>NC_142485.1:12610000-22610000 GCF_049115385.1 Moschus berezovskii | reverse complement strand
CATTGTCAGGACTGATGCTGAAACTGAAGCTCCAATTGTTTGGCCACCTGATGTGAAGAGTCTACTCGTTAGAAAAGACCCTGATACTGGGAAAGTTTGAAGGCAAAAGGAGAAGGGGATGGCAGAGGATGAGATGGTTGGATATCATTACTGACTCGATGGACATAAGTTTGAGCAAGCTCTGGGAGATGAGAAAGGAAGGAAAGCCTGGCATGCTGCTGTATGGGGTTGCAAATAGTCGTACACAACTGAATGACTGAACAGCAACAACAAAACAAAGTCACTAAAATATCTTCGTCTCAAGTTTTGCTTCACGAGGCTTCATAGGTCTAAATCCTTTCATCATTTTGTCCTATTGTGCAAGATTAAATTCTAATATCCTAAAGAGAGTTCATTTTTTGTAAGTATATATTTTCTGGAAAATGTGGAATATTTCTTGGAAAACTGCTGCAATGAATTATGAATCTTTCCTATTTTTATCTTCAATTCCATTACTTTGAAAGGTCTAAAACTTTTGCATAAAAATTACTTTATATTTTGGATACAAACTGCTTTGAAACTAACATTAAACTATATTTCACTTAGGGTAATAAATATGAATATTGATTTGTTCTAATCTTCTTGTTATATTTTCAAATATATTTCACTTTTGCTTTTGGGAAAATAATAGCATAATGTCCATATTTGTGTTGGTTTTCACAATAAATAAATTTTTATAAAGTAATGATAGATTCATATATAAAGTAGGCAGAGAAGAAAAATTGAACACTTTTTAGCACAGTGAAATGCATTTCTGAATTGGCTTTGTATTGTTATGGAAAACATAGTTCCTGAAAATTCTATCAGAATTTATCACTGCTAATAATGTAGAATGTTCATATAATTCATGAGTGGATAAGTATACACTGTACTCTTTGTCATCTATTTTTAGAGATAATATCCATCTAGATATGAAAAACAATTTTTGTATGAGATTTAACATTAGAGTATCATTTAAATAAATGCCTTATCATTTATTTTCAACTTGAGATTGGCATATCTATGGCAAAACTAAATATTATGTTTGGTGCAGGGCACCCGCTCGAGTGGGTCTTAAAAGCCCAGGCAGATAAGTAAATGCAGAGGGCCCAGCGCTCCAAGGATCTCAACCAGAAAAAGGAGAATAGAGAAAAGGACGGAAAAAGAGAAAGAATGACACAGGGAGACCAAGCTTCAGTGAGCAAGGCCCAAAACTTTATTTTCCAGTGCTGCTTTTATACCCTAAGTTGTGCACATAAAAAATAGAGAAAGAGAGGTATAGAGTCACGCCAAAATCACGCGGGGTCAGCAGTCTTGACCCTTATCAGGATCAGGGCTCATTTTTGTATGTCTCGTGATATACAAAAGTTTTGGGTGGTTTACATCATCTTCTGGCCAGGTGGCCTGCTAACAGTTTATGGCCCTCTCTCCTAACAAAGGTTAGTTAGCTAGAAAAAGGCTTATATTCTTTTAAGTTGATTTTCCTAAAGTCAGGTGCTATACACATGACAAGGTTACATTCCTATAAGGTACAGGTGTAGTGAGCTACAAGAAAGGAATAAATCTGATGTGGTTAAATCAAAGGCTACTACTTATATTCTCTATATGTGATTAATATATTTCCAAGGATACAACAGATACAGGAAACTTTGCAGCAAGCATTGATTCAACAATGAAATCTTTTCTAGTACTACTCTAATGATTTTAACTTCTTCAACAGATTCCTGTATATTAGAATATTAGGCTTTCTGTCCTTGCATGGCTGGGAGGCTATAAACAGTCACACTCATAGTTGTAAGAGCCCGGACAAACTTGTCATGCAAGTTAGAAAGCTATCAGAGGGGCTTGGATTGGAACACTCCTATTAAGCCGAGGAGAACTTTTAAACTACAGCTCTGAATTAATGTTTTCAGAGAAAGGTGGTTGGGGGGAAGCCCCTGTAAGTATTAGAGGACTTGGTAAGAGGCGTAAGATAGTAAAGCAGTCAGACTCCAGTTTTCTTTGGGGGTAGATGCTCAGGTAAGTCCAGGGGGTTCTTCGAGCCCTGATTAGCCTTTGCCCGTCAGGCCTCTTCCCCAATTGACCTTTGCCATGGGTAGGATTTCCCTCGCTGGCTCCCGGCACCGCTTATAACCCCCTTGGAATCCACATTTGTTCTTTATGTCTCTATCTCTATTTTTCTTTGTAAATGAGGTGATCTACTCCATTTTTATTTCAGATTTCACATATATGCGTTAATATACAACATTTATTTTCCTCTTTCTGACTTATTTCACTCTATATGACAGTCTCTATGTCCATCCACCTCTTGACAAATGACCCAATTTCATTCCTTTTTATGCCTGAGTAATATGCTGAAACTCCAATACTTTGGCCACCTCATGCGACGAGTTGACTCACTGGAAAAGACTCTGATGCTGGGAAAGGTTGGGGGTGGAAGGAGAAGGGGACGACAGAGAATGAGATGGCTGGATGGCATCACCGACTCTGTGGATATGAGTTTGAGTGAACTCCGAGAGTTGGTGATGGACAGGGAGGCCTGGCGTGCTGTGATTCATGGGGTCGCGGAGAGTCGGACACGACTGAGCGACTGAACTGAACTGAACTGAACTGAATATTCCATTGTATGCATGTACCACATCTTCTTCATCCAGCCCTCTATTGATAGACATTGAGGTTGTTTTAGTGTCCTACCTATTGTAAACAATGTTGCTATGAACACTGGGGTGCATATGTCTCTTTGAATTGTGGTTTTCTCAGGGTATATGATCAGGAATGTGATTGCTGGGTCATTGCCGGGAGAAATATTAATAACCTCAGATATGCAGATGACACCACCCTTATGGCAGAAAATGAAGAGGAACTCAAAAGCCTCTTGATGAAGGTGAAAGAGGAGAGTGAAAAGGTTGGCTTGAAGCTCAACATTCAGAAAACAAAAATCATGACATCTGGTCCCATCACTTCATGGGAAATAGATGGGGAAACAGTGGAAGCAGTGTCAGACTTTATTTTTTTGGGCTCCAAAATCACTATGGACGCTGATTGCAGCCATGAAATTAAAAGATGCTTACTCCTTGGAAGGAAGGTTATGACCAACCTAGATAGCATATTAAAAAGCAGAGACATTACTTTGCCAACCAAGGTCTGTCTAGTCAAGGCTATGGTTTTTCCCGTGGTCATGTATGAATGTGAGAGTTGGACTGTGAAGAAAGCTGATCGCCGAAGAATTGATGCTTTTGAACTGTGGTGCTGGAGAAGACTCTTAAAAGTCCCTTGGACTGCAAGGAGATCCAACCAGTCCATTCTAGAGGAGATCAATCCTGGGTGTTCATTGGAGGGACTGATGCTAAAGCTGAAACTGCAATACTTTGGCCACCTTATGCGACGAGTTGACTCACTGGAAAAGACTCTGATGCTGGGAGGGACTGGAGGCGGGAGGAGAAGGGGACGACAGAGAATGAGATGGCTGGATGGCATCACTGACTCGATGGACATGAGTTTGAGTGAACTCCGAGAGTTGGTAATGGACAGGGAGGCCTGGAGTGCTGTGATTCATGGGGTTGCAAAGAGTCGGACACAACTGAGCGACTGAACTGAACTGAACTGAACTGATGGTAGTTCTAATTTTAGTTTTTTAAGGAACTTCCATAATTTTCTCCATAGTGGCTGTATCAATTTACATTCTCCTCAACAGTGTAAGAGGGGTCCCTTTTCTCCACACAACATCTCCAGCATTTATTGTTTTATAAATTTTTGATGATGGCCATTCTGACAGGTGTTTGGTGATACCTCATTGTACTTTTGATTTGCATTTCTCTAATAATTAGTAAGGTAGAGCATCTTTTCATGAGTTTGTTGGCCTTCTGTATATATTCTTTGTAGAGATGTCTGTTTAGGTTTTCTGTCCATTTTTTGTTTGATTTGCTTATATTTTTGATTGAGTTGTTTGTGTTTTTGATAATGAGCACCATGAGCTATTTGTATGTTTTGGAGATTAATCCTTTGTCAGTTGCTTCATTTGCAAATATTTTCTCCCGTCTGAAGGTTGTCTTTTGTCTTATTTATGGCTTCCTTTGCTGTGCAGAAGCTTTTAAGTTTAATTAGGTCCCGTTTGTTTATTTTTGTTTTTATTCTCACTACTCTAGGAGGTGGGTCAAAAAAAGATCTTGCTGTGATTTATGTCAGAAAGTATTCTGCCTATATTTTCCTCTAAGAGTTTTATATTGTCTGGCCTTACATTTAAGTTTTTAATCTATTTTGAGGAATTTTTTTGTCTATAGTGTTTAATTCTTTCATGTGTAGCTGTCCTGTTTTTCCAGCACTATTATTGAAGAGGCTGTCTTTATTTTGTCATATATTCTATCCTCCTTTGTCATAGATTAGGTGACCATAGGTGCATGGGTTTATCTCTGTACATTTTATGTTATAAAAATCAAGCTTCAAAATTTTTTATAGTGGAAGACTATAACAAATGATGAATTACATTAGTAGTTTTGTTGGGGTAAATATGTTGCTTATTAGAATCACTTAACATTAATACAATGAAATTAGTGCTGAAGCTTTTTAAAATTAAACTTCTATTTTAAAGTAATTGTACATTCTCATGCAGTTTTAAGAAATAATCTAGAGGCAATCCTTGTATCCTCTACGCATTCCTTCCAAAGGCAGCATTTTTCAAATCTGTAAAATCTCAGCAGGATATTAATGTTGACACAATCACGATGCAAATGTTTTCATTAAAAAAGGCATTAGTCACACTGTACTTTTATAGCTGCACCTGTTTCTATTATTCACACATGCCCTCCTTAACGCATGATCTTTTCTGTATTTCAATAATTTTATCACCTCAAAATGTTATATAAATAGAAGCATATAATAGGCAATCTTTGGAATTGACATTTTTTATTCAACATTATCCTCTGGAGTTTCATCAAGGTTTTTGTGTGTATCAATAATTTTTTCTTTCTTAATGATGAATGATATTTGGTGGCATCAATACATCACATCACAGCTTGTTTAATTAGTCAGCAGCTGAAGGTTTTCTGAGATGTTTCCAGTTTTCACCGTTATAACCATAGATGTCATAAAGCATTACTGTACAGATTTGTGTGTGAAGGTAAATTTTCATTTATTTGGAATAAACACTTGCAATTACTTAATTATATGACAATTGCATACTGAGTTTTATAAGAAACTGCCAAACTGTTTTGCAGGGTGCTTTACCATTTTTTATTCCCAACTTTAATGTATGAGAACTTATTTCTTCCCTATTCTTACCAGCATTTCACTTTCACTGTTCTGTACATGGGCTTTCTAAATAGATATAATGTGGTATCTCATTGCATCATAGGCAATGATGTTGACCACCTTCCATGTATTCACGTGCTATGGGCATATCCTAGTCAATGAAATGCCTTTTCATATGTTTTTCACATTTTCTAATTGGATTGTTTATTTCTATATTGTATATAATTGAATTGGTTATTTCTATATTGGACATTTGGGGGTATTATGTTATAAGACTATGGATTTATTTAAACTTTCTCTTTTAGCTAGCTTCCTTTGACACTATCTAGTCAAAGGGTAGGAAGTCCTCACACTGTTGGATGAGACAGAGGTCAAGGATCCCCACGTAGTCTCTCCAGAATCTCTGTGTAGGGGGAGAAAGAACAGGGAGTCAGGGACTCCATGCCTGTGGTAAGCCCTGCCTACTTTTGTCCTTCTCCAGTAACACCCATCCTAGAGTGGAGGATTAGTATTTGTCATTGCAGTCTGGTTAGAGTGAAAGTCTGGGCTCCTGACCTTTGTCTTTGCTGCCCTGGGTGACAGTGGCAATACAATGCTTTATGTTATTTTTCTTGAGATTTTGAGTGGAGTAGAGAAACAGATGCCTAAATATTTCTCTCTTGCTAGGCTGTTCCTTTCCCAGTCCTTTGGGTATAGAAAGAAAGCTTTTGTGGGAGATTTTTTTGTCTGCAGCTGTTTTATATATATATATATATATATATATATATAAATGAAACATCAAGGAATACTGAAATACTATTCTTTAAGGAAGTAGAAATTAAAGGAGCAGTTGAGGTAAGATAGTGTTCATGGCAGTGATATTTGAAAGTATTGCATTTCATATTAAAGTAATGTCTTAGATGTTAAAATGAAGAGCTTTGAAAGAGGAAGATCAGTGAGAGAGTACAGTAGGCACCTTGCAGTGTTAAAGGTCAGCTTCATCTCTTTGAGTCTTGCTTTTACAAAGTGTTATTATAGGATTTGAAGCAGCATTTGCAATTTTCAGCCATTTTTCTTGAGAGCTGGTTCTAACAATTTGCCTTGAATAATCCTGAACTACACTGAGAAGATGTCGACACCATGTATTGCATGACTGTTTTTCAGTACCTAATCAATACTCCATATTTAGAGGGGTTTTCCTTTTTAAATCTTTGAATTCAGAATACTTCTTGATTTGCACTGCAACTTTGATCATACCGGTGAGACTTAATACTCCTAAACCTAATCTCTTAAACAAAAGCAAATCAATTTTTCTAAAAATTATAATGTAATACAAATTGACTATATCCATATATATTTAAGTATATATAATACTTAAATCAAGGGATTAACAGCAATCATATCAGGCTGGGGAATTCCTATAAAATTTATTTAAAACATTAAATAAGTATTTTTCAAACACAATTTCTCAATAAATAAAATATCATTCAATCCCTGTAACAAATGTATAATGGTTAGAGACAGAACCTATGGTGGGGGGTGGGGGTGGGGGTGGGTATTTGAATCCCTTCAACCTTGGTGTCATGAAATACCTCAACATGCCACTAGGCAGGGTTAAGCCTTGGCATCTATAAAACTCTGCAGAGGACCTTAAAGGTCCTCTGTCTTAATTATCACTGGTCCTCTGAGTTAAAAAATTCTTTTTGGATTATAAAGGTATTATAAAAAGGAAATAAAGTATCTCTTCTCAAAGTTCCATTATAATACCACTGTAGTCAGAAAAAATGTTTTTTTTCTAACAAATAATAGACTGTTTTGTGATAGAGCATATATGTTGATATAATTACAATAATGATTTTCTAATCATTAATTATTTTAGTATTATAGTAACCATGTTATACATTGTACCCAGAAATGTATATCATATTTTCTTCCTCTGATTTATTTCACTTAGTATATTGTTTGTATCCTTGTATGTATCAAACATGTTACAAATGGCAAGATTTCCTTCTTTTTATGGCTAAAAAGCACTCCATTATATAAAATAGAATTATATATATATATATATATATATATGGTTTATTCTCAATTCTTTTGTATTTTTGATTTTTTGGGGTGTTTACCAGTGCATGGGCTTGCCTTGTGGCTTCAATCCTTGGATTGGGAAGATCCCCTGGAGAAGGGAAAGGCTACCCACTCCAGTATTCTGGCCAGAGAATGCCGTGGACTGTGCAGTTAATGGGATCGCAAAGAGTCAGATACAACTTTCACTTTCACTTTCCCAGTGCATAAAAAATTATGTTTACACTGTAGTCTATTAAATGTGCCATAGCGTTGTGTCTATAAAACTGAATATACCTTAATTTAAAAATACTTTATTGCTAAAAAAATTCCTAACCATCATCTGAGCCTTCAGAGAGTTGTACTGGTAACATCAAAGATCACTGATCACAGATCACCAGAACTAATATATCACTAATGTGATATTGTGTTGTGTGGTTGTTCATTCACTCAGACATATCTGACTCTTTGCAACTTCATGGACTGCAGCAACTCCTGTCCATCACCAACTCCCAGAGCTTGCTCAAATGCATGCCCATTGGGTCAGTGATGCCATCCAACCATCTTGTCCTCTGTTGTCCCCTTCTCCTCCTGCCTTCAATCTTTCCCAGCATCAGGGTCTTTTCCAATGAGTCAGTTCTTTGCATCAGGTGGCCAAAGTACTGTGAGAATTATGAAAATATGACACAAACATGAAGTGAGCAAACGCTATTGGAAAAATGGCGCCAATACAATTGCTCAATGAAAGGTTGCCACAAACCTTCAATGTGTAAAAAAATATCCACAAAGCATTAGAAAAAGAAGCATAATAAAATAAAATATTCCCTATTTGGGCTTCCCAGGTGGCACTAGTGGTAAAGAACCCATTTGCCAACACAGGAGATAGAAAGAGACATGTGTTCGATCCCTGAGTCAGGAATATCCCCTGGGGGAGGGCATGGCAACTCACTCCAGTTTTCTTGCCTGGAGAATCCCATGGACAGAGGAGCCTGGGGGGCTACAGTCCATAAGGTTGCAAAGAGTCAGGTGGCTGAAGTGACTTAGGACACATGAACAAACACACATGCCTATATTTGCAACACATATCTGTAATTTCATGTATTTTTACTTCTGTAACTTTTGAGATATAACTTCATACAACGTTGTCCAAAAGGTGCACATCCTTATGTTGAAATTGTGTTTTCCTTTCCATATAATGTACAAAGTGTAGAATCATCCTGTTGTTTTTAACCCAATGACAGTAAAAGTTTTAATACCATCTTATATACAGACATAACATTTGTTTAGCAATTCTGAACATGGTCTCAAGCTTCTTTTTATATTTTAACATGTTATTGAGAAAAGTGAAGAGCTTTTGTTTATGGGATGTTAACACGTCTTGATACTCGTTAGAAATTAAAACTGAGGAAAATGTATTAATTTATTAAAACATTTAAAAGTAACCATTAAAAAAATAGTACATAGTAACTCAAACAACCTTTTTATGAAAAATAACTTGACTTTTCAAAAACATTGACTGAGAAGAGAGTCATTGCTTTTCAGTTTGCAAATCTCTTAATGTTTGGTTTAATAGATGATACGTCTGCTTTTGTTGCAATATGTTGTTTTTGTTGAAGTAAATGAAGAAATTCTGAAGGAGTAGTTTTCAGATAATTGTGAGTATACTTAGAAACTACAGCAAAATATGACAAGTGGTAATTTTTTAAAAGTTGCTTTCAATGTGGTATAAGAAAATCATATCAATAAAATTTTATAATCAGTTTCATTAACATCCATTGTTCTATCTTGTTCTTCAACCAGACAGACCTTTTGCACACAATTGATTATGTAAATTCATATATTTTCATTTTGAAAATATCAGCTTAAACAAAGCTTTCAAATGTTGACAGTTTTCATCATGTGATGCCAAAAATTCACATGCTAACATCACCCCCAAATCTCAGTAAAAGCATCTTTACTAGGTGGCTGTTAAGGTCCTTGTACTTAAGGACCTGTGTCTGTCACTCAGTCATGTCAGCCTCTTTACAACCTCATAGACTGTAACCTGCCAGGCTTCTCTGTCCATAGGGGTTCTCCAGGCAAGAAAACTGGAGTGGGTTGCCATGCCCTCCTCCAGGGGTTCTCCCCAACTGAAGGATCGAACCCAGGTCTCCCACATTGTGGGCAGATTCTTTACCATCTGAGCCACCAGGAAAGCCTGGTTAAGGTCCTACTAATGGATAAATAATTTTCAAAATTCTCATTTTTTGCTTGAAAGCTTGAATGTTAATAGATAATTACTGTCAGTTGTTTTCTTTGAAATAACATGATAACTTCATTCTTTTCACGAGAAAATATCTGGTTAGTTCCCAAGTCTGAATAACTATTCTTGATCAATTTTTCTTTAAAGTAAAAAGTTTTTCCCCATCAAAGAATGACAAGTTGAACTCACAGCTCAGTCAAACAAATGCTTTTCCCCTAGACAGCCAGTGTACCTTAATTGCAGCAGCAGTTCTCATTATAGACTTACTATGTCATTAAAAACATATGAATAAGAGAGAATGAAATTTAAAGAAATTAATAAATTCACTGGTTCATGAAGGATATTCTAAAGAGAATTCCCTCTTTAGATGCAAGATGATAATAGTGAAAAGTCAGTTGCTATGTTACAGTTTGATACCTCTGCCTTGATTCAGGTGAGAGTATTACCACCACTGAGTTTGTACTATTAGTGCAAATATCCACACAGTTAAAATGCACATAAGATCTTACTGTCTTTATACAACTGGTTTTGACTTCATAGAACCCCAGAATGTATGTTAGATCCCAGGAGTCCATGCACAGGCTCTGTGTACCACTGGGTAGATTATCCTAAATGTGTGATCATTTGCAGAAGACTTCCCTGGGGACTCAGACAGTAAAGAGTCTGCCTATATGCAGGGGAGCTGGGCTCAATCCCTGGGGAGTGAAGATCTCCTAGAGAAGCAAACGGCAACCCACTCAAGTATTCTTGTCTGGAAAATTCCATGGATGGAGGAACCTGGTAGGCTACAGTCCATGGGGTCGCAAAGAGTTGGACACAACTGAGTGACTTCACTTTCACTTTGCAGAAGACTGGCGATTCAAAAACAGTGTATAGGAAGAAGAAAGAAATTCTTGTATATATATTTGAAGAAAACTAGGCCTATAAAAGTTAATTAAAGTGGACATGTTCACACTGCTATATGGTAGAACAAAGTCTTTTCTTAAAAAGACACTATTGATTGGATTCAAAGCTCAGGCTAGTAGCTTATTTTAATCCTAATAGTTTGTAAGTCTTACTCCCCTACCCCTAAATTGCTCCTCTCCCCACTGGTAACTACTAGTTTATTCTCCGTATCTGTGAATCTGCTTCACTTTAATTATATTCACTAGTTTGTTTTATTTTTTAGAGTCCATATATAAGTGATATCATACAGTATTTGTCTTTGACTTATTTCATTTATCATTAGCATAATGCCCTCCAAGTACATCCATATTGTTGCAATGGCAAAAAATGGTATTTTATGGCTAAGTAATATTCCATCATATGGATATATGTATGTGTGTGTGTGTATGTGTGTACTATCTTATCATTATACACTATAGGTTTTCTGTTTTGCATTTACTACAGTTTAATAATTCAGGAATTGCCTCAATATGAATATATCTGGTATTTAGCAGGGAGGGAGGGAGAAAGGAGAGAAAAGAGGAAGGAAAGGAGGAGGGTAAGCAGGCAGGGAAGGAGAGGAAGAAAATCAAAATAGAATATTAATTGCTGCAGTGTTTTTTGTTGAAAATGTTATTTATTAATTAACAGCATCTTTCGAAAATTTAGGATGGAATTTGTAGTCAGAAAAATTGCCGAACACATGATACCGCCAAGAAAGTGTTTAAATACGGGCCCTGGTGATTACTAAATCAAAGTTAGAGTGTTAATAACTGGGAAAGATCTAGAGGAATAAAGGCAATTGTTAGGCACTTCTGAGTTTGTCTAGGCTGGTCCTGAAAACTACACTAGCTCATCTGCATTTCCTCACAGGCTGTCCTTATTCAGCAAATCCAGTAAGTCTATGCTCTTTTTTTTTTTAACACTCTTTTTTATATATAAGATATCTTTTACATTATGCAAAAAATAACTCAAGATAAATGTGAGTTTTCTTTATAGTTTCCAATTACAGTATTTTCACTTTGCTTTGCACCAATCAGTGCCTAAGGCATCTGTGACATACTTGAAACTGGAATTCAAAATGAGATTGTCAGTGTTTAAATTAAGTAGTCTGAAATTGCCTGCAAGACAATTTCCATCAGGGAAAGTAACATAGTGTAGTGAAGTCTTGCCTATTAAATCAACTGAGTATAAATTTTGAGCAACTAAGCACACAGTATACACACAATATAATATTGTGTGCTTAGTTGCTCAGTGTCTTGGCTGCTCTATTTGCGACCCCATGGACTGTAGCCTACCAGGCTTCTCTGTCCATGGAATTCTCCAGGCAAGAATACTGGAGTGTGTTTCCATGCCCTCCTCCAGACAATCTTCCCAATCCAGGGATTGAACCCAGGTCTCCCTCTTTGCAGGCAGATTCTTTACCATCTGAGCCACTAGGGGGCTATATATTTATGTATACACATAGTTGTATATAGGTATCTTTTGATTCAGCACATAAAATCATCATAAAAATAGCCTAACATGTCCAAATCATAAAAAAGAAAAACTGATCTTAATACTAGAGATTAAATACTGATTCCATTGAACATTTCTTTAAATTTAGTATCTCTAGATGAAGCATAAATCTCATGAAAATGAATGAAGTCGCTCAGTCATGTCCGACTCTTTGAGACCCCATGGACTGTAGCCTACCAGGCTTTTCTGTCCATGGGATTTTCCAGGCAAGAATACTGGAGCAGGTTGCCATTTCCTTCTCCTGGGGATCTTCCTGACCCAGGGATCAAACCCAAGTCTCCCACAGTGCAAGCAGACGCTTTACCCTCTGAGCCACCAGGGAAGCTGCATAAATAAATAAATCTCATACAGTTTCCTATATTTTGGAAAATTTCCTAATTTTGCTCAGTCACTGTTTTGTCCAACTCTTTGCAACCCTATGGACTGCAGCATGCCAGGCTTTCGTGTCCTTCAGTATCTTTCAGAGTTTGCTCAAACTCATGTCCGTTAAGTCAGTGATGCCATCCAGCCATCTCAGACTCCATCGTCCCCTTCTCCTCCTGCATCAAGTTCTTTTCCAAAGGGTCAGCTCTTCACATTAGCTTGCTAAAGTATTGAAGCTTCAGCATCAGTCCTTCCAGTGAATATTCAGGGTTGATTTCCTTTAGGATTGCCTGGTTTGATCTCCTTGCAGTCCAAGGGACTCTCAAAAGTTTCTCCAGCCATAGTTCAAAAGCATCAATTCTTTGGCAATTAGCTTCTTTATGGTCCAACTCTCACATCTGTATGTGACTACTGGAAAAACTATATCTTTGACTATGTGGATCTTTGTCAGCAGTCAAGTCTGCTTTTTAATATGCTATTTAGGTTTGTCATTGCTTTACTTCCAAGGAGCAAGCATCTTTTAATTTCGTGACTGCAGTCACCATCCACAATGATTTTGGAGCTCAGATCTTCCTAATGATAGACTTCAAATGGAATTGTGTTTTCTCGTTTTTGAAATTTTGAATTAATTATTAAGGGCATGTAGCTTTTAAGCCTTTGCAATTGAATGAATATCCAGGAAGTATGAGTAATTAAAAACATGTATGGTTTGCATAATTGGAAGACCTTATTAAAACAGGGCTGAAGTCCTCTTGGTTATAAAAAGTCTTAGTTTATACATTTCCAAACAAAAGTCTTTAAATATTTCATTAAAGAAGTATGAGTTCTAAATAAACTTTTCTACTTTATGTAACCTACTTTTCCATTAAATTTTTAAATTTAAGAGATATCTTGTTAACTGCTTTTTATGTATCAAGCTCTACTCTGGGCTCTTGAATATATGGTGGCAAAAGATAGACAATAATACCTATCATTAGGGTTTATTCTTACACTCGAATTTCTATGAGTTTTTATATTAAAAAATTATTTTACATTTATTGAAGTATGATAGACATGAAATTTTAAGATATAAACTTGTGTATAATGGTGATTTGATATATATATACATTCTGAAAGCATTTCCCATCTAGTTAATTAGCACATCTATTATCTCACATATTTTTGTTTTTCTTTTTATTTTATTTTGATGAGAACATGTAAGCCTACTCTCTTAACAAAGTTCAATTATACAATACACTGCTATCAACTGTAGTCACCATGTTGTTGTTTAGTCACTAAGTTATTTTGCAACCCCATGGACTGTAGCCCACCAGGCTCCTCTGTTCATGGGATTTCCCAGGCAAGAATACTGGAGTGGGTTGCCATTTCCTTCTCCAGGCGATCTTCCCAACCCAGGAATTGAACCCGTGTCTCCTGCATTGGCAGGCAGATTGTTTATCCCTGAGCCACCAAAGAAGACTTGTTTCACCCTCAGTCTTCAGATTTTACTACTTTTAAGCTGGAAGCTTGCCCATTTTACCAAACTCTCCCTATTTCCCCTACCCCATAGCCCCTGCAAAAAATTTTATAGTCTGTTTCAACTTTTTTTTTTTTTTTTAGGTTCACCTAAAATGACTCCATGTAGTATTTTTCATTTTCTGTTTCTGTCTGGCTTATCTCATTTACTATAGCACCCTCAAGTTCCATTCATGTTGTTGCAAATAGCCCAATTAGCTTCCTTCTCATGACTGAATAATATTCACATAAATATATGTATGGGCTTCCCTCGTGGCTCAGCAGTAAGGAATCTACCTGCAGTGCAGGAGATGCAGATTCCATCCCTGAGTTCGGAAGATCCCTGGAAGAGGAAATGGCAAGCCACTCCAGTGTTCTTGCCAGGAAATTTCCATGGACAGAGGAGTTTGGTGGTTACAGTCCATAGTGTTGCAAAGAGTCTGACACCACTAGGCAACCGAACACACACTCAAATATATTTTGTCTATTATAAATAATGATGCAATAAACATGGAAGTCATATCTTTTTGATATCCTGATTTCATTTTCTTTGGACCTATACTCAGAAGTGGGATTGGAGGATTATATGGTATTTTTTTTTAAAAAGTCATGAGAAACATCCATACTGTTTTCCATAGTGACTGCTCCAACTTGTACTCCCACCGAGAGTACACAAGAATTCCCTTTTCTTCATATTCTTGTAAACACCTTTTTCTTCTTGTCTTTTTGATGATGGCCATTCTGATAGGTCTGAGATGATAGCTCACTGTGGTTCTGATTTGCATTTTTCTCATGAATAGTTGTATTAAACCCTTTTTTCATGTACCTGTTCACCATTTATATGTCTTCATTAGAAAAATGTCTATTCTGTTCTTCTGCCAATTTTTAATAGAACTTTTTGATTTTCCGTTATTGAGTTCTTTACTCTTTATTGAGTTCTTGACATTAACACCATATCAGCCATGTACTATACAAATATATTCTCCCATTCTGTACATTGCTTTTTCACTTTGTTTATGGTTTCCTTTGCTGTGCAAAAGCTTTTTTACTTTGGTACGTGTCCCACTTTTTTTTTTTTGGTTTTATTGTCTTTGCTTTTTGTGTCAAATCCAAAATAAAGGATCCTTACCAAGATCAATGTCAAGTAGCTTACCACCTACATTTTCATCTAAAAGTTTTATGGTTTCATGTCTTATTTTCAAGTCTTACCTCTTTTGACATGGTTTTTTGGTTTATGGTGTAAGATAGGGGTTCGATTTCATTCTTTTGTACATGGCCATTTGGTATTACCAACTTCATTTATTGAAGAGATTATCCTTCCTTGAACTGAGTGGCACCTGCTGCAAAAGCCAGGGCTGCAAATGTGTCCTTCGAGGGAGACACTGGCAACCTGAAGCAGGGCACAGGGAGAATGTGAATACAATGCCCACTCACCTCTCCATTCTCAGGTGACAGTCACAGTCATCCACACAATGTGCTAAATTAGAAGCCTAACCTCCGGGCATTAGTTTTTGGAGTATATTCTTTCAAGGAAAAACATGGGGATATGCATTTCTATTTGCACCCTTTTTGCTGAGCCATGGGGTACTAGCCAGAGTTGACCCTTGTGAGCCCATTAAAAACTCTTTCTTGTTTGCTCTAGTCACATGAATTTATGGGCATAAACCCCGGTGGCTTTCAGAGCTAGGTGTTCATTCTTAAGATAGAAGTCTTAAAAGTTAGGATAGTAAATGTTGGACTCAAACCCTTCTCTTCTCAGGGAGGAACTGGGAGTTTCCCCTCCACTGAGAGTTTCCTCTGAATTGTGTATTTCTGTGCCAGAGGTGAAGTGTGTGGGGAAGAGTTTATCTCAGCCTTTCCTATTTCATTGTGGCTATTTTCTTGTCTACCTGACATATAAGCATTGCTCAGGTAGTTTCTGGATTTTTTTCAAAGGCATTTGTCCCTTGTTGGCTGTAGATTCAATGGGTCTATTAAAGGAGGTGAATTTAGGTGCCTCCTGTGTTGCCTCTGAACCTCAGAAAGGTATCTCGAGGGACTCCGAGGAATTCCAGTTATTATTCCAATTATGTCTCAGTGCAGAAAGAATTCTGTAAGAGGCAAAATGATATTGATAGGTAAGAAATTATCTATCAGATTAGAATGCCTTGAGGCTTACAGGAAGGTGGGCAAGAGGGTGACCTGCCCCAAGAACTTTGTGGGCTACAGTTTTATAATCAAAGTAAAAGTGGGGAGGGGAAGACGATCACCTTCTTCCTCATTCTTCTGTAGACATCAAGCTTACGTCATTAGCTGCTCCACCTCAGACAAGGGAGATTTCTTGTCCCTGCATGCTCAAGCTGGACTACCATCAGTCAGTCAGTCAGTTCAGTCACTCGGTCGTGTCCGACTCTTTGCGACCCCATGAATCACAGCACACCTGTCCATCACCAGCTCCCAGAGTTCACCCAAACTCATGTCCATCGAGTTGGTGATGCCATCCATCCATCTCATTCTCTGTCGTCCCCTTCGCCTCCCGCCCCCAATCCCTCCCAGCATCAGAGTCTTTTCAAGTGAGTCAACTTGTCGCATGAGGTGGCCAAAGTATTGGAGTTTCAGTTTTAGCATCAGTCCTTCTAATGAACACCCAGGATTGATCTCCTCTAGAATGGGCTGGTTGGATCTACCATGGTGCTACCTAAATTGGCAGAAGTGTGGTAACATATGCTAAACATGGAAAACCACCTCAGGTTTTAGTATAAAATAATAAAAATTTTATGTAATATCACTCGTTTCTTATATTTCTGTTTTTAGTGCACACAGAGGAGCATGTCCTAACTTACTGAGCTCATTGGGCAGGATGTGGGTCTCATGCCAACATTGTTTTATTGTTTTGGGGCATGTCCCATGCTTCTGTTCCACAGTTTTGTTGCTAAGCAAGCCTACTTGGTTTTGTGGTCAAGCAGACCTACTTTCTTTAGTTATCAACTTACAGGATCTCTCTAACTTTTTCTTTACTTAACAATGCCTTAATGGGATTAACTATTCAATCACTTACTTTGTCGTTTTACTCTGTCCCTATCACCATCCTGAACTAGAACACTTGAAAAAAACAGGAAAACTGAAACTGAAAAAACTCCAAGCTGAAAAAAAATACACAAACTAAAAGTTGAGAGATATATTTTATTTAACTGAAATTGTGAGAAGTTCAAGCCTGGGACACAGCGTTTCAAATAATGCTGAAAAACTCTTCTAAGCGAGGCAGGGGAACCAGAATATGTAGGAGTGTTTGCAAGAAAGGCTAGATAGAACATCAAAAGACCATTTTTAACTAAAGAAAGCCAGATAACTCAAGTTAATGAAATTAGCATTGTATTTGTTTGTTTTAATGTATGGGAAGATACAAAGTCTGGGCTCATTGAAATCATTCCTTTGATCTGCTCCTCAGCTCTCTGGGGCCAGTACCCTGTGTTTTCTCATCTTGAATCCACTTATTGTGCATTATCAGGGGTGGCTGCAGCAGTTCCTAGATGGTAGGCAGAATATGTTTCCATCCTGAGCTACCTCAGGGCTCACCTTCAGAGTGCCTGCAATGTAGTGGCTTGATGACTGCAATATCCTTTCTTTACTGATACGGCAGGTGACATTCTTAGTTCACACCCTGTTCAGTTCAGTTCAGTTCAGTCTCTCAGTCATGTCCAACTCTTTGTGACCCCATGGACTGCAGCACACCAGGCTTCCCTGTCTATCACCAACTCCCGAACTTATTCAGACTCATGTCCATTGAGTCAGTGATGCCATCCAACCATCTCATCCTGTGTCTTCCCCTCTCCTCCTGCCTTCCATCTTTCCCAGCATCAGGGTCTCTTACAATGAGTCAGTTCTTCGCATCAGGTGGCCAAATATTGGGGTTTCAGTTCCAGCATCAGTCCTTCCAATGAAGATTCAGGACAATGAATATTCTGTCCTGAATATTCACACCCTGTAGGAGTCTTAATTTGAAGGTTGAAAAGATTAGAACAAATCTGTGGTCCACCCTAACTAAACTTCATGTTTCTCTGGGCATTCCACCATAAATTTTTCTGTCCTTGTCAGATATTATGTGTATAACTTAGGTTGTTGGTGTTGTTGTTCAATCTCTCAGTCACGTCCAACTCTTTATGACCCCATGGACTGCAGCATGCCAGACTTCCCTGTCCTTCATTCACTACGTCCCAGGGCTTGCTCAAATTCATGTCCATTGAGTCAGTGATGCCATCCAACTGTCTCTCTCTCTCTGTCATTCCCTTCTCCTCCTGGCCTAAATCTTTCCCAGCATCAGGATCTTTTCTAATGAGTCAGCTCTTCGCATCACTTGGCCAAAATATTGGCGCCTCAGCTTCAGCATCAGTCCTTCCAAAAAATACTCTGGTTGATTTCCATTAGGATTAACTGGTTTGATCTTGCAGTCCAAGGGACTCTCAAGCACCACAGTTCAAAAGCATCAATTCTTTGGCAGTCACTCTTTTTTATGGTCCAACTCTCACATCCGTACATGACTACTAGAAAAACCATAGCTTTGACTATATGGAACTTTGTCATCAAGTGATCTCTCTGCTTTTTAATATGCTGTCTAGGTTTGTCATAGCTTTTCTTCCCAGAAGCAAGCATCTTTTGATTTCATGGCTGCAATCACCATCAGCAGTGATTTTGGAGCCAAAGGAAATTAAATCTCCCACAGTTTCCATTTTGTTCCCCCATCTATTTGTAGGAGAGGGGAAGAAAAGGAAGTGTGACAACCATATATCTCAGACTTTTGGTGTATGTAATCCGTTTCAAATATGAGAATGTTACACTCTTCATATGAATGAGTTCTAACAAAATTCTCTCACATTTTAAAATGTATTTTTTGATCAACTTAATGATGGAAAGTGGAAAAGAAAATCACAATTCAGAATAACCTAAATAAAGTTATTGTATTAATTTTAAAGCATCTTTATCAAAGTTCTAACCAAATGTCGATTGAAACAGTGCAATCGATAAATGTTTTGTTAAGTAAAATAAATGTATCAGGAATATCTGCTGGCCATTTGCTTAAATCTGGAAAGAATTGCATACAAATATAAAGAAACTAGCCCTTTCTTCTAACAGAGTTAAAATACTCAAAATATTTTAATGAAGAAAAGAACAAATGTATTCACTGGGGAAGATATGGTACTGGGCTTGCACAAACATACTCCAACCAGGGCCTTGGGAGGAAGTCTGCTCTTGTTATTGTTGGTGTCAATCACATGTGTTTTCTACGATTTTTCTGCTAAGTGGGGTCTGACCTCTCTATGTTGGGCAAATAGATTTCCAGGGTCAGAACTTTGGGGCTGTCGATCTTTTGGTATCTGTCAGGGAATTGAAGAAATAAAAAGGAATACGTACAAGGAGGTAAAATGTTAAAGAAAATATTAGAGCTCCCTAAGAATAGTGAATATTGAAAGCAGAGCTAAAAAACATTAAAGCCAAAATAAATTTAAAAATGAATAAACACCAACATACAAAGCTGAGATTAAAAAATGTTAGAATAAAGCAATGATTTTGCTATAATTTGAGGCTGTTATGAATAGCAGTAAACAGTAATAGTTAGCCGTGGTTACTAGTCCTTTTTGTGCTAAGATATACAATATGATTTTTCTGATTTATCTGTATTTTCTTTTGTAACATTTCAGCCATCTTTGAGGGAACTGAAAACAAACAAAAAAATTGCTAGATTCAGAAATTAAAGTCAAAACTGGATAACATGCTCTAGAAAAAAGGTAGAATTATTACATGTTCAAAATCATAAGTCATTCAATACAGTTTTACAGGCTGGATTATAATATAGCAAGTGAATGTACTAAATACAATAAGATTAATATGACCTGTATAGTGGTGATACTGGAAAGAATTTTTAGCAGCAATTAAAGAAAACATACTTTAAACAAATTGCGTTTGTTGCTCAGTCATATAAATTGTGAAGCAGAAAAAAGACCATTGTTCTAGAATAATATTGAGGATGAGAAGGTACATGCTTTCTATCACTATGGAAACAAGTGCTAGTCATTTCAACCTGACAGTTGGACTTTGAAATCAGTAAAATCAATATATAGCAGTTTTAATTCCAATAGATTTATAATACCATGTACTAAATACACTTCAGTTCACTTCAATTCAGTTGCTCAGTCGTGTCTGACTCTTTATGACCCCATGGACTGCAACACACCAGGCTTCCCAATCCATCACCAGCTCCAGGAGCTTGCTCAAATTCATGCCCATTGAGTTGGTGATGCCATCCAACCATCTCATCCTCTGTTATCCCATTCTCCTCATGCCTTCGATCTTTCCCAGCATCAGGGTCTTTTCTAATGAGTAAGCTCTTCACATTAGGTGCCAAAGTATTGGAGTTTCATCTTCAGCATCAGTCCTTCCAATGGATATTCAGAGTTGATTTCATTTAGGATTGACTGGTTTTATCTCCTTGCAGTCCAAGGTACCCTCAAGAGTCTTCAACACCACAGTACAAAAGCATCAGTTCATCAGTGTTCAGCCTTCTTTATGGTTCAATGGTCCATGACTACTGGAAAAACCATAGCTTTGACTAGATGGACCTTTGTCAGCAAAGTAATGTCTCTGCTTTTGAATCGGCTGCCAAGGTTTGTCATAGCTCTCCTTCCAAGGAGCAAACATCTCTTAATTTCATGGATGCAGGCACCCTCTGCAGTGATTTTGGAGCCCAAGAATATACAGTCTGTCACTATTTCTGTTGTTTCCCCACCTAATTACCATGACGTGATGGGACCAATGCCATGCTATTTGAATGTAAAGTTTTAAGAGTTTTTTCACTCTCCTTTTTCACTTTCATCAGGAGGCTCTTAGTTCCTCTTCAATCTTTGCCAAAGGGTGGTATCATCTGCATATGTGAAGTTGTTGATATTTCTCCCAGCAATCTTGACTCCAGCTTGCACTTCATCCAACCTGGCATTTCATATGATAACTCTGCATATAAGTAGGGTGACAATATACTGCCATGACATACTCCTTTCCCAATTTGGAACCAGTCCTTTGTTCCATGGCAGGTTCTAACTATAGCTTCTTGACTAGTATACAGGTTTCTCAGGAGACAGGTAAGGTGGTCTGGTCTTCCCATCTCTTGAATTTTTCCACACTTTATTGTAATCCACAGAAGTTTTTCTGAAATTCTCTTGCTTTTTCTATGATCCAATGGACATTTGCAATTCGATCTCTGGGTTCCTCTGCCTTTTAACACTCCAGCTTAAATATCTGGAAGTTCTCGGTTCATGTACCTTTGAAGCCTAGCTTGGAGAATTTTGAGCGTTACTTTGCTATCGTGTGAGATGAATGCAATTGTGTGGTAGTTTGAACATTCTTTGGCATTGCTCTTCTTTGGAATTGGAATGAAAACAGACCTTTTAAGTCCTATGGGCACTGGTGAGTTTTCCAAATTTGATAGCATATTGAGTGCAGCCCCAAAAAATAAAGTCTGACACTGTTTCCAATGAAGTGATAGGACCAGATGTCATGATCTTTGTTTTCTGAATGTTGAGCTTCAAGCCAACCTTTTCACTCTCCTCTTTCACTTTCATCAAGAGGCTTTTTAGTTCCTCTTCAATTTCTGCCATAAGGGTGGTGTTATCTGCATATCTGAGGTTATTGATATTTCTCCCAGCAATCTTGATTCCAGCTTGTGCTTCTTCAAGCCCAGAGTTCTTCATGATGTATTCTGCATATAAGTTAAATAAGCAGGGTGACAATATACAACCTTGACGTACTCCTTTTCCTATTTGGAACCAGTCTGTTGTTCCATGTCCAGTTCTGACTGTTGCTTCCTGACCTGCATACAGATTCCTCAAGAGGCAGGTCAGGTGGTCTGGTATTCCCATCTCTTTTAGAATTTTCCACAGTTGATTGTGATCCACACAGCCAAAGGCTTTCACTGAGGATGCTGATTGCAGCCATGAAATTAAAAGACGCTTACTCCTTGGAAGGAAAGTTATGACCAACCTAGATAGTATATTAAAAAGCAGAGACATTACTTTGCCAACCAAGGTCCGTCTAGTCAAGGCTATGGTTTTTCCCGTGGTCATGTATGGATGTGAGAGTTGGACCGTGAAGAAAGCTGATCGTCGAAGAATTGATGCTTTTGAACTGTGGTGCTGGAGAAGACTCTTGAGAGTCCCTTGGACTGCAGGGAGATCCAACCAGTCCATTCTAGAGGAGATCAATCCTGGGTGTTCATTGGAAGGACTGTGCTAAAGCTGAAACTCCCATACTTGGACCACCTCATGCGACGAGTTGACTCACTGGAAAAGACTCTGATGCTGGGAAGGATTGGGGGCGGGAGGAGAAGGGGACGACAGAGAATGAGATGGCTGGATGGCATCACGGACTCGATGGAGGTGGGTTTGAGTGAACTCCGGGAGTTGGTGATGGACAGGGAGGCCTGGCGTGCTGTGATTCATGGGGTCACAAACAGTCGGATACAACTGAGCGACTGAACTGAACTGAACTGAGTGCAGCACTTTTAACAGCTTCATTGTTTAGGTCTTGAATTACCTCAGCTGGAATTCCATCCCCTCCACTAGCTTTGTTTGTAGTGATGCTTTCTAAGGCCCACTTGATTTTGCACTCCAGGATGTCTGGCTCTGAGTGAATGATCACACTATCATAATTACCTGGGTCATTAGGATCTTTTTTGTATAGTTCTTCTGTGTATTCTTGCCACCTCTTCTTAATATCTTCTGCTTCTGTTAGGTCCATACCATTTCTGTCCTTTATTTTGCCCATCTTGGCATGAAATATTTTCTTGGTATCTCTAATTTTCTTGAAGATATCTCTAGTCTTTCCCATTCTATGGTTTTCCTCTATTTCTTTGCATTGATCACTAAGGAAGGCTTTCTTATTTCTCCTTGCTGTTCTTTGAATTCTGCTTTCAGTTGGATCTATCTTTCCTCTCCCTTGCCTTTCACTTCTTTTCTCAGCTATTTATAAGGCCTCCTAAGACAATCATTTTGCCTTTTTGCATGTTTTTTTCTTGGGAACAGTTCTGATCACCACCTCCTGCACAGTGTTAGGAAACTCTGTACATAGTTCTTCAGGCTTTCTGTCACATCTAGTCCCTTGAATCTACTTGTCACTTCCACTGTATAATTGTAAGGGATTTGATTTATGTCATATGTGCACGGGCTAGTGGTTTTTCCTACTTTCTTCAATTTAGCTCTGAATTTTGCAATAAAGCGTTCATGATCTGAGCTACCATCAGCTTGTGGTCATGTTTGCTGACTGAATAGACCTTCTCCATTTTTGGCTGCGAAGAATATAATCAATCTGATTTCAGTTTTGACCACGTGGTGATGTCCATGTGTAGAGTCATCTCTTGTGTTGTTGGAAGAGGGTGTTTGCTCTGACTCGCATGCTCTCTTGGTGTTACTCTGTTGGCCTTTGCCCTGCTTCATGTTGTACTCCAAGGCCACACTTGTATGTTACTCCAGGTATCTCCTGACTTCATACTTTTGCATTCTGTAAGGTCAAAACGGCCCAATGATGTTAGATAAAAAGAACTCAGACACCCAATATGTGATATAACAAGCTTTAATGGGAAGCGCTCCCGGGCGGGGTTCCCGGACCCAAGCAAGTGAGGTTGAGGAAGTCCACGTGCAAACAAAGACAAACAGCAACTTATATAGCTTCACAGCAAGGTTTGGAATGGTGGTCTCTCATAGGTCAGTTAGCCGGGGGGCAAGACTAGGTTGGTTGCCCGGTCTGCTCAAGGTTGTGCTGACGCCATGGAATAGTTCTTGCTGTTTCTGGGCAGAATGCTGTTTCTGGACAGGAGGGGGAGGTTAGGAGAGGGTTGATTCCTACCAGGAACCGCTATATCAAGGACACTCTAGCAGTGGGGGAGGGAATGAGGGAACAAAGCACAATAGTCAGCGTTTTTTTTCTGCCAGCGGGAAAAAAGGAAGGGGGAAAGGAAGAGGCCAAAATGGCCACTGAGGTCCGACCTTACACATTCCAGTCCCTGTAATGAAAAGGACATCTTTTTTTGGTGTTAGTTCTAGAAGGTCTTGTAGGTCTTCATAGAACAGTTCAATTTCAGCTTCTTCAGCATTAGTGGTTGGGGCAAAGACTTGTATTACTGTGATATTGAATGGTTTGCCTTGGATACCAACAGAGATCATTTTGTCATTATTGAGACTGCACCCAAGTACTACATTTGGGACTCTTTTGTTGACTGTAATAGCAATTCCATTTCTTCTAAGAGATTCTTGCCCGCAATAGTGGTTATAATTGTCATCTGAATTAAATTCTCCCATTCTGTTCCATTTTAGTTCACTGATTCCTAAAATGTCAAAGTTCACTCTTGCCATCTCCTGTTTGACCAATTCTAATTTACCTTGATTCATGGACCTTGATTCATGGATTCCATGTTCCTATGCAATATTGTTCTGTCCAGCATGGATTTTACTTCCATCACCAGTCACATCCACAACTGGGCATTGTTTATACTCAGCCTCTTCATTCTTTCTGGTGCTATTTCTCCAGTCTTTTTCAGTAGCATGTTGGGCACCTACCAACCTGGGGAGTTCATCTTTCAGTGTCATATCTTTTTCCTTTTCATACTGTTCATGGGATTCTCAAGGCAAGAATACTGAAGTGGTTTGCCATTCCCTTCTCCAGTGGACCATGTTTTGTCAGATCTCTCCACCATGACCCATTGGTCTCTGGTGGCCCTATGTGGGATGACTTATAGTTTCATTGAATTAGACAAGGCTGTGATTCAAGTGACCAGTTTGGTTAGTTTTCTGTGATTGTGTTTTTCATTCTGTCTGCTCTCTGATGGATAAGAGGCTTATGGAAGCTCTCTGATGGGAGGAACTGGCTGTGGGGGAATCTGGGTCTTGCTCTGATGGGTGGGGCCATGCTCAGTAAATCTTTAGTCCAATTTTCTGTTGATGGGTGGGACTGTAGTTTGGCCTGAGGCCAAACTGTGGTAGGGGTAATGTCAGTAATGGGAACTTCCTTGAAAAGGACTTATGCCAGCATGCCTTGGTTCCCATGTTGTATTGATTGCTTCTGATCCCACTGAAGGCCACTGTCAACCCAAGCTCCTCTGGAGACTCCTGGACACTCACAGGCAAGTCTGGCTCAGTCTCTTGTGGGGTCACTGCTCCTTCCTCTTGGTTCCTGGAGCACACAAGGTTTTGTTTGTGCCCTCCAAGAGTCTGTTTCCCCAGTCCTGTGGAAGTTCTGCAATCAAATCCCACTGGCCTTCAAAATCAAATTCCCTGGAGGTTCTCAGTCCCTTTGCTGGATCCCCAGGTTGGAGAATCTACTGTGGCCCCTGGAACTTTGCAACAGAGCAAGAACTTCTCTGGTATACTTGTTCTACAGTTTGTGGGTCGTCTACTTGGCTGCTCTATAGTGGGGCTAATGGCAACCTCCTCCAAGAGGACTGATGCCATACCTGATGCCTCCCAGGTCTGCTGCAGCCAGAGCCTTTGTCCCCATGGCAGGCCATTACTCACCTGTGCCTCCACAGGAGAAACTCAAACATCAAATGCAGGTTTGGCTCAGTCTTTTGTGGGGTTCCTGGTTCTTGGTGCACACAATGCTTTGTTTGAGCCCCCTGAGCATCTCTGGTGGGTATGGGGTTTGATTCTAAACATGATTCCAGCCCTCCTACCATCTTGCTGGGGCTTCTCCTTTGCCCTTGGACATGGGGTATCTTTTTTTGGTGGGATCCAATATTCTCCTGTTGATGGTTGTCCAGCAGCTAGTCGCATTTTTGGATTTCTCACAGGAGCAGATGAGCACACCTCCTTCTACTCTGTCAATTTAGTGTTGGTGAGGCCTAATTGAAAGCATATTTGAAAGCCTAATTTGTGAAACCTAATTAAACCTAATTGGAAGTTTAACAGAAATGGAAGTCAAGCCCCTATTACCCCACAGTGTGTCCACCTTGTTTGTTAAATTGGGGTAATAGAGAGAGGGATGGTTGAGATTTTGTTTTCATCAAGTACTATATTTGCCATTATATTAAGAAATAATTAAAAGTATGCAATGTATGTATCACTTGAGCAACCAAAGGAATAAATAATTGAAAATGTGTTCTTACATTCCCTTGATTCATGAAGGAGACACAATAACTTAGACTCACAGCTAAACGGGCTTGCCAGGTGGCGCCAGGGTAAAGAACCCCCTTGCCAATGCAGGTGGATATAAGAGACCTGGGTTCAACTCCTTGGTTGGAAGACACCCTGGAGGAGGGCATGGTAACCCACTTCAGTACTCTTGCCTGGGGAATCCCATGGACAGAGGAGCCCAGCCAGCCCCAGTCCATAGCGTCGCCAAGAGTCTGACACAACTGAAGGGACTCGCACGAACAAACGCACGAACAGCTAAGTACAGTGAAACACACACACACACTCAGATGGGATAAAAATTTAAAAGCAAATTGACAAAATGTGGGGGGAAAAGTAAATGAGAAACTACTTCCAAAAGTTATTTATTTCTTAGCGTCAAATCAATGAGTGGAATCAAATGAGCTACATAACTCACATTATCCAGCTATTAGGGTATTTTTCTGTGTCTAAGAACTGAGATGAATGTTTTTTTCCACTTTAGCTCACTCACTAAACTTTCTGGCTTTCCATTCCCAGCTTCCACTTGGAAGCTAAAAAACTTCCAAATTAATGTGTGTAGATGGTATTATTAGGTTGTTCTTTTTACTTTTTCATTCTGTTCATGGGGTTCTCAAAGCAAGAATACTGAAGTGGTTTGTCATTCCTTCCTTCAGTGGGCCATGTTTTGTCAGAACTCTCCACCAGGACCCATCCATCTTGGGTGGCCCTGAAAGGAATGGTTCATATATTTTAGCTATTGTTTTTATTCTTTTCTCAGACTCTGTAATTTTTGGTGTTGTTTTGTTTCAGGATTTCTCAAGCTGTCATGTGACTGAAAGCAAACACTCTCAGTTCAGTTCAGTTCAGTAGCTCAGTCAAGTCCGACTCTTTGCAACCCCATGAACCATAGCACGCCAGGCCTCCCTGTCCATCACCAACTCCCGGAGTTCACTCACACTCATGTCCACAGAGTCGGTGATGCCATCCAGCCATCTCATTCTCTGTCATCCCCGTCTCCTCCTACCCCCAATCCCTCCCAGAATCAGAGTCTTTTCCAGTGAATCAACTCGTCTCATGAGGTGGTCAAAGTACTGGGGTTTCAGTTTTAGCATCAGTCCTTCCAATGAACATCCAAGATCGATTTCCTCTAGAATGGACTGGTTGGATCTCCTTGCAGTCCAAGGGACTCTCAAGAGTCTTCTCCAACACCACAGTTCAAAAGCATCAATTCTTCAGCGCTCCGCTTTCTATATAGTCCAACTCTCACATCCATACATGACCACGGGAAAAACCATAGCCTTGACTAGACGGACCTTGGTTGATAAAGTAATGTCTCTGCTTTTTAATATGCTATCTAGGCTGGACATAACTTTCTTTCCAAAGAGTAAGAATCTTTTAATTTCATGGCTGCAATCAGCATCTGCAGTGATTTTGGAGCCCCAAAAAATAAAGTCTGAAACTGCTTTCACTGTTTCCCCATCTATTTCCCATGAAGTGATGGGACCAGATGCCATGATCTTTGTTTTCTGAATGTTGAGCTTCAAGCCAACCTTTTCACTCTCCTCTTTCACTTTCATCAAGAGGTTTTTTAGTTCCTCTTCACTTTCTGCCATAAGGGTGGTGTCATCTGCATATCTGAGGTTGTTGATATTTCTCCCAGCAATCTTGATTCCAGCCTGTGCTTCTTCCAGCCCAGTGTTCCTCATGATGTACTCTGCATATAAGTTAAATAAGCAGGGTGACAATATACAACCTTGACGTACTCCTTTTCCTATTTGGAACCAGTCTGTTGTTCCATATGCAGTTCTAACTGTTGCTTCCTGACCTGCATACAGGTTTCTTAAGAAGCAGGTCAGGTGGTCTGGTATTCCCATCTCTTTCAAATTTTCCACAGCAAACACTCTGGTAAATACTTAATATTAACCTATAGATGAGAATGCCATATAGTTGAATCAAAAGAGCCAGCAGATAGTTAACAATGATATGTAGTGCCTTTAATCCAAAGCTGCATATGAAACATACATTTGAGGCATCCAATGGATAGCTTCCTGATAGGTTTCCAATTAAAATGCTTCAAGCCCACAAAACTTCTGATTCAATCAAATCTGATTTCAGTATGTTATTGATTATATATAGTAGCACTGGCCTGCTTCCTAAACTATCTGTGGAGAAGGATGTTTTTCATTGTTCTTCTTTATTTCTAGTTCCTTATAGACAAATAGTTTTATCAAAAAAATGAATTTGAGTGGCAACGTCAAACTTCCATAAAAGTTTCAAACTACTATTCAGTCTGGATTTCTCTATCTTATTGTTGGTCATTAACGAATAGTTCTCAGAGTTTGAAAAACAACGCCATTCTCTGAACTGTGTGTGAATAGTATTAGGTAATACACTAAGCAAAACATTTCATAAACAGAAAGTGATAAAAATGACTTCCTTTCCTCAAAAGCAGTTTTTGGAGGAAGTTCTCCTAAAATGTAAACATACTATAGGAGTGTGACTTGACTGTTTTCTGTATACCTCTAAGGAGTCCCTTTTCTTGTAGAGCTTTGATTTCTTATGACTAATGCTTCCGCAAGCAGTTCTTTAGATCCATCCAGTTTTCAATTCTACATGCTTGTTAAATATTAACTCTCAATTCTCCAAACTTTGAGAAGAATGTTTTGTAGACCAAATCATGTTTGAACACTTTTAATGTGATGGAAAATGTCATTTCCTTACAATGTTTTATTTTTTAAAGTTAATTTTTATTGGAGTATAGTTGATTTACAACGTTGTGTTTGTCTCTGCTATACAGCAAAGGGAATCAGTTATGCATGTATCCATTCTTTTTTAGATTCCTTTCCAGTATAGGACATTAGAGTGCTGAGTAGAGCTACCTGTGTTATACAGTAGGTCCTTATTAGTTATCTATTTTATATATAGAAGTGTGTATATGTCAGTTCCAGTCTCTCAATTGATCCCTCCCACACTCCTTTCCTAGTTGGTAACCATAAGTTTTTTTTCTACACCTGCGACTCTACCTCTGTTTCGTAAAAAAGTTCTTTTTTTTTTTTTTAGATTCCACATATAAGTGATATTACATGATGTTTGTCTTTTTCTCTCTGACCTACTTCACTCAATATGACAATCTTTAGATTCTTCCATGTCACTGTAAATGGCATTTTATCATTCTTCTTTTATGGCTGAGTGATATCCCACTACATCTTCATCCATTCATCCACTGATGGACATTTAGATTGCTCTTCTTAATATGCTAAATTCCTTCTCCTCTTGAAGTAGGAGTCCAATGAAGGCAGGACACGTGTGTGTTCCTAACGTACCCTTGTATCTACAGCCCCTAGCAAAGACCTAGCACAAGGCAATCATAGCCTACAAAACAGCTGGTACCAAAAGATGTGGCTCACGGAAGACATTGAAAGAGTAGGAGGGGAAAATATGTTTCTTCAAAAAATGATAGCAAATATATTGTGAAAAATTTGAATATGTGGTAAAAATCTCAAAACCTAAAAAGCCAATTCAGAAACTAAAACTTAGAGCAGAGATCGGAACATTTTTAAAAAAGGGACATAGTTTTAAACAACTATTTAAAGTCATTGGTCTCTATGGCTAGAAACATTTTCCTTTAAGTGGACCAGGAAAAATGGCATGGAAATAATAAATAAGAATTTATCTAGCACATTTGACTTAACATTAAACAAAATTTATGTATTTTTAATAATGTAATTTATCTTCATCGTTTTTCAGCTTTTCCTCCCAACTTGTAGAAGAACACACAGCTTTGTTATTTTGTTCAAAGAATGTATATATTAATGATAGTGACAATGTAGTAAAAATGTAGCTGCCAGAATATATAAGTGAAATTGAGGGAAGGGAAAAAAGAGAATGATTACAGTTGATGGAACAACTGATATGTGTGTGTGTATATATATATATCTTCACAAAGTTGAAAAATAATAAACAGATCAACAAAAATAATGATCACTGAAATCATTATTTTCTCCTCAAGTAATAATTGAGGAGAAAAAGAGTAGTGATAAGAGTGAGGAATCTAAATTTGATGAATAAAAAGCTGAGTTATAAGTCTACTATCATAACCACCAGAGGAATACAAAGTTGAATCATTTAAAATTTGTATAAAGAAATGAATATATGCTTCACTGCATGGAGTTACTGAAGGTAGAAATGGATTGCATGTTTCATTTGGGGCCTTACTTGCCATTTGCATTAACAGCGGAATCAAACAGCCTTAAGTCAATATTCAAATATCTTACACATTCAGTTTAGTTCAGTGCAGTCGCTCAGTCGTGTCAGACTCTTTGCAACCCTAGGAACTGCAGTACTCCAGGCTTCCCTGTCCATCACCAACTACCGGAATTTCAAACTCTTGTCCATTAAGTCGGTGATGGCATCCAACCATCTCATCCTCTGTTGTCCCCTTCTCCTGCCTTCAGTCTTTCCCAGCATCAGGGTCTTTTCCATTGAGTCAGTTCTTCACATCAGGTGGCCAAAGTATTGGAGTTTCAGATTCAGCATCAGTCCTTCCAATGAATATTCAAAACTGATTTCCTTTAGGATGGACTGGTTGGATATCCTTGCAGTCCAAGGGGTTCTCAAGAGTTCTTCTCCAACACCACAGTTCAAAAGTATCAATTCTTCAGCGCTCAGCTTTCTTTGTAGTCCAACTCTCACATGCATACATGACTACTGGAAAAACCCTAGCTTTGACTAGACAGACCTTTGTTGGCAAAGTAATGTCTCTGCTTTTTAATATTCTGTCTAGGTTGGTCATAACTTTCCTTCCAAGGAGTAAGTGTCTTTTAATTTCATGGCTGCAGTCACCATCTACAGTGATTTTGGAACCCAAAATATTAAAATCTGTCACTGTTTCCCCATCTATTTGCCATGAAGTGATGGGACCAGATGCCATGATCTTAGTTTTCTGAAACTTGAGTTTTAAGCTAACTTTTTCACTCTCCTCTTTCATTTTCATCAAGAGGCTCTTTAGTTCTTTGCTTTCTGCCATAAGGGTGGTGTCGTCTGCATATCTGAGGTTATTGATATTTCTCCCAGCTCTTGATTCCAGCTTGTGCTTCCAGCCCAGCATTCCTCATGATATCCTCTGCATATAAGTTAAATAAGCAGGGTGACAATATACACCTTGACATACTCCTTTCCCTATTTGGAACTAGTCTTACACATTAGAACTATTTTTCCTAGCTTCTTCCGTTTTGATGTCTTAGAAATCTCAGACAGGGCCTTAAAATGTGAGCTCAGAAATAGACTGTGTGGAGTAAGATTTCTTTCTTAGCTTTACTATTTTCTTGAGGAATATCAATTGGCCGGTATGATTCTGAGAACAAATATTAAAAAATAAATAAACCAAAAAAGCATGACATCACCCTGACTCCTTCCATAATCCTCACCTATGTTAACCTCACTGGTGACATGAAAACAGTATTATCTACATGCTATTTTTTCTTATAATAATACTTTACACATAGGATATAAACACCTTTGCATTCATGTTTTATTTAATTTTCAATAAGCTATGAGATATTTATTACTGTCTCCAATTTCCAAAAGAGAAAATCAAGACCCAGACAGAACTAAATGACTATCTTCATGCCACTGAGCTAGTAAATTGCTGGAAATCCTGCTACATTTTGCCCACAGTAAAACTTTCCTTATTTAAAATCAGCATGCCTCTTTCAATAATGATGGGGAAAATCACCTACTGTAAAAAATAGCAAAAGTTTATTAGGGATAATTTTGATACATTAAAAACAGAATTTTATTTTTGAGTCTGAGCACGTATGGATGTGAGAGTTGGACTGTGAAGAAAGCTGATTGCCGAAGAATTGATGCTTTTGAACTGTGCTGCTGGAGAAGACTCTTGAGAGTCCCTTGTACTGCAAGAAGACCCAACCAGTCCATTCTAAAGGATATCAATCCTGGGTATTCATTGGAAGGACTGATGCTAAAGCTGAAACTGCAATACTCTGGCCACCTCATGTGACGAGTTGACTCACTGGAAGACTCTGATGCTAGGAAAGGTTGGGGGCGGGAGGAGAAGGGGACGACAGAGAATGAGATGGCTGGATGGCATCACCAACTCTGTGGACAGGAGTTTGAGTGAACTCCGGGAGTTGGTGATGGACAGGGAGGACTGGCGTGCTGTGATTCATGGGGTCGCAAAGAGTCGAACATAACTGAGCGACTGAACTGAACTGAACTGAAGAGAGTCATTAACACCCATTTAAAATTTTACTAATTTTGTCAAATTTGGGCAAAATTTTAAACACGTCAACATTTTGTTTCTCACCCCAACCTCTCTCTGAGTCATCTAGAATCTCAGCTTGCTTCCAGGCTACTCAGACTCAAGCCACTGTGGTCTCCAAATAATTTCAAGTAGTTTCCCATTCTCCAGAACATGACTTTACTATGTTTTTCTTTATTTTCCTAATATAATAAGATTATTCAGAGTATAGAAAGTCTACGTTGAAATTATACACTAAATGGAAGCCAAATATAAATTTTTTATATAAGACAACAACTGCTCAGTCTTATAAATATTTTCATTTCTAATTCATTGTCTAGATGTGTTACTTCCCATAGGAAATATCCATCTTTAAAAAGACCTTCTGGAAATAACTTGTTTCCTCGTTTATTATAAAAGTGTGTGTGTGTTTTAATTATGAGGACCAGTCTAAAACTGGATTCTCTGTTTGCTCTATCAACATGCTATATAATCTCAAGTAGTATCAGAATATTAACAGAAATTGGCTTTTCCAACTCACAGGATTTTCTAGTGATAAAATTAAATAGCTTATTGGAAAGTTCTCTGCAAACTGTAAAATAAATAAGCATGTTTCCATTATTCCAAAGAAGTGATTTAAATGATTAGGTTTTCTTACATGAAAGCAAATCAGGGAAGGATATAGTTTTCGGCAGTAAGGGCAATTCTAGGTCCTAATGAGTCACAATGGCCCACTTATATTCACTCAATCCACTGACTATGCGTGCAGTGTAATGTGACCAAACTCATGAACTATTTTTCTGTCTTCAGTTGGAACTGGTTTATCTGTACCTTCGCTTAAATTTTAAGGTATTTTCTCACTTGCTCCCCCAAAGCAAAATCTAAACCAGCAAAGTATATCTTTAATAAAACCACTTTATTCTTGAGGAGCTATTCAAAAGTGCTAAGCCTGGCTCTCAGTCAAGGAACTAAAACTCCGTGGAAAATGTCAGCTAATTTACTTACACACATTTTCTTGTTAAGTAGAGTGATACACTTTCTTTGACAATGTGCATATTTTCCTAACTCAACAATGCTTTGTTTATTTCATCTTTGCTTTTCTCAGGAGCTATGGGACAATAAAATTTTTACTCAAGTATGCATTAATCATTCAAAAATATTCAGTTTTGAAATAGAGTTACCTGATTGTCTGAGTCATATTTTTAAGTAATTTTCTTCTATATTTTTACAGTTAGAAAATATAATGTTTTCTTGCTATTTCTGAAAGCATTCATACTGTGTTATGATAAACTGATTTTTTATTAAAGACATGCCTTATAATGTAATTTCCGTACTTCTATGTCTGGAAACTTGTATTTATATTTAAATGAATTATGAACACTTGTGAAGCATTATTTAATGTTCTCCTTTTCATTAATATCAGAGGATCCAATGAATCAATTGTTATTTCTTTGAAATTTGCTGGAATTATAGAAAATTCCTACTTCAGGGCATTGTAAAAACACTCTTCTATTAACACAAAAGATAGAAGTAGTAGGATAATTTTGTAACATCTTCAAGCGCCCCATTAAGCATAATTTTCTAAAATATTATTAAATGAGATGAGAAGTGAATAACAGTGATTTTCTTGTAATTTAAAGTAGATTGTCAATTACATTAAACCTTCCAGTTTCAATTTTATGATCACAATTTCATATGTATTTTATTGTAGCAATTGTTATGAAATGTTTCAAATACTAACCTATGTATTTATTTATCCACCTCCACATACTGACTCCTGGAGAAGGAAATGGCGACCCACTCCAGTATTCTTGTCTGGATTATCCCATGGACAGAGGAGGCTGGCAGACTACAGTCCATGGGGTCATAAACAGTTGGACACAACTGAACAAATAGCACACACACATATTGACTGGGGGCTTTCCAGGTGGCTAAAACAGTAAAGAATCTGCCTGCAGTGAAGGAGACCTGGGTTCAATCATTGGGTTGGAAAGATCCCCTGGAGAAGGAAATAGCCACCCACCCGTGATGGGGGAGCCTGGTGGGCTGCCGTCCATGGGGTCACACAGAGTCGGACACGACTGAAGCGACTTAGCAGCAGCAACAGCAACCAGTATGCTTGCCTGGAGAATTCCATAGACAGAGGAGCCTGGTAAACTGTAGTCCATGGGCTCACAAAGATTCAGATATGACTGAGCAAATACACATATACACACATACTGACTAGAAGGTTCTCCCTCCATTTCTAAGATATGACTTTTTTTCAACACATGTGAGCAAGATTGACCAGTCTTTTGTTATCCTATTCAAGTGGGCTGATTATGAGCCATGCCTATTCATTGGTTTGAGGTGGCATAGCACACATTTTTTTTCCCTGCTCTTATACCTGTTTTGAATTCCATGACTTGTGAATACTCTTGAGGTGGCATACAAGTTTATCAAGTAGTAGATGAAGTGATGATGTGTATTTATTTGCCTAAGTTTATCTCACACAGGTTTCACCCCTGCATGCATGCTAAGTCCCTTCAGTCATGTCTGACTCTTCACAACCCTAAAGACTATAGCCCTCCAGGTTCCTCTGTTCATGGGATTCTCCAGGGAAGAACACTGGAGTGGATCCTGAACCCTCCTCTAGGGGATCTTTCCAATCCAGGGTATGAACCCGCATCTCTTGAGTTCTCTACCACTAGCACCACCTGGGAAGCCCACCCTAGGCCTACATAGTCAGGATGGGTCCTGAGAATGGGACCTCAGAATCCAACTTGAATTCTCTAGGGAATTTTTATGTGCACTCATATATATGAGAAGGGTATTAGGACCAGAGTGTCATAAATATATGATCTATTTAAACTAAATAACAACAAAATAAAAAATTGATAGATTAGGAATGCAAACTCATTTTTTTTAATTTAAAAGATTTCGTGTGTGGGATATTTTTGTTTTCTTTCTTTTTTTTTTTTTGTCTCTTAAAATTCATATGCAATTCCACTGAAAATCTAAGATTGCAAACATTTATCTGATTTTGAAACTAACAATCTTAGGGACCCAACTGTTGTGAAACATCTACATTCAAACCATATTCATTTATTTTCGTGAGTTATAAATTGAGAAAAACATCTAGATTAAATATCTAGATAACAGTAGGGGTAGAAACCCCTCTTATTAGAGAAGAGTAGATGATGTTTTCACTGATTTAATACACTTTCATTGTGAATTTATAAAGTTCTTGGAGTCCAGAGGACAAAATCGACCAAAGAGAAGACTCTTGTTCCTAGGGCTTATGGGCTATCTAAAAGATGAGTTCATGAATGGATTTATGAGACAGATTCTGTTTTTAGTATATAGGTGTGTTCTTATAAGTTTACAAAGGGCACTTAAGCAGGTAGATACAAAGGAAATGTGATTTTCATAGTCCAGAAAAAGGGAGATTGCAGAGAGAGGTGTTGTGGGTGTTTTCAGAATGTTTAGCAACTTAAAGAGAGTGAAATCTAAGGAATCAACATCTCCAGCATGAATTAGAAAGATACTTAACCTAGCATTATAAAATAATGATGCAGAGAGACCTAACACATTTTACTATGTACTTCTGAAACATACAGGCTTCGCAGGTTGCACTAGTGGTAAAGAACCCGCCTGCCAATGCAGGAGACATAAGAAACAACAGTTTCAATACCTGGGTCTGGAAGATCCCTTGTAGGAGAAAATGGCAACCCACTCCAGTATCCTTGCTTGGAGAATCCCATAGACAGAGGAACCTAGTGGAGAGCAGTCCATAGAGCCACAAAGAGTCGGATACGATGAAGCGACTTGGCACGCACACAATGAGATCTAAGGGCCTGTCAGTGCAATATTATAGAAACAGATTTTCATATGATTTTGTTGCTCTCATCCATAATTGGTGATGAACAGGGAGGCCTGGCATGCTGTGATTCATGGGGTCGCAAAGAGTCGGACATGACTGAGCAACTGAACTGAACTGAACTGATGGTACTTTCTCATGTTTCCTTATCAACTGGTGGAAAGTTGTTGATAAAAATACTAACATTAAAGTAGTAATTAATAATAAGAATTTATCATTAAGAATAAAAATTTGGTCTATCTTTAATATATTGATTTAATTTAAAGCATAATAATTCTAAAATTATCTTAAAATTTGAAGTAAATTTCCAACTCATAATTAAGAGCTTGACATCTAGATTGTAAATGTTATGATTTTACTTTTGTAATATATTACACTTTTACTGTTTACTTATAATGCATCTGATAAAATGCTACTCGATCAATAATTCAGTGATAAAAATTTTTTTCTTTTCTTGTACTTTATATCCATCAAGTTTTCAAATGGAAAACACTTGATAAATTCAACTGATTTAATTAAAATTATGTCATCCTGTAGTTGCGGCTGAATATTTTGCTGTCTTGTCATGTGTGTTTCCTTAGTGAGCTTTTTAATATGCAGCATAGGTGTTTATTGAATACATTAGCCTCTGTGAGAAATTTCCACGATGGTTGGCTGTAATATGTGATTAAAATGAATAGCTCAAGAAAATGAAGCTGAGTAAAAGGTTAGCTTACTCATTAAGATGCTCACTGTCATGCACTTCTTTAAAGTTGATGCAGAGAATGTGTTTTTACCTGACTAGTAGGTGAGTTATTTACACAGAACAGATGCAAAAGGTAAGGTCTGGCAGCACTTATGCTGAGATTATCTATTTAAATTGGAAATTCAATTCATTTGAATATTTCACCACATTTTTGCATTCATATAAATTAGACATTCATAGGTACACATATCCATTGATCCAAAGGGAAACACATAAAGCTGTTGTTTATTAGGTACAATCGATGTGTCAGACAATCTACTAGATACTTTACATACATTTTCTTGAATCACTTCCCCAAATACTAGGAGATCTGAACAACTGTGTGAATTTTATGGTTCAAAGCTCATAGAAAAACTGAATAAACCGAGGGTGGATTCTTCACTGTTAAGAGTCAGGATTTGAGTGGGGTCTGTGAAAACACGTGTCGTGCTTTTCTGCAAGTCAATTTTTGAATGTCAGTTCTAAGCTTGGCACTGGTTTTGTAGTGAAGATGTACATACAATTATGAACAAAAGATGCATGTCCTGGCTTTGAGGAGAATGTAGTATATTTTTACCCATCACCTCCCTCCCATCAGTGTCTTTCTGCTTTCCTTCAGAGGTGCTGTGTGATTGAAATATTTGCTGTCTCTCCCCTCCTTAGAGCCCTTGAGTATGTTTGGGAGTGTTCTTATTGGAAAGAGAACATATTTCTAAGACTTTGCTGAAGATTGTGTTTCATTGATGACTAATATTGAATATCTTTATATATAATCAGGGAGTTCTAGATGCTATTGTGAAAAATTTGTGAGGCAAATATTTAGTTTACTAGATTCTTTATTAGATGGTGTGTTTCAATGGTCTGGAGAATTCCACTGGCTATATAGACCATGGGATCACAAAGAGTCGGACATGACTGAGCAACATTCACTGTCACACTTTACAGTGGTCTACAATAGTAGATATGGCCCATGCCCTCAGAAACTTTTTAATCTGGGGAATAAGAAGTATGTAATTACTCTTATACAATCTTGGACTTTATATACTATACATAGCAAAGTGAAATTTTGTATTCTCCGTCTTCCCTTGGTTGTGTCATTGGAGACTTGATCTTGTTTTCAGCATAACTGGGCGTAGCTGGAATGAACCAAAAGTTTTCTAAATTGAAGGAGACATAAACTTAGCTTCACTAAATAACACAATGCTAATGTATTTTGTATGTCTTATAGCTGAAAATAATGGTTTCTATGACAATGTTTATTCAAAAAATTTTTTTTCAGAAGAAGAAATATGTCTTATTTCTTTTGAAAGAAAAATGACTCCATTATTACACATAAAAATCAACTATACATTAATAAAAAAGAGAAAAAAGAATTGCAGGGTTGTTTCTAAGGGAAAAATACATATGTTCTTCTAACAAATATTATTAGGTCGAATATTTCTAATTTGAAAAGTAATTCTGAAAAATAACAAAAAAAAACATTGACTAGATCAGTTATCACATAATTGCATAATAGAGTGATTGTATTCTAAACGCTCTTTAGTTTTTAAAAAATATTTTCAAGAATCATAGTTGTTTTGAAGAACATAGGAACTTAACACTATCTATAAAACTGCTCTTGGAGAAAAATAAAAGGGAGAAAAAACATTGAAGAAAAAGTCATCACCATCATTTGATTTAAACTGACAAATTCAAGGTTTCGGTTTAACTTTTCTGTTAGAATCAGTGTTCAGTTGGAAAAGAAGTGTTTGAAATGAAAGCTTCACTGAAACTCTTACAATTCCTGCATATTTAAATTTCTATTGTGTGAAAGTATAATAGCATAAAGTTTATAATTTTACACAGTTTATAGTTCATTGGTATTAAGTACATTCATTATTGTATAACCATCACCACTCTCTCTCTCTAGAACTTTTTAGTATATCCAGTGTGAAATTCTGTAACTTTTCCCTCCCCTCACACCCTAGCAGTTTCTTTTCTTCTTTCTGTATCTATGAATTTGACTTCTCTAAGCACCTCATGTAAAGGTATTATACAATATTTTTCCTTTTGTGACTATTTGATTTTACTTAGCATATTTTTCTCAAGGTTCATCCATACTGAAGCCTGTGTCAGCATTCACTTCCTTTTTCAGGTTGATCCTGTTTGTTTTTTATATTAAATTAAAATTATACAGAATACCCATGTTGTAATCCCCAAATATAATTTTGTCTTTTTTTTTTTTTAACAGATTTTGATATAGAGTCAGTTATACTTAGAGATCCATTTGGGTCATTAAAATCAACACATTTTATCTTTCCTTATATTGTTGCACAATTAAAAGTTAATTTTGCCTTTCAGAGTTAATCAACCCTCTGTATTTAAAGCCTGTGTATTGAAGCAAGTTATCTTCTAGTTAATTCATTGATTTTTACTCTGTCTCTCGTGATAACTCTAAGCACATTGTCTAAATAAGTGATTTTTTTCTTTCCTATATATTAGTTTTTACTTCTATAGTAATTGTTCATATTTGAAATGGCATAGTAATATTTTCATACTGGTAATCTACTTTGCAAATCAGTGTATATGTACATCTGTTTCACAATATATGCACATCAATATATTTCACATATGTAAGACAAAAGAGGGATTGAACCAAAGTTCTCAACAAGTGATCATTAGTGTTTTCAGAAACCTGCTGATTAGCTTTAAATATTTTCACTTATAGGTAATAGCAGGAGTATTTTACCAAGTACATTACTGATATAATTAATGTAAATTTTGTATCTGGCATCTCTGTACAGAGTAAAAGTTTGACAATGCTCCTTGTCTCTGATACTGGTAAGTTCGATGAGGTAGTATGTAGAACATTTTTATGAAAGTTAATCCCCTTTTGATTATCTCAAGTGCTGAGTTAGACTTCCTCAATGACCAAAGGTTGATACTTAATCAAAATAGAAGGTATACAAATAGTCACTTACTTGATGATATTCATTTCTAAACCACATTTTTTTAAAATTTATCTTTTAAAGAGTTCCCCTCATAAAGCCACGTGTCAGAATATTTAATATGAAATTGTAATTTGAGTCATTATTTTAAAGTCTTGCTTTGTAAATATGCGTGTGAATTTCTGGTATAGATAAATGCTGAATAAATTCATGTTGGTGGTTTGAATGAATTACCACTGTATTTCTGTAATAGCTGATTCAAAAACTTAAATCACTATTCACTATTGAGAACTCATCTCATGTTAAACGCTATGCTCTGTGTTGTATAAAAGACAGAAAATAAGCCTGAAGCTGAAAATCTGCTTAATGAGGCAGACGTTGACCTAATAAATGCATGCATAATTAAAAGTTTTGTTATGTTTTATGAAAGAATATAAAACTATGTTTAGAAAAGGGAAGAATAATAAGGATAATTCTGAATAGGGTAGGAGTCAGGGAAAGTTTCAATCAAACGAATCGCCAGTTCAGGGTCGATGCATGTTACAGGATGCTCGGGGCTGGTATGCGGGGATGACCCAGAGGGAGGTGGGAGGGGGGTTCGGGAGGGGAAACTCATGTACACCCGGGGCGGATTCATGTCAGTGTATGGCAAAACCAACCAATATAATATTGTGAAATAATTAGCCTCCAATAAAAATAAAAATAAAAAAAGAACAAAAAAATAAATAAATAAAGTGTATTCAGTTTAAAATGAAAAAAAAAAAAAAGAGATTGCCAAAATGTTTCTTAAAGAAGGTGGACTCTTTTGCATGGTCATCAGTAATGTATGAGAACTCTAATTGTTCTACCTCTTCATCAGTACTTCCCAATGTCAATTGTTTTTACCTTTAGCAATTCTCAAGATACCTCACTGTAGTTTTAATTTGCATTTCCCCACTAATGATTGAACATGTGCTTATTTGACATTCATATATATTATGTGATGAACTGTGAAAAAAAATAATATTTAATCTAAATCCTGAAATTGGTAGCCAGCTAAAGACTGAAAGGAAGAACAAAGACCCTAAGCAGACAAAAACATGGAAAATTCAGGAAAACGAAAGCCTTTGAAGCCTGGCGAGCAAGGTACCTTGTAGAACTCGCTGAGGTTACAGTGGTAGTTCTGATAACCTTAGGTCCATATGCCCATCTAACTGCAATGGGATGTTGTTGAGGGGATTTAAATAGGGGAGAGCTATAAACTGGTTTATATAGTAGAAGTCACTCTGGCTGGAAAGAAAAGAAAAGGAATTGGAGAGAAGTAAATTTGAAAATACAGAACCAGGAGATATGTCCAGAAGTTCAAGGAAGAGGCAGTGGTAACATGGAAGAGGTGGTGGCAGAGAAGTCGGAGAGAATTAGAACTGAAGATCTCTTTAGTAACAGTTGGATTTGGGGAATGAGAGCAGTGGAGAAAAAATGTGTATACAACTCCCAGGGGTCTAGAAGGAGCTGCTTATGACATTAAGGCACATCTGTGAGTAGTTGCTTTTGTTTCAGTAGACCTTGTGGTCACAAAGTTTACAACTGATGCTTCCAATCAAAAAGAGCAAGTTCAGTCATTCTCTCTGGGTCCTTGAATTGTGATTATTTACTTACATTGTCTCTCTAATTCTATGGTGTCTGGTTAGCCCCTCCATTTTTTCTCAATTTCTACTTCTTTTAATGTATAATATATTATATCTGTGTTTCACAGTTGGTTATATACTTGAAGAATGTGAAAAGGAAGTACATTTCCAGTACATAAAATCAGTCTCTAAAATACAGTCTCCATTTCTTTCCCTCTTATTTAGACACACTACCCTTCTGCCCCTAAATAACTACTACTGTCTACTTCAATGACTTAATTTAAGACAATACAATTTCAATTCAGTTCAGTCGCTCAGTCGTGTCCGACTCTCCGTGACCCCATGAATCACAGCACGCCAGGCCTCCCTGTCCATCACCAACTCCCGGAGTACACTCAAACTCATGTCCACAGAGTCGGTGATGCCATCCAGCCATCTCATTCTCTGTCGTCCCCTTCTCCTACCGCCCCCAACCTTTCCTAGCATCAGAGTCTTTTCCAGTGAGTCAACTCGTCGCATGAGGTGGCCAAAGTATTGCAGTTTCAGCTTTAGCATCAGTCCCTCCAGTGAACATCCAGGATTGATCTCCTTTAGAATGGACTGGTTGGATCTCCTTGCAGTATAAGGGACTCTCAAGAGTCTTCTCCAACACCACAGTTCAAAAGCATCAATTCTTCGGCAATCAGCTTTCTTCACAGTCCAACTCTCACATCCATACATGACCATGGGAAAAACCATAGCCTTGACTAGACGGACCTTGGTTGGCAAGTAATGTCTCTGCTTTTTAATATACTATCAAGATTGGTCATAACTTTCCTTCCAAGGAGCAAGCGTCTTTTAATTTCATGGCTGCAATCAGCATCTGCAGTGATTTTGGAGCCCAAAAAAATAAAGTCTGACACTGTTTCCTCTGTTTTTCCATCTATTTCCCATGAAGTGATGGGACCAGATGCCATGATCTTTGTTTTCTGAATGTTGAGCTTCAAGCCAACCTTTTCACTCTCCTCTTTCACTTTCATCAAGAGGCTTCTTAGTACCTCTTCACTTTCTGCCATAAGGGTGGTGTCATCTGCATATCTGAGGTTATTGATATTTCTCCCAGCAATCTTGATTCCAGCTTGTGCTTCTTCCAGCCCTGCATCCCTCATGATGTACTCTGCATATAAGTTAAATAAGCAAGGTGACAATATACAACCTTGACAATTTAGAGAAAGGCAAACAGGTGAGATTCAAGAGCTTTCTTCTTTCCCCACAATCAGAATTCAAAGACTGCCTATAAGCATATATAGGTGCTTTGGTAACAACTTTGCAAAGAATAACAAAGTTACCATTTCAAAAATCTCTTGTGGATACAGGGACATATATGCAAAAAAAAAAAAAGCCTCAACTGTAAGTTTTGGAATGATCTCTTAGTGACAAATGGATATGTTCTCATTTTTGATGAGAACCTGTTTGTTTTTGACATTGAAACTATATACAGTAGGAACAGCATACAATGCATGTGATTCATATGTTTATATATTGTATGCTTAGGTTGTGATGCTTTAGTACCTCTTTAATTATTATTTATGATCTAATTTTAATTAGCATTTTACTATACTTGAGGAAGACATTATATAATAGGTCAAAACATGAAACTACTTGTATAGATATCTTTGTCCTAATCCTGAATTCATGACTGCTTGGATAATGTTTGGCTACCATGATAAATTTTCAGAATCTCAATGTTCTTATCTATAAAACATGACAGACAATAGCTGTAAAATATCTATGACAGATGATTAAGAAAGCTTAGTTTTAAAACTAGCAATGGCAAGTGATTAAGAAACCTGTCACAATACATGGAATTGGTCTGTATCTATGTTTGTATGATGCTAAGTCATAGGGCCGATTTACTCAACAAGTTTTTTACTCTAGGTCAAGTATCATTTGAGGAAATAGCCTTAGAGCAGTGAACAAGACAAACGGGGTCCTTTTTTCTCATGGAATTTATATCCTAAAATCAGAAAATAATTAAGAATATTTTAAAAATCTGGAAAATAGTTTCAGTTATCTGTACTATGGAAAACAAACAAAATATAATAAGAGAATGCCCAGCATGGGCATATGTCAGGGTCTCAACCAGATTGTTTATTCCAGGAGATTCTTTGAGACCAAGATCTGAGCCCTGTGTTGGAAAAAGGAAGAAGTCTTGCAAAGACACATAGGAAGAGGGATATAGAGGGACTGAGGCAAAGCTTTCTCTGTGGAAGACACAACCTCCTCTGTTCAAGGACCATAAGGAAGATGGTCAACTGTAGCTTTGACAGGAAGGGACAGTGTTGGGAGGAGATACAAATGTCTGACAAGTTATTTGCATGACTGAGCAAACAGCAGGTCAAATGAATGTAAATAACTATCCTGAGGGTAAGCTGACTAGACTGTTCCCAATGCCAACTTGCCTCCACCCTCATTCAAAATTATCTGCTTAGCTCTTATTGAAAATAAAAATCTTAGTGAAATGTGATATTGTTCTAAAAAATAATACTGAAATGTTCTAAAGTCTTAAGAAGTAATTTATTTGCAGACATTAACACTTAACCATTTTAAGTAGCAAATAACATGATGAAAGTCATAGTTCTGCCGTCCAATATGGCTGGAAATCACAAGCTTGAAAATCAGTAATTTTAAGGCTTCGATATGGTCACATCCACAGAATTTTAAAGCAGCATTACTTTAGTATTTCCATCACTTTTAATTCTATACTTCATCTGTTTTTTAAATGTGCAAAGCAGCCATAAAGTAGGCACGTGTGATTCTCCACATAAGGATATATTAAAAGCAAATTAGTCTCCCTGACATACCTGATATTCTGTGGAAGATAATGTGTTATTTAAATAACCAACGAAGTGCACATTGAGGTAGATAAAAACAATTCACAAGTCCAAGACATTTTTTTATCCAGTGGTAGTCTGATGGAATGGTATGCGTTCATTTTGGTGTAAATTTTAATGGAATATGTGTGAGAAAAAAATAATATTACATGGAGAGGATATGTCAAGTAGTAATAACTCACATCATGGACTTCAATAGTGATATAAGTTGCAAAGCTTGTATATTCAATGAAACAATATTTTATCTGTCCACCTCCGGTTAAAGAAAACAGAATCTGCATTGTCTATTTCAACAGAGGGGATTTAACATGAAGGACTAATTCAGAGAAGTTAGGAGGGAGATGAGTCCACACTTACCAGCAGCCCATATCCAATCTTGGTCTGGGGAGAAGGAAAGGATTTGGTAATTCCAGAGTTCAGGAGCCAGTGCAACCCAGAAGGGAATAAGGGGAAAATGGACACAGGATGGTTTAGACAACTGGGTCCACTCAATTGGACCTTAAATCATGGAGGAAAGATCAACTGGTCAGATCTAAAGTCCAGGGATTTAAAGCTACCACCTGCACTGCCACAGGGAATCATGGAGAAGGAAGCAAATTCACCCCTTTTAACTTGCCCTCTGGTTTCCCATCATTGCCTTCTGTTAACCAATACTAACTTGAAACGTTGTAGGCAAAGGAAACTTAGACAATGTCATTTTCTGGTTTCATCTCCTTGACCTCTGAGCAGAGCAAGGTAAATAAATAAATTAAATAAGGCATGGATCTGAGAGTCAAAAGGGAGAGGACTGGCATACATGTCAATTATAAGACTTAAATGCAGGATTAGAGAACAAATGTGCCAGAAAATGTGTACTTCCTTTCAGAATCAGAGTCAAAAGATCCTCCTGAATTCTCAGTGATGCCGAATCAGAAAGATCTTTACTAATGATTTAAGAAAAACAGTACAACACCTAATTTGAAATGACATCCTGAGGCCTGACTTTCCTCACCTAATTTGAAAATCTAAATGTCACTTTAATCATTTATCATTATTCCTGAGTGTGAAAAGAACTCCTAAGATTATTTGAATCCCCTTTGAACTTTCTCCAACCTCCACCTCTTCCTGTGCTTATAAATGCAGCCTCCTTTCAAAAGGACATGCTAGTATTGATTTGATGCTCATACTTCACAAAAATAGACAATTTTTTCTAGCATTTACAGTAGAAAGACAAAGATTTTTCTAGCAGTTTTACACTGTGCACTGGAAAAGTTTTATGTAATTAGAAAAAGAAAATTGCACTAGACAAACGTAGATAGACAGGGTATTTATAGCTTCGTCTAAGTATATGATGGTTATAACATAGAAAGAAATTTAAAGTTGAGCGACAGGTAATACATCTCCACCTCTGGTTCGTCCCTCCCCTGATCTCATATTGTCTATTCATCTATTCTCTCTCCTTCATGATAGTCAGGTTCATCATTTATTAGTCTCCCATCCATCTTCTCTGTCTCCTTCTGGGTCTTCCTCTCTGAGATTTATTCATGGCATATATCCAGTTGCCAGAACACTCATTTCTCTTCCTTCACTTTCCCATCAGAATACTTTTCCCAACTGAGACCTAGACCTGCCTGCTATGCCTGGTGATTTTTAAATCTCTGAGGAATAAAAAGTGTATAATTGACAGATTTACCAGATTTTTAGCTACAGGTAAAACGATCTTTAGACATACAGTTTACATGACTATTGCATGCATATTTTTTCCTAAACTTGAGCAATGAACAGACTTCTTTTAGGGGAAAAAAGCATGCCAGTTTGAGAAATATTGACTCATTAAACTAAATTTTTCTATGGAAATATAAATAAATAAATCCTAATTAGGCCTTATTATTACAAAGACATTTGTTTAAAAACTATAAATGTATGGGGTTTTATATTTTAAGATGACAGACTAGTAGAATTTTTTTAAACAGTGGTTTTGTAGAAATTCTCAGACCTCCCAAAGAACAAGGAAAGTTTTTTGTAAGACTTTCATTCTTAAAACCTGTTGCTTCCAACCTGTTGAAGAAATAGAATGACAATATGAGAAGAAAAAAATCAATGTGCTTTCCATAAGGGTCATTATCTACTATGAGCTTTATTGATTTTATGGATAATGCAAAGAAGGTTAAACAGTACATGCACTTCCATTGTTATGGGCAAAACTAACCTAGGAAAGTTACTAACTGTAGATCTAAAATGAGCTGTAACTTGAATGACTTGGATTGGTAGAGTATAAGCAAGGCTATGCCAGGACCATTAACAATAGAGAAAAATTAATGCATAGGGTGGGGCCGGTCTACTTGCAGTGAACCATTGATTTTTCAAGTTATGTTTTAATGACTGCTTCAGATATAATGCAATTGTGTGGTTAGACTTTCACTTTTAGAAACATATTAACATAACAAAACATAAATATAATTGCCACACATATTCAATTACATAAACTAATTTGAAGTCTTAAAAGATCAACAAATGAATTCGCTTGTGCTGCCAGCTAAAACATTGTTGAGTGTTACATGGGTGCAGTCCCTTTTTCATCTCCATCTATATATTTTGCTCTTCTGTAATTAAGTTATTGATTAAGAAGTTGTAGCTTTTGCAATTTTAAAAATACAGATGTGAGAATGGGCGCACCCATTAAAAAGCACAAAATAGCATAAGCATGCCATGTTTAATTAAGACATGCAATATTCATATATTTAGTACGTGTTCTGGTTACATAATAATATAATAGCCATGGTGTAAAACCAGTGAATATGATCATTCAGATGATGTTTCTATTGCATTGTATTTAGATTTTTTCTTGGAATGGGAAATCCAGTATGTTCCAACAATTTCACTTGGAGGGAACTACCAAAATAAATGTAAACATGTAACCACACAAACATTTGCATGTGCTTGTTCATAGGAGCATTATTCATAATGGTTGAAAAATGTGAATAGTTGAAATATTCAGCAAATAATAAATGGATAAACAAAATGTTGTGTATCCATACAATGGAATATTATTTTATAATAATATTGTAAAATATTGTAAAAAAAAGAATGAATTGCTGTTACATGCCATTGCATGAATATAGTATCTGTAAAACAGTATGCTAAGAAAGAAGTTAGTCATAAAAGACTACATCATGCATTATACCATTTATAGGAAATGTTCAGAAAAGACATATATGTGTGTGCTTGCTGTGATTCATGGGGTCACGGAGAGTCGGACACGACTGAGCAACTGAACTGAACTGAACTGAACTGAAGTTGCTTCAGTCATGTACGACTCTCTGCAACTCTATGGACTGTAGCCTGCCAGGCTTCTCTGTCCACAGGATTTCCAATCAAAAATACTGGAGTGAGTTGTCATCCCTCCTCCAGGGATTCTTCCTGACTCAGGGATTGAACCCACTTCTCATGTCTCCTGCATTGGCAGGCAGACATTATACATATATATATATGTATATATATATATATATATATATAGAGAGAGAGAGAGAGAGAGACTTGAAGTAGAATAATGATTGTCTAGGGCTGGTTAGTGGCAGGAAGGATGGAGGGGGAGAAGAGAGAGGAAAGGGGCACTGTTTGCTAATGGGCTTGGAGTTTCTGTGTGGTAATCTTCGAAAACTAGATTATGCTGATGGTTGCATAAATCTGTATATATACTAAAAATGGTTGAATTGCAAACTTTAAATAAGTGAATGTTGCTGCTGCTGCTGCTGCTGCGTCACTTCAGTCGTGTCCGACTCTGTGTGGCCCCATAGACGGAAGCCCACCAGGCTCCCCCATCCCTGGGATTCTCCAGGCAAGAACACTGGAGTGGGTTGCCATTTCCTTCTCCAATGTGTGAAAGTGAAGTCGCTCAGTCGTGTCCGACCCTCAGCGACCCCATGGACTGCAGCCTACCAGGCTCCTCCATCCATGGGATTTTCTAGGCAATAGTACTGGAGTGGCTTGCCATTGCCTTCTCCGAAGTGAATGTTATAGCATATGAATTTTAGCTCAGCAAAGCTATTAGAATTAAATTTTAGATGTATATTGTCAGGTATCAGGTGTTAGTACCTGAAAGAGTTGTATTAAGAAATGTGTTAGTCAGTCATGTCTGACTCTTTGTGACCCTATAAACTGTACCCTGCCAGGCTCCTCTGTTCATGGAGTTCTCCAGGCAAGAATACTCGAGTGGGCTGTCCTTCACTTCTCCAGGGGATCTTACCAACCGAGGGATGGAACCTGGGTCTCCCACATTGCAGAGATTCTTTACCATCTGAACCACCAGGGAAGCCCAAGAAATGTAAAATGTATCATCAATTAATTGAAAAGAATTGATTAATTTCAAAGAATGCTGGATGGGTTCTGAAGAGACTAAAACGATAAATAAGATTTGCTCTTGAATTCAACTAACTCCTTCTACAGTTGACATCCGTTTCCGTTTAGTCGCTTAGTCATGTCTGACTCTTTGCGACCCCGTGGACTGTAGCCTACCAGGCTTCTCCGTCCATGGGATTCTCCAGGCAAGAATACTGGAGTGGGTTACCATTTCCTTCTCCAGGGGATCTTCCCGACCCAGGGATCGAACCCGGGTCTCCCGCATTGGAGGCAGACGCTTTAACCTCTGAGCCACCAGGGAAGCCCAACAGTTGACATAAATACATATTATTGTGAATTTGCAAAGTACTCAAAAATGTTACAAAATGTCTCTCTAGAAAAAGGTCATTTTAACTTCTAGCTAGTAAGAATATGAAAAAATTTCTTCATATTAATGAATTATCTGAGTAGGAAAGAAACTCTACATCCGGAACTTAAATAAGAAACCCATGAGAAAGTTCTTAAGATTTTTTGAGTATCAGGCTTGATAGAGCATGACTGGATAAAGGCATTGTAGACACTATCAAAAAGCCGATGGCTCCCAGTCCTATGGGATTCTAACGGTGATGTAAAATATCGGCTAAGAAGTGAATCCTGATTAATCACAGGCTATTCTGTAATAAGCAATGGCTACTGTGTGGATCACAATAAACTGTGGAAAATTCTGAAAGAGATGGGAATACCAGACCACCTGACCAGCCTCTTGAGAAACCTGTATGCAGGTCAGGAAACAACAGTTAGAACTGGACATGGAACAACAGACTGGTTCCAAATAGGAAAAGGAGTACGTCAAGGTTGTATATTATCACCCTGCTTATTTGACTTATATGCAGAGTACATCATGAGGAACGCAGGGCTGGAAGAAGCACAAGCTGGAATCAAGATTGCTGGGAGAAATATCAATAACCTCAGATATGCAGATGACACTACCCTTATGGCAGAAAGTGAAGAGGAACTCAAAAGCCTCTTGATGAAAGTGAAAGAGGAGAGTGAAAAGGTTGGCTTGAAGCTCAACATTCAGAAAACAAAGATCATGGCATCTGGCCCCATCACTACATGGGAAATTGATGGGGAAACAGTGGAAATAGTGTCAGACTTTATTTTTGGGGGCTCCAAAATCACTGCGGATGCTGACTGCAGCCATGAAATTAAAAGACACTTACTCCTTGGAAGGAAAGTTATGACCAACCTAGATAGCATATTAAAAAGCAGAGACATTACTTTGCTAACCATGATCCGTCTAGTCAAGGCTATGTTTTTTCCCGTGGTCATGTATGGATGTGAGAGTTGGACTGTGAAGAAAGCTGATTGCCGAAGAATTGATGCTTTTGAACTGTGGTGCTGGAGAAGACTCTTGAGAGTCCCTTGGACTGCAAGGACATCCAACCAGTCCATTCTAGAGGAGATCAATCCTGGGTGTTCATTGGAAGGTCTGATGCTAAAGTTGAAACTCCAATACTTTGGCCACCTCATGCAACGAGTTGACTCACTGGAAAAGACTCTGATGCTGGGAGGGGTTGGGGGCAGGAGGAGACGGGGACGACAGAGAATGAGATGGTTGGATGGCATCACCAACTCGATGGACATGAGTTTGAGTGAACTCCGGGAGTTGGTGATGGACAGGGAGGTCTGGCGTGCTGTGATTCATGGGGTCGCAAAGAGTCGGACATGACTGAGCGACTTAAATGAACTGAACTGAACTGAATTATATAGAAATCTCTACAAAAATGCATCTAAAGAAGTGTGATATATGACTGAAAAATAATATAACATCTATAGTCAACAAAATTTAAATTTTGAAATATTTTGCTGCTCACCCAAAACAATGATAGAGTCATTCTCTACTCATATCTCAAAAGAATAAGGGTCATATCCAGTTTCTAAACCCAACAGATTTGGGAGATGAAAGCTTAGGAAAAGAAATATTTCTTTTAGAAGAAGTAAATAATAATCTCAAGTAAACACCTCAGTTTTATAGAAATGAATATTCAAATTTATTATTTAAATTTGTTATTTATTTCAGTAGGTATTTGTACATGTTGAAATGGAATTTCATAATTGATGGTCAAAGGTTTGCATATACTAAATGGTCCTAAACTAGATATTTGATTATAAATGTACATAGATGAAGACAGAATTTGCAACTAGGAGGAAAAGATATATAGATGAGAGAAAACTATCATAATAGTGTTCTTTAAAGGTTTATTTTATGTAATCTAGAAAGCAACTCTAAAGAGTAGCTAATGTTATTCTCATTAAAGATGAGAACATTGAGTTTTAGAACATTCAAAAAACTTGCATACTTGTACATGGCTAAGAGAAGCCAATTTGTCTGACTTCTCTTTCTTGTTCTTTCACTTTACTCCATGATTTTTCCAGTCAGGAAAAACCCAGATCATTTGATGTCAATTGAGGGTCACAAAAAGCTCTCAGTTGAGCTGATGGCCTGAATTATTAAGTTACATAGACATTCTAAGAGGAAACCAATTTCTTAGATCAAGGAAATTTTATCAGGTGCTTTGCCAGTAGTCAGAGTACAGGACTCAGGGGAATTACATACAAGGAAAGGATGTTCTGATGAAGAGAAGTGATCTAAGTGTCCCAAGACTCTGCTCAGGGTTGACAACACTAAATATGTTGAAATGCCCTTGTGAAGCATCTTCTATGTTCTGGAACTTCTGTTAAAGATACTGGTGACAGATGGTGAATGGGGTCACTGATAAGCTTCTGTGATGTTTGAAGGATTTATTTGGATAGCAAATGGTTTTGTGTGCCCTCCATATTTAATTGGTAGGAGAAAATATGAACATTTTTAGTTAAATGTGATTATGCTCATACCTGATTGCTTGGATTTGAGGTATTGATGTTTTGTTTTATATGATAGAATAAAACATGTTGCTGCTGTATTTATTATGTACAATAATATTGCAGGCTGTTGAATATCTTGAAATGGGGAGTTATTCCTATTCTTTACATAGAATTTAAAGTAGGTAATACCATAGCTTGATTAGAAGTATTATGTGTCACTTTTACTTGATTAGAAGTAGAAGTGTCAATGCAACATAAAAAGGGGAAAAAAAAGCATTCCTGTGGAGCAATTACTTCCATCATTCACAGTGTTGAATGCCTATTCAAAACAGAAACAGTTATTTTAATCGTGAATAAAAACACAATGAATGGAAAATGATTTATGCAGTTTGAACTAACTGTAAATCATCTAATTTTAGTTCTCATGTTTTCTGTTGCACCAGAAATGCTATTATAGTTGAATATTACTATTTTCTATTATCAACTTTAAAAAATATTTAAAGCCTTCCAAGTATATAATATTTATCAATATGGAGTAAAGAATAAACATCTCTTAAGGAAAAATGAGAAGTCAATCGAAATTTTGTACCTCTTATTAGTAGAAAACACCAAAGCCCAAAGATTTAACATAAAAAGGGATGGATAATATTATTTTTACTTTAAAGATAAGAAAATTGAATCTTTGAAAGCTGTTAACTTTGTTACTATTTACTGGCATCTAGTGTTAAGACCTTTCTATACATTGTCATCAACTCTCAACTGCCTTGTAAGGGAGGATGTATATGACCATTTTACCAATGAAAGAATTACTTCTTAAAGTGAATAAGCAAATTTCACTTGGTTAAAGAATGAACTCTCTGCAAAAGACCAGTCTATTCATCTGACTTGCTCCAAATAGTCCAAATTTTTTTAATTCCCTTCCACGTGTTCCTTTGGAGTTTGATTTATCTTGCACATAAGGGATGACACAGGATGACCAGAGTCAGAATAAGCCTCTACATACACTTATCATGAAAATGCTCATAGAAAAACCCTGAGGAATTGAAGAGATGATAAATCTGTCAGTCATTATCTTAGCTATTAGTTACGCTCAATGCAGCATCCAGTGAGAACAGGGACCTTGTTTGTCTATCTTGTCTGAGCTTTCCAGGTGGCACTAGTGGTAGAGAACCCTCCTGCCAATGCCAAAGACATAAGAGACATGTTTGATTCCTGGGTCGGGAAGATCCCTGGAGTAGAGCATGGCAACCCTCTCCTGTATTCTTGCCTGGAGAATCCCCATGGACAGAGGAGCCCAGCGGGCTACAGTCTGTAGGGTCACATAGAGTCAGACATGACTGAAGTGACTTAGCATGCTATCTTGTCTACTTCAATATACCTAGCACCAAGAAAAGAGCCTGGTAAATAGAAAGTTCTTGATAGGTGTGTATTGAATATTGAATGAATGAATATATGTGACTATAATAGGCAGAGGGAAGGAGCTGGATAATATTTCTAAGTTCTTCAAACTTAACTTGTCTAGTTTTCATCATCGTCTGTGAAAATCTGCTATCAGATAGGGATTTCAGTGAACGAGTTGCCCACCCATCACAGGTGGCACAGTTGGTAAAGAATCTGCCTGCCAGTGCAGGAGACACAAGAGATGCAGGTTTGATCCTTGAGTTGGGAAGATCCCCTGGAGGAGGGAGTGGCAACCCACTCTAGTATTCTTGCCTGGAAAATTCCATGGACAGAGGAGCCTGGTGGGTTGCAATCCATGGGGCAGCAAAGAGCCAGACACGACTGAGCATGAATAAAGACAGGATTTCAGGGAACCAATTGTCCACCTATCACTCCTATTTCCTTAGTTGCTCTCAAAGGTTAGAAACATCAATGAGTCAGAACAATAAAGGGAAATCTTACAGTAATGTCTATTTTTCCTGTTCACAAAGTATGTTCATTTGACATCCTCACCTTACCCTAAATTAAAAACATTTTGCCCAAGAGCTATTAATAAAAGAGGAAACAGAGCATAAAGTTATTCATAGATGACATCAGTAATCTTTCCAGCCAGACATCAAGAGCAGTGAAGAAAATATTGGCAAGGTATAGACACCTACAATCATGGTAAGAAGAACTGCCAGGAAGAGGACGAAATTAACACCTATATCCTGCTTTTTTAAAAAGTGTTTTTCTCTTGTACTTATCCTCTCCCTTATCTTCAATATACATAAAATGAAAATACATTAAATGTGGGTAATTTTGCTTTGATTCTTATCTTGATCCTTCTGCAACTTGAAATATCCTCTAGTACAAACCAGAATTTCTGGATAAGCTAATGGCTATTTTTTGCATTTATCTTATTTGATGTTTCTACTTGTTTTGATAGTCTCTCAGTTAAACACTATGTACCAGATAGCGTAAGTTTGCCCCTGCAAATATATTCTCCACCCTTCTCTCTGATACTTGCTTTGTGCTCCTTGCCCTCTGTTTTGTGGTGGGTTCATCCAATGGGTGGCCCTGTTGGGATAGCAGAGGAAGTAGGGGAAGTGGCATCAAGATATTTTGAATAGTTATTCTCTTGGCATCCTTCTTGTGGGGTCACCTCTGAATGACTGTGTCCTGTGCTGAAGATTAATGATCCTTTTAATATCACCCTTTCCATTAAGTGTTCACCTTCTGAGTTAGGGAAACCTTGACCTCCTGCTCTGGGAATGTCTCTGGGGACTTGAAGGCTCCACCATTACTAGCACTACAGTGAGAGCTACATATGAATGAGTTCCATTCTGAAAGCACATTCTTTTTTTTTTTTTTTTTACAGTGACTTTAAAATGAGTTTAATTATGTCTTATAAAATTTTATACAACCAGCAGAGAACTATTACATTTTTTAGAAATAGATAAGACACAGGTAAATATTATCATCACCATGCCTTCCCTTGTGGCCAGAAGTTCTCACCAACTTTTCTACTCTTCTAATTTGGAAGATTAAACAATTTAAATTATTCTACAGCAGCTAAATACAGTTGAATGCAGTTGTACAGGCTTGTGGCATGATATTTTAAAAGAACAACCATATTTTCATATGCTTTCACAAAGCCATTAAATGACTGTTTGAGACACTATTGTATGCAGATAAATTCACTGATCTGCTTCTGAATCTCCAGTGCAATTTGAGAACACATAAATGCAAGCAAGAGTAAAAGGAGGACTGAAGGCTAGCAAAAAATTGGATATGGCCAGAAATCTCTCTCTTCACATCATAGTTTTATCGTTGTCAATATGAAAGCAGGGTCCTGTTTTCGGCTCTCACTTCAAAGCTGTCCAGGCATTAAATCTCTAAAACGCTCATGCCTATAGAAGAAGACTTGTGAAGACAGAGGAAACTCGTGTGAATCCCAGGGGAGTAACAGGTGATTTCTCCCCATGAAAATGTAAATCATTCTGATGGATCATAATAAGTCCAGTAAGAGAACCAACAGGTAGTTTGCCAGAGGGGAGGCAAGTGGTAGGAGGAGCGAAATAGGTAAGGGAAAGTAAGCAGTACAAACTTCCAGTTCAAAAACAAAGGAGTTGCAGGGATGAGGTGAAGGAGGGAACATGGTCAGTAGTAATGTAACATCTTTGTGTGACGGATAGCACCCTGACTTATTGTGGTGTATCATTTTTTAATGTATAGAAATAGCAAATCACTATGGTTGTACACCAGGAACCGCAATGTTGCAGGTCAGTTATATTTCAAAGCAAATAAGCAAACAAAATCATGTAAAACTAGATCATTTTTGTGGTTGCCAGAGGCAGATGGTAGGGGCGAGGAGTAATTAGTTGAAAGTGGTTAAAAGGTACAACCTTCCAGTTATAAGATAAATAAGTGCTAGGGACGTATTGCATGATTAATGCAATTAACATTACTGTATATTAATATTATATATGAAATTTGTTAGGAGAGTAAATTTTGAGTCCTCATTATATTAAAAATATTTTATCTTTTATTTTGTACTTATGTGAAATGAGTGTTTACTAAACTTATTGTGGTAATTATTTTATGATGTCTATAAGTCAAATCATTATGCTATACACCTTAAACTTACATACTTGCTGTGTCAGTTATATCTCAATAAAACTGTAAGAAAAACAGAAAAATGATTGAAGACCAGTCAGTTGAGCCTTTAAATTTGAAAAGTTAACTACTTTCTATGAGCACAGAGCCAGACCTCACCTTTTTGACTTTTTTCTGAACTTTCTTCCAAAAGGAACACACAACTCCACATTCCATTCTCCATATCAGTGTGTTGAAAGCACATTCTTAAGTCCAGCAGAGTTCGACCAGTTACCCAACTAACACCACCTGCTACATAGTACTTTACTGTAATAGGTTTATAATACTTTTCACACAAGTATATTGTATCTCTGAAATAAATATAGGTACTAGGAATCCAAGGAAATCATAAAGACCCCACATACTATTGAATTAAGTTTTAATAAATGTGATCATGGTGAAGGGGTGCATGTGTGATCAGTCTTGTCCAACCCTTTCATAACCCCATGGACTGTAGGCCACCAGGACCCACTGTTCATGGAATTCTCCAGGCAAGAATACTGGAGTGAGTTGCCATTTCCTTCTCCACACAGTGATGTGATTGGATATAAAAGATGATGTCTGATTTTTATCTATCAATTCAATACCTGTAATATCTACTGTACATTCATATTCAAAATTCTTCAGACACGTGTACCCCAATGTTCATCGCAGCACTGTTTACAATAGCCAAGACATGGAAGCAACCTAGATGTCCATTGGCAGACAAATGGATAAGAAAGTTGTGGTACATATACATGATGGAATATTACTAAGCTACTGAAAAGAATGTATTTGAATCAGTCCTAATGAGGTGGATGAAACTGGAACCTATTATACACAGTGAAGTAAATCAGAAAGAAAAACACCAACACAGTATATTAACACATATATATAGAATTTAGAAAGATGGTAATGATGACCCTATATACAAGAGAGCCAAAGAGACACAGATGTAAAGAACAGACTTTTGGACTCTGTGGGAGAAGGCAAAGGTGGGATGATTTGAGAGAATAGCATTGAAACATGTATATTATCATATGTGAAATAGATCGCCAGTGCAGGTTCGATGCATGAAACAGAGCAATCAGGACTGGTGCACTGGGATGACCCTGAGGAATGCGATGGGGAGGGAAGTGGGAGGGAGGGTCAGAATGGGGAACACATGTACACCCATGGCTGATTCATGTGAATGTATGGCTAAAACCACCACAACATTGTAAGGTAATTAGCCTCCAATTAAAATAAAGGAAAAAAAAAAACAATGAACAAGGGAAAAAAATTCTTCAGAATGAAATTATTTTATGGACATGAAATATATTTTTTAGAGAAATATTTTATTCTAAAGCTGCATATTCTAAGGAGTTCTGCACTGCTACTGAAGAAATGAATACTTCTGTTTTTCACTGGTACTGGACTACTGTACTCTACACTGTGCAGGAAAGTACACAAAAGCACAACCACTTGCAGAGGATACATGGACATGACAATGTATGCCAGACATGTAAGCTAATTTACATGAGCGGACGTGCAAATGCACTTTTGCCTCTTTGAAAGTTCGCAACTTGAAGGTTTATATGCAGGGGACTTTCTGTAGTAGAAAGTAGAAAATGTGTAGGAACTGTGTGTTTCACTATTCCTTGTCATGTGGGAAACATCTCTATGTAAAAAGTCCTCCCTTTTCAATATTTCTTGTTTTAAAATTTTCTCAAACATCCTAATTTGAGTGTCTTCTGTTTCCTTCCACTAGATTGACTGATAACACTGCTTCCTCTTCTCTTTCAGAATCCTCTTCTCTTTCAGAATCCTCTTCTCTTTCTCTGCTATTCCCTTGACAGTAACTTCTAGTTGAATTACATGAGTTTGAACTTGAAGTTCAAAATCTGTGTTTGTACAGAAATTGTAGAATCATCAAATGATACTGGAAACCATTACAGTAAATAAAATGACCTAGAGAGATTATACAGACTGTTACAAAAAGACTAATGGCAGAATCATTTTAGGTAGACTTTTTTGAGTACATTCATTCTCCCTTATATTTTCAAAGTATTTTTCCTATTTAATTTCATTTAAGGCTCAGAATTCTCTGAGATGATAATTATTATTATGGCAGCTTTACAGCTTAGAAAATGAAGTTCCCACGTGGTGAAACAACCTGCCCATGTCACCATCTAGCAAATAATGAAACCAGGATAAAAAACCAAGTAATCTAACAATGTTGTTTTTGATACCTGCACAATAACATCCATGCATTTGATAGAATCCTTGGAAACATGAATGACTCCAGCGTACCCAAGGAGAACCTTAGACTCCATATGTTCATTATTTATCCTTCTCTCTGTTAATCTTCTTTATTCTCTATTTAAGTTAATCTCTCTAGCAAATCACCAAACTAAGATCCTGGCCCCTTTTATATCCCCAAATATCACTGCTTGAATGAGAGGATCAGAAATTCACATTAGTCAATGGATGAGAATCAGAGCAGGCACGTAAGCCAGGTATGACTTCAAGTATTTGAGTTTGACTCAGGTGGTGTATATGGCATCATAAAAAGTGTTTTTAAAATATCGGTATGTGTTTTAAGGATATTGGAAATAAGGAAGTGCACAAATTAGCTCAGGATCTCAGGATATAGAAGTGTGCTTTTATATTTTACTTCTGTTTTTGTACTAAACATAAAATGTTTTAAAATAAAACAGCAATTTAAGTTTTAATATCTGCCTTAAAGAAAAAGTGTTTCTAGTTAAATCCCACACATTAATTAAAGGACAAGAAGTTAATGCATATAAAAAATAACCAGATTTGAAAGTTAATTTACACAGAGATGACAATAGGAAATTTCCTTCTAAGATTTTATGCTTTGTAGAATGCTCAGTGTTCATTAGAATCTATAAATCAGAAGGCTTATTGGAATAATTCTGGGAACATCTAAAGGCACAAGATATATCTACTCTTGTTTACAAATACAAAACAGAGCACTACTTTATTTCTTATATACAGGGGACAATTATATTAGACTGTAGAAAGCAAAGATGTTAAAATGTAGATAGGCAACAAAATCAAGATAATGCAGAAGTATTTTTCTACTCCTCCCCTCCATTGGGCCCAGACAGGAATCAATACAAAGAATAATTTTCTAACTGTTAGAAGTAGAGTTTGAGTTTTGTTCTCTGTTGTATATCTCCTAATAAAAATCAAAGTATAGGCTATAATAAAATTAAATTAATATAACAAATTTTCTAACTAAAGGACAGGTATAGTAACTTTTTACTTTTATTATTAAAGCATGAACATTATTAATATTTACAAAAGTAAAGCCCATATGTAAACCTGAAACATTTTTATATAGTAGAGTTTAATCTTTTTAGGCTAAAGGTATTAAATATGTATGTATTACTTTAAAAAAATCATGATTATTATACATGATATTAACTTCCACGTAATTTTATTATCATTTCCTAAATTGAGAACAATTATGCATGCATATATATGTGTGATTAGAGAACTTATAACTATGTATTTAATGCATAGCTATTATAACAATGCATTAATGTTAACGATTATTGCATTAAAATAACTGATAATTGTGTTATTTATCTAACATATTAAATCTAGGAGATTAAACCAGAATGCTGGGAATCCTTTAACATTTCTCCCTCTCCCTTATTCTTTACCAGCGTCCTATGCAATGAACCACAAATACCGTTCATACTATGTTTTACTGCACTAGTGCATACTTGTCTCTCTGCAGTACTCAAAGAGTCTCCTAACTTGCTCTCCAGTAGACTCTTTGTTAGTATCTGTCCTCTTCAGTACTGCCTCTGAGCATAGACATCCCTGCTTGAGGTATATCAGTAGCTTCCCAAGGCTGTAATACAAGTCAATACGTACACTATTGATCTTTCTCGGGTACCTATGGAATCTCTTAAGAATGTATGCATAAAATATAGACTGAAACCTTGACAATGGCTATTCTACATTGTAGGGCTATGCATGCATTGGTTTTTTTGTTGTTGTTGTTCCTATTCTTCTTGCTATTTTTTAAATATCTACAATAATTATATGCTGGTTTTTATAAGAAAAAAGAAAAAGTTTAAATTACAAAAGGAAAAAGAAAACACCTTAAAAATATTCTTTCAGGAGACTGATCATATTGGGGGAGAAATGTTTCCAATGATGACATAAGATCGTTTTGATAGGTTGGTCTTACTGTTTCCAGCAGTGGTCCAGTCATTATACCAGTCCTTACCCAGATCACCCGTGGAGCCTCAATTAGGGCATATATACTTGGGCTTCTGTAGTCCTAGAGAAACTTGTTACTGATTGTGTCAGAGATAGGAGACACGAGATTTTTTTAGTTCTATGTATCTTGAAGTAGGACAGAAGTTTATTTCATTTGCCATCTTTTCTTCCTTCTGGGTTGAATATATTTGCTTTATTCCTCTGATTTCTTGCTAGTAGTATGGAAGTTATATGCTACAGTATTGTTATTTTAATAACTATCCTTAAAAAGATTGAAGATAATGAGTAGCTCTATATTCTTCTAGAGAAATAGAGACTCTTTAGAAATATTCTTTTGCTAATGTACTGCTAAGAGATATGAAAATAAATGTGTCTGCAGCATATATAGTCAGCATGTAAATTTTTTTTAAATTTTAAATAGCTTCAAATGAAGCAACTTATAGAAACATAGAATGACTAAAAACCTATTTTCAATATATATAATGGGAATATACACACCATACCAATTCAATCCTTAACATAATTTATTTAAATAATACAGACTTTTTAAATGTCAGATTTTTTAAAGTTTCATAGTCTTTTTGAACTTGCATTTTAATTTTATTTTCCCATAGAACTTTATCCTACCATATATGCTTAAGTTTCATAGATCTCTGCAAAATATATAAATTTAATTTTAAATATTTTTATATTTTTCACCATAAAGCTGTAAACGTTTTTTCTTATCAAGTTATTTGTTACAGTTAGAATAGCTGGAAAACTTTACAAGTAATATATATTTTTTAAATCATAAAGAAAATAATAATTCATTAGAAACATATTTTAGGGATAATTTATTATTGCCTTTCCAGTGTCTCATATATGCAAGAGTATACACTAGAATAGGACAGATTTCAACTGTATTCTCATTATTTGTTTTTAATACAAATTCTGCATACATGGTAAATAGGTAGAAGGGAATGGAATTTTTATCTAGCAATCACAATTTGTTATAACAATAATGACATCCATAGTGATCTACCTATTATTAAAGTTATTTTTAATGTTATACAAACAGACATCTCAATTTAGTCTTCCTTTAATTTTGTAGAAAGAAAAGAATTGCAATTAACTATAAAAATAGTCTTTCAGCATGTCAGTCACCCAGATCAGCTTTTCTTTACTTGATGCTTTGTAGGTTCTTATGCTTTTGACAATGCCTCAAGATTACTTTCAGTATGTCTGGGCAAATCCATTTTGGGGAAAATAAGACACTAAATAATAATTTAAAACATTATCAGATTTTAGTCGTACTTTTAATTTTTATATTCAATACTTGTTCAGTGATTCTCACAGGAAACTAGCCGATCTTATCACACGGACCACAGCCGAATGTGGTCCACTGGAGAAGGGAATGGCAAACCACTTCAGTATACTTGCCTTGAGAACCCCATGAACAGTGACAAAGGGCAAAATGATAGGATACTGAATGAGGAATTCCCCAGGTCGGTAGGTGCCCAGTATGCTACTGGAGCTCAGTGGAGAAATAACTATAGAAGGAATAAAGGGATGGAGCAAAAGCAAAACCAATACCCAGTTGTGGATGTGACTAGTGATAGAAGGAGATCAATCCTGGATGTTCATTGGAGGGACTGATGCTAAAGCTGAAACTGCAATACTTTGGCCACCTCATGCGACGAGTTGACTCGCTGGAAAAGACTCTGATGCTGGGAAAGGTTGGGGGCGGGAGGAGAAGGGGACGACCGAGAATGAGATGGCTGGATGGCATCACCGACTCTGTGGACGTGGGTTTGAGTGAACTCCGGGAGTTGGTGATGGACAGGGAGGCCTGGCGTGCTGTGATTCATGGGGTCGCGGAGAGTCGGACACGACTGAGCGACTGAACTGAACTGAACTGAACTGATTCATGTTAATTGTTTACCAGTTTCTTTGATTTACATTCCCTCTCACACCTTAACCCTTCTTCCCGGGCATATTTTTCTTCTTACTTAAGTGTATCCTTTCATGTTTCTATAAGGATCTACAGAAACAAATTATCTTAGCCTTTGTCTAAAAATGTTTTTATTTTCTACTCTCATTACAGAGTTTCAGGGTCGATAGAGTTAGAACTCCAAATTGATAGTTACTTTTTTTCAGCTCTTTGAAATTTGCATTCCATTGTACTGCTCTTGTCACAAAAGTCTCTCTTTCTGTGTGACTATCACCGCTTTTGTTATATTTTTTTCCCTGTCAGGTTATTTAACAATTTTCTTTTTGTCTTTGATGTTCAACAGTTTCATCAAGATGTCTACTTTGAATTTGCTTCTGTTACATCTACTCTAACATGATTTGATATTTTAACCTAAGCATTTATATTTTTTCTTTAATTCTGAAAAATTCTAAGCTATTTTTAAATTATTACTTTTCTGTCATTTTCTATTTTCTTCTATGCTCTACTTGGGACCATTTCTTTCATATTCTCCATTGATTTGGCAAAACTTTACATCAATTTTCTTCAAAATTATAGCTTTTTACTTTTGATACTGTAACTATTTACATTAATTGGTTTTATAAAACAAATTTTGAAATGGCTTATACATAACAGATATGTAAGCTTGATTTTTAGCTTTCTGCTATCTACTCCAGGGTTTATATTTGGTGGGTGATTGGTACAGAACCAATAGACATTATTCTTCAAAGATTAGAAAAATTTCTGGGAATTAAAGAGAAGTTGTATCCCTGCTGGTGCGTGAAATTGTTGGGTGATTCCATGTAACTTTCTCCTCAGAGGATGGGAGAGAAGTGATGCTGAGAGAAGAAAAATTCAGGCATGAGGAGTTATCAGTTCAGTTCAGTTCAGTCACTCAGTCATGTCTGACTTTTTGTGACTCCATGAATCACAGCATGCCAGGCCTCCCTGTCCATCACCAACTCCCGGAGTTCACTCAAACTCATGTTCATCGAGTTGGTGATGCCATCCAGCCATCTCATTCTCTGTCGTCCCCGTCTCCTCCCACCCCCAATCCCTCCCATCATCAGATTCTTTTCCAGTGAGTCAACTTGTCACATGAGGTCTCCAAAGTATTGGAGTTTCAGCTTTAGCATCAGTCCTTCCAATGAACACCCAGGATCGATCTCCTTTAGAATGGACTGGTTGGATCTCCTTGCAGTCCAAGAGACTCTCAAGAGTCTTCTCCAACACCACAGTTCAAAAGCATCAATTCATCGGTGATCAGCTTTCTTCACAGTCCAACTCTCACATCCATACCTGACCACGGGAAAAACCATAGCCTTGACTAGACGGACCTTGGTTGGCAAAGTAATGTCTCTGCTTTTTAATGTGCTATCTAGGTTGGTCATAACTTTCCTTCTAAGGAGTAAGCATCTTTTAATTTCCTGGCTGCAATCAGCATCTGCAGTGATTTTGGAGCCCCAAAAAATAAAGTCTGACACTGCTTTCACGGTTTCCCCATCTATTTCCCGTGAATTGATGGGACCAGATGCCATGATCTTTGTTTACTGAATGTTGAGCTTCAAGCCAAACTTTTCACTCTCCTCTTTCACTTTCATCAAGAGGCTTCTTAGTACCTCTTCACTTTCTGCCATAAGGGTGGTGTCATCTGCATATCTGAGGTTATTGATATTTCTCCCAGCAATCTTGATTCAAGCTTGTGCTTCTTCCAGCCCAGCGTTCCTCATGATGTACTCTGCATAGAAGTTAAATAAGCAGGGTGATAATATACAACCTTGACGTACTCCTTTTCCTATTTGGAAACAGTCTGTTGTTCCATGTCCAGTTCTAACTGTTGCCTCCTGACCTGCATACAGGTTTCTCAAGAGGCAGGTCAGGTGGTCTGGTATTCCCATCTCTTTTAGAATTTTCCACAGTTTATTGTGATCCACACAGTCAAAGGCCTTGGCATAGTCAATGAAGCAGAAATAGATGTTTTTCAGGAACTCTCTTGCTTTCTCCATGATCCAGTGGATGTTGGCAATTTGATCTCTTGTGCCTCTGCCTTTTCTAAAACCTGCTTGAACATCTGGAAGTTCACGGTTCACATATTGCTGAAGCCTGGCTTGGAGAATTTTGAGCATGACTTTACTAGCGTGTGAGATGAGTGCAATTTTGCTGTAGTTAGAGCATTCTTTGGCATTGCCTTTCTTTGGGATTGGAATGAAGACTGACCTTTTGCAGTCCTGTGGCCACTGCTGAGTTTTCCAAATTTGCTGGCATATTGAGTGCAGCAATTTCACAGCATCATATTTCAGGATTTGAAATAGCTCAATTGGAATTCCATCACCTCCACTAGCTTTGTTCATAGTGATGCTCTCTAAGGCCCACTTGACTTCACATTCCAAGATGTCTGGCTTCAGGTGAGTGATCACACCATTGTGATTATCTTGGTTGTGAAGATCTTTTTTGTACAGTTCTTCTGTGTATTCTTGCCACCTCTTCTTAATATCTTCTGCTTCTCTTAGGTCCATACCATTTCTGTCCTTTATCGAGCCCATCTTTGCATGAAATGTTCCCTTGATATCTCTAATTTTCTTGAAGAGATCTCTTGTTTTTCCTATTCTGTGGTTTTCCTCTATTTCTTTGCATTGATCGCTGAGGAAGGCTTTCTTATCTCTCCTTGCTATTCTTTGGAACTCTGCATTCAGATGCTTATATCTTTCCTTTTCTCCTTTGCTTTTCACTTCTCTTCTTTTCATAGCTATTTGTAAGGCCTCCTCAGACAGCCATTTTGCTTTCTTGCATTTCTTTTCCATGGGGATCATCTTGGTCCCTGTCTCCTGTACAATGTCACGAACCTCCGTCCAGAGTTCATCAGGCACTCTATCTATCAGATCTAGTCCCTTAAATCTATTTCTCACTTCCACTGTATAATCATAAGGGATTTGATTTAGGTCATATCTGAATGGTTAGTGGTTTTCCCTAATTTCTTCAATTTAAGTCTGAAAATGGCAATAAGGAGTTCATGATCTGAGCCACAGTCAGCTCCTGGTCTTGTTTTTGCTAACTGTATAGAGTTTCTCCATCTTTGGCTGCAAAGAATATAATCAATCTGATTTCGGTGTTGACCATCTGGTGATGTCCATGTGTAGAGTCTTCTCTTGTGTTGTTGGAAGAGGTTGCTAGCTATGACCAATGCGTTCTCTTGGCAAAACTCTATCAGCCTTCGCCCTGCTTCATTTCATGCTCCAAGGCCAAATTTGCCTGTTACTCCAGGTGTTTCTTGACTTCCTACTTTTGCATTCCAGCCCCCTATAATGAAAAGGACATTTTTGGGGGGTGTTAGTTCTAAAAGGTCTTGTAGGTCTTCATAGAACTGTTCAACTTTGGCTTCTTCAGCATTGCTGGTTGGGGCATAGGCTTGGATTACTGTAATATTGAATGGTTTGCCTTGGAAACAAAAAGAAATCATTCTGTTGTTTTTAAGATTGCATCCAAGTACTGCACTTCGGACTCTTGTTGACCATGATGGCTACTCCATTTCTTCTAAGGGATTCCTGCCCACAGTAGTAGATATAATGGTCATCTGAGTTAAATTCACCCATTCCAGTCCATTTCAGTTCACTGATTCCTAGAATGTCTACGTTCACTCTTGTCATCTCCTGTTTGACTACTTCCAATTTGCCTTGATTCATGGATCTAACATTCCAGGTTCCTATGCAATATTGCTCTTTACAGCATCGGACCTTGCTTCTATCACCTGTCACATCGACAACTGGGTATTGGTTTTGCTTTGGCTCCATCCCTTCATTCTTTCTGGAATTATTTCTCCACTGATCTCCAGTAGCATACTGGGCACCTACCGACCTGGGGAATTCCTCATTCAGTATCCTATCATTTTTCCCTTTGACACTGTCATGGGGTTCTCAAGGCAAGTATAGTGAAGTGGTTTTCCATTCCCTTCTCCAATGGACCACAATCTGTCAGACCTCTCCACCATGACCCGTCCATCTTGGGTGGCCCCACACGGCATGGCTTAGTTTCATTGAGTTAGACAGGACTGTGGTCCATGTGATCAGATCAACTAGTTTTCTGTGGCTATGATTTCAGTGTGTCTGCCCTCTGATGCCCCCTCACAATACCTACTGTCTTATTTGGGTTTCTCTTACCTTGGTCGTTGAATATCTCTTCAAAGCTGCTCCAGAAAATTGCATTAGTTATAGCCAGTGTCAAAACTTTAGTTACTGGCAGACAGTAATGCATCTTAATACAGTATTCTAGCTATTCAATTTGAATTTGGTCTCTGGATAAAACCACTGAAGACTCCTGTATGTTCTAAGAAATGAGAGAGCCATAAGTAAACATTATAAAACTGGTTCCTTCAACTCAGTTATGTATTCAACACTCAGTCTACTAGTGAGTAATCATATAGGGATTCTCAGGTAGCTTAGTGGTGAAGAATCCTCCTGTCAATGCAGGAGACACAGGTTTGATCCCTGGGTCTGGCAGATCCCCTGGGGTGGGAAACAGCAACCCACTCCAGTATTCTTACTGGGAAAATTATATGGACAGAGGAGCCTGGCAAGCTATACTCCATGGGTCAAAGTCAGACATGATGAGTGACCCAACACACATGCACAAGTACTCATATGTCATGTTTATAAATCTTAATTAGAAATCTTGATGAACTTATCTTTTCACCTAGCAAAATGTTGATTTTTTTCCCTTGGGAACTTCATCAAATATTCTTAAACATTACTAACGATAACTGCTTGTGACACTTATCTATCCTCACTCTAAAAGTCTATGTGGGCTGATGTGTGTACCAAGGAAGGAACAGTTGACTCACATATATAATCACCTCACATTCACCTTGTACCCTGTTGTGCTGAACAACAGCCTATGTGCTATGATAATACAATATTTCACTTTAACTGGCGACTGTCAGACAAGTCTGTGTATTTCTGAGCCCTTCTTGGGTCTAAGTGTTTTCCCAGATGTCTTGGTTCTCATGCAAAGCAATTGATATTGGTACAGAAAGAAAATTCTCGTATATAGAGAAGTTCTGTACATATTCTTAAATTGAGATACTCTTCTGTTCTAACTCCAAGGCCTCAAGGGGGTAAAGATTCCTAATTCCATCATCAGTTTGGCAGGAGTTTAGCTCTGATTCAGTAGAAAGATTCTGTTACACAAACAACACATCCCTAGGGTCCATTTTATCATTGTGTAGTAAGAAAGACTGGAGGAACTATTCATTTCTCTTGTTACTTTCACACAATAACCTTTTTCCAAAAGTTAGCACAGTAAGGCTCAGGAAACGGTACAGCTGTACAGGTGTGACCAATAAAGAACAATTCTCCCCAGGTGCTGAGAACTAGGGAGGTGTCAATAGACCTGGAATGCTTAGCATGAAGCTAGGAGCAACTTTCAGGGAATGACTGACAACTGAAACATTTATGTGGATAAACTCTGGGGCTTCAATACATTTATGGAACAACATTGTTGGACAAGGAGTCATTTAGGAACAGTAGAGCAAGACCTGGTAAAATAGGGATTATTGTTCATAGTGTGACCCTCATCAATGCTATCAGGGTGCCTATAAAATTTCTGATTTTAGAATATTACATATTTGCATACTCAGCAAACCACTCCAGTATTCTTGCCTGGAGAATCCCAGGGATGGAGGAGCCTAGTTGGCTGCCATCTATGGGGTCACACAGAGTCGGACACGACTGACGTGACTTAGCAGCAGCAGCAGCAGCAGCAACTTCTTTCTAACTCTGCTCCCTGAACCTTTATAGCTTTTTCTGAGAATCAAATTACATGCTTGCTTCTTTGCCAAAGTTTTGTAATTGCCTCTGACCAAAACTTTAGTGTCCAAATTCAACCATTAATACAGCTAACACAAATCCTAAATTAATCAGTAAATACTATGAATTCTCAGGCAAACAAGTTCAAATTTTTATCAAATATTACAAAATGTGTTTTTAATCAGGGTATACGCGACAATTCTAAAAGACACATATACCCCAGTGTTCACTGCAGCACTCTTTACAATAGCCAGGATATGGAAGAAACCTAAATGTCCATTGACAGATGAATGGATAAAATGTGGTACAAATATAGAATGGAATATTACTCAGGCATAAAAGGAAACAAATTTGTGTCAGCTGTAGGGAGGTGGATGAACCTAGAGCCTGTTATACAGAGTGAAGAAAGTAAAAAAGAACAAAAATCATATATTAACGCATATATATGGAGTCTAGAAAAATGGTACTGATGAGCCTATTTACAGAGAAGGAATGGAGATGCAGTTGTAGTGGATAGACTTTTCGACAAGCAGGGTAAGGAAATGGTGGGAAAAAATGGGAGTGTAGCATTGATCTATGTACACTATCATGTGTAAAATACATATCTAGGGGAAAGTTGCTATATAACACAGGGAGCCCAGCCTGGCAATCTGTAATATCCTCCAGGGGTGGAATGAGGGTGGGAGAGAGGATCAAGAGGGAGGCTAATTATGAACAATTTGCGCTGCTGTATGGCAGAAACCAACGTAACATTGTAAAGCAATTTTCCTCCAATTAAAAAAAAATCTCTTTTTTACCACTTTTGCCCATTACCAAGTCTGATGACAAAATAACCTGCATCAGAAGCTTATTCTAGTTATGAAAAGAAATAAATTTATGTACAGTAGAGAAAGTGTCAAGAATCACTATAAATACACACTGCTGCTGCTGCTGCTAAGTCGCTTCAGTCATGTCCTACTCTGTGAGACCCCGCAGATGGCAGCCCACCACTAAAATGTTTAGAATGGCTACCCCTGGGGATTAGAATTTAAAGCATTCTTTAGAATTTAGAGAATAGTAGTTTTACATTTTACATTATATAATTGCTTATTGTTTGAGTTTTGATGGCTGTAAGTCTTCAACTAAAGTACAATGCAAATAAAATCAATAAAGAATTAATACATTATTTAATGCATTCAGTTGGAAAAATTTTGTAGGTTCTTAGAAAATGTATTTTGGTAATAGTTCATTATGTTATAATTTCAAGACAAATTCTAGATGGATTAGAGTTAAAGCTAGAACTATGACATTCAAATGTCATAGAAAAATATAGATGATTGTCAATTGAAGAGAACCTTTCAACAAAACAACAAAGCATTGGAGAAAGCAAAAGTTAATTTATTTGACAATGTCAATAACCTAATATCTGCGAACCATAGACAGAAAAATAGTCACAATCAATTGACCTGTACAATATTAATGTAACATACAAAAATCAATAAGCAAAATAATTCTCATGCCCCTATTAAAGAACTTGACAGACTTACAGAAGAGAAAATGCAAATGGCTAAGATTAGAAATATTCAGCTTTATTAGAATTGAAGATTAGAGCATTCTAATTCTGATGTTTTAACATCTGGTAGGGCAAAACACCTCTCCCCTTAGAGCTTTTTTCTTACAGTTTGCCAAGATAGTATCACATACTTATTTGCTCATATAAACATAGCATCTAATTGATTAGGTCCAAAAATAGTGTATTCATATTTTATTGGATTTTATAAATTATCGTAAGAAAATTTGACAATTTTATGATATTCAGTTTTCCTGTCTGAGAGCAGGGAATGTCATTCCATTTGCTCGAGATTACACTCGTGACTTAGAGGAAGGCATTGAAGTTTTCCTCAGATAAGTTTTGTACAATTTTTAAGCATGTCCCCATGTATTTGATCTGTGTTATGTTATTACAGATGGGGTTTTCTCTACCATTATATCATCTGTCTGGTTATTGTTTGTGTAATCTTTGAAAATTTCTTATTTTTGTAAGTTAATTTTATGTCTTGTTAGTTTATTAAATTCTTCTATCATTATCTTAAAATGGGGTAGGTTTTTCATTGATTCTTCAGGGTTTTCTTGATATATGGTATCAGTTCAGTTCAGTTCAGTTCAGTCGCTCAGTCGTGTCCGACTCTCCGCGACCCCATGAATCACAGCACGCCAGGCCTCCCTGTCCATCACCAACTCCCACAGTTCACTCAAACTCATGTCCACAGAGTCGGTGATGCCATCCAGCCATCTCATTCTCTGTCGTCCCCTTCTCCTCCCGCCCCCAACCTTTCCCAGCATCAGAGTCTTTTCCAGTGAGTCAGCTTGTCGCATGAGGTGGCCAAAGTATTGCAGTTTCAGCCTTAGCATCAGTCCTTCCAATGAATACCCAGGATTGATCTCCTTTAGAATGGACTGGTTGGATCTCCTTGCAGTACAAGGGACTCTCAAGAGTCTTCTCCAACACCACAGTTCAAAAGCATCAATTCTTCGGCGCTCAGCTTTCTTCACAGTCCAACTCTCACATCCATACATGACCACGGGAAAAACCATAGCCTTGACTAGACGGACCTTTGTTGGCAAAGTAATGTCTCTGCTTTTTAATATACTATCAAGGTTGGTCATAACTTTCCTTCCAAGGAATAAGCGTCTTTTATTGGTATATGGCATATATTTGACAAATAGAAATAGGTTCAGTATTTCCTTCCCAGTTCTTAAGATTCTAACTGATTTTTTTGTTTGCATTTGCTGATACTTTTAAAAGAATTATAAATGGTGGTGAAAATAGTGTGCAGACTTGCCTTTTTCTTAATATTAGTGGAAAGTCTTTAGTTGTTTTACATTTGACTAAGATACCAAGGTGAAAATATGAAAGAAACACATGTACTCCATTGTTCATTGCAGCACTGTTTATAATAGCAAGGACATGGAAGCAACCTAGATGTCCATCTGCAGATGAATGGATAAGAAAGCTTTGGTACATATACACAATGGAGTATTTTTCAGCCATCAAAAAGAATGCATTTGAGTCAGTTCTAATGAGGTGGATGAAATTGGAGCCTATTATACAGAGTCAAGTCAGCCTGAAAGAAAAACATCAATACAGCATACTAACGCATATATATGGAATTTAGAAAGATGGTAACCTTAACCCTGTATACGAGACAGCAAAAGAGACATAGGTGTATAGAACAGTCTTTGGGACTCTGAGGGAGAGGGTGAAGGTGGTGTGATTTGAGAGAATGGCATTGTAGCATGTATATTATCATATGTGAAATGAATCACCAGTCCAGGTTCGACGCATGATACAGGATGCTTGGGGCTGGTGCACGGGGATGACCTGGAGGGAGGATATGGGGAGGAGGGAGGTGGGAGCGGGGTTCAAGAGGGGAAACACATGTACACCCGGGGCGGATTCGTGTCAATGTATGGCAAAACCAACCAATATATTAATGTAAAGTAATTTGCCTCCAATTAAAAAAAAATTCATTAAAGAAAACATTCATCAAAAAAAAAAAAAGGAAAGCATCCTTCAAATCCTGTATTTAAGTGTTTTGTAAAGAAATAAGTAGATTTATCAAAGACTTTTAAAGTCTACAAAAATAAGGATATGTTTTTACATCTATTAGTATGTCAATAGATTTTCCAATATTTAAACAACATTGCATTCCTTAATAAACCCTACCTGGTTTTACATTCAGTTCAGTTCAGTTCAGTCGCTCAGTTGTGTCGGACCCCTTGCGACCCTATGAAATGCAGCACGCCAGGCTTCCTTGTCCATCATCAACTCCCGGAGCTTACTCAAACTCATGTCCATTGAGTCGGTGATTCCATCCAACCATCTCATCCTCTGTCGTCCCCTTCTCCTCCTGCCTTCAATCTTTCCCAGCAGCAGGGTCTTTTCCAATGAGTCAGTTCTTTGCATCAGATGGCCAGAGTATTGGAGTTCAGCTTCAACATCAATCCTTCCAATGCATATTCAGGACTGATTTCCTTTAGGATGGACTGGTTGAATCTCCTTGCAGTCCAAGGGACTCTCAAGAGTCTTCTCCAACACCACAGTTCAAAATCATCAATTCTTTGGTGCTCAGCTTTCTTTATAGTCTAACTCTCACATCCATACATGCATTGGAGAAGGAAATGGCAACCCACTCCAGTGTTCTTGCCTGGAGAATCCCAGGATCGGGGTAGCCTGGTGGGCTGCTGTCAGTGGGATTGCACAGAGTCAGACACGACTGAAGCGACTTGGCAGCAGCAGCAGCACATCCATACATAACTAATGGAAAAACCATTATTGTGTTCTTAACGTGATACTGAAAAAAAGTCTTTATTTAGGCTATTTCCCTTGATATTCACAGGTAATTTTGTAGTGTACATTTTTGTGAAAACTATCAGAATTAGATATTCATATTATATTTTTTGATAATAATAATCAGAACTCTTTTTTAGTTTCCATGCCCTGAAAAAATATATGTAGTGTTAGAACCTGATCTGTTTTTGAAGACTGAGTGAATTCCCTCGTAAAACAATCTAAGTCTGGTACATACATTTCTCTATTTATTTAGTGATAATTGATCTAAATTTTCTACTCTAGGGAATTAATTTTCATAAAATATGCTTTCTTATGGTAATATACATTTCAGCTCACTTTTTAAATTGATTTGCATAGAAGACTTCTAAATAAGCTCATTTTAATAAATTTGTGTCTTAATAATTATTTTCTCTCGTTATATATTTCATCTTTGTGATTGCTACGTGCTTAGTCGCTCGGTCGTGTCCGCCGCTTTGCAACCCCATGGACTGAAGCCTTCCAGCCTTCTCTGTTCATGGGGATTCTCCAGGAAAGAACACTGGAATGTTTGCCATGCCCTCTTCCAGGCGAATCTTCCCAACCCAGGGATTGAACCCAGGTCTTATGCATTGCAGGTGGATTCTTTACTGTCTGAGCCACCAGGGAAGCCCATCTTTGTGACTATTTGTGCTTTTTCTTCTTGATTATATTAGGTAGTGGTTTGAATATAGTCTTAGCTAGTCCAAGGACCAGGATTTAGACATGACAATTGAAGCTCTTGTTTTTCTTTCTCTATCTTATTCATTGCTGCTTTTATCTTTATTTTTGAATCTCTTATGATTTTCTTTAGCTTATTTTTCTGTTTATGGCTTTTAGTTGGAAATTTATTCATTTTTATTCTTTCCTTCTAATTAGTACACATATTTAAGGCTATGTGCCTTCCTATGGTAGCTGCCTTAAATATTTTCCATATGTTTGGGTATGAAGTGTTTTTATTGTTATTATTTTACACCAGTGTATAATTTTGGTTTATATATCCCACCTCATCCAGAAGCCCAGGTGTTGTTTAATAGGCAGATACTTTTATTTCCAAGGCAAAGGCCTTTTAACTTTTGATTACCAATTTTGAACTTTATTACATAGTGATCAGAGTTTTATTTTAATAATTCTACTTTATGGCATTTACTCATGCCTTTTAAAGACATAAAATATTGTAAAGATTCCCTCAAAGATAGATAGATAGTTGCTAGCTAGGCAATCTCATTAGTGATTATGTTACCGAATATTATGCTTAAGTCTTCTTTATCTGAACTTATATTTTTGGCCACTTTCTAAAATGAGAAAATGTTATAACTTTGCTGAACTGACTTGCTTACAAAAAGACTTTTTAATGTTTCTAATGATACTTGTTTCTGATCTCTTAGGGGATTTAGTCACTAACTGTTCCATGAATTTCTTATAGAAAATTATATTCTTTTGTGGACATCTGGAATATTTGAAAGATTTGATAAATGCCAGAGATTTCCTAAAGGTGCCTACCATCTGGGAGGAATCTTATTTTTTCTTTGAACATTTTAAGCATTTTCATATATATGAAACAAAAGAGCAAAAAGAGTAATTTTATCAGCTTCCATAATATAAATGTTAAGCATATCCTTTACAATGCTAACTTATTCACTTGTGTGTTTCATTTATAACCTCCATGAAATGATATATTCATGATTGTGAGTAGCAAAAATGCTTAGACATGCACTCTAAAGTTCCTTATTCTGTGAGGCTTCCGTATTACATTTGTACTAATGTCTAGTAAGACAAATGCAAGCCAAATTTGTATTAACTAATTTCAAAATTTACATTTTTACCTATAAATGAGTTTTATTGGCTAAAGTAGTTATATATGTGTGTGTGTGTATGTATGTATATATATATATATATATACTATTTAGCAGATACTGTAGGCTAATCTTTGAACTTGGTGTTTGGTACTTAATAAGCAGAAAAAAATCAAGACGTCAACTTGTATTGTTGCCGTTTAGTGACTAAGTCATGTCTGACTCTTTGCAACACTGTGGACCTGCCAGGGTCCTCTTTTTTATGAGATTTCCCAGGCAAGAATACTGGAGAGGGTTGCCATTTCCTTCTCCAGGGAATCTTCCAGCCCCAGGGACTGAACCTGCATCTCCTCCATTGACAGGCGGATTCTTTACACTGAGCCACCAGGGACGCCCCTACTCTATTACCAGTATGTCTAGTAGAGTTTCCAAAGTGCTCTTTATTAATTGTTTGTATAAGTATTAATAAACAGTTACTTTTCAATATAAATATAAATAGAAGATATTTTGGATTAGTAATAAAAGAAAATTTGAGTAAAAGCATTTAAATTTCTTCAAACCTGCTTGCTAGTTGTGTTATCTTAAGTGAATTACATAAATTGTTAAAAGTTTATATTTTCATATTTAGAATTTGATCATTTATATATAATTGATTTGTTTCAGGAACTTTAAATATCTAAATGACTTATTCTGTTTTGCTTGCAGAATACCTGATTTTTGTTAGTCAATATATTTATAAAAAATCAATGAAGCCAATTAAAGCAATATACAACAGACTATTCAATTGAGGAATTTCAGATGATTGAGCTGACAGTTTCATCCATTTAATAACCAATTGATAAAACATGTCTTTGTCTATTATGCTCTAGAATCCTTTTGATTTACAGGGGACTGAGAAATTTGTGTCCTACGTCAATTTACTCTTTGCCATTTAAAGCTCTCCATTCTTCTCCTTTGTACTAGTTCTTGTGTGAAACTTGTCACCTCATCAGAGCTAAAGGTTTTTTCAACTCCCTAGCCAAGCTCTGAAATGAGTTGCCCAAACTTTAATAGCTGAACTCCCTCTGAATCACTCTGTAAGGTTCCTTAATTGTGTACAGAGACAAAGATATATCAGATTAGATTTGAAACCTAAACTACATCTTAAAAAGTATTTCCTAGAGACTTCCCTGGCAGTCCAGTGGTTAAGACTCTGTGCTTCTGCTAAAGGTTGTGTGGATGCAATCCCTGGTGGGGAACAAAAATTCCCACGTGCCCCTTTCCATGGAAATGCAGTCTGAACCACTAGACCACCAGGGAAGTCCAATTGGCAATTATAAATAATGCTCCTATGAACATTAAAGGGCATGTATCTTTTCAAACTAGTGCTTTTGTTTTCTAAGGATTCCAGGATTGGAATTGCTGGGCCATATGGTAGTTCTATTTTTAGTTTTTTGAGGAACCTATTTAGCATCTGCACCAATTTACATTCCTATCAGCAGTGTAGGGGGATTCCCTTTTCATCACATCCTTGCCAACATTTGTTATTTGCAGACTTTTTGATGATAGCCATTTTGACAGGTGTAAGGTTATATCTCATTGTGGTACTGATTTGCATTTCACCAATAATTTTCCCGTGGTCATGTATGGATGTGAGAGTTGGACTGTGAAGAAAGCTGAGCGCCGAAGAATTGATGCTTTTGAACTGTGGTGTTGGAGAAGACTCTTGAGAGTCCCTTGGACTGCAAGAAGATCCAACCAGTCCATTCCAAAGGAGATCGATCTTGGGTGTTCACTGGAAGGACTGATGCTAAAGCTGAAACTGCAATACTTTGGCCACCTCATGAGACGGGTTGACTCACTGGAAAAGACTCTGATGCTGGGAAAGGCTGGGGTGGGGGAGAAGGGGACGACAGAGGATGAGATGGCTGGATGGCATCATCTACTCAATGGACATGAGTTTAAGTGAACTCCGGGAGTTGGTGATGGACAGGGAGGCCTGGCGTGCTGTGATTCACGGGGTCGCGGAGAGTCGGACCTGACTGAGCAACTAAACTGGACTGAACTGAATAATTAGTGATGTTGAGTATCTTTTGATGTGCCTTTTGGCCATCTGTATCGGAGAAGGCAATGGCAAGCCACTCCAGTACTATTGCCTAGAAAATCGCATGGACAGAGGAGCCTGGTAGGCTGCAGTCCATGGGATCGCTACTGGTCGGACACGACTGAGCGACTTCACTTTCACTTTTCACTTTCACACATTGGAGAAGGAAATGGCAACCCATTCCAGTGTTCTTGCCTGGAGAATCCCAGGGACGGCGGAGCCTGGTCGGCTGCCATCTATGGAGTCGCACAGAGTCGGACACGACTGAAGCGACTTAGCAGCAGCAGCAGCAGCAGCGTATATTTGGGAAAATGTCTATTCAGGTCTACTGCACATTTTAAAAAAATTTATTTGTTTATTTTGGGCTGTACTTAGTCTTCATTGCTGCGTGGGCTTTTTTCTAGTTGTGGTGAGCTGGGGCTGCTCTCTAGCTGTGCACCGGCTTCTCATTGTGGTGGCTCCTGCTGTTCTGGAGCATGGGCTCTAGGGTGCACAGTCTTCGGTAGTTTTGGCATGTCGGCTTAGTAGTTGCAGCCTCTGGGCTCTAGAGCACAGGATCAATAGCTGTGGTGTAGGAGCTTAGTTGGTCTGCACATGTAGGGTCTTCCTGAAACAGGGATCAAACCTGTGTCTCCTGAATGAATTATTTACCACTGAGCCACCAGAGAAGCCACTACTGCACATCATTTAATCAAAGTGTCTGGATTTTTCTTGATGTTGAATTTTTGAGCTATTTATTAATTTATGATATTAACTCCTTATTGGCCACTCCATTTGCAAATATATTCTCCCTTTCAGTATGTTGTCTATTCATTTTGTTGATAATTTCCTTTACTATGAAAAATCTTTTATGCTTCATTAGGTCCCATTCACTTATTTTGGTTTTGTCTCTTTTGCCTTAGGAGACAGATCCAAAAAATTACATCAAAGATTGTTCAACTTACATTCTTTTGGAGGAGTTGCATGGAATTGTATGGTTTCAGGTGTTACATTAAGGTCTTTAATTCATTTTTAGTATACACCCAGGAGTCCTATATATAGGTCACGACATTTGCTTTCTTTTTTTTTCTTTATGTAATTCTCTCACTCTCTCTGTATGTTATATATATATATATATATATATATATATATATATATATATATAGACATACATATGAATATCAATATGCCAGCAGACAGCACATTTGGAAAACTCAGCGCTGGCCACAGGACTGGAAGAGGTCAGTCTTCATTCCAATCCCAAAGAAAGGCAATGCCAAAGAATGCTCAAACTACCGCACAATTGCACTCATCTCACACGCTAGTAAAGTCATGCTCAAAATTCTCCAAGCCAGGCTTCAGCAGTATGTAAACCGTGAACTCCCAGATGTTCAAGCAGGTTTTAGAAAAAGCAGAGGCACCAGAGATCAAATTGCCAACATCCACTGGATCATGGAGAAAGCAAGAGAGTTTCAGAAAAACATCTATTTCTGCTTCATTGACTATGCCAAAGCCTTTGACTGTGTCGATCACAATAAACTGTGGAACATTCTGAAAGAGATGGGAATCCCAGACCACCTGACCTGCCTCTTCAGAAACCTGTATGCAGGTCAGGAAGCAACAGTTAGAACTGAACATGGAACAACAGACTGGTTCCAAATAGGAAAAGGTGTACGTCAAGGTTGTATATTGTCACCTTGCTTATTTAACTTCTATGCAGAGTACATCATGAGGAACGCTGGGCTGGAAGAAGCACAAGCTGGAATCAAGATTGCTGGGAGAAATATCAATAACCTCAGATATGCAGATGACACTACCCTTATGGCAGAAAGTGAAGAGGAACTCAAAAGCCTGTTGATAAAAGTGAAAGAGGAGAGTGAAAAGGTTGGCTTGAAGCTCAACATTCAGAAAACAAAGATCATGGCATCTGGTCCCATCACTTCATGGGAAATAGATGGAAAAACAGTGGAAACAGTGTCAGACTTTGTTTTTTTGGGCTCCAAAATCACTGCAGATGCTGATTGCAGCCATGAAATTAAAAGATGCTTGCTCCTTGGAAGGAAAGTTATGACCAACCTTGATAGTATATTAAAAAGCAGAGACATTACTTTGCCAACAAAGGTCCGTCTAGTCAAGGCAATGGTTTTTCCCGTGGTCATGTATGGATGTGAGAGTTGGACTGTGAAGAAAGCTGATCGCCGAAGAATCGATGCTTTTGAACTGTGGTGTTGGAGAAGACTTTTGAGAGTCCCTTATACTGCAAGGAGATCCAACCAGTCCATTCTAAAGGAGATCAATCCTGGGTGTTCATTGGAGGGACTGATGCTAAAGCTGAAACTGCAATACTTTGGCCACCTCATGCGACGAGTTGACTCACTGGAAAAGACTCTGATGCTGGGAAAGGTTGGGGGCGGGAGGAGAAGGGGACGACGGAGAATGAGATGGCTGGATGGCATCACTGACTCTGTGGACGTGAGTTTGAGTGTACTCCGGGAGTTGGTGATGGACAGGGAGGCCTGGCGTGCTGTAATTCATGGGGTCGCGGAGAGTCAGACACGACTGAGCGACTGAACTGAACATATGAATATGCATATATATGTATATTTACATGCATTTTTCATGATTCTCCTTTACTTGTAAACAGTTCCCACATGATTTCTGATAAGCAGCATAGTAATTTATATAAAGTTACTAAATCAGTAAATCAGCATTAATACTAAATTGTTTTCTGATCTATAGACTTTCATTTAGATTTTGCCACTTATCATGTTTTTTTGACAAAACCTCTTCCTTCCCAAATTTAAAATAATTAATTATAATCAGTTGCTATTTATCGGTAATATATTTTCATTGGGAATAGTTCTAGAGTCTGTCTTTATATTTCATGGCATTGATATATTTGAAGAGTACAAGATAATTATTTCATAATCTGTCCCTCAATGTGGGTTTGTCTCCTTCCCTCATGATTAGAATTAGGTTAAATACAGCTGACCATCCCATCTGTTGGTCCCTTTGCTGGGAATGCTAACTTTGACTTTCAGATTTTATCATTGCTAGTTTTTGCCACTGTATTGTTATTATTTTAGTACCTATGACTCAGATGGTGAAGAATCTGCCTGCCATGCAGGAGGCCCGGGTTCAATCCCTGAGTCAGAAAGATCCCCTGGAGAAGAGAATGACAACCCACTCCAGTAATCTTGGCTGGAGAATTCCAAAGTCAGAGAACCCTGATGGGCTACAATCTGTGGGGTCGCAAAGAGTTGGGCATGACTGAGCGACTAACAACACAACAACATGGCAATTAAGAACTACCATTCAGGGAGATGTTTTGAGACTATGTAAATATTTTCTAAGCTCTCACACTTTTGCCAGTGAATTTTCGCACCCATGATAATTTTTGTTTAATCACCAAATTGTGGGCTTAATTCCATTATTGGTCTGTATTTCTGAGTTGGCATTTAACAGTATGGGAGTATTTCCTTCCCTTGGGTGTTTTTATTTATGTGAGTGCAAATTCATATATTCTTACTTTAATAAATCAGTTACAACTTTCATATCGTTCTTTATTCTGGTGTTCAACTTGTGCCAGATTAGACCCTTGTAATTGGGTTCTGTGTCTCTTTGACAGGTCCCAATCATTCTGTATTTGTCTGCTTTTAGGCACAAGAGGATATTTTTTACTCATCTTGTACCTTCCCTGCCCCAGCTGTGAAAACAGCTATTTTTCCCAGTTTCTTTCAGTTGAAAATGGACCTAAGACAATGCGTGGGCACTGGATGTACTCATTGCTCATTGCAGCTAGCCTCTGCAGCAACAGAACTGGGAAATATGTGATTGTATAGACATGATCACATTCAGTGTGTGTGTTTGTTGTGTGTGAGTGTGAACAGAGGCAGAAAGGCATGTAACAGAAAAATAGGTAGAAATAGTGGGAAAAAATCATTAAGGCCGAAAGTTAGGTCTTTGAAAAGATTAATAAAGTTGACAGCACACTTTCAATATTAGTCAAGAAACATAGGAAAATGCAATACGTAATTAATACCATGTATCAAAATGAAGAAAATCAATATGATCAGACAGAGAGAATAGAATTATTTTATTAAGTACTTTATGCCAATAAATTTGACAGTTTAGATAAAATAAACAAATTCCTTGAAAAATAGCCTCTGCCAAAAATGATAAAAATATTAAAATGTAAGTTAAATATTATTAGAAAGAAAAACACATTACCTATTTTTAAATGTCTTTGTTATTTCTAATCTTTTCAGATAGATTTCCTGATGTTTCTCCTAGTATTCAAGTGAGAAATAACACTAATGTTAATAAACTCTTCCAGAGAATATCAGCTATAAAAAGAATTCTTAATTCATTCTATGAGACCAGTATTACCTTACTTCCAAAATCTTCAGCAAACATTATAATAAATGAAATTACAGGCAAATTTGCATCATGGACATAAAAGCAAAAAAATTCTGCCTTATATACTAGCTAATTATATCAACCGGTATATAAAAATGATATATCAAAAATTTGTCAGTTGAGAGGTCTTAGAGGTATTGAAAGAATTATTCAATGGATAAGGCAAAGTACAGAAAATGTTGTATATATGATTCAAAGATTATTTGAAAAAATAATTATTGGTTAGTGAAATGGCCAAAATGAAACAGAAGGGTGTGGGAGAATGTGTGTTTTTGAGAAACTTGATGCAAATCTAAAATGTATCTTAAAGTATAAAAACTATGTGTGAGTGACCCTTCAATAGCTCTTTTGTTATATGAACCAGAAGAAAATTGGGGATACAGAAGGGGATGTCCGAAAATGTCCAGCATCATTTATGTTAGCAGGCAGAGAGAGACAATCTGAGTCCATCAGTATGGGGATATGTAAATAAATAAGCTATATACTTTTCTTAGCATCTATATAACATTAAAACTGCTGAATTATTTGTGCACAAAACAAAATTAAGTGATTTTAAAAGCAAGTATTGATGTACATACACCCAGGGCAGATTCATGTCAATGTATGGCACAACCAATACAATAATATAAAGTAATTAGCCTCCAATTAAAATAAATAATTTTTTTAAATGAAGAACACAAGTATGGAAAATATGATGTATATAAATGTAAAATATATTTACATAAATGTTGAAACAACATGTAGAAAGTTTATAAACTAAATTATAGTGTTTATGGGGTAGAGAGGAAAAGAATTAGAAATTATAGCTGAAAGGGGAGAGAGGGATTGCTGATGATAATATGCCATGAATGTAGGGATGGGGTTATCTCAATTCTGCACTAAATTCCAAAAAAATAATAAGGCAGACAAGGAAATAGTAATATGTAAACCTGACAAGCATTTTCTAAACAAACAAAAATTAAGGAGGAAATATATTTTTCAAGTGGGAATGACATCAGAGAAATGTAGATCATGATATTAAAATACCGGACACATGTAAATGACTGCAGTCAGGAGATGTTGAAAAGAATAAGTAGTGCCGTTTCTGAATAAGGTTTGTGCAGCCTCAATACTTGGTCCAGTTGCTGTCACAAAATTGTCATGCAATAACTGTTAGCTAAATAAAAATGAAAGAAGGATTGAATATTTCCTATTTTTTGTTAGCCAGTTGGTGAGGTGAAGTTTGGTAAAAGCACCAAATTTTCAGATCCTCTTTACTGTTAAAAGTAAACTGTTGCTTGAGGGAAAAAATGGGAAAAGTAAAAGAAGATGCCATCTGGCTACAAACACCCTTCTGTTCTAACTGCAGGTTTTGTGCTTATTACCTATGGGTATAAAACAAAATGCCAAAGTGCTGCTTGAAACCAATCCAGAATTAAACAGCACTGTATCATAGTTTCTTGATGTGAAAGATATCATCTCTAGATTGTAACTGTAGGAGTTCAGTCTCAGCCTGAAAGTTAATATTTTTCCCTTATTACCTGACTCTGGACATTCACAGTATAAAAGACTGTCAGTGAATAAAGACTGAGAGAAAAGCAGCATGGTATGAAAAGTCTCATATATTTCAAATTGTCTTTACAGAACCTGTCTACACTCAGGGTACAGAATGTCACCTATCAATCACACTGCTTTTTTCAAATGTCTTTAGTCCTATGGAAGTAGCAAGGTAATAAAGAATGTTTTTGCATTTAGACTCCCAATTAGGGACGCTCTATCACAGTCTCTCCTTTCTCCAGAGTGTCACCTTGAAAGCAGCCTTGACAATAACATGCAAAATTATTATCCACACGTTCAGTAGTTTCCAAACATCTTTGATTTGCTACACTGTTTCAATCTTTTAATCAAATCTGTGCAGTAGAATGGATATACGTGACTATTAAATTGTAAATTAATTAAGTTAAATCTCAGATTAAGTGGCTTTACCAAGATCTTTAAATAGTGGACCTAGAGAGTCAGAAAATGTGGATTTAAGTGAATAAATATGGCAATTTTCACTGAAGAATAAAATAAGTGGTTCCATCTGGTTTGTGAAATTTACCTCGCAAATAAAAAGAATCAGTCTAACTACTTAACTGGCAGGATTAGCAGTCAAATTACGAGTTTATTTGGAATCAAGAATAAGGAGAATCATAGCCTGAGTTTTTTAGTGCAAATAAAAATTTTGTCCTTTTTTTTACTGCTGATCAAATATATAAATCATCTTGAATTCCTGACATGGTTATAGTAAAACATCTGCTTGTAGTTTATAAACCAACAAAGCATAAAATTAATGAATAAAATATGCAATAAAGGTTTTAAAAATTGACATCATAAGTTAGATATAATAATAACATATTTGGATTCAAGGACAGTGTTAGGACAAATGCCTTATATGTAGCACTGGAATATAAGCTTGCCAAATTAAATATGAAATACACTTATAATTTTTGAAAATATTCAGCAAATACATTTGGTATCAAAGCCTTACTACAGAAAATTGCCTGGGAATAAATCCAGAGGTTTGCAGTTCAATTATGTCAACTATTGAAAGAATTAAATTTTGCCATTTGAATATGACTTTGTATACATTTAGTTGTTTCAATAACAAAATATTCGAACATATAAGGGTTAAGAACTGCTCAGGAAATAAAAGTTATATGAGAACTTAATGTTTTACCTTCAGAAGTTCACGTCAAATGTTTTATAGGAAATTTAAAAATCAGTCAAGGTAATATTTTATGTTCTCTATATATTGTTTTGGATACATAAATTATGTGTATATGTGTGTACAGATTTGTTTATTTAACAATGATGCTTAGGAATTCAATACTGCAGACACTATAATGTTATGTTTTATTCATTTAGTTTATGTTTTGTCTTCTCTGATTGACTCCTATAGTATATTTATGTCTTTTTAGTGTATATGAGAGCATGCTATATATATTTGAATACTAGTCTGTCAGAAGATTATCAATTTCCTAAAAGTAAGATCTTATTTTCTTAATTTGCAAGACTCACTAAGTTTGATTATATTTTACCCCATTTTCCTTAGAAAATAATCTTACTGTGTTTACATGTGAATGGCAGCATTATGGGAATTATTTTCTTTTTAATGCTTTTCTACCTTTTCCTATATTTTTTGCAAAAGAATATATTATTTTCCTAATAAAAATGTAAGATTATTGTTTCATAACATTAATTCCAGATTATTTTCTTAAAATAAACACTATCTAGTTAGTCATTCAACAAAAATTTATTGTTTTCCTTTTCCTAGGAGCTATGTGAGCCACTAATATTACAGGCTTGATTTATTCTTTATTGTGGGAACAAATATATAAAAGGTCATTAAATTATAGTGAGAAAGATACACTTTTGTAAGCAGATATAAAATGCTGTTCTGCCTAAAATTAAAGAGAAGACTTAGGGTCTAAGCCTGAAAGCAGGTATTTAGTTTGGTGAAAAATTAATTTCAGTTTCAGACCATGAATTTTAAATCATTATAATTAGGCTCAAATATATCTTTTTAAATCAGAATAAGAACCATTATAATCAACCTTTTTTGCCAACAAAAAATGGGTTTATTTATTCCTGCAATATAAAAATCCATGCTTCAGGAGTCCATGAACTCTTGGAAAGCATTTTCTGTCTCCTGCTGCTTGTGGAAGCATTTTCCTTGCAAAAAGTTGCCCTCCAGATGCTTGAAGAAATGGTAGTTGGTTGGTGAGGTCATGTGGTTATGGTGGCTGAGGCAAACCTTTGCAGCCCAATTTGTTCAACTTTTGAAGAGCTGGTTGTGCGCTTAGGACTGGTTGTGCAGTCAGGACTATCATGGAGAAGAATTGGGCTTTTTCTGTTGACCAATGCCAGATGCAGGCATTGTAGTTTTTGGTGCAGCTCATCAATTTGCTGAGCATACTTCATTGATGTAATGGTTTTGCTGGGATTCGGTATACTGTAGTGGATTAGACTGGCAGCAGACCACCAGTGACCATAATCTTTTTTCGTGCAAGTTTGGCTTTTGTAAGTGTTTTAGAACTTCTTCTCAGTCCAGCCCCCAAGCTACTCATTGCTGGTTGTCATATAAAATCCACTTTCCATCACACATCACAATCCGATCGAGAAATGGTGCATAGAATAAGAGAAGACAACATTTCAAAACAATGATGGTTTTTGATTTGCAGTCAGCTTATGCTGCTGCTGCTGCTGCTGCTAAGTCACTTCAGTCATGTCCGACTCTGTGCGACCCCATAGACGGCAGCCCACCAGGCTCCCCAGACCCTGGGATTCTCCAGGCAAGAACACTGGAGTGGGTTGCCAGTTCCTTCTCCAATGCATGAAAGTGAAAGTGAAGTCGCTCAATCATGTCCGACTCTTCGTGACCCCATGGACTGCAGCCTACCAGGCTTCTCCATCCATGGGATTTTCCAGGCAAGAGTGCTGGAGTCGGGTGCCATTGCCTTCTCCCAGTCAGCTCATGAGGCACTCACTTATTGAGCTTTCTCACCTTTCCAGTTTGCTTCAAATGCCTAACAAACTAGAATGGTCCATGTTGAGTTTATCCAGCTACTTCTTGTGTTGTAAGAGGATCAGCTTCATTGATCCTTTCAGTTGTTCATTATCAACTTCTGATGGCTGGCCACTGCATTCCTCATCTTCAAGGCTCTTGTATCCTTTGCGTAACTTCTTGAACCAACACTACAATGCACGTTCGTTAGCAGTTCCTTGGCCAAATGTGTTGTTGATGTTGCAAGTTGTCTCTACTGCTTTCTGAACCATTTTGAACTTGAATAAGAACATCATTTTGTATTTAAAAAAAAAAGTGCTCATTAAAATAATGTAAATAATTAAAGTCACATCATAAATGATTAAAATGATAACATAACCACATTTATTTAAGGATGTATTCCAGTGCCAAACAGCAAAGTTCAACAATGCACCACTGCAATTACTTTTGCACCAACGTAATATCCACAAAATTCTTAAGAAATAGACTCTCCAGGTTCAAGGTGTATTTATGAGAACTTAATTCATATTATGTCTGCTAGTCCAGAATGGAATGGAAGTAGTTGAGGGAGAAATATATAAAACTAAAAATAAAAACAAAGTCAAAACGAGTTGATTATTTTTTCATCTTCTACATTTTATTATTATTAGATCACTGAAGAACATCTAAAATTTTTTTAAAGTTTAGTAACTTGAACAGAATCTCACTAATCCTTAAATTCACTATTGTACTTCAGAACAAAACCCACTGATAGTAATTCAAGATGACACAATACTATTGACTCCAGAATGAAAGAATTTCAAAGTTAAAGAAACTTTATATATATTCATGCTGCTGCTGATGCTAAGTCACTTCAGTCATGTCCGACTCTGTGTGACCCCATAGACGGAAGCCCACCAGGCTCCCCCATCCCTGGGATTCTCCAGGCAAGAACACTGGAGTGGGTTGCCATTTCCTTCTCCAATGTGTGAAAGTGAAAAGTGAAAGTGAAGTCACTCAGTCGTGTCCGACCCTTAGCGACCCCATGGACTGTAGCCTACTAGGCTACTCCATCCATGGGATTTTCTAGGCAAGAGTACTGGAGTGGCATATATATTCATATATTTCAATAAATAAATAAATTCTTAGATGTATTTTTATTTTTGGCTTCCCTTCTGGAATCTACACCAGAGTAAATTATTTTCCAACCAAATTTTCTGAAGTTTTGTTTTAACTGTCAGCTACTCTAGAGGATAATGAGTTATTTCATTGATATTCTCTCATATGGCTCTCCAAAGTTAATTTCATATATGACATATAGAATATATTTAAAATATACTCTACCTAGTTGATAAAAAGGACTTTATTTAATCTTGACATTTATATATTAATATATGTATTATTTTTCTATCTTATAAAAGAATTTATAATCATTTATTTTATAAAGCATTTGTAATTGGATTAGTAAGATAGGTAAAATGTGTATGATTAAAATTTAAATATAGAGACTGATCATTTTTATGACTAAACCTAAAGTCTAAATGCGACAAACTGATAAATGAAGAAAATGTGATGTCAAATATAAGAAAAGAAGCATACCATTTCCTAAGAAACACACTAATTTTTCTTGTTACTATATTCTTAAGGAAGTTCTTTCATGTGAAGAACAATGAGTGATATAGAGAAAAGTACTCCCAATAAAAGCTGTATGGCAGTCTTGAAAAGTGGAATTCATGTGGCTATTTATTTTAGAAATCTGCAATAAAATTCAATACACTGCATTGAAGCTCACGTCAGTCCAGGATTCTGCCAGTGGCTACACTCATATTATCTCAATGTGGAGTCCTTTGTCTGCCAGACTATCAAATGCTAGAATGTAGACTTCTAAGAAAAATGAGTAGTTCTTCTTTTATAGTATATTCTTTAAAGCAATGTAATCTCTCTCAGCTGGAATTTTGACAAGAAATTACAACTTCTGGTAGGTAACTAGGGCTAATAATCAGTAGGGCTGATTAAGGGCAGATGCATTAGTCTTCTTCACCAGGTGCTAGAATAAGCATTTTTATAAGGATTAAGAAAACAAACTAATAGATGATTTATCTATAAAAATATTGTCAAAAACTTTGATTGAAATGTTTACAAAATGTAAAAAAGGAAATAGCTAGTATTTTATTCTTAGTTTTTTTTAATGTACATAGGTATACACACTGATATATGTATGTATCATAGAGAAAGATAAAAGATCACTTTTTCTCTAGTTCATTATCCATAAAAATTACAAAACGTACTAAAGTGTACTTAGCTTCTTACCTTTTGTATACTCTTAATTTATCTTCTGATTCAAATAGCTTATTTTATTTCCCTTTAGCTGTATAACTCCCATGTTCCGTAATGCACTATACTGAGATAATTTGACATATACATATTTTTTTAATTTATGCAAAATAAATGATATAACTCTATGACTTAAAATAGTCAATGTGTTCATTTGATCAGTTTTCTTAATCCCCTAATTTTATTTTTAATTTCTATGTATTTATTTTGTTTTAATAGACTTTACTTTTTAGAGCACTTTTAGTTTCACAGTAAAATTGAGCAGGAAGTCCAGAGACTTACCGTGTATCCTGGGTCCATGCATGCTCCCCCGTTATCAACATCCCTCACCAGAGTGGTACATTTGTTGCAATCAGTGAAATTGCACTGACACATCATTATCACCCAAAGCCCATAGTTTGCATTTGTTGTTGTTCAGTGGCAAAATCATGCCCCATTCTTTGCAACCCCATAGGCTGTAGCACACCAGGCTCCTCTGTTTTCCACTCTCTCCCAGACCTTGCTAAAATTCATGTTCACTAAGTCAGTGATGTTATCCAACCATCTTGTCCTCTGCCACCCGCTTCTTCTTTGCCTATAATCTTACCCAGCATCAGGGTCTTTTCTAATGAGTCAACTCATCGCGTCAGGTGCCCAAAACATTGGAGCTTTAGTTTCAGCAATATTCCAGTGAATATTCAAGGTTGATTTCCTTTAGGATTGACTGGTTTGATCTCCTTACAGTCCAAGGAAGTCTTCTCAAGAGTCTTCTCCAGTACCAAATTCCAATGCATCAATTCTTTGACATTCAGTCTTTTTTATGGATACTTTATATTAGGGTTCATTTTCAATGTTATACAAACTATAGATTTGGAAAAAATTGTGGTGACATACAGCCAACATTATGGGGCTTCCCTGGTGGCTCAGACATCAAATAACGTGCCTGCAATGCAGGAGACCCAGGTTCAATCCCTGGGTTGGGAAGATCTCTTGAAGAAGGAAATTGCATCCCACTCCAGTATTCTTGCCCGGAGAATTCCATGGACAGAGGAGCCTGGCAGGCTACAGTCCATGGAGTCACAAAGAGTCGGACATGAGTGAACAACTAACACCAGTGGCTCAGTGGTAAAGAATCTGCCTGCCAATCCAGGAGATGCGAGTTCAATCCCTGGGTCGCTAAGATCCCTGGACAAGGAACTGACAACCCACTCCAGTATTCCTCCATGGGAAATTACGTGGACAGAGGATCCTGGTGGGCTACAGTCCATGAGATCACAAAAGAGTCAGACAAGACTTAGTGACTAAACAACAACAGCCATCATTATAATATCGTACAAAGTAGTTTCATATCCCTAAAATGCCTCTGTGCTTTTCTTAGCATTTTCTCCCCCGCCCAAAACTTTGCAAACACAAATTAACTGTCTCTTTAATTTTGTCTTTTCCAGAATGTCATGTAACCTGAATTATAGAGTATGTAGATTTTTCAGAACCCACTCCAGTACTCTTGCCTGGAAAATCCCATGGATGGAGGAGCCTGGTAGGCTACAGTCCATGGGGTTGTAAAGAGTCGGACACGACTGAGAGACTTCACTTTCCCTTTTCACTTTCAGGCATTGGAGAAGGAAATGGCAACCCACTCCAGTGTTCTTGCCTGGAGAATCCCAGGGACAGGGGAGCCTGGTGGGCTGCTGTCTATGGGGTCTCACAGAGTCGGACATGACTGAAGCTACTTAGCTGCAGCAGCAGCAACAGCAGCAGCATCTTTTTCACATAGGTTTCTTGCACTTAGTAACATACATTTCAGCTCCTCTCATGCCTTTTGATGGCTTAATAATTCACTTCTTTTTATTGCTGAATAATATTCCATTGGATGTACCACAGTTTTTAAAAATCATTCACCTATTGGAGGACATCTTGGTTGCTTCCAAGGTTTCAGTTTAATTTTTCAGGAGTTTTAGGTGTACAGAAGAGTAAGCACAAGCTACAGTTTCCATGTATCCCCTCTCTGCCTACCCTTGTATCCCTTATTATTAAAATTTTATATTAGTGTGACACATTTGAAACAATTGATGAGTCAATAATGTTCCATTGTTAACTAAAGTTCATAGTTTACATTGTTTCACTCTTCCTGCTGTGTGTTCTATGAGTACTGACAAATTTATAAAATGTATCCACCATTTACGTTATCAAACAGAATAGTTTGTTGTTGTTTATTTAGTAACTTAGTGGCTAAATCAAGTCACTCTTTTACAACCCCATGGATTGTAGCCTCCCAGGCTCCTCCAACCATGGGATTCCCCAGGCAAGAATACTAGAGTGGGTTGACATTTCCTTCTTCAAGGGATCTCCCCAATCCAGGATCAAACCCTGAATTTTGTCTCCTGCATTGGCAGGCAGATTTTTACTGCTGAGCCCCCTGGGAAGCCACAGAATAGTTTCCTACCCTAGAAATCTCCTGTTCCATCTATTCAGTCATTCCTGTCTTCCCTGAACTCCTGGAAACTACTGATCTTTTCACTGTCTCCATAATTTTACCTTTTACCTGATATATAATTGGAATCATACAGCAGGTAAATGTAATCTTTTCAGGTTCACTTATTTCTACAGTGGAATTTTTATTTTATTATTCAACAATATTTAAGATAAAAGATATTTAAAAATTATATTTAAAAAAATTTCCCAGATGCTTTAATATGCTGCTGCTGCTGCTGCTGCTAAGTCACTTCAGTCGTGTCCGACTCTGTGTGACCCCACAGACGGAAGCCCAACCAGGCTCCCCCGTCCCTGCATGAGCAAAATAGACCTAGAATGTATACTCATACATATATTTATTTTAAATGGCTAAGCATATTTTTTTTGGAGAAGGAAATGGCAACCCACTCTGGTGTTCTTGCCTGGAGAATCCCAGGGACGGGGGAGCCTGGTGGGCTTCCGTCTATGGGGTCACACAGAGTCGGACACGACTGAAGTGACTTGGCAAGCATATTTTTGAAGTGTTTTCCAAAAAGCAGATAAGAAACCTTGCTAGGTAATACCAGTGAAGCCAAATAAAAGCCAAATGAAAACAATATAAGTCAAATGTAGCCATGATATTGATAGTAAAAGATAAAGATGAGCGGGGAATAAAAATTATCATTTAAAGAATAACAGTACTGTTCTGCCCAACCCTAAAATCAGATCCTGGCAAGTTAAAGTAAGAAAAGACCTAGGAGCATGTCTATCTCTAGTTGCTAATAAGTCAAAGAACCTGAGATGCAGAAAGATTTGATAAAGTCATACCATTAGACAGTAGTAGTTTGGTGTCAAATCCAGATTCCTGAGGTTGCAATATTTTCTTTCTATTGAAGCCAGTATTATTAAACTTTGGAATATCTACCAGGTTAGCCTAGGCTGCTCTGGTATCTTTTTCTCTAATATAAGCTGTCAGTCTTAATGTTCTTACTTTGTATCTTAATATCTATCTACTTAATATCTTCTTTTTCTATTACTGATTTGAAGGTTTATTTTCTTTTTGATTTTTAGAAGAGTTACTACACTGTGCCAAGTATGACTTTATTTGTATTTTTCCTTGATTGAATTTTATAGACTTTCTTGAATCTGTTATTAGATATTTGCTTGGTAAATTCATTATCCATATTCTCAGTTAAGATATATTTGATATTTGCCTCATGGTCCACTTTTTTGTTTTGCTCTTTTCTGTACCTCTCATTCTTTTTTTTTTTTTTTTTTCACTTCAGTCTCCACATTTGCTAATAACCTCTTCTCACTTCACTGGTTTTCTCACCGGCTGTTTCCAATGCCCTGCTCATCATCAAGTTTTTAATATAAATTATTGAATTGCTCAGTTCTGGAATTTCCACTTGGTGTTTTTGTTGGTTTCTCTGATAGCTTTTCATCAGTTCATATATTTTCTTAATATATGAGTCATAATTATTTTTGATCTGTATCTGCAATCTAGAACCATTGGATCACTTCTTGCTTGTCAGTTTTTCTTTTCTGTTTTTTTTTTTTTTTCTTTTGGTACTAATTCTTGGTATAATTGGTAATTTGGGGCCAATTTCAGACCTGGTGTCTGAAAAGTTATAGAGGCTACAGACAGTGTTGTCTTTGTCTAGAAAAGATATAACCTAAGCCCCTTCACTCAATAAAATCGAGGTAGAAGATTACTTGATAATAAAATTTGTGTGGTCTGAGTCTCCTCTGACTATGGTTTATGACCTCTGTAAGGTAAAACCCTCTATGGCTCCCAAATGAACTTTTCAGTGTTTATCTAGTCCCCTTACTGCTTTTGTTCTCCAACATTATTCAGCGGCTAAAAGTTTCCATTAAATTCTCAAATGTTTTTAGTTTAGCTTTTCGTCCTCATCCTGAGTGGCCTAATAGCAAATGACTTGAAGAAAACCCTGCACAGTGTCCAAGTTTCACTTTTTTTCACCTACCCTTTCTCTGTTAGTACATTAGTCCCTCAAGATCTAGCTGCCTTGACAAGCCTGGAATTTCATTTTTGTCTCCTCAGGACCATGAGATTGCAGACAGTGACACTGTCCTCTCTACAACTTATCGATTCTCTTCTAGCTTTTTAACCTCAGCTTCTTGTCTTGAGCTGTTTAAGTTGGCAAATGCATCAGAATGAAAATAAGTAAACAAGAAGCTAAGCCATAAGTATCTTTTCTTTCAGCATCTTGGCCCTGCAAGTCTACCTTGAAATATGTTACCCCTCTTCACAGTGAATAGGATTTCCATGATACTGAAACACAAAGAAAAACAAAATAACAAGAGTTGGTGAGGATGTAGAGAAATTGGAACCCATGCCCACTACTGGCAGGGATGTAAAATGGTACTGTCATTCTGAAAAATAGCATAAGGTAACTCAGGAAATTAAATATAGAATTTTAAAAGTAAAATAATCTATTATTTGTCCCAGTAAATCCACTTCTGCATATTTACCCCACAAAATTGAAAGCTTAATCGCAAAGAGATATCTGTACATGTATGTTTATATTCGTAATTGCCAAACCATGGAGCAACCTAAGTGTACACCCATGAATGAATGGATTAAAGAAAAAATGTGGCATATACATGCAATGAAATATTATTTAGACTGAAAAAAGGAAGAAATTCTGAGGTTAATTCTAACAACAATAGTTAATTTCACTTGATCTTAGCCAAAAGGCCAAGAAGCGATAATAGAGGTTAATTTCAAAGACATTATTCTAAGTGAAATAAGAGAGAGGCAGAAGGACAAATTTTGTATGATTGTACTCACATTGAGCACTTAGAGTTGTAAAGTTTAAAGATGTAAAGCACTGAGAGAAATAAGTACAATAGTGGCTTCCAGAAACTGGGGCAGTGGTTATTGGGAAATTATTATTTAATGGGTACAGAGTTGCCGTTCAGTTCAGTTCAGTCACTCAGTCGTGTCTGACTCTTTGCAACCCCATGAACCACAGCACGTCAGGCCTCCCTGTCCATCACCAACTCCCAGAGTCCACCCAAACCAACGTCCATTGAGTCAATGATGCCATCCAACCATCTCATTCTCTGTCGCCCCCTTCTCCTCCTGCCCTCAATCTTTCCCAGCATCAGGGTCTTTACAAATGAGTTAGCTCTTTGCATCAGGTGGCCAAAGTATTGGAGTTTCAGCTTCAACATCAGTCCTTCCAATGAACATCCAGGATTGATCTCCTTTAGGATGGACTGGTTGGATCTCCTTGCAGGCCAGTGGACTCTCAAGAGTCTTCTCCAGCACCACAGTTCAAAAGTATCAATTCTTCAGCGCTCAGCCTTCTCTATAGTCCAACTCTAACATCCATACATGGCAACTGGAAACACCATAGAGCTTGACTAGACGGACCTTTGTTGATAAAGTAATGTCTCTGCTTTTTAATATGCTATCTAGGTTGGTCATAACTTTCCTTTCAAGGAGTAAACGTCTTTTAATTTCATGGCTGCAGTCACCACCTGCAGTGATTTTTGAGCCCAGAAAAATAAAGTCAGCCACTGTTTCCACTGTTTCCCAATCTAATTGCCATGAAGTGATGGGACCAGATGCCATGATCTTACTTTTCTGAATGTTGAGCTTTATGCAACCTTTTTCACTCTCCTCTTTCATCAGAGGCTCTTTAGTTCTTCTTCACTTTCTGTCATAAGGGTAGTGTCATCTGCATATCTGAGGTTATTGATATTTCTCCCAGCAATCTTGATTCCAGCTTGTGCTTCTTCTAGCCTAGTATTCCTCATGGTGTACTCTGCATATAAGTTAAATAAGCAGGGTGACAATATACAGCCTTGACGTACTCCTTTCCCTATTTGGAACCAGTCTGTTGTTCCATGTCCAGTTCTAAGTGTTGCTTCCTGACCCGCATACAGGTTTCTCAAGAGGCAGATCAGGTGATCTGATATTCCCATCTCTTTCAGAATTTCGACGGTTTATTGTGATCCACACAGTCAAAGGCTTTGACATAGTCAGTAAAGCAAAATAGATTATTTTCTGAAAGTCTCTTGCTTTTTCGATGATTCAGCAGATGTTGTCAATTTGATCTCTGGTTCCTCTGCCTTTTCTAAAACCAGCTTGAATATCTGGAATTTCGCGGTTCACATATTGCTGAAGTCTTTTTGAGCATTACTTGTGTGTGAGATAAGTGCAATTGTGCAGTAGTTTGAGCATTCTTTGTCATTGCCTTTCTTTTGGATTGGAATGAAAACTGACCTTTTCCAGTTGCCATTGGAGATGGTCAAAATTTCTGATGATGTATAGTGATGACTGAATAATAATGCAAAGGTACTTAAAGTCACTGAACTATGTACTTAGAAATGGTAAACATAGCAAATATTTTGTGATGTATATTTCACCACAACAGCATTGTATGTTTACCTTCAAAGACAATGTGTTTGCACTTTATTATTTTGTTAAACATTCTGTAGATATTTTCAGTGAGTGCTTTAGTATGCTATGAGCTACTCTGCCATAGGCATTCTGATTACTCTTAGACATTATAAAAATTCATTTAACCTCAATTGATGTTTATCAAGAACTTACTAGTACTTGTGCTTGTCTATACTGGCATTATGATAAATTCTAAAGATAAAAATAGAATTGAAATAATAGGAAATATACAATTGACTTGAAAAACATGGATTTGAAGTGTTCCACTTATATGTGGATATTTTTCAGTAAATCTGTATTATAGTACTAACTAATCTGATGTTGGCTGAATCTGCAAATGTGGAAATGTGGATATGGAAGGTCGATTTTTGACCACAAGGAAGTTCTGTGCCCCTAGCCCTGATGCTTGCTGTTCGAGGGTCAACTGTGGATATTGATCTCTGCTCCTGGTTCTTGGATCTGAGCTCCTAAAACCCTCATAATTTTCTGAGAAGAACAGTAGCGACATCTTTCTTTCATTCTGCTATTTGCTCTTTAACCCTGTTTTTTGGGTGAATTTCCTGGTGAATGTCTTGGGTGATAGGAGTGTCTTTTGTTCTATTGAGGAGGCTCTTCCTGGATGCCTAGGTAGATTCAGGATGGGGACAGTCATCAGAAAGCTTGGAATATTCAGCCCACCCTCTCTCCAGAGAATGATAGAGGAGCTAGAGGTTGTTAATGATTGATCATGCTTGCATGATGAAGCCTCTGTAAAAACTCCAAAGTTATAAAGGTTGGTGAGCTCCTCTGTTGGTGAACCCGTGGAGGTGCTGGGACTCTGGTGACTGGAGAGTGCATGGAAGCTCCACACCCTCTCCTACGCCTGACCCTGTGCATCGCTTCCATCTGGCTCTTCCTGAGTTTTATCTTCATAACAGACCAGTAATCTAGTAAAATAATGTTCCCCTGAGTTCTGTGAGCTCCTCTGTCAAATTAATTAAACCTGAAGAGGGGGCCCCTGGGAACCTCTGATTTATAGCCAGTTTTTTCAGAAGCACAGGTAACAACCTGACCTTACAAGGTGCATGTGAAGTGTGTGTGGGGAGGGGGAAATCTTGTGGGACTGAAACCTTAACTTGAGGGGTCTGTGTCCAGGTACATAGTGTCAGAATTGGGTTAAATTGTAGGACACATACCTGGTGTCTTAGAGGATGCTTGATTGTGTGGAAAACCCACACATCTAGTATCAGAAATATTGTTAGTAAAAGGAATAAATACAAGAGATGTTTTTCCAACTCAGAGGCATAATACCTTCTTTTAGTAAAGTCAGAACACAGGGATAGAGTTTCTAGTAAACAAGGATTTATAAGGCATTGCAAAAAACAGTGGAATGAGAGAAGTTTTTAAGGAGACAAAGAAAATGATACATTTTGGGAATGTTTGTGAAACAATAAACTGTTGTTATGATTAGATCATAATTTACCAGAATATAGTTTGGAATATGAAAGATATTTTAGGTTAAATTTATCCTTGGACAATGATAAAATTTGCTTTATAAGAGGATAAGGCTATCAAAAATATGAAAAAGAATTTTAATTGGATACATTAATGATAATGAGAATTTTAAATTCAGGTGCTGAAGATTGAGATAATTATGTCCATCAATTTATAAAACATTGGCATTATTAAATTGTCTGTCCATAAAAATTCTCACTTAATGTTTACTATTTTGTTTAGTCATGTATTTATTCTTTCATTCCTTTTATTTATATATCTGTTTTCACTCCCATTATCAGCACTTGCCACCTCTTTGAAGTTGACCGTTGTATTCCTTTTGATGAGTCTATGTGTTTTGACACAAATATCATCTGTTATGCCAGTATTTTTAATTTATATAAATATTATTCTGTTTTTTACATTTTCCAGGTATTGTTTGTAGGCGTACATTTATTCATTTGCTGCACATGGCTGCATGACATACCCTATATTTTCCTGGGATGGATCCTCAGATTTTATCCAAGTACCAACACACCCCTCCAAAGCATGTGCATAACCCCCGCCCCTGCCACACACACACAAAAAAGCAGTACACAAGCCTATCCCCACATTTTCATAGGACATTGACAACTAATTTATTGTGTGAAAGAAAAAGAAAATATTTACCCATGACTCTAAATTGTGTAAGAAAAGCTAGAAACAAGATTGAAAATAAAGCTATTACCTACAATAATTTCTACCAATATCCCAACAAAAAAAATCATATTTTATCTCTTAAAAGTTTCCAAATGTACACATGTTTAAAAATTTGAGAAAAACCACAAGTCTAAGCGGTCATTTTCAAAATTTTAATTAACATTCAGATGAAGAGATGTCCTTTTTGTCATCCAGGTAAGCTGAAACTAACCCAGATCTACATTATTTGTCTGGATCTGGGTTATTATAAAAATTACCATTGATTGAAAACAAATATTTTAAGAAATTCTGTGATAAATGAATAACCATAGAGAAAGATTGCAGCATAGGCATTGAAGATGAAAGAGCTTTCCTAGTGTGATAATATATTAATAAAGTGCTCTGTGGAAGAAGAAAAATCATATATTGAGTTGTCACTATGAATACCACATTATCCTAGTTTTCTTCTCACCTGCCAGAATATTAATATCTCTCTAACATAGATTATAATTCATTGACATTTTTAGCATCAGTCTTATCCTTGTGCTGTTTTAATTTACTTTTAGTCTAAAACATATCCTGGAGTTAGATGCATTTTGATTAAAAGATTTCTCAATAAACTAGATAATAAGATTGCATCAAAAGAGTAGGGTTGAGATGAGAAGTCTAAGTGTGGTACAGAGGAATAGCACCCTTGATTAATCCCACAGTGAGCTCGGCAGCTAAAACAACCCCAAGATTATCCAGAGGGGACTATGGTAGATGGATATTGATATCGCCACATTGAAAGCCATGAAGGCCATCCCAGGTGGGGCTTGGGGAACATGATTTTGGACAAGACAGCTCTTTGCAGCTAAGATATTTCCTGGTAAGACTTAAAGTTAAAAGTCTTCTGCTATTGGTTTTCCCAGTAGGTGGGGCAAGTCCTTCGCTCAAGTGAGATCTGACTTTTGCTGGACTTAGTGGGCTTACCTGATGGCAATAACCAACATCTTCATTTCTGAGGACTCTCAGTCTAAGGCAACTGCACTTTTCCAATAACTGTAAAAATTTGTCAAGAGAGGTCAATGAATTCTGGATCAAAAAATTGTTTCATGACAAAAATTTGGCAAAGAATCATGGCTTGTTCACTGGGGCAACTGCCTTCAGTCTGATCTTCATCCAGTCTTCACATTCACCTAATATTCTCTTAGTCTCAAGCTAGTAAGATGACTACAGTTTGGGGTTCAATAAGTTAACTTTACCTACCCTTCCTATGCAACACATCTCTTCTGAATGCACACATACACATACACGCACACACACACATGCATGTATACACACACCTGTTTTATACAATGAGAGTAATTACAAAACAGTTAATAGGAAGAATGTGAAAGTGATTTTATTTACCAAAAATATTGTTCTGAGGCTCTTTTAAAATGTCTGTGACTATACAAATATCAATAATTTGTTCTGGGTGGCTTCGTTTTTAAGATGAACTTTATAATCACTTGGAAGTAGACTTTTGTCTTTTCAAAAATAATTTGTTTTCTGAATACCATGATACAGATCTGAGTCAAATGAGAAATATGTGCTGGTAAATGAAGTCAGTGAGAGAAGGAAATGATTTAAAAATTAAAAGGCAAGCAATCTGAGAAAAAGAGGTACACATTAGTTCATAAATAATAATGAAAAATATTAACATGACTGAGCGACTGAACTGAACTGAATGGAGTTACATAGTAAAATAAATTCAGCTTATATTCTGACTAAGAATGAGAGAACTAAACTTTGGGCTAACTTATTAGCTACATACAATTCACTTATTTTATGTGTGTGTGTGTGTGTATTTTAAATAAAATGAGGGCAATAATGTGTCTGTTTTACAGGGTTGTTGTGACAATGCGCCATTTGCTAAATTTCTCTGTACTAAGCTCTTAGGATTAATTCCATAGTTAGGGTAGAAATCAAAAATGTTGTCTTGGACATTTAGAAGGAATTTTTATACAAGACCTTACCTTGAGGCCTGCCTCTGTAGAGTTACCATACTCTAAGGTCTTATTCTTAATTTACAGGTCCAAAAATGTGATCTTGTTCAGAGAAGTGCTTCCTGTTTTAGAAACTAAATTATCCTTACAGTAACAGACATACATATGCAAAAACAAGAGGTGTCTTCAGCACTGCCTATCTTATTGACAAGAAGTTATATCTCAGAAGCAGCCCGGATTCTTAGCCATGTTCTCTATAGCCTCTTCAGTTTTTCAATATATCTGGGAAGCTGAATTATCAACAGAATTTAGTGGCACTCTACATAGGCTTTCAGTAAGTGTCTCTGGAGACATGATAGCTTTTAATTCTTTAATCACTTCTTTTCAAGCTTTCATGCTAAACAGTGCACCTCCTTTTTGAGTAGGTCTTCCTTCAGAGTTTATAAAATGTATGTGAACACAGTGTGTTCAAAGGGACATCACTGCACCTATTTCAAAAGGAAAATGAGTGAGTTGGGAGGCGGGGTCCCTTTGGACAATTGTTTGGGGAAGTTTGTATTAGACAAAGTAAAGTATTTCTCTCTTCTAGACTTCTCAGAGTGTTGAGAATGCTAATATGCATTATGAATCTCTGAGTAGGAACATATCTTGCAGTAGTTTCCTAAACTTATTTGAAAACTGAGCCCTTTTTCCACTGAGTTTATTATAATTGTGATATACTATTAAACATGTTTGGGAAAGACAGACACACTAATAGTGAAGCTTGAAGCTTTATACTTTTGTTACACAGATTAAAATATGGATGTTTTTTCAGTCACCCATTTACAGATGACAGTCTTTAAGGTGCACATTGTATTATTAATTTTTTATTTATTATTTTTCATAAGTCAAATGTCTGAGGTTCTTTGCCACTGTCTCTACACCAAGAAATCTGATTTGTTTTTAATAACATGCTTGGTTTTCCCACAGCACTCTTCAGTAGCAAGTTTCTGTCTCTTGCACATCCTCAGTGTTATTAGTCACTCAGCCATGTCTGACTCTTTGGTACCCATGGTCTGTAGCCCTCCAGGTTTCTCTTTCCATGGGATTCTCCAGGCAAGAATACTGGAGTGGGTTGCCATTTCCTTCTCCAGCATCCTCAGAATGTAACCTTAGCTTCACAATGCCACTGCTTCCGTGCACATTTAAGGTTGTATCATATGGTTAAATTTAGATCATCAGACCAAACCACACCAATTATTTTTTCCTGATTGTGATTCCAAAAGATGTCCTGTAAGAAAATGTTTTTCAAGAATATTCGAAATAAAATAATTTAATGTTTAAACCTTCTTATTGGATTGAATAACTATGATCTATTTCTCCATTATTTTACGTAGCTGTTTATATGTATATGTGTGCATATATATATGTCTATACATATATATAATATATATTGCTGGTTCCCTTATATGTAGGCTCATTGGATTATATCAAACACATCCATTTTTCCTCCATTAACTGGACAACTGTGATCATATATGCCACATCAGATTAATATATTTTTGTTTGGGGTTTTATTTTTACCCAGTATATATTACTCTGATGATTTTGTTGTTAATGACATATGTTCAATGAGACTAGTGATATGTGGATTGTTAGAAAAAGAAAGACTTATTTTTCAAGGAATTGCATTATAAGTAGAAAAAAACTGGGAAGACAAATTGCATTTTATTTTATTATGCTTTTTAAAATAACACTCACATAGTTAAAAGAACACGAAATAAGAGATACAAGGTAGAGTATTTATTTTATTTAATATATCATAGATTTAAAACTTTTTCACAGCTCTGACAATTGGTTAAGTATAAACTATGAAACAATAGCTGGCTAAGAGCTAAAGGAAGAAATAGTGTTCCGGATAACAAAAGTTATATTATTAACAATAATCTCCAACGATGTTTCTATACAAGCTGAATGAGAGATCAGTTTTCTATCAATCTTTATTACTGTAGAATTTATTTTCTAATAATAGGCAGGAATAAGGAAGTCCAATTACAATGAAAATAAAATACAGGCCTACAGCAAACAGCATAGTAAAAACACACATATAAAGCAACCTACCAACTTATGCTTTATTTCTTCTTTCTCTTATGCTTGGGGAAAAATAGCTCAATATAAATTATAAATAAAATCATAAAACAGGTAAGAGAAAGAAAATCCTTAGATACTTTAAAGGGAATTTTCTCATCTTTAAATAACAGTTGGAAATTAAATATTTTATTCCTTTAGAGTGAAAGAATAAATAACAAAAAGACCTTTAAAAGTAATTTGTAATTATATTTTAGCAATCTAATATCTCCATTTCTCCATATATTTCTTAATTTAAGATATTTAATTCCCAGAGTCTCACAAATACCCACCATACTGAGCTCCAGTTTGTCTCTGCTGCTGCTGCTGCTGTTAAGTCGCTTCAGTCATGTCCGACTCTGTGCGACCCCGTAGACGGCAGCCCACCAGGCTCCCCCATCCCTGGGATTCTCCAGGCAAGAAAACTGGAGTGTGTTACCATTGCCTTCTCCCCAATTTGTCTCTAATTTGCCTTAAAGGCTATTTCCTCATGCAAGTTGAACTACAGAAGGAATATCATTAGATACTCAAATTCATATAAAATATGGATTTATCTTCCTTCCTAATCAAAGTTTTGAAATGTATGATGCTAGTAATTTGCAAGATATTTATTTTTTAACTTATCCAAAAAATGTCTAAAATCTATATGTAATTATCTCCTGGATTCTTTCACCTTTCTTTGAAAAGATTTTTAATATAAATAATCATATACCAGATTTTCTGTGTTATTTAATGATTATATCATTTGTAAAAACTTTTCTCCATTCCATGTAAACACACGCATTTCTTTGACAGTTACATTTGCCTGTTAGGAGTAATTCAGATTCTGAGAATGGCCACCATCTAAGGATACCTTCTAATACCAGTCAGTCAAGGGTCTTAAAAGCTCTATGTGAGATAGGACAGAGTGAATTATTGTCAGACGATTGCAAAGTTATGATTCTGGATTTTAAATTCAACATAACAAGGCTATCAATATTCTTTTTGTTAACATTCATATCTATGATTTATTTTAAAGACACTCTCTTATGATCAACTCCAAAAAAATACTTTTGAATAAAGTATCCTTTACCTTTTCCAAGAAATCAAGTGTGTGAAAACTGTAATAAAGATGGCTTTGCCGTCTCTAAACGCAAATTGTACAAGCCTTGAATGATGGGTAAGAGTATTAAGAAGAGATAAGAATGAAGATGGGTTCAAACATAATATTTGAATCAGGAAATTTAAATGGCTGAGTAATATTTCAGTGTGTGTGGCAGGGGGCGGAGAGAGAGCAAGAGAGAGAGAAAGATACAATTTCCTTATTCATTCATCTCACAGTGAACACTTAGGTGTTTCCATATCTTGAACAGCATAAATAATGCTGCAACTGTAGACTTTCAGATATAAAATAAGTCACTGAACTGTGACATAAGGAAGATAGTCAATAATATTACAACAGCTTTTCATGGTGACCGGATGACAACTAGTCGTTTCGTGGTGATCATTTTATAATGTCTAAAAATATTGAAACATTATGTTGCACACATGAAGCTAATATCAGTATAATATTTTATGTTATTTGTAACCCAGTTTTTAGAAAAGAGATTTAAATGACAAAACAGAACTTTTTGAAAAATATTAGCTTTATAGTTTAGTGGAGGTAAAGAGTGGATAATGATGAGAAAAGAACAAATAATCTGAAAAACAAAGAATTACATGAGACACTGCAAGGGTCTCGAAAATCACTCCAAAGAAGAAGCTTGAGATATAGCAGGAGAAATGAGGTACTGCCTTATACCAGTCTGAATGGCCATCATCAAAAAGTCTACAAACAATAAATGCTGGAGAAAGTGTGGAGAAAAGGGAACCTTCCTGCACCATTGAAAACTGAAAACTGATAACTGATACAGCTACTGTGGAAAATATGAAGAGTCCTTAAAAAAAAGAGGAACTAATTTGAGTCAGTGGTAGTGAGGTGGATGAATCTAGAGCCTCTTAAAGAGTGTGAAGTCAGAAAGGGAAAAACAAGTATCGTATATAAATGCATCAATATGGAATCTAGAAAAATGGTCCTGATGAACCTAGTAGAGAACTGACTTGTGGACACATTAGGGAAAGGTGGGGGTGGGGCGAACTGAGAAAGTAGCATTGACATATATACACTATCATGTGTAAACCAGACACTTAGTGGGAAGTTGCTAAATAAAACAGGGAGCCCAGCCTGGTGCCCTGTGATGACCTACCGGGGTGGGATGGGGTAAGGAGAGGGAGAAGAGGAAGGGAAGGAATATATATATATATATATAATTACGACTGAATTGTATTATTGTACAGCAGAAGCCAATAAAAAATTGTAAAGCAATTTTCTACCAATTAAAAAATAAATTTAAAAAAGATTCAGTAGGAGAGATTATTTTTTTATATTATTCCTTAATACAAAAGTGATAATACTTATAATGGATTGTTTAGAAAGCACATTAAATATTTAAAAGGAATGGCATAAATCTACAATCCAAGGGTTTAGATGGTGTAAGGAGTAATTCATTAAAATAACAGTGTAAACAATGTTAAGTTTACACTCCAAACAGTGTAAGTATGAAGGCAATTACCAGATTGAAGATGATTGCACTGGGAATAGAAAGGAAGAAATGAAAACTGGGAGAGGTAGATTAAAAAACGTAGGCTGAATAGAGATTAATTATATTTATTATCAGAGTATTAATTTAAATAAACTACAGGGAATAACTATCAAGAATATGCCAGATCCAGGAACAAGGCATTTACATATTATCTTGTTGGATTACTATGACATCCATGTAAAGAAAACTATTGTTTTCTGATTCTTATAGAAAATGATTTAGGTTTAGATAAAGAATACGCCAAAGTCAACAGTTAGTAAATAGCAGTCACATTTCAAATCAAAGCTCTCCCACTATAGATTATAAGTATAATGATGATAAAGTTTAATGTATTTAATGTCTGTCGAAGTTCAAAGATAATCCCTTCAAAGTAAATGATATGAATTTTTATAATAATATGAGATAAAATTTCAAATAAAATGCAATAGTGGTTAAAACTTTTGAGTACTTATACTCAAAAGATAAGTATGATTTTAATGTTTACATCCTCATGTCATTATTGCTATAAACTCATAGCTAATATTATTCCTTTTACATATAACAAAATTAACGTGCAAAATGGTTAGCTAAACTGTTCAAGTTTACACAGGATGAAGGTAGCAGAGCCAAGGTTGGGGTCTGTACTATAGGTGCATTAGATTCTGTTATTTTCTGGTATTTTGGCAATGTCAATCTTAGTAGCAAATTCAAAAATTATTTTCTCCCTTTAGATTGGAAGGGACCAGGAATACAGTGCATCAAGAAGCTATACTGACAGCAGGAATAAATTCACTTTTTCAATTCTCCTACATAAGAGAAACCAGATTGTTTCATCATCTCATAATTTATTGGTGGACTTGGTGTGTGAATGTGAACATCATGTTAATTATAAGTGAATATATATTATACAGTTCCATGTATTTTATAACTACATGTAAATAATATAGAGAAACTTACAGAAAAAGGACCAATGAACATAGTGGAGCAAGGTTAGATTCACAACACTAAACTATGGTAACAGTTCTACATTTACCCAGGGAAGTTCCATTTCTTCTAATTTAAATGAAATATATCTATATTCCCCCAAATTGTGTGTTATATAGAAAGATAACACTGATCTTAAGATTCAAAACTTCCCAGAATTAAATATGCATATAATATACATAATATCACCCTTAATATGGATATCCATTTCTTTTATTTTTAAACATCTTAAGAAAACATTTTTTAAGAACACTAACGAACAGTGAATTATATTAATGATAGAATTTGTTTCTATGGCCCTGAGATAATCTCAGTTCAGTTCAGTCATTCAGTTGTGTCCGACTCTTTGCAACCCCGTGGACTTAAGCACACCAGGCTTCCCTGTGCATTACCAGCTCTCAGAGCTTACTAAGCTCATGTCCATTGAGTCGGTGATGCCATCCTGTCATCTCATCCTCTGTCATCCCCATCTCCTCCTGCCTTCAATCTTTCCCAGTATCAGGGTCTTTTTAAATGAGTCATTTCTTCTCATCAGTGGCCAAAGTAGTGGCAGTTTCAGCATCAGTCCTTCCAAAGCATATTCAGGACTGATTTCCTTTGGGATGGGTTGACTGTATCTCCTTGCAGTCCAAGGGACTCTCAAGAGTCTTCTCCAACACCACAGTTCAAAATCATCAATTGTTCAGCTCTGAGCTTTCTCTATAGTCCAACTCTCACATCCATACATGACTACTGGAAAAACCATAGCCTTGGCCTTTGTTGACCAAGTAATGTCTCTGCTTTTAAATATGCTGTCTAGGTTGGTCATAGCTTTTCTTCCAAGGAGCAAGCGTCTTTTAATCTCATGGCTGCAGTCACCATCTGCAGTGATTTTGGAGCCCCCAAAAAGTCTGTCACTGTTTCCACTGTTTCCCCATCTATTTGCCATGAAGCAGTGGGACCAGATGCCATGATCTCAGTCTTCTGAATTTTGCACTTTAAGCCAACTTTTTCACTCTCCTCTTTCACTTTCATCAACAGGCTCTTTAGTGGTGTCATCTGCATGTCTGAGGTTATTTATATTTCTCCTGGCAATCTTGATTCCAGCTTGTGCTTTCTCCAGCCCAGCGTTTCTCATGATGTTCTCTGCATATATGTCAAATAAGCAGGATGACAATATATAGACTTGATATGCTCCTTTCCCCATTTGGAACCAGTTTGTTGTTCCATGTCCAGTTTTAACTGTTGCTTCCTGACCTGCATACAGATTTCTCAAAGGAAGAACAGGTTATCAGGTATTCCCATCTCTTTAATAATTTTGCAGAGTTTGTTGTGGTCCACACAGTCAAAGGCTTTGGCATAGTCAATAAAGCAGAGGTAGCTGTTTTCTGGAGAAGGCAATGGCACCCCACTCCCTGGAAACTCCCTGGACGGGGGAGCCTGGTAGGCTATAGTCCATGGGGTCGCTAAGACTCGGACATGACTGAGTGACTTCACTTTCACTTTTCACTTTCATGCGTTGGAGGAAATGGCAACCCACTCCAGTGTTCTTGCCTGGAGAATCCCAGGGACGGGGGAGTCTGGTGGGCTGCCATCTATGGGGTCACACAGAGTCAGACACGACTGAAGTGACTTAGCAGCAGCAGCAGATGTTTTCTGGAACTCTCTTCCTTTTTCAATGATCCAACTGATGTTGGCAACTTGATCTCTGGTTCCTCTTCCTTGTCGAAATCCAGCTTGAACATCTGGAAGTTCACGGTTCACATATTCTTGAAGCCTGGCTTGGAGAATTTTGAGCATTATTTTGTTAACATGTGAAATGAGTGCAATTGTGCAATAGTTTGAGCATTCTTTGGCATTGCCTTTCTTTTGGATTGGAATGAAAACTGACCTTTTCCAGTTCTGTGTCCATTGCTGAGTTTTCTAATTTTACTGGCATATTGAGATAGTCTAGCAGTTGCCATTCAATTCAGTTCAGTCGCTCAGTAGTGTCCGACTCTTTGCGACCCCATGAACCGCAGCACACCAGGCCTCCCTGTCCATCACCAATTCCTGGAGTCCACCCAAATCCATGTCCATTGAGTCGGTGATGCCATCCAACCATCTCATCCTCTGTCGTCCCCTTCTCCTCCTGCCCTCAATCTTTCCCAGCATTAGGGTCTGTTTGCAAAGCAACTTCAGAACACTTCTTTCAGGTAGGCATTTTACAACATACCTGGACAGCCACTGTGTGGGAATAACTCAAGAAAACCCCTCTGAAACAAAACAATATTTGCAGGCCACCTGTCACTTTATATGTACTACTATTTTAGTACTGAAAGAGTTCTGTCTCTAGTCTACTTATGAAGCTCCCGTGTCCTCCAGACCTTATCATGTCTGGAAATGTTCTCACCTTCAAGATTTCAAAATCTGAGTTTCCAATTTCTGATGCAAACCTGTCTTAGCATTTCTTGTATTTTTTAACCCCTATTGAGCTTGATCATTAATTTGTCACCTGTTGATACTCTTGATTTTGTGCTATTTTTGCAGCCTAATATTGTTTTTCTGGCTTTACGTGTCTCTACTTAATAAGAAAAATAATAGCCATTTGAGGGACATTATTCTTTTGTTAATTTAGGACACCACATTCCTATGACTTTTTACCATTCCTGTCTAATAAATCCTCACTTTTGAAACTCTATCACTGTTAATTCTGCATGTTTCTGTTGAATACTGTTGCAAAACTCTTAAGAGTCAGTGAATGAATGACCTGTAACAAATATCTATATCAGACACTTCAGTTTCAAAAGGGAAAGAGGATGTTATAAAACTGGTATAAATTAGTTCTGTCTCAGAGTAAAAAAGTATGCCTGTTTTCTCATCAGAACTTGTCTTCAGTGATGCTTAAAATTTTCATGTTAAAAAATTAGTTCGTTTCCCTATTAGGCATTTTCAGTGTCAGCTTGAAGTTCAAGCTGATAAAAAGTTCAAGCTCAAGAAGTGAATTCCTCTGTTTGATCCAAAGTTCAATTCAACCAGAATCAATTATTTTCTCCTTCCGTGAGAAGACTGACATCTCTTCATCTCAAAATATTTCCATTTCTCTTCTTAGTGTTTTTCTTTGTCTGAGTTAAAGAAAAAAGGCCTTCAGTTCTTATTCAAAATTCTATCCATTGTTCTACTATTTCACTGGCTTTATTTTGAGGTCAGTGCAGAGGGTAGAGGCTAGGACTATCTGAATCTCTTGCCTTTCCTCTTCTACTAATCCCAGCCTCCCAGAATGTAAAGAATACGTCTCTCCAACCTACAGACCTACTCATTATCTAAGAGTTTCTCCTTTGTTTTTATATACATTTTCTTCCCCACATAGAACTTGTTCTTCCATTATGATACAGTCAAGCAAGACCAAAGCAACTTTCGCTCCCCAGCCTGCTTTCTACAGATGTGTTGGTTGATGAATAAAATTCTGATACTTTTGGGATACTTCTGCAAGTATAGTTAGAAAGTTCAAAGCTGAACTTATTTTTGCCATTGAGCTTACAGATTTCCCTATTCCAATTGTAAGACTCACTACTTGTCCTTCTATCGTCATAGTTGTAAATCCTTGGGTCAATCGTAAATGGCCCCCTCTTCAGTATCTCAAGAAAAAATTAGTTACCAGGTCTTGAAAGTTGCTCCTCCACCACACTCCTCTCACTTTACAGAGTTGTGCATTATCGCTGATACTCTGTCAGAGAGCTCCACATAGTACGTCTACCAGATTTTCCTTAAAGTGTAACTCTGATCATTTCAAACCATTGAGCTATTCAAGAACTTTTTATGTTCCTTCTCTTGGAGGCTGTTGTATCAATACAAACAGATTCCTTAGCTTTATGCTCATGGCTTTCCTTTCTCTGACCTCAAAACGTATTCCTAATTGTTTTCACTCATGATATTCCATTAACTAGGTTGGATGGAATGCCATTTCCTGACTGTGACCAGAATGTCACGTTCCTCCTTCTAGGGACGTCTCATGTTGAAACTCCATATTCTTAATGTATTCATCACAGTCCGTCTCCTCCACGAGGAATGGTGTACTCTCCAACCAGATGTGAAATCTCCTTTCTTTGATTCCTATCAGTACTCTGTTCTTACTATTTTCAATTTTTGTCTCATAAATATTATTTGTGCCCTGTTTTATCATACTCGTGGAGTATTATTTTCTAAAGAAAAGGACATAAGCGTTACCCATGATTAAAATACTGGGACACCATGCTTTCTTACACGTCAATCATTCATTGCTTGTACAAATGTGAGTATTTATTATAGAAATATATGTATAAGTGTCATGTAAAATATCATTAGATCTGTCTGCAAACAAAGTTGTTTTCAATAATCAGGAAGCAAGTATAATTATGCCTAATAAATAATTAAAAGTGTTGGTGCATGAAGAAAGTATAGGATTTATTCACGGATGAGTCCTAGTCTCTGTTAGACTGGAAAGAAGCTACCAGATCCTTTATACTCCTCTTCTCCTGTTCATTTTAAACAGAGCTCACTATATGCATGCCAACTGCTGCAATCATTCATTAAGTAGAATCAGCCTCTCATTTTCCTTAAATCATCATGGATTTGAGCTTACTGTTTTCTCAGTTTAGGCCTAAGAAAATTATGGCCAGTTATTCATTCTCCAGTTAACCTAAAAGTGAACTATATTTCATTGCTTGTAGGATGGTATGGGAAATCTGAGAGTCACCAAGAAGGGAATCCGACTTGAAGGTATATCTGAGTTTCTACTTCCATTGTATGTGAAAGAAATTCATTCCCGAAAGGTATGTGATACTGGCTTTGGCTTACTGTAAAAGATAATCTAGAGGTTATGCTTTAGCTTGAAATAGGAAAACAGAAACCCCATATCTCTTCAGTATGCATTTAGTTATCTATGCTAAGACTTATTTGAAGAAATCAAAATGATGAAATAATTGAAAAACCCATGGAGAAGGTTAGTTTCAAACTGATAAATTAGAGAGCCTTTTCGAATTAAACTGCAGTGTTGCTTTTGTTAGTCTATCAAATATGCCCCTCTGACATTAAAAATCCAGTTATATTCATTCCAAAAGGGGCATTTAACATATTTTGAGTAATTTTTGCAAGAACCTTAGCTTGAATAAATGATTCTAATTCAATATATTATTCATCTTTTCAGTTTTAATGGACATGTATTTTTTAAAAGAGGTGACAAAAAGTCTTAGTACAGAAATTAAATTTATTTCTGGACCTACATTATTTAAAACCAGTAAGAATATTTACTCTTTCAAAGGTGTGTGTATGTGTGTGTGCTATGTGTATTTTATCACCTGGCAGCATGCTACAAGTCAAAACATTATAGCTTAACGTTGCTTATTTTGGCTTAAGTATGTTATTTCTCAGAAGGTAGTATCTTTGGTACATCAAAATCTCACTAGATGCTTTCAAATGTAATAGGCACTCCCCTGGGACAAGTGTGTATGTGTGGAAATAAATTCAATAAAACATAATAATTAGAAAGTTTGTTATATAAAATATGGAAAGATTATTAACCTTATTTCATAAACATCAAAGTCTATTTTAAAGACTAGAATAATGTTTTAATATTATCAATATAATATAGTAGCAAATGAGTTGCACAGTAAGTCAAAATTTTATAATTTGCTTCAAGGCTATTTTTTTCCCTTAAATATCAAAGTGAACACAGAACAAAGGATTCTTTTCTATAAAAATTCTAATTAGGATAATTATATTACATTTAACTTTTATTTTGTTATGTGTGAACTGCACTGCTTCCTAATGTATTATACTATAGTTACCGTTACTCTGGGTATTGGAAATTTTTTATTAAAATTATTTTCTAGATTTTAATCAGAGAATAAATAACACAATAGATCCATATGCACACCTGACCTTACATGAATAAACAAGCAAAACCAATTAAATTTAAAAGTTTGGCATTGTTCTTTTTTATCTTTGAAAACTGAAAAAAATAGCATCCTAACACATATTAGCATTTTCCCTTTGATTGAAAGTCATCACCACTCAGTTATTTTCTGATTCCTTCTTGTGTTTGGCACTATTAAATAATTTCATATTTGAAGAAAGGCAAACTCATACATGAACATAAAAAATAGTACTTAACATAGGATGAAGGTGAGAGTCATCATCGACAGGAACTTCTTTGAAAATATATTCTATTGATAAATCCAGGGATGAGTGCCCCCCCAAAAAAAAAAACAGATTTGTTTTCAAAGATGTTTTAGATTAATATGGAGTATCTTCCTTAGAGTACAGTTTAGAGAACGATTGTCAAGGTCCCTGTCGGTAGGAGGGTCATAAAATTTACCTTCCCAGTAGGAACATTTCTGAGAGTATAGCAACAGGTGTAAACAAGGATTCTCCTAAGAACCTGCAAGGCATGTGCACTCCATCTGTGGACCAAATAAGAAGGCATTTACTGTTATAGCATTTGAACGTGAGGTAGTGACAGATGGGCTTTCTACCCTTTATCCCTGGGAACGTTCACAAGCATTTCTAAAACCCACCATACTGACTGAAGTCTGTGTGCCCCCTTTCCCATCCCCAGTCCTGGCGCGTCTCCTCTCGTTACCCTTTGCCTCTCAGTACCTGCGGAGTGTGGTACCGCCCAGGCAGGAGGGAGCATGTTCCATTAGCAGTCAGACTGGAGGCCTGGTTTGAGAACAAAAAAAGAGACTCATTTACTCCTTGAAAATGTCTCTACCCATCTGCCACAAAAATAAATATTTAAACTAAGGAGAAAAATGTATCTTTTATAAGCAAGCTCCACATTAAGACTCTCTTACCCTGAACACATGGAGTTGTTTTTTCTCTGCCGTAAAGTTTATGCACTGTTTTAAAAAGTCAGCCACAATGTTCCTGAGCCTTCATTTTCTCATTAATAATATGAGTTTGGTAGAAACTGATCAAAATGCCTAATTCTTAGGTTAAAAAATAACACAAAATACTCAGTAATACTTGTAGAGAGGAGATTTTACATCATTTTTAAAATTCCACTGTACATTTTGATCTTTCTACACATGTTCATATATTCAAAAGTTTTTGTGATAAAGTGTCAAAGTTCCTGTAGGTAAGATAAGAACAACTAATAAATTCAAAATGTAATTATGAAAATTCAATTAAGTGAGAAAAATAGAAGTGTACTATAATTTTGATTTGTGCAAATTTTCTTTTCCTGCACTTTTGATTTGTGTGTATTTATGTGTGTGTGTGCTTTCCTGCACTAATGCCAGTGGATTGCCTTCTTTATATTTAGCCACTCTGAAATTTATTTTCTAGTTATGTAGTTATTTAATCCTGTAGAAAGATAGTACGTTTCTATTGGTCAGAGTGCAGTTGCCCATAGACATAAGCACCTCACCTCCTAACTTAATAAATCATGGGCTGTTTCTACCCTACCAGCTCACAGGCCCTGTGCTCACCACCAAAATTCTATAGACATCTGAAGTTCTGTTATTACCCAATGAAGTTTACTCTCCATGCTTTTAAGAAAACAACCTTTTAAAGTTATTGATCATATCAGCACACACAGAAAAGCATGTTGTGTGTTTAAAATATCTTAGAATTCAATGCATCTTCAAAATTAACATTATTTTCATAGAGTAGGTACTCACTTAACATTTGTGAGATTAAGTGTATAGTTTTCTTTGGGTACAAAATATTCAAAGAATATGGAATTTGACCTTATATATAATATTCTGAATGTGACTTTAATGCATGCAGTCTAACATTAGGTTAAATATTTAAATTATCAGGAATTTAAGACTTGTATCACCAGCTTTTTAATGTAACTTAAATGTTTCTCAAGATTTCAAAAATTCAGAGTACTGAGATGGTTAAACTATCTACTTTTCACTAATTCCTACTGGAAAAAAAATGGAATCATGAGTTCTCTAGGGCAATTTTAAATACTGTCCAACTTCACTGTTTGAGCAAACTCGGGGAGATAGTGATGGACAGAGAAGCCTGGCATGCCGCAATTCATGGTGTTAGACACGACTTACTGTCTGAACAACAGCAACGACTTCATTTGATTTCAGCTGAACACCTCTCTTAGATTTTTGTTTTTTGGGTTGTTTTTTTTTTTTTTTTCCTATTTAAGGATCCTCAGTTGAATCCCAGGGATGAGGGAGACTAGTGGGCTGCCGTTTATGGGATCGCACAGAGTCGGACATGACTGAAGTAATTTAGCAGCAGCAGCAGTAGTTAAGTTGGTACCTCACCACTGCCCCCTACCCCAGCATCATGCATGACAGGTGATAATTGTGTCAGGGACAACTACGAGTTAATTCCAATTCCAGTAAATCTACAACAAAGCAAATTTGCATTTTTCAGGATTCCTGTATTAGCAGATCTATGAGCAAGGTTCTACCTTCCCTTTACTTCCAGTCATTTCATTTGGCTTTGAAGCTCTGATGCTAACTGGGTTCTTGGTTGCAATCAGTTTTTCAACTCCTGTGCTCAGTTCTTTAGAGAGTTCGGACACAAAACCATGGGGCCAGGCAAGTTTAACAAACCCCTCTGCTGCTTACACAACATGATACTCTCCTGACCCTGTGCTCCTCAGCCTCTATTCAGGTTCCTTTCTCCCTTGCAAAACCAATCCATACAAATAGATACCTGTAAGATTCTATAATCTTTTTGTTATTAACATTCTTATCACTATTATTTCACATTCAGATGTTTAATGCAGATAGGGTTTATTATTTTACTCTCAATGGCACCCCACTCCAGTACTCTTGCCTGGAAAATCCCATGGATGGAGGAGCCTGGTGGGCTGCAGTCCATGGGGTCGCTAAGAGTCTGAAATGACTGAACGACTTCACTTTCACTTTTCACTTTCATGCATTGGAGAAGTAAATGGCAACCCACTCCAGTGTTCTTGCCTGGAGAATCCCAGGGACGGGGGAGCCTGGTGGGCTGCCGACTATGGGGTTGCACAGTGTCAGACACAACTGAAGTGACTTAGCAGCAGCAGTGTCTTTATTCAAGTTAAAACACACACACAAATTGTCCCAAAATCTTTACATTCAGAAACAAAAAAACACAGTTAACTGTGATATTTGGTGAATATCACGACAGTTATGTATAGATTTGCACAAATGAAAAGATAAATATATTGAGAGACATGTACCTGCTATTTATAATTAGTATATTACACATAATTAAAAAGAAGAAATAAACAGAAACAAATTGGAAAGAATTGCTGACCTTAAATATTTTTTCACCATGAAAAAGGTTTTTTTCTAAACTTATCTTTATGGTTAAGAATAAAAGATGATGAATACCATTAGGAAGCTGGATGCATTAGCCCCATGTTTTAATTTCAGACAGTGTTCATTAACTCCCTGCCGTGCGATTTGAGGTGATTAGCTTTCCTCCAATTTGTCTTCACCCCTATTCATTTTCAGGTTTTTTTTTTATATAATTAAATACTTAACTTTTTCAAAGTTCATAATATTTACACTCTGTTCTGCTAGTTTAATTGCCTTGGCACTTTGGTCTTAATTTTGCATACAGATGGCTGTCAGTCTCACCACCAGTCCTTTGATTATGGATTATCCAGGACTGATTTTACTATTCAAATCATTCTTCCCTACTTGTATTTCACTGTTAATTAGTTTTGTTTGTTTGCTCTTCCTTGAAATAGTTCACGTGAAAGGTTTCTGTTGTCTTTATTCTTTTCTGGAATATTATTAATGGTTCATCTCTTCTTTTCCTGTTACCTCATTGCTGTATAAAATTCTAGCACCCGATATTGCCATTAAAAATCTCAGGAAAGTCTGGCATTTTTCTCCTGTTGATGCCAGGTATGTTCTGCCTGGGTGCCTGATACATTTTCGCCATTTTGCTTCTTCATTTCAGGGACCTTTTCTATATTATATCACTCAATATCATTCAGTTCCATTTACTGAGGTTTTCAGAGAAAGCAATAATTCTTATGATCTTTTTTATCCTCTGCAGCTATCATAATTTCTCTAACTATTTTAAACTTTGTATGTTTTCTCTGATAGAAGTAAGTTATTGTCTAGTCTTTCTTCTATGCCATTAGTTTATTTTTCTCCATATTAATTTTGCCTTTGCTCTATCTAATTCATGTATTTTATTTACAAGGGTGTTGTCTTGTCAGAATTTGCCTTAGGTCCACAGTCTTTTAAATCTTTATAGGTTATTTAACTGTCTTTGAGCTCTGGTTTTATTAAAATCAAAAGTTTTAAATACTAAAACTGACAGCATTTTCCTTACCTAGTTTGCATTATCCCTAATGAGCCTCTATCACATTTGAGGTAGAGGATTACTGTCTAGCAGCTTTGTTTCCCTGGAGACATTGCTGATGGGAAGGGGCAGCCAACTGTGAGTAAATGCCTGTATCAACCACACTTGGACTAAGATGTCTCCCAATGACATATACAGTCTGTTAATTTCTCGTTCCAGTGCTGTCTACTCTACCACCTTCTTTCCTCTATCCAAATTAGTTGATTTGGGTTAAACTTTTCTTTATATTTTCAGAATATATCAACATTCTTTCATTTATTCTGGGATATGGGTGACAATAGGTCAGGGAGGCATACTGTATGCTGCTATGAAGTAATCTTTCTTTCCTTGGCTTTCACTTTTTCATATTTGTAGCATACATTTGTATGAATAAATTATTGACTGTTCCAATAAAATTTTATTTTTAAAAGAAATAATTATCATTTTATTTGTTTGGTAGTGAGAGAGTTTTTGAGACTTTTCTATTTTGATGTATCCTTTTAAGATTAGGTAGGATCCTTCCTCCATCCCTCTTTCCTTCCTTTTCATTTTTTTTCTCTTTTCCTTTCTCTCTCTGTTCCTTTTTTTCTCTCTCTCCCTCCCTTCCTTCTTTCCTTCCTATGCTCATTTCCTTCATGACCAATATCCCCCAATACCATATTTGAATACTCCATTTTTCTCATCACTGATTAAATACAACTTTCCTGATATACTACATTACTAAATGTGCATAGATTTACTTCTGGTCCCTCTACCTGTTCTATCGATATATTTTGACTAAAACTAAACTGTAACTTTAAGGAACTTTTAGAGCAAGTTCTGTGTTATTGCTTTTTTTCAAAACCTTTTGACTAGTGTGTATATTCTCTTCCAAAAGAATTTATTAATCAGCTGTCAAGTTTCATAAAAATTCCAGTTGGAAACTTAATTATGGCTACATTTAATTTGATAAAATTGACATCTTTATAGTTCTGAGATTTTTCTGTCTAAGAATATGGCTTCTCTCTTGAATTTTTTTTTTTTTGAGAACTTTGTGCTGCTCAGAAACATTCTTTAACATTCTTTTTCATATAAGCATTACAAGTTTCTTATCAATCACTTTATGGTTCATCCTGCATATGGGAATGAGTTTTCCATTGCTTCTTCCCTTTGCCTTTGTGCTTGTGGAGAAAAGCTGTGCCTTTTGGTGTTGTGAATATCAGTTGGCCATTTTCTTGATTTTTTTTTTCATTTCTATTATATTTCAAATCATTTTTGTGGCTGTTCAAATAGACAATTGTTTTAATACAAGCTAACATTCAGTGTAGAGTAGATTTCTGAAGGCCAGTTCCTGGCTTCAAATCCTGTCTCTGTTACTTAATATTTGAGACTAGTTACCTTATTTAACTTCTTTGTGTCTTTCTTTTGTCATCTGCAAAATAAAGTTTATAATAGCCCCTAATATTTTCAGAGATTGGATAGAATATTGTGGTACCGTTAGGAGAGATAAAAGAGGTATAGCCTTTACCACCGAATCTAACACAAGGAATAGTATTGCTTATTATTTTTAATGAAAGCCAAATACTATACTAAATGTTTTGCATATTTTAATTTATTTAATCCTTACTATGTGATGAGTATAACGAGTAAACACAGTATATTTAGAAGTAACAATTTAAGGATTTGCCAACGCATTGCAAATGGGATGTGAGAATAAGCGAGATCCTAGTATAATATCAAGGTTTTTTGTTCTGAGTAGTCACTATTAGCCAATTTGGGGCAAAGCAGGGAGTGGGTGAAGATTTTGAGCACAATTTTGGAGCTATTAATTTTGCCTACTAGAAGAGCAGGCAATTCAAGTTAGCAGGATATCTGAGTGTGTATTTCATGTTGAGGTATAACTTAGAGACATAAATTAGAGACATTTTAATGTCAGTATTAATATCCATAGCTATTATTATCTAATTTAAACACATGAAATCAAACAAGAGTATCCGTGAGTGTGGATAGAATATTGGATATTCTATCTACGTTCACTATAACCCTTTACCCCAATATTGAAGAGTTTAGAAAGAAGTGTAAGAACCAACCACAGACTAAGAAGGGGAGACTGGTGAGGTAGGAAGAAAACCAAGATTATGGCATCCTGAAAGGAAAGAGGCTGATAGAATGCAGAACTGTTTCTGATGGGTCAATTGACATGAAGTCTGAAGATCCATCCTGTTATTAGCTTGTTCAGAAATCAATGTGTTTTTTTTTCCCCATATTTTTAGATATTTATCAATGTAATATTTATTATTTCTCTTAATATATTCAGTGAATTCCATGGAAAGATATCTAAATGTCAAAGCAACAACCTTGTGAGGTGAGCAGAGCAGATAATTTTATTTCCATTTTGTGGATACTTTACCTCAAGACTTAGAGAATTTAAATGAGATGTTCAAGGTCTGAGGACTCAAAAGTGAGCCAGAATTCACATCTCAAGTCACTGCTTCTTGTTCTAACCACCTAGTTTTGTAAAAGTTTCTTCTACAGATGTTTCTATAAATTGTAGACCTGCTATTCTAAATAAATAATTGTGGTAAATATTTACAGTCTGACAGCACTAGAAATAATAGGACTTTAAGTTCCTCAGTTTTTTTTTTTTCAATTGAAGTATAGTTGATTTCCAATGTTGTGTTGGTTTCAAGTGAACAGCAAAGTGAGTTATTTATGCATATACATATATCCACTCTTTTTTTAGATTTTAATCCCATACAGGTCATTACAGGGTATGAATAGAGTTTCCTGTGCTATACAGTAGGTTCTTATTAGTTATCTATTTTATACGTAATAGTGTGTATATGTCAGTCCCTATCTCCCAAATTATACCTCTCCCCATTTCCCCCTTGGTAGTCTTAAGCTTGTTTTTTATGTCTGTGACTCAATTTCTGTTCTGTAAATAGATTCCTCAGTACCAGTTTTCAAAATTCCACCTATAAGCAATAACATGTGATATTTGGCTTTCTCTATCTGACTTACTTCATTCAGTATGACAACCTCTAAGTTCATCCATGTTGCTGCAAATGACACTTTTTCCTTCTTTTTATGACTAAGTAATATTCCATTATATATATGTATCTGTGTGTGTGTGTGTGTGTGTGTGTGTGTGTGTGTACACCACATCTTCCTGATCCGTTCCTCTGTTGATGGCCATTTAGTTTGCTTCCATGTCCTGGCTATTTTGAATAGTGCCGCAATGAACATTGGGGTGTATATACCCTTTCAAATCATAGTTTCCTCCAGATATATGCCCAGGAGTAGCATTGCTGGATCATATGGTAGCTCTATTTTCAGTTTTTTAAAGAATCTCCAAACTATTCTCCAAAATGGTTGTACCAATTTACTTTACTCAGTTTTGATGAACTTAAACCTTTTCTGTTATTTACCAAATATCTACAAATAATTCATCTGAGCCTCTTTATCAAGATTACATTACATGCTAGTTAAGGAACACTAGTAGTGAATATAGAAAAGGTAACACATTTGTGCAACTAAGTGCTTTTTAATGTTTGTAAATTCAGACGTCTTTGTAAAATCCACAAAAACCTGAGGAAAATATCTGAACATAAATATAAAAATAATTATATACAATTTTAAGTGGGTCATACATGTCCCTCAATTCAGTTCAGTCCAGTTCAGTTGCTCAGTCGTGTCCAACTCTTTGTGACCCCATGAACCACAGCATACCAGGCCTCCCTGTCCATCACCAACTCCCGGAGTACACTCAAACTCATGTCCATGGAGTCGGTGATGCCATCCAACCATCTCATCCTCTGTCATCCCCTTCTCCTCCTGCCCTCAATCTTTCCTAGCATCAGGGTCTTTTCAAGTGAGTCAGCTCTTTGTATCATGTGGCCAAAGTATTGGAGTTTCAGCATCAGTTCTTCCAATGAATATTCAGGACTGATTTCCTTTAGGATGGACTGGTTGGATCTCCTTCCAATCCAAGGGACTCTCAAGAGTCTTCTCCAACACCACTGTTCAAAAGCATCAATTTTTCTACGCTCAGCTTTCTTTATAGTCCAACTCTCACATCCATACATGACCACTGGTAAAACCATAGCCTTGACCAGACGGACCTTTGTTGGCAAAGCAATGTCTCTGCTTTTTAATATGCTGTCTAGGTTGGCCATAACTTTCCTTCCAAGGAGTAAGCGTCTTTTAATTTCATGGCTGCAATCACCATCTGAAGTGATTTTGGAGCCCAAAACAATTAATTAAGTCAGCCTCTGTTTCCCATCTATTTTCCATGAAGTGATGGGACCGGATACCATGATCTTAGTTTTCTGAATGTTGAGCTTTAAGCCAACATTTTCACTCTCCTCTTTTACTTTCATTAAGAGGCTCTATAGTTCTTCTTCACTTTCTGCCATAAGGATGGCGTTATCTGTATATCCGAGGTTATTGATATTTCTCCCAGCAATCTTGATTCCAACTTCTGCTTCCTCCAGCCCAGCGTTTTTCACGATGTACTCTTCTTATAAGTTGTATAAGCAGGGTGACAATACACAGCCTTGACATACTCCTTTTCCTGTTTGAAACCAGTCTGTTGTTCTATGTCCAGTTCTAACTGTTGCCTCCTGACCTGCATACAGGTTTCTCAAGAGGCAGGTCAGGTGGTCTAGTATTCCCATCTCTTTCAGAACTTTCCACAGTTTATTGTGATCCAAAGGCTTTGGCATAGTCAATAAAGCAGAAATAGATGTTTTTCTCGAACTCTCTTGCTTTTTTGATGATCCAGTGAATGTTGGCAATTTGATCTCTGGTTCCTCTGCCTTTTCTAAAACCAGCTTGAACATCTCAAAGTTCACGGTTCATTTGTTGCTGAAGCCTGGCTTGGAAAATTTTGAGCATGACTTTACTAGCGTGTGAGATGAGTGCAATTGTGTGGTAGTTTGAACATTCTTTGGTGTTGCCTTTCTTTGGGATTGTAATGAAAACTGACCTTTTCCAGTCCTGTGGCCACTGCTGAGTTTTCCAAATTTGCTGGCATAATGAGTGGAGCACTTTCACAGCATCATTTTTCAGGATTTGAAATAGCTCAACTGGAACTCCATCACCTCCACTAGCTTTGTTCATAGTAGTATTCCTAAGGTCCATTTGACTTCACATTCCAGGATGTCTGGCTTTAGGTGAGTGATCACACCATTGTGATTATCTGGTTCATGACGATCTTTTTTGTATAGTTTTTCTGTTTATTCTTGCCACCTCTTCTTAATATCTTCTGCTTCTGTTAGGTCCCTGCCATTTCCATAATTTATTGAGCCCATCTTTGCATGAAATGTTCCCTTGGTATCTCTAATTTTCTTGAAGAGATCTCTAATCTTTTCCATTCTATTGTTTTCCTCTATTTCTTTGCATTGATCGCTGAGGAAGGCTTTCGTATCTCTCCTTGCTATTCTTTGGAACTCTGCATTCAAATGGGTGGTATCTTTCCTCTTCTCTTTTGCTTTCACTTCCCTTCTTGTCACAGCTATTTGTAAGGCCTCCTCAGACAGCCCTTTTGCTTTTTTACATTTCTTTTTCTTGGGGATGGTCTTAATTCCTGTCTCCTGTACAATGTCACTAACTTCCGTCCATAGTTCACATTTCCCTCAACCATTTGTCAACTGATGAAAACACTGAAACTGCCCATGTACCTACTGAATAATGTTTAATAATCCTGAGCATTAAACTTCGCGGTTCACAAAACATATTTATACATATTAACTTACTTAATTCATACTGCTAAATAGGAGATATTGTCTTCATTTGCAAATGGCAATTTAGCTGTCTCAAATTGTGCAAAGGAAAATCTTAATACTATGACTCCAACATAAATTCTCCATTCTGATTCATTGCTTTTAAACAATTCATAAAAGTAAAATGTATTCCAGATTTAAAGAAACAATATTTATTAGGTAGCTCTATAGATAGTCTGATTTGACCACTGAAAAATTTTATTTGAAAGGAAAATTAAAACATTTGAGCTATCAGAAGATACATTAAACTGATTAAAATGTGTCTTATTGTCCAAATAAGAAAAAAATTATCTTTCATTACCAAGATAAAATATTTTTTAAAACAATTCATAAATTTCTTCAAAATAAGTTTTTACATATTATTCAGGAAATCTATATTTCTATTTCTGTGTTTGGCATGCTGATCTAGACCTACAGAAGTAAGCATACGGATAATTTGAACACAATGAACCTTGTTTAAAAATAAGACAAAAAATGCCACAGTAGGAAATCCTCATTAAGCTAGGACACAGTTTGATGTTGTTAAATATATAAGTGTAGGTGAGCTTGGTTCTAGAAGTGCAGTAGTTCATGGATTTTAAAAAAAATGTGGAAAGGCTCTAAAAGGAGTACTAGTTACCATATATTGTTTCCAAAAATGATGCTATTGTCGTCTCACTGGTGTTTTCTCTCTCACACTGGAGGAGCCTTCCAAGCTCATGAAGATTCTTTCATTACTTCAGATTCAGTTGTTTTTATAAACAAACAAACCAATTACCTACAGTGTCCCATTCTGTTCTCCACCAAAACATGCACACATAGAGGCACACTTGCCCCCCCGCTTGCTTCTTCCCCTAGAAAAGATGTGAGGTAATGAGATAGCAAACCTTGAAAAAAAGGGACGCACAATACATTTTGTTTTGTAGTTCCTTGTCCTTAGAGGTCAGGCCTAGGAACTATGTATGGGAAGAATCTTAGTGATGCTGCTGCTGCTGCCAAGTCACCTCAGTCGTGTCCGACTCCGTGTGACCCCATAGACGGAAGCCCACCAGGCTCCCCTGTCCCTGGGACTCTCCAGGCAAGAACACCAGAGTGGGTTGCCATTTCCTTCTCCAACGTGTGGAAGTGGAAAGTGAAAAGTGAAAGTGAAGTCGTTCAGTTGCGTCCGGCCCCTAGCAATCCCACAGACTGCAGCCTACTAGGCTCCTCCATCCATGGGATTTTCTAGGCAAGAGTACTGGAGTGGCTTGCCATTGCCTTGCTATTTTTACTTTAAATTGGTTCCTCCACACTAACTCACTATCCCTGTATCAAGCTAGTATGCTTCCATGTGAAAGCAGGAGAGCTGGACTTTGAAGAATGATTGAAATTTGGATTCTAAATTAGATAAATTTATAAGCAAGAAAATAGCTTATAGAAGACAAAGGTTTTTCAGGAAACATTGAGTAGAACAATTTGGTTGAGGAATTCTATAAGGCAACAGTCTCAGACGCAGGCAAGCATACCACTGTGGGTGTTCCAGAACTACGCATGGGGTACAGATGCATGGAGATCTGTTTCCAGACTCTCCGGTTTCAAATGTCCCTGTTCCTAAATTTCATCAGTCCAAGAATGACCCTGTAGCTACTATTTCCCGTTTTTCCAACTTCGCTTACCACTGTGCTGTGTGAGCTCAGGCGCTCAGTCATGTTTGAGTCTTTGAGAACCCACGTACTGTAGCCTGCGAGGCTCCTCTGTCCTTGGGATTCTTCCTGCAAGAATACTGGAGTGGGTTGCTGTTTCCTCCCCAGGGGGGCCTTGACCTAGCCACTAAACCCAAGTCTCCTGCATTGGCAGGCGGATTCATTACCAGCAACTGAGCCTAGCAGGCTGCGGTCCATGGAGTCACAATGAGAAGCCTGTGGACAGCAACTAGAAAGTAGTCCCCACTTGCCACAACTAGAAAAAAGCCCATGAAGCAACAGAGACCCAGCAGAGCCTAAAAGTAATAATAAGTAAATAGAAATATTCAGTATCACTACAAAACTTCATTACTCTTAATTATTCAGTTCAGTTCAGTCGCTCAGTCGTGTCCGACTCTTTGCGACCCCATGAATGCCAGGCCAGGCTTGCCAGGCCTCCCTGTCCATCACCAACTCCGGAGTTCACTCAAACTCATGTCCATCAAGTCGGTGTTGCCATCCAGCCATCTCATTCTCTGTCATCCCCTTCTCCTCCTGCCCCCAATCCCTCCCAGCATCAGAGTCTTTTCCAGTGAGTCAACTCATCACATGAGGTGGCCAAAGTATTGCAGTTTCAGCTCTAGCATCAATCCTTCCAATGAACACCCAGGATTTATCTCTTTAAGAATGGCCTGGTTGGATCTCCTTGCAGTTCAAGGGACTCTCAAGAGTCTTCTCCAGCACCACAGTTCAAAAGCAATAATTCTTCAGTGATCAGCTTTCTTTACAGTCCAACTCTCACATCCATACATGACCACTGGAAAAACCATAGCCTTGACAAATTAGATATTGTTATTAGCTGGATTGATGGTTTATAAATGATTTGTGATATGAGATTGTTTCATCAAATAAAATATTACCAAAAAAAGCACTATAAAACAAACAGAGTCTGCTGATTTGTGATAGGAATCTGTGAAATCTTGGTACTCTCGCCTTATAGAACGAACAACACTGGTTTTGACCAATATCATGTTAAGTCTCATTCTGAACTTTTCTCATTAGAGAAAAGTCTCTGTAGAGCTATCAAAATAAAATCCAATCACAAATACTGTAACTACTTTGTTGTCTGTATTTTATGTAGTAAGCTTCCTCTTCACTGTAAAAACTTATAATTAATTATTGTCATGATTTTGCATTTTCACATGCTTCCATCACATTTCTCTGATTTTTCTGATTTACATTAATAAGAAAAATTGAAAGACTTATGGTATAATCTCTTCTCATTATTTTTCCATCTCCATAACATTTGAAATCTTTTTTGAAGTAATAAGCAGTCTCCTATAAATCAGAACTTGCTTTAAATAAGCATATCTGTGACAAAATATATAATATTTGTCACAGACTAAAAAGATATATCAAGATCCTGAAATTCCTGGGGATTAAGAAAAAAAGAAAAATTACATTCAGTGTAATTTTGATTTCACTGATTTAATCTTTGCTAAGCAACACAGTCCAACTCTCACATCCATACATGACCACGGGAAAAACCATAGCCTTGAATAGACGGACCTTGGTTGGCAAAGTAATGTCTCTGCTTTTTAATATACTATCTAGGTTGGTCATAACTTTCCTTCCAAGGAGTAAGTGTCTTTTAATTTCATGGCTGCAGTCAGCATCTGCAGTGATTTTGGAGCCGACAAAAACAGTCTGACACCGTCTCCACTGTTTTTCCATCTACTTCCCATGAAGTGATGGGACCAGACGCCATGATCTTTGTTTTCTCAGTGTTGAGCTGCAAGCCAACCTTTTCACTCTCCTCTTTCACTTTCATCAAGAGACTTTTGAGTTCCTCTTCACTTTCTGCCATAAGGGATGCTTTTGAACTGTGGTGTTGGAGAAGACTCTTGAGAGTCCCTTGGACTGCAAGGAGATCCAATCAGTCCATTCTAAAGGAGATCAATCCTGGGTGTTCAATGGAAGGACTGATGCTAAAGCTGAAACTCCAATACTTTGGCCACCTCATGTGACGAGTTGACTCACTGGAAAAGACTCTGATGCTGGGAGGGATTGGGGGCGGGAGGAGAAGGGAACGACAGAGAATGAGATGGCTGGATGGCATCACCGACTCTATGAACATGAGTGTGAGTGAACTCCAGGAGTTGGTAATGGACAGGGAGGCCTGGCATGCTGTGATTCATGGGGTCGCAGAGAGTTGGACACGACTGAGCGACTGAACTGAACTGAACTGAACTGAAGCAACATTTTCATTACAATGAAACCATATGCTGCCTTTGATCACCTTGCTATTTAGAAACTTAAGAAATTTATATCCTGCAACTTTATTGAATTGGTTGATTAGCTCCAACAGTTTTTCAGTTTAGTCTTCAACACGTGTTCCATATCCTATGGATGATACAATTATAGTCATAAAATTTCTGTTGATTTCCAGGGAACTTAGGTTCTCTGGTTTCCAGTTTCTGTCACCATTTATTTGGGCTTCCTTCACAGCTCAGTTGGTAAAAGATCCACCTGCAATGCAGGATTCGATTCCTGGGTCGGGAAGATCCCCTGAAGAAGGGAAAGGCTACCCACTCCAGTATTCTGGTCTGGAGAATTTCGTGGACTGTATAGTCCACGGGGTCACAAAGAGTTGGACACAATGACAGTTCTTTTCTTTTGCTGTGACATCTACCCATATTGGATCTTGGTCATTTCCTAGATTTTCCCACTTTATTAACTCTCTATAACTTGCACGTATATTCACATATCATTTTTTTCTTTCATAAAGATTTCACTGTCTTATGGAGACTGAGTATATACATTGTGGTATGCAAATCATTTAAAATGAAATGTTTGTTGTTGTTTAGTCACTAAGTCATGTCCAACTCTTTTGTGACTCCATAGCCTGCAACACACCAGGCTCCTCTATCCATGGCATTTCCCAGACAAGAATGCTGGAATGGATTGCCATTTCCTCCTCCAGGGGATCTTCCTGACCCAAGGATCAAACCTGTGTCTCCTACATTAATAGGCAGATTCTTTACCACTGAGCCACAAGGGAAACCTAAATGAAATATTAGACATCCTATTATTTAGATTTATTTTATTATATTGCTGAGTCTTTCTTGATCTCCTGTCCATCCTCCTTTTATCTTTCCCACCCTCTCAAAAGTAACACCAAAAATATTCTTTCATCTATGAGAATATTTTTCTATAAGAAACAAAGTGGATGGAAAAATGCCCATCATTTTGTTAAGAGTATTTCCATCAGATAATGGAGTTAAACATAAGGACAGGAGACAATTCAAACTTAGTCACCTTTGTGTTTTTAAATTATTACAACATGCACATGTCATAGGATAACAATTTTAGTTCAGTTCAGAGTTCTAGTTTTAACACTGTTCCTCATTGTCAAAGAGAATCTTGTGATTTTGTCTTTTTTTGGCCTTAGTTACAAACCTAAAGGGAAAAGAGTATTTTTTTCTAAATAAAGTTTAGGTCAACCCCTGTAGTTTAGGAAAGGATAAGAAGAAGAGAGAAAATGAAAATCTAGGAAGGACGAGAGATGTTTTTCGGATTCTGTGAAAAAGGATGGAACAGAAAAAAATTCAGATATTTTCATGAATTTTAAGATATACAAATAAATTGAGCTTCTAAAATTTACTTTGTTCTGTTGGACAGTTTTTTTTTTATTTTTTTTTTTTTTTGACAGTGACACCAGTCTGATGTTGAATTGCATGTTTCTGGTTGTTACTGCTGCTGCTGCTAAGCCACTTCAGTTGTGTCCAACTCTTTGCAACCCCATGGACTCACTGGGGTCTTCTGTCCATGGGATTCTCCAGGCAAGAATACTGGAGTAGATTGCTATTTCCTCCTCCATCTTCCCAACCCAAAATTGAACCCATGTCTCTTACATCTCCTGCATTGGCAGGTGGCTTCTTTACTACTACCACTACCTGATAGACTTCTGGTCATTAACCAGGTTACAAAAATATTCATCATGAAATTTGATAGAATAGCCAGGACATGCAAACAACCTATTGTAGAGGGATGGATAAAGAAGATCTGCATATATACAAAGGAATTTTTTTTTTAAACTCAGCCCTAAAAAAGAACAAAACAATGCCATTTGCAGCAACATAGATGGACATAAAGGGTCCATACTGAGTGAAGTAAGTCAGACAGAAAAAGGCAAATACTGTATGATATCACTTATACATGGAATCTAAAAAAATAAAAAAGAGTGCCAATGAACTTATTTGCAAAACAGAAATAGAGTCACAGATGTAGAAAACAAACTTGTGGTTACCAGGGAATGGGAGGGAGGGATAAATTGGGAGACTGAGATTGACATATACACACTACTACATAAGATAGATAAATAATAAGGACCTACGATAAGGCATAGGGAGCTCTAGTCAATACTCTGTAGTGGCCTATATGAGAAAAATAATTGAAAAAAAATTAAAAAGAGTGGATATATGTATACACACAGCTAATACACAGCTAATTTACTTTGTAGTATACCTGAAACTAACACAACATTGTAAAACAAATCAACTCCTCCAAAATTTTTTAAAAAAATAATAAAAAATAGAATATTCCTACCTTTTGAAAATAAAATTTTAGTGAATAGAAAATAAGGTAAGAGACAATAAGAATAGCTAATTAAATGCCATATTTTTGAGCCCCATAGTCACTATTTCATTCCTACTTATATTCTAGTTGTAAGTAGTAAACTTAAAGTTATTTTAGCACTGTTATTTTATTGCCCTGATAAAATATTTGTTCAATTCATAAATTTGCTCTTATCTTTTTCTTATTTCATGAAATGCAAAGTAGTGAAAATATTCCTGTTCAATTTATTTTAAGTGTAATTAGTAACTATCTGCCATTTCATTTCTTTCTAAAGAGTATTTGGGACGTGAATTATTAAAACATGCTACTATAAAGCTGCGTCATCTTTTCATCTTTTATCCTCTGTACTTGTGGAAGATTAAAAAAGTGATTTAATGCCTGCTTGCTTCTCTTTCTTCTATTCTTTTTCTAAGTTTCATTTCAATCTTACAGTGCAAATTACCATATTTTTATTGTATCCTGAAGTAGGAAAAGAGGAATTTAACATAATTTATGTAAATGCCTTCACTTACTGCTTTTTTGAAGAAGTCAGCACTGATGTAACACCACACCATTCTTGTTCTCTTCTTCTGTCTATGATTTGCAATAAACATCCTATATTGCATTTCACTCAACTTACCACACTTCTGCCATATTGACTTCTTTTGACCATCACAAAGTAAATCAGGAATTTAGAATCAAAATATTCCTGACCATGCTGGATAACAGAGATTATCAAAGAGAGAACTTGAGAGATCATCCAATATAGTAAAAGACTTTTGTAGAAAATTGATCTTAATAGTTAAAATGTTTTATATTTTATTTGGAATACAGTTTAATTAGCTAAATAGTCAACCAAACATCTAACCTTGTATATTATTTCAAAACTCATGTGATGAATGGATAGGTACATAGTTGCTATGGGGAAGCATAGAAACTATTAGTTTCAATTAAGAATTTTATGTCATTCTACGATGTTATCTTGGAGAAGGAAATGGCAACCCACTCCAGTGTTCTTGCCTGGAGAATCCCAGGGACGGGGGAGCCTGGTGGGCTTCCGTCTATGGGGTCACACAGAGTCGGACACGACTGAAGTAACGCAGCAGCAGCAACGATGTTATCACTTCTAACTTACTGTTTTGCTTTAATACTTTACGTACTGTGTGTTTTTGTTGTTATGATAGATATAGAAAATAAGTATGTAAAAGAAATAATAAAGACTCATCTAGTAGCTTTTGCTACAAATGAAAAGCTTTTGCTCCAAACTTAATAGGACAGAACCATGTGTACATGCTAAGTTATTTCAGTCGTGTCCAACTCTTCACGACCCTATGGTAGCCCACCAGTTTCCTCTGTCCATGGGATTCTCTAGGCATGAATACTGTAGTGCGTTGCCATGCCCTTCTCCAGGGGATCTTCTTGACCCAGGGATTGAACCCGGGGCTCTTATGTCTCCTTCATTGGTATGGCAGGTGGGTTCTTTACCACTAGTGCCACCTGGGAAACCCTATGTTTTTATTATTTCCCTTAAAATTGTGCTTACAAAACACTAGACAGTTTTTCTAGTTTGTACTAACTTGCCGGCCTGGGATTGGATAATCTCGAATGTCCTCATAGGAGTGTCTTGGCTGGCTGTGAGAGCTGAGGATGGTATACCATGGGGACTCTCCTCCTGTGGGAGGTTAGTCCCCACTTGATCTCATGGTGACAGATGGTTCCCAGCAGCAAGAGAGTACAGCCCAGACATGTGCAGATGCTTCCTAAACTTCCGCCTGTGGTGAGTTTGTTAATGTACCTTATCCAGTACCAGTCACAAATACCACATCTGAGCCCAGATTCTAGGGATGGAAAGTTGACTGGCTACTGGTTGAATGGTAAAGACATGTAACAAAGCAGCATACAACAACAGGAGAAATTGGTGACCACTTTAGGGGCTTCCTAGGTGGTGCCAGTGGTAAAGAAGCTGCCTGACAATGCAGGAGATGTAAGACACTTGGGTTTGATCCCTGGTTAGGAAGATCTCTGGAGGAGGGCAACCATCCAGTATTCATGCTTGGAGAAACCCACAGACAGAGGAGCCCAGTGGGCTACAGTCCATGGAGTCGCAAATAGTCGGACACAACTGAGCAACTAAGCACGCATGTATGTTGCAAACAAACGCAAGGCTATCATTATTTCTTGTCTGAAAAACTTTATTGTTATTATTGTTCAGTTGCTAAGTGACTGTTCAGACTCTTTGTGACCCCATGAAATGCAGCACGCCAGGCCTTCGAGTCCTTCACTATATCCTGGTGTTTGCTGGAGTTCATGTCCATTTAGTCAATGATGCTATCTAATCATCTCATCTTCTACACCGTCTTCTCCTTTTGCCTTCAATCTTTCCCAGCATTAGGGTCTTTTCCAATGAGTTGGTTCTTTGCATCTGATGGCCAAAGTATTGGAACTTCAGCTTCAGTACCAGTCCTTCCAATGAATATTCAGAGTTGATTTTCTTCGGGATTGATTGCTTTGATCTCCTTGCTGTCCAAGGGACTCTCAACAGTCTTCTCCAGTACCACAGTTCCCAGTACCACAGTTCCGGGTCTCCTGCTTTGCAGGAAGATTCTTTACCTTCTGAGCCATAAGAAAAGTCCTAATAATTTTAGTATGCTTTTATTTTGAAGTTTATCAGTAGCACTTTCTATGAATAATTAAATTGTGTACTCATACTCTTGTTTAAAAGGTCAAATTTGTTAATCAAGCCTAAGGAGGTGGATTTTTTTTTCACTTAAAATCAGGTAAAATTCCTAGATGTTTGTTATTTTTTCTTTATGGCAGAACTTTGAGTAGCATTTGACGATATGGACAACCTGTTTATTTGAGTTATTTAGAAATCCTTGGTTTTAGGGCACTGACTCTTTCCTGAAATTTTAAAATAAGCAATATAAATATTTAAAATGTTGGCTCCTATAACTCACTGGAAAAGACTCTGATCCTGGAAAAGGTTGGGGGCTGGAGGAGAAGGGGACGACAGAGAATGAGATGGCTGGATGGCATCACCGACTCTGTGGACGTGAGTTTGAGTGAACTCCAGGAGTTGGTGATGGACAGGGAGGCCTGGTGTGCTGTCTGTGATTCATGGGGTCGCGGAGAGTCGGACGTGACTGAGCGACTGAACTGAACTGAACTGATGATCAAATCAGCAAATGTAATTTTATGTGACATTACTATGATTTATAAGGCATCTATCATGCTAATCATTACTCATCTCTTTGAATTTATGTGATTATGTTGTCCGTATGATAGTAATATTGGTGGATTATTTGTTGACATTGATTTCCCTCTGAAGATTTATAGCTTGGCTTTATATTATATTAAGCACCTGCAGATAAGATATGTGTCCAATCTATTTTACAACAAAGCACCCTAAACTAGGATAGATTATTATAATGTCTTGTATGTGCTGTTTGTCTCAGCGCTTGATTTAATGAATATTATAGATTTTGATGTAACCACCACAGTTTATCTTCTGTAAATTGCCATTAATTGATCATTTCACTACAGCTGCAAATCTCTGAAATTTGATTGTCTTTTATTTTTTTAATCAGACAATGTCTTACTGCTCTAATATAACCAAATTATGTCTATAATTAATATGAGAATAGGTGTGCTATTTCCAGAATTATAACTGATGGCTACAATTTTCATTTAACCCAGTTAAAATAACCTTAAAGTTTGAAATTGTAGCCATAGAGAACATTTATTAAATACTTTAGCCACTTTTTCAGAAAGTAAAATAAATCCCAGAAGGATGATGCATTACCATAGCAATGGGATGCAGAACCACATAATTATGAGATACATATATTTTAGTTTTTTTTCTAATATAAAAATGCACCTATTATTTTCATTTGAAAATGATTTGCAGCATCATTTACAGGGGACCTTATGATTTTCTATTTATTTCTTCACAAATGTAAAACCATGTTAGAAGTATACCAGACTATATGAATTGTCATTTTCATTATAGTGTTTCAGAAAAATACTAAGAATAAATTTGTAAAATAATAAATGATAATTAGAGTAGAAATAGTATTTTTACTGCCTTAGAAATATCTTTATTTATTTAAAAAATAACTATAACTATTTGGCCAACTAAGGGAATAATTTCTATCACCAAGATAGCTATCATGCAACTCCATTTATTATTCTAGTGAAAAAAAACTAACAGTGTAATATTTTTGTAATTACTAAAAATGATTGAGTCAATAATGAATTGAGTATGAATCTATACTTTGTTATTTTAGAATGAAATACTATATTTGTTGATATTTTGCTACTTAATGTGATTGGTTATACCGTTATTTTTACTGATAAGAGAACTCTGATGTTTCAGGATGTCACTGTTGACGTGTTCTGCTTCACTGAAATGTTTTTAGAGGCATTTAGTTTTAACAAAAATACATATATCTTTGGAGCATATAAATTTAGTTTAGCACTTCTATAAATCTAATGGCTTGTTATTCATTGAAGCAATGCTTGGTTTTCCATATGAGTATTTAGAGTTTATTATAGAGGACTTCTAGCTTGTTTAATAGCCAGGATCTTGTAAGTGTGTATATTACTGGTTTTTAAACAAACTCGTGTCCTTTTTAATATTTAGAATTTCTAATCTCGATATTTTATTTTTGTGTGAGATAAGCAAAGATTCCATTTTGTTTTTAAAATACGTCTATCCTCTGTATTTAAGTTATTCTTCTCATATACGTTTTAGCAAATTTGATTTACCTTGGGCTTCCTAGGTAGAGCTAGTAGTAAAGAACCTGCCTGCCAATGCAGGAGACGTAGGATACACAGGTTCAGTCCCTAGGTTGCGAAGATCCCCTGGAAGAGGGCATGGCCACTCACTCCAGTATTCTTGCCTGGAGAGTCCCATGGACAGAGGAGCCTAGCAGGCGACAGTCCATAGCGTCTCAAAGAGTCAGACATGACTTAGCAAGCATGTACAACAATTAGTTTACCTTATATAATACTTCTTGTTATGGCTTTGCTTTTTAGCTAATTTGAGAAAATATTAAGGTATAATATGCCTTATATTATATGTTATTATGTTAATATCATTATAATAATATTATATTATATACTGTGTTATATTCCTTATATTATATGTTGCAAAGAGTCAGACATGACTGAGTGACTGAACTTAACTGACTGATAATATTCGTTGCAGAAGCTGATTCTAAAATATGCTTGGATCTTTTAAATAAAGTTGTTTAACTTGATATTTAAAAATGTTCATTTGTCAAGTTATTTATTTCAGACAAAAGTGGCCTTTGAATACCTCATAGAGGTAGTGACCTTTAATGAGGGTCTTCTAAAGCGACAGCTCTAAAAAGCATGCTAGAAAGAGGGAGAGTTGAGCACGTAATCAGAGTAAAAGTACAAACACGGTTGAAGCTGTCTTTGTGAATTTGAGTCAAGACTCTGGATTTTACTCACTGAAAGCTAAAGAGCCATTAAGTAGTTTTTGAGCATTTAAGTGACTTAGAATTTTATTTAGGAATAAGATCCTGGCAATTATATACAGAATGAATTTGAGGCAGGGAGAAAAATATGACGATCAGTGTTTCAATGCATTTCTTAACGTTAGTTAAGTTAGCATTAGTTTGCGACAGATGAAGCTCAAGTTTGCAGAGAAACGTTTTGATGGATATATCTGCAGGTCTTTGGAAGATAGTATCTCAGTTAAGAGAAACGCTGGAGGACAAGAAGGGAGCAGCTGGTGAGGACATGGTCAAAGATCTCTAGGCGAATCACATTTGAGTGAAACTGAAGTGACAGAAGGCACCAGATATAGGTTAGGACTTTGTGAATCATGCTTTTTCTGGAGGAGAAAAATGTCCCTATGGAACAATGGGTAGATAAGTAAGAAAATTAAAGTGTGAAAACAAAAATATATATGTACGAAATTTCACTCTCTGTCTTGTACCTAAACATGCATGCATGCACGCTCAGTCACTTGAGTCGCTTCCAACTCTTTGTGATCCTATGGATTGCAGCCCACCAGGCTCCTCTGTCCATGGGATTCTCCAGGCAAGAATACTGGAGTGGGTTGCCATGCCCTCCTCCAGGGGATTTTCCCCACCCCGGGATTGAAGCCACATCTCCTGCCTCTCCTTCATTGCAGGCAGATTCTTTATCACTGAGCCACTGGGGCAGCCCCATCTATATATATATATATGTATGTAAACCCATAAGAGACTCTTCTCTGAATAAATACAAGGCAGGTAAAATTTATCTGATTTTATAAACAGCAAAGCTAAACACCTAGAAGTGTAGCTTTTATTTGTCAAGATCATATGTTCAGTCAATTCATGAGAAAATTCCAAACACCCTATCCAGTGTTTTCACAGAAGTACTTAAATTTCATGTCATATGTTGTTATTTTCCTTCTGGGAGAGATTATATAAAAATGTTTTCTATTTTTAAGAGCTAGATTTAGCTTAAAAAATTTTTAAAGCAGCTATTAAAATATTATAAAAGATTCTCTCCTCTCTCCCATTTTGGCCCAATTACACTGATGTATGTGCGTTTAAATTGCAATCTTAGAGAAAGAGAAGATATTTTAGAGGCATAACTTCATTTTCTGTGCTCCCTTGATGCTTTCTGTGTACGAATATATGGATATAGTGTCTGAAAAATCACTCTTTATAAATCAGTGACTGCTTTTAATTAGTGCTTATAAAGTAATTGACAGATACTTCTAAAAGTTGGGGAAAATATTAGTGAGCTAAATGAAAGGCAGCCTTTGAAAAGAGGATTTTGAAAATGTTCAAACAGCTACAAAATTATTGTTTTCATCTGAAACTGCTTTGAGTTTAAATCTGTTTTCTAAAGTAGAGAAAGATGAACAATATGAAGTTATAACTTAAAAACTACGTGTGCAGTATATGTAAATAGATAGATATAACACATTTCAAAAGCGTTCCCAAACTTTCAACTTGTTCACCTCAGTGTAGTTTTATTTTTCTAACATTTATTCAAATGGATCTGAGGACAAAGATAGTGCCTTGCATAGAAGTTTCCAATGAAATAAACTGGTGCCAAGTAAAGTTATTTTCATTTTAGAAGAACCAAAGTTGAAATACTGAGAAGTAACTTTGCTACTCTAGATTCTATGTTAAACCAATTGAGAAGACCTACATTTTATTCTTTTGGTAAAAGGCTTACATGAGGTTTGATATCATGTTCTCTGTAAAATATTAAAAATCAGACAAAAGCAAATCTAAGTGTAAACAGGTAACAATTTATCGTTAACTCCAGAAAAGGAATTATTAGGCTTTTCAAAGTTGTCTTTGTGAGACTTGAGTCCCTATCCAGGTAGAAATTGTGTTATAAACTTTGATCAGAAAGCATGAATTAGCTCCACTGAAGAGGGGAGAAACTAAAGAAAATGTGTACAGACTCTTTTTTTTGGTTTAAGTAATATGTACATTTGAGGAATTTTATACATAGATCTCAACAAGGTAGCTGTAAGTGGTAAAACTAGATAAACCAGATACAGTGTGTGAATATGTAAGTTGTCAACGTTGTTCAGTCACTAAGTCATGTTTGAATCTTTAGACCCCATGGACTGCACCAGGCCACGCTCCCCTGTCCTTCACTATCTCCTGGAGTTTTGTAAACTCATATCCATTAGTTGGTGATGTCATCCAAATATCTCATCATAATGGCTCATCTCATAGTGGCTGTACCAAGTTACATTCCCATCAGCAGTGTTAGAGGGTCCCCTTTTCTCCACAGCATCTCTAGCATTTGTTATTATATATATATATATATATATATATATATATATATTAATGGTGGCCTCCTAGCCATTGTGAGGTTGTATCTCATTATAGTTTTATTTAGGTAAAAAAATAAAAAATCAGATAAGCATACCCATATGGCTAATGTCATACATCAGTAAAAGTAGCAGACTTGGGGGATGAAAGGTATTTATAAATCTGAGAGTCCAGGGGTACTCCCATCTCTTCCTCCTATGCATCTTCCTTCCTTGCTGTATTTGGCTGTAAAACTTTCTTGTTAATTAAAACATTATATATGTATATATATATATATATATATATATATATATATATATACACACACACAGTGAAATACATAGCTTTGAAATGTAATTCAAATATATATACCCTTGCCACCCACTCCAATGTCAAGATAGAAAAATTTCTATCTCTCTAGAGAGTTCCCTAATGCCCATTGCACCAAATCTTTCTCTGCCACCCAGAGCAAGCACTGTTCTGATGCCACAGATCTATAAAAAGTCATGGATCAGTTTTGCCTATGCTTGAGCTTCATTTAAATGGAATCATAGTGTGTACCTTTTTATCTTTTATCTCTCAGCCTACTATTGTTGAGACTTATCCATGTTGTTTCATCATTTAGTAGTTCATACCTTTTAATTGCTGAGTAGTGTTTTATTGGATGAATATATCAACCTTTGTCTATGAATAAAGGTACTATGAACATTTCCAGAGATAGATTGTCAGATCACACAAATTATATAGCTTTGTTTTCCTACTTCTGTCTTTCCGACCTTTTCCTCCTCCATCTACCATGGGTCAGAACGTGTGACCTATCCCTCCTCCTAGTTTTCCTGAAGAGAACTCTGTTACTTAGAACTCTATAGGCTATTGCATCAAACCTGATTTTCAAGTCTGTTTTTCCTTTTTATTTCCCAGAGAAGTCAAGTGCCCACCGTATGCAACCCTACAGTAATCAGTGCCAGGGCCACAGAAGAGGCATAAAGAGGCATTTAAGAAAAGGCACTATTATAGTATCTCATGTATGGGCTTCTGGGTTTTGCACTTAACTCAGACCTTACCTGCTGTGACAGGAATAGATTATTTAGTTCACTCTTCCAAGGAGCAGTAGAAACAACAGGGTTGGAAGAAGAACAGAGAATGTTGTTGTTGTTTTTTTTTCAATTTAATCAGGTTTTTTTTTATTTATAATATTTAATAAATGGTACAAAGCACAATGCCATAAACATCAACAGTTAAAATATCACCAAATGAAAAAAATACTATAGAATACACAGTTGCAAAAAGCTACTAAGTTATTTTACAACTGCCTCAAGCTGCAAAAAGAAAAAAAAAACCCAATGCCCTACCTAAGTCATCCCTCTCTCAAAATAATGCCATTTATATCACAAACCACGAACTCCCCATCAAAAGACGGGAACTGCCCTTGTTAATTTATAAATATATATGTATGACTGTATCACCCAGAACAGAGAATGTTTTAAGCTGCTTTCTCCAATGATTTTTATATAAATACCAGCAAGATTTTACTAGAAAGAATGTAATAAACATTGCAAGGAACATTCAGAACATACATTAAAATAAAATATTTTAGGTTGTTTTTCTTGTTCTTAAGCTTGAATAAAACGAGCTGTAATAAAACGAGTTCTAATAAAATGAACTCTCATTCACGCTAGTCTTGAGAGGCATGGACATTGTGAATCACATCCTAGGATGATTATAAAAGTGAGAGGAGACCGAGGCTAGGTTCTGTTTATTGTAGTTTTGTGTTACCAGTGTGGGCTAGTAATGAGGCAGCAGAGCATTTTAATTAATGACCTGGCTTAATTACGTGTTCAAATCTATTTCTAATTTTCTCAAAGGGGTAGAGTTACATAGAAAGTTAGAAAATGCTTAATTATAATTCTCTTTAAAGAGTTTTCTCCATCTCAGATCAATAATTGTCTATAATTCCACCATACTTTCAAAGATCCATGAACTTCAATAGATAATCGATGTTCTTCAGATAGCATTTACTAGTTTAAAGATTTTTATATAGACTAGAGAATTGTTTAAATACATTAATTTGTATTTTAAGAATGAAGCTATTCCGTACACTATTTAGGAATCTTTGGAGTATTTATATCAAACCTGACTCATTTTGAGAGGGCTAAAAGTTGAAGTTACTGAAGAAGATTCTGTATAATGTGAAATCATTGTCTATATGTAGACATCAGATGTTTCATTTTGACCCTAAGTATTTTATTATCCTAAAGTTTTGTCTTTGTGAAAATTGAAATGCCACTATTTTCTAGAATCCTTTTCTCTTTGTCTATGGAGATTTAAAAAAAAAAAGTAAAGAACTTTCGGGCACTTATGTATGGCAGGCATAGAGTCTGGATAAATTTGCATGCATTCGCTCTTACAGGTTTCACACTTATTGTCCACAGGGATTTTCCTTCATTTGCATTAGATATGTATAGCTAAATTATGCTTTCGCCCATATTCTTTTGATTTTCTTTTTTTTTTCAGAGTGTCCTTCTTTAAATTTGTTTAAGTTGAAAAGGCCATTTTTGGCTGTACATTTTAGATTACTTATGAAAAGTTCAATAGGTAAATATATCTTTGGTAAATTATTATGTTTACTTTTCCTCAGGGATATGAAGCTGACCGTTTTTTCTCTGTATCCTGAAACCTAAAGAATCATGAAAAGGCGTTTGAAGTTGTGTTTTGATATTATGAATTAATACCTTCTAGTATATGTGTGATTTGTATACCAATGCTGGAAAATAATAGAAATAGTAACACCCTTATAATGATGCCTGATGTTTATTGCTGTGTATAACATAATATGTTAATGTATTTATAACTACTTGATACAATCTTGAGGCTTGAAACTGTTAAGTAACTAGATAAGGTCATTACCACATAAGTAGTAGAACTGAGATTTGACCCAGATAGACAGAAGTCTAATAGTCTTTAGCGACATATGCTGAATTACCAGCCTACGTTGCTGAGTATATAATATATGAACATAGAATACTTAGGAGCTAACACACTTAAACCAGCCTTTTATTTCACCATCAATAGCAAGTCTCACTTGCTACCTTGTATTTCTGTCTTCAGGGTAAGATGAATTCCTTGGTGATCCTGGTTTACTATGGTCCCTTGAGTCAATGCCTTTGCATGTATTGCTTCTTCTTCCCTTAATGTTTTCTTAAATTTCACCTGATTCATCATTATTATCATGTTACTAATTAATTCAAGAGTTATGTTTTTCATTAGATCTTCCTTAACTGCTTTTCCACCCATAATTGGGTGGTTACCATCATGTCTGCTCCATGTTAGTTTATGCAGACCTTCCTGACCCTTATGTATGTGCTGTAATTCTTTGTTCATGTTTCCATTTCCTGAGTAGAAAAATTAAAGAAAAACACATGATCTCTTTTATTTACCTTTTGCACTTGAAAAAATGTTTGTAAATTTAGCAAGTTACTTTATGATGTTTTATAAAATTAAACATGAAATTGGGAAATCTATTTATCATTGTCTTAAGCCTCAAAGCTTGAAGTCCTTCTTCTACTTATTGATTTCCCCAGAAAAATAATACATTTTCTCTTGAAGTAATGGACAGGATATCTATTATCTTTCTTCTGCCTGAATGTATTAAAGCAGTTGGGGCTTTTACACAGAAAATGAGGGCCTAAATTACACAGTAAAATTCCTATTCTTTGTATGTGGGAAAAGCCCAGAAAAGACAAGACTGACTTTTTTTCTAAAGAAAATATCTGTGTTAAATAATTCTCATATAGCCAAGTTGTCTTTGAATTTTATAACAGAGAGAGAATTGGGGAAATTTGTACATTGAGTCATCTTTTAAATCCACAGAAGGGAGATATCACAAGGTTAAAATATATAAATTGAAACAAAGAAAGCTGTTACTATAAATAGCATGTTAAATAGAGAAAACTATTTTCCTGAAACCAGAAAAGAGCTGTTTTTCTTTGTTTATTTTTTCACATCCTACAGTTTAAGAGGTATTTTAAACCTAATTTATTAGTGAAACAGTTAATACTTCAGATAGTGGAAACTATATTGAAGATAGATAGGAAGATATTTTGAAATAAGTTTCCTGACTTAGAAGCCAAACTCATTCATATCTTAGAGAGTAATAAAACTGTAACCTTTGGGACTATTTTATTCTACTGGGCAGAGATCTATAATTTAATACATTCCTCACAAGGTCTAAGCCATTAATTTACTAGTAAATATCAAAGTCAAATAGAGGTACATTCTCCTGAATAATTAAATAATGTTAGATAAAGCTTGTAATAAATGCCCTAAAGTGACATTGAAAGAACATGAAGACTACCTTCTGCCTTATCTTCCAGGTTAAACATTTTAACATTATATCACACACACACATATATATACAGAGAGAGATGGATGATATTAAAAAGTAAAGAATTGGCAAATGGGAAATAATCTGCAACAGCTAAAAAGTTTTATGTACCTTCTAAAAAGTTTGTGTGCCTTTTGGCTAAAAATGTTTATATGCTTCATATATAACAATTACTTATGTATTTATAAGAAAACATAAGTACTGTATTAGAGAAATTGAAAAATGTGTGATGAGAAATCTGCAGGAAAAGCATTGTGAAGACCAAACCCTACTGGTCAGAGGAGGGAACATGTCAGTGGGAGAGAGGAGCCTGAGATTTCTGAGCAAATCACTTGGTCTCCTAGGGCTTCAGTTCCTCCATGTTTTTAAAATCAGGAGATTGTTGGTGGTTCTTGGGGCTGCCAGGGAAGGAGAGAAGCCCACATCTCTTTCTAGCTCTTTCACTTCATTTTCCTCCTAAGGCTTTGTTTGAGCAAAGAGTTCTTTAATGTCCTTTCAACTTTGATTTTGAAGACTTGGTTCTTCTTAGTGGGGAGACTTAGAATAGGGACGGAGAGTGAGATAGGTAGGCTTCCTCTGTGATGGCAGTTGTCAGAGGCTCAAGGAGTGGGCAGTGTTCTTGGAGCCAGTGCTTTCTTTACAAAGAAATCACAAGTAATTCACAAAAACATGACTAATACATGTAAGGAAAGAAAAAACTAAAGTCACTAGTATAACTCAAAAATAGCTCACAGAGAAAATGCATTATCAGAAATATAATGACATACATTTGCTTACTTTTCAAATGAAATTTTTTAATGATTGCTTTGTCATGGTTATGATTCAGATGTTTACAACGTGCTAATAGGAATATAAAGTGAGAGGCACTTTTCATTTTAAGTTGGGTCCAGCTCTTTGTGACCCGATGCACTTTGGCTGCCAGGCTCCTGTGTCCCTGGAATTCTCCAGGTCAGAATACTGGAGTGGGTAGCAGTTCCCTTAACCAGGGGATCTTCACAACCTAAGGATCAAACCCAAGGATCCACCACATTGCAGGTGGATTCTTTACCATCTGAGCTACCAGGGATATAAATTTGCTTTTACACATATGTCTTAACAGCTTTAAATGTGCTCAAAGACTGCTGTGTAACAGATTTGTATCTAGAAATGTGTATCCTAACACTATAATGAGTAATTAAAATATTCTAAGAGCAAAATTTGAAAATAGCTTACAATAAGTGGTGTTGGATAAGACTCTTGAGGGTCCCTTGGACTGCAAGGAGATCCAACCAGTCCATTCTAAAGGACATCAATCCTGGGTGTTCATTGGAAGGACTGATGCTAAAGCTGAAACACCAATACTTTGGCCACCTCATGCGACAAGTTGACTCACTAGAAAAGACTCTGATGTTGGGAAGGATTGGGGGCGGAAGGAGAAGGGGACGACAGAGAATGAGATGGCTGGATGGCATCACTGACTCGATGGACATGAGTTTGAGTGAACTCTGGGAGTTGGTGATGGACAGGGAGGCCTGGCATGCTGTGATTCATGGGGTCGCAGAGAGTCGGACATGACTGAGCGACTGAACTGAACTGAACTGAACTGAATGTTAATATTGCCATAGAAGTGATCAAATAATTTTTAATATTTTGAGATACCAATCATGATAAACCAAGTAAAGCTATTCTGTAATGCCTGGTATGATGTTAGATATGCAGTACTACAAACTCAGTTCAGTTGTTCAGTCGTGTCCGACTCTGCAACCCCGTGACTGCAACACACCAGGCCTCCCTGTCCATCACCAACTCCCAGAGCTTACTCAAACTCATGTCCATTGAGTTGGGGATACCATCCAACCATTTCATCCTCTGCCATCCACTTCTCGCACCTTCAATCTTTCCCAGCATCAGGGGCTTTTCAAATGAGTCAGTTCTTTGTATCAGGTGGTCAAAGCACTGGAATTTCAGCTTCAGCATCAGTCCTGCCAATGATATTCAGGAATAATTTCCTTTAGGATGGACTGGTTGGATCTCCTTGCAGTCCAGGGGACTCTCAAGAGTCTTCTCCAACATTACAGTTCAAAATCATCAATTCTTCGGTGCTCAGCTTTCTCTATAGTCCAACTCTCACATCCATACATGACTACTGGAAAAACCATAGCTTTGACTAGATGGACCTTTTTTTGGAAAAGTATGTCTCTGTTTTTTAATAAGCTGTCTAGGTTGGTCATAACTTTTCTTCCAAGGACTACAAACTCAGGGAGCCTCTGAATACCCTTCAACACACTTTAGGTAGGGCAGTCAAACAGATGGCCCCATTGTTTGTGAAAAGGCAACCTCTTTCCTTCAGTTGAGTTATCGATTCCCTCTGATGTATACTCTGAGTGCCTGGCTAGTGTTACTGGAGCCAGAGAATGATGAATTCCTTTGTAACTAGCCTGATTGGATGAGGATTCATGAAAGAAGCCATTTTTACTTTAGATCTGGGCAAGGTGAGTAAAATGATAATAGGTAGAAATATGATGATCACAGTATGCTAGGAATAAGGCAACTTCTAGGAATTAGCAGGATACATTGGTAATCTAAGGAGACAGTCAATGCCATGTGAGAAAGTGGAGGATTCATTGTAGAAAATTAAGGAATTTCTTACAGTAACTAATATAAACCCCTGAAAGTTACGAGATGAACCTCTCTCCAATTTTGACCCATAGATGTACATTGATAGGGAACCCCTGCGTTGTTTCTCCTCCATGAGTAAATCATAGATCTAGAATCATTAAGTGCAGAGACTTAGAAGCAACTGCCCTGTGTGCTGTGGGATAGGAAAGCTGCTACTTCTCCTCGTCCCCCACCCTCTCCACATCTTCCTTCCCTTCTCCTTCCCTTTTCCCTCCTCTTCCTCCTCCTCCTTCCTTTTCTTCCTCTCCTCCACCTCCTTCTTCTTCTTTTCTATTTTTTTTTAGTTTTGTTTTCTTCAACAGCAAGAATGATTTCTTCCTAACATACCAATATCAAACATTGTAGGTGGGCCCATATGTTTTCTAAATATCGTGAAATATTTCCTCATGAAACATGACCTAGATATCTCAATATTTAATATTTTATGTTTCCAGAAAGATGGGTGGAGTCCTAAGGATTTTCCACTGTCATGGAACAGTCCTTATGCAAGACCCCTTCTATAACTCTATTGGGAAATTCTGGCTCTCTTATAGCTACCTCTTATAATTCATTTGACTGAGTTTTTCTCTTAAGAGTTGAACAGAATATATCTAATTTATATTCCAAAATCGATGATCTTAAGCTAAATTTACCCAGTTTGTTCAGTTATTCTCCATTTGACAAATTTGTTTTTGACATAACTGGGTTTAATCTCCCCTGCTGCTGCTACTGCTAAGTAGCTTCAGTCGTGTCCAACTTTGTGCGACCCCATAGACGGCAGCCACCAGGCTCCACCGTCCCTGGGATTCTCCAGGCAAGAACACTGGAGTGGGTTGCCAGTTCCTTCTCCAATGCATGAAAGTGAGAAATGAAAGTGAAGTTGCTCAGTCGTGTCTGACTCTTAGGGACCCCATGGACTGCAGCCTACCTGGCTCCTCCATCCATGGGATTTTCCAGACAAGAATACTGGAGTGGGGTGCCATTGCCTTAAATCTGTGGGAGAAATGTAACTGGATCTGCAACTAAACTTGATATTTCAGATTTTTCAATATTGATATAGCCACAGGTAAAAAAAATGACTTTCTTATGAACAGTATGTTTCTACTAATGTGACTATGATTTTTATAGCTTTTGACAGCCAAAACACCCTTTTTTCCTGTTTACTTGCAGACAATTACTCACATGGGTTTTTTCACATGTACCAATAAGACCATTATGCCCTTTTGCTATATATACTTTTTTGTCACTGTGATGTAGCACTTTAAATATAAATACTTCTATTTAGTTTTATAAACACAGCACTTTTGTTTTGAGGTATATTACTTATTCTGTTCTGTGAGATGTAAAGAATTTGATTAAAATGTCTTATGGGCTTTATCCATATATATCTTTTTTTAATTTGAACACGATAAACCAGAGTATTCTCTAACATACCTTGAGAAATGTTCCTTCATGTTGACATTAACCTTGCCATATTAGTATTGTATTTTGCGGGGGAATAGTGCTTTCCTCATAGCTCAGTCAATAAAAGAATCCGCCTGCAATACAGGAGACCCAAATCCAGTCCCTGGATCAGGAAGACTCCCTGGAGAAGGAAATGGCAACCCACTCCAGTATTCTCGCTTGAGAATTCCCAAGGACAGAGTAGTCTTGTGGGCTATAGTCCATAGGGTCACAAGAGTCAATACAATGAACACACTTTACAGCAACCTATTCAGATCTCACTGTCTCATACAAAAATTCTCATGCTACTCATTTAAAGATTTGGCAAATACTAGCATCTATTTATTGGAGAAGGAAATGGCAACCCACTCCAGTGTTCTTGCCTGTAGCCTGGTGGGCTGCCATCTGTGGGGTTGCACAGAGTCGGCCACGACTGAAGCGACTTAGCAGCAGCAGCAGCATCTATTTCTTAAAGAGATGGGAATACCAGACCACCTGACCTTCCTCTTGAGATATCTGTATGCAGGTCAGGAAGCAACAGTTAGGAGTCGACATGGAACTGACTGGATCCAAATAGGGAAAGGCTGTATATTGTCACCCTGCTTATTTAACTTATATTCAGAGTACATCATGAGAAACACTGGGCTGGATGAAGCACAAGATGGAATCAAGATTGTTGGGTGAAATATCAAGAACCTCAGATAGGCAGATGGCAACACCGTTATGGTAGAAAGTGAAGAAGAACTAAAGAGCCTCTTGATGAAAGTGAAAGAGGAGAGTGAAAAAGTTGGCTTAAAACTCAACATTCAGAAAACTAAGATCATGGCATCTGGTCCCAACACTTCATGGCAAATAGTTGGGGAAACAGTGGAAACAGTGACAGACTTTATTTCGGGGTGGTTCCAAAATCACTGCAGATGGTGACTGCAGCCATGAAATTAAAAGACACTTATTCCTTGGAATAAAAGTTATGACCAACCTAGACAGCATATTAAAAAGCAGAGGCATTACTTTGCCAACACCCATCTAGTCAAGGCTATGGTTTTTCCAGTAGTCATATATGGATGTGAGAGTTGGACTGTAAAGAAAGCTGAGGGCAGAAGAATGGATGTTTTTGAACTGTGGTGTTGGAGAAGACTCTTGAGAGACCCTTGAACTGCAAGGAGATCCAATCAGTCCATCCTAAAGGAAATCAGTCCTGAATATTCATTGTCAGGACTGATGCTGAAGCTGAAACTCCAATACTTTGGCCACCTAATGCGAAGAACTGACTGGTGTGAAAAGACCTTGATGCTTGGAAAGATTGAAGGCAGGAGGAGAAGGGGATGACAGAGGATGAGATGATTGGATGGCATTAACAACTCAATGGACACGAGTTTGAGTAAACTCTGGGAGTTTGTGATAGACAGAGAGGCCTGGCATGCTGCAGTCCAAAGGGGTCGCAAAGAGTTGTACATGAACGAGTGACTGAACTGAACTGAACTGAGCATCTATTTACATTTCTTTACTCTAGTATTTTATTAATTGAATGGTAAGATAAGAAAATAATGACTTTAACATCCATTCTTAAAGAGGACGTAGATCAGTCAACTAAAATTCTCACTGCTACAAATAGAATAAGGTGGATAAGTTAAACTAATCCGAAAAAGTTTTAAAGATGTGAAAGATCTTTTTAATCAGTTAAAAACTAAATGAATTAGAAATATGCAGGGAGGTTTTATGAAGAAGACTGATGGTCCCAAACTTTTCTTCCTTGGAGTTATTGAAAATTTCCTGTGTGAACTATGGTTTTGCCTTATTCCACACAGATGGACTTTACCTGGAGAATAAGAATCCTTTGACATTTTGTTATTCTTACTGGCCTAATATGGTTGGATGGGAGTATATTGATTCTAAGTATAAAACTATATCTCCCAAAGGAAAGAGAAAGATTTCTGGAACTAGAAAGTTAGTTCAGTTGTTCAGATGTGAGAATGAATGCATCTAAAACTCAGAATAAACTCTCCAATAATTTCTAGGTTCTTAGAGTACAAAGTACCAATACAGAGAAGAGGTGACTCTCAAGCAGACAGGTTGTTCCTTCATTAAAACCTTTGGCAGAATTTCCATCCAGGAAGGTGCATTTCTAAAGGATATGGGGAGGAGGAAGGTGGGAGGGGGGTTCAAGAAGGGGAACACACGTACACCCGGGGCGGATTCATGTCAATGCATGGCAAAACCAACAAATATATTATTGTAAAGTAATTAGCCTCCAATAAAAAAAAAAAAGGAACGATATGGAAAAAAATAAATTAAATAAATAAATAAAACTAAAAAAAAAAAGCCAAGCTCAAAAGTCCCCTTAAAGAAGAAAGGAATTCCAAATATCTTTTATGTGGTAGAGCAAGAGATTTTCTTTCCAGCTCTCAATAAAAGCCTAAAAAAGATCATAATCAAGGAACTGACAAAACCCAGAAAACATTGAGATTTAAAAGCCCAAAGCCTAGCCTTGACCCAAATCAGACTCTCACAGGGTTGAGGTAATAAATACCTCACCTTAACTGAGGCTTCCCTGGTAGCTCAGCTGGTAAAGAATACGCCTGCAATGCAGGAGGCCCTGATTCAATTCCTGGGTACGGAAGATCCCATGGAGAAGGGATAGGCTACCCACTCAAGTATTCTTGGACCATTGGTGGCTCAAACAGTAAAGAATCCACCTGCAATGCTGGAGATGTCATAAGTATGTCACCTTAACTACCTAGTATGAAAAGGGGAATTTCTTTTCTGGTGTAAGATATCATCTGGAGACATCTTTCAAACACTTTATATATTGATACAATACTTAGCATAGAATTTAATATTACTGGACATGCAAAAAGGCAGGAGTAACCAAAAATCAAGAGAAAAACAGCAGGATAAGACATACAGATGATCTCAGTGTTGGAGTAAGCAGAAAAGGTTATTAGCGTAATTATGAATCTTATATTAATATCAATGAAAAAATAATGGAGAAGATGCATACAAAACTTTCTGTTGAAAATTGGCAGTGCATACAAATTCTGTAATGAAAAAACTGTCAGTATTTAAAATTATGGAAAAGCATTGTTTGGTTTAATTAGTAGGATTGATGCAGATACTGACAGGCTCAGTCCCAGATGGGATAAAATGAAATCAAATAATGATGGGCTTAAATTCAGCAACATCAACACTAATATTAAATGTAAATGGCATGAAATCCAAGTAAAAGACAAAGATCGCTCGAATAAACAGAGAGAAAAAAACCAATTGTTTACAGGAGAAGTACCTTAAATTTAAAGAGATGGATAATTTGCAAACAAAAAGAGAAAAACATATACCAGGCACATAACTAAAATAAGATCATATAACTATATTCATTTAAATTAAATATAGTCTATTTGAAAAGTAGTGTTTGTCGCTTAGTCATGTCCAGCTCTTTGCAACCCCTTGGACTATAGCCTGTCACGATCCTCTGTCCATGGCATTTCCTCTGTCTGTGGAATTGAGTTGCCATTTCCTTTTCCAGGGGATCTTCCTTATCCAGGATCAAAGCAGGCATCTCCTGTAGGCGGATACTTTACTGTCTGAGCCACCTACTTTAGTATAAGAATATTGTCACAAGAAATAGAGAGGGACATCTGTTAATGATAAAATGGTCAATTCAAGAGGGAGATATAACAGTCCTTAATTTCAAAATATATAAAGCAGAAGTTGAAAGAAATAAAAGGAAAAATCAAATAAGCAACAAAATAGGTTTGAAACCCTAGAAAAATTCTGTTACCGTTTTTACTTGACAAGTTTGGAGTAAAAACTGTAGTTTATTCAGGGCCTCTAACTATTTTTGTAAATGAAGTTGTAGCAGACACAGCCATAGTCAAGTTATGTATTGCCTATGACTGCATTTGTGCTACCACAGTAAAGTTGATTGGTTGTGACAGAGACCATATGGCCTACAAATCTTAAAATATTTACTGGCCTTCTGCAAAAGAAAGAAAAAAGGTTTGCCAGTTCTTGTGTTAAATAATTATATCTCAGCAATGTTGAAAATCAGGATTGAGAATTATACCATGATTATATAAGAGAATGTTGTTCTTATTTTATAATATGCACTTAAGTATTTATCATAAACAAATGTGATGTATTCAAAATATTCTCAGCTGGTTCAGGAAAAGTAATTTTTATTTACATGTGGAAAAATTATTGGGAAGATAAGAGGGTAAGTATTCAAAGCACATATAGATGACTTGGCACTTTTCAAAGTAGGGAGGCTATCTGCTGAATATGAAAAATTTTGGTACTCTCTCATTCTCTTAAAGAGAACTTGTAGTAATAAGCTGAGAGAGTTAAGAGAGAGGGAAAGAGATGGACAGTTTCTGAAAAATGAAAAAAAATTACAATTTAATTGAGCATAATGTAAAAGACGCTTACTCCTTGGAAGGAAAGTTATGACCAACCTTGATAGCATATTAAAAAGCAGAGACATTACTTTGCCAACAAAGGTCCGTCTAGTCAAGGCCATGGTTTTTCCCGTGGTCATGTATGGATGTGAGAGTTGGACTGTGAAGAAAGCTGATCGCCAAAGAATTGATGCTTTTGAACTGTGGTGCTGGAGGAGACTCTTGAGAGTCCCTTGGACTGCAAGGAGATCCAACCAGTCCATTCTAAAAGAGATCATTCCTGGGTGTTCATTGGAAGGACTGATGCTAAAGCTGAAACTCCAATACTTTGGTCACCTCATGGGAAAAGTTAACTCACTGGAAAAGACTCTGATGCTGGGAGGGATTGGGGGCGGGAGGAGACAGGGACAACAGAGAATGAGATGGCTGGATGGCATCACTGACTCGATGGACATGAGTTTGAGTGAACTCCGGGAGTTGGTGATGGACAGGGAGGCCTGGCGTGCTGTGATTCATGGGGTCGCAAAGAGTCAGACACGACTGAGCGACTAAACTGAACTGAACTGAACTGAATGTGAAAAATAGATTTGTGAGGATATAGGATTACTGAGTACTATTAAGGTTCTACTTGAGTTTTCAGTTGTGAATCCATTATGATATCACCTCCCTTATCTGTGTGATTATTTATAGCAATTCTGTTTTATTGGAAAAGGCATAGAGAATTATCACCTAGATATTCATTCAGAGTTGGCATTTCTCAGTCTATACGAACAAATGGAGAAGGAGTAAGTACGTGGAGAGTATTTGAAAGAGAACGATTACAATGATGAACTAGATAAATGGTATTTGAAAAGAAAGAAAGCACAGTTTTAAAGGAATAAGGGATAGGGAGAAGAGTGTCATTCAAAGGATCAGAGGTCTTACTGAACTGAAACCAGACATTGTAACTGGGGCAAATCAAAGGATGAAGGTGGCAGTGAACAGAGTGGAAAGCTTTATTTGTGATTTTGAAGATCTATTTTCTGATTTCAGTATGCAGCTATAGAGGTCAGTGGCTGAGGAAGAGTTGAGGAAAATGGGTTGTATGTGGAGAGGTAAAATAAATGAGACCTCGGTACTTAAAATACCAAGAATGATCATAGGAACACAGAGTAAGAGAATGAGCTGGTTTATAATATTCATGAATATGTGTGTGTGTGTTTGTGTGCGTGTATGTAAAAGTCATAATGGGAATGACCAGGAGATGGTTAATGTTGTAAATGAGTACAGGAATGGAAATGGATTAAATTGATAGCTGCTGCTGCTGCTGCTGCTAAGTCACTTCAGTCGTGTCCGACTCTGTGTGACCCCATAGACGGAAGCCCACCAGGCTCCCCCATCCCTGAGATTCTCCAGGCAAGAACACTGGAGTGGGTTGCCATTTCCTTCTCCAAAACTGATAGCAGGATTCTCAAAAAAATATTTGGTATTTAGGAGAAAGAGGAATGATGATATGAATATGGAACAAAGATATATAATATACCTCTGACTCTGAACTACAGTGGTAATTGAGAATTAAGAGCTTTTAGGGGGTTTTGTAGGTAGATCAGTATCCATGGGTCTAATCAGATTTCAATTAAAACAAAGAAGGAGAAAAATTTTCTGAATAATGTTTGGGACATATGAGAATTTTCTTCAAGTAGTCGGTATACAGTCAACATTTATTGAATTCATTGTTTTTGTAGCATATAAGAAATAAATGGGGTTTCCCAGGTGGCACTAGTGGTAAAGAACCCGCCTGCCAATGCAGGTAGACGTAAGAGACATGAGTTTGATCCCTGGGTTGGGAAGGTTCCTTGGAGGAGGGTATGGCAACCCACTCCAGTATTCTTTCTTGGAGAATCTCATGGACAGAAGAGCCTGGCAGGCTGCAGTCCGTAGGGTCACACAGAGTCATACACAACTGAGAACGCATACACACAAGGAATACAAAGAAGATTAGGTTTATTGCCTTTAGCTACAGCTGATATGGCTTGAAGACTTGTTTGATATAGACTAAGACGAATACATTTAGTAATGTCAATGTTGGTAGGAGATGGATGACATTGAGAAATATTAGAATACAGTGCAAGGAAAATATGTATTTATTTGGGCACACTGAATTTGAGATGCAAAAGAATTTTATGTTTCAAGAATAACATCATTTTTTGTCTCAAGATCGCAAATATAGGTCCACATATGTCTTGAAAGCATATTTTTTGTATTATAGTAACCCACTCCAGTGTTCTTGCCTGGAGAATCCCGGGGATGGGGGAGCCTGGTGGGCTTCCGTCTATGGGGTCGCACAGAGTCGGATACGACTGAAGCGACTTAGCAGCAGCAGCAGTAAGATGTCATATCCCAATCTCCTCTATATGTTCTGATTGACCCCAAGATCCTTTGTTGTTCTTTCACATTAAACATTTTCAATTCAAAAAGAGTACTTTTTAATGTATTTTTAGTGAAAGAGTTGACAATGATCATCCTGTTCCTATTTACCTAGTGTTTAGATGTTATGGATCTCTACATTGTCTATACATTTGAGTCTCCACTTTTTAAAATTCAATTTGATTGGGTAGTGAAAGGATACTTTGTTTCTGATTCTCAGAGATTTTTAGTATATAAAAGTTAAAAATCTACCTATTGGATAAAAATGTTGCATAAATTAAGAATAACATAGAAAACTCACAATAGACAGCAGAACTAATGGTGGTAGACATAAATACCTGTGTACATCAGGTATTTTAAATAATATACATAAAGAATTGTGACATACTATCTGGCACATAAGCACTCATGAAGAAGTTCTCCATATTATATAAACTTATCATTTCATTTAATTATAGTTAGTAATGAGGTATCCATGCTATGTTGATTATACTAAGTAGAAAACAAAAGTCTCATGGCATCTCTATTTTAAATTATGTCTTGAATATACCCATTTTATGAAGCAATAAAGCTAGGGCTCTATCCCAAGAATGTGAATATAAACTCTTTATACCATTTTAGTAATGAAAATCACATAAGGTCTCAAAATTTATAGCTGTGATACAATATATATACCATAGCAAAGGGAAGCTTTGTCTTGTCTGTAATAACATCAACCTCATTTAAGGAGGGGTTTAATTATCGAAATAAAAGTTCCAATTTTATTCTCTATCTTATGCCATTTTCTTTTCTTATACTTTCTTCCTCTTGTCTTACCAGTCTTGCCACCATATATATGATAATTGGCCAAGCAATTCATCTTTTTTTTTAATTTTTTATTGGAGGCTAATTATTTTACAATATTATATTGGTTGGTTTTGCCACAATTCATCTTTTTTATAAGCTTGGTGAAAAAGCCAAAATATATGAACTAAGTGCACTGAAAAAATAGTCAAATTAATAGCTCAAAGACCTTAAAAACTTGATTTTCTTGGTAGAAAGATGTTCAAAATCAATTGCACAAAATTTTCTTTCCACCGTCAAAACAATCAATAGTAATGATCATTATTGGTCGTGGTGTTTTCCATTGTTGAGTATGACAGTATATAAAGTCTAAGTGCTGTTAAGAAACCATCAGAAATTTGGAGCCTTAGGTTCAGGAGCTCATAGCATTACTCTTCTAAGAGTCACACTTTTATGAACATAATATTAATGATGACATTGCATTTATTCTAGTCCCTCTGAAAATTTAGTGATAACAATATTCCTATTTTTTAAAGGGAAGAATTTAGTAGCGTTAGGCAGAGGAATAAAATCTTAACTTGACGTTATAGAAATATTTAATCATCTTGATTTTCTCCTACTTTGCTATAATGTATATTACATTAGATTTATATTCCTACCTATTTTTGAAAATGAGATTGTTAAGACATTTTCCACGTTCTGTCATATCGGAACATAAAGACCATTCATTCATATGGATTCGGAATAGGATAAGCCTAGTTATCATCTATAGCATTATGTTATTATAATTGACAATGATTGAAGATTGTGTATGTAGTCTGCCTATACCTGTAATAAAAGTAGATTAATTTGTTCCGTATTCAAATTTGATTCTATTTGAACAAAATCCCAAATCATATGGCTCTGAACAAAGTCTATATTTGCCTTCCACAATTAAAAAAGTCATTGACAAAATGAAAAGGAGTTGAGCAAATCCCCAAAACTGATTAATGTTTATATTTAGAGCTAGTTCATTTGACTAAGATCAGATGTTATTTAACAGACTGAGTTAAAGAAGGAGTTTTCACTGGGGCCTAGTTAATATTTATTTTCTCTAAGGACTAAATGAGAAAAATTGGAATCCAATTTGGGATGATTCAGATTAGAAAAAATAGAGAATGTTTTATTCAGAGTTGGTAACTATCAGAGCAAATGTTATTGAATTTCTTTTGCATATGTTAAGATTGGCCTCCTTCTATGATCTGTGTGGGATAATACATGCAGCTTTAGCTGCCGAAAGTTGTGCACAGAAAACACATTTAATATTGTGGTGTGATAAAATGAGCCACAGTTAAGGATCCTTCATGTATCTTTGCACTTTCATTAATAAACTAGATTCAAAATTTATTTTTATTGTGAAATAATTAGATTAATGGACTCATCTATTCCAGTTGGCTTGTTCTCTTTATTATAGAATGAGTTTTAAAAAGTAATCTTAATTAAACTTTAAGATTTAATATTTTAAAAAATGTAATCTTTAAATTAAAAACAAAAATCCTCTACAGAATTTAAGATTTGCATGCATCTCATTGCAGTAGTCTATAGCTTTTATGATCCTGGCTATCTATGGTTGTAGTTTTGTTTTGTTTTAGCAAGTATACAGATGAACCTGAACTGTAAGTTATTTAGCATATCATAAAGTTTGCAAATGTATGTTTTAGGAATGTTCTGTATTCCTAAAGTCTCTCTATATATCCATAAAGTTCTATAAAGTCTCAAGGAAAATACATGGAGAACTCAGGTAACTAGTTTTTGTACATTTCCACAAAAAAAAGAGCATGTTACACATTGCAGTTTTTCATTCCCTTGTCTGCAGCTGGATTCAATATGTTCCTGGGTATTTCAATGCACTAGTTGTATAGATAGTTACAGTTATTTTTACAAAAACTATACAGTACCCCAGAGGTTGAATTCCGGAAATGAAATTGAAAGTTATTGAAATTTGAGGAACAATTATCCAGTGATATATAGAAACAAGAGAATAACTTGATTTTACCCATTATAAATGAACAAAATTGATTAGCAAATGAATCATTGCCCTTCAATTCTATATCAAACGTCCAGTGAAAATTTTGATTACTAAAATCTATACAATTAAACGCAGAAGGCAATGGCAACCCACTCCAGTACTCTTGCCTGGAAAATCCCATGGACAGAGGAGCCTGGTAGGCTGCAGTCCATAGGGTCGCTTAGAGTCGGACATGACTGAGCGACTTCACTTTCACTTTTCACTTTCACGCATTGGAGAAGGAACTGGCAACCCACTCCAGTGTTCTTGCCTGGAGAATCCCAGGGTCGGGGGAGCCTGGTGGGCTGCCGTCTATGGGGTCGCACAGAGTCGGACATGACTGAAGCGACTTAGCAGCAGCAGCAGCAGCATACAATTAAAATATTATAAATTCCTAGTTATGTGGGTCTACTATCAAAAGCTTTACCCCAGTGTTATTTCAACAATAAGCATAATTGACAGTGTGTGTTATAGCTCTGAAGTTTTGTGTAGACATTATAAAGTCTATAAAGAAAATTCAACAGAAATAAGAATTCTAAAGGAGATCGATCCTTGGTGTTCATTGGAAGGACTGATGCTAAAGCTAAAACTCCAATACTTTGGCCACCTCATGCAACGAGTTGACTCACTGGAAAAGACTCTGATGCTGGGAGTGATTGGGGGCGGGAGGAGACGGGGATGACAGAGAATGAGATGGCTGGATGGCATCACCGACTCGATGGACATGAGTTTGAGTGAACTCTGGGAGTTGGTGATGGACAGGGAGGCCTGGAGTGCTGTGATTCATAGGGTCTCAAAGAGTCGGTCACGACTGAGTGACCGAACTGAACTGAACTGAAGAACTTCTTCTGTACCAATAATTAACCATTTTTAGCAATTAAAGATGTATAATTTTACATTAAATGATGAGCTATTATGGCTACTGATTCTGTTCCTCAAAACTTAATCTGAGAGAGGTTCCAGAGGCAAGAGGTTTATGAATCTTGTAAACTAGCACACACACTTCAATAATATACAGTTATAAAATGAGTCTTACTGTGTTCCAATAAAGTTTCAGATCAATGTATCTCAAAATTAACCATAGTCAGAAATTGTTTGGACAATGGAGTGTTCATCTGTGATGGATTTTGCAAATATAAAACATGCCTACATCTATTTTCTTTGTTTTAACCTCTAAAGGTAACTCTGCACTCAATCAGGTCTTTGATTTTTCATTTTCAAAAATAAACTAGATAGCTGCAGTTTGAGGATCAGGAGCTAAAATAACACCTTGTGGTATTATTTAGTTCACAGACTAGACTAATACTTCTTTAGATTAAAAGCTCAAAATACTGTACGTTTTTCTACAGGAGATTCAGTTCTATTAGTGACCCATGACGTGATCTCTTCAACATCACCACCCTTTTCCATAAAACATAACTGTGTGTGATTCATTACAAGTGCTGGCACTGATTCTTTTTCCAGAAGCAACTAATCATAGCAACTAATTGACACTAAAAAAGAAAAATTTATCATTTTGACTAAAAAGATACTTGTGACTGATGAATATCACAAACAGTAGAAAATATGATCTCCTTTTGAAATGGTTCATCAGATTGTCACCACTCCTTTTGCTGTTACTGCCACCCACTGTTGACAGTCTGTAATTAGCCCTGCCTGGAGTCAGGAACGAAAAAACTCCAGGCCAGTGTTCTGATGGTGAGAAGACATGTGTGCGTATAATCTCAAGACCCACTGACTTATTTTGCTTGTTTCTTTATTTGTTGCAAAATTGGAAGTGGATCACCTATTCATTCTGGGTCGGTCAACTCAGGAATTGTGTACAGTTGCTTCCTCTGATGCAAGCAAACCAAGAAAAAAGGAAATAACCGCACCATCTAAGATAGACAGATCTTGGGTACCACCAGCTTTTACATACTGTTGTCTTGAAATGCCATGAGATAGAAGTAGGGGAATGGGTTCTGTTTTTGCTTCACTTGGGCTGCATCCACTCACCTGGCTTGCTGGCTAAATTCCTGAAGACTGCTTATTTTGGTCTCCAGTTATGAAGTAAGTTACCCTACTGTTGCAACTGTTCCTATAAGAGTTCATGAAACCCCATGCTTGACACTGACAAACAAAAAATGCCTGTGAGGTTGAGTGACCAGTTCCACGGAAGCTCTGAATTCCTTAAATCCAAGCCAGGAGCATGTGGGAATTAAGTCCCTGTGGCACAGCCTTTGATCAGTAGGGGTTAGGGAACCAGATCATTATTGACTCTGACAGATGAGTATTCTCAGATGTCACTGTGCCTAAGGCTTCTCTGATGATGAATGTCAATCAGCAGCTAGCTGGGTAACCCTTCTCATTATATGTGTTCTTCCTTCTTCCTGGTCTCAATGCCTCCACCCCTCATCACTGCTCCTCAGGAACAATTGGCACTCCTTAATAAAATGTTAGCACATAAACTTTTATCTCAGGCTCTGATTTCTAGGGAATTAAACTTAGGGTAGGTAATTAAGATTAAATTAGGTAGCAAAACAAAAGTGGAGCAATGTCTTTTTATTTCATTTTTAAGAGACATCTCATTAAATGCCTAGACTGAGAACTAGGGCCATTTCTTTAAAACATCCATTTATCAGCGGGGAGATGTGGCCTTCTAGGAATATGTGACAGCAACTGACATATTTTTGTGTGCTGAGAATTTAAAAGCACCTTGAAGATTGTTAGAGTTAATTCTCATGGGCATTTGTGTGTATCTTGAGCCCATCAAAAAATGTGAAGTCCAACATAGAGGTCAATCATAGCAGAATATCAGCTTCTTCATTATGATAATTTAATGAGATACACTACTGCTGTTAGTGAGCCAGATATTTGGTCTGATGATTGCAAGGAGATTTAGCTTTTAGCTTGACTATTATACCTGGCAGAATATATGCTGCTTGGAAAGTAGTCATCTAGAGAATATGGAAACCTCTGAGCAGGAGGAGAAGGGGACGACAAAGAATGAGATGACTGGATGGCATCACCAACTCGATGGACATGAGTTTGAGTGAAATCCGGGAGTTGGTGATGGACAGGGAGACCTGGCGTGCTGTGATTCATGGGGTCACAAAGAGTCGGATGTGACTGAGCAACTGAACGACTGAACTGAATTGAACTGAGACCCTGCTATCACTATCTCACAATCTTTCATCCTCTTTTAAGACCTTTTCAACTTGATATGAGTTGCCTGATAACTAAAAGTACTTAATTAGCAGAATCTTAATACAATCTCACAATATTGCTTCTAGGCATACTTTTACCATCGAGGTCATTTTGTTCCCTGTAGTCTTAGTCTTAATTTAACTATTTGGAGTTCTGAGTAGGGAGAAGTAGATCATTCAGATGTTGTTACACTCTGTGTGTGTGTTAGTCACTCAGTCATGTCCAACTCTATGTGACCCCATGGACTGTAGCCCACCTGGCTTCTCTGTGGGATTCTGCAAGCAAGAATATTGGAGTGGATTGCCATGCCATCCCCCAGGGGACCTTCCTGACCCAGGGATCAAACCTAGGTCTCCTGCCTTGAAGGCAGACTCTTTACCATCTGAACCACAAGGGAAGTCTCCTGTTATATTCGAGTGACTATTAAACCGTTTGAAAATAAGTAGAATTAATGAATATTGTACATTTTATACAATCAGTCTTTTAACTTTGTTCCTGCCACCTATGTTTCAGATGATGTGCTTGTGGCACTTTTTTCCTACAGTCAACATACTATTAATAGCAATTTAGCAATTCTTAATTCAGAAGTTATTTATTGATTGATTTTAATGAGACTGTCTTCAGTCAAGTTCAAAAGGCAGATAGATATGTGAACAAATCATATAGTTAAAAGCTGGAGTTAGAAGAAGAAGAAATGACTATTTCTGATTGGAGTAATGAAATATCATTTGTCCTTGCATTTGAATTTCAGTAGATAAAGAAGAGAGAAAGGTACTTCATGCAAAGGAAGCAGGTTTATCAGTTCAGTTCGGTTCAGTCGCTCAGTCGTGTCCTACTCTTTGAGACCCCATGGACTACAGCACGCCAGGCCTCCCTGTTCATTACCAACTCCCGGAGTTTACTCAAACTCATGTCCATTGAGTCGGTGATGCCATCCAACTATCTCATCCTCTGTCGTCCCCTTCTCCTCCCTCTTTCAATCTTATCCAGCAACCAGGGTCTTTTCAAATGAGTCAGCTCTTCGCATCAGGTAGCCAAAGTATTGGAATTTCAGCTTCAACATCAGTCCTTCCAATGAAGTTGGAAATTATGAAAAAACATAGCCCATTCCGCAATCTCTTTGTAGTCAAATGTTTTTGAACTTTCAGAAAGAAGAAGTGGGGAATGTTGGGAGTCACTAATGAGGACTTAGGCAGATGTCACACTGAAAATGTTGGCTGTATCATTCTGGGGAAATTGGACTCTATTTGATATGTGAAATGAAACCTGGAATAATTTAAACAATGAGCAGTATGGAAAGATAGAATAAAATGATCAGAAAAATTTTAGACTCATTCTCTTAAAGACAGCATAGGATACTGATTAGAAGAAGAGGAAAGCATTGTAGGGAAATAGGAATGTTTTAGAACCTTCCAAGTAAAGGATAAGCCCCTAAATTAAGTGAGTAGATACAGAATATGTATAGAGGGGGCAAAGATTCTATAAAGATTCTAGTGATAGAAAAGATATAAAATTATTCAGACCTGATGAAAATTTGTCAATGATCTCATGAGAGAAATAAATCAAGAAGCACCACTTACATGTTTCTTTATGAGAGTATATGGTAAAGGATCTAAATTCACAATCACTTCAATTATTAAAAAGAAGCAGACTTGTCAAATACCTGCTACATTTCAATCACTGTGATAAGCAATGGGAATATAAAAATGAAGTCTAACATGTTATCTGAGAATCTATGACAAGATGATTAAATGGGATTGTTTTAATCACAGTTTCGGTTGAGATCCAAGAAAATACACACTACATTTCAAAGTAAAGTACAAGACCACCATACAGGACTTGTAACTCGGAAGATAATTTCTACTCTTCATAATGTCCACCAAACTGAGGATACACCACTACAGTGTTTTGTATAATAGAAGAAACTTTTAATTTATTTCTATGTCATTGAAGGATAATTGCTTTACAGTATTATGTCTGGGTAGAAGAGAATTTTTAAAGAGCTTTTCATATATCAGTGTTCTGCTGTTCCACAAAGAAGTATGCTTACCTCTAGCACAGGGAGTGGCTCCAACTGGAAGGTGTCATGTATGTCTCCGAGAACTCAGTAGGCAAAGTGGACCAATATTTGGCTCAAGCCTGACAGATTTAAAAGGTGAGAGGCTGGCACATCAGGGTGACTTTCACTGCTCAAATTTGGCAAACTAAGATTCCTGATTGTTTCCCCTGAACTCACTGTTAGTGCTACGTGGATGTGAGCTGCCCTGGGAGCTAAGTGGGCTGTCAGCAGGGAGAAAATGGCTTGTATACGGGTGCGGTCCAGGATTCCCCAGGAGTAAGGAACCAGTCTCAAACTACCTGCTGGGGGAGAAGCAGTCCATTGTATAAAGAATCCTGCAGGTGATGAATCTCCAACAGTTGGGAGTTGTCCCCAGTGAATCAAAGAAACAAGTTTTCCAAAAAGATGAAAGCCTCTAAGCACCTTCAGTGGACATAAAGTGCTAACTCCAGCCCAGAGCAGTGTTAGTGAAATAAGAACATTTCTGGTTCCTTTATTTTCCCCCTACCCCCGACATGGTCTGATACAGTGTAGAAGAAAAAGGGTATGTGAAGTGCTGAGAGGTCAAAGAGAGGAAGGAAATATATGCATCTTCTCTTTAAGTATGAAGAAAGCTAGAGTCAGGAGGCCAGAGGTGAAGGAAAGGAGCCGAAGTCTGATGCTCTTGAGTAGTACACCGGATTAAGCACATTGATTATTAAAAAAAGGACTTCCCATTTTCTCAGAATATTCAGAAAATTCATTGGGCTTTCACTATAGATTTTGTCCAAAGGGATAGGGAAGAAGTGGTTCTACCAAGCAGGTTAGAATAAGCCATAAAGGAAAACCATAATTCTGTCTATGGGTTGACATTTGGTTTTCACAATGATTAGAAAGCTTGCAGTTTTGAAATGCTTGAATATTTGGCCTTAGTTAGTTAACTGAAATTTGCCTGTGAGTCCGGAGACCTAGATGCTAGCTCTGACCTCTGTAACTGTGGGCACATGGTCAGTCCACCCCCACATTCTCTGTGTTCTCCGATGTCCATGACAGAGTTAAAGTAAGTGATCTCTGTGAAGTCTCATATCCATATTGAGTTTAGTTGAAGAATATGTCTCTGATATATTTAACTTGTTTAAGAGACGTTACGGAGAAGGCAATGGCAAGCCACTCCAGTACTCTTGCCTAGAAAATCCCATGGATGGAGGAGCCTGGTAGGCTACAGTCCATGGGGTCGCTAAAGGTCGGACACGACTGAGCGACTTCACTTTCACTTTTCACTTTCACACATTGGAGAAGGAAATGGCAACCCACTCCAGTGTTCTTGCCTGGAGAATCCCAGGGACGGGGGAGCCTGGTGGGCTTCCGGCTATGGGGTCACACAGAGTCGGACACGACTGAAGTGACTTAGCAGCAGCAAGAGACGTTAATGACTGGGAAAATCTGAATGTCCGTCTCATTTGAATGTCTGGGAACCATGAATACAAAAGCATAAGCATTAAATTTTTGTTTTAAAAAAAGTATAGAGAAAAGACATATTTGAGGTTGTTCAAATAAATGTTTATGAAGTCTCCAAATGAATATCATGTAAGAGAAAACTAAATTTGGAATACATTTTGAAGGAGATTGTCATATAATATAGCATGGAAGGAAAGTAAGAGAAGGTTATATTAAATTTTTTGTACTAAAAAAAGTACAATGTACAGATTTAAAATTGCTTATAACTTAAACCTGTGGTCTAAAATCAAGCTCAGTTTTATTTCCTCAAACATTTCCAGTTAAAGTCCAACAAAATCTAAAACAAGTAGTTTGTGCATAATTTAATAAGTTGATTATTTATAAAAATCAACTGTTTCCTTTATTGGGCAGAACTGGTTATAATCTTTATTAACTTCTCTGGTGGCTCAATGGTAAAGAATCTGCCTGCAATGTGGGAGACCCAGGTTTGATCCCTGGGTTGGGAAGATCCCCTGAAGAAGAGAATGGCAACCTACTCCAGTATTCTTACCTGGAGAATTCCATGGATAGAGGAACCTGGTGCCCAGCAGGCTACAATCTATGGGTTTCAAAGAATCAAACACGACCGAGTCACTAACACAAATGCACACACAGTCATAATCTTTAAAAATGGTGGAAGTCAAGTGTTGAATTCACTTGAAATTTCTGTTGAACTCCTCCTATGGTTTTTAATACTTTATTTTTGCTATGAAATGTTTTTTTTTGTTCAGTCACTAAGTTGTCTCTGACTCTTTGTGACCCCATAAACTGCAGCACACCAGGCTTCCATATCCTTCACTATCTCCCAGAGTCTGCTCAAACTCATGTCCATTGAATCAGTGATGCAATCAAACCATCTCATCCTCTGTCATCTCCTTCTCCTCTTGCCTTCGATCTTAACCAGCATCAGGGTCTTTTCTAATGAGTTGGTGCTTTGCATCAGGTTACTAAAAGTATTGGACCTCAGCTTCAGCATCAGTCCTTCCAATGTATGTTCAAGATTGATTTCCTTTAGGATGGACTGGTTGGATCTCCTTGCTGTTCAAGGGACTCTCAAGAGTCTTCTCCAAAACCACAGTTCAAAAGCATCAGTTCTTCGGCACTCAGATTTCCTTACAGTCCAACTCTCACATCCATACATGACTACTGGAAAAACCATAGCTTTGACTAGACGGACCTTTGTTGGCACAGTGCTGTCTCTGCTTTTTAATATGCTGACTAGGTTTGCCATAGCTTTTCTTCCACGGAGCAACTGTTTTTTCATTTTGCAGCTGCAGTCATTCACTGTCTGCATTGATTTTGGAGCCCAAGAAAATGAAATCTGACACTGTTAGTCCCATGAAGTAATAGGAATTCCCTGGGTGCTCAGGTGGTAACAAATCTGCCTACAATGTTGGAAACCTGGGCTTGATCCCTGGGTTGGGAAGATTCCCTGGAGAAGGGAAACTTCCATTATTAGAAGAATACCCACTAGAATACTAGAATACCCACTCTAGTATTCTTGCCTGGAAAATTCCATGGAGAGAGGAGCCTGGGGCTTGGCAGGCTACAGTCTCTGGATTGCAAAGAGAAGAACATGCACACGTAATAGGACTGGGTGCCATGATCTTTGTTTTTTGAATGTTCAGTTTTAAGCCAGCTTTTTCACTCTCCTCTTTTACCTTCATTAAGAGACACTTCAGTTCGTCTTTGCTTTCTGCCATTAGGGTGGTGTCATCTGTATATTTAAGGTTGTTGATATTTCTCCCAGCAGTCTTGATTCCAGCTTGCACTTCATCCAGCCCAGCATTTCATATGTTGTGATTGCAGTCATGAAATTAAAAGACGCTTACCCCTTGGAAGGAAAGTTATGACCAACATAGACAGCATATTAAAAAGCAGAGACATTACTTTGCCAACAAAGGTCCATCTAGTCAAGGCTATGGTTTTTCCCGTGGTCATGTATGGATGTGAGAGTTGGACTGTGAAGAAAGCTGATCGCCGAAGAATTGATGCTTTTGAACTGTGGTGCTAGAGAAGACTCTTGAGAGTCCCTTGGACTGCAAGGAGATCCAACCAGTCCATTCTAAAGATCAATCCTGGGTGTTCATTGGAAGGACTAATGCTAAAGCTGAAGCTCCAATACTTTGGCCACCTCATGGGAAGAGTTGACTCACTGGAAAAGAGTCTGATGCTGGGAGGGATTGGGGGTGGGAGGAGACGGGGATGACAGAGATTGAGATGCTGGATGGCATCACCGACTCGATGGAGGTGGGTTTGAGTGAACTCTGGGAGTTGGTGATGGACAGGGAGGCCTGGCGTGCTGTGATTCATGGGGTCGCAAAGAGTCTGACACGACTGAGCGAATGAACTGAACTAAACTGAACTGAACTCTGCAGATAAGTTACATAAGCAGGATCACAATATACAGTACAGTACTTGACATACCCTTTCCCAGTTTAAAACCAGTTCATTGTCCCATGTCCAGTTCTAAATGTGGCTTCTTGTCCTGCATACAGGTTTCTCAGGAGGCAGGTAATGTGGTCTCAAATGTTTAGAATAAAATTTATTTCATTATAATTTAAAACAGCAGCAATAGTTTAAGAAATTGTATTCTTAAGATTAGTTTCCAAGGGGACTGGAGATGGGGCTGCAAGGTGAGATTACGTAGGTAAACAGTTGTCCTCCACCCCGATGGAAATTCTGTTCTTTCTGAATGGGTGGTGTTATGCTACGTATTTCCTGCTGGGACTCTTCATATTTCTGTATAAAGATCTCCTGCTCCCATACCCAACAGCCAGTCTAGTACTGGATGTGGTGATGCTCTTCCTGTATCTCGGAATTGAAGTAATTCACCTACTTTATGAAACAACCTAAACATCTATCGCCGCTGGAGCATTACTTTGCCAACAGAGATCCATCTAGTCAAGGCTGTGGTTTTTCCAGTGGTCATGTATGGATGTGAGAGTTGGACTATAAAGAAAGCTGAGGGCCGAAGAATTGGTGCTTTTGAACTGTGATGTTGGAAAAGACTCTTGAGAGGCCCTTGAACAGCAAGGAGATTCAACCAGTACATCATAAAGGAAATCAGTCTTAAATATTCATTGGAAGGACTGATGCTGAAGCTGAAACTCCAATACTTTGGCCACCTGATGGGAAGAACTGTCTCATTTGAAAAGACCCTGATGCTGGGAAAGATTGAAGGCAGGAGGAGAAGGGGAGACAGAGGATGAGATGGTTGGATGGCATCAACCGACTAAATGGACATGAGTTTGAGTATACTCCAGGTGTTGGAGATGGACAGGGGGCCCTGGAGTGCTGCAGTCCATGGGGTCGTAAAGAGTTGGACCCGGCTGAGCAACTGAACGGAATTGAACTTATTCTTAAGATTCTATACAATATAAACAAATATATCTATATGAATATACACAAATAAACAATTAATAAAACAAGCAAATATGTTTCTAAAATATATTTTAAAAAGGATTTAAAAAAAGAAGGATAACCTGAAGACTTCTTTCCTAAAGCCTGTTTCTAATAAATAGCATCAGGAGAGAAGGCCATCTGTCTGAGTGTTTGCTTAGAAATTTGCAGGTATGTTTGCTAAAATAATCACATCTTTCTTGTAAAACAACAAAAAGAATTGAACAACTTTAAAATCTCTGAAATATATACTTAGTATTCAGCTTGTATTTGATATTGCCTGTGTGTTTCTTTGTTAAGGAAAAGTACTGAAATACTTGTCCTTATATATATACCAAATATACCACATTGCACGCAGATTCTTTACCATTTGAGCCACCAGGGAAGCCCTTACCCAACCTGTTGTGTCCGACTCTTTGTGACCCCATCAACTATATAGTCCATAGAATTCTCTAGGTCAGAATACTGGAGTGGGCAACATTTCCCTTCTCCAGGGAATCTTTCCAACCCAGGGGTCAAACCCAGATCTCCCTCATTGCAGGCGGATTCTTTACCAGCTGAGCCACAAGGGAAGTCCAAGAATACTGGAGTGGGCAGCCTATCCCTTCTCCAGTGGATCTTCCCAACCCAGGAATTGAACCGAGCTCTCCTGCATTGCAGGTGGATTCTTTACCACCTGAGTTATCAGGGAAGTCCCTTCTTACCAAACACATATAAGTTAAAATGTATGCTATCACATATCTTTGGATTTTTCTTGATTGAAGATTCAGAATAGAATATTTAAACATTCTAAACCTTTAAACACAGGGATTTGGAGCAGTTTGGTAGTATAAACATTTTAATTGATAGTATTAGAAATATACATTTAAATGCTATTATAAGTATTGAGAAAGCTCAACAGGAGATTTGATGAGAACTAGATTCTGGGAATGTCCTGGGAGAATGGGAGAACTCAAGTTGGTACTCAAAAAGAGTCAGATGAAATAGCTCTGGACAAGGTTTAAATAGACAGACATATGGTGGCTGAACATAATTCCAGTAGATTCTTGCAGGCCAGGGCTGACTTAAAGGTGCCACTTGGAATCAACACTAGTATAGGTTAAATTTTTTTGAATGGTAATTTTGATGATTTTGGTTAGGATGAAATGTTTGGTCTTATTGTAAATTCCTAGAGCTTGACAACTGATCCCCTGCAGAATCATTTTCTTGTCTTGTTGGACACTATCAGCAATAGCACAGAGACATCAAAATACAAAACTTTACAATAGTATTCTTAATGATCTTTCAATTTTTTCATAGACTTAAACTATAGTACTATGCCCTTCTGTATTTTTCTCTCATAAACTGCTATAGTTTTATTTGCATTCTACAGTTGGCTTAAGCAAAATTTAAAATGTTATTGTTTACTATGTAGTGTTAAAAAGCCTGACTTTCCTTAAACACAAACATAACAGTGAAAACAAAACTAAAACAAAAAATATTTGTTTTAATGTGAAGCAATTCCAAAAGAATTTTTTTTTTTTACTTTTCAGAAAATGCTTGATTTAAAATTTCAGGAAAATGATTTGTGTAAAAAACACAAATGCAGATAAGTGTTAGTATAAAAATAGTTGATAAAGGATTTTTCAAGCCTGTTTGATTTTGTTCTTGTGACACAGTGAGTACTTAGGGTACAGGATTATCCTTCTTATATCAGACATATTTTCTTAATTTAGATAGCTATGTGTATGTCTGTGTATGCATTTTTTTAGCATTGTTTGAAGTACCTTTTGATTGGGCCTTGCATCCTTTTTCCTAGATTTTATTGTTATGTGTCATGATACATATTTGATGATAAATTATAATGAAAGTGAAAGTCACTCAGTCGTGTCCAACTCTTTGCAACCCCATGGACTATGCAGTCCATAGAATCCTCCAGGGAAGAATACTGGAGTAGGTAGCCTTTCCCTTCTCCAGAGGATCTTCCCAACCCAGGGACTGAATCCAGGTCTCCAGCATTACAAGAGGATTCTTTACTATCTGAGCTATCATGGAAGCCCCATGGGTTATTAATCCAAGGCCCTGATGTTTTAAAATTTGAATACAGTAAAAAGGCAAACACTAATCTAAATTATTTTAAGAAATTTAAAAAAGATAATAGATGTCAGTTAGAGGGAACAATTCTCTTTTGACTATATTTTAATAGGACTAGATAGTTCTAATTATTCTTGTACTTTCCAATACTAATAGCCAAGTGGAATATTGGATTTTAAATTAACTAGTATTAAAACTTTGAATTAGTTCCTCATTTGGTCAATATTTTGACAAGCAAATTAATGGATAAGTATAAGCCATCTAGTTAGCTCAGTAAACTTGACATTTATTCAAATAAGCAGATTAACCATGCATTGTTCTACAGAGGCTGGTAAATATAATGTTCAGTCAAACTTTTTAAGGAAGTAAATTCATTATAGACCTTCAGTTAAAAAAATTTTTTTTTGAAAAAATTGGTGATCTATATGACCTCAGTTTCCAAAGAAATATTTATAGTAAAACTATAATACAAAGAGTATGAACAATCTAAATGTTTGCTTGATGGATTGAGTTGATGATGCCATCCAACTATCTCATCCTCTGTTGCCCCCTTCTCCTCTTTCCTTCGATCTTTCCCAGCATCAGGGTCTTTTCCAGTGAGTCAGCCCTTTGTATGAAGTGGCCAAAGTATTGGACCTTCAGCTTCAATGCTTCAGCAAAGTATTGGACATTCAGCATCAGTCCTTCTGATGAACATTCAGGATTGATTTCCTTTAGTATTGACTGGTTTGATCTCTTTGCTGTCCAAGGAACTCTCAAGAGACTTCTCCAACACCACAGTTAACAAGTATCAATTCTTTGGTGCTCAGCCTTCTTTATGGTCCAACTCTCATATCTGTACATGACTAATGGAAAAGCAATAGTTTTGACTATACAGACCTTTGTTGGCAAAGTAATGTCTCTACTTTTTAACAGTATCTAAGTTTACCATAGCTTTTCTTCCAAGGAGCAAATGTCTTTTAATTTCATTGCTGCAGTCACCATCTGCAGTGATTTTGGAGCCAAGAAAACAAAGTCTGTCAGTGTTTCCACTGTCTCCCCATCTATTTACCATTAAGTGATGGGACCAGATAACATGATATTCTTGTTCTGAATGTTGAGTTGTAAGCCAGCTTTTTCACTCTCCTCTTTCACTTTCATCAAGAAGTTCTTTAGTTCCTCTTTGCTCTCTGCAATAAGTGAAAAGTGAAAGTGAAGTCGCTCAGTTGTGTCCAACTGTTTTGACCCCATGGACTGTAGCCTACCATGCTCCTCCATCTATGGGATTTTCCTGGCAGAATACTGGAGTGGGTTGCCAGTTCCTTCTCCAGGAGATCTTCCCAAGCCAGAGATTGAACCCAGCTCTCCCGCATTGTAGGCAGACGCTTTACTGTGTGAGCCACCAGAGAAGTCCAGTACGGGTGGTGTCATCTGCATATCTGAAGTTATTGATATTTCTCCCAGCAATCTGAGCTCCAATTTGTGCTTCATCCAGCCCAGGATCTCACATGATATACTCTGCATGTAAGTTAAATAAGCAGGGTGACAATATAGAGCCTTAACATACTCCTCTCCCAAATTGGAACCAGTTCATTGTTTCATGTCTGGTTCTAACTGTTGCTTCTTGACCTGCATACAGATTTCTCAGGAGGCAGGCAAGGTGGTCTGGTATTCCCATCTCTTTAATAATAATTTTCCACAGTTTGTTGTGATTCACATAGTCAAAGGCTTTAGCGTAGTCAGTGAAGTAGAAGTAGACATTTTTCTGTAATTCTCTTGCTTTTTCTATGATCCAATTGATGTTGGCAATTTGATCTCTGGTTCCTCTGCCTTTTCTAAATACAGCTTGAACATCTGGAAGTTCTCCGTTTACATTCTATTGAAGCCTTGCTTGGAGAATTTTAAGCATTACTTTGCTAGCATGTGAGATGAGTGCAGTTGTGCAGTAGTTTGAACATTCTTTGGCATTGCCTTTCTTTGGGATTGGAATGAACACTGACCTTTTCCAATTCTGTGGCCTCTGCTGAGTTTTCCAAATTACAATGTAAATGCAATTTTCAGTTTGTCACAGGGTGTTCCAGTTATACCATATATAGTATATATTTCTGCTTCATTAAAAGGATACATGAATAGAAGCAGTTCCACAAAAATGTTCAAGAAAAAAGCAATTTATATTCCTTTAGAAAACAAAGTGACTGCTTTGCAATATGAAACCTGACTAAATTCTTAAACCATAAGATCTTGCCCAAGCAGAATTATATTCCTTTACCTTTCATGAAAAACTGAGCTGATACCTGAAACTAGTAGAATGAGAGTTAGTAAAATATTTAAAGAAGAGGAATCCTCTCTCAACAACTATATTTAACTTATTTAATGCAACCAACACATCCATATATGGAAGGTTACATAAAACTAAAAATGTTTCCTCATAATCTAAGTGACTAAAATATAGAAGGTAGGCTTTTAGCACTCTCTGGAATCAAACACAAAGATGCAGCCAAGTATGTGTCATGATGATGGTTAAGCTGCTTATTGAACATTTTGTAAGGTTAAAAACCTGCTCTCTGCCTTTGCATTATGCTGCACTAGTTAGAATGTCTAATGATTTTTATTTTTTTTTCCTTTGTGCAACTCTTTTATTATTATTATTTTTTAACAATATGCATTTTATTTTTTTTCTTTTTTATTATTTTTTTAATTGGAGGCTAGTTATTTTACAATATTATATCGATTGGTTTTGCCATACATTGACATGAATCCGCCCCGGGTGTACATGAGTTCCCCTTCCTGAACCCCCCTCCCACCTCCCTTCTCCCCTTATCCTCCCTCTGGGTCATCCCCTCATACCAGCCCCAAGCATCCTGTAACATGCATCGACCCTGAACTGGTGATTCGTTTCACATATGATAATATACATGTTTCAATGCCATTCTCCCAAATCATCCCACCCTCACCCTCTCCCACAGAGTCCCAAAGACTGTTCTATACATCTGTGTCTCTTTTGCTGTCTCGTATACAGGGTTATCATTTGCATCTTTCTATATTCCATATATATGAGTTAGTATACTGTATTGGTGTTTTTCTTTCTGGCTTACTTCACTCTGTATAATAGGCTCCAGATTCATCCACCTCATTAGAACTGATTCAAATGCATTCTTTTTAATGGCTGAGTAATACTCCATTGTGTATATGTACCAAAGCTTTCTTATCCATTCTTCTGCAGATGGACATCTAGGTTGCTTCCATGTCCTGGCTATTATAAACAGTGCTGAAATGAACATTGGAGTACATGTGTCTCTTTCAATTTTTAGAAATTAAGTTGCCAGTTTGAAAACGGCAAGGGCACATCATTGCAATAATTTCTCTATCTCATTTATTTCTATCATGATGCACATGATTCTCACACATGAAGATTATAAAAGTTCATTTAAAATGCTCTAAGATGTAGAAATTAATTTAATGTCTGTTTTCCCTGCTTGCAGGAAATCACAAGCATGCTACATTAATTCAGTGAAATTTTTATATTATGTTTTATGGAAGGAATTCAATAAGAGCTCACTTTCACAATGTTTTTATATGAATGTTATTTTTTTAATCAGCTGACATAAATCTGAGCACTCATTCTATCTGAAGAGTTAGTAATTCTTCTTTTATATTTCTATCTATCCTGCCCATTAACTTATTGTACCTATAACCTACGAATCTAATGTTAACTTGTAACCTGTTAACCTTGGTCATTCAGAATGTCAATTGGATTTCTTGGGCTAGTCTAAGATTCTAAACTATCTTTTTCAATGTGAGTATGACTATCCTAATGCATAACTAGAGGAGTTCCAGAAGATTAGGGATATATCGGTCATGTGTCATTTTGGGCATGCAGAGGATTAATGCATTGCTCCATAGATTTCAGTGAAACATCCCAGACTACTGATTAATGGTATAAATTTGGTGTCCGGAGAAACTCTGGATTGAAAGAAAAAAGTTTCCTTTGATTCCTCAAAAGGACACATCTATGTTTTAGTTATTTCCCTTATAATCTTCATATGTGGAGAAAACTAATATTTTGCTCAAGTATCTTTAAGACGTGCAAATGATCATCTAATATCCATGTTCTCTGCTAGGATATAAGGTAATCTTTCTTAAAATATAAAGCTATCCAGTTAATTAATAGTACTTCCTTTACATAATACTACCACACTGCTTTGATTGTTTTAGAATTAAAAACCTCAGTCAGTCAGTCAGTTCAGTTGCTCAGTCATGTCAGATTCTCTGTGACCCCATGAATCACAGCACACCAGGCCTCCCTGTCCATCACCAACTCCCGGAGTTCACTCAAACTCATGTCCATTGAGTCGGTGATGCCATCCAGCCATCTCATTCTCTGTCATCCCCTTCTCCTCCCGCCCCCAATCCCTCCCAGCATCAGAGTCTTTTCCAGTGAGTCAACTCATCGCATGAGGTGGCCAAAATATTGGAGTTTCAGCTCTAGCATCAGTCCTTCCAATGAACACCTAGGATTGATCTCCTCTAAAATGGACTGACTGGACCTCCTTGCAGTCCAAGGGACTCTCAGGAGTCTTCTCCAACACCACAGTTCAAAAGCATCAATTCTTCGGCGATCAGCTTTCTTCACAGTCCAACTCTCACATCCATACACAACCACTGGATAAACCATAGCCTTGACTAGACAGACCTTTGTTGGCAAAGTAATGTCTCTGCTTTTTAATATGCCATCTAGGTTGGTCATAACTTTCCTTCCATGGAGTAAGCGTCTTTTAATTTCATGGCTGCAATCAGCATCCACAGTGATTTTGGAGCCCCAAAAAATAAAGTCTGACACTGTTTCCACTGTTTCCCCATCTATTTCCCATGAAGTGATTCAACCAATTACCAAATTCTCCTGCCATTTCATCGTTTAAAGGTACATTGAAGCAAATTATCCATTTGTTGATATTGAATTGTTAGGTAATATAGCTATTTATCTGATTTTATATCTAGACTTTTAACATTGCTTAGTATCAGTTTAAATTTTCATAGCATTTATTATTTCATGCTAAATATGGTTATATGAATAGTAACATAATTTATGCTTTACTTTTCTATTTATACTTATGCATTCCAAAAACTTTCGGGCTTCCCTGATAACTCAGGTGGTAAAGAATCTGCCTGCAGTGCAGGAGACTCCAGTTCAACTCCTGGGTTGGGACGATCCGCTGAAGAAGTAATAGGCTACCCACTCCAGTATTCTTGGACTTCCCCTGTGGCTCAGCTTGTAAAGAATCTGCCTGCAATGCAGGAGACCTGGGTTTGATCCCTGGGTTGGGAAGATCCCCTGGAGAAGGGAAAGGCTACCCACTCCAGTATTCTGGCCTGAAGAGTTCCATGGACTATACAGGCCATGGGGTCACGAAGAGTCAGACACGACTGAGCAACTTTCACTTTCATTCCAAAAACTGTAAAGAAAATCACAAAAACACACAAATGTTTTTCTCAGCTGAGATTGCAATAAGAATAGATATCAGAGAGTTTGATAGCATAGCTTCTGATGAAAACCCAGATCTTTCTCATATGAAAATATGGATTTTATCTTTATCAAAGATTCATTGTCTTTGGATGTAATAACTTTCAGAGGGTCAAAAAGAATAGAGAGAGAAAGAAAGAAATTTGCAAACTAGGTATATCAAAAACTCATGGTAGGATTTATCAATATAAGTTATCTTAAACTAAGGCAAGTTTTTTTTACTCCTTTTTTTAAACTTTTTAATTTATATTAGGGTATAGGTGATTAACAATATTGTGATGGTTTCAGGTGAACAGCAAAGGGACTCAGCCATACATTTACACATATCTATTCTCCCCCAACTCCCTCTCCCACCCAGGCTGCCACATAACATTGAGCAGAGTTCCATGTGCCACATGGTAAGTTCTCAGTTATTTTGAGATCTGAGATATTCTGAGTTCATTTATCTTATATAATGATGTAGCAGGAATGTTAGCAGGTTCCATTAGAGATCTCACTTTTTCCAACCCCTGACTAGTGTTACAAAGTGTATCTTTTCTGAGGGGTGTCCTATAATAGAAAAGTTTAAAGAATGCCACACAAGGAGACATTTATGGTACCTTATTTAATATAGCCAAAAATCACATGGCAAAATTCATGTCTCATCTGTATATCCTCTTATATCTTTCTTAGACCTAAGCTACATGTCATATTTTTCATGAATAGAATAAAGCAGATCTTCATCTCCAAAGTTAGAGTAAAATGTGGGTGAAGCGTGTGATTAAAAAAAAGTGTTTTATATATCACAGGCTTCAGTTTACTCGGAACTTACCCAACATATTCCAAAGAAAATCCGGTTAAACAAAGTACCTCTTGGAGAGAGAATAAGAGATAAAATAAGCAATCATTTAATTCACTTTAGTAAAGCCTTTTAAGCATGCTTCCTAAGAAGTGAGAAAGATAATAACTCTAATGACTGGGAAACAGAATATTTTGCAAGCTACTTGCTTTCCAATCACCTCCTTATTGCAAAATTGAAGATGTAACTCTTTGAGTTACATCAGTTACAATACTGATGATAAATCAGTGTGATATGATTATTTTTAATGTACTTCAAAAGTTTTCACAAATTAAGTAACACATGTATAGTGAATCTGTTTTTTTCTAGCTACTTAATTATGAGAACAGGTTTCTCAATCTAGGCATTATACTGTAAAGGTACTCAGGAAAACTAGAATATATCTCATGCTGAATCGTTTATTTTTTGGCCACTCGCTTCATGTGGGATCTTATTTCCCTGACCAAGAAGCAAACCCACACCACCTGCTACACGATCCCTGAATCCCTGCATTGGAAGCATGGAATCTTAACCACTGCACCTCCAGGGAAGTCCCTGAATGATTTTTAATTCCAACAAGTTATAGTCATTCACAGTTATGTCAACTAATTGGGGGAGGATTACCTAAATCATTTAAAAAAGCAATTTGGATCCATTTCTCATAAGCTTTGGGGGGAGGGAGTTGGTTAAATTTTTTTAAAAATTTTAACTGTGGTAATCATTTCTGATAAATCTATTTTTTGATGATTATAAGCAAATGTGTCACATAGTTGTTTTTTCATTAACTATAAATTTTACTTTTACCTCAATTCAGAAGAATTTTTGAAAAATCTAGTGTCAGTTTCTACGAAGAGCAAGTTGAAAGGATAGCTATATTGTTGACCATAAAAAAAAAAAAGAAAAAAAGCCCACAGTCTCAAAGCTGCAGATTATTCAGAATTGTTACTAAGGACTAGGCTGGGAAGGCAGCCTCGCAGATATCTCTGAGGAACTATTCCAAAGAAGAAAAGGAAGATTTGGGATATATAAGAATATTTGCTTAAAAAAAAAAACAAAAACATGTAGTCAAACATCAAAAGATTACTGATTCAAATGGACATCTCAAGTTAGTGATTTTGGCATATTCCTATGTATGAGAAGATTCAAGAGTCTGGTTCACTGAAATTATTCTTCACACGACTGAGTGACCAACACAACACAATGCATCTTAACTATCTAGGGCTCCTATCCCATTTTCCTGCACCCTGAAATCCCCTCAGCGAGTACCAGCAGGGCAGCTGCAGTGGCTGACAGTTTGATGCAGACAACATTCCTTGTTTACTGAAATGGCAGTCAACATTTCTTGTCTACAGCTTCAACTGGAGTCAATGCAAGAATTTCAGTTATTATTAATGTCATGCTGCTGCTGCTAAGTCACTTCAGTCGTGTCCGACTCTGTGTGACCCCATAGATGGAAGCCCACCAAGCTCCCCCATCCCTGGGATTTTCCAGGCAAGAACACTGGAGTGGGTTGCCATTTCATAATCTCAGTATAATTACCAGGGAGGCTAATGCAGGGTGTGTGATAAAGTCATGGGAGGAGAGACCAAGAATTCAACAATTTAGAGCATCAGAAAATTGTGTAGTAAATGAAACAACTAAGAACTTTTACTCTAATGATGCTGGAATGACAAAGAATGAGTTAAGAGATAAAGTCTTCCAGGAAGGAGGGCAACCAGAGAGAGTGGAATATATAGTAGGATGATATGAGATTCAGAGGTTAGGGAAGAGGAAAGAGGAAGAAAGAATTCTCTGGAACAAGCTCTGAGATGATGAGAGGGTGCACCTCCCCTCTCTCTGCCCTTTAACAAAAGAAGCAAAAGCAGCTAGAGTTGGAGAGAGAGTAGGAAATCAACATATGATTGTTTTGAATCTAGTTCCTGCTTCACATCATAGATGAGAAAGTTATTTTTAACGTTTTGCAAATTCATAGTTACTTAATTGTGAAGAATTTTACAGTGCAGAATGTGAATATATATGAATACAAATTAGTCTCTTACACTGTCTACAGCTTTATTAAATTGATCACTCATATTTAGAATAATGAATCTCAGGCATTACAAATTCCTCCTGCAGATAACAAGGTAAATTATATCTTTCACTTTCTAAAATGGTAAAGTACACACATTCATTCTACTTCTAAATATGTTCAGCAGAAGAATTAAATAGGAAAAGGTTTTTATCTTGTATGTTATTAATGTAAGTCATTAATGAGTGCATAATTAATATATTACTCTTGGATACACATAATGGGAGATGAAACCCAATGTAATAGCTGGAATCTTTTAAAATGATTTTGAACGTTGTTTATTCATTTATTCATTTTTACCATTTCACTGATTTTCTGACAGAAGTAGAAATTCTGACTTCTTCCTTAGTATTCAACATCTGGTTGCCAATAGCAATGAGTCAGGCAAGCCTCAGGGCAGAGAATGCAGTACATTTGATTTGCCTGAATTTGAAAACAAATGCTTTAAATGAGAGTATTTAAACTTCTTATCGAGAAGATGAAATGCTAGTATTGGGGGTAAATACTTTTCCTATAAATTCCTTGGCTTGTTTTTTATCAGGCACTGAAAATTTTATAACATAGCATTTTTATTTTGCCTTAACTGCCTGGAAAGTCAAAGTAAAATTTGGGGTTCAACTCTAGCAACAAGCTATGTATTTGAACACAATTATTTCTCATGGTTTGAAAGGTCTTTAGTTATGTTTATAGATTTTAGTGCCCAATTAAATATTGTGTTAAATTTATAACACAATATCTTTTGGGATGAAGAACCATTTTAATAAAAGCGTAAATATTTTACATTTTTCTCCTCTTTCTGTTTGCTCTTCATATGGCATCTGTCTTCTGTTTTTCATGTAAAAAGAATAATTAAGGGAAACTATAATACTTTTCACACTTAAAAGTATTTCAAAAGGCTGCGGTAATTTTTCAACCAAAAAAAGAGTTCACTTATTTCTCAATATATCACTAATTCTGGGTTTTAACACAAAAATGCCTTTCAATACAATATTTACTAATATTAAATTGGTTAATTTATTGCATTAAGAAATTCCTAGCAGTTTCTGCTATTTTAATATAGATTGTATCAAAGATCAGAAATAACAAAAGTTAAACTGGTGAATCATTGCAGGAGTATTTAGTAAAACTTTATTATTCACACACCAAAAAGACAGATTGAGAACTGTGAGCATTCAAGCCAAAATATGGAATGAGGCTCAGAGGAATATTGTTATAAAGCAGCTTATAAGGTAAATAGACAGTAACTGTTCTTTACAGTGATTTTGTCTTAAATGATAGGGAATCAGTTAGTGGTTACCTCATATCAACCCTGGAAAACAACGTAAATTTTGCTTATGACTTCTAGAGGCATAAGCAAGAAATGACCCAGTTCAAGCTAGTCTTGCAAAGTAAGCTATATTAAGCTTTCCTTGTATAACTAAACTGATTTTGTCTGCTTAGGGAATTTTCAAGGCTGGTCTCCATTTGTTTTTAATTTTAACAGTAACTTGTTTCATAAAACAACTTGTTTTTTCTCTGTGCTTTTAAAATATTTTGAAAATAATGGATCAGCTTTGACACACATATCATTTTTTTCATATGTGAACTCCCATAACCCTTCTAGAAAATGCAATCGAATCTATTTTTAAGGATGAAACTAGAAACCAAATAGAACAGGTAACTGCTATGCTATTATCATATAGTACTGTGCCATCATTCTTTATGACTTCACCTGTGGTCTGGCAACTCAGTGAACGTGTTAGAATAGAAATACAGAAAAGCTCATTGAGGAAATGCTCTTTCTCTGCTGTACCACTTCACATTCAAGTTAAAATGTGAACTCAGAGGACTGGGGAAAGCAGTTTAACACCTCTAGATATATTCATGATTAATACTTGTACCTTAAAATACAAATTTCAGCAATTAAATGATTTGCATTCAGCAATTAAATGAAATTTCAAGTAAGTGTTTTATTAACCAAAGAATTAAAAACTACCTGGTTTTCATCTTCTTAAGTGGGTCAGATTCTTAGGAAAGAAGTGGCTGCCTTGGGCAGAGAGAGATGATGAATATAAATCAAATCGAAATGTAATATAACTCGTTCCACTTAAATGGTTTTTTAGAAAACTTGCTCTGGGTCCAAAAAAAAAAAAATGGTGCAAGAGATTGATAAGTTTTGTGTGACCTGAACTCAGATCAAGTAAACACGTGTAGCCTGAGTGCATTAAGAAGTAAATATGCCCAGTTCGGTCCGTTCACTTAACAGACATTTATTGTAGAGGAATGAGGTGCCAAACATGGCACAAAGTATACTTTCAAAAATCTGTCTTTGTAAAAGAAAATGACAACACACTATGCGTTCAGGACAGAATGATCAAAACAAGGCAAACCAAAGATCCCGTGACTACTACTTGATAGACGTGAACACAGAGAACCTGGAGGGTGGCAGGTACATTTTGACTCTGCAGGAGCAGGAAAGCATCACAGAGGACATAACTGAATTGGGACTTGAAAAATGTCTATAGTTTTGCCAGTTATGGAGAAATGGATAGGAATTTCACATGTAGGGAACAGAAGATGAGAATGCACAAAAGTGGCATATTTTCAGAAACATGAAAATTTGGGCAATTCTTGCATGGTTAAGTGGTGTGAAATAGAGCTAGAAAAGTAGAACTGGATCATATGAAAAAGCACCTCATGTGTAATAAATGTGAATTTTGTTCCCAGCAGAGATCAAGGAGTCAATAAATGTTTTATTTTACTTTGATTTACTTTAATTCAAGCATATGAAAATAATAATTCAAGCATATCAATTTTTTTAATTTTAAAATATTTTATGAAAATAACACTGGATATGAAGACTTAATGCAAGGAGGATACGGTTATTGTGATGTGAACTGCAAGTCTATTATAAGAAAGATCACAGAAAAATGTATATTTAAGAAACATATCTGATGTCACTGATTTGATATTGAGGAAGAAGATAGAGAACTGGGGGTAAGACAGATTTATTATAATAATTTCTATCAGAGAAGATAAGAAAACTTACCTGGTAAAACTGTATAAACTCAAGAAATGAGGTATCAAATTTGTGCCATCTATATTGAACAAAATGGACACTTAGTTATGTTCTCTTTTAGGATTGAAAGTAGGGAAATTCTCATAAGTAATATATTTTAAAATGTGTGTGCAGAGGGCAGTTCAGGTATTATTGCTCTTCCTCTGAAACCTGAGAAGACAAGATTTTAAAAAGGAACCAGACTCATTGAAACATAGACTACAGCAATGTGAGGTTATATCTTACAGTTTATGACTGTATGTGTTCCAGATATTTACTGAAGAGACTGAAATGTTTAAAGGGATTTTAAAATATATTTTGTCCCATTAATTTTAACATTTATTTTTGGATACTGATTTGCATTTTAGAAAGCCTAGGCTGTTATCACCCACCAGAGACGCAGTATCAGAATAGTTAACACGAGAGATCCTATACCCAGATAACTGGCCTCAAATACTGTTATTTATTAGCTGCATGATTTAAAGCAAGTGACTTACACTCTCCTTGCTGAAGTTTCTTCATCCGTAAAACAAGAATGATAATAAATAATACCATTATTAGTTGAGTACTGTAATTACAATGTGGAATAAATAATAAAAGTAAACACTGAATGCCCTTAGCAAAGGCTAGTAGGCCCTGATTTAATCATTTTTATATATTGTCTCATTAATTCCTTATGAAAAGCCCACAGATTAAGTATTATTACCCTGTTTACTGATGAGGAAGTCATGATGCAGAGATGCTGAGTCTCACTATTTGAATTCAGTCAGGGTTCACTGTCTTACAAGCACTTTATTTCTTGACTGTTTCATGGGTGACTTTTGCTGTAAGCTTCATAAGTAGGTAAGCTCATACATGTAAAGTATTTAGAACTTTACTTGCATGTCCAGCATTGACTAAGTGCCAGTAAGTGTTAATTGCTTTTCCTAGTACTACTCTTTTCTACTACAATTTAATAGTTCAAACCTTGAGAGAGTGAATATCAGAAGCTGAAGTGCTTGGTGTACACACGACCTCTTACATACGCATCTTCTCATTAGTAGAACTGGTACTTTTTATTAGAGAAGTCTCTGTTGCAACAGTTTGTTATTAGTAACATTCTCTCTGTTTTTTTATGTACTGGGTTTATTGTTTGTCTGACTTCCTAGATAATGGACTCATATGAGAAGAAAGTTTCTTTCCTCTGTTTCTGTTTTATACACAGCAAAGAGATGGACACATCACAGGCTTTTGGTAAATATTTATGATAAACAAAGGTGAACACAATAGAAGTAAGAATAGAATCATTTTTCCCTTAGTCACTTGCATAGATTATAACAAAAGCATTGAAATTAGAACATAGTGCATTATTTCTCTATGACCATCGACAAGGTGAAAAGCAGGCCCTTGTCATAAAAAAAGTGACTGTAAAAGAATCTTAAGTGAGGGTTCTCAGGCCCTCTTAATGGGAGCATTGTCTTTCCCCTGGATCTCCCACCTGCTATGTCTGAAGAGAAGCATAAGAAGGAAAGTATGTTTCTTAGCATCACAGCAAAGATGCAGGTGGCGGAAAATAGTTGACTTCAGTGAAGAAATTGTTCTTACTCCAAAAGAGATATCTATATTAATGTACCATGCAGAATAATATGGCACCTATGGAACTTTTTACCCTTATAGACTCGTCTGTCTTATTCCTATTTGAGAGTTAATACCACCATATGATTTCCCCCTTCATGTTCTCAACAAGAATAAACTCCTAGGGATATTGCTATATATATCTTAATATCTGAAACTAGACACTAGCTTTCAAAGATTTGGAGCACAGAATTATAAAGGATCATGAAGAGGGACTGTTTTAAAAGAGTGAAAAACAAAGATTTATTAGTGGAGGTTATCTTCTTATATGGAGATCTTTGGGAAAATGAGCACAATAAATGTCAAATTTGGTAAAAAGTAACTTCTTGATAGTAATTTTCATCTAAGAATGTGTTTGTAATCGGATTTATAAATTAAGATTTCTTGAAATAGTTGCTATTAGTTTTATCATCATATATATTTTAATCACATGTATATATTTTAATTAATTGTGTTATAATTAATATACAGAGTGTATATTGTGTAAAAGATCATGGTGTGGTCCTAAGAGGTATAAGCCATGGTTCTAATCCCAAAAGTTGTCATTGGGGTGATATATAACACAGAAATGATAGTGTGACTTGTCAATGAAAACAGTGCTCTTACATGGACTGCATTTTGTCTGTGAAAAATGTTACTCAATTTTGATTAATTTCACCTGATCACATTTTAATAAATTTGTATAACATATCATACTGATATCCACCTGAATATCTGTGGAGAATTGTTCATGACCTCTGATAGCTGTATGTTTATAGCATAGTCAGTAAAAAGATTGCTGTTTTTATTATAGTAAAATTTTAATCTAGATACAAAATTTTAATTCAGAGGGGAAGTTTGGTGGAATTGTGTAATGAAAAGGAAAGAATGCCAGGGATAGAACCTCAATTGGATCTCGGTGGTTAGAGTAAGAGAAGGTTGATATGTTGTAAACAAAGAGATGCAATGATTAAATTTTCAGTTCTAACCCACATCTCTTTCTCTGTTAGATCAACTGAAATGCTTATTGCCTCTTTAAAATGAACTTTTCTCTCATCTTAAAATATTTAATAAAAATATCTATTTTAATATACTTACATAGTCCTTGTATATTCTAATGATTATGCTCGTATGCTGTAGATCACAGAAATTCATGTTTAATAATTCAAATAAGAGCACATAGTGTCATCAGTTTTTCCCTCATAATCATTGAGATGCAAATCAAAACCACAATGAGATACCATTTCACACCAGTCAGAATGGCTGCTATCCAAAAGTCCACATGCAATAAATGCTGGAGAGGATGTGGAGAGAAAGGAACCCTCTTACACTGTTGGTGGAAATGCAAACTAGTACAGCCACTATGGAGAACAGTGTGGAGATTCCTCAAAAAACTGGAAATAGAACTGCCATATGATCCAGCAATCGCACTCCTGGGCATACACACCGAGGAAACCAGAATTGAAAGAGACACATGTACTCCAATGTTCATTGCAGCACTGTTTATACTAGCCAGGACATGGAAGCAACCTAGATGTCCATCTGCAGACGAATGGATAAGAAAGCTTTGGTACATATACACAATGGAGTATTATTCAGCCATTAAAAAGAATACATTTGAATCAGTTCTAATGAGGTGGATGAAACTGGAGCCTATTATACAGAGTGAAGTAAGCCAGAAAGAAAAACACCAATACAGTATACTAACGCATTTATATGGAATTTAGAAAGATGCAAATGATAACCCTGTATACGAGACAGCAAAAGAGACACAGATGTATAGAACAGTCTTTGGGACTCTATGGGAGAGGGTGAGGGTGGGTTGATTTGGGAGAATGGCATTGAAACACGTATGTTGTCATATGTGAAACGAATCACTAGTTCAGGGTCAATGCATGTTATAGGATGCTCGGGGCTGGCATGCGGGGATGACCCAGAGGGAGAATAAAGGGAGGAGGGAGGTGGGAGGGGGGTTCAGGAGGGGGAACTTATGTAAACCCGGGGCGAATTCATGTCAATGTATGGCAAAACCAACCAATATAATATTGTAAAATAATTTGCCTCCAATAAAAAATAAATTAATTACCAAAAAAAATCCTAATAGTCATATATATTATATAATAAAAATATTAAAATATATGAATGAAAATGCTGCTAACATATTTTTACAATGTTCCGAACTGCAAGTTGCTTTATAGGCTTCTGCTTTTTCTGACATTCAAATTAATTCCATTTTTTAAAAGCATAGGCAACATATATTTAATTCTTCCAGTTTAAAATAAAATATTTTTGTGCTTTAGTGAGCCATCCTCTTTGTGCAGTTTCCTTACAGGGCATAATTATTTGCAAACAGTCCTTACTCCACAACCATATTGTTAACAGAATTTGAACATATCATTTGAAAGGAATGATGGAATTAATTAAATATACTTCATATATTTTCAAAAATGAATGTCTGCAGCTTAGAAACACCTATGCAAAAAGGACTAGATTTGTTTTTAGCTACAGATAACACACTTTCGATTTGTGCCAAAAATAAATGAGTTGTGATGAGACAGGATGAAATTGGCTTTTTTTTTTAAACTATGTCTCACTTTTGAGAACACATTTGTTCTTGAAAATGTAGAAAATTACTTTTAAAAATTAAGCCTTAGTTTAGACATACTAACAAAGTCCACTTTCAAAGGAAAATTTGTGTGCATGAGTGTGTGTTTGTGTATCTTTGCTTGGTGCTTTTCATCTAGTCAGAAGGGGAAAAAATAACTCTAGAAAAAGTATATAAAATCTTATGTATATTCAAGTCACAAATTTCAAATTCTGTTCTCAAAAGAGTTTTTATATGATATAAGTATGAAAGCATTTTATTTACGTTAACATAGAGATGAGAAACCACTTACATTTTAAGGATGACGTTGAGAGAGATTTTCATAGTTTCAATATCTTGGGTACAGGCTCCATGAGGACATGTATTGTTTTATATTTTGATCCCTGAAATGTCCCAGGCCTGTACTTAATATATTCTCATTATTATCAAAATATTTTTGCTCAATGAATAAATGAATGAACTATTTGTAAATGATCACCGTGCTTGTTTTAGATCATAAAAATATGAGAAGAGTCAGTTACTTGTCTGAGGCGGTGGCAATAGCCTAGTACATAGATTTCTAAAACAGTGATATTGTCCTTCAAATAAATTATTTTACTGTTGAGTGCTAAATTGTGATAAAAGTAAACATCTAAGCAAAATTATTTATGCTAAAAGATAAACTATCTTACATTCTCTTATTCTATATACCGCCCTTCTTAAATCATCTTATGACTTAAAAATCATTCCTACAAGAGCTAGATACATAAGGTAATATCAATTTTATTATGATGATTTATTTGTCCATTCAGTAAACATTTAGTAAATGCTTTCCTTCAGCGGTATGCTAGGTAGTGGGAATAAAATTTGTCAACATGACTGCTATGGTTCTTGTCCCATGGACATTTCCTCTTGTGACAGAAACAAATTAAAAACAAGTAAACACATACATTAGCAAAATAAATGTGTCTTGGGATAAGTGCTCTGAACAAAATAAATGGAGATCGGGAGTTTGAGGATTGAATGAATCTGTAGTTACAGTGATCAGGGGAGGCACTTTCAAGGAGGAAACATTTAAGCTTAGACCTGAAAGTTGCAAGTTCAACTTAAAAAGGGACTTCCCCATTTCCACAGAGTTTAAAATATCTCTGAAGGCAGGCATCTATGCCAATGGAAGGGCAAGAAAAAGAGAAGTTACTGCAGCAGTGATGTACGATAATCAGTAGTGTTGGAAATGTTTGCACCCAGTAGTTAATTCCTATTTATCCAAATGGAAACATTCCTATTATGTCAAATAGTTATTATGAAGCACCCTTATTATTTTGTGTTTTTCAAACAGTGTTTGGGGTGTTAAAAGAGCTGCTTAATATAAAACAAAGAAGTAGAATTTTGATAATACCCAAACAAGTGCAATATAATTTTATATATAAAATCTTGACTATATTTCTATTTTTTATTTGATTTCTTTATTTTATACATGTTTCCCAGGATAGTCCACTGGTCTTACAGTCTGACAGGAATGTAACAGTGAATGCAAGAAATCACATGGGGCAGTTAACTGGACAGCTGACAGTAGGTGAGTGCTTTGGGGTAAAGATTGCTCATACCATCTTACTCCATTTAAAGCTCTGTGGTTGTTTAAGTTGGGAAAAGCAAAATATATTTTTTCTCTAATATATTATTTCTTTCTATATATATATAGACATTCCCATGCAGCCCTATTAGCTTTCACAGGATTTGATTTGTCATAGGCTAGTTAAGGTCATTGTTACCCTTGTCAATGTGTTAATGTGAGACTGAATTACATATATTTTGCTTTTATTACTCTTGAATTATGAAATGCACCATTTTCTAACAAATATCTCCCTAGTATATTAAATTATAGTAAATAAGCTTAAATAAACATGAGATGCAAAATCATTTATCTTTTTTCTAAATAAATAATTTACTAAATATTATCTGCTTGTATAAATTAGAAATGACATAATTGAATATAAACTTAACATTGACCAATTATAAATTTGATGTTGAAATTATATATAGTTAAGGTTTATAGGCTTTAGAAGTTGTTAGTATGTTTATGATAAAATATTACTAATGTTTTCTCATTGTCAAAAATTTAGAGATTCATATTACATGGCATTGTTATTTAACTTAATTTCTATAAGAGAAATGGGAAATTAAGAGTCAGATAAAATTATGTAAAATAATACAAAGACTTGATTTTTGTTTAATTGCTAATATATTTTTGAAATACTGTATTTTTTTGTGGGAAAACTACCTAATACTTATTGATATTGTATGTATGTGATAGTATATTATAGACTAAACTGCAATTTGGGGAACTAAGTTATCTTTACTTTGAAGAGAAATTAATTATCATTTAATGCAAATATATATTTCCAGTATTTCTGATTAAATTGCACAAGAGTATGACAATGAAATGTGAGATTCATAAACGTGAGCTTAATTCTGTCCACTTATTTCTAGGTATATGAAATAATGTTTGTTATGTGTTTGCTTCAATGAAGCCAAATTAAAACTTACATTGTGAAATTTTGTATTCAAAAATATATATAATTAAATTTTATTTATAATTATTTATTTTGTATTTTCTTTACACTGTAAAATACTGTCAGCAGAGATCTATCAATTGCTATAATTTGATAGTATTTTCTGGTATGATATCAATTACAAGGGGCTTTCCAGGTGACACTAGTGGTAAAGAATCCAGATGACAAAACAGTAGACACAAGAGACATGGGTTTGATCCCTGAGTCAGATAGATCCCTGGAAGAGGAAATGGCAACCCCAGTATTCTTGCCTGGGAAATCCCATGAACAGAAGAGGCTAGCTGGCTGGAGTCCACGGGATCACAGAGTCAGACAGACTGAGTGCTCGAACGCACGGACACACACTCACACATCTATTACAAAGGGGAACTATAGGCTAATGGACTAAAAATTAGAGAGAAGAAATATATCTATGGACACAAAAGTGATTCAAAAACACCAGGTACTTAATTTAAATGTTCATGTCAGTTAACTATTGCTATGTTGGAACTACAGAAACAGGCCTAAACTGGGCAGATTTTCTCTCTTTTTTTTTTTTTTTTTAGTGTAGAGAACTCTTAACCTAGAATAGAACTTTATTTTGCATTCTTTTCTAGAGTAAAAAAAAAAAGGTCGTTAGTGGAAATACCAACCTGTAAATTAAACACACAAAGATTACATACCAATGTCGACTGTCAAATACGACCATTACATAACTAGTGTACTGCCTATGGAGCAAAGTGGCTGTTTGATTATATGAAGGATAATCAAATATCATTTACATTTCACTGCCTGCTTTCCTGCAGGAAACATAAAGAATGATAGCATTGGACTTATGTTTTCAACCACTGTTCTAAATTCATTTTAATATAGAATCAATACTTGCCAGTTATGTATGGGAAAAGAGAGAAGAATGAAGAGAGAGAGAGAAGGAGTGGTGGGTTTGGGGAGAAAGATTAAGCTTAGTTTTAACTGAAGCAAATCAATAAGTTAATGATGCACCAGCATATTTCTGCAGATAGAAGCACACTCATTCCAATGAGGCTTAACCTGAAAACTTTTAATATCCTGCTCCTCTGGGTGTACTGTTGATGACCTCGGTCTTTTCACCACTTTATATTTCCCACTAACCAGAAAACAAAGGAAGAGTAGATAAAGGGGACTCGGAGAGGGATAATGTATTCACATCTGGAGTCACACCATATAGGACTCAAAAAGAAAAAATTATCTCTTGGAGACTCAGTTTTCTCATCTCTAAAACAGAGATAAGGACATTTATTTAGACCTGTACGTAAGAAATGGGGAAATTTCACTGTCTGCAAATCTTAGGGAATTATGTTGCTAATCTGTTATTATTTGAATGATGGTGTTTATAAATTTTGGTGTCACTTGAGTTACATTGTTAGAGTGTGAAAGAATACATGTTGTATTGTAATACTGTTGCAAAGATATACCACAAAACACATCACAGCAAGTGTGCCTGATGTGTGGATAAAGCTTTAATCATGTCAGGATAAAATTATCTTTAGGTATAATTTGAAGAGATATTCGGACAAATTTAAGTAAGGTATTCAATCACTGTTCATTTTTAATCATTGACATAAAATAACCATTTTAAGCCTCTTTTCATACTTCCTTTTTTTTATTTTTCTGTTTTTATTTAGGGACGTGGTCATATATATATATATGAAGTAAAAGTGTTAGTCGCTCACTAGTGTCCAACTCTTTGAGAACCAATAAACTGTAGCCTGCCAGCCTCATCAGTCCATGGAATTCTCCAGGCCAAGATACTGGAGTGGACTGCCATTGCCTTCACCAGTGGATCTTCCCAACCCAGAGACAGAACTCAGGTCTCTGGCATTGCAGGCAGATTCTGAGCCACTGGAGAAGCCTGTGTGTGTATATATATATAGAGAGAGAGAGAGAGAGAACCTGCCTGTCAGTGAAGGAGACATGAGATCAATCCCTGGGTCGGGAAATTCCCTGAAGAAGGAAATGGAAACCCACTCCAGTATTCTTGCCTGGGAAATCCCATGGACATAGAAGCCTGGCGAGTTACAGTCCATGGGGTCACAAAAAAGTCAAACACGACTTATTGACTAAACAACAATATGTGCCAGTTCAGGCATAATAAAAACTAAAACTAAATAGTTTACCCTTGGGTAAATTTTTAAAAAGACAAAATTTGTGTGTGCTTGAAGTTCCAGGCTTTACATAAATTTCTGATAATATCAGAATCTCCCCACAAAGTTTGACTCTATTTTATGACCTTCATAACATAGTTGAAGATCAATGAACTCAAGATTTCTTCCTACAGATTTCTCTTCTTAGAATAAAGCTGAAAGAGAGGTATAAGATTATTTGTGGGAAGTGGGTAAAGAAAGTACAGGATCCCAGAAGTTCAGACTCCTTGAAGAAAAAAAAGAACTTAATTCTCAGAATCATTCTCCAAGTCAAATTTCCTTATTTTTCAATCGGTAATTAATTCCTATGTAATCAGGTCATTCCTTTTTTATACAAGAGATGAAAACAGTCTGATTTTAGGTGTTACATGTTCATATATGTTGATAGTATGGTACTTTATATTTTTCAGAACATTTCAATCAAACAATATAGGTAAAATATGTAAATCATATACTAGTATTGTGAAACTTGTCATAGTCAGGAAAATTCTACAATGTGATATGTAAAATAATAACTATTTCCATAGGGCATTGCAGATGAAATATTGTCATGCAGTTTTTATATAAACACTATTCATAATACTGATAATAGTGACAATTAATGCTATAGTAATTAGATTTGCTAAAAATATAATAACCTTTACCACAGTATAATGGAGATAATTTGTTATCTTTTATTTACCAATAACATTATATTGATCTATAATGGAAAATATTTAAACTACTCTCATAAGTAGTTTAAACAATATAAATGGGAATTTCAACAAAATAATTTGGTTTTTTTGTAGCTCTTAGCCAATTTTGATCAAGGTATGTAATTCTATGTTGCTTTTTCTTACATTCCCTTACAGGTATTGCTTATCTTTGATAAAGTAATAGCTAAAAGTAATAAGATTTTTTTTTTCATCTCTTACACCTTTTGTCATCTGTCTATAGTTGGAGGATAAAAATAAAAGGATAAACTGAAAAGTTGAACAAGGAATGACAGTAGCGGTTAGAACTAGTTTTTGTTCTTAATTATTTTTCTCCTATAGCCCTCTTATTTAAATCTCAGTCACAAACAATGATGTTTGAGAAACCCAGAATTGCTGTTAATGGAGTCCTGTGTCATAAACAAGTTCCATGATACCATGTCTACCATTATCCCAGTAAAGCATTAAGACTAATTGTGTATTAAATAATTATAATGTCATTGTCCTAAAATTTACTTTTCAAATGTGCCCCAAATCGCAACTGTGTGCTTCAAATGGAATCTCATATGTCATCATAACTTTACTTGTTTAGCTCTCAATACATTTAGAGAATCAATTAACTCCTAGGAACTGCTAGCTATTATCGTCAGATCATTTACTCATCTTTGATATTCTTAAATCCATTTATCAAAAATCAGTGACATAACCAAATTATATAAAAACGGTAATTATAATCTACCAATATAACACCTCATTTTTTCCTTTCTTCTATATATCTTCAATGCTCAGAGTCATGGTTGTCTTAAGTCTGACTCTATGGTAATAAGAGAGAATGCAATTTGTAAGAAGTTAAACAAAATATTTACATTTAGTTCTAGTTTTCTTTTAATATTTCAAATTTTGAGGCTTAAGCACCATATATAATGAAAATGTTTATTAACAGCTTCTGTAGCAGGGTTGATTCTGTGATTTCTTCTGAAAGAGCTTGCCTTCATTGCTTAAGGGGATTTATGAGGGGGCCCATCAGAGAGTAGGACATATAAGCAGTCTTTATGCCCAAACAGAGGTGTCTGTACCCATCCTTTTCCTTTTCCCGGGGCTGTCAATCAGCTATGCACTTAAAAATCAAATATGTTTTACTCATGTCTAGAGAAGATACACTGAAGAAGGGGCCGGCTACCCACATCAGTATTCATGGGATTCCCTGGTATCTCAGATAGTAAAAAAATCTGTCTGCAATGCAAAAGACCTGGGTTGAGAAGATCCTCTGCAGGAGGGCATAGCAACCCATGCCAGTATTCTTGCCTGGAGAATCCCATGGACAGGGGATCCTGACAGGCTAAAGTCCATGGGTTGCAAAGAGCTGGACACGACTGAGCAACTCAGCACAGCACACCTCAGAGAAGATAACCTTGATAAACAAACTTACACATTAATTATAGTTCTGTAAGGAAAATATTTTTATTTGTTTTCTTATCATTTTGAGTAAATATACACAAATGAATGCAGTCTACAGGACAAAACAAATATTTTTGAAATATATTAAGCTTATAAGGATACAAGTAAAAATGTACTAATGTACAAAATTACATTTAGTACATTATTTGTCCATAGGAAAGCCATTTGTATCCTATTGATTACTTAAACTATATTGACCTTCCCTGTAATAAAGGTGTAAAGGGAAATGTGACTGATGGCATGATCCCACTCTATTTAAGGAGAAATATATAAGCTTCTTATAGGAAATCAGATATTCTTCTTCACATACCCTGAATTAAAAAGTATACATTGTTTAGTTGAAATAAAACAAGATGATAGTGTAGACTATTTTTAGCACCTATTTCAAAAAAAGCATTGGGTGTGCTAATACTCTGGCAAAATGCTTTGAATAAGGCTGAGCTCACAAAAGCAAAATGCTGTTATATAAAAGCATTATAGGGAGCAAGAAACATAACATGTTTACCAGTTCAACTTAATTCAGTAATAAGAATATATATTTATCTGCAAGAGATCATGTGTGTGTCTTTTAAATATTCCTTAAATGACATGCACTTTAACCTAGGCTTGTTATCAATCAGAGAAAGTAAGAACCCAAATCCTCAGTGATTATTACTGGATCTTTTCATTTAAGAAATAAAGTGAACCTGTGGTAAAGCTGACATCCTTCAGTACAAACTGAAAACACTAAGTTTCAACTATGTTGATGTCTCTGCCCACCTCAGTACATTCAAGACAGACAGACAGACAGACAGACAGACACACACACACACACACACACACACACACACACACACACACACACACACACACACACCCCTCCCCACAGCAACAGGCCTCCCCACAGAACTGGTATATGGAGAGTACTGGGAATCATTCCTGAGTCTACTATTGCATATAGTAGGATTGGTTGACACAGAAGCATTTTATTTCATGCAATTAATTAATTATGCCAAGGGTTAATTTGTCAAAACCATGGCAAAATAAAAATTCAGTAACACAGGCAGTGAGTAAAATAACAAAATTTTAAGGGAACTGTTACTATTAAGAATTTAATACACACTAATGCAGATTAGATTGTCAAAACCACTGAGCAAGTTTCTAATGTTCCACAAACTTATGCTATACATCTGTCAGTCTCACAAAATATGCTTGCTAAAAAGGCATTCTAATGTGACTAATTATTAAGATGTTTTAGAAAACCAAAAAAACCAGCCCATAAAATTAATGAAAATTATCTTTAAATTATAGGAATATATGAATTTTCACTAATACTATTGTGAATCTAATCATATGAATTATATATCACATTGTTGTAGAAGAGTGTGTTGACCTAGAAATCATAATGTTCTCATAAACGAGTTTTAGAAAGAAATTATGTTTTGATAGTTAATAACATAGATTCAGGGGACAACATGATCCTAAATGTGTCATTTCCAGCTCTGTGACCATATGCAAATTTCTCTGGGCAGTCTCTCCAGGCTTCTGTGAGAATAACACAAGTACTAATACAATAGATGTGGGAATGAAATCAGTGAATATAAGTGAAGTGCTTGGAACATTTCCTGGAGCAATGTATGCATTATGTATATGCTAGTAATTATAAATTTTATTTCATCTACCTGTAAATAATTCTGTATAGTTGACCATATATTTTCCTTATCTATAAAATGAATATTCTTTGAGATTGTCTCCATGGTTCTTTCCTGTTCCAAGTCTTAAAAGTGAAAAATTATTTTTTTATGTTTAGAGAAATTAGTTGATAAATCCTCTGGTCAATTAACTTTCCCACACTCCTGTCAAAAAATTACATCTAATTTGATTATTGACATCTTAGCCCCAAATTATATATACATATTTTTCATTGAAATGGAGAATGTAAATAAGCACAACTAAATCAGCATGTTGTGATTCTTTCATCAGATTTTGGTTTATAAAAAAGTTTGTTTTTTATTGAAAGTTAATCCACAAAATAATTCAACAAGTGCCGTCAGTTTATTTTTGTCTATACTAAACATCAGCATGTTTTGTCCCTAAATGAATAGAGAAAAATGTAGATTAGGGTTTTGTAATAAATATTTAAAGACCCCTGAAGTGACATGTAATCTTGTGTTAAAGCAATTACTGTGAACACCTGGGAATCGCTTAATTGACTGCAGATGGTACAGGACATGTAAAAAGTAGGTTACAGATTATTCTCACGTACCAAATTTATGTTTTTTGTCATTGACTCATTTTTTTAACTTAAGAGAATATTGTAATAGTCTGGGACAACTTAATAAGGATGAGTATTTTATGTAAAACAGGTTATGCAAACCTTGAAGAGTGGATCCACAAAACATTTAGGATTAACTTTGCATGTACATTTTAAATCATTAAATACATTGTTGAATTTTTTGTTCATTATTAAAATTCATTCATTCATTTGCATTAATTAAACTAACATTAATTCATCAGTTTAAGAAATATATGCCTCTGATATGAGGGAAAAGATGGCGTTCCTGGAAATTAGGACCCCAAATCAGTGTAACTCAGGTATAAAAAGAGTTATAATGCCTGAAGGAAAAACAATAATGTACATGTTTTGAAAAATTTTATTACGGTATTTTATACCATGTGTTAACATTCTAAAGCGTTATACTACCTTTTAAAGTTAGTGTTTGTATTTAGGTTAATGATTTCTCAAGTATCTGTATATTTAGGAGTGCAACATCAAGTCACACCAAGAATATTTCTTCCTGGAGGACCTAAACCAAGCTCTGAAAGAATGGTCTGGCTAGTCTTGTCCGGCATGTGCCCGCCTCTGTCCTCCTTCTCTTCCAGGGTTTTGATGCTTCGTCTGAGATCAGTCCCTGCATTTCTGCCAGGCCATCTCCACTCAACAGTGCTCTGTGTTATGGAACTAAGGCCAGCCCTTCAAGGTGGTGGCCTCGACTTCTCAGAACCAAAGGTTGCTCATCGGCTAGGAATGTCACTGGATCCCAAGGTTTTGTTTGACAGGAAAGTGTCTTTGACCTTGCTCTCCTTCTGGCAAAACATATATTTTTCTACATATAGTCTTTGGTAATAATACTCTTGCGCTTCCCTGGTGGCTCAGAGGTTAAAGCGTCTGCCTTCAAGGCGGGAGACCCGGGTTCGATCCCTGGGTCGGGAAGATCCCCTGGAGAAGGAAACCGTAACCCACTCCAGTATTCTTGCCTGGAGAATCCCATGGACGGAGAAGCCTGGTAGGCTACAGTCCACGGGGTCGCAAAGAGTCGGACACGACTAAGCGACGGAACAGAGCGGAATAATGCTCTTAGTTGTCAAAGAAATAAATCTAGCCGAGTATGTAGACATGAGAAAGAGAGGTGAACTATGGTAATTCTTATCATATTAATAGTATAAAAGTGGCAGACACCTGCATCATAGTGCTCTCAGGCCAGTCCATCTCCTTATATAATGATAAACAGAGATAATACAGATATTTTTCAACAAATATAATGCACATATTTGTGAAGTGTTTCTAACCTCGTGATACTGAGGAAAGCACTGAAGAGATGGATAAGCATTTTATTCATTCTATAATTATGTAAAACTATTCAGAATACGCTATGACTATAGCTCAGTATTTCAACTTTAATATTAAGCAGTTGTAATACCCTTTTAAAAAATGATATATTACAGAGCTCATTGAAGGATCTGCGTGCATGGTGCATCGTGTCTGACTCTTTGAGACCCTATGGACTCTAGGATAAAAGTAGAATAAACAAAATATTGGGCTTCCCAGGTGGTGCTAGTGGTAAAGAACCTGTGTTCCAATGCAGCAGACATAAGATTCATGGCTTCAGTCCTGGATCATGAAGATCCCCTGGAGGAGGGCATAGAAACCCACTCCAGTACTTTTGCCTGGAGAATCCCATGGACAGAGGCTATAGTCCATGAGGTTGCAGAGTTGGAAACGACTGAGGGGCTGAAAATGCACACAAAACAGTAAAAGAGTGGTTTCCATTTTCATATTTTAGGCATTTAATTAGCATTACGGCTATATGACTTACCTGGACTTAATGAGTCTACAGCTTATACACTGAGCCCGACTTTGTTTTTAATGAGGCTCCATTTGTGGGACCTCAGAACTGCAGGTGTACTTGAGTTTCATGTATAATGGACTTACAGAACATGCAGTTTTGTGTTGGCATTAAAAAGAAACTTGTCTTTGGAAATTTGGTTAATGGGGCCTACAGTTCACAAATGTAAGGTTATGAGACTAATTATCAGCAGACATCTGGTGGTAGGAAGCTAGATAAAATGTAGGGGTCCATGTGTACACGGAAGATTATTTACTTCAGTATCAGGGGCCTTGCATGACATCTCAGCCAAAGCCAGTCTACCAAAGAACAGTACTAATTGCCAGGTCATGGAATAGAGGGAGATAAGCCATCAGAGGCCATTATTTATGATGGTCCAGGTCTGAAAGCTACATTAGCTCTTTTTGCTTAAGATTCATATTATGTGTCTATTTTTATGTATAATTTTGGAGATATTCCAAGTAAAATAATGCATACATCAGAAAAATATACCATGATGCGAAGAGAAAATTGAGTATAAGCATAGGGGAAAAATAGGCCATAGCAATTCTTGTTTCCAAGTTTTTATTGGATTTTTGACAATACACTTGTAATAAGGAAACAACATTTCCAAAATCACTTAAAAGTACCTTAAGATTAATGTCAATCCTTTAATCTGCATTTGTTGGTTAACGTATCTAATCAGCTTTAAATTCACTTGCAATATTTTTTCACAATATTATCTTTAGATATTTTGTCTTGTATTTGTCTGAAATCAATAATATCCACTCTGATACATTCCTTTTATGTAATAATTTTGGCATGGTTTGTTTTGAATCTTCCATTCTGAAGTCATATGCCTGTTGCTTTGCTTTCTAAATGCTCACAAACACTGCAGTCTAATGTATGTTTAATATTCCATCTTCCTTTACCCCCCACCCCCAAGGAATTAAAGCATGCTGACAACTCAGACTGCTTGGAACTCACCTTCTCTCATGTCACAATATTTAGAACAAAATCTCTCATTTTCATCTTACATTATTTTGCCACTTTATCATTCTATGAATATTACCGAAAATACTTAACAGGCCAGTCATGCAGTTTTGGGGGAGGGGAGGGATTTATGGGGCAGGAGATTCTAAGGAATAAACTTCCTTTCCCCAGGTCTCCATCTTCTTGAGTCTTCTTGACTCTTTCCTTCCTCTCCTCCCCTGCAGGCTCATTTCTCACCCAGTTTGTGAACTATTTTAGTGGAATCAGTAAATGTATCCACAGCTCTTTACAAGGAGACTAGTCAAACAAATTTCCTATTTAATCATAGGTATTTTCACATTCAAAGCTCTGAGGAATCAAAAATTACAGTTTAAAAAATTACAAAAATTACAATTACTGAAATAAAAGATACAGATGGTACCAAGTGCCAGAATGGATGCAGAGCTCCTGGAATACCTACACTCTGCTACTGGAAGTGCAAAATGATCCAGGCACTCAGATAAAGATTGCCTGTGTCCTATCAAATTAACAAGGTCACATGGGTCTTGTTAAATCACTTTTAATAAGATCTGTGGTACAAACACCCTCTTACAACAACAGAAGAGAAGATTCTACACATGGACATCACCAGATGGTCAATACCAAAGTCAGATTGATTATATTCTTTGCAGTCAGAGATGGAGAAGCTGTATACAATCAGCAAAACCAAAACCAGGATTAGGCAGTGGCTCAGATCATGAACCCCTTATTGCCAAATTCAGACTTAAATTGAAGAAAGTAGTGAAAACCACTAGACCATTCAGGTATGACCTAAATCAAATCCCTTACAGTTATACAGTGTAAGTCACAAATAGATTCAAGGGATTAGATCTGATAGAGTACCTGAAGAACTGTGAATGGAGATTCGTGACATTGTACAGCAGGCAGTGGTCAAGACCATCCCCAGGAAAAATAAATGCAAAAGGGCAAAATGGCTGTCTGGAGAGGCCTTACAAATAGCTGAGAAAAGAAGAGAAGCTAAAGGTAAAAGAGAAAAGGAAAGACATACCCATTTGAATGCAGAGTTCCAAAGAATAGCAAGGAGAGATACGAAAGCCTTCCTCAGTGATCAATGCAAAGAAAAATAGGAAAAGACTAGAGATCTCTTCAAGAAAATTAGAGATACCAAGGGACCATTTCATGCAAAGATGGGCACAATAAAGGACAGAAATGGTATGGACCTAACAGAAGCAGAAGATATTAAGAAGAGGTGGCCAGAACACACAGAAGAACTATATAGAAAAAGATCTTCATAATCCACATAACCACAATGGTGTGATCATTAACATACAGCCAGACATCCTGGAATGCAAAGTCAAGTGGGCCTCAGGAAGCATTACTACAAACAAAGTTAGTGGAGCTGATGGAATTCCAGTTGAGCTATTTCAAATCCTAAAAGATGATGCTGTGAAAGTGCTGTACTCAATATGCCAGCAAATCTAGAAAATGCAGCAGTGGCCACAGGACTGGAAAAGGTCAGTTTTCATTCCATACCAAAGAAAGGCAATGCCAAAGAATGCTCAATTTCCACACAATTGCACTTATCTCGCATGCTAGCAAAGTAATGCTCAAAATTCTCCAAGCCAGGCTTCAGCAATACGTGAACTGTGAACATCCATATGTTCAAGCTGGATTTAGAAAAGGCAGAGGAACCGAGATCAAATTACCAACATCTCCTGGATCATCGAAAGAGCAAGAGAGTTCCAGAAAAACATCTGTTTTGTTTTATTGACTGTACCAAAGCCTTTGACTGTGTTCAGTTCAGTTCAGTCGCTCAGTCGTGTCTGACTCTTTGTGACCCCATGAATCACAGCACGCCAGGCCTCCCTGTCCATCACCAACTCCCGGAGTTCACTCAAACTCATGTCCATCGAGTCGGTGATGTCATCCAGCCATCTCATTCTCTGTCGTCCCTGTCTCCTCCCACCCCCAATCCCTCCTAGCATCAGACTCTTTTGAAGTGAGTCAACTCATCACATGAGGTGGCCAAAGTATTGGAGTTTCAGCTTTAGCATCAGTCCTTCCAATGAACACCCAGGATTGATCTCCTTTAGAATGAACTGGTTGGATCTCCTTGCAGTCCAAGGGACTCTCAAGAGTCTTCTCTAGCACCACAGTTCAAAAGCATCAATTCTTTGACTGTGTGGATCACAACAAATTTTGGAAAATTCTTCAAGAAATGGGGATACCAGAGCACCTTATCTGCCTCCTTAGAAATCTGTATTCAGGTCAAGAAGCAACAGTTAGAACTGGACATGGAACAACAGACCTGTTCCAAATCAGGAAAGGAGTATTTCAAGGCTGTATATTGTCACCCTGCTTATTTAACTTATATTCAGAGTACATCATGCAAAATGCCAGGCTGGAGGAAGCACAAGCTGGAATCAAGATTGCTGGGAGAAATACCAATAACCTCAGATATGCAGATGACACCACCCTTATGGCAGAAAGCAAAGAACTAAAGAGCCTCATGATGGAAGTGAAAGAGGAGAGTGAAAAAGGTGGCTTAAAACTCAGTATTGAAAAAATTAAGGTCATGGCACCTGGTCCCATCCCTTCATGGCAAAAAAATGGGGAAACAGTGGAAAGAGTGAGAGACTTTATTTTGTGGGGCTCCCAAATCACTGCAGGTGGTGACTGTAGCCAGGAAATTAAAAGATGCTTGCTCCTTGGAATAAAAACTCTGACCAACCTAGATAGCATATTAAAAAGAAAAGACATTACTTTACCAACAAAGGCCCATCTAATCAAAGCTATGTTTTTTCCAGTAGTCATGTTTTGATGTGTGAGTTGGACCATAAAGAAAACTGGGCACTGAAGAATTGATGCTTTTGAACTGTGGTATTGGAGAAGACTCTTGAGAGTCCCTTGGACTGTAAGGAGATTCAACCAGTCCATCCTAAAAGAAATCAGTCCTGAATATTCATTGGAAGGACTAATGCTGAAGCTGAAACTCCAATACTTTGGCCACCTAATGTGAAATACCAACTCATTGGAAAAGACCCTGATGCTGGGAAAGATTGAAGGCAGGAGGAGACGGGGACGACAGAGAATGAGATGGCTGGATGGCATCACCGACGTGATGGACATGAGTTTGACTAAGTTCTGGGAGTTGGTGATGGACAGGGAAGCCTGGCATGCTACAGTCCATGGGGTCGCAAGAAGCGGACACAACTGAGCAAATAAACTGAACTGTAGTACAAATCTAACCATAGTTATTTTCTCAGGCATCAGAAAGTGTATGATAAAATGTTATTTGCTGCCAAGATCCTTGTGTTTTGCCGGGATCCTTATTAACTATTGAAATCACTGAGTCCTCATTATTGATTGAAAGTTAGCTTAGCATCATTTAATATTCACTCTTGGTTACTAAAATTGTTTGCAAATAATCTTCAGCAAGCATTACCATTACTAAAGCTTGTTCTACCTGTTTTTTGTTCTACCCGTTTTTATGTTTATGCTTCTAACTGTTACGTGATATGATGCTTTATCACACATAGGTGGGTATCTACCAAATATACTCCTCTAAATTTTCTTCTTTTTCTTTAATCACAAGATTTAAAGATTTAATCACCAACAAGCCAACCATTCTTGGTTGTGTCCACCTGATGGTTATGCTTATCTCAAACTCAACAGGCATCTAACTACTGGGTATTTTCAAGAAGCTAACAAATAATCTATATCTGCCTATATATTTAGTTTTAAAAGACAGTGGAGGCTAATTTTCCTTTCAACACTAATATTCCATATATAGAAAAAATTTTAATTAATGAAGTTAATCAGCTTTCCTGCAAATGTCAAATTTTTCACCCATAATCAACTGACCATTTAGAATAGCCATAAATTTTTTGAGTGGACACTAAATAAGATACCTCAACTTCTTAATAACCTTAAAGCTCAATGAAAATACAAATTATCTATGAATACTATAGAGATTGTTGAAATGATATTAATAGCAATACAAACAATGCTAACTACTGAAAATTAAACGTACTATGTTGAATAGTTCATGGTTCTTAGGAATAAGGATTTTCAAAGGAGAATACACTTATAAAAGAAAGAAATACTGCAAAGCTGCTTTTGTGTCAGAAAGTAGTTCATGAGGTCACTGGCTGAGGATAAAAAATGATGAACACCAAAAATACTTTTACAAAATACACCGAAGAATTTTCTTTATGTGCAGAATGTTTAACAGATTGAGGAAAATGTTGGTTGGGTCACAGTATACATATCAAGAATAAATAGTTTTGAAAGAGAATCTGGTAAGTGTTTCAAGGAAAGAATATCATGTTGCATTAGAAATAATTTAATAATGATTATGATCCCTAATGGGCTTTCTGGCCTCCTTCCATTTTTTCTTTTATTGTGCCTCTTCCCCCCTAGTCATTTTATTATTTTTATGATACCATAATAAAAGCTTTTCTATGGCAGAACATCAATAGATCTGAAATTACACTTTTCTTTCTTTCAGTGTAGCAGACATAAGCAAAGTAATCAAAATAAAGAAACATTATTTTAGCATAATTGAGCTTTTGCGTATGGACTTATTTCAAGAAGCACAAAGTTACATAACATGTACTAAGTTGTGATGGTGATTTTGGGGTCAAAGTCATGGAAGGCACAATTAGAAAGTTTGAATGCTTCTCTGACCATCAATTCTGCATGCTTCTAGCCTTCAGAGCTAGAAATATCTTCTGTGCACTTGCCACCGCTTTTACCCCCTCCGTTTTTTATACCATCCCTCCCATACCCAGTGCTATCTCATCTGCCAACAAGGAGAATACTGAACTGATTGCAGTATGACCATTGGTTCTGTTCTATGCTTAATATTCCCCTACCCTAGTAAATGTATTCTGAATGTTTTGATGTAACAAATAGTTATCTAGTTTGTCTGGAGAAGTAGTTTGCATGTGGTAGAACTAGCCTTAAACTTGAAAAATTGGGTTAGAATTGTATCATTTTCTAAGTAAAAAAAAAAAAAAACTTTGAACATTATTTGTTATGAAGAATCATCTTAAAAGTTTGAGCTCAGAGTGGCATATTAATATTAAGGATATGTTTTGTGATGTAAATTAGAAATAAGCTGATTATTTGGGTACAAGTAGCAGGAAATGGCAACCCACTCCAGTGTTCTTGCCTGGAGAATCCCAGGGACGGGGGAGCCTGGTGGGCTGCCGTCTATGGGGTCGCACAGAGTCAGACACGACTGAAGTGACTTAGCTTAGCTAGCATGTGCCTAAAAGATGCAGGTATATTTAATGTGTCTTTGGTTTCCTGAAAACAGAGCTAGTCATCTGGGTGCAGACATTATACTGGGGAATGGTTTTTAGAGGCGAGATGGTTGGATGGCATCACTGATTCAATGGACATGAACTTGGGCAAGCCTCGAGAGATAGTGAGGGACAGGGAGGCCTGGTGTGCTGCAGTCCATGGGGTCGCAGAGTCAGACACGACTTGGCGAGTGAACAGCAGCAAATATAATCTGGAAAGCAGGAACACAGGACTGGGCAAGAAAAGAAGCTGGTCCTTGACACCCTACAATTGGGGCTTCAGCTGATCCTACAAGGAGGATCTCAGGGACCAACTGCTGCCGCGAGTTCAGCATCCATTCAGTTTTCTGGAAGTGAAGAAAGTGGACTCTGGAACCAGACTATATGAGTTTTAATCTCATGCATCCTATTAATAGTAAGCTGTGTGATTTGATCAAGTTAGTTAACCTGTCTATGCCTGAGTTTTCTGTGAAATGGGTATACTGATCATACTTGCGGACTTACTCTGATAATTGAGTTGTTGTAAGTGAAGATCTTAGAAAATTTTAAGCATTATAGGAGTCTGACTGCTAACATTAGCAGTAGTGAAAAGAAATAAAGTGTAAGTTGCTCAGTTGCGTCTGACTCCGTTTGACCTCAGGGACTGTAGTCCACCAGGCTCCTCTGTCCATGGAATTCTCCAGGCAAGAATACTGGAGTGAGTAGCCATTCCCTTCTCCAGGGGATCTTCCCGACCCAGGAAAGGAACCTGGGTTTCCTGCGTCGCAGGTGGATTCTTTACAAGCTGAGCCACATTCAGCAGTAGTAGTAGCATTACTTTTGTAAGAGGAGATCAAGTAGAAGAAACTCTTTACTGAAAATTATCCTAATTTATATTGGATGGTATAGATGATCACTCAAGGTAACATTTCATTCTAGCATCTTAAGTTTATTAAGCGTTATCACTTGATTTATCGGTACAGGCAGGTGCTTCCACATGTCATGACATTCATGAGGCTGCTGCTGGGCGATAAGCACAATTAAATTACCCGCAGCATCTGGCCCTTTAACCAGTCACTGACAGGACATTAAGGTTTTATATTGGTTCCCTCTTAGCTTTCTGACATTCCAACAGCTCATTAATTCTGGTCAAAAAAGTACTATTCTAGATGTGACTATTTTAGATGAACGTAAAAATAAATAGTGAATTTAATGTCTTCTATTAATTACATAATTTTACATTGATATTTATTGAATATATACATTAATAAGTATTCTGAACTCTACAATATACATCTTTATTCATTAAAATGATCCACTGTCTCCAAAATTAACTTACAAATGTAAAGCAATTCTAATAAAAATACTAATGGATATTTTACAACTGGATGAAATGTTTCCAAAATAATATTATTTAAATGAAAAGCCTAGAGAATTTTAATAAGTGTACATCAACCATTATAAGCACAATAACTAGTGTAATCTTGGACTAGAAATACCAAGAACAGTAGAACATGATATAAAGCTGAGAATGATACTATGTATGATACCAATAATAGTTCAATATAAGATAAAGATAGCCTTTCAAATCAACAGTGAGAGGAGGAGTTACTTATTTAAAAAATGAGATTGACATAATTGGTTAACAGCTTAGAGGCAAAAGTTAAATCTCTATGTCTTTAAACAATAAAATAAATTGACCATACAGTAAAAGTTTTAATTTAAATTTTAAACAAATAATGGTAAACTATAATAGAAAAAACATATTAGAAGAGCCAGCTGATTCTGTGTAGAGAAAGTCTTCTAGAGTACACTCCACATTAGAAGCTGCAGGAAAACAGGTTGATGGAAAGCTAAAATTCTTCTGAAAATCAATAATCCATAAGCAAAACTGAATTAAATATCAGCAAAAGCACATCTCACATGAGGTTTTATGAAGGCTTCTAGTAGGTGGCGTCATTCCTCTTGGTCTCTTGGAGAATTCCTGCTCCTGCCATGTTCTTCCCACTCTCTTCCGGTTTTTGAGTCCCCACCTCCACTTCTGATTGGAATCCACCCTGTGAGAGACTAGTTGGGATTACATCTATGTTGTTGTCATGAGAATTTATCTAACGTGTATAAAGCATAATGCCTCCCAAGTAGAAACCACTCTGTGCTAGCTATTATAATATTGTTATTATTTTTATTTCAGTGGATTTGTTGAATATTTTTTATTTTTTAACAAATGTTTGTTGAGTCCCACCATGTATCAGGCACTATGCCAGGACTAGAGATACAGTGATGAGCAAAAGCAACAATGGTTGACTCTAGTGGGAATTACAGTTGTTAATCTGTCAATCATAAAATCCCATCTAAATGTAGATATATAGTAAGTGCCTTGGAGCTAGTGGTAAAGAACTTGCCTGCCAATACAAGAGACTTAAGAGACCCAGGTTTGATCCCTGGGTTGGGAAGATTCCCTGGAGAAGGGTATGGCAACCCACTCCAGTATTCTTGCCTAGTAAATCCCCATGGACAGAGCAGCCTGGCAGGCTAAAGTCCATGAGGTTGCAAAGAGCTGCACACGCCTGAAGCAACTTAGCACACAAGAAAGTATTTAATAATTTATCAATTGTCTTCTGACAAAATTTTCCCAGTTCAGAACTCCATTTTTCTAGAAGTTGATCAAAACTTCTTTTCCACATTTGGCACACACATGCACACACATAATGACACATGTACATACGAGGCTGTTGTTAGTTACACTGTCTACATTTTGAACCTATAGAAATGATTTGCATTTTCATTTGTTGGCCTTCTTCCCAGAAAGCTCCTGGCCTCTCTATTTTATGCCCCTTTCCTTAGTTTCTGCTTGAAATTTAATTCTTTTCCAATTTTCGCAGACCAAATGAATTCTTTACTTCAATCTGTTTTTTGACCTCAGTGTTCCTGGCCAAATACCCATGAATATACTGTCTCAACAATTAACATAAGATAACTTGTGCAGATTTTGAAATTTGTCTTTCCTTTTGTGCTTCTCACAATTTTAGATGTTGGAAGTAGCTATATTCTTTTTTTTTAATCATGTTAAGGTAACTCCCTTTATTATTATTATTTTTTTTTACTGTTTTGCACCTTTAAAAAATCATTAGTATATTGTAAATGTTCTGAAATACTTTTTCTTCATCTATTAAAGTAATCATGACTTTCTTTCTCTTTTATTCAGCCAATTGAGTGACTTACATTATTCATTTAGACTTTTATTTTTAAATAATCATAGAATTGGAAGTTGCATAAAAGTGTACAAGGAGATTCTGAACATCTTTCCTCCCTACTCTTGAAATGCCTTATGTTGTGTAACTGATATATATAATATCAAAGCCACGAAATGGACCTCAGTACAATACATAGTTTATTCAGACTTCACCAGTTCTACATGTACTCTCGTGTGTGTGTGTGTGTGTGTGTGTGTGTGTGTAGACTTCTATGCAGTTGTACCACTTATGTATTAAATACCTTCCTTTAATTACCACTACATCAAGATTCATAACTCTTCCACTCTAAAGTTCTCTTGTGCTCTTACAGGTCCAGATTTTTTAATGTCTTATTTTGCTGACTAGAACATTTAGAAATATAGTGAATGAGTGGGAAAAAACCAACATCCTTGCCTGCTTACTGATCTTCAGAGGGAAAATACAGTTGCCCCTTGAACAACATGGGTTTGAACTGTGAGGGTCCACTCGTAAGCATATTTTTTTCAATAGTAATTACTGTAGGTAATCAATAGCAATTACTTTGACTGAAGGTTAGGTGAATTAGTGGATGAAGAAGAACAGATATATAATGACCTCAGTTAGGAAGGAACCTTGGCAATGTGGAGGGCAGACTGTAAATTATAGCTGGATTTTTTTATTGTAGGGGGAGTTGTTGCCCCTAACTTCCAGCTGATCAAGGGGCAACTGTATTCAGTCTTTCTAATATTAGATATAGGTTTGATCTTATTTTATTTTTAGGGGCAAAGATGATTTGTTTTTATTATAAGACAACTCCTTTAATTATAAAAAATATAACTCCTCAGGAATTGTTAGCAAAGCAAAAGAATATTTCATACTCAGAGAATAGACACTGGGATACAAAATAGGTCTAAATTGAAGAAGTTCTCTACTTCTAGTCTGCTGAGAATTCTTAACATGTATAGATGTTAGATTTTGACAAATATTATTCTGCACCAATTTATATTATTACATGGTTTGTCTTTTTATAACTTTTCATTTTTTAGTTGAGTTGTAGTTGACACACTGTACTATATTAGTACTGCTTCCTCTCTGGTAAACCCTTGTTTGTTCTCTGTATCTATAAATCTGTTTCCGTTTTGTTTATTCATTTTTTTATTATACATATAAGTGAAATCATACACTATTTGTCTTTGACATTTCAATTGGGGCTTGCCTGGTGGCTCAGACAGTAAAGAATCTGCCTATAATGCAGTAGACTGAAGTACAACTCCTGGGTGTTTCAATTATCTTAATACCCTCCAAGTCCATCCATGTTGGCCCAAATGGTAAAATTTCATTTCAAAATTTTCAGTGTCTGATTAACATTTCATTGTGTACATACATGCCTTCTTTATCCATTCATCTATAGATGGACACTTAGATTGTTTCCATATCTTGCCTATTGTAAATAAAGCTACAGTGAACACAGGGGTGTGCATATCTTTTCAAATTCTGGATGATTTGGTATATCTATTAATAGTAATTTTTGAGGACTCTCCATACTGTTTTCCATAATGGTTTAACCAATTTACATTCCCACCAACAGTGTACCAGGTTTCCCTTTTCTCCACATCCTCATCAACACTTTCTTTTGTGGTCTTTTTGATAATAGTAATTCTGAAAGATGTGATGTGAAAGTTACATAATAAACTAAAGTTCAATTAAGGAAAGAATTTGAAGTTAACAGTTCTTTCATTTCACCTCTCAGACAATACTGTGCAGCCTATTGTGGTCTCCGCGGTTTTAAAGGAGAAATAATTCAAAAGAATTGTTTTTTCCTAAAGGTGGTTGTTATTGTTCAGTCGCTAAGTCATGTCTGACTCTTTGCAACCCCATGGACTGCAGCACGCCAGGCTTCCTGTCCTTCACTGTCTCCTGGAGTTTGCTGGAGCTCATGTCCATTAAGTCAGTGATGCCATCCAACCATCTCATCCTCTGTCACCCACTTCTCCTTCCGTCCTCAATCTTTCCCAGCACGAGGGTATTTTCCAGTGAGTCAGCTCTTCGCATCAGGTGGCCAAAGTATTTCAGCTACAGCTTCAGCATCAGTCCTTCCAGTGAATATTCAGAGTTGATTTCCTTTAGGATGGACTAGTTGGATCTCCTTGTCCAAGGGACTCTCAAGAGTCTTCTCCACAGTTCAAAATCATCAGTTCTTCAGCACTCAATCCAACTCTGACATCCATACATACTACTGGAAACACCATAGCTTTGACTATATGGACTTCTGACCACAAATGATGTCTCTGCTTTGTAATATGCTGTCTAGGTTTGTCATAGATTTTCTTCCAAGGGGCAAGCGTTTTTTTATTTCATAGATACCACTGCCATCCACAGTGATTTTGGAGCCCAGGAAAGTAAAATTTCTCACTGTTGCCGCATTTTCCCCATCTATTTGCCATGAAGTGATGGAACTGGTTGCTATGATCTTATTTTTTTGAATGCTGAGTTTTAAGCCAGCTTTTTCACTCTCCTTTTTAACCTTCATCAAAAGGTTCCTTAGTTCCTCTTCACTTTCTGTCATTAGAGTGCCGTTTCTAAAGCTAATGCATCTTTTCTCTCTGGTTGCTTTCTAGATTTTTTTCTTTGTTTTTAGTTTCCAGAAGGTTAATTATGTGTGTTTTGTATTTCTTTGTTTCTATCCCATTTTAGCTACTTAGCTTTGTAGTTTCTTTCCCCAGATTTGGGGAGAATTCATCCATTGTTTCTTTGAATACCTTTTCAGCCCCTCATTCTACCTTCTTTCCTTCTGGCACTCTAATGATACAAATGTTAGATCTGTTGTTACTGTCCCACAGTCCCTGATGATCTGTTTACCATTTCTGGTCTTTTATTTTTCTGTTGTTCTAATTAAGTAATGTTATTGATCCATCCTGAAGTTCACTGATTCTACCTTCTGTCATTTCCACTTTACTCTTAATCTCTCCAGCAGGTTTTTATTTTATTTTCATTATACTAGTATTCAGTTCTACAATTTCCACTTGGCTGTTTTTCATAACTGGTTTCTTTTCTTCTATTTTCTGTTTTTAATTAGTTTCAGGAGACTGTGTACTTGTAGAAGTGATTTTATTATCGCTGCTTTAAAATCCTGTCTGTTGATTCCAACATCCAATTTATCTCATAATTGGCTCCAGTTGACTGTCTTGTCCCATTAAAATTGTGATTTCCCTGCTTCTTAGTAGGATGCATAATTTCTGATTGAATCCTGATCATTATGGATATTATCTTAAGACATAGTCCTTTTTAAAGTTTCTATTTTAACAAGCAGTCACCCTCTTTATCCTGGAGAAGGAAATGGCAACCCACTCCAGTATTCTTGCCTGGAAAATCCCTTGGACGGAGGAGTCTGGTAGGCTACAGTCCATGGGGTTGCAAAGAGTTGGACACGACTGAGCAATTTCAGTGTTCATAGGTAAGGGGTTGAAGATGTCAGGCCCTCAGGACTGAGCGACTTCACCCACTTTAATTTTAGTGTAGGTTCTGGACTACTTAGAGGGACAGAGTTCCAATGACCGTCTGGTTTTCTAAGCTCTTGCAATGTTTTTGTGGCCAACTATTTTTTATTGTTGTTGCGGGTTGCGGGGGAAGGAGAGGATTTTGGCTCTTGCTGAGGATTAAGCAAAGGCCAAGAGGATTAAGAGGATCAAGAGGATTAAGCTCCTGCTTGACCCATACTGGTGCCTCCCTGAGGGCAGAAGCATTTTTCTGGGTCACAAGGAGACTTCCCCGGCGGCTCAGATGATAAAAGCGTCTGCCTTACAATGCAGGAGACCTGCGTTCGATCCCTGGGTTGGAAAGATCCCCTGGAGAGGGAAATGGAAACCCACTCCAGTATTCTTGCCTGGAAAATTCCATGGACAGAGGAGCCTGGAGGGCTACAGTCCATGTGGTCGCAAAGAGTCAGACACAACTGAGCGACTTCAGTGTTCATAGGTAAGGGGTTGAAGACGTCAGGCACTCAGGACATCTCATGATTTCCCTGGCCTCTTTTCCAGCTGCTGCTTTCTCTCAGACTTTTCATGCAATCCTGCTGGTACTTCCAGGGAAAGGAAGTCATCTTCTACTTCCAGAGGGAAGATCAAGAAACACCAGTTCTGGGTTGCTTTTGCTATTAAGTGAACAGCTGGGAGATGCTGGGCCTTGAGTGCCCTTTGCTGAGAGGTGGAAGAATGAGAGATTTGACTGTTAGGAAGTAAAGAGAGCTCTAAACAATGCAGAGATAGCAGATATAATGAGCAGCCGCTAAACTACAATTGAGATAGAATCCAAAGTCGAGCTATGGCTCCCTCCCCCCTAAACTGAGATCAAGAACTTGTGGAAGAGGCATAGCTATGACTCACCGGATGACTACCTTAAAATTGGATCTGAGCTACCTGCCACTTAGATTAAAAACAAAACAAGGCCACAAGCAAACAATGGTTATATTTGATTACATAATTCTCTTGGTCACATTAAACTAACAGCTATTAGCTCTTCTAGGAGAAGGAACTTCTCCTCAGGCCCTGAGCTATAGGTTTATTCTTACATAAGTAACATCAGATGACATAATGGACAATGTTTTGAACCATGGTTTATTGAGGAAAAATCTGAAGCATTTATCAATTGAACATTTCTTGTGTAACCTTTGCATAAAATTCCAGAAATAGTATTAAATTTTAACTCTCCAGAAAGCATTTTATCAGGTTGCTAAGAAAATATGATCCAGGTACATTGCTTCCTGAACATCTGACAATATACAAAAGAAAAAAAGCCTGGAGAACATTGTCTAATGACTAGTTAACATGTTGAGGGGGAGTTTATTTCAACTGACGTCTAAAGTGAATCTTTGACAAGTGTCATTTTATAGTCTGCTTATAGACTAATTCTCTTTTTTAAAAAAATTACTAAGATGCTACTTTGGTATGTAATTGATTAAAGGCTGATACACAAGATTTTAAAAGTGGATTTATCAGATTTTAGAGCCCTGATAGCAAATGGGTAAAGATAGCAATACCAGATCCAGAGATGGGATTATTTTTCATCAAAATAAAAATGACTGTAGTTCCGCAGTGTACTAGACTTTCTCTGCCCTCCATGTATTTCAACTCTTTTTCTTTCTTCTTAGAACAGTCTTTTTCCAACCCTTTTCCTGGGTAACTCTTACAACAACCTTTACTCTCGCTTCCATGTAATCCCTGCCTAATTTATTTGCCCAGCCGTGTGCACCTGGAGTAGCCTCTAATCACCCTTTCATAGTGTTAATTGTTTTATGCTGTAATTGCCCAGTTCTTCATCATAACTCTTACTTGGCCAAAAGGTCCTTCAGGACAAGAAACATGTTCCATTTGTCTTCCTAGTGCTCACCTCCAGTGACCTCTAGTGACCTCTATTCCTCTTCATCCAATCTTTTCATGGTAACAACTCAGACCTTGCCATAACTGAAAATAAAGTCAGGTGCATAATTTTCTGATCAAAATACATTATCCCACAATAGTTGCCAAAAATATGCAAAAGATAAAATTCAGGAAATCAGATTGATAGAAGGGGGACTTCTCTGGTGGTCCAGTGGTTAAGATTCTGAACTTCCACTGCTGGGGGCATGAGTTTGATCCCTGGTCAGAGACCTAATATCCCACAAGCCTCAGGTATGGCCAAACATTTTTAAAAGTTGATACTTGGAAAACAAAAATTTGTACATATGAATGGGAGAGATTTTTGTAAAGTGATGCAAATCTTATAAATTATTTGTATGAAAATCAAGAGGAATAGATTTGTAATAAGTATTTTAAATTGTAAAAGTTCTAAGTTAACCAAAGCAAGTGACTCCAATAAAATTTATGAATCTAGATAAGAAAAGCTCCTCAATTATCTTTTGGTCTTACAGCATCTACCAATTTGTTTTGTGTAGAACAGTATCTATTTAGTACACCTTTGCTGATTGAACTTTAATTAAAAACAAAATAGGCATAAATATATCTTTGGAAATATTGCAATTCAGTGAAATGCATTTTTATTTTATTTTAAAATGTTCCAAGGGACATGATTAAATTGCCAAGTAGTGCACTGAACAACTTTAAATTCTAGGGATAAGGAAGATGAGTTTTGTATACACATAGAAAGAACTCAGTATAACTTCCATACTAGATTAATGCTACAAAATCACCAAGGGATCTTAAAGTCTTTCATGAAACATCTTAGAAGGAAGTAAAATAGAAAATCTTTAATCAAATATTTGCATATATTCTCACATTAACATAGTTTTAAAATAAAACTTATTATGTCAATCTGCCTTTCATCAATGTAGGGTATTAAAAGATTTTCCTACTATGGATTTCTTTTCATTTTTTTCTTTGTGAAACTCAGTAAGAAAATGGACAGAGATGATAATTATCTTGAGAAAGAATTTTAAGTATAAAACTAGCTTTATTCACTGGAAAAAAATGTTTAAAGAGCATTATATAAACACTTTCTTCTGAATAAGATTTTAAATAGGGAAACCTTTAGCTCAAATATGAGGATGATAAAATTATGCTAAATTGTAGGCCCAGTCATCAAAGTTTTGTTCAATCCTACATCTACTAATTTACTTACAAATAGATGGTCCTTAACCCCAATTTCCACTCTGAAAATATAGTAAGTGACATTGTTTTTAAATTTTCTTAGATCTTCAAGTTGGTGAATTTAAAGGGGTTGACCATTCCTTAATTTTTTCAAATTTAGAAGCAGAAAAATAAAAGAGAGGGAAAGTCTCAGAAAGTAATAGTAGGGGGAAAAATGTATTGATAGCAACCACCATATACTGAGACTCTACTAGGCATAAAAAGCATGCTAGAAAATATAGTTTCCAATTCTTAAACAAAATAGAGCCAGAAACCAAACCTAAATTTCCAGTGTTCAAGCACAGGGAACTCTATTCAATATGATGTGCCAGCCTGGATGGGAAAGGAGTTTGGGGGAAAATGGATATACGTATATATATGACTGAGTCCCTATGCTCTTCACTTGACCCAGATAATCACTATGGTGTGATCACTCACCTAGAGCCAGACATCCTGGAATATGAAGTCAAGTGGACCTTAGGAAGCCTCACTATGAACAAAGCCAGTGGAGGTGTTGGAATTCCAGTTGAGCTATTTCAAATCCTAAAAGATGATGCTGTGAAAGTGCTGCACTCAGTATGTTAGCAAATTTGCAAAAGTCAGCAGTGGCCACAGGACTAGAAAAGGTCAGTTTTTATTCCAGTCCCAAAGGCAATGTGAAAGAATGCTCAAACTACTACACAATTGCACTCATCTCACACGCTAGTAAAGTAATGCTCAAAATTCTATAAGCCAGGCTTCAGAAATACATGAACCGTGAACTTCCACATGTTCAAGCTGGTTTTAGAAAAGGCAGAGGAACCAGAAGTCAAATTGTCAACATCTGTTGGATCATCGAAAAAGCAAGAGAGTTCCAGAAAAACATCTATTTCTGCTTTATTGACTATGCCTTTGACTATGTAGTTCACAACAAACTGTGGAAAATTCTGAAAGAGATGGGAATACCAGACCACCTGACCTGCTTCTTGAGAAATCTGTATGCAGGTCAAGAAGCAACCGTTAGAACTGGACATGGAACAACAGGCTGCTTCAAAATTGGGAAAAGAGTACGTTAAGACTGTATATTGTCACCCTACTTATTTAACTTATATGCAGAGTACATCATGAGAAACGCTGGGCTGGATGAAGCACAAGCTGGAATAATATTTGCTGGGAGAAATATCGATAACCTCAGATATGCAGATGACACCACCCTTATAGCAGAAAGTGAAGAAAAACTAAAGAGTCTCTTAATGAAAGTGAAAGAGGAAAGTGAAAAAGTTGGCTTAAAGCTCAACATTCAGAAAACTAAGATCATGGCCTCTAGTCCCATCACTTCATGGCGAATAGATGGGGAAACAGTGGAAACAGTGTCAGACTTTATTTTCCTGGGCTCCAAAATCACTGCAGATGGTGATTGCATCCATGAAATTAAAAGACACTTACTCCTTGGAAGGAAAGTTATGACCAACCTAGATGGCATATTAAAAAGCAGAGACATTAGTTTGCCAACAAAAGTCCATCTAGCCCAGACTATGGTTTTTCCAGTAGTCATGTATGGATATGATAGTTGGACTATAATATAGGACCAAGAATTGATGCTTTTGAACTGTGGTGTTGGAGAAGACTCTTGAGAGTCCCTTGGACTGCAAGGAGATCCAACAAGTCCATCCTACAGGTGATCAGTCCTGGGTGTTCACTGGAAGGACTGATGCTGAAGATGAAACTTCAGTACTCTGGCCACCTGATGAGAAGAACTGACTCATTTGAAAAGACCCTGAGGCTGGGAAAGACAGAGGGCAGGAGGAGAAGGGGACGACAGAGAATGAGATGGCTGGATGGCATCACCGACTCGATGGACATGAGTTTGGGTGGACTCCGGGGGTTGGTGATAGACAGGGAGGCCTGGCGTGCTGCGTTCCATGGGGTCACAAAGAGTTGGACACAACTGAGTGACTGAACTGAACTGATCACATTGTTAACAGGCTATACTCCAATACGAAATGAAGTTTAAAATAAAATAAACAGTCAATATAGAGAATCACAACTCGATGGAATTTCTCTGTGAAACCTCTGGTTCTGGGGAAAGTTCGGCCAGAAGTAGGAAAACCTGAACTGTAAGTGATGAACTGAGGGAGGCTAGTGTACACAACTCCTCTTATCTGACAGTATTCCATTGCACAGATGTAACACAGGCTGTTTATCTTCTGAGCATTGAAAGGACATTTAGATCTTTTTTGAGTTTTGGTGAATGTGAATATAAAGCTGCTAGATGCATATGCATACAGGTTTATATGTAAACATAAATTTTCATTTGATGTGGTAAATACCTAGGAAAGGGATTACAAAGCCATGTGGTTAGAGTAGGTTTAATTTATAAGAACATTTCAAGCTATTGTGCAAAGTGGCGGTACCATTTTGCGTTTCTGCCAACCTACATGACCATTTCCACTTGCTCTGTATCCAGTCCAGAACTTGTTCTGTTCTGTTTTAATTCTAGCCATTACAATGCATATGTGATGGTTTTGATTTGCATTTCTATAATCAAATGATGTTGAGTTTCTTTTCATGTGCTTAACTTCTATTTGCATTTCTTCTCTGATGAATTATCTGTTTAAATATTTTGTACATTGTCTGTATGAGTTGTCTTCCAGGTATTGAATCTTGCGGGTCCTTTATACATGTTGAACAGAAGTTCAGATGTGTATTTCATAAATAATTTATTCTAGTCTGTGGCTGGCTTCTCTTTTCATTTCTTAACTGTATTTTGAAGAGCAGATATTTTTAATTTTGATGAACTTATATGCATTAGTTTTCTAAAACGGATCATATTTTGAATGACATCTCTAAAAATATATTAATTAATCCAAGGTCACAAAACTTTTCTTCTATGCTCTACTCACAAAATGTTTATAGTTAACAATCCATTTTGTCTTTCTGACTTAGTTTTCATAGATGTTTGAGATAGGGACAAATTTTCTTTCCTTTTTTTAAATGAAGGTACGAATGTTTCAGCACCATTTGTTGAAAAGACTATCTCCCAGGACTCTTTAAAATTGCTTTGGAATTTGTGCCAAAAAATCACTGATTTTATATATGCAACTCTATTCCTGGGCTCTCTATTTTGTTATACTGATCTATGGATCTATCCTTTCATAAATACCACAAAGTCATGATTCTTGCAGTTTTCTACATGATTCTTTATAGTAGGCTATTAAATTAGCTACTGTCGAGTTGTCCAACATTGTTCTTCATAAAAATTGTTTTAACTATTTAGGATTACTTGCTTGTCCATAAAAATGTAGGTTCTCACCATTTGTTTAGGTCCTTGATTGTCTTTCTTAATGATTTAAAATTTTAAGAATACAGAACTTGTAGGTTTATTCAGTTAGATTTAAACCTAGCAAGTAACGTATTTGGGGGCTATTATAATAATGTTACATTTAACTTAGATTTCCACTAATTTATTGCTTTTGTAAATATGTACATTTAGTTTTTTTTATATTGACCTTAAAGCTGAAACTCCAATACTTTGGCCACCTCATGCGACGAGTTGACTCACTGGAAAAGAGTCTGATGCTGGGAGGGATTGGGAGCAGGAGGAGACGGGGACGACAGAGAATGTGAGATGGCTGGATGGCATCACCGACTTGATGGACATGAGTTTGAGTGAACTCCGGGAGTTGGTGATGGACAGGGAGGCCTGGCGTGCTGTGATTCATGGGGTCGCAAAGAGTCGGACACCACTGAGTGACTGAACTGAACTGAACTTTCTTCCTACAAGCTAGCTAAAATCACATTACTTTTAATAATTTTTTGCTAGATTTCTAGAATCATGCCATCTACAAATAGAAATCCCTTCATTCCATCCTTTCCACACTATATGCTATTTATTAATTTTTCTTTTTTTCATAGTTTTGTCTGGCCCTCTAGTACAGGGTTCATTAGGAGTAGTGAAAGGGGACATTCTTTGTCAGAAAATGTCTTGAGTAGAATTTATATCCTCCTGTTGTGTGAAAATTGTATAAATCGTAATTATGTTGAATTGGTTTGCAGTGCTTTTTAGGGCTACTATGTCCTTCTGCTTCTCTGTATATTCACTGTATTGATTTTTCTATTAGGTTGATATTGAAACTCCAGCTAAAAATATTAATTTATCTATTTAAAAAAATAATTGTAATATAGAGTGGAACTATATGTAACCTTATTTTTGTATTTTCCAAGTCTCTTGTAAATGTGCTATCATACTTTTATAATTTAAAAGTTAAAGAATATAAAAAAACTTTAGGAGTAGTGAAAAGAGGCATTTTTTTATTCAGTCTTTAAACATATTGTTAGCTTTAGGGTGTTTATAGATTCCCTTCATCAGGGAGAGGAATCTCCCTTCCATTTCCAGCTTTACTAAGAGTTTTTATAATAAATGAAATTTGAATTTTGCAAATGCCTTTTTTTCTAGCTAATGAGATATCATATGATTTTTCTTATTTAGTCTGGCATAATATAGTGAATTATACTGATTAATTTTTAAAAGCTGAACATTGATTTTTATATTTATCCTGAGATAAACATTGTGATGTATTATCCTTTTTACAAATACAGATTGATTTGATTTGCTCATATATATGATTGTATTGAAGATTTAAAATGTTCTCTATTCAAGAGGGATATTGGCTTGTAGTTTTTTCGTCTTGTAGTACCTTTCACATTTTAGTATCAGAATAATACTTTCCTTGTAATAAGTTAAGAGGTGTTCCTTCCATTTCTATTTTCAGGAACAGTAAGTCTAGGAACAGTATTCAGTATTTCCTGTCTTATTTAAAAGTATATTTTTTTCTTGAAGTCATCTGGACCTGATAGCTTCTATAGGGAAAATTTACTAAAAGTTTAGTTGGTGATAATTTACATAATTTTAAATACATTCATTTTAAATGTACATTGCAATGGTTTTTAGTAAATTTTCAGAAGAGTGCAAATATTGTCACAATCCAAATTTAAATCATTTTTATTGCCTCCACAATGTACCTATTCCCCATTTACAGTAATCTCCACTTTTAAATGCCTTCCCAGTCAACCAATAATTTATTTCCTCTGTAGGATATATGTTTGCCTTTCATGGATATTTTTGTTTTCCTTTATTTTGTTTTTTATCATTTTTCAAATTCCTTTTCAATTTAGGTTATGACAGATCTCTGTGTGTACTCAGGTTTTCATTTCTCTTAGGTAGATAACTGAGTTATGTGGTGAAAGTGAAGTCACTCAGTCGTGTCCGACTCTTCGCGACCCCGTGGACTGCAGCCTACCAGGCTCCTCCATCCGTGGGATTTTCCAGGCAAGAGTACTGGAGTAGGGTGCCATCACCTTCTCCGTGAGGATAGAGACTGTACCTTTTGTCCTGTTTTCCTGGTTTGCAATAACAACATCATTCTGGTGGGGAAAGCAGACCAGCTTTGGCAGCCCTGGTGGGAAAGGTGGAACTTGCATTTACCCGGGTCAGGGGCAGGAGGACCCTCTCTGGAAGGAATGCTAAATGGGTATATATGAGTGAGACAGGAGGCTCTGGGTTCACACACCCCGGTGACAACAGGGCAGGCTGGGCTGGGGCTCCTGCCCTTGAGTTTGTGAAGCCCCAGGGTTCTTGCTGCCTGGAGTGTGGGCTGTGATTATTCCGGAACACAGTCTATGTGGTAAATTTGTATTAATTTAAAATCCTACCAAACTGTTTTCTAAAGAGGTTGAAATTTTTTTCAAGTTTCTCCATAAATGTGCCAACAATTATTGTCTCTCTTTAGGAATAGTCCCTCTAGTGGATGTGAAGTGGTATCTCCTGTGGCTTTAATTTGCATTTTCTTGCTGGCTAATATTGTTGAGCATCTTTTCATAGGCTCATAAGACATTCCTTTTGTTTGGTGAAATGTCTATTCAAAAATGTTGTCCATGTCTAAACTGAGTCACTTGCCTTCTAATTGACTTGTTAGAATTCTACAGAAAAATTTTAAACATAAATTCATATCTTTGCTAAATAAAGAGCCATACAACTTATATATTTCCCTTTGAGTGAGTTTTTGTACTTTGTGTCCTTCAAGAAATATGTCTGTTTCATCCACATTTTCAAATTTCTAGGCATAAGTCATTTATCATGTATGTATTCATTAACTTTTTAAAAATCTTTTGAATCTATTGTGATGCCACTTTGCTCATTATTCATATTGTGTCTTCTCACTTTTTTCCTAACTAAAGGTTTGTCACTTTTACTGATCTTTTCTCAAACAGTAACATTTCAGTTCAGTTCAGTTGCTCAGTCATGTCTGACTCTGTGTGACCCCATGGACTGCAGCACACCAGGCTTCCTGTTCATCACCAACTCCAGGAACTTGCTCAAACTCATGTCCATCGAGTCAGTGATGCCATCTAACCATCTCATCCTCTGTCGTCCCCTTCTCGTCCTGCCTTCAATTTTTCCCAGCATCAGAGTTTTTTCCAATGAGTCAGTTCTTTGCATCAGGTGGCCAAAGGATTGGAGTTTCATCCTCAGCGTGCCACTGTTTCTCACATTTTTCCTAACTAAAGGTTTATCACTTTTATTGATCTTTTCTCAAGCAGTCATATTTCGTTTTATTGATATTCTCCATTGTTTTTCTTTTTCCATTTCATTGATTTCTACTTTGATCTCTACTTTACTTTTTGCTACTTTAGATTTAATATGCTGGCCTCTTTCTAGTTTTTGAGATGAAAACTGAGGTCATGGATATTAGATTTTTCCACTTTTCTTATACATATTCTTAGTATTATAAATTTACACTTAAACTCAACTTTAGGCTTAATCCAGCACATATACTTTGTCTTCATTTTCTTTCATTTCTAAATACTTTCTATGTTCTGCTTTGATTTCTTCTTTGACTGACAGTTCATATAGAGTTGTATTGCTTTATTTTTAAATATTTGGGGGTTTTCAGATCTTTTTCTTTTCATAATTCCTATTTCTTATTTAATTACATTGCTATCATAACATAATCTGGAAGACATCAAACTTTTTCAGTTTACTGAGACTGTCTTCATGGCAAAGAGATGGGGAAGCAATGGAAACAGTGACAGACTTTATTTTTGGGGACTTCAACATCATTGCAGATGGTGACTGCAGCCATGAAATTAAAAGACGCTTGCTCCTTGGAAGAAAAGTTTTGGCCAACCTAGGCAGCATATTAAAAAGCAGAGACATTACTTTGCCAATAAAGGTCCATCTAGTCAAGGCTATGGTCTTTCCAGTAGTCATGTATGGATGTGAGAGTTGGACTATAAAGAAAGCTGATCACCAAAGATTGATGCTTTTGAACTGTAGTGTTGGAGAAGACTCTGGAGAGTCCCTTGGACTGCAAGGAGATCCAACCAGTCCATCCTAAAGGAAATCAGTCCTGAATATTCATTGGCAGGACTGATGCTGAAGCTGAAACTGCAATACTTTGGCCACCTGATGCGAAGAACTGACTCATTGGAAAAGACCCTGATGCTGGGAAAGATTGAAGGTGTGAGGAGAAGGGGACGACAGATGATGAGATGGCTGGATGTCATCATCAAAGCGATGGACATGAGTTTGAGTAAGCTCTGGAAGTTGGTGATGGACAGGGAGGCCTGGCGTGCTGCAGTCCATGGGTTCTCTAAGAGTCGGACATGACTGAGTGACTGTACTGAGCTCAACTGAGACTGTCTTTAAGGCCGAAAATATTTTCTATCTTGGAAAATATTGCATGAACACTTGGGAAACTATCAATAGTTTATTCTGTTTTGTTAAGTTGTGCTTTCTATGAATGACAATTAGGTCCAGTAGTCTGATTTTGTTGTTTAAATCTTGCCGATTTTTTGGACTGCTTATCATTTTTATTGTTTGATATGGGGCTTGAAATCTCTGACTATAATTTTGGGTTTGCTTCAGTTTTATACATTTTTCCTTTATATATTTTATAGCTCTGTCATAAATGTATGAACCCTTAGTTTTCTTTTTGCTGCCTAGATGAACTGACCTCTTTATCACTGTAAAATGACCTTCTTCATCACTGTAAAATGACCTTCTTCATCCTTGGTAATATACTTTACCTTAAAATTTATTTTACTGGATATTGAAACTACTGTTTCAATTTGACTAGAGTTAGCATGGCATATCTTTTCCCATTTTTTTAGTTTTAACTTCTTTATATCTTTTTATTTAAAGTGGATTCCTTATAGGTAAGGTCTTACTTTTTATCCAATCTGCCAGTCTTTACCTTTGACCAGTGTTTAAATTATTTCTATTCAGTTGAGATAATTAACATTGTCTATCATTGCACTGTTTTCCACTTCTTGCCTTGTTTTCTTTTTATTCCTTTTCTGTCTTCTGTCGGATTAGTTAAGTATTTTCTCTGATCCTATTGGTCTCCTTATTGTATTATTTATTATTTTTCTGGTTGCTTTAGTGCTTGTAATATATATCTTTAACTTAAAACAGCTGCCTTCAAGTGATAGCACACCTCTTCAATAGGACCTTAGAATAGTTTACTTTCATTTCTCCCCTCCCAAATTTTAGGATACCGTAGTCATAGATTTTAGGTATCTGAGTTATAAATTCCTCAATGCACTGTCATTATTTTTCTTTAGTTATCTTTTAAGCAGTCTAAATAATTAGAGAAGTATACTTACTGAGCCAGTATAGTTATCATTACCCCCTTTCCTTCTGCATGTATCCTTATTTCCATCTGATATTATTTTCCTTCCCTCTAAGAATTTCCTATAACATTTCCTATAACACTGATGGGATTTTCCTGGTGGATCATTGGTTAGGAGTTCATGGGCCATGCAGGAGACATGGGTCAGGAATTCCTGGGTCAGAAAGATCCCTTGGAGAGGGAAGTAAAGCAACCCACTGCAATATTCTTGCCTGGGAAATCTCAGCTAATCCTAGAGGAAATCAACTCTGAATATTCACTGGAAGGACTGATGTAGAAGTTCCAATATTTTGGCCACCGGATGCAAAGAGCTGACTCATTGGAAAAGACCCTGATGTTGGGAAAGATTGAGGGCAGGAGGAGAAGGGGGTAACAGAAGATGAGATAGATAGCATTACTGACTCCATGCACATGAATTTGAGCAAACTCCAGGAGACAGTGGAGGACAGAGGAGACTGGCATGCTGCAGTTTATGGGGTAGCAAAGGGTTGGACACGATGGACATGACTTAGCAACTGAACAACAACATAGGACATATTTCTGGTAATAAAGTCTTCAGTTTTTTACCTCTTTTTTCCCTTCATTTGAAAAATACTTTCACTAGGCAAGAATTTTAAGTTGTTCCTTTTTTGGTGGAGGCATGAAACAAAGACTCCTTAAAGATGTCCATTTCCATCTTATCCCTTGAATTACTCCTAGTGAGAATCTGCCACCCTTCTGATCTTTGACACTCTGGGTATAAAAAGTGTCTTCATGATTACTTTTATAATTTTCACTCCATCACTTGTTTCGAGCAATTTGACTATGGTTTTCTTTGCAGTATTTTCTTAGTATTTTTGTGCTTAGGGTTTGTTGAGGTTTTATAGTTTTCATCAAATTTAGAGATGTTCTATTATATCTTCAAATAATTTTCTGTCCTCTGCGCACCTTCTCTTCTTCTGCAGGGCTCTAGTTATAAGTATATAAACTAACAGGAAGTTGTTTCAAATAGTACTGATGGTATTTTCATTTTTGTAAAGAATTCCATTTTCTCTATTTAATTATGGATCAAGTTCACTTTTCTTTTATAATGTCTAATCTGCTACTAATCCCATTTAGTGTATTTTTCAATTCATTGTAGCTTTCATCACCAGAAGTTTTTTTTTGGGTCTTTTTTTATCTGTCTCTAACAATTGAGAATGCAATCATAATAATTGTTTTATTGGCCCTTTCTGTTAATTTAAATATCTCTCTTCAGTTCTCAGTCACATTTGATTAACTATTATCCTCATTATGGGCTGTGTTTTTCTGCTTCTTTTCATCCCTAGTAATCTTTCAGTGTTTGATGTAAGGCACAGTGCATTTTTTTTTTTCTTTTGGTGCTGGATATTTTTGATTCATATAAATAGTCTCAAACCTTATCCTGGTTGTAGTAAAGTTAATTGAAAACAGATTCTCCCTTCAGGGTCCTGCATTTGATGTTTCTTTAAAAGATCTCTGACTTTGCTAGCTCTAGGGCTAATCATTTCCTATCATGACTCAAGACCCATGCCCCATGTATTATGATTTTTGTTTTGTGTGTTTTTGATTTTGTTATTTTCAAATCTGGCAGCTACTATTCCCAGCCATTTGTGAATGCCAGACTCTATACCCTCTATCTTTCCCTGACTGGGGTAGTTGTTTCACATACTTGCACTGATATGTAATCTGCTGACCTTTGGAGAGGAATCCTCTGCAGATCTCTGAAGTTCCTTTCTCTTTGCATCTCTGTTCTCCTTGGTACTCTGTCCTAAAAACTAGCTGTCATAGTCTCTGCTCCATCTCCACAACTCAGAAAGTCTACTGGATTCTGCCTGGGTTACCCTTCTCTGCCCCACATCTCAGGAACTCCCTGAAGCAGTAACGTGCAATCATTGTGTGATTCATTTCTTTTTTTTTTTTCTGGTTCTTAGGTATCACTGTTCATCATTTTCAGAGGTCCGGTGTCTTGAAAATCATAATTTCATGAATTTTGTTCTTTTGTTGTCATTTCACACGAGAGGGTAAATCTAATCCTAGATATTCCATCTTGGTCAGAAGCATGAAAAAAAATATATATAGCATTTTGATTATTTCTTATCATGCCAAGCTATGTTAACATCCTTCTGGACTCTTAGAGCTCAAAATATGAATGAATATGCCAGGAATGTATAACCAAAATGTGTGGCACACTTATCCTCTCTTTATCTGACACTCTTATTCATTCAGACTAAGATTCCACTAGACCTGTGATAGTAATTTCATTATATTGACCAAATTTTATATCTCTTCACTAGCAGGGGTGCTCTTACTCTGGTCACATTTTTAATCCACATCAACAGTCATCCATCATAGAAAGCCTGTAATAAAATGCAGTCATCCAGACAGATATGATTCAGTCAACCCAAAGTTTAGCTTGATCATCTTCTTGTTCATCAACATTGCATTTCCATTTATACAGTCTTTGATGATAGCTACTCCTTTAAACACATCGGGCATAGTTGTCTGACAGATAAAACACTTTTATCTCATAGATGTTGATAACTCTCCTTCCTCATATTCTGTTTATGTGTTGCTTTTCAAAGGATGTCTCTTTGTACCCAAGAAAATATATTATCTCAAAATTTATTTTAAAAACTATTATCCAATCCCATCATGACAACTTGTCAAAATCCTTTGGTATTCTGATTTGTTATGTAGTTATTTCTCTAGTTTCTGTGTCATGTGAAAATTTAATATATATGACATCAATGCATTCAACAAAATTATAAATATGTTGTTGATGAATAAGAGTTAAGCAGTCACAACTTATCAGTATAACCCCATGCAAATATAAAATAAACACTTGTCAAAAAAGTCAAAACTAGAGACCTTTTGGTGTTTGAATTATTATATCCCCTCATTCATTTTAATTGTCATGAGTTGAAAAAATATTTTAAAATGGACTACAATTATTATAGGAAAAGGAATGAACAAACATTATGAAAAGTGTGTATTTTGTTTAAGAAACAGATATTTAAGAAAGAGGGGTATAATTATCTGTGTTTCTATTTGCTAAAAATTAGAAGAAAGTTTCAAAAGGAGTCACAATAATTTTCCACTTAGGGGAAATAATAAAAAGGATTTCTAGGGGAGGAGTAGAAATGAGGCTTCTTTTGTGTACCAGATGCTTCTAACTATTGTATCATGTAAATACACTACCTTGTCAAAAAATAAAACTTGATTTATGGTAATAATGTAGGGGAAAAGTTTTTGATAGCCTATAAAATACAGTTTTCCATGAGGAGATTAGGTATTTAAAAAGCTATCCCATCATATATTTAACTGTGGCAATTTAAAAATATTATCATTTCTTTCAGTACATGCAAACATACACACATATGTAAACGTGTATTTATAAATTTTATATAGGTAGGGAGTATAGTCTTTTACAGAATGCACCTTAATTCTTTCATATTGTATTACATTTTTTCAGGTTGCTTGACATACTAATTTAATTTTGAAACTGAAAGTTATATTCCAAATTCAAATGTGTACTCCATGAAGTCTATCTACTTTTCTCCTTTATAGTTGTTTATGATTTACATAGCTAAACATATGCTAGAATGATATTAAGGTAATATTGAGAAACTACTAACATCAACTCATTCTGATCTAATTAGTAAAGATGAAAAAGAAATAAAGAACCAGGTAAAATAAATAGAATATTAAAATATGCTTAGAATTCTGGAATAAAGTTCAAATATAATATTGAATTTATTCATAGTAGTTTGCTGATAATTTTCATTAAAGAATGCTTGGAGGTAGAAAAGCATTTCACATCTGAATGTGATATTACTTTTTCTAAATGTGCATATTTTGAAAAGAAATATTAGATATTTAGCTATAAAAAATAAAGAGTGTTTAACAATATGTAAATTATGTGTTATTAAGAAAGAAATTCAGATTGGATAGGGTATTTGGTGGTTATTATCAAAGAGGACACTATTAGCAAGACACAGCAGTGTTCTTTTCCTTCTTATCATTTATTTTCCTTTAAATGCAAAAATTTACTGAAAAACATCGTATTACTAATTTGCTAAAGAAAAACAATAATATTATCTATGTTCTGTTTTGACTATAAAGCTCCACCCAGTTAGAATTTTCAGAAGAAATATAGCAAGTACCTTCTTACATATGTGGTTTGTTTTTAGGAGTAATTGATTGATGGCATTTCTTCAGCACGTCACACATATTTTATATTAACAAAATACTGTGTTTACATATGACTCAAATCGAAGTGGTTTTGCTTCTGTTAGCCTTCTTCTAGGATGAGAAATCCTACAAGATACAGAATCCAGACATTCATAGCAAAAGAATAGTAAGAGAAAGATATAAAAATGTTGACTGTAGAATTTTCTGAAGTCTGAGGAATTATCAAGATTAATTTCTGAAGAAAAGCACTTGGATGATATTATAGATAATGTTAGTTGCTTCTTGCCCGTGACTATTCTTCCCTTCTCTTTTAGTAATACAATCTCAAGTCTCAGCTGGGCATAAGACTATTCAGTTCAAGACTATTTGTCTCCCTTACGACCAGATGTGCCTGAGTTCTAGCCAATGAGATATAAATAAGGAGATCTGTACAATTTTAGATGCTGTCTTTTAAAAATTGGATCTACCCTCTATTCTCTCTTGCTGCTCACTAGAATGAGACTCATATCTTTATTGAAATGAAGTATAACTTTCAAAAATCAAGAAATTTTAATAATGAAAAAAATACCTCTTGCATCAAGGTTCTATTCAGAAAGCTTCTTCTTTACAGAATTTATAACATTAATTCAATCATTCATGATCTAGAATTATACCACACAGTGAAGGAATTGATAGAAAATGGTCCTTAAATTCTATACAATTTACTGTCTCAAGGAAGAGACATACAAACACAACTTTCCTAAATAAAATGTAGCTGACATTGTTGTAGGAAAAAAGAAAATGACCAGCAGGACCTATGTTGGAAGTGTAGTTTGAGAGTGGCCGAGAAAAAAGTAGAAGAAGCCTATATCCCCAAGAACGTCATATTTCCATTATAACTGGGGACCACATACCAAACATGTATCAGAAAAATAAACACCCTAACAAGCATTCTGATACATGGGAATATCTAGAGTGAACATTTTGGAAATGTACTTTCAACTCTTTAATATGCCTGCAATAAATGATGACGAAAGAATTTGTCACACCAGTTTTTCAGATATCCTAATAATATTCTGTTTAATTTCATCATCAGATTATTTACATTCTCTGAAAACCAAAAAGCTATTTCCAGGGAAAGACACATTGGGAGTATATGCTGGAGAGGGAAATTCAGACCAGTATTTAAAATATGTTGTGCATGTGGCTATAAAACTTTTTTTTTTCATGTTTAGCTGGATAATCTGATAACAAAGAGTGCTTTGAATTGGCAAATTTCCTTGGAGTTTTTAAAAGATATATTAAAGTGAATGACAATATGTTGAAAAGAATTAGAAATTTCATTTGGATGATAACAATATAGGAAGTTATTTTAGGTGACTTTAAAAAACATACTGTTTTAAATACCTATTTTGAAAGGGAGACACTGAGCATGAAAAAAGAATACATACTGAATAATAGATCAGGAAATCAGAAACTTAGAAATCCATTTTGCAAATTATTTTTAACAAATTCAAGTGATCTTTACTGAAACACAGTTAATTGCCTAAAGTATCAGAAGTAACACAAATATTTAATTAAGTAAATGATTTTGTCATATCCTCACCCCTAAACATTACTAGTATATTCAAAAACTTAGCTTGAGCACAGGGGAGTTTTAGTTATTAATAATTGTTCTTGAATATTTTAAAATATCTAGAAAACTTTCTAGAGACTAAGTAAAAATGTTATGAGAAACATGGGGGAAAGTAGATCTTAGTGAAATATCATTATTATTTTTTTAATCTGAAAATCCTGTTACCTTTTTTAAACAATTCTTTAGACAGCCATTTTATTAAGCCAGAAGAAAGCAATGGGTTAGAGAAATGTTATTTCTGAATTAGCTGAACTTTTTGTGTTAACTAAATGATTCAGTCTTTATTCGCTAACTGTACTTTTGTCATTCCTTTATGAAAATAAACATTTCAGTGTATTTACCTCTTTCGTTGGGGTTCTGTATCAGTCAGGGGCTTAGAAGGAAAAATGGCACAGTGGAAAAAAAGTAGAAGTGGGAGCTGAGATAAACCTTAAAGGTAGAGGGCTAAACTATTGGGATAAACTGTGGTCCTAGTCACTGAAAAGGAGATTGTTGAGGATTAAATCATTTGGCAAGTGTGTAAAAATCAGTTCTTATTAAGATGCACTGCATTTCAATGCCCCCTCAACATCTACAAACAGTTGTTTATGTAAACTTAGATTTCCAGGTAAATATTAGAGCATATGTTAGAAATTTCGGATTCAACACATACATGTTACTTAAAGCTGTGATCCTGGATGAGAACCCCAGGATGAATGCAGAAACGAGAGGAATAAATAGAGAGGATTTCCTTTGATTCTTTTTTCTTTTTCTCTGAACACTTTCCACCCAAAATACAGTTTAAGAGTCATTAGTCTGACCTCTGAAGCACGTAAATGTTTAGAGAATAGGAAGAAAAGAAGAAAGCAAGGATGCAGGCTGGAAAAATATGACTGTGAGCCAGCCAGTAACAATGCCAAGAGTGTGGTTTATCAAGTCTAGTGAGAAAAGCTCTTAAGGAAAAAGATATTGAATACATCAGCTGCTACTGAGACATCCTGTAAGATGAGGTTCGGGGCTACTAATTTTGAAAAATGTTTATTCCAAATCATGATAAGACCAATTAGAGTGAGTAGTGAGAACCTGAATTGACCGATCATTTGAAGTGGAAAAATTATGTAGTCCAGATATATAACTAAGCTATTGATTAGATATTATAGATTGAGAAGATACTTAAATGTTATAAAGCCTAATTAAAAAGAAAATTACTTCCTCTTAGTCAATATTAGTTCATGCATGCAGTGATAGAACTCCTGTTGCCATAACAACCATTAGGGTGGGGTACTCCATTTTAGAAAGTACTAAATCTCATTGTGCTCAAATGAATTTTCCCATAGTTTCAAGTTATAAAAATAATTTTATCAAGCCCATGTTGCTCTGATGGAATAAGGGCTTCCCTGTGGATCATATGGTAAAAAATCTGCCTGCAATGCAGGAGACCCAGGTTCGATCATCAAGTAAACTGAACTAAAATCTAACAGAGTCGGCATACACAGGGAATATGACGTCTATGTTGCATTATGTTTTTAAAGAGAAAATATTTTCTTTTTTAAATATTTGTCTTTTCTTTACAAGCTGTGCTATTTATAGATTGATTGTGGTGCCTCTAATAAGGAAGTCGCACTGATAAGCCCAATCAAACAATCCATATAGATTTTGGTTTATCAGCCTTGTATAATTGTTTCGTAATTCAAATATACTATCATATCCTTGGATACAAAATAGTTTTGTTCTTTATTTTCATATACTCAGCATTTAACCTAATATCTGAAATATAGTGAATATTTAATGATACTTTTAAGTTGTTGATAATTAATACTTTGAATCATATAAGACTAAAGAAATGTGGTTTAAATACCACTTCAATATAAATGAATGCTTCTTAGTGTGTAACTTGTGCCCAGGACAAGGGTGTATAATATATGAGATTATAGAAGTATTGTTGGAAGAAAGCATTGTCATCTAGGTGGCACTGGGTAAAGAATCTGCCTGCAATGCAGTAGACACAGGAGACATGTATTTGATCCCAGGGTCTTGAAGATCCCCTGAGGGAGGGCATGGCAATACACTCTGGTATTCTTGCCTGAAGAATCCCATGGACAGAGGAGCCTGGCGGGCTACAGTCCATGCAGTCACAAAGAGTCAGACACTGAAGCAACTGAGCATGCATGCATACACAACAATGCAATTGTATTGTATTCTGTACAAGGTCACAGTTGTAGACCTTGGACTATACAAAACTACACTTGGATCGAAAATCTGGAATCAAAAGTCATTCTTGACTATCTTAGCAGTTTGTTAAATTCTGAATTATTTAATTATTTTTCTATAGATTCTTTGTTAGTCTTTGAATAAATTCTTATATGAAAATGATGACAGATTTTCTCTAATTCTGCTAATACATAATATCATTTAGCTTTTGTTTTCTAAAGTAGAATTGATATTTATACATTGACCTTGCATTCAGAGACCTTGATACATTGATTTCCTAATTGTAAGGATTTCTTTGTGGATTTTTTGGATTTTCTATAGATGAAAACATGTCACTAATGAACAATCTCATTTTGTTTCTATCCTTACAATTCTCATAAATTATCAAATCATTTTCTAGTTATATTTCACTGATTACGATCTCTAGAACAATGACGAATATAATTGTTAGTAGGTATCATTTTCTGCTTCCTTATGTTGTAAAGAAAGCTTTCAGAACTTCATTTAGTGTCAGGTGTTTAATAGGTTTTTGTGGATCCCTTTATCAGATAAAGGGAATGAAGTTTAGTTGATGATTTTCTTATGAAGGGGCTTTCCTGGTGGCGCAAAGGTTAAAGAATCTGCCTGCAATGCAGGAGACCCAGGTTTGTTCCCTGGGTCAGAAAGATCCCCTGGAGGAGGGAATGGCAATCCAGTACTCTTGCCTGGACAATTCCATGCTCGGAGGAGCCCGGCAGGCTACAGTCCATGGGGTCACAAAGAGTCAGACATGACTGAGTGGCTACACTTTACTTATGAAGAGTGTTGAATTTTGTCAAACAATTTTTAAACCTATATGAACCAATCCTGTCTTTTCTGTTTAAAACTTCAAAGATAATTAAATACATTTACTGAATGTACAATATAAATCACTCTTACATGCCTGGAGTAAACATAGTCTGCTAATGTTTTACTTAGGCTTTTTGATTATAAGTAAAATTATACTGTAGTATTTCATGTGCAATCTCTATGAAGTTTTTGGGTCAGAATTATACCAGCTTAATGAAATTAGTTGGGGAGTATTTCCTATTATACTGTTCTCATTAAAAGATGCATTATTCAAGTTAATTATTTCCTGAATAATACAGACCAGAATCTGTGTGTGTGTGTGTGTGCGTGTCTGTATGTGTGTATGTGTAGATGTGTAAAGGTTTAAAATTATTTTATAACTTCTGTATTATGCTATACTTTATTATCCTAGGAGTGCTCAGGCTTTCTGTTTATTCTTAAGTCAATGTGGTAAGTAATATTTTGCAGGCATTTTTTCGAGTCAAACAAATTTGCAAATTTATGGGTATAATGTTGCTATAACATATTTATACCATTTGAACATATATAATATCTATATTAATGTCCCTTTTATTACTGATATGTATGGTTATATTTAAATCTTTTATTAATTCATTTCACCATAAATTAGTTAGTTCTATTAGTTGTATTAAACCTGCTTTTGACCTCACTGACGTAGTATACTTTAGGTTTGTACTCTATTTCATTCCAACCAGTCCATTCTAAGGGAGATCGATTCTGGGTGTTCATTGGAAGGACTGATGCTAAAGCTGAAACTGCAATACTTTGGCCACCTCATGCGACGAGTTGACTCACTGGAAAAGACTCTGATGCTGGGAAAGGTTGGGGGCAGGAGGAGAAGGGGACGACCGAGGATGAGGTGGCTGGATGGCATCACCGACTCTGTGGACATAAGTCTGAGTGAACTCCGGGAGTTGGTGATGGACAGGGAGGCCTGGCGTGCTGTGATTCATGGGGTCGCAGAGAGTCAGACACGACTGAGCGACTGAACTGAACTGAACTCTATTTCATTAATATCTACTCATTATTTTTTCCATTTACATTTTGAGGATTTATCTTTTGTTGTCTTATCATTGTTTTCTAGCTTCTCAACATAGATGTCTGATCATTAATTTTTAGTCTTCTCTTCCAATATAGCCATTTGAGGCTAGACATTTTGTTGTAAGTATTGACTTACCACATTTTACAAGTGTTAATAATAATAATATTGTAATCATTGTTTAGTTTGAAAAACACTTTCAAATTTAAATTAGATTTGCCTCTTGCTCATTTTAATGTGAATTTCTTAATCTAAACATATGGGAATTGTCAATTAACATTTGTTATTTAAAGTAAATTGCACTGTGGTCAAATAAAAATCTCTTTAATTTTCATGCTGTAATCTGTTAAGATTTTCATTAAGTAAGAGTAATGATATACTTTTTAAAGTATTTGATAGAGTAGATTGAAATAAAATCATCAATTAAAATATTCAGTTATTCCCCAGTGTATGTAAGTCAAGTTGTTAAGCTAAAAGCTTTATACTTATGTAATATAGTATGAAAATTATACTTCAGTAAAACTGGAAAAAATATTCAATTGCAGAGGGGCAAAATATTTAAAGATTCAATGCATGACCAATATGTCAAATTTGGTAAAAAATCTATTAATTCTCTCATTACTATTATTACTTTTTTTCCTACATTACTGAGAAAAATATCTTGTAATCTCCCATCAACAATCTGCATTTGGTCATTTTTTCTTCTAGTGTTGTCAAATGTTGCTTTGTTTTGACATCCTGTTTCTATAATAATTTCAATTGCTAAATATTCACGATGAATCAATTGAAATAACTTTTGATATGTTATTAATGCTTTTTAATTTAGAGATACAGGTGATAGTTTTTCCTTTTAATTATACACTGATGAATTTTTGTGAAAAAATGCAGCGATGCTTAACAGTGGAAAATTCTAAAATTTCTGTTTAATAAAGATAAACATGACAGAGAAAGAATGCATAGAAACTTAAAAAAGAAAATAAAACATAAAAGGTAAAACCCAATACAAAATTTGTTAACCTTTCAACATGGATGGGGTGGGTGAGTAATTTATTGATGTATATAAATGGAAAGTTTAGAGCTTGATCCATATATCTCTGGATCCCGCTAGTTAAGCAATAATTTCAGAAGTATCATTCTGTTCTTTTATTCTCTTTCTGTCATGTTTCTCCTTTCCACTGACTGGCTGAATTCTCAGTCAGATGTTCTCCATATTCAGATATTGTTAGCCTTAAAAGCTTCAGGTTCACATCATGCTATGTGTCTGACCTCAAAAGAAGAATGTGCCTCTTTTTCAAAACCTAGAGCAAAAATCAGGAGAGCTTTTAAGTTACATGCGTGTGTATGGATTAATTGCTTTGGTCAGAGAGGATAATACCCTATTAAAACTGAACCACTTCTAGAAAGAGAGCTGGCCCCCACATGTACCCGCTGACTCACTATAGGGAGTATATTGTCAGTAAAGAAGACTGAGGAGCAGTGGCACAAAAAAAGTTGTTTACTTCAACAGTAATCAGGGAGTTGTAAATTGAAACCATATTGGTTTACCTCTTAACACTTAAATTGGTAAAAATTAGTCTTTTAACACTGAGTGTTTGCAATGTTTGGAACTACTGGAACATTCATACTTTCTCTGTAGGGAATGTAAATCAATACAACAGTTTGGGAAAAAATTCCTATCTAGTAAAATTTGAAGTACACTCTACTGTCCAGCCATCCCACACCCAAATATAAAACCTGGAAAACTCATGCCCACATGTAAAAGGAGATATGTACAAAATGTTTATAGAATCACTGTTACTGATTCTGATATTCTAGAAACAGCCTGAAAGATTTTCAGTGGAAAATGGATCACCAATGTGTGATATATCCATATGATAGAATATAGTGGTGAAGATGAATAAACCAGTGCTACATGTGTGGAAATGATGAATTTCACGAATCTAAATTGACAAAAAATAACCTAGTCACTGAAAAAATATAAAATAATATAACAGGGTGTGTGTGTGTGTTGTACAAAACATGCAAAACTAAGAAAAAATGTTTGAAGGACACGTCCATAAATGTTTGATGGATACAAAAGGTTAAAAAAAAAAACAGGAGTGATAAAAACCCTTTTAGAGACAAAAACCCTTTTAGAGAAACGATGTTGGCTGACGTCTGGTGCTCACTGAGAATGAAAGGACGGGTGATGAAGGAAAGGTTACAGTGAAAACTTCCCCTATTTTGGAAACAGTAGATATTTCTTCAACAGGATGATGAGTAACATTATTTATATAATTATTCTGCAAATACATTTTTCATAACTTTTTAGAAAAGGAAGATGGCAAGCACCAGTACATGACCATAGGGGTAGTATTGATTAGCAAGGAAATGATAAAAAAAAAATAAAGCTCAGAAGTACAAAGGGTGAAGAGCCAGGGAATTTATTTCAACATAAAAACACACTTCAACTGAAGCATTGTTGTCACAAGGCATCAGTCCAGTCAATGGATGGTAGGGAGTTCCAGGGAGAGATACAAAGGTGAATATAACCTCAAAGTTCATATATCTACCTAATTGCTAGTAGAAGAATGGCTGCTTCTCCAGTTACAAAGCAGAGGCAGTTCCTGGAGGTCAGGAGAAAGAAACAAAGATTCATCTCTAACAAGATGACATGAGGATTGCAGGTGTCCTGGGCTCAGCTGCCCTTCTAAGACAAGCTTCCCAACTGGGCTGAGGACTTTTCCTTTTTGCTGCTGCTTCTCCTCTTTTCCCCCCAGCATACTCAGAGTGCATTTCCATGTGCAAGATTTTAATGACACACATGTAAAATAAACTACTGGCTATTTTTGTTTATATTCCATGAAAGCAGCTTATTTTGTTTTGTTTCAAACTTGGTTTTGTTTTTTTCCTGACCCGTGATAATTCTAAATCAGCAATTTTAGAACAATGAATGTAGTTGACTATATTGAATCTTGTTTTAGTTTATCTTGTGGGAATTTTGAATCTTTTAATAATGTTCTTCTTCAAGGCCTTGAAAATATTGACAGACATGTAAAATTAGAGTTATATAGGGAGAAAGAATTCATCCTGCTATGCTTGAGGAAAACACACCAGAGATAATCAGACATATCCATTTTGATTTTTTGCCTTGTTTTCTCTAAATCACTACTAAATAGTATCAAGAGGCACCATGGAAATATATTATTTGAGCCCCATTAGAGATTTCTATTGAAGAAAATTTTCCAATTCATGTCTTTGACTGATTTAACATAGAAAATGCCAAGTCAGTAGGTAAATTAATGGAGCCTCTCTGCTTGTCAGCAAAACATGCCTTTGACTACTGAATATGACTGCCAGAAATATGAATATTCCAAAAAAGGCAGGGGAGCCATCTCTGAGGGAAATAAGATATTAGGGAGAATGACATTGAAACACATATGTTGTCATATGTGAAACGAATCACTAGTTCAGGGTCAATGCATGTTATAGGATGCTCGGGGCTGGCATGCGGGGATGACCCAGAGGGAGGATAAAGGGAGGAGGGAGGTGGGAGGGGGGTTGAGGAGGGGGAACTTATGTAAACCCGGGGCGAATTCATATCAATGTATGGCAAAACCAACCAATATAATATTGTAAAATTTAAAAAAAAAGATATTAACATTGTTGTTGCTTTGTTTGTTTGCTTTTAAAGAATCTATACAGAATATTAAATGGAATAGAGAAAATATTAGGATATATATATATTGAACACTTAAATCCTTTAAAGACACTTGTTTTTCTTATGTATTTCCTCTTTTTTTTCCTGCCAATTTTCTTTTCTTGTTCTTTTTAAAGTTGAAGAGTAGGTAATTTACAATATCATGTTAGTTTCAGGTGCATAGCATAGTGTTCCAGTATTTTTGCAAGTTATATTTCATTAAAGGTTATTACTAGATAATTGTATGATTCTCTGTGCTGTGCAGTATATCCTTGTTGCTTATCTGCTTCATGCATAATAGCTTGTATCTCTTAATCCCATACCTCTATCTTGCCTTCATCTCTCTCTTCCCTCTGGTAACCACTAATTTTCTTTCTATATCTATGAGTCTGTTTCTATTTTCCTGACATGCATTCCTTTATATTTTAGATTCCACATGTAAGTGATATTATACAGTATTTGTCTTTTTCTGTCTTATTTTACTATGCATAATAATTTCTAGGTCCATGAGTACCCATTCCCTTCTCCAGGGGATTCTACCCACCTAGGGATCAAACCCAGGTCTCTTTTATTGTAGGCAGATTCTTTACCATCTGAGCCACCAGGGAAGCTCATCTAGGTCCATTCATGTTGTTGCAAATGGCAGAATTTCATTATTTTATGGCTGAGTAATATTCCATGTCTTCTTCATCCAATCATCCATTGATGTATGCTTAGGTTGTTCCGTATCTTAATTGTAAACAATGTTGCTATGAATATTGGTGTGAACATATCTTTTCAAATTAGTAATTTGGGGATTTGGGGATGGGAAAACAAGACCACCTGACCTGCCTCTTGAGAACAGTCAGAACTGTACACGGAACAACAGACTGGTTGCAAATAGGAAAAGGTGTACGTCAAGCCTGTATATTGTCACCTTGCTTAGTTAACTTATATGCAGAGTGCATCATGAGGAACGCTAGGCTGGAAGAAGCACAAGCTGGAATCAAGATTGCTGGGAGAAATATCAATAACCTCAGATATGCAGATGATACTACCCTTATGGCAGAAAGTGAAGAGGAACTCAAAAGCCTCTTGATGAAAGTGAAAGAGGAGAGTGAAGAGGTTGGCTTGAAGCTCAATATTCAGAAAACAAAGATCATGGCATCTGGTCCCATCACTTCATGGGAAATAGATGGAAAAACAGTGGAAACAGTGTCAGACTTTATTTTCTTGGGCTCCAAAATCACTGCAGATGCTGATTGCAGCCATGAAATTAAAAGACACTTACTCCTTGGAAGGAAAGTTATGACCAACCTAGATAGTATATTGAAAAGCAGAGAGATTACTTTGCCAACAAAGGTCCGTCTAGTCAAGGCTATGGTTTTTCCAGTGGTCATGTATGGATGTGAGAGTTGGACTGTGAAGAAGGCTGATCGCTGAAGAATGGATGCTTTTGAACTGTGGTGTTGGAGAAGACTCTTGAGAGTCCCTTGGACTGCAAGGAGATCCAACCAGTCCATTCTAAAGGAGAGCAATCCTGGGTGTTCATTGGAAGGACTGATGCTAAAGCTGAAACTCCAATACTTTGGCCGCCTCATGCGACGAGTTGACTCACTGGAAAAGACTCTGATGCTGGGAAAGGTTGGGGGCGGGAGGAGAAGGGGACAACAGAGAATGAGATGGCTGGATGGCATAACCGACTCTGTGGACATGAGTTTGGGTGAACTCCGGGAGTTGGTGATGGACAGGGAGGCCTGGCGTGCTGTGATTCATGGGGTCGCAGAGAGTCGGACACAACTGAGTGACTGAACTGAACTGAAGTGAACTGACCCAGGAACAACCTAAAAGATTTTCAGTGGAAAATGGAAATGCTTAGTCATGTGGCAGTTCGCTTTTTTAGTTTTTTGAGAAACTTCTGTATTGTTTTCCACAGTGGCTATACCAATTTACATTTTCACCAACAGAGTACAGATTACACGCATGCTACTTTGCTTCGATTGTGTTCGCCTCTTTGTGACCCTATGGATGTAGCCCACCAGGCTCCTCTGTCCATGGGATTCTCCAGGCAAGAATACTGGAGGGAGTTGCCATGCTCTCCTCCAGGGGATCTCCCAACCCAGGAATAGAACTCGCGTCTCTCACTTCTGCTACAATGGCACGCAGGTTCTTTACCTCCAGCGCCACCTGGGAAGCACCACAGATTACCAATAGGCACATGAAAGGATACTCAGTATTGCCAGAGCATTTTCTTGGCTCAGTCTGGGTCACAAGCCAAGGCTGTCACAAGAAACCTGGAGGCTCTAGAGCAGTCCTCACTGCCCTTTCAGACTTGCCTTGAGGGCAAACCAGTGAGCACAGCCCTTGCCATCCGCATCCAGGCCTCCCAAAGCCCCCTTCGCTCCCCCAGTGGTCCTCTGACCAGCTGGTCTTCCCCACAGCAGATCCCAGGACCCAGACGCCCAATCAGAGGCTCTCCCCTCTCGCTCCCCAGTGTGTCCACCCCTGTATTCTTTCTTTCCTCTGAGCCACTCCCAGGGAGCACAGGTCCAAATCACACGGCTTTTCGTCCCTTCCTTCCTAATTCCCTGTAAATTGTCTTAGTGCTTGGTTGTACAGCAGCCCTCCTGCCAGTTTCCAGTTAGCTTTCAGTGAGAAGTTTTCCACATGGAGACGTGTTTTTGATGTGTTGATGGGGGGAGGGGAGCTCCACCTCCTCTTACTCTGCCATCTTGATCAATCCCCATCCTTTCTTGTTCGGTGCTTCTTTGTTCCTTGTTTGATTTTGAAGTTGCTGATGTGAACTTCTCAGAGAAGCCTGGATATTTTAGTGAGCAAGTTGTTGTTTTAAGATGACTCATAAAATGTAGAACTGCTTGGATAACTCATCTCCCATGATCTTCCTGCTAAGGAACCAGAGCTCTTTACCCAGAGACATTCAAATATGTTGCTCTCCTGCATCTCTAAAAGCATCTTTTATTGAGATAAGATGGAAATGAGTATCACTGCCCCTCTGAACAACTGGATCCTGAGGTGACATAGCTTAGAGAATAGGAGATGCTGACTTTTGAATTAGCTGAATAAGACAGCACAAAGCATGTTAGGATATAATAAATTCAGTTTCATATAGCCTAATATATTAACTTTAAACATAAACATTCACAACTATGCAGTATGTGTCCAATTACATATATTAACTGCTTTCTATTTGCAGAGAATAAAAGCAATGTATAGAAGCACCCTATATTCAAAGTTATTTTCTGACTTAAAATATTTATTTACTATCAATGCATTGCTAATTGCTTGTAATTTTGCCTTCTGTAATTATAATAATATGCTGAATAAAATGTAGTCTGATGTATTAATTTATATATCTATTAGTCAATTGGATGAGTCTGCCTCCATTTATTTACAGCCTAGATGCCTCTCTTCTATTCCAGGTGCATGAATGTTTGCTCATCTGCTTATTTTCTTGTGCTTATTTAAATGTAATGAATTAAGATATCAACTCATTTCACCACATCCAGACACTCAACTCATAAAGTATCTCCAGTATAACAACATTAAGTAGTATGCCAAAAAAAGTCTTCCTGGGGTGTGTGTGTGTGTGTGTGTGTGTGTGTAGTGTATGTGGATATATGTATACATAAGCACAGTGATCTTTACAGTTCGAAGTCATTAAGGTCAGTGATATATTTTGTGGACCAGTGTATCCAGTAATTAAATATATTTGCAGGAAGCAAGGTTTTATGTGTAAAGTATCTGCAATATCTTTAGGCAGTTCATATTTAATGTATGCTTCAGTGCCCAGAAGATAGATTGAAACACAGAAGCCTCAAAACCCAGATTCACTTTTATCAGCACTTCTGGCCTCAAGCATGACTTTTTGAACATCATCCATTTGAGTTATTATGGTTCAAAGATTAAAAGCTCAATGCAGGGAAGTTAGACCATGATTAGAAAAAAAACACAATCAACTGAATACAGGCTGCTGAAATAATGTTTACAAGATCAAATGCAATAACTTGGAACGTGAACAACAGGTATTCCACGGTTTCTCCAATATTACCATTAAATCCTGTAAGGAAAACTATTTGCTTAAAAATAAATAAAAAACAGACTTTAAAATACTGTTCATGCTGTTTTGAACTTGATAGCTTCCATGGTTAACACAGTTTTAAAATACTTAGCATTGTTCTGCTTGGAGTTTTTCACACTTTCTTTGTAGACCTGAAAACATGTAAGTAGTTTTGGAATATGAGAAAAGTTTCCTGTTTCCAGAGAAATTATCCCACATGTTATCAGAGTATGTAAATTAATGTCTTCCTTTTATTAAGTGCTCCTAAGAAGCTCTGATGGTGGGAGGTGTAAGTTACTAAAGCCCCCAGACACGTATTGAGAGTAGTTCTGAAGTGGGGTGGGGTTGAGGACAAGGAAAGGGGAAGAAAGTTCTAGATGCCTACTAGACGCTAGAGATAATTTTAAATTCGGAGGGTATTTTGAAATACAAATATAACCTCATGTTTTGAATTCCTGGGGGTCATATAGCTAACAAAAAATGATAGTTCATTGTCTTAGTCCACTCAGACTGCTGTAACAAAATACCATATATTGGGTGGCTTGAACAACAGAATTTTATTTCTCACAGTTCTGGAGGGAAGTCCAAGATTAAAGTGACAACAAGTCCAGTGTCTGGTGAGAGGCTGCTTCCTGACGTGCAAACAGCCTTGTGTCTTCATGTGGTAGATTACACAGAGAGAAAGCAAGTTCATTTGTGTCTTTTGATTAGGGCACAAGCCTCACACATGAGGGCTCCATTCTCATGACCTAATTACCTTCCAAAGATCCCATGTCCTAACACCAACACATTATGAGTTAGGATTTCCAGGTATGAATTTGGAGAAACCACATTCAGCCCATAGCATATGTAGAGAGAAATGAAAATAGGCACATGTGTCCTGAGTGGACCACATTGTATCTGACAAGAGTTTCTGATGTAGATAGCAGAGAAGGGATGGTCCAAATCTTAACAAGAGACGAAGATGTAGATGCATATGCCAAAAGAAATAAATTAGTGTTATGGAAATAGCAATTCCCTACCCCCTGACCAGTTTGATCTTCTTGCTGAAACCATGCTCTCAAATTAATTATGTTTTTTTTTTAATATGGGAGCTGGCTTTGTGGATTGTGGGTGGATTAATATGAAAAATGATCCAATAAATTGAAAACAGATTTTCAATTACATGATGCAATTATATTTATTTAATATTATATTTTAATAATGAAAATTATTGATTAGAAGATACATTGCTGCTGCTGCTGCTAAGCTGCTTCAGTCATGTCTGACTCTGTGCGACCCCAGAGACAGCAGCCCACCAGGCTCCCCTGTCCCTGGGATTCTCCAGGCAAGAACACTGGAGTGGGTTGCCATTTCCTTCTCCAATGCATGAGAGTGAAAAGTGAAAGTGAAGTCGCTCAGTCGTGTCTGACTCTTAGTGACCCATAGACTGCAGCCTACCAGGCTCCTCTGTCCATGGAATTTTCCAGGCAAGAGTACCGGAGTGGGTCACCATTGCCTTCTCCGTAGAAGATACCTTGGAGAACATTAAATATATACATGCTGTATATACATGTGTGTGTGTGTATGTGATATACACATACATTTATAATATTGAATCTAAAATGGATTCATATTAGGTAGTAATAAAGAGTGAACAAATGTTAATATTAGCATCTATGGAATGTTGAATAACTAAAGGTTTACAATTTCCTTGCACTATAGCAAGTATAGACACTATTGTCTACTTGCAGAGAGAAAAATTAGAGTCCTTCAGTCCACAAGTCCCTATGAAGCATCTAGCACATGCCAAGTAAAATGCCAAGTCTGCAGGCAGCCACCAAGAACAGAGCAAGCATCGTCTCTCCTCGTGGACATGCAAAGATTTCCCAGCTGGCTAAACCCACAGACTTTGTCAGGCCTGTGTCAGGGATGTAGGTGTCAAATATGTACCCGATCATCCTGGCCCAGCAATATTCTACTGAATTAGAATTCTGAAAGGACGGTAATTTTAAAATACTAATTTAGGTATAAAACATACTGTAGAGATTAAATAATATATGTATTTCTCTTCTTTTTCTAAAAAAAAAAAAAATACATCTTCACGGTTTCTTGGATACAAGATTCATTTTTAAACCTTTCCTCTGACTATAGGAGCTGATGCTGTGGAAGCTCAGTGTAAAAGATTTGAAGTGAGAGCGAGTGAAGATGGCAGGGTGCTGTTTTCTGCAGATGAAGATGAGATTACCATTGGGGCTGAAAAGCTGAAAGTTACAGGTACTGTAGCTGGAGGTCTTGGAACATTGTTTACTTCCTGAGAGAATATGCAACTGAGCAAGAAATGACTTTTTAATATCTGTGGTTCACATGCCAGAAATTTTCTCACATAATATCATGGTATCACATCATTTGATTTTCCAGTAGTAATCAAACAGAAAGCCCTAGGTTGAGGTTGCAGAAGAGACTATAAATATATTAGCCTTAGTGATATAAAAGCAAAGCTGCATGTCTCAGGCAGGGTTAGAGGGAGGAAATTGAGTATGGATGGTGGAAGATAAGTTGGGGTGCAGACAATGATAAAGACTCAAGGTGATAGATAAATATAGTCTAGAGGTATTATTTAAAAGTAAAAGATATACAAAAGAAGATCTAAAATGTAAATATCAACTGAAGTAGAGGGAAAGGTTATAAATAAACTAAATTCTTGTTCTTTAGGGCTCATAATTGTCTTCCAAAGCATATAAATCAAGAAATAGTGCTAATCACCTGTTACTGAGACATTATTAAAGTCATTAGGGCCATTAGGCCCATTAATATTAGGGCCATTAGTGTCAACCACCAGCTGAAATGAAAAAATAAAAGCAAAAAACAAGAAAACAGAAATTTAAAAGCAGGACTGGGAATAGGGCAGAATTTTATTAAGATTATTTTAAGCAGTTTAAGAACAATATCTTTTGAATTATCTGAGTTATAACCACAATATTTGTTATTTTGCTAAAATATTTTAAAAATACTTAAGGAGGCCTATATTTGAAAAATGAAATATGTGTGGCTTAGTATTTCCCAAATTTGAATTTGGGGACAGTTCACGGGATACTTGTCATATCTATTTAGGTAAATGGAGTCTGTAGGCTGTTGAGAGCCGTTTACATGGTAAATGACCTCAGCTCTTGGGCTGTTTGGGTTTAATCCTGCTTCTACCACTCAGTATTTTGAGTAAATTCTATGCTGTCTATTTTCTTAAATCTAAATAATTGAAATGATAATGATTATTGGTGCTCAAATTATGTGTGTGTGTGTGCATGTGTGTGCACGTGCCTATGTATGCATGTGTGTGTTTAGAATGTCTTGGACACATAATGAAGACAGTGTGAAGGTTAGCCTTCTATTTTTATTAATAATGATAATATTGCCAATATCCCCGATATGAATGCTTGTGTGGATTTCAAAAAAGATACACAAGTAGATGGCAATTAAATTCAGCAAGGATTGCAAAATGGGAAACCTCACTGGGCATCTCTGGCCTGGCTCACAATCTACTACCACCAGACTTACTGTCCCCCAGGGCCTTCTTTCTTTCTTCTGTGAGTTTGTTGAGTAGCTGGAGTGTGCACAGTTAGGTTGGTGTTTGGACTGGTCTTCAGGACTGCCTGTCAGCCTCATTCTCTTTCTAAAAACTCCTTGGAAGGTCAGAGAAGAAATCATGCACATGAGGTAAACACTGGCTTTCCTAAGTCCTGAGTTAACAGTCAGGGAACCAAAAACATTTTTTATTAAATTAAAAAGCATGAGGATTTGGGTTGGCAAAGGGCATAGACAAATCAGAAAGGTCATTGGCTATAGGGCCCTTGGTGATAATATTTGAGTTGCTAGTTGACGGGCAAGTCAGGAACCAGGGTAGAAATGCACTTAGGAGGATTAGACATTTGTGATTTTAATATTTAACAATTTTTGCACGTTGGTAGTACCTGCCAGTTATCAGCTTTGATATCAATGTAATCCTCATAGCTCTTAGGATAGTACACTTATCCAAAGATTATTTCATCCATGTTCAGATATTCACATTGGGTACTTTGTATTCATAAGTAAAGGGAAATTCTACAGCACTTAGCTGTGTTTATGATCTCACAGAATCCGAACTTTCTCTGATCTTTATATTATCTTGATTTTCCTCATAACTGTTGCAGTGAAATACCTTCTTCACAAAATTAGACCCATTACCTAGTTTTTCTAAAAATTTTTCTTTGAGGTAGGTAGTTACTCACCAGTTTAGTTCAGTTCAGTCACTCAGTGGTGTCCGACACTCCGCGACCCCAAGAATCAAAGCACGCCAGGCCTCCCTGTCCATCACCAACTCCCGGAGTTCACTCAAACTCATGTCCAGAGAGTCAGTGATGCCATTCAGCCATCTCATTCTCGGTCATCCCCTTCTCCTCCCGCCCCCAGCCTTTCCCAGCATCAGAGTCTTTTCCCTTCTCCAGTGGACCACATTCGGCTGTGGTCCATGTGATCAGGTCAACTAGTTTCCTGTGATTATGAATTCAGTGTGTCTGCCCTCTGATGCCCCCTCGCAATACCTACTGTCTTATTTGGGTTTCTCTTACCTTGGGCGTGGGATACCCAAATAAGACAGTTACTCACCATATTTCCTCTTTTTCTTGGTAGCCTGGCAGCCATCCTTGAACTGTTAATCGGACTGTTAAGTCAGAAGAGAGTGTTCTCTGAAAAAACTCAGTTTCTCTGCTTTTTACTTAACTGTGTTTGGCAGTCATCTCTGCTGACCTAGTCACTCTTTCTCTCTTTCCTTTCTGTGTGCATGTGTGTGAATGTGTGTGTGTGTGATGTAGGCGTGGTACACTGTACAATGTCTACATGGTTAGATACATGTACCTCACCCTAGGTCTCTTTTTCCATTTTTCCCTGTCTCAAATATATACACACAGCTTTAAGTTTTTCCTTCAATACTCTCTTTTGATCTGTATTATCTCAAAAATTGATTAATCAGTTTTATAATATCTTGATGTATCATATGACTCCAGAAGATGTTAAATAATAAAATAATTTTATTTTGAGGTCATAATTACAGAATCCAGGCAGACTTTTGTAAAGGATGGAGGTTTAACATAGGAGGGAAGAATGAGAGCATCTGTAATAAATAACCCTGGCTTTTCAACCATTGCAGATATGCAAAGGACTCCACATCATTCAAAAATAAGTGCTAAATTGGGGAGTACTTTAACATGATTAGAATCTCTCCCAGAACCTAGCCACACTTGTTTTTCACAGAAGAGCCCAGATACATCCACAGACCCAGACACGAGCATACACATACTTGTGTGCATTCTCAAATTCCTGCAGAGTCCTTTACTCCATTACCAGAATACCACATATAAACTTTATAGTGGCTTTATTTCTTCCTGTGATACTTCTAAAACAAAGGAAAATAAAGTTATCAAAGGAAAATATGATTGAGAATTTCCCATGCTTAGAGAAGAAAACTGTGCATAGTGTAGCATGCAATTTAAGGGCACCGGGATTGATTAGTAACCTCATATGTACTTTAAAGCAGTGCTTGAATATTTAACAAATAATACTACAAAGAATCAGTGACTCCAGGGTATTTCATATAAATTAGGTAGCGGTGCTGACAAGACTTCAAAGTTGTATGTGACAAGAGATCTGTGTGAGGTTGATTCAAGAATTTTAAATTTGAGACAAGAAATTTTTCTATTTAAGTGATATCCGTGGGGATTAAAATGGATCCTTTCTAATTTACATTTTAAGATAAATGGTGTTTCATATATGGACTTCTCTTTCAGGGCAACAGAAGTAGATGAATTTATTTAGACAATAAGTGTGTCTATACTCCTGAGACAAAATCATTTGTGACTATGTTTATTTGCAAATCTAGTGTAGTTCAGGATATTTAAATTTCCTCTATTGAAACAGAGCAGGGATGTACTCAAGGCATTTAAATACTTTTAGGGTGCAGGAGTGTAGAACTGAAGTGGCAAAACAGCTCGCTGAACACCACCACCCCTCATTACCCCATCAGCATGATCAGTAATCAGTCCTATGCTTTCAACTTGTGGTTTTTTTACTGTTGATATAGCTTCGCTTGCTCAATAATACTTTGCTTAAATTTTAATTTGAATATACTTATATGACCTTAACATGCCCCCTCTATATCATTGAATATATGGACGTTTCACACATTCGGCTCATATATGCATCCTTGACAATTTTATTTTCCTTTGCATTTGTATTCCCTAATACTGATCAAAGATATTACTTAGTGCAATTATCTTTTGAGACCAGGTCAGTAAATAAAAGATATAAGCTTTTACACTCAGAAGACTCTTAAATTTAGGGCTTTCAGGCAGAATCCATCAACTGTAATTTGTTCTTTCATTTGTATTCCAAGTAGTATATTAACTTAGAAAACAAAGTTTCACTTATTTGACTTTATAAAGTGAAAGACTTTAGCCCTATACTTTCATGTTAAATTAAAAGCCATTAGGTGGAGTTAGATCTCCCCGTTTTGCCTTTGAGAGAAAAGTGAAAAATAGCTCAATGTATGAGAAGAAAGGATCTTTTTTTTTTAATCTGGTGGTAGAAATTAAAACTGGCAATCTGAAACGATAGTGCATCCGAATCAAGTATCCACCCTGTGCCCTCGGGCTTGCTTGAAAGCCAAGTGTGTCATTCTCTTGTCTCTGCTCTAATTGAGTGATTGGAAAGATAGAAAGGTCCCAATGCTTGTTTGACAACAGAAGAAAGGATTTTCCAAAGAGCTGTCTTTTATTAATAAATTAAACACTATGTTTCTGGGCTGGAATCAATATTCTCTGGCTTGTTTTTATTAGTTGGTCTTCACATCCTTGCTCTTGTCTGTTAACTCGGGACAGGTTGTGATGAGGTCAGCTTTGGAATCAACCTTTCTCTTACATAGGACCATTGTTCCTCTGGGCTGTCCAAAGGCCAAGAGCCTGGTGGCATGCAGCCTGCAGGATAGAGCTGCTAGGTCTGAATAGCATCTGAAAAAATATGATCAGATCAGGTGCTGAGGATTCTAAGGTGCAGTCATTTCATTTTCTTTAGTGTAATATTTTAAGTCTGTAGATTTGGGCAAATCACTCAATTTTCTAGCTGTTGGGTTTTTTGTTGTTGTTGTTTGTTTGTTCTTAATTAGCCTCCTCGTTGACCAGCCCTCATCTTCTTCCTCTTCTCCCTCCCTCCCCACCACCCTCCACTACCCCCCACCCCCGCCCAGTGAGCTGAGGAAATGCTTCAGCAGCAAGTCTGCATGGTTATGGCCTCTAGTTGTTTTTTAAACTTAGGATGAAGCTTTTGGAGATGTTAAAGAGGAGTACCACTCTGACTCCCAGATTTCCAGGTAAAAACTGATTGGTTTTGAAGGGTGTAAATAATGGTTTCGAAGGGTATAAATAATAAACTATGTTGTTATTCAGTCACTCAGTCATGTCCGACTCTTGGCGACCCCACGGACTGCAGCACACCAGGCTTCCCTATCCTTCACCGTCTCTTGGAGTTTGCTCAAACTCATGTCCATTGAGTCAGTGATGTCATCCAATCATCTCATCCTGTCGCCCTTTTTTCCTCCTGCCTTCAATCTTTCCCAGCATCAGGGTTTTTTCTCATGAGTTGGCTTTTCCTATCAGATGGGGAACATATTGGAGCTTCAACTTCAGCATCAGTCCTTCCAATGAATATTCAGACCTTCCAAGAACTGAATATTCAAATGAATTATGCCATCTTCAAGAAAATAGCTGCTTCCTCTGGGCACCTTACTAACAGTCTTCTCCATGATTTATTTTACTTCTCTGAGCCCTGACTCAAATGTTTCTTACTTTTGTTAAAGTAAAACTTCCTCCACTTGGTATAATAGAAATGTGAGGAAATTCATAAAATTTTCCAAATTTGCTGGCATATTGAGTGCAGCACTTTCACAGAATCATCTCAGGATTTGAAATAACTCAATTGGAATTCCATCACCTCCATAGCTTTGTTCATAGTGATGCTTCCAAAGGTCACTTGACTTCACATTCCAGGATGTCTGGCTCTAGGTGGGTGATCACACCATCATGTTTATCTGGGTCATGAAGATCTTTTTTGTATAGTTCTTCTGCATATTCCTCCCACCTCTTCTTAATATCTTCTGCTTCTGTTAGGTCCATACCATTTTTGTCCTTTATTGTGCCTGTCTTAACATGAAATGTTCCTTTGGTATCTCTAATTTTCTTGAAGAGATCTCGAGTCTTTCCCATTCTATTTTTTCCCTCTATTTCTTTGCATTAATCACTGAGGAAGGCTTATTTCTCCTTACTGTTTTTGGAACTCTGCATTCAGAAGGGTATATCTTTCCTTTTCTCCTTGCCTTTTGCTTCAATTTTTTCTCAGCTATTTGCAAGTCCTCCTCAGAAAACCATTTTGCCTTTTTACATTTCTTTTTCTTGGGGAAGGTCTTGATCACTGCCTCTGCCTCCTGTACAATGTACTAAAGACCATCCAAAGTTTTTCAGGGACTCTGTCTATCAGATCTAATCCCTTGAATCTATTTGTCACTTCCACTGTATAATCATAAGGGATTTGATCTAGGTCATATCTGAATGATCTAGTGATTTTCCCTACTTTCTTCAATTTAAGTCTGAATTTTGCAATAAGGAGTTCATGATCTGAGCCACAGTCAGCTCCTGGTCTTGTTTTTGCTGACTGCATAGAGCTTCTCCATCTTGGGCTGCAAAGAATATAATCAATCTGATTTCAATGTTGACCATCTGGTGATGTCCATCTGTAAAGTCTTCTCTTGTGTTGTTGGAAGAGAGTGTTTGCTAGACCAGTGCGTTCTCTTGGCAAAACTCTGTTAGCCTTTGACCTACTTCGATTTGTACTCCAAAGACAAATTTGCCTGTTACTCCTGGTAGCTCTTAACTTCCTACTTTTGCATTCCAGTCCCCTATAATGAAAAGGACATCTTTTTGGAGTGTTAGTTCTAGAAGATCCTGTAGGTCTTCATAGAACCATTCAACTTCAGCTTCTTCAGCTTTACCAGTTGGATATGGCTTTAGTATATTGGTAAATCTTGAAGAGTCTAGACATATCAATGACTATGTTTCCCTTAGACTATTCTTCTTCAATATCAATTGCCAAATTGATAAAACACGAAGTAAGGTTTTAAAGTAGTTGGATTGCTAACAGTGGAAGACTGTAACCCCTGCTGAGTGAGAGAAGCACAGGCCATTGTATTATTGATTGAAAAGGATCCTGCAGATTGAGTCCATTCCATTTATCTTTTTGTTCTCTTTATCTGTGGATGTGTCAAACTTCTGGTTCCTTTACTCTGTATGATACATCATTTAATCACTGAAATAGGGTCTCAACCCTGATTTCACTGGCCTGATGAGGTAACTCCAGTTATTTTAACCCTTCCATTCATTCTCTGAGTTAATCACTTGATAAAATCGAAATGTGCTCAGGAACACCTTTTGAGTAGGCTTAAGTGTCAAAGTAGTGCTCAGGTAGAAACCCCAAAATTCTGACTATAGGAGGAAAATTCCCACAACACCAACTGTAAACTTTTTTTTTTTTTAATAAATAAATAAGTTCACATGTGTTTGTAAGAAATGATACAGAGAGATTCCATGCAACATTAACCCAGTTTCTCACCATGGTGACATATTCCAAACTATAGTATAACATCCCAAAAAGGATATTGACATTGATACAGTCAAGATACAGGCATTTCCACCAGCACAGGGATCCTGTGTTGCCCTATGGGGACCACAACTACCCTCATCGTAAACCCTGTCAATTGTATATCTGTTCTTCACTGCTATAATTTTCTTAGGTTAAGAATGGTTTACATATAAAATCATGCTATAGTTGCCTTTGGGGAATTTATTTCCAATCAGTATAATTCCCTGGAGATCATTTGTTTTATTGTATATATCAATAGTTTCTTCTTTTTATTACTGAGTAGTATTCCATGAAGCTCCTCTGTCCATAGGATTCTCCAGGCAAGAATACTGGAGTGAATTGCCACTCCCTTCTCCAGGGGATCTTCCCAACCCAGGGAATGAACCCGGGTCTCCCATATTGTAGGCAGAATCTTTAACTGAGTCACAGGGAAGCCCCTAGTATGAATATACTACATTGTATTTAACCATATAGCTGAGTTGTTTAGGTTTTAGAGCTACTATGAACATTTGTATACATGTTTTGTTATAAACATAAGTTTCATTCATCTGGGATAAATATTCTGAAATATATATAGTAAGGGGACAGGCCCTAGAAGATAGAGAATTTAGAAATAAACATTTTAGAATATTTATTTCTATGCCATAAAAAAAGAAAAACTTGCTTAGATTTTTATAGGAATAAACCAACACATGAATTTTAGAATTGACATCTTTACTATATCAATTATTCTGGCTCATGAAATAATGTATCTTCATTTATTTAGCCTTCTTTAACATTTTTCATGAACATTGTATCACTTCCAGCATACATATCCTGTCTATGTTTTTATTTTTTAATTTTCTTTGAAGCAATTATAATTGGTACAGAGTTCATCACTTTTGATTCTATACATTTATTTCAATATATAAAATTTAATTGATTTTTTCTCATGTATTCAGTTCAGTCAGTTCAGTTCAGTCACTCAGTCGTGTCCGACTCTTTGCGACCCCATGAATCACAGCACGCCAGGCCTCCCTGTCCATCACCAACTCCCGGAGTTCACTCAAACTCATGTCCATTGAGTCGGTGATGCCATCCAGCCATCTCATTCTCTGTCGTCCCCTTCTCCTCCTGCCCCCAATCCCTCCCAGCACCAGAGTCTTTTCCAATGAGTCAGATCTTCGCATGAGGTGGCCAAAGTATTGGAGTTTCAGCTTTAGCATCTATCCTTCGAATGAATACCCAGGACTGATCTTTAGGATGGACTGGTTGGATCTCCTTGCAGTCCAAGGGACTCTCAAGAGTCTTCTCCAACACCATAGTTCAAAAGCATCAGTTTTTCGGTGATCAGCTTTCTTCACAGTTTTCATGTATTATCTTGTGTCTTTTTATCCCGTGACTTTAGTGAACTTAATAGTTATAGCAATTTTTTGCAGACTTCAGGGACTTTTCTATGTATATAATCATCTCTTATGCAAATAAAGACAATTTAATCTTTCTTTTTTAATCTATATGTCATTTATTTCTTTTTCTTTTTTTATTACAGTTACTACAAATTTCAGTTCTATTTGAATTAGAATTATGCAAGGGAGGAAGATGTTTGCCAAACAAGTGTGTTGAAAAAAATATTAAGATGCTCAGATTTATGAGGTTCTTGCCAGTCTGTTTCAAGAATAGCAATTATGTGTATTGTTTTCTTGTAATTAATTTTGACATTACTTAGATCATATGTGTTTTCTGATTGAATAGGCATATTGAAAATGTGCAAAAGTCATAAGCATTCCACAGAACATAACTAGTCTATAGTTACTTATATTCCTTGTGAATCAAAATTTCAGACAAGAAAAGCACTAATTATTGTTTCAAAGTGGTAAGAATGTGTATGCATTCCAAAGGTCATGATGAGAAATGGCACTCTTTAAATAAAGAAAATATCATTAGCCAAATCTGTTTTTTAAAAAAATAGAGAAATAGGGGGAAATGTGCAAATGAAATTCTGAGCCAAATAAATATATCATATCCAATCCTCTTTCATTGCTATGGATTTTATCCCCAGTTTGACAAAAACTGGCTATTATATATTATTTTTTAGTTACTGTTATGATGGAAAACACCAAGAGAATAATTCTAACTTTAGCCCACTGAAAGCGAGCCATCAGAAACATTCAACAAAATAAGATCTGGATAATGATAACTTGTCACTGAACACAAATGTTAAGTTTCATGTCAGTGTATCTGTTTTAAAGGGTCAGGTGGGGAAGATGGAGAAGAAGGCTCTCAGAGAAACAGGCTGGGCTGTAATTACTGGAAAGATTTGATGTACAGTGATGAAGAATGTTACCTCTGGCATTACAACTCCACTGCTTTCTGGAAGAGTAATCATAATCAATTTATACCTCATTGGATTTTCATTGAATTAATGTGAGCTGATCCGTGTAAAGCATATGTCTGACACACTGAAAGTGGTCGATAAATGTTAGATATTATTATTATTATAACCGACATAAAGGCACTACTTTAGTTAATTAAATGACATTCTTCCTACTGTAGCACCCACTGTAAAGACCTAAATTTTATTATTTATCATTTATCTTTCTCTTCACATATGTCACTACATATAAGATAGTGTTGAACGTTTTATGTAATACTGAATAATGTTTAATCCAGTGTAACAAAAGTAATTTAGTAGGTCTTTCAGAAGCATTTAAGTGAAAATTATGTATGATCCCAATAAGGAGGAGTAAGATGAAAAATAAATGTAGGAAATGAATTCTATATTAAATTTTAGAACATAAAAAATAAATCAGCACAACAAATAAAAAAATGTAATTAGTAACATGTTGGCATAAACTTTACCATTGACAGGATATAATCACTTACATTGAATTCATTTGCTCCTTAGTACTTAAGAAACTGTGTATTACTATCTTCACTTTGCAAACTGAGTCTCATGGTAAGTGACTTTCACAAAATACATACAGCTATCAATAGCAGACAAGGAAGTACATCTATTTTTCCTCTCTAAAGTCCAGTCTCATTTCCACTTCATTTTATCTTTGTCAATATATGCATGTGTATATAATACATTCAAATCCGGAATTAGAATTTCTGTAACAAGAAGGAGAGCTTCTAGGATCTGATTTATTTAGTACCCAGGTCATTATTTCAAGCAGATTTATTTAGTAGTCTAGAAAAAGTTAGCGGTAAAGAGGAATGAGCATACTTAAATACTACATATCTGCCTTTCTCAACTAAATCATAGAGCATTCCTGGGATAACCTCTCTATCTTCATGTAGCTATGGAAATTGAAAGCTTAGAATAAGCCAAACAGTGTCATGAGAAGAGATTGAGATAAATGATTGATGTTAGAATTACTTTGGAAAAACAGTAACGTAATCTTGGTCTGTGATTTAAAAGGTCTATTGCAATTTGAGAAAGAACTAATTTTAGTTTTAACTAAACTGTATAGTCATTAATCAGGATGACCTTTGTCTTCAAAAGGAACGTGCTACAGTGTGTCAAAATGAATTTTATTCCTAATTTCACCTGTGGAGTTTTGTGTCAGTATGCTTTGCATAAGTAGATAAAATTTCCATGTTCCTATAAATCATAACAAGAGCAATGTTTCATTTCACTATAAAGATTAGAAGGGAAGGAGGAAAGGAGAAAGGAAAAAATATTATAAGCTTGAATGGGTTCCTGTCATTTTCCAATTACTAACCAGATGCATTAATTTTCTGTTGCTGCTATAATAATTACCACAAACCGTGGCTTAGGAGGCACATATTTATTATTTACAGTTCTAGGGGCTGGAAGTCTGCACCGTTTCTCACTAGGCTAAAATCAATGTGTCTGCCTGACTGTGCTCCTTTTGGGAGAAGCCATTTCCTTGCCTTTTGCAGCTTCTGGAGGCCCTTGATAGTCTTCTGCCCCTGGCCCCTCCCTTTATCTTTAAAGTCAGCAATAGCAAACCAAGCTGTTCTCACATTGCCACCTCTCTGATTCTCCGTATTCTGACTCCCTCACTCATTTCTAATGATCCTTGTGATTATTTTAGACCCTCCTAGATAATCCAGGATAATTTTCCTATCTTGAAGTAGTTCCACTTGCCATCTTTTAAATAAAATCCCCTTTACTTTTAAGGAAGCATATTCACAGGTTTAAGAGATTAGGATTTGGATCCTTGGGGGGATGGTGAGGAAGACAATTATTCTGCCACCACACTAACTGATAATTGATCTGTTTCATGAAACAATAAATGTTCATTCAACAAATTGAGATTTCCTGAAAGGAGGAATAACTATAGGTTTCGTACTCTCTTGAATTCAGGCCCTAGTGGCTCAGTGGTAAAGAACCCGCCTGCAAGGCAGGAGATGAAAGAGAGGTGTGAGTTTGATCCCTGAGTACGGAAGGTCCCCTGGAGAAGGAAATGGCAACCCCCTCCAGTATTCTTACTTGAAGAATTGCAGGGACAGAGGAGTCTGACGGGCTACAGTTCCAGGGGGGTGGCAGAATCAGATATGACTGAATGACTAAATAATAAAACAACACAAAATAAACACACCAAACTAGGACTAGTGTATTTGTGCCTAGGCCATAATTAGTTTCTCTAACTTTGGGTCATCTAAATGCTGCATGCCTTTGGGTCAGTTGTTTAGCCTTTCTGTGCCTTCAGTTCTTCAGCTGTAAAATGGGGGTTTATCTGACTTAATATTGGTTTAGCAGTAGTAATAGTCATCATTATATTGTTACCAGTTGATTATTAGTTTCTGATTTCCTGCAGGGTAAATCTAAGAATCAATAATATTTTGTGTGAGGGAACACTATACAAATGACTTGAAATTAGGGCAAAGTAATTTCCTCTTTGCAATGTGGCCAAACTGAAAAAGAAGTTTCAAACTGCCTCTGGCAATTGGCTAACTCAAAGATCAAGGCTGGTGCATAATTCAATAGCTCTTTCCTCCCTGGGTTGAAAGGTAACTTCAAGAGGATTAAGTCCCCGACGAGGCATTTGGGGATGACCTTCCCGCGCTGTTTGTGCTAAACGTTCCTCCTCGGGCTCTGAGAAGCAGAGAGACAGGAAGCACGTGCAGGAAGTAGGATGTAGTGCAGGTGGGTCTGAGATGCCCTGGAGCTCTTCATTCACATCTGTGGGTGAAGTCACATGTAAGGCAAGTTGCCCATTTCCATCAGAAATTAAAACATAATAGGTTTTATGAGCTGTTAATCTCATGTGATGTGAATAAAAATTGAAAAGGGTGATGTTTAAGGACAATTTAATCACAACCATAAATGCTACTAGTTTTTCTGTATCAAGTAAAATACTCATTTATAGACTCAGCTTCTTAATTTACGCACAGGTGTTATAACATCACTTCTTTCCTCAAATATAAGCATGAAACGCATACAATATTGGTGAATAACTTATTTCATTGCTTGGCTTCTTTTAAGTTTATGACTGATAAATAATATGAATTATTTGTTGTTAATTATTTTGAACTGTGGTGTTGGAGAAGACTCTTGAGAGTCCCTTGTACCGCAAGGAGATCCAACCAGTCCATTCTAAGGGAGATCGATCCTGGGTGTTCATTGGAAGGACTGATGCTAAAGCTGAGACTGCAATACTTTGGCCACCTCATGCGACGAGTTGACTCACTGGAAAAGACTCTGATGCTGGGAAAGGTTGGGGGTGGGAGGAGAAGGGGACGACTGAGGATGAGGTGGCTGGATGGCATCACCGACTCTGTGGACTTGAGTCTGAGTGAGCTCCGGGAGTTAGTGATGGACAGGGAGGCCTGGCGTGCTGTGATTCATGGGGTCGCGGAGAGACGGACACGACTGAGCGACTGAACTGAACTGAACTGAACTGAATTATTGATAATTATCCTGGTTATTCTGGACTTTAAGACAAGTGTATTAGAATAAGCTTTCAGCAACCAATCTATTTACACATCATTTTTCTTTTGCATGGTGGGTGAAAAAAGCATCATGGAATCTCACATTCAAATTTATCTAATATTTTAATTATTTAAAACTTCCAACCAAGTTTGAATCTTTTCTCTTACATCTCTGTAAAGTGGCCACTCTGTTTCAGCACTTAATGACAGGAGAGCAAAACATCTCAAAGACAATCTGATTTATCTTTACACTTCAGATGAAAAGTCATTTTATCTCTAAAGTAGATAACAAAATACTGCTACTTAAGATAGCATCTAATTGACATACAGCTGCCATTTAAGAGTTGTATACATCTTGGTGAGGTTAGCTAGCTCAGTTTTTAGAAAAATACTTTTGCACAACCCTTTATGTGTTAAAGTGGAAACCTTTAGGACAAGTGACATTTCCTGAATTTCTCTGTGTATTATGTAGTAGCTGAGTTTTTAACTGGGGCAAAGGAGAAATAAAAAGGCTTTCAGGTGGCGCTAGTGGTAAAGAATCTACCTGCCAATGCAGGAGACATAAGAAATATGGGTTCGATCCCTGGGTGGGAAAGATCTCCTGGAGGAGGAAATGGCAACCTATTCCAGTATTCTTGCCTTGAGAATCCCACGGACAAAGGAGCCTGGTGGGCAACAGTCCACAGGGTCACAAAGAGTCGGACAGGACTGAAGCGACTTAGCACACAAGCACCCAAGAATAAAAGGAGGAAGTGAAGGTGAGTACAACTTGAAAAGAAAGCTGCCACATGGAATTTTGACCAGTAAAAATTCTATTAGCCATTTTAAGAACTCAGATATTTATGCATATCGTATGGATATCTAATATTCATTTTTAATTCATGCTATTCAATAATGTCCTATAATATTTTAAATAACTAAAATATTCCATTTATTAAACTACATAGTTCATCAATTAGTTCCCTACCTTTGGACATTTAGTTTGTATACAATGAACCTAAACAGCGTCGTTATCAACTTTCTTGTACCTGCAGCTTTTAGCACATGGTATCTCTTTAGGATAAATTTTTGAAACTGAATTGTTTGTTCAGTGTTTAAGGACTAATAAAGATTTTAATCATTTTGCCCTCATACTAGCAGTGCATGATAATTCTCATATGCCTGAACCACTATGGATTGCTACGTCTTTTAAACTGACTTTACACACATGAATAATGCTAAACAATTGTGAAGTGCACATTATACTGTAATAGATAATATATATGTATATGTACATAATATATAATAGTATATATATGTTATATATAAGATTTATATATCATAGTTATATTTTATAGGTGCATTTGTATGTGTTTATTTTTATATGTAAACATGTATATAATAATGTATATATTGTACATATATAATACATATATACATATATAATACATATATACATATAATACATATATACATACATAATATGTATATATGTAATATATATTATATATACTATATATATATATAAATCTCCTCCTTTGAAAAGGGGAAAAAAATTTTTTTTAAATTTTTGCAAGTGAGAAAATTAAGGTTTCAAATAATTAAATGATTTATTCCATTTCTAATGAGACAACAAATTGACCTGGCATGCAAGCTATTATATCATGTGTTCTCTCTAATGTTACTCTAGTAGCAAAACTATATACTTTCTGATATTTTTCTAGTGAACTGACAAAATTAATATTGTCATACAATAATTTAATTGGATAGAAAACTTTAGATTGTATAATTTTGAGTCCGATTTCTATTTTTTATGCCATATAGGACTTTAGTCACTATAATAACAATACAAACAAAACCTTTATAATATGAAACATGCATGGCAATTTGGGAAAAGACTCTGATGCTGGGAAGGATTGGGGGCAGGAGGAGAAGGGGACGACAGAGAATGAGATGGCTGGATGGCATCACCGACTCGATGGACATGAGTCTGAGTGAACTCCGGGAGTTGGTGATGGACAGGGAGGCCTGGCGTGCTGTGATTCATGGGGTCGCAAAAAGTCTGACACGACTGAGCGACTGAACTGAACTGAACTGAACATTATTTTATTTTAATTGGAGTATAGTTGATTTACAGTGTTGTGTTGTGTGTTTTCTGGCACACAGCAAAATGATTCATATATATATATATATAGTTTATATATATAAATGATTCAGTTATATATGTACATTATTTTCCAGATTATTTTCCATTACAAGTTATTACAAGATATTTAATATAGGTCCCAATGCTATACAGTAGGTCCTTGTTGGTTGTCTATTTTATATATAGTGTTCGGTCACTAAGTCATATCTGATTATTTGTAACACCATGGACTGCAGCCCGCCAGGCTTCCCTGTCTTTCACTATACTAGTGTGTATCTGTAACATGATATTTTAAAATAGCTCTCTAAAACAGTTGACTGCTTTTTCTTAAAAGGGTTTTTTTTTTCAGTGTAAAAGTGTTCTTTTTACAGGTTCCACAAATACTTTAAAATAGTTTCCAAACAGCCACATATTGGCATCCATTTGCTATGAGTCCTAAGTGGAAAGCAGTGAGATAAAGGAGCATTCTGTTCAGCTGTGAAAACAATACAAACCTAAATCATGAATTGATTTTTCTAATCTCTTGGTTGCTAGAAAAGATTCAAATAAAATTTCATCTCATTTTAGTTTTAATTTGTAAGGTTCTGATTAACAGCAATGTTGAGCTGCTTTGGATTTTTTTTTTTTTTCCTAGTGTATTGACTAATTCATTCAGGTTTCTTTTTTGTGTGAATTACCCATATTTTAGTCTTTTTTAATGAGCTAGTTTTTTTTCTTATTGATTTGTAGTAGATCCTTATATTTTCTGGATGTCAATTGCTTATCAGTAACACGTTTTATAGACTGTGTGTGTGGGTATGTGATATCTTTTGTGTGAATTACCCATATTTTTGTCTTTTACATTTAGTCCCTGGGTCAGGAAGATCCCCTGGAGGAAAGCATAGCAACCCACTCCAGTATTCTTGCCTGGATAATCCCATGATAGAGGAGCTTGGTGGGCTATACAGTCCTTTGGTTGGCAAAGAGTCAGACACAACAGAAGCAACTTAGCACATGCCCACACACACAGTGTCTTTTATTAAGAAAAACTTTATGTTAAAATAGTCAAATTTATCAACTATTTTAAAGCTTCATATATTTTTTGTCTTAAGAATTTATCCTTACCTTCCCATGTTCTTTGACTTTAAAGTTTCTATAAGACCAGGGGGTTTACATTGGTACCAGAATGCAGTTTTAATTTGCTTTATTTTCATCACTAATGAATATTTTTTAATTGATTATTGGCTATTCATGATACTTCTTTTATAAGGTTTCTCTTCAAGTTCTTAGTTACTTTCTATTGGTTTGTTTATCTTTTTCTTATTACTTTTAAGAGTATTTTTGTGTATTTGGAAATCACTCTTTTTTAAAATTATATGTGTTGTAATTATCTCCTTTAGGGTCAAAGTCTGCCTTTCAATTGCTTATGGTGTCCTTTGTTGAGAGAAATTCTTGATTTGAATGTGTCAAACATCATTTTTTCCTTTACTATATGGCAAACGTGAATTCTCTAATCTGAAGCAAAAGATATTCTCCAATATTGTCTTCTACACATTTTATAATTTTACCCAAAATTTTAATACAGATGAAATTGATCTTCGCATGTGGCAATAAATATGGTTTGATTTTCCCGTATGGTTGAACAATTATTCTAGCATCATTTATAGAATAGTTACTTGTTTCCACACTTATGTTCAATAGTAACTATCATAAGTCAAGTTTCCATATAGATGCAAATTTGTTGGTCTGTTTCTGAAGCCTCTTCTACCCCATTGGTCTACTTCTCCGTCTGTGTCACAGTCAAAGTGACTTAGGAACTAGAACTTTATAATAAATGTTTTTATCTGTTACGGAAAATTTGCCCACATGGATTTGGGAAGGAGAGGTTCAGAATTTTCCTATTATTCTTGGCCCAAGACTCTTATATTTTGGTTTTAGACTTAGCTTGTCAAGTCACAAGAAAATAGTACTGATGATCTGAGATTGCATTAAGTCTACTCAAGATTTTGGGGAAAATTAGCAACTTTAGCAGAGAAGGAAATGGCAACCCACTCCAGTGTTCTTGCCTGGAGAATCCCAGGGACGGGGGAGCCTGGTGGGCTTCCGTCTATGGGGTCACACAGAGTCGGACACAACTGAAGTGACTTAGCAGCAGCAGCAGCAACTTTAGGTTAAGATCTTATTTACGTTCACGTTATGCTCTCTTTATACTTAAAATTGCTTTAAAGCCTTTTGATTAAATTTAATAATTCATTCTCTAAAGTGAGCACAGGCATTTATTAAATTTTAAGTCAAAGCAATTCTCTTATTAATCTTATTAAATTTTCTGCAGGTTCTTTTAGATTTTCTATGTAGACACCATATTATATATGTGAAGATGATAATTTTTTTTTCTTTTTCCGCTCAAACAGCCTCTATTTCATATACCTGTGTTTTTTCTCCTCTTACCACCATGTGGTAAGAGAGGAACTATACCAGGATTGAATTGAAGTGGTGCATCTAGCCAAAAGGTTAAATCATATTGTACCTTTGTAAAGTTGCTGCCCTTAAGTGAAATGCTTTAACATGTCACCAATAAATTTGAGGATGCTATAGGTTTTATGGAAAATGTTTCTAACTGATGGTAGTACATTCACTTACATTCCTATTTTTCTTATAGTAGTAATTACTACTGTTGTTAATCATAAAAGAATGCTGAAGTTTTAGAATGATTTATCTATATATTTTGATATGGGTACATGTTGTTCATAAAAAATTATTATGGAGAATTTTATTAATTAATTTCCTGCTGTTAAACCAAGTTTATATTCCTATGATAAATTTAAAAGAAATTATCCTGGTATTTCTTAATTTTTGGTTTCAGCATGATAATATTGTCTTTAGGATGTTGGTATCTGTAGTTTTGAATAAATATGAACCATTGAATTTCATATCTTATGTTGCTCTTGCCCAGATTTTCCCTGAAAATTTTTAATATATTTGGACTTCATCTATCAGTTTTTTCCCAATTCTCTAGAGAAGTTTCTATTAGATCAGAACTCTATTTAGAGGTATTGTCAGGACTCACAAACAACGTCTGAGTCTGGTACTCTCTAGCAAGATGCTATAATCTACTTACCCACACACTCTCAGGCACTCTTATAGATATGTATATTTATATCTCAACTTGCTTCCCTGGTGACTCAGAGGATAAAGCGTCTGCCTGCAATGCAGGAGACCTGGGTTTGATCCCTGGGTCAGGAAGATCCCCTGGAGAAGGAAATGGCAACCCACTCCAGTACTCTTGCCTGGAAAATCCCATGGACAGAGAAGCCTGGTAGACTACAGTCCATGGGATCGCAAAGAGTCAGACACGACTGAGCAACTTCACTTCACTTCATGCTTTCTAGAATATAAATCAACATTTTGTATTGAAAATATTGCATCTCTGCTTAGCCAGTCAAAGGTGCGATATCTGCTGAGTATATCAGTTAATTTCAGAAATATAAAAACACAGATAAGGATTTTATTTTCCTGTTGTAACTTAACCTTGATTTGCCAGGACCAACTTCTTTATATCAAAAGATCTAATGCTAAAATCTGAAGCATGATTTTTGTAGCTCAGAGGGCCACCATCTTTAAAGATACTTGGTATGGCATATAAACAGCCCACACACATAAAACACAGGGTGACAGAATAGCAGTAGCATTTTGAAGATCCCTGGTTTTGCCTGAGGATACTTAGGCTGGTTATGATTTGAGTAAAGTTTTAATGGCTTGCTCTGCTTGGGATTGTTCTAAAGATACTTGTAAAGGTGTTCATGGCACTCATGACTGGGGTTGTGATGGGTTTTCTTGGCGAAGAACCATCATTGCAGAGGATAGCGACGTTACCTCTGGTGAGAACCTGCCACTTCTTTATATTAATTAAAAGCAGTGCTACCAAACCTCTTGTGAGAAGAAAACAAACACAAATAAGTGGAGCTCTCTTTCTTTCCCTTTTGGCACACAATGAATTACATGGCAAGTGATAACATAAAACTCACAGGAGCAATCTGGATCAACAAGAGGTAAGAAGAAAAAGGAAAAAACAAAATCCTCACAGGAACAATAGGATGAAGGGTATTTGTTTTGGCATTAGCAAGTGCTTTCTTTCTGGCTCTTTCCCAGCAGGCCTCTATCTGTGAATGCCATACTATCCTGTTATTGGAGGATAGACTTTTGAGACTTGAATTTTTCACCTCAGTTTTTATAAAATTTGGTTATTCCTAAAAGCATGAAAACATATGTATTAAGTCAGGTTGCCTATATAAAGATTCCAAATTATAATTTTGTCCACAACTGCACAGACACTCAGAAAATGACTGGGTGATGCTCTGATGTGTTAGAATCATTTAGATATCTTGAGATAAGCAAAGTCTAAGTAAATTATGTTTAATATGATACCATTTTAAAAGTCCTAGTTGCATTCAGATGCTGATTTGTATATATGTTCACTGTGTAACTCAGGTCCATAAAGCCGTTTATAGAATTAGCATCTTTTGAACACACTTTTTTTCATTGAAAAAAATGATTGTAAGACGTTTCAAATGCAGGCATACCTTATTTGTGTGTGCGTGCTTTGCTTTATTGTACTTTGCAGATACAGTGTTTTATACAAACTGAAGGTGTGTGACTACCCTGTATTAAGCAATTCTGTGAGCACCATTTTTCCAACAGTGTTTGCTCACTTCATAGCTCTGTGTCACATTTTGATAATTCTTGCAATATTTTGATCACCTCACCCCCCCCAAAAAATATGACCTTTTGGAGGTTCAATGATGGTTAGCAATTTTTAGCAAAGAAATATTTCTAATTAATTATGTACTTTTTTTAAGTCACTTTATATACTATGCTGCTGCTGCTACTGCTTAGTCACTTCAGTCGTGTCCGACTCTGTGCGACCCCATAGAGGGCAGCCCACCAGCCTCCCCCGTCCCTGGGATTCTCCAGGCAAGAACACTGGAGTGGGTTGCCATTTCCTTCTCCAATGTGTGAAAGCTAAAAGTGAAAGTGAAGTCGCTCAGTCGTGTCTGACCCATAGCGACCCCACGGACTGCAGCCTATCAGGCTCCTCCATCCACGGGATTTTCTAGGCAAGAGTACTGGAGTGGCTTGCCATTGCCTTATACACTATAGTATAGTATAAACACAACGTTTACATGCTCTGGGAAACCTAGATGTTTGTGTAACTTGCTTTATTCCTTTTATTTGATTTCTTACCCCGGTTGGAACCAAACCTGCAATATCTCCAAGGTATATCTGTAAATACATAAACACGTGTCATTTCTGAAGCCACTAAAGAGAGCTGGGTACTCTCTCTTTTAGATAACTTTTCTTTGGATTTCTGTTTTCCATTGAATGTGCTTTAATGGCAATGTGTCAAAAATTATCAGGGAAAAACCATTGGGAAGTAAAAGTGCTGCTGAGATGAGTCCTTATTCTTGTGCATTTCACTGTAATGATCAGTGTGGTATGCCAGTTGGAAGCACAGTCTTCCTGCTTATGACCAACAGCAGTAGAAAGACCATCTTACTTCTCTCCAGAAAACAGTTTAAATAGGGATAAAGAGCCTGAAGAATAAGATGAAAAGGCAGGCTTAAAGTATTCACTTTCTTTTCCCAAAGAACTTGAGTTGATGGTATAATTAACTGTACATTTTGAGATAACTGATTTTCCCAAGGATCAGAAAGCTTTAATTGCATGTGGATTAATTAATGAAAGTTTATAAAGAAAAACACTATACAGAAAAATGTACCCGCATGAAAATGAATGTGACCTTCAAGAAGCAAACCTAGCATTAGCTATGCTGAGGTTTTTATGTAAATGTCCAAACCTCAAAACAAAATTTACTACTAGATTAAGTGTCTAAAAGCCTGCAAAGATTATTTAAATGTAGTAAAAATATAATTCACGTAGACGGCTCATCTTATTAATTTTCCAAATCTCATCATTAATTAATTTTTATGAACTGTTTTGCAAAAAAATAACAAAAAATATAAGATAATTTCTAATCAAGTTATTTCATATTTTGATGTTTCAACCTCTTGAGTGTGTACATTGAATTGATTTGTCACATGCAGCTGCCTTTTGATAAATCCATAATAAAAGAATCTTATGATTGTGTTTGCTCAAGATGTGCTGCTGGTGACACTTGTTCATTTAAGACTTTTAAAGATGTCAGGCATGTATTGCATCTTATTCTTTTTAGTGATTCTTAAGGAAAAGGGCAAAATGACAGTGTTAGTAATTAGAGACCTTGGAATTACTTATTATTTTCAGAAAATATATATCCCAAGAGTGAATAATGAAAGCTCTACTTGACCTTCTAATATTCTTTTCTGAAGGTGAAAATTTGAAAGAGGTATTATTTATATATCTTTTTCCCAGATGTAATTCCCATCAAGTGTCATTCAATTTGAAAATATTGTTTTTTGTTTTCTCCACACACACTTTTAAATTTCAGTTATTTTTTACCTCATTAAAAAGAATAGAAGGAAATAACACAGAGTTCAGAGATAAGTGCTAGAAAAATACAAGCTACTTGAAGGTTATAAAATATGGATAAGAAGGGCCTCTGTGTTATTTCAAGTCTTGATATATTTAAGTTTAATTTTCTTTGTTAATGACAAAGCATTTTACTTTTGAATATATTTCATCTTGAGGGAAATAGTTTTTTTCTAATGTATTTTCCATCTGATCATCAAGTATCTTTTCCATGATCTCTTTTTATCTTCTGAAAACCTTCAGAAGTGGAGAAAAGGACATAATTTGCCATCTGAGAGAAAATGCCTTAAGATACTTTTTAAATTATGAAAAATGCTGATTGAAAAGTAAAAACAGATTTTGGAATAATATATATTCAGAAATATTGGCAACTGATTCTCTACTCTCAAATGAACAACATGGTAGGGGTTTGTTTGTGTTTCAAAGAGACAATTTAACAATATTGTTTCCCTGTTTTACTAGAAAAATTAACACTGGGTAGGCTCATAATATCAGTGTTAATACATTCAGATCATCACCTAAGGATATTAATAACCTGATTTGTATTGAAATATGAAACAAAGAAATATAATGAGAAGCAGGAACAGCAAGTTTTACATATCAATCATAAAATACCACAGAATAATTTTTGTTATTCATACTTTTATCAATTTTTTCATTCCCATTCTTTCTTTCATTTACTGATCCTTAATTATATATCAGAATCTAAGATCAGTACTAAGCATATAAAATATATTAGGACAAAGTCCTTGAGCTCAAGGAATTCATAAGTTACTGGGAAGCATTTTAAAATGAATCCAAAGCAATATGATAACTGCTATGAACAGCAATTTTCATAAGGAGTTGGAGAAGCTGAGTAGAAAGAGAAAGAGGAAGTGCATGAAGGGTATAGAAAATGTTTGATGGAGAAACTCATCTAGAATCAGCTCCTGAAGAACGTGTAGATTACCATCAAAGGGATGAGAAACTCTTTGGAAAAGTCCCGATGCTGGGAAAGATTGAGGGCAAGAGGAGAAGATGGTTGGATGGCATCACTGACTCAATGAACATAACTTTGAGCAAACTCCAGGAGATAGTGAAGGACAGGGAAGCCTGGTGTGCTGCAGTCCACGGGGTCACAAAGAGTCAGCCATGACTAAGTGACTGACGAACGATAACTACAGAAAGAAGTGATACTCCTGACAGTTATAAACATTTCAAAATCTGCAAAGTTTTATTGTCACTGGAGTATAAAGTACAGAGAACTGCTGAGAGATGAGCCCTGCTCAGGGATTTGGGTTTGACTTGCATAGACATTTGGATTCCAGAAACATCTTAAGTAAGCATTACAGTCAGCTTAGTGTTTCCAAGTGTTAGTTGGTGGTGGTATCAAGGAATAATTGAGAGAAAATTTAGGTGATACTCAATTGGTAGATAGAAGTAAACTAATCTGGATGTTGAACAAAAAAGGGCATCTCAGGATACTTCCCCAGTTTCTGACTTGAGTTATTCGGGCATGATGGTACCATTAATCAAACTAGAAGTGTTAAAAAGAGTAAAAAAGCTTTCAAGAAGAAAGTCGTGAATTATTGATCAGTATTTGCCAGTTACCTTATATGTGTAAGATACCATGTTGTGCACAAGGATACAGTGGCATATAAGGAATGTCTGATTTTTTTTCAGTCTAGAAGGGGAGTAGCATATAATTTAGCATGAAAATTTCAGAATAGATATCTGAGCTTCCTAAGTTCTTCAGTCATGTCCGACTCTGTGTGACCCTGTGGACTGTAGCCCACCAGGCTCCTCTGTCCAGGGGGTTTCTCCAGGCATGAATACCAGAGTGAGTTGCCATTTCCTACTCCAGGGGGTCTTCTTGACCCAGGGATCAGCCCTTGTCTTTTAGGTCTTCTGCATTGACAGGCAGGTTCTTTGCCAGTAGCGTCACCTGGGAAGCCCCCAGAATAGATAGGATAGCTTCCAAATTGGTGGTAAACCCCAAATTTATTTGGAGAATGCACAGATTTTATTTACCTTAGAAGGTGGGAAAATAAGTAAATGATTTTATAAATGAGTAAAGGAAAATAAGTCTGAATGAATGGATTTTAAATTCAAGCAGGTCTTTTTTATGAATTTTGAATCGGGCGATAATTGCTTTTCAGTGTTGTGTTAGCCTCTGTCATGCATCAGCATGAATCAGCAATAGGTGTACATACGGCCCCTCCCTCTTGACCTCCCTCCCACCTCCCAGCCCATCCCCCCCTTCCTGGTGGCACCAAGCCCTGGGATGAGCACCGTGCATCATACAGCAAATCCCCAGTAGCGATCTAGTTTACACATGGCAGTGTGTATGTTTCAATACTACTCTCAATTCATTCCACACTGTCCTTCCCCACTGGGTTCACAAATATGTTCTCTATGCCTGCATCTCCATTGTTGACCTGTAAATAGTTTCATCAGTTATTAATGTTAATTAATACATGATATTTGTTTTTTATCAGGCAGAAGTCTTGAATGGTGGGCAAAAATGGTATCCGAGAAAATGATTATGCATTTTCTTATAGGTTAGGTGGTACAGGTGGTACTTTATGCAGTTAGTTGGAAGCAGGAATAACATTTAGACTATTAAAGTAACACACGTTAAGAGACATAGTGTATGTTAAAATGAGTTGACATTTCTCTTTTTAAAGGGCAATGATGCTTTCAGAATTCCAAGAAACTGATTTTAATGGAGTCAAAGAAATGGTAGTTAATAATTTACTTTTGCCAATATGATTACTCCGCCCCTTCCCCCAAATAATTTTTCTGTCAATTTATAGGAGCAAATTTATTTTCACTTGTATAAGTGGAAAAAGAGGTATAGTGTACAGGTTTCAACATGTCTGAGAAAAATTTATGTAACTTTGACAGTTAAAAATTGAAGGTACCTGAGGATCATTTTATTTGGAGCTTCATTTTACAAATAGCAACTGAGGAGGGAGCAGGGTTTAAATACTTGTCAGAAATCAAAGAATGACTTAGGAGCAGATTTGGGAATAAAATGAAACTGTTCCCTATCTAGTCTTTTACTTTACCAATTTAGATCTGAGGTGGGGGAGGAGGGATGACAAGAGATACAAAAAAAGGAAAAAGAAACCAAGCTGTGAAGACTGCCAAAGAATTTGAAATATTCAGTATGTGTGTGTATTAGTCACTCAGTCATGTCTGACTCTTTGCGATGCCAAGGACTGTAGCCTCCCAGGCTCCTCTGTCATGGAATTCTTCAGGCAGGAATACTGGAGTGGATTGCCATTTCCTTCTCTAGGGGATCTTCCCAACCCAGGGATCAAACCCCAGTCTCCTGCACTGAGGCCAGTTCTTTACTATCTGAGCAATCAGGGAAGCCCAGTAAGCATAGGTTTAAATTTGAAGATAATGAATAAAGAGGAATCCTTCTGGCCCTTGAGATCTGCATAAACTTGCCCTGAACCTCACCCCCGTTCTACTGCAGGAATTTAAAATGCTGCCTAGTTCAGTACAGTTCAGTTCAGTCACTCAGTCTTGTCCGACTCTCGGCGACCCCATGAATCACAGCATGCCAGGCCTCCCTGTCCATCACCAACTCCCGGAGTTCACTCAAACTCAGGTCCATCGAGTCAGTGATGCCATCCAGCCATCTCATCCTCTGTCGTCCCCTTCTCCTCCTGCCCCCAACCTTTCCCAGCATCAGAGTCTTTTCCAGTGAGTCAACTCTTTGCATGAGGTGGCCAAAGTACTGGAATTTCAGCTTTAGCGTCAGTCCTTCCAATGAACACCCAGGACTCATCTCCCTTAGAATGGACTGGTTGGATCTCCTTGCAGTCCAAGGGACTCTCGAGAGTCTTCTCCAGCACCACAGTTCAAAAGCATCAATTGTTCGGCGATCAGCTTTCTTCACAGTCCAACTCTCACATCCATTCATGACCACTGGAAAAACCATAGCCTTGACTACACAGACCTTGGTTGGCAAAGTACTGTCTCTGCTTTTCATATGCTGTGCTGCCTAAGTTCCCATTAATTGTCATGGGAAGGGGGTAGGAGGAGAGATACTCCGTTCTTTTAAACTCTTTCACCTCGTGTCTCCTGTTAACTCTTCTGTCCCATATTGATCTGGTAGTGACATTCATACTCTTCTTTGTCCCTTTCAAAAAAAAAGAATATATATATATAATGATCATGGTAGATTTTATTGAAAAACTGAAGGCAGTAAGAGAGCTCGTGGGCAACTGTCTAGACAAATAACAATAGAATTTACATGTTTTTACTCCTTTTCAGCTTGCTTTCACAGAGTGCTCCAGTCTTTCTTGGTTCCTTTGTTCGCGATCCATCTCGGTTTTCCCTTTTCTCTTCTTCTTTCTGTTTGAACAGCAAGCACTCTGTGCCAGACCCTAGTCCCCTCCTTTGAAGCCTTTCTGGCAGCATATAGAGACCCTCGTGAACAGCGATCTTCCTAGGCAGCTTTCTGCTGCTGTGTTCTTCATCTTACTTCCAAACCAAAGAAACATTTATTTATTCTACACCTTCAGATAGACATACCAATGAATGTCTGTATTATACAATAAAGTGTTAGGAAATGGAACCACAGAATTGAAAAAAGGCCCCTGATCTCAAATAGAATAGTAATAATAAAGATTTAGAAAGTCTCTTTCAATTTATTCAACAAAAAATGTATATGCATTTAATAGCACACAGGATCAAACTTGAAGATAATGAATAAATAGGAATATTTTTGGCCCTGAAATCTAAATGAACTTGCCCTGAACTTCAGCCCTATTTTGGTATAGCAATTTAAAACGCTGCCTAATGTTAATAAATATTTTGATTATTTAAGTCTCCTAATAATCCCATGGATTAGATCCAGGAGGTAGCTGATATTACTCAGATTCATTCACCTTAAGATTTTAGGTTGGAATTCTGACCAATACAAGACTAAGATTTCACTTTGAGAAGAGAAATATTCTAAGGAACAATGCCTTGTACTACTCTTTTTTTAAAGTTTTCCTTTGATTTTTAAATGGAAACTAAATTCCTGATAGAGTTAAGGACTGTTTTATCTATTCTGGTTATTCAAATGATGCATTTCTTTTTTTTTTTTTTTGGTAATTAATTTATTTTTTATTGGAGGCAAATTATTTTACAATATTATATTGGTTGGTTTTGCCATACATTGACATGAATTCACCCCGGGTTTACATAAGTTCCCCCTCCCGAACCCCCCTCCCACCTCCCTCCTCCCTTTATCCTCCCTCTGGGTCATCCCTGCATGCCAGCCCTGAGCATCCTATAACATGCATTGACCCTGAACTAGTGATTCGTTTCACATATGACAACATACGTGTTTCAATGCCATTCTCCCAAATCATCCCACCCTCACCCTCTCCCACAGAGTCCCAAAGACTGTTCTATACATCTGTGTCTCTTTTGCTGTCTCGTATACAGGGTTATCATTTGCATCTTTCTAAATTCCATATATATGCGTTAGTATACTGTATTGGTGTTTTTCTTTCTGGCTTACTTCACTCTATGTATATCCTGCACAGTTCAGTTCAGTTCAGTCGCTCAGTCGTGTCCAACTCTCCACGACCCCATGAATCACAGCACGCCAGGCCTCCCTGTCCATCACCAACTCCCGAGGTATACTCAAACTCATGTCCACAGAGTCGGTGATGCCATCCAGCCATCTCATTCTCTGTCGTCCCCTTCTCCTCCCGCCCCCAACCTTTCCCAGCATCAGAGTCTTTTCCAGTGAGTCAACTCATCGCATGAGGTGGCCAAAGTATTGCAGTTTCAGCTTTAGCATCAGTCCCTCCAATGAACACCCAGGATTGATCTCCTTTAGAATGGACTGGTTGGATCTCCTTGCAGTATAAGGGACTCTCAAGAGTCTTCTCCAACACCACAGTTCAAAAGCATCGATTCTTCGGCGATCAGCCTTCTTCACAGTCCAACTCTCACATCCATACATGACCACGGGAAAAACCATTGCCTTGACTAGACGGACCTTGGTTGGCAAAGTAATGTCTCTGCTTTTTAATATACTATCAAGGTTGGTCATAACTTTCCTTCCAAGGAGCAAGCGTCTTTTAATTTCATGGCTGCAATCAGCATCTGCAGTGATTTTGGAGCCCAAAAAAATAAAGTCGGACACTGTTTCCACTGTTTTTCCACTATTTCCCATGAAGTGATGGGACCAGATGCCATGATCTTTGTTTTCTGAATGTTGAGCTTCAAGCCAACCTTTTCACTCTCCTCTTTCACTTTCATCAACAGGCTTTTGAGTTCCTCTTCACTTTCTGCCATAAGGGTAGTGTCATCTGCATATCTGAGATTATTGATATTTCTCCCAGCAATCTTGATTCCAGCTTGTGCTTCTTCCAGCCCAGCGCTCCTCATGATGTACTCTGCATATAAGTTAAATAAGCCAGGTGACAATACACAACCTTGACATACACCTTTTCCTATTTGGAACCAGTCTGTTGTTCCATGTCCAGTTCTAACAGTTGCTTCCTGACCTGCATACAGGTTTCTCAAGAGGCAGGTCAGGTGGTCTGGGATTCCCATCTCTTTCAGAATGATCCACAGTTTATTGTGATCGACACAGTCAAAGGCTTTGGCATAGTCAATGAAGCAGAAATAGATGTTTTTCTGAAACTCTCTTGCTTTCTCCATGATCCAGCGGATGTTGGCAATTTGATCTCTGGTGCCTCTGCCTTTTCTAAAACCTGCTTGAACATCTGGGAGTTCACGGTTTACATACTGCTGAAGCCTGGCTTGGAGAATTTTGAGCATGACTTTACTAGCGTGTGAGATGAGTGCAATTGTCCAGTAGTTTGAGCATTCTTTGGCATTGCCTTTCTTTGTGATTGGAATGAAGACTGACCTCTTCCAGTCCTGTGGCCACTGCTGAGTTTTCCAAATCTGCTGGCATATTGAGTGCAGCACTTTCACAGCATCATCTTTCAAGACTTGAAATAGCTCAACTGGAATTCCATCACCTCCACTAGCTTTGTTAGTAGTAATGCTTTCTAAGGCCCACTTGACTTCACATTCCAAGATGTCTGGCTCTAGGTCAGTGATCACATTATCGTGACTATCTTGGTCATGAAGATCTTTTTTGTACAGTTCTTCTGTGTATTCCTGCCACCTCTTCTTAATATCTTCTCCTTCTGTTAGGTCCATACCATTTCTGTCCTTTATCGAGCCCATCTTTGCATGAAATGTTCCCTTGGAATCTCTAATTTTCTTGAAGAGGTCTCTTGTTTTTCCTATTCTGTTGTTTTCCTCTATTTCTTTGCATTGATCACTGAGGAAGGCTTTCTTATCTCTCCTTGCTATTCTTTGGAACTCTGCATTCAGATGCTTATATCTTTCCTTTTCTCCTTTGCTTTTCACCTCTCTTCTTTTCACAGCTATTTGTAAGGCCTCCTCAGACAGCCATTTCGCTCTTTTGCATTTCTTTTTCATGGGGATGGTCTTGGTCCCTGTCTCCTGTACAATGTCACGAACCTCCGTCCAGAGTTCATCAGGCACTCTATCAATCAGATTTAGTCCCTTAAATCTATTTCTCACTTCCACTGTATAATCATAAGGGATTTGATTGAGGTCATATCTGAATGGTCTAATGGTTTTCCCTACTTTCTTCAATTTAAGTCTGAACTTCGCAATAAGGAGTTCATGATCTGAGCCACAGTCAGCTCCTGGTCTTGTTTTCGCTAACTGTATACAGCTTCTCCATCTTTGGCTGCAAAGAATATAATCAATCTGATTTCGGTGTTGACCATCTGGTGATGTCCATGTGTAGAGTCTTCTCTTGTGTTGTTGGAAGAGGGTGTTTGCTATGACGAGTGCATTCTCTTGACAAAACTCTATTAGCCTTTGCCCTGCTTCATTCCGTGCTCCAAGGCCAAATTTGCCAGTTACTCCAGGTGTTTCTTGAATTCCTACTTTTGCATTCCAGTCCCCTAGAATGAAAAGGACATCTTTTTTGGGTGTTAGTTCTAAAAGGTCTTGTAGGTCTTCATAGAACCGATTAACTTCGGCTTCTTCAGCATTACTGGTTGGGGCATAGGCCTGGATTACTGTAATATTGAATGGTTTACCTTGGAAACGAACAGAAATCATCCTGTCATTTTTAAGATTGCATCCAAGTACTGCATTTCAGACTCTTTTGTTGACTATGATGGCTACTCCATTTCTTCTAAGGGATTCCTGCCCACAGTAGTAGATATAATGGTCATCCGAGTTAAATTCACCCATTCCAGTCCATTTTAATTCACTGATTCCTAGAATGTTGATGTTCACTCTTGCCATCTCCTGTTTGACCACTTCCAATTTGCCTTGATTCATGGACCTAACATTCCAGGTTCCTATGCAATATTGCTCTTTACAGCACTGGACCTTGCTTCTATCACTGGTCACATCCACAAGTGGGTATTGGTTTTGCTTTTGCTCCGTCCCTTTATTCCTTCTAGAGTTATTTCTCCACTGAGCTCCAGTAGCATACTGGGCACCTACTGACCTGGGGAATTCCTCATTCAGTATCCTATCATTTTGCCCTTTGATTCTGTTCATGGGGTTCTCAAGGCAAGTATACTGAAGTGGTTTGCCATTCCCTTCTCCAGTGGACCTCATTCGGGTGTGGTCCATGTGATCAGATCGGCTGGTTTCCTGTGATTATGATTTCAGTTTGTCTGCCCTCTGGTGCCCCCTAACAATACCTACCGTCTTATTTGGGTTTCTCTTACCTTGGTCGTGGAAAATCTCTTCACAGCCGCTCCAGCAAAGTGCAGCCGCTGTACCTTACCTTGGGTGAGGGGTATCTCCTCAAGGCCGCCCCTCCTGACCTTGAACGCGGAGTAGCTCCTCTCGGCCCTCCTGCGCCCGCGCAGCCACCGCCTGTTGGACGTGGGGTAGCTCCTCTCGGCCGCGGGCCCTGGCCTCAGGCGTGGGGTAGCTCCACACAGCCGGGCCTCTTTGCGTCGTTCGTTGCGCCCCGGCTGGCGTCTCTCGCGTCGCGTCTGCGCCGCTGGGGCCGTCGTCTCTCGCGTCAAAGAACTAATAATTATAAAATACACAAAAAGATTATAGCAGTGCATCCATTTTAGTTACTAAAGGGTCTACTATGCATTTTTGTTTTGTTTCCAGTAATTTTAACATTATGATGAAGTCCAATTAAAAGTAAGATCATGCTGGACATTTTTTAAGAAGAAACTTCTTTTTCAAAGCTTATTTAACCATCTATTGATCTTAACTGGTACAAGCAGCTGCATTAAGGAATTCCTTGACTTAGTGAAGAGAGTTTTGACTAATAAAATACACCTACTATTTAAATTCAAGAATATTTTTTCAGTGTCTAAATTTCAGATTTTAAAATTCAACGTGAGGCTATGTTACTTGAAGCTCTGACATTTGGGAATAGAGACTTCACATAATAATGAATGGACTTATGTTGGGACTTTAACTCTGTAGACACAATGTGTACATCTTCTGTGTCTGACTTTCATAAAGAAAATTGATAGAGGGAATTAAGGAATTCTTACATAAAAACAGGTACATTTTATCCTATTTAAAACTTAATGTGACCTGTAAGGTTTGCATTTCCATATATGTATTTGTATCTATGGAAACTGGAGTTTGGAGAGATTAAATAGCTTGCTCGAGGTCATTTAGATGGAATAAAGGAGCTGGGATTGCTTCCCAGTTTGACTAATTTCAAAGTCTATTAGTGTATCCATAAGAAAACCTGAACTCCAAGATTCTAACTTTATCATAAGGTATTTAAAATCTCTGATTAGAGCTTTTCATTTTTCAGATGTAGATAATCTGTTATCAAGTGTCAGTGAGAAAAATTAAATAAATGAAACTAACGTTTCAAGGCATAGAAGTATCTTTGCCTCATATATATATAGCTGATCACAGAGTCTTCTACACAAAGCCAAAAACCTCAGTAAAATATTATCTGAAATTAACCACAATAGAATTCATGAAGCTGGTCAGTGGCTGGAGAGTCACTACATTACACAGAATTCACTTACTATCAAGTTGAGGAGCTGGGAGTGCCAGGTGTTTTTGGTTTCCTTTTCTTGTCCTGCGTTGGCCTTCCCAAAGGATATAGGGAGACCAATAGTTGATAATGAGTAGCTTATTAGAGTATTGCATTTATGGACAGCCATATTTGGAAGGATATATAAATTTATTTTTGTTGATTTTTTAATGGTTGGGGGGGTTATTTTATGTTAGGCATTTGTAAAGAATAGCATCCTACCCTAGTAGCTTATATCTAAAACTGTTTTTATATATAAAGTAGGACCACAATTCATATACTCTGTCTTCTTTTTGCCAAAAAATATGACATTGTTATTATTTTGTCTTGAGGCTAGAAATTATCATATGAATGAGAGCCAGTATTTTTTGACCATGAGGTTTGCCTGCCTCATTTTTCCTGTCCATTACAGAAATTAAGTCTTTATTTTCTCTACATCTTATAATATTCACATTAAATTATCTAAAATATCCTTTAGCACCTATACAGTGAAGCAAAACTGACACTTTGCCCTTTTGAACAATCCTTCCTAAAAGCAATAAACAAAAAATATTTATTTAGTCAATAAGTTTAAATGTGCATATTAATAAATTCTAAGTTATATTCCTTTTTCTCTGTTTTTTTGTCTCTCTTCCTTTTTGATTTCCATGATTTCTCTAACCTGAGATGTGAGAATTCATCACACATTTTTGTTTTTCTGAAGTGAGGGTAAAGCAGATCTGTATTTTTTGTCCCAAATAAATGTTGACTAGTGGTTATATTACTGGTGGCTCAGACGGTAAAGAGTCTGCAATGCAGGAGATGCAGGTTCGATCCCTGTGTTGGGAAGATCCCCTGGTGAAGAGAATGCCAACCCACTCCAGTATTCTTGCTTGGAGTAATCCATGGACAGAAGAGCCTGGGGGGCTACAGTCCATGGGATCACAGAGTCAGACACGACTGAGCAACTAACACACACTCAGTGGTTAGATTTATCAGGTAAAATATATGGTGCCAAGTAAAATTTGAATTTCAAACAAGCAACAAATGATTTTTAGAATAAGTATGTCCCCTGCAAGTTTGCATACTTATACTAAAATATGATTTTATGTTTAACCAAACTTCAAAATTAATTCAGTGTCCAGTATTTTAAATTGCTAAGTCTGGCAACCCCACCAATAATCTGGTATTTGTAGAGCTTTCCTGTTCATGGGAAATCTATATTTATACATTTTAAAAATTTTTTATACTATGAGAGTTTGTTTCTGGCTCAGATGGTTTTTATTCTTCCTCACTGATTTCCTTTTAAGATCATCCTTGTTGCTTATTTACTGATGCCCTTTTGATTCATTTTGAGACAAAAAGTGAGAGGATGAGATTAATTTTCTCATTATCTGGAAGGCTGAAGCTAGTTAATTATTTATGTTATGCAGTTTTCAATTTACCCTTAGATGGGATGATTATACATTTTTTTCTTCAAGAATATTTTGTTAACAAAATCATCAATATTTTTCTGTTGATACTTAGAACTGAGACCTTTATCAGGTTTTCATCCTGTAAAATTAAACATTTGATAGCATTCTACTTTCACTAATATATTCTGTACTAAGTTACTATATGTGGCATTCTGTTGCAAAATAAATTTTGCTACTATTCATTAATTATGCTTCTGGCATCTATCTGGGAAGTTTTCAAAATTATAAAATAATAGAAATTGATTTTTGAACCCTGCACATGGATATCTATCCCATCTGTAAATTACATATTATGTTAAAATGCCAAAGGAGTCTCTCCTTGAGAAATGGAACTATGTACCCTAAAATATTTATTCAAATGCCACCCTCCACAATCACAAAATCAGAGTTTTATCTAAAATTGTTATCTTACTTCCAAAGACTTATTTCTGAGAATTGTTCACTAACAGAAATAAAATGTTTTACAAAATACCGAAAGAGAAAACTCCTTAAAGAAATAATTGCTCTAAATGTGTGAAAACAGTTAAATAAACAGTATGCCCTACATAGCCTCTTTAGGAAAAAACAGAACAAAACAAAAAAACCCAACAACTACTAATATCCAGTAAGAGGTTAACAATGGTGAATAGCTTTTAGTTTACAAACTAAAATCTGTAATCTTGGGAAGTTACAGGAGCAAAACCTTACACATTTGCACTTTGAACCATAATATAGATGGAACCATGTAACAGATTTCGAAAATAATTTCTTCCTCCGTGATTCAAGGTGGAACATCTGCACTGCTGTTTTATGTAGAGCCCTCTGGTGATTCTAGTATATCTCCCCATATATACACTTACTTTTAAGGAATTTAAATGCTTTCTGTAATTTCTTAATGGCACTTTCTTCATTGCTTATGGAATTAATTTATTTTACACTGTTCTTCATTATAAGTAGAAGCAGCTTCACGTTGAAGGTATAAAATCTGTATTTGTATTTGCACTGTATTATTAAGCTGCTGTTGGAGCCATTGATGGAGAAAGTATGACATTCTTACACCAAGATGTTTGAATAAGATTAAACCAAAAGATAATAGAGTTTATTTCTAAGGGAATGATTTCATTTATATAAAATTACAAAAGAAAAAAAGGAGGCTGTGTTTTTTCATCGTCGTTAACAAACGTCTTTGATTTGATTTTTGGAAAAGAAAATCGTTTTATTTTTCTCAGTTAAATTAGAACTCTTGTCATCCTGGAAAATCAAATGGCAATAATAAACAAAAGTTTAGATAGAATATCATTCAACTGCCTGAGCACGTGACCTCTTGAGACAACCATGATCCCGTATAAAGCCCACTCTAATGAGTTCTAGCCATTTATGGTTTTAGATTGAACCTTTAATTTCACAAAAGTCAAAGTAACGTGCCCTGTTCGCTGCAGTTTGATGATCACTCTAACTAAAGGTGGGAGCTGCTTGTGGGTGAATTGCTAAATATCCTATGAAACCCATGCTTTTAAACAGTTAATACTATACTACATCAGAGCTCACTGTCCACATTTTCATTTCAACTTTGCTGCTTGTAGAAAGAACTGAATATTGTAACATATCCCTACTTCAAATTCACTTACCTGAGAATAAAGGAACAGGAAAGCAATAGATATTTGTTCTGTGATCAGAGGGTTACAATTTTCACTGAGTCTGAACTTTTATGAATGAGATCATCTTAAAAGGGGTCAATATGGTGGGACTGCGAAGAGTCAGACACGACTTAGCAACTGAACAGCAACTAATGGTCGGACTTAGCTTTACCCTTTTTGGTCCTTCACTACCTTGAACTCTTTTTTCAGGTTTTCTCTTTTTATTTGTTGTAGTCCTATTTTAAGTTTTCCCATTCTTAGAAGAATATATAATGCATAAAAATAGAAATGGAAACTACTGTGTCTGTCCATTTGCTTATACTGACTCTTGCATTCATGTTGCCCTCAGGCACTGAAGGAGCAGTGTTCGGGCACTCTGTTGAGACACCTCACATCAGAGCAGAACCTTCCCAAGACCTCAGGTAAGTCCTGGCCTCTACACCTGTGCCGTAGTTTCCATCACTGATGATGGCCCTTGATATAAAAAGAACCGAAGTAGAAAATGTGCTACAAAACTGTATAAGGAGTTGACACTCCCTGTCTACATGGTAAATAGATAATCAGCTATTTGATAGAGGGCAAGAACATGTGAGTTACTATTCTTTCCTTCTGTATATTTTTCCTTTACAAATGTACAATGGATATAAATATATCAGGCAGGAGAAGTGTGGAAAAAGAAAAGGCAGTTATGGAGGATGTTGACAGGAGGATGTATTAGGATGTATCCCTAGTACAAATAGGGATTTCAGAAAATCTGATGTAGATAATGAAACATATGGCACACATAGGCATGAAGGAAGGGGAGGCAGACAATGAGAGAAAGCTACAAATAGTCAGAGAAGGTTAAGTAGAGGGAGATACAGAAACCAGAGGAAACAGTAAAAGGCAGAACTTAACTGCCCTATGACGGACTCCTTAATCTTATATATTTGGTGAAATAAGCTCTGTCTGTCAGTTTGAGAGGACAATTTTATAGTGATAATTGTCAGGATAATCATGGCAATCACTGATAAAAGTTAAAATACTAAAATCTAGTCTATTGTTTAGATAATAACTTACCTATTCTTAATTCAAGAAATAAGTTATATTCAATATATATATTGTATAAATTGTATATAAAATTATCTATATATTATATATAACTTGCAGTGGTATATATTATATATATTTGCAATATATTCATATATTAAATTTATTATACCTGAAACCAATATAATATTATATTCCAAAAAAAACAATGTTTTCAATCATTAATTTCAAATAGTTAAATAGCATATTGGACTTCCCTATAGCCCAGATGGTAAAGAATCTGCCTGTGATGCAGGAGACCTGGGTTCGATCCCTGGGTCAGGAAGATCCCCTGGAGAAGGAAATGGCAACCCACTCCAGTATTCTTGCCTGGAAAATCCCATGGACAGAGGGGCCTGATGGGCTGCAGTCCATGGGGTCACAAAGAGTCAGACACGACTAAGTGACTAATACACAGCATACTAAAATGCATTTCCTATGATATGAAAAAAAGATAACCTTACTGATATTAAAAAATAAATTATATATTTAAAATAATTTTTAAAGATAAAATATTAACCTGAGAGAGAGTATATGTCTTGAAAACACAATAAAATATTGAGCAAAATACTCATTTTATTTCATGAAGAGCAGGCTCAGCCTTCCTATGTGGATGAGTGGAAAAAATACTCAAATAAAATTAGAAAAATCACGTTGAAAAATGTTAATGAAAAAAGTCACACTTTTACAACAGTAAATTTTGCAGCCCTTATATTTCTGTGATAAAAGTCCTTTTAAAATGTGGTTTCTTACCAGGTGAGTAGCGCAGATTTAAACAGCTAGTTAATAACAGAGAAAGTGGCCCTCTTCATGTGATCAAAGTATTTTTAATAAGACAAATATGAAAATTATTTACTTTATACTGAACCCCAAGGATTTAGGAGTTTGAAGAATATGTGAAAACAGTGTCTCATAGTGTGTTATAGTCTTGATTTATGATTCTGTTCTCAGTTGACAACTCAACATTTTTGTATAAATTATTTTTTCCTTTTCTACTTAACAAGGTTGTGTGTGTTCCCACTAGAACAGGAACTACATCTTCCTTATTTATCTTTAGTTCAGTAACAGTCAGGCACTCTGTCTCACACATAGTAGTGTGGTTATAATTTGTTAATTATTAAAACTGAATAATGAGGCTACTAAATGTCTACGTATAAGGAATGTAGTATCATTTGTTATTGTATTACTAAGATACCTGTGACTAACATTCAGTTCAGTTGCTCAGTCGTGTCCAGCTCTTTGCGACCCGATGGACTGCAAAACGCCAGGCCTCCCTGTCCATCACCAACTCTTTGAGCTTGCTCAAACTTATGTCCATCAAGTCAGCCATCCAACCATCTTGTCCTCAGTTGTCCCCTTCTCCTCCTGCCTTCAATCTTTCCCAGCATCAGAGTCTTTTCCAGTGAGTCAGTTCTTCATATCAGGTGGCCAAAATATTGGAGTTTCAGCATCAGCATCAGTCCTTCCAATGAATATTCAGGACTGATTTCCTTTAAGATCGACTGGTTGAATCTCCTTGCAGTCCAAGGGACTCTCAAGAATCTTCTCCAACACCACAGTTAAAAAGCACCAGTTCTTTGGTGCTCAGCTTTCTTTATAGTCCAACTGTCATATCCATACATGACTACTTGAAATTCCTACTTTTTGAGCTGTGTTTTACCACAGATACCAGAGTTTCATTCAATAAAAATTTTAACTACTAAGTACTAAAAGAAACGTTTCCTTTTTGCCTCTAGCATTTTAGTAATTATGGACTCATTTCACAAATTTCATTATGAAAAGCCTATTGCCAAAAAAGGAGTAAGAACCAATTGCTATTTTAATTACCTTGCTGACATGTCTCAACTTTCGTAAGTATAGATGTGAATTAAATTATAATTAGTATATCATGTTTCTGGCTTTTATTTTCTAATTATTCATAAATTATTTAAACACTGAGCTAAGCTAGACTTAGCTGCTAGTGCTAAAAGCAGATTGGCAGCCCTCAAGATGAGTGGTACTGATCTAAATTCCAAAACTGAAACAGAAGCAAAGCACAGTAATGATGGCAGTATTCAATTATTCATTTGTGTACTGAAGATTAAAAGCAGTGTCTGAGAAGATCCTTATGAGCCCTGCTGACAATTTTCCTTTCAGGGCAATAAGAAATACCCTTAGTTGGCACCTAAGTCTAATACCTGCATTCCAGGCGGATTCTTAACCAACTAAGCTATTGGAGAAGGAAATGGCAACCCACTCCAGTGTTCTGGCCTCGAGAATCCCGTGGACAGAGGAGCCTGGTGGGCTACTGTCCATGGAGTTGCACAGAGTTGGGCATGCATTGGAGAAGGAAATGGCAACCCACTCCAGTGTTCTTGCCTGGAGAATCCCAGGAACAGAGGAGCCTGCTGGGCTGCCATCTATGGGGTTGCACGGAGTCGGACACGACTGAAGCGACTTAGCAGCAGTAGCGGCAAGTCTAATCAACAAGGTGACACTGGTTGACCAAGTAAATATGTAATTTAGAGGGTAAGAAGTTATGCTGTCCTTGATTTTGTTTTCGTCAAGAATAAAAGACTTTAGAAAGAAACATTTCAAAAAAGTTTATTATAGAGTTTAGGTAATATTTTGGTGTGGATATGCAGTAAGTTGCTATAATTTATTTACTCAACAGCTGTTTGATGAATGTTTAATATGTGCCAAAGTCTGCACTAGTCTTCATGTGACTTTGAAACATACATACGTAGAGTTTGTTTATTTATTTTTATATCAAGTGATACTGGTTTTTGGACAGGGACATATTTGTTAACTAAACAACAAATAGTCATTAAGGACATCATAGCCTATTTGCCTGAAATCGTCCAAGTATAAATGTTGTTTTTTCTTTAATTAATATGTAGCTAAATTATTGCAGTTTAATAGAATTTCTGCAGTCTTTGGTGAGAAGTGATAAAACATATAATGTAATGCCCATTGTCCAAGGATTGTTTGGATCTGCATTCTATTAACTTACCACTGTTGCTGTTTTACCACTTTAGGCTACCCTGAGCTTTCTCCAGCTGCAAAGCACATGGTTTCTGTTTTCACATTTGTATTATTTCCTGCCCATTTGCACACCCTATTAGATCAAACAAATCCCTCAGTTATCAATTCTTCCAGTTCAAATATAAGGCAAGAATCTAGACTTTGAAACAGTAAAATGAGTTAATATTTAATGATAGATTTGGGCATCTTTTAATCATTTCCATTCTCATATGTATATAATTTAAAACAAAAATGTGAGGTTGACAGGCTCCTAATTAATCCCTGGAAACATGGAGCTTTAATTTGAATCATTCTTGTGTTCAAGGAAAAGCCACCGGTTATTAAATGGTATGGGTGTTTTCCCTGAGAGAATTTGTCAGTAAAGAGGTAAAATACTTTGCTGGTATTTTTCTACCTATGAGAAAAAAAAAGTGATGATGAAGTAGTGTTTTTCTCATCTCCACTTCCCTTCCCCATACCTCTCCTCTCTCCCTTTTCCCTTCTTCCCTCTCTTTCCTCCTTCCTTTTGTTCTTTCATTCTCTGTATGTATTTATATATTTGTTTAGATTTAGGAGATGCTTCCCTTCACTTGAGAACTAGGAGTAACGTTTGACAGAGGGATTTGTTTGATCTAATTTTCAGGAAGAGACTATAAAGGGTGTGCAAATGGGCAGGCAATAATACAAATGTGATAACAGAAACCATGTCCTTTGTAGCTAAAGAAAGCTCAGGGTAGCCTAAAGTGATAAGACAGTAACAGTGATGAGATAGTATAAGAATATATGACCTGAACATTCAGCTCATAGTTTGCACTGTATTATTTTTTCTTAAAACAATTTTCTGTTCAATTCTCCGTTTATTTCATCCTTGAAATGGCAAATGATGAGTGCCAACTCTATCTCTGGTACTGTGTTAAATATTTAGCAAGAACAAGATACATCATACTCAAGTTCTTAAGTTTTCATTTAGTAGTTGCATGTTACAACTTAGAGTGCGAGAAGTCTGAATGATTTTCTCAGAATGTTGACAATTCTAGAGATCTTGACCACACATTTTCAAATTTGAGAATTGCAGAATACCTTAAAAACAAAATCTTGTTACATTTTTGGTATCTAAACACCAAAACTGTATTGCTTGGAAAATATAGGCAGAGGAATGACTTCAGTTCAACATTAATCCTTCTCTCTGCTATAATCCCTGTGCTCAGTTCAGTTCAGTTCAGTCGCTCAGTCGTGTCCGACTCTCTGCGACCCCATGAATCACAGCACGCCAGGCCTCCCTGTCCATCACCAACTCCCGGAGTTCACTCAAACTAATGTCCACAGAGTCGGTAATGCCATCCAGCCATCTCATTCTCGGTCGTCCCCTTCTCCTCCCACCCCCAATCCCTCCCAGCATCAGAGTCTTTTCCAGTGAGTCAACTCATCCCATGAGGTGGCCAAAGTATTGCAGTTTCAGCTTTAGCATCAGTCCTTCCAATGAACACCCAGGATTGATCTCCTTTAGAATGGACTGGTTGGATCTCCTTGCAGTAAAAGGGACTCTCTCTAGCACCACAGTTCAAAAGCATCGATTCTTCGGCAATCAGCTTTCTTCACAGTCCAACTCTCACATCCATACATGACCATGGGAAAAACCATAGCCTTGACTAGACAGACCTTGGTTGGCAAAGTAATGTCTCTGCTTTTTAATATGCTATCTAGGTTGGTCATAACTTTCCTTCCAAGGAGTAAGCGTCTTTTAACTTCATGGCTGCAATCAGCATCTGCAGTGATTTTGGAGCCCCCAAAAATAAAGTCGGACACTGTTTCCACTGTTTCCCCATCTATTTCCCATGAAGTGATGGGACCAGATGCCATGATCTTTGTTTTCTGAATGTTGAGCTTCAAGCCAACCTTTTCACTCTCCTCTTTCACTTTCATCAAGAGGCTTTTGAGTTCCTCTTCACTTTCTGCCATAAGGGTGGTGTCATCTGCATATCTGAGTTTATCGATATTTCTCCTGGCAATCTTGATTCCAGCTGGTGCTTCTTCCAGCCCAGCGTTCCTCATGATGTACTCTGAATATAAGTTAAACAAGCAGGGTGACAATGTAATCCCTGTGTACGCACCATGAAAACTCCTCTGCAGTCCATTACCATGATTACTATAATGGTATTGAAATGAACACAATTGTTCTTCACTAATTCCAGAGACTAGTGACATAGAAATTCACAAGTTCTTCCAATACACGTGGGCTTCACTTTTCAACAGGACTTTTAGAAAGTATTTAGTAGTAAAATGACTAAGTGTGTGTGTAAACTTGCCTCAGTGAAAGCTTGAAAATTTCAATAGAGAAGAAACTTGGGGCATCATTGAACTGTTGATATTCTGTTGCCAAAAGTCTACTTATATCCAGGTTTAGTCTGATTCGAGTCTCCTAATCTGAGCCCAGGGCATTCTAAAGGGATTCTAGGCTAGTTTGAGAAGTGGAGGGCAACTGGAGAAAATCAGTCCAACCAAAGATTGAAATTGTAAATGATCTAAATTCTTTTTCCTTATGATTTTGGGGCTTTAGTTTTGTTTCAAAGGTTTCCCTTTTCTAAATTTGGATCTCTTCTAATTTTATTGTTTATTTTGTACACTAGTTTATTTCTTAATTTTGTATTTTGAGTAAATAAAATGGGAAATTATGTTCTGAATTTTCTTCCAATTTTCTATTGGAAAATAGTCTCTAATTTATTCATATTAATATTTTTAATAGATAAATCTAGAAATTATTCTTACAGTGTTTGTTAAGTATCTAATGTTATTTCTTCTGTATGGAAAGTCAATTTATTAAGCATCATTTATTAAATAACATCATATTTTCCACCTCAAAATGATTGCTACAGCTTGTCAAATATTAACTTCTCATATATACTTGCCATTTGTTTTAGATTGTATTGTGTTTTATTGACCAAATTTTCTATTTATAATTTTGATATCATTTTAATTAAAATACCTTTATATTAAGTTCTAATTTTAAATGGAGAGTCTCCTACTTTACCTTCATTTAACAAATCTGGTAACTGTCATACATATTTTTCCTCTAAAAATATTTTGACATAAAGTTTCAAGTTTCAAGAGACTTTACTGAGATTCTTGTTGGAATTTTATTATATATGTTTATTATTTTGACATTTTTGAATTTTCATAATATGGAAGTAAATATGAGTTTATTTTTATCCAGAAATACCTAAAACTCTTGAATTTCCAGGTAAACTATTAATATCAGATGTATTTTCTAGATACTCCTTTCCTGGAAATATTGTAAAATACAGACTTTGAATAATATAACATTTTTATTAATATTATGCTTTAGCAACAGGAATTACACATTTTTCCAGTATTCCTGTGTGTCATTAATATCTGCACTATAATATAGTCAATAATCATCAAACATTAGCATCAATTAACATTTCTTTATTCAGATTTTCATAGCACACAGTTTGACAAACTTTACCCCCCAAAACTGAATAATCCTATAAGATCTGTGACCATACTTTCTTTCCCCACAACTTATTACAAAAATTCTCAAGCATTCTACATATTGTGCTTACACTCAGTCATGTCGGATTCTTTGCAACCCCATGGACTGTAGCCCGCCAGGCTCCTCTGTCCATGGGGATTTTCTGGGTAAGAATATTGGAGTGGGTTGCCATGCCCTCCTCCAGGTGATCTTCCAAAACTAGGGATTGAACCCAGGTCTCCTACATTGCAAATTATTTACCACTGAGCCACCAGGGAAGCCCATACTACATGTTAAGAGTATTTTACAGAAAGCACCTATACACCCAGCTAGATTCTTTTAGTATCATTTTTCTCTGTGTCTTTAATTATGTATACATTTCAACTATCCATCCACCAATATATCTTATTTTTATTCATTCGAGCATAAGTTGTATAAATCTGTACACTTTTCCTCATCACTTCAGCATGTACATCATTAACTAGCATTCAAGATCACTTACAGTTTCTTTCCTTTCATTGTAAAATAATTATGCAATGATATTCACAAAGCCTAAATGCATATTTGCTGGATTTTGAAAAATGCATACACTTGTGTAACCCAAAATTTTGTCAGATAAAAACATCATCACTCAAGAAAGTTCCCTCATTTCTCCTGGTAAATCCCGACCACGACCCACCGGAAGCAAACTCTACTCTCCTTTGTTTTTTTAACCCTGTATTAGGTTAGACTGATTTAGTACTAACATAAATTGATCATAGAAGATGTACTATTCTTTGTAAGATATATTTCATTCCACACAGTGTTTTTGAGATCTACCCATGACATTGTCTGTATCCCTTCTGCTTTATTGCTGATTGGCTGTATGTACATACAATATTTTATTTATGCATTTTCCTAACTGGAATCAAGATTGCTGGGAGAAATATCAATAACCTCAGATATACAGATGACACCACCTTTATGGCAGAAAGTGAAGAGGAACTCAAAAGCCTCTTGATGAAAGTGAAAGAGGAGAGTGAAAAGGTTGGCTTGAAGCTCAACATTCAGAAAACGAAGATCATGGCATCTGGTCCCATCACTTCATGGGAAATAGATGGGGAAACAGTGGAAACAGTGTCAGACTTTATTTTTGGGGGATCCAAAATCACTGCAGATGCTGATTGCAGCCATGAAATTAAAAGACACTTACTCCTTGGAAGGAAAGTTATGACCAACCTTGATAGTATATTAAAAAGCAGAGACATTACTTTGCCAACAAAGGTCCGTCTAGTCAAGGCTATGGTTTTTCCTGTGGTCGTGTATGGATGTGAGAGTTGGACTGTGAAGAAAGCTGATCGCCGAAGAATTGATGCTTTTGAACTGTGGTGCTGGAGAAGACTCTTGAGAGTCCTTGGACTGCAAGGAGATCCAACCAGTCCATTCTAAAGGAGATCAATCCTGGGTGTTCATTGGAAGGACTGATGCTAAAGCTGAAACTGCAATACTTTGGCCACCTCATGCGAAGAGTTGACTCACTGGAAAAGACTCTGATGCTGGGAAACGTTGGGGGCAGGAGAAGAAGGGGACAACAGAGAATGAGATGGCTGGATGGCATCACCGACTCTGTGGACATGAGTTTGAGTGAACTCCGGGAGTTGGTGATGGACAGGGAGGCCTGGCATGCTGTGATTCATGGGGTCTCAGAGAGTCGCACACGACTGAGTGACTGAACTGAACTGAACTGAAATTTAAAGAGGCATGGGATGTATCTAGCCATGTTCAGTTTTATATAAAAATGCCAGAACTTTCCAAAGTGGTTGTATCATTTAACTCTTTGTCAATGAAATTTCAGTTAACAGTCAAGCTAAGAAGAATTAATGAAAGGAAACTTTATTCAAGCCACACTAAAGATTATAATCCAGGAGACAGACTCTCAGAAGCCCTGAGAGCTGCTCTGTCTGTCAGAAGGGGATGGCACAGTCATGTACATTTTCAAGACACAGGATATACTGATATTTTACATAATGTTCACCAAACACTAATAGTCCAAGAAAGTATAGTACAAGGGCCTTCTTTGGTGGCTCAAATGGTAAAGAACCTGCCTGCAGTGCAGGAGACCCAGTTTCAATCCCTGTATCAGGAAGATCCCTTGGAGAAGGGAATGGCAACTCACTCCTGGTATCTTAGTTGGTAAAGAATCTGCCTACAGTGGAGGAGACCCTGGTTCGATTTCCTAGGTAGGAAAGATTCACTGGAGAAGGGATAAGCTACCCACTCCAGTACTCTTGGGCCTCCCTTGTGGCTAAGCTAATAAAGAATGCACCTGCAATGTGGGAGACCTGGGTTCAATCCCTGGGTTGGGAAGATCCACTGGAGAAGGGAAAGGCTACCCAATCCAGTATTCTGGTCTGGAGAATTCCATGGACTGTGTAGCCCATGGGGTCGCAAAGAGTCAGACACGACTGAGTGACTTCCACTCATTCACTCGCTCACCCCTATTCTTGTCTGGAGAATTCCATAGGCATAGAAGACTGGCTAGCTATAGTCTATGGCATTGCAAAGAGTTGGACACAACTGAGTAACTAACACTTTCACTTTTCACAAGCATAGTACATGGGGAGCAGCAAGTCATTATGACCCCCTACAGATATGGGAAAAAATGTTATTCTTTTAAGAGGTTACATAGCTAGTGTCAGAGAAGGAAAAACAAAGATCTTCCTGTGGAGCAGGCATTCCCACCTTTGAGGTGCTCTGGTTAACGTGAGGCACAGATGTACATTGCACTTTAGCAACGGAGGGAGGAGGCCCAAGCTAAGAGAGAGAATTTTGCTTTTCAATTTTCTTGTCTTTCTTTAAAATACAAATTTTATTTCATCATCTTCCATCAAATATGAAAGAGGATTTCATGTTTCACATGTTCACTAATATTTAGTATTAGCAGTTTTATTAATTCAAGCCATTCTGGTGGCTGTTCTGTGGAATTTCACATTATTAATTTGCTATTACTTGATTATTAATATTAATATTAATCACTTTTTCATATACATATGGAACAACCATGTATATCCTTTAATGAAGCATTTATTCAAGTTTTTCTCCATATTTTAATTTTGTTTTTGTATTTTTATCTCTGAGCTGGATGATTATTTATATATCTAAGAACTAGTCCTGTGATGTTACCCCTCAATATAGGGATCATATATGCATTTTATTGATGGTAATTTTGAAAGGCAGATTTTCATCTTGAAGATGTATAATGCATAATTTTAAATACTTACTAGTTACTGCTTTTTGTGGCCTAAAAATATTTTGCCTACTCCCAAGTCACAAAGATGCTTTTTTTTTAAAAGCCTTCTTTTTTAGCTTTTAATTTTGATAACTGTGTGGCATAAATTGAGGTTTATTTTGTCCATATAGAGATCAATTATTCCAGCACCATTTGTTGAAAAGACTTTGCTTTTTCTCATTGAATCACTGTACTGACTTTGTCAAAACTCAGAAGCTCATATGTGTAACTATTTCTGGGTCTCAGGGAGGCCTGGCGTGCTGTGATTCATGGGGTCGCGGAGAGTCGGACACGACTGAGCGACTGAACTGAACTGAACTGAACTCGATTTTGGTTTTCTATTTGTTATCCTTATGTCAGGTCAGCATTGTCTTGTTTACTGTAGCTTTTCAATAGTTTTTAAGTTCTCCAACATTGTTGTTCTTTTTTAAAGATTTCTATGAATATTCTAAAGTATCTGCAGTAGCTAAATAATCCTGATAAAATGACTCAATCACACTAAAATTCAAAGACTTTCTGGGTAAAATATAGATTATTAGAGTGCTAATTCTGAGTGCAATGGAGACCAAACATGTAAATTAAAGTTTTTCAGAAGTATTTCCATTTCTTATTAGAGTACATTTCACAGTGCTGGTGGGATGATTAAAAGATAATCCATGTAAAGTTTTAAGTACATAATAAGTTCCCAGTACTAGCTTTTAGTATATTACTATAAATTAATGGCTAACAAACTAATAAAGAACAGATTTAATGATGTTTTGCAATGAATAAAATCTTTTCTATTTCAGGTGCTCTGTAATTTTATTTATTAGGTAACTGAGCCTCAGTGAGGTTAACTGGATTTAAAATTTCTAGTGCAATCTGTGAGATTTTTATTCAAAGTCCTATGTTTAATTTTTTCATTAGATTGATGCAACTCTTGCATGTAATAATTGTGTCAGTGAGTTTATACCTGAATTTCCTATATTGCTTCTTGGAAATAACTTATATTACTTTTAAATAACATATTATTTAACTAATTTGTAATACTGCATACTTTAAATAACTTATATTACTGCATACTCTAGTATGTAGCCACACTTTCAATAAAAGAAATTCTTTTCTATATCCTGCACTTTATAATACAGCCTCTAGAATTACCCAACTTTCTATTAAAGACCTGTGAAAATATTATTTATAAAACAGTCAATAAAATATGTTGTTACACAATCATTAAATCCTTTTCATAAGGTAGGATAACTGGTAATATCATATCTACGTTTTATTTTATTTACTTTAAATTTTGTATCTACATCTGCTGCTGCTGCTGCTAAGTCGCTTCAATCATGTCCGACTCTGTGCCACCCCATAGACGGCAGCCCACCAGACAGACTCCCCCATCCCTGGGATTTTCCAGGCAAGAATACTGGAGTGGGTTGCCATTGCCTCCACCAATGCAGGAAAGTGAAAAGTGAAAGTGAAGTCGCTCAGTCCTGTCCGACTCATCGCGACCCCATGGACTGCAGCCTACCAGGCTCCTCCGTCCATGGGATTTTCCAGGCAAGAGTACTGGAGTGGGTTGCCATTGACATCTACTTGTTCTGTAATGTTCTTTGGATAGTTAATATTATGATCATATGCTTTCTTGATTTCAGAATGTTTTAAAAATGCCTCATGCTTAAATGCAAAGATCATTTTCTTATTTTTAGAATTCATGATGTTGAACACTTGCATTCTAGACGGAAGTATGGACCAAATTCATACACCGCTTGTGAAAAATGTGTTTTTTTTCCCTATTCACCAAGTGACAGACCTAGAGATGATGTGCAGTTTTAGTTAGGTAATGTGTCTAAATGTAATTGTAAGTAGACATGTAATTATTAACACTGGATAATTCTGATTAATATATACACCTGTGAATACTCACAGTGAGTCTATGCTACTCAAAATGGTGTTAATTTGAAGATTTTAGATCTCCATATACATTGTGGCTGGAGAAGGAAATGGCAACCCATTCCTGGAAAATCCCATGGACAGAGGAGCCTGACAGGCTATAGTTCTCGGGGTCACAAAGTGTCGGACAAAACTGAGAGAGTAACACTACCTATACATTGTGGTTGTGCTATGAAATTTTTGCTCCCCCAAATTTAACTTATGCTAAACAGTCAGGCAAGCTCATAAAAAATAGTTTGCAGCTTACTTTTATTTTATTTTTTTTAATAATATAATTTTATTTATTTTTTATTGGAGGCTAATATTTTACAATATTATATTGGTTGGTTTTGCCATACATTGACATGAATCCTCCTCGGGTGTATTTTCATGTTCATAAGAAATATTTGACTACCACAATGTGTTCCTTTGGAAATAGAATTATGAACTCCTCCAAATAGTCTAATAAAACTTTAATATATACTCTACCTACATACTCTCCATAATTAAAGTTCCTAATGTATATTACTCATCTGAATGATGGATGCTATATAAAACAGTGCTTTTTTAATAAAAATTTATATCATTTCTTAGTGATCACTACTTTTAATTTTATCAAGCTTAGCAAAGCGTACAGTGGAAATCTATTTAATTCAAAATTTTAATCACTTTCAGAACCTGAAGGATTTATCCATACTGTAAAATTGTCGTTTTTTTTTAATGTTTTATGTACCACTTGGTAAGTTATTGGAGAAGGAAATGGCAACCCAATATGTATGACATATATCATATAGCAAGGATATTGGCTTCCCTGGTGGCTCAGTCAGTAAAGAGTCTGCCTGCAATGCAGGAGACCTGGGTTTGAGCAAGTATATATGTAGTCCTTTATAAGTTTTTTAATGTGTTTTATATTCTATATATATATATCATATAGCATGTTTTCTGTATCCCTTGACCCCTTGATAAGTTTTTAATATATATGGCAGGTCAACCCACTCCAGTATTCTTGCCTGGAAAATTGCCTGGAAGAAGAGCCTGGTGGGCTATAGTGTTGGACATGACTGAACACATGCACACACATATTGTCTTAGGGTACAAAATTAGCTTCATAAGAAATGAAAATATTCCCCCAAAACTTTAATTTACATGTTTGGTCTCCATAGAACTCAATATCAGACACTAAGTCCCAGTCTATTCGGCTCTGTGGGGGTTGCATCATTGCATCAAGACGCCTGCACTGCCAAAGCATCTGGGCTGACATTTGGTCCTTGGCAGCCTCTTGATCCAACTGGCAATTCCCAAGATGTTCTCCTCAGCATCACTAAGTCCTCAGTCACTGCAGGTCACTAGCCCTTTCTCCTTTGAGGATCCATGTTCTCTTCTTCTCCTGAAATATCCCTCTCTCCTGAGATCTCTAACACCTAAAGAAGGTCCCACAACCTAGAAAATGACCTCAGGTAGCAGAATACAGAGAGCCATTCAAGACCAATTCTGTTCATTTCTCTTCAAATCTTCTCTAGTCTGTGAAACAAGAAAACAGTTCTCCAAATAGTGAAATAAACAACAAGGTCTCATGGATATTGGTTTTCTCCTGTTTTATTTATGTGCTGAATCATTTTCAACACAATAAATAGCTGTTTTCTTTTTCAACTCAAAATGTTTACAACATCAGGAAAAGGAAGATTTTTAACAGTTTATCTGCTCTGTTACCCACAATGTTTTGCAAAGGATAATGTTTAATGAATGGGGGGATGGTTTAGGGTGCAAGGAAATGGGACAAGGGAGGAAATCCCGTTAATTTCAGAATACTATCCCACTACATTCTTATTTCCCTGAATCAATTTAAGAAATTTCTTACAATCCTATAAGGAAGCAGGCATATTTAAAGAAGATAAAACTGAAGTTTATTGCTGCTGGCTCACTTTCCCGAACCCAGGTCTGGCCAGCTGTCCATCTTTACTGCTTCTTTGAATTGTTGTTGTTGCTGAATCACTAAGTCCTGTCGGAGTCTTTGCTTCTTTGAATACTGTTCCCCTAATTCAGGGCTAGCAAACACTCTAAGACATCACTGGCAATGGGTTCCTAAGGTCTAAAATGAAGATGAAGACAATAAACATTTTATTAATTAAATAATTTGAAATTCTAATTAAATTAATTAAAAATTAGAAATTCTAATTAAATAATTAGACATTAAAGAAAGCTGAGCACCGAAGAATTGATGCTTTTGAACTATGGTGTTGGAGAAGACTTTTGAGAGTCCCTTGGACTGCAGGGAGAGCCAGTCAGTCCATCCTAAAGGAAATCAATCCTGAATATTCATTGGAAGGACTGATGCTGAAACTCCAATACTTTGGCCCCTTATGTGAAGAACTGACTCATTGGAAAAGACCCTGATGCTGGGAAAGATTGAAAGCAGGAGGAGAAGGGGACAACAGAGAATGAGATGGTTGAATAGCATCAGTGACTCGATGGACATGGGACTGAGCAAGCTCCAGAAGTTGGTGATGGACAGGGAAGCCTAGTGTGCTGCAGTCCATGGCGTGACAAAGATTCCAACACAACTGATGACTGAACTGAACTGAATTAGTAAGGATCAGAATGGAAAAACTCAAAAGCCCAGAAGGACTTAATATATTTTAATGTGCTAGTAGAAATATAGTACAAAAAATGTTCACACTTAATAGAGATATTTTACTGTCAAATATAAGTATCCCACTCCCTTATCCTTGTAAACTAAACCGTATCAATTATTTGATAAAATAATCCCAAATTCATTGAGTTGTGTCTCCTTAGTTGTCAGATTTATAATCTGTTTCAGAACATTAATCCATGTTAGTTAAATTCTTACCTGACTTCTATTTGAGTGGGTCAGTCATGTCTAAACGTACGTAATTACAATTGCCAAATAGAAATAGTAATGGTCTCAGATGCACCATTTAAGATGGAGTATATTTGGGGGTATATCAGAGGACATCACATAAATTTACATTTAAACATTCAGATTTTGAAATTTAGATGCTATGTACAAAGTATAAGGATTAGGAATCAAAAAACTTATGAGTAATTCTTTTTGAAGTTTGCAAATTTTCTATGAAAATGTGTGATTTGTGTTTAAAGAAAAATAAAACAGACATTTCTTATATATATATATATATGTAATCAAGGGCTTTCCTGGTAGCTCAGATGGTAAAGAATCTGACTGCAGTGCAGGAGACCCGGGTTTGATCTGGGGTCAGGAAGATCCCCGGAGAAGGAAATGGCAACCCACTCCAGTGTCCTTGCCTGGGAAAACCCATGGATAGAGGAGCCTGGTGGGCTATAGTCCATGGGGTTGCCAAGGGTCAGACATGACTGAGTGACTAATACTTTCATATAATCAAAACCTGCCCCCTCCAGGGATTTTGTGAAGATATCCCAAAGACCCAGAAATCAAAGTTTCAAAGTTTTCAAAGTGAAAAAATGTTTAAAGCATCAAAATCACTTCTAAATGCTGGCTCTAGTCCTTCAATATCACTTTCAAGTCTTTAAGTTCAACTTTACTACTGAGAGCGAGCGAGCTGAGCTTCAGTGCTCAAACTATTCCGTGAGGTTCTCTCTGCAAATCTGTTCTCAGTCTATAGCCTCCAAGGAGACCAGTTACTCCGGATGATGGTAAAGGTGAACCTGAAGGGACTTTTGTTCTGAAGTCCGGTGGTCAACAGAACGCAAGCAGTCGCAGCCGAGAGCAGAGCTATTATCCAAAATGACCCACTCCAGGATAAGATCTCTTATCACGCCGAGTGCTTTTTATGACTGTTTTCTTGCTTCTGTATTTTACCTCCGTTTGCTCTTTCTCTAGGTTTATAGTTGAAGATAATTTTGAAATGCCTTCCAACTATCCTTTTTGTAGCCTCTCTAAAATACTTGTCTCACCCCTCATTTAATTTTTCTTTCTCAGACTAATGTCATTCATTCTGAGGATATTTTCTTGGGCTAATAGAGGTCAGTTGATGTAGGAAATATCTTACTTCATTTTAATTAATTTCTAAAACTGTAAAGAGCCCTTTGAGAATTTTTTAGTTTACAGAATTCTGATTGGGTACACTTGAAAGTTTGCAAAAGTAAAGATTCTCGTGAAAACTCATCTTAGCAAGGCAATTGAGGGATACTTACATGCTAACTTGCTACAAATTTACTTCTTAAAACTCCATCATTAATACTGAAAATGTATAAAAGATTTAAACTGGTAAACTTATCAGGACCTACTTTTCATGGGCATTGTGAAAGGAAATACAGGAAACTGTTACTAAATTGTTATACAAATGAGACTAAAGAATTGATGCTAACAATTGAAGAATTTCATAAACAGTCAAAAAATAGAGACTATAATAAAAAATCTTTGTAAAACCCATTTTAGATTTTTTTTTTTAATGGCAAGCATTGGTATTTATGCCTGCCTGTTTTAGTTGACTAGCATTATCTTTTCAATATTAAGGTTTTCGGGATTTTGTTTTTGTTAATTTTTTTTTAGGCTTGAATCACCAACCAGGTCCTTGATAATGGAAGCTCCTCGGGGGGTCCAGGTGAGTGCTGCAGCTGGAGACTTCAAGGCCACCTGCAGGAAGGAGCTGCATTTGCAGTCCACAGAGGGAGAGGTAAGTTCTGAGGAGCCGACACTGGCCCCTTCGGGGGTAGGGAGAGAGGTGCATTTGCTTCTTATCATATTACAAGCATATGGTTCCTGGGGAAACATAAGGAACTACTTCATAAGATCATAATAGGGCTCAAATATGAAAATATGAATATGAATACTTCTTGAATATGAGACTGGGTAAACCAAATATTATTTTCATAAGTCAGTTTTTTTTTCTATGAAAAATATTCATTCATAAGTTGATTATAAGTTGGGCATCTAAGTTCCTGCAATTTCAAAAAACAGATGAACAGAATGAACACCAAGATAATACCCAGAATGAAGGCGATCTTTGCTGTCTTTGTTCTGTGTTGGTCTTCAAAAAGTTTTACCACAAAGTGCTTTGGAAGTTCATGTGTTTGTTTCGGTAGAAACAGTACCTATATTTTTCTAAAAGAGAAATAAAAGTCATAAGTTTATTTTGCGCAGTTATTTCCCAGATAAAGAGATACATGATGGTTTTGTTTCGTGTCACTTTATTTCACCCAAGCGTCTGTTTAAAGTCAGTTGTCCTCATTCTTTTAAAGAAACTTGCTTTCTCTCACTGCCTGATTTAAAGAACCCCTTGTCTTCAGCTTTTCTTTTTACTGGAATGTAATAGGCACATATTTATTTTGTCTACTTTACTTGCTGTATACATTGTGACTATCATGTCTGCAGAATCACATTTTTGTCCATTTTGGAAATTCCTCAGCATTATGTCTTCAGATATTCCCTCTCCCCTTTTTCTCTAGCTCTCTAGGCCTTTTTCAGAAGCTCTGAAGATATGGCTTTTCATTCTCTTAAACTTCCACATTCCTTAGCCTCCCTTTCACTTCTATTTCTTTATTACCTTGTACCTCACTGTGTTTATTCAGATCTGCATGCCCCAGTTCCTACTCAGTATCTAATCTCTCTTTCAATCCCTCCATCAAGCTTTTGATTTTAGTCATTTTGTCATTCATTTCTAAAATTCTCATCTCTTGTTTTTGTCGTTGTTCAAATCTGCTTGGACATCTTGGTAGTTACACTCATTTGCTTTTAATTCTACCTTAATTATTTCAAAACCTGATACATAATGCATATCGATTCTGTATATTTTTGTCTCAATTCCCAAAGTCCTTGAAGGCCTAAATCTGTCGTGATGCTGTTTCTATCAGTTACTTCCCTTAATTGTTTATTTCTTCATATGCTTTTTTTTTTTTTTAATGAGTTTATAAAGGTCAAGCTGAGAAGAAAAAGCATGGAAGGGTGATTTCAGAGAGATGCTCTAGAGCATTTCGGAGCTTCTTACATGTAAAGATGAGGGCAGACATTAATAAAATCAAAGGAGAACTTCCTTTCTTAGCTTTATGCCAGTATCTGTTATTGATTCGAGATAAATTTGAATTACACATTTGGCTTCCTGTTTTAAATTTTTTTTTTTTAATTAGAGGGTAATCACTTAACACTGTTGTGTTGGTTTCTGCCATACATCAACATGAATCAGACATAGGCATACATAAGTCCCCTTCCTCTTGAACCTCCATCCCACTTCCCACCCCATCCCACCCCTCCAGGTTGTCACGGAGCACCAGGTTGAGCTCCCTGTGTTATACAGCAACTTCCCATTAACTATCTATTTTACATACTGTAATGTATATATATTAATGCTATTCTCTCAGTGTGTCCCACTGTCTCATTTCCCTGCTTTGTCTTTAAGTCTCTTCTCTATGCTTGAGTCTCTATTCCTGCCCTGCAACTAGGTTGAACAGTACCATTTTTCTAGATTCCATATATGTGTGTTAACATGTGATATTTGTTTTTCTCATTCTGATTTCACTCTGTATAACAGGCTCTAGGTTCATCCGCCTCACTAGAACTGATCCAAATTTGTTTCTTTTTATGGCTGAGCAATATTCCACTATATATATGTACCAAAACTTCTTGGCTTCTTTTATATAAACAAATTTATTTCCAGGATCATTAGTATCTTAGTGTATATTACAGATTAAATGTTCTAGAAATATGTTTATAATATTGAAAATATGTATCCATATTACCTTTCAGGATTTCTTTCCACTACAATTGCAGACTATAATACTTTGTCCACCACAGCAAGAGAGAAATCTTTCTTAAATATCTCACATCTTTTTTAAAGCATTTTGTCATGTTAATCATTTCATTCAAATTATTCATAATGAATCATCCCATAATAAGTATTGATGGTTATTAATCTCCATTCCACTCCTATTTATGTCCCACTTTACTTGTGTTCTCATATTCAAAGTATCAGCAGAGTCCTTGAATTTAATTACAGATTAAGATTTAATTGTGAATTGAGTATTATGCTATACATAAGTTATAGCCAAAGGTTTTCAGCGGTGGCCATTTTTTATATTAATAAAATAAAGATACAGAAAAGCACATCACTTTCTATCAGAATAAAATAGCATGTAATTTTTCTAAGAAGAGGTATGAAATTATGTAAAATCTGTCTCTTTGCTTCATTGACTATGTCACAAAAAAGCAGATCAACCAATTAACAATATAGAAAAATATGAAGTTCCTACCCTTATATAGTACTTAAATTCACTAAGATCAGAACAAAAATTGTATTGAGGTAGCCCAAATAAGTAAGAAGAAAACTGCAGACACAGTTGTACATTGCAAAAGTTTCGACCATCTCAGACATAGTTTTGCAAGGAATTTCAAATTCTGCTCTGAAAACACCATGAATGACAATTGTTATGTAAAATACTGAAAGTGTTATAATAACATATGCAATGCAGTAACTTAATAACATATATGTTACAAGATGACAGAGGAAGGAGAAATCAATTTTTACTTTGCAGAAATTAAATATTCTGCTACAGCAGTAGGTCTGATTTCAACAGGTAAGAATGGAATAAATGCATTCTTGTTGACAGAAGACAGTGAGACTTGATTGAAAAACTCAGGGATGTTAGTCTGACTGCCTGGAAGAGTTTCAGAGTGAATGGAACATGTAGTTTATAGGGCAATATGGAATAAAAATATCAGTTTTAGAAGCTGGGAAGTGAGCAGTGTCACAGTAACTGCCTTAAGCAGAACAGACAGAGGACTTCTGCAAGTCCTCCAAGTTGCAGAAGCCTGGAAAGATGGAAGGTTCGAAAAGAATATACAGCACTCCGTTTTACCTCATAACTTGCTTTTCTCTCTCAAATACAGAAAACATTATTTTCCCTCTCCTTTCTTTTATCTATTTTTTATGTGGAAATCCATTGTTTATTCAATCATCCATCCTTTTGTGGAAGGATGTTCTATCTGCAAGTCTAACTCAAAATTCAGGATTTTATTTTAAAAATTCACTAGAATAAGGCTGTTTACAAGCATTTTCTTCTTTTTCTAGTTTTTCTTTGTTCCTTTTCTTATGTAATTTTATATTATTATTGAGGTAAAAGTTGTATATAACACTGTATACATTTCAGGTGTACACCATCATAATTTGACATCTGTATACACTACAAGGCTACCCACTCCAGTATTCTGGCCTGGAGAATTCCATGGACTATATAGTCCATGGGGTCACAAAGTGTCGGACACGACTGATCAACTTTCACTTCAGTTCATACACTACAAAATAATCACCACCAAAGGTCCAGTTATCATCTATTCCCATATAATTAGTTTGGTTGGGTTGCTTAGTCGTGTCCGATGCGTTGCAACCCCATGGACTGCAGCACGCCAGGCTTCCCTGTCCATCACCAACTCCTGGAGTTTGCTCAAACTCATGTCCATTGAGTTATTCATGCCATCCAGCCATCTCATTCTCTGTCGTCCACTTCTCCTCCTGCCTTCTGTCTTTCTGGTTGGCTGAAGAGTTCATTCAGATTTTTCTGTAAGATGTTATGGAAGAAACGAACAAATTTTTAACCAACCAGTAATTAACACTCTTTTTTCTCTTTTTAAATATCCTATTCATTTTAATTTATCTATTAATAAAAGCTACTTCCCATATGTGGGTGAGGCTACAATGGTGATCTCAGAAGTTTATGGAATTAAGTATTCTCATATAGCTAAATATTGTCTAGTGCATGCAGGCTAAGTTGTTTCAGTCATGTCTGACCCTGTGCAACCCTATGGACTATAGCACTCCAGGCTTCTCTACCTGTGGGATTCTCCAGGCAAGAATACTGGAGTAGGTTGCCATGCTCTCCTCCAGGGTATCTTCCCAACCCAGGGATCGAACCTGCATCTCTTACATCTCCTGTGCTGGCAGGCAGGCTCTTTACCACTAGCACCACCTGGGAAGCCCAAGAACTGGAGGGCACTGCTGGAGCTAAGCTGAAGCAGGCCACGCAGGAGGTTCAAGGCTAACTCCACTGATGAGGACACCACAGCTAGGCTTGCTTTCTGAGGCTGCTACCTGAATGCCCTACTTGTGTAAAAATAGCTATTCTCCACATTTATTCAGTCAGGCTACATAAATGGAAGCACAATCAGTTTCAAACTATAAAACTCAAGTGATGTGGCCTGGTGTCAGCAAGTCTCTGAAAGCCACTGGGATTGGCGGTAGCACCTATTTCTGTGCTTACTAAGGAAACGAGGCCCAACATTTATACCCCAAAAATGTGTTGTCATTTTCTTTTGCTTAGTTTTGTACACTTTTAACTTTTGCATCAGGGGAAAAGAAAATCTTCTTAAAAAAAATAGAAGTCCTTTCTTTCTGTTTGCTTTCTGGTCACTTAACCTGGAAAAAATTATGACGTAATAAAATTTCAGCATTTGATACCTACAAACAAACCCTTTAATTATGCTTCCTTAACTTTGAATACTGTTGGGAAAGGCAATCATTTTTACTTCCTAATTTATCCATTTATTAAAAAACTGTATCATATGGAAGCTACACGTGCAAGGTCAAACACTGTGAAGTTATAAAAAACAGTCAGACTTCAAGAAGATCATGGTTTATTAGGGAAAGTAATATATCAATATGACTATAAAATATCAAGCGATGAACCAAAAAGATATTAATAAAATGCCATGTAAGAACCAAATAAGTGTTTCCATCTTGGGGCACTAGTGAAAGGTCCGTGGAGGATGAAACTTGAACTGGGTTTTGGTGGAGGGTGAGAACTTTAGCCTAGAGGAGAGAGACAGGTACAAGGTACAGGAAAAGCAATATATCCTGCAACTTGCACTGGCATGATTCTATGCACTGTTCTATAATCTTGAACCAATGACAGGTCCTGCCCTAACAGATATTACTTGCAAATAAGAGAAGTAAACAATGAATGAATGAATGCACACTTAATATAATGTTAGAAAGGGATTGTTACTATAGAGCTAAGTAAAGCTGGTAAGGAGAGATTACTGGATTTGTGTCACTTTAATAGGGAGGTTAGGAAAGTCCTCTTTTAGCAGGTGACCTTTTAGTAAAGACCTGAACAAATATGCTAACATCTAAAATTTATCTGAAATATACACATCTATGGTATAGGATCCCTTACACTGCAAGGAGATCCAACCAGTCCATTCTAAAGGAGATCAATCCTGGGTGTTCATTGGAGGGACTGATGCTAAAGCTGAAACTGCAATACTTTGACCACCTCATGCGACGAGTTGACTCACTGGAAAAGACTCTGATGCTGGGAAAGATTGGGGGCGGGAGGAGAAGGGGACGACGGAGAATGAGATGGCTGGATGGCATCACCGACTCTGTGGACATGAGTTTGAGTGAACTCCAGGAGTTGGTGATGGACAGGGAGGCCTGGCGTGCTTTGATTCATGGGGTCGCGGAGAGTCGGACACGACTGAGCGACTGACCTGAACTGAACTGAACTGATGGTATAGGAATTATTTTTCTGGCTTATTCCAAATGTGCCATAGATTTCTATATTTCAAAAAAAATTTTTAACATATAAAAAACAAGGAAAACAGGGGAAATCTACCTCCTATCCCTGTTCTCTGTTTAGTCACTAAGTCGTGACCACCTCTTTTGAAACCCCATGACTATAGCCCACCAGGCTCCTCTGTCCAAGGGATTCTCCAGGCAAGAATGTTAAAGTGAGTTGCCATTTCCTCCTCCAGGGGATCTTCCAAACCCAGGGATCGAACTCACATCTCCTGTGTTAGCAGGCAGATTCTTTAACACTGAGCCACCAGGGAAGACCTTACCCCTGTTTTCTAACCACCCCATTAATATCTATCCTCACTCATAAATATTTGGAGACATTTTTTTTTCAGGCTAGGAACAGAAGTAATTAAAAAGCCCTGAGGCCAGAGTTGTTCTGGTATGTTTCAGAAAATGTGAGAGCTCCAGTAAGAAGAATTAAAGGAAATTATATTAGAGAGATAGGACAGATCTTATAGGACTTGTGGACAGTGAAAAGTAATCAAGATTCATTTTAAGTGTGGTGGAGGCCGTTAGAGAATTGTGAGCATAATATTACATGATTTAATTTGTGTTTCTTGGAAGTTCACTCCAGCCGTTTGTTTATAATAGGCTGGAGTGAACTTCCAAGAAACACAAATCAAATCATGTAATATCATGCTCACAATTGGGAGGCCAATTAGGGGGCTAGTGCAAGAGTCCTAGTAAGAAATGATTAGGACTCAGGATGAAGGCAAAAGTGTAGAAAATGGAGTATCCTTTTGTTTTCCTTTCAATTTAGAAATGCCTGTAGACAGTGGTGGGCTTCCGTCTGTGGGGTCACACAGAGTCGGACACGACTGAAGTGACTCAGCAGCAGCAGCAGCAGTAGACAGTAATTAGCTACATAACAATAGAATCAAGACATAGCTAGAAAGAGTCACGTTTCTTTGCTCAATCAAATTCATTATCTAATGTTCCTTTCTTTGGATGGTTCCCCATGCATGTCAAAACCATATGATTGCTGGCCTGGAAAGTGTTGAGTCCATGATTTGAAATAAGTGAAGTAATTTTGCAAGTTAGAAGATTTAGCAGCATAGGTGTTAAGTACAGGTAATATATTTTTTCATGGAGACTTCAAACCTGATTATATTTAATTATCTGTTGTTTATTGTGTACTTTATCTACTTGATGTCTACTGTGTGTCAGCATGATTTTATGAGTATTTTTTAAAAAATTAAACCAGAGAGTCAATTTTTTAAAATTAATTGCCCATCACTTCACTAATGGCATGTCCTTAACCATCCTTATTTCTCCGTATATTCTTTAGACTATGAAATTAAGAGACAGTAAAAATCATTCATTTTCTGGCTGTCTGAATAAGTGGGTTGGCCCCCTAAGCAGATTGTACCATCTTGCTTTTCCGATCCGGGAACACCACGTGTCAAAGGCTGGGGTAGCGGGTTGTACCGCAGGAATACAATTTGTTGGTTCCACAAAGCTTGGCAGCTAAACCAGCAGAACTGTTTGTCCTGTGGTCTTATTAGACCATGTTGTAGAGCTCTTAAGAATATAGATGCTAAAAGGAAGTAAAATGCGGTTTCTTTCCCCCTAGATATTTTTGAACGCGGATACGATCCGGCTGGGAAACCTACCGACCGGCTCCTCTTCCCCTTCTTCACCCAGCTCGTCCCACTCTCGGCAGACTGTGTATGAACTGTGTGTCTGCCCCAACGGCAAACTGTACCTGTCTCCAGCCGGGGTCGGGTCCACGTGTCAGTCCAGTAGCAACATCTGCTTGTGGAGCTGAAGTGACTGATCTCTCCTCACACCAGAATAGCCTTTTGTTCCCGTCCGTCTGCTTCACAGTTCTGCTCCGTTTCCCTCGTGATCAGTCCAGAGCTTCTCAAATGGTCCACAGAGCACCTCCTTCCGGGGTAAGCAGGGAGTCTGGCCACCTTTCCCCTCGATTTTCTGTGCTGTTCGACCCGGCGAGTGTGAGTGACAAAACGGTGGAAGAACCATCTTCAGCAGGAAAACTGGATCATAATCTTTGCTCAGAAGGGAGAATAACATAGGTGCCTTTGCTACATGAAGTGAAGCACACAGTTTTAGATTTTTGCAGGACCTGGATATGGACTGCACATATATACATTTACATAGATGAAATTCCCAGTATCCAATGGCAAGATGACATGGTTAACCCTGTAAGAAAAATAATTCTACAGTCTGAAAGCACAATTTTCCATTCATCTTTTTGGATGTAAACTTTTATCCCCGAATTTTAAAATTTTAAAGCATTATGTAATGCTTGCTTTACTAAAAATTCAATTCAATACATGGTTTTTAACAAGACAAAACAAGACAGAATCCCACCCTGAGTTTTATTTGTTTCTTTAAATTCAGTGTGTTGTTACTCTTTGTCTACTGAGTCTAGAATTTTGTACATTAGGTAATTTTGAAAGCTCTCAGCAATAGAATCTTTACAGAATTAACAAAATGCCATTATACCATCATTTGTCAGATCTGAATGGCCTTATGTAGTGTTTACTTGGCTATTGCATGTGACGTATTTGCTTTTAACAAAACATCTAATTTATTGCAATATAAGATAGGATTAAGAGGGACATACTGATGGTATAGAATCCATAGTTTTTTTATTGACATAATATCCACTAGGTTCTAATAGTACAATTTTTGTTTGCTTCATTCACTTTATACTTAACTCAGACTGCTAAAATTCAAACATCCTAAATAAATAAAAACTACTGTGATGCCTAATGCTGAGAATGAATTCACTTTCCATTGGAATATCATCTACAGAATTATATCTATGTATTTTTTATTGGAGATTAAGACTTAAGGATGGTAGAAATTAAATTAAAAATCCCTGCTTAAACGTAAAATATACAACTGTTAGCAAACATGTTGAAAATGTGTTTACTCCATCAGATTTTTATTTTAAGGAATTTAGTCACATTCCCTCGCAGCTGTTAATATTTAGTTATTTATATTAGAACTGTTAAGCTACCCTGACATCAGAGAGCATAGTTTCTTCCATCCTCCAGTGCTTATTTTTGTAAATTCGCTCCTAATAAATAACTCCAAAATACTGTAGATTCACTTTCCACAACACTCCTTAATTCAAATTCTTGCAATTTACAGAATCCAAGAATAGAAAATTGTATTAAGTAGTCCCTACTATGGGAAGGTGACTCGATTACTATAAGGTAAGTCTTTAATTTTCACATGTCAATCCATCTTTCTTCCCAATACATACTGTATTACAGGCGTGTGGAAGTCTCATTTTGGGGGTCCAGGACTATAGAAACTTTGGAGTTCAGGACTCTGTGGCACAGGGTGAAGTTGGAGATTGGAACTTGTAGAAATAATTTGATTAGTTGAAGTAAGATATTCAAATAATGCAAGCAACAAAGTAAACCCTTTGACCAGAATTATATTCTTTGGACAATGTAATATATCAAATATCTGAAAAAGTTCCATTTCACTAATTGTATTCTGTACTAGGCAAAATCAGAAAGCTAGTACAATTTTATTGCTTTCGAAATAGAACTTGTGTCGGGTGTTATTATATAAAACTTTAAGTCAATATTGGAGTAAAAATAAGAAGTGAAATTGCTTAAAAAGTCATATCCTAACATATGAGTTTAATTTATTTAAGGTAAAACATTAGAATTTACTGTGATAAACTTTCACATTGGTTTTTGCATAATACACAGATTATAACATGAGAAATTATGGGTGCTAATCACTGTTCTATGGACCTTTTAGGAAAACACTATTTATTAATTTGAGGCATATTCAAATGATAAACATCCCCAAATTAAAAGTCAGAAAGATTTTTAGTCAAATGGGAACAATTGTTTAGTGATTAACCGTGTTTTCTAACCTCAGCTATGTCTTCTAATCAATCAGCTGATTTAGGCAGTCTGGGAATATATCCAGGCTTTAGTTTACTCAACTTTAAAACTTTACAAAGTGTTGAATCAAATGATCTCTTGAGATTCCTTCCAGCTCTAACATGTTCTAGTTCCAAGAACAAATATTATAGAAGGCAACAGGAGCCGTCAAAATTTTAAACTATATGTGATGAGAGGAGAAAAGATAAAAAGTGTAAAAAACCAATTCCAGTGAAGAGCAGTCAAATTTTGAATTCACATGTAGTTTAAAAGGTATAAACACAATTCAAAAGAAATGTATAAGAGATTTAAACTATGTATAGATGATGTAAAAATATCTGCTCAATGTAGTAAAAAAAAAAATTAGTGATGCAGATGGATTTCCTATCCAACTAACTATAAGCGGTTGATTTAAATTAGTTGACTGGCTGTTTTAGATTCTTAGAATCTAAGTATAAACTCAGCCTCAGAGTTTGGGCTTTTTATTAAAGGCATAGAAATTTGCTCTGAAAAGTCCTTAATTTCCTCTTAAAAGAAGACTGGCTTGTTTCTTGATACAAAGTTTCCTTAATTGCAGACTACCCAAACAGATCCGTTATCTGTTTCTCCAGTACCATTTTTGTGTTACTAGGTATATAAATATAGTGCACTTTACTTAGATGCAAGTTTCGTCTTTCCCAAATTAAACTCAGAAAAGTGATTTCTGTCAAGTGTACTATGTGGGCCCCAAGCGTGGTACTGGTTTAACTGGAGAAGTCAGTAAGGGAAGAAAGGAGGAAGGCAGGTAAGCAGACAGGAAAGAAGGAAAGAGAAGAAAGAGAACTGACAGCGTTCCTAGCATTTAAATTCTTATCTGAGAACTGAGAGCCAGAGAAGTATCTGCCTTCGGGTTCTGAGGTCAAAATGAGAGAAGCAAAGAGGGCAAACTGTTTTTTTTTTCTTCCAGAATATTTCAGTAAGACACTTGCCCTTCTCCCACCCAAAAAAACACACTTCCAAATTTCTTCCAAAATTTCTATTCTGTACTTCTTAGTCCATTTTTCTTTCTCTTATTTTACTGTGAACCATAAACTGAATAATCTGGTACAGAACTACTTTTCAGCTACTTAACCAATTATTGAAACATTGTATGCTTTGTATTTTACATTAACCTGGAAATCATGGATTTCAGTACCTCAGATCTCTGAAAATGGAGACAGGAGTTACAACTGTGTTTCTCCCCCCACTTATTCATATGATCTTAAGAAACATATTTAATTATCACGATCACCACTTACTTCTCTTTGGAACAGCTACACCAAACTGAAAGTTATGTTTGGTTACATTCATCTCTAAATTTCAGTGATGCCCTTAAGAAAAGACTCAGCAATCTTGAGTCCAGTAGCCTCTTCTGAATTTATCTCCTTCTATACCTAAACATGTTGTTTATAACCCAGAAGCCAATCCCTATTCCTTTTTTAACACTCCCTTTCTTACTCTGATTATTGGAACATTAATGTCCCTTTCAGAAAACCATACTGTGTTGACTGGCTTCAGTAATATGGTTAACATTAAAGAGAAAGCAAATGCATTTAGGTCTTATTACAGATAATCATTTAGGAAACTATTAGAAGTATTTACCAAATATTTATTCTTTGTTAATCATTCTATGATTATTTATCTCCATCAAACTAAGAGACATTGGTCTTTTGAAGAAATGGTAATTTGATCACAAAGGTCAGTTGCTGGATTCCTTGTAACATGTTATGCCACTCAAATTTCCTATATATTCTGCCATCTGAATAACTTAGTTGGACGGTGCCTCATTTTATAAAACTGGCATTTGATACAATAAAACTCCTCATGAACTATATCCTTGCAAACTTGGTATCTCAGTATGAGGCAGCAATAGGTAGAGATATGCAGAGGGTTTAAGGCATTTAAGTGCTGCTTTTTATGGCAGGTAATATCAATATCATAATACTAAATTACTAAAGTAGTTGAAGATATATAATGGCCAAATTCTCCTTATAGCCATCAAAACTAAACTCACCTTTGAGTCTTTAATGAGTGCGGTCTTGTCACCTTTTTCTTCCAGTAGCTTTGGTCTAGTTAGAATTGCTCATGTGACCATATTTAAAAATACTTGGAAAAATTATTTTCCTCTGCATACTAGTATATATTATAGTAATGAATATTTCCAAATGTTATGATCACAAAGAAAAATAATGTTGCATTTTTATTCATTTAAAACAATCATGAACTAATGAATGACCTCACTGAACACTGTTATTCATATTGTTTTATACCATAGTTCATTAGTTGTTTAAATGTCAAAGACCAAAGACTGGATTTCTATTGTATTTAACTCTAAACACTGCTGCTTCTACTGGTTTATTCAAATGAATAGGAGGGCTTATAATTACAACATGAAGTGGTACACATCCTCCTTGCAGGATTCTGAGCTATAGATCATTGATTAATGCTTTTGTTTTAGAAGGAAAACTGTGTTAGTATAGTCCATGTTCTTTTTATACATGCATAGTAAACACCTTGATATTCATAAAATCAGTGTATAAAGACTGTATCATAAAATGGGCCCAGGATGGATTTACACAGCTGAGTTTAAACTTTCATTGCTTGCTAAAAATTCCTTGGAAAATATAATCAGTTTGAAATTCTTTTGGAACCAGAGGGGATTTTTTTTTAAGTGGGGATTGAAGTGGTTTCATTCTTTGAGAAAGTCAATGGAAAAAACATGAAATGAGGTATAATGAACTGTGATTCATTTGGCTTTTGCAGTCTTAATATCTCATTTGTTTGAATATATATAAATAAAAGCCAAACAGGGTTAAAGATGTGCAAGGACAGTTACTCACGATGGAAATATGTAATTTCAAGTTTGAGTGTCTCGTTATTTATACAATTCTTTAAACCAGGTCCACTACTCATTTATTTTGTTTTGTAATTTTCATGTAAATGTTTTCTTGTATATAGAGAAATATGAAAAATGGAACTATTTTCTTACACATACTATGCAATATGTTTGTAAAATTGCAATATTACCAAAATTACAAAAGCTGTGCTTTTGTACTCTATCCTTGCTTTATGTAAAATCAATCTTTTTCTATTTAAATGGACTATCTGTCCCATAAATTGTAGATAACATATCTATTCAAAACTCAGTCTATTGTATCTTTTGTTTAGTTTGGGGTGGATTGGGTTATATTTCTTTTGGAAGAAAATGCAGCAAAGTTTGGCAGTTGGAAACTCTTTTTTCTCAGAAAATGAGACCTTTGAAGCATGCAATGAGCTCACATAATTTAAGATCTCTCCTGTAATTCTTGTATTTTGTCCTAATTTTGGTGCTACTGTGTAACCATGATTAAATATGATAGTCAAACAAAGAGGATCAGAACTCATATGCTATCATTTCATTTATTTTATTAAGAAAAAAGTTAAAGAGGAAGAATATGAGTATTGCATAGAGACCTTTTTTGATTATGTGTTTTAAATATCAACTCTATTAAGATATATGTTTTTAAAATTTTACTTTTATCTATATTTATATTTGCTAAAGATGCTTCTCTTATGAAAAGCTGAATGTATTTTTCCTCTTAAACACATGACCAATGAAAATAAAGAATTAAAGGTCATGGGCACTACATTTTATGAAATGGTTAGCTAATAGTTTAGCCATTCTGAAACAGCTGTGATTTGATTTTGAGGATAAGAATAGACAAATTGCTATTTGCTCAAACACACACCCCCACACAGACAAAAATCATCACCCACAAATACACATACATGTGCAGCATTGAATGTATACAGCATACTAATTGTCATTTATTTACTTGATGCTGAACTTCTTCACTTCCTTGTTACCCTCAGAATATCAAAAACAAGCATGTTCAAGACAATAACATGGACGTTATTACGTTTTAGAGATGCAGTTCCCAGTGCGGTACCTTACAGGCTTTGAGAGTGACGTTATTCCTCTTGAGTTCCAAAAAAGGAACAGGAACCCTTGAAAATTTGTATTTTCATTCACTATTACTTTTTTTCCTTTGCCGTTCCAATATCTACAGTAGTCTGAATATTACAAATAAACAAAACAAAACCAGAATTATTTACACTCCTTAAAAAAGCTTTCAAATGTTAAATCTAAATAGAAACTAAATGAGTTCTGTTACTTTGGGGAATCTTATATATATATATCATGATTTTATTTAATCTATAACAAAGTTTCAGTTGGTTCTAGTAAGCAATCAGACACAAACTTCTTTCCAGCAGATTCTCACACCATTTATCAACCATAATAGTGCCAAGTGGAGATTGGCAATGGACATTAAGCCAGATAATTCCAAAGCAATATTATACTAGTTTTTTACAGAACATAGGTATATTGCTAAAAGAACATGCTAAAGTACTGAAGATCGAACTTACATAAACTGAAAGTGTTGCTGTTGCTTCTTGTTAGTTACCAAGCAGAAGCTTACTTCTGAATCACACAACAAACTTCAGAGAGGAGTTATCAGCATGCTCCATGTTACTGAGAATGTTTCTAGAACTAAATTCAAGCTCCCTAGGGAGGAGTGGCATTATTGTCTGTCATGTCAAAGGTTCCGGCGTGACTCATTAACGGCAGTACCTCTGCTCTGTTTTAGCAGTGAGATGGTCTCATGGTCTTTCAACTCAGTTTAGGGCCTCACTTTCCCAAAATGTAAAATAAGGGTGTTAAATTCAAAATAATTTTTAAATTCATCAATGTTACTTTAATATCCTTTAAAGTATTAATGTTTAAGTCTGTGCTATATAGACTTTTACTTTTACACTAATGTGGAAGTTTAACAAATAGAGCATTGTATTGAAATGAAATAAACAAGGAACAGAGGTGAGGAGTTGTCAAGCCCTTGATAAATTGCAGTCCATTACATAATTCAGGGCATACAATAGAATTACCTGGGTTATAAGAGTTATCTGAGCTCTACATAACTATTTTACTTGATAATCAACTGTTCAAAGAGAGAAGTACATGAACTAACATTGGTTAAGCATATATTCTTTTTTTCTACACTTAAGACAACTTATGTTACTTGTTTAATTATAATCTCAAATATTTTTGGATTAAATTTAATTAATCCCAGTTTTATAAACATAAAAGCTCTGTTTAGGAGTGGTCAAGTAAATCACCTGTTATACCTTTTTGTGTTTTAGATTTAATGCATGCATTTGCTCATTTATTTGCTAAATGGTAGCTACTATCGCCATGTTCTCAACACTGATAAACAAACAGTGGTTAACCAAACCAGTGGAGAAGGCCATGACTCTTGTGGAGTTTGGGGGCTGGTAAGGAAGTGGTAACCCACTCCAGTATTCTTGCCTGGAGAATCCCATGGATGGAGAAGCCTGGTAGGCTACAGTCCACAGGGTCGCAAAGAGTCGGACACGAGTGAGCGACAGAATAGAATAGAAGAGAAGAGAATGCAGACCACAAATAATGTAAAAATTAATAAACTAGATAATGTGATAATGTGAGAAGTTCTATGCTTAAACCCCTCAAAGTTGCTTATCTTGAGTGACTTATTTGCTTTTCCTTTTAATGTGACTGTTGGAATAACTTAGTAAAACTGATCTGAATATTATCACAACATATACCCCAAACAAGGCAGTTTTGTCTCTCTCTGGGACAATGCTGTGAGTCAGGTATTTCTATATCATTCTTGAATATTTTAGGGGTAATTCTAACATAGAATTGCAAAATTTTCTTTATAGTTTGACAAGATTCTTTCTATCCCTGCAATTCTATAATGACTAAACAGTAAATTATCAATCTTAGTTTATTGAATTTTGCTCTGAAGGCATTTTTAAAATATTTATCATGGAACATAATAAATCAGAGATCAAATTGCCAAAATCCGCTGGATCATGGAGAAAGCAAGAGAGTTCCAGAAAAACATCTATTTCTGCTTCATTGACTATGCCAAAGCCTTTGACTGTGTGGATCACAATAAACCATGGAACATTCTGAAAGTGATAGGAATACCAGACCACCTGACCTGCCTCTTGAGAAACCTGTATGCAGGTCAGGAAGCAACAGTCAGAACTGGACATGGAACAACAGACTGGTTCCAAATAGGAAAAGGAGTACGTCAAGGTTGTATATTGTCAACCTGCTTATTTAACTTATATGCAGAGTACATCATGAGGAACGCAGGGCTGGAAGAAGCACAAGCTGGAATCAAGATTGCCGGGAGAAATATCAATAACCTCAGATATGCAGATGACACCACCCTTATGGCAGAAAGTGAAGAGGAACTCAAAAGCCTCTTGATGAAAGTGAAAGAGGAGAGTGAAAAGGTTGGCTTGAAGCTCACCATTCAGAAAACAAAGATCATGGCATCTGGTCCCATCACTTCATGGGAAATAGATGGAAAAACAGTGGAAACAGTGTCAGACTTTATTTTTTTGGGCTCCAAAATCACTGCAGATGCTGATTGCAGCCAGGAAATTAAAAGACGCTTACTCCTTGGAAGGAAAGTTATGACCAACCTAAATAGCATATTAAAAAGCAGAGACATTTCTTTGCCAACAAAGGTCCGTCTAGTCAAGGCTATGGTTTTTCCCGTGATCATGTATGGATGTGAGTTGGACTGTGAAGAAAGCTGAATGACGAAGAATTGATGCTTTTGAACTGTGGTGCTGGAGAAGACTCTTGAGAGTCCCTTGGACTGCAAGGAGATCCAACCAGTCCATTCTAAAGGAGATCAGTCCTGGGCGTTCATTGGAAGGACTGATGCTAAAGCTGAAACTCCAATATTTTGGCCACCTCATGCGTCAAATTGACTCACTGGAAAAGAGTCTGATGCTGGGAAGGATTGGGGGTGGGAGGAGAAGGAGACGACAGAGAATGAGATGGCTGGATGGCATCACCGACTCAATGGACATGAGTTTGAATGAACTCCGGGAGTTGGTGATGGACAGGGAGGCCTGGCGTGCTGTGATTCATGGGGTCGCAAAGAGTCGGACACGACTGAGTGACTGAACTGAACTGATAATAAATTATAAACTCACACCATGGCCAAACGTCCCTAAGGGAAAGTGGAATCTTATAAATGGGGTAGGGTTTGGGATACATTATTATTTTAAAGTTGGGCATCCTAAAGTTTTGTATTGTTAAGGTGACCCAGAATATAGTCTGCTGAATCTTTCTGGCCAATCTTATTGATTGATCTAAAAATGGTATGAATTTTGAAAGTTCCAATATTTAACTTGCAATATATTTAACAAATTGTATAAAGCTATTTAGACCAGATAGTTTTCCAGTTCAGAAACTTTAGATTTTTTAATTTTTTTTAAAGAGTACACAGACCGGTTGAGTTCCTTGCATACAGTTTGTTATGATTTTGGATGGTTATCTTAGCATGGTTACTAGGGAAAAATGCATGGTGATAAATACTTATTAATTAGAACAATTAAAACAGAAAAACAATTGAATCAGAGGACCAGGATCTAATATTACCAATTTAGTAGTTAACCACCATTTTCATTGCAATAACTCTGGTCTTCAAGGATGAATTATTTTCAGTTTGACATGAAAAATGTATTTCCAAGCTCTGACTGATTCATCAGTTTCCCACATTGCTTTAAAGAAAATTGACCTACCATATTTTCACTACCCACTGAATGTGTACAACCAAATAAGTGCAAATATCCTCTAGATATCTGCGAAATATACTTATTTCTTCTAAGAAGTGGTAAGTGTCATTTGATTATTTATTTTAAGTTAGTTATTTTGTTATGAGTACCCCAGAATAATCTTCTGTCCATATTCAGATCATGATTATGAAGGTCGAAAGATCATTTACCTTATTAAAGATATAGAAGTGGGAATAAAACTAATTGAAATCATTCTGCCTCAACTTTCTCTATTTGTTTTGTTCTGTGTTATTTATACTCACTTTTATTCTTCAGTTTACAAATGCTTGTATAGTTCTCTACATACTTGCAAGAGTTGAAGTAAGATTGATGTAGTTGGATCAATGTGATAATGTGATAAATGCAAAAAAGAAAACTGTTAAAAATTTTCCTAGCATAACTCTTAATGACTAAATGCAAGACAAATTAGAGGAATATTTTAACATGGTGGCTACTTTGTCTAAATGTATGGTTTTTTAATGTAGTTTAGACAGTTTCAAATTTAAAATATGCTAAAAATGTCACAGAAAACCCCACATCGTATCTGCAACATTGTGCTAAATTGTTCTGCTTTGGTTCAGTTCAGTTCAGTTCAGTTCAGTCGCTCAGTCATGTCCGACTCTCTGCGACCCCATGAATCACAGCACGCCAGGCCTCCCTGTCCATCACCAACTCCCGGAGTTCACTCAAATTCATGTCCACAGAGTCGGTGATGCCATCCAGCCATCTCATTCTCTGTCGTCCCCTTCTCCTCTCGCCCCCAACCTTTCCCAGCATCAGAGTCTTTTCCAGTGAGTCAACTCGTCTCATGAGGTGGCCAAAGTATTGCAGTTTCAGCTTTAGCATCAGTCCTTCCAATGAACACCCAGGATTGATCTCTGCTTTGGTAGGGAAATATAGTTTAATCCACTTTGTGTAACAGCAAGACTTGATCTGAATTGTCAAGAAATGATTTTAGCTTTTGACAAACCTACCATGTCTCTGCATCTGTGGGAATGGTTAGCTGAAGGGAATTCAAATGCCAATTTGCTGAATAACAGTGATCAGTCATTGTCCATAAAACACAGTATTCAAGAATGAGAATGAATTATAGGAACCATGTTATATTTTGAAAATTGAAGGCAAATGAGTAACCAAAAAATAGTCAAAGATTAAAGACAATTAACTCTCACTAAAATTCACAGTTTGCTTTGAGCTCAAAGCAATTCTTTATAAATATGATCATCTATATGGTGGCTTCAACAAATTCAATAATATATATTGAGAAAATAAAAGACAAAGTATATCCTTCAAGTATTGCAATTTCTACAGGCTTATCTTCTCAATCCAAGGTGCCTGGATTACCCTGGTTTTTTATGACCTCAGCAAAGCTGAATCATTTCAAAAAATCAGTAAATAGAAGGAAAAGTACATGACTGAAAGCATTAATTGTTCATTGTTTGAATAAGTTACATTTTTCTGATCCATATCATGTTCTGAAGATATATTTAAGTAATAATCGTCTGTTACCTAAAAACTTGCATTTAATCCTCTGTACTTCTCCCCAGTTCTATTTATCTAATAGATTAAAATCCCTGGAGAAGTAAATGGCAACCCACTCCGGTATTCTTGCCTGGAAAATCCCATGGACAGAGGAGCCTGGTGATCTCTAGTCCATAGGGTTGCAAAGAGTTGGACATGACTGACGAACTGAGCACAACAGATTCAAATATAATCGGGACACTTTTCTTTTCCCAGAGAATCCAGCAAAATGGTCTTAACTTCAAACACCCAAATTTCCTACTGGAAAGAAGAACCAAGGACTGCAACAAAATAAAGCTGCTTTCCAAAAGAAAAGATTGAATTTCCCTACCATAAAATAGTTGTTGGAATAACATTTAAATAGAATTCCCTTAATTGCTTATATAAAGCATATCCCATAGGTTTTAAGACTTTGTATTTTTGTTATCTTTCTGTTATGATGTTGTTTTTAAATGCCATGTACTCAGTAAGTGATATAAACACATTGTATATTTCAGTTAATTAAAAAAAAGAAAAAAAAAGAAAATTCAATTCATTATATCTCATATTCATCCTATACTAATAGAAACATGGTCTGCTTTTATCTGAAAAATGGGCTACTTGAACTCAATTATATACTTTTCAACAGAAATGACTTTTTGATTATTCAAAAAGTATAGGAAAACTAGAACATAATTATGGTTACCCAATATTTTTATTATCTAACACATACACCCTTATTTCCTTTGGGAAATGTAGAAGCAGAGTGCAAACTCTTCACAAAGACTTTCATTGGTAGTCTATGCTTATTCACCATTAGAAATTCTGTTTGCAGAAAAACATTGCCTATCTTACAGCGTGCTGCAAGCATACTGCTTTTTCTCTCTTGGTTATTTTCTTCTTAAACCTCTTGTTTCAAAACCTTACATACTTTTAAAGCATGATAAATTTAAAATTTTTTCCATATGTAGGGTACAATTTATGCTTTTTCAGAGACTGACAATTATATATCTATAATAAATACATATACATTTTATATCTATAGTAAAAACAATACATAAAAACAATAACTACCATGCATTTTTATAAAAAGAAAAAAAATTTTAGCCTCATAACTCTTACTTTCTGTGACAATATAATTTATAGCTGTAGAGCTAATATCTCTATAGAATATTAAGGAGTATCAGCACTTCCTCCAAAAGTAATGTATTATAGAGTTTAATTTTAAAATGTCACTGTAGCCAAATTATTATAATAAAATATTTAAATTTCAATAAAACTAATAAATAATATACTACATCCTTTTAGAAATATGTTTTTATTGGGATTATCAGAAGAATATATACATTAATATACCATAAAATTTTAAATGTATATTGCATTGGATTTTTAGAAGTAAATATAAATAAAAACATTTAGTATACTTTGGCCACCTCATGTGACGAGTTGACTCACTGGAATAGACTCTGATGCTGGGAGGGATTGGGGGTGGGAGGAGACGGGGTCGACAGAAAATGAGATGGCTAGATGGCATCACCGACTCGATGGACATGAGTTTGGGTGAACTCCGGGAGTTGGTGATGGACAGGGAGGCCTGGCGTGCTGTGATTCATGAGGTCGCAAAGAGTCGGACACGACTGAGGAACTGAACTGAACTGAATAGTTAGAGGTGATATCTTTGTCTCTCATATTACGTTAGAGGTGTATCTTTGTCTCTCATATTACGTTAAGGCTTTTGCCATTGTAAAATAAACATCATTTATTTTAAGAAGAGAAAGCTCCCTGGGAAAATAGCAGTAAGCAAATAATATTATAAAGTATTAAAACATCTACTTAGGTGAACAGCAGATTGAAATAGTCACTCAAAATAGAGGCTGAGCCTTTATTTCGTTTTTTATAATATGCCTTTTTTCATAAGTGAGAATGTTCTGCAAATAAGTACTTTCTTCAACAATTTTTTTTTTTTTTTTGTAAAAGCACAGCCTATGAAAGAAGGCAATATTTACCTTTCAGTGGAGCTGGACTTCCCTGATAGCTCAGTTGGTAAAGAATCCACCTGCAACGCAGGATAAGCCTCTTTATGTGGACCTACATATATTACATTGAATCAGTGTTTCCGGACATGTTTCATTGAATTCTAGTTCCACAAAACATAAACAAGAATGTGAAAAAAAAGTCATATGGACGAAAAACAAAGGAAACCCAATTCACAGTGCCAACAACAAAAATCACTGGAAAGAGTGGACAATTCAAACATATCTCTTGTTAAATCCTACAATATGTATATTTAAATATTAATATTTCATAACCTCAACATGGAGATACATTTTGCAGTGCCTCTCAGTTATTTAACAATGGAAATCTGTTTTTACAGAAAACATCATACTAAAACATATCTTGGGAAAAGCTGCTCTGGGTTTTCAGCAGTGAACCTTGCTGTTAATTGAGATTTCACTTACGTAAGTCACCACATTATTGTGCAAAGAAATGTTCTCCAGCCACATGTCTGTAGCACATGCAGGTAATTTAATACTTTTTAAATTAAAAAATCCTAATTTACTGTAAGAATGTTCCATGTGTTGTATTTATTCTGCCAGTTTGAATTCTGATCCTCTCCTCTCTCTCCCTTTTTTGATAGTCACGAAATCTTTAATGCCTGCCTATTGATGGCAAGCATATAAAATTACATATTTCACAAAACTTGTCTTAGACCTGAATCATCATTTCCTCTTTTACCAGAATTTAGACTGCATCTTGGCTAAAGCCAAGATTTTGTGAATTTGGAGAAATGTGACATTTTTATCTTTAGTAATGACATATAGAGCTTTCAATGCTATATTTCCCCAGTTATTTTGTAATACTCTCTTTATACTGTATATTTAAAAATTATTTGTTCCCGGAGCACCTTTTATTATATTTTAAATTTAGATCTTAAATTGCTTTTGTTAAAGATTTATGAGAATAAAAATATATAGTGTTCGATAAAAATATTCTCTTGTGAAAAGGTTCAGTTCACTCACTTAGTCATGTCTGACTCTTTGCGACCCCATGGAGGGCAGAACACCAGGCTCTCCTGTCCATCACTAACTCCTGGAGCTTGGTCAAACTCATGTCCATCAAGTCAGTGATGCCATCCAACCATCTCATCCTCTGTTGTCCCCTTCTTCTCCTGCCTTCAATCTTTCCAAGCATCAGGGTCTTTTCCAGTGAGTCAGTTCTTCACATCAGGTGGCCAAAGTATTAGAGCTTGAGCTTCAGCATCAGTCCTTCCAATGAATATTCAGGACTGATTTCCTTTAAGATTGACTGGTCTGATATCCTTGCAGTCCAAGTAGTCCAGTAGTCAGATAATCTCCCATTCACTGATTCAAATATCTGTCTTCTATTTACATTATTTATAAACATTAATAATATAATCTTATTGCCTCTAGACTATACTTATTAATTTGGGCTTCCCAGGTGCTCAGTGGAAAAAAATAAAATAAAATCCGCCTGCCAATGCAGGAGACACAGGTTCAATCCCCAGGTCAGGAAGATCCCCAGGAGGAGGAAATGCAACCCACTCCAGCATTCCTGTCTGGGATGTCCCATGGACAGAGGAGCTTGGTGGGCTATAGTTCATGGGATTGCAAAGAGTCAGACATGACTGAGTGACTGAGATCAAGTGAATAAATTGGAATACCTGATGTCCTTGCAAAAGGATACCAATAACAGTTTTATTTTTTAAAAAGCTCCCCAATAGTTTAAAAAACAATTCATTTACATTATTATGATGACATATGAGAAGTACTATTTCTAGCAAAAGATGCAGAAAGAAAAAGCACTTTCCAGACTACGAAAAGCCCAGCACGCTCATAAAATACACGGATATTAAATAATTTTCTCATTCCTTCCTTTTGGAATCATGCTGCTGCTGCTGCAAAGTCACTTCAGTCGTGTCCGACTCTGTGTGACCCCATAGATGGAAGCCCACCAGGCCCCCCCGTCCCTGGGATTCTCCAGGCAAGAACACTGGAGTGGGTTGCCATTTCCTTCTCCAATGTTTGAAAGTGAAAAGTGAAAGTGAAGTCGCTCAGTCGTGTCCGACCCTTAGCGACCCCACGGACTGCAGCCCACCAGGCTCCTCCATCCATGGGATTTTCTAGGCAAGAGTACTGGAGTGGCTTTGTTTAAATATGTACTACTTCAAATTACATTTAAAAAAGAAGAAATGTCAATCCAATAATATAGAAAAGAGCTAAGAAACAGTCAATGTGTGTGAAGGTATTAACATATATATTGGCAGGAAAATAGAGCAATACATAAGAGAAAGAGTTAAAAATAGTACCAAGTACAAATAGTACCAAGACAGAAATATATTATGGATTGATTTAAAGCTAGAGATACCAATGTCCTTCAACACAGGGTCGGATTATTTTCCTATTACTACAGGAAATATTTTAATAGGACAAAACCAAAGACTGTATCTGATATCATTTTTGCTAGAGTCAAAGGTACACAAAAGTAGCCTATATTTTAAAAAAAACTATCCATAAATTATAGAATCTTTCATTGTAACTTAGTTCAATTTATAGATATTGTTCAGGGAAAAGAATGCAGGCGGTTATTGTAAGGATAACTACATGAACAGGAAGCAGAACAACCAGTGATGGGAAAATGGGTACAATGGACAGAGTTCTCAAGAAGCTGAAGAACCAAGTGCCTCATGAGAACAGAAGTATATACTATTTGTGCACAGGGTCTGAAGGATAAGAAAACCTATTTAGTTATCTATAGGAAAAAGTCAACACTCTGCATTAAACAGGTGGCATAATTACCAACACTCTTAGGAGAGAGAAGTAACCTGAAAATTTGTCATGCCTGCCCTACTCTTATGAACAGAGCAGTGACAGTAATAACAAAGTAATGGTAATGTACTCAATTACTTATTGAGTGATTAATATGAATCAGCCATTCCATAACCGTTTTTCAGAATACAAACAACACTTCAAAATGGATACTATTGCTCCCATTTCACAAATAAGGAAAAATGAAACTTGGATCAAGAAGCAGAACTGTAAACACAAGCTGGTTTTATTAGTTAATCATATTTCAAAGAGAGAAAGAAAGTGAAAGTTGTTCAGTCATGTCCAACTCTTTGTGACCCCATGGACCATAGAATCCATTAAATTCTCTAGGCCAGAATACTGGAGTGGATAGCCTTTCCCTTCTCCAGGGGATCTTCCCAACCCAGGGATGACACCCAGGTCTCCTGCATTGCAAGCGGATTCTTTACCAGCTGAAAGGGAAGCCCAAGAATACTGGAGTAGGTAGCCTATCCCTGGGGTCTCCTGCAATGCAGGCAGATTCTTTACCAACTGAGCTATGAGGGAATCCCATCATATTTCAAGATTGTATGGAAAACCATTTTGGAAACACAAACAACAGGTTTGTGAGAAGGATGTTAGACGTCTAGAAATGAGCATTAATAACTTTTATATTTTCTAATTAAAGATTATTACTTAATTTTTTCTAATTATATGAGAATATATATATGGTAATGGTCATTCATTACATTTTCTGGCTACTAAGAACCTTTTAAATACTATCTGGGGGACTTGTGTACCTTATAAATCCTGCTTATGGACAGTGGAGATGTAAAAGCTAGAGTGTGAGCATGTGACATAGATATCATGGGTCAAGCACACCCATGCAAATTGATCTGCAAGTTTGCTTCCATGTAGCACCCATTTTCAGGCCAATGCATTACCAAAGGCACCCATTCTCTTAGAGAAGTCATGACATCTTGTGCCCAGTGTCAGTAAGGCAGTTTTCTTGTGCCTTTTCTGGAAACAGTGGTGGTCAAGTCTTCACTCTGAAGCTGAGTGAATAAACTGAGTACTGAGTATCCTTTAGTAACTCCATTATGATCTGAAGTAGACTCTTATTTATTTGTCTAAATCACTGTTTGTATTGTTATGTATGTGGTAGATAGTTAGGTTTTCTTGACCTTGGAGTAGCGGCTGTCTGTAAGAGGCATCCTCTGTGTCTTGTGCCTCCTGGCAGTGTACTGCCCTCTTGTCACCCAAGCTTTATGCTCTAGGGGTTCCCCCAAGAGGGCTGCGTGGGTCCTTCTGTTGTGGCAGGCTAACTGTGTGGGTGGCCTCGTAGGCTTGGTTGGCCGCTACTCTGGCTGGCTGCCAGGCCCCGCCTGTGAGGATGCTGCTGCCTGCCGTTGAGTGAGGCCTGGTCACTAGGTGGCTGGTGGTGGAATCCTAGGGGCCCCTCGGGATTAGTGCTGGCTCAGTGGTGGGTGGAGTCAGGGTCCTGAAGACTGGGGCAGTTGCCTACCCACTGGCAGATGAAGCCAGATCCTGGGGTTAGAGCTGGACTACTGGCAGGCAGAGCTGGTTCCTGGAGTCTGGCTGCAGGGCCAGGGCTCCCAGAGCTTGCTTCAGACTGTGTGTCAGAAAGGTAGTGCTGGCCTGCTAGTGGGCTGGGCTAGGGTCAGCTGGTCCCAGGCTGCAGCCTGGCCTTCACCAAGGATCCTGACTTCCTTGTTTTCTGGTGTCTGTCTTCTTGTGGGTTAGGCTTCCTGGTGGGAGGGCCGGCAGGGTCCTGCTCACTGGTGGGTGGAGCTAGGTTCCAGCCCGCCAATGGGTTGAGTTGCAGTTCAGGAGCCTGTCTGGGCACAGCTGTGGGCCCCTTAGTCTTTTGTTAGACTGATTGCTGCGGAGAAGGCAATGACAAGCCACTCCAGTACTCATGCCTAGAAAATCCCATGGATGGAGGAGCCTGGTGGGCTGCAGTCCATGGAGTCGCGAAGAGTCGGACACGACTGAGCAACTTCACTTTCACACATTGGAGAAGGAAATGGCAACCCACTCCAGTGTTCTTGCCTAGAGAATCCCAGGGACGGGGGAGCCTGGTGGGCTTCCGTCTATGGGGTCACACGGAGTTGGACACGACTGAAGTGACTTAGAAGCAGCAGCAGCAGCCTGATTGCTGATGGGGTTGTCTGGCTTGAGGAGTCCCAGACGCAGCTGGACGGAGGCTCTTGACGCATGCGCCAGTGCCAGCGTCGTCGGCTTTCTAGCGAGAAGGCACTCCCGGGTATGGCCATGCCGGAGTCTGTGTTTCTGAGGGAACTGCAGGCGACCGCCAAACCCGACCACCGCTCCAGTAGACTCTCCGAGACCAGTAGGTAGGTCTGGCCCAATCGCTTTTCAAATTAATGCCTTTGTGTAAGATTTTGTGTGTGTCCTTGAAGAGTGAAGCCTCTGTTTTTACTCAGTCCTAGGGGGCTCCTGAAGTAAAGGCCTGCTAGGCCTCAAAGCCAAATGTTCTGGTTCCTTGTCTTCCTAGTGCCTGACCCCTGGGCTGGGGAGCCTGACGTAGGGGTTCAGAATTCTCACTCCTGTGGGAGAACTTCTGGGGGGTGTAATTACCCCCCAGTTTGTGGGTCGCCCACGCCTTGTTGTCGGATTTCACTGTACTGCGTGTCTGCCTTCCCTCCCTGCTCTCTTTGTGGTTCCTGCCTTTAGTGGTTGGAGATCTTTCTGGTAGGTTCCAGAGTTTTTTGTTTTGTTTTATGGTTTTCTGTGGATGGTTGTGATTTTGGTGTGCTCCTGAGAGGAGGCAAACTCAGGGTCCCTCTACTACATCATCTTGTCCACTCCAAAAAACTTGGGTTTATTTATTTGTTTTCCATCTGCCTGCTTGTTTTTTTAATTCATAGCCTTTATTTCCTGAAAATTATATTTAGAAAATTCAATAATATGTTTTAAAAACACATAGACAAAAAAAACTCCTAAAATCCCACCAGTTGGAAATACACAGTTAATATATCAACCACAGTCTTTTCAAATATCTCTGTGTGCATTGAACTGGTATGCACATACTCACCTACACGTCCTTACTACACATAACTATATGTTGAATGAGATAATTCCTATTATATATTTAGGGTGAAGTCCCAATGATGCTGAAAATATAGGCAAACAAGTAACATTAATTAATTGTAACACATTAATAGATGTTAAGCCTATTGGCAAAGGATTAATTAGCAGATAAAGCCCCTCTTCAAAGACCAAATCCCCACACCAGGACCAAAACATTCACTCCTCCAGTTACAATTTTGGGTAGCCTTAGTGACTTTCCACAACATATACTCAGCGAAACAAAGCTGTCACTTCCTCCTTCCCAGAGGTGACCCATGTCCAACTACTTATTTGGGATGGGTTTAAAAGGACTAGCCCTCTTACCTCAAATTGAGACAACTCTATATGGCCTTCCCAGCTTCAGAGATCTCCACAGGATCTGTGGCTGCATCACAGGTAAACCTCTCTCTGCCCCAAATCCCGTTTCCTTCACCCCATTACACATGTCAAAATCAATCCTTGTAAACTCATATGTTATTCATATTCTGTCATAACATATTGTTATAAAAGCCTGCTTTCCAGAGAATTCTATTGCAATGATAGCAACCCATTCCTGAAAACAAATCAAAGAGAATACTCAACACCTGGGGCCTGGGATTCAGGTGGGGTGAGTATGTGAGTATTAATGAACTCCAGGAGTTGGTGATGGACAGGGAGCCCTGGCGTGCTGTGATACATGGGGTCGCAAAGAGTTGGACACGACTGAGTGCCTGAACTGAACTGAAGATATAAACAGTACTTTCGTGTTTTCTGTTTTCCTCTCCATGAGAGAAGTGAGAAGCATCATTTTCTAAAACACTTAAGTCAAGCCAGTAGGGCATAAGATAAAGAACTCAGATAAATAAAGTTTAGGAAATTTTGTGTGACTTCAAGAAAAGCATGAGAGTAAATCCCTCTCCCTGGCCCATGCCTGTCTGGAGGTATTCTGAACAGCAGAATGAAAAGAGAAAGAGTGATAGCCTGCTGCCACCAGCCTTTGGTGCGTCAAGGGTGTATGGGAGGTTGTCAGATGTGACTCAAGTCAGTCATCTGGAAAGGACCTTACCACAAAGAGCTTCCTGCTAGAGTAAGTAGATGCTTGAAGAAGAATACATCATACCATTAAAGAATATTGAAAGAAAGTAGAACTAGGACTCTCATATAAAATAAATACATACCAAAGATTTGAGCATATTTCCTAATGAGGGTAACAGTTAGTGTTCACAACTAGTTTAAAAACAGATCTAAAGCATGGGCAAATTTATAAGCCCATTGGGAATGTTAAAATTAACTTGCTTAATAGATACAAAACTGGCAACAATCCACAGGACAATGGTCAGTTGCATTCCACTAAACACAATTTGCATTTCTATGGACATAAATTATTTGCATTACTATCAATTTTCTGTAACTTACAGTTGTACAATAGAAGAAAAGATACTCAGACAAGTGACCTATATAGAAAGCCACAAATATTCAGATATCACCAAAGGACAGAAGCTGAAGGGCATCTCAGAACAGCAGAAGAGTGCATGGTCCATGTAAAAGATTTGTGATACAAAGGTGCCCAACCATGCCACAAATTGGCCGTAAATGAATGATTATTTTGGATTCTTGCTGGGACAGTGAACATGTGTTAGTCAAGGAGGGGCAAGAAACAACTTGAGAAGAAAGGCCTGTGTCGTCGTTACTCCCATTGCTGTCTCCTAGGACCTGCCTGTCACTGGAGAAGCGAGAGGGAACACGGTGGGTAGGGAAGGAGCTGGGCAGAGGCTGCACGATACAGAGGCCACTGTTGGCCCCTATGGGTAGAGAGGGATGAGCTTTAAATCAAATAGAAGCTCAAGTTTTTGTGTAGACTGGTCTAGACTTGAAAGTGAGACTATATTATTGCCTAAAAAATTTTGCCCGCAAACTATATTGTGCTGGTTTGCACCTCCTCATGCTGGTTTGCACCTTGCTCTTTCCTGCCCAGCTTCTTGCCCAGGAGACTGATCCCTGCATTTCCCTGGCCCCCATGTCCTTTGGCTTCTGATTGTGTCCATCCAGTTAAGGCACTCGGAAGACCTCAGAGAGAGGGAGGAAAGGGAATCTAAAGTATTCATTTCACTTACACCCTCTTTGTTGTTGTTGCTTAGTTGCTAAGTCGTGCCCTACTCTTTTGTGACCCCACGAACTGTATGTAGCCTGCCAGTCTTCTCTGTCTATGGGATTTCCCAGGCAAGGACACTGGAGTGGGTTGCCATGTCCTTCTCCAAGGGATCTTCCCAACCCAGGGATTGAACCGTCTCCTGCACTGGCAGGTGGATTCTTTACCACTGAACAACCAGGGAAGCTTCTTTACTAGGCTGGTAGTGTCTGCTTTTTACCAATGTGAACAACTGTAGAATTCCATGTCTACTGTTTCCTGCTTCAAGTAATTGTTCCCTAACCTCACCGCTGAAGGCATACAGCTGGTATTAGTGTCTTCTGGTGTGAAAGCTTCACTATCTCTTCCTGGTTTCCTTACTCTTAACATTATCTCTATAATAGCACGTTATTACACTTCCTTTTATTTCAATGTTGAGTGTGCCGTCTATTTCCTAATGTGACCCAGACTGATTTACATATGAGATCTGTCAAAAATACTACCCAAAGTCACTGAATCTGTGTTGGAATGTGATTGAAGCAGTGACTTGAGAAAAAAGCAGTTTTCTTTTTGCATCTTCTTATATCAGGATGATTCAATGAAGAAGATTCTATATGGATGTATATAATTTTACTTGCATTTATATATTATAGATTTAATATTAAGTGTATTATACATTTTATACACTGGAAAATCTTAATGTTTAAAATATTAGGTATAATAAATTATATTATAAATGACATTTTGCGTCCTGTCCTCTTTTGCAAGTAGTATTTACCACCTAAAAAAATCTATCAAGGAGATCTTTGATATGCAATGTCATGTGTAATACAGTGTAGCCTCCCATTTCATTGGATATACAATAATTAACTGCTTCTCTAATCATTAATGAGCAAACTTTGGGAGAAAATGGAGGAAAGAGGAGCCTGGCGGGCTGCAGTCCACAGGATTGCAAAGAGTCAAACATGACTTAGCAACTGAACAGCACCAACAATAGCTAATCATAACTATTTGAGTCCTTTCCACTTTGGGGCTAGCATACACACTGGTTTGAGGAAAGTCCTTAATACACTCAACCTTGTATATAATTCTAACAATCCATTCTATATTGCCACCAGAGTATATTTTTGAAACATAAATTATACCAAATTACATCTCTAATAGTACTGGATATAAATAGAGTACTATTTTCTCCATATTCTCAACCAGCATTCTCAATAGACAGACTGTCACTGTTAATTGAATATTCACTAAATAATATAAATTGTATTAAGAGCTTTATAAAACCACTTTATTGTCATACTTTATGTAATTAATCTTGTTAATCCTCTTTTCCAATCTGATAAGAAAAACATTAACACCTCGGTTTTTATTTGAAATTTCTGTAAGATTACTCTTATCAAAAGTGGGGTTGGGTTACTCATAGTTCGAAAGCCAATAAATAGGCAAGCTTGGTGGAAAGGAAAGGGTGGTTTATTTCAGATGCTGGCAGCTGGGTAGGCGGGCAGATTTATGTCCAAAGGCCAACTACCTCTTTGACAATCAATGGGCAAGAGCTTTTAAACGGTAGTTTCAGGGGTGTGTAAGCAGATGGAGGGGGCTACATGTAGAAAAAGCATAGTCAGCTCTGACAGTCATCTTGAAATTGGTCATGCAATGGTCTGGTCAGTGAAATCCTAGTTGTTTTAGATACAATTAGTCTTTGGTTCCAGGGTTAGTTTGTTCCCATTTCTTTAAGGCTAGCTCTGGGAATTGTGGCAGCTTGTGTCATAGCTACAGTCTGGTCATCCTGTAGCTAACTTCTACCACCTGGTGTGGCTTTCAGTACCTACAAAACAGCTCAGAGGACATGGCTCAGAATATTCTCTATAGACCTTGAGGAAGGACTAAAGCCCTTGACTTTAATGACTAGACTATTATCTTGTCCCGTTTGCCTGCTTTCTTTTGCTTCTGCATTTTCTCACTCCTCTGATTAGACTTATTCTTTGACTAAAGTTTTTCTATAGACAAAAGACAGGCAGGAGACATGGTGGGGAAGAACCACAGGGTCCTGCTCTGTTCACCACTAGTTAATGAAATATCAAGCAGTCATATTTTTTCTTTAATAATAGCTTGTTTGTGTACATTGTTAATGTTACTGTTATATATAATCATTTTCAGTTTGTAAGTAATTTTATATATAGTGAAAATATTAATGCCTTTGTATGGCATGTTTGTCTCAGAAAAATGTGTCCTCTTTTTCCTTAGTTTTATTCTTACTTTCTATCATCCTGTCACCTGAAAGTTTTCATTTATGAATTCAAATTTAAACATTAATTTATGGCCTCCAAGTTGCCTATAAAATTTGAATATTTCTGACCCCCAAAGATTATGAAAATATTCACCATTATTTTTTCCATCATCTTCATGGTTGAAAATTTTTTTTTTATTTTTAAATTTATTTTTTGATTGAAGGATAATTGCTTTACAGAACTGTGTTGGTTTCTGCCAGACATCACCATGAATCATAGGGATACCTATGTCCCCTCCCTCTTGAAACTCCCTCCCACCTCCCTTTCTATCCCACTCCTCTAGGTTGTTGCAGAGCCCTAGTTTGAGTTTCCTGAGTCATACAGCATTCTCATTGGTTATCCATTTGACATATGGGGATGTAAGTTTCCATGTTGCTGTCTCCGTACATCTCATCCTCTCCTTCCTCCCCCATACCATGTCCATAAATCTGTTCTTTATGTCTGTGTCTCCATTGTTCAGAAGGTTTCCCTAGTAGCTCAGCTAGGAAAGAATCCGCCTGCAATGCAGAAGATCCCGGTTCAATCCGTGGTTTGGAAAGATCCCCTAGAGAAGGGATAGGCTACCCACTCCAGTTTTCTTGGGCTTCCCTTGTGGCTCCAATGGTAAAGAATCTGCCTATAATGCAGGAGACCTGGGTTCGGAAGATCCCTAGTATACAATTATTTTTTTTCTCTTTCTGACTGACTTCACTCTGTATAATAGGCTCTAGGTTCATCCACCTCATTAGAAATGACTCAAATGCATTCCTTTTTATGGCTGAGTAATATTCCATTGTGTATATGTACCACAGTTTCTTTATCCATTCATTTGTTGATGGACATCTAGGTTGCTTCCATATTCTAGCTATTCTAAATAGCGCTGCAGTGAGCTTTGGGGTACATGTGTCTTTTTCAGTTTTGGTTTCCTCAGGGTATATATCTAGGAGTGGGATTCCTGGGTCATATGGTGGTTTTATTCATAGTTTTGTTTCTTTTTTTTTTTTTTTAACAAATCTCCATACTGTCTTCCATAGTGGCTATAACAATTTACACTCCCATCAACAGTGCAAGAGGGTTCCCTTTTCTCCACACCCTCCCCAGCATTTATTGTTTGTAGACTTTTTTGTTTGTTTGTTTGTAGACTTTTTGATGATGGCCATTCTGACAGGTATAAGGTGATACCTCATTGCAGTTTTGATTTGCATGTTGGACTGTGAAGAAGGCTGATTGCCGAAGAATCGATGCTTTTGAACTGTGGTGTTGGAGAAGACTCTTGAGAGCCCCTTATACTGCAAGGAGATCCAACCAGTCCATTCTAAGGGAGATCAGTCCTGGATGTTCATTGGAGGGACTGATGCTAAAGCTGAAACTGCAATACTTTGGCCACCTCATGCGACGAGTTGACTCACTGGAAAAGACTCTGATGCTGGGAAAGGTTGGGGGCGGGAGGAGAAGGGGACGATGGAGAATGAGATGGCTGGATGGCATCACCGACTCTGTGGACATGAGTTTGAGTGAACTCTGGGAGTTGGTGATGGACAGGGAGGCCTGGCGTGCTGTGATTCATGGGGTCGCGGAGAGTCGGACACGACTGAGCGACTGAACTGAACTGAATAACAAGCTATGTTGAGCATCTTTTCTTGTGTTTGTTAGCCATCTGTGTATCTTCTTTGGAGCGATGTCTGTTTAGGTCTTTTACCCACATTTTGATTGAGTGGTTGTTTTTCTGGTGTTGATTTGTATGAGCTGTTTGTATATCTTGGAAATTAATACTTTTTCACTTGTTTCATTTGCTATTTTTTTCTGCCATTCTGAAGGTTGTCTTTTCACTTTGTTTATAGTTTCCTTTGCTATGCAAAAGCTTTTAAGTTTAATTAGGTTCCACTTGTTTATTTTTGTTTTTATTTATATTACTTTAGGAGATGGGTCATAGAGGATCTTGCTGTGATTCATGTCATAGAGTATTCTATGTTTTCCTCTAAGAGTTTTGTAGTTTCTGATCTTACATTTAGGTATTTAATCCATGGTTGAAATTTTATGTTGGAAATTTGACATATCTGTTATTTATCTTTGTTCTTGTATGTTTTCCTTTTCCACAAGCACCTAGTCAGATATTTCATCACTGTTGTTGGAGTTGTCTTGAACCAAAAGTATGTACGTATTGTCTTCACTATAGAGCTCGATGAGCTCAATATAGTTGGAATGAGAGGCTGGTGTTGAAATTGGGGTCTATAATAGCAAGGCAACTTCTAGGTAGATACAACTCCTAGTCAGATCCCCGGAATTATTACTTTCTCCAGGAAACAAGTGATTATGGCAGATAGTCTATATGATAAGAATAAGCCATAAATAAAATATCTGATAGGTATGTCTATGTTAAAATGTAAAACTTCTGTTTGGGGTGAAAAGTCCCAATAAAAGGAGAAAGAAAAGCCAAAGTTTGGGCATATACATGGCAGAGTCTTATTTTCACAAGTGTACTGAAAGTAAGATGTATGGGAATAATAATATACCATTTAATGTTCATCAAATAGACCAAAAAGAAAATATCTGACTGTACAAAGGGTTATAAGGGATGTAAGGTGAAGAGTGGGAGAGAAAGAGAAACAGTGGAAGGACTAGGGCTTGAGTGCTATCAATATCATCAATACTTCAGTTCAGGGCTTCCCTGGTGGCTCAGACTGTAAAGAATCTGCCTGCAATGCAAGAGACTCAGGTTCAGTCTCTGGGTTGGGAAGATCCCCTGGAGAAGGGAATGGCAACCCACTTCAGTATTCTTGCCTGGAGAATCCCATAGACAGAGGAACTTGGCAGGCTACAGTTTTTGTGGTTGCAAAGAGTTGTACATGACTGAACGACTAATACTTTTATTTTTTTCAGTTTGGAAAAGAAGTCTAACACCAAAAGAAAAAATAAGTAAGGAGGGGTCAGGAAGGGATGGGAGGTGGGTGACCTTGAAGGGATGAGCAAATGAAAAGGAGTCTTTCTCCTCTTCACTTCAATGTTACTAAATTTCTCCAGTTAAGATTCAGAGCCTAATTTATATTGTTTGTATTTATCCCCCTAAATACCTCCCAGTGGTCTAGTATTGTGATTTTTTTTTTTTTTTGGTCCTGACTGCTCTTCAGTGTAATGTAATACATTCTACTTGGGCTAAGTCTTGAGCAGAGTGTTTTGGAATCAGATTATTCTACTTCACAGATAATTAATAAATAGGGACCTAAGTATGTTTGTCGGAGAAGGCAATGGCAAGCCACTCCAGTACTATTGCCTAGAAAATCCCATGGATGGAGGAGCCTGGTAGGCTGCAGTCCGTGGGGTCGCTAAGGGTCGGACACGACTGAGCGACTTCACTTTCACTTTTCACTTTCCACTTTCACACATTGGAGAAGGAAATGGCAACTCACTCCAGTGTTCTTGCCTGGAGAATCCCAGGGACGGGGGAGCCTGGTGGGCTTCCGTCTATGGGGTCACACAGAGTCGGACACGACTGAAGTGATTTAGCAGCAGCAGCAGCAGCAGCAGCAAGTATGTTTGTATGTTAGAATGAATTGAATTGATACAGTATCCACGCCTTCAGTGATGCTATATTTCTCTAATAGAAAATGTCTGTTGTATTTATAATGATTAAAATGGTGTAGCTACCAGGCAATATCTAGAAGTTACATATTCATAAAAAAATTCAGAACTGTCTCCTAATAGCATGGTCAAATGAGATAGCTAGTCAACAGGGCATTTTCATGGTGATTTTTTGCACTCCAGACAGGAGGAGCTGCCACTTGGAAGAGACATATCATCTGATTGATCACCTGCAATTGTTGACAGGCTCTTTCTGAGCAGCTGACATGTAGTGTTGTATGTGTGTGTGTTTTGTGTGGGTTTTTTGAGCATGGCAATACACTCCAGTACTATTGCCTGAAAAATCCCATGGACAGAGGAGCCTGGTAGGCTACAGTCTATGGGGTCGCAAAGAGTCAGACACGACTGAGTGACTTCACTTCACTTTACTTTTTGAGCATAGACTGCATGTTTAACTCAGTATCTAAAATAATTTCAATTTGGACCTGTGCAGTTTGTAACTGTGTTAGATTATTTAAGTACATTATTGAACTATTCACTATTATCTTGAAAAGCAAAAGATAGTCTGGGAAAAGGTCCCATGTTCAATTACTCTTAATACTTATTTAAGAAAATGAACAATTCTGGCTTCTGGAGCTGTTTAACCACCTGAAATAGGGATCAATCGGCTAAATTCCTGTGTCTAATTGTCTTTATTTTAAAGAACAGAGATGAGGGAACTTGTACATGTTAAGTTCTATAAACATTCAGATTGAATAAAAGAATACCAAGGAAGTAGATGGAAAAACAGTGGAAACAGTGTCAGACTTTGATTTTTGGGCTCCAAAATCACTGCAGATGCTGATTGCAGCCATGAAATTAAAAGACGCTTGCTCCTTGGAAGGAAAGTTATGACCAACCTTGATAGTATATTAAAAAGCAGAGACATTACTTTGCCAACCAAGGTCCGTCTAGTCAAGGCATGGTTTTTCCCGTGGTCATGTATGGATGTGAGAGTTGGACTGTGAAGAAGGCTGATCGCCGAAGAATTGATGCTTTTGAACTGTGGTGTTGGAGAAGACTCTTGAGAGTCCCTTATACTGCAAGGAGATCCAACCAGTCCATTCTAGAGGAGATCAATCCTGGATGTTCATTGGAGGGACTGATGCTAAAGCTGAAACTGCAATACTTTGGCCACCTCATGCGACGAGTTGACTCACTGGAAAAGACTCTGATGCTGGGAAAGGTTGGGGGCGGGAGGAGAAGGGGACGATGGAGAATGAGATGGCTGGATGGCATCACCGACTCTGTGGACATGAGTTTGAGTGTACTCCGGGAGTTGGTGATGGACCGGGAGGCCTGGCGTGCTGTGATTCATGGGGTCGCGGAGAGTCGGACACGACTGAGCGACTGAACTGAACTGAAGGATGTGCAATCAAAATAAATCTCACTATAGTCATTACCTTGTTTAACTTTTTCAGAATTCTCCTGAATTCCAAGATAAATGCAAACCCTTCAATTCCAAGCCTACGACTTCAAACTTATCTCTTGCTAATCAATATTATATGTAGTCCTAAAAACAGTCCTGTCATCTGGATTTCCACCCACGTCCCTCAGGTAGTGACACCCCTCTTCTCTTCTGGCTCACTGTTACTTATATTTGGAAGCTCAGTTCATAAAACTCCTCTTCTAAGAAGCCTTCCTTGATCATGACATCCATGGTCCTCTTATGTACTCCCATACTCCAATATGTATACTTCTGTAATAACACATTATCATCCCTATTGTTATTGAATTTAGCTTATTTTGATTAATAAGGAGTAAGTGGCCTTGTTTCTGAATCTATATTGCCTTGTAGAGTTCCTAATATATAGTGGCCATTCAGTAAGTAACCTTTGAATGACTGTATGGGAAAAAATGAAATCAAATCTACTCCCTTCATGCAATTCATATTAGTCTTATTTTGGAAATAAAGAATTACATTTTGTGCAAGTTTACTAATACTTAGTTACTGTTCTAATTAGGAGTGTGTGGGTGAAGATAGTTGCTCAACTTAGCTTAGTTGGTTTTGCTCAATTGTGACATGCTATGTCATAAGGAAAAAGAGACATAAGGCAAACACAGTTGTAAGTGAAATCCTTATTCATGAACGTAAATTGTTACATTTATAAAGAAAAGATTTTATCAGGTGTCTTCAAATTAAACATTATTTCTTACTCACATTTCTCCCATATTCACATGAGAAATCATGAATAGCAACAAAGCAAGATAGGTGATAGTGACCGAACAGATGAAACTCTAAGGACAGAGACAAGCAATGAGTCCGATAAGCTATGACCACCCTGCAAGTAATTTCACTATTGTAATTTATTCTTCTCAGATACCAAAATCTTTAGCATAATTTATGTTTTTCAAACACCAGTACCCGAGTATAAATTCTGGCAGAAAATATATTACTTTTCATTCAGATGACGGAAAGACATGTTTATGGATATGTAAAATTAGGAACATGCGCCTGCTAAAAAGAGATCATTAATGAGGTATGCAAATAGATCTCTCATTTGCCTTTGGAATATTCATAAAAAGCAAGTTATTCATCTAAGGAAAATACAGCTTCCATAAAGCTTATCAGCCACATCTTCAATCTTCTTTACAATTAAGAAGATACAGTACTTGTGATGTTAAAGAATGCCGATGTGAGATATTTTGGGCAATCTACGCTGTTGGTTCATTTTGTTTTCCATAGAGAATGTAGCTCAACTACAAATGGAAGCCTCTCTCTCCAAGAGGCATTACTACTGAGATTGAGAGTTCCTAAGTTTCAAGCATTTAGAATTCAACAGACTCCACTGTATTAGTCTTTTATTTTATAGTCTCATTTCATGACCAAGAGTACATTGCTTTGAAATCCTTCCTCAGGGTTGCAGAATACACAATGTGACAACATGAAAGAGAGAGGGGGAAAAATAAAACAACTTTGCTTTTGCCTTTTTAAAGAGAAAAGATACCCATTTCCAGGAGCCACAGCTGCTTGGAGGGGTGCTTTCCCCCACGGGGTGCCAACACTGGATCTCCTCCTCCTGATCTGCAAGATGGGCAGCAGTCCTCCTTGGGCAGAAAGTGTCTGTCAGCACTTTGGAAAAAAGATGGCTGTGTTGGTGTTGTTCCTTAGCACTTGGCTTTGTGCTCGTCCTTCTGGGAAGTCAGCTCTGGGTCCCTGGTGTAGGGTAACTTTATTTTTCATGAAAGGAAGAGCCGTTCTCAGTCATTTCTCATGAAAGCTAGTGGATCCTAGGAAGGGCTATGATCTCCAGCTGGACAACTGGAACTTTATGTGGTGGTTCAGTTGCTCAGTTGCTCTTTGCAACCCCATGGACTGCAGCAGGCGTCCCTGTCCTTCACCATCTCCTGGAGTTTCCTCAAACTCATGTCCATTGAGTTGGTGATGCCATCCAACCATCTCGTCCTCTGTCGTCCCCTTCTCCTCCTGCCTTCAATCTTTTCCCAGCCTCAGGGTCTTTTCTAATGAGTCAGCTCTTCGTATCAGGTGACCAAAGTATTAGAGCTTCAGTATCAGTCCTTCCAATGATATTCAGGATTGATTTCCTTTAGAATTGACTGGTTTGATCTCCTTGCAGTCCAAGGGACTCTCAAGAGTCTTTTCCAGCACCACAATTCAAAAGCATCAAACTGAAAATTTGGGCCTCTTCTATTGAGCAAACCGTCTGGCACTTCCTGGGTGTGTGGGGGTAAACAGAGGCTAGAAAACAGGTCTCAAAGCTCTGTAGGATCTCTTCCGAAAAACCTCTGCTTGGTAGATTCCCGGCTACCCAAACTTGCAACTTATCACAGAGTATTACTGATCATAATGACCTAAAAACTCAAGCCCTAAATTATCAACAACAAAACAAAACCAAACAAGGAAACAGACAAAAATTGTAAACAGAGAAGGCTCACTCTTCAAACTTTCCCTTGAAGTATTTGGGAGCAAATTCATCTTCTCCAATTATGTTTTGGCTTGTGTGTTTACAGAAGTCATGGGGGTTAACAGGAGCTGAACTTTCCTATAAAACCAGGTTGAGAGTCTGAACATTTGTTTTGCTATAATACACATTTAGAGCCTAGTAGTTTAATTTTTGTAGCAACCCAGTGAATAGGTACCATTATTATTAACCCAGTTAAAACATCAAAATAACTCAAGTTTAAAGATGAATTAAGTTTAGTGAGTGCAGTGACTTATCTAGACCCACAGATTTAATAAATGACAGTTCCTGGGCTCAGTTAAGCCCTATTTAAATATAAAGTTGCTATTCTTCACCACTTTGCAAACTTTTCCATCTCTATGTAGATTCTCATCATGTTCTAAGATAGTAGTAAGCATACCATTTCTGTAAGGACTAGAAAGTAAATAATTTGGGGGTTGAAGAGGCAAAATTGAGGCTATTATATAGGTACTTATGTAACAAAGATAAAGTGATATTCACAAATTTACATTGATTACGTTCAAAATATAATTGAGAACTATTTTGTAATATACATGTACTGATGAGAAGAATATAATTCATTGGCAATGGGAGAGGATAAATTCCACTTAATTGAAGCTCACAGTATTCCTTGCCATCAAATCTATGATAAAAGTGCATTTGTAAAAAGTATTCTTTAGCCATATGAAAACAGGCAGTGCCACATTAGGCTCAAGGGCTCTATTTGCTTTAAAAGCATTTGCATTCAAGTGAGCTGGGGATGTTTCCATTTTTGAATTACATATTCATCAAGTATATTTTCCTAACATTTTTACACAGAGGACCTATTATTTCTTGGTACAGTAAGAGTATTTTTTACGCCTACTCTTTGACTCTTTGCCTGAAATTGACTCAACCTTGTCATTTCACTACACACAGAACTTCTCTTTGGAGATTAAATCATAATTATACAGCGTTTGCTAACTATGTTTTAAAAATCTGACATTATTGATAATACAAAACTTAAACGTATAAGCAAAACTCTCACTGCACTCAAAGTAGCATATCTTCTATCAACTTGTAAAATATATAAAAACGTTGCAGGAAATTTATTTGGCTCTAATTATATACAAACTACTGACTAAAGAAAATACTTTTAAAGCTGAGGATAATTCAAACATTTGTTGAACTATAGCAGCAGAAATCATCTAATTTAAGAAGATTCTTAGTTTCAAATGTACTAAGTTTTACCTTGTAAAGATCCAGAAGTTTTAATCCTCAAAGTAGTACATGCTAACAGTATTATAGTCTTAAAGTCACACAGTTCAGATTAATGGGTTCAAAACCCAAATATACTTTATGTTATATTATAGATGAAGTTAATTGTATACTCTATTTGGTATTGATCCCCAAGAAAGGCTTTTCCTTTTTTAAAAAATGTATTTATTATTAGGACAATATAATGCTCAATGATTCATTTTTCTTATTTTACTTCCAATTGTTTTAAAAGACCGGTATGGTGTCAATGAGGCAATTAGAGATTCTTAACAAACCTTTTAACACTATTTTCTTAACCACAGGACCTGACTTTGATTTGTTTCTCATGTAGCATGCTGAGAGAGAAGTCTTTTTTATAAGAATGCTTAGTAATTTTAGGTTTATGTCACAATTAACAAGATAAAAATGAACACATTAGAAAACTGGATGAGTAATTGTCCTTGTCATAGTGCTACTTGTCAAATAATAAGGAATTGCCTTCCTGAGGTTCTAAGATATCAAGTGCATTTATGATCTTCCAACAAGATCATAGATCTTAGAGCAGATGTAATGAAGATAGAGTTTAGCAACTACTTTCTGCTTCTTTCTGAGCATCTGGATTATATTTTAGATCTTAAATGTGGCTGTCAACTCTGTAAGAGCTTATCGAGAAATCCAAGGCTTGGGTGCTAAGCCAGTGGTACCGATTTAGCTTTCAAGTTAACGGGAAAAAATTGATGTGCTTAACATTATTTTTAAGACAATCATGAAATGAAGTGCCTGCCCCGTGACTGGACTCAGAAAGGCAGACCTAAGGGAAATCAGTGGCCTAGTAAAGTGTGGGTTGATCATCAGTGATTGTTTTACACTAGGCCAGGGGATATGAAAACCTCCTCAGAGAGCTAACAGAGAAATCAGTGAAGCTGAAGAGCTGCAGAGATGGACTTAAGTATAGAAGAGGCTGCAGGTACTTTGTCACAGATTTTTTTCTTCTGAAGTTAAAACTGTCAAAAGTGGTTTCCCCTTGGAAAGACATAAGTTATCATATATCACTTGAAAACTGTTGGGAGAATTTAGTGGGGCAGTTGAAAAGTCCCTTTTGGTTGGTAAAATAGATCTTCTGGAAGGACTACATCAGGATCAATTACCCCAGGTTTCTCTTGAATGGTAGCAAAGCAACTGAGTAGGGGAATGATTTATAGAACTATTTAACAGGTGTCATGCTGGGTGGGTAGTATCTATGGGATGTGTCCACGGAGGAGAAAATAAAATCAATTCTGTAATGAAATATTTGGCAGTAGTTGGCAAAAGATACATTTCAGAAATGGAGTTCCCCTGAAGAAATTCAGTAAGAAGTTAGGGAGATTGTATATTCTAGATAATGAGGAGAAAGCCACAGTTCATAGCAATAGCCAAGATAGCTGGCTGCAGAAACAGCTAGTGGAATTCACTAATTGTCAGTTATTAAAAGCCAAAAAAAAAAAGAAAAAAAACTAGCAAATGCAAAACCATAGGTTAGCTAGGAAAAGTGCCTCTCAGCCCCACTCTCTGCCCCAAATCCTGAAGAGCCTTCCTATCTTCCTTGATTGTAACACAACAATGTTTACTGTCAGTTCTCCAGATCAGTTCACTATACTAATAAAATCCGATAACAAATTGTTGTTTTCCATTCTGTTCACTTGTGTGTGTGCATGTATGTGTGTGCATTGAACTAGCTATAGAGTGCAAGTTTTTCTTTTTATATATTACTGATATTTCCTTGTTATGTCTAATCTTTTTTTAAAAAAATGAAAGCAAGACAGTTTTATTAATCTCCAAACAAGTAATCATGCTCAGCAGATAATTTTGTTGGAGAATTTTAACTTTGCATTTTTTAGACATAGCAAAGCGTTTATTTTGCCTCATTTCCAAACTATGTGACAAAAGGAAATTTGTTCCTAGGAAAAGCTTAGTGGTGAATTGAGGCAGTGAAAATAGCAGTAAACTAGAAGTCCTGGGGCCAGGTTACCCCTGCAAGGCCAACTAGACAGCCAGATGCCAACATTCCAAACAGACAACAAAGCAAGAATTTGACTGTTGTATGTTTAGCTTATTTTTGATAGAAGTGCCTCTTTGATAGTCTGGCCTCAATCCACGCATAGTTGTAATGACAAAATCATCTCATCTACAAATGAAAGAACTTTATGCCACATACTCTAAAAGTCAGAATATGAAGTAACATAAAATATGTGTTCTTCATCTTTTCTTCCCTCAATATTATACTCATTTCTGTCCTATTCAAATAATATTGGATCTCTTCTTTTCAAATCTGAATATACAATGTCAACCTACTGTAGTTGATTTCATCAGAGTCTTGTTTCCTCTTTGAATCTTTAAGTATTTTGGAAAATGCATGAGAGGTAAAATCATTGAGTTTGCATACAAGAGAAATCTGTAAAAACAAATTTTGCCCCTGTTGGTAGGATTTGCTCTTCTGATAGTTGCCTCGTAATATCTTTATTCACTGTGATATTTATGACACTTCTGGCAATTTAAAAGAATTATTTAAATATGATGGCTATTAACCCTCTAATATCTGTATTAAGAATGTTTCCAGATGTAGTTTGTCTGTTGATTTTGGTTTTGATATCTGTTAGCTATTTATCATTTTTGTTTCCCTAGGCGTCCGTGTTTCTGAATCTTGAGAATCATGTCCCCAAAGCTTTTTTCTTTCTTTTTACTCCTGGCATATTTTTCACAAGCTTCGGGTTGATTTTCTTCTGGTTACTGATGTTTTGATGACGGAAAATCGTTTTCTTCCTACTATTTACTTAAAGCAGAGCATGTGAATCGTCCTTGACCCCATTCACTAAGCACTTGAGTACTGATTTGCTACTCTTCACAGTGGCAGCTTGATATGCTGAGAGTCTAAAACACGCTTAGCTCTGCTGGACTCGTATGATTTCTGGCCCACTATCAGTTTTATGGTTTTGTATTCTTTTGCTTTGCTTGTTGAGCCAGGAGTCATATGAACTCCATCACACCTAACAGTTGACGAGGCTTTATTCCTAGGACTATATATCTGGGATGAGGCTTCACCACCACCAGCCTTCACACCCACACTCCTTTTGCTCCCATGCCACCCCTCCTCCTTCCCTTCCTTTTTGTTTTTGATTTTTTAATATACTTTGGCAAAATGATTTTGGAATAGAGTCAGTAAAACAGCAGTGAGGGTGACACAAAAATCTAGTCACATAGTGTTCATCTTTGGAAAAGATTGTATTGCTTAAATAAAGGTCAAACAGCAAAAAATAGGAAAGAAAAGGGTCATCTTTGTAAGTGCATATGCTTTCATTTGAACATGTTCATGCTGCTTCAGAAGGGAGCAGGGAGTCCTTGAATTACTCTGGCCACTATTCATGTCAGCCCTGCAGCGAGTGGACTCTTTCCCTTGGGTGGATTTCTATGTCTAGTTCCCAGTAGTCCTTTAAGTATTCTTCTCTTTATTTTTAATTTTTTAATGTTCTGCAGCTATTTCAGTAGGAACTTCTGAGGGATCTCATTCAGAGCTTCAAGGAAAACCTTTTCTCAAAATGTTAAAAGTACATCTATTACCAGAACTCTAAAATGTGTTACCCAATTCTGGTCATTTAATTTCGTTCAAAAATATATAACTCACATTTCACCTTAGGTATTGCTGCTGTCGTGTGAAACTTAAGAAAAGATGATCCACCTCTATTAGAAATAAGTGAGAACAAAAGATGTGAGGCCACTGAGGTCATTTGTAATGTTATTTTTTTAAAAACCTATGAAATAAGGAGAAATGTTATAGGAAGCAGGAAGTGCAAGGGAGTCCACAGTGCATGAAACCAACAATCTCTGAAACCCCTGCCAGTATTCATATTCCAAATTTAAGAGAGGTTAATTATGAAAGCACATGCTAGGGATAAATCAACATTCACTATTAGTAATTCTGTGGTAGACAAAAGTGTGAATTGGTCCCTAGGATTCCCACACCCTGGTGAGCCCCTCCTGCATAACCCTCTCCCTGAGAGTGTGGGCAGGACATTGTAAACATGGTGCGATGCAGTCCTCTGATTACATTATACTCCATGGAAAAGGTAGCTTTAGGATCCATCAGTAGTTGACTTTTTAGTAGGCCTGACGTAGTCTCAACTTCCCAGGTGGCACAGTAGTAAAGAATCTTCCTGCCAATGCAAGAGACGCGGAGATCTTGGTTCCATCCCTGGGTTGGGAAGATGCCATGGAGGAGGGCATGGCAACCCACTTTGGTATCCTTACCTGAATGGCTTAGCTGGTAAAGAATCCGCCTGTAATTCAGGAGACCTGGGTTTGATCCCTGGGCTGGGAAGATCCCCTGAAGAAGGGAAGAGTTACCCACTCAAGTATTCTGGCCTGGAGAATTCCATGGACTATACAGTCCATGGGGGGTCTCAACAACTCAGACATGACTGAGCAGCTTTCACTTTCACCTGGAGAATTCCATGGATGGAGGAGCCTGGCAGGCTACAGTCCATGGGGTCTCAAAGAGTTGGATATAACCAAGCGACTGAGCATGCACACACAGAACTGGTGGCAGGAGTCCTTTAAATCTGATTCAGAAGCAAATGAAGTCAGAAGGTTGAATTAAGAGACACAGAGAGGCAGTCCTCCTGGCCTGGAAAATAGCAAAGAGCCATGTAGTGAACAGCATATGTGTGAGAGACCAGGTGACCAGGATCCCAAGTTGCTGAGTGACCCTCAGTCAACAACCAGAAAACAACAACAACAACAACACAGGGATATAAGTTGTACAGCTACAGAGAACTGAAATCTGCCAACAACCTGAATGATCTTGAAAGAGGACCCTGAGCGTCAGCTAAGAAGAGCTAGTCCACACTCTTGGTGTGGACCCATTTAAGCAATGTCCAGACCCCTGACTCATGGAAACCGAGGCAATAAATGTGTGTTGTTTTAAGCCACTAAGCTTGTGGTAACTTGTAAAGAGGCAGTGGAAAATTAATGTGGGTATGAATGCAGTGCTTCGTAATTAAATGAGCTAAAATATGTAAAGTCTCTTAGCACAGAGGCTGGTACAGAGCAGCCACTTATGAAATAATTGCTCTTATATTCACATGGTGTTACCCCTTTCTCAGGCAAGATGCAATACACACGATCAAGGTAATATTCTCCAGTGTTGGCATGAAAATAGAATAAATTCTAAAGGACTTGTCATTGATGGTCTCCAACACGGTATCATGTTGTTCTTGTAATATAGAACATGGTGTTGTTAGAAATTATAAAAATTACCTTATTTTTTCCAGTTTAATGACAAGGAAGAAGAGGCATAGTTATCAACTGCATGAGGAAGCTTCAGCATAATGCTAACTAATGGCCATAAACTAAAGGATTGGTTTTCCTTTGTTTTTCTGTCTCCTTTATTTTATCGCTTTTTCAGGTAATGGCCTTTGAAATTTCCTTTTCTAAGGTGCTCATTTCCTAGGAATGCCATAACACCTCACAACAAACTGGGTGGTTTTAAACAACAGAAATGTATTGTCTCACAGTTCAAAAGACTGAAAGTCCAAAGTCAAGGTGTCAGCATGATTAGTTGCTTCTGGAGGCTTTGAGGGAGAAACAGTCCCATGCCTTTCTCCAAAATTTTGGTAATTTCTGCCGATTGTTGGCTTGTAGACCCACCCCTCTCATCTGTGCCTTCTTTGTCACTTTGCTTACCTTCTGCATCAGTGTGTACATTTTTTTTTTCTTATCTCTCATAAGAACCCTCTCAGTGGATTCAGGGCTTACCCATACCCAGTATTTATCTTATCTCAATCCTTACCTCAACTGTATCTGTAAAGATCCTATTCGCATATAAAGTCATATTTTGAGGTTCCAGGTAGACAAGAATTTTGACCCACTGACTGCATCCATAGAGAAAAATATTCTGCTGGACATATTTTTCATCTTTAATATGCAAACAAGTTGATAATTGAATATTGTGAGCAATTATTATTGCAAAGTGAAAGTGGAGTCACTCAGTCGTGTCCGACTCTTTGCGACCCCATGGACTGTAGCCCACCAGGCTTCTCCATCCACAGAATTCTCCAGGCAAGAGTACTGGAGTGGGCTGTCATTTCCTTCACCAGGGGATCTTCCTGACCCATGGATTGAACCCAGGTCTCCCACATTGCAGGCAGACACTTTTACCATCTGAGCCACAAATAATAAAACTGAGGCTCAGGAAGGGTCCCTGAGGGTCAAAAGCAGAAGATAAAGCCTGACCTGCTTCACTCCTCCACCGGGACTACCCATCTCTAAGCTTCTCGGGGATGGGCTGTGTCCATGGCAGATGGCTAGACCAGTTTGGGGGTGTGTGGTTTGAGCAGGATGCAGGTGGAAGGACAGCAGGCATCACTAGTGGGTAGACTTCCCACAAGACCCACCACCACCACCCAAGTACCAAGGGCACCACAAGCAAAACAGTCTTTAATTTCATCAACAGGTTTAAGATTATTAGCAAGTTTCTAAACTCTCTGGATCTCAGTTTTATCATTTCTAAATTAAATGGTTTATCCATGTCCATGTTGCTTGCTTAGTTGTGTCTGACTCTTTGTCACCCCATGGACTGTAGCCTGCCAGGCTCCTCTGCCCATGGAATTCTCTAGGCAAGAATACTGGAATGGGTTGGAGTGGGTTGCCATTCCCTTCTCCAGGGGATCTTCCCAACTCAGGGATTGAACCCAGGTCAGTACTGCAGGCAGATTTTTTACCATCTGAGCCACCAGGGAAGCCTTAAATGGATTATATTTGACCTCTAAAATATTTCAAGCTTCAACATTGTGTGATTCTGTTAAACATATCTGTCAAACACTTAATTTCTAATAGTAAAATGGCATATTGAGAAATATTACTGTTATTTTCATACTGATTTTTATGTTTATGTTAGGAAGGAAAGATAGCTCTCCCCAAGGACCAGTTCTTATAAATTCATACAAAATAAGTTGAAGAAATCTTTCACATTCTGTAAAGTATCAAACAAGCAGGAACTGGAATTTGGATTAGTGCCAAGAGACTAATCAGAATTCACTAGAATTTCATTCATTCATGTATATCTAGTAGCAAAACATGTTTAGAAGCAAAAATTAATAGTTTTATGTAAGTTTGTGATGCTCAAGGCTTTTTTAGGGAAAATAAGCATCCCAAGTAAAAGTACAGTGTGCTTACTTACCTTGAATGTCTAAAAAAAAAAAAAAAAGACTTTATTTAAAGAATGATATAGGAATAGTACAACCTAGGCTAGAAACATTTTCTTCCTCTCCATGCCCCTGGCAAAAATAAAAATAAAAATTCTGTCTCTCATAATCATCTCAGGTATTACCTGCCCAGCAATCCTGCTTCATTTTCCAGCCCATCCACCTTCCTCCTCTCCTAGGTCCCTGAGTCAGTTCCGTTCTCAAATCTTTAACAACTCCTCACCTGCATTCTCACATGACCTTTTGCTGTTTCACTGAGAAAACATCAATGATGAAAAGAAACATCCAGGGGAAATGGATGAAGATGCTCTAAAGGTACAAACTTCTAGTTATCAGATGAATAAACCCTGGGACATAATGTACACATGTTGACTATAGTTACGAACACTGTGTTGTACTTCTCAAAGTTGCTAAGAGAGTAGAAGCATTCTGACCATATAATGAGAGGAAACAAAGTACTATTAGTCACAACCAAGCCTTACACCTCCTGTTTCATCTCCTGATGTCACCCCCTGCTTGATATACTCTAGTCACACTGGTTCTTAACTATATCATGCTTCCTTCTGCTTTAGAACATTAGAGTTTCAGTTCATTCTTCCTGAAATGTTCTTCTCATTCTCTGCCTTCATGCTTCTATTTAAATATTCAGTTCAGTTCAGTTGCTCAGTCGTGTCCGACTCTCCGCGACCCCATGAATCACAGCACGCCAGGCCTCCCTGTCCATCACCAACTCCCGGAGTTCACTCAAACTCATGTCCACAGAGTCGGTGATGCCATCCAGCCATCTCATTCTCTGTCGTCCCCTTCTCCTCCCGCCCCCAAAGGCCTTACTGAACACTCTAAATAAATACCAGAACAAGGCCCTGACCTCCACACTCTTGTTTTCCACAACATTCTCCCACTCTGATGACATCTACTTGTTTACTTGTTTATTAAATAATTTTTTCATGTTAGACTATAAGCTTCATGGGAATAGTTATCTTGTCTGTTTTCTTCCTTGTTGTTTTATTAATTCCGAGCTCAGAATCTGACACCTTGTAGATGCACAACAAATGTTTGTTAAATAAATACACAGATAGTAACAAATAAATTCTACAATATGATTTCAAAATGTATTTCCTCTTATAACTAATTGCTTTTTAATCTGCATTGCACCTTGCTTGGGGGGACTCAATATAGGATGTGAGAGATTAAAGCCTTTGAGAATATTGTTGAAGAGGAAAGAGGTATTTATAGGTGAATGGAAACAACTTTTTCTTCTTAGTGTTTGGAAGTGAAGTAAACAAGATCTACTTAACCTCTGTTCAATTGGTTTTTAAAATATACCCTCTACGTTAAATAGCCAACACATACTGGAGATAAATCCAATAGATTTATCCAATCTTGAAGTAAATTCAGAAGAGCACAATTAACATGCAAGCCAATGTCTGACCTGGATAAAGCAGGTTGACCAGCTGGAAGGATAATTAGCTTTGGAAATAGATCTGGATTCAAATCTCAGCCCTGGCACTTACTAATGATAAACCTTGAATGAATTATTTAATCCTTCTGAGCCCCATTGTCCTCAGATGTAGGGATTTTCCCTAGTTTGTAGGAGGTGCTTAAAGCATGCTAGCCTGTTTGTGTATTTTTTAATAATATCTGGCTTCAACATTTCACTTAATCAAAAGAAATGTCTGACCTCAATCTGCGCTAGGTGGTTCATTTTAATATCTGACCAAAATAAAGTGTTCTGGCATGGAATTATTTTTCCCTTTCAAAGAGCTCTTGCAAAATCCCTCTGCTTTTAAATGTAGATAATAGTGTCCTACTGCTTATAGTTCATATAGGTTTTATAACACAAACACTTTGAAAATTATATAAGGAAAACTTTAATTATAAATTGTTAAGAATCAGAGAATTTAAAGGATAGCTAACCCATTTTATGGGCAGTGGATATGCACGAAAATATGTTTGGTAAAAACAGAAACACCAAGATGATTATTATAATGAATTGCTTTCCTAGGTAGCATACAGCAAGATAATAAACATTACAGATGACTACTGTATGAAACCCTATTGAAATTGTTAGTCTTTTGAATTTTCCCTAATACAGGTAGTGCTCACATTGCACAGAGTTAACCAGAACATGTGCACATTGCAAAGGTGCTCATGGCTCACTTTGTAGGATTCCCATGGACCGGGCATCCGTCAATGCAGTGCTGTGCAAACTGAGGACTACCTGATGGCGCATTGGTTAAGGTACAGCTTCTGTGGTCAAACTCTCGGTTTGAATGTTACCATCTTTAGTGCCTCACTGGATGCCTTCAGAGACGCTATTCACTCTTGTTTTCCCTAGATTCACTCTTGTACAAAATGAACGTTAACAATAGTCTCTCTTCATTTGTGGTTGATGTAAATGAATTAATAAAGTAAATATTTTAAAACAGAACCTACTAGAGATCTCTTCAAGAAAATTAGAGATACCAACAGAACATTTCATGCAAATATAGGCTAAGTAAAAGTCAGAAATGGTATGGACCTAACAGAAGCAGAAGATGTTAAGAAGAGGTGGCAAGAATACACAGAAGAACTGTACAGAAAAGATCTTCACAACCCATATATCCACGATGGTGTGACCACTCACCTAGAGCCAGACATCCTGGAATGTGAAGTCAAGTGGGCCTTAGGAAGCCTCACTACGAACAAAACTAGGGGAGGTGATGGAATTCCAGGTGAGGTATTTCGAATCCTAAAAGGCGATGCTGTGAAAGTGCTGCACTCAGTATGCCAGAAAATTTGGAAAACTCAGCAGTGGCCACAGGATTGGAAAAGGTAAGTTTTCATTCCAGTGCCAAAGAATGCTCAAATTACTGCACAGTTACACTCATCTAACATGCTAGTAAAGTAATGCTCAAAATTCTCCAAGCCAGGCTTCAGCAATATGTGAACCGTGAACTTCCAGATGTTCAAGCTGGTTTTAGAAAAGGCAGAGAAACCAGATCAAATTGCTAACGTTTACTGGATCATTGAAAAAGCAAGAGAGTTCCAGAAAAATATCTGCTTTATTGATTATGCCAAAGCCTTTGACTGTGTGGATCACAATAAACTGTGGAAAATTCTGAAAGAGATGGGAATACCAGACCACCTGACCTGCCTCCTGAGAAACCTGTATGCAGGTCAGGAAGCAACAGTTAGAACTGGACATGGAACAACACACTGGTTCCAAATAGGAAAAGGAGTCTGTCAAGGCTGTATATTGTCACCCTGCTTATTTAACTTACATGCAGAGTACATCATGAGAAACACTGGGCTGGAGGAAGCACAAGCTGGACTCAAGACTTCTGGGAGAAATATCAATAACCTCAGATATTCAGATGAGCTATTTCAAATCTTGAAAGATGATGCTGTGAAAGTGCTGCAATCAGTATGCCAGCAAATTTGGAAAACTCAGCAGTGGCCACAGGACTGGAAAAGGTCAGTCTTCATTCTAATCCCAAAGAAAGGCAATGCCGAAAAATGCTCAAACTACCGCACAGTTGCACTCATCTCACACGCTAGTAAAGTCATGCTCAAAATTCTCCAAGCCAGGCTTCAGCAATATGCGAACTGTGAACTCCCAGATGTTCAAGCAGGTTTTAGAAAAGGCAGAGGCACCAGAGATCAAATTGCCAACATCCGCTGGATCACGGAGAAAGCAAGAGAGTTCCAGAAAACCATCTATTACTGCTTCATTGACTATGCCAAAACCTTTGACTGTGTGGATCACAATAAACTGTGGAAAATTCTGAAAGAGATGGGAATCCCAGACCACCTGACCTGCCTCTTGAGAAACCTGTATGCAGGTCAGGAAGCAACAGTTAGAACTGGACATGGAACAACAGACTGGTTCCAAATAGGAAAAGGAGTACGTCAAGGGTTGTATGTTGTCACCCTGCTTATTTAACTTATATGTAGAGTACATCATGAGGAACACTGGGCTGGAAGAAGCCCAAGCTGGAATCAAGATTGCTGGGAGAAATATCAATAACCTCAGATATGCAGATGACACCACCCTTATGGCAGAAAGTGAAGAGGAACTCAAAAGCCTCTTGATGAAAGTGAAAGAGGAGAGTGAAAAGGTTGGCTTGAAGCTCAACATTCAGAAAACAAAGATCATGGCATCTGGTCCCATCACTTCATGGGAAATAGATGGAAAAACAGTGAAAACAGTGTCAGACTTTATTTTTTGGGGATCCAAAATGACTGCGGATGCTGATTGCAGCCATGAAATTAAAAGACTCTTACTCCTTGGAAGGAAAGTTGTGACCAACCTAGATAGTATATTAAAAAGCAGAGACATTACTTTGCCAACCAAGGTCCGTCTAGTCAAGGCTATGGTTTTTCCAGTGGTCATGTATGGATATGAGAGTTGGACTGTGAAGAAAGCTGATCGCCAAAGAATTGATGCTTTTGAACTGTGGTGCTGGAGAAGACTCTTGAGAGTCCCTTGGACTGCAAGGAGATCCAACCAGCCCTTCCTAAAGGAGATCAGTCTGGGTGTTCATTGGAAGGACTGATGTTAAAGCTGAAAGTCTAGTATTTTGGCCACTTGATGTGAAGAGCTGACTCATTGGAAAATACCCTGATGCTGGGAAAGATTGAAGGCAGGAGTAGAAGGGGATGACAGGATGATATGGTTAGGTGGCATCACCGACTCAATGGACATTAGTTTGGGTAAACTCTTGGAGTTGGTGATGGACAGGGATGCCTGGCGTGCTGTGATTCATGGGGTTGCAAAGAATCGGACATGACTGAGTGACTGAACGGTAAATGTTACTGATTTATTGTTGTTATTAGTGGAACTAATTCTCTGTTAGGATGTCTAGACTGATGTAAAAATTACATACTGAGAAATAGTACAGTCTATTCTTTATCAGTGGGAAGTATGGCTTAGACATAGATAGAGTGATTGACTGACAAACGGTAGAGAATGTCTGATGTAAAGGCAAAGCTAGTGTTGTACCCTCAGAGCTCATATATAAATAAAAACTGTACTAGCAGCCTACTTTTTTTACTTCTGTTTTTCATATAAGATGTTTAGCAGTAGTTTGAAATAAAATTCCTTGGTGAGCAGAGTGCAGATTGCTTTTGACAAAGTTAAGCTAGTAGGTTATTGTTTTTATTAGGCACTCAGTTGTGTCCCACTCTTTTGAGACTCCATGAACTCTACCCTGCCAGGCTTCTCTGTCCATGAGATTCCCCAGGCAAAAATAATGGAGTGGGTTGCTGTTTTCTTCTTCAGGGGAAGAATCTTCCCTTCTCCCTAAAAGCTCTAATCTCTGAATGTTATATCACACACACGCCAAAAAAAAGACTTTCCAAATGTAGTTTCAGTTACAGACTAAAACAGAGAAAGTATCCTAGAGTATCCCAATGTGCCCAATCTAATTTTAGCCATCCCTAAAAAGCCGAGAACTTTGTCAGATTGGCAGAAGGAGAATTTTGGAGAAATGAGACAGAGAGGCAGATCACAGAGATTCAAAATAGGAGAACTTTTTCTACTGGTGATAACTTTGAAGGCTGTGGGGCCCATGAGCCAGGGAATAGAATAAACTGAGACTGAGCCTCAGATGTAGCCATCAAGGCCCCAGGAGCCTCAGCCCCATGGAACTGAACTCTGCCACAATAAAAGGAAGCAGACTTCACTGATGGAAACCTTGACTTTAGCCTGTTGTGAACGAGAGCATGAAAGCCAACCAAGCCCTGTGGAACTTAGTAATTCCGGGTCATTTTAAAAATCTGAGTTTGATCATTTGTCAAGACAGCAATAGAAAACTAATTCAGTGTAGGACTGAATGGATAGACTCATTTTAACAATTATCTGAATACATTTATTGAAATGACTTTTTATTCACTAAGGTAGTTGTTGGCTGTTTGTTTTATCATTTTCCAAACTGCCCACAAAGGCATTCTCCCCATCCCACCCTCAAGAAGACATGGTGATTTTTAGTATAAAGAGATTTTTAAAGTCTTGACAAAAAAAGTCTAGAATTCTGTCAAAAGTCAATTAATTTTCTATTTCATGAGTTGAAAATGATGTGAGACTTACAGACAGCTTCATTTATTTTCAAATTGTGTTTCCCTTCTTTCCTCTGGGGCAAAACAGCCTCCACTTTAATTAGGTAAATCTTCCTCAGAATTTGATGTTGGATAAGTTCATATATCATAAGCTTACCCACTATGTTTAGAGATCATTTTTCATTAAGGATGTAATAATGCTCACACCTTCATTAACTCTGTTTAGCAGCACTAATTACAATGGATGCTGAAGACTCTCATGCTTCATTTTTCCTCAGTGTCATCTCATCAAACCATTAGGACTCACCACTAAAATATAATGAATATATAAGTATATATTTATTTAACACACATTGTTCCTAGTGTCATGACCATAACCTGTAGATAGGTTTCAATTTTTCTGATAAAGTCATAAGGCCAGGAGCCAAAGCTAATTGATCAGTGCCTGACAGTAAGTCCTTAGTGCCTGCCACAGGGGCAGGGGCTCTGGGTGCAGTAGACATAAGCCCTCTTGGAAGATGTTGCCATTAACCCCACCATAGAGCCATCAGAGCTTACTCAGAACTGGGGAAACAGACTCTTGGAGGGCACAAACAAAACCCTGTGTGCACCAGGACCCAGGAGAAAGGAGCAGTGACCCCACAAAAGACTGACCCAGACTTGCCCGAGAGCATCCGGGAGTCTCCGGCAGAGGCATTGGTTGCCCGTGGGCTGCAGCAGGCTCGCAGGCACTGAGTGCAGCAGGGCCTGCGTGGGACCTTTTGAGGGAGGACACCATTATCTCCGTTTGATCCACTATAGTTTGGCCTCAGGTCAAGCAGCAGGAAGGGAACACAGCCCTGCCATCAGTAGGATTAAAGATTTCCTGAGCACGGCCCCACCCATCAGAGCAAGACCCAGATTCCCCCTCAGTCAGTCTCTCCCATCAGGAAGCTTCCATAAGCCTCTTAACCTTCTCCATCAGAGGGCAGACAAACTGAAAACCACAGTCACAGAAAACTAACCAAACTGACCATATGGACCACAGCCTTGCCTAACTCAGTGAAACTATACATCATGCCGTGTAGGGCCACCCAAGGCAGATGGGTCATGGTGGAGAGTTCTGACAAAACGTGGTCCACTGGAGAAGGGAATGGCAAACCATTTCTGTATTCTTGCCTTGACAACGCCATGAATGGTATGAAAAGGTAAAAAGATAGGAGAGTGAAAGAACAACTCCCCAGGTTGGTAGGTGCCCAATATGCTACTGGAGAACAGTGGAGAAATTATTCAAGAAAGAATGAAGAGACAGAACCAAGCAGAAATAAACCCAGTGGTGGATGTGACTGGTGATGGAAGTAAAGTCCGATGCTGGAAAGGGCAATATTGCATAGGAAGCTGGAACGTTAGGTCCATGAATCAAGGTAAATTCGAAGTGGTCAAGCAGAAGATGGCAAGAGTGAATATTGACATTTTAGGAATCAATGAACTAAAATGGACAGGAATGGGTGAATTTAACTCAAATGACTGTTATATCTACTACTGTGGGCAAGAATCCCTTAGAAGAAGTGGAGTGGCCATCATAATCAACAATAGAGTCCAAAATGCAGTACTTGGATGCAATCTCAAAAATTAAAGAATGACCTCTGTTTCCAAGGAAAACCATTCAGTATCAGAGTAATCCAAGTCTATGCCCCAACCAGTAATGCTTAAGAAGCTGAAGTTGAATGGTTCTATGAAGACCTATAAGACCTTCTAGAATTAACACCCAAAAAAAATGTCCTTTTCATTTTAGAAGACTAGAATGAAAAAGTAAGAAGTCAGGAGATACCTATAGTAACAGGCAAATTTGGCCTTGGAGTACAAAATGAAGCAGGTGAAAGGCTAACAGAGTTTTGTCAAGAGAGCACATTGGTCATAGTAAACACCCTATCCCAATAGCACAAGAGAAGACTCTACACATGGACATCATGGATGGTCTATACCAAAATCAGATTGATCATATTCTTTGCAACCAAAGAAGTAGAAACTCTATACAGTCGGCAAAAACAAGACGAAGAGCTGACTGTAGCTCAGATCATGAATTCCTTATTGCCAGATTCAGACTTAAATTGAAGAAAGTAGGGAAAACCATGAGACCATTCAGGTATGACCTAAATCAAATCCCTTGTGATTGTACAATGGAAGTGATAAACAGATTCAAGGGATTATATCTGATAGAGTGCCTGAAGAACTGTGGACGGAGGTTCATGACATTGTACAGGAGGCAGTAATCAAGACCATCTCCAAGAAAAAGAAATGCAAAAAGGCAAAATGGTTTTCTGATGAGGCCTCCTTGCAAATAGCTGAGGAAAGAAGGGATGCAAAAGGCAAAAGAGTAAAGGAACGCAGAGTTCCAAAGAATAACAAGGAGAGAGGAAAAAAGCCTTCCTCAGTGATCAATGCAGAGAAAAAGAGGAAAACAATAGAATGGGAAAGACTAGAGATCTCTTCAAGAAAATTAGATACCAAGGGAACATTTTATGCAAAGACGGGCTCAATAAAGGACAGAAATGGTAGGAACCTAACAAAAGCAGAAGATATTAAGAAGAGGTGGCAAGAATACACAGAAGAACTTACAAAAAAGATCTTCATGACCCAGATAACTACAATGGTGTGACCACTAACCTAGAGCCAGAAATCTTGGACTGCAAAGTCAAGCAGGCCTTAGGAAGCATCACTACGAACAAAGCTAGTGGAGGTGGTAGAATTCCAGCTGAGCTATTTCAAATCCTAAAAAATGATGCTGTAAAGTGCTGCACTCAATATGCCAGCAAATTTGGAAAACTCAGCAGTGGCCACAGGACTGGAAAAGGTCAGTCTTCATTCTAATCCCAAAGAAAGACAGTGCCAAAGAATGCTCAAACTACTGCACATTTGCACTCATCTCACACGCTAGCAAAGCCGTGCTCAAAATTCTCCAAGCCAGGCTTCATCAGTATGTGAACCAAGAACTTCCAGGTGTTCAAGCTGGATTAAGAGGCACCAGAGATCAAATTGCCAACATCTGTTGGGTCATTGAATAAGCAAGAGAGTTCCAGAAAATCATCTGATTTATTAACTATGTGAAAGCCTTTGACCGAGTGAATCACAACAAACTGAGGAAAATTCTTAAAATGATGGTAATATCAGACCACCCACCGTGCCTCTTGAGAAACCTGTATGCAGGTCAAGAAGCAACACTTAGAACTGGACATGGAACAACAGACTGGATCCAAATAGGGAACAGAATATGTCAAGGCTGTATATTGTCACCCTGCTTATTTAACTTATATGCAGAGTACATAATGCAAAATGCTGGGCTGGATGAAGCACAAGCTGGAATCAAGATTTCCAGAAGAAATATCAATAATCTCAGCAGTACAGATGATACCACCCTTATGGCAGAAAGCGAAGGAGAACTAAACACCTTTTGATGAAAGTGAAAGAGGAGCATGAAAATTTTGGCTTAAAACTCAACATTCAGAAAACTAAGATCAGGGCATCTGGTCACATCCCTACATGGCAAATAGACAGGGACACAGTGGACATAGTGAGAAACTTTATTTTAGGGGCCTGGAAAATTACTGCAGATGGTGACTGCAGCCATGAAATTAAAAGATGCTTGCTTCTTGGGAAAAAAGCTATGACCAAACTAGACCGCTTATTAAAACGCAGAGACATAACTTTGCCAAGAAAGGTCCATTTAGTCAAAGCTATGGTTTTTCCAGTAGTCATATATGAATGTGAGAGGTGGACTATAAAGAAAGCTGAATGTTGAAGAATTGATGCTTTTGTACTGTGGATTTGGAGAAGACCCTTGGACTGGAAGGAGTTCCAACCAGTCCCATTCTAAAGCAAATTAGTCCTGAATATTCATTGGAAAGACTGATGCTGAAGCTGAAACTCCAATACTTTGGCCACCAGATGCAAAGAACTGACTCATTGGAAAAGACCCTGATGCTGGGAATGATTGAAGGCGGGAGGAGAAGGGGATGACAGAGGATGAGATGGTTGGATGGCATCACCGACTCAATGGACATGAGTTTGAGTAAGCTCCGGCAGTTGTTGATGGACAGAGAGGCCTGGCGTGCTGCAGTCTGTGGGGTCGCACAGAGTTGGACACAACTGAGTGACTGAACTGAACTGATAGGTCCTCTATATTAAATCTCATGTTGTAGAACATTTACATTCAGACAAGTCTATAAAAATGTCTTATTTCTTTAGTGATTCTTAATATATAGTAATAAATCAGTATCAAAGATGTTTAATACCTTTCTATTATCATTTATAAATTCTGTATGTAGCCTAGCAGAGCAAGTACATGGAAGTCAGTTTTTGTCACTTTTCTGGAAAATGACTAAGTAGTAGCGTGATAGAATAAGAACTTTATAGTAGGAGTTAAGAGATCAGTAGTTTATCAGTCTTTTTTTTTCCTTTTTTTATTCAAGTATAGTTAACTTACAACATTGTATTAATTTCTGTACAGCAAAGTGATTTAGTAATACATACACATACATTTTTTAAAAATACTCTTTTCTATTATGGTTTATCTTAGGATATTGAATGTAGTTCTCCGTTCTGTACGGTAAGGCCTTGTTGCTTTTTCTTTTTTTATATGAAAACTTATATCTGCAAGCCCCAGCCTCCTCCCCCTAGTCTGTTCTCTGTGTCCATGATTCTGTTTCATAGATGGGTTCTACCACAAGTGATATCATGTGGTATTTGTCTTTTTCTTTTTGATTTACTTAGTATGATCATCTCTAGCTGCATCCATGTAGCTGTACATGGCACTGTTTCATTCCTTTTGATGGTTAGTAGTATTGTGTATGTGTGCCAAATCTTTATCTGTTCATTTGTGGATGGATAGACATACAGGTTGTTTCTATATCTTGGCTATTGTTGTGAATAGTGCTGCTATTAGCATGGGGGGCATGCATGTTTTTGAATTATACTTTTGGCTGGATATATGACCAAGAATGAGATTGCTGGATTATATAATTCTATTTTTAGTTTTCTGCGGAAACTCTGTATTGTTTCCCACAGTGACTTTACCAACTTATATTCCCACCAGTGTTGTAGGAAGGATGGGTCCCTTTTCTCCACACCCGCTCCACCTTTTGTTATTTGTAGACATTTTAATGATGGCCATTCTGATTGGGGTGAGGTGGTAGCTCATTGTAGTTTTGATTTACATCATTCTGATAATTAGTGATGTTGGACATCTTTCCATATGCCTGTTGGGTAACTGTATTTCTCATTTGTAGAAATGTCTGTTTAGTTCTTCTGCCCATTTTTCAATTGGATTGTTTATTTTTTGTTATTGTTGCTGTTGAGTTGTATATTTTGGAAATAAAGCCCTTATCAGTTGCATCATTTGCAAATGTTTTCTTCCATTGTTTAGGTTGTCTTTTTGTTTTGTTAATTTCCTTTGTGAGCAAAAGCTTGTAAGTTTGATTGTGTCCCCTTTATTTTTGTTTTTACTTCCATGCCTTGGGAGACTGACCAAACAAAACAAGGGTATGATTTATGTCAGAGAATGCTTTGCCTATGTTCTTTTCAAGGAATTTTATAGTCATGTCTTTGCTTAAGCTGAAGCTCCAATACTTTGGCCACCTCATGCGACGAGTTGACTCACTAGAAAAGACTCTGATGCTGGGAGGGATTGGGGGTGGGAGGAGAGGGGGATGACAGAGAATGAGATGGCTGGATGGCATCACCGACTCAATGGAGGTGGGTTTGAGTGAACTCTGGGAGTTGGTGATGGACAGGGAGGCCTGGCGTGCTGTGATTCATGGGGTCGCAAAGAGTCGGACACAACTGAGAGACTGAACTGAACTGAACTGATAAGTAAAAATGTTGAATTTTTACTCTCCTCATTATTGCTCAGTCATGTCCAGTTTTTTGTGGCCCCAAGGACTGTAGCACTCCAGGTTCCTCTGTCCACGAAATTTTTCCAGGCAAAAATACTGGAGTAGGTTGCCACTCTCTTCTCCAGGGCATCTGCCCAACCCAGGAATTGAACCTTCATCTCTTCCACTGGTAGGCAGATTCTTTATCACTAGCACCACCTGGGAAGCCCAACAAAACATTGGTATGATTTATGTCAGAGAATGATTTGCCTGTGTTCTTTTCAAGGCATTTTATGGTATCATGTCTTTGTTTATGTCTTTAAGCTGTTCTGACTTCATTTTTGTGTATGGTGTGAGAGTGTGTTCTACGTTGTTTGGTTTACAATAGCCATCCATCTTTCCCAATACCACTTGGTGAAGAGACTGTCTTTTTCCCATTGTATATTCTTGCCTCCTTTGTCAAAGATTGATTGACTGTAGATGTGTGAGTTTATTTCTGAGTGCTCTGTTCTGTTCCATTGATCCATATGTCTTTTTTGTGTGCCAGTGCAACACTCTTTTTATTACTGTAGTTTTGTAGTATTGTCTGAAGACTGGGAGGGTTATGCTTCCTGCTTTGTTCTTTTTCTTCAGGATTCCTTTGGCAATTCTGGTTCTATATGAATTTTAGGATAATTTGTTCCAGTTCTAAGATGTCATGGGCAATTTGATAGGGATTCTATAAATCTGAAGATTGCTTCGGTAGTATGGACATTTTAACAATGAATTCTTTCAATCCAAAAGCATGGGATATCTTTCTATTTCTTTGATTTCATTTACTAATCTTTTATATTTCTCAATATATGTTTTTCACAGAATTATAATCTTGATTACCCTAACAAATGGTATATGGCAAAAAAAAAGTCATATACTATTTCCAGGTGGCAATTTATCCATATCTGACAATGAAAATTTAGACTAGTTTTCTCTGAAAGTCCATCTGTATTTATGACTCTTTGTGAAAAAAGGATATTTCTGAAGTAGCTTTGCAAACTATAGTTTTGTCTGTTAAATATCTGGCTCAGATAGATTGCTAACCAACCTAGAAAATGGTAACGTGCAAAAGTAGATCTTTATTCTATTATAAATGTTGAATTTTTACTCTCCTCATTATCATTTTAACATGATGACCAGGCTTAGAAGACTGAGGAGGTTATTGACTGGGCAGAAAAAAAATGTAATAAAAAATAAATTAATGTTTTCAGATTCTGCATTAGGTTGGATAGTCAAGGTGGCTTTTTTCACTGGATTTTTTTTCAGATTTATAGAGTTGTGAATGGACTTCAGTTTGCTGTTAACAATTTTAGTTTTTTAAATTGAGTTTTAAAAGTTTCTTCATTTATTTTTGGGTCTTCGTTGTTGCACATAGGCTTTCTCTAGTTGCAGTGAGCAGAGGCTACCTGCTAGCTGATATGCAAGGGTTCTAGGGGCAGGCTTCAGTAGTTGTGGCTCAGTAGTTACAGCTTGCCAGTCCTAGAGAGTTCAGACTTGGTAGTTGTGGCACACGGGCCAAGTTGCCCAAGACATGTTGAATCATCTTGGAGCAGGGATTGAACCTGTGTCCCCTGCCTTGGCAGGCAGATTTTTAACCATTGGACCATCAGGGATGGTCAACAATCTCAATTTAATACAAGCTAATTGAGAATTTGGGTGAACTCCGGGAGTTGGTGATACAGGGAGGCCTGGTGTACTGTGATTCATGGGGTTGCAAAGAATCGGACACGACTGAGTAATTGAACTGAATTGATAAGTTATCTATTTCCTTTATATCATCTGAAGCAAAAGGTTAGTTCTTTATGACTTTGTGATGTACATTTTAACAGAACTCTATATTTCAAACTTTTTTAGTCAATATTTCAAACTTTTTAGTCAATATTTCAAAACTTACTTTGTTTTACTGTTTCCTATTTGGCAATTTCATTTGTATTCAATAGTGTTTTTTTTATTTTGTTTTACTAGAAATAGTATTGTTTTTATTAGAAAGATTTAGCATCGGTGAATCAAGTTTTAAATCATATTTTAAAAAATAGATAACCTGTGAAAAAAATTTGTTTTTAAAAAAATACATTATTTTGAAATATTAATGAATCAAAATATGACCAAATAAACCTATTTGTCATATCACTGTAGGCTTAACACCATTCTTATTTGTAGCTTATATACAAGAAATTCATTTGAGGTCCTTTGTAAAAGCCGGTATATGAATTATGCCACAGAAATCTTTTAGCTATCTCAGCATAAGCATAAATATTATAAAATATAGATTAAGTAAGATTGACATACTCCTTTCCCTTTTTGGAGCCAGTCTGTTGTTCCGTGTCCAGTTCTTTTTTCTTTTTTTCCCATTTCCAGTTCTAACTGTTGCTTCTTGACCTACATAAAGATTTCTGAGGAGGCAAGTAAGGTGGTCTGGTATTTCCCATCTCTTGAAGACTCTTTCACAGTTTGTTGTGATCCACACAGTCAAACGCTTTGGTGTGGTCAATAAAGTAGATGTTTTTTCTGGAATTCTCTTGCTTTCTTGATGATCCAACGGATGTTGGCAATTTGATCTCTGGTTCCTCTGACTTTTCTAAATCCAGCTTGAACATGTTAGTTCACAGTTCACATACTGTTGAAGCTTGACTTGGAGAATTTTGAGTTTTACTTTTCTAGCATCCGAGATGAGTAAAAATGTGAGGAAGTTTGAGCATTCTTTGGCATTGCCTTTCTTTGGGATTGGAATGAAAACTGACCTCTTCCAGTCCTGTGGCCACTGCTGAGTTTTCCGAATTTGCTGGCATATTGAATGCAATACTTTCACAGCATCATCTATTAGGATTTGAAATAGCTCAACTGGAATTCCATCACCTTCACTAGCTTTGTTCATAGTGAGGCTTCCTAAGGTCCACTTGACTTCACATTCAGGGATGTCTGGTTCTAGATGACTGATCACACCGTCTTGGTTATCTGAGTCATGAAGATCTTTTCTGTATAGTTCTGTGTATTCCCTGGTGGCTCAGACTATAAAAGCGTCTGCCTATGATGCGGGAAACCTGGGTTTGATCCCTGGGTCAGGAAGATCACCCTGGAGAAGGAAATGGCAACCCACTCCAGTACTCTTGCCAGGAAAATCCCATGGACGGACGAAGGAGCCTGGTAGGCTACAGTCCATGGGGTCGCAAAGAGTCGGACACGAATGAGCGACTTCACTTTCTGTGTATTCTTTCCACCTCTTTTTAATATCTTCTGCTTCTGTTAATGTCCACCTCATTTCTGTCCTTTATTGTGCCCATCTTTGCATGAAGTGTTCCCTTGGTATCTCTAATTTTCCTGAAGAGATCTCTAGTCTTTTCCATTCTAATGTTTTCCTCTATTTCTTTGCTTGATCACTGAGGAAGACTTTCTTATCTCTCTTGTTATTCTTTGGAACTTGTGTTCAAATGAGTATGTCTTTCCTTTTCTCCTTTGCCTTTAGCTTCTCTTCTTTTCTCAGCTATTTGTAAGGCCTCCTAGCTGTAGTTGTATATTGTCACCCTGCTTATTTAACTTACATGCAGAGTATATCACATGAAATGCCAGACTGGATGAAACACAAGCTGGAATCAAGATTAGCGGGAGAAATATCAATAACCTCAGATACACAGATAGCACCATACTTATGGCAGAAAGCGAAGAACTAAAGATCCTCTTGGTGAAAGTGAAAGAGGAGAGTGAAAAAGTTGGCTTAAAACTCAACATTCAGAAAACTGAGATCATGGCATCCCGTCACATCGCTTCATGGGAAATAGATGGGGAAACAATGGAAACAGTGACAGACTATATTTTGGGCTCGAAAATCACTGTAGGTGATGACTGCAGCCAAGAAATTATAAGACACTTGCTCCTTGGAAGAAAAGTTATGACCAACCTAGACAGCATATATAAAAGCAGAGACATTACTTTGCCAACAAAGGTCCATCTAGTCAAAGCTATGGTTTTTCCCGTGGTCATGTATGGATGTGAGAGTTGGACCGTAAAGAAAGCTGAGTGCCAAAGAATTGATGCTTTTGAACCGTGATATTGGAGAAGACTCTTGAGAGTCCCTTGGACTGCAAGGAGATCCAACCAGTCCATCCTAAGGGAAATAAGTCCTAGGTGTTCATTGGAAGGACCGATGCTAAAGCTCCAATATGCTGGCCACCTGATGGGAAGAACTTACACGTTGGAAAAGACCCTGATGCTGGGAAAGATTGAAGGTGGGAGGAGAAGGGGACAACGGAGGATGAGATGGTTGGATGGCATCACTGACTCAATGAACATGAGTTTGAGCAAGCTCCAGCAGTTGGTGATGGACAGGGATGCCTGGCGTGCTGCAGTCCATGGAGTCTCAAAGAGTTGGACATGACTGAGCAGCTGAACTGAAAGCTCTGACAGTTTGTCTCTAGTCAGTATCAGTTGTAAACCAAATACATGTTCATATATGTGGACTTCATGGCCTGGGAGACACCACACCCTCCCAATATCCCTCCTTTATGTTTCAGTGCATGTCTTCTTTTCTTCTGGCTTTTATCTCCTGCATTTCTCTGCCTGGTATCTTTTCTGTTGTTGCCCAAACTTACTGGCAGGCCAAATGAGTAAGAAAATTAATTTCTCTCAGGATCAGCTCTTTTTTTTCTTATTTAATATTATTTATTTATTTATTTTTGGCTGTGCTGAGTCTTTGTTGCTGTGCGGGCTTTTCTCTAGTTCAGCAAGTGGAGGCTACTCTCTAGTTGCAGTGTGCTGGCTTCTTATTGCGGTGTTTTCTCAATGGAGCACAGGCTCTCAGCACACAGGCTTCAGTAGTTGAGGCACATGGGCTCAGTAGTTGCACTTTGCAGACTTTATAACATAGGCTCAGTAGTTGAGATGCATGGACTTAGTTGCTCTGTGGCATATTGAATCCTCCCAGTCCAGGGATTGAACCCATGTCCTTGCGTTAGCAGGCTGACCCTTAGCTGCTATACTTCTAGGGAATCCAGGATCAGTTCTTAATCAGTATAAACAATCTAGTTTCTTTATGCCTTGGGTGAGGTAACATTGAAGTGAGGGTTAAACATTTTTCAGAGTTCTCAAGTTAAATTAGCTTTACTTGTTTTCATTCATTATATACCTTTAAAATGCCATTTTATAGTTTACTTATTATACAGTTCTTTTATATTTGTCTATATTTCTATCATTTTGTGGTCAAAGTTCAGTTCAGTTCAGTCACTCATTACCAACAGGAATTCACACTATGTGACTTAAATCCAGTGGTTTTAGAAGGTACCAGAATTCTTCTAAGAGTTTTCATTTTTAGCACAAGATATTTTGAAAATAGAAAATATCTCAGTTAAAACTATTTGAATGTTTTTTTTTTTCTTCCCAAACAAGTGAGTTATTTAACAGGTTAGATTGTTGCCCTGAAGCCAGAGTCATTTATAATTATGTCTTGCTTATAGAATTAAGGAATGAAAAGTTTTTTTTTAATAATGCAGTGATGCAGTAATCTTTTCTTTTTTAATTAAAAATTAATTTGCCTCCTAATGAAGACAAATAAAACATCAAATCTAATTAAGATTGTGTGAAAGGTTGTGTTAGCCTCAGTTAAGAGGCCTAATAGACAACAAACTTCATAAATACCAAAACTCGGTCTTGTTCCATTTCCTAGAAGGTCCTAGGGGTAAAAGCAGCTGTAGAACATTATTCCTCCTTTTGTTTTAAATGCCTTTAATAGATGAGCTGGAAAAAGCATTATAAATAATGCATCAAAGTGCTTTGCATAAAAGTAAACAGAACAAATGTGCCAGGTGACAAATCTATGACAGTATATTTTAATAACCAGGCCGTTGTTTTTTTTTTTATTTTAGCTCTCTGTCACTCATCTGAGAGAAAGGGAATTAAAAGACAGACCAGGAAAACTTAACAATTGAAGCAATAAAAAGGCACTAATGATAATTAGGAAGTAATAACAAAGAAAGTCAAGGTAAAGCCAAGAGAAAGCCCTTTTAATTGTCTTAAAAATTACCTAAGTTTGGGATTTGTAAGAAAAAAGAATAGTGATAATGATATTTCCACTCATTTTCACTGAAACATCCACTTAATTTTAAGTACTAGGTTAGGTCATAGAATTACGTAGGTGATCAAATAATTGACCTAGCCTTTAAGAATCCTCAGTTTAGTACAGAACGTAGAGATGTAAGACAATTTGTTGTTGTTATTCAGTGGCTCAGTCATGTCCAACTCTTTGCGACCCCGTGGACTGCAGCTCACCAGTTTTCCTTGTCCTTCACTGTTTCCTGGAGTTTGTTCTAACTCATGTCCATTGAGTCAGTGATGTCATCCAAACATCTCATCCCCTGTCCCCCTTCTCCTCCTGACTTAAATCTTTCCCACCATCAGGGTCTTTTCAAATGAGTCAGCTCTTTACATCAGTTCAGTTCATTAGTTCAGTCATGTTCAACTCTTTGCAACCCCATGAATCACAGCACGCCAGGTCTCCCTGTCCCATCACCAACTCCCGGAGTTCACTCAAACTCACTTCCATCGAGTTGGTGATGCCATCCAGCCATCTCATTCTCTGTCGTCCCCTTCTCCTCCTGTCCCCAATCCTTCCCAGCATCCAAGTCTTTTCCAGTGAGTCAACACTTTGCATGAGGTGGCCAAAGTATTGCAGTTTCAGCTTTAGCATCAGTCCTTCCAATGAACACCCAGGACTGATCTCCTTTAGAATGGACTGGTTGGATCTCCTTGCAGTCCAAGGGACTCTCGAGAGTCTTCTCCAACACCACAGTTCAAAAGCATCGATTCTTCGGTGATAAGCTTTCTTCACAGTCCAACTCTCACATCCATCCATGACCACTGGAAAAACCATAGCCTTGACTAGACAGAACTTTGTTGGCAAAGTAATGTCTCTGCTTTTTAATATGCTATCTAGGTTGGTCATAACTTTCCTTCCAAGGAGTAAGTGTCTTTTAATTTCATGGCTGCAATCACCATCTGCAGTGATTTTGGAGCCCAAAAAGAGAAGTCTGACACTGTTTCCACTGTCTCCCCATCTATTTCCCATGAAGTGATGGGACCAGATGCCATGATCTTAGTTTTCTGAATGTTGAGCTTTAAACCAACTTTTTCACTCTCCTCTTTCACTTTCATCAAGAGGCTCTTTAGTTCTTCACTTTCTGCCATAAGGGTGGTGTCATCTGCATATCAGAGGTTATTGATATTTCTCCCAGCAATCTTGATTCCAGCTTGTGCTTCTTCCAGCCCAGTGTTCCTCGTGATGTACTCTGCTGCTGCTGCTGCTGCTGCTGCTGCTAAGTCACTTCAGTCGTGTCCGACTCTATGTGACCCCATAGACGGAAGCCCACCAGGCTCCCCCATCCCTGGGATTCTCCAGGCAAGAACACTGGAGTGGGTTGCCATTTCCTTCTCCAGATAAGTTAAATAAGCAGGGTGACAATATACAGCCTTGACATACTCCTTTTCCTATTTGGAACCAGTCTGTTGTTCCATGTCCAGTTCTAACTGTTGCTTCCTGACCTGCATATATGTTTCTCAAGAGGCAGGTCAGGTGATCTGGTATTCCCATCTCTTTCAGAATGTTCCACAGTTTATTGTGATTCACACAGTCAAAGGCTTTGGCCAAAATTATCCTATGATTTTTAAAGTTCCAAAATAAAAGTTGTTCAGTGCGATGTTGGAACCCAGAGGAGAAAGAACTAATCTGTCTTGGGGAATCATAAATATTTAACAAGAAAAATGTAAAGTTCTTAAAGAGTAATAATTCCAAGCAGAATGTGTTATGCAGAGGATATATACACAAAGATTGTATGATATTTTCACAGCTATTGGAACAATATTTGAAGGGGAGAATGGTAGATGGTCAGTCTTGAGAGTTGTCTATTTCATTGGAGCAGAAAGGGACCTATATGCCACAAAATAGAGTTTGGAACTACACAACAACAGATAGCTCATAAACTTTCTAAAGCTATCAGACTAAAGTACTTAATATTATCAAAACATTACAGTTTATCTAGAAGTTGTTGGAAAATCCATGTGGTAGATTTTTATTCCATGGAAGTTTTGTTAAATTTTACCTTCTGTAATTTTGGTGTATGTCCAGATTCTTATTTCAAAAGACAACTGTTGGCATTGCTCAGTTGTTGGCAAAGACTGTGGCCACAGCTGCTGTGTTACACAGAAGCAAGGTTCCAATAATCATAAAAAGCTTTAACAAATTTTATTTGAATCATATTTTAAAAACAATATGAATTTTGAAACAGTTTCATATATGAGAAAAAAGCACTCTACTGAAATTTAAAACATTTAAAGCATTGGTTTACCTAAACACAGTAAGTTATTTACATCTATGAGATGTCTTCACTGGAATAAAGATTAACATTTTGGTGAAAAATTAGGAAAACCTTGGAAATATGTTATAAAAATGAATCCAAGTTCAAATGAACTTGATGCTTATGCTTTGTTTTCAGGCTTATTTGGGCATGACATGAAATAAAACCATATGATTGAATCTGTTCAAATTTTAAAGAGCTTTGGTATTACAGTCTTTGAAAGAAGAAGTTAAAGTGTAGCTCCTTTTGATCTATCTCTTCATGCTGATATTCAGCTAGTACACTAGTTGTCAAAATATAGATCTCATGGTTCATGCCTACCCCTCTGAGTTCCACAAGTTCCTAAGGTGTACTGGCCAATGTTTTGAACCTCTCATGATTCCCCACATTTCAATACCAAGAGTCAATGCCTGACACAGTAAGAGAGCTCTCATACCTGATTTTGTTGGTAGGTACATGCCCTGTACCAATGGTTAAATGTTCACGTCTACCTTTGTTCCATGGATATATTTCAAGTAAATGATATAAACCATATAGTAAATTATATAAACCATATACTGCACTAGTCACTTGGTAAAGCTGAATTAGTATAAAGAAAAAAACAAGCAGAAATATTCTCAGTCTTCATGAAACTCTAGCAGAGATCAAACATTCAGTTCAGTTCAGTGGCTCAGTTGTGTCCTGCTCTTTGTGACCCCATAGACTGCAGCATGCCAGACCTCCCTGTCCATCACCAACTCCCGGAGAGTTTACCCAAACTCATGTCCATTGAGTCAGTGATACCATTCAACCATCTCATCCTCTGTCGTTCCCTCCTCCTCCTGCGCTAAATCTTTCCCAGTATCAGGGTCTTTTCAGATGAGTCAGTTCTTCACATCCGGTGGCCAAAGTATTGGAGTTTCAGCTTCAACATCAGTCCTTCCAGTGAACACCCAGGACTGATCTCCTTTAGGATGGACTGGCTGGATCTCCTTGCAGTCCAAGGGACTCTCAAGAGTCTTATCCAACACTACAGAGATCAAGCATTAAATTAGTATAAACTAGGTGCATAATTAAATTTAAGGATAAGTACTAAAGTATTAAAGAATAGGATTCTATGAAAGAATAAAAAGTTGATCAAATTTATATTTAGGGATAAGATAAGCCATCAGTGGCAGTTTAGCTAATCTTGAAAATTAGAGGATATTAACAGAGCAAAATGTGTTTGGGCAGGACTAGTATGGTCCAATGATTGAGATATATTTTTGGCTGTTGAGTCAAGAGCGATAAGTAGAGAACAGCCAAAAGCAAAGGGGTATAATAGCAGTACAACTTTTATTTTCCCAATAAAAGCTTCTTGGCTTTGGTGACTGGATTTTATTAGACTTTTTTTTTTTAATTTTTCTGGACCCCAGTTACTTTCTGTGAACATTTTATAATATCTTCATCAAGGCAACTAGTATGTAAAATCTTATTCATTGCACTGGGTCAGAAACATAGTAGATGGTTAATAAATGTCTTTTGAATAAGTAGACTCATGAAATGATAACAAAAATAATTTAAAGAGCTATAGCTAGAGTAAGAATTAAATTTGTATGTGTGTAATAAGTATATATGTATGTATTTATGTGTATCACATTATATATACACATATATAAGTATTTGTATATATATGCACACACACATACATTGTCCCTTGAACAATGTGGGGTTAGGGCTCTGACTCTGCAGTTGAAAAATCTGTGTATAATTTATGGTCAGCCCTCCTTATCCTTGGTTCCTTCCTATCGAGATTTCCACATCTTTGGATTTAACCAGCTGTGGATGGTGTAGTACTATAGTGTTTATTTTTAAAACTCCATGTATAAGTGTACCTGCACCATTCAAACCTGTGATGTTCAAGGGTCAACTTGATATCCACAAACATATATATGCATTGCTTAGTAGAGTGGTTTAGTAGAGTGGCTTATTCAGAGTAGATGCTGTTTGCTCTGACAGTGTGTACACAACCCAGAAACAAACCAATCACAAAAAGATTTCCATATATGGCTTTATACCAGGTAGGCATTTTTATCTCCAGAAGTACTGGGTACTACACAGACTGCTACTCTTCACTGTTGTTTCCTCAAAACCATTATGACCTTTTTTCCTAGACTAGTTTTCAGTTGGCAGGATGTTAAGAAAACAACCAATGCATATGATTATAGATTGTTTATTTTGCATAACTTATAAGTAGAAAAAATTTTTTTCCATAAGCTGATATACTAGTTTTCTCTTGCTGCTATAACAAGTTAACACAAACTTGATGGCTTATAGCACAAAGTTTGTATCTTCCAACTCAGGAGAACAGAAGTTCAAGATGGCTCTTCTTGGGCTAGAAGCAAGTATCAACAGGCTGGAGGAAAATCTGTTTGCCTACCTTTTCCTGCTTCTAGAGGCTGCCTGTATTCCTTGACTTGTGGCCGCCTCTTCTGTTTTTAAACTGGCAGCACAGCTTCTTCAAATCTCTGACTCTGAGTGTCCTCTTGACTCCTTTCTCTATTAAACATCCCTGTATCACAGGGGCCCCCCTAACCAGTTCAGTGTAATTGCTCTATCTCAAGATTCTTAATTTAGTCATACCTGCAAAATTCCTTATGCCATGTCAGGTCACATATCAAGGTTCAAGGAATTAGGATATGGACATTATTCTGCCTACTAGAGTTGAGTAAAACTAGGTTACTCAGCTTTAGTTTCTTACCATATATGACTTAGCAAATAGTTGAAGTAACTTCTCATGTATCAGATGCTTGTCAGAAATCTTGATGAAAAAATAATAAAAGTCTGTCCATGGTCAAGAGTACCGGAAGTGAATTTCTATTTGTTTATACAATAAACTTGATTTCACAATGTTTTCCCAACAGTTTGGATCCATTGTAGTATCAAGCTAACGTTTTTTACAAGGTTAGCTTTCAGATAAAAGAAGGCCCTGATTTTTTAAGAGAACTCAGGGTTCTCTTAAAAAGAGAGGTTGTGAGCCATGGGTATGTTACTGACCTAATACTTGAAGCAGAGATAACACTGTAGAAGCAATTCTCCAGAACTTCTGACATTTATTTTAATATGGATCATGGAAAATTGGCCAGGATACCACCTAATCAGAACACAATAGATGGAACAATAGCAGCATCACTCATTGTAATCATTGGCTTTCTCCATCTGTATGCATTGGCACTAAAAAATCTCCTCAAAAATCCTTAAATATGTATCTGCTGGCAGGCAAGTTCTCAGTTCATCCAGCTAACCTTTGGATTTCTATCATTTTGAGAATTTTTCTTAAGAAATAGGTACTGAATGCACTGTTCTCCTCTATTGCACAAAGTAAACTACCTTTTTGGGAACAATTTTTGAGCCATCTGTTGATAAATTTGTAAATAACTCTATAATATTCTTTTTAAATAGAAAATATGATTTTGAAAAAAGTTTTCCAGGGTCAGTTTCACTGATTCATCAGACTTAATGGGCACATGCAGCTTCATAAGTGAGGTAAATCTTTTGTTTCAAGGGCACATAAACAGTGCCAATTATGCTGCCAAAAAACCCACAAGCTCATTTGGTTAATCTGCCATTTTGGAAGGAGAGACTGGAGGAGACAATTTTGCAAAACTTTTCAGAGCTTCAGAGGATTGAGCTGGACAAAGTGTTATTAACTTGGCTACAGACAGAAATCTTCTGATACTTGGACTAATGCTGAATGCTTTTGAACATTACGTTATCTCAGACAACCTGAACATTGAAACATGCTCTCATAATCGATTTCTTGCTGACGAAGCCATCAATGGCAGACACATCGCCAACTAAACCTCACTCATCTTGGGACAAAGTAAATGTTAGGATCAGAGCATGTTTTCTTTGACAAAAGCCTACCTTTATATAGCAGAGGCAGCAGCAGAAGCTCAGGTTCCATTTTCTGTAACATGTCTTTATAAGTCTCAGATTTCAGCACTGTATTGCCATTAAAACAAAGAGTCAAAATTGATCGGGTTTCAAAAACAACTTGATCATTGTCATATCAGAGATCTTGCTACAATTTCAAAATTATATTTATGCCGAACAGCAGTATCTTTGTCATTAATGCTTACTTTAGGTTAGAATTAAAGTATACTTCCCTTTGGTAAATGTCCAGTTAAATCTAGTTCTTTTTTCAGTAGTGACAGATTTTACATGAAAAACTATAAGAATCAAAAAAATATTTCATAAATACATTCATACACAAGACATTTTCTATTCCAGACATTCATTTTCACTTCAAGTGAATAGCATAAATACAATGTTGTATTTATGCCATCATCCATCATCTTCTATAAAGATTCATAGTTCTGTCTGATTCTCATAAGAATCCATAAGCTCACCATATTTGAAAACTACTTTAAGAAATTATATATTTTTTTTTAATTTTTTTTAATTTTTTTTTAATTGGAGGCTAATTACTTTACAATATTATATTGGTGGTTTTGCCATACATTGTCATGAATCCACCCCGGGAGTACATGTGTTCCCCTTCTTGAACCCCCCTCCCACCTCCCTCCTCCCCATATCCTCCCTCTGAGTCATCCCAGTGCACCAGCCCCGAGCATCCTGTATCATGCATCAAACCTGGGCTGGTGATTCATTTCACATATGATAATATACATGTTTCAATGCCAGTCTCCCAAATCATCCCACCCTCACCCTCTCCCACAGAGTCCCAAAGACTGTTCTATACATCTGTGTCTCTTTTGCTGTCTCGTGACACGACTGAGCGACTGAACTGAACTGAACTGATACAGGGTTAAGGTTACCATCTTTCTAAATTCCATATATATGCATTAGTATACTGTATTGGTGTTTTTCTTTCTGGCTTACTTCACTCTGTATAAGAAATTATATTTATATCATGTTCCAATGTATGTATGAATATACTTCTTGAAAATTAATATATTTATTTAAAATGAGTCCCCAAATTTCATGTACGTTAGTCAGGGCAGTTAAAATTAGGTGAAACCTATATGCTAGAGACAAGAGATACTAAAGTCTGTGTGTTTCCAATACAATTCCTTCTACCTCCCTCTGGTGCCTTTCCCCTATTGGAGAATTCAGCTCTTTAACAGTACTGTTCTGTTTGGGTCTTTTGTGATAAAGAATATCCGTAACAGTTAAAAAGAGAAAGAATGAAAAATGCTTTTAAAATCTATAGCCAGAAAGACTGTCAGGCTATACAAATGTATAATTTGAGAGAGACTTCGGAAAGAAAGGTAGAAAAGGAAGAGAAAAAGAGAAGGACAAATCCAGACCATTCTAGGGGTGATAGACAATTTAACACATGTACAGCACTGAGGGCAATAATAAGTACTCTTTTATCTAGTAAATAAATGCTAATTCTCATTATTTGCCTTGTGGTATTCATCATTATCATAATTGAGAGTTGGAAGGCTGAAATTCGTCTCAGGAATGATGAGATGAGAGTATAGATAGGGAATCTTGAAAACTACTTTCCATAGCATACAGTTTGGCTCCCCTTCAGCATTCTTTGAGATATTAAAATAAACAGTAAATTTCTTTTCAATCACTGTTAATTGCAGGTCTAACATTATTTAGATATGTCTCTTAGCAGGCCTCAGGTCCTGGACAAACCCTAGGTCTTGTGCAGATTGTATTTTGAAAGCTGTTGCACTTGATTTGGGAGCTAAGTGTCAATTTACTGCTGCAGTTCCTATTAAGATCGTCAGCGTTTACTGAGGGCAAAATTGCACGTGAGAACACAGCGGGGAAGCCAGACAGGTAAGAACCCTATGATTCGCAGAAATCAAGAGCCAAGTTAAAGAAACATCCTGCAGATACATTTTTTTTCAAGTAGAGAGTTAGATTTTCTAGACCTTCTAACCTGTACAGTAAGATTATAAATACTTTCTAACCAATGGCTGAAGCTGTTCCTTTTCAGAAAGTAAACCCAGTGTCAGTCACAGGGATAGAAGGTGTTCAGCTATGGTGACTCAAGTGATTCAAGGATAGAGATCTTTAGAACCTGAAAAATGATAGTCATTTATAGGATGACAAAGCCAGTATTTTTCCACTTCTGTGGAAGAGTATCTTTTTGTTCTAGAGCCCATATAGAGCTTAGTGGATGATGAATGGATTATTTATGTCAAATGTATAACCTTATGTCAAACAGTTTCATGAATCTGTTGACTCTGAAAGAACTGCCACAGCAAGTTGCTTGTTAAGATGGGGATGGAAGAGATGGGTGATTATGGATTGTATAGGAATGGTGTCAAATAGAGTTTTAGTAAATTTGAGAGGGATGATACCTTCACAGAATCCTTATGGATGATGTAGCAATCTACTGTGAAAATGCAATAAGAAAATTTGGGGCTCAAGCAATTGATAGTGAAGCAAATATTCTTTTCTTTTAAGAAATCTGACCTGTCCAATGAGGTTCTTGTTTGTTTGAACGTATATGTCACCCACCGTTGAATTTTCCTCCTTGAGGCAACCCAGTACTGGGATTGGAGACTACTGCAACTGATCTGCCTTCTCCTTAGTGGGTTGCATGAGAAATGGAATTGGCAAAAGCCAGTGCCCATTTGTTCCTAGATTTTCATAGCTTTCAGCCAGAATGGGACAAATCAAGTTAGCCCACAGTCAACCCAAGTCTTTGGTGTCTCTATGTATTATTTTAGCAAAAGGAGCTACATGGTTTGACTACTCTCAGAAGTGTTAAGAAGCCAGGGCATCCATAATAGTCTTTGTGCATTTTAAGAAACATCTAATAAATAATCGTCTGATTTCTTATCCAAGTCCTAAGTCAGCTTAGAAATAAGACAAGAGTATAAACATGAAAGAGTCAAAATCTCACTTTAATTTATGATAAAGCAAATATTAAAAAATAGAGATTATTTTTGCGGATAGCTGGGCATCCTAATACCATATGCCCAGACCCAGGCAGCCAGCACTGCAGGCACCAAAGTCAGCTTCTCCACCTTTCCTTCCAGCCAAAGAGCCTCCACTGGAATTCCCTGCACAAACCTCCCCCCCCACACACACACACACAGACAGCTCACTCTCAGAAAGAAAGTGAAATAAAAGGGCCAGCTCTGTATGATAGGGTCTTCCTTTAAAAGTCCCTGACTGGAATATGCAGATCTTCCTCTTTGATCAAATGATGAATGAGAAAGAGGCCTGCAGAAAACCTACCACAGTGTTAGGGAACAACACCCAAATCCACCTGCCCCTTTGACAGCTCTTACTTACAGAGACACAAATGTTGGAAAGGGAGTGGATTTAAATCCAAAACAGTTATTTCTTGTCCAGGGAATTAACCCATTTACAAGATTCAAAATATTTTGAAGAAAGGGGCTTGTTAGGCACGACTGAGTGGAGTTTGAAAGTGAAAGTTAGTCACTTAGTCGTGTCCAACTCTTTGTGACCCCGTGGACTGTAGCCCACTGGTCTCCTTTGTCCGTGGGATTCTCCAGGCAAGAATACTGGAGTGGGTTGCCATTTTCTTCTCCAACGGATCTTCCCAACCCAGGGATTGAACCCAGGTCTCCTGCATTGCCAGTGGACTCTTTACCAACTGAGCCACCAGAGGTGGCTGAGACTGAGAGGTCTCTAGTGTCCTGACAGCCCATGTCATCAAACCAAAACCTAAACCTATAAATGCCTGTAGGTTATGAAATCAAAAAGCTAAGGACAGTCAGTCACAAACTGCCAACTAGGCTTTAAGCCAGAGCCAATCAGTTATTTCTTTACTTTATTTCTGCCTTTTTTCTATAAAAGTCTGTCCTGAGTTCCTGTGGGTGGAGCACTCCCAACCGCTTCTGGTTTGGCACTGTCAAGGTTATAATTGATTTTTGTTCAAATGAGCCCCTCAATTTTTTAATAGGCTTGTTTGTCTTTTAATAGAGATCCCTTGGTTGTATCCCTTTGCAGAATGTGCTCAATTTAACCATGGAGCAAGTGCAATGGCATCACTATTTATTAACTAGTGTATTTAGGATTAAGGTATATCCTCCTTTGCAATGAAGAGTAGAGTGAATGGTCAGCCTATTTCTGGCCATCCACATCTCATTACACTTCAAGGCAAACGCTGATTTCAACATATATGGCTTTCATTTGCTTGTAATTAATTTTTTTCATTAAAATGATAGATTTATCTATTTGCTGTAATTGTTTTCTCAGCCTGCCAAATCATTCTGAGACCTCCAGTCCTGTAGCACAAAGCATCTAGATCTATCATCACATATTACCGATCTGAGGATTGATTTGGATATGGGGGATGAGGAGCAAATTAAATTGAGTTTGCAGTGGCTTTTCTGCCAGAGAAGAAGAAAAGGGAGTTTGGGGTACTAAAATGAGTGCTCTGGGGTCCGTTCTAAATGAGGAGCAGGACTGAGGCTGTCAGAACCTGCAATGTTCTGTTCATCCCTCTGTTGGAGGCTAAGATAGCCTCGCTTGGGTGGTGCCAGTTCAACACACCATCTGTCAAATGCACACAGTGACACCAATTTCTTTTATTAAAAGATAATGATCTTACCTCCAGTCATTTAATAGTCAGCATTCACATAAGCTGGGATGATTTTTCATATGTTTATTTGGGAAGACTCTGGCAAAGATCATTCCATTCCTTCCTCATTTATTGCTTTTGAAAGTCTAATTTCCCTTGATGAAAATGAGTTTTTCCAATGACAGAAAAAAGTAATTAAATATGTTCCGTTCCTAGCTAACTTATCTCATTGACAACCATCTAAATAGCTGAATAATTGTGTAAGGGGAACGGCAGTAACACAACGATACGAGTTACAGGAAATTAGGGGCCTCTGATCTGTCCCTCTGGACACAGCCTGGTGTTGACTTTTATATGCCCAGAATGGGCATAATGACTCCTATTTACTGCCCTGTGAGTTGTGCCCTTCTGTGTCACACACTGATACAAGCAGAGCTGAAATAATTGGAAATGAAATGTGTGACAAAGCCATCTCCATCTGTTTGAACTAGAAAACCAGAGATCAAAGTGTTTGACAAATAAATCTCCAAACATGGCTTGGGCATTTTGTTTTCATGTTTAGGCTTTCTTCTAAATGAAGATTTGCCATTGAAAGTTTTTTTTAAAACAAGACCGCTGCTCACTCATGTAATTTAATGAAATGCTAAAGAAGAAAATGAGAATTCACTGAGTTCATGACTATTGAAAGAAAAGGGACTAATAATTATACTGGGAGGTCCTTTATTGAACTAGTTTCATAATTGGACAGAGAACACTCAAAATGTGGAAGTGGCAAACCTACTCTGAAACAGACCTCCTTTCAAATTGATTCACACAGAGTTTGCGGCAGTATTGCAGCAATGACTTTGAAGTCTGTGGGCGCCCTTACACACATTGGTTTCTTCCTATTTGGGTCATCATCTCTTGAAGGATCAAGTTAAAATGGTATGTTTTCTCTCCCTAAATAAATTTAAACCCTGCATATTCACACTATTTACATAAAATTGTATATCATTTACCATAAGTTTAAAATAAAGATACGAACCTTAGCTACCAATTTTAAAAAAAAAGGAAATTCAGATTTTCAGTTAGTTGGAAGGCTTTTTAGAGTACTTATTCAGAATATTTAGAGTAAAAATTATTCAGGATATTTAGAGTAAATATTCACAAATATTCAGTGGGAAGCCTGGCACGCTGCAGTCTGTGGGCTCGCAGAGAGTCGGACACGATGGAGCAATTGAACTGAACTGATTCACAAATATTTAGGTTTTTAAAACACCCCCATGGGCTACAACATTCAGGTATGTTCTTACCAGGATGTCTTTATAACGTTGATCTGCCCTTCATACTCTGAAAAGTATGGCAGAGTACAGGTAAGTGGGAGTAGTATTGCCCTCTGTATGATAATACAGATGGCTTATTTTTAAGCAAGTGTTTTGAAAATTAGCATATGAAGTATTATAAAAAATAATTCCTTTTCCACTTCTTACATGTCATAAAACATGCTGATCTTTGTGTAAGGCTAGGGAGGAGAAAGGGACGACAGAGAATGAGATGGCTGGATGGCATCACCGACTCTGTGGACATGAGTTTGAGTGAACTCCGGGAGTTGGTGATGGACAGGGAGGCCTGGCGTGCTGTGATTCATGGGGTCGCGGAGAGTTGGACACAACTGAGCGACTAAACTGACTGACTGACTGAACTGACTGAAAGTACAATTTATCTTCTTATGTGGGACGTGTTAGGGATATTCTGTCTTTCATTAGTTCTGCATTGATAAATGTAAAAACGTAATGTTCCTATTTCAGTTTATACTAAATTCCTCCTACCTACTCTGCACTTGGAAAGGAATAACACTGATAAGAATCCAAAACTTCTCACTGCTTAATCCTTTCTGTGAGTTTCTGACAATGTCCCTGGCTGTCCTTTGCTTCAACCCTAATCCCAACAGGTATAGAAAAAGATGTTACTAATATATTTGATGTGGGGAACATACAGATACCAATCTATGGGGAGTAATTATTCCAAAGCAGGTCATGTTGGAGAGTACATGGGACACTGTTATAATTCTTTGGGGCAGCTGGCAAAATCTGGGGCCATGTTGAATCCACCTTGTGGCCTGTTAGTGTTGTCAAAATCTCATGTCTTTAGAGTTAATCTTTTATGAGTGACTTTACTAAAGCGCTCTTCCTTATTTCTGCTTTTTCTGGCTCTGATATCATCCAGGGTTTCAATCACAGGTTCGGAGCAGCCCTTTAGTCTCCATCATCTCCGTTTGTTATTGTCTGGATTTACTCTTCAGAGAAAGAAAATTGCTAGCAATGTCTAAGCTTCTGAGGTTAAGAAGACAACTTCTCTTTCCTCAAAACCTATGTAACAATCCCAGGAAAGACTAATTTGTCTTGCTTTGGTCACATGCACCTCTCTCAACCAATCAGTGAGGGCGGCAGATTTTTTTTTTTTATCCCCCCTCACGTACTGTAGTGGGAGGGTGGTACATGATTGATTTTCACATGAGGATCATCGAAGAAGCAATTCTGAGCAAGTATGAAATCACAAATACACACTTTTTGAGCATGACACCTGTAAGTGATATAGATGGGATTTAAATCTAGATTCTGACACTAAAACTCTTGTTCTTTATAATGCACTGTGCTGCTTGTTCTACATATAAAGATAATAAATGATGACAAATTTTAGGCAACACATTTTTTAATAGATTTCAATTTGTTCTGATTCTGGTGGCTTTATTGATGTGGTTCTCCATATGCACTTTGACAGTGATGTATTGGTTTATTAAGACGCAGTTGTTGTTGGTTTGTTGGGTTTTTGTCAGTTTCTGCTTTTCTGTATTAATAACTGGACTGCAGTCAAATCACAGGATGTGATGGTTTGGGTTGGAGTGAGTTGAATGTAGTCTTTCCCAGGTATGCACTGTGAACCACTACTTCAGTTTGCTCAATATTAAGGAGAAAAATCTCTACAACAAAACTTCAGGTTTGAATAACAAATCCACTGTTATATCTGGTTCTTACAACACTAACATCTGGAAAATGATGACATTCACTGATTAAATACGAGATAAGAGAAATAATAATAAGTATATGAATAGCCAACTTGTTTTCTTAATCTCATTCATTAATGTGCTAAACTGTTTGAGTTTCGCATTATACAATATTTACAACCTTATATTGATCACATTTCAGACAGGAGGATACAAGAGAAATTAAGAAATTTGCCTAAAGTTATACATCTGAAAGTGGAAAAGTCTAGATTCAAACCCACAGCTTTCTGACTAAACAGCCAGGGGACTTCAGTCCCACTCTGTGAGTATCACGGTCATATGGACCAGGGTTCTTGGCCTTCCTCAATCAATAGAAATGGACTAGAGACCAGACAAGAAATTCTGACATGGCTTTGTTGGGGCCCCTGCTGCAGCAATGGGCACAAGAACATACAACAGTTTCTCTTGCTTGCTAGTTCACTGAGGAGAGGCAGACTTGTTTCTTATATCCAATGAGGGAGTGGATGGCTTGGGTGTTTTGCCCGCCCCTCTGGTGATGCTGGGTGCAGGAGGCAAGCTCAGGGCTCTGCTTTTACTCCAAACACACTGTTTTTGCTCCTGACTCTTTAGAAGAGGCTGCTAAGTTTTTGTGTCTTTTTGTATCTCATGTCCAGAATTTGTCCCAACTGCACTATACAAGCAGTTATTTTTAGTCCCATATAGTTTCTTTGTTTTTTGTTGCTGGAAGAGAGTTTTGTTTGGGTACAAGCATTGCAGCACCGCAGCAGAGGGTCCTGGGTCCAGCCGCGTGCCCCACAGAAGGTCCAGGTGGCTCTGCTCAGGGTAAGAGTTGCTGTGGAGCTTAGCCCATGATAGAGATACAATCTGTCCCCACACTCAGCTGTGACTATCTTATGGAAAGGGGTCGTGTCTGCATCTCTGCATTCCCATTCGCTAGCCCAATACTTACCTCACATGAATGATTTACAGAGTAAATAAATAGATGTCTCACTGGTCTATATTCAGGCACATATGTTACTTTGAAAGAATAATTATTTAAAATTTCTCTAATTTAGCAATAGCAGATATCAATTTGAAGTTTCTTTTTAAGTTTTCAGTTCAAGAATAAGATTTAGTCATGATTTATGCCTGGTGAAACAAGTCAGAGAAAGATAAATACTGGATGTTTTCAATTATATGTGGAATCTAAAAAATATATGATAAATGATCCAATAAAATAAAAACTGACTCATAGATACAGAGAATAAACTGGCAGTTACCAGAGGGAAGTATGGGGGAGAGAAGGGAAAGAAAGGTGAGGAGAATTAAAAGGTACAAACCATTAGATATAAAATAAAGGTTCAGCAGGTTAAAGAATCTGCCTCCAATGCAGGAGACACAGGAGATGCCGGTTTGATCAGTGGGTAGTGAAGATTCACTAGAGGATGAAATGGCATTACACTCCAGTATTCTCGGCCTGAAAAACCCCATGGACAGAGGAGCCTGGTAGGCTACATTCCAAAGGGTCACAGTCAGACACAACTGAGCAACTAAGAAAAATATGTTATAAGGGTGTAATGTACAGTGCAGGAAATATAGCCCTTATTTTATAACAGCTTTATATGGAGTATAACCTATAATATTGAATCACTGTGTTTTACACCTGAAACTAATACTGTAAGTCAACAACAATTTTTAAATGTTTAATTTAAAACTTTAGGTATGATTTCCATTCAGTTAGTAATAGAAATAGCACAGCTTGTAGATTTTTCTCATTATGTAATCATTTCTGTTAAAGGAAGAAACATTGTGTAAATGCATCATAGCATTTCAAAATGATAATCATTTAATTATTCAGCAAATCCTTGGGTCCACATGATCAAGCTAAGAAACTAACTAGAGAAGCTGAGGAAGGGAGCCACTTATAAGGAAATATAAAGTAAGACAGTTCTATGTGAGAGATGAAAATATATGCATGCCTCCTTTTACTTTTTAAGTAGAATAACCAGACTATGGGTTTATTCTTCTGCAGGCTTTGGCAATTGTTTCTGTAAAGGGGCAAACACCAGTTTAGTCTGTGTCAGCTGTAAGGTCTCTGTCACCCATAAGGTCACAGCTACCCACCTCTGTCACCAGTAGCACAAAAGCAGCCATAGACAATGAGTAAATGAATTAGTGTGGCTATGTTTCAATAAAACTTAAATTACAGAAACAAATAGTGGATTGGATTTGTTCTGTAGATTGTGGTTAGCCAAAGTAGCAAAATAGGAGATTAATTACAGAATTTTTCAGTTTTCCTTCCTACTTTTAGGACAGGTCCTCCCTCAGGTCCCCATGACATCTAAGCACCACCTCAGGAGTCCCTTGCCCCCTTCCTCCATGACACTTGAAGCAGCTTTTCTTTCCTTGTGTACTGGTTACCTTTACTCCCAGACTCTTCACACACTCTGTAGCTTTTTCTAAGGGGTATTCGTATCTTAAAGCAAGACTCATGGAGGTACAGTGTCTTGGCCAACGTAAGTGATCCCCCAAAGAAAAAAAAAAAAACTCTTGAGAATCCCCTAGACTGCAAGGAGATCCAACCAATCCATCCTAAAGGAAATCAACTCTGACTATTCACTGGAAAGGCTGATGCTCTGAAACTCTGATACTTTGGCTACCGGATGCAAAGAGCTGACTCATTGGAAAAGACCTTGATCCTGGGAAAGACTGAAGGCAGGAGGAGAAGGGGACGACAGAGGATGAGATGGTTAGATAGCATCATAAACTCAATGGACATGAATTTGTGCAAACTCCAGGATATACTGAAGGACAGGGAAGCCTGTCATGCTGCAGTCCATGGGGTTGCTATGAGTCAGACATCACTTAGCAATGGAACAACATCAACAATGATTTCTAAATCATCAAAGTATTTCATAAAGTAGAAATTCTTGGCAGTGTCTTTTATGAAATGCAATGCTGTCAGTTGTTTCCTCTGCTGACTTTGAAAACATTTACTGCCATACATGTTTATATCAAATTGAATATTTTGCTTTATACTTCTTTACCACATATTTCACCCATTACTAATCTGGTTGGAGGACCTATTGTGAAAGGCTGTTCTATCCATTTGTGTAATGCCTGGTAGGGCTTAAAACTGATGAACCCACTTCCTGTATGTATACCTAGAATTTCTCCAAAGAATCATCACCCAGCATAGGCTGTCCCTTACTCTCTTCCATTGACTTAGATCTGAATTAAAAACGAGCACTGGCCAAATATGTACTCAGATCGCCCAGTTAACATCCATGCATGTACCAACACTTGAAGCCTTCTGGGAGAACAAGACTAAAAAGTTTTCTTGTGTTTTCCTAAGAGGGACCATTATCAGTGGTAGGAAAATAATAATACTATAATGAATATGATTTGTCTATATAATCATTTAAAATATTTAACTAGTATTATTTGATTGCCATAAGTTCATTTCAGTTCAGTTGCTCAGTCGTGTCCAACTCTTTGCGACCCCATAAACCACAGCATGCCAGGCCTCCCTGTCCATCACCAACTCCCGGAGTCCACCCAAAAACCCATGTCCATTAAGTCGGTGATGCCATCCAGCCATCTCATCCTCTGTCGTCCCCTTCTCCTCCTGCCCCCAATCCCTCCCAGCATCAGGATCTTTTCCAATGAGTCAACTCTTCTCATGAGGTGGCCAAAGTATTGGAGTTTCAGCCTCAGAATCAGTCCTTCCAATGAACACCCAGGACATCTCCTTTAGGATGGACTGGTTGGACCTCCTTTCAGTCCAAGGGACTCTCAAGAGTCTTCTCCAACACCACAGTTCAAAAGCATCAATTCTTCGATGCTCAGCTTTCTTCACAGTCCAGCTCACATCCATACATGACCACTGGAAAAACCATAGCCTTGACTAGATGGACCTTTATTGGCAAAGTAATGTCTCTGCTTTTTAATATGCCATCTAGGTTGGTCATAACTTTCCTTCCAAGGAGTAAGAGTCTTTTAATTTCATGGCTGCAATCACCATCTGCAGTGATTTGGGAGCCCAGAAAAATAAAGTCAGCCATTGTTTCCCCATCTATTACCCATGAAGTGATGGACCAGATGCCATGATCTTAGTTTTCTGAATGTTGAGCTTTAGTCCAACATTTTCAATCTCCTCTTTCACTTTCATCAAGAGGCTCTTTAGTTCCTCTTCACTTTCTTCCATAAGGGTGGTGTTATCTGCATATCTGAGCTTATTGATATTTCCCCGGAAATCTTGATTCCACTTTGTGCTTCTTCCAGCCCAGTGTTTCTTATGATGTACTCTGCATAAAAGTTAAACAAGCAGGGTGACAATATACAGCCTTGATGTACTCTTTTTCATATTTGGAACCAGTCTGTTGTTCCATGTCCAGTTCTAACTGTTGCTTCCTGACCTGCATATAGGTTTCTCCAGAGGCAGGTCAGGTGGTCTGGTATTCCCATATCTTTCAGAATTTTCCACAGTTTATTGTGATCCACACAGTCAAAGGCTTTGACATAGTCAATAAAGCAGAAATAGATGTCTTTCTGGAACTCTCTTGCTTTTTCCATGATCCAGCAGACACTGGCAATTTGATCTCTGGTACCTCTGCCTTTTCTAAAACCAACTTGAACATCTGGAAGTCATGGTTCATGTATTGCTGAAGCCTGGCTTGGAGAATTTTGAGCATTACTAGAGTGTGAGTGAGATTGCCATAAATTCTTTTAACATGGAAATTCACTTCAGGTATGCTAGAATTCAACACATATGATATTTCCAGTTAATGGGTGATTATTAATTTGTCTGATATGACATATAGTATGCTGGACATGTCCTACCTGTTCCACACTTAATTGCTGTAATTATATCATTTAACTTTATGCTTAGTCAAGCTCTGAACACTATAATAAAAACTTCAACTTCCATCTTGATTTTAAATTTTTCAGTTCTTTTTTATTTTTAACATAGACTTGAAAAAATGAGCAATTGTTTTTAAAGGAGATTTTGGATGATTTGGAATGTTTAAATGATCACGATGTAACTAAAATATGTCTTAGCAGAAATTCCTTGATTTAAAAGAGGCTTTCAGTTGGTTGCTGCTTTAGGATCATAGTATGGGCTCCCCGAAGGCTCAGCAAGTAAAGAATCCACCCTTACAGCAGAAGACACAGGAGACAAGGGTTCAACCCCTGAGTCAGGAGGATCCACTGAAGAAGAGAATAGCAACCCACTCCAGTATTCTTGCCTGGAGAATCCCCATGGACAGAGGAGCCTGGTGGGCTACAGTCCATGGGGTCACAAAGAGTTGGACAGAACTGAGCACATAAGCACGGCTAGATTCTGATTCTCCTGAGATCAGCAAGGACCCCGCTCTACAGCTCTTCTAGCGCGCACTCTAGAACTTTACTCTGTAAACTTTCTTTTAGAAGCGTCAGGCCACTTGCTATCCTAGAAAGCCTGGTTTTCCTTTTTGTCATGTTTTGTTTTGCTCACTGCAGATTTGGGATAGCAAAGTTTCATTTTGAAATGTCTCTTGCATTGACTCAAAAATAATCTTGGATTGTTAGCAACTCTATAAACAAAGTCTATAAACCAAGCAGATTTTGAATGATTTAGTTATATGAAAGTATTTTATAAACTGTAAAATGTTTAATAAATATTATGAATTATTATAATTCTTAAGCCTTTTGTGGAACTAGAAAACATTAGTACCTAGATATAATTTATGATTTAAGTGAATGCCAAGAGGTATTTCACTGTTCAAAATAAGATAGTGTGTAATATATAGTTTGCTAATATCAAATAAAGATGAAAAACAAGAAAATTATTTAGAAAAATACTTAAAATATGATAGTCATTGTTATATGATCATTATAATCATTGCATTCCATTATAAGTATTTCAAATATATACTATTTTGGAATATTATAATTGGTCCATAAATAGTCTGTTTTAGCAATGATTTGAAATGTGATTGAATCATCATTGAAATATCACTGCAGTGCTTTTCTAGAAAGAAACTCACAGATTTTGACATTGAACTAGCCGAAAAAGAAGTATATACTCTTCTAAACACCGAGTATTCTGCCAGGCATTATACAAAAGGGAAAAGGACTAGATGACACACATTATGCCATGAAAGAATACACTTCTTGGGAAAAGACAAAGAGATTGCAAAAGTCACATGAAAATATATACCAGATTCAATCATTTACCCTCAAATTAGCTAAGGCTGTGTTATAAAAGACCAACTGGATAAAGTATTTTTGCAAAAAAATGATTATTTCCAGATGAAGGGCATTTTGTTCAGAAAAGGAGGATACACTAAGAGATCCATTTTTCTTGTCCTGAAGGCTACTGCATGGGATATACTCATTTAGGATAAACATTTCTTGTGCCTACAATGCAAGGTGAGCCAAAGAGATCCTTTAATAAAGGAAGATTTTCATTGAAAAATTATCACCATTTACTAGTTTGTGAGATTTTGCCCTGAATAATTAATTCAGTGTAGATATTATGAACATAATTGTAATTAAAAAACACTTTCTTGTGTTCCTAATAATTGAATGTCTATAATAGAAAGTGGAAAATATGATCAGAAGTTTTATAACTTTATGCTATGTATTTTTCAACAAATCCCAATTTATTTAGTATTCTATTTTGAGTGTAAAGAAAGAGTTAAGAATTTCTAGAAATTAGCTGGCAAATTCATGGAGAAACTGAGATAATCTTTTTATGAGTGAAGTGGGGACAGTTGAGTTAATGAATAACGGAGATTTAAGGCAACAAATATACCTTCTCTCATGCAGCTCAAGAATATGTACGTAGATTTATAGTCTATTGACAGGAAGAGAGAGTGCAAATAATAAAGATTTGACTTTGTTGTGACAATAAAAGAACTTCTATTTTTATTGTGACACTTTGAATTTTCCAAAAGGCCTTTGGTATTGACTGTAATTCTTCTACTAAGCATATGTTTGAATACAAACATTTCAACTTTATTTATTCCCGTCGATGTGTACTTCAGTGTATTATAAAGCCCTGGTATTGTTGTTCATTCTGTCACACATTTCAAGTTTACTATTGATTTAATAGTAAATGATGATAAATATGACCAGAAATTTTACATTGGTCTGCTCATTTGCTGGTATTAGATCCTTTATATTTAACAATTTAGTGAGAAATAGTATAACCACACTTGTCAGCTTCCACTATCTTCTTTTCTGAAGAAATGTGTGTGTATGTGTTGTGCACGTGTATGTGCTCTGTTGTGTCTGATTCTTTGCAACCCCAGGGACAGTAGCCCACCAGGCATCACTGTCCATGGAATATTCCAGGGAAGAAGACTGGAGCAGGTTGCCATTTCCTTCTCCAGGGGATCTTCCCAACCCAAGGATTGAACCTGTGTCTCTTGCATCTCCTTCATTGGCAGGCGGATTCTTTACCGCTGCACCACCTGGGAATCAGAAATAAAGAAAGATACTTCTATTGAAATGTAGTAAAATTTCCTATTACATCACAGCCTCTATAAAGGGAGAGAAAAATAAAGAGGATGTTTTGTTTTTTACTATATTTTGGTAACAGCACTTTCTGTCATAATTATATGGTCCTGATTTTAAAACTCCAGTGCCTGGGATTTGCATACAAATTCCTTATTCTTTGAGAAAACCAGATAGCTATAATTTTACTCTAGTATGACTTACTCTTATTTTAAAACTCAGCTTAGTCTGCAGGCTGAGGTTCTATAAAACACCTTAAGTAAATGTCTCCGACAGTAAGTTTAGTCCAGATACTATAATTTTAGGTATGACTTGTTATGCTTTCTTGCTATTTTTTCTTTCGTCTTGCCCTTGAAAATATAAAAGCTGAAATGGTTTTATTTTTCCAAAAGCAGTTTATCTATTCTACAGTATAGCTATAGTCCTTTTTCTGTGTTTGCTTCAACTGTCACTCTTTAAGGCCAGCTTAAGGAAGTTTAAAAAATATCTTCAGTGCTTTTTTGGCTCAGTGCTGAGACTAGTGTTGGTTTGTTTCTCACGCATCAGCCATTCTCATCACATCTGACCTAAGGAACTTGAAGAAGTTTTCCACAAAAGCTTGACAGGAAGAAATTCAGCATGATTTCAAGTGCACCACTGAAGCCTTTTAGGCCCTGATGAGACAAATATATGAGAACTCTGACATTAGTGCTGAAATTAAGCTTGCTACTGGATCTGAAATTGTAATTCATTTGTAACTGCCTCCTGAATTCATAGAGCCACAATGTGGGTGACACAAGGGACTTTCTAACAGGCTGTCAGAGCTCTCTGTGAACACTTTCCAATACAGTGAGAGGACTCTCTTCTAAAATTGACTTTTTCTCTTAAGCAAAAATATTTGTATATACGGTCAGAAAATATTTTTAAAAATCATCTTTCCTCTGTCCTTTGAGCATTAAGTGAGAAAATATTCACCTATCCGACTGGGACAAGCTGTGTCCTCCTCGTGTCATCTTCCATACCTGGTCCCTTGGGAATTCATAAACTCTATGAGGCTTTCCTAAAAGTTTATTCCTGGATGTGACCTTTCACTGCAAATTTAACAACACAATCATTTCTGAGAGCTGGAGAAAGGTGTATAAGATAGAGACAGACAGACAGATGCAGCTAGATAGACCACCTTTTTGTATCCAGATGTGTTACGGTCCCCTGAATCCAGTCTTTCTCACCTACTTCCATTCCCCAGTGCCCTTTCTTTCAGAGGAGTTATTAACACACAGTGTCCATCCATTACTGTCGGTGCTTTCTTCCTCTGTTCTTCTGCTCTGAGTGTAAAAGGCTCACTTATTGTTTGTCAGCCCTTTCAGTACACATGCCAGTGTCTAGTCATAGATGTAGTAAGCATTTTCTAAACCCGTCTTATCATCCTTGACAGTGAGCTTCCTTCCCAAATACAAATATTCTAAGATTGGAATTTTTTTTTTTTCTGAACCAAATTTTCAGAACTTGAAGTGACCTGGACTCACAAAGGCACAAATATTAGTGTGAACAGTCTAAATAGATCTAAGTCCCAATGGAGGTGGTATAAAAACCTCATTCCTAGGTTATCGTTCCATTACACTTAGAGTTTTGTAACCAAAAGTAGGGGTCCAGCTGCTCGCTGCATAAAAGCCAACAAAAAGGCAAGTTGGTGGAAAGTTTGCTTTATTTTAAATGCCTGCAACTGGGGTAGGGGGGCACCGAGGTAAGGGTCGATGCCTGTCCAAAGGCCAACTCTCCCCCACTGGCAGTCTGTGGGCCAGAGTTTTTATAGACGGAAGGAGGGGGCTCCATGTAGAAACAGTGCAGTCAGCTCTGAAAATCATCTTCAAATCGGTCATCAGTGGCCTGGTCAGCATCATGTTGATTGCTTTGAGTACATGTCATCTTCAGCTCCAAGATCAGTTCGTTCCCATTTCCTGAGGCCAGTTCAAAGAATTGTGGCAGCTTGTGTCATGGCTGCAGTCTGGTCATCACGCAGTTAACTTTTCCACCTAGTGGGGTTTCAGTATCTATAAAAGAGCTCAAAGGACATAGAATATTATCTATAGTCCCTGAGGAGGAACTAAAAGTCCTTGATTTTGCTTAATGAATAATCTATTATTATTTTGTCCTGTTTGCCTAAGCTTTCTTTTGCTTCTCTGTGTTTTCACTTCTCTGATTAAACTTATTCTTTGGCTGGAGTTTCTCCACAGACAAAAGACAGGCTGAGGACATGGCAGGGTTGGGGGTGGGCAAGGACCATATGGTCGTACCCTGTTTTAATATCACCTGCAGACATTTTACTGTATTGTATGTCTATTTGGGACACAAATGTGGTCATGAAGCACCAAGCTTATTTGTAGAAAATGATTACTTCTTCAGCCAAATAGTACTATATCCAAAAAAGGTACTTAAGAGTTCTAAATACACAGAAAAATTGTCAATATTTATTGATAGATTTACAGGCTGTAGTTAACATTTGATAGATTTGTAAACCATAGTTAAGTTGTAAGTTGCTGACGTTAAATAGAAAAGAGTAGATTTTACTAAAAAAAAACTTTAATGAAAGATTGTGTAATGATCACTTTAGTGTTTTAAACACCAAACAGGAATAGAGTCTGAATTTTATGTTGTCATTCAGTTCATTTCAGTTGCTCAGTCGTATCCAACTCTTTGCGATCCCATAGACTGCAGCATTCCAGGCTTCCCTGCCTATCACCAACTCCCAGAGCTTGCTCAAACACATGTCCATTGAGTCAGCGATGCCATCCAATCATCTCATCCTCTGTCTCCCCTTCTCCTCCTGCCTTCAATCTGGCCCAGCATAGTTCTTCACATCAGGTGGCCAAAGCTGGAGTTTCGGCTTCAGCATCAGTCCTTCCAATGAATAGAGTTCATTTCCTTCCGGATTGACTGGTTTGATCTCCTTGCAGTCCCTTTATGTTGTCTTTAAACTAATCTTTATTTTTCTCCAAAACTGTCAACAAAATTTCTACTCTCCCTCACCTTATATCATTAAAATTTCATTTGAATGTTTTTCTTCCATACACTTAGCTGTGATTTTTGTCAGTTCTTTTGAATTCCTTAATTAAAAGTCTTTGGAGACAAAAGAATTCCAGAGTTTATACTCAAGTTATAAATTGTATTCCATTAATCAAAAATAATGATATTAGTTCATTTTTGATAAGCAGAGTGTCATTTGACTTTTGGGGGAGAATAGTCATAGCATGTTGGACATGTTATGTTGGACAGTCCAATTATAGGCACGTCTGCAAGTCTACCATGAGAACTGTGGAAACAGAATAACACATTTAAGATAACACTGTTTACCTGAAACACATCTGTCGGGGAAACAACTGTGCAATAACCTTAAATAATGTATTTTAATAAGAATCGGAAAGAGTGAGAGACTAGACTTGTGGTTTTCTTTCCAGTTTTCTCTAGTGCACCAGAGGATATCAGTCTCTCCACATGCCTGCTTGGCAAAAATATAGGAAGTAAGTATCTCTCTCCCCCAACCCCCCAAAAAATTAAATGCTGCATCATACTACAATAACTCATGCTTATCACTCTTTTGACTTTTTACTTTGAAATTTTTTGTTTTGAATTTTTTGGTTTTATAGTTAGAAGTGTTTTAAAGCATACCCTGTCAAAACTATTACTGTGGGACTTCCCTGGCAGCCCAGAGGTTCAGATGTTATGCTTCCACTGCAGAGAGCACAAGTTCAATCCCTGGTTGGGGAAATAAAATCCCATGTGCTGCATGGAGTGGCCAAAAAATACAAAAATAACTTTTTTAAATTAAGCATTATTTTAATAAAAATTCTTATAATAATAAGTTGCATGTTTATCTATTTAGCTTTTCATGATATTTTTCACATCTGTTACCTGATTCAGTCTTGGGAAAAGAAATTACCATAAGGAAGTAAGAGGATGAGATGGTTGGATGGCATCACCAACTCAATGGACATGAGTTTGAGCAAGTTCCAGGAGTTGGTGATGGACAGTGAAGCCTGGCTGCTACAGTCCATGGTGTTGCAAAGAGTCAGACGCAGCTGAGTGACTGAACTGACGGAAGGAAAGCATCCATCATAATCTTTCTGTTAGAGCTGAGGGAAATACCAAAATACCACATGCATTACATATGTTCACACAGTTAATTAGTAGTAGAAGTCAGGTCTCTTAATTCAACATTTAGAAAGACTTCACCACATCAATTTGTGTACTTCCGGAAGCATGCTTTTTAAGCCTATTTCTGGAGGCATCCATTTTCATTTTTAATGAAAAGTGAAAATCTCTCAGTTGTGTGTGGCTCTTTGAACCCCATGGACTGTAGCCCACGAGGCTCCTCTGTCCGTGTAATTCTCCAGGCAAGAATATTGGAAGTGGGTGGCCATTTCTTTCTCCAGTGGATCTTCCTGACCCAGGGATCAAACCCTGGTCCCCTGAATCACAGGCAGATTCTTTACCATCTGAACCACCAAAACTGCTCTCAAAAAATGTACCCTTTCAATTCCAAAGCTGTTCTGAACTTTCGCTCATTTTTCTCCTGGATTTGCTGAAAAGTGAGTAGTACAACTGAGCATTCTGTTTTTACATCCTCACTTCCTTTTGTCTCCTAAATATGTGATCTTTAAATTACATATGAAAAGTCGCTTTTTTCCTTTGACTGTACTGGCTGCTTACTCCCCACCTGTCCTCAGTGTTAATGGCCACGCCGGTACATTCCTTGAACTGCATTTGTGCTCCCTTTCTTCTTTCTCACTCACAGTCTCAACCATCTCAGTCACCTGACCTAGGGGGTTATTGAAGGGGTTGGAGCAAGGCAACATCAGGATTTATTTTTATTTTTATTCAACATGTGTTTGTTCAGGGTCTACCATGTGCCAGGCACTACTCTAAAGCTGCAAGGAAAATAATCTTGCCCAGATGTAGCTTGCCTTCTAGTGGGAGGAGACACATAGTAAATATAGACACAAATTAAACAAGAAAGAGAATAGGATGTGCCAGTAGGGTCTAAAATAAATGTGTATTATGGTTCTCCAGAGAAGCAGGACTAAGGCTGTATATATATACCCTTCTGCTTCAGGGACCCCAGGCTTTTCTCTTAGTGGACTTCATCCGATTGGATGAAGCCCACCCAAGTTTCAAAAGTAATTTTCTCTTCTCAAAGTCTACTCTCTTAAGTGTTAATAGCATCTTAAAAATACCTTTATAGCAATGTCATAACTGTTGTTTGAGCCAACAACTGGACACTGTAGCCTAGTCAGGTTGACACATAAAATTAATCATCACCGATAATAAATAAGAAAATGTGTGACGACCCTAGTAAGACAGGGGCACCCTGTTTAAGATGTGGTTTTCTGAGGGGAAAGCAGTCAAACCAAAGAAGACAGAGTAAGTGCCCTGTGGTGGGAACTGAGTAGTGAAGATAAGTTCAGAGAGGCTGAGCCTGCACCTCTGTACACCAGGGTCAGCATTTGGATTTTTCTCTTAGCGAGATCCAAAGAGTTGGGCACATGATCTGACTTCATTTTAACATGATCCTTCTGGGTGCTATGGTAATCACAGACTATAGGGCAAATACAGGGAGCAACCTTAGCAAATACAGATATAATCCCGGCTGGTCCATGGTCCAGGGCAGTGGGGCTGTGGGTGGTGAGAAGGGGTTAAAGCCCTGAGAAAGATGGTGGCTGAGGACACTAGTGAGCTGCCAGAGAAGAGTACATTGCCCCTGCTGAATTCCCATTGCCTGATGGTTTTCATCACTTCTAGTTGAATGCCTTCCCAAAGGGTAAAAAGCTGAGTGACTTAGCTTGTCAGTGTACCATTAATGCAGAGCTCCCCACTGACATGTCATGGCAGTTTCATGATATGCCCTTCAGGCTTAGTGCATACAGAGGAGGGGTGGGGTGGCTGGAACCACTATGTCAGTTGTATGCATTGCCAGCAACCTCATCTGGGTCTCATGAGTCTCCTCCAGTCTACCATATATGGTGCCGTACAAACATTATCATTTATGTGTACATGCACTCTGGTGTGAAAAAGCACTGCTCTATTTTAAAAAGTGAATCTTCTTTACCTAGAGTTGTTAAACCAGATTCCCTATCATTCCTTTTGGCATTTTTTGTGCTTGATAGTGTATTGAATCTATAGAATTCTTGTTATATACTATGCACTATTCCAAGTATCTTACATGTATTATCATGCATAACCATATTCAGTATAAAGGACAGGAAAGAAAAGTAGTGCTCTCGAGATTTTAATAGGATACTGATGTGAAGGTAATGCCTTACCTCTCAGAGGCCAGACTGATGTTGATTTCATCACTCTTCCATGACTCTGTGTCATGATATATTCAAAATGTTCTCTATTTTGCCATCCTCTTTTTAGATCCTATCTGTCTGACTGCTACCCTCTATATTCTCCCTGCTTTCATTCTTGTATTATACTTTGTCTTCAATTCTTCTCAGCTTTCATGGAGAGCGAATCATATGACAAGCAGGTTAAATGGGAAAGAAGGAATGCCAGGGACAGAGGCATTAGCCCTAGTCAGTCAGAGCCCCTGCTGTGCAGGAGATTGGCCCATCACATTGCACAGGCATTACGTTTCACACTCTGCTCTTCTTGGCCTTATTAATCCCTGCTGAGCACTAAGCAGAAATAACTCAAGCTCTTTCTTGGTTCAGAATTATTTTGAAGACATAAGGCTCCAGACGGATAGTATCATTTAGCAGAGATTTCTCTTTACTTTGTTGCCTAAATTGGAAAAGCATGTAAAGATCTTTCACTTTTTATTGTTGTTGGTCAGTCGCTCAGTCACGTCCAACTCTTTGCCATCCCATGGACTGCAGCACGCCAGGCTTCCCTGTCCTTCACTGCCTCCTGGAGCTTGCTCAAATTCATGTCCATTGAGTCTGTGATGCCTTCAACCATTCCATCCTCTGTTGCCCCTTCTTCTCCTGCCCTCAATTCTTCCCAGCATCAGGGTCTTTTTTCCAATGAGTCAACTTTTCATATCAGGTGGCTAAAGTATTGGAGTTTCAGCTTCAGCATCAGTCCTTCCAATGAATATTCAGAGTTCATTTCCTTTAGGATGGACTGGTTTTATCTCCTTGCAGTCCAAGGGACTCTCAAGAGTCTTCTCCAACACCACAGTTCAAAAGCATCAATTCTTTGACACTCAGCCTTCTTTATGGTCCAACTCTCACATCTATACATGACTACTGGAAAAACCATAGCTTTGACTAAGCAGACCTTTATTGGCAAAGTAATGTCTCTGGTTTTTAATACACTGTCTAGGTTTGTCATAGCATTTCTTCCAAGGAGCAAGTGTCTTTTAATTTCATGGCTACTGTCACCATCCACAGTAATTTTGGAGCCACTCAAAATAAAAAGTCTTTAACTATTTCCATTGTTTCCCCATCTATATCCCATGAAGTGATGGAACCAGATGTCGTGATATTCATTTTTTGAATGTTGAGTTTTAAGCCAGCTTTTTCACTGCCCTCTTTCACCTTCATCAAGAGGCTCTTTAGTTCCTCTTCTCTTTCTGCCATAAGGGTGGTGTCATCTGCATATCTGAGGTTATTGGTGTGTCTCCCAGCAATCTTGATTCCAGCTTGTGCTTCATCCAGCCCGGCCATTTCACATTGTGTACTCTGCATAAAAGTTAAATAAACAGGGTGATGATATGCAGGTTTGAGGCACTTCCTTCCCAATTTCCATGTTTGTTTCCATGTTCCATGTTTGGTTCTGTTGCTTCTTGACCTGCATACAGGTTTCTCAGAAGACAGGTAAGGTGGCCTGGTATTCCCATCTCTTGAAGAATTTTACACAGTTTATTGTGATCCACACAGTCGAAGGCTTTAGCATAGTCAATGAAGTGGAAGTATATGTTTTTCTGGAATTTTCTTGCTTTTTCTATGATCCAACAGATGTTGGCAATTTGATCTCTGGTTCATCTTCCTTTTATAAAGCCAGCTTATACATTTGGAAGTTCTCAGTTTACATACTGCTGAAGCCTAGCTGGGAGGATTTTGAGCATGACCTTACTAGCATGTGAAATGAGTGAAATTGTGGGATAGTTTGAACATTCTTTGATATGAAACTGACCTATTCCAGTCCTGTGGCTACTCCTGAGTTTTCCAAATTTGCTGGCATATTGAGTGCAGCACTTTCACAGCATCATCTTTTTGGGTTTGAAATAGCTCAACTGGAATTCCATCACCTCCACTCACTTTGTTCGTAGTGATGCTTTCTAAAGCCGACTTGACTTCACACTCCAGGATGTCTGATTCTAGGTGAGTGATCACACCATCATGGTTATCTAGGTCATTAAGATCTTTTTTGTATAGTTCTTCTGTGTATTCTTGCCATCTCTTAATGTCTTCTGCTTCTGTTAGGTCCATACCGTTTCTGTCCTTTATTGAGCCCATCTTTGCATGAAATGTTCCCTTGGTATCTCTAATTTTCTTGAGGAGATCTCTAGTCTTTCCCATTCTATTGTTTTCCCCTATCTCTTTGCATTGTTCACTTAGGAAGGTTTTCTTGACTCTTCCTTGCTATTGTTTGGAACTATGCATTCAGGAGGGTATATCTTTCCTTTTCTCCTTTACCTTTCATTTTTCTTTTCCCCAGACAATGACTTTGCCCTTTTGCATTTCTTTTTCTTGGGCATGGTTTTGATCACCACCTCCTATACTGTGTCACAAACCTCCATCCATAGTTCTTCAAGCACTCTATCAGATCTAATCCCTTGAATCTATTTCTCACTTCCACTGTATAATCATAAGGGATTGATTTAAGTCATACCTGAATAGCTTAGTATTTTCCCCGCTTTCTTCAATTAAAGTCAGAATTTTGCAACAAGGAGTTAATGATCTGAGCCACAGTCAGCTCCCGGTCTTGTTTTTGCTGACTATATAGAGCTTCTCCAATTTTGCTGCAAAAAATATAATCAGTCTGATTTCGATATTGACGATCTGGTGATGTCCATGTACAGAGTTGTCTCTTGTGTTGTTGGAAGATGGTGTTTAATATGATCGGTTTTTTCTCTAGGCAACAGTCTGTTAGACTTTGCCCTGCTTCATTTTGTACTCCAAGGCCAAACTTGTCTATTACCCCAAGTATCTCTTGGCTTCCTACTTTTGCATTCCAGAGAAATGCAAAAAAATAATGCAAAAAGAAATGCAAAAAAAAGAAGAAAGTTACATTCTCTTTTTAGAATTTCTGAAGTTATAGGAGGGCTTATATTGCCAGGCATTCATAGGCACACAATATTACTTAAATATCACCATCAGAATATTGGAAATATCGTAGCTACATGTGCTACAACTCACGCTGCCTGATCACAGGAACAGGACAGCGTTTTTATTAGAAAAGCATGCCAATCATTACCATGTATGCTATATTTTACCTTATTTGTTCTGTATGAAAAGTTTTTCTCACAGAGACTTCCTTGAACTAAGATATATAAAATCATGTAGAAAAGATTCTCATATTATCTGGGTTTCAACATACTTGAAATAATTACACATATGCATTGCAGTATAGCAGGGGATCACAGCATGTGCTGGAAACTTGTAGGTTTGTAGAAATCAATGAAGGATCCCTTAAGCTGTTCCTTAGACTTAGAAATAAAAGTGGGGTACCCTTTGACTTTTCTACAAAGTGCATATATTACCTATTCAAATTATGTGCTTACCTTATGCATGTAGTGATCTGCCTAAATAAAGTAAATAATGAATAAAAGTAGACAAGTAAAGAAGAACCAAATAAAGTTAAAAGCAAAGGAAAGGAGAAGGATAGAAGTTTTTTCACACTTTTGTTAAAACATGGGCAAAAATATAGAAATAGCATAGTAGATGAGTATGCTCAGAATAAATTGACTGTATACAGAACAAAATGCGTGGACTGAGCACTGCAGCTTTTAGATGTATCTGTATTTTTATTTACTTATTTAGTTGAGGAATTTGCAGCCATGGCTTCCTTCAGATCTCCCTCCAGGTAAGAATCTTCCAGCTACTGTGTCTTGGGGATCTATCCTGATGCTCAGGTCACGGGCATCTTCCTTAGTAACTGGGAGCCAATGACTGAGCACAGTGGGTGCCTGGGGTCAGGCTGTTTCTGCCCAGTCTTTATGTGACTCTCTCCTTTGGGCTTCCCAAGACATTTCTCAGAGCTGCACCCCATTTTCCGCTCAGTGCCTCAGTCATCTCGTAAGTGGCAGACGTGCGCTGGTGTCTTAAGACACTTGATCCTCCAGTGCTCCTCCCTTCTTTCTCTACCATTGTGTAGTGTGTAATTGCCAGTCATGTCAGACTCTTGGCGACTCCATGGACTGTAGCCCACCAGGCTCCTCTGTCCATGGAGTTCTCCAAGCAAGAATACTAGACTGGGTTACCATTCCCTTCCCGAGGGGATCTTCCCAACCCAGGGATAGAACCTGGGTCTCCTGCATTGCAGGCAGATTCTTTACCATCTGAACAACCATCCTGCCCAGCAAAAACTCTTCTGCTTCTGACTCCTTAGCATCTGCTTCCTGGAGAAGCCAAGCTGACACAGATTCCAAAGTTTTCTCCCCTAACAAACCAGAATATTTCCCTGAGCCTTAAAAATTCCTAGTAATATGCAGCTTTGTTTTTTGGGGTCTTTTTTGTTTGTTTATTTTTATGTTTTGAAAATTTGTAGTCATTTCCCTCTCAGGTAAAACTAGTTCAACAATTAAAGTTATTTATCAGTGGACTAGGACTTCAGAGGGCTTAATTTAGTTGGTGACCAGGTAGGACTGGTGTGGATAAGGTAAGAACCAATGCACTGGATTCGTAAGAGTGGATTGAACAGCATGGACTCAGCCTTAGGAGTTCACGTAATGAAATAGTTGGGGTGCATTGACAGGGCAACTCTGTCACACAGAAGTAAAGAAACTGTGATAGAGGAGTTCTGAAAACTCCTTTTCCAACATCACAATTTTGCCTGAAGCTCTTCTGGGATGTGATTTAGAGCAAGTAATCAAGTACTGATAGTAATGGTCTGGCACTGAAAACCTTTGAAAGCCATAGTATAAAGTCTGGTTCTGATTTTGTCTAGGATGAACAGGTACTGGTATGTTGAGAATATTTTAACAGTCTCTAAAGAATTTCCTCTGTAGCAACAAAAAGCTGTGTAGAGCTTTCTAAGGTTGGAATGCTTAGTGGTATGGTATGCATACTAGTGACTGTTTTTCTGGAAACTTTTAGTATTCTGTGTTACTTAATATCTTCTCTCTACTTTAAAATGCCAAAAGGAAAACTGTCACTTGCCTATTAACATCTGTATGTGCATGTCACCAGAAATACATTCAATATTTAAGTCCTATTCATATCAATTTAATTTTGGAGGTACTTTGAAAAATAAATGGTGTCATACACTCTTTTAAGACATGCTAACTCCAAGGAAAAAATGTTATATCAATTTTATCCGTTGAATTTTTTTTTAATTTATTTATTTTAGTTAGAAGCTAATTACTTTACAATATTGTGGCGGTTTTTGCCCTACATTGACATGAATCTTCCCCGGGTATACATGTGTTCCCCATCCTGAACCCACCTCCTACCTCCCTCCCCATCCCATCCCTCTGGGTCATCCCAGTGCACCAGCCCCGAGCATCATGCATCAAACCTGGACTGGTGATTCATTTCACATATGATAATATACATGTTTCAGTGCTATTCTCATCACCGACTCTATGGACATGAGTTTGGGTGAACTCCGGGAGTTGGTGACGGACAGGGAGGCCTGGCGTGCTGTGATTTATGGGGTCACAGAGAGTTGGACACGACTGAGCGACTGAACTGAACTGAACTGAATGCTATTCTCCCATATCATCCCACCCTTGCCCTCTCCCACAGAGTCCAAAGACTATTTTATACATCTGTGTCTCTTTTGCTATCTCATATACAGGGTTATCATTGCCGTCTTTCTAAATTCCATATATATGCATTAGTATACTGCCTTGGGGTTTTTCTTTCTGGCTGACTTCACTCTGTATAATTGGCTCCAGTTTCATCCACCTCATTAGAACTGATTCAAATGCATTATTTTTAATGGTTGAATAGTACTCCATTGTGTATATTTACCAAAGCTTTCTTATCCATTCATCTGCAGATGGACATCTAGGTTGCTTCCATGTCCTGGCTATTATAAACAGTGCTGCAATGAACATTGGGGTACGCATGTCTCTTTCAACTCTGGTTTCCTTGGTGTGTATGCCCAGAAGTGGGATTGCTGGATCATATGGCAGTTCTATTTCCAGTTTTTTAAGGAATCTCCACACTGTTCTCCATAATGGGTGTCCTCGTTTGCATTCCCACCAATAGTGTAAGAGGGTTCCCTTTTCTCCACACCCTCTCCAGCATTTATTGCCTGTAGACGTTTGGATAGCAGCCATTCTGACTGGCGTGAAATGGTACCTCATTGTGGTTTTGACCTGCATTTCTCTGATTATGAGTGATGCTGAGCATCTTTTCATGTGTTTGTTAGCCATCTGTATGACTTCTTTGGAGAAAGAAGTTTAGTTCTTTGGCCCATTTTTTGATTGGGTCATTTATTTTTCTGGAATTGAGCTGCAGGAGTTGCTTGTATATTTTTGAGATTGATTCTTTGTCAACTGCTTCATTTGCTATTATTTTCTCCCATTCTGAAGGCTGTCTTTTCACCTTGCTTTCCTTTGTTGTGCAAAAGTTTTTAATTTTAATTAGGTCCCAGTTGTTTATTTTTGTTTTTATTTCCAATATTCTGGTAGGTGGGTCATGGAGGATCCTGCTGTGATTTATGTCAGAGAGAGTTTTGCCTGTGTTTTCCTCTAGGAGTTTTATAGTTTCTGGTCTTACATTTATATCTTTAATCCATTTTGAGTTTATTTTTGTGTATGGTGTTAGAAAGTGTTCTAGTTTCATTCTTTTACAAGTGGTTGACCAGTTTTCCCAGCACCACTTGGTAAAGAGATTGTCTTGTCTCCATCGTATATTCTTGCCTCCTTCGTCGAAGATAAGGTGGAAATGGTTTTTTTAATTCAAATATTTCTGATCACTAGAATGAATTAAAATTGGACTAATTAAACCACTTTTAAGTTCTTATAAGAACAAATAGTTGTTTCTCTATTTCTGATCACTAGCATGAATTAGAATTAGATTAATTAAACCACTTTTAGGTTCTTAAAAGAATAAATACTTGTTTCTCAAGATGAAAGATTTTACATAAATCTCAAATAACGATGACAAAGCCTTGACAGGAGCACCGTTTTTGGATGACACTGAACAAGTGTCCTCAGAAAATTGTTGACTAAATTTACACAGAGTAAATTTACACAGAGTAAATCTTTGTGGTTTTCATTTGTTTTTCAGATTTTTGATAGTCACAAATAGAATTAAACTGACAGCCTTTAACGCATCAAATTAAATAAAATGTCAACTTTCTTACATTGCATGAGACATTTAGGATAACATTTCTATGCTGCTAAAGAATGATGGATACTCCAATAATTATAAATGTCAAGATAGTAAAGATAGCCTTTGAAGCAAGAATCATGATGGCTTTGTGATAAACACAGATATTTGCTGGTGCTCATATTGATAATAACCTCTAAGTTTCTTCTAGTATAGAGACTGCTGAGCATTTGTGATAACTTTTTAGTAGACTCTATGCTTCCAAAGAAATTCCCTGTAGTGTGCCTCTCTGACTATATTGCCATCTCTAAAAGACCATTTAAAATGGAAAACCAGACAGCAGAGAAGAAAAGATAGGGAAATATCAAAAGAAATGACACCAACTGAAATGTTGGGGGACACGTAAGTAAATTTAAGTTTATCAAAGGATACTAGGAAAATTTAGCTCTCATGGTCAATATACGTGCTAATACATACAAGGACACCTGGATTCAGTCCCTCGGTCTGGAAGATCCCCTGGAAAAGGGAATGGCTATCCACTCCAGTATTCTTGCCTAGAGAATCCCATGGACAGAGGAGCCCAGTGGGCTCTACTCGCTGGAGTTGCAAAGAGTCGGACATTACTGAGCAACAGACAGTTTCACTTTCAATACATACAAATGTTATTTGAATTCTTTTTATGTCAGTGGTGGGAGTAAAGCCCATTTTGTGTGTGTGAGGGTGTCTGACTAAGCTAGAGGAGTATCTTATTGTTGTCCCCAGTATCCTCTACAGCCTCAGCGGAGGGATGTGGTTTTGTTACACAGAGCCATTCAACCGGCCTCCTCTGACACCACCTCAGCTTTAAGAGAAGCTGTGCTTTGCTCTATAGGATGAGGGCAAAGTCCAGAACAGAGGAACCTGGCAGGCCACAGTCCATAGGATTGCAAAGAGTATGATACGACTGAGAACACATGCATGGCTAAACTGGAGTGGTTATTGGCCAAAACAAATTAGGTTGACTTCCTCACATATCGGGTAGAGAGAGGAGGTTTTTCATGGAGTTGTTTGATTGTTTTGAGTCTGTTGGTATTTCTGGGTTGCTAGCTTCTGCAGTGGAAATCCACAGTTCCTGACCAGTCTACCTTCTTTTCTCCACCTGGCAGAAGATTTTTATGCTTGTTTCATTTAAATGTCCAAGGTTTTTAATTTTCCTCAGCAGGGGGAAAACAAAAAAGTACATTTAGTTTATCTTTCTAGGAATGGAAGTCTCTCATTGAGTTCTACAATTGAAATGACAACAATGAAAGCAATGATATTTGTTACATGTTTCTAATAGTTGCATAAATCAAGTTTTAGTTATGCTAGATATGAGACAACTCTTTGTACCGTAATTCTATTTATGAATTTGTGATTTAACTCTACCTTCTGGAATAACTTCTTACTTATCTATAACATTGCTTCAGTTTTCTACAATATCAAGCATATCAATTGTTGACTTTATTTCTGGCACTGCATATTAAATTTGTTGTAATCCTTCCTCATTGTAATCCTTCCACAGAATTTCATAGTTGTCTTCATAGATGTTCTTCTTTTTAACACTTTTAAGCATTCTATTAAAAATTCCATATACATTCCTGACATTTTCCTTTAGATACTGCTGCACTTATTTCAAGTCATTTAAATTCAAAATAATTTAAAAATTATTTTATTGTAAATTGCTTTTTATATATCTTATGTTGATGTTCCCACTTAAATGAGGCAAAATGAAGCAAATACAATGCTTGGCAATGGGCACTATGATGAGTTTCACTTTGCTCATTTTCCATCTCCTATTGAAATCTAAATAATCTCCTCAATCCCCAAATGGCATTCACTGTATGGCTAATTACTGGAAACTCAGAAGCTCTTGACTAGCTTGACTTTTCTTTGAAAAGGAGGCATCTTCTTTGACCCTCTGCCATAGTCTTTGCAGACTGTCCCAACAAATACTGTAGACTGGGTGGTTTGAACAATATAATTCTTTTTTCTCACAGTTCTGAGAGTTATAAACATGGGATTAAGATGCCAGCAGAGGCAGTGTCTATTGAGGCCTTTCCTCCAGTCTTTTGGTGACCATGCGCCTCTCCTTGTATTACTTCTTCTCTGTGCAGACCAGCCAGCTCTGGTGTCTCTTCCTCTTCTTATAGGGGTAGCAAGCCTATCAGATCTGGGCCCCACTCTTATAACTTCATTTAATCTTCATTACCTTGAATGTAGTCACATTGGAGGTTAGAACCTTAACACGTAAATTGGGAGGAACACACTGTTCAGTCTATAACGCCCTCCTAAATCAGGTTTGTTGATATTATAATTGTACAGATCACCTGAAGACAGCCATTCCTGATCCGAGTTCTCCCCTGTCTAACTGATTGTGCTTTTGTGGAGATTAGGTGTCTCTCCCATCCACCTCTAACCTCTCACAGTAAAACATACACACACAGCAGCTTCCTTCTTGGTTGTTCACTGGTCGTTTCTTCAGAGATGGTCATTGGGGAACAAAAAGAAAATTATTACTTTGGATACCTCAATAAAAACAGGTTACACAGACTAAGGAAATAGCTTTCCGATTTTCTGTCAAACTTTGCTTTCTGAGGCATGATACAGATTCAGCACCTTCGTATCTTTCGTGTTATTTTATGTTTTCTAGTAGTTTCTCTTTCATGAAGAAAATCTGGATGTCCTGAGGGAACACTGCATTGATTTCCTTCAATTGAACATTGTTTCCTAAGTAATTATTTGAGCTGTCTCTCCCACCCTTCCTCAAATTCCTCTGTCCTCATTTTGGATTGTGCTGGTTTTCATCCTAGGAAGTTAGGAGAGACTATGTCGAGTGCATTTTCACAAATGCCTCTGAAAAGCAGATATCGGAAAAAGGATTTTAACTACAGAACATTTAAACCCCACAACTTTAGACTTTCACCTGACCACTAACATAATCAGAATTCATATAATAAACTTTCATCACACGTATTTTTGCTCTAGAATTATAGTACACACAAAAATAAGACTGCATGATCTTTCCTGGCTTCAAAAATCTTGTTCTGTAAACAAGATAAATAGGCACAAAGCAATTATAGAGAGGCAGACAGGTGATAGTTGTATGTTGCCTCAGGAGGGCCAAGGAGCCACATCAGAGCACGTTCAAGCTTCATCTGCTGAGTACTATGGTGGAAGACGTGCCTTAAGCTGTTTGGTTTTTCTCTGCACGTTGTTTTTCCTGCCAGGTGGTAGCAGTTTAATTGCACTGGTAGAAAATTTGCTACCCTTCTATAAACTTTTGCAGCGGTTCTCTTCAGTGCTGTACAGTGGTAAGGGGCCTACATTGCCTGATGGCAGAAACAACTAAGAATTTATGTTTAGTCCTGTCTAGTATTACTGTATATTTTACAATCCCTCAGACCAAGCAGAGCAGGAAATAGAACTGTTAGACCACCTCAAATAATGATGGCCACTGACCAGCTGCCCACCCGCATCATGACCTTAAAAGAAACAATTCCTCACATTCAAGGCCCCCAGATTCTTCCAATGCCCTTGAAAAATTGGAGTGAGGAATAAAAACAAAATCTGTTTTCTTTGTAGGTTTTTAACACCAGTAAATTTCATTTAAATCCTTTGGGTCAATAAATAATGGCCATGAATGTTTAATATGTTGTATAAATGTAAAATAAGTAGGAGGGTATAACTTCTGAGGATATTCAGTTTGACAATTTTAGTATGTGTTAGCAGTTGAGAGCGGAGAAGGCAATGGCAAGCCACTCCAGTACTCTTGCCTGGAGAATCGCATGGACGGAGGAGCCTGGTGGGCTGCAGCCCGTGGGGTCGCTACTAGTCGCACACAACTGAGCGACTTCACTTTCAGTTTTCACTTTATTGGAGAAGGAAATGGCAACCCACTCCGGTGTTCTTGCCTGGAGAATCCCAGGGACGGCAGAGCCTGGTCGGCTGTCGTCTGTGGGGTCGCACAGAGTCGGACACGACTGAAGCGACTTAGCAGCAGCAGCAGTAGCAGCAGCAGTTGAGAGATATAGGTCAATTATGTATTATTCAAACATGGTACTTACTTGCAAATTTAATAGAATGAAAAAAGTGTACAGATATTTATCTGCTTGCTATATTTGACTTTTAATACAGAATCTTGTTTGAGTATTCTCAAATTAATAATATCCATTACCCTTCAAATTAGAGTATTAGATACTTTAAACAATGAAATAGTTTTCACAATCAGTACTGAATTAAACAATATATTATTGAGATAAATATAAATGGTATAATAGCTAAATTTAATCACAAAACTTAAATACATGATTTCAATTAGCAAAGACTGCTATATAAGAGAGTCATCTATTTAAAGTAATATGTTACTTTAAAATTAGAACAGCTGCTGTCCTTGGGATTTTAAAATAATGCTTGAAGGGATTTGCCTACTTAAAAAGGAGAAGTTAAACATCGAGCACCAATGCCTTCTAATGTTACTGATCTCTGAGCTCTCCTGGCATTCATAAACCATGATAAAAAATTCATTTCATGCTTGTCTACTCTGATAACACTCATGACTGAATTGTTTGAAAATGCTGAAAACAGGGAATGATTATAGGAATGCCCCAAAGTGTTGGGCACACTGGAACAAAAATAGGTCCTCTGAGCTAGTATTAGGCTGACCTACCTTCATATGTCAACCAGGCTAGCATATTGCTGTATCAAGATATAGCAGATGGTTTACTTAAATTAGGGATAAAATATGAAAATTATAATATTAATAAAATATAATGTTAAAACATTTTCAGATATGCATATGCAAAAGCACATTTAAAAGAGAAACTATCAAATGTTAGACTCCACTGATCCTAATTCTTACCCCCATGTTCCCCAGTGACTGATAATGGTATTCTTTGGGATTTACTTCCTTTCTATGCCAGAATCTAAAGATGAAAGTGTATTCTCAAGTTAAAAACTGTACCGTTTGTGTGTACCTCTTTCGACTAGTGTATCGCAAGTAAATTACCTGTACTTATGAGAGTAAGAAGCTCCTGGAGGAATTCACTTCCATAGTTTCATTCTTTCCTGATCTTTCCTTCATAATTCTTTAAACACCCTTTAACATTCTCTAGCTTTAACTTTTCCAGTAATTATTTGCTTTTGTAATTGAAGTATGGTTGACTTACAATGTTGTATTAATTACTGATATACAGCAGTTATTCAATTATATATATTTGTGTGTGTGTGTATTCTTTTTTAAATATTCTTTTCCAATATGGTTTACCTAGGATAGTGAACACAGTTCTCTGTGCTCTACAGTAGGACCTTGTTGCTTATCCATTCTCTATATAACAGCTTATATCTGCTAACCCCAACCTACCACTCTGTCCCTTCTCCAGCCCTCTCCTCCTTGGCAACACCAGTCTGCTCTCTGTTTTACTAACCCTTTAAATGTGAGTATCCTTCCTTGTTCTGTTCCTGAACTTTTATCTCCTTACTTTACTTATTATTCATCTGACAGCTGCATATCTTCTCTACCAGGGACCTATTTTGTCAGCTCCACGTTGTGAACTGATTATTGGGCATTCATTCCCACACGTAAACTCATAATGTCAAGAAGTTAAACTGACAGTTTTTATTACACCCTAAAACCTACCTTTGTTTCTTATTCTTAATTATAATAGATAAAAATACCACCTTCACAGTCATCTAAGCGAAAATAATTAGAAGTTTGAATTAAACTAAAAAGTTACTCATAACTAGCTCAAGTTATTCATGACAGTTGGTCCATATATCTTCCTCAAAATATATGAAATAATTCAGCAATTTTCCCATCATCTTTGTCAGCATCTTAGTTGACAACTTTAATACTTGCACTGGAATTTCTACAGTGGTGTACCAGTAGATTTCCCTGATCCTAAGCATTGCCCTTTTGACTTAATTCTTCAAATTATAGCCCAAATGGACTTTCTAAAATGAAATTTAATTAAATAACTTTTATATTTAGAAACTGTAGTTGCTCCTCAGTTGCTTTTGGAATGATATTCAAATATACTAAGACTGTGTCTAAGATCCTACATGTCCGATTCAAGCCTTTCTTCCAAGCACCACCATCCATTGATTTGCCTTTTTTCTCTTTCTTTCCTTTTTAAAAACTTTACTCCTTGCTTTATTCATACAGAACTATGTCTTATTTGTTTCTTTTCTGGACACTTTCCTTTATGCCACTTAAAAGTTGCAGTTTCTGCTGTCACTACTATATGCTTAGTATACAATATTGAAAGTTAAGTTTTCCTGTCTTTTCAGACGGAATCTCTGCATCCCTAGCCTTAATGCCTAGCAGGATATAGGTTCTCAATAAATATCTATTAATCAATAGCTAAGAAAATAAATCCTATTTCTGTAATGTAGGCACTTGAAGAAACCTTTAATTAGAGGGTTTGCTGTTTTGCCATTCTTCTGAAGAGCTATTAATACAAAGATATCTTCCTTGAAGTTGACTGTCTCCATGTTATTCTTCTCTCTGACTACTTGGTATTTTAGAGATACCTGAACAAACATAGACTTCTCTAATTACTTTAAGAATAGATTTGTGACCTTTAAAATTATAGCAGTGAACACAACCTAAAATATTCTTAGAAAAAAAAATGCAAGGTTTTAATTTCATGAGCATGGTTATATTGAAAAAATACAAATTAATATTATCAACTAAAATTTGCTCAGATGTAAGAAAATACTACTGAAGAACTGAATTTGAACTGTTCTATCTTTTCACTTAATTTTCCCAAAACAAGCAAGGTAAAAAATGCCTCAGTCTTTTTCTTCTCTTGTGCAAGTGAATTTATTCTTTTTTAAAAAAAAAAACATTCTAAACCTCTAACCTCTGATTCAGTTGGAATTAATAGCCTTCACTGTTTTAGTCTCTTGGGCTAGGGAAATAATAAGGAAATAGCTATAATTACAGATATTAAAAAATTAAAGTGCTACTTGCGAAAGTTTAATTGATAATTTTGGTCTTTTAGTAGCTTAGGTCAATGACCATTAAAAATTTGACTGCACCTCACAGCACAAAATACTTTCATTTGTCAGAAGCTACTACACAAGCAAACATATACATATGTAAAGTTAATATGATCCACAAAAGTATACACAATCATTTCATAGGAATATCTAAGAAAATACTGATGATTAATTGTGAAATCTATTTCATGAGCCAATAATAGATTAAACTTTGTAGCAAATACAAATAACCTTATATAGCCTGACTGATAGTAGTGGCAGTATACTTATTTTCTCACCATTTTCCACATGGAAAGTGAGTAAAGTTATAAAGCTCTACTAAAACACACATCACCCTATTTCCAGTTGTATAGAATCAAAGTGTTTTATTCTGGTAACTAAGCTGCCTCGATGCTTTGACTGGAGGCGAACCTCTCTCGGCAATAGGACTGGGCAAAACCATTGGCTATATGGGACTCACACCCTTTGCCCTTTGTCCGTTGGGATGAATAGGGTGCTCTGGCCAATATATAGTTATAGATAGATACATGCATACATAGGTTTATTTTCCCTCACATCCCCTTTAGTGACCTTTGCCTCCATGAGTATCCTTTGTTTCAGCTTAGGTTGCAGGACCATGGTGGCCTGAAGAGTTAGGGATGAGCTTAACTCTCCCTATAACTGCTAGAAAAGAACATGCGTAGTTGTGTGCATTATCCCCTTTTCTAACCTTAATGGTTCTTAATTTCCATTGTAATAATGTTTTGCTTACACCTGTCAGAAACAATTGACCAGAGTCTTTAAATTCTCTTCTGTAGACTACCTTGGTAATTGTCATCTTTTCCCCAGAAGCATAAAATAGTTCCAACTACTATCCATAGTGTTAAATAATCTCCCCAACCCTGTACTCCTTCCTAGCTGCTCCTATTAAAGGTCCCTGTAGAATTGGGACAGTTTTACAACAAAGTACGAAACCAAGAATCCGTGTAGAAGTGAGAAGACTGTGTTCCATCCTAAGTTCTTCTTTCCCCAGACTTTTTGTTTGTTTGTTTTATGTATTTTATTTATTTGTTTAGGCTGTGCCAGGTCTAAATTGTGGCATGTGGGATTTAGTTCCCTGACCAGGGATCAAACCTGGTCCCCCTGCATTGGGAACACAGAGTCTTACCCACTGGACCACCAAGGAAGTCCCTTCCCAGACTTTTGAGGTCATTTCCCATTTTGTACTCTCTCATACGTAAGTAAGGAGACAAATAAACAAAAAAATGGTGCCACAGTTCTGTGTTTCTCTCTTTGTGTTCCCATTGGGGTAAATAGAGAAATTTCCAAGTTGGTCATTGCACTAATTATACTTTGCTTTCTAAGGTAAACAAATACACATAAGTTAAAAATCGCCTGTGAATACTACAATGGAAAGATCCAAGGGTCAAAAACAGCTTTGGCTACAGAGCGTCATTCTCTAAAATAAGAAAAAGAATAGTGAGGCACCAGAAGATTATCTCAAAAGCATGAATCTGAGCTATGTAGTTAAGACTTTGGTCTCTTGTTCTGAAAGTACATTGTGAAAATAACCTTACTTAATTTTCTTTTCCAGATTCCAGTGAGTAGCCCGTGTTCTATAATTTTTTCTTCCTTCATTATGCCCCTTCAATCCTGTAGCATCTTCCCAAATGAGGACCAAGAGGTGAATAATGACATAAATATTTACTATTCCAAATGCTTTTCTTTGCCCACCCCCTCATCCAGGGGTCAGGAAGAAAGGTGATATGAGCAAGAGGGTCCTTTCTTCCATCTATGGGCTTCTTAACTCTAATGAATATTGTTAGGCAGAGTTCATTAATTTTAGGTTTTTCATCCATTCTTGACTTCACTTGGATTGTGTCTGTAAAAATGAGGCCCCAATTCAGCTCAGTCAGATTTCCATCTTTTTTTTTTTTTTTTTTTGCAGTTAAAATTCTCTATTTTGCCAGTTGTGGTTGCATTCAGCTGGGAAGTTTGAACTTGGCTAGGATCACAGGGATGTGATATGTATCTATTTTCTTTATCATAAATTCAGTTTATGAGACCTCCGACCTTGGAGCCAGTCCCTGGAATGGGGTTATGGAAAAGATCACCTTCTTTGGTTAATATTTTGTGAACAACTTGAAGATATCCCCACTTCTAACCTCTGCTGCATCTTTTTTTTTTTTTTTTTTTTGGTCTCTGTGTCTTTTCTAGAATTAGCTACATACAGTGTTGACCCATCATCCAACAAAACAGAAACAGCTAGTTTCTGCTAATATCATCTGCTCCCTGAAGGGACAGTGTTTGGAATGGTTGCTCTTTTAAAACCACATGCGGGATGGTTTCTTCCCCATGTGATCCATGTCTGAATCACATGAGACCACACACAGCATTCTGTCTTCAAGGGTTCTCCTTCCCAATATATCACACTCTGCTCTCCACCAAATAGGTGGCAATAGCCACAGTGTTTTCAAATGTTCTAGGGATGGGTTACAAGAGAAATGAATGCTTTCCAGGCTTTCAGAGATTTCCGTATACTGTTTGTGTTACTGCTTAATAGTTTTCTGGCTTGAACAGAGGTGGGGAAGAAGAATCTTCTCTCATCTCTCTCAGAAGTTTTGTTAGGGAAATACCACAACCCTCCAGTAGCATTCTCCAGACATTTCTTCTTAATTTATGAACTTCATGGCTGAATTTTTAAACTTACTTTGTCTGCAGAGAGTTGTTAATGAGTGTCATAGATGATTTTTAGAACTTCTTTTGTAACTCTATGATGCTGTAGCCTCCCATTTTGGAAATTTGGGAAACTTGATCCCTATTGTTCTAGATTGTCCACCTCACTGAAGGCTGTGTTTGAGCAGATGCAGATGACCTTGTGGGACTGAAGTTAGAGTGGGTGTTCCCACTGAAGTGAGGAAACAGACTGAAAGTTCAATCTTTGGGGATCTAGGCAATAAAATGTTCACTCATTTGTATGAATCAATTTTATATTTTCTGTGGAATGCATTAGTGTTTCCTTTGGTAAGACTGATCTAAATTTGTTTATTATTATTGATAGCTAGTGCTTACAATACTATTTGCAGTACTGCTAAGGATTTGTGCTATACAAATCCAAGGATTCTTGGAAATCCTAAAGGGATATTTTAATCATTTATGTTAGATCATTTGGGACTTCCCTGGTGGCTCAGATAGTAAAGAATCTCCCTGCAATGTGGGAGACCTGGGTTCGATCCCTGAGTTGTGAAGATCCCCTGGAGTAGAAAATGGCAACCCACTCTACTATTCTTGCCTGAAGAATCCCCATGGACAGAAGAGCCTGGCAGGCTACAGTCCATGGGGTCGTAAAGAGTCAGACATGACTGAGCAACTAAACACATGTTATATCATTTAGTACTTGCTGTTGGGAGATAATTTCTGTTTTGCTTAGGTGTCAACAACCACCATGTCGTGCACATACACCTGTACCTATGTGATGGTTGGAAGAATTTTCTGCAGGTTAGTTTTCAGCTGCATGTATGCCAGTCCTTATTTCTCCAATACTCATATATCTCCAGTGTTTCATACCCTAGGATATATTTATGTCACAAAATAATACGTGATTCCACCCCTTTTTGTCTGTCACAGTGGTAGGTGAGTCGGGACAATGGTAGATAGCAGATTTCCTGGTAGCCATTTCTACATGAGAATAGCTAAAAACAATTGTACATGGAAAGAATCACTTTATCCCACTGAATCCAAACAAGACAGATCCCCAACTAACCTCCTCCTGCCTAGACATCAGAAAGTGCCTCTGGTGTTCCCTCCAATGGCACTGAAAGGAAATTGTGATGGGGAAAGTTGTATGGAGCACATCACTGTCCTTAACTACTTGCAGCAAATTATTTAATTTTGTAAATTTTCAGGAACATATTGCAGGCCACTGCCAACTTGGAAAGGGGTCTGTGCCTGTGAGGGCCCCTAAAACTAATGGTTCATTAGTTTCATGATAAGTTTGTCATTAAAATGTAATCAAACTATCAAAACAAGATTCTGTTTTTCTTTACTTGAATGTGATTTACTGATATCCTTTTAGGAGCAGAGGAGTAAGAAAATGTGCATGATTTCTCAAGCCCACAGGTTATTATCTGTGTGGGCAAAGCAGGATATATTACAAGAGCACACAAACAAAAGCTGATAACCTTTACTGCTTTATTACCTTTTAGGAATTTGTTGCCAACATGATTTGTCCACACAAAATTGTTATAAATTTACATTTAATTTAGGGTTTAAAATAAAAACATTAAAATCACTCTATACTTACTGATCACAACTTATTTTTAAGCAAAAAGGAACAATTTGCTGTTGCCAAGTCCCCTATTTAAAATGAACTTTTGTTTTTTAAAGGAAACTTACATTCAGAAAATGATCCTTCCATTTTATGTTCTAGGCCTAGTGAGGACATTGGGGATATAGGGAAGGAAAGGTAGTCAATAATCTCTGGAACACTTCCAAGCCACTCCAGGGCAAAGTTAACCTAAGGCTATGTCATCTACAAAAATCTTTTCTCTATCAAGAAAAAGGCTTAACAGCTACCAAGGAAATCTAAGATCTTAGGTGAAATGAAGCCCAGTATATTACAAAGATTATGGGCAATGTCCAGAGCAATTTTGTTCTTTAGGAAGCCTCCTAGATCTTGGTGAACATATTTTAAATATTGAAGTCAAAGCATAAGCTGTAGCAAAAATTTAAGCAAACAATTTTCCTATGTTCCCATGAAACCAATAGAATATATTGCATGGTATATAGAAAGCTAGAGGAAATCTCTTGGATTTTATGCCATAATTCTGTGGAATCTTTGCAATCACCTCACACATTTGAAGACCACCCAAGCAGGTAACTGCAGCTGTGTCCAGATATCTTAATAGTTTTTAATAAAAGATGTGTGGTAATTTTTACTGTACTTTGAGGTATTTTCAAATAGCATATAATTATTTACCTTAGGTTTATTTCCTTCAGGGAGGAAACTTGAGACATGATCAATGAAATCATAGAGTCCCTGAAATAAAGCTTGGCTTTACTTGGTGAAATTTTAGCAAAACACTTGAGCTCATATTTAAAATGGTGATAGTCATACAAACACAAAGCCCTCAGGTATTAACATTGAGAAAAACAGAAATAATGTTATGCCCTTAAAGTGAAAGTGAAGTCACTCAGTCACCCAGTCGTGTCTGACTCTTTGTGACCCCATGGACTGTAGCCTACCAGGCTCCTCCTTCCATGGAATTTTCCAGGCAAGAATCCTGGAGTGGGTTGCCACTTCCTTCTCCAGGAGATCTTCCCAGCCCAGGAATCAAATCCAGCCTTCCCTCTTTGCATCAGATTCTTTACCGTCTGAGCCACCAGTTATGCCCTTAGATTAATATTTTCATGTGGATAGGTTTAAAATTTTCTTAAAGCATTTGAGACTGTTCCATGGGAAGGAAGTATACTCCTGATACTTTTAGTGTAGTTCATAACCTTTATTGTTTTCTTTAATCTTTTAAGGAAATTTATAATTTTTAATGCCAACTTAAATGTACAACATGAGAGTTGCAAGTTTTATTTGGGGAAAAATGAGTACTATAGCCCAGGTGACAGGATCTCGGATAACTCTGAAAAATTGCTCCAAAGAGGTAGGGGGGAAGGACTGTATGTACGTGATTTTGGTGAAAGTGGGGTACAAGGAACCAAACAGATTTTGCGGAAAGTTTCTGCTAGTCACAGGAGCAGTCTTCACCATGGAGGATTTTAGGGCACTTTTAGGTATGATATACAAGAATTGGGCTCCCAAAATTGTCTCCTGAACATACCTATCTGAAGACCTGGTCTGCTAGTTTTTCCCAAAGCACATAGTGCCTCATTTCTGATCTCTGCCCTGAGCTCCTTTTATGGGGTGTTCAAGGTCAGCAGCTGCAGCATCACATGATTTAACCCCTGTAGAGGTAGATGGCAAGTGCCAATTTGTAGTTGACATCAACAATAACATTTTCAAATGTTTGTAAGAAATTCAGATAATTTGGAAGAAACAGACTCCTAATTCACTGGGGAGCATCACACTTGCTCTATTTTTATATATGCACAGATACATTTATTTTAAAAAGGAGACCATCGTACATGCTCTTTTGTACCTTAACTCTTTAGTCAAAATACATGTTCTAGATATATTTTCATAACATTATACTCTCATGTAACTCATTTAAAAATAACTTTTTAATTAATTTACCTATTTCATCATTAATATTTGATTATTACTAATATTTACTGTGAGACAAAATGGTGCATTGAATATATTTTGCATTTGATGTCATAATAAATGTGCTAAGAACTTTTCTGAATCTTTGTGAAATATTCACAGGTAAAACCAATCATAGAGTTCCTTTTCCTTTCCTGTGTCTAGATTTTTATTATTTATGTTAGTCACTTAAAATCAATTAGTATCATCCATTTCTATGCTCTGAAACAGTTTGTAGATATAAATAACATTGGAATACTTGTTTCCTGAAATTTTCTAAAATTTGTACCCAAAACATCTTGCCCTGGTAATTACATGCTACCATCATCTACTGTCCTATTAGTTACTGAAGAGTTGAAACACAGAAAGGAGAAAACAAAGAATATCCAGAATCGATAAGGCCAGTAGTTGAACAGTCAAGATATGAATCTTGAGTATGGTATTCTAGAGAAGATAAGTAAATGAGCACTGACTTTATGAACACTGAATAAATGAAATATGTTCAGGCTTCATCATTCACTAAGTACTTATTCAGTGAGTGATGTGACTGATAGTTGCTCAGTCATGCCTGACTCTGCAACTCCATGGACTGTACCCTGCCAGGCTCCTCTGTTCATGGAATTCTACAGGCAAGATTACTGGAGTGGATTGCCATTTCCTTCTCCAAAGTACTTACTGAAGAGAGAGCTGTTTGTAACTTGTAAATTTTCTGATTTGGGGGGAATGTATGAAAATATTTTTCCCTCAAATTTGAATATAGATTGACTCATTTAAGACTAAGTATTTAACAGTTTTCTCTAGTATTTTTCTTATTTTCCCAATATATTTGAGCACTCTAGAGAAACAAACCATTAAAAGATGATAGATGGGTTCATGGATGGATGAATGGATAGATAGAGATAGATATAAAGATATCCAAATGAGTGTAGGGCATATATATAAAACCCAAGAGAACCAATGGTATAACCTCGGTTAGAATCTGAAGGCCTGAGACTAGGAGAGTTGATGGTATAAACTCGTCAGACTCTGAGTTTAAAGGCAGAAAACCAATGTCCCAACTCAAACACAGTTGGACAGTGAGGACAAATTCTCCCTTCCTCAGCCTTTTTGTTTAGTCTGACCTTCAATGAATTGGACAAGGCCACCCCACAAGGAGGGCAATCGGCTTTGCTCAGTCTGCTAATTCAAATGTAAACCTCATCAAGAATCTGCCTAGCCAATACACCCAGTATAGCCATGTGGGAACAAAAGCATAAGGTGAGTTTAATTTCCATTCTTATGAACTATTTCTCTTCGATAATTTTTTTTTCTCACTTTACCAGGCAACAGTCTAATATAGGTCTGTTTTCGGGTTTTCTCTAAGGATAGAAGATTACTTGGCTGTTGGTTCAGGTCTTGCTTCAGCTCAAGAAGTTTCTTCCTTGATATTTTCCTCTGTGCTGTCCTCCAGTCTCTATTTTTGGATGCCAGTTTAACCAGGGTTTTCTGGAATCCCTGGTAGCTCAGTGGTAAAGTGTCTGCTTGCAGTGCAGGAGACACAGGTTCCATCCCTGGGTTGGGAAGATCCCCTGGAGGGCAGCCCACTCCAGTGTTCTTGCCTAGGAAATCCCATGGACAGGGGAGCCTGGTGGGCTACAGCCCATAGGGTCACAAAGAGTTGGGCGGAACTTAGTGGCTGAACAAGAACAATAACAACTCCAGAATCTGTCCCCATGTCTTCTGACTGTGCTCATTACTGTTACCTTTGGTATTTTATTCCACATTCTAAGAATTCCAACTCATGATTTAGCCAGCTATCATTCTCATTCTGTGATTCCATCTTTGTATTATATTCTTCCTCTTTATTTTCATTTCTTCATGTTATTTGCTTCTTAAGCAAATTTGTAGTTTTAGTTTGTGGCATCTCTTCATCCCTCTGAAGATACTATTTATTATTAAAGTTAGCTGCTGTTTCAATTCTTGGGATTTTTCAGTCTAGTGATTTTCTTCATGCTTCTGATTTTATTCAAATACGCAGTGATTTTTGGTTGCCTACTTAGTTTTCATGAAACAAAAGCTTAAATTGTAAAATCGTTCTAGCTGGAGTGTTTCCTAAGCACTCTGACTTCCCAAGCTTTCTGACAGTAAAGCAATTTTTACAGACAATGTAGGGGCTGTGCTGCCTGAAGTGAAGTGCAAAGCTAAAGCTTAGGGGTTGGTTTTTGGATAAGCAACCAGGTAGGCTTGCCTTCAGATGGATGGGAATGAATTTTCTAGGGATGTGTATTTCATGTCCTTTGAAGTAAACAAATGGAAACTAAGTCCTGTGTTGCTTTTTTTGGACACGACTGAGCGACTGAAGTGAACTGAACTGAATACCCATTTTATGATTCCCTGTGGCAGATTGCTTATAAATGTAGTGTATTTTATGTTATCCTTGTACCTTTAAGGCAAATGCCAGAGCCAACAGCTGTGGTACCAAGAGAATGGGACAGTTTCCCCATCATCTTAAATTAATTGATTTGAAGACAGTTCCCTGTTAGATCCTGCTATCTCTGCTTGTGTGACTTCTCCAAGGTTTTGGTGGGAAACCCCACTTTCAGGGAGTACTGGACTTCTCCTTTTTTGTGTTGTTATTCTGCCATATTGCTTTCCCGCATCAATGACTTCATATGATTGCTAGCTCCTCAATTCAACCCAAAAGACTTCAGTGAATTAGCCTTATTTTTTAATATATTGTGGCCTATCAGTTAGATTTTAAGAAGAAAAACAAACTTTCACCAAATCTGATGTTTTAATGCATAGGGTTTTTAATGTTTACCTCAGATGCAGAGACTGGAAGTGAATCATATTCCTCGTCTTATGACACACTATGCCAGTAGTCATTGAAAGCCGTCTTGTGTATATTATCCCTCAGTGCAGAGCCTGATGTATATGCCTCCCAAACACATTCACTGAAGTGATTCAATGTGCAACACCAGGGTTTCAGATCTCCTAATTGCTGTAGGATATTTTATATATCCATTCAATACATTTTATTATTTATATTACCTTTACTTATTTTACTGTAAGTGATGCTGTTTTGAGCATCTTCATATTAACCTTGTGCCCTGGGAACAGTTATAGTTTCTCTGAGAAATGTATTCAGGAGTGGGGATGTTGAGTGATGTGATGTATCCATTCTCAATGTTACCAGTTATGACAGAAATACTCTTCACAATAACTATAATTTTTACTTGTATTTAAGTACACACACACACACTACACATACATACATACATATATATATATATATAAATCATTTCCCCATTCAGCCATTGGTAATATATAACTTTCTTATTTTTGCCAAGATAATGGATATTAAGTGGTATGTCACTATTGTTCAAATTTGTATTTTCTAATTACTAATGAGGTTGAGCATCTTTTCATGTCAGTAGGAAAGTTTGGTTTTCACATCATATAAATTGCCTAGTAAAAACTTTTATCCACTATTTTAACTGGATTGTTTTTGTTGATTTTCTAATGATTGAAAAAATATACTTACTAGTATACATATTAGAGAAATATATGTTTAATTTGCACTTAATGAGAGCATACATTAATTATAAAATTAAATCTTTGGCAACTGATGAATAAATATATATGCAAATAGGTTTTAGTTCAATTCGAGTTCAGAAAAAATTGGTTTCAGCTCATGTTGCAGTTTTAAATCCTATTACATTTTTCTTTCTAACTTTCAGAAGCTATTTGAAATTCATTTTGGACTGTGTTTTAGATGTATGACTTCTTTTTTGGTTTTTTGGTGTGTGTGTGTGTTTCTGTGTGCTAAGTATGTGACCATCCAAAGAAACAAAATTCCTGTGATTTTCTGCTTTTTTTAGAAATCAAACTGATTAAGTGAACATATTTGTTGTCATCTGGGCTGTGCTACACATGTCATTATGTCAGGTACATATAGAATCACATTAGAATGCCTGCTTTCAAGCAACTAATTCACTCTTGCCACTTTCTGTTAAGTTCACTATGGTTGAGGAAGGAGGTGCTCAGTTAAAATCTAGCTAATTCAACTGAATGCCAAATCCTTTTAGATTAAGGAATTAGAAATGTAACCGCAGTAGAAATGACAAGTATAGCTCTCAAGTTATATACACTATATGTAGTATTTTGCTGTTGTAAAATTAATGTACTGTAGTATAAAGAGATTTTGGATTTTTAGAGGCACATGTATTTTCAAATCCTATGCCAATATTGAGTAGCACTATGAACTTCAGAAAGTTCTGAACTACAAAATTCTGAAAGTTTCCTTCCATGTGAAATAATAATATTAATATCTGCATCATAGATATTATGTTTTGTTATGATCCGTTATTGTGAAAATTAAATGCAATTATAAATGCCTCCCCTGAATTTTCTTTATTTTTGTTGAAGTGTTAGGCTAGAGACAAATTTACTCCATATTTTTCATTTAATTACACTGCACTTGAAAAAATTAGAACAATTTGGCACATTAGTAAACTAATGTTTTAAAGGTTTTATTAAGGTAATTTGAAAAATATATAAAGTGTACATGATGATTGGATATATATTATGAAACCTTTCCTCCCATCGAGTTAATTGACACATCCATCTCCTGACATTTATCTTTTTTATTTTTAGTGAGAACTTAGTTTCTAGGCTCCTACCAAATTTCAGTTGTATGAGACAGTATTATCAACTAGGGTCACCATGTTTCAGGTGAAGACCTCAGCTCTTATTCATCTTATAACTGAAAGTTTGTAACCATTTGCCAACCTCCTGTTTTTCCCACCTTCCAGCCTCTGGCATCCACCATCCTACTCTGTTTCTGTGAGTTTGACTTTTTTTTTTTCTTTCTGAGTCCACATGTAAGTAAGAACCGTGCAATAATTGTCTTTCTCTCTGTGACTTATTTCATTTAGAATAATGCCATCTAGGTTCATCCATGTTATCACAAATTACACTATGTTCTATTTTATGGCTATTCCATCATATCTGTAAAACACAGATTTATACTGAAAATCCACTGATAAACCTTGTAGGGGCTTCCCTTGTCCTGGGTTGGCCAAAAAGTTCATTCTGGTTTTTCCAGTACATCTTACATATAAATACAAACAGTTGAATTTCCCGTGCTGCTTTTAAGATTCTCTGTCTTTACCTTTATGACGATGAAATTATCATGAATAATAACGTATCTTGGTGTGGGTTTTTTTTTAACTCAACTTATTTGGTAATCATTAGACTTCCTGGATCTGGAAGATTAACAAGTTAGGGATGTTTTCAGATGTTATTTCTTCAAATAGATTTTCTTCCACTTTCTCTTTTTCTTCTCCTCCTGGATCCCCTATAAAGTGTAGTGTGTCCTCTTGATGATGTCTGATAAGTTCTTTAATCAATCTTTCTCGTTTTGGTTTCTCTGCTTGAATTTCATTGCCCTGTCTTTGAGTTCATGAATCAGTTCTTCAAGTTGGTCTGGTGTCTTGTCAAACTCTTCTGTTTAATTTTTCAGTTCACTTTATGGTATGCTTCTGCTCTATGATCTTTGTTTGGTATTAATGGTATTTTCTATCTTTGTTGAAACTCTCAAATTGTTCATGCATTGCTCTCCAGACTTCAGTGAGCACCTTGATGCCTGATATTTTGAACCTCTCCATTTAATAAATCATTTGCTTCTCTTTTATTGAGATCAGTTTCTGAAGAGTTAATGTTCCTTAAGAAACCTGTATGCAGGTCAGGAAGCAACAGTCAGAACTGTACATGGAACAACAGACTGGTTCCAAATAGGAAAAGGTGTATGTCAAGGTTGTGTATTGTCACCTGGCTTATTTAACTTATATGCAGAGTACATCATGAGGAACGCTGGGCTGGAAGAAGCACAAGCTGGAATCAAGATTGCTGGGAGAAATATCAATAACCTCAGATATGCAGACGACACCACCTTATGGCAGAAAGTGAAGAGGAACTCAAAAGCCTCTTGATGAAAGTGAAAGAGGAGAGTGAAAAAGTTGGCTTGAAGCTCAACATTCAGAAAACAAAGATCATGGCATCTGGTCCCATCACTTCATGGGAAATAGATGGGGAAACAGTGGAAACAGTGTCGGACTTTGTTTTTTTGGGCTCCAAAATCACTGCAGATGCTGATTGCAGCCAGGAAATTAAAAGACGCTTACTCCTTGGAAGGAAATTTATGACCAACCTAGATAGTATATTAAAAAGCAGAGACATTACTTTGCCAACCAAGGTCCGTCTAGTCAAGGCTATGGTTTTTCCCATGGTCATGTATGGATGTGAGAGTTGGACTGTGAAGAAAGCTGATCACCGAAGAATTGATGCTTTTGAACTGTGGTGTTGGAGAAGACTCTTGAGAGTCCCTTGGACTGCAAGGAGATCCAACCAGTCCATTCTAAAGGAGATCAGTCCTGGGTGTTCATTGGAAGGACTGATGCTAAAGCTGAAACTTCAATACTTTGGCCACCTCATGCAACAAGTTGACTCACTGGAAAAGACTCTGATGCTGGGAAAGGTTGGGGGCGAGAGGAGAAGGGGACGACAGAGAATGAGATGGCTGGATGGCATCACCGACTCGATGGACATGAGTTTGAGTGAACTCCGGGAGTTGGTGATGGACAGGGAGGCCTGGCGTGCTGTGATTCATGGGGTCGCGGAGAGTCGGACACAACTGAGCGACTGAACTGAACTGACTGAACTGCATGTTCCTTTACTTGAGATCTATAACTTGTTCTGCACTTTCCTAGATCCCCTGCGTGGTTTCTGCTCGTTGGATGAGGCAGCCTCCTCTCCCAGTCCTCATGGACTGATGTCGTGTAAATGAAAAAGCCAAACCCAAATTTGTGGTTGCCTCTCAGCCTTTGTGGTTGTGTAAGCTACGGTCTTTGTTCCTTGTGGCTCCCAGTAGTGAGGCTATGTGAAGAGCAGTCATGTTCTAAAGGAAGGGACCATAGCACCTGGATGGAGGCTGATTAGAAGCCAGACTCTCAGGCAGGAGCTGAGAAACTATGAAATTAAACCACTCCCAGAAGGACACCGGGGGGTGGGCATTTTTGTCTTCTGTCCCTTTGTGCTGAGCTAGGCTGTGTAGCCTTGGGCTTGGGGGGTATTGGTCTCGTGCCTGCTTCTGGTTTGCTGTTGCCCTGTGGGACTCATCAGCTCAAACCCCAGTGATGATCAGAGCTGGGTGATTTAGGATCCATCTTCAGGTGACATTGGTGAAGTTTAGGGTGCTAGATGCATCAATAAGCTCCTTTCAACTTCCAGCACCAATGCTGGTGACTTTTTTTTTATTGGAGAGAGAGTTGAAAGGAGAAGCTGGGCGAAGCGCACACTGATTCTTTCAGACTTCAGGGAGAATCACGGTCAGCACCAGGATGCTTCCTAATAAGTTGTTACATCCTCAGGAGGCAGCTTGTGAAGTGGGAGCCACTCCTTCCAGGGAGTTTTGTGTATATTTCTGCCCTCTCTGTGCTGTGCCCTGAGAAACACGTGCCAGGAGTCCCTGTTTGTCGATTAAGAACTGGTCTGTCTTTGCTATAATTCTGTGTGACGTGTACACTCAAGTTTCATTGGCTTTCAGAGCTAAGCATTTTGGGTGCTCATAGCTCAGATGAGGGTCACTGAAGTGCTGGATGTGTGGTCCAGGTCTTTAGCTCCTCAGGGAGATGCTGGGAGTTGCATAGTTCCTGCTGTTTGCTTGGTGCTGTGCCAGGACTGGGGTTGATAGTGAGATTGTGTCTCTCGGCCTTTCCTGCCTATGTCCTGTTTCTCATTTATCCAGTTTGCAGAAGTCACTCAGATAGTTTCTGGATTATTTTCAGAAGGAAGTGCTCTGCGTGTTACTTTACATTTGATACATCTACGGAAAGAAGAAATTTCAATAGTCTCCTGGGTCACCATCTTGGTCTCTCTTGGTTCAAATATTCAAGCAGACTTTGGTTCACAAAGAATGCTCTTGAGTAAGGACACTGATGTTTACCACATTCACAATTCATAATGTTTAGGGTTAATATGACTGGAAAAAAGTTCAGCATTTACTTCAGAATTTCTTTAAGACTCTTTAAGAAACAATGAAGTCAGATAATTAGGCCTTTAGGGAAGCTTGTGACCTATGCATGAGTTCTTGCTCTTCTCACTCTTTGGTCTTTATGTTTTCTTGTCCTTTTCAAGGCCAGAACCCTGAAACCAAAGGCTGCATCCATTTTTCTCAAAATTGCTTCCTTATCTTAATAACTGCACTCTTGTCACTTAACTCTGCCATATATGACTATATTTTATTGCTGTTGTTAATGGTTACACGTGATTATATGTAGCTAAAATATTTGCATATTAATAAGAAGTCTTTAACACTGAAGTGTGATTGATGATAGACTTCAATAACATTGAGGTAAATAGATGGTATGAATATTATGCAGATAGAATATCCTATCTGGATATTTTATATAGAATTAAAGTAATATGAGTATTGGATGGTGAGCTAATTCTGTCTGAGTGCTTCTCCTTCATGGATATGATTAGTTAGTTAGTTAGTTCAGTCGCTCAGTCGTGACCAACTGTTTGCCACCCCATGAATCACAGCACGCCAGGCCTCCCTGTCCATCACCAACTCCCGGAGTTCACTCAAACTCATGTCCATCAAGTCAGTGATGCCATCCAGCCATCTCATTCTCTGTCGTCCCCTTCTCCTCCCACCCCCAATCCTTCCCAGCATCAGAGTCTTTACCAGTGAGTCAACTCTTTGCATGTAGTGGCCACAGTATTGGAGTTTCAGCTTTAGCATCAGTCCTTCCAATGAACACCCAGGATTGATCTCCTTTAGAATGGACTGGTTGGATCTCCTTGCAGTCCAAGGGACTCTCAAGAGTCTTCTCCAACATCACAGTTCAAAAGCATCAATTCTTCGGTGATCAGCTTTCTTTACAGTCCAACTCTCACATCCATACATGACCACTATTTCAGATCAAATTAGTTACCTTAACTCATCAAAGTTGTAATATGATTCACTACATCTATACTGTCCTTAAAAATAAAAATTATGTAATTATTATAGTCAAAATTGCGTGGTTAAAAATGGCTCTTATCCATATTCATGTTCATTTTGGTTTCAGGCTTAAATGTGACTCATACGTTTGGAATGCATTTCCCTGGCTCTATTTATATGTGTATTTGGGTGTGTCAGAAATAGGGTTTCTATATTAAATACATTTATGGATCATTTTAACTTCAGAAAATCTTTTAAAGTTATCTGCCAAGTTAAAATAGTATTTTTTTTTACTTCTTTTAAAAAGTTAGTGTCTAATAATTAATGTACTTCCACTTATACATTAAAGCTACTATTACTTTTTAATCCAGACCACTGAGGTTGTTTGGCTTCCCTGGTGGTTCAACTGGTAAAGAATCTGCCTGCAGTGCATGAGAGCTGGGTTTGATCCCTGGGTTGGGAAGATCCCCTGGAGAAGGGAAGGCTACCCTCTCCAGTATTCTGGCCTGAAGAATTCCATGGACTGTATAGTCCACGGGGTCGCAAAGAGTCGGACATGACTGAGCGAATTTCACATAGAATTAGTTTGAATTAATTGATCTTGAGATGTTAAGTATTTACACAAATATCTTTTGATTTTTCCACCCAGATACATTTAGACTACAGTCTGTTCCTCTTGCCCTTCAGTCTTTCATACTCCATTTTTATTGCTTATTCTAGAATTTAACTCACATTTTCCCACGTATTAGCTTCATTATGAATCAGTCTTACTGTTTGACAATTTGTATAGACTTGCATATTTTGCAGTTGCAACTGTCTATAATTGTTAATTACTTTTTAGGTTTACTATCCTTGTTACTATTATGATACGTACTTTCTTATTTGGTATATTTTTGGAAGCAAGTATTTCTATGAGCAGCATATTTTGTAATGATCCATCCATCATCTTAAATGTAATTACATAAATGCAGAAAATAGATTGTAAGGGAGGTGTTAGTGGTAAAGAACCTGCCTACTAATACAGGAGACATAAGAGATGCAAGTTCAATCCCTGGGTCGGGAAGATCCCCTGGAGGAAGAAGTGGAGTATTCTTACTTTGAGAATCCCATGGACAGAGGAGCCTGGCAGGCTACAGTCCATGGGGTCACAAAGAGTCGGACATGACTGAAGTGACTTAGCATGCAAGCACACATACACTGATAATTCATAATCATTTTGATCAGAATGAGTTATGCATTAAAGTAATAACATAAAATTGAGCTAATCTCTCACCAGTTTTCTATCATAAAAGCATGTACTCTAGGGATACATCATCAAAAATAAAATAATTGTAGAAATATAAGCAGTGACCTAGTAATTCAGGAGACAGCAGCATGTATACTCGGGATTTTGGATGTCCTTACTGCAGTTTTTATACTTTGGTTGGTCTTGTGTGTTTGTAGTTGTATATTTGAAATGATGAAGTCAAGCTATAAAAATAAGCAATGTATGGCACTGTAAATCTCTACTGGCTTTCCTCCCCCCCCCAATAGAGTTAAACTTCATTTTACATCAAACTCTTGCAATCCAGCTATCTTAATCATTCATCTTTTACACAAACAAAATTGACTCATAAAATGACAGTTTGTTTCACAGTGAGCAGATGTAGGCATACATTACATGGCAGCCCATCTGTGGCCATCATATATCTCTGTGTCTCATAAAAAACACTGGTTCTCCTAAAGAAATGTTCACCAGTTGAAGATTCTGCCCCAATAATCCAGGTCTCAGCTATTTGAACTCACTCTCTTGAATACAGTGTTTAGGGCCTCCCTCGAAGGCACTGTGGGTAGAATAGGAAAGAACACCAAGTGTTTTTTGTAGACTGGCTGGGGCACCAGGGACCTTTCACAAGTCTGCTGAAATGTATTTACATATAATTAAAGTAAATTTTTCACATGAAAATTTCAAAAGAATGATTGTAAAACAAAACAGAGTACCAGTGTAAGAATAAAGGTTAAACAGAAGAAAATGTAATGCCAAACCAAAACCAAAATATATATATATATATATGTGTGTGTGTGTGTGTTTGCTAGAACCTGCAAAAACTTGATCTCATGAGTGTGCCAGTTACCTGCCCAGAAAAAATAAGCAATGTTATTTAAAAAGAGAAGTGCTGAAGCATAATTAAATGAATTGTAAGAAAAATATGGCAATATTTTTAAAATATGATACTTCTTTCATTTAAATGAGTCTTCATAGTTAACTGGAAAAAAAAAAATCCCAGTATTTAAAAATGTGACTTTTGCTATTGTGTCAGGCAGCCCCTAAGATGGCTTCATGTGATACTCTGCCTTATAGAATTCCTTTCCATTTAGTGAGTAGTTTCTAATCTATAGAATACTAACAACATTGAAAAGAAGGATGAAAAGCACTGAGTTAAAGTCAACTTGTTTCTGATAGTTTAGCTTTGGTAGGAATAAAATTGTATATGCATGTAATATGTATATATATCTATTGCTATAACTTACCTCAAAACCTAGTGTCTTAAAACATCACGCATTTTTTATCTCAAAGTTTCTGTGCGTCAGAACTGTACACAACTTAGGTGGATCCCTCTACATATAGTTAATGGTCTCCCATGGGCATGGAATCTATGAGCTGGCTTTGGCTGAAGCGGAAAACTGAGGCTCATCTGACGAAGGATCTTTGTCCAAGCTCCCTCACATGGTTAGTGACAGGATTTACAATAGTTAAGTTTTAGTCACTCAATCATGTCCACCTCTTTGTGACCCCATAGACTGTATCCCACAAGACTCCTCTGTCCGTGGGATTTCCCAGGCAAGAATAGTGGAGTGAGTAGCCATTCCCTTCACCAGGAGATCTTCCTGACCCAGGGATTGAACCCTGGTCTCCACCTTGCAGGCAGATTCTTTACCATCTGAGCCACCAGGAAAGCCCTTATAATAGTTGCTTAGGGCTTATTTGACTGAGGATCTCAGTTACTTTCTGTTACTTGGAGACTGTCAGTTTCTTGATACCTGGTCTTCTCCAACATGCTTGCTTCATCAAAGACTATAAGAAAAAAGAGAATTACAGAGTCTACTATCAAGAAAAAAAATCACACTATTTTGTAACCATATCATAGAACTGATAGCTTCTGTATGTGGTCATACTGTACTACCGATTAAAAACAAGTCACTCAACTGAAATGAGTTGTGTAAGTCAGGGAATACCAGGGGTTGGGATCAGGTGAGGCCACCTGAGTGACTGCCTGTCACAATGGTAGTGTTAATTGCTCAGTTGTTTCTGACTCTTCGCAACCCCATAGACTGCTTGCCAGGCTCCTGTGTCCTTGGAATTCTCCAGGCAAGAATGCTGGAGTGAGTTGCCATTTCCTTCTTCAGGGGATCTTCCCAGCCCAGGGATTGAACCTGGGTTCTCCCGCATTGAAGGAAGATTCCTTACAGTCTAAGCCACCAGGGAAGCCTGTCACAATATCAGAAGTTATAGTTAACCAGCAGTGGCTACAGATCTGGAAAAGGTCAGCTGGCATAAGATTGTAAATATCTCAAGAGAACAATGAACATAAATGATTTCTTTGTCTATTGTCAGCCCATGAGCTCCCAAGAAAGATGTTTGTGGTTTCAGGGCTATTGAATAGCCTCATGTTGTCTCCACATGTGTCCCTTTTCTGTTCTTTTATGCCATATTTAGAAAAGTATCTTGAAATAAAAAGGTCCTATAGAAGAGTTAACCTATTGTTTAAATTTTCACTAATATTGTATAATTAAAAGATTTCTGGAGAACAGCTATGTTTTGATTAAAAATAGATGGGGTTACGAGAGAGAGAGAAAGGTGCAGAAAAATTCCCCCTGAGTCAAAGTGCACCTTGGTTACATCTAATTGGTTCAGTCTCATCATCTTTGCCAGACATTCTTCTAGACATCTGACACTATAAAGGTGAGCAAGATAAATACAATTCCTGTCATCTCAGACCTCACATATTAGTAACAGTGCATTGTAAATAAATAATATATTTTGCACAAATGCTAATTGCTATACAGAAAATAAAACAGGATGCTGGAATAAAGCATGAGAGTTTGGGCCAAGGGGACACAAAAACCTTGGGGAGGAGCATTTGCCAAAAATAAAAAAAAAAGAGCAAAAAACAATCTCTGGGATAGGAATAAACTTGCTGTGTCCAGAACACAGGATTGACAACATCAGGAAGTAGTGTAAGAGAATGAGGTCTTGAAAATGAGGCAGGGGCCAGATTAAATGGGGTTATTGTAATGGGTTAGAATTTTATTTCATTGCATTGGAAAAACTTTGAAGATTTTTAGGCAGAACAGTTGCAGAATCAAATTTAAAAAGCTTCTTCACAATAAAGGAAACCATCAACAAAATAAGAAGGCAACCAATATCTGCAAACCACATATCCAGACTATATGAGCAACTCAGTAGGGAAAAAAAAGAAAAAAAACCAGATTAAAAAATGAACAGATCTGAATAGACATTTTTCCCCCAAGGAAGACACATAGATAGCCAAAAGGTATGTGAAAGAGAAATCAAAACCATAAAGAGATATCACCTATTAAGATGGCCATTATCAAAAAAACAAGTTCAGTTGCTCAGTCATGTCCGACTGTTTGCCACCCCATGAATCACAGCACACCAGGCCTCCCTGTCCATCACCAACTCCCGGAGCTCACTCAAACTCATGTCCACAGAGTCGGTGATGCCATCCAGCCATCTCATTCTCGGTCGTCCCCTTCTCCTCCCGCCCCCAATCCTTACCAGCATCAGAGTCTTTTCCAGTGAGTCAACTCGTCGCATGAGGTGGCCAAAGTATTGGAGTTTCAACTTTAGCATCAGTCCTTCCAGTGAACACCCAGGATCGCTGACTAGAATGTGTAAAAAGGAGAAGCTTTGTGCAGTGTTGGTGGGAACATAACCTAGTAGAATTAATATGGAAAATAGTATGGCAGTTGCTTAAGAAATTAAAAATGGAACTGCTGTGTGATTCAGCAATCCTATTTCTAGGAGTGTATCCACAGGAAGTAAAACCATTATCTCAAAGAGATTATCTCTACTCCTGTGTTGATTATGGCATTATTCACAATAGCCAAGATATGGAAACAAAGTTTCTATTGTTTGGATAGAATGGATAAACAAAGATAGATTATTCATACAAAATTATAAATGAAGAAAATCCTGTCATCTGCAACAAAGTGGATGAACTTGAAGGGTATTATGCTAAGTAAAATAAGCCAAAGAGAGAAAGACACATGGTATTACTTACATGAGGAATCCTGAAAAAAAGAAGTAAAATGTATGAAAGAAAGCGGAAGTGAGGTCATTCAGTCATGTCCAACTCTTTGCAACACTATGGACTGTAGCCGACTAGGCTCCTCCATCCATGGAATCTTCCACACAAGAGTACTGGAGTGGGTTGACATTTCCTTCTCCAGGGGATCTTCCTGACCCAGGGATCAAACCCAGGTCTCCTGCAATGCTGGCAGACACTTTACCTTTTGAGCCACCAGGGAAGCCCATCAAATGTACAGAAGGTAGAAAAATGCCTGCCTGGTACTGGGAAAGCAGAGAAATAGGGAGAGGCTGGTAAGAGAGCTAATTCTTAGGTAGTTGATAAGGAGTCAGGGACCCTCAAGGAGAAAGGGGTCTGGGGCTCTCGAGGAGAAAAGGACAAACTTTTTCTTCTACATTGCTTTGTCTTAGTCACATAAGTTTATTCTTAAACTCTGTTGTTATGACAACTAGCTTTAAGAGTAACTTTCTTTACGCTCAGAGCTAATGTGCTGTGTGTGCTGGGTTGCTCAGTCGTGTCTAACTCTTTGTGAACCCATGAACTATAGATCACCAGGCTCCTCTGTCCATGGGGATTCTCCAAACAAGAATACTGGAGGGGGTTGCCATGCCCTTCTCCAGGGGATCTTCCCAACCCAGGGATGAACCCAGGTCTCCTGCATTGCAGGCAGATTCTTTATTGTCTGAGCCACCAGTGTCGCTAATGATTACACAGCAAAACAATTCATCTTCCTCAAGGGTATGTTTTTCCTTAAACTCTGTACTAATGATTATATAACAACAATGTATCTTGCTGGAGGACATGATTCTCCTTCTTAACAAGAACCCCCCTGACTAATATGTTGTAGGAGTGGGTGTGGTAAGACCTTTCTATTGTTAGTTCTAAATCATACTAATTTAAGAAGAAATTAAAAGACGCTTACCTTGGAAGGAAAGTTATGACCAACCTAGACAGCATATTAAAAAGCAGAGACATTATTTTGCCAACAAAGGTCCGTCTAGTCAAGCCTATGGTTTTTCCCATGGTCATGTATGAATGTGAGAGTTGGACTGTGAAGAAAGCTGATCGCTGAAGAATTGATGTTTTTGAACTGTGATGTTGGAGAAGACTCTTGAGAGTCCCTTGGACTGCAAGGAGATCCAACCAGTCCATTCTAAAGGAGGTCAATCCTGGGTGTTCATTGGAAGGACGGATGCTAAAGCTGAAACTGCAATACTTTGGCCACCTCATGCGACAAATTGACTCACTGGAAAAGACTCTGATTCTGGGAAAGGTTGGGGGCGGGAGGAGAAGGGGACGACCAAGAATGAGATGGCTAGATGGCATCACCGACTCTGTGGACATGAGTTTGAGTGAACTCCGGGAGTTGGTGATGGACAGGGAGGCCTGGCGTGCTGTGATTCATGGGGTCGCAGAGAGTCGGACACGACTGAGCGACTGAACTGAACTGAACTGAAGAGTGGATCTGGTAAAAAGTATATAAGGCCTTGATCAGACTAGCCAATGGGGCACTTTCTGTCCCCCTTCTGATATCTGTGTCCAAAGCTTTCTCCATCCTTTATCATTGTAATCAAACTTCTGCCAAGCTAAAGGTCTGAGTAATCAAGCCTGGTCCCTGATCCTGAATCTAAATCTTCTGGAGATCACGAATCTGACACCATTCACCATAAGCTATCACTGGTAAAACGATACAAGCTGAGTCATAAAATAAATAAAGTCTGAGGATTATATTCTGGCATGGCAACTATAGTAGAATAATACAGTATTGAATGGAGAATTCTTTCACAATGTATAATGGCATTGTATGATATACCTTAAGTATATCATAATTTTGTTTGTCAATGAAGCCTCCAATAAAGCTGAAAAAAAGTTCAGTCAGTTCAGTTCAGTTCAATCGCTCAGTCGTGTCTGACTCTTCGCGACCCCATGAATCACAGCACACCAGGCCTCCCTGTCCATCACCAACTCCCAGAGTTCACTCAAACTCATGTCCACAGAGTTGGTGATGCCATCCAGCCATCTCATTCTCTGTCATCCCCTTCTCCTCCTGCCCTCAACCTTTCCCAGCATCAGAGTCTTTTCCAGTGAGCCAACTTGTCGCATGAGGTGGCCAAAGTATTGCCGTTTCAGCTTGTATTAAGTTAAATAATCCATAAGAAATGCTAAAATAAAAGCCCAAGATTAAGTTCAAAGAAAGAAAATGCCATAAAAATAATGAGTAAAAAATATACCTTTTAAAAATTATTTTTAATTGGAGAATAATTGCTTTACAATATTGTGCTGCTTTCTGCCATACAACAACATGAACCAGCCATAGGCATACATATGTCCACTCCCTCTTGAACCTCCCTCCCTCCCTTCTATGTTGTCAGAGAGCGCCAGGTTGAGCTCCCTGTGTCATACAGCAAATTCCCACTGGCTATCTATTTTATATACTATGTTTGTAAAATATATACCTATTTATTAGCACATACATACTGTGTATGTGATAGATGTTTCAGTGCTACTCTCTCAATTGCCCCAGTGTGTCCATAAGTCTCTTCTTTCTCTATGTCTGCATCTCCATTTCTGCCTGTAAATAAGTTCATCAGTACCATCTTTCTAGATTCCATATATATACATTAATATATGATGCTAACTTATTCTTATGAAGGATGACTTGGGTGAAAAAAACTTTCTGGGAGCAAAATGGCTTCAGCTGGAAATCTCAAGTAGAGAACAAACTGGAACTCGGCCAAGATTTTTTTTCCAGCGAGAGTCAGGATGCGTGAAGCAGCATATTGTAGGGAACATTCTCACTTGGTTAAGAATTATGAGAACAGACAGTCCAAGGAGGATGCAGGAAGACTGACTGAGGGAGGGAGACGGCAGGACCCAAGGGAAAACGTAGCCTGGAGAACCGTGGAAGTAATTAGTTAAAGACACAGTGAAAGGTGCCCCTGAAACTGACACATTTAGTAATGGAATAGTTACAGGCCTGGCGAAAGGTAAGGCTAGGCAGCATGTTTGAATGAACTAGAACAGAAGTTATGAAGAAGACTATTTTTCACTGCAGTTTTGCTGAAACAAATGCTTATCACTATCTGAGAAAGCACACATTTTTGTAAAGGAATTTAAAAGTCTATAAAACAGAAAAAGCTTTTCCTTTTGTCACACCTCTTAGACAATAATTAACCTTGGTTAGTCTTATAAAACTCTACCTGAAAATTGTAAGTGAACTCATAATGTTTTGAAAATGCGAATGTCTTGAAAAGTGAAAATTCAAAAAATGTGTGGCTGGCTAACATGACTGGGACCATCTTCTGGCAGATGCAGGACACTGGGGCTGTCTGTCATTCCTAGAGAATATATGTCAGAAAATATGAGTTTAAAAGAACCAGAGAGGTAAACCTACAGAGTTAGAAAGGCTCTACACTTTCCAGGGGTTCTGATCTTTAATACCAATTCTCAAATTCCATTTGTGAATGATTTTCTCTATATGTGTGTCGCATTTTCATTTTTCTGAAAATAGCAGACAATTTTTAAAAATATATACCTATCAATCTGTGTAAGCTCATAGTTTACTCAAAAAAATAAAATACAGTTTTCTTTTCCCCATACATTTCAAACTTTTCATCTAAGTTCAGGTAACATAAAATCAGAAATGAGTGCTGGAGACTCCCTGTATCCAGTGATATGTTCCTCAAGCTCAGATACTTGTGAACTTTGGGGACATAAAGATGTCTGAGGCAGTCCTCACAGCCACAGGATGTAGATGATGAGTGTGAAATATTTGGGGGGAAAACATATTAATATTGAAACAAGCAAGGGTTTGATATTAAGCCCCAAATTCCATATTTTTTTTAAAAAATGAACATGAAACAGCAATCATCACTTTAAGTATCCTGGGATCTGCTACCTTCAGCCATTACCAGGGCCTCCCCACCCCAGACTTGGTCCAGAGCTCCTGCACTGCAGACTTTGACGAGAGATACAGTCAAGGACACTGGACCCCTCTCCAGGCCTCTGAGGAATGTTTGCATTCAGAATTCAAATGCCCTCATTCCTAGGTCTCTCTATCTGAATCTTCTGCTGAAGTCCTCTTACAGCCCTTCTAAGCAGGAGAGGAGGGAGTAACTTTGAAGAAGTCACTTTTCCCCTATCTGACTCCTACCACTATTTTTCCAATCCTAGCCCTCCCTCCGTCACAGCCGCTACTCTCAGCAGAGGTCCATAAAAGTACAGGAGTCTTATTTCTGCTTCCTTGAAAGTGAGATAATTTCCATGTCTGTACTGGTCAAATTTATTCAGTTAAAAAAACTCATTTTAATTCACCATGTTAACAATGTAAGAAAAAAACATGATCATCTCAATAGATGCAGAAAAAGCAGATGACAGCAATCTCACAGCCATTTCTGAAAAGGGAGAAATAAGCTCTGCAAATTAGGAACAGAAGGAAGATTCCTTATCTGGCGAAGAGTATCTATAAAAAAAAAAAAAAAACCTACAGGTAACATCATATTCAATGATGAAAGCCTCAGTGCTTTCTCCCTAAGCAAGTGGGACAAGGCGAAAATGTTCACTCTCACCATTTCTATTCCATATTATACTTCCTAGGAAAAGAGATAAAAAGTATCCAGAAAGAAAGAAGCAAATCTCTCCTTATTCACAAAGGATTTTGTCTATGTGAAAAATCCTTCATAAAATGTAAAAAGCTACTGGAAAGTATATTTAAGAATAATTACAGAATGCATGTAATATGTATTGAAATACAAAAATCAGTTTGATTCCTATATGTTAGCAAAGGACAATCAGAAATTGAAATTGATTGTAAGAAAGCATCAACAGATATGAAATAGTAAATGTAAATCTGACAAAGTTTTGCAAGTCATGTACATCGAAAACTATAACATTGCAGAGAGAGTTGAAGAAGCCTTATATAAATGGAGAGGAATGTGGTGTTGATTTATCAGAAAAATAATATAGTTAAGACGCCAGTTCTCCCAAAATTGATCTATAGCTTAAGTGCTAATCACAATTTCTTTAGACTTATTTTTGCAAAATATGATGATGTTAATTTGCTGCGTCAATTAGTGAAAGAGATCTTTACTTTCTTTGCAAGATCATCAAACAATGAAAGTTGACTTTCCATCTATTTTCAAGAAAATTATTTTCTGGATGGGATCTGTACTCAAAGCAGAGTCCTGGTGGAGCCGACATCAGGTATCCAGACATACCGTGTATGAGAGCAAGAGGGACTCAAACAGAATCTCCCACTGGAACTGGAAAATGACCATGGTTATTACTTAGGAAAAGGTTACATAGTCAACGAAGTCAAAATCTCTCAGTCCTGTCCAACTCTTTGTGACCCTGTGGACTATACACTCCATGGAATTCTCCAGGCCAGAATACTGGTGTGGGTAGCTGTTCCCTTCTCCAGGGGATCTTCCCAACCCAGGGATCACATTGCAGGTGGATTCTTTACCAGCTGAGCCACCAGGAAAGCCCAAGAATAGTGGAGTGGGTAGCCTATCCCTTCTCCAGGGGATCTTTCTGACCTAGGAATCAATCTGGGCTCTTCTGCATTGCAGGCAGATTCTTTACCAGCTGAGCTACGTGGGACATAGTCAGTGAAATGAACCACAACCACATCTTCCTTCAACAAAGGAATTCTCAGAGATCTGTGATTGTACACAACTTGAGTATCTGGAGTCTTTATATGCTGTGGTTCCCAAATGTCTTTAACCAGAGAACCCCCCTTTCACATTTATTAACAGCAAAATGGAACACTCCAGTATTTCTTTGACAGTGCTGTAAGAAATGTTGATCCAGAGCATCAATCCAGCGACTATTTATTGCTTACCTAATTTATGCTAAGGTATAAGTTCTAGGTACTCAGGATGCACAAAAATTACAACTCTATACACAAATTTTCATTCCAAATATGGTTTAAACACTGATTCCTTTTAAATGCTTGGTACCTAATACTGTGTGTTCAATTCTCTACAATTTGGCATATAATTTTTATTTTTAATTTTTTTAATAGTTCCTTTACCATGTTGTATTAGTTTCTACTGTACAATAAAGTGAATCAGCTGTATGTATACCTACATCCCCTCTTTTTTGGTTTTCATTCCCATTTAGGTCAGCACAGTGAGTAGAGTTCTCTGTGCTAAACAGTAGGTCCTCATTGGCTGTCTCTTCTATACACAGTATCAGTAGTGTATATATGTCAATCCCAATCTTCCAATTCATCCCACTCCCCTTTCCCTGACTGGTGTCCATACATTTGTTCTCTGTGTTTGTGTCTCTGTTTTGGAAATAAGATCATCTATACCATTTTTCTAGATTCCACATATATGTGTTAATATATGATTTTTATCTCTCTCTGACTTACTTCACTCTGTATGAGAGTCTCCGCGTCCTTCCACGTCTCTGCAAATGAACCCAATTTTGTTCCTTTTTATGGCTGAGTAATATTCTATTGTATATATGTACCACATCTTCTTTATCCAGTCCTCTATTGATGAACATCTAGGTTGCTTCCATGCCCTGGCTATTGTAAACAGTGCTGCAATGAACATTGAGTGTATGTGGCTTTTTGAATTATGGTTTTCTTTGGGTATATGCCCCGTAGTGAAATTTCTGGGTTATTTGGTAGTTCTATTTTTAGTGTTCTAATGAACCTCCACACTGTTCTCCATAGTGGCTGTATCAAGTTACATTCCCCATTCTGACAGGTGTGAGGTGTAGCCTGATTGTAGTTTTGATTTGTGTTTCTCTAATAATTAGTAATAAGTGTACACATTTTGTGCCGAGAGGGTGAAGTAGAAGGACATGAGCTCATCTTCTCCTGTGAGAGTTCCAAACTTACAACTTGCTGCTGAACAACTATCAGCAGGAGAATGTTGGATCCCACCGAAAAAGGATACCCCATGTCCAAGGGCAAAGGAGACCCTAGAAGACGGTAGGAGGGGCAAAATCATGTTTAGAATCAAACCTTATACCCACCAGAGACACTCAGAGAACTCAAAACCTGTGTGCACCAGGAGATCCCACAGAGACTAAGCCAGACCTGCCTTTGAGTGTCTGAGTGTCTTGTGGAGGTGCAGGTCAGCAGTGGCCTGCCACAGGGGCAGCGGCTCTGGGTGCAGCAGACCTGGAAGTGGCATAAGCCCTCTTGGAGGAGGTGACTATTAACCCCACCATAGAGCCACCAGAACTTACACAGGACTGGGGAAACAGACTCTTGGAGGGCACAAAGAAAACCTTGTGTGCACCAGGACCCAGGAGAAAGGAGCAGTGTCCCCACAAGACAGACTGACCCAGACTTGCCTGTGAGTGTCCAGCAGTTTCTGGCAGAGGCATGGGTCAGCAGTGGCCCGCTGCAGAGTTGGGGGCACTGAGTGCAGCCGTGTGTGCACAAGACCTTTTGAAGACGGTCCCGTCATCTTCATCACCGCCACCACAGTCTGGTCTCAGGCCAAACACCAGGGAGGGACACAGCCCTGCCCATCAACAGAAAACTGCATTAGAGATTGACTGAGCACGGCCCAACCATCAGAACAAGACCCAGTTCCCCCTCAGTCAGTCTCTCCCATCAGTAGAGCTTCCATAAGCCTCTTACCCTTATCCCTCAGAGGGCAGACAGAATGAAAACCATAATTGCAGAGAACCGATAAAACTGATCACATGGACCACAGCCTTGTCTAACTAAGTGAAACTATGAGCCATGATTTGTAGGGCCCACCCAAGATGGACGGGTCATAGTGAAAAGATCTGACAAAATGTGGTTCACTGGAGGAGGCAACGGCAAACCACTTCAGCATTCTCACTTTGAGAACCCCATGAACAATATGAAAAAGCAAAAAGAGAGGACACTGAAAGATGAAAGACCTACCCCAGGTAGGTGCCCAATATGCTACTGGAGAAGAGTGGAGAAATAATTTCAGAAAGAATGACGAGACAGAGCCAAAGCAAAAACAACACCCAGGTGTGGATGTGACTAGTGCTGGAAATAAAGTCGATGCTGTAAAGAACAATATAGATAGGAACTTGGAATGTTAGGTCCATGAATCAAGATAAATTAGAAGTGGTAAAACAAAAGATTGCAAGATTGAACATCAACATTTTAGAAATGCACAGGAATGGGTGAATTTAACTCAGATGACCATTATATCTACTACTGTGGGCTAAAATCCCTTAGAAGAAATGGGGTAGCCCTCATAGTCAAGAGTCCGAAATGCAGTACTTGGGTATAGCCTCAAAAATGACAGAATGATCTCTGTTTGTTTCCAAGGCAAACCATTCATTATCACAGTGATCCAAGTCTATGCCCCAACCAGTAATGCTGAAGAAGCTGAACTTGAACGATTCTATGAAGACCTACAAGACCTAGAACTAACACCCAGAAAGATGTCCTTTTCATCATAGGAGACTGGAATGCAAAAGTAGGAAGTCAAGAGATACCTAGAGTAACAGGCAAATTTAGCCTTGAAGTACAAAATGAAGCAGGGAAGAGATTAACAGAGTTTTGCAAAGAGAATACACTGGTCATAGCAAACACCCACTTCTGAGAAGACTCTACACATGGACATCACAAGATGGTCAATACCAAAATCAGATTATTTTCTTTGCAGCCAAAGATGGAGAAACTCTATACAGTCAGCAAAAACAAAACCAGAATCTTGCTGTGGCTCAGATCATGAACTCCTTATTGCCAAATTCAGACTTAAATTGAAGAAAGTAGGGAAAACCATGAGACCATTCTGGTATGACCTAAATCAAATCCCTTACTATTATACAGTGGAAGTGACAAATAGATTCAAGGGATTAGATCTGATAGATAAGAGTCTTTGAAGAACTATGGGCTGAGGTTCATGACATTGTACAGGAGGCAGTGATCAAGACCATTCCCAAGAAAAAGAAACACAAAAAGGCAAAATGGCTGTCTTAAGAGGCCTTACAGATAGCTGGAAAAGAATAGAAGTGAAAGGCAAAGAAGAAAAGGAAAGATATATCTATCTAAATGCAGAGTTCCAAAGACAAGCAAGGAGAGATAAAAAAGCCTTCCTCAATGATCAATGCGAAGAAATAAAGGGAAACAATAGAATGGGAAAGACTAGAGATCTCTTCAAGAAAACTAGAGATACAAAGGGAATATTTCATGCAAAGATGGGCACAATAAAGGACGGAAATGGTACAGACCTAACAGAAGCAGAAGATATTAAGAAGAGGTAGCAAGAATACACAGAAGAACTATACAGAAAAGATCTTCATGACACAGATAACCAGAGTGGTGTGATAACTCACTTAGAGCCAGACATCCTGGAATGTGAAGTCAAGTGGGCCGTAGGAAGCATCACTATGAATAAAGCAAGTGGAAGTGATGGAATTCCAGTTGAGCTATTTCAAATCCTGAAAGATGATGCTGTGAAAGTGCTGCACTCAATATGCCAGCAACTTTGGAAAACTCAGCAGTGGCCACAGGACAGGAAAATGTCATTCCAATCCCAAAGAAAGGCAATGCCAAAGAATGTTCAAACTACCACACAATTGCATTCATCTCACAAGCTAACAAAGTAATGCTCAAATTTCTTCAAGACAGGCTTCAACAGTACGTGAATGTTGAATTTCCCAGATGTTCAAGCTGGTTTTAGAAAAGGCATAGGAACCGGAGATCAAATTGCCAACATCCGTTGGATCATCAAAAAAGCAAGAGAGTTCCAGAGAAACATCTACTTCTGCTTTATTGACTATTCCAAAGCCTCTGACTGTGGGGATCACAATAAGCTGTGAAAAATTCTGAAAGAGATGGGAATACCAGACAACCTGACCTGCATCCTGAGAAATCTGTATGCAGGTCAAGAAGCAACAGTTAGAACAGGACATGGAACAACAGACTGGTTCCAAATCGGGAAAGAAGTACATCAAGGCTATATACTGCCACCCTGCTTATTTAACTTATATGCAGAGTATATCATGTGAAATGCCAGGCTGGATGAAGCACAAGCTAGAATCAAGATTGCTGGGAGAAATATCAATAACTTTAGATATGCAGATGACACCACCCTTTTGGCAGAAAGTGAAGAACTAAAGAGCCTCTTGATGAAAGTTAAAGAGGAAAGTAAAAAGGTAGGCTTAAGATTCAACAGTCAGAAAACTAAGATCATCGCCTCCGATCCCAGTCAGTTCAGTTCAGTTCAGTTCAGTCGCTCAGTCGTGTCTGACTCTCCGCGACCCCATGAATCACAGCACGCCAGGCCTCCCTGTCCATCACCAACTCCCAGAGTTCACTCAAACTCATGTCCACAGAGTCGGTGATGCCATCCAGCCATCTCATTCTCTGTCATCCCCTTCTCCTCCCGCCCCCAACCTTTCCCAGCATCAGAGTCTTTTCCAGTGAGTCAACTCGTCGCATGAGGTGGCCAAAGTATTGCAGTTTCAGCTTTAGCATCAGTCCTTCCAGTGAACACCCAGGATTGATCCATTCTGTCATGTCAAATAGATGCGGAAACAGTGGAAACAGTGAGAGACATTATTTTTTTGAGCTCCAAAATCACTGCAGATGGTGATTGTAGCCAGGAAACTAAATGCTTGCTCCTTGGAAGAAAAGCTAGACTGCATATTAAAAAGCAGAGACATTACTTTGCCAACAAAGGTTGTCTAGTCAAATCTGTGGTTTTTCCAGTAGTCATGTATGGATGTAAGAGTTGGACCACAAAGAAAGCTGAGTGTCAAAGAATTGATGCTTTTGAACTGTGGTGTTGAAGAATACTCTTGAGAGTCCCTTGGACATCAAGGAGATCCAACCAGTCTATCCTAAAGGAAATTAGTCCTGAATATTCATTGGAAGGATTGATGCTGAAGCTGAAACTCCAATAGTTTGGCCACCTAATGTGAAGAACTGACTCACTGGAAAAACCCTGATGCTGGGAAAAATTGAGGGCAGGAGGAGAAAGGGATGACAGAGGATGAGTTGGTTGGATGGCATCACTGATTCGATGGACATGAGTTTGGGCGAGCCCCAGGAGTTGGTGATGGACAGCGAAGCCTGGTGTGTTGCAGTCCATGGGCTCGCCAAGATTCAGACATGACTGAGCAACTGAGCTGAACTGAACTGATGCAACTTTTAATTGAAGCATAGAATAAGCATTTTACTTTTAGAATTTTTATACTACCATAATATTTACTGAGAAAAAAAAATGACACTGGTAACATTACAGTTCCAGTTCTGGCATTTCAAATTGTGGTCATTTATTCTCTAAAACCTCATTTATAGAAATAACTAATTTCTTTTTCTTTAAGTTTTCAGTGGGTGAATAATACCAAATTATAACCTCATTTATCTCACACTTAGATCTTTTCATATCAATGTCTAGCATAATTTTAAAGTAAAACCCCAACCATTGATATGAGTATCATAAAATGACAAATGTACTTCATTCCTGTGCCCTCCTGCATTTCTGTCCCTATATCCTCTTACTTTCATTTTTTTCTTTTCATTTTTAAAGTCAAATATTTTTCCTTTAATATGTATCCTACTACTACTAATATTTGATACCATTGAAATTCATAAGTATTTTAAACAGCTCTTCTTACAGATTTTCTAATGTGTAATGTTAAATAGAGTCACTTCCCCTTTCAGAGAATGCTATTTTATGTAGGGGAAGAAAACTACAAAATGGATCCACTGCCTTAAAAATCTCAGAAAGGTAGTTCTCAAAATGTACAACTTGCTAACAAGCATAAAAATGAAGGATCTGCTAAAAGGTCAGCTCCACTCTAAGCTTTTATCTGTTCAAAGAATACCCCTGTGGGAACATGGGGTGTCTTAAAAGGCAATGATATTTTGATGATTCTAGGAGTTAGATTGCCTGGAAAATCTCATGGACAGAGGAGCCTGGTGGGCTACAGTCCCTGGGGTCTCTAAGAGTCGGGCACAACTTAGCGACTTCACTTTGTCTTTTCACTCTCATGCATTAGAGAAGGAAATGGCAACCCACTCCAGTGTTCTTGCCTGGAAAATCCCAGGGATGGAGGAGCCTAGTGGGCTGCCGTCCATGGGGTCGCACAGAGTCGGACACGACTGAAGCGACTTAGCAGCAGCAGCAGCAGCAGCAGGAGTTAGATTGGAAAGACCGAAAATGTAGGAAACTACAGTGATATTAAATTCACATGGAGGCTGAGTATAGAAACAGCATGTATACTTCAGAACCAATGCAGAAGCATATGAAGTTATAGGTTTATTATTGAAAATGGAGGCTGAAATTTCCCAGTATAGGGGAAAAACTATTTAAAGGAGAAGAAAAATAATATGATGAACCAACTCTTAACACATTATATTGCAGATCTAGTTGATTAAGAAAGGATTTTGCCCAAGACTCACCAAAGTATGTGTGTACGTGTCTGTGTCTAAGCTGGTTACTATATATATATATATATATATATATATATATATATAATGTTGTGATTTCTTCAGTTGATTCTATTTAAACCTGGGAATGAAACTGGCATAAAAGGCGATGGAACTGTCCAAAAGAAGCAATGGTTATTTTTTGGAATGTCCCTATTGTCTTTTCGTCTCTCGGTAAATAGAAATGAAAATGTACCAGCTAAGGATTTCTCCAGTCTGGAAAGAAAGAACTTAAATGAAAATATATTGAGTCACCTTCTTGTAAGTTGTATATTGAAGTCATTTGTGTTCAGATACTGCCCTGTGTTCAGGATCTGCCAGTGATGTGGACTGAATTGTGCTTTGGGCTTGTAGCAGAGATAACACAGGGGATGGAAGACATGGAGAAGACATTCTCTCCTGGTACAAAAAGCCCCCTCTGCAGAAAGAAATCTCACCAAGGGTCATTCATGACTTTCCAGGCAATATTTCTTTGCACTCTTCTTTTAAAAGACATATATATTTCCAGATAGAGTGACTCAGGCAGTCCATAAAATCCTAGAGTGGCTAGATTTATAAGATCTATATGAGATAACATGGAAGCACAGAATCAGAGCACATAGGAATGGATGACAAAAAGAGAAGAAAAGCATCAGGAACAGACATGAAATTAATAGAAAAACAGTAAACTAGGATTCTGTGATTCCTAATTCTCAGTGTAATTTCTATCATTAGCTCATTTTGTGACTCTAGGGAAGCCATGTTTTCTTCATCTCCAAAATGAAAGGATGGGGTTCTTTAACCACAAATATAATTTTCAGCCTAAAGTTCTAGGAAACTGGTTACTCCCTTGTATTTCCTGGGGCTAATTCTGCTTTCTACAACTCTAAGTGAATTCAGGATGGATTGTTGTTCAGTCATGTCTAACTCTTTGTGACCCCCATGGACTGCAGCACACCAGGCTTCCCTGTCCATCACCATCTCCCTGAGCTTGCTCAAACTCATGTCCATTGAATTGGTGATGCCATCCAACCATCCACTGTCCTCCCCTTCTCTTCCTGCCTTCAGTCTTTCCCAGCATCAGGGTCTTTTCCAATGAGTTGGCTCTTTGCATCAGGTAGCCAAAGTATTGGAGCTTCAGTTTAGCATTAGTCCTTCCAATGAATATTCGGGGTTGATTTTCTTTAGGATGGACTGGTTTGATCTCCTTGATGTACAAGGAACACTGAAGAGTCTTCACCACCACAGTTCAAAAGCATCGATTCTTTGGCACTCAGCCTTTATGGTTCAAAATGGATTGTCAAGCACAGTCTCCACTGCTAACCTGAGGGAAGAGCCTGTAGTAGGCAGCCCAGCTGAAAAGAAAGGTACAGAAAGGGCTTAGATGAGCCTCTTCTTACCTCTAACCCTGGATGTCTTCAATTCTGTTACTCTACCAAGAAGAAAGGAGCATAATGTTTATAGTTACTAATAGGCAGTAAAATACACTTTTGGTATTTTAAGAGTATTCGGGCTCTTAAGAATTCCCGTGAGGCCTTCCGGATCTAAAGGCAGTTTCACACAAGGAAATACACATCAGAAGTGCTGCGTCAGTGCTTTTCAGGAAGCTGATCAATGTATTTACACACAGTGCAAAAGTATAAACCCGTTCATTTCAGCTTTTTGTCAGTTTTATTGTAACTGCTTTCTCCATAATTTTTTTTTTCTTGCCATCACCAATAGCAAAAAGTTTTCCTTGCGTGAGGGGGAAAGAGTTTTTTAAGCAGCCTGCTTCTCTCTCTGATAAATAAAGTTTCTTATGATTATGGCAAGATAAGTTTGAGCAGAGGAGCATCTTTTCTTGCTGTTTCTAGAGGTCTGTGTCCAAGTATAACTTGCACAGGATGCAGTGAAACAGGTAAGCAAGATGACTCAAGATGAAGGCAGAGAGGCCAGAACTCAGTCTGAGCTCATTTCCACTAAGACAAAGGGCTGGACAGTTTTTAAGAGATGAAGGAAAGGAGAGATGAGTAGGGAGAATTACAGAGCACCCATGTTTGATAACTGGTCTTGCCCAGAGGAAAAGTAACTGTCTCATATTTTCATGATGAGAGATGGTTTGCAACCTAGAGCAAGGGGCCCTGTGCAAGTTAGGGTTCTGACTTCACAGAAGCTGGAACATGGGACCCTAACTTCCATGGGAATTCCATCTAAAAGATCTGGCTCCCAGGGTCTTGAGAAAGAGTCTTAGGTTGTAAATCTGGCAGGAGTCTTTTAAAATGATTTCTACCTAAAAGGGATAGAAAAAGAATTCAAGTTTTCCAAAATAATGCTCTCAGGAAAGAAAGACCAGGGTCTAGAGTCAGGAAGAAGCCCACTAACCATCATCCAGCTGAAAGCAACGTGAATGTACTTCCATCAAATTCAAAATTTTTTTTACAGAAAAATATATTTTTTTCAGAACATGAGAGTTATAATCATCACTAGCAACAAAAACAAACAAGCACAGAATTTAGTAAATGTTAAATCTGGCACTTCGTTTTGGAGTTTAAGTGTAAAATGCATTCCTGTTCTCTAGATGTTTCTAGTCTAGAAGAGAAGAGGGAAATTAAGAGATAATGATCAAATAATTTAAGTTGGTATATTTTGAATACAGATGAGAAGCACTAATAGAAAAGCTGCCTCATTCTAAGCTCAGCCATGAAGAGATGACTCAGGCATGCAAGCAAACTTGCCTGTGTGAGATTTTCTCAAATTAACTTTTAAAAATTATTATCATGAAGTCAGACATACTTTTTGACTGCCTATGTTGACCGAGAAAAATGAGCCAGAAAATTCTGGTTCTATAATTGACTTGAATGTGGTTCTCAAACTGGGTTTAATGGAGTAACCAGGGCATCAAAGAGGAATTTAGACGGAAAAGACAATGTGGAGCTTCAGTACTCTTTCCTGACAAGACAAGCTAGCAGTTTTACTTTCTTGTCTTCTATGTGAGGGTGATAAGTTTCTCTGACTAGAGAAAGATTTCATTGCTTTCAGAAGGAGCTGAAAAGCTGTAGAAAAAAAAAAAACAAAAATTGCACACAAGGAACAACATGTGAAAAAATAATCCAGTGATAGTTTAATTTTCATTTGTGGTGATATTCACTTCTGTAATTTTGCCCCTCCACTCTGCCTCTCTTGTGCAGTTACCAAAAAGGCACTACCCTCAGGATAAGAAGATAATCATTCTTCTTTCATAAGTCAGGTCACACTGTGTGGTACTGATAACATCTTCGTATGCTCTTCTGGGAATTAGGGGTGTGGACAGAGGCAAAAGGACATGAGCAGAGAGCTTGAAAACAACAAGACACACCCCCAGCTGTCAGACTCAGGGACTGTTTCAAGCCTTACTCAGTTCATTCGCTCAGTCGTGTCCAACTCTTTGTGACCCATGAACTGAAGCACGCCAGGCCTCCCTGTCCATCAGCAACTCCCGAAGTCCACCCAGACCCACATCCATTGAGTCGGTGATGCCATCCAACTATCTTATCCTGTGTCATCCCCTTCTCTTCCTGTCCTCAATCTTTCCCAGCATCAGGGTCTTTTCCAATGAGTCAGCTCTTCGCATGAGGTGGCCAAAGTATTGGAGTTTCAGCTTCAGCATCAGTCCTTCCAGTGAACACCCAGGACTGATCTCCTTTAGGATGGACTGGCTGGATCTCCTAGAGGTCCAAGGGGCTTTCAAGAGTCTTCTCCAGCACCACAGTTCAAAAGCATCAGTTCTTCTGCGCTCAGCTTTCTTTATAGTCCGACTCTCACATCCATACATGACCACTGGAAAAACCATAGCCTTGACTAGACGGACCTTTGTTGACAAAGTAATGTCTCTGCTTTTTAATATGCTGTCTAGGTTGGTCATAACTTTCCTTCCAAGGAGTAAGCGTCTTTTAATTTCATGGCTTCAATCACCATCTGAAGTGATTTTGGAGCCCAGAAAAATAAAGTTTGCCACTGTTTCCCCATCTATTTGCCATGAACTGGTGGGACCAGATGCCATGATCCTAGTTTTTTGAATGTTGAGCTTTAAGTCAACTTGTTCACTCTCCTCTTTCACTTTCATCAAGAGGCTCTTCAGTTCTTCTTCACTTTCTGCCATATGGGTGGCGTCATCTGCATATGTGAGGTTATTGATATTTCTCCCGGCAGACTTGATTCCAGCTTGTGCTTCCTCTAGCCCAGCGTTCCTCATGATGTACTCTGCATATAAGTTAAATAAGCAGGGTGACAATATACAGCCTTGACATACTCCTTTTCCTATTTGGAACCAGTCTGTTGTTCCATGTCCAGTTCTAACTGTTGCTTCCTAACCTGCATGCAGGTTCTCAAGAGGCAGGTCAGGTGGTCTGATATTCCCATCTCTTTCAGAATTTTCCACAGTTTATTGTGATCCACACAGTAAAGGCTTTGACATAGTCCTTACTAATGATACAATAGAAGGAAGTGGGGCATTTGGAATCAGGGACCAAGGAGAAGTGTACAGTGAAACAGGCCTGCAACCAGCACTGGCCTCAATTCCCACCAATGTTTAAACCCATCCACATTCCATATGTGAACAATACTGACAAGTTGACAAGACAATAGTAAAAATGTAGGTTAGTGCAAGATGGGAAACCTTGATCACAGGACTTGGGTCTAAGTGTGCTTCTTTGTTTAATTTTAAGTTTCCAGAGAACAATTTTAATAACACTTTATCTCACATTGTAGAATACCTTCTACTCATCAGTCTTTCTTATAAGATTTATTCTGACATGAACCATTTTTTTAAGTCTTGATTGAAGTTGTTACCATATTGCTTCTGTTTTATATTTTGGTTTTGTGTCCTTGAGGCATGTGGAATCTTGGCTCCCCAGCTAGGGATCAAACCCACAACCCCCTGTATTAGAAGGCGAAAAACCACTGGACCACCAGGGAAGAATCACCGGACCACTAGGGAAGTTGCTCAACAGACTTTCAAAGGGCATTTATTCATCTGTAGTATTAGGTTGTTTAATTTCTATTCAAGAGCACAGACATACTTCCTAAAACCTGTCTAAGCAATGTTATGTTTATTTTTTAATCTAATTTTATTTTATATTGGTGTATAGTTGATTTACAATGTTGTGTTAGTTTCAGGCATGAAGCTAAGTGACTCACTTATATATATATATATCCATTCTTTTTTTAATTCTTTTCCCAATTAGATTATTACAGAATACTGAGTAGAGTTCCCTATAGCATGTCTTTGTTGATTATCTATTTTATATTAATAGATAGTAGTGTGTGTATATTAATCCCAAATTCCTAACTGATCCTTGCCCCCTTGCTCCAGACATTTCCCCTTGGTAACCATAACATTTTTTGGAAATTTGCGAGTCTGTTTCTATTTTGTAAACAGGTTCATTTGCATCATTCTTTAAGGATTCCACATATAACTGATATCACATCATATCTGTCTTTCTGTTGTCCAGCTTACTTCATTTAGCACGATAATCTCCAGGTCTGTCTTTGATGCTGCAAATGACATTATTTCATTCTTTTTAATGGCTGAGTAATATTTCATTGTATATATATACCATGTCTTCATTATCCATTCCTCTGTTGATGGGCATTTAGACTGTTTCCATGTCTTGACCATCATAGATGGTGCTGCAGTGAACATTGGGGTGCATGTACCTTTTCAAACGATTGTTTTGTCCAGATATATGCACAGGAGTGGGATTGCTGTATCACATGAAAGTTCTATTTTTAATTTTTTAAGGAGCCTCCATGTTATTCTTCATAGTGGCTGTACCAATTTACATTCCCACCAACAGTGTAAAGGGTAACTGTTTCCCCTGTCCTCTCCAGCAGTTTTTGTTTGTAGACATTTTGGTTATGGCCATTCTGATTGGTGTGAGGTGATACCCCACTGTAGTTTTGATTTGCATTTCTCTGACAATTAGTGATGTTGCGCATTTTTTTCATGTGCTTTTTGACCATCTGTATGTCTCTGGGCAAATGTCTATTTAGATCTTCTGCTCATTTTTGATTGGGTTGTTTTTTTTCTGATATTGAGCGACATGAACTGTTTGTACATTTTGAAGACTAATCCCTTGTCAGTTGCTTCACTTGCTAACATTTTCTCCCATTCTGTGGGTTGTCTAAGTATGCTTCTTTAGAAATAAAATGATTTCCAAAGCTCTCACGGACATGTGAAGTTACAAGTAAAACTACAAAAAATGGAGTGGCGTTCTTCACAAATTTATACTGATTTTACACTGAGATGTCCCCAGGGCAAGCACTCTTCTTGAATATAGGAAGAAATCAGAGAAGTAAAACGGAATTGTGATGAACTGAACATCTCTGGTGAGAAACTTGCCATCTAACCTAACCTAACAGTGGATTCTCTCAGGATTCAGAAGAAAAGAGATAAGCTGGTAGCCAGGAAGGAGGTTAACTTCCTTTGTAACTTCACAGAGCGGAGATGGGGCTAGTTTTGGTTCCAACCTGAATGCCGACCAAAAAATACATCTGGAAAAATAATTTTGACAAGTTTACTTTTCTAAATTCCTTCCCTTCTGTTTTCTTGGTGCTTTAGTCGCTCAGTCATGTCTGACTCTTGGGACCCCATGGACTGTAGCCCACCAGGCTCCTCAGTCCGTGGGATTCTCCAGGCAAGAACACTGGAGCGGGTTGCCATTTCCTCCTCCAGGGGATCTTCCCAACCCAGGATTCAAACCTGGGTCTCCTGCATGGCAGGCAGATTCTTTACCAACTGAGCTATGGAGGGAGGTTTCTGACTAATTTTTTTTTTTTTCTTTCTCAAGAAAAAGTGAAAGCAGGATGACAGCAGATTAACTTCCTTTCTATCCATCCTCCCTATATTGTCCTCAGATCTCCTCCCTGTTTTATTTCCCTTAAGAGTGATCATTTATTCTCTTCAACAAGACCAAGCCTAGGAGTTACTTACCTGCCTTAATTTAAATATACAAGGATGTGAATTTCACACAGTCTGGAGTTTTGCATCTGTCCCTACAAAATGTAATTCAAAGCAATGAATGGTTTCTAAAGCCTCATAAGTACATGCAAGATCTTTTCAAACTTAAGGGTTGCTTCTTTACTTCTGTATCCTCACAAACTTTGTACTGCTCTAACAGAGCCCAGATTTCTTGATTAGAAAGCATGAAGCTACAGGGCAGAATATTCTTTGCCAACTCAATTTGAAAAGTCCAAATCCCCTTACCTTCAGAGGAAGCTTTCCAATGGATCTTTTTTAAACAACCTACTTTATGAGTGATTTCAGTACTGTTTGCCATTGCTGGTATTGTTTCATGTATCCTTTCTAATTGGTTCAGTTCAGTTCAGTTCAGTCGCTCAGTCGTGTCCGACTCTCCGCGACCCCATGAATCACAGCAGGCCTCCCTGTCCATCACCAACTCCCAGAGTTCACCGAGACTCAAGTCCACAGAGTCGGTGATGCCATCCAGCCATCTCATCCTTGGTCGTTCCCTTCTCCTCCTGCCCCCAACCCTTCCCAGCATCAGAGTCTTTTCCAGTGAGTCAACTCGTCGCATGAGGTGGCCAAAGTATTGCAGTCTCAGCTTTAGCATCAGTCCTTCCAATGAACACCCAGGATCGATCTCCCTTAGAATGGACTGGTTGGATCTCCTTGCGGTACAAGGGACTCTCAAGAGTCTTCTCCAACACCACAGTTCAAAAGCATCAATTCTTCGGCGATCAGCTTTCTTCACAGTCCAACTCTCACATCCATACATGACCACGGGAAAAACCATAGCCTTGACTAGACGGACCTTTGTTGGCAAAGTAATGTCTCTGCTTTTTAATATATTATCAAGGTTGGTCATAACTTTCCTTCCAAGGAGTAAGCGTCTTTTAATTTCATGGCTGCAGTCAGCATCTGCAGTGATTTTGGAGCCCCAAAAAATAAAGTCTGACACTGTTTCCACTGTTTTTCCATCTATTTCCCGTGAAGTGATGGGACCAGATGCCATGATCTTTGTTTTCTGAATGTTGAGCTTCAAGCCAACCTTTTCACTCTCCTCTTTCACTTTCATCAAGAGGCTTTTGAGTTCCTCTTCACTTTCTGCCATAAGGGTAGTGTCATCAGCATATCTGAGATTATTGATATTTCTCCCAGCAATCTTGATTCCAGCTTGTGCTTCTTCCAGCCCAGCGTTCCTCATGATGTACTCTGCATATAAGTTAAATAAGCAAGGTGACAATATACAGCCTTGATGCACTCCTTTTCCTATTTGGAACCAGTCTGTTGTTCCATGTCCAGTTCTCACTGTTGCTTCCTGACCTGCATACAGGTTTCTCAAGAGGCAGGTCAGGTGGTCTGGTATTCCCATCTCTTTCAGAATTCTCCACAGTTTACTGTGATTCACACAGTCAAAGGCTTTGGCATAGTCAATGAAGCAGAAATAGATGCTCTTCTGGAACTCTCTTGCTTTCTCCATGATCCAGCAGATGTTGGCAATTTGATCTCTGGTGCCTCTGCCTTTTCTAAAACCTGCTTGAACATCTGGGAGTTCACGGTTCACATATTGCTGAAGCCTGGCTTGGAGAATTTTGAGCATCACTTTGATATCTGGTGTCCTGCATTAGTTTCCCAAAGAAGGTTGTCACTTAAGAAAAATGCAATAAATGCTTAACTGATGGAAACATAGTCAAGACCTTATTATCTTTATGTATTTGAATAGTGCTGGAATTTAGCTTCTGTACTGTGTTTACTTTGAGCAGTGCCTTGAAAGGATCCAAAATGCTTTTCTTTTTTCTGTAAAAATAATTGAAAGACAGAGTTTCCCCATCCCTGTCACTATGACTGAAACGATTGAAGGAGCCTCTGTTTGTACCTAGAGAATTGCTGTTAGTTGTTTGGTGTTCATCAGGCGTGCAGTCTGCAGCACAAATAATTTCATGCTCAGGCTGAATTTGTGGTAGGAGAGTTGGAATAAGTACATGAATTCTAATTCTCCCATGTCTAAAAAGACAGACTTAGCTGAAGTCCACTGCTCTATTTCCTGCACTGTTTCTTCATTGTTTCCTTCCTTCTCATGCATGTTTTTATTGGCTGAATTTAGGGTTGTGATAATATTCTACACAAAGAGGAACATGGAGGAAATAGATGTAAATCAGTAGCATTTTTTCTTATCCTGAGTCACCTACTGTATATTCCTAACCCCACCAGACTGATACCTAAAGCTGCAAATGTTGATACTATAAGGATAAATACAAATTAAAACTAAGAGGCTGAATTCTTCCAGCTGAAAATAAGAGACTTCCCTCCTTTTCTTTTTTTTTTAGAATGTCTGCTTTAGAAGAGTCGCAAATATTAATATAACTACAGTCTCTTCCCTTTTGTGTACCTCCTTTTGAAAACTAGATAGGTTTTTTGTCATCTTTACGCCGTAAGGATATCTTTCTCAAAGATCAGGGATCCATCTCTTTAAAATATAAATGTCAAGGGAGACAGCACCCCTATCTCCCAATTCGTGTGGGAATATAGTTCTCTAAATTTGGTGGGTGCCTTACTACAAGTGGCGATTACCTCCTGCCATAGAGATATGAAAAGTTTGGTTTTCCTCTGAATAAAGCCAATTAGCCAACACAGATCATCACTTCAATTACCAGGTGAATTTAGGATAAACTATGCGTGACAAATGGTCTTGTCAAGTCCATTCACTGGAGGGCTCATTACTGTTTATCTTGAAAATACGTACATAAATGGATTGTATCTGCTTGGCTGTATTAGAGGAGGAGATGTCTTTCTGTCTTTACAGTCTTTTAGCTGATTGCCCATGATGAAAATCACTTTCTGGTTTAATATTTACTCAATATTAAAACTGTTGTCTTTCTCTGTTTCTTTTCTGGAGAGGTTTTCTGAATTGGGCAAATGCTATGTTTTTAATATTTCCTTCAAAATGCCAACCCCCATTTTCCAAAATGGAGGCAACTAATAGAGTAACCATTTGTTTCCTACTGGCTGGTGAAGGCAGGTACTCGGGACTCCACAACTTTCTCACTTCTCTGAATGTTTTCTCATATTTACTTCTTCCCTAACACGTTTAGGTTAAAATGTGTCTTTTTATGGTCTTCCCAGGTACAGTGGTAAAGTGTCTGCATGCCAATGCAGGAGATACTGGTTTGATCCCTGGAGAAGGAAATGGCAACCCACTCCAGTATTCTTGCCTGGAGGATCCCGTTGACAGAGGAGCCTGGTGGGCCACAGTCCATATGTCACACAGAGTCAGACATGACTGAGTGAGTGAGCATGCACAGCCACACACACACGTCTTTTTATGCTTATATTGATGTTAATCAAACTCTGTATAGATATTTGCATAATCACTGATATTGGGTTCCTAAGTTTTTTCCTTGACACATTGACATTTAAGTCCTAACTCTGAAACATTAACATAACACTAAAGGTAAACACCATTCTTTTAATCACTGCTAATTAACTCTACACTCTCATATTCTGTAAAAGATGAGTTGCTTAAAGTACATCCTGCATTCCAATTAATTTTCTGACTAATAGTTGTGTTACTCTGGGTAAATTATGGTTCTCCAGAAGATAGTTATAACATAAAATTAAAGGAAACTGTTGAAAGTGGAGAGTAAAAAATTTAGGTAAATGCTAGAAATTACGAAATATTCCGTGACTATCCCAGTACCTAGATGCCTTATTTACCTGAATTGTTAGAAAGTTAATCATCAGTCAGTTCAGTTCAGTTCAGTCACTCGGTCGTGTCTGACTCTTTGCGACCCCAAGAATCACAGCACGCCAGGCTTCCCTGTCCATCACCAACTCCCGGAGTTCACTCAGACTCATGTCCATCGAGTCGGTGATGCCATCCAGCCATCTCATTCTCTGTCGTCCCTGTCTCCTCCCACCCCCAATCCCTCCTAGCATCAGACTTTTCCAGTGAGTCAACTCATCGCATGAGGTGGCCAAAGTATTGCAGTTTCAGCTTTAGCATCAGTCCTTCCAATGAACACCCAGGATTGATCTTTAGAATGGACTGGTTGGATCTCCTTGCAGTCCAAGGGACTCTCAAGAGTCTTCTCCAACACCACAGTTCAAAAGCATCAATTCTTTGGCGATCAGCTTTCTTCACAGTCCAACTCTCACATCCATACATGACCATGGGAAAAACCACAGCCTTGACTAGACGGACCTTTGTTGGCAAAGTAATGTATCTGCTTTTTAATATGCTATCTAGGCTGGTCATAACTTTCCTTCCAAGGAAATTTCCTGGCTGCAGTCAGCATCTGCAGTGATTTTGGAGCCCCCAAAAATAAAGTCTGACACTGTTTCCACTGTTTACCCATCTATTTCCCATGAAGTGATGGACCAGATGCCATGATCTTTGTTTTCTGAATGTTGAGCTTCAAGCCAACCTTTTCACTCTCCTCTTTCACTTTCATCAAGAGGCTTTTGAGTTCCTCTTCACTTTCTGCCATATAATTGACATTAATTGAATATCCATTAATCCATCCATTAATTGAGTATGCAGCATTGCACTGCTTTAAGTTTTCCATGTATTTGTAAATTAGCGATGCTTTTAAAAATTCATCATATTTTCTTCAATGTTATCACTTGCTGTTGTGTTGTTGTTCAGTCGCATCCAACTCTTTGTGACCGCATGGACTGCAACACGTAGGCTGTTCTGCCCTCCACCATCTCCTGGAGTTTTCTCAAATTCATGTCCATTGAGTCGGCGATACTATCCAACCATCTCATCCTCTGCCGCCCCCTTCTCCATTTTCTTTTCAATCGCTTGCGGAGTATTTATATCAGTCCAAGATATGCTGTCATCACTTGGAATTATTTTAGAACGTGGAATCCACCACAGATTCTTTTTTTAATGATTTTTTGGCGTATAGCTGCTTTACGATGTGTTCCTTTCTGCTGCACAGCAGATGGAATCAGCTGTTTGTATACCTGCATCCGTTCTTTTCTGGATTTCCTTCTCATTTAGATCACCACAGATCACTGAGTAGGAAGCGAAAATTCTTATTTTGTGTGATTTTCTTTTTTAATCCACGTGATGCTTTGGTATCCAGTGTTCTTTGTTGAAGGTGAATTTGCCCTGGGGAAGCACAAATTCAGTGGAGACCCATCTGGCATATCAAAGGAAGCAAGATGTGGATTATCACTTTTCATTTAAAACAGTTTCAAGTGTTACTAAATAATAACTTTTTTTTTTCCACATGGGGTCGTTTAACTCTGAAACTAGTCATTTCAAATAAAGGCATGGCACAGCTATGAGTCTGACCCAAAAAATGAATAAAAATAACATTTCAAGAACAAATTTCTTCATTTTTTGTTTGAGAATGTTATCCTGCAAAAGTGATAGAGAAACAGAGGCTTTCTCAGACAGACATAAAGTGAGGAAGTTTATTCTTCAAACAAATTGACCTGCCTTGCAGGAAAAAGTAAAAATTTCTCTGAGAGAAGGAAAATGATATAGGTCAGAAACTCAGATCTATGCAAAGGAAGAGCATTAGAAAAGATGTAAGTGAAGGTAAAACTAAAACTTTTGTTTCTCATTCTTAATTTATAACAAGTAACAGTTTGTTCAGAAATATATGGAAACAATCTATGTAATGATTACAGCTTATTTATGAATGAAATGGCAGCAGTGCATACAAAATGTGAGGGAGGGAATTAGGAATGCACCCTTATATGAGCTACTGGGCTTCCCTGATAGCTCAGTTGGTAAAGAATCTGCCTGCAATGCAGGAGACCCTGGTTCGATTCCTGGGTCAGGAAGATCCCCTGGAGACGGGAATGGCTTCCCACGCCAGTATTCTGGCCTTGGGAATTCCATGGACTGTATAGTCTATGGGGTCCCAAAGAGTCGGATACAACTCAGTGACTTTAACTTTCACTTTGAACCAACACAGTATTTGAAAGTGGACTTTTATTGATATTATAAATGTATATACAAACTCCAAAGCAACCACTGGAAAACATTTTTGAAGTATATGTCATATGCTAAGAAAGGAGAAAAATTCAAGTGACATAAAATGCTCAATTAAAACAACAAATGGCAGAAAGGATGTGGAAGGCAAAATAATGGAGAGAAAGCATTTAACATGTGGTAAATTTTAACCCCTAACTTTTCTGATCCCATATTGTTCAAGGGTTATATGGCTTTCTAAATTTTCTAAATTCCAAGAATACAAGAGAAAATGCCAAACCCAAGGAATAATATATTCCTATTTTTTTTAATTGCTTAAGATCAATAAGAAAATGCTTGCAAATAATAAACAGAAGTGTAAGTGCATGATTCTATTTTCTATTAATTAGTATTTTGTTTTAGAGAAAATAAAATTCAAAATTATTAGTTTCTAATACTGACTTTTTATTCATGCCATTCAAATTATAACTTCCTCAATTCACTGCCAGAATTCAGAAATTACTCTGAACAAGTCTATGCTTTCTGAAATGTTTGAACAGAAGTTGCTAAAGGATTTGATTTTCAGTCATGCTGCAGGATAAAATCTCTGACTTTTAAAATGGAATATTAGAAGTCTGTGATCCTCAGAGGATAGAATTTAATCAGATTGAAGCAAGATAACTGTGACGGACAGTTATTTATTTAAGAGCAGTATGACTTTTCCGTTTTGATAAGCATAGTGCCCTCTTTTAATATTAAAGTTGACAACTGAAATGAACTTACTTTTAAGTTCAGAAGGTAAGATAATGCATTTTTATGGAACCCTAGGATGATTTTTATGTTTCACACTGAAAAAAAAAAAATAGTACTTAGACCACCTGGATACCAGTAAGACTATCATAGAATTGTTCTCAGGAAATTCTGAAGCCACTTCACTGAGCACTTGGAGGCTCACCAACCAGCCTCATCCCTCTCTGTTTCTGAGTCCCTCACACAACACCTGGCTCACAGGATATAGCCAACAGATAATTGTTAACGGAAAACAGAGTAACCAACAAAAGTAAAGAGTAACTGTAGGATATGCCACTCTATGTTGTTTAGTCGCTAAGTCATGTTTGACTGTTTGTTACCCCACGGACTGTAGCCAACCAGGCTTCTCTGTCTGTGGGATTCCCCAGGCAAGAATACTGGAGTGGGTTGCCATTTCCTCCTCCAGGGCACCTTCCTGACCCAGGGATCGAACCCACATTTCTTACATTGGCAGGCAGATTCTTTACCACTGAGGCACCAGGGAAGCTCATGCCATTCTATAGGGATGTACTTTTGTCACTAGAAGCAGTATCATTTCTTCCTCTCCCATAAAAAGGCATTTCAAGGATTCATAACAAGATTCATGGAATGCTAATTAAACTACCGAGTATTCTGTATATGGTAAAAACTTTTTGAATATAAATGGCTTTTTGTATACAATCTCATGTAATTCTCATAGCAACTACAGAGGCTGTCATCACTATTAACCCTTATAGAAATGAGAAACGATAGTGCAAAGAAGCTGAATATTGCCTGCAACCAACTACAGCGCAGGGCTTTGAAATCAGATATTCGGATTCCATACACCAGCTCCCACCTCCCACATCAAACTGTGTCCCAAAACAATCAAGGCCGTCAATGTAGATAAAGTTGGTTTCACTGATTCTTAGAGAAGCTCAATGTGCTATCTAAAGACAATGTATGTACTGAAGGATGCAGAGAAAAAAGGAGAAAGGAGGTGGAAAGTCCTCCCTTACATGAAACTAGACTCAGAGAAGCGAAAAGAGAAACAATGGGACAGGAACAACTTACGAAAAGATAAAGACCAAGAATTTTCCAAAATTGACTTAAAATACCAAGCCAAAAATTCAAATAACTCACACAGTATAAGGCAAAGAGCACCACGCATCATACTAAAACTGCTGAATACCAGAGACAGACAAATTTGAAGCAAAGGAAAAAAGTTAATCACCTTCACAGGATAACAGCAAGATACAGAGCTGACTTCTTAAAGGAAATGGTTCATAAAAGAGACAGTATCTTCCAAGTGCTTTCTATATGTTATTTCTATTCCCAACAAAAGTGTCTTTCAAAAATGAAAGCAAAATAAACACATTTTCAGAAAAATAAAGCCATTCCACCAGCAGACCAACAAGAAAGGAAATACCAAGAGTCTTTATTTTTTATGACTTCTGACCATAAAAGTAATATTACTACTAATAAGAATTATAGTAACAACAGAAATAAGAAATTTAACAAAACTCAGTCCAACAGAAGGCAGGAGCAGTGCAGAGATAAAGAGGAAAGCATGGTTTAATTTTCTTCTGATGGTATGAATGAGTCCATACATATTAATTATTATAATAATTGAGTATGTTACCTTAACCCTGCAAGATGGAGAGACAGATTTTCATAGTTGAGGATCAGGCAGGGGTACAGATAAATGAACACAGCCTTTTCAAATGAGGTTTAGCTCTGAAAGGCAATGATGTATTTACTGTGAGGGACCTATAGTGAAAGTGAAAGTCACTCAGTCGTGTCCGACTCACTGCAACCCCGTGGACTATATAGTCCATGGAATTCTCCAGGCCAGAAAACTGGAGTGGGTAACCTTTCCCTTCTCCAGGGGATCGTCCCAACCCAGGGATTGAACCCAGATCTCCCGCATTACAGGCAGATTCTTTACCAGCTGAGCCACAAGGGAAGCCCATAATGAAGGGAACCTATAATGAAGCATTATTTTTCAGGATTGCCAGATAGCCCTCATTGAGAAAATGCTCTTTACAGAATAATTTTGGTTTATGAATGTGGAGTTAAAGACAGAATTATAAAACCTTGATTTTTAACCCATGAAATAATGATGCAGTGATACACTGGCCCTCTAAAAATAAAAGCTCTGATTTGTAGGATTTGATGATTTTTGTGTAAATACTTCTATCATGGTTAATTTCAAGCTATGAAATGAAGTTTTTGAACATGGACTTGCAAAGAAAGGCTCTTATGAGCTAATGGAGGCAGTCTCCAGCACACCACTAGAAATAATTGATTTAAGCAAATTTTGATCAATGGACAAAGCCATCAGAAGACAGGTTAGTGGAGAATTTTATAACAAAAGGACAAGGATTTTACAACATGAAACCACTGAACAGTCTCAGCATTACTAAGAATGCTACCATTAGATATTAAGGACTTTCTGAAAATCATGAGACAAACAGCAGCTCTTCCTATTGCGTTCCTGCAAAAAAAAAGTATTTGAACTGGATCTAATAAAACTTGTGGAAGTAATTTGAAGGACAAAAACTGATAAAAGGAAATAGAAAAAGTGGCACCATTAGAGGGCAAACAGATTCAGACTGCAGGATATTCTACAGGTCAATTGGCAGGGTTTTCTTCACCAAGGAAAAAACATAATTTAGAAAAACAAAAGTGGGAGCACTAGTTTTTTAAGATAGGAGAGGATAAGAGGACTGAATTTTCTAACATAAAGGGTAGATCTTCTCTGGATTTTGATTCACAAATGATAACGACATTTTTCCTTCTTTATTAATTTGAATCCAGTTGATTTACAATTTTGTGTTTCAGGTGTACAACACAGTGATTCAGTTATACATATATTCATTCTTTTTCAGATTCTTTTTCTATATAGGTTATTACAGAATATTGAGTAGAGTTCCCTGTGCCATACAATAGGTCCTTGTTAGTTATCTATTTTATGTATGGTACTGTGTGTGTATTAATCCCAAGCTCCTAAATTATCTCCCCATCCACACTTCCCCTTTGGTAACTTTGTTTTTGAAATCTGTGAGTCTTTTCTGTAAATAAGTTCACTTAGTATCATTTTTAAATTAGATTCCACATAAGTGATAGCATATATTTTTCTCTGACTTCACTTAATATGATGATATAAGATTAATATGATAATAAATCCCTGTTGCTGCAAATGACATTATTTGGTTCTTTTTATGGCTTAATAATATGCCATCGTATATGTATACCACATCTTTAACCATTTCTCTACAGATGAACATTTAGGTGCTAAATATCACTTACTGTATTTCTGTTAATTTTCTTTGCTGTGATAGTAGCATTTTAGTTATGCATGAAAATGTTCATACCTTTAGAGATGGCATAATATCTGGAATTTTCTTTAAAACAAAGGGAAAGCATATTTATAATTTTTGCATATGTGCAGTGGGCATATAGAGGAGTTGATTATGTTTTCCTATCTCTTGTGCATGTTTATGGAATGTTTTAAAATAAAAATTGCAACTTAGCAAAACTTTGTTGCAATTTAATAACATAAGCCTCAAATATAAATACTTGGGCATAAATCTGAGGAGTTTGTAAGATTTATGTAAAGGCAATGACAGCATTTTTAAAACACTTAAGAGAAAACTAGCAAGAAATAGTATTTCCCCTCATGAGAATAATCAGTGGTGATTCCAGGAAACAGGGACAAAGGTTCAGGGAGAATTAGACAGAAAATAAAACCAAGTGTATGTGTATTACTGAGGTTGCCATTTTGGAAAGATAGATCGATGAATAGTGCCCTCAAAACTCTTTGCAAAGAGATCCTTCTTACTAATTTCTTTAGCCTTCTAATAAATTATTTCTATTATATACCCTGGAGATGGTTACATAAGGGTCTTGTAATTGACTCTTCCTTCTCTAAGTGTTTCTTGCATAGGTATTCTGACGGCTTTTTAAATCATCTCATCCATTTTGCCTTCTGCCCAGACTCCAAGAAAACAAGAAAAAGCACATTGTCTCATTATGTTTTTAGTCATTCAAAATACTAATAGCAAATTTAGTTAACTCCCTGTCTTCTAAGTGTTTCTTATGGAAGAGTTCAGCTAATTTTCTCTACCGAGTTTTATCTTAGTGGCTCAAAGACTTTTCTCACCATTAGTAGTTAAAATTAAGGAAACTGGAAAATACTGAGTATGTTCATCTCAGGTGACCCAATGTCATTATAAAATACAATGGGACATCTAGCTAGTGCTGTGATATCTTGGGCACATGTGCAGTCCTGAAAGAACATGACATCTATCATTTTACATGGTGAGTTGTTCAGTCGCTCAGTCGTTTCCGACTCTTACTGCAAAACAACTGTGTACAATGATATGTACAATACGCAAAATATAAACAAAGTCAAATGTAAGTCTCTTTTTTCTGTTGTTATACTATTAAGTTAAACTTTGGTTAAGCAACATCTTTGACTGAACTTTCCAACAATGCTGGTTTACTGTGGTGTGTTATCTTTGTTTTTATGCAGTAATTTTTTTAAGTAGAAATAATGTTCATATAATTTTATTCTGGTTTGAAAGTTGTTTCTATACACTTCTACCCTAAGTCAAGTGATAGAAGCAAAACCAATCTCCTTTTGATTAGGCCTCTTTCTAACTGTGTCAGTACAGGCCAGACTTTATCAGGCTACTTGAGTAAAGAGAGTTATAATGCTTATATTTCAGATTATTTTATCAACTCTCCTACAGGCCAATTTAGATTATATTTCTAACTCAAATGATTGAGGTATTACTGACAAGAAACACTCCCTAAAATGAAAAACATAATTTTTCAAACTGTTTTGAAGTGCTTTTGTCAACTGCCAAACTGCTGAGGAGGCTTGAGTGCAGATTTTAATTACCATGTTTTATTGAAGTCTTTCAGAGAAATCAACTTTCCTATAAGTCCCTTGTTTCAAATATCTCTCATCTCAGAAGTCAACAGTTTGTAGACAGCTCCTAACATTCAAATGCAGTGATACACAATGCCAAATTTTAAATCATTTTTTATTTTGCCATAATGAATTTCCCTGATAAATTTTCTCTTTAAAAAAGAGAGAAAATCAGGACAAAATATCAATTTGGGTAAAATAAGATGTTTGAAATAGTTTCTCCTCTCAGAAATATTTAATACTGTTACTGAAATTTCAAGTAAATATGTTGCTGTAAGTTTTAATTTGAATGATAATGTTATCTTGGGAGGTAAACGAGAAGGAAAATTAAGTTTACTCATAAGAGAGACTCTAATTGAGGAAACACTGAGGGAAGTTAAAGGGAAGTGTGAGATAATCATAACCTAAGAGATCGTTAGATGGTTATATTGTAATTCATACTCTCCAGTGCAATGAGACTGTAATTAGGGGCTTTTGCTTGGGTTTTTCTTGTTTGTTTGTTTTAGTGATTCAGTTGCTAAGTTATGTCTGACTCTTTGTGACCCCATGACTATAGCCTGCCAGGCTCCTCTGTCCATTGTATTTTCCAGGCAAGAATACTAAAATGGGTTGCCACTTCCTTCCCCAGAGGATCGTCCCAACCCAGGGATTAATAAGAGAAGAGCACTTTATAAGCTGCTGCTGCTGCTGCTGCTAAGTCACTTCAGTCGTGTCCGACTCTGTGTGACCCCATAGACGGAAGCCCACCAGGCTCCCCCGTCCCTGGGATTCTCCAGGCAAGAACACTGGAGTGGGCTGCCATTTCCTTCTCCAATGTGTGAAAGTGAAGTCACTCGGTCATGTCTGACTCGTAGCGACCCCACGGACTGCAGCCTACCAGGCTCCTCCATCCATGGGATTTTCTAGGCAAGAGTACTGGAGTGGCCTGCCATTGCCTTCTCCGCTTTATAAGCTAGCAGCTGAAAAGTCACACTGGGGAATTCACTGCTGCTTTTGCTTCCGAACTTAACATAAAATCTTTTCCTAGCTGGGGAACAAAGGGAAAAAATGCACTCTTGGATGCAGAGCACAGGTGAGCATGTGAAAGAACAGCAGCTCCTATTTACTGATCATTTATTAAGAACCAAACTGCCCTGAATGTTTTGCATGCAGCCCCGCATTTACTCCTCACAACATGTTTATGTGTTAGGATCTATTGCTTTTCTCATGTAATTATAAGGGTAGTAAGGCACTGAGGAAACAGGGATGATAATTTACATTCTAGTGCAGATTTAAGTTAAACAGTTTCATGTAGACCAAAAAATTTAGGATTAGAACAGCCAAGTATTACTGTAAAATCTATTCTTGCATAACCTCTAGAAGTGTTTGTTTTTGTTTTTTCCTCTTGAATATGCTTCAAGAACTTAGGAGACTGGGAATTGGCAGGTAAAATGAATACTTCTCCAGAGACACACATCAGAATGAGCATCTTAATTGTTCCATTCATTACATCTAGATCTCTGACAAAGTGCCTGTCTAAAAACAAGGTAAATAAACATACGGGGGAGGGAGCTTAAAGATGATTAAAGTCACTCTGTTGAGAGGGCTTCCCTCCTTACACATTTTGTATATTAGTTTGAATCTCAGCAGGAAAGAAAAGGTACACTCAATTAGAATCACTAAGAGAATTTAATGCAAGTTCTGGGAAGGCTTCAAGTAACCAACCAGAGATTTTGCAGAACCAAGGACTAGCAACTGCAGGAAGCTATGACCACCAGGCTTCTGTGGCAAAGGAAGAGTGTTTCCGAGGGTGAACAACACAGCTCAGCAGAGAATTTCAGAGACAGGCAGTCCCTACCAGAACCAAGGAAGGAGGTAGAGAGTTCCCCTTAACACGCTTTCCTCCTATTGGAAAATCAACTGCTGCTGCCTGCCACTGACTGAATCTAGACTGCAGCCAGAAGGCAGGAACCCCCAGACAAGGCAGTCCACAGGGGGTCCACTCCTGTTCTGTGTTCTATAGAGCACAGAACAAACAAAAGAATAACAGAAAATAGGTGTGTGGGCAGGCAGGAAGTGGCAAAGGGAGTTTAGCCAACATCCTTCATATATTTTGCAACTCAGCATCCATTCTTGACCAACGGAGAGCAAATCACAAAATCCCACCTGCCACCAAATCATCACAAGATGCTGTCAACTTAACCCTAACTTCCATGGGTCCAAAATTATAACATTAGCTGTGTAAGGTTTAAAAAATGGAGGAAACTGAGATATCTGGCACAAGACATATTGTAGTTCCTATGTCTGTAGCCAGTCACAAGCTCAAAGTCAGCAGCCATAGTTCTGTTCTCTAATTCCTTACTCCCTTTGCCTTACCCAGGGCCTTTGAGGGTTGGGGTTCTTAAACTTGGCTGGGCAACACAAAAATTTACTTCCACAGAATCCATGTCAGTCCAGACTTTGTTCAGTTGTCTGTAATAATGGACATTATTATTACTCTACATGATAATACAAAGAAATTCCTTTAAAAGCCCCAAAGTCCAAGCATAGTTTTTTTTCTCTACTTTCTGTAGTAATAACCCAATTTTCTCTCGGTAATCAGCATAAACCACCACAGTTTACAAATCAGTCCCTTCATTTGCTTGTCAGTTCAGTAGAAAATGAACTCAGAATGGCCAACTGACATTCTCATCTTCCAGTTCAATGGAACCATGACTCTTGGCATAGGTGCCTTTCTTGGGTACTAGGACTGCCAACCCAACTGAATCCAAGTTTGTTTGGATCAAAAGAAATATATTGTGAATGGATTATTAGGTATTATAGTGAGAAGGAACTCCTCTCTCCTCCTATTGATATAATGATTATGGGGGAAACAGTACAATATACCATCTTCCATTTTAAGGCCTATGCTGTAGGCTACAGGATAGGATCTCAAATTTTCTGGGTTTTCTCTCTTCCAAGGTGGCATGACAACTGAATCATCAGTTGGCCATTTCTGCCATTTTATCAGGTCAGCTGATTTTGGCTGAATTCTTTCACTAGATTCTGTGGTATGATCTCTGGAAACCTTCATTAGTGGTAAAATTTAATTAGAAATGATGTTAGTGGTGACATGGCAAGGAAAGACATTCTGTGAGTGTATGAACGGTGGTGCTGGCAAAAAGTATTGTGTAAGGACTGGTCAGTCTGCACCCAGAGTCACTCTGCCTCTGGAAAACAAACCACTCTCTTCTTTCATGGCGGAAGTCACTTTGTGTATCAATTTTCGGTTGCATGGCTGGCTAGTCCACGGAAAAATGGTACCAAACTGGCTCAGAGTTAGCCTGTCTTTGGTCATTTGGGCACAAAGCACATCAGCTTTGATGAGGAAAAGTCCATGTTATTGGCCCCCCCTGAGCAAGAACCAGAAATGTGAAAACAAGTGTATTTACTTTCATAAGCATACAAAAAAGCCACAAACAGTTCTTGTCTATTTGATTATAAAGGTCCTTCTTAGTCGCAGATCACTCTTTAGGAAATTTAAATAGGATGCAAACATCTTTGCACTTTGTTCCTATTTTGATAGTAATGTCCACATTAATTCCCACCACTCCAGACTTCCGTATCAGCCATCTTCCAGTTTCCTCCTTTCTAAGTTCTTGATGAGCCAGCCCATCCAATAGGCATTGTTCAGGAATTAGGGTAGAACTGAACCTTTTCAAATAGAGTGAACGGTCAGATTTACTGCTCACATCACAGCCAACTGGAAGGATTTCCCTTCTGCCTGACCGCACCCCTCCTACGTGGAAAGACATTGCAGCCGCGTTACATCCAGCTGGTGAGGCTGCATGCCATGCAAACCAGGCCTCTGTGAGTCCTTCACAGAGAAGAACTTCTGTTATTTAAAAACTGATCAGGATTCCACAGGTACAGGGTTGGAGGAGGGACAGAGAAGCAGTGGAATGGAATACACATGCTTTTTTTTTCCCCTGCAAATTGAGTCTTTCCAATCTGCTCAGGCCTGATCTTGTACATAGCATTTCCAGCAATAAAGGAATGCTGTGCATACCAGTCATTATGATTTGATGATCAAAAAAAGAAAAAAATACTGGATTACTTGATAAGCTGCCATTGCCAAGTGACTTGGTATATACCGTGATCAGAGACCCAGTAGCAACCCAGGAGCTTCTTTGTAAACAGAATAGCTGGAGGTAAAAGAGACTATCATAGCTTTTCCTCACACTCTTGAGAGTCTGCACTGTGATCTTTCAATTAATCTTAGTCTTTATGCATGTAATATTGTTTCAAATACTTGAACTAATATAGTTACAAAAAATTCTGATTGAGTACATCTGAATTGATAAACTCAGTCAGATCAGGATTTATATTTAGTTCTCTTTGGCCTATATCCCTTAGAATCCATTCAAACATGTTTTTCAGTCACTTAGTGATCGATTTTGGCAAGATCTTTCAACCTCACTGGCTGTGTCCTTTGTTTCCTATAAAGAGATACTGTAATTTCTTTTTCTCAGATCCACAGAGAACAATTAGGAAAACTGGGTAAAGAAACAACTGGTGGAACCACTGGATTCCTGGTAATGATCACTTTTGACTCAAGGGATCTCAGGAGATTCAGCAGAGAAATTGATTATCAGTTAATCGAATAGATGACTTTAACTGCTCACCTGTTATCTTACTCGAAAATAATCCTCCACTGATCCAATTAACTATAAAACTTCATTCTTTCTAGAAATCATGACATAGCCTTATTCCCTAATCAATGTTTAACATCATGTTGTCAACAGAACATGATGCATAATTTTTGTTATTGCTGTCTACAACTCACAGTAATGAATTCATGTTTTTCATTAAAGGTATTTAAATTTCTATCAGTTCAGTTCAGTCACTCAGTCGTGTCCGACTCTCCGCGACCCCATGAATCACAGCATGCCAGGCCTCCCTGTCCATCACCAACTCCCGGAGTTCACTCAAACTCATGTCCACAGAGTCGGTGATGCCATCCAGCCATCTCATTCTCTGTCGTCCACTTCTCCTCCCGCCCCCAACCTTTCCCAGCATCAGAGTTTTTTCCAGCGAGTCAACTCGTCGCATGAGGTGGCCAAAGTATTGCAGTTTCATCTTTAGCATCAGTCCTTCCAATGAACACCCAGGATTGATCTCCTTTAGAATGGACTGGTTGGATCTCCTTGGAGTTCAAGGGACTCTCAAGAGTCTTCTCCAACACCACAGTTCAAAAGCATCAATTCTTCGGCGATCAGCTTTCTTCACAGTCCAACTCTCACATCCATACATGACCACGGGAAAAACCATAGGCTTGACTAGACGGACCTTTGTTGGCAAAGTAATGTATAAAATTTTTAATATACTATCAAGGTTGGTCATAACTTTCCTTCCAAGGAGTAAGCGTCTTTTAATTTCATGGCTGCAATCAGCATCTGCAGTAATTTTGGAGCCCAAAAAATAAAGTCTGACACTGTTTCCACTGTTTTTCCATCTATTTCCCATGAAGTGATGGGACCAGATGCCATGATCTTTGTTTTCTGAATGTTGAGCTTCAAGCTAACCTTTTCACTCTCCTCTTTCACTTTCATCAAGAGGCTTTTGAGTTCCTCTTCACTTTCTGCCATAAGGGTGGTGTCATCTGCATATCTGAGGTTATTGATATTTCTCCCAGCAATCTTGATTCCAGCTTATACATACACATAAATCTGAATCATGGCTTTGTTTGCTAGCTATAGTTTTTCTAATAAATAAAAACGAAAATACCTATTTTTAAAAGATTTTATATATTTAAAACTTTTTTATTGGCGCATAGTTGATTTACAAGTTTGTGTTAGTTTGAGGTGGACAGCAAAGTGATTCAGTTTTATATATATGTATACACACATATATTCATTCTTTTTCAGATTCTTTTTCCATATAGGGTATTACAGAATACTGAGTAGCAGTCTCTGTACTATACAGTAGATCCTTGCTGGTTATCTTAACGTATGGTAGAGTGTGATGCTATTCCCAAGCCCCTGATTTATCCCTCTCCTCACCTCTGCATTGTTTTCCCTTTGGTAACCATTTTTTTTTCCTCACTACCTTTGAGTTTGTGTCTGATTTGTTAGTAAGTTCATGTGTATCATTTTTTTAATTCCACTTATGAGTGTTATCATATATTTGCCTTTCTCTGACTTCACTCAGTATGACAATGTCTAAGTCCATCCATGATGCCACAAATGGCATTATTTCATTCTTTTTTAGGATCATAGTCCACTGTATATATGTACCACATCTTCTTTATCCACTCCTATGTCAGTGGGCCTTTAGGTTGCTTCCAGTTCTTGGTCATTTCAAATAGTGATGTAATGAACATTGGGATGCATTGCATCTTTTTGAATTGTGGTTTTCTCTGGATATTTGTCTCTAGGAATGGGATTGCTGGATCATATAGTAGTTCTGATTTTTAGTTTTTCAAGGAATTTTCATAACATTGTCTATAGTGGTTGTACCAATTTACATTCCCACCAGCAGGGTGAGAGGCTTCCCTTTTCTACACAATATCAATTTTTAAAAATTAACCCATTCTCTTCTGAAAATTCTGTATTCATGAAGCAGTGAGAATAAACTATACTTACATGAATCATAAGGGAAAATTTCACATGTGCTAAAGAAGCAAAAGAAATCACACGCAAAGGAGCATTACAATGGACTGACTTTGTTCCCCTCCACAATATTTGTATGTTGAAAACCTAGTGTCCAATGCGATGGTATTAGGAGATGAGGCACTTCAAAGGTGACGAGGTCTTAAATGTTGAACCCTCATGAAAGGAATTAGTGTGAAAGAGACCTGACAAAGCCCCCTTGCCCCGTAGACCCTTGTGTGGTTACAGTGAAAAGACAGCCAGCTATGAAGCACACTCTCCTCACCAGACACCAAATCTTCCAGCACTGAGATCTTGAACTTCCCAGTCTCCAGGATAGAGACTGTAATAGATGTTTGCTGTTTACACATCTCCCAGTTTATGGTTCTTGGTACAGCAGCTCAACAGAGTAAAACAAGCACGTACTGAGAGATTCCAAATCTTACACATCAGCATTTGTACATATAGGAAAAAAAATAAAATTGATATATTTTTTTCAGAAGTTGGATTAGTGGTTATCTTTTGTTGGGTGGGGTTTGTGTTGTTAAAAGAATAAGGATTAATCTTCGTTATTTTGGGAAGATTCCCCAAGTGTCCGGTTTATGAAAAATTATCCAATTTTTCACTTATAATACATGTCCTCTATTATTCCCAATACATTTCCATGCTTGTTGAATTCTTTTTCTCGTGAATTTTCTACACTTCAAATATAGGATGTTCTTACTGTCTTGAGTTGTTCGCTTTATTTTTATTGGTATTTGGCATCAAATAACATGCCAAGTCGGAGGAGGCAGTGACACCCCACTCCAATACTCTTGCCTGGAAAATCCCGTGGACAGAGGAGCCTGGTGGGCTGCAGTCCATGAGGTCACGAAGAGTCGGACACGACTTAGCGACTTCACTTTCACTTTTCACTTTCATGTATTGGAGAAGGAAATGGCAGCCCACTCCAGTGTTCTTGCCTGGAGAATCCCAGGGACAGGAGAGCCTGGTGGGCTGCCGTCTATGGGGTCGCACAGAGTCAGACACGACTGAAGCAACTTAGCAGCAGCAGCACCATGCCAAGTACCCATGATCTTTGACTGTACAGCATGTTACAAAGACAAACGGGGTGCCTTGTGCTTTCAACATAGGGTTTTTTAAGGTTTTTCAAAGATTATGGAGAAAAGTTTTTAACTTTTTAACTTTCATCTCTAAAATTATCTCATAAAGATCTTAGCTAAAACATAACACTGGACTCAGTGCTTTCTTTCTGCTCCAGGTTGCTTGAATCATAAGTGTCTTGACAGTCTCCTCACTTTCTTTCCAAAATCTTTCTCAGAACTTTTGTTCCCATACCTCGTTGGTTTCCATACTCATCTGCACACTAAGGCAGAGTTACATTCTCAAATAAAAGCTTCCACTACTTCCCCTACACATGGAATTTTGATGAATTCAGTGATCACCTCAGGTATATTCTAGATCTAAAAATACCATAATATGTTTAGTAGGTTAAGTGAGTATTTGACCAAAGCTTTGCTGACCCTTAGCTCTTTTTTCAAAACCACAGTAAACTGCCTGCAAGTATGTGATCAATAACTACCCCAGTGAGGTGGTCACTTGAGTAATTAAAAATTCCTCAGAGTTGCAGTCAGGTAGTGATTATATACTCATTGTTGACTATTTCAGTCCCATTTAAGTAAATTGTGCAAATCGAACTGATCATGTAAGAGGGACTTCCCTGTGGTCCAGTGGATAAGACTTTTGCTCCCAATGCAAGTGGCCTGGGTTCCCTCCCTGATTGGGGAAATAAGATCTCATATACTGCAACTGAACCTACATGCCACAAGTAAAGAAGCCCTCACGTTGCAAGAAGACCCAGTGCAGCACTCCCACCCCAAAAAAAGTTGGTCATGTAAGACTGTGCGTCTGTGTATATTAACACAGTTAATAACACAGTTAAGGAATTCAGTAATTAATTTAATGATGGCAAGGCTGCAATGACTATGATAATAAAATCTAGATGCTAGTTTGTATCCTCTGTGTCCCACTGACTTTCTCATTGTTTTATCGTAAAGGAAAGACCATGTTTTGTAAATGGAATCCACATCTACCTTAGGAAGCTTGAGAAATCGGTATGCACTGGAGTATCCTGAATTGATCAACTACACGATTAACGTGATGATTATGCAAAAGAGAACTGTGAAAACTGAATGAAAAAGAGACTTGACTTGATGACCGAGGCTGAGACAGGAGGATTACAAAGTTAATGTTAAAAGGAGGACACATGTATTTTCACTAGAGATCTTTGAGATACTTAACAGGTGGAGGTCAACTGAAAGGTGAGTTTTGGCAGTTTGTCACTTGAGAGTAGTGTTGGTCCTCAAATTCCAAGTATAATTGGCTTTTGTGTGTTTCAGCACAGGTATGGCTTTTTTATTTAAGCCACTTGAGATAATAGCTCTTTTAATTCTGTGGTATTTCTAACATTTCATTATTATATTTTAAAGGGCATTTTTTGGACACCAGTGAAGCTCAACATTCAGAAAACAAAGATCATGGCATCTGGTCCCATCACTTCATGGGAAATAGATGGAAAAACAGTGGAAACAGTGTCAGACTTTATTTTTGGGGGCTCCAAAATCACTGCAGATGCTGGTTGCAGCCATGAAATTAAAAGACGCTTACTCCTTGGAAGGAAAGTTATGACCAACCTTGATAATATATTAAAAAGCAGAGACATTACTTTGCCAACCAAGGTCCGTCTAGTCAAGGCTATGGTTTTTCCCATGGTCATATATGGATGTGAGAGTTGGACTGTGAAGAAAGCTGATCGCCGAAGAATCGATGCTTTTGAACTGTGGTGTTGGAGAAGACTCTTGAGAGTCCCTTGTACTTCAAGGAGATCCAACCAGTCCATTCTGAGGGAGATCGATCCTAGGTGTTCGTTGGAAGGACTGATGCTAAAGCTGAAACTGCAATACTTTGGCCACCTCATGCGACGAGTTGACTCACTGGAAAAGACTCTGATGCTGGGAAAGGTTGGGGGCGGGAGGAGAAGGGGAAGACCGAGAATGAGATGGCTGGATGGCATCACCGACTCTCTGGACATGAGTTTGAATGAACTCCGGGAGTTGGTGATGGACAGGGAGGCCTGGCGTGCTGTGATTCATGGGGTCACGGAGAGTCAGACACGACTGAGTGACTGAACTGAACTGAACTGAACTGATGTGAACTTCTTGATATAATGTTTACTAAGGTCTGATGAGGCTCCAATGTAGTGTGCAGACAGGAGTCTTTTGACTTTTTAGAACAATTTACTTGTTTAACTTTTATTAAAAAGTTTAAGTTTTTCTGCATGACGAGACTCTTTAAGTGTTTAGGTTTTTGCAAAGTGACATAAATCAAAAACTTAAATTGAAAAAGGCTCAACCTATCTATTTTAAATGAAAGAACTGACAATTTTGTGATTTATAAGTATTTAAGCTGTCACTAGCCACCCAGTGTCTTGCTAATGATTTTTCCCCTTTAGATGACAAAATCCAACTGATTAACTGTCCTAATTGCTACTGTGCACATCCCCTCCTTAGCAGGAGTCTTGGTAATTTGGAAGATATTTTTTCAATGGAAATTTGCTTGAAGCCTTGAAATGCAGAAAAAAATTTCTTTATAAATAATACACTATGTACCAGAGTTAAAAGCACACATAAGTATAGATGTGCTCACTGCTTTATGTGACTGGTAAAGGTGTGTTACACTCCAGGGAAAATGTCTATAATAGCGCATATCCTTAAAAGCATTTTTAAAATTTATTTTTAGTTGGAAGATAAACGCTTTACAGCGTCGTGCTGGTTTCTGCCACACATCAACATGAGTCGACCATAGGTATACGTGTGTCTCCTCCCTCTTGAGCCTCCCTCCCACCCCGTCCTGCGCCTCTAGGTTGTCACAGAGCACCCGGGTGAGCTCGCCGCATCATATAGCAAATTCCCTCTGGCTGGCTGTTTCCCACAGGGTGATGTATATGTTTCAATGTGACTCTTTCAGTTCGTCCCACCCTCTGCTTCCCTCACTGTGTCCACAAGTCTGTTCTCAACGTCTGTGTCTCTGTTACTGCCCTGAATATAGGTTCATCAGTAACATCTTTCTAGATTCCATATGTGTCTGTTAATATGTGGTATTTTTCTGTTTCTGACTTAACTCTGTATAACAGGCTCTAGGTTCACCTACCTCACAACAACTTATTCAGATTTGTTCCTTTTTATGGCTAATTGTTGTTAAGTCATGTCTGACTCTTTTGCGACCCCATGGACTGCAGACCAACCTGGCTCCTCTGTGCATGGGATTTTCTAGGCAAGAATACTGGAGTGGGTAGCCATTTCTTCCTCCAGGGGATGTTCCTGACCTAGGGATTGAATTTGTGTCTCCTGCTTTGGCAGGAGGACTCATTACCACAGAATCACGTGGGAAACCCTATGGCTGAGTAGTAGTCCATGGTAAAAACAAACATTTTTGAAGAATGACTATTGACTTAGGTTTATTACTCTAAAGAAAAATTAAGATTTATTTAAAAATTAGTCTTACAGGATTTAATTCAATGTGCTATATTCCTAACATGCCAATTTATATAACACACTGTAAAAATTACATTGATTACTTAAAGGGGGTATACATAACAAAACAATAAAATTATTGAAATTTTAATGATTTATATTTTAATTTTTATTGAAGTATAGTGGCTTTACAGTGTTGTTAGTTTCTTCTGTACAGCAAAGGGTTAGTTTATAAATACAAGATTATTCTACATCACTATCATTTCTTGTAAATGAAGATTCCAGTAAGTAATTGATTGAGTATAACTTTAGCAAATATAGCAAACTACATTAATTCATTTTAAAATGTCTATTATTCTAACAGATAATATAATAAACTTTGGTTCTAGTCAACAGTTTTCTAATCATAAATGTATCTCTCCAATTTTTTGATTCTAATGCAATTCTTAAGAACTCTGCTGTTTGGAAACAGAGAGTTTGCTAAAGGAGGTGAAGAACAAGAGCAGAAAACCCAATTCAGTAATTACTAGAAGTCACAAGCTCCCAGGTACAACGGTGAATGAGGTAAGAGAATGTGGTGAATTTCACCCAGTTATTTTAATAATTCCTTGGATGCATTAGTAGTAAAACAGCCACAGTTACAAAAGATTAAAATTGCACAGTACTTATAAATCAGCACAGTTCTTGAGTTAGGATAACTTATCCTAAGAGACGTTCAGTGTTAAAACCAGGCGAGGTCCAGATACACTGCAGTAGTCACCCTTAAACACCTATTCACTTCTCCATTTGTACCCCTTCATCCTCCAATATTTTAATGGGAGTTTTAAAAGAATACCACAGGACTCCATCACAATTATTTTAATTCTTGATTTTCCTTTCTTTAAAGTGTCTTATCCACATTATCAAACCTCATGGTTTGTATCATTGAATTTCACAAAGGGATGTGAATTTTTTTTGCTGGCAGTAATAATGGATCTGTGTTTGTATCATTTTCCTTAGTATTTGGCATTAAAGCAAGGTAAAATATCAGACATATATCACATTAAATATTATCTGCTGTGAAGCATATTACAATAAACAGTTTGTTCAGTTTACTATAGCTTTCTAAAAAGATTTTTAAGATAATGTGATCATTTCACAATATATACAAACACTGAACCATTTTATCATACGTCTGAAATGTTACATTTCACTTATACCTCAGTTTACAAAACAAGAATCTACAAATTTTATTGAACTTTCAAAGAGGATGAAGAAGAACAGATGTACTTTTACCTATTTCAGCCACCAAGTACAGGTTCAAAACTGGGAGATGTTTATGTGGAACAACTTGGTGAATTCTGCAGTTTTCTTTTTGTCTCATGTATCTCAGAATGAATACTGCAGAAGCTGCTAAAAGAACCCTAGTACAGCCTCCTCTCTGTAGCCGAAGGACCAGGTAACAAGAGAAAAACCTTCACCCAATAACCGGTGTAGCATAGCCTAACCTGTAGAGTAAGCTCCAGCCTCATCCTTTCTAGCAAAGTTTGAGTGGAAAAGCGAGACTTCCACTCTTGACGGGCAACCGTGAGACACTCTTAACTTTCCTTCCGCAGCTTGGTATCAGGAGAGGCTGACTGGAGAACTGAGCTTTCCATCCCTGACGGACCACTCTCGTGCCATGCATTAGTGGAGACCAGGACAGAGTCTGGATCACCACTCCTGCAGCAGTAACAAGGTATCTCCACTTCCTCACCGAGGGTGTGTGAGAACAGGAATAATGTTATTCTATAATAATAATAATAAGGCTCTTAGCAGCAGCAGCAGCAGTGATGACAAGTCCACTTCCTCCAAGGAACTGGTGGTGAGGGCCCCGAAGCAACCCGGTGACGAGATCTTCTCCTGCTCCCAGCCAGATCCCAGCTGAAGTTGAACGGGGTCCTGGAACTCTGAGCCCATCCAGTAGTAACAAAGAGCTCATGTTCATCCCAATGGGAAACCAGGCCATGTGAAGAACCTGCACTTCCAGCGTGTCTGAAGGTAACAAGATGACACCCCCACACTCTTCTTCCACTGAAGCTGCCACTGGAAGAAGCTTGATAAACACAAAATTTAAATAATAATCAGAATTTAGCTTGAGTGTCCAGGTTTAGGGGGGAAAAAAATCACTCACTCGTCACACAAAGAATGAGAATAAGCAAACAATTTGACTCCAACACCAGGATTATATGGATGTTCCTTTCTCCCAGGAACCATAAAGATGCTTCAGTGAGTAACTACACAATGCTTACATTTGGTTTCCTAAGGAAATAAAAAAGAATTAATGGAAATTTTAGCACACCAAAAATATGCATTCATCTCTAGATGATAAAGTGTGATTATCTGTATTATTAATCAGGATAGTGTTCAGTCTTTAAGAAGAAGGATGTCCTGCCATTTGTGACAATGTGGATGAACCTGGATGGCATTATGCTAAGTGAAGTGAGACACACAGATGAGAACTGCCTCCCTCCCTCAGCTGAACTCGGACAGACAAACAGTAGAAGTGGGGTGAGACGGGCTGCTGCTGGGCAGTGTGAACAAAGTTTCACTTTGCAGTAAGTGCTGCAGAGCTACTGTACAGCATGGTGCCTATAGCTATATACTGTGTCAGACACTGAGAGTTTCCTAAAGACCAGATTTGAAGCAGTCTTACAACACACACAGAAAATGCTAACTGTGTGAGGTGATGCGTGTTAGTTTGCCTAACTGGTGATTATTCCACAAGGTATATACATAAATCACACTGTGACACTTGTATACCTCCAATAGATGCATTTCTGTCAGTGATGCCTCAGTAAAGAAAGGGGAGGGAGAGGTAGGTTTCCTCCATGTTGTAAATGGCATGGCTCATTAGTACCACTCAACTTTTGGTCAGTTATCCATACATTTATGTCCTTGAAGCTTTCTCCTGCCCCAATAAATGGTTAAGGCAAGCAAATTAAGCACTTATAGAGAACAACAGTTTATATGTTTTGTAGGCTAAGATTCATGAGTTTTTAAAATGTTGTCTAAATTACTCTAATTTATCATATTTATTCTAGTAAATGTTGTCTCTACAGATATCCTCCTACCTCACCCAAACTCTGACAGGCACATTGAAAAGCTCAGTTTATGTATTTGTCACCACTCCCAATTCAACTGATTGTTGTTTTCACTTAGACATCTGTGTGGCTGAGGGTTCAAACCGACTCATGCTATATAAATTCTCTTGTATAAAGATCTTCTCCATCCTTGGACACAAGTCTAGAAGTTTTACACCTGTCTCACGGAACTGTTAGATTTTGTATTTTGGAATAGCGAACAGTTTGTTAAACTGGGAATATAACACAGAAATGATTACAGATCAAATTACCTTCAGCTCAAAGAAAAATATATGGACTCCATTTTCTCAGATCAGGATTCCCTTGTGTGTGTTTTCTCTGAAGTCCTTCAAATTTTATTCTGAACAGAAACAAGAACTTCTCTGGTCCTGATGTCATAGATTTTCATACTGGCAGTAATATGTCTTTAATAAGTCTGAATTATCATTAGATTAAATTCTCCCCTTTGAAGGGTCATTTTGGGGGACCCCTAAAAATTATAACATGGATACTCACAAACCAGTTTCTTACCTGCAGCCATCAGACCACATCGACCCTGTTTACTGCTCTGACTCTGACGTGCACAGCTCAGAGAGTCACTTGCGGCATCTACAGCACTGCTCCTGCCCGGGGTGAGAATGCTGATGTTTATGTGACTGTCAGAGCTTGACCGTAAAGCTGAAGAACACTGTCTACAAGGGAATACTGTCAAGCATTCTGTCATCTTATACTTACCACATCAGTCTCAAACTCTTCAGTCCGAACAGTGAGTTAAAAAATTGTCTCATATTTCATGGTTGGCTATATCTAAATTAGCTTTTAAATCTGTCTATATACAAAAAAGAAAAAAATCTAAAATCGGAGAATGCAAAACTGTCTTTTCAGATTCTTAACAGTTCATTCAGAGAAAAAGGTATTTGTGAGCTGTAAGTTCTAGAGCAGGTCACTACATAGACCACATGTAGATTTCGACTGTTTTTTTCCTAAGGGAGTAGAGGAATTTATAATACGTATCTAAGGTGGTGGTTGTGTTTCTGTGAAATAATAACAAACATCATTAATCTAACCCTTTTCAGCAATATGTGAACCTTGAACTCCCAGATGTTCAAGCAGGTTTTAGAAAAGGCAGGGGAACCAGAGATCAAATTGCCAACATCCGCTGGATCATGGAAGAAGCAAGAGAGTTCCAGAAAAACATCTATTTCTGCTTCATTGACTATGCCAAAGCCTTTGACTGTGTGGATCACAATAAACTGTGGAACATTCTGAAAGAGATGGGCATACCAGACCACCTGACCTGCCTCTTGAGAAACCTGTATGCAGGTCAGGAAGCAACAGTCAGAACTGGACATGGAACAACAGACTGGTTCCAAATAGGAAAAGGAGTACGTCAAGGCTGTATATTGTCACCCTGCTTATTTAACTTATATGCAGAGTACATCATGAGGAACGCTGGGCTGGAAGAAGCACAAGCTGGAATCAAGATTGCTGGGAGAAATATCAATAACCTCAGATATGCAGATGACACCACCCTTATGGCAGAAAGTGAAGAGGAACTCAAAAGCCTCTTGATGAAAGTGAAAGAGGAGAGTGAAAAGGTTGGCTTGAAGCTCAACATTCAGAAAACGAAGATCATGGCATCTGGTCCCATCACTTCATGGGAAATAGATGGGGAAACAGTGGAAACAGTGTCAGACTTTATTTTTTGGGGCTCCAAAATCACTGCAGATGCTGATTGCAGCCATGAAATTAAAAGACGCTTACTCCTTGGAAGGAAAGTTATGATCAACCTTGATAGTATATTAAAAAGCAGAGACATTACTTTGCCAACCAAGGTCCGTCTAGTCAAGCCTATGGTTTTTCCCGTGGTCATGTATGGATGTGAGTTGGACTGTGAAGAAAGCTGATCGCCAAATAATTGATGCTTTTGAACTGTGGTATTGGAGAAGACTCTTGAGAGTCCCTTGGACTGCAAGGAGATCCAACCAGTCCATTCTAGAGGAGATCAATCCTGGGTGTTCATTGGAAGGACTGATGCTAAAGCTGAAACTGCAATACTTTGGCCACCTCATGCGACGGGTTGACTCACTGGAAGAGAGGAAAAGATGCTGGGAAAGGTTGGGGGCGGGAGGAGAAGGGGATGACAGAGAATGAGATAGCTGGATGGCATCACCAACTCTGTGGACATGAGTTTGAGTGGGCTCCGGGAGTTGGTGATGGACAGGGAGGCCTGGTGTGCTGTGATTCCTGGGGTCACAGAGAGTCAGACACGACTGAGCGACTGAACTGAACTGAACTGAACTGATCATCCACATTTGACAATTACTAATTGAAGTTTCAAGTTGTATTCTAGCAGTGTGTACAGCCAGTCCCTAGATATCCAAGGACCAAAATCCTAGGATGTTCAAGAACCTTGTATAAAATGGCATTTTTGTTGTTGTTTTGTTGCTAAGTCATGTCTCTTTTGTGACCCTCTGAACTGTAGCCTGCTAGGCTTCTCTCTCCAAGGGATTTTCCCCACCCAGGGATCGAACTCACATTTCCTGTATTCCAGGTGAATACACTGAGTCACAAGGAAAGTCCTAAAATGGCAGAGAATTTACATATAATCTACACCTACCCTTCAATATACTTTAAATAATCTCTAAATTACCAATAATACCTAATAAAATGTAAATGCTGCTTAAGTCATTGTAATATAAATATAATGTAAAAAAGTTGTTACAATGCAAATTCAAGTTTGCCTTTTGGAAATTCTGGAATTTTTTTCTGAGTATTTTTGATCCACAGTTGGCTGAACCTACAGAAGCATAACCTGTGGATACAGAAAGCCTGTACATCTATCCACTAAGAAAATAGTAGAGGGAAGGAGACAATGACAGCTCTGTCCTGTCTGACTCATTAAAGAAACTTTCTACTAAACTCTGTGTATCCTCATCTTAATGTTTTGTAAACAATCTGCTCATTAGTGGCTTTGGAAACACTTGTGGTTGGAAACTATTTGAAAGGTAATGAAATTTAAAAGGTAATGAGCCAGGATTTGAAAGAAGGGAGGGTAGAAAGGGGGTGCAGAGAGGAAACTGAAGGAAGAGGGTGTGGAGATTCATGGAAGGGAGAGAGGCTGTGGTCAGGGCGGGAAGCCTGTGAAGATGAGGAGGAGTCAGAGGGAAACAGTTGGAGAAAGAAAGGCTGTGAAAAGGGGTTAGATCCCCCTGCACTCACTCTCCACACCATAGGCAGATCAATCTTTTTAAACCAAGGCTCTGAGGAGGTTCCTTCTCAACTCAAAACCCTCCCTGGCTTCAACCTTTTAATCAATAAAGTACTATCTACTCTTAAAAAAAAAAAGGTAATGAGAAAAACATATCCAGTACTCTGACAGGCTGTTTTAAAGATCTTGTAAATGAAAGTAATAGGAAAATAGTTACTTGCAATAGGGAAAAACATTCTGTAGTCTGATTTGCATGTTAACTCCTTTAAAGTACCATTATCTCAAATATCAGCAACTGCTATATTTCAAGGGTTACTGGCAGGTTTTTGAGTTTCATTTTATTTTTGTGTTTGTACTGCAAAAACTTTCAACTGGGAATTTAATGGTACTTTTTAATAAATATTTCAGGATGCACTCACTTTTCAAAGATTCTTAGGTCTTAGCTGTGAAAAGAAACACCTTGGAGGCATACCTTGGAGATATTGTGGGCTTTGGTTCCAGACTACCACAATAAAGCAAGAATATCACAATATAAAATTTAGTACACATTTTTCCTTGGCTTCCCAGTATATATAAAAATTATGCTTACACTATACGGTACACTATTCTAAAGTGCAATAACACTATGCCTAAAAGAACAATGTACATACCTTCATTTTAAAATGCATTACTGCTAAAAAATACTAACCATCATCTGAGTCTTCAACAAGTCATCATCTTGCTGACAGAGGGTCTGGCTTCGATTGTTGATGGCTGCAGACTGACTCGGCTCGTGGTTGCTGAAAGCAGGGATGAAGTGAAGTGAAGTTGCTCAGTCGTGTCTGACTCTTTGCGACCCCATGGACTGTAATGGGTTGCCATTTCCTTCTCCAGGGGATCTTGCCTACCCAGGGATCGAACCCGGGTCTCCTGCACTGTAGGCAGACACTTTTAACCTCTGAGCCACCAGGGAAGACTTGCTAAAGCAGGGATGGCTATGGCAATTTATTAAAATAAGACCAGGAAGTTTGTCGCACTGATTGACATTTCCTCTCATGAACAATGAAAATAAATATAGTTTCCCAAGTGTGTATACATTATTCTCTTTTACATGATATTACTATTTATGTGTTATGTGTGTATGTAGTATATATAAAATTATATATCTATGAATCAAATATATTTTTGCTTAAGGAGTTGCCAATTCTGAGTAAAAAGGGTAGCAAAATCATCATTAAAGCTTTTTGGAACTAAAAATGCACTCATATCTAAATCAAGTCAAAATTTTCTATGGAAACTTTGAAAGTAGAAGAAAATTGCTTTGAATTACATGTACCCGTAGTAGAAATGCAGTATGCTTGGAGCCTTTATAATGGCACATTGTTGCTGTGTGAAAATGTTGGTTGAATAGGCAAAGTAAACATGTATTTAAGTGGATGAATATTTATGTTAGACATTTCTCCATTGCAGGCAACAGACCTAAGTAATAAAATCATATACTTACATGAGCTACAAAATGGTGGCAATCTGTGGAACAGACACCTGAAAACAGAGTATGTCCACAGGCTAAGAAGGCTTCAGTGAAGTTTGAATATCTTCAAAGACTGCAATGTGTTCATCTTCTCTGTCTTCTACATCTGCTTCATGCTAAGACTGAAAACCTTCATGTCATAGAATGGTTGCCAGCAGCTTCCAAAGCAACAGACTGCTACTGCTGCTGCTGCTAAGTCACTTCAGTCGTGTCCGACTCTGTGTGACCCCACAGATGGAAGCCCACCAGGCTCCCCCATCCCTGGGATTCTCCAGGCAAGAACACTGGAGTGGGTTGCCATTTCCTTCTCCAATGTGTGAAAGTGAAAAGTGAAAGTGAAGTCGCTCAGTCATGTCTGACTCGTAGCGACCCCACGGACTGCAGCCCACCAGGCTCCTCTGTCCATGGGATTTTCTAGGCAAGAGTACTGGAGTGGCTTGCCATTCCTCATTTAATTCCGGCTAATGAAATGATTCTCTCAACACCTGCTAAAAAATGAAAAATGCTTGTTCCCAAGAAGCCTGTTGTGAGGATATATACTCGTATCTCATTGACTTTAATGGAACCGTGAATCCACCTCCAAACAAAAAACCACCAACAGCTTGAAGGGATGTATGTGCTGACTACGTTGGAAGAAAGATCTGAGGACAAGTTCAGCTTCCACAGAGTTACACAGACTGCATGGGAAAGTGATGAATGCCTGAAAAGTGACACAAAATTAGAGGAGAATAGATAAAAATAGAGGAGAATAGAAAACCCAAACTAATAAGTGACTTTTCCTATATATTTTTAGAAATATTAGTATATCCAATAATTCTTGAAGGAGGTGTTCTGCATTGTATTATGAGTTTAAATAAAAGTAATAGAGAAATACTGTAAGTGCACTCATTTCAAATAGTGAAAATATATACCAGAGCAGAAGGAATGTGTGTTGTCCATTAAATAACTAGTCCCTTATGTTAACATTCTAGAATGCTGATAGTAAAATCATACCAATAGGAAAAAATGCACTAGAAAATTGTTGGTATATGTTTGAAGGAATAAATTCATCATAAAAGGTTTTAATGTAACTAAAGATTTTCCTAAGCTAATCTGAATTGAACAAGGGATCCACACGAAGCCTGAATTTTTATGTTCAGCAGAACTGTTTACAACCAGAAATTAAGCTCATTTTAGTATAAGGAGCTTTGCATATAAGCTGATTTTAGGGACTGCTGAAATTCAAAATGTAAATGGCTTTAATCTAACAGTGTCCCTCCTTTGGAACAAATGCAGTCCAGCCTGTATCTTCGTTTCCACTATTGGCTTTTTTTTTTTTTTTTCAATTTGTTAAGACCCAAAGTAGCCAAAATGTTGGACCACACACACTTCTCAACTGTTTGGCTCACAGAGGTAATTTTAATTCCTTTATGGCCAGAAAATCTGTCTGGATGGGGAGATGCTTCTCATTAAAAAAAGAAAAGAGCTGTCTCTCGGTGCACACACATGGCTGGTGGCTAAACACTTCCAATCAGAATCCAGGTATACAAGTCGGTCTGTTTTGTTAGGATTCTAAGAGTTATCGAAGATATTTTGAGAGTTTCTAAATTTCTTCAAGGATTTTCATTCATCTTTTATACACCTAAATCAGTATTTTCTCTTCTTTTACTTCTATGTCTGATGCTGTCAATAATCCTTTCCAATTACTCAGTGCCTTATGCGTACCAGAAACTGTGCCAGGAACATTACCTATTTTATCTCTAATAATAACAGTTTTTGTTCATGTTAGATATCATGGCCCAATTCATTATGGAGAAACTGAGGCTGAGGGAAAGTTTTTTTTAATTACCTAGTCAATAAAGCTAAGAATACATAAACCCTGCATTTGATCTCAGAATATGAATTTGCTTTCTGGGCATAAAAATGCCACTTTAACCTTTCAACCTGATTACATTTTTCCCTTTTCATCTTCATAGGTCAAAATGAAGCATTTATGTTGGACTTCTTTGGTGGTTCAGAAGGTAAAGAATCCACCTGCAATGCAGAAGACCTCTGTTCCATTTCTTTGTGGAGAAGATCCCCTGAAGAAGGAAATGGCAACCCACTCCAGTATTCTTGCCTGGAGAATTTCATGTACAGAAGAGCCTGAAGGGCTATAGTCCATGGGGTCTCAAAGAGTCAGACATGACTGAGTGACTAATAACACTTTGATTTGTCATACATCATATGAGTGCATCGAGAATAATTAACAGTGTAAGGGAAGTTATGACCAACCTAGACAGCATATTGAAAAGCAGAGACATTACTTTGCCAACAAAGGTCTGGCTAGTCAAAACTATAGTTTTTCCAGTAGTCAAGTAAAGATGCAAAAGTTGGACCATAAAGAAGGCTGAGAAGCAAAGAATTGGGGCTTTCGAATTGTGGTGCTGGAGAAGACTCTTGAGAGTCACTTGGACTGCAAAGAGATCAAACCAATCAATACTAACGGAAATCAATCCTGAATATTCATTGGAAGGACAGATGTTGAGGCTGAAGCTCCAATGCTTTGGCCACCTGAAGCAAAGAGCCAATTTACTGGATAACACCCTGATGTTGGGAAAGATTGAGGGCAAGAGAAGAAGGGGTGGGACAGAAGATGAGTTGGTTGGATAGCATCAACCACCCAGGGACATCAGTTTGAACAAACTCCGGGAGATGGTGAAGGACAGGGAAGCCTGTCATGCTGCAGTCCATGGGGTCACCAAAGTCAGACATGACTTAGCAACTGAACAACAAATTCACTACTAAGGTGTACTTTTTCGGACTTCCCTAGTGCCACAGTGTATAAGAATCTGCTTGCCAATGCAGAAGACATGGGTTTGACCCCTAGTCTGGGAAGATCCCACATGCCACTGAGCAAACGGAGCCTGTGTGTCACATCTGTTGAACCTGTGCTCTAGAGCCCTGTCGCTGCAGCTACTGAAGCCTGTGCTCCTAGAGCCTGTGATCCACAATAAAGCTGCCACAATGAGAAACCCACACACGGCAACAAAGAATAGCTAGTCTCTAGTCTGCCACAACTGGAGAAAGCCCACACAAACCAGCAAGGACCCAGAGCAGCCAAAAGAAATTTATTTTAAAATGATTAGCTTTCTCTTATTCTAAGTAAATTCCATTGATAAGCTTTAATTAATACTGAATCATCTTTACATTCCTGGGATAAATCATTCTTTGGTTGATTTCTGAGAATATTTTGTTATATTCAATTAGCTATCATTTTATTCAGAATTTTTGTTTCCACATGTATCCAATACCTATAAACTTATTTTTTCTTATCTCTGAAAAGTTTTGCTATATTTTCTTTATCTTGATGTTGAGGAAACTTTAAAGTTATAGCACCCAATAGAGGACCTTCTTCACTTGATGTGGTATAAATTCAATATGTCATTTTAATCTAAAGATTAATATTCTTGCACTCTGCAGTAGTATCTATAATTTTTTTATAATTTCCTCCTATAATATTTTTTCTTTCTGAAAGTCAGAGTAGTTGGCTGTTGACCTTCTTAAATTGTTCCTTTTCTTTTGTTCTTCTATTTTGTATCTCTTTGTCTTTTCATCGTTTTTGCAAGAGAAGTTTGGTGATAGTAAAGTAAGAGGTTTGATTAATAGAAAAAATTTTAACAAATTTTAATATGTAGTTGGGCTTTAGGAAAAAATGTTAGTATTCCCAAATACTAAGTTTCTAATTTTTAAGAGATGTTTAGATAATTTTTGATGCACTGGTTGTCATTTTAATAACATAGATAAGGATGGAAAAATAAGGATGCCAAACTCTAATAAAATCAACTGTTCAGCTTTCCGTTTTTTAATTTCTAAGTTATGTACTTAAGTTCTATCCTAAATGTCATTATGTTTATTATGAAATATAGCATACATATAGACTTCCCAGGTAGCACAGTGGTAAAGAATCTGCCTGCCAATTCAGGAGGCACAAGAGATGCAACTTTGATCCCAGGGTCGAGAAGACCCCATGGAGGAGAGCATGATAACCCATTCTAGTATTCTTGCCTGAAAAATTCTATGGACAGAGGAGACTGGTGAGCTGCAGTCCACGGGGTCCCAAAGAATTGGGCATGATTGAGCGCGCACACACACACACAATATACATACAACACAGTGTAAGAAGTACATGCACATTCTAAAGAATAACTAATGAAAAGCACAGATGGTGGAGGAGAAGGATGTGTGCTCATCTTCTGCAAAAATACCAAAATCGCACCTACCTGCTGAACAACCATCGACCTGAGAATGTGGGATACCACCAAAGAAAGATACCTCACTCCATGGGCAAAGGAGAAGCCCCAGCACGACGGTAGGAGGGGTGCAATCACATTTAAAATCAAACCTCATACCCACCAGAGATGCCCGGAGGGCACAAACAAAACCTCGTATGCACTAGGATCCAGGGAAAAGAGCAGTGACCTCCACAAGAGACTGAGCCAGACCTGCCTTTGAGTGTTTGAGTGTCTCCCGAGGAGGCACAGGTCAGCAGTGGCCTGCCACCGGGACCGGGGCTCTGAGAGAAACCTTCCTGGGAAGCATGGCATGCAGAGTAAGTTCTCTAGTAAGAGGTCGCCATTAGCGCCATTAGCTCCATTATAGAACTGTGGATCAGGCGCCTCACAAACTGTAAAACAATTATACCAGAGAAGTTCTTGCACTGTTGTGAAAGTTCTGGGGACCACAACAGATTTTCCAACCTGGGGATCTAGCAAAGGGACTGAGAACCCCCAGGGAATTTGATTTTGAAGGCCAGTGGGATTTGATTACAGAACTTCCACAGGACTGGGGAAACAGACTCTTGGAGGGCACAAACAAAACCCTGTGTGCTCCAGGAACCAAGAGGAAGGAGCAGTGACCCCACAAGAGACTGAGCCAGACTTGGCTGTGAGTGTCCAGGAGTCTCTGGCAGAGGCATGGGTCAACAGTGGCCTGCCATGGGGTCAGCGGCACTAAATACAACAGTCCTGGGAGCTGTGGCATGCTGCCATAGGTCCTTCTGAAGGAGGCTGCCATTACCATCATCACCCCTACCATACTTTGGCCTCAGGCCAAACTACAGGGAGGGAACACAGCCCTGCCCAACAACAGAAAACTGGATTAAAGATTTACTGAGCATGGCCCCACCCATCCGAGCAAGACCCAGATTCCCCCACAGCCAGTTCACAATCACAGAGCCAACTAATTAGAAAAGACCTTGATGCTGGGAAAGATTGAAGGCAGGAGGAGAAGGGGACGAAAGAGGATGAGATGGTTGGATGGCATCACCAACTCAATGGACATGAGTCTGAGCAACTCTGGGAAACATTGAAGGACAGGGAAGACTGGTGTGCTACAGTCCATGGGGTCGCAGAGTCAGACACAACTGAGCAGCTGAATATGTGTGAGTGAGACCTGGGTCAGAAATGGAACAGAACTGTGCCTCAGAAACCTTCTTTCCCAACATAACTTTTTTTTCTTTCATTCCACAAAAAGCAAACCTATAATAGTCATGAGTTCAGTCTACGATATATTTTAGATTCTTCTCTAAACAGAATGTAGAATTGCATACTCCATTCCATTGATGTTAAGGATTTCATTCAGCCAATGAATTGTGTGTGGGAATGAATTGATATTATTTAGGCAGAAGCTTTAAGGGTCAATGCACAAAGCAATACTTCCCCCTTTCCTTCTTCCATATCAACCACTGATGTTCAAGATACTGGGAGATTTATTGTTTTACCCAGAATGAGGGCAGCATGAAGCAGAACTTCCCTGTCAATCTTCAATAAACACGTTACATAGATGAAAATTAAACCTCTGTTCCTTGATGTCTTTGAAACTTTGACACTGGTTTATCAGCACCATCTAGTCAAAGATGACTGGAAACAAGCCCAGTCACATGAAATTGGGGTTTGGAGTACTCTCGTCATAATAAGGGAGAGCACACAAAATGGACAACTGCAGGAATGACAGTACAGGGGTTTAGAAGAGACTTGATAATGGTATTTGTACTCAGTTCAGTTGCTCAGTCATGTCCGACTCTTTGCAGCCCCCTGAATCACAGTATGCCAGGCCTCCCTGTCCATCACCTAGTGTTGTGTAATTTGGGTGAGGTTTCAAGTAAGCAAGCTGCTTTCACTCTTGTTTGGGTATCCTCAGTAAGCAGGGGACAGTTCTATGATTATCTCAATATATTTTTGTTTAGAAGGCAAAAAGAACAGAAAGTTATAACTGATAAAGGAGGAGGACTGACATAGCTAGTAAAATGAAGGGGAGGTTTGAGTATGATCAAGGTTTGCTCAGAGTCTGTGTGTGTGTGCGTGCTTGCGTGCTCAGTGTTGGTTACGGAGTGGTCTTGTTTTTGCCTTGCTTTATCATGGTTAGAATAACCTTGTCTAACATGGGTGTTCTGTAAAATTGTTTCTGTCTAGCAAGAGAACACTACATTCTAGTTGTTAGAGGCAGGCCAGCTTTCTGCTAAGAGCAGGATATTTTTCACTTTTTTTTTTTTTTCCAATTCCACTTTTTGTCTAAGGTCAAAGTCAGAAGGAAGGACATTGGTTCAAGATATCCACATCTTTACCTCTGCCGATATTTTACTGTTGAGAAGTTTGCCCAGATAACAAATCTGTTTTCATTCTAAACTCAGTCCCTTCTGCTTCTGTGTTGGAGGAGAAGTTGTCTAATTAAGATTTGATGATGACTGTGCAGTTGTATTTAAGGCTCAAGAAAGGATGCCCAGGCTAACTACAACACAGGCAGATACCACAAGTAAAATGGTTATGTTAATTCTTGTAGAAAGTCCCAAAGTAGGGGAATTTGATAATCAAAAAGGGCAATGAAAACAAGTCTGAAAAATCCAGCTGAGACTCTGGAAGAGGTGCATTTCTTGAGCCCAGTCATGGACTATTCAATTTGACATATAGTATTTAAATAGTTTCAGCAACAAAGGCTTGCTCTAGCAGAACCTCCCTCTCCTTGACTAAGTAAGCTAAGAGGCAATCCTGTGATTTTAAGGACCCCTGTAATTATGTTGGGTCCACTCAGATAATCCAGGAAAACCTCCCACTTAACAATCCTCAATCATATCTACAAGGTCCATCTTACAACATGAGGCAAACTGTTCATAGATTCTAGGGATTAGGTTGTGAACATCTTTGGGGGCCATTATTCAACACCCATGCCAAATATAGAACACATTCAGTTCAGTTCAGTCGCTCAGTCGTGTCTGACTCTCCGCGACCGCATGAATCACAGCACACCAGGCCTCCCTGTCCATCACCAACTCCCGGAGTTCACTCAAACTCATGTCCACAGAGTCGGCGATGCCATCCAGCCATCTCATTCTCTGTCGTCCCCTTCTCCTCCCACCCCCAACCTTTCCCAGCATCAGAGTCTTTTCCAGTGAGTCAACTCGTCACATGAGGTGGCCAAAGTATTGCAGTTTCAGCTTTAGCATCAGTCCTTCCAATGAACACCCAGGATTGATCTCCTTTAGAATAGACTGGTTGGATCTCCTTGCAGTCCAAGGGACTCTCAAGAGTTTTCTCCAGCACCACATTTCAAAAGCATCAATTCTTCGGTGCTCAGCTTTCTTCACAGTCCAACTCTCACATCCATACATGACCACGGGAAAAACCATAGCCTTATCACCTTGCTTATTTAACTTATATGCAGAGTACATCATGAGGAACGCTGGGCTGAAAGAAGCACAGGCTAGAATCAAGATTGCTGGGAGAAATATCAATAACCTCAGATATGCAGATGACACTACCCTTATGGCAGAAACCTCTGTGGCCCATGGCTCTGCTCTCAAGAGCATATACATTATAAAATGCAAACAATGCAAAAGTGAATGACTAAAGATCAAATATCCTTATGCCTATGCCACCCCAATAAAAGCTGCTTCTGCACTGGAGTTGTGAGTTCTATCTTATTTTTCCAGATATATTTATGCCACCTTACACAGATAAACAGAGATAACTTGTCCTGTTATTTTAAATATTATAGGAAAATGGCATTTACCAGTTTCTTGGCTAATGTCTTCTCTATGAGCTGCTGCTGCTAAGTCACTTCAGTCGTGTCCAACTCTGTGTGACCCCACAGATGGCAGCCCAACAGGCTCCCCCATCCCTGGGATTCTCCAAGCAAGAACACTGGAGTGGGTTGCCATTTCCTTCTCCAATGCATGAAAGTAAAAAGTGAAAGTGAAGTCACTCAGTCGTGTCTGACTCTTAGCAATCCCATGCACTGCAGTCTACCAGGCTCCTCTGTCCATGGGATTTTCCAGGCAAAAGTACTGGAGTGGGGTACCATTGCCTTCTCACTCTCTATGAGCTACAGGAATACAAATTTCCATGGAATTAGCCAAACTGATGAGATAAGAATTATTTAATTTTTTAGGCAATTCTAATAGAGAAAATATTAAATTGCCAACATCTGTTAGATCATAGAAAAAGCAAGGGAATTCCAAAAAAAAAAATCTACTTCTGCTTCACTGACTATGCTAAAAAGCCTTTGACTATGTGGATCACAACAAACTGTGGACAATTCATAGAGAGATGGGAATACCAGACCACCTAACCTGCCTCCTCAGAAACCTATATGCAGGTCAAGAAGCAAGAGTTAGAACTGGACATGAAACAACCGACTAGTTCAAAATTGGGAAAGGAGTATGTCAAGGCTGTAGTTGTCACCCTCTTATTTAACTTAATACAGAGCACACAGAGTATATCATGCAAAATGCTGGGCTGGATGAAGTACAAGCTGGAATCAAGACTGCCGGGAGAAATATCAATAACCTCAGATATGCAGATGACACCACCCCTATGTCAGAAAGCGAAGAGGAACTAAAAAGCCTCTTGATGGAGGTGAAATAGGGGAGTAAAAAAGCTGGCTAAAACCTCAACATTCAAAAAACTAAGATCATGGCATCTGGTCCCATCACTTCGTGGCAAATTAATGGGGAAAAAATAGAAACAGTGACAGACTTAATTTTCTTGGGCTCCAAAATCACTGTGGATGGTGACTTCAGCCATGAAATTAAAAGACACTTGCTCCTTGGAATAAAAACTATGACCAACTTAGACACCATATTAAAAAGCAGAGACATTACTTTGCCAACAATGGTCCATATAGTCAAAGCTATGGTTTTTCCAGTAATCATATATGGATGTGAAATTTGGATCATAAAGAAAGCTGAGAACCGAAGTATTGATGCTTTTGACCTGTGGTATTGGAGAAGACCCTTGAGAGTCCCTCTGACAGCAAGGAGATCAATCAGTAAACTCTAAAGTAAATCAACCCTGAATATTCACTGGAAGGACTGATGCTGAAGCTCCAATACTTTGGCCACCTGATGGGAAGAGCCAACTCATTGGAAAAGACCCTGATGCTAGGAAAGACTGAAGGTAGGATAAGAAGGGGATGAGACATTTGGATGGCATCACTGACTCAATGGACATGAGTTTGAGCAAACTCTAGGCGACTGTGAAGGACAGGGAAGCGTGGCAAGCTGCAGTCCATAGGGTCACAGAGTCAGACATGACTGAGCAACTAAACAACAACAGAAAGAAAATATCATGATTTCTATTTTTATATAAGGTTGCAAAACAGTTCACAGTATCCTAATTTTTCTTGTAATAATCATTTTTTAGCCCTATTTTTGCTAACATCTCACCTGCTTATTTATCTCAAGGACAGTTTCTAGTATCATTCAGAAGTAAAACTTGTCATGGATATATCAACTCCCAACTGCAAGTAAGACTGCAGTATTCATGATACACCCCGTCTACTTCTTTAACAGCAGAGGCTCAATAATTTAAAATAGAATTGGCAGCTAACACAGAAGTGTGAAATCAGTGTTGGCACCAACAGAAGAGTTTTCATATTGGTTTTTAGTCACACTCTCAGTTTTTCCCCTCACTGCCCTGGTGTAAAATATTCTTTTCTTCTTTCCCTCTAACAGGTGTTACTAAGAGTCAATTTTCATGCTATGTGTTCTTTGCTGAATTTTTGAAAAATATTTAACCTTAACAGAGTTTTTGAAGAAACGCTTCTGTGTGGGAACTAAATGTTATTTTACATCAGTCATGTCAGGATTCTTATGGTTATTTTCCATTCTGTGCAATCTTTCAAGGTCTTAAGCACCATAAAGTGGGAAGGGCTATGTATTCTAACAATGCTGGCTGTTCAAATTGCCATTTCCACTATTTTTACATTTTTCAATTGTGTTGAATGTAACTTAATACACGTCGTAAACAGAATGTACTGTGTTGGAAAAAAAGTTCAATCAGACAAACTAAAATATCCCTGCTATTCTTCATGCATTTATTATGCTGTGTGAGAATTACTGACCTTGGAAACAGGGACAATTTACTGAAAGGATCTATGTATCCAATTTAGTGAGTAGAAATACAGTAGACATTTTAGTAAATTGAAAAGAAACCATACAGTTCTGCACAAACTTACGAAAAGAAAGAAATAACTTCAAAAGGGGAAAACAAACAGAAAGATGAATGGTTCTCTTGGCCTTTAAGGAAGAGGAATCAACAATACTAAAAATTTAGCCAAATGGAATTAGATTCCCTAACATCCACACTAAGGCTTCCCTGGTGGCTCTGATGGTGAAGAATTTGCCTGCAATGCAGGAGACTCAGGTCAGGTTCGATTCCTGGGTCAGGAAGATCCCTGAAGAAGGGAATGGCTAACCACTCCAGTATTCTTGCCTTGGAGAATTCTGTGCTCGACAGAGGACCCTGGCAGGCTGCAGTCTATGAGGTCACAACTATGTAAGAGAGAGAAACTTGAAGTGGTCAATTTTCAAGGCAAATTAGCCAGCTCTGAGTGGAAACGTACTAACAGTTAAACTTATGGACATGACAGAATTGAGGCCTGGACTCTTTAGATAAAGTTAGGATTGAGGGAGGCAGATTAGACTGGATCTTAATCTAAAGGGACAGGACTCCACCCATTGCCTGTGTCCTGTCTCTCAGTTCAGTTCAGTTCAGTCGCTCAGTCGTGTCTGACTCTTATAGACCCCATGAATCACAGCACGCCAGGCCTCCCTGTCCATCACCAACTCCCGGAGTTCACTCAAACTCACCTCCATCGAGTCGGTGATGCCATCCAGCCACCTTATTCTCTGTCATCCCCTTCTCCTCCAGCCCCCAATCCCTTCCAGCATCAGAATCTTTTCCAGTGAGTCAGCTCGTCGCATGAGGTGGCCAAAGTATTGCAGTTTCAGCTTTAGCACCAGTCCTTCCAATGAACACCCTGGACTGATCTCCTTTAGAATGGACTGGATGGATCTCCTTGCAGTCCGAGGGACTCTCAAGAGTCTTCTCCAACACCACAGTTCAAAAGCATCAATTCTTCGGCGATCAGCTTTCTTTATAGTCCAACTCTCACATCCATACATGACCCCTGCAAAAGCCATAGCCTTGACTAGAGGGACCTTGGTTGGCAAAGTAATGTCTCTGCTTTTTAATATGCTGTCTAGGTTGGTCATAACTTTCCTTCCAAGGAGTAGGCGTTTTTTAATTTCATGGCTGCAATCAGCATCCACAGTGATTTTGGAGTCCCCCAAAAATAAAGTCTGACACTGTTTCCACTGTTTGTCCATCTGTTTCCCATGAAGGCTCTAAACTTGCCTAAAGAGACCGGCAGATGTGACACAGTTCAAGCACCTGGAGGGTCCCTAAGCAAAGAGGATGCTGGGGGAAGGGATAAACTAGCAAGAAAGTTTTTGTTGAAAAATGCAGATCTAAGTTGGGTATGGAGAAAGGATACCCTATATGGAAATAAACTTAGGCAACATCCAGGAAGATTGCACACCCCATAGTACTCAGCCAATGAGAACTGGGGGGAAAGACCTGCGTGTTAGGGAATAAACCGCTTGTTGTAACCGCCCTGGGTGTGCCTGCCCACCAGACACCCAGTCTTGCAAGACTGTCATTAAAAGTCCTGCTTTCACCATGCTTTGTGTCTCAGAGTCCATCCCTTAGTTTTGGGCTGGTGAGCGTATTTCTCACAAAGAGACACAACTGAGTGATTAACACTTTCACTTTAATGTCTACACTAACAAACATAAATGAATTAAATAATACTTAGACTGAAGCAGAATCAAACACAATCCAGGAAACAGGACACCCTGGAAAGTGGGCAATTCAAGTGATACATAAATGGCTGACAAAAGCCTGTACGTTTGAGAGAGTTCTGGCATTCCCCAGACCTGTATTTTGTAATAAAAATTAGGGAACATACATTGTGGAAGCAGTAAACAACACAATGACAACAAGAGAAAAGAAAACATGCTAATAAAAAGAAAAAAAACTGAAAAAATCCAGAATTCATTAAAAAAAGCGAAAACTAAAAATATGAGGAAAAGATCTCTTGAAAGAAGGACAGATACAAAAATTCCAAAAACATAAAAACCATAGCTACAGGAAAATGTGTTTCGAGTTGACAAAAGTCTCCAGTTTTCAGAACCAAATGATTCAACTTACCAGAAAAAATATTTTCTAGTTTGATCCTTAAAAATTCAAACTTTATTAAGAATAAAGGCTTACAAGAATTCTGTCCAGGAGAATATTCTAAGAAGAATTCTGAGGCTGGACTCAGGAGCCATTAAGACTCTCAGCTCCAATTTTAGTTAAAAATACAACTTTTACCTAATTATTTCACATTTGCAGACATTATTTTCTAGAATAATGAATTATTCTAGAATTTGTAGAACAAATTGACAGCATTTTGTTGCTATAAAAAGAGAAATAAAAATCTTTTCCAATGTGGCCTGCCTTTTCTGGAGATTATGCTGAATGCACTGTTTTATTATGATAAGCTAAATAATCCAAAAGTTTCCACACACTGAAAACCTTAATGGTTTGTGAAAGGCAGAATCTAGAATATGAATTACATTAGATGATGTATATGGTCATTTCCATCTCTAAAATTCTATGACTCTGTTGTGCAAGATATAATAGTTTAAAAATGTTTAATTTTAATGCAATTAAAATATAGAATGGGTAATATGTTTAATGAGTTTATTTAGTTGTAAAGGAAGCTGTAAAACTACTTTGTTAAACTCTCCTCCCTTTGGCCTTCACAGGCAGTTAACATTTTGATTAAACAGTAAAAGAAGTCTATTGAAGAGCAAAGGAAACCTCAAGTTGCTTAAGGCTAGCAGCACTCTTTGGGCCCATGATTCTCTACATTTCAATGTGATTTTATTATATGAGGTTTAAAATATTTACATAAGGCTTCTGTTTGGGGGAACAATTATCCTATCTTCACTTTTATGATTTCTAACTGCCACATTAACTGCATTGGTATTGATTCAGATAATAAAATGCAATCAGTAGTCAATGAATTGGATAATTTTCTTATGAATGTGAGGGCCTGGTGTATTTGCTTTTATATCCACGCTTTTATATCAGCTCCCAGGACACCTTTCTTTCACAAACCATTAAGTTTTTCAGTGTGTGGAAACTTTTGGATTATTTAGCTTATCATAATAAAACAGTCCATTCAGCATAATCTCCAGAAGAGGCAGGCCACATTGGAAAAGATTTTTATTTATTTCTCTTTTTATAGTAACAAAATGCTATCAATTTGTTCTATAAACGCCTGAGTAAACATTTTTAGGAAAAATAATAGGCATCATGACTTTTACATGTTTTTTCTCAATCCCAAGCCAATAGATTTATGTAGTTAAATTCTTCTCACAACCAAAAAACAAAAATTAAAGGTCTACATATAAAAAGCTATAAGTGTTAGGAAAACAATAAGCGTCATGGTATAAGAGCTTTTAAAATTTGTAGCAGACATCCATCATGAATTTGCACTTTTGAACATGAACTACCCACTGTTTCCATTCAACCACTTTTATGGCAGCTATGATCCTAATTTGGTGGGCTAGAAGACAAAACTCTGGTAAGACTCACTCTTATCCTTCCCTGACATTTCTTGAGGCATATTTTAAGAGTTCGGAGTCACATGAGGCTGTAACATCATATGCATATACCCATCTTTCCACCACCTTCACTTGAAAATTTCCATGGTCACAAAATTCAAACTGAACACAAAAACCTGCTAACTGGACAAAAAACAAAAAACCTGAATAAACTCAGATCTGTTTTTCATGTGTTCATAAGGCATTCAGTTTCTTTGAGTTCAGGTATCCATGAGAAAGATCTGAGCAAGGCTTAACAATTTTGCCTCACTCTGGCTTCTTATGTAAACTGGTACATTTGCAAGAAGAAACCTGGTAGGCTTGGCTCAGCTGGCTCCTGTGCTTCTCGTTTATTTGGTCCACTGCAGAGAGGATGCTTGAAAATCTGCATCTTTGAGGGTGGAGTCCCAGTAAAAATTCCACCTACGACTATGGGGATAAAGAGAAGTTCACTGTGCCCATAGGTGTAATTGGTTGATAATCTTCAACCCAGATCTATTATAATTACTATTACATTTTGAACTTTAATCACTCCTATACATATCTTTCTGTTTTGGAAAAATAAGGTGTTCTAATAAAAGGGATTCCCTGGTGGCTCAGATGATAAAGAGCCTGCCTGCAATGCAGAAGCCCCAAGTATGATCCCTGGGTCAGGAAGATCCCTTGGATAAGGAAATGGCAACCCACTCCAGTATTCTTGCCTGGAAAACCCCATGGACAGAGGAGCCTGGCAGGCTACAGTCCATGGGGTCACAAAGAGTCAGACTTGACTGAGTGACTTCACTTTCACTTTCTAATAAAAATCCGTCTTTTTTATTAGAGCCATCCTCGTGGGTGTGAGGTGCTATCTTACCACAGTTTTTATTTGTATTTCTCTACTGATGAAGCAACAGTTAGAACTGGACATGGAACAACAGACTGGTTCCAAATAGGAAAAGGTGTACGTCAAGGTTGTATATTGTCACCTTGCTTATTTAACTTATATGCAGAGTACATCATGAGGAACGCTGGGCTGGAAGAAGCACAAGCTGGAATCAAGATTGCTGGGAGAAATATCAATAACCTCAGATATGCAGACGACACCACCTTATGGCAGAAAGTGAAGAGGAACTCAAAAGCCTCTTGATGAAAGTGAAAGAGGACAGTGAAAAGGTTGGCTTGAAGCTCAACATTCAGAAAACTAAGATCATGGCATCTGGTCCCATCACTTCATGGGAAATAGATGGAAAAACAGTGGAAACAGTGTCAGACTTTATTTTTTTGGGCTCCAAAATGACTGCAGATGCTGATTGCAGCCATGAAATTAAAAGACGCTTACTCCTTGGAAGGAAAGTTATGACCAACCTTGATAGTATATTAAAAAGCAGAGACATTACTTTGCCAACCAAGGTCCGTCTAGTCAAGGCTATGTTTTTTCCCGTGGTCATGTATGGATGTGAGAGTTGGACTGTAAAGAAAGCTGATCGCCGAAGAATCGATGCTTTTGAACTGTGGTGTTGGAGAAGACTCTTGAGAGTCCCTTGGACTGCAAGGAGATCCAACCAGTCCATTCTAAAGGAGATCAATCCTGGATGTTCATTGGAAGGACTGATGCTAAGGCTGAAACTGCAATACTTTGGCCACCTCATGCGATGAGTTGACTCACTGGAAAAGACTCTGATGCTGGGAAAGGTTGGGGGCGGGAGGAGAAGGGGACGACGGAGAATGAGATGGCTGGATGGCATCACCGACTCTGTGGACATGAGTTTGAGTGAACTCCGGGAGTTGGTGATGGACAGGGAGGCCTGGCGTGCTGTGATTCATGGGGTCGCGGAGAGTCGGACACGACTGAGCGACTGAACTGAACTGAACTGAACTGAACTGAACTGATGAATGATGTTGAATGTTTGTTTGTTTTTTATGTGATTACTGGCCATTAATGTATTTTCTTTGGAGAAACAGTTATTCAAATCCTTTGTCCCCTTTTAAGTTGGGTTTTTTAAATTGTTGAGTGTCATAAGTTTTATATATTTTAGATATTACACCCTTATCAGACACAGAAAATGCCACTATTTTTTCCCATTCTGTGTATTTTCTCTTTCTTGAGAGTAACCTCTGAAGTAATTGATCTCATTTTTGATAAAGTACAATTAATTGTTTTGTTGCTTATGATCTTCATGCCCTGAACCTTTGTTTAATCCAAGATCATGAAGATGTACATTTAAATTCTAAGAATTTTATATTTTGATCTTTTGTATTTAGTCTTTGGTCCATTCTATGTTAGTTTTTATATATGGTATAAGGAAGAAATTCTATGCATATATTTTTAATCCTTTTCAACTTGAGAAACAGCTTGTTATTCACTGGGCCTCTGAAAATTCAACTATTATAATACAAATGCTAAGGACTCCAACTCCTTTTATTCTAGTAAATTCAGGTTTAAACTCTCCTTTGAGCTGCAGATGTTTTCATGCAACTTCTTACTGACAGCTTTAATTGGTAACTGAATGCTTCATATACCTCTCGGTAAATGGTAAGACCACATTCTAGGAATACTGACAAACAAAATGTGAATGAAACAACCTTCATAACAATCAGCGTGCTCCATCACACCACCCACCTACTCACACCTGGAAAGCAGATACAGCCTCTGAACTAGCTCTACTTCCAATCTTACCTTCTTAAAGCCTACCCTCTCCAAAGAACCTGATCGACACTTTCAAACACACAACAAATCAAGTCACTTTACTCTGAGAAACACTTCAATGGCTTCCCTGGAGAGTGATTTTGTCTCTGAGGGGAGAAGTGACAATGTCTGGAAATAATTTTGCTGTCACCATGATGTGGAGTTACTACCAGCATATAGTGCATAGCAGCTAAGCATGCTAGTAAACACCCCACGACTTAGGACAGCCCAACAAAGAATCATCTGACCCCAAATTTCAGTAACATCAAAGGCTGAGACCCCCTGCATATCACTTGGAAGACAATTCAGAATTCTTACTGCAGACTAGCAGGCTTTTCATGACCCCTGCCTACCTCTCAGGTCTCACCTCCTATTTAGCATACCTCTCACTAACATTCTATTTCTTTAAGATTCAAAACTATTCTTTGCATCAAAATCTTTAAATCTTTTATCTGCTTTGCCTAGGGTACTCTTCACCCAGATTTTTGCCGGGTTGGCTGCTTTTCATCACCAGGCCTTTGTTTGAGCATTACCTTCTCAGAGATTCAAGCCCTCCCAACCACAGCTGAAGAGAATATTTTATTAGTCGAAGTGGATATTATGAGGGAATCATAAGAAAAACTGATGATAAAGAAAATGAAAAGATCAGAGATCATATTTTATAACAGCAGATCCCGAACAGCTGAAATATGCAGTGCATGCAGTCTTGTTGAAGGCTGAGCAATCTGGGATTGGCAATTCCATACATAAATGTTCACTCTTGGTTGGGAATTGATGAGTAAACATGACAGGATGTCAGGAGAGAAAACTGAGATTTCCATCAGGATTTAAACCAGACTGGAGGAGTGGTGAGGGAGGTGGAGAAGGTACCCACAGAGTATGAAAGTTATGAAAAGGAAGTCTTTGAGATGCATAATGAAAGTAAAACGTACAGTAGAAAAACATTCCATAAAAGTAAAGGGACATGGCATATGGACAATGAGGTACTTCAGAGGCTCAGATTTTAAGGCAGTAATTCTCATTCATGATTATGTACAAATTACAGCTACTCCAGTGAGGATAAACACATAATTAGATAAAAATTCATGCAGCTAAAGAGATTGAAAAAACTCTTGTTGGAGTGATAGAAGAGTCACCACATAAATATTTAATTCCCCAGTGATGATGACAGGAGATGGCATGAGAAGGCTTCGGATTTTGAGCTGAAGTTAATCAAGAAGGTGTTAAACAGGACTGAGAGTTCTCATAAGTGAATTCATATCAGTTAACAGTGGTTGCCTGGACACTCGCTGTCTTCAGCTGAATCTAAAGCTGGGTCAGGTTCAACAGGAAAGAGTAAGCAATGGGAATGGAAGGAAGAGAAAGTGGTGGCCCCTTTTCTGGATTAAGGTAAAGAATATCTCAGCAGTTGAAAGGTTAAAAAAAGTATAACAGGGGGTTACAAAGCACCTAGACTACAAGCAAGGGAGAGATGATATACTACCTAAAAGAAGGTGCAGCGAAGAACAAACAGAATGTTAACTCTCTTTTCCAGATGTAACAGTGATGATAAGAAAGAACAGCAGTGAGAAACTATATGAAATAACTGATGGTAAATCGATCAGATTGAGGATGGGGGCTGACATCTATTCAGTTAAGTAGGGGAGGTGAAATTTTTCAAGGAAATAGGTTAAAGAAAAGAGAGACTTTGAAGAATCTATAACTCAGACTTCTCTGAGAATGAATTTTAATGTGAAAAATTAGGACTCTTCCCTGTCTCAGTACCATGTGGTTGTGTCTGGTGATACTGGGGGAGATTATTCCCCTTCCACATCCTCCTCAAAGGGCAAAATAGAAAATAGTTTTTTGTTCCATTGCAATAAATCACCTCCCCTCAGACAGCCTTACCCTCTAAGTGAAAGCTGGGTTTGCCATGTGAGTTATCATTAAGTCCCAACACTTTTCTTATACTGTTTTTAAGTTGTTTTGTGTTGATGTCCATTACATAACATCAACGGAAAGACAGAGGATTTGATTATCAGTTAAAATGTCAGTTGAACTTAAAAATCAGTGGGTGGAAAAGCTCAAGAGTCACTTATAATTTTAAACTGAGCAGACAAAGCCAATTGAGTAAATGAAGTGTTGCTTTTAAACACTGCACTTATTTTGTTACCAAGGCTAAGGGAAATGTTATTATGGATCCTTCCAGGACTGAAATCACAGTTGCTCATAATTTCAGCGTGTCTTCCTAACACACATGACCCACTTTAAAGGGAAGCTAGGCTGGATGCACTTACAGTATCTCACATCAATAATGAAAGGTCATAAAGGACCTTTGTGTTTTTATTCACAGATATGTGGCCAGTTTCACCACATGAAGGATTAATGTTCCACCAGTACAGGGAGGGCCATGACAGCGACCTCTCTGGTGAAATTCACTTGTGACACACGTGGTATGATTTTCCCAGACAGAAGCAGTTTTCATATAATGAAGGCGCTTTTGATAGCACAGGCTTTCTTTTGCTATTAGTTGTTTGCCAAGCTTTCCCTGAAGCTGAGTCCGATTCACGTATTTTTCTTTCATACAGACAATTACTTCTGAACCCATGGGAGTGCTGTCAGTGGCACTTCCTCCCATCCCCACACTTCATGGAGTCTTATGGAAGACTCATGCTTAGTCAACCACAGAAAAAATACATTTGGCCATAATACAAGTTATATTTTCGATACCCAAGAGGCAAAAGAGACATGTGTATCACTAATAATCTTTCTTCTGCATAATGCCCAAACACATAGCATTATTAAGATATAATGGCTATAATTTTCCAAGAAATAAAGCATTAAGATAATGTGAAGACATAAAAACACTGTAAAAACATTACTACAGGATAGAATGAAATATGACTTATGTTAGTAAGTTTCTACATGACATTGCTCATCATTTTATTATTGAGCATCTCTTTAGAATGGCTAAGAGCCATGTGTCTCAATGGAACATTATAAAAACATATATATATGTATATATATACACTCTATCTGGGAACTTATATGCAAAATAATATGAAAAGGCTATTTTAAAAATCCAAAGTATATTGGATTTACTCAACATATATAATAAAAATTCAACTTATTGAAGATTCACTTGAAACTCTGACTTCATCAAAATGAAAAAGCTAAAGACTTTAGCAGAAAAGATCAGAATCTCAATTATTATGCTTCGGTTAAAGATATCAAACATTAGGGAACTGTGAGTTTACTCTGAGTACTTAGTCTAAAGAATGTAATAGGCACTTTCGTGTATGTAAATATATAAATGTGTATCTTAGTGGTATAGCTGAAGATAAGTATCGGATAGAAATAGACTATTATAGACTTACGAATTGTGTTTTAAAGATCCATTTCCAAAGTTAATTAAGCACTATTTTCTGCTTATGACCCTACTTAGTGTCGTCTAATAATGATGTGATTGTGATAAGCACTGACATTGCAAAGGCTGACATAACAGGCATGCATTTGTCACGCACAGTGTGTGGCCATGCAAGTCAGCTGTGGCCCTGCTCCGAGTCACAGTCATCCTGGGGCTGAAGGAGGGCCCCAGTGTAGGACAGTGTAGATCTATGGAAGAGAGAAATAAGGGTCGGTAAGGAAACTTCTGGCAAAAAAAACAAGACATCTCTGTGGTGGTGAAATGCTCCTCTCGTGGGACGGAAGACTCCGTAAGGAGGAAAATAAATCTATGAAGAGTAAATCAAGCTACCCCAATACAGAAATATAATTTTTACTTGACACCCTAATTCAAGTGAGAATGCAGGAGTTTTAAACAGAGAAGCTAAAACGGACAGATTTTAGCTGCTTCACTCTTCTTAACCTTCTCTGGCCCATCTTCTAGGTTTCTAAGTTGTCATTATTTACTGTTTCTGCTTTCAATTAAATCCTTCATCTCTGTGTTTATGCTTTTCCTGATAAACTGCCTGCTTTCCTGCTTATGTCTTCAGGGTAGGAATTTCATTTCACTCTTCTTAACCTGACAAACCTAACCGAAATTTCTCAGGAAAAAAAGACCAGAGATGATCTTCTTGGTAAATAGGATGTTTTTATATACTCTGAACTTTGCACTTTTTAAAAGATCCACTTGTGAAATTACTATGGAATATTTTTTTCTGAAGCAAACATCCCATAACCTAGAGTTATGAATATCTCTATTTCTATGTCACTTGTAAGTTTACACAGACAAGCCGTGGAGCTGACCTGTTTTGTTGATCCCAATGAATAAATGTGCACAAGCAAAATTACAGTTCTGTACCAAACTGGCTGAAAGCATTCCTTTATTTAAGAAAAGATAACTAATAGACATGGAACAAAACGTGTCAAGTGTTGAATCCTGGCAGATATTTTACAATAGGGCAAATTAAGGAATATCAAAAACTAACAAGGAGTAAGATTAAGTGGCTTTTAGTTGTACATAACTAAATAGCATTTAGACCCATTTTTTAAATGAGAATACATAAAATGATTTAAGCAAAGGACAGTGACTTTGCCCTTTTCCTACACAGTGTTTTCATCTGCCTGGTAGAGTGTGTATTAGCAATGTCTGGTGACCAGCAAGGACTCTCATGGAGCATGGATCACTGTAACTCTTTCTGTACCTACTCCATTCTGAGAAATCAGAAAGCCCAATTTTTTCTGTCCTTTAATGTATCTTGTTCACAACATAGAGAAACTATTACCTAACAAAATTATCTTCAGTGAGGCAGAAGAGGGGGAGTGCATTTCAGACCTCAGGTTGGGGAACTGAGATGGGTGGATGTAAGACACTGCTGAATCCTTTGTTATAGGTGTCAGGGTAATTGCCTCCTCTCCCAATGATCTGTAAGCATTAGGTACATCTCCCAATGGGGAAATAAATGAATGGTCTCTCCAGTTCTGTTACATTCATCATTTTTTCCTGTTTGCATAACCAGAATGCATTGGTTCGTTAACTGGTCCACATACACAGAGATCAAAGAGAGACTCAAGAAAAAGGTGAACCCCTCCAGATGGAAAGAATAATAAACCACCAAGTTTACCCATAAGGCCTGCCTTGAGATTACAAGACGAGATCTCCACACACACCCCCACCCCCAGGCCTTGAAGTTTATACTTTGATTGGTCCAGTCATGTACACAGTCCAGCTGGTCTTGACGACACTCTCTCAAGGCTGTACCCTTGAAAACAGCTCCTGTGGTGGAAATAGAGGGCAGAGTGTACATTCCAAGGGTGGGAGTAGGTGAGGAGCCCCCCCATTGCCTCAGTCCAGCTCGAGGATCAACCAGCCACCCACATACTCAGGATAACCTCAACCCTGAATTATCATGTCATGTCTCCCACTAGCTTGAGGCCGTGGCCGTATCCACTCTTTTTTCTTAAATTTTCGTCCCCACTCAGTAATGTAATTTAAAGTTTACTTCGAGTTCTGCTGTGCACAGGCACATGTCTGTACACACGGGATAAAGCATGGAAGGCTGCAGCATCCCTGATCTTCATCCTCTGGGCAGAGTGAGTGTGGCAAAAGGGTTGAGAATGGTAGCAAGAGTATTTCTGCTATCATCTGACTCAAATTTCTGAAAGTTTGCTCTGACTAGGGTGAAAATGGGCATGAGCACGGGAAATACTTCACCAAAGAACAGAAGACTGAATGGTCTTAACTGATTTACTTCTCTCACAGAACTATTTTTATCCCTCCTGTTGTTTTGAATCCAGCAGCATTCTCCTAGGATTGTCGGTTCAAATTCCTAAGCTGATTTACTCATCAATCTCATAAATGCTACATTCATTGCGCTCTGCCCCATTGCTTCAAACTCCACACCCAGTCTCATCTCCACTGGTTACTTTCTTTCTCTGGAAATCAATTCTCAGCCCTGATTTCCTCATTTCAAATATGGATAGAGGTGTCCATATCTCCATTTCCCTATTTATCGTGATACCTACCACCTCATCAGTTCAGTTCTGTCGCTCAGTCGTGACCAACTCTTTTTTATATAATTCCTGGAGGTGCCTTACCTACCAACATATGTTCTGTCTCCCCTAGAGTAACTGAGAATTGCTGATACTTTCTGTGTCTGTATGATAATGCCTACAGAAGCTGAGATAACAATTTAGTTATCACTGTGCAAGTCAACTCAGGAAAACACCCTCTGAGTAAAGTCACCACCAGAAACCCTGAGATATTAGGAGACTCAATTACATGTAGCATCTTCTGACCACTGGGTGAAGGTAGTCTAACTTGATTAGAACATGTGGGGATGAGCAAAGCAAATTAATACATTGGACACCTATTAACTAAACAACACGTGTATAAAATCAACAGAAAGTGAAATGGCAATAGTTTTTAAACAAGTGTCAGTCATAAGTCCTGTGTTATCAAAACCAAGATGATCAAGGTAAATTACTTATGCACATTTTAACCAATACCTCTGCTGCTTTACTTAACAATTGTTTAGGAATAATAAAAGTGAATTATAACTATTACTGCTTCTATTAATGATGATGATAGCAAATGTTAATAGGGTGTTTTGCTCTTTTTCCAGGCCCTGTTCTGAGTTCTTAATATACATTATGACATTTAATCCTCTCAACAACCTTATTTTCATTTTACAGAGAGGAAATTTAGAATAACAAGGCTGAAAATTTGCCTACAACCATAAATCTAGCCATGAGGCTGGAATGGAAACTTACAGCCAGGTTCTAGAACCCATTCTTTGAGCCACCATTGTCACACCACCTCTCTCTCTAGTTTGCCTCCTAATTGTGGAAATGAGTGTCTGCTGTGCTCAATTGTCACTACAGAAGTCAGCAAGGGCTATCCTGAAAAACATATATCTGGCCCCTTCATTGTAATAGTCTTTTCACTTAGTTGCATGCTTGTTGAGAGGTTGGTGTGAAACACTAAATAAGGATGGTGATAAATTCACACAGGCATCACGTAAATTTAACCATCCCCAGAAAAGAGGGAGAGCAAGTAATCCACAAGCAAATATTATTCATCCCATCTGAATATACTTTCATATAGTTCACTGGAAATGAAACAAATACCATTGCTTAGTGGATACTAGCTATAATTTGAAACTTCTTAGTAATGCCTACAAAATTAACACATTTGGCAAAAAAAAAGTGGCCAGTTTGGTGTTGAGACATTTGCAGACTTGCTTATGAGGTCTTCTGAGAAAGTAACAAGTAAAAGTGTACTTAAATCAATAGAAGGCGACACAAAGGCAAGATTGTAGGCCTCAGAATTACGAAAGAACTGAACATAATTGAATTTTGGCTATTGCCTTTTTTTTTTTAATGAAAATAACTATGTTTACTAAGAGAAGTATTCAGTTATTAACAATAAAACTGTAACATGGAATTCATTGGAAGTTTATTGGACCCACAAATCAATAGAAGAGGTGATTCCATTCTATCTCAAATACCAAGAGAAAAACAGTTTTCTTTTTTATTCTTTAGTAAAGTGGAAGGGTTTTTTAATTTTTTGTTATTAACACAAAGGAAAAAAATTCCCCATCTTTGCTTTTATTATTTGAAGCTTAGGGTCTTGCTATATAATTTTAGACCTTTATTGGACTTCAGAATTCTTAAAATAATGTTTTTTCAAAACCTGGTCTGGTATGCCAAATCATTTATTTCTGTTTTGTTTTTTCTCTTGGGATATTCATCTTCTTTTCGAATCTCTCCCTGTCTTCCTTCTGTCTCTCCAATCCTCTCCTCCTTCTTATCTCTTCCTTTCCTCTCTCCTTCCCTTGATTCTGCTCTTTCTCTTCTAGATCTCTCCTCAAAACACTGGATCTCAAAGGACACCTATCTCTTGATTATCCTCCTCCAACTTCCCTTTTCATTTTAAATAGTTAACAGAGAAAAGGGCATGCCCTCACCATTACACATCACCCACAAGTGATCAGTTTCCCTCCTGGAACATTCCACTTTTACTTCTGCTCTGTGCATCCTTCCAGAGTTTAACTGTTTTTCACCCTTTTAAATTTTCGAAAACATATATCTCTATATTTTTCATAAATCATAGCCCTGTTGTGGCAAAGGAGCTTGCGAGAATCAATGAAGCTATGAGCCATGCCTTGCAAGGCCACCCAAGATGGACGGGTCATAGTGAAAAATTCTGACAATATGTGGTTCACTGGAGATAGGAATGGCAAACCACTCCAGTATTTTTGCTATGAGAACCCCATGAACAGTATGAAAAGGCAAAAAGACATGACACTGGAAGATAGGCCCCCCAGGTTGGAAGGTCTCCAGTATGCTACTGGAGAGGAGCAGAAGGCAATTACAAATAGCTCCAGAAAAAATGAAGTGGTAGGGCCAAAGTGGAAACAGTGCTCAGTTGCGGATGTGTCTGGTGGTGAAAGTAAAATCTGATGCTGTAAAGAAAAGTACTGCATAGGAATCTGGAATGTTAAGACCATGAATCAAGGTAAATTGGAAATGGTCAAACAGGAGATGGCAAGAGCGAACATGGACATCTTAGGAATTAGTGAAATAAAATGGACAGGAATGGGCGAATTTAATTCAGATGATCATTATATCTACTACTGTGGACAAGAACCTCTTCAAAGAAATGGAGTAGCCCTCAACATCAACAAGAGAGTCAGAAATGCAGTACATGGGTACAATCTCAAAAATGACAGAATGGTCTTGGTTCATTTCCATTCAACGTCACAGTAATCCAAGTCTGTGCCCCAACCACTAATGCTAAAGCAGCTGAAATTGGCAAGTTCTATATTGACTTACAAAACCTTCCAGAACTGACATCAAATAAAAATGTCCTTTTCATCACAGAGGATTGGAATTTAAAAGTAGGAAGTCAAGAGATACCTGGAATAACAGGCAAGTTTGGCCTTGAAGTACAAAAATGAAACGGGGCAAAGGCTAGCAGAATATTGTCTAGAGCACACACTGGTCATATCAAACACTTTTTCCCAACAACATAAGTGATGACTCTACACATGGACATCACCAGATAGTCAATACCAAAATCAAATTAATTATATTCTTTGCAGCTGAAGATGGAGAATCTCTATACAGTCTGCAAAAACAGGACCTTAAGCTGACTGTGGCTTAGATCATGAGCTCCCTATAGAAAAATTCAGGTTTAAATTGAAGAAAGAAAGGAAAACTACTAGGTCATTCAGTTATGACCTATATCAAATCCCTTATGATTATACAGCAGAGGTGATGAATAGATTCAAGGGATTAGACCTGGTATAAAGAGTGCTTAAAGAACTCTGGACGAAGATTCATAACACTTTACAGGAGGTGGTGATCAAAACCATTTCAATAAAAAATAAATGTAACAAAGCAAAGTGGTTGTCTGAGGGGGCTTTACAAATACCTGAGGAAAGGAAAAAAGTGAAAGGCAAAGGAAAAAGGGAAAAATATATCCAATTGAATGCAGAGTTCCACAGAATAGCAAGGAGAGAAAAGAAGGCCTTCTGAAATGAAAAATGCAAAGAGATAGAGGAAAATTATAGAATGGGAACAACTAGACATCTTTTCATACAAGGATGGGCATGAAAAATGACAGAAACAGTAAGGACCTAACAGAAGCAGAAGGGATTAAGAAGAAGTTGGCAAGAATACACAAGAACTGTACCAAAAAAAAAAAAAAAAAAGGTCTTAATGACCTGAATAACCATGATGGTATGGTCACTCACCTAGAACCAGACATCCTGGAGTATGAAATCAAGTGGGTCTTAGAAGTATTATTGAAACAAAGCTTGTGGAGGTGATAGATCTCCAGCTAAGCTATTTAAAATCCTAAATGATGATAATGTTAATGTGCTGCACTCAGTATGTTAGCAAAGTTGGAAAACTCAGCAGGACTGGAAAAGGTCAGTTTTCATTCCAAATCCAAAGGACAATGCTAAAGAATGTTCCACCTACAGTACAACTGCACTCATTTCACACGCTAGGTTATGCTCAGTAAGTATCCTTCAAGCCATGCTTTAGCAGCACATGAACGGAGAACTACCAGATGTATAAGCTTGGTTTAGAAAGGCAGGAGAACCACAGATCCAATTGCCAACATTTGCTGGATCATGGAGAAAACAACAGAATTCCAGAAAAACATCTTCTTCTGCTTTACTGACTACACTAAAGCCTTTGTGTGGAAATGCAACAAACTGTGGAAAACTTTCAAAAAAGATGGGACTACTGGACCATCTTACCTGTCTACCAAGAAACCTGTATGCAGGTCAAGAAGCAACAGTTAGTATCAGGCATGGAGCAATGAACTAGTTCAAAATTAGGAAAGGAGTACCACAAGGCTGTATACTGTCACCTTGCTTATTTAACAAATATGCATAGTACATCATGTAACATGCTGCTGCTGCTGCTGCTGTGTCACTTCAGTCGTGTCCGACTCTGTGTGACCCCATAGACGGCAGCCCACCAGGGTCCCCCATCCCTGGGATTCTCCAGGCAAGAACACTGGAGTGGGTTGCCATTTCCTTCTCCAATGTGTGAAAGTGAAAAGTGAAAGTGAAGTTGCTCAGTCGTGTCCAACCCTTAGCGACCCCACGGACTGCAGCCTACCAGGCTTCTCCATCCATGGGATTTTCCAGGCAAGAGTACTGGAGTGGCTTGCCATTGCCTTCTCCGATGTGACATGCTAGGTTGGGTGAATCACAAGCTAGAATCAAGTCTGGGCTGGAGAAATACTAACAACCTCAGATATTCAGATGATACCATTTTAATCACAGAAACTGAAGAGGAACTAAACAGCCTCTTGATGAAGGTGAAAGAGGAAGAGCAAAAAAGCTGGCTTAAAACTCAGCAACAACAAAAAACTAAGACCATGGCATCAGATCCTATCACTTCATGGCAAATACAAGGGAGAAAAGTAGAAACAGTAACAGATTTACTTTTCTTGGGCTCCAAAATCACTGCAGATGGTGACTGCAGCCATGAAATTAGAAGACACTTGCTCCTTGGAAGGAAAGCTATGACCAACCTAGACAGTGCAATAAAAGGCAGAGACATCACTTTGCTCACAAAGGTCCATATAGTGAAAGCTGTGGTTTTTCCAGTGGTCATGTATGGACGTGACAGTTGGATCATAAAGAATACTGAGTGCTGACAAATGGAAGCTTTCAAATTGTGGTGCTGAAGAAGACTCTTGAGAGTCCCTTGGACAGCAGAGAGATCAAACCAATCAGTCCTACAGGAATGCAACCCTGAAAATTAACTGGAAGGACTATCACTAAAGCTGAAGCTCCACTACTTTGGCCGTCTGATGCAAGGAGCCAATTCACTGGAAAAGACCCTGATGCTGGGAAAGACTGAAGGCAGGTGACAGAGGATGAGATGCTTAGATAGCATCACCAATTCAATGGAGATGAATGTGAGCAAACTCTGGGAGATAGTGGAAGACAGAGGAGCTTTGTGTGTTACAGTCCATGAGGTTGCAGAGACTTGCAAGGACTCAGGAATGCAAGGACTTAGTGATCAGACATGGCTTCGATGCCTGGGTGGGGAAGATCCCCTGGATAGGGAATGGCAGCCCACACCAGGATTCTTGCCAAGAGGATTCCATGGAAAGAGGAGTTTGGGGGTCTAGGGGGATACAGTCCATAGGTTGTGAGGAGCTGGACACAACTGAGCAACTAACACACACACACAGTGATTTAACAACAAATACTTTTCTAAAACTATAAATAAATAAACCGAAATATCCTGGACCTTGTTCTTCGCACCTTTGAAACACCAACTTCTCTCACTTGCCAAGTCTTCTGGAGGGAACTTTGCAAGGTTAATTTGCTTGCATCATGTCTTCCCCTGCATCCCAGGGTAGGTTCCCAATTTATCCTGACAAGTAAATTAATGCTTATCCTACTTTTCACCTTTAAGGTTTTCTACTGTCGTATTTTTCTCCATGATTTTGTATGTGGCGTATGTGTGCTCAGTAGCTGAGTCGTGTCTAATTCTTTGCTACCTATGGACTGTATCCTACAAGTCTCCTCTGTCCATGGAATTTTCCAGGCAAGAATACTGGAGCAGGTTGCCATATCCTATTCCAAAGGATCTTCCGGACCCAGGGATCAAATTTGCATCTCCTGCATTGACAGGTGTATTCTTTACTACTGAGCCACCTGGGAAGCCACTCATCTATGTAGATTGATATATAGTTGATTCTCATTTTCTGCCACTTCAGTGCAGACCCAGAAGGAAAAGCAGCTAAATCAGTATACTTTATTTGCCACATTCCTTCCTTTGCCCTTCCTAGCTGAATTCCTCAATACAGGGACAATTCAACTGGAAGCCATAAATTCACTTTGATCCTTTCAGAGTTAACTTTCTAGCTCCTCAAAATTCCTTTCATTGCATTATTTAGAGCAATATTTTTTTTTCAAATTTTTTAAACTCAATTTTCATGTACATAAAATAATTCTGGATTTTTTATATAATAAGATCAACAGCAGAGAGCACAGCTGTCATTACGAGGCACTATAATATTTTTAAGATACAAAAATTTGATTTTGTTTTCCAAATTTTACATTACCAAAAACAACAGAATTTTCAAGAGGAAATATTATTAGTGTTGATGTCTAACTGTACTGACCGCAGGGCAGTGAGGTCGTGTTCTGAATAGTAATTTAGCAATCCTAGGTTGAGCAGACATGGGGCCGAGCAGCAAACCACGTGACCCGCTTTAGGTTCTAGCCAACTGTGTCAGTAACTAATTGCAACAAGGCGCTTAACCCTTCTAGAATTCTTCTTCCCTGTCAGTAATTTGATGCAATGGTCTGGGAGCTCTAACATGCTATATTTGGCCCACTATTCAAATGGCTTCTCTCAGGATTCACTGTGACACTGTAATATCATGTTGCTCCTCTTTAATTTAGCCAGTTAAACTGAATGTGCAATTTCTATAAAACTTTGAAGGTAAATAATTTTATAAGGATCTACAAAAAAATTTTATAAGATACTTGAGATAAAAATGTATCTTGAGCACAGATATATTAACAGCAGTTTGGGGGAAAAAAACAGGAAAACAATAGATAAAGGAGATAGTTCATAAGTAGTCTCAATAGAAAAAAATATGATAGGAACATTCAAGAATTTTTTGTAATAGGCAGTTTTTCTGATTTTTATCCATCTTGGCTGGAATAAAACAGAATTTTTCCTTCAATTCCAAGGTCTCTGAACCATTCTTCTGGTCTCTTCTATGTTCGTTTATATATGTAAAACAATTGCTGAGTACTAACCTGTGAGATGGAGAAGGCAATGGCAAGTCACTCCAGTACTCTTGCCTAGAAAATCCCATGGATGGAGGAGCCTCATAGGCTGCAGTCTGTGGGGTCGCTAAGGGTCAGACACGACTGAGTGACTTCACTTTCACTTTTCACTTTCACACATTGGAGAAGGAAATGGCAACCCACTCCAGTGTTCTTGCCTGGAGAATCCCAGGGACAGGGGAGCCTGGTGGGCTGCCGTCTATGGGGTCACACAGCGTCGGACACGACTGAAGTGACTTAGCAGCAGCAGCAGCAACCTGTGAGAAGAGCATGGCAACCCACTGCAGTAATCATGCCTGGAAAACCCCATGGACAGAGGAGCCTGGTGGGCTACAGTCCTTGGGGGTCACAAAGAGTCGGACAGTGAAGCAACTGAGCAAGCAGGCAAGCAACCTGACCTTAACTTACTCATATTTAATGTTCTAATTTATCTCTCTGTCTTCTCTGAATTTCTTCCCATTTGTCCTTTTCTGTTAGGGAAAATGATTTCCAGGAAATGACTGCACATAATGTTTCAGACACTGCTGGACCTTAGCTGTATATACCAGTACTGCTTCCTAACTGCATCCAACTGACTCTGACCCAGTGTTATTTGCAAAACTGTGCCTGGGGTGCTACTTTCTGCGATCCTCAGGTTCCCAGAGTAAACAAATAGGCCAAGAAGTTTGTTGTAATGGTGGAAAGATGTTATTCCCAAATAGCATAGTAGCATAACTCTAGGAAGCCTTTCTTTCAAATTACAACTTACTAGACAATTAATTTAATTAATATGTAAACAATTAGGTGTAGTAAGTCCTCATCCAAAGGAATAGAGTAATATGAACATGACTGCAACAACTAGACCCAATGCAATTGAGCCAGTAAGCAAAGGTGTTCCTTGGGAAAAGCCAGGCCCTGCAGGCAACTTCCCTGTTGGGTAAACAACTGGGAACAACTTGGAACAACTGAGGGATCTTCACACACCTGAAGAGTCTGCACATCAGTAAACTGTCTCAGACCAGCTCACTGTACAGGAGAGTGATCGCCTTACGGTCATTAGGGAGGGTCTTGAGTCCTTGTTCTGCACAGCACTGAAATCTGATTTTTATTTGGCATTTACTTATTGACTGACAGTGGCCTGCATCATATACCTACTTTCCTGTTAGGTGTAATCTTAGGAAAACAATGGTATACCTGCCTCACTGTTGTATTCCCAGCACCCAGAACACAGAGGATGTTCAAAAAATGCTTATCGAATTTTTGTCAGAATAAATTTAGAGAGGAGGAGTAAGTTAGTATAATATTCACATCAATCTTAGACTACCAAAATCGTCAATGTATTGTCTTAAAAAAATAGGAACTGTAGTCAATTCATCTATAAAAGCTCAATATATGCTTACATAGTGACTTCTAATTATAAGACACTTAACTAGCACTGGTTTTAATTAGTTAATGAGTTCATTAAATATATAGCTGTCTTTGGTGAGTGCTATTATTACTTCAGTTTACAAGTGTGTCAATATTTATTTTAATATAAAAATAATAATATGGTGGTATATGTTAAAATATTTTTTTAAAGTTCTGAACTTATACTGGCAGTTGAAATGGAGAGGAGTTTCAGTTCAGTTCAGTTCAGCTCAGTCGCTCAGTCGTGTCCAACTCTTTGCGACCCCATGAATCACAGCACGCCAGGCCTCCCTGTCCATCACCAACTCCCGGAGTTCACTCAAACTCATGTCCATCGAGTTCGTGATGCCATCCAGCCACCTCATTCTCTGTCATCCCCTTCTCCTCCTGCCCCCAACCTTTCCCAGCATCAGTCTTTTCCAGTGAGTCAACTCGTTGCATGAGGTGGCCAAAGTATTGCAGTTTCAGCTTCAGCCTCAGTCCTTCCAATGAACACCCAGGATTGATCTCCTTTAGAATGGACTGGTTGGATCTCCTTGCAGTCCAAAGGACTCCCAAGAGTCTTCTCCAGCACCACAATTCAAACGCATCAATTCTTCGGCGATCAGCTTTCTTCACAGTCCAACTCTCACATCCTTACATGACCACAGGAGAAACCATAGCCTTGACTAGACGGACCTGGTTGCAAGGTAATGTCTCTGCTTTTTAATATACTATCTAGGTTGGTCATAACTTTCCTTCCAAGGAGTAAGCGTCTTTTAATTTCCTGGCTGCAATCAGCATCTGCAGTGATTTTCGAGCCCCCAAAAATAAAGTCTGACACTGTTTCCACTGTTTCCCCATCTATTTCCCATGAAGTGATGGGACCTGATGCCATGATCTTCGTTTTCTGAATGTTGGCTTAGAGAGGAGTTTACATAAATGAAAAAATCTAAGGGTAAGGATTTGACCTTGGGAAACAGAAAGATAAAAGTATCAACCAGCACAAATTTTCATTATTTGGTAATGACTAAAATAGCAAATGACTAAAAAATATAGGTCACACTGAGAGTCAGGTAAGTTGGATAAAACAATTGTTTTTCAAATTTTGAAATTCTCATAAGCCACATCTTGGACTAAGTATCACACAAACTGTGTGGCTTCTATGATGACTCAATCTATTTCTTTTTAGAAATCAGCATTTCAGTACTCAAGGTGAGGACCTGGACACATTCATTAAGAAAAACTATCTTTTCTTAGGTGCAGATAACCTTCTAGGGGTACACAATAATTTTACATTTGTCATCCTGCTTTTCTAAGCATACATAATATTTCCTCAAAAATAAGTAACTTTCTAAATTTATTATAATTTTGGCTTTTTCAATGCAGAAATATCTTTGATTACACGATCCCTGACAATTCATCACTATGCCTATTTTTGGCTATTTTTCTTTTAAAAGCATTTGACAGCAAGTCTATCAACTTAAGATGTTGCATACTACAAAAGAGTAATATTTTAAAAATGTATACATTTCCACACTTGCTGAACCAAAAATGACATACCAACTTTCAAAGTAAGACAGTTTGTATATTTAAGTCCAGCTGGAATTATTTTTGACTTGTGATATGTTGTCAGTGGTGTAAAATAAAAATGCTGATTTGATATCCTTTCATTTATGTTCCAAGTTTCCTTGTGGCATATGTCAAGTTTCCCTCAAAATGTGGCTAGGCCTAAAATCATTGCTCTTTCAGCCTTACTTGGACTATAAAAAGCTGCTTTATGAGTTGCAAATCATTAAAACCTACATATTTCTCCAAGAATCTTCAGTAAGTCAGAGAAATGTTTAAGCAAGGTAAACTCTTTGAAGATGTGTTAGAGAAAGCAATGAGTGGCAGCCTGTGAACACACATGGAGTAGTAAAATATTTATTATCTTGCTGATATAGCTGCTGTCAAAAAAATAGGATGACAAATGTAAAAGTAAAACATATAAATGAAAATCTACATTTTTATCATTTGTTTCCTGTTCGCAAACTTATTTTATTGACAAAAAAATTCCCTTTTTTTCTATAAAGACAACAGAAACAAAAGTAAAATGAGTTCAGAAATATGATGTGAGACTAGTTTGACAAAGCCTGGGATTATTGCCCTTAAAATATTTCTGGTGACAACTGAGCCAAAAAGCAGTAACAAACTAAGCCTTTTGTTTGGTCCTTTTTATAGTGTCTTTTTACAATGCAACTATACAGTGATTATAGAGACAGAAGCATTTTCCACAACATCTTGACAACTCTACTTTCTACCTTCAACTATCTAGATGTGGAAGTATGATCAGTTATAATTTTTAAAAATTTTAATGTAATAATTTTAATGAAAATGCAAAAGCAAGGAAGACATTGAAGCAATTATTAAATAATGGGCAGGAGTATATTCCAAAGTGGTATAACTCCATATTGAAGTGTTTCCTGCCCTGTACTAAAATTTTTCCCCAAAAAATGAAAGCTTTAATAAATGCAATATTATGATTTGTTTAATGAAGATAATAGATAATATACTTTCTAGCATCTCTGAAGTTCAAATTTTCTTTATCTTCTGTAAAGTGGCAATAGTCGATGATGATATCTTTTTAGAAATTCTTTCTTTTAAAAAAAGTTAACCTCAAACATTTTAAGAAATTTTACTCATTGTGGTATATCCTGAAAGCCATTTTCAGGAGAAAACACCTTTCACAGAGTTTTAGTTCACAACCATCCCTTTGCTTCCCTTTGTCTCACTTCTCACTGGCAGTGTGTAAAATGTGGCCATGGATTCTGTCCCAGTTGAATGGATGGGATTTGGCACCTGTCTCAGGTTAGGTTTCCAGGAAGTAGACTCTGAGACAGAGATTAGCACATGGGAAGGGAGGAAGAAATGGCTGGACAGAGGATGACCCTGATCCACGATGCAGTCCCAACAGAGGACTTGGCGTGGAGACTGGCATGGCCTCAGAGTTTTTCTGAGCTGGAGATAATAGGGCCAGGGTTTAATATCCCCTCACTCATCAGGCATTGGTTGTAGACTGCCCTGAAAGGCAGCACAACTCTGGGCAAGGCAGTGTTCTTCAGTATCTCCAAAAAAAGTTGAAGCCAAGGCTATCCTGTGCAACCCTCTCAACAGCCAGGAAGAAAAATCCTGAGTTTCTGAGAGGGCATCTGGGTGATGCATCACAGTTACACAAGAATTGTGTGTGTGGGGGGGGGGGGGGAGAATCCCAAGTAAATCTGAAGTCATTCTCTAGGAATTTAGTTTTAAAGACAAGTTCTGTCAATCTAGGTAGCTGTATCAAATATTCCTCCCTATTATTTATTATGGGCTTCCCTGGTGGCTCAGAAGGTAAAAAATCCACCTGCAATGTTGGAGACCTGAGTTTGATCCCTGGGTTGGGAAGATCCCCTGGAAGAGGGCATGGCAACCCACTTCAGTATTCTGGCTTGGAGAATCCCCATGGACAGAGGAGCCTGGTGGGCTACAGTCCATGGGGTCACAAAGAGTCAGACACGACTGAGTGACTAAACGAAAGTGAAAGTTGCTCAGTCGTGTCCGACTCTTTGTGACCCCGTGGACTATATACAGTCCATGGAATTCTCCAGGCCAGAATGCTGGAGTGGGTAGCCTTTCCCTTCTCCAGGGGATCTTCCCAACCCAGGGGTCAAACCCAGGTCTCCTGCATTGCAGGAGGATTCTTTTCCAGCTGAGGCACCAGGGAAGCCCAAGAATACTGGAGTGGGTAGCCTATCCCTTCTCCAGTGGATCTTCCCAACCCAGGAATCAAACCAGGGTCTCCTATACTGCAGGTGGATTCTTTACCAGCTGAGCTACCAGGAAAGCCCAAAAAGGGCACGCTGCCTCCACATCCGGGAATCACACCCTAGTCTCCCGCGTGACAGGTGGGGATACGCACCACTATACTAATGAGGATGGCAAGCACACACATTATTTATTATATTTAGTCAATATGAATTTGGAAGGTTCTGGCCAGAAGTATAAATATAGCCACGTGAAGTACACTGAAAAGTTGAATGAGCTTAAAAACAAAGGGTCTATTTATTTTTAAACAAGGAACTGAAAACATTGACAATACACAATACATACTCAAATACATACTTGTAGAATGAATATGTAAAAATTAAAAGGATTAAATCTAAATCAAACTTGTGCCCTGTTTAGGAATATTTCAGGTGAGTCAAATTAAATAATAATTTACATTATTAGTTGTGGTTCATTCATTAAGTCGTGTCCGACTCTTTGCAATCCCAGGGACTGTAGCATGCCAGGCTTCCCTGTCCTTTGCGATCTCCCGGAATTTGCTCAGATTCATGTCCACTGAGTCAGTGATGCTACCTAACCATCTCATCCTCTGAGGCCCCATGCCCCCTCTTTTGCCTTTGATTTTTCCCAGCATTACAGTGTTTTCCAATGAGTTGGCTATTACATTATAGCAAATATATATAAAATTTGGGTATGATATAATAACTAGGTTTATTTTTATTAACTACAAATGGCCAAAACATCTGAGTAACTACTAATGTGTGATAATGTACATTAAATCAAATGAGTTTTTCTTTGCCCTTCAAAATTGTTAAAGCAAAGATTCCAAGGCCTAACTAAATAGGCTTCCAAAGTAGCTTCTATTCGTTCTATTTTCAAGGAATTCTTCCTTTTGACATTTATGGTTTATACGTCTTTACACCGATAGACTCCTTCATAAGGTATATCAGCTATTATTTGTCACACATTTATCCAGAGACTTCATGGATAATTCTTTGCAGATTTTTTATACCCTTAATGAGCCCACACAGAGAAGGCAATGGCAAGCCACTCCAGTACTCTTGCCTAGAAAATCCCATGGATGGAGGAGCCTGGTAGGTTGCAGTCCGTGGGGTCGCTAAGGGTCGGACACGACTGAGCGACTTCACTTTCACTTTTCACTTTCACACATTGGAGAAGGAAATGGCAACCCACTCCAGTGTTCTTGCCTGGAGAATCCCAGGGACTGGGGAGCCTCGTGAGCTTCCGTCTATGGGATCACACAGAGTCGGACACGACTGAAATAACTTAGCAGCAGCAGCAGCAATGGGCCCACAAGCAGACTATATAAAAAAATTAAAATGTGCACATTAGATTTGGTGTCCCTATAAAAGGCAACATTGCAGGGTGAGGAATCAAACATTCAGGTATTAAATAAGTAGAAATAGCTGTACATTAAGTTGTTAACTGCAAGAAGTTTTGCATTTCTAAAGGCCTGTTAAGAAAAGAACATCTTGTTTTATTACAATAAACTGTCAGTTGATTCTTTCAAAAGCAGCATTTACAAATTACCCATTCTAAATACTGTGAAAATCTTTGCTGAATAATCTTATAAATCATGTATACTATAAAACTGCCTCTTGTGTTTGCAGAGGAAATATCTTTTTAAAAAAGCTCCTGATGTCTGGTGTTCAACAAAAGATTTGTTTCAAAGAATACAAATCAAATTGTTTATTTCTACTGCTATTATATAAAAACACACATCATGTTTCAGGGAAAACATGATTTTTCCATATTTCTAATAAAAATAATTTTATTTAAAGATGTGACATATTTTGCACAGTCTATGTCATTTTTATAGAAAGAAGTACTATTAACATATTAAACATGGAATCTAGAAATCATGTTTTTAAATGGCAGAGAAAAAAATAATCATTCTAATATAGTGAAAAAATTAACAGTATTTCAGAGAAGTATGACTTCTGGAATGGCAATGTAAGAAGCTCCTTTGGCATCCAGCAAATGGAAAAAAAAAAATTCATTCAAGAAAATTTATTAAATCTTGGTAAGAATAAGAACAGTGAGAGTCTATGGCATGTAAACCATGAGCCATTTCCTCCCCAAATCAGCTTAGCTTTATATAAACCCATGGCAAATATGGTCAGTAAATGGGGTTTCCTCTTCCCCAGCTTCCACTCAAGGATTAGAAAACATAACCATCTTTTCCCATATCCTTCTAGCAATGGGTTGTTGAGTCTAAAAACCCTGAGTGTGTATAGCTTAAAGGGGACTTGCCAGTGGTAAAGAACCTGCCTGTCAATGCAGGAGAAGCAGTTCAACCCCTAGGTCAGAGAGATCCTCTGGTGACCACTCCAGTATTCTTGCCTGGAGAATTCCAGGGACAGAAGAGCCTGGTGGGCTATAGTCCATAGGGTTATAGAGTGGGACAACACTGAACAAGCATGCAGAGCTTAAAGGACAAGGGCTCCCTTGCACATCCCAGTCCCTACGCAGAAGGCAGAGGTTCCAACCCCAGTCACCACACACCTAGAATATCAGATACCTAGTTGCCCTTTTCCCACATCTTTTCAGACAAGTTGAAAAGATGGTAAGACAGCACTCCTACCCAGCTCCCTGCTTACAAAGCTAGAGTGATACTCCCTGACAAGTGGGCCATTGTGGCTACCCCAACTCTGGAGCAAGGGGAAAGGCCAGCCCTATCACCAGAGAACTCTGGAGCTCTCCCCAGGAAACTGACTTTATATAAAACAGAATGTGGGAAAATTTGAGCCTAAGGAGTGATTTTAAAAACAATGTCGATTTTGGTGATAAGAATTTAAGTTGAGAGAGGCTGATAGCTCCATCAGATCAACAAGCTCACAGAGGGCACCTAGTTTACGAGAGAATATCAGGGACAGAGGCAGCTAAGAAGAGTAATCTCAAGATCAGAACAAACCTCAAAGGCTAGTCTCATAGTCTGCCCATGCAAAGTAGTCTGAATTTAATGGATCAGACCATGGAGCAGCTTATCCCCAGCTTACTGTCAAAACAACAGAGCAATCAGCAGGCAATTAGTAAAAACTAACAGCTAGTGATTATATCGGAGAAGGCAATGAGAAGCCACTCCAGCACTCTTGCCTAGAAAATCCCATGGATGGAGGAGCCTGGTAGGCTGCAGTCCATGGGGTCACTAAGGGTCGGACACGACTGAGCGACTTCACTTTCACTTTTCACTTTCACGCATTGGAGAAGGAAATGGCAACCCACTCCAGTGTTCTTGCCTGGAGAATCCCAGGGACGGGGGAGCCTGGTGGGCTGCTGTCTATGGGGTCACGCAGTCAGACACGACTGAAGTGACGCAGCAGCAGCAACAGCTGTGTCTAACACCAATAGATTTCAAGAGTTTAACAGAGATAAGAGAAAGACTCAATGGCAGCCCTGCTAAAATCACGTCATCTCAGAGTGACTGAGTGAATGTTCAAGACTAAAGTTTACTGCATGCATCCTTGTGAATTCGATGAGGACGCTCCTCTGACTGGATGGAACTGTACGAGCTCAGAGAAACAGGCAGACCTGCCTCTTGAGAAACCTGTATGCAGGTCAGGAAGCAACAGTTAGAACTGGACATGGAACAACAGACTGGTTCCAAATAGGAAAATGTGTACATCAAGGTTGTATATTGTCACCTTGCTTATTTAACTTATATGCAGAGTACATCACGAGGAACGCTGGGCTGGAAGAAGCACAAGCTGGAATCAAGATTGCCGGGAGAAATATCAATAACCTCAGATATGCAGATGATACTACCCTTATGGCAGAAAGTGAAGAGGAACTCAAAGGCCTCTTGATGAAAGTGAAAGAGGAGAGTGAAAAGGTTGGCTTGAAGCTCAACATTCAGAAAACAAAGATCATGGCATCTGGTCCCATCACTTCATGGGAAATAGATGGGGAAACAGTGGAAATAGTGTCAGACTTTGTTTTTTGGGGCTCCAAAATGACTGCGGATGCTGATTGCAGCCATGAAATTAAAAGACGCTTACTCCTTGGAAGGAAAGTTATGACCAACCTTGATTGTATTTTAAAAAGCAGAGACATTACTTTGCCAACCAAGGTCCGTCTAGTCAAGGCAATGGTTTTTCCCGTGGTCATGTATGGATGTGAGAGTTGGACTGTGAAGAAAGCTGATCGCCGAAGAATAGGTGCTTTTGAACTGTGGTGTTGGAGAAGACTCTTGAGAGTCCCTTATACTGCAAGGAGATCCAACCAGTCCATTCTAGAGGAGATCAATCCTGGATGTTCATTGGAGGGACTGATGCTAAAGCTGAAGCTGCAATACTTTGGCCACCTCATGCGACGAGTTGACTCACTGGAAAAGACTCTGATGCTGGGAAAGGTTGGGGGCGGGAGGAGAAGGGGACGACCGAGAATGAGATGGCTGGATGGCATCACCGACTCTGTGGACATGAGTTTGAGTGAACTCCGGGGGTTGGTGATGGACAGGGAGGCCTGGCGTGCTGTGATTCATGGGGTCGCGGAGAGTCGGACATGACTGAGCAACTGAACTGAACTGAACTGAACTGCCTTATGGCCAGTTTGTTTAATCTTGTGACAGTTCATCCTAATAAAGGTACAGCTTAGCATTCAGCAACAGACCCTGAAGGTTCCAGTCAGACTTCTGGATCTATTCACCCAATAGCCGCCTCTTCTCCACTTGAGATCCCATGATCTTTTATCTCATTCTCCTCAATTCAGTAAGACTATTCTGCTCTGCACGAGTTTACTGTTCTTATGCTACAGTACAAAACTTCCAGGCAGAAATTTAAAATGGTCAAAAGATTTCCTTTTAACTGTTTCCCTTATCTCAGGGACCACAGTCCCATTCTGTTTATTGTACACTGGGGAAACATATTTGCTTTATACATTTTTCTAATTGTTTAGGATAGCAAGGACTGTCTCCTGAGAAACCTATATGCCAAAGAATCAACAGTTAGAACTGGACATAGAACAACTGACTGGTCCAAAACCAGGAAAGGAATATGACAAGGCTGTATATTGTCACCCTGTTTTAATTTATATGCAGAGTATATCATGTGAGATGCCTGGCTGGATGAAACACAAGCCAGAATCAAGATTGCCAGGAGAAATATCAACAACCTCAGGTATGCAGATAATACCACTCTAGTAGCAGAAAGTGAAAAGGAACCAAAGGGCCTCTTGATAAGAATGAAAGAAGAGAACTAAAATGCTGGTTTGAAACTGAATGCTTAAAAAGAAACAAAAAAAAACCTAAGATTATGGCATCCAGTACCATCACTTCATGGCAAATAGAAGGGGGAAAAGTGAAACAGTGCAGATTTTATTTTCTTATGCTCCAAAATCACTGTGGATGGTGACTATAGCCATGAAATTAAGATGCTTGTTCCTTGGAAGGAAAGCTATGACAAACCTAGACAGTGTATTAATAAAGCAGAGACATCACTTTGCCAACAAAGATCTGTCTATTCAAAGCTATGGTTTTTCAAGACTCATGTACAGATGTGAGAGTTGGACCATAAAGAAGGCTGAGTGCCAAAGAACTGATACTTTCAAACTGTGGTGTTGGAGAAGACTCTTGAGAGTCCCCTGGACTCTGCAAACCAGTCAATCCTATAGGAAAGCAACTGCAAATATTCACTGGAAGGACCGATGCTGAAGCTGAAGCTCCAATACTTTGGCCACCTGATGTGAAGAGCCAACTCACTGGAAAAGACCCTAATGCTGGGGAAGATTGAAGGCAAAAGGAGAAGTGGGTGATAGAGGATGAGATGGTTAGACAGCATCATGATTCAATGGACATGAATTTGAGCAAACTCCGGGAGATAGTGGATGACAGTGAAGCCTGGCGTGCTACAGTCCATGAGGATGCAAAGAGTCGGAACATGACTTAGCAACTGAACAACAGCAGGGACTAGTAAGATCCCACTTATTCCATGTTTGAATGTGTATTTTCTGAAATCAGCTTCTCAAAGAGCAACGTGGATATGATATATTCTGAGAACACGGTATTGCCCTTCAAGATGCATTATATACTCCTTGAAACTATCACCATTAAATAGGTCTGTGTTCCCAAACAGGTAGAATAGATTTGTCTTGAAACTCAAAAGCAGCATTAGAACGGACCTTTCAATTTCTTTGCTAGTGATTCTCTTGGGAAATCTGTCTCCCTGTCCCTGAAATGTGAAACTCTGCTGGAATAGATATCGGGCTCACACAGATGCGCTGCACTTCTAGTAGAACAACACAAAGAGTCCCGCTGAACTTCTGTTTCTCTGATTCAGATTAGACTTTTGTTCATGTGATCTAGAACTTTTCTTCCAATGCAGATCAAATAAGAAGTAGACTTCCTATGGAGTTCACGTCTAGTAAAACCAAAATCAACCAGTCAACACCACTGTATGAATCAAACTATTCAAATTGCTGTGGTGACTCTGCTATACTTTATGGTAATTGCACAACCTGATGTATGACCTGGTAGTGTAGGATGGAAAATATAGAATTTTCAGTTATCTGTGCCAGGAAATGTTAACATTTTGGAAGAAACACAGAGAGATCTAGTTCTGTAAAAATCAGTTACAGACAGATAAAGAATTTAACTGTCAACAGAAAATTTTTTAATTTTTTGAAAGAGACTATAGAACATATGCTTTCGCAGGCACAGAGTTAATGTTACTTCATAGACAAGTTACAAATCTTTTTAAAAATCAAGAGTAAACCAGAATTGAAAGAGACACGTGTACTCCAATGTTCATTGCAGCACTGTTTATAATAGCCAGGACATGGAAGCAACCTAGATGTCCATCTGCAGACGAATGGATAAGAAAGCTTTGGTACATATACACAATGGAGTATTATTCAGCCATTAAAAAGAATACATTTGAATCAGTTCTAATGAGGTGGATGAAACTGGAGCCTATTATACAGAGTGAAGTAAGCCAGAAAGAAAAACACCAATACAGTATACTAACACATATATATGGAATTTAGAAAGATGCACATGATAACCCTGTATACGAGACAGCAAAAGAGACACAGATGTATAGAACAGTCTTTGGGACTCTATGGGAGAGGGTGAGGGTGGGATGATTTGGGAGAATGGCATTGAAACACGTATGTTGTCATATGTGAAACGAATCACTAGTTCAGGGTCAATGCATGTTATAGGATGCTCGGGGCTGTCATGCGGGGATGACCCAGAGGGAGGATAAAGGGAGGAGGGAGGTGGTAGGGGGGTTCAGGAGGGGGAACTTATGTAAACCCAGGGCAAATTCATATCAATGTATGGCAAAACCAACCAATATAATATTGTAAAATAATTTGCCTCCAATAAAAAATAAATTAATTACCTAAAAAAAATAATAATAAAATAAAAATCAAGAGTAAAAGAAACACTGGGAGGAGACATTTGCAAAACAGAATTAGTTACCAGAATACTTTAATAGTTCCAATGACTCAGGAATTAGAAAAGAAGAGAATAAATTAGGAAGAAGAGAATAAATCCAAAAGGAAAACAGATTTTATAAAACAGTGCTATCCTGGAAGCTAGGTAAAAAGCACAAATAACATACCTAACCTAAATCCGTTAACAGTCAAATATACAATATTTTAAATTCATTGCTGTAATGTTTTCATTTGCTTCCTTGCTGCTAAGTCACTTCAGTCGTCTCCGACTCTGTGCGACCCCATAGATGGAAGCCCACCAGGCTCCCCCGTCCCTGGGATTCTCCAGGCAGGAACACTGGAGTGGGTTGCCATTTCCTTCTCCAATGTGTGAAAGTGAAAAGTGAAAATGAAGTCGCTCAGTCGTGTCCGACCCTCAGCGACCCCACGGACTACAGCCAACCAGGCTTCTCCATCCATGGGATTTTCTAGGCAAGAGTACTGGAGTGGCTTGCGATTGCCCTCTCCATCATTTGCTTCATTTGCTTCCTTAGGCATTAGCTAAAAACTTTAGAAATATATGAAGTTCTGAAGTATGTGGAGAAAGTACACAGTAGAAGTTGTAGTAGAATATTTATACTTTTAAAGTAAAATGTATCCCAAAGTTTTAAATAAAAGTATTCTGAAATTTTTGAATAAATACAGTCACTTCGAAGTGAAAAAGTTCTCAAAAATGCAACACATTCTGACAGAAAATAAAGTGGTACTAAATAAAATGGGGTGATATCTGTTACCATAATGGTGAGTGAAACAGAGTATTCAGATTTTCTTTTTACAGATGTTAACAATCCTTCATCCTTGGCGTAATATTCCTAGACCTATGTTTTCATCTTTCATTGTCTTGTGTAGTATTTCATATCTTGGCTTTCCTCTGATTGCCAATAAACTACTTTGAGTTGACAGTACACTTTCTGATCTTCCAAATAAAGATTATCTCTTTCTAGCTCAGATAATCTCTATACAGTAATTCAATAATTTCAAATAAAGGCAATATCACTATGAAGTTTAAGGAAATTTAATAGCTTTTTAATTCCTGTAAATAAATCCATAAATGCATTTTTTTTAAGCACAGTTAATGTTACTGGAAAAGACTCTGATGCTGGGAGGGATTGGGGGCGGGAGAAGACGGGGACGACAGAGAATGAGATGGATGGATGGCATCACCAACTCGATGGACATGAGTTTGAGTGAACTCCGGGAGCTGGTGATGGACAGGGAGGCCTGGCGTGCTGTGATTCATGGGGTCACAAGGAGTTGGACACGACTGAGTGACTGAACTGAACTGAACTGAATGTTTACAATATGCACTGTAAGATCGTAATTCCCCTCCACCATTTTTGGCAGAAATAGTTCAATACATTTTTTATATTTTATTTATCTTTGAGTGGGCAGCAGAATGGTTATCAGTCCCCAGCCTCATCAGCAGAACAATGCAACTAGAATAAAAGAAGGGCCAGGGTCAGAGAGCAAGCCTGCACAGAAGCTAAAACGTGCCCTCTAAGCCTACAGAGTTTGGCCACAGGTTCCTGTCAAGTAGGTTTTCTTGTTTTGCTTGGAGGTGTTTTTAATCCTGAACTTTGAGAATCCTTGTCTCGGGGTTTTACACTTTACCCCAGTATCTCTAAACAAAATCATATGGTTTCATACTCTAGGCAAGAAATAATTCAATGCCAGATCAAATTGTTCTGTATGGCTGTTAATTCCAGATTCATGATGTTCCTCAGTTAGATCACATAAATCTCCAAGTGACTTCTGAACACTAAAGCCTGGATTTAAGAGGTATCACATGTCCAGATAGTCTGTGCTATACTGCTGGGGCCCCAAGATATTCTGGAGTTTGAAGGCAATTATTTTGTTAACCGAGAACCCAATCATAAGCTGTGCTTTTATATTTCAAAAGTTTTGGAGGCGGAAAGCTTAATATATTTGTTTTGTATTTATTACTTGTGATGTATTTAGTAAAATTATACATTAATGTCCATATTCACCTTCACATAAAAATAGAAAATTAATAATTTGACATCTGTAACCTGGATATCAAATAATACATACATGATATATAAAGTTTTTGAGAGATTTTAACTGCTTGAAATTTCTAAAATGTGGGTTATTCAAATAAAAAAGAATGTGCTTTAAAGAATACTTTAGATAAGTATATTTTTTAGACTGAAAACTTGAACTTCTTGGGATAATAAGCATCCCATGTTATTTTGAGTTGTGGTAACTACAAAATAGCAGATTCAGTCAATCCATATGTATGAGTGTTTTTAAAAGATGTTATCCTTTGAAAGAATACACATTATCAAAATTGAGCAAATAAATAAATGTTCATCAGTAGCCACAGAAAATTATAGCAGGAAAGGAACTGAGAAACTGAAGCCCTTCCTGGGACAGACCACTTTCCCACCTCCACACTATTCTTCCTAACATATATTTTCTTTCAAGCTCTGTCCACCTAAGACACATCACATTTTTCTAACATGCAAACCAAAAATACTTACTGAAAATTATCTGGTCTTGTCCAAGATACTTAAAATACAGAGCAAGTAAAATAAACAAAGCCACTCTCCCTAAGAGTTTCGTAAGGAAAATGGCCATAATTTTTAAGTATCTGCAATTACAAACTGTGTTAGGTGATACAAAGGAAAAGAATACACTGTGAGATCTCAGTTGAGATCAGAAAGGTGAGTGAACAGAAGTCAAACAGGTAAAGAAGAGGTGAAACTAAGTTCTGTGAAGAGCCTGAGGTACAGGTAAGCACAGTGCATTGAAGGAACTATAAAGAAGAAATAACAGCTGGAAAATACTGACTAATGGGAAGACCAGTATGAGATTATGAACAGCCATGGTCTTTATCAAAAAGCAAAAAGAAGCCAACAAAGAATTTAAAGTGTTGACGTTATATCATCAGATTTGCATTTTATGAACTATAGGGACCAGACTTCAGACTGGGAGGAGTGGCTCTCAAGTAGATGAGTTAAGGGACTTGGGCCACGTTCTGGGCAAAAGATGTTAGCTGGGTGCAGACCTAATGGAAGGAATGGAGGAGACAGAAGAAATTTAAAAAATACTCGATTTGGAAGAAAATTCATCAGGTCTTAGTGATCACTAACTGGGAATGAGTTAGGGGGAGATGTCAAAGAACGGCCCTGTGACTTTTTATTCTGCAACCAGAGGGATAATGGCTCCATCTACTGAAAATCAGAATCCAGAACTTTATGAGATAAATTACAAAATCCTGTTAAAAAAAGGTTCAATTTGAGGTACATCTGTAGCATCCCAGTAGAAATAGCAAATATGCAGCTAAACCTACATGTCTATGTAACAAAAGAGAAATTTACACAGAAAATAAAAATCAGGGACTCATCACTACAAAAATGGGAGATATGAAATGAAGCCAGGAAGATAAATAAAATTACTTGAGTAAGAAACTGAGAGCGAAAATTCCCACACTGAACAGCAAGGAAAACAAATATGAATAGGCAATGATTCCACGAAGAGTGGCCAGGCGAACAGAAAGAAATAGAAGCATGAGGTAAAAAAAAATAAGTGAACATTTGATGTTTTAAAAAGGAATAGGAAGTGACTGTGTCAAATTTCGCTGAGAAGAAATAACTGAATTTGAAATTTATCCACAGAACTTAAAGTCACAGAAGTCTACAAAAACTTTTTAGTTTTTCTAAAACTGATGGAATTAAATTTAAAAAAACCAAAGTGTACTAATTAAAGGATCTAGTATGGAAATGGAAATGGAAAAATGGACAGACAGCAGATTCAGTGGCTTTCCATTTTCAGAGAAGGTTAGAATGATAGGTGGTGAAACGAACTGACTGAACAGATATCTGTTTTGTTCTTAATTCTTAACCTGTACAAGACTGAGAATGTATACATGTCAAGTCATACAACGAAGGGTCCAAAAATGAAGACACAGATAAATCAAGTGATAATTAGCAGCGTCAGGTACCTGACAGATGGGAGAGCTTATCAAAGCATCTCCTGATACAGAGTCCCAAATTTTCTCCTCCACATAGCTTTTCCTGTCTTTTATGATCCCAAGAAACATATTTGTCTTAAAAGTTATTTTTAGGGCATTTATTTTCTGCACTAAGAGTTCTCTTTTTTTTTTTCAGGATCCCTTTATACTCAAAAAATATCACTGAGTGTCCCAAAGGGCATCTGCTTATAGGCACAGTATCTATCAATATTAACCATATAGATGAAAGGATTAAAAAATATTAAAGTATTAGTTATGTATTTATTTCTAAATAATAATAAACACATTACATGCTAAGATAAATATATTTTTAGTAAAAATGATTACACATTTAGTAAGAAGAGTGGCATTGATGTTTATTTTTGCAAAAGTCTGGTTTAATAAGACACAGCTATTTTTCTCACATCTGCTCCTGAATTCAGTTTATCAATATGTGGTTTAGGTTGATGTATATGAAGAAAATCAGACCTCACAGGCATTTTCAAATTAATGTGTATATGCTTCTTCGATGCAACAGCATATCTCAACAGCTAGTTTCTTAAAGGTAAATTTCTATGTAGGATCTGAATGCATTTCAATAAATTTTTTATTCCCTGAACCTTAAAATCCATTGATCTATGTTGCATTTTGTATGGACTTTTTACCAATCCATGATTTCATAACATTATGTATTAGTTGAGAATTACTAGTAATTAAGGTACAAAATAATTGAAAAAGTCTATGTGTTAATAGTACCACTAATCTCATTAGAAAAATCTTTGCATATTGGGAAGCTGTCAAGCTCAAGGTGATACACACAAGCCTTCCTAAATTCTAATTTTTACCTGAAAGCTTGAATTTTATCATTGACAATAAATACTGACAGTAGTTTTCCTTGAAGTGACATACTCACTTTGTTCATTCTGAGAAAACATCTCCCAAATGCCCAAATCTGAATAATCAAAGTATGTCAGACATTCTTTAAAGTTAAATGATTCTTCCATTTTAAAAAGTAGCTATTTTAGTTCTGAAAGAACTGTGTAAGTGGTTTTTCCTACTGTACTTTAGTATGCAAAGGAAGCACTTTATATGTACCTCTTATTTTGTTACACAGAATATTAAAAAGAATCAAGGCTTAATAACACATCATTTGTTCTGCTTCATCAAGGACATTAAGTAAAAACTGCATTTTTTTTTTTCTTATAAGAGCATGACAGCGAAGAATGTAACGACCAGCAGGTCAGACTGGGGCCATTGCCAAGTTTCTGCCATGGATGGACCCAGAATTTTCACCCACCACTGCGTTAGTCCCAACAACGTTCATGTTAACACAATAAAAAAGGGAAATATTTTCTTTCATTAGAAAAACAGTTCTGACCTTTTAAATTGCTCTAAAACTGTCCCAAGTTCCCAGGAATCTGTGGATCACAGACAGATCTACTGGCACACAATAGTCACTTTGCAATTAACCACAAAATGCCTTAAAAATTTATTCTAATGCATTTTAACCACATCTATATTTTTATTTATCTTTTTGATATAAATCTGTTCTTTATAAGACTAACCCATTTTTCTTTTCTTTAAAATATTTGGGTTTTTTCCTATTATCTTTTCTAGCATACTGTACTCAAAATATTCAAGAAATCACTGACTAGACATATTTGAATTATTTTAGCAAATTTTTACATTCCAAAGTCAGTCTCTATGACAGCAAATTACTCAAAGCCTGATGTTCTGAATAGATACCATTTATATAAGAAATATTTGATTAATTTAACTCCTTTCTGTCAATTTGCTTCTTTTTACATAGTTAGTTCATTTCCATTTATCTCTGTGAGAGCTCAATTGTCTTTGATGACTCAACATTAAAAAATTCAAAAGAGAAAATATGTGTCATTCATTTTGGCAAATTATAAGAAGTACGTGATGAAAATGAAGACCATTTCCTAGTGAGATGTTTTTCAAATGTCAAGGGTCAAATAGAAATATATTGCTGTTGTATTGGGAAAGGAGAGACCCCAGTTTTCTGCCTTGGGGGAAAGTGGAAGTGGCTTTTTTCCCAAAGATGAAAGCAGTAAGCACATGATTCTTAGAGGGATCAAGAGTAGGCCATCAACAGATCTCTTCTCATGCCCATATCTGTCAATTTCCTTAAAGTAATGGAAGCCCCGTTACTAAATTACTAAGAAACAATTCATAATAAAGTCTATAAGGAGCAGTATGAACACAGCACTGTAGACATGCAGGAGAAGGGAGAATGAGGGAGGGAAAGAATGAAGGTGATATTTCTAACTAGATTTTCAACAGTCTGTAGGATTTCAACTGATTGCAGAAATTGTGAAGGTATCTCAAGTATAAAGGGCACAAAGGAAAAATAACATACAAGGTGTAAACAGCAAAGATCTACAGCATAGAACAGGAAATTATGACACTATCTTGCTTATTTTAACCTATAACGAAATAGAAACTGCAAACACACTGAATCACTATGTTATACACCCAAAACTAATATTGTAGATCAACTATACATCAATAAAATTAATTAAAATAGTTAAGGGTTAAGGTGTGCTTGAGAATTGGCAGCAATCTAGATAAGGTAGAGACAATTTAAAAAGCTTTCAGATGTTCAAGCTGGATTTAGAAAAGACAGAGGAACTAGAAATCAAATTGCCAACATCCACTGGATCATAGAAAATGCAAGAGAATTCAAGAAAAATATCTACTTCTGCCTCATTGACTATGCTAAAGCCTTGGACTGCCTGGATCACAACAAACTGTGGAAAATTCAGAGAGATGGGAATACCAGACCACCTTACTGCCTACTGAGAAAACTGTATGCAGGTCAAGAAGCAACAGTTAGAACTGGACATGGAACAACAGGCTGCTTCAAAATTGGGAAAAGAGTATGTTAAGACTGTATATTGTCACCTAGCTTATTTAACTTACATACATCATGCGAAATGCCGGCTGGATAAAGCACAAGCTGTAATCAAGATTGCCAGGAGAGACATCAATCAATAACCTCAGATATGCAGATGACACCATCCTTATGGCGGAAAGCGAAAAGGAATTAAAAAGCCTCTTGATGAAGATGAAAGAGGACAGTGAAAAAGTTGGCTTAAAACTCAACATTCAAAAAACTTAAGATCAAGGCATCTCGTCCCTTCACTTCATGGCAAATGGACGGGGAAACAATGGAAACAGTGACAAACTATTTTCTTGGGCTCCAAAATCACTACGGACAGTGACTGCAGTCATGAAATTAAAAAATGCTTGCTCCTTGGAAGGAAAGCTACGACAAACATAGACAGCATACTAAAAAGTAGAGACATTACTTTGCTGACAAAGGTCCATATAGTCAAGGCTATGGTTTTTCCAGTAGTCAAGTACAGATGTGAGAGCTGGACCATAAAGAAGGCTGTGCACTGAAGAATTGATGCTTTTGAACTGTGGTGCTGGAGAAGACTCTTGAGAGTCCCTTGGACTGCAAGGAGATCAAACCAGTCAATCCTAAAGGAAATCAGTCCTAAATATTGATTGGAAGGACTGATGCTAAAGCTGAAACTCCAATACTTTGGCCACCTGATGTAAAAAACCGACTCATTGGAAAAGACCCTGATGCTGGTAAAGATTGAAGGCAGGAGGAGAAGGTGGCGACAGAGGATGAGACGGTTGGATGGCATCACTGATTCAATGGACATGAGTTTGAGCAAATGGGGAAATTTCGTATGCTGCAGTTCTTGGGGCACAAAGAATTGGACATGACTGAGTCACTAAATGACAACAACAAATCTACAGAGTGAATAAAACCTCCTTAACCTCAGAGATCTGTGTTTCATTTTGGGTTACTTTCATTCTACTTTTCCATGTATCTGTTTTACATCTATAGAAACAAGATTAGGATCCCCAACTGTCCTACTGTACAAGTTAACTGTCAGAATCAATTTATATATTCACAAGTATTTTAGAGCTATGAACTAATGCATTCTGTATATTTTAATTTGTATATATGTGTTTATGTACATACACATATAATGCACATATTTATACATGTATATGTACATATAATTTATTACTATATCTGGTTAGAGAGAAGACAGGAAAAATATAGATGCAATAGGAGCTTACTGCATTAAGTAAATAAAAAGATGAGAAACCTTGTCCAAGCCGATACCAGAAGTAAACTAAACACAAGGAATGCATTATGATAAAATAAAATTATTTTCCTAAATACAGCAGTACTTCATTGAAATATGTAGTTTTAAAATTCAGCAAATTATACAGAAACGTAAACCAGAACCTTATATTTAATAACCAAGATTGATACAAGCTTGTGGAAAATAGGGCAAGTTATCTGTAATACTACACAATGATTCTTACATATCAGGTAATAGATAATATAAAATTTTTGTAGTAATTTTAATTACTAGTTAAACTGTACTCAATATTTCTATTGGAGTTACATGTTTTATTAAGTAGTAATTAGTTCATTTTACATAAGGATTTAATTTTAGATTCATCAGTTCAGTCACTCAGTCGGGTCCGACTCTGCAACCCCATGAATCACAGCATGCCAGGCCTCCCTGTCCATCACCAACTCCCAGAGTTCACTCAAACTCATGTCCATCGAGTCGGTGATGCCATCCAGCCATCTCATTCTCTGTCGTCACCTTCTCCTCCCGCCCCCAATCCTTCCCAGCATAAGTGTTTTCCAGTGAGTCAACTCGTCGCATGAGGTGGCCAAAGTATTGGAGTTTCAGCTTTAGCATCAGTCCTTCCAATGAACACCCAGGATCGATCTCCTTTAAAATGGACTTGTTGGATCGATTCATTACAATACAAATAAGAAAAACCACTCACCAAATAGTTTGTAAAAGACAACCAAAAAGTGTTTGTATAACTTCAACTAGTTCACTTTGGTTTAACATTTTATTTTTAACTCTTAATTTGACACATATAAATACATAAAAGTGACAAGAATTTTTAAGTAAAAAAAATTAGAAACAAAGTAGAGTATGTAGTCTTTATCTCATGGAAAAAACTATTTAAATCTAAAGGCTTAAGCTTTCACAAATTACTGCACCAAGGTGCATGTTTTGATTTTAGTTTATAATATTTTATCAAATTTAAATTAAGTTACTTTGGTGATTTTCAGGCTTAAGGGTTTATAAAATGAATTTTGGATTTGCATGTAACAACATGATTAGAAGTGCTTTTGTAGCTAATTTTAAAATATTAACATTAAAACAGTAACAAATTAAGTTCTACTTCTAAAGAGTAATTTCCAGGAAATAATTACTGACAATTTTTCTTCTTTTGGAACCAGTCATGTAACTCCTTAGAAGATATAATCCTTTCTCATTCTTTAAGGGGTCACAAGGACCCACCACTCATCAAGTTGTAGGTACAGACAACTTTGATGAACTTTATGTACAATTCCAAGATATCATTTCCTTTAACATAGCAACTGGTGCAGAAAAGACTGGGTCATATGACCTGGGAAGATACTGGGCCACACCTAGTGGAAGTTCTTGGATTTTTTCATCCTTTAGTAGCCAAGTTGTCTTCAACTCTTCACAACCCCATGGACTGAAGCACACGTCTTTCCCGTCCCTCACCTCCCAGTGTTTGCCCAAGTTCATGTCCATTCAATTGTTGATGCCATTCAATCATCTCATCCCCTGTTGCCCTCTTCCCCTTGTGCCTTCAATCTTTCCCAGCATCAAAGTATTTTCCAATGAATCAGCTTAGCTTAGCTGCTGCTGCTAAGTCACGTCAGTCGTGTCCGACTCTGTGTGACCCCATAGACGGCAGCTCAACAGCCTCCTCTGTCCTTGGGATTCTCCAGGCAAGAACATTGGAGTGGGTTGCCATTTCCTTCTCCAAGGCATGGAAGTGAAAAGTGAAAGTGAAGTCGCTCAGTCGTGTCCAACTCTTAGCGACCCCATGGACCGTAGCCTACCAGGCTCTTCCATCCATGGGATTCTCCAGGCAAGAGTACTGGAGTGGGTTGCCATTGCCTTCTCTGAGCTACTTCCTTAAAATAGTAATCTTACTAGCTAGATTAATTCTATTCTATCTTACCAAATGTGTGACTGAGCTTCTGATTAAAAAAGTGATGATTAGGCTACTTGAAAGGACTAACCAAATATGTAGTTCTACAAGATCAATGATCATAACTGTGTAACTCTAGATATGGGAAGAAGTAACAAGAGAGAACCACTTCCTGGACCATAACAGACCAGTAAAACAGGGTGTCCAGATGCTGTGGGCTACTGTTAACAGGGCCTAGTACAGTAACGGCACACTGAGTGGCCTATCAGTACAGACGCCTAAACTGAAAAAGAGCATTCCTAGTGCACCGTTGGACATACTGGTCTTGTAATGACTCCCAAACCCTGGTTAAAATTAGGACCAAAAGAGAAGGAACTGAAAAATAAAAATGTTGCCCACCATCCAGTCCCATAAGAATCAAGTCATTACTCACTGCAGCCACTGACCTACAATACACCCAACAAGGAATTCGTGGTGAGATATGGATTGAACCGCTCTGTGCTCTAAGAAAACTGGCAAGAGTGGCCCACAGGCGGTATTTCCAGGAAAAACATTTTATGAACCTGGATTCTTACATCTTCCAGTACTCATAAAAGCAATAAAATCATTAACTAAGGTGCTTGTTCCTCAGAACAGAGGTAACCTTCTACCAAATGCATGCTTGAATCACACATATGCCTTCATCTAAATCACATATATACTAGCCTTCCCCTTCAGCTCTTCAAAACCATTCTCAAAGTTCTGAGACTGTCTCCTGGGTTATAATTCTCGAGTTGGCTCAAATATAATTTTCCATTTCTTTCTTAGACTGACTACTGATTCATTTTTTTCTGTTGACAATATTTATATGTAAATTATATACATACTATTTATATATCTGTGTATATAAAGGCGTGAACAAATACTGATACAAGAAATAGTGTCAATGAATTTCAGATGCGTGAAATGAAAAAATATCCAGATTCAAAATGGTATGTATATTATGATTTTATTTTTATGGCATTTTGAAAAGGGTAAATCTATAGGGTTAGAAAACAAATCAGTGTTAGTCAAGACCTACAGATTCAGGGAGGGAGTATTTACTCCAAAGAGGCCCAGGGGGACATTTTGTGGTGATTTAACTATCCTATAACTTGATTATGGAGGCTGCTATATGATTGTGTACTTGTTAAAAGTCACAGACCTGTACATCAAAAAGGGTTAATGTATGCATATTTGAGTGTAACATACTGATATATATATTATATATCACATACGATATACATTATAATTACACTTACAAATTATATTTCTATAACTCTGACTTAGAAAAAGCAAGAGAGTTCCAGAAAAACATCTACTTCTGCTTTATTGACTATGCCAAAGCCTTTGACTGTGTGGATCACAATAAACTGTGGAAAATTCTGAAAGAGATGGGAATACCAGACCACCTGACATTCCTCCTGAGAAATCTGTATGCAGGTCAGGCAGCAACAGTTAGAACTGGACATGGAACAACAAACTGGTTCCAAATAGGAAAAGGAGTATGTCAAGGCTGTACACTGTCACCCTGCTTATTAAACTCATATGCAGAGTACATCATGCAAAATGCCAGGCTGGATGAAGCACAAGCTGGAATCAAGACTGCCAGGAGAAATATCAATAACCTCAGATATGCAGATGACACCACCCCTATGTCAGAAAGCAAAGAGGAACTAAAAAGTCTCTTAATGAAGGTGAAATAGGAGAGTAAAAAAGCTGGCTAAAAACTCAACATTCAAAAAACTAAGATCATGGCATCCGGTTCCATCACTTCATAGCAAACAGATAGGGAAACAATGGAAAGAGAGACAGACTTTATTTTTCTGGGCTCCAAAATCACTGCAGATGATGACTGCAGCCAAGAAATTTAAAGACACTTGCTCTTTGGAAGAAAAGCTATAACCAACCTAGACAGCATATTAAAAAGCTGAGATATTACTTTGCCAACAAAGGTTCATCTAGTCAAAGCTATGGTTTTTCCAGTAGTTATGTATGGATGTGAGAGTTGGACCTTAAAGAAAGCTGAGCGCCAAAGAACTGATGCTTTTGAACTGTGGTGTTGGAGAAGACTCTTGAGAGTCCCTTGGACTGAAAGGAGATCAAACCCATCAATCGTAAAGGAAATCAACCCTGAATATTCATCAGAAGGACTGATGCTGAAAGCTCAGTCCTTTGACCACCTGGTGCGAAGAACTGACTCACAGGAAAAGACCCTGATGCTGGGAAAGACTGAAGGCAGGTGGAAAAGGAGACGACAGAGGATGAGTATGGTTGGACAGCATCACTGATGCAATGGACTTGAGTCTGAGCAAACTCTGGGGGTTGGTGATGGACAGCAAAGCCTGGCATGCTACAGTCCATGGGGTTGCAAAGAGTCGGACATGACTGAGCCACTGATCTGAACTATGACTAGAAAATCATTCTATGATTCAATACATAAAATTATCACTAAATATCTTCAGAGAGAATAAATTTAAAGGTGAGTAATTTCCATATTTTAATTAAAGCCTTAAAATCAATGGGACTACATATCTTATAAATGAAAAACATCTCTTATGGAAAGGCAATCAGAACATTTACCCACCTATCTGGGTCATTTAAATAAAATAGATCCTTACCATGAAAGAGTTAAAAGAATTTCTATAAGAGTTCATCTTATAGAAGATGGAACAGAAGAAGGTATAGAAAATGTGCCAATATTGTTTCTTAAGAATTCCAAAGAAAATGATACTGTTTAATAATTACCAGTAAGTTGTTTCACTCTGACCATTTCAAGCACTCTCAAAGAAATAAAAATACCTACAGACAGGTGTATGACTCTCTGATAAATGATGTGACATTTCATCATTGCTCCTGCTGAAAGTCTCAATGTATTATTTTTCTAGTTTTATTTGTTAGTCCTGTGAGTATGTGAATGTTGTTTGTGTTATTGAGAGACTATATTTTATAACTTAAGAAAAATGGAAGTAACCTGAGACTTTGGTATATCGTATGGTAGTTGCATTTCATTCTATTCCTGGATACTAAATTAATCATACTTCTGAACTAGCCCTCCTAGGATTGGTTTATATAACATTGCTGATCTTCTCTTGCTCCTACTCATCAATAATTTGCATTTGTGGGCACAAAGCTGTTTCAAGATTTTGGCTCCCACAGCTCTACATTTAGCTTCCTTACACAAGTGCTATGTAAACAAAACATTTTTGTTCAAACATCAAGGATGAGCCAAATAAATACTACATTCATTCCAATGCTTCAGACATTCCGTTCAATAAATTTCAAACAGTTTTCTCTTGGATCCTTTAACTAAATTTCATCAGTGTGTACTTAAGTGTTTTCAAACATATCAGTTCAACTTGTGACAAATTTTACTTCTGCCACACCATTGGCATTGTTCAATAAAAACACATGCACTTGAAAATTAGGACATATTTTCCTCTGGGTGGCATATTCTATTTTCATTTTTAACCACTTTTGAGACTATGCTAGTGTCTATAATTGAGAATTCTCACTTGCATGAAGCAGACATGAGCGCTAGAAACCATTGCAAGTTATGGGAAGCCAGCAACTGCAATCAAAGTCTGACGATGTAGTTTAGGTTTTATTACAATAACAGAAGAACTTTAACGATTTTTCAACAACAGTTTTAAATTTCTACATCACTGAAACCTATGCCAGATAGGCCCTTGAAAAAATAAGTAATAAAATTATCAGGAGTATGAACATTCAGGCTATGGTTATCCACTGTAGTGGAGAACGCACATATCTTAAACCTGCCTCCAGTCAAAAGTAACTAGAGCAAATCCAGGTATCTAAAATTATCTAGAATTCTCCTCACTCCGCATATCACTGTGGTGCAACCCTCTACACTAAAATTCTCACCAGAAGTTAAAACTGCATTCTTTACTCAGGAAAATTATAATATAGGCCTTTCCAGTGGTGGAAGGAAGGAAGGAGAGAAGGGAAGGAGACAGGGAGCTGACCTGGAGCTCACACAATTCTAAGACAGCATCACATTTCTTCACTAAAACTTAAATTTAATATTCAAATCTAGAAAATAGGACTCTCTAAAGAATTGATGTGAAAAGCAGGTTTTCAATTACTGCAGTGGGATAAATGTTTATTTAAAATTTAAAACATATACATGTATATACACAAAAAAATTTAAGCAATTATCCCTTAAATCTAAGAAACTTACTTAGAACCATTGAGACTGTTAGGCAAATAGCTTTTTCAGAAAAGGCTATGTAGATCACAGTGCATTCCTTTGCAAATTAAATAAAATGTGGTCATGTTCTGGAAAAAAAAACCCTATCTTTCATTCCATGCCTTTTCCATTTCTGTAAGCTATCCCTACCTTTCCCATTGTGGATCAGGGGAAAATAGTTTTATATTTCTCATATGGAGTCATGGCATTTGGTTCGACTTTAATTTGTGTTTAACAAAATGTGTGGCTGGAGATCTCTTCAAGAAAATTAAGATACCAAGGAAACTTTTCATGCAAAGATGGGTACAATAAAGGAGAGAAATTGTATGGACATAACAGAAGCAGAAGCACATTTAAAAGCAGAGACAGTACTTTGCCAACAAAGGTCTGTCTAGTCAAGGCTATGGTTTTTCCAGTGGTCATGTATGGATGTGAGAGTTGGACTGTGAAGAAAGCTGAGCGCCGAAGAATTGATGCTTTTGAACTGTGGTGTTGGAGAAGACTCTTGAGAGTCCCTTGGACTGCAAGGAGATCCAACCAGTCCATCCTAAAGGAGATCAGTCCTGGGTGTTCATTGGAAGGACTGATGCTGAAGCTGAAACTCCAATACTTTGGCCACCTCATGAAAAGAGTTGACTCATTGGAAAAAGACCCTGATGCTGGGAGGGCAGGAGGAGAAGGGGAAACAGAGGATGAGATGGCTGGATGGCATCACCAACTCGATGGACATGAGTTTGGGTAAATTCCAGGGGTTGGTGATGGACAGGGAGGCCTGGCGTGCTGTGATTCATGGGGTCACAAAGAGTCGGACACAACTGAGCGACTGAACTGAACAGAAGCAGAAGATATTAACAAGAGGTGGCAAGAATACACAGAAGAACTATACAAAAAAGATCTTCATAACTCAGATAACCATGACGGTGTCATCACTCACCTAGAGCCAGACATCTTGGAATGCAACAGCAAGTGGGCCTTAGGAAGCATCACTATGAACAAAGCTAATGCAGGTGATGGAATTTCAGTTGAGCTATTTCAAATCCTGAAAGATGATGCTGTGAAAGTGCTGCACTCAATATGCCAGCAAATTCGGAAAACTCAGAAGTGGCCACAGGACTGGAAAAGGTCAGTTTTCATTTCAATCCCAAAGAAAGACAATGCCAAAGAATGTTCAAACTACTGTACAATTGTACTCATCTCATATGCTAGCACAGTAATGCTCAAAATTCTCCAAGTAGGCTTCAACAGTACATGAACCATGAACTTCCAAATGTTCAAGCTGGAGTTAGAAAAGGCAGAGGAACCAGAGATCAAATTGCCAACATTTGTTGGATCATTAAAAAAGCAAAAGCATTCCAGAAAAAACATCTATGTCTGCATTATTGACTATACCAAAGTCTCTGACTGTGTGGATCACAACAAACTGTGGAAAATTCTACAAGAGACAGAAATACCAGACCACCTGACCTGGCTCGAGAAATCTGTATGCAGGTCAAGAAGCAACAGTTAGAACTGAGACATGGAACAACAGACAGTTATAAATAGAAAAAGGAGCACATCAAGGCTGTATATTGTCACCCTGCTTGTTTAACTTATATGCAGAGTATATCATGTGAAATGTCAGACTGGATGAAGCACAAGCTAGAATCAAGATTGCATAACTTCAGGTATCAGATGACAACACCCTTATGGCAGAAAGTGAAGAGGAACTAAAGAGCCTCTTGATGAAAGTAAAGAGGAGAGTTAAAAAGTTGGCTTAAAACTCAACATTCAGAAAACTAGGATCATGGCATCTGGTCCCATCACTTCATGGCAAATAGATAGGAAAACAATGAAAACAGTGAGAGACTTTATTTTGGGGGCTCCAAAATCACTGCAGATGGTGACTGCAGCCACTAAATTAAAAGATGCTTGCTCCTTGGAAGAAAAGCTATGACCATCCTAGACAGCATATTAAAAAGCAGAGATATTATTTTGCCAGGAATGGTCCATCTAGTCAAAGCTATGGTTTTTCCAGTAGTCATGTATGGATGTGAGAGTTGGGCTAAAAAGAAAGCTGGGTGCCAAAGAATTGATGCTTTTGAACTGTGGTGTTGTTGAGCACCCTTGAGAGTACCATGGACTGCAAGGAGATCAAACCAGTCCATCCTAAAGGAAATCAGTCCTGAATATTAATTGGAAGGACTGATGCTGAAGCTGAAACTCCGATACTTTAGCTACCTGGTGTGAAGAACTGACTCACTGGAAAAGACCCTGATGCTGGGAAAGATTGAAGGCAGAGTAAAGGGGATGACAGAGGATGAGATGGTTGGATGGCATCACCGACTTGATGGACATAAGTTTGAGTAAGCTCTGCAAGTTGGTGATGGACAGGGAGGCCTGGCCTGCTGCAGTCCATGGGGTCACAAAGATTTGGATAAGACTGATAAGACTGAGTGACTGAACTGAACTGAAATGCGTGCTCCCCTCCCTTCCAAAGCTCACCACAGTTGTTTCTGCTCCATCAGATGGCCAGGAAACCAGAAAAGTCCATCTGTCCTTCTCCTGTTCTCTCCCTCTCCATTGATCTTCACTGTTGCTAGAACATCACTTGAAAAATAATAGGGGAAGCGTTATACATACAAGTAAATACAGAGAAGAAAAGGAACACATTGCCTCACAGGTACGCAGAGGATTGTGTCCTGGATAGGGCTCGTGGTCACTGAAACAAAATACACAAGGTCATAAGCTAGTGCAGCCGCCTCCCAGGATGTCCAAGCCAGATCCTTTTCATGTCTCATACCGGAGACTCCCCATCTCCTGCCCATGCAGCCAAGTTTCTGTCCTGAAATCCAAGGGCTCTGGGAAAGCTAATTTAATCCTGGTCATCTAGGGATCAAGGAAGTGTTTTCTGTCAAGAAATGAAGATAGGACATATTTTAATTAGCAGCTTATTATTAACTTTGTATAAAACTTAGAAGATTTAGATGTAGGGACATAGATGTGTGGGTCTCCATTTGTATTCAGTTCCCAATTCACAAATATTAAAGTAGCTCTGTCTTAGTTCAAATATGCATATGTGTGCATTCGTGGACACACACACAGTCACCACAGTATGGTCCAGATCAGAGCTTTCCACAGCACATTAATATATTTTAAATGACGATCCTGGCGTGCCTACATATTAATCTCATAGCTCCCAGGGAAGCCAGGCAGTGCTCAGTCTGGAAAACACTCTGACCAGTTCCCTGAAGCAGCAAGCAGCCTTTCTTTTCTGACATCGTCACCACAATGCCCTTTTGTAAATGCGCTGGAATGTAAACTTCATAAAGAAAAGGATTTGTGCCTGTTTTATACACAGATGCACCCCCAAGGTCTTAGAACAAGGACCACCACAGATTAGATGCTCGGGGATTATTTGTTAACATAATGAATCTTGTGAAAAAGTTGGTAAGCACTGGTCTATAGGAAGATATGCAGGAGGGGAGAAGAGAAATAAGTAAATACAAGAATGCTCTTAAGTAAATCTAACCAGTCTGGCAGATTCTCCCAGCATGCCCCAAAGATGAAAGAAAATGATAACAACGTCAGGAAACAGCCACTTGCAGTTTTGGCCAAAGCACTGGTGTTATCACCTAAGCTTCAAAGAGAAATGCTCCCATGTGGCTGATTTCATAACTGGAATTGGGCTACTCCAAATAAGAAACGTGTTCTAAGGATTTGGTAGGGATGTCATATATCTTTTCTGGCAGCAAACTTAACCATTGCTTACCAGCCAAACATTTCCTTCCTTTAGAATCAAAAGGTACAGAAAGATCCAGAAGCACATTTTTTTTTAAATAGTATTCTTTTTCTTCTGATCTATAACAGTTCTTAACAAGTTCTATCTGAAAACCAGCAGGTCCTATGCTGATAGAGGTCATTTGTGTCTACTCAGTAGGAAGGTTTCTTTTCCCCCTTAACAAATGATCTAGGAGAGAGAAACTGAACTGCTACCGCAACATTTAAAACTCTCATGATCGTTCAATTATATTAAACTACAACATTTACAAGCTTATTTTTGTTTTGCCTCTATGATGACAGCAAATATGTGACTAGAATAATTTAGTACTTCAAGGACTCACATTTCCATCAGTCAGAAGATACTGGATATTGGTGAAAAATAGTGCTGCAGTTGGTAACTTAGATATTTATTATTACTGATGAAATTCAGTCCTCATCCTTTAAAAGCAACTTTCTAATTATTAATACATTCTGCTACATTCCAATAACAGGAATGTTATAGGGCTGCTAAAGTATTTTATTATTACTAGTAGAAAAACCTCTGTATTTCTTCTTCCAATTTATTTCTACTTTTACTTACACAAGGGTGTGGGGATGAGTCACAGCACTATTTCCCCTGCTTTTTCTTCTGACTTTGGAACTATCCGTAGGATGCTAACTGAACTATCAGCAAGATGCCAGCAGGCAGGTGAACTGAGCACTTGTGTGTCCTTTCTTCCTTCCAACAGTCAAGTGCAGTCCTTTCTGAAACTGCAGGAGTCTCTCATGCATATAATTTGTGGCTTCCAATGAGTTTGAACTTCATGCTTGAAGTGAAGCACAAGTAAGTGATTTAATTCATGCACCTGTATCTGGATTTTTTCCAGACATAATGAAATGGGTAACTACTTCAGGATTTACCTGATACACACAGCAGCCAGGCATCAGAAAGGCGCTGACTGGCATATTTGGGCAGGAAAGAAACAACCAGCTTTCAGTAGAGATATGATAGGCATCTGGTTTTAGCCCTTGAGACAAAAACTGAGCATTTTTCAGCTCCCAAGGCCAAGCCCTTTGACTTCAATGATGTACAATTTTCTCATTACAAACACGATTGTACGCAAAGGAATTCCTGTCAGTTTTCTAATTATTTTCTCAGTTTGAAATAAGACCTTGTCTTTAATTAAAAAAAAAAAAAAGGTTTTTGTCGTGTGATTGTTTTCAGCATCAACATACAGCACAGAGAAGGAGAACACAGGGGAAGCTACAGCAAGGCCTCAGAAGAGAAAAAAGGCATTTTGAAAACAAATGCAAGTTGTCTCCTCGTAGTAATTATAAAAATACAAGTAAGCACGCTGCAGTCAAGTACTAGAGTCTCTGGCTAGAGAGACTTAGAAAGTAAAGAGAAAATATTGCTTTGGCCCTCTGTCGTTGGTGCTAAGATTTCCATAGTTACTAGCAATGGGGTCACACAAACCCTAATCAAGATGAATCCTTAGCCTACTTACATAACCCAATTTCCGCAGAATCTACAGTTTCCACATATCCTAGTCCACATGGAAACTCAATAAAGGCACAGCAGATAAATTGTCCATCTTCACAAAGATTAGAAGTGTTTCACATTCAGTATTTTGTTATGATCAGCATTTTAATAATGATCCAGGGATGTTTTGAAAACTATTTGCTATTCATGCAATATGTTATACTAAAGATTAAATTTGGAATGTTTCCTCTCCTTTCAAATACTCCCAATATTTGTTAAGTGTAGTAACCCTTGAAATGGACCCAAATTGAACATAATATGCCAACAAACAGAAGTGAGGTGGGCATGGTAACATGACAAACTGTTTAATATAAGGATTCATGGGTAAGTGAATTCAAAGGACAACACACTAGAATTCTGGCAGTGGAATAATAAGTCCTACTAGCTTCATTGACTATGCCAAAGCCTTTGACTGCGTGGATCACAATAAACTGTGGAACATTCTGAAGGAGATGGGAATACCAGACCAGCTGACCTGCCTCTTGAGAAACCTGTATGCAGGTCAGGAAGCAACAGTCAGAACTGGACATGGAACAACAGACTGGTTCCAAATAGGAAACGGAGTACGTCAAGGTTGTATATTGTCACCTTGCTTATTTAACTTATATGCAGAGTACATCATGAGGAACGCTGGGCTGGAACAAGCACAAGCTGGAATCAAGATTGCTGGGAGAAATAGCAATAACCTCAGATATGCAGATGACACCACCCTTATGGCAGAAAGTGAAGAGGAACTCAAAAGCCTCTTGATGAAAGTGAAAGAGGAGAGTGAAAAGGTTGGCTTGAAGCTCAACATTCAGAAAACAAAGATCATGGCATCTGGTCCCATCACTTCATGGGAAATAGATGGGGAAACAGTGGAAATAGTGTCAGACTTTGTTTTTGGGGGCTCTAAAATCACTGCAGATGCTGATTGCAGCCATGAAATTAAAACACGCTTACTCCTTGGAAGGAAAGTTATGACCAACCTAGATAGCATATTAAAAAGCAGAGATATTACTTTGCCAACAAAGGTCCATCTAGTCAAGGCTATGGTTTTTCCCGTGGTCATGTATGGATGTGAGAGTTGGACTGTGAAGAAAGCTGATCGCCGAAGAATTGATGCTTTTGAACTGTGGTGTTGGAGAAGACTCTTGAGAGTCCCTAGGACTGCAAGGAGATCCAACCAGTCCATTCTAAAAGAGATCAATCCTGGGTGTTCATTGGAAGGACTGATGCTAAAGCTGAAACTCCAATACTGTGGCCACCTCATGCGATGAGTTGACTCACTGGAAAAGACTCTGATGCTGGGAGGGATTGGGGGTGGGAGGAGAAGGGGACAACAGAGAATGAGATGGCTGGATGGCATCACCAACTCGATGGACATGAGTTTGGGTGAACTCCGGGAGTTGGTGATGGACAGGAAGGCCTGGCATGCTGTGATTCATGGGGTCGCCAAGGGTCGGACACGACTGAGTGACTGAACTGAAGTGAACTGAACTAGCATCTTTATCAGAGAAGACAATGGCAACCCACTCCGGTACTCTTGCTTGGAAAATCCCATGGACGGAGGGGCCTGGTAGGCCGTAGTCCATGGGATCGCGAAGAGTTGGACACGACTGAGAGACTTCACTTTCACTTTTCACTTTCATGCATTAGAGAAGAAAATGACAACCCACTCCAGTATTCTTGCCTGGAGAACCCCAGGGACAGGGGAGCCTGGTGGGCTGCCATCTATGGGGTCGCACAGAGTTGGACACGACTGAAGCTACATAACAGCAGCAGCATCTTTGTGTTTCTTTCATCATGTCCATTCAGAAAACACAGGACTCCAAGACTTCAATTCCCTCCTCAGGAGCAGAGGGAAAAGGCATGGCTCTATCATGTAATAGCATATAACCACAGGGAAATCAGTTGACTAATCTGTGAAATAAAAGTAAGATCCATTTCACTTACGTTTTCATTCACCAAAATACATTTGATATTTACCATCACAGACAAATGTTGAGCAAATTGTAAGTTATAAGAAAATCTAATAGAAAATGTAGGAGAGCATTGAACAGGAACATCTCAACTAACCAGGGATATAGTTAGAAAAGGTCTCTTTAAGAAGTATCATGTAAGTCGAGAAAGATAAGTGGAAAATAGATGGATGGGAGAGAGCTGATAATATTTCAGGTACAGTTACAGCATGTCTACAGATCCTGAGTTGGGAAAGTGTATGGTACTTGAGAGGAGCCAAAGATGAGACGAGTTTAAGTGTGGACTTTCCTCCAACCACTGCTGAGGTTTTGTTTTTTATTTAAGAGAAATGACAGTCCATTGAAATCTTTCCAGTGAAACGAATAATATTATCAGTATGATTTTTTTTAAATAGCTTTGGATCAGTGCGAAGAAAGATTGGAAGAGATCAAATGTAGAAGCTGAAAATTAATTATGGGTTACTGCAATCATTTTAAGATTGACTTGAGCATAATGGACACAGGTTTGGGTGGACTCTGGGAGTTGGTGATGGACAGGGAGGCCTGGCGTGCTGCGATTCATGGGGTCGCGAAGAGTCATACACTACTGAGCGACTGAACTGAACTGAATCCCCATAAAGCACCCCCCAAGGTGAACAGTTAGTTTGGAACTAAATTCACAGAGTAATAGATGTGGCAGGCTGAGGAGGAAATGCATAGATCTTCTTGCAGTGGCTTCTAACAGCTGCTATGGAAAAATATCAAAGTGATGCAGTAACTTTTACTAAGGTTAAATGCAAGGGTAGAGACCAATGGCCATAATAGGAGGACCATGAAATGTGAGTCCAATAAACAAGTCAGAGTGGGGAAAGAGAGGGTAAAACAGTGACTTAGATGATAGGGTCGGAAAGTCGTGTAAATAGGAGGGAGACTCAAAGTGGAGATATAACAAGCAGGGCAAAGGAGGGGTAACCCCGAGCCCCAGTGTGATGCTTCCTTATAACGCAGCTCTGTCCAGGTGTCATTTATCAGCACTCTGTCTCACTGACTTAATTCTTCTCCGCTTCTCAAGGGAACCACAGAAGCTACTGACACCAAAAGGAAAGCCAGAAACCAATACCCACGCTGTTCAAGTGCAATAAAGTGTGAAAGACCAGGGTTAGTCTTTCAGTCATGTCTGACTCTATGCAACCCCATGGACTGCAGCCCAGCAGGCTCCTCTGTCAATGGCCAGAATACTGGAGTGGGTTGCCATTCCCTTCTCCAGGGGATCTTCCCGACCCAGAGATCGCACCCATGTCTCCTGCACTGCAGGCAGATTCTTTACCATCTGAGCCATGTGCTATTCTTCTTAAAGTAATATTGGGTAGCACATGGCCATGTTCAACAGTTAAGGAAAAAAAGTGACCTTTGGAACTGGAATAATTTTAACAATCAAAAACCTGAGTGTGAACACATGCACCACAAACTAATCCCATAAACATAGTACTCTTAAAACAGTTTACATTCTAATTATTTAACATTTATAATGAAATACAGTTAGGATTCTTCTCATTAATTATTGCAGTTCAAAAATATAGTCTAAAATTATTCAACAGAAGTTACCATAGTTTAACATATGCTTCTTCTCCACTTACAACTGCTCTGACCCTAATTTAATCCTTCTCTTACTTTTCTAATAAGCTAATTACAGAAATGTAATACAACTGCACCTAAAACTTTGTTTTAAAAATATAATTAGACATTAGCCCATGTGGTAAATATTCTCCAAATTGATAAGGAAAAATATAATAAACTTTTCTCTCTTATTCACTGAATACCAAAATACTCATGTGCAAAACCAATGGCCATGATGAAGGCTTTCAAGCATACACTTGAGTTAATAAGTCATAAAACTCTTTATTGGTCTCTGTATTTTTAACTTCTTCCATATTTTCAACATGATTAATGATGATGAATGAGCTAATAAAATCACTAGCTTGTAGAAATCTAGTAATAATTTTGTAAGATTCACCATCAATATATATGTATTACTAAATCAACAGTCTCAGCATAGCTTCTGTAAGTCACAAACCCAGTGGCCCATGACAGGTTTTCTTCTCTATAAATATTTTGTGGAATATGCTATTTTGAGCTCAGACCAAAATGTGAGTACTCGTATCATGTTAATCTATGTCTTACTTGGACAAACTTTATTCATTGGGAAGAAATGAATTTATTAATTATTAACAATTATGGAACCATACCCACATATAATTATTCTAGTCAGTTATAAACTGGTTATTACTATTTGCAAATTTCTTTATAACTACCACATCCACAGTGTCCTTGTTCCATAATATTTCTCAGTTGACTATTCTGGCCAATTGTATCAAAGGAGTCCCATGAAAATGTTTACTTTACCGGGTCAGTAGTTTTTAATTTGCAAATCTTTATCATTCTTTCAGGGACATCTACCCTGTTTGTAACAGTTTGCCTCTGGAATATAATGGTCTGTAAATGTATTACTTACTTACTTGTAGGAGTTCCAAATTTAGCAAATAAAAATACTGCATGGGACTCAATTATATGAAAAAATGCATTCATTGTTTACCTGAAATTTGAGTTTAAATGAGCATTCTATCATTTACCTGTCAACTCAAGGAAATGGCAACCCACTCCAGTATTCTTGCCTGGAAAATTTCGTGGACAGAGGAGCCTGGTGGGCTACATACAGTCCAAGACGTCACAAAGACTCAGACACAACTGAAGTGACTTAGTACTATGAATCTGATCATTTTTATGAACAAAGGGTACAGACTTCTGTTTCCAAGTTCCTAGAAATTTCATCCAAGGAGTTGCTGAATTATAAATCCCTTTATTTTCAAGTTCCTGAGATGCCAAAGAGATCTTACATACAAAAGCCTGAAGAGGAAAACTCTTCCATTCTTCAAAATGGGACAAGTTACATTGTTCCCTGTAGCTTTTCTCTTGATCAGAGCTCTGTTTCTCATAGATTTGGTTACTTTTTCTCAGATGTTAAATAAAAGATACTTGTTCCTTGGAAGAAAAGCTATGGACAAACCTAGATGCTGTATTAAAACGCAGAGATATCACTTTGATGACAAAGGTTCAGTTCAGTTTAGTCACTCAGTCGTGTTCGACTCTTAGCAACCCATGGACTGCAGCACGCCAGGCTTCCCTGTCCATCACCAACTCCTGAAGCTTGCTCAAACTCATGTCCATGGAGTTGGTGATGCCATCTAACCATCTCATCCTCTGTCATCCGCTTCTCCTCCTGTCCTAAATCTTTCCCAGCACCAGGGTCTTTTCCAGTGAGTCAGTTCTTCGCATCAGGTGGCCAGAGTGTTGGAGCTTCAGCTTCAGCATCAGTCCTTGCATTGAATATTCAGGACTGATTTCCTTTAGGATGGACTGGTTGGATCTCCTTGCAGTCCAAGGTATTCTCAAGAGTCTTCTCCAACACCACAGTTCAAAAGCATCAATTCTTTAGTGCTCAGCGGTTTTTATGGCCCCAACTCTCAAATCCGTACATGACTACTGGAAAAACACAAAGGTCCATCTAGTTAAAGCTAAGGTTTTTCCAGTAGTCATTCTATGGATTTGAGAGTTGGGACCACAAAAATGGCTGAGCACCAAATAATTGATGCTTTTGAACTGTGGTGCTGGAGAAGACTCTTGAGAATCCCTTGGACTGCAAGGAGATCCAACCAGTCAATCCTAAAGGAAATTAGTCCTGAATATTCATTGCAAGGACTGATGCTGAAGTACCTATATTTTGGCCATCTGATGCGAAGAACTGACTCATTGGAAAAGACCCTGATGCTGGGAAAGATTGAGGACAGAAGGAGAAGCAGGTGACAGAGGATGAGATAGTTGAATGGCATCATTGTCTCAGTAGACATGAGTCTGAGCAAACTCTGAGAGATAGTGAAGGACAGGGAAGCCTGGCATGCTGCAGTCCATGGGGTCACAGAGTCAGACATGACTGAGAGACTGAACAACTACCACCCCAGGTGTTAGGGACTAAATGCTGATGATGACTCTTCAAAATGCGTATGTTAACATCTGCACTTCCATTGCAATGGTATTTGCAGACTGGTTTTTTGAGAGATGATTAGGGTTAGATAAGGTCATGAAGGACCCTCAGGATGAGATTAGTGCCCTTAAGAGAGATGAGAAGACAGGGGATCTCTCTCTGCTCTCCACCATGTAAGGATACAAGGAATAGATAGATGGCTGTACATAAACCACAAAGAATCCCTTTCAAGAACCCAGACAAGCTGGTACCTTGATCTCAGAATTCCAGTCTTTAGAACTATGAGATATCTATGTTGTTCAAGCCACTCAACCTACAGTATTCTGTTACTGCAGCTCAAACTAAGACACCAGACTTAATAGGAAATTCTCTTCTTTTCCCAAATACGTGATAATATCCTTTAAGGGTTCTTTATCAAGTTCTCACTGAAATATCCTGACATCATATTTAAACAATTCTACGACATGCTTCGGAGAAGGCAATGGCAAGCCACTCCAGTACTCTTGCCTAGAAAATCCCATGGATGGAGGAGCCTGGTGGGCTGCAGTCCGTGGGGTCGGTTTTTTTACTTTTTACAGACGTCTCTTCAGAACACTCAAGCATTTCTCATTTCCTGGAGGAGGGAGGTAGGGTAGAATAAACTATTAATGTCACTGACAAAGACAAAAGTTAAAGAAATGAGAAATGTAAAATAAATTCCAATAACCTCATTTTCCAGAAGCATATTTGAGTAAAAGAAAAAGCAGGGAATAAATGTGGCTAACCAAGTACTATTTTATTTAACTATGAACATATATCCATTGCTATGTAATATATGTGCCCATTTATGTCATGTAGATCCAAAGCTGTGTATGTGCAAGTATGTTCAGCCAGCAAGGGGCTGGACACCAAAAGAGACTAGGCAAGGTAGGAAAATCAACTCCAGAGGCAGGTGTAGAGCTGGGCATGTGATAGCCAGATACAAGAATAACAGAAAGGCAGATGCCAAACGCACATTCTGCAAGTAGGGGACTGAAAGTTCATGGACGAATTGGACATCAACACCAGCCAGAACTACAAAATGTTAATGCAGGACCTAGTAGGCCTGTAAGTGACGGACACTAACCCATGTGAATGGTCCCCAGTCATCATGGAGAACATTGGAAGGCTTAATGTCCACATTTCCATCAGTTTTAAACACACACTCTTCAGCAGTCATTTATGCTTCTTTAGATTCCACTGAACTCTGCACAATGCTTGTGCATGAGAGAGATGGGAATACCAGACCACCTGACCTGCCTCTTGAGAAACCTGTATGCAGGTCAGGAAGCAACAGTCAGAACTGGACATGGAACAACAGACTGGTTCCAAATAGGAAAAGGAGTACGTCAAGGCTGTATATTGTCACCCTGCTTATTTAATTTATATGCAGAGTACATCATGAGGAACGCTGGGCTGGAACAAGCACAAGCTGGAATCAAGATTGCTGGGAGAAATATCAATAACCTCAGATATGCAGATGACACCACCCTTATGGCAGAAAGTGAAGAGGAACTAAAAAGCCTCTTGAGGAAAGTGAAAGAGGAGAGTGAAAAGGTTGGCTTGAAGTTCAACATTCAGAAAACAAAGACCATGGCATCTGGTCCCATCACATCATGGGAAATAGATGGGAAACAGTGGAAACAGTGTCAGACTGTTTTTTGGGGCTCCAAAATGACTGCGGATGCTGATTGCAGCCATGAAATTAAAAGACACTTACTCCTTGGAAGGAAAGTTATGACCAACCATGATAGTATATTAAAAAGCAGAGACATTATTTTGCCAACCAAGGTCCGTCTAGTCAAGGCTATGGTTTTTCCCGTGGTCATGTATGGATGTGAGAGTTGGACTGTGAAGAAAGCTGATCACTGAAGAATTGATGCTTTTGAACTGTGGTGCTGGAGAAAACTCTTGAGAGTCCCTTGGACTGCAAGGAGATCCAACCAGTCCATTCTAAAGGAGATCAATCCTGGGTGTTCATTGGAAGGACTGATGCTGAAGCTGAAACTCCAGTACTTTGGCCACCTCATGCGACAAGTTGACTCACTAGAAATGACTCTGATGCTGGGAAGGATTGTGGGCGGGAGGAGAAGGGGACGACGGAGAATGAGATGGCTGGATGGCATCACCGACTCTGTGGACATGAGTTTGAGTGAACTCCGGGAGTTGGTGATGGACAGGGAGGCCTGGCGTGCTGTGATTCATGGTGTCGCAGAGTCGGACACGACTGAGCGACTGAACTGAACTGAACTGATCAATGTACTAATGTTAATATCTGACTTCTCACTATATGCCATTTTTACACATTATTTTCAATAATGTCTGTGATTTATATTGCAATAACAATTCACATAAAAACTTTAATGCATTATCTCTGTGCTTTGTCTCAAATACAAAGGCTAGTTGAAAGTAAAAATCACGTGGATTAAACACATAGCCATAACTAACATTACATTTTAAAGAACATATCTGCTTATCTAGTTTGGCTCATCTCTATGTATTACTCTGATAATTGTTGCCATAGAATGAAAAAAAAATGACAATCTTTTACAATATACCAAGGAACCTGATGCAAACATCTGACTTCTCTAGGCAAAATATAACAGGAATTGGCTATCTCAGCTCTTTCACAGGGACTAGGAAATGTGCATAAACGTTCAAAAATAAAACTGAAATCAACAGTGATCTGATGCTGTCTAGCCTGGAACATATTTCAGACCGACAATGTTATTACTGTTCTCAATTTGATGCAGGTTTTTAATTATTGGTTGAATTTCAAAACATAAGAAATCTGAAATTAGAAGAACTTCGAGGTACTAAGAACTGATTATCTGACATCCACATGAAACCTGGCTTAATGTGGCACCAGAATGTCATCAACCACACATTAAATGGTGATGGCCCTCACAAGTCCCATATAGCACTTCCTGATATAAGAGGTCATGTATGGATGTGAGAGTTGGACTGTGAAGAAAGCTGATCACCAAAGAATTGATGCTTTTGAACTGTGGTGTTGGAAAAGACTCTTGAGAGTCCCTTGTACCGCAAGGAGATCCAACCAGTCCATTCTAAAGGAGATCAGTTCTGGGTGTTCATTGGAAGGACTGATGCTAAAGCTGAAACTGCAATACTTTGGCCACCTCATGCAATGAGTTGACTCACTGGAAAAGACTCTGATGCTGGGAAGGGTTGGGGGCGGGAGGAGAAGGTGACGACAGAGAATGAGATGGCTGGATGGCATCACCGACTCTGTGGACATGAGTTTGAGTGAACTCTGGGAGTTGGTGATGGTCAGGGAGGCCTGGCGTGCTGTGATTCATGGGGTTGCGGAGACTCGGACATGACTGAGCGACTGAAATGAACTGAACTAAGAGGAAGCATCTGCTCACTTTAGGAGGCAGGGAAGTTTTGGAGCTTTTCCACAGACCTATCTACATCTATTTTGATATGTTTCTAAAAATATTTATACTCCTCAATGGGGACAGTTTGGTTTCACAGTCATCTGAGACACAAAGAAAGCCTAGGATAATGGTCAAGGTTTCCTTCCAGGTAAGATATACATCACTCTTATCAGTCGCAGATTGAGTGAGTCTAGATTTTAACCCATGATGATCAAGTCACAGTGTGACCTGTCATTTAAAAACAGTGTAGTTTTACAAAATTTTGTCTGAAATCAAAGTTGAATGTCAGGATGGAGATGGATAAAATATCATAGTACAAGGAAAAAATATTGAAATGGCACATACAAATAATGCTAGTGAACATCATTTAGGGATCACCAAGTGTCAGGTATTGAGTTCAGAACTTTGTAGAAGAGTTTATTTAAACCTAAATGGGTACTGATAGATCCACTGTGTGTGGAAATCACGGCTAAAAGATATTAACTAACTTATTGGTCATGTACCAGTAAGTGGTGAAGCTAGATGAAACCTAGATGAGAGTCTCCATAAGCTTGTATCCGTGAGCATTAAATGGTTGTATTATTATCACATTGGCTACTGATCATGTATGTGTATTTTATCCTGCTTCAAGTCATTTATTCTTCCCACCTAAATACTATAGTCCTCCAGTGTGCCCATTTTCTTAAGCAATTTAAAAGATGTTTAAAGACTGAGTCATTTCACCCTCTTCTGGATGAGATGAGAAAACTAGCAAGGCCCATCTGTCATTCATACCATTTTTCTCTAAAACCACTTGTGATTCACGGTAATAATCCCCAGATGGAAGTCATTAAAGTTTAATTTGTATGCATATGTGACATCTTGCTTTTCAAAATCTTTTTGACTTTACTCTTTCCATTACTGAAACTAATTGATATATATGTATATGAGAAATAACTAATTAAAATGAGTGCAAAACTGTTCTCTCAAATATAAAACGTGCTATAAAATGCTAATAAAACCATAAGAATATACGAAAAAAATCTGTCAATTACAAAATTAACTTCAGATGGGAAAGTAAATATCATTTATCCTTTACAATGTCCAAATAAATGACTTGTTTGGCAGCTCAATGCCTTATTGCTTAATATTAATAAAATTTCGAGAAAAATAGTCTTTCAGAAGGCCCATAGAATAAAACTTTGAAGATGATAATTATAAATTAAATTGGAAAGAAAACCTCTAAATAGCTGTTTGTTGGGGCCATATTGTGATTATGATTAAATAAACATAAATCACTAGTTGGCAAATTGTATCAGAATAGAAGAGCTTCCTTCTCATCTATGAGCGACTCCTGGCTGAGTAATAGATAAGGGAGAGGATGCGATTTAGAGGCACGATCTGTTCATCAGGGGAGGCAGACACAGTGAGTAAATGGGCAGAACCGAGGTGGCCAAATAGTTCTGGTTGTAAACAATCAGAAGAGACACAGGGAAGCCATGCCTCTTAACTGGAAAGACTCACAGGTAACATTTACTTGGAGACCCAAATGAATAAAGAAACTGCTTGGATTGGATTTTGTACATCCCTTGCAAGGGAAGATTAGAAAACAAAGCCTTTGTACATTATCAGCATTTTTAAACAGAATTAAGTCAAACTATTTTCTGTGTTTCTGAACTTTTTGTACTTTTTTTAAGTCAGGGTTTTTTTGGGATGGATGACCATTTATGTACATTTCTTCATTAATTTCTTTACTCAGTCATTTAATTCATTTTTCTAACAAATATCTATAAAATGTACATTATATATATGCCAAATAATCTTTACTACCCTCTGAAGATAAACGGGATCTCACGGAGCTCATCATCAAGTGTAGAACACAAATAATGATTTGAGTACAATTTTGATAAGTTCAAGAATAGGGTGCTACACAATTATAAACTGGAAACTCTGGGCCAGCCTGAAAATCACCTTTCAGTAAACGCAAGACACGGACATCAGGAAGTCATCTGTGCCCCACAGGATGTGGACATAGGGGAGTTTCTGGGTCATGAAGAATGCAACTCAGGAGAATCTCCAAGTGATTCTAAGGACATGTCCTTAATCCCAAGGACTTAAGTGTGACCACAATTTCCTCTTGCTTCCTTGTTCTCTAGATAAGATTCCTAACTAGAAGAAAGTAATATTTTGAAAAGTGAACACCATTCATCCCACAATTAGGAAAACTGGATAAAACTAACATTGCTGAGAGAAGGATAACATTCTTGTATTATTCTTGAGATTGTGGGTCCCTAGTTTTTGTTTTTGCTTTTACAAAGGGCTATACATTTTTCCTATTGCTTATCACCTCTCTAAAGCGGAGTTTGCTGACAATAACACCAAAGGGACAATGAGAAAGGGCACAAGAGAAAAGTAAAAATTCAGAGTAGAACTTGCGAAGAACCTAAGAGTCACTTTGGTTTTCCTTCTCACTGGAAGGCCAGGACACCAGAAGAAGGATGTGGCTGAAACAGAGGAATGTTGCAGTAAATGTCACAGAATTTTAAACACTGTCTTAGGAGAATCCTAACAGTACTGAGAATGATAGCAAAGTTTTTAATAAGATAACTGTTATTTTATAATGTTTTGCAAATCCACTATGCTCATGTGTTTTTCAGGTCTAGACCAAATCTGGGCTTATGGCATAATACTTTCATTCTCATCTCTCTGGCTGACAAACTCTGGATCTGAGGAAATGGACATTCATAAACACACTTTTTCTCTGTGGTTATAGGATGCCATCATTGAAGTAACAGTCATATGCAATAATTCCTCCCCCCAAATCCAAATTCCTCGTCACAAAACATATTTATTATTTACTTCCTATATATGAGGCTTTGTACAAGCAAAAAATTTTTTACATTAAATAACGATAACAGCAATATTTCCTGAGTGTATATAATGTGCCAAGACCCATGTCAAGCAATAGTTTACCTATTTAATCCTCAGAACATTACAGGGCATGTACTTTCATTTTCTTAATTCTGGAAAAGCAGCTAGAGAGGTAAGGAGGGGTATCCTATTTCAATTTAAGTTTTAAGTTGAACTTTCTATAAATTTTAAATTGAAATGTTAATTTACATCAATAAATAAAAAGTCAGTAAACCATGAAATATCATCTATTTATTTCATGCATCCAAATTAATAATGTGGTAAAATGTGGGAAATGTTTATCTTATCATCAGTGAAATAAAGTAGCTTGCTCAAGATTAAATATCAAGGGTGATTATGACTGCAGAAGTACAAAGGGAAGGTGATGTAGGGCCATACAATACAAAGGACCATAGCTGGAGAAGGTGGGATGCCTTCCAAAACAGATGCCCAGATAAGGCATTCATCTTTCAGATCTACCACGATTCTGCCTCTGCATCTGCCACAATAATTCAAAATTTTTATTTTATTGATGTTCCTGAGTTGATTGGCAAGTAAATGCTGATTTATGTAACTTAAACTCACAAGAGACTTTCCAGAAGGTCAATTTATTAATTTGTCATGAGAAATCTCTCTGCCAAGACAGTCTAATTGAGTGAGCCTGACCAATTTATTGATAAGTAAGTTATACAGGAAGAAAAGTTTTCAAGAAGTGGCTTTTAAGCAAGTTATGGGCTAAATTGTGTCACCTTTCTCCAATTCATGCGCTGAAATCCTAACTTCCAGCACCTATGAACTTGGCTGTATTGGGCCTTTAAAGACGTAATCCAGATAAAATGTCACCTTATGGTGGGTCCTAATCCAGTGTTACTGGGTCCTTATATGAAGAGGGATGGACACACTGAGACACACCAGGAATATGAGGACACAGAGGAAAGTATATATGTAAAGACACGGCAAGAAGCTACCATCTGCAAGCCAAGAGGAGAAGTTCAGAAGAAACCAAACCTGCTACCACCTTGGTCTTGGGACTTCTAGCCTCAAGAATTGTAAGAAAATAAATCTCTGTTGTTTAAGTTACCCATCTGTGGTATTTTCTTATAGCAGCCCTAGCAAACTAACACAAAGAAAAAAATGCAAAAAAATGTAATTAGATATATAAATAAAAATTTTAGTGAACTCAAGTTCTAAGAGTTCAATACATTTTTCTAGTGAGAATATACCTGGCCCTCAAACCGAATGTGGGACCCATCTCATTGCAAAGGCAGAGAACTTATCTTGTCAGAAAGTGTCTGAATCAGCCTTCAAGTAGAATTCTTAAAAAGAAAAAAATGTTGGTGCTTGCTGAAGGTAAAGCACATACTCTGTAGCTACATTCATCCCACTTTGTTAAAAGAAATTTTTTAAGAAATTCTAGTTAAAGGGATTTTGTATATTTTTGTGTATTTCTGATGATCCACTATATCTTGATTTCCAATATTTAATCTCAGATACCACTCTAACATTTATAATTCATCTCTTACATCTATATATAATCTCTAAGATAAGCATGGCTATAAATCACCATAAGATTAGTCTCATAAAATCAAAGTACTATCTAAAGTTTTCAGAGCAGCAAACTATTCAGAAGTTTCAAAAGAAGATTTTCCTAGAAAATGGTCTTGAAGAATGGGTAAGAATTTAATAGAAAGGAGAATTAAGGACAGGTTATTTTAAACTGAAAGAAACTATAAAACAAAAAGTTTTGACTTAATGATGTAACTGAGCACGACATCCCTCAATGAAATTGTACAAGGAAAAAACAAGGGAAACAGGCTTGAAGTGGGAGACATATTATGAGTCCCTGAACAGCAGAGTAAGAAAATTTGATATGTTTTGGAAAATAATAAACCAAATGGTGGTACAACCATTCCATGAAACACTGTCCAGCGTGAAAAATAAAGAACTTCCAGATGTACAAGCTAGATTTAGAAAAGGAAGAGGAACCAGGGATCAAATTGCCAATGTCCCTTGGATCATAGGAAATGCAAGGGAATTCCAGAAAAAAAAAAAATCTACTTCCACTTCACTGACTATGCTAAAGCCTTTGACTGTGTGGATCACAGCAAACTGGAAAATTCTCAGAGAGACAGGAATACCAGACCACCTTATCTGTCTCCTGAGAAACCTGTATGAAGGACAAGAAGCAACAGTTAGGGCCAGACATGGAACAATAGAGTGGTTCAAAATTGGGAAGGGAGTAGGGCAAGGCTGTATGTTGTCTCTCTGCTTATTTAACTTATATTCGGAGTACATCATGAGAAATGACAGGCTAGATCAATCACAAGCTGGAATCAAGCTTGCCAGGAGAAATATCAACAACCTCAGATATGCAGATGATAACACTCTAATGGCAGAAAGTGAAGAGGAACTGAAGAGTCTCTTGATAAAGGTTAAAGAGAAGAGTGAAAAGGCTGGCTTGAAACCCAACATTCAATAAACTAAAATCATGGCATCCTGTCCCATCACTTCATGGTAAATAGATGGGGAAAAAATGGAAACAGTGACAGATTTTCTCTTCTTGGGCTCTAAAAGCACTGTTGGCAGTAACTGCAGCTGTGAAATTAAAAGACACTTGCTCCTTGGAAGGAAAGCTATGACAAACCTAGACAGTGTATTAAAAAGCACAGACATCACTTTGCCAACAGAGGTCCATAGAGTCAAAGCTATAATTTTTCCAGTAGTCATGTATGGATGTGAAAGTTGGACCATAAATAAAGCTGAGCGCCAAAGAATTGATACTTTTGAATTGCAGTGCTGGAGAAGACTCTTGAGAGTCCCTTGGACTGCAAGCAGATCAAATCAGTCAATCCTAAAGAAAATTAATCCTGAAAATTCACTGGAAGGACTGATGCTGAAGCCAATACTTTGGCCACCTAATGCAAAGAGCTGACTCATTGGAAAAGACCTTGATGCTGGGAAAGATTGAGGACAGGAGGAGAAGGGAGTGACAGAGGATGAGATGGTTGGATGGCATTGTTGACTCAATGGACATGAGTTTGAGCAAATTCTGGGAGATAGTGAAGGACTGGGAAGCCTGGTGTGCTGCAGTCCTTGGGGTCACAAAGAGTCGGACACTACTGAGTAACTGAACAGAAACAACCACAACTTGGATGAATGTTAGACATTATGATGAGTGGAAGAAGCCGATCTACACCATTGCATACTGTAAGATTCCTTTACAGGACATTCTAAAGAAGACACAACTTTAGACAGACTATCAGCAGTTCATGTAGGAATGGGAGAAGCGTATGACTACAAAGGGATCACATACAGGATTTGGGGGCAGTGATGGGACCGTTCTGAATTCTCATTATGATAGTTTTTACATAAATCAATACATGTGTCATATTTTGTAGAACCATACATTAAAGAGAAAAAAAGTCTACAGGATGCTTTTTAAAATAAAATTACTAAAAATTGTGAATTAAGACACCAACTTTCATAAAGGAAAGAACAATGGATGTGAATACAGTATTTAAAAATAATTTACTGAATTAAGCTAACAGTTTCACCTAAAGGAAAAGGGAGAAAGAAAGAAATCAAGATTATTCAGAGCTTTAAACCTAAGCAGAAGAATAAGTATTTCTGGTGATGTTAGAAAAAAAATAGTGAACTGAGAGACATGGTTTCACTGAGGAAAAGGATAATTCTGGACTTAACATACCTACCTACCAGAAAATGCTCTGGAGATCATCACCAATCAGTTGAAACTATGGATCTGGAACGTAAAAGAGAGTTTTCAAAGAAAAGTCAAGTTGGAAGACAGATTTTTAAAGTCCACCTGCTTAGAAGTGCTAATTGCAACGACAGTCATAGAAAAGTTCACACTCAGCAGGAAACACAAATCACCATGATGAAGAAATCTTGGGGGTGTCAATTCTATGAAGGAGAAGAAGTTCTAGTGAAGCCCTCTGAAAGCACCAGCCTTGCAAGTGCTCTTCTCGCGTTATCTTAGGATATTCATTTGGCATTAGCTGAATTTTTTTTAAACCAGTATGTAGTCACTCTAACCAACTGTTCATGAATTTGAGCATTTACCACAATATGTGTACTGAGCACACCTGCAATGGACAAGATAGTGCTAGAAGATATCATGCTACTATTTATTCCTTGGAGACAGGTCTACGTTTTTATTAAATTCTAGGTGTCTAAACAGAATAAATGAGCCAGGTCTTGGAGCTGCTAGCTCATTCTTTTCATGAACCAAGGTGATAAATACAGGCACTGCACATGGAGTGGAGACGCAGGGTCCAACATCTCACTGAGTGGATTTCAGGCAGAGGGAACTGGTAGATTTCTTACTACAGTACTACATTTCTCTCAGAAAATGTGCCCTGAACTTCACTAATGTTTCATTACTTTTGTTATAAATAATCTCTAAAGGCTCCTCTCCTTTCATGATATGAATCGTGACCAGAAGCCTGCATCTTATCTCCTCATTTCTCCCCTGCTGCTGTGCACTGTAAGGATTCATGCTCATTGAGTCAACAGAGCAACCCTCTACAGAGTCAGGCTAAATTACCTGGTCAGAACCACGGGATTTTCAAGAAATTTACTTTTCACACTGATGTCATTTTGTGTAGGAATCCTTAGAAACAACTGAAGAAAGTCCTTATCCTGAGGTGTGATGAAATCTTCAGAAAATGTATGTTGGAGACAGTTTTAAGACACAATAAGTAACAGAAAACCATTTTAGAGATACACCATCATGCTTACAAAAGATGATAAATTTTATAAAACAGAGTTTTAGTTAACTAGAAGTACTCCAGAATTGAAGATAGCATATATGAAAACGTGTGTAGGATGACAGAAATGCAATGGATAGATTCCCAGAGCAACTGCCCCCCTTTTTTAAAAGAACTACTGGATACTATAAATTAGTTTATCTGAATTATGCCTTCCTTCTAACTGAGGAGTTAAGAAATCAAAGCAAAACAAGGAGAACATAACTTCCCAAGTCCTTTGAATCAAGGGTTCTGGAAGGCAAATTAGATTCTCCAATCACATGCATGAAATTTGGAAGGCAACACTAAGGCAGAAGCTATCTTCCCATCACATTTTGCCTGTTTCAGATTGAAAACACGTGAGGGAAACAAAGATTCTCAGCAGCAGTGAAGGAGAACCCTTTCCTGTCCCTGTACCACCTGACATACAGTCTCTAGCCCTGTGTGGTCACTGAGCATCTGAAACATATATTGAGCAAGTGGAGATGTTTAGTAAGTATAAAATAGTACGTTTGAAGTCTCTGTATCAGAAAAAGTATCCCGTCAATTTTTATATGGATTATTATTCTTTGAAGTGCTTCTACTTTCTATTTTGGCTGAATAAATAAATATTTGCCTGTTTCATTTTACTTCTTAAAAATGAGGCTACTGGGAAATTTGAAATTACAAATGAACCTCTCAGTATGTGTCTGTGACACAGCACTGCTCCAGCTGGGAAGCAGTGCATGGAGAGAAAGTTATGGGCTGAGTCAGTTATGGGGCTTCTCCACCCATCACCCAGGCCCTGGTTGGCAGCTCTGGCTATTGATTCTCTAGCTGTGGGGATGTTCAGAGGCCATGGGAGTGGGTTCCTGATTCTGGTGTGGTTCCGGTAACACCCTCAGAAGTGGGGCTCTCCTCATGAGTCACTCCTGTACTATTCTAGGAATCACTGCCACAGGTCCTGCTTAGAATCCTTCCCTTCAGTCCTTTCTGCTATTTTGTAAACACCCAATTATCTTTATTATATTCCTTATCCCTTCTTATTTAAAATTCTTAGCATGTTTGCTTTTCCTTGCACTGAACCTTGACTTACTAAAAAACCAGAATAGCTTAAATAGTAGGAATAATTTCAGGAATGAAGCTTCAAATTATTTTTAAGTTTCTGGGGAAAAAAAAATCAATTCCGATGACAAACCTTGTAAAGTTAGGAGAATATCCCTAGTCTGTGATGTTAAGGGCAGTGTGTCCATTCTTCTTGTCTGAATATAGCATTCATAATACCTGTGTTTGCATATTCCAAACTAACATCAACCCTGAAAATCCTCCAAACAATTTTAAAAGATATTTTCATACAACCATAACACATTAAAAAATAATAATAAGAGGGTTAAAAAAAAAGACTCCAATAAAGGAGGAAGAAATGAGGTGAGCTCCATCTGGGACATAAACCATTCGTTGGCCAAATCTGATTTCCATGATAAGGACCTACAAAATTGCTTGCCGTTTTTCTCATTTTCAGCATATCTTGAGGGTATCAAAGTGGTGACCTCCCTTCCTGTGTTTCTGTGTTTCTGTTGTAAAAGTGATTTATTAATCTGTCTGGTTATCACTGGTATCATTCTTCTTTGTATAGAGGTGGTTGCCTATTTCACATACAGGCTGCTCCATGCAGTGCAAGTGGGCATTTGGTGATGGTATCACAGCCTCAGAAAACTGCTGCCCTCACTGGTGTATCTCACCAGGTCTGCTTTTGCTGTCAGAGAAAATGCATATGTTATCCCCAGCCATGCAAGGCTTGAGAAGGAAATTAACAAAGCACCAGTCTCCACTTGCCACAGTGAGGAAGAACTGGAGTGGTGTGAAGCCAGAGGCAGTACAATAATCACTGGGACACACACACAGTACATCCTTTAAGATAAGTTCATTTTTGACCTATCCTATCGCACATTTGACAGTATGTTAAGAGATTTTTTAAAAATATTATTTCGGAGAAAAAGACTGGGAACTGCTTATTAAGATTTCTAGTTTTTTTGGTGCTGCTTTTCAATCTCACATTTTAGACTGAATTAACCTAGGCTTTCTTCAATTTAAGTCTGAATTTGGCAATAAGAAGTTCATGATCTGAGCCACAGTCAGCTCCCGGTCTTGTTATTGCTAACTGCACAGAGCTTCTCCATCTTTGGCTGAAAAGAATATAATCAATCTGATTTCAGTGTTGACCATCTGGTGATGTCCATGTGTAGAGTCTCCTCTTGTGTTGTTGGAAGAGGGTGTTTGCTATGACCAGTGCGTTCTCTTGACAAAACTCTATTAGCCTTTGCCCTGCTTCATTCCATACTCCAAAGCCAAAATTACCTGTTACTCCAGGTGTTTCTTGACTTCCTACTTCTGCATTCCAGTCCCCTTATTGCCAAATTCAGACTTAAATTGAAGAAAGTAGGGAAAACCACTAGACCATTCAGATATGACCTAAATCAAATCCCTTATGATTATACAGTGGAAGTGAGAAATAGATTTAAGGGACTAGATCTGATAGATAGAGTGCCTGATGAACTCTGGATGGAGGTTCGTGACATTGTACAGGAGACAGGGACCAAGAATATCCCCATGGAAAAGAAATGCAAAAAAGTGAAATGGCTGTCTGAGGAGGCCTTACAAATAGCTGTGAAAAGAAGAGAAGTGTAAAGCAAAGGAGAAAAGGAAAGATATAAGCATCTGAATGCAGAATTCCAAAGAATAGCAAGGAGAGATAAGAAAGCCTTCCTCAGCGATCAATGCAAAGAAATAGAGGAAAACAACAGAACAGGAAAAACAAGATATCTCTTCAAGAAAATTAGAGATACAAAGGGAACATTTCATGCAAAGATGGGCTCGATAAAGGACAGAAATGGTATGGACATAACAGAAGCAGAAGATATTAAGAAGAGGTGGCAAGAATACACAGAAGAACTGTACAAAAAAGATCTTCACAACCAAGATAATCACGATGGTGTGATCGCTCACCTAGAGCCAGACATCTTGGAATGTGAAGTCAAGTGGGCCTTAGAAAGCATCACTACGAACAAAGCTAGTGGAGGTGATGGAATTCCAGTTGAGCTCTTTCAAATCCTGAAAGATAATGCTGTGAAAGTGCTGCATTCAATATGCAGGCAAATTTGGAAAACTCAACAGTGGCCACAGGACTGGAAAAAGTCAGTCTTCATTCCAATCCCAAAGAAAGGCAATGCCAAAGAATGCTCAAACTACCGCACAATTGCACTCATCTCACACGCTAGTAAAGTCATGCTCAAAATTCTCCAAGCCAGGCTTCAGCAATATGTGAACTGTGAACTTCCAGATGTTCAAGCAGGTTTTAGAAAAGACAGAGGCAACAGAGATCAAATTGCCAACATCCGCTGGATCATGGAGAAAGCAAGAGAGTTCCAGAAAAACATCTATTTCTGCAGTAAAACATCTATTTCTGCTTCATTGACTATGCCAAAGCCTTTGACTGTGTGGATCACAATAAACTGGAAAATTCTGAAAGAGATGGGAATACCAGACCACCTTACCTGCCTCTTGAGAAACCTGTAGGCAGGTTGTATATTGTCACCCTGCTTATTTAACTTATATGCAGAGTACTTCATGAGGAACGCTGGGCTGGAAGAAGCACAAGCTGGAATCAAGATTGCCGGGAGAAATATCAATAACCTCAGATATGCAGATGACGCCACCCTTATGGCAGAAAGTAAAGAGGAATTAAAAAGCCTCTTGATGAAAGTGAAAGAGGAGAGTGAAAAGGTTGGCTTGAAGCTCAACATTTAGAAAACAAAGATCATGGCATATGGTCCCATCACTTCATGGGAAATAGATGGGGAAACAGTGTCAGACTTTATTTTTTTGGGCTCCAAAATCACTGTGGATGCTGATTGCAGCCATGAAATTAAAAGACACTTACTCCTTGGAAGGAAAGTTATGACCAACCTAGATAGTATATTAAAAAGCAGAGACATTACTTTGCCAACCAAGGTCCATCTAGTCAGTTCAGTTCAGTTCAGTTCAGTTCAGTCGCTCAGTCGTGTCCGACTCTCCGCGACCCCCTGAATCACAGCACGCCAGGCCTCCCTGTCCATCACCAACTCCCGGAGTTCACTCAAACACATGTCCAGAGTCGGTGATGCCATCCAGCCATCTCATTCTCCGTCGTCCCCTTCTCCTCCCGCCCCCAACCTTTCCCAGCATCAGAGTCTTTTCCAGTGAGTCAACCCGTCGCATGAGGTGGCCAAAGTATTGGAGTTTCTACTTTAGCATCAGTCCTTCCAATGAACACCCAGGACTGATCTCCTTTAGAATGGACTGGTTGGATCTCCTTGCAGTATAAGGGACTCTCAAGAGTCTTCTCCAACTCCACAGTTCAAAAGCATCAATTCTTCGGCGATCAGCTTTCTTCACAGTCCAACCCTCACATCCATACATGACCATGGGAAAAACCATAGCCTTGACTAGACGGACCTTTGTTGGCAAAGAAATGTCTCTGCTTTTTAATATAATATCAAGGTTGGTCATAACTTTCCTTCCAAGGAGTAAGTGTCTTTTAATTTCCTGGCTGCAATAATTTCCCTCTTTAACAAGGAGGCTACATTAATGCTGTGATTCCCGCAGATAACATCTCAGACCCTGTGTACAGAAGTCTTTAAAATGTTTGGCAATTCCCCTTTCCCAGCATAAAGTTACCCCAGTTGGTGCTGTATTTCCTCTGTGGATGTACTGGAGAATCACTGCAGCAGGCATTTGCTGTGTGGTCACCAGGTCTCTCCTCAGCGACAGTTCTGGGTCTGACAACTGGTTTAGGTCCAGAAACTAAACAATGGCTGCTGACTTCCTAGTGAAACAGTGGCCTTAAGATTCCTGATGATTTGTTTTGCGTCCTACATTTAGTTTTGATTGTGTAGTTTCAGCAATTCTCACATTTCCACCCATCTCTCTTCCTCCTAGGAACACCATGATCTGAAACATATCTGCAGGTTAAGCTTCCTGGGCTGTGACTTTGACAGTCATTTGACATTTGTGTCTGTCTCAGTATTTATGATGAAGTATCACTGCCGAGACTTTATTGTTTTGAGACTGCATCATCCACAGTTCTGTAATAACATCTCCAATCATCAACTCTAGTCCGAAAAGGAAAGTCACCACTGAGCTGCTTTAACAATCTTGGTACCACTCTCACCAGTATGCATCTTAAAACTTTGGTTTTAAGGCCCAAAGGACATCCTTTGGTAGGCTTTTCAGGGCCTTCTTTTATATGGAACTTAACTGACTGACTAATTTACTAGTCTGCCTATTTCTCAGAGATATCAATGTCATAGTCTACCATCTACCATGGTAAGCCTCACATTCCTACTTCATTAATTACACGCCACTGTTGTTTTCCATGCATCTAAGAGCCTCCTGTGTGTGCTGAGTTGCTTCAGTTGTGTCTGACTCTCTGTGACCCCATGGACTACAGCCTGATGAGCTTCTCTGTCCACAGGATTCTCCAGGCAAGAATACTGGAGTGGGCTGCCATGCCCTTACCCAGGGGATCTTCCCAACCCAGGAAACAAAACCGTATCTCCTGCATCCCCTGCGCTGGCAGGAGGGTTCTTCACCACTAGCGCCACGAGCCTCCATCCATGCTGCTGCTGTTCAGTCACTCAGTCACGTCCAGTTCTGTGGCCGCATAAAACGCAGCACATCAGGTTTCCTTGTCCTTCACTACATCCTGGAGTTTGCTCAAAGTCCTGTCTGTTGAGTCAGCACACCATCAACCATCCTTTGTCACCGGTTCTCCTCTTGCCCTCAATCTTTCCCAACATCAGGATCTTTTCCAACGAACTGGCTCTTCACATCAGGTGGCCAAAGTACAAGTCCTTCCAATGAATGTTCCTTTAGGAGTGATCTCCTTTAGGATTGACTGGTTTGATCTCCCTGCTGTCCAAGGGACTCTCAAGAGTCTTCTCCAGCACCACAGTTCAAAAGCATCAATTATTTGGCACATAGCCTTCTTTATGGCCCAACTATCACATCCATAATTGACCACTGGAAAAACCATAGCTTTGACTATAGGCACTTTTGTCAGCAAAGTGATGTCTCTGCTTTTTGATATACTGTCTAGGTTTGCCAACATGTTATCTATCACTTTGTCTAAAGGCCCTTCCCAAAGTATTAAATGTTATGTTCTAGTTTATTTAAAAAAAAAAAAAAAAAACCTCTTTCTTAAAAAAAAAAAAAAAATGGAGTATGACAGCAAACATATGGATACCAAGGAGGAAGGCCAGAGTGGGTGGGGTGAACTGGGAAACTGGGATTGACATATACGCACTACTGTGTATAAAGGAGACAGCTAGTGAGAACCCACTGCAGAGCACAGGGAACTCTAGTCAGTACTCCATAATGACCTCTATGGGAAGAGAATCTTAAGGAGACAGGATGTATGTATAACCGATTCACTTTGCTACACAGCAAACACTAACACAGCAGTGTAAAACAATTCCACTCCTGGTCATACACCCAGATAAAACCATTATTCAAAAAGACACATACACCCCAGTGTTCACTGCAGCACTATTTACAATGCCCAGGACATGGAAACAACCTAGATGTCCATCAGCAGAAAGGAATCATCTTATTTTCAATAAACTCTTTCTTACCCACTATATATTGAATTCCACTTGACTGGCAATCCCCCATTCTATTATCTTACACACAGTCTCCCATTCCTGCTGATAAACACTGGCAAGCTCCTGCAACTCTTTCCAGCCAACAGTATTTCCTCAGCCAGGTTAAGCTGTGACTTGACTCTAATTATCATTCTAGTAACCAGGAGAAAAGTTAGGGGTGGGATCCTGGTGTGAGCACATGATGGTTTACAAGGCAGAGGCTTCTACACTGCTTTCAAGCAATATGGTGTTAATTTGTCTTATGAAGAAGGTGCCACTTCTGCAGGCGCAGTGTTTTGTTTCAAGTGCACTGACCTAGATATCCCAATCCAAAACTTAGTTTCCTACTCCATCCAAATTAAGGTGATGACCTTGGTATAACAGCCTTGGTGGGGCTGAGAATTCATTCTTTTCTAGAGATCAGTTAGCTTTAAAATCAAACCCCAAGCCTTATCCTCAGTTGTTTTCTGCCGTTTGACTGAAAAAGGTCTGATTTTCTTTATATACAGCCAAAAGGCCCTCACTTTCACACTCTGCCTTAAATTGGTGATTACCCATTCTTTTCCTTGACTTTATCCAATGCTTTGATTTTATCCAGCAGCAACCATCTGGTTCCTTAGTCCTTAGAAGTGTTTCTTCCCTCAGACTTATCAAATAAGAGTAAGTACAGTCCATCCAGTTAGTTAACACCAATGAAAATTTTACCAATTGCACACTAAAGCAAAGCCAGGCAAAGACCATAGGTCAGACCTTTATTGCCATCTGACCAGTGATGGATACATTTTACCAAGTCTTACTTTATCACTGCTTCTTAGGATAACTTCTAATACCAACTATCTGATATCAAAGTTTTTTTTTCTGAAAAGAGATTCTGTTATGGAATCTGTCTATAAGAAGTTAATTGGGAAGCGCATTCAGGAGCCACATATATATGAAAGCAGTGACAGCAGGATTGGTCAAGGCGGGGATGTGAACTACGTTGTCATTACAACAGATGCCAGGGGGAAATTTGGCTCTGGTGTGGCCCTTGTAAGATTATGGCAAGTTTTTTTTTGTACCTGCTGCACCAACCAGTCACTGGCTACGGACTGTCCTTGGGAAAAGGGCATGAACTTGGGTAAAGGCAGTGTTCTTTGGCTAAGGGAAATTCCTAATGGCAGAAGATATCTTCCAGCCTCTAGACTCTACTAGGGCAATGAATCACAAGCTGGAATCAAGACTGCTGGGAGAAATATCAACAACCTCAGATATGCAGATGATACCACTCTTAATGGTAGAAAGTGAAGAGGAATTAAAGAGTCTCTTGATGAGGGTGAAAGAGAGTGAAAAGCTGGCTTGAAACTCAGCATTCAAAAAACTAAGACCACAGCATCTGATCCCACCATTTCATGGCAAATAGAAGGGGGAACAGTGGAAATAGTGACAGATTTTCTTTTCCTGGGCTCTAAAATCACTTTGGACAGTGACTGCAACCATGAAATCAAAAGCCATTTTCTCCTTGGAAAGAAAGTTATGACAAACCTAGACAGCGGATTAAAAATCAGAGATGGGATGACAAGATGGCAGAGGAGTATGTGGACGTAGAGTACTTCTCCCTCCACAGATGCATCAGGAATACATCTTCAGATGCAGAGGATCTCACAGAGCACCAGCTGAGAGATGGCAGGAGTCTATGACCACTGGAAAGGAATACACAGGATCATGCAAAACTCGCTAGGATGGAGGAAAGAAGGGAAAAAGGAGAGTGAGTGGGATTGGACCTGCAGCCCCGAGGACAGACGAACTAGAGCAGGGGTGAGATCCCCACCTCAGACCAATAGTCTGGGACAGAGGGGAGGCATTTCAGGTTGTTGGAGAGTGAAGCAGTTGATCTATAATGGTCTGAATGGAATGTCAATCACACAGACAGTTCGTACCACAGACCTACATACCCCAAACTGGAACATTGGTCTTGGAGAGGAATACCAGGGTGAGGACTGCTGTTGATTTCAGGGAGACAGCCTGAAGGGGGATGAAGGGGGAGATCACTGCAGGGAATGCCCTGGGAGGAAAAGCAGGCAGCCATGGATGCAGGGTGATACTGGAGAGTCACACACAAGAAACAGAGCCATCACTGCAGCCTCTCTCTTCCCCACATGCCAGCACCAGCAGCTGATCAATACAGAAAGACTCCAGAGAGGATGGCCCTAGGCGTGGCTGATGTGCAGAGCAATAGAGAAGGACTTCGGCCAGGGAGACCCTTTGAGCATCTGACGCATCATGCAACAGAGAAGGACCAGCCAAGGAAGCTCTATGAATACCAGCTGCCAGAGGCTAGAAAAAGATTCTAATAATAGCACCTTGTCTTCCACACCCATGGCCACCATCTTCCCTGCATACCTAGCACTGCTGGTTCCTTGCAATCCAAGCAGTCTCACCACTTCCACACTTGGTCCTCCCTAGGGCAGAGCTGCCAGAGCTAGGAAAAAACCCAAATAGCACCGAATCTCCTATGCCTGTGGTTTCCCACTCCCCTGTGCACTTGGTGCTGCCAGGGTCCCCGTGAATGAAGCAGCTGTGCCGACACCAAACTGGTCCTCATTGTGGCAGACCCAAGTCCTCCAGGGCAGCCTCAGGAGCAAACGCCTGTGAACGATCCACATGCAGAATTGTGGATAAAACCAAAACTGAACTCCAGGGGCAGAGCAGCTAAGGAAAAGGATCTGGGAGCTGTACAGCTACCAGATGTACGGCTTCAGATGAAATCCACACAATCAACTAGTTATACTGTGTTCATGGAATACATAAAAGGACAATGAGTGGTCACATGAAAGAAAGAGTATTAGCTCTGGCAACCAAGAACACACACCTGGAGCACTCCCAGAGCACACACAGGAGGAGGGTCAGATCAGAGTCTGAGCAGTCCCCACAGCAGGTCCAGAAACCAAGCATGTAATCAGAAATTTTCCACAAACAAAAGCCCAGGGCGAGATGGCTTCACAGGGAAATTCTACCAAAAGTTTAGAGAAGAGTTAACACCTATCCTGCTCAAACTCTTCCAGAAAACTGCAAAGGAAGGAAAACCCCTAAACTCAGTCTATGAGGCCACCATGACCCTGATACCAAAACCAGGCAAAGATGCCACAATAAAAGGAAAATTACAGGACAATATAACTGATGAAAATAAATGAAAAATTCCTCAACAAATACTAGCAAACAGAATCCAACAACATATTAGAAGGATCATACATCACGATCAACTGGGTTTTATTCCAGGGATGCAAGGATTCTTCAATATACACAAAATAATGTGATACACTATATTAACAAACCGAAAGATAAAAACCATATAATCATCTCAACAGACTCAGAAAAAGATTTTGACAAAAGTCAACACCTATTTATGATAAAAAATCTCTTCAGAAAGTAGGCACAGAAAAAACATACCTCAATATAATAAAGGCCATATATGACAAGCTCACAGCTATCATTATTCTCAACAGTTAAAAACTGAAAGCATTTCCTCTAGATCAGGAACAAGACAAGGGTACCCACTCTTGCCAATATTACTCAATGTAGTTTTGTAAGTCCTAGCTAGAGCAATCAGAGAACATTAAAAAAAAAAAAAAAAAGGAATCCAGATTGGAAAGGAAGAAGTAAAACTCTCACTGCAGATGACATGATTCTCTACACAGAAAACCCCAAGGATGCCAATTACTAGAGCCAATCAATGAATATAGCAAAGTCCTAGGACATAAAATTTGTACACAGAAATCCTTTGCATTCTAATATACTAACAATGAAAAATCAGAAAGAGAAATTAAGGAAACAATTCCATTGACCACTGTAACAAAAAGATTAAAATTCCTAGGAATAAACCTACCTAAAGAAAGAAAAGACTTGTATGCAGAAAACTATAAGACACTAATGAAGGAAATTAAAGACAACGTAAACACATGAAGAGATATGCCATGTTCCTGGACTGGAGAAATCAATATTGTGAAAATGACTATACTACCCAACGCGATCTACAGATGCAGTGCAATCTCTATCAAAATACAATGGTATTTTTCACAGAACTAGAACAAATAATTTCACAATTTGTATGGAACCACAAATGACTCCGAATAGCCAAAGTAACCTTGGGAAAGAAGAATGGAGTTGGAGAAATCACCCTTTTTGATTTCAGACTATACTACAAAGCTACAGTCAGCAAGACAGTATGGTACTGGCACAAAAACAGAAATATAGACCAATGGAACAAGACAGAAAGCCCAAGGATAAAGCCACAGCCCTATTGTAACCTTATCTTTGACAAAGAAGGCAAGAATATACAATGGCAAAAAAACAGTCTCTTCAATAAATGGTGCTGAGAAAAATGGACAGTTACATGTAAAAGAATGAAATTAGAACAATTCTAACACTGTACATAAAGATAAACTAAAAATGGGTTAAAGACCTAAATGCAACACCAAAAACTATAAAACTCTTAGCAGAAAACATAGGCGAACACTCTTTTAGATAAATTATAGAAAGATCTTCTAGAACCCACCTCCTACAGTAATGGAAATAAAAGCAAAAATAAACAGATCAGATCAGATCAGTCGCTCAGTCGTGTCCGACTCTCCGCGACCCCATGAATCACAGCATGCCAGGCCTCCCTGTCCATCACCAACTCCCAGAGTACACTCAAACCCATGTCCACAGAGTCGGTGATGCCATCCAGCCATCTCATTCTCGGTCTTCCCCTTCTCCTCCCGCCCCCAACCTTTCCCAGCATCAGAGTCTTTTCCAGTGAGTCAACTCGTCGCATGAGGTGGCCAAAGTATTGCAGTTTCAGCTTTAGCATCAGTCCCTCCAATGAACATCCAGGATTGATCTCCTTTAGAATGGACTGGTTGGATCTCCTTGCAAATGGGATCTAATTAAACTGAAAAGCTTTTGCACAGTGAAGGAAACAATAAACAAAGTGAAAAAACTCTTAGAATGGGAGAAAATAACAGCAAACGAAGCAAGTAACAAATGATTAATCTTCAAAATATACAAGCAGCTCATTCAGCTTATCTTTGCATGAAATGTTCCCCTGTTATCTCTAATTTTCTTGAAGAGATCTCTAGTCTTTTCCATTCTGTTGTTTGCCTCTTTTTTTTTTTTTTGGCATTGTTCACTTAAGAAAGCTTTCTTATCTTTCCTTCCCATTCACGGGAATTCTACAGTCAGCTGAGTATATATTTCCCTTTCTCTTTTACCTTTTGCTTCTCTTCCTTTCTCAGCTATTTGCAAGGCCTCCTCAGACAACTACTTTGCCTTCTTGAATTTCTTTTTCTTCGGGATGGTTTTGGTCACCACCTCCTGTACAACGTTACAAACCTCCGTCCATAATTCTTCAGGCATTCTGTCTGCCAGATCTAATCTTTTGAATCTATTTATCTCATTTAATGTATATTCATATGGGACTTGATTTAGGTCACACCTGACTGGTCTAGTGGGAAGGATTAGAGACCTCTTCAAGAAACTTGGAGATACCAAGGGAACACTTCATGCAAAGATGGGCACAATAAAGGACAGCACCTGTTAAGGACCTAACAGAAGCAGAAGAGATTAAGAAGAAGTGGGAAGAATATACAGAAGAACTGTACAAAAAAAGACTTAATGACATGGCTAACCATGATAGGGAGCAACTCAGCTAGAGCCAGACATCCTGCAGTGTGAAATCAAGTAGGCCTTATGGAGCATTACTACAAACAAAGCTAGTGGTTGTGATGCAATTCCAGATGAGCTATTTCAAATCCTAAAAGATGATGCTGTTAAAATGTTACACTCAATATACCAGAAAATTTAGTAAACTCAGTAGCAGCCACAGGACTGGAAAAGGTCACTTTTCATCCCAGTCCCAAAGAAGGGCAATGCCAAAGAATGTTCAAACTACTGCACAATTGCACTCATTTCTCATGCTAGCAAAGTAATGCTCAAAATTCTTCAAGCTAGGTTTCAACAGTCATCAACCAAAAACTTCCAAATGTATAACCTGAATTTACTGAGGACAGCAAATTGCCAACATTAACTGGATCACAGAAAATGCAAGGGAATCCAGAAAAAAATCTACTTCTGTTTCATTGACTACACTAAAGTCTTTGACTGTGTAGATCACAACACACTGTGGAAAATTCTTACAAAGAGATGGGAATACTAGATCACCTTACCATGAAATTAAAAGATGCTTGCTCCTTGGAAGATAATCTATGACACACCTAGACAGCGTATTAAAAACCAGAGACATCTCTTTGCCAACAAAGGTCCTTAGAGTCAAAGCTATGTTTTTTCCAGTACTCACACACAGATGTGAGAATTGGACCTTAAAGAAGACTGAGCACCAAATAATTGATGCTTTTGAACTGTGGTGCTGTACAAGACTCTTTAGAGTCCCCTGGACTGCAAGGAGATCAAACCGGTCAGTCCTCAAGGAAATGAACCCTCATATTCACTGAAAGGACTGATGTGGAAGCTGAAGCTCCAATACTGTGGCCAGCTGAGGCAAAGAGCCAATTCACTGGAAAAGACCCTGATGTTGGGAAAGATTGAGGGCAGGAGGAGAATGGGGCAACAGAGGATGAGATGGTTATATAGCATCACTGACTTAATGGACACTAATCTGAACAAATTCTGAAAGACAGTGAAGGTCAAAGTATCCTGCATGCTGCAGTCCATAGGGGTGGCAAAGAGTCACATATGACTCAGAGACTGAACAGCAATGACAGGAACAAGGGCAATAAACGTCTCACATCTACCTGACATACCGATATCTTTCCACCTGTTTGTCTGGTCTTTAGCTGCTTTCATCAGTATCAGCACTGCAAGCATGTTTTTCACCTCCTGCAGTCAGTCAGTCAGTTCAGTCGCTCAGTCGTGTCCGACTCTCCGCGACCCCATGAATCACCGCACGCCAGCCCTCCCTGTCCATCACCAACTCCCGGAGTTCACCTAAACTCATGTCCATCGAGTCGGTGATGCCATCCAGCCATCTCATTCTCGGTCGTCCCCTTCTCCTCCCGCCCCCAATCCTTCCCAGCATCAGACTCTTTTCCAGTGAGTCAACTCGTCGCATGAGGTGGCCAAAGTATTGCAGTTTCAGCTTTAGCATCAGTCCTTCCAATGAACACCCAGGACTGATCTACTTTAGAATGGACTGGTTGGATCTCCTTGCAGTCCAAGGGACTCTCAAGAGTTTTCTCCAGCACCACAGTTCAAAAGCATCAATTCTTTGGCGATCAGCTTTCTTCACAGTCCAACTCTCACATCCATACATGACCATGGGAAAAACCATAGCCTTGACTAGACGGACCTTGGTTGGCAAAGTAATGTCTCTGCTTTTTATTATGCTATCTAGGTTGGTCATAACTTTCCTTCCAAGGAGTAAGCGTCTTTTAATTTCATGGCTGCAATCAGCATCTGCAGTGATTTTGGAGCCCCAAAAAATAAAGTCTGACACTGTTTCCACTGTTTCCCCGTCTATTTCCCATGAAGTGATGGGACCAGATGCCATGATCTTTGTTTTCTGAATGTTGAGCTTCAAGCCAACCTTTTCACTCTCCTCTTTCACTTTCATCAAGAGGCTTTTGAGTTTCCTCTTCACTTTCTGCCATAAGGGTGGTGTCATCTGCATATCTGAGGTTATTGATATTTCTCCCAGCAATCTTGATTCCAGCTGGTGCTTGTTCCAGCCCAGCATTCCTCATGATGTACTCTGCATATAAGTTAAATAAGCAGGGTGACAATATACAACCTTGACGTACTCCTTTTCCTATTTGGAACCAGTCTGTTAGATAGTCTTATTCCTAGATGTTTAATTTTTTTTTTTTTTTTGCTGTAACTGCAAATGTGATTTTTTTTTAAATTTCTGTCTCTAGTAGTTTGCTTGTTGTTAGTATATAAAAATACAACATATTTCTTTACATTAATTTGTAGCCTACAGCTTTACAAAATTTCATGTCATCTGCAAATATTGACAGTTTTGTTTCTTCCTTTCCATTTTGGATTCGTTGTGCCTATTTTTATTGTCTGATTGTTGTGGCTAGAACTTCCAATACTGTGCTGAATAAAAGTGGTGAGAGTGATGAGCCTTCTCTTGTCCCTGAACCATTGCTTTCGGCTTTCCACTGTTGGGTATGATGTTGACTGTGGTTTGTCATATATGTTGAAATATATTCCCTCTATACTTGTTTTGATGGGAGTGTTTATCATAAAGGGATGTTGAATTTTGTCACATAACTTTTTCTGCATCTATGGAGCTGATTATATAGTCCTTATTTTTCAATTTGTTAATGTGGTGTATCACACTGATTTAGAGATTTTGAAACATTATGAAAGGTTTCCATAACAACTTGGGTGTTGAGAATACTGTGTTGAAACTATAATTCATCAACAAACCACTGGGTTGGGGTTCAGTTTATAAAATCTCTGGTTCCAGCAATCCCACAATCCCTCAAAATTCTTTTGTGGGTTCTTCAAAGTATCTGAATAAAGTCATCCAGCACCAAATATCATCATCCCCTTTTGATGCTTTCCAAGACAAATAATGACTCAGTCCAAGTTCACTTCATTTTCTCTTAAATAGCTTATTGATTAAAGTGGGAATACCTTAGTAAAAGAAATTTGGATGTTAACATAGGAATGACTTAGCTTTTAGTTGTCACTGCATGGACAATAATTGATAATCATTTCCTTGAAAATATCTTTTTCTGTGATATTTGATTTGGTTTGACCTGGATTAATTTTACAAATCCCTTCATTTATCACCATCAGTGTATTAGTGATGAAATATGGCACAATTTAATCTTACTGTTATAATGATTCTGAATGGTAATAAGTAGACACAGAAATAAATATTTGTGCCAGGTTTTTAAAAAAAAGAAAATGAGAGAAACATTTTTTCAAACAAAATATATTAATAGAAACTGGATATTAGGACTCATTCCCTAGGATCAATCTTAATCAGTTTATGTTGACAAATGCTTGCTTTCTTGTGGTAGCCACTGGATGGCACACAAAAGCAAAGGGGAAATGACAGATATATGATTAACATGCTTCTGCACTCTATAGTCTAAACCAAATGCTTATGCCAGGGAGTTCAGCCAGTAATGCTGGTCATTTTTTTCCCTCGGACTGAGACATCAGTTTTATTATTTGATAGATTGTTTTTTTGACAGAGCTGATTCCTAACATGATTATCCTATCTTTACACTGGAAGGTTATTAATATGATGGGAAATGGTCAATAAATCATTTTCTGATAGAGTGATTACCAGTACAACCACAACATTTTCAAGACCAGTGTATCCAGAACAGAGGAAAAACAAGGGGAAAGTAGTGAGAAGTGAATCAGAAGTAACAGAGATCTGTGAATCATGAAAACCAAAGTCTGAACTTGCCTGAATCGGCAAATGCCCTTTGGGAAAAGTAGCTTCTTTGTTTACCATATCTCATATAATTCAATTCAACCTTGTTGGGTCTTGCTTTTTCCAAAAGAGCATTTAAATTTTATCTTAACCAAAGAGTTCAGTTATTTTTAGGAGGATGTTGGGTCTGAATAACCTATGTCGCCATTCTTGAAAATGCAAGTCACAATGGTCTATTGTTCAAAATCACAACTTCTTGTCCCACTGTTAAAGCTAATTCTGAGTGATGCATGTAGACAACATGTCATATGCTAAAGAGTCATGCACTTCTTTTGAAAACTGACCTTTAAACTGAGTGAATTTAACTGGGGAGCTAAATATTTTTAACAATGACCATGCGAGCTTTTGCTCCTGGATAAACACTGTTCCTTTTGAAAATATTCGTGTAGCTGTGAAAATAGATACATAAGAACAGCCTTTCCTCCTCTGGATGAAATCAAGTTATAGAATTACAATGAACAACTACAGTAGAAGTTGATCTGCTTTTCTTTTCTTTACAAAACCACCTGCATTATGGGCTTGGTAAATTGGGCTGAATTAAATTGTATTGAACCAGGTTGGAAAATTCAGTTCAGTTCAGTTCAGTCACTCAGTCGTGTCCGACTCTCCGCGACCCCATGAATCACAGCACACCAGGCCTCCCTGTCCATCACCAACTCCCGGAGCTCACTCAAACTCATGTCCATCAAGTCGGTGATGCCATCCAGCCATCTCATTCTCGGTCGTCCCCTTCTCCTCCCACCCCCAACCTTTCCCAGCATCAGAGTCTTTTCCAGTGAGTCAACTCGTCGCATGAGGTGGCCAAAGTATTGCAGTTTCAGCTTTAGCATCAGTCCTTCCAATGAACACCCAGGATCGATCTCCCTCAGAATGGACTGGTTGGATCTCCCTGCAGACCAAGGGACTCTCAAGAGTCTTCTCCAACACCACAGTTCAAAAGCATCAATTCTTCAGCGATCAGCTTTCTTCACAGTCCAACTCTCAAAGCATCCAATTACATTTCTCTATTTCCACCATCTCTTCTTTGCTCCTGTATGGCATCTGATGGCTTTCAGGACTAAGGAAAAGCAGTATATCCTTAGGTGACCTCACACAGTCTTCAGGGAATCATATAAGAGTGATCTGATAGAAAAAGGTTCTTTTCAGTCTCTAGAAACTCTGAGCATGAGGACTGATCTTTCAAGGAAAAGAAAAAATACGATAGTTTCTTCTTTTTTTTTTTTTTAGGAACATGATATTTGCTCTACAGTGCAGTCTTAATTCAGGTGAAAGAAACTTAACAAATGATGCTTAACTTAACAAATGATGTCTCAAGATCTGTCAATGACAATAGCTACCCATGCCTCGAATGGTGTGCATTTTTGAACTGGCAAGTTGGCTTGTAACATTACTTTTGAAGACAAAAGTAGTTTTTTGCCATAAGAAGCAAACTCATGATTTTTTTTTAAAGTGAAGCCTTACTTTAGAATCTTTATGATGATTTTTGGATAGAGAAAAAAAGTGAAAAAAAGGCTTGTTGATAAGCCTCTTTTGAAAGAAGGCTAATGGAAAAATAATATACAGAACGGAACAGCTAGGAAACACGGTATCATCCACATCTCTGTGAGGATTTGACAGAATAAAGGACCTTCCATCTGGCTTTGTAATGCAAGTATCTTGGAAGCTTTTGATATGAAAAAATAAAACAAAAATTTGCCAGCAGGATGAGATGGGACAGAATAAAAGGTAGAGCATAAACCTACAATTGTGAAATAGCAGCATGTGGAATACATAAAAAATATAATAGCCAGACCAGGGACAAATGGAAAAGAAGACAATGCTACTGCATTTGGTGTTCAGCGTTTCTGTACAAATAGAAATGTGCTTTCTAATTGCTGATAGAGTATTGCAATGGCTCTTTACCAGAACTATGTCTTTTTTACAGGAAAAACTGAATTTACTAGTTCAGTGTTTTCTTGTTCATCTCGCCACAAAGGACACTGAGGTAACTTTCTAAATAAGCCTGTCCCATGTAGTCTGATGGTCACTGAATGATCAGCCTCATAGTCCAACCATATAAGCACAATGAAACAAACTAATAGGAGATACAAGAATAAGAGTCACTGGGGCAACAAACTGTTGGTAATTACTCAGTTAAGGCAGCAAACACTGAGAGCTTTTGTTCAATACTTCTGTTTCCATCTCACAACTACCAAATGGCACTCAAAGTTTTAAAAATGACTTGAATACTTTTGTAATGGATAGAGAGTAATAAGGGAAGGGATTATTTAGTAATGGCCTGTTGATCTAAATAAGACCCCAAAACACTTGGAAACTGAAGAACAAAGTGTATATGGCATTACATTAGTTTGTAACATTATATAACTTTCATGTCTACAACAGTACATTTCTATTTCTTAAATTTCTACTGCTACCAACTGTATGGTGACAGATGGAAACTTAATTTTTAGTGGTGAGCACTCTGTAGAGTATACAGAAGTAGAAATATAATGTTGTACACTGAAAACTTATATAATATTATAACCAGCATTACCTCAATGAAAAATAAATTTGAGCTTTAAAAGACACCCTAGGAAACAAGGAAAGGCTAGGGAATCTTGATTTCTGAGAGTGCAAACAAGATTGCTTTAACAACACTGTTAGAGCAGAGACGAAACTACAATTCTCCAGCATGTGCTAACCAAGAATTGAAAGCAGGAGTCCAAAGGGGCATTCAGAGTTTGAGCTGGTGGGTAATTCTGAATACAAGGTCAATATGAGAGTTGTTTCCGGTGACCTTCCTCAGTATTAGGGTCTCAGCATTAAGCTTTTAGTGAAATCTGCATCTAGTCTTACTGGACCCTGGCTTCTTTCCCTCCTCCTGGGTTTGTCCTCACAACCTTTCTGTGGCCTCAGGTATTTGGCTAATAAAGCTACAAATTTAGTTATTACCTTCTTTTTCTTATCATGGCAATCCATGCAATTTAGGGTCAGTTACGGTATTAACTTCAGTTAATGGGGTTTTTCTGCCAAACGATGTATGTAGAGGGATAACTATTCTTGAGTCTTAAATTGTGAACATATTCCAAAGATGCTACTGCTTCAAAAATACTTCAAAAGCATCACCAAAACCAAATTATTTTGATCATAATCATGCTTTATCCTTGCTTTGTGGTAAACTGTCTTTTCTTCTTATTTTGCTTATTATTAATAATTTTAGTTGAATCAGCCCTTTCAGGGCACTTTCATTTTACATGGCATCTCATAAGCAGCTTTAGCCTCACTGGTTCTGTGAGCAGGTCAGTGGAGAGTGGGACCTCTCTCTCTAGATCTCCACTGTGAACATTATCGTTCTTATTATTGTTCAGTCAGTCAGTCATATCCAAGTCTTTGTAGCCCCATGGACTGCAGCACGCCAGGCTTCCCTGTCCTTCACAGACTCCCAGAACTTGCTCAAACTCTTATCCATCAAGTCGGTGATGCCATGCAACCATCTCATCCTCTGTCGTCCCCTTCTCCTGCCCTCAATCTTTCCGAGCATCAGGGTCCTTTCTAAAGAGTTGGCTCTTTGCATCAGGTGGCCAAAGTATTAGAGCTTCTGTTTCAGCATCAATCCTTCCAATGAATATTCAGGATTGATTTCCTTTAGAACTGACTGATTCGATCTCCTTGCAATCCAAGGGACTCTCAAGAGTCTTCTCCAACACCACAGTTCAAAAGCATCAGTTCTTCAGTGCTCAGCCTTCTTTATGATCCAACTCTCACATTCATACATGAGTACTGGAAAAATCATAGATTTGACTATACAGACCTTTGTTGACAAAGTAATGTTTCTGGTTTTTAATACGCTGGCTAGGTGTGTCATAGCTTTTCTTCCAAGAAGCAAGCATGTTTTAATTTCATGGCTGCAGTCACCATCTGCAGTGATTTTGGAGTCCAAGAAAATATAGTAAGCTAAAATGGTCTCTAGTTCGTCACAGACTATCTTATAACATTTCAAGGTGTTAGGAAATATGTTTATAAATATCTTCTTTCTCCAGATGAGCACAGAGAGTGAAAGCAGCACATTCTGACCCAGACCAAGGAGACCTCTTAAAGAGGAAAGCACACAGGTTGTATTTACAGTGATCGTGAATGCTTTAAACTGCATTTGACCCTTGAAATCACGATTACCCAGGATGGATAGTGAGACTAAGAAAGTGGAGTCACGTGATTTCTCCATCTAGGGATTCGAGAGCCAACTCAAGTGTGGCAATGCCTAGAGCAGAAGGCAATAAAGCACAGCAAACAGCATGCAGCTGCATCATTATTGCGAGGCAGATGATCCTGAAATGATAAAACTGAAAAATAGCCACTTCACCCCTCTGTCTCCTGTTCCGATTAATGAAATGGAGTCACTTTGAGATACATATCGGTTGGGGTAGCTATCGTTGAGGAAAAAAAAAAATGTTCTGTCTTGATATTGTTATTTAAGGATTTTGACTTTATAATTTTTTTCCTGTGAGTCTTTGAGATGGCTCAATCTCTACTTGTATATATATTACAAAGCTTCTCCTCTGCAAGCTGAAGCAAATCATTGAGCCAAAATCACTTTATTGCCAGTGGAATCTATTGCTCCAGAGGTTCTCAATTTTATCTGATACTAACTACTGTTTACCACATTTCTTTGAGTTATCAACTTATTTTTCAAGAAATTTTAAGATACAGTATCAATAATGTATTTGTGTAAAATAAGCAGGGATCCACACAGATGATACATGTACTTGCTGGAGACAGTCTCCATTTCTCAATTCAAACTAACTGACACAAAGAGAACAGCATCCATCAATAAATACTTTTTCTTTTTGAAGTAATTTAAACTTAGAAACAATTATTTTCACCTAACTGATGCCTGGCATTTCAAGCATACTAAATTCATACCACATTTCTTATTCTTTAAGTTATTTTTTAACAAATTTAAATAGGAAAAGGAGTACATCAAGGCTGTATACTATCACTCTGCTTATTTAACTTATATGCAGAGTACATCATGAGGAACGCTGGACTGAAGGAAGCACAAGCTGGAATTAAGATTGCCAGGAGAACTATCAATAACCTCAGATATGCAGATGACACCACTCTTATGGCAGAAAGTGAAGAACTAAAGAGCCTCTTAATGAAAGTGAAAGAGGAGAGTTAAAAAGTTGGCTTAAAGCTCAACATTCAGAAAACTAAGATCATGGCATCCGGTCCCATCACTTCATGGCAAATAGATGGGGAAAGAGTGTCAGACTTTATTTTGGGGGGGCTCCAAAATCACTGCAGGTGGTGATTACAGCCATGAAATTAACAGACGCTTGCTCCTTGGAAGCAAAGTTATGACCAACCTAGACAGCATATTAAAAAGCAGAGACACTACTTTTTCAACAAAGGTCTGTCTAGTCAAGGCTATGGTTTTTCCAGTGGTCATGTATGGATGCGAGAGTTGGACTATAAGGAAAGCTGAGAGCCAAAAAATTGATGCTTTTGAACTGTGTTGTTGGAGAAGACTCTTGAGAATCCCTTGGACTGCAAGGAGATCCAATCAGTCCATTCTAAAGGAGATCAATCCTGGGTGTTCATTGGAAGGACTGATGTTGAAGCTGAAACTCCAATCCTTTGGCCAACTGATGCGAAGAGCAGAGTCATTTGAAAAGACCCTGATTCTGGGAAAGATTTAGGGCAGGAGGAGAAGGGGACGATATAAGATGAGATGATTGGATGGCATCACCAACTCAATGGACATGGGTTTGGGTGGACTCTGGGAATTGGAGATGGACAGGGAAGCCTGGCCCTGCGGTTCATGGGGTCGCAAAGAGTAAGACACGGCTCAGCGACTGAACTAAACTCAAATAATAAGAAAATAACCACATATATTATTATAGGTTGAATTGGGTCCTTGAAATGGTATGTTGAATTATTAAACTCTAGAATATGATCTTATTTAAAAATACAGTCACTGCAGATGTAATTTGCTAGGATGAGGTCATACTGGAGTAGACTGAGCCCCTAATCCAGTATGACTAGTGTTCTTATTAGAAATGAGAAAACATAAACAGACACAGAGATTTAGGGACTCAGACATGTTAGGGAAAAGACGCAAAAACAACAACAGAGTGGAGTGATCCATCTCTAAACCAAGGAAGGCCAAGAATCGCCAGGAATCACCAAAGGTAGGAAGAGACAAGGAAGTACTTTCTCTGTGGGTTTCAGAGACAGTGCAATGTTGAGTCACCTCAATTTTGAACATTTAGCCTCCAGAACTATGAGACAATAAATCTGTGTTATTTTAAGCCCTCAGTTTGTGGTACCTGACTGTGGCAGACGTAGCAAAACAACACACACATTTACTCATTAACTGCCATTTCCTGTGACTATCCTTCTTTAAATGTAGGTCTACATTTCAACGTGGTATCATTTTCCTTCTATCAGAAGGATTTCCTTTAACATTTATCACAATGTAGGTCTCCTGATGAATCATTTCAGCTTTTGGCTATCTGAAAAACATCTTTATTTTGCTTTCATTCCGTAAGGTATTTAGCTAAAGACAGAATTCTATGATGATAAGGTTTTGTTTTTAATTTTTGTATTCTATGATATTACTCAGCTTTCTTCTCACTTGCATTGCTCCTAATGAAAACGGAGCCACATTCGCAGTTCTGTCCTGTACCAGATGTGTTCTTTTCCACTGTTTGCTTCTAAAATTTCTCTTGATCTCAGGCTTTGAGCAATCTGATTAGTGCATGCATTGGTGTCGTCTTCCTCATGGTTCTTGTGCTTTGGACTTCAAGGAGCCTCATATATCATGGGTGTACAGTTTCCAACGAATTCAGAAACCTTTTGGTCATTACTTCTTTAAATGTATTTTCTGTACACCTCTCCACTTCTCTGGTGGACTCAAATTATGCATGTATTATGCTGCTCTGGTCATTTATCTAATTATTCGTTTCATTTGGGATGGCTTCCATTGCTGTGTCTTCATCCAGCTGAATATTCGTCTATCACTGGAGTCACTTTTAATTGATTTTTTCCCTCCTCTTTATGACTTGCATTTTCCTGTCTGTGAGTATACCTGGTCATTTTTTTTTAATTGGATGCCAAAAAATATTTTGAAATTCAACTTGTTGGATGGTAGCTATTTTGTATCTTTTAAGTATTCTTGAATTTTATTCCTTGCAATTAAGTTACTTGGAATTTTTTTTTTGAAAACTCAGGGATTTTTTTTTTTTAGATCCCAAAAAAGGGGGAAAATTAATGACACAGAAATGAAAGCAAAAGGAGGGGCAGTTCTAGGACCTAAATTCTAAAGTATGGAGCCAATGTTCAGGAGAATGAGGCTTTCACAAATTTTTTCTTTTTTTTTTTTTACTTAGTGTATATAAAACCTTTAAATTAGAACAGAACTTTAAATTGAAAATGTAAAAACGAATGTTCAGGTAAGCAACCACTCTTCTAGTCGAATAGGAAGATTCATTAAAAATAAAGAGAGATGATACTAAAAATATTAGATGGTTTATGGAAAGAAATTATTACTCGATACAGGTATTTGGATTTCACAAAAATAGTATTAAGGAGACACTGTAGGTTACTGTCACTCTAAGAGCACTGCTCTTAAATATTCTCCTAGGTTATATTCTCCCAATTAAAAATTATGCAAACTCAGGTTTATGAAAATACCTGAGGCAAAGCTTTCACAAACACAACCAATTTAAGACTAAATGTTGCTTCCTTTTCTGCACTGATCTAAATTTATATGATATAAAATGCAGAAAAATCAAAATTGCTAGCTAATAGTTTTGACTATGTTATGAAATAGCTATGAAATATGTGTCACTAAATTAGGATAATCAGTCTACTAGTACATTTAGATCTGCAACCATCAATATGTGATTAAGAAAGTCTCACCCTCAACTAGCTCTTGGCTGCAAATTGATGCAGAAGCAGAAACATTGCATAAGTGACTAATAAAATTCAGATATACTTCTGGTCCTCTATTAGTCTTATACAAAGAAATCTGGGCACACAGACAAGAACTATAGATATATTTACTCAAACATGATAAAATGAAGGTCATTTTAGATATTTAACACGTCAATGATCCACCCATATTAGTGTTTTCTTTACATAAGGCCTATGTTACATTCTTCCTTTAAAGTCCATAGAATGTTTAACATAGTAAATCTCTAAGGTCTGGAGGAGGCAGAGTGATAGCTAAATAGTAAAACCTATTTTTGTTTCAAAACATATTAAAATATATATTTACATGTCAAATCAATATGCTATAGAATTGGACTAGTATCACTCTTCTCAAGGACTTCCATAATAATTATTTGTGAGAGGGAAACAACTTTCTGATCTGTAATACAAGGACCCCTTCGAACCTTGCAAGGGAATGAATCCATGTGAGTACCAAGCAGTGTCCTCAACCTGATCTGTTTGTACCTTACACAATTTTTTCAATTATTTATAGTAACATAAAATTAATAATATATTAGACATTTTAAATACTGAGTAGGTTTTAATAAATTGATTATCTGAAAAAAGTCTTTTAAAAACTTTTTGAAGCCTTGAATTATAAATGCAAAATAGGGTTTGACAGAAGTGGCATATATTTATTCAGCACCTAAAACATGCCATGCTACGTGCCTTGCACTTTGCACATACTTAAGATTTTGAATAGCTCTATTGCTGAATATGACACCAAGGAATAGAGAAGCTGAGTGATGCGCCCAAGACCACACAGTGAGGAGACTGTAGCACAAGGGCTCTAAGCTAATGCTCTCAGACCACGACTGCCTCTGCTTCAAAGGCATTGCTGTCATCTGTGTATTAGTCAACCTATCTCCGAGTAAAGGCTAGTTTTCATTCTTTCCAATCCTTTCCACCTTTGCTATGTGTCTGTGTTAGTACTACTGCTCTCCTGCACAATGAATTTTCAGAATTTATTTTCAGTCTTAAAGTACAATTACCATCAAGTGGAGGATTAACAAAACTTTAAAAAAAATTTTACAGGGAGTTGCATCCACTCTAAATCAAGTATTCAGAATCACACAAATCTCAAATAAGGGTGCATCTAGTAAGACTCCTAGGATTGTCTTCTTCCGTAGGGGCACAACCATATTAATGAACTTATTTACTCTTTTCCATGATTATTTAGGACCAGTTCCAATTGTCTCTCAAATCCATATCACATGTTCCATTCCTACTGGCTCTCCTCTAACACAGACCCTCTGTGTATTTCACATAGGAATTCTACTTATCTCATATAACAAACTCATAACATCGATTTGACCTGGCAGCCTCAAATATCCCTAAATGAATCTAACATAGTAAACCTCTATTAGTCAGGTAAAACATCAAACACAAGGGTATTTAATATTTGGTATGATAATCTTCTGTCCCATGGGTTAGTACCAATCCTATTTTATTCTGGACATGGAGGATGTTTTGCAGAAAGTTTTACCAGTTTTACAAATATCTAATCAAGTTCTCAAAAACAGCATGTCTCTTGGTGGGTGAATGAATTGTCTGTGCTAGTTAAAGGCCTACATTTATTCACGCATCAAATACACATTTATTTCTTAAATGGTTAATGCATTCCAAGACTGCTCTGGGTACTACAATAAGGGTACTTAAGTCCTTATCCTCTTGGACAATGAAACTCATAGTTTTAATATAGAATAATAACTTATAGATGGGAAAAAATACTCAGAAAACAGGGTATTTAAAGCATAAAGACGAGACAGGTTATAGTATAAGTAAATCTTAGCTAGTAGCAGAGAAGTAGGGGGAAAACATTCCAGTAGAATATGCAAAAGCAAAGAGACCAAAGAGCAAATTACAAGGCTTTTGGTATAGCTGGAATGGGGCTGGGACAGTTTCACGGGGGCAGTCAGTAAAGCTGGAAAAAATGGCAAAGATAAGTCACAGAAGCCCTTGCATGCTGTGGTGAAAACTGGATGGCAGTTTTGCTTGCAAGACAGGACCATTGAATAATTTTAAGTCAATGACTGGCATCATAAGATTTATTTTGTTTAGCTTCCTAAGAATATTACTGGGGAGTTTTATTTGGAAATGTGGACTTGAGAAAAAAAAACCTGAAGGCAGAGAGGGATGTAAGAAAGCGACCATGCTAAATATGTGAATAATATTAAATAATTACAATGAGGTAGAGGCAGAGAGGATGACGTTCACAAAACTGGGGTCTCAAATGGAAAGAGGAGCAGTTACTAATGTAGGAAATATAAATTGGGGGGTGTAGGTCTCACAGCATCAGATCAGTAAGGCAAACAGGGTTTTGTGGTAGACATGCTAATTTGAAGTGCCAGTGATAACCTATAAGAAAAGGCATGACAACTGAATATGCAGGTCTATAATCCGAACAGGGAATATTCATCAATTCAAGTCAACTGTACGCTGGCCCACGTTTAATGTAATGTCACTAGGCTGGCTGTGGGAACAGATGTAAGAAGGATGCCGGAGAGTGTTTTCCCTACGTTCTCCTCTAGGAGTTTTATAGAATCTGGTCTTACATTTAGCTCACCAGTTCAGGGTCGATGCACGTTACAGGATGCTCGGGGCTGGTGTGCGGGGATGACCCAGAGGGAGGATAAAGGGAAGAGGGAGGTGGGAGGGGGGTTCAGGACGGGGAACTCATGTACACCCGGGGCGGATTAATGTCAACGTATGGCAAAACCAACCAATATAATATTGTAAAATAATTAGCCTCCAATAAAAAATAAATAAAAAAAGAAGGATGCCGTTTCTGGCCACATCTCCACTTCAAGGGGGCGGCTTACTGCTGCCGCCAGAGGGGTCAGCATTCCACTGACTTCTCAAAAGTTTCCACTTTTTTAGCACTGCAAAATTTATCTGTCTTAAATCATCAAACAAAGCAATCTCTAAGGCTTCTTCCGCCATTGCAGCATCATTCTTTTAGTTTTGGCAACCCTTGGAGCTTTATTTTTCTGATAAGGCCAACTAAACAGCAAGTATTTTAATAATGTTAACATACCCTGTTTTTCAAATGAAGAAGCATGTTTACAGTTGAAGATTTGTTTAGACAGGATTAAAAAAAAAATCAGAATGAAGGCAGTGGAATTTCAAAGTCTGAAATGTGTGATAGCCTCAATAAAAGATTGAGCTGGAATCTCTTTGGTGATGATTCAGAAAACTGATAACCATCTGATGGAGCCAGAGGATGAGTTAATGCAACGCTAATGCATTTAGCCCTGCTGAAACCGATCCTACTTCTTTAATACAACTCTTCCATCCCCCAGTACCCATTAGAAAACCTTTAGCAAAGGTGGAACATTTTGCTCTGAAGAGCTTTGATGGTATAATAAATTTGATAAGTACTTTGTCAATAATCTTAGCATATGAAGACCATGTACCCATCTCACATATCTTTAACTTACTCTGAATTTCTAAGCTATCTGGTCATAACAGTGTCCTTTGCATACATGAGATGCAGACTGCATTAAACCCAGCTTCCTATGCCATTTTCAAATCTTTCCATGATCTGGTCCCACTGAGAGGCAGATTTACTATGAAGCTTAATAGTCAAGATTCCTCAACTTGCATGGGTCTCTTCCAAGGCCCTGGAAAGGCTCCATCAGCACTCTGTTCACAGCATTATAAATGAAATTAATAAAATTAAACTTTAAAAAAATCAGAACTGTCGCCTGACACTTCCCACTGTCAGACTTGCCCTCATGTCAAGTGATACTGGAATGACTGCAGAGGTGTGGAGGATCCAGTTGAAGAAGCAGACAGAACATTTAGTCTGTGCTTGGTGGGGCATGTTTGTGATGTTCGCAGTCACTATCATGCATACTCGTTTCCAGCCATCTTGGATAGGAATGATTTTCAGGAGTACTTCTGCCACCCGCCGTACCAACTCACTCAGTGTCCTGACAAGAACTACAAGACTAGGTGATATGTAGATGTTCCAAAATGTGAGTGTAGTACACGATAAAAAAGGTGTGAAATGTACAGAAGAACACCGTATGAAGGATTCTCCATCCTCAGTCATTTAAAACTCTAAGCAGATGATTTATTTCTCCTGGGCCCCTAGTCTAACTCATCAATAATGAAAAACTAAGTATCATGTTAGATGAAAGACAGAACTATCTTTCTACTCCTCCTATACAAAATGATACTTCAAGATGATTATCACAGGAAGAGGTGATTATAAAGGATGTAGCCAAATCACGTAGAGAAAAAAAGAGTTTTACAGAGGTATCTGGTACTAAGTAATAAAAGATATCATCTTTCTGGACATTCATTCATTTTTCAGATTTGTGATTTGTTGTGACTACTTTTATTCACCCAAGTAAATATTTCCTTCCATAATTGAGATAACGTCCAATCCTAGTGTGAAACCAGACTCCTACAGTTAGGTATCTTTTTTCACCAATAATTTCATAGATATAAGGCAGTGAGGAGGCAGAGACAAAGTGGGAAAGAGCCAGGGCCTCAAATGCAACTCCCATAGCTTTCTTTCTCACATTTGAGCCCAAGTTAATACAAGACATCTCTATGCAAAGTGTACAGTCACCCCACAGTGGGAGCCACATGGATTCTGATACATCTCCATTTTACACGTAGATATACAGTTCATGTGATGTCTTCCAATAAATTAGTAGGTTCCAGGTTTATTTATAAAATTTCCATAAGGTCAATCTTCTGTGGATGTGTGAAACCCCCCTGAATCTCACCCTGAAGATGCTTTTGAACAGGGCATTACCACTTTATGACTAAATTTGGCTGGTTTCTCCATCCCTTTTCAAAATGCTTTCATATCACCCAAGATGGGATTGTTTTTTCTCACCCAAGCTCTCTCTGCTCTGGGTCATTTTCACCACTGCCTAGTAACAAACTGAAAAATGCTCTATAATGGTCTATATTGAGACAGCTTCTTCAAATAGTTTACAAATCCAAGATGTCTTCACCTCATTTCATTTCTACCAAACCTTCAGTCCATGTACAGTCAAATATTGTTCATGGTGACCAAGGGGGTCTGCCTGTACCACCTGCTTCTCTAATTCTTTTCATCTTTATTTCTCTGCTCATGACACACGAAACATTCAAATTTATCTAGTGACTTTGTGAACAGGGGCCATGAGAGGTTCTAGAAGAGGAATTCAGTTTCTTCAACACATGAACAATTCTGAAGGCTTCTAGTGTCTTTCCACTTGGCAGGGTTTCTGAGAATGTATTTCTCAGGGGAATGCCCTATATTGTTCCAATCCACAGAACCCCCAGGAATTTCGCAGACTGAGCTAGGCCTTGAGTTTTAGCTGGACATGAGAGCCAGCCTCGTTTCGTCCTCCAGGGCTCCTTCCTCTGAGGACTCAGTGACAATCACGTCATCATGATTGTCAGTATACTAACCTGCTCTAATCATTACCTCATCCAAGCCCTCCCTCATTACACTGCGGCCGTGTGCCTGAGAATTCAGATTCCTCTGTATCAGAACAGTGAATGCACACTGACTTCTGTCCCTCAAGACTGCAAACTGTACCTGACTGGCTCCCAAATTTGCTACTGAGAAGAAAGTGCCGACCAAGTAGGTAACGTCATACCAGTTCCCACTGGCCTTCTGAGCTTCCTGTGTGACTCCACTGTGTCAAACACAGTTGGAGCAACCAAATAAGTGACCCTGGCCACAGTATGATATTAACCTGTAAACACTGTCTTCCATAAGTACTGTCCAGACAGAACTATTAACAAGAGAGAAAGAAGAGTCAAAACTGCCCACTCCAACCATTTCTTAATGAGAGTAGTAATTTCACTTCCCTCTTGGAACTCTCTATAGCTTAATGTTTATTACTAAGAAAGACATGGTTCCAAAGGTTCCCATTTATCATAGTCAGTTAAAAAAAAATTGAACGGGTAGTAGATTTAGCAGATATCTAAAGGGTAATATGCCCTATTTTCACATAATACCATCCCAAGCATTTCATTAAGAAAAAAGGAGGGAACTATCCTTTTTAGTCCCACTTTCCAAATCCCAATTCCACTCCTACCCTGGTCAACTAAGAAGTACCTCTATCCCTCCTGGGTTTACCTCCATGCCATTCTGAGTACAATCCCTACACACAGGATTTATTTCACACTGAGCACCCACAGCTAACATTCCTAAGAAAGCCTGCTTACCTAGGCCACTAATCACTGTACAGTCTAAACCACCCAGCAGAGATGAAGCAAGCAGATCTTGGTCTTTTGATTATCTTTTCTGGATTTTATGGCTTAGCCTTTTGCTGAGGTGGTCAGTTTTCTCAAAACGGACAGTAAAGAGGGAATTCAGCATGGCCCTTTAAGAGGTAAGCATGAGGCTGAAACTTTCTCTCAGCCTTGTCAACTGCAGCTTGTTCATTGCAGACCATCCAGATGCCTTTGCTCATCAAAGTTCTCAGCAACCTGGGGATTGGCCATCAACCCAAATAATCACTTCCGTTCAGCAATAATCAACTGCACACCTCCCCAGTAGCTATTTCTAAAAGATTATACCAATAATATTTCTCCATGCTTTCTGATGTTTTAAGAATCCTAATACTTGGACAGACAGAATCTCTTAGGATTCCACAGTTACCTGAACTGGGTCTCCAGCTGCAAGTATGAACTTTTGAGTAACCAACAGTTATAGCTGAGTTACTCTGCTAATGAAAGCAACATCTCTCCCCATTATTGAAGAGACATGAGAGGCTTTCCAGAACTGGAATAACCTTAGCTTACTGACTTTATCTTTCCCCCTGCAATCTCCTCTTCCTTTAAAAGTCTAGCTTTTACCAAGGAAAACAATAACCAGTGAAGAGAATTTTTAATTAATCTGCCCCCCTTTCAACCACTCTATCCATTTAGCCATTTCCCCTATATAGAGAGGGATTTTTCTACAAATTCCATAGATTAAGACTTATTCCAGTAATACGCAATGAGTTTTTTACCATTTCAAAGACTGACAGGCCACTAACTTGGCATCAAGTCTTCATCTCATTTCCCCATCTTATTTTTTGCCAAAATAATAAAAACAACAATAAATGCCTTAACTATTGAGATTTTTAGGTATGAAATACAACCCTGCACATAATGCGTGAAAAATCATATTGTTAAATTAGACTCACACAGATCAGCGATCTTAGCCAGTTGCAAACATTACTGGCAGTTTAAAGAATTCAAGTAATCATGAGGCTCAGGGAAACAAGGGAAAGATCCAAGGCCTCCAATGAAGGCCCCCAGACGTGTTCTGGGACTATGAAATTAATATATGAAATCTCTAAATGATATGTATAGCCACACCCTTTACATAGAAAGAGGCATTCCTGTCATTAAAACATCTTCATTTTATACTTAGTCACTGTGCTAAGTGGCTTCAGTTGTGTCTGACTCTTTGCAACACTACGGACCACAGCCCACCAGGCGTCTCTGTTCATAGGATTCTCTAGGCAAGATACTGGAGTGACTTGCCATGCCCTTCTCCATAGAATGTTCCTGACCCAGGGATCGAACACGCGTCTCTTACGTCTCCTGAACTGGCAGGTGGCTTCTTTCCCAGGGTGCCACCTGGGAAGCCCACTTAAATAGCTACACATAGTTAACATGACAGTTTCCCCAGAGCCATCCAACAAAAGTCTATCTTCCACAAGAGAACTAAAATATTCCAAAGATAGTAAGTTTTATGATAGTAAATACCACTGGTTCACTTGCTAAGAGATCTTTTATTAAGAAGTTTACACTGAAATTTGATGAAGTCACCTTCTTCCTCTCCTAGGAGCATCCCCTTTTTCTAAAAAGGGAGGAGAATGGATCCACAGACCTGCTGCTGCTAAGTCACTTCAGCCGTGTCCGACTCTGTGTGACCCCATAGACGGAAGCCCACCAGGCTTCCCCGTCCCTGGGATTCTCCAGGCAAGAACACTGGAGTGGGTTTCCATTTCCTTCTCCAACAGACCTGCTACAGTACCTAAATTTGTATTTGTAATCTTAGATTCTTTTTCCCAACAAAGAGGGCCCCAAAATGATATCTTTCATGTCTTCCCAAATGAATCTATCCTTGACTCTGCTATATGCTAGCAGTGAGAGAATTAACTTAATCCTCTCTTCTCTAATGTACCTTTTCTGCTATACTTTATCCCATCTCCTCCATGCCCCATTTATCCTACGTACATTTCACCCTGGCCTCCTACACACCTGTTTAAACTCTGCCTCAACTCACCCACCTCCTATCCTAGGGCAAATCCTTTATAGCTATCAAATTTTAGTTTCCCTCCCATTACCCACACAAAACATTCTCTACTTTTGTTGCCCCTTGCAAATGTATCCTTTGAAATTTCACTGCTTATGCAAACTACTCTGAATTAATACCAACAATAAAACATCAATTGAATGTCCATTATTTGCCAAAAACGTCTCTAGATAACTTACAGAATGATAATATTAATAATAATCCTCACCATCATTGTACATTATAATCACTCTCCCAACATCATATAATTAGCAGGTAATGGAGTCGGAACTGTCTCACTCTGCGCCTGACTACCTTCAAAGTGCAGGATCCTCTCACCATAACATGCTGCATCAACCCTATTCTGCTTCACAGTTTCCTCTAAATTCTTAATTTTCATTCTTCTTAACTTTACTATTAAACAATAAGCTAAGTACCATGCATTGTAAAACTAACATCCCTATCCTTCACCTTGAATATTATTCTACCCAATTGATATATTTGTTAGGGTGAAGAACAGGCTACTTCAGTAAACACCTTAAGGGCAAGGATTTAAAGAATATAGAAGCTGGGACTTCCTTGGTGGTCCAGTGGCTAAGCCTCCATGCTCCCAATGCAGGGGGCCTGGGTTCAATCCCTGGTCAGGAAACTAGACCCCACAACTAAGAATTTGCATGCCACAACTAAAGATTCCACATGTTGTGACTAAAAGCTCCCACATGGCCATGACTGGAAAATGCAGCCCTTGGCCCTCTGAGTGACAATATGCCAGGCCAAAACCAGATTAATATATGTACGGTAAGACAGACTCAACTCAGCAGTCAATTTTCAACCCTCAGTGGCTTCAGCAACAAAGTTTTATTTCTTACCCATTTTCTATGTCCTACAGGGCTCCGCTGATAGCTCTGCTCAGTACCTCCTCTTTGTCCTTAATCTGAGATCTCCCTGGATCTATGCCAGATGCTGTGATAAGAGGGAAAAAATCTTAAGAGTCTTTCACTGACATTTATAAGGTCTGGTTCAGCACTGGCTTTTATATGGCCTGGAACAACAGCGATACATGTCACTTCCATTAAAAATTCACTGGAAAAAAAAAATATATATATATATATATATAGGCCAGACCTAGTCACAGGGTCTCATCCAACTACAGGGGCCACAAAGGTCAAGCCTACTTTGAACCCAGAAGATTGAGAGCAGTCACTATTCAGTGAGCAGCAGTAATTGTTACTATAGTCTAGAAACAGGGAAAACTGGATTTGCTTTATAATTGACAATATTCAACACTGACTGTCCCTGCATCTGAAAGATGGCAAACAATACTTGACTTAAAAAAAATGAACCATGTCAAAGTTGCAAATTAAGTTTTATCTGGGGCAAAATGAGGGCTGCAGCCCAGGAAACAGCACCTCAGATAGCTCTGGGAGACTGCTCCAAGGAGGCAGAGGGGAAAGGTCAGTATACATGTGATTTTGGTGAAGGGAAACACATGCCATCAAGCACATATTTTTCCAGAAGTTTTCTACTAGTATAATGAAGCTTTACTAGTCATGAGAAACAGTTGTCACCATGAAGGATTTTAGTGCTTTTCTAGATATGGGGAGATACAAGATTTGGGCACATAAAATTTGCTCTTGAAAATAGCTAACTATCTGAAGACCTGTCCTGCCAGTTTTCCCCCCAAGCACAGGGTGCCTTATTTCTGCTCTCCACCCTGAGTCCTTTCAGAGGGTGTTCAAAGTCAGCAGCTGCAGCAGCTCATGACTTAATCCTTTTAGAGGTAGATGGCAAGTGCCAATTTGTAGTTCGCATATATATATATATTTTAAGTTACGTTCAAACGATAGGCTTTCTCAGGATTCACACAGTTTGAGCAAAGAAGCTTTTCATATGGGATAGTTGATAATTATTGGTCTCTTACCCAACATCCTCTCAATCCTAAGATTTTTGTTGGGAAATAACCCCCAAGCCATACTGAACCATATGGACAAACTGAGTTCTTAGATCCACTGGTGGACATTTATTGGTCTAAACTGATCAATGTTATCTGATCCACTTAATCACAGTGATTTGAATCAAAATTTTAAGCATATGACATAAATCATCTAGTCAGCATTGAATACAGGATTTTAATTTTAAAGTTGAGAGAGAATCAATACTCTGAGTGTAGCCAATAAAGATACTGGCAAATGTTAGCACCCACCATTTGGAGAGGGGCCACCCACACATGAAAATTATCATTTTTGACTTTGTTCATCTGCTAGGTTAAATCAACCTTGAAGTTTTATCATTTAATATAGTTTATGCTGGATATTACGTCACTGACAAAATAAAACCAAAAATGAATGATCTGACTTATAAGGTTTCAGACACTTGCATTAGTAGGATCATAAGAAAATAAGGGCTTATAAATCAAAATAGAGGAATATCACTTACAAAGTGGCACCAGAATTTCTCTTAGTCATTGCATTAAAAAATAACAATAAAATTAACTAATCCCCATATTCTTTTTTGTTATATTTGCATAAGACTTTATTTCACATTTTTACTCATTGAAATATAGCTTACGTACAATAGCATATTAGTTTCAGGTATAAAACATAGCATCTTGATATTTTTATACATTACCCAAAGTACAAAATTATTATAAGATATTGTGTATATTCCCTGTGCTGCATATTACATCCCTGTGACTTCTTTATTTATAGACTGGGAGTTCATATCTCTCAGCCCCCTACTCTTAACCTGTGTCTTTGTGTTGGCTCTTGCAAAGTTTTCTTACAGGAGAACTAAAAGACTTTGTCAACTACAAAGGAAGGCATTTAAAATTCTTGAGATAATCTGAGACAGAGATAACAAAAAGAAACAGAACCTTAAAAAAAAAAAGATGCCGGCAAAATAGAAGAAAGCTGTGAGCTATGCAATTGACCCCTTACTATAAACAGTCTCCCCCAAAATATATGCAGTCAAGTCACCTAACTGGATGAATACTTGGTGTCAGAGGTTTATTTTTATAAATGAGTTCTACTCCAGGGCTGAGATAGCACAGAAACTAAGCTCTGCATACAGAAGCCAAAGCACAGGAGGCAGAGAGGCCAGAACAAAATCATACCTCAACCCAAAGAATCAGCAAGCAATTGGGTGAGAGCTCTGGACTGAAGAAGGTAAAATGAAATCTGGAAGGAGAGATGATTAAAACTAAATTAAAACTACACTTCAAGAAAACCTCCAGATTACCTTGAAAGGTACATGAGTAGAATAATTTTACTTTCTCCACATTTTTCATTCCCCAAATCAACATATAGGGGCAAAAACATTTCTCTTCTCCCACTGAAGAGTATTCAAACTGGCAGCAATGGTTTATAAAGTCAAACACATCTGTTGCGTGTACACTCCAATGAGAAGCAGTGATCCAAAACGGTGCTATACATGAGCCAAGACAGGAATCAAGATTTTTAAATCCTATGGCAGATTTGCCATTAATAAGCAGAGGGACACTTGCTAGGCCTTACATGTAAGAAGACAACATAAGATTGTCTTTGACCCTATGAATCTATGAAAAGTCGTAATAACTTGGATATGTGACTTCTTTAATATTTATCTCAAGCCTATACTCTGTGCCAGTTACTCTGCTAACCTATGACACTGTACTATAAATCTATTTATATATGGTATTCTAATTTTAAAATTCCTTTTCCTGTTTACCTGGTATTTTTCTTTTATAAAGATCGTGCAGGGGGATGACCAATTAAAAGTATGCCCATTTCCCTGAGGAAAAAAAATGAGCCAGATAAGAGCAAGGGATCTGTCCAATGTTGGATAACCAATGGTGGAGCTACAACTAGAATCCAAAACTTTTTATTCTAATTTAGGATAATAATTCAAGGTTATGCTCAAAGGCCTTCATTCTAGGCTTCACCAGAATGTGAACTGAGAAGTTCCAGATGTACAAACTAACACTTGATGCAAAGTTATGCTCAAAATCCTTCAATCTAGGTTTCAGCAGAATGTGAGCTTAGAACTTCTGGATGTACAAGCTAGGTTTAGAAAAGGCAGAGGAACCAGAAGTCAAATTGCCAACATTCTTTGGATCATAGAGAAAGCAAGGGAATTTCAGAAGAAAAAAAAATCTACTTCTGCTTCACTATGTTAAAGCCTATGACTGTGTGGATCACAATAAACTGTGGACAATTCTGAAAGAGATGGGAACACCAGACCACCTTACCTGCCTCCTGAGAAACCTGTATGTAGGTCAAGAAGAAACAGTTAGAACTGGACATGGAACAACAGACTAGTTCAAAGTTGGTAAGGGAGTACGACAAAGCTGCATATTGTCACACTGCTTTTTTAACTTATATGCAGAGTACATCATGAGAAATGACAGGCTGGATAAATCACAAGCTGGAATCAAGACTGCCAGGAGAAATATAAACCTCAGACATGCAGATGATACCACTTTAATGCCAGAAAGTGAACACGAACTGAAGAGCCTCTTGATTATGGTGAAAGAGGAGAGTGAAAAGACTGGCTTGAAACCCAACAATCAAAGAACTAAGATCGTGGCCTCCAGTCCCATCACCTCATGGCAAATAGAAGGGGGAAAAGTGAAAGTGCTGACACATTATTTTCTTGGTTCCCAGACTTCATTGTCTTTCACTATGGACAGTGACTGCAGCCATGAAATTAAAAGATGTGTGCTCCTTGGAAGGAAAGCTATGACAAACCTAGACAGTGTATTACAAAGAAAAGATATCACTTCCCCGACAAAGGTCCATATAGTCAAAGCTATGGTTTTTTCAGTAGTCATGTACCAATGTGAAGCTGGACCATAAGGACCGCTGAGCGCGAAAGAATTGATGCTTTCAAACTGTGGTGCTGGAAAAGACTTTCGAGAGGCTCTTGAATTAGGAGATCAAACCAGTCAATCCTCAAAGAAATCAACCCTGATTATTCATTGAAAGGATTGATGCTGATGCTAAAGCTCCAATACTTTTGGCCAACTGAAGTGAAGAGCCGACTCCTTTCCCCCAATGATGGGAAAGAAAAGAAGGGGAAGGGGGCGGCAGAGGATGAGATGGTTAGATAGCATCACCGACTCAATGGACATGAACTTGAGATATTAATTTGAGCCAACTCTGGGAAATAGTGGTAAAGAGAGGAGCCTGAAGTGTTGCAGTCCACGGGGTCACAAAGAGTCAGACACAACTTTGCGACTGAACGACAAGGATGTTGGGACCAAAATAAAACATATAGCAAAGTGCTTTTTACTGCCCCAGAAATAATAATGAATGATGAGGTGGCAGAGAAAGCCCTTGATGCTGTGAAGAAAATGAAGTTATCCTAGAGAAGCAAATGATGCTTAAGAGGAAAATAATTCTGTTCAAACAGGCAAGCCTGCAACATATAAATGCCAGCATTTTTATAAAGGAATAATATCTCAGATCTGACTGAAGTAAAACACAGCCATAAATTACAGTACCTGAATTTCAGTGAGGTTTTAAAAACACATCACCAACCAAACATTAATCCCCAAGGTTAACAAGCAGTCTGCAATATAGAATAGCTAGTTCAGAGACAACTGACTCAGAGAAAGGAAGGGTTTCAACCCTGAGCGCAGTGCCAAGCGAGGTACCATGAGAATCAATATGGAAACCACGATGGCTCATTTTTTATTTCTAAGGCTGAAGAGGAAGCAAGGAGTAAGAGTGCTGAAGCTTGCAAATGCTGGGAAAGAAAATCCTGAAGACAGGATAAGTTAGGAGAATATAACTGAATTCATATAACGTTGACAGAATCAGAGTCCGGGGAAATAATTTACTGACTAATGTAACTCAGCATGAGTAAATAAATATTAAATAATAAGTGACAAATATAGCAAAATGAGCAAAACATAGCAATAATGAGCAGAATCTGTATCCTCCTGAGGTTTTCAACTACCCCAAAATGGAGCATTATACTAAATAATTCGGGCAATGGATCACTGCCCAAGAGGAGCAGCTTTGATGCATCAATCTTGAATCTTTAGGATGCAGCATAAATAGGTTATGGTTCTGTAACTCTGTTGCATATTCCACAAGTGCCTTATTGTATTTTTGCCAGACGTTAGTTTTTACCTACTCTCACCTTTCACATGTAAATTATTTATTTTATAAAAACCACAGGTATTTACAACCTAAAGCAATTAGAAATTACGCAGTCCATTAGCTTTGTTTCATAAGTGGAAAAGATTGAGACTCTACATCAATTATCTGTAAATTTAGAATATGGCTTGTATAGTCACTTTCATCCTACCAGCCTCTGAAACTTTCAAGAGTACATGAATCTCACTTACATGTCTGTAAAGGACAGTAACTAGTCCTGTAAAGCAGTAACACGGGGTATCTTCTACAATATGGATGTCGTATCCCTGTAAGTACCTGGATACTTAAATTCATCCCAAATTCTATAATATAAATGCTATGTCCACACTCTTAACTATAACGAACATTATTTTTGCACTTGCATTTGGTGACTGAAATTAACATTTCAACAGGATTAGAAATGACAGATTTAATGGCTTCCCCCAAGATTTCGCTAGTTGCTGTAATTCCAAAATTCCTTACAATTTATTATGGCACTCTACAGCTATGGTAGAACTAATCCTGTCTTGGTCCCAAAGCTGCTACTGCTAAATAAAAAGAAAATCTCATTTTCTGCCTGTCATTAAGGAAGAAGACAGCAATCTGTGGAAGTGATTTGGGAAGGAGAAGACCCCAAAGGCACCGAGAGAACAGAAGCTGTACTGCAGCCCCTGTGGCAGCAGCACCTCCTAAGAGACACTGGGGTGAAAGGGTGATGGGAAGTGCAAGCTCCTGGAAGAGCTTCAGAGAAGACTCAGCTGGAAGACAAGATGGGGCATTTCTGAAAACACAGTAAAGAATAGTCTTAGCTGCTAATGAAGCCTTCCCTCCACTTACACTTCTTTCCTTCCAATTCTACTGAAATTCCATCAAATGGTCTTACATCTAACCAGAAATAAAACAAATGGGACCTAATTAAAATTAAAAGCTTTTGTACAGCAGAGGAAATGATAAACAACAAAAAGGCAACTCACAGAATGGGAGAAATAGCTGAAAATGATGCACTGACAAGGGATTAACTGCCACAATTTACAAACTGTTCATGCAGCCTAATATGAAAAAATCAAAACACAATCAAAAAATGGACAGAAACTCCAAACAGACATTTCTCCAAAGAGGACATACAGATGGCCAGGAGGGATGTGAAAAGATGCCCAACACTGCTAATCATCAGACAGACGCAAATCAAAACTAAAATGAGACACTCCCACATAAGTCAGAATGGTCATCATCAAGACGACTGCAAACAATAAATATGCTGGAGAGGGTGCCAGGGAAAGGGGATCCTTCTACACTGCTTGTGGGGATATAACAAGCACAGCCACTGTGAAGAACAGTGTGGAGGTTCCTTAAAAAAAAAACTACAAATAGAACCACCTTATGATCCAGCAATCCCACTCCTGGGCATATATCTGGGGAAAACCATGATTGGAAAGGATTCACAAATCTCAAAATTCATTGCAGCACTGTTTGCTACAGCCAATGCATAGAAGAAACGTAAATGTACATCAACAGAAAAATGAATAAAGAAGATGTGGTACATATACATCCAATGGAACATTACTCAGCTGTTAAAAAGAATGAAATGACGCCATTTGCAGCAACTAGACAGACCTGGAGATTATCACAGTGAGAAATTCAGACAGACAAAGACAAATGTCATGTGATATCACTTACATGTGGAACCTAAAACATAATACGAATGAACTTATTTACAAAACAGACTCACAGATTTAGAAAACAAATTTATGGTTACCAAAGGGGAAAGGTCGGGGGAAGGGACTGATTGAAGTTTGGGATAGACCTATACACACTATTGAATTTAAGATAGATAACGAACAAGGACCTACTATATAACACAGGGAACTCTACTCAATATTCTGTAATAACCAAAATGGGAAAAGAATTTGAAAAGGAATAGATAGATATATATGTATAACTAAACCATTTTGCTGTACACTTTACATTAATAATTGTTAATCTCCAATATAAAATAAAAATTAAATTTTAAAAAACTAAATGAAGGACTATTAGTGAACTGAACTAGACAAAGCTCATGCCCACTGAGACGACAGCCACTGCTTAGCTCATATGGCAACAGGGACTCCTCATGGCCGAAATTTAGCATTTTTAAAAAGAAAAGCTGCAAATAGGAACTGTTATGTAAAAAATTAATTTTAAAGATGCAAACAATGAGTTCAGTTTTATTTTTAAAATACTATGTTGACCAAACAAAATATATATACAAGCCAATTATTGCAAACAGACCATGAATAAGGAAGTTGTAATCTTGGTACAAATTCTAGCTTCTAATATAAAACTGTATTTATTCCAGGCCAGAATATGTTAAGAAAATCTGCTTCCTTTTTTAATAAATCTTATGATGAGCAGCCTTATACCCTGTAGGGTTTTGTAGGATACACAGTTTCCCAGAACTATTATAAAATGAAACCAAGATGAATTTTTGTGTGATTCTTCATTGGAATTTGTTCAAAGAGTGGCCTGACACCTATAATCATTCCATCACCTGACACCTAGTTTGAATTATTTCCACAAAAAAATTTGGAAAATTTAGATTTTTAAGTAAAGTTAGCAGTTTACTAAAAGCAACCATAAGATATCTTAAAGGACATCCAATCTCAAAACAAAATATTGGCCATTACAAATTGTCAAATAGAATGAAATCATAATGTGAGAAACCTATGATGCAGTTATTCTATTTTTGATATTAGATCTCATAAGCTAACGGGCAAGAAGAGGAAAAGGATTTAGGTTAATGATATTACCAGTCAAAAAGCATGAAACTTGAGTGAAAAGAATTTCTGTGGCTCGAATACAAAGCACATATAGATTAGATTTTATTTTAGATTTTAGTTGGAATGACATTTCTGGATCTGAAACTTGTTTTATTAACCAATAAATGAATTAGAATCAACTCTGTGAGAACTAGTTTTTAGTTTGTTTGTTTAAAACAAATTTAAAACACAGGAACGGAATTGTTTTTACCCTCTTACATGCCCAGTAAGTCAGAGAGAAGCATGTAGGTATAGAATTGCTATTCTTTTTCGTCCTTGGAACTATTCTTTAAAAAGAACATAAAAGTCAAGTTTAAAGAGTGAGAGAAATAAAAAATGACAATAAGCTGTCGTATCTATTACCCCTAAATTAGTATCATTATATTATGTATTGAGGTTCCCTGGTGGCTCAGTGGTAAAGAATCTGCCTTCAATGCAGGAGACCAGGGTTTGATCCCTGAGTCAGGAAGATCTCTGGAAAAGGAACTAGCAACCCACTCCAGTAGTCTTGCCTGGGAAATCACATAGACAGAGGACTCTGGCGGGCTGCAGTCCATGGGGTTGCAAAGAGTCGGACATGACTGAGCAACTTGATACTATAGGCTTAGAGACCAAATAAAGTTAATTTGGAAAAAGAAAAATCAGTTTAAGAGATAAACAGTACAATGAAAATTTATAATTTTACTTGTAACATAATCAGTTTTATGCTACTGATAATTCTGTAATTTCTCATAGTAACAGGTACGAAATAAGAAAGAGACTGCTAGATTGCCTCCAATATTTATTTTCAACTTTTCATAAAAAATAAAAATAAAAAGTCCTACTTTAATCTGAGTGTATCATTGCTTAGAATAAAGGTTTATTTTCTAGTTTGAGTGAACTCCGGGAGTTGGTGATGGACAGGGAGGCCTGGTGTGCTGTGATTCATGGGGTCGCAAAGAGTCGGAAACGACTGAACTGAACCTTGAATCCAGGTGTGGCCATATGGCAAATTTCTGGTCAATGGAATGTGAGCTCAAGTGATTTGTGAAACTTTTGAGCCTCAACATTGAAATTAAGTACACTCTCCTCTTTACATTTTCACCATCTCACTAGCTATAGTTCAGACAAGGAGATGGGCCACCCGGGACTATGTAACAAAAGGCAATTCCCTAGCGATGCTGAAGAAATGATGTAGAATGAGCTGGATCCCTGGCACAATGCCCTCCCCACATCACCCACCCCGACTTAGTAATCCAGACCACATATGGAAGTAGTCAGAGTAAATTTAGGTCTGTGTTACAGTACTTGAATACCCTAACAAATATAACATTTGTTGTAAGAAGATTCAGAAAGTAAAAGTGAAAGTTGCTCAGTCATATCCGACATTTTGCAACCCCATGGACTATAGAATCCATGGAATTCTCCAGGCCAGAATACTGGAGTGGGTAGCCTTTCCCTCCTCCAGGGGATCTTCCCAGGGATTGAACGCAGGTCTCCCGCATTGCAGGCAGATTCTTTACCAGCTGAGCCACCAGAAAAGCCCAAGAATACTGGAAGGGGTAGTCTATCCTATCTCCAGCGGATCTTCCCAATCCAGGAATCAAACTGGGGTCTCCTCATTGCAGGCAGATTCTTTACAACTGAGCTACCAGGGAAGCCCTGAGAAAATTCAGAATTCAGTTCAGTTCAGTTCATTTCAGTTCAGTCGCTCAGTCGTGTCCGACTCTCCGCGACCCCATGAGTCACAGCACGCCAGGCCTCCCTGTCCATCACCAACTCCCAGAGTTCACTCAAACTCATGTCCACAGAGTCGGTGATGCCATCCAGCCATCTCACTCTCGGGCGTCCCCTTCTCCTCCCGCCTTTCCCAGCATCAGTCTTTTCCAGTGAGTCAACTCGTCGCATGAAGTGGCCAAAGTATTGCAGATTCAGCTTCAGCATCAGTCCCTCCAATGAACACCCAGGATCGATCTCCCTTAGAATGGACTGGTTGGATCTCCTTGTGGTACAAGGGACTCTCAAGAGTCTTCTCCAACACCACAGTTCAAAAGCATCAATTCTTCAGCGATCAGCTTTCTTCACAGTCCAACTCTCACATCCATACATGACCACGGGAAAAACCATAGCCTTGACTAGACGGACCTTGGTTGGCAAAGTAATGTCTCTGCTTTTTAATATATTATCAAGGTTGATCATAACTTTCCTTCCAAGGAGTAAGCGTCTTTTAATTTCATGGCTGCAATCAGCATTTGCAGTGATTTTGGAGCCCAAAAAAATAAAGTCTGACACTGTTTCCACTGTTTTTCCATCTATTTCCCATGAAGTGATGGGACCAGATGCCATGATCTTTGTTTTCTGAATGTTGAGCTTCAAGCCAACCTTTTCACTCTCCTCTTTCACCCTCATCAAGAGGCTTTTGAGTTCCTCTTCACTTTCTGCCATAAGGGTGGTGTCATCTGCATATCTGAGATTATTGATATTTCTCCCAGCAATCTTGATTCCAGCTTGTGCTTCTTCCAGCCCAGCGTTCCTCATGATGTACTCTGCATATAAGTTAAATAAGCAAGATGACAATATACAGCCTTGATGTACTCCTTTTCCTATTTGGAGCCAGTCTGTTGTTCCATGTCCAGTTCTAACTGTTGCTTCCTGACCTGCATACAGGTTTCTCAAGAGGCAGGTCAGGTGGTCTGGGATTCCCATCTCTTTCAGAATTTTCCGCAGTTTATTGTGATCCACACAGTCAAAGGCCATGGCATAGTCAATGAAGCAGAAATAGATGCTCTTCTGGAACTCTCTTGCTTTCTCCATGATCCAGCAGATGTTGGCAATTTGATCTCTGGTGCCTCTGCCTTTTCTAAAACCTGCTTGAACATCTGGGAGTTCACGGTTCACATATTGCTGAAGCCTGGCTTGGAGAATTTTGAGCATGACTTTACTAGCGTGTGAGATGAGTGCAATTTTGCTATAGTTAGAGCATTCTTTGGCATTGCCTTTCTTTGGGATTGGAATGAAGACTGACCTTTTCCAGTCCTGTGGCCACTGCTGAGTTTTCCTAATTTGCTGGCATATTGAGTGCAGCACTTTCACAGCATCATCTTTCAAGATTTGAAATAGCTCAACTGGAATTCCATCACCTCCACTAGCTTTGTTTGTAGTGATGCTTTCTAAGGCCCACTTGACTTCACATTCCAAGATGTCTGGCTCTAGGTCAGTGATCACGTTATCATGACTATCTTGGTCGTGAAGATCTTTTTTGTACAGTTCTTCTGTGTATTCTTGCCACTTCTTAATATCTTCTGCTTCTGTTATGTCCATACCATTTCTGTCCTTTATCGAGCCCATCTTTGCATGAAATGTTCCCTTGGAATCTCTAATTTTCTTGAAGAGATCTCTTGTTTTTCCTATTCTGTTGTTTTCCTCTATTTCTTTGCATTGATCACTGAGGAAGGCTTTCTTATCTCTCCTTGCTATTCTTTGGAACTCTGCATTCAGATGCCTATATCTTTCCTTTTCTCCTTTGCTTTTCGCTTCTCTTCTTTTCACAGCTATTTGTAAGGCCTCTTCAGACAGCCATTTCGCTTTTTTGCATTTCTTTTCCATGGGGATATTCTTGGTCCCTGTCTCCTGTACAATGTCACGAACCTCCGTCCAGAGTTCATTAGGCACTCTATCTATCAGATCTATACCCTTAAATCTATTTCTTACTTCCACTGTATAATCATAAGGGATTTGATTTAGGTCGTATCTGAATGGTCTAGTGGTTTTCCCTACTTTTTTCAATTTAAGTCTGAATTTGGCAATAAGGAGTTCATGATCTGAGCCACAGTCAACTCCTGGTCTTGTTTTTGCTAACTGTATACAGCTTCTCCATCTTTGGCTGCAAAGAATATAATCAATCTGATTTCGGTGTTGACCATCTGGTGATGTCCATGTGTAGAGTCTTCTCTTGTGTTGTTGGAAGAGGGTGTTTGCTATGACCAGTGCGTTCTCTTGGCAAAACTCTATTAGCCTTTGCCCTGCTTCATTTCGTGCTCCAAGGCCAAATTTGCCTGTTACTCCAGGTGTTTCTTGACTTCCTACTTTTGCATCCCAGTCCCCTATAATGAAAAAGACATCTTTTTTCGGTGTTAGTTCTAAAAGGTCTTGTAGGTCTTCATAGAACTGTTCAACTTCGACTTCTTCAGCATTACTGGTTGGGGCATAGACTTGGATTACTGTAATATTGAATGGTTTGCCTTGGAAACAAACAGAAATCATTCTGTCATTTTTAAGATTGCATCCAAGTACTGCATTTCGGACTCTTTTGTCCCATGATGGCTACTCCATTTCTTCTAAGGGATTCCTGCCCACAGTAGTAGATATAATGGTCATCAGAATTACAAGCAATTAAATCATTTAGAAGATAGTTGCACCAACACAGAAACGGCAAATAAGGAAAACTAGTATCCTTACTGTGTCTGAGGAAATTATCAGGCCATGAGACCCTGAAAGTCACAAAATTGGTATGTGTTGGTTGTTTCTTGTCACTTTCAGCAAAGTTGAATAAGAGCTACTAAAAAAAGAAGCACAAGCTGGAATCAAGATTGCCAGGAGAAATATCAATAACCTCAGATATGCAGATGACACCACCCTTATGGCAGAAAGTGAAGAGGAACTCAAAAGCCTCTTGAGGAAGGTGAAAGAGGAGAGTGAAAAGGTTGGCTTGAAGCTCAACATTCAGAAAACAGAGATCATGGCATCTGGTCCCATCACTTCATGGGAAATAGATGGGGAAACAGTGGAAGCATTGTCAGACTTTATTTTTGGGGGCTCCTGTGGGTCCTTCCAGTGCCCAGCGTGGGGTCCCCTCTCTCCCTTTTCCTTCTCCCGCCCCGTAGCTCTCCAAGACTGAAGCCAGAGATTGAGGGGAGCCTCGGTCTCGGCAAGGGAGCCACCGGGATTAGCCCCTCCGGGGGTCTAGGTCCGAAGGAGCAAGCCCCAAAGAAGAGGTGAGCAGACCGCCCACCCCACAGCCTCCCTCGCCAGGAGAGAGACACTCAGACACAGCAGGGGTTCTGTCAAGGCGGTTCCATTTTATTGGTGTAAGCTTCTCGTATATATAGGCAAGCGTGGAGTTTTTGAAAGAGGCTTTCCAATCACATTAAAGCATGCAAGGGGAGGTGTTCAGGAGCCAATCAGAATTTTTTGTGGTTCTGGGGCCACGCCCTCCTGACATCCGTCAGGCGCCATCTTGTTGTGAGCACATGTAAGGCGTCCTGGCCCCGCCTTCCTGACATCTGTCAGGCGCCATCTTGTTGTGAGCACATGTAAGGCACCCTATATATCCCCCTTTTTTATTTGTTTTTTCAGGGGGAGGAGCCATCGGGGGGGCCACCCGCATGGCCTCGCCAGAGACTCAGGAACTGTGCCTGTCTTAGGTTGTCCCCCTCTGGGGATCTTACCCGTCATTGGCTACCCAGTCAAGCATAGGCTCTGGCGGCTTGAGACCTGGTTGAAGGTCTTTTGGAGGACTGGCTGGACTTAGGCTCTGTGGCGAGGGGCCTGGCCCTAGACCCACTGGGTATTGAGGTTCTTAGGCCCTTTGTGTCATGGGCAAGTAGATTGGCTCATTGGGGCAGCTGGAGTGTCCCCCATCTTAGGCTTGTAGCCTAAAGGGGGCAGACGGTCGCCAGGGGTCTTTTGGGATTTTGGGTCTGTCCTCCGTATTTGAGCGAGGAGGATGGTCTTCACTTGCTCCCGGGAAATGGTCCAAATCTGCTCCTGTAGGAACTTTTGGAAAAGGTTGACAAGACAGGGTCCAACCGAAAGAAGTATAACAATGATCATTATTGGTCCCAGGATGGAGAGCAGCCAGGGGGACTTATTAAACCAAGCCTCGAACCAGTTTTCCTGTGCCTCTCTTTCCTTCTTTCTCTTAGCCAATCCTTCTCTAACCTTAGCCATCAGTTCAGTTCAGTTCAGTTCAGTCGCTCAGTCGTGTCCGACTCTCCGCGACCCCATGAATCACAGCACGCCAGGCCTCCCTGTCCATCACCAACTTCCGGAGTTCACTCAAACTCATGTCCACAGAGTCCGTGATGCCATCCAGCCATCTCATTCTCCGTCGTCCCCTTCTCCTCCCGCCCCCAACCTTTCCCAGCATCAGAGTCTTTTCCAGTGAGTCAACTCGTCGCATGAGGTGGCCAAAGTATTGCAGTTTCAGCTTTAGTATCAGTCCCTCCAATGAACATCCAGGATTGATCTCCTCCAGAATGGACTGGTTGGATCTCCTTGCAGTATAAGGGACTCTCAAGAGTCTTCTCCAGCACCACAGTTCAAAAGCATCGATTCTTCGGCGGTCAGCCTTCTTCACAGTCCAACTCTCACATCCATACATGACCACGGGAAAAACCATTGCCTTGACTAGACGGACCTTGGTTGGCAAAGTAATGTCTCTGCTTTTTAATATACTATCAAGGTTGGTCATAACTTTCCTTCCAAGGAGCAAGCGTCTTTTAATTTCATGGCTGCAATCAGCATCTGTAGTGATTTTGGAGCCCAAAAAAATAAAGTCTGACACTGTTTCCACTGTTTTTCCATCTATTTCCCATGAAGTGATGGGACCAGATGCCATGATCTTTGTTTTCTGAATGTTGAGCTTCAAGCCAACCTTTTCACTCTCCTATCACTTTCATCAAGAGGCTTTTGAGTTCCTCTTCACTTTCTGCCATAAGGGTAGTGTCATCTGCATATCTGAGGTTATTGATATTTCTCCCGGCAATCTTGATTCCAGCTTGTGCTTCTTCCAGCCCAGCGTTCCTCATGATGTACTCTGCATATAAGTTAAATAAGCAAGGTGACAATATACAACCTTGACGTACACCTTTTCCTATTTGGAACCAGTCTGTTGTTCCATGTCCAGTTTTAACAGTTGCTTCCTGACCTGCATACAGGTTTCTCAAGAGGCAGGTCAGGTGGTCTGGGATTCCCATCTCTTTCAGAATGTTCCACAGTTTATTGTGATCCACACAGTCAAAGGCTTTGGCATAGTCAATAAAGCAGAAATAGATGTTTTTCTGAAACTCTCTTGCTTTCTCCATGATCCAGCGGATGTTGGCAATTTGATCTCTGGTGCCTCTGCCTTTTCTAAAACCTGCTTGAACATCTGGGAGTTCACGGTTTACATACTGCTGAAGCCTGGCTTGGAGAATTTTGAGCATGACTTTACTAGCATGTGAGATGAGTGCAATTGTGCGGTAGTTTGAGCATTCTTTGGCATTGCCTTTCTTTGGGATTGGAATGAAGACTGACCTCTTCCAGTCCTGTGGCCACTGCTGAGTTTTCCAAATCTGCTGGCATATTGAGTGCAGCACTTTCACAGCATCATCTTTCAAGACTTGAAATAGCTCAACTGGAATTCCATCACCTCCACTAGCTTTGTTCGTAGTGATGCTTTCTAAGGCCCACTTGACTTCACATTCCAAGATGTCTGGCTCTAGGTCAGTGATCACGTTATCGTGACTATCTTGGTCGTGAAGATCTTTTTTGTACAGTTCCTCTGTGTATTCCTGCCACCTTTTCTTAATATCTTCTGCTTCTGTTAGGTCCATACCATTTCTGTCCTTTATCGAGCCCATCTTTGCATGAAATGTTCCCTTGGAATCTCTAATTTTCTTGAAGAGCTCTCTTGTTTTTCCTATTCTGTTGTTTTCCTCTATTTCTTTGCATTGATCACTGAGGAAGGCTTTCTTATCTCTCCTTGCTATTCTTTGGAACTCTGCATTCAGATGCTTATATCTTTCCTTTTCTCCTTTGCTTTTCGCCTCTCTTCTTTTCACAGCTATTTATAAGGCCTCCTCAGACAGCCATTTCGCTCTTTTGCATTTCTTTTCCATGGGGATGGTCTTGGTCCCTGTCTCCTGTACAATGTCACGAACCTCCATCCAGAGTTCATCAGGCACTCTATCAATCAGATCTAGTCCCTTAAATCTATTTCTCACTTCCACTGTATAATCATAAGGAATTTGATTGAGGTCATATCTGAATGGTCTATTGGTTTTCCCTACTTTCTTCAATTTAAGTCTGAACTTCGCAATAAGGAGTTCATGATCTGAGCCACAGTCAGCTCCTGGTCTTGTTTTCGCTAACTGTATACAGCTTCTCCATCTTTGGCTGCAAAGAATATAATCAATCTGATTTCGGTGTTGACCATCTGGTGATGTCCATGTGTAGAGTCTTCTCTTGTGTTGTTGGAAGAGGGTGTTTGCTATGACCAGTGCATTCTCTTGACAAAACTCTATTAGCCTTTGCCCTGCTTCATTCCGTGCTCCAAGGCCAAATTTGCCAGTTACTCCAGGTGTTTCTTGACTTCCTACTTTTGCATTCCAGTCCCCTATAATGAAAAGGACATCTTTTTTGGGTATTAGTTCTAAAAGGTCTTGTAGGTCTTCATAGAACCGATTAACTTCGGCTTCTTCAGCATTACTCGTTGGGGCATAGGCCTGGATTACTGTAATATTGAATGGTTTGCCTTGGAAACGAACAGAAATCATCCTGTCATTTTTAAGATTGCATCCAAGTACTGCATTTCAGATTCTTTTGTTGACCATGATGGCTACTCCATTTCTTCTAAGGGATTCCTGCCCACAGTAGTAGATATAATGGTCATCTGAGTTAAATTCACCCATTCCAGTCCATTTTAATTCACTGATTCCTAGAATGTCAACGTTCACTCTTGCCATCTCCTGTTTGACCACTTCCAATTTGCCTTGATTCATGGACCTAACATTCCAGGTTCCTATGCAATACTGCTCTTTACAGCACCGGACCTTGCTTCTATCACTGGTCACATCCACAACTGGGTTCTGGTTTTGCTTTTGCTCCATCCCTTTATTCCTTCTATAGTTATTTCTCCACTGAGCTCCAGTAGCATACTGGGCACCTACTGACCTGGGGAATTCCTCATTCAGTATCCTATCATTTTGCCCTTTGTTACTGTTCATGGGGTTCTCAAGGCAAGTATACTGAAGTGGTTTGCCATTCCCTTCTCCAGAGGACCACATTCGGCTGTGGTCCATGTGATCAGATTGGCTAGTTTCCTGTGATTATGATATCAGTCTGTCCGCCCTCTGGTGCCCCCTAGCAATACCTACCGTCTTATTTGGGTTTCTCTTACCTCGGTAGTGGAAAATCTCTTCACAGCCATAGATTCTTTTATTACTCCCGTGTGATCAGCATAAAAGCAGCATTCTTCTCTTAGCGATAGGGAGGTGAGGGATCTTTCTAGATGACTAATAGAGGTCTCTATTCTTTCTAGATCTTCATCGACGGCTGCCCTCAGGGAGATCATGCCTGTTTGTTGATTGACCAGGGAGGCTATGCCGGTCCTGGCCCCAGTTACTCCCAAGCTGAACAGAGTGGCAACAGTTAGTGCAGTGACGGCCTCCCTCTTACTTCTCCCGCCTGTACCTCTACTCCAGTGAGAATACATGGTTTCTTCGGAGTGGTAGAGGATGCGGGGAACCACAGTCACTAGAATGCAGGACTCTTCAGAGACGTTAAAGACCGAGGTTGAGAGGCACGGGGTGAAGCCCATCTCGGTACACACCCACCACCCGCCGTCTTTCGGGACAAGCCATTCTGAGCCATCATTCCAACTAGGGGAGCTAATTATGGAGGCGCATAAACCTTGTCTATCCCGTGGCACCTTTCCTAGGCAGGTCCCGCTACCGCTCACATGTTGCAGGGTCAGGCCGACTTTGTGGTCCCCCCACGAACACTGAGAGGGGCTTGTATCCGATGATATATCATAGATGATGTTTAGTCCTATAGCTTCATAAAATGGTGGCTTTATATCATAACATAACCAGCAGGAGGCTGTGAGGTTAGGGTTGGTAGCATTAAGGGTCTCATACATAGTGTGCATCAGCTTCTACAAGGGGTCCTCGGAGGCCTGTGACCTTTGGGGTTGGGAAGGACTCCTAGCAGGTGTTTCTGCCCTGGGCGGTCGGGTGGATCTGGTGACCTCCCCGGGGCTTTGGGGTCCTGTAGTCTCATTTGAGGTGCCCTTGTCATCTGAGCTTTTGGTAGGGGCGGGAGGCGCTAATACCTTATTTGGACCTATAGGAGCTATATTGTTCTGTGCCTCCTTGATAACCTGTTTAATGGTTAAGAATCTACCTGGGTAAGGGCCGGGCCAATTCACGTGAAGCTGAAAACCCCAAGTTAACCCAGATTTCCAGTGCTTTTCTGCTTTAGCCCGTTCCTGGTTAAACTGTATTCGCACCTGGGGTACCCTGTATCCAGGGTCGGGGATGGTGAATTTAACTAGATCTCTGTTTCCGACATTCCATTTTTGGGGCCCATCACAAGAGGTCACACAACTCCAGTCCTTGCAATAAAAACTCTCCATGCCACCGCAGGTTTCCCAGTTACTTTGTATGTTGCCAGGACAAGCCCAGAACCCTACCGTCCATTTCCCGTTGACCCTAACTGATGCTTCCCAGCTACGGTCATTACCTCCTATCCCCTGTCTGGATCCAAAGAGTTCCCTGATGTCAAAATATAAATCTGGCCACCATGTGAAGAGTGGGGCTGTGTGGGTAGTCTCGTTAAGTGTTTTACCTGTCTGCCCATCAGTCAGGATCCATGTCTGTTCCCAAGGTTTATGAGGATTGGTTCTTGCGTGGTCTCCTCTCCAGTCATTGAGCAGGGTCAGGACCAGTAGCCATCTCACCATCATTATTCAGATTTAGCAATGGGTGGTAATAGGGTTTTGGGGATAATGAGTTTAGTAGGAGTAAAATTGCTTTTAAGTATATGAGTATGTTGGAGTAGAAGGCTGGGAACGTCTGTCTCAGGCGAAGGGGATATAGGCAAGAATCAAAGTGAAAAAGCCTATTTGGGTAGGGGAGGAAGGTGCCAGAAATTGGTAATTGCTTGAGTAGAGGAGATAAAGTCTGTGATAGGAGTTGCCAATTGGAGGTCTTGGAGCAAGTCTGTCAGGAGTTTAAGGCTGGCTAAGGTTAGAGACCTGAACTGGTAGGGAAGTAAGAACGAAGGAATAGTAACAGCTGCCTAGGAGTATACAAGCCAGTAAATAGAAGAAGCCTAAAAGGAAGCGTTGAAACAGAAACTAAGCCAACAGCAAACAATAGGGCCAGCAAGGATGGCAAGAATAAAGGAGCTAGGTCCCAACTGAGCTTCAGCAGTAGGGGTCACTCATAGATAGGTGTTGGCCTATTCTGTGGGCAATCTGAAAAAGAGAGAGAGAGAGTACCGCCTCATGAACTTTTTATTGTTCTTGGGCTGAATGTTTATTATCTTCAGGATGGTCAAGATATTTAAGATTTCGGGCTGGCACCCAGATTGGGTTGGTTTCTCCTATGGGATAGATGCATCCGAATCCTCTCCCGGTGGTTATCAGTGGATCGGGTCCCCTCCATTGTCCCGTGAGGGGATCCTTCCATCTTACTACCACCTCTGGCCTTGGCTCCTGGCCGGTCCAATGTTTTTGGAAGGCTGTGAGTGGCTCATTTTCTGAAAAATTTAAAATATTTAAGGTAAAAAAGGGCCATTCCTAGCTGCTGGTGGGGGTTTATTCCCCCTTTTTGTTTTTGGAATTGAGTTTTTAATGTTCTGTTTTGTCGTTCTATGATTGCCTGTCCCTGAGGGTCATAGGGGATCCCTGTGGTATGTTGAATATTCCATTGTTTGAAGAATTCTTGTAATTGTTTGCTAATAAAACATGGTCCATTGTCAGTTTTTATCTGTATTGGTAGCCCCAAAGTGGCAAAACATTGAAGGAATTGACTCTTAGTGTGTTGTGCCTTTTCTCCGAGGTGAGCTGTGGTCCAGCATGCATGGGAGTAGGTGTCAATTGAGACAAAAATGTATTTAAGTTTGCCAAAGTGGGGGGTAGTGTGTGACATCTGTCTGCCAGAGAGTGTTGGGCCTCATTCCTCTGGGATTGACTCCTGCTGATTGTAGACGGGGGACCTGGAGGAAGGGGATGCATGATCGGCAGGTATGTATGATTCATTTTAGGTCTTTGATAGGGACCTGAGGGAATCTTTGATGTAGTCCTTTCCAATTAACATGGGTAAGATCCTGGAATTTTGGGGCCTGTTGAGCAATGTATGTATTAGCAGAGGCGGTTTGGTTGGCCATTGAGTTTCCTAAAGAAAGAATCCCTGGTAGGGCTTGATGGCCTCGGAGATGATGTAGGTAGTGGGGTTGGTTCCTAGCTTGGAAAAGGGAGCGGGCTTGCATCATAAGGGGGGTAATAGGATTATCATCAAGCTGAATATGAGAATCAATAAGCCCAGGGAGGAGGTTTTTTACGTAGAGGCTATCAGTGAATAGATTCATGTCTTCAGGGACCTTGGAAAGTGCAAGAACGACAGCGAATAACTCTTTGTATTGCGCTGACCCTTCACAGGGGGAGTAATGTCTATGAGGGGTTGTCTTTAAGTCAGTAAAGACAATTACTGCCGCTCCCTGTCTTCCCCCATCAGTGAAAACATTAGTAGCATTTAAGATAGGCTTAAAGGGGAATAATTGAGGAGCCTTCCATGACATCCAAGAGAAAGCTGCTACCCATTTATGGGGCCCATAGTGGCAATCGACCTTTCCTAGGAAACCTTCTAGGGCCAGGGTTATTCTTTTATTATTTCTTTGAGCCCATTGGAAATCTGCCATCCTATATGGTACAACAATCTTGTCAGGATCCCGGGTGAAGCATCTAAGAGCTGTATTCCAAGGACTATTGGAGGGTCTGATATGTCCAAGCTGGAGTTGTTCTTTTATCAATAATTTTAGGGCTTGAAGTTTTTTGAGGGGAGTGGCCACTGCTCCACCCATATTGGGGGTCCTGGCATCCATGTGATAGGGGGCGCCGAGGGAGCAGTGGCCTTTAGAACTGGGAGTGGGCCTCCTTCCATCTTGTTAGTGGTTCTCCTTTTCTCAACTTTTCGAATTCTGGGTCCCTTCGGTAGTTTGGGATACCAGGGGGTGTAAATTGTTGTTGGTATTCTTCCTCATCTAATATATCTTGATAGAACCCTCTGTAATCTGTGGTTATGTAAGTGTCTGCCTGTCCCAGGATGTCCTGACCTAGTAGGTTGGCATTAATCCCAGGGGCGATGAGAGGCTTGACTAAGCCTTCAGTCCCATCTGGGTCTTCCCATTTTAGCCATTTAGCGGACTCTCGAGAGGGGGTGTTACCCACAATGCCTGCTAATTGAGGGCCGTCTATTGTAGACCAGGTGGGGGGCACTTCTTCTTGTCTCAATATAGTTCTGTCAGCACCTGTATCAACTAGGCATCTGAACTTTTTTCCTCCTATAGTCATGTCCATTTTTGGCCTAAGTCCGGGCACTATGGGGACTGTCCATTTGACTTCAGGCTTCCTATATATAGGCTTATTAATGCCCATTAATTGGTAAGGGAGCTTTCTGGTAGAATTGCACCCGGGGAAGGGCTTTTCTAACTTATCAGACATCTCTTGGGAAAGTTCAGTAACCTCAGGCTGGCATACCCCGGGAGAAGGGCTTGGGGCTTCCCCTTGGGATGACGGGGCTGGGGAGTGCCCCTTACTTAGTTTAAAGGCTTCCCGTCTTTATCAAATCTGGACCTACAATCTATTCTCCAATAGTATCCCTTTTTACAACGTGGACAGGGGTTGTAGGTGGTCCTCTATTTCCAATTCTCCCCGGCCTCAGGGGGCAGTCCTTTTTAAAGTGCCCTTCCTTTCCACATTGGTAACAGCATTTGCCTTTATTCTCCTTTTGGGTCCCTTCTGAGCCTGAGCTTTGAGTGGTTGTCACTTTGTTAAGAGCCGAGGACAAAGCATCGACCAAAGCCTTAGTTTGAGCCTCTAGGGCTGCCACCATTGTTTGCGCCTGGTGATGGTGTGTTCCAACATCTTTGGTGGCTATTACCCAACGTTCCATTGACCTATCCTTTTGCCCAGCACAAGCCAACTTATGGTCTGAATTCATTCCTTCCCATACCAACATTTTAATGAATTGTTCTCTCAAAGGGCCTGGAGGGAACTTTTTTTGCATGCTCTTTTCTACTCTGTTGATAAAGGTGGGGAGGTCTTCATTATTTTTCTGGGTGATCCCCAATATTACGGGCTCACTGGGACTCTCCTCTAACTTTTTCCAGGCAGCTAGGCAAATGGTCCGAACTTGATCTGTGTATGGGGCCGGTATGGCGGCTTGTTGTATACCTGTACTCCATTGATCGGCCGTGCCAGATAACATTCCAAATGTTATGGGGATAACAGGATTGGTGGCCTGGTTCCTCTCAGCTTGGGTATGGCATTTGTCCTTAAAGAAGGCGTACCATTTAATGTACTGGTTACTAGGAAGGACTGCTTTACATAACATTTTCCAATCCTGTGTCGTACAGGGTTGGTGGGCTAGGCCCTGGAGAATAGTTTCTGCCCATGGGGAGTTGGGGGCCATCTTCTGCTACTGCCTTTTTGAGCTCTTTGAGATCATTTGGTTCCCAGGGGTACCAAGCTGCTGGTCGATTGCCCCCAGGGTTTACATTAACAGGGAAGGCTTATATTGAATTTGTAAAAGGTGGTGGCCTTCCCCAAGGGTCCTCTGGGTAGGTTTTTCTTCTCCAAGGGGATTCTCCTACCGGATGGAGCTGGGCATTATTGACCTCCTTTTTGTCGGTGGGCATCAGTGGAAGGTAGCGGTGGGACTTGGGAATCTCAGGCTCAGGCACGCTAGGTGGGGTTTCGCCATTATTGGGTTTATCTTCCCCCCATATTGGTGGCCATCGGAGAAGGCAATGGCAAGCCACTCCAGTACTCTTGCCTAGAAAATCCCATGGATGGAGGAGTCTGGTAGGCTGCAGTCCGTGGGGTCGCTAAGGGTCGGACACGACTGAGTGACTTCACTTTCACTTTTCACTTTCACACATTGGAGAAGGAAATGGCAACCCACTCCAGTGTTCTTGCCTGGAGAATCCCAGGGACGGGGGAGCCTGGTGGGCTTCCGTCTATGGGGTCACACAGAGTCGGACACGACTGAAGTGACTTAACAGCAGCAGCAGCATATTGGTGGCCATAGGTTATTATTTATGGTAATGTCCTTTTCTCTCTCCTCATTGCCCCGGGGTCAGCTGTTCTTTCTCAAATTGTTCCCATTGTTTATCACAATCAGGTGTAGAATTTCCTTCTCCATTGGGGGATTTAGATTCAGTAGAGAAACAGCTCTTAAGGGCAGTAATGGTGGGGTAGAACCCTAGGGGTGGGTCTTCCCCGTCTTGTATTTCCCTCTTTCTTGCTAGGACATGTATTCTGTCTCAAGTGTCCCAGGAGAATAGGTTGGCTGAGTCTACCCATGGGGCCAACTGGGTGATAGTTCCCCAGACCTTAATGGCCTGGGTGTCAGAAATTTCTAGCCCCCTACTTTTCAGCATATATCGTAGGGCCTTAAGGGCAGGTTCACCTGTCTTGCTTATGGAGTTCCCCATGATTCAAGAGAGAGCGCGGATAGTTAGAAAGGTTGCCAGGGATATCCACCGAAAAAGCCTCATGGGGTGTGGTGGCGGCCTGTATCTTGGGATCGTGGTATGCTTTAACAATGGTGTGCCTGAACGTTGCACGGAAATTTGCTTCCGGGAGGCGGGCGCCCTGATGGCTTCTGGCCCGTTCCGTGACCTCCTTATCCTATCACAGGAGTCTTCTAGTGGCGGGCGCCCTAGTGGCTCTTAAGTGCCTGACCTGTGCCCAAAAGGTGGTATTGGCCTTGCCCCTGGCAATGAAAGGGAAGGAGGGAGTTCACCCGATTGGGCTCCCGTTACTAGACCACCAACTCGGGGAGCCTTCAGTTATCCCCCAGGGAGTGCCCTGGGCAGGAAACCTCAGCTGCTCCACCGAGTGATTGCCGTTCACTGAACTCCTTAGAAAGAAGGAGAAGAAGAAACGGGAGGAGAGAAAAATGAAGAAAGTATGAAAATGTGAAGAAGTAGAGTCAGTTGCTGTACTCACCCCTGGAGGTTTCTTTTCAACCTGCAAACACTTACCTTGGGGTTGTGGTCCTCAGTGGGACTGCGGCACTGAAGCCGGAGGGCTGTCTCGTCGTCTCTCTTTCAAGACCGTGCAGTGGGGGTGGCTCTCACCGAGAAGATCCGAGTCACAGCACCAGATGTGGGTCCTTCCAGCGCCGGGCGTGGGGTCCCCTCTCTCCTTTTCCCTTCTCCCGCCCCGTAGCGCTCCAAGACGGAAGCCAGAGATTGAGGGGAGCCTTGGTCTCGGCAAGGGAGCCGCCCGGGATTAGCCCCTCCTGGGGTCTAGGTCCGAAGGAGCAAGCCCCAAAGAACAGGTGAGCAGACCTCCCGCCCCACAGCCTCCCTCGCCCGGAAAAAGGCACTCAGACACAGCGGGGGTTCTGTCAAGGCAGTTCCGTTTTATTGGTGTAAGCTTCTGGTATATATAGGCAAGCGTGGCGTTTTTGAAAGAGGCTTTCCAATCACATTAAAGCATGCAAGGGGAGGTGTTCAGGAGCCAATCAGAATTTTTTGTGGTTATCTGGGGCCCGCCCTCCTGACATCCATCAGGCACCATCTTGTTGTGAGCACATGTAAGGCGCCCTGGCCCCGCCCTCCTGACATCCGTCAGGCCATCTTGTTGTGAGCACATGTAAGGCGCCCTATAGGCTCCAAAATCACTGCAGATGCTGATTGCAGCCATGAAATTAAAAGACGCTTACTCCTTGGAAGGAAAGTTATGACCAAACTAGATACCATATTAAAAAGCAGAGACATTACTTTGCCATCCAAGGTCCATCTAGTCAAGGCTATGGTTTTTCCCGTGGTCATGTATGGATATGAGAGTTGGACTGTGAAGAAAGCTGATAACCGAAGAATTGATGCTTTTGAACTGTGGTGTTGGAGAAGACTCTTGAGAGTCTCTTGGACTGCAAGGAGATCCAACCAGTCCATTCTAAAGGAGATCAATCCTGGGTGTTCATTGGAGGGACTGATGCTAAAGCTGAAACTCCAATACTTTGGCCACCTCATGTGACGAGCTGACTCACTGGAGGGATTGGGGGAGGGGGAGGAGACGGGGATGACAGAGAATGAGATGGATGGATGGCATCACCAACTCGATGGACATGAGTTTGAGTGAACTCTGGGAGTTGGTGATGGACAGGGAGGCCTGGCGTGCTGTGATTCATGGGGTCGCAAAGAGTTGGACACGACTGAGCGACTGAACTGAACTGAACTGAATGGCAATGCTAGCAAGTTTCTATGCTGAAATTGAAAGGAATCTGGCTCGGTTTTTGGATAGATTTTCATCACCCAATGTCTGAAATTTAAGGTGACTAAGAATCTGGTAAATTGGGACTTTGTGGAATTGATCAAACCAATTAAAATCATTTTAAGATGAGAATCTCAAAAGGTCATTTTAATGAGATAGAACTTTATGGTCCAAAAGCTTTCTCCCTAAAGACCAGACAATGTGAGCCACTTGAGCAGCTAAAAAGAAGATTAAAATTACAGCCTTATCCCCTTGGCTTATTTTCAAGTGGCAGATTCTCTCCAAGGATACACTTTTAAACTCAATATAGATGCGACTTGTGCAGATTAATGGACAATGAGGAACCCTCCAGATGGCAATATCTGGGATCACAGAGAACAAAGGACAAAAAGATTCTTTCAGAGAGCAAACCAGGAGATGGCCTAACCAAGGAATTTACTCATCTACCAGTCTACAACTCTTTTCTCTTCCTGTCCAGTAAGTTGCACATGATATTTTATACTGACCATTGACTTCCGACAATTCCCATTAAGGTCTTATTCAAATAGTAGTTTGTAATATGGCCATTCCATCATGATTGTCTACTACATGTGTTGGGGGACAGGTACCTTATTTAAACCAGAGGTGATACACATGGAGAAGGATACCTCAAATACCTAAGACTCTGAGTTGAAGATAGTCCTGGTACAGAAATTTAGATTGTCTTTCTTGGGAAGGAGTGCCTGCATTCTATACAGGGCAAGGAGAGAATGTGTTGGTATTTGTGTGACCAGAATGATGCACATGGTAAAGACTATTTGTTTCCTAGTACCCATTCTTCCCTTATATAAGAGTAAATGGATATTGAGATTAATAGATTTTTAGCTGACCTGGAGTTGTCTGACTATATTCTTCAAATTTCTCAATATTCCCAAAATCCATATAACATAAATCCTTGGCCAATGATGTATGAGAAAAAATATGAACTCCTCAAAAAGTTATATATTAAATTACCAAATGGCCCAGCAATTCCTCTCCAATGTATGTATCTCAGAGAACTGAAAACATGTCCAAAGACTTGTATATGTTTGCTCATAACAACATTATTTTTAACAGCCAAAGGTGAAATCAATCCAAATGTCCATCAACTGTTCAATGGATAAATGAAGACATCTATATGTTGGAATATCATTCTTTAAAAGCATAAGATACAATTTAAAAGTAAAAGATACATACATATGATACAGCATAGAATCACATTAAAAACATTCTGCTAAGAAGGACATTACAAAAGGCCACACATTGTATGACTCCATTTATAGGAAAACTCCAGAATAGACAAATCCACAGAAAAGAAAGTAAGTGGATGGATGCCAGAAAATGGAGAAGTGGGAATTGGGCGGTAGGGGTTTCTTTTTAGACTAACAGAAAATTTCTAGAATTAGGTATTGGAGATTATTGTACAAGTCTTAAAAAAGAAAAAAAAAAAAAAACGAGTTCAGTTCATTCAGTTCAGTCGCTCAGTCATGTCCGACTCTCCACGACCCCATGAACCACAGCACGCCAGGCCTCCCTGTCCATCACCAACTCCCGGAGTACACTCAAACTCATGTCCACAGAGTCAGTGATGCCATCCAGCCATCTCATTCTCGGTCGTCCCCTTCTCCTCCCGCCCCCAACCTTCCCCAGCATCAGAGTCTTTTCCAGTGAGTCAACTCGTCGCATGAGGTGGCCAAAGTATTGCAGTTTCAGCTTTAGCATCAGTCTTTGCAATGAACACCCAGGATCGATCTCCCTTAGAATGGACTGGTTGGATCTCCTTGCGGTACAAGGGACTCTCAAGAGTCTTCTCCAGCACCACAGTTCAAAAGCATCAATTCTTCAGCGATCAGCTTTCTTCACAGTCCAACTTTCACATCCATACATGACCACGGGGAAAACCATAGCCTTGACTAGACGGACATTTGTTGGCAAAGTAATGTCTCTTCTTTTTAATATGCTATCAAGGTTGGTCATAACTTTCCTTCCAAGGAGTAAGCGTCTTTTAATTTCATGGCTGCAATCAGCATCCGCAGTGATTTTGGAGCCCAAAAAAATAAAGTCTGACACTGTTTCCACTGTTTTTCCATCTATTTCCCATGAAGTGATGGGACCAGATGCCATGATCTTTGTTTTCTGAATGTTGAGCTTCAAGCCAACCTTTTCACTCTCCTCTTTCACTTTCATCAAGAGGCTTTTGAGTTCCTCTTCACTTTCTGCCATAAGGGTAGTGTCATCTGCATATCTGAGATTATTGATATTTCTCCCAGCAATCTTGATTCCAGCTTGTGCTTCTTCCAGCCCTGCGTTCCTCATGATGTACTCTGCATATAAGTTAAATAAGCAAGGTGACAATATACAGCCTTGACGCACTCCTTTTCCTATTTGGAACCAGTCGGTTGTTATTGTACAAGTCTTAGAAAAAAAAAAAAAAGTTATACACTCTAAATTTTTAGGTGTGATTTTTGCATTTTGCTAATTTTATCTCAAAAAAAAAAAGAGTAAGACAAGCAACTTGCAGGTCTTATAAAGGAGACATGCACTCTCTCCCTCTTTCCTTCAGCTCCCTGGCTGGAAGGCAGATGTGCTGGTAGGGACCATCATGGATACACGGAGGAAGACAACAAGGCGGAGACAGACAGACGCTTTATGTCTGATACTGCAGTGTTAACTAAGCAACCCCGGACAGCATTGTCCCAGTCAGCCAGGTGGAAGGTAATTAAAATTCAATTTAGTTTAAACCTTTGTTATTTAGGGTCTCGTCTACAGCAGCCAAACTTTTACTGTAAATCAAGTATTAAAAGGAAAATTACATAACTCAGAATTGCTGGTAAATTATTGTTATTACCTTTTAACTTCTGTCCTGTCATCCTTTCAGAGACTGAGATGCTAAGCAGAAAGCATGTTGAGAGATACAGGGTTGTGCGTCTGGGTGCATAAATGTTGTCCCTAGATAATCCTAAAATTAATTCTTCCTCTGACAGATGCTCCCCTTTTGCCTACTTAATCCCCTCAGCCAAATGTTCACAGGTAAACAGAAAAGAATAAAATCAGCTTTATGCCTAACATATCACAAGGGCTCAATAAACTATAGATTTTTAGACACAACACTCACAGTTGGGGTATTGCTGGAGATTTTATTTTTTTTTCTTTTAATATGCAAGTTTTTCTCCAGGAAAACCATCACTTTTACCTGTCTCCTGCTTTTTAAAATGCACTCTAGGTCTAAAATGGATTGCTGACTATACAAAGAAAAAGTTTATTTTTGATTAATGTTCAATACTACCAATTAAAAAACAAATGAGAGCAGTCAGCAGCTATGATTGGCTATGCCTAACTATAACTTAATGAACAAGTAGAAAAAATGAGAAATACTTGTGATAAGCTGTTTTTTTAAAGCAATTCAGACTAGTCATTTGTATACACTCTCTGGGGATAACAGTGCTCTTGAAAAGTTGCTGTTCACGTCCATGAGATGCAGAAACCAAATTCTAATCTACAAAAACCTGTGTCATTCAGCCTGATGCATGGTGCCAAGTCACAGTTGGCAGTCGGGAAGAAAGACTGCTAAATTACTGTACTGTCTGACACCTTTAAATGAACCTTAAATGAACAATTCATCTCTTGAGCTGAATATGTTATAGGCATATTACTAAATGAAACCTAAATACTCTTTTATCGAGAATTTCCCTAATCCATAAGATCCCAGATAATTTCTAAAAACCTCAAATACACATTAAAATAATGTATAAGCCCAACATCATGTGAGGCACCAATTATTCATACTGAACATCATCTAGTTTACTACAATTTTGTTAATTTATATATCTGAAAGTTCTGACTTCTATTATTTTGCATAAATATCATAAATTGCAATAGCTGTTATACTGAGTAAAAGAGACGAGCGGAGTATAACCAGAAAACAAATTCAGGTGGTTTCCCCATTTCCTCATACCACAAAATGAAAACTGGGGCAACTCTTCCTGTCACTATGGTCACAAAACACAGAATCAGTTCAGTAACCAGAACATTCGATTTCATTTGATAGCTAGTAAGTTGTAATTTCACTTGAGCATGTAGCTCGTTCATGAAGCAGAAAAGGAGGGCACATTCAATTGATTTCTCCTCCTCACTCTTTTCTCGATTTTTATTAACGATGGTTCCGATGCTTCTGGAGGAAGGAGTGAGAAGAAACAAGAGTGAAGCAGGAAAAATGGTGGACATTTCTTACTTGACGTTTCTGGATGTCACAGTCATCTCTGCTGATGCTGTCCAGCCCTGGGGTCTTCTAAGTGGTTGCTCGCCTCAGGGGAGGTCACTCATTTAAAGGTTTCTTGATCCATGCATCTCTGCTCCAAGTGGCCACACACACACGCTTTCTCAGATTCTGGATACCTGCTGGTACTCCTAACATTTTTCTGCTTGGTTCTTTTGCTTCTCAAGGCTGCTCTCTTACACAGGATATAAGGTTCTATTCCACATATTTCACATATATGGCCCTAGTGCCAGATGCATAAGAAAGAGCAAAAGCATCCTTGACTTGCTCTGACAAGCTCTATGTTAACAGAAAACTCTTCCCCCTGCCATCAGAACAACGACCCAATCCTCACCTTTTAGATTGCTGAAGCATGAGTCAAACATCAATTTATTGTGTCCTCCAAGCTCAGGGGACAGGCATAAGACCTCCTGAGTGTCCCCATTAAGTCCCATGCCCTGAGCTTGAGCTGAAAGGATCTGATACTCAGCACACTGCCATGCTATGTCGCTTCAGCTGTGTCTGACTCTTTGTGACCCCGTGGACCGTAGCCCACCCGGCTCCTCGGTCCATGGGATTCTCCCAGTAAGAATACTGGAGTAGGTTGCCATTTTCTTCTCCAGGGATCCTCCCGACCCAGGGATTGAACCCTCATCTCTTATGTCTCCTGCCTTGGCAGGCAGGTTCTCTACCATTAGCACCATCTGGGAAGTCCCAGTACACTGTCAGAGCTCTCTAAAGCCTTCTTCAAACTCCTATTCCTTCCTCCAAATCAATTTTAAAAAAAGCCATGAGTCAGTGATCAGCTGTGATAGTAAAGCCAGTTAGGAAACCTCCTTTCAAAGTTCTGCAGGGGGTCCTGCACCTCACTTTACAATGCAGTACTGTGCCCGAAGACCTCGGCTGAAATAGCAGCTGAAAAAGCTCCAGTTCAACATTCTTTCACATAAATAGCTGTCCCTCTCTTTTTCACTGCTGTTTTTTTTTACTCCATCAATCCAAATTGTGTTATTGGTTCGACTTTGGATACTGGAACTAGGGACCTATATGGAGAGTTAGAAAGCAGGACAGTATTGAGAAGTGAACATACATCACTGGGTGAGCCTTCACACAACTGTTGTTCTTTATGGAGAACTACCATATTAGTCTTCTTGGGCTGACAGGACAAAGTATCACCCATTCACGTGGCTTAAAAAACAGATGTGTATCTTCTCCCAATTCTGGAGTCTGGAGGTCTGAGGTCAACGTGTTGGTGGGTTGGTTTCTCCTGATGCCTCTCTCCTTGGCTGCAGCTAGCTGTCTTCTCCCTGGGTCTTAAGTGGTCGTTCCTCTGTCCCCACCTGTGTCCAGATATCTTCCTATGGTCAGGTTGGATTAAAGTCCACCATAATGACCTCGTTTCAAACTAATCACCTCCTTAAAGTCCCTATTTCTAAATAGAGCTCTGTTTTAAGGTACTAAGGATTCAGATTGCAACATATGGGTTTTTAGGGGATACTCTGAACTGAACTCAGCAGGCTGGCAGCACAGACGTGGGAGACACTGGCCCCTGCAGCACAGCACAACCGACCACGCAAAGAGGCGTGGCCATGAGGAGCTACCCCGCACCTGTTGGCTTGAAGCTTAAGTCTGCCAAATTCATACTTAAATTGAAGAAAGTAGGGAAAACCACTAGACCATTCAGATATGACCTAATTCAAATCCCTTATGATTATACAGTGGAAGTGAGAAATAGATTTAAGGGACTAGATCTGATAGATAGAGTGCCTGATGAACTCTGGACGGAGGTTCGTGACATTGTACAGGAGACAGGAAAAGAAATGCAAAAAAGCAAAATGGCTGTCTGAGGAGGCCTTACAAATAGCTGTGAAAAGAAGAGAAGCGAAAAGCAAAGGAGAAAAGGAAAGATAGAAACATCTGAATGCAGAGTTCCAAAGAATAGCAAGGAGAGATAAGAAAGCCTTCCTCAGTGATCAATACAAAGAAATAGAGGAAAACAACAGAATAGGAAAAACAAGAGATCTCTTCAAGAAAATTAGAGATTCCAAGGGAACATTTCATGCAAAGACGGGCTCGATAAAGGACAGAAATGGTATGGACCTAACAGAAGCAGAAGATATTAAGAAGAGGTGGCAGGAATACACAGAAGAACTGTACAAAAAAGATCTTCACGACCAAGATAGTCACGATAACGTGATCACTGACCTACAGCCAGACATTCTGGAATGTGAAGTCAAGTGGGCCTTAGAAAGCAAACAAACAAAGCTAGTGGAGGTGATGGAATTCCAGTTGAGCTATTTCAAGTCTTGAAAGATGATGCTGTGAAAGTGCTGCACTCAATATGCCAGCAAATTAGGAAAACTCAGCAGTGGCCACAGGACTGGAAAAGGTCAGTATTCATTCCAATCCCAAAGAAAGGCAATGCCAAAGAATGCTCAAACTACTGCACAATTGCATTCATCTCACACGCTAGTAAACTCATGCTCAAAATTCTCCAAGCCAGGCTTCAGCAATATGTGAACCATGAACTCCCAGATGTTCAAGCAGGTTTTCTAAAAGGCAGAGGCACCAGAGATCAAATTGCCAACATCTGCTGGATCATGGAGAAAGCAAGAGAGTTCCAGAAAAACATCTATTTCTGCTTCTTTGACTATGCCAAAGCCTTTGACTGTGTGGATCACAATAAACTGTGGAACATTCTGAAAGAGATGGGAATACCAGACCACCTGACCTGCCTCTTGAGAAACCCATATGCAGGTGAGGAAGCAATAGTCAGAACTGTACATGGAACAACAGACTGGTTCCAAATAGGAAAAGGAGTACGTCAAGGCTGTATCTTGTCACCTTGCTTATTTAACTTCTATGCAGAATACATCATGAGGAACGCTGGGCTGGAAGAAGCACAAGCTGGAATCAAGATTGCTGGGAGAAATATCAATAACCTCAGATATGCAGATGACACTACCCTTATGGCAGAAAGTGAAGAGGAACTCAAAAGCCTCTTGATGAAAGTGAAAGAGGAGAGTGAAAAGGTTGGCCTGAAGCTCAACATTCAGAAAACAAAGATCATGGCATCTGGTCCCATCACTTCATGGGAAATAGATGGAAAAACAGTGGAAACAGTGTCAGACTTTATTTTTGGGGGGCTCCAAAATCACTGCAAATGCTGATTGCAGCCATGAAATTAAAAGACGCTTGCTCCTTGGAAGGAAAGTTATGACCAACCTAGATAGCATATTAAAAAGCAGCGACATTACTTTGCCAACCAAGGTCCATCTAGTCAAGGCTATGGTTTTTCCCGTGGTCATGTATGGATGTGAGAGTTGGACTGTGAAGAAAGCTGATCGCCGAAGAATTGATGCTTTTGAACTGTGGTGCTGGAGAAGACTCTTGAGAGTCCCTTGGACTGCAAGGAGATCCAACCAGTCTATTCTAGAGGAGATCAATCCTGGGTGTTCATTGGAAGGACTGATGCTGAAGCTGAAACTGCAATACTTTGGCCACCTCATGCGACGAGTTGACTCACTGGAAAAGACTCTGATGCTGGGAAAGGTTGGGGGCCGGAGGAGAAGGGGACGACAGATAATGAGATGGCTGGATGGCATAACCGACTCTGTGGACATGAGTTTGAGGGAATTCCGGGAGTTGGTGATGGACAGGGAGGCCTGGCATGCTGTGATTTATGGGGTCGCAGAGACTCAGACACGACTGAGCGACTGAACTGAACTCAGCCCATAATACAGAGCAAAATAGTCATTTTAGTGAGATTTATTAGACTCTTGAGATCATAACTTTTTCAACTTATCACCAATAATAATCTTGAAGCAAATGTACTACTACTATTTTTTTCCTTTGCCTAAACTGTTGTAGTACATCCTTTGTTTTCTTTACAAACTAAAGAGCTCACTTTTCTGTTTTACTTTCTATACCAACTCAGAATCAGCCATCTTGATTTTCTCATAATCTTATTAAGCATACAGCTTCTAAGCATATAAGCCCATCCATCTTCCAACTCCTCCTCAAAAAAAAAAAAAAAAAAAGAGAGAAACAGTTAAAATGTTGGCTTAAACGTGTCCTGTGCTGTGCTCAGTCATGTCGACTCCCTGTGACCCCATGGTCTGTAGCCATGTAGACAGGCTCCTCTGTCCATGGGATTCTCCCGGCAAGAATACTAGAGTGGGTGGCCATGTCCTCCTCCAGGGGATCTACCCAACCCAGGGATCAAATCCACATCGCCTACATCTCTACATATTTGGCTTTGATTAATAACAATAAGCCTTGGTTTCTTCCACAATGAAATGAGTATAAATAATGGTTCATCTTATAAATTTGTTGTGAGATTTAAAAGAAGGTGCTATATATTGAAAATATTTAGCATCACAGCCAACAGGTAAAAGAGACTGTTCTATAAATACTTCAGTTCAGTCGCTCAGTTGTGTCCAACTCTTTGCAACCCCATCAATCACAGCATGCCAGGCCTCCCTGTCCATCACCAACTCCCGGAGTTCACTCAAACTCACGTCCATCGAGTCGGTGATGCCATCCAGCCATCGCATTCTCTGTCGTCCCCTTCTCCTCCCACCCCAATCCCTCCCAGCATCAGAGTCTTTTCCAGTGAGTCAACTCGTCACATGAGGTGGCCAAAGTATTGGAGCTTCAGCTTTAGCGTCAGTCCTTCCAATGAACACCCAGGACTGATCTCCTTTAGGATGGACTGGTTGGATCTCCTTGCTGTCCAAGGGACTCTCAAGAGTCTTCTCCAACACCACAGTTCAAACGCATCAATTCCTTGGCGATCAGCTTTCTTCACAGTCCAACTCTCACATCCATACATGACCACTGGAAAAACCATAGCCTTGACTAGACGGACCTTGGTTAGCAAAATAATGTCTCTGCTTTTTAATATGCTATCTAGGTTGGTCATAACTTTCCTTCCAAGGAGTAAGCATCTTTTAATTTCATGGCTGCAATCAGCATCCGCAGTGATTTTGGAGCCTAAAAATATAAAGTCTGACACTGTTTCCCCATCTATTTCCCATGAAGTGATGGGACCAGATGTCATGATCTTAGTTTTCTGAATGTTGAGCTTTAAGCCAACTTTTTCACTCTCCTCTATCACTTTCATCAAGGTTTTTTATGTTTATTATTAATATCACATACAATTTTTACCATAAACATTGATAATATCTGTACTTTAAATTGCTGTATAGTATAAAATGTTTCAAATTAATCTAAAATACAAGCCATATAAACACTACACTATAAAAAATTACTTGAGACTTGACACCTTAGTTGATTACTATTATAGGCATATTTACTGCCCTCTGGTGGCCATTGCCCTAACATAGCCATTACTAAAGGAAGTGTGCACAAAAAATTCTAAATCATGGTCTTTTAGAAATTATCAATCTCTATTAATAACTAAGGGAATCATTAGATACAAGTGATTATACCCTTCCATTTGATTCTGAGAAATTAAATATCTCTGCCTTATAAAACCAGTCTTTATAATTTTGTATGCTTATAAAGATTCATTTGGCGAACTTCTTGAGTTAGGAGACTTTCACAAGACTATAGTTTTGCTATCATTTAAAACACTTTACCAACTGAATTCTGAAAAAGCACTGAATTTGATCAGTGATTTCATAAGGATTGTTTTCTTAAATATCTGTCCAAAGTTACATGGTTGCTCTTAAGGATTCATAAGACAACCTTTCTTTATACCATCTCTTCTCAAGTGTGTATCTAGCTTAGATACAGCCCCACAGACATTCTTAATGTTTCCATAATATTTTCATATGAGTTTAAATACCCTAAACTTAAAGAGGTTAAAAACATTAACACATGACTGTTTTCTAGTCAGTGGAAATCCAGTCTTGATAATTTTAGCAAGAAAAATTAGAGTAATATGCAGAACATTGGATTTAGGAATGAATGCTGTTTAAACCACTTAACAGAAAGCATTGATGACTGAAGCTGAATATTAGGAAGAATGGGATACATCCCAGGGAAATTTAGTTCAAAGAAATCTCTATCTCAACCTCTTTTTATTATAATGACCAATTTAAAAGATAAATGTAAACCTAATAAGTTTACGTTTTTACACATAAAATCTAAAATAATTTTTAAATAATCACAAAATTCAAATTAAGAAAATTTATTTCACAGTAGTCACTAAATTGCTGACTGTAACTTAAATATGATACTGTTTGGGGACAGGCTCTTTGAAAGGCAGCTGGTCTACCCCACTGTGAGCTAGATAAGGGCTCAACTCTCCCATGTCATCTACCCTACTGAAACTCCCAGGAAACTTTGTTTCCTGTTGAAAATCTCTATTCCCCTTAAAACTTTGTTGACAGGTTCTATTATTTAAACATATTCAGAGTTTCTTTTCCCCTTCTCTGAACTATTTTCAGACTTCTAGTTTTCTGCATCAGTAAGAATGTGATCAGAACTGAATTCATTGAAAGGCTACCCCTGCATGTACCCATCTGATGTCTATGCTGCAATGCCATGTCTGCCTTCTTATTCAAATTACAAAATTGACAAGGCAAGTTAATTTATTATGCCTATGACCACTTGCTGACATATATTCTGCTTGCAGCAGTTTTAAAACACATCGACAATTTTTTGACAACTTACTCCATTAACAGGTGATATCTATAACCCCTCCCTTTGAATCTAGGTTGGCTTTACTGACCCATTATAATAGCAGCAATAGAATACAGCAAAAGTGACACTATGTGACTTCCAAAGCTAGGTCATAAAAGATGCTTTTGCTTCCTCTTTGCTCACTGGAGCACTTATGCTTGCAGCCATATACAAGAAGGTCCAACCTGATGCCACCATGCTGTCAGAAAGCCCAATCCACCAGAGAAACCATGGATAAGTGCTCTGACTGAAAGATCTAGTTGCTACATTTATTCACATTAACTTCTGTGCATTAAATTTTACTTTGGCACCACAGAGCTTTGCCCTGTGTTCTTATGTTCTTCCCCTATTGATCAATGCATTTCCTGAGATTTTATCAAGAAAAGTACTTGAAAACAAAACGCAATATTTCTAAACTTGGCTGATCATTCGTAGAAAAGTTCAGCGATGTAAACAAAACATAACTCAGTATAAAAATTGGCCAGGGGCCTTCAACATTCTCCAGATGGAAACTTGAAGAATCCAAACATAAATCTTTGTGCTTAAAAAAAAGCTGATAGCTGATAGTCTACTGTATAGTTTGTTTAACGATAAATTTATCTAGAAAGGAGTAGAGAATGAAGGGACATTTTTGGTTTGATATTTTTTGACATGTATTAATACAGTTATTTGAACTTCTATGCATTTAACAACTCACCGAGGAAAGCTTATGGAAATTATTACACCTGAACAGCTGTTGACTGGATTTTTAAAAAAAGAAAAAAAAGAGGAAGCCACATCTTCCCATACCACTTAAGCAGTTAAGAAAACACTATACAGACTTCATTTTTAATAATTAATAAACACTGAATGCTGGAATAAGCAAGTTGCTGCTACCCTCAAATTATGAGAAAAAATAATATTTGAAACTTGGCCCAGGTTTTTAAACTTCCAAAATTATGCTTATTTGCACTCTTTCTTTAGGAGGTCAAAATTCCAAAAAGGAAGAATGAAGTTATTCTTCTTGAAGGTAAGTAGATGTTAGTCAGTTATAACTGAAAACAGATTTCCTCTGTTTGTCTAATCAACTCTGATTTTTTTCATTATCCAAACATCCTACCAAATCTTTAAGGTACCTTGAGTGATTGTTGCATTCATAATTTTTCTGTGTCTGGGAACAATATATAGGCATCTGCAACAAATCTGGATCCTAAAAACGTTGCTTCTTTGGGACTGGTGCAAACAATTTTCCAGTGATCCCAAGCACAGAACTGAGACATAGGGCTTGCCAGTCAGAGTTATGTGGGGTGGAGGTAGTCAGCGCCTCCAGTCATACAGCAGTTCAGAGCAGGCAAGCATGTAGGCTGGGAATTCCAGGTTCCTGTATGTGCATGCATGCGTGTGTGGGTGAATTCAGTGCAGTCCCATGAATTCTTCTTTCAATGTGTTATCTGCTCAGTATGATCATGAAAAACAAAAATTTCTAATACTTTTCTTTCATGAGCAGAAATTAAGTATTCAGTTCAATTCAGTCGCTCAGTGGTGTCTGATTCTCTGCGACCCCATGAATCACAGCACACCAGGCCTCCCTGTCCATCACCAACTCCCGGAGTTCACTCAAACCCACCTTCATCAAGTCCGTGATGCCATCCAGCCATCTCATCCTCTATCGTCCCCTTCTCCTCCTGCACCCAATCCCTCCCAGCATCAGAGTCTTTTCCAGTGAGTCAACTCTTCGCATGAGGTGGCCAAAGTATTGGAGCTTCAGCTTTAGCATCAGTCCTTTAAATGAACACCCAGGATTGATCTCCTTTAGAATGGACTGGTTGAATCTCCTTGCAGTCCAAGGGAACCTCAAGTCTTCTCCAACACCACAGGTTCAAAAGCATCAATTCTTCGGCGATCAGCTTTCTTCACAGCCCAACTCAAATTAAGTATACAAACCAGAAAAATATGCAGGCATGTCAACTGTTATTTACTTATAAGGTATCACCTATGTGCTATTCTGATACTTGGCTGAGTACTTTATTTCCTCTTTGATCTTTATTAATCTCCTTCCTTCTACTGACTTTAGGTTTTGTTCATTCTTTTTCAGCTAATAAGTACTTTGGATAAAGTGCAATCAATCCTGAAAAACACGAGGAAAATGAGGCTCACTGAGGTTAAGGGACAAGTCCTTGATTTTGTAACAATGATCTTATATAACAGAAAGGAGGATTTGAACCTGGTTCCTTCTTATTTCAGTGTCAGATTAAACTACAAAATAATTTTAATATTCAATAATCAACATAGTAAAATTCTTTCTTTCCCAATCAACAAAAACGTTGTGGAAAATTGCTGAATAAAGAATTTTTTATCAATTCTTCAATCAAAAAAATCAAACTTTTTTATCAATACTGCATTTCAGTATGAAAGAGTTTACTTGTATAAGTCTTCCTAGATCCATGAACTCCAATTTAATTCTTTATAAAAATGCAGCATTCTTGTTTCTCTGTCAGAGGTAAAAATGACAGGTGAAAATATTTAACGAGGTTAAACAGCCTGGTTTTTTTAGATGTCAAGGCTCTCATGCTTAAAAATAAATGTATTATTTATACACATTATTTGCATATCTGTTGTCTTGTGACTAATTCAAAGCTAAAATTAGAAAAATTGTTTTTAATCAGTTATAATTTAGATCAATAAATCTCATACAATAATTATTGAATATGAATATGTAAAGAAGTCCATTTTTATGAAGTCAGTGACAAATTTTCCAAAGCTAAGGATTGAAAACAGAAACTGTAATGTTATTATCCATTATTATGACAAATGAATATACAGGTATAAGTTTTCAATTTCTAAAGAAGAATATTAACATATTATAAAGGTATCAATCTATCACTTTTTTAAAAAATCTGTAATATACCTCAACATAATAAAAGCTATATATGACAAACCCACAGCAAACATTATCCTCAATGGTGAAAAACTGAAAGCATTTCCCCTAAAGTCAGGAACAAGACAAGGGTGCCCACTCTCACCACTACTATTCAACATAGTTCTGGAAGTTTTGGCTACAGCAATCAGAGCAGAAAAAGACATAAAAGGAATACAAATTGGAAAAGAAGAAGTAAAACTTTCACTGTTCGCTGATGACATGATCCTCTACACAGAAAACCCTAGAGACTCTACCAGAAAACTACTAGAGCTAATCAATGATTACAGTAACGTTGCAGGATATAAAATCAACACACAGAAATCCCTTGCATTCCTATACACTAATAATGAGAAAATAGAAAGAGAAATTAAGGAAACTATTCCATTCACTGTTGCAACGAAAAGAATTAAATACTTAGGAATATATCTACCTAAAGAAACAGAAGACTTGTACATAGAAAACTATAAAACACTACTGAAAGCAATCAAAGAGGACACTAATAGATGGAGAAATATACCATGTTCATGGATTGGAAGAATAAATATTGTAAAAATGAGTATACTACCCAAAATAATTTATACATTCAATGCAATCCCTATCAAGCTACCAAAGATATTTTTCACAGAACTAGAACAAATAATCTCACAATTTGTATGGAAATACAAAAAAACCTCGAATAGCCAAAGCAATCTTGAGGAAGAAAAATGGAACTGGGGGAATTAACCTGTAATACAGATTTAATTTTTAATTGAATTAAAATTTTTCTGACATTATAGTGTATTGAAAATTGAGTAAAAGAAGAATTTTAGTCTGCTTTTTTATCTCATTTTATAATCATGATTGAAAATAGTAATATCATGTTTTAGAGAAAATGTTAAATACATTAGGAATGTTGTTGTGAGGTCTATAACATGCTTTTAGTAAAATTCTTTTTCTATTTAAAATAGTTAGAATGGATTCTGTTATTTGCAACCAAGAACTCCACTCTATAAGAAAGGAGGATGAAAGGGACTGTTTTATTTGTGTGTGTGTTTTACAGGCTGTGGTTTATTTGTTTTACTTTTTTTATTTTTTGGAGGCAAATTAATTTACATTAATATATTGGTTGGTTTTGCCATACATTGACACGAATCCATCCCGTGTGTACAGGTGTTCCCCATCTTGAACCCCCCTCCTACCTCCCTCTTCCCCATATCCTCCCTCCAGGTCATCCCCGTGCACCAGTCCCAAGCATCCTGTATCATGGGTCGAACCTGGACTGAAAGGAATTGTTTTAAAAGAGATTTCAAAGGCTCAGAAGCCACACTGCAGAACTGCCCTAAAATAAATACATAGAACAATAAGAAGAGTCTTGGGATTACTATGTCACGGTTCTAAGACTCAAATAATATTACAATTTCACTTCATAGTTATTTTTAAATGATAGCAAATATTTCAGTGTCTACACCTTTCAATTTCCTTTTATCTGCAGGGCCTCCATTCAACCACATATTGATAAGAATGCTAAATGTATTGAGTTTCATTTATGTATCATATGTTAAAACAGATACAGAAATAGTAATAAAGCCTACACTTTTGCCCTCAATGAATTTACTGTGTCATTTGATCAGGAAGACATATTAAAAAGGAAAGTTGCACAGCTCAAAGGTCAATAATGCAAAAGGTGATAGGACTGTTCTAAGCATATTAAAATACTGAAAGTTTTAAAAGTATGTATTATTAACTTGCCTATTGTTCAACATTCAGTATGCCATTAGGTACAAAGTTGTATGAATGCTTGTTTTCAGTTACAAATAATAATAACAAAAAGAAGAGATGACTTTAGTTGTTTCTTTTGTGCTGGACACTTCTGGGTGCTACATTTGCTTGAAATTATGAACTGAGATTATTTTGAAACTTGAGCTACCTTTAAACCTTAAAAAATCAAAAATCAAAATCATGAAATAAATACAACCCAAACTTCTGGGATTATAATTTACCAGGGGTAAATAAAGTTATGTTCTTGTGCTTTTTACTTTTTTTCAATTGTTTAAACATATAATGCATTTTAAACACATCTCACTTTTCTTGTGTTCTTGTTTCCTGTTCTCGTCTATGTTCACTAAAAGGCTTCATCCCTTCCACAGACATGGCATTCTAGACATGCACCACTGTACACGCGACCCCACAAAACCATGCACACGGCATGCTCCTGGGTCTCTGGGCTGTCTCTGTCATTAGTGAAAGTATATGCATTATCACACAGTGCAGAGGATATAAACTACCTTATGGAGGAACGATCTAAACTGCTATCTGCATCCTAAAAATCATTTTTACCAGGTGAGAGCACTTCTTTAGGTAATTGATTTTACTTAATTGTTCATTTGTTCTCCACTATGGTATATTAAATAAAACAGCTCATAAAGTTTAAATAAAATGTGTAAGTGCATTGACAGTCTTCTCAAATGCTTTTTAAAGGTAAAACCTTTTGTAACCAGTATTTTTAACTAATTTCTGTAAGAGCTTGATGCATTATGAATTCATTTGATGTTAATATAGGTGCCATTTTCTTCTGGAGGGCAGTGATAAACAATAAGAAAATGAGAAGGTGTATGTCTGAAGAGATAAACAGATTATAGCTTTAATAACAACCATGTATCTCTTTAGTGAAGTGAAAGTCATTCAGTTGTGTCCGCCTCTTGCAACCCCACGGACTGTAGCCCGCAAGTTTCCTCTGCCCGTGGGATTCTCCAGGCAAGAATACTGGAGTGGGTTGCCATTTCCTTCTCCAATGTATCTCTTTAGTAGCCCACTAGAGTGGAAAGATTGAAGGCAGGAGAAGAAGGGGACAATACAGGATGAAATGGCATCACCAATTCAATGGACATGAGTTTGAGTAAACTCTGGGAGTTGGTGATGGACAGGGAGGCCTGGTGTGCTGCAGTCCATTGGGTAACAAAGAGTCAGACATGACTGAGCGACTGAACTGAACTGAAAGTGGAGATACTAAATGCTACCAGACACCAGAGGCTAAAATTTAGAAATAATTAAGAAACAGAGGATAGCCAGTCTTTGAACACCTCTACTCATTCTCTCACACCTAAAGCTTACACAGGTCCTCAGTTCAGTTCAGGCGCTCAGTCGTGTCCGACTCTTCGCGACCACATGCACCGCAGCATGCCAGGCCTCCCTGTCCATCACCAACTCCCAGAGTCCACCCAAACCCATGTCCATTGAGTTGGTGATGCCATCCAACCATCTCAACCTCTGTCGTCCCCTTCTCCTCCTGCCCTCAATGTTTCCCAGCATCAGGGTTTTTTTCCAATGAGTCAGCTCTTCTCATCAAGTGACCAAAATATTGGAGTTTCAGCTTCAACATTAGTCCCTCCAATGAACACCCAGGACTGATCTCCTTTAGGATGGACTGGTTGTATCTCCTCGCAGTCCAAGGGACTCTCAAGAGTCTTCTCCAACACCACAGTTCAAAAGCATCAATTCTTCAGCACTCAGCTTTCTTCACAGTCCAACTCTCACATCCATACATGACTGGAAAAACCATAGCCTTGACCAGACAGACCTTTGTTGGCAAAGTAATGTCTCTGCTTTTTAATATACTGACTAGGTTAGTCATAACTTTCCTTCCAAGGAGTAGGCGTCTTTTAATTTCATGGCTGCAATCACCATGTGCAGTGATTTTGGAGCCCAGAGAAAAAATTCTGACACTGTTTCCACTGTTTCCCCATCTATTTGCCATGAAGTGATGAGACCGGATGCCATGATCTTAGTTTTCTGAATGTTGAGTCTTAAGACAACTTTTTCACTCTCCTCTTTCACTTTCATCAAGAGGCTCTTTAGTTCTTCTTCACTTTCTGCTATAAGGGTGGTGTCATCTGCATATCTGAGGTTATTGATATTTCTCCAGGCAATCTTGACTCCAGCTTGTGCTTCCTCCAGCCCAGCATCCCTCAAGATGTAAGTAAATCCTATCACACATAAATGTGTGTTCAGCAATTCCGATGCCTCCTCCTGTAGCGTTCCACCACCTCACACCGGTCCTTCTCCACAAGGGGCCGAGTGCCTTTGAAATCCTAGTTCTGGCTTGTCCCCAACCCCACCTCAAAGTCTTTCATCACGAAAGCAGCAGATTAATGCATCAATTCAAAGGATTAAAAAGAATGATGTATGGATTCCACCCTCAAATAGAATATGTGCATTTTTTAATGTTAAAAAAGATAAATCCATTAAGACTGTTCCAAACCTAAAATTACAGTCTTCAGACAAGGAGAAAAAGTCCAAAAAATTATAAAAACCTATCATTTGAATTTCAGAACACAACAATTAGAGTCTTACTTCAACTGACCATTACCTTTGCTTTACAGATTTACCCAGAATCTGATACCCATGTTCACGCCCATTCTCAAAAATTTCAACTGCCTTGAAGCTTTTGCATTACCTGCACACAACAGGAACACCAACCGCCTTTCATCAGCCAGTTACACCTAGAGTTATTCCACCCCCAAGCTGCTACTTTCAGACTCGTATTACTCACACAGTGCCCTTTATCCTCCTTAGCAATATCATCCTTTTACTGAAATAATGGGCTTTCTCTTTACCTAGTTTCCAGCAGCAGCATCAGTGACTTCAATATCCAAATTTATTACACAAGCCTGACCTTAGAGTCCTGTGATTTCATCTCCTCTAACCTTCAACTATACTCCATTCAGTCACCTACTCACATGGTCACCCTCTCTTTGTATTTTTCTCCTTAGCATAAAATGTGTGCCTCTGTTAATTTATAGTCACTGACCTCAACAAAGGAACACCTTACAGCAACTCGTTTCCAACTTGCAACCTCTTCAAAGTTCCAATCCTCATCACCTTTCCCATCAGCCTCAATTTTTTTTAAATAACTATTTTTCTCAAATAAAATCTTTATAAAACAGATGATGTACATTTACATATTAAATGGCATACATTTTTTATAAGCTTGCATTTACCATTTCGTCAACCTCAAATTTTATCTGACTTATTTTGATGCAAGATATGCAACAACGTGTCAGAAGATAACTTCTACAGTTCCTGCAATAAACATGCAAACCCATTTGCATCTATTCCTTCCTACCTCTCTGCTTAAGAGAGAAGTGCTTACCCTCTTCACATCCAAAACCTCATCTTCTGCTTATAATCCCATTTTCTCCAACTCCACATGAACGTATTCAGTTCTAGAAACTTCACTTTTCAACCATGCATTCCCTCTTCTCCCTGCTGGCTTCTTCTCATTAGCATTTAAACCTCCTCAGTTCTTCCTCCAACCCAAAACAAACTATATCCTCCCCATCTCTCTCCCTTCATGATCAAAGCCTTGAAAGGATTTTTTTTTTTTTTTTTTACGTTCAATGATAGTAATTCCTCACTGCTCTTGATTTCCCCATTCCGCCTCTCCTTCTAGGTTTCTCAGGGATATAGAGAAACAAGCAGGCATCAACTCAAGGGAGCCAACTGTGTGTACCTTTCCCCAGCTTCACAAGGATGTAACACTGGCAGCTCAAAAATAATAGCAGGGATGCTTACCCCATGCAAATTGGCAAATGCTACAACTCCATGAATCAGTTTGTTTACTTGCCAGCACACTGCTGTTTGTCTTCTGTGCCAGCTGCATGCTCAGTTTCTTCAGTCATGTCCGACTCCCTGCGACCCTACAGACTGTAGCCTGCCAGGCTCCTCGGTCCATGGGAGTCTGCAGGCAAGAATACTGGAGTGGGTTGCCATGCCCTCCTCCATATCTTCTCCTACAATTCCCCAAAGGGCAGGTTTTTAGCACTTCTTATGGAGGAGCCTGGTAGGCTGCAGTCCATGGGGTCGCTAGGGGTCGGACACGACTGAGCGACTTTACTTTCACTTTTCCCTTTCACACATTGGAGAAGGAAATGGCAACCCACTCCAGGGTTCTTGCCTGGAGAATCCCAGGGACGGGGGAGCCTGGTGGACTTCCGTCTATGGAGTCACACAGAGTCAGACACAACTGAAGTGACTTAGCAGCAGCAGCAGCAGATGCTACTATAGAAACGCTAACTTCCCATTCTTTTCATTCTCAGCAATTCAAATATCACCAATGTACTGAGAATTCTCACATTACACCACCAGCCCAAAACTCACTCCATAAATCTACCCAAATTCTCCATGTTCCTCTTCATTTAAATTGTTTCATGCTCATGTCAACCTTACATAAAGTTTCTTTGAAAAGCTGAGTGCCCTCTGCAATTTTTCAATACGTGACTCACTTGGTTCCTCAAGCAAGAAAACTGGGTATTATCCTTGACTCTTCAACCTTCCTTCTTTACCAGTGTAGTCTATCTCCTAAACATTTCTCAAAACCACAAACTTCTTTTCTTTTGTTGTTCTGTAGCCACAAGCCATAATTTAAGTTACTTGAACACCCTTCTGACTCATTTCTTTGCATCCAGAATTGTTGCAGCTCAATCCATTAGCTTCACTACAAGAATAGTGTTTTTAGAAAAACAAATATAAAGGTCACGTTATTCTCCCACTTAAAACCCTAAATGCTTCTGATAAAGTCCAAAACCTTTCCATAGCTCACTAAGTATTTTCTAACCTGGCTCCTGTTGCCCTCCCAGGCTCACCCCTCTCTTTTCCAATTTTCTGCATGCTACAGCCACTTCAAATGACTTCAGTTTCCAAATTCTGGCATGCGTTCACCTTCTGCACCACTTTCTACCTCCCAAAGTTCTCTGCTGCTTCTTGTGCTATTAGCTGTTGCCTCTCACTTTTAATTCAGTAATGATTTCTCCTTCTACACCTTTACTTTTGAATTCTGTAGTCGTCCCTCCATCTCCTTCTAGGACTGGTTCCAGGATCCCCCTCAGATACCACAATCTCCGGATGTTCAAGACTCCTGCATTAAATGGGATAGTATTTCCACATTTTATAACTGTTTTCAAAGAATTACATTACCATATAGTTATGCCTCTCTCTCTTGTAAACAGAGACACTGCCTATCAGCACTAGTGTTTTGTCTTTAATGTAACAAAAATTTAACACATTTAGAGACGTGACTATTAAACTACGTGCCATAAAAACTGTATAAAGGTTCGTTCATAGTGTATAGTTCAGACTCCTGTGAAGCAATCTTATCCAATGAACTAGGCTACCATTAAGCAATCACACTGCTTTTTCTTTAACTATCAATGTACAAATCTTCATACCTGTAAGTAAACATGAATCTCTTTTTCACATTATCTTTTCACCTTTGATGCTGAGTCTTAGTAATATGTATAACCTCCACATTGTTTTCTTTCACATAAGACAATATTGATGAAGGTACTAAGACACAAACGATCCACTTTCATCTTTAAACAGATGAAATAAAGTTAGGCTATTAAATATAGTTCATACTATGAATGTATTTTCTCTTTATGATTTTCTTAATAACATTTTCTTTTCCCTAGCTTTATGTAAAGATATAGAATTGAATGTTGTTCCTGTTGGTTAGTCATGTCTGACTACGACCCCATGGACTTGTCTGCCAGATTCCTCTGTCCATGGGATTTCCCAGGTAAGAATACTGGAGTGGATTGCCACTTCCTTCTCCAAGGGATCTTTCTGACCCAGTGATCGAACCTGTGTCTCCTACTCTGGCAGGCAAGTTCTTTACCCCTGAGTCACCAGTGAAGGCCATATTATTGAATATATAATACATGTGTGCTAAGTTGCGTCAGTCATGTCTGACTCTGTGGGACCTCATGGACTGTAGCCCAGGAGGCTCCTCTGCCCATGGGTTTCTCCAGGCAAGAATACTGGCAAGAGTTGCCATGCCTTCCCTCCAGGGGATCTTACCAACCCAGGGATCAAACCCATGTCTCTCATGTCTCCTGCATTGGCAGACTGGTTCTTTACCACCTGGGAAGCCCATATAACACATGAAAGTGAAAGTTTCTGTCATGTCTGACTCTTTGTAACCCCAATACAGTCCATGGACTTCTCCAGGCCAGAATACTGGAGTGGGTAGCCTTTCCCTTCTCCAGGGGATCTTCCCAACCCAGGGATCAAACCCAGGTCTTCTGCATTGCAGGCAGATTCTTTACTAGCTAAGCCACAAGGAAAGCCCATATAATACATATTACATAAAAATATGTGTTATTCAAATGTTTATCAGTAAGGTTTCTGGTCAACAGTAGATTACTGATAGTTACATTTTTGTGAACTAGTCAAAAGCTATATACTGATTTTCCACTGTGCAGGGGGAGCAGTGGTTAGTGCCACTAACCCCAACATTGTTCAAGGGTTAGCTGTAATGTGAAGACTAGGAATATCATAACAAAATTCTCTTTTGCAAAGTACAATAATTTGAGCCAATAGTCCCTAGTATAACGTAAAGACTTCAAATATATCTTATTTATGCATAATATAAAAATATCAAAGCACAAAGAAAGATACATCACAGGTCTCTATCAAAGTTTGCTTACCCTGAATACATGCTAAATATATAAAGTTACAGATTTGTAGAAATCTGTGAGTATCATCTAAAAAATAAGTGAATGATTTCCCCCATCAAAAAAAAAAAAAAAACTTTGCAAGTATCTGCACGTGTGAGGCTGTGTGCATCCCACACTGACCTGAGCAGACATGTGGTAAAATGAGACAACTGTTCGAAAAAGTTCTGCCCCCAGATGCTGTGTCCTGTGGTTTGCCGGCCAAATGTTGGTAATCTTCCACTAACTTATTTAGACTTCAAATGCCACAAATAAAAGTGCTTTTACTTTTAAAATGGATAGTCACAAGAAACCATTGATTAACCACTGCTGCCTTTATCGGTCTCAGTTAAAACACTAAGCTACCTAGGAAGGCATGCAAGACTAAAGACAATGAGAAGTTTCAGAATGGAAAGTTTGGGAAAGGAACAGAGTAGAGTGAGAGCTGGTCAAAGGGGCCAAATGAGGCCACAGACTGGAAGGACAAGGAGGGCTTCTGAAAGGGAAGCAGAGGGAGCTCGTCGGTCACAGTTGGGTCAAGGGCTGTTCCAGCCAGGGATCATTATATTTGCTTTACTCCTTTAACCGACTCTAAAAAACATAAAGGATCTGGTCTGGCCCAGGTCTCTTTCAGGCAGCATTTTTTTTTTCTAACAGAACACAGTGTGTGTGCAGTAGCCACCCCCATAAAGAGTGTGAAAAATCTCCGAAGGGGACAGTATACTCAGGGCTGCTCCATCTCTGCTTCTCCAGATTGGCCAGAGAAGTGAAGAAACGTCCTCTGAAAAATCTTTTACAGTGGATAGTACTGGGGGGTTTTACCCAATTTTATTGAACTATAATTAACACATGCTGTGCTTACTTCCCATTTCAGACTTTTTCTTTTTTAAAGGAAAGAGTCAAGACAAGACATACACTGAACATTTAAACCTAACATCTCTTTTCTTTAAAAAAAAATTAAGCAAATACATTCTTTTTTAAAAAACAGATACATTTTAATTTCCTTACTATGGCTCAATGAAGAATCATTTCCCTATACTTCAAATATTTAAATGGTACTTTTTTTTTTCTAAGCAGTCCCAGAACAACTTAATATGAGTGGATTCAAGTGATTTTCAAATATCAGAATCCAAATGTTCACACACAGCTCTCTGGACCTTTTTTGGTAATGTTTTTAATATTTATTGTTGTTGCTTAGTTGCTAAATCGTATCCAACTCTTTTGCGATCCCATAGACTGCAGCCTGCCAGCTCCTGTGTGCATGAGATTTTCCAGGCAGGAACACTGGAGTGGGTTGCCATTTCCTTCTCCAGGGGAAATTCCTAAATTTAATAGCTATATAAAACCATACTTTATGTAACTAAAAATCTGTATTCAAATGCTATAGTAACTTTCAATTCAGTTGCTCAGTCGCGTCCAACTCTTGGTGACCCCATGGATTGCAGCACACCAGGCCTCTCTGTCCATCACCAACTCCCGGAGCTTACTCAAACTCATGTCCATTGAGTCCATGATGCCATCCAACCATTTTATCCTCTGTCGTCCCCTTCTCCTCCTGCCTTCAATCTTTCCCAGCATCAGGGTCTTTTCAAATGAGTCAGTTCTTCGCATCAGGTGGCCAAAGTATTGGAGCTTCAGCTTCATCATCAGTCCTTCCAATGAATATTCAGGGCTGATTTAGGATGGACTGGCTGGATCTCCTTGCTGTCCAAGGGACTCTCAAGAGTCTTCTCCAACACCACAGTTCAAAAGCATCAATTCTTCGGCCCTCAGCTTTCTTTATAGTCCAACTCTCACATCCATACATGACTACTGGAAAAACCGTAACTCTGACCAGACGGATCTTTGTTGGCAAAGTAACTTTAATGAGTATGAAATTCTCAAGGTACTTTTATTTATTCTCCTAGAACTTCCACAGTTACTCTAGAATGCCATGAAAATAAGGTTTTAAAATTCAGTCTCAAAAACTTTCAAAACACCCTGAAATATTTATGTATATTTATATGTACAGACTATATAAGCACACATAATATGTATATGTGTGTTAGCTCAATAGCTCAGTCCTGTCTGATTCTTTGTGACCCCATAGACTCTAGCCTGCCAGGCTCTTCTGTCCATGGAATTTCCCAGGCAAGAATACTGGTGCAGGTCACATTTCCTCCTCCAGAGGATCTCCCCGACCAGAGATCAAACCCACATCTTCAGAATCTCCGGCATTGGCAGGTGGATTCTTTACCACTGAGCCACCTGAGAAGCCTAATATGTATGTATATGTGTATAATACAAATACCTATAATATGGATATACAAAATATATTATATGCGTATATATATTTCAAGCTGTTTTGAAAGTCTTTGAGACTGAGAATTTTAAAAACATATATACATATATGTATTTATATACACACATACTGTGGAAAACAGTTGTTTGATACTGAAATAAAGGACAGTCACTGAACTATTTACACACTTGATGTATGCTCCTTTTCAAATTACCTAAGGAAGACATGGTATTTCAAACACTGAGTCTAAAGGTAATCTGAGTGAGATAAAGTCATTGTACTTAAGAAAAGCGAATAGACTGTACATCACTGTAAAATATTCAGTGATTCAAAATATTCATTCACTCAAATGACTCTTTCACATTCCCTTATCAATGATAAATGTTGTCTCTAAAGGAATGCTGTCTATGTATTTTTTCTGATGATAGAATTGTCCAAATTAGAACAAAAGTTTGAATCTAGTTATAAGAGTCTATCATTTTCAGACTGCAAACAATGATTGGGAGATAGGACAATAGTGTTAGTGTTGATATCCCTTTAGCAAGTCTTTAGTTCCTCAGTATATTTCTTTTTGCTTTTTGTATTGAATTGTACAACCTTTAGGATAAATCATCTAAATAACAGCATCACTTTTTCACTTATTGCCTAAGGTTTGTTGAAATAGTCACAAGGCTGAAAATTCTGTAAGTTATCAAATCAATATATTACAAAATTCAAGAAATGGTAAAACAATAATGTAGATCAAAAGCCAGGAAGAAAACATTATGAATTTTTTTAAGTATAATGTTAACATTACAAACTCATTCAGTTCAGTCACTCAGTCATGTCCAACTCTTTGGGACCTCAGGCCTGTCTATCACCAACTCCCAGAGTTCACTCAAACTCATGTCCATCAAGTCGGTGATGCCATCCAGCCATCTCATTTTCTGTCGTCCCCTTCTCCTGCCCCCAATCCCTCCCAGCAGCAGAGTCTTTTCCAGTGACTTAACTCTTCGCACGAGGTGGCCAAAGTATTGGAGCTTCAGCTTTAGCATCAGTCCTTCCAATGAACACCCAGGATTGATCTCCTTTAGAATGGACTGGTTGGATCTCCTTGCAGTCCAAGGGACTCTCAAGAGTCTTCTCCAGCACCACAGTTCAAAAGCATCAATTCTTCAGCGTTCAGCTTTCTTTATAGTCCAACTCTCACATCCATACATGACTACTGGAAAAACCATAGCTTTGATGAACCTTTGTTGGCAAAGTAATGTCTCTGCTTTTTAATATGCTATCTAGGTTGGTCATAAATTTCCTTCCAAGGAGTAAGCCTATTAGACAACCTATAAATGGAAATACTAAATTTTGGTATTGTTTGCAGAATGCTTCTTATAGAAGTGAGACCTCTTTACATTCTTTAACTCTAGTAAGGGAGAATAGCTTGAGGTCTTTTTTTCTTTTTTTTACTGAATCTTGACATTTCTACTTTGTGATTTCTCGAGTTATAAAACATTAATGAGCATTACAAGCACTGTTTCACAAACTACACACTAAAGTTCTAAAGCATTTTAAAAAGCTACTTTTAAAGGCTTAAGAGCCTACGTTTCTGATTACGTAGAAGTTATCCCATGAGAGGTTTCAAAGTAAGGGTTGGCCAAAAAGGTCACTCGGGTTTTTCCATGCGATCTTATGGAAAACCTTAAACGAATTTTTTCAGTCAACTCAATAAAATCATAATGAAAACAAGGTAAAAAGTAACTGCATGATTCTAGTGTGGCCTGATGATAGCTGCTACTGTGTCCTGATAACCATGGCAAACAGTCTCCACATCTCCAAGGAAAAGCAGACTTTAAGGTCTCCCAGCATTGAATTAGAACCCCTTGTTTCTAAAATAATCTTTCAGAATCAATGAACTATTAAAAGTGGGCACATATCTCCCCAGAAATTGGTAAGATTGTTTTTGGTAAAATTATATCAAATAATAAAAACAAAACTTTATTTTGCATTCTGCCTCCCTTCATAGAATTTGCAATCCAATAGGAAACATACAAACAACATCTGAAAAACCAAGCTATAGCAGGATATAACAGAGTTATGAAACCGGGTTGTTTTCTCTTCTCATATGTTCCTCGTTTCTGACAATGCAAATGGTAAACGGAGGACTTCTTAAAGTAAGGTCTACAGCAAGGTAGAAAAACAAAGGTGGCTTTGAAATATTTTCATTTCTAGCTATTTTCTCCAAAAGCCTAAGACTTTGGGGAACTTAAAAGAATTTTTATTTCCACCAAAGGCAATAGATTCAAGGAAAGGGTTTCCACAGTATAAAATAACTGCCCTAGCCTTTTGTTGATAGGGGAGGGGATGGCGAAGTAGGGGTTATAACAAAAGGAAAAAAAGGAAAATCAAAATGACATTATAAATCACAGCAAGAATGTCCAGAGTAAATGGTGAACAGGTTCACATCAAGAAAAAGAACCATGAGACACAGCTGTTCTTGATCAAGGACAAAGTTGTCCCACAGGACTACAGACAGGAGAGCGCACAAACTAACAACCCAAACATCACACAATCAAGTTTGGCTCAGGGAACAACCATTCTCGTCTGATATCATCTACAGAAGATTTCAATTTATTATCAGCTAACATGTTGCCCAACAGTCATGCAGGAGGAGAGACGCCGGCGTCACAAATTGTATACATAGCACCTGAATCTCCTCCTGATACCATCTCTCCACACAAAGCTTAGGATTCTTTAGGATTCTTCACCTGAAGCCAATACAACTTTGTAACTCAACTATACTTCAATTAAAAAATCTTTTTAAAGCTTAAGGATTCTTTCGAGCCCAAGAAGAAACAGGTCATACACTGAAGACCCAGTAAGCAGGTTCAGTTCAGTCGCTCAGTCGTGTCCGACTCTCCGCGACCCCATGAATCACAGCACGCCAGGCCTCCCTGTCCATCACCAACTCCCGGAGTTCACTCAAACTCATGTCCATCGAGTTGGTGATGCCATTCAGCCATCTCATTCTCTGTCGTCCCCTTCTCCTCCCGCCCCCAACCTTTCCTAGCATCAGAGTCTTTTCCAGTGAGTCAACTCGTTGCATGAGGTGGCCAAAGTATTGCAGTTTCAGCTTTAGCATCAGTCCTTCCAATGAACACCCAGGATTGATCTCCCTTAGAATGGACTGGTTGGATCTCCTTGCAGTCCAAGGGACTCTCAAGAGTCTTCTCCAACACCACAGTTCAAAACCATCAATTCTTCGGTGATCAGCTTTCTTCACAGTCCAACTCTCACATCCATACATGACCACGGGAAAAACCATAGCCTTGACTAGACGGGCTTTTGTTGGCAAAGTAATGTCTCTGCATTTCAATATACTATCAAGGTTGGTCATAACTTTCCTTCCAAGGAGTAAGCGTCTTTTAATTTCATGGCTGCAGTCAGCATCTGCAGTGATTTTGGAGCCCAAAAGAATAAACTCTGACACTGTTTCCACTGTTTTTCCATCTATTTCCCATGAAGTGATGGGACCAGATGCCATGTAAGCAGGTAGGGTTGGCAAAACTGAAATAAGCCACTTTGAATCTGTGTTTAGACTCTTCCCCAAGAACACAGTCACTATGTATCTTAAAAGGGAATTTACACTTCCGGGGGAGTTTAGCCAAGTACGACAAAACTGAGCGACTTCACTTTCACTTTTCACTTATTGGAGAAGGAAATGGCAACCCACTCCAGTGTTCTTGCCTGGAGAATCCTAGGGATGGCGGAGCCTGGTGGGCTGCCGTCTATGGGGTCGCACAGAGTCGGACACGACTGAAGTGACTTAGCAGCAGCACCAGCAGGATGTAGAACGGAGAAGGCAATGGCACCCCACTCCAGTACTCTTGCCTGGAAAATCCCATGGATGGAGGAGCCCAGCAGGCTGCAGTCCATGGGGTTGCACAGAGTCGGACACGACTAAATCGACTTAGCAGCAGCAGCAGCAGCAGGATGTAGAAAGTCACACTTAAAAAAATCACTGCTTAAAAAAAAAATCACTGCAAATCATGTATATTTTCCTAGGGCTTAAATATTACATCAGGAATTTTAAGGAAAATATTAAGCAATTTAATGGTAATTCAAAGCATAATTTTTACACATTAAAACAGAATAGATTCTAATTACGGAAGAGAACACAAAACTAAAGTACTAAGTATTATAGACTTTACCTTCAAATTTAAAAATATTCCCTTCGACTCTGCCCTAGAGTTTTAGCTCCCTCTCCTCTGGGAATAAAATTCTTCAGTAGGAAATGTAATAAACACTGTTACACAATAACATGTGAAATTCATTGTGATCTTTAGGGTACTCTATATCTTCGGGGTAAAAAAAAAAAAAAACAACTTTAAAAAATGAGATTGCACTGACAAAGTATGTTACAAACTACATACTGAAAGAAGCAAATATTTATATAAACATAGGTTATCTAAATAGATATGAAGATGCATTTCATACTTTGATGGGGAAAGTTACTCCCTTCATCCTCATTTAGGTAAAAAGGATTTTGGTTTTTTTTTCCGACGCACCAGCTCTACTCAGCCGCATCCCTCACCCCTTGCGGCCCCTCGTGGTTTCTTGGTTTTCTTCACAGCAGAGGAGCTGGAGATGGTTCCCATGGCGTCCTCGTGGACGCGATGGGTGCGCTGACGGGAGACGATGGTGCCCTGGCTAGGAGCAGGCCCCAGGCCAGGTTCAGGCTCCGCCAGGGACCGCACCGACACTGGGGTGGCGGCCTCGCAGCGCCCAGCCGGGGCCAGCGCCCGGGGCTCGTCCTCACGGGCAGCGCCATCCTGCTCGAGCTGGTCCACCTGCACCCGCGCGGGCCGCGCCTCGCTGAGCCTGCGCACCACCCCCTCCTCCGGCCTCAGCTTCACACCCAGCCTTGATATTCTGTTCCACAGACCCCAGCAGCTCCATCGACCAGGGTAGTCATGCCCGTAGTCTCCGGTTACCGGCTTCTCTCCCCCTTGTTTCTGAGGTGACTGCGTCGGAGGACGTTACTGGGCAGCCCGGTGAGCGTCAGCTAGGAGCGCCCAACTACGCTGCTTCCGCCGGGACTAGATATGGAGCAGCTTATATAGTGGGTACCCATCCACCATCGCGTGCTTACGGCAACTTACAGCCACGCTTCAGTTGTTCCTTCCGCCGTCGCCAGCGCCAAGCATCGAACACTGGTACCCCGTGGTCTGTGCGTTGTCCAGACCTCGGCCTGGACGTTGTCCAGCTTGGCTCAGACCCGGTAATACCGCTCCTTCAAGTCCTCTGCAGGCGGCTCCATCAACTGCTGGCCATCATCCCAGGCATGGCGAACGACAAAAGGGAGACCAAAGCAGCGGCTGAGGTCAAAGAGGTGGTCAGTTTCCACCTCTGTTTGAGTGAGGTGGTGAAGCTAGAGCTGGTACTCCTGCTCCGAATGCACGGGCACCGACAGTCTTATCGAACGTGGGCAAAGGGAACAGCCTTGCCCTCCTCAGCTGCCTGGCGCCAGTGGAAGAACGAGCTCTATCCTTGCAGGCTGGGTTGGTGAAGGGCATCCACTTCCAGGGCCACGTCTTCTTGGAGCCCAGCTTGGCCCTCACGGTGCAGAGGCCTTGCCCGTGTTACTGGATAGCAGTTGGTCTACATCCTTCTTGTCAGAGTAGAGCAGCGGATAGACTTCTGGAAGGCCAAGGCCTCGTAGGACTTCTTGGGCTTTTTCTTGTCTGGCTTGATAATCTACTTCTTGCTGATGGTCCCGGAAGCCCCGTGCCTCTCTCATCCCCAAGTTCTAGAATGCCCTACACATCTGCACCCACAGCCATGGCGCTAGGAGATGAATGCCTGAATTTCCAAGCTTCAGCCAGGTGGCTCCTCTATAGCCGCAAAACCATGGACCTTTTTTTGTGTGGGGGGGGAGGAGAAAGGGATGCAACAACCGTATTGAAATAAAATCTAATGAGAACTCAAAAGGGAGCGCTTAGGCACCTCCTTTCAAGCTCAGGACCAAGTGGCTAAGAATGGATTCTTTCAGGACGTTGTGGTCACAGAGGGCGTGCCCATCTTCAGGCTTTTTCCCAGTGCTTGTCTGGTGTCTGTATCAATGTCGGCTCACAGGCAGTAACCAAACCAGTCGTTTGAATTGGAAAATTTGCATATGAAGAATTATTCATTCATCAGAGGGAATTTACTAATAAAAAAGATAGAGAGAATCTAAAGAATATAGAAAAAGCAGGTATAAGTGGCAGCCACTCCTGCCAGGACTAAAACAGAGTATTCAAGGAAGAGCATCTTAGGAGAGTCTCCCAGACTGAAGCTCAGAACCACCTGGAGAAGGTGCAGCTGCCTCCCACTTCAGGGAGAGAATTTCCCTGAGGTGTTGAGTACCAGGCCTGGCCAGCCGGAAACTATCTGCACTAGGGAATTCCAGCGGCACCGCTAGGAAGCCACCAGCTGAAGAGAATGAGGAACAGGTCGCTGAAACTTGCTGGGAAGATCCCTCTAAGGTGAGAACAAATCTCACTAGAAAGCGGATTCTGAAGTGCTGATAAAACTTTCTAAGAAGCCACCCGCAGGGGGGCGCACTTTTGAGTGACCCCTCAAGAGAAAGGCAGTTCAGCTGCATATCCGTGGAGCAAAAGGGGAAAACCACTGGGTTCAGGAAGAAGAGTGTCCTTTCTCCTGTGGAGCCCTTCTAGAGCCTTCTACTATAATGCTAAACATTATCCCAAGTGTTAAGTGATGATAAGGTCCAGCTCCGATAATACAAAGCAGGACAAAGGAGGACAGTTTAAGGGCTGAGGCTATACTTTGAAAACAGACTCATTGTCCTTCCAGACAACTCCAACTATAATCCTTTAGCCATAAAGAAAGACCAGCATCCACTTCAAAACTCTGCATGTCCATCTCTCACCTATACATAAACATTTTGGGGTCTGTGTCAGGGGTTGGATTAATATCAAGAAACATTTGCTTCTGGCAGTTTCATTTCTTAGATGAAGCTGCAAATCAATAAGTAACAGTGGGTAATATAAGAACATTAAGAAAAACATTAAAAAGGTAAAAGAATGACTGCAAGCTCTTTTTCTGAGATGCTAGGACACTTAGCAGCAGCAGGACACTGTTTGATGGGGAAATCAGTCCTGAATATTCATTGGAAGGACTGATGCTGAAGCTGAAACTCCAATACTTTGGCCACCTGATGCAAAGAGCTGACTCACTAGAAAAGACCCTGATGCTGGGAAGTATTGAAGGTGGGAGGAGAAGGGGACAACAGCGGATGAGATGGTTGGATGGCATCACTGATTCGATGGACATGAGTTTGAGTAAGCTCTGGGAGTTAGTGATGGACAGGGAAGCCTGGTGTGCTGCAGTCCATGGGGTTGCAAAGGGTCAGACACGTCTGAGCGACTGAACTGAACTGGTTATCCTGTGCATGTATGCTAAGTTGCTTCAGTCATCCAACTCTTTGTGACCCTATGTACTGTAGCCCACCATGCTCCTCTGTCCTTGGAATTCTCCAGACAAGAATACTGGAGTGGGTTGCCATCCCCTTCTCCAGGGGATCTTCCCAACCCAGGGATCAAACCCATGTCTCTTAGTCACCTGCATTGGCAGGCGGATTCTTTACCATTAGCACCACCAGGGAAGCCCCTTACTATCCTGTGTAGGTCATTGTATTGGTTTGGTACAGTTTGTTATCTAAGTACATATATCAGTTCAGTTCAGTTCAGTCGCTCAGTCATGTCCGACTCTTTGCGACCCCATGAATCACAGCACGCCAGGCCTCCCTGTCCATCACCAACTCCCGGAGTTCACTCAAACTCATGTCCATCGAGTCGGTGATGCCATCCAGCCATATCATTCTCTGTCGTCCCCTTCTCCTGCCTTCAATCTTTCCCAGCATCAGGGTCTTTTCCAGTGAGTCAACTTGTCGCATGAGGTGGCCAAAGTATTGGAGTTTCAGCTTTAGCATCAGTCCCTCCAATGAACATCCAGGATTGATCTCCTTTAGAATGAACTGGTTGGATCTCCTTGCAGTCCAAGGGACTCTCAAGAGTCTTCTCCAACAACCACAGTTCAAAAGCATCAATTCTTCGGCGATCAGCTTTCTTCACAGTCCAACTCTCACATCCATACATGACCCCTGGAAAAACCATAGCCTTGACTAGATGGACCTTTGTTGGCAAAGTAATGTCTCTGCTTTTTAATATACTAGATGGATAGATAGATAGGTATACATATATAAAATGATTGATTGGATTGTTTCCTTTATCTAGATTTAATATTTTATTGATAGAGTTAGATTATATCTGGCACAAAGCTTTTGTTTTCTGCCTAATATCTTTTCTATTCCTCTGTTCCTCCTTTACATTAAGTATTTTTGCTCTAAGTAAATTTTTAAATGTAACATTGTAATTTCTTTAATATATTTTCACTTTTTTAAAAGAGTCTTTTCTTAGTTGTTGCTCTGGGTATTTTTGTATATATTTATTAGAATATACTCTAGATTTATATTGGAATAATTCCATTGAGATATGGAAACATTAATTCTGAATAGCTTAAGTTTTTGTGTTATTATTCTTATTCACACTGAATCTATATATCATACCAATCCAACAATAAATTGTTCTAATTATTACTTAATTGTATTTTTTTAAAGGAGCTGAGAAAAGAAATGAGAGCAGGTATAGATTTATAACACTTAACATGTACACATTTATATCTCCTCATGTACCTTTTCTTGTTCTCTACACCTGTCCCTGTAGCTTTGAATGACCACCTGGTATCATTTCCTTAGCCCAATAGAGCTTTGTTCCCACCCACCTCCTTTGTGATGTTGGCAAATAACATTTCTATATGTTCTTGACCAAACAGTACAATTATATACAATTATACTGCTTTATTGGAGAAGGAAATGGCAACCCACTCCAGTATCCTTGCCTGGAGAATCCCATGGACAGAGGAGCCTGGTAGACTACAGTCCATGGGGTCGCAAAGAGTCAGACACGACTGAGCGACTTGACTTTATACTGCTTTATACAAGTTATTTTGTTGTCCTTTAAGAGAAGAGAAAATCATCACTTTACCACTTTCATATTTCTCCAAAATTCAGGGATGAAATCACTTTTTGTATAAACCTTGAACTTTGAGTGACTTAGGAGTTGGAAATTCGTAACAGATCTTAATTAATTAGGACTAACTTGAGAGATGAAGATTCAAAAGAAAATATGCAACTGTCTCCTTTGATTGCCCTCAAAGCATTAAGGAAATTACAATCTGAATGTGTTAAGGAGTTCTGTTCAATTACTATTTTCTAGTTTTTTTTTAAAAGTCCTATATGTGGAAAGTATATTCCAGAAGAGCTATTTAAAATTATAAAATATGATACTGTTAAAGTGCTGCACTCAATATGTCAGCAAATTTGGAAAATTCAGCAGTGGACATAGGACTGGAAAAGGTCAATTTTCATTCCCATCTTGAAGAAGGTCAATGCCAAAGAATGTTCAAACTACCATGCAATTGCACTCATTTCACATGCTAACAAGGCTTCCCATGTGGCGCTAGTAGTGAAGAACTTTACTGCCAATGCAAGAGACATAAGAAACTGGATCCCTGACTTGGGAAGATCCCCTGGAAAAGGCATGGCAATCCACTTCAGTATTCTTGCCTGGAAAATATTATAGACAGAGGTGCCTAGCAGGCTACAGCCCATTGTGTCGCAAAGAGTCAGACACGACTGAAGTGGCTTACACACAATGCTATCAAGGTTATGCTCCAAATCCTTCAAGCTTGCGACTTCAACAGTATGTGAACTAAAAACTTCCAGATGTACAAGCTGGACTTAGAAAAGGCAGAGGAACCAGAGATCAAATTGCCAGTAATCACTGGATCATGGAGAAAGCAAGGGAATTATAGAAAAATAACTACTTCTGCTTCATTGACCATGCTAAAGCCTTTGATTGTGTGGATCACAACAAACTGGAAAACTTTTAAAGAGATAGGAATACCAGACCACCTTCCTGTTTCCTGAGAAAACTGTATGCAGGTCAAGAGGCAGCAGTTAGAATGGGACATGGAACAACAGACTGGTTCAGAATTAGGAAAGGAGTACGTCAAAGCTGTATATTGTCACCCTGCTTATTTAACTTCTATGCGGAGAACATCGTGTGAAATCCCAGGCTGGATGAATCACAGCTAGAATCAAGATTGCCAAGAGAAATATCATCAAGTTCAGATATGCAGATTATACCAATGTAATGGCAGAAAGCTAGAGGAACTAAAGAGCCTCTTGATGAAGGTGAAAGAGGAAGTGAAAAAGCTGGCTTAAAAACTCAGCTTTCTTTTTTTTTTTTTAATTTATTTTATTGGAGGCAAATTACCTTACATTAATATATTGGTTGGTTTTGCCATACATTGACATGAATCCGCCCCGGGTGTACACGTGTTCTCTTTCTTGAACCCCCCTCCCACCTCCCTCTTCCCCATATCCTCCCTCCATGTCATCCCCGTGCACCAGCCCCAAGCATCCTGTATCATGCGTCGAACCTGGACTGGTCACTTATGATAATATACATGCTACAATGCCGTTCTCCCCAATCATCCCACCTTCACCCTCTCCCACAGAGTCAGCTTTCAAACAACTAAGATCATGGTATCCAGTTCTATCACTTCATGGCAAATAGAAGAGGAAGCAATGGAAACAGTGACAGATTTTCTTTTCTTGGGCTCCAAAATCACTGCAGATGGTAGACATGAATGTGAGCAAACTCCAAGAGATAGTGGAGGACAAAGGAGCCTGGCTTGCTGCAGTCAATGGGGTTGCAACGAGTCAGACATGACTTAGCAACTGAACAACAATATGCAGGAGGTCCAATGACTGAAACATAATTAAAAGCCTAAATTGATGACTTAACGATGTTGAAAAAGAAGCATTAGGCCTTGATGCTACAGTGCAGCATAAAAAGATTTTAGACCCATTTATCTGGATAATTTAACAGCAATTTCTCTGACGATGAAAGGAGTGAAATAAATGACCTGTTGCTGTATCATCCAGCCATGCATTTGTGATTTCAGTAGTTACAAACATTATTACCCCATCTTCTCAGTTTTATTCTTTTTTTTTTTTTTTTACTGCTCTTTAAAATTCAGGTATCATGCATGAATAACACTTTCATGGAAGGTAAAAGAGGTCTTATCTGAAATAAGCACCACTTCTCATTTTACAACCATGATATCAAAAGAAACTTACACTCTGACCTTACATTTGAAAGACTATTGTATATAATGTGATAAAAAGTCATGGAAGGATTTAGCAGACTTGTAGGTTCAAGCACCTGAGTCCAAGGGTAAAGATGCAAAAGTAAAAATAGTAAAAAAATAAAATAAAACCTGCTAAAGTAGAATGACTGTTTCCCTCTGGCAAAATCACTGCCTCCCAGAAATAAAATGTAACATCCCAATTCTTTCAAGTGAGACCCTCTGATTTTTCCTTCACCATCACCCTGGGGCCATATCCAAAGCCACCTTCCTCTTAACTAGATAGCAAGGTTACAATGAGCCTAGAGGAGAAGCCGATATATAAATGGGAATGCCTCTCCGTTAGAAAACACTGGTGAGGAAGACCGCAAAAGAAAACCTAAAAAGACAAAGAAGTAAATGTGGTATAATCTAGAAAGACAAGAAAGAACAACCTAAATTTAGTATATCAGAAAAAATAAAATGAGTTTCCTTCTCTTTTGATGCTTTCTAACCTAAAGCTGGAAGGAATTGAAGGCTCATCTAATCTGGCTTCCTGGTTTTTCAGATAAACGAATTGTAGCCTAGAAAGGTCCAGCTCCAGATACATTCTTTGAGATTCTCCTGAACATATAGTTCTAGAAAGAGTAATAACTGTTAAAAAAAAAAAAAAAAAAACTTTTAAAGGGAGAACACAAAAGTTTAAAAGTATACTTAAAATGAAGCTAAATTTAAATATGTATTACTTTGTAGGTCTATCCCAATATACTAAAAGAAAAAAGTGAAGTGCCACCTTTTCAATTTTTATGGTGATTTATAGTTTAGAAAAGGTATTATTTGGGGTCTTCCCTGATAGCTCAGTTGGTGAAGAACCTGCCTGCAATGCAGGAGACCCAGGTTTGATCCCTGGGTCAGGAAGATCTCCTGGAGAAGGGAATGCTACCTACTCCAGTACTCTTGCCTGGAAAATTCCATGGACACAGGAGCCTGGAGGGCTATAGTACATGGGGTGAGAAGTGTTAGACTGAGCGATTAACACTTTCACTTTCACTTTACTTTGGGAAAGGACTAATTGATAAATGTAAAAATATTGCATTTTATATTTGATATGGGATGCATTGTTATTATAAGAAAATATCCACTAAAAAAGCTGGATTCACTTTTAATAAGTTTTTTAAATGGGCAAATGATATTTATCTCTGACAGCTAATATTGAAGAGGCCAGTGAAGAATTGGAAGATTTAACAATTTAAGCATCTTAAAGGCATACCTACTAACATGGATAAATCTATGAAGATTATTCAACTTAAATAAAGGAAAGGGAAGTGAAGTGAAGTCGCTCAGTCGTGTCCGACTCTTTGCGACCCCATGGATTGTAGCCTACCAGGCTCCTCCATCCATGGGATTTTCCCTGCAAGAGTACTGAAGTGGGTTGCCATTTCCTTCTCCAGGAGATCTTCCCGACCAGGGGTTGAACCCAGGTCTCCTGCATTGTAGGCAGATGCTTTACCATCTGAGCCACCAGGGAAGTCCAAAGCAGTCTTCAATTTTATAAAGCATTTGTAAAAAATTAACAAACATAAATCTCAATGAAAAAGACCAGAAGGGGGAGCTCACACATGCTGTGACAACAGCAGAGCCCAATAAGGAAAAGAAAGGTTCCTTTCCTTTCCATTCTTGGCGAGGATTCAGCCAATGAAAAGCCATGTACTCTGTTCACGGTAGCTCCCCTGACCCCCCAACTTCCTTTTCTTCTCTATAAAAGCATTCTCCTCCCTTTGCCTTGTGGGAATTTTCAGGGTTGAGGAACTCAAATTATAATTCTCTGCAAATCTTGAATGAACCCATCTTTGCTGGAGAAATGTCTGGCAGTCTGTTTGTTACTGGTTAACAGGTTTCATGAACCGTGAACTTCCAGATATTCAAGCTGGTTTTAGAAAGGGCAGAGGAATCAGATCAAATTGCCAACATCCGCTGGATCATCAAAAAGCAAGAGAGTTCCAGAAAAGTATCTATTTCCGCTTTATTGACTACACCAAAGCTTTTGACTGTCTGGATTACAATAAACTGTGGAAAATTCTGAAAGAGATGGGAATACCAGACCACCTGACCTGCCTCTTGAGAAATTTGTATGCAGATCAGGAAGCAACAGTTAGAACTGGACATGGTTCTAAAATCGGGAAAGACTGGTTCCAAATCGGGAAAGGAGTATGTCAAGGCTGTATATTGTCACCCTGCTTATTTAACTTATATGCAGAGTACACCATAAGGAACGCTGGGCTGGAAGAAGCACAAGCTGGAATCAAGATTGCCGGGAGAAATATCATTAACTTCAGATATGCAGATAACACCACCCTTATGGCAGAAAGCAAAGAAAAACTAAAGAGCCTCTTGATGAAAGTGAAAGAGGAGAGTGAGAAAGTTGGCTTAAAACTCAACATTCAGAAAACTAAAACCATCTGGTTTAATCAGATGGTTTAATCAGACAATCAGTCTGTTGTCCCATGTCCATTTCTAACTGTTGCTTCCTGATCTGCATACAGATTTCTCAAGAGGCATCTGGTCCAATCACTTCATGGCAAACAGAGAAACAATGGAAACAGAGACTTTATTTTCTTGGGCTCCAAAATCACTGCAGATGGTGACTGCAGCCATGAAATTTAAAGACACTTTCCTTGGAAGAAAAGTCACGACCAACCTAGACTGCATATTAAAAATCAGAGCTATTACTTTGCCAACAAAGGTCCGTCTAGTCAAAGCTATGGTTTTCCCAGTAGTCACGTATGGATGTGAGAGTTGGGCTATAAAGAAAGCTGAGCACTGAAAAATTGATGCTTTTGAACTGTGGTGTTGGAGACCACTCTTGAGAGTCCCTTGGACTGCAAGGAGATCCATCCAGCCCATCCTAAAGGAAATCAGTCCTAAATATTCATTGGAAGGACTGATGCTGAAGCTTCAGCTTCAATACTAGGTGAACAATACTATGGTCACATAATGCGAAGAGCTGACTCATTTGAAAAAACCCTGAGGCTGAGAAAGATTGAAGGCAGGAGGAGAGGGGGATGACAGAGGATGAGATGGTGGATGGCATCACTGACTCAATGGACATGAGTTTGAGCAAGCTCCGGGAGTTGGTGATGGACAGAGAAGCCTGGCGTGCAGTCCATGGGGTCTCAAAGAGTCAGACACGACTGAGCAACTGTACTGAACTGGACTGGACTATAGCCTGACAGGCTCCTCTGTCCATAGGTTTTCCTAGGTAATAATACTGGAGTGAGTTGCCATTTCCTTCTCAAGCTGAATTCCCGACCCAGGGTTCAAACCCGTGTCTTCTACATTGCAGGTGGATTATTTACTGCTGAACCAATAATTCAAACATATGGCAAAATGGTGGTTAATAGAATATTATATAGTGCATTGACTTTTTAAAAAGTGCTTTCCAAGGATAGCAATCAGCTATAACAAGAAGAAAATTTAAATTCATATTTAGAGTTTGACTGCCACCTACAGGGTTATTTTTAGCCTTGTTTTCTTCTATTTCCAAATGATCAATGTTACTAAAACTTTAAAAATTTGATAAAATTTTGAGGAAAAAATAAACTGTGAATAAAGTTGAAGTTGTTTATTCCACTGACAAACTGCTTCAAAGAAAATTTAAATGATCTCTCTTGAAGCTCTATATATGACTTATTGTACATGAATTTCATTTCTTGCTGAGATTTAGACTAATCATTCTCTTTTTCATGATAAAATACTTAAAAGTGTATTTTCGGGCCACGATATAAAACCACATATAAAGTGATCCTAATTTAGTACAATATATTCTTCTAAATAGTGGAAATCTTAATTTTAAGGACATTGCTAAATGTTTTAACCAAAGCGGATTAAGAGGCAGTGGATGAAACAGATATAGCCTGCCAGGCTCCTCTGTCCATGGAAATTCTCCAGGCAATAATACTAAACTGGGTTGCCATGTCCTCCTCTGAGGGATCTTCCCAACCCAGGAATCGAACCCAGGTCTCCCGCACTGGGGCAGATTCTTTACCATCTGAGCCACCAGGGAAGCCCCATATCCGTACAAGATAAACAGCAAATAATTTGAAGGGGAATGAGAAGAAACTATTTCCTTGGAAATGTAGCAATGTTACTATGACATGAAGCCTAATATAAACTTCTATTAAATCAAGTCTATTAAGGGTACTATAATACATTTGTCAAGGCATAAACTGAGGTTCTGTACAAACCACCAAAGCATCAATCATTCCATCCTGGCTATGAGGCACTGCCATGTCTTTACCAGCTATAACTCTACACTCTGGCTTACTGGAGTCATCCTTTCTTCCAGATGAGGTTTATTAAGACACCCAGTTCCCTGACAGCATCCAATTCAGAGCTGCTGCTACTGCTAAGTCACTTCAGTCGTGTCCGACTCTGTGCGACCCCACAGACGGAAGCCCACCAGGCTCCCCCGTCCCCAGGATTCAACTTTCGCCCAAATCACCTAACACAAACCCAAATTCTATTATATATTTTTCTAACATCCTCTATTGGAACAACCCCCACTATTCCTCATGGTGTGTGTTTCCCTTTCTGCCACTGCATAATAAATCCAAAGCTGATTCCCGATCATGGAAGCATTTTATTCAATAAATCACATAACCTGATTATTAAAAATTAAATTGTTTTTTTAAAATTTCAGATTTCCCTTTTTCTCCAGTATTTTTACTCATACCCATTTTTAATAATTACACTATAACTGTCCATTGGATTGGGCTTCCCAGGAGGTGCTAGGGGTAAGGAACCCAAGGGCCAATGCAGGAGACATGAGAGACACAGGTTTGATCCCTAGATTGGGAAGATCCCCTGGAGGAGGGCGTGGCAACCTAGATTAATGTTTCACTTAGTGAATTTTTTGCAAAAATAACCAAAGTGATTCACCTGTCTGAATACTGTGCAATGTGATTTTTCAGGTCCTCACACCAAGGGTTCAGTTCAGTTCAGTTCAGTTCAGTCGCTTAGTCGTGTCTGACTCTTTGAGACCCCAGAATCACAGCACGCCAGGCCTCCCTGTCCATCCCCAACTCCCAGAGTTCACTCAAACTCATGTCCATCGAGTTGGTGATGCCATCCAGCCACCTCATTCTCTGTCGTCCCCGTCTCCTCCCACCCCTATTCCCTCCCAGCATCAGAGTCATTTCCAGTGAGTCAACTCTTCACACGAGGTGGTGTTTATTAAATGTCCGCTGGCCTTGTGACTTGCTTCAATCACTAGAATGTTTCGAAGTGCTGCTGCCAGTCATGAGCTTAGCCCCCAGGGACATGCACTTTTGCCTTCTTGCTCTTGAACCCTCCACTGTCATGTGACCAGTGCTGGCCCAGTGATGGATCAAAACCAGGAGGAAGAGAAACAAGCTAGGTAGCCAGCACCCAGTCAGACTGGCCGCTGACTGCAGACATGTGAACGAGCCCAACAGAGATCAGACACACCCAGACCCAGTGACTTCAACCACAAATTCCAACTCTCAGACCTACGAAATAAAGGGTTGTTTTTAACCTGCTAAATTTTTTGGTGATATATTATCTAACAGAGGTGATTTTATATAGTTGGCAGTCAGTTTCCATTTGCCAGATTTATCATTTCACTTTTATGAAATTCACAATTTATCTGCTTAGTAGTGTATTGCTCATTAGTTCAAACACAGACAACAACAAATAGTGAAGAAATAGTGCAAGGCATGTTGCATGTTTATTGGTCTGTGTGGTTTTAAATAGTCAAAGTGGAAAGTTAAAATTAGGATTAACTATGGGAATTATTTGGTTAGTATAGAAAATAGATATTTCACATAAGTAGCCATTTGCAGTGGTAAAGAATCCGCCTGCAAATGCAAGAGAAATAGGTTTGATCTCTTGTCCAGGAAGATCCCCTGGAGGATGGCACGGCAACCCACTCCAGTATTCTTGCCTGGAGAATCTCATGGACAGAGGAGCCTGGTGTGCTACAATCCATGGGATCACAAAGAGACATGATGTAGCAAATGAGTAATAAGAGCAAGCCACTTGCAGTAGTTTACTCATTTGATTGCTTAGAATAACCTATTACAGATGTTTCCTTTAGATGAATATATTGTGGTTTTCTTTAGTAACTATTTTTGTTATTTGATTTTGACTTGCAAATGAAAATGGATGGGTTATAAATAGTAATGAGCCAAATGGTGCGTTAGTAACATACTGGCACTACTTTTAACCTCAAAGTCTTAGTTAACCTGGAATTATCAAGCTTCATTTCAAAAAATGTCTGTACCTAAGAAACATAACATTATGATGCTGAGGACAATTCCTACTGGTTTTTGCAACCCTCTGTGAAACCCAGAAACAGTGCAAAGCATGATGCAGAAACAGTAATTATTCCCTGCTCTAATGCTGAGTGGGTGGCAATGATGCAAAATGGGATATTACAAAGCCTAGTGAATCTAAACGCTTAAATTTATCTAAAAAATATAATTCCTGAGTTCAAAGCTAATGATTCACTGAAATCTGTTCTTTCTGTATCAGATGAACACAAATGATGTAGTTGTTTTAGGAACACAAGTTTACCTATTTGAGGGAATCAAATATTACAGTCTACCTCGACTTCCTCTCTCTTCCTCAAACATAAAACACCTCATCTGCTATCCTCATTCTCAAATGATGGCCTTACCACCTATTGAGGCTAGAAGACACCTTCCATTTCCAGGAGGTCTCACTGTGACATCTTATCTCCACCGAGCCTGTGCCCAATGCTTTGCCTTCTTTTCTGTTACTATGAATAAATATCTATTCAAAGCCAACTCCTCTAATTCCCCTATATTTCTGTGTTCCTTCTGCAAACTTCCTCAACCGCATCCTCATTTCCAGAGCTAATTCTTCTAACCTTCTCTGTAACAATTATCCTCTCTCTGCTAGATCGTACCTGTAATCTTGCTTTATTCTCTCCCATTTTTGCATTAAATAGTATTTCCCTTGTCTCCATGGGCTGCTCCTGCTATACCCCTGTCATTTTTTCTTGTTTTATAGAAAAAAACCTCTTCAAAATTATGACCTGGAACTAATTTTTCTCCTTTCCTATGTACAGAATTCACTCCAATAAAACTTCTGTTGATCCCATCCTATTGAAACAACATTGAACAAGATCTCCAGTGTCGATTATGTAACTAAAGCAACTGTGTTAATCTCAGCCTTCATTTTATTTGGCTACAGCAAGATCTAACCCAGTTGAATAACCCAGCTAAAAAACAAAACGCTTCTTCCCACTTGGTTTACATGGCACTGCTCCTCTTTCTTTCCATATCTCAGTGGTCACTTTCTGTGTATCCTTTGCTGTTTCCACATCAACTCATCAACCACTGAATATTGAAATGCCCCAGGTCTTAGTTCGAGGATAATTTTTCAATGTAAATCACTTCCTATGTGATCCTGCTTAGTTTCGTGGCTTTAAATTCTAGCAGTATGCTAACATCTCCCATATTTTTTTTCAATCCACATTTCTCACCTTTGAAGGATAATCGAATATTTGATTAATCTATTATATAATACACACGCACATTCTACTTAGTTTTTAAATGCATGACATATCATCAGCGAGCTCTGATTTGGGACACAATGGAGTAAGCAGTCAACAAATCCTTTCCCCAAGAAAGCAAATATAAAGTTGACTGGAAATGCCCAAAACAAACATTTCAGCATTCAAGAAACAAACCTCCCCCCAGCAAAAGCACTTATTCTTAAAGACTATGGAACTTCCCATAAGAATGACCGGCCTGTGGAGTTCTTACCTATGGTTCCCAAACCCCTCACCCCACAAACTCTGTCAGGGCAGAGGATTTAATCAGAACAGGACAGGTTATGGAACCAACAGCTTCACTACCTTTGCAGAGAGACCTTACTTAACTTAGAATCTGTTAAAGTGACAGTCTCAGAAACAAGAGGACAGGAAGGGGAAAAACAAAACTACTATATTAGAAGCTAAGAGTGGCCACATTTGCGTTTAATATTTAGGAGGGATAATCAGAGCTGCTTCTGGAGTGCTATCAACACATTTGATTTTGACCTGGGCAGTAGTTACATGAATGATCATTTTATAAGAATTTATTGAGCTGTACATTTATGTTTAATGTATATATTGATATTCTTCACATTTTGTTTAAAATTTCACAACTCTGTTTTTTTTAAATATATATGGATCTTCCTATTCCAGAATAAAGAGGAACTTTTGTAACCTGAACAAGCAGATTTCAGTGAGGCTCACAAAATATAGACATTCCTTCATTGCCTGATGTGGAATATAGGATCCCACACCAACTCACAAAACAGCCCTATCAACTGAATTTCATTGATCCAAAACTAAGAATAAGTGGGACTCATTAACAAAACAGAGAAAAAGAATCCCACGCTGATTGAAGGTTGTCTAAGCCCTTACCCCTCTATCTTCTCCATAGAAATTTGTTGAATTCTATGAAGCCTGTTAAATAAAAAAATGAAGGATGTTAAAAGAGTTCAAACTCACTGTGGCATTGTTTCGGGAAATTTTTATTTGGAAAATTATTTTTCACTTGTATTGTTTGATAGAAAACCTGCTCGTAAAAAAAAAAAAAATAGACCTTAGACAAAGTGAAACTTCCTTGAGAAAATATAAATTAATATTTTATTTTTCTTTGAGAAAAATGTGAATTAACATTAGAGGCTAAATTATTTTCATGTCAGAACATGACACTGATCAGCAGCATACTATATTTTTTTTTTAAACTTTAAACTTTATATTTTGTATTGGGGTATAGTCAATCAACAATGTTGTGGTAGTTTCAGGTGAGGAGAAAATAGACTCAGCCATATATATAAATGAATCCATTCTCCCCCAAACCCACCTCCCATCCAGGCAGCCACATAACATTGATCAGAGTTCCAAGCACTATACAGCAGGTCCTTGTTGGTTATCCGTTTTAAATACAGCGGTGGGTACATGGCCTTCCCAAACTCCCTAACTATCCCTTCCCCCCAGCAACCATAAATTCATTTCCTAAGTCTGTGAGTCTCTGTTTTGTAAGGAAGTTCATTTGTATTATTACTTTTTCTATTCCACATATAAGGGATGTCATACAGTATTTCTCCTTTTCTGTCTGACTTAATTCACTCAGCTGACAGATTGTATTTAGCAGTGAAGCCGAGTCCTCCAAAGTACCATGCCTCTCAAGCTACTTGTGAGGTGAATTGAGAGCTACCAGGCTTCCAGAAAAGCAATTGGATGCATTGGGACCTATACTCATCTCTGAAGTAAGACCAAAGATGGAATTCTGTTCTGAGCAAAGAAAATCAGTCTCTTTATTTTTCATATCCTCTGATGCTGCTGCTGCTGCTAAGTCGCTTCAGCCATGTCCAACTCTGTGCGACCCCATAGACAGCAGCCCACCAGGCTCCTCCGTCCATGGGATTTTCCAGGCAAGAGTACTGGAGTGGGCTGCCATTGCCTTCTCCACATATCCTGTGAGTAATGGTAAAATGTTGAGTGAAAGAAATGATGAAAACCTTTCTAGGTTATTAAACTGCTTATACTGCCCTTGAAACATGGCACCCAAAGTCAGGTATTGCTGCTGGACCAAAAGGAAAAGTCTGGGCTTTGGATTCAGAACCTAATAGAGCATTAAGAATTAACCAAGTACGTGGAGAGCCTGCCCGTCCGTGAGTGTGTGCCAAGGTTCTTATTGGAAGAAATTAAGACTCTGTCTGTAGGAAGCAGTCAAACCAAAATGAAACCAAATGGACTACCTGGACTTGCCCAGCATTGCAAAGAAGCAGAATTCATTGTACTTTCCAGTGCAGGCCCCAACTAAAGCAGTAAATCAAAGAAGAGATTCCATGACCTTTCTTTTTTGTCCACAAAATGCAGTTTGCTCAAGTATAAGAACTGCATAAAACATGAAGAGAAATCTATTTCAATTAAAGAAAACCCTGAGGCAGAGGAAAGGAATCCTTGTTCTGGCTGGTAGTCCCTGCTCTGAGTTATTATCATGTCAGCCACTCAGCATGCGAACCCCATCTCTAATTTAGAAGTAGACTTCTCTACCAGCTGCCTCTCTAGAAAGAAAAGGTGTGTGGTTGGGAATAGAAACCCCTCTTGAGACTCTTCCCAAATAATCACCCATCACCGTCTTGTACCTTCCTGTCTGAAGGCAAAATATAGTTTCACTTTTGCTGTAGGGATGCTAAGAAGAGGAAACTCTGCAAAATGTCAAGTACTTCTCTGGATACTGTGAACTGCATTAGATGTTTTTCCCCTAAATTACTCCCAGATAATTGCCTTAAATCTCTGCTACTGAAATGCAAGCCTGGCCTCTGTGTGTGTGTATATGTTAGTCGCTAAGTCATGTCTGATTCTTTGTGACCCCATGGACTGTAGCCTGCCAGGCTGCTCTGCCCATGGAATTCTCCAGGCAAGAATACTGGACTGGGTAGCCATTACTTTCTTCAGGGGATCTTCCCAAACCAGGGATCGAATCCATGTCTCCTACATTGCGGGCGGATTCTTTACCGACTGAACCACCAGGGAAGCCCAGCCCCTAAACATTGACTGTCATGCTTATAATAAGGGGAGCTTTATTTAATATGCTGAAATATACACCTCTCAAATTGTATGCCCTTGCTGTTCAAGATTTTAAATCTATATTTTTAAATTCCAGAAATTAGATATATCATTACCAATTGACATAGTTGATACCTTTTAAACGTACCCACAGGTATTTTATTTTCTGAGCTGACTTGCTTCTTGCTTCTCAGATTTTCCTAAGGGATCATTTTCCTTCTTCCTATATCACATTCACTAAAAATTTCTATACAGTCCATGGAATTTCCTGGGCCAGAATACTGAAGTGGGTAGCCTTTCCCTTCTCCAGGGGATCTTTCCAATCCAGGGATCAAACCCAGGTCTCCAGCGTTGCAGGCGGATTCTTTACCAGCTGAGCCACCAGGGAAGCCCAAAATTTCTTTAGTCTGCTAGAAATAAACTTTCTCAGTTTTTATTTTGTCTAAAACTATAATATGTTTATTTCACTCTCATCCTTGAAACATTTTCCCAAGTCTATAATTCTAGGTTGATAGTTATTTTCTCTCACTCTTTCAAATCTACTACTCCAGGGTCTTCTGGCTTCCTTCACTGCAAACGAGAAGAAAGACATCAATTTAACTACTATTCATTTATGTGTAATCCATTTTTCATTCTGACAGATTTTAAGGTCTTTTATTTTTCTTGGATTCTTTTTCTTCAGTATCTGTTATACATAAATTGAATATATCGATTTATTATTATTTTATATGTAATTTGCTTCCCCTACATCAAGATTATCTTTTTCCATCCTGGATATTTATTCTTTTTTTTTTTTGCTTTGTATTTTTATATATTATATTTTTCATTGTGTTTATCCTCTCATTTACTCATAGAATTCAGATTATACCCATATTAAACTGTCCCACTGTGTCTTCCAGTTCTCTTTACACCAATAGACAACAAGAAATAAGCAACAAACTCAGTTAGAAAAAAAAACTCACAGAGAAAGTGTTGGTACATAAAATATCTAAAATACGACACAAGTGATTATATCTGCAAAACAGAAAGAGACTCATACATAGAGAACATACTTGTGGTTGACAGGGGAACATGGGGGAGAGAAGGATCGGGAATCTGGGACTGGCAGATGCAAACCACTATATATAGGATGGGTAAACAACAAGGTCTTCCTGTGTAGCACAGGAAACTATGCCCAATACACCGTGAGAAACCAGAATGGAAAGGAATATGAAAAAAGAATATATACATATATTTTACATGTATATATAATATATATAGCTGAGCCACTTTGCTGTACAGCAGAAATTAACACAACATTGTAAATCAACTATACTTCAATAAAATGAATAAATAAATAAAAGTCAAAGAGATGAAGGGGAACCGTGACACATGCAGCACTCAAATCCAACAGCAGTGACTCTGTTAACATCCCAGGTCCTAAGAAACAAGGAGATGGAGTGGTTGCCAGCACTCAGAAAGACAGACCTGTGAGCGGCAGGCCACCTTTGAGATAAGCATTGATGCTCTGTGGAAGGGCAAAGCTGGACTAAGGCAACTTGCAGGGGGATCAAGGATTGACCATCCCCACTCCATCCATCTTCCTCTCTCCAATCCTCTGCCAGGACTCCTCACTGACTGGCTCCAACCAAAAACAGAGAGTATGGGATGTAGTCCATACAAGTCAGTCTGTTGGACAGTCACAGTGTTGGACTACCCCGACAGAGATTCACAGGCGGTCACAGTCATTGCTTATTAACGCAAATTACAAGGACACTGCAGCTCTCTCGATTTCATCCAGGGTCTGAGGCTTAGCTTTTTTAACAGCTCTGCCTTCTCTGTCGAGGTGACCTTCCAAACATGATCAGGTGGACCATCTCATTCAGAATCACCTGAGATCTTTATTAAAATGCACGTTTAGGACCCTAAAATCGTATAAGGATCAATTATGCTTAAGAATGGGTCCAAAAATCATATTTAATCTCTCTATAATCACAAAAATCACTGAGTTATAAAATAAGAATTTTGTGCAAGCCCTTTCATTATCTTCCTTACTAGATTCCTTAGAAAGGAGTTGAAATATTGCTAAGCAGAAATAATCATGATTTTCTATATGAAGTAGGAAATTTACAGATTTCTGTGACATTGTTGTTTAAAATTATTAAATGTAAGAGAATTTGGGGCTTCCCTGATGGCTCAGACAATAAAGACTCTGCCTGCAATGCAGGAGACCTGGGTTCAATCCCTGGGTTGGGAAGATCCCCTGGAGAATGCAACCCACTCCACTGAGCAAATGACACTTTCACTTCACTTCAAGAGAGGTTCCCCTAGAATCCGTTTATTATTTTTTTCTGTAAATCATATGGATACCTTTCAACTGTAAAATGAAAAAAATACAAAATTATCACTTAAGTGTTACCTACAAGTACATTTTGAAAACATGAAGATTGATAAAATGTAGACCTGTGGAGAAGAGTTCACGAAGAAAGTAGGATTTAAAGAAAGAATATCAGGGACTTACCTGGCAGTCCAGTGGTTAGGACTCCACACTGCCAATGCAGGGGGCACAGTTTCCATCCCTGGTCAGGGGACTAAGATCCCACATGCCTTGCAGCATGGCCAAAAGTTAAAAAACATAAAAAATTATATATATATATATAGTATCAGAGTCTTTTCCAGTGAGTCAACTCGTCGCATGAGGTGGCCAAAGTATTGGAGGAGAAGGGGATGACAGAGAATGAGATGGTTGGATGGCATCACCGACTCTGTGGACATGAGTTTGAGTGAACTCCGGGAGTTGGTGATGGATAGGGAGGCCTGGCGTGCTGTGATTCATGGGGTCGCAGAGAGTCGGACACGACTGAGCGACTGAACTGAACTGAACTGATATAGTAAGTATACTAAAATATGTATAATAATATGCGTGTGTGTGTATATATCTATATATATATATATGCATATGTAGGCTTCCCTGGTGACTGACCTGGTAAAGAATCAGCCTACAATGCCAGAGACCTGGTTTGATCCCTGGGTTGGGAAGATCCCCTGGAAAAGGGAATGGCTACCCATTTCAGTATTCTGGCCTGGAGAATTCCATATACTGTATAGACCATGGGGTAGCAAAGAGTTAGACACGACTGAGTGACTTTCACTTTCACTTTTCATAGACAGATTGGGAAGAAATATTTGTAATATATATAATCAAAATTTTGAAGGAGAAGGATCTGACCTATGTAGTAGAAGAAGGATACTAATGCAGCATCTGAAGAACCATGAAGGAATCCTGTGAAGGAATAAAAAGTCCCTGTTAGTTTAAACAGAAGATGAGTCAGATCAATCAGGGCTAGATTTGGAGGGCCTTCTGTAAGAGCCAGATCACTCTGGAATTTCAGTGCACGGCAGATCCTATGGATTTGCTGAACCATGCCCGATACCGGTGCCCTATTCCTTGTTTACTGCCACTCTAAGCTATGCAAAAACACCTGCTTCCCAGCATCACAGTCACATGTGGACAGGAGAAAAAGTTCTCTGCAACAAGAAATCACTGGAGGGTTTCAAGTACATATTTTGCTTTCCCGTGAAAAGGACACATGGAATTGGCATGGTCCCATTCCCTCTTCTTCTTGCCCTGAACGTGGACATAAGTCTTTATCATAACCTCTCCTGTGACCCTAAGATTTAAAATATTAACAGGAAGAATAGACCCAACAGGCTAATTGGGGCAGGTGGACACTAGCGATCAGCTGAACTAGTATCCTCAGCTGACCTCTGAGCTTGGTGTTTCTTGAGAAAAATATACCCTTATGTTTAAGTCACCTTTGGATGACTTTTCTATTTGTAGCCAGCTGCATTCCTAACTTTGACTTTCTGGAAGTAGAGTTCAGTTCAGTTCAGTTCAGTTCAGTCGCTCAGTCGTGTCCGACTCTCCGCGACCCCATGAATCACAGCACGCCAGGCCTCCCTGTCCATCACCAACTCCCGGAGTACACTCAAACTCATGTCCACAGAGTCGGTGATGCCATCCAGCCATCTCATTATCTGTCGTCCCCTTCTCCTCCCGCCCCCAACCTTTCCCAGCATCAGAGTCTTTTCCAGTGAGTCAACCCATCGCATGAGGTGGCCAAAGTATTGCAGCTTCAGCTTTAGCATCAGTCCCTCCAATGAACATCCAGGATTGATCTCCTCTAGAATGGACTGGTTGGATCTCCTTGCAGTATAAGGGACTCTCAAGAGTCTTCTCCAACACCACAGTTCAAAAGCATCTATTCTTCGGCTATCAGCTTTCTTCACAGTCCAACTCTCACGTCCATACATGACCACGGGAAAAACCATTGCCTTGACTAGACGGACCTTGGTTGGCAAAGTAATGTCTCTGCTTTTTAAAATACTATCAAGGTTGGTCATAACTTTCCTTCCAAGGAGCAAGCGTCTTTTAATTTCATGGCTGCAATCAGCATCTGCAGTCATTTTGGAGCCCAAAAAAATAAAGTCTGACACTGTTTCCACTGTTTTTCCATCTATTTCCCATGAAGTGATGGGACCAGATGCCATGATCTTTGTCTTCTGAATGTTGAGCTTCAAGCCAAACTTTTCACTCTCCTCTTTCACTTTCATCAAGAGGCTTTTGAGTTCCTCTTCACTTTCTGCCATAAGGGTAGTGTCATCTGCATATCTGAAGTTATTGATATTTCTCCCAGCAATCTTGATTCCAGCTTGTGCTTCTTCCAGCCCAGCGTTCCTCATGATGTACTCTGCATATAAGTTAAATAAGCAAGGTGACAATATACAACCTTGACGTACACCTTTTCCTATTTGGAACCAGTCTGTTGTTCCATGTCCAGTTCTAACTGTTGCTTCCTGACCTGCATACAGGTTTCTCAAGAGGCAGGTCAGGTGGTCCGGGATTCCCATCTCCTTCAGAATGTTCCACAGTTTATTGTGATCGACACAGTCAAAGGCTTTGGCATAGTCAATGAAGCAGAAATAGATGTTTTTCTGAAACTCTCTTGCTTTCTCCATGATCCAGCGGATGTTGGCAATTTGATCTCTGGTGCCTCTGCCTTTTCTAAAACCTGCTTGAACATCTGGGAGTTCACGGTTTACATACTGCTGAAGCCTGGCTTGAAGAATTTTGAGCATGACTTTGCTAGCGTGTGAGATGAGTGCAATTGTGCGGTAGTTTGAGCATTCTTTGGCATTGCCTTTCTTTGGGATTGGAATGAAGACTGACCTCTTCCAGTCCTGTGGCCACTGCTGAGTTTTCCAAATCTGCTGGCATATTGAGTGCAGCACTTTCACAGCATCATCTTTCAAGACTTGAAATAGCTCAACTGGAATTCCATCACCACCACTAGCTTTGTTAGTAGTGATGCTTTCTAAGGCCCACTTGACTTCACATTCCAAGATGTCTGGCTCTAGGTCAGTGATCACGTTATCGTGACTATCTTGGTCGTGAAGATCTTTTTTGTACAGTTCTTCTGTGTATTCCTGCCACCTCTTCTTAATATCTTCTGCTTCCGTTAGGTCCATACCATTTCTGTCCTTTATCGAGCCCATCTTTGCATGAAATGTTCCCTTGGAATCTCTAATTTTCTTGAAGCGTTCTCTTGTTTTTCCTATTCTGTTGTTTTCCTCTATTTCTTTGCATTGATCACTAAGGAAGTCTTTCTTATCTCTCCTTGCTATTCTTTGGAACTCTGCATTCAGATGCTTATATCTTTCCTTTTCTCCTTTGCTTTTCGCTTCTCTTCTTTTCACAGCTATTTGTAAGGCCTCCTCAGACAGCCATTTCGCTCTTTTGCATTTCTTTTCCATGGGGATGGTCTTGGTCCCTGTCTCCTGTACAATGTCACAAACCTCCGCCCAGAGTTCGTCAGGCACTCTATCAATCAGATCTAGTCCCTTAAATCTATTTCTCACTTCCACTGTATAATCATAAGGGATTTGATTGAGGTCATATCTGAATGATCTAGTGGTTTTCCCTACTTTCTTCAATTTAAGTCTGAATTTGGCAATAAGGAGTTCATGATCTGAGCCACAGTCAGCTCCTGGTCTCGTTTTCGCTAACTGTATACAGCTTCTCCATCTTTGGTTGCAAAGAATATAATCAATCTGATTTCGGTGTTGACCATCTGGTGATGTCCATGTGTAGAGTCTTCTCTTGTGTTGTTGAAAGAGGGTGTTTGCTATGACCAGTGCATTCTCTTGACAAAACCCTATTAGCCTTTGCCTTGCTTCATTCCGTGCTACAAGGCCAAATTTGCCTGTTACTCCAGGTGTTTCTTGACTTCCTACTTTTGCATTCCAGTCCCCTATAATGAAAAGGACATCTTTTTTGGGTGTTATTTCTAAAAGGTCTTGTAGGTCTTCATAGAACTGGTTAACTTCGGCTTCTTCAGCATTACTGGTTGGGGCATAGGCCTGGATTACTGTAATATTGAATGGTTTGCCTTGGAAACGAACAGAAATCATTCTGTCGTTTTTAAGATTGCATCCAAGTACTGCATTTCGGACTCTTTTGTTGACCATGATGGCTACTCCATTTCTTCTAAGGGATTCCTGCCCACAGTAGTAGATATAATGATCATCCGAGTTAAATTCACCCATTCCAGTCCATTTTAATTCACTGATTCCTAGAATGTCGACGTTCACTCTTGCCATCTCCTGTTTGACCACTTCCAATTTGCCTTGATTCATGGACCTAACATTCCAGGTTCCTATGCAATATTGTTCTTTACAGCACCGGACCTTGCTTCTATCACTGGTCACATCCACAACTGGGTATTGGTTTTGCTTTTGCTCCATCCCTTTATTCCTTCTATAGTTATTTCTCCACTGAGCTCCAGTAGCATACTGGGCACCTACCGACCTGGGGACTTCCTCATTCAGTATCCCATTATTTTGCCCTTTGATACTGTTCATGGGGTTCTCAAGGCAAGTATACTGAAGTGGTTTGCCATTCCCTTCTCCAGCGGACCACATTCGGCTGTGGTCCATGTGATCAGATCGGCTAGTTTCCTGTGATTATGATTTCAGTGTGTCTGCCCTCTGATGCCCCCTCACAATACCTACCGTCTTATTTGGGTTTCTCTTACCTTGGTCGTGGAAAAGAGTATGACTTAATTTTGCAACACTGTGCTATACTTATTCGTACAGTCATGTCTGACTCTGCCACCCCATGGACTGTAGGCCGCCAGGCTCTTCTGTCCATGGGATTCTCCAAGCAATAATACTGGAGTGGGTTGCCATGACCTCCTCCAGGGGATCCTCCCAACCCAGGGATTGAACCCAGGTCTCCTGCATTCCAGGAGGATTCTTTACCAGCTGAGGCACCAGGGAAGCCCAAGAATACTGGAGTGGGTAGCCTATCCCTTCTCCAGGGCATCTTCTTGACCCAAGAATCTAACCGGGGTCTCCTATATTGCAGGAGGATTCTTTACCAGCTGAGCTAGCTATACTAGTGGGAAAGAAATGTCACTTTCTCTCTGTTTTTCCAAATGGAATACAACCTGCTTTAGTTTTCTAGTTGCAGTGGAAAATCCTATATCAATCATGCTTGCAGAATTGCAGCTTCCACATTTAGGTGTTTTAAATGGTCATAGGAACTTCCCTGGGGGTCCAGTGGTTAGGACTTCACCTTCCAATGCAGGAGCTATGGTTTTGATCCCTGGGCCAGAAGCTAAGATCCCACATGCTTCCTGGTAATTAAAAAAATTAAAAAAAAAACATAAAATGGAAGCACTATTGTAACAAATTCAATAAAAGACTTTAAAAATGATCCTCATAAAAAAATTCTAAAAGGAAAAAATGGTCATAAACATTTAGTTCAGTTCAGTTCAGCTCAGTCGATCAGTCATATCTGACTTTTTGCGACCCCATGGACTGAAGCACTCCAGGCTTCCCTGTCTATCACCAACTGCTGGAGCTTGCTCAAACCCATGTCCGTTGAGTCAGTGATGTCATTCAACCATCTCATCCTCCATCGTTCCCTTCTCCTCCTGCCCTCAATCTTTCCCAGGATCACGGTTTTTTCCAGTGAGTCAGTTCTTCACAATAGGTGGCCAAAGGATTGGAGCTTCAGCTTCTGCATCAGTCCTTCCAATGAACATTTAGGGTTGATTTCCTTTAGGATTGATTGGTTTGATCGCCTTGCCGTCCAAGGGACTCTCAAGAGTCTTCTCCAACACCACAGTTCAAAAGCACCAATTCTTTGGCACTCACCTTTTTTTATTTTCCAACTCTCACATCTATACATGACTCCTGGAAAAACCATAGCTTTGACTACATGAACCTTTGTTGACAAAGTAATATCTCTGCTTTTAAATATGATGTCTCTGTTTGTCATAGATTTTCTTCCAAGGAGCAAGTGTCTTTTAATTTCATGGCTGCAGTCACCATCTGCAGTGATTTTGGAGCCCAAGAAAATAAAGTCTGCCACTGTTCTCACTGTTTCCCCATCTATTTGCCATGAAGTGATGGGACCAGATGACATAATCTTCGTTTTTTGAACCAGCTTTCCGCTCTCCTCTTTCCCTTTCATTAAGAGCCTCTTTAGTTCCTCTTCACTTTCTGTCATAAGGGTAGTGTCATCTGCATATCTGAGGTGTTGATACTTCTACCAGCAATCTTGATTCCAGTTTATGCTTCACCCAATCCAGCATTTTGCATGATGTACTCTGCATTTAAGTTAAGTAAGCAGGGTGACAATATACATCCTTGACGTACTCTTTTCCCAATTTGGAACCACTTTGTTGTTCCATGTCCCAGTTCTAACTGTTGCTTCTTGACCTGCATACAGATTTCTCAGGAGGCAGATCAGGTGGTCTGGTATTCTGATCTCATTAAGAATTTTCCACAGTTTGTTGTGATCCACACAGTCAAAGGCTTTAGTGTAGTCAGTGAAGCAGAAGTTGATGTTTTTCTAGAATCCTTTGCTTCTTCTGTGTTGGTTTTACAGATGTTAGCAATTTGATCACTGGTTCCTCTGCCTTTTCTAAATCCAACTTGAACATATGGAAGTTCTCAGTTCACATAATGTTGAAGCCTAGCCATACAGTCTTTCTTCAGTAGTCATCCATAATATGCCTCTTATCTATGCTTCATTAGCAACCTTGGCCTTGAAGACTTCTGTCATAGATCCCAAGGCTACAGGTTTCCTCATCAGTCCTCTGACATCTTTCAACACCAGAAGCCTGTTCATGATAGACTCTGCAGGAAATCAGGTGTATGCATGCGTGCTATGTTGCTTCAGTCATGCTGATTCTTTGTGACCCTACTGTTCTCAGATATTCACAAGACCCATAGAGATCTCATCAGATGTCTTGGCTGAGGAAATGTTTTCAGATATCTCCAGCTGCAGCTATTTCAGATCTCCAACAAAATAATCCTCACCTCCAATCCATTCCCTCTGGAATGACTATCCATAAAATCCCCTCAATATGCAGAAGCTTGAAAAATTGGAATATTGCTAGTATTTAATTTGCCTAGAAACTTCTCCTTATGGCTCCACAACATAAAAATCTCCTAAAGCAGAGGGAAAAGGAAACTTTGGTTACATTCTTGCCATAAGAGAATTGGTAGCAGGGAGAAAAATCACCCAGAGCAAAGAGGAAAACACATACTTTACTACCTTATGAAGTTATAAAGTTTCATGCAGGTGGTGTAACATGATAACTCAGATATGCAGATGAGATCACCTTTTTGGCAGAAGGCTAAGAGAAACTGAAGAGCCTCTTGATGAAAATGAAAGAGGGGAGTGAAAAAGCTGGCTTCAAACTCAACATTCAAAAAACGAAAATTATGGCATCCAGTCCCATCACTTCATGGCAAGTAGATCAGGAAACAATAGAAATAGAGATAGACTTTATTTTCCTGGGCTGAAAAATCACTGCAGATGGTGACTGTAGCCATGAAATTAAAAGACGCTTGATCCTTGGAAAAGCTGTGAGAAACCTAGACAGCATGTTAGAAAGCAGAGACATTCCTTTGCCAACAAAGGTCCATCTAGTCAAAGCTATGATTTTTCCAGTAGTCATATATGGATGTGAGAGTTGGACCATAAAGAAAGTTGAGCACCAAAGAATTGATGCTTTTGAACTGTGGTGTTGGAGGAGACTCTTGAGAGTCCCTTGGACTGCAAGGAGATCAAACCAGTCCATCCTAAAGGAAATCAATCCTGAATATTCATTGGAAGGACTGATGAGGAAGCTGAAGCTCCAATCCTTTGGCCACCTGATGTGAAGAACTGACTCACTGGAAAAGACCCTGATGCTGGGAAAGATTGAAGGTAGGAGGAGAAGGGGATGACAGAGGATGAGATGGTTGGGTGGCATCACTGACTCAATGGACATGAGTTTCAGCAAGCTCTGGGAGTTGGTGATGGGCAGGGAGGCCTGGCACGCTGCAGTCCGTGGGGTCACAAAGAGTCAGACATGACTGAGTGACTGAACTGAACTGAACTCAGGTGGTGGTGAGCCATCCCAGCTTTTTAAGCAAGTCAAAGCATTTTATGGATAATTAATCTGGATGATTAAACTTTGGAGATGATGATATGTTCACCATCTTGAATTTGATGATGATTTCATGGGTGTATATGTAGGTAAAAAATATATCGCATTGTATACCTTAAAAGTGGAGAAGGAAATGGCAACCCACTCCAGTGTTCTTGCCTGGAGAATCCCAGGGACGGGGGAGCCTGGTGGGCTTCCGTCTATGGGGTCACACAGAGTCGGACACGACTGAAGTGACTTAGCAGCATACCTTAAAAGTGTGCAACATATTATACATTAACTATCTCAAAAATACTGTTTAAGGTGTTTTTTGTTTATTTTGTAAGTACACACTTAACATTACTTCCCAGGGCCACTGTATCATAATAATTCCTAAATATATTTATTTTATTTATTTATTGGCCATGGAACACAGCACAGCACTCTTTCTGCCCCCTTATGTCTGTGTCAGAAGCTTTCTCTATCTCTTTTATGCTTTAATAAAACTTTATTACACAAAAGCTCTGAGCCATCAAGCCTCCTCACTGGCCCCGTATTGAATTCTTCTCCTCTGGAGGCCATGAATCCCGTTGTCACTTGTGGTTCGGCAGCAACCTTTCCTCCTGGGGGCTTGTCCGGGATTCTTCAGGACAAGGTAAGGATGCTTGGAGCTCTAGTTCTTTGTTCTCCTGGCGAACATGCTTTCTGTTGTACTTTACTGACTCTACAGTGTGCTTGTGTGAATGAATGACATGCCCTGCATGAAGCAAGAGAGGAGCCTTGCTCTGTGGTCCCACGGTGACCTCATATGGCTTACGGCAGAAACCCTGTCAGGGGTTTAAACCAACCTTCCAATGGGCTTCCCTGGTGGCTCAGACAGTAAAGCGTCTCCCTACAATGCAGGAGATGCGGGTTCAGTCCCTGGGTCGGGAAGATCTCCTGGAGAAGGAAATGGCAATCCACTCCAGCATTCTTGCCTGGAAAATCCCATGGACTGAGGAACCTGGTAGGCTACAATCCATGGGGTGGCAAAGAGTCCTACATGACTGAGCGACTTCACTTTCTTTCTTTCTTTCTTTCTTTCTTTCTTTACACAGCATCTGGAATCTCAATTCCCTGACCAAGGATCGAACCCGTGCCCCCTGCAGTGGAAGCACAGAATCCTTACAACTAGGCCCCCCGGAAATTCCAGTTCCTAAATATATTTCAGGGTAGAGCTCACATATATTTTTTTAATGTGTTTGATACGAAGATTTTTCCTTTTACTTTTAGCATTTTGTTTCTTGATTCATAGGCTATAATTGACCCCATTCTTGCTTTATTTTACCATAACCTCTTTTTTGCCCCTTCATTCCAAGCTAATTTGATTTCTCCGTGTATCTATAAAAGGGAAAAAGGGAGTTTTATAAAACTTACTGAAGTTACAAGTTGTTGTACTTAGGAATTACGTATAAATGGAGTGCTTCTATTCTGATCAGTATATTAGATGCTGGAGATATAAAGATAAGCAAGCCAGTCCCTGCCCTGGTAGACAATAGCTAGTCACACTGCAACATCAATAAGTGATGGGAATTTTTGCATTCAGGTACAAAGTTAGTGCATGCAAAGCCCTGCTGTTTACAAGTGGGGAAGGTAATAAAATACACATAATGAAACCTTCCAATAAATCCCATTGGAAGGATTTAATAATTATTTAGCAAAAATCATTAAATAAATAAAACTTTAGGTCAAAAGATGACATACGTAGTAAAATACCCAGAGTCAAAAATTCAGATTTTTCTCTTCCACCCAAAGTAAACACTGTTAAGATCAAAAATGTCAACATGTATAATACTTTCTATTAAAATTACTCAAATATATATATATATATATTTGAATTAAAGCAATAATAACACACACTGTTCTGCACTTTTAGATTTTCTAGAAGAAGGCTGATCGCCGAAGAATCGATGCTTTTGAACTGTGGTGTTGGAGAAGACTCTTGAGAGTCCCTTATACTGCAAGGAGATCCAACCAGTCCATTCTAAAGGAGATCAATCCTGGATGTTCATTGGAGGGACTGATGCTAAAGCTGAAACTGCAATACTTTGGCCACCTCATGCGACGAGTTGACTCACTGGAAAAGACTCTGATGCTGGGAAAGGTTGGGGGCGGGAGGAGAAGGGGACGACGGAGAATGAGATGGCTGGATGGAATCACCGACTCTGTGGACATGAGTTTGAGTGTACTCCTGGAGTTGGTGATGGACAGGGAGGCCTGGCGTGCTGTGATTCATGGGGTCGCGGAGAGTCGGACACGACTGAGCGACTGAACTGAACTGAACTGAACTGAATAAATCTTGAAACTACTCTCATTTTAGAGTTATTGTTTAAATACCACATAGTATTTTGTTACAAGCTAAAGAAATACGAAGGAAATGAATAATTTCAGTTCTGTCTTTAGTGTCAACCTCTTCAGTTTCCAGCAGATGGCGCCATAACAACACTCCAGGAAATGTGAACTGCCTAACAGGATGCCAAGTTTTTTATAGGTCAGTGGTAAAGGGCTGTTTGCCTACTAAATGAAAAATCAATTTGACAAATGCCATTCTATCACGATATAAAGATGATTTTGGCCAAAATGTCACGAAGTATTATGTGTGTCAATGGTTTAAGTCTTCATTCAAAAACTTTGCAAAATAGTTACAGTAGGAAATGGATCAATTGAAGTGTCTAATCACCTACAGTGCAAGTAGTAGTATTTTTTAATGGCTTGTCACTAATGACATGTCACTTCCATTTCCAATATCCAAACTGGTCCTTACAATGATCCTATGAGTTTAAAAGGTCAAAATTTTTCTTCATCATACAGGCGGGAAAGCTGAGTTTCTCATGTTCTGCAAAAGTTCAATCTAGACTCCGTTTTCAAAGCTGGTCTTTTGACTCCAAAACACTGAGCTAGTCCCAATCCACCCATTCATTTGCTGGATCTATTCTTGTTTTTGTTGTTGGTTTTACAAACTTGTTTGTGCGTGAGAACTATAGATTATAATATTTTAAAGATGAAATAGTGGATTTGGAAGCAACGAGTACCAACAATATGCTCACCCAGTTGAGAGAACAAGAAGAAAGAAGGAAGGATAAAGGCGAATTAGAAGGGGGTACAGGGAAAAGGCAGTGAAGATGTAGGAGGCAAGAAATATTGAAGGACTGAGAAATGAGAAAAGGAAATGCAAATACCACTAGACAGACTCTCACTTGGTGTCAGACTCAGTCCTAAACACTGATTACACACTCTGCTGCTCACGTGTGAGCCTGTTATCCACAGCCCATGGAAATAGTTCAACTGCTTTGATTCTTGAATATATTTACTTGGTGTGTGTGTGTGGTGTGTGTAAAATGTTTGGCAAATAAATATTTTGCTATTTCATGTTAAAGTCACCTAAAGAGAAGCGCATAGGACTGGATTCTTCACCGTGCTTTGCCACACATTTTCTGCTGAAGTTGAGCATTTAATCCTCTTAAGTAGGATTTAATCCTGTTAAATCCTACTTCTCATCTATACAACTGAGCATTTGAAAATAGAGAGTTGTTGTGAGCTTTTAATGAAATTGTCACACAGCAGGTGTGCAAATGTTCATTTTGTTTGGCCAATACACAATGCCTGTATATTTTGTCATTAAAGCGCTACACCTGCGTGATCTGACCCGTGTTTATTTCTCCAGCCTTATCTTGTTCCAGGTTTCTCGTCAGTCACAGCGAGGACAATGGCCTTCCTTCCGGGGTTTTGTTTATGTGTATGTGTGTGTGTGTGTGTGTGTGTGTGTGTTTTACTTCACTTTGCTCTTTTCCTCTTGAAGCCCCCTTTTATCTTTTTTCGTCCTTTGGTCTTGTGTGTACACTAGACTGTAAATAGCAAGGCAGAGATCATGCTTGGTTCACCTCCATCGTGAGCCATGCAGCTCAGAGCACAGAGCAGACTGTGGCAGAAATTCAATTCAATTATGTGAAGCTCATTACTTCAGACAAATTAGGATGGCAGCATCTCTAATTGCTAATGAGGAGATCGATTTTTCTTCCAGCCTAGGACCGAGAACTGAGTCCCACATTTCTGTGGCAGAACAGATCTTACTGAGTGTGTTTATACCACAGTGCCTCGGAAATTTCAGGACACCAAGAAAGCGATCAATCGATCTCAGCTGATGCAGTGTCAGTAGGGGTGCGGGTGTTGCCCACAGAGCCTCCAGGACCCTGCCCAGGGCAGGCCTTTTCTCTCTCCAGGACTCCCATGTTTCCAAGGCTCACTTGGTCATGTGAGGAATAGCTGGCAGAGAAAGTAGCTAACTTTCGTGTAGGGAAACAAGGGAACCGCTTCAAAGAGAAATGTTTTCCGATTCCTACTGTTACCTTCTTTGAAGCTGAAATCCGATGTACAAGGTGTTATCTATTACTCTCATCTTAAGGCAGGCTAAACGGTGACATCCAATTACACTCATTTTAAGGCACTCAATGGGCAGGCTTTTCTTTAGACACAGAAAGCAAGACAGAATAATTAGCAGACAATGAGCTTAGAACAGGAACTTCCTTAGCTGTACAGATTTCCCCTCCCCAGCATGACTCACATTCCTGGAAACGACCCTCACAGAGCTTGATGGACCTCATTTAAGAACAATAGACAACAGTCATAATCAGATAATGTCATATTCTCCACAACAAAAGAAAAAGCATCACAGAATAAGTGCTAGAGTGTTCATTTCTGCAAGAAGCGATCAGACTGAGCATCTTGTAACTTATTTCAAACCTGAATACCAATCCTTGGTTGAATTTGAGAAAAATCCCCAAGCTTGCTTTTAATAAGTGAGAATGTCATTTTGTGCTTAGATTCTTATTTCTATTCAATATGAAGCTCATGTCATGGTCTTTGACCTGGGAAAGAAAAAGAATCAGCAATGGTGATGAAGCCTCTATCTCGATTTCATTTTCTTTTTCATCCCAAAACTCTCCCTAAAGTTTCCACCTGGTTTCCAACAGTAGATAAGACATAGACCCACAACTTTTTTGCTTTACTTTTCTGTAAGATAAATCAGAGAAATAATGAGTGCCTACGGTAACCCACTCCAGTATTCTTGCCTGGAGAATCCCATGGACGAAGAAGCCTGGTAGGCTACATACAGTCCACAGGGTCGCAAAGAGTCGGACACGACTGAGCGACAGAACGGAACTGACCAAGGTAGAAGACAGGTTTTTATTGCCCTGAAAGACGAGGGGATCCTCTTTATGACTAGTATTCCAACACTGTAGATTTCTTTATCTTCCTAGAATGTTATTTTATTCTGGGTGTCTATAAATTTCAAAGATACACAATGGGTCAAATGCAAACGTATCAGCACACTTTCATAAAACTTTTCTGAGAAGGCAGTGGTGCCCCCAGTATGAAAACTAACACAAGGTGGCACTCTTTCTTTTAACTAGATCATGCAGAAAAGTTATATTTCCAACCGAGAACTGGAAGATTTACTGTATGTTCCATATCTCCAATAGTTTAGTGTTTTGGTAAATTAATTGATTGATCCTTAAGTGACCCAGATGATTTATCTAACCACAAATTTTAATAAATGTATTTCGTGGAAGTGATGCTATCGTTAAGAGGTGTTTCTGAATATGGAGGCTGCTGACTAACAAAGTGTCTCGGTCGAAAGAGTAGGGGTTCTAGAACCAGAAGATTTGGGTTTGAATTACAGCTCAACCGATTTATTCTCTGAATAAACTGAAAACCTGCTAAACTTAATGAGTCTGAATTTCCTCCTCTAGAAAATGAGCATCATTGTTTATCCCCCAGGTGGCTGCTTTGATTTTTAAATAGATAATGTACATAAGCACTGAATATAATAGTCTTTCAGAAAGGTGTCCCCTCCTGCACAAACGCATACACTTAAAAGCCAACCTGTGCTTAACTTGTCTAGATTTCATAGTGATTTACTATTCTATAAATAACACTAATATTTATTAATTTATTAAGGAAAAATCTGTATCATATTTAAGATAGTAGGGAATGTTATTTCATATTTAGTCTAATATTTATCGAGTGCCCACTATACGCCAGCTACCTATCCTATATGCTTAAGACATAGCGGTGAACAGAGAACAACGTCTTCCCTAAAGGAGTCAGACAGCAAATATGTAAACAGAGAAGATGGGGTAGCAAAGGAACCAACGAGATAGCATAGAGCAGCCAAGTAGCCTTCTTGAATAAGTGACATTTGAGTCAAATTGAAATGGTGAGAAAAAGACAGCCCTGCTCAAATCTGGGAGAAGGAAAGAACAAGAGCAAGGGGCAGCAAAGGTTCTGACATTGTGATTCTCTTGGACTGAAGGTAGAAAAGAAAGCTGATGAGACAAATGTGCAGTGAATCAATTAGACACGTAGAGAGAAAAGTTGGAAACGTACGTAAGGACTAGGTCATGCAGTGTTAGTCCCTGAAAGTGGCTTAGATGTTTTGCTGAGATGAAATATCCCTGGGGTTTTAAGCTACAGAGTGACTTATTATTATTGCATGAATTTTTCAGATTCACAAAAATGATGTAAACAATAAATGATGGCGCCATAGCTTAGTTATATTGTTTAATAATTCCCAAGCTGATGCTTGTTTACAACCAAAAACACTGTACTTTCTGAATATCTGAGAAAAATAAACACTTGATCCTTGGTTGCAACATCATTTAAGAACTGCTTATGAGAGAATGATTTTCTGACCACCATGAAAACCCTGAAGTTATTTCTTAATGGCATTAACAACCATGTAGTCATATATACTTCCTCCTGCCTCAAAGACTCTAAAAAAATGTGTGCTTTCCCTTCCAGAGGGCTTGGCGCAGCCCACCTTGAAACCAGCTGTAGCCAATTGACAAGTACTCACCATAGATTAGGAGCAAACGTGATGTTTGCCACTTTCAGGCCAAGGCTGTCAGGAAGCTGGTGAGTGGTCTCCGTTCTGCTTTTCCCTTTTCTTCCTCTAGAAAACAAAGGTCTACTAGAACCGAGGCACTGGGGAAAGCCATAAATGGAACAAATCAGTTCTCTGCATTACTGGGTGGAAGAAAGCAGCCCACTAAACTGAAACACCCTATATTTCCCTTTCTCCTATCTAGATAGTTTTCTTTCATGAAACTCTGTTCATTCCCTGCAAGACAAGTAACACTCTGAACAAGACCATCCTACTCTTTCAAATCTCAGATTGCTTGTGTGTTCTGCACTTCACTCCAAAGAACCTCCTGCCTCTCTTGCCTGCCCTGGAGAATTTGGAGTGTTAGGGATCTAAGCGTTTATTGATCATTTTCCCTGAGGGATTTGTTTCCGACTCAGTTCTTATATTCATTAAATGACATTCATGTAGCTTAGGGACCACAGACCTTCCCACCCATGTGTTGTTTTCCTGCTAGTGATAAAGACATATCATATTTGTCATGGAGAAAATCGCTAAATCTGACTGTGAGCTGTAGAGAATCGTGGAGCTGATAAAAATCCCATCAATTTTTCTGGTATTTATCCCCTAAAATTGTTAAGGCAGGAGGTCAGGTAGCGACAGTCACAGAGTTATCAAAACCAAGGTGGCTATTCTCTTATGTCTTGGAAGAGCTATTCATGTCAGGAAAGCCAGTCTTGAGTCAGATATTTAACAAGGACACCAGACAAGCAGCTGAGAATTTAGGAATAAAATGACATCATTTCCTGAAGAATCCAAGCATTTGACCACAAACTGAAGTGATTAAAGGAAATAGTCCAGATCTCATAAAGATGCTGGCAGCGTAGACTGGGATACAGCTGCTGTTGAAAAAAGATGCTCCCACATATCCTTACTACAAGGTGTCTATCCAAACTTACGGGCCTAGACTGAATCTTCTGATGAAGATTCATGGTCTCACACGTTCAAGGGAGAAAGGACTAAGAGAAAGACAAGGAAGACATTAGAGGGACACTGCAGGGATGGGAGTACTTCACCAGCAATTAGTAATACAAATGGGGAGGTCTGAGAGGGTCAGGATCCCTGATGTCAAGTTTAGCACTCCACTTAAATCATGTCTGGCATGTAATCGATGCTGAAGGCACGAGTGCTGTGTGAGTAAATGGGCGAACGGATAAAAAGAATGAATGAGTGATGACTGAATGAATCTTAGCTTTCTGGTTATCATATCTGCTTGAAATATGGAGACGGAACTATTCACATCAACTGGTGATCCTCACTCAAGGATCTAGGTATGTGCCCTGTCCTCCTACACGAACCTCCTCCCTGTAAGACTCATTCCAAGAATCACCTTGAGATGTTAGGGAGTGAGCATGAAGCAATGACAAGCTCATGATTACTAAAGTGAAAGAAAACTACAAAGGCGTGGAGTAGGGTGTCAAGTCACCTGGAGCAAAGGTTCTAGATAAGCAACAAGGACTAGATACAAAGCAAGAAAAGAAACCCAATACGAGCCTCAAAGTTTGGAAAGAAAGAAGAATACATTTTGGAGTAAAAAAAAAAAAAAGGTCAAATGCAAGATTTGATGTTAAAATAAAAGCCTATTTCTCATTCAGTACCTACCCCAATCCCTTTCGTAGACTACAGATACATCGAGATTATATTCTTTTTCCCCATGGGAAATATTAAATATTTCAATACAACTGTATGGTAAATAAATTGGCTTGTGACGTCCCATTTAGAATAGCTGTCTTTCCAAAATTAAGTATGTGCCTACAACCACTTAATTTCTGGAATATAGTCAATAACTGGGAAACTGAAGAATGATCTGGAAATGTTTGCCTTTGCTTAACAAATGCAAAACAACACAAGTTGTTTTGGAGAATGAAGATTTTTAAAAAGAAAGACAACAAGTTAATAACTTTTAAGTATTATAAAAAATATTTAATCCTTTTGTTAACAGTGAATCTAAAGAATGATTAACAGTATCTACAGGCAAGTTGTCTGCTGTATGTTAAGTACAGAAATGTCCTTAAAGTATATATTTTTTAACTCACTTTATTTAATATCTGACTTTCAAATGTCCAACCCACGCCAAATCTTGCTATGGCAATGCCAGATCAGCTCTCTAGGTTACCTCTAGATGGCAACGTCTCTTTAAAATTATAATTGAAGACCATGTCAGTTCTATTTACAGTAGACCATGTCAAGCAAATCCTACTGAATTGAAGTGCCAGGTATACATAACCTTGAGGTTTCCCTGGTGGCTCAGATGGTAAAGAAACTGCCTGCAATGTGGGACACACAGGTTCCATCCCTGGGTCAGGAAAAACCCCTGGAGAAGAGAATGGCAACTCACTCCAGTATTCTTGCCTGGAGAAGTCCATGGACAGAGAAGCCTGGTGGCCCATGGGATCACAAAGAGTCGGACATGACTGAGTGAGGAAAACTTTCACACTTCATATATAACCTCTGTCTATATAACTTATTACCTAGCAGACTGAAAAACAAACAAAAAAATGTAGCATCACCCTAACCAGTAAGTTCAAAATGGAAGGCTCACTCTGAACCCACATTAACAAGCTGTGGACAGTTTACAGGAAAGGGATTCTCAAAGTCATTGATTTGACCACTTTTGGACTCACCTAGCTCTAGTTGTTTTGTGTGTGTGTATTGTTTTCAATAAAAGCTGTATGTCCATTCTGAAGGTTATTTTTCAGTTTGGCTCTCCAAGGCAGATTTTAGGTTTTCTGTTAGTCTAAAGACTGTTTATTTATTTATTTTGCTAGCTTGCTCGATCATGTCCAACTCTCTGCAACCCCATGGACTGTAGCCCGCCAGGCTCCTTTGTCCATGGAATTTTACAGGCAAGAATACTGGAGTGGGTTGCCAATTCCTATTCCAGGGGATTTTCCTAACCCAGGGACCAAGCTCACATCTCCTGCCTTGGCAGGTGGGTTCTTTACCACTGTACCACCTGGGAAGCCCCCCAAAAATTGTATGATTGAGCTTGGTGGTCACAGAGCACCAGACAAAGGCGTATTTGAATCCTTTTTGACCTTAAGGTAGTTACTTAACCTTTCTGCATTTGGTTTCCTTATTAGTAAGATGGGGACGATAACATATAACTTGAAACAGTTGTGGTAAAATAATGAGTTAATACATGTAAAGCAGTATGCACAGAGGGTCTGATGAGGTAGAAACTAAATGGTAGCTGTCATGATGTTTCTTTCTCATTTCCATTGTGAGCCCTGCCAAGTTACCACCCTGGGTCTGATCTCCTTGAATAACTTCTTCCATCATTTTACCTGTCATTATGCAATCTGCATTCATCCTTCAGGAGCCAAGGTACCAGTTTTTCTGTTTAATTTCCCAAATTACGTAATAAAACTGAGTTGTCCATTTCCCTGGCTCCCACCAAACTTGGTGGTACAACCTTGCCATGTGATTGTATTACTTATCTCTTTGCACACATCAGCATCTTTAAATAACTGTGAACTTTGTGTGGCCACCTCTGTTCTATTCACCTCTGCCTTCCCAGTGCATAATAAAGAGCACACCACATGGCAGGCTCTCAGAAAAATTTGCATCAGTGAATGAATGAATGACCCTTCACAGATTCACCTTGACTGCATTTCAAATCTCATAATTCCCACAGTCTTTTCTGAGTGGACTGCAAAATTGGTCTGCTCTACACTTTTCCCAGGATGGTGGGAGGAATTGCTTATCTAGTCCCTTTGATTTGGGGCCAGAAGGAATGCTGTTTGGGAAGATTGCCCTGCTGGAAACAGCAAACCTTTCACTCTTTTTTTTCCTCTTGATTTCCCTTTTCAAACTCCCTTTGTTGTATCAAGCTATAAAGGATTTAGGCCATGTTTCTGTGCCCGCTAAAAGCCCGTGCCAAAGTTAAGAAAGAAATCGGCAAAATTGGAATAGTCTTGTTCAATATCTGGCATTATGGATAATTGAGCTTTTATGGTATAAAAACTTTTATAATTAAAAAACAGAAAAAGAATTTCTGTGGTTGAGAAAAGTCCCATTGCTCTGTTAAAACATATTTTCTACACTACCAAAAATAATCAGACCAATAGTGTGTTTAAAAATTATGGCAGATTCAAGGCATTTTGGAGACTAAAGAACAGATTAGCTGAGTATTTCATTTGGGGTTTTTCTTTCGCCCACTTTTTAACTGGAAGTTGTGTGTTTGCCTGATAAAGTTCAATCATCTGGCTAAGTAAAGAAATGTAATCTATCTTCCTGTGTTCACATAAGACTTTTAGTCACACCTATTTAACTGACTGAGATGGTAATTACTTCCTGTACCTCATACCCATTCTAAATGAAATCCAAATCCATTACTTAAGTGGAAAGGGTCATACTATACTCCATCTTTGCCAAAATTTAACAGTGCTGTAGCTTCATGGGAATTTCCTATGTCAAAAAGGCTTGAAAAATTAATTTATTCAAAGAATTTTCAAAAATTGGAATTAACTACCAACTGGAAAAAAAAATTTAAGAATAATGTAGTCAGAGACTTCCCTGTCAGTCCAGTGTTTAAGACTCCAAGCTCCCAAAGCCGGAGGCATGGTTTCGATCCTTGGTTCCTTGCTTGGGGAATTAAGATCCCACATGCTGCAAGGTTTGGCCAAAAAAAAAAAAGAATAACATAGTAAGCCATAATAAAATCTCCCAAGTTCATAAAGTGTTACAGGTCTACAGGTGTTGACAGCCAGCTTGGTTTCCAAGGGAAAGGTACCTGACAGCCGATCTTCATAACCTAGTCAAAGCCAAGGAGCACACCCTCCTGTAAGACCTGGGGAGAAACTGTAACTGTCTCAGGTGGCCTGCATAAGGATGCCCATGGGGCAGTGATTTAACCTTTTAAAGACTAGGTTCTAAATGTTTTAAAAATTGAGTCCAAGTGCTTTAGGGGTACCTCTCCATGAGCCCACATATCTGCAGCACTTTCCAAGTTACACTCATGCATGTCATGCATGGGAAAAAACCCTGTGAAGGAACAGCTGATCTCCAAGTACAACATTAACTTCTAAGGATAACCTTTAAGGATTTCAGGAATTAATGCACTCTCGGATGGCTGTTTGGGCCATATCTGATAATTTAAGCAGATTATCGTCATTCTCATTTATCTCCCCACCAACTTCTTCATTCTTTGTCAGTTCTCAGAATTTTTTCCTTCTATATATTTTATGATTTGGAGATTGCTAGTATGTAGTTCGGAGACGGCAATGGCAAGCCACTCCAGTACTCTTGCCTAGAAAATCCCATGGATGGAGGAGCCTGGTAGGCTGCAGTCCGTGGGGTCGCTAAGGGTCGGACATGACTGAGCGACTTTACTTTCACTTTTCACTTTCACACATTGGAGAAGGAAATGGCAACCCACTCCAGTGTTCTTGCCTGGAGAATCCCAGGGAAGGGGGAGCCCGGGGGGCTTCCGTCTATGGGGTCACACAGAGTCGGACACGACTGAAGTGACTCAGCAGCAGCAGCAGTATGTAGTTATGCGGGAAAGGAAACTTATGCCATAGTAATTGGCTCTAATAGATATTATTCTAAATTGTGCTTCTCCTCAACACATGTAAATTGAGAATTTGAAACAACTTAAAGAGACACTGAAGGCAGTTAATAAATGTTAGTCCAAGCCAACTTCCTGCAGTACTTCATTCTTTTCTTTTTGCCCCAACCATCACCATAAGTTATGTGACGTTTGCAAATTTGAGGGGGAGGTCATATATAATTATCTCTTGTGTAATAAAAGTGGGTTATATTAAACATGGGACAGTAAACCAAAGGGTTTCCCAGGTGGCTTAGTAGGTAAAGGATCCACCTGCCAATACAGGAGACATAAGAGACGCAACTCCAATCCCTGGGTCAGGAAGATCCCTTGGAGAAGGGCGGGCATGGCCACCCACTCCAGTATTCTTGCCTGGAGGATCCCATGGACAGGGGAACCTGGCGGGCTACAGGCCATGGGGTGGCAAAGAGTCGGACATGCCTGAGCACAGCACAACACACCACAATAAACCAAAAAGGTAACATAATCAACATATACCTTTGAGTAAGTACAAGGTGGTATGTATTGTATAGTTGGCCATTAAGAAAATTATTCAAGACTTGCATAATTGTGGTATATCAAAAATAGAAACTGTGTGACAAGTCAGAGAAAAAAAAAAACAGGGAGTCAAACTAGAAGTCAACCTGAGGATTCTGGACTTTGTAGCACATACCCAAGGCACAGTGACCATAACAAATTTCAAAGTAAAGCATACTGATTCCAGGGCATGTTTTAAATGTCTAGTAACTGGATCAAAGTAAACATTTAATAAAAATATACTTTAAAAAGAAGTAAATAGCTCTGGTCAGAGTCTGCGTGTTCCTTTCTGATGTCCCTTGGAGATGTGAAAGTTCTTGGATTGCTTTCAAGCTCATGCCTTCACGGTCACATGCCACGGAAGTTATAATTAGCCAAGAAATAAGAACATGCCAATCCAGTCTGTGCAATATTAGTGCTCCAGAATATAAAGACTGCTAACCATATGAAGATATCGCTACAAATGACCTAGAATAATAAAGATCATATTCTTCTAACATGTATACAAGTTATTTCAATGAAAAATCATTCAGAGGTTAATGGATAATCTGACATCAAGAAATGGCAACACATCAAACATAATTGATTAGTACACTTGATTTATGCTGCTATGTGATTTATCACTAACAACTATTGAGTATCCCTAATATATAGTGAATTGAAACCTCATGCTACTGAATAATTATTTGATGTTAACAAAGAACAGATTATATTCAGATCTTGTGCAACTTATAGTGCATCTGATTTTTATTAGTGCTTGGCTGTTTGCTTCCTTAATTCTTCCAATTTTTTTTAAACTAAAATTGTTCTCAATTGAGTTTAGTGGGCAAGATGAGCTCTCATTTTATTATCAAAGTTTCCAGCACATAATAATAAAAAGCTGTGATGTAACTGTATAAATATCTCAATTGCCTAGCAATGAAAAAAGAACACACAAATAAGATAAATAATTATCAACTGAGGCATACTTTAGAGAATTATCAGTGTTTTCCTTTTATCAATTATAAATCTATTGCTTTTTTCATCAAAGTTAATAGCACTATTTCCACCTATTTGGATACAAATACACTTTTTATCACATTCAAATTTTTTTAATATTACTGATTAGTTTATTGGTGGACATATTAAGTAGATATTTTAAGAAAAGCAGTATTGTAACAATTAAACATTTTCCAACATATCTAAAGTTTCAGAAATTCTATTACTGTTTAGCAATAACAGACCATCTTATGTTTATACAAGAAATACATGAAACATACACATGGCTCAAAAACTTAAATATTTCTGGAAAATGTTGGATTAAAAACAATATTTCTCCTAATAACCATATTTCATCCTAATAACTATAATTCTTGGTTTCAATTTCAGAGACAAAAGTCATTTGTTGCTCTCGAGTCTTCTGGTGGTTGTATCTTCACATATGAATCACGTATTTATATTGACTTTTTAAATTTATTGACTATAGATATTGTTTATTGAATTTCTGGTAGGAAAGAGAAGAATTCAGCTCACTTAAACTTTATTTTCCCTGCTCTTTCCTTCTAATGGTGATTTCATTGCTTGTAGATGCTTTCCTGGTTACTGTGGCAACTTTAAATAATCAAATTAAACTACTTACTCTTGATCCATTCGTGATAGTGTCAATTCTTGCTTTGTGAAATGAAGAACTTCTCACTCCTCCTTTCCTTCCACTTTCCTATCCCATCCACATACAATCAACTATGCATTTAACTTTTATATCAGCAGGGTTGATAACAGAGTGAAAACTTAAAGTGTTAGTCATTTAGTCATGTCCAACCCTTTGTGACTCCATGGACTATCGCCCTTCAGGCTCATCTGTCCATGGGATTCTCTAGGCAAGAATATTGGAGTGGGTAGACATTCCCTTCTCCAGGGGATCTTTCTGACCCAGGGATCGAACCTGGGTCTCCCACATTGCAGACAGATTATTTACTGTCTGAGCCATAATTATTAATAATTCTGTGGTGTCTAGTTAATCTCTGGAATGAGTCAATCATTGGAGTTAACAACGAAAAATATTTTAAATCTCTACTTAATTATATTCTCAAGTTTTTCTAAAATTTCATATTTTAGACCACTCTTTTTTCCCTAGAAAGCTGAGTCCCAGGTAATTCCATTAACTCTTCTCATTCTGACTTTCTGGGCCTACAACCTAACTGACCATCTAGGAAGTCCTTTTATTATTACTTTGGGTTGACTCTACTATTTCCTGAATCCCAAAGATCTTAAAAGTCATTCTCAAAAAGAAATGGTATGTAGAAAGGAAATTTTATGAGATTATGTATATCTTAAAGTGACTTTATTTTACTCTTGTATTTGATTAGTAGTTTGGCTGGGTATTGATTTTTTCTAAAATTTTTCTCTTCAGAATTTTAAAGGCATTGTTGCATTGTCGATGAATAATTAGTTCTGCTGATGAGACTAATATTGCCTGGGTTTTGTTCCTTTCAGAGGTACTTGGATCTTCCCTCATGAAACCATATGGAATATCGTTTCTTATCAGTTATATTCTTTATGTTTTAAAAACTCTTCATAGTTTTAGATCACAATGATCCTCTGTGCCTTTTATCTTTTCTGTCAATATATCTAGTTTCTTTGCCCTATACTCTGGAACTTTAACCTCAATATATTTTCCAAGACTTCATTTTAAAAAATTGTATTTTTATTATTCAAGAGACTTCAATATTTCCTGTTCAGTCTCTAAATCGTGTCTGACTCTTGGCAAGCCCAGGGACTATAGCCCACCAGGCTCCTCTGTCCATGGAATTCTCCAAGCAAGAATACTAGAGTGGGTTGCCACTTCCTTCTCCAGGGGATCTTGCTGACCCAGGGATTGTATCTGCATCTTCTGAATTGACAGGTGGATTCTTTACCCCTGAGCTACCTGGAAGCCCAGTACTTCCTGAGGCTCCCTCAAAAATGTAGCTAGAGTACACAAATGTATCAAAACTCAGCAAACTTCATAATTGTATATTTTATTTTGTGTAGATTATACTTCAGTAAAGTTGACTTTATAAGCTGGAAATGATCCATTTATCTCATTTCCACCGTTAGTCCCCATTACTTTCTCATTCTTCTGCAATATTTTTCATAATGATTTCTTTGCTTCTACTCTTGTCAATACTGAAAATATCCTTCCCAGCTAATACTAAACAGCTTTAAGCATGTGATCCACATCATGTAAGACTTTCCACTGGATGAATTGTATCTGGACACCTGGGCATATCAGAAGGTCTATCTGGCGTCTGACCTTCTATCTGACATCATGTCATGAATTATCTCTGGTTTTCACCAAGTTTTTATAATAGAGGCTTTCTGTTTGTTTGTTTGTTGTGTCTTTTGTAGCTTATGTTTACCTCATGATTTTCTGTTACTTCAGCCTGGAACTCTTTCCCTGTGGATGCTTGCAACCTGACTCCTTCTCATTATTTAGGCCTCAGATATATCTAACTTCTTCAAAGAGGTCTTACCTGACCACCTCATGTAAAAATCTTTATATTACTTTGTTGTTGTTATTTAGTTGATAAGTCATGTCCAACTCTTTTGTGACTCAATGGACTGTAGCCTGCCAGGCTCTCTGCCCATGGGATTCTCCAGGCAAGAATACTGGAGTGTGTTGCCACTTCCTTCTCCAGGGGATCTTTCCAACCCAAGAATTAACCCTGTGTCCCCTGCATTGCAGAAGGATTCTTTACCACTGAGACACCTGGGAAGCCCCCTTTATAGTGCTTGCTGCTGCTGCTGCTAAGTCACTTCAGTCGCATCCGACTCTGTGTGACCCCATAGAAGGAAGCCCACCAGGCTCCCCCACCCCTGGGATTCTCCAGGCAAGAACACTGGAGTGGGTTGCCATTTCCTTCTTCAATGTGTGAAAGTGAAAAGTGAAAGTGAAGTCACTCAGTTGTGTCTGACCCTTAGCGACCCCACGGACTGCAGCCTACCAGGCTCCTCCATCCATGGGATTTTCCAGGCAAGAGTATTATAGTGCTTAATCCTATCTAAAATAATCTTGTTTTGTTTTTTGTTTCCCTTCAGCAGAAATAAGCTTCCTGCTAGGTTTGATTGACAGGTTTATCTATTTACAGGTAACTAATATTTTGTAACATGCTCATTCATCTGCATTTCAACAGTCTCCACCCCAATATTATCTATATTTACCAACGGATTATGCAATCTTGATTATTAAAAAAAAAAAAAGTCCCAACCTAGATAGACCATGCATAAATTGGAGCCAAAAAGGTCATTAGAGGAATTCTGGGTCTCTACCTGTTTTGTGATCTTTGTTAAGTTGGCTTCTGGGCTTCAGCTGTGTAATCAGTAAATTGAAGGCAATATTTTCAGTGGAAGCAATTATTGAATAAATTATATGACTATTTTCAGACAGGAGCAAAGTAGGTGCTCAATAAGTTTAAGCTATCTTCCCTATTTTCACATATTGAGTCCAAAATATTGATAGAACATCTGCTATCTGACTTTTCAGTTTCAGGTCTGCGTGAACATCCCTAGGGCTGGAAACTTACAACCCTCCAAGAAAAGATCCATTTTGAATTGAATCAATGCTAATGTTAGGATGTTATAGTTTATGTTAATGAGAAGCTTGCCCTCTGTCATTTTCACGAATTCTTCCATGTGGCAGGCTTACGATACTGCTTTGTCTCTTCTAAGTTTTCTTTGCTCCAACTTAAATAGTTCCATTTGTAATAAGCATTCCCCATATGACACAGCTATTATTTTCTGGGTGAATTCTTATTTGTCATTGTCCATGTAGTGCTTATTGCCTAGAACTTCACAAAATTCCCCATGTGTTTTCATGCTAGGGCATACTGGAAGAAGACTGTCATCTCCTGAATTTATCTTCCTCGTCATCACATTAACGTCTATTATTTCAAAAGGCATCCCATGAAGTTCTATGTTGAGGCTCCCAAATCTTTCCACATATGTTTCTGTTAAGTAAAGTCATCTTACTGTTGTACTTACGCAGATGAGTTTTTGAACCTTAATTCAGTATTTACAATTATCTCTAATATAATTTAGGCAAAAAAATTTTACCTATATTCCATCCTATCTCATTTTCCACGATTTCATATGGACAGAGAATATTATAGCAGAGAACATTCTCTGCTTTTCCCACAGAATTTGAATACTATTGAACGCTAACCGGTACATAATGCATGTTTATGTTCATCCAACGCTCATTAAAAATGAAGTTTTGAAAATATTGACATCTGGGCTTTATGCGTGTGTACTTATACCATCTGGTGGATAATTCTGCCTTGTGAAATAAAAGAATTACATAGTATGCTAGGAAGGCAAATTGGGCACACATATCCATAAATCTAGAATGAAATGTGAACAGCAAATTTGTCAGTTAATTCCAAATCTGTATTTATTAGCCAGTAAGCAATAAACGTAAACATCTGGAATGTGCAACCACTGAATCAAACTTAAATCTAATTCTTAGATACATCCTTATTTTCACTAAAATTGATATTTAAGTGGTATGGGTTGTTGTATCTTATGTCTGTGTTACAAATTCAGAGTATTCATTTATAGGGATAGTTTTATATTCCAAACAGATTATTTTCATTAGTGTCTTTAAAAAAGAGAATTTTCCCTAAGTGCTTGATAAGCATCCTTTGAGGACCAGAATATTGTTAGAAACTGATATTCAGTTAAAAATATCAGTTTTTTTTCTGAATTCAGTTAAAAAACTGATATTTTTAACTGAATCAGATTTTGTATTGATAGTAAGTATCCTTAGGGTTTGAGGGCTTCCCAGGTGGTGCTCGTGGTAAAAAATTCACCTTCTAATGCAGGAGACATAAAAGACATGGGTTTGATTCCTGGGTCGGGAAGATTCCCTGGAATAGAAAATGGCAACCTGCTCCAGTATTCTTGCCTTAAAAGTTCCATGGACAGAGGAACCTGTTGGGCTACATCCATGGGGCCACAGAGAGTTTGACACACCGAGCATACTTCTGTGTGTTGGCTTGACTTGATCTTTAGGGCTTGAACTCAACTTCATAATATTTTTGTGGTTTTCCTTATTCTCTCCCCCAGATCAATACATGAGGCTTTTAAATATATATATATATATATACCCTTAAAGTTTATTGAGAAAGCCATGAATAATAAATATATTAAATTATCCACCTTTTGTTTTATTTATTTATTTTTTAATTAGGGTTAGGGTTAGAGGATTAGGGTTAGGGTTAGGATCTCCTTTTATGTGTTCTCCCAGTTTCTGATGTAACAGTTTGAGTTTCTTTTAGTTAACCTCATCCACCTCATTTTTAATCCATATGGTTTTGTTGGGACCCAAAGATTATCGCCAAAGATCGGGAATGGGGTGAATGCTTAAAATTTATCCCATCCTTTTAATCATCAGGCATAAGGAATGAGCTATTGATTTAAATTAGAACAATAAGACTTATCTGTAAAACATTTTCTGAATTAGGAAAAGAGGACCCTTGCATTTACTGAGTGTTAATCACTCAGTCACGTCTGACTCTTTGCAACCCCATGGACTATACTGTTCATGGAATTCTCCAGGCAAGAATATGGGAATGGGTACTTACTGAGATTACTAAGCAAGTAGGATAGAAGTCCAGAGATGTTAGAGACTATTTTTGGAATTGCTTGGAAATAACTAACCTAAAAGTGAAGGACCACAGAGAGAGATAAATACAGCTGCAATATAGAGATATATTTTTTAAATATATTGCTTAATCATTTGCATCTTGTTGTATACCTGAAGATCTGTTTCTTGACTCTTTAGTTACATGATCCAAATGGTTTTAATGAATCCCAAAAGAAAAAGGAAAAAAGCAAACAAGTAAATTGATTGAAGACTATCTTGAGTTTATATGTAAGATTATAAAAGCTAGAATTTACCATACGCTTTTAAGCAGGAAAAAAGAGACTGAAAATAACTTCCTTATAAAGGTATCAAGAAACTTAGATCACTGCAAATTTTGACCCAGGATTCAATTCATCTGCTTGAATTGTTTTTGACAGTAAAATCGATGGTTGCCAAAAGACTTTATGATCCTTACTGGGTCATATGTCTATTTTCAGATACCTCTTCCCAAGGATTCTGATTCAGTGAGATGTAACTTAGACATCTACATTCCAAAATGCACACTAAAATGATTCTGACAGGATGTGCAAGGGCTCTATTTTAAAAACCAGTTCATAAACTTTTCTGTTTCCAATGGAATGAGTTTTCCTATCAGTTAACAGCAAAAAGCAAAATATCAGTAGTATATAACAATGAGCGGTTAATGTTCAAATGGCTGAAATCAGCTGGGTGTCCCTAAGCAGCTCTGTGTCTGAAGGTTGGGCTTCTTATTTGGCTGGAGATGAGCCAGCAGTTCTGCTTATCTGGATTGGCCCCCACTGACTTGTCCCGAGCACTTCTCAACCTCCAGCAAACCAGCCCAGACGTGTCCCTAAAGTGATGGTGGACAGGTAGAAGAGCAAGAATATGCACTCTGGGACTCTAGAGTCTTGGGCTCAGCACAGACCTGATGCTACTTCTACCAGCCTCCAGTGAACAAAGCAAGTCATATAGTCAAACTCATAGTTTCAGGCTGAAAAAATAGTTTCTAATGCTTTCAGTTCAGTTCAGTCACTCAGTCCTGTCTATGACTCTGCGACCCCATGAATCACAGCACGCCAGGCCTCCCTGTCCATCACCAACTCCCAGAGTTCACTCAAACTCATGTCCATCGAGTCGGTGATGCCATCCAGCCATCTCATTCTCTGTTGTCCCCTTCTCCTGCCTTCAGTCTTTCCCAGCATCAGGGTCTTTTCCAGTGAGTCAACTCTTCACATGAGGTGGCCAAAGTATTGGAATTTCAGCTTTAGCATCAGTCCTTCCAAGGAACACCCTGACCCCAGACATCTCTGGGTATCTGGCACTAGATTCTGTTTTTTTTGCAGCCTCCCCCTAATTCAGGACAATTTCACCTCTCAATCCAAGAGTCAGCAGATTGTCCTCCCAGGTTCCTCCACTTCACAGCCTGGCTCCCCTACACCCCCCACTGCAGGCAGGCAGCAGCCTCAGACTTCCCCAGACCCACCCTTGGCTGCCCATACAAAGAGGTTCTCCCTGCTAGTTGACTCGCTCAGGAGGCAATTTCAGAGTCCCAAATTTTAGGCATGCCACTTTCCCATCCTAGCTGTACAGGAGAACTCTCATTCACAAAGATGTTCATTTGCTCCATATCCAAACCCTCTCATGGCTACTCCTTTAGATCAAAGCCCTAAGCCTCCCTGCCTTCCTAATGGGGACACCAGTTCTCTCTCTCATCCACCCACCAATGCCCTCCTGTTTCCACTTGCCCTCATCCCCCACGATCCCTGAGACTCACACAGAGAGGCCATCTCCTTGGGTAGGTCAGGCTGGCCCAAGCCCCGGAAGCTAGGGCTCAGCATCTCGAAAGGTGGAGACCCCCTGAGTGCCCCTGGGAAGGCGAAGGGGACGCCAGCCCCTGGGTAGCCAGAGCCAGGCCCCAGGGCACCAGGCACAAAGAGTCGCTCCTTATTGGTGGCCATGGCCGCTGCAGTGTGGGAGGCTGAGTCCCCTGGGGTCTGCTGTGGGCGGGGGACTTCTTCAGCCACAGCCCCCGCCCATGCCCACTGCCCTGGCCTGGGAGGCTCCGTGCCCGCCCTGCCTGGCCTGCTTACTGGGTCTCCAAGAGTCCTAAGGAGAAAGAAAGGAAAAGGAGGGATGAGAGAATGATCACTCTGAGGTTCCCAGCCCCATGACCCTCACCCAGCTAGTCTTTTCTCTCTTTGCTGCCACAGTTTGTGCTGCTCAGGGCCCTCTGCACACACTGGGGGTCACAGGGTGGGAGCTGATGCAGGCTCAGAGAAACTCTCCCAGAAAGGGTAAACTGAGTTTACAAGGTGAATGACAGCCTCCAGACTCACAGCAGAAAGGACACCTAAGCTAGGAGACCACTGAACACCATCATGGGCTGAACTCTTGAGTTAACACTCACATCAATCCTGCGAAGTAGGAATTATGATTCCCATTTCACAGTTGAGAAAACTGAGGTTAAAGGACTGATTAAAGGTCACATGGCTGTAAATGGTAGAGCCAAGATTCAAACTCTACCGCTCTGGAGAAAGTGACCATATCTGTTTTTAACACTTTTATCAAAAAATGTTACACCTCTCTGGAACACAGATCCTGGTGCCAGACTATCTGAATTGATCCCTACCACTTCCAAGCTGCAGGACCTCTGATGTATTAGTGTTACTTAATCTCTCTGGGCCTCAGTTCCCTTCTAAGAAAAAAAAAAAAATGGACTGGTTGGATCTCCTTGCAGTCCAAGGGACTCTCAAGAGTCTTCTCCAACACCACAGTTCAAAAGCATCAATTCTTCGGCGATCAGATTTCTTCACAGTCCAACTCTCACATCCATACATGACCACTGGAAAAACCATAGCCTTGACTAGACAGACCTTGGCAAAGTAATGTCTCTGCTTTTTAATATGCTATCTAGGTTGGTTGTAACTTTCCTTCCAAGGAGTAAGTGTCTTTTAATTTCATGGCTGCAATCAGCATCTGCAGTGATTTTGGAGCCCAAAAAAATAAAGTCTGACACTGTTTCCACTGTTTCCCCATCTATTTCCCATGAGGTGATGGGACCAGATGCCATGATCTTAGTTTTCTGAATGTTGAGCTTTAAGTCAACTTTTTCACTCTCCTCTTTCACTTTCATCAAGAGGCTTTTTACTTCCTCTTCATTTTCTGCCATAAGGATGGTGTCATCTGCATATCTGAGGTTATTGATATTTCTCCCAGCAATCTTGATTCCAGTTTGTGCTTCTTCCAGCCCAACATTCTTCATGATGTACTCTGCATATAAGTTAAATAAGCAGGGTGACTATATACAGCCTTGACGTATGCTCTAGTCATATCCAACTCTTTGCGACCCCATGGACTGTACAGTCCATGGAATTCTTCAGAGCTGTGGTGTTGGAGAAGACTCTTGAGAGTCCCTTGGACAGCAAGGAGATCCAACCAGTCAATCCTAAAGGAAATCAGTCCTGAATATTCATTGGAAGGACTGATGCAGAAGCTGAAACTCCAATCCTTTGGCCACCTGATGCAAAGAACTGACTCTTTGGAAAAGACCCTGATGATGGGAAAGATTGAAGGCAGGTAAAGAAGGGGACAACATAGGAGGAGATGGTTGGATGGCATCACCAACTCGATGGACATGAGTTTGAGAAAACTCCAGGAGTTGGTGATGGACAGGGAAGCCTGGCTTGCTGCAGTCCATGGGGTCACAAAGAATCGGATACAACTGAGGAACTGAACTGAACGGTTTAGTGAGAGGAACTACAAAGGAACCTGACAAAGGGCATGGAAACAGGGCGTTATTGCAGTCCACACTTGAGTAGTGAAAAGGCAAGTACTCAGGAGGGAAGGTGAGTAGTGAGCCACAGATTTTATTTGGGGGAACAAAGATTTGTAGATATGCTGATTCAAGGGAATTTCTAGGATTTACCTCCAATGAGAAAGGAGCTGAGTGCCAAAGAATTGATGCTTTTGAACTGTGATGTTGGAGAAGACTCTTGAGAGTCCCTTGAACTGCAAGGAAATCAAACCAGTCCATCCTAAAGGAAATCAGTCCTAAATATTCACTGGAAGGTTGATATTCAAGCTGAAGCTCCAATATTTTGTCAACCTTATGCGAAGAACTGTATCACTGGAAAAGTCCCTGATGCTGGGAAAGATTGAAGGCAGGAGAAGGGTATGACAGAGGATGAGATGGTCGGATGGCATCACCTACTCGATGGACATGAGTTTGAGCAAGTTCCAGGAGTTGGTAATGGACAGGGAAGCCTGGTGTGCTGCAATCCATGGGGTCGCAAAGAGTCAGACATGACTGAGTGACTGAACTGAACTGAGAAAGGAACAGAACACTCTTCCTATCAAGATACTTATCTAAAGCCTATACTATCTTTTCTTCTGCCACACAGGAATGTATGTATAAAGAGTTGTGAAAGTTCATGTTTAGCATAAATACAACTTGAGTTGTACTAATGTAATATACTACCAGGTATCACAAACATTTCAGTTTGTAAAGTTGTCCAAGGAATTGATGCAAATAAACAAAACGGTTTTGTATGAAGTTTTAAGAGTTCCAAACAATAGTTGTAAACATTAAAAAGGGTCATCCAGTTGAAAATCAAGAAATTGAGAAAAAACTGAAAATCCCACATTTTACAATGCACGATTTTCTGGGATGTGATGTTCTCAAGCTTAAAGTTCCCTTCAGCTTTGATAAAATTCATTTTTGATCATGAGATGAGAGAACATACATTTTCAAAGCAGGACTTGAACTGCTGACAGCACCTTATTTTATAACTTTTTCTTGAATTATTTCAATATTCTGGATGGATATCAGCTCTAGCTCATTCCTACCTGTTTATTAAACTACATAATCTCAAGACTTTGACCAGTAACAATTGTATCCCTATAAGGCATATGCGTGTAGAAGTAATAAGACTGGCTTCCTTTAAACATTTTCTATAACTGAAACATCTTAATTCATCCTGGTCTTTGTTTTAATTTAATGTGGATTTGTGGGATTTCACATTATAAAAAGTATCAATATATCTTTATGTAAATAGATTGCTGGTACTCTGAAAATTGAAATTTCTGTATATACAAAATGTAAATATTTACGAGAAATCACATTTGACACATACATATATCAATGCTGGAAGAGTTACTGCTTTCAAAGTCAAAGCAGAGAGTGAACAGATAAATTAGCCTTGTGCCTCTTCTTGTCATGGGAGAGCATGAAGAATCTCACTCTAACAAATAGACAGCTCTGTCTTATAAACTCACATGATCTCGCATTTATAAAAATAGAAATTACTGTTGATAAATACCATTGCTTTGTAATGCCAAAGAGACCTCCTGCTTAGAATGATTTTTTGCCCAAAATCTTTACTAAATCCTAATATTCAACTAATTTTCTAAGGAAAAATGTGAGAAGGAAGGGAAGAGTTAGTGGGACTTGAGTGTTGAAAATCAAAATCCTCAGTTTTAAGAACCCCTTCATTGTTAATTAGAATGAAGAGTCATTATATTTGTTACCTGGCTGAAGTTTCTACTAGCCTTTGAAAAATGCCTACAGCACTTTTGACGGCATTCAAATATGGCAGGAGTACAAAAGGTTTACTGATTCAATGTTACAGACTTGGTAACATCAAAATAAAGTGAACACTGGGAGAAAGGTCCTGCTAATTCTGAGCTATTTGATGATACATTAACTAAGGCAGGTCCTTAAACCAAAAATATCTACCACACACTGCCCATCAAAAGATCGCCTTACTTTATTTCTTGTCATTTTGAAAGGTTAAAAGAAAAAATTTGTCTTCATCTTGAAAAGTTACTTTTAAAATGTAATAGGTCCAGGACTTCCCTGGTGGCCTAATGACTAACACCCTTCCAATGCACGGGGCACAAGTTCAATCCCTGCTTGGAGAACTTAGATCCCACATACCTCATAGTGCAGCCAGAAAGTAAGTGTGTGTGTGTGTGTGTGTGTGTGTGTGTGTGTGTGTTGGCCACTCTGTTGTGTCTGACTCTTTGTGACTCCATGGACTATAGCCCACCAGGTCCCTCTGTCCATGGTATTCTCTAGGCAAGAATACTGGAGTGGGTAGTCATGTCCTTCTCCAGGGGATTTTCCTGAACTGGGGTTTGAACCCGGTTTTCCTACATTGCAGGAAGATTCTTTACTGTCTGAACCACCAGGGTAAAAGTAAATTAAAAAAAAATTTTTTTTTTTAAATGCAGCAGCTCCATAAGGATCTGTCCCCAAAGCTTTTTATGGAATTACAGTTGATATTTAAGTTAACATCCTTAAGTTCAGGATAGACTCTAGATTGGAAGGAAAAGATTTCCAAAGTGGGGTGTAAGAATAACAAACGCTTTTTCTATATACAATGCCAATTAGAAACAAGTGGGGACTTCTCTTTTTTTTTTTCCAGATGAACAATTTTATTTATTTATTTATTTATTTACTACATGAACCCATTTATTGGAGGTTAATTATTTTACAATATTATATTGGTTGGTTTTGCCATACATTGACATGAATCCGCCCCAGGTGTACATGAGTTCCCCCTCCTGAACCCCCCTCCCACCTCCCTCCTCCCTTTATCCTCCCTCTGGGTCATCCCCGCACACCAGCCCCGAGCATCCTGTATCATGCATCGACCCTGAACTGGTGATTCGTTTCACATATGACAACATACATGTTTCAATGCCATTCTCCCAAATCATCCCACCCTCACCCTCTCCCACAGAGTCCCAAAGACTGTTCTATACATCTGTGTCTCTTTTGCTGTCTCGTATACAGGTTACCATTTGCATCTTTCTAAATTCCATGTATATGCGTTAGTATACTGTATTGGTGTTTTTCTTCCTGGCTTACTTCACTCTGTATAATAGGCTCCAGTTTCATCCACCTCATTAGAACTGGTTCAAATGTATTCTTTTTAATGGCTGAATAATACTCCATTGTGTATATGTACCAAAGCTTTCTTATCCATTCGTCTGCAGATGGACATCTAGGTTGCTTCCATGTCCTGGCTATTATAAACAGTGCTGCAATGAACATTGGAGTACATGTGTCTCTTTCAATTCTGGTTTCCTCGGTGTGTATGCCCAGGAGTGCGATTGCTGGATCATATGGCAGATCTATTTCCAGTTTTTTGAGGAATCTCCACACTGTTCTCCATAGTGGCTGTACTAGTTTGCATTCCCACCAACAGTGTAAGAGGGTTCCCTTCTCTCCACACCCTCTCCAGCATTTATTGCATGTAGACTTTTGGATAGCAGCCATTCTGACTGGTGTGAAATGGTATCTCATTGTGGTTTTGATTTGCATTTCTCTGATTATGAGGGATGTGGGGACTTTTCAACAGAAGGCACTTCTGCACTATTGTTCAACCAGTTAAGAACTGATCTCTTTATGTGCCAATTGTGTTGGGAATCCTTGAGGTAAAAATTTCCTGAGGAAAACTAGAAAGGCGGCACTAGTCCACCAATTAATGTATTACTAAGCAGCCAGTTCGTAAGCTCCGGAGCCCAAGGAATTTGGCTGCTTGCTTCTATATAAGACCCCAAATCCTCTTGGCAAATAGTCTGTGCATTCAGTTGACTGAATGAACTACAAACTTTAGGTATTTTCTTAAGTTCCCTGTAAGACTTGTGACTCACTTACAAATGCAAAGTTCTCATTTAGATGTGTGTTCTAATTACATAGTTGTTGGTCTGAGACAAGACCTAAAGCATCCATGGTAGGATGTTTTGGAGAAAGAGTTTTCACTTAATCCCGACAACAGTGAACATTCATTCCTATTCCATCCACCACCAATAAAAATATGCTCAAATTCTTTTTTACATCCTTGTTGTTATAAGTAAAACAAATCAAAGCCATCTTCCCTGTTTAATAACAGTGTTGTCTAATATTCTCTACTGAGTCTGTACATGGGTGTAAGTGATGAAGCTCAAGAAGCATGAACATATTCTGTAATTCTTCATTAAAGCAAGGATGAGTACACAATGAGGGCTCAGACTGCCCAGAGAAAATTCTCATAATCATGTAGATTAAGACAGAACTCAGTGCTTCTAGAAATCCCTTCACACTCCTAGACTATATCCCTCAAAACCAAATAAGAACCTCAAGAGAGTCATTCCCAGGTGAAGCAGCTTCACTGGTCACTTCAGAAGAAAAATCCCTTGAAGGTCACCTCAGCCTTTTATTGACTGATCAGTCTGTGATCCAGACCCCACATCTCTTTGACTTTTCCGAAGGGCTCTATTCTTCTATAAGGTCAAGTGAGCCACCAGCTGATAAAGACCCAGGGACTTCCCCAGGGTTCCTTCTCTACACTCCTGTTTACCCCTCCTTGCCCCATACAACCTAGGCTTTCCTACCTACTTTTTCTTCACTAGGCAAACAAAGCTTGGTGGAGGGAAAACAGTAAAACTCCTTTGAAAGAGCTTACTTCTTCCTATAAACCCTGCTTTATTACCAAATGGCCCCAAGCAAAATACCTCCGTTACCAAAGCAACAACAGCAAACTAGTAACTTTAACTAAGATTTTATAACTCAAACTAAACATTTTTAAGGCCACTTTTTTGAAATATAGTTGCCAAATAAAAAGTTGTACATATTTAATGTAGACAACTCAATCAGTTTGGAAATAGGTACACACCCATGAAACCATCACCACAACTGTGCCATAAACATATCCATCACCTTCAAAGGTTGTCTCCTGCCCTATTATTATCATTACTATTTTATTATTAAAGCAGAGACTAGCATGGTAGTTTCCAGGGACTGAGAGTAGAGGAATACGGGGAGGGATTAGTCAAAAGGTACAAAGATTCAGTTATGTAAGATGAAAAAGTCCTAGAGATCTACTGAGCAACTTGGTGCCTCTTGGTTAGCAATACCATATCATACAATTAAACGTTTGATAAAGGGGCAGATCTTACATTGTGTGCTTACCATGCAAAAAACAAAAACAGACAACCCTGTGATTTTTATCCTTTCGTACAGCTCTGTCATGATTTTTAAATGAACAAACTGAAATGAGTAATACTAGGGCTGTTTGTCTTAAATAATGCTAAGAAATGCTGGTCCATTATCATTCCTTTTTATTTGGTTGTTTCTTCAAGAGAATTGTGTACTTATTTAGACAGGGAATTTGACCCACAGAGGAAATGCATCAGGACGCTGAGGGAGAAAGGAACCAGGCACTCGGATTAACTTAGCAAAATCTAAAAAATCTGTAGTGTGGGAAAACTAACAAGCAAAGAAAAACACATGCTCCAAATATTTCGCAAGTTTAAGAGCCAATTGTTGACTGTGAAAGACTCAGTCCTGGTAAAACTCCAAGCTTCTCTGCTTTCCATTTTTTCAGAACAACAACATAAAGGGATGGTTTTTAAAACTCTGACATCATGTTATTTTTTCTTTAATTGAGTATCATCATTATAGCCTACACATTGTTAATAATGTACAGTTTTTATGGCACATTTTACTATGGATCATAGCATGCTCACTTCCTTGAACTTTTCCAGTATTATAAATGGAAATGTGTTTATATTTTTCACTGTCATGGGAATATGTCTAGTCTTACAGATCAAATTCTTCATTCCTGTTGTCTGGAGAGCTGACTGATTCCATTAGTTTTCCTTGAATGGAGAAACTCCTCTTTACACGTGAGTGAGAAAAAGAGCACAAGTCCACCTGGGGCACAAAACTGTCCCTCCATTTGTTGGAGGTTCTATTTGTCCACTCAGATCCACCCTCCGTTCTTCTCCTTCGGCCAATATGGACACCATCAAAAGATTTCTTACTCTCCGACTTCTTATGAATGGAGAATGCTAGCAAGAGAAGAAAAGGAGGGAGGAGAATGGGACCACAGCCTCCTTGGAGGGGCACTGTCTCCCTGGAGGATCACCTCCTCCCTGGAGGATCATCTTGCATACTGTCAGCATTCTTCAACCATAAAGGTTATAGGTAATGTCAGGTCACCCTCTTCACACAATCCTCTCTCTTTAGATGCCATTATATTTATTGCTCTGGGACCCTTGCATCCTCTCTCTTAGCTTCTCTCGGGTTCCTTACATCTAATGGATACCTTTATTAAACTTTATTTAACAAACCTCTTCTGTAGGTTTATTAAACTTACCTCTATTATTACACTTATCCCTATTATTACACTTATCCCTATTATTAAACTTAACCTTTTTTGTGGTTCTCCAACCACTGCCTAAACGATCAGTGAGAGCACTTTACTTATTAAAATAGGAACCCACCTCTTCTACCTACAAGTCCTCACTGCCCATCACTCCACTGAACCCGCTACCACTGAAGTCACTGGTTGGCATCTACAAGCCAAATCCAGTAGCAGTAGATTTATATTATTTGTACCCTTCAAAGTCCTGGAGAGCATTATTTGTGTGTTTTTTAACTGTATTTTGGCTCAACTTTTGCCATATCACTTTCTTTTCTATCTCCTTAAAAGTTTCTATTTGATAATCCCAACTTAAATGGTGTTTTCTTCAAGTTTCTGTATTCATTGTTCTAATTTTACATGATTTCTGCAATAACTATAGTTTCAGTGACCATTCACATGCTGAAGCTTCCTAAATCCATAATTCTTGATCTTTTTGCTAATTCAAGGCCCATATAGTCAACAGCTTTAATACTGGTTCTAAGTTGAGGTGCCTTTCCTATGGGAGACATAGGACTCTAGGCATATCCTAGACAGTGGCTACTGGAGAGGGACCTGCAAGAGAAGCAAGGAATTTTCTGACTGCTTTCTTCTTTGTATTTATACCACCCATTACATGTAAGTTTCCAATGTTCTCCTTAAGTTATAGGTTGTCCTTCTTGGGCAGAGACCCATTCATCTTTTAAGTACAGATGATGTCATAACTACTGCTGGCATGATCCTTCTATACCATTGCTCTTCACTTTCTCTACTGGACCAAGCCTAGGAGCTTTTCTCTTCAGACTAGTAAGAACCTAAGGGCCAATTGATATTTTTCTAGCTATAGTGGGGTATAATTGCCAGATAAAACTGTATAAAGTGTCCAGTGTGATGATTTGATATATACATATATTGTGAAATCAGTACTACAGTACAGCTAGTTACACATCCATCACCTCACATCTTTTTGTGTTTGTGTGGTGAGAACATGTAAGATCTATTCTCTTAGCAAATTTAAAGTATGCAATACTGTATTTTTAACTATAGTCGCCATGCTGTACATTCGATCTTCAGGACTTATTTATCTCATAAGTGGAAATTTGTATGCTTTGAGCAACATTGCCCCACTTCCTCCATGCCTTCTGCCCCCACAGCCCGGGCAACCACTGTTCTGCTTTTTTTTCTGTGAGTTGAACTTTTTTTAGATTGCACATAAAGTAAGAGACCGTAAGCATTTGTCTTTCTGCATTCTGACTTTTTTCCACTTAGCATGATGCTCTTAAGTCCCATACATGGAGTCACAATGGAAGAACTGCCTCCTTTTTATGGTATATATGTAATATATATATATATGTTTTATATATATAACATTTCCTTTATCTTTTCATCCGTTGAAGTACAGATGTTTCCATTTCTTAGCTATTTATGAGTCAAACTTCAGTGAACATTGGGGTGAGAGATATTCCTTCAAAATAGTGATTTTGTTACACACTCAGGAGTGACGTTTTTCCAAAGAAGACAGGCAAATGACCAACAGATACATAAAAGGGTGCTCAATGTAACTAATCATCAGGGAAATGCAAATCAAAACCACAATGAAATATTACCTCACATCCGTTAAAAGGACTATGATGAAAAATACAAGAAATAGCAACTGTTGCTGAGGATGTGGCAAAAAGGGAACACTTGTGCAATGTTCCTGGGAATGCAAATTGGTGCAACAACTATGGAAAACAGTATGGAGTTTCTTCAAAAAAGTAAAATACAGCCAGAAAATTGATTATTTGCCTTCCACGTTTGTTCTATTCATTCTAGAGATCATGCTAGGGTTACTGACTTGGAAGAATTTTAAATTTTTTAAAAATTTAACTATGTAATTTCTTCTATCTCTATAATTTTGCCTGAGAGCTTCAAAGAAACCCAAGTCATGTGTGGTTATAAACTGTCCATCTTAATCCCTATTTATCAAAACAAAACAAGGGAGGTAGCTCTGCTGATACAGTTGAAGGAAGAAAATCTCTCAGACATCCAGACAAATCTGTATGTCTAGCTTTCCTGGATTCATAAGAAGATTCAAAATTATCTGCGACATCTGAAAACTTTACAAAGTGCAAGGGAACTTGGTGAAACTGCTCAATTCCTAAAAGTTGTATTCTGTCACCAGGTCATTGTTTGATGCATGAAATAACAGAAAAGTACCAGTTGCAGCTTTAAGTATGAATCCACACAATGGGAGATCCATTCTCTCATCTACCTGCGGGGCCGTGCTGTAATCTCTGGCCCTCTGGATTTCTGCCTTGACAGGTAGATTTTACTTAACATTATACATTTGCCACCCTCTGTCCTTTTAAATTGCATATTTATAGCTAATGCCTTTCTCTGCCATCAACGTAGAAAATCTATATTCAAACAAGCATACACACACACACACACACACACACACTCACTTTATACATACATAACAACAACAAAAATATTTGTTCAGTTTTTCTGAACTGAAGGTGAAATTCTTCTTCAATTACATGGGTAGAAATAGTCCCCTTAAGCTTTCCTCCACTAGAGGGAAATAATATATCAGAATCTCCTAGCGGGCATTTTCAGATAATATGCATTTTATCTGGAAATCCTGACACACCATGCTTAACCTTTACCTGATTTAAAAATCATGGCCACTTAAGTTACCTTTTTGGCTAAATGTACTTATTGACTGTATTAGGGTAGAGAAACCACTGTGCTATTTTCGGACACGACTGAGGGACTGAACTGAACTGAACTGTCTCTCACAATCAATTCTCCTAATTGCAGAAAGGGGCCAAGCTTTATTCTCTATTGTTGCTTAGCAATAGGAATTATTAAGGCACTGGAGTTGGAGTCAGATATATGGTTTCTAGTCTTAATTCTGTCATCAACTAGCTAGATATCACTGATTATTTCCTCACTCTGGACCCTACTTACCACTCAGTCAATTAATGAATCAATCAATGAAATACACAGGAGTTCCTCTATCCACCTCTATGGGGGTTGGTTCCAGGGCACTCTCCTTTGGATTCCAAAATCTGCAGATGACCAAATCCCATATATGAAATGGCATAGTTATTTGTATGTAATCTATGACATGCACCTCTATACTTTAAATCATCTCTAGATTACTCATAAAACCAAATAGAATGTAAATATTATATAATAGTTTCTGAAGCAGGGAAAATTCAGGTTTTGCTTTTTAGTACTTCCTGGGATTTTTTCCCACATATTTTCAATTGCAGTTGGTTGAATCTTGGGATGAGGAACCCACAAATACAGAGAGCCAACTGTACATCCATAAAAGCATCAAACTAGACTAGATTTATTTAACAATCTGTATCCTTTGGAGAAAAAAGTTAGGAAATCATTCTGACACACAAAAATACATAAACAATAATATCAACAAATGTGTACTCAACATCCATGTTACAATTAAGGCTTTCTTAGCTCCCAAAAGACATTCCCAACCCCCATCATGGGCTTCCCTGGTGGCTGAGAAGGTAAAGAATCTGCCTGCAATGCAGAAGACCTGGGTTGGGGAGATCCCCTGGAGGAGGGCATGGCAACCCACTCCAGAATTTTTGCCTGGAGAATCCCCATGGACAGAGGAGCCTGGAAAGCTTTGGTCCATGGGATTGCAAAGAGCCGAACACGACTGAGCGACTAAGCTCACAGCACAACCTCCATCATAGAGTTATCCCTATGTTGGATTTGGTTTTTATCCTTATTAAGAATTTCTTTGTACTTTGCTACATATGTATGTATCCTAAACTATGTATAGCACACTCTTTAGGGCTACTAAACTTTCTATGACTAATAGCAGACTGGTAAATTCCTCGACAGCTTTCTGTTTCCCTCTCAACGTAGTATTTGTGAGGATCATCCAAGAGTGTATATTAACTCATGTTGACTCATTCTTCACTGAAGTTTGTATTACTTTTGGTAGACATACCACAGTTTACCCACTATTCTCTTATTGATAACATTTCATTTTCCCGGTTTTTGAAATAATGCACAATGCTGCCATGATGTTTATTGTACAAATCTTTTTAATCTGTAGGATATAGGTTGAGAAATGCAATTGCTGAGACAAACTATATACAACCTCATATCTACAAAAAATAGCAAACTACCCTCCAGCATTATTCTTCATCTATGAAAAGGAATTCTGTCACTCGCTAATCTTCACTCGTGTTTCTTATTCTTGGATTATGTAGATTTTTCCCAGTCTGAAGACAGAGAAGTGGTATCTCTTTGTGACTCTAATTTGCATTTTCCTGATTTTTAGTGAGACTGAGCATTTTTTCATGTGTTTATTGGCCATTTGTGTTTCCTCGTCTATGAATTGCCTTTTCATATCTTTTTTCTATTTTTCTACTTGGTTGTTTTCCTTTACTTTTTGATTTGTAGCTTCAAAAGTCTGTTTTGAATACTAATCTTGGTTAAGTTTTTGCATTCCGAATATCTTCTTCCAGACCGCCACAGTCTTTTCATTTTTACTGTGTCTTTTGCTACCAGACATTTTTAGTTTTAACAGTCAAGTGTATTAATCATTTCCTTTGGCATTTTTGTTCTCACTCCAAAATTTTATAAATATTCTTTCTTTCATTCCAAATTATTTTAAAGCTTTCTTTTTTCTTTTCTCTCTCTGTCTCTGGTTTATCTATAATGCCAAACTTTTCATCTATAAAATTTCTAAATATGCCAGAGTCAATCATGGTCTTCATTAATTTTAAGTTCTTCATAAATGCTTACTTTCTTTCATATTTACTGACAAAATTTATGTACTTTTCTCCACATAGTTTCTCTGACCTTATGATTGATTTATTCCTGCTGCTGCTACTAAGTCACTTCAGTCGTGTCCGACTCTGTGCGACCCCATAGACAGCAGCCCACCAGGCTCCCCCGTCCCTGGGATTCTTCAGGCAAGAACACTGGAGTGGGTTGCCATTTCCTTCTCCAACGCATGAAAGGGAAAAGTGAAAGTGAAGTCACTCAGTCGTATCCGACCCTCATTTATTCCTGTTGCTGCTGCTCCTGCTGCTAAGTCGCTTCAGTCGTGTCCGACTCTGTGTGACCCCATAGACAGCAGCCCACCAGGCTTCCCTGTCACTGGGATTCTCCAGGCAAGAATGGGTTGCCCTTTCCTTATCCACATTTATTCCTAGGCACTTTTTAATTTTTGTTGCTATTATGAGTTGAATACTTTGAAATTTGTATTATCTAATTTTCTGCCTGGAATGTAGTAAATTAAACTGATTCTGTTAGATTGTGTATCTAGCAAATTTGATACACATATAAACATGTGCAAAATGAGAATATTAGTCACTGAGTTGTGTCCGACTCTTGGGACTCTGTGGACTGTAGTCCCCCAGGCTTCTCTGTCCATGGAATTCTCCAGGGAAGAACACTGGAGTCAGTAGTCATTTCCTTCTCTAGGGAATCTTCCCAACCCAGGGACTGAACTCAGGTCTGCTGCATTGAAGGCAGATTCTTTACCATCTGAGACACTAATTATATTCCATTTTTAAATACCTAATATTATTTATTTGTGAATTCCTTTTCTTTTATTTTTTTAAAAGATCTTCAGATCTGACTAGTTTATTAGTCTCTTCAAAGAATCAGGTTTGAGTTTGTTGGTCTTCTCTATTGTAACTTTTTCAATTTTACTAATTTCACACTCTTTTTATTATTATCTCTCTATCATCTTCAGGCCTATTTTGTTTCTTCTATAATTTCTTGGCTTGAATTTTTATGTCACTTTTGTCTTTAAGTTTTTCCTCATTCATAATATCTACACTTATGGAACTATATATTTCTAAGTATTCAGTTCAGTTCAGTTCAGTCGCTCAGTCGTGTCCGACTCTTTGCGACCCCATGAATCACAGCACGCCAGGCCTCCCTGTCCATCACCAACTCCCGGAGTTCATTCAAACTCATGTCCATCGAGTTGGTGATGCCATCCAGCCATCTCATTCTCTGTCGTCCCCGTCTCCTCCCGCCCCCAATCCCTCCAAGCATCAGACTACATTGAATATGTAACAATTTATCATTATTTAATCATAAGTATGTTATATGCTGCTGCTGCTGCTGCTAAGTCACTTCAGTCGTGCCCGACTCTGTGTGACCCCGTAGACGGAAGTCCACTAGGCTCCCCCGTCCCTGGGATTCTCCAGGCAAGAACACTGGAGTGGGTTGCCATTTCCTTCTCCAATGTGTGAAAGTGAAAAGTGAAAGTGAAGTCGCTCAGTCGTGTCCGACCCTTAGCGACCCCATGGACTGCAGCCTGCCAGGCTCCTCCATCCATGGGATTTTCTAGGCAAGAGTACTGGAGTGGCTTGCCAATGCCTTCTCTGCATCTTGTTCCTAGCCCACTACTTTTTGAGCCTTACAAGCTTCACCTACTTCATTTATAGCTCCTACAGACCTATCTTACTCTGTGTGTGAACTCAGCTAGCATTTGACTTTGTCAATTATTATTTTATCCATCTTATTTAGCTTGTCTTTTCTCATTGGGAAGGATTTTCCAATTCATGACATTAGCTGAAATGAAAATCTCCACCGTGAACTCCATTTCCTGTTAAAGTCTCCTTCTAACTGATCATTTTAATAACGAGGAAGGTACATTCCACCCAAGGATAATGGAAATTTTTAATGATTATTAATAGACAGAACACGCTTGATCTCATCTGATCTCGGAAGCTAAACAGGGTCGGGCCTGGTTAGCACTTGGAAGGGATACCAACTGGGAATACCAGATGCTGGTAGGATTTTTTTGGAGAAGAAAATGGCAACCCACTCCAGTATTCCTGCCTGTAGAATCCCATGGACAGAAGAGGCTGGCGGGCTACAGTCCATGAGGTCGTAAGAGTCAAACATGACTAAACTACCACCACCAATAGACAAAAGGGAGAAACTCACTTTTCTTTCTTTCTGACTGTCCATGCTGCTGTCAATAATCAAAATCTATGTGTAGGACTAATTCTCTAAAACATGTTCTACTAAATTTTCGCCAATAATGTTGGTCACAATACCCTCTTGTAGACATGATTCTCTATTGTCAATAAAGGCATGTTCTGTATAACTTTAAAAGTCTCCCATCTCTCAGTTAAGGGGGGGAAATGGAATCATTATATGTACATCTTTGAAAAAAATCATCTTTAAGAACAGCTATTAGGTGCCAGGGCAGAGATGGTATTTTCTTCAATCCATAGCCACTTACCATATGTCAGACTCCCTACTGTCTTTCTAAGAGTTTGAGATCTATAATAAGAGAGTTGAGGATGGTGGCAGAGCCAGCTGACTACCAAGGTCTCGTGTTCCCTTTCTGTGGTATAGAGTAAGTTCTTGGAAGTGACTGAGCAATACGGAACTACATTCCTAGGTTCTCTTCCTTACATGTAGGTCAGATCATATATCTATTTCTTGCCAACTGAATATGAGTGAAAGTGATATATATCTTCTTCTGGACTAAGGTAGTTAAGTATCCAGTGTGTGAGACTCCTCACTCTTTTTCCCTTGTAGAAACTTGATGCTGCCAGGAGTATCTTGAAATTATAAGACAGTAAGCTCACAAGAGGAAATTCTGAGTTGCTGCCTACTCTTTCTAGACTCTGATATGAGCAAATAATGACATTTCTATATTAATCCATTGAGATTAGGGAGTTATTTATATCTTTTGCCTAAACCTAGCTTATTCAGCAACACCCTCTTTCAATAAGCACCTTGCTCCTTAAATTCCCCCAATTCATTGTCTTTCCTGGTCTCCTTCATAGTAAATATCTCCACACTGTAGGTATAATCGGCTTCCCCAGTGGCTCATTGGTAAAGAATCTGCCTGCAATGCAGGAGACTCAGGAGATTCAGGTTTGATCCTGAGGTTGGGAAGAGCCCCTGAAGGAGGAAATGTCAGCCCACTCCAGTATTCTTGCCTGGAGAATCCCCATGGATGGAGGAGCCTGGCGGGCTACAGTCCATGAGGTCACAAAAAGTCAAACATGCATGCATGCATGCATGTAGGTATAATAGTGAGATGTGCTTTCAAGGAAATGTGTTATATATCTTTTTAAAATTTCATTCTTTTGATGAAATTTCCTTATACTAAAATTTTACTGTGAGCATACACTTTTTTTGGAGAAAGCTATGTTTAGAGTGAAGTATTTTGTAATGTATCTGGATAGTGAGGAAAGTAAATGTGTCATTTGCATTAAATTTGCTCTGAGTTATCAATAGAGTAAATTAAGTTATTGTTCAAAGTGGTGGTAAAGACAGCCAATTTCATTATTTTAAGTGGCACTTAAAATTCTTCTAAGTCTCTACTCATTTATTATCTTAAGGCATTAGATGAAAAATGTGCTAGTTCCACTTTTCTGAAAACGTTTATAAAAGTACAAGAATGCTGTGTAAGAAAAGAGCGTTCAAATATCTAGTCCACTAACCATAATTTTATTTCTTAACAGGTAGATAAAACTTAACTTCACCTTTAAATAAACACATAAAAATTTACTCAGTTGTCTAATTATATTCTAATTATTCTATAATTAGAATTTTACATAAAAACAAAAAAACCATAAAGACTTTTTTGAAAAGAATAATGATTTAGTCCACTAAGCTACTAATGAAAGCCTTCAGCAGCTAAGAATGAATAAGTTTTCTGCAGTCCTAGACTAAGAGTGCAATTTACACCGCATATCACTCAAAATGAAACTGTTTACTTCTGTACCAAAGTCATGATTAGACGCTGTATTTTCCTACCAAATTTGAGCTCTTTTTTTTAATGTTGGGGTACAATATCCACAGCATTTAATTCCATGATACTTTGCAAGTTAACATGTGAGAATGCTAAGTGTGCCAGTTGCTTTAGAAATCCTTATTTTAATAGTAAACAAATATATGGTTCAGTTAGTCTGTTAATATGTCATATTGTTAACCCCATTTAAGTGATGATTTGACTGTATTCTCAAGAGTATTACAATGGAAACATATACATTTTCTAGATGGAGCATATATATATATATATATATATATATATATATACACATCCCTAAAACATGTTAAGATCATAAGTTTTTGTTATGATCAAATTAATATGTTAGGGCATAGGCCCCATAAACTATAATAGTCACTACTATTTATGAGGAAGTGGTATGTGACAAGAACTGTGATAAGTGTTTTCCATACCTAATCTCATCTGATGTTCGCAGCATTCTGCTAGTTGAATTCCTATTTTGTATGAATAAACTGAGTCTCTAAAAGGATAAATAAATTGAATATTGCTTCCAAAGCTGGTGCAGCTTCCACAAGAACATACTGCCTGGTTTCCCAACTATTTGATAAATTTCTATTATAAATTGCATGTTTTCTATTTTATTTGCACAGAATTTATGTACTTTTTGTCAATGTACTGATTCTATCCCAAATTGATGGAAAAGAGAAATGTCATCATTGTTATCATTTCAGAGATTATATATTAAACTACTGCAAGAAAAAAAATACAAATCTGCTTCCTAGCAAAAAGAATCTTGAGCAAGGAATGCCATCTGGTGTGACAGCCTCTGACACTGGCTACTGCAATCCAATGTCAATTTCCTTCCCTTTCCCAGATCACAGTAGCAATGGTGGAGATCCCTTGGCTTTAGGGACAGAAGGGGTTACTATTCAAATCCCTAGGGATGAAACATGAGTACTGTATGCCAATTACAGTAACTTCTTTCCCCTTAAGAAGTGACTGGTCTTCTGAATGTGGCTTCTACAAAACCTTTGCTTTTGTAATTCAGACATAGTTTCTTGAGATGCTGCAGTCATACTATGGATGCAGACAGTGGAAAGAACAGCTTAAAGCTGCTTGATAAGATTGTTTAATCTTTTTCAGATCCAGTGATAAATAAAATGGAAGCACCATTTTATCCTAAATGTATGGTGGCACTAGTGGCAAAGAATACTCCGGCCAATGTGGGAGATGCAGGAATCATGGGTTCAAGCCCTGGGTTGGGAAGATCCCCTGGAGAGGGCATGACAACCCATTCCAGTATTCTTGCCTGGAGAATCCCAGGAACAGAGGAGCTTGGTCAACTACAGACCATGGAGTCGCAAAGAATCAGAAACAAATGAGTGACTTAACATATACACAGATATCATACACCCACAGTGTTCAGAAGATATAATTTGAAAATAATATATAAATAATCATTAAAGAATTTCAAAATGCACACTTGATGTTTCAAACAAACAAAATCAGTAAAATTAAATGAAAATGTCCTTTGTCCATGTCAGAATACTAGGATTAAAAGCAAAATTTTGCATTCACTCTTCTAGCTTCAGTTCAGTTCAGTTCAGTTCAGTCGCTCAGTCGTGTCCGACTCTTTGCGACCCCATGAATCACAGCACGCCAGGCCTCCCTGTCCATCACCAACGCCCGGAGTTCACTCAAACTCATGTCCATGGAGTCAGTGATGCCATCCAGCCATCTCATTCTCTGTCGTCCCCTTCTCCTCCTGCCCCCCAATCTCTCCCAGCATCAGAGTCTTTTCCAGTGAGCCAACTCTTCGCATCAGGTGGCCAAAGTATTGGAGTTTCAGCTTTAGCATCAGTCCTTCCAATGAACACCCAGGACTGATCTCTTTCAGAATGGACTGGTTGGATCTCCTTGCAGTCCAAGGGACTCTTAAGAGTCTTCTCCAGCACCACAGTTCAAAAGCATCAATTCTTCGGCGATCAGCTTTCAGTTATCTAAATATGTTCCTGGGGGGCCTCAATAAAGTAGAACTGAGTCTCTTTTCACACATAATGGTCCTTTCTTCTTGAGTGAGTGAGTGAAGTTTGCTCAGTCATGTCCGACGCTTTGCGATCCCATGGTCATAGCCTGCCAGGCTCCTCTGTCTGTGAAATTTTCCAGGCAAGGATACTGGAGTGGGTTGTCCTTTCCTTCCCCAGGGGATCTTCCCCACCCAGGGATCGAACCCGGGTTTCTGGCATAGTGGGCAGTTTCTCTACCATCTGAGCCACCAGGGAAACATGCACCTTTCTGCTTGCTGACATTCAAGCCCATACATATGTCATTTGTCCTCTCCCTCTCATAACCCAACCTTGCCCCTGTGTCCTTGGGGAAACCAGACCATAGGACTGGGGAGGATGACTGGATAAAAAGAGGCAAAGAAAAGGAGGTTTCTTAAGACCTTGGGTGTAGAAATTAGGGTAATGGAAGCATAGTTTCAACATGCAGATGACTCCATAAATCCAATTTTTAAATAAATGTATGGTTAATCCTCTGACTTGATCCAGAAGAGACAGAGAAGATCACTAAGATAATAGGCTTTAATCCAGCCTTTTGACGCAGAGGGCTTCTAACAGCCCCAGCAACACGTGGTGAGTGGTTTATGGTGCTCTTCCTCATGAAGAAAAGCTAAAGACACAATAGCAAGCTTATAATTCTAGAGCTGTGAAATGCAAATTGTTCTCTCTCATTTCTCAGCACTCAAAGAGAAGGGTTTGATTTTCAATCATCAAAAAATGTTTATTTCAAATATAGAATGAGCTTCTCCCAGATGTATACATGACTGCAATCTCTTCTGAGACACTGGCTTGATTATGAAGTCCTTCATCTTTTCCATCACACTGCATGAAACATCAAAAGGTAGAACGGCAGCTGCTGACCATGCAAAAAGGTTTTTCATTTCCAAGGGAAAAGAATTCTTCTACGAATTTAATTTTCTCTAAAGAGAACACAATCTACCTACAAAATGGAGTAAAATAACTTAGTTAACATCTAACTGTACCTTGGTCGCTAATGGATACAGTGTTTCTCGGCCCACGTTAAATTCAGAAAATACTGCTGCCAGATTAAACCTCCCTAAAGGAGCACTAAGAAAATATATGTATCTAATCCGTTTATATCAGGAGAAATGACCTGGGGCAGTAATGTTATTTTCTATTAAGGTAATCCAGAAAGTGGATGGAAACCAGTTAGACAGTAATCTAATTGAAGCACAACACAGAACTCAGAAAATGAACAAATTTATTCCTTTGCTGAAGAACAGTTAAATGGATTCTTAAGCTTGTATTTGATCTAAAAAAGTTGTTTGCAAAGCCAGGAATATACTAATTTTATGAACATTACTTCAAATGTTGTGGAGAAATATTTTAAAAACAAATATAAAGGACATAGTTCCTCTTTAGTGATTATAAAAGTTGTTAGAAAACCATCATCCCAACTTCTACATTTAAAACACTAAAAATTTTTTTTACACTAAGAAATCTTTACTAAGAGGCAAATGTCTGTCCAGTATCATGGTAACACCATAGATCCCAGGTTAGAGTCTCCAAATAGACTTTTATAACATTTACATTTTGTTATTACATATTTACATTTAATCCTTGCTTATCAGAAAATAAATAAATTCCTCATAAGTCTGATGTCTAAAAAACACCTTATATACCCATTTATAAAATGTTTGTGCTCGTGTGTGTTTAATGTTCATAGCTACTTCTACATCTATCATCTATGTAAGAACTGTTGTAAGCTGAGTGGCATTTCTCTGTGATCCTGTCCTAATTTTCTATTCACCCCTCGGCCTGGAGAAGTACTGGCAGAGACAGCAGAATGAACTGGGCAGTCAAATCAACAGGAAAACTGGTCAAGTTTCTTATTGGAGAAGGAATACCACATTGGTCAATTCAGATTTGACCACTGGAGTTCCTAATATTTCAATCTTGAGACCTTATTATGAGGCCAGTGAAATGTTCTTCATTCAAATACAAACTGTCTGCATTTGAAGACAACTTATTGTAAAATACTCTTCTAATAATATTTTTTTAAAGAAAAATGTTAAATATCCACTTTTAAGCAACCAAAATAGTTTTGCATTAGTAACTACACTTTATCCATCTTAGTAACTGAATGTCTTCTTCAGTATCAGAATGGAAGCCTGAGTATAAACTGTCTTCCAACCCAGAGAATAAAGATTCTTCTGAATTTCTTGACTTCTTCAGCACTTGAGTTTGTGTGTGTGTGTGTGTGTGTGAGAGAGAGAGAGAGAGATGTGTGACTCTTTGTGACTTCATAGGATATAGCCCGCCAGGCTCCTCTGTCCATGGAGTTTTCCAGGCAAAAATACTCGGGTGGGTTGTCATTTCCCATGCCAGGGGTTCTTCCCAACCCAGGGATCAAACCCACATCTCTTGTGTCTCCTGCCTTGGCAGGGAGATTCTTTACCACTAGTGACACCTATTAAGTGAAAGTGAGGTCCAACTCTGCGACCCCGTGGACTGTAGCCCACCAGGCTCCTCTGTCCATGGGATTCTCTAGGCAAGAATACTGGAGTGGGTTGCCATTTCCTTCTCCAAATGACACCTATACCTGGTGGCAAAATCACATCTTACTCTTGATAGATTTTGCCCATGACCTTGACCTATTTAGCATATAAATGATACAAAGCTTTTTCTCAAATTTCCTATGGCTAAATTCATGGTTTCACTTTTCCTTGATTAATATATCTCTGAAAGTGAAACAACCTCCACTGAAGTCAGTTGTAAACATTCACTGGAGAAATATTCAGTATTTGCTTGACAGTTCACATGGATGCATAAATTTGCAGCACCAACCTTTTTTGTTTTTCCTAAAATATCATTATGATGGATTCTAAGAGAACATTTGGCATTACCTAAATAAATAAATAAATAAAACTTGGGCTTCCCTGATAGCTCAGTTGGTAAAGAATCTGCCTGCAATGCAGGAGACTCCAGTTCATTCCTGGGTCGGGAAGATTCCCTGGAGAAGGGATAGGCTACCCACTCCAGTATTCTTGGGCTTCCCTTGTGGCTTAGCTGGTAAAGAAGCCGCCTGCAATGCAAGAGACCTGGGTTTGATCCCTGGGTTGGGAAGATCCCCTGGAGAAGGGAAAGGCTACCCACTCCAGTATTCTGGCCTGGAAAATTCCATGGACTATCCATGGGATCCAAAAGAATTGGAGACGACTGAGTGACTTCCACTTTCACTTTTTTCCCACCTTAAAATTATCAAATTATTTAATTGCATATGCATATATGTGTTTTCATCACACTTGATTCAAATAATGTGAATATAACTCAGATTCCATTCCCTGGTCTTCACCTAATAGCTGCTGCTGCTGCTGCTAAGTCACTTCAGTCGTGTCCGACTCTGTGTGACCCCATAGACGGAAGCCCACCAGGCTCCCCTGTCCCTGGGATTCTCCAGGCAAGAACACTGGAGTGGGTTGCCATTTCCTTCTTCAATGTGTGAAAGTGAAAAGTGAAAGTGAAGTGGCTCAGTCGTGTCTGACCCTTAGCGACCCCACGGACTGCAGCCTACCAGGCTCCTCCTTCCATGGGATTTTCTAGGCAAGAGTACTGGAGTGGCTTGCCATTGCCTTCTCCGTCACCTAATAGCTAGTTACACATATATTTTGGGCTTCCCAGGTGGCTCTAGGAGTAAAGAACTTGCTGCCACTATAGGAGACACAAGAGATGTGGGTATGATCCCTGAGTTGGGAGGAGGGCATGGCAACCACTCCAATATTTTTGCCTTGAGAATCCCATGGACAAAGGAGCCTGGTGGGCTATAGTCCATAGGACTGCAAAAAGTTGGAAAAGACTAAGTGACTGAGCACACACGCACATATTTTACCATAATTTATTATCTGTAGCAGTCAGACCACAACTGTTGCAGTGACACTATGCCTGGATAGTAATTTCAGGTCGAATTATAAACAATCCTGCACTGATAGTTGACAAAACAATTTAGGGAAAGACTTGCATAGACTGCCAAACACTTTTAAAAACCATGTTATGTTTTTCTTTTCCTTATTTTTAATGATGAACAACAGAAGCTGTTTTGGAGTTTGTGTTACTTTTATCACCCATCCATCACTTAAACTGATTTGTTTATTTATCATTTGACAGTTTATTTTAGTTTCTCAACAAGATGGGAAATCCTTAGAAGGCAAGTTTATGTTTATATCTGTACTTATCTCCAGTATCTCCCACCATACCTGGTGACACAGATTAGGAAATATAAATTGTGCTCAAGAAGTGGTCATTAAGGATGAATACAGCTGAAGATTTATGAAGATTGGGGAAATACAGCAATGGATAAAATGACTCTTTTTCCTGAGGAGCTCTTTATATGGTTTAGAGTTCTCACATTTAAATGAAAACCTCCTGTTCTCAACTCCAGAAAAGAGTCTAGTAGTCAAATCTGGCAAGTATCACAAGAAATAATCACAGGTGAAGTAATAAAGGCTTCAGTAGTGGCACAAATGTTAATGAGGGTAGAAAAAGCAATCTAATTTTTTTCCGATGAGAAACATTATTTTTTCTTCTCAATTCTCAATATTGATCTTAGTGGTCCATTACCATCTATATATTGGATTTAATAATAATACTAAGAAGAAGAATATAAATGAAAACAGCAATAAGAAGTTTGCAGAGCTGAGAGGTTTCCCTCTATTATGTGTTGTTCATCAGCAAATATACAAAGTAAAATCTGACAAGGCCAGCAAAAATTTTTGAAGCTTATTTGTAATATCAATTTCCACCCACTAACAGATTATCACAAAGATGTGATCACTCACACTCACCTAGAGCCGGACATCCTGGAATGTGAAGTCAGATGGGCCTTAGGAAGCATCACTACGAACAAAGCTAGTGGAGGCAATAGAATTCCAGTTGAGCTATTTCAAATCCTAAAAGATGATGCTGTGAAAGTGCTGCAATCAATATGCCAGCAAATTTGGAAAACTCAGCAGTGGCCACAGGACTGGAAAAGGCCAGTGTTCATTCCAATCCCAAAGAAAGGCAATGCCAAAAAATGCTCAAACTACCATACAATGGCATTCATCTCACACGCTAGTAAAGTAATGCTCAAAATTCTCCAAGCCAGGCTTCAGCAATACATGAACCGTGAACTTCCAGATGTTCAAGCAGGTTTTAGAAAAGGCAGAGGAACCAGAGGTCAAATTGCCAGCATCAGCTGGATCATCAAAAAAGCAAGAGAGTTCCAGAAAAATATCTATTTCTGCTTTATTGACTATGCCAAAACCTTTGATTGTGTGGGTCACAATAAACTGTGGACAATTCGGAAAGAGATGGGAATACCAGACCACCTGACCTGCCTCTTGAGAAACCTGTATGCAGGTCAGGAAGCAACAGTTAGAACTGGACATGGAACAACAGACCGGTTTCAAATAGGAAAAGGAATACATCAAGGCTGTACATTGTCACCCTGCTTATTTAATTTATATGCAGAATACATCATGAGGAATGCTGGGCTGGAAGAAGCACAAGCTGGAATCAAGATTGCTGGGAGAAATATCAATAACCTCAGATATGCAGATGACACCACCCTTATGGCAGAAAGTGAAGAGGAACTAAAAAGCCTCTTGATGAAAGTGAAAGAGGAGAGTGAGAAAGTTGGCTTAAAGTTCAACATTCAGAAAACTAAGATCATGGCATCCGGTCCCATCACTTCATGGCAAATAGACAGGGAAACAATGGAAACAGTGACAGACTTTGTTTTGGGGGGCTCCAAAATCACTGCATATGTGACTGCAGCCATGAAATTAAAAGACGCTTACTCCTTGGAAGGAAAGTTATGACCAACCCAGATAGCATATTAAAAAGCAGAGACATTACTTTGTCAACAAAGGTCCATCTAGTCAAGGCTATGGTTTTTCCAGTGGTCATGTATGGATGTGAGAGTTGGACTATAAAGAAATCTGAGTGCTGAAGAATTGATGCTTTTGAACTACGGTGCTGGAGAAGACTCTTGAGAGTCCCTTGGACTGCAAGGATATCAACCAGTCCATCCTAAAGGAGATCATTCCTGGGTGTTCATTGGAGGGACTGAAGTTGAAGCTGAAACTCCAATACTTTGGCCACCTGATGCGAAGAGCTGACTCATTTGAAAAGACCCTGATGCTGGGAAAGATTGAGGGCAGGAGAAGAAGGGGATGACGGAGGCTGAGATGGTTGGATGGCATCACTGACACAATGGGCATGGGTTTGGGTGGACTCTGGGAGTTAGTGATGGACAGGGAGGCCTGGCGTGTTGCCCTTCATGGGGTCGCAAAGAGTTGGACAAGACTGAGCGACTGAACTGAACTGAACTGAACATTAACAAGCAACCTTGCTCTGAGAATTTATTGTGGTTAGTAATTAACTAGTAACTGTGCACAGATACCACAATTTTTGTTTTATTTTTACCCCATCCTTTAAATGTTCTCTGTGTGCATGTATAATTTTTAAAGGCAGAGATTACATAATTTAAGAAATCCCACCACTTGTTAAGTAGCAAACCACTTGCCAACCAATTGGTCATTAGCTACTGGTCGTTAGTTGGTCACTGTATCAAGTGTCCTGAACACCTTATGGAACTCGGCACCTACATTGGGACCCCGTCTCTGTAACCCAACTAATCACAGTGCTGCTTAGCAAAATCAGAAGCCACTGGGACTCTGCTCCAAGGATTATGGCCAACTTTCATGCCATTTAGTTATTGCCTCAGGTAAGGCTGTTGCTACATATTCTGAGTATCTTCCCTTCAGTTCAGTCAGTTCAGTCGCTCAGTCGTGTCTGACTCTTTGCGACCCCATGAATCGCAGCACGCCAGGCCTCCCTGTCCATCACCAACTCCCGGAGTTCACTCAAACTCGTGTCCAGAGAGTCGGTGATGCCATCCAGCCATCTCATTCTCTGTCGTCCCCTTCTCCTCCTGCCCCCAATCCCTCCCAGCATCAGAGTCTTTTCCAGTGAGTCAACTCATCGCATGAGGTGGCCAAAGTATTAGAGTTTCAGTTTCAGCATCAGTCCTTCCAGTGAACTGATCTTTAGAATGGACTGATTGGATTGATCTTCAGAATGGACTGATTGGATCACCTTATGTGTGGTTAAATAAAGATAGCTAAATAGGTTAAGTAGATGAACAGACAGAGAATAGAGACACAGACAGACAAACATGGTCCTTGGTAAAATCCTAAAAGAACTATCCAGTAAAAAATATTTGGGGGGCTTCCTTCACAGTCCAGTGGTTAAGAAACTGCCTTGCAATGCAGGGGGTGTGGGTTCGATCGCTGGTCACAGAACTAAAATCCCGTACACCCGCGGAACAGCTGAGCCCAAACCCTGCAACTACTGAGCCCAAGCGCCACAACTACTGAGCCCAAGCCCCACAACTGGGAGTCTGTGCGACACAAGGAAATTTCCCACATGACACGATGATGACGCCATATGCCGCAACCAAGACCTGATGGAGCCAAATAAATAAACATTTTTAAAAATATATGGAAACATTTTATTTTAAAACCATCAGACCGGGACTGCTCTGGTATTGTCCAGTCTTCAACTGCTTTGCCAAATTTATAGCTCCCGCAAATACACTGCTGCTGCCGCTAAGTCGCTTCAGTTGTGTCCGACTCTGTGCGACTCCATAAACGGCAGCCCACCAGGTTCCCCCATCCCTGGGATTCTCCAGGCAAGACTCTGGAGTGGGTTGCCATTTCCTTCTCCAAAGCATGAAAGTGAAAAGGGAAAGTAAAGTCACTCAGTCGTGTCCGACTCTTCGCGACCCCATGGACTGCAGCCTATCCAGCTCCTCCGTCCATGGGATTTTCCAGGCAAGAGTACTGGAGTGGGGTGCCATTGCCTTCTCCGAAAGATACTGCTACATATATGTTAACCAAACTAATGAAACATCTAAACATTCCAACCATTCTGAAACCACCCCAGTCCTATACATTCTACATCCCCTGAGTTCTAACACATTTGCTCTCTCACATTAGCACCCATATCTTAATCAATGACCTGGCAGAAACTTTAAAACAGTTACAAACTTTAAAACTTTCACAAATTGAAATTCATGTATTGGTTGTACCATTTTCCCTCACATTGTCTGGAAATAACCACTGGGGCAAACCAGAGCTAAAATGTGAAAGTTAATTCTCGCTTTAAAGGAGGGTGAAGCTACCCTTACTTGTATGCTGTTTCACAAAACTGACACTTCATATTTTAATCTCTAGTAAATAGATGTTTTAATACAGATGTACAGATTTTGCTAAAATGAATACGGAAATAAATTTTCACTGTGAAAGAATAAATTAAGACCTATAGTAAATTAGTGCTTCAAAGAAGCTTCACATATTTTAAGGTAGAAAAAAAGTCTACTAAGAGCGTTCAGAATCTTCTGAGAGATCATTTGTGGAAAGAAACCAGTTTTTATGCAGAAAAGGTTTTCTTATAATAAAGGTAATGAAGCCAATCGAGCAGATATAAAAGAACATCAGGAAAAAAACTGTCCATAGGTTCAATTTCAGACTAAAATGCAGTCCAGCCTGGTATTAGAAGATGAATCAAAATGAATATTAAGGGGTTTTCAGATTCTGAGATTTTAAGATACATTAGATAGTTATCTTGTCATAACTATCGCAGTAACATAAGCTATCATTAGAATAGACTGATATTTCATTTATTCTATTACATTCTATTGGTTAGAATACTCTATAAAATGGGGAAGAAATAGCAAAGCTTAATCATTCATTCATTTAAAAGCATTTATTCAATACCTATTCTGCAAAGCCTTATTCAAGATGCTAAGATAAATCAAAATCCCCTTTCTCTGGGAGTTTATATTCTTTTGGATGAGATAACTAGTCAACAAAAATGCATAAATAACTAAATGCTATGACGAAAAAAAGAAAACAAGGTCAGAAGAGTGTGATGAAGGTGTACTTGCTATTTTCACAGGCAGTTAAGGAGGATCCCTTAGTTAAACTGACATTTGAAGTGAAAATCAAAAGCAGAGAAATCCATATGGAGCAGAGTATCCCAGGAGAGTAATCAGCACATCCAAGTTCCTGAGGCAGGAGTGCCCTTGACACTTTTGTGGAAGAGCAGGAAGGCGTGGGTGCCTAGAGTTCAGGGAGCAAGGGAGGCAGTGCAACAGAAGGTGTGAGAGTGTGAAGGGAGGTCGCAGGGCTTGGGTGAGGGGCTGGGCTACGGCAGAGCATCACTAAGAAGTTTTATTTTATTCTGAATTCGGTTGGAAGATACCAAAGAATTTCGAGATCACTTAGTATGAGTAGGACCTTACAGGAGAAGCAGGAAAATGACATGATCTGACAGGCTTTTACAAGATCAGCCAGGCTGTTGTATGGAGAATAGACTGTGGGACTGAGGTGTAGCAAAGGACAAGCTAGTTAGAAAGTGAGCTCCCGGTCAGCTCTGCCAGGGCAGGAGAAGTCAAAGTGGTGGGAGTTGTTGGAGTCTAGATATATACTTAAAAGAACTGACAGAAGTTTCAAAACAAACTAGAAAGACTACACAATACTTCCAGAAAATGCATCTCTCAGACTGATAGTCAAATAAAGCTATCTGCAATGCAGAAATTAAATGTGTGGCTGTATACAATTATGGTGACAATACTCTGCATAAATAACCATCAGATATAAAGATGTCTAACAGGTTAATACCATCCTGAACTGGCTAAGTGTATTAATCGTTCAGTCATGTCTGACTCTTTGCGACCCCACAGACTAGCTCACCAGGCTCCTCTGTCCATGGGATTTCCTAGGCAAGAATACTGGAGTGGGTTGCCATTTCCTGCTCCAGAATTGAATAAGGAGGCTCCAAAAATAGGGAGATTCCACTCCCCGCCCATCATTCAAATTTTCATGGGCAGTGTCGGTGTGTATCCTGCCACCAGCTTTGTTTCACAGGGCTTCCCAGTATCATTAAGTGAGAGATTATACTGCTTGGAGTTAAGCCTTTCTATGCTTTATGTCCCAACAGGGGGAAAATTAGAAGAAATTAATACACAGTGGAAAAACTTCCAAGAAATGACAGATCAGTCTCATTTTCATGTAATCCTTATTTCAAAATATTCTGCATGCTATAAACTTCAGTGAAATATATGTCAGTCCCTCCACTGATGCTTGCATACACCCACAGCAGATCATACTTACAAAACTAGGGTCAACAAATGGAGAATGGTTTCATTGTCTGCGACAGCATTCCCTGATTGGAAGCAGTCCCTTGGGAATTCATTGCTGAAGACAAGTCCCACCCCTTCAAACCGCCACCCTCACTCAGTATCATCCGACAAGATATCGCCTGGGAATCCATCTGTTCTAGCCAGCTTCAGGCAGACCAACACAGGTTATTAACCAGGTAAAATTCTTACTCTTCCTTTTATATTTAATATCATATATAACAATATATGTGCATCATTATGTAAGCCATTTGCATGTTGAAGTGTTTCTGAAAACACAATTATAATACTTTGCTCATAAAATGAAGTTTTATAAGGAGAGAAAAATGCCTAAGGTTATATATACTTAAAAAAAAAAACATAAGATGCTTGCTTGGTGTCACTTTCTGGCATTGATGGAAATTATATTCATCTAAAAATGTAAAATGTTTTCTTGTGGAAGTATGAATTTTTAACAGTAAGTGATAATTGCAGTGCTATGTCATGTAATTGTTTGGAAAAATGATTTCCTCTACAAAGTTCAAAGTGAAAACGTTTGCTTTGTTTAAAGCAGATGATACTATTCAGGATTTATACTTTCATCTATTACTTTATTGCATAACTTCAATACAGATTGAATATTGTGCTTTGAAATAATGTTCATATATGTTTACAGTTATTTTGGCTAGAAAAATTAATTTTACTGTGTTCTTTTTATCATAAACTTTTTCATAAAATTTATCAAGTTCTGTTAGATAAAACACCTACCTCTTCTGACAATTGACTAATGTACCAAATAGATCAAAGCAATTCTAGAGAAACATAGTGCAAAGGTGTTATTGTCTAAAGACATAGCTTTGTTTTTTAATTCAGAGCTGCTTAATCAACAATATTACTAATGAAATGATTGGTTGCCTTGAGGTTGAGAGTTAATAGAATGAACAGCCAGCCTGTTTTTCCCTTACAGCAACCTATAATGCTAATGGATAAGCTAATTTTCTCTTCCCTAAAGTAACTGCCCAGTCTCCTTAATTTAAAATCACTTGCATTTACTCACTTGGTTGTTTTCTAACAGGGCAAAGGTCCTGAACATTTAGACTGGGAAGATTTAAATAGTCAATATGATGTAGAGTGTAGGACCTTTCAGCTTAAGTAATTAAAACTTACCATGCCTCTTTTTTTTTTTATCTTATGTTGAATACATTATCCGTTTTAATTTGCAGGAAGATAATATTACTACAAATTAATCTTATAAATTCCTGATATGATTCTGTAACATCTCTGTTGATTCAGTAACCTCTCTTCTGTGAAGAAAACTTCTGATTCTCATCAATACAACTTTGTCTAGATCAGTGAACTGTATATATTAATTTCTGTTTTAATATTGCCAGGACTGTTATAAACCAATGAATGATGTTAGAAACATTATATTAAAATAGAGATGGGAGACAGTTAAAGTCAGCATCCTAATGAGAAAAATCAAGTTCATATTTCTAATAGCATCTTTAATGCATAAGAACAAATCACTGCAAGTATTAGCCTGCATGTTTTTCATATTTATTACAGAGTTTTCAGAATAAGAAATCTGTTTTTAATTTTGTTAAAATTGCTCATTCTTTGAATGGTTTAATTTACTCATTATCTTTAATTATCTTAATATTTAGCATGTTCACTTTATATTAACAGCTGTATTATCTAATGTACTGCCACCTGAAAACCTTAAGAAATCTTAATTTCTGATATCTTAAAATAAGTCCTCAACCTAGCAAACCTCTTAAAATTCAGTTACATTATTAGTACATGTGGAAGTGGTCTGATGGCAGATAAAAAATTATATTAGCTACAGATGCTTTTATCTAAACAAATTTTAAAAATAGGAGGGAAAATGCAGTTCTTCCCTAGAAACCTTCACAATTGGAAAGTTTATAGCCAAAATTTTGGAAGTACAGGAATTTGAATTTGATTTAGTTTGTTCAATAACCCGGAAATGCCTTTATTTTGCCCTAACTTTAAAAAGAAATCTATGAAGAATTTTAGACATATATAAAAACAGAGCAGGGTAGTGAATTTCTAGGTCCCTAGGACCAAGCATTAACAATCAACACATATGGCCACTCTTGTTTCATACATAGTCCCTTCTATTTGTCCTAGTCCCCTTGTTATGTAGAAGTAATTTTTAGACAACATGTAATTTCATATGTTTATATCAGAAACTTGTTTTAACAATAAGCTATCTTCTTTAAAACATTACTGTACCATGATCACACAAATAAAGACGCTTGATCTGTTGATGCTTGTGGATATATATGTGCACAATATGGAAATAAAATTAATGAGAACAAACTTAATTTCAGAGGCTGTTTATCACAATTTCAATATTTTATGTTAAAATAAGTTTAAATAAAAAAGAAACATTTAAATGACCTATAATTAGGAAAGGCATACAAATTAAAAATCTCTATTAGGAATAAGTAATCATGTCCAAGAATACTATGGTATATTTTTATATTGCTGCTTTCCCTTCATTTTAACTATGTCTATTCTACTTTCTTATTTGAGTGAAGATGATTGCTTGAGGGTTATGCCAGTAATTGACAGAAAATGAAAATTTTCTTTGATGTTGAGTTATATTTTAAAACTTCCTTGGACACTCCAGTTGTAGTTAATTTTCTGGGGTTGAGATAATAGGAAGAGCTATGTATGTGTCTGAGAGGGGATGTTGACTACTGAGCTTCATTGGAATATTTTAATTACTTTAGGTCTTAATTTTCCCCAAGAAATTCTTTAATTCATTTCTTCTTACTAGGTTTCAATCACGGAATTTTATACAACCCATGACCTAAGAGAATTTATAAATTAGATGAAAGATTATCAGAGACACAGGTATGTCTCCTCACAGTGCACTTAATTCAATACAAATCCATTAAAAATAATTGAGAATTATATATGGTGGGATCCCAAATAGTCTGAACAGCTGACACAACTTCTAGAAGAAAAGCATACTTTCTATTGATTTTTCAGATTTAAAGTTCTGGTACCGCCATCTGTGTCAGGTTCTCCAAATAATATCAGGTAGTGCTTCTGATTTACCCACTCCAGTGTTCTTGCCTGGAGAATCCCAGGGATGGGGGGAGCCTGGTGGGCTGCCATCTATGGGGTCACACAGAGTCGGACACAACTGAAGTGACTTAGCAGCAGCAGTGCTTCTGATTTAGGCAAGGCTCAGTGGAGAATGGGCTTCCCTGGTAGCTCAGCTGGTAAAGAATCTGCCTGCAATGCAGGAAACCCTGGTTCAATTCTTGGGTCAGGAAGATCCACTGGAGAAGGGATAGACTACCCACTCCAGTATTCCTGGACTTGCCTGGTGGCTCAGCTGGTAAAGAATCTGCCTGCAATGTGGGAGACCTGGGTTCAATCCCTGGGTTGGGAAGATCCCCTGGAGAAGGGAATGGCTACTTACTCGAGTATTCTGTCCCAGAGAATTCCACTGACTGTATAGTCCATGGGGTCGCAAAAAGTTGAACACAACTGAGTGACTTTCAGTGGAGAATAGTGAAACAATTGAGGATGTTAAACTTGAATAAGATTGTCCAATATGCTCACAGATCGTGCAAACGTATACGTACATAGTTAGAGATTCACTTTCCTTTCTCAACTGTACATTTTACTTATTAGATAAAATTTTTCTAATGTTTTTTCTTCCTTCAGAATTATCTTGGGTATTTAAGAAACTTTACATCTCCCAATTAAGAATTACTTTGTCAATTTCTACCAAAAGAGAGAGTTTAATTTGTATTAAATTTATGTAATAAACATGGCTCAGTTCAGTTCAGTTCAGTTCAGTCGCTCAGTCGTGTCCGACTCTCCGCGACCCCATGAATCACAGCACGCCAGGCCTCCCTGTCCATCACCAACTCCCAGAGTTCACTCAAACTCATGTCCACAGAGTCGGTGATGCCATCCAGCCATCTCATTCTCCGTCGTCCCCTTCTCCTCCCGCCCCCAACCTTTCCCAGCATCAGAGTCTTTTCCAGTGAGTCAACTCGTCGTATGAGGTGGCCAAAGTATTGCAGTTTCAGCTTTAGCATCAGTCCCTCCAATGAACATCCAGGATTGATCTCCTCCAGAATGGACTGGTTGGATCTCCTTGCAGTATAAGGGACTCTCAAGAGTCTTCTCCAACACCACAGTTCAAAAGCATCGATTCTTCGGCGGTCAGCCTTCTTCACAGTCCAACTCTCACATCCATACATGACCACGGGAAAAACCATTGCCTTGACTAGACGGACCTTGGTTGGCAAAGTAATGTCTCTGCTTTTTAATATACTATCAAGGTTGGTCATAACTTTCCTTCCAAGGAGCAAGCGTCTTTTAATTTCATGGCTGCAATCAGCATCTGCAGTGATTTTGGAGCCCAAAAAAATAAAGTCTGACACTGTTTCCACTGTTTTTCCATCTATTTCCCATGAAGTGATGGGACCAGATGCCATGATCTTTGTTTTCTGAATGTTGAGCTTCAAGCCAACCTTTTCACTCTCCTCTTTCACTTTCATCAAGAGGCTTTTGAGTTCCTCTTCACTTTCTGCCATAAGGGTAGTGTCATCTGCATATCTGAGGTTATTGATATTTCTCCCGGCAATCTTGATTCCAGCTTGTGCTTCTTCCAGCCCAGCGTTCCTCATGATGTACTCTGCATATAAGTTAAATAAGCAAGGTGACAATATACAACCTTGACGTACACCTTTTCCTATTTGGAACCAGTCTGTTGTTCCATGTCCAGTTCTAACTGTTGCTTCCTGACCTGCATACAGGTTTCTCAAGAGGCAGGTCAGGTGGTCTGGGATTCCCATCTCTTTCAGAATGTTCCACAGTTTATTGTGATCCACACAGTCAAAGGCTTTGGCATAGTCAATAAAGCAGAAATAGAAGTTTTTCTGAAACTCTCTTGCTTTCTCCATGATCCAGTGGATGTTGGCAATTTGATCTCTGGTGCCTCTGCCTTTTCTAAAACCTGCTTGAACATCTGGGAGTTCACGGTTTACATACTGCTGAAGCCTGGCTTGGAGAATTTTGAGCATGACTTTACTAGCGTGTGAGATGAGTGCAATTGTGCGGTAGTTTGAGCATTCTTTGGCATTGCCTTTCTTTGGGATTGGAATGAAGACTGACCTCTTCCAGTCCTGTGGCCACTGCTGAGTTTTCCAAATCTGCTGGCATATTGAGTGCAGCACTTTCACAGCATCATCTTTCAAGACTTGAAATAGCTCAACTGGAATTCCATCACCTCCACTAGCTTTGTTCGTAGTGATGCTTTCTAAGGCCCACTTGACTTCACATTCCAAGATGTCTGGCTCTAGGTCAGTGATCACGTTATCGTGACTATCTTGGTCGTGAAGATCTTTTTTGTACAGTTCTTCTGTGTATTCCTGCCACCTCTTTTTAATATCTTCTGCTTCTGTTAGGTCCATACCATTTCTGTCCTTTATCGAGCCCATCTTTGCAATAAACATGGCTAGAATTGATATTTCAATTTTGACTCTTCTAATCTATGTATTTGATATATGTGTCCATTTATTTAGATATTTGTTAGTGTCTTTTAATAATGTTTCATAATTCTCTGAGAGAATGATTCCACAGGTTTTGTAGTTTATTCCTAGAGGTTTATGTTCTTGGTTAATCTTTTATTTCTGCCTTCGTCATCAGTATTTGGTAATAAAATCATTATAAAAGTAAGACTTTCCATTCTTCTGTCATGAGAATATTTTGACTAATTAAAAAAACAGAAAAAAAACCCACCTGCCCCTAGTTCTATTTTAATAATAAACAAAAATTTTCCCACTCACAGATCTTGATTTCATACAAGTTTTCTTCTTCTATTCAAGTCACTTTGAGTTATTTATTATTGTTCTATAACACTTGAGAGTCCCTTGGACTGCAAGGAGATCCAACCAGTCCATTCTAAAGGAGATCAGTCCTGGGTGTTCATTGGAAGGACTGATGCTAAAGCTGAAACTCCAATACTTTGGCCACCTCATGCGAAGAGTTGACTCACTGGAAAAGACTCTGATGCTGGGAGTGATTGGGGGCGGGAGGAGACGGGGATGACAGAGAATGAGATGGCTGGATGGCATCACCGACTCGATGGACATGAGTTTGCGTGAACTCCGGGAGTTGGTGATGGACAGGGAGGCCTGGTGTGCTGTGATTCATGGGGTCGCAAAGAGTCAGACACGACTGAGCGACTGAACTGAACTGAACTATAACACTACTCATTTTATTGAATGTGCAAAATCAGCAACATGAGGTTAATATAACAATCTTTATAATTCTCTAATTGCTCCCACTATTGTGAGTATATCTACTTTATAATTTCTAATGGCATATATGGGCTTCCCTGGTGGCTCAGAGGTTAAAGCTTCTGCCTCCAATGCGGGAGATCCGGGTTCGATCCCTGGGTCGGGAAAATCCCCTGGAGAAGGAAAGGGTAACCCACTCCAGTATTCTTGCCTGGAGAATCCCATGGACAGAGAAGCCTGGTAGGCTATAGTCCACGGGGTCGCAAAGAGTCGGACACGACTGAGCGACGGAACGGACAGACGAATGGCATATATATTTTTTTCTTTTTGTATTAATCACCATGAGATAGGTGTTTTTATTATTGCTCTTGCCATAGAAACAGACTTTTTCAATCAGTATAACTTGTTTTCTTTCCAATTCACAATTTTCAGGTTTCATTTGTTTCATTTAATTTTCTGCTGCTACTTCTGTTTGCCCTATTTTTTTGTATTAAAGTTAAATGTTTAATTTATTTTCAGTTCTTTTTCAGTTATAGAAGCAATGAAGACTATAATTTTTTAGAGTATAACTACAGACGTAGATCACTTTTACATTTATATTTTATACAGGATCTCATGTTTTCCTATTTGAAAAATGAAATAATTGTTTTGCAATGATAACATTCCAAATGGCAAAATATTTCCTAATTGTTTTTCAAACTTTTAGCTCATTCATGGAATGAAGCAATGTTAACATAACAACATACACTAGGGAAATGACTTCGGGCTGATTTGTTATATACTAAGGCCATTGTATCCCTTGGACTGCAAGGAGATCCAACCAGTCCATTCTAAAGGAGATCAATCCTGGGTGTTCATTGGAAGGAAACTCCAATACTTTGGCCACCTCATGCGACGAGTTGACTCACTGGAAAAGACTCTGATGCTGGGAGGGATTGGGGGCGGGAGGAGAAGGGGACGACAGAGAATGAGATGGCTGGATGGCATCATCGACTCGATGGACATGAGTTTGAGTGAACTCTGGGAGTTGGTGATGGACAGGGAGGCCTGGTGTGCTGTGATTCATGGGGTCGCAAAGAGTCGGACACGACTGAGCAACTGAACTGAACTGAAGGCCATTGTGTAAATTGACTTATCTAATACTGATTATTAAAGCAAAATAATAAAATAATATGGTAATAAATTTAGCATTGAGTCATTTAAAGAAAAATCCAGTGCATACAAATGCAAATATGTTAATATCAGCTTGTAAACTGAAGTAAAATAAAGATAACTAGGGAAACTTTATCATACTTTTAGGCTTATAAAAGAGAGAATGTGAAAATAGCAGATTAGTTCTAAAAGGGATCTTAGGAAGCATTTGACAGTCACTCTTATATTTTATTTAGTCAAGAAACTCTTCAAAGAAAATATGTGTTGGGTATGTAAATAATGAAACTGACCAAAGCAGATCCACTCTGGGCTCAGCAGTCCCATTTCCCCCCAGCCTGCTCAGTGTAGGGCAACCCCTGAAAGGGCTTGAATCAGCAGCATGAACTGAACACTGTGTTTGTGCTATGTTGCTTCAATCCTGACTCTTTGCAACCCTATGGACTGTAGCCCACCAGGCTCCTCTGTCCATGAGATTCTCCAGGCCAGAATACTGGAGTGGGTCACCATGCCCTCCTCCAGGGGATCTTCCTGACCTAGGAATCGAACCAGAGTCTCCTGCACTGGCAGGTGGATTCTTCACCACTGAGCCACCAAGGAAGCCCAACAGTTCAGATTTTTAAGTAAAATTAGAATTATTAAACTGTCAAAAAAAAATTCAGAGAGGTATTACAAAGAAATAAAATCACACTTAAATTTCAGCATGGTTTCCCTGGTGATTTAGTGGTAAAGAATCCACCTGCCAATGCAGTAGACACGGGTTCAATCCCTGGTCCAGGAAGATCCCACATGCCCCAGAGAAACTAAGCCCATGCTTCTCAACTATTGAACCTGTGCGGTAGAGCTCATGGTCCGCAACAATAAAGAAACCATTGCAATGAGAAGTCCATGGGCTACAACTAGAGAGTAGCCCTCACTATCTGCAACTAGAGAAAAGCCCATGCAGCCACAAAGACCAGCACAGTCAAAAATAAATAAATTTATTAATTTAAAAACATTTTTAAAATCACTTGCTAATTCAAATACTCTAGAAAATAAGCTTCTCAATTGGATGAGAAAATCGACACCTAGAAGGATTTTTTTTAAGACAAAAAGCAAAACATTACTAGTGCCAGAGAAAAACTAGTAATCAGACACTTGATAACACTTTTCTTTTTTTATATAAATTTCCTTAGCTCACAATAATTTATTGAAGTCTACATTCCTCACAAAAGGGGCTAAATTTAGTTGTCTGGTGGCTCTCTTATTCTATATATGATGTAATTTCAAATCTTGGATAGAGTAATTCAAGTTAAAAATAGATGAGAATATGTCTACAAAGTTTTTTTTTTTTTAACTAAGTCATTCTATGCAGTTATGAAAGGTATTTTCAGTGGTGATCTGCAAGAGAGCACGATGTTGACTTTGAACAAGAATATCTTCACTAAATATATATCTGTGTACATACACACACATTTCATATCTCATAAAATCATTTGCTATAGCCTGGTCAATGCCTCTATGTTTGCATACACTGTAATTCCATTAATGCTTTTATCCTCCATCACACACACACACGTGTGCACACACACACACACACAATGACCTTTATCCTAGTGTAGATACATTAAATAAAATTTGCCTATTTCAACTAAAAAGAGCAAAGTATCTAAATTTATCAACATGCTGAGAAGGATAGCCCGATAAATGTGGATGGTGTTTCAGGCAAATTTTTTTTTTTTTTTACTTGTTTTAACATGGTATTAAAACTCATTCAAGTGGCTAAAATTAGCAATCTCAACAAAGATTGGATGATTAATTGGCGTGAGAAATGGGAGAAGCAAAGCAGATGGCCCAGTCACTTTTTTATGTCATTCCTCTAGTTTGAAAATGGTCCAGCGTCAGCTATAATAAAAGCTTGAGATATAAGCTGGAAATGCATCCATCGTTCAGCTGAAATTTTTTTCCAAATTAAATGTGGATAATCTGATTCAGAATGTTAAAATAATATCAATAAATGTGATAAGAACTTTTGGCTCCAGTAGTGTAAAAGTAATACTATTGATAGCTGGCCAATAAAAGTTCAAGTGGGTAGTCAGATGAAAAACCTAAATTTTTCTTGCTTTTGTTGGACTTTTTATGAGGAACAAGATGGCACCACTGTTTTAGTCTCTCCTTCAAACAACTGAACGCTGAAGAATAAGAGAGTGTGTTTATGTCATTTACAGTTCGGAGTACTGATCTATACCCCACCACCCCCGCACTGGGTGCACAGGGATTTAACAGGATAGAACAATTACCATTCTAAAATAGTTGCCTCTTTCAGGATTTGCCTATGACAAGTGTTTGATAAGAAAGCTTTCCTGAGGTTTAACTTCTTAGCAAAACTGTGGTTTATGTGAAGTGTTACATGTGATTATTGTCAGTTCTGTGAAGCCAGGGTTTTGGAAGGAAAACCTTGAGGTTCCTTGGAAAATTTACAGAGAAAGTAAAAACTTCATTGGAAAATATATATCCGTATGTAACCCAGTGAGCTTCCCTGTTCTCTTTCTGCCTCCTTTCTCAGATCATAGGCTGTCATTCAAAATGCAAGTACCCCTGAACACTGAAATTCTGCTCTTCGGTGAGCTTCCTAAGCAGTCCAAGCGCTAGCTTCTCCATAAAGATATCAAATACATTTAGAGAAAGTCCTCTAGAAATCTGATTATCAGAACATGTGAAGAGAGTTAGGAAATTTCCACAGAGCCTCTGTGACAGAACCTGAAATAAGAGATACTTGAGGCTGAAGGCTGTTGCTTCCAGGTGTTGTGAGCCATGAGAGTTGGAGGGTTTTGCCAAGAAAGTTACCCTTCGATCTTCCAACTGTCTCCAATCTCACCATCCTGCTACTTCTAGAAGACAAAGCAATCATGAAATCAGAGGCCACGTTTGAGAGATTCCTTATCTTTTTTTGTGCTGAGGCAGCCACAGGTAAATGACTATAAGATGAAGATGTGACACTATTGGAATTCATTTTGTCATCGTTTTCACTATCTCCAAGATTAAACAGTATTAAATCATTTTCATCTCAAAAGAACATACCCAAAGTAAACCATTGGGTATAGGTATACTAAAAATGATCTAATTTAGGGAATTGTTAAGCTCACCACATAAATTTCTAAAATAGTGGTCTCCAACCTATTTGGTGCCAGGAACCGGTTTTGTGGGAGACAAGTTTTCCACAAACCAGGGGGATAGAACGGTGGTTTCAGGATGATTCAAGAACATTACATTTATTGTGCGCTCTATTTCAAATACATCAGCTTCACCTCAGATCATCAGGCATTAATTAGATCCTGAAAGTCGGGGATCCATGTTTTAGAAGACATATGCACATATAATGGTTGCTCTATAAAAAGAGGACTTCTTACTGTCTTATTTTTCTAGATCATTTTCGAGTGACATATTTAGAAACAAAAATTCCAATACCATAACGTGCAATGATCACAGATTTCCCACAAAATTTATTGAAACCATTTTACTAAGGTTGATTTAACATTTGTGGGTCTACAGGAGAAAAAAATGTGCCTTTCTATTTAAAGATCTTTTTAAAGATATTAGTGTAATAAACCAGAGGCAACTTTTGGCACTGTAATAATGATACATATTTTCACAATTAGTAATCTTTCTCTACTTGAGAGTGTGTTTATGTTTAAATATGTATCTCTAGTAGTTACCAGCATATCTTTCACACGGGTCTTTTTTCTTTAGTCATAGTCATAGCTCCAACAAATTTGGTGTATGCTTACTTCTTTTTCCTAAATTGCTTCTTTGATGACTGCAAAATGTCTTTGAAGGCTTCAAGATTAAAAATAAATTTTAATATTTACTCAGAACTCATCTCATTTTGATGAGTTTCTCTTTGGCAAAATTCCCAAAACACAGAAGACGTTTGAATACTGAAAGATACATTGTTCTGTTTACCTAATTGTTTTTTTATTATGCCAAGATGCTGTAGTCATAATGTTGGTTTGATAGTTAGTGTACGTTCATGAAAATAAACACACTTATCATAGAACAGTCAGGAGAATTGTCACCTGACATCTAGAACACTACCCTCATTCAAAAGAAACATGCTTGTGATTTTTATTAGCCAAAAAATTTGAAAGTAACTAAATGTGCCTTTGATTTGGGAAGAAGGGTAGGAAGCATCTCCATCCTTTCTTTCTCAGTGATCTAATGCTTGTGACTGTGTAAAACAATCATGACTACAACTTCACAAATGACCTTTAGCCATTCCGGTCAGATTCTCTAGATGTCTGAAGAGAAAAATGGTGTCTGTGATTCAGACTATCCCATTTTTTTTTCCTCAGCGAATAAAGACAACTATTCAATAATCTATAGAAACTCACAGTAAAATAGAAATTAAAGAGTGAGAGTCAATTAGTTGTCAAATCTTAGAGGTGCTTCCACAGTCTATAAGACTGACTGAGAAGGAAGATGAAATAAATTGGCTTAAACATGCATTGTAAGAAACTTTAAAATAAAAGCAACCCAAAATAAGGTCATCACTCAACTTGCTTGAAAACTTTCTGCAACAGTCCCTACATTGCAAGTATATATCTTAAAGGTGGTCAGCAGATGGTTTTGAGGGCTTCCCTGGTAGCTCAGCTGGTAAGAATCTGCATGCCATGCAGGAGACCCTGGTTCAATCCCTGGGTCGAGGAGATCAGCTGGAGAAGGGATAGGCTACCCACTCCAGTACTCTTGGGCTTCCTGGTAGCTCAGCTGGTAAAGAATCTGTCTACAATGCAGGAGACCTGGGTTCAATCCCTGGGTTGGGAACCCCTGGAGAAGGGAAAGGCTACCCACTCCAGTATGCTGGCCTGGAGAATTCCATGGACTGTATAGTCCTTGAGGGTAGTATGGATATGCTTTTAACTTGCTTGAAAACTTTCTGCAACAATCCCTACATTGCAAGTATATGCGTTAAAGGTGGTCAGCAGATTGTTTTGAAAAGACAACAACATGAGAAGTAAAGAAATTGGCTTTAAGAGAGAAGGAATGATATCTGCACAATTAAAACAAAGGCTGCAGATACCGAGAGGAGAAAATTGAAGAACTGATGTAAAAATCACAAATTTGTGAAATATCTCGGAATGCGGGCAAATAATGAAAGTAATTTGGGAGAATCTGGCATAAATGTTAGTATAGATAGTGAAAGAATAAGGAAACAGCTTGTTGCTAAAAAATAAAAATAACTTCTATAGAATCAACAATTATAGAAAACTGCTCTAAACTAAACACAGACCTGAGTAGATCATATGGGTGGCCTTCCCTGGTGGTTCAGATGGTAAAGAATCTGCCTGGAATGCAGGAGACCCAGGCTTGATCCCTGGGCTGGAAAGATTACCCTGGAGAAGGAAATGACAAGCCACTCCAGTATTCTTGCCTGGAAAATTCCATGGACAGAGGAGCCTGGCTGGCTTCAGTCCATGGGGTCGCAAAGAGTCAGACACAAGTGAGCAATTAACACACTCACATGCAACTAGGCCACACGAAAAGGTCTTACACTGTCCCAGGCAAGGTCAATAAGGGGCCTATACTTCAAAAGATCAGCAAGTTTTTTGTTTAAATAAGGAGGCCTTATATTTAAGCTTTATGTTTATTTTAGCATTTCATTTTCATATGGTGAGAAGATCTTTACATGAACATTTTCTTTCAATTTCTTGGTCTGCGCTTTGCCACAATATGATGGCTTCACCCTGGTGTGCCGCAGGGTACCTGTTATAAGCACAACCACAAGGATGAAGTTCTGCCCACAGCAAAGCCTTCCCTCAGGGTGTGCACAACTGATTTCCTCATCAATTCTTACTGTATCACTTCTGGATGTGACCAACATCAATGTCTTCTTTCACAGAATGTTGTCCAGTCAGGCCAGTCCCAGTGAAAGTGAAAGTTGCTCAGTTGTGTCCAACTCTTTACTGCCCCCATGGACTATACCGTCCATGGAATTCTCCAGGCCAGAATACTGGAGTGAGTAGCCTTTCTCTTCTCCAGGGGATTTTCCCAACCCAGGGATCGAACTCAGGTCTCCTGCGTTGCAGGCGGATTCTTTACCAGCTGAGCGACCAGGGAAGCCCAGTCCCAGGAACCTAATTTAAACTACCAATTCTATATCTGTCAGGAGGCACTCAGTTAGACTGTAACAGTAAATGACCTGGTAAGGAAAGAGATTTAAAACAATTCAGGTTTGTTTCTCAGTCAAAGCTTGTGGCTGCTGCTGTCTCATGCTGGGCCGCGTCCAGCACCCAGGCTTCCAGGACAGCTTCTCTGTAGAACTGGCAGGTTGGTGAATGGTGAATTGACCCTTAGGGCTTCCACCTCCACTCAACATCTCACTGATCAGACCAGCTCAGGTGAAACACTTAGTTTTAGGGAAGCAAAGAATTGCCATCTTACATGGACCCAGAAGAAGACTTGGCAATATCTGATGAACAGAACTCATGGCTGCCACATGTTCCCAGTTGAATTGAGGCAGTTAAATTCTCTGATGTTCCTAAATTTGGTGTGATGATAAAAAAAAAAGGTAACCCCGAGAAATCGAGGCAATGGAATTAGAGATGCCAGACTCCCTCTCCAAAACACCTCCTCTTGGCCTGTTGCTAACAAGACTGATGACGGTGCTTATTAAAAATTCCTTGCAACTGGGACACTGACTCGGTGAGGTGCAGTGGGGAACACTGCAGTGCAGAGTCAGAAGAAATGTGAACAGCAATGCTACCTTAGATAGTCATATCTTATTCCTACACTGAAGCTAAATCCCTTTAAAAGAAATAAAAAGGAAATAGCGCCTAAACTTGGAATATTTGGAGGAAAAAAAGGGAGGAGGACATAAGGGAGGGACCCTGTTTAAAGAGCATGACTCAATAAGGTTTCTGGGATTAATTACAAAGCAACAGATTCAAATAGAATAGTTGGGAAGCTAACACGGCCAAACCTGTTTAACAGAGATTAATCATTGCTTAGTCACTAAAAAGTAGTAAGGCTCACATATGTGTACCAAAATGAACTTGTTGGCTCAGGGAGTAGGGTCTTCTGCTGAGCTCTGCTATTAATGCCTTTCTTAGAGGTAGGACTCAGGATACTGAGGGAAACCCTCTCAGTGGGAAGAACCTTGGCAGCAAGATTGACTACCCAAGGTTCATTCCAAAGTTTCAAGAAAGTTCTGCTCAGTTACCAAAATACATTCCAGATGAATTAGAAAGTGAGAGTTTTTATTTTTTAAGGCTTCATAAAAGCTGAAAGAAATATATTGGTCCATGTTTAGTAAATTTGGGTTGGACGAGAACACTTGAAGAAAAAAAAAGCAATGCATTATCTTGTACATTAAGAAATCAATTGATTTGGCTACAAAAAGTGGAGATATCAAAAGATAAATGAAACCAAAGACAAATGGGGTGCCTGGAATTTAAGCATTTTGTTATATATCACAAAGAGCCCATATCTTTGGTGCACGAAAAAAGTTCAATGAAAAGTCACAAATATACTAATAGAAAAAATAGGGGTAATGGGAAGAACAGTTGACTTTAAAACTTCTAAAGTCATTTCAAAAAGTCGATAAATATAAGATCTTTTGCTCCAAAGAAGCTACTGTTTTTCATTCTACTTGCTTGATCCTCTTTCTCTGTTTGATTTCTGACTGCTGGATTGCCCAGGGACCTCATCCTTCTTGACATGTTTCTTTATAAGCAGGTTCTGCCTAGGTGACCTCATCCAATTCTAAGCCTCTAATGCCCACATACCAGTGAAAAAATATCTGATCTCTAGGGGCTTCCCAGGTGGCGTGGTGGTAAAGAATCCGCCTGCCAATGCAGGAGATGCAGAAGACACAGGTTTGATAGCTGGGTTGGGAAGATCCCTTAGAGTGGGAAATGGCAACTCACTCCAGTATTCTTGCCTGGAAAATTCTGCGGACAGAGGAGCCTGGTGAGCTCCAGTACTTGGGTTGCGAAAGAGACAGACATGACTGAGCGACTGAGCAGGAGCACTCTACCCACCAACTCCAGGTATTTATTTCCAACTGCTGATTTTAAATTCCCACAATATGGAAAAGGTTCACTCACTGCACTTAACAAGGTCAAAGAGAATCTTGGCTTTCTCTCCCTGCTTCATAAATCTCATCCTCCCTTAGTTGTCTTCAAGTTAGTGTATTTCAGCACCATCCATCTCACTTGTCCAAGTCAAAATTTATTTATCACCAATAATCCACTCTCTCCTTGTATCTGTGAGAAAAAGATTGAGCATTTCATATAGAACTGGGTAGGAAAGAGACAGAATAAACCATAAGAAAAGAAACACAGAAGTAGCTAATCAACATGAAAAAAGATTTTCAAGGTCACTAAAATAAGATAGAGGCAAATTAAAAATGATTCTCCATGATCCAATAGCTGAGCTTCTGAACAGCAGAAAATCAACTCAACAGAAGTCACAAGCGCCTGAATGTGACTGCACATGTCGTCTACTAAAGGTCTGCTAAAATTTTCCCAGAAGAAATGGAAAGTCACTGCCCTTGACTATTGCAACAGCAAATGTTGTTCCTTGAGAGCTTCCCAAACATTCTTACAAAGATTTGATTTTGTTTTTTTGTTTTTCCATTAGCTTTTTCTGTAATCATATGAAATGCAAGAATCTCCGTTTGTTGTAAATTTAAAGAAGCTTGTCTGGGCTAAGAATAGTTAAGTTTCGTAAACTAACAACAGCCTGTTGTTTAGACAGATGAAGGATAGTGTAATGAGGAATATGGATCATGTGGTTAAAATACAAAGAAAAACTTGGCAAGGACTGCCTTTGGTATTTGACTTCTCACTGTGCACTAGCAACTCATAATTGTTATCAGATTCTGTTTTATGTTGAGTGGATATGGTCCAGAACTGTGAAAAATATCTTCTCTTATAGGAATGTGAGGGCAATCTGACTCCATCTGTCACCTGGTCAACTGCCCTGGGGTGATCTAGCTCGTTAGCCAGGTGACCCTCTCCTTTCTTTCTTATCTCTAAAATGTACGGTTGGTCACGAAATAAAGGAATTTCCCTAAATGTAGAGCAAAAGGGTAGCCATGACCTCTCCCAGCCCCCATACTTCTCCTAGTCTAATAAATATCACTTAACCATGAATTCCAAGTCTGTATCTTTAGTCTTTGTGAAAACAGCTGCTGAGATAGTAAAGTAGCCATAATTTCTGAATCATCTTATATTGAGCCAAAAGTTCAAGGTGAATGGTACCAAGATTTTTATTTGAACTTTTGTTTAATATTCTTTCTGTCATTTTTATGGAATACACTTTAATTTTATTGCATTATTATCCAGTAAAATTGGGGGTTTTAATACGCTATACACTTAGGCTATATTTTTTCTGTAGTGGAATGAATTTATATTTAATGGTCTTATGTTGGATGAACATGGTGATTATAATTTTCTGCTGCCTCCAAAATTTTTATCTTTGCCTCTCTTTCTCTGGCTCTTAACTGCTGTGAATTAAATATATTCACCTAGTTGTCATACACCAAATTCAAAATAATGATTTCCTCCTCATTCTGCCAAACCTCTCTTTCCTGGACTCTCTCTTAGGTAATACATACTATAGCTTAAGGAAAACAGTATGTTTGATAGCATTTTCTCTTTTTCAATCAATTTGTCACCAAGGCTGATCCATTTTATTATCTCAAATCTTTTTTTTTTTTTTCAGTTTTCCATCTGTTGGCTCTGCCATTATTTCACACTCTCAAAACGCATCAGTTGGGTTAGGACAATGGACTCTTTGCAAAATGGGCTTGTAGTTGGAAGAACTAGAATTTGAACCAAAGACTTTTTAAAACCTAGGCCTCAATACCCGCTGAAAAGTGAAGTCGGACCTACAAACTAAAACCCAAGGATTTGTGATTTTAATCTATACACAGTGGAAGTAATGTTACCAAAAGTGTTTTTAAGAGATTAATTTTGAGTTATTATTTAGGGTGTATTAGTATAAAAGCATACTGCCTTCAGTGAAAGAGAGAAAATTATTATAGTAATTGGAGCATGACATGACAAAGGTCTAGCAATAATAATTTTGGAGGGGAGATTAAAGGGAAAAGATAAAGTACTGACAGAAACTTGAAAGACTGGTTAGCACACTGTTTCGGTTTTCTAAATATCAACATTTAATAAAAGACTTCATTTCTACTTCCCAGATAAATACACCTACTGGTTAGAGACCCAGCATTCAAGTTGACAACATCACCCAATTTCAAATGTAAATTAATTTCATATCACCCACTGAAAACTCTACTTGTGATGTTTAAAGTTTTAGTTTTATATTTGAAAAGCTCACCAGTACTTTTTTAATCTTTAAAGCTCTTCAAATAAAAAGGGAATCATACATGTCTCTTCCACATTTATCATTTTGTTCAGCAGAGTTTTGTTTGGAAAATGTCTGTGATATCCAAAAACAAAGTTCCAGATGGAGGAGGTGAAAATAGACACATGTTCCAGCTGTTTTTAATCTTTTTTTTTTGGCTGCAGTTAAAATGAAAGTACACCCTTTAAAAGACAGAATCGTCACTCTCTTTGAATATGAGTTCATCTAAGTGGTCACTCACAGAATTGTGTGTCTTCTAATAGAAGTTGCACCTGTGTGTAAACATGCTTGTGGGGCAGTGTGCACGCATCTCTGGATGTGCATGCATGGCTAAGTGTGGGTGTTTAAAGAATTTCCCCAAGTAGATTTTGTTCTATAGGTGAAGTGGTTGCCTATGTGTACTCCCAAGTCACTGCTGGATATTCATTATATAAATCCAAAGTTTAAAAAAATTTCTTATTCTATATTATTACTTTGAGGTACCAAAGTAGGTTGATCTTAGTTTTGGCAGATTTCTGGTAATTTTAGAGTGATCAGTACCAGATAAGAGCACTTCTTATAGCATGCCACCTTAACAAATCTCATTTAATCACTATCTATAGGCACCTCAAGCTCATTATATCCCAGTTTGATGGAATTGTTCTGTATCTCAACTGTATCAGTGTCAACATCTTGCTGCGAAGTTGGACTATAGCTTTGCAAAATGTTACCCTAGAAAAATACTGTGTGAATGGTATATGGGACTTTTTTTGTATTATTTCTTAGAACAGCATGTCAATCTACAATGATCTCAGAAAGAGCAACTTAATTGCTAAAAAAACCTCAATTCAATTATCACACTTTCTCCAAAGAAAACAAACTTTAATTTTTAACATCTTCTCACAACACCAGCATACACCTGATGGGAACTTCTCACCTTTTGCTCACCTACTGCACCCATCCCCTCCAGCTCAGTTCAGTTCAATTCAGTCACTCAGTCGTGCCTGACTCTTTGAGACCCCATGGACTACAGCACATCAGGCTTCCCTGTCCATCACCACCAACTCCTGAAGCTTGCTCAAACTCATGTCCATTGAGTCGGTGATGCCATCCAACCATCTCATCCTCTGTCTCCCCCTTCTCCTGCCCTCCATCTTTCTCAGCATCAGGGCCTTTTCTACTGAGTCAGCTCTTGGCATCAAGTGGCCAAAGTACTGGAGTTTCAGCTTCTGCATCAGTCCTTCCAATGAATATTCAGGACCGATTTCCTTTAGGATGGACTGGTTTGATCCTGCCAATTCAATGAGTCATCAAGTCCTGCTGATTTACTTCCTGTTTCTACAAAACATCTATTTCTTCCTCTTTTCCACTGCTGATGCCATGTTTCAGAGCCTTGTTATCTCTTTCCTTGATTAACAAAACAGCCTTCAAATTGGTCTTCCTGCTTCAAGCTTTATCATCCCAAAACAGTTGCTCTAAACGCAGCTGTATATTATACGCTTAGGAAATTTTTTGAAAATACTGCCAGATCTCCACTCAGCAACATTTAAATCAGAATATACAGGAGGGCCCAGGCATGGGTATATTTTGAAAGCTTCTCAGATAATTCTAATGTGCAGCCAAGGCTGCAAATTGTTATCTTGAGCATCTTTAATTAAGATTCTAGAATAAGTTCACTGAGATGAAATTCTGGGCATTTCATTCTTCTGCTTTAGTGCTCTCTCTGTTAGAGCTAGAGTATGTTTCTCTCCAAATGCACATGTTGAAGTTCTAATTCATATTCCCTCAGAAAGTGACTTTATTTGGAGAATCTTTAAAGAGGTGATCAGGTGAGGTCATTGGAGTGAGCCCAAATCCTAATGACCAGTGTCCTTTGTAGAAGGAGATTTTGGACACAGATATGCATACATGGTGAATGTAGTGTGAGCATGAAGGCAAAGCCTGGGGTGATGTTTCTTGTAACACGTGTGTATGTTCCTCGGTTCTTTGTCTCGTCACAACGAAGATTTGGAGTGACAGACATTAAAGCCCCCCTCGGCGCGTCACAGCTCTCGGGTCTTGGACAGACCGTGTTATAGCTCTCAGGTCTCGAATGGACCATAGTATAGCTCTTAGACAAATCAGTGGTACATCTCAGTGTTACAGCTCAATTTTATTTAGAAGATAGCAGGAAAATCCATCTTTGAGGTGTGAGGGCAAGTCTGTCAAAAGACGCAAAGAGAAGAGCGGCCCAGCGCACAGGGGAGAGAGAGCTAGGTTTGGCTCCTCTTTTTATATGCTTTTTCCCCCCCTGGGCCTGCCCTTTGTAAATTGGGCCAGCCGGGAGTGTTGTTTGTTTTACCTGAGGTCCTCACTTCAGTCCTCGGACCTTCCTTTGTTCTATTTTCACAGGCTTTTCCCTTCCTTGTCTTTTGGCCACCGCCATTTTGGACTCCTTTTCCCTGCAAGGAGATCCAACCAGTCCATTCTAAAGGAGATCAATCCTGGGTGTTCATTGGAAGGACTAATACTGAAGCTGAAACTCCAATACTTTGGCCACCTCATGCGACGAGTTGACTCACTGGAAAAGACTCTGATGCTGGGAGGGATTGGGGGCGGAAGGAGACGGGGACGACAGAGAATAAGATGGCTGGATGGCATCACTGACTCGATGGACATGGGTTTGAGTGAACTCTGGGAGTTGGTGATGGACAGGGAGGCCTGGCATGCTGTGATTCATGGGGTCGCGGAGAGTCGGACACGACTGAGTGACTGAACTGAACATTTCTATAGGCTAAAGAGCATCAAAAATTGTCAGCACACCACCAGAAACTAAGCGAGGGGCATAGCACAGATTCTTCCTCACAGCTTTACTTCCTTTTCCCCTAAAAATGGCTAAATATTTAATTACTTTATCGGTGTGGCCAATACTGTGAAATGAAAATATTAAATATCACATTTATGATGTTGTCTTGAAGAGTGGTTGCAGAATTTTTTTTTCCTCAACACTTACCTCATTGTGAGAAAAAATCTCCCTGGGGTGTGCACTGCCACATCCTGACTTTTGGAAAATCTGTTGACCTAGAGCTCTGTGTGATTACTTCCATGGGTTATAGAAATAGTCTCTTGTATGAGAGATGAAGTTATTCTCCAGAGAGCGTGGATGGGGTGTTATTTTCCGAAACTTTCTCTCCCACAGACCCTATGAGACTAGAATTTTTTTCCATCTGCTCTACCTCCTTCATACACAGACACACACACGTTTTTATTTTTTAATGCATTAAAATTTTTTTCTAGATGATTTTGATGTGGATACGATAAGTTGCATGAAATACAATAAAACTCTTTTTAGGTAGGAAGATAAAACAAAACAAAACAAAGAGATGAGGAAGAATAAAGTGAAAGTGTTAATCACTCAATCATGTCCAACTCTTTGCAGCCCCATGGACTATAACCCTCCAGGCTCCTCTGTCCTTGGAATTCTCCAGGCAAGGATACTGGAGTGGGTTGCCATTCCCTTCTCCAAGGGATCTTCCTAACCCAGGCAGACTCTTTGCCATCTGAGCCGCATAGGAGAGGAGGGCAGCTCAAACAAGGCAGTGGTTGGGGTGGGAGGGTATTTCCTGCATTTAGTACAAAGCCCTACAACCCTGGTGAAATTTCTGAAAGTATTTGGTAACCCAAGGACCCTGGCATCTCTAACACTGTCAAGAAGCAGCAGTTGACCTTCTCTGCACTCACAACGTTAAACAAGCCCAGTATTTTTTAGGTCTTTGGGGGATCTGGAGGCAACATATTCTTCATTTACAAGTTTTATTAAGCTTTTTTATGTTGTTATTCACAATTTGTCCCACCTTGAATTGGGGCTCCCCTCCAACAAAGGACTCTGGAGTGTCTGAGAGGCAATCCAGCAGGCTCTCCCCACAGTGTTCCCATTCCCTGCCCCCAGAGAACCATTCACTGCAGAAGCTGGAGCAAAGGCCTCTCACAGTTCCTAAAACCTCTGCACCACCCGTGATGACTGTAAGTTGCTTGTGGATTTCTGGTATGAGAAACTGCCCTCCTGAGCCTCATACTATATACCACTAGAGTGGTTACTGGAGACTGCCTATTCGTCCCCTGGAAACACATATTCACTCTCACAATCCCTGAGCCCACAGCTCCATACCTTTCTGTGGGGCAGGGAGGCAGCCTTCTATGAACTCAGCTTAGCCGTCAAGACCTCCTTGCTAAGCAGAAGTGTTAGCTGCAGGCCGGACCTAAGTTGGGGTCTTCTGGAGTATCCCACCTGTAGGAAAGGGTGGCCTCCTCTGACCTCAGACCCTTGCCAGTTGAGAGTTAACTTCTCTCTTGTGCCCTTGGCATTTGACTCCTTGGAGTCAAATGAGTGAAAAGGAGTAGGAGTTTGTACACTTTATGGACAAAACTGCATGTTATAGAGCTTTCTGGAGAACTGTTACTTTGAATTCCCTAATCCAGACATTCTTGACAAAGGATGGGCTTCAAGGGTCAGCAAAATTAGCTGGATTCCATGCAGTCAACAGCTTTACTCTGCCCAACAACTGCCTGCATCGGTGTTTGTTTACAGACTCTCGGGCCATTGCAGTGTTCTAGCCACCTAGTTCCACCAATGGTAACCACAGCAATTATTTATCCAAGTTTTCCATCCTTGGGAAAAATAACTATAGGAGTCTCTTGCCTCACAGAAACTCAAAATATAAATCAAAGTGACATAGTAAAGCCACAATACAGGCCTCACTTTATCCACGTTGAGATGCCAGATGTTAAGGGTGACTATTTCAGCTCTAAAAATACACAATGTTGAGCTCTTGAACAAGGTGTTCAATGGAACTTTCCCCACCCCTGTCTGTCTCAGGCTACAAGCCTCATAGAGTTCTCTCACTCAAGCATACTTAAGAAAGATAAATTTTAATTAAATGAAATATGACGTTTTTTATCAAGTCAAACATCAGGGATGACCGGTAATAGTCTGATTCCATTTTTTATGTTTGACGGTCAAAAACGTGCATGCCCACCTTTCACTCCCACTCCGCCTTTTCACTAGCTGATAAAAGCCCAGGGGCTCCCTTTGGTACTGGCAGGAAGTTCAGACCATGTAAGCCCAGCCCACAGATGTGAATCCTCACTGCAGCCCCACTCCCAGATCACAGTAAAAGCCAAACAAGTATCTTTCCTCTCTCTCCAGCCATTGTTAGATCAGCCTGGGAGTTTGCCCCGTGTCCCTCAGAAGCAACTCTCAATATGTGAGTGATAGACCTTTTCAGACCTTCTCAGACTTCATGTAGGGTCATCAGTCTTGACATTCAAAGCAAATTTGGGGTGGAATGACCATAACATACTTTCTCCTAAACCCCAATTAATACAACAGTGGGCTCATCAAAACTAGGCTCTGGGATTATTGGGGCCACCCTGATAGAATTTTGTAATATCCACTGTAATTTGAGTTTACAGAAAATTGGAGAATTTGAAATTCTCTATTGCAAAGGGCATTGTCAACTGAGAATTCAACTGTATTTTCCTTTTCTGTCTCAAATTAACTTTTTGTGTATGTACTTTCCATCTGTCAATTCCAGAAAAAAACTGAAGGAGAGCCCATTACCCATGTAGAACCACAATTCTTATTTTCCTTGCAGCCTGTTTAACTATGTTGCTGCAGAAACAACTATGTTACTATATTAGGCTTCATCATGAAATAAACTAACATGTTTAAAACTGGAGGTATTCTGAGCTGGGTGTCCCAAACATTCCTAAACAGTTCTGAGACTGGAATTTGAATGACTCAGAGGTTCAGTACTGAACTTTCTTTTCTCTGAATCTGGCACATCACTTACTTCTGTTCCAAGGATTTTGTGTTTCTAATACTCATTAAATGCATAGATTTGTTTCTCAGTGCAGAATTTTTTTTTCATTAAAAATCTAGATAAAAAACATAAACTACATGGATGCATATTTATATATTGTCTATATTACAGATATATAAGCTGCATTTAATCCTGTACCAAATTGCCAGATACTTTTTTAGTGCATTGGGGAAATATGTGGTTTCTTAGCATCTGATCTGATAGATTTTCCTTCCCTGCCTTACTGGAATCTCTTGGGTGCCGCTCTAAAGGGTTTGGAGAAAGGATATTCATTCCTTTTGAATTTGTTCAGAAGAATTGAAAACTATTTTCGAGTTTGAGCATCAAGAATCTCTACCTTATTTCAAAACTGCAAAAAGTCGTGAATTATCTTTGAAGTTAACAATTCACATAAATGTTTTTCTACCTGAAAACATGAATTCCAGAGAGATATTTTTAAATTATTTTAAATGAATACTGTATTAATTGGCTGCATATGGAAAGTTATCAAAAAGCGTTCCACTAATTTGCCACTGAGAAAAAGTATGAATGTACATGATAAAAAGGAGTCCAAGCCATGGAGAGAAAGAGAACAATTACTGAAAATAGCTACACAAAGGCAAAACGCTAGCAGACTATTTTCTTGTTCTGATGCAAAAGATATATTAAATCTCATTATTCGAATGCACTTATTTTTCCATCATTGAAACTTTTCTTGAGCACCATCCTGCGTCAGGCATTGTGCTAAGTCCTGTGGATAGTGTATAAGATGGAAGCTCTACCCTCCAGGTGTTTAAATCAAGTAAGAAAGATTATTAAGACACAAGTGTTATAAATTTATGTTAGTGCTTTAGCATACAGACTACAACATCTAACTCTGATTAGTCAGTGCTTCAAGGTTATGGGCTGAGTGCAAAGAAGGTGAGGTATAAGAATGGGTTAAAGAGTACATCAAACTACATGATCATCTCAACTGATGAAATAGCCCTTTATGACACAAAAATACTCAATAAACTAAGAATAGAAAGGAACTTACTCCAAATGAAAAAAGGCCATTTATGAAAAACCCACAAACATACTCAGTGGTTAAAAACTGAAAGCTCTTCCCCTAAGATCAGAAATAAGACAAAGATGTTCACTTCACTACTTCTATTCATTACAGTACTGGAAATTAGAGCCAGGGCAATTAGGCAAGAAAAAAAAAAAATGTCCAAATCAAAAGCAAGAAGTAAAATTATCTCTGTTTACAAATGACAAAATCTTCTAGCTCTAAAAGCCTAAAGAATCCATTTTCTTAAAAACTGTTAGTGCAAATCAATAAATTCGGCAGTTTCAAGATACAAAATCAATACGCAAAAATCAGTTGTATTTCTACACACTAGCAATGAACATCCAAAAAGAAAATAAACTGAAAAAAAAAATCCATTTAATATTGCAAACAATGGAGTAAAATACTTAGGAATAAAGGAAGCACACAACTGTATGCACAAAACTATGAAACACTTCTTTCAAAATTAAAGACCTAAACAAAACTTAAAATCTCCTGTGCATGGATGAGAAGACTTTACTGACTGAAGGGATGAATTATGACCCTTAATGGGGAAATAATTCAGAATTTTTTATACTAATATGGCAAAGATAAAGCATGATATAGTGTGGATTTCAAATAAAAAGTTACTATGAAAATGGTAATGATTTCATTTGCCATTTTACCTAGGAATGACTAAGAGAAATACAATAAATTTTATAGAAAAAAAGGAGCATGTTTATACATAAATGAAGGTCTAAAGGCAAAGACTAGTATTGAAGTATTGAAATATGATACAAAGGCTATTTTTTGCTGATTTTTACAAATTTTTGATTATTATAGGTTAGATGTAAAGACGTAGAAAAATTATCTCCTCTATCCTTCCACAGCTAAACTTCACGAAGTCTACATACCACTTCCTTTGAAAATAAGATTAGTAACAATTTGTAAGTCATCTAGAAAAGTGGTGATATTTACTCAGAATGTAAGAAATTACTTAGAATTTCAGAAATAAGCAGCACTCATAACATAACTGGACTGTTGTTAATCATGATTTGAACAACAAAATACAAGGGGGCACTAGATCAGTCCTTTATGCTATCTGATATTTTAACTGTACTAAAAATAAAGGAGCTTTTCAAGTTAAAAAAAAAAAGTTTATACCCATATTCCTCATGTCCTTAGCGTACATTTATTCCTCAATCTGCTTTGTCAGTCTGTCCAGATTCTAAGAGTGAAGTGACTGCTGTCAAGGCCAAGAGGCCAATATGTGACTAAATTATCTCCCGTGAACTCTGTTGGGTTGGCAAGCTTCAACAGCCCATCCTTCTTGAAATCTTCTCTTCCTTTGCTCTCTGATACTACACTTCCCTGTTTCCTTTATTCTTTTAGGATGACTCCTCCTCAATCTCCTTTGCTGGCTTACTCTCCTCTGTTGTTGCTATTGTTCAGTTGCTAAGTTGTGTCCAACTCTTTTGGAACCTCATGGACTATACCCTGCCAGGTTCCTGTGTCCATGGGATCTCCCAGGCAAGAATACTGGAGTGAACTGGCATTTCCTTCTCCAGGGGATCTTCTCGACCTAAGAATCAAACCCGCATCTCCTGCATTGGCAGACGGGTTCTTTACCACTGAGCCATCAGGGAAACCTTATTCTCCTAGACCCAGCCACTAATTGGTGAATTTCTCAAGAATTGGTCATAGGCTTTCTTCTCTTCTCATTCTATTTTCTTCGAGAAGAGCTCACCACATCTATGACTTCAATTTCTAACCTCAACCCTTTACTTCACATCTCTAGGTTAGACCTTGTCTTTAGATCACAAGCACACATTACCAAATGTTCGTCAACCTCTCAATGTGAATGTCCCAAATATTTCTCAAACTAACCATGTCCAAATAATTGCCTTCTTAATCAAACATCATCCTCTTCCACTGTTCTTATCTCAATGAAATTATCATATCATAAAAATGTACAAGTCAGAAACTTAGTCACATTCTTAACATTTACCTTACGTCAAGGTTGTATATTGTCACCTTGCTTATTTAACTTATATGCAGAGTACATCATGAGGAACGCTGGGCTGGAAGAAGCACAAGCTGGAATCAAGATTGCCGGGAGAAATATCAATAACCTCAGATATGCAGATGACACTACCCTTATGGCAGAAAGTGAAGAGGAACTCAAAAGCCTCTTGATGAAAGTGAAAGAGGAGAGTGAAAAGGTTGGCTTGAAGCTCAACATTCAGAAAACAAAGATCATGGCATCTGGTCCCATCACTTCATGGGAAATAGATGGAAAAACAGTGGAAACAGTGTCAGACTTTGTATTTTTGGGCTCCAAAATCACTGCAGATGCTGATTGCAGCCATGAAATTAAAAGACGCTTGCTCCTTGGAAGGAAAGTTATGACCAACCTTGATAGTATATTAAAAAGCAGAGACATTACTTTGCCAACCAAGGTCCGTCTAGTCAAGGCAATGGTTTTTCCCGTGGTCATGTATGGATGTGAGAGTTGGACTGTGAAGAAGGCTGACCGCCGAAGAATCGATGCTTTTGAACTGTGGTGTTGGAGAAGACTCTTGAGAGTCCCTTATACTGCAAGGAGATCCAACCAGTCCATTCTAGAGGAGATCAATCCTGGATGTTCACTGGAGGGACTGATGCTAAAGCTGAAACTGCAATACTTTGGCCACCTCATGCGACGAGTTGACTCACTGGAAAAGACTCTGATGCTGGGAAAGGTTGGGGGCGGGAGGAGAAGGGGACGACGGAGAATGAGATGGCTGGATGGCATCACCGACTCTGTGGACATGAGTTTGAGTGTACTCCGGGAGTTGGTGATGGACAGGGAGGCCTGGCGTGCTGTGATTCATGGGGTCACGGAGAGTCGGACACGACTGAGCGACTGAACTGAACTGATTCATTTATTCACCAAAGAATGCCAGTTATTACCTTCTAAATCCTTGTTAGATCTCTGTTTTTCTTTCTACCTGTACAGTCAAAATCTTAATCCAAAATGCCAGTATCTCTTTCCTGGATTGTTATAAAAACTTTATAACTCTTTCAACTAAAATGTTGCCTTATATAATATGAAAAAACACTGGGTGGAAAGTTTTAGTCCTTAAATCTATGAGGGAAGAATAGTAAACTCTTGTTTCCAAAGTGACTGTAGAAATGTTATAGAATGCAGGTCCATGTGCCCACACACAGTGAGGCCAAAGGATATTAAAACATCATGGGTTTGGAGCATAGAACGGTTTGTTGTAGGGCCATGCCTTAAGAACCCCATAATGCCCCCAAAGCTTTCAACTAATCCCAATAGGAAAGGTGAGGGAGGGTGTGTTCGTTGTTACAAACTTGTTAGTGGCAGATCCTTTGTTCCTGAGGTCTGGTCCATGGCTCAAGGTGTTCCCCATAAACCTTCACCAAAATAAATGTTATTCTCAGTTCAGACAAGAAAAGGCCAGGTCCCAAAGCTCAACTTCCACCCTCTGAGGCCCAGGCTTGGCTAAGAGGAGGGTGATCCTTGCACAGGCCAATAACTGCCTGAAGCACTTGTCCTCTGCAACCAGTTTGGGTCCTCCTGCCAGGGCCCAGCCCCAGCTGAGGAGGCAGATCTTAGCTGACAGGCACCCTCCTGGCTAAGTCCCTGGTCCCTGCCCAGCTGGGAACCCAGGACGCAACTGGCTCTCAGGCTTCTCGTTTAAATTGGAGAGAATCATTTGTTTACGATCAATAGGAATATGTGCTGTAGCAAATAGCAATCATGTGAATTCCTACCTCACAACAATTGCCCTTCTTTGAAGAGACCCAACCACAGCAGTGGACCCGAAGAAGATGCTCCATGTCTGTGCAAATTATCCCTGACCTCTGGCCACTTCCTCAGGATAGACAACCAATCTAAGCTGGACCAGTTTCTGAAACTTGAACAGAGAGGCTGAAGCTGGTTGAAGCTGTTACCTGAGTGGCAGATTCCCCGTTTACTCCAGGTGTTGAGGCCTCCTTGAACTGCCAGTCATGGAGACCGCAGGTCCCGGGAGGTGAGGATGGGGAAGAGGTTCACTGTTCCTTTAAGGCCTGGCCCTGGCCAGTTAGGAGGCCATGTGAGGTTTCTGAGGCTCTGCAGGACAGCCCTCAGCCTGTCCCCAGGCACGGCCCCATGACTGCTTTGCACCCCACGCTCTGCCACGATGGCCACTGGGGGGTGACCACAGGCAAAGTGGGACCTTTTAACCGCTGTCCTCAGGGTCTCCCAATAACGGTGGCGACGCTAAGGATTGGGTGCTATAGGCTGCATGCACGCTCCACCCTATTACAGAGATGATAGTTATTCAAATACACAACAGAAACATTTACCCACATGACACATTATCATTAACAAACACCACCCCCTGTTTGGTTAAGAATAAGAGGTTTGCGAATAAGCAGACAAAAAGGTGAAAGACAAGCACTCTTTCCATTCTGCTACATCTTCTGCTGCTTTATATCTGACCTTGCAAAAACCAGAGTTTCCAATTTTACTTTTCTCTCATTCAGTCTTTCCCAGATTCTACTGGGGTCATCCGAAAGCCTGGGAAGGGTCTGGTGTGCGTCTCTGACAAGGGTAAGAAAGTCTTTCGTGTGAAGAAGTTCATCTATTTTCTCTTGGAGTAAAAGAGACTCCAGTAATGTCTTCTTCTGTTTCAGGAAGGCAGATTGAGCCAGTTCTGCCCTTTTTCTGATACAGTCGGGACACCGAGAAGAAATGTGTTGCTGAGCTGGTCCCATCTGTTTGGGTGTTGTCCTCATGTTTTTAAAATAGATTCTATTCAAAAGCTCCTCAGGGACATTACACTTTAAGGCATCTACCTCTGGAGCTTCTGCCTCGGGTCCAAAATGCAGCTTTTTATGTCTGCTGCTTTTTTTCCTCTTAGAGTTCGCTCTATGGTGGACCAGGTTTACCTTAACGGTGCAGAAAGACTGCAGGGCATTAAATTCTTCAAAGGATGCCTGAGTGATTTCTGTTTGATGTTTACTGTCCGGTCGGTACTGTTCAGAGTTCGTTTCCTTGCCCTTGAGGTTGTGGATCCATTTTCTGCTCAATTTCTTTACATTCGCTTTGAAGTCTGAAAGCTCAGATTGGTAGTCTCCATATTCCGAGCGTGAAGGCAGCGACCCACTCTCAGACTTGCTCCCGGAGGCATAAGACCAGGGCTGCAGTCCTCCAGAGGAACCGAATGAACCGGAACTCTTTACCTCATCAGTCAAGGACTCCAAGGTCTCCTTAGAAAGGTCGGCCATAGTCCCGGTGTCCGCTGGGGCCAATTCCCCCTGTTTCTCTGAATCCTCCGGCTTCTGGGCGGATGACCATCACATTGCATCCGGCTCTGCGCCTCATCTGCTTTGACGTGGTCAAGAGTGCCTCAGGAACTGGTCAGTCCTGGGCCCCCCGGGGATGAGTTTCAGGAGCCGGCAGGTCCTCGAGGGAAGCTCTTCCGGGCGACGCCGTCCCGCTGCCTAGGCAACCAGACGCGGTCATGCGCAGAGGGCCGCCGGGGCGCCGCGCTCCTTCCCCTCCCCCGCGCTGGAGCCGACTCCGCCTGCACAGTTTGTGTAGGTTTTCGGAGCCTCCCTCTCTGCTGGGTCTCCCGAGTCTCCGCCTCCTCGGTGCTATTTTAGTACAAAATGCAATAACGATCGAGAAAAGGTTGCAAACTCTCCTTCCCCAGGGGTCAAAAAAGTATACACGCCTCCTTCCCAACGGGAATAGATGGCCTCTGACTAATGCGATAATGCACGCGCCGGTTAAATGCATCCCCCAAAAAAGCCCCAAACAAACAAAAACACACCTCCTCCTGCTGGCCAGAAAAACACAAGCAAAAACGTATCTGCCAATCAGATAGCTGAGAGCTCATCTAATCGCAGAGCACATCTTTGGATGAAAACCTAAATACTGAAACCACCCTGTGAGACTCCTGCGTGGCAGGGCACCTTCTCTACCGTCTGCTCCGGCCTCGTCTTGCACAGCTTTTTGTGCTGCGGCATTTTTGGACTACTTTGCAGTTTTCCCAGATCTCAGTTTCTCAGTACTCTTGAATGGCACTTCAACTGCTGGTCTTCGTTAAATACTTCTCCTTTTTCAAGTCCACCCCTCCCCTTTTTTTTTCTTCTGGAAGAGCTTCATATCCACCACTGCCCCCAACAGTTTACTGCACAGCCTTTCTTTCCGGGTTTGCAGGGTTTGCAACTCTGTATTTAATACACATTTCATAATACCTCCCACACCGCCGCCTCCAGATTAAAAACCCCATGAAAGCAGAAATCCTGTCAGTCTTGTCCTGCAGTCAACAGGTACCTGAAACATAGAAAGCTTTCAGTAAATCGTTACTGAGTAAATGTGTTGAATGACTATGCAAACATAAATAAATATTGCCTCACACAGGTACGCGCCTGGATAAATACTACAAGGTCGAGGAACTACAGTTGTTTTTTTTTTTTCCCCCTGAGCCCTTCAAATTAGGCCGCTACTCACAATACATTCTTTTACAACAGACTTTTAAAAAATATGATAGGGCTTTATTAACAACTATTCTCAGAAATTACATAACGTTAACTCTGAAGATTGAATATTTCTAGATCTTAATATCCTAGTCTGGGTCTTAGTAAATATCTGAGATAAGTCCAAATGAGATAATTTCCCTCTCTCAGTTTTCTCCGTGGCAGGGGTGAGGTGGGGGGGCGGTGTAGGGAGATGGGGGCGGTTATTCAAGTCTGGCCAGGTATATTTAAGGTTATTACAAACGTGCTCACTTTGGCACTGAGTCAAAAATCTGCAATGTTCGCCAAGCAACTCTCAAATATGAGCCTGCTTCATATTGAAGATGAAGAGATCTCAGCTTCATTGATTCCACCCAAATCATATTTTATCATATAATATTAATCTTTAAAAAGAGGTAATATATAATTTGTGGTTAGATCCAAGGAATCTCCAGTTCAAGGACTCAAGATTTTCATTTTCAACTTTTGTCTCAAAAGTCTGCCTCATTCCCTGAAATATTTACACATTCATGTGAAAAGTGCGAAAGGGTTGCTCAGTCTGTCTGACTCTTTGCCACCCCATGGACTGGAGCCCACTAGGCTCCTGTTTCTCCAGGCAAGAATACTGGAGTGGGTTGCCATGCCGTCCTCCAGGGGATCTTCCCAACCCAGGGATTGAACCCAGGACTCTCTTTCTTTGCATATGAGCATGGTCAGTGATACACATGTGAAAACAAAATCTCACAACAGTCCATGAGCAGTACTGGCAAGAAATATGTATATTCTGAATTCCTAACAGAAGTGTGAACAAGTGTGTTGGCTTAAACTAATCTTTTTCCTTAGATGTTTCAAGTGAGAGCAAAAAATAAAAAGTAAAAAAAAAATTTTTTTACGAACAGGAATATATAAAGAAGAAAAGGGAAGGAGAGACAGTTGCAACTCTCCATCTTATCTAAAATATTTTTACTATCCCAATGGATACAAGTCACTCCTACTCACTCTACTGAAAGCAGATTTTATCAAGCTTTTCAGAGGGGGTAAAAAAAAGTATGTCATTAAAAATTTTTTTGTTTTTATCAGGAAAAGAAACATCGAGGAATTAACAGGAAACATTTGTAGCTGTCCCAGAAAATTCATAGAAACATTTCAGCATTTCGGTAACTGTTATATAATTGCTTCTTTCTTTATCAAATATCTGTGAAGTTCAGAATAGTTTTTGCAAAAACTGAAATTAAAACTAAAAGAAAAAAATTGGCTATCAGTATTCATATATGCCAAGAACGTGCTGCATTTTAACTTTCTGTTTTAATGTCATCTTCTTTACAAGTTCTCACTCACTTTGATAGCTATGAAAAACTATTAACCTGATAATTAGAGATGCCCCGACAGTCTCATATCAGTCAGTCTCATTTTGGCAAATCTTCGGTCAACGTTAATACCACTTCAAACAGAGCTGTTTATTCTTTCACACTCCTTCCTTCCTTCACTCTCTTCCTTCCCAAAACAGTGCTTTGCGGAGGGAAAATCCTTATTATCTTTGGGACGTTTGGTGTAGGGGGCCTGAACTTTGTGCCAGGTCTCCACCACAAATTGCAGGTGACAGTTGGATGTGTGTTGTTTCCCACCAACACGCAGTTATTCTGGTCCCTTCCAGTATCCTGAAAAAGTCCTAGGCTACTGGACCTTATCAAACCCTCTCCGGGCTATCTTGCCTGTATCTTGACACTCACAGGTACTTCATTTGTTTCAAAAGCTTCTGAGAAGTGGTGGAGAAAAGGGAGAATGCTTTCTGGGAGACACAGCATAGCCTAAAGCCGTTTCAACCTCCTCATCACTCAGACAACTTCCTGTGGCAAGTCCTCCTCCAGAAATCTCAGGCCTCTTAACATCTCTTAGGGGCTAATTGTAACACTGGGTCCTTTAGAAACCACATTGTGACTGAAAGTTGCCTGAGGTGGAGGTGGAAAGTCCTAAGAGGGAAAGAGACAAATCAGGAGCTCCAGGCCGACTCATGCTACAGCACTATTTTTATTGTCCTGCAGTCATCAGCTCTTCCCTCAAAGTCCTTAAGGAGAGCAAAAGCTCTCCTTCCAGCTTTTCCTGAACAATCAAATATGCTTTGCAGCTACGGGACTTAACCCCAGAGACAGGAGGTCAAAACATATTAGTCTTCCTGTCAGATTCTTTCTCTCTCTCATTTCTCTTTCCTCGGAGGCAGAAGGGCAAGCTTTCAGCGTCTTCCTGTCAGGCAAGCACTTCTCCTCCAAGGAATCACAGGGCCCTCCTCGCCAGGATGGCATTCTGTACCGTTTCCAGGAGCCACTGGAGTGGACCCAGGGTACCAAGAGGGATAAGAGAAATTAAGTGGACAGATCCTTTACAAACAGTCTACCCTCTACATAAACTTGACAACACTGTACTTGGTTCTGTGATCAAGCAAAATGAAAAATTACTTCCTCTCCTAAGGGGTTAGGTTGAATGTATCAGAAATCTCATTGTGAGAAACCATTTTTGAGGAGAAAGGAATCTTATATCATTCATGATAAAAAAAAAATGATTTCGATTTACAGTGTGGTGGCTGTTCTTCATATTTGAAAAATGTTTTACCAGACAAATATCTCAATCTTTATATTATTTTTTCTATGTCTTCAGTGTTATTATTTTTCTGAAATTGATGAATTGCTTGATGAAGAACTCTCTTTTACTTTAATAGCTATTATATTTTGCAAAGATAACATATGGTAGTTTAAAAGATAAAGATAAACTACTAATGTCCCCAGTGGCTCAGTGGTAAAGAATTTGCCTGCCAATGAAGGCGACACAGGAGATGCGGGTTCGATCCCTGGGTCGGGAAGATCCCCGGGTGGAGGAAATGGCAACCCACTCCAGTATTCCTGCCTGGGAAATCCTATGGACAGAGGAGCCTGGAAGACTACAGTCCTTAGGGTTGCAAAGAGTTGGACACAACTTTGTGACTAAACGAATTTACGTAAATGTTGCCTGAATTCTGATCTCCCTAAAATAGTCACTAAAAACACTTGCAGAGTATCTTAATATTTTTCCTTGAAGAATTTTTTCTTAATAAAATCTAAATTATATTGGATTATGGTTTTATGAATTCTTCCTTAGCAATAATATGAACACTTTTCCATTCCATTTATAAAAATTCTTTTTCAACATAATTTTAAAGGTGATATTGCATTATTTGATTTATTTAACTAATACAATTATTTAAACACAAGGCGTTTCCAGGTTTTTGCCCCTAAAATGGAATAAGTATTTCTTTAGCTAAATCTTTATATACATTCATAACTATATATTTAGGATAAATTCTAGAAATTGTAATTGAGATGTCAAAATGTATGTATAATGTTAAGGTTTTTGAGATATCTAACCTCCTCCCTTCTGCAGTATTTAAAAATCCAAGATATAATATTATTTTGTCTGTAATACCTGAGTTTATATCTCTAGTAGGTAAGACCTTTTTAAAAACATAACCGCATTATTCTGATTGTTACATCTAAAACATAACATTATAATAATTCCTTAATATCACCTAATAATTATTCTGTATTTACATTTTTCTGGTTGTTTCAAAAATCTGTTTTGGGAATTGCAGTTTTGAATCAAAATCCAATCACTGCATTTGGCTAATCTGGTTCTCATGTCTCATACGCCACATCACTTACAATGTAAAATAATTTAAAAAACTGAAAAGAAAAAATGGAGCAGGCAGAACTTTTTTCTATTTACTGTAATGTTTCCTATATTGTTATTTTAATGTTTTTGATGTATCCTTCCAAGTTTATTTTTTAAAATCAATGTATACTTGAATCCCCTTTCTTGTAAAAAAAAAAATATATTCAGCATAGTCTACACATTGGTTCACATCTTTGTTTTTTTTCCTCTTAAAAATAAATTCTGGATATCAGTTTACATCAACCTATAGATACCTTCCTCATTTCTCTCTATGCCTGCGTGGTATTCCTTTGTGGGAATGTTTTTCCCTCAGTTATTTCCACATGTTGATGGACTTTCTGTGATTATAAAAAATTCAATTTTTCTGTGCATTTCTGGAGGTGCAACTCAAGCAAGACCTCTAGCAGTCAGATTACTGGATCCAAGAATCAATGAATATGTAGTTTCTTCGAGTATTTCCAAATTTCCCACTATAAGGAGTGTATATTTTGCATTCTTGCCAGTAAACGCGTGAGAGTGGCTATTCTCAAGAGCCTGGCCAACAGGAGTTGCACTTAAATTTAAATTTTTGTGATTCGAAGGGAAGAGAAATGGTATTGAAGTATAATTTTACATTGAATTCCTCTTATTTTAAGTGAGATTAAACACCTTCCATGTGTATAAGGGACATGTACATTTCTTCTTATGTGTACTGTCAATTCATTTATTTGACCCATTTTCCATAAGATTCTTGTTTTATTCTTCTCAATTCTTTAAAACCACTTAAAAATCAAAATACTATAATTCATTTTTCTGTGACATAAGCTCTAAATGATTTCCCCAGTTTGTCTTTTTACTTGCTTATGCTATTTTCCATGCAAAACATTTTTTATTTCATAGAGCAAATTTATCAATCATTTTCCTTATTGTTCTTGGATTCTTAGCCACACTTAGAAAAATCTCCTATGCCCATGTTATAAAGAAATTTACTCATATTTCCTTGTAGTACTTGTGATTCTTTTTATTCCCTTACTTTAAAACTCTGATCCTTTTATGGTTACTTCTCTAGTATAGTATGAAGAATGAGTTTAATTTTATATTCTTCCATATGGCTAGCCAGTGAGCCCAACAATATTTTATATCCTTTAGGTGCTGCCTTTTGTCATAAATTCCCATATGCACTGAGTCTTTTTTTTCCCTTGACTTTCAAGTCTAGTACCTTGGTCTGTTTTTCTATTCACGTATCAATATCATAGAGTTTTAAAGGGCTTTATAATGTTTTAGGGCTTCCCAGGTGGCTCAGTGGTAAAGAATTCACCCACCAATTCAGGAACCACAGGAGACGTGGGTTCGATCCCTGGGTCAGGAAGATTCCCTGGAGAAGAAAATGGCCACCCACTCCAGTATTCTTTCCTGGAGAATCCCATGGACAGAGGATCCTGATGGGCTTTAGTCCATGGGGTCACAAAAGAGTTGGACATGACTGAGCATACATGAATAATGTTTTAATCTCTCATTGGGCCAGACTCTTCTCATCCATTTCAACAACTTCTTGGATGCTCTTGTTTATTATTCCAGATGAACTTTGTAACCAACTTGTCTTGATCTAGGATAAAAGTAAAAAAACCTTTGGTATTTTATAGAAATGCACTGAACTTATAAACACTGAGGATTTTTTAAAAATTGGGTCTTCCTAACCAGAAATACAGGATTCCCAGGTGGCTCAGTGGGTATAGAATCCACCTGCAATGCAGGACAGGCAAGAGACATGGGTTTGATCCCTGGTGGCAAAGATCCCCTGGAGTAGGAAGTGGCAACTCACTCTAGTATTCTTGTCTGGAGTATCTCATGAACAGAGGTGCCTGGCGGGCTACAGTCCATAGGGTCGCAAAGAGTCAGACACAACTGAGCAACTGAGCAGACGTGCACACACTGTGTTCCACCCTAATGACCTCATTTTAACTTATCTCTGAAAAGACCCTATCTCCAAATAAAGATGCTCTGAGTCACTGTTGGTTAGGACTTCAACATAAGAATTGAGGGGTGGGGGAGATTCAACCTATATAATATGTGATTTATATGAAAACCCGATTAAGGACGGACTGTGATTTGCTAAGTGAGAAAAATAAAATAGAATCAAGTACAGGGACTTAAGACAAACTGCTTTATAGGTGAGCCTAAAGGGCTTTCCTGGTAGCTCAGACAGTAAAGCGTCTGCCTACAATGCGGGAGACCTGGGTTCGATCCCTGGGTCAGAAAGGTCCCCTGGAGAAGGAAATGGCAACCCACTCCAGTATTCTTACCTGGAAAATCCCATGGACCGAGGAGCCTGGTAGGCTACAGCCCATGAGGTTGCAAAGAGTCGGACACGACTAAGCGACTTGGCTTTCTTTCTTTCAAAGCTACATTACAGTGTGCTTAGTCATTAAGTTGTGTCCAACTCTTTCATGACCCCATGGACTGTAGCCCGCCAGGCTCCCCTGTCCACGGAATTCTCCAGGCAAGCATACTGAATTGGGTTGCCATCTTCTTCTTCAGGAGATCTCCACCCAGGTACCAAACCCAAGTCTCCTGCATTGGCAGGCAGATTCTTTACCACTGGGCTTCCTGGGAAGCCCAAGAAGAATTCATACAGGGAGACAACAGAGGGAGAAAGACTTTCGGGCCTCCCAGTAGCTGGAACATTAACAGAACAGGATGAGATTTTTAACAGATGACTCACCTCCCCTCTCCCTTTGTATTATTCTTTACGCAGGTCATCATGGCAGTGTTCTCTGTTAATTTCAATATGCTGCTTCTTAATTGCAAGCTGCACAGCCCTAAGTCCTGTAATTCTTGCCATTGTAATGGGACAAGCCCTGTAACAGTCAGCAGGGTTTAAAAAAAAGAGAGATTCCAGAAAGGAAAACCTCCCACCCAGTTTATTGGGTGATAGAGATTACAGAAGAGAGAAACTCCCACCCACTTAACTGGGAGAAGTGGGAAAAAATATCAATTGCAGTGAATATCACTTATTTCTCTGTGAATTAAGAAGCATATTTGTTTTAGATGGCAACCCATGGGCGCCTTTGTGAGTGTAAGTCACACTTTCTGACACTATCTCAAACTTGACTGGCTAGACTGTAGATTGCTTATATCTAGTATTTTAGGTTATTTTAGAAATGATTGTTCTTACTGAAAAACAAGTAATTTAAAATTTTAATGTTATGCAGTTTGTTAAAGATATTTTGATTGGTGTATTTCAGAATTTTTAATGTCTGCGGGCATTAAACAATGACTTTCCACAGCTTCACCAGAGTATCTAGTAAAATTCCAAAGAAGTCTAGATCATAAATTACTCAATTATTTTAGAAACAAATATCTTCAATATTTTAAGGGCAGCAATAATGATATTCTTCACAAGGAACAAAGTTAAGTGTGAACTTGAATTGTATGGCATATTTCACCATTTTGTTTTGAAAATTCTGTAATAGCAACATAATATATAGGTTTTCTACCCTTATTTAGTTCCCCTTCATTGTAGTTTAAATTTGCAGCTGTTCTCAGCATCTTTATGCAATTTCACGCAGCTAGGTCCCTGAACCTTCTGGCAACATGGTTTAAGATTGACCTTGTCATTGAGCAAATTATTATAAATTTGAACCCAAATATATTGTATTTCTCTCCAAAGATATATGAAATGAATTCAGTGATGTTGCCATTGATTTGAATTTGAGTTAAATAGTTTTGTTTTCGTTGAGGGAGAGAGGTCTGTTGCTCTAAATGACTGGGTAAAAGATCAAGATTCACAGTGGTTTTCCTGAAAAACTACTGCATAGAATTATTTTTCTTCTACTCAATATCACTGTAATTTTCCTACTTACAAAGTCAGCTTTCACTGTACAATGAATATTCATATGATTGCATAGGGTTGAATGACATAAAAATTGCAAATAATTTCGTCTGAGACCAATCGTTCTGTAGAAGTATTCTATTGAAGTCTTCACAATCATCATAAAAATATCACTGTGCTCTGGAAAGATATCTAATGCAATAAATTGAGCTCACAGTCTTAACTTGTTTTATCTCTTTATTTTAGATAGGCATTTTCCAAAAACAAACTCTATCACTGAAGAATGTAGGACTGTTTCTTTAGAGCCTTCCATGCTTAACTTGAAAGCTGTCAACCCAGGAGGCTAAAACAGAGCAAGATTATGAAACCTGAGTGAATAGCTCATTCTTTGTGCCTTTGCCCTTGCTGCATGCTGCCCCATGGTACAGGCCTGGGAGGTATGCACTATGATAGCTAATGAAGCACTTCCTTTATGTCCCGCTGACCAGAACTCTTATTTGAAGCCCACATATTATGCCACTGAAATCGCACAATGTCAGCCTTTGTTCCGGCTAGTAGAAGCTGTTTCTTGTCTTTTCTGTGGCTAAATTTTATGCAACAAACTTGTGAGACCCTTTACTCTCTGTTGTTAAGCTGCTCTGCTGTTTGTGAAGTTGGTCTTGTTTATTTTGTTTTGTTCTCCCCTCTTTTATTATATCATCTCCTCAAAGTCACAGATTTATAATTTGGAAATCACTTGGAGATAAAGGCTTAGGAGTGAAAACTCTCCTGCAAGGCCTTCCTCTATGTTAAATATAGTGATCACAACTAACACTATAAAAATGAGAACAAGAATATAATTCATCCAGAATGAAGAGAAAGGCATCAAAGAGACCAAAATTAATTGGGCTGCCTAATCCTAAATGTAGTTGGAAAGTATTGAAAGTGGTCCGCTTGTTATATTTTAACATGTTATTCTCATACTGTGTGATCTGATTAGTCACCTTCTTTCCTCAGCTGTTATTATATAGCTATGTCCCAATCCACTTCATGGGAAATAGATGGGGAAGCAGTGGAAACAGCGTCAGACTTTATTTTTTTGGGCTCCAAAATCACTGCGGATGCTGATTGCAGCCATGAAATTAAAAGACGCTTACTCCTTGGAAGGAAAGTTATGACCAACCTAGATAGCATATTAAAAAGCAGAGACATTACTTTGCCAACAAAGGTCCGTGTATTCAAGGCTATGGTTTTTCCAGTAGTCATGTATGGATGTGAAAGTTGGACTGTGAAGAAAGCTGAGTGCTGAAGAATTGATGCTTTTGAACTGTGGTGGTGGAGAAGACTCTTGAGAGTCCCTTGTACGGCAAGGAGATCCAACCAGTCCATCCTAAAGGAGATCAATCCTGGGTGTTCATTGGAAGGACTGTTGCTAAAGCTGAAACTCCAATACTTTGGCCACCTCATGTGACGAGTTGACTCACTGGAAAAGACTCTGATGCTGGGAGGGATTGTGGGCAGGAGGAGAAGGGGACGACAGAGAATGAGATGGCTGGATGGCATCACCGACTCGATGAACATGAGTTTGAGTGAACTCTGGGAGTTGGTGATGGACAGGGAGGCCTGGCATGCTGTGATGCATGGGTTCGCAAAGAGTCGGACCCGACTGAGCGACTGAACTGAACTGACTGATGTCCCACTGCAAGCTTTGGAAAAGTGACCTATAAAACAATAGTGATTGCCATGAAAGTGAAAGTGTTAGCTGCTCAGTTGTGTCTGACTCTTTTGCAACCCCATGGGTTGTAACCCACCAGGCTTCTTTGTCCATGGAATTCTCCAGGCAAGAATACCGAAGTTTGGGTATCCATTCCATTCTCCAGGCAATCTTCCCCCCCAGGGATCAAACCTGGGTCTCCCACATTGCAGGCAGATTTTATACCATCTGAGCCACCACGGAAGCCCCAGTGAGGCTGGGCTCTGTAAAATATGGACTTCAGTTAACCTGCCGCTAAGCTGCTGCTAAGTCACTTCAGTCGTGTCCGACTCTGTGTGACCCCATAGACGGAAGCCCACCAGGCTCCCCCATCCCTGGGATTCTCCAGGCAAGAACACTGAGTGGGTTGCCATTTCCTTCTCCAATGTGTGAAAGTGAAAAGTGAAAGTGAAGTCGCTCAGTCGTGTCCGACCCTTAGCGACCCCACGGACTGCAGCCTACCAGGCTCCTCCATCCATGGGATTTTCTAGGCAAGAGTACTGGAGTTAACCTAGATAAGCACAATAAACATTAAAAGGTTTGTCAGAGCACATGAATTTTAAAAATAAATGTTATGAAGGAGTTGCATCAATCTCTTCATCTTTGTTTCTTATAATGTGACAGGGACAGCAGCCATCTTTTGGGGGTGGTATTAAGTATTAAATGAGATAGTATGGAGAAGTTGTTACTCGATACATGACACTGTGGTCACCACCATCATTACAGTTTTGAAGTAGATTTCATAATGAACCCGAAGACGGAGATCTTTCTAATACTGGCTCTTTCATGGTGAATTATCTAATTTTTAATAAGTGTTTTACTTTTCTGATTATTTCCCATTTTTTTAGACCTACTCAATAAGATGGTCCAAAGCACTCTCCTGCAGTTAAAAGCAATTTGAACAGCAAATAACTACAAGTTACTTGCTGGAATTAAAAAAAAAAGAAGAAGAAGAAGAAGCAATTAAAACATGTGCGCTCCTTGGGCTCTGCAACTTCAACATTGCTACCATCTTCTTATTTTTTCTGATTTTCTAATCTCCCAACTTTAATGAGATGATCAAAGTATTCAGGTAAATAGACTACAAATGCCTGAAAAATAAATCTCACAAAGCCAGCCACTGTTCTAACTAGCAGAGGTTAAATTCTGTCCTCTTCCCTGCTAAGATGCATGCTCCAAACTTGTTAAATTTTTTGCATATAGATTCATTTCCCTGCATAGAATTTGTTTTCTTGCTTTCACGTCATATTTTTATATTAAAAATGTTTTCTATCAAATATCCTGGTTTTTGATTAATGAACAAGCTATAAGTAAACAAAGCTATAATCTTAATTAGCTTTAGATTTTTATTTAATGTTAGAGCATATGTAATAACATTAAGATAATTCATGTATTGTAACATTAATAATAGCATTAATGCATTTGTGTCAGACTTGTACTATTCCCATAATTGCTGAATCTCCTCTCTATATCACATATGAAGGTATTTTTAAAGTATACCTTAAATCTATTGGATTCTCATGTAATTTTTCAAAAAATGATTTTGTCCACCTCTCCATTCTTCACCTAATACTTGCATTGCTTACAAGTATGTTAGAGCTCAAAATCAACTTTGAAGTGGGAATCATTTGGAGGAGGAATTTAAAACTACAAATATGGTTTCTGCCAACCTTTAAAAGATTTATATGCAGATTTTCTTTTCTAAGTATTTCACTTTTTCTTTGTGGCTCAGCTGGTAAAGAATCCACCTGCAATCTGGCAGACCTGGGTTCGATTCCTGGGTTGTGAAGATCCCCTGGAGAAGGGAAAGACTACCCACTCCAGTATTCTGGCCTGGAGAATTCCACAATCTGTATAATTGTCCATAGAGTTGCAAAGAGTTGGACACGACTGAGTGACTTTCACTTTCAGAAAAAGATATCTCAGTAAAGTATCGATTTTGTATTTGAGGAGTGTATCTGAAGTGAAGTGTGAAGTACAAGTTGCTCAGTCCTGTTCTACTCTTTGCAACCCCATGGACTACAGTATATCTGAACAACATGATTAACCAACGTAGACAAATTCCATGAGATTATCATGCTATTTTGTCAATATTCTTGGCAATTTCTGTTTGAGTTCCAAATTATCATCTTGATTGGATGTTCTCAGGGTAGGTAATATTTTTTCCAAGTCTCTGGCATGCCCACCCTCCACCCCTCAGCATAAAACTGTATCTCACCTTCAGATCTGCCTTAGCCCAGTGACTCCGAAACACCATATTCTAAGAATCACAGGACAACAGGAATTCAAAAGGAATGGTCAGCAACATCCTTCCACTTATATAGTATTCCATTCCTCACTGAAGAAGTGGGAATTTTTTAAAAATGTCTATGCAATTTGATTTCCTACTGTTTTTCATACTAAGTACTTGAAGATACTTATGTCATTGAAAGTCTAGAATTATTAGATATTAAAAGTAATCAGATATTAAGAGACTGGATACTTAGAATATAGTCAAAAGATTATGGTTATGAGGTTAAAAACTCAAGAAACACAGAGCAGAAACCCACAAATGAGCACAGGGGTCTAACTTCTACGAGCTGTCTGTAGGTCTTTCCTCTCCTCCATCACCCCTCCAATCAGTCCCACAACCCCGTAGTAACAACACCTCTACACACTGGCTGCTTCCCTTTAGTGACTTCTTAAATGTCCTAGTCAAGGACACCACCATTGTTCACTGGACTTAATGCACCTGTCTTCAAGTTGCCTTCACAAGCTCTAGACTCCTCACATTCTTCACTTCATCTCTTCCTTGTACGAACCATCGATATGTTACCAGAATGATCTCTTACCGTAATTGGGTCCTTTACTATTAAGAAAAATAACATGTTACAAATAATAAAAATAAAACTGTTTATCTCCATCAAGTTTTATTCCATACCATCCCTCCCTAAATATACTCACGATTCCAAAGTTGGTATATTGTACATAGTTTATCTTTTCAAACACTCCTTTTATTCCATTTAAAATACCATGGTGAATAAAGAACAGAAGAAAGCTTGTCTTCTCACAGTTCATATTCTACTGTGTGGAAACACATAATAAGTAGAACAATAGGTAAATTCCATTAGAAGGCGCTAGATGATATGAAGAAAAACAAAGCACTAAGAGTGTGAGAAGGTTCTGAAGACTACTGTTATTTTAAACACAGTGGTCAGGGAAGATCTCCCTGAAGAGATGAAATCTGAACAGACAAGAAAGAGGTGAGGAAATGAGCCATGAGGTTGCTGAGGAAAAATGTTACAGATGGAGGGAACAGCAAGAATAAATATCCTCCTCTTAGAGCAGCCTGGCACTTAGAAAGAACACCAGTTACCTGGCTGGAGCAGATTAAAGGAACTGGAGGTTAATAGTGGAGAGTTAGTAAGAACCCAATCAGGTAGGGTTTTGTAGGCTATTGTGAACTCTTCAGGATTGTCTCCAAGAAAAATAGCCATGGAATATTCAAGCAGATATTTTAACAAGACATCTCTGGCTGCTGTGACAGACTTTGGATAAGAACAGGAAAGCAAGATGGGAGTTGGTGCACAAAGATAAAGGTCTGAGCAAGACATGATAGTTCCTGGAACCAGAAGGACAGCAGTGGAGGTGATAAGAAATGGTCTTATTTTGGACACATTTTGAATTTTGAGCTTAAACGATTTCTCGATGGCATTGGGCATATGAGATATGAGGAAAGAGAAGTGTCAAGGATAAGAAACTGGAAAGACTGAGCTATCATTAGTAGAAACAGATTAAATGCAAGAAAAACAATTGGAAAGGAAGAGTGGAAATGGGGTATTCAGAAATTCTGAGATGTCTTTTAGCCACCTAAGTACAGGTATCAAGTAGGTATGCTGCTGCTGCTGCTGCTAAGTCAGTATACAAATCTGGAGACCATGAAAAAAAACACAGAGATGGCAGTGTAGAAGGGTGAAAGTCATAAGCATGGAGATTGTATAAAGTTGAGAAGTTAAAGGAAGTCATATGAGAAGTGACTATAGATAAGAAGAGAAACAAGTAAGCCTTATGTCCAAAGACTGGGACTGTCAAGGGCCCAGAAAAGGACCCTGAGGAATGGCAAGGAGCATACAAATAAAACAACAACAACAACAGGAAAATGTGGTGTTCTGGAAGCTCAGTGAAGAAAGTATTTCAAAGGGAAGGAAATGATCAACCATATCCAATGCCCTGAAGTAAGACAAGGGCTGAGAATTAACCATTAGATTTATTAATGGGGGAGACTGGGATGACCTTGACAAGAGTGGCTTTGAAGTGATAGGGATCAAAGACACAAGGCAATTAGTTTTGTAGAGGACTGGAAGAGAGAAAACAGAGACAATGAGTATAGATAACTCTGTGAATTTATTACTATAGAGGGCAATAGAAAAAGGAGAAAGAGCTGGAGGAACCAGCAGAATCAAAAGGGCATTGTGGGTTTTATTTTTTAAATTATAAAAGTTGAAGCGGATTGTTTTTAATATGAAAGAGAATAGTACAACACAGAGATTCAAGAGACAGAGAGAGAAAGGCTTAAGTGATACCTATAGCAGGTGAGAGAGGAGGGACTTTAGTACACGGATGGAAGGACTAGTCTCAGACAGGCACACAGACTCGTCAAAAAATAATAGGAATAAAGGCAGGAGATACATACATGAAATCCAATGGGTATTGAGTTTGCAATATAATGACCTACACAGGTTGCTTTATTGAATAATTAATTAATTGATCATTAATAATCCATGGCACATTAGTGGCAAATGCCATCAAAATGTAAATATGTTTGTGTTCTGTGGGTGTTAATAACTATTACATTGATGAGACCAATATTATGTAAGCTGAAGTAACAAGCTTTTTCATTTAATAGTACTCTTTATAATTCTGTGGATAGCCAATGACAGCCAGGTAGATTTTTTAAAAGCATATGGCTTTTCTATAAAAGTAAATAATTTTTCCCAGTGTATCAAATAAAAAGAAAGGGTATCTTGGAAGACGTTATAGGAAAGATGAAAGCAATCTGCCCCAATGATCAACTCAACTCACAGGCTTGTTCTTAAGACAAATTAATTTTAAGAAATAGATATGGCACTGCTGCTGCTGCTGCTAAGTCACTTCAGTCGTGTCCGACTCTGTGTGACCCCATAGATGGAAGCTCACCAGGCTCCCCCTTCCCTGGGATTCTCCAGGCAAGAACACTGGAGTGGGTTGCCATTTCCTTCTCCAATGTGTGAAAGTGAAAAGTGAAAGTGAAGTCGCTCAGTCGTGTCCGACCCTTAGCGACCCCATGGACTGCAGCCCACCAGGCTTCTCCATCCATGGGATTTTCTAGGCAAGAGTACTGGCGTGGCTTGCCACTGCCTTCTCTGAGATACGGCACTGCTGCTGCTGCTGCTGCTAAGTTGCTTCAGTCGTGTCCGACTCTGTGCACTAGATTCCCTTAAAACTATCTATGCCAACATATGTCAGGAAAATCCCTGTGTTCTCTGAGAGTTATGTGTATGCAAATTGAAGACCATAGTTTAAAAGAATGAGTGCTAATTGAAAATCTAAAAGCAAGATTCTTAATCTTGGCTCACTATAACTGATTTTTGACTGTGTAAATCATTTCACCCACTGAATCTTAATTCTGTCTCTGAAAAATAAGAGAGTTGGGCAAAAGCAATATCTTCTAAAGAGTTTTCCAGTGCATATTCCCATGAAGTGTTCATATTCTTGCATGTTCCCATTAAGTGTGTGCATAGTCGGAGTACTTTGGTAAATACTATAAGCTGTGCTGTCTCTCTCTCTCTTTTTCATCTAGAATGTATTTTGAAAACTTTTACACTGATACCAAAGCCAGGCAAAGACACCACAAGAATATCACAAATATCCTTTGCAAATATTAACATAAAAATCCCGAACAAAATACGAGCAAACAAAAGCAGTACATTAAAAGGGTTATACAGCAAGACCAAGTGGAATCCACTCCTGGAATTTTAGAATGGAACAGACAAAAATCAAGCAATGTGATATGTCACCTTAATAGAATGAAGGAAAAAAAGACCCAAATCATCTCAACTGATGCAACAAAAATATTGACAAAATTCCACATCTTTTCACAACAAAAACACTTAATGAACCAGAAACAGAAGAAAACCTACCATGACAAAGGCGATATATGAAAAACCCATGGCCAGGAACACACCCAGTGGTGAAAAACTAAAATCCTTTCCTCCAGAACAAGGAATACTGCCCACTTTTGCCACTTCCAGTTAATATTATGTTAGACTTTCTATGTTCTATTTGTGAGGGAAAAAAATACACATTGGGAGAGTAAATTCAGTGAAATTTCCTTAAGAAGAAAACCTTCACTTCATTTAGCCCACTAATTTCTAAACTATTTGACCATAAAAACTTTTATTTTGTATTATAAAACACAATTCAAGAATCTTGGAACTATAGTCTATGATTCTTTCTAGCTTATGATTCTATGATTAAACACAAATCATGCAGTTAGATTCAAGTGATAACTTTTGTCACCAATCTAATTAAATTACTTTTATGTTCAACAAGATTTAAGCTTATTTTAAGAGAGTCGAAGTTGCTTTACAAATAACTAAAAAATGTACAAGATAACATTTTGCTTTAGGATTCTGGTTATATCATTTCTTTTCTATTTCTACAAAGTGCTTCTGCAGAACACCATATGCCTTCCTGTATATATCATCGTCATTAGATGGGAATGAGGACTATCCTCAGCTTTAATTTTAAAATTCAAATTTCCCTTAAACATCTCAAGCAGATCATGTAAAATCTGTCTGGATTAGTGTTTGTCTCTATTGTGTTGTCAAAATAGTTGCCTGGCTTCCAGACCAGACATCTTAGGATGAAGATATATCACTCTAATGTCAGTCATAGCCCGGCACGTAGTAGGCACAATGAATGTAAATGTTCCTGCCTGTCCCTATGTATCTCTAAAATAAGCCAGAGCTTCATCTTTGAAAACAATGGGAAGGATAAAAGGATAACTCATTGCTAGACTGACCCTTTAAGCTCCAGCATTTTCATATGATCCTTGAAAATCCAAATGTATTACATCCTTGAACTGCCTTTGTCTATGTTGGCAGTAACACTCTCAGAGTTCTTTTGGAGATTAGTTTAATATGATCTTCCATTTCTGAAACCATGCAGGCCTATTTCAATCAACCTGTTCTTTTCCAGATGTTTTTTTTCCACCACATCCTTTAACATGGCTTAAAAATTAATTCCTCTGCTGTTTAATGTATCAACCTTTTTTAGACCAGTTGTGTCACATACATGAGTTATGCTATGAGTATTAGCTACACAGCAATGTTTCTGTGTAATTTCACTGGGATGTCTTAGGGAAATGTGGACGCACAGAGAGTGCAAATGTAATTGTAGGGTTGAAACCGTTAAATTTGCTTACCTCATCTAGTGCTCCATAGAGAGTTTTTGAAGCAATTTTCAACTCAGATAGAAGTGTTTTCTAATACAGTTTATAATTTTCTTCAGGATAATGAGTTGCTAAAGAAAAGCCTTTTTAAAAAGCTATTGAGTCTCTTGTAATCGTTTTTACCTGTCCTTCAGTGTTTTGTCTTATTACTCACAGCCCTGTCACCTCATGTAGATACAGCTGTCTTTAGAAGACTTGACTTAATCTCTACCTAACATGCTTATTTTTCTCCTGTATTTTTACTGCTAATTTTTGCCAGCCCTAGAGTGAGAAAATGTCTTTTTAATGGGTGGATACTCATTTCTTGATTTTTAACATAATTAGTCAATTATAACTATTAAGTTTAATGGAAGGGGAAAAGTCCAGAAATTAGATAAGCTTCTTACATTTTATAAATTGAGTGGATAAAGTCTAAAAAGAGATAAGAAAGATTTCACTGAAATTCAGTCATTAGAATTGTCTTCTCACGTGACATATTTCAACATTTTTCCGAAGGCCCGAAAACGTATTTTCTAAAAAGAGAAATTCTGTTGTCAAAAACAATATGAGAGGCTTCCTATGACTCAGCTAAGAATATAATCAGTAATAATATCAATCCATGGAAATTAGATTGTATTGATGACCGGCTATCTTGTTTATTACCTATGCTTGCTCAGTCATGTCCAACTCTCTTTGACCCCATTTACTGTAGTGTACCAGGTTCCTCTCTCCATGGAAATTTCCAAGCAAGAATAATGGAGAATGTTGGTGTTTCCTACTCCAGGGGATCTTCTTAACAAGGACTGAACCTGTGTCTCCTGAGTCTCCTGTATTGGCAGGCAGATATTTTACCACTGAGTCACCTGGGAAGCCTTGTGTATCTGTATGTTGTCATAGAAATACTTTATATTTCTATGCTATCAAGAGGTGGTGTGCTCTTAAGAAATGAGGTAAACCGAAGCTGCTGCTGCTGCTGCTAAGTCACTTCAATCGTGTCCGACTCTGTGTGAACCCATAGACGGAAGCCCACCAGGCTCCCCCATCCCTGGGATTCTCCAGGCAAGAACACTGGAGTGGGTTGCCATTTCCTTCTCCAATGTGTGAAAGTGAAAAGTGAAAGTGAAGTCGCTCAGTCGTCTCCGACCCTTAGCGACCCCACAGACTGCAGCCTACCAGGCTCCTCCATCCATGGGATTGTCTAGGCAATAGTACTGGAGTGGCTTGCCATTGCCTTACTAATTCCATATGAGAGCTGGCCAGGGTTAAGAATAGTATCCTGAACCTCTGTTAAAATTTTTATATCAAACTTCTTTTTCCAGAAGTGATCATACGTATGCATATTTTTACAGTTATATTATTGTTTGGAAGGGCAATACTTCACACTATTTGTTAAACACCTATTATATGCCAGATATACACAATAAAAAGAATTATCTCAAGCTTAAATGAGAGTTTTTTGTTTTTTTTTCTTGAAGAAGATATAAACAAGGCACACTGACTTTGAAGAAGATGCTTTGGCAGTTGATGTAAGGCCGCTGAGCATCTCTAATGGACCCGGAGTAAAAGGATAAGGGAATAAAACTCATTCATTTAACAATTCCCTACCTTTTCCAGATAAATAACCCCTTGCAGTATCAAAGAAAATGCTTCAAATGCCCTTTCTTTTATTTTTGTAAATATTTGTTGTACATTCCTCATAGCTTTTTAAGTTTATTTTAAAATCCTGTAATGTTATCTTTTGTCTCCATTTCTACTTCTGTATTCCAGACCCTCACGTATCTCTGCAAATACCATCTCCTGTTTTCCCTCTGGAAACTAATTTGTTAATTCAGCTTAATACTGGATTCTTGGTTTAAAAGAATGAATGAGACATACACAGAAAGACAAATACTAGTTGAGTATATGAGTATTAAAAGTCTAATATGGAAGTACAGAATGCTTTGGAAACATAGTGTTCACTAATCTAGTTAACTAATGTAGTATGGTGGGGAGAGGGTGAGATGAGGGTAAGGGCAGGATAATTAAACTTAACAAGAAGATGTAGTTTTAAAAAAAGAAACATATTGAGTTCTTGCTCTGTGCCAGGCCCCATGCCTATGTATGCATAGGTCTCCAATGCAAGAGATTCAAGAGATGCAGTTTCAATCCCTGGGTTGGGAAGATCCCCTAGAAGAGGGTATGGCAACCCACTCCAGTATTCTTGCCTGGAGAATCCTATGGACAGAGGAGGCTGGAGGGCTACAGTTCATGGGATGACAAAGAGTTGGACATAACTGAAGCAACTAAGCACTGAGCACATAAATATGCCTATGCATATTAGCCTAAATATATTAGTATATATAAGCACTTAATATTTTAGGACTTAGTATTAGCACTTAATGTTAGCATTTCATATTTTAACTATTATTTTAGATCAATCCATGCTGAAGTGTGGGTTCTTGAGAAAATTTCAAAGAAGTGTTAACTCAAATAGATTCTTCAAGATGAAAATTTTTCACCCACAAGACAAGAAAGAGCGATTCCAGGGAAGGAGCAACCAGTGAAAACTGAATGAGAGATACAGGCATCGTAGATAAAGCGTTTAGAGAGAGGCAGGCTGGCAAGAGAAGAAACTGGCAAGAAAGGAGGAGTCAGATGTATGAAGGCGGGAACTGAGGCAAAGTGCAAATAGAGGCTAAACATTTAACTTACAAGTCAAGCAACCAAACACCTACATAAAGTCTGCTGTATTTTCTAGCCTTGGCAAATAGGCCTTCTAAATGCATGAGCTGTGTCTGTCTCTGCTGCCAGCAGAGGCAAAACCCATAAACCTCTACAACATTCATAGCAATAGGATGTCCCCACCTTTCTTTTTCATACAAAGAACAAGAGATGAAGAGAAATATTTCCCAGGGGCCTGAACAGTATTAAGTCAAGAGAATTATACCTATGGTTCCACTTCTGCTCTGTCACAGACAGATGGACCCATTTTCTTCAATAAATTTAATAATTGTGACTTACTAGGAAACAATCTGAACTTTCTACAGTGGCTCAGCAGTAAAGAATCTGCCAGCAATGCAGGAGATACAGGAGATGTGGGTTTGATCCCCAAGTTGGGAAGATCCCCTGGAGGAGGGCATGGCAACCCATTCCAATATTCTGGCCTGGAGAATCCCATGGACAGAGGAGCCTGGTGGGGACCATGGAGTCGCAAAGAATTAGACACGACAGAAGCAACTGAGCACACACTCACCGGGAAAGATTAATAATTAATCAATAATAACTATTAAGAATTTCCCAAAGGCTATACAGATAGCTCTGTCTTAATCATAAATTCTGAATTTAAAATATTATTAATTTCCCAAATAAACTGCTTTGATATAAGGTAATGCTGTATTTTCATTATATCATCAACTTTCTGTCAGATAATGTGAAATTTTCCTCATCATTTTACCAAAACAGTTCACATGCAATGAAAGTAGTTGATTCAAAAGATTTTAAGGAATTATTGGTCATAGATATTTAGCATATGATTATTATTAAGAGTGTTTTTTTATATACAACTTAATTCAAGAAGAAAGAACTTCTCCAAAGATTTCTTCACCCTTGGACACACAGAAGGTCTATTTCAGGAAACGTAGGATTGTTTTAAAAATATACAGCATACTAGAGACTCTTGCCAAGTTATGACAGAAAACCATGATTGATGAATACAATACGGACGATGGAAAGAAGCCTAAACCTGGGATATAATATTCCAGAGTAATTAGGACCAATTACTAAGATTGTGACCCCATTGGAAGCATGGCCTATCTTCTAATGCTGGCTTTCATTATCAAGAGTCAGTACAGACTGAGTGGATCCTATAATAAAAGACCCAAGAGAACAGAGGACTCTGGTATTTCCTTAGCTTGCAGGAAACTTCAATGTGGAAGAAGAATGACATATTGGTGATTCATGGATGAACTAGTCATAATCTATTAATGAGACATCTGGAAGGTGATTTTAAGTTGCACCTTAAACATAATCTTGCAAAACTTTGCAGCTAAATATGGCTTTTTAAAAAGTTCCTCTGTCGATTCCACTATAAAGGATGTAATTCAATCCTGTCAAGGCTTTTTAAAGTGTTCCAAAGTATTCATGATATTAAAATAGTTTTTTTCAAGATTGATATTCATAAACATTTTACATTGCAACTGATTAAAAGAAAACAAATTCTCAAATTCTTGGTCTATTTTTAATGCTTGGGCATTAAATTGCAGAATAATATCAGACCAAGAAGCTCCATGGGTATTTAGAATCTATGGTGGTCTGTGGTTATTGCTGAAATAAAGATTAATGACCAATATGAGAAAACCATTACATCTGACAAGCTGACCATTGGCCCTACAAATAGCATATCCTTTATAGGATTTTCAAAACTGTTTTTGACTTTGTAATGGATAAGAGTTCCAAGATGCCATAAAAATGTTTTCTTAATCTGCTCTCTTATTCTCGTCAACATACCTTTGAGGCCAATGCACGTATCTAATGACTATGTATGAATTCTTGTGCTTGGCTGGTATCCCAATGTGACTTTAAAGAAATCAATAAACTTAAAAATTGTAAAAATGGTTAATTTTTAATATGTCTCATAGAGTGGGTGGCATTTTATTCATCATGAAGTATGAAAACATTGGATTCTAAATTGCTTAATTGCTATCCATGCTGCTGCTGCTGCTAAGTCACTTCAGTCATGTCCGACTCTGTGTGACCCCATAGATGGAACCCCACCAGGCTCCCCCGTCCCTGGGATTCTCCAAGCAAGAACACTGGAGTGGGTTGCCATTTCCTTCTCCAATGTGTGAAAGTGAAAAGTGAAAGTGAAGTCGCTCAGTCGTGTCCGACCCTTAGCGACCCCACGGACTGCAGCCTACCAGGCTGCTCCATCCATGGGATTTTCTAGGCAAGAGTACTGGAGTGGCTTGCCATTGCCTTCTCTGATAACAGTATAATAACGCTGAAGTTTTACTAACTTTGTAGATAAACAAAAGATAGAAGGCAAATACAAAGTTTTTCCAAATATAATATCATTTATGTTAGCATAGATGGTTTAGCCAGATGTAGAATTTTAATACCTGGATTTCAAATTCAACGTGTTGTCATCATTAGTATCATCATCTGGCTAAATGCTCTCTATATATGGTGGGAAACTAGAACTGACAAAGTAAATTAAACACAGTTCAACATCACCACAGAATCAGTTAACAATAGACTGAGATTTTAGGAGCAGAGAATGAGAAGGGTAAGCCTTGTCCATATGATGCTCCATGATCCAATCCCGGGAGTGCAGAGAGCCACGCTGGGCTCCACTTTTGGCCAGTAAAGACAGGGCCAATCCTAGCAGGTAAAGGCGAACTTAGAGGAAACCATAAGCTTTCCTCCAAGACATTCATGAAGTTGACGTTTTCCCAGTTCTTTCCTTTTCTTTATAGACACTTCCCTGTTCAGTTCAGTTCAGTTCAGTTGCTCAGTCATGTCCAACTCTCTGCGACCCAATGAATCACAGCACACCAGGCCTCCCTGTCCATCACCAACTCCCGGAGTTCACTCAAACTCATGTCCATTGAGTCGGTGATGCCATCCAGCCATCTCATCCTCTGTCGTCCCCTTCTCCTCCTGCCCACAATCCCTCCCAGCATCAGAGTCTTTTCCAGTGAGTCAACTCGTCACATGAGGTGGCCAAAGTATTGGAGTTTCAGCTTTAGCATCAGTCCTTCCAATGAACACCCAGGACTGATCTCCTTTAGGATGGACTGGTTGGATTTCCTTGCAGTCCAAGGGACTCTCAAGAGTCTTCTCCACTACCACAGTTCAAAAGCATCAATTCTTCAGCACTCATCTTTCTTCACAGTCCAACTCTCACATCCGTACATGACCACTGGAAAAATCATAGGCTTGACTAGACGGACCTTTGTTGGCAAAGTAATGTCTCTGCTTTTTAACATGCTATCTAGTTTGGTTTTTTTTTGGCTGTGCTGGGTCTTCGTTGCTGCATGGATTTTTGCTCTTTTGCAGCAAGCCAGGGCTTCTCTCGAGTTGCAGTACACTGGTTTGTCATTGCAGAGGCTTCTCTTGTTATGGAGCATGGACTCCAGGGATTGTGGGCTTCAGTAGTTGTGGCTTCTGGGCTCTGGAACACAGACTCAATAGCTATGGCGCACAGGCTTACTTGCTCCATGACATGTGGAATCTTTCCTGATCAGGGTTCAAACCCATGTCTCCTGCATTGGAAGGTGGACTCTACCACTGAGCCATCAGGGAAGCCCCCTTTTACTTTTCAATCATATGTTCTGCTCTCACTTACATAGGATATCCTGAATGCTTTGGTCATTTAATAAATGAGTATTTAGTGAAGAATTTATTCTTCTGATAACTACTTCTTCAAACATTCTGTTTCTAAATGTTACTGTTTAAATTTAGGTACCTTTGTATTCATCCATAATTAATTCAAGTGCTGCTAAGTATCTACCTGTATATAGGTCTACCAGGTCAGGAAGCAACAGTTAGGACTGGACATGGAACAACAGACTGGTTCCAAATAGGAAAAGGAGTATGTCAAGGCTGTATACTGTCACCCTGCTTATTTAACTTATATGCAGAGTACATCATGAGGAACGCTGGGCTGGAAGAAGCACAAGCTGGAATCAAGATTCCGAGGAGAAATATCAGTAACCTCAGATATGCAGATGACACCACCCTTATGGCAGAAAGTAAAGGGGAACTAAGAAGTATCTTGATGAAAGTGAAAGAGGAGAGTGAAAAGGTTGGCTTGAAGCTCAACATTCAGAAAACAAAGATCATGGCATCCGGTCCCATCACTTCATGGGAAATAGGGAAACAGTGGAAACAGTGTCAGACTTTATTTTGGAGGGTTCCAAAATCACTGCAGATGCTGATTGCAGCCATGAAATTAAAAGACGCTTACTCCTTGGAAGGAAAGTTATGACCAACCTAGACAGTATATTAAAAAGCAGAGACATTACTTTGCCAACAAAGGTCCATCTCGTCAAGCCTATGGTTTTTCCCGTGGTCATGTACAGATGTGAGAGTTGGACTGTGAAGAAAGCTGAGCGCCCAAGAATTGATGCTTTTGAACTGTGGTGCTGGAGAAGACTCTTGAGAGTCCCTTGGACTGCAAGGAGATCCAACCAGTCCATTTAATGGAGATCAATCCTGGGTGTTCATTGGAAGGACTGATGCTAAAGCTGAAACTCCAATACTCTGGCCACCTCATGCGACAAGTTGACTCACTGGAAAAGACTCTGATGCTCGGAGGGATTGTGGGCAGGAGGAGAAGGGGACGACAGAGAATGAGATGGCTGGATGGCATCACTGACTCAATGGACATGAGTTTGAGTGAATTCCGGGAGTTGGTGATGGACAGGGAAGCCTGGCATGCTGTGATTCATGGGGTCGCAAAGAGCTGGACACAACTGAGCGACTGAACTGAACTAAACTGAAGTATCTACCATGAGCCATGCACTGTGTCCTAGCACTGAAGATATTGAAAGGAAACAAAATAGAAATAGTCAATTCTGGCCCCTGTAAACAGTGCTGCAATAGTGCACAATTCTGGAGGGGGGAGTGCTATTAAACTGGAAGTTTATATGAAGAGCATCCCCTTAGGTTGGCAGTGTATGGACCGGGTGACCCTTACCCTGAGTGGTGGTGACTGCTCCGGGACATATCAAACTCCTCATTTAAGCAGCGTAACTGAACAAAGAGATGTTGAAGTGTATTTCCCAAGTGAATTTCCCAAGAGAAAGAAAGCTTACTCCAATAAGTGCCAAAATATTTTTAACTATTTTAACGGACAGCTTTTTTAAATGGATTATACTCTGCCATGCCTTGTTGAGCAGAATATACTGATCAGACTTAACTTATTCTTAATGACTCCATTTCATCATCTTGAACATAGGCTATTAGGCTGTGCTAAAATTCTGTGATTATACTCAGGAGCATGAATCATGCACAATAGTATGCAATCACTGAGCAGCCCCAGCTGCTACACTTTTCAGTTCTTTTGTCTGCTTTCTGTAATTTTTCCTTTCATGCTGTCTCACTCAGATCCTCCCATCTCTGCACCTATGGCTGAGTTTCACTTTCTCATGCTAAATTACTTTGTTTAACCCATGATGCAAAGATTAGTCACATAGCAAAACTTGCTCCAAACAATTATATCACATTCTCTCCCTTATACATAAAGGTTATATATGTTACATAAGAACATGAGGAAAAACATGAAAAGGAAAATCACTGACAAAACTTAACTCAGTTTTGTGGCTCTGAGAGCTTTGCTTGGTCTCTAGTTTGCAAGTTATTGGGTTCGTCATTTAAGTGACCAATATATTGGCGCTTCCCTGGTGGCTCAGACTGTAAAGAATCCACCTGTAGTGCAGGAGTCTAGGTTTGATCCCTGGGTCAGGAAGATCCCCTGGAGAAGGAAATGACAACCCTCTCCAGTAATCTTGTCTGGGAAATCCCATTGACAGAGAAGCTGACCAATATATTAAGGTACTTTTTATTTGTCTACATGTGTGTGCTTGTGAGTATGTGTTAGTGAACATGTTGTGGCAGGCAATGTGCTTGTGTATGTGACAGAAAGAGAGACAGAACGACAGAGAGGAGAGATAAATTGACTTATTTGTGTGCATACATGCAATTCATGCACATATCCGTTATATATGGGATGCAAATGATAAAAAATAACGAATAGTAAAATTGTCATATTTGTCTTTCCGTATTTGTTTGATGGGTGCACAGGCTATTTGGTCTATATTATCTATTTCTGAATTTAAGGAAATTTACAACACACAAAAACCTGCACAATTCTGCAAAAAGGCACTACTACAGGAAAGCCTGAAAAGTTATACTTTCTCTAAGTCTAACCCTTCAAAAATTTCTTTCCTAGTTTGCATTCACTTCTTTTAATTGACTATATTTAAAAGTAAATATTCACTAAATGAAAATCACATACAAGGCACAGAATCATTAAAACAAGCAATAGCTTCTTCCTCTTCAATTTATCACATCATTGCCAAGCAGAGTTTGTTCACACGCAAAGCTAGCTTATGATTAGAAAATCAATATAATTTATGATATGAAAAAGGAAAAAATCATATTATAATTAAAGTATAATAAATGACAAGTATATGTTTGTTAAACATTTGACAAATTTCTTTTGAAATTAATTGCAATATATAATAAGAACATATTTGTTAAATAGACTTTAGACAAGTATATAATTGACTTTTTGCAAATATGTATTAAATAAAACTGTATTTATTAATAGACAACATAATTATCTAGGTAGAAAACTTTAAGAAATTCACAGAAAGGCTATTAGATCTATTAAGTTATGTAATCATATCACAAATCACAGTTCAATATACAAAAATAAATTATGTTATTATACATTCAGTTTAGTCGCTCAGTCATGTTCGACTCTTTGCAACCCCATGGACTGCAGTTCGCCAGGCTTCCCTGTCCAACAGCAACTCCTGGAGCTTGCTCAAACTCATGACCATCAAGTCGATGATACCATCCAACCATCTCATCCTCTGTCATTCCCTTCTCCTGCCTTCAATCTTTCCCAGACTCAGGGTCTTTTCCAATGAGTCAGTTCTTTGCATCAGGTGGCCAAAGTACTGGAGTTCAGTAACTAACAATTAAAACTATTAAGAATAACATCAAAAATAGAAAATATTTCTGAGTAAATTTAACCAAAAAATGCAAAATTTATTAACTGAAAACTACAAAACATTGTTGAATGTTTAAAAGACCTAAATAAATCTAAAGAGATTTCCTGTTTATTGATCTGGAAATCAGTAGTGTTAAAAGGTGTATTTTCCTCAAATTAATCTACAGATTCAACTCAATCTCAATCAAGATTTCAGAAGACTTTCTTTTGAAGAAATTCATAAACTGTTTCTTAAAATTATATGAAAATTCAAAGTACCTAAAATAACCAAAATAAGTTTACAAAATAAAAACTTCATATAAGTTTACAGTAGTCAAGACAATATCGCATTATCAAAAGATAGACTTAAGACCACTAGAACAGAAGAAATACTTCAGAACGAGGTCCACACATACATAGGTAATTTAATAGGTACTTTAATATCAATTAAAGTACAAAGTCAATTCAGTAGTTAAAAGATTGTCTTTTCAACAAAGGTTACAAAAAAACTTGTATAGCCGTATGCAATATACATGGGCTTCTCAGGTGGCAGTAGTGGTAAAGAATCCACCAGCCAATGCAAGAAACATAAGAGACATGGGTTCAACCCCTAGGTCAGGAAGATCCCCTGGAGGAGGGCATGGCAACCCACTCAAATATTTTTGCCTGGAAAATCCCATGGACAAAGGAGCCTGGTGAGCTAAAGTCCATCAGGTTAAGAAGAGTCAGACTCAACTGAAGTGACTTAGCACACACACACACACAAACAATATATATATATATATATATATATATATCTTGGTTCTCACTTCATACTATATACAGCAATTATCTCTACATAGATCACTTACCTAAATATATAAGCTATAAAAAATAAATATAAAAACTGAAAAAATATAAAAGCTAAAGCTATAAACTATCTTAAACAAAACATAAGGGAAAATGTTTGTGATCTTAAGCTATGTAAATGTTTATTAAATAAGACAGAAAAATCTCAAACCAGAAAACAATGAAAAAATGAACTTCATCATGATTAAAAATATTTGTCCCACCAAAAGACACTCTTAATAAAATGAAAGTCATAGACTGGGAGAAAATATTAATAAAATGTGTAGTGACAAAGGACTTATATTCAGAATTTAATAGAGATCTTGCAACTCACTAATTAGAAAACAAAACCCAAGTGAAAAATTAGCCAAAGATTTAAATAACACCTCACCAAAGGCAATGCATAAACATCAAATAAGTACATGAAAAAATATTCAATATTATTAGGAAAATGAAAATAATATCATGATTAGATACCACTACACACCCACTAGAATGGCTAAAATTTAAAAATTTGACCATACCAAGTATATTTACCAAGATGTAAAGCAACTGGACCTCCCAGAAATTGCTGGATATCACAAAAGTTCATCTAGGGAAACATGCTCAATATTTTGTAATAACTTATAAGGGAAAGGAATCTGAAAAATATATACATATAAAAGAGTATGCATATAAAATGGAATCATTTTGCTATCTGCTTGAAACTAACACAACATTGTAGATCTATTTTTTAAAAAGTTCAGCTACACTAGAGAACAGTTTAGCAGCTTTTTCTATAACTAGATATACATTTAACACGTGACCCAAGAATTATGTTCTTAGGTACTTACCGAAGAGAAAGAAAAACATGTCTAAACCTAAAGACTTGCCCTTGACTATTTGTATCAACTTTATCTGCTGTAACCCCAAACAGGAAATGATCCACATGTTCATCAACTTGTGAATAAGCACATAATGGTACATCCACGTGGCTTCCCTGCTGGCTCAGTCAGTAAAGAGTCCACCCGCAATGTGGGAGACCTGGGTTCGGTCCTTGGGTCCGGAAGATCCCCTGGTATATCCATACAGTGGAATCCCACCCAGAAAAAAAGGGTTGAATTACTGCCACACACAGTGGTCTGGATGAATATCAAAACCATTATCCTGAATGAAAAAAAAGTCAGATCCAAAAGAAAATATAATGTACGATTTCACTAGTATGAAATTCTAGAAAAAGAAAGAACTATAGTGTTAGAAAGATCAATGGTTGCCAGCGCCAAGGGTTAAGAGAAAGGAATTATTGCAAAGGATACAGGGAAATTTCTGGTGTGAATGTGATGTTCCATAGCGTAGTTTTGGTGGTGATTACAAGACTGTATATCAAAACTCATCAAACTGTAAACTTGAAATTTGTGACTTTACTGTGTGTAAATTATAAATCAATGAAGACAATAATAATAATAAAGAATTACTTTGTTTAACTCTTTATTTGATAGCATAGTAACTTGAAGTATGTTCCATGTCTCTTAAAGAGAATTCTAAACAATTAAGATCCTGCATTTGTTGTATAAAAACAAATAACATAGATTTGTTAACTCCTGAGAGGATAGTTTCAACCCTTTCTTGCCCTGGTTTTCTTCTGTAGTCAGGGTCTGTTCTGACATTCAGAACCGTGTTTATAGATGGCTATTTGAACAAATCCTCAGATGAGTGATGTCCTGAGGCTTCATTAACAAACTGGGGTTTCTTATCTTGTTTTAACAACCTCATTACCAGCTTCAGGAATAATTAATTTTAAGCCTAGCAAACATTTTCATGATAACAAAAGTTAATTCAGTCAAATGCATACTTTTTGAACAGTACTTAAGGAGAAAGTGTGTTTCATAGCCAAAGCCAGAATTTGTCCAGACATGATTTTGAAGGGGAAAGTAACTTATTTGGGATATCCAGTTCAAGAATTGGAATATTGAGTGGGATTTTCTGTCAAGTACCAGCCTTCAATCACCTCACTTTAATCATATCTGGAAAGGCTCGTTAAACCTGGGATTTCATAAAGACCACAAAAACCATTCACTAAGTATGGACATTTTATTGTGGAGTGGAGTATATGAATGGTTGATTTAAGTTTAGACCTATTTTTAATCATAGCAATACTTTAAGGGAGTACTGAAATGCTTATCTGGAGTGACAGAACTGACCATAGTGAATTTTGACTGGGTCTTCTCCAGCTCTTGCTGTTTCTGAACTGCCTATTTGTTCACTTATTTTTGATGTCTGTGTTTCTCAATATCCCATATCTACCGTTATATTTCCATTATACCTTCCTTTTATCAGGACTGATATACTGTGGTCAGCATGCCCTCAGAATCTATGTGATTATCAAAAATTCAAAGTCCCCTATGACAAAGTATATAAAGCTCTATTCACACATCTCTGTGAACCAAATTTCCTCTCAAGCTTTTTTAAAAAAATATATACCTGTGGCTAATGTTCATTGGAAGGACTGATGTTAAAACTGAAACTCCAATACTTTGGCCACCTCATGCGAAGAGTTGACTCACTGGAAAAGACTCTGATGCTGGGAGGGATTGGGGGCGGGAGGAGAAGGGGACGACCGAGGATGAGATGAATGGATGGCATCACCAGCTCGATGGACATGAGTTTGAGTGAACTCCGGGAGTTGGTGATGGACAGGGAGGCCTGGCGTGCTGTGATTCATGGGGTCTCAAAGAGTCGGACATGACTGAACGACTGAACTGAACTGAACTGAATGTTAATCTTCCCTCACATTGCTGCACTGGAAAAGATTTTCAAGTTTATCCCAGGTTTGGTCAAGAAAATTAAAGTAGTCATTCAAATCACTGCTACCCAAATCTTTTTATTTTTCTTTCTCATCACCCCATCCTACGCCACTACTGAGAAATCGTTCACTCTACAGATTCTTTCAATGTTTAATATAGAACACCTCCCCCTCTTTCCCCCTTCCCCCATCCCCATAACTCTCCAATGCCTCATCTCCAGGAACAGAAGCAAAGAATAAAAGCTATTAACTTGCTGACCTGTAGAGGATTGGATATTTAACCTGAAAGACATTTCCTGGGCACCAACTCTGCCAAGGGCAGGAGGCATCCAGCCACAAGTGGTAAATTGGAGGGAGGTCAGTAAACATGCAGGAAGTAGCTCTCAGCTTCCTGATCTCATCTGAGCTTTCACCAAGATACAATTAGTAGATCTAGCAAACAAAAGCATAATTAAATGTCACCAGTACTTTATATAAATGATGATTATGATCGAATGTGACAGTAGGATGTGAAATTATTCAAAAGAATAATATTTTAAGAGATTTAAGAGTAAAGACGTATCTGTGAAGAACAGAAGAATATAAATGACTAAATAGAAAAGAAAAGACAGGTGTTTAAATGGCTGTGTATTTTCAGAGTGAGAGGAAAATGTGAAAATAGGAAAACTTTATGAAATGAAATTATTTCTTGTGGGCAAAGGAAAAAAAATGTTGATAATATTATTATCCACTTAGCTGGGTGGGGGGGGCAGGGAGGGATGGCAACACTAATGTCAACTGTTTTTTCAACCAGTACTTTATGTACACAGAATGAAGGGGTAGTAAGTGAAGAGTTGAGGTTGAAACCTGCCTCCATCACTTATCACTTGAATGACTGTGGACAAAATACAGAGTGACACTAAGCCTCTGATTCTCCATCTGTAAAATGGGGACATTCATCTCACCCTGGTTCAATGTGCCAGAGAAGAACTGATAGAAGCAACGACAACATGTCACACCTATGGAAACACCACACGTGGAAGCATTAGAGTCAGTTCCTCATTTGAACAGCCAAGTGAAAGTCGCTCAGTCCTGTCTGGCTCTTTGCTAACCCATGGTCTATACAATATATGGAATTCTCCAGACCAGAATACGGGAGTGGGTAGCCTTTCCTTTCTCCCGGGGATCTTCCCAACCCAGGGATTGAACCCAGGTCTCCCTCATTGCAGACGGATTCTTTACTAGCTGAGCCACAAGTGAAGTCCAAGTATACACTCAAAACATCTCTGAAGCAAAAGGACCACACAGCATGAGAGGAAATGCAACCTGGTATTTCATCCTGTTGAATTTTTCATCCTTACCAAGGGCACACAGCTGCCCTTGACACCATCTGCCACCTGCAGAGTAGGTGTCACCAGATCAGGAAACTCTAATTCTGGATGTTCTACTATACTTTCATACTTAGTATCTACATCATCATTCTGGAAGGGCCTGTCCAACATAAATATATTCCCATTTTCAAGAATGTTTACAAACTGGTTTCACTGGGTTCTGGATCCACATTCAATATCACAAGTCCCCTTCCTCAACTGGAGGGAAAAGGTGGTGTCCATTCTCAGGGGACCCTAGTAATGATCTTGCTAGCATTTGAGACTACAGTTAATGATGCTGTATTGCATATTTTAAGGTTGTTAACTAAGTAAATCTTGAAAGTTCTTATCACACAAAAAAATTATTTTAATTATATGAGGTGACAGATATTAACTAAACTTATGGTGATCATTTCACAATTTATACAAATATGAAATCATTCTATTGTGCAACAGAAACGAATATAAGGTTATATCAATTATATCAAAACTTGATTTTTAAAAAATAGCCGATTTCCCTGCAGAACTTTGAAGGGTTTTGTGAAATTAAATGATATAATCCTGTAAAGTCTTAGGCACATATTGAGTGCTCAATTATTTAATAATTATTTAAATTATTTCAAAAATAATTTTAATTATTTTTATTACACTTCATGGAATCTTTAAATGTGGTCAATGGTGTCGAATGCCTAGTTCAGAGCCTAGGACATACTAAGCTTTCAAGAGTTGGCTGTTACTGCTATTACTGTTAGCGGTAGTTTTAGTTGCTCAGTCATGTCTGGCTCTTTGAGACCCCGTGGACTCTAGCCTGCCAGGTTCCTCTGTCCATGGGATTCTTCAGGCAAGAATACTGGGGTGGGTTGCCATTGCCTTCTCCAGGGCATCTTCCTGAGCCTGGGTCTCCTGCATTGCAGGCAGCTTCTTTACCATCTGAGATACAGGGAAGTCCTGTACTGTTAGAAGCAATTAATTCTTGCTGTTGTCAATATTGTTATTATTAGCCATAGTTGCTCTCACTCTGCACTAGTCTTCTGCCTAAACAAGTCAAAATCAAATAGCTTGTGTGTACTATTTTAACTGAAACCTGGCTTCCCTGGTGGCTCAGATGGTAAAGCATCTGTCTGCAATGTGGGAGACCTGGGTTCAATCCCTGCGTCAGAAGATCCCCTGGAGAAGGAGATGGCAACCCACTCCAGTATTCTTTCCTGGAAAATCCCATGGACAGAGGAGCCTGGTAGGCTACAGTCCACTGGGTCACAAAGAGTTGGACACGACTGAGCGACTTCTCTTCCTTTCTTGGCTCAAGATGTTTCATAATTTGAACAACTTGCATTATTTCTGATAAAGAAATAGTGTGGAATCTTGCACTTGGCAGACATTATCCGTGGTGTGTTATGCTCCAAATGACAAAAGAACAATCAGTGAGATTCACTGTTGCCATTCACACTGGTTGACAACAATATGTGTTAGAATGATTAAGCCTAGCCAACATTAAACGAACTAAATGGTCATGATTTTTTGTGGAGGGCATAAGAAACAGAACCAGAACACAACTACAAAAGGTGATTTTTGCTGTGTTAATGGAAAAACAGAACATTTATCATCCTTGATTTTATTTTCTTGATTCAAAAACAAGTAAGATCTTTTTAGCCTGTGTTTGTGCTCATATATAGCAGACTAGTGTGTTTTTACTTACTGTTTAGATTTTTTACTAAATCTATGATGTGCTTAAAGAAGAAACATCAAGATGCAGAAACATACACCTTATCAATTCCATCACTCTTATCTTTTATAAATCTTATAGAAGTATAATGGCTGTTCCACAAAAAGATATTAATAATTTTGGAATTTTAACATAAAATTCCCTTACATCTTATAACACATAATAATAATGTGCTTTCAAAAATATAGTAATTTTGGAACAGATTCCTGGATGCACTGGGACATTTTTAAAGTGCAGATGGTCTAATACTTCATAGTTACAAAGAAGCAAAGAGAACATGATTGAAAATTCTCTAAATATATGGCTATGTCATCATGTCATATGGATATATAATATCTCTTCTCTAAAATTCACTACTGGCTTACAGCTAGAGGTCCCTGAGCAAGGCCAGACCGTAATTTTGAAATCAAGAGGTACCTGGGAAAGGGGATGGAGACTGTGACAATGGATAATGTAACTTGGTTTTGTCCTGCCCTGAAACTCACTAACCACCTGCCAAGGAGCAAGGCATTTAAGGCCACAGGACTGGAAAAGGTCAGTTTTCATTCCAATCCCAAAGAAAGGCAATGCCAAAGAATGCTCAAACTACCGCACAGTTGCACTCATCTCACACGCTAGTAAAGTCATGCTCAAAATTCTCCAAGCCAGGCTTCAGCAATACGTGAACCGTGAACTTCCAGATGTTCAGGCAGGTTTTAGAAAAGGCAGAGGCACCAGAGATCAAATTGCCAACATCCGCTGGATCATGGAGAAAGCAAGAGAGTTCCAGAAAAACATCTATTTCTGATTCATTGACTATGCCAAAGCCTTTGACTGTGTGGATCACAATAAACTGTGGAAAATTCTGAAAGAGATGGGAATACCAGACCACCTGACCTGCCTCTTGAGAAACCTGTATGCAGGTCAGGAAGCAACAGTCAGAACTGAACATGGAACAACAGACTTGTTCCAAATAGGAAAAGGAGTATGTCAAGGTTGTATATTGTCACCCTGCTTATTTAACTCATATGCAGAATACTTCATGAGGAACGCTGGGCTGGAAGAAGCACAAGCTGGAATCAAGACTGCCGGGAGAAAGATCAATAACCTCAGATATGCAGATGACACTACCTTTATGGCAGAAAGTGAAGAGGAACTCAAAAGCCTCTTGATGAAAGTGAAAGAGGAGAGTGAAAATGTTGGCTTGAAGCTCAACATTCAGAAAACAAAGGTCATGGCATCTGGCCCCATCACTTCATGGGAAATAGATGGGAAAACAGTGGAAACAGTGTCAGACTTTATTTTTGGGGGCTCCAAAATCACTGTGGATGCTGATTGCAGCCATGAAATTAAAAGACACTTGCTCCTTGGAAGGAAAGTTATGACCAACCTAGATAGCATATTAAAAAGCAGAGACATTACTTTGCCAACCAAGGTCTGTCTAGTCAAGGCTATGGTTTTTCCAGTGGTCATGTTTGGATGTGAGAGTTGGACTGTGAAGAAAGCTGATCGCCGAAGAATTGATGCTTTTGAACTGTGGTGCTGGAGAAGACTCTTGAGAGTCCCCTGGACTGCAAGGAGATCCAACCAGTCCATTCTAAAGGAGATCAATCCTGGGTGTTCATTGGAAGGACTGATGCTAAAGCTGAAGCTCCAATACTTTGGTCACCTCATACGAGGAGCTGAGTAACTCGAAAAGACTCTTATGCTGGGAGGGATTGGGGGCGGGAGGAGATGGGGATGACAGTGAATGAGATGGCTGGATGGCATCACCAACTCGATGGACATGAGTTTGAGTGAACTCCAGGAGTTGGTGATGGACAGGGAGGCCTGGCGTGCTGTGATTCATGGGGTCGCAAAGAGTCGGACATGACTGAGTGACTGAACTGAACTTAGCATTTGTAAAACAGAGCATAGGTGTAATTTCCTTGCTGCTTCATATAGTTAAAGTTCCAAGTTTTGAATATAGAGAAACTTGTACTTAGGACTTTTGTTCCTCCTTCATTGGACCACTCTTACAAATATGCACATCTTTTACCTATCACTCTAAATAATATTAAATCACAGCTTTGAAATCTGTAATTCCCTGTGATTATAACCTGTAATCTTTATTTATTTATTTATATTGTACATCTTTTTTTTTCACATATAACAACATACATGTTTCAATGCCATTCTCCCAAATCATCCCACCCTCACCCTCTCCCACAGAGTCCCAAAGACTGTTCTATACATCTGTGTCTCTTTTGCTGTCTCGTATACAGGGTTATCATTTGTATCTTTCTAAATTCCATATATATGTGTTAGTATACTGTATTGGTGTTTTTCTTTCTGGCTTACTTCATTCTGTATAATAGGCTCCAGTTTCATCCACCTCATTAGAACTGATTCAAATGCATTCTTTTTAATGGCTGAGTAATACTCCATTGTGTATATGTACCAAAGCTTTCTTATCCATTCATCTGAAGATGGACATCTAGGTTGCTTCCATGTCCTGGCTATTATAAACAGTGCTGGAGATTAATCCTTTATCAGGTCAGCCTCCTCTCTGTGTTTTGTATGAAGCGGCTATCATTACAAGTTATATATGCTTACTTGCTTAATATCTGTGTTCCCCTTCAGCATATACACTTCAAAAGGAGGAAGGAACTTTGTCTCATTCTTGATCTGTACTCCGGGAGTTGGTGATGGACAGGGAGGCCTGGTGTGCTGTGATTCATGGGGTCGCGGAGAGTCAGACACGACTGAGCGACTGAACTGAACCAAAACCTTGGTCAGTGCCTAGCACATAATGAACGTTCAATAACTATATGTTGAGTAATTGATTGAATGATTATGAAGAGATAAAGCATCTCCTATAACTTATCAAAAGGTGAATGAGAGTCCAAAAGGGGTTGGTCAGTTATGGGAATGTGGGCCAGGATTGCACGGGGCAGATGTAATGTTCATTGTAAGGTCATTTAGATTTTCCTCCATTAAAATTACCAAAGATGCAGGAAGGCATGCAACAGCAAAACTATTGTAATAAAAACCAAACTCTCTAAGGAAGACCAAGACAACAAAATAATGGTGTCACTGGTCTTAGAGTCTTCGAAGCCGAGAGAGAGAAGGCAATGGCATGAGGGTTGCCAATGTCTGGCTCTGGTTGAGACAGTGACAGAACAACATCCACAAAAGCATATTCTTTGCCTGGTTAGTAGGATTCAGTTCAGTTCAGTTGTTCAGTCATGTCCGACTCTTTGCGACCCCATGGACTCCAGCTCGCCAGGCTTCCTTGTCCATCACCAACTCCCAGAGCTTACTCATGCTCATGTCCATCAAGTCGATAATTTCACCCTCTGTCGTCCCCTTCTCCTCCTGCCTTCAATCTTTCCCACCATCAGGGTCTTTTCCAATGAGTCAGTCCTTTGCATCAGTGGCCAAACTATTGGAGTTTCAGCTTCAGCATTAGTCCTTCCAATGAATATTCAGGATTCATTGATTTCCTTTAGGATGGACTGGTTGGATCTCGTTGCAGTCCAAGAGACTCTCAAGAGTCTTCTCCAACATCACAGTTCAAAAACATCAATTCTTTGGCCCTCAGTCTTCTTTACAATTCAACTCTCACATCCATACATGATTACTGGAAAAAGCATAGCTTTGACTAGATGGATTTTGTTGGCAAAGTCAAGTCTCTGCTTTTCAATATGCTGTCTAGGTTGGTCATATCTTTTCTTTCAAGGAGCAAGCATCTTTCATTTCCTGGCTGCAGTCACCATCTGCAGTGATTTTGGAGCCCAAGAAAATAAAGTCTGCCACTGTTTCCATTGTTTCCCTATCTATTTGCCATGAAGTGATGGGACCAAATGCCATGATCTTAGTTTTCTGAATGTTGAGTTTTAAGCCAACTTCTTCACTCTCCTCCTTCAGATTCATCAAGAAGTTCTTTAGTTCTTCTTCACTTTCTGCCATAAGGGTGGTGTCATCTGCATATCTGAGGTTATTGATATTTCTCCCGGCAATCTTGATTCCAGCTTATGTTTCATTCAGCCTGGCATTTTGCATGGCATAGTCTGCATATAAGTTAAATAAGCAGGGTGACAACATATAATCTTGACGTACTCCTTTCCTGATTTGGAACCAGTCTGTTGTTCCATGTCCAGTTCTAACTATTGCTTCTTGACCTGCATACAGATTTCTCAGGAGGCAGGTCAGGTGGTCTGGTATTCACATCTCTTTCAGAATTTTCCACAGTTTGTTGTGATCCACACAGTCAAAGGCTTTGGGATAGTCAGTAAAGCAGAAATAGATGTCTTTCTGGAACTCTCTTGCTTTTTTGAAGATCCAACAGATGTTGGCCACTTGATCTCTGGTTAGTAGGGTTGGTGGTGTCTTTTCTGGAGCTTGGGACTTCCCTGGTGGGTTAGAAGGTAAATAATTCACCCTCATGCAGGAGACCCAGGTTCAATCCCTGGGTTGGGAAGATGCCCTGGAGAAGGAAATGGCAACCCACTCAAGTATTCTTGCCTAGAGAATTCCATGGACAGAGGAGCCTGGAAAGCTGTCCATGGGGTCGCTAAGAGTCAGACACGACTGAGCAAGTAAAACACACTTTTCTGGAGATCAGCACCTTCACTCCCATATAGGGCCTCCAGGGCAATTGGAGAATAAAAGGAGAAAATGGTGTCTACTGTACAGGCACTGAAAGTTTACAGAACATATATGTTACTTTCTGGGGACTTCAAAACAATGCGCAGTATAATCCCCCAAACTACTATAATCTGCAAAACCCAAGTTAAAATGTGCTGACCTGTCTAGTGATATGCAATTGGTAAAGTGTGTGTGTAAGAGTTAAATACAACATCAACAAAAGATATAGTCCTTATTGTTAATGAAGTTAGAGCAGGCATAAACATGTAAGGTCTTCACATCCTCATTGTGTATGTGCCAAAAGTGGTAGAAAGATACAGTCAGCTGGACTGATTAAACAAAGTTTCTTGGAGAAACAGGAAAGATACTCGGGAATTGCTAGCATGAATGGGAAAGAATCAATTGAATGAGACCCAAAAACTTGGAAGGAATTTGAAGGTAATAGTCAAAAGAATGACATGAAGAAAGGAGGTCATAAGTAATAAAAACTATATGAACATAGCATACAAAATATTTGTGATGAAGGAGATTTTAAGTATCCTCTTTGGAAATACATGGTTTTGATTTTTGGTCCTTACCACACAATGTTCGTTTCTTAAGTGCTCAGAAATTCAACTTTTTCATCCATAAAAAGTTAGCTGATATTGTCTACTTTTCATGGCTACATGGAAGATTTTAAGAGTTACTGCAAATGAAAGTTCCAGCATGATATATGGGAGCTGTAATTAATATTTAGTCCCTTGTGCTCTTTTTACAAATGAGGAAACTGAGATCCAAAGAAATTATTTACCTGAAACCTCAGGTATTTGCTGACTAAGAATCATGATATCTCAGCTCTTGTACATATACTATTTCTACAAGATTTCAAAAGTCGTTTGTCCTTCCACGATTGAAGTATTAGGGCTTCCCTGGTGGCTCAGCGGGAAAGAATCCACCTGCCAATGCAGGAGACACAGGTTAAACCCCAGGGTTGGAGAAGGGAATGGCTATACTCCAGTATTCCTGCCTGGGAAATCCCACAGACAAAGGAGTCTGGCAGGCTGAAGTCCATGGGGTCAAAAAGGAGTCTGGCACAACTTAGCGACTAAACAAGAATGGAAAACCTAGATACTACTAAAAACTAAAAGAACACAGAAATATCTCACCAATATCTATTACTCAAAGATAATCACTGTTATATTTTGCTGTTTTTTTTTTCTTTAACATTCCTCTCTATGAGATGGATTTTTGTGAGTTTTTGTTTTTACTTCATGGTGGTTTTATTGCTTCCAGCTTAATTAATTAGTATTCTAATTTAAGCATTATTACTGGCACACAGCATTTCAACTAATGCATACTCCAAGTTTATCAGCATTTATTCACATTTATTCAACAGGTTATTTCCAAATTTTCACATGGAATTATGCCGTTGGCTTCCCTGATGGCTCAGTGGGTAAGGAATCTGCCTGCCATACAGGTGACACGGGAGATGTGTGTTTGTTCCCTGGATTGGGAAGATCCCCTGGAGAAGGAAATGGCAACCCACTCCAGTATTCTTGCCTGGAAAATCCCGTGGACAGAGGAGCCTGGGGCTACAGTGCATGGGGTCCATAAGAGTCGAACACAACTCAGCGATTAAGGAACAAAAACAACTTGGAATCTAATTTTTAAATAATTGGCATTTAAAATATTTATCCTTTGAGTCATCTTATACCTTTCAATGTATACAACTGGATGATTTCAGGCCAATATTGAGAGGAACTTGGTAAAGCACAGTAGTTTAGAAATGGAAGCATAAGTGTCCACAGGGTAAGAAAGGGTAGTAGGCAGTGTAACACACACACACATACAAAGGCAGGAGTCAAGAGCTTGTGCTCTGAAGTTCAACACTTTCCAACGTGAGAAGTCTGACAAGTTAGTTAAACACCTCAAGCCTCAGTTACCTTATCTATACAAGGAACATATTAATAGATCTTAGCTCCTAGGATTGTTGTCAGGTTTAAGTAGCAGACCAGTACATCCCTGAGAATATGGTCTGACAATTAGTGAACACTCAATGCATATCTGTTATGACTCCCAAAGCTTTAGTAATGAAAAACAGAGTCAGGAATTAAGAGTTCCAAGTGGAGACAGGATTGAATGATGGCTTCCTCCTTTCAGGAAAAGTTGAAGTGTATGTAAGTAGAGAAAGAAAGAAACAGATGGACAGGGCTGCTGAGAGATAAGTCATCCTTAAAATATCCCTTAGATAGAGGGGAGAATCATGTTTAGAAAAGCCTCGTCCCGTTCACTTTCTTAGTCCCATTCCACCCCAATAGGCAGTTCAGTGCCTATTGCCTCCTGGGAAGAGTGTGTTAGCAGAAAGCAGGGAAAGAAAGTTTTGAAAGAAGCCCCAAATACCTTTAATTTATCTCGCCTCTTTTAGCTCTAATCAGGTCTTAATGAATTCTGAGCACAGACGAAATATTTCTGAGAAAAACATCATAGGATACAGTTAGGCTTTTATGCTGAGACTGAAAGAACTTTCCTTGGGCTGGGAAGAGGGAGCCTTGTCACTAACTGGCTAAGCAACTAGAACAGTCACCTAACCTAATTGAAATTCTATAACTGGATCTATTTTTTAAAGAAGCAGAAATATATGGTGTTTTCCCCTTTGTAATATATGTTAAGTCTTTTTTTAAAATAGGGGTGCAAAATGTTTTAATTCCTCTTATAGACAGCAAAGCTGAGAATGGTGCAAGTGCTCAATGTCTATAGCACCAATGTTTACTTAGAAGGAATAATAAAATTTCACCCTCATCTTAATTTACTTTCCCCCAGGCATTTTAGCAAGACAGAAAGGATAAGTCATAAAATTCCATTATCACATCATTATCATTTGTACCAGTACTATTACTTATATAGCCATTCAGTTTCTAATATTGAGCTTAACTTTAAATGAAGCTTCCAAACTTGACCATGTTATGTTATTTCAGGCTGCTGTATCAAAATATGATAGACCGGATGGTTTAACAACGGACATTTATTTCTTATAGTTCCTGAGGCTGAGAAATCCAAGATTAGTGTGCTGGACAGTTTGGTTTCTGATCAGGTCCCTCTTCCTTATTGGGTGTGCAAATGACCTCCTGTGTGTCCTGGGTCCTCACATGGCAGAGAGTGAGCTCTGCTGTCTCTCTCTCTTCTTACGAGGTTTCTAATCCCATCATTATCCTACAAAGTGTTCCACCTTCATGGCTCCATCTAAATCTAATTATCTCCAAATATGACCACATTACAGAGTCAGGGCTTCCAAATGTGTATTTGGAGTGTGTGTGTTGGTGGGGGGGAGTGCACAGTGCAATCCATAGCAAATGCTAAAATACTGACATACAAAATACTGACGTACTTTTTTAAAAAAGCAAATTGACTCCAATATTCAATTCTGTAATAGCTTGGATCTGAAACTAGATTTTGTGGGTATTTGAAAATCTTGATAGAACACACTCTTCCTTTCCTTATTAAAATATGAGTACTAACGTAAAATTGGAACAATATGTCATCTGATTTACTATATTTTGGGTCAAGTGGTGAAAGAACTATTCAGACAACCTGCCAGATTCTGTTAGGTTACACCCAGAGCTTCACGGTTTAAGACAAACCCAGGCTGAAGTTTTGACTCATAGGCATGTGGTCTGGCTCAAGAATATGCTACATGTCTCTGGAAATACACACACACACGCACACACATACACACATATACAGACACGGAGCCAAGAAACACAGAAATGTCTTCGGAGAATGAAGGCAAAAACCAGAACTGAGTATCTTGTCCTACCAATTTCCACCATCCCTTAGAGAAGCAGCTAAGAATTTCCTTTGTGGTTTCCATTTCAAGGAATTTTTAAAACTCAGCAGTAACTAAGTTTCTTTTTGTATTATCTCATAGTTCTATTTCTCTCAAGAAATGGGTGTATTAACCTTGTGACACCAGTAAGTTTATAGATAAGCACAGACAACATAGAAAAAGCATTTAAACGTGATATGAAAAAAGAAAAGTCACACACTGCTCAACTACACATAAGGTTGCAAAACAGCCCTTTTTGTTTTGTTTTGTTTTGACTTTTGACTTCAATCCCTTAGGTGCCATCATGTTTCACTTTGGTTTCCCATAAGCCCCAAAGTGTCATTATAGACCAGCTGCTCAATCCCACTCTGCCCATACATGCCCCTTGTTCTAAATTACCCTCCTTGGTTCTCCTAACCCTCCTCCCCACAGTCCACACTAATCAAAATTCCTATTCCTATGGATAGGAGGAAAACATCTAATTAAACTAATGTGATTCCCTGATAACTTTCCATGCCTTTCCACCCCGCCCCCACCCCCAGCTCTTAATTGTGTAGTGTTAGGAATAGAATTCAGCAGCAGCAGGAATAGAATTATAAGTAGGACATGGAACTTGAACAATAGGAGAATCAGATATGACTCATCTTAGCAGGCATGACAGTAACATATATTTACAACACAGGAAAAACTAGGCTTTTGGCAGTGACATCCCGTTAATTTCTGGAATTTTGTTGTTTCATCTTTCTTGCATGACAGATGTTCCCTTTTTTTCTTATCTATCTTCTTTCTCCCATCCTGAAATTTTATTTCAGTTACAAGAAATTATTTCTCTAAATGGCAAAGATCAGTCTTTAATTTAGGGTATTTCTTTAGCAAATCTCCCTTACAATAGTCCCCAAACAAGATATATGTTTGAAAACAGGTATAAATACAGTATTGTGTGTTAGTTGCTCAGTCGTGTCCTACTCATTGCGATTGCATGGACTGTAGCCCACCAGGCTCCTCTGTCCATGGGATTCTCCAGACAAGAATACTGGAGTTGGTTGCCATTCCCTTCTCCAGGGGATCTTCCCCATCCAGGGATAGAACCTGAATCTCCTGTATTGCAGGCAAAGTCTTTACTGTCTGAGTCACCAGGGAAGCTAATACAATATTAGAAGAAAATAAAGAAAAGAGCTCAGTTCAGTTCAGTTCAGTCGCTCAGTCGTGTCCGACTCTCCGCGACCCCATGAATCACAGCACGCCAGGCCTCCCTGTCCATCACCAACTCCCGGAGTTCATTCAAACTCATGGCCACAGAGTCGGTGATGCCATCCAGCCATCTCATTTTCGGTCGTCCCCTTCTCCTCCAGCCCCCAACCCTTCCCAGCATCAGAGTCTTTTCCAGTGAGTCAACTCATCGCATGAGGTGGTCAAAGTATTGCAGTTTCAGCTTTAGCATCAGTCCCTCCAATGAACACCCAGGATCGATCTCCCTTAGAATGGACTGGTTGCATCTCCTTGCAGTCCAAGGGACTCTCAAGAGTCTTCTCCAGCACCACAGTTCAAAAGCATTGATTCTTCGGCGATCAGCTTTCTTCACAGTCCAACTCTCACATCCATACATGACCACGGGAAAAACCATAGCGAGTAGTTACATATAATTTTTGGGTCATCTGGAAAGGCATTTAGAGAGAAGCAGATATTATTAGAATTAGGCCTTATGATAACAAACATTTGGAGAGAAATGTTAAAATGACTTTCACTTAAAATGGAAAATAAAACAGTACCAAATGCTTGCAAAGTGTATGCATGTCTAAATTTTTTTTATTATCTTATAAAGTAATTATTTCAATTTTCTTTAAATTGTCACAATTATCTTTAAAATCATTAACAACATTGGGCCTTGCTGGGAGTGTGTGTTAGTTACTCAGTTGTGGACTGTAGCCCATCAAACTTCTCTGTCCATTGGATTCTCCAGGCAAGAATACTGGAGTGGGTAGCCATTCCCTCCTCCAGGGGATCTTTCTGACTCAGGGATCAAACCCAGGTATCCTGTATTGTAAAGAATCAAGTGGATTCTTTACCGCCTGAGCTGCCAGGGAAGCCCTGGGTCTTGCTGTAGGTAACAAAAACATTTGTTGTATTTAATACTTTTTTCCTAATCACCACTTGGCAAAAAAGATGCTAACACAATTACTTGATCCATTTCTTTAAATACTTCTAATTCACTTATTCTATTTGCTTATATATCTGTACATTCTGTGGTTTCTATCCAATTTAGTTTTTAACAGTAATTATCATTATTATTATTTTCCCATCAAAAAAGGAAGCAAATAGTCATCCTGGCATGGGCTATATGGGTGATTTAGTCACAAAATTATGTCTGATTCTTACAACCCCATGGACTATAAGTAGCCTCCCAGGTTCCTCTGTCCATGGGATTTCTCAGGCAAGAATACTCGAGTGGGTTTCCAGCTCTTTCTCCAGGGGATCTTTCGATCCAGGGATCAAACCCGTGTTTCCTGTACTGCGGGGAGACACATGGGCTATACAGACATAAGGTAAAACAATTTTTCTTACATGTAAATTTTGGAGCACACATGCTAGCTAGTGATAGAGGACTCTTCTCTCATGAGCTTCAGTATCATCAGACTGGCCTCCTTGATGCAGAGCCCAAAGAAAACAGGCCTGGGGCCCATCACTCAGGGAATTCTATCTCCAAGTTCAGTGTGTCTGTTGCTCAAGATGACTTCGCATGTGGAGTTGTTTTTGCCCTAAACTTTAAAGTCAAATGTCTGTGTTTTTGATAGTTCACACTTTCTTCTCAAAACCCAAAATATTATTTTAACTCATTAAAAATCTTGCAGCTCAGCAAGGCCCCAAATAAAATAGCTACTGTGTTTCTCTGATTCATTTGTCTACATAGGAACTTGGCAACTGTAATTGACACTCCATTTTGACCCACTAATACCTAATATAAGGAGAGAAAACTCTCCTATATTTTATTCCACAATAGGATTATTTTCACAGTGAAATTCAACTTTCCAACATAAAGATAGAGGACACCTATTATGACACATGTTTTACAAACTCATTTGAACTATTTTTCTAACATTTGAATTTTGGCAATGGTTTTGCTCCCTTCTGCCCAACATACTTTCCTCCAACTTAAAATGAGATATATAATTTCATGAAAACATTAATTTTAAAGTTTAAAAGTTATTTCTCTTCTTATACAAAATGGAAACTGGTCATTGCAATTTATGAAAGAAAACACTGTTGTATATTGCTTTATCCAAGAAAATAAATTTAAGATCAGGCTATAGAAGTGATACTATACAAATGGGAACTTGTCCTATTGGATACTGAATAGATTATCAACATTTTCCAAGAGTTTGAGAAACAACCTTTCACTTCTAATTGTGTTCTTTATTACTAATGGCTTATATATCACTTCTATCAAGGCTGATAACCCATTGAAACTAATGGTTCTTTGATTATATACCTCCAGTTTATATATAATAGATGCTATTTCATTCCTGCTTGACAGAATAGTGGTTAAAGTTTTTCAGTTCTCTGGATTTTGATCAGGTATTTTATCTATAAAAACATTACCAAAAAAAAAAAACAAACCCAAAACCACATTCTTCTCAAATGAACTCTATCTTTAGCCATAAAACAACTCAATAAAAATTCAAATCATCCATAATGATTCTCCAGTCATAATGAAATTAAATTAGAAATCAACAACAAAGATAACAAGAAAATAACACACTGTTAACCCTTTTGAACATAGCTGAAAAAATTCTTAACAATATATTAGTAAGTTATTCAATAATATATGAGGAAATATACATCATGACAAAGGTCTTGGGCTCCAAAATCACTGCATACAGTTACTGCAGCCATGAAATTAAAGATGCTTGCTCCTTGGAAGAAAAGCTATGACAAACCTAGACAGCATATTAAAAAGCAGAGACATTACTTTGCTGACAAAAGTCCATATAGTCAAAGCTATGGTTTTTTCAGTAGTCATGTATGGATGTGAAAGCTGGACCATAAAGAAGGCTGAGAGCCAAAGAATTGGTGGGTTTGAATTGTGGTGCTGGAGAGACTCTTGAGAGTCCCTTGGACTGCAAGGAGATCCAACCAGTCCATCCTCAAGGAAATCAACCCTAAATATCCACTGGAAGGACTGATGCTGAAGCTGAAGCTCCAAAAATTTGGCCACCTAATTCGAAGAGCTGACTCACCGGGAAAGACCCTGATGCTGGAAAAGATTGAAGGCAGAAGGACAAGGGAGGAGAGAGGATGAGATGGTTGGATGGCATCACCGACTCGATGGACGTGAGTTTGAGCACGCTCCGGGAGATGGAGAGGGAAACCTGTCATGCTGCAGTCTATGAGGTCACAAAGAGCTGGACATGACAGCGCGTGAACAATGATTTATGCCAGGAGTGTAAGATTTGTTTAAAGTTTGAAAATCAATTGATGACATGCAGTGTCATTAACAGACTTAGAAAAACTTTATGCACATTAAAAAATAAAAATGTTATTCAGAAAAATCTTTTTTGGATTGAAGTATCATTTCCTGATTAAAAAGAACTCTCAACAAACTTGAAGTAGGGAAGGGTTTCTCAACCTCAACATGGTTGACACTTTGGTCAGATAATTATTTGCTGTGGGAACCTGACATTTTGGATCAGGTAATCATTTGTTGTGGCAAACTGTAATTGTGCATTACAGTATATTTTGGAGCCAGAAGCACCACTCTGTTCAGTTGCGATGACCAAAAAATATCTCCAAACATCTGTAAACATCCTTATTAAATAAAACCCTACTCCTGGTTGAGAACCACTGAAATGGAGGGAAATTCTCTCATCTGATAGAGAACATCTACAAAAAAAAAAAAAAATCCTTGCAACTAATATCATAATTAATGGTAAGAGTCCAACGCTTTCTCCTTTAGACCCAGGACAAAACTGTTCACTTTCACCTATGTTATTCAACATTCTAGTGCAGATTCTAGCCTGTGGAATAAAACAACAAAAACAAATAAAAAAGTAACAGGACTTCCCTGGTGGTGCAGTGGAAAAGAATCTGCCTGCCAATGCAGGCAATTCCGGGTTCGGGAAGATTCCATATTTTGTGGCAAAACTAAGCCCCTGAACCACGACTACTGAAGCCTGTGTGCCTAGAGTCCGTGATCAGCAACAAGAGAGCCACGGCAATGGGAAGTCCATATACTGCAACCAAGAATAGTCCCTGCTTATTGCAACTAGCGAAAGCCTGTGCAAAGCAATGAAGACCCAGAACAGCCAAAATTAATTAATTAAAAAATTAAAACGTTCACGTTGAAAAAGAAGCAAAACTATCTAATCACATACAACATAATCTATGTTGGAAATCTTAAGGATCTTCAAAAAGCTACTGAAATTAGTGAGTTTTGCAAGTTTTCAGGATACAAATTCAAATACGAAAATAAACTGTTCTATGTAACAGCAATAAACAATTGGAAACGGAATTTTTGGAATGTACCATCTACAATAGTCTCAAAAATATGAAATACTTAGAGATTAATCTGACAAAAATGTGCAAAACTATTACAGTGTAAAGAAGGAAACACTAGTAAGAGAAACTAAAAACCTAAATAAAGGAAGAGACAGATTGTGTTCATGAAACAGAAGAAAATATTATTAAGATATTACTTCTCCCCTAAATTGATCAAAATTCCAGTAAGCATTTTCATGGAAATGGACAAGCTGCTTCTAAGATTCATATAGAAGTGCAATCGTCCTAGATTATGTAAACAACTTTGAAAAAGAACAAAGTTAGAATATTTACACTACTTGATTTCAAATCCCACTGTAAAGCTACAGTAATGAATATTATGTGGTATTGCATAAGAGATAGACAAATAGGTCAATGGAACAGAATAGAGTCAAGAAATAGAACATCACATATTTGGTCAATTGATTCTTGTTAAAGGGATAAAGACAATTCTGTGGAGGAAAGCTATTATAAATGGCACTGGAGCAACTGGGTATCCTCATTAAAAAAAAAAGTTTAATTCACCTTCTTACTATGGCATATAAAAAATTAACTTCAAATGTATCAAAGAGCCTAAATGTAAAATCTAAAGCCATAAAACTTCTAGCGTAACATATAGGAGAAAATCTTTGTGATCTTAGATTGGGCAATGAAACCTAATTTCTTTGCCTTGAGACTGGAAACACAATCCATAACAGAAAATTTTTGTTTATATTTTTCTTTTCTCAAAATTAAGAACTTTCACTTTATAAAAGTCACTGTTAAGAAAGGAAAAGACAAACTAAACTGGGAGGAAATATTTGCAAAACATCTGATGAAGAACTTGTATGCAGAATACACCAAGATCTCTCCACTTTTACTTCTTATGTAGCATATCTAATTCTTCAGGAAAGATCTCTTGACATCACACACCAAAAAATGTTCACGTTTCTCATCACCTCCATCAGAGCGCTTCATGACTCTCTCCTGGATTTCCATAGTAACCTCTTAACTGGTCCTCTTTTGGCCCTTAGTTCCTCTCAGCCTATTAACACAGCAGCCAGAGTAACCCCATTACAATATAAAGCAGATCTTGCCACTCAGCCTTGCCAGGGAACCACTTTTCATAATCAAAGCCAAAGTCCTGACAAGACACCACTTAACTCACTCACTCTTCCTTACCTTCCTGAGTGCATCTTGTCCTTCTCTGCCCTTTCCTCCTTCCATCCCAGCCTCATTGATTTCCTTTGGGAAACTGCCAGGCACACTCTTTTTAAGGATCTTGTTTACACTGCCTAGACTCTATGACCCTCAGATATCTATATGGCCATCTCCGTCTCCTTTTAAAACTGTTACTAAAAAGTTCCTCAGAGAGATCTCCCCTGATATCCCTTAGTTAATTCTGTAACACGATTGTCCCTCACTCCTCATAATCATGCTCTGCATTTTCTGCTTCCCTTAGTAATTATTCTTATACTAGATAATTTATATATTTATGCCTGTTGTGCATTACTAATCCTCTACCCTCCATTTTAAGGTCCATGAAGGCAAAGTCCTTTTTTTTCCTTTTGGTTGGGTGGTGTTTAATGATATTTCCTAAGTGCACAGAACAGTAGCATGAATATAGCAAATACAAAGTAAATATTGCTTGAGTGTGGGGACAGATATTAAGTATGTCACTCGATAAGTATTCTGAGGCTTTCCAGTGGTTCAGTTTTAAAGAGACAAATATGAGAAGTATACTTGTATTTTAACAGAAATTGAACAGATATTCCTTCAAGTTTACAAGCCTTGGTAACAAGTTCATGACTCCTATCCCTGCCGCTCCCCCTCCAGCGGTACACTGAGGACGCTGCCCTGGATGCTGGAGTACAGGATAAGGAGTCAGGTGAAATGACTCTCAAAGGGTAGAGATTTAACTGCAGCAGAAGTTTTATGAGATGAAGAAATCTGGACGCAGATAGTTTCACCTTTTCCAGGCAAACAGAGGATGCAAGAGACAATGTATAAGAACAATAAGAGCATTTGAAAGGACAACAAGAGAAGCTGGAGTGGGCATGAGCTTTCAGCCTAAAGAGAAGAGGAAACATTTTTTGAATAGACTAAAGATACAGGGAAATGAGAATTTCAGAGGACGTTATGTTAACCTCAACAAGGATGCTAAAGAGTACCAAATGGCCAAGTTAGCCTAAGTTTTCATACAGAACAAATCTTTGTGGGACATAGAACTAACCTTCGCCTCCACTAGCTGGGCACACCTAGACCTCTCTAAAGTATCTTTCATGGCTTGGGATCTTCATGCTTCTAAGACTATCCTGGCCCTTTTGAACAGGCAGGGAGAGTCAACGCTTTCGGAGACCATATATATTGTGCCAATGTAGTTTTTCTTTTTTTTTTTTTTTTTTACTGTTTTCTAAGTTTATGTTTTAATTTCTATTTGGAATTTATCGGTATACTTTTTTCATAGCTATTCTTGAGTTGTAATCATTTTCAATGAAGGGAAGCAATGTATATAATAATCCAAAAAGCAGATATAATGGGTTTTGGAGAATTTATATGGTTTTGCTACTTTTGTCAGTTTAACGTCAAACTTGTGTTCCTTTAATAAATTCTTCTGGATGAATACTAAATGTTTGGCAAAATGTGGTGTCAAAAGTGTGACAACATTGATCCAAAAACTAACCAATCAAAATTACATTGCTCAAAAATCAATGATAAAAAATTAAAAAATCAACATTTATCAAGAACTTTCCAAAATTTGGATCATTGACAACATTGATCCAAAACTAATATGCATATGCAGATTATTAAAACTACAAAATTGTATTTTTTTCCTACACTGGTATGTGTCTATCAAAATGAGCCTATTGGAAGAAACTGCATGTAAATATTGCTGAAAAAATAACTAGAAACCTATCAAATACTACATCTTTACTGCTCTGACACACATGTGGTTACTCCAATAAATTGCAAGCAAAGTTTTTACATAGATTTTTGAAGGATCAGTTTTCATAGACAGTTTCTTCATGGCTTCCTAGGTGGCGCTAGAGGTAAAGAATCTGCCTGCCAGTGCAGGAGATGCAACAGGCAGGAGTTCGATCCCTTGGACAGGAAGATCCCCTGGAGGAGGGCATCACAGCCCACTCCAGTATTCTTGCCTGGAGAATCCCCATGAACAGAGGAGCCTGGAGGGCTACAGTCTGTGGGGTCACAAAGAGTTGAAGACGACTGAGTGACTAAGCACAGCAGGTACTTGTGTGTACAATTCTAAAGTGCTTTAAAGACATTCAGTCTCTCTATATACTAATTTTAAGTTCATTACTATTAGGACACTATTCTTTCACTAAAACAGAAAAATAAAAGCCTGCTTATACAAACAGTATCACAAATTTTAAATGATGAGTGCTGAATTAATGATGTTTGCTACTCAATTCTTAAAGGGTTAAACACTATTTTCAAAGGATAGGTCCCACTTTGCACAGTCAAAAGGTTGTTGGACTTCAGAGTCATTGAACAATTCTGTTTAAAGGTGCAGATTTAAATTTCCCAATGATAGCTGAGGATTAGCTATCCAATCATAGCCAGTGTTTATTATTTAGATCCTAGTACATGGGAAGAAGGACAGGGAAGCCTGGCGTGCTACAGTTCATGGAGTTACAAAGAGTCAGCTACAACTTTGTGACTGAACAACAATAACAGCATGGAAAAAAAGCTAATCTTCACAACAGCTTATAATCCTCATTCTGCAATTCCTTTTTCTTTAAAAAAAATAAAAGTGCCTAATTGCTCCACCAATAAAATTGTTCCAAACGTATGCATTTAACTGAGCTCAATAGATAAAAGTCTTCAGGAAAACAACCATAGAACAGAGATGAAAACATGAAAAGGGCAATTATTTAAATGGTAAAAATAATTCTAGATAACAATGACTGCCACACCAGCCGTGAAGTCTAATGACTTGACATGAACTATCATTTCTAATTTTGGAAAACCCTTAGATCCAGAGACTAAAACCAACGTTTATGCAGGCTAAGTAATTCAGATAGGGTCATCATGATTGTTGGTTTTGGAGCCAGAGTCCTTTCCTGATACTTAGCTTTCAACTTTTTAACTGCCCCTCTACCATATTTTATTAGCTGAATAATATGCAAACATTTAAAGGAGTTTTGTATTGAGATTTACAAGTGGACAGGAGAAGAGGACAAATATCTTGGACCCCTTCTATGTGCCTGACACTATGTTAAATATTTAGGAAACGATCTCATTAGTTATCTTTATCCTCATATTTGGTAAAGCATTTATGAGAATATAAGTTCTGGGATTTGTTTGGAGTCAGGCAACTGAAGGATGAAAAATAAATAAGAGTGATTAAAGATTTGGGAAGTAATCCTTCTAAATAATAGAGTAAATCATGAAGTATTATTTGTTTAGGGAAGAGAACGTTAAGGAGAAAATTACTAATAAGAGTATCTGGATATCTAAAAAACCATTTATAAATCTATGTGAACAGGGTTTTGTTGTTTCCTCAGGCCAATATAAACAGAAACAAGGCTAAATTATACAAGAGGGGGATTATAGTACTCAGGAGGAGAATCTAGTCAAGAAGAATTAGCGGAGTGAGAACATTTATTGAGTGCCCTCTGTTACCAGAGGCAGAGCTACAAGCAGATAGGTATAGAGATATGCACGTTATTTTAGGAAAGAACTCACAACAATTCTCATTCCATTCTGCTCCAGTGTTTTCTGAAGGGAAAGAGATAAATTTATAAATATATCTGTATATAAAGTTAATCCTATTTTCCAATCTGGGAGTTATGTGGAATTGTCCCTATTTATAATGAGGAATCTGAAACTCAGAGAGTTTAAGAAGTCTTCCTAGTTTCACACAGCAATTAAGAGAGAGTCAAGAGAGACAGTTGAACTCAGGGTGTTACAGTTAGAAAATTTGGGTTTCAAAGTAGACTTGGCTACGTCTATCATTTGATTGTGAGAAAATTACTCTCATAAATTTCTAATACTTTATCTGTAAGATAAAAATAAGAATACACACAATGATAGTTGGGAAGATTAAATAGTTTCAGTGGAAGTATTTTGAATATGAACATAAATGACCCTTCAAAGAATTTATGAAGCTGTGGACTTCCTTCTTGTGGCTGAAGGTTAACTTCAAGGAATCTAAATGCTCATTTTTTAATCAGTAATGTTTTGAGATAAACTCCTAAAAATTGCTTCTCCTTCCAGGTTATTTGAATGCTACACATTGGAGAAGGAAATGGCAACCCACTCCAGTGTTCTTGCCTGGAGAATCCCAGGGACAGGGGAGCCTGGTGGGCTTCCGTCTATGGGGTCGCACAGAGTCGGACACGACTGAAGTGACTTAGCAGCAGCAGCAGCAGCATCTGAAAATTATGTATAAAATGTTATCCCTGCCACTTACCGTTTTAACCAAATTTAACATACAAGCCAAATGTTAAGCATTGGGTTTGATATTTCTGATAGCCCATGCTTTGCACTAATTTTGAGAGATTTTAGCTACCCAATAAGAAAAGAAATAGTGGCTATAACATAATACTCTGACTTCTCATCTCCTCAGTAGTATCAGGAAGTACTTAAAACATGATTATTATGCTATTTAGGTGTCTGTCAGTCTTTATAAAAATTAGAGAATAAATGTAAATAATGAAAACTGCTTACAATTTCAGAGATGTACCACATAGGTCTAGGGCTAATAGGTTTAATATTTCTTGTATCCCGTTTCATGTTCCTCTTTTATCATATATAAATTGGGATTGTTCCTCTCATTATTGGAAATCTCTGGGTAGTTGCAAGCCCCATGTAGACCCAATGATCAGGTTAAGCTGATCACTAATCCTTGAAAGAAATACCTATGTCATAAACAGCAAGAGTATCCATTGATTGTAAATAAAGTAGAAGGGATGCATTACAGAACAGTTTCAACCAAGCAAGATAATTAAACTCAGAGATGCTGTTTCCTGTTTCTCTGGTATAAACAACCAGCCTGCTGCACTGGCCTCTGCACAACCTGGATGTCCCAAGGCCACACCACTCTTCTTTCCTTCCACTTTCCCCAAAGAGAATTCTGGGTCATAAAGGAAGAATTGGTTCAACTTCTTTCCTGAAACGACTTGAGCTTCCTCTGCCTTGATATTTGTGTCATCTTATTATAAGAGGAGCGAACATCTATTATTAATTGATGCACTAATTAAAGCCATACTTGCAGTTTCCATTAGCTTATTCCCTACATTCTCCAGAGTTGGCTGTCTGGTTTTAATCAAAACCAAATGGTAGTCCAAGTTCCCAGCCTAGAGCAGCTAGGAGGAAGTCATCCAGTGGAGGCATAAGAAAGCAGAAAAGATAAACAGACGATAGTTCACAACATTTGTGTCGGAGGAAGGATACAGATACTGTGAGCTGCTTGAGAGATGTGAGTCCCAGACTCTGTTCTGCGGGATGGAAGCAGTTGCAAGTGGTTAATGTCAGCAAGACTGTAATAGGATCAAGATGGAGTCTGTCTTCTGCTTTTCCAGCACTAGATGTGTGTGACTGGAGTATTCTGGCCAGAAGCAAGGCTGCCTGGGCCCTGACACCAACTACTTTATTTCCAGGAAGGATTCTTGGGATCAGAGACCTTGAAGAAAACGTTCTGTTTGCTGGATTCCTAGGATCTCACTTAACAGCTCTCAGGTACGGTGTGTAATCTGGCTGCAGCATTTTAAATGAAGGAGCGGTCAAAAGGTTTTCAAATTTAGAAGAATTACGGTATTAAAACTCTAACTGCATCTTGCTCCCTTAAAAGATCTTTTGAAAGGAGTCCTGCAAAGGTATTTTGATTACATTGTGTGTATACACTGAATACAGTGGAAAAGTTGTAGAGGAAGGAAAGAACTGTGTTTTCTATCTTTTTTATTTTTTCCATAAGCAGTGTGGGATAGAAAAAGGCTTTAAGGCTTTATGACTCTCCAGCTAATCACCTCAAGGGTTTTGACAAACTCACTTCAGTTCTGTGTAAAATCAGAACTCCTAAATCGCCGGCCTCAGGGCTCCCCCCTCCCCTCCTCCCGGCTCAGTCTTTCTCACACGCACACCACTCAGAGGCAGGAAATGCTTCGCAGGCAATCTGGGCCTGGTTGTGGAGGCCCCTTTTGCAAAACATCAGTCTGAATTTACTAGACAGAAGTCACTAGGAACGCCTTGACAGACTCCGGCTTCGGCTAAGGCTCCCTCCAGCTGCGGAGGCTGTTTTTGTTAGAATCACACACTGCGCAGAACCGCTTAGAATAGAGCCATGATCTCAACCACGAAATGTGAACTTATATTTTGGAGAAAATAACGGAGACGGACTCCTCTCCTAGGCTGAGTGTTGAAGCATGTCATGCCTCGGCGTTTCAGCTCCTCCTCGTCGAGGTAAGACGCTGTGGACTATCTATCTCTCCGCTTTGAGGCAATCTACAGAGAGGCAGAAAGACTGAGAGACATGTTAGCATCTTGCACGGAGTGAGTGGTGATTTCCTGGGTCTTAGAGCTGAGCCACGAAATCAGAAGTGGAAAAGGTTTAGTAAGAAGAAAACTGTGGGTCAAACTGTTTTAGCAGAATGTCAATTCGGAAATAGGCTCCAGGGAGACTTCACTCTTTTTCTCCGTAAAGTAAGATCTTATTTTCAAGTCCTTTTCATCCTTAACTTATTTATGACTGGAGCCAGAAGACCAGTTTCCCTATTATATGACTTTTGTGAAACAAATACATTATTGTCACACATTAAGTGTGAGGTGTAAATGATTTTTTTTCTTTCCCCGTCTTTTGCCAACAGAAGAGTAGATCCTACTAGAATGACTTTATTTCTTAATAATGCATCTTTCAAAGAAAGGTTTGTGTCTCGTTTAAAATATGAAGATTGGATTCTTCAGTATGTCCCCACCCAGTTTCAACTACAGGTCAAACTGCTAATGTACAGCTTGCTAATAAATGGTTTATTTATTCTTCAAAAAAGTAAACACATGAAAGTTTGCAACTTATTTCTATCCTAAATAGAATTTACTCTGATTTTTAAAAATTTAAATACCAGAATTAGATTTGATATATATCAACTTTCCTGAATTAACTATTCACTGCTCAAATTCTGTGTGAATATTTTTGAATAATTAAAGTAAATCTCAATGACAATGACATTCCTTATTACCATTTTGAGGTTGCTGTAAATCACTAGAATCATATGAAAAGCTGATCTGTGTCCATAATTCATGTAATCATAAAATTACATTTCCACTGGACTGTAGTGTTTTTAAGTTATGTTTACATGTGCGGTGTATAAGGAAAGAAATATAGTAATGACTGAAATAGCAGAGAGTTTTACTAGATAATATAGTGTTATATTTATACTTCTGAATATTCAGAATGAAGACCATTATTTTATAGAAATAATATGGAAAGATATATGAAAGAAATAAATAGCCATGCATATTTCCAAATTTATTAGATGAACACAAAATATCCTAAATGAAATATGAAAGCTATTTGACAGTTGGATCATATGAAGTCAAAATTTTCATCATAAACTTTGACATGGTATAAGGTGACCATTTGCTGTATTAGCTAATCATGCTTAAATTTTATGCTAGAATAACTTGTGTTGACAAATTCTAACTATTCACTAACAATTTAAGTCATGTTGAGACTTAAAAGTGATAAAAAAAGAATCTGTTTAATATGTTAAAAATAAAATATTGACTTTTCTAAATTATAATTTAATAAAATTCCTCAATAGAATTTTAAGGAAAAAAATATGAGAGGTCACCTCATCTAATACTGTCTTAAAGGTGCCAAAAAAGAAGCTGAAGTATGACATTGAAAAATGACCTGTCCAAGGTCACACCGCTGGTTAGTAGAAGAGATGACATTGGAACTACCATACTCTGTGTCATAATTCAGATAACTTTATATCACATCACCTTGCTCCCAAATAATAATTATGCATAATAGGGTATGAACATATCCATATCCAGTAGAAGGCTACCTTTAAACAGAAAACTGAAAGGCTTCTTTAAAAAAAAAAGGCTTACAGCTGCCACTAGTATTACAGCATGGGGGAAAAGAAAATTCATGGTTTTAAAAAAGAATCAAGCTTACTAAGTAATGAAATTTCCTCAAATGCAAAAGTTTTCTTCTGCCTTCAACAAACACTTTAAAGGAGTAACTTGTTTGTGACCGTTTTGTTACATTTCATGTTTATGCCCAGGAAATCAATCCATATGCTAATAATTATATTAATTTTAAACTGATGTTTCTTAAAAATATACAGTTAGAAAGGAGGTTGTCTGATTCATATCTTTGTATCTAAATGGTATCATTATAACCCAACCCAACCAGTGACGTTCAGGAAAGATTTTACTGCCCCCCATTGGAATCAGTTTAAGAATTTTACATACCCAGACATGTTTTTATTTAAATAACCTAAATCTCCATTGCTGTAGCCTGTTTCCAGTTCTATGTGTTTTTACCTCAGTGGAAATGTGAAAAGGCTAAATGGACATGTGAAAATATGTGTACATTTTGAGGCCAAATAAACCCACTTCTTTTCATCATGCCTTCAACAGCTTATTTTTAGTCCTTTAATTGGTTCATATATCTACTCTGAGCCTTCTACACAGTCCTTTAGTTGTAGAATGCGGAATTTGTTATGGTATATAAATAAATGGCTGATCAGTGCAGTGTTAAATGGAGGAGTTGGCTGTTTCATCTGTACCATTCCTCATATATTATAGTATATGTTGCTATTCATGCTGAAACACTGCACTGTTCATGGCAAGAGCCTTTCTAATAAAACTAATATGTTTCATTTCTAGTACATCCCATGTTGTTAGAGAAAATGTGAGTCATGACCCTTTTTTCCCCATTTTTATGAACCAGATTGGATTTCCTGATGTTATCACCACTTAAAAGATAAGCTATTCCGCACTTCCAATGTCTTCACACTCTACATGATTGGGATGAGGAATAACACTGTACAGCAATAGCCCATATAGCTGATTGCATGATTACTAAAGGGCTTAGTAAAAGAGAGTAGTACATCACTTTATTTATTTTTCCTTGAGTACATTATAATAAAAAAGAGAATTTTTCTGGCCCTATCCAAGTCTGCCCATACCATACGTGTGTGCTAGGTCCCTTCAGTCATGTGTGACTCTTTGCAACCCTATGGGCTGTAGCCTACCAGGCTCCTCTGTCAATGGGATTCTCCAGGCAAGAATACTGAGTGGGGGGCTGTGCCCTTCTCTGGTGGATCTTCCTGACTCAGGGATCGAACCTGCATCTCTCATGTCTCCTGCATTGGAAGATGGGTTCTTTACCGCTAGCACCGCCTGGGAAGCCCCTACCCATACCTATACCTGCAGCAAACTGTTTTTGTTTAGTCAGCAAGTCAGGTCCGACTCTTGGGGACATGGGGTAGACTTACTGAGTCTACCTGAAGCCTTTCAGGTTTCTCTGTCCATGGGATTCTCCAGGCAAGAATACTGGAGTGTGTTGCCATTCTCTTCTCCAGGGGATCTTCCTGACTCAGGGATTGAACCTGCGTCTCCTGCATTGGCAGGTGAGTTCTTTACCGCTGAGCCACCGGGAAGGCCCACAAATGCTTTAGGCATGGTTTAATCTTACTTATAGAGAAAGAGTCTTATAGGATTAAAACAGCTCTAAACTGGGACATTTAAAATATCTTTTTGGTTTTGTTTTGTTTTTACTGTGCTGATTCTTAGTGTGCATGCAGCATCTTTAGTTACAGCATGCGAGCTCTTAGTTAAGGCTTGTGGGATCTAGTTCTATGACTGGGTATTGAACCCAGGCCCCCATGCATTGGGAGTGCAGAGTCTTAGCCACTGGACCTCCTTTCATTGATTTCCTTTTTAGAGAATGAATGAATTGGCATCAATATCAGCTTACAATGAGAATTCTCTCTGTAGATATCGTTACAGTACAGCAAAGTTCCAAATGAGGGATGATTTAGATTTGGATCAGTTATTATTTGAATAAATGTTAAGAATTTTACATGAGAATTTAAAGAGAATGAGGGAAAATTCCTCCAGATTTTAAGAAAATAGCATCAATATTGTGCCTTCTTTTTTCAAGTGAATGATAAGGCCCTTATTTGTATAATTTAAGCCAAACAGGTTTATAGAGAAGCCCAAATTCAGATTGTTTTTGGTGTGGATACAGAAATACACCATATACTTCTGCCGTTCTCACTTGGCACTAAACTACTTGTCAGCTCATAGAGTTTTGAGAAATAGATGGGCTTAGTTTTTGAGTAAGTTAATCAGAATAAAGGTGAAGTGCAGACCTTGAAACCTAGTTTAAAAGAGATTATTTATTTTGATTCAGTGTATTATAAAGTATAATAAGTGAACTTGAAAATATTAAATAGGAATTCCTGTGTTTAAAAAAAACAAAAGGCAGTGTAAACAGCATGCAAGTGAACTTGTTCATGAAAGAAGATAGAGGATTGTATAAAGCAGTTGTAACTGCTTGTATGTATGAAAGTGAAGTGAAAGTCACTCAGTCGTGTCCGACTCTTTGCAACCCCATGGACTATATAGTCCATGGAATTCTCCAGGCCAGAATACAGGAGTGGGTAGCCTTTTTCTTCTCCAGGGGATCTTCCCAACCCAGGGATGGAACCCAGGTCTCCCACATCACAGGTGGATTCTTTACCAGCTAAGCCACAGGGAAGACCTCTATGTATGAAAAGGTTGTCTTATTAGACTGAAATAACAGAATGGCTTAGCAATACAGGTCAGATAATTCAGAGGGAATCAGTCCATTAGTAGAAATGATATAGAAAGAAAGTAGGAAGAGCAGAAAGCAAGATCAGAAATTCAGTAAGTGTTGCTTTTCATTTCCAGCAATTGGCAAAATATCTAGTGTGTCAGGTACTGTCAATACCTATTTTTTTAGTAAATGTTTGTGGAGTAAATAGGAGGGAAAGAAGAAAGAAAGGAAAGGAAAACCAATGTTGAAGAGTGGGTGTCGTGAGACTTTTTTTTTTAAAGTTTTCCAGACATCCTGTAATGACTGAATAATAATTTTTAAAGAGGAAGGAAAATAAGGGGTTGGCAAGAGTCATCAGAGCCTGAGGCCAGAGGTTAACAACACTCTCATAAGATGACATTACAGGTTCATTAAGAACCAGAGGGAAGCGTGAGCATCCCAAAATAGTTCAAAGTTAAAAGTTACATGAGGCCAGTGAGAGCAGAGCACTGGTGAATTTTCCACAATTTAAATGGGGTGGTGTACTGGAAAGCTCATGGGAAGAGACAGAAAACGGGCTCAGTCTTGCATCTTTGCCATTTGAAATCTGCTCTGTGGTTTCAAGCATGCCCCATATCTACTTTGAGCTTCTGCTTTTTATTGGTAAAATCTGGAAGATACTGTAAATATTTATATCACCGGGTCATTTTGAGCATCAGATGAGACTTTGTATGTGCCAATTGGGTCACATACAGTATAACAAACAAATTTCTGTGTTGTTTTTTTTTAAAAAAAAGCAGAGTCAAATGAATCAAGAAAGAAAGAATCATGGCGTTTCACTCTGTGATCAAATCACTCATCTGTATTGAAATAACACAGGCATACAAGGGATAGCTCCAGGTCCTCCTCAGTCATGGATTCTGCAGCTAAGATCTGTCAAAAAAAAGAATTACTGCTGTCACCCTCTTCATCATCATCATCGTCTTCTAGTATCTAGTGAATTATTGCACTATGCCATGGATTAAGTGCTTTACATGTATTATCAGCTCATCATTATTATTATAGCCCAATATTATTATTTCTGTCAATGATTTTCATTATTCCTATTCTTGAAGTGAGAAAACTGGGGAAGACAGAACCTAAGTAAGGAATGCAAATCACCAGAAAGAGAAAAAAATTCTTTAACAGACATCTTGCCCTCCTAAAAAATATAGATAATAAATGCTAGCCACCAACAGGTGTTGGACATTGACCTATTACTTAGTCCGGCCAAAATGTCTTTGTATAAAATAGGATAATAACATTACCCACTACATAGAATATTATTACTGAAGGGGACAGTGTAAGGACAACACCAAATACAGGGCCTGATCCACAGTAAATGCTTAATACATGGAAGCTTTTTTCCTATCACTATTACAATGATCATTGAAAGTTTCTAATGCACCAACTATTTCTTGGGTATTTGGGACAGTTGGTAGTAAACACAATCTCAAATATACATAAGCAGATGAAAAAATAAGCTGAGAATTATAGAAGGATACCCCTGGTGGCTCAGCAGTAAAAGAATCCATCTGCAATGCAGGATACACAGGTTCAGTCTCTCAGCTGGAAAGATCATCTGGAAAAGGAAGTGGCAACCACATCCATATTCTTGCCTGGAAAATCCCATAGGCAAAGGAGCCTGGCAGGCTACAGTCCATGGGGTCGCAAAGAGCTGGACACAACTAAACCACCACTACAGCAGAGGACAAAAGTTGATATCAGAGGCATCAATCCCTGATAGGATATCAACCGAACAGAAGTAACTAAGTTCTCAAATGATTTCATGTTCCTGATTTCAGTGAAAGTTGTATTTATCAAATGGCTGAAATCTCAGTATCATGTTGTCACCGAGCTGTTTGAGCACCTGTGTTGCTGTAGCCCTATCTCTTATTTATATTTAGTGATTACTATGTCTACTGTTGGAGTGTTCTTAGAAATGATAGCAAAGCTAAAAATAGAAAGTGACCACTTAAAGCAAAGCCACATCTCACTATGCTGATGATAAAGCATTATAATTCATGTCTGTTGTGGAATAGAAGTATCTTTTTACAAAAAGGCAGAAGCCGCATTTCAGTCATATTGCTTTGCCATAAAAAAATACAATGAAACATTTGATATAAAATTTAATTTTAAGCTGTTTCCTGGTGCATCAAAAATTTCAAGTGAAACAAGTTCAGAGCAAAAGCAGTACTTTCCTTTGATTTTAAGGGAGTTTGCAGAAAAGATATGAAGTCAAAATGCCAAATAATTAATCATTCATTAATGAATTTATTTGCAGAAATACCTAAGCTACGGTGTAGTTCTAGATGCTCAAAGGGATCTGCACGAAATGGAACACTTATTGAGAAGACTATGTACATAAAAAAATAAAATAAAACATGGAATCCCAAAGGAAATATAGATATCTAGAAATTACTGCATCCATGATACAATATTATCCCCCAAGACTGCGTTAATTCTGGGATCTCTTGGAAACCAATTATCTCCAGAAAACTTTTAGTGATATCAGGCAAATATCATGACATTTTAAAAGATTTAGTCACATTACACGTGGTTATTTAAGAAAATGTTCTGGGAATATGGAAACCTGGCTGACTTGAGCTATAAAGTGGTGATAAGTCAGATACTGCCAGTATCTGAGCCCCTCCCTGCAAGGGAATTGGAAACTGCCAGGGACAGAGGAGCCTGGCTGGCTATAGTCCATGGGGTCACAGAGAATTGGACTGAGTGACCACACACACACACACACACACACACACAGAGCTACATTATATAGGAGGAAGCTGGAGGTAAAAATAGGACAACTCAGAAATAATAATTTGCTATTTTAACAGCTTTCTCTTTTCTGATGAGCTGACTTCTAGTGGATTGACCTTGTTAATTTTCAAATGTACTTGCTTCCTGGAACATATTTGATTCTGAGAGCTAAGGAGAAAAAAATTACCAAGCTCAGTAAAACTAATATATAAATGAAAATAGGCAAACATTTTAAAAAAATATTTTAATTGGGTACCTATTTCTTCATTCTTTTTCTTAAGATCAAAAATGATGGAAGCTTAGATGTGTCTGCTGGAAAAAGTGATGTACTACTTACTCCATTGACTTAGTTCATTCTAGGTGGTTTATCCTATACTTTTAAAGGATGTTGATAATTTCCAGACAGCCTAAAGACATAGAAGCTTTTTTAAGCTCCATTAAGTAATTTATCAATAAAGAATTTTAATAGGAGTTTGTTTTTTCCACAGACAGCTAATGAGGGATAATGAGTAAATTCCAACATTTGACATAGTATGTAAAAGTAGATGAATAATGACTTTGTGAAGGAATGAGACACAGATTGCCACTAAAAAAAGGAAATCTGCATACAATCATATAGTGAGAGATTTTTGCATCATGTTATGCAAAAACATTAAGGAGAGGAGGAGGTTTCTCTCTCCTTAAGCCTAATTCTAACCCTGTCTAATTTGGATTAGAGAGAATGAATATTTTAAAGAATAAGTGCTGATTGTGTTTTATTAAAAGTTGGCTACCCTGACTAGACTCATAGAAATGCTTTTTTAAAATATGTGATTTTGTTTTTTTGGCTATTTGTTCATCATGTGTTTACATACAGGTATTAAGAATAACCATGCCTGTCCCAGGCTTTCTCGCTGATCCTAAGCCTCCTGAATATGTGACACCAGTTTTGCATGTTAAAGCACTTCTCTCAAGTTATCATTGAGTTGGGGGCAATGGAAGGTGCCCAGATGTGCTACAATTTAGTTTGCTAGATGGTTTGTTCTTTGACAGCTCCGTCAAGAAAATGAATTCCATTTCGACCTCCACCCATGCTCAATGTCAGGAAGATTTACTTTGCCATTTGTGAGCATACATTTGAAGACCTGTGTCTGTTTGACTGTTGTTGATCTTGTTCTGATTGTCTAATTCAATTCAATAAGTGTTTGGGTGGCATGATGATATGCAAAGGTGACTCCTCGAGCGCAGGCCAAGATCCATTAAGATGTCAAATCATTATAGGATGCTCAGATTCCCCATCTCTCCATATCACCAACTTGACCCTTATATTAGTAACAGCATGGGCCATTGTGTTAATAGAAATGTTTTTTTCTTGGTTCAGGAGCATTCTTTATTCTTGCAAGAGTTCATGTTAGGGAATTTAACCTGTGTGTGTGTGTGCATAGTTGCTCAGTCGTGTCCAACGCTTTGCCACCCCAGTGGACTGTAGTCCGCCAGGCTTATCTAAGCATGGGATTTCCCAGGCAAGAATACTGGAGTGGGTTGCCATTTCCTACCCCGGGGAATCTTCCTGACCAAGGGATCAAACCTGTGTCTCCTGTGTGTTCTGCATTGCAGGTGGATTCTTTACCCATTGAGCCATCAGGGAAGGAGCTTAAATTACTTTTGATTAAAAGGAGATTATTTCCCTTATAATATTCGTTCCTTCTCCCAGTGACTGAATACATACTATGTGGTAACTGTTTCCCACACACACATGCATACACACATATGCACATATGCGTTATAACAGCAGTAGGAGAAAAACATGACCTAGAAATTTAATACAGGATGGGTAATTACGAAGAAAGACGTAAAGGAAAACCAGAAGTAATTCCAGCCAAGCCATCTAGAAGAAAGTAGGAAAATACAGAGAAACCAATAGTACTATTATGCATTTATTTTCTCTTCTGTTAATATGCAGCATCTGTGTGAAGGTGTCTAAAAACAACCCAGGAGTCAATCATGTGCATGTGCGTGTGTGTATATTTATTTATATATGTGTACATATATCTATATTTCATCTGTGCTCTGAAAGGACAAAACAAGTTAATATATATTTAGGTTTATATTCCCGATGTTTAGCAGACTGTCTGCAGCCCAGGCGTGCACGCTTAGTCACTCAGTTGTGTCTGACTCTTTGCGACCCATGGACTATAGCCCACCAGGCTCCTTTGTCCATGGGATTTCCAGGCAAAAATATTGGAATGGATTGCCATTTCCTACTCCAGGAGAGCATCTCAATCCAGGGATCAAACCCGTGTCTCTTGCGTCTCCTGCATTCGCAGGTGGGTTCTTTACCACTGAGTCACTTGGGAAGCCTTCTGTAGCCTGTTCAGTCCTAAATAAATACTTGTTGAATAAATGACTATGATCAGGCAGTGTTGTATCAATTCTAAGGTACTGCCTACTTGATTTCAGCCACAAGTACTTCATTTGCCCCGAGTTCTCCCAGTCTATTGTGTCAGCAGTAGTGATTCCCATTGGGTTCTTCTTCCCTGAGGACCACTGCCAGGTCAAAATACAAAATGTGTGTTCATTTCAGAAGCAGTTGCAAAAGACAGCATGATAGCTTGACGTCAGAAATAAGTCAGGGATTCTCAAACTAGAATATCTTCCAATGATTTTTAGTAATATGATTCACTTTAAAATACAGACTGTATGCCACAAAATGCTTATGTTAAAGGGTGGTAAGTGTTACAAAATGAGCCCACGTAATACATTTTAAATCACTCTGTGTCCAAACATCCTATGCCCTAACATCACAAAAAGCAAATGTGGACATTTCACAAATATTTTCCAGAATCATTACATAATTAGAGGTACATAGGGTTTCTTGTTATATTAATACAGTGGTGTTTGAACACACACATTTAAAAAAGTGAAAAATCCCCATGGAAATTCACTTCATAAAATCAACACCCTAGAATGACTTACACTTTTCCAGATCCCTCATCCAAAGCCTGAGCAGCTGAGCTCATTCTGAATGAAACTGCATAATAACGATTATTTTAAAAAACGGTAATAGAAGTTTGCAAAGTAAGTCATCAGTAGTTAGAAATGTAATTTTGAATAAGGCAGCCTAGTGAGACAGCTCAAAGGGAAACTTAGGTCTTTTGCAAAGACTTCTGAATCTTACAGGACAGATTGGAGTCAATTCAGGTGACTTAGAAAATGAGTCCAGGGTGCTCATATGTGATGGACAATAATGTTCTCAGTCACTCAATCATGTCCGACTCTGTGACCCCATGGACTGTAGCCTGCCAGGCTCCTCTGTCCATGGAATTGGAATTTTTCAGGCAAGAATATTGGAGTGGGTTGCCATTTTCCTATTCCAGTGGATCTTCCCAACCCAGCAATGGAACCCGCGTCCCTTGCATCTCCTGCATTGGCAGTCAGATTCTTTACCCTGAGCACTCTCTGGGCAGCCCAGACAATAATAATCATATTTTAATTAATACTGTTTTCGGCCTTTAGATCCTGAAGACGTATTTTTAACTATAAATCTTACAAATCAGAATTTAATTAAGAAGTGTGAATAAGAAAGCTCATTGAGATAAAAATCTATCAGACCACAGGATTTGGAGTGAACATCCACACTATAGTGGTGATGATCATAATGAAAATTAGAAAATTTTATGTTTTTGAGATGAAGACACTATAAATTCACAGGAATGATATTGGAAATGTCCAAAGGACCTAGATAAGAAATTAGGACAGAAGGAGTTAATGCTGTATGAATCTGTCAAATTTATAGTCTCTCTTTGCATCTAGATTGTCTCAGAACTGTTTAACTTTCTTCCTTTAATGTTATAAAAATACTTGCCAAAGGTGAGTGCAATAAGTTAACTAATATTATGGTAAGGACTTAAAGGCAAAACTTCTATGTAATCTGTTCCCCAACGGGTTAATAAAACTCTTTCACCTTCTTCATCAAAGAAATAAAACCAGAAGTCAGCCTCAACTTAAATGTAAATGTGGCTTAGAAATGACACAGTAATACCACTTGGCATTTCTTAAGTTAGCCTGCTCTTTCTGCGCTGGATAAAAATAAAGAAAAGAAAGCATCTAAAACAGAACCGCCCTATTACAACCCAAATTTGCCCATGAAAGCAGAAATTTTCTGGCCTGCATCTATGCGTTTTTTCCACTTTCCGTAGCCTCCCACACGATAATGACTTATGCATGGAATTCAGGGACTTTATATTTTTCTTTTGAATGCAAAATGAATGCCAACATGGAAAATGTGAATGCTGGCCATTTTCAAAAAGATACACACAGACCTCTAAGGAAACCAGAGAGCATCCAGAATGATATTTGGTCAGTCTGGGGTACCAGAATTCTAGTACATTCCTGGTCTTTACAGGATGAGAATATTTACCTTTCTGGCATGTGCTTAGTCAGAATAGCTTGAAATTTTTGGTGGGCAGTCAGACTCCTTTTCAATAGACTGAAGTGACCCAAAACCAGCACTGCGGTTAATCTTGTTTATGACTGAAATCAATAAGCCAGTCCATGTTATGTGCTGACCATTCTTGTGTGGCGTAGAAACTGGAAGTGTCTGCTCTTGAATGAGATTTTTCTTTTACAATTCAGTCATTAGGTTTCATTATGGGACACATTTGGATTAGTCATTTTTATAAGGTTGCATTTACATTGGTGTAATTTGTTGCCTTTAACTAAGGCTTTGAATAATTCAAGCAGATAGGATGGATGGATATCTGGAATGTGTTTATATCCTGACCTTATCTTATGCCTGGTTTTCTTGTTTACTTCAAATTTTTATGGCCAAATTCTAACAGAAATATACAAACTTAAACTCCTTGGAAGCCAAACAGAATGAGACTGAAATTCGTAAAGAACTATTTCAATTGTCTTACTGTGCTCACATCTTCTTTTTGATTCACCTGAATCCTTACCTGAAGAGTTTAGATTTTATACCTATTAAAGATGTCTGCGGGGGAAAGGAGGCTGTAGAATCTCATTCCATGGAGACAATGAAGTTTGTTGCCTCTCTGGGTCTTAGAACTGGTGCCTACTTTGAATCCAGGCTTACCCTGAGATACGTAGCCTTAGGCAGGTCATTTAACTTCTCTAAGCTTTAACAAAAGGGGATGACAGAGAATGAGATGGCTGGATGGCATCACCAACTCGATGGACATGAGTTTGAGTGAACTCCGGGAGTTGGTGATAGACAGGGAGGCCTGGCGTGCTGTGATTCATGGGGTCGCAAAGAGTCAGACACGACTGAGCGACTGAACTGAACTGAAGCTTTAACAATACTAGCTTGCAAACTGGTCATAGTAGCAAAGGGATGTATGTAAATATATTTAATCTGAAAGTGGGCTAAATCATGTCCGACTCTTTGTGACCCCTACCAGGCTCCTCCATGGGATTTTCCAGGCAACAGTACTGGAGTGGGTTGCCATTTCCTTCTCCAGGGGATCTTCCCGACCTAGGGATCGAACCCGGGTCTCCCTCATTGCAGGCACTTTACCATCTGGGCCACCTGGGAAGCCCATTTAACCTAAGGCATTGCAAATGGTGTGTGGTATGCCTTCTTATGCATGAATTATGTGTCCATACGAGCTAAACTGATTACCCAGAGTTTCTTAGTCACTCCCTGGAGTAAATGTGTCCTGGTGATTTGGGGTCCGTATTAGCTCTTTCACATGTTAATATATTACACGTGTTGTCTCTGTAGCTCAGGTTTTGCATGAGCAGTTCCCTAGTGACCTTTGGTGCAATTCAAACCAAATAGCCAATAGATTTCTGTAGCAATTTGTTTCCACAAAAATTAACCAGGGAAGCGTGTAAGTTAGAGCAACTAGTTTCTTCCGGTGAATTATTAAGTATAGCGGTCCAGATATTTTCCTAGTGGAATTTTAAATTATACACACACACACACACACACACACACACACACACATTCGTGCTCCTGCTCAGTTGCTCAGTCATGTCTGACTCTTTGTGATCCCATAGACTATAGCCCACAAGGCTCCCCGTCCTTGGGATTCTCCAGGCGAGAGTGCTGGAGTTTGTTGCCATCTCTTCCTCCAGGGATCCTCCCAACCCAGGGATCAAACCAACATCTCTTCTGTCTCCTGCATTGACAGGCAGGTTCTTTACCACTAGCGCTACTGGGTTATTCATTAATAGGTCAATCAATCCAGCTACATTTAAAAGTATCGTCAATGATTTTTGACCAGAGATACTAAATGTAAAATTTTCTTCTAGTATTAGCCTGCTTCTTGAAGAAATAACCCTATTAAGGTTGTTAATTGGAAGCTTTATAGAAACCTCTTATTTAATCTTTCATAGCATTTTTTAAGCACTCTCTTTTCCAAGATAGATTTTGACTTTAGAATTATATGCTGAACTATATGTATATATTTTATTTTTTTAATAGGTGGTGAAATGACAAAACTTCCTCTCTTCTTCAATCAGTGAATTTGAAGTAATCTTTCATCAAGTTTCATCTCCTTTAGTCTCATATGGAATGTATCTCTCTGTCTGTTGTTAAACTACGATGACATGTCTGTAGCTATCAGAAAGAGAAGCTGGGAAGAACATGTGACCCAATGGATGGGACAGCCTTTTAGTTCTGATGATTGTAACACAGCATGTCATCATGGACTAGCAGCTGACAGCTTGCAGGCAAGTATGGAAAAAGATGCAACTCTAAATGTGGACCGCAAAGAGAGGTGTGTTTCACTCCCAGACTGCTGTCATGGCTCAGACCTGAGAGAGATTCCTGGGAGGCCAATGGGTCACATTTCAAAGGAGGTGGATGAAGATGACAGCCATGAAGGTGAAGATCAGTTCCTTTCTCTGGAGGCCAGCACAGAAACACTCGTGCATGTTTCTGATGAGGACACCGATTCTGATCTGTATCTCACAGATGATAAACAGATTCTAACTACTCAAGGGCCTGAAACATCAGACCAGCATAGCGTCAAAGGAGCAGGCTCCTTAGTAAAGACGCTACCCATTGTGGAAAGTAACCAGGATTCTTATGACTCCTGGGGAATGGCTGGTGGAGTTGATTTAGGGCTGGTTGAGGAAAAGGGGGACAGGAAAGTTGTTGACATGGTGAGTAAAAGCCTGGAGCTTTGTAAGGAGATAAGCTTAAGTGAAATAAAAGATCGGTCCAAAATGAATTCTTGCAGTTCTTTGAATGTGAAAGATATTGTGCCGGAAAAGCAATTGCTTAATTCTGCTGTAATTGCTCAGCATCGAAGGAAACCCGACTTCCCTAAAGATGAACATGAAAGCAACACCTGCAGTGCAGTACAAGATAAGTTATTGGCTATTCCTCGTATGGACAGAGGACTGCCATTATTAAAAACAGATCCTGGAAGCTGCCTTCTGCAGCCTCCTTCCTGCCCTAGTGGAATGTCAGCTGAAAATGGCCTGGAGACGAGTGGTTTCTCAGAACATCAAAACAAAAGTCTTCCAAAGTTCAACTCAGGAGATGGCATGCAGTGTTTACACTTCAAGGAGACTCTGGCCACCCAGGAACCCACAGATAACCAAGTCAGACTTCGTAAAAGAAAGGTAAGACACATGCACCAATTATCTGGCATTTGGAATTTTGTAAATATCCTTATTTCCATCATTTATTATTCTTGCTAGGGTTAAAAAGATATGTTGATGTTCCTTTTGCCCCATAGTGTAGCTGTGTGACTTAAAGAGAATCTTGGGAAAATCATCACAATATGTAAAAATTAAAACAGGATAACCTGTTTCACTAATAATATTTATAATTGTTCCTGAACATTTTAGTTTGGAATTGTGTTGAAGATAGACCTGATTTCACTTTCTTTGGAATTAAATAGCCACCAGATAGCTCATAGATCTGAAGGGCAATCTCTGATTTTCTGAAAGAATATCATGGTATCTTTAAATTAAAATTATATATTTCAGTTTGTTTCTCCTTCCCCTGTAGAAAATACATTTTATTATAATAAAAGTGGTATAAGTCACATATTTTAAATGAGCCCTTTGCATATACCAAGGCAGCAGTACCCCCTTCCCCAAAATATGCTAATGCTATTTTAAATGATACCCTGGCACATTTGCTATCCATAGCTGTATGAACTTTCTGTTAACTTTTGACCAAAAGGAACAATAACTGAAACAAAATTTTATGCTGAGGCACCTTTGACTAATCCTGTAGATACCATGATCCCTTAAGAAGTGTACAAGTGAGAGACACAAGGATTGGAGACAAACTATATGAATCATGGTTTAGTTAGAGAACTCTTGACTAAAGTTTGTCATACCTTTATGATTTCCCCAGCATTCTTCCCACAATGCAGTACTCTATAATCCTGATGTAAATACAAGTACTATTTCTTCTGTAAATCTAACATGCCATTGACGTTTTAAAAAACCCCTGCAGATTGGACATTTCAGGGCAGCAACCTTGCCCTTCTTGATACAACATGAGTCCATAATTCCAACTCTCCTAAGACAAAACTAAACTTCTCATTTCTGCACAACTGGAGCTATCAACAGTGAGAAGCAAAAACTCCAGCTCCCTTTTGGTGAAGAAATCTGGTTTCCATAAACCATAAACGTGGTTTTGCTAACAAACTAGATCAGTAACGTGTCGTAAGTTTAAGTGAAGTCAAAACTTTACAGCAAAGATCAGTGTTCTCAAACTGTTAATACATGCCCACAGAGCATTCTGTGCTTCTGGCGAACTCTTCCTTCCTTATATAAATTGTATTAGAATGTTAATGCTGCATAAAGTTGTTATGATTGGAATGCTCAGGTTGCTTTTTCAAAAATGTCCATATAGTCAATCAAATCTGTTAGAGGGAATGCAGTAATGACATAAGAAAGTATTAACTGACCTATGACATAGTTCCCCTAAAATATGACAGACCCTGCCCAACTGCCGACAGGAACATTAAACATTCCAGAAACATATGCTCACCACTTGGACACTTACATCAACTCCAAGAATGCAGGAAGGAATTTGCTCTTGGATGTGTCACTATAGCATGGTTGCATTATGAGAGCCATAATTATATCTCATTTACAAGTTCTAACTTAAATGTTCTGTTTTAAGCATTTCATCATTCTAAAGTATTATGGCATTGTCTGGAGGAGTGTTTGTTTTGACTCTACAACTCATTTGGGGCGCTTTGTAATAAACAGATTAAATTCAAAATTTGAGGTTTGGAAATTACTCTGGAAAAGTATGGTTACAAGAGAAGAAACCTCTAGAATCAGTGTGTAGGAATTTTTGTTCCATTTGATTTTGAATGCATGTTATAATAGCTTGAAGTTGCCCACTAGCCATTTTAGAACTTACCAAAAGAAATAATAAAACAAATGCATAAATATATATGTACAGATATGTCCATCATTGTATTGTATGTTACTGACAAAAAGGACACAACAAAAATTTCCATCAATTAAGGATGTATAATCATTGTGAATCATTGTGAAGAAAGCTGATTGCCGAAAAATTGATGCTTTTGAACTGTGGTGCTGGAGAAGACTCTTGAGAGTCCCTTGGACTGCAGGGAGATCCAACCAGTCCATTCTAAAGGAGATCAATCCTGGGTATTCATTGGAAGGACTGATGCTAAAGTTGAAACTCCAATACTTTGGCCACCTCATGTGACAAGTTGACTCACTGGAAAAGACTCTGATGCTGGGAAAGGTTGGGGGCAGGAGGAGAAGGGGATGACAGAGAATGAGGTGGCTGGATGGCATCACTGACTCTATGGACATGAGTTTGAGTGAACTCCGGGAGCTGGTGATGGACAGGGAGGCCTGGCGTGCTGTGATTCATGGGGTCGCGGAGAGTCGGACATGACTGAGTGACTGAACTGAACTGAACTGAATCATTGTTTAGTGTATAATGATTGTTTAATCTGTAGTTTGGAATGGTATGCAGCCATGAAAAAGATGGAGTGAGATCATGTTCTCTAACTGAACGGTATTCATGATATAGTGTGTGTAGAGAAAGACAGTGGCAGGCCAATATTTGCAGGGTGTCTCAGTCTGATAAGATGAAATATGTGGATACAGATACCCTTTCTGCTGCTGCTGCTGCGTCACTTCAGTCGTGTCCGACTCTGTGTGACCCCATAGACAGAAGCCCACCAGGGTCCCCCATCCCTGGGATTCTCCAGGCAAGAACACTGGAGTGGGTTGCCATTTCCTTCTCCAATGTGTGAAAGTGAAAAGTAAGAGTGAAGTCGCTCAGTCGTGTCCGACCCTTAGCGACCCCATGGACTGCAGCCTGCCAGGCTCCTCCATCCATGGGAGTTTCTAGGCAAGAGTACTGGAGTGGCTTGCCATTGCCTTCTCTGATGACCCTCTCTAGATTGCCTAAATAAGAATATGCAATATTCTAGATAAATAGGCACAAAATTGTTGACAACATTTACTTTGAGATAACAGAAGTAAAAGGGCATTTTCCATTTTCGGCCTATATATTTTTTATAAAAGGTGTTAGTGAAAGTGGCCCAGTTGTGTCTGACTCTTTGAGACTCCATGGACTATACAGTCCATGAAATTCTCCAGGCCAGAATACTGGAGTGGGTAGCTATTCCCTTCTTCAGAGGATCTTCCCAATCCAGGGATCAAACCCAGGTCTCTTGCACTGCAGGTGGATTCTTTACCAGCTGAGCCTCCAGGGAAACCCAAAGGTAATAGTATTCTGGGCAAAATGCATACAATGAACAGTTATAAAAACGAAATAATATTAGATTCTAATATTAGACCATCTTCCTAGGTGGCTCAGGAGTAAACAATCCACCTGCCAATACAAGAGACTCAGGAGATGTGGGTTCAGTTAACTATTTGAAGCATTTTCTACATGGCATAAGATGACCCTTATTTATACAGTTATTATGATTATTATTACTTTTATGACATGGAAGCAAATACAGACTTTTTCAGAATATCAACAAAATTCTAGTATAGCTAGTGTAAAACTTATCTCCAGATAAGCCTCTGGAGAGACACATGGACCACATTTTCATATCTAAAGTCTTAAGGGTCTGATTGTGAAAGTAGTTTGCTAAGTTGTCTGTATCTTTTAAATTATTTGTCAAGCATGGTGACAGCTTTGAGATAAGAGCTTAGAAAGGTAAAGCAGAATAAGCTAATAAAATTTTAGTTAGAGAACTTTAATCAGCTCATTATCTGATGGGTATATGAGTAAACCAAATCTGTCATTGAATTTATGAACATGAATTTTTTGCAGGCGGGAGTATAATCAGGTTCTAAGACTTGGGAAGAAAACAAAAACAAAAACAGAGTTTCTAAGAGTAGTTCTCAGAATGCACTGAAATACTACTTCAGAGTTATCATTGTAATTTGGACATAAATTCCTTCAAACCTATAAATATTGGCAGACATTTGTTGTTCAGCATGATGTATTTTTTCTTGTTTTCCAGTGATATTTCTGGCCATCAAAGATAGCCAGACATACTTATTAGAAGTCTCAGTTGGAGACTTTATTACAAATGACTGCATTTTTAATAAATATAGATAAATATTGACCTTTTAAGCTAATAATAATTCCCTTCAATATGGTGAAATATATCATTAAATAAAAGCCGCTGAAATAAAAGGAAAACCAAATAGATCATGAGCAGACATCAGTGCATGAGCCAAGAAGGTCATGTGGCATGTGACCAGCGCTTATAGGCTGTGGGTGGGTCTTTGGGGTAAGGCAGCTGGTTAAGAGCAATTCTCAGAGACAAGTTCCAAAGAAATGTGGGGGAGGAAGATAGTCTAAGAAGTGGTCTCTTCAAACCAGATGGGATGTGAAGATGGAAAACATGTAGGGAAAGACTTGAGGTTAGACTTTTTTTTTTTAAGAGCCAGTATATTTGTTCTTGATGGTGGTTTACTAATTAAAGAGAGTCCAAAATTCAGTCTTCTCTAGAGACTATTTAAATAGTTCCCCAATTTTTGAATAGCCATAATAGTTGTATAAATATATAAAATATTTTTATTGGCTTTCATAATACATATTCCATGTTACCAAGCAGAATAAACTACAAAAGATAATATAAAAATGATTTGAGTTTTGACATCCAGTTTTCCCATTTGAACAAAAACCTCACATTCCAACAGGCAACAAAAGTATCCTTTATGCTATCGATCTGGCTGCTTTCACAGAAAATCAGCATAAAAGTGGCTTGACCAACATCTTTCTCTCACACATACATAATAATTGGGTACAGGTAATTCTGGAATGGTATGTTTTCTAAACCTTAGACCCTCTTATCCAACTGGTCTACCACCTTGAGCATTTATCCATATCCAGATTAGTAAGAAGAGGGAAGTGTACCGGGATGACCACACTCAGGTAAAGGCAGGACCCAGAAAGAGCACATTTCTTTGTTTCTAATATTTCATGTTCTAGAACTTAGTTGCATGGCCACATCTAGCAATAAGCACTGAGAGAGTTTGCATTCTGGGCAATCTGGTGTCTGCTAAAAATCCTATTATCAAAAAGAAGAAAAAATGTATATTGAAGGATAACTGATAACATGAATATATTGAGGAACAACACCTAACATAAATATATTCCAGTATATTATGGCAGAAAGAGAAGAAGGACTAAAGAGCCTCTTGATGAAAGTGAAAGAGAAGAGTGAAAAAGTTGGCTTAAAATTCAACATTCAGAAAACTAAGATCATAGCATCTGGTCACACCACTTCATGGCAAATAGATGGGGAAATAGTGACAGACTTTCCTTTTTTGGGCTCCAAAATCACTGCAGATGGTGACTGAAGCCATGAAATTAAAAGACACTTGCTCCTTGGAAGAAAAGTTATGACCAACCTGGACAACATATTAAAGAGCAGAGACATTACTTTGCCACCAAAGGTCCATCGAGTCAAAGCTATGGTTTTTCCAGTAATCATGTATGGATGTGAGAGTTGAACTGTAAAGAAGACTGAGGGCCAAAGAATTGATGCTTTTGAACTGTGGTGCTGGAGAAGACTTTTGAGAGTCCCTTGGACAGCAAGGAAATCCAACCAGTCCATCCTAAAGGAAATCAGTCCTGAATATTCATTGGAAGGACTGATGCTGAAGCTGAAACTCCAATCCTTTGGCCACCTGATGCGAAGGACTGACTCACTGGAAAAGACCCTGATGCTGGCAAAGATTGAAGGCAGGAGGAGAAGGGGACAACAGAGGATGAGATGGTTAGATGGCATCACTGACTCAATGGACATGAGTTTGAGTAAACTCTGGGAGTTGGTGATGGACAGGGAGGCCTGGCGAGCTGCAGTCCATGGGGTCGCAAAGAGTCGGACACAATTGAGTGACTGAACTGAACGAACTGAGTATATCGTGGCACACTGTGAATGAGATAACAGGCTGCATATATATATATCCTATGGTATTCTGTGGCAAATCCTTGATGCTTTAACTTCACATTGCAGAATATCTTTTCATGTTGGGGAACTATTTTATGTGTCGAAGTGATGTTGATCAAATGCTATTAATATACTCTTTCTTTTGGAAAAATTGCCCAAAGCCAAAACAGCATACTGTACATAGTAGTGCAGTGTTAGTTGCTCAGTCGTGTCTCACTCTTTGCGTCCCTATGGACTGTAGCCCGCCAGGCTTCTCTGTCCATGGGATTCTCCTGGCAAGAATACTGGAGTGGGTTGCCATGCCCTCCGTCAAGATATCCCTGACCCAGGGATTGAACCTGGGTTCCTGCATTGCAGACAGACTCTTTACCGTCTGAGCGACCAGAGAAGCAGTGGTAGCTCAGACAGTAAATACTATACTATACTATACTTTAGTATAATACATACTATATCTTTTGAAAAATATAATACATTCATTGTTGTTGTTTAGTCACTAAGTCTTGTCTGACTCTTTCGCAACCCCATGGATCACAGCCTGCCAGACTCCTCTGTTCATGGGATTGCCCAGGCAAGAATACTGGAGTGGGTGGCCAGTTTCTTCTTCAGGGGATCTTTCTGACTCAGGGATTGAACTCGTATCTCCTACTTGGCAGGAGTGTTCTTTCCCACGGAGCCACCGGGGAAACCCAATACATTCTGAAATGACTGAAAAAAATAAAATATTTTCTCCTTATCCTATCTTTAAAATATATACATATTTGGTGAAAGCACACCTATACCTGAAATGACTTTCTCATTTCTTTCTATGACCTTCCTGATCTTTTCTGTCTCCTGAATGCCTATATGAGGGCTTAGTAGCATGAGAAGGCTGACATTGACCAGTGGGTGACATAGAGAACATAATAAATTACGCAGAATATAGAATGGACTGAGATAAGAGGCCAGCTGGAAGAATATAAAGAGGAAGGAAAAATTGTCTAAGAAATGAAAACCTAAAGATGGCTAAGCTGTGGCCCCAACATTGAATGAAATCAAGGACTAGTGGAAGAATTAGAGTTTGTTTTTCAGTTGACAATGAAGGATGGACTGGGAAACAGGGTTAAGTCTACATAGCTCTGTGTATAGATTCTTAATGACAATATGATTTTACATGAAGATCACACTGGTTTTAAACACATAGGCTTATTGAGCAGACTGTATTGTTTTTAAACCTTTTCCCCTAGCTCTAACACTAGGGCTGGCAGAGAAAAGTTGTTACCAGGTAGAAAAATCTATGTGTAGATGGATAACACAGGTCTTCTCAGCCATATTTTTAGTAGGATTTGTGTCCCAGCTTTGTAAGTAGCTCATTTTGTGTGTTAGGCCAGTGAAAACCATCAAATTATCACATGCCATTTAAACTGGATTTTTGCCTCGAAAACAACTGGAAAGCAAAAAAAATATTTACAGATAGTTGGGGCTCAAATATTTTGCCTCACAGCAAACATAATTCCCCCAAATTAACCAGAATGCAAAAAACATTTAATTATATGATAAAAGATAACACTAGACATATTGTCTGGTAAAATTAATAATTAATACTGATCATCTTCAGTATCCCAAGTCCCGTCCTGTGGACCGTGGTACACCACCATAAGCTGAATGGCAGAGTTCACTACCCTGTGAAGCATATAGTCCCTGACATGCTGCTGGTATCCCCAGACACAGCATTTGTTTGACTAACACATAATGCCAGCACTGAGGGAGGGAATGGTAGTGAGAAAGGAAGAGAGGATGGCATGGAAGGAATAGGATCAGGGAGAAGAAGGAAAACAGGAAAAGAGAGGCAGAGAGGGATACAGAGAGAGAGATGGATGGGCTCAACCAGGTACCAAGGGAAGCACCAGTCAGTTGGAAAAGAAAGCAACCATATAATTCCTTGACATTTGTAGCAGGCAGAAATCAGATTCTCTTTCAACATGATGGAGTTATGGTCATCACCAGTACAAGTTTAATAAGGAGACAAGGAACACAAACTTTAACTCCAGTGATTACAGAGCTGCTGCTACTGCTGCTAAGTCACTTCAGTCGTGTCCGACTCTGTGTGACCCCATAGACGGAAGCCCACCAGGCTCCCCCATCCCTGGGATTCTCCAGGCAAGAACACTGGAGTGGGTTGCCATTTCCTTCTCCAATGTGTGAAAGTGAAAAGTGAAAGTGAAGTCGCTCAGTCGTGTCCGACCCTTAGCGACCCCACGGACTGCAGCCCGCCAGGCTCCTCCATCCATGGGATTTTCCAGGCAAGAGTACTGGAGTGGCTTGTTATTGCCTTCTCCGGATTACAGAGCAGGTGGAGACAAATAATACTTCCTGCCATTTCACAGGAGGAACTCTGCCAACTAGAGGCAGTGTTCATGCTTTGTGTCTCCAACAAGCTGAAAGCAAAGACCTGATAAGCTCATATTTTAAAATCCTCAAGTGTCTTCACCTTGAAGGAACTGTCTCCAGTTTTCTCAGCTGGATCTGTTGCTTGATTGTTTTCACCCATAGAGGACTTACTCTGATTAGAATGTTTACTGTAAATACACCTGGTCCCACCATTACTAACGAAAACGTCGGCTCATTTGGGGGCAGTTTTATGTCTGTAACGATTCAGTTTTGTGTCTGTAGCATCCATCTCAGTACTTAGAATCCTACTCATAAGTGCTTAAATGAATGAATAGCCTTGCCAGGGTAAAGGATTTATTTTTAGAAGACAATATCAGATGTCAAGAACCCAAGTCATAAGGATACAGAAGAAATGAGGCTTATATAACCAAAAATCACTGACCAATTATCTCATACTTTATAATCTCCTCTATATTCTCCCTGCTGGTAATAGTTCCTTGCTAAAAGAGGGATGAGGGGACGAGAGGGAAGAGATAATTATGTAAATTCTGGTCTCTTACGCATCCTACAAATTTAAGATCGTTATTATCTTTTGCCAACAGTCAATTGTCACTAAATAGTTACATAGCAATCAGAGTGGTGAATGTTATTTAGAAACTATTTAGTTGTCTTCAGAAAAGAGTGGGCAAGGGTGACTGTGAAGAGGAAAATATTAGAATATCTGTTCACATTTGTTTGTTTGTTTTTTGGCCATTCCTCTTGGCATGTGGGAAGTTAGTTTCCCAGACCAGGGATCCAACCCACATGCCCTGCAGTGGAAGCACAGATTTTTAACCACTGGACTGCCAGGGAAGTCCCCATTCACATTTATTTGTAATTTATCCTTTAATTATGTATATATTTTATAAGATACAAGATATGTTGCTACAAAATTATGTTATAAGTAAATAGTATACACATGTTTGCTGAAAAGTACATAATCAAAAATGTTGGGAGGCCACTGGTTTAGAATATCTCTAGCTTTTCTGGTTAATATAATTTTGGGGACACTGGAAGTAGAAACGAGATGATAGGAATAATAGAGTAAGAAATTAAAGGACAAATTAATAAGGGAGATGGAGAGACTTTTGTTTAGAGAGTGTCAGACAATAGTAAATTTATTTTCAATTTATGTGTGGAAACCACATAGAGAGATTTGATGCCATGTGCCATTATGGCAGAAAAATATACTCTGAATGAGAGTGATTAGATCTTAAATGTTTCTTGTTCCAGATATTTGTGAAAAAAGTAGTTATGATGTGTGATAGACCTCTGATCCAAGCAGTGACTTGGACCAAAACAGCAAATTTACGTTATTAGTAACAAGATCATTATTAAGTTCACATTAACCCAACATCAGCTTTTATTGGAGCAAGAAATAATATACTTTTATGATGTTATTTTAAATAATTAATGGGTGTTTCAGAGCCAGTTGCACATTAGAGTCTATCTTAATAGTGAAACTGATTTAGTTTCTTCCTGGTGGGTTTCTCTTACTATAAACCAGGACCAACTTATTAATCTTTTAATACCAACAAAACTACCAAAGGTTTTGGCTGCCTCCCTCGAAGAAATGCCAGTATCCACAAAAGTTGGGATAACTATCAAAACCCTTAAAACAGGGCCCTGCCTCTGTTATCTGGGCACTAAGCACAGTGGTGCCAATGGAATCTGTTCATTTTCTGGCTCATGTTCTTAGAAATAAAGTACTTATCCCTGCTGCCAACAAGATCTCTACTTTACAAATAATTTTATGTTGAGAAAATTATAGTGATTCTTTAGAGATAACCTCAACATGTTCAAAGGAAATACAAGCAAATAAGAAAGTCCACTTTTATTCTTTTTTCAGTTCTATTTCTACATTGGCATAGGAATAAAACTAGTGATTAATGAACCTCTTCCATTTTGGGTTCTATTTTTTGAGCCAGTAAAACTTCAAAAGGATATACTGCTTTTTATATACATTGAAAGTTAACCCAGAGTTTTGTTTTGTTTTTTTAGTTGAAATAGCATCATTATTTGGTCTAGAAAATGAATAGCTTGGTCTGAACTTGATTTTCTAACCAAGAAATTAAGCTGTAATGAGGAGGAGCATCATCTAAATTGAGGGGTGTTTTTAATCTGTGTGAGCTTTATGTATTCTTGAAAAATGCAGACAACAGTCCCTACATCACAGGTTGTTATGTTATTAAATGAGATGGAAAATGTGGTTCAACGCTACATATCACAACCACTAGAAAAATCCATTATTTAGCCAAAATTTGAGGTGAAGATTTGACAGATAAATAACTGAAGAATTGCAGAATTAGATCTGGGAATTGGTCAAATTCTCGTGGAACCTATAGTCACAGTATATATAACCAATAAGGGTAGAGTAGCTACTTTAGTTGGAGATCTCTAGAACAGTTCATTGCTCATGGTAAATCTCCACAGCTCCTACACTGTGGTTCTGTAAAAAATAATTAAGCCAATGAACTCTAAAACTAAACTGCTTCCCTCACACACAGCTTTGTAATCATGTAGGTTATTTACTGTCTCTGTACCTCAGTTTTCTTACCTATATAATGGGATGCTTCATTTTTTTCTCGAGAAGATAAAGTTCATATGTATGCAGTAATTAGAACAGTCCCTGACACCTAGCAAACACTGTGTGACTTCATCTATTAGCAGTAGGAGTTGTTATTTTCTGTTTGTTTTATTAAAATGCCCTAGTCACAGATCCAAGAATAAGCTGAACTATCTGGGAATAATTATGGAAAAAGACTGACAACATTTGAGAGAGGATTTAGAAAGTAAGTCAACCCATCCTTGCTATCTAATTATCATTATAGAGTACAGTCTGGAATATGCATTCCCCCATGCACTTTGCCATGTATGGTGCAGAATCTGAATAAGCATCATATAGCATATAGCATCCTTACCTCAAGGAGCTTACACAGTGGTAGGGGCAATATAATACAAATAACAAAATATTCAGTTAAGCAAACTTGTAACCTTAACACCTATTACTATTAGAACCTAATGTAATACTAGGTTTTGAACCACAAGTATAGTAATACCCTGCCTCAACCTAATGCACTTGTACACAGTATTAAGATCGATGGAGCGGGATATTCCTGGTGATCTAATGGTTGGGGCTTCACCTTCCAATGCAGGGGGTGTGGGTTTGATCCCTGATCGAACTAAGGTGGGACTTAGCATGTGGGAGCTAAGACCCCATATGCCTCTGGCCAGGATGGGGAACCCCTGCAGATGAGCGGGTCAGGGAAGGCTTCACCCAGGGTGTGTCTGAGCTGAGCTTGCAAGGCACTAGAGAATTTCTGTTTGTGAGAATAAGGGAGAGGGATCTCTTTGTGCTTGCTTTAAACTGTTCTTGGAAAATACCATTTTATTTTTAAATACACAGACTTAAGGAAGTAAGTGAAATAAGCAAATACTTCAAAAAGACCATTTTGTAAACAGACACTTTTAAATATTAAGGTTTTTTTTTTCTTTTTTGAAGAATATTTCATAGTGATATGAAAATCAAAAGAGGATGGATGGTACTTCATGTACCAGGCTTTAGCTTCGGCAAAACAGTTTTCTGTTCTTAAACTTAGGTTTTTAGCTAAGTAGTTTCTGGGCTCACTTTATCTTAAATAAATACATAAACAAATAATCTCAGTTTCAGCATACTAATGGGTTCTGGAAAAAATGCTAGTCATGTTAATTTGCTCCCCAGCTAGTGTTTGATTAGTTAGTAGAAAAGCGAAATGAATCATGGAAATTTGTTTGATGACTGAAGCATCAACAGAATGGTTCAATTATATAATAATGATGAAATGAGATGAGATGGTGATTCCTACTTTTATATCTTCATAGATATGTTAAAAATCATTTATGGCTGTGTGTGAGCGTGCTCAGTCATGTCTGACTCTTTGCAACCTCATGGACTGTAGCCCACTAGCCTCCTCTGTCCATGGAATTTTCCAGGCAAGATTACTGTAGTGGGTGGCTGTTTCCTTCTCTGGGAATCTTCCCAACCCAGAGATCGAACCTGCATCTGTTGAGTCTCCTGCATTGGCGGGCAGATTCTTTACCACTGCATACAAATTTCATTTATGAATTTCTCAATAAATTAAACTTTTTCTTAAGAGAATTACAGAATGTATAAAGCAAAGCCCAAATCTATAGCAAGAAATCTAAGAGTAAAATAAGTTCATTTAATAATATACTATGTATGTATAATTAATAATGACTACATTATATACACATGTACCTAATTGTCAATATATGCAATAATCAAGCACAATTTGAGATGTGATATTTGCCTGCCTGCAGTAAGTACAGTCTTTACTGAGACATGGAGTAGAAGATAGATAACATAGGAACTAAGTGGTTGCTCTTGCCAGGAGGTTAGTAAGTCAGCTGATGGTGCTCTGCTTCTTCCTCAGTGCGAAAGAAACTAGAATCAGGCTCTGCCTCTGTGGTGAATATCATCTTTGAGACCTGTGGACCTTTTCCTCACACTCCCACTCCTCAAAGGCACAGGGAAGTGGCGTTTGAGTCAACACAGCTGACCAGAGCCTGCATTAAGGAATAGCTGAATTCTTGGTGCAGAATATCTTTCTCACAGAATGCATTTGCCATTGTGTAGCTGAGACTTTTGATTTTCAGTCCATCCCTAAAATCCCTTGCATTTTGTCTTCATTTTGCTGTAAGATGGTCACATGGTGTTGAATGTCCTGTCACATGTTGATTTACCCTACAAGCAACATGTCGCTCATTTGCCTGGACTGTTGTAGGTAGCATCCTATAAACAGATAAGATATGAGAGATGGAGAATTTGCTTTTCATAGGTTCATGGACTGTTCCAACAGGAGGAGACTTTAAACATCCATGCATTTCACTTTAACTGGAATAATGTGTGTATCTTGACAAGACCAAAGACCTGTAATTTAGCATGTTAACAGAGGTATGTCCTGTTACCAAGGCAAAGTTGCTGCCCCCCGGGAAAGATGCTGACTTGCATATTATCATGGAAAAGCTGTAATTTAAAAGTAATCAGAAAGAATTGGCCAACACTGAAATGTAACACAAACCTAATATTAAGGTTTTTTTTGAACGATGAAAGGAAATGTTTTATCCTCCTATTTCAGACATTTGTCCACGCTGTGTGCAGGAAAAAAAATGTCTTTGCGAACTGAACTACCATTTCAGGTATATATTGACAAAAATATAAATTTTTAGAAGCTGAAAATGGAGTCCAAATGATTTTTTCTCAGCTTCTCTTGCTTTCTAGTTTAATAGTAAAAAGTCACTCTTTCCTGAGACATGAATTTTCATTTAATTCAGTTATTCTGTACCCTTTCCCTATGATCAACCTAGACCTTTATCATAAATATTATCTCTGTCCACTTAGAAGTTACAAAGTGCTTTCTCTCAGATGTCCACAGTGTTTGGGTTGAGGCATGATAAATTTTAAACAAGCTGAAAAGTATTTCAAACAACTTCCATACTGTGAGCAATCCTTAAGGAGGCCAGAAGAGAAAAGAAGCTAGCCAGTCATTTCAGTATCATCTTCATGAAAAGTTTTCTTTTAAACATATCAATAATCATGTAAAACACTACATTTTTATACCTAAAATTCTATCTGGATTAGAAACAAAGATCATGCAACATTGTACATCAGCCTATCCTGGACAACTTACAATGAAAATAAATCTATTTTTCCCATGCAGTACCTTATAATTATTATAATCCTAAATTTCCAACCCTGACCACTAATAAAAATGTATGTTTTTGATAGAGAATGAATGTGCAACAGTTGTATTGCTTGCATGAAACCAGTTGATTAAGAAATTTAATTTCTAACTTTAATATAAATCTTTTCATTTTTAAGAGAACTGCATTTACTCTGGAGATATAAGGTAAGTCACATTAATAAAGTGAGTGATGCATTTGAGTTGCTACTCAGTTTGTATATGTGCCATGCTGATCTGGAGTGCTGGTTATTGTGCAGATTATTACAGCAAAAATTGGCACACACATAGTTGTTTAAGGTAGGGAAGAATGGGCGTCCCAGGTGGTGCAGTGGTAAAAAAATTGCCTGTGAACTCAGGAGATTCAGGTTGGATCCCTGGGTCAGGAAGATCCCCTGAAGGAGGAAATGGCAACCCACTCCAGTATTCTTGCCTGGGAAATACTATGGTCAGGGGATCCTGGCAGGCTGCAGTCCATGGGGTTGCAAAGAGTTGGACACAACTGAGCATCCACACAGGGAAGAATAGGTGGGGATGGTATTTGAGAACAAGGAGTGTGCAGGCTTAGTGAGGGAATAAACATTTTTAGGCTACTATTTATCAATCTACATTCAAGTTGTTTTAAATCTGGGTTTATGCTGAGAGACCAAAGCAGAATGTTGGGAATGATCAAAATGATCACTCCATGGTTTCCTACACAATATGGGGGCTTGTAGCAGTCCCAGGGACAGGGGAGCCTGGTGGGCTTCCGTCTATGGGGTCACACAGAGTTGGACATGACTGAAGTGACTGAGCAGCAGCAGCAGCAGAAAGAGCATGTCAATCTCTCCTAGGGAGGAAATAGTAGATGTGTGTTAATTGGAAGGGAGTATCATGCAGCCACAAACTCTTGCTTAAAATACCAAAGGGATGTAGCCAACACTCTTAAGGTGGATCAGAACCTTGTCTAAGGATGTTTAATGATGTTGTTCTATACTTCACATCCATGGGAGTTATACGTGACACAGTATCTTGAAGTCATTATTACCGCTTCATCAATAAAACAATACTGGAAGAATTATTAGCAAATTAGCAAATATTTCTACCTGACATTGTTGGTCAGGCCATTTTCAGATGCCTGGGTATCTCTCTTCTGCAGGCCAGTTATTATGCAACCCTCTGTCGGGGTCAGTGGACACCCAGGTGAGAAGGAGTGAACTGGATTGCCTATGTTCTCAGTGGCATATTATCTCCCAGTGGTACAGAATTCCTTTGCCACTCTGAGAACACCCTTCTGCATTCCTTTTCTCATGCAAATTTTTGAAACCAAAACAGTTGAACAGATGTATACAGTAAGAGGCTTACCTGGTGGCTCAGATAGTAAAGAATCTGCCTGCAATGAAGGAGAGCCAGGTTCCTTCCCTGGGTGGGGAAGATCCCCTGGAGAAGGGAATGGCTACCCACTCCGGTATTCTTGCCTGGTGAATCCCACGGACAGAGGAGCCTGGTGGACTCCTCCTTTGGAAGCCCATGGGGTTGCAAAGAGTCGGACACGACTTACCTATTAACATTTTCACTTTCATACAGTTAAGAGTGAGTCATAAGTAATATCTACCACCCAAATGTACACTCCCATCCCTTCAATTTGGAATGGATTTATATTTACAAGCAAAGAGAGGGCAGAAAGCGTACTTCATACTCTTTGCCTTCCCTCTTGTTACAGGTATGAACTCTCAGCTTCAATCTAAGCCTAGTCCCACCACTGGGCCCTGGACCCCCTCCTCTCTCATCAGTAAAAGGATATCACTCCTAGAACAGCCTTCTCTCTTGGATCAGTGATGTTGCCTTTACTTAGTCATTTCTGTCAGCTTCCAAATATGATGTCCAAAAATATCCCATTAAAATTTAAAAAGAAATCTCTCTTGACACCACATCCTCCTCTTTCTTAGTGTTCCTTTATAGTAATTATTAAATCATTATTAAATAGTTGGCTTTGCTCACTTTCTTCAATTCTTGTCCTCAGCCTCACTGAAAGCAAGCATCTGCTCCTATCCAAACTGCTATGAACAAGCTGGTCAATGAACTTGATGTTGCTCAGTGCCAAATTTTTCCTTGATCAACCCATGGCATTTGTAAAGTTTGATTTCCCTCTTCTTTTAAAATCTGCTTCTTAACACGACCACTAAGATCCTACTCTTGATTCTTTTCGTGCATTTGTTTGGCCCATTCCTTAGTTGGTCTGTTTTATGCTTCCTTAAACTAGAAAGTAAGTTCTTTTGAGAGAAGATGTTGTTTTGTATCCCTCATATCCAAAGAGTGCTTGGTACATTGTAAGTACTCAATAACTCTGTATTGACTAGGTGATTGAATGAAAACAGGAAAAGAGCTGTATAAGTTAAACATATGACCTAAACAAGTGTTTTAATTGACGGTGAATAATAAAATGGATACATCCAAAGACCAAACTGTTCATCTGGTACAGGGAATCAAGTTAATAAAGTCACAGTTAATAAAGCAAAAATAAGAGAAATATCAAATAATAGATGGAACTGAACTGAACTGAAGAGATTTAGATGTCGGTTATTCAAAAACATCTAATAGGAATTCCAGGCAGAAACAACAGAAGCAATGGGAGGTAGCAATATTCATAAAATATTGAAAGGAGTATTTCCTAAGCTGGTAAAGGGCATGGCTCTTCAGATTTAAAGATCTTAGTAAACATTATATGACGCTCAAAAGAAGCAAAGCTGCTCTTAGTTATATCGTGATAAATTTTATGTATCCAAGGATTAAGGAAATGCCTTTAACATACTCAGAGACTTGAAAACAAAGCAACAACAACGAAAAACAAGTTATCACTGTGACATCGATATTGATGGTTTAAATACAGGGTCACAGGAAAGTTAAAGAATACCATCAAATAAACCTAGAATTCTACTTTCAGCTTGTAAATAGAAATCCAATTACAGATTTTATATGTATTCCTTAATTATTATTTATAACTACCTAGGTATACAAACAGATGCAGATGTACACTCACTGGTTTAAGTGTTTGCCCCAGCCTTTTTCATACTCTGGTTTTCCTTTTTTGATCATTCACTGCACCATCAACCATCTCTTGGTCACCTGGAATTTATCTTCATGCACTCTTTTCAAAAGAGACAAGTAAAACCTTACCCAAGAGAACCACTATCACAGAAATTTTGAAGCTTTGCCTGTCCAAGAATATAATTGTTTTCACACATGAAAGACAAGCTGGCTGGGTATAAAATTCTTGAATATAATCTTTCACAAGCAAAACTCCATAGATATCTCTTTGGTACAGCTATGACAGAATGAAAGGATTTGGGATGATGTTATCTTTCTCCTTTTGACATTTTGGTATTATCTATTTGCTTCTCACTGAACACATGTCATTGTAAAAAGAAAAAATAATAATAAAAACAAAGTCATAGGAAAAAAAATAAACCTATTTAATCACTGAAGTGTGGGCAAGATAATGATTCTTATGGATGTTAAAGAACTTAAAAATATGTACCCTTGTATCTTGAGGTCCTTAACTTAATCACATCTGCAAAGACCATTTTTCCAAATAAGATCACATTCATAGATTCTAGGCTGTAGGACACACACATTCCTCCTGGGGGCCACAATTCAACCACTGCAGTACAAAGAAGTAAATTGGTGATTCCAACACTGAGAGATAAGTGCAATGCAAGTCTACACAGGGGGAGAGAACACCCGGAACGAGGTCCAAGTTCAGTCTGAGGGGTTCCGGGAGGCCTTTTGAGTGAACTTTTAAGATAAAACCTGAAGAATGGCAAGGGCAGGAAGGTGGACTGGGAAGAGCTTTCTGAGTGAGAGAGAGAATACAGTGAGCCTCAGCAACTAGGAGAAGTTGAATGTGGCTATAAAATATGAAATGAACAGAAGCACAGAATGAGACTATGTAGGCACACAAGGCCCAGAGTGTGACTGTCCTTGAAAACCTTGACTAGCACCTTGGAATTTTAACGCCATGAATGGGAGCATGATAGAACCACATCAGATAGGTATATTTGGATGCAGTACAGATAATGGACTGACAGCAATTAGAATTGCAATCAAGGAAACCAGTTAGGATGATGTCACAGTAAATTGAGCAAGAGATGGTGGGAAGATTAAGGGGCTTGGCATGAAAAATATTGAGGATGTAGAATTATTATTTCCATAATAACAGCTCATTACAGCTAAACTCACAGGTACTTTTCTACATGTTTCTAAAGTAAAGATGGATACCAAATCTCTAAATTTCTGCCTGAACTTTCTAGAACTATGACTAGCCCAACAGATATATACAGACATGGAGCATGATGTGTCTAATAACAGTTTATAATAGACATTTTGAATTTCTGAAACACATCTTTGATACATGGATTAATTTCCTATAGTTTTAAGAGCTTTACTCACATTGCTTCAAAGTAAATTTAAAATTCATATGGGGTTTTGAGGATTTCAATGTGTTGTTGGTATTACCTGAATTATTTCTTTTTGTGCCATGGTGTGTCTCCCTGCTATTGATTTTTCTTAAAGATACAGTGATTTTGGTTAGCCTTTCCTAGTATGGCTAAGGAAAATTGGTTAGAATAGGTGACTGCTGTTTGATCTCTCTGTGATTCTTGTAGGACTATATCATTTATGTGTCTCCATTTCTCATATGTCCACCTTATCTAGATGCTCATGTTAGAATAAAAACGTACTATGATAAATCCCTTGCTAGCTCCCTGTATTTTCTCTTATTCTATTACCTTCTACATAGTATAATCAGCTTAACTTTCCTAAGAAGACATCATCAGCAGGTGATTTCCCTTCATTAAACAGATTTAATCTCTTAGTTTTTATCATATAAAGTTCATATCCCCCGGCTTGCATTTTAAAGTCCTCTGTATTTAGTCCTTCTTGAGTTTTAAGGCTGTTCTCACCACTCTAATGAGTTTCCTATATAAACACTAGAGATCCATGCTCTTTGGCCATCACAGATTCATAGTGGTTACTCTGTACACCTACTTGCCTCACTTCAGCCTCCCTTTGGAACTTAACTGTTCCAAACTTACTTTCTTTAAGTTTGCAAAGCTATTTCTTCCTCTTCTCTCCCTGAAAATGTCTTCATTAAAGAAAGACATAATATGAATGAAGGTTAATATTTTTTTCATCTTGCTTGAGGATGAACCTAATAAATGCCCTCATTTGGTGGTACTCATATGCTCATTGAGGGCAAAGAATGTGTGTTTCCCCTGTGTATCTTCAGTGACCAATATGAATAGTGAAAAATAGAAGTCATCTAGTGGATGGATGGATAGATGGATGGATGAATGGATGGATGAACTCCATGGATGGGCTCGTGGACAAACTAATGAGTGAGTCTGTACTCTAACCACAACTGACTACAGAACTGTCTCCAATTTCATTAAGGTTGATATAAGAGAAAAATACAGCTTCCTTTACTAGGGAAGAAGGGAAAAAGAAATACTAACTATGCTAGCTTCTCATGTCCTTTATTCTGAATGTTTTAATCTTTGATTTCACATACATGAAGAAGTGTACCCCACAATAACATTGAAGTTGTCTGTAATTTTGTTAATTCACTCAATCATTATTCATTTAGCATTTCTTACCATCTAAATTTTAAGTATTATATTAGTTGCCAGATAATCAAAGATGAATAAGTTACTGTCATTTCCCCCAAGAAACTCAAAAACCTTGAAGGAAAAACATCCATAACTCCAACTCTCATGGTACATGCTCCATTAGCATGGTGACTATTCATCTTGGTTGGTCCAGTCACCTTGGTTATGCCATTTTCCCCACATCCTGCCTTCTTAGCTCCCACTTTCACTCTGAAGTGTCCCATTTGGGTGACAAATTATATAGTTGACTTATGAACTAGCCCTACTAAAAAGAACTGTGGCATTGATGTGTATGTAAAAATGAAAATGTGCTTTGTCTCCTCTCTCTAAACTTCTTGGAGGCATTAGAAAATTCTGTTGAAATTATTAGACTATATTTGCTTATGCTTTTAATTTTCCTAATATTTAGAAACCTCAATCCAACTTTTTGGACAGAGATTCAGCTTTGGATAACTGGTATAATGTTTTAAAACCATCGTAAAAATAAAGCTCTTACAGCTGGATGTTCACAGAAAGTCATGGAAGAGTCAATATTCACAAAGCAGTAAATGATTTGCAAAGCAATTAGCCTGTTGAAGTAGTACTAAAATAATTTCTCATTTATTCTAAAGTTCAAAAAGTATAAATGCTTATTGCTTTAAGTGGATATCTTTCCATCATCATAGTTCATTCCTACAACTTTTGTTTTTGTTGTTGTTCCAAGAGGCAACATACTCACCTCTCCGATTCCCTGGGAGATAGTAAATGTACTGAGAACTGATTCTTGTAGAAGTTTCTCCATCATCCATTCGTAATTCAGTGAAGACCTGATTATGAAATAATGACCCAAGCATGCAGGAACTACAGAAAATACTGGGTTGAAGGAAATGATGAGAGTACAAGTGAGTCTGTAACATTTCACTCTTGCTAATTAGTCTTCCAAAATGACATCCTGGTCTCTTTCACATCACAAACTCAATTAATACCCATATGCATCACGTGTCAATCACTGACCTCAGTCCTTAGTATGTTCTTCTAAAGACCTGAGTAGCAGCCTCAGGGTTTTCATTTCTTTCAGTTTACCTCAGGGCTGAAATCCACCCAGGAGACTCCCCATCTCTGGAAGAGATTTTGTGGTTACATTTATATCTTTCTTTTCATCATGAAACTACTACTGTTTATAAGCTTTATTTTCTATGGTTGCTATTCATAATAGAGTCTTTTATTCACTTTATTTCTTTAATTCACTAAGTATGTCCAAAAATCTCCATGCCTTCTGGGCACATGATAAGAATAACAGGAAATTCATTATTTGAACCACTATTTTTTAACCAAAGACCTGATAGGAAAGATGGCCTTTTGCTGGGCCCTTCACAGTCAGAAAATTTGAGTCTTTTTGAACAAAAATGGAAAATCAAGTTTTTTTTTTTTTCCCAAAGATTTTCAGAAACAACTTTAATTATTAAGATATCTCTACTGTACTTCAAACCACTTTTTGAAGACTGTTAAGCAATTCAACCCTGATACAACATATTTTTTAAGTCAAAAAAGAAAAAAAATTACAAATATTAAGTAATTTGCTTCTTTTTAAAACAGATTACAGTGTGGTCTTCTTTGTCTATGAAAAATGCCATTATATCACTCTCAAAATATGTTCTCATTCAATTGCCCTTTGATTTAGTGTAAAATCACAGGAAACTTAGTGACCAAATGAAAGAAAACAGAGAAAAAAGTGAGGGAGTGAATCTCAGATGTATTTTATTCTCAGGAAGCCAGCCAGATTCACGTTTTCACATAAATACTACAGAACAGAAACACTGAATCCGTTATTGCTTCTTACATTATGATCTATTGGACTCAGAGTTAGGTCATGGAAAAGTGTTGACAACATCTCTGAAAACACCTCTGTGCAAATCTGTCCCCTCCTCAGGCTGTGTCCTCATTATTCAAGGGAAAGTGTTGAATTAGAAACCTTCACATTCCTCCCAGCTCCTCATTCTCTAACCCCCACATACTTGTTTGTTAGTAAATTGTATTCGTGCCTCAATGTAGTGATTTGTCAGTGTTTACTCTCAAGCATCAGAATTCCTCTCTCACACCCACACGAAGTTGTCATTGCAACTAACTTGTAAGAGCGTCATAAAAATAAAAGAACTTTAAAAATATTCTCTTTCAGAAAAATGTCTTCTTTCATGTGGGCTGGATGCTTTACTCAGAGATTCCACCTGAGTCGCTTCAGTTGTGTCCGACTCTTTGCAACCCCATGGAGCCCGCCAGCCTCCTCTGTGCATGGGTTTCTCCAGGCAAGAATACGGGAGCCGGTTGCCATTTCCTTCTCCACCGGGCCTTCCCGACCCAGGGGCCAAATCCGCGTCACTCACGACTCGTGCATTGGCAGGCAGCATACCACTAGCGCTACTGGGAATACACTGTTTACAATATAGTGTAGTCTATTAAGGGTGCAGCAGCCACTGTCTAAAAAAAAAAAAAATGTATATACCTTCATTAAAAAGTACTCGTCGCTGAAAAAAACCACCAAAGCAATTACGACAGCAACATAAAGGATCACTGCTGCTGCTGCTGCTGCTGCTGCTAAGTCACTTCAGTCGTGTCCGACTCTGTGTGACCCCATAGACGGAAGCCCACCAGGCTCCCCGTCCCTGGGATTCTCCAGGCAAGATCACCATATAAAGGTATAAAGTGAACTCTCGCGAGAATTACCGCAAAAAAACGTACATGACGTGAGCAAGTGCGGCGGGAAGCCTGCCGCAGTTCTCTCCCTCCATGCTGCCGTCACCACAGACTTTCAGTTTCTTAAAAAACAAAGCGTAGTAACCGCGAAGCACGGTAAGGCGAACAGTGAAATGAGGTACAGTGGTGTTTCTTCAATTATAATTTCTTTAAAGTAAAGATAGGTTTTCTTTTTCTCCTTACCTCTACAGTGACTTCGTATTCAGGCCCTTAGTAAACATTTATCAATAGATTGATGGACCCTTTGTAGTGCTGAGTGAAAGGTTTTAAGAAAAAGAAATGATAAAGTTAGTAAGTTTGAATTTGTAAAGACTACAACTTTAGCATTCTGCTATAATGGCTTAGACGGTAATGAATCTGCCTGCAATGCAGGAGACCCGGGTTTGATTCCTGGATTAGGAAGGTCCCCTGGAGAAAGGAATGGCAACCCACTCCAGTATTCTTGCCTGGAGAATTCCATGGACAGAGGAAGCTGGCAGGCTCCAGTCCATGAGATCGCAGAGTCAGACACGACTGAGCGACTCACACATTCTTTCACCCTCTGTTGTTACAGCCATTCTGCTGTAAACAGTGTGTTACAAACACGATTTAAATTTTAATAGTCATTGTGTTTCTTCTGAACAGAAAATCTCTGCTACTACAAGAAATGTTTGAATCTCCCTTTAGAGAGTGGCAAGGTTTTGTTTAAGACCCATGCATTCCCTGCCAATTGCAGCCCTTTCCAGGGATGTCTCTCCCCTGGGATACCTAACCCAGCAAACCATTAGCGGGGTCCAGCCATGTCCTAGGAGATGGATGCTGAAGGTTTCCGGAGACAGGCCAAGTCTAACAGTGGGAAAAGAATCCCTAAGGATTAATGACCATTTCTTCAAGATAGTTAAGGAATTCCTACACAAGAATATGAGTTAATTACATGCCATTTGGAGGAAGTTATAGAAAACTAAACATTGAACGAAGACATAAATATTTGTGCAAAATTCCCATCTTCTCATCCCCCTCTTGTTCTCCTCCCCCAAGACTGTGAACAACCACTCCCTTCACTCAATGTATGTCTGTCTGTCTGCATACAAGCAAGTCTGTAGGGAGAAAAGCCTTAACTTCTGGAAGGAGCCTTGGATTCCTAAGGTGAAGGACACTGCTCTCAGCCTCTCAACCATTCCCTGGGAAAGTTAAAAATAAGTCCTGCTGAAAAAAAAAAAAAAATAAGTTGGCACTTGTTATTTGAGAAAATTGCTTTATTCCAGGAACTGCCTCATGTAGCAGAAATTTATTTACCATCTGTGTGGACTTTAAAAATTTTCCATCTTAACTGATACACAACTGAAATAGAAACAGACTTTCCGTGCGTAGGTTTTCCACAGGCCTCAATTTTTTAAAGGGTGTTAGCTAAGAAACTTTTGGGATTTTTGTGGTCCCAAAGTGGGAGAGCTTCATGACTGCCCCCCAGCCCTGAAATGTCCTTCTGGGGTAAGTCCCCAAGCTGATGTCACCCAGTAGAGTGGGTGGGAGCGGAAGAGCTGAGGGAATCTGCCAGGAGCATTCCAGGGACTTTACTGAAAGGCATTCTTTAAACTAAATGGCCATTAGAATAGTCACCTAGCACATTATGCTCAAATAATAAAATAAAATAAAAGTCCCTTGGGCAGTAAATTACTTTTTTTCTGAATCACTTTTAAGTGATGTAGTCAGATAAGACAAATGTGCTTTCCTCTTTTCCAGCTTTATCAAAGGATTATTTTATTCAAATGTCATATTAAATTCTTCCACAAGAGGAAGTAACTTTGTTCACTGAGGGGAAGAAAAACGTGAGGTTGGAAGGGTGGCTGAACACAAGTGGATTTATTGTTAGGCAGGGCTTTATATAAGCGACAGAAAAATTAACGGAAATCCCATCGCCACTTTTTATACAAAAATAAGCAGCCCTGTGTGGATGTTCTCTTACAATGTTGAGCTGTTATGCCACTATTCTGGTGGATGGAAACTAGAATTGCTTTTGTATATATATATAATTTTCTTCACAATTTATGCTCTCCCTGCAGGAAAGCTCAAGAGCTTTAGACTGTTTAGATAGTTGAAGTGGATTTAGTCTGTATAGATTTTAGCAAAGCGATATCACACTTCTCTAGACATGCAGACTTTAACAACTAAAGTTGTTTAGAAGGTCAAAATCATGTCAAATTAGGAGGTTACATATTTCAGGAAATCTATCAATCATTTCTTATTGAAGTTATTTCATGTTAATCTTAACCTTCAAATACAAATTTTAATAAAACTCAGGATTTGGATAATTGTGCGACTTGTATATACTTTCACTTTGCAAATACCTGTAATTCCTTTTATGTGAGCATTAACTATGCATCGGCATCAGATCCAGACTCTTTATGTGCATGATCTCATTTATTTATTTACTTATTTTTTATTTATCGGGATATAGTTGCTTTACAATGTTGTGTTTATGCTGTACAATGAAGTGAATCAACTATATATATATATACCTATATCCCCTCTGTCTGGAACCTCTCTCACATCCCCCTACCCCACCCATCTGGGCCATCGTACAGCATCAAGCAGAGCTTCCTGTTCTGGTTCCCACTATCCCTCTGTCTTCCACATGGTAGTACATATATGTCAATCCCATCCTCCCAATTCACCCCACTTCCCTTTCCCACCCCCTCACCCCATGTCCACATGTCTGTTCTTGGTGTCTGAGTTCTGCCCTGCAAATAGGTTCATCTGTACCATTTTTCTAGATTCCACATATAAGCGTTAATATACGTTTGTTTTTCTCTTTCTGATTTATTAATTGTCACAACAACTTACACATTAGGTACAAAATGGTAGATGAGAAAACTGAGGCCTTGACAAATAAGGAAGATACTTCTGGATCACAGAGCAGTCAAGTGTCAGAGCTTTTATTCAGAGCTCAGTGAATTAGGGCTCCAAAGTCCGTTATTCTGGCCATGGTATGGACTAACCTAGTTCTAATGGAATACAAAGGATTTTTTAGAAAAGCAATATTAATCTCACTTTTCTAAGGCTTCATTTAAACTCTAGATGAATTCCAGAACTTCCAAAGCTATAAAAAAGAAAGGGACTATTATTCTTTGACCTGTGCATAGGAACATGGGCCTATGGAAATGTAAATGGCAATGCTGCTATTCAGACTGTAATCACTGTCCCATTCATTCTCAATTCTTGAAAGCAGTGCTGCTACACAAAATTCATAAAAGCTAGAAAGTGTAAGAGAATGCATTCTGGAAAGAGAATTCAATTTGATTCTGGAACTTCACCATATATGGGATTATGACAATGAGGAAGTTATTTAATCTGTTAGTTGTATCTCTGTGGTTGGAGTAACAGTGAGATGCAAGTATGGAAAATTATCACAAAATCTGTCACAAAGGAGACAAATAAATTCCTGCACAAGAATTTGTGTTATTTTTATACTGTTTAGAGTAAGTTGATGGCAATGATCTGATTCATGGGAACTGATAGTGGTAGGGACTGGTGGTATTAGGAAAATGTGAGGAGATGGATTGGGCTTCCTTGGTAGCTCAGAGGAAAAAAAACATCCACCTGCGGTTCAGGAGACACAGGTTCGATTCCTGGGTCAGAAAGATTCCCTGAAGAAGAAAATGGCAACCCACTCCAGTATTCTTGCCTGGAGGATTCCATGGACAGAGGAGCCTTGCAGTCTCTAGTCCATGGGGTTGCAAAAGAGTCAGACATGATTTAGCAACTGAACCACCACCAGTAGTACACTTATAAACTGAATTCCATATATTCTCTAAAAACAGCAGTTGCTTCTATGAGAACAAACACTCAGATCACATTCTTATTCTACATTCTTTTAGTATTAATGTGTTAAAATTATTTTTTTATCCTTTAATAGTTTTACAATAAAAAAGAATATGGGAATCTAATCTCTTAAATTGGTCCTGTGTCTTGTGCAGGTTAACCTCTCTATGTCAGAATTTCTTCAAGATAAATATGTGATAATAATTTTTACTTTATTGCGTTATTAAAATGATTGAAAGAGACTTCCCTTTAAACAGTGTGGCATAAAGGAACTTCCTTTTTCACTTCGTCTAAATGCTTCCCTAGTGGCTTAGATGGTAAAGAATCTGCCTGCAATGTGGAAGACCTGGGTTCGATCCCCAGGGTTGGGAAGATCTCCTGGAGAGGGGAACCCCTACCCACTCCAGTATTCTTGCCTGCAGAATTCCATGGACAGAGGAGCCTGGCAGGCTACAGTCCATGGGGTCGCAGAGTCGGACACTACTTGAGCGCCTTTCAGGTCACGTTAAACCTTGGAAGATGGTACATAGGTAAAGAATCCACCTGCCAATTCAGGAGACACCAGATACGTGCGTTCGATCTTTTGAAGATCCCCTGGAGCAGGGAACAGCTACCCACTCCTGTATTCTTGCCTGAAAAATTCCATGGACAGACGAGCCTGGTGGGCTACAGTCCATCATGTTTTAAAGAGTGGGACACAGCTAAGCTTAACCACAAAGAAGGAAAAAACACAGCAAAACCTTGGAAAGGACTCTTATCAGCTGCCATTGGTTTCACAAGGGGTAAGGAAGGTCACCAATGAGCATCTCTTCGTGTGCTAGGAACAAAAGGAAGACCTGGAACCTTGAAAGGCGCCTGAGCAGTGGACAGACAGGAAGGGCAGGGTTGCCTGAGGACACCTGCTAAGAGCAGCATAACAACTGGGAAAGTGAATCTTGAGCCAGCTTCAGTCTGGGAAGGAGAGGCCATGCTGAGCTAAGTCCCTCAAGTTTGGTAGCATCTCCTAGCTATGGGCAGAAGCAAAACCTCTGTGGCAAAAAAAAAAAAAAGTGGCCCCAATCCCTTACATGCCCACAGAGATCTCACCTATTAAGATCAAGAAGGAGATTCAATCACAGATTATAAAACACAGAAGGCAGCTACTATAAGCAAACCTCAGAAGAGGGATGATCAAAGTTAAAAAGCTCGAAGTTTCTTCTACCTTTCAAGAAAGTAAAGGTTAAGTTTTTTGTTTTTTTGTTTTTTTTTAACTTTAGATTTTATGTTTGCCATGCTAAAACTAAATGGTCAATTTTTAAGAATAATTGCTAAAGGAATGGAATTGCATAAACAAATTCCAGAAAACAGGACTAGATGCAAACAAAGAAGCCAATCAGTACCCAAATAAAAGAAAATACATTAAAAATGGAATAAATAAAATAAAAAAGTATTAATATGGTATGACAAAATCTAACTATCACTAATCACAATAAATGTCAGTGAATTTCAGTAGTCAATTAAAAGTTAATTATATGGAAAAAAATTCCAGCCTAATGCTATGAAGTATAAGGACTTGGAAAAGAAAAGCTGAATGCAAAAGAAATAAAGATATTTCAGACAAAGAAATTATTAATATCACCACACAAAATTATGTCGCCAACACTGATAAAGGTTTCAATTCACCATAAAAATACCATTAATTTAAACAGCATACAGCAAATAAAATAGACTAAAATATATAAAGAAAGAGTTAATAATAACTAGGTAGAAATTTTGAAAAAGCTACAGTTTTGGCATGAGACTATCAGATCTCTCAATTATTAAGAGTGCAAGTAAAAAATTAATAAAGGGCCAGCTGATTTAAGCAGCACAGTAATCAAGTTTGATCTGATGCACATACAAAACTCTGAACATAATAATTAGAATATACATATTATTCTCAGTCATACATGGAGCATTTTGAAAACTTACATTGTAGACCATGAAGTATGTCTCAATGAAGTTTAAAAAAAAAATACTATCAGAGGCCACGTACTCAGGAGCCATGAGTGTTAAATTAAACAATTAGGTTGGAATTTAATAATTGAAATTCCCATACATTTGGAGATTAAAACGTATTCACCTTTATCATTCAAGAAATACTCATAATTTAAATTTTAAAAAGAATAATTCAGTGGTAATAAACGTACATTGGAGAAGGCAATGGCAAGCCACTCCAGTACTCTTGCCTGGAAAATCCCATGGATGGAGGAGCCTGGCGGGCTGCAGTCCGTGGGGTCGCTAAGGGTCGGACACGACTGAGCGACTTCACTTTCACTTTTCACTTTCACACATTGGAGAAGGAAATGGCAACCCACTCCAGTGTTCTTGTCTGGAGAATCCCAGGGACGGGGGAGCCTGGTGGGCTTCCGTCTATGGGGTCACACAGAGTCAGACACGACTGAAGTGACTTAGCAGCAGCAGCAAATCTGTGGAATGCAATAAAAGAGGTGCTTGTAGGGAAATGTAAAGTCTTAAGCACTTATGTTATAAAAGAAGAAAAGCTGAAAAATAATGAGGCAGTGTATTAAGCAGTAAAATAGTAGAATAATATAAACCCAGTTAAAGGAAATAAGATAAAAACAAAAATCAAGGGAAAACGCAAGCATAAAATCAAAAGAATCAGTGATAACAAAAAAGTTGATTATTTGGAAAACCTAAAAATAAATATAACAACTTCTATCAAATCAAGAAAGAAAAATAAAGTAGAATATAATGACTAATAAAGATGAGTTAGAGAATACAATGCAAAACTTTAGGTCAATAAAATTGAAAAATTAGATAAAATAGACAAATTACTAGAAAAATATAACAAATCAAGAAAAAATATAATTTTATAAAAATGAAATGTCTTTAAAATTCTCCTACAAAGGAAACACCAGATCCAGATGGTTTTACAAGCAAATTCTACTCAACTCTGAAAAAACAAATCATTTGAACCCCTTGTAAACTCTTCCAAAGAATAGGAAAGGATGAATCTCACTCATGAACACAGATGCAAAACTGGAACAGAATATTAGCAAATAGAATTCAGAAGTATAAAGCAAGATTAACATCTGAACCAAGTTTGGTTCGTTCCTTAATTAAAGGGTTGTTTAACACTAGAAAATCTGTGTGTGTGTTATTTTAAACATTTCTTTATTGGTTAAAGGAGAAAAAAATGTATGATCTTTTTTTTAAGAGATTTTTTAAGATCATTTTTTAAGAGATGCAGAGAAAGTATTTAGCAAAATCCAAACCCATTTATGGCTCGTTTGCTTCAATTAAAAACATAGGAACACACTAGAACTATCTTAAACCAACAAAGTACTATCTATTTTGTTTTTTTTAAGCCTACAGCAAATGGTATTTCTAATGGGGACACACTTTCATGGTCTTTCTGGAGAGGCTTACCATGGGGAAAGAGCAGCAGCGATAAGTCTAAGAATCAGATGCTTTGCAGATGATATCATTGCCTGTCAGAAATCCCCACAAAAATAATCAGGCAAATTACTGAAAATAATAAAAGAGCTTAGTACACCCACAAAAATTTAGAAAATGTATGTTTTAAAATTTACCGTTTATGAAAGCAACAAGAAGTATAAGTCACAGAGAAGTATATCTTTAAGTGTTGTACCTTTTTATGTTATAATTTATACAGGAAATTATAAAACTTGAGTGAAAGATTTTAAAGATGATCTAAATAAGTAGAGGGCTACATCATACTCACAAATAGAAAGACTCAATATTGTAACAATATCAATGTTTCCAAAATTGGTCCATCATTTCTGTTAAAATCAAATTCAATTAAAATCGAAGTCTCAACAGAGTTTTTCAAGAACCTTGACAAACTGATTCTAAAATGTATATGAAAAGCAAGAGAGTACAGCAAAGAGATTATGGAAGAAGGTGAGCAGGCTGACCCACCAAATGTCAAAATATTAAGTATTGAGTTAGCATAATGTAATATTTATGAAGGACAGACAAATTAACTAATGGAACAGAAGAGAAGGACCCCATGTACATAGAGACTTTTAATATAGAGTGTGTGCATGTGTGCTCGGTCGTGTCCAACTCTGCAGCCAGGCTCCGCTTTCCATGGAATTTTTCAGGCAAGAATACTAGGTGGGTTGTGATTCCCCACTCCAGGGGATCTTCCCAACCCAGGGATCAAACCCATGTCTCCTGCAATGGCAGGTGGAATCTTCACCACTGAGCCACCTTGGAAGCCCTAGGTAGAGGGGGATGAAAGAAAGGGAGATGATACCTGGAAAATTGATTATATAGAAAAGGGTAAAATTAAATCCATCACATCTCTCTCTCTCTTTCTCTCTCTCACACACACATAATTGAGAAAAGCCTCTTGATGAAAGTGAAAGAGGAGAATGAAAAGGTTGGCTTGAAGCTCAACATTCAGAAAACAAAGATCATGGCATCTGGTCCCATCACTTCATGGGAAATAGATGGGGAAACAGTGGAAACAGTGTCCGACTTTATTTTTTTGGGCTCCAAAATCACTGCGGATGCTGATTGCAGACATGAAATTAAAAGACGCTTGCTCCTTGCAAGGAAAGTTATGACCAACCTTGATAGTACATTAAAAAGCAGAGACATTACTTTGCCAAGCAAGGTCCGTCTAGTCAAGGCTATGGTTTTTCCCGTGGTCATGTATGGATGTGAGAGTTGGACTGTGAAGAAAGCTGATCGCCGAAGAATTGATGCTTTTGAACTGTGGTGCTGGAGAAGACTCTTGAGAGTCCCCTGGACTGCAAGGAGATCCAACCAGTCCATTCTAAAGGAGATCAATCTTGGGCATTCATTGGAAGGACTGATGCTAAAGCTGAAAGTGCAATACTTTGGCCACCTCATGCGACGAGTTGACTCACTGGAAAAGACTCTGATGCTGGGAGGGATTGGGGGCGGGAGGAGAAGGGGACGATGGAGAATGAGATGGCTGGATGGCATCACCAACTCGATGGACATGGGTTTGGGTGAACTCTGGGAGTTGGTGATGGACAGGGAGGCCTGGCGTGCTGTGATTCCTGGGGTCGCGGAGAGTCGGACACGACTGAGGGACTGAACTGAACTGAATGATTTAAAGGGCTTCCCTGGTGGCTCAGATGGTAAAGAACTTGCCTGCAATGCGGGAGACCTGGGTTTGATCCCTGGGTTGGGAAGATTCCCTGAAGGAGGGTATGGCAACCCACTCCAGTATTCTTGCCTGGAGAACCCCTGTAGACAGAGGAGCCTGGCAGGCTACAGTCCATGGGATCACAGAGTCAGACATAACTGAGGGACTAAGCACAGCACAGTGATTTAAATATGAAAAGAAAACTTGAAATATTTAAAAAGCATAAACACATAAATTTATGACCTTGAATTTCTATAGTAAGGAGTTAATAATACAAAGTGAACACTGAGTACGTGAGAAAAGATGGCTATATTTAATATGTTAAAATTCAGAAACCCAATTTACCAAAACACAGTATAAAGGAAGCATTTTAAAGTGCTTCAAATTAGATAAATGATAATTAAAATCACAATGGTATACCATTTTACCCCCTTAAGATTATCATTAATTATAGAGTCTAACATATGAAGTGTCAAGAGTTGATTAGGCTCAATGAAAACACCTATACATTCTGGGTATCAAAATAATTGATACAACAAACTTAGAGAGCAGTTTGGCATTATTTCTTTATGTTGCGTGCTAAGTCACTTCAGTTGTATCTTACTCTTTGCAGTCCTGTGGACTGTAGCCCGCTAGGCTGCTCTGTCCATGGGATTCTCCAGGCAAGAATACTGGAGTGGATTGCTGTGCTCTCCTCTAGGGGATCTTCCTGACTCAGGGATCAAACCTACATCTCTTATGTCTCTTTCATTGGCAGGTGGGTGGGTTCTTTACCACTAGTGCCATGTGGGAAGCCCATATCTTAATGTTAAGTATTCATATACTCTAGAAATAGCCAGTATTACTCCTAGATACATCCTTAGAAACAATCTTGAATTTGTCCTCCAAGAAATTTATATAAGAATGTGTGTTACATTATTGTTCATAATAGCAAAAAACTAGAAAAATTCAAATATTCATTGATAAGAAAAAGTATATTGTATGTTAACATAGTGGCATATTATACAGATGTAAAGTAAATTAAGGGCTTTTCTGATGGCTCAATGATAAAGAATCTGCCTGCAATGCAGGAGACCTGTATTAGGTCCACGGGTTGGGAAGATCCCCTGGAGAAGGGAATGGCAACCTACTCCATCCAGAATTCTTGCCTGGAGAATCCCATGGACAGAGGAACCAGGTGGGCTATAGTCCATGGGGTCACAAAGAATCAGACAATATTGACTAACACTTTCACTTTTTTCAAAGTAAATTAAACACCTCAACCCGACACTGGGTGTTTGTAACATAATGTAGAGAGTGAAGAAGGCAAGTTTCAGGAAACTACATAAAAGTTCAGTACATTTATAGAGCTCAAAATAAAGCTAAGTAATTTCTTACTTAGGCATCAGTTCAGTTCAGTTCAGTTGCTCAGTCGTGTCTGACTCTTTGTTACCCCATGAATCACAGCACACCAGGCCTCCCTGTCCATCACCAACTCCCGGAGTTCACTCAAACTCATGTCCATCGAGTTGATGATGCCATCCAGCCATCTCATTCTCTGTTGTCCCCGTCTCCTCCCGCCCCCAATCCTTCCCAGCATCAGAGTCTTTTCCAGTGAGTTAACTCGTCACATGAGGTGGCAGAAGTATTGGAGCTTCAGTTTTAGCATCAGTCCTTCCAGTGAACACCCAGGATTGATCTCCTTTAGAATGGACTGGTTGGATCTCCTTGGAGTCCAAGGGACTCTCATATATGCAATTTAAAGATTATATTTTTAAGAAAGCAAAGGAATGAAACACAAAAGCAAAAAGCGTAAATCTAGTCAAGGCTATGGTTTTTCCCGTGGTCATGTATGGATGTGAGAGTTGGACTGTGAAGAAGGCTGAGCGCCGAAGAATTGATGCTTTTGAACTGTGGTGCTGAAGAAGACTCTTCAGAGTCCCTTGTACTGCAAGGAGATCCAACCAGTCCATTCTAGAGGAGATCAATCCTGGGTGTTCATTGGAAGGACTGATGCTAAAGCTGAAAGTGCAATACTTTGGCCACCTCATGTGACGAGTTGACTCACTGGAAAAGACTCTGATGCTGGGAAGGATTGGGGGCGGGAGGAGAAGGGGACAACAGAGAATGAGATGGCTGGATGGCATCACCGACTCAATGGACATGAGTTTGAGTGAACTCCGGGAGTTGGTGATGGACAGGGAGGCCTGGCGTGCTGTGATTCATGGGGTTCGAGAGAGTCGGACACGACTGAGCGACTGAACTGAACTGAAAGGGAGGTGAGGATAAGAAAGAAAAGGAACATGTAAGTGGATTTAAATCATTGGTCATATTCCAGTGCTGCAGTGAGAGGGTGGATTCAGAGGGAATCACTGTAATCATGCTTTCAAATTTGCATATATGGGATATATTTCACATATAAATTGATGTATTAAAGAGAAATGCTTAGATGTATTAAAGAGAAATGCTTAAATGTGGTAACAAATGTGAATATGCTTTCCTGTAAAGATTTTAAAAGATTTTTGTTTCCACATTTTAAAATTCTTGTGTTTGAAATCTATTTTACCTAGTTCGATGATAAACTGCCCAAAGGCAAAGATTATGACTTTTAATTCTAACATTGTTGAAGATGAAAGGGTGTCTGCTGTTGCCTTTGGTTTGTCTGTGTTACTGTTTTGCTTGGGTGAGTCCAGATGAGTTTGGACCCAGTGTGCTTGGTTACAACACATCTAGATCTCCAGACTAACAGGATAATGGTCTCTCTTCCTGAGGTGCTCAGCGCTTTAGGAAGCTTTATTCTCTGTGTCCTCCAGCACCAACACTATAAATGGCCCCAGGACCTCTGCCTACATCAATGAAGCTTCAGTTTTTACTCACTTTCAGCCTTAAGCTTGAGTCTTTCTTGACTCGGAGCGGGGACGGGGTGGGGGGGACACTTCTCACTGTATTTGAATTTTGTCTTTTTTCTCCTTTATTGTAGTTTATCTCTTTGATTTATTTCATCCCTTGGACTGCAGAAAAGGAAGTATTTTAGCTGTCATTTTCTCCTTCTAGCTCTTCTGAGCTCTTTTATGTCCCCACAAATAGAACTGCCACTCTAGTCCCAGATGGCCCTCTTTCCCTAACAGACGTCTCTCTAGGGAAGGGTGATAATCCCAGTCTTTAAAGACATAGGTCCTGGGAATCCAGCAAAATGTCAGGTTTCTGTTTCCTCCTCAGAGACTAATAAGCCAAAAATAATAGCCCTAAACAGCTATTAGAACAATGTTTCTTCCCCATGGCCGGAAATGACCAGTCTCAGTTTGGAGACAATTAGGCACAAAATCAAGATTAAAAAAAAAATTAATCTACATGAAATCTTTACCAGATTCACTAGCTCCAGTCAACCTATTGCAAAAGTAAATACAGTTAAGGTTTTTTCATAAACAAATATCTGTAAGTAACCAATAGAAAAAACAAGATAGTGAATATCCAGGTATTCTGAAAATGTATCAAATTAGTCTTTTATTCCTTGAATAGATACGAAGAAACTAATGTGTGTGGTATCAAGTCTTATTTTTAAATATTTCCTTACCATGATTCCTCCATCTTATCTCCAAGAGGTCAGATTCACCCCTAAGCAGTTACTCTTTGCAACTAATAGAATCTGAAACTTGTGGTCTAGTCAAGGCTCAAATTCCAGTTATCATTTTCCCACAGAATTGCAAACCTAATATGTATTCAGTCACTCCAAGTTATCATCCTAGATAATAGTCTTTTGTGAAGTTCCCTGAAAGCTGGCAACCAGATAAAAAGCATCTCCCAAACTCCTCTGCTTGCTTTTCTAAGAATGTATAAGAGGCTATCTTGCATAGTTGAGATATTTCAATTCAGAACTGCCAGATGTATGTTGTCTATAATGACAATGAAAAAAGCTAGTAAGTTTTGATTTATTTACATGAATGATACCTGTGTATCATAATGATCAACAATCAAACCATAGGGCTACGAGAGCTCCAGAAGCAGTTGCAGCAACTAATAAAACATGTTCAGTGATCGTTCTAAAGGCTCTGGGTGGAGCATGAACTTCAGCACCTTGTAAAGTTCTTTGATTACATCCCTGTCCGTTTCTTCCACTTTCAAAGGGGTATTTTATTGAGATGTAAAAACAGACACGTGTGCAATAAGAACAAGGATGGCAAAGATATTTCATTCCTCTTATTCAGGATGGATTACCAACCGAATTATAGAAGAAAAGTTCCCAGGAGGACTCAGGATTTCTGTTATTCTTGGCACATATGGTTTATGTTACTGTAGGCTATAGGATGAAATGACAGCTGAAGGATTAGAAGATTTTATATTAGATTTGAATAAAAATTATCTTGAATATATTTGAATAGAATTTGTATGGACTAAGTTGAAAATGTTTGCTGAATGATAAGATCTGTGTAGCCCTTGACTTTGCAGCCATAGATCTGTGCCTTCCTAGGAAGGGGCTGTGATAGAAGGATACTAAGAGGCTCATCAGACCCCATCCATCCCTGTTATGTGACTTTCCCCCTTGCAGTGCAAGTATAGAGCAGGATGATAAAAGAAGATGCTAGAACCAGGCTTTCTCTCCAGTATTGCTAATGTAGAAAGCGCTAAATATTAGCAGAGCTAAATGCACCACTATAGCTGTTGCTGCCAGACATGCAGAAACATCATGTATTAACAGTATATCCTAGGCAGCGTTCTTGCGCACCTTGCATGTTGACTTGTCCACAAGTCAGAAAGATACCGTGTGTTGACAGAAGAGTGCTTGTGTCAGAGAGAAGAGGTAAGGCTCAGCCCAGCTCTACCGCCCACTATCTCTGTGATCTGGAGTAAGTCAATGAACCTGTTCCTAAACTTGAACAAAAAGGGGGACTGAATCTAACACTTTGCAAGGGGGTTAAGCAGGGGCTTGGGAAAATGCCCCTTTTAAAATACCATGTGTAGTTTGAAATCACCCCAAGACACATTGGTCTAGGAAGCTAATTCACTAGCATGGCGGTTTCTACACATTTAGAATTTATTTATTTGCTTCTGGCTTCATTAAGTCTTCATTGCTGTGCAGGCTTTTCTCTAGTTGCGGCGAGGGCGAGTGGGTGCTTCTCTCTAGTTGCGATGTGCTGATTTCTCCTTGCTGTGGCTTCTCTTGTTGCAGAGCACTGGCTCTATGTGAGTGGGCTTCTTCAGTAGTTGTGGCATAAGGTCTTAGTTGCCCTATGGCATGTGGAATCATCCAGACCAGAGATCAGACCTGTGTCCCTTGCATTGGCAGATGGATTCTTAACCACTGGACCAATATTTTTATATCTGTGGGAACCTGTTTTTCCCTCACACTGTGAAGCATGAACATAGTTCCGTACAAGAAAGGAATCTGTCTTCAGTGTTAGCCGTCACAGCAGTAGTGTTTGCTGTGTCACTGGGATTCCTAGGTATGCCTGGCCTTCAACATTGCCTGGCCTTTAATATTAGACGTCTACTTCTCACTCGTGGTGATCATTTTTACCCTGTAAATAGCAGGGGTGTGGCAGCAGGAAATGCAGGAGGTGAGTGTCTCCTTGTGCCCCTAAATTTGATCCACATCATCACCTTCCCAAGTGTGCCCTGGCTTTCTTGTGTCCCATCGCAGAACCCTGTACATGCTCCTGCAGGTGTACTCTCTTACTATTAGATGGACACTCATGACCCTGAACTGTCAGTGTCTATTAACTTTGTCCCTACCCTAGGAAATTAGGTGCTTTGAGGTAAAGACCATTTTTTATTTGCCTTTGCAACTCCAGCCCATGACGAGGTCTATATAACTGTCATGATGACTAAATGAATAGATGCATAGAACATTTACAGTAAGCATGGGGAAAATCATTATGGAAATTTTTTAATTAGACAACCAACATTTGCAGGGCTTTTATCCTGAACTGGAAAGGCACTTCACAAGGAGCTGGGCAAGAGAAACATTTGCTAAGAAGAAAACAAACAGCTCTTTAAATGCTAAGTCAATTAGATGAACCTGTTCATGTGTAAATGTATAAGACTATTTTAAAAACTTGCAAGGGATACAGACAGTACATATCTCAGAGTCAGGTATCCTCACTGACTGCTGCGGCTCATTTGTTCATGTGCTTAGCAATCTTTATTTAAGCGCTCAGTAGTTTCCAAGCACTGCCCTAGATGCTAATCCTTCAGCAGTGAGCAGAATCATCTGGAGAAGTTTCAGAAGGAAGTCATTTCAGTTTCATGGAAGGAGGGGGTAGTTTGGGGAATAGGCAGAGTGGAATCAGGATGGCATTCCAGGCACATGTTGGGTGAGCTGGAGGGGGTGTTCCCCAGGCAATCCTCTTACTCATAAACTTATAAAAAGTGTTGTGCGCAAAAATATTTTTATAGAGTATGTTATGTGACATTTGTCTCTTTCTACTTTTATTATGCTTATTCACAGGAAGTAGCTTTTACATAACATTTCCCTTTTCTCAGAATCAAAGAGGCCACTCTTTAAACCAGATGGGAAAGGGAAATCATAACAGCAAACTTTCAGAAATGTCTCTGTGTCACAGAAATAGGTTGAGCAGTATTAGAATAGAACACACTGATGCCAGGGAGCCCAGGGCCTGTGTACCAGAGGGCTTGACACTGTGCACCCCCAGCTCCCACCCCCACCCCCCACCCCCATCAGGAAAACAGTGCAGTTTCAATGAGCAAAGAGATAATACTTGTTTCTCTGAAAGCCTAGTGATTAGCCTCAAAGGAGTCACTTGATGATTTTACAGCTATGGGGAAGGAGGAGGAGAGAAAACATTTAGAACTCATTTACTGACACAATTATATGAAATATAAAATCAGGAAGAAGTCTAAGATCAGAATCCTTTAAGACCACTTTCTGAGATTGGAAAAGATCCAGATAAGATCAACATCCTCAATTTCCTGTCCCAGGAAGAGTTTAAAAAAAAAAAAACAACAGAAACAATGAATGAGGAGGAGAGAAAGAAAGAAATCTGAAAAACATAGAGCTTCATAGACCTTAGAAATCTTCCAGAGATAAAGCTCGGGGAAAAGAAAAAAAAAAAAAGAACTTTCAAAGGAGGAAAAAAAATAACTTTCAAGAGTTCTTTTTTCTTAGAACTTTTAGCACATTTTCTTTGAGAACTTTTAGAAGATGTGCTAAATTTAGAAAATCAAACTATAGTTTGATTGGTTGCTTAAAAATTGCATTTTATTAGGAAAAAATTCTTATTCACTAGCTGGACACAAGAAATATATTAATCCGTAATAATGGAACTGTATTGAAGGCATTAACTTTTTAGGTTGTTAGTGAATTAGTTGGATTTTATTCAACAAAAGGATGGTCTATATTATTATATCATGAGACTTTATCTTTATCCTGGCTTACAAAATTGGTTACAAAGTTAGCAATATGTAAATTTGGGGGGGATTTTTAATCAAAAGAGATAAGCAAACTTTTTTCCTAACTGAAAAAAACTCTAGGCGTGTTTTTTAGTGTTCATTATAAATGACAGTGGTAGGAGCGTGGTAGAAATGCTTTGAGAGGGAAAATAATTGCAATTATAGATTGAACCCATATTTCAAAAGATCATTTGAAGTACTTTCAACTTCTGACTTATGATGTGTCAGCAACATCTGTGATTTCAAAATTGTAATAGTGACTTAATATCAGATCACTGTTTTCATATGCTGTACAGTGTGAGCTGTGTGGTAACAGAGAACAAAGTCTTATTTTGGAGTTTTCTCAAATGTCAACTTAGCATTTCAAATAACAAGGGAATTATTTATCGGGTTCACCCCATGTTGGAACATTTTATTTACTATATCTTATTAAGACTCCAAGAAAATAAAAACTTCAATTAGTAGAAGTAGGAGTGGACTGAGAGTTAGAAGTTCTGTGTTTTACTTCTTACCCAAGTTGACCCTGGGAAAGTGACTTTATCTTTCTGGACCTCATGCCCATTATCAGAAGTGCAAAGGAGTGAGACTAGATGTTGGTTAAGGTTTTCTCCAACTCTAAAAATCATGAATCTTGCCACAATCGCTCCACTGAAGTTGTGCATCTAATAATTATAAACTTATAACACTCAAATTTTGAATAATATTAATTTTTAAACTCTGATAGTATATGATCGTAGAATATTCACATGGGAGCTTCCCAGGTGGCGCTGGTAGTAAAGAATCTCCCTACCAAAGGAAGAGATGTAAGAGACACAGTTTCGATCCCTGGGTCAAGAAGATCCCCTGGAGGAGGGAATGGCAACCCACTCCAGTATTGTTGCCTGGAGAATCCCATGGACAGAGGAGCCTGGTGGACTACAATCCATAGTGTCACAAAGAGTCGGACAAGAGTGAAGCGACTTAGCATGAACGCATATTCATATATGACTTAAACTTTGTGCTCTGTAGTTCCTGGAATTATTCTGTTTTCTTTTTGAAAGAAATGTGACTTTGCACAAACCCTTTCCAAACATTTAGAGAATTTTTCTGGTGTCTTCTGATACCTTGAGATTTGTAGCGTCTCAAAGTTCTCATACTTATTTCTTTACTGTCCAACGTTGTGCTCTGTATTGGTTCTTCTTGAACATATTCTGTATTTTAATACAATATTTTTGAGAAATGATAAGTGATTATAATTTGGAGAAATAACAAATAATCCATCATTTCAAGTATTCTTATACTCTGTAGTCCCATAATACAGAGGTAACCAGTAAAGGTTTAATTACTACTTGGATGGGTAAGAGTGTGAGTGAGACTAAATTATATGATTCAACTAAACCACCAGATTTCCAAGGAGAATTTGTGTGAACTTTGTTTTCACTTTCATATTCTCACTTAGCATTATTTGTTTACACATTGGCTTTCTCTAGGCAACTACTCATATTTTATTCTTCTTAATATCCTTAGAATTTCCTGTAACATCAAGTTATTTAATTAAGTTAACCGATTTGCGTTGCTGTCTTAAAAATGAATAACTATTATGTATGTTTTCTCTTTTTTCCTCAGTAATGATATATTTGTAAAATAATTTTCAACTTCATTTTATATATTACGTAAGACACATCTTTCTTCTAGTCTCATCTCTCCTGATTTCATATTTTAGAAACTTCTAAGAAGTCTAATAAATGCCTTAGTCATTATTATAATAATTTATTAGGACAGGGGTGTATTTTATAATATACAGTAATTTTTGTTTGATAGAAGAATATTTTAAATAATTCAACAAAATAGACATAGAAATTATGTCTATTTTGTCTTATACTTTTAAAAGTATTTTGTCTTAATTCTTTTATTTAGTAAATATTTGTCAAATAGTTAACATGAGTAGGGCACAGTGCTAGATTCAGGAAAGGAGTTTACAATACTCTGAGAAAGAGAGATGCATTTTTATTTTTTCTCCCCGTTTTATTGAGATATAATTGATATACAACACTGTATAAGTTTAAGCTATACAGCATAGTGATTTAATATACATACATGAAATGATTTTCACAAGCTTAATGATGGCCCATCATCTCATATAGTTACAAAATTAAAGAAATCGGAAAAGTTTTATTTTTCTTGTGATGACAGCTCTTAGGATTTAAGCTTTTAATGACTTTCATATATAACATACAGTAGTGTTAGCTATATGTATCAGGTTTAACCTTACATCCCTTATAAGATATGTAAGTACTTATTTATCTTATAACTGGTAGTTTGTATGTTTGACCACATTCATCTAATTCCCCTTCTTCCAACCTCCCACTTCCGGTAACCACAAATCTGATTTCTTTTTCCATAGGTTTATTTGTTTGTCTGCTTGTTTTTGAAATATAACTGACCTGCAACACATTCGTTCCTGTTACACAACATAGTGATTTGATATTTCTATGCATTTCAAACTAATCACCACAATAAGTCTAGTTATGATATGTCATTATACAAAGATATGAAATAGTTATTGGCTGCATTCTCCATACTGTACATTCTACTCGTAACTTACTTTTTCTGTAGAGAATCTCATTTTAAAATTCTGAGTACAGAGCCGTGCATAAGAATAGAAAGTGTATTAAGAACCAAAGACTTTAATTTTTGAGATAATTACAGATAATCTAATTCACAATTAAAGCTGTATTCTAAAAATGGTTTAGTGTTTTCAATTATGACAACTACAAAATAAAATAAACATGCTACCATTCAAACCCACTGATAGCATAGCAGATTTAATTATATTGTTGTGAGTTGATTTTGTGAAGCTTGATACACAGCCACACTAGTCTGTGCAGACACTCGGAAGAGTGCTATAGTATGAACTCAATCAACATTAGTAGAATCTGGACTTCCCTGGTGGTGCAGTGGTTAAGAATCTGCTGCCAATGCAGGGGGCACAGGTTTGATCCCTGGTCTGGGACAATTGCACATGCTACGAAGCAACTAGGCCCGTCTGCCACAACTACTGAGCCCAAGTTCCTCAACTACTGAAGCCTACGAGCCCTAGAGCCTGTGCTTTGCAACAAGTGAAGCCACTGCAACAGGAAGCCCATACACCACAGTGAAGACCCAGCACAATCAAAAACAAAACAAAAAAAACCCCCAAAACCAACCATATTAGTAGAATCTGTATTTTGAGCTGATTGCAGCTTTCAAACCTGAGGGCCGCAAAGGCCATCTTATTTGGGGGACCTACTAACTGTCAAGTCCCATGTGAAAGAAAAGGAAGCACATCATTCCTGCTTTCAAAGGCCACGTAGGAAGACAACTTTCACATGTGAAACTGCAAGTACTGTACTGGATGATGCTGGACTTGAAAGTAAAAATAATTGAGAAGAGAGAGGACAATGTGAGCAAAAACAACAGAGAATTGCAACCTAAAGGAACCACCTATAGATGGAAAAGCCAAAAAGGTTATAAACTATATAGAAAGATGTCATGCAATGCTTCTAAAATTTCATTTTGCCTGAGCTGTTTATATTGCTCTGCATATTTACTTTATAGCATTGAAAAATTCAGTAAATGTCTTGAGTGTTACAGGATATGTTATGGCTGCTGTTGCTAAGTCACTTCAGTCATGTCCAACTCTGTGCGACCCCATAGACAGCAGCCCACCAGGCTCCACTGTCCCTGGGATTCTCAAGGCAAGAACACTGGAGTGGGTTACCATTTCCTTCTCCAATGTATAAAAGTGAAAAGTGAAAGTGAAGTTGCTCAGTCGTGTCCGACTCTTCGCGACCCCATGGACTGCAGCCTACCAAGCTCCTCCGTCCATGGGAATGTCCAGGCAAGAGTACTGGAGTGGGTTGCCATTGCCTTCTCCAATGTTATGGCTACTATATTACAAAGATCCCTGTGAATTCTTTATGGAGAAAGCTCATCAGAAAGTATACACATAGAGTAAAAGAACCTTGGACTTAGCTTTGAGAACTAGGTTAAGTCACTTCTCCCCAGCCTCAGTTTCCTTGCCAGGGAACAGAGAAACTACCTACCTTTATAGGCCTCACTGTCCTGCTGAGATGGTCAGATAATATAAGTGATGATATATAACCTTGAAAACAGCCAGGTGAAATAGTTATCATATTTGAGAGGTCATAACCTACTGGCAGCAGTGAATCTTGAAATTTTGATTAAAAGTCAGTTGGAAAAATTGCTGCAAAATACTTTATCTTATGCCCATCCCCCAGAGATTATAGCTTCACTGAGGGGGCCCAGGAATGTATAATTTTTATATGCACCCCCCAACCTTGGTTATATCAATATAGATGGTAAGGAGACCATACTTTTGTAAATACTGTCTGAGTATGTGACCTATTTTACCAGAAAAATAAGTACTATGCATAATACAACTTAGCCTGAAAATACACAGGTTCAGAGACTTCTGAAATTGTTAGGGATCTGTGAACCCTACATTAAGAACCTTTAATCTAAGACTTTACTTTTAGAAAACTCTGTTGCATGAAATTTGCAGAAGAATTGATGTTTTTCCTTATTTAGACACAAAGCTGTTTATCTCTTTATAATAGTTGCCATTTCGCTTAATAGTTGTCATTTGCATCTTTGAAAATTTTGGAAATGAAGGAAAACAGATGTTGTTCAATTGGAAAGCCTCAAAATTTTTGTTAATTTGGTAAATTTATTCATTTTTTTATCATTAATTCAACAAATGCTGTCTTTCAGACAATGTTCTAAAGAGTTAGGATACAAAACAGACACAACAACTACAAAACAGACAAAAATCCCTACCCCCATGAGGCTTACATTACTGTGAGGAAGACATAACATAAAAGGTATACAAGTAAAATATATAGGAAGGTATATGTGATAAATGAAAATGAAGCAGGGAAAAAAACCAGGAGATGCAGTTTTAGACAGGATGGCCAGTGCATGCCCTGTTGAGAGGTGATATTGGAATAAAGACCTAAAGTAGATGAGGGGATGAGCCAGCTTTTCAGGGTGGGGGTCAGGGAACTGCAGTGCCCATGGGTACAGTCAGTGGGAAGTGCTTGAAATAGGAGCTGGGGAGGCAGGTATGGTTGGAGCAGAGTGAGATGGATGAAACCTATTGGAGAAAAGATCCAAGAAATGATGGTATTTGAGGGCTTTTGGCCCTAACTCTGAATGCCTTGTGAGCCTTTGGAGGGTTTCCTAGGAGAAGCGTAACATGATCTGACATACGTTTTAACAGGTCAGACAAGTCGATTTCTTTGTGGGCAACACGTGTACAATGTATGCATCTGAACACATCTGACTCTATTAGTACAACATTCCGTCTCCTCCCTTTTTTATGTGTGTGTGTGTGTGTTTGTGCTCTGTCACTTAGCCATGTCCAGCTCTTTGTGACCCCATGGAGTCCACTAGGAGTTCACTAGGCTCCTCTGTCCATGGAATTTCCCAGGAAAGAATACTGGAATGGATTGCCATTCCCTCCTCCAGGGGATCATCCGCACCCAGGGAATGAACCCGTGTCTCTTGCGTCTCTTTCACTGACAGGCAGATTCTTTACCACTGCACCTGGGAAGCCCTGTTCTTTACCAAAGGCGATTATTTTTGTGCTTGTTTATACTTTTTTGTAATATTTGCTTTTGGAAACAAAGGAGTCATTTCGCCTGTTTTGTGATGAACTGTCCACTGGTTCTCGTATCAAATCTGATTAGCTTGTTTGCTGTTTACTCTTCTATTTGCTGTTTGTTCAGTTGTTCAGCAGTTATTTGTTGAGTCTCCCATATGCTGAGTGTTTAGTGGTGAATGAAACCAATAGGATCCCAACGTTGATAGAGGTCACAGCCGCCCTTGTCTGTGCTGCGTAATCTTGCCCACCGCCACACCGCCACCACTCTGTCCCAATACTGTCCATTCTACAACTGTTATGAAACTCTTTTCATGCCCACTTCTCAGTACATCAGGCAGTTTTGTTCCTAGCTTAACTCCTCCCTTCTCTGTAAAAATGCTAAAATTTGATCAGTTCTCTTTTCCTTCTCAGCAACTTGTTGGAAATGATCTTTTAAGGAAATAATGCACTTTGTAAACACATTTTGCATATGAACTATTATTTTAAGAAGACAGTAACTTATTTTTTTTCTTTAATAGATGTTTCAACTAACAGAATCACATTTTTCCCCAACCACTTCTTTACTTTCTCGTATTACATGCTAGTGTGCTTTTACAAGATTTTTTTATGCTCATGAAGCTATGACCTTGTATAAGTTTCCCAGGAGACACGACTCTTCAGCATTTTGTTGGACAAACATTTGTTTTTTTTGTAACTACATGAACAAGCCAAACTGCACGTAGTCCAAAAAACAATTCTGCTTTTTTCATTACACACTTATTAAAATGCCATTACAAGGAATTCTAATATAGTGGCAATGAAAACATTTTAATTTTACCATTTAATCATGAAAAATTTAAAACTTAGCACATTTAATAAAATAACTTAATATTATTATATTAGAAAGGTTTTGCAGTGGGTTCTCAATTTTTGATTGTCAGCTGAATAGACGTGAATTAAAAAGAAGGCAGCCATGTTTTGCAAATTCAGAATGTATTTATTTATATAAACAATTAGCAGAAATCAGTATCTTTTACATTCAAAAACATATGTTAGCATACAGAGATGGAGTATTTGTAATTAAATTTAACTGTGAAATAATAACATTTCTACAATGATAATTGAGTACTATTGACTTTCAAAACACAGGAAGTTGAATAAAAAGAAAATCTAGCCAAGCTAGTGGCATTTCTATAAATTCTTTTGAGGATAGTCATGAAATTTCCAGTGAAATATGCTTTCTTAAACCAGAGAAATGAATTAACTGCTTGATTTAGACTCAGTAAATGTATCTATCTGAAAAAAACAAAAACTAAAATATCCTAGGCTGTGTATTCTGTTAATAAATATGTAGGGAATTTCTCTCTATTTTCATAATTATAACAAAAAGGAATAGCTATAAATGACTTTTTGATTTATCAGTCTTTTTTGATAAAATGAATCTGTTTTAGTTACTATGTATCTATATCCTACTTTTTTTTAATTTTTATAAATAATTATATATAAAGTATTGCATCCTTTGATTTTGGTGAAAATACTGAAGACACTTATTGTGATGTGGCTAGTTAGATCAATTACCTGTTTCTCAGTTTTTGTGTAAGATAAGAATTAAATTGCCTGATAGGGTTGTTGTGAAGAGCAAGTGAGGAAAGACTAAACTCTTACTGAAAGGGACAAAGGCAAAATTGTAAGCCACTTTCGTTGTTGTTTAGTTGCTAAGTTGTTTCCAACCCTTTTTGCGACCCCATGGACTGTAACCTGCCATGCTCCTCTGTCCATGGGATTTCCTGGCAAGAATGCTAGAGTGGGTTGCCATTTCTTTCTCCAGGACATCTTCCCGACCCAGGGATTGAACCCACATCTCCTGTATCACAGGCAGGTTCTTTACCACTGAGCCACCACGGAAGCCCAAGCCACTTTGTTACGTCATTATTATTATTCATACTACAACCATTCTCCTCTGGAAGCTGCAGCCAGCTCAGCTGTGAAGGCAGCCAAACAAACACAGCCATAATTGACCATCTTGACGTTAGAAGTCCCAGGGAGGAAACCCAGCAGTCCCAGAACCACTGAGCATGTATGACTGTGGGCTTGCCCTAACCTTGAGACTCTAGATTTAGCCAGATGAGATCAGCATGGTTTGGATGGTTTGTATCAAATGTATAGCCAAGGCAGCCATTCTCAGATCTAGGTTACCCCTGTTGCTCTATGCAGGGTACCATTGTTTTCATTCTAAGATCACTTGTGATCAGTGTTCTCCCCTGAAATGGTTCAAGGAGAACAGAGCAGTAATTTCAATTAAGTACTTTATTTTTTACCAGTGATTATATGATAGTTATTGGTATCCAATGCTTCAGCTAATGGTTGAAAAGTAAAAATCCTTGTGAAATACAGAAATTGCATCACCATCTTAGCATGAGGATATCTGGATGATTTGATATTAAGTAGGAAATAATTCAGTATCTCCACCAGCCATCCATAGGATAACATGAGTTGAGTAACTTTTGCTCTCCCTTCATGATGTTTAATTTCTAGAACAGATATTAACTACTAAGGTGAGTCAGATTATAGGTAGATGTAGATATAATTATGATCTGCTACAATTTTTTTGAATCAACTAACGTTTAATATATTTATAAACATATATTTATGTAGAAAAATTAAATATTGTTTGAATGCATGTGTGACTGCTAAATCGCCTTAGTTGTCTCCGACTCTTTGTGACCCTATGAATTGTAGCCTGCCAGGCCTTTTCTCATTAGATAACTCCTCAAATGTTGCTGTAGTCTTGTTTTTTTTTTTTATGTAAGATTTCTAGCAATGTCTCTCAAACAAAATTTGATGCTAGATGCTGGTGAAAAAACAAGTCAGGCTTAAAGGCAGTAAGTCTGTTTAAAAAATTACCAGTTGTGACTTCCCTAGTGGTCCAGTGGCTAAGACTCCATGATCCCAACTCAGCGGGCTCAGGTTTAATCCTTGGTCAGAGAGCTAGATCCCAGATGCTACAACTAAGAAGTCACATTCTGCAACTAAAAGATACTGCATACCACAGCAAAGGACTTCCCTGATAGTTCAGTTGGTAAGGAATCCGCCTGCAATGCAGGAGACCCCGGTTCAATTCCTGTTGGGAAGATCTGCTAGAGAAGGGATAGGCTACCCATTCCAGTATTGTTGGGCTTCCCTTGTGGCTCAACTGGTAAAGCCTGCGACTAAGCATTAAGTTACATACTAGAAAAATGTTCATAAAATAAAAAGATATAATTTCAGTTAAAAATATTAATAAATCTACCTATCAAAATCTAGTTCTAATTTTATTCTTAAACTGTCTAACTTTTCAGTTCAGTTACATTACCTCTACTTTTAATATGTTTTATTGTAAAATTTCTCCTTGATTTGTTAAAAACATGTTTTCCTAAATTTATAAGAAAATGATATCAAAAGACTCATGAATTATGGTTAGGTTCAGAGACTAAAACCTGAGAATCCCAATGGCACACATAATTACTAAGACTTTCACAATAATTCTGGAGAAGGAAATGGCAACCCACTCCAGTACTCTTGCCTGGAGAATTCCATGGATGGAGAAGCCTGATGTGCTGCAGTCCATGGGGTCACAAAGAGTCAGACATGACTGAGTGACCAACACTTCACAATAATTCACATTTGGGGAAATTTGTAAGCTGATATTACCAAGTTTTATCGGCCACCAAATGAAAACTTTTTATTATCAGTTAGATAATGTCCCATTCTGTTCTTGATCAAGATTTTTATTTTCCTACACATCACATCATAACCTACCACTGGCACAAAAAGGGACATGGAATTCATGTCTCCCGAGTCTGATTACTAAATCCTGTATTATGTTTGACAGTGATGCATACAACAGCCAGTAAGCAAAGCTTGAAAATTGCACTTCTTGAGTTAATTAAAACAAATACCAATGTATTCCCCTCTTTGAAAGAGGCAGTTATCCTTCATTTGACACTGGAAATATTGTCTAATGAATTCCAAAATGACCTTTCCTTGTTTTTTTCTCTCGCAAAGGCAAAGGTTACCTCTGTTTCTATTTTATCAACTGCATTGGAGCTGAGCTATCTGCCAATCTCCACATCTCCAAAGACTATTATTTACTCAAGTCCAACTGTATACTTAGCTTTCTACATAAAAAGCGCCTTTGTCAAGCCCAGTGATCTCTGATTCTAGTTCATTTCACAATACTGGGATGATTTTTCTTAATTGCTTCATAAGGTTAACCTCTGGAATGATTGTGGCTTGTAAGGTACAAGATGTTCATTAAATTGGTTTTTTCAGTAATCCATGAAGTACCAGTGAACTGACCAGAGTTGCCTGAGTTCATCTTGGTCTCAAAACAAAATGGTTAAAGGGCTCTTAGTAAGAAAGCACAAATGCCCCCAAGTCCCTTCAGGTCCCAGAAAATTGTTCAAAAACAATGGCGTTTCCTTTGTTGCCACATAACGCTAGTGTGCCTTTGTGGGAGTATATTAGAAGCTATATCACCTGCACCCAAAATGTTCTAAACCAAAGTGGTATGTTTCTGAAATTAAAATGAAAAATTAAACACTATGGAGAAAAGAGATGGATGGGATTCATTTTATGAATAATGTAGATTCTACTTCTAAAAGAAATTTTATAGATACAGAAGAGAAATTATTCTTTGGACCCTGGGAAATCCCATGAATCTTGCTTGAAAATATACTTCTATTCCAGGACTTCATGATTCATTACCAGGCTTTTTTCCGTGTGAGTGTCAGTGGATACCCACAGTGACGTACCATAGACTGAGCATTTGTGAATGTGAGTGAGTCACCTGGTAAGAGGCCTGTCCAGCTATAATCACTGACGTTGACCAAGTTGACTGGGGATAGATTCCAAGATGATTTTCTTTCAAAAATTGGGCTCTTCAGATTAAAATATGTGTTAATACTTACTGCCAGTATCCTGGAGCTTGAATCTTTCACATATGTCACTATATTAAGGACACAGTTTAGGAAGATTTACATATACAGCATTCAGAAATACTTCAGAGCTTGATAGAATAAACTCCTGAAAATATATCTAAAGTAGTTTAAAATTCTTAAAGAGATGGGAATACCAGACCACCTTACCTGCCTCCTGAGAAACCTGTGTGCAGGTCAAGAGCAACAGTTAGAACCGGACAGGGAACTGGTTCAAAATTGGAAAAGGAGTACATCAAGGCCATATATGTATATTGTCACCTACTTATTTAACTTCTGTGCAGAGTACATGCAAAATTCCAGGCTGGATGAATCAAAAGCTGGAATCAAGATTGCCAGGGGAAATATCAATAACCTCAGATATGCAGATGACACCACCCTTATGGCAGAGAGCGAAGAAGAGCTAAAGAGCCTGTTGATGAAGGTGAAAGAGCAGAGTAAAAAAGCTGGCTTACAACTCAACATTCAAAAAACTAAGATCGTGGCACCCAGTCTCATTACTTCATGGCAAATGGATGGGGGAAAAACGGAAATAGTGCCAGATTTTCTTTTCTTGGGCTCCAAAATCACTGCAGATGGTGACTGTAGCCATGAAATTAAAAGACATTTGCTCCTTGGAAGAAAAGCTATGACCAGACTAGACAGGGTATTAAAAAGCAGAGACATCACTTTGCCAACAATGGTTCATCTAGTCAAAGCTATGGTTTTTCCAGTAGTCATGTACGGATATGAGAGTTGGGCCGTAAAGAAGGCTGAGCACTGAAGCATTGATGCTTTCAAACTGTGATGTTGGAAAAAACTCTTGAGAGTCCCTTGGACAGCAAGAGGAACAAACCAGCCAATCCTAAAGAAATCATCCCTGAATATTCATGGGGAGGACAGATGCTGATGCTCCAATAGTTTGGCCACCTGATGCAAAGAAGTGACTCATTGGAAAAGACCCTGATGCTGGGAAAGACTGAGGGCCTGAGGACAAGGAGGTGACAGAGAATGAAATGGTTGGATGGCATCCCTGACTCAGTGGACGTGAATCTGAGCAAACTCTGGGAGGTTGTGAAGGACAGGGAAGCCTGATGCGCTGCAATCTGTGGAGCTGCAACGTGTGGGACATAACTTAACTACTGAACAAAAACAACAACCTTTCTTTTAAAATGTGAAAGAAACAGGATATTTTAATGTTTGAAATTAGTTTGCAAAGTATTTTCAAAGGATCAGGAAAATCAGTTTGTCTGTCTAATTGACAAAAAAAAAAAAACAACCCTACAATTTGAAAACTAAAAATAAAAAGACACACTGCAATCACAACTTCCACTCTAGAATGGTAGTAAATACTAGAAAAAAAAGTTTTCTTTTGTGACTTGTACCTGAAATCTTAGCCTATCATCTGTATAAACATAAATAGACAAACTCTGGGAAGATTTTATTGTAAGATTTATCACGTAAAAGAAATAGAGACATAGTATCTAATAAGCAAGTATTTGTTTTCTAATGTAGTACTGAGAGGCAATAAAAAGTCAAGGCCCTGGAGTCAGATTATCTGGACAGAAATCCCATCTCCACCACTTTCTAGTTGAGAGACTCTGGTCAATAAAGATAAAATATTTGAAAATGTATGGCAGATCAATTCTTCACAACCACACATTCACTAAACCAAATCTAATGTATGCCAAGTAGATATTACTTGATGTCATAAAGAGTTAGTAGCATAAATTGTATACTTGGAAAGAAAACATGAATGTACAAAAAATGTTTAGTAAAAACAGAATATATTTTATTCTCCGTGTTGAAGATAGGTCAACTTCCAGAGACATCTTTTTATTTCTTGGGGAAATGAATCATATTCTGATTCCAAAAATCAACATAGGGAAAATAAGTTGTTAATAATTTGAGACTCATAGAATACATATTACTCAATGCAGTGAAGACTGGAGCCCTGAACACAGTAAAAGTTTGGGGAACTGTTTTAAAGTCACAAGAGACATAAGAACTAAGACCTACTTGTTGTTGTTTTTCTTTTTTTTGTGGTTTTTGTTTTGATTTAATTTACACAGAGCCAAAAATTTCTGCTTCGAGTGTATGATTTAAAACTTAGTCATGACTAAATGAACAAGCCCAGGCCAAGGTTTCCAGCAACAATTTTTTCCATTGGGAAGGGTTTATGGAAATCAAGAAACCAAAACAAAAATGAATGTTATTTTTTTTTTTTCATTCCTCACAATTTGAAAATAATGCAATAAGGAAACAAATAAGCTTACTTAAAATCCATGAGATTAAATTGTCATAACATTGCTGAAATACATTATAATATCATATATTTTATATTCCTAAGGATTGTTTTTTGAGTAGCACCATAACAGTAAGATAAGCATGATTAGAAATCTCATTGATACTGCTATTTTCTATCCTCATTTTTCATGTTTCTTCGTTCTCAATTGTGGATCTTATGTCTGTGTCGATTTTTATTCTTTTCAGAGGGAATTTTACCGTGGTTTCACCAAATATCATAATTAGACATGGGGGAGTTTTTTGTTTGTTTAATTTTTAGAAAACAAATTGAAAGTTTTTTGTCTTAATGTGATATTCTGCTTTGTAATCAATATACTACTAAAATTTTCAGGTAGATAACATGGATAAAAGCAGTTTTACCAATGGGCTGATCACTATTTCAGTCAACAACCCTATGATTCAGTAATGGCTTACACTATCTCCTAAGTCTTTTCTTGGGATTCTCTAAATCTTCCTTAATGAAATGAAATATATTCAGATTAATATGGGTACATGGAAATATATTCAGATGAATACAGGTACATTGAAATGTTCATCTCTTTATATCTCTCAGTTGCATGTAGATATGCTGAAATAAGCATATCAAGAGAGCGTATTAAGCATATTAAAAAGCAGAGACATCACTTTGCCAACAAAGGTCCACCTAGTCAAGGCTGTGGTCTTTCCAGTAGTTGTGTGTGGATGTGAGAGTTGGACTATAAAGACGGCTGAGGGTCACAGAATTGATGCTTTCTAACTGTGGTGTTGGAGAAGACTGTTGAGAGTCCCTTGGACTGCAAGGAGATCAAACCAGTCAGTCCTGAAGGACATCAGTCCTGAATATTCATTGGAAGGACTGATGCTGAAGCTGAAGCTCCAGTACTTTGGCCACCTGATGCAAAGAGCTGATTCATTAGAAAAAGACCCTGATGCTGGCAGAGATTGAAGGCAGGAGGAGAAAGGGATGACAGAGAATGAGATGGTTGGATGGCATCATCAACTCAATGGATATGAGTTTGAGCAAGCTCTGGGAGTTGGTGATGAACAGGGAAGCCTGGTGTGCTGCAGTCCATGGGGTTGCAAAGAGCCAGACACAACTGAGCGGCTGAACATGCTGAATTAGGTTTGACTCCTTGAAAAACTCTTAGGTGCTGAGTATGCAGATTCCTCGGGGTTTTAACCTAGAAAAAGAGATGTCTGGGTTATTTTTGCTTTGTTTTCCTTTCTTTTACAGCTGCTGCACCTCAGGGTAGGATGATATCACTCAAAAAAGAGGCCTCCCTACAGTAATGTCTAGTTAAGTCTGCAGTCACCAGCATGTCATAGATGCTAATTCTGTCCCTACCCATTACTGCGGCTTTTGTGGAATTAGCCAGATGTTCTGTTTTGGGGGGTTGTTCTAGGTGATAGCTTTAATAATTAGTGGTTCCTGACTCTGTGCCTGTGTTTATATCTTTGGGTTTAGGATGGAAAGTCAGATGCTACAAGCCCTGCAGCTGTTGTTCCATCCCCTGGTTTACAAGCTCAGTGGAGATCCAGGCTGTGTGTTTGAGCTTTTGTCTCTGAAGTACAGGCTTAGGTTTGTTAGTGCCTAGAGCTTCCTCCTTCCTTCAGATTCCTCCTTTACCCTCCTGCCTCTCTCTCCTCCAAAATAATTCTGCTTTCTGTTCCTGGTTAAACATGTAATAAGCAGAGCAAACTGTGGCCTACTGCCTACTGACTTTCGGACAGAAGTGGAAAGACGCCAGAAGCATGTGCTGAGACCAGACCGTGAAGCTGTTAACTAGTTCTGCCTCTCCATCTCTCTCTTCCTCCCCCTTTCTTCCTTCAGTCTTTCTCACTTTTCTTCCTCCCTTTTGCTTTATTCTTATCTTTCTCCTTTCCTCCTTCCCATCTTCCTTCTTTCCTTTCTCCCTCCCATCTTCCCTCACTTTCTTCCTTGCTTCTTTCCTGCCCTTCTGCCTCTCTTCTTCTATGTTTTAAATATGAAGTTTGGTGAATACATGACCTTATACATGAATGTCCTGGCCTTTTCCCTTTTTTGTGTAATCAGTGACCTGAGTGACTTGTTTAATGCAGGGGTGTGTTATATTTGAAAATTTTACAACTCCCTACACAAATAATACCCTTAAATGGCATTTCCTTCCACAGTTGCTCCATGTCATATTCAAGACAACTAAGATGTTTTGTATTGCATTTTCATTTGTCAGATCCCAATGCTTTTTTAAGTCAGTTGAGTTCCTCATCACTCAATCATTTTAGAGACAGGCTTTGACTTCCACTTACTTTAAATACGATTGCTTCTGCCTTTTCCCCTCTACTTTGCTGATGCTGATACAATTAAAATCCCATAAAAGCCAATCCAAAATAAAGATACTGAAAATGATCAATTACATGAAGGTGATCTTGGAAAATATAAAGCAGATAATTTTTATCTAATTGTATTTCCATATATTTTTCATATCTTGCTTTTTGTTCTCTGAAAATTTCAAAAAATGCTGCAAATACAAGCAAAAGTAAATTCAGTTATATCCACTTTTAGGGAAGTCATCATTTAAAAAAGAAGTCAAAATGGTAATCTTCAAAAGTAATGAAAAGCATGAAGTAAACAAGACAGAAATAGACAAATATCATATAATATCATATAAAAAATGATACAAATGAACTTGTTTATGAAACCAAAATAGACTCACAGATATAGAACACAAACTTATGGTTACCAAAGAGAAAATGTTGAGGGGTAGGGATACATTAAGAGTTTCAGATTAAAATATACACACTGCTGTGCTGTGCTATGCTTAGTCACTCAGTTGTGTCTGACTCTGAACACCAGGGACTCTAGCCTGCCAGGCTCCTCTCCAGGCAAGATTACTGGAGTGGGTTGTGATGCACTCCTCCAGGGGATTTTCCTGACCCAGGAATCAAACGGGGGTCTCCTGCATTGCAGGCGGATTCTTTACCACCTGAACTACCAGGGCAGCCCAAAATATACACACTCCAGTTCAGTTCAGTTCAGTCACTCAGTCGTGTCTGACTCTTTGCAACCCCATGAACCACAGCATGCCAGGCCTCCCTGTCCATCACCAACTCCCGGAGTTCACTCAAACTCACGTCCATCGAGTCGGTGATGTCATCCAGCCATCTCATTCTCTGTCGTCTCCTTCTCCTCCTGTCCCCAATCCCTCCCAGCATCAGAGTCTTTTCCAGTGAGTCAACTCTTCACATGAGGTGACCAAAGTATTGGAGTTTCAGCTTTAGCATCAGTCCTTCCAATGAACACCCAGGACTGATCTCCTTTGGAATGGACTGGTTGGATCTCCTTGCAGTCCAAGGGACTCTCAGGAGTCTTCTCCAACACCACAGTTCAAAAGCATCAATTCTTCGGCGATCAGCTTTCTTCACAGTCCAACTCTCACATCCATACATGACCACGGGAAAAACCATAGCCTTGACTAGACGGACCTTTGTTGGCAAAGTAATGTCTCTGCTTTTTAATATGCTATCTAGGTTGGTCATAACTTTCCTTCCAAGGAGTAAACGTCTTTTAATTTCATGGCTGCAATCAGCATCCGCAGTGATTTTGGAACCCAAAAAAATAAAGTCTGACACTGTTTCCACTGTTTCCCCATCAATGTGCCAGCAAATTTAGAAAACTCAGCAGTGGCCACAGGACTGGAAAAAGTCAATTTTCCTTCCAATCCCAAAGAAAGGCAATGCCAAAGAATGCTCAAACTACAGCACAGTTGCACTCATCTCACTCGTTAGTAAAGTCATGCTCAAAATTCTCCAAGCCAGGCTTCAGCAATACATGAACCGTGAACTTCCATATGGTCAAGCTGGTTTTAGAAAAGGCAGAGGAACCAGAGATCAAATTGCCAACATCTGCTGTATCATGGAAAAAGCAAGAGAGTTCCAGAGAAACATCTATTTCTGCTTCATTGACTATGCCAAAGCCTTTGACTGTGTGGATCACAATAAGCTGTGGAAAATTCAGAAAGAGATGGGAATACCAGACCACCTGACCTGCCTCTTGAGAAACCTATATGCAGGTCAGGAGGCAACAGTTAGAACTGGACATGGAACAACAGACTGGTTCCAAATAGGAAAAGGAGTACATAAGGCTGTATATTGTCACCCTGCTTATTTAATTTATATGCAGAGTACATCATGAGAAACGCTGGGCTGGAAGAAGCACAAGCTGGAATCAAGATTGCCTGGAGAAATATCAGTAACCTCAGATACGCAGATGACACCACCCTTATGGCGGAAAGTGAAGAGGAACTAAAGAGCCACTTGATGAAGGTCAAAGAGGAGAGTGAAAAAGTTGGCTTGAAGCTCAACATTCAGAAAACTAAGATCATGGCATCTGGTCCCATCACTTCATGGGAAAATATACACACTGCTGCTGCTGCTGCTGCTAAGTCACTTCAGTCGTGTCCGACTCTGTGTGACCCCATAGACGGAAGCCCACCAGGCTCCCCCGTCCCTGGGATTCTCCAGGCAAGAACACTGGAGTGGGTTGCCATTTCCTTCTCCAATGTGTGAAAGTGAAAAGTGAAAGTGAAGTCGCTCAGTCGTGTCCGACCCTTAGCAAGGACCTGTTATATAGCACAGGGAACTATACCCAATATCTTGTAATAACCTGTAATGGAAGAGAATATTATAAAAGAATATATAAATATTTATATACACATGTAAAAAATTAATAGAAATTCAGTCATTGCTGCTTAAAATTAAGTAGAGAAAAACTGTTATACCTTTAAAAGGCAATAAGACCTAAAGGAACAAAAGTCTCAGCAAAGAATAAATATGCTTATTCCTGGAATCAGATATCATGGAGCATAAATTTCAGGAGAAATAAGAAAAAAGGCTAGACCATGTGTAAGTGTTTGACTATTGGTTTTTTAATGACATATTAATGAAAAAAGGGACTAGATCATATATAGTCTCCAATTAAGGAAGAAGAAAATGGAGCTGTGCAAACTAATAAGAAATATAATTATAGAGATAAAGCAAAACTTTAATTATTACTGATATGAAATGACTGGTGTTTTTTCAAATTGCATTGAAAACTTCCGTGAACCATAACTGTCACTAAATATTATAGATAATCACCCTGAATCTCCTTTAACAATGAATGATAGTTGCTTGCGTTATTGTGATTTTACAAAAACAATACAGTAGAATAGTATTTTATACTAAAAACTGGATCATAACAAATGTATGAGATGAGAGTATGAGATGAGAAATATTGTAGCTTATAATAATAAATACTCAATATTATTTTGGTCTTCACAGTAATCCATTTAAGTGTTTAACATAGTAATCTTTTTCATTCATTAAAATGCATCTAACCTTACTGCATCAATCACTGAAATCTTCTGTCACTCATTTGCAGACTGAGAATTCTAAACCTGTCTTCTGAACTTATGATTCTGAAATATTTTTGCTTTGTTTTACAGATACTTTTGCTTGCATTGTGTATTTACTCTAAACTTAAAAAATATATTGCTGTATTTACATCATGGATATATATGACTGATAATGATATTTTGCGGGGCTTCCCTGGTGGCTCAGGCAGTAAAGAATCTGCTGGCAATGCGGGTTCAATCCCTGGGTCAGTAAGATTCCCAAAGAAGGGAATGGCAACCCATTCCATTATTCTTGCCTGAAAAATTCCATTGACTGAGGAGCCTGGCAGGCTACGGTCCATGCAGTCGCAAAGAGTCAGACATGACTGAGCTTAATGACTAAAACTAAACTATCGATATTTTGTGGATTCTAGATATTGCTGGTTAAACTTGCCCCTTAAATAAGAATAGCAAATCCAGGGTAAAAGGGACAGATAAAAATGCCGAACATTTGACTAGTTTAAGAAACAGAGGCACTTGTTAGCAAAGACGTGTTACAGAAATGTGATACAACAGTTGCCTTTTGGAACTACATAAAGCTCCTGATCACACAAGGGTGAGAGAAGTATTACAGCTTCTTTGAGATGCTTTCTTGTATGTAACATAGTGTTTCCCTAATTAAATAACCCCCAAGAATTATTTTTTTCACTAAAGACCTTTTTAGTATTTTTGAAATTAACATCTGATGGAACACTTTAATAGGGTATTAAATAGTCAAGAACTTCAGACTCAAGTTTAATGATTAAAAAGAAAAGACAGAGATTCTAAAAAAATAAAAAACTTCAGCTGTCCTTGAAACTTCCACTGGCCATGAGGGATGATTTCATATTCAGTTCAGTTCATTCGCTCAGTCGTGTCCGACTCTTTGCGACCCCATGAATCACAGCATGCCAGGCCTCCCTGTCCATCATTCAGTTCAGTTCAATTTAGTCGCTCAGTCGTGTCCAACTCTTTGCGACCCCATGAATCACAGCACGCCAGGCCTCCCTGTCCATCACCAACTCCCGGAGTTCACTCAAACTCACGTCCACCGAGTCGGTGATGCCATCCAGCCATCCCATTCTCTGTTGTCCCCTTCTCCTCCTGTCCCCAATCCCTCCTAGCATCAGAGTCTTTTCCAGTGAGTCAGCTCTTCATATGAGGGGACCAAAGTATTGGAGTTTCAGCTTTAGCATCAGTCCTTCCAATGAACACCCAGGACTGATCTCCTTTAGAATGGACTGGTTGGATCTCCTTGCAGTCCAGGGGACTCTCAAGAGTCTTCTCCAACACCACCGTTCAAAAGCATCAATTTTTCAGCGATCAGCTTTCCTCACAGTTCAACTCTCACATCCATACATGACCATGGGAAAAACCATAGCCTTGACTAGACGGACCTTTGTTGGCAAAGTAATGTCTCTGCTTTTTAATATGCTATCTAGGTTGGTCATAACGTTCCTTCCAAGGAGCAAGCGTCTTTTAATTTCATGGCTGCAATCAGCATCTGCAGTGATTTTGGAGCCCCCCAAAATAAAGTCTGACACTGTTTCCACTGTTTTTCCATCTATTTCCCATGAAGTGATGGGACCAGATGCCATGATCTTTGTTTTCTGAATGTTGAGCTTCAAGCCAACCTTTTCACTCTCCTCTTTCACTTTCATCAAGAGACTTTTTAGTTCCTCTTCACTTTCTGCCATAAGGGTGGTGTCATCTGCATATCTGAGGTTATTGATATTTCTCACTGCAATCTTGATTCCAGCTTCTGCTTCTTCCAGCCCAGCGTTCCTCATGATGTACTCTGCATGGAAGTTAAATAAGCAGTGTGACAGTATACAACCTTGACGTACTCCTTTTCCTATTTGGAACCAGTGTGTTGTTCCATGTCCAGTTCTAACTGTTGCTTCCTGACCTGCATACAGGTTTCTTAAGAGGCAGGTCAGGTGGTCTGGCATTCCCATCTCTTTCAGAATTTTCCACAGTTTATTGTGAGCCATACAGTCAGAGGCTTTGGCATAGTCAATGAAACAGAAATAGATGTTTTTCTGGAACTCTCTTGCTTTCTCCATGATCCAGAGGATGTTGGCAATTTGATCTCTGGTGCCTCTGCCTTTTCTAAAACCTGCTTGAACATCTGGAAGTTCACGGTTCCTATATTGCTGAAGCCTGTCCATCATTTGAGTGGCAGTTAATAGTGTGACCCAGATCATATTAATATTGATTGAAAAGTAAAACTTTCAGAAAACTTAGATTTTAAAGGTAATGACAGTGCTTAGGTAGGCTGCGGTCCATGGGCTTGCGAGGGGTCGGACACGACTGAGCAACTTTACTTTCACTTTTCACTTTTGTGCATTGGAGAAGGAAATGGCAACCCACTCCAGTGTTCTTGCCTGGAGAACCCCAGGGACAGGGGAGCCTGGTGGACTGCCGTCTATGGGGTCGCACAGAGTCGGACACGACTGAAGTGACTTAGCAGCAGCAGTCCATCATTCAGTTCAGTTCAGTTCAGTTGCTCAGTCGTGTCCGACTCTCCGCGACCCCATGAATTACAGCACGCCAGGCCTCCCTGTCCATCACCAACTCCTGGAGTACACTCAAACTCATGTCCACAGAGTCAGTGATGCCATCCAGCCATCTCATTCTCCGTCGTCCCCTTCTCCTCCCGCCCCCAACCTTTCCCAGCATCAGAGTCTTTTCCAGTGAGTCAACTCGTCGCATGAGGTGGCCAAAGTATTGCAGTTTCAGCTTTAGCATCACTCCCTCCAATGAACATCCAGGATTGATCTCCTTTAGAATGGACTGGTTGGATCTCCTTGCAATATAAGGGACTCTCAGGAGTCTTCTCCAGCACCACAGTTCAAAAGCATCGATTCTTCGGCGATCAGCTTTCTTCACAGTCCAACTCTCACATCCATACATGACCATGGGAAAAACCATTGCCTTGACTAGACGGACCTTGGTTGGCAAAGTAATGTCTCTGCTTTTTAATATACTATCAAGGTTGGTCATAACTTTCCTTCCAAGGAGCAAGTGTCTTTTAATTTCATGGCTGCAATCAGCATCTGCAGTGATTTTGGAGCCCAAAAAATCAAAGTCTGACACTGTTTCCACTGTTTTTCCATCTATTTCCCATGAAGTGATGGGACCAGATGCTGTGATCTTTGTTTTCTGAATGTTGAGCTTCATGCCAACCTTTTCACTCTCCTCTTTCACTTTCATCAAGAGGCTTCTGAGTTCCTCTTCACTTTCTGCCATAAGGGTAGTATTAGGTCAACATAATTTAACAGATCATGGAAGATCAATGTATCTAAAAGACAAGTTAAGACACTGACATCGTAACTCTTTATATATATTACATATCTAGTTTGTTCTTTTTAATACTAGAAGGACTGTGGGTAATGAATTAGCAGGAAAGCAAAGCTGTGTTCCTTTCCTAAAATTTCCTTCATATTCCCTTTGGTTTTAATTATGAAAGAAATATATACATAGTACCATGTTTCTTCTGGCTTTCAGACACATTTGTCCATATGGGGGTTTTGAACATATTGACAATGAATGAAATTCTTCATAATGGTAGTTTGGTAGAAAGATCCCAGGATATATTCCAGATTTGAACTGTTTGACTGTTTATATCACCTATCATAATTAGAAGTCAATTTCTGAGTAGGCTGAATAAAGCAGTGTTCTTACAAAATATTTCTAAGCATACCTGCAGATAGTGGGAAGTAAAAGCAGTTCAACGCAAAATTCTAGGTAGGAAAGTGAAAAGGAAATTACTGCTGAAAAGAAGTAGTTATTGCTCTTTCTGCCTTTTTAAACTGACTTCCTTCTATTAGCTGGAAGTGTTTCTTTGGTTTACTTTTTCATAAACATTACTTTCTTACTGAGGTTTAATTTTAGAGGAAGTATGATGACCTACTTTGAAATATTTCTGTATTACACAGAAATAGAACTAGATGCTTCATCTCAGAAAGAAAATGATCACGGTTACTTTAAGTCCTTTAATATTTTTATTGAAATTTTAAATTTGTAAAAGCAGTATCACTGTGTCTGGGCATTACATTGAGATACATAGCTAATCAACAAGAACTAAGGTATTTGAGATTTATATGGACAAACTACTTCACATATCTATTTATATTTCTTAACATATTTTCAAATAATCAAAGCAGTTTGTATCAGTAATATTTCCAGAGGTTATTAAATAATTTTAATGGGTGCCAAATTTAATTGTTTTTCTCAAGGTGGATTTTATGAAACCCTACTTCTGTGAGATATACTACAAGTTTCTACGATCTGTATATGCTCTGGCTCCTTCTTGAAAATTCATAACAAATCAAAGTATCCCCTGACCTTTTTATCCAGGATGATCCTACAGTAAATAAATTGGTGGTAGTTTGGTGGTTTAGCCACAAAGTGGGGTCCGACTCTTGTGACCCCATGGACAGTAGCCCGCCAGGCTCCTCTGCCCAAGTTTCCAAATTTATGTGACCAAAACCTTTTTCCACCTGAGAACCTAATATCATTTCACAAATAAAGTGTTCAGTGGAATGCAGTTTGTGCTGTGCTGTGCTGTGCTTGGTTGCTCAGTTGTTTTCAACTCCTTGTGACCCCATGGATTGCAGTCCACCAGGCTCCTCTGTCCATGGGATTCTTCAGGCAAGAATACTGGAGTAGGTTGCCATGCCCTCCTCCAGGGGATCTTCCCAACCCTGGGACTGAACCCAGATCTCCCACATTGCAGGTGGATTTTTTACCATTGGAGAAGGAAATGGCAACCCACTCCAGTAGTCTTGCATGGAAAATCTTGGACGGAGGAGCCTGGTAGGCTACCATCCATGGGGTTGCAAAGAGTTGGACACGACTGAGTGATTTCACTTCTTTACCATCTGAGCCACCAGGAATACACTTTGAGGAACACAAGACTATTTTTATGGACATTTCATCTTCCCACTAGGGAGAATATCCTTAGAGTAAATTCAAAAGACTGATGGGTCAGAAAAAGATGTCTACCAGCTGATTATGTTTATCATAATCTTCTTCATCAAAGATGAATTGTCAAGGATGTTCTTTCTTAAACTAAGCAGGTTTGCAAAAGACAGACACCAAGGGATGTTCAGCAGCTGGATAGTAGTACTTAGAACACAATGTAAATCTTCTATGAATCACAGACAACTGGCAGTAGTATTTTGATATTAGATCTGCTACAAATCCCCAAAGTACTGGAGAACAAATAACTAGCTTGGGTTTTTTCCCTCAAAGGATTTTTTGACTTAGAAAGAGCACACAAGATATATGTTTCCATTACGATTGGAAAGAATACCAGGATTGGTTCAAATAGTAATTACATTTGAAGTTTGCTCATTTACACTTGGATACATTAATTTGGAATATCTTTAGTGGAGGTGATTTTATCAGTAACAGAAAATGCAGTGCCTAAATCCGTTACTGTACTGTACTGTGTGTGCTTAGTCATGTCCAGCTCTTCAGACCCCATAGACTGTAGCCTGCCAGGCTTCTCTGACCATGGGATTTCCCAGGCAAGAATCCTGGAGTGGGTTCCCATTTCCTTCTCCAGGGGATCTTCCCCACCCAGGAAATGAACCTGGGTCTCCTGCGTTGCAGGCAGACTCTTTACTGACTTAGCTACATGGGAAAGCTGTTACCTATGGTCAAGTGCAGTCTGAAAATATTAAACAGAATATTCCAGAAGTAAACAATCCTTAAGTTTTGAATAGAGCATCGTGTGAAGCAGCATGATGAAATCTCACTAGGTCCAGTTCTGTCCATCCAGGTTGTGAACCACCCCTTTGTCTGCCTGATGGTTAGTCGCTTTGTAGCCACCTGAGTATGAGGGGGCTATCATGGTATTGCGGCACTGTATTCAGGTGATTCCTGTTTTACTTAGTAATGATGCCAAAGCATGACACTTGTGACACGAGCAATTTTGATATGCCAAAGAGAAGCTGTGAAGTGCTTCTTAAAAGAAAGGTCTCGACCTGTAAGAAAAAATGTCATGTGATGAGGTTGCTAAGGTCTATGGTAAGAAAAAATCTTCTATCCCTTATCACAGTTTTACAGTATTCAAAAATGATGAACCTGCCCTAAAAACCAAAGCAAAACCAAAAGGACCATTACACCTAAGACATAAGAAAACAAATAAACAAGTTTGGCATTTCCATAACTTTTTGTCCACCTATTCTTTTTTTGTGTCTGCATAGCTGAGCTTGTAGGATCTCAGTTCCCTAACCAAGGATTGAACCCCTGCCCCCCAGGAGGGAAAGTGTGGAGTCCTAACCACTGGACATGCAGGGAATTCTTTTTTTAAAAACGAGTTCTATTTTATTATTTACAAATACATAGTGATCATAAGTGTACATGTCACAAATTAAAAATAGGAAAAGTAGAGACAAATGCTTGAGGGGAGTTGTTTTTTTGTTTTTGTTTTTAGTATCTTGGGGATTTAAAAAAATTTTTTAAGGAAATAAAATATATACTTTTTGCCAGGGCCATATTAGCAGTGAAGCATTTTTAACTGTGGTAATTGTGGTTTTGGTTCAGAAATAATTTGTATATTTTTCACCCCTGATGATGGGAGACAAATCAGTGTTGTATCTTCATGGGTTGCTCAACTATGGAGATCAGCAGTTACTGTGACTGAGTTGGCCCATTCTGTTTAGAAACATGTTTTAAATATTTAGCAATTAACATGTGGTCGTCCTTGATTACGTTCATAGATTTCACCAAGCAGGCACTGATAAGAGTAAAGCTGAGTAGTTATGAAAGAGATCATATGATGTGCGAAGTCCGACATGTTTACTGTTTAGCCCTTTATAGAAAGATTTGCTGTTCCCTGGTGTTAAAGGGTCTTGTGTGTATTGATAAGTGCAATGAATCACAGTCAATAGACGAAGAGTAATCCCAGAAGGGAAGTGGCTCTTTGGGACAGAAAATGTCTTGGTATGAAAATGACGTTTGAGCATAGAGAGACCTGAAAATGTGAGCAGGTCAGCCTGTAAAAATCCGAGGAAGAGTTTTCTCGCAACAGCATTCCACTTAGCATGCTTGAGAAACAGCTGGAAATCCAGAGGGGAGGTGAGTGATGTGAGGGATACATGTGTCTTAGGAGCTGTGGCCTTAGGGATGGGCCAGATCACAGCATCTTTTTAGCCACAGTAAATTTGGATGTTAAGTAATAAGGCTTTGAATTTTTTTGAGCTAAGGAAGTAACGTGAATTGATTTGTTTTAAAACAGTAGTTCTGGCTATTTTGTTGAAAACTGACTCCATAGAGACAACTAAGAAAGAAACAGGGCAATTCCAAATGAAAACAATAGCATTTAGTCTACTATCAGGCTACAAAGATACTATTGTTAGACACCTGTCATCAGTAAAGGCAATATGTTAAATCCGTGGTTTCAGCTCTGGTGTCACATTAAAATCTCAGCAGCTTTAATTGGGTTTGCAGAAAAAGTTGGTTCAGATTTTCCTGTAACATATCGTGGAAAAACCTGAACGAACTTTCTGGCCAACCCTTAAAAATATCAGTGCTAGAATCCACAAGGAGATTCTGAATTAATTTGTTTCAAGTGGAGTTTGAGAATCAGTGTTTTGTTTGTTTTAAGCTCTCCAGATCTCCTTAATGTGCAACCAGGATTGAGAACCACCGCTTTTAGAGAAGAATATAGAAGACAAAAAAAAACCCAAAAACCATGTTTTATAGGATAGCTAAGAGCAGTTCAGTATGCAGCATAAATTATCTAGGAGTTCACTTTTCCTGGAGATTGTATAAGAATTTCAAAATTATTCAGTGTCCTGGACAGTTTTAAAATCAGACTGGGAACCCATTTGTCTGAAGCAGACGTTATTCAGCTTAGGAGCTGTGTCAGTATCAGATGGCCTTTAGCGGTCCCAGACAGCCTCCTGATTCTGTTACTTGAATCAATTTGTACTGCATTTATGACCTGATGGTGCTTGCTGGCGGGGAATGGCATAGTTTGGGAGTTTTAAACACCATCATCTGTACCCAAATCATCCCCTAAAAGATAGCAAGGAGGCCCCTGCAGGTCTGCATACCCAGTGGTCCCTAGGAGCTAGTTACCCGAGTAATACAACAATATTATTTGCTATACGTAAGCATGTGGACCTTCTAAGCCTCAGGCATAGCCATTACATGAGGTCATGTGTGCTGATGTGATTTGTTGAAAGAAATAAACATGGAGTTAATCACCAGAAAGGAAACCTTATTACTTAATGTGAAAATGATTCACTTGGCATAGATCATGTGTAAGATAGAATTCTATGTTTTGACTGTAAGAAAATAAAAGACATATTTCAGCTTTCAAAAGATGCTCAGAGGACTAAAATATCCACTAGCATGTCATAGAAATATAAGAAATCAACGTGGACCTAAAAGAAAGCCAGCAGCAAGTCTAATGACAATCAGGTAGAGGGCCTTCAAATGCATTCCCTTGCCTTCATCTTCTGACCATTTTTTCTTCACCTTGATTAATGTTTTCATTGAAGGGAAAACTGAGTCTCTTTGTTAACGTCTTTGTTTCTTAACTTATCAACTTGAGAAACAGTAGGAATGGCAGAAAAGGAGGAGGGCAAAAAGAGGTGGGAGCTGTGTAAATTTTGAGGACAAAGTCAAAGTTCTGTGGGCCATCAGAGCTTTTGGGAAATCTCTGAGAGATGATGGAAAACCATTTTAATGTCCTAGATGACATTAAGATGCCTCAAGGTAACGTTATCATGACTCAAGATGAACAACTCAAAAATTATGTGACTAGAAATTCAAATATATTCTCTCAAAGTTTTCCCTTTAATAATATATTTTTAGAAATGCAGATTTTATAGAATATTTTATATAAGAAACCATCAATCTCTTTTTTAACTCAGGACTGAGTCATGTAACCCTGGTCAACTCCTCCCCTGCCCCTGTCCCTCCAAAAGTACAAAGATATAGGGAAACTTCCTTTTTTAAACCTCAGATCTGTGAGAGTCCAGTGACCAAATACATTCTCACATTTCTGGTATGTTAGCTTTTTAATATTCTCTGCATTTTGGCAAGGGGTAAGATAAATAGGATATTGTAGCATCAAACATCTTCACATGGCACAAGCTTTTACAGGACAGAGCAATGAAGCAGAGCTCTGGGAAAATACAGTTTCCTCTTTAGCTTACCTGTTACCTGCACTTTTCAGTTGCCGTGTGTTAAAAGTGTTAGTCGCTCAATCATGTCCAACTCTTTGTGACCCTATAGACTGTATCTTCTGTCCATGGGATTCTCCAGGCATGAATACTGGGGTGGGTAGCCATTCCCTTCTCCAGGGGATCTTCCCAACCCAGATATTGAACTCGGGTCTCCAGCATTGCAGGCAGATTCTTTCCCATCTGAGCCACCAGGGAAGTAAAAAAGGTTTTTGGTTGCTCCTAAAGGAGCTTCTGAATTTGTACAGCCCCAGTTGTCCAGACAATGATATTCTTTGCAGCCAAAGATGGAGAAGCTCTATAATACAGTCAGCAAAAACAAGACTGGGAGCTGACTGTGGCTCAGATCATGAACTCCTCCTTGCCAAATTCAGACTTAAATTGAATAAAGTAGGGAAAACCACTAGCCCATTCAAATATGACCTAAATCACTCCCTAACGATTATACAGTGGAAGTGAGAAATAGATTTAAGGGACTAGACCTGATAGACAGAGTGCCTGATGAACTATGATCAGAGATTCTTGACATTGTACAGGAGACAGGGAGCAAGACCATCCCCATGGAAAAGAAATGCAAAAAAGCAAAATGGCTATCTGAGCAGGCCTTACAAATAGCTGTGAAAAGAAGAAAAGCAAAAAGCAAAGGAGAAAAGGAACGATATACCCATTTGAATGTGGAGTTCCAAAGATTAGCATGGAGCAATAAGAAAGCTTTCCTCAGTGATCAGTGCAAAGAAATAGAAGAAAACAATAGAATGGGAAAGACTAGAGATCTCTTCAAGAAAGTTAGAGATACCAGGGGATCATTTCATGCAAAGTTGGGCTCAATAAAGGACAGATATGGTATGGACCTAACAGAAGCAGAAGATATTAAGAAGAGGGCAAGAATACACAGAAGAACTGTACAAAAAAAGATCTTCATGACCCAGATAATCATGAAGGTGTGATCACTCACCTAGAGCCAAACATCTTGGAATGTGAAGTCAAGTGGGCCTTAGAAAGCATCACTACAAACAAAGCTAGTGGAGGTGATGGAATTCCAGTTGAGCTATTTCAAACCCTGAAAGATGATGCTGTGAAAATGCTGCACTCAATAGGCCAGCAAATTCGGAAAACTCAGCAATGGCCAATGGACTGGAAAAGGTTAGTTTTCTTTCAATCCCTAAGAAAGGCAATGCCAAAGAATGCTCAAACTACCACACAATGGCATTCATCTCACACGCTAGTAAAGTCATGCTTAAAATTCTCCAAGCCAGGGTTTGTGAACCGTGAACTTCCAGATGTTCAGGCTGGTTTTCAAAAAGGCAGAGGAACCAGAGATCAAATTTCCAACATCCGCTGGATCATGGAAAAAGCAAGAGAGTTCCAGAAAAACATCTATTTCTGCTTTATTGCAAAGCCTTTGACTGTGTGGATCACAATAAACTGGGAAAATTCTTCAAGAGATGGGAATACCAGACCACCTGACCTGCCTCTTGAGAAACCTGTATGCAGGTCAGGAAGCAACAGTTAGAACTGGACATGGAACAACAGACTGGTTCCAAATAGGAAAAGGAGTACATCAAGGCTGTATAGTGTCACCCTGCTTATTTAACTTATATGCAGAATACATCATGAGAAATGCTGGGCTGGAGGAAGCACAAGCTGGAATCAAGATTGCTGGGAGAAATATCAATAACCTCAGATATGCAGATGACACTACCCTTATGGCAGAAAGTGAAGAACTAAAGAGCCTCTGATGAAAGACAAGAGTGTAAAAGTTAGCTTGAAAGTCAACATTCAGAATATAAAGATCATGGCATCTGGTCCCATCACTTCATGGGAAATAGATGGAAAAACAGTGGAAACAGTGCAGACTTTATTTTTGGGGCCCCACAATCACTGCAGATGATGACTGTAGCCATGAAATTAAAAAGAAGCTTACTGCTTGGAAGAAAAGTTATGACCAGCCTAGAAAGGGTATTAAAAAGGAGAGACATCACTCTGCCAACAAAGGTCTGTCTAGTCAAGGCTGTGGTTTTTCCAGTAGTCATTTATAGATGTGAGAGTTGGACTATAAAGAAAGCTGAGCACAGAAGAATTGATGCTTTGAACTGTGGTATTGGAAAAGACTCTTGAGAGTCCCTTGAACTGCAGGGAGATCCAACCAGTCCATCCTAAAGGAGATCAGTCCTGGGTGTTCATTGAAAGGACTGATGTTGAAGCTGAAACTCCAGTACTTTGGCCACACGATGTGAAGACCTTACTCATTTGAGAAGACCTGAGGCTGGGAAAGATTGAAGCAGGAGGAGAAGGGGACACGAGAGGATGAGATGGTTGGATGGCATCACCGACTCAATGGACATGAGTCTAAGTAAACTCTGGGAGTTGATCATGGACAGGGAGGCCTGGTGTGCTGCGGTCTATGGGGTCGCAAAGAGCCGGACACGACTAAGCAACTTAACTGAACTGAAAGTTCAGTTCAGTTCAGACACTCAGTTGTGTCCGACTCTTTGCGACCCCATGAATCACAGCACGCCAGGCCTCCCTGTCCATCACGAACTCCCAGAGTTCACTCAAACTCATGTCCATCGAGTCAATGATGCCATCCAACCATCTCATTCTCTGTCGTCCCCTCCTCCTCCTGCCCCCAGTCCCTCCCAGCATCAGAGTCTTTTCCAATGAGTTAGCTCTTCTCATGAGGTGGCCAAAGTATTGGAGTTTCAGCTTTAGCATCAGTCCTTCCAATGAACACCTAGGACTGGTCTCCTTTTGGATTGACTGGTTGGATCTCCTTGCAGTCCAAGTGACTCTCAAGAGTCTTCTCCAACACCACAGTTCAAAAGCATCAATTCTTCAGTGCTTAGCTTTCTTCACAGTCCAACTCTCACATCCATACATGACCATGGGACAAACCATAGCCTTGACTAAACGGACCTTTGTTGGCAAAGTAATGTCTCTGCTTTTTAATGTTATCTCTATCTTATTCTTGGTAAACTTCACATTTGAATCCTTTCAGTGTGTTATCAGAAACCTTGTGTATTAATTTCCTAAGGCTGTGTAAAAAAGTATTACAAACTGGGAGTCTTAAAACAACAGAAGTTAATTTTCTTATAGTTCTGGAAACTAGAAGTCCAAAGTTAAGGTGTCAGAAGAGCCATGTTACCTTTGAAGACTCTAGGGAAGAATCCACCCCGCTATTTCCTCTTTCTAGCTTTGGTGGTCATCAGGAATTCTCACCATTCCTTGTCTTAAAGAGGTATCGTTCCAGTCTATCCCTTTGTCATGTAGTCTTCTCCCATGTGGGTCTATATCTATGTCCAAATGTCCCTCTTCTGTTTTGTTAAAAAACCAATGGCTTAGAAGTCATTAGTCTATCTCAACTCTATTGTTATGGGAATTCTATATGGAATATCATCCTCATTTGTAAAACTACAGAATAAAATTAGAGTTTGTCATAAACCCATGCTCATATATGAACATCCACTTTTCTTTCTCCCTCCAATCAACACATTATAATTGGGGGAAACTTTGTCATTTTTTTGTATTTGTTCCCAAAAAAGAAGGGTTTGTGTGTGTGAGTCAACAGAGCATCTTGCAAAATTTAAAAGACCAAAGTACCCTAACATCATACATAATTGAAAACAACAACCTGCATATAATTATATAATTTCATTTTAGTGTGTCAGCTTTAGAGATAAAACAACAATCAGTTATTTGCTGTTTTGAAGGAAGAAAGCTTAAGAATCGTACAACTTATATTTGGATTTATCATTTAGATATTTGACAGTTAATCAGAAAAATAGACTTGATGTTAATGCTTCCCAGTTGAGACAGGCATTTGTGATTGATTTGTATTTAAGAGGAGCATTCAATCCATGCCTTTTCCTAACCTGCAGCTACCCATAATAGAAATTTCCTTTGTGAAAATATGACACTCCCACCCCTGGAATGGCTATTTCAAAGATTTCTTTCACCACCCTCCTCAAGCCTTACTGGGGACTCTTGCCCCAGAACACCCTGACACACCTTCAGCAGTGAAACCTGCCTCTTTGTTCAAAGAGAAAATAGAGTGATGGGTGAGACTTCCCTGTCCTCTCCCCTCATCTGAATTCTTCCTTTCATGAAAGGCATTCCTTTTCCCTCCCACAACCAACATCTTCCCCCGTGTTCCATACCCCATCCCTTCTTCCTAAATCAATCTTCCTAAATTTCTGTGCTATCAGCAACTTTTTTTCTCTAGTTTTTGTCTTTAACCTGCAAATTAGATTTAGTCTCCCCAGTGTTTGAAGAGGTAAAAAAGAAAACAAAAAAAGAGGCAGAATGAGACAAGAAAAGGAAAGGAACCCAAAGCAATTGAACATAAACAGATAGCAGCTACTTTTGAGCATGTTTTTGCTTCTTAGCCCAGCTTTTTGTAAGGCCAGTCTAACATCATTGACTTCATGTTTTCACCTCCTGTTTACACTTCATGCAACTGTCCTGCAGCTTTACAGCTCTCCTGGAGCTACCTTACAAATGTCCCTAACCATCTCCAGGTCACCAAAATTTCAAAGCATTTGAATCGTCTTGCATTTTCACTCAGGCAGTTCATACTCTGCATTGTCAAAATATCTTCCTTTGGGTAAAAGAGATTTTCCAGCCCTGAATGGTGTAAAGCAAAGATCAGCCTTAAAACTGACTTAGAGTATTGCCTTTTTTGGGCTTCCCTGGTGGCTCAGAAGGTAAAGAATCTGCCTGCAATGCAGGAAACCCAGGTTTAATCCCTGGGTTGGGAAGATCCCCTGGAGAAGTGAATGGCAACCGTTCCAGTATTCTTGCCTGGAGAATTCTTTGGACAGAGGAGCATAGCAGGCTACAGTCCATGGAGTTCTAAAACTGGACGTGATTGAGCTTAATGACTAAACTATTGCTTTTTTTAGTGAAAAGAGTTGAACACTTCTACAATTATGTTTAATAGAATGCAAATAAACCTGTTATGTGTATAGGAGTTATAAAACTGTAGGATTAAAATGAGAATTCTAATCTTATTAGCATGAGTGCATATAGGATGTATTATATAATTTAATGACTGGGGATATATTGTTTTAAAATTACTCAGTAATTTTTATTGGGTGTGTGTTTTGCTCTGAAACTAGTTCATGATTCCCATGTACACCATTTTTAAGCTATCATTCATTCTCATTTGCTTATATTGAATAGCCAAAGAAATTCAATAAATATGTTATTAAGCTTACTATACTTAGATTTCATTTAAAATAGAATGCATTGGTGAGTTGATTACAATTTGTGTGAAAGTGAACTTATTTTAGTCAAAGTTAGTAGCCTGTTGATATTGTTAACTTTGCTCCATCATTTAAAAATGTCAACCTAAGAATGGTTTCCAATAAATAAATGTTTGTTACTGTTAACAAGAAAATTTGATAGTGAGGCAGAAAACCACTGACTAAAATAGACAAACATGTGTTGGAGAAGACTCTTGAGAGTCCCTTGGACTGCAAGGAGATCCAACCAGTCCATTCTAAGGGAGATCAGTCCTGGGTGTTCATTGGAAGGACTGATGCTGAAGCTGAAGCTCCAATACTTTGGCCACCTCATGCGACGAGTTGACTCACTGGAAAAGACTCTGATGCTGGGAGGGATTGGGGGCAGGAGGAGAAGGAGACGACAGAGAATGAGATGGCTGGATGGCATCACCGACTCGATGGACATGAGTTTGAGTGAACTCCAGGAGTTGGTGATGGACAGGGAGGCCTGGCGTGCTGTGATTCATGGGGTCGCAAAGAGTCAGACACGACTGAGCGACTGAACTGAACTAAACTGAACTGAAGACCTGTGATAAAATGTTACATGTGAATTTCTAAGATCTGGTAAAAAAATATTCCTTTCTTTGGACTTATTTTCTGTACTATTATGAGAAGGCATTAACTTTTATGTGCCAGAATATTTTTAGTTCTGTATTTGCTCTTCTTGGCTGAAGGAGATTGTCAATCCCATTACCCCCTTCCCCAATTCTGCACCCTTTCCCACCCATACCTAGGCATCTGCAAGCATATCACCCATTCTGGCCACACATAGCTTATTTCCCTCGCCACAGTTACCCAGTTTTGTTTTGCTTGTTTTGTTTTCTGAGAGTACTTTGTCCAAGAAAGATTGTGTTGAAAGTATCTTGTACTCAGTCTTAAGCTCCAGGTGGCCAGGTTTGGTATCACATTGAGAGAACTTACCTGAAAATGAAGTCATCACAGAGACAAGGGAGACAGAGTTGTAATAACTTTGGTATTGCTTTAAAAATGATACAGATGAACTTACCTACAAAACAGAAACAGATTCACAGACTTTGAAAAAAATTTTGGTTACCAAAGGGGAAAAGTGGGAGGAGGGTTAAATTAGGAGTTTCAGATTAATGTATACACACTGCTGCTGCTGCTGCTGCTAAGTCACTTCAGTCATGTCCGACTCTGTGTGACCCCACTGACGGCAGCCCACCAGGCTCCCCCGTCCCTGGGATTCTCCAGGCAAGAACACTGGAGTGGGTTGCCATTTCCTTCTCCAATGTGTGAAAGTGGAAAGTGAAAAGTGAAAGTGAAGTCGCTCAGTCGTGTCCGACCCTTAGCGACCCCACGGACTGCAGCCTACCAGGCTCCTCCATCCATGGGATTTTCTAGGCAATAGTACTGGAGTGGCTTGCCATTGCCTTCTCCGGCCATTGACACTATTATATATAAAATAGATAATCCACAAGGACCTGCTGTATAGCATAGGGAACTGTATTCAACATTCTGTAATAACCTACATGGGAAGGGAATCTGAGGGAGAGTGGATGTGTATATATGTATGAATGAGTGACTTTGCTGCATACCCAGAACACAACATTGTAAATCAAATATAATATAAAATAAAAGCCAAGTTTCTAAAATGTACAAAGATTAAAAAGAAGCACAGACTTTGGTAGATTCCTAAGTACATCTGTGCCTGCATCCCTGAATCCATGTCCTGGATTCTTGGTGATATCCCCAAAACATTTCCTTTTTACTTCAACTAGTTTGAATAGTGTTTCTATGAGGGACTCAAACTGATGCTATAGCTTAATCAACCCTCACTTGACTAACATGGAGGAAACATTGTTGATCTTAGAGTTTATGTTGTTGAGGATTTTATAACTTATCCTCATTTGTTGTCTGTTCATTCTCTTATTTTTTAAATGTATCACTGTCTTTCATGCAACCAGATATGATGGCAATTAACTGCACAAGCCACATTTTAATGTTTTTAAGTGTAAAAATATATTCTGAATTTTTCTATCTCAGTGACTATTTATCCATATTATAATCCATTGTTGGTAATTTAATGGCCATAAAACGCATTTTGCAGAAAATCTAGTGGTTTATAAAATTCTGTTTAATATTTAGTTTTAAGGTGGAAAATGTATTAAGCAATGTAATATTGAGTCTTCTCAGCCTTCTCATTATATAGTTTTTAAAAATCAGTTACCAAATTTCATAAACCCAAATATTTCAGATAATTTTCCCAATTTTTTATTTAATGGATAAAGTATGTTTCCAAGTTGAACCTTTATTTTTTACCTTCCAAAGTTCAGTAGAGAAAAAAAGACAGTGAGCAGCACCTTTAAAAATAACTAAAAGTCATCTTTCAAAATACTGACTTAAGGTGGCTTAAGGTAACAAGATGTCTTGGTTGTCCTCAGGTGTGTCTCCTGGCACAGTTAGTGGTCAGTCACAAGCTCCCAGGATTCAGACGTGTAACTGTCACCTAGCATCCGTCACAGATCAGAGGTCTCCATGTCCACGGGTAAAGGGTAATTAGAATTAGAACAATAGATCACATTTTTACTTCTAATGCTAGCATTTCCTTTTAGATTTCCTTTTAGAATTTGTTTGATTTTTTTCCCCCACTAGCTTTAGTTTCGGAGAAGGCAATGGCAAGCCACTCCAGTACTCTTGCCTAGAAAATCCCATGGATGGAGGCCTGGTAGGCTGCAGTCCAGTCCGTGGGGTCGCTAAGGGTTGGACACGACTGAGCGACTTCACTTTCACACATTGGAGAAGGAAATGGCAACCCACTCCAGTGTTCTTGCTTGGAGAATCCCAGGGACAGGGCAGCCTGTTGGGCTGCCATCTATGGGGTCACACAGAGTCGGACACGACTGAAGTGACTTAGCAGCAGCAGCAGCAGCTTTAGTTTCTCAAATACACCCCTGCAGCACAATCACATCTAAGTTTTCAGATAAACCTACTGAATCAGAATCTCAGTTATAGGAGAAAGGGGAATTTGCATTTCCAATAAACCCTCCAGGTGACTTTTATGCATTCTCTAACTTGAGAACTATTGACCAAAACTAGAACCTTGGCTTCACCTTGGAATTCCTTCAGTTCAGTTCAGTCACTCGGTTGTGTCCGACTCTTTGCGACCCCATGACTCACAGCACGCCATGCTTCCCTGTCCTTAGAGAGCTTTATAAAATGCTGGAGGTGGGTCCCACCCCCAGAGATCCTGATACTATTCAGGAGCAGGGCCTGGGTATCATCAGGCTTTAAAAAAAGGTTTAGTCCAGAACAACTTAGATGCTCATGAAACAATCACTTAGCTTAAAATTAAAAATAAAAGTCATCAAAAACACATGAGGATTTAACCTTTGGATTTTGTGTTCCTACCAGACAATAAGACATCAAAAAACAAAAAAGGAAATGCAAGAGTGCTTCCAGTAAATAAACATATACTTACTGAGCATTACTTTATGCTCTGCACCTCATGGCAAAAAGATATTTAAAATAAAACTTTCTCTTTTTTGCTTTAATTACTAGAAGACTCAAAGCTAAACTTTCTGCATAATGACAGCAGCTGTACGCATCTCAGTGTTTGGTATTTTACTTCTCTTTACAGCGTGTCAGTGCCTCTCAGCAGTACACAGAAATGACTTCTGAAAGTTTTGGACCTCATCCAAAATGTATTAAATCAGAACTTATGGCAGAAGTAGCCAGGTACTTACATTGCACACAACTTAATGGTTGATCCTTTTGTGCACCGTTTTTAAAATCACTGCTCTGCATGATTGGTTTTCAAACCTCTATGTTTATACGAATCAGCCTGGGGACTTGGTAAAGTACGAATGTTCCGGTCTCACCCATTATGATTCACTTGGTCTCAAAGGAGACCAAAGATCTGGCATCTCTAAAAAGCGTCACAGTGTTTCTGATGCAGGCTTTCAGTGAACCACATCTTAAAAATCATTATGGGATATGGATTTTATGATTCTATTTGTCATGATATGTTCACTTATTGTAGTATAAACTGCTAAAATTCCTCTGGTGATTAAATGTAGTCTTTAAAGTCTTAAAAAAAGAAACAAACTTAGATATCATTGAATCCAGTGGTTTTCTAGATTTCTGTGCAACTTTATGATTAGATTGAAGCTCTACAAAGAGTAGAAGGATGTGCAAGAGAAAAGTCTCTGCCTTCCCCACCCCCCATGTTGCCCTGCAGCCCTACTAAGGTCTACTTTGATCTCTTCATATGTTGGGTTGCTGTTGTTGTTTAGTTGCTAAGTTGTGTCTGACTCTTTTGTGACCCCATGGACTGTAGCCTACCAGACTCCTCTGTCCATGGGATTTCTCAGGCAAGAATACTGGAATAGGTTGCCATTCCCTTCTGCAGTGGATCTTCCTAATCCAGGGATTGAACCCATGACTCCTGCTTGGCAGGCAGATTCTTTACCACTGAGTACCTAGGAAGCCCAAAAATTGGGTTTACTATGTAGTATATTCTTGGAAGAAATGGTTCTACTTCTCCAAGGTATTTTGAAAACCACACATTAGTCCAGTGTTTGTGTTTCACAGATAAGATAACAAAGTCCTTAGAGAAGTTTTCTTTGCTGACCACAAGCATGAAGCTAGAAAATGCAAGAGTCTAGAAAAGCAGAAAACAAGAAAGTAAAATTAAAATTTACAAAATAATAATAAGGTATGTCCCTTGTTCTCAAAGAACCTCAAGTGTAACTGTGAGACGAGAATGTTGGAATAAGAAACAAAGAGCACTAGTGTCAATTTTCTTCTGTAGAATGTGCTTTGGGGTGATTAAGAGAGGCTTTATGAAAAAAGCAGAACTTGAGCTAGGCTCTCACACTGAATAAGAATTAGAAAGATAAGGAAAGCATGGAAGCACACAGCCTGTGCCCTTTTGTGAAGGAGGAACTTAGCATGGCATGTGAATAGGCTAAGGAAGAGACTAGACTAAATGGGCCTTACATCTCTGGGTTGAGGAAAAGGAGAACGTAAGTTTGTATCAATGGTTTAGAATTATTATATGAAGGACCTTTTGAAAAACAATATGAATAATTCCTTCCTAACTTACTTCTTAACTTCTCAAACCTCGCAATTCCTCCTTGTCTCTACTGAGAAATTGTGTACTAAAAGACTATCAAATAAATGCAAGCAAATGATCAAGCAGAACACTCATAGACTTTCTAGAATGGCATATGTTGGGGAATACACAGACAGAATGCTCATCACACTCAAGTGCAGTGCATTGGAACAGACAACAGACCCTGAGAAAATCAGAACTGGAACCAAATAGCCATGTGCCATTGCAGAACCTTGGTCCCTAGCTCTGTTCTGCCATTCCAGCCTTCCTTGCTGGGAGAGAACCAACCCTTTTGCTGGAATCCTAATAGCACTGGGGTCCACAATAGCTCAGTGACTTCCAGACTTTATCTACCATCTAAACACTCTACTATCTTGCTTAAAGGTCTTCCTAGAGACCAACATCATCAGTATCAGCTTGGACTTTATTAGAAATTCAGAATCTCAGGCCCCAACCCAGACCTACTAAATTAGAATCTCCATTTTAGCAAGATCTCCAGGTTATATGTTTGAGAAACACCAATTAATTGATTTACTTCAGCATTAACTATAGCTCTTGTCTTGGGCAACTTTATTCTTACCTCTCAGAGACTCAGCAGATGGAGTCCTACCATTTCCCAGGGAGAACCTTTTCTTCTGAACTTGAGTCACCCTGGAGTAATTGGGTCAGCATTCCTCAAACTAGTGTTCTGTGAAAAACAAACAAATGGGGAAAAGCATGCCATGCTCAGATATGTTTGAGAAATTCTTGGTTAAATAAACCTAAATAATTCTATTTACTTCAGGAATTCTCAAAGCTTTCAATATGCTAATGGACGTTATAATGCTTCAGTAAACAATCATGGAAAATGCGCATCACAGAAAAGAGAATTTTGCTAATTTATTTGACTATTCAAACATTTTTCTCAAGTTAGAACTATTAACATCTCAAGTGAAAAATCCCTGCTAGGATCCTCAAATACCAGTTTGGGGAACATTAAGCTAGACCCATGTATGTGCTCGAAACAGCTGATGAATTGCCAGTGATGTGTTTTCTTATCCCAAGACTCCAGTGGACTCAATGCATATATTGCTGACTTCAATTCCTCTCTTCTCTTTTGCATTGTTATCTTTCTGCATTGTCACATGACCACCCAAAGACCTAGAAATGGCTGAGATTAAAAGACTAATAAGAAGAACTAAATTCCTTTCTTCCTGAGCCCTAAATTTTAACCATAACCCTTCCCTTGTTTCCAAATCTGTTTGTACAGGGGCTTTTGTTTCTCTGAGACAAACTGGGAACTCTGTTACCAGATTTCTGGTCAGATGGTCAAGCAGTCAGAGTGTCCAGTGACCACCATGTGCTCAACGTTTTATTAGGTATGGTGAGGGGTGCAAAGGAGTAAGAAGACATTATCTCTGCATCTGAGAGCTTCAGCCTAATAAAGGATTAAGAGTATGTTTCTAGAAAAGGCAGAAATTTTAAAAGACTCAAGGGAAAACCATGGGATTTAAAGGAATAAGAATTATTCTTGACCCTAAGGAGTTTACAATTTTTTTAAGAAAATAGACAAAAATGACAGTAAGAGAACAAGGGGCCCATGAGTGCAGGGCAAAGGGGTTGATTAATTGTGGGGAAAAGGGAATAGGAAAGGAGTCATAGAGAGGACAACTAATAAATTATGCCCTGGAGAATGAGTAGGGTTTTCCACATGGAGTAGGAAAGGAGGTGAATTGTGAGCTGAAGAGTAGCATCGATTTCAAGTTGACACGAGACAGACACAGATCAAGAAAGATTGGTCTCATCTTCACGCATGTTAAAAAAATCCCACTCTGTACAAGTAGAGAGAACTGGTGTGAAATTATGTTGCACTCCCTAGACTGGCGATACAAATGCAAAGGAGGAAGAAATGAGTTAAGAGCAGAGTGGCTGTTGGGAGCTGAGCCAGCTGTCCTTGTGTGGGAAGCCGGAGGAGAGAACAGAGCAGTGCAGTGTCAGGACAGTGCGAGAGGGCGGAATCAAAGCGAAGAGCAGGAAGTCCCAAAATACAGATTAAAGTTTGGGTCACATCTGCCTCAGACAAAGGCACTTAGAGGTGGTCAGTTGTGTGCTGACGCTGGGCAACATAGAGAAAAGCCCACGTAACAAGAAACGTTTCAGTAGGGTCTTATTGTGAGCTATCTTGATCTAATGTCGGTAGCGAGAATTGGAGGAAATCCTAGAGTGAGAGATAAATGCAGGCAGTGTTTTAAGAGAAGGAAAAATATATGTAAAATAAAGCAACGGCACTATAAAATTCGTAATCCTTCTGGGAAATGAAGTACATAGGAAGAGTCATGGAACACATCTGGGAAGGGGAAGGGCTGGTTTCTGGATCAGGCTTGTCCTGACTAAGCCTCTTCTTGGCCTCAGTCGTCACGTTGGCTTAAAAATAAAGATAATCTGAACGGTCTCAAGTTTTCCTTTGAGCTTTAAATTCTGTGATCCTCAGAACAAAGATGGCACAGAGGGAGGAAATGAAGCAGAAAGACTGAGAGCAAGGCTCACTTGAATGCAGACACTGAGTAGAATTATATCTGAGACACAAAAGATGGTTTGTATTACAATATAGAAGTAAATATTCGGATAACTGAAAATACTAGTATGTACTTACCACTGCATTTGTTACTACCAATAAAACCTCTTCACTTCTCTATCACTGTATGTAATTTAGAAAATGCTATTGAGGCTAAGAAAACAAGAGAAAAGAAATTTGTTGAGTGCCTACTGCTTATCCGTTTGTATATACAATGCCTGCAATTTCTGTATGCGGAAAAAATGACTGTTACTTAACAATTACTTGGAATATTAAGCATAGGCATCTGTTCAATTTGTATACAGACAGATTAGTCCATTCAAAAAAGGGAAGAAATAATTTGTAGATGTTTTGGTTGGGGGGTGTACGGTATAGGGGTATGTTTTACATGTTAAACGACAGTTAGTTTGACCATACCAATATGGCATGGTCACATTTGCTGCAACCTACTATAATAGTGACATTGCCAAGACATAAAAAATCCAAGCAAAGTCCAATTTCTCATTAACCAGGAGGGCTTTTTAATATCCCATGTCATCTTCTGCTGAAAAAGAACCCTCTGCCTCCCAGGGCTGGGTAAATCAGAGATTGACTGAGATCGTGGCCTACCTTCTCTCTGTTTATCAACCTAAAGATGTCAGGCAGACTGTTGGTGCTGCTTGCACCATTCCCACTGCTGTTTGTTTGTTTTTGCGTGCTCCTCTTTGGATGAATAAAAATACTCTGTCCTGTGAGCTCTAAGAGCAAGATGTGCCACTCTCTTGACCCCCCCACCACGCCTCCATCAATATTGATTTGAAACAAACCCCTAGGGTCGTCTGTGTTCCTGGCAACGCTTCAATACTAACATGTGGTTAATTTTTTAGAGGATTTTTCTTTCCCTTCCTGTGCTCAAGAGGAGCCGTGGAGTGTGTGGGAAACAGCAGCTTGATATGCGCATCTGTGGCGCTTGCATATTTTCCTTAGAGATAGTGACCCTTTCTTCCTAACCCTTCTTCTTCCACTGCACGTTGTGTCCTAGGAACTCAGAAAGAGACACATCTCCCAAATGCTTGGAGGCCTTGTAAGGACATTCCTAATGACCTGGTATTGAGAAAGTTCATAGAAGTCTTACTGCTCTCTTCCTCACAAAATTTATCAATGTTAATGCATATTATCACATTTACAGCCATTTATTTTTTTTTTGAAATTTAAGTGGTTATTATTATTATTGCAATACATTCATGCTGTCAGTTCATCCTTTTCCAGTCTGTTATAAATATGTGTACATTTTTATTTTATTTTTTTGAGTCATTAATTTATTTTTTATTGGAGGCAAATTATTTTACAATATTATATTGGTTGGTTTTGCCATACATTGACATGAATTCGCCCCGGGTTTACATAAGTTCCCCCTCCTGAACCCCCCTCCCACCTCCCTCTTCCCTTTATCCTCCCTCTGGGTCATCCCTGCACGCCAGCCCCAAGCATCCTATAACGTGCATCGACCCTGAACTGGTGATTCGTTTCACATATGACAACATGCATGTTTCAATGCCATTCTCCCAAATCATCCCACCCTCACCCTCTCCCACAGAGTCCCAAAGACTGTTCTATACATCTGTGTCTCTTTTGCTGTCTCGTATACAGGGTTATCATTTCCATCTTTCTAAATTCCATATATATGCGTTAGTATACTGTATTGGTGTTTTTCTTTCTGGCTTACTTCACTCTGTATAATAGGCTCCAGTTTCATCCACCTCATTAGAACTGATTCAAATGTATTCTTTTTAATGGCTGAATAATACTCCATTGTGTATATGTACCAAAGCTTTCTTATCCATTTGTCTGCAGATGGACATCTAGGTTGCTTCCATGTCCTGGCTATTATAAACAGTGCTGCAATGAACATTGGAGTACATGTGTCTCTTTCAATTCTGGTTTCCTCGGTGTGTATGCCCAGGAGTGCGATTGCTGGATCATATGGCAGTTCTATTTCCAGTTTTTTGAGGAATCTCCATACTGTTCTCCATAGTGGCTTTACAGCCATTTATCTTCAATATTTGTTGGTGCATTGTGTTACTAAATGCAAAGGCTCTTAAAAATACTTGCTCAAAGGATATCAGTTCTATTAAATAACTAATTTCTGACCAAGAGCAGAACAAACATCTTTGGGTAAATAATGGAGCTCTGACTTTTTTTTTTTTAACCACTGCTCTTATCTTTTCCACGAAGGACAATGAGTTGTGTTGTTTTAATTTGCAAATTTTGTGAGAACTGTCAGCCAGAACATTCCTGTATCTATTTTCAGTAACATAAGAAACCACCCACCTTAAAATCCTATTATAGTGAATAAACACATTTCTTCAGTTCAGTTCAGTTCAGTTCAGTCGCTCAGTCGTGTTCCACTCTCCGCGACCCCATAATCACAGCACGCCAGGCCTCTCTGTCCATCACCAACTCCCGGAGTTCACTCAAACTCATGTCCATCGAGTTGGTGATGCCATCCAGCCATCTCATCCTCTGTTGTCCCCTTCTCCTCCTGCCCCCAATCTCTCCCAGCATCAGGGTCTTTTCCAATGAGTCAACTCTTCTCATGAGGTGGCCAAAGTATTCGAGTTTCAGCTTTAGAATCAGTCCTTCCAATGAACACCCAGGAATGATCTCCTTTATTTATTGATTTTTTTTTCATATAGCCCCCTACCTATATATTGGTAGGGGGTTTCCCTGGTGACTTTGTGCTAAACAACCCACCTGCCATGTTGGAGATGCAGATTCGATCCCTGAGTTGGAAAGATACCCTGGAGGAGGAAATGGCACCAACTCCAGTTTTCTTGGAGGGGAGATCACATGGACAGAGGACCCTGGCAGGCTACAGACCATGTGATCGCAAAAGAGTTGGACATGACTTAGTGAATAAACAACAATAATAACAACAAATATATATGTGTGTGTGCTTCCCAGGTGGAATTTAGTGGTAAAGAATATATCTATCTATCTGAGTCACTTTGTTGTACACTTGAAACTAACATCATGATGTAAATCAACTATATCTTTAAATAATAAAAGCAAAATTGTCTTTCAGCAAATACAGGTGTCTTTCTCAGAGGAAAGTCTATTGCCGAGAAATAGGATGTTCTCTATTTCTTCTCTAAAGGGGATTTTGCGTTTTGGCTTTTCTCAAGTTCCTCTCCTCCACTCTGGCCTATGGAAGGATAGGTCACTGTCGATAAGATCAGCCACACACCCTTCTTCATCAGCCCAGGAGTATAGAAGTGGCTAGAGCTGGGTGAGTCACACAGAGGCTTCCTCCTCCGTGTTCAGGTACTCATCCCTTCTTCTCCAGATCTAGCGAGCCTCCCAGCTGGGGGCAGCTGGACACCTCTTGCCTTTCCCCTTGCAGAGGGGCTGGTGGGAGATGTGGGATTCTGGCCAAAGCAGCTCCAGGACTCCTGGGGAGAGAAAGGACCTTCCTTTTTCTCCCCTTCCTGTGATCATATGCGATATGCCTTTTGCTAAACTCCAAGGGCTATTTAGTGCAGAACAAAGACTTGGTTGGGGTTCAAGCATCAGTGCTATAGTGACTTCCTCTGCTGCTTATAGAAAGAAAAGTTCTTATTGGCAAAGGCTCACTCTCCCTAGCAGCCCCCAAAGAGGGTGCCCTGGGCAGTTCCCAATCCCTTCCTAACATGACCTTGTTTTCCTGTGGACCGAGACCAAGATGTTCCTCCCACCCTACTCTTCTTTTTTTTTTTCCCTGCATTGGTAGGTGGATTCTTTACCTCTGAGCCACCAGGGAAGCCTCTAGGTTTATTTTTTTTTACTTACTTTAATTGATTTCTTTATTTTTTATTAATTAATTTACTTTTTATTGGAGGCTAATTATTTTACAATATTATATTGGTTGGTTTTGCCATACATTGACATGAATCCACCCCGGGTGTACATTTAGAATGGACTGGTTGGATCTCCTTGCAGTGCAAGGGACTCTCAAGAGTCTTCTCCAGCACCACAGTTCAAAAGCATCAATTCTTCTGCGGTCAGCTTTCTTCACAGTCCAACTCTCACATCCATAAATGACCAGTGGAAAAACCATAGCCTTGACTAGACGGACCTTTGTTGGCAAAGTAGTGTCTCTGCTTTATAATATGCTGTCTAGGTTGGTTATAACTTTCCTTCCAAGGAGTAAGCGTCTTTTAATTTCATGGCTACAGTCACCATCTGCAGTGATTTTGGAGCCCAAAAAAATAAAGTCGGACACTGTTTCCACTCTTTCCCCATCTATTTCCCATGAAGTGATGGGACCGGATGCCATGATGTTTGTTTTCTGAATGTTGAGCTTCAAGCCAACTTTTTCACTCTCCTCTTTCAGTTCATCAAGAGGCTCTTTAGTTCTTCACTTTCTGCCATAAGGGTGGTGTCATCTGCATATCTGAGGTTACTGATATTTCTCCCGGCAATCTTGACTCCAGCTTGTGCTTATTCCAGCCCAGTGTTTCTCATGATGTACTCTGCATATAAGTTAAGTAAGCAGGGTGACAGTATACAGCCTTGACATACTCCTTTTCCTATTTGGAATCAGTCTGTTCTTCCATGTTCAGTTCGAACTGTTGCTTCCCGACCTGCATACAGGTTTCTTAGGAGGCAGGTCAGGTGGTCTGGTATTCCCATTGATTTCAGAATTTTCCACAGTTTATTGTGATCCACACAGTCTAAGGCTTTGGCATAGTCAATAAAGCAGAAATAGATGTTTCTCTGGAACTCTCTTGCTTTTCTGATGATCCAGTGGATGTTAGCAATTTGATCTCTGGTTCCTCTGCCTTTTCTCAAACCAGCTTGAACATCTGGAAGTTCATGGTTCATGTATTGCTGAAGCTTGGCTTGGAGAATTTTGAGCATTACTTTACTAGTGTGTGAGATAGGAGCATCCAATTCTTTCTTTAACTGCTCACAGTAGAAAAATATGTACTTCAAATTATTTTATCAGTAATGGTGTCAGGTTCTATGAAAAGATCTATTCTTTGTCATGTATTTGACCATGTAGTTATCTGCAAACATCTTTGGTTAAATAAAATTTGAATAGAATTTTATCAAATTGAATGATGCATACACCATAGCAGAAATCCTGTGGAACTGCCATTTCTGGTTAAATAGCCACAGAATGTTTAAGAAATGCCTGAAATTTTAATAAATGTAAAAAAAATATTCTTAAAACTTTATACTAGGACTCAACTGTTACCAGAACAGAGCGGTGAAACTTTACCAATCTAGCAGGGGATCCTCTGCAACAGCTTATAAAACAGGTCTGCTCCTGCAAATCACTTGACTGGTAAATTTAGGTTCACCTTGAAAAAAATAAGTGAAATATGGACTTCCCAGGTTGCACTAGTGGTAAAGAATCCGCCTGCAGTGTAGGAGACCCGGGTTTGATCCCTGGCTGGGGAAGATCCCCTGGAGAAGGAAATGGCAACCCACTCCAGTACTCTTGCCTGGAGAATCCCATGGACAGAGGAGCCTGGAAGGCTGCAACCCATGGGGTCCCAAAGAGTTGGACACGACTGAAGTGACTTAGTACGCATAAACGCACAAATAACCCAGACAGAGGTGACACCATGAGGCAGTGGGGATTTCAGAGAGAGAAGAAAGAGATCATTTGCTTTTTATAGTTTTAATATATTTTTACAAAACTACAATTATTTATTTCCTAGAAGTAGCATAATGAAGACCTGGAAAAGAAAATTTGGTGTGTAAAGAGAAAAAATAGAAAGAGACATGCATGGCAAGCTTGAGGGGCAGGGTGAACCTGTGGAGTTCAAGTCAACTGCTCTCTGTGTATTTGGTTTATCTTTGCTGTGCTTCACACAAGCCTTTAGTCAGAGCTAATCTCAGATTGTGCCTCAACTCAATCAGTGTAAATCTATTTTTTGAACATGTTTTGTGTCCTGTATTTCCAGAACCCCTTGTACTTCCATGCCATCCATCCCTCTGAGTCTTATTCAATTTTCAAGGCTCAGTTTAATTGCCTTCTTTATGAGCTGACCCCATATCTCCCAAATAGAATCTCTTATTTTTTTATTTTTTTGCTTTCATGGCACTTTGCTCTAGCTCTAAACTCATACTCATTCCATTTTGTTTCAGCTGCTTGTTTGCATGACAGTCTACTAGATGTAATATGAACTTCTTAAATGAAGAGAAGATTTGTTTTATCTCCTGTATACAATACAGTGTTATTGACCTAATAGTTGCCTAATAAATATGGGGAAAAAATGTATACAACCACTTACCTGAAACCCAGACCTTAAAAAAAAAAAAAGAGAGGTAGGCCAAGTTTTCACTATATGTAACTTAAACATTCTAAAAGAAGAGATTCACATGGGCTAACATACCCATTTGTCAACTAATGTGTATATTAATCGTGTGCGAAGTTCAGACTTAAATTGAAGAAAGTAGGGAAAACCACTAGACCATTCAGATATGACCTCAATCAAATCCCTTATGATTATGCAGTGGAAGTGAGAAATAGATTTAAGGGACTAGATCTGATTGACAGAGTGCCTGATGAACTCTGGACGGAGGTTCGTGACATTGTACAGGAGACAGGGACCAAGACCATCCCCATGGAAAAGAAATGCAAAAGAGCGAAATGGCTGTCTGAGGAGGCCTTACAAATAGCTGTAAAAAGAAGAGAGGCGAAAAGCAAAGGAGAAAAGGAAAGATATAAGCATCTGAATGCAGAGTTCCAAAGAATAGCAAGGAGAGATAAGAAAGCCTTCCTCAGTGATCAATGCAAAGAAATAGAGGAAAACAACAGAATAGGAAAAACAAGAGACCTCTTCAAGAAAATTAGAGATTCCAAGGGAACATTTCATGCAAAGATGGGCTCGATAAAGGACAGAAATGGTATGGACCTAACAGAAGCAGAAGATATTAAGAAGAGGTGGCAGGAATACACAGAAGAACTGTACAAAAAAGATCTTCACGACCAAGATAGTCACGATAATGTGATCACTGACCTAGAGCCAGACATCTTGGAATGTGAAGTCAAGTGGGCCTTAGAAAGCATCACTACGAACAAAGCTAGTGGAGGTGATGGAATTCCAGTTGAGCTATTTCAAGTCTTGAAAGATGATGCTGTGAAAGTGCTGCACTCAATATGCCAGCAGATTTGGAAAACTCAGCATTGGCCACAGGACTGGAAGAGGTCAGTCTTCATTCCAATCCCAAAGAAAGGCAATGCCAAAGAATGCTCAAACTACCGCACAATTGCACTCATCTCACACGCTAGTAAAGTCATGCTCAAAATTCTCCAAGCCAGGCTTCAGCAGTATGTAAACCGTGAACTCCCAGATGTTCAAGCAGGTTTTAGAAAAGGCAGAGGCAGCAGAGATCAAATTGCCAACATCCGCTGGATCATGGAGAAAGCAAGAGAGTTTCAGAAAAACATCTATTTCTGCTTCATTGACTATGCCAAAGCCTTTGACTGTGTGGATCACAATAAACTGTGGAACATTCTGAAAGAGATGGGAATCCCAGACCACCTGACCTGCCTCTTGAGAAACCTGTATGCAGGTCAGGAAGCAACAGTTAGAACCGGTCATGGAACAACAGACTGGTTCCAAATAGGAAAAGGTGTACGTCAAGGTTGTATATTGTCACCTTGCTTATTTAACTTATATGCAGAGTACATCATGAGGAACGCTGGGCTGGAAGAAGCACAAGCTGGAATCAAGATTGCTGGGAGAAATATCAATAACCTCAGATATGCAGATGACACTACCCTTATGGCAGAAAGTGAAGAGGAACTCAAAAGCCTCTTGATGAAAGTGAAAGAGGAGAGTGAAAAGGTTGGCTTGAAGCTCAACATTCAGAAAACAAAGATCATGGCATCTGGTCCCATCACTTCATGGGAAATAGATGGAAAAACAGTGGAAACAGTGTCAGACTTTGTTTTTTTGGGCTCCAAAATCACTGCAGATGGTGATTGCAGCCATGAAATTAAAAGACGCTTGCTCCTTGGAAGGAAAGTTATGACCAACCTTGATAGTATATTAAAAAGCAGAGACATTACTTTGCCGACCAAGGTCCGTCTAGTCAAGGCAATGGTTTTTCCCGTGGTCATGTATGGATGTGAGAGTTGGACTGTGAAGAAAGCTGATCGCTGAAGAATCGATGCTTTTGAACTGTGGTGTTGGAGAAGACTCTTGAGAGTCCCTTATACTGCAAGGAGATCCAACCAGTCCATTCTAAAGGAGATCAATCCTGGATGTTCATTGGAGGGACTGATGCTAAAGCTGAAACTCCAATACTTTGGCCACCTCATGCGACGAGTTGACTCATTGGAAAAGACTCTGATGCTGGGAAAGGTTGGGGGCGGGAGGAGAAGGGGACGACGGAGAATGAGATGGCTGGATGGCATCACCGACTCTGTGGACATGAGTTTGAGTGTACTCCGGGAGTTGGTGATGGACAGGGAGGCCTGGCGTGCTGTGATTCATGGGGTCGCGGAGAGTCGGACACGACTGAGCGACTGAACTGAACTGAACTGAGTGTTCTAGAGTATATATTTTAACCTTCTCTCTGGAAAAGACTCTTTGGAGTCCTTTGGACTGCAAGGAGATCAAACCAGTCAGTCCTAAAGGAAATCAACCCTGAATATTCAGGGTTGGAAGGACTGTTGCTGAAGCTGAAGCTCTAATACTTTGGCCATTTGGAAAAGACCCTGATCCTGGGAAAAATTGAAGGCAAAAGGAGAAGGGGACAGCAGAAGATTAGATGGTTAGATAGCATCATCTACTCAGTGGACATGAATTGGAGCAATCTCTGGGAGACAGTGGAGGACAGAGGAACCTGGTGTGCTACAATCCATGGGGTCGAAAGAGTTGAACACAACTTACAGACTGAACACACAACTAGTCACCATCCCTTGAAGTCAGAACCTAGCAAGCCAATAGTTTCTTGATTTACGAATCTTAGACAATTTTTTCATTGGTAAAAAAGCTATAAGCAACTAAAGTCCTTTCCAGCTCTAAATTGCTACTGCATGGTCTGTTTGTTTCATAACTTCACCATGAAAATAGCAGATTTTTATAACTAATTACTATCCTATCTCCCTTGGGCTTCTGAGAAGAATGATACTGTACTGTCTTAAACCCACCTTCTGAAAACAGAGGAAGTTACTTTTATTTGTTGTTTCAACTTTCATTAAATATGTATACTATACGTACACGGGGCTTCCCAGGAGACGCTAGTCTTAAAAAGAGTGCAGGAAGGTAAGAGACATGGGTTCGATCCCTGGGTCAGGAAGATCCCCTGGAGGAAAGCATGGCAACCCACTCCAATATTCTTGCCTGGAGAATCCCATGGACAGAGGAGCCTGGCAGGGTATAGTTCATAGGTTCACAAAGAATTGGACACTACTGACTCACTGGAAAAGACTCTGATGCTGGGAAAGGTTGGGGGCAGGAGGAGAAGGGGATGACAGAGAATGAGATGGCTGGATGGCATCACCGACTGTGTGGACATGAGTTTGAGTGAACTCCGGGAGTTGGTGATGGACAGGGAAGCCTGGCGTGCTGTGATTCATGGGGTCGCGGAGAGTCGGACACGACTGAGCGACTGAACTGAACTGAACTGAAGTAACTTAGTACGCATGCACACATATTTATATATACCTCAAACCCAAATATTTTAAGCAAACTCAATCCCATTTTCAAGTGCTATTTAATATTATTCTTAAAGTAACTTGCAAGCTTTATCAGTCACATTTTATTAATACTCTGTGCTTATTTGTGTTTATACAATTAGTAGCTAAATAATTACTACTCATTGTAGTAAGCAGTTAACTCCACGGGAGATTTGTATTATTGAATATGACCATTTGAATTAAAAACCATTGAAACTTAGGGGTCCTTTTTATGGGCCCATGGTTTATACAGAGAAAAGCTAGGCATATAGACAGAGACCCTCTTCAGTGTGCTGGAGAGATTCCCTAGGCAGAAATTTGGGTTAAGAGTTATGGCCATATTGGGAAAGAAGAGGCATGTTTGGTTTCCTTATGCACAAGAGAAAAGCAAACAAACAGGTCTTAATGATCTCAGGGAATTGGAGGATGAGTAACTGCAATATTTTGGAAGTAAAAGACTATTTTTCAAATGTCCCTTTCACTCCAAGAAATATTATACCACAAAGACATGTTTGAGTTTTCACTGAGTCTTGTAAGGACACAAACAATGAACCACTCTACTGCCAGCACATGTTCTAATCAGTGCATCGGAAAAGTTCTCTTCAATTAAAAAGGAAAGTTCCCATAGTAGCTGTTTATGCTTTCTCTCTTTAGAAACTTTGACTCTTAGAGACTGACAGTATTATGTGGATGGTCACTGAAGATTGGAATTTTGTAGATAACTGATTGTTAATTAATCAAAAGATACTTTTGAATCCTACTATTGGCAGTTTCTCTGCTAGGTCCTTTAGTGGTTACAGAGAAGCTTGAGTCCCCGTCTCTTCTCATGGGGGTTTTAAAAATTAATTCAGGCATCTATATGTGCAAGAAATACTTGATAATATAAGGGAGCTACTGTATTGTGCTGTGCTTAGTTGGTCAGTCGTGTCCGACTCTTTGCGACCGTATAGACTAGCTATTTCTTTTCTAATTGTTAACTATCAAAAAGAGATCAGTGAAAGAAATATATGTGCTTAAGTAAATGATCTACAACCTGGATTTTTTTCAACTTTGCTGAAGAACAATTGATAAATATATTTGTATATACTTGAACATACAACATGATGATTTGATATTCATATACATTGTGGAATGATCACTGAAATCAAGATAATTGATACAGCTGTCACTTCACATAGTTAACTCGAGTGTGTGTGTGTGGCAAGAATACTTAAGATGTCCTCTCAGCAGCTTTTAAGTATTAAGTACCACATTATTAACTATAGTCACCACACTGTACGTTGGAGTCTCAGAACTTGCTCTTCTTCTAAGTGAAAATTTATGTATTTTCACCTATATTTCCCCTTCCCCATAGCCCCTGGCAACCATCATTCTTCTTTCTGTTTCTATGAAATAAGCTATATTGAAAAGATTGTCTTTTCCCCATTATGTGTTCTTGATCGCCTTGTCAGTTATTCAGTTCAGTTCAGTTCAGTCGCTCAGTCGTGTCCGACTCTCCGCGACCCCATGAATCACAGCACGCCAGCCTCCCTGTCCATCACCAACTCCCGGAGTTCACTCAAACTCATGTCCATCGAGTCGGTGATGCCATCCAGCCATCTCATTCTCTGTCATCCCCATCTCCTCCCACCCCCAATCCCTCCCAGCATCAGAGTCTTTTCCAGTGAGTCAACTCGTCTCATGAGGTGGCCAAAGTATTGGAATTTCAGCTTTAGTCCTTCCAATGAACACCCAGGACTGATCTCCTTTAGAATGGACTGGTTGGATCTCCTTGCAGTCCAAGGGACTCTCAAGAGCCTTCTCCAGCACCACAGTTCAAAAGCATCTATTCATTGTTTTATTTCTGGGTTCTATTGCATTTCAGTGGAATCTTCCGGTTTTTATGTCAGTCCCATATTGTTTTGATTACTATAGATTTGGTATATACTTTGAAATTAGGAAATATGCCTCCAGTTTTGTTCTTTCTCAAGATTGCTTTATCTATTCAGTCTTCTGTGATTCCGTGTGAGTTTAGGATTGTTTGTTCTATTTTGTAAGAAACACCATTTGAATTTTGACAAATTTCACTGAATATATAGATCACATGAATATTTTTATAATATTAATTCTTCCAATTCAAGAGCATGTGATATCTTTGCAATTATTTTTATCTTCTTCAGTTACTTTCATCTGTGTTTTGTAGTTTTTAGTGAACAGATTTTTCATCTTTATTGGTTAAATTTATTTTGAAGTATTTCATTGTTTTTGATGCTATTGCAAATGAGATAGCTAATTTCTCTTTCATATAGTTAATTGTTAATGCATAGATGCAACTGGTTTCATATGTTGATTTTGTATCCTGCAACTTTACTGAATTCATGTACTAGTCCTGATAGGTTTTTTAGTGGAGTCTTTAGGGTTTTCTATAAATAAAATTCTATCACTTGGAAATAAAGATAATTTTACTTCTTCCTTTCTGATTTGAATGTATTTTATTTCATTTTGTGGCCTAATTTTTATTGCTAGGAATTCCAGTACTACATTAAATAGAAGTAGTGAGAGTGGGCATCCTTGTCTTATTTCTGATCTTAGAGAAAAGCATTTAATTTTTGACAACTAAGTACAATGTTAGCTGTGGGCTTGTCATGTATGTCCTTTATTAAACATGATTGGTTGAAAGTTTTTATCATGAATAAGTGTTGAATTTTGTCAAATTCTTATTCTGCATCTATTGAAATGATAATATGATTTTTGTCCTTCATTCTGTTAATGTAGTATATCAGTTATTTTTTTGCAAATGTTAAGCCTTGCATCACAGGGATAGATCCCACTTGATCATGGTATAGGATCCTTTTAATGTGATCTTAAATTCAGTTCACTAATATTTTGCTGAGGATTTTTGCATCTAGCTTCATCAGAGACATTGACTTGTAATTTTCTTTCCTTGGAGTGTACTTTTTCAGCATTGATATTAGCATGATGCTGACCTTATGTCTTTCAAGTGTTTCTTCCTCTTCACTTTATGGAAGTATTTGAGGATTGGTATTAATTCATTTTCAAATATTTGGTAGAATTCACCAGTGAAACTGTCTTGTACTGGGCATTTATTTGCTGGGAGAGTTTTGATTACTGATCCAATCTCCTTGCTCCTTCGTCTGTTCGTATTTTCTGACTTCACTTTTGTCTAGGTACGTTTTATGTTTCTAGAAATTTAGCATTTATTCTGAGCTATCTAATTTGTTGATATATATTTGTTCAAAGTAGTGTCTTACAATTCTTAGAATTTATAACTGTATTAATTTTAGTCATCCCTCTTTTTTTCTTAGTCTAACTAAAAATGCTGGGAAAGATTGAGGGCAGGAGGAGAAGGGGACGACATAGGATGAGCGGGTTGGATGGCATCACCATCACCAACTCAATGGACATGGGTTTGGGTGGACTCCGGGAGTTGGTGGTGGACAGGGAGGCCTGGTGTGCTGCGGTTCATGGGGTCGCAAAGAGTTGAACACGACTGAGCGACTGAACTGAACTGAAGATTTGTCACTTTTGTTTATCTTTTCCCCCAAACAACTCTTACTTTTATCTTTTCTATTGTCTTTCTGGTATCTATTTCATTTATATCTGCTCTAATCTTTATTATTTTTTCCTTCTGCTAACTTTGGGTTCAATTTGTTCTTTTAATTTTTTCCTTGAGATATAAATTAGATTGTCTTTTTTGAGATCTTTCTTTTTTCTTAATGTAGGCACTTATTGCTATAATCTTCCTTCTTGGAATTGCTCTTGCTGCATTCCGTAAGTTTTGGTAGGTTGTGTTTACATTTTCATTTGTCTTGAAATATGCTTTTATTTACCCCTTTGATCCCTTCCCATTCTACCCCATTCCCCAATATGGGTATCCTTTCCAGATCTTTTTTCATGCAGCTATATGTGTGTAGAAATACAGAATTTTACTTTGGGGTGTGTATGTGTGTGTGCATGTGCACACGTGTACATTAGCATGTTCAGTATGTAAAGGATTTCAAGCTACAGGGTGTTGCTTTCTACCTTTATTCCTCCACTTAACAAACCCTCTTGGAGCACTTACCCTATGAATAGCAGTGTTCTAAGTTCACTTGTGTAGGCGTTGCCCTGCACGAGGACACGAGACTGAAGCACCAGTGGAGGCTGATGGGCAGTTTTATTCATTAAACAGTGGACCTTGGCTTGGGGCTGCATCTCTCCCAAAGGGCACAGTTTTCTAACTCAAATTGAAGTTCTGGACAGGATATTATGGCTGTGTCAGTGCTTGTGAATCTACGGCATATTTGAAACTACTGGGTGCTTATCTAGGGAATTGTGTTACCATAATTTTTACCTTAAAAAAGTTTCTGCTGATAGCTGCATAGGATTTTTCCAATTCTTTGGCCACTAGTAAAAAGAATTACTTAACAAATAGTATTGGGCATGCAAATTTTTGACATAAATGCAAGTAATTCTCTAGGTTAGTCATCTAAATTAGAGTGCCAGGTTGAAGAATATGTCCTACTTTAATTTTAACACGTTCTGCTAAATTGCCTTCCAAATAAGGTATAAACTTGTATTTCTGAAGATGTGGTCAAGATCTTTTCTTTTTCTTGACAATCTGATACATGAAAAATAATAATTCTTATTCCTTACTTAATTTGTATTGTTTTAATTACCAGGGAAGCTTAGGATTTTATGTCATTATTAATTCTTCTGTGAGTAGTCTTTTGTATGTTTAGACCATTTTCACTAGGTTGCCTTTTCATAATTTCTTAATTTTTCATTACATATGTTCCAGATTTTTTCTCAGTTTGACAGTTGTCTTTTAACTTGTGAGAGTCCCTTATACTGCAAGGAGATCCAACCAGTCCATTCTAAAGGAGATCAATCCTGGATGTTCATTGGAGGGACTGATGCTAAAGCTGAAACTGCAATACTTTGGCCACCTCATGCGACGAGTTGACTCACTGGAAAAGACTCTGATGTTGGGAAAGGTTGGGGGCGGGAGGAGAAGGGGACGACGGAGAATGAGATGGCTGGATGGCATCACCGACTCTGTGGACATGAGTTTGAGTGTACTCCGGGAGTTGGTGATGGACAGGGAGGCCTGGCGTGCTGTGATTCATGGGGTCGCGGAGAGTCGGACACGACTGAGCGACTGAACTGAACTGAACTGAGTCCTTTCATTTGTTGATTATTATACTGTGTCATGTTTCATAGAATATTTGAATGGTTTTGTTTTAGAATATTTATGATTAATATGCCTTTCCTCTTACAAGAGAATTTTAAAATCAATTTATCAAATATAAGTGAAATATGTTTTTTAAAAAATAAATATAAAGTAAAATTGACAAAATAATGACAACCTTTAAGCCGAGAGGCACACAGTGTTTATTGTATTATCTTTGTCTCTTTTTTTTTTTTTGGTGGGGCTTCCCTGGTAGCTCAGTTGGTAAAGAATCTGCCTGCAATGCAGGAGACCTCTATTCGGTTCCTGGGTTGGGAAGATCCCCTGGAGAAGGGATAGGCTACCCACTCTAGTTTTCTTGGACTTCCCTCCCTTGTAGCTCAGTTGATAAAGAATCTGCAATGCTGAAGACCTGGGTTTGATCCCTGGGTTAGGAAGATCCCCTGAAGAAGAGAACAGCTACCCACTCCAGTATTCTGGCCTAGGGTGCAAAGAATTGCTACTGAGTGACTTTCACTTTCTTTTTTGGTATATGTTTAAAGATATTCATCAAAAGATGTTTTTTTTATCTGTTTCTTTTGGGATTTTTCCTTATCTTTATTTTCACTTTTTAATAATCAGCTCTCCATGTTCCATTAAAAATCACATGGGAATTTGGGTTAGACTACTTTGGATTTATAAATGAATTGGAGGGCAGCATTTCATTCATTCAATCAGTCAGTCAGCCTTTATTATGTGACAATAATATGTCTACCACTTATCTAGATTCCTGGGTTGTATCAGTGAACCAAGCAGGCAACAATTGCTACATTCTAGTGGTGAAAGACGATATACACAATATGTATATGTAATATATACACAAGATGTGAAGCATGTTAGAATTTTCCTATTCAGAACCACATTATCTCCTCATTTGTTCAGTGTTCTTTTAGGTTTTTTTGGTGACATTTTTGGTTTTCTCCATAAAAGTTCTTGATTTTTCTCATTCAGTTACTTCTAGATATTGTATGATTCTTTGTTGTTATTGTGATTTTTTCTATTCCATTTTTTAAATGTTTAAAGACAGTGCACACAAATGAGTCTGTGTTTTACTTTGTTGAACCAAATCCTTTTGTTGTTGTTGTTGTTCTAATAAGTTATCAGATGATTCTCTGAGATTTTCAAGGCACAAATTTTCTTCCTTTGTAATATAATCCTCACTGATTTGTTGTTGCTGCTATTGTTTTCATTGTATCAGCCAGAACTTCAAGTACAGTGTTGAATAGAATTTGTGATAATGAGCATTTTTACTTTTTCTTAATATTGTAGGAGTGTTTCTAATGTTTTACCACTATCCTCAATATTTAATTATCTGATACTCAGTTTAATCAAGTTAAGAATGTTGCCTTTCAAAAACTTGCTACCTGAGAGACTTTTTGTTTTGTTGTTGTTCTTTTTATCAAATCACTAACAATTGGTCTTAAATAGGTTTTCAATGTTATGAATGCCTTTATGACATTTTTGGTGTATAGTTGCCATTAATCTATTACCATAGGGAATTAACGGATTTCTTGTGGAATTACTCCAGGTCAGAATCTAATTTTTATTCTAATTTTTGTCTGAAGCTATAGAGATGGCTCTCTCTGTAATATATTTCAGTGTTCCTCAACCCTCACTATTCTTTGAATACATCTGTGGAACTTTCAAAAACACACTGGCATGGTCCTGTGCTACCCCAGCTGAATCAGAATTTGGTCAGTGGAGCCTTAGCATGTCGAAGTTTTCAAAGCTCTCCGAGAATACTTATAATCAGCCACTGCTGACTGTTGCTCTACTGTGTGTGTGTTCATGTGTGTGCTAAGTAGCTTCAGTCATGTCTGACTCTGTGCAACCCTATGGATTGTAGCCTGCCACGTTCAGAGGCTCTCAAAGTGCGGCTCCCAGCAGCAGTAGCACTACCTGGGAACTTCCTAAAAATGCAATGTTCCACCCCCGTCAGAGACCTACAAGTCAGCAGTTCTCTGTGTTTAGGAAGTTCTTCAGATGATGTTGATGTGCACAAATATTTAAGAACTCCTTTTAGAGTTTGTTGTAGACAGGACAGAAAGAGGGAAAGGGGGAGAGGAGGGGAGGAAAGGGAGAAAAAAGAAGAAAGGCGGGACAAAGGGAGAAGGAACAGGAAGAAAGGAGCGAATCATTAGTGGGGTGGTTTATCTTCTAAATTTCTAGATTAATAGCAGTAAGATGGTGCCAGTCAATGCATGACTAAGTCTACTTTTTAATCTACGTGTATTCAACTCAGATCTTCCACTGCACGTGAATTTGCATGGGCAATATAGCCTTTTGGGTCACCATTAGAATTGAAGAAAATGCCTTAAAAGACTAAAAGTGTTCAGAGTGGTTACTAATTGGGTAATAAGAAGCAAAGCTGAGTTGAATCAGGAGACTCAGAATTTCCAGTTCTGCCATTAAGTCTGTAGCCTTGGGAAAGTCTTAACTTGCCAAGGTTATCATCACATGGGAAAAAAAATGAGAGGACTGGGCTAGATAAATAGTTCCCATACTTCTTCAATGTGAGGGCTCTTCATTAATGTCAGTAAAACCACAAACACACATAACATGTTGATAGTTATAAAATATACGATGGCAAAAAAGTTACTCTGAATTTACTCTCTCATGGAAGATATAGTACAAAACAGTAACAATTTAAGTAAATTTGTAATCCTAAAAATACCATGAGAGTAGCCTTATGCATTTTTCACATTTAATTTTGCTAATAAAGAGAAAACAAATTCAGATACTTACTACTCTGAATAAGATACTGAGAAAAAATTTCCATTCTTTGAAGTTGTATCACTAAACTTGAAAGGCAGTTAATATTCATTCATTCAAGGAAACAACCTTATGAAAAAGTTCTCCATTGGAGTGACATTGAATTTGAAACCAAGGGGTTTCCTCTGATACACTCAAGCAAGGGAGAGGTGTTTTAAGCCAGAGGAGCATTATTACATGAGTCAGAAATAAAGTTGCCAACAGATCCTCTTCAGAGGATGGATGAATTAACAAACTGTGGTATATTCAATAGTGGAATCCTATTCAGTGCTGAAAAGAAATGAGCTATCTTAAATGCATATTACTAAGTGAAAGAAGCCAATGTGAAAAGGGTACATGCTGTATAATTCCAACAAAATAACATTCTAGAAAAGGCAAAACTAATGAGACAGTAAAAGGATCAGTGATTGCAGGGGCGAGGGGAGGGAGGGAGGGATGAGCAGACAGAGCACAGAGGATCTTTTCAGTCAGTTCAGTTCAGTCGCTCAGTCGTGTCCGACTCTCCGCGACCCCATGAATCACAGCACGCCAGGCCTCCCTGTCCATCACCAACTCCCGGAGTTCACTCAAACTCATGTCCATCGAGTCGGTGATGCCATCCAGCCATCTCATTCTCCGTCGTCCCCTTCTCCTCCCGCCCCCAACCTTTCCCAGCATCAGAGTCTTTTCCAGTGAGTCAACTCGTCGCATGAGGTGGCCAAAGTATTGCAGTTTCAGCTTTAGCATCAGTCCCTCCAATGAACATCCAGGATTGATCTCCTCTAGAATGGACTGGTTGGATCTCCTTGCAGTATAAGGGACTCTCAAGAGTCTTCTCCAACACCACAGTTCAAAAGCATCGATTCTTCGGCGATCAGCCTTCTTCACAGTCCAACTCTCACATCCATACATGACCACGGGAAAAACCATTGCCTCGACTAGACGGACCTTGGTTGGCAAAGTAATGTCTCTGCTTTTTAATATACTATCAAGGTTGGTCATAACTTTCCTTCCAAGGAGCAAGCGTCTTTTAATTTCATGGCTGCAATCAGCATCTGCAGTGATTTTGGAGCCCAAAAAAACGAAGTCTGACACTGTTTCCACTGTTTTTCCATCTATTTCCCATGAAGTGACGGGACCAGATGCCATGATCTTTGTTTTCTGAATGTTGAGCTTCAAGCCAACCTTTTCACTCTCCTCTTTCACTTTCATCAAGAGGCTTTTGAGTTCCTCTTCACTTTCTGCCATAAGGGTAGTGTCATCTGCATATCTGAGGTTATTGATATTTCTCCCGGCAATCTTGATTCCAGCTTGTGCTTCTTCCAGCCCAGCGTTCCTCATGATGTACTCTGCATATAAGTTAAATAAGCAAGGTGACAAGGACAGTGAAAACACTCTGTGACGTACCATATTGATGGATCATGTCATTATATGTTTGTTCAAATTCACAGAGTGTACAATACCAAGCCTGAATCCTAAAGTAAACTATGGACTTTGAGTTTGCTGTGTCAGTATAAGTTCATCAGTTGTAACAAATGTTCCATCTGGTGGGGAATGTTAACAATGAGGGAGGCTTTGTGTGCGCACGCCTGTGTGCATGTTTGTGTGTGTGTGTTGGAGGGGCCGGGAGGGTAAAGGGTATATGGGAAATATCCGTACCTTCCTTCCAATTTTGCTGTGAATCTAAAACTCCTCTTAAAAAATAAATGAATAAAGGCTTAAAACTCCAAAAAAAAAAAAAAATAGAGTTGTCAGATAAAATACAGAATTCCCAGTTACATTTGAATTTCAAATAAACAACAAAAGATGTTTAGAATAAGTATATACCATACAGTACTATCTCACTGAATATTTAGGACTTTACTAAAAATATATACTTTGTGTTTATCTGAAATTCAAATGTAATTTTTATTGGCTAAATCTGGTAATTTTAGTTGTAAATGAGAAAGAACATGGCATATTTGAGAACCCAAAAGTTCTGTGGTTCTAGTACAGTATTTCCTAAAATATAGTATGGTTTATGTGACGTTACATCAGATAATGTAAGGATTTTTTATTTTAATAATTTTGTCATTTTATAGAAAAAAATAAAAGATTTTCATTTTTATTTTATACAGCATTATATATTAAAAAATTAATTGTTTCAATTGAGATATATATGATTGACATATACTGTATTAGTATTAGGTGTAAATAGTAATGATGTGACTTTTGTATATATTGCAAAATGATTACTACATTGAAGCCTAGTTAACTTTTAGCATTCAGTTCAGTTCAGTTCAGTCGCTCAGTCGTGTCCGACTCTCCGCGACCCCATGAATCACAGCACGCCAGGCCTCCCTGTCCATCACCAACTCCCGGAGTACACTCAAACTCATGTCCACAGAGTCGGTGATGCCATCCAGCCATCTCATTCTCCGTCGTCCCCTTCTCCTCCCGCCCCCAACCTTTCCCAGCATCAGAGTCTTTTCCAGTGAGTCAACTCGTCTCATGAGGTGGCCAAAGTATTGGAGTTTCAGCTTTAGCATCAGTCCCTCCAATGAACATCCAGGATTGATCTCCTTTAGAATGGACTGGTTGGATCTCCTTGCAGTATAAGGGACTCTCAAGAGTCTTCTCCAACACCACAGTTCAAAAGCATCGATTCTTCGGCGATCAGCTTTCTTCACAGTCCAACTCTCACATCCATACATGACCACAGGAAAAACCATTGCCTTGACTAGACGGACCTTGGTCGGCAAAGTAATGTCTCTGCTTTTTAATATACTATCAAGGTTGGTCATAACTTTCCTTCCAAGGAGCAAGCGTCTTTTAATTTCATGGCTGCAATCAGCATCTGCAGTGATTTTGGAGCCCAAAAAAACAAAGTCTGACACTGTTTCCACTGTTTTTCCATCTATTTCCCATGAAGTGATGGGACCAGATGCCATGATCTTTGTTTTCTGAACACAGTTACAATTTTTTCGTAATGAGAACTTTTGAGATCTACTCTGTTAGTAACTTTCAAACACACAATGCAGTATTACTAATGTATAGTGTTATATATTACACTACATGACTTTTATTTTATAACTGAAAGTTTGTACTTTTTGACCCCCTTCGCCCACTTTTCCCACCACATCCCCAACCAGCCTGCTTCTAGTAAGCACCAATCTGTTCTCTGTATCTATGAGTTCAGTTTTTGTTTTTGTTTGTCTGTTTGTTTTAGATTTCACATTTGAATGAGATCATATAGTAGTTTTCTTTCTCTGTCTGATTTATTTAACTTAGTGTAATACCGTCAAGGTCCATTCATGTTGTCACAAATGGCATGATTTCATTCTTATTTGTGGCTGAATAATATTCCATTGTTAGTTTTCTTCATTTTCTTTACTCATTCGTCCATCATTGGACTCTTCACTTGCCTCCATATCTTAACTATTTAAATAAAACTGCCATGAATATCATGATATATTTATCTTTTCCATTTAGTATTTTTATTTTCTTCAGATAAATACTTAGAAGTGGAATGACTGGATCAATTTTTTATTTTTTGAGGAACCTCTGTACATTTTTCCATAGTGGCTGTACCAGTTGACATTCCCATCAACAGTGAACAAAGGTTTCCTTTCCTTTACATCCTCACCAGCACTTATTATTTCTTATCTTTTTGATAATAGCCATTCTGACAACTATCTGTGAAGAGATATCTGATACTTTTTTGATTTGTATTTCTCTGATAACTCATGATGTTGAGCATCTTTTCATGTATCTGTTATCTCTACATCTTATTTGAAAAAAATGTCTATTCAGATCCTAAAAGTGCATTTAAAAAAATTTTTTATTGAAGTACAATTGTTATACAGTATTGTGTTAGCTTCTGCTGTACATCAAAATGAAGCAGTTATATATGTACAGAAATCCCTTCTTTTTTAGATTTCCTTCCCATTTAGGTTAGAAATGCATTTTTAACTGTGAAACATTAAGTCTACTTAAAGAAAAATATAAAGAAATATGCAGTTGTCCTCAGAATGATTGAATTTGAGGAACACTGGACAGGATCAGGAAGTGCTGAGGGGTAAAATTAGAAAAGTAGACAGAAGTGAGGTCAGTACAGGACTTTTCTTCTAAATTAAATCATGTATTTTTCTGGAAAAGAAATAAATTTTTATTTATGCCTTCCTTTCTTTGTTATCTACACCTAAGGAAAGACCATCATAATACTCTTGGAAATAATTTATGGAATTTTAATATTAAGTAGATGTTTTCCTAATGTTTTCAAACCAGAGTAAGTCCTGTATCCTTTAATATCTGAGCTAGCAAAGAGCTTCTGAGAATTGTAAACAAAACAACAACAAAAAAACTACAGGGATTTGCAGGTTATCATGTAGGCATGATGACACAGAACACAGAATAATCCATAAAGGCTGATTTTGTGTCTAAATAAATAAATACATTAATTGACCTTTGAATGTCAATCTAAAGCTTTAGCACTTAAAGTGAAAACTGGTTACAGAATGCTTACCAAATTACTTAGCTAGAAATTATATCCCAACGAAAAATGAGCCTTTAAAGCCAGTGGAGGAAATCACCCTCAGATTCCCCTGGGATACAGAGGAACTGCTGCCCATCCACCTCTCTCCTGGTTCACACTGGCCACTTCTAAGTGCTCCTTAGGACCTGCTGTATAAATGTCACTTGAAACCATTTAGGAGACTCTGTAGGAAATTTACAAAGTCTGGGCTAAGAAATGTTCCATTTGAAGCCTCGCTGAAGTTTAAAAATTGAGCAAATGTGTGACCAGTTTTTTTCCACATCCCTTTTAAATGGGAGGGGAGATTAATAGAGAGTGAACTACTGCACAACTACTGCACTCGTCTCACATGCTAGTAAAGTCATGCTCAAATTCTCCAAGCCAGGCTTCAGCAATATGTGAACCGTGAACTTCCATATGTTCAAGCTGGTTTAAGAAAGGGCAGAGGAACCAGAGATCAAATTGCCAACGTCTGCTGGATCATGGAAAAAGCAAGAGAGTTCCAGAGAAACATCTATTTCTGCTTCATTGACTATGCCAAAACCTTTGACTGTGTGGATCACAACAAACTGTGGAAAATTCTGAAACCGATGGGAATACCAGACCACCTGACCTGCCTCTTGAGAAACCTGTATGCAGGTCAGGAAGCAACAGTTAGAACTGGACATGGAACAACAGACTGGTTCCAAATAGGAAAAGGAGTACGTCAAGGCTGTATATTGTCACCCTGCTTATTTAACTTATATGCAGAGTACATCATGAGAAACACTGGGCTGGAAGAAGCACAAGCTGGAGTAAAGATTGCCGGGAGAAATATCAGTAACCTCAGATATGCAGATGACACCACCCTTATGGCGGAAAGTGAAGAAGAACTAAAGAGCCTCTTGATGAAAATGAAAGAGGAGAGTGAAAAGGTTGGCTTGAAGCTCAACATTCAGAAAACAAAGATCATGGCATCTGGTCCCATCACTTCATGGCAAATAGATGGGGAAACAGTGGAAACAGTGTCAGACTTTATTTTGGGGGGCTCCAAAATCACTGCAGATGGTCATTGAAGCCATGAAATTAAAAGACACTTACTCCTTGGAAGAAAAGTTATGACCCACCTAGATAGCATATTAAAAAGCAGAGACATTACTTTGTCAACAACGGTCCATCTAGTCAAGGCTATGGTTTTTCCAGTAGTCATGTATGGATGTGAGAGTTGGACTATAAAGAAAGCTCAGCACCGAAGAATTGATGCTTTTGAACTGTGGTGTTGGAGAAATCTCTTGAAAGTCCCTTGGACTGCAAGGAGATCCAACCAGTCCATCCTAAAGGAGATCAGTCCTGGATGTTCATTAGAAGGACTGATGTTGAAGCTGAAACTCCAATACTTTGGCAACCTGATGCAAAGAGCTGACTCATTTGAAAAGACCCTGATGCTGAGAAAGATTGAAGGCAGGAGGAGAAGGGGATGCCAGAGGATAAGATGGTTGGCTGTCATCACCGACTCAATGGTCATGGGTTTGGGTAGACTCCAGGAGTTGGTGATAGATAGGGAGGCCTGGTGTGCTGCGGTTCATGGGGTCACAAAGAGTCAGACATGACTAAGCGACTGAACTGAACTGAACTGAACATAGACACTTAATATAATGCTACAATGTACATACCTTTAAATGAGGGTAATATTTATCTCTCTCTATCATCTAATATTAAAATGATATTGGTATATGTTATTATTCCTTGAAGATAACATACAAAGATTTTGTGGTTGAACAGACTATATCTCTCAAGTGGTAGGTAGTAGTTGTGTTTTTTTTTATTGCCTCTGTTTACCTTGATTACCAGTATGTATAAATTTTATCTCAAAATGCACATGAATAAAAATTAAGGCTGACTTACTGAACTTGCCTAGAAATTCTGGCATAAAATAATTACATTATTTTTAGCTTCTGCCAGTCAACTCAGATGAAAATCTTCACTGCTTCTGAAGAAACAAAGATTTAATCACTTTCTGATTCTTCAAGCAGGATATTATGTTAAAAAAGAAAGTCTAGAATGAGGAATTTATTGTCAAATGAAATTTATAACACTAATATGAGATTTCATACTAGTCCAGCTGGCTTTAGATCAAATAATTCAGAGTGAAGTTGAGCCAAGCTTTTTGCTGAAAGGTCTCTTTCTTTTACGGGTGAGCAAGGAGTATTAGCAGCCCAGAATAGCCAGTAAGATGTGTATGGAATCAAAGACAGTGTAGAGGCCAGAACCTTGGCTTGTGAATCAGGAAGTCTTAATTCTATTCCTGGCCTAGCCTTTAATTTATAATGCCTGTCTATGGGATGCCACAACTCATTGACAAGCAGAACATTCAGGCAGTGCTGAATTTGCTAAGCCAAATATCTACTATTTGGAAGCATCCGGGTATTTCACTGAATTTCTTGGTTCCCTTCCAATGCTTGGCATAAGGAAAAGGGAGCCTGTGCAGCTCTAAGGGAGGCACCCTTTGCTCTCGACCTCATGTTTGCCCAGTCTGTGAAATGTCCAATAACTTACACATTATCCCCACTCTCTGCGTATGTGCTGTGTTCTATGCTGTTCAATAAAGAGCCTTTGGAGAAGGAGAGAGGGACAGAATTATCTTCCTCAGAGGGAAGGAAAGAGGGGTCATAGAAGCTCCTGTTCAAAGGATTCCAGTTTATGACCCTGGAGAGAATGATCTCCTAAAATCTCTGTTTATCTCCCCCGATACCATTGTGATCAAAGTGACTTCACTGCCCAGGGACTAAGTAGCTCAAGGGAGTAAAGAAGGAGCTCTTTCTAATTGCCCAGTTAACACCATGTGGCTTGGCCATCTTAGGTTTTGACAACAGATCAAATTGAAGGGAGGTTTTTCTTGTAATTTGCCTAAGTATACACTGACTTGTGTTTGAAAAAGATACAACTGGAGATTTGTTCCATGGCAGCTATGTACATTATCTATACCTTGACAACAGCTGGTTATAGTCTCAAGACAACAGGATGTTTCTGTTCTTAGCAGGACACAGGCACGTACTGGGAGAAAGAGACATATATCACATGGTTGACTCAAGGTCAACTCACAGCCGAAAAAATCCTTCTCATTAAAAAAGCAGATTGAGACTATCCCATTAAGAATAGCCTGTTCATGTTCTAAACAGGCACTTAATTCTTAGGCTTTGTTAAAGAGGGTATATGGAACATGGAGAAATACTTGCCTTCTCTGTCTTCATGGTTAGAAATCATGTAAAGTAATATATTTAATCCTTGGTACCAACCATTAGTTGGGTCATTGATAGAACTGTGTAATATCCAGAGAAGAGTAAACAGAACTCATAAGGATTTGAAAACATTAGAATTGTGTTTTCATATATGTATGAACAATATAACAGAAAAAATTAAAGGAACTAGGATGATTTACCATGAAAAAGAAAATGGGTGCAACATAGTTTTTCAAATATTTGAAAGGCTGTTGCATGGAACAGGCTTTACTTAGTCTGTCTAGTTCTGGAGGGAGTAACTGGGAAGGTAGAAGAAGGCAGAATCTGTCTCCATAACATTTCTAAATGGCAGAGGATGAGATGGTTGGATGGCATCACCGACTCAATGAACATGAACTTGGGCAAACTCAGGGAGATAGTTAGGGACAGGGAGGTCTGGCATGCTGCAGTCCATAGGGTTGCAAAGAGTCCGACACAACTTAGCAACTGAACAACAACAGCATTTCTAAAAATTATACTGTAAAGATATGAAAGCGGTAGCTTCCTAGGAAACGATGCGGTGCATGCAGTAGATGGTCAATAAACATATCTTGAATGATTGTGAAATAAAAGCATAAAGAATTAGACCAGATGCTTCAAAGATATCTTGTAATAAATTGTGGTCATTGGCGTTTTTCCAAAACATAGTTTCTATATGTTAGAAAGAATATAAACCAGGGTGTGGGAGTTGGAAGAGAGTACACATGATGTGGAAATGATTACTAAACTAATCATGGAAGGAAAGCAAAGTGGAAAGAGAGTAGGACAAGCCTCAGGGAGAGCCAGCTCTAGGCCTGCCAATTTACCAACAGAAATGTGACCTGGACCTGAAACTCACTGGAATCACTTTCCTCATCTGCAAAGTCAGAACATTGGTACCAATACCACTGTCCTGGACCTGTAGGTTTCTAAAGTCTCAGGTGTTGAATGAAGTATCCAAGTGACATAATGAGTAACCTAAAGAAATGAATTTTGACTTACTTAAGTAAAAATACAAATAGATATGTTCATGATAATACATTTTAGGGAATTTTGTGCACATAGATAAGGGATAATAACAACAAGGTAGATAAAGGAGCTGCTACCAGAAAAACAGAGAACCTTCCAGAAGGTCATTAAATTTAAACCTGCAATATATACTGAACTCTACCTGGGCAATGGAAGCAAATATTAGGGAGAGGAAATGCATCAGATAAATAAAATGCATTATTTCAATATATGATTATGTTGACTACACGTTCATTACAGCTGTTGGTTTAATTGTCAATATTTCCATTCAAGTCAGATTCTAAGAATGATTCACTATCCTACTGGTCCCCGCTTCTAGTGTGTGTGTCAGAGCCCCTGTGCATTAAACTCACCACAGACCATAAGAGCCAACTGTGTGCATCTCTCCCAAAACTGCATTCAGTAATGTCTAGCTGGGAGCTTGAAATTGGCCATGGATATATTTACACTACAGAAAAATCAGCACACACTACAAATTAGGGCTTTCTTTTTATTTGGAGATCCACTTGCTAAAGATTTTCTGACATATCACTGCCCACTCACTCCCTACTTCCAAGAAATAGGATCCCTAAACAGTTATTTCTTTTTTCACTTTGATCTCAAAATGTATAGGACTTGATTATAAAAATGTCTATTATTTCCTTATAATCACTGTGACGTGGGAGCTCAGCAGAAAAAAGGACTATGGCTAGAACTAGAAGAATCATCTTAGGATAAACTAAACTGTTTCACCTGTATTAGTTGTGTGGCATTGCTGCACATAAAATGTGATGAGGTTCCAAACATGTTTGCTTGTCAGAATGTGGCAAGAACTCTGAAAGTTTAAAAAACACACCGAATCACTCACTTGCTTATATCCTGCCTGTGGCCCTGCTACATAAATAATTAAATCGACTTCCGTACAGTGACCTTCGTAACAGAATATAGTTTGGCTCCTGTTTACAGTCAGCCTCAGTTTGTCCTAGCACCCACTCATGCTCCCACTCACTTTCCCTCTCCTGGCTCTCCTAACCTTTTTTCACTCCCTCTTATTCACCAAACTTGTTCTCACCTCAGCGTCCTCATGTCACTCTTCACCATGGGAAGACTGATTGCATGAGACACTGATTTTCCAGTTCTACTCCCCTCTCTCCTCCTCCTCCTCCCTTCCCTCCCCGGCTCGCACCCTCCCTGCCGTCCTTATTTCTCTCTCTCCATTTCTATCTTTTTCTCTGTCTTTCTCTCCTCTACCTCATTTTTTTTTTTATCTCCATCATGGTTTACTCTTACTTCGGCAGAAAGCTCTTCTCTGACCACACTCTACCAGATGGGACACTTCCCATGCAGTTACTGTATACCCTCATTACCCTATCTATTTTCTTCTTACTCTTGTTCCTATCAGAAACTATGTATATGCATTTACTTTCCTTATGTCTTCTCATGTTGACTGTGATATTGAAGACAGCAGAGATTTTCTATCTCTTATTCACTGATGAACGTTTTGTCCCCTTTCACAGAACAGTTGTGACTGCAGGGAAGATGGGAGGGGAGAAAATTTCACATCTTGGCTTTGATTTAAGGGGATTGAATTACTGAAATACATGGAACTAAGGCAGCCTCGCTCATTAAGAAGTTCCTCTTCCCCTGGCCTGTAGTGACAGCATGAAATGAAAGCTCTGCTGTGGAGTTCAACCTTGCCAGAATCTGCAAACACACAGATTTTCAGCCATGAGCTATTTGCTGGAGTTTAGCCATGGACATATGAAAAGTTAGAACTTTGCAAAATATTCATACTTGAGCTTTAACAACAAGGACAAAAGATTTATCCGAAGCATCTGATTTGTAGCCAACTCTATTTTGTGATGTTTAATGTGTAATGTTTGATACTAGTCTGTATACTTTACATTTCAGGCTGAATGTTGTAATAGATGATGAGCAAGGAAGCATCCGTGAATGAAAGGGAAATGCGATAAGCTTATTTCTCTAAAGAAATATCTTAGACCAAAGCTGCTTGATTTTATTCTTTTGGCAGGTCATTTAAAATAATTAGATGCTCAGCCCATGGAGTTGAAAAAGTTTTAAAGCACAATCTCAGCATCCAGTTAATACAAATTGTTTCTAAGTCTACTGTTGATCGGTAGGATAGCTTCAGGGTATACTGTTTTATCCAACATTAACTTAGTAGCTGGAAAAATATCAAGACATATTTTCTAACACTCCAGGAAATGTTATTTCACTGGCTCCTATTGATTTCATTAATATTTTTATTCCTGTAAAAGTGTTGCATATGCAGTGTAAAACTTGACTCTGTCTGCCTGGTGGTAAAACCTCATCTTTGTGCTTGAGGATGTTATAAGTGGTGAATGAAAGACAATCACAAAAGCATACGTGAATGCAGAGATATGCAAAGAACGTTACCTTGCCAAACACAAGTTTGGTTTAAATGAGAAGGAAATTATATAAGCAAATACATTGAGGGAGTAATTAAGATGATTTTGAGTCTTCTATTCAGGCAGATTCTTCCATTATCTGTATTATTTAGAAGAGAATTAAAAATGTTTAATATTTCTGGGACTCTATTTTAAAGTATAAGCAGGGTTTTACTATAAATAACATTTAAAAAAATATAACAAAGTTCTGTAGCATTGCGGAATATGATGCGAAGTGATGTTCGGGTCTGTTTGCAAATATCCTGGCCCTTCTTAAGCACAGTGAAACTTTATGATCATAAAATTTCTGCAGTTCTCTGTCAGAGCCTCATGAAATGTTTTAGACTACACAGATGATGACAGGAAACTGAAGAACTAATTATAGTATAGTACTCTGAGGGAATTAACATAACTCAGAAAAATTCTTAATGTATTCTCCAAATTAATGACTTTATGGAAGTAGGACTAAATCTTTCAGTTTGATATTAAACTTTCAACCAAGCACAGGTTCAGCCTACCCAAATAATTTCTTAATGGTAGCTGAATTAATGATTTTTTGACCAACTTAGTCTAATAAACCAATTATTTGACTTGTGAAAAATAGTTTTTGTTAATATTAACAGTCTACTTTACCTTATGTGTTTGAAGTACAGAGACCCCTATGGCATTAGATGACTCCATGCAGTTACCCTAGTCCTTGTTCTTTGGGGTCTGCCCTAATGGTGATTAGGGAATTTAGGGTGATTAAAAGAAAAAGTCCAAAAACAAAATCAAAGACCTGATTCAAGCAGTCACCTCATTCATGCCACTACTCATCCATCCCCTTAGCAAAACCTCCTAACTACTCCCTTGTACCCACACCCTTCAGGCTTTCATCACAGTAGACTTTCCCTTTGAGGTCACTGCTGATGGTCCCTTCAAAGCTGATTTCACCCAGGTAAATATCTTAGATGAGAAAATGGCAACATGAGTCACAAATGACAATTTACCTCAAAAGTGCTAGTCCTGAGCCTGTGACACCTCTCAGTAGATCTTGCTTCTAAGGAAACTTACAGTGCTTTCATGTTTTGTTTTGTTTTTATTTCATTTACCCTTACTCTGCCCAACCCTGATACTTTGTACATTACAGAACATTTTAAAGTTTCCTAACACTAATGGCTTGAACACACAAGAATAGTAAACAGTCATGTGCAAATAACTCTGTATGGTCAGTGAGAAGCTTAACTATTTTTATAAGAAAAAATATTTCCATAAATATATGTCTGTGTTATAGAGAATTCAAAGTAAGTAACCACAATTCATGTGATTGTAGAGGTTTTTTTTTTTTTCAAAAGTATGTGAAAGAAGGTTGAAAATGAATATTGGCTTATTAACCACTACAATATTGTAAAGTAATTAGCCTCCAATTAAATAAATTTGTATTAGAAATAAAATTAAAACAAAAGAAAATGAATATTGGCAATAACATAGCTTGAAAAAGCAGTAAGTGGCCTCATGCAAAAAACAAAACAAACAAAAATTTCTGCCTTGTTTGATTCTTTTCCTATTTTTTTACTATACTCAGAAATAGTCATCCAAAAATATTATCTTATATGCATCCTTAAATGTCTAACCTGAAAACAATTATTAGTATGTTATAAATGATCTGTGTGTATAATCGATTTGACAAAAGAAGAGTAAATATACAACTTTTCCCAAGAATAATTAATCTGAAAATAGTAAATGTATCAGTATCGTTGGTGTTATGCCTCTTTTTCATTGTGCCTTGCTCTAGAAAATATATATTTAATATTCCTGTAAAAATGCCTTCTTGGCAGGAGGTCGGTATTTTCCCAGTGAAGAGCCCATTGATGGTACAGAATAGAACGTTCCTGCCCCCTTAAATAGAAGACTGCCTATTATTGTGTTCTTTGTGTCCCTTTGAAGAACAGGGAGCTTTTTATTCTTTCCAAGAAATGGCCTTTCAGATTCAGTAACGGCGTGTTCTGTTCCTCAGGAAATAAGAGAAGATCGAGATAGGGCGCGACTAGACTCGATGGTGCTGCTGATCATGAAACTGGACCAGCTTGATCAGGACATTGAGAATGCCCTCAGCTCCAGCTCCTCTCCGTCCAGCACACCAACCAACGTGCGGCGGCAAGTCCCTGTGAGCTTCCCACCTCCCGCTTCTCTGCATGTGAATGTGTCCCTGCATCTATAGAGTCCCTCTTGAGAATGAAACATCTTGGATGGCCCAAGCTACCCGCATGTGACCCTGATAGTGTTCCATAAAGATCACTCAAATCATTCAAGGCTTCACGCAGAGTCCATAAGAGACGTGTGTGATTCAAAAGAAAATGGTTATTATTAGACAGGAAAGAGGGTCACTTTGGGAAGTTCCTTTGCTTCCTAGTGATCAAATTCTCTTCATTGCTGTTGTTTCCCTCATTGTCAGTCTTCTCTGATAGGCTGTAAACACCATGAGCGATGCTCTGTTTATCTTGTTTAGTATTTTATTTCCAATATCCCACAAATTTACACTGAATATAGAAGATGGTTAATAAATATCTGTGGATGAATGGATGAATGATTGGATGGATGGATGAGTGGGTGGATGAGTGGGTGGATGAGTGGGCAAGTAGATGGGTGGATGCGTAAGCACGTGGATGGATGGAGGAATGAATGCTGACTGAACTAACTCAGCATGTTACAAGAAAGAATTTACCTGAAATCAACTTGAGAACACTCTAAAATTCACTCAGTGAAACAAAATGAATAGGACAGAGGTGAAAACTTTATTCTACTGTGCATTAATTTCATATAAGATAGACTCTTACACCCAAGATAAAATTTAGAAGACACAAATAGACTTATAGACAAAATGTCTATATATTTCACATATTTAATATTATGTTCATATTAAATGGCTTAGCTTTTGCATATCTAGCAAATGTGATGGTAGAATTTACTTATAATTAAGCCATGGACCCCTTTTGAGAACCTACCAAAATAGAACTATTCTGTATCAAGTTATTTTGTATAATTCTACTATTGATTATGAAGTTATTCAAGACTTATTCTGACTGTGGTACAGAATATTCCACAGCAAATAAGCAAATTAAATTAGTAGCTAACCTTAGTATATATGAATGCATTACATAGTGTGCATTACATATGCTAACACATTCATTTCTTATAACATTGTTCAGAGTAAAAAGAATAGAGAAGTTAGTAATTGTATGTACAAGAGCCATGTCATTCAACCACTATCCCATACTTCTTTTCATAGCTGACTATTATGGGAATCTGATACCTTGAGTAAAAAAGAATTTTAATTTAAAAATGAAAAAAATATGACCTTAAATACTTCAGTCTAGACCTAGAAAGCCAGTAGAAATGACATTTTTCTTCTTGTTTGTGACCTTATGGATAATTTTTCCTTATCCTTCAGAATTCATCTTGGATGTTATCTTTACAGTGAAGTCCCCTAAATCTCCATATGTATTCCCAGACAGAATCACTTACTGCTCCCCTGGTGCCAGAGTGTTTCACACATACTTCAGTAGGACAGGCATCCGAGTGAAGGAAACAACCAAAGTAGCCTCCTGAAGACCAATGAGAAGGGTGTTTTAACCTTGTTTGCAGAGGAAAAGTGCAGAGACGCGACATGCTCATTTTCACCATTTCACTTTGTGCTTATTTTCATCATTTTCAATAAATATAAAGCCCTATTTTTCGATAGGAGATCCTTCTCAGTACTTTTTTGCCTTTAATGTACATGTGGGATACATTTTCTCTTTTAAAGTTTTCTATTTTGCATTGCTAATCTCTCCCTATCTCTTTAATGGTTCTTCTTTTCCTTCTATGTTGACCTTTCCTCAGTACTTGGTATTTAGGGAAAAAAAGCGCAGCACAGATTTCTGCTAAATAAAACTCCATATTATTGTCTCCAGCTCAGAGAGCAAAATAGCCCTTACCTGCTACATGTGGTTCTTTGTTGAAAGGTAAAGACAATACAAAATAAGAGCTAAGGTGGGTGATGATTAGGATTTGCCTACATCTATATCTTCTCCCTCCATTTCAAGTGTAAACTGGATTTTATATCACATGCACTGTCTCATGGACCATCACCATCCTCACTGAACAGTGGTTGATTCTGTAAATCAAAACGTGTTTCTCAGTTTTTAGTTCAGCAGATAATTGAAACAAGCCCAATAATACAGTAGAAACATAAACTTTAGCGTCTGCCAGCCTGGGTTCACATGCCAGCTCTGCAGCTGAATGTCTGAGAACATAAGAAAAGTATTTAATTTCTCAACTTCAAGTTCACGTAAAAGCAGGAGAGATTGTTTCCTACTTAATGGCTTGTTGGGAGGAGTTAATGAAAGAAGATATGTAAATACATTCAAAGGTCTGATACAGACGACATATTTGGTATTTATTAATTCATTTTCCTTCTCCCATGTCTTCACTCACACCAGACACTGGGCTAAAGATGAATAAGACATAGCCTGAATCCCTCAAAATTTCTTTTTGGTCTCTGTGTTTTTCTAAGTCATCCCTTTTTCTTTATTTCTGTTCCTTGGTGTTTAAAGCTAATTTTAACCTTCTCTCATCATCAAAAATTTTTCCACATGCGATTTCCATTCCATTTGATAATTGTGCCATGGAATAAGTGGGTTATAACAGATGATTATGACCTTGACTGTCGACCAAGGAGCTCTGTCCCAGATTCAGAGAAGCCTCCTCTGACACATCCTTATACTCCACTGTGAATCTACAGTTTAGGAGGGAGGGGAAGACATACAATGAAACAGTGACCTCAGTTTGAAATTATCTGTAAGAAAAGGTTAGAGTGAGTTCTACATATAATGCACTGTGTGCTTAGCCACTCAGTTGTGTCCAACTCTTTGTGACGCTATGGACTGTAGCCTGCCAGGCTCCTCTGTCCATGGGGATTCTCCAGGCAAGAATCCTGGAGTAGGTTGCCATACCCTCCTCCAGGAGATCTTCCCAACCCAGGATCAAACCCAGGTCTCCCACATTGCAGGCAGATTCTCTATAATAAAGGGAGTGGTAAAAAAAAAAATATATATATATATATATATGAGCTGTAGTCTTAAAGAATGGCTTTAAAAATAAAATAAGGGTATTTTTATTGGAGTATAGTTTCTGCTGTACAAGAAAGTGAATCAGCTATATGTACACTGTATACCTCCCTCTTGGACCTCCCTCCCAAACCCCATCCCAGTCCTGCCCATTTAGGTGACCACAAAGCACCAAGTTGAGCTCCTGTGCTGTACAGCAGCTTCCCACTAGCTCTCTCTCTTATGTTTGGTAGTGTGCATATGTCAATCCCAGTCTCCCAGTTCATCCCCCCACCTGCCCCACCGTGTCCTCACGTCTGTTCGGTGTCTGTGTCTCTCTTCCTGCCCTGCGAATAGGTTCATAAGGGTAGAGCTAACATTTGTGAAGCCTGCCTTAATAGAGCTGGACACGTGAGGGTCAGACAGATCTGAGTTTTAATGTCAGTCCTGCCACAGACTGTGAACTTAGTCAAGTTACTTGCTTTAAGCTTTGGCTTCATCATCCATCAGGTGATGATAATAATATCTTCCAAAGAGTTTGTGAACATAGAACAGTACAGTATTGTCTATAAATGGTAAAAACACAATTAGTGGTGGATTTTTAAAATATTTATTATTTTACCTCAGAATTATTATATTGTTAGAAAGGTACAAGGTTACCCTCTTATTTACCTAATTAATTCATAAATAGGAAGGAAAATTAATGCAAATGGTTTCTGATAAACATAAATGTCAAATAGAAATGGCTTAAAAACTACCTGCTACTTAGGATTATGCATTTGATGTTTATAAATTACCTGTTATTTATGACTATCCATTTAATGTTGATTCAATATGAAATTTTAGTACATTATTTTTCTCTTACGGTAAAATGTAAAATGTCTTTCCCATGGAAAAATAAAAGAATATGTAGCCCTTAGTCTGAAATCACTCAGGAATGAGAAATTTGGTTAGGGTTATATGTTTATACACACTCATACTTAAAGACTATTGTATTCTGTTTCACGTTTCTTATTCTTTTGTATGTATTTTATACACTTTCTTTGTTTTCCACTTTTTAAATTTCTATTTGGAGCTTTATTGAGATATAGTTGACATATAACAATATTTAAGGTATGCAATGTAATGATTTGATACAGTTTTTAATTGCAAAGTAATAACCAAATAAGGTTAGTTAACACATCCATCAACTAGTATAATTACAATTGTGTGCCTGTGTGTATGTATGTGGTGAGAACACTTAATATCTAATCTCTTAGCAACTTTCAAATATATAATAGAGTGATGTTAATATTGTCACAAAAGTGAAAATTAGATCCCCATAACTTAAACACCTTATAACTGGAGACTTGTACCCTCTGACCAACGTGTCCCCATTTTTCCCATCTCCCAGCCCCTGGCAACCACCACTCTACCTTGTCTCTGTTTTGGCCTTTTTTAGATTTCACGTATAAGTGAGACTTATACAGTATTTGTGTTTCTCTTATTTCATTTCACATAGTGCTTTTTAGGTCCTTCTGTGTTGTCAGAAGAGGCAGATTTTCCTTCTTTTCTGTGGATAAACAATATTCCATTGTGTGTGTGCATGTGTGTATATTTGTGTATATATATATATATATATATATCACATGTTCTGTATCTATTTATCCATCAGTAGACACTTTGGTTGTTTCCGTGTCTTGGCTTTTGTGAATAATATAACAATTAACAGAGGGGTGCAGCTGTGTCTTCGAGACAGTGATTTCATCTCCTTTGGATGTATATCCAAACATTGAATTGCTGGATTATATGTAGTTCTATTTTTAACTTTTTGAGGAACCTCCGTACTGTTTTCCATAGTAACTATATTCATTTATATTCCCACCAACAGTGTACTAGAATTCCCTTTTTTTCCACGTTCTCGTCAATACTCATTACCTCTTGTCTTTTTTATGACAGCCATTTCTGACAGGTGTGAGGTGATGTCTCACTGTGGTTTTAATTTGCATTTCCCTGATAATTAGTGATGTGCAGCATCATTTCGTGTACCTGTTGCTTATTTATATGTCTTTGGAAAAATGTCTGCCTGGGAACTCTGCTCATGTTTTAGTCAGATTTGATTTTTGCTAGTAAGTTGTTTAAGTTCCTTATATATTTTGTATGTTAACCCCTTATCCAGTATTAGGTTTGCAGATATTTTCTCCTAATTCTGTGGGCTGCATCTTCATTCCGTTCTTTCCTTTGCTGTGCAGAAGCCATATAGTTGTATATGGTCCCATTTGTTTACTTTTGCTTCTTTTGCTTGTGCTCTGGGTATCATACCCCAAAAAATTGTTGCCAAGACCAATGTCAAGAAGCATGTTCTCTATGCTTTCTTATAGGAGTTTCACAGTTTCAGATCTTACATTTGCATCTTTAATTCACTTGAAGTTAAATTTTGTGAGTGGTATAAGACAGGGGTCCGATTTAATTTATTTGCATGTGAATATCTGATTTTCCCAACATCATTTATTGAAAACACTGCTTTTCCCCATCATTGAGTATTCTTAACCACGTTGTCTGCCGAATGTCAGTTGACTGCGCATGCGTGCTTTTCTTTCTAGGCTCCCTATGCTATTCCATTGGTCTCTGTGTCTGTTTCTGTGCCAGTGCCGTACTGTTTTGCTTACTACAGCACTAAAATTTGAAATAGGAGCATGTGATGCCTCCAGCTTTGTTATTATTTTTGAAGATTGCTTTGGCTATCCACAGTCTTTTGTGGTTCCATCCAAATTTTAGCATTATTTTTTCCTTTTCTATGAAAAATGTCATTGGCATTCTGACAGAGATTGCACTGAATCTATACATCACTTTGGGTAGCATAATATTTTTCACAATTTTATTTTTTCCGATTCAGGAGCGTGAGATAGCTTTCCAATTATTTGTGTCTTCTTCAATTTCTTTTATCAATGTCTTATAGTTTCTAATGTAGAGATGTTGTGCCTCCTTGAAAGTGCAAGTCGCTCAGTTGTGTCTGACTCTTTGCGATCCCACGGACTATATAGTCCATGGAATTCTCTAGACCAGAATACTGGAGTGGGTAGGCTTTCCCTTCTCCAGGGGATCTTCCCAACCCAGGGATCGAACCCAGGTCTCTCGCATTGCAGGCAGATTCTTTACCAGCTGAGCCACAAGGGAAGCCCTTGGTTACATATTAGTATTTGTCAGTCTAGTTATTCTTTCATAAAACAGTATTTATGAGCATATTCTAGGTGCCAGGTACTATTATAAGCCTGGTGAATGTATCAGTGAACAAGACAGGTGAAACCCCTACTCTGGCGATACATAGATTCCCAATAAAGGGAGACATAAAAGGATTAGATATAGGAATGAATGAAAAGGGGATAGATGATACATAGGTAGAGATGGTGGACGGATAAAATTGATATATGGTAGATAAACAGGGCGATAAGATTGTAAAGCAGAGAATGATATGCTATGAAGGTTGAAGGGAAGAAACTATTTTAGCTTGGAATGTCAAAGGATGCTTCTCTGAAGAAGTGATATTCAAACTGAGAGCTGAGTGACAAGGGCCAGCAAAGGGAAGTACTTGGGCAGGGGATTAGAAAGGGCATAGTTGCTACTATAGGCACCACCTTGGTGTACTAGAAGGACTGACAAACAGCAAGTATAGTGGAAGCATACAGAAACAAAAAAAATGGTAGAACATAAGACCAGAGAGTCGGGGTACAGGGTAGATGATATTTAAGCATGTGGGCCATGGTAAAGTTGAGATGTAGAAAGAGTAGACGCAAAGATATTTAAATCGTGATTTTCTCAGGATAAAATTATAAAGTGATGTGTGCCTTCACTTCCTTCCCACCCACCACCCTTTGCATTCTCCTCATCCTAGACTTTCCTTTGTGTTCTCAGGCTGCTTATAACGTGGAGATAGCATTTAGTAAATTAAAGGCACAACCTTTGGAGTGGTTACTGAGTAATTGGGTTCATTGAACAGGCGTGTCTTATCCACATATTGTGCACTAGTTGCTCAGAATACATAATGATATCAATAGTAACATTATTTACAGTGATGCCTAGCATTTAATGAAATTGAATAATGTGCTTGTTGCATACAATTTGCATTATCTTGCTTAATCTTCATAAGCCTCTATGAGTGCCTGCTATTATTATACTGATTTACAAATGAGGGAATTGAATTACATATGACAAAGTACAAGTCTGCCCTTAAATAGCTTTTAGTTCATTAGATAGACATACCCTTGAGCTAAATGATTCCAGGCCATGATGGTAAGTGTCACCATGGAGATTTAATGGGAACATAGAGGAGAGTGAGGTGAGAAGAAATGAGAACTATCTTTTCATTTGACACCCATAACTCCATTTTATGAAGAATGTGAAGTGAGTTACTCAGGGTCACACAATGAACCAGGGTTGTCTATGGGCTTATATTAATATCTCCCGACTTATTGCAGTGTCCTAGCTAGCTACCTCTACTGCCCTTTCCAATGCACAATTGGCTGTTAAGTTACTAAAGGAGTGTATTACCCCTTTTCAGTATTTGCATTCTAAAATGAGACCCTCTAAAGAGTACAATCATTAATACAGAATAGTACATGGTTCTGTGTGACAGGGCAGTGTTGGTTGTCATAACTATGTGGTGTGTCTGGGAGAAGGAGGAGGTGAAAATGTGTGGGATTCAGGGAGAAAGGCATGTAGAGAGTGTGGACATATCCTTCGTATCAATGTATTTTTTAATAGGATCTGGAATCAGGACCTGAGAGTGGAACAGATACCACTTCGATAAATCAGACACAGATAAATTTGTCTTCTAACACTGAGTCCACTGACCCACAGTCTTCCACCCCAGTGGCCAATTCTGGAACCAAACCCAAGTCTTCGGTAAGTTATATATGATAACAGTTTCAAAATGAAGTGTTGATGATCATCATGTAACAGTTGATATCTCATCTATTCAATTTAGAAGAAATACTCTTGGATTCTTAGTTGCAGTGACCTGAAATGTTTAACCCAACAAATGTTATTTTTTTTGTTTTATAGATGATTACACAAGTACTTTACTAAAATGGGTCATTGTTCTAAAATTATTCAAAATATGGTATTAAATTTTGTTGCTGGATACTCAGAACTTTAAAAAAACAAGAATGAAAATCTTCAGATGATTTTCCCTGTATTATTATTTTGACTACAAGGCTTACCAATTGGAAAATTAATGGATGGATGGATAGATACATAAACAGATAGATGGATAGATTAAAGGGTAGAGATAGATATACAATTTCACACATATGATAAGTTTTGTGTGGGTATGTCAAGTGCTTGGTAAAATGCTTGGCACAGAAAAAATACTGAAAAAGTGTAAGCTACTGTCATTATTATTATGGTGTTTAGTGGACTTTGCAATGCTACAAAAACAAATGAAAAGAAGAATTACCACATACAGTAGTAGTATAGGACAGTGAATTGTGAATAAAAGACATTTTCCTTTAAGTAAAAAAGTTGAACTGCAACAGGAAAGCAGTATTTGACTCTAAAGGTAACATTTATGGAGGAAGTAATTACTACTTCAAATATCTAAAGTCCCAGTGCTCCAAAATAACCTTTCCTAGTTTAGTGAAAATCATAGTGTTGTATTATTTTTTTTTAAATGTCCATGTTAGCTTAACACAGAGAAATGAGTTTGGATTGCTTTTTTTGCCTGCCTTTAAAATAAAAGGTAAATCTGAAATAAAGCTCAGAAGAGAATACTTGAATTTAAAACATAGTAGACATGTTCAGTTGCAAGAATGTCTGGATTACTTTTGATGGAGTAAATATTTATTGAACACCTACGATGCGCCATGTATTATGCTAAATGAAACAGACTTAGAGAGTAATAAAAATACATTCTCTGTCTTTAACTATCTCACAGTCTAGCAAAAAAGGAAGGTGTGTAAGGAGTGAAATGCAATGACATGCTGCACATTAGTGCTATATTTATTGGAAATGGGAAGAACCAATGACATACTACCCAGTGCTATTTTATAGTACATTGAAAAAATAGGGTCCAATATGTATGTCACTGGGCAGATTGCAGTGACATGGGTCTCTCCCTTTCCACTTTGAACAGAGAAAGTTGAAATGCAGAATTCAAATAGAAGCCAAACAATCTGATTTTACCACATTCTTATTAAGGGAAAAGATCAAAACCTCTTGAGAGTTTTAGCTTGAAGATTTGGGAAATGTTACTGGAAACAGGTGTGGGGCTGACATATGAGAAAGAAATAGAAAGGGAGGTGAATTCCTTTTTTATGATATTTATGCAAAAATCAGTTTTTAAAGCACCTTTTAATGATCTTTAGAGTGTTCTTTTTACTATAACATTTATTCTGTGTTCATCTTTTACTTTAGAATAATCACTGTTGGTATCTGCTATTTCTCCCTTGAAATGTGCATTTTTTAGTGTGTGATCACCTTATAATTTGTAAAAATTGCCGCCCCTCTCCATACAGTTCCTTAGTCTTTCTTCAGTACTCCCATGTTTAGATGTGGTCATTATGTTTCTATTGAGATATGTACATGGTTTTATGGTAACCATCTTTAGTAAGCTTTCAGAATAAAAAACATAAAGCCATCAGTTTTCCTAGGACTTTAGTCAAATTCTCTGGCTGGCCACGAGAGGTAGCCAGAGTGGGAGAGAAACACTCTACTGTCGAAGGCAACTGACTCTTAGGAAATTTCTTAAAGAAAAAGAACAATTTAAAAAGTATCTTGAAAAACAAGCTTTTGTGTTAGCAGAAGGGCTGCTTTAATGTGCACGCGTGTTTATTTTTTGCTGCTTTTGGTGTTACTATTATTTTGAGTATTCCTTTTTAGTAAAGTTAGAAAAGAAGTCTTTTGCAATGGATCAATTTTATGTTTTCAGTTATCCCTAGGTTAAAATATTAGAATGAAGAATTTTACCTATTTTATGAGGTATTAAATACATAGCCCCCTCCCAAGTTTGGAGCTTAGGGAATAGTGACAGACTGGCTACTTTGTGAAAAACGGAAAGAACTGTAGAATCCTACAGAGTGGTTGTTTTCACTATGAGCTAAAATTTCAACTTTAATATTAAGTAGAAACATTAAATTCAAAGAACACCTACTTCAAATATCCATGTAAAATGAACTAAATTTCTGTTCCGTGTCCTTCTCTCATATTTTTACAGAATGCTTACTTTCATTTCAGAATGATTTAATGTTACATTTGATTTGCTGCTATGAATCTATTTATAATGGTGACTAACTACCACAAATATTTGGCTTGCCTTTTGTGTGTAAGGTCTCTGGATTTCTAAGTGCAAATGTTTCAATAAGATTTCTACTTTTATATTTATTATTAGAAGGGGACCAATGAGTAATCTTCAGAGTTTTCATAAATACCATGTATATATCAAGCTGAAAACTGAGCATTCAAATAGATTTCTGAGATGTATTTGACACATACAAATTAAAAAGCTAGAAGGTAGGATATCTACTACCAAAATACACATTATTTAAAACAAGGTCTGGTGCTTTATTTCAAAAATCTCATCCATCTCTCTTTTTTGTTTTTACTAGGTATAAATGTTTATTTCAGTCCCTACTTTACACACAATGTACAGCACGTAACTAAAAAGTACATGACTCACAGATAGGTATAAAATGTGATTTACAGTAAAAAAAAGGGAACACCCAACTGAACCAGGCACTGAGATGGTCCCAGATGCAACAATTATCAGAGAAAAAGTCTCATCCATTTCTTACTTAACTTCTTTGCTTTGTTCCTTTGAGGCAGTCTCGTAATGCCTCTCACACTAGACACTTAGGCAAACAACCCATGTGTAGTCATACCATCTTTATATAGTGCTTTCATCTACTGCAGAACAGTATTCTGACATCCTTTGACCAGGATAATCGGTTGCTTGAGTTGTTCCTGCGCTAAGTAGTATAGGGTTGTTATATGAAAGATTTTAAAGCTGGGCACCAAAACCCCAGAAATATCGTTGTGGTTGTTGCTTTACTTAAAGCTACTGATCAGTATAGGTGGTCATTAAATCATTGTTAATCACTATTAACCTATCTTTCAATTCATTAATTCTTTAGTCAGCTTTGTCTAACCTGCTGTTTAATCCACACTGAGCTCTTTAGTTACTGTATTTTTCAGTACTGAAATTTCTGTTCGATTCTTCTTTTTTTTTTTTAACATTGAGATAAAACTCATGTACCACATTCACCATTGTGCTTCTTGGGCATGTGTAAACCTTCTTTAGAGAAATGTCTATGCAAGCCTTTTGCCTTTTTAAAGACTATGATTTTTTTTTTTCTATTATTGAGTTGTAAGAGTTCTTTAAATATTCTGAATATATGAAGGAAGAGGCCAAGCCTGAGATAAGAAAATCCACAGATTTTATTTGTAAAATAAGTACTGCTGGAACAGGGAGGGTGTTCTGCGCTATATAGTAGCATCAGCTTCATAGAAAAACAACCCCCCTCGTTGCCATGTGATAGAATTCCAACAACCACAAAACTGGGAACCTCAATAATATGGGGCATTTTGGAACCCCAGCTAGACAGCTTTGTGTGTATCTTCAACTATCAAAAGGAATGTTGGAAGATATTGGCATTCATACTAGAGTGTATTGAACACTGGAATCACAAAATAACCCTCCTTTGAAGACATCAAAAACAGCAGAAATTATTAACCTTCATTATTGTAATTGCCGCAGGTTGAAAATAGACAGATATATCTTATTGCAGCTCAATGTGGCAACAGTAGCTCTACTTCCACAGACCAAATACATCCCTAATCTTTTCATCATTACTACCAAAGTAGCCCGCAATGCGGGAGACCTGCCCGCAATGCGGGAGACCTGCCCACAATGCGGGAGACCTGGGTTCCATCCCTGGGTTGGGAAGATCCCCTGGAGAAGGGAAGGGCTACCCACTCCAGTATTCGCTTCCATCTATGGGGTCACACAGAGTCGGACACGACTGAAGTGACTTAGTAGCAGCAGCAGCAGCAGCAGCAATAGCAGCAATGAGATAGATAAGTGTCGAGACACAGATCATGGAGGAGGTGGAAACTGAGGGTAGATAGAATGCCAACCAGCCAGGGACTGCCAACTCCTCCCAAGAATGGTTCAGAATAAGTCCTACCTAAATACTGCTGGAGGGTGACCGAAGAGTATGTCCTGACTGCAAGTTCATGGTCATTTCTGCTGCTGCTGCTAAGTCGCTTCAGTCGTGTCCGACTCTGTGCGACCCCATAGACGACAGCCCACCAGGCTCCTCTGTCCTTGGGATTCTCCAGGGAAGAATACTGGAGTGGGTTGCCATTTCCTTCTCCAGTGCATGCAGGCATGCTGAGTCGCTTCAGTTGTGTCCGACTCTGTGCGACCCCAAGGACAGCGGCCCATCAGGCTCCTCTGTCCAAGGGATTCTCTAGACAAGAATACTGGAGTGGGTTGCCATTAAGGAAGGAACTCCAGTGCCACAGTCAACCTGATATTTTAGCCGCTTTCACCAACAGTCCCAAAGACTGCATGATCATTGTAACCTATCCTTGAAGAAAAAATAAAAAACAAAAAACTCTCAATATGTCTCTGAAACACAACTGTAAGGCACTTATATAAATCTATTTTTCTCCTCTCTGGTCTAATAGAAGCAAACAGTAATCTTGAGTCTTACATTCACTTGTCAGTAGTATTATCCTCCCTAAAAAGCAGAAGTATTTTGAAGTGGAGGTAAAAAGGAGGGTAATGACTTTGTATATGAATTTTGACTTGATGTTATTTTTAATGAATGCTGTTAACATTTAAGTCATTTAAAAACAGGATCTTATTTTTTCCTTTTTACATCTAATATGATACGGTCTAATCTGCTATGAAACTATAAAATGTTGTTGGTATTTGTCCTAATTATGTAGCATATTAAGGAAATTAAAACTGATTCAAGAAAGAAGAGAAAAACCATCAGAGATTCCCCATAAAACTTCCAGTGTAAACCGCATTTTATACAAATTGTAATCACACCTCTCATACATATAATTATTAAGCTAAAGGCATTATGCATGTGACATATTATTAATAAATGGTAGGCAGTAAAACTGAAAAACAGCCTGTAGATTCAGGAGTTGAAATCACATCCTTTTCAAGGATCATTTAAAACCCAATTCGTATGGAAAATTTTAGGTCTCTATTTTGTTTTCCCAAGATATTATTCTGTTTTTTTTGCTTAAGTGATTATCAGATTTTTTAACAAAGCTAGTAATTTTCTCTAATGCTGTCCACTATTTAAAACAAAGGGGTGAAACAATAACTTTTTTTTGCAAATAGGAACTGCAAATACTCCTTTTTACTGATTTCTTAGAGGGAAAATACATAAAATTACTAGAATTTAAATATTGTTTCACAATGTCACTTATGGTAAGTAAGGAAAATAGCATAGTAAAAGAAAAAATAACCACACAGAATTTGTAAAAGGAGTTTAGTCTGATTCTTCTGAAACATCAAAAAATTTGAATTAGTAAACTTTACCACTTTGTGAACAAAGATGTAATGGTCTTAGAAAAATGCCTTTGATTGTAATGCTTTTGAATGTGACAATTTAATTTTGACCTAGCTAAGCAACAACATTAAAGTGTGTGGATTTTTAAAGTATTTTTCTTTGTTCACTAAGATCCTCATTGTTTATGAGAGAGAAAAATAAGGCAAATTTTATAGCGTTTTTAAGGAAAAATGAGCCACAAGAGAGCTGTTTCTAAAAAGGAAATCATTCTGTGATTATTACAATGAGATATTTCTTAACATAGAGGATTCCATTCACATATTCTGGATTTTGAAATTATAAATAAATATTAATTCATTAAGCTTGGCTTTGAAAAATAGAAACTTTTTCATAACCATTGACTTTTCTACTTAAAATTATTCAATAAAATAATTCTAAATTCTCTCATTTCTTGTGCTTGAAGTTACTGACATCTGTTTCCATTCCAAATGCACGTTAATTCCTGATAGTATTGTTGGGATGGGCTTATTTGATCTCCACAATAACCTCCTCACGTAAGATTTTTCACTTTGAATCTAGGAGTTTCATTGTGCCAAGAATAAGTGTAACTTGCATCCAGATATGCTAATCCTTCATACTAAAGTCTGAGCACATGGTAGTTATGTGATTTTTTTTTCATTGGAAAATTTGTTTTTCTCTCTTGTTCATATTTCATTTGTATTAGCCTGGTTAATTAGACATCTGGAGCAGAATTCCTACAACTAGAAGAAAGATGGTGAAAATGAAACATATAAATGAGGACAAGAAATGGTAAAAAAAAAAAAAATTTCTACAACCTAAGATTTGGTCATATGAATAGTTCTTTTGTATGTTATCATCATTACAATGAGAAAAATTTAGTTTTTCCATGTGCTGATGTTACTTCTCGAATCCAGCTCATATTTTCATCCAAGAGAAATAGAAACTTCCAGTTATTTCTGGGCAATGTAAAATGGCAAGCCAACGGCATGCCACATCACAGCAACCAAGAATATAATTCATCGCACCGAGCAGTAATAATAACCCGTAAGCCTTTTTCGCAGCACTTCCTTCATTTCAAACTGAGTTGTCCCCAAGTTCTAATTACATATTCAATGTTTCCATTCTTTTTGTAATTCCTTACTTTGATTTTTGATTGATAATTAATGCTGCCCCTGATGTTTGATGGCTTCCTCGATGCTCACTTCAGCAGAGTCAGTTGAAATGTTTAACTGGATTTTCCATGTGAATATTCAGTAGCTTTTACACTAAATTTGCACAGAGAGTTTTCGTGACTATAGTTTTGAGCTATCTACCACAAACCAGCTTTCTAAATGAAAAAGTAAAAACAGCCAGAGAGCATTTGCGTATTCTGAATATCACTCATCTAAACAGTTGGAGTCATGTAACAAAAATATGAAAATAAGGGAGTTGTTTACTCTTTGTCTTCATGGGGTCCTAAGATACAATCACTTGAAAGCTACCAGTGTTCTTGATATTCTGGTTAGTTAATGAGCATTTTGTATGTTACTTTCTTGTTTTAGAATGAAATGAATAGTTCATATTCCTTACATTATTGTTGCCAATCTCACTTTTTAGTGACTCTTTATTCTTTCGACGATGACAACTTGGTGTAAGGGAGGTAACTTCTGGATTATTAAACACCTTTGAAAGAAAATCAGTGGACAGTCATGAAAACGGGGCTTCCCAAGTTTCATTAATGGTAAAGAACCCGCCTTTCAGTGCAGGAGATATAAGAGACAGGGTTCGATCCCTAAGTTGGGAAGACCCCCTGGAGGAGGGCATGGCAACCCACTCCAGTATTCTTGCCTGGAGAATCCCACGGACAGAGGAGCCTGGTGGGCAACAGTTCATGGGCTCACACAGAGATGGACAGGATTGAAACAATTCAGCGGCAGCAGCAGCTCATGAAAACAACTCCAGTTACTTCCTTTTTACCGTAGATTGCTTTGTCCATTTTATTTTGTTGTGGTTCTGTTGACTCATTTGGAAGGCATTGCTGCTGCTGCTGCGTCACTTCAGTCGTGTCTGACTCTGTGTGACACCATAGACAGAAGCCCACCAGGGTCCCCCGTCCCTGGGATTCTCCAGGCAAGAACACTGGAGTGGGTTGCCATTTCCTTCTCCAATGTGTAAAAGTGAAAAGTGAAAGTGAAGTCGCTCAGTCGTGTCCGACCCTTAGCGACCCCACAGACTGCAGCCTACCAGGCTCCTCCGTCCATGGGATTTTCTAGGCAAGAGTACTGGAGTGGCTTGCCATTGCCTTCTCCATTGGAAGGCACTACCTTTATATAAACACTATGATACTACATGGGCATTACCAAACTAGTCATACTGTAAAATGCAGAGAATCATACAAACAAGAAAATAATAATAATAAATCAGTGCTGTTCAGACTGCACACTGGGCACTCCTGAAACTGGCTTCCTCCATCTGTCCCAGCCAGACTTACTTTCATCCGCCTTATATATCAGCCTTCAGTCTGTAGCATTAAGGTTGTTTACATCCTGGGTGAGGAAAATGTTGGAGAATTTTTTTCTTGGGTCCAGATAGCCTCTGATATATGTCTACTTTATATCCAGGAGCATCCTGGTAAAGCTGAACTTTAACCCAGAACTTCTCTGCTGCTCGGGCAACACTTTCACTCACAAAGTTTCATCATCACTGAGTCCTGAGCTCTGGGTGCCAATCAGAAACAAAAAGGTGGGAGAGAGCAGGCTCTGGATCAGAGCAACTCACCTTAGCCTGGGTCTGGAATTCTGCTGGTTCAGATCATTAAATTCTCTATTTCAGACACTGAACTGTAGATAGATAGTTTTACTTTTTAAAAAACTGTCTATTGGGGAGTTAAGTCAGAATTTTAAATAACTGTTATGAGATAGAAACATTTAGAACTCACAACTAGTAGAATTTTTATATAAATGTGTTTCCTAAGCAAATTTAAATTTTACGTTTTGAATTTTGTGAATATATCAAAATTGTGCAATCATTTCCCTACTGATAGCACATTTGTAGTTTTTTTCTGTGTTAACACAATATTATATAACACTGTAAAGAATAGTTCTACATATATTTTTGTCTGCATTTCTAATATTCTCTTATGTAGTTACATAGACTAAAAAGGGCTCACATATTTGTTAAAGAGTAATTTTCTATTTCTCCTAATATTGAACTTTTAAAATATTTATTAGATATTTGAACATCTTAATCAGAATGTAAAAAAATTTACTAGCCATGTGTAATATATCTAAATGATGTATTCATATCTTATGAAATTATTCTACATTTTATTAAACAAAAGCCTTTCTAATTTATAATGTAGCTGAACTTGAATACTATTAATGTTGTAAACATTAATGTTACAAAATTTAATTCTTTTTTTTCCCAAACAAACCCCATAAGAACTCACTATGGACATGTGTAAGCCATTGTGCTAGGTGGTGGGATAGCATAGGCTAGGTTAGGCTCCTGTGGACCTCATGTTGTAGTTGACACATCACCCTCTCCGTGTCCCACTGAGGATCCCACTGAGGTTCCTCTAACCAGCCTTGAAATGAGAACAGGCTCCCTACTAACCTTTCCTTGTAGGGAAAAATGTGGAAGAGGACTCACAGAACTCCAAATCCCTCTCCAAAATCACTTTCCCTCAAATGTTCTGATTCTTCATCCTATTAGATCCTTTGGGGATTAGAGGTGATTGAGAATTCTCTAATGCATTCTCCTCCAAATCTTTTTACAAGATGTACATTTTTTTTTCCTGTATCACAACTCACTTTGATATTGAATCTGTCACCTTAGGGTTTAAGTCAGAACTTCAGTTTTAACATCCTATCACACAGATCTGTGTCCGATGAGCTGTGATGATGGTTGCCAGGGCAGCACATTTCTTCTCTGCTGCTGTCTGAAAGGTAAGAACACTGAGCAAGATAAAAACCACAGATTCAAGGTTATGGTGGTACCTTTTTGTTGTTCTCTGAAACTATATTCAGACAAGACTAAAGATTGGTAGGCACACACCCAAATGGGGTGAATACCACTTTTCAGCTCCTTGATTGGCCTACCTAAAGGCAGAACTCATAGCCCCTAAAGGAGGGGAAACTATTTAAAAAATGGGTTTTCCTTAAAAACATCAAGTCAGAAAACATACTGATCAGATGGCATATTAAAATACTCCAACATGGAGTGGATGTTGACAGACAGTTGAGCTGTTGTTGTTTATTGTTCAGTCACTAAGTTGTATCCGACTCTTTACAACCCCATGGACTGCAGCACACCAGGCCTCCGTGTCCTTCACTATCTCCCGGAGTTTGCTCAAACTCATGTCCATTGAGTCAGTGATACCAATTGAGCTGTAGATGAACAAATTTGAACACAATTTTAAAAATGAATGATGCCAAAGGTTTAAAATAATTGTATTCTTGCAGAGAGGTAAAATGTAAGTGTTTAGCCGTTTGCCTAGATTTTTACTTTTTTCTACTTTGGGGGTCTACGTAGCATAATTTTTTTTGTCTGTTGGAGGGCTTGATTTCTTCTTCAGCTCCAACAAGTTCTGAAGAAACACCCTTCTGCATGAGTCCGTTTCTTGGGAATTGTGATGGGGAAGAGGTCTAATGCAGTGACAAGGGATGAACCCTGTCTGGCAGAGCTACTGGACATTTAGTTTGGGACTGGACTCTAGAAGCTCAAGTAGCTTCTTGGCATAAAGAAGGATGGGTTTCAGCAATAAGTACACTTATTGGGTCTCAAATGGCCAGATCAAGCTTGGATGGAGGGAATTAGGTCAGTCTAACTTAGTGGAGGAGAAGGCAATGGCAAGCCACTCCAGTACTCTTGCCTAGAAAATCCCATGGATGGAGGAGCCTGGTAGGCTGCAGTCCATGGGGTCGCTAAGGGTCGGACAGGACTGAGCGACTTCACTTTCACATTTCACTTTCACACATTGGAGAATGAAATGGCAACCCACTCCAGTGTTCTTGCCTGGAGAATCCCAGGGAAGGGGGAGCCTGGTGGGCTTCCGTCTATGGGGTCGCACAGAGTCGGACACAACTGAAGTGACTTAGCAGCAGCAGCAGCAGCAGCAGCAGCAACTTAGTGGAGGGACTTACCTGGTACCTCAACTGGTAAAGAATCTGCCTGCAGTGCAGGAGACCTCGGCTTGATTCCTGGGTGGGGAAGATTCCCTGGAGAAGGAATAGGCTACCCACTCCAGTATTCGTGGGCTTCCCAGGTGCCTCAGGTGGTTAAGAATCTGCCTGCAGTGCAGGAGACCTGGGTTCGATCCATGGGTTGGGAAGATCCCCTAGCGGAGGGCAGAGCAACCCACTCCAGTATTCTTCCCTGGAGAATCCCATGGACAGAGGAGCCTGGCAGGCTACAGTCCATAGGGTCACAAAGAGTCTGACACAACTGAGTGACTAAGCACAGCACAGCACAACTTAATGGAGTAAATGGATATATTCTGACTTAGAAACTGCCTGGGTGGCAGGAATTGATCCCAAGGATACCTGCTTATATTCAGACTCAGGCCGAAGGACTGTTTTTCTTGAGTATTTGAAGTAATAGGATACTAAATGTAATTTTTTTCTTACCAAATATGGGAAAACTTTCATTACTATATTACTGTCAAGCCAGAAAATAATTATATGGCAAAAACTATATGATTCCATTTAAAAACAAAAGACACAAAATTTAAATCATTTAAATATTTTTTATTAGTTACCATCATATATTTATTATTTTATACAATTATCGTAGCATATTTCTGAGTTACACAGAATAAACAACATTACTCATTAACTGGTTTGAAGAATATTGTCATTGCGGATTATCCAGAATTCTATTTGCTGTCCAAATTGGAAGGACATTAAAAGGACATGAAGTATATGCTCCCCTGTGTATCTTTTCAGTTCAGTTCAGTTCAAGCTGTTAGTAAGTTAAGCACATAAGAAAATTTTGTTACTCTTTCAGGCTGATGTAGGACTTTTTCCTTTTTAAAGATTTGTAAATAAAATTATATATAGATATATAAAGAGATATAATTCTCTATGGAAGAATATTTTCATGTTTTTTAAATTATGTTTCTATATAATGCATTTTATAGTACACAAGAACTTTCCTCCACCCCAAACAGATATTTTAGAGAAAATTCTAATGCAGTTAATATCTTTCTGGGACATAAATTTGAGTACCATATATATTATGTTAGAATATTATTTTTACTCCAAGAGAAAATGAACATACTACTGACTTAAAATTCTATCTAGATATAATTATTGGGTCTTTGAAAGGACTTTCTTCTTTAATGAGAAAATAGTACAGGTAGGCTCTTATGAGTACTCAAGTTATTATTCTTGGGATTAGGAAATCTTATACCTTGAAACAAATAAATTATACAAAAAATTAACACATTGAAACTGTCATCCTTAAACCCTTGAATAGCAGCATGATGATTGCTGAATCTTGCCTTTTGTTTTCCTGTTTGCTTTCTTGTTTTCTTTTTTCCTTTCAGAATGCTGCCATCTTCTGGTCAAATTTTGTATCACTTCGTACACAAAATAGGAGACCCACACTATGAGGCAATTTAGTAATATAAATTCACCTTTTATCATTAGGAGTCAATTATTTAAGATTTGTACTTCCAATGCTCCAAAACCAGAGAACTTTAAGTTAATTTTCAGGAACTTTAAGAATTCACTGAGGATATTTGAGGACTTGCAGTGATATCCAGAAGTATATGTTGCACAATAAATGCCAAAAGTACAGATAAGACCAAGTATCTTGAGAGAATATTTGTTGTATTTCTGTAAGGATCTATGGCTTAGATTAACTGAGCAATTTTGATATATATTTGATATTTCCTTTCTACAAATTTTTAGTGATTCCCTTGAAAGGTATTTTATAGTGTTTTATAAACACTATTGAAGAGGAACTAAAAAGCCGCTTGATGAAAGTGAAAGAGAGTGAAAAAGTTGGCTTAAAGCTCAACATTCAGAAAACTAAGATCATGGCTTCTGGTCCCATCACTTCATGGGAAATATATGGGGAAACAGTGGAAACAGTGTCAGACTTTATTTTTGGGGGGCTCCAAAATCACTGCAGATGGTGAGTGCAGCCATGAAATTAAAAGATGCTTACTCCTTGGAAGGAAAGTTATGACCAACCTAGACAGCATATTAAAAAGCAGAGACATTACTTTGCCAACAAAGGTCCATCTAGTCAAGGCTATGGTTTTTCCAGTGGTCATGTATGGATGTGAGAGTTGGACTGTGAAGAAAGCTGAGTGCCGAAGAATTGATGCTTTTGAACTGTGGTGCTGGAGAAGATTCTTGAGAGTCCCTTGGACTGCAAGGAGATCCAGCCAGTCCATCCTAAAGGAGATCAATCCTGGGTGTTCATTGGAAGGACTGATGCTGAAGCTGAAACTCCAATACTTTGGCCACCTCATGCAAAGAGTTGACTCATTGGAAAAGTCCCTGATGCTGGGATGGATTGGGGGTGGGAGGAGAAGGGGACGACAGAGGATGAGATGGCTGGATGGCATCACCGACTCGGTGGACATGAGTTTGAGTGAACTCTGAGAGTTGGTGGTGGACAGGGAGGCCTGGCGTGCTGTGATTCATGGGGTTGCAAAGAGTTGGACACAGCTGAACGACTGAACTGAACTGAACTGAAACACCATTAATAAATGTCCTCCTCACAACAGAGAATTCTTTTGACAGACAAGTCTTCTTGTCATAGAATTGTTCGTATTTTTAACTTCTTTTAGAATGATTCATTAAATGATATGTAATTTAAAGGGCTAGATTTGATACATGATTACTTCCTACTTCTACTAGTTTTTACTCCTTCTCATTGCTTCCTTGAACAAAAAGTGGAATTCTTACTTACGTGTACCAGTATCTCTATCATAGGCACTGAAAATGAAAACCATGCAATTTAGTGGGTTATTTTGAGCCAAGCCCTAAAAATCTTCATTGTACCATACTGGATAACCAACTTATCCACCAAAAACATCTTCATCTACCAAAACCAAAAGCTGAAAAGTCACAGTGCAAGAGTTTGGAACAACTGAAAGACTCATTACCTCCTTTTTTTTTCACTGATGGTTTCTACCAGATTTTCATTTTTTTCCTCTCATGTTATTTACAATCTTCTGACACATGTAATCCACACTGAATAGCCGTGAAATCAGCCACAGTCATCAATATTTAACAGGTGGAGAATCTTGACACACTGAGACCCACTGACTTGAGTCACATGACAAGAAGTAGGATTAAATATTGGCTGAAAAGACCAGTCTTGTCTTACTTCCTGTCACATGGAAGACTTCAGTAGGTAAAAGCAGGCAGTTACTTTGTCAGAGCTGTGGAATGATGTCATGAAACAGAATTCTCAAGGAAGAAGTGTCCTGACAACTCTAGATTTCCACTCTCCCCATGCTCGTTATATGAATCCATAAAACAGAGCTTGCCTCCCATCTCCCGCACACTTACTTGCCTTATTTCTTAACATTTCTAACTCTGTTATCCCCAAATCACACCTTCTACTCTAATGATTTTGTCCTTCTCATGTTCAAAAACTGCCTGATGAGTAGGGTGGTCATGGTCAGGGAGAAGGGGAAGGAAAGGGTGCTGGGCTTCAGATGAGGATGTAACTGGGGGGGTCCCCAAGCTCTCTCAGTGCCAGGTCCCGGGGAAGGCTGCCTGTAAGGAAGACCTAGAGGCAGTAGGAACACTGGTTATTGTTTAGTCACCCAGTGTCCGACTCTTTTGCAACCCTATTTTGCAACCCTTGCCTGGGATTTCCCAGGCAAGAATACTCTGTCTGTGCATGTTAAGTCGCTTCAGTCCTGTCCGATTCTGTGCACCCCTATGGACTGCAGCCTGACAGGATCTTCTGTCCGTAGCATTCACCAACCAAGAATACTGGAGTGGGTTGCCATTTCCTCTCCAGGGGAATCTTCCCAATCCAGGGGTCAAACACACATCTCTGGCATTGCAGGCAAGTTCTTTACCCCTGAGCCACGGGGAAAGTCACAACCTTACTAACGCTCCCAGCTGGGGCAGCACCCCATTGTTCTCTGCCTTTTTGAAAGAATACAGGGAAGTGATCACATGCATTGTTGAATGGAGTTTACAGTGTGGTGTGAAAATCCTCTTCATATTCTCTATAAGAGAAGGTAGGAGCCACTGCACAGACAACATAAGAATGAATGGGATCAGTTAGTTCCTCACAACAAAACCATCTCTTCACCCAGAAGGCACACGAAGACTACATGGGAACATCTTTCTTCTTTTTGATAATTTTTCTTAGAGCAGTAGCTAGAATACAATTTAAATCTTTCCAGTGTTCATGCTCTCAAAAATAATTAGAAAATTAGAATCCACAAGCCACTCTAAGAAGAATCCTAGATATCAATATTTCCTGATATTTTTAAGTTAACAATATGTATATAATACATAGTATTGTTGCAGTAAGGGGGAACCCTTCCAGGGCCCGAAACTGGGCTCTTGTCTAACACTCGGAAATGAATTGTCCGAGGAGACACATGTGGTGATAAAGCAAGAGAGTTTATTGGGAAAGTGCGCCCAGATAGAGAGTAGTAGGGTCAGGGAACCCAGAATAGCTCTGCCACATGGCTTGCAGTCTCGGGTTTTATGGTGATGGGATTAGTTTCCAGGTTGTCTTCAGCCAGTCATTCTGACTGAGTCCTTCCTGGTGGTGCTCACCTTCTTCAACCAAGATGGATGCCAGAGAGAAGGATTCTGGGAGGTGGTTGGACATGTGGTGTCTCCTTTTGACCTTTCCCGAACTCTTCCGGTTGGTGGAGGCGTATTAGTTCTGTGTTCCTTACCAGGACCTCCTGTTGTAAAAGACTCATGCAAATTGTTACTATGGTGCCTGGCCAGGGTGGGCGGTTTCAGTCAGTGTGCTTCTTCCAACAGTATTATAATGATAATATATAATAACATATGAAAATGAAAGTGTCAGTTATTCAGGCATGTCTGACTCTTTGTGACCCCATGGGCTGTAGCCAGCTGGGCTCCTCTGTCCATGGAATTCTCCAGGCCAGATTAGTAGAGTGGGTAGCCATGCCCTCCTCCAGGGGATCTTCTCAATCCAGAGATCAAACCTAGGCCTCCTGCATTGCAGGCAGATTCTTTACTGTCTGATCCACTGGAGGAGTGGTATATAATAATATATATTATATATGTGTAGATAGTCTCACAAGTTTAATATATAACTCATAGTTACATGTATTTTATGGTTTTTGAATTAAAGTGGTAGCCAAGCCTTGAAATATATGAACAATTAAAAATTTTTTTCATCACAAGCAAAAAAATAATCACTGTTGAAATTTCCAATTTAGATAGTAAATTTAAAGAATTTAGGTTTGAGACAGCTTGCCCTTTGGCCTCTTCAGTTCAGTTCAGTCGCTCAGTTGTGTCCAGCTCTTTGCGACCCCATGAATCACAGCATGCCAGGCCTCCCTGTCCATCACTAACTCCCGGAGTTCACTCAAACTCATGTCCATCAAGTCGGTGATGCCATCCAGCCATCTCATTCTCTGTTGTCCCCTTCTCCTCCTGCCCTCAATCCCTCCCAGCATTAGGGGCAGAGGTTAAGTTGAAGCTTGGATGTGAAGTGCTCACTGTGTGGGATCTAAATCCATAGCAATACATGGCTATTAACATAGTATTTCTATTCCATTGAGACCTATTTCAAGAGGCAGAATTTTAAATATTAAAAAGTAGATATAGTTCTTTCATTTATAACATTTCCACACAAACCTTTTAAGCAGATAATGACTTGTTATAGTTTGCTATATAACTTGTCCTTTTACTAGTTTTTAAAAATTCTTTTGGAAAACTATTAGATTTAGGTTAAATTTTGATAAAGCACTCCAAACCAAGAAATTATGGTAAATATTTTCATGAAACAGAGCAATATAGATTTATACAATATTCTGTAATGATAATTTATACTCATAATAATTATAGTAAATTATAAAAATACTTTATATATGAATATATGCATTTTATTTTTATTATTTATAATAAGCTAGTTTTAAAATATATTAATTTTAATTAAATAATTCGACTAGTCTTTTTTAAAGGCTACTCATGAAGGTTCAGTGATTTATGGAAATAAGTCCCTTAGCAGAGTACTCAATGCACAGTGTGCTCCCTACCAGTGATTGCTATTATACTCCGGTTTATATAATAGATGACTCTTTAAAAGGAGTACATAAAGTTACTTTGGTGAATCAGTTAATATTTAAATAGCATGTATGTTTGCATTTTGCTTTAATTCTGTGGCAGATTGTTCTTTGAACTGAAGCAAATTCTGGTATTTTCCATGCTAGGGTGAATTAGGGAGATACATGTGTGTAATTTAGAAAAGGCCCAAGACAACTGAGTTAACTAAGCAGATCAACAGCCCATAAAGGACATGCTTGTCCTACATGCCCTAGCATTAGATGAGGAGCGATTATTAGAGTCAAGTTCCCAGGAAGATTGGGATATTCCACTACAGGGAAAAGTGAAAGAGGAAGGAGCCCTTTCATCAGCAGGGGAAACCCAACAGCACACTTTTGTCTTCAGAATGACACTAATGAATGTGGTCATTATCTGGCAAGCTGAGGATGACGAAAAAGATGAATAATTCAGTCACCCCTGTCTGCGCTCCATCTTAATAACTGTAGTCTGAGTTCCAGTTACAGCCGTCTTTGCTAGTTTCTCTAGCTGTGCTTCTTTGTTGCTGTTTTCTGTGCCAAGCCTTGGTAGATGCTGGGTCATGGTGTTGGTGGCATCCCCATCATCTTTCCTCATTGGGAATACTCTGAAGTACATATATTAAAAATTAGAAATACATATATCTCCAGAAAATTCTGGCTTCTTAATGACATAGGCTTCTTTCTATAAGAGCGAAAATCTGTGCTAAACAGAATATTAAGAGGAATTCTGTGTCTTTTAAAATGAAGCATCCGTGTACCTTTGTTAATTTTTCCATTTCTATCGGTGGCATGTTCCTTTGTACTCAAGGAGATGAGAAGATACTTCTTTGCTATGTGCTGTGCTTAGTCGCCCAGTCGTGTCCGACTCTGTGATCCTTTGGACTGTAGCCCTGCCAAACTCCTCTGTCCATGAGATTTTTCAGGCAAGTATACTGGAGTGGGTTTCCATCTCCTCCTCCAGGAGGAAATACTTTTACCTTTGGTCAAAATATGATGGAGAGTACACAAAACATATTTTGACTTGTAATTGTAATGATTCAGATGCCATCAAGTAAGCGTCTTTTGTATCACGAGGAACACAGACACTTAGAAAATGGCTCTCTGAGCTGTGTTGGTGCCTCTGAAGAAATGATGTTCTGGTCACATTACCGGAGAAGAATTTGTTTGAATATTTTCTTGAAAGGCTAGTGAACTGGTTACCGACCTTAGAATAATACTGCTGTTTGTGTACAAAATGGTTGTAAACAGGCTACCCATAGAAACAATGACATATCGGCTGCAGTTCTGTCTATAAATGTTTACTCTTTATTAGCAATTACCAAGGAAAACAAGATTTTGAACCTTTGTTTTGGAATTTTCTGGGACTTTTAGAATAATCCCTGATAAAGGTCAATTCCCTTCAGCCCCATTTTATTCAGACCTTTAGTATACTATTTCCAATTATCAAAATCACACACGCACACATTTTAGAAAGAAGCAATAAGTGAAGTGTAAATAGAAAGGAGCTATAGCTGTTTCCCAATAAACACAATCTCAAGTCTCAGGTCAGATGAATCATCTCTCAATCTATTTTTTAATGCATCTGTTACCTGCGTCCATCACTCCGTGTTGAGTGTTTACAAGAGGATTTGGCTCTTCAGAATGAAGTGTTATAGAACCAAAGCTTTTAGTTGATCTTTTTACAGTGTATTTGCTCAGTAGTGAAGATGCTTTTATATGCCAAATTTACCTTTTGGTTATTTACAGTTTATTTCCTTACTCATCAATAATTTATTGAGTGCCTACTATGTGCCAAGCACGTGCTAGATACTCAAGATAAAACAGACTTCCTCAGGGAGCTCACAGCTAAACAGGGAGACACACTAATAAACAATCAATTCTAACTTACAGGCAGGACACCTACACTAGTTTTGAGTGAATCAGGGAAAGATGATATGATGTGTGTGCTCTAAAGTATTTCTTAAATATTTAAAGACAGATGGAGCTACCTTAGTGGAGGTGTCAAGAACCAAGAATTTTCCAGGCAAAATGGTCACATCTGGGGACTAGCAGGTGATTTGGTCTGGCCTAAGTGCAGGCTCTGAGCTCAGTTCAGTTCAGTTGCTCAGTCATGTCTGACTCTTTGTGACCCCATGGACTGCAGCACTCCAGGCTTCCCTGTCCATCACCAACTCCCAGAGCTTCCTCAAACTCATGTCCATTGAGTCGGGTGATGCCATCCAACCGTCTCATCCTCTGTTGTCCACTTCTCTGCCTTCCATCTTTCCCAGCATCAGGGTCTTTTCCAATGAGTCAGTTCACAGCAGGTGGCCAAAGTATTAGAGTTTCAGCTTCAGCATCAGTCCTTCCAATGAATATTCAGGTCTTATTTTCTTTAGAATTGACTGGTTGGATCTCCTTGCAGTCAAAGGGACTCTCAAGAGTCTTCTCCAACACTGCAGTTCAAAAGCATCAATTCTTTGTTGCTAAGCTTTCTTTATAGTCCAACTGTCACATCCATACATGACTACTGGCAAAACCATAGCTTTGACTAGACAGACCTTTGTCGGCAAAGTAACATCTCTGCTTTTTAATATGCTGTCTAGGTTGGTCATAGCTTTTCTTTAAGATATATTAAAAAATTATAATCCATGCAGTCGTGTATTGAATGTGGAGAGTAAAGAGAAGGGAGGAAGCAAGGCCACTTAAAGACTGAATACAAAAGAACATCATTTTAGAAGGAGGACACAGTTAACACTTTAAAATGTCTAAGAAAAACCAAGGAAATAAATTAAAGAGTAAAAATTGACTATTTGATTGAACAACAAAAGAAGAAGCAGGTCTTTGTTGACTTAGGTGAGAAAAGTCATCTTTTTTCCCCCAAAGTCAATGATACCAAACTTACTAGACTATGAAAGGAGATATATCTACAGATTGAGTAGAAAGAATGAACCTATTAGAAGCTCAACCAGATTCAACAAATCTATGCACAGCAGGGTGAGATGGGGAGAAGCTGGAGACATGGTGTTTAGGGACCACAGGCTACCAGTATGAAGGTGAGCCCAGCCGTCATACACAGTGCTGCTCTATACCCCTTCCTTTAATGTCGTTGGAGAGGGGTTGAGCAGAAAGAGCATTGCTAACATCAGTACCGCTTATCTGCTGAGAAAAAAAAAAAAAAAACACTTCTGTTTATTCTAGAAACTGTGAACCTTTCACATCCAACCCTTACCTGTCCTTCTGCAAGGTCTGTTTAGCCTGAAAGTTCAGAGTATATGTGTTTGTTCCAGACTACCTAGATTCACCTCCCAGGAATCAACTCAGTACATGCTTAAGAATGCCTAATGTGGAAGGTGCCCTCACTGATAAAACATTAATGTTTTGTAAGATTCTTTTTTCCATGTTGGGAAGAATTACCTTGCATTTTCAGTTGGATAAGGTCCCTTTATATCAACCTCAGGTCCTTCGTGATTTTGCTGTAGCAAATAACTTGACCTTATTATTGTTCTGTTGCATGAAATGTAAAGGCAATGTTTCAATCAGCCAGAGATGCCCTGACCTTGAGAAGGGGCCAGGGCTCTGTGGAAAAAGAGTCAGAGAGACTGGAAAGGGAAAGAAGAAAAAGACCACGTGAACTTGGGTCTGGTGTCATGGAAAATGTATTTCCCGAGGAGACAGATGACGTGCCACTTAAGGACCTTTATCATTGTGGGACATTCATCTGTCGGCTCTGAAGTAGGGATCAAAACTTTATCTGTTTAAAAATTCACTATCACTTATTCCAACAAAACAGCTCTGATTTTCTTTTCCACACTGAGTTAGACATTACTGGGAAAAAAAAAGATTCAGCCATTTGGAACACAGTGGTCACTTGAGGTCAGGGTCAGAGATTCAGCCCTTGATTGAACTGATGAGGTTACGCACAGAAAACTGACCTAGCACCACATTCAGACCCACAAAACAATTTATAATCAGAGCTAGAAGACAGAGTATGCTTATTTCTGTAAAATCTCTCAGTTGAAAATTTCCCCAAGGCTCCTGTCCTAATAATATCATATCACCCTCATTTGCCAGTTTAACTCAAAGAATCTCTCAAAACTCAGTTCTATCCTGCCTGCTTTGCACTGGTGCTGGCAGGTAAGCGAAGCATTAAATTCATCCTCAATTCAGTTTGATGAAAGAAAATACGCAGAAGAGAAAAATAAACCACAAAATGTTTCCCTTCTACAAACAGTATTACCGAAAGATTATGGACAATTGATTTTAGGATTTCGAAGGGTACAGGAGAGAGTCAGTGTGTTGGCCTGTGTAAAAACAACCTCTTCTTCTCAAAAGCAAGCACTCTTTTGTTTTGTTTTGTACTATAATAAAGAAACAGTTCATGAGAAGTTCTTTAATAGGTGGAGGCTGCTTTTCCCTTTCCTTGCATATGTCCCCTACCAAGGACTGAATGATGAGGGCTCACATGTGAGCAGCTCCCAATAACAAGATGCTGCAATATATTACAGGATCACTGCCCGCAACTCTATATCATGTGTTCCAGCAGGTAAAGGTCTGGACTGGATGGACTGAGTAAGGAGCATTCCACATCCTGAGTCATACACACTGCAGGTTGCCGTTCTTCATGTAAAAGCTGATCAGATCTAACCTTACTGGAGACAGGACTGCAGGTGGTTACAGATGTGAAGAGGACAGAGGCACAGCAGGCAGGAAGTTGAAGTTGAAAGTGAAGCCTGTGACAGTTGCTCAGTGTCCAACTCTTTGTGACCCCATGGACTGATTCTCCACGCAAGAATACTAGAGTGGGTTGTCATGCCCTCCTCCAGGGTATCTTCCCAACCCAGGGATCAAACCCGGGTCTCCTGCATTACAGGCAGATTCTTTACCATCTGAGCCACCAGGAAAGCCCGCTAAAGTTGAAACCCAACACTTAAAAGAGAGTGAGGGCTGGGCTTCCTTGGTGTTCCAGTGGTGAAAATTTTGCATGCTAATGCAGGAGACATGGGTTCGATCCCTGATCCAGGAGGATCCCACAAACCAAAGAGCAACTAAGCCCATGCACCACAGCTATTGAGCCTGTGCTCTTAGAGCCAGGGAGCCGCAACTACTGAAGCCCACGTGTGCTCTGCAACAAGAGAGGCCACCAAAATCAGAAGCCCGTGCACCACAGCCGGAGTCGACCCAGCTCTCCACAACTAGAGAAAAGCCCACACAGCAACAAAAACCAACACAGCCAAAAATAAATAAATATATAATTAAAAAAAAGAGTGAGGACTTTTAAACAGACAAGAGAGAACAAGACAGAAACACACTCAGAGGGAAAACACATGAAACTGTGTCCTGCCCCATCCTGGTTTTCAGCATTATGAAAGTACTGTAACAGAGCCCCAGCGGGGACAGAGAAAGGACAGGGAAAGAGACAAAGGTCGCCTTTGGGAGACTGAGCAGCAGGAATGGGGGCTGGAGAGAAATATCCCCCGTGCATGGGGGAGGGGAAGGAAGGAAGTGACGCAGGGCAGAGAAGAATGCCAGAGCCCCGATGATTACATGGAGACCTGTGCAGACCAAGTGAACAGACCGAGACTGAAGGGGAGGCTCCTGGAACAAAGAGCAGTCAGATGACCTCCTGTCAGAGGTGAATCAGAGACACTGGTCTGGAAGAAAAGAGGCCCATGCATCTGATGTCCCCCAAGCCCAAGAACGGGTATAGAGCATGGATTGCAGCCTGAGAGAATGCTTGAATGAGCACACAGAGAGATAAAACCTAGTCATGAACTGAAATTCACAATTTTTAAAATTCCTTTCTGTACCTGTCTGAGCTCTGAGCTTTGGAGGAAGAACATAGAAATGTAAGTCACAGCATCTAGATTTTTCCAATAGTCATGTACGGACGTAAGAGTTGGACCATAAAGAAGGCAGAGCATTGAAGAATTGATGAATTCGAAGCGTGTTGTTGGAGAAGACTCCTGAGAGTCCCTTGGACTGCAGTGAGATCCAACCAGTCAATCCTAAAGCAAATGAATCCTGAATATTCATTGGAAGGACTGATACTGAAGCTGAAGTTCCAATACTTTGGTAACCTGATATGAAGAGTTGACTCTTTGGAAGAGATCCTGATGCTGGGAAGGACTGAAGTAAGAGGAGAAGGGAGAGATGGTTAGATGGCATCATGGACTCAATGGACATGAGTTTGAGCAAACTCTGGGAGATAATAAAGGACAGGGAAGCCTGGCGTGCTGCTGTCCATGGGTTGCAAAGAGTTGAACATGACTGAGTGACTGAACAACAATTTCAGTTAATTATTTGAAGGGCTTCATCTCTCTGGGCCTCAGTTTGTTCATCCTGAGTGAGCATGTTAGCACTCACACACCTCCCAACAGCCCACAAAGAATCTTGCAGAAGCTATAGGCTCCATGAGGCCAAGGCCACATCTATCTTGGTCTCTATCACGTGGCCCATACTTGGAACAGTGCCAGTAGCATAGTAGATGTTCAGTGAATATGTGTTAAATGAATTAAATTTATCATCACCGGAATCCATGAAACAGCAAAAAGCAGAGCTCTTCTGGCTGTGGCTACATGGCATCTCCCACTCCAGCTGCCCTCTTCACCCTGGGGTCCTGGGGTGGGGGTGGGGGATCACGAGGACTTCAGGGAACCTCGTGTGAACACCGTCGGGCTGGACATAGAACTTCTCCGCTACAAATTGTAACTCTATGGTCCTCACGCAGCACACGCTGAAGTATAGAAATTAATCTGGTCTGCCCCACATTCACCTGACCGGGGGATCACTTTTCCCACTTCACCCTCTACTTCAAAGACTTGGTCTTTAAACCTTCTTGCTGGTACCGTTCCCCGCCTCCCATCCCAGAAGATGAAAGCATTTTTCCAGACAGGCCTGCTGTGAGTGACTTCATGGAAATGAATATCTTGTGTCCCTAATGTGCCTCTCACACGAGGAACTCCTTGTATTTATTTATTTTTAAGAATAGGGCTGGGAGGTTGACGTTTCCATTAGCAGTTGAGTGATATTTTTTTAAATAAAAACCCTCCTCCTCAGTGAGACATGCCTCACATTCCCGTCTCCCCACTTCAGGCAGTTATGCCCTACTAAATATGCAGTGGAAATGACACATGTCTGGAAACCCAGCAGCAACACCGTCTCGAGGCTGCTTGCTCCGAGGTATACAATGAAGGTGTTGTAGGAGGTTAATTGAGGAAGGCAGACGCCCAGATTCTCAAAATCGACATCTGTGGCCCCTCTGCATTTGAATCACATGTACTCCAAGGTGCCTTGTGTTTGAGGGCTGATCACATCTATAGCAGGATGAAGACACAGAATCATTCACCTTCCAGAGGATCCTGGAAATACTGTGGTGTCTCCAAGTGAACTGAAACCAGTAAGTCCTCCTACAAGGGAGGATAACACACCACAAAAGGGGATGGATCAGCTCCTTCTACATAACCTTGGTTTCAGCAAGCCATGTGGTCACTTAACTGATTAGATTCCATAGCCCAGTGTGCGACTCGTTGCAAAGGACAGGAGTAATCAGTTTTAACTCAAAGTAATTTTTCTCTGTTTATGTCAACAAATGTATTCCTACAGGGTACTCTCTTGATGTACATGAAAGCTAGTAATAGGATAGAGATTGTGAAATGGAAATTAAAAATGGAATTAGATGGCTAAGGATTATACTAATGGAATGCAGATAGGATTAAATGTAAATTACTTATCAGAACAGGAGGACATTTGTCCCAGATGAAGAAGGTGTTGAAAGTCTCTGGGCACTGATTTATCATCCAATCTCAAACATACCAAACTTAATCCTTGGCAGAATATGAGGTTACTTAAATATGAAGGGAGAACTTTTCAGTTACCTTTTAACAAACTCAAAAGAGATTTGTAGGCAACAATTAGTTCTTATTGTTCTGATGGTTGACAGGTAATTGAATTAGAAATATGAGACAGTTTTTCTTAAAATATACATGTTTTTATTTAATTAGGGGAAAGATGTTTTAGTTTTGATTGATCTTTGGAAGGTGGGAAAGAAGTCTTTAGTATGTGATAAATTTAAAAATCACCCAACTCTATTCCAAGAAGGAAATCTCCTTGAGTTTAGAGATTGTTTTGTTCCAGTACTTAAGGTCACCAAAACAAGGAGGCCTAGGAGTGGCATTACCAGAGACCTGGAAACTTGAAAACAATGCTTGTGAGGAGAGAAGCAAGCTGCAGGGAGCACATCTGAACATAAAGCTGACAGGCTGACATTCTGTGCAAAGTTCAGAGTGTCATCTGAGAATCCCAGTCAGAAACCAATTTACTAGTACTCTCTGGCTCCCCTTGAGCTCTTGGCTTTCCTCTAAAGCTGGAGGCTAGCCCTGTATTATCCGAGTTCTGAAAGGAGAGATCTTGGAGGGAAAAACAGAGGATATAAAAGCAAATATGTGAGCAAAATGCACACCTGCCCATGCATACACGCACACGCGCACACACGTGCAAGTCTCTCCCTGCTAACACTCACGTAACATAATTAACAAAGAAACCACTGTAGGCATTTCTTCCAAATCTCCGAGAACTTATTAGAGAACAGAAAGAATTAAGAGAGTATGTACCTTTGTACCTGGTTTCCTTTAGCCAAGTCAAGCAAATGCCACACAAGCATACAGCTTTCTTCTTGATTGTTCAAGTTGTCGTTTTGGTGCCAAATATAAAGAGATCCAAATGAAATCCAATTTTGCAATCACTAAACACTAGAAATATTTGAGCTTGCTTGGCAAGGTTAGAGTTTGTTGATCCTGCAATGCTATTGGAAAATAAAGTTGTAAGATTCTTTTGCATGGTAGTAGGTTGGTGGGTTTGTTTTGATTTTTGCACATGAAAATAACTAAATCGCTTACGTTCAACATCATAGTAAAGCAATTTACAGTAATTTTTTCTTTGCCGCTCCCATACCTTTTGTGAAATAGAGCAATAACTTGGAATAAGAGCTAGTTCAACTTCTAGTTCTGTCACCAGTTTCACAACCTTGAACTAATGTCTTATCTGAGCTTCAGTGCTGTTAATCCATAAAATTGGGATAATTGTGCATAGTTCTCATGGTCACCATGACGTATAACAGAAAGAGTGAATGGAAATGCTTGGCGTTCATTTACTCAATAACATCTGTTAAATGTGCATACTATGAGGCTACAGTGCAGAACCAGAAAGAAAGCCAGGACTCTGCCCTTAGGAAACACATATTCAAGTGGGAGACAGATAACAAAGCACAAAGAAATCCAAAGTCAAGATACTTACAGGTTAGTTCCACAGACTCTCATTCATAGATCTTAACAGGATTAGGAATTTGCAATGATTTATGACAGTGTATGAGTCCTGTTTCTACCCCCAACTAAAGTGTAGGCTCCTAGAGACCAACTATTGTATGCCATTACCATGCACAGAGTAGGCAAATATGCATCATTCTGGAATAAATGAATGACAGCATTGTGGTAAGGAAAGTGATAGAAAAAACAGATAAGAGGAAGTAAATCTTTTAGTAGGATAATCTAGAAAGGCCTCTTTAGGATGTTGTAATACTTGAATGATGAGAAGAAGCCATTCATGGGGATGAAAAGAGCCAGAAGAGGAGAATTCTAGATAGGAAATAAGGGCAAAGGCCCTGCAACAGGAAAGTATGTGAAATGCTTAGGGAATGGGAAGGGACCAGCAGAAAGGTTACACAGAGACCCAGACTAGGGTAAATTTGAGCATTATTCTAAACATAATGTAAGTTATGTTCTCTCTTCCACACCTTCCCTTGTTTATAGTTTTGTTTTAGTAACAAGATTAGCATACACATAAAAATCAGGCAGTAATACTAGAGGGCAAATTCCCTAGTGGCTCAGATGATAAAGAATCTGCCTGCTAATGCAGGAGACCTGGATTCGATCCCTGGGTTGGAAAGATCCCCTGGAGAAGGGCATGGCAACCCACTCCAGTATTCTTGCCTGGAGAATCCCATGGACAGAGCCTGGTGGGCTACAGTCCATAGGGTCACACAGAGTTGGACATGACTGAAGCGAGTTAGCACAGCCCAGCACAGTATGGGAAACAGATGTCCCTGTTCAGAAATGGAAGCATTGTGAGCTGAGGCATCTTAGAAAGGTGAAGCTACATCAGAGTTTACCTCTCACTTCAAGCTCAACCTTGAAATGATTACACTATCAGGTGCTTGGCTCCCACTTTAGAGAGTGCCCAGAAATTTGCCTGCACCGAGTGTTCTCATTTCACACTCCAGCACTTCCATTCTGGAGAAGGGTGTCAAGGAAATTTTTCCAGGCCAGACTATTTACAGTGCTCCAGACATGGATTCTTTCTCCAGTTTTACTGGTTAACTTCCAGCAGGTGATTGAAGCTTCGTTGCTCAGCTTCTGCATCCTTTAGTGTCATTGAGTTCACCTTTCCTGCAAACTTTATCTTCAGCTTCTAGACTGACTCCACAGACAAGATGAAGCTAGTTTGTGCTAATTCAGCTTAGCTTCAGCTTAAGCCACCACTCAATACTTTCCTCTTTTGGGGCAGGAAACTGGCACGTTCTGCCGATTTTCTGATACTTAGTGGTTGGCATCTGTTGATTGTGTTCAGTGACTCTAGCTCCGAGTTCAGAGTTATTTCTTTGCCTTTAGGATATTCTCTGTTCATCCCTCTTCTTTCCTCAACCATTGGAGGTCTATCTTAGCTTGGCCGAACATTCAAACCATGACCTGGCCCAGTGCTCAGCATCCAGGGCCGTGACTTTCTGGTAAAGGGTCACTGTTTAATGGAATTGATGAGGAGAACTTGGCAGCAATGCCAGTGTCAGCTTCTTGAGTTCTGCCTTGAACAAGCAGCTTGAGGTTTCTCCTTCCTCAGGGAAACTTGATTTTGGTAGGGGAAGTTTGTCAAAAAAGTTCCTAAATAATTTCTCTGGAATTTTCTTTGAAATATGCAAAATAATAATATGTAATGGAGACTTTTTAAAGGTAGGCTACATCTTTAAAATTATATTTGAAATGTATACCAAATGGCATTAAAAATATTGTCAAATGCCAGAGAAGGAGAAATATCATATGATATCTCTTCTATGTGGAATTTTAAAAAGAAATGATACAAATAAACTTACAAAACAGAGATCCACAGACTTGGAGAATAGACTTATGGTTGCCTGGAGGAGGGATGGGGGAAGGGATAGTTGGGGAGTTGGGGATGGACGTGTACATACTGCTGTATTTAAAATGGTTAACAAGGACCTACTGTACAGCAAATAGAACTCTGCTCAGTGTTATGTAGTGGCCTGGGTGGAAGGGGAGTTTGGGGGAGAAGGAATACATGTGTCTGTAAGGCTGAGTCCCTTCGCTGTTTGCCTGAAACTGTCAATCAGCAATAGCCAATACAAAATTAAAAGTAAAAAAAAAACGATTATAGGTATGTACATATATGTAAGTATAACTGAATCACTTTGCTATACACCTGAAACTAACACACTATTATAAACCAACTATACTTCAGTAAAAATAAAAGTAAAAAATAATTTTAAAAATAAAAATGCAGTCAACTGTAAAACAAAAAAGAGAAGGAATATAATATTGTATGTGCAGCATAAGCCCCCATATAAAACAATTAGCATACAAAGAAGGAAACAAACTGCTGAAGATGTTTCTATCTGGACAGTGAGATAATGGAATTTTAAAATTACTATTTTCTTCAGTTTTCTGCATTTGATGATTTTTAAAGACATGGATTGCTAGTATAATCACAAAAATTACAATATTTATAAAAGAAAAGAAAACACATTTTGCCACCTGAGCACACGAGATAAGTGTTATCCTCCTAATACTGTGTGGTTCTCAACCTGGGGCATATTAGAAGTAACTAAGAGAAAATAAATAAAAATATACAGTGGGCTGGAAAAATATTTTGGAGGTGATGTCTGTGTGTGTGACCCTGATGGTGGTGATGGTTTCAGGGTTGTGTTCAGTCCAGTTCAATTCAGTCTCTCAGTCATGTCCGACTCTTTGCGACCTCATGAACCGCAGCACACCAGGCCTCCCTGTCCATCACCAACTCCAGGAGTTTACCCAAACTCTTCTGCATTGAATCTGTGATGCCATCAACCATCTCATCCTCTGTCGTCCCCTTCTCTTCCTGCCTTCAATCTTTCCCAGCATCAGGGTCTTTTCAAATGAGTCAGCTCTTCCTGTCAGGTAGCCAAAGTATTGGAGTTTCAGCTTCAGCATCCGTCCTTCCAATGAATATTCAGGACTGATTTCCTTTAGGATGGACTGGTTGAATTTCCTCGCAGTCCAAGGGAGTCTCAAGAGTCTTCTCCAACACCACAGTTCAAAAGCATCAATTCTGTGCTCAGCTTTCTTTATAGTCCAACTCTCACATCCATACATGACCACTGGAAAAACCATAGCCTTGACTAGATGGACCTTTGTTGACAAAGTAATATCTCTGCTTTGTAATATGCTATCTAGGTTGGTCATAACTTTCCTTCCAAGGAGTAAGCGTCTTTTAATTTCATGGCTGCACTCACCATCTGCAGTGATTTTGGAGCCCCCAAAAATAAAGTCTGACACTGTTTTCCTATCTATTTCCCATGAAGTGATGGGACCAGGTGGCATGATCTTAGTTTTCTGAATGTTGAGCTTTAAGCCAGTTTTTTTGCTCTTCTCTTTCATCAAGAGGCTCTTTAGTTCTTCTTCACTTTCTGCCATAAGGGTGGTATCATCTGCATATCTGAGGTTACTGATATTTCTCCCGGTAATCTTGATTCCAGCTCGTGTTTCTTCTAGCCCAGCGTGTCTCAGGGTTGTGTACTTATTGCCAAAGTCATCAGTTGTATACCTTTACTATGTACAGCTCTGTGTATGTCAATCATATTTCAGTAAAGTGAGATTAAAATAAAAATTAACTGAAAAATGTCTAACACTTCCAATTCCCAAGCTGAATGGTGTACAAATTAAATCAGGAACAGAAATTCAGGCATCATTATTTTTTAAGTTTCCAGGTGATTTCAAAGTGCAGTCAGGGTTTAAAACTACTGTTAGACTAATTAGATAGTTTAGATCAGTAGTTTGCAACCTTAACTATAATTAGAATCTCCAGGGGAGCTTTTATAATTCCAGTGTATGTATGGTCCCTAACCCCAGGTTCTGATTTAATTGGTTTGTAGTGGGGCCCTGACACTACTATGTTTTCATTTTCCTGGGTGATTCTAACGTATCGAAAGAGTTTCACACTCTTACCACCCTAGGTAAATTAACGTTCATTGAGTGTTCATGCTGGGCAAGGCCCTGTGCTGAGTGTTTATGTGCATTTAATTCTCAAAATAATCCAACGAGGTGGCTTTATTATCCTCATTTCACAGAAGAGAAAACTATAACTCAGTGATATGTGATAAGTTGCTCAAGGCAGCCCATCTCATTTACTTCTGGGTGGACGCCTTCTAAGTACCCTAATGAGGAACCTGGCTTACCCACTTTTAAATGGTGATGCTGTAGCTCTTCATATGTTTTCCAACTAGCAACTGTCCCATTCCTATCAAATCCATCAAGTGTAAATGCATCTGCAGTTTGCTAGGCATTTCTGATAATTCTTTCTACAATGACCTAAATAGCATTAGTGTCATATATGTTTTGATACCTTATCGTAATGCTTTAAAACTTAAACTTCTTACTTGTTGAAAGTTATAATAATGTCTCATTGCTTAAACTTTATGTCACTGTCTTTCATCTCTCCTGAAATCATGGTATGGTTGATATTTTTATTTTATTCTGTATCATTTTTGATAATAAATAGTTAAGAATATTTTGAGAATTCCTCAAAGAATTTTGCAAAATTCCTTAGACAATTGATAACACTCTTTGATGTCACAAAACCAGTTTTTGGATTACCTTTGTGCAGATTGCAGTGTCACTGGGTTTGCTGAGATTTCCTCTCTGATGTTGTATTTAGAATGAGTTGTGTTTTGCTGAACCGGCTAAAAGTAAACTTCTCCTCTTCCAATAGTAGCAGGTCCCCCTGACCTCAAGCGGAGCTGCAGGTGCACATGGCCCTCAAAACTGGGTCCTTTGCGTTTATAATCTGAGTCCCAGGTCTTTGAAGTAAAACTCATTTACCCAGATTTGTATAGCATTACCTGAGCGTAACATTACCCAATAAAGTCAAATTGATGGGTTAAGGATACAAAGTAAGCCATTTCAATTGCCAGGAATTCCGGATCAGCTTATGAGGGGCAGGTTTTGTGAGACAGAAGAGAATAAGAGGACAAACACTGTTTAAAGAGTTGATTTGTAACTGCTTTGCTTTTGCATCATCAAATAGACATCACCTTTCACATAATTTTGCAAACAAATATCTTCCACAAGCTTGCAGTGTAACATAGTCTTCTTTTGAGTAACTTTGTCAGGGAGTATATGCAAAAAAGGAAAAGAAAAGAAAATTTAAAAGAAATGGCCATCTTGGGTGCTTGGGTTCAGATCAAAGTTTCTGCTCACCACCTCATTTTTATTTGTCTTCTCTGTTAGCATGTTTATTTGCCTCCTTCCTTAGCAGGAATTTTATGTTGTACTTCCAAGGATAGTGTAACCCTGTGTTTTGTGATTATTTGGGAAAGAGAAACTCTAATAGATAAGATGGAAAAATATTTTAATGTTTATTTCCTTTAAAAAAGTCTTACTACATTTCTTTCACTTATCATAGGCCAGAAGAAAATGTAGGAGGTAAATTAATAATGGTCTGTGCTGCTAGTCAAGCACATAAGAAGGAATACTTACCAAAGAAATCAAGCACTTTGGGAATAAATACAAATCAAAGGCCATTCCCCTTTCTTCGACTTTCAGACTGGAAAAGAGACTTGTACTGATAACATCAATTTCAGTTAATTAGTAAGTCAGAGTCTTCTGACTTACAGCTTTTAGTTCCAGAAAAACTTAAGGTGGATAGGAGAATGTTCACTGTAAAGCAAAATACTATAGCATGGTTACCTTTTAAAGATTTAGCTGGGAATTTTTTTTAAAAGTTCTTATCTCTTTTAAGATAATACCTAGTTTATGAGAGTATATAGAGGTATTTTTATAAAATGTGTACCCTAAAATTCCACAGGTAAAAGTGGAATTTTAATTATCAAGTATCCCACTTCTAACTTCTTCTAGACATTTTTACATCTTCAGTGGATGGCAAAATTTTTATATCTTATTAATTCTAGATATTCATACAACATTTAAAAATAACAATAAAATTTTTTTATCCATCTCAGTCTTTGTATGTATGCAACAAATCTGTTGCAGAATATCTCTACTATTATAATTCTCAGGACAAAACAATTTGAAGAGGAAAAGAATTGGAATTTGAATCATGAAAAGAGAAGCAACCTGTCGTCTTGTAACTTTATTCAGAATTTCACAATCCTTGCTAAACCTTAAAGGAAGGGCCAAATGCAATAAAACAGTAGAAACCCAGTAAGAATGTGCCAGAGTTCAGAGAACAGTTGCCCTAGGCTTAACTTCATGACCTTTAATCTATTTGGGGCATCAGTGATTTTTCTATATGGCATCTCACAACGTGACCATGCTCGGTTCCTGCACAATTCTTCCAGTTCTTCTGGAAGCCAGGCATAACACGAACATTCAATCGTGACTTTCAGTACTCAATTCTTAGTGTGACTTTGCCCCCTGAGAAATATAACAGTTTTCATTGTTGTGGTGTATTTTAACTGTGTAGAACATCAGAGAGTGAGTTCAGATATCATGTTTAACTCAGGGAAGGATTTTTCTGAGGCTTCTCTGACTTAAGCTTTGCCCTAGAAAGGCTTTGCCATAGGAGACCTTCTAGAACTCTAAAAGGAACATCTGAAGACTGACATGTGATCTCGGAATAAGAGCAACACTGATCAGAAAATTAGGACACCCAGATTTCTGTTATTGACATATCACTTGTGAGCCACATGACCTTCAGAAATGAAGTTTGAGAATCATTTATTAAGATCCTATACTATAGCTTGGAGAAGGAAATGGCAACCCACTCCAGTGTTCTTGCCTGGAGAATCCCAGGGACGGGGGAGCCTGGTGGGCTGCCGTTTATGGGGTCGCACAGAGTAGGACACTACTGATGTGACTTAGCAGCAGCATACTATAGCTTAGGACTTGTGAATATAAATGGAACCCAGCTGCTAGCTTTAGTAACTTCATAATTTAATGAAGAATGCAAATTAATACAAATTACTTTTACATAATTCAAGAAGTGATATACAAGCATTTGGAAACGTTCTATAGAGACAGAGAGAAATGAATAATCATTTCTGTTTGGGAAGAATTGTCTTAGCTTTCAGTCAGGACTTGAAAAAGTAATTGCCAAATAATCTAGTATGGTGAAAATATACAAAGCAGGAGAAGGAAGAACAATTTTGATAAAATATAAATTGAAACGAATTGTGAAAAACTTTGACTAATTTGCTAAGAATATGGGCAGCTCTGACTCTTTGACCTAAATTTCCTCATCTTTAAATAAAGGAATTGGACTGAGTGATTTCTGAGTTCATGACCAGGTCTGAAAGTCTAAATAAGATGGCATTATAAAGTTCAAGAGGAAATGCCTTGTGTGATATATGGTCAGATTATATAAATTACTGTAAAGATAATGCCGAGTCAGTAACTATTACTCTGAACTCCAGAAAAATAAACTCCCTTGCATCATCATTACAGTACTTAATTGAAAAAAAATTTTTTTAATGAATTAATACTACTTTGTGATATATAGACCAAATTTTTCCCCCATGGCTTCAAGTTGTATTACTTAAAATGTTATTCTAGAATGATAAAGCTACAAACTGCTGGTACCCCAAAATTCATATCTTGAAGCCCTAACTCTCAATGTGGCTGTATTTAGATATTGAAGTAATTAATGTTAAATGCAGTCATAAGGGTGGGGCCCTGATTCAATAAGATTAGTGTCTCTACTGGAGGAGGCACAGGAGAGCTTGCTCTCTTCACTCATGTACTCAGAGGAAAGACTTTGTGAGGTTTGAAGTAACGCAGTCATCTGTAAGCCAGGAAGAGAGTCCACCATCAGAAATCAAATCTATTGGTCCTTTATCTTTAACTACTAGCTTTCAGAACAGTGAGAAGTAAATTTCTGTAGTTTACTTAACACCCAGGCTATGGTATTTTGTTATATAGTCCACGCTGACTAATACAGATAATCAATAAGTGATAATATGCTGTGGGATAGATTTTTTCAGTTCAGATATCAAAATGCTTTTAAAATGTGATTGCAATATTTAGAATATTTGAATTATTAATTCTTTATAGTAATGGTTGAGCTCTAGAAAATAATATATTTTATCTGATTATGCAACAATGTTATGATCATAAATATAACCTCCCCAGTGATGTCTTATTTTATTTTAAATGAGAACAATCATTGATTTTTAAACTCATTTTCTGCACATGCGAACTTTTTCAGTGAGCTAAATATTGTGTGTGTGCTCAATTGCTCAGTCGTGTCCAACACTTTGCAACTCCATGGACTGTAGCCCACCAGGCTCCTCTGTCCATGGGATTTCCCAGGCAAGAATTCTGGAGTGGGCTGCCATTTCCTTCTCCAGGGAGTCTTCCCAGCTCAGGGATCAAACCCATATCTCTTGCATCTCCTGTACTTGCAGGCAGATTCTTTACCACTGGGCCACCTGGGAAGCCCGAGCTAACTATTAGTGGCATTCAAAACATGCAATGGGGCTAATGAACTTGATGCATAAATGAATTTCAAACCAAACATGTTCAATTTTCAGTTTTCTACTTTAAGGGAGTTCTGTTTATGTTCATACCTGTACTAAAAACTCAGGTAATTATTTTTGGCATTCACTCAACATGAATCTTTTCACAACTGCTTGATGCCAGGTACTACACTGGGCTCTGGAAATAGGCAAAGATGAAGATGATAGACCCATTCCCAGCTCTTGCTAAGCTCACAGTCAAGTCCATATGACAATGAAATTGGATGTGATGGACAACAAAATATGTTAGAGGCTATGACAGAAGTGCAGGTTGTTATGGGAACCTGTGGCAAGAGCATCTAACTAGTTAGAAGAACCAGGAAAGGCTACCTAGAGAAAGTTTTATTTAAGCAAAACCTGGAAGGATGTTGGTATATATAAGGTAGCAGTAACTAAGTCAAATGAGAAGTGTGGATCAGTAGGAATTAGCTAAGCGAAGAAGCAGAATATGAATTTTTAGACAGAATAAACATCATATTGAAGGTCTGAAAAGGAAGATCATTGCCAATTACAGAAACACAGCGAAGTTCACTGAGGCGAGGGTAGAATCTCAAGAGGTTGAAACATGGAGAAGCAGGGGTCCACGGACAAATCCATTAGCCTGTTTCACTCTTGACCTTCACTGAGTCAATCCAGAACTTTGCCTTAGACTACCTTACTGTAGACCATTAGTGCCGGAAGGGCTCTAGGAAAACAAGTTTTTGCTGTTTTAAGTAAACAAGCAGTAAAAGGTTGTGAAACATTTTACAGGTTTTATATATGAGTTCAAACATTTTTTTCCATCTGACTCAGAAGCAAAGCTACATATATAGTTGAGGAAGAAAATTCTTTAGATGGTCTGAAACCCCTGACCAAAATGCCTATGTCCTCTTCCTCTCCCTGGGAGTTCCTCTTCCAAGAACTGGGCAAGGCAAGCCTCCCTTTGGCGTAACGCTTGTAGCCAGTCTAGACTGTCACCTCGAAGAGAAAAGACACCTTGGCCAAGCCACCATTCAGGGCAAAGTGATTTTTGTTAACAAACTTAGAAGGCAGAATCATATCACCTGTGCTGTGTGCTCAGTTGCTTCAGTTGTTGTCTGACTCTTTGCGACCCCATAGACTGTAGCTGGCCAGGCTCCTCTGTCCGTTGGACTCTCCAGGCAAGAATACTGGAGTGGATTGCCATGCCCTTCTCCAGGAGATCTTCCTTACCCAGGGATTGAATCTGCATCTCCTACATCTCATGCTTTACAGGTGTATTCTTTACCTCTGAGCCACTGGGGAAACCCATAATATCATCTGCGACATGAAAATTATATAGTATCTTTAAAAGGAAAGAAGGTTTAATTTTCTAATAAAATGAATTTACTTTTGGGCTTTGTTGTTGTTTAGCTAAGATATATTTTTTCTTAGGTAGATGTCTCTGCATTTCAGGTTTTGTTTATCCTCTCTACAGAAGAGTTGATTACTTGGGAGAATTAGAATTACCAAGAATACTAGGTATTACTGATAGGTGTGGGGTCAGTGTTGTAAATGTTCTGATCATAAATTTATTTTTTCCATAATCATAGTTATCACATTGGCTACACAGTCCATGGAATTCTCCAGGCCAGAATACTGGAGTCGGTAGCCTTTCCCTTCTCCAGGGGATCTTCCCAGCCTAGGCATCAAACCCAGGTCTCCTGCATTGCGTGCAGATTCTTTACCTGCTTAGCCACCAGGGAAGCCCAAAAATGCTGGAGTGGGTAGCCTTTCACTTCTCCAGGGGATTTTCCCGCCCCAGGAATAGAACTGGGGTCTCCTGCATTGCAGGTGGATTCTTTACCAGCTGAGCTATCAGGGAAGCCCTACCACATATATATTAATGACAAAATTTTGACTGAACTAACATTATTATTTTATTTATTTAAAGTAAATTTGCATAGGAAGCTGCCTGGACAAAAGGATCCCCCTATACTCACTTTTGCATCTGATGGCTTTCTAGGAATGCATATGTGAATGTGAGCCTCTGTGCCAGCATATGTGTATTATGTGCATGCACACACATGCACACACACACACTTCACAGGTAACAGTGACCTGCCTTTGAATTGAAAAGTGTTTTTAAACAGTTTTCATAGCCCAACTACCCCAAGAAGCTAAAACATAAAAATAAATCATTGTTTAACATAACATATACTTTATTTTAAATGAAAATACGTAAATATTTTCTCAAGCAGCGTCTTGTTGATAGTCTCTTAAAAGACTGTTGATATTTCAAATGTATGTCTTTTTTAAAATAAGCATTTTCATCTTACTGTCCCACTGATATAATAAAAGTAAAAAGTCTAGATGCAAAATATGTCCCCAAGAAGAGTTATTACTTATCTCTATATCTCTGAATCATGTTTTGAACTGGAGAACAAAGGAGGACTTTTCCAACTATTCAGATTTGATTTAAAAAAAAACTTACTCAGCCTTAACTATAGCTCTGGACAGTTTGTTTAGGCATCAAATTCATCTCTACTATTATATATTTATCACTTCACTTTGAAAAGTGAAAAGACCCATATGCTAATCCATGCATGAATGAGGATTCTGCTTTTTATGACAATAATTTGTCTAATATTGCAAAGCATTGGTTAATGTTTAGCCAATGGTAAATATTTATTTGACCCCGTTCTGATCTTGTTATCCCCCATCACACCAAACAACATCTCTTAATGGAAATGTTAAAAATCAAAAGCCAGCATATCTGTTCAAAAAATCCTTGAGACCCTACAGATCCTTTCATGTCAAGCACAGAAGTCTACAGATGAGGAAACTGAAGTCAGGGAGGGGGGAGATTTCCCACACTGGGGTTTCCATGTGTAACTTGAGTAGGACTTAGTAACACAGCAGGATTGGTAGGCAGACAGTCTGGCTCCAGGATCTGCCTTCAGCTGCAGGGTTCCACTGCCTCTTTTCTAGTTCCATTAATGTTTTACATTTTTTTCATCATAAAACTGTCTTGCATAACTTCCTTTTATCTCTTTATAAGCATATGGAGCCTTTCAGCACATAATGGGAAACATACTCTATGTGTAAAATGCAACAAAATTAATTACTAATAAAGATTTATTGATCTCTTAACAGTGTGCAAAGCACCTTATAGATGTTTGTGGGAGCAAGAGAACTGACAGTAAAATAATAATACTAAAATTTTTATTTTAATCTTTATACTTTCCTGTGTTTTCTACGAGCAGTGTCTGGCATATGTGGATTAAACATTTGATGAATGAATGGATATGTGTTATTATATGCTATGACTATAAATTAAATTTAAAATAAGAAACATCAAATCAAATCACTAATATAAACTACTAAAACAATTATATTTTGGAATTTCTTTTGAGAAATGTGTCTGAACATAGACATCAACACAAGTATTATTTTTCTAAGCCTGGGGTCAGCAAAGTTTTTCTATAAAGGGTCAGATAGCAAATATTTTAGGCTTTGCAAGCCATTCAGTCTCTGTCGCAACTACTGAATTTTGCTGTTACATTGCAGAAGCAGCATGGACATAAAATATAGCAATATACATGGATGTGTTCCAGTAACACTTTACTTCTAGATACTTTAAGGGGCTTCCCTGGTGCCTCAGATGGTAAAGAATCTGCTTGCAGTGCAGGAGACTGAGATTAAAGACCCAGATTTGATCCCTGGGTTGGGAAGATTCCCTGAAGAAGGAATTTTACCCACTCCAGTGTTCTCCCCTGGAGAATTCCATGGACAGAAGGGCCTGGCCAGCTACAGTCCATGGGGTCATAAAAAGTTGGACACAATTTAGCAACTAACATACTCTAGATACTAAAATTTCAATTTCCTGTAATTTTAATGTACCATAATATATTCCCTTTCATTGTTTTTTAGACATCAAAAACTGTAGCTTACAGGCTGTACAAAAACTGGGGAGGATGGATTTGGCTCAAGGACAGAGCATCCACCTCCTTCCTTAGTGAGCATGCTGGAAAAGAGAACATTACCGTGATAGTGTTGGGCTTCCCAGGTGGCACTAGTTGTATAGAACCCTCCTGCCACTGAAGGAGACTTGAGAGACTTGGGTTCAATCTCTGGATCAGGAAGATGCCCAAGAGTAGGAAATGGCAACCCACTCCAGTATTCTTGCCTGGAGAAGCCCATGTACAGAGGAACCTGGTGGGCTATAGTCCATAGGGTGGCAGAGTCGGACATTACTGAAGCAACTTAGCATGCGTGCACATCATGATAGTGTAGCATGCCATCAGTGGTGAATTATCTTGATTTGAGACTGAATCCCAGCTCTCCTAGTCTGTAACATTCATTTCTCAGAGTCTTTGTGCTTTAGTTTCTTCATCTGTGAAATGAAGATGATAATAGTACCTTTCTCATTAGTTTATTGTGGAGATAAATGAGTTAAAACATACAAAGGAACTAAAGTGATCCTTGGCATATAATAAATGCTATCATTGTATTTACTAAGTAAATAACCTCATTATTTAAAAGCATTTGGGACTCCTTCAGAAAGATTGTTGAAGCCAATTTACAAAGCATGGAAGAAAATGTCATTACATTATCATTACCTTCTTTGGGAAGACTGTCCCTGAATTTGTCCATTTCAAAAATATAAATCTAAATCAACATCTGTATCAGAAATTTACTTCAAGAATTCTACTTCATGAAACCTATCACTAGATTTGACTGTTGAAAAATATAATTGTCTTAAAAAGAAAAAAAAAAAGCTTCACATTAAAGGACTTCCCTGGCAGTCCAGTGGTTAAGACTGTGGTTCCACTGCAGAGGGGCACGAGTTTCTGTGCCTGATCAGGAAAGTTCCACGTGCTGCGTAATGCGGGCAAAAAAAAGACTCACAAAAAACGTAATTATCATTTAAAGGACAAATATTTTAAAAGAAGAAGATACTAATAGACTAAGAACAACATAGTGGTTACCAGTGTGGAATGGGGGAGGGGAGGCATAAACTATTGGGTGTAACACAGGCTCAAGGATGTATTGTACTAAATGGGAAATACAGCCATTGTTTTGTAATAACTAATCTTTAAAACTGTAAAACTTATAAAAATTTTATTTAAAAACTTGTTTTTTTAAAAAAGAATGAGTTCAGTTCAGTTCAGTTCAGTCGCTCAGTCATGTCCGACTCTTTGCGACCCCATGAATCACAGCATGCCAGACCTCCCTGTCCATCACCAACTCCTGGAATTCACTCAAACTCATGTCCATCGAGTTGGTGATGCCATCCACCCATCTCATTCTCTGTCGTCCCCTTCTCCTCCCGCCCCCAATCCCTCCCAGCATCAGAGTCTTTTCCAGTGAGTCAACTCATCGCATGAGGTGGCCAAAGTATTGGAGCTTCAGCTTTAGCATCAGTCCTTCCAATGAACACCCAGGATTGATCTATTAAGCTTGAAAAAAAATTACTCAAAGGGCCTTCTAGGAAAGGTTTGAGTAGTGAAATCATTAAAATCTTCACGCTTCCCAGTTGACTGTTGGACATTCTCATTTAGGTAGAAACCTTATTGTGTTTTTCCTTATAGTTATATTTTACACTTTCACATAAGGAGCTTAAAATTTCAGAGAGGAGATATAATACATACACATAAAAATGCAACTAATTGAAATAAATGATAAGGGACATACAGGTAATACAGCAGTGGGTGTTATGAAGGAAAGCTAAATGAATTCCAGCTAAGGCAGTTACATCTATCATTATGCTAACCTTTGTAGTTTGGCCTTGAAAGAAAGGAAGACTGTTTTTAAAAAAAGTTATGAATGTGGTATGCAGTACTTTTCTGTTAAGACACCTTTTCCTGGTAACACATCCAGCCTCTGGCCACAGAGGGGAGCATGTCATCCAGCCTGGATTGCATAATATGTCCAGAAATTTTCAGACCCGTAGGCAAGACTGCATACTTTAGTTTCTGGTCACCAACTGAAAAAATGTAATTCTCAACATGCTTACAGCCATATCATCTGCCACGTGGAGAAGCTCTTCCCAGAGATTTAAGTAAACAAGCAAAAGATAAGCAAAATGGAAAGATGGATTCCTGATATAGTTAGTTCAGATCATCCGGAGGCCACATCTACTTTCCAACTCAGGATATCTAAAATGCAGCTTATCTCTTTTTGTTCCTCATAGCTCTCGCCACCAGATACCTGGTCCTTTCCTGAAATCAGCTTCCCATTGCCTAATCTAATCATTCACCTGTAATACTCTACCTTTGTCACCTCACCTACCCAGCCAACTTCAAATCCAGATGATTTTCCCTTTGTTTCCTTTTGTGATGTTTGCTTTTTGTTTGTATCAACAAAAAGCATGCTCACATTTTAATGGCCAAAATAATATGACTACATAGTGTGAAAGCATTATTCACTCAGCTGTGTACGACTCTTTGCAATCCCATGGACTGTAGCCCACGAGGCTACTCTGTCCATGGAATTCTCCAAGCAAGAATACTGGAGTGGGTTGCCATGCCCTTCTCCAGGGGATCTTCTGGAACCAGGGATGGAAACCAGGTCTTCCACAGTTGTAAGCATATTTTTTACTGTCTGAGCCACCAGGGAAGTACAGTATGACTATATGTATGATAAAAGTTAGCAACACCCACCCCATTTCTCCCCTCTGGATTTCTGCTCACCAAAGCAATCATTTTAAACAAGTCTTGCTGTTTCTGTTGATGCCCGCATATTCAGTCACTCAGTTGTGTCTGACTCTTTGCGACCCCATGAACTGTAGCCTGCCAGACTCCTCTGTGTATGGGACTTTCTAGGCCAGAATACAGGAGTGGGTTGCCATTTGCTCCTTCATGGGATCTTCATGGCCCAGGAATAGAACCGGTGTCTCCTGTGTCTCCTGTATTGGCAAGAGGATTCTTTATCTACTGAGCCATTCAGTTCATTTCAGTTCAGTCGCTCAGTCGTGTCCGACTCTTTGCGACCCCATGAATCACAGCACGCCAGGCCTCCCTGTCCATCACCAACTCCCAGAGTTCACTCGAACTCATGTCCATCGAGTTGGTGATGCCATCCAGCCATCTCATTCTCTGTCGTCCCCTTCTCCTCCTGCCCACAATCCCTCTCAGCATTAGAGCCTTTTCCAGTGAGTCAACTCGTCGCATGAGGTGGCCAAAGTATTGGAGTTTCAGCTTTAGCATCAGTCCTTCCAATGAACACCCAGGATTGATCTCCTTTAGAATGGACTGGTTGGATCTCCTTGCAGTCCAAGGGACTCTCGAGAGTCTTCTCCAACACCACAGTTCAAAAGCATCAATTCCTCAGCAGTCAGCTTTCTTCACAGTCCAACTCTCACATCCATACATGACCACTGGAAAAACCATAGCCTTGACTAGACGGACCTTGGTTGGCAAAGTAATGTCTCTGCTTTTTAATATGCTATCTAGGTTGGTCATTAGGAAATCTGTTTTTATTGATATGTGCTTCTATATTTGTAAATAATATGCTTAACTAAATAATATGCTTGACTGTGATTGTTTGATTTTCCTTTTTAGTTATTTAGCTCTAAAAGATACGGAGAAGGCAATGGCAAGCCACTCCAGTACTGTTGCCTAGAAAATCCCATGGATGGAGGAGCCTGGTAGGCTGCAGTCCGTGGGGTCGCTAAGGGTCGGACATGACTGAGCGACTTCACTTTCACTTTCCACTTTCACACATTGGAGAAGGAAATGGCAACCCACTCCAGTGTTCTTGCCTGGAGAATCCCAGGGACGGGGGAGCCTGGTGGGCTTCCGTCTATGGGGTCACACAGAGTCGGACACGACTGAAGTGACTTAGCAGCAGCAGCAGCAGCAGCTCTAAAAGATAAAGATTTATCTCTCCTATACCACACATACACACAGGTCATAATATTTGATTATATTCCTTTATTGGAAACAACATTCCCCCCTTAGATACCTCCTTTGAGGGAAGCAGGACTTATGCTCTAAATTTTTCTCCCATATTCATCTCCAGACTCTGCCAGAATGGTAAAACTTCTTTCAATGTGTTGACATTCTTCATCTGGTAATCTCCCTGGTTTGTTTTGTCTTGTTTTATTTTTTTATTGAAGAAATTTCTCATGTTGCAGTTTTTTCTCAGTCAATAAGTTGTGTCTGACTCTTTGTGACTTCATGGACTGCACCATGCCAGGCTCCCCTGTTCTTCACTGTCTCTGGAATGTGTTCAAATTCATGTCCACTGAGTCTGTGATGCTATCCAGCCATCTCATCTTCTGCCACCCCCTTCTCTTTTTGCCTTCAAATATTTCCCAGTATCAGATGCTCCAAAGAGTCAGTTCTTCACATCAAGTGGCCAAAGTATTGGAGCTTCAGCTTCAGCATCTGTCCTTCCAATGAATATTCAGGGTTGATTTCCTTTAGGATTGACTGGTTTGATCTCCTTGCTGTCCAAGGGATTCTCAAGAATCTTCTCCAGCACCACAGTTTGAAAGCATCAATCCTTCACTGCTCAGCCTTCTTTATGATCCAGCTCTCACATCTGTATGTGACTACTGGAAAAACCATAACTTTGACTACATGGACCTTTGTTGATAAAGTGATGTCTCTGCTTTTTAACATGCTGTCTAGGTTTATCATAGCTTTCCTTCCAAAGAGCAAGCATCTTTTAATTTTATGACTGCAGTCACCATGCACAGTGATTTTGGAGCCCAAGAAAATAAAATATATCACTGTTCCTCTTTTTCCCCTTCTATTTGTCATGAGGTGATGGGACTGGGTGCCATGATTTTAGTTTTTTGAATTTTGAGTTTTATTTATTTATTTTTTTTTAATTTCTAAAAAAGAATTTTATTAAAAAAGCACAAATGCAAAGAAATGAACAGAGGAAAATTTATGTGTCGAACCTGGACTGGTCACTTATGATAATATACATGCTACAATTCCATTCTCCCCAATCATTCCACCTTCACCTTCTCCCACAGAGTCCCAAAGACTGTTCTAAATGCCTATGTCTCTTTTGCAGTCTCTTATACAGGGTTCAGGTTACCATTTTTCTAAATTCCATATATATGCGTTAATATACAGTATTGATGTTCTTCTTTCTGGCTTACTTCACTCTGTATAATTGGCTCCAATTTCATCCACCTCATTAAAACTGATTCAAATGCATTCTTTTTGATGGCTGAGAAATACTCCATTGTGTATATGTACCAAAGCTTTCTTATCCATTCATCTGCAGATGGACATCTAGGTTGCTTCCATGTCCTGGCTATTATAAACAGTGCTGCAATGAACATTGGAGTACGTGTGTCTCTTTCAATTCTGGTTTCCTCGGTGTGTATGCCCAGGAGTGCGATCGCTGGATCATATGGCAGTTCTATTTCCAGTTTTCTGAGGAATCTCCACACTGTTCTCCATAGTGGCTGTACTAGTTTGCATTCCCACCAACAGTGTAAGAGGGTTCCCTTCTCTCCACACCCTCTCCAGCACTTATTGCATGTAGACTTTTGGATAGCAGCCATTCTGACTGGTGTGAAATGGTATCTCATTGTGGTTTTGATTTGCATTTCTCTGATGATGAGGGATGTTGAGCATTTTTTCATGTGTTTATTAGCCATCTTTATGTCTTCTTTGGAGAAATGTCTGTTTAGTTCTTTGGCCCATTTTTTGATTGGGTCACTTAGTTTTCCGGAATTAAGCTGCAGGAGCTGCTTGTATAATTTGGAGATTAATCCTTTATCAGTTGCTTCATTTGCTATTATTTTCTCCCATTCTGAAGGCTGTCTTCTCACCTTGCTTAGAGTTTCCTTTGCTGTGCAGAAGCTTTTGATTTTAATTAGGTCCCATTTGTTTATTTTTGCTTTTATTTCCAATATTCTGGGAGGTGGGTCTTGGAGGATCCTGCTGTGATTTATGTCGGAGAGTGTTTTGCCTACGTTCTCCTCTAGGAGTTTTATAGTTTCTGGTCTTACATTTAGATCTTTAATCCATTTTGAGTTTATTTTGGTGTATGGTGTTAGGAAGTGTTCTAGTTTCATTCTTTTACAAGTGACCAGTTTTCCCAGCACCACTTGTTAAAGAGACTGTCTTTTCTCCATTTTATATTCTTGCCTCCTTTGTCGAAGATAAGGTGTCCATAGGAGCGTGGGTTTATCTCTGGGCTTTCTATTTTGTTCCATTGATCTATATTTCTGTCTTTATGCCAGTACCATACTGTCTTGATGACTGTGGCTTTGTAATAGAGCCTGAAGTCCGGCAGGTTAATTCCCCCAGTTCCATTCTTCTTCCTCAAGATTGCTTTGGCTATTCGAGGTTTTTTGCATTTCCATACAAATTGTGAGATTATTTGTTCTAGTTCTGTGAAAAATATTGTTGGTAGCTTGATAGGGATTGCATTGAATGTATAAATTACTTTGGGTAGTATACTCATTTTTACAATATTTATTCTTCCAGAATTTTGAGTTTTAAACCAGTTTTTTCACTCTCCTCTTTCACCCTTCTGCTTCACTGTGGATTATCTGTTATCTATGCCTCTTCCCAGCTGTCAGCCTGTTCCCTTCATCCAGGGGATTCTCTTTGGAATGGATCCCTTGTTTCCTGGAATTCATTCACATACCCTCTTTTTTGGTTTACTTCCTTGTTTTGGTGGAGCCAATTATCTAACAACTTCCTAAGAATTAGTGCATGAAATGTCATTTTTGAAGTTGATCTCCATGTCCCTGTTGTTAGGTTGCTAAGTCGTGTCTGACTCTTTGAGACCCAATGAGCTGCAGCACAGCAGATTTCCCTGTCCTTCAGTACCTCCTAGAATTTGCTCAAATGCATGTCCATTGAGTCGGTGATGCCATCCAGCCATATCATCCTTGTTCATTCCCTTCTCTTCCTGCCTTCAATCTTTCCCAGCATCAGGGTCTTTTCCATTGAGTCAGCTCCTCACATCAGGTGGCCAAAGTATTGAAGCTTCAGCTTCAGCATCAGTCCTTCCAGTGAATATTCAGGATTGATTTCCTTTAGGATTGACTGGTTTGATTTCCTTACTGTCCAAGGAAGTCTCAAGAGTCTTCTCCAAAACCACAGTTTGAAAACGTCAGTCCTTCAGGGCTCAGCCTTCTTTATGGTCCAACTCTAACGTTTATACCTAACTATTATCCCAACACTTGATCAAGAGCTTAGACAGATATAGAATTCTAGGTTAGAAATTATTTTCCTGTAAAATATCTAAGTATTGATAGATTGCCTTCTAGCTTGCAGTTTTGCTATTGAAAAGTTCAATGATACCCATTCCCAATCCTACATGTGAACCGTTTCCATCTTACCTATCAAAAATTTATATTCTCAGTTTATCTCTAATGGAGTGAGAATTTACGTTGATATGTCTTAGTGTTTGTCTGTTCCTTTTTTTTTTTTTCCTCTTTTTTTATAGGTACCTGGTTGTCCATTTAAATCTGAAAACTCATTCCTTCATTTCTGGTGATATCCTTGCAGTTTTAAAATTATTTCTTCCTCTTGGTTTTCTGTGTTCTCTTTATATATTCCCTGTGATTTAGATATTAGATCTTTGTGGCTTATCCTCTACTTTTCAAAAACCTTTGTGTTCCATTTTCTACTTCTTTTTTCATTTTCATCTTTCTGAGAAATTTTTGTGCTAATTTATGTTCTAAAACTTATATTGAATTTTAAAATTTTTCTTAAAATTTAACATTAAATTTTAAATAGTAATTATGGTTCTCTTTGCAGTTTTCTTTTCCTCCTTGCATCATCTCTGTTTTCTCCAAATTTCATTTTTTATATGTATTCTTTTTTATTCTGCCTTTCATGTTAATAGCCTTCCTTATATATCTGATGAGTATTGGCTATATGTTTATATATAAAAATAAGTCACTAAAATTGTTTGGATTCTCTGTGTTAAACTGGAGATGGGAGATGGCCACTCTAGGATTTGATTACTGGTGACTAGTGATCTGGTTGAAACTCAACTCTCTTTAGGAAGTTTCTCAACTGCTAACATCTATTGGTCTTTTCCCTTTGGCTGATAAGTTTCTCCAGAAAGAAATTCTCTAGTAATTCCTAGATGAAGTCTGATTGTCAAAATCCAAGGAGCTGTGAAGGAGAAGGGAATACCAGCCTTTCACTTACTCTTTCCACTGCTGCATCTCGTCCTACCCTCAGCTCTGCCCAGATGCCTTGGGTCCAGAACCTGTCTAATTTGTCTCCACAGAGAACCAACTTCCTGTCTCCTGCTGACATAGCAGACAGGCAGTTAACTGGCTGTGCAGTGTGGGCCCGTGGATCTGGGAATATAACTGTTACATGTAAAGTCATCCCTCCTCTTTTCATCCTTAAATTCCCAACCCTAGTAACTGGTGCCTCCATTCCTTAAGTAAGTTCAGATTTCTTTGTTGTTATTGTTCAGTCACTAAGTCACGTCTAATTCTTTGAAACCCCTTGAAATGCAGCACACCAGGCTTCCCTGTCCTTCACTATCTACTAGAGCTTGCTCAAATTCATGTCCACTGAGTCAGTGATCCAACCATCTCATCCTCTGTCGCCCCCTTCTCTTGCCCACAGTCTTTCCCAGCATCAGGGTCTTTTCCAGTGAGTCAACTCTTCACATCAGGTGGCCAAAGTACTGGAGCTTCAGATTTCTTTAAGCTTAAGGAATCTGATCCCTTTTTACTGACTTCCCCCAAGAAGGCTGAGAAGACAGCTCTCTGTACCCTCTAAGCAGTTACCAACAGTCCATCTACTTCCCAGAGTAGAAAATGCTACTGGTATGACTTGTGTATCTCTGTGTGCTCTTTTTCTTACATTCTCTCTTTACTATTACAATGTGTTTGGGGTGAATGTGTATATTCAGTCATATTTAACCAAAGTATCCATTTGGAATCCACATTTTTGGAATCAGAAACTTCACCCTCCATTACTTCTATCAATACTCCAACAATGGTCTTCATACAGTCTTCACCTTCTTTCTTATGACAGCGGACTCCTAAGCGATATCCTTTCCAATCTGTCATCCTTGAATCCAACACACACAATCATCCATCCAAAATGCAAATCTCTCAGTGTCACTTCTGCTAAGCTCTGGTAGCTCCCTGTGCTCTAGAAAACAATATCCAACTTCCTTCGTGTGGCATGCAGCCCTGAATGAGCCTATCTCTATAGCTTGTTTTGTATCCCTTGCCACATAGTGGACCTTACACTCCAGCCAAACGAAACAGCTTGTGCCCAACCACCAGGAGCATACACGCCACCCTTATGGAGGCCATGCTGTCTCCCACCTCCTCCCCTGAAACACACCTTTTTTTCTCTCCCTCCCCATTTATACAACAACAACAACAATGCAGTGAAATCTCCAGGGAAGACTTTTAAAAATACTCTCTTCTTCCTAGAGAATTAGGAGCCCCTGCTCTATGTTCTTGGACTTACCTGATAGCTCAGTTGGTGAAGAATCTGCCTGCAATTCAGGAGACCTGGGTTTGATCCCTGGGTTGGGAAGATCCCCTGGCAAAGAAAATGGCAACACATTCCAGTATTCTTGCCTGGAAAACTCCATGGACAGAGGAGCCTGATAGGCTACAGTCCATGGGGCTGCAAGAGTTATAGAAAGTACCTTTTCCATACATACTTTGTATACTGAAACGAGCTTCTCATGCTTCTAGGAGAGGAAGTGTGGCTTCTTCGTCTTTCTTCATTTACTGGTGATCCAGCCCTTCTGGAAGTAGCCGTGGAAATACCAGCCACTTTTCTCTCTTCCTTCCCCTCTCTGCTGTCTCTAACCGTTACGCCAGTTTAACTGAGGGTTAAATCTGCACACCAAGGGTGGTCCAGAATGGGTCTGTATTACAGAAAAGAGATTAAATGCCCAGGTCCGCACCTTCTTGTGCCCCCGCTCCCACACTGCAGGTTTTGGCTTCAGAGTGTGAGCCTGTCCTCAAGCTCCCATGAGGACACACTCGGGACTACCTGTCTCTGATTTTCCTCAGAAATGTAGATAAAGCTTTCTTCATCACCACTATCACCAAAATGTAATGTTCTTTTTTCACAAATAGATTCATTTAGTACTTTTTTCTCACTTTGTTTTCTAAAACATTCGTTCATGCTAAGTTGCTTCAATCGTGTCCGACTCTTTGCAACCCTGTGGACCATAGGCCTCCAGGCTCCTCGATCCATGGGATTGTCCAGACAGAAATACTGGAGTGGGTCATCATTTCCTTCTCCAGGGGATCTTCTTGACCCAAGAACCGAACCCGTGTCTCTTACATCTCCTGCATTGGCAGGCAGGTTCTTTACCACTAGCGCCACCTGGGAAAATTACCAGAAGCCATGTATTCTGGTTTTAGATACTTCTGAACCCAAGAAAAGATAAAACATTGTCAGGAAATATCTGCTGTGCCTGGAAAGGGAAGCAAGATGACCAGTACTAGAGACTGTGAGATAAAAAGAGATTGTGCTGGGGGGTTACCCTGGCAAGGTCATCCAGCTTCTCTGTCACCTCCTTCCTAGAAACACACTTGCCTGGACAAGGGGAAGGTCAATGAGTCCATACATTAGAGGAACTATGCACCTTGTCGTTAGGGTCTTGTACCTGTGGCTTATGTTACAAAGAACAAGAACAACAGTTAAATTTTAGGTATATGATGGTGTAAAGAGATTTAGTGAGCAGATTTCACAGTTTGGGCTACCATGTCAGTCAGGTTGTTTATTTATTTTGGTCTACAAAAAGATGATTTCAGAATTCCAAAGAACAGACATTAAAGTGAACGTATAGACTACAATTTACTTGCAAATTCAAACTAGTCTACATTTCATTCCTGCTGCTAACTGAAAAATCTTAAATTATGATTGTGAACAATTTTACTTCCCTCAAACCCAGTAGAATTGAAACATGGTTCAAGAACTTAGCTGAAGTGAAAGAGCCTCTTTTAATACTGTTATGAATCTCTCCATTAAAAAAGACATGTACTTAACTTTTATCCAAGCTCTAGAGACGGATGACATATATTCTACAAGGATACCCTTGTGTAATCCCAAAGTGCCACTCAGGACATATTTTCAGAATATTTTTTTGCATGTCAGACTCTTGTGAAATCATTTCATAATGTAGTAGAAGGTACCTGCCCTGTGTAACATGATGTGGCAGATGCACAGAGCAGAGCTTCCCAGTAGCAAACAAGAATGTTATTTCCCTGTTGGTTCAGTGGTTAAGACTCTGCGCTTCCAATTCAGGGGGTAAGGGTTCAATCCCTGCTTGGTGAATGAAGATCCCACATGATGCACAGCTCGATTAAAGAAAAAGTGAATGGTTTTATAGTATTTATAAACATCTTAAACAACATCATCAAAGGTTTATGAAGTTGTTCTTTTCTAGGTTAAAATGGAAGCTTCATCTTTTTACCCAAATTCATAGCTGAGTTTGGCACTGTGAATGAGAAATTACTTCAGTAAACCCTCCATCAACCGAGTAAGTCGATTATCTCTTTCCAGAGGTTTCACCTTTGAGTCATCTGCTGACTCCTTCCCTTCCTCACTCTCATTCCTGAGAGGTAGCCTTTAACCCCTGCTTCAGTTTCATTTCCTTTATTCTCTCTGCAGTCATTACTTTCTGTTTTCATTCTAGGGAAACTGAGATCAACTATCTTTTTAATTCTTGATTTGTTTGTAATATACCAACTTCTGTAGGGAGCTCTAAATTCCTGTCCCACTTCACTGTTCTGGAATTATAGATTCATTTAATTTTCAGTCTACTGGAGTCACTTTCATCATTTCTCATTTTCCATCTATTATCCAATTTGGCGAAATAATTAAATAGTTAGAAGTTGACTAAACTTAAATCACTGCAGATGGTGATTGCAGCCATGAAATTAAAAGACGCTTACTCCTTGGAAGGAAAGTTTTGACCAGCCTAGATAGCATATTAAAAAACAGAGACATTACTTTGCCAACCAAGGTCTGTCTAGTCAAGCCTATGGTTTTCCCAGTGGTTATGTATGGATGTGAGAGTTGGACTGTGAAGAAAGCTGACTGCTGAGGAATTGATGCTTTTGAACTGTGGTGTTGGAGAAGACTCTTGAGAGTGCCTTGGACTGCAAGGAGGTCCAACCAGTCCATCCTAAAGGAGATCAGTCCTGGGTGTTCATTGGAAGGACTGATGCTAAAGCTGAAACTCCAATACTTTGGCCACCTCATGCGACGAGTTGACTCACTGGAAAAGACCCTGATGCTGGGAGGGATTGTGGGCAGGAGGAGAAGGGGACGACAGAGAATGAGATGGCTGGATGGCATCACCGACTCGATGGACATGAGTTTGAGTGAACTCCGGGAGTTGGTGATGGACAGGGAGGCCTGGTGTGCTGTGATTCATGGGGTCGCAAAGAGTCGGACACGACTGAGCGACTGCACTGAACTGAACAGACTGAAACTTACTTGGGTAAATGTGTACACAGTTAGACTTTCTTCCTTTCACACCACACACAGATTATATCTAATTACAAAGTGAAATCCACTTTTATGGTTATTACTTCCTTCTCTGTTTCTAGCCACAAAGAAAAAAAAAAAATCAACCCAAATGAGTTTTATCTATACTCGTTGTCCTAATAGAGCAGTCTGGCTTGTATTATCTTGATCATGGTCTTTATCGTGATGGCTATAGAGGAACAGTGGCTAACCTCATGCATTGTTTCATCCATAATCAGTTCAACCTCCGTTTTGCAAGAACTGTTTTATTGATAATGCTACTAATGTTGTCACTAACCTCAGTAAGCCCACTCGTCACTGTGCTCTGCCATCCTCTCACTTACTAGAACTCCTCAGACTGAAAGGACTATAAAAGGAGAACCTGTAGCTAATTCACCTTCATACTTTCCTGAGTTTAAAATAGAGTTTGGATATAATAAGGACTCAGTAAATGTTAGATGAAAAAATAAATGAGCAAGTGAGTGTGTGGTTTACAGGACATACAGATTCAGAAAATATCAAAGCAAAACAAATCCCAAGATTCTGAGAAACCCTCACCACATTTCCAAAGAAAATGGTACTAAGCAAACATCTTGATGGCCTGGACCATTTTGTGCTGCCATTCGAGAAACATAAATACGTAAGTATTTCAAATTTCGGTCCCTGAATAATTCAGAATGATGTGCATTGTTGACTTAGATTCACCTGCTGTAGATCTATTTTCAGATCAATGTCTAGAGAGGGTGCCTTTCTGAGAAAAATCAAGATGGTGTATCTATAAAGACGTTGAAACTATGTAAAAGTCTAATTTTCCTAGAGCCCAGGCAAAATTCTCATTTTCCTCGAGTCCAGGCTTTGGAATCAGATATGACTTAAATTCATGTCCATTCATTTACTAAGAGTTTGACGTTAAGATGTCAATTAATATCTCTGACCTTCTTTTTCTTACCCAGAAAATAAGACTCTTTGTCATCATCAGCAACATCATTTCTTTCATAGACATGTTAAAAAATAAGATTATATATCTAATTACTTAGTGTAGTGCCTTGCACAGAATAGGCAACATTCCCCATCTTATAACTTTTGTTTGAACACATTTTAGCTCTAAATGTACAGAGACATGTATTTTAAATACTTTTTCTCCATTCAGTGATCATAATTGATTTGGGACACCACATTGCACAATCCAGGAGTTGTGCAAGTCAGCAGGCTTGTACGTGATGTTCCTGTCTCAGGCAATGAGCCATCAGTTTCTGGCCAGAATAATGACTTGTTGTAGCTACACATAAGGCTGCAAAGGACATGAACTAACTGGAGAAAGCACAAAAGCTGGACGATCCAACCTCTCAATTTGATCAAATCACTGAGGATCATAAATCTATCCCTCTTGACATCTTTAAAGCAAATGAAATTATAGAAAGGACAGGTTAACCTGTTTCACAGAAGAATCAATAGTAAATAGTCAATGTGTATCTCTGCTTTTTGATGGGTAGAGGGTGGAGGCAATGGAGATTAAGAGAAAAATTAAGTACACCTTCAAGTAGTCAAAGCAAAAAATTATTGTGGCATTCACTATAGTCACATTAAAAACAGTTTGAGGTCCAACAACTCCAGTCTGATTAGTCTTGTCTTGTCTTTGATATACACTGTGTTAGTATTCTCCAGAAAAATTAGAATCAACAGGAGATTCAATAGACATGTAGGTAGGTACATAGATATAAAGTGAGAGAGGTAAATGCACACACTGAGATAGACACAGGCCAAGACAGAGACAGAGAGATTCATTCTGAAGCTTGACTCATGTGATTCCGAAGTATGACAATCCGAAATCTGTAAAGTTGGCCAGGAGGATGGAAGTTCAGGAAAAAGTTGATATTGTAATCTTAAGTACAAATTCCACAGAGCAGCAGGTTGGAAAGTTAGGTGAGGTTTCTGTGTTACAGAGTTGAGGCAGAATTTCTTCTTTGGGAAAGTTCAGTCTTTGCTCTAAAGACCTTCAACTGATTGAATGAACCACACCCCTGCCCCCCACATTATGAAGAGTAATCTGCTTTGGTCAGTCAACTGATTTAATGTTAATCACATCTGAAAAATGCCTTTACAAAATACCAAGATTTGTGTTTGAACAATTGGCATCATAGACCAGCCGATAAAAGTAACTATCACATATTTCTTGCTTGACCAAACTATTTACTTTTCTTGCTATTATTTATCTATTTTTTTTTATTGAAGAGTTGTAGATTTAAATGTTTTATTAGTTTCAGGTGTAGCATAAAGTGATTCAGTTTTGCATACATTTTGTTGTTATTTAGTTGTTCAATCATGTCTGGCTCTTTTACAACCCCATGGGTTGGTATTTTTCCAGGCAAAAATACTGGAGTGGGTTGCCATTTCCTTCTCCAGAGGATCTTCCTGACCCAGGGATGGAACCGGCATCTCCTGCATTGCAGGCAGATTCTTTACCACTGAGCCACTGGGAAAGCCCACATACATACGTACATTCTGCTTCTGCTGCTGCTGTTGCTAATTCACTTCAGTCGTGTCCGACTCTGTGCGACCCCATAGACAGCATCCCACCAGGCTCTGCCATCCCTGGGATTCTCCAGGCAAGAACACTGGAGTGGGTTGCCATTTCCTTCTCCAACGCGTGAAAGTGAAAAGTGAAAGTGAAGTCGCTCAGTTGTGTCCGACTAGTAGGGACCCCATGGACTGTAGCCCACCAGGCTCCTCCGTCCATGGGATTTTCTAGGCAAGAGTACTGGAGTGGCTTGCCATTGCCTTCTCCGACATACGTACATATATATCTGTTTTTCAGATTCTTTTCCCTTATAGGTTGTTACAAAAATATTGAATATACTAACAGTTCCCTTATTGACTTGCTACTTTAATCATATATAATTTTCTGGCGTTTCCTCCAAATTTCCTGTGTGTTTTTAAACATTTCTTCCTGAAATATAAAGTTATAGTTTCTTAGAAGAATCATCAAATAGTTTGTAAACAGGAAAGTTCTTATTACCTGTTGTGGACTATTTACATTTTTTACAGATAGGAAGAGGTAGGATTCTACTTTAATTTTGTCATAGCTCATCAATCATATTTAGATTCTTCAAGATCAGAAATGATTTTTAGTTTGGAATTCATTTAGTTTGCAAGTGAAAGCAAATAAACTCTTTAATTCAGACTGGCCAAGTGTATCACTGCCTGACTTATAGAATGGTGAACAGTACTATTTTACTTAGTGAAAGATTGTTCAGCTGATTTCGTGTTCATGTGTGATTAGAGAATTTGATGGAAGACTTTTGGCCCCTCTCACTTTGGGTACAAATGCAATCAGTCTGCTCTCAGCTGGCTTTGATGGGGCCTATCCTTCCCTGGGGCACCAACCTACGAACTGCACAGTGTCTGAAAAGAATCTTACATCTCAGCAGCTGCATACCAGGAGAATGAGCCTGCCAGTTCCACTTACTGGAGTCACACCCTGGCTGCCCTGTTTGAAAGCCTTCTGCTAGGATTCCTTATGACATTCCAGCTGCTGGGACAGCCTCAGCAGCCCAGTGGCATTTCTCTAATCAGGAACTATTTGGGAATTCTCCAAGTGTGGTCTAGTAGCATCAGCACCACCTAGAACTCTTAGAAGTAAAAGGTTTCAGTCCTCAGAAAACTATGCTTGGAGCCAGTAACCTGTATTTCAAGAAGCCCTTTGGGGTATCCCTATGCACCCTGGGGTTTAAGAACATGCAGAATTTCCAACATCTGCTCTAAGCTAAAGGCACAGCACAGGCCCACACCCAGAGTGTGAGTGACATTCATGGGCTCCATTACAGGTCCAACCACCAGCTTCATTCTAGTCTGCGAACTGGTCTCAGTTTTGTGGCAGACAGTAGACAAAGCACAATGCCCAGTGATTCTGTTCCATACAGTGGCATACATCAAGCTGTACAGTTTCTTGAGGGCTTTCTTTGATTTCCTTTCTTTTCTGTTTTTTGTCACTGGTTCCTTTTTTTTTTTAATGTTGTGATTCCGGGCTAGAGAAATTGGTTCAACAGGAAAAAGAGTTAAGTTTATTGAAATGTGAATCTCCATCCATTCTTTTTACCCCAACCCTACCAAACACCTGTTTCCCCCAACATGAGGCTCAAAGGAGCAATACTGATTCTGGACATCCCTGAGCTTGAGGGATGGCTGGTTTTGGTGCCACAACATGAGGAACTTCAGACAGGCTTGCTGCTGCTGCTGCTGCTTCTAAGTCGCTTCAGTCGTGTTCGACTCTGTGCGACCCCATAGATGGCAGCCCACCAGGCTCCCCCGTCCCTGGGATTCTCCAGGCGAGACTCTGGAGTGGGTTGCCATTTCCTTCTCCAATGCATGAAAGTGAAAAGAGAAAGTGAAGTCGCTCAGCCGTGTCCGACTCTTAGCGACCCCTATGGACTATAGCCCATCAGGCTCCTCCATCCATGGGATTTTCCAGGCAAGAATACTGGAATGGGATGCCATTGCCTTCTCCATCAGACAGGCTTAGGTGCTGGTAAAACTACCCTGAGGAATAGAAGTAATTCTTTGCACTTAAACGCAGGCATAGAGCACAGTTAAATTTTCCAGGAAGTTTATCACTGCCAGATTTCAAGCTCTTTAGAGGTGAGGACATACATTTTATTTCTTTGTGAATCTTTGGTGAATTAATTATGGAATGTATTGTTATTGTTGTTTTAGTTGCTCAGTCATGTCATTAGTCTCAAATGAGGCAGATAATGAGTTATTTAATTTGAAAATACTCCTGATTGAATCAGAAGTGTCTTTTTCTTGTTTACTGAGTCATGTCTGACTCTTTGCAATCCCACGGACTGTAGCCCACCAGGCTTTTCTGTTCATGGAATTTCCCAGGTAAGAATACTAGAGTGGGTTGCCATTTCCTTCTCCAGGGTATCTTCCTAACTCAGGGATCGACCCCTCATCTCCTACATTGGCAGGCAGATTCTTTACCACTGAGTCACCCAGGAAGTATGACTTAGGCCAAATTGTCACCGAATCTGGGAGAATTCTGAAATGTGAAGTTTATAAAAACAATAAAACAACAACAGGCAGCACAGTATGTTAATATGTTAAGGAACCAGCTGGTCAAACACCCTCATCTCACAGGAGAAGAAATAGAGAGCCAAAATCTACAGACATTGGGCCTGGGAAAGAAAACAGTCAAAAGAAGGAGCAGCAAAAAGTAAGCAGGACCGTTGTTCAGCCACTCAGTCATGTCCAACTCTTTGCAACTCCATGAACTGCAGCACCCCAGGCTTCCCTGTCCTTCATTATCTTCCAGAGTTTGCTCAAACTCATGTCTACTGAGTCGATGATGCCATCCAACCATCTCATCCTCTGACTCCCCCTTCTTCTCTTGCCTTGAATCTTCCCAGCGTCAGGGTCTTTTTCAATGAGTCAACTCTTTGCATCAGGTGGCCAAAGTATTGGAGCTTCAGCATCAGTTGTTCTGATGAACATTCAGAGTTGATTTCCTTTAGGATTGACTGATTTGATCTCCTTGCAGTCCAAGGGACTCTCAAGAGTCTGCTCCAACACCACAGTACGAAAACATCAGTTCTTTGGTGCTCAGCTTTCTTTATGGTCCAACTCTCACATCCATACATGACTACTGGAAAAAACATAGCTTTGACTCTACAGACCTTTGTTGGCAAAGTGATTTCTCTGCTTTTTAATATGCTGTTTAGGTTTGTCATAGCTTTTCTTCTGGAGGCATAAGAAAAGTCAGCATAAAAAAATGAAGATGATTTCTAGCTAAAAAGAGTTTCTGGAATGCTCTTCACCAGTTTTGTGAATGGCTTTCTTCTACCTTTCTTCTGAGCTCTATGCTCTGAGGACACCTCACCAGAGAGGCTTCCCTGAACCCCTGGTTTCCCTTACCCTGTCATGCTTGACTTCTGGGCTCTGCTTTTGTTTCATAACCCTTGTTGCTACCTGATTTTATATTGTATTTTGTTAATTATTTTTCATCTATGTCCCTCTAGACTATAAGTCCAGTGAGAACAACAGATATTTTATATGATTTAATCACAGCTGTATTCCTGCTGCTCTAAGCACATAGTAGACATTCAATCAATATTTGCTAAATGAGTAGAAAAGCAAAGAAGGAAGAAATAAATATGAACCCTTGAGCCACAAATGTAACACACCATAAACAATTTCATTGTTATGAAGTTTCTATATCAATAATTCTTAATTTGGAAAGAATCACAATTCTTGTGTGTATTTAATGAAAGCTGGGGGATTATTTTCTGAAGTAAATATACACATGCAAAAGTAAATTTGGTGCACAATTTTAGAGGTTCAAAAACGAGGGGGCCCAGGTTAAAAAACCTGCTTTACATGCTTACAGATTTACTTTTGTAGAAATAGACTTTTAAACTTAAATCAGACATGATTTCTGATCCTTAAGAAAATTTTCTGGCAGTGAAAACCTTCTTCTCTTTTTATTTAAGAACAGTGAAGAAATGACAGCACATCTCTACCCTGTATCAAGTCAGAAGAGTGATTTTAAAACACACACAAGTGTCAGCTAGAGATGTAAAATACTGTACTGTGGTCTGTTTTCTGATATGATCATTCCTAGAGAGGTACCCTACAAAGAGAAATTAATTGTAAACTGAGACTAGAGAATTGAAAAGATAATACTGTAATTCTTGAGCACTTATTATTTGCCTGCACTGCTTCACATGCAGCATCTCATTTTTCTAAATATCCTAGAAAGACTGTCACCAGAGGCCTGAATAGTCATATACTATACCTCGTCTTCTCTGACTTAGAAGTCAATTATTGTGTCATTTGAGCTATGTTCATCCCTTTTGTATAGTTATTTTCACTTTGAAAGTTTTTCTTATAGGCATCATTTTGTCTTTTAACCTCACAGCAACTCTATAATAAAGGCAGTTTAGTCTGTAAAATTCCTGTCTGACAAGCAAAAGAATGATTCTGTTAATTAATTCATTATCAGTCATTCTCTTAATAATTGCTGACCTCCTGCTCTTATGGATATTTCCCTGTGTTGTTACCAAACACATGCATGATTATATATGAAGTACTTCTGGTTAAAAAAAAAAAAGAAAATCCTAATCCATAAATGTGTTTGTCTTAACTGCTTGATGAATTTATAGACATTTTGCATTGGAAAATAAAAAGCAAACAAGAGTATACAAAAGTAGAATTCTGGATGTCCGTAACTATTGCTGATTCTTTAGAATGTTTTGACTTCTGCAAACCAACAACAAAGACTACTTATTATTACTCTACTGTCTCAAGAACTGAATAAGCTGAGGCTTACCAGCTGCTAGTCAGACTATAATAGAACCTCACCTGTGATGTGGGCACAGAGCCACAGCAAGATATAGAAGGGGGTGAGCAGACGAATGGGACTACCTCTTCCACAAGAGACTCTTGCTTGATTCAGTAATTTAGTGAATATTATATTAAGTTTTTTTTATTGTCGTGAATCTATCTCTGTTAAAGATCAGTAGTAATGTTATACATCCTAGTCTTATTTTACCAAATTTATGGGAAAAGTGCACTGTAGGTTTAATTATGTATATATACATACCGTAATATGTACATAATTTTGAAAATTCAGTTTTTTGACTTTGTCTTATCCTCCTAAATTCCCTCATGTAGTAAAGTTGAACAACATGGCTGCTGCTGCTAAGTCACTTCAGTCAAGACACCAGAATCTACCTCCTAGTTTTCTGTTTACAATCGGTGATGCTAATATGATTGTCAAATCAATCAAGGCATTAAAACTGATGACAAAATACAAATTTCCTAGAATATGTTATTATTCTTCATCATAACCTTTGAATATATTGGACCATTTATTTTATGTAACTATGAGTGAATTCATTCTAAATTACAAATGAGGTTAATTCATTATTCTCAAATGAGGCAGATAATGAGTAATTTAATTTAAAAATAACACTAATTCAATCAGAAGTATCTTTTGCTTGCTTGCTCTGACTCTGTGGAACCCCAGTCTGAAATATTAAAATAACTTAGCAAATATCATAATACATATTGATATGTTGTAATTTATTCATTGTAATTCAACCTCCAGTCTCAATAATAAATCATATTGTCTTGTATCAAGCAACTTCACCTTCAGTTCGGTTCAGTTCAGTCACTCAGTTGTGTCCAACTGTTTGCGACCCCATGAATCACAGCACGCCAGACCTCCCTGTCCATCACCAACTCCCAGAGTTCACTCAAACTCATGTCCATCGAGTCAGTGATGCCATTCAGCCATCTCATTCTCTGTCGTCCCCTTCTCCTCCTGCCCACAATCCCTCCCAGCATCAGGGTTTATTCCAGTGAGTCAACTCTTCGCATGAGGTGGCCAAAGTATTGGAGTTTCAGCTTTAGCATCAGTCCTTCCAATGAACACCCAGGACTGATCTCCTTTAGAATGGACTGGTTGGATCTCCTTGCAGTCCAAGGAACTCTCAAGAGTCTTCTCCAGCACCACAGTTCAAAAGCATCCATTCTTCGGTGATCAGCCTTCTTCACAGTCCAACTCTCACATCCACACATGACCACTGGGAAAACCATAGGCTTGACTAGACAGACCTTGGTTGGCAAAGTAATGTCTCTGCTTTTTAATATGCTCTCTAGGTTGGTCATAACTTTCCTTCCAAGGAGTAAGCGTCTTTTAATTTCATGACTGCAGTCAGCATCCACAGTAATTTTGGGACTGTGTAATTGTTAGAAAAGTAAATTTTATTACAGGTTTTGTTTTCCTAGATTTTAGCAGATAATGGCTTATGTTTTGTAGGTTGAGATGAATGATCTCTAGCTCCTATAATAAGACTTGGAAGAAAAAAATTCTCAATAATATTTTAGAACGAAAGATGAGCCCGTGGAAATATGCATCCTTTCCAGTTTTTGGAAACATTCTGAACATCATATCTTTTCCTTCCTCAGCTATAATTCAAGTACAATAAGCAGTTAAATGTACCTTCATAAACAAAAAGTAATTTTTTTCATAATTTGTAAAACAGTTATTTATGAAAACCTATTCTCCTGTCAGAAAATCAGATTGTTTTGAAGTTAATGAAGTCTTAATTATACACGTTTCAGTATAGGTCCAGTGAACAATGATTGATTGATTTTGCTTCTTCATTTTGTCATGCACCATGGCAGTCTTTATGTAGCGTGGATAAGTGAACTGGTGCTGTGGTTTTATGGAACGATAGATCTAGATTTGGCTTGAGTGGTTTGGTTTATTATTAGTGTTATCTCTAAGGCAGAATATGTGATATGTATTATACTACTTGAAGGCCTATTCTTATGAAAAATAAGGATTTTCATCAAGTTGACCTTGGAATGACTTTAATATGAGGGAAATTTAGGATTTTAGTTTCAGATATGCTCTGAGAAATTCAGTCAGGGTTCTGATAACTCTCCATTAATTGTCTTCTACCATACCTCAAAAAGTCTCATGACTTGATAGTATAAATGAAGTTATCTGGAAATGAATTTCTTATGTGCTTATATGGTTTTCTCTAAAAATATTAAAGTTCCATAGAGAAAAATGTTGGACTCACATGTCCTCTCTAAATATGATATATTTTTTAAAGTTTTATATTTGAACACCAATGAGCTTTGGACAGATTCTGTTTCCATTTGCCTGATTTTTTCCAATCACACTAGTTGGGCTGTGTCTCACATTCCTTTGCTCTTCCTTCCCAACTGTTGAAAGCCCCAAAACACTATCTCCAGTCATCTTTTCATCGCCATCTACCCCTTTTCTTTGGGAGATCTCAGCCTGCCCCCTGGTTTTAAAGATGCCTTGTAGGATGATGACTCTAAAATGTAAACGTGATATATAGATCTCTCCTATAAGCCTTTTCTGTCTTCCTTCAGTTCAGCACAGTGACAACCAGCTCAAGTCTCAAGCCAGGTTTTTTGTGGACTAGTTCAGACTATGACTCTTATCACAACCTTAGCAGTTGTAATAGTAGCCTCTACTTGCATTTATCACTGAGAGAGCTAAATTACCTATTGTGCCTGAAAGGGCTTAGAACAGTGTGTGGAGCATAGCCAGCAATGATAATGCATAGCTGTAATTATGACCTATCTCCGCTTGGATATCTAACAAGCATCGCATGCTTAACATGCCAAAAGTAGGACAATTGGTTTCTTCTCCACACACCCAGGTTTCCTGTCAATATCCAACCCAAATACCTAGAAGCAATCTCTGATTCTTCTGTATCCTTCAAATGACCCATCCAATCCGTGTCTCAGTAAGTTCCTGCCCACTTCCCCAACAAAAATATTCTGGTATCTTCCCCTTTTCTTATCCTTGGCCAGAGACAACTGATCTTTGTCTCCCAAGTCCTAACTCAAGTTTCCATTGTTTCCCAGAATCCCAGCTGGTCCCCCGCCTTCCCTCCTCCCCGCAGTGGATCCAGGGCACAAGGTATTCTTTCTAAACATGAATCAGATCAAGCTACTCTTCCTGCTTAAACCCTCCCAGCCGCTTTCCCCTACAGCCAGCATAACATTCCTACAAGAGCTCACAGGTCTGGCCTGTGCCCGGCTCCCTGACTCTTCTTCCTCTGTTCTCTCCCATCTTTCACTCTGCTGCACCAACTCTAGCCTAGTCTCTGAACTAAGAGCAAACCAGGCTCCTTTCCATCCCAAGCACTTTGCACCAGCAACTCCTGCTGCTTCCCTGTGTCTCCTCATTGCTCAGCTTGCAATTCTGATTCCACCTCCACAGAGTGGACTTCTCTGACTTCAGCCACCTTCCATCCCCTCTCCCAGCCCAGGTCACTCAGAACCACATGGCTTCATCTCATTTTATCCTGTTCCTCATGTTTACCTGAATATGACATTAACATTTTTTGTTTTGACATTTTTAGTCAGTCTCCCTTCCTGCAGTGTTAGCTTCCTGAGAGGAAGGGCTTTTCTGCTTCTGTTTGTCACAGTTTCCAGTACTAGAGCAGTGCCTGGAACACAGGGAAGATGCTCGAAAAATGCTTTGTGTCTGACTAACTCTGGATTTGGTAAGATCTTATGGTGAGAGTTCTACTCTGATGCAGACCTTAAGAAAAGGAACATGCTTATAGATATCTGACAAATGGATGTTAGGTAATGAAGGAGGAGGAGGCATTCTGAACCTTTTAGGAACTCATGTTGAGTTTGGATTGCTGGGCATTTTGTTTTATATATTCTAAATAAAGTCCTTTTTTTTTAAGTCCTATTTTCGATGAGAAGACATGAAGGACATTATAGGAGTAAATTGGAGAGCCATTTTTAAATTCTCCCTTGATCAGTTTGAGTCTTAGAAAATTTTTATTCTGCATCTTAAAACTCATTCAATATTGGTAGGGAAATGATATTTCGCAAGAATTTTACATGCATTTTAGTAATAAGACAACCAAAAAAATTTTTTAATTATATGAAAAAGTAATAAGCCCTGTATGAAAATAGTATCATCTTTAAAAAAATTTATAGTTATTTTACTTAAATTTTACTTAAATAACTTTTCCCCTAAATTTTGCTTAATTTTCTAGATCACAGTGCTATAGAAATTCCAGAGAGGCGATTTAATCCAATTCCCTGTCTTCAGAGTGGATAGAGATCCCATATTTGTAAACTTCTGGACAAGATATTCCAGAATCACAGAATCACCCTTATACATCCATTTTAGTCGAGACTCAGTATGATTCAGAAAACATTACACTTAAGTGTATTGTTGTACATAAACTGTCTTAATTTTCTGGGTTAATTGATGGGTTAATCAAGTTACCTTTAACTTACTTCTCAGACAAAAGGCAAATCCAAGATCACCTATAGTGTATATTATATATATATGTATGAACGTGAAAGTGTTAGTCACTCAGTCGTGTCCAACTCTGCAATCCCGTGGACTGTAGTCCACCAGACTTCTCTGTCCATGGAATTCTCCAGGCAAGAATACTAGAGTGGGTTGATATTTCCCTTCTCCATGGGATCTTTCCAACTCAGGAATTGAACCCAGGTCTTCTGCATTGCAGACAGATTTTTTTACCACTGGGCCACACACATGCATACATACATACACATATACTGTATTTACTATTTCAAGCAACTTCCAGGTTATGCTATGTATGCTGTGCTCACTCTCTGACCCTCAGGTACTTCTTGAAAATAGAGGATGGGGTGTGCAACTTAGATGATTAGGAGCTAAAGGCATTACAAGAACCAAAGTCTTTAAAGAAAGATTGCATTGTGTTCATTATGCTTTATTTGCTAAGGCAAGAAAAGATGCTGATCCACTTTCCAAAAATTTTCAACAATGGTTGAAATAACCTTTTCCCTTTTTAAATTTAGAGCTACATTAAGGAAAAAAGCAATAGATGTTCCATTTCCAAAATACTCTGGCCAATCAAAATTTTATTATGTGTGATTTAAAGGTCATTAAAAATGCTGAAGCTAATTCTTAACTTTAGAAAATTTTTGTTGTAGTTTATGGAAGCTGCACTCAACCAAACATGGTTTGAGTCTTCATACTCAGAAGTTATACACATTGTCCTGTGCATGCATTCTCAATGTGTTATGTCAAGGAACAGACTAGCAGAAAGTAATAAGGCAAGGGAAGGATAATATTAAAGCTACTTAAAAACAAAGAGCAAGGACTGACTTCATGCCAATATCAATATTTTACTCTTTTTGGGTATGTAAAAATATTTACACTACGAAAATCCTAGAAATTTCAAAAAATAGATTGTATTTTTAAACAAAAAGTGGTATATATTCTTTGGTTTAGCATTTGGAGATTTATTTTTTGGTTTAGCATTTGGAGCTGTTTCTATCTGCATCATTTCTGAGTTAGAACATAAACATTTTAAATTTGAAGACATTCTAGAGTGACTGTAGTTGAATGACAAAACCAGGCATATTAATTTCTCCCCCTTCTTAATCATCCACCACAATAGCTATTTTAACAATACCTTATCCTCAGAATTCCTCAAATTAGATGGTCTTTATTCTCAACTTTCTTTGGAGTATTAGCTTTCACAGAGTCAGACTTATTAAAATACATTAGGCTTAAAATTTGTTCTTTGTGCACCTAGGCCGTGGTTTCATAACCTAGATCTGTGAGCAAAAAAGAACCCTACTAACTGGAATTGCCACCTAAGAGAAGGCAACATTTTCTCCTATCCGCCATTATTTTGTACATACAGAGCAAAGAAAGTGTTTCAAGCTCACCAAAATTCACAAGACCTCAGTTTGATTGTTGAGAGAGGAACTTATTTTTGTATCACAGTAAAAATTATGCTTCAGAAATAGAGTCAACAACAGAAGTAATTGTCACTTGGGGTATCTCCTGTTGTTTGTAAATAATTTATGCGAAGACTAAAGCTTGGGGCTTCCCAGGTGGCTCAGTGGTAAAGAATTTGCTTGCCAATGGAGGAGACGTGGGTTCTGTCCCCAGGTCAGGAAGAGCCCCTGGAGGAGGAAATGGCTACCCACTCCAGTATTCTTGTCTGGAGAATTCCATGGACAGAGGAGCCTGGTTGGCCACAGATCATCGGGTTGCAAAGAGTTGGACACAATTTTGTGACTAAACAAAACAAGACTAAAGCATGCATTGCATGTACTTGCCAGGACCTAGATGTGGGGTACCTTATGGAGTTTTCGGTAAGCTCCCCTCATCTCTCACCTGCGTGTCACATGGGACAAGGCAACACATTGACAAAAAGAAAACTACAATCAAATAACCAAGGTGGCCTGTCTGGTACAGGCAAACCTTGGAGATATTGTGAGCTCGATTCCAGACCACTGCAGTAAAGCAAATATTGCAATAAAATGAGTCACACCAGTTTTTTGGTTTCCTGTGTGTATAAAAGTAACACTATGCTATAGTCTATTAAATGTGCAATAGCATTCCATCTAAAAAAATCAATGTATGTGCCTTAATTTAAAATAGTTTGTTACTTAAAAAAATGAGAAATAATTAGAAAGGTAATGTCAAAGATCACTGATCACAGATGCCCCTAACAAATATAATAATAATGAAAAAGTTTGAAATATCTTGAGAGTGACCAAAATGTGACACAGAGACATGAAGTGATCAATGCTGTTGGGAATGCTGTTGGGAAAATGGTGCTGATAGATTTGCTCAATGCAGAGTCACCACAAACCTTCCATTTGTAAAAGAAAAAAACACAGTATCTGCAAAGTACTAAAGACAAGCATAATAAAATGAGGTCTGCCTGTACTTGCAAAATAATAAAAGTCAAAAATGAAAGTAAAAGTTCAGGCTTATTTACAAGCCATCAATCCATATAGCTTCCCAGCATGTTCCTTGTATACCAAGACCATCGTTTCATAGCCTAGATCTGTGAGCAGAAAGAACCCTACCAACTGAGATTGCCAGCTAATAGAAGGCTGTTTTCTCCTATCCATCATTGGGAGATGGCTAATGGAGTTGGTTTTGGACAGGGAAGCCTGGTGTGCTGCAGTCCATGGGGTCGCAAAGAGTCGGACACAACTGAGTGACTGAACTGAACTGAATGGCTGTGAAACCTTAGCCTAGGTATACAAAGAACAAATTCTCATAACATGAGAATTGGTTACTAGGGAGCTGGTGTAACAGAAATTAGGAAGCCACCCAAACTCCTATAACCTGAGGAACCTGGCTTAAAAGAGTCTTGGATGAGTGAGTGAGCTTTTCTACTGGCTCTTATATCTTTGAGTCCTATTTTAAACTTTTGGGGGCATATTCTTTGCTTTATCTATTTTTTTTTCTTTTTCATATCTATTCTTTTTGTTCATTTTAACCTAATTTCAAGTGCACAAGCATTTTTCAGAGAGAGGAAACCTTACCTATAAGGCTAAGCTATTTGTAGGATCAGGACACTCTGTAAGGAAAGTATTTTAGAATAACTGTTTATAGCCAGTTATTGCACAGAGAGTCTGGCGAAGAGTTAAGCAAACAGAAATAAAATTTTAAAGACAAGAAGTGGGGAAAGACAGATGTATATGATCAGAGCCTCTGGCTAGATGGTCACCTCATAACCTCTTTAGGTGTTGTCGCACTCCCAGGATGTAGGGTCCTGGGAACGTGATGAGAAGTATCTCTGCCACACAATAGGAAGGTCCCTACTGGCTAAGAAGACTTGGAGAAAGGTAGCTGGTTACTGCTTTGAATGTGTTGGTATCTACTGTTCTAGTACAGTGCAACAGCTGGCATACAGGAGCTGGCATCAAGAGAACAGGCACAAAGAGTTTTTTGTCTGAAGGAGGGAGAGGGGGTGGGAGGTGGTAGAGCTGAAGAATCATCACAGTAAGAGGTGGAGGACAGGCTGCAATTTCACTTGCACCTGACGTGAAGAACTGATGCTTTTGAACTGTGGTGTTGGAGAAGACTCTTAAGAGTCCCTTGGACTGCAAGGAGATCTAACCAGTCAATCCTAAAGGAAATCAGTCCTGAATATTCATTGAAAGGACTGATGCTGAGAAACTCCAATACTTTGGCCACCTGATGTGAAGAACTGACTCACTGGAAAAGACCCTGATTCTGGGAATGGTTGAAGGCGGAAGGAGAAGGGGACACCAGAGGATGAGATGGTTGGATGGCATCACCAACTTGATGGACATGGGTTTGAGCAAGCTCCAGGAGTTGGTGATGGACAGGGAAGCCTTGCATGCTGCAGTCCATGGGGTTGCAAAGAGTCGGACATGACTGAACAACTGAACTGACTGACTGATGTTGACGGCACAGGTTCTAGTTTCTGGCTGGATTCAATTCTATCTACCCTCTTGAAAAACAATCCAGTGATGTCACAGCAGCCCTTGATTGCATTCTGAATGGCTGCTGCAACCTTCCTGTACTGTTCTATGTTCAGATCTCGTGTCTCAAGAATACCAGCGCCTCCTCAAATAAAAAAAAATCCTCTTGTCATTTCCTGTGTCATGAATCTTCTTCAGTTCTTCAGTTACTTTTCTCCCTCTTGTCTTTGTCCTTTCTCTGGGGCCTCCCGTTCATCATATCTTCATCATTCACAACTTTGAAAGTTCACAACTTGAAGGTTTGTATGTATGGGACTTACTGTACTTACAACTAGTGTAGGGTGCAAAGAGTCAGACATGACTTAGCAACTGAGCAACAACTAGTGCTTGCTTGGAGCTCACAGAATATGCAATATTCTACTCAAAAAAGGTGGTGCAGAGAAAGAGGCACAGATACCCTCCACCTGTATTTTAGAAGATAGACTTTGTGTCCAGTCAAAAGTTCATGGGTATAATAGTTAAATGTCTAACAATCGGTTTTTAAAAAATATGTGCCCACAATCTGCTAGTGTTTCATCTTAGACAGATTTTTGCCAGGTTGTTTTAGTATCAGACAAGTCTGTCAACCAAAGGCAAAAATCAGTGTTGATTTTAATAATTGGATAAGAAAGTAACGCATTCTCTTCTACTTCAAACAAAGCCTGAACACATGGATTTCACATACCTGTGTGTATAAGTCAATAAGCATTACCTACTGTGTGCAAGATACTACATTGGCTTAGGGAGGATGAAAAGAAAGAAAATGTATTCAAATCTCCTGTCCTGGGGGATCATAGAGTTCCCTTGGGGAAATAAGACATGACATTATAAATTTAATAAAAATATGTAAAAAAGATTTTTAAATAAAAATATATCAGATAAATGCTCCATTAGTAGTGATAACATTTCATACTCTCGTAGAATAGTGGAGGGTCCAAAAAATATCCAAAAGCCAGGCCACCCCAAAACGCAATAGAAAATTCTTTGTTTCAGAGAGTATTTATTTTCCACCAGGGCTCCTGAACCATAATTTTGGGATGAATCCTAGATGTGAATAGAACAGACCATCCCTGGGTTGAGGTGAGTCAGTCTGGGGATGATTCTGTTTATCTCAAAGGCTGGAGGGGTGTGTTTGTCTAGGACATAACTCCAACCTTCAGCAGCCTTTCTAGTCAGCTCAGTGATCTGTACTAATATTGTCATTTTTTTACGTACACCTTTGTGTGAAAGCATTGGGAAGGTCTGTGAGATCAGAAGATACTTATGCCTCCAGAAAGCAATACTTATTTGAGGAAAGTCCAGGAAGACGGGCACAAGAGAAGGTGTTTGCCATTTTGTCTCCCCTTGTAGACTGTAATGAGCCACTCTGAAGCAGGAACCTGATCCTTCCTCTTTCCCCCAGGGCTGAGCTCACATAATATTTGTTTAAAACTTAATTGGATGAATCCATATCTGAATTAGTGATTCAGTGAGCAAATGACTTTGTTTCTTCCCCTCCCTCTCACTCTTCAATTCACTCAATCCAGCTTCCCTACCAGGTGTCCACATCTGCCTCTGGTGGTGTCTCGGCCTTCCTCGACTTCCTTTTTGCTGGATCAAGTGACCATATTTTCATTCTCATCTTTCTTGACCTCAGCATCACCACCATCTCCAGACTGCCCCTCTCATTTCAAAAATGTTGCTTCTTTAAGCCTCCATGACATCACACACTGCAGGTTTTTTTCTTTCTTCTCTTCCAGTCCTTGTCAGTTTGCTCTGCTGGCTCCTTCTCAACTTGGTCCTTGAATACCAGTGTCCAGGCCCACTCTCTTCCCATGTGGCACCCCCATACTCTGAAGCCCCATCTCCATAAGTTTTCATCCCACAGAAGTCATATTTCATCCCAGACCTCTCTTCTGATCTTCACACTCCTGTAACCAGTGATTTAAGAGTCTGACTGAGCTTATCCAAAACTGAAATTGACTCCTGCTACCACCCAGTCTGCCCATGCCCCTTGTGGTTTTCTCTACCTCTACTATTCCATCTTCTCAGCTCCCTGGGGTGGAAGGCTGACCATCTTCTTGGGCATCTGCCCCTCCCATGTTCCCACAAACAATCCACTTCCAAGTGTCTGCTAATGATTCTCCTTCCAAAATGTAAGTAATAATTGATCACTTTCCCTGTCTTCATCACCAGCCCTGAACTATCACCTCTTACCTATCAGTACTCAGATCTCATCCTCTTCTTCCCAATACGTTCTCCTCAATGCAGCCATCATGGTCTTTGAAAACTGCACATCAGATCACATGACTCATCTACTTAAAACCCACAAAGAGATTGTCAGGGCTTAACATGAACTACAAGTCTATATATCCTAGTTGTCACCTAATTCTGTAGCATTATCTCATGCCAGCCTTTCCATCAACTTACCAGACTCCAGCCACGGATTCTGTTTTCAGAACTAGAATCAAACCAATGTGGTCTCCTAGATCAGCAGTTCTCCAAGTACAGCCGCTGGAGCAGCAACAGTGGTATATCACTTAAAGAAAATATAAATTCTTGAGCCTCACCCTAGACCTACTGACTGAATGAGAAAACTCTAGGAGCAGGGTCCAGAAGATGATTCTGATGTACACTTGAGCAAGAAAACCACTAACCCTGCTAATCTGAGATTGGAATGCCTAGAAATCCTAGTTCTACCTGTTTTACTACCCAGATATATCTGATTTGTTCTTTTGGTGGGCTTAGTAGAGGAAAGATATTGGAGCTCCAACTTATTGAAGCCCACGATATTGCTTGTCCAACCTAGTAAGTTGACCAGGGAAAGCAGTGGGTGGCTTTTGAGTTATGAATGACAAGATATATACACACTTATGTGTGCTTTTATGTGAGCCTTTGGGCATTCTGCCATACTACACTCCAAAAAATAAGTAGAGGTCAACTTATACTCGGGCTTCCCAGGTGGCACTAGTGGCAAAGAACTGGCCTGCCAATCCAAGAGTCATGAGAATGCAGGTTTGATCCCTGGGTCAGGAAGATCCCCTGGAGGAGGGCACAGCAATGCACTCCAGTATTCTTGCCTGGAGAATCCCATGGACAGAGGAGCCTGGTGGGCTCCAGTCCATGGGGTCACAAAGAGTTGGACATGACTAAAGCGACTTAGCAGGCATTCATTCATGCAACTGATACTCACATATACTCTAAGTGTAAGACTTCTTTAAATAAAGATCTAGACCTTCTTACTGTCAAACATCACCTCTTGTTTTCTTGAATTGTTACTGAAATTTGCATGTGGATGTCTTTTTCTCTTTCTTAAATCTCAAGTTTACTGACACTTGGAATTATACTTCATAATTTTTAATATCCTCCTCATTGCCTTGTAATACTAAGTTTTATTATATATTGAGTGAATGGTCGATAGAGCCATTTTCTTAGTTGAATTTGGAATAAATATAAACCACCTCATGTTTTAAAATGTGATGCAAGAAAGCAGTCTTTTCCTAGAGATTATTCAGTGCTAACTTTCATCTATAATAGTGCCAAACTTTCATCTATAATAGTGCCAAAGTTGTTCTTCTATGAATTCTTAAACCTCTATAGAATTTTCCAGAAAGTTCTAGCAGCTGTTTGTCTTCACATGAAAGACCAATTACGTGCTGAGAATTGTTCACTCAGCCCTCTTCATTTATGCCTCCACCTTATGATTGGTCCTTCAAAACCACCCACTTGTCAACCTGTCATATAGCAGGACAACATTTATGGCCTTCTGAGATTATCTTTGTGTATGCATAAAATTATTGTCCCAGAACATGTCTAAATGTTTGAGGAGTGTTGTTGAAGGATTGTGCAATTTAGTAGGACTGTTGGAAGCAAGAAAAAAAATTTTTCTGTGTATCATATTATCCCTCCCTCACCATACTTGAACTAAAAAATTTTTCTGTGTATCATATTATCCCTCCCTCACCATACTTGAACTAAAAAATTTTTTCTGTGTATCATATTATCCCTCCCTCACCATACTTGAACTAATCCAACAGTCCTCAAGGGACTGGCTCAGGTCTAAAAGCCAAAAGCTCATTAGCCTCACTTTTACTTCCTTTCCACGCTCTCAGGGCTCTGAACAGGCTATACAGGCAAAGGCTGATCAGCTTCTGAGATTTCTCTTTTCTTGTTTATTTTTTCAGTTGTTTTGTAAAATAATTGCCATTAGTTACTTTTCTTTAAAAAAAAAGTCTTTGTTATGATCCTCACTCCCAGCTGTGTCTGTCTGTGAGTCATTTACATGCCCATGTAATTTCAAGAAAAGCCAGAAATGGCTTTAACACTTAGTGTTTAAGCAAGTCAGTCATTATTGCATTATCTTATGGTAAATAGTCATTTCATAGCATCACCAAAGTATAGTCAAAAGACTATTTGATACTCTAATAACTGCCTTAAAATATATACATGTATGTATATTTTACACACTAACGTAACACTTTCGATGTTTATCAAGGAAAACACAATTATAATTGTATTTTGGTTGCTTTCAGTTCCAAATTATTTTGTTTAGTAAAGACTCTACAAATGCTTGATGTGCAATAAGAGTCTAATTTGTAAAAAAAAAAAAACTTCCATTTTCTTTTTTTTTTTTTTGACAGAAGTATATTTTCTTTTATATACAAAAACGAAGGCCCCAGGTATGATTTGCTGAAGTAGCCATCCATAAGATGTTAAATTACTTTTCCTCTGCTTTGGTTAAAACAGTCCAGGAACAGCAATCGGTTCCCCTTCTATGAAGAGCATATAAACACAGCAACAGGACTGCTTTTAGGAGAAAATAAACAACATTTAAGAAAATAAATTAGTTTTAAACTAAATTAAACATTTACCAATAAATAAGACTCTCAAAAAGGTAACATCTTCATCCTACAATCATGGGCATAACATATACACCAGTTTAAAAAATAAACTTTCTCTCACAGTAATTACAGGTGTTAATGCAACGAGCTAGGAAATGAAATTACTTTAATATATCTTAAGAAAAAAAAATCCTAGCAACCAAAAATAAATTTTTAAAAATCGACATTTTTTGAAAATGGTACATTCTAAAAGAACTAATTCTTTATTACAGAACATAATTCAAACTATTGTTGGTATTTCAGTGTCCTCCTAAAGAAATGTTTAAAAAGAAATTTCGTACACCAGAATTGGAACACCACTTATAATTCAGTTTACGGCTATGCAAAGGCAATCATCTTCCACTTAAAACTGTAACCAGTGATGAAATATACTTCAAGAACATAAACATTTGGTCTGACAATCTTTAATATTGGTTAAAAACAGACTGATGTTTGTTGCTGATGGAGATATCGTTAATCCCATTTGCAAAAAAGTGCAGCTGTCTATTTGTGCTTGAGATACATAAGACCAACGCTTCTGTACTATTTACACAGGTGAAAGATTTTAAACATAATGTTTTCAGGAAAGACACTGCATCTTCTTTTTGGATAATCACGTGCTACTGAGAGCCCAAAAGCCTGATGACACTCTTTAAGTTACACAAACGTACCTGAAGAGGTATACCTGTTCTTGTCCTAATTTTGATCCTAAACAAAAATCCAATTTCAAAATCAGGAATTATTTTGATCTAGGAAATCTTGGACTTGTTGCAAATGTGCAAACCTTGTCTCCAAGAGCCAGGTTCCTACCTGGCTTTTCTAACCCTCTCACCACTGGTCCAGCCCACAAACCCCATCAACTGCAAAGCAGCAATACCCCAAATAATTCTACCTTATTAGTAGAAGTACATGGTTTGAATTTGGTTTGGAAGCTAAGATCTTACTCAGATTAACACAGAAAAGAAAACAAAGAAGGATGTCATATCCTATTGATAAAGTTGGAGCTTACCTTAAAGTCATGTTTGAGGAACAGCCCTAGAGACATGTCTGCGTCATGTTTATCAATAATATGAGCTACTAAAAATCTTCTGTGCGCTTTCAATGGTATTTTAGAGAATTTTCTTATGAACTCACTTGAGAGAGAACGGCAGCAAAAACAACACAAATTTTTAAAAACATGGCCAGATCTCTCTCTGATGTAAGACTCAAAGATTTCAGTCTGATTTGTTAGACCCTATAAGCAGTGTTTTCAAGTAACAGACTGTCCCTACTGTGCTCAGCAGCACATGCTGACAGGCTCTAATGAAGCCACAGAATTGGATGCATTGAGATACAGTACTATTTCACATGTTTCATAAGTCAGCTTGCTGGGTTGATATACATTTACATTACACTAGAGTATCTTTCGATATTTTTTAAGTCTCTAAGATATAATGAGAAAAAATAATCAGAGAAAATCTATTTCAAAAGAAGTAATACCACCACCAAGTGAAACGCCTACTGGATGCCACATAGGATTACTGTAAGGATAAATTAAGATCCTTATTATATATCTATATGTGTTATATTTTGTGTATTATTATATAACAATATATAATTGTTATATAAGCAGGGTGACAATATACAGCCTTGATGTACTCCTTTTCCTATTTTTAACCAGTCTGTTGTTCCATGTCCAGTTCAAACTGTTGCTTCCTGACCTGCATATAGGTTTTTCAAGAGGCAGGTCAGGTGGTCTGGTATGCCCATCTCTTGAAGAATTTTCCACAGTTTATTGTGATCCACACAGTCAAAGGCTTTGGCATAGTCAATAAAGCAGAAATAGATGTTTTTCTGGAACTCTCTTGCTTTTTTGATGATCCACCAGGTGTTGGCAATTTGATCTCTGGTTCCTCTGCCTTTTCTAAAACCAGCTTGAACAACTGGAATTTCACAGTTCACATATTGCTGAAGCCTGGCTTGGAGAATTTTGAGCATTACTTTACTAGCATGTGAGATGAGTGCAATTGTGTGGTAGTTTGAGCATTCTTTGGCATTATCTTTCTTTGGTATTGGAATGAAAACTGACCTTTCCCAGTCCTGTGGCCACTGCTGAGTTTTCCAAATTTGCTGGGATATTGAGTGCAGAGTACATCATGAGAAACACTGGGCTGGAAGAATCACAAGCTGGAATCAAGATTGCCTGGAGAAATATCAGTAACCTCAGATATGCAGATGGCACCACCCTTATGGCAGAAAGTAAAGAGGAACTAAAAAGCCTCTTGATGAAAGTGAAAGAGGAGAGTGAAAAAGTTGGCTTAAAGCTCAACATTCAGAAAACGAAGATCATGGCATCTGGTCCCATCACTTCGTGGGAAATAGATGGGGAAACAGTGGAAACAGTGTCAGACTTTATTTATTTTTTTGGGCTCCAAAATCACTGCGGATGCTGATTGAAGCCATGTGATTAAAAGATGCTTACTCCTTGGAAGGAAAGTTATGACCAACCTAGACAGCATATTAAAAAGCAGAGACCTTACTTTGCCAACAAAGGTCCGTCTAGTCAAAGCTGTGGTTTTTCCCGTGGTCATGTATGGATGTGAGAGTTGGACTGTGAAGAAAGCTGATTGCTGAAGAATTGATGCTTTTGAACTGTGGTATTGGAGAAGACTCTTGAGAGTCCCTTGGACTGCAAGGAGATCCAACCAGTCCATCCTAAAGGAGATCAGTCCTGGGTGTTCATTGGAAGGACTGATGTGAAAGCTGAAACTCCAGTACTTTGGCCACCTCATGCGAAGAGTTGACTCACTGGAAAAGTCCCTGATGCAGGGAGGGATTGGGGGCAGGAGAATAAGGGTACAACAGAGGATGAGATGGCTGGATGGCATCACCGACTCAATGGACATGAGTTTGAGTAGACTCTGGGAGTTGGTGATGGACAGGGAGACCTGGCATGCTGCGATTCGTGGGGTCGCAAAAAGTCGGACATGACTTGAGTAACTGAACTGAACTGAACTGAATTGTTGTATAACAACAATAAGGCATTCACTTTACTGCATTACCTTATGTCTGTATATATGTTAATATGGTGTGAACACCATATGCCTGACTGTGTATGCTCACATCATTCCTTGTTGAAAAATCTAAGTTCCTTAACAGTAGAACTAAGTTTTTATTATGTTGTGCATAGTTCTTATTTTTGCTTAAAATGTCCAGAGGGACTCAATAAATATGCAGATAACTGATGATCATCAACCCAAGCAGAATGCTTAGCTGCAAAGAATGATGAGAGAAAAATTGTAAAGAATAGAGGCCAATTGTTCTGCCTATTTACGTCAGGTCTGCCACAAAAGAACATGCTATTTAATTGTATCAGGGGAATTTTGTGATTTTGTATATTAGGAGCAAATTAGTGTCTTTGAACATGAAACAGCCTTTTTTAATGAGTTATTTAGAAATATGTTTATTAATTTCCAAATATATGGCTTTTGGGGGGCCACACTGCATGGCATGTGGAATCCTGGTCCCCTACCAGGGACAGAACCCATGTTCCCTGAAAAGGAAGTGCGGATTCTTAACTACTGGACTGCCAGGGAAGTCCCCATGAAACAATCTTTTAAAGGAGCATGAAAAAAATCTAGTTCTCTAGGAAATAAGATGAATTTTAGTTCAATTAGTTTCACAGATTTGTACGAAAGATAGTCATAAATTACTTATTTGAATATACAGGTAAATGGATTTGTTACTTACTGCTGCATATCAAGTTACCCTGAAATTTAACCACTTAAAATAACAATGAATGATTCCACACAGTTTCTGTGGGTCAGAAATTTAGGAGCAGCTTAGCTGGGTGGTTCTGGCTTAGCATCTGTCCTGTGCTTGCTGTCGAGATTTCTAATGGCATAACTAGGACTGGAGGATGTTTCCATATGGCTCACTCACATGGCTGTTGGCAGGAGACTTTGGTTCCTTGCCATGTGAGCCACACGGCGGGACTTAAGTGTCCTCATGGAACCAGCTGATCCGAGAGCAGGCCACACAAAGGAGAGAGCAAGGAGGAAGCTCTTGCTCTAGTTGCAATGCTTTGTAACATCACGTCAGAAGTTGTCCTTCACTGTACTTTATCGGAGAAGGGAATGAGCCTTCACCTTTAAAGGAAGGAGGGTCAAAGACTTCTGGACATATATTAAAACCATCACAGTAAACGCTATTGGGTAATACCGTCTCTATGCAGTAAAGAAATATTACTTCCTAGAACTCATATGGTTTCAGTTTGGCTAAGTTTTTTGCTGACAGATATTTCCAAGAGAAACTCGTGACGTTTCAGCACAAATTAAGAACTATTTAAAGTTTGGAACTTTAAAGATATGCTAAAACTTTATAACTAAGAAAACTGTGATCTAAAGTGTTTAGTTTTCTTGAGACTATAGAACTAGCTCTGAGTTCTCCAAATACCCAATTTAATTCCTTTGGGGATTAATTATATGGTAGAATGTCAGCTATATCTGAAGTCCAAGGGTAATAATCTAAATTCAGTGTAACAGTTTGTGCCTATCAAAGTAAGAAAGTTTTACAAGGGATAAAAAGAGAGAAAAATACTACAGTCCTTGCCTACGTAGAACAAAAATCTTTCAAACATTTAACTATAACAATTAAAACTATATTGTTTATTTATTTTATGGTTGTTTCTCAAAAACAAATGATCAAGGGTATTGAATATCAATAGGTATCAGTTAAAAGAGCCAGAAGATATTATCTTAAATGTTTTGATTAACAAATTAAAACATTTAATAAAAGCAATTTTGATTTATTTTTATTCTTAATTTTGCATATCATAAAAGAAAATTTACTATAGTTCTTAAAAAAAATAGTTGTTCAAAACCCTAATGTAAATAAGGCATTTGAATAGAAATATTTTCAGAACAAGCTCAACAAATCTTTAATTTTCTAGTACTCAAGGTTCTCAGCATGGAGAATTGATGGAAAATTACTGTTTATTAATTGAATTTTGACCCAACTCGTAAGAAAACAGTTGGGGGAATTAAAAGTAGGCCTAGCAGAGAATGTGAGACATTTACTGAATTTCTACAAAAGACAGTTAAAAATAGGTCACTCTTTCATCTGGGCCATGTGGATTTTGTGTGAATCATTATCAGGAGAGCCTGCAAATAACAGTCCTTTTAAAAGACTGTTTGTTTCTTACCTAAAAAAATAAAGATAGAAATTTCGGAAAACCCTGAGAAGTGAATGAAGTGTGCTCCTGACTCAGGTCTCATATAATGGTAATTTCCTATAGAAAAGACAGTGGTTCATAGGAAAGAGGAAAAGGCCTCTTTACAAAGAGAACTTTCTGTTTGTTATCCAAATGCATTGAACTGATTAGATATCTCACTTTGGGATCACATCACTGTCTTCAGTTCCTTTACTATTTTCCTATATCCTGTATAGGTTAATAAACCTAAATATTCAAAAAATGTGTCATTCTTTCCTGGTACTAGATTCTGCATTTTAAGTAATTGGGATGACATCAGTTTTGTGGTTTTGGGACCTTCAGTTCAGTTCAGTTCAGTCGCTCAGTCGTGTCCGACTCTTCGCGACCCCATGAATCACAGCACGCCAGGCCTCTCTGTCCATCACCAACTCCCGGAGTTCACTCAAACTCTTGTCCATCGAGTCAGTGATGCCATCCAGCCATCTCATTCTCTGTCATCCCCTTCTCCTCCTGCCCCCAATCCTTCCCAGCATCAGAGTCTTTTCCAGTGAGTCAACTCATCGCATGAGGTAGCCAAAGTATTGGAGTTTCAGCTTTCGCATCAATCCTTCCAATGAACACCCAGGATTGATCTCCTTTAGAATAGACTGATTGGATTTCCTTGCAGTCCAAGGCACTCTCAAGAGTCTTCTCCAGCACCACAGTTCAAAAGCATCCATTCTTCGGCGATCAGCTTTCTTCACAGTCCAACTCTCACAGGACCTTACTGTATTATAATCCTTAAAAATGGGAAATGTATTATTTTCATGTTTTAATTTTAGAACATGTTACCAAATATGTTCTTTTGTTAAGTACAGTAAATGGATCCTTGGATGAAGTTGGGCAACCAATACAAAAGTTTGGAGTTACCCCAACAGGATCCTAAGTTCTCAAAAATAATTGATTGGACAAGTTTTTAACCTACTTCATGGACAGCGGAAGTCACCATGAGGCCATATATTCCAAATAGAGATCAAAAAGAGTTTAAGGTAATACAGCAGCATCTTGTTGATGTTTAGAATAGATTTCTTTTTTTTTTTTTTTACTTAGTGCCAGTTTGATCATTTAAAACCCAAACTAGCTTTTGTCAGCTTAAGCAATAAGTCACAGATTGAACAATATTTGGAGAAGGATCCAAGGAGTGGATAGAGGGAAGCAGACAATAGTGGGGTGGTTTTGATAGCATGATTTCTGCAAGGATTCTTTGCCATGGAGAAGAAATGTGATCTCAGTTATCATGCAGTTGCTGTCTGGGGTCAGGTGTCTATTCTGTGCTTCCTATATGCTTTCATTTTTGTTGATGTGCTCATAATCACAAACATTTTTATAAATTAAATATCCACTAAACCAATTTTGACCATGATGAAAGGTATACCAATTCCAAGTATAAATTCGCCATTTGGCATCCCTGCTAATAGATGAAAAATCCCGAGTCTGCGAAAGCACGCTCCATCTTAAGTGCTCCTTGTCAGCACCTGGCTTTGGAGAGAGCTCACTCAGTTGTGGCTTCCCAGGGAGTGCTAGTGGTAAAGAACCCTTCTGCCAACTCAGGAGATGTAAGAGACTTGAGTTCAATCTCTGGGTCAGGAAGATCCCCTGGAGGAGGCCACAGCAACTCTCTCCAATATTTTTGCCTGGAGAATTCCATGGACAGAGGAGCCTAGCAGGCTACAGTCTGTGGGGTCACAAAGAGGTGGACACGACTGAGGAACTTACACACATTATTAGGCCACAGGACTGGAAAAGGTCAGTTTTCATTCAAATCCCAAAGAAAGGCAATGCCAAAGAATGCTCAAACTACCGCACAATTGCACTCATCTCACACATTAGTAAAGTAATGCTCAAAATTCTCCAAGCCAGGCTTCAGCAATATGTGAACCGTGAACTTCCAGATGTTCAAGTAGGTTTTAGAAAAGGCAGAGGAACCAGAGATCAAATTGCCAACATCTGGTGGATCAACGAAAAAGCAGGAGAGTTCCAGAAAAACATCTATTTCTGCTTTATTGACTATGCCAAAGCCTTTGACTGTGTGGATCACAATAAACTGTGGAAAATTCTTCAAGAGATGGGCATAGAGACCACCTGACCTGCCTCTTGAGAAACCTGTATGCAGGTCAGGAAGCAACAGTTTGAACTGGACATGGAACGACAGACTGGTTCCAAATAGGAAAAGGAGTACATCAAGGCTGTATATTGTCACCCTGCTTATTTAACTTATATTCAGAGTATATCATGAGAAATGCTGGGCTGGAGGAAGCACAAGCAATCAAGATTGCCGAGAGAAATATCAATAACCTCAGATATACCTCAGATGATACCACCCTTATGGCAGAAAGTGAAGAAGAACTAAAGAACCTCTTGATGAAAGTGAAAAAGGAGAGTGAAAAAGTTGGCTTAAAACTCAACATTCAGAAAAATTAGATCATGGCATCTGGTCCCATCACTTCATGGGAAATAGATGGGGAAACAGTGGAAACAGTGTCAGACTTTATTTTTGGGGGCTCCAAAATCACCATGCAGATGGTGATTGCAGCCATGAAATTAAAAGACGCTTACTCCTTGGAAGGAAAGTTATGACCAACCTAGATAGCATATTAAAAAGCAGAGACATTACTTTGCCAACAAAGGTCCATCTAGTCAAGGATATGGTTTTTCCAGTGATCATGTATGAATGTGAGAGTTGGACTGTGAAGAAAGCTGATCGCCGAAGAATTGATGCTTTTGAACTGTGGTATTGGAGAAGACTCTTGAGTGTCCCTTGGACTGCAAGGAGATCCAACCAGTCCATCCTAAAGGAGATCAGTCCTGGGTGTTCATTGGAAGGACTGATGCTAAAGCTGAAACTCCAGTACTTTGGCCACCTGATGCAAAGAGCCTGACTCATTTGAAAAGACCCTGATGCTGGGAGGGATTGGGGGCAGTAGGAGAAGGGGACGACAGAGGATGAGATGGTTGGATGGCATCACCGACTTGATGGACATGGGTTTGGGTAGACTCCGGGAGTTGGTGATGGACAGGGAGGCCTGGCGTGCTGCTGTTCATGGGATCGCAAAGAGTCAAACACGACTGAGCAACTGCACTGAACTGAATATGTGTCAGGTGCTTAGAGGAGTGCCTGGCACAGATTAGGTGCTGGATAAGAGTCATCTCTTACTATGTGTTGCCTGTTCCCTATGGCAGTGAGGCAGTTTACCATTTTGTCCAGCTTTTCCCGAAACACTACCCTTTCTGATGCCTACCATCACGTGCCTCTTCTTGACCTGCTTCTCTCTCCTCCTTTCCTTTCTCAACCTCTTTCTGTCCTCCTCAGCTTCCACCTGCCCCTGTAAACACACATCTCTTAATGGTCCTGCTTCAAACGTCTCCCCTTCTATATTCTGCCTCCCCATCTGGCTCTGCCTAGTGCCTTTAATCCAGGCCATCCCCACCCTGCCTTGTTTCTTCTGCGCCTGTGTACACACCCTGGGAAGACATGAGCACTCATTCCTTAGTGATATTAATCAAAAAAGTGGTGGTGCACAGGGTCATTTCAACCCTGTCTTTTCTCTAAAACTCAGAACCATTGCCTTCTCCCGCCATCTCCCATCTCCTACTCAGTCTTTGATAAATATCTGTTGAAAACATATTTAGCAGAACATTTAGTTAATGATGAAGTCAAAATGTTATCTAACTTCTAAAGTTATGTGTCAGTTTCAGTTGGCCCATGTATGTCTACAAAGCCTCACTTTATGGCTAATGTGCAAAATACACTTAACAAGTTTTAGGTAGAAAATTAGCGTTGAAGCACTTCTACCTGGATGCTGATGATTTCAAATTTAATGGCTAATTATCCTTCCATTTAAATTTAAAAACAAAAATATGGCTAACTGTTCATATTCTTACTTAATCTTATAGCTTACAGGCTTTCATGCCTTCTCTGAGTACATTGCTCTCCCCAAGTCTTATATTCCCAATCCTCAACGATTCTAACCTTGTCAACATTAGCAGAAGTTGAAAATGTGTCAGTGTCACAAACTTCATTTCGCAGAAGGCTCACAATTCACTGACCTATTTTGAAATACAGTTTTCTGGAACTAAGATAGACATTAAAAGATACGTCAGTGGTTCTTAAGGCTTTTTATTTTATTACCATCTGTACCCTACCTAATACCCCATAGAGAGAGAGGGGAGCAAGCAGAGAAATAGAGTTTTTGTGCACATTCATAGAAGAAAAAAAGGAAGAGAAGTGTACCCATTAGGGCTCCAATAGAAAATAGAAGAAGCACTTAAAATAGGATTATATAGGGGGAAGGATCAGTTACAAAGGAACTATTTACAAAGTCATAAGGGAGGAGAAATATAAGGGTTAGTGCAATAACCAGTAGGGCGTACCCCTAGCTGGGCCACAATCACCTCAAGGCCCTGAGGAGAAGCTAGCTGGACCCAGAGGGGAAAAGTCTGCAGAGTTAGCTGCTTGAGAAGAGCAGTGACCTTTGGTAAAAGAACAGTTCAAGGCAACTGTAGAATCCACAGGAATAAATACTCCTTCCCCTTTGAAGGGCTTTAGGGACCAATTTCCAATGTGGGAGAGGGTTTCCTCCACACCACCAAGCAGTTCTCCAGACACCGCTGAGTATCCTTCCATTTAACTCAGCTCTGACACTACCCACCTGGAGGTCACATCAGATCTCACGTGTTAAGGGTTCAGTCATACAGACTGCCCTTCCCTCCACATCAGATGCCAATTGTAAGCCCCGGTCATCACCTGTGCTTCAGACCAACAGGCTATAGACTGGAGCTTCCGCTGACTCCCTCTTTGGGTTGAACTAAGCTGATATATAGTGGCTTGCAGAGCTCAGAGAAACATTTTACCTACTAGACTACTGGTTTGTTGTGAAAGGATATAACTCAGGGACAGCCAGATGGAAGAACTGCAAAGGGGTAGGTATGGGAACATGCCCTCTCCAAGCACACCAGTCTCCTCAAATCTCTAGGTGTTCATCAACCCAGAAGCTGGCCATTTGGGTTTCCATGGAGGCTCCTTACATAGGCATGACTCCTGGCAATTCACCGACCACTGGCAACTAAACTTGGTCCCCAGCTGCATCCCTCTCCTTCCAGGAGGCTGGTTGGCTTCACTGGCAGCCAGCCCCTATCTCTGCTGCTGCTGCTGCTGCTGCTGCTAAGTCACTTCAGTCGTGTCTGACTCTGTGTGAACCCATAGACGGCAGTCCACCAGGCTCCCCCGTCCCTGGGATTCTCCAGGCAAGAACACTGGAGATGGTGGGCTGCCATCTCTAAGTGGGGTCAAAGAGTCACCTCATTAGCATAACAGAAGACACCTTTTATCACTCTCCTAACTTAGAAAATTCCAAGCATTTTAGGAGCCCTGTGCTAGGAAGGGGACAGAAGATCCAAAGATATATTTATTATAAATAATATCACAGCCTTATATCTCAGACTGGGGTTTTCCATAGGCCAAACCTACCCCAAAACCATGGACATAGGATGCTATTGATGGAATCCTTGTTCTTATATAAATTATTATCCAAACTGGGACATTTTTGAGAGTTAAAGGAGCTGTTAAAATTAATTCTATTAATCACTACTGCAAAAAAAAGAAAAAGAAACCTGCTACCCAACAATTATATTACTGTTGAAGATTTTCCTACCAGTGAATAACGAGCACCACTGTAGCAGAAAGTCCCCTACTGCTCTGTACATTCTAAGGCAGAGTTGTTCCACCTTTACTTCCCCACACAGTTCTTGTATGCACACGTCACATACACCTAGCCCGCATCTCCTCCTAGCCCACCAGACTCTGTATCCTGTCGGCTGCAGCAGGCACCAGAGCACACCCGGCTTGTCCACCGAGGACGCATATGGCAGCCACACCCAACGCTTCTATCAATCAGGAGTGAGCTGCCCTGAGCTGCTTGGGTCTGAGTGCACTTTGTTAAACCAGTGAGCAACCTACATGCTGCTCTTGAAGGGAGGTATTTGTTAGATTATATCTGGAAAGGGTCAAGAAAAGAGGATCATCACTAGTCATCTTTTTTTTAATTTAGTTTTTTAAATTTCTGGCTGCCCTGAGTCTCCATTGTAGTGCACAGCCGTTCTCTAATTGCAGCACACAGGCTTCTCTTATTGTCAAACACGGGCTCTAGAGAGACCAGGCTCAGCAGTTGGCAGTGCGCTGGCCTCTCTAGTTGTGGCATGTGAGATCTTAGTTCCCCGATTAGGGGTTGAACCTATGTCCCCTGCATTGGAAGGTGGATTTTCAACCACTGGACCACCAGGGAAGTCTCACCAGTCATCTTTCAACTGTAACCATATATTAAAGTAAGAACTTTGTTCTCTGTTCATGAATCTCACACACTACTAGATGAGACTATAGAAGTCAGAAGGGTAAACCCACCGTGACTTATATAATACAACTATTCACATATCTATGTCATCAAAAAATGAACATTTCAAAACTAAACCCACGCTTACAGCAGTTGCACTCTTTAGTATTTACTCAATGAAATTGAAAACTTATGTTCATACAAAACTTGCACACAGACATTTATAGGAGCTTTATTCATAATTGCCAAAATCTGAAAGCAACTAAGAGTTCCTTCAGTAGGTAAATGGGTAAAAAACTAACACATTCACACAATGGAACATATTTAGTGCTAAGAAGAAATGAGCTATCAAGCTATGAAAAGACCCAGAGGAACCTTTAAGTGCATACTGATAAGTGAAAAAAGCCAGTCTGAAAAGGCTACATTGATTGAACTATATGATATTCTGGAAAAGGCAAAACTATGGGAACAGTAAAAACATCAGTGGTCACCAGGGGTTAGGAAGGAGAGAGGGATGAAAAGAGTACAGAGGATTTACAGGTGATTTTTAGAGCAATGAAACTGTTCTCTACGATACTATAATGGTAGATACATGTCCTTATACAGGGGTTTTCCTGATGGCTCAGACGATAAAGAATCTGCCTGCAATGCGAGAGACCCAGATTTGATTCCCCGGGTCAGGAAAATACCCCAGAGAAGGAAATGGCTATCCATTCCAGTATTCTTGCCTAGAGAATTCCACCAACAGAGAACCCTGGCCTTCACAAAGAGTCAGACACAACTGAGCAGCTAACACTCATTTTTTGCCTGTCCTTATACATTTGTCCAAACTTGTAAAGTAGACCACACCTAGAGTGAACCTGATATAAACTATGAACTTTGAGTGCTAATAATGTGATGGTATAGGCCAATCAGTTGTAACAAGTATACCATTCTGGTGGGAGTTATTGATAATAGACTATGCATGTGTCCAGGTAAGGGATTTAAGGGAAAAACTCTGTAGCTTCTTCTCAGTTTTGTTGTAAACCTAAAACTCTAAAAATAAAGTCTATATTTTCAGTGAAAGATGACTGTCAAAGCTGGAGAAAGACTTTGTAAACCAAAACAGATGATATCAGATTGCCAATCAGACACAGCTTTCTCAATGAACTTCTTTGTTCAGATGAAAGCAGACAGAAATCATTGGCTGGTTAACAATATCACAGACAGGAGTGATTTCAAAAGAGTCTGTAAATAGACATGGAAATAAACCCATTTTCCAGTGTACCTACTTTCCTTTAATATTGTCTTTCATGTCTTCAGGAAAAAAAATGTGACTTTCCAACCTCTTCCTGTTGTCCATTGTGCCCACAATGGACTCTTGTGTACTCTCCTCTGAGACCGAGGGAGTTCCATCACTGAGGGACATTTTCTTGCAATTTTTAGGGACATAATTATGCTCTTTGAAATTTACTATATAATATTTTGTGGGGATAAAAGGGAATGTTTTTAAAGGAAAGGAATAATTTACTGTGTCACTGATTCTTCCCATTTTTAAGAAGGCAAATAGAGAAAAATTCCTATAGAAAAAGACAATATTCCAGACACTTCTGCATCAGCATCTCTAATATTTGAAAACATACAAAATAAGCACTACATATAAAGATAGAAAGGACAAAATAAATGATAGCATTTTTCCCTACATGGAACCTACAAGTAGAATCTTTTAGCCTCTCCTCACTGTCCTTTGTGGAGAAGGAAATGGCAACCCACTCCAGTGTTCTTGCCTGGAGAATCCCAGGGACGGGGGAGCCTGGTGGGCTTCCGTCTATGGGGTCGCACAGTCGGACACGACTGAAGTGACTTAGCAGCACTGTCCTTTGTTGTAAGGGGGTGACTTTCAAAGGTGACTTTTTTTTTTGGCCACACTGAATGGTTTGTGGGACCAAGCAGAAAGAACTCTGTTCCCCCCTGCAGTAGAAGTGTGGAGTCCTAACTACTGGACCGCTAGGGAATTCCTTCAAAAGGCCCTCTTGATGGTAGTAGACTATCATCCCAATTCCAAAACGCTAAGAAAAAAATAACTGACATAGGAGATATATAAATACATTTCTATATAATGTATTATATATATAATATATTTATGTATATACATTTCTATATTATATATGTGTGTATACATATATTATATATATATTATTTTATATTAAATAATGTATATTCTTGGGCTCCAAAATCACTGCAGATGGTGACTGCAGTCATGAAATTAAAAGACTCTTTCTCCTTGGAAGGTGAGCTATGACAAACCTAGACAGAGTATTAAAAAGCAGAGACATCACTTTGCCAACAAAGGTCCATATAAGTCCTACGGTTTTTCCAGTAGTTAGGTACAGATGTGAGAGCTGGACCATAGAAAAGACTGAGCACTGAAGAATTGATGCTTTCAAACCGTGCATGCTGGGGAAGACTCTTGAGAGTCCCTTGGATGGTAAGGAGATCAAATGGTCAGTCCTAAAGAAAATCAACCCCGAATATTCATCAGAAGGACTGATGCTGAAGCTGAAGCTCCAATATTTTGGAGCATCAGGCCACTTGATGGGAAGACCCGACTCATTGGAAATGACCCTGATGCTGGGAAAGATTGAGAGCAAGAGGAGAAGGGAGTGATAGAGGATGAGACGGTTGGATGGCATCATCAACACAATAGACATGAGTTTGAACAAACTCCAGGAGATAGTGAAGGACAGGGTAGCCTAGCATATTGCAGTCCACAGGGTCGTAAAGAGTCGAACAGGGCTTAGCGACTGAACAACAATAACAATATATATGACTTGATGTATTAATAAAAATAACATCTTAAAGAGGAAAAATCCTACTCCATTTTCACCTGAAATCATTAAGATGAACTTAGAAATCATCAAGATCAATTAGAATGTTTTAATTGTCATTTTATAAAATGGATTCAGATACAACATCCATTACTTATGTTACTATTTATGTTAGCAGCTTCTGTGTAGTTGGTATAAATTCCTAAAAGGTATCCAGCTGAGGTCCTTCGGTAAGTGCAGAAAGCCATTCTAGCAACAGACCAAATGAATCAATGTATGTCTACGGCGTTTCCGCAAGGCATGTCAAAATGAGCATTTGCCCAACACGTTTCATGTCCAGAAATATAAACAGACGCACATACAATCTAGGTTCCCACACACAGCTTTAAAAGACTTCATTAAGAGAAAGCAAATTGTTTCCTCCCCTTTTACTGGAAAGCTTTCTCTTTAATGGCTTTTAAAAAATTCAATTGTAAAACACCTCAATGAATCAACATAAATGAAAATCTTTGCACATAGAGAACTACTGGAAGGTAAGGATGGCCACAGAAAAGATTGTTTCCTATCATTTGAATATCACAGAGAAAAATAACAAAAGACCATGAATAATTTTTTATCTCTCATTTGGAAGTTATTAGTAGACTTCCCTTTGTTCCATTGAGAAATGAGAGAAGAAAATATGAAGTTACAGCGAACCCATATGGCCAGCAGGAAAATCCTGCTTAATTGCTTTATTGCCAGAAATGTTAAATCACTTCCTGAGGATACAGTTCAAATGAAACATATGGCAGCTATTAACAAAAAACCCCTCGTGAATTCAAAAATATCCTTTTTATGGGAGCTTTCTCATAAGCAACAGTCATGCATATTACTTAAACTATATATACAAATATACACTTGGTTTTTTATTCCCACAAAAATTTGATGAACACCTACTTTGTACCAAACGATACAGACAGCTTGCATGAGGTGATTTTTTTGCCCAAGCCCAGAAATGCACTTCCCTGGTGGCTCAGTGGTAAAGAATCCGCCTGCCATGCTGAAGACGTGAGTTTGATCCCTGGGTGGGAAAATCCTCTGGAGAAGGAAATGGCAACCCACTCCAGTATTCTTACATCAAAGGCAAAAAGAAATCTCCTGACCAGCACTTTCTCCCCAGGGGTTCAACACCCAGGAAAACCATCCCATTTCCGCCTGGGTATTCCTAATTATTTACTGTCTTCCTACACCTATTAATGTCGCACCAATAAGGGTGCTAATCATTGTCATTCAGCAACCTCTGAGTGGAACTGTTCTCGTGTATCTTCTTCAACTGGATCATGAATTCCACACACACACAAAAAAGTTGCTACTAATTAAACAACAAATACCTTTAATTAATTGAAAACCAGGTGTCAGCATTTTTTTTAATTTATTGCCTTCATCGCTAGAAAATTTCACAAATCTAATCAATGTATTCATAAAGCATTTTCTAAAGAGATGGTTCTCCCTCAAATTCAAATATAAATCAGCTGAAGGATATCCAGCTGTTACTACTATGTGATTATACTTTAAAAGAAAAGTTATTAAATGTTGGGTACATTAAACTTTTTTCCTTTCTTCATGTGCTGATATGGCCATTGCAGTTATTTAATGGAGGTGAGTTTTGGTAACTTAAAGAATCATTCAGAGCATGGGGTGATATTCTAAAGTAACTGGCACTGTCTACATGACATATTGGATCTGTGTATTTGGAGGCTAAAATATTTTTGTTTGATAGGGCAACTTGTTGATTAATATCTTTATTAAATATTTACTTATACATGCTTGGTTATACACTTTATAATCAAATAGGATAAAATATGGAGAAGGCCTGTCACTGGTCAACTTGGAATTAGGGTAAGACATTCAATTTTTCTAAAACACTTTAGCCATAAGAAGAGAGAGCTTATTTAGAGAATTTCTAAATGTTTCATACAGACATCCTGCACAAGTATTTTGTGGGCTAAGTCAATATCTGCCCATAGGACCTCTGCAAACCTTTCTTCTCCTTTGTTTCAAAATACTCTGATTAGCATTTTGAAATTAGTGATCTCGAAGATCAGCATGTGAGTAGTTGTGTCCTGGCTTCCATTCTATTAATGTGACCTCACAAAACTTACTGTGCTTTTTAAGACTTCATGGAATTGATCTAAGGATTGAGTGAGTTTATGCAGGTAAAATCTTAAAACTGTACCTTGTACGTACTGAGAACCTAGTTAAGTGTTAGCTCTTCATACACTGAGGAACTTTCTCCATGAAAGTGAAAGTATTAGTCCCTCAGTCATGTCTGACTCCATGCGACCTCGTGGAGTGTAGCCCACCAAGCCCCTCTGTCCATGGGATTCTTTAGGCAAGAATACTGGAATGGGTGGTTATTTCCTTCTCCAGGGGATCTTCCCAAACCAGGGTTCGAACGTGGGTCTCCTGCATTGCAGGCAGCTTCTTTACCATCTGAGTCAATAACCTATTACCACCCTTTACAATCTTGTCAACAAAAGGGTTTCTATTTTGTTTTGTTGTTTATTAGCTTGAAACGAAAGAGAAAATTTAAAAGCCCTTATCTCTAGTCAGGGGACAAATCTTGGGCTAGGTTTAAAATATATAGTATGGATTTAATTCCATTCTTAGACCTTTCCCAAAATAGAGACATAAGAAGTAAACAAACATTGCCAAAGCTGTAGGATGACTTTCTTGTCAAGGGAAGACAGAATCAGAGAAGTTCTTCTTGAAACAAAGAAGAAATCAAATGATCTTGCTGTAAATAAAGGGGTGCTGAGGACAGGGATGGAAGCCTATGCAGTCCATCTGATGCCCTGCTGTCTGGACATGGTCCTCCACTCTGCCATTTAATAACCGGATGTTCTCCTCAGGGCTGCATCTTTGCCAGGATGCAGAGTCAGCATTCACAGCCAGAGAACAAGAAGTGAACAACTAAAGGTAGATCAAGATTAAGTCAAAATATGCTTTCATTGTAGATCAATCTTGCCAAAACAAATCCTCCTCCATTTTTTTATCCATAGATTTTCCCCTTATTTGAAAAACTGCATCAATCTCCAAATCCTGTAAATTCCAAAGGTGAGGTTCTCAACAATAATCAATATCTCACAAAGATATGAGTCTTGATCTTTGAGATTTCAAAAAATGGAGATTGATATTGTTTCCTTAGGCTGACCTACAAGAGAGGTGCACGTGAATTTTCCTCTCTGCCTATCTGTCATATACATGTGCAACAAAATTAATTTCCCATTTGAGCCTATTTTCCTCCCTTCAACTCTGAAGACTTTGTCCCCTAAAGAAGGAGAGAGAGACATGCTGGTAGACATCTTGTGTGGTCAGTGGTTGTGGAGTAGAAAGCGTGAAATCGCAGTGGGCCAGATAGATTTATAAAAGGCTTTCCAATAAAAGTTAATACCCTCATGCTAACTGTATTTTATACATGAGTGACTGAGGTGAATGGCAGTCAGAAGCTCACTTCCTTAGTTAGTTTTAAGGTATCCACAAGGAATAGAACTACACTATTCTACCTTAAAGTCTGTTGAAGACATCTCATCCTGAACTCTAGTTTCTAAATAATAGTGATAGATAATCGTTACTAGGAATTGAACTTCTAAACCTCTCATTTCAGTAATTCGCTCATTGGACCAATGCCCATAGTAGCAAATAGAGTGGCTGTCTTTTCCTAAGGACCGCATGTGCTTTACAGAAGCCACTACATCTGGTGCTTTCAGCAGCCCTGTGAAGTCGAGGTGTTTATCCCCCTTTTATAAAGGAAGAATCTGAGCCTTGAGAGGACCGGACAAGGTCCAGATACTGACCAAACAATTAACTTTCTTTGCCTCCCAAAATAGGACAAAGAAATTGAACTATAAAAATTTGATCCAAATTCAAAATGTTTTTAGTTTCATTTATTGTAATACCTTTTAAGGGTGAGATGAGTCTTCAGAGAGGAAAACAATTACATGACTGATTTACAGTGAGCTTAGCTGGATCCAGTGACTTTAAGACAGTGCCACAGCTCTCTCTTTTTTCTTTTCAGTTTCACTGAGGTATAATTGTCAAATAAAATTTTAAGACATTTAAAGTGTGCATTGTATATACATACGTGTGCATTTGGTATATACGTATCAAATCAATCATTTGATTGATGATTATATATATCAAATCATATACATCATTTGATTGATGTATACATTGTGAAGGGCTTCCCTGATGGCTCAGAGGGTAAAGAATCCTCCTGCAATACAGGAGGCATGGGAAATACAGGTTCAAACCTTGGATTGGGAGATCCCCTGGAGGAAGAAATGGCAACCCACTCCAGTATTCTTGCCTAGGAAATCCAATGGACGGAGGAGCCTGGTGGCCTACAGTCCATGGGCTCACAAAGAGTCGGACACAACTGAGTGACTAAGCACACGACACATACATTGTGAAAGGATTCCCTCCTTCATTAATTAATATACCCATCACCTCACATATTTGTCTTTTTTTTGGTGAGAACATTTGAATTCTACTCTCTTAAAAAATATCAATTGTATAATACAGTTGTCAACTGTAATCCCCATGCTTTACATTAAATCCTTAGACCTTGTTCATTTTATAGCTGAACATTTATACCTTTCACTAATCCTTCCCTATTTCTCCCACTCCACCAGCCCCTGGCAACCACTTTTCTACTCTGTTTCATGCTTTTTTTTTAAGATTCCACATATTAAAAATACCATGTTGTATTTGTCTTTATTTCACTTTGCATAATGCCTTCAAGGCACATGTTATAGCAAATTGTATGATTTCCTTCTTATTCAGGCCTGAATAATATTACACACACACCCAACCACACACACACGTGCACACCACATCTTCTTTATCCACTCATCCATCAGTGGGCGCTTAGGCTGTTACCATATCTTGGCCATTGTGGATAATGTTCAATGCACATGGGAGTGCAGATACCTCTTTGATATCCTCTTTCCTTTTCTTTAGACATGTATACTCAGATATGGGATTGTTGGATCATATATGTGGAAAGTATAAAGTGTTTTTAAGTTTTTGAGAAACCTCCATTCTATTTTCCATGATAGTTGTACCAAATTGCATTCCTGCTGTCCATGCACAAGGGTTCCCTTTTCTCCACATCCTTGCCTATACTAATCATCTCTCGTCTTTTTGACGATGGACATTCTATCCATGTGAGTTGATGTCTCATTGTGGCTTTGATTTGGGTGTCCCTGGTGATTAGTGCTGCTGAACGCCTTTCATGGGCTTGTTTGCCATTTGTATGCATTCTTTGGGGAAAAAAATGTCTATTCAGCTCCTCTTCTCTGATATTTCTAGTGTCAGGCCCTATTTAATTTTTGCTTCATTTATGGGGCATCATTTTGTTCCTAATAATACTATTTGCTATTTCCTTCTAATAATACCACAATTTGTGGCTTTTCTTCTTTTTCAGGCGATTCCAGGTATTTCAGAGAAGGAAAAGGCTGGTAAGTTGACACTGGTTTTGTTTTCACTCCTATCTATTTTAGAATAAAATTCCATCTTCATATGGGCATTTCATTAAATATCTAAAATGCATGCATCTCCTCAATTTTGGGGCAAAAGTTATGGTTGAATTCCTGGAAAATAAGTTTTGTTTAAAATGAGAGGAAAAAATATGGTTTTCTAACATAACATTATAGCTTGTTAGAATAAGGTGTGTAATTCTTGTGGCCTTAATTGTAAATGCGATCACAACTCTTTTCTTGAGGAAAATAATTAGATGTTGTTCGGTGTACTGAGGAATAGTCTTTGGAGATCTGTTGCTCATACAGTCAGCCCTTTGTATCCATGGGTTCTGCATCCATGGACTCAATCAATCTGGGTAAAAAATATTTGAAAAAGCAAAGATTTCCAGAAAAATCCAAAAGAGAAAAACTGGAATTTGCCACAAAGGCAACTATTTACATAGCATTTACTTTGTGTTAGTTATTATAGCTAATCTAGAATGAATTTAAAGGATGTAGGAGGATGTGCGTGGGTTGTGTATAAGTACTGGGCCATTTTATGTAACAGACTTGAGCATACGTGGATTTCGGTGTCCACCAGGGAGTCCCGGAACCAGTCCCTTGAGGCTACTGAGGGACCAAGATTATGAAGGGTTTTTAAAAATCTTAGTAGCTTGTTTAGTAGTCCTAGAAAAAGATGTGCTTGTTTAAAGATTATGTCATACCACCAAAAATACAATTGTGAAGTGATATGGATAGTTCATTAGAGAAAAATGATATCCCTGTTCTCTGTGCTATAATTATAACTATTTAACAGTATTATGGGAAGTGGATGAGGATTAATGAGAAATGCAGAAATATGAAAAATTAGACTCAAATTGGTGGAATGGTATGCTTTTCAACATTCTGTTGATCATCCTCAATATGGTCTTATGTTCTGCGTAAAAAAAAAAAAAAATCTGTTTTTAAAAAACAGATTAAAGGTCCTTTACCAAGCTTGAAGCACATCACTTAGCTCTTTGATGTGTGTAATTTTTAAAAGCCAAATTAAAAGTTTCTAGCATCATCTAAAAGATGTCATGACTTCAAGTGACTTTACACTAATGCATTTTAGAGTTGTTCTGATAGGATTGTTTTGTGGGGGATGTTGTGTCAAGTCCAGTGACTCGATTTTTGCTGCTAGATAGTTTTCACACACAAGTTTTCATAGTTTATGTCCTTCCAAGAGCTAAAGTGTTCTCCTCTGTTTAGGCTGTCTAGCCTCTTCTGTCTAATATGTTGAAAGGTAAACCTTCCAAATAAAAGAAAAACATGGAACTGGTATCTTGTGTCAGTTCAAGAGAAAAACTGCTCGGTTTATCACGCGTTGGTGTCATGCGCTGGACTAATGATATATACTAAACAGATTCAAATTACCATTACCAAGCTCTGATACCTTCAATGATTGATATATAAGCTACCTCCTTAGAACAAAACATAAATGGTGAAGAGCGCACTTGCATCACAAAGAAAAAGGAACTTAGCCAAAGCTGTGCTTTATCTTGTGTTGTGACATTCTCTGTAATTTGCAGGATTGGCTACGATTTAAACAAAGGGTGTAACAGAGCACAGTTGTCATCTTATTCCAGAAAATCAGCACATTCTTCCATACCCCAAGGAGAAAATTAGGATAGGAATTCTTGACTGGAGGGGCAGCGGGAGAAAGGCTGGAAATGCCATTGCTTGAGAGACTGAAGAGGTGAAGACTTATTCTGCTAAAAAGACTTTTTCTGTTAAAATGATATCAGTGTGCTAGGGAGAAGCACCTCAGTTATCAAGCTCCTCTTCAAGACATTTTTATTAAAACAAAGAGCTAATTAAACAGGGAACATACGTATAATGCACACACCACTTTTTAAAAGCCATAATCCCAGATGTTTTTCTCCTCAGCAATAACAACAACAACAACAAAAACTTGAAATTAAGTGTCACTATTTAGTTATCTCTTTGGGTCATTTTTACACTGCTGGGGCAGAAATTTTTAAAGTTGATAAGTTTCATTCACAGATGATTTGTGAAAGGTCGGATGCACTAGTTCATATGTGTGACCTAAGCGGACCCCTGGATGCCCTATCTCAGACGTTTAACCCAGGATGGGCTGATTTGAGCAGAACCTGGCTTCTGTGCATTAAAACATTAGAATGATTGAAATTCACTCCAGAATGGATTCTAATTTAGATTTCTTGAGAATGTATAGTACATTATAAGGAAATATAATTGGAAATACAAGAAGGAGGAAATACAATTTTGTTTGAGAACATAAATACAAGAAAGAAATGTTTTTTTAATCAATGAATTTACATGTTAAGATAGAGGCTTATGTTTGAATATTTTATTCAGTTGGTGACAGATTTGCCAATTCAAAAGAGAGTATGATTCATTTCAAAAGGTTTTAAAGAACAATGAAAGTCTAATCAATTTCCTAAATTTCTAAAATTTATTATGCCATATTTAAAATATTTTGAGTGTTTTATATACAAATATGAATATCTTTATTCCTTTTTATGAATCTTTGTTTTTAAGCTCTGCTAGACAGAGGAATGACAGGAAAGGCAGAGGACCTACTCAATCTTCTGGAGGTTAATTGAGCCTTTAAATAGGATTAAGCTTCATTCCCACCCCTAAGGCCTGTCATTTTTTTTTTTTTTTCTGTTTGGCTAAATGAATGTAGCCTATTGTTTCTTATTAAGAAAGTCTATTTTAATCTGTGTGACCTCTCATCCAAGCCAACTGGAACCAGCTCCACCAGGCTTTATGAAGCTCTAAACAAAATCATTTGGGGAGCATGCTATTAATAATTCTTAAGTTGCAGTTGTGTGGTTGCCCCGGTGTGGGGTCTAAGTAGCTGTCTTCTCTTCTGATCCGTGTTGCTACATAAATTCAGCCTAGTGGAATCATTCTGCTGCTTCTCTGCCATCTTGGGATGACAAAGCCCTCCAAAGGAAGACTGTTGTTGTTAAATAGCATCCCACTGGTTCAGTTACTCCACAAATATGTATTGAACAGCAACATGCACTAAGCATCATATTAGGTTTTATCAAGGAAGCTGTTATGAACAAGACATGGTCCTCGCCCAGAAGGAACTCAAACTCTAGAGGAGAATATTGCATTGGGCCAGCATCCTCCTTTTCCTCTTCTCAAAGAAAAATTCTTAACCCAAGTTATTTAGAAAGCCTCCCAAGAAAAGAATCAAACAAAAATATTGTTTTCAAGAAATTCTATATTGGAATGTGCATTCTCCAGATCTGAGAGTCCAATACATTTTGTTTTTAAAAAATCAGAATTAATCACACAAGTATTCAGTTCAGTTCAGTCGCTCAGTTGTGTCCGACTCTCCGCGACCCCATGAATCACAGCACGCCAGGCCTCCCTGTCCATCACCAACTCCCGGAGTTCACTCAAACTCATGTCCACAGAGTCGGTGATGCCATCCAGCCATCTCATTCTCTGTCGTCCCCTTCTCCTCCCGCCCCCAACCTTTCCCAGCATCAGAGTCTTTTCCAGTGAGTCAACTCGTCGCATGAGGTGTGTAATTGTATCCAACACAGAATAATTTCAGTTAGCTTCGTTTGTGCCACCAGAATCTGTAAAGAGTGAGCCCAAAGGCACTGGTATATTTTCCAGCACATCTGCTTCCTGTCTGTGTAGCCTTGAGCAAGTTATTTAACCTCTTCATTTTCCCATTTCAAGAGAATAAATAAACTTCCATGTTGTAATTGCTTGGCACAAAGCAGCTCTAAAAAATGGTAGCTGTGTCTTGTGATAATGCGTTGTGCTTATAACTACCACGTGTGCAAGCCAGAGAGACTCTAGCTGTGTTACTTCTGCCCGTGTCTGCTCAGAGTTCTTGAACACTTCCTCTGGGCACCAGTTAACAGCTGAGCAGCTGTCCATGTGGAAGAAAGAGATCACTTTCTCCAGAAGCCTCTGAGTCAGTTCATTCAGACAGAGATTATCACAGTGTAGGCAGACTTGTCCATATTTTAACATCTCTTTAGAAATTCTTGGCTCTATTAATGTGAAATTCTCTCAAGTGAATAATCTTTGATTTTTCACAGAAGATTACTCCCTGGGAAATGTATGTCCTAGATGCTGGGGTAATTGGATCCTGTCTACTCGTGCCCACTCTCCCTTCCTCGCCTCCTGCATATAGTCCTGTCAACACTGCTGTCCTATCATCTCATGTCCATTCTCCCTGCCATTGTCTTAAAGCAGCCCTCCACTTTGCGCTGGACTTTGGAAACAGCATCCAGAACTGGTTTCCCTGCCTTAACTTATCAATACACCAGTTCACTCTCTACACTGTCACCAAAATTATCTTTGAAAACATCACCTGAGCATATCGATTCCTACTTGATTGCACGGTAAGATCAAACTTTCCTGCTTGACATCATTGGCCATTTGTAATCTGGATGCTGTGTATTGCACTGGATATGCCCATGTCACCCCTCGAGTTCACCCTCCACCCTCCTTCTCCCCAGTTCTGTGATCTGGAGGTGGACCAGTGTGGGCAAAGGCTTGGGCTGCTCTCTTTTCTGTCTTCTTGTTGCACCAGTGAGGAGCCTCAACAGGAGAATAATGGTTGGAAGGACATTAGGGCTGTGAGATTGGGTCCTTTATTCCCCCATCTGCCTCCCGAGGAATCACAGCTGGCATTTTCCACCCAAATTCCCATGTTCTTTAAATCATTCTCTCCTCTGGCCTTGTGGTTCCCCTACACCTTTATCAATAGTTCTGTTATTAAACTCCCCTCAATTTACCCAGGTTGCCATCTGTTTCCTGCTAGGGGTTTCACGATAAACCCACCAATATTTTCTCTTCTTTCTTTCCTTTGTGTTTGTTGGTTGGTTGGTTTGTCCAACTTCAGCCATAATATACAGCCATCATTTTAACTTCAATCTTTCTACTTCTATGTAGATCACGCAACTGCCTTTTTAAAAATACAGATGATAGGTGGATATAGAGGGAGAAAGAGAAGTGACTTATTCAAGAAAAAGAGAAGAGATGGACCGTGTTTTTCTTTATCACAAATGAATAGAGTTTCATTTAATCACATGGGGGAGAAAAATATCCATCCTTACTATTTAGAACGTGTCCTCTATTGCCCAAAGGTATGTAAATTAGAAAATTACCATTGCTTTTTAGTCATCAAAATGTGACTCTCTAATTAGTCATAGGGAGTAATATGAAATCTCTCATTCTAAAGTTAAATCATATTAACACAAATTTTGTTAGGCTGCAGAGCAACCCATAAAAAATATACCACAATCACGAGCCAAAAATAACAACTTTTTTTTTTTTTTTAGTTTTTTTGTCTTGAAAATTCTACTTGTCCAACAGTAACACCTCCTTCATGAATTATTTCCAAGGCCAGGTTAGTCCTTGATTTTTCTGTGCTCCTAGAAAACTCTGTGTTTTCAGTTACTGTTTTATCATCTTGCTTTTCTTTATGATTTCTTCTCTAGGCTATGAGTGTTTCTAGATCAGGAATATCATCTTTGTGTGCTCTGTAATTAAAACAACTCTTAGCACATAGTCTGTGCTGTGTAAATACGTGTTAAACAATTAATTATAATTACAAAAATGCTTTGGCGTCAATCTTTAGAGTTAATAAGATTCTAAAACATTTTGACTCCTCACCTCCACTCCCTTCTTTCTGCCTGCTACCCACACAACTGCCAAGTATCTCAACTAGGTAATTAATTAATGATGTTATTTGGGGATCTATTCCATACAAATGTGCAAAGGGCACCATTGAGAAAGATGATTCAGATCGAACTTTGGTTACATTCATTGGTCATTTTTCTTCGGATGTTTGTTTGCCTGTCTCTCAGTTATTTTGTTGATCAGAAAATGTTAAAAATCAAGATAATTAATGATTATAGCCTGAAACACTTGTGAAAGATAGCTTTCAGAGGCATATAACAGATTCACAGTCTCTCTAAACTTTGTGTTGTGGCAACACAGAACATAGAAATCAAGCACTTCTTTGTGACACGTGTAAGGGGAGAAAATGAGGTTTTCACAATTTCATTACAAGCTCCTTGTAAGCATAGTAAATAACAAAGCCCAGACACGGTGCCTTTTGGTATTAATTTTCTTGGCTTCCTTTGACCGCTGAGAAGGAAAATGAAGATAACAGAAAGAAAAAAACTGAAACGCGAAGATATTCCTCCTTCTCCAATCTTATTATCATTTCTTTAATTCAGAGACCTACCCATGCAATGTGAGATTCCACTCTAAGTCATGTTCCAATATCGACAGATCCAAAAAGATTTGACAGACAAAATTAGGACTGCTCGATTTTAGCATTCTTCTTTGAAAGACTGTGCCCTATTCTGTGTCTCTGTTTTAGTACAGATCAAGTCAGTTTTAGGGCTGTCTCACTCACTAGACTCTAAGCATCTTGCAAGATGGAATTTTGTTTCATTCAGCTTTGTGTTTCCAACGCCTGGCATTATTGTAGTTGCCCTATATTTGGTAAATGAATGGATAAATGAGATATTTTTTAAATCTGCAAATACAATACTCCCAAAGCCAAATGTAGAATCTTATCATTTTATTCTAGGTGAAACACTTTCTGTACTGCAAAGACCCCCAGCTGTTTCACAGGGTTAGACAGGATCTGAAAATTGTCTTTATCGGGCTAGACTGGCCTTTGGCCAACATTCCAAATTCTTTATTTCCTTTCACTCTCAGAAAATGAATTTCATTAGTTTTTTACTAATGGCTTATAAATACTCACTTATTTTACTTTTCTTAATATTATAGTCTCCGTTTGCCTGCTTTTTTATGAGAAAGGAATTTAGGGTATGCCCACAAATAACCTCTCAGTTTTTCTGAAATCTAATGTAAACTAATCCATGAAAAAGTTGGCTGAGGTTGACTGGGCTATTGAGAGAAAACACATTAGCTTTCAGGTATCAAGGAATTCTTGAAAAATATAAGTAAGTTATTCTTAAATGCCAAAGATCTTGAATTCATAGGATATTTTCCAGTACAGGTAACTTTCTAAATCTGTTTCTTAATGTTCTATTGGTATTCCATTTATTACCATGTAGGTAAAACAAAGCTACTGTATCACCAGAACCAAGCAAACATATTTCCTTTTCTTCTCAATTATATTACAAGCAATACAAGTCCATGATAATTTTTTCTTTAAACAAGTAGCAATTCAGATATTGCTTTCTGCACATAGAGTGGTTATCAAAAAGTAATGGTATCTTTTTACAGTATTTAATGATTCCTGTGATGTATTGCTGTTCATGAATTCTCTTCCACATCAGGCTGTGAGTTCCAGGAAAGCATAAACCCTTCATTTCATCTTTGTCAGCCCTCACCCAGTATATGATCTTGCACAGAGCAGATGCTCAAGAAACAGTTTTAAATCAATCCATTTATGTGATTTACCAAACAACTCATACTGGCATTTAGTTCATCTCTGATCTGTCAGTGACCATAGCTTGTCACAGTATTTGACAAGCTTGAAAATTCTTCCTCTAAAAAGTCTTGTGAACATTTTGCTGTCTGACTTTATCCCTTGAAAGAATGGCTGTCAGCACTGAAGAGTTGGCTATGAACTACCTGGACAGGCTCATGAGGCAGTTCTGCATTTCCATGTTTTAACTGACATTGACCTTTGATTAGTAGAAAAGTTCATTTGTCATTTTTAATCTCCCCTGAAGAAAGACAATTTCTGAAAAGGCCTCTTTCTATCAGTTTTATTTACAAAGCAGTACAGCTTGCATCTAGTTTGAAAATCATATCTGATCATCTGATCCCTTCAAGTATTTACCTTTATAGAGTCCGCAGTTTGCAGTTCAGTTACTCTTATTAATAGTTTGAATATACACACAAATATGTGCCCACAAGATAATTGTATATTATTCTAATTTCTTTAGAAAGGTGCTACTTACCCTGGAAAGGTACATATAAGAGGTATTACTTTCACATGAGTATGAAATGACCAAAAATTTACTGGTGTGATCATATTTTTCTTCTCTTCTTGATCCTCCATTGGTTTTAAGGACTTTGATTTGTGTTTCTATAGGCAAAAGATTGAGATCAGTATCTCTTCCAGATGGATCCATAAGTATTTCTGTTTTATAATTAAAGTATGATTTTGAGATATGGCTTATCTAAGTGGGACATCTAAGACAGTAATGTACAATCATAATAAAGTAACCAATACCCAGGAAAAGGCTGGTGCTCATATTGTTATGTGCAGGCTGTCCAGAGTACCAGTTTGGCCATTTCAGGAGAATGGTTCATGAATAGAAGAAACTATTTTGCCCTGACTACTGTTATCATGTAGAAATGGTCTTCCTATAATTCTATGAAGGATGTTTAAGCAAAAATGGTCATCAAAAGCCCTCACTTGCCCACCAAACTGGGGTTTTGCTTTTTTGTCTTCATTTTTCTAACCATTGTGCTTCCCCAGAAAACATATTCCAGTGACTCCCAACTGCTAATGTTATAAACTACTTTTTTTCCCCTCCCAGTTTTCTTGAGATTTAATTGACAGACAGCACTGTTTTTTTCTGGTGATGAGAACTCTTAGGATTTACACTCTTTTAACAACTTTCCTGTATAACATACAGCAGTGGCGATAGTGGTAAAGAACTTGCCTGATAATGCAGGTTACATAAGAGATGTGGGTTTGAGCCCTGGGTCAGGAAGATCCCCTGGAGAAGGGAAGGGCAATCTACTCCAGTATTCTTGCCTGGAGAATCCCATTGACAGAGGAGCCTGGCGGACTGTGGCCCAGATATGGCTTCAGATATGACTGAAGCAACTGAGCACCACTGAGTGCTCATTGTATTTCTCATGTTGTACATCACATCCCTAGTATCTGCTTATTTTATAATCGGAAGTTTGAACCTTTTGACCTCCATCCAATTCCCCCTCTCTACCACTGGTAATACAAACCTGATCTCTTTTTCTGTGAGTTTGTTTTTGCAGTATATTGACCTACAACATTTTGTTAATCCTTGTGATAAACTTCTTAAAATAAATGTTAAATCTGTTCTTTCTATGGATTTGAGGAAATAGATAAATGGAGAACAACGTGGTACACTTCATCACTTCTTTATCTACACTTTTTAAGTCTCTGGTCTTTTATGTATTTATCCAGTGTTTTCCCTGCTGTGTTGTGATTTCCTAAAAGGCAGACATTTTCCCTGCACCTGTATACCACCAGCCTCTTAGGAAGTTTTTGACTTAATGTCTGTGGAGTGAATGGTTGAATGGGTCAATATCAAACCTTTACTCTTTGCCTGCACTTTTCTAAGCACTTTATTGATATGACTTAATTTAATTCTCTAGCAATCATATAACGTAGACGTAATGTTTTCCACATTAGGGAGACGAGGAAGCTGAGACTCAGAGAGGTTTCCTAAAATAACCAAAGTCACACTACTGCCAAGGCAAGATTCAAAGCGAGCAACACAGGCTAGAGTGCATGTTCTTAACCACTATGCTGCAGGTGGTGGTTAAATGCCAAGGTTCCTAAGGCTGATGAACAAATTTTTCCTTAATCAGACCTTACCCTTCCTTTCCCACCTTATCTCCCATCCTCCCCTAACTTGCACCTTCCGCTGTAACCATGGTAGCAACCTTGCTTTTCTCCTGAATTTGCTTCTGTATAAGTTGACCTTTGTTCCTCCTGTTTCCCTTCCAGAAATTTAACTCCCCCATCCCCCAAGGTCTCATTTGGGTCTGACCTTCACTGTAGTCTTCTGTGATAACTCCTGCTCGTATTAAATTCATGCTTTTTGAAATGATACAGCATATATATTCTCTTATGGTCATTTTCATTCTTAATCATATGTGAATTGCCATTGTCCATTGAGTGTTCTTCCTCCTAACAGTTTTGTCAGAATCCTTTGCACTGTGCTGTGCACCTAAGAGGGGCTTACTGAATTGATAGACTTTATTTTTTCAGAGAAATTTTCAGTTCACAGGAAAACTGAGTGGAAAGTACAGTTCAAATTATATAACATTCTTTTAAAGTATACTACAGACGTAGTAAAAAGACCAGGAATTGCCAGGGTTTGGAGAAAGGGAGGCATGAACTGATGGAGCACAGAGGATTTTTAAGACAGGGAAGCTATTCTATGTGATGCTTCAGTGGTACAACATGTAGGCTTTTCACATTGGCTTCTTTCACTTACAACTATGCATGTAAGGTTCCTCCATGTCTTTTCATAATATAATAGCTTGTTTCTTGGTAGTACTAAGTTAATGTTGCATTGCTTGAATATACCACATTTAAAGGAGCTCATTTAACATACTTTTAGTGTAAAAATGTTTCAACTCATTGATCATAAAATATATTGCACACACCACATTTGTTAACTTTTATCCCTTCTTCTTTTGGAGAAGGCAGTGGCAACCCACTCCAGTACTCTTGCCTAGAAACTCCCATGGATGGAGGGGCCTGGTAGGCTGCAGTCCGTGGGGTCGCTAAGGGTCGGACATGACTGAGCGACTTCACTTTCACTTTTCACTTTCACACATTGGAGAAGGAAATGGCAACCCACTCCAGTGTTCTTGCCTGGAGAATCCCAGGGATGGGGGAGCCTGGTGGGCTGCCGTCTATGGGGTCACACAGAGTCGGACACGACTGAAGTGACTTAGCAGTAGCATCCCTTCTTCTTTAGGCAAAAGTGACTGTCTTGTCTTAGCCATTGATTGTGATTACTTCATTTCTCTCCTTCAGACTTGCTTCATGTTTTCAAAAGAAAGATACTCTACTAAATGAGTTATCCACAGCTTTTATTCACTGCGCCTACTGCGTGGTCTCTGGAAGAGACGCTTCCTCAACATCATCCTTAGCGCAGCCTAAGCTCACAGAACTTGACTCTCTGCTGCTCCAAAGCTGATGCTCCCTCCACCTTGTACTGCCTAACAGCACCACGTCTCCCACCCCCGAGTCTTCTAATGAAAGTATGACCGAAATTAGTAAAACTCTAATAGTTCATATAATTTATGTGGTCTACTTATTTCTCTCCTTATGCCTTTGCTCCTGAAGTTTACTATTCCCAAAACACTCTTCTGTTTTTTTTCTCTCCAAATCATACACTTCCTTCAAGGATTTGCCTGAGTGCTATTTTTTTGCCCAAAACCTCAGTTCCTCTATTGTTGGATGAGCTCTTCCTTTGAATCAGACAGATGTCACTGCTCGTCTTATCTTCTGCCCCGGGAAGTGGCAGCCTATGTACACTGTGACCTCCCTCCCCGCATCCTAACCCATGGCCAAAGTCCGTTGGACTGGGGGCAGGTGGCTGGGGTGAGAGACACACGTGACTCAAGGCCAGAGAATACATTGAGTAACCAGTGGACGATCTGTTTCTCTCTCTCTTTCACTTCTTCTCCTCCTTCTCTTCCTTCTCTCTCCTTCTTCATACTATGAGCCAGAGAAACTCAGTCAACCTGTAACAGGTGCTTTGGACTCCACTGTTAGGTGGAGTCACAGAGGAAACATGATTGTGCAGAGAGGAGCAGGGTAAAAGGGCAATTGACCTAAAAAAGAAGAGTAGAGATGATGCAAACTAGAGAAAAAGATGGAAACTGCTTCTATCAGTTCCAACTCTCAGGAGGTCCCCACCCCTCATCTGCAGGGTATCTCTGTGTCCTCACATCTCAGGCTTTTAGTTGGACAGCAAGGAGATCAAACCAGTCAATCCTAAAGGAAATCAACCCTGAATATTCATTGGAAGGACTGATGCTGAAGCTGAAACTCCAATGTTTTGGCCACCTAATGTGAAGCACTGACTCATTAGAAAAGACCTTGATGCTGAGAAAGATTGAGGGCGGGAAAAGGGGACAACAGATGATGAGATGGTTGGATGACATCACTGGCGCAATGGACATGAGTTTGAGCAAACTCCAGGAGACAATGAAGGACAGGGAAGCCTGGCATGGTGCAGTTCATGGGGTCGCAAAGAGTCGGACACAACTTAGCAACTGAACAATATCATCAACATGAATCAGTTTTTGAATTCAGATGATTAGACATCCTTCTCCAAATACCTACTGAATATAATTAGTATCAAAAATATCCATTATCTATTTTACCTGTCTTATAACACTATTTTCTGCTTCATGTATATGTATTATATGAACATATACATGTTCAAAATATGTAACATGCAGCAACTGTGAAGAACCATGGAATATTTTTGGTCTCCTGTTTATGATTTATTTTACTTTAAAACATCTAGCAAGAACTGCATATATAGTGAATGTTCAATAAAATTACAATTTTCAGTTACACTGCCATTTTAGGCTACAGAACTCTATCACTACTTCATAATTACCATTTAACCTATAGAACGTGTTTCTCCATTTTCAGTCACCTTCAACCATCATATCTTGTGTTTATGAGATTCATGGGTTGATTGTCTTTTCCCCTTTGACCAAATAAATCATCTCCTTTTAAAATCACTTAATGTCATCCTGACCATACCATTCAGTTTTTAATTTGCATTGTAATTCATTTGAGTCAAGTACTGTTGACCTCAACAATTTCATATTTTTATAGTCTATATTCACATTCCCTTATTCCACTGGATATGATTAATATATGTCAGATATTAAATAATAAGAGTTAACAGTGTAAAACCAAAAGAGGGACCCATACAAGCAAATAATCAGGGAATGAGACATTTGATACATTTTTTAAAATAAGGTGTCTCTTAAAAGGAAAAATATCTGAATTCTATTAAACTTACCTGTATTTTATGACAGTATTTTTTTAATCTTAAAAAGTCACCTATGTTTGTGGGATATGGAGGCATTTCTATGATTTTTTTTTCCCCTCTGAGACCACCAATGATTGAATTCTAGCTGCAGTCATGAAAATGGTAGCTTTCATCTGTGTAAAACCCAGCTTAGCCAGGTGGGGGATATAAGGGTTTTCTAAATTTGTGATTTTTGGTAAGTCAGAACAGCAGCTTATTTATTACAGCATGAAACTTGCATTGTTTTGTAATATTTTTGAGTACCAAATTTGGGAGCCTTTAAAAAAAGCAAGTTATCTTGCTCTAACGTGTGACCCTGACTCTAAGATGGCACTCATCACTCTGCAGCTAATCAGGAGCCCTGCTCCCAGATGGTCCCTGACAGCAGAACATAAACAGAGCAGTGACCCCCACCATCCTCACATGCAGGCAGCTCCCTGGCCCTCTGTGATGTAGACACAAGCGCTGTGACAAAGAGATGTTAGAAATGACTTTCGCAACAGACCTATTCTGACACACAGACAAATAATTTCGGGTGTTTCAAAAACACTCCCATCTGGAATGGAAGCCGGTTTTTAAAAAATACAGCAGATCAAAGATAGCAAGACTTTTTCCTAGAGGGAACAAAATATAAAATTTCAGCAAAAGAGGTTTAGTTAGATTACAGATAGAAGGAAGCCATGGTTGCATTTTCTTTCCTGGTAGAACTTAAGTGAGCCAGGCCAACAGCACAGATCCATAAGAAGAATTCCACATCTGGAAAATCTTTGCTCCATCTGTGGTAGGTTTCCAGCCTCTTGCTCTTTCTCTACCATTTCCCATGACTTCAGCTTATCTCCTTTCTGTTTTCTTTAGTGAAGTTATTTAACCTTTAGGGGTTTCGAATTTTTGTTTTGTTTTGTTTTTAAGAGGAAGGAGAGCAAAGGAATACTTTATAACACTTTTGTGATTCTCTAGAATTTAGCTTGGTTTATATTTAAGTGTCCACGTAAGTGATATAGATGGTAAAAAAAATATGTATATATATAAAGTACCCAGTCAATTATATGGAATTATATTTTAGAAATGCATTAGATAGACAGTACTTTGATTTTTATTTTACTAGATTGAATATTCGTATTAATCTTCCAATTTGAGAGTCTTAACTTTGTTTGCCTTAAATCATAGATGTTAATATCATAAAGTACATAGAAATAAAGTTATATTATTCATATCATAGAACTCATTAATATCTTATTTAATGTAATTAACAAATAATATTTATGATTGAATCTTTGCCTCACTGAGCCCCCTCCTAAATGTTAAATGAGTTACATGGCATTGATGTTTGGATTTTCTTTTCTTGTCTGTCCTTACACTTTCTCTTAGAAGTCTCATCCAAATAAAGATGTGTCTGCATAATGTCCAGCCCCAGTGAGCCAAACTGCCCACCTTATTTCCAGCTGCCCCTGAGACTCCATCACAGGAGTGCGTATTCTCTCCACATCCTGCTCTTTCTACTTCAGAGTCTTCACTACTCCTGTTACCTTTTCCTAAAATTTCCTTTCATGCCCTCTCCAAATTGCTTTATACACCTCTTCTTTGAAAGCTTCCAAGATCGCCACTACTCTGAAAGCAGCCCTTTTTACCAGATCTCTCAATATTATATTTAAACTTCTCATACACTGTTTATCTTTTTATGCCTTTTGTTATGATTTTTAAGACACTTTTTCATGTTACATAATCAAACCGATGTCTAATTTATCTTTGAATGCCTTGCACATAAAGAAGATTTAATTATTTTCTGCTTGAAAGAAAAATGGCATTTTTAATTGAAAATAAAAGCATACTCTTAATGCAAGATGTTGAAGTATGCTTCAACATTTTCTAGAATAGGTGTTGTTCAGTTGCTCAGTTGTGTCCAACTCTTTGCAACCCCACAGACTGCCACACTCCAGGCTTATCTGTCCATCACCAACTGCTGGAGCTTGCTCAAACTCATGTCCATCAAGCTGGTGATATCATCCAGCCATCTCATCCTCTGTCATCCCCTTCTCCTCCTGCCTTCAATCTTTCCCAGCTTCAGGGTCTTCTCCAATGAGTCAACTCTTCGCATCAGGTTGCCAGACTACTGGAGCGTCAGCTTCAGCATCAGTCTGAATTCAGACTGATTTCATTCATCCTGTCAATAAATATGCAGGGTTAATTTCCTTTAGGATTGACTGGTTTGATCTCCTTCCAAGGGACTCTCAAGAGTCTTCTCCAACACCACAGTTCAAAAACATCAATTTTTCAGCACTCAGCCTTCTTTGTGGTCCAACTCTCACATCCATACCTGGCTACTGGAAAAACCGTAGCTTTGATTAGATGGACCTTTGTCAACAAAGTAATATTTCGGCTTCTCAGTATGCTCTCTAGGTTTGTTATAGCTTTTCTTACAAGGAGCAATCGTCTTTTAATTTCATGTCACCATCCACAGTGATTTTGGAGCCCAAGAAAATAAAAGTCTCTCACTGTTTCCATTTTCCCTATTTGCCATGAAGTGGTGGGACTGGATGCCATGATCTTCACTTACTTTTACGCCTGGTTTTTTCACTGTCCTCTTTTACCTTCATCAAAAGGCTCTTTAGTTCCTCTTTGCTTTCTGCCATAAGGGTGGTGTCAGCTGCATATCTGAGGTTATTGATATTTCTCCCGGCAATCTTGATTCCAGTTTGTGCTTCATCCAGCCTGGCATTTCGCATGATATATTCTGCATATAAGTTAAATAAGCAGGGTGACAGTATACAGCCTTGACGTACTCCTTTCCCAATTTGGAACCAGTCTGTTGTTCCATGTTTGGTTCTAACTGTTGCGTCTTGTCCCACATACAGATTTCTCAGGAGGCAGGTAAGGTGGTCTGGTGTTCCCATCTCTTTAAGAGTTTTCCACAGTTTGTTGTGATTCACACAGTCAAAGGCTTTAGCATAGTCACTGAAGCATAAATAGATGTTTTTTTTCTGGAATTCTCTTGCCTTTACTGTGATCCAGTGGATGTTGGCAATTTTATCTTTGGTTCCTCTGCCTTTTTTAAATCCAGCTTGTACATCTGGAGTTTTCTAAAATATTTGTTTTAAAACCCAGGTTCCTATATTCCTTCATGCTTCCTTAATTAGAATATCTTAGACCCAAGAATCTTAACTGTTCCATGCTCTCCAGGGAATTTTTACCGGTACTAAAGTTTAAGGATCATTGCTTAATGTCAGTGAAAATTTCACATTTATTCTTCCACATGCACATAAATTTCATTATAAGTTCAAAGTTTGTACAGCATAACAAAAGCCTAAGGCTTAAGAAAAATTATCCTGACACTGAAAGACTTGAGAAAGGTCATATTTTATCATAAATGTAACCAGAAACATTTCTGAATATCTATTTTTACCAAATAGTGTACTGTGGTTATAAAACTATTTAAGATACTAGCCTCAGAGAGCTTATGGTCAAGGTGAGAGAAATGATACATATGAAAATTTGGTTGAAACAAGCAAAGTCATCAGAGTTGTCCTATTGTGTCCTATAGTTTCACATATTATCCAGCATACTCACTGCCTAATCAAATTAAAATAACAGCATTTTAAAGCAGCGGAAATAACTCCAGACGCAGACATGACAGGAGGAGAAAAAAAGAACAGAGACTCTGCAGTGAAGAGCTGGGGGTCCTGGTTGTTCCCCCTCTCACATTCAGCCTGCTCAGTCACTTCAGTCGTGTCCGACGCTGCAGCCCCTGGATTGTAGCCTGCCAGGCTCCTCTGTCTGCAGGGTTTTCCCAGAGAGAATACTGGAATGGGTTGCCATGCCTTCCACTAGGGGATCTTCCCGACATAGGGACAGAACCTGTGTCTCCTGTGTCTCCTTTATTGCAGGCAGATTCTTTACCTGCTGAGCCATTGGGAAAGCCCATCACATTCAATAAGGAGATGTTTATCTGGACCAGGTTCTTGTTTTAGATATAAATTTCTCCACACCTACCTCGTCCTCTCCTAGGGCTAATCTTCAACTTGGAATGGCCCAGCAAGGATTATCAAGCACCACATTTCAGAAATTTCACCCTCTGTGAGATGGAGGGTGTTTGGAGATGAAGGAGTAACCTGTGCATTGGTGATTCTGGACAGTCAGATGGCAGAAAGACTCGATGAATTAGGGAAAAGGAATAAATCTCAGGAGTCATGTTCAGAGAGGGAAATGAAGGAATGACGTAAGTAGTTTATACATAATTTATAGAATTCTAGAAACAGCCCAAGTGACACTGAAAAATCACTGCCATATATTGCTGACAACTGATGTAAATATTATAGTTCTTTAGTAAGTCCACAGTCTTTAGCTTCCCCTCAATGGTACCTATTATCCCTATTCCACGTTAATCCAAGTCCAGCCAAATGTCAGCCCATCCTTATCCTCTTTCACTCTCCTCCCGCCCACTATAAAGCTCAGCACCAGAGATCGGGGTTGGAGGAGAGGTCTGGGAATGAGGGGTGTCAGTACGTGCTTCTTTTCCTGCCTCTTCTGTTGAGGCAGCACAGAGTTTCCTTATTCCAGACCTTGAGGACACATCCCTTGAGAATACCTCCAGCCTGCTGGGCAAGATCCATAGCAATGACTAAGTGGTGAGATAGTCAAGAGACTCTAGACTTTTATCTGAGAGAGGACACCTGGGCTGGAACGATGCAGAGAAAATCTGGGGAAACAGAAAGCTGTGAAAACTGGAATGGAAGATCTGACACATTTCTAGGCAAGGAAAGTGGTGTTGGCAAAGTTAGGCTTCGTGGGAACGCACAAGGCACGGTGATGCAATGGTGTGGCCTGGCCAGCTGGAGCACAGAGTTTGTGTTTGGAAGGAGAGAAGATAGGAAAAAATGGGATGAGTCCAGACTCCAGCAGGCCTTAGAGAGTGATTTTAGTTTTCACTAAGAATAGTAAATCTTTTCAAATTAATCAGTGGTATTACTCCAGCTGCAAAAATCTAGACATCCTCATTCTTAACTCTTTATTAAGTAGTTTGGAAAAAGGAGGCAGAAGCTTTTTTTTTTTAATGATGCACTACAGTACAAGAAACCCATTAGATTACAGCCATAGTCAACACTGATCAAGGACTTTTAATATGTATACATCACAAGGAATTCAGTGATGAGTTTAGAGAAAAGTCAGAAGATTTGGGGTAATGTTTTTATTTTGGTGATACACTTTTAAAAGTTGAGTTCTGCTTTATTATAATTCAACCATGCTCATGATAACAAGTAACTAGTGATACCATAAAAAGGAGGTAACATATGAATTTAGGGAACTAAAGAAAATCAGTTCAGTTCAGTCGCTCAGTCATGTCCAACTCTTAGCAACCCCATGGACTGCAGCATGCCAGGCTTCCCTGTCCATCACCAACTCCAGGAGCCTACGCAAATTCACGTCCATCACATCGGCGATGCCATCCAACCATCTCATCCTCTGTCATCCCCTTCTCCTCCCACCTTCAGTCTTTCCCATCATCAGGGTCTTTTCCAGTTAGTCGGTTCTTCTCATCAGGTGGCCAAAGTATTGGAGTTTCAGCTTTAGCATCAGTCCTTCCAATGAATATTCAGGACTTATTTCCTTTAGGGTTGACTGGTTGGATCTCTTTGCAGTCCAAGGGACTCTCAAGAGTCTTCTCCAGCACCACAGTTCAAAAGCATCAATTCTTCAGTGCTCAACTTTCTTTACAGTGTCTTTACACTGAAGAAAATAGCTGTTTCTAAAGATTTTAGGGGCTTCCCTGGGGGCTCAGTGGTAAAGAATCTGCCTGCCAATGCAAGAGATGCAGGTTCGATTCCTGGGTTGAGAAGATCCCCTGGAGAAGGAAGTGGCACCCCACTCCAGTATTCTTGCCTGGTAAATCCCATGGACAGAGGAGCCTGGTGAGTTACAGTCCACAGGATTGCTAAGAGTCGGACACGACTGAGTGACTGAACAACACCAATAAAGATTTTAGAGCAAATCATCCTCCTACAAAATGCTAACCATTTCTTAAAAACTAGCTAGATAAAAGGAGGTTTGTTTTAAAACAATTATATTTTACACTTAAATGACACAATTGCCTGGTCTTTTTCCTGCCACCATCTATCCTTTGCTTTTCTTTAAATATTCCAGGTTTAGATGTGCCTGTATTACCAATAATCTATAGTCTTGGTGGCAGAAATGAACCTCTTAATGTGCATGAAATTCCAAAGGCAAAAAAATACTTCTATGTCCTTTCATTTTTTTTTTTTTTCAATTTCCAACTTAAGATATTATTGCTGACTCACTGGAAAAGACTCTGATGCTGGGAAGGATTGGGGGCAGGAGCAGAAGGGGACGACAGAGAATGAGATGGCTGGATGGCATCACCAACTATGGACATGAATTTGAGTGAACTCCGGGAGTTGGTGATGGACAGGGAGGCCTGGAGTGCTGTGATTCATGGGGTTGCAAAGAGTCGGACATGACTGAGCGACTGAACTGAACTGAACTGATGTTACTTTATTTGTAAATAACAAATAGCAAGAAATGTGCAAATAATGAAAGTTGTTTAATTTAGAGGCTAATTAAACACTTTTGAAACAGTGTTTTACCTTTTTTCTCCGTGTAGATTGTTGTTGTTGTCTAAAGTTTAATTGCTAAGTCGTGTCCCACTCTTTTGCCATCCCCTGATCAATCCTGGGTGTTCATTGGAAGGACTGATGCTAAAGCTGAAACTGCAATACTTTGGCCACCTCATGCGAGGAGTTGACTCACTGGAAAAGACTCTGATGCTGGGAAACGTTGGGGGCGGGAGGAGAAGGGGACGACAGAGAATGAGATGGCTGGATGGCATCACCGACTCTGTGGACATGAGTTTGAGTGAACTCTGGGAGTTGGTGATGGACAGGGAGACCTGGCGTGCTGTGATTCATGGGGTCGCGGAGAGTCGGACACGACTGAGTGACTGAACTGAACTGAACTGACCAGTAGCCAACTAGGCTTTCTGTCCTCGGGATTTCCCAGGCAAGAGTACTGAAGTGGGTTGCCATTTCCTTCTCCAGGGAATCTTCCTGACCCAGGAATCAAACCCAAGTCTTTTATGCCTCCTGCATTGGCACGCAGATTCTTTACCATTGAGCCACCAGGGAACCCCTTTCCATGTAGATACAAGGAAGCTAAATTACCACCCCTTGAAATACTCAAGCAGTTATTTTCTCTAGGTATATTATACATACATTTAGAGCAGGGTTTCCCAAACTATTTATGGTGACCAATTTTTTAAATCTCTTCTGGACATATACCATTTTAAAATGAAAAAGAGAGCACTGGAAAAATAAAATTGAGGGGAAAACAGAAAAAAAATAGAAGGCAAAGTGTGTTATCATTGGATTCAACAGACATACGATTACTCTGTCAAACTATTATACTATGCTGTGCTGTTCAGTTGCTGACTTGTATCTGACTCTTTTACGACCCCATAGAACGTAGCCCACCAGGCTCCTCTGTCCATGGGATTTCTCAGGCAAGAATACTGGAGTGGGCTGCCATTTCCTTCTCCATGGCATCTTCCTGACCTAGGGATTGAACCCACGTCTCCTGCTTGGCAGGCAGATTCTTTACCACTGAGACACCTGGGAAGCCCACTCAACACTATTTTTTGGTTGTTATTCAGTCGCTCGGTCATGTCCGACTCTTTGCAACCCCATGGACTGCAACACACCAGGCTTCCTTGCCCTTCACCGTCTCCCAGAGCTCACTCAAACTCATGTCCATTGAATCGGTGATGCCATCCAACCATCTCATCCTCTGTCGTCCCCTTCTCCTGCCGTCAATCTTTCTGGCATCCTGGTCTTTTCTAATGAGTCAGCTCTTCACATCAGGTGGTCATAGTATTGGAGCTTCAGCCTCAGCATCAGTCCTTCCAATGAATATTCAGGACTGATTTAGATGTTTCTAAATGCTTCCTCTATTTCTGTGCTCACTTCCGGACAACTGTCTGCCCATTCTACATTCCCACCAGCAATGTATAAGAATTCCAGTTGCCTCACATCCTCTCCAAAATAGTTCTTGGTATTGTTCGTCTTTTTAATATTAGTAAGTAGTGGTATTTCAATATGCTTTTCATTTTCATTTCCCTAGTGAGGCCAATCATATTTTACTGTACATACTGGTCATTCATATGTCTTCTTTTATGAAGATTTTTTGCCCCATTGTTAAAGCCTGGTTATTTGCCTTTGTGTTATTGAATCATAAAATTCTTCATACATTGTAAAAGAAAGTTGTTTATGATATATGCTTTACAAATATTTCTTCCCAGCCAGTAGCTTGTCTTTTTCTCTTCTTCACAGTCCTTTTAAAAGAACAGAGGTTTTTGGTCTATTTTGTTCTCTCTCTTTCCTTTTTTTATGATTCATGTTTATCAAGGCCTAGGAAAGCTTTGCTTAACTTAAAGTCACAAAATTTCTCCTATGAATCTTAGAGTTTTACATTTAGGTTTCTGGTTCATGGTCCATTTAGACTTAATGCTTAAAGTGTGAGGTAAGTGTGGAGATTCATTTTTCCCATATGATTAACCAGTTATCCCAGCAATATTTGAACATAATTGTCCTACCCCACTGGCTTACCTTGGCATCTTTATCAAAAATCAGCTGAATGTGTAGTAAGTATGGACCTATTTTGGGAAGTTTTATTTTGTTCTGTTGGTCTATATGTCTATCCTTAAATCAGTATCATCCTTCCTTGAACTGATTACTGAAGATTTATAGTAAATCTTGAAATCAGGTAGTGTAAATCATCTAAAAATTGCTCTTTTTTTAAAAAGTCTTTTAGGTTCATATTAGTCGTTTGTATTTTCAAATACATTTTAGAATCAACTTGTCAAGTTTTTCTTAGAAAACCTCATGGAATTTTCATTGTTTCCGTGTTGAATCTGTGTATTATTAAGGGGAGATTATTATGGGGAAAACCCTAACAATTTTGAGTTTTCAAATCCATGAACATGGTATATGTCTCTATTTATTTAGGTCATTAATTTCTCTTAGCAGTTTATTATAGCATTTAATGTATATGTTTTCGTCTACATATTTGTTAAGTCTGTCTCTAAGTAGTTTGTATTTTTTAATCATAAGTGGCATTTATTTTAATTACAATCATTAATTGTTAGTATATGGAAATACAACTGATTATTATATATTGACCTTGAATCTTGTGACCTCATTAAACTTAACTTTTACTTCTAGTTAACCCAGATAGATGTTAATCAATTTTATTGATTATTTTCAAAGAAATAGATTTGATCTTCTCTATCATTTGTCCATTTTCAATTTCTATGACTTCTGTCTTATCTTTATTATTTCCTTTCTTCTGCTGGCAGGTCAACAGCAGGCATTTTTCTGACACTAATTTAGTCCCCCTCCTGCTGCTGCTGCTAAGTCACTTCAGTCGTGTCTGACTCTGTGCGACCCCATAGACAGCAGCCCACCAGGCTTCCCTGTCCCTGGGATTCTCCAGGCGAGAACACTGGAGTGGGTTGCCATTTCCTTCTCCATTAGTGCCCCTACTGACAGATAACTCTTTTGGGGATTGCATCCAGTGCCCGAGATTACCTGAGGACTCCTCATGCCAGCTGGTGGGAACAGAAGTAAATAATCCTAGGCTTCAGTGAAAGTGAAAGGGGCTTCCCTTGTGGCTCAGCTGGTAAAGAATTTGCCTGCAGTGTGGGAGACATGGGTTTGATCCCTGGGTTGGGAAGATCTCCTGGAGAAGGGAAACGCTACCCACTCCAGTATTCTGGCCTGGAGAAATCTATGGGCTCTATCTACAGTTGCAAAGCGTCAGACACAACTGAACGACTTTTACTTTCACTTTGTGAGCTCCAGGAAGTTATCTGCCTACTGACCTCCAGTACCTCTTTCCCTGGCTTTGGAGAGTTCCTTCTTACACCTGTGCCAATTAGTATTCAGTCAAACGTTTGGGGAGACCCCTCTGCAGATCTCCTAAGCTCACTCTACATGCCGCTCCTTCTGCCCTGCTTCAGTCCCCACAAACTCTTATCTCTTTCACCTGAAGACTGTCAGGTTGTGTGTGGCTTTCCTATTTCTATTCTGTGACCCAGAAACTTCTCCCAGGCAGTAAGTTGGGGCAACAGTATAGATCATCTATTTGTTTTTTTGACCTTTTAGAGATTACAGTCCTACATTACCTATTTTACATTTTCTGAAAAACACTGTTTTGTATTTGTGTGTGTGTGTATGAGAGAGAGAGAGAAGAGAAAGAGCAGGATCCCTTCATGGACAGAAGCTAAGTCAATCTGTAAAAGAGTTTTTTCATAAAACCATCCCAGCCTTTTATTATTGGCACTGTTTCGGGTCTTCAGTTCAGTTCAGTCGCTTTCTTATCACAATATAAAACATTTATTGGAAGGGTGTAATCAATAGGTTACATTAACATAGACAAATATTTGGATTCCTATTTGGTCTGACTTTGAAATTATTGCTGAGTGTATATGCTTGAGTATACCATTCAGCTATCATCCAGAATTTCTTTTGATTTATTATTAGTGTAGTATGTTATTTGAGGTTATTGTTAATTGTTATAATCCAAAGGATAACCTGACACTCCTTACTGAGACTTGTGGCAGTGGACATACATAAAGGTAAAATAAACAGTTTTAATATATTATTTATTTTTCAGAAGGAAGCCTTATAATTCAGGATCGGTGAGAGGTTCTTTCTTTTTGATCCAGATCTCAATAAGATTATCCATAAAATAGCTGGTATAAATTGAAATAAATACAATTTAAAAGCAATCCATAGTAGTCATAATAAACTTTAAACCTGAGTAAGCAGAGAAATTACATGACTATAATTCTGCATCATAATGCTGCTGCTGCTAAGTCACTTCAGTCGTGTCCGACTCTGTGTGACCCCATAGACGGAAGCCCACCAGGCTCCCCCTTCCCTGGGATTCTCCAGGCAAGAACACTGGAGTGGGTTGCCATTTCCCTCTCCAATGTGTGAAAGTGAAAAGTGAAAGTGAAGTCACTCAGTCATGTCCGACCCTTAGCGACCCCACGGACTGCAGCCTACCAGGCTCCTCCATCCATGAGACTCCTTTAATTAATAAAATACTGAAATTTTATATTGTGAAGAATAAAGGATAGGAAACTAAAAGAATAAAAGGAAGAATTTAAAATTAAAAGAAAATGAAGACTAAGGAAAAGGAGATCAGTTCCTTCTAAAGATTTTACTGTACCTATAATTTATTTTTTTTTACCATTAGATAGCCTATTATTTTATAAGAAAGAAAATTTATATTTATAGGAAAATATAAATTATATATGCATTATTTTCTTTAGCCTTAGTATTGGTGAGGTATCCATGTATATTTTTCTATAGAAATTTAAAATATTTTAACTTTCTGAAATCATAACATAAAATAAAATTTGAAATTATTATATTAAAAGATTCTGGGAGCACCATTACTTTCTCTTCCCATTCACTATCATTTTTTATTATCTCTTTGCCAAAAATGGTAGTATAGAAAATGAGTCATCTACAGAAAATGAGGAAGAAATAATTGAGACAGGAGTAAAACAAAATAAATGAACAATTCCAAAGAAATATATTCAAAGCCACTTGAAAATAGCTTGAGGAAAGGATTAAAAATGGTCCATTAATTTATTAATAGTTAAGATTCTGTTGAGGTATTTTTCAGAAAGGGAATGAGGCCATCTAGCCCTCAGTAGAATTATTTTACCTTTTTGTTTCACTTCAATAGGAGAGTCCCCATCCTGTATGATTCTGATATTCGCCATTTCCATCTTCCCCTCTGGGCCAGAATTAGTGATCTAGTCAATCCCATCTTTAGCAGTTGTGAAAATGCTGTCTCAAAGTCACAAAGCTGTCAAGAAGCAGGCCTGAAATAAAGCCTGTTTCTGTCTTAGTCTGTTTTGGCTGCTTTAACGGAATACCATAGACTGAGTGGCTTACAAACAACAGAAATTTATTTCTTACAGTCTGGAGGGTAGCAAGTCTAAGATCAAGGTGCTAGCTGATTCAGTGTCTGAGGGCTGAATTCCTGGTTCATAGACACTATCTTCTTGCTGAACCCTCACATTGTAGAAATGGCAGAGGAGCTCTTTGGGGTCTTTTTTAAGGGCACTAATCCCACAATTAGTGCACAGTTGCATTCATCTCACACGCTAGTAAAGTCATGCTCAAAATTCTCCAAGCCAGGCTTCGGCAATACATGAACCATGAACTTCCAGATGTTCAAGCTGGTTTTAGAAAAGGCAGAGGAACCAGAGATCAAATTGCCAACATCCACTGGATCATGGAAAAAGCAAGAGAGTTCCAGAGAAACATCTATTTCTGCTTCATTGACTATGTCAAACCCTTTGACTGTGTGGATCACAGCAAACTGTGGAAAATTCTGAAAGAGATGGGAATACCAGACCACCTGACCTGCCTCTTGAGAAGCCTATATGCAGGTCAGGAAGCAACAGTTAGAACTGGACATGGAACAACAGACTGGTTCCAAATAGGAAAAGGAGTACGTCAAGGTTGTATATTGTCACCCTGCTTATTTAACTTACATGCAGAGTACATCATGAGGAACGCTGGGCTGGAAGAAGAAAAAGCTGGAATCAAGATAGCCGGGAGAAATATCAATAACAACCTGAGATATGCAGATGACACCACCCTTATGGCAGAAAGTGAAGAGGAACTAAAGAGCCTCTTGATGAAAGTGAAAGAGGAAAGTGAAAAAGTTGGCTTGAAGCTCAACATTCAGAAAACAAAGATCATGGCATCTGGTCCCATCACTTCATGGGAAATAGATGGGGAAACTGTGGAAACAGTGTCAGACTTTATTTTTTGGGCTCCAGAATCACTGCAGATGATGACTACAGCCATGAAATTAAAAGACGCTTACTCCTTGGAAGGAAAGTAATGACCAACGTAGGTAGCATATTAAAAAGCAGAGACATTACTTTGTCAACCAAGGTCCGTCTAGTCAATGCTATGGTTTTTCCAGTGGTCATGTATGGATGTAAGAGTTGGACTGTGAAGAAAGCTGACTGCCAAAGAATTGATGCTTTTGAACTGTGATGCTGGAGAAGACTCTTGAGAGTCCCTTGGACTGCAAGGAGATCCAACCAGTCCGTCCTAAAGGAGATCAGTCCTGGGTGTTCATTGGAAGGACTGATGCTAAAGCTGAAACTGTAATACTTTGGCCACCTCAAGCGAAGAGTTGACTCACTGGAAAAGACTCTGAGGCTGGGAGGGATTGGGGGCAGGAGGAGAGAGGGATGACAGAGAATGGGATGGCTGGATGGCATCACCGACTTGTTGGAGGTGGGTTTGAGTGAACTCTGGGAGTTGGTGATGGACAGGGAGGCCTGGTATGCTGTGATTCATGGGGTCGCCAAGAGTCAGACATGACTGAGCGACTGAACTGAACTGAACTGAACTGAATCCCATTCATAAGGGCTTCACTCTCATGACCCCATCACCTTCTAAAAGCTCTACCTCCTAATACCATCAAAATTTGGGGTAACATAAACATGCTATAGCAGTTTCCTTTTTCACAGGCATGACTTCTCTTAGCCCAGGTGAACTTTGTTTCAGAAAGCATGAGATTCCATAGTGGAAAAGGAAATAAAAAATTGTTGCATCAATCAAGAAGAAAAGGAAGTCTTTTTCTCTCTTATTATATTCATTTCCTGTTCTATTACACCCTTTCCTCTTTTATATTTATTCAACACTATGCCCCAAACAAGTTCAGAGTAAAATTTTGGTATATATCATTAGTTGCAGAGAAAGCCTCTTAACTTCTTTGATCATTAACTCCCATCAGTAAAACTGTCTTAGCATAGAACCCCAATATATACATTTATTTGTAAATTAGGTAATAAATCACTATACTTATTTGCTTTGCACATTTGACAAAAGTAGAAATATTTAAAGGGCTATATATACATAGATATAGATTCTAAGATTTTCTTCCCCTTCTGAGGAGAGTCCTGTCTGCCAGGTCAAAGATCACCAAGAATATGGTCATTATGGTCTATTGGTTCATCAAGCATACATAGATACCTAACAGTGTACACGACCTTGACTTGAGCCCTTTGAAAACATTCAAGTTTATCACAAAAGAGATGCTCAACCAAATTCAGTGTAATCTTTAGTGTTCCAAAATGTTAATAGCTCAGTTGTGTCCAACTCTTGCGACCCCATGGACTGTATAGCCTGCCAGGCTCCTCTGTCCATGGAATTCTCCAGGCAAGAATACTGAAGTGGATTGCCATTCCCTTCTCCAAGGGACCTTCCCAACCCAGGAATCGAACCCAGGATCGAAGTTGGGTCTCCCACATTGCAGGCAGATTCTTTACCCTCTGAGCCACTAGGGAAGCCCCTTAGCGTTCCAAATGTAGAAGCAAATTAAGAAATAAAATTGCCACTTGAACCAAATGTAGTAGTAAATGTAAAAAGTAGTAAATGTAGTAAAGATGATCATATTAAATAAATAAAATTCAAAACGAAGCAGTCGTTGGCAGCATGTAGCAGCATGTAATCTCCGTGTTAGATGTTATTCACTGGAGTAAACAGAAACTATTTACACATTCTTCGGAGTTACAGAAGCTTTAGACTATGAATTCTCCTTGACATGGGCTTTTGGATACCTACCTAATGGAAGGGAACTCCTTTGTGAAGTAACAGCCCTGGAGACAGACTTATTTTGCCAGGGCAGACACTGTCATTCACTAAACCTGCTGTCCTATTGCAGGGGCTGTCTCACTCACAGGGCTTAACCAAATGCAGTTTTAATAATTTCCTTCCTGCACCAAAGACCTAGGTCCATGCATGGTAGTGATTCTTAGTTAATAAACATTCCATTTCCCATCATTGACATTATTTTGAAAGAATCTACCAGAACTTTGAAAGTGTTAGTCATTCAGTTGTGTCCAGCTCATTTTGACCCCATGGAATATAGCCCGCCAGGCTCTTCTCTCCATGGAATTCTCCAGGGGAGAACACTGGAGTGGGTAGCCATTCCCTTCTCCAGGGGATCTTCCCAACCCAGGAATCGAACCCATGTCTCGTGCATCGGCAGGAAGATTCTTTTCCTTCTGAGCCAACTTTGAGTAGTCCTAAAAGGCTTAAGTGAGTTGCATCAGCAAATGAGAGTAGCCATAAGACCAAAGCAGATTTATGTTACACTGGCTCAGACAAGAAGGTGTCCCTGCTGTTAGATCAAAGCACATAGACCTAGAAACACTATGAAATTAAACGATTTATTTGCAATAAGAAGATGACGTTTATAAATTAGATAAAATCTGTAATACATTACCAAAGTGGGATGATTTGCTTAGATGGAAAATACTAGAGACATACATAAGGCAGAATCTCTAACTTGGTATACTGACTAGAATCCCTGCTCTCCAGGGATCTAGACAAGTTTGCAAAGCTTTCTCAGGTCAGAGGGCAGCTCCACCAATGGCTGAAACTAGTCCATTATCATAAAAGGCAGGAGCTGAAAAGCAATCAGGGCATGATGTTGCTGTTTTCAGTGCTCTTACAATTCCCAGCAGGGTCTTGAAAAACACCAGATGACTTCTTGTATTCCCACTCCTCCCATCTGCTAAGCTGAGACCAACACTAATTATCACATACTGTATTCACCTCTCACAATTACAGGAGACTTGGATTATCTCAAATTTGTAGAAATATAACTTGAGGAGTTATTTCATAAACAATAAATTCTGAAAGGCACTTTTTTGTTGTGGAACATTTCTGATGGCCAATAAGTGCAGATAGAAAACAGAAATAAAAATATAATTTTAAATTGGTTGTGTATTAGAATGTTGTTTGCACCATACCCATGGTATGTGGCCAAATTTCTCCATAGGACTTGAAATGTCCTCACAATGAAATTTGGATTTAATGAGTTTTTAGAAATGAGGGACCAAGTTGCCAGCTCTACTTTGGGCTATGGTAAAATCAGTAATTAAAGCCCACCGTGCTTGAAAACATTTAGCTGTGTCTGTCCTCTCCAGTAGTCTGTCAGTAAAAGTTACATTATGGGAATTCCCTGGCGGTCCAGTGGTTAGGAATCCTCACTTCACTGTAGGGAGCACAGGTTCCATTCCTGGGAAGGAAACTAAGATATCGTATGCCATGCAGTGCAGCCAAAAAAGAAAAAAAGCAACCTTTATGTTGGTAATTTTCTTTTAAAAAAAAACACATAAAAATCATTCAGATAGTTTAGGTCATTCTACCTAATGAAACCTGTACTTAGCATAAGAAGAGTTTTCTAAGAAGCAATGTATCAAAACTAGGAGTATTGTCCTGGAAAGAGAGTGCTGCAAAAGAAGGAGAGTCATTTGGGAACACTTTTGAGATCTGAGCCGAGTGCTCCATCATTTAACAGTACGTGTTGACTAGCTCTTGGTTCTGTTGACTGATTGACCTTGATGTTCCATAGGTGGCATCACCTCAGACATCTAAAACTCTGGCTTCTTCCTCCACACAGTGGGTCCAGTGGTGGTTTTTCTTGGATAAGATTATGGAGTTTTGATCCATAACTTAGCATCAGCTGAACCTAGATAGTTTTAATGAATCAGTATCATCACTTTTATTTGTTTCTGACCATTAAAATTGATTGGGAGACTAATGAGTTTTGGACGCAGATAGCACTGGGTGTGAATCCTGGATCTGCCAACTACTGTCTGACCTTTCTCCAAACAGTTCTCTCTGTGCTTCAGCTTCCTCGTCAATAAAGAGGACAAAGTAACACTGATAGTAGTGGTCTACATACGTGGGTCTATAGCCAGTGCTAGGAGAGCCTGTGACACATCATAGGTACTCAGTAAATACTATTTCCCCTCTTTCGCTCCCCCTTTCTTTCTGTGTTAGGGTAGAGAAGAGCTTTGGGCCTCTGTAGTCAGTCTCTTTGCATGACTCAGGCTGTCAGTTGTTGATATCTGTGCTAGAAATGTCTGTATGTCCCTGACTCTTGTCATAGTTCTAGAAATTTAGATGAAGTCCACGCCTAACAGGAGTGAGGAATCCAGGCTACCTTTCCCTTCTTGGTGCTCCTTGGCACATGCTTCAGTCATAGAACTAATCACACTATTTTGAAATCATTTGTGAGTTAGTGTGATTTTTTTCCCTCCTTCAAGACAGAGCCAGGGTCCCATTATCTTCAGCTTCCTCATGCCTAGCACAGGGTGTGGTCCCTGCTTATGCTACGATTGCTTCATGCTGCTCCTCTGCAGAAGGTGTCCGTGTAGACCTGTTCTGTTCCCTCTGACCAGTAAACAAGTAAACTTGGTTCAAAGTGCCCAGGCTTCTTTGAAGGACACACACACAGACTTTGGGTCAGTTCAGTTCAGTTCAGTCGCTCAGTCATGGCCAGCTCTTTGCGATCCCATGAATCACAGCACGCCAGGCCTCCCTGTCCATCACCAACTCCTGGAGTTCACTCAAACTCACGTCCATCGAGTCGGTGATGCCATCTAGCCATCTCATTCTCTGTCGTCCCCTTCACCTTCTGCCCCCAATCCCTCCCAGCATCAGAGTCTTTTCCAGTGAGTCAACTCGTCGCATGAGGTGGCCAAAGTATTGCAGTTTCAGCTTTAGCATCAGTCCTTCCAATGAACACCCAGGACTGATCTCCTTTAGAATGGACTGGTTGGATCTCCTTGCAGTCCAAGGGACTCTCAAGAGTCTTCTCCAGCACCACAGTTCGAAAGCATCAATTCTTTGGCAATGGAACCAGGTAGTAGGTAGTAGGCAGTCCGGAGAAGGCAATGGCAAGCCACTCCAGTACTCTTGCCTAGAAAATCCCATGGATTGAGGAGCCTGGTAGGCTGCAGTCCGTGGGATCGCTAAGGGTCGGACACGACTGAGCGACTTCACTTTCACTTTTCACTTTCACACATTGGAGAAGGAAATGGCAACCCACTCCAGTGTTCTTGCCTGGAGAATCCCAGGGATGGGGGAGCCTGGTGGGCTGCCGTCTATGGGGTCACACAGAGTCGGACACGACTGAAGTGACTTAGCAGCAGCAGCAGCAGCAGTAGGCAGTCAAATTTTTTGAGATTTTTATGGAGAATATTCCCTTGGGATTATTTTCCACAGGCACAGAGATCTACATGCCTCAGCAGTTGGTACTTACTGACTTCTCATCTATGCCCAGCCCAGTGATAAAGCAAAGAGGTATCTACCAAGGAGCAGGTTCTCAGTTTGGAGTGACTCAAGGGCATGAGCACTCTGAAAACAGTAAATTTAGGACACATAAGTTACTCATAAGCAGTAGTACTAGTATTAGTTGTAACTCATGAGCACAACTACACTAATTTAATCCTCACCCTTTGTATAATTCAGTTGTCAAAGGTGATGGGAAAGAGGATGCACACTACAGAAATTTGGAGATTCAGGATCAGCGTGGGTTGAAAATGATTTCATGTACAAAAATAATTACAATAATAATTAGCATTTGCATCATGCCTTGCGATTTACTAAGTGCTTTTACAGCATCTTGTAATTTTGAAAAGTTATAAATTAGCTCTTAGATACTATCTGATGCCAATATTAAACCTCCATGCCAAACGCTGAAAGTTGTAAGATTGGATTTAGGGAACAGTGAAAAAAGACAGGATTATTAATGCATTGAAAGGCAGAAAATCAGCCAAACTCATTGGCAGAGAAATAGATTTACTTGGCATTTTAGAAACTCAAAAACATATCTTGTAAAAGCAGCGGTTGGCCCATATTTTGATTTCATGGTGCTTGGCACTATTTATTTTTTAAATTCTTTTGGGCAGAGTTTTTGATGTGCAATTACAATTATGAAGTTTGCTTAGCGGGAGCCAAAAGATTCACAAAACCAGGGGACATCTGATCCTTATTTAAGGGTAAAACCTAGAATTATCTGATGAAACCACTGACTGTAAGTAGAAGCATAGTTAGAGGGGAAATATGAGGAGCTGATTAATATTTCGCTTTAAAACGCAGGTGTCTGTTTCCTAGAGGGAATCTAGATTGATCTGAAGAATGTTCGCTACAGCCCTAGCTCCTTCCCACAACCACAACTAAAGACTGGACTTTCTGTCTCATAAACAGCCTGATGTAGAAACACACATGAGTTAATAAAACACAAATGTGAGTGAGAATTAACCATGAAGATGGAAGACAGCCCCACCTGCCCGCCCCTCCTCTCCCTCCGTCCCTTTTCTGCCTCCTGCCCGGCCTTTCCTTCAAAACACGCAAGGGTACCCGGCCTGCCAGGGCAGGGGGACACGTTATCGCCTAGACCACAGCCGAGCTCTGCCAAGTCAGGTTACTGGATCACACAGGAAGCCAGAATCATCTAGACAGCCACGAAGGCAGCCGAGAGCTGCGCGCGGCTGTCGCTGGCTCACTTGTAAGCCTTTCCAGATGTGGCCGCCGCGCGGGCCTGGCGCGGGGCCAGGCGGCCGCCTGCAGTCGGCGCTCCCCGGGCCGCGGCGCAAGCCCAGCCGCAATGCCCGGCTCCTGAAGGCGCGGGGCTCGCGCGCGGCTCGCTCGCCCCCGGGCCCGGCGCGCACGCATCCCGGCCGCCTCGCACGGCGACCGCCCGCCGCCGGGGAGGGACCGCCGCAGGAGCGAGCCCCGCGGGAGGGTGGCCGCGCCCGGGCTGCGCTGAAGTCCGCTGCGGCCGCGGCGGATGGGGGACCCCGAGGCCCACGTGATGGCGCGGCCCCTGAGAGCCCCTCTCCGGAGGTCCTTCAGTGATCACATTCGAGACTCCACGGCCAGAGCCCTGGATGTCATTTGGAAAAACACCCGAGACAGGCGGCTGGCAGGTGAGAGGCGAAGAGGGGCGGGCGAGGACGAGAGGTCTGAAAAGGAAAACAATTAAATACACAGGCACAGTTATTAACTCGGATCATGCATGAGCTCATCAACGCAGTGAAGTTCATCACTGTCATGGCAAGGATTTCGGTCTCCCTTGTTCTCAGGTTTAGCTTTCCCGGAGTGATTTTTTTTTTTAGAAACTCCAGTGCCTCTCTGGTTTCTGATCTGATTATTTCTAGATAAGGTTTTATGAGAGGTTTTGTGGGTTGTTTTTTTTTTTTTTAACCTTGAAAACAAAAGCAAGGAGCTTTCAAATGTCAGGAAATCAGTGGTGATGAACAACATCAGGCAAAAGCACCGAGGTCGGATGGGCCAGGGAGGGTCGACCGTGGAGCTGGCCTGGTGAGGTTGCCTGGCCTATGCAGAAAGGGGCCTGGGAGGCAGGGTGGCAGGGGAGTCATCTATGCAGCCCGTGAAAGCCTGCTGGTATTTCCTCTGGCAGCCTGGGGCTGCTCTGAGTTCCAAGAGGGTGTCAGGTATGCTGGAGGCAGGCGTTTGAAATATAATAAAACATAAATACAGTGTGCAGTTCAAACGTTCTGGGGTTCATATGACAGAGACAGAATGGCAGACTGTTTGAAAGGGTATGTTAAGGAAAAGGGAACCTCTGCCTGATTGTGGTGTTAAGAATATTCATAAATTGATTTAAAAAATAGCTTCTCACAATAAAAAACTAAACCTCTCTGCATCCAGGGAAGACACCCCAATAGTGTTTAATGGCTCCTTCTTGTTTGCTCTCCAAATCTGTATACTTCTGCTATTTGCATGGATGGGTCAAAGATTATGTTTTCTTAACCTTCTTGGTTAATCCAGTTGTTTTTCCATAGAGTGAATGAAGTCCTCAATGGTTAAAAATATTGGATGTGGCCTCCAAGTGTCAATCCAGGTTTCTGTGCTATGTGTTCTTGATAAAAGGCCCTTTGACTTTGACCTAATTGTCCTGACATGACTTGAAGAGGTGAAAGTTAAGGTTTGTGATTGTGATAAAGCAGATTAGGATGAAAACCTGCCAGTTATTTATCATTGTAGGCTGTAAATTTGTCTCAAATGCCCACGAAAATCTTTCTCTCTGTTCAGTTCAGTTCAGTCGCTCAGTCGTGTCCAACTCTCCGCGACCCCATGAATCACAGCATGCCAGGCCTCCCTGTCCATCACCAACTCCCGGAGTTCACTCAAACTCATGTCCACAGAGTCGGTGATGCCATCCAGCCATCTCATTCTCTGTTGTCCCCTTCTCCTCCCGCCCCCAACCTTTCCCAGCATCATAAACTAAATAATACTGCTCAGGACTGGGAAAGAGTAAACAATGTTAAGTCTACCATAAGGTAGTGAAGAAAGAGTAAAACATTTTAAATTTAATAATTTTATTGTGGCTTTAGAGTAAAATATGACACCTTGAAGAAATCCAACTTTATAGTAAGTTTTTTTAAAAGTAGATTTAAGCAATAACACTTTCCAGTTGGCCAAAAGAAGTTTAAGACATAAGGTATGGGAGTATAAAATTCATGACTCTATTGATTGACTCTTTAAAAAAATGGTTGCTTCACTGTTGCTTTTCTTGACAAATCCTTTGTCCCAAGTGGAAAGATTTCACAAAGCATGCCTTATTAAAAATAACACAAACTATTTTATTGTAGCTTGGTGCTCTAATTTGAAACTAGAGGTTGATTCAAACAGTCTTGCTTCCCAGACCTCCTCTTGTATTTTCATAAATGAAGAGCTTTTGACAGCTGTTGGTCTCTTAGAATAAGGATATTATCCGTAGAAAGTTATTGTCTCTGCTTTGTCATTTGTCTGTTATATATTAATGGTCTGTATGGAGTACAAAATATAGCACCTCATGAAGACCTCATGGAGAAAAATAGTTACTTTTTACATGTGATAAAAATTAAACATTTCCCCAGCTCTAACAGCAAGTGGGACTTCAGCTTTAGGTCTACTGAAGGAAGAAATTCTTTATATTGTCAGGGTTCTCTAAGACAAATATGAACCTGTTTGGTAATTTACACAGTGGAATAGCCAGATATGATACTTGAACAAGAAAGGACTTTGGCTACCACAGCTGACTGCAATTGCTGGGGACTTGGACTCTTTCTTTGTCCTCTCTCCTGCTTGGCTCATAGCTCAGTCAAGTGGAGACCTATTTGGTGCACATCCAGGCCACAGGACACTTCTACACTTTCCCTCAAACTTCTCCTCTGCACCACCGTCCCACTGGCCAAAGGCTAAATATTAGCTGTTAATTATCCACAAAAAGCCACTTCTCTAAACATCAAATCCAGTCTTTATTCTACATCACACCACTTTGCCCTCTCTTGCAGAATGGAGGGCAGTAGAAAATCCAAACCCACTTCTCTTATGTTGTGAAGTTAATGAGGTGACAGGTGAAACGTGTTTGGAAGCCTCTGGAGGAAAATAACTTCTGTTAATAGTACCTGGAATGTTATTTCCATGATGGTCATTACCTTGATGACTTTCACCAAGTTTCTCAAACACTAATCTGAGATTTCAGTTTCTTTCAGAGGTTTCACCTGACTAGACTGTTTGGCCGTGGGACAGAGTTTTAAGTTTCCTTGTTAGGTATCTTCTCTCTCAATCAATGTAAGTCTCTGTTTTTCTCTCTCTTACACACATATGTGCATGCACTCACAAACATACACACACTTCATAACTTAGAAGCTCCTAGTTCTTCTACTCCAAAAGATGTTATATATGCAAACCATCATTTTATTTTTCCTTGCCTTAAACTCTCTTATGTATAAAACAGATTCCATCTGTTATTTTTAAGGATCCACAGCCTTACATGAACGAAAGACAGAATTGTTGCTTGCTGCTAGTGAAAGAGCGACAAGTTGCGAGGAGTGACAGAACAGACTGTCTTAATTGCATCCTCCTTTATATGTAATTGCCACTTCTGCACAACCACAGCCCACGGGCTTCTCTTACTCCCATCCCCTCTGCAACCATTATTCTCAGTCTCTTTTCTTTTCTAAAAGCATAGGACGGCATTGTGTTTTCAGGGAATTAGAACTTTGAGGTTAACAGTGAGTGACAGATGGGGCTGACAGCCCCTCTCTGGACAAATTGAGTATCAGTCTTACGTGTGTGCTGTGTCCTTGCCACTCTTCCCCTTGGGCTCAGGGACATCTTGGCTCTGGGGAGCATTTCATATCTGAAAAACCTGTTGCCCCTTAATCCTTTCATGTAGGACTTTGCCTTTTTGTGCCAATGGATCTCTTTAGCATTCTGGTGAAACCTATGAACTCACTTCTCAGAATGATATTTTTAGTATGTAATAAAATGTATAGAATTTTAGCAGAAACCAATTAGAATGACATATAGAGATCAAGGTGTTCAAACCCAAAATTTGTGATGTGGCAGTATATCATGAATGAATTCTGTAACAGGATAATGTGTTCAGAACAGGTGCTACATCGCTTCAGTCGTGTCCGACTCTTTGAGACCCTATGGACTGTAACCCACCAGGCTCCTCTGTCCATGGGATTCAATATAGGGAATTAAATATAAATTTGATGTTTTTAAATGATGCAGGTGTACAGATTGTTACTGCAGCCGTAATTAATAGCATTAAACTGAATAGCCATCCTTAATTCGTCTCCTTGTCACCAGCCATCATAGAGAGGAAATCCTGGGCAACAACATCTGTATCTACATGGCAACATACAGATCTTCAGCCTTCCTGTTTAGTGGCTGAATGGGGCCAGCAGCGTCCCATGAACATCTGTGGACAGAACTGCAGTCGTGTGTGATCTGGAGTGGGTGTGACAACTGCCATAAGTATGGAGGAAGGATGAGTGTAAATGATATTTTGTGATAACTGTAATGTGGTCTGGAAGAGTCTCATTTCCACTGGCAATGAAGTCACAGGGACACTAGTGCCACTGTGTGTGGGGTGGTGTAAACTTGTCAACATTCGTAATTCGAAAAAATGCTACATCTCAGTTACGTTTAGTGATAATAAAAATGTTATTTTTCCTCCTCCAAGTTCATGGACACCTTGAATTCTCTCCATAGACCCTAAATTTAAAATGCCTGCTTAATGCTTACCATGGCTTTCAGATACTTTCAGTCAAAAATCTTTACTGCCTGAGATGCTAGGCTAATCGTACATGAGATGGCTGGAATTCTTTGATGTATATTTCACAAAGATCCACTAACAAGTTTAAACTGATGCACCAACAGGACGCCCTCTAAGGAAAAAAAAAAAAAGATGAGAAAGACACAGAGAGACTGAAAGTAAGGCAAAATCCAGAGGACATATGTGAAGTATCTTTCATCAGTTTGGAAAGTGGACTGAATAAATTAACCAAAAAGCAGTAAAATATTAGCTCTTATTTAACCTGTAAAAAGATAAGAACAGGGCTTCCCTGGTAGCTCAGTTGGTAAAGAATTCACCTGCAATGCAAGAGACCCTAGTTTGATTCCTGGGTTGGGAAGATCCCCTGGAGGAGGGCATGGCAACCCACTCCAGTATTCTTTCCTACAGAATCCCAAGGACAGAGGAGCCTGGCAGGCTACAGTCCATGGGGCTGCAAAGAGTCGGACACGACTGGGCAACCAAGCACACACACACAAGATGAGAACAATTTCTATAGTATAGGACATACTGATTTTTTAAAGTATTCAATCTATTCTTTTAGGGAAAGATGACATAAGGGGAAAAAATCTAAATACTTCAACCTGTTAATGAACACACGTCACTAGTTCCGTGGCTAAACATTAAAGAAAAGAGGAACTGAATTGCCTATGAAGAAATTAAGAAAATTTAGACCAGTCTCAGTGAGATTCAATTAGCATAGAATAAATGTTAGGTTAGAGACCCCCTCCCCACCCCCGGGGATACTTTGTTGGATGTTCAGCATCTTCTATCTTTTGGGAAGTAGATTTTTACATTTCAGCTGAACAAGTCTCCACTTCACCAGCAAAAAAGAATGCTTGACACACTGTGCAGTATATTGGCTCTGAATTCAGTAGGGCATCAAGAATTCTGGCCCATTTCCCATGACAGGCAACCACAAACACTGACTCCTGTGAACTGTTTTCTACTCATTGGTTCACCGTGAAAAGCAAGTAAGGGCAAATAGAATGTCTTTTAACCAGGAGTGATGTATGCCTCAAACTATGCAGGCTCCTCCAGTAAACAAAGACTTCTCTAGAAGAATGCAACACTATAGAACATTTTGAAGGGCCTGAGAGACAGCCATTAATGATGTTTCATGAGACACGGTCGCCTTCTGAAGGGTGGATATGAGCATGTATTAAATTAGATATTACTATTTCAGTAAAAAAAAGAAAAGCATTCTGATGTTGAGGCCAACTTGAATGAGAGGAAATATAGTTACTAAGTGAGTTGGCTGTGCTATCAGACTGCCTGGGTAACTTTGGGCAAGTCTGTTCCTCACCAGTTTAAAAAGGGATGAAAATAGTATCAATGCCATAAATTGTTTTAGGGATCATGTGAGTTACTATGCAAAGTCCTCAGAAAAGTCATTGGCATAAGTAAACCCTCTGTCATCTTTTGGTTGGTATAACTTTCCGTTTCCTTATGTTCTACTTGCAAGGAAGCTTCACCCCTATAGGGTGACACCCCAACATTTGTCTAAGTCTTTTGGGCAAAAGTAGTTCACCAGTCCTAAGGAAATGAAAAGAAAAGGTAACATTTGAATGGAACACGGGATTTACTTCTGTACCTGTGGTTCAAAGCAAAGAAGAATCTAATGAAGGTGACTTTTACGGAAACTGGCTTGAAATCCAAAAAGAATTGACTAGAGAATGACTGTTTTCACACACTGATGAGGGAATCAGTCTTTGCATATGAGTTTGTCAGGCTAGATATATTATACAATATCTGAGAGTCTTCCCAAACGAGTTGGAACCTGCTTTGAAAATTGCTAGATAGTTGGAGCCAAACATGGGAAAGAGCAGCAGCACCAGCAGGCGAGATCCAAGCACGTGGGCCAGCTCTGAAGCAGGAAAAAGTATGCTCGACATCAAGGCTGCCACTTGAAAGGGATAGTTCTCACACCTCCCTTTCTGGAGCGAAACTTCTATAACTTCCTTCATCTAAAATAGTATATCTCTCCAGAAAAGAATGACATAAAATATTAAGTATGAACAGTCAGCATAGTTTGCCAAAGGTCATTATAATGAGATGTGTTCAAAGTCAGGGGCTTAATAGAGGGGGTATATTTGTGACTTCCCTAGTAGCTTCCCTGATGGCTCAATCTGTAAAGAGTCTGCTTGCAGTTCAGGAAACCTCGATTTGATCCCTGGGTTGGAAAGATTTCCTGGAGAAGGGAATGGCTACCCACTCCAGTATTCTTGCCTGGAGAATTCCATGGACAGAGGAGCCTGGTGGGCTGTAGTCCATGAGGTTGCAAAGAGTCAGACACAACTGAGTGGCTATTTCATATTAATGACAGGTCTGCCTAAGCATCAGAATCTGTATCATGAAACCAAAATTGGATTTAAAAGAACATTCCACTGGAGGAGCTCTATACTAGAGGAATGATTAAGTAATAGCTTGAAGTCAAGCTTGCCGTGTATGCGTTTTTCAATTTCTTGTTCCTGTCACTTAATAATAATATGCCATTCTTGAAGAAAGGATATGCTGTTCACAAGGCATGTGTTAGGGCTATTTACTTGTAATGATGATGTGTTCACATTGATCCTTCTGTGCTCTTTCCACATTGCTTGTGAACAACCACTGATATTTTTGAATCATTTCCTGGAATTATTAATGAAGACCTAACCATGGAAAAGACCAAAGTTACTCATCCCTTTGATAATCAAACTAGCAACTACAGGACTGCTGTTATATTCCTCAGGCAATAGTCAAAGACAAAGCAGCTAGTATGAACTAATTTTTTTGTAATATGAACTAAATATGGCACCCAGCCTGAGGTGGTTATTATCATTGGATGCATTCTTTATGACAAATAATATAATAATAATAACTAAGTTGTCATTTGAGTGTTTACCAAGTACTTTAATCTTAAAAATGATCCTGAGAGGTATGTACTACTATTTTTATTCCCATTTAAGCTAGGGTATTTTTGGCAATACCTTAAAAATCCATTAATGAATGCCCATGGACAAAAATCAGAGACATCCAAATATGCCATCATCATTAATATCACAAATATGTACTGAGAATCTATCATATGTGAAATGTGCTAAGCACCAGAGAACTAGTAAGACAGACACAGTCCTTAACCACCAGCCATGAACATCACATCTGAATTCTACCTTTAAATTTAAGAGGGACCCAGCATGGGCAACATGAACCCCATTTTCTTAAGGAAGAACTGTGCAGTGTCTCTTGACATTGAGAGAGGTCTGAAACTCACCACTGATTTGATCTTTAAACCAGTGACTCTCGAGGGGATGAGAAAAGACACACTTGGAAGGGGCAGTATTGGAAAGAGCACATGTCATTTTTAAAGATATACAGGATCCGTTTATTGTTTCCATAGTGCAAACTGCATCTTCCAAAATGCTGAAGGTGGAGAAATCATGCACAGGTGGGAGGGATGGAACATGAGCATAAAGGTTGAGAAACATCAGTTTAAACTGCTCTGTGCATCCCAGTGAGCCCAACTCAGCTCGTGAGCAGAGTAACCTATAAATGTAAATCAGTAAATCAGACTATTAGTGGACAACCCCATGGAGCAACTGGGAGACCCTCTCTGCAAAGAAGGATCAGACAAATTAGTGCATCTTCCCTGATGAACTAGCCATTCTCTTCATGGGACAAAGACTCGATACCTCCAAAGTGCTATGAGATCATAGCATTAACCATTTCTTTAAAATGAGATGCTGACTTTTTTACAAAGTTGAAATGTACTAAAGTTTAAAATATGTCACTATCTAAAGCAGGGTGCTTTTGACTGATTCAGAATTCTGAATGAACTAAACTTGGAGATTGTGTTTTAAATAGTTTATTGATGAGATTGATCTCAGATCGCAACATACATGGACTATAGAATTAAAATAGATTTTTCTAAGTCTTTTGTTATTTCACAGAATTTCTTATGGAACCAAATTGGAAGTAAGGAATTTTTTCTTTCCATAATAACTTTAAAAGAGATATTCCTATTTTGGATTTTTAAAAGAAAAGAGAAATAATGATGGATGAGTTATATTAAAATATGACATAATTATTACACCTCAAAAATACAGCATAATTATTGTATTCTTAAATGTTTACCAGTCACCAAGGTTATATCATACTCTGAACAGAAAAATACTTGAGATAATAGAATTTGAGGGTCAAGTATGTAATCATGGGGGCTTCCCTAGTGGCTCAAACAGTACAGAATCCGCCTGCAGTACGGGAGACCCAGGTTCGATCCCTGAATCAGGAAGATCCCCTGGAGAAGGGAATGGGTACCCGTTCCAGTATTCTTTCCTGGAGAATTTCATGGACAGAAGAGCCTGGTGGGCTACAGTTCATAGGATCACAAAGAGTCAGACACAATTGAGCGACTCACACACACACACACATATAATCATAGTGAAGCAATTCTGGATTCTCATATATATATAATGATCTCAAAAAAATCTAGTTCATTTCAGATCAGTAACATTCTAGATTGCTTTCAGTAATTTGAAAATTAGAGAAAAATAATTTGAATATTAATTATCTATCAAATGCAGACTTTAAATCAGTGAGAACATTACCAAAGAAGGTATGACTTCGAATTAATACTGCTTTTATCAGCTTCCACATTTTAATTGGAGCATATTTTGAGTACTGAAAGTATGTTCACCTATCATGGCCTCGTTTTCTCTTAGAAGTGACTTCTCTAATATATTCCAAAGAATCCAGTTAATTGTGGCATCTTAGTATTTCCAGGCGGAGAAGGCAATGGCAAGCCACTCCAGTACTCTTGGCTGGAAAATCCCATGGACGGAGGAGCCTGGTAGGCTGCAGTCCATGGGGTCGCTACGAGTCAGACATGACTGAGCGACTTCACTTTCACTTTTCACTTTCACACATTGGAGAAGGAAACGGCAACCCACTCCAGTGTTCTTGCCTGGAGAATCCCAGGGACGGGGGAGCTGGTGGGCTGCTGTCTATGGGGTCACACAGAGTCGAACATGACTGAAGTGACTTAGCAGCAGCAGCAGCAGTATTTCCAGGTAGAGAAGCCAAAGGATGAAAGGAAGCAAGAAAGTTTTTAAAGCTGAACATTTTGTTTTCAAATAAGGGGCCTTAGAGAAAGCGTGAGATGTGGCTCAGACACTGTACAACCAAGAAGGCAGACAGAGCATCCACTGAGGCAGAGTGACAGAGGGTTTCTGCATTGCACGGGCATAACCTTGTACTGGCTACAAATTAGCTAATATTGATTGTGCACTGACTGTAATGCCAGCTGGTAGAACCTATACAGCATAAATTAAAAACCGTCCCTAGACTTCCATAGTTCAGAGTCTAGTTGGCAGGGAAAACAGAGAAAACTAGCCTCTAGGGCGTGGTTTGAGGGATCCCATAAGGCACTTGCTGAGCCAATCAGTGTCTGTCCCTCCCCCTTGCTTCCCTCCTCTTCTCTTCCCTCATTTCTTTCCCTCCCTCTTTCCCTTTCTCCTTCCTCCTCTTCCTCCCTCTGTCTCTCTCCTGTCTGCCTACAGTACGAACTGACTACTGACCCAAGTGCATTATAACAAAAGGACTTCCAGACTATTTCATTACTGGTTTTTCTGTACTTTGGTAGAGTCATGCTCATTTGTATCCCAATGAACATTATTTATAAGTGAAAATTTCTTTGAGATAACTAGCTTTTCAAATCATAAATTATCACTTTTCCATTATTGCACATGGAAATGAAAACATTGGAATCATTGCAGAGAAGAGCCTCTATGTCACTATGAGGATGTGACAGCAGTGATGTGTGTGTCTGTGTGTGTATGCATCCGTGTGTGCTCGGAGGATGATAAATACAGGGGTTTCATATTGAAAATTTTTTTCACAATAGCATTGATATGTTCAACCAGATAAGTTATATGGATGTTCTTCAACACTGGGAAAAAAATCCTCACACTAGTAACTAAATGGATTCACCTGTTTGCTTCCTCCAAAGAATAAAAATAAAAACATAAAGTATCCCACCACAATTTTGCTCCAGTATAGGCTGGAAGCAGTAAGGTTTGCTCTTTTTTGAGATAAGTCATTGACCCACACCTTGCATTCAGGATAACACGAATGTATTCCCAGTCGAAAGTTGAGTAAGAGCTTGAGAGTGGCAACCAGGAGGTGGAGAGAACAGAGGCTGTTTTTATGATTTGCCAAGATACCCAGTCTCCTCTTTATTTGATTAGTAAAAATATCTTTGTGTTGAATTCAATGTCAGTTTTGAGCCTGTACTGCAGGAATCTCCAATCAGTAAATTATTTCGGTCAAGAGCTGAAACACTATTAATGAAAAACTAATTAACAACCTCTCGACAACAGAAATCACCAAGACATAGCAAAAAACACAGCATATTTTGCCGGCTGAAACCTTGCTTGGTAATCTCTAAGTACCCTGACACCACAAATCACTTTTCTCTCTGTGTCTCTTTAAGGGGTTTATTATTAGAATGAACACATCTAGGCAGTTTTGTACACACACACACACTCAGCACACACACATACATCCCTCAGGAAGCCAAGACTTCAGGGAACCTCTCTTCAAAAACAGATGAAGGCTCTCTGATTTACAGGATGCTGATGTAAAAGTCACAGCATAGCATCTGGTTGTTGACAGCCTGGAGTAGGGGCAGAGGTTCAGCTCATTTAATGATGTCTAGACTTTGTTTTATCTTGTAGAATTTTGGTGACATATTTAGTTTTTTGCAGACAACTTTCAAATCACTGACTCAGCATTCGGTGTGGTTCCGTTTATCATGAGCCATCATCTCTAATCTGGTTTTGAATAGCAGGATGTTGTAGGTCCAGATTGAAGTGTGACCTCTGAATGTTTTCCATTCATGCTTGATTACTATATCCTAGAGGTCTAGACAGTGTTATTGGTTTCTCACCAACATAAACATCTGGCAAAAAAAAGAGAGCTAAACTGGATGAGTAAGGACATTCCTCATATACCTTTACGATATGCTATATTTAAAATAAAACTTTTGAAAACGAAGCCCGTCTCAGGTTGTAAAGGATGCCATCAAACATATTGTTTTTCACCTCAGATGAGTCAGTCTTTGGACTATAATTTTTCACCTATGAAAACAAGTTTGAGCATGTACTTTCAGACTGCAGTAGGAACATCTCGCCTTTGTGCTATTACAAGAAGCTAGAATTTCATTTAGTGAATGTCAGCCAAATGAAATGAGCACCCGCACATTGACCCATGTGTCGTTCCTGGGTGAACAAATGAGATGATAAACCAGGGGGGCGGGAAGGGAGTGATAGGACCAAACCCATGGCAACGTGGGGTGAGCGTAGTACCTGGCCTTCCCACATCTTAGTTCACCTGGGTAGGTTTTCTTATTCTAAGTGTCATTGATTAATAGGAACTCTGCAGAGGGCTTATTTAAGAACCGGCACTCATTCCCAGGTGGCACAGTGGTCGAGAATCTGCTTGCCAATGCAGAAGACCCAAGAGACTATGGGTTCAATCCCTGGGTCGGGAAGATCCTCTGGAGAAGGAAATGGCAACCCGAACCCATATCCTTGCCTGGGGGATCCCATGGACAGAGGAGCCTGGCAGGCTACAGTCCATGGGGTCTCAAGAGTCGGACACGACTGAGCACACACCAGAGTAGAATACTGTCCCACTCAGTTACAGGGGAAAACCGAGGCCCTTTCTTTTATGCTAGGGCTACAGACCACATGCAACCAAATGCCAGCAAAACTTGTGTGCAGCCGGGAGCACCAGGATGGAAAATGTAGAGGTATGACAAGACAGCCCCAGGAGTCTGCCTTATTTGTGTTCTTTGTATGCAGGTGGCCCTAATAGCAATAGGATGAGAGCAACACTAGAAATGTTACACATAGGAGACTGTACATTTGTGAAATGTACATTCAGTAATGAATCTCAATTTGCGTACAACATCTTGTGCATAATATTAAGCTGCTTTCTTTCTTCTTTCCTTCTTTGTTTTTTTTTTTTTTTTTGGCTAGGGTAAGAAAAGAAAAGAAATATTTCTTTCAGTCTTTCAATGATCCTTTGTATAAATTGAGAACTTAGAACCCAGGCTGTGTTTCCAGCTGGAGCTCTTTGGCGCAGTATCATCTTTGCACAACTGAAGATAAACATGGAGGCTAAACCTCAGAAAAGTGATTTCAAAGCGCAGGCTGAAAATCTATTGTAAATGCCCCTTTGCCCCATTTAAGACAATAACAACAGTTTGTGACCAGCCACACTGCACAAACCCCAAGGATTAGCCAAGCGTTAATAAGAGCCAAGTGTTAATAAGCTGGGAAATGGCAAAAAAATAAACATTTAATTTTTTTTTAAAGAAAGAAAGGAAAATAAAAAAACAGCATCTGGGAAGGGCCTTAACAGGGAGGTAAGGGTAAACCCCTGCTCGCTGACCACACCAGAAGGAATGGGTCAAGACAGCACACCCATCTTCCCAGCCACTGCCACACGCATTCCAGGTTCCCATTCTTGTGAGGTCAGTTTGCAGAAAATGTTTTTATTTCTGTGACCCTGAGCATGACTCCCACTTTGCCCATGAAGTATTCCTGGAGTGAACCTTCATGGCCTTTCATCCTCATTAATCCCCCCAACCAACCCACACGGACCCTGACTCCAGCCGATTTTGTGACTGTCTGCTTTTTCTTTACCCAGTTTGCACTGAAAATGAGCTACAAGTTGAATTAGGTCAGAATTCATAATCTGTCCTGTGTGTGCTTACTTCCTGTCCTTGTTCCATATCCTTGTCCCTACCTGGACTAAAAGTATTTTAACTGATTAGTAAAATACCATGACATGAACTATCCACTTTTCTCTACATAAAAGTGCATGCTTTTGAATCACAATAACTTATTAACATCTCTGTTTTTAAACAGAGTCTAGGAAAATGGCATTTTGTAATTTTTATTACGGTGGAAAAATGCTGACCCATACTTTGGACCCAGTGAGTTTTAAGGGTCAAAAGCCAAGTGCTTTTAATAACTTTTTAAGAGTAGGTAATCCTTGCTCACTTTGAAGACTGAAGCATTTACTAATTGCTTTTGTAAAATGAAGGTGATGTTGCTTTAGCTAATGGTCCATGCAGTCTTACCCTGGGACACTTGATCACAGTGTCTCAAGTGGCTTAAGTTGCTGTTTTCATAACATACTCGCTGTTTTTTTGATTCGATACAGTTCAGGTAACATTTGAAATCAGTATCTTTGCCTTCCAAAAATATTTTGTCCAAAAACATCTTTAGCTATGTTATGAATTGACTAATGGCAAGGTTATCATTATTAAGTGTTTGACACACCAAAAAAAAAACAACAAACAAACAAACCCGTGTACCAGCCACTAACTTAAGTAATAAAACATTAAAATTACTGTCTCAAATTTTTAATTTAAAATTACTGTGTGCCCCTCCTGAATCCCATTCCCTCCCATTTCCTCCCCAGCTCCCCCTGACATTCTAGGCTTGAACTTGAGATTCAATACTTCCCATAATGGTTTTGCACTCTTATTATGTATGTAAGTAACCCAGAACAATGTTAATTATTGTTTTGCACATTTAAAATTTTTAAGTGGGACCATACTGCAGATATCATTCTGTAAGTCATCTTTCTCAGAATTATATTTTTGAATATATTTTTATCAATTAAGCTCTTTATTGATGTTTAGTTTTTGCTCAATATTATATGGGCTTCTCAGGTGGCACATGGTACGGAATCCTCCTGCCAGTGCAGGAGACGCAAGAGATGTGAGTTCGATTCCTGGGTGGGGAAGATCCCGTGGAGTAGGGAATGATACCCCACTCCAGTATCCTTGCCTGGAAAATTCCATGGAGGAGCCTGGCGGGCCACAGTCCATGGAGTTGCAAAGGGTCAGACTCGACTGAGCAACTGAGCACACAATATAGTGAGTCACAGTTTTCAAAGGTGATGCTTAGTTTACAGTTATTATAAAATTGTGACTATATTCTCTGTTATACGATATATCCTTGTAGCTTCTTTTATACTTAATAGTTTGTACATCTTGCTACCCTAGCCCTTTATTGTACTCCCCACTGGAAACTACTAGTTTGTTCTTCTTTGAGTCTATTTTTTTTTGTTGTTATTTTCAGTAGTTTGTTGTACATTTTTTACTCCGTATATAAGTGATATCATATAGCATTTGTCTTTCTCTGACTTATTTCACTTAGCATAATACCTTCCAAGATCATCCATGTTGTTTGCAAATGGCAACATTTCATTCTTTCTTAGGGCTGAATAGCTTCTTTATCCATTCATCTGTTGATGGACACTTAGGTTGCTTCCTCATTTTGACAATTATAAATAATGCTGCTATAAACACTGGGGTGCCTGTATCTTTTTGAACTACTATTTTTGTTTATTTTTGATATATACCCAGGACTGGAATTAAGTCATATGGTATTTCTGTTTTCAGTGTTTTGAGAAACCTCCATATTCTTTTCCACAGTGGCTGTACCAATTTACATTTCCACCAACTCTCTATGTAAGAGCTTCCTTTTCTCTACATCCTCACCAACATTTGTTATTTATGTTCTTTTTGATGATAGCTTTTCTGAAGGTGTGAAGTGATATCTCATTGTGATTTTGATTTGCATTTCCCTGATGATTAGCAGTGTTGAGCATCTTTTCATGTGCCTGTTGGCTGTCTACATTTCCTCTTTGGCACAATGTCTATTCAGGTATTCTACCTACTTTTTAATCGTATTGTTTGGTTTTGGTTTTGACGTTGAATTGTATGAACTGCTTATTTATGTTGACTATTAATCATTCATCAGTCATATTATTTGCAAATATTTTTGCCTATTCATTATGTTGTTTTTTGTTTTGTCGATGGTTTCCTTTGCTATGCAAAAGCTTTTAAGTTTAATTAGGTCCCATTTATTTATTTTTGCCTTTAGAGCCAGTTCCAAAAAAATACTGCTGAGATTTATGTCAAAAGATATTCTGTATAGGTTTTCCTTAAGAATTATGTTCTTCATGTTGAAACTTAAAGATCATGTGTTCTTACTATTTTATGAATATGCTGTGTTTTACTTAGACCTCCTTCTGTTGAAAGGCACTTCGTTTGTCTTCAGTTATGCACTATTACAAGCATTTGCTATTAGGAATGAATACTATTGTTTATACCTCTCTGTACATATGTGTAGAAGTTTGTCTGTGACAGAGTAATTCTCGTAAGGATGGGATTTCTTAGTAAGTTATGCACATCTTATGAGGCCAAACTGTTCAAACTGTGGTGGGTGTTCATGTATTGCACACCCACCAATGATATAGAAGAATACCCGATATTGCTGTAAAACTCGTAGAATATTTACTTTAAAAAAAACACAAAAATATAAATAGTATAAGATATTAACAAAGTCAAATTTATATATATCAGTATGTATGTATGAGTACATATAAATGTATGTGTTCTTATATATATAGTCATATACATATATAAATTTTTATATGTATGTATCATATATAAGTGTATCATGAAGGTTTTTTAAGTTATTAATAGAATTAAGCAAAGATTAGATAAATAGGGTTGGAATGAAGCTTATAAATAATGAATAATATTTTTAATTTTAATATTTTTAAATTAAAATGTAATTAAATATCTGCTTAAAGGTGATAATAAATGTCAAGTTCACTTATGCCTGTTCTGGGTCTATGCTGCTGCTGCTGCTGCAGCTAAGTCGCTTCAGTTGTGTCTGACTCTGTGCGACCACATAGATGGCAGCCCACGGCTCCGCTGTCCTTGGGATTCTCAAGGCAAGAACACTGGAGTGGGTTGCCATTGCCTTCTCCATTCTTGGTCTCTGTTTGGGTACAAATGTAGCTTAAGGGCTTCCCAGGTGGCTCAGTGGTAAAGAATCAGCCTACCAGTGCAGGAGACATGGGTTCAATCCCTGGGTCAGGAAGATCCTCTGGAGTAGGAAATGGCAACCCAGTCCAGTATTCTTGCCTGGAAAATTCCATGGAAGATGGAGCCTAGTGGGCTACAGTCCATGGGGTCACAAAGAGTTGGACACAACTAAATGACTGAGCTGTTGCACTTGTGCAACTTAGGTAGGTGATGAGGATAGAAAATGGAGGGAAAATCTATCCAAGAATTAGAGGAAGCAGAAAGTGTGACTCACAAATAATATTCTCACAACAACCTATATTAAGAAATACCTCCTCTTCACCAAAGTTAAAAAAAGATTCCCTTGCAGGCTTCCATGAGGACCAAGGGCTCCGAATAAGTGTGAAAACCTGGCATAAGCGACAGACATTTTTTTTTTTTTGGCCACTCCATGCAGCATGTGGAATCTTACTTCCCTCATGAGGGATCAAACCTGAGCCTCTTGTATTGGAAGCACAGAGTCCTAACCACTGGACTGCCAGGAAGTCCCAGGGACAAATGTCACTGAGAAGCAAGTCTTTCCTCAAATGGTGGATAATTACCCTCAAATGGCAGAAGCATTAATTTTTCAAAAATAAGTGTAGATTTTATTTTTTTATTCTTCTCTGTTAAATGAGTAAAATAGCAATACTTTATTTAAAGATGTCTTTTGTAGGCAAAGCATCATGCTTTAGAATGATATACCTGTTAAAAATCAATGTTTTTACCTCAACTTTTTCTTAGAGATATATAACTAAAGATGGTTATTCAGTTTTAAAATTGAGACTGCTGAGTAAGGGCATGGTGACCTCTGCACATGCACTTCTCAATCCACCTAGCAGTCTTTCTTCTTTTAGTATTGATAAATTGGAAGCAGTGCACTGTGTGGTATTGTGAGGACCTCAGATGTGACTGTGAAAATGGGCTCCTCAGAGTTGCCTGGCAATATTGGTGAATTTACAGCGTCCTTAGTTAAATGATCTCTTTTCACTTTACCGTTGATCACAAGTCATTCTTTGAGAACATGAAGTCCGGATGGAAACAAGCCATGCTCTGTAAAACATATGCTGATTTTCTTATAATCACGTAATTATTGATTTTCCTCCTAATTTTAATGCCTTTTATAATTTCTCATGGACTATGTTCCCCTCAAGCAATTCTTTTAAGTTCTTTCTGTTCTTCTCTTCAGAATATAAACCTTCTCTCTTCTTTTAAGTCTCCTATTTCAGTTAGAATGCCTCTAACATCCATAATTTTTATACTAAATTTACTTATATGATGACAGTCAGCATAAAAATGATTATTTTTAGCATTCATAATTGGCATTTAGAACAAACACTGTCCCCCACACCAACAGTAGTGCCCATACCCCAAAAAAAGACTCAACGAAAGACATTGTAGCTAAAGTTTTTAAACTTTTTTTTTCAAACTCAGAAAGATGATAAGTTTCCTCAACTTCCTGACATTTAATTTTAGCTGGACCCCTGACATGCAGTGTGGGGCTCTGCTCAGAGCCTCTCTTGCAGTGTTGTTTAATGCTTACATAACACTATGAAGTGGGCTTCCCTGGTGGCTCAGATGATAAAGAATCTGCCTACCAGTGAAGACCTGGGTTCAATCCCTGGGTCCAGAAGATCCCCTGGAGAAGGGAATGGCTACTCTCTCCAGTATTCTTGCCTGGAGAATCCCATGGAGAGAGGAGCCTGGTAGCTACAGTCCACAGGGTCACAAAGAGTCAGACATGACTGAGCAACTATGCACACACACATGAAGTAGATTCTGAAGTAGATTTATTAGCCCTTTTATATTTTTGTTTTACTAATGAGGAAATGACAGGTAAGTAACTGGCCAAAAATCACGTAACATGTCCAAAATTGACAAGTTCTTCACTTTCCCATAAAACTTATCTTTTCATCTCAGTTCATCATTAATTTCTCTCTTCCTTCATACCTCACGCTCCTTCCATCCATCAATCTCGTCAGCTCTCCCAGTAAAACGCCTGGCGGTTCTGACTGCCATCCTCAGAACTGCCGCCCTGGGCCAAGTCACCATCCCTCCAACCTGCGTTCATACTATTGCCTCTTAACTGGCCTCCCTATCGACAGAGGAGCCTGGTGGACTATGGTCCATGGAGTCACAAAGAGTCAGACACAACTGAGCAACTCAGCCCGCACTCACTCACTTCTGCTTCTGCCTCTCTCCAGTAGTATATTCCAAGCATGCAACCTGAGGGGTATTTTTAAATGTATAGCATGTCTTGCAACTCCTCAACTCAAAACCCTTAGTAGCTTTCCCTCACACTTAGAGTAAAATATGTTCTGTGGCCAAGAAGTCTTCACCTGACCTGGAGCCTGCCTGCTTCTCCTAAGTCACCTTCTTATATTCTTCCCCCAGCTCATTCCTTTCCATGCACTCTGGCCTCTGATCTTCCTTGGCGATTACTGTTCCCTCATCTAGGAAAACTCTTCCCGATGGTCACATGGCTCTCTCCTTCACTCCATCCAGGTCTCTAATAAATGGTACCTCAACTGAGAGGCCATTCTGGCTCATTCTATTAAAATCACATTCTCCCATCAACCAATTGCAACCCTTTCATCCCAGTATGTTGTGGGTTTGTTTATGTCTCTCTTTCCTTCTAAAATCTATGTTCTTCTTTGAAGCCCAAACCAAATGCACATATACATATTGCCAAAAGCAGAAATGCATGTATGAACATTGTATATCAAAATATACAATACATTTAGTATAGAACCAATTAAAAGAAAAAAACAGATATCAGGAAGTTGAGACAAAACATCTCATGTTCTTTATCAACCAAACAGTTAGGAGCTATTTGAATCATTACCCTCTCCCTTGTACATCATGTATATTGTTTTTTCATGAATTATTTTTGGATTGTATCCTTACTTTTATGTGATAATTCCTAAAGCTCAAACTATCATATATGTATGCATGATATGATAGTTACACCTGTACCCAACCAACATTAGTTAAGCCTTTCTCCTTTACCTATTTTATCTATGTACATGTCTGTCTGTTTACACATTTATCTATCTACTCATCTAGCTAGCTAGCCTGCTTTGTCTGTCCTATCCTCACCTTTAAACTCTACTCCTGTATTTCCAGCTATCTACTGGACATGTTCATCAAATGGTGGTGGTCTTACAACATCAGATTAAACTCAACAATTGCAAGGTTAATCTCATAAACTTCTATAGGTTGCCTCCCTGACCCTTTATCCCTCATACCACCTTGGTGACCAAATACTGTCAAATTCACTTTCTGTGTATCTCAGTGTCTGCCCCTTCCTTTCCCGTTCCACACCCACCACCACAGACTGCCACTGTTTTTCAGTAGATAAAGACTAACAAGTCTTCTAAGCCTGTCCTCGTAACTGTAGCATCTACCACTTCAATCCATCTTGCATGCCACTGCCATCTTAACTTTGTCACTGTTTTTGCCCAAAAACCTTGTGTTGTGCAGTTCTTAGGCATGTATAACCAAAACCCCTCAATGCATTTGTGAAGGTCTTCCGTTACCTCGATGAACTCTCTTTAGTCATCCCTATCTTCCTATGTTCCCCTAAAGCACTGTGCTCATTTCTCCTCCGACAGAGCAGGGTCCCCTAGTACAAGTCATCTCCACCTTTCAGTTCTCTTGCTTTTATAACATTTAGAACAATGTCAGCCTTTATTAATGTCCATGTTATTTGAAGTCTTGTGACACAAAGAGCCTCTTGATGAAAGTGAAAGAGCTCAAAAGTTGGCTTAAAGCTCAACATTCAAAAAACTAAGATCATGGCATCTGGTCCCATCACTTCATGGCAAATAAATGGGGAAGCAGTGGAAACAGTGGCTGACTTTATTTTTCTGGGCTCCAAAATCACTGCAGATGGTGACTGCAGCCATGAAATTAAAACGCTTACTCCTTGAAAGGAAAGTTATGACCAACCTAGACAGCATATTAAAAAGTAGACATTACTTTGCCAACAAAGGCCTGTCTAGTCAAGGCTATGGTTTTTCCCGTGGTCATGTATGGATGTGAGAGTTAGACTGTAAAGAAAGCTGAGCACAGAAGAATTGATGCTTTTGAACTGTGGTGTTGGAGAAGACTCTTGAGAGTCCGTAGGACTGCAAGGAGATCCAACCAGTCCATCCTAAAGGAGATCAGTCCTGGGTGTTCATTGGAAGGACTGATGTTGAAGCTGAAACTCCAATACTTTGGCCACCTCATGCGAAGAGCTGACTCATTTGAAAAGACCCTGATGCTGGGCAAGATTGAGGGCAGGAGAAGGGGATGACAGAGGATGAGATGGTTGGATGGCATCACCGACTCAAAGGACATGGGTTTGGGTGGACTCCGGGAGTTAGTGATAGACAGGGAGGCCTGGCGTGCTGCGGTTCATGGGGTCTCTAAGAGTCAGACTCGACTGAGCGACTGAACTGAACTGAACTAAACTGAACACTTAATGATTCTTTCAGTGTTGTAATTAATTAATTATATGCTTCTTTTTATTTATTTCATCTCTTTGTTGCTATTTCATGTTAGCCTTCTCCTCCCAATTAAATAGGAATATACTTGAACAGAAAAAACATCTCTGATGCTTGTATATAGCACTGGTATGCACCCGCATAGCATACCAGTACACTTTTTTTTCAGGCAGCATACACACACACACACACCCCAGTTCAAATGAGTCAACATTCCCATGGCTTACTTAGAAGAAACAAGTTTACATGCCAATTCAAGCAGGGCAGGTGGGAGAAAAAAACGGAGGAAATATGATGGATTTGGAGAAGTTGTGAAAATTTTGAAGATTGTATTATCTATGTTTATATAATATTTATAATAAAAAGCACTGATTCCCTGTACCCCCACGGTCCGAGGCAGATATATAGTCAGACTAATGACCTTCAGAGTCCCTCACTTAAAATTATCATTTTTAATTTTTTAAATTTTGTCATTGTTCCTGTAGTTGCAAAATGAAACTATTCTAAAATCTCTAGACAGTCTCCTGCCCATATGAGAAATCACAGAAATGCAGTATCAGAAGAGAGAGAGACCAACTTTCATTGAGAACCTGTGGAATAGCCCAGCAGTTTACGTGGGTCATCCATTTCTGAGTGCTGCTACAGCCATTTAAGGCGGATCGCCTTCTCCTCATCGACAAGTCAGGAAATCCAAGCTCAGACTGTTAAGCAACTTGTCGAAAGTCACATTATTAGTAGGAGTTTAAATACAGATGTGAGCTCAATTCTCTTGAACCCTGTGTCCATGATGTTTCTATTATCTAAAAGAAATAAAACTCAGGAAGCAGATATATAAATAAATGGGAGCATATGTGGGTAACCATTTTTAGAAACTAACAAAAATCAAAATCACTCACTCTTTACATATTTTTCCATAGCATAGTTTCGTAACTAAAAGTAAAAATGTTATTTCTTTCCTTCCTTCTGTGTATCCTCTTGACCTATTACTTCAAGAGATTCAGAGTAAATCTACAGTTTCCTCTGTAGTCAAGGATTTATAATTTGTCAGTCCCTAAAGAAAAATGTGAAGGAGGAGTAGTTGAAAGATCTGAGTAGTTTGGAGTGTGACACTTAGACTATTTATCTTCAGGTACTGGAATGTTGTGTTTCTCTCACCCTTGCACTTGTGATTTGCTGGGTGATTCAACTTGAGATAATAACCACTCTAAAAACAGGCTAAGTGAATTGAAAATTGCTGTGTTTCAGTAGTTACTTAATTGTGGCTCCTTGGCATTTAACAGCCTTAAAGAAGTCTGTTTTTGGTACTTACATACATTTTGTTTAAGTTGACTTTTGAATATGTCCTTCTTGTATTGTCTTAGACACTTTGGTAGTTGGAAAACAGCTCTGTCATTGCTTTGATAAAATGCATACAGAGCAGGCTACTCACCAAGCACATTATGAGAAAGAGAGAGAAATTGCTGTTAAATTCCCATGCATTCAAGCCAGGACAGCTGGTTAGGATTAAGGGAACATTCTAGCTTCGGTGTACCACTTTCCCACAGCTTCTATTACTTAAAAAAAGAATTTTTTTTTCTACAGCTGACATAAAGTCGGCATCATATCCTGTAGGCAGATAACATGTTTGATATAATCAGGATATTCCCCTAAAATACTTTCAATGCTGAATTCAGCCAGCAATTCCTTATTCATGAATCTGCATTTTAACCAGAGCATCCATTCACAGAATGACTAAACTATAGAAAGTAGATTATCACATGAGATCATCTATCCTTGCCAATAGCCATAGTGCTATTCACTTGCTCAATGGGCATGTCAGACTGTTTTTTTTTAAGATAAATGTTTGCATTCTTTTGAACTGCCTATCAAGATTAGACAGAAAATCCTTGTCAGATAACTTGGTCTTGCTACACAAGATATGACCACTGTGGTCAACCATACTGATTGCAGTGCTTCAGAAAGAAGTTCAGGGGAGAAGTTGGTCCCTGATCCTATCTTCCAACACATACTAGACAGTGTATAGAGTGCAGGTAATAGGACTGTGAAGAAAGCTGATCGCCGAAGAATCTATGCTTTTGAACTGTGGTGTTGGAGAAGACTCTTGAGAGTCCCTTATACTGCAAGGAGATCCAACCAGTCCATTCTAAAGGAGATCAATCCTGGATGTTCATTGGAGGGACTGATGCTAAAGCTGAAACTGCAATACTTTGGCCACCTCATGCGAGGAGTTGACTCACTGGAAAAGACTCTGATGCTGGGAAAGGTTGGGGGCGGGAGGAGAAGGGGACGACGGAGAATGAGATGGCTGGATGGCATCACCGACTCTGTGGACATGAGTTTGAGTGTACTCCGGGAGTTGGTGATGGACAGGGAGGCCTGGCGTGCTGTAATTCATGGGATCGCGGAGAGTCGGACACGACTGAGCGACTGAACTGAACTGAACTGAATAGGAAGTTCAGAGTCTCCAAAATGTGTTTTAAAAGTATCCTTCATTCTGCTCGTTAATCAGTATGTTACTGGTATTTATTCCAAGTCATCTATGGCCATCTCCAAGGAACCTTCCCTTCTTTCTTGACTAGTTAAATTATTTTAGAAATCTGTGGCAAGGAAAGCAATTACTCTTGGGATAAGTTAATCTAAACGAGACCTTGTTTGAGTTCTTAGGAATTTTGAAAGCTTGAGTTACGTAGTAATAAATACATGTGATTACTACAAACCTCCTTTAGGGATTTTTTTTTTTTTCATCTGTTCAGCCAAGCATGATTAGTTAAGAGTCTGATTTGTATTCCCCAGTCAGGGACTATACCTGTTGTGTGAGACTTGAGCAGGTCATTAACCTATGTAATCCTCATGTTCTTCATCTTCAGAGATGGGGTTCAATTGCATTATTGCTAAACGTCCTTCAATCCAGATATGCTATGTGCCTAAGTAGTTGTTCATCACGATGCTGTGTTGTGGTAAAAAGGTGTAGGATTTGAGCCCTACTCTTAAGATGGGTACAGTAGACATTAAACAATAAAAGAGGGCAATATTCTTTTATTTAACAAGTATGAATAACTTCCTGTAGGTAAGGCCCAGCTCTATGGCTGTTAACAAAGAAGGTGTCCCTGAAGTCCTGAGGAGAGTGATCGTGACAGACAGTGGGGATGGAACTGGGTTGGTTAAGTCAGGCAAATGTAGGCAAGATGCAGGAATAAGAGGGAACATGGTGAACCCTGGCAGAGGGTGCAGAGACAGTGAAAACAGTGGCCCGGTCGTCTAGCAGGTAGAGGCCAGGGACACTGCAAAATACTGTACAATGCACAGGACAGAGCATCCCCTCAAAAAAACAAAAACAGTGGCCTGGAAACCAAGGGTAAACTCCCTTGGTTTCAGTAGAGGCTGTGGTTTCAACCCCTGAATTTGTTCATTTACTCTTTCCTCTTTCATTCATTCATATATTTAAAAAACTATTGCTGAACAGTTATCAAGTTACTGTATACTGGGATACAAAAATAGACAGGACTCATCTCTGCCTTTAGTATAATTAATAATGTAATCTGTTGAGCCTTTATATGCCAGGTTGTCAGGAAGGTCCCCTGTTGAAGGGAATGGCATATTCCCTTGCCATAGAAGGGAATCCTACTCATGTAGGATTTTCAGACATTTATCACTAATTTTCACAAAAATACAATAAGATAGATATTACTTTCCAAATTTTATAATAGATTAATTGTCACTCAGCGATATTCTAAACTTATCCCAGCAGGTTGTTAAATCTTCCAAGATCATATAGTAAGTGAGAGAGTCAGGATTTGAAACCAGATCGTCTGTCTCTAGGATCTTTGCCTTAACCAGCACTATTCTGCCTTCGAGGAATTTGTTCAGTGAACTCTAAATATTTTGTTAAAGCAAAGAGACTTTTAGTCATGTTACAATCCCCATGTGTGAAATTACAAAGGGGTGAAAGAAAGTGAAAGTGTTAGTTGCTCAGTTGTGTCTGACTCTTTGTGACCCCGTGGATTGTAGGATTGTAGCCCCCGCACCACCCCGACTCCTCTGTCCATGTGATTTCCCAGGCAACAGTACTGGAGTGGGCAGCCATTCCCTTCTACAGGGGACCTTCCTGACTCAGGGATTGAACACATGTCTCCCGCACTGTAGGCAGATTCTTTAATGTCTGAGCCATCAGAGAAACCCAAGAATACTGGAGCAGGTTGTCATTCCCTTCTCAGGAGATCTTTCATCTATGAGTAACTCATGCTTTTAACCATAGTTTGGTCTTTATCCAATCACTTTTTCCAGTGGTATTTGGCATTTGAGAGTGTGGGTGGGTTAGGAGATAGGGAATGCAGTTTTATTCCATTTTATGTCAGTATCATCCCAAAGACAAGCCCATGTAGCATATATTCATTAATTATATGACTGTGAAAAGCATATAAGGCATCAGTTATGCATTACTTCAATACAGTAATCAAAAGTGAAAAGAAATTTAAGATACAGTTTATTGTTTTCTTTTCCATCTTTACTCTAATGTCTTGTCTTGTTCTTCAACTGCCTAAAAGATGTGGAGAGAATACATAAAACACAGAAATCCTGACACTCATCCCAGCAGGCTGCCATAGGCAACCTACCCTTGAATGGGGAGGAAGCGTGTCCTGACTTCTGTCTTCATGTCTTTTAAGGCCCAGGACTGGTCATTTCTCATTTGTGCATTCACAATTTCCCTTCTTGCCATTCTTTCCAAGTACTTGTTATTTCTTTTCTTCATTCTTTTCCTGGGGAGTGGAGAGAGGAAGTGAGATTCCAGGTAGGTGACCACAGCATTCCGAGGAGATAAAAACACATAGAAAGCTGGTGTGTTTGTGTAATCCCAAAGTTGGTCTCCTGAATATTTGGTAGACTATTTATATCCCTGAGCTGTAATGTTTTCAAGGATTTTTCAAGAAGGATTTTGCAGATTAAAGGGAAGACCACATTCACCCAAACTGTAGATGGTTACTCTAGTTAACATCTGGGCTGTGCCCTGACGTCAGGATTGTGGTGATGAAGTCCGGATGTTATAACTCAGCCATGTTTTCATTACTCATAAGCATTTGCTGCCTTTGGTTTTTTGGGGTTGTTTTTTTTGGTTGTTATTTTCAGACTCTTAACGTCTTAATCCATGATGGTGTCAGAGAAGACAGGAAAATGTAATTAGTATAGGGCTTGGGCCCCGAGTAACAGTTCCTCGCCTTTTTAAGTGCACTTTCAGGCCTTCATAGGATGTACAGCCTGTGGAAGATGGGCCCCAGGGCCTGCTCAGAGAAGCCTATTTTCATTCCATTGCAATTTTCACTTAAAACAAGTTAGGCAGTTTGTTAAGTCTTTTTAGGTTCGATATCATGTAGTAAGGAAACAGGAAAAGGCATAAAATCAATAATAAATATTTGAAAATTTCTGTAGTTGTTTTCTTTTAATCTGATTTTAGCTGTATGTGTTGCTGTTTAGTCACCCAGTCGTGTCTGACTCTTTGTGACCTCATGGACTGTAGCCCACCAGGCTCTTCTGTCCATGGGATTTCCCAGACAAGAACACTGGAGCAGGCTGCCATTCCCTTCTCCAGGGAATCTTGCCAACCCAGGGTTCGAACCCATGTCTCCTACCTTTGTGGGTGGATTCCTTACCACTGAGCCACCTGGGAAGCCCAGTTGTATGTGTACATACACACATGCATCTATAAGTATATAAACACAACATATATGTACAACACAGTGTTTACTGTTCTGGAGGAGAGCTGGCACAAAAGCAATTACACTGGAGCAGATTCACATTACAATGAACGTCCCAGAACAGTTTGGAAAAAGCATTGCTGCTTTTACTCTCTGACATGCATGCCCAGAAATTCAGAAAATTCTCAATAAGAATGTCTTCTTTCAAAACTCATTTTAGCTCTGTATCCATTAATTTATTTATGATATTCACTTGGCTTTTCGTATGGTAATGAGTTCCATACACATTTTGAATTCTTTCTTACATAGTGTTAATAGCTCAACTTTGGTTTAACCTGATACTGTTCCCACAGTTTTCTGGGTGTTACCCCAAGTTCTTCTCTGCTATTGCCAGGTTTGGGAACAGGATCATATGATAGTTTCCCATTTACCTTAGTCCTTCAGATGACTTTATGTGAACATTTTATAACTTCACGCTATGTACATGAAGATGTACACAGTAGTTTTAACAGTGAACCAATGTGATCTGTTCATGATGAGATTACTTTTCTGGTTTCAGTTCTTGATCATACTTACCATGTGCTGTGAATATAGCTTGCGCCTCAGTAGAAGTGTACCCTTAGAGTCAAGACATTCTTCTTACTCCCAGTCTTGTGCCTTTTCTGTTTGGTCAGACACCTTAACAGAACAATTATAATGGAACTATCCTTTGGTCCCATAAAATGTTTGCATGATGAAGCTTTAGGTATTTGAAAGCAAGTAAGTTAAACTTTTATTTCCAGGATATATGTCCTTAATCATGTCAGCTTTTTCTTACTGGGAAATGTCTCAGAATCTTTAAACAGCCTTTGCTAGATGCTGGCTAGCCTCCTGGCAGCCCTGTGTAGTTGATAAAATATTCTCATCTGCTCTGAGCAAGGTAGGATATGGTACGATTCTTTCCTCTCTTAGTCTCGGCTGTATGGAAGCATTAATGTAATCTTTAATTGCAGTGTATTTATTCTTTGTCTTTTTATCACTTATGTCTTGTTGATGATTCATATTAAGTTTTGATCACCTATAAACAAGAGGTCTTTTTAGCAGAAACTGGAATCCTCAGGCCTTTTCTCTTGTGCAGCATGGTTTTCTTTAGATTTTACTGAATCTAAATAGAAGGTTGGCCCATGTACCAGTTAAATCTAATTTTTCTCACCCTACATATACCTCCCCTTATCCATCATTCCAGTCTATTGAGATAATTTCGAGTCTTTATCTCTTCATATCCCAACTCTTTATTTTAGCTTTGTGACACCCATAGACTTTGTAAGCATGCCACTTGGAACTTGTAATCAAAGATTTTTTAAATTTAATTTAACCAAAATGCTACTTAGGACAAGATCAGTGACAAAATAAAGACTTCTCTCCATATTTATCCAGTTATCAATACTCTTAAAACTCAGTTACTCAGCCAAAGTATTACTATATCTGGTTTTCCCAGCACCCATCCAGTCTGAAAAAACATCACTAAAACTTGTAAAATGCTTTGCTAATACCAGAGGCAGGCCAAGTCCCCGATCAAGTAGCCTAATAACTTTCGAGAGTGAGTTGTGTAAGAATTGCCTTTTCACCTAACTCTTTCATGTTTCAATATTTTTATTTATTTTTGTCTGTGCTGGGTCTTCATTGCTGCGCGGGCTGTCCTCTAGTCGCAGTACACGGGCTTCTCTTAGCGGTGGCTTCTCTGGTTGTGAAGCGCAGGCTCTGGGCACCTGGCTCGGTAGCTGCGGCTCACGCGCTCCAGGACCCAGACTCAGTAGTTGTGGTGCGTGGGCTTAGTTGCTTCTCGGCCTGTGGGGTCTTCCCAGACCAGTGGTCACCGAACCCTTGTCCCCTGAGCTGGCAGGAAAATCCTTACCCACTGTGCCACCATCAAAGTCCCATGTCTCAATATTTTTAACCCAACTGCGTTATCTCTAATAATGACTATTTTGCCTTTATTTGTGTAGTGTTTACACCTTAAAAAAAGGTCAACATACATTCCCATGGAATCCCTTCAAAGAGATTAAGGAAACATATGTGATTATCTCCATTTTAAAGATGAAGAAACTTAATCTCTGAGAGTTTAAGAATCCAGATCTTATTATTTTAAGCATAGATTTCTTTCCATGACACCACAACAGGCAGTGTTCAATTGCATTTTATTTATATGTTAGGTCCTCGATGACTATGTTTGACTGGGTGGATAAATTTGTTCTAAAGGTCTTTGCACCCAAGGATTCTGCCTCAAACACTTTGCCATTTAAAATAAATAAAAAATTCTAGAAAGAACAAAAATTAAAGACCATATACTACCAAGAAGTACAGCAACAGGGCCTAAACCTATACATAAATATAATAAGTAATTTTAAAAAACAGTATATGTGATATGGCTTTTCCAGTAATCATGTACAGATGTGAGAGTTCAAACATGATGAAAGAACATTCGAGCACCAAAGAATCGATGCTTTCGAATTGTGGTGCTGGAGAAGACACTTGAGAGTTCTTTGGATGGCATGGAGATCAAACCAGTCAATCCTAAAGGAGATCAGTGCTGAATATTCATTGGAAGGACTGTTGCTGAAGCTGAAACTCCAATACTTTGGCCACCTGATGCAAAGAGCTGACTCATTGAAAAAGATCCTGATGCTGGGAAAGATTGAAGGCCAAAGGAGAAGAGGGTGGCAGAGGATAAGATAGTTAGATAGCATCACTGACTCAATGGACATGAATTTGAGCAAACTCCAGGAGATAGTGAGCAACAGGGAAGCCTGACATGCTACAGTCCATGGAGTCGCAAAGAGTCAGACATGACTTAGTGACTGAACAACAAATATGTGATATTTGCAGTGTTTATAATTGTGTTTTCCAAATCCTGGCCTTCAGATTGGTGCCAGTCCAAGAGGAAATTTCCAGTGAGTGATCTGCAACAAAATGAGAAACGAACAATTATGGATTGAATTGTGGCCCTTCCAAACTTATATGCATGTATGCCATCCTAAAGGAGACCAGTCCTGGGTGTTCATTGGAAGGACTGATGCTGAGGCTGAAACTCCAATAGTTTGGCCACCTCATGCGACGAGTTGACTCATTGGAAAAGACCCTGATGCTGGGAGGGATTGGGGGCAGGAGGAGAAGGGGACGACAGAGGATGAGATGGCTGGATGGCATCACCGACTCGATGGACATGAGTTTGAGTGAACTCTGGGAGTTGGTGATGGACAGGGAGGCCTGGCGTGCTGTGATTCATGGGGTCGTGGAGAGTCGGACACAACTGAGTGACTGAACTGAACTGAACTGTGCTAAGTCACTTCAGTCATGTCCAACTCTTTGTGACCTTGTGGACTGTAGCCCAGCAGACTCCTTATCCATGGAATTCTCCAGGCAAGAATAGTGGAGTGTGTTGCTATGTCTTCTTCCAGGGGATCTTCCTGACCCAGCATTCAAACCTGCGTCCTTATGTCTCTTGCATTGGCAAATGGGTTCTTTACCACTGGCACCACCTGGGAAACCCCCAAATTTATATGTTGAAGTCCAAACACCCAGGACCTCAGAATTCAGTGACTGGGTTTGGAGATAATGGCTCCCCACTCCAGTACTCTTGCTGGGGAAATCCCATGGACAGAGGAGCCTGGTAGGCGACAGTCCATGGGGTCGCAAAGAGTCGGACACGACTGAGCAACTTCACAACTGAGATTAAATGAGATCTAAAATGCAGGGTCATAATCTAAGAAGACTACTGTTTTTAAGAAGAACAAGAGGCACCAGAAACATTCACACAGAGAAAAAAGGCCCTGTGAGGACACAGTGGAAGGTGACTGTCTACACCAGACCAGCCCTGCTCGTACCGTAAACTGTAATAAATATAAATTCATTAGATTGCCAGCATCCAGAACTGTAAGAAAATACATTTCTGTTGTTAAGGCACTCAGTCTCTGGCATTCTGTTATGGCAGCCTGAGCAGACTAATCCAGAAATATGCTGAATGTTTTTAAGTATCAAACACGTTAATATTTTATTAAATTAATACTAAGGTTAATGTTAATTTCCAAATATTCAATTTAAAATCATATCCTTTATTCCATCTTTATTTGTTATTAAAATATCCTGGCTTTTATGAAATTGCAGTCATCTAGAAGTTGGTTTCGGATGATGTGGATTAATGCACTTACTTAAGATAATAAAAATTAGAATCAAATCCTCTGCCCACATAGTTTGGAAATCTTATTAGTTTATGACATTCCTAAGTGTAGAAGTCATTGAAGAAGAACATGTGAGAGAAGAAATGATGTTCTGTTGGCCAGCTGACTTCAACCAGAACTCTGAACTGCAAAGAACTATCTGAGATCTTTGCAGAAGCTTAATGAAGCAGATGGGAACAATATTGTTCTGGTAGGGAGCAGTGATTATTTGGGTCAAAAATGATCAAGTCATATTAAAGCAATAAAAAGGTAAAATGAATGGAGCAGAGCTATTTGGTAGAATTTTATAGGGAAGCATTTATTCAACAAAAACTCACTGATGCTCTCCCATGTACCAGGCATTGGGCCAGACTATGGAGTTATAGCAGTGAAGACGGCTCACTCCATGTGTGAAAAGGTCTCACTATCTTCTACTCAAGTAGACTGAAGGAAGTGGTAGAAGTTCCAGAAATGGGCACAGTGTCCCCAAGAAATTCCAGCCCAGCCTGGAGGGTCCTAGCAGGCAGAGATATTTCAGAGAGAGTGGGTGACGTGCAGAAAGACAAGAAGCAGCCAGGTGTGTCATGGAAGGGGTGACATCACTGAAGGCTTGTCATTTGGAGACGTTTGTCTAATATGGAAAAAGAGTGATAAATGGGGATTGTTTGGGATGGGAGAGAATTGGTCCCAGATATGTTTTGGTTTTCTGTTAATTGCTGTTTTTGTTATTTTGGTTTGGGTTGTTTGGTTTTTAATCAGGATGAAAGAGACTTAAGCTGAAGGGGAAGTTGCCAGTTGAAGAGGATGAAGAGGGGGAAGGGGAGAGGGGAAGGAAGGGAGGGAGAGAGGAAGGGAGGGAGAAAGAAATAGAAGTCAAAACTCTGAGAAAGGGATAAGAAACTAGTTAAAGCCTGAGACTAGTGGAAATGGGGTGGAGACAGTTGTGGGAAGAGATCAGTTGACAAGGAGTGTCTGGAGAGCTGGCATAGATCATAACAGATAGGCTCAACTTTCTTAATGCAGTTCTGGCGATGCAATCTGATAAAAATGGTTCAGAGCTTGAGATGAGTCAGGAAGGTTTGGAGGAATCAGTAAGGAATGGAGAGAGAGAGGTCCAGAAGTGAGTCAAGAGCCCCACGAAGGTTAGGGAGCCTGGAGTGCTGATAGCTCCTGTCTGCAAAGCTGTGGGATCCTCTCCAGCAGTAACTCACTGTCACAGGAAGGAAAAAGGAGTGGATTGCAGCTCTAATTCTGTGGGGGATTTGTCTGGCTGAAGGCAGGAAGAAGCTGGGATGCCAGGGAATTGGGGGTGCGTGTCAGAAAGAAATGAATGAGTGGTTCACCCAGAGCCGGGCTGTGGAAGGAGAGGGATGGGAGGTTGAAATCAGAATGAGGTATTGGAGCTGAAAACTTCCAAAGCAAGCCCTCTAGGGGATAAAACGACCCAGACTGTGTCCAGTGAAGGTCTTGGAATTGCCAGGTTGAAGCACGGTTGGAAATTGTAAGGTTGCAGTCTCTACAGGAACTTGGCCTCCTGGTAAGTCTGTCGGAGTTGAAATGAAAGAGAAGTGTATGAACCAAGAGCTAGAGTCTTCCATGAAGAAGGAGGAGCAGCAGGAGATTGGATTGCTGTAGAGTTGATGGCCTCAGCTTCAAAAGAAATGGGAGCGTTTGGAGCATTAGCATCAGGAAACAGTAGTTCAGAGAGAACGGCTCTTCCTGCAGGTTATTTAATGGATATGAAAGCAGGAGAAAGCTGCAAGAGAAGAGGTGTGCTTCCGGAGATCCAGGTCTCCAGTCAGAGCAGAAGGTACAGAAGCTGCAGCAAACGTTAACAGTTAAGTGAGGATGCCAGTGGTACAGGGACAAGGGCTGGGAGGAGGAGGAGACAGGAGTGAGGAAACGCTGTGCCGGGCGATGCGGTGTAAGAGGTGCTTCAGTTAGTTACGGAGCCCCCGCTCTGTGCAAATACAGAGCTGATGACCGGACTAACAGGTCCCTGCCTTCCTGAAACTTCCGTATCAAACGGCTTGCCTTTTGCTTCATAACTAAAGGTGACAGAGAGCAGAGGCATGGTTTCAAGTGACTGCAAGACTGCAACTAAGCATTTACATGTTATGTGCTAGGTTTGCCATAAACAATATCCCACTAAAATGAATCGCAGACCAGAAAGAACACTTAACTTTGAGCAATTTCAGGTAGGGCCATGGGGCTGGTTACTAATAAAATATTACATAGTTCGGTTAGAAAATTATTCCTACACCGTCGTTAGCTTTCAGCATTTGGTATTTAACCTCAGAGGTAAGCTGGTCTATTTTTTGCACCTGTTTGAGTGTACTTGTAATGTGTCTTCATCGTCAGATATTTGCACTGCATTGGGACAAGCAGACACCGTAGTTGTCAAAAGCAGTGTAGCTACTTGGAACATGGATCTTGGAGTCAGACTTAGGGGACTTGAACTCCCATTCTGCCACATACAATGTGGGTAACTATGGACAGGTTACTTCACCTCTTTGTGCCTTAATGTTCTCAACCGTGAAACGGGCATGATGGTAACACATCTAACACACGAGGTTGTTGTGAGGATGAAAGGAGCCACTTTAATCAAAGCACTTAGAAAGCTGCCTGGCATATTCTCGGTGTTCAGTAAGTGTTAACAGGTACTGTAATTGCATATAGTGTGTCTCTCTTTTAAAAGGTGCTGTATCTTCTATAGTGGATCCTGCAGGGCAAAATATTGGCTGTACTAGCTTTGCTATTGTATTCTGACCTAGTAGCAACTGAGCCAAATTGCACGAGCAGATAGTAATGTCTGGCAGTGCCTGAAGTTTGGACTGCTAATGGAGCGACTGGAACTGACTCTCACTTGGCATCCAACCAAGTCGTGAGTCCTCACCGTCACTTCAGCCACATTTTTTGTCTCTTATCTCTCTGTTTTCAGTGGTTATACATTAAATACTTACTTTGAAAAAGTGATTTGCTGGCTTCTTTCTGGGCAGGAGGTGAAACTCCTTGCAACGTGGTTGAGGACACAGGCTGTCCGGATGGTATGCTCGTTAACAGAGGAGGCTGTTTCTGCCTGTGTTGAATAGAGACACTCAGTCTGGGTTTGTTCATTATAGTTTTGCAATCAAGGTCCCTTCTGGGTGGGGCACGGTACTGACAACAAGACAGGAATGAACAGTATTTATGATCTAAATCATGGGAGGCATTGCTTTATGCACTGCTTTATTCATCCAGTAAATATTGGAACCATGTCCTGGGCACTGGGCTAGACCCTGGGACGCTGTGCTAGCCCTTCTCCCTGGACTCTCTCCAGATATGTGAATGGTAACTCAGGTGAATATGGTAAAGGAATGAGTGGGGCGGTGGTGTGCAGGTGATGTTGGATGATGGAATGTGGTCATGTAAAAACAGTCGTGGTTTTGTAGGCACCTTTATTATGAATACTAAACTGATATCAACCTCTGTCCCGGAACTCTTTATTCAATAAGATTTCTGAGTGGTCTTCATTTTCTAAAGCATTTGAAACATCAAATTCTTCTATTTTAGACGAGATACACACATATGTACACAAACATAAATACTCGCAGCCCAGAATGCCACCGTATGCCTGAATCTACCCAGCAAAAGGAAGAACGCTGCGTGTGTTGAATTATCAGTAACTTCACTCACACTAAGGATACCACTATTGCCATCTTAATTCTGAATTCTTTTTTGATCAAATCAATCTTACCCGAGATACCTGAGACTCCTACAGAAAAAGAAAATCTAAGATATTTTAAGGGCATGCTTTCAGACTTTTGGAAAGAAAGTTATTTTTTTCTTTAAATGAAAACATCTTTACCTCAGTTCTTCTTTTAATTTGCCATCATTGGAAATGGCCTCTAAAAATCTCAATTCTGGGCAAAAGCTGTTACTGGAGTTTTAACCTTCAGTGTTTGGTATTTGGACTTCCTCGGGTGGCTCAGATGGTAGAGAATCTGCCTGCAATTCAGGAGACCTGGGTTTGATCCCTGGGTTGGGAAGATGCTCTGGAGAAGGAAATGGCCACCCATTCCGGTATTCCTGCCGGAGCCTTGTGGGCTACAGTCCTTGGGGTTGCAAAGAGCCTTGGAGGTAAAGCAGGCTACTCTGCCTTCTCTAGTAATTGTGCTTTCTCAGGACCACTGTCTTGGTCTAAGTTCTGGCCCCTTCTGTAGCCTGTTAAAGTGTTTTTTTAAAGCATTTTTAATGTTTTACATCCACCTGAATAACTTCTGAAGGTGGGGGCTGGGCAGTATCTTAACTTGGATTTCCCCTGGTTAAAAAGTCCCTGAGACAGTGACTTGGGGGCATTCGCTTATTGAGGACATGCTCACCAGGAGCGTGAGGAAATACTGAGGCGAGATCAGTGAGTGATGAGCCAATGAAGAGTTACTGAGCAGATTCCTGCTGTGGGTGTGCTTACGCTACCATTGCTACAAGACCTCCCCAAATGCGGTGGTGTAAAATAACCACTGAGGAAGCCTCCCAATCCTGTGGAGCAGGATTTAGGATGAACACAGGGGCCTCTGCATCATAAGATCTGGGGCCTCAGAGGGGAAACTTTCAAAGACTGGGGTGACGCCACAGCCGGGGGCTCGAACCACCCAGAGGTTTCTTCATCTGGGTGTGGTGGTGGATGCCTGCCGTCAGCTGGCACCTTAGCTGGGGCTCAAGAGAACACCTACACGTGGGCTCTAGATATGTGACCTGGGCTTCCTCCCAGCACGGGAACCTCAGGGCCGCCAGACTTATCAGGTGGAACCGGACTCCAAAGCAAAGGCCAGGCAGCATCACAGCTTCTGACCTGACCTGAAGGTCACACAGCCACATTCTGTGGGTCACAAGCATGTGGCAGTCCTGCCCCAGTTCAAGGCGGCGCAAAGACTACAGCTCGGCTCTCAAAGTATGTCAGAAACTTCCTGCATGTTTTCGAAAAACAAACCATTGCATCACAGTATAGGCAACCATCTTCATTCATGACTGGAAGCATCAGACGGAGGGGGAAAATGTAGGAGGGAAAAATGCGTTAACCATAAATTACAATATAATGTAACATATGGGTGATAAGAGACAGGTATGCACCAGGTATCATAGGGTCACAGAGGAGGGGCACTTAGCTTGGTCATGAGGTTCAGAGAAGGTGGGTTACAGTCAGTCAGATGAAGAAAGAAAGGTAGGGGGGAGATTTCAAGTAAAAGGAATATCAGCAGTTGGTTAGTATGTACAGTTTGGTGAAGTGGACCAAGGAAAGTGGCAGATCAAAGTGGAAACGGAAGGTCATGAAAAGTCTTGAATGTCACATGAACAGGCAGGGACCTTATTTTTAGGTAGAGTGAAGAATTGTTAAGGGTCCCTGTAAGCATCCAGGGTAGAGAGCCTGAATGAAGGAAGTTTAGCTGAGCTAAACTTGGGGGATGGACTCGATAACTATTACAAGGTAAAATAATACCTGGGATGTTAACACTGGGCCTCCCTAATGGCTCAGCAGTTAAAAGAATTGCCTGCAGTGCATGAGATGCAGGAGACACAGGTTCAGTCCTGGGTCGGGGAGATCCCCCGGAGGAGGGCATGGCAACCCACTCCAGTATTCTTGCCTGGAGAACCCCATGGACAGAGGAGTCTGGCGGGAAATGGTCCACTGGGTTGCACAGAGTCGGACACGACTGAAGCGACTTCACACACATGTGGAGTGAAGCAAAGAGCAAAGTTTATATAGATTTACTATCCAGTTCCTACCCTGGACACTTGAAGGAATGGTGCTTCCAGTAAGATGAGGAATGTTGGAGGAGAATCAGGTTAAGGAGGAAGAGGTGCGTATGAGGTGCCTGTGGCCATCCCAGTGCACGTGGCCAGTGGTCAGGTGCGTGTCTGAGGCTAAACTGGAAAGAGTAGACAGATAGGGCTGGAGATACCGACTTGGGAGTGATCAGCAGATAGGGAAAGAATGGGGGAGGGATGTAAGAATCCATGGAAAGATAAGAGCAGGTCTTTTTGGTTCCAAGAATGCAGATGTTGCTAATTACTTGAAGTCGTTCAAACCTTATCACCTCTATTTTCTTGATGATGAAGACTAATTATCTGTTGAGAGAAGATGGAGTCCAGATACTGAGAACAATTTGTTCAAACAATGAACAAAGAGAAACAACAAATGTGGACCATGCACAGGAAAAATAAAAGGTTTACTCTTTTGGACCATGCACGTCTTAGCACCTCTTCCTGATGCTGGTATGCCTTTCACGTGTACTCTGAAATCTTCACCCTGAGGCCCATCACTAACTAGGCAGCAACACTGCTAAAAACGCATTAGGGTCATACTCTCCGTAATCTCCGGCATTCTTAAGTTGATTTCAGTTTCTTTGGATTCACACATACACTGAATCATCACTAAACAAGAAAACCACTATTTTCAAATTTAAGCCTTCACAAATGGAAACACCTATTATGAAATGGAAAGAGATTTTTCTTTCGTTTTCCCTTGTTATTTCCCAGTCATTATTCCAGAACATCTCAACAATCTGTATTTGTGTCAGTAAGACTTTCCAACAGATGATAGATACCAGGCTTCTTCTGCAAACCTTCATTGCTTTACTTGAGTCTGAACCACAAGGAATTCATACTATTATTGATGCCCTAGGAAAGATGTCTTTCCAAGAGGAGTTGGCAGGAGAAGAGAATGTGTTTGAAGAGCATGAAGACAAGATGAACAAGACTTTCTTTTTTATGAGCACATGCTCACCTTCCTCAGCAGACACTTACAGTATAATTACCGTCCCATCAGGGTGCTCAAGTTTTTTTTTTTTTTTTTTTTTAACCTGTAAAGGGCTCCTTGTTTAAAAGGTTGAAAACCACCAGTTTAGATAATCCTAATCCATCGGTAATCCCCTCATAGCCCTTTCGATTGCCTTCCCCGAGAAAGCTGCCATCCGTGCTCCTAAGGGTGAGACAAATGGGCAGATCTAAACTTTACCCCGTTAATGAAGCATGGTAAATGACCAAAAGGCAAGCTGCCAAAGGAGGAATGAAAGGGACGCATGGTATGGATAGTCCATACCAGCTAATTAGGTCCTGAAAGATAGTGGTGTGCGAATAAAGCCTCTTATTTCCTTGCAGCCCAGCAGGGTCCCCTAGGAAGGAGACTTTACCAACTGAGTGGGGCGGGGAACCAAAGGATTCATCAGCATCCTTTGTCCCTGTTGAAAAGCCTGAGAGCTGCTCCTCACAACACTTCTCTGCCCTTCAGAGAAAGTGAGGGCAGAGCATGAAGAAGGAAAGGGAAAAAGGTTTTCTTCTGTTTTCTCTGTTACATCCGTAGAGCCTCTTACCACAATATTAATTTTTCTAATTCTCTTCCTTTTATGATCTACAGTCGAAACTCAGCTAGAATATCAAAACGTATCAGAGGGCAGAATGAGTTTGAAGACCAGGAACTGAAGAAAAAGAAACCAAAGGAAAAAAATGTACCCCAAACAGGTGCATTTCCTTAGTCTAGGAAAACTTGTGTGCAAGTGCAATAGGACGTCCTGCTTGTTCATACTGACGCTGTGTACTACAGAAATTTGCCTAATGATACATTTCTAAGTGGCCTTAACTCTTAATTAAAAGCCCATCTCATCTCTTGGGATAATGTCTGAGCATCTGCTTCTATTTCAGGTGATGAGAAGTTCAAAGTATGCATACAGGGACAATGGTGCTTTCATCTCTAAGTTGTATATATAACTCTTGTGACCCCATGGACTCTTGCAGCTCCCTGGACTGTAGTCTCCCAGGCTCTGACTGTTGAGACCCCATGGTGGCAGGCTTCTCTGTCCATGGGATTCTCCAGGCAAGAATACTGGAGTGGGTTGCCATGCCTTCCTCCAGGGGATCTTCCCAACCCAGAAATCAAACCCTCATTGCAGGCAGATTCTTTACTGACTGAGCTATGAGGGAAGCCCCATACAGGGACAATAAGAATCCACAGTTTGTCATCCTGAAGCCCTTTATGAAAGCACAATATTTCACAACTAGACTTTGAGTCTATGTAAAAATAACTTAGGTGTAGAAAAGCCCCAGAGCTTTTCTCCTTTCTTTCCCAGCTGTCTCCTTCTCTTCCCTCATAGATTCATTTCCCTTTCCTCTTCATCTCTGCTTTAGCTGTCCTTGCCATCTTTCTCAGCCTCCTGAATACGATTAGTAGAGAGAGCCCTTGTTGTTTTCATCTAGTCGCTCAATTGTATCCTTTTTGCGACCCCATGGACTGCAGCATGTCAGGCTTCCCTGTCCTTCACCATCTCCTAGAGTTTGTTCAAACTCATATCCATTGAGTTGATGATGCCATCCAACCATCTCATCCTCTGTCATCCCCTTCTTCTGCCCCCAATCTTAGCCAGCATCGGGGTCTTTTCCAGTGAATCAGCTCTTCACATCAGGTGGCCAAACTTCTGCTTCAGCATCCGTCCTTCCAATGAATATTCAGGGTTGATTTCCTTTAGGATTGACTGGTTGGATCTCCTTGCAGTCCAAGGGACTCTCAAGAGTCTTCTCCAACACCACAGTTCAAAAGCATCAGTTCTTTGGCGCTCAGCCTTCTTTATGGTCCAGCACTATCCAGAACGACTCATAACTGAATAGTTTGCATGCCAAGCCACCCTTACCTGCTGCCAGTGTGACAGTGTGAAGCAAACAGGCTGATCTATGTTGTTAATGTGCATCTCCAGAAAAAGTTCAGATTTTCCACATTCTGGGGCTTTCCCTACCAATATTATGAAATTAAATTAATATTATAAAATTAAAGAGAATGCATATATTTCCATCTGAATGGAAATTGTTAATGAATAACTTGGTTAATGATGTTGTTTAAAAAAAAACAAAAACACTTCCGAGTGATCATTGTATCCTTTTCTTGTACCTGTATTTAAAACATCTTAAGGAAGACTAGATGAACTATCACATGACTCACTCAAATGTCATTTTCATGTTCCTTTGAACAACCAGCCCCTCTGTGTGAGTTTGAAACTGGCTAAGCCCTTTACTTTTTCTAGAGCTTCTGTGGCTTAGGGGTCGCTATTACAGGAAAAGAGCAAGTGCAGTCTGGTAAACTGCACAAAGATACACCTGAGGCTCCAGAAACAGCTATTCCAAGTGAGATTCCCATAGTAGGCTGAAGTTTGTTCCTCTGGAAGTTTCCATAAAGGGCTAAGGAAAAAGTCTCCCTGATCTTGTTCTCTTGTGTCTACTGTTCATTTGAAGATTAAGATTATTTATGTTCAGAAAGCGCTGTAGCACTTACATAGCTCTCAGCAGGCGGAGGGTTGGTGGGATGCACTCGTGTTTATCACTGGCACCAGAACAAGCATCACAGAAATGCAGGCTCCTTGGCTTACCTCCCAAACTCTGCTTTCTCTCCAGCTGACTTCAAGCCACTTAGTAAATTGTTTTGTTGTTTGAGGAGAACATTTCTCTCTGGGTTACGGTTCTGCAGGAGCCAATATTTTAACACTCTTCTTCTGGAAAGCTTCCCATTTCTCATACTTTCCCCTCATTGGAGTCTTCTTTGAAGCAGAGAACATGGCACAGGCCGGAGATTACATATCAGGATTGTTTCCCTCTTGAGGTCTGGGCCCATGTGTGTGTGTGTGTATTGGGTAGTTGTTTCATTGGGTACTTAGAATATGGTGTAATATTGAGTGGGATCCTGGATCCAATCCTGGAACATTTCACACTGAAGAAGGCTCTCCATGATGACAGATCCAACTTACATCCCCAAATGATATCAAGTCATTTGGCAATTATGTGCCTGTGATCCACTAGAGGTGATGGAATGGTAGACCCCAGTCTGATCTTGTCCTCCCTGTCTTCCCCCGTATAACCCAACCTTGTTACCCGTTTCAGTTACCTTGGACTTTTCACTGCTCCACACACAACTTAAAGTGGTTCCTATTTTTGTGTCTTTGCCTCCATAGTATCCAATACTGGAATATTCACCCCAGTCTTCAGTGATTTAACGTGAAGCCCTTAATCTCGCTAGACATCTGCAGATCATAGCTCCTCTAGACATGATGTGTTGCACATTGTTGTTTGTAGATTAGAGATAAGAAACTTATAGCCGTAGGTCAACACTCTCAAACACTCTCAACACCTCCTACCCAGTGTCCTTTCTGTATAAGGAAGAAAGAGAAAAATCAAGTGATCGTATATTCAGAACCTGACTTCTAACCGCACCATTTTGCCTGGTTTTGTTCTGGCTTTCCAACCAGACTGTGTGCTCTGAAGATAGGGACCGGTCTTCTTTTCACTTAGACACTCCCGCACCTCCCAGCATAGTACAAGGCACACAGTTTTTTTGTTGTTCAGTCACTCAGTCGTGTCCAACTCCTTGTGACCCCATGGACTGCAGCATGCCAGGCTTCCCTGTCCTTCACTATCTGCCACAGTTGCTCAAACTCATGTCCATGGAGTTGATGATGCCATCCAGCCGTCTCATCCTCTGTTGCCTTGTTCTTCTCTTGTCCTCACTCTTTCCCAGCATCACAGTCTTTTCCAGTGAGTGGGTTCTGTGCATCAGGTGGCCAAAGTATTGGAGCTTCAGCTTCAGCATCAGTCCTTCCAATAAATATTCAGGGTTGATTTGCTTTAGGAGATCACACAGTAGGCTCAGCAAATGCTTGCTCTTCTCTGATGGTTCTGGAGAGGAGTGGTTTTTATGAACTTCCAGGAAATTGGGCTGCTAAGTGTATAACCCAGAGCCATGGTTGGGCAGCAGCAGCCCTGCTCCAAGGCTTCCAACCAAGAGCCACCGCAGAGCTGACCTCAGATCTCCAAGCCCTGGAGGAGGACAGCTTCACCTGAAGAAGGGAAGCTTTTTTCTAATGTGTTAAAGGGTGCTAATACCTCACTAAACCACATACCTGTAGGTCAGGGTATCCTGAGAGGGTACATATTCTGATTTCCTCGATGGTTTTGTGTGAGTTAGAGATTCAAGTCTATCACACAGAGAGGAAGGATGGTCAAAATTAGTTTAATGAGCTGATAGGTTTTAGTTTTATATTATCACAGTGTCTGTAGAGAAGAGAGGATTTTGTTTTTGAGATTTCCTTTAAAATTAAACTGCTTCTGTATACCAGTATAAATACATATTGGTTAACATGCATATTTATACACATACACACAAAGAACTTGGTTTGGCTAAAAGTGAAAACATGTGCAAGCCTGGATGTTTAAGAGCATAGAGTTGCCTGATACTTATTAACTTAATCCAAAGGATGTCAGAATGAGTAACCTGTTCATTCATTAATTCATTCTTTCAGCATGTGTATAGGTCCATAGCGTTTAAAATTGGTCAGTTATAACCCAGGAAGAGATGTGGCTTTGATCGCTCTACTCTGAAAATACTACAAATAATCTTCTATGTGGTCAGAAAGGTCAACAATATGCAAGGAATCTGAGCAACAGAAAGCTTTGTCCTCTCCTTGTACAATCATCGTTCCTGGTTCTGACAACTGCACCGCAGGGTCCTCAGAACAAGCAAAACACCTGAAAGGATGGAAGGACTTCCGTATGAGGATAATTTGTATGTAATCATGGAAGATCAGGGCTGGAAGGGACTTTGAAGCCATGTAAGCCTCCAGTCTCTACATTTTACAAAGGAAAAAAAAAACTCCATAACTGAAAAGACTCAGTGCTTTGTATTTTGTTTCTTATTTTAGAAAGGTCAGATTATTTTCAGGACCCCCATGTCTCCTTTACCCTTGATGCCCAGAGCCAGGAGCATGTAGCTCTGGCTTTGTTCTTCTACTGCCTAACAGTTTACCTGGGTGAGTAGTAGGTCCTTGTAGATGGAGATCAGATTTTAACTTCAACCTCAAGTTGTTTTTATTTCAATAGAAAGGTGATAATTGTTGCCCTGTACAACATTTATGCTAAATATTTTTAATTGATTCTTTTGAATCCATCTCCAAAGCACATACCATAAGGGTTACCTGGCTCAGAGTATAAAAGGAATACTGTCAGAGTTTAATAAATTTTTAAAAGTAATACAAGAACCTATGCTTTAATACACTCAAACAAATATACTATTTTTCTTTTTTTCACCACTGAAGGCATCATTATACAGGTAATTTCCTATGGATGTGGGCAGAGCAACTGTATGACAAGGTTGACAGCCTAATTAGGGGGTTAGGAATTCTAAGTTTCAATTCTGTTTTTAACATCAATTTATAAAGAGGATCAGACAGAATTTTATAATCAAATTTCCCATTAGTTAAGGTAAAATAATACCATTAACTGATGTGGCAATCAACTTGAACTAAGATTATTAAAAATAATTGAACTAATAAATAAAATCTTTGAAGTTTGCAGAAAATCAAGAACATAACAACGTATTAGAAAACTGAGTGAGACTTAAAGAGATCATAGTCAAAGAGAGACTTCTACATCTTGATTTTGCAGCATTTTCCTTGCTGAAACACCGTAGTAGAGCCTACCTTCTGCATTCTTTTAATCTTTAAGTAAATTCATGATTTCTTCTAGTTTATATGGTTTAAAGCATTCTACATTAACAGATTATATTTTTGATTTACTAGAAATACATTATTCAGAATTTCAAAAATGGGTTCCATTTTAACATCAGAAAATGGATAATACCTTAATTGTAGGTTTTTAAATTTCACTTTGCCTTTTACTGCTTCTTACTGTTAGCATTTTGTATAATAAGTACCAAACCTTCTAGTCTTCAAACAATCCTCCTAAAAACTGCCAGCTATTTATAGTCCTTGCTCCTCTATTTTGCTTTAATGGATGCTTTTAAAGCTGTTAGAAATTAAAGGCTGCCATGACTGAATGTGTATATGGCAATTTGTCCAAATTGACTTATTACTGCGGCCTAGTGGGTGATGATGAGCCTTCTGGTCCCATTTTTTAGGAAATATCCTCCAAGACAGTGATTTCTGGGAAAAGATTCAATTATCTTTCAGCTAAAAAAGAAAAAACTCTAGTTAATTGGTGGCTTCAACCTATGGATTAATTATTGTGAATCTGTAGTTTATGAGGCTTTGTCCTTTAATACTGCATTTCTTTCTACTGCACAAGAAAATTAACACAAATTAGCCCCAGGTTGATATTTTATACACAGGCTCAGAATACCACTCCTTGAAGAAATTTATCATTCTGCAAAGGTGAAAGTGGTTAGAGTTAGTTGAATATACAGATTTCCTTTTGGCTTTATGCTTCGAGGAGAATGCAATGCTTTCTCTCTGTATTTTCCTTATAGCTCCCAGAGGAAAGAGGAACCAACTTTAGACCCAACATCAAGCTATCATTACCTCATTTTATAAGTGCAAATAAGGCCGTTGTCATCCCTGGCCCATCGAATATCATTCCATAGTCAAAGAGACCTTAGATACTTCATCTTTAAAATTAGAGTAAAAGATAAAGTGTATTTCTTCTTTTTACTGCCTTGTTGCCAGTTTTTCATTTCTAAATGGATATGCTTATAAAAATGCAAGCAGCCTCAATGCTCTTTATTATTAAATTCTGGATAAGACCCTATCACAATAAAAATGACCAGAAGAAAACAGCTATCACAAGTAAATTGCCTGTTAATCAAATGTATTATACACTCCTGTACAGCTTCTTTATACGCTAGAAACAACTTGACTTCCCTTTGGGGAAAAATATGGCTGATATGATGCAGAAAACGTTAAAAGTACACAAATTACTCCATTTTTTAATGTTTCTTTTTAATTTTTGTAAATCTGCTAAACTTTACCTTATCTTTTTAAAGTAATGCATGCGTGCGTGCATGCCTGCTCAGTCGTGTCTGACACTTTGCTACCCCATGGACCCTTTGTATCCCACCAGGGTTCTCTGTCCATGGAATTTTCCAGGCAAGAATGCTGGAGGAGGTTCTACTCTAGGGGATCTTCCCAACCTAGGGATTGAACCCGCATCTCTTTCATCTCCTGTATTGGCAGGTGGATTCTTTACCATTGGTGCCACCTGGAACGCCCTTTTAAATTAATGTACTGTGGTAATTGGTGCTTCAAGTGCAGCATGCAGAGTAACAAAGATTATCCTACCTACCCAGTTCCAGTGACTCCTTTACACAGTACAGAGCACTCCCAGGTCAGCAGCAGGGGTGCAAAGGTTGTACTTCTCCACCACAGGGATGCAGAGGGGCAGCATTTCCCACCCACTTCTCTGTTACAAGGGATGGCCCATCCCAGGTAGCCTGGTCTCACTATCTCATGGGCTCCTGACCGCCACCTAGAATTCAGCCTCTCCCTTATTGATTCAGACCAACATTCCTTGATGCTGGGAAAGATAGATGGCCAAAGGAGAAGGGGATGAGGTGGTTAGAATAACCAACTCAATGGACATGAATTTGAGCAAACTCCAGGAGATAGTGGTAGAGAGAGGAGCCTGGTGTGCTGCAATTCGTGGGGGTCACAGAGTCGGACGTGACTTAGTGACTGAAAAACTTTCAGAGGCTGCAAAATGTGTGAACAGCAAAGAACGTGGGCTTTGACTGTAGCCTGACAGTCTCCTCTGTCCATGGGAGTTTTCAGGCAAAAGTACTAAAGGTTGCCGTTTTCTTCTCAAGGAGATCTTCCCAGGGATTGAACCTGGGTCTCCTGTATTGCAGGTGGGTTTCTTTACCAAGTGAGCTACCAGGGAATCTAAATAAATATGAGTTAGGTTCAAATTTTGTGTCGGTGGTTTAATAGCTAAATGAGCTGGGCAATATGCTGAACTTTTCTGAATCATTCTTCTGTAGTTCACCTCAAAAGTAGGCATAATAATGTCTAATTTATAGAAAGGTGATGATGTTTAAATGAGAAAACTCAAGTCCTCCTAAAGTTCTCAAAATATTTTCTGGTTTGTCTTCTTTTAAACAACATTATTTATAAATCAGTAATTTGGGCTTTTTCTTCTTCATATACAACTCATTTCTGTGCCAAAAGAACCCCCCAAAATTAAACTTCCCAGCATTTGTGTGCCTCTTATGGTTGAGTGGGGCTTCAAAATTTAATCCATGTAACTCTCCAGCGTTCATTCTACAAATGTAACTTACATGCACCATTGTTTTATTTTATATTCAACCGAAGACAGAGTTTAAAAAGAGAACCAAGCAAAGGTATTTCTACCACTTAGCAGATGTTTCCCTATCTAGTCTCCTTTGATATGAAACGGTAGTGCTTAGAAACAGTTTTCATTTGGAATATTGTCCTCAGATCTCCTTGTATACAAATCTTTTCTTCATAGGCTGTGTGTTCTCGTAAATGAACTATCCAAAATATATGTACTAATTAAGGCTGATTTCAGGATGCTAATTAGAATTAGACTTGGATGCTTATGTAAACAGGAAATAGGCTTGAAATAGACCTGTCCTGAATTACCCAGCCACTTACTAAATGTTTTATTGGAACCTGTGTTTGTCTTCCAACTAATGGATGAGGGACCAGTATCTAGCTTGGAGTGAATTGCGTGCTGTTATCAGGTTTTTTGAATGCAAATAAGCTGTGTGAAAAATAATTACAGTGTGATTCAGGGCTTAACACTGCCTTGAGTATACTCCATTGTTTTAAAAATAAGAAAGAAAAAAAGAAAGACAAAGAAAAAATGTAATTGTTCTAGATTATGAGTGGTTGGGACTCGGTGGCATTCAGTTATTACGATGTTAGCCTCAGAGAGAGACGATAAACTGGTAGAATTCATCCCTGGAACCAGATCCTCAATCCCAGACTCTCTTGCTCTAAAGACTTATGGCATATGAAGGTTGTATTTATTTAATTATCAAACAGCTGGATGAAATAAACAACTCAGAAATATCCAAGTATCAAAACATTGTGTTGATGAAATATCCAGCTGACAGGCCAAATTATTTGATGTTCATTTATGGGTTTAAATATTTTGTTGAAACTGAAGCAATGTGCTGGAAGATGAGGTGCACATTGAATGTGGGATTATAGGGCCTTTACTTAAATTCCTTGGAGTACATGCTTATCCTGTGCACATTTCCTTCCATGGAATGTACTCCATGACCTGAATAAAATTAAACATAAGAGTTGATCTTTAAAATACATTATCTTTTGAGAGGAAAATTTTAACTATTAGGAAGAAAGAAACATAATAAAAAATGTATTGAAACTTCTTTCAGATTAAAATAGGAACATCTGTCTGAAATGAGGATCACAGTGGCGAAGGACTATACACAAACATAAACCAGAGTTGTAAAATATCTATTTAGCAGTAGTCAAAAATGTGAATAAATACTATCCTTGTAATACTTTTTTTTGCTACACATCCCATTATTTCTTCCCCAAATATTAATTGCTCCTTCAGAGAAAACAAGCAAACAGAACCAATCATGGAAGAACTTTATTTCTTTCATGTTAAAACAATTTTTTCACCTATTACAGAAGAAGACAATGCAATGAAATAAATGGCTATTTTTAAGAACTCTTAATACAATATAATATTTTATGAATGTACAGAAATAGCTTATACTTGAATTTAAAATTCCAGAAGTGATGAGGTAAACATGCTGCATCTCTTGCAATTGCCAAGGTAGCCTTAATATTACTTGATATGAAGATGGATTATGGGGAGCAGCCTTTCAGTCATGGTTTTCTTCAAACCCTAAAGTCTGCGATTTTAGTTGAATGGTCAGGCTGGAATGCCAAAGAAATAAGAATGGCTACCTAGTTACTGTGTGTGCAGTTGACTGAAGGAAGAGAATCTTAATCTGTCCACACACATTATCCCCCAACCTGGCTTCAGCATTCCTTGGCCCAGAACTGTTGGTCTCCCCCACCCTGTAAGTTTGGCTCTCTGGTCTCCTAATATTGCTTTACCTCTGACCCCATACTGTGTCTGCTGCTGACACCAGTGGCCAAGTGAAACAGGGTCTCCTAATTTAGAACAGCTGCCACCATACTGATTAGGGAACTAAGAACTCAAGAAGGGCCATTGTGACAGACTTGGAGTTCATCAGAGTAAACAGTGGACTAAATTGGATGTGCCAGATATGTAGGGATTCTTAGGTTATTTGTGTCTTGTGGAGATGCCAGCAGCTGAACACAGCAGTATGTTTTTTAAAAAGCCACAAGGATTCCCTTTATGAAGAAAATACAATCAAGTATATCTACATATTAGAAGTGATGGTTTGGTACTTTCCTGGTGGTCCAGTGGTTGGGACTCTGCACTTCCACTGGGGGAGGGAGTGCTGGTTTGAACCATGGTCAGGGAAGTTTTGCATAGCATGAGGTGTGGCCAAAGGAAAAAAGAAAGAATGGCTCCAAGTTCCTACTTTTGTATCGAACACTGAAGGGGAAGATCAAAAAATTCCATTTGCAAACAATTAAGGGGTAAGACATTTTAAACTAATGAGCACAGTCCTGTGCTCAATTGAGTACTCTGTGTGATCCTGGAGAATTCGTATCTTAGGCTCCTCATCTGTTAAATTTCAAGAAGTTTGGACAAGATAACTGTTGCTGTATTTCCCTGCTCTAACAGTCTTTGATGTGGTGGTGCCCAATATTAAAAGTGAATGAAATTTCCAACTCTTTGATTCTCTGTGTTTTCTAAATTTTATGCAAAGAACATATATTCCTTTTGTAAATTAGGAATTAAGGACTTAATTGTGTCTTTTTTTATTTAAAATATTTAGAGGCACAGAAACGCTAGAGATCACCTCCTTTAGTCATACAAGAGTGAAAAGGTTAAGTAATTTGCCCAAATGTGTACAGTCGTCAATGGTGAGTCTTGGATTCTAACCAAATTCCTTTGACCCTAAGGCTGGTGCTCTTTAGTGATCCATTAAACAGAAAATGGCAATCATCTCCATCAGTTAACAAGAATAAAACCCCTCCCTTGATTCTCTTCTCGTCTTCCTATCAGGATTTAAAAGAAATTGAGGCTTAGCAATAAAACCAAGAATTTGAAGAACCTGAAGGTCAGGCACCTATTTGGACAGTACACAGGTCCTGTGATAGACAAGCCCACTTTCTCCTGTGCTGAGTATCCTGGCCACCATGTGTCTCTCCTGTTAACCAAGCGGCATGTGACACAGTGACCTACCAGCCCCTTCTCCAACCATAAGCAAAGTGGCAAATGCTTACAACCCTTTGCATGGTGTTTCTTTTCTATGTAATCCTGAAAACGATGTCTATCTGGATAGAACCCTCCTGTACACATACTCCATACATTGTGCACAGACAGCCTGTCTCCCCTCAACTCCCCAAGGTTCACAACCTAAAAGAGGAGTGACGATGCATCACTGGATGCATTGCAACCTAACCTTGCTTTGCAATTTACTGTTTTAACAGTTTTTTGAGACAAACAATGACTTGTAAGCTTAAGAAATAAACAATAAACTAGAAAAAGCAAGCTGCTGTGTGAGTCTGATGAGGACTTCCAAGGCATTCTGGACTTTCAGCTGTAACCCTTTCCGGCGCACCTTCTGTTCATACCAGCAAAAGCTAAATATAGTAGTTTTTAAGGTATCCTATAATCGCTATTTACTGGCTGAGAGTGCAAGAAATGGTTTGTTGGCGAGTATCAATAAAACATCAAAGCCCCCTCTTAGAAGGCAGTGCAGTTTCTCGCCTGTTTGATACACATGAAATCAGTGACCCTAATAAGGCAGGAAAGGCTCATTAGGAAAAAGCAACAGTTTTCAGTGTCCTTTATGAGCGAGCAGCCACCGCAGAGGAGATCAAAGGCTCCCTCAGTGGTGTCTGTACGTCTGTTTTCTTTTCATCTAACGTGTTATTTGCTTAGTTGTTTGACAGCATCAAAGCTTTTGACCATTAGCTTCTTTGGTCTGCACGGGACCAAATCATTTTACTAATACATCTGGTTTAAGATAGAAATGCTCCTGATAACCACAGGTCACCAGTTTGAAGGAAATGAACACTTTCAGAATTTACCGTTAGTTTCTAGGGGCCAGGTTCTCTTCATCAGTCTGGAGGTAGATAGCTTCTTTGTTCCTGCATCTTATCAAGTTGTCCATTATTTTTAAGGAAAAACACAATTTAGAATCCAGGAAAAAGAAGCATATTCTCCCTCCACCCCCCATCTTTCAAGAGCTTTATTGAGATATAATTCACATACTATACAATTCACCTTTTTAAAGTGTATAATTCAAATTGTTTTTAGTATATTCACAGAGTTGTGCAATCTTAGAACATCTCATCACCCCATAAAGAAACCCTCGACTGAATCACGTTATTTACCTTAAATTTACACAATGTTATAAGTCAGTAAAGCTGGGAAACAGAGGTGAGGGGAAAAAAGGAAAGAAACCATGTGCCTATTAGCAGTGACTCTACCTTTTCCCCCCAAACCTCTCTACCTCCATCCCCCCATGACCAGGCAACTATTCCTCTACCTTCAGCTTCTATGAATTTGCCTATTCCAAATATTTCATCTAGTAGAATTATACAAAATATCCTTTACGACTGGCTTTGTTCACGTAAAGTCTTGTAGCATGTGTCAGTACTTTCTTACTACCAAACAATATTCCATTGTATGTATATACCACATTTTATTTATCCATTTATCAGTAGACAGACCTTTGGGTTGTTTCTGCTTTGGGCTATCATAAATAATACTACTGTGAACATTCTTATACAAGTTGTGGTGTATACATATATTTTCAGTTCTCTTGTGTATATGCCTAGGAGTGGAATGCTGGATCATATTGGAACTCTATGTTTAACCTTTTGAGGATGTGCCAGGCTGTTTTCCAAAGCTGCAGCAGCATTTACATTCTCATCGGGTGAGAGTTCCAAGCCCTCCACATCCTTACCAGCACATACTACTGTCTTTTTGATTAGAGCCATCCTGGCAGATATGATATGGTATCTTTTTGTGGTTTTTGAAATGTACATTTCCCATTCTGTATTCATGGATAGTACTGCTTATCCTGTTTTTATGCTTATTGACCATTGGTATGCCCTTCCTGAAGAAATGTCCATCCAGATCCTCTGCCTATTTTTTAACCAAGTTGTCTTTTTATTACTGAGGACATGCAGAGAGACAGGTTCAATGCCTGGATCAGGAAGATTTCCTGGAGGAGGGCATGGCAACCCCCTCCAGGATTCTTGCCTGGAGAATCCCGTGGACAGAGGAGCCTGGTGAGCTAGAGTTTATGGGGTTTCTAAGAGTTGGACACAACTGAAGTGACTTAGCACACACACACGCATGAGTGCTTCATGTATTCTAGACATGAATCCTCGAATATGTAATTTGCAAGTGTTTTCTCTTTTTAATTTTATTTAGATGTGCTGTGGTAATTGTGTGTTTCCTGTTTATATGCACAGGAAATTCCTTCAAAAGGAATCATGAGTCACAACAAAGAAAATAAAATGTTTCAGAATGCTCTTTTGTCAAATATACAGATTGAAAGAGAAAAAGTTCTAATCATAATATTAGAACAAGGACTTAGTGAGTCGTTACCATAGCCCATTTGGTTTTGTTGCAACAAGTTATTCATGTCTGTATATAGATTTTGAGTTTACAAATTACCCTGATATACATATTCTCTTGTAACTTTCCTAACAGCTCTTCAAAATATTACATTTATCCCATTTACTAATGGAGAAAATGAAGGGATGGAAACAGAGTAGAGATATTCTGTAAAGTAACTTCTCACACTTAAGATTAAGTCCACTACATAAATGCCCCAATATGCAGATCAAAGTATTTTGTATTTCTATTCAGTGAAATATAAAAGCCATCAAACTAGTTTTGTGAAATGATTTTCTTTAATACTTCACCTCTTTGTATGTAATGCCTTAATATAAGATGTGAAGTAAAACAGTAGCCAGTGTCACAATAAATTAGCCATGGAATGACTGCAGATATCAAATACCTCAAAAACTTAATTTATCTTTTATCATGTCTTAAAATGCATGCATCTGTCCCTCTGAGAGTGTGCATTGAATTAAAGGACTCATTATTACCATGGAGTTTTTATCTAATAGCAATGCATAAACTTGAGAAAATAGTACACATACTCTATTTTTCCATTAACTTACAGTGTGAAACCAGACAAAGCATTTCTGGTAGAGTGCAGTATACATGTGGGTTCACTATCATGTAAGCAGCACTAATTTCTCTATGAAAAAGTACAAGTGTTAGTCACTCAATTTTGTCTAACTCTTTGTGACCCTATGGACTATAGCCCACCAGGCTCCTCTGTCAATGGGATTTCCCAGTCAAGAATACTGGGAGTGGGTAGCCATTCACTTCTCCAGGGGATCTTCCTGGCCCAGGGATTGAACACAGGTCTCCTGCATTGCAGGCAGATTCTTTACTATCTGAGCCACCTGTATCTCTACCAAAATATGGAAGTATGTATGAAATAATTGTATTCTAATTTCCTAGGGAAAAACTCAAAATATAAATCAAAAGTAGCATTCTTCAAGAATGTTATATTCAAGTCAATTAATCAACTTTTGGGAAAAAATAATTTTCCAACTGCAGAATAAGAGGCAATCTCTGTTTTTTTGTTCCCTCTAAAATGGACCCGTGGGCATGGCCATCTCCCCTTCTACGTGCTGCATATGCGGTTTAGTATTCTTATTAGCTCTCTTCTCACCAGTGGTGAGTTCAGAAATACCTGTTCTGTGGGAAGGAAGTGAATGATCTGTTTGCCCTCTTTGGTTGTAGGTGCCAGCCAGGCTGTTCACATTCCTTCCTGAACTCTGTTGGACCAATCTCTTGACTTCCCCTGTTTGGGAAATCTTCAGATGTAGATGTGATGATTACATTGGTTGGAGTGCCTGGAGAATGAAGTCTTTGAAAGCGTCCTGGGGCTGCCTCAACAGTCCAGGGGAAACATGCTCTCAGTCAAGAGCCACTTTGAAAAAGAAGTATGGTTTTCTTCCCGGCAGAACCTCCCACCTTTACATAAGAATATCAGCTTTCTATTTAAAATCACACAGGGGTATAGGAGAAACAAGCATTTCCGCCCGTGCAACAGACTTTAATTAGTTGAGATTAAGTGGCTGAGCAGCTCTCCAAGAATTCTTCAGGTTGGTGTTTCGTTTCCTGATACAGATAGGAAAACTCATTGAAACCCTCACAAAGAAATAAATGATTGAGCCCCTAATCCAGGAGGCCATCTTCCGTTATTACCTAGAAAATTCCTAGAGAAGCTTCCGTTTTTTGGTTCTGTCTTTGGTGGTTAACTTATCCAATGCATTATATTATTTCCGGGGTGAGAAAGTTGGCCTTTGGCTCTCGGGTGAGCAGCTACAGTCGATATAGCTGGAAGAGAGAGAATCTGTAAGCACTCAACCCTGTGGATTACCACCCTGTCTCACCCTGACTGCGCACATGGCCCTGTGCTAATATGGGGCAAGGAAATGTCATTTAAGAGGAAGTAGCTTCTTAAGGTGGAGAGGGCAATGGCAAGCCACTCCAGTACTCTTGCCTGGAAAATCCCATGGATGGAGGAGCCTGGTGGGCTGCAGTCCATGGGGTCGCTAGGGGTCAGACACGACTGAGCGACTTCACTTTCACTTTTCACTTTCACACATTGGAGAAGGAAATGGCAACCCACTCCAGTGTTCTTGCCTGGAGAATCCCAGGGACGGGGGAGCCTGGTGGGCTTCCATCTGTGGGGTCGCACAGAGTCGGACACGACTGAAGTGACTTGGCAGCAGCTTGGCAGCTCCTTAAGGAAGGAAGTGGGCAGTGCAGGAAAAACAAACCAGAACCTTCTCAGAATAGAATTCACCCTTGACCACCACTTGAAGCTCCCCACCCCATGTCCAAGTCCTGCCAGACAGGGATATACATGTCAAAACCTGTCTAAGCCTGCCCTGCCCATAAACAATCACCAGTGTTCTAAAATCAACTTCACTGGCGTTTGGAGCTCTCAGATACTATGTAGGCTCTCACATCCTTAATAAACAGATGAGTCAACACCATTTGTTCACACTTTGCAAAGAATTTTACATTCCTCCAACAGCAGCCAAGAAGCAGAAAACATTAATGAGATTCAGTGGCCCCTTAGTTCATGAAGAAGCTCTTCTGACCAGCAGGGCGGCCATCTGCTCATTGGCAATGAGATCCTCTAGAAAATAGGCTCTGGTTTCACGTATATGTCTCAGAAAACAAGTAGCTAGTCATTGTTTTTGTAGAAGATGCACTGTTTTCGTAAAAACTTTTCATAAAATCTTTCGAAAAAGATTTTCTTGTTTTACGGAGAAAATATGTTTAATTTATTTTATTCTTAAGCCTGGAAAGTCCAAGATCAAGGTGCCGGCAGATTCAGTCTCTGCAGGGAGCTCACTTTTCTTTTCTTTTCAAGCTCTCATCGGAATCAGCCTGAACAGTCCATTTATGACAATGGCCTTTTTCCTTAGGCTTTCTCTAGCATGTACCTGAAAACTTTTCCAGCTTCTCCTGTAGCCCAGCTCTGGTCACCTCATTCCCCAGTTCACAAACCTTCAGAAGTTCCTCCATTGCTTTTGAAATAGAGTTCAAACACTTCACTTGGCACTGAATGTCTCCATAACCTTGACCACCGCTTCTCTGGGTCTCCTCTCATTTCGTATACTCTGCATCCCTTCACCCTGGCATGAACATTTATCATGAACAGGCATCACTTTTTCCCTCTAATTTTTCCAGTGTTGGAGCCAGGGAATGGGTGAATTGCCCACTAACTCTTAAAGGCTTCTACTTACAAATGGTCATTTAGCCAAAGCAAGCTATATAGATACATATATCTTCGAGGAGGTAGTGAAAGACAAACGTGACATATACCCAGTAAAAGGAGAACTGAAGTACTGGTGAGCATTCCTAGGGACCACCACACTCTAAAATCATGATATGTTAAACAGAAACAGTTTATGTGAAATACTAAGTAACTTATAATCAAAAGATCCCAAATGTTTGTAATCAAAAAGAAAAAGTTTTGTTGCCAGGTATTTTATATGCCCTCAGAGCCTATAGTTATTCCAAAAATTCAATAATCTGGTCATGGCAATTCAGGGTAAAATAAATGCAAAAAGAAACAGCTTCTTAAACATAGTCTCTGTACATTTTCCTTTCTTATTAGAGTTAGTCTCAGACATTCTTCACATTTTTAGGAAATCGTTTGATTTGTTTCTATTTTACTATGTAATTTAAAACCCTCTACCTTTTACTGAAATGTATTAACCACTGAAAAATTAAAAGCAATATAAAAGTAGAAACAGTTGAAGCCAGTTTTAAAGACTTAAAGACTAAAATAAAATTTTCAAATTATAATGCTCTACTTTCATATATATATATATATGTGTGTATTCCTAACAGTCCAATAAAATGGAGTGCTTGTTATTTATTGGAATTTGACATTCCAGTGGTGTTAGCCAACCAAGTAATTCTTTTTTCAAGTTTCCTGCTCAAAAATGTGTGCAAAGAGATGTTTCTATACCAATTAATATTGATGGTTTGGTTTGGAACATCAAGTTAAAGTTAGTTTTATGTATTCTCTTTTTGCCTTTTTTAATGAATATCCTTGGCGGTCAGCTTTTTCTTTTAGACTTTTTAATCCTTGTTGCATTGAAGAGAAGTATCAAAGGAATGATCAAAAATAGACATAACACAAAAAGTAAGCTTCAGAGGCATAAATAGCTTACAATGTTAGTTTAAATGAGCATTTACTGTTCTTCAAACAAAGCACAACTGTCTTAGGTGCCAAGATGCCCCACAAGATGTTAGACACCAACTGAGAGGCTTGGGGGGTGAGGGAAGGTGCAGTTCTTGTCTGATGAGCTAAGGAAACAGTTTTTATTGAGTGCCTACTATGTATACTACTCTGTACTAAGTGATTTAAATATAGTCTGTCACACTATCCTTTAACAAACCTATAATGTGACTCTCCCTTCTCTGCAAATGAAGGCATCAAGGCACAAATACTTAGGAAGATTGCAAAAGGTCACACAACTAGTAACTGATGGAATTAAGATTTCAGCCAGGTTTGTCCAATTCCAAATCCTAAACTCCTCTCATTATGGTGGAGATGGGAAGTATAGTTCCTAGAAAACAGACAGGTGTGGAAGAAGAGTTATCTCAGAAAAACAGCCGGCAGGGGCAGGAGGAAAGCTGTCCTAGAAGACAGAGTTCTGGAATCACCAGGGGGTGCCTGGGGTTTAGAAACTCTTTTGAAATTTTAGCAAGTAGAATTTGGGGGAAATCTGGTGAAGGAGCAATCAGAAGGTAAAGTCCAAGGGGAAATTTTTAATAATTAGTTTCTTATTTTACTATGTTTCTAGACATGTTTCTAGCCTATATAAAACATTATCAATATGCGCAACAAAATGCTGATATGGAATGTAAATTTCCTTTTTCAAAACACTTTTAGTACAATGGCTTAAAGTCCAACATAGGATCATCTACATTGTCTACCTTTTTAAATTTTCTTACCATAATCTGAAGAGTTTGAAGATATAGGGCTTCCTCTATCCCCCGCTCATCTGCAATAGCAAGGGTGAGTGATTAAATCAAAAATATGTTTTTGAGGATGGCTGTAAGTTTCCTGATGTAATGTGTCTGTGATATCGTCCATTGCACAGTACTGTGAATGCCAGAGATGGTCAAAATATTAATTGATGAAAATAATCAAAAGGCCTTCTCAGACTTCAGAATTTCAACCTTCTTTGTTGTCTCTTAAAAGAACTAACTTCTCCTTGGCAATGCTTTCCTTGGCATTAAGAAATGCCTTTGGAAGCAGTTTTTCCCATTGTGTGGGATGGGTCCCTGGGGAAGGATTCTGGTTGCCAGCCAGCTTTGGAGGCCTCTCTCCAGCCTAGATGTCTCAATTTGGGTGTGCTGCCAGCAGCAATCATCGAGGTCAGTGGTGTCTAACATCTCCCTGGGAGAGAACGAGGTGGCGACATGGCAGCGTTTGTTTAGTTTGTAGGGAAAACTCATGAAAGGTGACAGCCTTAGTTCCGGGCTGAGAAAACCCAATGAGTTTAAAGTGGCCAAGAACTGAAGACTTGAAAGATAGTCCCTTCACCTCCTTGTGCACAGGAGTCACCTCCAGTCCTCCCTTGGCCCAAGTCTGCACCATTAGGTTTGAGATCCAGTCACCTCACACCTTCTTATTGGGGCTACCTCTCATCACTCAGCCCACAGCCCTTCTTGCCGACATTCCAGGCTGTGACTGTGTGGTTGTCACTGCACTTCCCCTGCAGGACACACAGTCACACTTCCTGAGTCTGTTTATCTCCACGTGAACGGTTAACAGTCCTTATTTGAAACTATATTTTTTTTTTGAGGGGGGCACTTTAATGCAATAGTAAATCAAAAGCCGTATTTAGTCCCTGAAGCAGTGATGTATGGATCTGTCTGATGTAGAAAAAATAAATATGCAATGTGTGTCTACACCTCTCTCCTTCACAGGAACGCAGTATTTATAAAACAAATGTTATAAAAATTGATGAACTGTGAGTGAGCCGAAGGATATTTGCTCCTTTTCTTAAGGGTAAGAAGACAATAATATCTGATTACAAAATCCAAGGAACATAGCGTCCTACTCAATGTGCTCACTTATTGATAGTTGTATTTAACAATCTGGAAGCATTTGATCTCTGAGGAAAATATATTTTGTGCTTTAAAGCAATTCTTGCTTGGATCAAAATTACAGAATATAATTCTATAGTTATATTCTATAGTAGAATGTAACTCTATTATAGAATGTAATTATAGTAGAATATAAAAGGACTTACCCTAGCATTTCTATATGAACCCCACTTGTCCCACCAGCCATTCTGCTCAGGCCTCCATCTTTATTTTGGTCTCCCTTATCTTTCTTTGCTGAAAAGTTCAAATTTTGTATTTCCTTTGTGCTCAGAAACCTACCTTGTTCAAAAAAGCCCTCACTGACATCCCTACTACTGAACCATTGCCGGCCATTCAGTTTTCTTTATTGTAGCAAAATATGTGAAACACAAACTTCACCATTTTAACGATTTAAAAATATGCAATTCAGAAGTACTTAGTGTATTCACATTGCTTTGCATGCCACCACTATATAGTTACAGAAAATTTTGATCACCCCAGAGGGAACCCCTCATACCCATTAAGCAGTCACTCCCCATCTCCATTGCTCCCCAACACCTAGAAACCACTGATCTGCCTTCTGGGTTTTCCTGTTCTGGATATCTCACGTAAACACAGGTATGCAGTATGTGACCTTTTGTGTCTGGCTTGCTTCACTTTGCATAATATTTTAATTTTTGCCCATGTTGTAGCATGTGTCAGCATTTCATTCTTTTTATGGATGAATAGTATTCCATGTATGATTCTACTACATTTTATTTATCTATCCATCCAGTGACAGATGTTTGAAATGTTTACACTTGTTAACCACTGTGAAAATATATTTACTGTAAAATGTATTTAACTAGCTGTTGTTCAGCTGTTGTGAACATTCTTGTACAAGTTTCTGTTTGAACATCCATTTCCAATTCTTTTGTATCTATACCTAGTAGAATTTTTGAGTGATGTAGTTATTTATTTTGAACTTATTCAAAGGATAAACCATTTTACATCTACCAGCAATGCATGAGGGTTCCAGTTTCCCGGCATTCTCACCAACATTTGTTATTTTCCATTTTTAAAATTATAGCTATGTTAGTGGGTGTGAAGTGGTATGTTATGATGGTTTTGGTTTACTTCTTCCTGACGGCTAGTGACCTGGAGCTTCTTTTCATGTACTTGTTGCTGTTATCTTCTTAGGAGAAGTACCTATAGACTTGCAAATATTTTCTTTCATTCTGTGTGTTGTCTAATACATGATAGAGGTGATTTTAATTCCCATTTCTTAAATTTCTAGAGCCTAGACTTTTAACTACTGTGCCATAAAAACTCAAAGTCATTCAGGAATGTGAAGATATGGTCAGCAGCTCCCATATGAAACTGGAAGGAGAGGCAAAGGTCCATAATATTTATTGAGTGAAGAACATCGTCAGAGAGTACAAAGAAAATGCATTCTGCCCACACTTGAAGTGTCATGGGGAGACATACCAGACCCACATCATTCAACTAGAGAATAACAGCAGGCTCAGCCAGCGACTCTCAACCATCTTTTGGCCCCACAAGATGTTTGGCAGTGTTTGGAAATACTATTAGCTGCCACAGCTGGAGGCACCTCTAGCATCTAATGGGTAGAGACCAGGGATGCTGGTCCACCCACTACAAGGCACCAGGACAGCCCCTCCATCGCAGAAGTTATTTGTCTCAATATGTCAGTAATTCTGAAGTTTAGAAACTCTAGGCTAAACCTTTGCTAAGGAAATTTTTCAGAAAAAGAAGAGAAAACTTTGTGGGAAGCCTGGGGCAAGGAAGGGACCCGAAACATATTAGCCGGTCCAGCTGGGGACAGGGCTGGGGCAAATTGAGCAGAAGAGTATTACCAGTTGGGGAGGAGTGTGGCCAGTGGTGGGAACTGTAAATGACCTGGAGCCAACTGGAGCAAAGAGTGTGTCATGAAAAGGAGAAGCAGTAGCCAGAGAAATGGTTTGGAACTCAGAAGCACTGGGCTCTAACTTGGCAACTGTGTGGCTTTGAGCTAATCACTTGACCTTTCTGAAATTCAGAGTAACCCTTGTCAATAGAGATCATTTTAATCAAATGAAATCCCATATGTACAATCAGTTTGTAAGAGGAAATATGAAATATTGCTGTTAACTTTATGATTGTGGTTGTTACTAGATTGGGTTGATTGCAGAGTGTCAGGACCTTGAAAGCCTGGCAAGGAGATGAGGTTGGGGCTGACGGGACCATCTGGAGCAGAAACCCATTAGAGCAGAGTGATGCTATGGGAAGTTTATTTTGTCATGGAGCAGAGAGGCAGTGTGGTAAGAACAACCATCTCGGACACCTTTCCAGGGAAACAGCATGAGTGGAGGAGGGGCTGGCATGGAGGCAGCTGGGGGAAGACCCCACCCCATCGGCTGCTGCCCCTGTGGATGTACTTCCGTGACCTGGTAAACTGACTACTGCAGTTCTTCTGAGGATGTGTTGGGGAGTGAGTTGTGGCCCTTTTCAGAGGTGGACAGAAATGCAGAAGGTTACTGCATGAGCTTGTGCACTGGTTTTGTGTAATGAGGTAGAATTGAACAAGTAAAAGCTGTATGTGGTTTCTAAGAGTAACTGTTTAATATTTCATAATCAACATACAATAGAATTCTAAGGAAAACTAGATGCTGAATTTTCCTGAATTGCTGCTGTGTGCTTAGCTGTGTCCGACTCTGCTGCTGCTGCTGCTGCTAAGTCGCTGCAGTCGTGTCCGACTCTGTGCAACCCCGTAGATGGCAGCCCACCAGGCTCCTCTGTCCCTGGGATTCTCCAGGCAAAAATACTGGAGTGGGTTGCCACGTCCTGCTCCAGGGGATCTTCCTGACCCGGGGTTCAAACCCGCACCTCCTGCATCTCCTTTATTGGCAGGCAGATTCTTTACTACTGTGCCACCTGGAAAGTCTAAGCATTACCATGGTAGTATTTTTGAAGCATATATAGATAATGAAATACATTATCTTTGAGGTTTTCAGTTCAGTGCAGTTCAGTTCAGTCACTCAGTCGTGTCCGACTCTTTGCGACCCCATGAATCACAGCATGCCAGGTCTCCCTGTCCATCACCAACTCCCAGAGTTCACTCAAACTCATGTCCATCGAGTCGGTGATGCCATCCAGCCATCTCCTTCTCTGTCGTCCCCTTCTCCTCCTGCCCCCAATCCCTCCCAGCCTCAGAGTCTTTTCCAGTGAGTCAACTCGTCGTGTGAGGTGGCCAAAGTATTGGAGTTTCAGCTTCAGCATCAGTCCTTCCAATGAACACCCAGGATTGATCTCCTCTAGAATGGACTGGTTGGATCTCCTTGCAGTCCAAGGGACTCTCAAGAGTCTTCTCCAGCACCACAGTTCAAAAGCATCAATTCTTCGGCGCTCAGCTTTCTTCACAGTCCAACTCTCATATCTATACATGACCACTGGAAAAACCATAGCCTTGACTAGATGGACCTTTGTTAGCAAATTCAGTCTTTAAATTCATATTTCACCAGCCTGGCACCAGGGCAGAAAATTTAACATGTTAATTATTTTTAATTAAAATAATTTATTTTTAAGACATTTGGAAAACGGCCTACTGGTTTTAGCATGTCTATAGAGAATGTTGAATGTAGGCTTCACTGGGATGTAAGCTTCGAAAGGCCAGGGGTTTGGGGTTGCTTTGCTCACTGCTGTAACCCTAGTTCACTACTATAACCCTAATGCTTAGAACCAGTGCCAGCTCATGGTAGCACTCATTAAATTGTCAAATGAATGAATGCGTGTATGAACGCACAAGAAGTGTGTGCTGTCTGTGCATCCTCCCCAGGTGGCTGTGTGATTGATCAAACACTGTGTACATCTGTGGGACTGGGTATGACAGTTACCTGACCCCCGTCCTGAACTAACACTGTTATCAAAGCTGTCCACCAAGACCCGTCTCTTGTCACTCATTTGTGGCCATGAGCACTCACATCAAGAGTTTTCCGCTCTCCTTTTTACCTTCTCTGGAACCCAGCAGAGGTGAATCAGTACTGTTGGAAGTGGATGCAGATAAGAGCACAAAGGGATCAAATTTTCCCCCTCGGAAGTGGCAGCTGGTTTGTCTCCTTGCACCTTTCCCCAAAAGTGGCCTTTCCATGTTCCAAGGAAGAAAACATAGTCTGGGCGGGTGTGCGCCTGGCAGGACTGTTGTACTCCAGTCTCTTCAGTGGCTACAGAAATAAGGGCTCTTCAGTAAGACTTGACAAGATGCCAGTGCCGCCAGCGATAAGAGGAGCCTGAAACCAGCATTCACCACAGGCCACAGGCCCTCCTTCCCCAGGTAGGGCTGTGAGACCGCCGAACCAAGCAAGGAGGAGGGCTGTCTTGACAGCCTGTCAGCAGAGTTCCGAAACTGTGAAATGTGGCTTTCCTCAAGAACTACCGAAACAACAGAAGAACCTAACTCAGTCATTTAAGGATGCTCTTCATGGTTTGAAGGACTCACATTTGCCTATTTTCCATTCTCTTTAGCCATTCTGAGTATATCTATGTTTCTTTTCTTTTCTTTTTTTTTTTTTTTTTTTAGTATTTTATGTACTTGGCTGCCCCAGGTCTTAGTTGTGGCATGCAGGATCTTTAGTTGTGGCACTCAAACTCTTAGCTGAGGCATGTGGGATCTAGCTCCCTGACCAGGGATCAAACCCAGGCCTCTTGCATTGAGAGCTCAGGGTCTTAGCCCCTGGACCACCAGTGAAATACCCATTCTGAGTATTTCTTGGTCATCTGTATTAATAATGTTTGCTCACTTTCTACATCAACATGTAAGTTGTTCTTTATGATACCTGAGCTCTTCATTTGGTATAGGGGAAAATTCCAGGATATATCTTCTTATAAAGGAAAACAGAAAGAAGAAAAAAAAAGGTACTTACTCTGATATGATTTGAAGTACCAAATTCTCATGAAACCTTAGTCTGCAATAACCTTAGTTATTGCATTGTGGGAGCCTTAACTGCAGACTTGGCCAAGGCTCCTAAAAGATGAAATTGCATCATTGAAGAGGAGCCAAGGAGGGGAAAGGAATCTGCTGGGGGTTTCTTTTCACTGGAAATGGAATCCCTCTGTTTCAGAGTTGATTCATGGGTGAAGCCAACTTTATTAGTTTTCTTTCTTAATGTCTTATCTTTTAAAATGCATGTCCTTGGGGTAAAAAGCAAAAATTTTCCAGCATCTTCCCAAATTATTATGTTTTCTGAAAACATGAAGATTTTTGATAAACTCAGTGAGGCATTTTTGGTCAAAATTTACATAGAAATAGAGAAGAATATGCGTTTCAAGAATATAGTGTCAGATTGGAAGGGTGTGCTTGAGGGTTTGTGATGGGCTTCGCAGGCGGTGCTCGTGGTAAAGAACCCACCTGCCAGTGCAGGAGACGTAAGAGACTCAAATCCCTGGATTGGGAAGATCCCCTGAAGGATGGCACAGAAACCCACTCCAGTATTCTTGCCTGGAGAATCCCCTGCACAGAAGAGCCTGTTGCACTATATCCATCGGGTTGCAAAGAGTCGGACACGACTGAAGTGACTTAGCACACATGAGGGTGTGTGATACATAACTGTGAGCCCATGCACAGTGGGTATGAGTGCACATTCATGAGGTTTGTGTGATCATTTTGCTTTCCTGAGCTAACTATAGCCAGTAATCACTCTTGAGGGAAAGACTTGTTTTCTCAGTATTTTAAAGTTAATTATTGGGGCATTTTAATGTTGATATTATCCTGCATTATTTTTATTAAAAGTCATTCACCATCATCTCTGAGACTATAAAGAAGGGCAATAAGTTAATAAAAATTAGTATGAATAAATAAATGTTACTTTTAATTGTGAAATTACAAATAAATTATAGTTAAGCTGCCACCACATTAAACATCTCTTCTCAAAACTTAAAGAATCAAAAGTAAAGCCATTTTAAAATTCTCTATTATAGCAAACAGAATATAGCTATGCAAATAAAAACCAGTTCAGTACCCTGGAGTAAAGCAAATTTTGATCAGGTCAAACTGAAATGAGTGAAGTCCAGAAGTAGGCACAAACATTTGGTCAAATGGAAAACATTTCTGGACTTGTGCCTTTCAGACCTGCCTGCCTCCCAAGCTGTTATATGGTGATATCGAAAATACTTCACATATCACAGAGATAACATGAGGATGAAAGGCATGTTTGAAGTTCTTGAAACTATTCTGAGAAAGCTACTTGAGAAAACACAAGCACTGACAATGACACCAGGCAGCCTGTCATTAAAACCAGGTAACTGAGACTTCCTGGCAGTCCAGTGGTTAAGAGCTCACCTTCCAATGCGGAGGTTGAGTGTTCAACCCTTGGTCAGGGAGCTAAAAAAAAAAAAATGCATAAAACAGAAGAAATATTGTAAAAAGATTCAATAAAGTCTTTAAAAATGGTCCACATCAAAAAAATCTTTGAAAAATTCAAAAAGAAAAAGCTCGGCCATCATTTTTCATCCATTTCACCTTTCTCTCAAGTTTATGACATTAAAGTATCACATCAAAATGAACACTTTCTAAATCAGTTTTCGTTGGTAAAATGAGTGCCAAAAGCAATACCAAAACCAAATCCTCAGATGAAGCAAGATGAAAAGAAAATACAGCCTTAGGAAATGAACAAACCCAAATTCATTCATTCATTCGTGAATGTCAAGCATTGTCCGAGGTGCTAGAGACATGTCAATAAACAGTGCCATCCCAACCCCTGCCCCTGTGGAACGTACAGTTCAAGAGAAGAAACAGCAGGTACTGAGTGTTCCAGAGAAAAGCTGAGTACTCTTCAACTGTGTCTTAACAGACCTGACTTATCCTAGGAGAGGATCGGGGATACGGACAGGATCGAGGCAGCTCTGCAAGCTTGGCTGGTCATCCTATATGACCAAAATAAAAGGAATGCCATTTATCTAGCTGTTAAACAGAGATGGAAGCCTTTGAAATATTAAGTTAAATTCTCCCTAGAGTGTTTACGAATTTATACCACTGTTAGTTTAAACTGAAGGCACCGATTATTTCTTGTTCATCAGGCAAGGTGCCAAGCATTTGTAGGAGCAACTTTTCTATGTTGAGTAAAGTCCTGGTTATGATTTATTTAATCTCACGCTTGATCAGCTGCAGTTTGCCCACATACGATGTGTGAGTTGTGTTCAATTTTCATTCTAGAACACTAATATTTACAACACATAGGATTGTTTTACCTGCCAGGACCTCATAGAGATATTTTAAAAGTCCCCCACTCCTTGCTTTGGGGTTTCTTTTGTTTTCTTTTTTTCCTTGCTTTTCTTTTCAGTGACAGCTGACTTTTCATTTCTATTTTATAGCTATTAAGCTATAACAGTTTCAGTGATAAGGAAATAGGAAAAAGAAATTGACATTTCCCTTACCAAGCATGATATGGTATTATATTGGTATTTATCTAGTAGACAGAGGAAGCATGACTAGTATTTGTTGGTAACTAATGCAGTGGATGCCAATGGGTTTTCAACATAGATCGATGTTCGTCTTTAAAAGGTCCCTGCAGGAGATATCAATCATTCTTCTCTTTGCTTTTACTCTCCCACCCCATCATTTGTTCAGGAGTTTTCAGTCTAGAAGAATGAGAAAACTAAAACTCTATTCATTTTGGAGTTCTATTCTACTCCTACAGATGAAATGACCTAGATTACTAGATTATTTAAGATTTATATGAAGAACTTCAGAGAAAGAGATTTAAAAGCAGCAAGGATGACAAATGCCTTATGTCACTTCCGTTTTGAAGATAATGAAGGCATAAAATAGTTTTTCCAAAAGATGTCAAAATATACGTGTTTAACTATCAAATCACTAAAGGACAGAAAATTCAAAGTGGTTCTATTGAGCCACCAGTTACCAAATAACAAATAAGTAGGACCATCTGCCTTATGATATCAAAGTAGCGATTTCCTTCTTTCCAAATGTCTGAGAAGGAGCTTTTCCAAAACTGATTTAACATGATAAATAAATTTGCGGAAATGATTTTGAAATATGGATCTCTATTGTAGAGATCAAATCCATTGTTTCTGTTCACTTTATGTTCCAGTTTTACAACTTATTAGTAGGCTCAGTGTATTTTATTTCTTCTTCTGAAGTTTTTTGCTCCCAGTAAATATTAAAGCATTGTTGATATATTTCAGTCCTGTAAACTTTGATATTCTCCTTTAATGAATATTTTATATTACTAAAACACTATTTAAATGTAGTCAGAATTGAAAAAAAATGCTTAATACAAAAGAACAGCAGAGAATGTACAGGCTTTAGGAAAATTCAGGAGAAAAATCAAAGCCATCAGTGACTGTTAACATTCTCTTTATTTCCTTATTCTTTAGCATTCTTTACATTCTTTAGCATCAACTAAAACAAAATAACATGAAAATCAGTCAATACAGACAATATAAATTACATAAACTTAAGTTGGTTTCCTTCTGCCTTCCTCCATCCTCTCACAGGAATATAAAACCGTGCCCTGCAGATATTCAGAGCTATGGAAGCTAAAATCACTCACTGCCCCTCCCCAAATAATGACTACTACACGATTAATTTTTGTTTATTTATAGAAGGTTTTTATGATATCCTTCCTCCATCATCAGCTCCTCCAGGTTTTAAGGAAATACTTGTAAACCTATCTTACTTCATTTCATTGTGTGTGTGTCTGTCTGTTGGTCTGTCTTTATCTCCATCTGTCTGGTCCTATATTCAAAACTCCATTGCCTTTTTAATTTTATAACTCATTTGCTAAATCTCTGTATAAAGCCATGATTCATGAATGATCTGAAGCTCTGGGCATTGCAGAAAGGAAACGGAAGTTTGATAAACTATCAGATAAGAGGAGTTTAAAGTTGGAAAGGGACTCTTACACCTCTGGTCAATTTTTAATCTCCACCCCCTGCACTAAAAACAGGAAAACTAATATACTAACCTTGAAAACTAAAATTGTAAATCTGCAACTTTTGGGTAAGATTTAATACCCTTTTACTGGAGAGAAAAAAAGTGGTAACTGCTAACAATTGTGTTTATCGCCACAATTTTCTTTTAAAGGCTGACCAAAGTAGAGACAGAGATCCTAATAACAAAAGTCTTTAGCTGTTTTTAAATTCAGTTCTTTGCCTGGAAACTCCAAGGTAATCAGAAGGATAAGTTTTATGAAATTCATCATAGTGCCCCTACTTTGAGATTAAATTTCCTGCATTCTGTATACAGATGTAATAGAACCTCATGAAAATCTGACTTTGTTTTAAACATTTTGGTACTTTAGAAAAACAACAGAAAAACAGCTCTGAAGATACAATACAGATGTGGCCTTGCTTCCTAAGAAGTCCTTCTTATGTCAATCATGATTTATAATTCACAGGGGTAAAAATTAGGTGAACTTTGAGTCAAGATATTATGGTATGTTGAAACAAATACCAGATATTTTGCACTTTGAACCGAACAGCATAACTGAACTTCTGAGAAATCATAACTTACAGTGGTCTCAGTTCAGTTCAGTTCAGTCCATCTGTTGTGTCCGACTCTTTGCGACCCCATGAATCACAGCACGCCAGGCCTCCCTGACCATCACCAACTCCCGGAGTTCACTCAAACTCATGTCCACAGTCAATGATGCCATCCAGCCATCTCATTCTCTGTTGTCCCCTTCTCCTCCCACCCCCAATCCCTCCCAGCATCAGAGTCTTTTCCAGTGAGTCAACTCTTCTCATGAGGTGGCCAAAGTATTGGAGTTTCAGCTTCAGCATCAGTCCTTCCAATGAACTAGAAACTTTAAATTGAGTACACACCTAAGTGAAATATTTTGAGTGCATACTATGTATTATATGTATGTATATATATTTATATATCTCTAAAGCAGAATTCCGTAGACTGCACTATTGGCATTTTGGGCCAGGTAATTCTTATCATGGGGGATTGTCCTATGCATTGTAGACTGTTTAGCAGCATCCCTTGTCTCTACAGTCTGGATTGTCAGAGTACCTTCCTCAGTTACAACAGCCAAAAACATGTCTAAACACTTCCAAATGTTCTCTTGCGGGTAAAATTGCCCCAATTGAGAATCACTAGTTTAAATCATCCACAGGTAATGCTATGTGTAATAATACTAATATATTATGTAAAGCAAACATGGAAAATGTCTGTTCTTAAGGTTGAGGTTTACATTTTAGTAGTGCTAAACTTTTTTTTTTTTGCTTTCTCTATAAATGTTATCATTAATAACTTTTAGAAAAAGAAATGTGACAGACTGTGCTTCAACTTGTTTTTTAAATCTTGATGTAGCATTGCATCCTGATTCAAACTGTCAGTTTATCTAAGTTCAGTTCAGTTCAGTCACTCAGTCGTGTCCGACTCTCCGCGACCCCATGAATCACAGCACGCCAGGCCTCCCTGTCCATCACCAACTCCCGGAGTACACTCAAACTCATGTCCACAGAGTCGGTGATGCCATCCAGCCATCTCATTCTCCGTCATCCCCTTCTCCTCCCGCCCCCAACCTTTCCCAGCATCAGAGTCTTTTCCAGTGAGTCAACTCGTCGCATGAGGTGGCCAAAGTATTGCACTTTCAGCTTTAGCATCAGTCCCTCCAATGAACATCCAGGATTGACCTCCTTTAGAATGGACTGGTTGGATCTCCTTGCAGTATAAGGGACTCTCAAGAGTCTTCTCCAACACCACAGTTCAAAAGCATCGATTCTTCGGCGATCAGCCTTCTTCACAGTCCAACTCTCACATCCATACATGACCACGGGAAAAACCATTGCCTTGACTAGATGGACCTTGGTTGGCAAAGTAATGTCTCTGCTTTTTAATATACTATCAAGGTTGGTCATAACTTTCCTTCCCAGGATTTAAAGGCCACCAGGCAAAGGATAGGTAACTGCAGTTGGACAAAATGAAACTATGAAACTTTCGAACTATATCATGATACAAAATTGTCCATTCAGTCTAAAGAAAGGACTGTGCTGAAATTTCACTAATAAATATCTTTGTGTTGATTCCTTAAAAACAAGTAAGAAATTGCATTTTTATATTTTTAACACATATGCTTGAAATTACTGCAACTCTTCATTTAGAAAAAAAATAGCTAGTTAGAAAGCTGTATTCAGTTTCTTTTAACTTTGCTTATGGGAGTTTTAATAGGAGACACAACACATAATTTTCAATAAAAAATTCACATAACAGTGCACACATTTCCAAAATATTTTCAGAGTGCTTTGTAGATAGTCCAAGTTGTTTGTTTATTTTAAAAAGCAGTTACTTCCCCCCTCATTGTTTAAATGTCACCTTTATCTTGGGGAAACAAATCATATAGGATTTTTTTAAATGTATGTTCAGGTCATGTAATAGTAACAGCAACTTATCCATCATAGAAATTTTAACAAATTTTAAATATATACTTTTTTTAAAAAAGAAAAATAACTTATCTTCAGGGTCAAATTCTTTCCTGTAAAATAACCAGTGAACCTCTGTATAATAACGAGTGATTTTTGTGGTCACTCCCTACCTCATTTCAAATATTGTAAAGAATTCACTATGCTTTATTAGTTTCTTAAAATCATTAGAATGTCAGCATCATCCTATAGCATTTTGTACACTTTTAGTTTTTACTTCCTTGCTAAAATAGCTCATCTATTAATTTTGCAATGTTGTCTCTGTAAACTTAGCCTAGAATACTTTCTGTGGTTAAATTAACAGCTTTTTTGAAAAATATTATTTTTATTGAAAGAGTCATTTATTATAAGAATATCACCTCATTGGTTTTTCTTTCCTTTAGTGACTCATAATACAAGTGAGAAGGTAATCATTCATATTCCATCATTGAAATAAAATTTAGCAAATATTATATAAGCTGAGACCTATGAGAAACATCTGTGCTTTCATTTAACTGTACCATGCCCTTTCCATTACATAATTTGTTATAAAAGTTGTTTCTTCAAATTTTAATAATATTTACTATGAATTTTTTGTGTTTACTATCAAAGGAATGTAATCTAACTTGACATTGTATTATTTTTCAAGGATTATTTTAAGCATTTTTACCAAGGCAAGAAGAATAAGTGTTTCCTTAATATGTCTTTAGTGTATTGACTATCAAGTGAAAATTTTCAATTGTGGCTTCTAAACATTTAAAATTAAACATTAGGTTCAGTATCATATAATTAATCATCATGGAAGCCATCAAAGGAGTATATTTTGGATGCAGAGGGTGGATGCATCATACTAATTATTGTAACTTTATTCTATTCTTATCTGACATCTCAAGGTGACTTTTACCCCATGTCAAGCTTCATTTTGAAACATCCTGAATATCAATATGTGAATATTAGTATAGTCTTTTTGAAAATTTCATGGCGGAGGCAAGTGGAGGAAGACATTTTGACAAATCTGACTTGTCAACATATCAAGAGTTTACATTAGGAGTAGAATAAATATCAGCTTTAGCTTGTTCTTCTTTATGGGTATTGACTGATGAGCATTATTTTCAGTCAGGTTTCTTTTCAAATGCCATGATATGTCTTTTAAATCTCTTAAGATCACCTCTGTTTATCCATAAGTGAGTATTTTGGGGGGGGCTTGCTGTGCTGGGTCTCTGTTACAGCATGCGGGCCTCTCGTTGCAGCGTGTGGTCCCCTCTAGTTGTAGCTCTCAGGCTTAGTTGCACACTCATTGGGGTGCAAGATCCCACTTTCAGGGCCCTGCCTTACAATATGTATTCGGTATCCTTGGAGGTGCAAATGATGTGTATTAGACTACATTGCAGGCTGAAATGAACCCTGTTTTCCTATAGAAAAGTAAAACTTGCAGTGCCGTCTTGTTTTTCCTGGGGTGACCTCCCAGTAATGCCATCTGGGCTATAATAGTTTCATTTTAGCATGTGATCACAAAATGCTCCATTACAAGATTGGCCCAATTCAAGCAATGTGATCGAGAAAGTGATAAGGAACAAGCCAATTAGTGTCATAGTTACAGTTACCTTCCAAAATACAAGACAGGTGCGTGGACCACTAACCAATTGAAAAGCTTTCTCTCCACTGAGTCATAGGTAAAAGCAATGGAGGAATTTGACCACAAGCATTCTCATAAATTTTAAAACAGTTCTCTGGCTGAGTTAATAAATGAATAGAATGGTTCAGAATTTCCAACCAAAGTGTGACAAGTAATTGGCAAAATCGGCAAAATATCTAGTGACCATTTAAAAAGATGTTATGTTTTAAGATCATTAAAGTGCAGCATTTTATTTGCTGATGATTTATTTCATTTGTAAGGTATCCTACTCATAATGAAATGAAATATCCATGACTTTAGCTTAATAAAATATTTTATTGCTTCTAAAACCTGAGAGTATAGAGGTGTGTGCATATATTACCCTGAAATTGTCTAGATCTACAGTAATTTATTTATTTATTTTTATGTAAAAGTGTTTTTTTTTTTAATCTGGAATTTGAGCTTTGCCCATATCAATAATCAAGAGAGTACTGACGCTATCTTTCAAGTCTGAGGGTAATAGTGTATTTAAGCTTAGTCTGTTCTCATTACCTTGACCTTCAAATGTCTGAAAGTAAGTGAACTTTGTGACAAAATTTACTGCTGTCAGAGTTCAGCAGAGCCCACAGGCCCTCTGTTTTCCAGCCCCTCAGCCCACACAGACCCTGTATGTTAGCACACCCAGGAGAGTTTATTAGTCCATGGGTCCATTTGTCCTTGGAGTTTGCTGGACTGAATGAAGACTTCAGAAATATTTCTGGTTTACAGCAATATGTTTCTTAACAGGAGTTTTTCCTCCTGAGTGTTTTTGCCCCTACAAGCCTCAAGAATCTCTTCAAAGTCACTCCCATGATAGGTGTGCTGCAATGACTCTGTTGACCTAAAGCACATCAAAGACCCAAGAAGTTACTAACACTTAAGAGTATGTGCGAGACTTGTAATGGTGTCTCCCCCCAGGGTTACAGCAGAGGGAGGGAAATGAGTCAGCACCAACTTTTAACAACTCCCCTAGTGAAGAGGTTGGATTTGAAATTAATGCAAAAGTACAGAGCTCTTATCATGTTATTTCCCATCCATTCTGTTTTGTTTCCCTAAAGGTTTATTTCGTGTAAAGGACAGAAGTTCTATCACAAAGCTATTTTAGAAGGAATTTCCTCTTCTGTCCATAACCCTGAGGAACACTGGCCTTTAAAAGAGGGAGCCTGTGTTTACAACTCAGTACAGAAGGAGAGGAAATATATTCTTAGAGTAAAGCCAGCCAAAAAAACAGATGGGACACCACCAGTTCACTCTATCAGGCCATGCAAACAGCTGACTCGTTGTATAGAGGGGATTATACCCAGCTTCAGGTTTGTTCTCTTTCTTCCTTTTCATAGAAAATTCATTCTTCATGTTGTTTTTGGGAATTGTCCAAGTTAGAAATACTCATCCCAGCATAATTCCAAAACCAATAGAAGGAAATTAGGCACTTCTTATCACCTCTTACTTATCTTCCTTGTTTCTAATTTCCAAGTGAAACTCCCTACTCATTATCTTGGCTGAGTAGAGTCCAGGTATTGTTTAAAAAAAAAAAAATCACCCAATAAAAAATTTAAAAGAAGTGAGCATGGTCATTATTGACACTTCATTCTGAGTACCGCCTAGTACCTTACAACCTGAAACAGAAAACACAGAAACTTTTGATAGGACAGTGTGTATATGAGCATCACCTGAACACTGTGAGTTCCAAATGATGTTAAGTTAGGGAAGGACAGGATAAAGTGAGTGATGCGCGTGTTCAGGAGAGACCTTGGAGTGGATCCTACTTTCCCACTGTTCATTTTGTAGGAGAGACTGACTGACTAAAATCTCAAGGTGTCCTTGACAAAGAGAGGACATGTAATATGTTAAAAGGGAGAAGTTTCAATTTGGTAAGTACAAAGTCATGGTGTAGGAAGTGAAATAAATGTAGCGTGAATGAATAAGTGACTTAGTTAATAAAGAGGGAAAGGATGGAAAAGTGCAAGAAACAGGCAAACTAGGAAAATGTAGGGACAGAAAAAAAAGTGTGAAGGAGAAAGAACCAGGTCATTTGGCCCAAATGTCCAGGAATAAAACTATATATATAGTATTCAAGATATATTTTAAGGAAACAATGGGAGATGTATATTCAGTATTGCTAAGGTGTAGCTAAGAATGTCCAGAATATTTATCAGTCATTTTAGTGACTCCTAAAATCTCAGCGGCATGAGTTGTTTTTTCTTCTTAATTAGTAAACTGCAATAGCATTTAAATAACTATAATAGTGACTATGAATTTTATTTTAATGTGTTAGAAATGAGAAGTTTTTCTTCTTGGATACATTCTCAGTTATATTTTATGATTCTGATAGTTGTTCAATATTGCCTTCTTAAATTTACTTTCTTAAGAAAGTGAATTTTTGATTGATTATTATCAAAGGGCACAATATATTTATGAAGATTTTTTCTTACAAATGCTTTTAGTTTGTTGTTATTTAGGTTTTATACGCATACTTTGGCCACCTCATGAGACGAGCTGACTCACTGGAAAAGACTCTGATGCTGGGAAAGGTTGGGGGCGGGAGGAGAAGGGGACGACGGAGAATGAGATGGCTGGATGGCATCACCGACTCTGTGGACATGAGTTTGAGTGTACTCCGGGAGTTGGTGATGGACAGGGAGGCCTGGCGTGCTGTGATTCATGGGGTCGCGGAGAGTCGGACACGACTGAGCGACTGAACTGAACTGAACTGAACTGAGTGTTTGCAATGTAAACTGTAATGAAAGTGTTTGTTCCACTCTTTATTGTTCTACATGTAAAAAGTCTTTCACATAGCAGCTTGTCACAACGTATTTTACAATTTTATTTTTTCATCTCAAAGTTACGTCAAAAGAGAACAGTTGTTTGAACACTCTGAAACGCAACTCTGAAAGATACCGTCAACCTTGAATGGAGTCCCAAACAAATCAGAAATCGTTTGTTTGTTTTTTTCCTTTTCTCCCTCATTTCCCAGTTTCCTTTATTATCTGTAGAGGAGGAGGCAGCAAATTCCAAAAATAAAAGGCCTACTTGTTTCATAATAACTGTCCATATGAAATTCAGTGTACTCAATCATCTGAATCAAGCCCAACGCTCTTTTGTGCTGTATAATTAGAGTTGAGGCTATAGATGTAAAACTAAAGACAAATCTTGGTTCCATAGTATGTATAGTATCAAAATTGAAACTCATCTTGTAGACATTGTTCATGGTCAGAGTTCCATTGAGGAGAGAAAAGACCAGTAGTTAAGTCTACTTCCATTAAGAATATAGATGACAAATCCAGACCACCTGGGTGTGGATTTCTATTCTGCCCCTCTTTAGCTGGGTGACTTCAAGCAAATTATCTCATCTTTCAGCATCTCAATTTCCTTACTGATCCTTATGAGGATTAAATGAATTAATACATCTAAATCTCTTAGAACATTGTGGGCATATTATAAACACACAGTAAATGTAGACTGTTAAGAACCATTGTTACTTTTCTTAAATTATGTCATTACTATCATTTTAAAGAACGGTGATGATGCTTGCATTTAGTGAAATTGAACATCCTATCATGCTCTAAGGAGTGGTGCTGCAGAGTAGAAAGAGCATGAGTTAGAGACAGAAGACCTAGTTTCAAGCTCAGGATCTTAAACTCACCTGGTCTGTGATTTTACTCATTTCGCTTATCTCTATGTCATCATTCATAAAGCCATAGAAATGACATCCTCTCCTCACTGTCCTGTGTAGAAGACTTACATAAAATATAATTTTAACATAAAATAAAAACTATTTTAATATAAAAAAGAATAAAATAAAGTAGGAACTATTTAATAAAAGTGTATTTAAAAATAAACAGTGAGAACACAAAGGGAGCAGCAAGTGTGGACTAGCAGGTAGAAAGAAAAGCTTCCCAGGGGAAGTTATGTTTCAGTGATATTCTAAGGAATGAAGAGAAGTTTACTAGTCAGTGAATTCAGTGGCATAAAAAGAAGTCATGTCTGGACATTGGTGGTTAGGAATGAGTTTACAGTGAAACTTCATAATAAAATGTAAATTGCTGTTAGTTGTATATGTTGATTAAACTTCATGATCTCAATGTCATACCAAGAAGTTGAAGCTTTATCTGAGTTGTTAAACATCTAAACCAGGTCCACCATCTCTATACTGCCTTTGTAAATAGTCCCAGTTCAAAACAAACACCATCACTCTGAAATCAAGAATTACTAGCACTAATTTGAGGAGTGAACATTTTTTGCTTTTTCCCCTTGCCAACACTTTCTAAAATTTATTGATGTAACATAATTATTATATTATTTTATATAACTGATTTTTATGGGCTTCTCAGCTGGTGCTAGTGGTAAAGAACCCACCTGCCAATGCAGGAGACATAAGAGACACAGGTTCGATCCCTGGGTTGGGAAGACCCCTGGAGGAGGGCATGGCAACCCACTCCAGTAGTCTCACCTAGAGAATCGGTTGGACAGAGGACTCTGGCGGGCTACAGTCCAGGGGGTTGCAAAGAGTCAGACATGACTGAGCGACTAAACCACTAGCTTCCTGGAGATTCCTTCATTCTTTTTTTTTTTTTAAACTTTTTTCTTCAGTTTCACTCCCTCTTTTTAAAATAAATCAAGGGCTTAAATAGCTACCAATTAGAGAGTCTAATCAACCTACGATAACTTCTATTAACAAACTATGTTGACATAATTGCAGTTTTTTCCTGGTTTCAGAGGAAATGTAAGATCAGAAAGCAGCGGTACAAGGAGTATCTACTGAAAATGAAGAATCATAGAACCACAGAGTCACAGGATAGAAGAAAACACAAGCACAGTACCTGTCCCACAGTGGGCTGTGAGACACGATTGATAAAGGAAGACTCCTGTCTCCCCAGTAGTGGGCTGTGGATCAGTAGTAACAGACAATTTATGTTAGTGCGTGTTGAAATGAGGAAAATACAGACAATGTAGTAAAGCTTGGTGTTTGGTTCTGTTTTGTTTGGTAGGAGAGGGTGATTATTTTAAATAGAAAAACACAAAAAGATAACAGACATTCTTGCTTCCTGCATCCAGAATTGAAAAGTGTGGACATTTTATCATATTTGTGTTGTCAGTTTTAATATAAAGAAGTAAAATAGTGTAGATCAAATTGTTGTCATCTTTAAACTAGATGTCCCGTCTAGTCCCAGTGGAATCGCATAGACAGAGGAGCCTTGGCAGGCTACAGTCCATAGGGTTGCACAGAGCTGGACACAACTGAAGCGACTTAGCATGCACGCATGCATGCACACTAGTCCTAGTTTCTCTTCCCATCTGCTCTAATATATGCACACTTCTAACTTCTTACATCCACATCTGGGGGTGTGTGTGTGTATTTGTGTCTGTATGTATATGTGTGAATGTAGAATGTACAGTATTGGTTGTTGTGTGTTTCAGATCGCATAGATGGTACATCTTTCATAGAGCTGAATTTATTTAGTACTACTCAAGAACTATCCCTTATTCTTACAGTATTTCCTTCCTATTCTTCTTAGCTTTATCCTTTGTTCTGTTAAATGATTGTAGTAAAATATAGCAATTAAAATATCCTTAAGTGGCAAAATAAAAAGCTGCAGCCTAAATTTCTGTAATGATCCCCTTGCTTATTTTTAGATGTTCCTTGAAATCTAGGGAAAGAGGAGTACTTCTGTAGCTAAATCACAGTGTTCCTGCCCCGTGACCATCACATGTCCACTTGGACACCTCCACGGAAGGGCCTGTTATTTGGTATTGGGGCATCTTTAAGGAGACCCCTGAGTTGGTCTGGAATCTGTTTCCACGTGGCTTCTGCTGTGGCCATATTCTATACTTTGATATCACACAAGGAAAAACTTATTTAATTCTCCTTCACAGAAGTCCTTCAGTCACACGGAGAAACTACTAGATTTTCTTTGAGTTGTCTTTTCTACAAATTAGGTATCCTCCTTTCAAACAACTATTCTTCGTGGGACATGGTTTCAGTAGTTATCATGTGTTGACTTGGTTTCAACAAGCCGCATTCACAATCCCTTTAGCCTGATGGCTCACCATTAACGGGAACTCTTTATTTATATGTGAAGGGTCAGAAATGCCATTGCAGCTGTCACTATTTGTAAGAACATTTTGATGAGATGACTCATCTGCTTTTGATCTTGCAACAGAATGACTGCCATCACCAAATGCTACAAACTCTATCAGTCAACTTCAGCAGGTATCCCAGGGAGTCTATGCAACTTGAAAAGTGCACGGCAAACTGTCAGTATAAAGTGGCATTAGCTCGCAAACGTTTCAAGGTTCCTGCCATTCCTTCCCACATGGTAGGACACTGTGGCATTAACTGGGGCCAAATAAATGAGAAATAGCTAGAAAACTACTCTGAATATTTTTCGCGGTGTATACATAGCTTTTTTTAAGAGAGGTTTTCTTGGGTCTGTTTTCTCATCTATAACAAAACCAGGTAACTGAAGATCACAATGCTCCTTCAAATTGATATAAAAGGGTTAAAATTAGTTGTTGTTTTTTTTAATTCCCAAAATGAAGTCCTTGTGCTTTTGCCAGACCATCAGGCTTTGACTGTGACAGTCGGTCCTCCAGATCAGTTATTTGACTCAGAATCAGAGAAGCATTTGCACACATTTTTGGAATGTGTTCAGTTCAGGGTACACCGCACACCAGGGCCTGCTTTTACTCTGGGACTGTCTAACGTCATTAGGGAAAGCATTCTTTTTGTTTTAACTTTAATATATTTTATTTAGCATAACATATGTAAAATATTGTCATTTCAACAAAAAAAGTTACTGAGATAATTTTCATCCTTTAGGAAAAGCATTCTTTACAAAAATGCAAAGTGTTATTTTCACATAATATTACAAGGTGATCGGTAATGTCATGTGTAAAGGGTGAGAGATGATTCATGGCCGCCCACTCAGCTCCCAGGGAAGTTTCCGAAGCTGAGGTTGAATCATTCCACAAGGCGATTGGCACGAGAGCCTTGGAAAGCTATTCTGATTGCAAAAGCAGGCCTCTCACTTTCCTGAGGATGGTGATGGATGTCTCCCCTAGAGGACCTTGGTTTACTGGAAAAATATGACATTTGATAAATATTTTGAACCCAGATATATTTTCTTACTAGGAGAATAAGCATACATTTCTCTGTGAGGAGTGAATGCAGATTCGGAGGTACACTTATTCTGGGACTACATACTTGCCACTCTCTTTTATCAACCTTTTAATGAATTACTATATTTAGCACCCATTCAAGCCTGCACCCAAAAAAGTGCAGATAAGCATAGTTCTATGAAACTCTGTATCAAGCATGCTTGTGAACTTGGGAAAGGACCACAGATATTCCCTATAAATAACCTCAAAAGATACTCATTTCCTTCGAAGACTTATTTAAAATGAATTTCTGGTTGAAATCCAATGACTCCTGGCAGATTTCCATCTCCTAGGGAGTACCATGGTAATTACAACTTGTTGGCATTCTTTTCAGCAATTTCAGAAGGAATACCAAACCAAGAATTAAGCACTGAAAGAGGTTGAATCATCCTTTCACCCTTGAATGTACTCATTTCCTTTGGTTCTGGCCAAAGTTTTTTGAAAGATATTCTTGTGAACTTCCGTTACTGTTGTAGGCAGTGGAAAAACAGAAGGCAACCACCAGGATTGGGTTGCTGCGGCAGAAACAAAGATAAATGCCCCTGACCCACTGCATTAGTAGGAAGCAGTGGGAGAGATTAGGGGATTTCAGCCATAACTGCCGTGATGCAGATATAGCACTCAAATATCAGCAAGTATGGTGAATTCTGTTCTCCTTTAACTTTGAAAATAACATTTTTAAAGAGCCCCCCCATTGTTTTTGTTTTATCATCCACAGCATTGGATGGGCCTCCTCCCTCCTAATGTAAAAAAGATAGCTGAAGAAATGTTTGAGGGAGTTCTCTGGTGGTCTGATGGTTAGGATTTGGTGCTTTCATTGCCATGGCCCAGGTTCAATCCCTGGACAATGAACTGAGATCCCACAAGCACATCCCCCCAAAAAGAAATATTTGTGATGTTCTTATTTGATATGACTTTGTCCCTGATAGTCTTGAAGTCTTGTCCCTCCTCATAAGGGAGGAAAGATATGTTGAAAAGTCAAAGTAACACTGCATGGGACTAACGTAGGTGTGGCCCCATGGAAGCTCGAATTCCTTAGTTAAATGATGGAAGTCAGTAAGTATAAATGCACTCTGAGCCCAGGAGGTCCCTCCATTAGGAAGACTTGAAGAGAGAAAGCTCAGACTGGGTCGGATCAGAACAGACTGAGAGGAGGAGGTTGCTGGTGAGCAAGGGGATGAGGCAAGAAAGAGCAGAGTCCACAAGCAGAGGAAGTTTACCAAGAAGCTGATTGTATTAGTTTGCTCTGGCCTGTCCTCTCCCTGTCTCTGCCTCTTCTTCTAAGGACACCAAGCATATTGGATTCGGGCCCACTCCTGATGGCCTCGTTTTAACTCAGTCACTTCAAAGACCTTATCTCCAATATTTTTAGGTGCTAGGGATCAAGGCTTCACCTGTAACACTAACAAAACTTAAACACTTCAGAGACTCTGACGTAGGTGGGGCCCCTGTGAGTGCCAGGAGTTGTCCTGTTCAGGTTGGGAAGAGGAAGCCAGGTTGGAGTCAGGAAACACTTCTATGTAAGTATTTCTGGTGAATCGCCAAGAGAGATGTCAAAAGGGTGGGGTGCAGGTGGGGGTGGGGGGTGGCGCTGAATCTTCAAATCTCCAGTAATTCCTTGTGATTCCTTTTCATTCTAAATTAACGTTCACTGTCATATATAATTTTGTATTATTAATGTCATTTTTTTGTTAAAGATGGCTATATCATCTACAGTTGCAAAGCAGTAGGTTCCACAAATGGATCCACTCTTTGAAGTATAAGATAGACACCAGATTTAAGACTTATTGTGAGAAAAAGAATGTAAGCGATCTCATTAATAATCTCTATATTGATCACTTGTTGAAACGATGTTTTGGATATACTGGGTAAAATAAACTATATGTTCAGTTCAGTCGCTCAGTCGTGTCCGACTCTCCGTGACCCCATGAATCACAGCACGCCCAGCCTCCCTGTACATCACCAATTCCTGGAGTTCACTCAAACTCATGTCCACAGAGTCGGTGATGCCATCCAGCCATCTCATTCTCTGTCGTCCCCGTCTCCTCCCACCCCCAATCCCTCCTAGCATCAGACTCTTTTCCAGTGAGTCAGCTCGTCGCATGAGGTGGCCAAAGTATTGGAGTTTCAGCTTTAGCATCAGTCCTTCCAATGAACACCCAGGAGTGATCTCCTTTAGAATGGACTGGTTGGATCTCCTTGCAGTCCAAGGAAGTATTAAAATTAATTTCATGTGTTTCCTTTTTTAAAGTGGCTTCTAGAAATTTTTAAATAACAAAAGTGGCTATATCATATTTCTGTTGCTCCAAACTCTCGTAACACACCTATCTCAGGCCAGATGCTTCTCTCCTACCCCGCTAAAGCCTGGAGCTTATGCAGAAGCAAACTCTAGGAGCTCCTTCTTTTGTCTCCATGCTACTTGTGTTCCTAATTTGGATCTGAATGCCTTTTTATTTAATGATAGTTACATCTAGTGGTTAGGGCCTGTGTATCATCACTAGAGTTCTTTGAGTTATTAAATAGGCTTTTCCTCTTTGCTGGAATTCCAAATATTGGCACAAAGAGAATATTATTTAGAGTTTGAAATAAATGACTTATAAACAAACAAACAAAAGGAATCTGTATACAGCCTTCACAGGAAGAAGCTATTTTAGATTCTATTGTTGAAAAACTCCTACATAAAAGCTTTCCACAGGGAGGGCTGAAATGCTTACAGTTATTTTACTGTGGAAAATTTTAATGCTACTGAAGTGACTTACTTTAATTCTAGTATACATTAAGGGTCTTTAAATGGTTGTTTGGGAAAAGTCTTGGTCCAGAGGAACAATTAATTTTTTTAATATTTCATAAAAATATGTCTTATAGAAATATATTGAAAAGTAGTAACATGTACTCACCATCTAGCTTAAGAAGCTGTCTCCAATGCCTTGGAAAGTTCCTCCCACCTCCTCGTAGTAACTATTAGTCTAAATTTCATGTTTATCATTACTTTCTCTTTAGTAAAAATTTTACTGCCAATGGAGCTGCTTTAAAAGCTGGTTTAGTCATTTAAAGCTGCCTCTATTGTATGGACCTGCTTAAAATAATTATCTTGGATTCTGTGTAGCAACTTGAACTCCCAAAGCAACTATTTTGTTTTTAGGAATACTTTTTCATTAAGGAGAAGGAGGAAAGGGAGCAAGAGAAAAATATTAACTTTTAGTATGATTTTACTTCTTGAAAGTGTCACCACGTAGAGAAATGCAGTTATTCAGGCTGGAGCTCAAGGGGTGAGGGCCAAGAAAACACCAGTGGGCAGCCACTGGAAATCTCAGCCAGAAGTCTGGCACGTAATAAATATCCCATAAATGTGAGAGGCCCTCCCAAAGAGGCAGCCGTGCTGAGCCCCTCAGATATTCCCAGGTAATTATGATTAATATCCTCACTCCCTACTCTCATGATAGTAAGAATCCAGACTCTCCTTAGCCTCTATTTATTTCCCAAATTCTATCTACATTTTCACATAATATAAAATTTAATATCTATGTATTTGTTGGTTAACTGAGGCCTTCTCTGTTTCTCCTCTGTATCATGTATCCAGCCCTTCTTGGAATGTTCATCTTGGAATGTAGTATTCAGAGAATCATAGAGTGTGTTTTTCTTCAACAGTTCCCTTCAATATTAGGTGTTCATTGGAAGGACTGACGCTAAAGCTGAAACTGCAATACTTTGGCCACCTCATGCGACGAGTTGACTCACTGGAAAAGACTCTGATGCTGGGAAAGGTTGGGGGCAGGAGGACAAGGGGACGACAGAGAATGAGATGGCTGGATGGCATCACCGACTCTGTGGACATGAGTTTAAGTGAACTCCGGGAGTTGGTGATGGACAGGGAGGCCTGGCGTGCTGTGATTCATGGGGTCGCGGAGAGTCGGACACGACTGAGCGACTGAACTGAACTGAACCCTTTGCCAGAGTCTGTATTAAACTCTGAAAGATTAATTTGACATGATCCCTGCCCGAAAGCAATTTGTGTTCATTTTAGTGAGAAAAACAGAGAGGTTAAAGAGACTCTTTCTCATTCAACAAATATTTATTGAGCACCTATTATGTGCCAGATGCCCTTAGGCTCTGGGTACACACCAATGACTGTAACAGAATTTCGCCATCATGGAGCTTACTTTCTACTGGTGAGAGGCAAAGCACAGAGAACAAGTAAATTATATATTATGTATATATTATTATGTTGGTAGGTATTAATAATAGGTACTGTGGGGGTGGGTATAAAACAGAAAAGAAAGAATACAGAGCTGGTAGGAATAAGAAGACTGTGAGTGTCATTTGAAACAAGGTGGTCAGAGAAGGGCCCTCTGAGAAGGTGACATTTAAGTCGAAACATGAAGGGTGGAGTAGCTGCCTTATGGTTCTTGGGAGAAAGGGCTTTCTAAGCAGAGAAAATAGTAAGTGCAAAGTCCTTTAAGTGAGAGCAAGCTTCAGGTCCCTTTTTCCCCCAAAGGTCTTTCTTTAAAATATATATATATGTGTATATATATATATATATATATATTTCGCTGGGCTAGGTCTTACTTGTAGCATGTGGAATCTATTTCCCTGATCGAACCTGGGCCCCTGCATTGGGAGCACAGAGTCTTAGCCATTTCCCCAAGGTTCTTTCATAAGAAGCATCAAGGAGGCCCTATATGAATGAGAGTGGCAAAGGAAAGGATATAGAAAAAAAAAGGTCAGAGAGGTAACAGAAGGAAGGACCTGATAGAATATTGAAAGGACTTGGGTTTTTACTCTAGAATAGAAAACCAATGGAGGATTTTCAGCGGAGTGATGTTAATTGACTTTAATTCTAAAAGAGTCACCCTGACCACTAAACTAATAGACTCAAATGGGACAAAAGTAGAAAGAAGGAAACTAGGAAGCTACTGGAACTACCCAGGCAAGAGATGATACTGGCCTAGAATGAGTTGATAGCAGTGTGTGTGCTGAGAGGGGTTTGTTGTCGCTGTTGTTTAGTCACTAGTCATGTCCCATGCTTTTGCGACCCCATGAAAAAGCATAGGCCTGTCTGTCTGTGAGAGTTGCCAGGCAAGAATCCTGGGGAGGGTTGCCATTTCCTTCTGCAGGGATCTTCTCAACCCAGGGATCGAACCTGTGTCTCCTGAATTGGCAGATGGATTCTTTGCCACTGAGCCACCTGGGAAGCCTGAGAAGGGATTTAGGTGTGGCTAAAGGTTAAGCCTTGACTAGACAGACCTTGGTTGGCAAAGTAATGTCTCTGCTTTTTAATATGCTATCTAGGCTGGTCATAACTTTCCTTCCAAGGAGTAAGCGTCTTTTAATTTCATGGCTGGAGAAGACTCTTGAGAGTCCCTTGGACTGCAAGGAAATCCAACCAGTCCATTCTAAAGGAGATCAATCCTGTATGTTCATTGGAAGGACTGATGCTAAAGCTGAAACTCCAATACTTTGGCCACCTCATGCGACGAGTTGACTCACTGGAAAAGACTCGGATGCTAGGGGGGATTGGGGGTAGGAGGAGACGGGGACGACAGAGAATGAGATGGCTGGATGGCATCACCGACTCGATGGACATGAGTTTGGGTGAACTCCGGGAGTTGGTGATGGACAGGGAGGCCTGGCGTGCTGTGATTCATGGGGTCGCAGATAGTCGGACACGACTGAGCGACTGAACTGAACTGAACTGAACTGAAAGGTTGAGCCAGCAAGGTTTACTGAAGCAATACATGGCTTCAGAAGACTACAGATCTGGAGTCCTGAAGACAATCTAGCATTTATTTCATATCTGGTCACTGTGCTCTGTGACTCAGAAAAGGTACTTCTCCTCAGGGAGGCTAACAATCCAGTGGACAAGCTTAGATACATAGACAACTAAGTACAACTTCATAAGTAACAGAGTAAGTGCTGTAATACAAGTATAAACGAAGAACAATGGAAGCGCAGAGGAAAGACAATGAGTTTGGGCTGCAGACAATTGGTCAGCTTCAGAAAAAAGGTACCCATTAGTGGATACCTTGAAATGTGACCTTAGGAGGTAGAGGAATGTTTGCAATCACAATCTGCATTTGGTAAGAACCTGGATTACTAACCATCTATATGAATCCACTGCAAACTTAAGGTTTACATCTGGGGCTGCCACTGATATCCAGCAATCCACAGTAAATCCAACATCACAAAGCCAAGGACATGTTCATGAAAAGAGAATCAAATAGGCATACTAAGCCCGCATGCAAAGTAACTGCCTTTTAACTTTTTATTAAAAGATAATATATACACAGAAATATGTATGTGTAATTGTAGAGGTTGGTAACTTAACACACCTGTTTATCCAGAAGCCACACTGAGAAACAAAACGTCTTTGCAGCTTTGCAGGAGACACCTCACATACCCTTCAGGTCACACCACCACACAGCCCCAAGATTCCTGTTTCTAACAGCAGAGCTTTGTTTCCTTCCTCATAATACAGTCATAGGCTTCCCTGGTGACTCAGATGGTAGAGAATCTGCTTTTAATGCGAGAGACCCAGTTGCATCCCTGGGTCAGGAAGATCCCCTGGAGAAGGGAATGGCAACGCCACTCCAATATTCTTGCCTGGAGAATTCCATGGACAAAGGAGCCTGGCAGGCTACAAACCATGGGGTTCCAAAGATTCAGACACAACTGAGTGACTAACACACACACACAACATACTCACACAGTCTGCACTATTTTGTGTCCAGTTTGCCTCACTCAAACTATGCTCCTGAGATGCGTCCATTATTGCTGTGCAAAGCTGTTCTCATTGCTCTGTGGCATTCTGTTCTGTTGATGTACAGTTGACCCTTGAATAACTTGGGTCTGAACTGTGCAGGAGTTTTGTCAGCAGGAAATATTACACTACTGCACTATCCTAGGTTGGTTGAATCCTCCGACAATGAACCAGGGACATGCAGGGCTGACTCTAAGTTACATGTGAATTTTTGACTGTATGAAGAGTTGGCACCATTAGCACGTTGTTCAAAGGTGAACTGAACTACAATTTGTTACCTATTTTACTATTGATGTGCATTTGGATGGTTTCCAGTTTGGAGCTATTACAGATAATGCTGCTATAAATGCTCTAGTGCTTGTGTTTTGGTGAACAAGTATACACATTTCCATTTGGTGTATATTTGGTAGAATTGCTGTGTCACAGCTGATTAATACTACCAAATAGTTTTCCAAACTGTACCAACTTATCCTCCTACAGTTTTTGAGAATCTTATTTGTTGCACATCTAACACTTGAAATTTCCCCTCTGTCTCATTTTGACCATTCTCGTGACAGACAGAGGATTGTCTTTTCTTACTGATTTTTAGGAGTTCTTCATATATTTTGAATATAAAAACCATTCAGTTCAGTTCAGTTCAGTCGCTCAGTCGTGTCCGACTCTTTGTGACCCCATGAATCATAGCACACCAGGCCTCCCTGTCCATCACCAACTCCTGGAGTTCACTCAAACTCATGTCCATCAAGTCGGTGATGCCATCCAGCCATCTCATTCTCTGTCGTCCCCTTCTCCTCCTGCCCTCAATCCCTCCCAGCATGAGGGTCTTTTCCAATGAGTCAACTCTTCTCACGAGGTGGCCAAAGTATTGGAGTTTCGGCTTTAACATCATCCTTCCAATGAATACCCAGGACTGATCTCCTTTAGGATGGACTGGTTGGATCTCCTTGCAGTCCAAGGGACTCTCAAGAGTCTTCTCCAACACCACAGTTCAAAAGCATCAGTTCTTCGGTGCTCAGCTTTCTTCACAGTCCAACTCTCACATCCATACATGACCGCTGGAAAAACCATAGCCTTGACTAGACAGACCTTTGTTGGCAAGGTAATGTCTCTGCTTTTTAATATGCTGTCTAGGTTGGTCATAACTTTCCTTCCAAGGAGTAAGCGTGTTTTAATTTCATGGCTGCAATCACCATCTGCAGTGATTTTGGAGCCCCAAAAAATAAAGTCTGCCGCTGTTTCCACTGTTTCCCCATTTATTTCCCATGAAGTGATGGGACCAGATGCCATGATCTTAGTTTTCTGAATGTTGAGCTTTAAGCCAACTTTTTCACTCTCCTCTTTCACTTTCATCAAGAGGCTTTTTAGTTCCTCTTCGCTCTCTGCCATAAGGGTGGTGTCATCTCCATATCTGAGGTTATTGATATTTCTCCCAGCAATCTTGCTTCCAGCTTGTGCTTCCTCCAGCCCAGCGTTCCACATGATGTACTCTGCATATACATTAAATAAGCAGGGTGACAATATACAGCCTTGACATACTCCTTTTCCTATTTGGAACCATTCTGTTGTTCCATGTCCAGTTCTAACTGTTGCTTCCTGACCTGCATACAGGTTTCTCAAGAGGCAGGTCAGGTGGTCTGGTATTCCCATCTCTTTCAGAATTGTCCACAGTTTGATGTGATACACACAGTCAAAGGCTTTGGCATAGTCAATGAAGCAGAAATAGATGTTTTTCTGGAACTCTCTTGCTTTTTCCATGATCCAGCGGATGTTGGCAATTTGATCTCTGGTTCCTCTGCCTTTTCTAAAACCAGCTTGAACATCTGGAAGTTTGCGGTTCACGTATTGCTGAAGCCTGGCTTGGAGAATTTTGAGCATGACTTTACTAGCGTGTGAGATGAGTGCAATTGTGTGGTAGTTTGAGCATTCTTTGGCATTGCCTTGCTTTGGGATTGGAATGAAGACTGACCGTTTTCAGTCCTGTGGCCACTGCTGAGTTTTCCAAATTTGCTGGCATATTGAGTGTAGCACTTTCACAGCATCATCTTTCAGGATTTGAAATAGCTCAACGGGAATTCCATCACCTCCACTAGCTTTGTTCATAGTGATGCTTTCTAAGGCCCACTTGACTTCACATTCCAGGATGTCTGGCTCTAGGTGAGTGATCACACCATCATGATTAACCATTACTAGATTTATATATAGTGAAAATTTCCCCTCATTTCTTTTTTTCTTCTTTCATTATCTTAATACTGTCTCCTGATGAACAGATCTTAATTTTAACATAATATATCTATCATTTTTCTTTCATCATTAGTGGGTTTTTTGGGTTTTTTTGTTGTTGTTTTTGCATTATCTATGAAGCCTGCCTACTTCCAGGTCAGAAAGAAGTTCTGTTTTCTTATCTTAAAGCCATATTGTTTACTTTTCACACTTAGACCTGCAATTCATGGAAATTATTTTTTTTAATTGCTGTAAGATCAGGATTAAGATAAATTTTTTTTTTCTGTATGGATATCCAGATGACTTTACCATTTTACTGAAACAGACAATTATTTTAATTTACTTGAGATGTTTTATATCCACTGTAATAAGTAAGAATCAAATATATGTTATCATCTTAAATGTTTTCTATCATCTGAAATCTTAGTTTTAACTGTGCAGGAAATGTGGGTGTGTGGGTGTTTGACAAACTCAAATTTCCAGCAAATACTAGGGAGGAAATTAGAGAAGGAATAAGTTAATTTCACTGCTGTAAATCTATCCTACAGATATTAAATTGGAGTAGTTCCACTGTGATTCTGCATTTTCCATTCTGTCCAGAAACAGCACATGGTTTTTACATGATTCTCAGTCCAAGAACCAGAATTTCTCCTGGTCACACTAATGATGGGAACAGCATCTGGAATATAAAATAGCAAAATGGATGGGAATGTTGGCACTTTTGCCCTAGACCACCACAATTTCATTTGCAGCCCCTGCTATCACTCTGCATTATTTCCTTCAAATTCCATTTGAAAGAGTGATTGCTTTGTAATTTATATTCCAATAAGCCTCTAAACCTCAAGTGCGGTACCACAATTCTCAGGCAGGAATTTGAGGGAAGGATGGTTGAAGGCTATTGTGCTTATTAAATTCTATAAACAGTATACTCATTATGCTGAGAGCTGCTATATTTAAATAATTTAAACGTGCATTTTAGTTCTTTTATGGCTTCCCAGGTGGCTCAGTGGTAAAGAATCCACCTGCACTACAGGAGACACGGGTTCGATCCCTGGGTCAGGAAGATGCCCTGGAGAAGGAAATGGCAACCCACTCTAGTGTTCTTGCCTGGAAAATCCCATGAACAGAGGAGCCTGGCGGGCTACAGTCCATGGGGTCACAAAGAGTTGGACACGACTTAGCGACTAAACAACAATGATAAAGACTGTGAAGATTTTTATTCCTCAAAGTAAACAAATGACACATAGAAGGTTTAATGGCATATCATCCGATAGCTAGCTCCTCTTATTAAAAAACTTTCAGAGAATAACAGGAAAGGTGGGAAATATATTTTGAATTTTCACGCAACCCAAGTATCCCACAAAATTTGTGTCTAAAACAAAATTTAAACTCAAAACCCTTAGAGTCAGTAGACCTAATCATTAATATATCATTGTCACATAAAAATGCTTTGTTCCACTCTGATACTCAACTAGAAGAAATAAAATTTTAAAAATTGTGGGAGAGTTAAGGATTTGAGCACTTAATAGGTATCATGGTTAGAGACTATCATTAAATTATTAGGTGTGCTTATTGTTACGTCTTTTAAAACTTAAATTTAGCCTTTAGAGATGCACTCTGAAATATTTATGGATGATATGATGTGATGTCAGGGGTTTGCTTCACAATTAGCCACTCAGGTTGGGATGGAGTGAGTGGGATTTGGACAAAACAAGTTGACAAGGGATTGATTGATTGTTGTTAAAGCTGAGTACTTGGTACATAGAAATTGATTATATTGTTTTTCTCTATTTTTGTTTAGTTTTGAAGTTTCAAAATATCTTATTTCTGATATGCATTAATATGCTGAGGCAGTAATCTTCCCCTTTTTGTATTTTGCTTAAAGTACTGTTTAATGCTTTTCCTGATTCTATTAATGTCTCTAATACACATACTTGTTTTCTGAAAATTGGGGTAGAGGGTTGCTGTTTCACTTTGGAAAGTTGTTCTATCTAATTTTAAAACAAAAATAACACAAAAATACATGTATGCATATGTTATGTATAAAACCATTTATTCATTTCTTTATACATGTATATATGTGCATGTGGCTTCCCAGATGGCTCAGTGGTAAAGAATCCGTCTGCATTCCTGGAGACTCTTGTTCGATCCCTGGGTTGGGACGATCCCCTGGAATGGGAAGTGGCAACCCACCCCAGTATTCTTGTTTGGATAATCCCATGGACAGAGGAGCCCAGCAGGCTACAGTCCATGGGTTCACAAAGAGTCAGACACAGCTGAGTGACTGAGCACGCATGCACATATATGTACAGATAGAAAGGTGCACTTCCGTTCCGTTCCGTCGCTCAGTCCTGCCCGACTCTTTGCGACCCCGTGGACTGTATAGCCTACCAGGCTTCTCCGTCCATGGGATTCTCCAGGCAAGAATACTGGAGTGGGTTACCATTTCCTTCTCCAGGGGATCTTCCCGACCCAGGGATTGAACCCGGGTCTCCCACGTTGGAGGCAGACGCTTTAACCTCTGAGCCACCAGGGAAGCCCAATATAATGGAAATATTGATGATGTTAATGGTTCAAGCAAGAATTCATTTTTGCAGGAAATAGAGTTTTTATTGAAGTATAGTTGATTTACAGTGTTGTATTTTTTCAGGTGAATGGCATAGTGATTCAGTATTTTTGCAGACTGTATTCCATTATAGATTATTATACAATAGTATAATAATAATTAGATTATTATACAGTAATGGGTAAAACTCTATATACTAACTCACCATCAGTCTAAATGGGCAAAACTTTATTCTGTTCTTAAAGATCATAGAGAAATATTTGTATAAAATGCCTCCTTCAATTGTTTTAAGGTTGACTATTGTGTTAGTCCTGGAGAAGGGAAAGGCTGCCCACTCCAGCATTCTGGCCTGGAGAATTTCATGGACTGTACAGAGAATGAGATGGCTGGATGGAATCACCAACTCGATGGAAATGAGTTTGAGTGAACTCCGGGAGTTGGTGATGGACAGGGAGGCCTGGCGTGCTGTGATTCATGGGGTCGTGAAGAGCCAGACACGACTGAGCGACTGAACTGAACTGATAGTCCATGGAGTCACAAAGAGTCGGACACGACTGAGCAACCTTCACATTGTGTTAGTATGACCTCTTATTTCTGTGACTCAAAACAAAACCAATTTATTATTTGAATTACCACAAGCTTTCAAAAACACAAATCTATCACCTTACAGTTCTGGAAGGCACAAGTCTAAAAGGGTCTCACTGGGCTCCATTCCAGGTGTTGGCAGAGCTGCCTTCCTTCTAGAGGCTCAAGGGGAGAAACCTTGCCTTTTCTATCTTCTAGAGATTGTCCCACCTTCCTTAGCTCGTGGTTCCTTCCTTCATCTGCAAAGTCAGCAACAGCCAGCAAATTCTTCTTATACTTTTCCTTCCAACTTCCTATCTCCATTGTCCACATGTAAGGACCCTGTGATCACACTGGGCCCACCTGGATAATTCAGAGTAATGTTCCCATTTGAAGGTCAACAGATTACTAAACTTAACTTCTATCTGTAGTTTAATTCTCCCTTGCCAAGTAACATGACATCTTTATAGATTCCTAGGATTAGGACATGGAATTGGAGGTGGGAGAAGAAGGAAGCATTAGTTATTCTTCCTCCCCTGCTATATTTTCTATAACAAAGAAAGTTCTTATGTGTGGGCAATTGTTATCCTTCTGTTGGTAATTTAAAACTTATTCCATTTTTTTCCCCTAGAGGAAATGGAAAAAAATGAAAAACAATTAAACTCTTGCTTCAGAAGCAATAAAACCAAACCAGGTCCTAAACTGATTGTAATATATTTGACTTTTTATGAAATATAGTAGGGAATTCTGTATTCAGAAAAACAAAGCAGAAAAGTAGAAATATAATTTAATGACATAAGGTGCTGAGAAGTTTGAGTTTTACAGATTCACGTCTAAAAAGTGGGTACGTTTATCCTCTACTCATAATGAAAAAGCAATACAAACTGTAGGACTCTGTGTCTGTAACATTCTGTTGAAGACAAAATTATAAAAACGGAGAACCGATAAGTGCTTGCAGCGGGTAGAAAGAGGAAGGAGGGTGTGGCTTTAAGGGAGCAGCAGGAGAGAATTCCCTCCTGGTGACAGAACTGTAGTGTATCTTGATGGTGGTGATGGCTTTAGACATCCATAGCTGCATGTAATGAAGGGTCAGAGAATTACACACAAAGACTTTTTTATTTTTTTAATGAGGGCATGCAGAAGAAATTTGACTAAAGTCTGTAGTCTAATTAATTGTATTATGCCAGTCCATTTCCTGGTTTTAATTATGCATGTTGGGAAAGCTGAGTGATGTTTCTAACTATTTTTGCAACATGTGAGTCTATAATTATTTCGAACATATGTTGATTTTTTTAATGTGTGTTTATAAAACAAGAGAGAAGTGAGAGTGTGGGCAGACGGTTAAAAGTTGAAGATAAGCACTTAAACATCTGTCGGCCATGTTTAAATTAGGAAAAGTGGACTTTATTTATGGTTTAACATTTGATGGAGACATGGACCAAATAAATTAATACAATATGGGTTCTCAAAATGCATTTTAATTCTTAAATCATTCCAGATCTCTAGTCTCATATGTACTTCAAATTCAGTACACTAAATAGTTCTATCCTTAATCCAGTAGCTAAAAAAAGAAAAGAAAGTGTAATGTTGTTTGGTTTCTTTAGAAGCACCAAAAGTTAAGTCATCAGACTGGTCTGAAAAGAGACCACGTGAAACGCTTCAATTACCATCCTACATGAGTTCTGAGGGAGGGGAGTGTATTCAAGAAGAAGTTCCCCTGCTGGTTTGCAAGAAGCCAAACCTCTGATGGGGACCTTTTTTTGTAATGTTAAAATTTATTTTTAATTGAAGTACAATTGACTTATTATATTACATTCGTTTCAGGTATATGACATAGTGATTCAATATTGTTAAACATTATAAAATGCTCACCACTATAAGTCTAATTACCATCTGTCACTGTACAAAGTTATTCCAATATTATTGACTATTTCCTATGTTGTATTACATCCATGTGGCTTATTTATTTTATAACTGGAGGTTTGGACTCAATCTATGGGGACCTTTAAAAAGATTCACTTTGAGATATTCAAGACAATTCCAGAAAGCACCTTTCAAAAATATGTCAATTTTTCAAATATGTGTGTTTACTCAGAATTCACAACATTTCAAAACAATCATCCTAACTGTGCTGGGAAGAAATGCAATCTCAATGACCTCTAAACAGAGGGAAGAAAGGAAATATTTTATACAGACTGATAATTTTGGGGTGACCTGATGATGAGGGTCTGAAATAAAGAAGTAGCAACATCAATTTGACAGTGCTGGAGAAGTAGCAGAAATAACAAGAGACAGGGAACTCAGAAAGAGAGTTATCTGGGGGTTGCTAAATCTGGGATTTGTTTGCATCTCGCAGTCCCTGAAAGATTCTGGGAGCTGATTCCTGTGTTCTTTTTGACAGAGGATTAGGAAACTCCTATTAGATCAGTTAAGCAACCAAAGAATAGAATTTCTGTTTTCTGATTTGTGCACAAATATATATATATATTTGTGCACAAATATATATATATATTTGTGCACAAATATATATATATATTTAAAATCAGAAGTTTGTTCAAAATAGTATCTATTCCTAACCACCTGAAGTAAGGCAGGTTCAAATCCCTGTTTTGTCACTTGCTGACTATGTGAGTTGGGGAAGTCTATAAAATAAACTGAGTCTAAATTGCATCATCTGTCAAAGAGAATTATAATAATGGTTGGCATTTATTGAGGAATTGCTGTTTTGCAAGCCCAGATATAAATTCCTTATACAAATGGCCTCATTTAATCCTAGTATAACAATAATACTAAAATACTACTTATCTCACAGGAAATTATTCTATGTGAGGAATAAATGCACTCCTAAGTGTTAAAACCCCAGCCCTTTGTGTGTGGAACATACTCGATACTAAGTAACTATTGATTTCCTTCCTTTAGTTTTTCTAATTCACATATTTTCTAAATCAAGGATTTAGGTTTGAAGAGCTGCTGGCCACACCCTGTTGGGGTCTCTGTTAATGAAGCTGAAAGCGTATTACTGAAGTATTTGCGTAAGCGTCTTACAAGTCTAGGAACTTAACTCTTAAATAATTACATATTTAACTCCCCAGACTCTATAAATTAGATATAAAAATAGCACCCCCAAATGATGTCTATAAAAATACATTTTTCTCAAAAGCATGGCGCCATATAGACGAAGCATAATTATTGTTCTTGTTGGGTTGATGTTAATTAAGATCAGCTTTTTTATGGGGTGATTGCGTATAGATGTACTGGTCTTAGACTAACCCCTGAGCCTGTAAACTAATCCTGAGCTCTGCTCTACAATGGACATAAACCTGCTCCCAAGGTCAGCCTTTCTGTAGCTGTAGCACTAGGACTCATTCGGAATTTGCTTTGGATCCAAATTTCTTCCTTTGTCTCCTCCACAAAAGGTCCTCCTCTGGAGCATCACCTTCTCTAGAAACACTGACTTCCCTCAAGGAATTTGTGCCTGAAAGTCATCATTAGCAGTGCCTTTTGGAAGGATTTAGTTAGACGTTTCATGCTAGAAGTTACAAAAAACCCGCTTTCTCCTGTATGTGAACAATGTTCAAAGAGGAAATGGAGCACCTAGGAAAGCTCAGTGAATGCTCAGTCCGCACACACTTATATCTATTAGACACTGTAACGAATATGAATTGAGGATAAGAATAAGCCTAGATCAGTTCAGCCTAAATGGCGTAAATAATACCATTCTGGAAATTTTCACTTCGTTGTTGTTGTTCAGGGGCTAACTTGTGTCTGACTCTTTGCGACCCCACTGACTTGCCAAGCTTCCCTGCCCTTCACTATCTCCTGCAGTTTGCTCAAACTCATGTCCATTGAGTCAGAGATCCCATCCAACCATCTCATCCTCTGTCACCCCCTTCTCCTCCTGCCTTCAATCTTTCCCAGCATCAGGGTCTTTTCCAAAGAGTTGGCTCTTCACATCAGGTGGTGAAAGTATTGGAGTTTCAGCTTCAGCCTCAGTCCTTCCAGTGAATATTCAGGGCTGATTTCCTTTAGGATGGACTGGTTGGATCTCCTTGCAGTCCAAGGGACTCTCAAGAGTCTACTCCACACCACAGTTCAAAAGCATCAATTCTTAGGCGCTCAGCCTTCCTTACGGTCCAGCCCTCACATCAATCTCTGCTTTTTAATATGCTCCCTACATTTGTCACAACTTTTCTTCCAAGAAACAATCGCCTTTTAATTTCATGGCTGTGCTTACTGTCCGCAGTGATTTTGGAGCCCAAGAAAATTAAGTCTGTCTCTGTTTCTATTTTTCCCCCACCTATTTGCCATGAAGTGATGGGACCAGATGCCATGATCTTCGTTTTTTGAATATTGAGTTTTAAGTTAGATTTTATAACTCTCTTCTACCTTCATCAAAAGGCTCTTTAGATCCTCTTCACTTTCTGTCATTAGAGTGGTAAATTTCACTTAGTCCTTTATAGAAAGGATAAAGATGATAATTTCATAGCAACTTCTTACTTCTTCCTTTCTTGCCTTCATCCTCAGTTGTAACTAGTGAGGATAGGGTATTTTTTGTCCTGTACCACTGAAGGATTTCTAAATCTTTCATAAGAGTAGTAATTTTCTTGCACTGTTTCAGCAGCTTCTGAGATGGCTACCCATCAGTCCAGGTCAGTCGCTCAGTCGTGTCCAACTCTTTGCGACCCCATAGACTACAACACGCCAGGCCTCCCTGTCCACCACCAGCTCCCAGAGTCCACCCAAACCTATGTCCATCGAGTCGGTGATGCCATCCAACTCTCTCATCCTCTGTCATCCCCTTCTCCTGCCTTCAGTCTTTCCCAGCATCAGGGTCTTTTCAAATGAGTCACTTCTTCGCCATCAGGTGGCTAAAGTATTGGAGTTTCAGCTTCAACATGAGTCCCTCCAGTGAACACCCAGGACTGATCTCCTTTAGGATGGACTGGTTGGATCTCCTTACAGTCGAAGGGACTCTCAAGAGTCTTCTCCAACACCACAGTTCGAAAGTATCAATTCTTTGGCTCTCAGCTTTCTTTACAGTCCAACTCTCACATCCATACATGAATATTGGAAAAACCATAGCTTTGACTAAGACAGACCTTTGTTGTCAAAGCAATGTCTCTACTTTTTAATATGCTGTCTAGGTTGGTCATAACTTTCCTTCCAAGGGGCAAGCGTCTTTTAATTTCATGGCTGCAGTCACCATCTGCAGTGATCTTGGAGACCCCCAAAATAAAGTCTGTCACTGTTTCCACTTTTTCCTCCTTCTACTTGCCATGAAGTGATGGGACGGGATGCCTTGATGATGTTTTTTTAATGTTGAGTTTTAAGTCAGGTTTCTCACTCTCCTCTTTCAATTTCATCAAGAGGCTCTCTAGTTCTTCTTCACTTTCTGCCATAAGGGTGGTGTCATCTGCATATCTGAGGTTATTGATATTTCTCCCAGCAATCTTGATTCCAGCTTGTGCTTCATCCAGTCCAGCATTTCTCATGATGTACTCTGCATATAAGTTAAATAGGCAGGGTGACAATATACAACCTTGACGTACTCCTTTCCCGATTTGGAACCAGTCTGTTGTTTCATGTCTAGTTCTAAGTGTTGCTTCTTGACCTGCATACAGATTTCTCCGGAGGCAGGTAAGGTGGTCTGGTATTCCCAACTCTTGAAGAATTTTCCAGTTTGTTGTGATCCACATAGTCAAAGGCTTTGGCATACTCAATAAAGCAGAAGTAGATGTTTTTCTGGAACTCTCTTGCTTTTTTGATGATTCAGTGGATATTGGCAATTTGATCTCTGGTTCCTCTGCCTTTTCTAAATCCTGTTTGAACGTCAGGAAGTTCATTATTCACATACTGTTGAAGCCTGGGTTGGAGAATTTTGAGCATTACTTAAGCCTGGCTTGGAGAATTTTGAGCATTACTTTGCTAGCATGTGAGATGAGTACAATTGTGCAGTAGTTTGAGCATTCTTTGGCATTGCCTTTATTTGGGATTGGAATGAAAACTGACATTTTCCAGGCCTGTGGCCACTGCTGAGTTTTCCAGATTTGCTGGCCTATTGAGTGCAGCACTTTCACAGCATCATCTTTCAGGATTTGAAATAGCTCAACTGGAATTCCATCACCTCCACTAGCTTTGTTCGTAGTGATGCTCTCTAAGGCCCACTTGACTTCACATTCCAAGATGTCTGGCTCCAGGTGAGTGATCACGCCATCGTGATTATCTTGGTCGTGAAGATCTTTTTTGTATAGTTCTTCTGTGTATTCTTGCCATCTCTTCTTAATATCTTCTGCTTCTGTTAGGTCCATACCATTTCTGTCTTTTATTGAGCCCATCTTTGCATGAAATGTTCCCTTGGTATCTCCAATTTTCTTGACGAGATCTCTAGTCTTTCCCATTCTATTGTTTTCCTCTATTTCTTTGCAAAGATTGCTGAGGAAGGCTTTCTTATCTCTCCTTGCTATTCTTTGGAACTCTGCATTCAAATGGGTGTATCTTTCCTATTCTCCTTTGCCTTTCAGTTCTCTTCTTTTCACAGCCATCTGTAAGCCTTCCTCAGACAACCATTTTGCCTTTTTGCATTTCTTTTTCTTGAGGATGGTCTTGATCTGTCTCCTTGGTCTGATCTTCTTGGTCATTGTACTGTCCCCTGTACAATGTCACGAACCTCCATCCATAGTTCTTCAGGCACTTTTTCTATCAAATCTAATCCTTTGAATCTATTTGTCACTTCCACTATATAATCGTAAGGGATTTGATTTAGGTCATAGCTGAGTGGTCTAGTTGTTTTCCCTAATTTCTTCAATTTAAGTCTGAATTTGGCAATAAGGAGTTTATGATCTGAGCCACAGTCAGTTCCCTGTCTTTGCTGACTGTATAGAGCTTCTCCATCTTTGGCTGCAAATAATATAATCAGTCTGATTTCAGTATTGACCATCTGGTGATGTCCATGTGTAGAGTCTTCTCTTGTGTTGTTGGAAGAGGATGTTTGCTATGACCAGTGTGTTCTCTTGGCAAAACTCTATTAGCCTTTGCCCTGCTTCATTCTGTACTCCAAGGCCAAATTTGCCTGTTTCTCCAGGTGTTTCTTAACTTCCTACTTTTGCATTCCAGTCTCCTATAATGAAAAGGACATATTTTGGGGATTTTAGTTCTAGAAGATCTTGTAGGTCTTCATAGAAGCATTCAACTTCAGCTTCTTCAGCATTAGTGGTCAGAGCATAAACTTGGATTACCATGTTATTGAATGGTTTGCCTTGGAATGAACAGAGATCATTCTGTTGTTTCTGAGATTGCATCCAAGTACTGGATTTCTGACTCTTTTGTTGACTATGATGGCTACTCCATTTCTTCTAAGGGATTCTTGCCCACAGTAGTAGTCATCTGATGGAATGTTCTAATCACCAGTAAATAAGTGAAATCAGTATACTCAGTAAGCGTTAAGTGAGTTGTATTTTTGTAAGTCACAGAATTTCAGAGCTGCAGGAGCCCTCAGGCAAAAGTGGTCTCGGTGGGGCTCATTCCTCTTGAGTTGTTTATGAAATATTGAATCTGTAGCTAATACCAGTAGGCTTCATTTTTTTTTTTCAGCTTCTTTAGCATTACTGGTCAGGGCATAGCCTTGGATTACTGTGATATTGAATGGTTTGCCTTGGAAATAAACAGATGATCATTCTGTTGTGAATGAACAGAGGTCATTCAGATACTCTAAATGATTGCTTCCTCTAGCATTAGATGTCTGCAAAATAGGTAGTCTGCAATAAGGTATAGAAACATACTTTCAAAGTAGTCTTCTGGGATCAATAGCAGATGCCCATTACATCGTACTAACTCTCAAGTCATAATACTCCTCTCAATTTCTAACTGTGAAAGACTGTTTAATAACTTTTCTTCCCAGTGATAATGACTGTGTTTTAATTGAGACATTCTACTGTGCTTGAATCATCATCTGAGAACCACTGGCTCTTCAAATATTAAGAAACATGTAGAAATGCATCTATCATATCTTTTAATCTATATAGAATTTTTTAATGTATCAATAGTCCTGTCTAGCATGGCATGGCCTAATAACAATTGCAAAAATTAAAATTTTATGCTAAATAAGCTTGAAATCAGCTTTATTGCATAAATCACAGAATTTTAGTGCTTAAGTGATCTGAATCATGAAATGTGCTTCCATGTTCTTAATGTCTTGGGGAATTTGATGAAAGGCAATAATAACAATAGGCTTTTAACATAATACTGATTTAGACCACCTCTTTCATTTTTCAGAGAGGGCAACTGAAGTTCCATAGGTTAAGACTTGACCAAAGCCACAAGCAAGTTCTAGAACCCAAGTGTGAACTGAAACCTAGGTGCCCTGACACCTGACCAGTTGTGGTTTTTATTAGTAAAAAGAACTGTTTATTATTGCGTCTCTACTAAAAGCCAGGCAATATTCCAAGATATTTTACACACATTAGCCCTTAAATTTAAAAGCAATAAACCCCTACAAGTTAGTGATTATTTCCCCATTTTACAAAAACACTCAAGTCTGGAGGATTAAGTAATTTGCCCAAGTTCTCTTAAGCAATTGAACAACAGAGCCAAGATTTAAACCCCTGTATATCCAAACTTCAAAGCAAAAAAAAAAAGTGTTACATTCCACTGCTTTTCTTTCTAGTAGATATTAAAATATAAACATTCTGAAAACAGTGTCTCATCAGATGTAGTTGATCTATGAGAAACAAACACATCAAAACTTAAAAATGAACAGTATTATTAGGTTCTAGGAGATCCAACCAGTCCATTCTAAAGGAGATCAGTCCTGGGTGTTCTTTGGAAGGACTGATGCTAAAACTGAAACTCCAATACTTTGGCCTTCTCATGCAAAGAGTTGACTCACTGGAAAAGACTCTGATGCTGGGAGGGATTTGGGGGCAGGAGGAGAAGGGAACGACAGAGGATGAGATGGCTGGATGGTATCACCGACTCGATGGACATGAGTTTGAGTGAACTCCGGGAGTTGGTGATGGACAGGGAGGCTTGGCATGCTGCGATTCATGGGGTTGCAAAGAGTCGGACATGACTGAGTGACTGAACTGAACTGAACCTTGAAGTATCTAGAAGTAAAGCCCCCAAATTTCCAAGTTGTACACGTCACATTTCCTCCTGACCCATAACATGATGAAGATAAAGATATATGGCTGTGCACTATTTCTGGCCTAGTAATACACTTCACAGAAAATTCTAAATCTCATTTCCTATACCTGTGACCTTTGCTACCATGCAAAGAGGAGTATAAGTTCCCCCTAACGTTATGACAATAAATTAGACGCTTCCCTCCAGCAGTCATAACTGCAGGGTCACCATCAGGAAAAACAGCCCTCTAATCTCCAAGTCCATTTCCTGACTGCTGTGGGGGTTTGGGGACATCCTTAGGAAAGTAGATAGAATAATGAGATGGTCACTTCTGTGGTTGGCTCTGACTGAAATAATGCCCATCAACAGTTAGTTTGTAGTGGACTTCACTTTGAATTTGTAAAAGCAAATTTAAAACATCCAGTTGTTTATCTCTCCTTATTCCAAGAGGAAGATCAAAAGGAGGCTTATCATGACGGGAGAGGGTTTATTTCCATCTCAGAACAAAAGACAAAAGATTCTGTGTCCTTTCCTTTCCTTTGAGGTTCCTGTGTTCCTTTCCACTCCCTTTCCTGATTGGCAATAATATCCTGACCATCAGCCTATGTATTTTAAGCATAAAAATCAATTTCAGGGACTTGTCTCATTTATTTTCATGATAGGTACAGTAAAAATGTCACCAAATTGCTGTTGCTGGTAAAAGATTTTTTTTTTTTTTAATCCTCTTAGATTTTCCTTTCTGGCACCTGATGATACAATGAACTGAAGTGGATCTGGGACAATATCTAGATACAGATTAGAGCTCTGAGAAGAAGAGCTTCATCTGGGAAATAATACTGGCTTGACCACCCATTAGAATTTGGGAAAGCAATCTAATATTCATATTAGTAAATTCCTTTATAGAGAAGCAGCTCTAAAAACTGTGCTGCTTTACATAAGAGAAGCCTTAATGACACAGTTTTTATCTTAGATGTGACCTCTGAGAAATAAAAAATGGAGATTTGAGTCCAGTGTGGCAGCGTTACTAGAAATGTTTCACTGTGGCATAGAGAGGCTTTACTTGCAAGAATTAGTCTGATCCTCATTTTCAGATGCTGTATATCCTTTGGGGCAAAAAATATGAAAAGAAAATATGAATTTATTGTATTTTTTTTTAAAACAAGGTAAGACTGTACATGGACTAAGTAAATGGTACTCAGTAGTACTGTGAGTCATAAAAGACCAAATTGTTTGATTGAGTGATTTAAAAATAAGTTTAGTTTTTGCTTTTGTTTTAAATCATGGTTTCATAAAATGCCCAGTTGGAGATTTGACAGCTAAAATAATCCATACAGGTGATGCCATTTGCAAGACTGTATGGACTCAAGAAATACTGTTTTGTGGGGCTCCTTCTAGAGTTAAGTCACTGATCCAATGGCAGTTGTCATAGAAGATGGTTTTCATAGCTGCTGTGGCGAATTCTCACATAGCCAGACTTACGTGAAAAGCTGTGCATTCCTTGAGGGCTGGACTCTGATTTTAGGCATCATCAGTCAGGTCACAAATAACAGCGTCAAGACCCAGAAGATAAAATGTTTCCCCATTGAGAAGCCATTCAGTTTTAATCCATAATCCTTGGGAAAATGAGTGTAAGAACCCAGGTAAATCCAAAGGGAGCTATGGTCCAGGTCACACACATAATATGTGTAATTCTGTGTCATCAGAGTCACTTACTAAAGAGTCCCCAAATCCCTAACATGAAGATTAAATTCTACTGCAACCTTTCAGAAAAAGTCTGAACCAATTAGTCTTAAGAACCTAGGAAATGTTAAGACAAAGGGCGGTTTGGCAAAGTCCACTTCTGTTAGCTTTTGTATCTTTTACTCTCTTAACTCCCTTTTTAACCATTTTCCGAATTATCTTCTTGCTGAGTGTTTACCCTAGAACGTACACAGATTTCTTCCACTAGAAAAGGTCTTTTGTTCGTTTCCTCTACGTGTATAGTTCAGCTCTATACAAGTCTTCTTGGAGTCTTCTGATTTGTTCATTCAGAATTAAGTACATTTTCATGGTTTTGTTTCCTTTGAAAGGAGATGAACTGGACACAATTTCTCTAACTTTCTTCATTCTCATCATATGGAAGTGGGTTCAGGGCTCAGGAAACCTGCCTCCTTTCTTGCCAGTTTTGACAAATAGGAATTCTCTCAAGAGCCACAGGGCAGCTAATTACCAGCACCCGCTGGACTTCCCTGCCAGCCCCCACCTGCTTCCTGTCTCGTAGGTGGACCTGGTATGAGATAGGAAACCTTTGGCGGATTTTAAGTGGCCTAACTCACAATCAAAGGTGTGTTTGAGAAAAAATTAGTCAGCAGCCTCAAGTTGGCTTGTTAGATCAGTTTAAATAAGATGACTTAAACAGCAGAGAAATCAGATACTAGGAGACTAGTTAATGGTCAGTGGTCCTAATGAAAAGTAATGATGTCCTGAGTGAGGGTGGTAGCAAGGGCAATGGGAGATGCACTGCAGAGGTAAGATGCGTTAGGCTTAATAGCTCATCAGCTGTGTGGGAAGAGAATAACATGCAGGGGTGGGTGGTCAAAAACAGATGCTGGGACCTGAGCTTGTGTGACTTGTATAACATCATGCCATTAAGGAAAGACTGAGAGAAACGACGGTCAGTTTAGTTAGTGCTCAGTTACTCAGCCGTGTTCAGCTCTTTGCAACCCCATAGACTTTAACCTGCCGGGCTCCTGTGTCCGTGGAATTTTCCAGGCAAGAATACTGGAGTGTGTTGCCATTTTCCTTCCTCAGTTTAGTTGAGGTATATTATTGGACACAAGCTGTAAGATACAGAGATGTGACTTCTTCCCAGCCTCCATAACTCGCTTCCCACCTCTCAGGAGATCGCCCCAGCTCGGTGACATAATTAGTGATATAGTACCTAGCTGTACCACTAGGGGAACGTAATAGAAGAACCTAGATTAAACAGCTTTTTTTCTGGGTTAGCTTTCTGGACTTCTCTAATCATATGAGTGACCCAGATGAGCCAATATAACGATATGTGCTTAAGGAAATGGACCACAGGAGGCCACTCATCCTACTTCCTGTCAAGCCACAAGACTGAGTGGATAAAGAATCACTGCCACTCATGTGTGGTCAGCCCATTTAGCCAGGGTAGGGGAATCCACAGAGGTGTGGATGCTACTGGTTTCATTGGAGCTTCCCAATGCTTTGGCTATACTCTTCCAGGAAAACATAGCTGAAATAGCAACTGTTTTAAGTTTCAGGAAGCCAGGTCAAATCTTCCTTTTCAAAAGAGCCATGGCAAACAGAAATCCTGGCCCTGGGTCCACTGTCACAACTAACAGTTCTGTGCCAACAGAACATTCTTTCAGGAAGAGAACACTAGCTGGGTGTTGAAAATAAGTGCTCAGAGCTAGAAAATTTTGTGACAAGGTCAGAATCTCTCTGGAAATATAGAAATATTGCTTCTCAATCTATACGCCATTTATCTAGCAGTCACCTCTACAGTATATCATGCTCAAACCACTTTAAGCTCTTTGCCTTCTGAATAAAGCCAATTACCCTTCTTTCATCTGCCCTTTTTTTTTAACTTAACATTGAAAATCCATTTAGACCACAGTATAAAATAAAGTTGCTAGATTTAGCAAATAAAAATAACCAGCACTCAGTTAAATTTGGATTTCTGATAAACAGTGAGGGTTTTTGTTTTTTAAGTATATCCCAAATATGTGATATATTTTTGTGTACTAAGTATATTACTTGATATATATCTGAAATTCCAGTGCCACTGAGCATCCTGCATTTTATCTGGCAATATGACTGCAAAGAGAAAATAAACTTGAGACCCACTTCCAGAGCCAGATCACCTCCATCCTGCTGCTTACCTGTTCTAACGGTGGTCTCCTTCACTCGTTTCCAGGGCTACCTCATGCCCAGAAGCTTGTGCTCACAAAACGCTGCAAAACCCACCAGGAAGTGGAAAGTCCAGGCTCACAGTCTCTTCTGATTTGGGTTTAATTTCACAGTCATCGTAGCTCCTTTTTCACTAATATAGTTTTGCAGGTTATCCTACTGAATTATCCAAGCTGACAAACAACTTTGGTCCTGTTTCAACACAGTCAAGTTTCCGTGTAGAACATTTGCAAAAACTTTGATGGAGAAGTCTCCAGAATAAGCACACATTATAAAAAAAAGTTCTCTCCTGGTGTGTAAGTATAATCATCCCCTCTGGGTATGTCCTGCTAGCTCCAGAGGGGAGCAAGACCAGCCTACTTGCATTGGTTGGATGGGTACTATCTCACCACGTTGGGCCATGGGTACCATCTTGATTTTGCTGGCTCCTTCTTCCCTGACTGCCTGCTGAATGCATTTAGCTACTTTGTTCTGGAAGCAGTAGGCAGCTTTCCTCTGCTTCCCACTGTTTCACTCACCTCAATGCATCACCACCCATGACCTCCCCACCCACTCCACACACACAAAGGGAAGAACTACCCAGCTGGTGCTGCCACAGGTACTTTGTTCATCTGGCTGAATGAACTCCTTACATAAGATTGGAAGGGTCACTCCTCCTCCACCTTAATGTCTGCCAGCCCTAGACTAAGGAGCCTGCCATCCAGTTTCAAAAGCATTTCTTGGTCCTGGGTACTTTCTGAGAGGTCTTGCAGGCAGTGCTGAACACAGAGTGATTAATTATGTTCCTTTCTCCCAAAGTTGATCAGCAGTTCACCAGTCAAACAATCCAACACTAATAGAATGAGGTAAAATGTTCTATAAATGTAGGAATTAACATTTGTGTTATGTCACAGCTCAAACTTATATTAAGGAAGTGGTCATATTATAAAAGGATGGACTTTAGTTGACTACTAGCAAGGTAACAGATATGCAAAAGTGAAAGTTGCTCAGTTGTGTCTGACTCTTTGTGTCCCTGGAATTCTCCAGGCCAGAATACTAGAGTGGGTAGCCTTTCCCTTCTCCAGGGGATCTTCCCAACCCAGGGATTGAACCCAGGTCTCCCACATTGCAGGCAGATTCTTTACCAGATGAGCCACAAGGGAAGCCCAAGAATACTGGTATGGGTAGCCTATCCCTTCTCTAGGGGATCTTCCCAACCCAGGAATCAAAGTGGGGTCTCCTGCATTGCAGACAGATTCTTTACCAACTGAGCTATGAGGGAAGCCCACACATATACAAGGTTGGAGCTTAAAAAAAATAGGCTACCTGATTATCCTTCAGCTGTTAGTGTATGCATGTCAGGAGTATGCCTGTACTACTAACAATATCTGGTTATGACTTAGGGAGGCTCAGTCTTACTTAGGCTGTTTAGTGTCAACCTCACAGTGCAGACAATGACCCGAGAGAGATCTTCTGCTGGTTCGATAAGCATTTAAGCATGTCAAAACCCAGTTATATAAAACGATAGCCTACCACCATTTAGTTGCCAAGATAATAATTGCTTTTACTTTGATACTCTTCCATGTCCAGAATTGTTTCAGTTTCTCTACCATGGTCCTCCACTTGTTTATCTTTCCCTGAACTCTTTCTTATGATGTTTCTATTAAGTGGTAAAGCTGTTCCAATAATAGTAATGACAGTGTTTCTTTTATCAGAAGTTTCCGTTATCTAGGCAGGCACTCTTCAGTCTTGGCTCCTAAACTTTCAGTTTTACATTCTTTATTAAAGGAAAAAGCCTTTGTAAATGCCTGCAGAATTTTATCTTTCCTTTTATTTCCTGTTGACTGAAGTGTACCCCTCCAAAAAATGCTGCTATAAATTTAGTATACTTTGAAACAAATTTGTATTTTACTCATCACAAAAACATCTACCCATATTTTAATAACAGGGTTCATATCAGAATGAAATAGTTTGTCCCTTCAGTCTACAAATACTACAAATATTGATTTATAGACCTTCTACTTGAAGTTCTGGCTTCCCAAGTGATTCGGTGATAAAGAGTCTGCCTGCCTGTGCAAGAGACGAAAGAGATCCAGGTTCAATCTTGGGTCAGGAAGATCCCCTGGAGAAGGAAATGGCAATCCACTCCAGTATTCTTGCCTGGGAAATCCCACGGACAAGGAAGCCTGGCAGGCTACTGTCCATGGGGTCGTGAAGAGTCAGACTTGACTTAGCAATTAAACAACAACAGCAACATGAAGTGCAAGGTTCCTAACATGGCCCACATTCCACTCTACCATTTGATACATTTTTATATCTCAGAAGGGATACTGACCAGGGATTGTTCTCTCTGGGCATACAGTTCCTTAAGTGACAGAGGCACATAAAACCTATCAGTCTCACTTCAGAAGGATCAGGGAGGGGGAGTATGGGTTAATTTAGGATCAGGACTTTTCTTTGAAAAAGCCCTCACAGATTATCCTAAAAGATCCCTACCACTCTAGTCCATTGACAGCTGCTCTTGGAATTTTTTGCTTTGTTGTTGTTGTTGTTGTAGCTATTTATGCTAGTATTGTGAATAAATGTATTCACCATCGAGGTTTCAGTTCTGTTTCATGTACACAGAGATGGTACCTTTAAGTTGAAGAGAGATGAGTAGATTAGGTTGCACACATACGTTGTAAGTAGCTTCAGTCTTGTCCGAATCTTTGCTTAGATATAGAATAATGTCTTATAGGCCTATCTCCACCAGTGCCAACACCCCAGATCCATCCTAGTAACACCCGCTCCTCCACATAATGTTTCCCCAAAACAGTGAAGGGCACTGACTGTCATTACCTCTCCTGCCTCCCTCCCTGATCAAAGTCCTCTCTTTTAAGCAAGAGTTAGCATGCAGTAAGCTTTCTGTGGTTTCAAAGCCAAATCATCCTGGAGGTTTAACCAATGCCAAGTAAGAGAGAGAGAAGAAAAGTGGTAGCAAGTAGGGAGATGTGTCCAGGGCCCTCGCCCTCTGAGTGAGGAGAAAGGGAATGGGACCTCCTAGCTGCCAAGTCCAGGAGGGCAGCACCCCCGAAAGCCACGTGCAGATGCTAAGAAATGTGTCAAAGTTTTAAATCAAGCCGAAACAGGTACTGGAATACTCTGACTTAAACAGCACTCAGTCCACTCATCAGTTATTCTTTATGACTCAAAGGTTTATGACTTGACGCTGGCACTACTGATGCTTGTGTTCCTCCCGCCTTCTTTTTTTTGCTAGGTTTCCACTCCTTCTCTGGGTCCCCTCCCTTCTTCCTCTTTGTTATCTGCCCTTCAGCTGGAAGAATGGCCCAAGGACCATGCATCAGCTGACCCACTAAGGGCTCCAGACATTGCCCGGGCTGCCACCTGGGGAGGACATGTGCGGGATGTGTTCCACAGGACGGGTGCCAGCTCACCCAGGGAAATTTATTAGGCGACAGGGATACGGGTGTGGGGAGGGGAAAACCCCTGTCTGGGTTTATAATTGAGATGATACGCCTATAGGTTGCATAATAAACAAACAAAAGAAGGGATGTTGAATGACATGGTGCCTCAAGCGAGGGAGAGGGTTCTCAGGCTTCATGTCAGGGCACAGAGCAAGGAAAGTCAACCAAGTCCCTCCTCCACCCCTAGAAAGACCTCAAAGCAAGAATGTGCAGCTTTGTCCCAATCCCTGGATAAAGAACACTGCTCTGGAGTCATTGTGAATGACCGGTCCTGGGCCTCTGGGGTGGCTGACACCACTGCCTCACAAGGAGAATAGTGTGAGATCCCCAACTTTGCTTCCCTTGTTTGAATTTCACCTGAAACTGTGAATCCCGAACTCTGGGGAGTGGATGCATGAGAATTTTCTGCCTCGATCTCTTGCAGTTTCTTGGGCCCTCGCCACAGTACTGGTATTTGAGTTAGAGGCCTAAGAGGGAAATCAGTCCCACGTGGGTAGATAACAAAACACTCTCCACCTTGGAATCATGAAGTGGAATTTCAATGTGAAGCCAAAAATCCTATCTCTGCCTGCTTCGCTAATTACATAAATTTCCTTGCTAGATTCTGCAGCTGTTTCTAAGAATACAACTCTGGTTCCCAGAAGTGGCATTGCTCATGGAGGGGTAGATGGCACTCACGCCTGGTCTGGAGCTCAGACTCTTAAGTGCTCATCTTATTTCTGTTGACAGTGCTTGGTGACTCTAGATTCATTTCATGCTTTGAGACAGTGAGACAGACAGACAGAGAGGGATGTGTGTGTGTGTGTGTGTGTGTGTGTGTGTATTGGTTCTGAATGTGGTGGTGGTTTAGTCGCTAAGTCATGTCCAACTCTGTGCAACCCCATGGACTGTAGCCTGCCAGGCTCCTCTGTCCATGGGATTTCCCAGGCAAGAAGAATACTGGAGTGGGTTGCCATTTCCTTCTTCCTTCCCCACCCAGGAAGTCGAACCTGGGTCTCCTGCGTTGCAGGTGGATTCTTTACCAGCTGAGCTACCAGGCTAAGGGACTAGCAGTAGAGATTAAGTCCAGAATCCTTACAGAGAGCACTGGAATAGAGGCAGGGCTATAGCTGAAAATAAGTATATATGCAGCTGCTTTCAGAATGTTCCAGATTTTACTATGGGAAGGATCATCTTGCTTTATAGATACACCCCCGCCCCAATATACTGTTTGACTTGAGGAAGAACAACCTGATGCGATAGGATGCATTTCCCCCTCTCTTATCTGAGCCAGAACGTCACCGCCTTGTCTGACAATTTTCATTGAGAACAGAGAAGTTAGGGGAAAGGTTAGCTGAATAACAATGAGTTCCCCCCAAATACGCAGATTATTTCAGCATGAGTGTGTGTGTGTGCCCACAAGTGTACTCAGTACAGTTCTTTTTAAACTGAAATGTAAGCTGGTTACAGAGAAGAGCAAGTGCTTTGTAAAATTTTACTTTTGTTTCTCGAATTCCTTTTAATAGAAAGATGGACAAGTCTGAGTAAATGTGACTCCCACAAATAAGTACTGTATTTTAGCAAAAATTAGACTCACAATAAACCCGTCTTGGTGATATAGGGTGATTGGGCAGAGAACCTAGAGACCTACTGTGGTTAAAAATATTAAGGACTTTTTATTTGACACACAGATGAACCAATAAAAATGTGACCTCTTGACATCTATAAAAAAAGATATCTTGGGTTTCTTTCAGTGAAATATTTGAAGGCTTTAAAATTTTAAACAAAGGCCAGCTGGTTTATATGCACAAGTTCCAAATCCTGAAATATTCCCATGGTTTCTAGTTTCAAAGAATTCTGCTGCTGTAAACTAGTGGATAAACTAAACTGGTAAGATATTTTTCTTTTTTAAAAATGTTGCTTTATTTTTGGTATCAAGTAGTACATAGAATAAGTAAACAGTGAAAGGAAAAATGTGAATTACTCTGGTGGGGAAAGAAAAAGAGTATCATTGTGATTCAAATGTAGTAAAAATCATAAAAGCTAAGTTCCCAGAGTGTGAAAGTATACCAGATTCTCTCCCAGGTTTTACATTTAGATTTAGTTTAAATATAGTCACAGTGCCACATATTTAGATTCTAGAGCTGAGAACAACATTTTTGAAGTTCCCCCTTTAGGTCACAGTCCCTGTATTACATTTATTATTTTTGTGAAGGGACAGACAGTCTGACCTTTCTTCCCTCAGCCTGCCTAGATTAAGTTCCATTAGCCCATGATTTGGAAGCCAATAAATAGCTCCATGGTGATTACCAATGCTTTGTTATTTTTCAGATGCTAAATGACCTCTAATCATGGTCATTTTTAAGTTGGTTTTTTTTTTAATTTCATTATAGCTCTCCTTATTCCTGTTGTTCCCTCTGGATCTGTAACTACTAGCAGGCTTTCCTGCAAAAACACATGTTCTTCTTCTCAATAGTGAATTTTCATTTCCCACACTCCTCCAGACCCAAGCACTTTCCACTCTTGCACTTTCTCTAACCCCGCCTCAGGTTACTAAGTCTTCATTTTGTCTTTTACTCTCAAAAAGTCTTCAGTCTTCGCGTTCTTAATGTGTCAGTGTTGCAAACCTGCTGACCGGTGTCTACCAAAAGGGGAGAACAGTAGTTGGATGAGCAGCTGCACTCACTTTTTAAGTCACAGTGTGGAGAAGCACTCTGCCTCTTCTGGCTCAGGGAGTGGAGTTTGCATGAGAAGTCCCAAAGAGCTCCTGGTAAATCAGTCTGAAGGTTCTGCGTGGGCTCCATTCACACAATTGTTTACGCTTCCTGTCTGGGAATCAGATTTCTGTCACTGCAGTGAATCCTGGCATTTTCATTTAAACTTTGTACCTGGGGGGTGAGGGGGGGGGTTATTCCCTCAGAAAGGCAACAGGAGGGAGCTCTTCTTTCTCTCCTTCATGTATCCTCTGAAATATACACTGACTTCAGGCAGGTTCTCACTTCCAAAGGGGCAGAGGCATCAGGTTGCTCCTGAGCAGATCCTGTAATAGTTATCACGGGCTGGCTGCATCCTACCCAGGCGTGCTCTCTTAGCAAGCCTTTCGCCCAAAGTCCCTGACTTCTGAGTTGCAGGCATTCTCTCTTTAGCCAGTCCAGACACGGGGACATTTGGACTTTTCATAACCTCTCATTCTAGAGTTTATACATGTGGGCATCCACCCTTTCCTCCTCCAAACCGACAGCTATGATTAAACCCTGGAAGGAAGGGATGGGAAGTGTGTGAGTACATAGCCCACCAATGACTCAGGAGTCAGAATTTCCGAGAGAAAATATTTGATGAGTTTTTCTAGGCTTTGGTGGGAAGGAAGAGAAGAGTTTTCCTCCAGGCGTCTCACAAGGCAGAACAATGTAAGGCAAAGTTAGGGCTAATATATAAAAAGCATCTGGTGCATCCAGCACACTTTAACCTCATAACCTTGTAATCATTTGCCACAGCAGGAAGAAAGTCAGGACAAAACCAAACTATGCACTCAATATTCTTTGTGTGACTGTAACTTAGATCCTTTGGGATTGCCTTTGGGGCATCATATTGATGGTAGGAGCTTGCTGTAAGGCACAGCTTGAGGCAAGGGTTGGAGTGGTTGGTCACCAGTGAGTTTAACGATATCTTAATTGAAACTAACTTTCCAGCAGAAAAGAATAGTACTGGAGTTTAGAGATTATTCATCTTGAATACTGTAGTCACATCTTTGCTGAGTTGATTCTCCTTGCTGAATAAGCAAAGCAACAGGAGAATAAATTGCTACATTTTCCCAAATTTTAAAAAGTCAAAACATATTGAAAATAAATTTAGAGAGCTCATTTCTTTTTTTAAAAAAATCTTAAAAGTTAGGATTCAGAATGAAAAATTAAACAGGATTAGTCTCCATTTCATCTATTCAAAAACGTTTCATTTTTATCAAACAGAAACTAGTTAGGAGGTTTCAAATTCCTTTATATAGGCTTTAGGCATATAGTTAATATAGTCAGATAAAGTTACCATTCACCTATGGCCCTGGGTTCTTTTATTCCTCATACAAACTATTTAAATTATATCTTTATTGAGTTTTCATTGATAAGTATTATTTAACAGAAAATCTCAAATAAGGGGTAACTCTAAAATGAGGAAGATTTTCAGCAAAGTTATGACGAGAACCTTCAAATTACAAGTTAGTACAGTAAACAATATAAAGTACAGGGGAATGTATTAAATATTAGAATGCTTAATTTTAATTAAAAGCATTTATCTCAATATTTTAGGGTACTTCTGAGGTATTGAAAATAATCTGATTTTGTTGAATGTGTTTTTTCTATAGCATGTAAGTAGATTAAAAGTTTAAAACTGAAATAATTATAAAGTAGGACATCCATTATAATTGTAGTATTTAAGATTCTAAGACTAAAAATGTTAATGTCCAACCATATAGTCTCCTTTTTTTTCTTTTCATTTGTTTTTGGGAGGAGGTGGTTTTCCCATGTGCTCACTGTGCAAAACCTGTAAGCACAGGGATAGTCAGGGAGGCAGGGTTGTTGCAGTAAAACTGGATAGAGTACCTTATGAATGTTCATCAACAGAGACCTAGTTATTTAACTAGCTTAGGATTAGGATTTAGATATGTAACAGAATTCTATCCAAACCTTGAAAGAAATTGGGTACATCTGTATACATTAACATGAAGACATGTACATTATTTTTCTTATATATATATTTTTTAAGCAAGTTGTAGAACTATTCACATAGAAATTTGTGAACAAAAAATGTGTTCATATATGTATGCAGAATATATAAAATATACTGGCAATTGCTTAGAAAATGATTTGAATAATCATATTAGCTGCCTCAATAGATGGGGGAGTTCCACTTTCAATTTCATTTCGAAATTTCATTTCATTTCATTTCATTCGAATCAATTGTATTCGATTCTATGTTGATTTTCTAAATGTTAGCCTATATTATATGAATTTTTTCAATTTGTGAAAAACAAAGATTGATATGATAGGGTACCCTTATCTATATATTAATATATTAAGAGTACTTGTTTCTATATTTTTTCTTCGTTGACCATTTGTATTGTGTGTTTTTTCCATACTCTCTATATGTAACTGTGTATTGAGGGCAGGAGGAGAAGAGGGTGACAGAGGATGAGATGGTTGAATGGCAGCGTCGACTCAATGGAGATGAGTTTGAGAAAACTCCAGGAGATAGTGAAGGACAGGGAAGCCTGGCAGGCTGCAGTCCATGGATGGGGTTGCAAAGAGTCAGACACAACTGAGCAACTGAACAACAAGATAAAGAATTAATTTTAAAAATATTAAAGCAGAGAAGAGTCCCAACAGAGGCACAACATACAGAGGCAACAGAGTGGAAAGGAAAATGCCTGAGTGTGTGGTGTCCAAAATAGCTACCAAGCCTTATTACTAAGTCATAAGCTTAAACAAAATTCCTCTCACCCCATGGCAAAAATGGCAGCGCCTTTTCAGATAATTGATGAAAAGTCCCCAGGTGGCTGCATACAGACATTTGTTAAGCATAATAAAAAGACAACATTAATTTAATATTAAGGCTTACAATCAGTCAGATTTCTAAAAACTAATATTTGACTGGAAATAGTTCAACTTATTTCTCATCATTGCCTCCGTATCCCATGCAGGGTAAAAACCATCACTTCCTTTGCTGAGAACAGTCTGTAACTTGACTAAACAAAGATGCTTTAAAACTTACTTGAGATCGCATTGAAACCCATCAAATGTATTGAGTCATTTCTTCTGGATATATATATATATAAACTCAGAATTGTTGTGTTCTACTTAGAAACTTGTAAATGAACCCAAAAGAAGGATTTGCACCTGTCAGGAAAAGCACACAGACTTGTCCACCGTGATCAGCATTGACTGCTGTTTCAGCACAATTTTTGCAGACCAGGATGTAAACTTCAGAAAATCTGCCATAACTGCCTTTTTATAGGCACTGAACTTCCCCAAAGCATGCTCCAAATTCTAGCACCATCTCTCACTCAAAGAAACTTAGACATTATATTCAGTAACGTGGAGGAAAAGTTCATACTGTTAATAAAAAAGTATGAAAAGCGAACCATCTAAAACATCACATAGACATAGACACAAGACAGCCACATTTTCCTGGGTAGAGTAAACCTCCAAAGATCTATTCCTTCAGAAACAGGTCTGAATAGCACTAGCATTAATTTACGTCACTTATACACACACACACACATAAATGCACACGCACACACATACATACACACACTCTCTCTCTCACTCACACCCTGTAGGCAACCCTACCACTTTATTTTCTTTCTCTTTTAAAAATAATTAATTTTAACAGACAATAAATGACAGTAGTATAAAATTTAAGTGTCTTCCCCCAATTCCTGTCATTCACTCACCCAGATTATCTTCAGATGGTTACATTTTAAAATTTTCAGTACATTTGAAAAATACTTTGGGCTAAAGAGTGGGCTAGGGTTCAACTTTATTTGCTTCCAGATGGCGACATAAGATGGCCACATAATTATCCCTATTTTTCTCCCATGTTCCACAGTGCTACACTTGATACCATCTAAATTCCTGTATTTAAATCAATTTCTAGACTCACTCTTCAGTTCCATTGACGTGAAAGCACAGATAATGGTTAAGCTCTAGAGCCTGAACCCTTGGATCAGAATCTCAGTTCTGCTGCTTACTGGCTGTGTAGCCTTGGGCAAGTTGCTTAAACTCTGCCTAAATTCCTCACTTATAAAGTGAGGAAGTGAATAACTATAAGATTATTGAGGGATTAAACTATTTAAGAGATGAGAACACTCAGAAAGTACTTGACATAGCATGCGATTCGTATTAGTGATCATTACACTTAAAACATACTGTTGTTGTTTTATTGGTACTTAATTAAATTAAATTTAAAACTCAACATTCAGGAAACTAAGATCATGGCATCTGGTCCCATCACTTCATGGCAAGTAGATGGGGAAACAGTGGAAACAGTGACAGACTTTATTTTCTTGGGCTCCAAAATCACTGCAGATGTTGACTGCAGCCAGGAAATTAAAAGATGCTTGCTCCTTGGAAGGAAAGTTATGACCAACCTAGTTCAGTTCAGTTCAGTCGCTCAGTCGTCTCCGACTCTTTGCGACCCCGTGAACCGCAGCACACCAGGCCTCCCTGTCCATCACTAACTCCTGGAGTCTACCCAAACCCATGTCCATCGAGTTGGTGATGCCATCCAACCATCTTATCCTCTGTCGTCCCCTTCTCCTGCTGCCCTCAATCTTTCCCAGCATCAGGATCTTTTCAAATGAGTCAGCTCTCTGCATCAGGTGGCCAAAGTATTGGAGTTTCAGCTTAAGCATCAGTCTTTCCAATGAAACCCAGGATTGATCTCAAATGGCAAGCCACTCCAGTACTATTGCCTAGAAAATCCCATGGATGGAAGAGCCTGGTAGGCTGCAGTCCGTGGGGTCGCTAAGGGTCGGACACAACTGAGCGACTTCACTTTCACTTTTCACTTTCACACATTGGAGAAGGAAATGGCAACCCACTCCAGTGTTCTTGCCTAGAAAATCCCATGGATGGGGGAGCCTGATGGGCTTCCGTCTATGGGGTCACACAGAGTCGGACACGACTGAAGTGACTTAGCAGCAGCAGCAGTAGGATGGATTGTCTGGATCTCCTTGCAGTCCAAGGGACTCTCAAGAGTCTTCTCCAACACCACAGTTCAAAAGCATCAATTCTTCGGCGATCAGCTTTCTTCACAGTCCAACTCTCACATCCATACATGACCACTGGAAAAACCATAGCCTTGACAAGACGGACCTTTGTTGGCAAAGTAATGTCTCTGTTTTTTAATATGCTGTCTAGGTTGTTCATAACTTTCCTTTCAAGGAGTAAGTGTCTTCTAATTGCATGACTGCAGTCACCATCTGCAGTGATTTTGGAGCCCAGAAAAATAAAGTCAGCCACTGTTTCCACTCTATCCCCATCTATTTGCCATGAAGCAATAGGACCAGATGCCATGATCTTAGTTTTCTGAATGTTGAGCTTTGAGCCAACTTTTTCACTAGACTGCATATTAAAAAGCAGAGACATTACTTTACCAACAAATGTCCATCTACTCAAGGCTATAGTTTTTTCAGTAGTCATGGATGGATATGAGAGTTGGACTATAAAGAAAGCTGAGCACCGAAGAATTGATGCTTTTGAACTATGGTGTTGGAGAAGACTCTTGAGAGTCCGTTGGACTGCAAGGAGATCCAACCAGTCCATTCTAAAGGAAATCAGTCCTGAATATTCATTGGAAGGACTGATGCTGAAGCTGAAACTCCAATACTTTGGCCACCTGATGTGAAGAACTGACTCATTTGAAAAGACCCTGATGCTGGGAAAGATTGAAGGCAGAGGAGAAGGGGATGACAGAGGATGAGATGGTTGGATGGCATCACTGACTTAATGGACATGGGTCTGAGTAAACTCCCAGAGTTGGTGATGAACAGGGAAGCCTGGCGTGCTGTGGTCCATGGGGTCGCAAAGAGTCCGACATGACGGAGCGACTGAACTGAACTGAATTAAATTGATGGATTAATTAAGGGAGAACTGATGTGTAAATATTGAGTCTTCCCAAGTAAACATCATGCCCTTGTTTTTATGTACTCAAGTCTTTTTTTGTGTCGGACATACACCCACATATCTTTATGCATATTTTATAAGGATTCATATTGCGCTACTACAGTTCTTCTTCCTGGGATATTTTATCATCATACAGTTCCATCCCCTGTAATTCTTGTTATTACCTCCCAACTGGCTTGCTCTATCTCTTAACATCTCTTGTCCAGGACTCTTAACAGAAGGCCTTGACTACAACTGGTCCCTAATGGTACAACTCTGTATTTCTTTAAAACAATTGGGATTCACAATTGTTTACCGAGGCTCAAGCATTTTTTCGGGCTGGCGTTTTCTCTGGTGAAAATGTTTGCAGTTGTCATCTTTTTCTGGACGTGAAGTCTTGAGTTTATAGAAAGCGTTTTGAGAAATCAGACTCTTCAATAAGATTTTATGCTCGAACCCTTTATCTGAGTTTTTGCTTCATGGGCATTAAGTATTGCTGAAAAGCACAGGTCCTTTAAAGTTCAGGGGGAAAGTGTTTATAAAGATCTGAGACTGAGCTAAGACAGAGCTATAGCCAGAGGCCGGGTTTCCTGACAAGGAAGGAGCTGCCCGCTAATCTGTCATGCTTCTGTCTCACGGGATATTAAAGCCATCGCAGGCTCCTTTCCTTTACAGCCAGTCCTGTGTCTGACAATCTTGTGTCTGTCCCCACGAGCCACATGACCAGGGCTCCACACCAGGGCTCCTCCAGGGCTCCTTGTAAAGTACCACGAATGAGTTATTAGGGTATGGGTGACGAAGAAAACAGGAGAGACAATGAAACCCTTATTATTAGTGACCATCCTTCCAATCACTGTCTAATGTAATTAGAAGAAAGAAATATACCTTTAAAGGACTCATTGGGCCTGCTGGGCAAGCCATTCCAATTCTTATTCTCCCTGACTTCTCTTTGGTTATGATTCTTTGATTAGGGTGAGATGAATTTTAAAAGAAAACACTCATTGGGACTTCTCTGGCTGTCCAGTGGTTAAGACTCTGCGCTTCCAATTCAGGGGACACAGGTTCAATTCCTGGCTGGAGAACTGAGATTCCGCATACTGGGTGGCATGGCCAAAAATAAATAAAGATATAATATTTTAAGAAGGGAAAAAAAGGAAACACTCATTAAATGTTTTCTAACCAAAATAATGGTTGTTGAAAACAGATGGTGCATGTAATAAAAGAAGATCCTCTCCTGACCCAACCATAGTCCTATCTTTCCTGTATGTTTCTCTTAAGCTTCTAAAAGGGTAGGGTGAATATATATTCACATATACACACATACATGTGTACACTACAGGCTGCAAAAGACATTTTGGTGGTGTTGGTTTTACAGGCAGTATTATACCCTTCAGAGACAAATGGCTGATTTCATCCTGGCCCAGAGCTGACAGATCTTGGGAAATGCCTATTACATCCTTCGGAAGAGTTCTGTAAACAAGTATTGTGGTTACCATCAGCATGGAGTTTCAGTTTCAGACTCTGTGAGTAATTCATTTAGGCAAGCTTTCCCAAACCAAGTGCAAACAAGAGGCCTGATGACCCTGGTGACTGCTAATGGAGCCTTTGGCCTCATAGGCACCTGCTTTATCCCAGCCCCAGCCAGTCGGGATGCTAGTTTGTTTATATCGCGTTCCTTCCTATGTACAGATGTTCTTCCAGCTGGTGGGAAGGCTGGCCAAGTTTACAGGATCTCTTTGCCTTTCTGAAGATGCAGGACACAGGCATCCATCATAAAAGAGCACTTGGGAAATGTTAGTGCTGTCCGTGTCTGTCTGGGGAGAGTTGAGGGTGTTGGTGGGTCTGCATAGAGCCTGGAAGAATGGTAGAATGAGGTGAGGGGTAGATGAAGAACGGACAAATACGGAGATTTTTATGAACTGATGGCGAGCAGGGCTTCGCCTCAGTGAAGGGGAGGAGGCAAGAGAAGAAGCTGAGTTGATAGTTTGTCCCTAGGAAAGAAAGGGACTATTTCAGAGTGAGTTCTGGGAGCAGGAAATGAGGCGATTATTAATGTCCAGACCATAATAGGGCAGCTTAGTCGCACTGTTTTGGAATTTCAGGGAAATTAAAAAGCATAGGGTTCACATATGAGCAAGAAGTTAGGAAGAGATTCTTGGGTGGGATTCGGACAAGAAAGTGCAAACAGAGAGGTTTTGAAAGTTTGCATGAGTTAAGCTTTGTCAGGAGACAAGGAAGAAGATTGTGCCTTCTCTACCTTGTTTCTGCTGAGAGATTTCCAATCAGCTTCCTAAAAATACATATTATTCACCTTATTACTGATCGAACTGGGTGTTTACTGTTCTGGAAGAGTGAGAAGTAAGCATCAAGGTTAAAGCTAACAGTTAGATCTTTAGGAAGAACCCTTTTAAGCCCTCTATGAGGAAATGCCAGCATGTGTGTGCCCCATTTGTGTGTTACATGCACCTGCACACACACACACACATACACACACACACACACTCACACACACACACACTCACACACACATACACACACTCACACACACACTCACTCACACACACACACACACTCACACACACACACACACACACTCACACACACTCACTCACTCTCAGGATTTGGCTGAAGCGTCTCCCCTTAGTTCCTGAGTGGCTGTTGGTGGCCTCGAAACCAAAACTGGGTTCTACGTCTCTGACAGCCTCCTTTTCCCAGTCACAGGGTGTCCCCTCAAACAGTGTTTAAACCTTAGCCATGGTCACAGTAGATCTGCTTCTTCACGCACCACGCACGTCATTTTCAGGTAAAGGCTCCCACCTCTTCCTAATTGTGGAATATCCAGATGAAGCTTTGTCAGTGGGAGCCACAAGATCTGAAAATCAGCATGAAAGAACTTTCTTTTCTGAGTTCAGGATTTGAGGTTGGTGATGGAATGAAAGCTACTGGGATAGAACAATTTGGGTCACAAAGCTGTACGAGGAAGCACTGCATTCATCTTGAAAAGGGGGGAAGGAAATCCATGCATACTAATTTAGCTTCCCTAAACTTGCCATTCTTCAGTTCTGCCCTCGAGATTTATTTAGGTCAGGGTTTTGGGTTAGATCTCTCACTCCCCTGGGAGACTGAGATTGTTATTTAAAAGCTCAGTTCTGAGGAAGAATCCCAGAGATACAACTGTTGTGTTCAGTTTCTATTATAACCTCATGAGCAAAATCGTTTTTTTGACGGAAGTGTGGCTCTTAGACACAGATATGCAAACCTACCCTACCAGACAAATAAAGAAAAAATATATAAATTGTGAACTGATAGATTCATATCTAACACTATTTGGAGGATGCTAATAAAAGCCTTAATACGAGATTGAGTATCCCAGAAAGATTTAAAATTTATACCACATTCATCAGTGTTCCTTCATTCTTTCTAAATTCAATGCAGATTTCAAAGTGACTTTCAGGAGTAGGGCTGTATCAGAACCAGGTTAAGTCAGAACTAACCAGCAATGTCTTGTCACTTCCAGATTAAGTTTTGGGGTTTGCTTTTCCCTCTGGATCTCTGTGCTAAGAAATGTTAGAAACCTTTCCATAACCCTCTCTTGGATTTTATGTTCCCAGCTTTAAACATTCTAATAGCATGAGCAATAGCAATATGATACAACTTTTTTAAAAACACAGAACTGAAATAAACATGAAAGTCTCATGTCTTAGATGCTATGCAATAAAAATAAACTTTAATGGTAGCAAGTAGATGTTCCTTTGCGGCCTCCCAGGTTGCTCAATGTTAAAAGAATCTGCCTGCCAATGCAGGGGACACAGGAGATGTTGGTTCAATCTCTGGATCAGGAAGATCTACTGGAAGAGGAAATGGCAACCTACTCTAGCATCCTTGCCTGGAGAATCCCATGAACAGAGGAGCCTGGCAGGCTGTAGTCCATAGTATTGTAGAGTTGGACACGAGTGAACAAGAGAGCACGCACACACAGTTGTTCCTTCACAGAATCAAATTATTATTACTACTATTATTATCCTCATTATTAATATTAGCTTTCATAATGCAAATGAAGGTAAAAGGAGAAAATAAGATAGCCATAGGGGATTGCTTTGAATGAAAAATTTAGAGGTTAAAAAGTTAAGGGTTTTCCTTTTTAGTTTCATTAAGTCACTAGGTTTGGAATGTTTCAATAATAATACTACAACACACAATAATAGTACAATAGTTAAAAGAGAAAGAATCCTTTTAAGACACAAATAAAATAGCAGTGTAATATAATCGCAGACTAGAAGGCAATGGCAAGCCACTCCAGTACTCTTGCCTAGAAAATCCCATGGATGGAGGAGCCTGGTAGGCTGCAGTCCGTGGGGTCGCTAAGGGTCGGACACGACTGAGCGACTTCACTTTCACTTTTCACTTTCACACATTGGAGAAGGAAATGGCAACCCACTCCAGTGTTCTTGCCTGGAGAATCCCAGGGATGGGGGAGCCTGGTGGGCTTCCGTCTATGGGGTCACACAGAGTCGGACACGACTGAAGTGACTTAGCAGCAGCAGCATAAATATAGTATATTGAGAAGTTTAAACAGATAAAATATGTACATGTACCCCCAAAACAGATTTTTGAGTTACAGTTTTAGTTCCTATTTTTTAATAAGTTCATATATAAGTAATTATTGAACTCTTTATAAACATAATCTATTTTAATCCTCACAACAACCCAAGAAGGTATTATTGTTGCCTTGTATGCTGATGTTGTTTGGTCACTTTAATCTTGTCTGACTCTTTGCACCCCATGGACTGTAGCCCATCAGGCTGTCTGTCCGTGGAATTTTCCAGGCAAGAATACTAGAGTGGGTTGCCATTTCCTCCTCCAGGGGATCTTCCCAGCCTGGGGATTGAATCCAAGTCTCCTGTGTCTCCTGCATTGCAGGTAGATTCTCTGCCTCTAAGCCACTGGGGAAGTCCATTGCCATGTATATATAAGGAAAATAAAATTTGAAAATAAAGTTACTTCTCCACAGTCATGCAGCAAATAAATGAAAGTTTCAGGATTCTTATCAGTATAATAAACAAATTTTCTCCAGGATTATGTCACTTAAAATCTTAGTGATATAATATTTAATACCAACAAGAAAATGTATGTGAATATAAATTATAAAGTATAATAATACAACAAGCCATTAACCTCAAACCCAACTAAATATCTGGAATTACCTTTCCTGTTAAAGCTACCTATGCAATCAACCTTAGCTAGTCTCCTTGACTCCAGAGACTAACACAATCCTGAATGTTGAATTTATTATTCCCTATACATTTTATGAAATGATTTTATCATGTAAGGCTTCATTTTTAATGTTGATACTTTACCCAACATTGTTTTAAAGAGTTGTCCATGGTGTTCCATGTAGCTATGGCTCACTACTTTCACTGCTCATGTAGTATTCCACTGTGTAAATATGCCATTTTAAAAGATCTGTTCTCCATTAGATGGATATTTAGATTATTTCCAGTTTTTCCTAATATAATATTAGTGTACACTTCCTTCAGTTTTCTAGATGCACAGTTGTAAGAGTTTCTCTAGGCAGCAGGCCTCAGAGCAGAATTATTTGGTCATAGCATAGACAGTGTTCAGCTTTAAAATGAATATAAAATTGCTCTCCTAGGAGGTTGAACTAGCAATATAAATGGGCTCTCATCTTTCCAACATTTCCTGACATTGTCAGACTTTTTCATTGTAAATATTTTATATGTAAAATATGGTCTTGATTTTCATTTTTTATTACTAACCAGTTTAAGTATCTTGCCATGTGTTTGTTCACTACTTGTTTTCCATGCCTTTCTTATCCTCTAATTTTATTAGTTTTTGCTCTTTTATTAATTTCTTTATTTTGCCTTCTTTGAGTTAATTCCCTCATTCTTTTTCAAAACTGAGTGCTTTATTAATAGCCTTTCTTCTTTGCTAATATAAATAATTAAGTTTATGTATTTTATCAAATACTTGTTTCCACTCTGTTTCACCATTTAAAATATGCACTACTTTCACTGTCATTCAGTATTTAACACTTTCCATTATAATTTCTTCCTCAGTCATGAGATATTTAGTAGTTTCTTAGATTATGAGTGAAAATAAAAGTCACAGTCATGCCCGACTCTTTGTGACCCCATGGACTATACAGTCCATGGAATTCTCCAGGCCAGAATACTGGAGTGGTAGTGGATATTGTTGTTGTTGATTTCTAACTTATTTGCACTTTGGTTAGAGAACGTGGTTGTTCTGACTATCTATTTCTGTAGAACAAACTACTAGGAGCATAGTGTGATAGCAGTCACTTATGCATTTTCTCTGGAGGTTGACTAGACTCACCTAGGCATTTCTCAGAGTCTCTTGGACAGTTCCGGTCAGAAAGTGGCTGGAATTGGGATCTCCATTCACATGACTGGTTCCTGGGCTGGGGAAACTCAAAACAGCTGGATTTCTTCTGGCATCTCTCTCCTGGCCTTTCCGTTTGGAGGTCCCACATCAGAAACTCAGGGCAGCCAAACGTCTTACATGGAAGACACCAGAGTGAGCAACTGTCCAAGAAAAACTTGCTGAAGCTACGTGACTTTCTCTAACCCACCTTGGAAGTAGGGCAGAAGCCCTTAGGCCACATTCTAGTCATTGAAAGTCACAAGCACTGCCTGGGTTCCAGGAGAGGGGACACTGATTCTATCACTTGATCAGAGGATTGCAAAAGGTTTTGTGACGTGTTTTAAAACTACCACAGTGGTTGACATGATACCACTTCTTTAAAATGTGTTGAGATTTGCATTATGGCTTAGTATATGGTTGGTGGTTTTGTTTTGTCTGGTTTGCTTGGTCTTAATATTGCAACACTGAGAATGTATATATTCTTTTTTTTTAATTGATGGGTACAGATATCTATACATGGTCATTAAAACTTGCCTATTTTACTTTTCTTTTTGCCTGCTCAACCTATCCAGAATTGAGAGAAGTATGTTGAAATCTCTCACCAATATGATATTTGTCCATTTCTCCCTCAAATTCTACCAGTAGTTGCTTTGTAAATTTTGAGGTTATTTTATTAGAGGCACACAGCTTCAAAATTACTTTATTTTCCTCACTAAATGAGCTTTTTAGTGCTGTGTAGTAACTTTTCATCATTTATATTCCTTTTTGAATTGAGGCCTTTTATTTGTATTTATGTAGCTACCCTAATTTTTTTAGATTTGTATTTGGTTGGTAAATTCTTTTCTATTCTTTTACTTTCAGTTTTTCCATATTCCCATCTTTTTAATGTAGTTCAAATAATATATATATAGCTGTATTTTTATTTTTAAGAGACCAATATAATCTATAAGTTTCAACTTTTACGTGACAACTTGAGACCATTTATATTTATTACTACTGATAAATACTAATATATTTGAATATATTTGTCCCCTCATTTTGTGTTTTTCATTTGACCTGCTCTCTCCTATGTCTTTATCCTCTGCCTTTTTTGCTTCAAAACATTTCAAAATCTTTGTTTTCTTATTCCAGTTTTTCCCTACACTAATTTAGAAGTAATGCACTATTTCCATTCTTTTAGAGATTATTATTTAAATTTTGCTATGCATACCTAATAAATAAACACGAGGACCTTAGAATACTCTACTCCAATTATTCTTTCCTGACTTGCTATTGTCGCTGTAGTTGGCTTTTTTAAGCTCCACAAATAAACCTGTTATTATCATTGTTAATACTGCTTTTATTGTCCGTAGACAAGCTTTCTTCCCAATTTACCTGCATTCTTTGCTCTCTATTCTTTCTTGAATCTCAGACTTTTAAGGTCGTTTTCCCTTTTCTTTAAGTATGCCTTTCCAAATTTCCATTAGTAAAGTTCTGTTGGTTGTTAACTCCTTCTACTCTTACTTATCTGAAAATGATATTTTACCTTCATCCTTAAAAAAAAATTGGGGGGCACATACTTCAAAGTTATCTCCCCACCCCAAGTTGAAGATATTCCACTGTTCTCTGACTGGCATTTTTGCTGTTGTGAGGTACACCATCAGTCTAATTACCATTTTCTGTAGATGATTTCTCTTTTCTCTCAAATGCTTTTAATATTTGTTTCTTTTAGTAATATGCTGCAGGTTCACTAAATGGTGTCGAGGTGTGGATTTCTGTTTATTCTGCTTGATATACATTATGCCTCCTGTACTTGTGAATTGAAGTCTTTCAACAGTCCTGAGAAATCCTCGGTTACCATGAACTCAGATATTGCCCCTTTTCTCCATTTTCTATTTTCACTCTTAATGGGACACCAAAACAGTTATGGTGTTTGGTGTCCTTATCATTTGAGATTCCATGTTCTTTTAAAGCCTCTCATATTTCCTAACAGGCTTTATATTCTCCAGCACATGTATATTCACAGCGAAACTGAGAGGAAGGAATTTCTCATATAACTCCAATCCTTCCCCCACATGCATAGCCTCCTCTTTTATCAACATCCCTCACCAGAGTGGTACATTTGTCACAATTGATGAACCTCCACTGACAGATCACTATCACCCAATGTCCACAGTATTCACTCTTAGTGTTAAACATTCCAGGGCTTTGGACAAATGTATGATGATATGTATCTACCATTATAGTATCATACAGAGTAGTATTACTGCCCTAAAAATCCTCTATACTTCACCTGTTCATTTTCCCTCCCTTCTAACCCCTGGCAACTGCTGATCTTTTTTTCTGTCTGACTGTCTTCATAGTTTTACCTTTTCCAGAATGTAAAATAGTCGGGCTATTAAAGTGGAAAAAAACATTTGAGAGGTGGGAAATGGAAGATGAGAGAAGAAAAAGATCAGAAAAAAATACAACAAAATATCCTGCTCAATTATTGAATGTTATTGAAAGTGAAATTTCATTATAGAAATATAAATTTCATTTATATTTAAGAGCACTATGCAAAAGAGTATTGTTACATGCCAAACATACTAGATAATGGCTCAGATGTAGCAGGTTTTAGTGCATAAAAGCAAGACAGCCAGCACATATATTGTCATCTTTTTATTAGTTTGGTAGTTGTTTTAAAACTGTTGTATCACTGTGAGGAAAGGCATGGGTCCAAAATACTCTATCAGTAATACTTTGCCATGGTGATTTTATATTCTTTTATAACAATCACAATAGGCTTTTTAGAAGAATAAATTTTGAAGAGAGACTAAGTGTATGAAAAATGGAAAATAACTCTTAGTGAGAAGTGTGAAAGAAATCACACAAATACAGGCATTCTATTTCAAAACCCAGGTGGGAAGATTAAAATCAAAATATGATTGGCAAATTAGAGCAATGACACAGGAAAAAAAAGAAGAGACCATTTTTAAGAAGGTCATTTTGGCAAAGAGCCTTGAAATTCTACAAAACCAAACTGCATGGTCTGAATTTCATGAGCATGTATAGGGACCACACCACATACCTCATGAGGCCTGAGTGATAGTCAAGAAGGTTGTTCAGCTTTCCTTGGGGATGTTTAAGAAATGTGGCTCTGTACATGAGAAACTGCCTGTCACGGGAAAAGAGTTCTGCCATAGCAGGTGCCATCCTGGCATTTGCAGCAGCACACTCAGGGGACACCATGTTCTGTTTTGAATTGGTGTGAGGCATGGTGGCTGAAAGAGTGGATGCTTCTTCCTTTCCACTGTTTTTTTAATTAGTAGATTTTTTGAAAGTTGAACATGTTAAAACTGTAAAGAAGGAAAGAAATGTGAGTGTAAACTCAGCTTTACACTGTAATCAGGACAAACTAGAACCTACAAATGGTTGAAAGGAACTGAGAGAACTGCTGGTCCTATCCCCTCAATTTACATTCTAGAAAAGTTGAGACCCAAAAACCTGCTCTGAACTCACAAGTATCATTGCAGAGAGACCCAGGATCAAGTTTTGCTTCTTCAGCTCTTAACAGTGTTAAATCAAGCAAGTTGCTAAGTATAATCTCTCTGAGTTAAATATCTTATCTGTGATAATTATGTTCACCTCCAAATTATATTATGTCTTCAGCCTAAAATCCTTAGCTAAATGATCCAGTATCCTTGTCTTGTCATGTATCTATTTTTATTTATTTATAATAAAATATAGAAGTTTCCCAGGTGGCTTAGTGGTAAAGAAAAATCTGCCAATGCAGGAGAGGCGAGTTTGATCCCTTGATTGGGAAGATCCCCTACAGAAGGAAATGGCAACCCACTGCAGTTTTCTTGCCTGCAGAATCCCATCAACAGAGGAGCCTGGTGGGCTACAGTCCATAGAGTAACAAAGAGTTGGACACGACTGAGCACTGAGCACAGCACAATAAAGCATAATACAAACATATATATCTAATATATATAATTTTTAAGATAAACTAAGGAACAAGCGATAATATTATGTAAGCAACTCAAGGTCACTGATAGTGTCTGTGACCAGGGCAGGAACATGAGTTACATCAGCATTCTTTCTTCTACACATGCATGGACTGAAGGACCCTCACAGATTCAGTTTTCTAATTCATACCTGGAGAACTCAGTTGTGACATTCAGTGGGCTTTTCTAATTTTTTTTGCCCTTTATCGTATGTTTGTCAGCCCATGAAAAAGATGACAATAATCAATATAGAAATAGCTGTAAGTCCAGCAGTAGAATATTTGTATAGGAGGGAGTCAACCTACTCTGGTCTCTCCTGATAAATCTTCAAATGTCAGTCTTTCACAATTCATGACTCCTATAACCAGGGCTATTTTTAAAATGTCTAATGTGTTGTCATTTATTTCTCCCCAAGCAGCTTAATTCAACTGAATTCATAAGAGATAATTGACTGAGTTAGCTATGCATGAAAAGCCAAGCTTGACGACTGACTGCAGCTTCATTCTCCTTCTGGCCATTAAAGTAAGTTAATGATCTGGAGCTGTGTAGGGGTTTCCAGAAATAATACTATAACGGCCAACATGCTATAGTTCAGTTCAGTTCAGTTCAGTCGCTCAGTCGTGTCCGACTCTCCACGATAGTTAGCAGCTGAGAAAAAGAGCTGTTTATTATTTTTCAGGCAGTCACCCTAACCCATGCCATAGTATTTTTATTTTAAGACGCAATCTACTATGAAGAAAAGCAACGTGTTACAGCTCAAGTGAACACAAAACATCTCTTTTGTAAAAACAAACTCATGAATGATATCACAAAGATTTTCAAAACTACGGAAACTCAATGCCCCTAGGTATCCAACTTATACACTAAACCTGACAGCCTTTTGCAGTAAGTCTTTATGAGGCCTTACTCTATATATAGCATCTATATGTGATGCTAGAGTAAACAGAAAAATCAAATAAGATACCTAGAATATTTCTTTGAGTAAATAATGAAACGTAACTAAAGCAAAAGTCCCACCTGTTAAATGACCTTGCTTTGCAAATTGATTTTGTGTCTTAACATTTCTGGCTTCAAACCACATTGGGAAAACTACTTAAGTAAATTCCTAGTTAATCATTAAGAAAAACAAATAGACCTTTGAATTTTGTTTGTTAATTTTTTAAAATATCATAATCAAGCTTAAAAGGCAGGTAGCTACTAAAAATATTTTTATAGGGACAAATGACAAATGGTTAATATCTTTAAGAAAAGGCAAAATGCTTCATCAAAAAAAAAAAAAAAAGAGCAAAACTGTGGGATTAAATAGGCAAGTTTTAAAATTATCACTGGTTAATAAATATGAAAACATTCAACCAGTATAACAAAAGGACTGGACACAAGACGACAAATACTGTATGATTTCAGTTATATGAGCTACACAGAATAGTCAAATTCCCAGAGACAGCAAGTAGAACAGTGGTTCCCAGGGGCTGGCGAAAGAAGAAGGGGAATTAGCTGGGGAGGATGACAAAGCGCTGGCAATGGATAGCAGTGACATCTAGAAAAATGATGTGAATGTACTCAGTGCCTTTGAACTGTACACTTAAAAGTGGTTAAAATAAATTTTATGTTACATATATTTTACTATAATAAATTAATCCAGTTTAATATTCAAACAAATGTAGACTTAATAATGAGATAATGTATTTTTGCTTATTAAATTAGTAATGGAAATTATAATGTTACAATGCTTAACACTGTAGAGAAATGGGCACATTCAAACACTGGTGAAAATGTAAAATAAGTGCAGACTTTCTGGATGACAATTTAGAAATATATATCAATTGTCCTAATGTCCTTCTACTTCTTAATTCAAAGTAAGTGAATTTTCCTAAAGGAAATTATCATTCTTGGTCTTCAAAAATTTTTATTCAAGAATGTCCGTTAAAGGAAAAATGGTGAAAAATTTGAAGTTCAGTACTGATTAACAATTTGTTGTATATCAACAGAAATATGAAGCAACTTTAGAAAGCTATATTCTTCAGATATATGAAGTGAAATAAAATATTACAAACAATATACACTATGACCCCAATGTTGTACAATAAAAGATCTGTCCTTAGAAAAACAGACTGGGAAGAGAGACATAAAAATGTAAATCATCTCCAGTTATCTCTGGTAGTGCAATTATGAGAAGGTTTTTATTTTCTTCTTTATACTTTTTCATATTTTCCAAACTTTTAAACAATGAATATTTTAGTCACAAAAGTTAAATAAGAATGCAAAAGATTAAATATTATTAGTTCTTATAACATTTTCCATCCTCAGCTTTCATTAAGTTATTTGCTACAAGTTAAAAAAAAATCCTATTCAATTGAGAATAATGTCAGAATAGACAAAGAATCAAAAGCACACCATTAAAATTGGCTAATTCAATGGGAAATTAGGCCATTTTCTTCTGTGGATTCAAAAAGGATCCCAATTTTTACTTTTCTCTGGCCTGATATTTGTGTTGTCAAAGGCCACTTGAAAGAATCAGAGCCATCCTTGGTGAAGCACAGATGGAAGTTGCAGGTGGCAAGGCACTGATTAGATGTCCTGGGGTCACTTCTCTGCCATTTTGGGCTGTGAGGCCTTGGGCTGATTATCTCAGCTATTAAAGGAAATGACCTTTCAAAGGAGATTCTACTGTGAATATTATAATTATCTCAGGAAAGCATGCCCACTGGTTTACCAAATCAAGATTAAGAATTCAGTGTGTCCAGCACACCATTGAACTGTGGCAGACTGTATTTGTTTCTACTTTCTACCGATGAGCTTTCTCTTCCAAGCCTTCTCGTTATATTCTGTTTTTTGTTTGTTTGTTTTTGTCATTTACTGAAGTTTTTTAAAATTGAGATATGAAAGTGAAAGTCGCTGAGTCCAACTCTTTGCAACCCCATGGAATTCTCCAGGCCAGAATACTGGAGTGGGTAGCCTTTCCCTTCTCCAGGGGATCTTCCTAATCCAGGGATCAAACCCAGGTCTCCTGCATTGCAGGCACATTCTTTACCAGCTGAGTCACAAGGGAAGCCCCAAATTGAGATATAACTGACATATAACATTATATCAGTTTCAGAAGTATAACATAATGGTTCAATATAAGTATACATTGCAAAATGATCACCATGATAAATCTAGAATAAGTCTAATTAACATCCATCACCACAAATATTATAAGAAGAGGTGGCTTTTCTCCATTTTATATTCTTGCCTCCTTTGTCGAAGATAAGGTGTCCATAGGAGCGTGTGTTTATCTCTGGGCTTTCTATTTTGTTCCATTGATCTATATTTCTGTCTTTATGCCAGTACCATACTGTCTTGATGACTGTGGCTTTGTAATAGAGCCTGAAGTCCGGCAGGTTAATTCCCCCAGTTCCATTCTTCTTCCTCAAGATTGCTTTGGCTATTCGAGGTTTTTTGTATTTCCATACAAATTGTGAGATTAACAAGTGGTGCTGGGAAAACTGGTCAGCCACTTGTAAAAGAATGAAACTAGAACACTTCCTAACACCATACACCAAAATAAACTCAAAATGGATTAAAGATTTAAATGTAAGACCAGAAACTATAAAACTCCTAGAGGAGAACGTAGGCAAAACACTCTCCGACATAAATCACAGCAGGATCCTCCAAGACCCACCTCCCAGAATATTGGAAATAAAAGCAAAAATAAACAAATGGGACCTAATTAAAATCAAAAGCTTCTGCACAGCAAAGGAAACTCTAAGCAAGGTGAGAAGACAGCCTTCAGAATGGGAGAAAATAATAGCAAATGAAGCAACTGATAAAGGATTAATCTCCAAATTATACAAGCAGCTCCTGCAGCTTAATTCCAGAAAACTAAGTGACCCAATCAAAAAATGGGCCAAAGAACTAAACAGACATTTCTCCAAAGAAGACATAAAGATGGCTAATAAACACATGAAAAAATGCTCAACATCCCTCATCATCAGAGAAATGCAAATCAAAACCACAATGAGATACCATTTCACACCAGTCAGAATGGCTGCTATCCAAAAGTCTACATGCAATAAGTGCTGGAGAGGGTGTCGAGAGAAGGGAACCCTCTTACACTGTTGGTGGGAATGCAAACTAGTACAGCCACTATGGAGAACAGTGTGGAGATTCCTCAGAAAACTGGAAATAGAACTGCCATATGATCCAGCGATCGCACTCCTGGGCATACACACCGAGGAAACCAGAATTGAAAGAGACACATGTACTCCAATGTTCATTGCAGCACTGTTTATAATAGCCAGGACATGGAAGCAACCTAGATGTCCATCTGCAGATGAATGGATAAGAAAGCTTTGGTACATATACACAATGGAGTATTTCTCAGCCATCAAAAAGAATGCATTTGAATCAGTTTTAATGAGGTGGATGAAATTGGAGCCAATTATACAGAGTGAAGTAAGCCAGAAAGAAGAACATCAATACCGTATATTAACGCATATACATGGAATTTAGAAAAATGGTAACCTGAACCCTGTATAAGAGACTGCAAAAGAGACATAGGCATTTAGAACAGTCTTTGGGACTCTGTGGGAGAGGGTGAAGGTGGAATGACTGGGGAGAATGGAATTGTAGCATGTATATTATCATAAGTGACCAGTCCAGGTTCGACGCATAAATTTTCCTCTGTTCATTTCTTTGCATTTGTGCTTTTTTAATAAAATTCTTTTTTAGAAATAAAAATAAATAAATAAATAAAGAAAAAGAAGAGGTGGCAAGAATACACAGAAGAACTGTACAAAAAAGGTCTTCATGACCCAGATAACCATGGTAGTGTGATCACTAACCTAGAGCCAGACATTCTGGAATGCGAAGTCAAGTGGGCCTTAGGAAGCATCACTATTAACAAAGCTAGTGGAGGTGATGGAATTCCAGTTGAGCTATTTCAAACCCTGAAAGATGATGCTGTGAAAATGCTGCACTCATTAGGCCAGCAAATCTGGAAAACTCAGCAGTGGCCACAGGACTGGAAAAGGTCAGTTTTCATTCCAATCCCAAGGAAAGGCAATGCCAAAGGATCTCAAAGTACTGCACAATTGCACTCATCTCACACGCTAGCAAAGTAATTCTCAAAATTCTTCAAGCCAGGCTTCAACAGTACATGAACCATGAACTTCCAGATGGTCAAGCAGGATTCAGAAAAGGCAAAGGAACCAGACATTAAATTGCCAAAATATGTTGGATCATCAAAAAAGCAAGAGAGTTCCAGAAAAACATCTACTTCTGTTTTATTGACTATGCCAGAGCCTTTCACTGTGTGGATCACAACAAACTGGAAAATTCTTCAAGAGGTGGAATACTAGATCACCTTACCTGCCTCCTGAGAAATCTGTATGCAGATCAAGAAGTAACAGTTAGAACTGGACATGGAACAACAGACTGGTTCCAGAATGGGAAAGGAGTATGCCAAGGCTGAATATTGTCACCCTACTTATTTAACTTATATGCAGAGTACATGATGCGAAATGCTAGTCTGGATGAAGCACAAGCTGGAATCAGGATTGCCGGCAGAAATATCAATCACCTCAGATACACAGATGACACCACACTTACGGCAGAAAGCTAAGAAGAACTAAAGAGCCTCTTGATGAAAGTGAAAGAGGAGAGTGAAAAAGTTGGCTTAACACTCAACATTCAGAAAACTAAGATCATGGCATCTGGTCCCATTACTTCATGGCAAGTAGATGGGGAAACAAGGGAAACAGTAACAGACTTATTTTGGGGGGGCTCCAAAATCACTGCAAATGGTGACTACAGCCATGAAATTAAAAGATGCTTGCTCCTTGGAAAAAAAGCTATGACCAACTTAGACAAAATATTAAAAAGCAGAGACATTACTTTACCAACAAAGGTCCATCTAGTCAAAGCTATGGTTTTAACAATAGTCATGTCTGGATGTGAGAGTTGGACTGTGAAGAAAGCTGATCGCCGAAGAATTGATGCTTTTGAACTGTGGTGCTGGAGAAGACTCTTGAGAGTCCCTTGGACTGCAAGGAGATCCAACCAGTCCATCCTAAAGGAAAGCAGTCCTGAACATTCATTGAAGGACTGATGCTGAAGCTGAAACTCCAATACTTTGTCCACCTGATGCGAAGAAGGATGAGATGGTTGGATGGCATCACTGACTCGATGGACGTGAGTTTGAGTAAGCTTGTGGCATTGGTGATGGACAGGGAAGCCTAGCATGCTGCAGTCCATGAGGTCTCAAAAAGTCAGACAAGACTGAGCGACTGAACTGAAGTGAACTGAATCACAAATTTTTGGAAATTTTTTTTCTTATGGTGAGAGCTTTTAAGATCTACTCTTAACAGCTTTCAAACATGCATGCATGCTAAGTCAGTTCAGTCATGTCTGACTCTGTAGATGTCTGACTCTGTAGATCCTATGGACTGTAGCCACCAGGCTCCTCTGTCCATGGGATTCTCCAGGCTCTATTCTAATGATTAATATTATATATCATTGATATTGCCCAAAGGCATCCCTGTTTCATTTTTTACATTAAAAAATAGAATAGAACTCAGGTATCTACAGGCACTCAGGCAGGTAATCCTGGTGAGGAAAGCAAGTCACAGTGGTATGGTGAGAAGTGAGGAACCCAGGACCCCTCCAGGTGAGAATACTGGAGTGGGTTGCCATTTCCTCTTCCAGGGCATCTTTCTGACCCAGGGATCGGACCCAAGTTTCTTACCTCTCCTTCATTAGTAGGCAGGTTCTTTAATACTAGTGCCACCTGGGAAGCCCTTCAAATATGCAGTAAGATGTTATTAACTATAATCACCATTCTGTACATAACATCCCAGAACCTATTTATTCCTATTCAATTTTGTTTCATCAGCACACTGTCTTTGCTAGGGTTTAATAAATATTTGTTGAATAATAAAAGTTCTGTGCTAGGCTGGATCATATTTTGAGGCTTAAGTGATTATCCAGAAAATAGATTTTTTACCACCTTTATGCAGGAACAAGGGACTTCCTCCTCTGAACTAAAACTGACTGATAGATTGTTAACCATCCCCATATTTTAAACTTCATGTGTTCAAAAGATGTAGTCAAAAAAAGGCCTGACTGAATAAGAGAACTATTGTGTGCATGCGTGCATGCTAAGTCACTTCAGTCATGTCTGACTCTACGACACTATGAACTGTAGTCCACCAGGCTCCGCTATTCTAGGTAGAATTAAAAGAAGGCTCATTTATTTCACCTCCTAAACCTTGCTTTTTCTCTTCTTTCACCATCCTATACCCGCTGGCATCTGGGTTTCAAATATTTTGAAAAAGGCTGAATACCAGAGTAGATGGTGGGAAAAGAATCCAGATTTGGGTCATGGAAGCTTAACCATAAATGAATGTTTTAAGGACAACCATTAAATTTCAAATTTAATTATTTCTCTGAATTGTATACTGTTTACAAACTATTTCACTACTTTCTACTATTTATCATATTTCCTTTGAACAGTAAAAATAAAAAACTATTTCCCACACACATTTCACAATGGTCCATTGAACACAAATTATATTACAACATTCTCCAAGTGCAGAAGTCTTTTAGTTCTTGTGGGAGAGAAATACATTTTTAAAGAGATTGCTTGGCTTATGTCACTAGAGCAGAGGTTTAAGCTAGCTGCCCCAGGGCTAAATGAAGCCCAAAGTTGAAACAGGGACGGGTTTCAATGTTTTTTTTAAATTAGCTGCCTGCATCTAAAAATTGGGACATGTGGTATAAAAATTTAGAAATCTAGGGGCTCTTGAAAAAAAATCTTTAAACCCAGGACAATGGGTTGCTGTGTTAACATAAGCCAACAACCAAGCGAGCCTGAGTGGCGCTGCCCTCTTGGAGCGGCCCTGGGTTCCTCAAATTCTCACCATCCCACTGTGACTTGCTTTCCTCACCAGCATTATCTGCCTGACTGCCTGTAGATACCTGAGTTCTATCCTTTTCTTTAATGGAAAAAAAAAAATGCAAGAAGGATGCCCTGGGGCAATATCAATGATACATGATATTAATCATCAGAAAAGAGTCTGAAGAATCCCATGGACAGAGAAACCTTGTGGGTCACAAAACGGACACAACTGAAGAGAATTACCACACACGGGAATCAAAGGGTAGCCCAATTAGTCACCCAGCCTTCTGTTTGGCAGTTTAGAAGTTCACCGTTCGCCGTGTGATTTGTTTGCTTTGGTAATACAGCCCTTGAACGTGAAAACATCCACATAGATGACAGGGCCTGGCTATCCTTGTGAATAACTTCCCTGAAATTGATGCTCCAACTGAGAGGAGTATGGCAGGAAGTAAAGGGCAGCATCACAGGTCCTTATGTCAAATATTTTCTTTGTTGCTGGTTTTAAACTACCATTGAGAACAGCAGCAGCAACAGTAGCAACAAAACCTGGGCTACTTTGTGATGTTTTTAAAATATTTATTTATTTGGCTGCATCTTTCTTAGTTGTGGCATGCAGGATCTTTAGTTGTGACATGTAGGATCTGTCTCCCTGACCAGGAGCCCCTGCATTGGGAGCACAGAGTGTTAGCCATTGGACCACCAGTGAAGTCCCTGTGAGGGCTTTTTATTCTCATTTATCAAAGGAGTATCAGAGGACCATATATACTGCGGGCAGGGAAATGGGCCGCCTTATTCCGTGCCTCTTGCAGTCCAGTGTTTCAATATCTAAATCTCATGCCATGCATTAGCTGACAAACCCAGGCTAACGGTGTTCCAGTGACAGACAAATAAAACCGTGGGTGATGAGTTGATGTAACCATCAAAGAGGCAGGATGCTGCTCTTTCCTGGGGACCCTCTTTCATCCGGAAAGGACCACTGTGTCCCCACTTCTTCCTTGCCCCAGTTTGTACAGGTTCCTCAGATTCACAAAGGTTGCAATCAAAATCTTGTTTTGTTTTCATCTTCTCCTAGATGGTTATTTAAATACTAATTGCATGGCTTAGTTTGATGTGCCCATTTGGTAATATATAATAACAATGTCTAGCCTTATTGAGTACTTACTATGTGCTAAGCTGTAATGTGCATGAGCTTATCAATCTTCATGAAAAACCTCATGAGATACACACTATTTCAAACCCCTTTTTTCAAAGATGAAGCTAAAGTTTAGGGGGCTAAATAATAGATTCATCACACAGTAAGTGACCTATTTCAAAAGTCCTGTTTCAACAACATTCTACAAGTGTAGCAGTTTTCTAAATGTAGCATATCCATTTATAATGGGAGTAAGAATTTAAAAAATAAAATTTGGGATTTGGCCCAGGTCACAGGCTATGTTAGGAAACCAAAGAATGGAAGAAGACAGTGAGATTCAGGGGAGGCTATAAACCAATGCATCACCAAGGCAAATGTGTCTGGAGTCACTATTATTTTTAGATGGTGCGCAATCCACGTCACACAAACCTCCAAAGAGATGGAATGAAACAAGAGAAGACAACATAAATAATCAAGGAGAAAGAGGCTTCCCTGGTGGCTCAGTGGTAAAGAATCTACCTGCCAATGCAGGAAACAGGGGTTGGATCCCTGATCTGGGAAGATCCCACATGCCGCAGAGCAACCAAGCCCATGTACCACAGTTACTAAAGCCCACGCGCTCTAAAGCCCATGCTCTGCAACAAGAGAAGCCACCACAATGAGAAGCCCGCACACCACAGCTAAGAATAGCCCTCGCTCATCGCAACTAAAGAAAAGCCTGCACAGCAGCAAAGACGCAGCATAGCCAAAAATGAATAAATAAATGGGCCACATCAAAAGATATTTTTAAAAAAAGGAGAAAGGAATGAGACTTAAGAGACAAAAATATTAACATTAGCAGGTTTTATTCTGGAAAGATGAATAACTTAGTGGCAGATAGTACATCAGGCCTGCACAGACTCCTGGAAACCTAATTCAAAAAAAATACAACTTCAACCAGCTAATAATAAGCATTAAGAACTTATTCTGAGAATTGATATGTTTTGGAGGAGAGGCTTAGAGTATCTATATTTTTAAGATTTGGATTGTTTCTAAACAAGAGAATTTAGTGTATAAGGGAAGTTTAGGGAAATATTCCTCTTTTTCAAGTTTTGAAGAAGTACTCCTTGCGCACTGAGCAAAGATTTCAAAATGCAAATCAGATCACGGGATGCCTTCTTTCTTTATAGTGGTTTACATTTTTTGCTGTTAAGGATTTTAAAAAATTGTCAACACAGTATTGTAGGGAATTGAAAGTTCTTGCCTTTATTTTTCCAGTTTCCCCTGAATCGAATTCCCCCTTGCTGGCAGCTGTTTTGAGCGTTCTTCCAGCTCCCAGACTTCAGAGGGACATTCCCTTTTCTTTCTTCTTGGGCCAGGTCAGGTCCCCACTTTTCAGGCCCTTACAGGACCTCTTTCTCATGAGCCCTTTGCTTTGTTAGCAGACTAAACTATGAGCAGGCAGAGGCGGGCCTGCCCTTGCTTATCTTGGGGTCCCCAGCAGCTCTAAGTAGGTAAAAGCCCTGGAAATAACTGTTAAACAGAGGAGCCCCATGAACTCCCAGGATGCCACTCCTCAGGGCCCAATTCCGGTTTGGGTAAATTAGGAAGTCAGTGGTGAAATGAGTGTTTTTATTTTGTTTTTGATAAAATGGGGTGTAAAAGTCATGTATGTCAACTAAGACCCAGCTATGAAATCAATACATTTTAAACTAATCAAGAGACTAAATTCTCCCATTTATATTTAACCCTATTTGAAAACAGACTCTGCTCCAAGCTTCCCTATCCCCTCCCCTACTTTACATATCTCCATCTAAGACATTATATATATATTTCACTGACTTATTTTGTTTATTGTGCATCTTCCGCACTAGGAAGTAAACTCCAGAAGGGAAGGAATGTGTATCTTTTTTGCTCACTGCTGAATCACCAGAGCCTAGAACAGTGTTTGGCTCATGGTAAATAAATTCTCTGGATGTATTTGTTTAATGAATGGGTTTAGGTTGGTGTTTTCTTTACCCAGAGGAAATAGGCAGAAAGCATTGACTAGCCTCAAAGGAAATTTTCATGCAATCTCGATCAGAGTTTTTCTCTTTTTAAATTTTACAGAGATTATAGTCAATTGTAATCTTTTTAAATAAAGCTTCCTTTTATATCAGGGGTCCTCAAATTGCCGTGCACCAGAATCACCCAAGGGTTTGTAAAAAAAAAAAAACAAAACAATGCAGATTCTCAACATCAGAGATTCTAATTCTGCAGTCTAGAGTCTGCTCTACCAGTTCCAGGAGCTGCACTGGGTTGCGGCCCAAGGGCTTTGGTTAGGAAACCTTTGGCTCTGGCTGCACACAGCAGACTAGACACGTGGAGTAACAGCTGCCCTTCTCTGCCACAGCGTCAGTTACATTCCTCTGTACCCCTGCGCACCTTAGCAATGAATGATGAATGTCCAAGGCACAGGTTGTCTTCTTCCCATTTTACATGTAATGAAACACTGATGCACCGCTCCCTCGCCACCTCGCCTTGGTTCCCAGGAATTTATGCGGTTTCCGTCAAGATGAAAGGCAGGATAACAAGTGAAAAAAAAAAGTGTGCAAAGCTACCAAGAAAAAGATGAGGGAAAGTGCGCGGTGTTCCCAGCGTGGAGCCCAGACCTCCCCAGCAAGTAAATGCTCCCAGGGTCCAGCCTTTGCCTTAGCCCCCAAGACCACTAATGGGAGACTTGTAGGCGCTTCCTCCAGCAGATTTGCAGGCCAGGGGAAAAGCATTCCAGCCCCGGGCGGAGGAGGTACGGGGCGGGGCTTGACGGGGGCGGGGCGCCAGGGGAGGCCTCGGGCGGTGGCGGGCTAGCTGGGCGGCGCGGGAAGAGGGAGGGGCGGGGCCGGGGCGAGGGGGCGGGGCCTGGAGAGCAGGGCGGGGCCTGAGGCCGGCGAGAGGCGCTGCTGGAGACCCCGGTGGCGGGGAGGAGGAGTCGCAGGGTCTAGTTCCTCAGCTCTGGGCTGGGCGCTGCAGGAGGGCGCGGCCTGCCGGCTAGGCGGGAGGCAGAGCGCTCCTGCGGCTAGTACGACGGCGCCGCGCTCAGGTCCCGGCCATGGCCGAACTTCCCTGCGGCGGGAGCCAGCAGCACTCCCGGGCTTCTGGCTCAGCTCTCTGAGCGCTCCCCCTTTTCGATCTTGGCAAACCCCGCGTTCTTTCTGGGGTTGCGAGCAAGGATGCTCTGAGGATCGCTCGGAGGGGCGCGCGCGTCTCGGGTGCCGCCGTGGGTCCCGGCGCTGGAGCCGAGCTGCGTGGGGCTGCCTCGATTTCCCCACCGCGAGCCTGCCGTCCCCTGCCGCATTTGATGTGCAGAGAGAAGCCGGACACCATGATCCTAACACGTAAGCTAGACTTGTGCCTTGCCGTCCGGCCGGCCGCGAGAGCCAGCTGCGGAGGGAACCCGCCGCGGAGGAAATGTCACCCTGCCTTGTCAAGTCGATGCCTGACGTTCTGTGCTTTGGCAGCGCTTTCCGAGGAGGCTCGGAACCGAGTCGCCCGTGTTTCTTGGAGTGCAGGAGGTGGAGTGTGGGGAAAACGGGTCATCGTCCGGGGAGGGAGGTCTTAATCTTGGGTAATGCGGGCTGACGCGCCCCGTGGGCTCTGGGAAGGACTGCGGGCTGGTGGGCGGGGAGGGGGCAGCGACCGTAACTGATGAAGTGAAACCCACAATAACTTCCCGCGCAGGCTGGGGGGTGCAGGCCGGGCTGGGGGGCACAGGGCCGGGCCGGGGTCGCAAGACGCGTAGTCCCTCTGCCCAGCCTCGTTGGCGGTCTTTCTATTCTTATTCTAAATCCGAGGCGGTGGCCTCTGGCTCCGAGGGGGCGCGGAGCAACTTTCTTTCTACTCTGTTCCCTTTGAGGACGTTTGCAGGGCTCGGCGCTTGCTGTCGTTCTCCCTACAAGTCCAAAATCAGCGTTGACTCCCTTGAGAATCTTATTATTTAGGGATATTTAGACTGCGGTGACCCTTCGAAAAAAATGTTCAACTGCTTAAAAGTGAGCTTACCAAAAACTTTTAATTTCCAACTGTTCTTGTTCAAATATTTTAAACGCTGGAAAATAACTCAGGCTTAGCCAGGAAAGTCTTGCTTTAGTGGCTGCCTGCCCCTGGAGAGTACTGCAGCTGTTTTAGCCAGCCCCAAGGCTTGCATGTGGGGCGCTTGCTGGAAGACTGCGCCTTCACGTGCTGGGGCGTTGGACTGGGTTTCCTAAAGTGCCCCACGGAGATGCCCACGCCCTTGGCTCCGGAGGAGGCGCCCGCGCGCCGCGAATCCCGGGGCCGCCAACAGGAAGGAAGCACAACGGGCGATCGGGCTTTTGGACCCCTGCCCCCCGTGTCCTTGTCCCCACCTCCAGCCTCGCAGGCCGAGCCTTTGATCCTTAGGCAGGAGGTACACCTCTGGCCGCGGCAAACCGACGCCGCCACGTGTAACTTAACAGTCTCCGCGTGCCTTTCCAGCGCGCGGACCCTGGGTGAGGCCGGCAGGGTGGGAATAGTGGTCTGCAGCCTGTGAGCTGAGTGAATCTGGGCATTGACACCTCGCCGTAGCGCCTTCCTCAGCACCATGGGCGTCATAACTGTGTTTACCGCCCTGGGAGGTGCTGAGGATCAAACGACAAGGGCTGAGCACAGTCTATGTGATGTTCAGTACCCAGTGTGTGCTAATTAGAGAAGGAGGGAACCCCTGCGTATAGAGTGGAGAAGAAAATATTGCCCAACGCTTGCTTTGCCCCAGTCATTTTACACTCAACTTGGCTAGCTAATGGGTACATTCTTAGGATTCAGAAGCTGCCTTAGTGATTGCCGGTGAGGCGGAGGAATGCAGTCCAGGCACAGCCATCCGTTACCGAAAGATTCACGAGGGTGGGGTATGTGACGCATTTGGATGGGAAAAAAAATCATAGCTCTGAAGAAGACAGAATACCGAGTCTCAGGTTACTTTTTTGTTTTCCTCAAAACTATTTGCTGAAGATTTGAAGGAAAATAATAGCCCAGCAGAACTCTGGATGTAAATCTATCAGCAGCTCCAAGAGGTTGACTAACTCAGCATCCATCTGGCCTGCAGGCTGGTCCTCCGCAGAGATAATTTGCGGAGCATAAGTGAGAAATTAATGGAGGGACCTAGTGCCATCTTGGCTTGCAGACTGCAGCAGATGGTCGGAGGGGTGCCCTGTAAGTCAACAGTCCCCCTAATAGAACTAAAGTCCTGGGAAATGAGTGTCAAATAGTTAGCAGATGTGCATTCAGACGTTATTTCGAGACGTTTTCTGAGAAAATGTTGGCAATTGTGTGTATTAACTTTTATTGTGGCATGCCAGATTTACAGCGTGGCCCAAACCTGAGTGCATATTTTTTTCATTAGCACTACTGTTCAGCGTTTAAAGTGAAGCCCAGCAGACTGACTCTCTCCCAGCTAGTTTAAAACTTTGCTTTTGACAAAAACAGATTTTATTTTAATTCATGCTGAGTGACACCTTACACCAAACTGGCTGGAAGCCCACGACGGAGAGCTGACTTGGTTTCCCTCCTCCACAGAATCGGACTAAGTAGCTTCCAACTTCATCTTTCCCTCCAGTGAATGAGAAGTCTCATATCAATGACTTACCTGTGTCTTGAAACTTCCTGATTGTGGACCTTAGGAGAAACACCACGTCTAACTCCTTAAAGACCGAAAAGCTTAAACAGTTGAGCAATTAACTATGGCTAATTGAAGGCAGTGTTCCAAGTTTTAATACACTGGACTAATCAAAGGATTTTCCTATAGTTCTGGAGCAAAGGTGAGAGACCGGATGCCCCTTTAAAGCCTTTTTATCTTTATTTTATTATTGTTCTGTCTTGTAGTTCAAAAACCAAAGATGGAGCGAAGTTTCGGGTCATTTTTTACATTAAAGGGGAATGCTTGGTTCTGGAAAATATACCAGATTAATAGAAAAGCATGTTATGATTAAACAGTTTATCACTGTGAAGTGAAAAATGTAGATAGTAGTTAAACTCTTCCTTGTAAAACTAGTGTGGGGCTTTAAGAGGGTATGGGAGGCCCCCGTGAGATGCCTTCTAATCAGAGGCTTGGTGGGATTCCAAGAGGTGGTTTCAAATACAAAAATAAGTACTTGGGTTTCCCTTAGTGTCCCCATGGAGATTTTAAGCCATGATGCAACGTTCAAATGAGAGTGGTATTTTTATGGCTTACGTGGGTAAATATGCAATTTGAAAATATTCAGGGGACAGTGGTTTGGTTCAGAAGAATGGGGCATCCAAAGTACAGTGGGTGAAGTGAATTGTACTCTTTTGAAGAGAGCCTTGTGCTGGACAGGATGGTCCAGTATTGTAAACACGCTTTTCTCATGCTTAGCTCCACTTCCTAGCAACAGGAAGACGGAAATGAGGCCATGCAAAAAAAAAAAGAAAAAGAATCTGAAGGTTCTAGACAATACTTGACCCACCCTAGCATTCACTGTGTACAACCAGAGGACTTGCAAAAGTATAAATAACTTCAGATGTTTCCCCTTCCTCCCTGGACATTGCCAAATTGCTAAAGACCAAATTCTCCCTGCTTTAGAACATCACAGCGCAAGCATGCTCATGGTACAGCTGGCAGAAAGTCTCATCATTGCCAAGCCTGTTCTTGAAATTATAAAGCAGGCCTGGGGAGAAGAGTGGTTTTCATCTTTAAAAGTTGACTTAGTCTAATGCTTACAATGATATGAGTTGGAATCCAGTGGAGGAGAGAGAATTTAATTTCTAAACGGAGTCATTTCTCTGAATGTTCATTTTAGCAAGATTTACCTCTAATATACTTTGGCATTGTGGGGCTGCAGTACAAGGAGTAATCTACATAGCATGCAGGCCATCAAAAATTGTCCTCGCTCTGGAGGGCCGGGGGTGGAAACTGATGCTCAGCCATAAGGTATCAAGGTCCTACACTGTGTCCAAAAAGCACAGTGCCAAGTGCCTCTTTTCCATGACTGTGAAATTAGGAGGAGAATGCTTTTCTGGAGTGGATTTCCACAGTTGTCTGTGTATCTGATTGTGTGACCATTGTGTAGAGAGGAATTCCAGAACTTGAGGGTGATTCTTTCTCTTTTTAAAGACAGTGCTGTAGGGTTAAAATACGTTTTTGTAGGAATAGATGGCTAGAGGGAGTATGATCAGTGGTGTTTTCTTTCCACCTCAGATTAGTCAGAAATCTAATTAATGTGAAAGGGGTAAGATTCCCAGCTGAGAAAGCCTCTTCCTGCCTGTTTGCATTTTTCCCTGTGTTATTGTTAAGGATTATCATCATCAATGATAAGTAAGTATAGTTCTGCTGGAACTTCTTTAATTGGGTTTCAACATGTTTTTTCACTAGCTAGTTCCTCCTTGCCACCGTAATTAACAGTGGGTAGGAATAAAGTCTTGTGTTTTTAGCGTATACATATATATATGTATATGTCTATATATTGTACATGTATATGTATATATAAAAATTTTATAGTTTCTAATATGCAACAGCTATCTTTCTCTAGTGTGGATACTCCTTTTTAATTTTTGTAAAAAATACATAGACTTTTTTTTTTTAATACATAGACTTTTAACAGAACAGTAGTGACATTATGTGTGTGTGCTCAGTCACCTCAGTCATGTCCGACTCTTTGCGACCCTGTGAACTGTAGCCCACCTGGCTCCTCTGTCCACGGGGATTCTCCAGGCAAGAACACTGGAGTGGGTTACCATGCCCTCGTCCAGGGGATTTTCTTGACCCAGGGATCGAACCCACGTCTCCTGCGTTACAGACGGACTCTTAACCCACTGAGCCACATTATAAAAGTTAAAAATGTATTCTTAAGTTTGCTTTCATTGTCACGTGTAATCTTCATGCAGCCTCACAAAGTAGATCTAATTATTTTCACTCCTAAGATGAGGAATCTGAGCCCTGGGAGAGAGTTAAATACCTTGCCTGAGATCACTTACTGTATATGGCCAAGCAGGATTTCAACCAGGTGTCTGTGACTGTAGATTCCAGTTGTGGACATAAATTTGGCAGGAGTTGATTCGGTTGAGGAGACAATATTTGGTGGCCAAACAGAGCCTTGCAGTTACTCCACAGTTTCTTTGTGCTGGTAGGTAGGGAGCTGTGTTAGGGTCCCAGGTTGACAAATGAGTGGTTTCTGCATCCCTTCTCAGGGGCCTCATGAATGGAGAACTCAAGCCTCTGTCTTTAATATGTGAAGAAGGAGTTTTGGATACCGTTTTCTAGTCTCTGTTGACTGTATTGAACGGTGCTTACTTCAGTGAAAGCACTCCAAAATAATGTTTCCAAGGGAAAGTTTTCTCCCAGAGGTCATTGGAAACATTTTGAATGGCATCTTGAAAAGGCCTACCTATTAGGAAATAATGTTCTTGGGCACCAAAAGGTAAAAACAGTATTCCTTTGCTGAAGTCAAGCCAACACACACGGCGGGAATCAAGTCTCTCTCTTAATCCTTCATTCTTGTTTTTTATGCTGCTACTGGAGTGAGTTTCACAGTGGAAAATAAGCTCCTTTTCCATCCACACATTCTACCTCAACCGGGTGGCCTTCTCATGTCTTCCCCCTTCCGCCCCCAGGAGAAAAATCAAAAACTAGCTGAAGGCTGAGGTCAGTGCATAGAGTCCTCAGATGCCTTTGACGCCTCCCATCCACATTTTGTTCTCTCCCCTGCCCCACCTCTGAATGTCCTGCGGAGAGGGCTAGAGGCTGCTTCCTGCAGCTCGACAGAAAGGCGCCTTCCTCCTCCTTGCAAGAGTCTCCAGAGGATGTCTGAGGGACAAAAGTTTTCCACACCCTGAGTTCATAGTATTTCCCAGGCTGCAGCACTTAGGAGGCCGGAGAGGAAGGGACCTGGGAGGTGAAATGGCCTGTGGCACATGCTCCCGCCCTGCCATGCCTTTTGTCACACTCAGATAACCAGGGAGATAGAGGATGCCGAAATTCTGCAATCATTTTCACCTGCCCTCCCGAGTTTGGAGAGACCATCAAGGACATCTCTTTACAACTCCGTTTTTCAAACTGTGTGACACCAAAAAGGGATCTTCTATGATGCTTATGCGTTTGTAAAAGTCATTCCAGGGGAAATTCCAGATCTGTGCAAAGGCAGCCTGGAAAAACATTGCCTCTTCCCTACTAAAGGGCAGCTGAGTTGCCTGGAAGTTCAGGGACTAGTCCAAGGTTATATGTGAGTTGAATGGAACTGGAGACCTCTTCCTGTCCTCTTGTGTAAATAAAACAGGGAAGCAACAAAATGAGGATTTTAATATGTTTGTAGGAAAAGCGTATGTTATAAAACCAGTAATGTCCTAAACTAAACAAAAATACTTGGGTCAAATTTTGAACAGTGGATTGTGTGTGTTTGGGGGTGCTGAATGTCATAAGCAGTTTTGATGAAAATAAGTCTCTTGCTCACCTAGAAGACAATAATACTTCTATTTCTTAAACCTTTTGCTAAAGACTTAGAAAGTTGAATTGAACCCAGGCATAACTTGGAGGTTCTGCAGGTTTGGTTCCAGACCACAAGAATAAAGCAAGTCATACAGATTTTTTGCTTTCCTTGTGCATATAAAAATTGCATTTACATGATACTGTCACCTATTAAGTGCACAATAGCATTATATCTAACTATATATATATATATGCAAACCTTAATTTTTTAAAAGGCTGTTGAAAAGTGGCCCAGTAATAGACTCGCTTGACAGAGTGGCCACAAACCTTCCATTTGTAAAAACTGCAGTATCTGTGAGGTACAGTAAAGCAAGGTCTGTCTGTAGTGTTTCCTGTTTGAGGTTAGACATAGGAGTGGCTAAAATCTGCTTGTATTAATCATTATCTGCCATGTTTTTATTTTCACTGGCCTTTGACAAGGCAACTTGATGTTTCGTTCAATTCTGGATTTCCTTTTTTTCTCTGTCAGGATGGACTGTAATATGAGTGAATAGTTTCTGTACCATCCCTCACTATTCCCTTTATTTCTGACTTAAGGTTTTGTAGCACTACAGTTTGCAAAGTATTTTATCTTTCCTGAGCTATGACGCTGTAGAACTTAGGGCAAAAGCCACAGACTAGGGAGAGACGCTTAGTGTTATAGAATAGGCTTTGCAGACGTATGTGAAAGACTTGATGAGCGTGTCAATCTTGAATGGTGGAGATAGGGAGGTAGGTGCTATTTTAGGCTTGTAACCAGGTATTTTTGCCTTGAAAAATAAATTTAAAAGGAAGCAAATTATATAGTCTTAAACCATCTTCTTAACTTAGTGAAAAAAAATGACTCAGAAAAACAAGGACCCTTAAAGTTGGTTTCAGATGGCTTCCTCTCTTGAAATCATTTCCCTAATCTATCCAGTTATCATCTAAGAAACTACTTCAAACATTTTTTCTTAGCAATAGGTGGTTTGAAATGCATGAGTATTTGGTGCAGAATACTGGAAGAAAGAGTGTGTATGTGTGTAGATGGAGGTGAGTTTTGTTCCACCTCAGATTGTAGTGAAGTAGAAAGATGTGATGATGCAATATCCATTTCCTTAACAGTTTATTTTCATTTAAGTTTGATTTTTGTGTGTGTGTGTGCTGGGTAGTAAGTGCCAGTTTCTGATTCACTGGGAGATGATTTCTGTTCCTGGAAACAATCGGATCAGCTCAAGCCTGGAGTTCCTGATAGTGCCCAGTCCTGCCTGAGCTTAAATGGATACAGAGCTGTTTGCCTTTGCATGGAAAGGGCATATATTTTTTTGATGTGAGCTATGTAGCTGATCGCCGAAGAATTGATGCTTTAGAACTGTGGTGCTGGAGAAGACTCTTGAGAGTCCCTTGGACTGCAAGGAGATCCATCCAGTCCATTCTAAAGGAGATCAGTCCTGGGTGTTCATTGGAAGGACTGATGCTAAAGCTGAAACTCCAATATTTTGGCCACCTCATGCGAAGAGTTGACTCACTGGAATAAACCCTGATGCTGGGAGGGATTGTGGGCAGGAGGAGAAGGGGACGACAGAGAATGAGATGGCTGGATGGCATCACCGACTCAATGGACATGAGTTTGAGTGAACTCCGGGAGTTGGTGATGGACAGGGAGGCCTGGCGTGCTGTGATTCATGGGGTCGCAAAGAGTCGGACACGACTGAGCGACTGAACTGAACTGAGCTGATGTGCTTTTTTCCTGGTTTGTGTGTTAAAAATAGTGTTTTGCAAACATTTGACCTCAGTAATCCCCAAAGGAAATTTTAATTGATTTAATTTCTACATTGCTGGAGTGTGGACTCCTGTGCAGAATATCAGGTGTGGGCTTGCCTTATGTGTCCCTTCTTTAAAGCAGAGCCATTTATTAAGTTGTCATCACATCATTAGGGAAAATGGGTCCTGCCCCCCCCCTTTATATTATTTCTAGGAATGTTCTTTACTAGAAAGCAAAGTATCTGCCTCCAAATCTCAAATAGGAGAGAAAAAAAAACTTAAAAAGAAAACTCCCTCAAAACTCCCAGTTCTTACTTGTATTGAAAAACAGTCTAGTGATTTCAAAGTGAGGGTAATCTTTGTGGGCAAGACTGCCATGTGCAGAAAGCTCTCTAACCAGGAGTGAGGGCTGGTGGGGGGAGGGGGGTACCCTCTGGGACCGTAAGCAAATTATTGATAGCTAAACTTTGGACCAGCTTCCTCATTTGTAAAGAAGAAAACATGGAAAAGTTCCAAGAGGCTTTCCAGGCCCCAATTCACTGATTGAGTTGATGTCAAGATGGTGTTGTTCACTGAAACACAAATGTACAAGATCAATAAGCAAAGTAAAACTTTGAATTTTTTTTTTTTTAACTCACGCGTTTTCTATGGGTTGGAGTGTTTTCTTCCTGTAAAGACTAATTTTAGTTTGAGGGCTGGAGACATGCATATGCAAAAATGCCTAGGGTTTTGAGTTCTCTGTAATATGATCATAGGCTTCAGGGAACAAATCTAGAAACTGATCTATTAAGCAAATTAGAGGGAATTGCCTGGCTATCCAGTGGTTAGTACGCCATTCTTTCAGAGCTGCTGCTGCTGCTGAGTCACTTCAGTCGTCTCCAACTCTGTGCGACCCCACAGACGGCAGCCGACCAGGCTCTGCCATCCCTGGGATTCTCCAGGCAAGAACACTGGAGTGGGTTGCCGTTTCCTTGGGCGCATATGTTCGATCCCTGATCAGGGAAGTAGGAGCCTGCAAGTCACAAGGCATGGCTTCCCACCCCCACCCCCCACCCCCGACAAAAGGAAACAAATTAGATATTTTAGCAATAAGCCAGTCAATTTTGTACAGTTGATCAGTTTTTTGAGGGAAGAAGGATGTCTCCATGTAATGATAAATCTGGAAAATTAACAGATGGAACTTAGTCTGAGGGTTGTCTTGACGAACAAGGGAAATGGGCATAAAGGAATTCTTAGAGTCAGAAACTTAAGGAATCTGCACAGCCTATGGCAATCCCAGGTTTTACAGATGAGGAAACCAGTCCAGAAGGATTGTGTTCTTAAGGCTACTTAACTAAGCAGTGGATTCTTTCCTGGACCTGTTTCCCTGACCTGTTACAGGTCATACTGTGCCCCCTTTCTGTGATGGATTATTAGTTGGAACTTGGGACACTCAGATGCAAAGCTCTTCTGTATCTGAGGCAGTCGTGTTGGTTGCTCATTGGGTAACCAGGCAAAGGAGATGCTTGTATCTGCTCTTTGGCATAACCTGCTTTTCACTGCATACCTCTCCTTCCTCTGTTGTGTGTTACAGTAAAGCAAGTCTGCTTACCAGTACCGTAACACACACCTGTGCTTTGCCAGCTCTCCACTTAGCTTATTCTCCTTCATTCCCAATCTCCTGTCCTGCAATCCAGCCTCCATTAAAGATCATAATCCCTCCAAATAAAGGCTGAGCTTTGACATGAATACCCCCTCCCTCCCCCACCTGCCTCTGAATTCATACGCGTGTTTCCTTTGCCATGTCATAGCCTCCTCTGAACTATACAGAGGTTTCTTAGTTTACTTTTCTTCCTTTCTTTTTCTTTCTTTCTTTTCTTTCCTCTTTCCTTCTCTTTAAGAAAAAGCTGTGTGAGAACAGTGTATTTCAAACAGGTTGGTTTTTTTTTGGAGGTAGCAAATAGCATTTTTTTTTCATTAAAAAATGTAAGACTATATTACTTATTATAAGTGTTATTTGGGGAAACTTGTTTCAGTTTTACATATGCTTATGTACACACGTTTGTGTATATGAATGCGTGCATAGGTACACATATGCATGTGTGTGGGGGACCAATGTAAAATGTATTTCTCATGGTGGCTCCTGATCTGAAACAATTAAGACCACTTTACTGGAAGAAAATCGCATTGCAGTTTATTTATTTATATGGTATTTATTGAGTAACTACTATGTATCCCACACTGTTGGTGGTGCTTGGGATATATCAAAGAGTAAAACAGGCAAAGAAACCTGCCTTTGGCGCATTTACAGAGGGCAGAGACAAAGTAAACGTAATAAATGTTTTGGGAGAAGAAAAGATAAAGCAGAAAAGGGAGCATGGGGTGGGTGAGAAGAGGCCTGTGAGGGTGGGTCAGTTAGCCCGGGGGCCATGGGGTGACAGGATGGAGGAAGGCGCTAGGGCACAGGGGCCACTGTTAGAAGTGGCTCTCATCTATGAAATGGGGACTCTTGGGGGCTGCCTGGACAGGGTCCCTTGGGACTTAAATACATGGATCTCATAAGAGCCCTTTGGAAGCCAACTCATTCATGAGAGAATCAGCTGAGTATCCTCAGTTGTGAATTACCTTTCCCTTTGGCTTCCTGCTTCAGGGCAGCGACCTGTGTCTGATTGTCCCTGAACACAGCAGGCAGCATAGACCCTGGATGTGCAATAAATAAATATTGAGCCGAACAGGGAAGTGGAGGGTGATTAGCTGCACGTAAATGTGTGGCTGTGCTAGAATTTATCTAAGGGTGGATTTGGGTCAGCTACTTAGAGGCCAGATGGCCCAGGAACTGAATTATACTGACTGGTCTTGCAGAAGCTTCCTCTCTGGTCTCTTTGAGAAGAGGCACAGCAGATGTTTAGAATTTTTTTTAAGCACCTGAGGGTAGGAATGTTGCTAGTGGCTAGTCATAATCTTTGCAGTGATTAGATAACAGAAGAGTTTAATAAATATTAACATATACGTTGTGCTATCTGACTTAGCCCAACTAGAAATTCACTTTACATAGGTAATTCCCAATAGCCAATCTTTTGTGCGTGTGTGTGTGCGCGCGCTGAACATTTATTTTTATTAATTGCAAAGAAATAGGGATTTAAGTCATAGTTCTCAGTCAAATGTCAATGGATTCTTGTTCTTCAAACAAATATAAGTGTGCTTCCAATGTGGAAATAGTAGTCTGTCGGGATAAACGAATGAATTAAGAAGCTTCTAGAAGTATACTCACTATCCCAGGGAAGAAGGGGGAGAGAGGTTGATGGGGTGCAGAGGGAGAATTTATTTGCAGCAAGAGAGATAGGAGATGAAGAGCCTGTGCATCCTGGGAACCGCAAGAAGTTCAGGAAGACTGGAGCGGAACTTGCATTTGGAGGCCCTCCATGAGCAGAATGGCTGGACAGAGGACGAGTTAAGATGGCTGTGGGTCTGCTGAGGAGTCATGTCTGAAAGGTAGTGGCAGTCATGGAGGAATTCTGACCAGAGGAGTGACATGACATGACATAAATCATGTATTTCCTACAGACCAATCCAGGGCTCACCTACCCTTTGGACTAGGAGAGAGTTCATGAGGGTAGGGAGGAGCAAGGGTTATCAGAGAGTTCCGTGAGAAGGATGCTAGGATACCTTGGGAAGAAAGAGTCTGGAATAAAGGAATAGGAAGAAATGCTACCTGGTTCAGTGGTCCTCGATCCTGACTACCTTTACATTTACTTAGGAGCTTCTTTAAAAAGATGTTGTCCGGGTCCTCTCCAGATGGAGAAAATGAGAACACTTGGGAGTGGGGGGCGGGGGTGTGGTCAGAAGACTCCCCCAGGTGATGCCCGCCAGGACCCGGGCTCAGAGCCTCCGAAGTCAAGTGTGTGAGGCTGTGGTTTGCTCCTCTGCCCCCAAGAAGCCCACCTGGCAGGAAAGGTGGGCCTGTTGGTGCCCAGCTGTATGGCAGTCCTGTAAAGTGGGTGCCCTGAATGGAGGCAGGAGAATCGATCCTTTGAAGTAATTCTTCCTTCCATTTGAAGGAATTTTTGTGACCTGGGTTAGGAATCTTGGTTTAGATCAGAAAGCAGCGCCTGCCTTCACACTGCCGACGTGCTTCTCTGCGGCTGGTAAAGCATCCGCGTTTCCATGGATCTGTGACCGCAAGTCTGCCCGCGTTGGGGGAATCCACGGAATCCGGAACATGCTTGAATTTTCTTACATTCCTCCTGATTCCTTAGAATTGTATTTAAGAGATGCATTCCGTGGAGCATTTGCCTTGAGGCCTGATTTTAGAAGCACTTGGCAAATCACAAAGAAGGCAGGAAGCTCGCGGAGGGTTTCCACCGTGAAGACAGAGCAGAGGAAAGGTGGAAGTACTCATATCCTGCTCAGACCCGACGATCGTTGCTCAACCACTGAGATGGCGAGTTCAGCGGAACGATGACGGGGTTGGGGAATTTCTGTCTAACTTACTGTTGAGGGGTGAGGGGAAGCTAGGGTCATCCCATCATGCTAGGAAGTAGCCTCATGGTTCCCAGTGAGACACCAAAGGTTCTCCCGAACCTCATTCATCTAACACAAGTCATTACTGAAGCTGGTTCCAATAAAAATTTCCTATTTCCTCCTTCACACGTTTGTCTGTTGTTGGCTTAGAGAAAACCCAGATCTAAACGTGTCATTGTATTTCCACTGCATTTTCAGTTTCTGATGGCACTTTTGCCTGGTGGGGAATTTAAAAAAATGTCCGGAGAGCCGGTTAGAGGCCTCCAAAAACAGACAAAGTGACAGTAGTAATGCAGCAGTCACGTGGTTTGGCTTAATATTTTTAACGTTGTTCGTTGATACATTTTTTTTTTTTTTCCGGGAAATCAGGGTTGCTCATTTCTGCAAGTCTTTGCTGTCTGTCACACTATGGCAGTTGAATGGAAAGAAGTGGTTGTTTCTCCACTTGTTCCCTCATCTTCTTATCTTAGGGATATTCCCAACTCACCTGTTAGAATCAATATGAGGAGTCAGAGAATTCATACACCTTAAGTGCTTAAACTGGGCCTTGTACACAGTGAGTGCTCAGTAAAAGTTAACCATTGATGGAATTGTTGGGAGGCATCTGGGAAGACTGCCTAGAGGATGTGACACTTGGCTGAGGCCTTGAAGGATGAGTAAAATTTGATAATGAGAGGGTGGGAGAGTATTTCCCACCAGAGATGTGTTGGGAGGTGAAGAAGGACCAGGTTTATTTTGCCTGGGGTATGGAGCAGGTACAGGGAGCAGAACAGTTCCATGCCACGTGGAGAACCTTAAAATCCCCAGGGAGATGTCTAGACTTGTTTTCTAAGCAGTGGAGCAGGAGCTCCAGGGAAGTTTGTGCAGGAGAGACAAGATCAAAACCGTAATATAGGGGGTTTGATGAGGCAAGGTTGGTGGCAGGAGTCTCAGGAAAGAGAACAGGAGACCTGGAGTTTTAGTTAGGGTAAGGGTGAAAGTTGTGGCCTGGATCAGGAGGGAACTAGAAAGGATAAATCCCTGCTTGACCTGGTTGGAGACATAGGTTCTCTCATATTAAATAAAAGGGATCTTAGATCGTTACCATTCTCTCTTGGTAACTGCAAAGGCGTGAGAGTGAAATCAGTAACTATCCCATTTTTTAAAAAATCAATGAGAGCTTTTTACAGTTTTTCTAATTCAGATTTCTATAGAAGCAACAGGTTCTCATTTATTATGCATCCTAAACGTTCATGAGTGGACATTTGTTAAATGTAAAATAAATAGAGGCGTGTCTGTTTCCCATGGTTTGATATCTAAAAGAAAGACATTCTCATCTATATTAGGGAAAGGAAAAGGCAGGTAAAATTACTGATCTCTGTAGTTCTTGAAAGTGCTGCTTTTTAACCATTGTAAGCCTTCCATTAAATTATCTGCACAAGATGCAAACCTTGGCCTATTCACATCGTTTCTTTCTAACCAACTGCCCCTAAGAAGAGTGGCTATGTGAACACAGCTTTTTAGATCAGTTTTTGGTCATTTGGGGGCAATTCTTTTTCTTAGTGGTGGGAAATGAATAAGAGTGACAAGACATCAGTAGGCATTTATATATTCCTGAAGTGGCTTTAAATGTGTAGACTCAGACAGTAAAGAATCTGTCTGCAATGCAGGAGACCTGGGTTCAATCCCTGGGTTGGGAAGATTCCCTTGAGGAGGGATGGCAACCCACCCCAGTATTCTTGCCTGCAGAATCCCATGGACAGAGGAGCCTGGTAGGCTACAGTCCATGGACTCACAAAGAGTCGGACACGACTAAGCGACCAGGCACAGCACATATGTGGAAACACTTTGTGATTTGTTAAGTATTATATAAATAAATTTTAACATTCTTTAGAAAAAATAATGCCATACATCTTTTATGCCTCTTGGCATGAAGCCATTTTAATAAGAACTCAGGAACATGTTCTAAATAAGTGGTGATGCTGGCTGGAGAATTATGTCCGATTAAGGCTTGTGTATGTGCTCTGATCTGATAGCATGTCTGAATATAGTCCAGAAAAGGTTGATGTTGAAAAGTTCTGGCTATTCACCACTTATTAAGTAAAATATGTAGAAAGCAAATACTTTAGCAATCTGTTGTTTGACATCTAACAATCTGTTCAATGGAAATAACCTCCAGAAAGTAGAAGAAGCAAGATATTTTAAATATTTTTTAAAAAACAAACGTTTAGCTTCTTTTCTGTCCATGTCTGTCTTTGTGCCATGACCATGGGGATAGAGAAGAAAGCAGTTTCCACATCTTTTAAAATAAAATGTTGAACTTTTATATGTTTTTACAGCAATTCAATTTTCTGGAAGATGTTTATGATTTTATTTAAAGATTCTTTAATTCCTTACTGAATGAGGTATAGATATAAATACAAGAAAAACTGTTAAGTGGAGATAATTCTCATTGGACAGTTCGATATTTTGTTTGATTCACTATAGAGATTGAGATTCTTCAATGTCAGTAGAGTAACATGTTCCAGTCACTCTATCCTTCAAAACCCCAAGTGCAGTCCTGAATCTTGTGTTTTATGATGCTACTTTCATCGCCACACTGAAAACATTCATCAGAGTAATAAACCTTGCCCTGTCTTTTATTGCTTCTCTGCTGCCATAAGTGGTTTTGTTTGGGTATTAACTAACTTATCAGAAGATAGTAGCAGGCTTTTTTCTTTGGCACGTTCATCCAGTGAGGCCATCGTTACTCGTTATAATGAATTTGAGTGTTCTCAGTTCTCTTTTCTCTAAAGACTCAAAGAGCTCAAAGAAATAATAAGTTAAACCCTATTGCTCTAAAACAATAAAGTTACTGCACAAAAGTGAAATATATATTAAAGTGAGACATACATATATTTCTGATGGATTATCCACCTCCTATCTGGCTCAGAGGAGAAAAGTGTAATGAATGTTTGAATGTGGAGTAAATTAAGCAATACTAAGACATTCATAAGTGAGTGAATAGCCTTACACGCTAAGTACTCTGAGGATCTGAGGAAGGTGGGAAGAAGGGTTGAAAGAATATATTTTGTGCAAACTGAGAAACTAATGACTGTTCCCGGAACTCCTCTGTGAGTCAGTTTTAATGGGGTTGTAAATAGGGCTTGAATGAATTTGAACACCATGTCAGTTGCTCTGGGCCTTACTGTTTATCCGTACTGTCTATAAGATGTTAACCACAGGTGCTAGAAGATGTTTTGGGCATTTCAGCCTGCCATGACTGTGGAATTTATTGACTTAGTGCCCTCCAGCGCCTCTCTGCTGCCTGATAGACCCAAAGAGGCACCTTCATAACACACATGCATCCCATTGAGTCAAGTCAGTTCTCTTCCAAAGTGTCAGATGTACTTGGTGGCCTTCTATTGATGTGAAAAGTAAACCAAGTTAAGCCACCAAGACCTAAAATCAATTATTTAATCCTCTTTCAACTTTCTCATGATGCCCTGTTTTTATAATTATTTGTAACCAGAACACAGAAGCAGCACAGAGGGACTTACTGCTGAGACTCCATTTTTGTTCTTAAAGGAAAGATGGATAATTATATGTATCTTTTAAAGTCTGGAAAGATGCAAAAAATTTAAACCATTTTAATAAGTGGATTTTGGTTTTTGCTTATCCCTTCTCAACAGGGAATTATATAACAAAACCAGAGTTTATTAAGGAAGAAGAAGCAGAGTTACACATAGCTAACATGTTTGTCTGTCCTCTCTTCTCTTCTAGAAATCGAAGCTAAAGAAGCTTGTGATTGGCTCCGAGCTGCAGGATTCCCCCAATATGCCCAGCTTTATGAAGGTAAGCTGGAAGCGCCATTCTTTTTTTTTTTTTTTAATTTTCATTTGTTTACTTTTGGCTGTGCTAGGTCTTCGTTGCTGCTCGCAGGCTGTCTCTAGCCAGTGGGGGCTACTCCCTGGCTGTGGTGCTCAGGCGTCTCACTGTGGTGGCTTCTCTTGTTGCAGAGCACGGGCGCTAGAGCATAGGCTCAACAGCTGTGGCGCACGGCTCAGCTGCTCAGCCACACATGGGATCTTCCTGGACCAGGAATCAAACCTATGTCCCCTGCATTGGCAGGTAGATTCCAAACTCCTGGACCACCAAGGAAGTCCCATGCCATTCCTTTATAATGGCCATAAGCATATCCTTGGTACATGATTATTATTGATCTGCGAGTTATTTTCAGACATTTTATTATTTACTTGAATATTTCATGAAGGAAAAAATATAGCAAGCACCTGAAACCACTGCCACCATAAAAAGCTAGGACCTTGATGATAACACACCCTGGCCAAAGTGACCATCATGGAATCTCTCTCACACATACACACACACACACACACACACAAAGTGACCATCATGGAATCACACACACACACACACACACACACACACACACCTGCTGCTGCCACACACACACACACACCTGCTGCTGCCACACACACACACACACACCTGCTGCTGCCACACACACACACACACACACCTGCTGCTGCCACTGCTAGGTCGCTTCAGTCGTGTCAGACTCTGTGCAACCCCATAGACAGCAGCCCACCAGGCTTCCCCGTCCCTGGGATTCTCCAGGCAAGAACACTGGAGTGGCTTGCCATTTCCTTCTTCAATGTAGGAAAGTGAAAAGTGAATGTGAAGTCAGTCCGTGGTGTCGGACTCTTAGTGACCCCATGGACTGCAGCCTACCAGGCTCCTCCGTCCATGGGATTCTCCAGGCAAGAGTACTGGAGTGGGTCGCCACTGCCTTCTCCGACACACATACCTAGGAGTAGCATTACTGGCTAGTTGAGAAGATGTACGTACAACTTTATAATGCAAGTTTTTGAAAAGTTCCTGTACTGATTCCACCCCTCCCTATAATATAAAAAGATCCTGTCTCTGCACATGCTCTCAGCCCTTGACATTGACAGACTTTAATTTTTGCCATTTCAAATGGATATAAAGTGATATCTTGCAGATTTTGATTGCCATTTTTCTGGCGATTAATGATAAGACACATTTATTCATGTCATCTGACCGTATGTGTTTGCTCTTCTATGAAATATCTGTTGCCCATTTTCCCCTTGAGTTGATTGTGCTTTTCTTGATGATTTATAAGAGCTCTTTATTCTAAACACTAAGGCTTTGTTGGTCATGTATCGTAGATATATTTCCCTACTTTGTCATTAAACTTTTCCTTAGCTTGTCATTTGATCACTATTATTTCTCCTAGGTTATTCAGTTTTTAATTAAGAAAAAAGTGGACCCTTTTAAAAAAAAAAAAAATCAAGATCTAGGCTGACTTTTTAGTGGCTTCCCTGGTAGCTCAGACAGTAAAGAATCCGCTTGCAATGCAGGAGATCTGGGTTCAATCCCTGGGTCAGGAAGATCCCCTGGAAAAGGGCATGGTAACCCACTCCAATATTCTTGCCTGAAGAATCCCGTGGACAGAGGAGCCTGGCCGGCTACAGTCCATGGGATTGCAAAGAGTCAGACAGACTGAGCGACTAGCACTTTCACTTTCAGGCTGGCTTTTTGCTGGTTCTTCATGTCTTCCTCGGCACCCTGAGCATCACTTGGATGCTGAAACAGGGCGCTGAGCACCTTGGGTCTCACTCATGCCTTTGACTGCCTGGGGTGGGCAGAGTGTGCTCTGTATAATGCAGGGGGAAGAGGCTGTTCATTCAAACCAGAGGTTTATTGTTCTTATTGCCAAGTGTCTCTTATTCATCTGTCCGGCCAACTATCCATCCAACCATCCATTCAGTTAATCAACAGCCAGTATTAATTCTGCACCATCAGGGATGTCCACCACTTTGGTAGATGCTGCAGATTTTGTGGAAATAAAACAGTTCATACCTCAAAGAACACCATTAAGGGGTTGCCAAATATCTCAAAAACAAGCATAATTTTGGTTGATTTACACTGAAAGAATACATCTTTTTCATCACTTAAGAGAAAGGAGATGTTTGAGACAGGCATTATGTGACAAAACTGCTGAAAGAGCCAGGTTAAACGATGTCATCATTTCAGTGTTTTCACCAGGGATGTTCAACGCTTCTCAAAATAAATAGTGATTTCATGATGTTTCTTTTGCTCTCCCATCCTTCTAGGATGATAACAAGCAGGCTGCTTCCTGTAGCAATGGCAGTGGGCTCCCTCTTGTATTTACTGGTCACCAGCATTCTTCTTTAATAAATGAACAGAATGCCATGATGCTGGGAAAGACAGGATAGGAGAAGCGGGCAACAGGGTGAGATGGTTGGATGACATCACTGACTCAGTGGACATGAGTCTGAGCAAACTCCAGGAGATAGTGAAGGACAGGGAAGTCTGATGTGCTGCAGTCCATGGGGTGACAGAGTCAGACACAACTTAGCAACTAAACAACAAATGCTAAGAATGGATACCATTTGTCAGCTTGGAGGTGCTCCCATGATAAACAGACTGCATTTTTAGGAAATATTTATTTATTTGGCTGCATTGGCTGTCAGTTGCAGCTTATGGGATGTAGTTTCCCCACCAGGAATTGAACTGGGCCCCCTGCATTGGGAACATGGAGTCTCAGGCATGGACCACCAGGGGAGTCCCCTTGCAGCAGGTTGCATTGAAGGGGGAAATGGAGGGAGTAGGGATGCTCCCCAGAAGCAAACTGGGGAGAAACCGCAGAGATCATTTTTATATCCCTAGCTCACTCAGCTAATCTAACTCGTTACTTCATGTGTAATGCCTGCTCTTCCTCTTTGTAGCCCAGACTGAATGTGTGATGTTTCCCCATGAAGATGGGTTTAAAATTATTTTATAATTAGACTATGTAGAATATCTTACTGTTCCTCTGTTTCAGAGAATATCTCCAATTCCTTTTCCTTCTTCCTTCCTTTCTTTCCCTCTTTTAAGGTGTTTGGTTAGCCCGCATGTTTATTGTGTGGAGTTGCTTATTGTTCCTGTAGGAGAATCTTGGACCTGTTAGCATTGACAGCACCTCTGTCTCTCAGTAGGGCCTTGGAGGGGGTGGGAGTGGGAGTGGCCCAGCATTCTATTGGATTTTCAGTTCACAGCTCTACTGGAGATAGGAAAGATAATTGCATTTGCAGTGGCAGTAACATGCTTGTCCTTTTGTTCTCCTGTTTAGAAATTAAATTTCCTTCAATTATGTCAATTTTTAGTGTTGATTTGCTGCCAAGCAGCCCTTTCTTGTGATGTGTATCTTTGCTGAGATCCCCTTCCGGTCTCTGCTTACATCTTTCCAAATCCTAAGAGACAGACTATATTTTCGCAAGTTACATTTTGGGGGTCCCTTGATGTTTCTGAGTCTTTTGAAGCCTAAATCTACTTTTGAGCTTATACTATACATTGTTCTAAGCGTGTATCGTTTCTCTGCTTTGTCCCGCCCCCGTGTGCAGGGCAGGTACACACACACCACTGACCACCACACTCATTCCTTGATTCCTAGCTTTATCTTGGTCACTGACAATATATACATCCTGCACGTAAACCCAGGCTGGAAGCGTAAATCCGAACCTAAAGAACTCTGAGAACTACTGAACAACAACAAGAAAAAGTAATTATTTCACTCTTCTCTTGCATTTAGTCCCTACTTTTCCTGGAATTTCTTTTTTAAACAGAATTTTGAAGTTAATTTGGGTCGGGAAAGTAATCTAAAATATAGCTCTGGGCACACTGAGTTAGGAACTGCTAAAATAACAAAGTTGCTGTTTCAGATGCACTCAACAGGCATGCTAACTATGATTTACACGTAATAAGTATTATAAGCATATTCTTTAATATAAGCTCTGTCCTTTAATACTTAGAGCGCATGGTGTCTGTTCAAAGTGAAGTACAGTTGCCGGAAGCTTCAAACAGCTTTATAATCTGTTTTGCTTCTATTTACTAATAGATTACATTCACTGGAAGTCTTCTCCCTTACTGCTACTGTAGTGGTGCCGCTAATCATCTCCCTAATGGTTTGGTCTATAAGGTAATGAAGAGAGGTAAATCCTCCAATACTGAATTTTATAAATTTCTTCATGAATCTTTAGGCTCTAGCTATTTCATTGGTCTGTCTGTCTTACCATTCAGGGAACGGGATCACTAGCTTTAGCCTTCAGAAAAAGGAAGAGACCACAACACTCATTATGTTAGTTTTCAACACGGCGGGGGGGAAGGTAATCTCTGGAAAATTGATGACTGAAAATAAGGAGCTTGATACCATCTTCTAAAACCAATGATCATAAGTTAGAAGCCATAAAAACATAACCATCATGTGCTCCCACGTCAACCCCAGAACTGGAATACTATTAGTTACTTGTGTCTCCAAAACTACCAACAGCCATGTCAGTTTCCCCTTGCAGCATTAGCCATTTGGGAGGCCAAAGGGATCTTTAGGTTCTGTGTCTTCTGGTGTCCTGCAGTGCTCTATTCCTGACCCACAGAGTTGCATAGAAGGACTCTTCCTCAGGATATTTTACAAGCTTTTTACTGGGAAGGCCCGTTATTTACCTTAATAGCTTGGAACACCAAAGAGGGATAACGTGCTCTTATCTAGCGGCAGTTCCAGAGCTTTGTCGTTTTCCACGGAAGCACTGCTGGTCTTCTTCCTCCCTGTTCTTCCTGAATGTGTTTATCAACGAGGGACAGAAAAGGGAATTCTTCCATTGAGTTGACTCTTCCCCCTTTCTGCTTTTCGATTTTGATATAACTTAACGTATTCTTAGAGTAGTGAACTCTTCTACAGATAGAAGGTTTTGGGATTCTGTCGTTCTACACCAGCTTTAGAGCTGGCCTTTTGTTTCAGGGGGATTTATATAAACCCCTGGAAAGCCATATGGAAGTGCTTGTATGTGTTTAAAAATAGCACATCCTGAATTCTGTTTAGCTTTTGATGTCATGCAAATGGTTGGATTCCATTGACAACCACCACTGTTCTCTAGATCTTTCCTTGGCCTGGTTTTCTGTGACCTCTTCCCTGATCAACTGTGAGCAAAGACACACATGGCGGGGGTGGGAGGAAACAGCCACATGAGAAGGGAGCACCCTTCTGGTATTCATTCTGGTTTAAATTAAAAGTTATATAGCAGGTCTGTTGACTGCCGATTTGTTTAAAGGTGAAACAGTGATTTGAACGACTGACTTTGACAGCAGATACTTGAGTCTGCAGACCACTTGATATCCAAGCTCCTTTAGGACACAGAAGATATTGTCCTAAACTGCTTTACATTCCCATAGCACTTCATAGGGAAGGAGGTAACCTGCACACAGTAAGTATTCAAGAAATTATCTTGTTTTTGAGGATTGTTTTTTTTCCTTCCTCTCTCTGCTAAACTGGGCTAGATTGGCAAGAGTCTGAATGCTCAGTAAGTATATTTGTTTTTATTTTTCTTACAGATCTTCTGTTCCCCATTGATATTTCCTCAGTCAAGAGAGAGCATGATTTTTTGGACAGAGATGCTATTGAGGCTTTATGCAGGTAAACTGAAATGTTTTGAATGTTTTCTTTCTCTTTTCTTCTTTTTTAAGAGCATAGTATTTATCACTGGGATGAGTGTGCTTTTGTTCTAATTATGTCGGGTGTCTTTTTCTTTTTGGCCGCACAGTATGCACAATCTTAGTTCCCTAGCCAGAGAGTGAACCCATGCCCCTTGCAGTGGAAGCACGAAGTCTTAACCACCAGACGGCCAGGGAAGTCCCTATTTATGTCAGGTTTTGAATAGTATTTGTATATAGAGATTTACTTCTTTATGAGTCATAGGCCTTTTAATTAAAAATAGTAACTTCCTATTATTTAGTATTGCCATTAAAGTCGCACTGTCCTGGGGCATACTCAGTACCATTCCATATTTGATACCATGTGCTTCCTGAAACAGGTAATGTTCAGGCGGTTTGAAAACCTGGAACAGGTTTGTTTTTTTTTTAAGGCAGTGTAGATCACTGGTCAGCCTCACCCAGGTGTCCTCAAGAGTCAAAGCTGCTGTTGAATGGAAGTCACACATTTAGAGGAATCAGTGGATGTGGGGGATGGGAGACTACGCCAAACTAGAGGTGGGAGGACCATGGCTTGAATTCCAGGAAAGCATCTCTGAACCTCTTGAGCTTCCCCACGTACACATTCATAACAATAGGATTAAATACGGCTGTAAAATAACTCAGCACAGCCTTTAACAGAAAGTAGACAGGCAGCAAATGAGCACTGATGGGAAATGTGAGAAAAATGGTCAGAAACCCTTGTTTGTGCTGCTGGTGTATTTTCACACTGAGCAGCTCTCAGGCTTTAACGAAGTGGAAGTGATAAAATATGCAGCAGACGATGACAGGACACTGATTAATCCTCTCTGGCTCTTCAGGACATATTATTCGTTTTTAAGCTAATCATCTTTGTAATTTTTCTCAAAACCTGTAAGCTATCCAAGGTGAATTCTGGAGAGAAAAAGATCATACACAGACTAGTTCACTTGTTGATTTGATTGTAAAATTAGTTTTCTTTTAATTTCGGTGTTACTTTTAACCTGGAAAAGCATCATTGAGGTGGAGTGGCACCCAGGATGTATTTCTTTTTACAGGCAAAGAAAGCAATTGTAGCTCTGTGAAAAGACCGTTTTCTGCCTTCTTATGTCATCCAGTGGTTTTTGAAGCACCTAACTTAAGCAGGAGTTTTAGGGAAAGACAAATATGGTATTTACAATGGAGTATGCAGATGCTGATTGCAGCCATAAAATTAAAAGATGCTTACTCCTTGGAAGGAAAGTTATGACCAACCTTGATAGTATATTAAAAAGCAGAGACATTACCTTGCCAACAAAGGTCCGTCTAGTCAAGGCTATGGTTTTTCTCGTGGTCATGTATGGATGTGAGAGTTGGACTGTAAAGAAAGCTGATCGCCGAAGAATTGATGCTTTTGAACTGTGGTGTTGGAGAAGACTCTTGAGAGTCCCTTGTACTGCAAGGATATCAACCAGTCCATCCTAAAGATCAATCCTGAGTGTTCATTGGAAGGACTGATGCTAAAGCTGAAACTGCAATACTTTGGCCACCTCATGCGACGAGTTGACTCACTGGAAAAGACTCTGATGCTGGGAAAGGGTGGGGGCGGGAGGAGAAGGGGACAACAGAGAATGAGATGGCTGGATGGCATCACCGACTCTGTGGACATGAGTTTGAGTGAACTCCGGGAGTTGGTGATGGACAGGGAGGCCTGGTGTGCTGTGATTCATGGGGTCGCAGAGAGTCGGACACAACTGAGCGACTGAACTGAACTGAACTGATGGAATAGACTAGTTCTCCTGGCTTCAGAAAGAAAAAAAAAAGCCACGTTAACCACAGAAACACTGTCACTTTTCAGATCCAATTGAATGACTGCTTAGAAAAGCCCAGGGTATGTAGACACTTTCTGAAAGGAACCTGATTCCAAGGCCCCCCACCCCCACCCCTCAGAGTGTATAATATCATAGCTATGTCATCTGTAATGAAAAAATGTCCCCAACGCAGTTTAGGAGGGAACGAGACCACATCTGGAATATAAATTACTCCAGACATTTTTGAAATGTTTGAATGCTTAGCTGTGGGACAGAATTAATTTCTTCTCAATTCATCACTGGTGATAACGCATAGAAATGAGGTCACTCCTAAGATGTGTCCTAGGAGACATACTCATTGTGTCAGATCATCCATCTCACACATTTCAAGCTACTTAGTGAGCGTGCCCTGTAAACAGCAGCAATGGCTTAGGAATTTCTGGGTCATAAAATTATCATGGCAGCATCACAGCCCAAGGGGTCATGATTAGATTCTTGGTTTTTTTTTTTTTTTAATAACAGTTTGAAATGTAGTTACCCTGTTCTGGGTCTAAGGGCATCCTCCGTACTTTGTGGCTTACACCGGCTCTCAGCACCATCAGAGAGTCTACCTCTCTTTGGAGGCAGTAAATCTGTACTCTTAGATCTTTAATGAAAAGAAAAGCCTAAAAACAACTAGACTTGCTCTCTCTTTGGATTCCGCAAGTGTATTCTGATTGGCCTTTGGTTTCTCTTGCTGTTTTTGTTGCTCAGTCACCCACTCGTGTCCAGCTCCTTGTGACCAGTTTCTCTTATATGTAGAATAATATCTCATAGGTTAAGTGTAAGAAGGAAATGCAATGGTGGATGTCAAGTGCTTTAAAAATTATCAGGCCTAAAACCGACACCCAGATTTGAGTATGTGGAGAAAGGCTTGGGGTAGGATTCAGAATTCACAGAAATAGTCATCAAGTTAATTGTAATGAAAAACCCAAGGTCTCTTGTCCACACTTTCACATAAGCAGACTTCTTATGGCAAATGATTTTCCTTGGAGAGGGCTAAACGAATGTTCTGAAGAAGAAGGAAGCAGCAAGCATCTTCCTTGGAAATTCCCTCCAGATCCAGGAATGTCATCAGAGTAGTTGGGGACACTTGCTTTTACTGATGATGATACTCATCTCATTTGCTAGACTGGCCTCTTCTATGTACATTGTCAGCGCACAAAACTCAAAGGGCCAGCAGATCCTGAATCTATAGTGTTGTTTGAAACTTTGCCTTGTGATCTGTCAAGTTTTTTCCTAGACAGACTCTTTCATAGACTTCCATCCTTTTGCCTTGTTGAAACAGTTTGAGCAGTTGATTTTAAAAACATATGGTAATATAGTATTTAAAAAATAAATAAATACATATGGTAATATAGTTAACAGAAACTCAGCTAAAAGTTTTATTTTAATAAAATATTAAATATTTAATGGTTTTTACTTTAAAACTTTTTTAGGTTTGTTTTAAATGAAATAATTCTTACATGGTTTATCTGTCCTGCCACACACCACCCCCCCATACACACGGATCAAATGCTCTGCCTGGCGTGCTGTGATTCATGGGGTCGCGGAGAGTCGGACACGACTGAGCGACTGAACTGAACTGAACTGAACACATGCCCATGTTCTGCTTAAAGGTTATTATAAACATTCATGTACTTACGACTTGTGCAGATCTTAAAGCTCCTTTTGGTCAATAATCTATTAGGCGCTGACCTCTTAACATACTAAGAGCAGAAAACTTGTAGACAGGGTGTTCTTGAGAATGATAATGATACTGTCTTAACTAATATAAAGTTTTATAAAGTTTTGTAATGACCAAAAGTTATAATTATGTAACAACTAGATTGTTTGGGTTTGGATTGCTCACCAGCATTCTTAACATGCACACTTGTAAGGAGTAAACGTACTTGTTTCCTTGGAGAGATTGGCTTTGGTCCCAGTTGCGCTAGCTTTGCTCTTATGATCCAACCCCGATGATAAGGCCAAGATTCTGAGAGCGTCACATTCAGTATTAATACTAGAGGAATGATTCACATGTCTTGAAGCATATGCAGATGATAATGCAAACTGTATCTTAGAATACCTTTTCTGAAATCTTCTCTCTATAACTTCATATATCCCACATTGCTGTTTTCCTGTGAGGTTATAGCTGACTCCTTTGAATACACCAAAGAATTACTTAAATAAAGTGATAATCATATAATGACAAATCATATAATGACAGTAGCATCTTCAGTCTGTACTTTATTATAAAACTGCCCTTGAAGAGCCTAAGCTCTGTGAAGCACCCAGCCACTTAGTACATTTTAGCTATGTTACTATTTTGGTCCTATTAGAAGAAAAGCAATTGTAGTAATTCCAAGAAAATATCTTTAAGGCCTGGAAGAATCTTTATTTGTCAGGTCTATGTGGGAAATTGTTCCTTTTTTCTTTCTTTTTTTTTTTTTATATTTTTAAATAGTATATTTCCTAGGAAACTCAACATTGTGCTTTTAGTGCCAAATAATAGCAGCATCTTGGAAATACATTTCTTTGAACCTTTCATTTCACCTTCAGCATCTCAAAGTAGAATAAAACTGGTAAGCTATTCATGGATGTTCTTGACACCTGGCTAGTATTTATTCTTTGGGGGGGTATAGTCTTAGAGAGAGATGTTAGGGAACAATGTTCTTGGGGTTTTGTTTTTTTTATGTTTTATTCTCTTTTTTAAAAAAATTGTTTATTCATTTTAATTGGAGGATAATTACTTTACAATATTGTGATGGTTTCTGCCATATATCAGGCCATAGTCATACCGTTCCTTTTTCCTTTCTCACTTCTCTTCTGCTTTCCCTGTTTTCACTTCGACTTCGTGAGGCCCGGGACCATGCCTGCCATGGTTTTATCAGGGTGCTTGCAGCTCCTCCAGCAAAGCTCTTGAACCTCTGATGGTTCACTCCGTGCTCCCTACCCCTCTGAGCAGAGTGCATGTTGCCCAGCAGATAAGACTGACACATTCCTGAGGAGCTGAGCCAGCAGGGACCCTGGGGGCCAGAAAGGACCCCCCGGGTTTCCGGACAGACAGTGTGAGATACCAGTGTTCTGCCACCACTCACCGGAAGAGTCATATTTAGGGTAGAAGCTGCTCCCATATATTATCATGATTAACATTTATTTTAGAAAGGAACGTGGAAGAGACTGCTTCTCAGGGTCAGAGTCACCGTGCTTTAGTCCTGTAGCCTTGGACCGGGTTTGTGTCCACTCCAAGCCTCATTTCCTCATCTGTACATTGAAAATAAATAGTAGTATCTCTATCAAGACGAAATAACACACGTGAGGCTCCAGGCACAATGCCTGACCCAGAGTGCATCCCCAGCTGCTACTTCATGTCAGTACCCTCTCTAAATTGGTAACATCCCACTTTGGAGGTGCCTAGGGGACACGTGAATTCCATGAAAACTTCAGGAATAACTCCTGGGCTTCAGTTTTGAAGTGCCATTAGCTTGGTGCTACCTAGAGAAAAAGATAACTCTGACCTTTACAAAAATGACCTTTGGGGTCTTTTCTGTTTGACTCAAATCTGCAGCTTGTGAAGTAAGTCCCTCCCCCACCCCCACAGGCATCCATGCCTAGTAAACTTGATTATAAACACCACTCGACCATTAAAGCCCAAATGAAGTCAAGTGGGTATTTGATTTCAGGTTTGATTAATGAAACCCAGACCTAAGACCGTAACCATCCTGGATTCTTTACATCTTAAAAACATTTGAGAACTAAAACACTGTGGATACAAGTCATTGAAGTAATGGATGCCCCTTTGAAAGGGACTTTATCCACTCGTTTTAATGTCTGTGGACTTTTTTTTTTTTTTAAGTTATTTGTTTTCTTTCCCTTCCCATTATCAGAGAGAATTTTCCTGAGCGTAGGTGCTCTGTTTAGGATTATCTTTGTTTATCCTATAAGCAGGCTACCACATAATCTATGAAATCAAAGGCAGTCTTATCAGTAGGCAAAAATACTTTCTACCTTCCTTTATTCAAGTTATTAGACAAGCTGCAAGAACAGGATCAGAACGACAGAGCCTTGAAGAGGGCTCAGAATCAGTTTGAATTTGTGTGCGTTAAATGCGCTTGTCCTGTGAAATAGGAAGAACTGCAATCTTAACTGGTGGTGCAAGACAGCAGCTACCTTAGGGATCCATTTGAAGACAACTAAGTGATGGTCATCTGGAAGATGTTAGAAAGATTTTGGGCCTGAAAAGCTGTCATTCACAGTTTTACATGCCATTTATTCCTGCATCTGTAAAGGATTTGTTTCTTTGAGCTATTTCATTATTTTCCAGTGAGGTGGAGTTTTGCTTTAAGTACTTCACTTTCAATGAAGCTAAATTACTTTCCTAATTTTAAATTATTACTCTTTGGCAGGAATTAAAAAAAAAAAAAAGCATTCAGAGTAAAAAATTTGACTCCTGTTCCAAAGAAGAATCTGATTCAAGAGCTTATTTTTTGAATTTTTAAAGATGTTGACCTTTGAAGTATACAGTTTTTAAAATTAATCATTTGCACTGTTGCTACAATTATACCAATGCATTTTCCTGTCCTACACAGGAAGTTGAAAAAAAGAATTAGGTAGTAAAGAGGGTTCAAATCTCCTTTCTATACAGAGCTCACTAAATTTTTTAAGAGACTACGTATCATTTGTTTATCATTTGTCAGAGATAACTAAAAATAGTTTTATTTTTATGTTTGAATTTTGATTTGAGATATAATACATTACAACAGCAAACACTTCATTCACCAACAGCCCTGCTTGGTTACTTGTTCATGTTCCTATTTCTGTGAAAGGAGACATCACTGGCTTTTACTTCTTGGCACTGGGTGGAAATACTTAATGGCTCAACTTAGGGGCTATTGGAAGAATACATGTCTTCAAATGAGGGTTGTTTGTTCTGTGAAGAATAACAGGCACTTTATAGAACCACTGCAGTGTGCCATTTCACTGTAAAATAGTAATATTAAATGTAAATGAAAAAAACTTGTGAAATATAAAAGCATTTTTAAACTTCACTCTTTAAAGAAGTTTCGAATACTCTTCTCAATTGTAGATATTAATGGATTTAAAGAAACTCAAACATGTCAACTGTTTGGAGAAAATATTTATCCACCCATCCGTGGTTTCCTGTCTTTGCTAATGTTATTTCTTTGCTCTGTAGGCGTCTAAATACTTTAAACAAATGTGCGGTGATGAAGCTAGAAATTAGTCCTCATCGGAAAAGAGTGAGTATATAAAATGTATATAAAATGTATCATAGGGTAGGAGCAAAGGAGAAGATGAAAAACTGGATTGTGTGTTTTGTGATAGATTTTGTTTCACAAATTCTTACTTCCTTGTTCTAAAAATACCTACATTTTAAATGTTATAATCCAGGTAGGTTTACCAAAAACTGTATAACCTTATGTAGTTGAAACCAATAGCTGCAGCCAGCCAATAACCTGTGTCTCGCCTGCTATTTTTGATCTGAACAGATTTTCTGTGATTTTGCCTCATTAACTCAATGCCTACAACATATTAATTCCAGTGCATTTTGCATTGCCTCCTTGCAGAAATTGCAATTGAAGTTCTTGGGAACTCTTATCTTCCCATGTGTAAGAGTACCTGTGTTTTGAAGCTGTAGAGATGGCAGGGAAGGCTGACTGGTGGGATATGAAGACTAGAGCTTTGAAGGGAGAACAGGAATTAGAGGAGAAAGAGGGAGGGCTGGAAATCCCACACATTCTAGTGAAATGCCGGCACATAACTGATTCGGATGGTATTTTCTCCTGTGTTTGAAATGTGAGGACGTCTTATGAGATCTTAGGAGAAGAGGTGGGTGTAGTGGTGGGAGTGAATGCCACAAATTAGAGTAAACAGAAGTGGGTTTGGTCAAAGAACGTATTTTTCACTGTCAGAGTACCGATTTTAATTATCTAACCTGCACCAAGTTGCCTTCTCGGGGGAGTTAAACCTTTTAAACAAATGAGCGGGAACCTTACCTCACACTGTGAGGAGCTGTGGAGAGGAGCCTGCAAGTCAGCATTCAGCGCTGTCCACTCACTGTCCCAGGGGACCCTGCTCACGGGAGACACTCCACATGCATCATCCTGAGCTGTGCCTCTTGATCCCCCATCAAGGGGGGATGCAATAGTCTGTCTCAGTGTAACCCTGGGTCCCGTCTATAAGTCAGGCCTCACCAGCAGAGATGTCCTGTCGGGTGTGCGCATGTTACATGCCATCAGAACTGGGTATTTGTGTAACCTTATTAAATGGCCTGGAGCATGCCTGAGTTTCAAACGTCATAGGACTCTTGTGGCATTAACCCTGGTTCCCGTGTTGGTGGGGGAGGAATGAAAAGGAACAGGGAAGAGGCTGAGAGATGAGAGTGTTCGAGAACCACCATTTTAGTTGCAAAAGGAAATATAAACACATACTATCAACAGACAGCAAAATTGGAGGCAGACCAGAGGGAGTCCTACCCATTGCTGATTCCAGTTCAAAATATTTTACATGCCTGGAATTTTCACAGATCTCAGAGGTTTCCTCTGTGAGCAATTTAAGAGCAGCCTATAGATCCCAGAGTTTCCATAAAATAACTCTTCTTTAGCTGGAAACACTTGCTCAGACTTTTTCCTGTGAAATGCTTACATTCATCTTGGTTATTTTAAAAAATAATAATAAAGCTGTAAGGGCAGGTATTGACACAAATGGCATTATGGTCAGTCTCCTGGTCCCTGGGCCTCGGGGCATGCCCTGCCCCATGCTGCCTGCCAGTTTCAGGGTATGAATGGTTCCCTTCTGTCTTTGCAGAGCGAGGATTCCGACGAGGACGAGCCTTGTGCAATAAGTGGCAAATGGACTTTCCAGAGGGACAGCAAGAGGTGGTCCCGGCTTGAAGAGTTCGACGTCTTTTCTCCAAAGCAGGACCCCATCCCTGGGTCCCCAGATGCTGTCCACCTGAAGAGCGTCCCGAGCCATGAAAACATGCTGACGGACCTCAGCGATCGCCAGGAGGTGGCTTCTGTCCACAGCACCGGCAGCCTCACCACCCACGTGCCCCAGCGCGGGGAGGCAGCCCCAGCCCGGACTAACTCCGACCTCAGTGTCTGTTCCTCTGGCACCTTTGTAGGCAACGATGACTCCTTCTGCAGCCTGCCCTCTCCCAGGGAACTGTCCAGCTTCAGCTTCAGCATGAAGGGCAACGAGAAGACCGCCAAGTCCAAGACGCACAGCCTGCTGAAGCGCATGGAGAGCTTAAAGCTCAAGGGCTCCCACCACAGCAAGCACAAGGCGCCTTCCAAGCTGGGTCTGATCATCAGCGGGCCCATCCTGCAGGAGGGGGTGGACGAGGAGAAACTGAAGCAGCTGAACTGCGTGGAGATCTCCGCCCTCAACGGCAACCACATCAACGTCCCCATGGTACGGAAAAGGAGCATCTCCAGCTCCACGCAGACCAGCAGCAGCAGCAGCCAGTCTGAGACCAGCAGCAATGTGAGCACGCCCAGTCCCGTCACCAGGACGCGGAGCCTCAGCGCCTGCAACAAGCGGGGAGGCATGTACTTGGAGGGCTTCGATCCCTTCAATCAGTCCACGTTCAACAACATCGTGGAGCAGAACTGTAAAAACCGGGAGAGCTACCCAGAGGACACGGTGTTCTACATCCCAGAAGATCACAAGCCCGGCACCTTCCCGAAAGCCCTTTCCAATGGCAGTTTCTCTCCCTCAGGGAATAACAGCTCTGTGAACTGGAGGACCGGGAGCTTCCATGGCCCCGGCCACATCAGCCTGAGGAGAGAAAACAGCAGCCCTAAGGAACTTAAGAGACGTAACTCCTCGAGCTCTGTGAGCAGCCGCCTGAGTATCTACGACAACGTGCCAGGCTCCATCCTTTATTCCAGCTCGGGGGACCTGGCCGATCTGGAGAACGAGGACATCTTCCCCGAGCTGGACGACATCCTCTACCACGTGAAGGGGATGCAGAGGATAGTCAACCAGTGGTCGGAGAAGTTTTCTGATGAGGGAGACTCCGACTCGGCCCTGGACTCGGTCTCACCATGCCCGTCCTCTCCCAAGCAGATCCACCTGGATGTGGACAATGACCGAGCCACCCCCAGTGACCTGGACAGCACAGGCAACTCGCTGAACGAGCCTGAGGAGCCCTCTGACGTCCCGGAAAGAAGGGACTCTGGGGTCGGGGCCTCCCTGACAAGGTCCAACAGGTAAGAGTTTTTCTTACCGGGTGGGGGTGAGGGGCGGGTGATCAGAAAGGGGCTGCTTCTGCTTGCTGTGTAGGGGACATGGGATTGAGCCATTTATAGCCATGAAATTCCTAAGGAAGGTGCTAGACAGGAAAATCCTGTCATCCTAAAAAATTAATGAACGTTGTTCACTGGGCACCAGAATTTCCGTTTGGGAAGAAGTCAGTTCTGTGAATGGATGGCGGGGTCGATTGATCGTCCAGCACTGTGTCGTCGTCGCTCAGTCGTGTCCAAGTCTTTCTGACCCCACCGACTGTAGCCCGCCAGGCTCCTCTCTCCATGGGATTTCCCAGGCAAGAATCCTGGAGTGAGTTGCCATTTCGTCCTCCAGGGAATCCTCCCAACCACAGGGATTGAAGCCACGTCTCCTGCTTGGCAGGCAGATTCTTTACCACTGAGGGAACCCCAACACTGTGGATGTATTTAATGCTTCATGTACTTGAGTGAGTGAAAGTCGCTCAGTCATGTCTGACTCTTTGCGACCCCGTGGACTACACGGCCCCATGGACTATCCAGGCCAGAATACTGGAGTGGATAGCCTTTCCCTTCTCCAGGGGATCTTCCCAACCCAGGGATCGAACCCAGGTCTCCCACCTTGCAGGAGGATTCTTTACCAGCTGAGCCACAAGGAAACTTAACTGTATACTAAAAGTTAAAGGAGTTAAATTTTATTTATTTATTTTATTTTATTTATGTATATATTTTACCACAGAACAAAATAAAAACAGACTGGAATGGAAATTGAATCTTCTCAGTTCCTAAAATTAGAGGCCAGTGAGTGACCCACTGCTGACTGTGCGTCAACCCATTAAAAAGCTTTCGTACTAACATTCCGCCCCCTTCTCCCGCAGGCGCAGGCTGAGATGGCACAGCTTCCAGAGCTCTCATCGGCCAAGCCTAAACTCCATGTCACTGCAGATTAACTGCCAGTCTGTGGCCCAGATGAACCTGCTGCAGAAGTACTCCCTCTTGAAGTTAACCGCCCTGCTGGAGAAATACACGCCTTCTAATAAACATGGCTTTAGCTGGTAAGGGTTTAAACTGCCCAGTGAACCACATTTGAAAACATTTTCAACCAGCGCTGTCCCAGCACTGAGGGTGTAACAGGTGGATCCTGTATCTTTAGTTCATCGTCCCGACGCTGTAAGTGTCTGCATTCTTGAGTCCACGCGCGTTACTGCTTAAGCTGGTATAGCTTTAGAGAATTTCCATCAGGGTTGGTTGAGTTTTCAGCGCCAGGAGTGACAAACTGCCAGTTGATAGGGTGAGACTTCATTACTCTTCCACCACATTGTCCAGGCTCTTCCTTCCCAGTGGTAGGAATAGCCCACCACAGGCAAATACATGTACAGGATCAGATCATATTTTGGAAGGAAAGGAAGAAAACTTTAGATCATAGGATGTTATGAGAGCAACTTTGAAATGCTTGATGTACAATGCTTGCCTTTGTAACCCTCTTCATGCACCTTTTTTAGAAATCATTTTTGATTGATATAGGTATCTGCAATATCACAAAAATCTACCTGGGCTAAAGAGTTTAGGTTATGTTTTTTCCAACAAAGATTCTTGAGCAGTGAATAATAAGGGAATTTACCACTCTAATATATTATAAACAAAAATAACGTACGAAAATAAAATTTATTGAACTGTCCACACTTTGGAAAGTACGGCCCTTGGTGTGTATACTGCAAGATGCAGACTGCTGGGCTGAATAGGTCATGGACGGGAGCCATTATGTGCATATTTTTTCTACTGAGTGCAAAGCAGATAAATGTCTCTACATTGACATCCCAGCGCATTTTGCAGTATCAGCTGGGTATCCTTCAGTCTTTTCACTAATCTAAGTGTTCATTATCCACTTGCACAATTTTAGTTCTTCATAAAATGGAGACTCGGTCCATTTATTGAGTAGCACTTGGTAGCGAAACCAGAATTAGTGCAGCAACGTAACTTCTCTCCCCAGCTCCTCCCCTCCTTGGGACTCGTAGTGAGGTTAACTTCGGCATCAAAGCATCTCCTGTTCAAAGGCTGTTATTATGTGAGCCCTGCTAAATACAGAAGTTGTTTGTTCTGAATGACAGAAATAAGTATTGACTGGTTTATCCCCCACATGCTTCAGATTCTCGGTGGAGATCGTAATGTGTTCCTTGTACATTCCGCCGCTGGGCTTTTCTCCCCCGACAAAGCGAGTATTATACATACTTCCAGCCGCGATCCATACACTTCACTGTATGGAAATACGGATTTGGCCCTGCGCTTCAGTTTTACCTTTCCTAGAGCTATAAACAGTAACACACCGTGGCTGTGGATTTAGCACTCTAAAGTCAAGGCAGTCCGCCTTCCGCAGTGCTCCTCTGTGCTTCAAGCCAGAGTTTCCCTGCTGGCTATTTAAAACTGCATATTTCACATTCTCAGTTCTGAGTGGCCCACCACCCCCCCTCACCACCAAACCCTCAAGAATCTGAAAGTCCAGAATATTTCTTGAGTTCTGGTCAGTTTTTCCAGTGAGTCAAAACCAAACGTTAAAGCCTCATACTGTGGGATCCACGGAGTAAGGAGAAATTCTACACAAAGTTCTTTTCCTGTTCAGCTTTACCCTTTCTTGTCCCATTCAGAGAGGTCATTTGTAGAGCTGAAATTTCTGCTTGACAGCATTAAATACATGACATCGGTTTCCTGCTGTTGCACACACTGCTCAGGCTGGACCTTGTGTCAGGACTCCAGGGATCCTGGGGTAGGCTCACAAAACCCTCATTGTTCTCCTCTGTCTTCCTTTAGAAAGCTAAAGATGTTATGTTCTCTCGGGTCATCAGCAGGAGAATTTATTTTGACTTGAGGTCATTAGCTTGCCTTCCCAGTGCCACCCCACACACACACACATTGAGCTCTGGAGTTGGTTCTCATTATGTGGGACCAACATCATGCATTTGCTGGGTTTTTTTTTTCATCCTGATTTTTTTTTTACCCTAAATTCTTTATCTCATCAAGAGCTTAGAAATGGTTCTCATCCATTTTCGGGACAAATGGGAACTTGATTCTCAGCTCTATCCTGAAGTGCCTACTTAGGGTCTTAACTGTAGCTTTCTCCTCTTGTTCCTTCCTATGCCACCATTTTGGAAGGAAGCCCATCTTCTCCCTTAAGAATATAGACCCCATTCTCAGAGCTAACAGTGGAGGAGGAATCCCCAGCTGAGGAAATGTTATTGGGCCTCATGGCCCCATATGTTAGAAAATCTAGAACAGCACTGTCCAGTGGAATTTTCTGTAGTGGTAGGAATGTTCCATATTTGCACAGTCCAGTAGTAGCTACCAGCCACAAATGGCTATTGAGCACTTAAAATGTGGCTGATACGACTGAGGAACTGAATTTGTAATTTTAAGTTTAAATAGCCACCTTATTAGCACAGATCTAGAACCCACATGGTTTACCTGCAGAGATGGACAAAATGTACAGAAGATGAGTAAATGTATCCCCTCCCAACTCCAATATTTTTTCAATAGGGCTGTGCCCAAGTTCATGAAAAGGATCAAGGTTCCAGACTACAAGGACAGGAATGTCTTCGGGGTCCCTCTGACAGTCAACGTGCAGCGCACAGGACAGCCCCTCCCCCAGAGCATCCAGCAGGCCATGCGCTACCTCCGCAACCACTGTTTGGATCAGGTGAGAGCCGATGTCTGCAGGTCCCACTTAATCATGGGAGCTCAGGTTTATGCATCATTTTCTAGTTCTGCAGTGAAAATGTTGCTTTCCTCTTGACACTTTACATTTTGTTTTGTTTTTCCAACAAAGGTTGGGCTCTTCAGAAAATCAGGTGTCAAATCCCGGATTCAGGGTCTGCGCCAGATGAATGAAAGCACCACAGATTGTGTCAACTATGAGGGACAGTCTGCTTATGATGTGGCAGACATGTTGAAGCAGTATTTTCGAGATCTGCCTGAGCCACTGATGACGAACAAACTCTCAGAAACCTTTCTGCAGATATACCAATGTGAGTATGCTTTGACCTTGACACGGTTGGCGCTGAGGGAAAGTGGGGTCAGCCAAAACCTGTAGCTCCTTTGATGCCATTCTTTCAGACCCACATCGTGACCTCTTAGAGACAGGTCATCAGTTTTTTGCCTTCTTGTTAGCAAAACAGATTTCTGTACATCTGTTGAGTAATGCAGGAAAAACTCCTTTGTCATCATTCTCCAATTACTAAGCAATTGTACATTTTTACATTCAAATCCAGGAACTCATTTTTTTTCCATTCATTTCAAGAACAGTTTTAATCTAACATACTTAAAAGAGCAGATTCCAAGATCTCTTTCTCTCTGCCTTGTCTATAGGTATTTCAGTTGCTTCACTTCTCTCTAGCAAAGCCTGTTGTGTTTAAAATTTCACAGGTGTCCGTGTGTTTTATCTTGCTGTAAAATGAATAAATAATCTTTCTGTTATGCATCTCAGCTTCTGCCAGAAATAGTTGGGAAAACAATCCCCATGCCCGTCTCACTTTTAAGTAAAGCTTAAAGCAAACAGTTGTCTAAATTAATGATCAAGATCAGGATTATAGCTTTTACAGCCTTGTGTTTTTCTTGGCTCAGTGTGGTATTACAGCAATGTAATTTAAAAGCAGCTTCTCTCAGAGCTAGAATTGTCTTTAGAATTGGCGCATGGGACTTGATTTTATGAGAAATGGAGCTGGTCTGGATTATTTCATTATTTGTTTCATCCTTTCAGATTTTATGAAAACACAGGTCACATTTCCCCCACCAAGGTATTTGTTATGTATTGTAACCATGGAGCTGTTTAATCAGTTTGTCCTATGGAGCTGCGTTTGAGTGACTTAAATTTTCCACCACATGCCTTTCAAAAGAAAAATTTTGCCTAGTATAGGAGACCTGAAAGTTGGGTTTGGCATTTTCTCTCTATTTTATTAGTTTATACATATATATACATTGTATTATATTGTTATATTATTTATATTTTTATGGGTTGATTTCTCAAGCATGTATTTTTACTACTAGCCTCTCAGTAGGCTTTCCAAAGCTTAAATTACTACATGAAAAACATCTGTTGTTTAAATTGAACATTTTAGCAGCTTCCTGTCCTCATTTAAAGAATGAGCAGGAAAGTGCTCAGAGATGCTGAACACTTTGTAGTCAAAGTGAAGAAATCTCAGTTTTTGTACTCTTGTATGTGTCTTTAATAAATTTCTCATTGAAACTGAACAAAAGTATAAGCCTATAATGTTCAGTAATTGAGAATGTTAGACTAGGAGTTTTGAAAAAAAGTACTTAGGAAAGAAACCAAACTTATGTAAACTAAAAGAAAACAGCAGACATCATCTGGAGTTGAACTCTGAGGTGGATTTAGGAGTATATTGGCATGGTGGGTGTTTAAAATTCTCAGTTCCTCCACAGGCAGGAAATACTTGAGGGCAGTGACATTGGTGGCAATCCCTAATGTCTTCCATATTAACCTCAAGTACACTGTCTGCAAGTGCTTGTTCAGTGTTGGGCTGAGACCTCTGGTGCCGACATCTGCTTTGGGGACGTTTCCTTGCAAACGTCCATGGAAAATCACTGGGTTGACGGGGGAAGTGCTGGTGTCGTGCAGATGTGCCCAAGGACCAGCGTCTCCAGGCGATCAAGGCCGCCATCATGCTCCTGCCGGACGAGAACCGCGAGGTCCTGCAGACGCTCCTTTACTTCCTGAGCGATGTCACTGCAGCCGTCAAGGAGAACCAGATGACTCCCACCAACCTGGCCGTGTGCTTGGCGCCTTCTCTCTTCCACCTCAACACTCTGAAGAGAGAGAACTCCTCCCCAAGGTAGGGTCCAGTGAGCTGCGCGGTGACGACGCCCATGGGCACGCCCCGTGTTCAGACAGCGGCAGCCTCCCTGTCCTGATAGCGCTGTCCGCCTGTGTTTTTGTTGTGTTAATACCTGAATCCAGCAAAACGGAATTTGACCTCCTTCTTTCTCAGCCCACGTTCCTCCCCTGTGCTGCTCCCATCCTTCCTACTCAGCCCTGGGGGTGTGGCCTCCTAGACAGTCTAGTTTAAACCCGCTTTTGAGAAACATTTGCATTCCTGCTTTGGGGTTTCCCCAGACCCTTCGTCAGGTAACATGGTCATCATACTTTATGCCCGCAAAGAATCATGAGGGTTTGCTGACCTCAAAAACAGTCCTGGCTTCTGCATAAATAATACCAGTCTGGCTTGGCTTTCTTCAGTAGAACCGAGCTGCTGGCCTGTGCCAGAGATTGAAAGGAGCTGGTTGTGAAATAAGTAAGGATGATGCTCAACCTCGAAGTTAAGAACCCGGCCGAGCCAATGTTGCAGAGTTTCTGCTTAGATGTAGAGAAGGTGAAGTGACTGTGTAAGTCGAGGAATATGGAAAATAACTAAGGCTGATGTTTGCTCAGCACTGTATTCTGTCCCCAGCAAGGGGCTACACCCTGGGTTTTCATTATCAACTTTAATCCTCCTAACAATTGAAGGAGGTGAAGCTGCTGTTAGTATCTATTTTATACATGAGGTGGGACTGCGGGGCAGGTCCATTAAGTAACTTGCTTCTGTCTGATGGGGAAAAAATGGCAGAGGAACTTCTTACTTGCAGGAATATTTTATATAAAGTAGGAAAGGAGTCATTAACTCCTTTCTACCAAATTCATCCTGCTGATCCTTTTCCTCAACTCTAAAGGAACTTGACAGATAGTTCTCAGCTGTTGGGATGGGGCCTAGTTGTGTAGGGTGAAGTTAGCTTTGCTTCCAAAAGACATGCAATGCTTAATTAACTAGTTGTAACCATTGACTGGAGCATTCCTGCTTTAATGGGATAGAGAACTAAAGGGGAGCAATAGAAAGAGATCAGATAAGATTAAGACAAAATCTCTAGGAAACAATAGACTTTTCTCTCACCAACAGGAGGGGCTCCTGTTTAATTTTAAACTGGAAAGAATGATCCTATTTACCCCAATGACCAGTGCTTCCCACCCACACACCAGTCAAAGCTGCCTTTCCTTCTCTTCACCCCAGTTGTATAGACCTTATAAGCTTCCCTGTTTCAGTAGGAACCTATTTAACATGGTGGTTTTATTTTTATGGGTTGCATGGTATGGGGGAATCTTAGTTACCTCGACCAGGAATCGAACCCATGCCCCCTGCTTTGGGAGCTTAGATATGTAATCACTGCACCACAAGGGAAGTCCCTAACATGATGGTTTTAAATAGCCTGGATTTCATCAGAGACAGTTTCTTTCATGTTTTTTGTATGTGTTGATACAATTGAGAAATTTTAGTGACCAAAGTAAAACTCTCTTCAACTACTTAATGTCAAATAAGCTCCAGTGAAATAGCCTTTTTCTCTCCTTTAGATTTCCTATAATAACACATTGATTAAAAATATATAAACATTTGAATCTTGCCTCTCCCTCATTTCTCTGTCTAGGGTAATGCAAAGAAAACAGAGTTTGGGCAAACCAGATCAGAAAGATCTGAATGAGAATCTCGCTGCCACTCAAGGGCTGGCCCATATGATTGCTGAGTGCAAGAAGCTTTTCCAGGTAAGGAGATGGAAAGTTTTGTTATTTGTTGCTGCTGCTGCTGCTAAGTCGCTTCAGTTGTGTCCAGCTCTGTGCAACCCCATAGACTGCACAGCCCACCAGGCTCCCCCATCCCTGGGATTCTCCAGGCAAGAACACTGGGGTGGGTTGCCATTTCCTTCTCCAGTGCATGAAATTGAAAAGTGAAAGTGAAGATGCTCAGTCGTGTCCGACTCTTAGTGACCCCATGGACTGCAACCTACCAGGCTCCTCCATCCATGGGATTTTCTAGGCAAGAGTACTGGAGTGGGTTACCATTGCCTTCTCTGTTATTATTTGTTGAGGATCATGTAAATAGGGGCAAAATCTTGGGCTCCATACTTGTTCACATCGTAACCAAAAGATCTTTTCCAAGGTGGAAATTATATATGTCATCTGAGAATGTCTTATTTACATATTTTATAATATATAAGCTCAGTAGAGTTAATATGTTTCATGAAATTGCCAACCTTCATACCCCTTTACTTAGAAAACAAAAGCTACAGATTATCTGAAGTAAATTCTGTATCTGAGGTGCAGCCACTATGGGAAACAGTATGGCCTTTCCTCAAAAAATTAAAAATTGAACTACCTTATAATCTAGCAATTTCACTCCTAGGTGTATATCCAGAGGGAAAAAAAAAAAACAACACTAAACCTAACTGTCCATCAACAGATGAAAGGATAAAGAACTAAAGAATATGTGGGGTGTGTCTATAAAATGAAATACTACGCCATTGAAAAAAAAAGAATGAAATTTTGAGTTTTGCCATTTGCAACAACATGGATGGACCTGGAGGGCATTATGCTTAGTATAATAAGCCAGACAGGGAAAAACAAGTGCTGCATGCACCTGTATGTACTTATATGTAGAACCTAAAAACTAAGACAAAAGAATGAATACAGGGAAACAGAAACAGACTCACAGGTATAGAGAACAAAATAGTGGTTTGAGGGGTTAAACCACAAGATATATTGTACAGCACGGGGAATATAGCCAATATTTTATCATAACTTCAAATGGAGTATATAATTAGCTGTACTTCAATTAAAAAAAAAAATTCTGTGTCTTCGTCATTGTACACCTCGTTTAGTCATTTTGTTTTCTACTCTAACTTCTCCCTAAAGAGGAGGACCTCACACCAGAATAAGCTTTCTAGGTACCTTTATGAAGGTGCTCTGCTTGCATCCTTGTGATACCATGTGAAGTCAGCAGGGACACCCTTCACCTGGTGGAAGCCGGGGGATTAGACTGCTTTCACAGCCTTGAGGATCCTGCCACTTCCACCGATGGGCAACAGACAGCCTTTTTGTCTCTCGTGTCCCTCCCAGGTTCCTGAGGAAATGAGCCGATGTCGAAATTCCTACACTGAACAGGAGCTAAAGCCCCTTACCCTCGAAGCGTTAGGACGCCTTTGTAATGATGAGTCAGCTGACTACCAACACTTCCTCCAAGACTGTGTGGACAGCCTGTTTAAAGAGGTCAAGGAGAAGTTCAAAGGCTGGGTCAGCTACTCCACATCTGAGCAGGCCGAGCTCTCCTATAAGAAGGTAAGTTGTATCCTCATTGTCGGCCATTCGAGTCTGGTGCTTGGGACTTGGATTCATTAGAGACCAGACCCTTTTGCCAACACAGTGGCGGTCTGTCACCCATTGCCTTCCTTCTAGAGCTGGGCAGATAGGTGATTCATATCCCCGAGGTAAGAATGGAAACCAGTTCGATGAGGGATGGTACTCATTGAACTCATGTCAGAGTAAATTATCTAGTGAAATCCTTTGGCTCCATAGAATCATGCAGGAGTTTCCTGGAATGTTTTACTAATGGTCTTGGGCCTTCGGGCGTTTTATGAGGAGCTCGGCTGTTTCCGTCCTTCGATTGGAATCCCCTCAGGCTCTCCTCTGTTCCCAGTCGCTCTCCTCCTGGCCCTCTAATAACCTGGGAGTGCTGGGGGCAGGGATGGTTGGTTTGACTTGAAAGCCCCTTGAGGGCAGAGGTATCCTGTGTGACTTTGCATGCACATGGAGGTATTTGTTGACTTGTCTCTACCACCTTGAGAAGAAAGAAACCTTGAGCACAGTCCGGATGGCCATGCAGGCTTGGATGTGCAAACAGATCTCACTTTCATTACATTGACCCTAATATGGGTCCCAGGAAAACAAATAAAATCAGAGGTGACGCCAGCAGTTCTATCTGCTTTCTGTCCTGATCTCGAATATACTTGAGGTCAGCAGCCTGTTAAAGTCAGAAATAAGCATTAGGTCCATGTACCCAGCTAACAGTTTGTCTTAAGAGTCTAGATGTGTGGGGACTGTCTCGGCACTGAAAAGTCCATCCTCTTCTCAGGTGAGCGAAGGACCACCTCTGAGGCTTTGGAGGGCAACCATCGAAGTCCCTGCAACACCCGAGGAAATCTTAAAGCGCCTCCTGAAAGAGCAGCACCTCTGGGATGTAGACTTGTTGGATTCAAAAGTGATTGAAATCCTGGACAGCCAGACTGAAATTTACCAGTACGTCCAAAACAGTATGGCGCCCCATCCTGCTCGGGACTATGTCGTTTTGAGGTGAGAGCTTCCAGATTGATTATTGTGGCAAGAATGAGCTTATATGTCACTGAACGTTACATTAAAATTACTTGAAATAGAACATATGCTTCCGTAAAAGCATTGAACCCTTCCAGATAAGAAAGAATATCTGCATTTATTCCAGCAGTGTGTCCATCCCTGAAAATGGTTTGAAGTCTTGGAACTGAGCTGAGAGAGAGAGGCACAGTCCATCAAATGTACTCAGGGGTAGCTATTTTTTCCCCTTTAGGATAGATTTTCTCAGAAATAGCTAGTGAATGCATCAGCCAGGAAATAACATTTAGGTCCCAAGTGAGCTGTGGTTGAAGCTGATTTATATGTAATTCCTACATTCTCTGAAGACATTATTGAGGGAAGAATTTCAAAAATATTTGAGGAAATGTCACATCATTAGTCCAGAACTTCTCCAACAGAATAACATTCATTTGGACGTCCACGTTCTAGTACATTTGTGAAACATAAAAAGGGTTTTCAAATTCACTTCAGTTTGGTTCTCTTTCAAAGAACTGACTGTGCGAGCTTGTATACCCACTGCAGAAGGGGCTCTGTACAGAGTGAGCCATTCTCGAGTTCTTGCACAAGGAGGCTTTCTGCCCCGGCTGGGTTACCAGGGGGCCCCTATCCGGCCTTTCAGCTCCCTCCTATACGAGTGAGGCCCCATTTTAAACTTGGCTTCCAGGAACCTCCCATTTACTCCCCATCTCGTTTCGTCTCTGCAGGACATGGAGGACTAATTTACCTAAGGGAGCGTGTGCCCTTTTACTCACCTCGGTGGATCATGACCGGGCCCCTGTGGTGGGAGTGAGGGTCAATGTGCTCCTGGCCAGGTATCTGATCGAACCCTGTGGTTCAGGGAAATCCAAACTCACCTACATGTGCAGAGCAGACTTAAGGTACGTTCTGATGCTGTTTTTTTTTTTTTTTTTTGACACTGTGAGTGAGGGGCATAAAGTAGATTCAGACTTTTTGTCTGATGCAAAAAAAAAAAAAGGGGGGGGGCTTAAATGAATACATCCTCACATCTTGGATGTTCCTTGAAGAGCAGTGTTTATAAAGTAACTCCTTCACATTTCTGGATCTTCTGGATACCACTTACTAATTTCCACCCTTTAGAGAATTTGGTATTAAAGCAATGCAGATATGGTGGTTCTGCCATGAGCTTAAAGCTGCAGGAAATGAGAGTTTGAATCAGCGAGCCGATGTGTGTTATTTTATATTCAAAGATATCTGAATAATATGACATGCCCTTTTAGTAATTAATTAGGCCTATGCTCCTTGTCTTAGATCACGGTGAGTTCTTATCAAAAAATGAATAAAATGCAATAATACCAACAAGAAAAAAAAAAAATCAACCTCTGAAAACTGTCCAAAGTGGCTCTGCTATTAAATCCATTCTTGTTTGAAGTCTTTACATTGCCGTACTTCGAGTATCTGTTATCTGTTTTTGTTCGATACGCCAGAGCTCTCCTGAACAGTTATAACCAGTCTGTGTTACGTCGGCCATGTCCGACTCTTTGTGACCCCATGGACTGTAGCTCCTCTGCCCATGGGATTCTCCAGGCAAGAATACTGGAGTGGGTCGCCATTTCCTCCTGCTGGGGATCTTCCCAACCCCGGGATCAAACCCAGGTCTCCTGCATTGCAGGCAGATTCTTTACCACTGAGCCACCAGAGAAGCCCAGTCTCACCCCGTATTTGCACTGAGTATGCTGTTCCTTGAGAAACTTATGGTTCCGTAAGTGTAATGAAGGTGCCAGGAGATTACTTTGGAATAGTAAGAAAGATCTTTACTTGCACATTTGCTCATCAAGAAATAGAAGTGTATTCAGAACTCCCTCCAGCTGATTCAGGGTTTTCCAACTTGAATAATTTGTTTGCGTTTCCTTTCTGTCTGTCGTAGGGGCCACATGCCAGAGTGGTACACGAAATCTTTTGGACATTTATGCGCAGCTGAAGTGGTAAAAATCCGAGACTCCTTCAGTCATCAGAACACTGAAACCAAAGACACCAAATCTAGGTGATTCCTGAAGCGTGTCCACTGTCTGGGCGTTTGTTTCTAGAACACTTGCCAGTTCTTGGAAGATTGGGTTCAATGTCTGATCCTGAAACGAAACTACAAATTGGAGAGTGGGAATTGACTATAGCGATTTGATACCTTTTTAAAGCTGCTTCCTGTTTGTGTAAGGTCTGTATTACAGACCTTGACTGGAATATATGACTGTGCAAAAAAAAAAGAAGTATTCTTATTTGAATTGCTTCTGAGAAGCAAAACTCTGTAACTACATTAGGGAAGATAATGAAGAGACTTCATTTCCTTGCAGTGTCTGTGTGCGTGTTCCTATGTCATTTTCTTTGCAGTGTGTGTTTAGGGATGGGTGTATCCACTGGAATAGTTGGTCGTCTTTGACATGTTTTCTTACTGAGAAGAGCAAAGAAAGGTTTGCACAGAGGAGTGTGTGAATGTGTGTTTGTTGCTGGTTGAATGGCAGAGATGAGTAAGTTGGGCCGCAGTGTCTGGCACACTGAGACACCTCCAAGAAGGATTTTGATGCACCAGGTTCAGTTTAACCTGGAATATCTGACTACCCATGGAATCGTCCAGAAAGGGAACCCGTTTATTTTGGGGTGTTGGACAACCCACCCATGTCTTTTTTTCTTTTCTTTTCTGAGTTAGTAGACATATTCCTTTTCCACCAACCTCTTCTTTACCTTAAAAGTGATTGTAATTTACTCAGATAGCCCCTTTTGAACGCAGTTTGTCTCTAAATCTGATTGCAAGGAGCAAAGTTGTTTTTATCCAGTACAGGTGAATTCAGGGATGAAAATTCTTCCTTGCTAGCACCAAAGCAGTTTTGTGAGGTTTTTTTTGTTTGTTTGTTTGTTTTTTTTGGTTTTTAAGTTGAGATGTGAAAACTGACCACTCTAATGTCTACTTCTGAATCAAGTATCAACACTTTCTATGTATCTGCAAATTCTTTGCATGTCTGTGTTAGGAGAAACTCTTTAAGGCACTATATATGGGAACATAGGAAACTATGTCCCAAGGAACTCCTTGCAAATGTAACCCAACCAAAAAGTTGCTTGTTGTCGTTATGGTTATTAGCAGCATTTTTAAAAACTGCATATGTTTATTAATTGGATTGGTCCTTATCAGCAAAGAGGGTTTGTTTTGTTTTTCCTATATTTCTTTTTCTGCTCTTTTCTGAAGCCCTTGGGATAGATTTTAGTAGTAATGGAAAGTTCTAATCACAGTAAAAACAAACAAAAATACACTAGTGCAGGGTTTTGGAAGGGTGGTCTTTATACAGGTTTTACTGTAATAGTAAAGGTTGGCTCAAAAGACAGTATCAGTGAAATTTATTTTATATGGATCAAAAGTGAATGATGTATGAATGAGAGTTGTAAGAAGGGTTTTAATTTTGTTATAATTTTGTTACCGTTGTCAGTGTTATTTCAAAGGTTCTTTGAAGAATTAAGGGGCGGGGGACAGATCAGAGTTTAATTTGAGTATTTTGGATATTAGTGTTCCTCATGAAGATATACTTGTATATTCAATTTTAATGGCCTTCAGATTTGTAAGATTGTATGTTGTATATACCATTCTATTAAGAAATATGTACACCTACCTGTCCACTGTGCTTTCCAACATAGATAAAGCATGATAAAAATTATTATTTAAAATATACTTGTATTTATACCTCAGATATTCTTTTGGATTTTGTACCTCAAGGCTTTTTGGTTTGTTTTTTGTTTTTTGCTAATGTAAATACACTTTACATGAGTACAGTCTAAGTGAAAAAAAGTAAATAAGAGGTTTATAACTTGCTCTATATCTGTACAGAATATAATCAATAAGTGCACTATTAAATGTTTAAAGTAAGGGAAACGTCTGGCCTGCTTTCCATTGTATCTCTCTACCACCCTTCAAACCACAGATGGCAAGGCTTACCATCCTAGCATCAACTGAAATGAAAATATAGATTTGCTGCAGGAAAAAAATCAGACTGCAAATCATTCCAAGGTCAAACTGCAACTGAGCCACTCACTCACAAACAGGAAACCCTGGTGAAGGTTCAGGAAGCACGGAGATGCTCTCTAAACAAAGGTCACGAGGAAACGATGCTGAGAAAGTTACAAGAATAAGCAGCAGCAACCGAAAGATGCTCATAAGCAAAGCCAAGGTCGTGGATTCATTCCATAGAAGGTCTCTTTCCCACTGTTTGCTTTCCTGTTCACAGGATTCCTTACATATTTGACCAGAGGAGAATGTGAAGGATATGAACATTTTCAAGAAGTCCGCTTTAAGCCACCTACAGTAATATTGCCCCAACTTACTAATTGTGACTAATTGCCTAGGTTGTAAGCTCTCTGAGAGCAGGGCTCTTCTATATGTCTTTATAATCCCCTACAGCAGCTTTCAGTGTTTTGTACTTGTAGGCACCTAATAAATTTATTATTTGCCAAATGGAATTGATTGAATTTGTGTCTGTTGTTTGAAAAGGGATCAAATCTAGGATGCTTTCTGTCACCATGGCTCATCCGTGCCCATTTTGAGATGTCAGGGACTGGAACTTGTTACATCTAGTGAAATCTCAAAGTTCAAACTGAAGAAGACATAGATGCTCAACAGAGATGCTCCGGATTCTAAATTAGAGAGTTCTTTGTGCTTGAAATTCAGCCAGTCTCATTTCTCCAATACAGTGTGATACAGATCTTAAAATTTGCTCTTGACAAATAGTATGGGCATAGTAAAGGGGAAAAACCAACCTCAATAGAATTTTTAATTTTTTTAAAAAGACACACACACAGCCCAAAGCCTTTTTTATTTGCCTCTGCCTCCAGTCCTGGTTTCCTCAGAGCCATATAAAATGAAAGATCAAAATGTCTCAGGCCTGAAATAGCAGAAGTTCAGTTGTTTGAATGCCTCTGGAGTCATGACTTACTGATAGGCTAAGTGTGGTTACCACGGTGGGAGAGATGCTCTCACAGCATCTACCTGGTGCTTCACAAGGTAGATTCAGATTGCTCTCGTCACCATCATTGTCCTTGTCACCTCGTTTAGTCAGCTATTCCAACACCTATTTATTTCACCCACATGGAGCTCAGACCTGAAGATACTGCAGTCCTGAAAATCTGCTCTCATGGACACTAATATAGAAATGCTAACACCCCATAGCATCCTGCCCACCAGTTTACAGATAGAGTAACTTGGGAGATTCTAACAAAATTAAATGGATTCTTAATTTTAAGAATTATAATTATTGAAATTTGCCTGCAGGCCTAAGGGAAACAGCGGAGAATTTGGAAAAGTAAAAAAATGAGGAAAGCCAGGAAAGATAATCCAAACTGGTGCTCTTCCAACACCACTGGTTAGAGGGGTATGTGTGAGTGTGCATGCAGAAGGAGATAAAGGCAAAAGAGGTGTGTGAGATTTTCTTTCATTCTTTTTAATTATGAAAGAATGATAACACATTTACCAGGAGACTTGGAAAATACAGAACAAGGTTATAAATATTTCCACTATATATTATTTTGTGTATAATATAGACAATATATATACAAATATATACAACAGTATAATATATACAATTATTTTAAGTAGTAAATTAAGATTTTTAGTTGGAGTTTCAATATCAAACTCCCCAAAATTAATAGAATGAATATGCAGAGAAGTAGAAGGATACAGTAGACCTGAAAAGCACGGTGAACCAATTCAACGTAAGATTTATACAATTTTCACACAAGAGTAAATACAAATTCCATTCAAGTTCGCATAGACAAACCCATAGACAAATATTCATGGATCTTTTTGCCACTTCTGTCAACTTTTCACATACTCAATCCTCACACGCACCCCTTGAAGCATAGGTATTATCCTTCTAAGGCACAGGTTAAAGTGTTCAGAGCCTGAAGGAAGAGTTGAAATTCCAGCTCACTTGATCCTACCCCAGCCCATCTCCCATCTGCTGATCTTTCTTTAGTCCAGAGACAAATTTCTCATAGCAAGATCCAGTTCACTCAGGTCATCTCGGCACTGGGATCAGAAGGAACACAGAGAGAAGGGAAGTCCATAGCAAAATCACAATAAGTCAAAGTTCCCAAGAAATTATTCTGTCACCCAATTACTGATGCTAAAGCTGAAACTCCAATACTTTGGCCACCTCATGCGACGAGTTGACTCATTGGAAAAGAGTCTGATGCTAGGAGGGAGTGGGGGTAGGAGGAGACAGGGACGGCAGAGAATGAGATGGCTGGATGGCATCACCGACTCGATGGACATGAGCTTGAGTGAACTCCGGGAGTTGGTGATGGACTCAAAGGCCTGGCGTGCTGTGGTTCATGGGGTCGCAAAGAGTCGGACACGACTAAGCGACTGAACTGAACTGAAAGGGAAAATTAAGTAGGCTAAAGTTAAATATAAGGCAAAAGTTTTGCTTCGGGTTAATGGTCTAGAGAATTTGTAGTTCTGTTTGCAAACTGAATACGTGATTTCTGCTGTACCAAGACTCCAGTGATGCCTCCTGTGAGACAGAAGACCCGCTCCTCCCCCTCTGTACCTGCAGAAAAATCTGACGTGTCATCTGATGGCAACCCACCCGACCTGGGTGGGTCTTGCAGTGCTTCATGGATACAAGGGAAATAGCTATTTACAGGCCCCTTAATCTGAGGCCCAGGCTCAGAAACCCCATCCCGTGATTTTCTGCAGTTCATCACGGTGCCCTTTTCACCAGCCAAGAATACCGTGAAGTGCCACTGACATATTCATGAAGGTGCTTTGCAAAGCAAGAGCACATTGAAAGGTAAAGGATCCTTCATGAATGCAAAGTGGGATTTAGCCCACATGTTTTCCCTCACCTGCCTGTTGAAGCATACATATATGATTCTAAAGCAGAAAGCCTGAACAATGAGATCATGGCACGCATGTCATCTTGGTATTCCATCAGGATGAAATTTGCCTAAGGAATTTAAATTCCAGTTGCCTAAGGAATGCAAATTACAAAAACCCTTAAAGAGCCTGTGGCAGGGAAAACTCAGGTAGGTCTGTGCAGTTGCAGTGAAATTGGACCCATTCTCCAGGGAATGATCAGTTTTTTGCAGGCTGGGGGTTTGCTAAATCATGTTGGCGGCTGTAGCCAAAGTAATTACCCTCACTGTGTATACACAGTTCCCATTAGAGCAGCCGGTTTGCCTGTCTGGACCCAAGGCTGTGTTGACACCTATAGTATAAACACCTCTTCGGAGAGATTTTTCATCTCATTAGACTTTAAAAAAAAAGTGAGTTGAGGGCTAGAAATGTTATACCTCATAGGGAATTTTCATTTCTTTCTTTCTCTTTTTCTATCAAGATACAAAGCACCGTGGAGAGCAAAAACCTTACTCTTTTTATGACTCGACATCAGCCATGATTGGGTGATGCTGTTCCCACAAAAACAGTGACTTGTTCCCATAAAAATTGTCTGATTCCTGAGGAAATTGTTTCAAAAAACTTCATAGGTTACAGGTACTTGACAAATACAAGTGAGTTTGGCTTAAGTCTGAGAGGACTTGCTGCTCAGCTACCCTTTAATAAGCATATTAATGTGCAAGGTACTGAAATACATGCTTTACTGAATTAATATTACATTTAAATCTCATAGCAGTCCTTTGAAGGAGGCCTCACTAGCCTCATTTTATAAATGAAAAAGCTTAAAGACATTGGGACGCTTAAAGAAATAAAGCAGCTATATAATATAGGCAAAGGGACTCAAGAAATTCTAGAACAGCACGGTACAACACAGCATTCTGCCACTGGTACGTGTGACTATTGTTGGAATATGGCTAATGTGACTGAGGATCTGATCTGAATGTTTCATTTTACTTAATTTTTATTAACTTAAATTTAAATAGTTCCAGGTAGCTAGTGGCTACTGAACTGGATAGTGTAATTTTTATTCCAAAGATCTGAGAATAATTCTAAGCAATCCAATTCTCTCTCTACCACCTACAATAATCCTCTAAGAAAGAACAAAAGGATGAAGGAAGGAGAAAGAAAGAGAAGGAAGGAGAAAGAAAGAGGAGGAAGGCAGGAAAAAGAAATCTAATCAATTGTAGAAATCCACGTTTCAGGTCAGATAGTATCCACTAACTATTCTGCCAGTCACGAGGCTAAAACTGTGTGTCCCTTGTCCTGTGGCCAGCTCCTGCATTTCTCAAGCTTGAGTTGGATGACCTCTTTTCTTTGCTGGTAGAGTATTTTTACATAACCAAACCAGAGATAAGCTGGAGCTGATCTGAAAGAATGCTTTGTCATTCAGAACATTCTCCCAGGCTTGTTGCAGGCCCAGGCATCCTGGCAGATGCTGCTGTCCAGGAACCACAGTGGTCCCTTCGCAGTCAACGTCTGTCCCTTCAATTCCCTTGTCACTGGTATCTAGGCCTTCCTGCATGCTGGTGAGACTAGCCACTTGGCAGCAGCCGTCAGAGCCCAGGGTGTCCTTCAGTAATAGTTCTTTTCTTTTTTTTAAATTTCACTTTACAGCAAAGTGAATCGGTCATACATATACATAATCCCCTCTCTTTTGGATTTCCTTCTCATTGAGGTCACCACAGATCATTGAGTAGAATTCCCTGTGCTATACAGTAACTTTTCTATTTTAATTAGTTATTTAATACATAGTATCGATTGTATATATATATGTCAGTCCCAATCTCTCAATTCATCCCCACCCCACCCCCACCCTTAGCCTCTTTGCATCCGTTCATTTATTCTTCACATCTGTGTTTCTATTTCTGCTTTGCAAATAAGTTCATCTGTACCATTCTTTCTAGATTGTGATAGGAGTTCTTGATCCAGGTTTGATATGTGTGAGGTGTCAGAACTTCAAAGTCGGTGGTAACAACTCTAAGATAAAGATGCGCCTTCAACAGTGGGTCCTAGCTTTTTGCTTCCAAGGACTCTTCACTACATTGCTTACTGCCTTCCACACTCTTTTTCAGAGTTGTCAAAGATTTAAGGTATTAAACAGTACAGTTTACACAGGGAAGCCTGGTGTGCTGCAGTCTGTGGGGTCACAGGGTCAGACACGACTTAGCAACTGAACAATGTTTTCTTTGAATTTTCAACAAGATACATACTATTTAAATCTGCTAATGAGGTCTAAAGGGTCTTAGAACTGTGTGTGAAATATCTTTTATTGGCATATGGTTTGAGAGTTTTCTTAATGAAAAATAGCTTACGAAGGCTGTGAAGCTGAACACTGTCCAAGGCCACTGACTCCTCCCAGTCACTGGTCTGTAGTTGAGTGATGGTTCCTAGCCCTGCTCAGATAATTCATCAAGGAAACAGATGAATGTCAAGTTCCAGAGAAACCAGTTTTCTTGACTTCCCGGGTTGATAGGATGTATTTTTTTCAATAGCAAAGATAAATCAAGCTCTATTTTGTTGCAGTATTTTTAAATGTAAAAATATGAATAGATCATTAATATCATTCCAGGAAAGCAGGAAATGAAGAGGTCTCACAGACTGTAAAGATTATTAAAGCAAGAAGAGATATGAAGTCCCTGGGGCCATGCAAAATGTTGCAATATCTCAAAAGAGCTAGAGAATATTTCACCCCATGACCCAGAATACTGAAAATGGGATATGTTTTCCTGCCACCATCCGGAAAGGAAAGAAGATAAATTTCCAGAAGCCAAGCAACCTGACTGGTAAGGCAGGATAAGGATGTAGATGTTTGTTCTTAACCAACCTAATGCTGTAAACACTCTTGGTCAGATTAATCTTCACCACGTTGCCACCCATGGGCAGCTCGGCTGGCTGACCCTAAGAGGTCCAACAGGATCCTCCGGGAACTCCCCCTTTTCAGTGACTCCAGGACATAAGTCGGCCTGGCATCAATGGGACCAGTGGCCATTTTAAATGGATCACGTTTTTTGCTGACTTCTTTTTTTTTCCATTTCATAACAAAGCAGACCTAACAGTTAAGAAAGCAGTTTCTATGACTGATAACTTCATTTCTTGGCATTGACCTACTTTCCAGTTTTCTCTGATCCTAAACCCATTCTATGCCAAGAAAAGTACAAATCAAGATAAAAATCAGGAAATATAGGGGCCACGCCTCTCAACAAAACCCTCAAGTAAGCAGCAAAAGAAAGAAACGGGATAAAAAGGAAACAAGCAAGAGAATCTAATCATTAAAATATGCTCACTAAAATTCTTAATTCTCCATCATCCCTTCTGCACCTACCTCTGAGTTTGGAGACACAAAGAGCCAGATGCTTTTTCTTATGTTGCCTAATGAAATGCCGTTTCTTACTTCAATTTTCACACCAAACTCCTTGATCTCCTCCTCTTCACATCCTCTTGATATTTGAATTCCCCTCACTCTGGCCCCTGTTCCTTCACACTAGTACTTCCTGTCTCCTGTGACTTTTCTCTCCTCATGCCTTCCAACCAGCTTTATTTCCGGGCCCTCCCCTGGCCTCCTAGGTGGCCTGGAAGACTCCCTCTGTCTCTTCCTTCACGTCTTTCCATCTCTCACTTCTCCATATGCTTCCTCTTCCTGCCCCACATCCCTCCAAACAAACAAACAAACCGACAAACAAACCACCATAAAAACAAAAAATCGTTCAAGTAGTTTCTTAGGCTTCAATTTGCAAAGCAGGAAGATCACTTTGTATTTCTCTTGCTTCTATTAATTGACAGGTATTCAGCCCATCTCTGCTAGATGGGCTGAAGAATTCTTTATCCCGTTGCCCTCACTGGGCAAGGACAGCAATATGAGGGAATGCTACGGGATGTGGTAAGTCACCAGGGAGAGAATTAATGGTCCTTCACTAAGCTGGACAGGTACAGGCACAGCAGGGGATCCGGAGAAAGCAGACTGGGGCAATGTTTTCTTAAGTTCAGGGGCACATGTGCATAGGTTTGAGGACAAACGGAATTTGCCCATGGAGATGGAGGGATGCAGACAGCCTCAGAGTCCCTTTGTTGCAGGGACAGAATGGGCTCACAAGATGAAGGGTGACGTTAAGAAAAGAAGGAAGGTGCCTTCCCCTGGGACAGCAAGGAAGGACAGACTGAGAAAGGATCCTGGTCAACCAGAGCCTGGGGCTGTGGGGTCAGAGCATGCTGAATTGGATGAGGCTTTCAAGATAACTAAATCCCACCATCTGATCTTCCAGCAGTGAAAGCAGTAACCCTGTAAGAGTCTGTGACTGCCTTTAGGTTTCAAACTGCAGCAACAAATGGGCCAGAAGTCACATTAGGGTGACAGCGGTCACCCGGAGGGCCTGGAGTTCTCCTCTCCAATAAAACAGCACATGAATGCTTTGATGATAGCCACTTCCCTCTGAGGTTACCTCCATCGGGTGCTCCAGTGTGACTGTCATTCACACTTCTGGCTTTTCTAGGGCTGGGACCCATGTCACTCTCGGCCAGGAGTGTCATGTCTACTTTCTCTGTCAATATTCCCTAAAGCTGTAGGTGGCCACTGGGTTGCATGAATTATTGTGCACTGTAGCGCTTAGGTCTGCACAATTCTGGCATTTCCGTCTATTACCTTGCTCAATCCTCACTGCACACCTATAAGGTTGGGAGGCATTGTTACATTATTTTACAGATGAGAAAATCAAAGCACAGCCAGGTTAAACTGTCTGGGTCCCCATCAGATAAACCACATAAAGCATTTAAAACACAGCCCAGCATGTGGTGAGCCGTCAGTCAGTGAGCTATTGTTATTTTTAATGTAATACTAGAGGTCGTTTGGGGCTTCACAGGTGGCTCAGTGGTAAAGAATCTTCCTGCCAATGCAGAAGACGCAAGAGACTCGGGTTCAATCCCTGGGGTCAGGAAGGTACCCTGGAGAAGGCAATAGCAGCCCACTCCAGTATTCTTGCCTGGAAAATCCCACAGACAGAGGAGCAGGGTGGGCTACGGTCCGTGGGGGTCACAAAGAGTCGGACCCGACTTACCAACTGAACAACAACAAAAGCAATAGACATCATTTTATGCAGCAGATGGGAGCAAAGACTCTGGACAGATTCTCACAGTTAAATCATCATTGACACTAAGCATACAATCTCAGAGAAATTGTTACTTAACCTCAGTTTTCATATCTGCAAAATAGACATAACAATAGCAAAGAAATTATTATTAGAACAAAAAATTATTAATAGAACCTTGCCCAATGCACAGTAATTACTATGTATCATTACTTCTAAATATCTGTTTCTTATTCTTTCCTGGTTTAAACTTGTGCCTAAAATACACTATCCATATTCATCAAATTAATATTAATTAAGATGAATACTGTCCAAGCTTGCGTAGCCAGACTCCATAAGCAAAGTGGTGAAGACCTGACAGTTTCTTTTCTTCATGAAGTCTCTAGAATTCAGCAGCATTAGCCCTCCATTTTAACTTGGTTATTCATTCAACAAACATTTGTTGAATACCTACTGCTGCTGCTAAGTCGTGTCAGTCGTGTCCGACTCTGTGCAACCCCGTAGACAGCAGCCCACCAGGCTCCACCGTCCCTGGGATTCTCCAGGCAAGAACACTGGAGTGGGTTGCCATTTCCTTCTCCAATGCATGAAAGCGAGAAGTGAAAGTGAAGTCGCTCAGTCATGTCCAACTCTTAGTGACCCCGTGGACTGCAGCCTCCCAGGCTCCTCCGTCCATGGGATTTTCCAGGCAAGAGTACTGGAGTGGGTGCCATTGCCTTCTCCGAATACCTACTAGGTACCAACAAAGGAAAGCCACAGAAGCATAAGTCATCCTTCTTGACTTGGAAGTGATTCTAGTGTTTTCAAGGAGGCAGACAGAGCAATCATTTCAATAAAATGTGTTGGAGTAGACTCCAACCCGACGCCCTGAGGAGGAGATGACATTTGAGCTGGGTGTTGAAGGATGAAGGCGAGGGAGAGGGCAAAAATGCATTCCAGTCAGGGGCAATGATGGGCAGCTTGGAGGAGCCTGGCTTGGGGAGGAAGTCGGGAGGGCTTTGCACATGGGAAACATCTTCCCTGGTGGCTCAGTTGGTAAAGAATCTGCCTGCAATGCAGGAGAGCTGGGTTCGATCCCTGGGTTGGGAAGATCCCCTGGAGGAGGAAATGGCAACCCACTCCAGTACTCCCTTGCCTGGAGAATTCCATGAACAGAGGAGCTGGGCAGGCTACAGTCCATGGGATCGCAAGGAGTCCGACACAACTGTGTGACTAACTTTCACTTTCACTTGCACGTGGGAGGAGGTGTTCTGTAGGGAAGGTGTGGCTGGAGGAAAGACCTGGGAGGAGCAGGAGCTGTGAGGTGGACAAGGGCCTTGCATACCTTTCTCGAAAATCTGAATGTCACCCTACAGGCAGTAGGAAGCTTGCAAAGCTTTAAAGGAGGGAAGCAACAGAATCAGATCTGACTTTTTAAAAGAAGAGGCAGCAGGTGGTGTGGAGGGTGGATCCAGTAAGAAGGCTGGAGGCCAGGAAGGCAGTACTGAGTTCCTCACAGGAGTCCCCAAACCCCGAGATCTCGAGCACCAGGACCCGAGGGCGCCGTGGGGACGAGGAGCAGAGAAGAGGCGCTGGAAACACAGTTGGTTAGGAGGTGGACAACAGGGCCTGGTGACTGTCTGGTTGGAATGAGAGATTGGGGATGAGGATTAAACCCCACCCTGCAGCCTGGGTGGAGGGGTGGTGGCTGCCGTCTGAGATAAGCAGTTCAGGAGCAGAAACAGATCTGGGACGATGCTGGAAGGTACAGTGAGTTCAGCTGTGAGATGTCCTAGGTCAGGAGTTCCTGAGAGAAGCCCAGTGCGATGCGTGGATGGAAAGGTAGACGGTAGCTGAAACCACGGACTGTCCTGGCCCCGGGAAGAATAGAGAAGCCGCCTGTGCTGTGCAAGCCACAGGGCCTGGAGGTCACGTGATAAAAGATCCCGGGACCCTGGGATGCGGGGAGAGAAGGGCGCCTGGATAACTACCAGAAATCTAAGAGGTTTTCTCCCTAACTTGATGTTTTAGGTTCACGAGTGCCCTAGTTTAGTTAAAGAGGATGAATTTTGTTTCTGCATCCCTTGCATACAGGGCTGGAGGTCTCATGGAGAAGTGGCATGGAAAAAAGAGTGACTGGCATCAACTAAAAAACTCAATTAAATGGAATAAATGTGCACATCAAATTTTTACAAAGTCAGAAATTGCCCTAGAGTCCCTGATACTCAGACCCAGTCCAAGTGTCACAAAGTTAGTGGTTCCCAGAGAAAAGAACTGGTTGCTACTTCATTATCTTTAAAAAAAAAAAAAGAAAGGCAAGAAAAGTCTAATTCAAATCATGCCTTAGTACAATAAGCCTCTACAAACTAATTAAAACACTTGGTTGATTTTATAAGAAACTACATCCTTCCCTGGAGGAGGTCATGGTAACCCACTCCAGTATGCTTGCCTGGAGAATCCCATGGTCAGGGGAGCCTGGAGGGCTATGGTCCGTGGGGTCGCAGAGAGTTGGGCACGACTGAGTGTCTGAGCACACTGAGCACATATATCACTTAAACTGTTAAATGATTTAAGTTATAATGGGAAAAATAGTTAGGTTTACTTAATCAACACACTTTAATTGATAGACATCAGTTTTCAAAATATGAAGTTTCTGAGGATTAAACATAAATGGTACCCTGCCTGGCAAAGAGCCTAGGAACCCACAGCAAATGCTTGGCCTCAGTCTGTGTCCTAGTCAGGGAATTTGGAGCCACCCGCAAGGCCACAGGCATCTCTGGAGGTGACCAAAGGGTCCGGCCTGCTCACATTTCCAAATACTCTGAGACAGAGATGAATGGAAAATTTTAAATCCTCCCCAGCGAACTCTAAGCCATCCTTCCAGAGACTCAGAAGCCCACCAAAGTGGGTGAAGTCTCCCTCTGGGTTCTCTTTTCCTAGATTCTCTGTCACTGTCTGGGTTTGTGTTTTGGTTTTGGTCTGGCTCTGTTACCAGACAGCAACCTCTTAGGGGCAAACATTACCTTACTCCTGCCTCTGTTCCCAACACGTAACATAGTGCCTGGCATACTTCCAGAACTCCAAAAATGTGTGTGAAGCAGAACACAGACCATTTGTTTTACAACAATGTGTGCACACGTGCGTGCCAAGTTCCTTCAGTCATGTCCAACTCTTTGCGACCCCATGGACTGTAGCCCACCAGATGCCTCTATCCATGGGATTTCCCAGCAAGAACACTGGAGTGGGTTACCATGCCCTCCTCCAGAGGATCTTCCCAACCCAAGGGATGGAACCTGCGGCTCCTGCATTTCAGGGGAATTCTTTACGCTGAGCCACCAGGGGAGCCTGTACAATGATACTTGCCTTTGAAGACAGAGGATGAAGAATGGGTATTTTCCACCAGGAAAGCTCTCATGGCTAATTGGAATGGTGGTCAGAATGGCTTCAACATTCCTCAAAATACCCAGAAGTAAGAGAGAACTTGAAAATGTCCCTAGAAGATCTGCATTCCTTAGACTTTAGAATAATCCGGGACTGTGCAGGAAGACTTCTCTATGATGCACACAGGAGCAACAGTGAGTTTATACAAATAAACGGGGTTATCTGGACAAGGTCAGAAAACCAAATGCACAGTTTTAAAGTCGCCTTTCATTCAAGCTGGCGATTTCGTTCAACATCCACTGCCAGCAATGGATGTCTTTGTGGACTCTTGTGTTTAAAAACAAATTGTTTTTGCGTTACCAAAGTATTTAATAAGAAGCATTTTGCACTCTGGAAAAAAAAAAAAGGCTCTGGTCTCAGGAAAATGGTGGAGAGGAGGCCACCGGTCTGGGTCTGCTGGATACAGGAATCTCTTCCTCCAGGCCATGCCTGCAGCCAAGAACTGGATGGTTGTTATCGTCTTCTGATTATCAGTGTGGACTCTGTGAGAGGATGGATCTAAATAAGCTTTTATCCTCAGAGTTAGGACTAGTGGAGCCTGGAGGAAATTTTAATTAGGGCAAAAATTTCTTTCTGGAAAATGGCAAGAGCAAGGTTCAACTCCAAATAGGTCCTATGTGTGTTTCTCCCCGATTATAATGAAGAGCTCAGTTGTCTCCAGCATTACCAGAGCTGTGTGTAACGGCATTCCTTGTCTGCACTGAGAATTACGTTGGCCGTTTTCTGGGGGTCTTTGTTATATGTACTTCTTGGTAGGTGTGCTCTAACTTAGCCGACTTCTCTAGTCATTTACCCCCTCGCTTGTACAAGCGGCTCTCTTTAAAAAAAAAAAAAAAGCAATAGAGTCTTCAGGTATTTATTTCACTCAGCACAAACAGCTCACAAACAGAAATCTAGGCTTATAGAAGCATTTGGGGGAATGCTACCTTTAAAATCTTTGAACTGCCAGACATGTGTCCCTGATGGATAAGAAGCATCCTGTATGTAATTTAACTGCCACCCTCTCTTTTCTATTCTACATTTCTCTTTCCAGATAAAGGGCCCCTCCTCACATCCCCTTATCTTTGCCTAAAGCCTCCCCTCTGGAAGAGTCGTGAAGAGAATGAATGGAGTTGCAACAACAGGGAGAAAAAAATGTTTCTAATGTACATGAAGCTGAAGGGCTCAGGTTTCCAGTTCAGACACCAGTTGCTACTTCCACGTCCCGGTCTCCTTGAAGTGCATCACTGCTGGGACCACGGGAGGAGGCTGCATCCTAGTTCAAAGATGCTGTGTCAGACTGGGATTTCCCAACCCGATTCATAACGGGAGTCCGGGAATCCACCAAGCCGGGAAGAGACCTCTGGACTTGACAAATCCTTCAAATTAATCCACGAAAGGGCTTATCAGCTCCTCATCTGACTTTTCTTTTTCTTTTTAGCATTATCTTTAGCGCCTGCTTTTCTCAGGTATAAGAAGCTGCTTGGAAAACTTCAGAGGCTCATGACGCACAGGGGTCGGGGAGCTGGAAGAGAGGAGCAGATGTCAAGGTAGGCAGACCCAGTTCTATGACTCATTGGATGATACTTCTCCATAAGATCAGATGCTAAAGTAGATGGTTAGTGCTTCTGGTGGCCAGGATGAACTCTGTCCCCCAGCCCACACTGCCGTGCCTAAGAATCACATCAGTTTACGTCCAGGCTGAGCTGCTGGCCTGAGGTATGTGTGTTTGTGGGGTGGGGGATGGGGAAGGTCACACTGTTGTTATCCATCCTGTAATCCTGTAACCTATATCCTGTTACTTAATCTTCCATCCATGACTACCCCTTTGATACCACTAAGCCCTGGTAGTTGGGAGAAACAGGACATGATTAGTGGGGAAATTCAGCTGGATGAGATTTTTAGGACTCTGCTTCTTAAACTGAGTATCTGTCTCCGTGTCAAGAGACAGGAAGAAGAAATTGTCACCTAGATGAAGGGTTAGGGTACGCATGAAGGGACTTCAGGTATACTAGACTCTGGAGGGGCTTTGGGAGAGAAACACAAGTTTTCTGTCTGTACATACAATGTAAGCATTGCTAGAATTTTTTCAGGGGGTAGTGGACTTTGAAAATCTTCCAGGATAAGATCACCTTGAGCCCTCCCTGTAAAATAAAGCTGGGACTTGTTCATGGGCTAGGGTGGACCCCAAACTGTTTCCTGAAAAAAATTCCTGGCTTGGCCTGCTAGTGGTTTCACCTTCCACAGTACTCAGCTATTTCTAAAGTCTGTGATTTCTTGTTCTTCAGTCACTAATTCATGTCCGACGCTTTGTGACTCCATGGACTGCCGCACGCCAGGCTTCCCTGTCCTTCACTATCTCCTGGAGTTTGCTCCGGCCCATATCCATTGAGTCAATGCTGTCCATAGACTGTCCCTCCATTAATGACACAAAACAGGGTCTCTCTAAGCCCATGAACAGATGCCTTTTAGTCTCATCCAAAGGATAGTGAGAAAGAGTTCCCTGTGAAGGGTTATTTCAAAATTATTCAGTCCATCACTCTTTTCAGAACTTTGAGTTCTTTCTTGGGATACAGCCAGACATCAGAAAAGTAAATACTTAAGACGCTTAATCCTTAGGTTCCCCCACAGAGCTGTGTTTGCATCGGGGAAGCCCCGAGAGGAGAACAGGACACAGTTAGGCATTTGGTTTGGACCTGCTTGGGGGAGCTGAGGCCCCTCCATCTGCTGGGTCCACTAGAAGAGACCCCGCATTAGAAAAGGCTTCCATAGTGGCTCAGACAGTAAAGAATCTACCTGCAGTGCAGGAGACCCGGGTTTGATCCCTGATTGGGGAAGAGTCCCTGGAGAAGGAAATAGCCAGCTATGGGATCACACAGAGCTGGACACGACTGAAGTGACTTAGCAGCAGCAGCAGCAGCAGCCAGTATTCTTGCCTGGAGAATTCTTCGGACAGAGGAGACTGGTGGGCTACAGTCCATGGGGTCACAAAGAGTCAGACACAGCTGAGCGACTAACACACTGAACTCCTAAGGGCTGCAGAAAGACTTTCCTCCACCGAGTCTGCTCCCAGAACTGACTTTCTGTTCCCTGTTCTTGTCTTTTGAGATGGGAATCTTCACGGTTCAACCTGAAACTCCACAGAACCAGTGGCCCCTCCTGCCTGTCTGATGGTACTGCCTGAATCCTCAGACCTCTGCACCTTCCCTCTGTCTCCCTGCTCCCACTGTATCAGGAGCTCAGGTTGTAAACTGACCCCACCCTTGCTGGATCGCAGAAAGTCCTAACAAGCAAACTGCTTAATCCATTTCAGAGACCGATGATCCGAGTTATAAAGTGGCCAGGCCCTGTATGTCAAGGCTCCTCTCCTCCCAGCAAGAATACTGGAGTGGGTTGCCGTGTCTTTCTCCAGAGGATCTTCCTGACCCAGGGAGCTCACTCATGTCTCTTATGTCTGCCTGCAGTATCAAGCAGGTTCTTTACCACTAGCGCCACCTGGGAAGCCCGCTGACCGAGGCGGCGGTGGGGCGGGGGGTGTTCCTATTTAAACTAGTAAGTCTGAACAGCTTACCACTCTCAGCACAGACTCGTGCAAATGTAAAAGGATAGATAAATGTTTGTTGAATGAAAAGCAGATCGTGAAGGGAAGACACTGAAGCTTTGACTCACAGTTTGAAAATTCTCTCCACACGACTACTAGAGTGGGTCGCCTTTCCCTTCTCCAGGGGATCTTTCCAACCCAGCGATAGAACCGGGGTCTCCTGTATTGCAGGCGGATTCTTTACCAACTGAGCTATCAGGGAAGCCCCCCCCAGATCAATATTTGCATGCATTTGCTGTCATTTATGGGTGTGTGACCCTGGAGAAGGAAATGGCAACCCACTCCAGTATTCTTGCCTGGAGAATCACTTGGACAGAGGAGCCTGGTGGGCTGCAGTCCATGGCATCACAAGAGTCAGACAGGACTTAGTGACTAAACCACCACCATGGGTGTGTGAAGAGCAGCAAAGGAATCACCTGACACACATGTTCTCAGCAGTGAGGGCAAACAAGAACTTCTGCCTTCATATTTCAGCTCATACACTGTACACAAGCATTCTTTCTGGAATCTATTTCGTGTCATGTTTATTTCATTTTGTGAGTGATTTTGCTGTTTAAAATGGCTCCCGAGTGCAGTGTTCTGCAGTGCTGTCTAGTGTTCCCACGCACAGGAAGATGGTGGTGTGCTTTAAAAGAGGAAAATTCATGTGTGACATACATTTTGTCCAAGCATGAGTTACACTGCAGTTGGTCTGGAGTTCAGTCTTAGTGAGTGAGCAATATATATTAAAATAATGTTTCTGTAAACAGAAATACAAAACATAAGGTTATGTATTGATCTGGTAACAAAAATGTTGCCAGACGCTTGCAGGAACTTAACCCTGTATTTCCCTTAGGGGCAGTGGCTCAGTATTGCTGATTTAGTATTCCTGGTGACTTTACAGAACATAAGGGCCACAAATAACGAGAATCCATTCCATTCAACTCTGCATTTGTAATGTGAAAGCAGCCACAGACAATATGCAAGCAATGAACATGCTGCATTTCAATAAAATTTCACTTATAGGCAGGGAAACTTGAATTTCATATAATTTTCATAGGCCACAAAATCTTCTTCTTTTGATTATTTTCCCCAAAACCATTAAAAAAAAAGTGTAAAAACCAGTTTTAACTGGCTAGATGTACAAAAACTGGTGACAGGCTGGAGTAGCCCATGGTCCATAGGCTGCTAACTCCTGTGTTATTTCTTTTCCACAAATCCCCCTGCTTTGGAGCCAGCACATGGTAGGTTAGAGAGACCCACATCTCCTCCCCTGGGCAAGTCTATACCATCCCAGGACCATCACTCTGATAGAGTCTAAGAACTCCTGGAGTCCAAGGAGACAGTTCTGAAGCTGGACTTGAGATGGCTGGGTTTGAAAACTGTTCCTATTACTTCCCAGCGGTTTCACTGGGCCTCATAATACGCGGCAGCGAGGATCATGGTCATGTCTCCCAGGCCTGCAGTGCAGGTTGAACTGCACCCAGGGGGGTCTAGAGATGGGATTCCTTTATCACCTCCACCACGCCCACCCAGACCAGTTAGACAGCTTGACCTCCACCCTTGAGGTTTCTTGGACATTCATCACCCCAGCCTCACAAAGGGAACAAGAGGATGTGGACAAATCTCATTCCTTTCTACCCTGCTCACCATTTTCAGGGGTCTCGGAGACTGTGCCACACAACCAATAAAGGAGCAGGAAGGTATTAATATTTCCGTAAGATCTGCAGACCCCATTTCTACCGCTTCCGAACTCACCATTTTAGGTGCCCCCCAGATTGCCGCAGCCATGTTTAGGCTCAAGTGCTGGTGAGAAATCTCTCAAATGTCAGTGCTTACAGAAGAGGGAAGAAAATAGAAAACTGTTTATTTTCCTGATTTAAAAGATAACATCGCTTTGCTCTTTCTTTTGTGTAAGGTCAGATGGGGAGCATTCTTTGAAAGTGGCTCCAGAAGACTTTCAGATATACATGTATTTAGCAATTTATGTTTTTCACTCAAAATGGATCACTTTCAGTAATAATAATATCATGGTGATTACTATTATAATAAACAATGTTTCATTTCCTTATCTGTAAAAATGAAGTAATGATTCAGATTCCAGCCTGACATTTAAAGTATTTGGCAAGCTGCACAGGAAGGTTGTTATGGTTGGGTTACATCTAAGTAAATGTTGATTTTAAAATGCCATTTCAGTTGACTTTACAAGCAATGGGTGACAAATTAAGTCAGCACTTTTATCACAAGGAAATCACGGCGCTTTACAGATAAGGTCTCACTGATGCTTGCTGAGTGGAAAAGCACCATTCATGGAACCACAGCCCCAGACCTTAGAGCATCCGGAAGGGCCCTTAGGGAGCCTCACCAAGTTGTGAGTCTAAGAACTAGGAAGCCAAGGCTCAAGATTGGTGGCCTTTCGGGTCTTGGATCCAGGAAGGAGAAGGAAGTGCCTGCGTCTGGAGCATCCAAGGTTCCCAGGACTTGGACACGTGGAGCTGCGCGGGGGCGGGGGAGGGGCGCGGGAGGCGGGGGAGGGGCGCGGGGGCGGGGGCGGGGGCGGGGGCGGGGGCGGGGCGCGGGAGGGCGGGGGGCCGACCCTCCCCTCTGCCCGGCTGCGGGCGCGGAGCCAGCCGGGGGCACGCGTGCGTCCCGGGCGGCTCGGGGCGCGGCGAGCGCGCAGTCACGTAGCCTCCAGCCAGCCAGCCCCCGCCGCGCCAGCCCGGGACCGAGAGGACTCCCGGAGGTCAGCGTTTTCAGATACGGGTGTGATGCAGGAAGGAAAACTCCTCCTTTTCCTTCCCTTCGCCGCATCTTCCCAGAAATGGACAGAAAATGGGCATCTGGCACGTTCGTGTACTTTTCAGAAGCAGAGACATGTCGTAGAATGAGCAGGTGGCTGCCAGAACACGAGTTTCTCCGGTTTGGCAGATGACGAAACGAGTTGGGCCCGAAAGGGACCAGCCGCACTCCCTTGCCTCCCTTTCCCACCCACCGCCCTCTGGTCCTTGCCCCTCGCCCCCCGCCGCGTTCTCTGCCTTTGTCTCATTCCGGCCCGTTGCACTGTTTTCGTCTGGTGGTTTCGAGCTGTAAACAATGCTTTAAAAACGCCAGAGTTGGGTAGAGCTAACCCCACCTTTGCCACCAAATGAGGGTGTGGGTCTTTCCGCGAGTTGCTTTACGTCCGGGGCATCAGCGAGCGCAGCAGCGCCGATCACAGGCGCGCCCCAGGATGCCGGGTGTGTTAGTTCCACGCGTGGAAGGCCGCGCTGCGCTCGGGCCGCGCCTTGATACGGTTCTAGCCCTGCTTAGAGCCCAGCCTTGGTTTCTGAACCCACTGCTGCAAAGCTGACCAAGAACACCTGCTCATTCTTACTCCGCCTCGCCGCCCCTCCGACCCCAAGCCTGGCCTGCCCTCCTGTGTCGGCCAAAGGAAATGATCGATTCTCCTTGGACTTGGTGTTTCTTTTAAGGCCACAGGTTTCATTACTGGCCGAGATGGTTTTCAAAATGCTGGTGGGCGGGACTGGAGCCTTCAGGAGAAGGACTCATCAGAAGCATGGTATGTAAACTGGTGGAGTCTAGAGCACCACTTTCCATCCTGCCTGCCTGCCATCAGCCAGTGGCCTGGCAGGTGTGAGGCCCTGGGACTCCTCAGGGGACAGTTTGAAAGTCTCTCGCCTATAGGTTAAAGGCTCTTGAGTGTGCGCTCCTCCAGACCTTTTACAGTCTTGCCCTCAACCGGTCCCCGTCCCCACCCCCACCCCCGCGGTCCTGACACATCGGAGTGTGATGTCCTTCTCCTGCTCCTGTATTCTCTGCTCCAAAAAGCACTAAGGCTTTTGCATGCTTCAGATGTAGCAGCTGTCAGTCTGTGATTGGAGGTCACGAGTCCTGAAAACAGGAACTGTGCCTTATTTTTGCAGCGTTTAACTGGTGTTTGGAGAACAGTTGAGTCCTCCATTTTGGGGACAGAGTTCAAACTGCTGAAGCTGACACCCTAAAGAAGGGGAGATGCAAAAAGCAAGATCAGGTGAAAGATGTGGCCTGTAGAGTGATCAGTAGGGGGAGCAAGAGAGCAGAGGACCGTAGAGTAGGTGTGTCTGTGGGGATGGGAGTTTCAACTGGAGAACCCATGGGAGGTCACACTCAGAAGGTGATGGGCATCAGCCTGGAGGTGGGGAAGGAGGGAGCAGTGTGGACCTTAGTGAGGAAACTTCCACTCGTTGAGAGACAGAAAGCATAGACACCTGAGGTGGGAGCAAGGAAGAGGCCAGGTGACCAATGAATGGGAAGAGAAGAAAAGAGAAGGTGAAAGTGAAGTCGCTCAGTCCTATTGGACTCTTTGGGACCCCCATGGACTGCAGCCTACCAGGCTTCCTCCATGAGATTTTCCAGGCAAGAGTACTGGAGTGGGTTGCCATTTCCTTCTCCAGGGGATCTTCCCGACCCAGGCACTGAAGCCGGGTCTCCCGCGTTGCAGGCAGAGGCTTTACCCTCTGAGCCACCAGGGAAGCCCAAAAGAGAAGATGGGAGGGGTCAAAAGAACAGAGAAGTGACAGGTGTTACATGAGCCACTGAAGGCCTGTTGGTGTTCCGGTCAGACCCAGTATTTTGACGGTCCTAACAGAGGACACAAAGGGTGACTCTTCCAGTGCCCGTTTCTAGGCCTTGTTAGAGTTCCTTTTTTTTTTTCTTTAAATTTATTTATTTTTGCCCTCACCTCATGCAGTGATATGTAGGATCTTAGTGCAGGGATCTTAGTTCCCCAACCAGGGATCAAACCCGTGCCCCCTGCAATAGAAGAGTGGTGTCTTCACCACTGGACCACCAGGGAAGTCCCCTTATTAGATTTGCTACCTCTGACAGCGTTAACCGCTCCCTCTTTTTTGAAACTCTGAGTTCTGGAGTTCCTCTTTCTCCACCTCTTTCCTACTTCACTGGCCCCTCTCTTGTGGGTGGCTGAGCAGAGCATTCTGCCCCTGCTCACCCTTGAGGGTTTCTGCTTGACTCACTGTCCTTTACACGCACATCCTCCCAGTGTGACCTCATCCAGATGCCACCTAACACGTGAACAAGACGGGGTCCATCGGCCGGGGGAGGGAGGGGCGGCAGAATGTGCCACAGCCGAGGATCATCTGGCCGCTGCTTTCCTCTCCATCTCCTGCTGGTCCCCCCGCGTGTAACCTTCTCTGGGGTCACCCCAAATACCTCCCATTGTTAGAAATTTTAGATGTACTATGTTAAACTAACTATCGCTGAGAAACAAATCCACCAAAACTTTTCCGTGGCTTACGGAACCAGTGATCACTTACATGACTCTCGGCTCCACCTTAGGTTCCCTCACGAGGCTGCCGTCAAGACGTTGGCCAGGGTTGCAGTCACCACTGGGCTGGAGGATCCGCTGCTGAGACGTCTCATTCACCTGACTGATGAGTTGCACTGGCTCTTGGTCAGAGGCCTGGGTGCCTCTTCACTTGGGCCTCTTCACAGGGCTGCTCGAAAGGCCCTAACACTGACCTCCTCTAGAGCAGACAGTCCAGCAGAGCATGAAGGACCCTGCAGTGCTTTTTATAACCTAGTCTCAGAGTTCACGCACTTTTCTTCTCTATTGGGCACTCAGAACGGCCCTCATCCAGAAAGTCTGGATCACTGGGGAGGCACACTATACCATGTGGTTACCCACTCTCGAAGTCTGAGTGACTCGGACTTGTCCCTCAAAGTTCAGCCCACTGAATCACAGTTAGTCCCATGGAGAAGCCTCCCCGATTGGTGAGCCTCCTCCCTGGCTTCCTTTAGCCCTTTCCTCATGTGCCAAGCCACACTGAAGCTGGTGATTTCTTTGTTTCTCTCTTCCTAACTCTTTAAATTCCTTGAGGGATAAGAGAGCATCTCATGGGACAACATGGTATCACAGTGTCCAGAACAGCGGCGCATGTCAGAGTCTCAGTATGTTTTAGATAAGGAATAAATGAGTGAGTGAGTAAGTTACAGTCCCTTTTTCTAATCAGAAACTTTTATGTAACAATTTATGCCACACCCCACTTCAGGTCTCTGTTGATTGGTTTTCATATTGCATTTCCCACCCCAGTCTCACCCTTGACACGGTCCCACTCTCTTCTGCCCCAACGATTTCATTCTAGGAATTTATTCTAGGGAAATAATTCATGTGAGTCCAAAAAGTAGCTAAGCACTGTCCATTGCAGTTTGTTTATGATGTTTGGGTTTTGTAGAAAACCTGAAATTGAAAAAAAACTGTAAGTTGATTAAATAAGGTATGGAACAATAAAATAGACTTTTACAGAACTGCTAAGATAATACCAAAAATGTTCAATTGATATGAAAAGATATTCAGCTGATACTTTTAAATGAAGTAAAATTATAAAATGTTTTAAATTTTCAATTGTGGTAAAATACTTTATCATCTTAAAAAGTACACGGTTCAGTAGGGGTAAGTGCATTCACGTTGTTCTGCAGCCAATCTCCAGAACATTTTTTTTTTTATCTTGCAAAACTAAAACTCCCTACTGTTCAGCAGCATTGCTCCCTCCCCACTTTTCTTTCTGCCCTCAGTCCCGGGCAACAACCATTCTACTTTATGTCTTTATGAATTTTGATGACTCCAGGTACCTCGTATAAATGGAATCATGTAGTTTTTGTGTTTTTGTGACTGCTTATTTCACTAAGCTTTATGTCCTCAAGGTTCACCCATGTTATAGCATGTGTCAGAATTTCATTCCTGCTCAGGGCCAAATAATATTCCATTATATCTATGTGTTGTGCTTTGTTCATCCATTTGTCTGTTGGTGGGTACTTGTGTTGATTTTGTGATTTGGCTGTTATGACTAATGAACGTAGGTGTGCAAAGATCTCTTCAAGACTCTGGGTTATAATTCTGTTTTTAATTTTTTGAGGAACTGCCATCCCTTTTCCATAGAGGCTGTGCCGTTTTATATTCGCATCAGTAGTGCACAGGGGTTCTAATAACGCCTCATCCTTGGAAGCACCTGTTATTTCTGTTTTTTTTTTTATAACAGTAGCCAACCTAATGGATGTGAGGTGGTATGTCACTGTGATTTTTAAAATTTTATTTTTTAATTGAAAAGTAATTGCTTTACAATATTGGTTTGATTTCTTGTTCCCGAGAGATTAGCTTGCCTTTTTGGAGGCCTGGGATCTTCTGCTGTGGTTTAGAAGTTGCTCTGTAGGGGTGGTTTTGTATTGGGAGGTGTTTTTAATGTGTTTGTGGGGAGGCAGGCCATCTCCGCACCTTACTCTCTGCTGTCTTCTGCTCCCCTCATCGTGGTTTTGATTCACGTTGCCCTAACGGTTAGTGGTGGTGAGCATCTTTTCAAATTTTTATTGACCATTTGTTTGTCTTCTTTGGAGAAATGTCTATTCAAGTCTTTGCCCATTTTTATTTTGTTTTTGTTATTGCTGAGTTGTAGGAGTTCTTTGTATATTCTGGTTATTAGCCCCTTATCAGGTGCAAATATTTTATTCCATTCTGTGGTTGCCTTTTCATGCTACTGATCATGTATAAAACATTTTTTAAAGAGAAATGTTTATATAAACATACATGAACTTAGGGAAAAAATGGAAAAAAACGCTAAAAAGTTAGTAGTATGGATTTAATTTTAGCAGTAATTTAATTTTCTTCTTTATGTTATGTTTATTGTTGAAAATTTCTGGGATAGACATATTACTTTCATGGAAAATTTTAAATAAATAACATTTTCACACTAATAAAGCATAGGTCATAGGTTTATCTTCTGAAGATCTAATCAAGAAAGTCTAAAATCAAGATAGTTTAGGTGGTTGGGATCCTCCCAACTGGGTACTGAGTCAAATGCCAAGTTGCTTACTTTTCTGAATTTAACTTCCTTCTCTTTACTTTTTTAAATAAAGGCTTTTCTTTTTTTTTCAGCAGTGGCATTATTTATTTCAAAGAATTTACATTCCATGCATCAATTTACTGTCCTTCAGTTCAGTTCAGTTCAGTCACTCAGTCGTGTCCGACTCTTTGCGACCCCATGAATCACAGCATGCCAGGCCTCCCTGTGTCCTCAGGAACTTTAAAAGAAAATTTATTTATTTAATTGGCTGTTCTGGGTCTTAGCTGTGGATATGGGTGTGGGTCCCTGATCAGGGATAGAACCCAGAGCCCCTGCATTGAGAGTGCAGAGTCTCAGCCACCAGACCACCAGGAAAGGCCTTTCCTTGGGAAACTTTTTGCAGTACCCACTCTGCACTCAAAGGCACTCGTTCCTGTTTCTGTGAGTGGTCATCCCACAATATGGTGTCTGCTTTCCTATCTAGGTTGGGGTGTCCTCAATCTAGACACCCATGAGCACAGTACTGACAGACTTGTTGAATGACGTTGCCAGATCCAAAAGGCGCGTTCCTGCTCCTCAGCCTCCCAGGAGCATTTGACTCGGGAGAGTCAGCTGACCGTTCTTCCTCTTGAAACCATCTCCTGGTTTTGCTTCTGTGACACCACCCTCTTGTTTTCTCTCCTAGGTCTCTGGCCAGTCCTTTTCCTTGCAAGTTCCTCTTCACTGTCTAGCTAAGCTCTTAACGTCTGAGTGCTTTCGTGCTTGGTCCCTTTTCTTCGTTCTCTCTGCTTCCATAACCTCATCTCTTTGCAAAGCTTTGATTCCAGACCATACACCAATTATTTCCAGCTAGCCCACCCATCTTTCTGGAGCTCAGTGTATCCACCTGCCTTGTGTTGTACATGTTCTGTGTGTCCTAGATTCGCTCTCTCCCCTTGTTGACCCTCCCCTCTGCCCTTGGTACTTTGACCTTTGTGGGCCACATGGACAGAAAATCTCTTGCTTCCTGTGTAGAAGTTTCCAGCAGAAAGTTGAAAGGCAGGAGGAGAGTGAGGTCAATAGGTTTAGTACCCAGCTGCCTGTTTGTGGTTCACCTTGGACTGGATCTCCCTCCCGAGGCTCCTACCACAAGAGCCTCTCCATCTAACCGGCTCTCTGTCTACCAGTTACTGCCCCGTTCACGTGCTCCCTCAGGCCTAGGTGTGCTTACTAGCTTCAGGGTAACCACATCAGCTCTCTTTGCTTGTCCTAAACTCTGCTCTCTTAGAGTAGGAATTGGCAACCCACTCCAGTATTCTTGCCTGGAGAATTCCATGGACAGAGAAGCCTGGTGGGCTACAGTCTGCGGAGTCGCAAAGAGTCGGATACGACTGAGTGACTGAGCACAGCAAACTCTGCTCACGCTTTTGTATTTGATTGGCCAAAGAGTTCCTTTGGTTTTTAAATAAAAATGAAAGACACATTTTTCATTTTCACCAAGAATTTTATTGAACAACATACTCACCTTTTTGTTCTACTATCTTTTGCCATATTTCAGGCAACTTCATAATCCCATCTTCCCAAAACTTTCTATCATTTTGAGCAAAGGCCTATTCCAGGTCCCTTTACAGTCTTCCGGGGAATTGAAATCTTTTCCAATAAGATAATTTCATAAAGGCCAAAATAAATGGACATTCGAAAGTACAGTGTCTGATGAATGTGGTGGATGAATCGGGACGTCCCAGCCAAGCGGTAACCGTTTTTGCCTGGTCATCAAAGATACATGTGGTCTTGCAGTATCCTGATGGAAGATTATGAATTTTTATGTTTCTTGAAATAATAAAGCATGATATGCCGAAAATTGCTGGGAGAAATATCAATAACCTCAGATATGCAGATGACACTACCCTTATGGCAGAAAGTGAAGAGGAACTCAAAAGCCTCTTGATGAAAGTGAAAGAGGAGAGTGAAAAGGTTGGCTTGAAGCTCAACATTCAGAAAACAAAGATCATGGCATCTGGTCCCATCACTTCATGGGAAATAGATGGAAAAACAGTGGAAACAGTGTCAGACTTTATTTTTTTGGGCTCCAAAATCACTGCAGATGCTGATTGCAGCCATGAAATTAAAAGATGCTTACTCCTTGGAAGGAAAGTTATGACCAACCTTGATAGTATATTAAAAAGCAGAGACATTACTTTGCCAACCAAGGTCCGTCTAGTCAAGGCAATGGTTTTTCCCGTGGTCATGTATGGATGTGAGAGTTGGACTGTGAAGAAAGCTGATTGCCGAAGAATCGATGCTTTTGAACTGTGGTGTTGGAGAAGACTCTTGAGAGTCCCTTATACTGCAAGGAGATCCAACCAGTCCATTCTAAAGGAGATCAATCCTGGATGTTCATTGGAGGGACTGATGCTAAAGCTGAAACTGCAATACTTTGGCCACCTCATGCGACGAGTTGACTCACTGGAAAAGACTCTGATGCTGGGAAAGGTTGGGGGCGGGAGGAGAAGGGGACGACGGAGAATGAGATGGCTGGATGGCATCACCGACTCTGTGGACATGAGTTTGAGTGTACTCCGGGAGTTGGTGATGGACAGGGAGGCCTGGCATGCTGTAATTCATGGGGTTGCGGAGAGTCAGACACGACTGAGCGACTGAACTGAACTGAACTGAACTGATGCCGAAAATGTTGCTTTTTTCCATTTCCAATATTGAAATGGCTACACAGAAATTCATCAATTTTGATAAGTTTTTTTTAATGCATACTGATATGACATTAAAAAGCAGAGACATTACTTTGCCGACCAAGGTCCGTCTAGTCAAGGCAATGGTTTTTCCCGTGGTCATGTATGGATGTGAGAGTTGGACTGTGAAGAAAGCTGATCGCCGAAGAATTGATGCTTTTGAACTGTGGTGTTGGAGAAGACTCTTGAGAGTCCCTTATACTGCAAGGAGATCCAACCAGTCCATTCTAAAGGAGATCAGTCCTGGATGTTCATTGGAGGGACTGATGCTGAGGCTGAAACTCCAATACTTTGGCCACCTCATGAGACGAGTTGACTCACTGGAAAAGACTCTGATGCTGGGAAAGGTTGGGGGCGGGAGGAGAAGGGGACGACGGAGAATGAGATGGCTGGATGGCATCACCGACTCTGTGGACATGAGTTTGAGTGTACTCCGGGAGTTGGTGATGGACAGGGAGGCCTGGCGTGCTGTGATTCATGGGGTCGCGGAGAGTCGGACACGACTGAGCAACTGAACTGAACTGAACTGAACTGATATGACAGCTGTCACAATACAATCTAACAAAATTGTTTCAAATGAAGTTAAAGACAACTAAGTGCTACTACAGACATCCTATGGAAAAAAAAACAAACAAATGATCCTTTTGGCTTAATCCTTTTATTAGACTCTTCTCACATAACTCTGGCTTCCAGCCAGGATCCTGACACTTCTGTATGTATTTGACATCTCCCTTGGGAATTCTCATAGTCGGCACACACGTGACAAACCCAGAACATACCTTTTGACTTTTCCTGTAATCCTTTCCTTCTCCCTTTCTTCGGTCTCTGGGAATGAACATTAGCGCACCAAGCCAGGTGCACAAAGCAGATGCCTGGGAGTCCTGCGTGGTTTCTCCTCCTTTACACTCACCCACCTTCATCTTATCCATCACTAAGTCTGAAAATTGAGCTTCACACAGCTGGCTTCTTACTCTTTATATCTCAGCTTAAATGTTATCTGCTTAAAAAAAAAAAAAACTTCCTCTCCCTAACAGTAAGGGCCCACACCCCCTTATTCTCCATGGACCAATCTGTTTGCTTCTTAGGAAGCAATGTTACTTAGGGAGCGAGTGTCTATTGTACTTAAGGGTTATGTCCCTTTGGAGCAGAAGAATGACTCTGAGCTATAAAGGGCAATGAATATATCTCTTAACATCACTGAACTCAGAGACTGGTTTGTCCTGGGCTTAATCCCATGGCAGAGTTAGACTTTGAAATTCCATACCTATATCTTTGCTAACCCCTTCAAGGTGTAGTACCCTTCACAGCCTCGTAGAAGACAAACCACTGGCTTTATCCACTTGTAGAGGGCTTCCCAGGTGGCACTGCAGCTGCTGCTGCTAAGTTGCTTCAGTCGTGTCTGACTCTGTGCAACCCCATAGACAGCAGCCCAAGAGGCTCCTCCGTTCTTGGGATTCTCCAGGCAAGAATACTGGAGTGGGTTGCCATTTCCTTCTCCAATGCATGCATGCATGCTAAGTCGCTTCAGTCGTGTCCGACTCTGTGTGACCCTATGGACAGCAGCCCACCAGGCTCCTCTGTCCACAGGATTCTCTAGGCAAGAATATTGGCGTGGGTTGCCATTTCCTTCTCCACCAGGTGGCGCTAGTGGAGACGTGAGACATGAGTTCGATCCCTGGGTTGGGATGATCCCCTGGAGGAGGGCATGGCAACCCACTCCAGTATTTTGCCTGGGAAATCCCATGGACAGAGGAGGCTGGCACGTTGCAGTCCATAGGGTCTCAGAGTTGGACACAACTGAAGTGACTTAGCATGCACACACTCAATACGCACTGTGGACATGAATTACATGATGTCTATGGTTTCAAAAGAGTCCAGTTCTATTGGCAATAAATCCAAGGTTTTATTCTTGCCTGTAAATTTGTTTCAAATAAATGCCACATGTAAAAGCAACTTAAAAAAGATGTAATCTACATGCCTGAAGTGCCAGATTCATGATTTAATTATTTGGCCCAGTCAGTGAGCTGAAAGTTCAGAAAACAAAACAAACAAAACCCTAAATGAAGGAAAACATTTCTAAAACAAATTGCCTTCCTTGTGTCAAAAGTTCTCACATGCCTGGAATCAGACAGGAAACAGAAATAGAACTGTGTGTTATCAGCACTGAACTAAAGTATTTGTCTGTTTCTCCCCATGGAACATCCCCTGAAAGAACGTTGTGTTTGATGTTGGGATTCCAAGCAGGACTTGCCATGGTGCTTAGGGTCTCCTGTGTATTGGTTTCATCTGCTTGAACCTTGAGTTGAAGCAGGCCAAGGAAATCAATACCTTGGATGCTGCATCTGTGTAAGGGCTCAGGAAAGTATATAAAGATGGGGAAAGTATAAAGTGGAGTTTCCCAGGTGGCATGGTGATAAAGTATCTACCTGCCAGTGCAGAAGATGTAAGAGATACAGGTTTAATCCCTGGGTCAGGAAGGTCCCCTGGAGTAGGAAATGGCAACTCCAGTATTCTTGCCTGGAAAATCCCATGGACAGAGGAGCCTGGCAAGCTACAGTTCACGGGGCTGCAAAGAGTTGTACACAACTGAGCATGCACACATGAAGTATGAAGTGAGAACATAGCTGGTCTATTTCCCAAACACTTATGGAATGCCATGGATGAGGCACTTCTCTAGGGTATTCAGAGTAAATAGATGAAGTTCCTTCCATTCATGAGATTATCATCTGCCTTGAAAAACATAGGACTTCGCTGGTGGCTCAGATGGTAAACAGTCTACCTGGAATACAGGAGACCCATGTTCGATCCCTGGGTCGAGAAGATCCCCTGGAAAAGAGCCTGGCCACCCATTCCAGTATTCTTTCCTGGAGAATTCCATGGACAGAGGAGCTTGGCGAGCTATAGTTCATGGGGTCATACAGAGTCGGACACTACTTAAGCACTTAACACATATACATATATGTGTATGTATGTGAAAAATATGAAGCACTATAGGAACACCAGTTTGCTATGGCGTGGCTGAAGACATCCATTTGTCATCCCCCAAGTGTGAATGTCACGTGTTTGCCAAGTTTCTCCTGCACACTCAAGTTCTATATTCTGGGAATTTAGCTGAGGAAAATTTCTTCTTCCTCAACAGCAAGGGCCAGAGTGCTTTGGCTTTAGTAAACAATGTATTAATACATGCATGAAGTGTGCACATGGAAGTTGATTGCGTGTTTTGTTCTCTGACTGTGTAGAGCCAAAGAAAAATAACCTAACTCTGAAATCTCAGCTTTTTAAAATTTAACATTATCAATGCTTACTATCCAGGCCTTGGGTGGAAGGTTACAAAATAGGAGAAAGTGTTAGTTGCTCAACTGTGTCCAACTCTTTGCGACCGCATGGACTGTAGCCCTCCAGGCTCCCCTGTCCACAGGGATTCTCCAGGCAAGAATACTAGCGTAGGTTGCCATGCCCTCCTCCAGGGGATCTTTCTGACCCAGGGATTGAACCCAGGTCTCCTGCATTGTAGGCAGATTCTTTACCGTCTGAGGCACCAGGGAAGTCCTACAAAACAGGATAAATTTTCATCTAAAAATAAATCAGCAGGTACTACATAATGGAAAATCTACATGGGTTAGGATTTCAGCTCCTTTTATTTCTCTTCTCTATGAGCTTAATTTAGTGAAAAACTTAGATTATTTGAAGAGTTAAAATTTGGGAAAAAAACACAACTTTCATTTTATTCATTTAATGTTAAAAATGTTATTGACATGTAGTTGACGGTTGTGTTAGTCTCAGGTATACAGCAAAATAATTCATTTATATGTATGTTGTGTTAGTCACTGAGTCATGTCTGACTCTTTGCAGCTCCATGGGACTGTAGACCGCTAGGCTTCTCCGTCCATGGAATTTTCCAGGCAAGAATACTGAAGTGGGTTGCAGTATCTTCTGCAGGGGATCTTCCCGACCCAGGGATCAAACCCAGGTCTCCCACACTGCAGGCAGACTCTTTACCATCTGAGCCACCAGGGGTTCCTGGTGTTTTCTATGTATGTGTGTGTGTGTCTCTATATTCTTTTTTAGACTCTTTTCCATTGTAGGTTAATATAAGACATTGAACGTAGTTTCCTGCACTTTACAGTAAATCTTTGTTGTTTATTTTACAATACGGAGTAGTGTGTGTGTGCTCAGTCACTCAGGTGTGTCTGAATCTTTGCAACACCGTGGACTGCAGCCCGCCAGGCTCTGCTGTCCGTGGGATTTTCCAGGCAAGGAAAATGGGTTGCCACTTCCCACTCCAGGGTATCTTTCTGACTTAAGGATCAAACCCACGTCTCCTGTGTTGGCAGATTCTTTACCACTGCGCCACCTGGGAAGCCCACTATGTAGCAGTGTGTATCAGTTAATCCCAAACTCCTAATTTATCCCTCCCCTGTCTCTTTCCCCTTTGGTTACCATAAGTTTTTTTTCCCCAAAATCTTTGACTTGGCTTCTGTTTTGTAAATAAATTCATTTGTATCTTTTTTTTTTTTTTTTTTAAGATTCTACATGTAAGTAATACAATATGATATTTGTCTCTCTCTCTCCGACTTCACTTCAGGGGATAATCTCTAGGTCCATCCATGTTGCTGCTAGTGACATTATTTCATTCTTTGGTATGGCTGAATATCATTCAGTTGTATATATGTTCCACTTCTTTATCCCTTCGTCTGTCCATGGACATGTATTTAGGTTACTTCCATGTCTTGGCTGTTGTGAATAGTGCTGCTTTGAACATTGGGGTACATGTAACTTTTCTTGTTAACTTTCATCTTTTCCAGATATATGCCTAGCAACAGGATTGCTGGATCGTATGGTAACTATATTTTTAGTTTATAATATTGATTTTAAGCAAGAACCTGTGTTTTCTTTCTTTCATATTTGTGTGTTTATTTGGCTGTGTTGGGTCCTAGTTGCGGGACACAAGGGCTTAATTGTCCACCAGCATGTGGTTTCGCATCTACCCGACCAGGGACCTAATCCTTGTTGCCACTTTGGAAGGCGGACTCCCAACCACTGAACCACCAGAGAAATCGCAAGAATATGTTTTTGATCAGATCTTTGAGTGCAGGCTCTCCCAGGCTTACCTCTGACTACTGGTTCAGCCAGGGGTGATGGAGCCTGTGGTTTCTTAGGATTCTCAAGGACTATAAGGAGACACTCAAAGTGAGGGATTGAGCAGACTCAATGGGACAGGAAGCAGGCTCCACTTCAAGAAGCTAAGAGGCAAATCAGATGTTTGCAGAACCCAAAGAGCTGGAGGTATGGATTGAAGGTGGATATAAAGCTAAGAATCTGGGATGAAGTGGGATAAAGTGGCCAACTAGGATCCACCCTCGTATTCCTAGGTTCCCTTTTCAGGATGTGAATTTACTATAAAGTGTAGGGTTTTCAGAAGAATGGATGTAGGAAAAGCAGCTCTTCCGGAACTTTGCTTGTTTTCTCGGTGATTTCCTGCTGGCTTCCCTGACCTTTGGCCACCACCCACGCCATCATGGCTTCCAGCTACCCCCATCCTATTCCAGTCAATCAGCAGGCAAAGCTGATGACTCATGTTATTACTTAGAGTTCTATCTGGTGCACTAGAACTGGGTTCTGCAGCTGTGAAAACCTACTGGCTCCCTTGTGATACCGACTTGCCTTAACCTTATTAAAACGTGCTGTTTCCCTGCCGTGTTCCCCAGGGCCCCCGTGAAAGCTCTTGGTGATTTGGAAATGTGAAAAATGTCCCTGCAATAGAAATGTGGGACTAACTTGTTAACATTTCGACAGCAGTTTGTTTTGGGGAGATAAAATGTAGCCAAGACACATGTCAGAGGTCCGAAAGGAAATGGGAGAGAAGTGATGAAGTTGTGAGGATTCAACCAAAAGGATGTGGAAAGTGAGAAACATTCGATGAAGCCTTTCATGTATCTGATTCTTACCATGCTGGTGATGAGGTCCTGGAGGGTTGCTCAAGTCACTTCAGGTCAGTCGCTCAGTCGTGTCTGACTCTTTGTGACCCATTGACTGCAGCACACCAGGCCTCCCTGTCCATCACCAACTCCTGGAGCTTGCTCACACTCATGTCCATCGAGTTGGTGATGCCATCCAACCATCTCATCCTCTGTCATCCCCCTTTCCTCCTGCCTTCAATCTTTCTCGGCATCAGGGTCTTTTCCAGTGAGTCAGCTCTTCCCTGGATTGAAGGTGGATATAAAGCTAAGAATCTGGGATGAAGTGGGATAAAGTGGCCAACTAGGATGCACCCTTGTCTTCCTAGGTTCCCTTTTCAGATGTGAATTTACTATAAAGTGTAGGTGGCCAAAGTATTGGAGCTTCAGCTTCAGCATCAGTCCTTCCAATGAATATTCAGGACTGATTTCCTTTAGGATTGACTGGTTTGATCTCCTTGCAGCCCAAGGAATTCTCAAGAGTCTTCTCCAACACCACAGTTAAAAAGCAGCAATTCTCCTCTGCTCAGCTTTCTTTATGGTCCAAGTCTCACATCCATACATAACCACTGGAAAAACCATAGCTTTGACTATAAGGACCTTGGTTGGAAAAGTAATGTCTCTGCTTTTTAATATGCTGTCTAGGTTCAGTTCAGAACAAGCGTGTTTTAATTTCATGGCTGCAGTCACCATCTGCAGTGATTTAGGAGCCCCAGGAAATAAAGTTTGTCACGTTTCCATTGTTTCCCCATCTACTTGCCATGAAGTTATGGGACTGGATGCCTTGATCTTCGTTTTTTGAATGTTGCATTTTAAGTCAGATTTTTACTCTCATCTTTCACTTTGATCAAGAGACTCTTTAGTTCCTCTTTACTTTCTGACATAAGGGTGGTGTCATCTGCATATCTGAGGTTATTGATATTTCTCCCAGCAATCTTGATTCCAGCTTGTGCTTCATCCAATCTGGCATTTTGCATGATGTACTCTGGATGTAAGTTAAAAAATCAGGGTGACAGTATATAGCCTTGATGTACCCCTTTCCCAATTTGGAACCAGTCTGTTGTTCCATGTCTGGTTTTAACTGTTGCTTCTTGACCCGCATACAGGATTCTCAGGAGGCAAGTAAGGTGTTCTGGTATTCTCATCTCTTTAAGAATTTTCCACAGTTTTTTTGTGATCCACACAGTCAAATGCTTTAGCATAGTCAATGAAATAGATGTTTTTCTGGAATTCTCTTGCTTTTTCTATAATCCAACAGCTGTTGGCAATTTGATCTCTGGTTCCTCTGCCTTTTCGAAATCCACCTTGAACATCTGGAAGTTCTCAGTTCACGTACTGTTGAAGCCTGGCTTGGAGAATTTTGAGCATTATTTTGCTAGCGTGTGAGATGAGTGCAATTGTGCGGTAGTTTGAGCATTCTTTGGCATTGCCTTTCCTTGGCATTGGAATGAAACTGACCTTTTCTAGTCCTGTGACCACTGCTGAGTTTTCCAAATTTGCTGGCCTATTGAGTGCAGCACTTTCACAGCATCATCTTTTAGGATTTGAAATAACTCAACTGGAATTCCATCACCTCCACTAGCTTTGTTCATAGTGATGCTTCCTAAGGCCCACTTGACTTTGCATTCCAGGATGTCTGGCTCTGGGTGAATGATCACACCATTGTAGTTATCTGGGTCATGAAGGTCTTTTTTGTACAGTTCTTCTGTGTATTCTTGCCACCTTTTCTTAATATCTTCTGCTTCTGTTAGGTCCATACCGTTTCTGTCCTTTATTGTGCCCATCTTTGCATAAAGTGTTTCCCTTGTGGCTCAGCTGGTGAAGAATCTGCCTGCAATGCGGGAGACCTGGGTTCAATCCCTGGGTTGGGAAGACCCCCTGGAGAAGGGAAAGGCTACCCACTCCAGTATTCTGGCCTGGAGAATTCCATGGACTGTATAGTCCATGGGGTTGCAAAGAGTCAGACACGACTGAGTGACTTTCACTTTCACTTTCTTTTAGGTCTATACCGTTTCTATCCTTTGTTGAGCCCATCTTTGCATGAAATGTTCCCTTGGTATCTCTAATTTTCCTGAAGAGATCTCGAGTCTGTCTCATTCTATTGTTTTCCTCTATTTCTTTGCATTGATCACTTAGGAAGGCTTTCTTATCTCTCCTTGCTATTGTTCCAAACTCTGCATTCAGATGGATATATCTTTGTTTTTCTCCTTTGCCTTTCACTTCTCTTCTTTTCTCAGCTATTTATAAGGCCTCCTCAGAAGACCATTGCCTTTTTGCATTTCTTCTTGGGGATGGTTTTGATCACCGCCTCCTGTACAATGTTACGAACCTCCATCCATAGTTCTTCAGGCACTCTGTGTACCAAATCTAATCCCTTGAATCTCTTTATCACTTCCACTGTATAATCTTAAGGGATGTGATTCAGGTCATACTGAATGGTTTAGTGGTTTTCCCTACTTTGTTCAATTTAAGTCTGAATAAGTCTGAATTGCAAACTCGTTTTGCAATAAGGAGTTCATGATCTGAGCCCCAGTCAGCTCCCGGTCTTGTTTTTGCTGACTACCGAGTTGGTGTATAAATAGACTTTAAACATTCTAGAGCCAGCCCAGAAGGGGACTGTATGGTAAGTGACATGATTGGGGAAGGGGTGGTTACAGCAGAAGTCCTCTTTGGGGAACAGAGATAAGACAAAGAACGCCCTCCTACTTGTCACCACCCCTCCCCCACCAGCCGCCCTGGGAACAGCAGGCCGAAGCCCGGGTGACTGAGTAGGACACATTTTCTGACATCCTTTCCCTAAAAGCATCAGCAGTCTGCAAAGGCTGGGGCTACAGGGAAAGGTCCCTGCTCTACAGAATTGTATGATTTCGTAAGGAGAGGGAGCTCAGCTGGTAAAGAATCCACCTGCAAGGCAGGAGACCCCAGTTCGATTCCTGGGTCAGGAAGAGTCCCTGGAGAAGGGATAGGCTACCCACTCCAGTATTTTTGGGTTTCCCTGGTGGCTCAGATGAACCAACCTGAAATGAATCAACCTGCAATGTGGGAGACCTGCATCTCATCCCTGGGTTGGGTAGATCCCCTGGAGGAGGGCATGGCAACCCACTCCAGTACTCTTGCCTGGAGAATCATATGGACAGAGGAGTCTGGTGGGCTATGGTTCAGCGCAGGGTGGCCAGTGGGGGAGGTCACAAAGAGTCTGATACGACTGAGCGACTTTCACAAGTAGAGGGAGTCATTCATGATTTAATGGGTGGAGGGGGTTGAGTGGATGCCCTCAGACGAGCATTTCTAGCTCAGGGAGATTTTGCACGTTTCAAGTCCCATAGACACCATCTGTGTCAAGTGCCGCAGCCCATGGAGAGACCCTAGGCCTTGCCAGCATATCCCTTCTGAAAGACAGAAAGTGGCTAAAGAAAATGACCAGGGAAAGAGAAAGTACACCTTTGTTGGGGTTCCAGTAACTCAGGGGAAAACTGTGAGAGTTTTGAAACACGACTGTGGCTCCTGGAGGAAGGAGCATTCAGTCAGAGGAGGCGCAGAAAGCTGAGCCACAGGCAAGAAGGGACGCCTCCCAGGACTGAGCAGAAGGGCTCGGTGACAGAAAACCCCAGAAACTTCCTGAGAGACGCAGCCCGCCTTCAGAGGACACGTTCCTTCAGCATGAACCACAGTGTCATCCTGTTGGGATAAAGCGCAGGGGAGAGCCAGCCAAGAAGTAATTCTGGAGAAGCATTCTCAAGGGTGTGACGTGATTTCCTCCACGCAGTGGAGCCTCCAAGCCATTCTTGCCAGTTAGGTGCGATTTCTTTGTTTTTTATTTTTGTTTATTCCTGTCTTAGTTTAGGTGCGTACTGGTTTGGATGGAAAATGTTAGTGAACTCTTGAAGTAGCTCTGTAATAACTTGGGAGCAGAAGTGACAGGTTGCGGATGTCACTGTGAGTTGGGTCTGGCAGCCAGGGTGTTGGAAGCATCATATTACAAATAATGCCGGTCCCTTCCTTGTCCTCTCCTCCCACTGGCCTCCAGGCAGGCCAGGTGGCGCCTGGTACTTCAGCAGCCCCACATCAGCCTTGGTGGAGCGGCAGAGAGAGTGGCTTCTTGTCCAAGTCCCAGCCGCCCTTGTTAGGTCACTTCTGCCCAGTGCCTTGCTTTCCCCCTGGAGGACTGAGAGCTGCCCAGTCCTTACCACCCCCCAACTGGTAAATACCTTTCAAATACCAAGCACCGTGCCCTCTCCCTTGCTCTTCCCAGTTTTCCAGCAGGTATTCCAGTGCTGCCCCAGCCAGTCTTCCGGGAATGTCCCCTATTCCCATTTCTACCCGGGAATTACCATGCGTCAGACTGGGTGCACAAACGTGACACCTCTCATTTCAGCCTCTCTGACCTCCTCACCTGTCTCTCTCCCTTTCATCAATCTCTCTCTCTATTTCTTTTTTTCTCACAAGACTTGGAGACTATCCTGTATGGTATTTGCAAGTTTATTGTCTCTTCTTCTCCCTTTAAAGTATAAGGATGATGAGAGCAAGGACTTTGCTAATCTTCTTGATGACGGTGTTTTTAGTGCTGAGAACAGTGTTTGGCATGTAATAGGTATGGAATCATTTTTGTTGTTGTTTTTGAAGAAAGAGGATATTGTTGTTCAGACGCTCAGTCATGTCCAAAATCTTTTTGACGTCATGGACTGCAGCACATCGGGTTCCCCTGTTCTTTACCATCTCCCAGATCTTGCTCAAACCCATGTCCATTGAGTCAGTGACGCCATCCAGCCATCTCATCCTCTGTCGTCCCCTTCTCCTCTCACCTTCAATCTTTCCCAGCATCAGGGTCTTTTCCAATGAGTCATTCTTTGCATCAGGTGGCCAAAATATTGGAGTTTCAGCTTCAGCATCGGTCCTTTCAATGAATATTCAGGATTGATTTCCTTTGGGATTGACTGGTTTGACCTCTTTGCAGTCCAAGAGACTCTCAAGAGTCTTCTTCAACACCACAGTTCAAAAGCATCAATTCTTCGGCACTCAGCTTTCTTTATGGTCCAGCTCTCACATCCATACATGATTACTGGAGAAACCATAGATTTGACTAGACAGACCTTTCTTGGCAAAGTAATGTCTCTGCTTTTTAATATGCTATCTAGGTTGGTCATAGCTTTTCTTCCAAGGAGCAAGTGTCTTTTAATTTCATGGCTGCAGTCACCATCTGCAGTGATTTTGGAGCCCCTAAAAATAATACCTGTCACTCTTTCCATTGTTCCCCATCTATTTGCCATTAAGTGATGGGACCGGATGCCATGAACTTCGTTTTTTGAATGCTGAGTTTCAAGTCAGCTCTTTCACTCTCTTGTTTCACTTTCATCAAGAGGCTCTTTAGTTCCTCTTCACTTTCTGACATAAGGGTGGTGTCACCTGCGTTTCTGAGGTTGTTGATACTTCTCCCGGCAATCTTGAATCCAGCTTGTGCTTCATCCTGTCCGGCATTTCTCATGATGTACTCTGCATAGAAGTAAGCAAGGTGACAATATACAGAGAGGATACAGTCAGCCCTAAACCAGAGAACTTGGGGAAATAGGACATTTCGCGGAGTGCAGCCAGAGGAGGACTTAGGGCAGCCAGAGGTCACTGGTTGGGGGAGGAGGGGGATGGAAAGCCAAGGAAAGAGGAGCTGCAGGGTGCGGGGCGGGGCTGGAGCAGATGTTGCCACAGCGTGGTCCACAGAGCCCCGAGGACAGCGCTCTCTGAGGCCCTTCCAGCGAGTCTGTAAGGTCAAAACTGTTTTCAAAACAGTGCTGCGATGTCGACCCTTTCACTGTGGTGACATTTCCACTGATGTTGCTGAAGCGGGAGAAAGTCCAGCATGAATCAGGGCAGAGGCACCAAACTAGGACCACATTCGGCAAAACAGGTTCCAGCTTCACTGAAGAATGTCCTCAATCTATCAGTGAAAGCTGTTCAGTTTATGAAATCTCCACTTGGAGTACGTGTCTGTTTCATGTCTGTGTGATCAAATGGGAAATACACATAACGTTTCTGCTGAGAAGTGGAATATGTTGGTTTTCTTGGGGAAAACTTTTTAAAAATTATTTTATTAATAAATTAAAATTTATTTTAATTTTTAAAAGTTAAAATTAAAAAATTTACTTGGCAGTTGAATTCTGAGCTAAATAAATTGGCTCTTCTTTGTTATGGAACATCAGTTTTACTTCAGAGAATGAAGGACAAACAATAGTTATTTAGACTGGGGCATTTCACAGATATTCTGCCGAAAATGAATAAAGTGAGCTTGTCAAGTGAAACGATGAACGACACTGTCAGTTGCCAAGGATAAAATTTTAACTTTGAAGAGAAAATTAGAATTATGGAAAGCTTGAGTCCATCACAGGCAGCTCAACAGCTTCCTTAAAGAGACTTTTCTGATGAGATTGTGAAGTGAAAGTCGTTCAGTCGTTTCCGACTGTTTGCAACCCTTTGTGACCTATACAGTCCATGGTACTCTCCAGGCCAGAATACTGGAGTGGGTAGCCTATCCCTTCTCCAGCAGCTCTTCCCAACCTAGGAATCGAACTGGAGTCTCCTGCATTGCAGACAGATTCTTTACCAACTGAGCTGTCAGGGAAGCCTTGACAGGGAAGCCTTCTGATGAGATTGGTGATGATATATTAATAATGGGATTTTTGATGTTGTGTAATAAAATAGATCAGCATTTGGAGTGATCTGTATAGCTCAGTGAGTCAGTACTTTCTGAATGTTAACAAAATCACACGTGAGAACACATGAGAAAACCAGCTGTTTAAAGAGCAAAACAGATCAATGGCTTTCATAGAAGAGAGCTTTAGAAGTTCATCAACAAGGTTGCAGATTCCACACCGAAAATTAACTGGAAAGAAATGAGCACTTTACTGTTTTTAGTTGTATCAAAGAATATATACAATTATCTTTCTTTAAAAAGCATATTTAACTCCTCTCGTACTCGAGGACTGATTTTTCTTCATAAACTTCAACTAGGACATTACAGCAGGCTAAATGTAGAAGCAGAGAAGCTATGAGAACCCAGCTGTTTTCTATTAAGCAAGACATTAAAGAGATTTGTAAATGACATCACCCTTCTCACTCAATGTTTTTTTGCTTGGGAAAACCATCATAATTTATGTTAGCGTGTAGTGCATTATCTTTTCGATAAATAAATATTTTTTAAATGTCTCAGTATTAATGTCTTACATGGTAAATACTGATAACCCATTTTTTTTTTTTTTAAAAAAAGCTCCTCAGAATCCTCTTTTGTGAGTGTAAGTGGTTTTAAAAAAAAGTGTTAAGGGGATTCTGAGACCAAAATGTTTGAAGAACCCCTGGCCTAGATTAGGCTTAAAAGAACTCAACAGTGGCTCCAAAGAAAATGAAGCATTTTCTTCTCACTTTTCTTTTTATACCTGCTATATACTTGCTATGTGTTAGTTGCTTAGTTGTGTCCGACTCTTTGTGACCCCACTGACTGTGGCCCACCAGGTTCCTCTGTCCATGGAATTCTCCAGGCAAGAATATTGGAGATTGGGTTGCCATTCCCTTCTCCAGGAGATCTTCCCAACCCAGGGATTGAACCCAGGTCTGCCGCATTGCAGGCAGATTCTTTACCATCTAAGCCACCAAGGAAGTCCCTTCTCTTTTTAGTTGAGGCCAGCGCCACACCAATGGTGTGAACTGGAAAACAACACTGAAGGAAGGAGGTCTGTGCTTATGGATGCTCTTTTGTGTTGTGTGATGGCGGATGCTATTTTGTGTTGTGCGATGGCGGATGCTCTTTTGTGTTGTGCAATGGCCGTTCTCACTTCTTTTCAGACCTACCCTTTGAGATCATAGTTATTCAGTCCCATTTTGATAGAAGAAAGAGGCTCAGAGGAGTTAAGTGTCTTTCCCAATATCACACAGCCCCAAAGTGGGTGGCAGAATCACAGGTCTGCCCAGCATTTCCCACCAAACCACAGTACATCTGATAATTATCAGAAGTGTTTAGGTCCAAAATACTGTCAGGAAATGGCAACCCACTCAGCATTCTTGCTGGAAAAATCCCACGGGCAGAGGAGCTTGGGGGGCTGTAGTCCATGGGGTCACAAAGAGTATGACACGGATGTGCAGCTGAGCACACACGCACACACTGTCACTTGAAATATAAGCATGATTGAGGTAGAATATGGTTTTGATGTATTTGAATGATCCCCGTGACTGCCTGGTCGTGCCATCACCCTGGGCTGGCAAAGGTAATAGTAGAATACCAAATTTGCTGTGAAATATAAACTAGCTGGGTCTTTAAACTTCTTGGAATGATTCTTCTTCCTAAGGAAAAAGGGTTTGTGTGTGTGTGTGTGTGTGTGTGTGTGTGGTTTTCCTTTCCCTTCTGTTTCTGCTCTGGCATTCTTTTGTGAGCATGTAACTGATTATTAAATAGAGTCAAACAACTCCAGTTGGGTTTCCTGTGTGAAGGCACAGCATGGATTTCAGCCTTTCATGTGATACGTTGTCTCCAGCAGCTGTGCCCACGGTTGAAGTTTCAGATCACTTCCTTCAATTTCCTGTATTGTTGGAACAGTGGATGTGTGTGCATACTGCCCATGGAGACAGAAGGAAGGGTGTCTTTCCATGGCTTTCCTTGGATTTTGTGAAACATTTTCATTCAGACATGCGCAGCACCATGTGTTTTCCTGAAGAGTACTGGCTTAGCACAAATACAGGTCCAGTGCTTGTCTGCTATGGATTATCTGTGTAGTTCGGGGCAAATTTTTTAGTTCCCAGGCCCAATTCTGCTTCCTTATAAGGTTCCTTCCCTCTCTGAAATTTTGCAACTCTGAGTCCTTGTAAAAACCTCATTTTCCAGCTCACCACACTCTGTTGCTCTGAAACATTCATTTTTCTTCTTTCTGATTTTACTTTCCATCTACTGTTCATCCCCTTTCCTTTCCCTTTATTAGCCCAACATTAAGTGCAAGAGTATTTCAGTTCTTCCAGAATGGCTCTTTCGCTGGCTCTGTCATTCAGCTCCCGTTGTCTCTAGAATATTATGGACGGTCTCCTTCCTCTGAGAGAGAAAACCCCGCAGTGTGTTCACTTACGGTTCAGCTGGCGGTGGATCTGGAGCTTGGACTGTGTCAGGATCCTCCCGCCCCGCCGCAGTAGAGCCCAGATCGCGGCTCAGTATGAACATCTGAGCTAGAACCAGGATGCCATCCCTCTCTGTACTCCTCGACCTCTGCTCTCCCTCCCTAGCTTCCCCAGATGCGTCAGGAGTGGGTGGAGCGCCATCTAGTGATGGGCTGGGCTGATGCTTTGCTGCCTGATTCCTGCTGTGCCTGCCCAAGAAAACCCGTGGGCTGTGAAACTCAGGCAAACAGGAACTTGAAACAGTGGGGACATTTTGCAGCAGGTCACTCAGTATACAGGAAGTTCCAGTGTGTTCCTAGCCATGCAAATGTGTGTAAGTACAGAATCCCTGGGGCTGTGAGACGTGAAGATTTATGGGCATCTTCACTTTCCTGGTGGCTCGGACCGTAAAGGATCTGCCTGCCATGCAGGAGACCCAGGTTCGATCTCTGGTTCGGGAAGATCCCCTGGAGAAGGGAATGGCAACCCACTCCAGTATTCTTGCCTGGAGAATCCCATGGACAGAGGAGCCTGGCAGGGCTGCGGCCCATGGGGTAGCAAAGAGTCAGACACAGCTGAGCGACGAATGCATTCACTTGAGATGAAGCTTGTTCAGTTTTGAACTTTTCAGTAAGGTTTTGCATTCATAGTTTGAGGTCCAAGTGTTAGGGTTTGGGAATTTACACTCCTGTGAAAAACATGGGTAACTGGCTTGATTTTTCTCAGCCTCAGTGTCCCTGTTTCTCAGCTGGAAGTAAAAGATCATTTCTAAAATCCTTCCAGCGCTTTAAGAAATGTCATCTAACCACAGGCACTGCAATTTTTGTGATTTGCTCTTGTGATTGTACACACTTCGGATCCATTGTTCTTTCCATCTTCCAAGAGGAAGTGGAGAAAGAATACTAATAGTTGTCATTGATTGGGTTCCGCTGCATCTCTGGTACTGTTTTAGGAACTTCACACACATTTGCCGTTTTAATATTTAAAAAGGTCTCACTGACAGATTCTGTAAGATGAACGTTGTTATGCTCATTCCACAGTCAAGGGATCTAAGGCGCCCACTGCCTGTGCTCTGTGCTAACAAACGGGGAAAGAAGAAGAAGAGAAACAAGTGAGAAAACAGGCTGTTGTCATTACAATTCATCATAACACCATTCACAGGGCTCCCGCAACACCAAGTGTATCTGGGCCTCATCGGAGGAGGAGTTAGTCATCTTTCATATACTCATAAAGCTTCTGTCCCAAAGTGATTGTTGGAGAAATAGTAGGAAAATAAAAGTTTTCCAAGGATTCAGGAGGAAGGTCACCTTTTAAAGTGCTCATGTGGTACTCAGACCTCTTCCCTGGGAGCTGAGCAGTGGGGAGAGATGGAGGGTCAGGCCCCCAGGGGGGTAGCAGCTGTGTCCCGGCTGCTGGCGCGGTGGTGGCAGGTGGCAGAGGTCTGTCAGCACCGTCGCAGAGACAGCTCTGGGTGCCCCGGGCATGGCACCATAGCAGCCTCCTGTGTGTTTCTGTTGATTGGTTTGCTTGGGTCTTCTTTTTTGAAAGCTGAGCAGCCTTCCCCAAAGTGTGCTTTCTAGGGTGTTAATACGTTTTATGAGGCAAACAAAGCTTTCAGATCAAACAGCATGAGAACTGCTGGGCTGAATAAAGTTAATGGGTTTCTTGGCTCTGGTGTAAGACTGCTTGAAATGCTTTGCAGTCAGCGTGTGTTGTTCAGTCACTAAGTCGCATCTGACTCTGCAACCTCGTGGACTGCAGCATGCCCAGGCTTCCCTGTCGCTCACCAACTCCTGGAGTTGGCCAAAGTTCATGTCCATTGCATCGGTGATGCCATCCAACTATCTCATCCTTTATCATCCTTTTCTTCTGCCTTCTGTCTTTCCCAGCATCAAGGTCTTTTCCAGTGAGTCGGCTATTCGCATCAGGTGGCCAAAGTATTGGAGCTTCAGCATTGGTCCTTCCAATGAGTATTCAGGGTTGATTTTCTTTAGGACTGACTGGTTTGATCTCCTTGCTTTCCAAGGGATTCTCAAGAATCTTCTCCAACACCACAGTTCAAAAGCATCAATTCTTCAGCACTCAGCCTTCTTTATGGTCTAGCTCTCACATCCGTACATGACTACTGGAAGAACCATAGCTTTGACTAGATGGACCTTTGTCAGCAAAGTGATGTCTTTGGTATTTAACACACTGTCATAGCTTTTGTTTGTCATAGCTTTCCTCCGAGGAGCAATAGTCTTCTAATTTCATGGCTGCAGTCACTATCTGCAGTGATTTTAGTGCCCAAGAAGAGGAAATCTGTCACTGCTTTTACTTTTTCCCCTTGTATTTGCGATGAACTGATGGGAAGTCAGTGTGAAAGTTTAAATTAACTGTGTATTTGTTGTGGTGCGTGGGCTTCTCACCGTGGTGGTTTCTCTTGCTGTGGGGCGTAGGGTCTAGGGTGCTCCGGCTTCCGTAGTTGCAGCTTGTGGCCTCAGTAGTTGTGGCTTTTGGACTTAGTTGCTCTGAGGCATGTGGGATCTTCCCGGACCTGGGATCAAACCCATGTCCTCTGCGTTGGCAGGTAGATTCTTATCTATTGCACCACCCAGGAAGTCCTATGTTAACTGTGTTTTATATATAAATCAAGGCTTCATGCTCCTCCCAGCATCCTGTCCTTGGTTGCTTTCCTGGTCCATGTTGGCATTGCTGTGCGTGTACATGCTCAGTTGTGTCTGACTCTTTGTGACCCCGTGGACTGTAGCCTGCCAGGCTCCTCTGTCCTTGGGATTCTTCGAGCAAGAATAGTGGAGTGGGTTGTCACTTTCTGTTCTAGGGGATCTTCCCCACCCAGGGATCAAACTCACGTCTCCTATGTCTCCTGCATTGGCAGGGAATTCCTTACCACTGTGCCACTTGGGAAGCCCTATTGACATTGGTATTTGTTATCAATGATTTTGATTCATGATCAGTCCCACACTGGCCTCATGTCCAGATGGACTGTCCTATATTATACAGTAGAAATTAGTCATCAATTAGTTTATTTTAGGGCATAAATTATATGCATAAGAGGTCTCATAAGAATGGCTACAAAACATTTTGGGGTAAACCCTAGATCCTGATTCATGGAATCTTACCATTTTAGTAATAACATCTTTCCCATATGCTGGCCACTTGACATATTTTAATTTGACTAACCCTTCTACCAGCAACCCTATAAAAGTAGGTGCATGTAACATCTATGATTTATAGAAGAGGAATTGGATCAGAGATTGGTTAGGTAATTAACTTACCCCTTAGACCACAGCTTCCAGAATCTCTCAGCACCTCCTGCTGTTTTGCCTCAGTGGCCTTTTATAACTTCCAGGACTTCTCCTCCTCAAACCTCAGCTGATCCTGACACAGCCTTCTTGAGCATTGACTGATCTGGGATGCCTCCCCTCTACCCCGCTCCCCCTAACTCTTACCTCCCACTTCCACCCTCAGCTGACTGCCCTGAGTATGACCCGTTTTGAACAGCTTCTGTATAAAACTCTGTATGAAGTTTCAGTATTAAGACATAGAATGAAAGACACAAAAACAAACTTGCATGTACACTCTTGACTCCAGTTACGGGAAAACTGCATAGAAAAAGAGGCTGGAAGGAAAGATGGTGATGAGATTGTGTTAGAGTTGCAGGGTAATGGATTTTTTTTTTTTCTGAAATGTAGTTATATGAGGGAGAGATTTATATGTGGTTATAAAATGGGAGAGATTTATTTTTTATGAATCTATAAATTTCTTTCCAAAAGCTGAAAGACATCTATCAACTGAGATGGTTACCCTACACTATCATGAATTATGAAGTAATCTTTACAATTGTTATTTTTATCAATTGATTAATAATTGCTACTTGCCTTACACATCCAATTTTGAATCTCTGTAAAATGTCATCAAAGAAGCTCTTACTGTACTCTTTTTGGAGCTGAGTAAATAAACCAAGGAAGAAAGCAAGCCAGTGTTTTTTTTTCCCAAGACCACAATTGCCAACTTCATGTGACTTCAAAGTGCCCTCTGCAGATAAACATGTGTCGGCGATGCCCGAATGTCTGTGGGCTCTTTTCACACTAATCCTCTTGGTCAGTCATCATCATTCAATCATAATTCATTTGGTAGAAACAGTTAATATATAAGACCCCCAATTGCATGGTACCCAGAAATTTTGCTGCTACTTCCCTGGTGGCTCACTGGTAAAGAATCTGCCTGCCAATGCAGGAAACATGGGTTCAATCTCTGGATTGGGAAGATCTCCTGGAAGAGAAAAGAAAATAGCAACCCACTGCAGTACTCTGGCTTGAGAAATGCCATGGACAGGGGAGCCTGGTGGACTGCAGTCCATAGGGTCACAAAGAGTTGGACACAACTTAGTGACTAAACAACCAACGAAGATCATATGAAGAGTGGCAGAAACATTACAAGATGCTGTTGCAGGGGCCTCAGACAGTGCTCCTGGGTTCAGATTCTAAGTTAATTCATCAGGCTGTGTGCTGGCCTGTCTCCAGCATGGCCCCCATGCAGCCCTGCCTCCTGCATTCATGCTCTCAGGTAGATGCTTCCGTATCATTTCAGGCTTGTTCCACGTGACCAGGGGACCTGGCAAAAATGATGCTTTGTCAGCTCTGAGACTAAGTCACAGAAGACTTCGTGGCTTCCCTCTTGCTTGCTTGCTCTTGGATCGCTGACTCTGGGCAAAGCTGGCTGTCATGTCATGAGGACATCTAAGCATGCACAGGTCCACGTGGTGAGCAGCTGAGGCCTCCAGCCACCAGCCATGTCAGAGAGGGATCTCAGAAGCACGTCCTTCAGCCTCATCACATCTCCAGATGACAGCCCCGAGTGATACCTTGATCGAAGCCTCCTGAGAGGCCCGGGGTCAGACCCGCCAGCAAAACCTCTGAATTCCTGAGCCACAGAAACTGGGCTGATAAAGGGGCACTGCCACGGGAGTGGGGTGAGAGCGACCATACTGATCAACAACTGCTGTATTCTTTGATTGGTGTGTTTCCTGTCGACCGTCTAAAAGGCCACCAGACAAACTTGTTGATTCAGGAAAGAATGTGCTCATCAGTTATGGGCTTATAGTTGCTGTGGTCACTCATGGGCCGAATGGACGCCTCCTAAATCTTTCTCGTACCCTTTTTAACAGAGTTGCTACATTCACTAACTAGTCTTAAACATTAAGGTGTATTGTTTAACAAGAGACGTCGTTCAGAGACGATATGCATTGTTCTTATCAAAAAGATGTTAGTGACTTGTCTTCTCTTGTCTCCTGGAAGTGGAAGCTGGATAATGTATAATTAATTATGAGGGAGAAAAGCCCAGATTAGGAAGTGGGTGGTACTTCAAGGACCCAGAGTAGAATCAATGGGCATTAACCAGTATCTACTGAAACTATTCAGAAAATTACTTCAGACTCTCTTCAGTCATAATGATAATAGTGACGTTAAGATCGACTATATAGACTTAAATGATTTCCTCTTATTTCACGTCTTACTTGCTATTTTTTAATAAAAAAGCATTTTCGAGTTTTTTGTTTGTTTATAAAGCTAAGTTTATTTAGCTCTGTCGCCATGATTGTCTTTGTAGGGTCTCTGAAAAGGAAACAAGGGCAGGGTATCTGTGTAGTTTCGGGGCCTCGGCTGGGTGAATTTCGGGTGCATCTCGCACTGTGGGGTCGGGTTTGGGCCGAGTTCCGCCTTCCCAGCTTTCTCTGGCCCAGTGGGCATGGTGAGGTGGGGGCCTGGGGCCCCTCTGCATGCACCAGCTGTGAGTGTTGGTGACTCAGCTGTCTGGTTGGGTCAGAGTTTTCTTCTGGGAACACGTGTTTCCTGAAGCGAATAGCTTGGTTGTTTTGTTTGGTCCTGGCATCATTTAACAAAGGCACAGGGAAGTATGCCGGCTTCAGTGCTCGGGTGTTACAGATGTGGACTCATGAAGCAGCAGGTCAGTTCCTTGGAGAAGGGGGTGAGGAGGGAAGAGGATGAGGTGAGAGGAGCTTCCCAGAAGAGTTACTCAGGCGAGAGATAGAAGCGCAATGTGAATTCTGCAGAGATGCGAGCTGGGAAAGAATTTAGATCGTCTCTCAAACTTGAATGTTCCTACAGACCAGCAGGAAATGGCAACCCACACCAGTATTCTTGCCTGGAAAATCGCATAGACAGAGGAGCCTGGCAGGCTGCAGTCCATGGGGTTGCAAGAGTCGGACACAACTTAGCGACTAAACTACCACCACCACTGATCAGCAGGGGATACTGCTGCAATGCAGATTCTTTATCCTGCAGTTCTCGGCTCCCAGGTGACACTGACGCTGGTCTGGGGACCACACTTTTGAGTCGTGAGGTCCTCGACCCATAGAGGGGCATGCAAAACCTCCCCAGCATAAAGTGGTCAGGTGTATTCGGGGAGCATCCCCTAGGTATTTGTGTGGATGGTGGTGAGTGGGGCGGTGAGAGAGAGGGGCCCTGGCTTAGGAGGGCTTGTGGCCAGGAGAGGCTCTGGGACTCCAGGGGCCAGCTGCCCAACCGTGACTGCACATCCAAGGTGAATTAGAAGCATGAGGTCTGAGTTGGTGGGTTCGGAGTGGATGGTGTTCACTGGGATGTTGTGCTTTTCATCGCGGCTGGGCTGCCAACCGCTTCTGTAAGTGAAGGGGTGCCGGGGGAGGTTTAGGCGACTCTGATGGGGGCAGAGAGCCGCAGTGGGTGGGGCCGCACAGGAGGAGGCCTGAGTTCCCCAGAGTGGGGAGCTTGGGAACTTCCTTCAGCTGTTGAACATGGATTAGAAAGCTGGGCCCAAGGGAACGCGAGTGCCGAGCTGGAGAAGGGACAGCCAGCTTCAGAAAATTTCCACTCTGGGCTTGAGATGTTCTCCAGGGATGGATGGCCTGTAGGACACCTCGAGTCCCTGGGCTCCTGGCCGTAGAGTGGGACCACCAAGGCCGGCTGGGGACATGGAGGAACCAGAGTGGGCACAGCGCGAGGCGGGGACAGTGAAAATCAGTGGGTATGCTACCCGGCTTTCCTAAGCGTGGCCCTGACCTGGGCCTGACACTGCTGGGCTGTTCCTAGTTGGATATGTTCCTGGGAAAAAGGCCTTTGTATGAATCAGAAATTCAGAATTTGATCCGTTGATGTTGCAAATGCTTGCTTTCTCTATTCTTTTCAGTTTCATTTGTATCCTAGAGTCGGACACGACTGAGCGACTGAGCTGAACTGAACCAATACTGAACTCTTAATGCTTTTCTCTTTACAAGTAGAACGGGACAAATGTCAGCCTCGTTAATCACAGTTATTCTTGTGCTGTTTGTCCTTTTAAACGATGTCTGGGCCACCTGTTTGGAGAGGATGTTAGGTTTCACCCTGTGCTGGGGGCCCTCCTGGACAGTCCTTCCTTTCCCTGATGCTTTGAAACCCAAACACAGGGTGTGTCTTACTCAGTTTGCCTGGACCTGCTAGCATGAGCCTCAGTTACTGACGAGGAAATTGTACAAGGAGAAAGCTGAGACTCAGGATGTGTCAAGTCAGTTGGTGAAGCCCAGGGACAGAAAATGCAACCATGAAACAGAATCCAGGTCCTCTTAGAGCCCTGCATCCTGGGGAGTGGAGAGGAGATGATGCACTCGGAGGAAATGTAGTGTGTAAGATGGTCAGGGCTGTGCGACAACACGAAGCACGGAGGGGAGCGTGTGTGTGTGGGGTCTGTGTGTGTGTGGTGTGCGTGTAGAGTGTGTGTGTGGGGGTGTGCAGTGTGTGTGTGTGGTGTGAGTGTGTGTGGTGTGTGTGGTGTGTGTGTGTGGTATGTAGGTGTATGGTATGTGTGTGTGGTGTGTGGTATGAGTGTGTGTGTGGTATATAGGTGTGTGCTATGTGTGTGTGGTGTGTGTGTGGTGTGAATACATGTGTGGTATGTAGGTGTGTGGTATCTGTGTGTGGTGTGGTGTGTGTGGTGTATGTGTGTGTGTGTGTGGTATGTGAGTGTGTGTGGTATGTGTATGGTATGTGTGTGGTGTGTGTGTGGTGTGAGTGTGTGTGTGGTATGTATGTGTGTGCTGTGTGTGTGTGGTATGTAGATGTGTGGTATGTGTGTGTGGTGTGTGTGTGGTGTGGTGTGACTCTGCGTGGTGTGTGTGTGTGTTGTGTGAGTGTGTTGTGTGAGTGCAGTGTGAGTGTGTGTGTGTGGTGTGAGTGCATCTGTGGTATGTATGTGTGTGGTGTGTATGTGTGTGGTGTGTGTGTGTGTGGTGTGGAATGAGTGTGTGTGGTGTGTGTGTGTGGTATGTGTGTGTGGTGTGTGTGTGGTGTGGTGTGAGTGTGTGTGGTATTTGTGTGTGGCATGTGTGTGAGTATGTGTGTGTGGTATGTATGTGTGTAGTGTGTGTGTGGTGTGTGTGTGCGTGTGTGTGGCATGTGTGTATGGTGTGTGTGGTGTATGAGTGTGTGTATGGTATGTATGTGTGTGCTGTGTTTGTGTGGTGTGTGTATGTGTACAATTGAGTGATCAGGGAGGCTACTTTGCGGATGTGATGTCTGAGCCAAGGTTGGGAGAAAGTGAGGGGGACATGGCTTGTTCTTCAGGGAAAAGCATTCCCAGCAGAGGGAACAGCAGGGGCGGAGCCTCTGAATCCTGAAAAGTGTGAGGAATAGCCGGGAGACAGTAAGGCCAGAGCTGGGGGCCCTGGGGAGCCGAGTGAGAGGTGAGACTGGAGGGCTCTGGGGTCGTGCAGTCGGTGCTGGAAGGTTGCTGACAGTTCTCTTCTCACGACTCTCAGGCTCGAGCAGCCCTTTCTCTGTGTACAGGACGTGTGTACACACAGGATGGATGTGGAAATTAGGGAGTTGGTGCGGGGTGAAGGCCTAGCAGGGTGCTGGGGGTATCTCATGAGCAAGCCCAGAGGCCTCTCATTGAGTCACCTCACACCCATGCAGCCCAGTTTCCTTCTACTGTTTTCTTTGCCAAGTTGCATGTGCTGCTGCTGCTGCTGCTAAGTCACTTCAGTCGTGTCCGACTCTGTGTGACCCCATAGACAGAAGCCCACCAGGCTCCCCCATCCCTGGGATTCTCCAGGCAAGAACACTGGAGTGGGTTGCCATTTCCTTCTCCAACATGTGAAAGTGAAAAGTGAAAGTGAGGTCGCTCAGTCGTGTCCGACCCTTAGCGACCCCACGGACTGCAGCCCACCAGGCTCCTCCATCCATGGGATTTTCCAGGCAAGAGTACTGGAGTGGCTTGCCATTGCCTTCTCCGAGTTGCATGTGCAGTATTCTTAAATTGTTCAAATCCTCCACATTTCAACACTCAACAGCCTGAAGTATTCCAGTGTCGCCTTAGCAGCTAAAGATCACCATTTCAGCCCTTTATCACATTTAACATTCCCCAAAAGACCTCCCTTGAGTTTTCTCCCACAGATTATATTCTCTTCTGCCTTCTGTCGAGTGTGAGTCTTTGTTATCACTAAACGCATCTGAGTATGAGGCAGTATGCTTTAGAAGATGCAGCAGCTGGCTTGGACAGCCTCTTGTTTGCACAGATCTGTCTGAGTTACTACTGAGTTACCAGTTTGTTAGTTACTAGGTGTTTGAAGGCAATGGCACCCCACTCCAGTACTCTTGCCTGGAAAATCCCATGGATGGAGGAGCCTGGTAGGCTGCAGTCCGTGGAGTCGCTAAGAGTCGGACATGACTGAGCGACCTCACTTTCACTTTTCACTTTCACACATTGGAGAAGGAAACGGCAACCCATTCCAGTGTTCTTGCCTGGAGAATCCCAGGGACAGGGGAGCCTGGTGGGCTCCCGTCTATGGGGTCGCACAGAGTCGGACACGACTGAAGCGACAGAGCAGCAGCAGCAGCAGGTGTTTGAAAGACCTTTAGGTGGTGCCGGCGTGTGCTGACGGCGTGGTTCACAGCCGGCCTTTACGTCCAGAAGAGGGCGCCCTAGTTCCACCGTCGCTGCAGGGTCCTCTCGTCTCAGCTCCCGCTCGGGGCTCTGTTAACAGCCTCCCTGGCAGCCGGGTTGGATGTAGGAGCTATTTCCTCCTTTTCTTCTTCCCGACCCTCTGATCAGATTCTAGCTCGTTCTCTCTGAACTCTGCACTGTACCTTATTTTCATTTCCAAGCCTATTGCCCGGCCTCCTCACCGCACCTCCTCTGCTCCATCCTCAGAATCGGAACACGCGTTTGCTCAGTCATGTCCGACTCTTGGGACCCCGTGGACAGTAGCCCGCCAGGCTTCTCTGTCCATGGGATTCTCCAGGCAAGAACACTGGAGTGGGTTGCCATTTCCTCCTCCAGGGGATCTTCCTGACCCAGGGATTGAACCTGTGTCTCCTGCATTGGCAGGAGGATGCTTTACCACTGGTGCCACCTGGGAAGTTCAGCCCCTCCCACGACACCTTCGGTCTTCCAGAGGAATCGTCCCAAGCAGCTAGTCAAAACCCCTCCCATGCTTTCTGACATTATACGTTGAAGTCTGAATTTCCAGGGAGGCATTCAAGGCCCATGAGAATAGTCTGTTACGTGTGCAACAGTATTACATCTAAAAAATTGTACAGAACTTAATTTAAAAATACCTTATTTCTGAAAAATGCTAACCATCCTCTGAGCCTTCAGTGATTCATAATCTTTTTGCAATAGTAACATCAAAGATAACTGATCACAGATATCACAGAATACACAGGAATAATGACAAAGTTTGGAATATTGCAAGAAGTACCGAAATGTGATGCAGACACAAAGTGAGCAGATGTGGCTGACAGAATGGCTTGGAGAGACTTGCTCAACACAGGGTTGCCACAGACTTTCCGTTTGTAAAAAAAGGCAGCATCTATGACATGCAGGCACACGAGGTCTGCCTGTACCAATGTATCTCGGTAGAGACAGTAAGGCAGGTTCTTCCTGGCCCTTCCGAGGGTGGAGGTCTCACTAGATGGAATGGGTGAGGTTCTTCCAACTGCTGTGCTGAGTCTCCCCCCCGGACCAAGGAGCTCTACCTGTAGGAGGTGTGCAGGTCACCTCAACCCACACACTGAGGTCCACCATTGATAAAACAGAGGGGTGCGGGATTGGATGATGACATCCTTATGATCAACTTCCATGCAGTCATCTTGTGTCATGGAACTTTGTGGGTTCAACTGCATTTCTTTTGATGAGAAAACTTTGGATGCCTTTGATGTGGGCGCATGCAAGCAGACCACCACCTTATCTGGGCAGGGATGGTGGTCTCTTGTTACAGCCCAGGAACAGGACCTGTGGAAATGGCTCCACCGAGTCATTGGGAAGTGGCAGCTACATCCACTTTATGCCAAGCCCGAAGCATGGGCCCAGGAATCTTTGCCAAGTTTCCCAGATGTGGGGCCGGCACTCAGGCTCGTGGTACACGTGGGGCTACCCCCAGGCAGTTTCCTTGCCTCCATGGGGCAATGTTGGGGGCCCAAACTGGCTTCTTGCTAGTGGGACTGCTCTGGCCTGCATATCATATGGCATCTCTGTCAACCAACTACTGAGCCCTGGCTGCTCAAACACGTGGATCGGGTTAAGTTCATGGTCAAAGAGTTCTCTACACTGAGTCCTGGCTGCCTGATTTTTTAGGAATGACTTGTGAGAAGGAAGCTCTTCACTGTTTGCAGGCGTGCTAAGTTGATTCAGTCGTGTCCGACTCTTTGCAACCCCATGGACTGTAGCCCACCAGGCTCCTCTGTCCTTGGGGTTCTTCAGGCATGAATACTGGAGTGGGTTTCCATGCCCTCCTCCTGGGGATCTTCCTGACCTGGGGAGCGAACTCGCGTCTCTTTAGTGTCTTCTGCATTAGCAGGAGTGTTCTTTACTGGTAGCACCACCTGGGAAGCCCCTTAATTGTATGCACTTAGTCAAATACTGTGGCCTCTTTCAAGAGAAAGAAAAAGCTAGTAATTGATGGTTTAAATATTGGTGACTGTCATTTTAACCCTTCATCAGTGAACTCCAAGGACCAAGCTTACATCATCAGTTGTCATCAGGCCTCAAAGAAAAATCTCACAAATAAGTGAACACTTAACTCTTCCCACTTGGGGAATCTTAGAGGATTTAGAACCATGGGACCTATGAGACGTTATCTTGGGAGGAGACTCAAAATTCAGGGAGTCAGTGAAGTTGAGACATGGCCTCCCCAGCCAGCTAAGCCCACAATGAGCATAATTCCAGTGGCCGAAGCCAGATTCTACCTTCCCCAAGTTGGGAAGCCAGCCTGGGAGTCATCAGTGGGTGGGGGAGTTCCTTTATGTCCCTTTACGGCTGCTCTTTAAAATGGCAAATGAGAGTCGGTTTCTGGAGCTCACAGTGGGGGTTGGCACAGAGGAGAAAGACCCTAGGCAGAAAAGTGAGTGGAGTTGGGAAGGTGTTGGTCAACTTGCTTTTTTTTTTACACTGGAGAGGCAAGAGGAGACTAAATTGTAGCTGGTTCAGGAAGGTTGCAGGAAGATTCTTTGCTGAAAGTGAATGCAGCAAATACTGCTGTCAGTTATCCTAAATGCACAGGGCTGCAGGATGGTGAGGAAGAAATCAACGTGGAGCAGCAGATTGGGGTGATTTCCCTGGAGATGGGACCTGGGCTGGGGGCTGCAGTGTGACAAAGTCCTGGATGGATGCAGAGGCCTGGAACTCCCCAAAGGAGCACGGGGTGGTGTGGTGGGAAGCACAGGTGTGGTTCTTGGCTTGGGCGAGTCCCTCCTTCCAGGCTCAGTGGCAGCCAGGGGCTCTGGCAGCTCCAGCATCTGACAGTCCCCTACCCTGAGGCTGTTCACAGGTGCACTGTCGTCCTGGGAACCGTCTTCTGTGTCCTCCCCCCGGGACAGGGCCAGGGGTGATAAGCACAGTAAAAAGGTACTGCAACTAGCTATTTCCTTCTGATTCCTACCATCAAGAAAATGCTAGAAACTGCTAACAAACCCATGATGCATAGAGCTTTTAAAGCTGAATTTACGCTTAGATATTTCAAAAATTCCAAGATGAGCACAAAGATGAAAGAAGTGATGGTTTCTAGAGACAAGAACTAGTGATGATTTTTTAAACTGAGAGATTTCCACCAAAGAGTATACTCAACTTCATTGATTCTTGCCAAAAGGTGAGCGTGGAGTGTATTTCATTTGTTGTACTTTTCATTTTTGTCTCCCAAGCAGCTGGGCTGGGGCTGGAAACTGATGGCTAGATGACTGGCTTTCTTTTTAACCTTTGACCGATGACCTTTAGGGACCAAGGCCACTTCATCAGTTATCACCAGCTCATGGATGCTCGGAGATTTGCCGTAGCTTCCTCCATCACAGGGAAGGGATGGGTGGTGCTTAGCGCTGCCCAAGCCCGGGTGCCATCTGCTGCTAGAATGTGGCCCCGCTGAGCTGCCCCCCACAGCAGGGCTGGCCTCAGGCCCCTCTTACTGCATTCACCCCATGACCACCCCCCACCCCCACCCCAGCTCTGCCAGTGAGCTGACTGGCTGCAGATGGAGCAGGTCAGGAAAAAGAATAAAAGTGCTTGCATTCCTAGAATGTAAAAAATGATGCTCTTTCAATGTTAATACTGTTTTTTCACACACGCCCACTTTCAGATAGTCTAATAGTTTTATTCCATCTTAAAAGATGTCTTTTGTTTTAGTCAGTAACAGCCTTTTATTAACCCATTAATGACACTCTGTTATTAAATTCCTAGCTTGGTTTCTTCTAGACAAAGATAACAGAATCCAAATACAAATTTGTCCACTTCTGTACGTCCAAGGAGAGGTGGCTGTCTGAATGGAAAGAGGGTGATACCTGTCATGTCACACTCAGAGTGGAAATGAAAGGTGATTTTGTTCATCTTAGTAACATTTTAAAAAGTACATTTAGACATAACTGAAACTATCATACATTTCATAAGCATATGAATCACATTATTTTTAATAATACTTATTGCAAAAGATCCTAAACATTTGTTGGTTAATGCAAATAAAATATGTTCAGGTTTGTATAACAGTCACGATATTTTACATCAACTTGTGCTTTTAATGGTTTCCCAGGTGGTTCAGTAGCAAAGAATCTGTCTGCCAAAGCAGGAGCTATAGGAGACACAGGTTCGATCCCTGGGTTGGGCAGATCCTTTGGAGAAAGAAACGGCAACCCACCCCAGTATTCTTGCCTGGGAAATCCCATGGACAGAGGAGCCTGATAGACTACAGGCCATGGGGTCACAAAGGGTCAGATATGGCTGTGCGTGCACACACATGCTTTTAAAATTGTTGCTAGTTTCTTCTATAAAAAGCTAACGTAGCTGACTGTATAATGTGCAAGAATAGAATTTTTGCACTTTTGATACAAATGCACATCAACACCTGAGGAGGCGCGATAGTAACAGACAACGCTCTTCATAGCTCCCCAAACAAAAAAGCTAGTCAATGAGATGCATTTCTACTGTAACTGCTAACATAATGTTTCACATACACAGAAAAAGGTCAGCAGTGACAGCAAATGCTGGACACCTAGGAATAAACACACACACACACACACATATATTTACATAATACATGTTTAAGGGAACATCTAAAGAAAATGGGACAGCTTTTACATGCAAATCCAAAGCATCTCAAAAATTTCACTGGGGTGCACATTAATGTGCCTTAAGTATTGCTAGTTTCTGTGTAAATGAGCAGAAAAGCAAACCTTTACTAATGGTGTCCATCAACATGCATTAATAGAAACTCTTAAGGGAAGTGGTATGATTAGCTCATTAGAGAAATGCCCATCATTGAGCCAAATCCCATGGTGGGTGTAAAAATAGGTGGTAATTTCTTCATGCAGTTCAATATTCAGTGACACCGGCTGCAGGCTTACGACAGTGACCCTGTGTCTTTTCTGTGCAGAGATAATATCCAGAGAAAAATGAATGTTTTGAGTGGAGGAAAGGCAGTTATATGTATGTTAATTAATAACCCATTGGGTTGGAGTGAATTATATTTTTCCCAGCTCTAGTTGAAGAAGAGACAAAATATGTACTGATTTGCCCCATGAGAGATCCAGTTCGACAATCAGCTCTCACAAATGGTCCATCGGATTGGCCATACAGATTGCATTACAGCTCTGCTCTCACCCAAATTGGAGAGGGAAATGGCAGCCCACTCCAGCATTCTTGCCTGGAGAATTCCATGGACAGAGGAGCCTGGCGAGCTACAGTCCATGGGGCCGCAAAGAGTCGTACATGACTGAGTGACTAACATACACCCACCCAGGTAGAATGATGACAAATGCATAATCAACTGGGGAAGACCCACATCTATAGGGGGGCAGAATGTGGGTTATAACTGAAATGACTCACACTCCTACTGCGGGACCTGTGGTGAATAAAAAATAGGGCAGTTCACAGTGAGTGTTTTCTCTTTGATTGGCTTTCTCAGACTTCTGTGTTGACGTTCTGCATGCTGTGCCAAATGCTTTCTATTTGCAGTATCATTTCAATCCTTGGTTGATGAGAGTCCTTTTAAAATATCCCCACTCCAATTTTGTAGACAATTGTGACTGCAAATATGGAGTCTATAATATCAAATCAATAATCATACATTTGAGTCAAGACTGGGATGAGAGGAGCTGAGCATCCTGATTTGGGGTCTGCTGATGCTTCTGTAATTTCACTCCCGTGGTGTGTCCATCTGCTGGATGGATGTGTGATAACACGTATCTCAGATGCCCTTTGAATTGACAGAATGAAGCCTGCCTGTTCCATCCATTTTTCTTTGGAGAAGAATTACCATTGGCATTTAAAATCCAAGTTTTTATCCAGGGGAAGTTATAATTACTTGTCATTATGTAAACCCTAATGAAAGTATTGTTTAAAATAGCAGATTGCAGAACAAAAAAAAATTTTTTTTTTTTTGCAGTAGCAGGAGATGAGACTGAAAAATACTTAAGAGAATTTATGCAGGGGGGTATGTACAGGTCATCCTGAGAAGTTTTAATTTTACTCTATTGAGTGAGTTGCTTCTTTTAAATTACAGTATACTTGATTTACAATGTTGTGTCAATCTCTGCTGTACAGCAGAGTGACTCAGTCTCAGTTATAGATACATACATTTTAAATATTCTTTTTCATTATGGTTTGTCCCAGGATATTGAGTATAGCTCTGTGCTTTACAGTGGGACCTTGTTTATCCATTCTGTATGTGATGGTTTGCATCTACCAACCTCTGACTCCCAGTGCTTCTTTCTCCCTCCCCCCTTGCAACCACAAGTCTGTTCTCTGTGTCTGTGAGTTCTGTTTCGGATGAGTTATTTCATGAAATGTGTTCCACAGAATGCTTGTGCTGGAGTATGGTAACATGGTGAGGGCAAGCTCAGTTAAATCCCAGCTTACTTTAGGGGAAGCCTTAAATAAGTTCATATGCATTGTGATTCTCTAAGAAGGGTTTTTGTAGATTGCTTTTCTCAAACAAAACAATATAATGTGGTAGTAGGCGCACAATGAATAGGAAAACTGCTCCAGTCTGGCACTTTCAGTTTAGTTAATTCTAATATTCTGTGTATACTTGTGTGCAAGTGTGCTAAGTCACCTCAGTCATGTCCAGCTCTTTGTGACCCTATGGACTGTGGCCCACCAGGCCCCTTCTGTCCATGGGATTCTCAAGGCAAGAATACTGGAATGGGTTGCCATGCCTACCTCTGGGGAATCTTCCCAACCCAGGGATCGTACCCATATCTCTTATGGATCAAAGAGTTGGATAAAAGTGGTCACAGAGCATTTTGTGACTACTTTTATTCAAACTTAAAGTCAAATGGAAAGAGATTTACAAATGAACAAAGTTAATGTAAAAGATAGGGGGAAATATGTAAGGGATTCCTGTCCGATTACTGGCTAACTATGGAACCTTGGTTTAAACTTACCAAAGCTTATTTGTAAAGGGGATAATCACACTTCCCTCAAAAGGCTCTCATAGTCTGCCTGGTGCCGTGACTGGTGCTGTACGGTGCTACAGGTAAGTGCAGAGACTTGGGAGGCAGACTGCCTGGGTTTGAATCTCAGCCCTGCCCCTTACTAGTTGTGTGATTCTTACTATGCGTGTGGCATTGGACAATTTAACTGATCTCTTTCTGACTCAGTTTTCCTAATCTGCAGAATGGGAACAATAAGTATACTTAGCAATGGTCAGGATTACAGATAAAATAATACATGTTAGATATTTAAGAAGCTAGCTTCTCTTTACTATTTCCTGTTTTCTTCACAATAGGAGAAAAGTGCTCAGGCTTGCCCTCATTTGTTCTTCCCAGACTGAAGCTGCCTGGCCAGTGGTTAGACCCCACTTACCCCTCTGGCCCCTAAACTGAGTGCTCATGTATTCCCTATCCTGCCCCTGCCTCCCACCTGCCTCCCCATTCCCATCCCTCAGGGTCATCCCAGTGCACCAGCCCTGAGCGCCCTGTCTCATGCATCGAACCTGGACTGGCAGTCTGTTTCATATATGATAATATACATGTTTCAATGCTATTCTCTCAAATCATCCCACCTTCGCCTTCTCCCACAGAGTCCAAAAGTCTGTTCTTTACATCTGTGTCTCTTTTGCCATCTCGCATATAGGGTCATCGTTACCATCTTTCTAAATTCCATATATATGTGTTAATATACTGTATTGGTGTTTTTCTTTCTGACTTACTTTGCTCTGTATAATAGGCTCCAGTTTCATCCACCTCATTAGAACTGGTTCAAATGTATTCTTTTTAATGGCTCAATAATACTCCATTGTATATATGTACCAAAGCTTTCTTATCCATTCGTCTGCAGATGGATATCTAGGTTGCTTCCATGTCTCCGCTATTATAAACAGTGTTGTGATGAACATTGGGGTACATGTGTCTCTTTCAATTATGGTTTCCTTGGTGTGTATGCCCAGCAGTGGGATTGCTGGATCATATGGCAGTTCTATTTCCAGTTTTTTAAGGAATCTCCACACTGTTCTCCATAGTGGCTGTACTAGTTTGCATTCCCACCAACAGTGTAAGAAGGTTCCCTTTTCTCCATACCCTCTTCAGCATTTTTTGTTTGTAGACTTTTGGATAGCAGCCATTCTGACTGGGGTGAAATGGTACCTCATTGTAGTTTTGATTTGCATTTCTCTGATAATGAGTGATATTGAGCATCTTTTCATGTGTTTCTAAGCCATCTGTATGTGTTCTTTGGAGAAATGTCTGTTTAGTTCTTTGGCCCATTATTTAATTGGGTCACTTATTTTTCTATAATTGAGCTTCAGGAGTTGCTTGTATATTTTTGAGATTAATTCTTTGTCAGTTGCTTCATTTGCTATTATTTTCTCCCATTCTGAAGGCTGTCTTTTCACCTTGTTTATAGTTTCCTTCATTGTGCAAAAGCTTTTAAGTTTAATTAGGTCACATTTGTTTATTTTTGCTTTTATTTCCATTACTCTGGGAGGTGGGTCATAGAGGATCCTGCTATGATTTACGTCAGAGAGTGTTTTGCCTATGTTTTCCTCTAGTTTTATAGTTTCTGGCCTTACGTTTAGATCTTTAATCCATTTTGAGTTTATTTTTGTGTATGGTGTTAGAAAGTGTTCTAGTTTCATTCTTTTACAAGTGGCTGACCAGTTTTTCCCACCACCACTTGTTAAAGAGATTGTCTTTTCTCCATTGTATATTCTTACCTCCTTTGTCAAAGATAAGGTGTCCATAGGTGTGTGGATTTATCTCTGGGCTTTCTGTTTTGTTCCATTGATCTATGTTTCTGTCTTTATGCCAGTACCATACTGTCTTGATGACTGTGGCTTTGGAGTAGAGCCTGAAGTCTGGCAGGTTAATTCCCCCAGTTCCATTCTTCTTCCTCAAGATTGCTTTGGCTATTCGAGGTTTTTTGTATTTCCATACAAATTGTGAAATTATTTGTTCTAGTTCTGTGAAAAATACTGTTGGTAGCTTGATAGGGAGTTCATTGAATCTATAGATTGCTTTGGGTAGTATACTCATTTTCACTATATTGATTCTTCCAATCCATGAACATGGTATATTTCTCCATCTATTTGTGTCATCTTTGATTTCTTTCATCAGTTTTATAGTTTTCTATAAACTATAGAAACATATTAAATACATATAGAAACATGTAAAAGTTCTATAAACTTTTCTATAGGTCTTTGTTTCTTTAGGTAGATTTATTCCTAAGTATTTTATTCTTTTCATTGCAATGGTGAATGGAATCGTTTCCTTAATTTCTCTGTTTTCTCATTGTTAGTGTATAGGAATGCAAGGGATTTCTGTGTGTTAATTTTATATCCTGCAACTTTACTATATTCATTGATTAACTCTAGTAATTTTCTGGTGAAGTCTTTAGGGTTTTCTATGTAGAGGATCATGTCATCTGCAAATAGTGAGAGTTTTACTTCTTCTTTTCCAATCTGGATTCCTTTTATTTCTTTTTATTCTCTGATTGCTGTGGCTAAAACTTCCAAAACTATGTTGAATAGTAGTGGTGAGAGTGGGCATCCTTGTCTTGTTCCTTATTTTAGGGGAAATGCTTTCAATTTTTCACCATTGAGGATAATGTTTGTTGTGGGTTTGTCATATATGGCTTTTATTATGTTGAGGTATATTCCTTCTATGCCTGCTTTCTGGAGGGTTTTTATCATAAATGGATGTTGAATTTTGTCAAAGGCTTTCTCTGCATTTGTTGGGATAATCATATGATTTTATTTTTCAATTTGTTAATGTGGTGTATCACATTGATTGATTTGTGAATATTAGAAGAATCCTTGCATCCCTGGGATAAAGCCCACTTGGTCATGATGTGTGATCTTTTTAATATGTTGTTGAATTCTGTTTGCTAGAATTCTGTTAAGGGTTTTTGCATCTATGTTCATCAGTGATATTGGCCTGTAGTTTTCTTTTTTTGTGGTATCTTTGGTTTTGGTATTAGGGTGATGGTGGCCTCAGAGAACGAGTTTGGAAGTTTACATGCCTCTGCAATTTTCTGGAAGAGTTTGAGTAGGATAGGTGTTAGCTCTTCTCTAAATTTTTGGTAGAATTCAGCTCACAGCTCATTTTTTAAGGAGTACCCTCTCATTGCTTATATGTGGAATCTAGAAAAATGATACAGATGCATTTATTTGCAAAGCAGAAATAGAGACACAGGATGGTACTGGGGAGATGAATTGAGAGATTGGTGTTGACATATATATGACCATATGTAAAATAGATAATTAATGAGAACCAACTGTATAGCACAGGGAACTCTCCTCAATGCTCTGTGATGACCTAGATGGTAAGGAAATCCAAAAGAGGGGATATATGTATACATATAGCTGATTCACTTTGCTGTGCAGCAGAAACTAGCATGATATTGTAAAGCAACTATACTGCAATACAAATTAACCTTAAAAAAGTAAGTGAAGAAAAAGAAAAAAATCCACATAGTCTATGATACCTTTTAAATGAAATGTCCAAAACTGGCAAATCTATAGAGACAGAAAGTATATTAGTGGTTACCTTAAGTTGGAGGGACTGCTTGGGTCATAGCTAAAGAATACAGGGTTTCTTTCATCTGCAGATGATGAAAATGTTCTAAATTTTCTTACAATGATAGTTGTACAACTCTATGAATATACTAAAAACCTCTGAATGATATACTTTAAGTGGGTGAATGGTGTGGTATATGAATTACATCTCAATAAAACTGCTCCCAAAAAAGAGTACTCTCCCCCACCAAGACCAACAACTATTAGAGGGTAAATGCTCGGTCCTCCTCCAAAACTATTTATTAAAAAATAAATCTGACAAGGCTTATTCTTTTTGTGGCCATGAATATACAAGTACATTAACATTCCTGGCTGATTTATATTGGGATTGTTTTTGCTCTGGATTACTGCCAGTTTTTGCCCATTCAATTGATGGTCAGTTAAAACCCAGAAGAAGTCCGGACATCTAGAATTTGGAAGGACACAGAAAGGCAAACTAAAAACGGGAATCACACACCACCCCGTGTATAGGAATGTGTGGTGAAAGGGAGGACTGAACCAAATCGATACTGCAGGACGTGTTAGGTGGCTTGTTAGTGACATGCTGGTGTCATTTAGTCACGTTGGTGACAGTTTTAAAAGTAAAAATTTAAATGGGCCACTTGCTTCTTACTCTAGTGTTATTTTGCATCCTTTGTCTGTGATAATGCACATTCCCCCAGATCATCTGATTATATGGAATTCCTTAAGTAGGCCAGCAAGGAATTGATAAGCCCACGGAGGTTTCTAAGGACCTTCCGATATGCTTCCTTCCACATCAGATAGTGGCATCTGCAATGATGCCAGCAAGTAAAGGAGAAACAGGAAAGACACTCCAGTGTTAATAATGGAATCCAAGTTTTCAAAGTATATACTTTGAATTGAAAAGTAAAATCTATAATAGAGCAAGTTAAGGCCAACTAAACACAAATGCTGTGTGTGTGTTTAAACTCACTTAGATTTGTATTTCCTTTTGGGTATAGTCCTAAGATGACCAAAATTTTAAATGATCAAGATATTTACATGTATGTATCATGTATATATGAAGTATAAGGATATATTATATCCATATGTATGAAAGTGAAAGTGAAATGGTTAGTTGCTCAGTATCCAACTCTTTGTGACCCTATGGATTACAGCCCGCTAGGCTTCTCTGTCCATGGAATTCTCTAGGCAAGAATACTTAGGTGGGTTGCTGTGACCTTCTCCAGGGGATCTTCCCAGCCCAGGGATCAAACCCAAATCTCTTATGTATCCTGCATTGGCAGCGGAGTTCTTTACCAGTAGCACCACCTGGGAAGCCCCAGGAATACTAGTTCAGCTCAGTTCAGTTGCTCGGTCACATCCGACTCTTTGTGACCCCATGAACCTCAGCACGCCTGGCCTCCCTGTCCATCACCAACTCCCGGAGTCCACCCAAACCCATGTCCATCGAATCGGTGATGCCATCCAACCATCTCTTCCTCTGTCGTCCCCTTCTCCTCCTGCCCTCAATCTTTCCCAGCATCAGGGTCTTTTCAAATGAGTCAGCTCTTCACATAAGGTGGCCAAAGTATTGGACTTTCAGCTTCAACATCACTCCTTCCAATGAACACCCAGGACTGATCTCCTTTAGGATGGACTGGTTGGATCTCCTTGCAGTCCAAGGGACTCTCAAGAGTCTTCTCCAGCACCACAGTTCAAAAGCATCAGTTCTTCGGCCCTCAGCTTTCTTTATAGTCCAACTCTTTATAGTTGGACTATAAAGAATACTAGAGTGGGTTGCTATTCCCTTCTCCAGGGAATCTTCCCAACTCCAGGTATCAAACCCAGGTCTCCTGCATCGCAGGTGGATTCTTTACTGTCTGAGCCACCAGCCAAGCCCACATATATATAAAGTAAAGAATCTGCCTGCAATATAGGAGCCACAGGAGATGTGGGTTAGATCCCTGGGTCGAGAAGATCCCCTGGAGGAAGGCATGGCAACCCACTCCATTGTTCTTGCCTGGAGAATCCCATGGACAGAGGAGCCTGGCTGGCTATAGTCCATTGAATGACAAAGAAGACTGAAGTGACTTAGCACACATGTATGCATGTGTGTATATACACACCTCTCCAAAGACAGAAGATTTAAGAGTGTTTTTCACATGAATATACCAAAGAGAGATTATCAACCAAAAAGTCAGTTGTTTGCATACAAAATAATCTGGATGAATAGAATCCTTGTGCTCAGCAGTTGAAGACTGAAAGGTTGGTAGTATTCAGTTCAGTTCAGTTCAGTCGCTCAGTCATGTCCAACTCTTTGCGACCCCATGAACCACAGCACGCCAGGCCTCCCTGTCCATCACCAACTCCCAGAGTTCACTCAAACTCATGTCCATCGAGTCAGTGATGCCATCCAGCCATCTCATTCTCTGTCATCCCCATCTCCTCCCACCCCCAATCCCTCCTAGCATCAGACCCTTTTCCAGTGAGTCAACTCGTCACATGAGGTGGCCAAAGTATTGGAGTTTCAGCTCTAGCATCAGTCCTTCCAATGAACCCCTAGGATTGAGCTCCTTTAGAATGGACTGGTTGGATCTCCTTGCAGTCCAAGGGACTCTCAAGAGTCTTCTCCAGCACCACAGTTCAAAAGCATCAATTCTTCAGCGATCAGCTTTCTTCACAGTCCAACTCTCACATCCATACATGACCACGGGAAAAACCATAGCCTTGACTAGACGGACCTTGGTTGGCAAAGTAATGTCTCTGCTTTTTAATATGGTATCTAGGTTGGTCATAACTTTCCTTCCAAGGAGTAAGTGTCTTTTGGTAGTATTAGTGTTTTTTTTTTTTTTATTTATAGCCTTGTCAAATCAAAATTATGTGAAAATATTCCTCTCTCAAAAACCATTCTAGAGAGTTAGCTTATACAAAGCAGTGTGTGTGTGTGTGTGTGTGTGTGTGTGTGTGTGTAGGAGGTTGCACATAAAGGTTTGCTCAAAACTTTTCTGCCGCCATCAATGAACTGAGTTCCATGTAAGTGGTGGAACTTACGTGGTGGCTTCCCCCCCAGAAAGCCATGACTTTATAAACAGATTTCAAGCAGCAGGGCTGGTAATGAAGATGTATGTGACCACAGACTTCAAGGAGGGGAAAAATCTACTCATAATAGAAGGATCATCAAGCCTTAATTGTAAGAATGTCTCTGACTCTGAGAACATTTTTTCCAACAAAAACCCCACTTACACTCATGGCTTAATATCCTCATTTAAGAAATGGAAGACATTAAATTTTAATTTATATTCCATTTTTATGTCTGTTTTTATCATCCCTCTAATGCAGACTGTGTGCAGTTCAGTTCAGTTCAGTCGCTCAGTTGTGTCCGACTCTTTGCGACCCCATGAATCATAGCACGCCAGGCCTCCCTGTCCATCACCAACTCCCGGAGTTCACTCAAACTCATGTCCATTGAGTCGGTGATGCCATCCAGCCATCTCATTCTCTGTCGTGTGCAGAACAATACAAATCATAGATCTCATTTCCACCCAACAACCTCATCAACCAAAAAGGTGATGACACAATCTTATTTTGAAGCCAAGACAGTAACAAACTTCAGTACTTTCAAAGTATCATCAGTATTTTTAGTTAGAGCACAATCGCTGAAGAGAAAATGTTATACTATTTTAGTAATTTCAGTGGAAAGCAAAACAAGAATTGGGTATCCTCCAGGTTTACAGTAGCCCATACAGTAAAAAGGCTTTTGTCAAGTGTTGATTCTCTCCTCATTAAGGAACTGTCTGAGACTGTATTCCTGGGTCAACTCATGCCTGCTTCTCCTAATCATAGTTATGTCTCAGTATCCACGACATGGATATAAACAGATCCATGGTTAAAAGTAAACAGATGTGGTGATCAGGCAGTGCCCACCTATCCATTTGTCTTTAAAGTGGCAGAAATTGAACCTTTAGTTAGTAAGATTTGATTGTTTAAATTCTTACTACAACCATTAAAATGTAGTCCCTTTCAAAAGGATAAATGCCCAGATATTATTTTTAAAAATCCAATAGTTAGCCCTCTACCAAGTCCAAATATCTTGCACCTTAATGATCTACTTGTATCGAGAACCAAAATAAAATGCTGCTTCAACCATATTTTTATTTTCTAAATATCCCTTCAGTGCATAAGAAAAGCATCATTCCCAGATGAAAATTCATTAGTCAGTCTTGGACTTTCTGTGACTGGATACTCCTGCTTCTAATAAGGTTGGAAAAATACCTCCTGGATGACTTGCAACGTCTTCTACTGCCCACATATCTACCCTGAGCGCTGACAGTGCCTTTAAAAGCCTTCTGGGCAACATCAAAAACCTTGTTATTTACTTACCTTGGAGCAAGTTCGCTTATCATTTAGAGAAGTTCTCAGAACCCTGCTTGTCTCTCACCTTTCTAAAGACTTTAAGCAGATGCAAGGCCGTGGCCATGAAATAATTTATCACATTTGTGCAGTGGTAAATTATAACTAGAGATAGGAATTACCCCTTTACTGCATACAAATGATGTTTTTACAAGGTATAATTAAAAGCAGAATCTTTGAAATCACAATATAATACTGAAAAACACATACACATGTATTGTTAGAGCAATTCGCCCATATTGGAGTTCATGTTCTATTGCTTCTTCGGATCTCTTCTATTAACCTTTAACCACAAAGACTTTGTCAGATGCTTTAGATATCCAAGCACTGCACCTGACTGCAAAGATGCTGAATTCATAGTCTCTACGGAACAGAATCTAAATGGATTAAACGCAGACCAAATAACAACACTGGATGCCAGTTCCAGGAACCACATCACAAATCCAATGAGAAGAGTGCGGTTCCTCTTTTGGAGGGCGTGTCTGAGACGACCCCATCAGCCACAGCTGTCCCTCCTCTCTGCAATGACACACCAGTTGCCATGGTCGTTCCCAGAGCTCAGGATATGGAGCTCCGACACACTCTCCTTCAGCAGGCCACAGAGCTCACCTTCTCGAAACACGTGGTAATAACGCATAAAGGCTCTGGAGTCCGAAACTTCGGACTGTCCTTCTTCGACAGAAATGGCGTCCCCTGGGTTGGAGTCTGTGGAATCTGCTGCAGAAATCCTCCTCCATGATTTACTATCAGAAGCAGTGCCCTCTTCTAAGTTATCTTCATCCACACAGCTCTCCTTAGCCTTGGTGCCACCCAGAAAATTCCCATCTCCGTTTCTCCTTATGACTCCGGGATGGTCTCCGTTTAGCTGTTTGCGTATGGCGGGTGCCCTCACCCACTCCAGAGGTCTTTGAGACGGCTCCACAAACACTTCCTCATCTAAATTTTGCTCTCCTGCTGACAAAGTCTCTGGATGACCTAAGTCGAAACTTGAGTGTCTTGAAGGCTGAATGGATATCGTGCTATTGGCCCAACTTTCGGTGTTTTTCAGGGGTCTCACTTTTTCAATTTGCTTCCTCAGAGTGGATTCATCCAGAGATCTAGAGGAAAACCAGGAGCGAAATGATTTCCCCAGGGTGTTATAGAATCCGTTTTCTTCCTCGCCTTTCTCGGAAATATTTGCACAGCAGGTGCCAGCCAGAACAGAGTCGCAGTCCACGCTGTGGGACCTCTTCGAGTTGCAGCGCCCCTCAAAACACACGGAACAGTGGCAGGCGGAGCAGGGCGGGTGGTAGGGATGGCCTCTTTCTGGGTGCCCACACTGCTGCTTTCTCCCTGGCTGGCCGGATTCTGAGAGGGGTTGGGAGCACAAGGCTTTGTTCCATGGAACAAGCACGTCTTGCTTCTCAAAGTGCCGCTTCTTCTGTTCCATGGCCCAAACATAAATCATCAGCTGGCCCCCAGGAACTAGGACCCTGGCCATTTCTTTTATGGCTCTGATTCTTCTTTGTTTTGTAGAAAAATGATGTATGACTGAAAAAGAAGAAACTGGATCTCAGTGTGTATACACATTTATAGACTTGTATTTTCTATATAAAAACTAGTCTACACATTTATAGACTAGTATTTTCCATATAACAGTGATGCAGTTTTGATGAATACTGGAGTGGGTTACCATTTCCTCCTCCAGGGGATCTTTCCAACCCAGGGATTGAACCTGCATATCTTGTATCTCCTGCATTGGCAGGTGGATTCTTTGCCCATTGTGCCACCTGAGAAGCCCTTGACACGTGGTAAGTACCCCTTATTTCCTGCAGCTTGGAAAGATGGTAGAAATAGCACAGACCTGGTTTCAAGAGAAGCATAGTTTTTTAGGCAGACCCTGGAGATACTGTGGGTTTGCTTCCAGACCACTGGAATGAATAAAGTCACACGAATTCTTGGTTTCCCAGTGCATATAAAAGTGATATTTACACTATACTGTAATCAGTTAAGTGTGCACTAGCATTATGCGTTAAAAAACAATGTATGTACCTTAATTTAAAAATATTGCTAAAAACTGCTAACCATCACCTGAGCCTTCAGTAAGTCATAATCTTTTTGCAGCATTACACCCAAGATCGCAGGTCACCACGCAAATATAATGATGAGAAAGTTGAAAATGTTACCAGAATTACTAAAATGCGACACAGGGACACAAAATGAATAAATGTTGTTGGCAGAACGGTGCCAATAGACAGCAGGTTGCCCCAACCTTCCATTTGTAAAAATGCAATGTCCTCAAAGTGCAATAAAATGAGATATGCCTCTGCTTATTAGACAGCTAATCTTGGGCAATTATTTAACTTCTCTGGACGTTCTCTCTTCATGTATAAGAAGACACCTAGAATGAACAATCTGTAAGGCCTCTTCCAGGTCTATAATCCTGTGAATTTTGTTAGCCAGAAGAATGACCTGTGTGAATTAATAAAATTTGAAAGGGAAAGCTAACCCTAAGTTAGGTAAATGTTCCCTAGTAGAATTCTATGAAATAACTTGTTGTTTTAGTAAATTATTTGTACTTCTGAAGCATCACAAGATCAACACCACTGGTTGATTAATACAGTTGGTTAATAAGTTAATCAAGCAAGTGTAAGTAGAGAAAATGTTAAAAAAAATCTGTTTAGAAAATGCAAAGGTAAGTCATCCAACCTCCAGACCAAATGATTCCTTTTAATTTTTAATAATGTTAATATAATATTAAATTGTATTTACTTAAGAAAAAGCCACTTACAGGTCACCCTTTTACTTGCAGTTCTTTGCAAGTTAAAATGAGGGTCAAGTGGGAATGCCTGTATCTAGTCTTAGGGGGGTTATTAGATGCATTTTTATCAAGCAGGATTTAGAAAGTACTAGTCTGTGAGCTCCTAGAGTTTAATCACACTGTGTCAAGAAAAAAAATCACATTATTTTTGCACACAGAAGCTTATCACTTATTTCAGGTAGGAAATTGGCTCTAAAGAGAGTCTGGACATTGCTTCTTAGATGTGAGTACAGAGCGGTTGAAACAGTGCCTGTAACCTTAGCATAATGCAGAGGTACAAATAAATCTCTTTAGTTTACATGGCACAGAGAGCTAGTAAACGTCTAAAGTGAGATTATTATATAGATAAAGCTGTCAAAGGGAGATTATCCAAGAGGCACACTTTGTGTTGTTCCCAATCGGGTTTGCTTTCCCATCAGCAGAGCGCAAACCCTGGTTTCTCTTACTATACCATGCAGGAACCTAGAGGCCCGAGGTTCAAATGCACTTAAGTTATTTGTTTATAGCTGTGCTGGGTCTTCGTTGCTGCATGGGTTTTTCTCTAGTTGTGGCTAGTCTCTGGTTGCAGTGCTCAAGCTGTTTATTGCGGTGATCTTGTTACAGAGCACAGGCTCCAGGGCTTGCGGCTTCTAGTTGCGACACACAGGCTCAGTAGTCGCAGCTCCCGGGCTCTAGAGCACAGACTCAATAGTTGGGGTGCACGGGATGCCAGGCTCCCTGGCATATCGGATCCTCCCAGATGAGGGATCGAACCTGTGTCTCCTGCATTGACAGGCGGATTCTTTACCACTGAGCCACCAGGGAAACCCTCAGGTGCATTTAGAGAACAAGACACTGGTGTATTTTGTCCTGGATCTAGCAGTGACCAACTTTGTGATCGTTGACTGATCACTTTACTTCACTAGTTGTCAGGCTAGTGACACTGAAGAGTGAGCCCTTTGCAAGCTTACACTCTTTTTATTAATTTATTGATGTCTTTTTAAATTTTTGTTATTTTTTGGCCACACCATGCAGCAAGCAGGGCCTTTGGGATCTTAGTTCCCCAACCAGGGCTCCAACCCAGGCCCACTGCATTGGGAGTGCAGAATCTTAACCACTGGGCCACCAGGAAAGTTCCCCCCAGAGCTTACACTTCTTTAGTAGTGTCTTGGTCAATGAGCCGAAAGGGGGCAGAGAAGTCAGGACTGAGTCAGACTTAGGAGAGCACTTACATTCAGATCTATGACTACTCCTGGTCGTTAATATCTCCCATAGCTTGCACCGAATTCACCCTGAAACTTCCGTGGGTGTGTTTTCTAAACGCAATTGATCCTTGTTACCTGTGGATTCTGTATCCACAAATTCGCTCGCTCGCTAAAATTTTTTTATAACTTCAGAACTCTGTATGCTTAGCATTCTTGTGGTCATTCCTTGACGTGAATAGTACAACAGAACAGTTGAGCTTCCCAAGGCACATGTTCCCAGCTGGGGTCTGAGGAGGAGCTGATCCGCCTTCCTGTCTCAGCTCTGGTAGTGTCAACAAGTGTCCTTTTCACGGTCTGTTTAGTGCCACGTGTTCTGCATTTTTGTGTTTTTGTTCATGATTTCTCTGTTGATTAATTGACAAAAATATTGTGACCAGAGGCTCACAAGAACCTAATCCCGTATTTCCCCTGGGAGCAATGGTTTGGGATTTGTTCATTCAGTGTTCACAGGCCATTATAGAATATAACTTCCGTGAATAATGAGAATTGACTGTACTCTTGTGTTTTGACTGTAAGGGGGGAAAAAACACCATTAAAATAGGATGATTTTAATACAGTAATTTCTTTCTAGCAGACTTATAGACCTTCAGCATTTTAGGATTCTTGGCTTCAGAAGTTTTGTTTTTAAGGAAGAATATCTTTATACTTTTCATTCCTTAATATTGCTTTATGTGATAATCCATTTTAATACCATAATTTCACCCAGGAAATATCTGAATCTTTTATATATTTAACATATAATACTAAGTAACTTTTAAGCCAGATGTTTTTAAAAAGAAAAACTTATAATACATATAAGATGTATTATACATGCTATACACATATATTTTATTAAGAAACATTGTAAATGTAAATAAGTGGGACTTAAAGATGTATTTTGCCTGGAGAATCCCAGGGACAGAGGAGCCTAGTGGGCTGCCGTCTATGGGGTCGCACAGAGTCGGACACGACTGAAGTGACTTAGCAGCTTAGCAAAGATGTATTTATATGAATTATCAATGTCAGGAAACTGTGTTGAATTTTAAAGAATACAGAAGTCCCTTGTTGTTTAAAAATTGTAATTTAAAGGCAAAAGTAGCACTTGGTGTATGTTTCCTGTAGGATAGGGTGTTGACTGAACACATGGGTAGGTCGAATTCAGTGACTGGATTCCAGAATCTTATGAGGTTACACATAGTCATCTTAAAAGTCCTGTTATATCTTGGTATTTTATGATGTATTGTTATTTAATTTTTCAAGTGTGTCTCATTTGACTGTAAGTATTCAGAACCCATGGGTTTAGTATGAAGCAGAATTTTACAACCTCAGCACTATTGGCATTTTTAAACAAGCTGGATAATTCTTTATTCCAAGGCAGTGGGGACCAAGTAGATGACAATTGAACACGCAACACTCAGTTGTGACAACCAAAAATGCCTCCAAACGTTGACAATATCCCCTGAGAGTGGGGTACAATATAATCTCAAGTTGAGAACCACTGGCATGAAAATTTTGTTTACACCATTTCAATATATGGACAAATTTTTATAAAAATTTTATCATCCTATTCTAAAAGTAAGTAGAAAGACTGTTTCTTTTTGTTATCTGTCAGTAAAACATAAGGAATGTATAATTAGGTTTGATGCTTACCCTCTAATATTATTATTAAGAGACATGGAAAATATATATTTATATATTTAAAAATAGTAAAAAATATATTTCTTCATGTTAAGCAAGAAATGACAACATACAGCATTCTAAATAGGGAAGTAAATCTATATGGACATAGGAGAGACAGTTTAGTGAAATTTCCCCTAGTTCTAAATGTAAAAACTAACTGGAAGTTCATAAAAACACATGCTGGGTTTCCACTGAAGGAAGCATTTTTCACTGGAAGATGGCAGCCAGCTGTTCTCATCTCCTCTTCGGGCAGGAGACTTCAGCTGAACAAAAAGAAGGACTCAACAATGTACAACATGGAGCACTTTCTGAAAGAGCAAAGTTGGTCAGTAGTCCCATGCCCGCAGCGGTGGTTCAGCAGCACAGCCTGTTTGTAGGCAGCTGGCTGTAGAAATTCTACAACTAAAGTAAACAAAAGAAGAGCAAGCACTTCTCTGACCTCTCTGCAGTTTCTAGTTCTTCAGGTGGCATGACCAAACCAAAAACTTTCTTCCTACTGAAGATTCAGAGGACAGTGTATTGTTTCTTGGTTCAACAAGAATCCCTTCTCTTAATTCTTACAACCAAATGGAGTTAACAGTTTCAAAAGCAGAGAAGTAGGGCTGTCAAAGAACAGGTTTCCATGGCAACCACCTCTTGCCAGTCCTAACTGGTTCGAAGGTCATGACATCCAGGTCTGCATCCCCTCACTTTGCAAATATACAGACCCCCCCCAACTAGTGTGAATAAATCGATTTCTTGTCTATTTCAGGAGAGAGCAAATAGTCGTATTCTGTATGTTTATTAATATCTAGCAGTCAGTTTTGTATAGATTCACCTTGCTTTGATAAAGCTTGTTATATTCAAATATGTTAATTATTTTAAAAGTGTGTTGGATGGAATAATTTTCCCTGCATGAGATTTCTCACTTTGGAAAAGAATTTCCATAATATTCCCTCACATAGCATGATTCCTTAGCATATTTAAATATGACTAATATGACTATGGACAGGGAGGCCTGGCGTGCTGTGATTCATGGGGTCGCAAAGAGTCAGACACGACTGAGCGACTGAACTGAACTGAACATACTAGGTTTCAGGAATACATGTATTAGGTAAAATGAGCCTTGTGATCAGTCACTCAGTTGTGTCCGACTCTTTGCGACCCCATGGACTGTAGCCTGTCAGGCTCCTCTGTCCATGGGATTCTCCAGGCAAGAGTATTGGAGTGGGTTGCCATTTCCTCCTCTAGGAAAATGAGCCTTATCTGTCCATATCTCAGGCATGGCTTTTTGCTGCTTTTTCTCAGTTTTGCCATGTGTATTTTATGGGCACACTTGTTGGGAGGATATGATGGGTGTATTCCCTAGCTTTGTGAATGCTCTATGACAGTGAGAGAACAGGGTGGCAAAGTAGACCCAATGCAGTCTGGGACCAGGCGGGCCTGTCTTCCCCAGAGACTTCTGTACCATGCGTGGCAGGTTGGTGACATCCTTCCAGTGACAGTCAGTGCGTTAGTCTTACAATATTTTGCTAGTAAAGGCCACACTTGTGGGCTGAAAAAAGTAGTATGACTTCTAGAGATCTACTTCACGTTTTAAGAAGCTGGCTTCATTTCAGTAGAGCAAAGTATTGTTTTCAGTGAGTACAACTCTAATACTTTGTCATTCATAAGTGGAAGAAACTGGAATGAGTCATCTAAAAGAGGACAGCAACAGTTTGAGGGTTAAACGAGATAAAAGAATCTCATGTGCCACTGTAAGTACACTTGAAATTAAATAATTCAGTTGAAAAATTTTTTTAATTAGATAAAGTGAATTACATGGATCTTTCTACAAAGAATGGATGTTGAGTTGTGAGAGTGTCCTCAACCAGGTGGCGTTTTTCCCACGGTGAAGAGCGAACCTGTGATGGGGTTGCCTTACCGCCTATGGAGATGATGGCATCGAAGCACTGATCCCTGAAGGGGAGGTTAAGGTTGTCACACACCACAACTTCACAGCCTCTGCTCTGGGCAATCTCCACCAGCGCTGCACAGTAGTCACAGCCCAGGGTATGTACCTGGCTGTTCACTTTCAGATACTTTCCAGTCCCACAACCTGTAAGAGAAAGATCTGTGTTACACGCTGTCCTTAGTGGAAAATGCAGTACTGTCGGTTACTTTGTCTTAGGGATTAGCAGTAACTTACAGGCCAACCTTGGAGATATTGCGGGTTCCATTCCCGACCATGGCATTAAAGCAAGTGTTGCAATAAAGTGAGTCACATGACATTTTTTTTTGGCTTCTTAGTGCATTTAAAAATGGTGCTCACGCTGTAGTCTTTTCAGTGTGCAGCAGCATTAAGTCTATAAAAACCATATACGTACCTCATTTTTTAAATAGTGTATTGCTGAACAATATTCATCATCATCTGAGCCATCAGCAAGTCATAAATGTTTCTTCTGGTGGAGGGTTTGAAATACAGGGAGAATCACCAAAATGTGACGGACACAAAGTGAGCAAATGCTCTTGGAAAAATGGCGCCAGTAGACTTGCTCAAGGCCAGGTTGCCACAAACCTTCAGCTGGTGCAGAACACAATATAGTATCTGGGAAGTGCAATAAAATGAGGTCTGCCTCACTAACCAAGAGAGAACCCAGCATGGACTGAAGGAAAACACAAATGAAAAGCCTTCAGAGAGCATGGACATGTTTTTACATAGAGAAAAGGAAATGGAAATGGGAAAAAGAAATATTATTTATTGACTATCTAATAAGGTCATGTCCCTAGGGGTTTCTTAACATGATAGTACAACCAAGAAATGTCAGCTGGCCCCCAGCAGATAGTAATAGGTCCTAGTATTATTCAGTTCAGTTCAGTTCAGTTCAGTCACTCAGTTGTGTCCGATTCTTTGCAACCCCATGAATCATAGCATGCCAGGCTTCCCTGTCCATCACCAACTCCCGGAGTTCACTCAAACTCATGTCCATAGAGTCGGTGATGCCATCCAGCCATCTCATTCTCTGTCATCCCCGTCTCCTCCCGCCCCCAATCCTTCCCTAGTATTATTAAATATAATAAATATTAATACATTAATATTAACATATAATACTATTAATAATAGTGCTATTATTATTGATCCTAACTATTATTAATAATAATAGTTCCCTAGTATTCTAGTGGTAGGGTCCAGTCTCTTTGTAAGTTACTTTCACATACATATTTCTCTGGATTTATGTGTTCTGGGCATTTAGTCTTGTGTTATCAAAACTTCTTACCACTTGCCACTATATAACAACTTTTCAACTTCTATAACAATTATAAAATAAGTTCTACAAAAGATCATGGCATCAGGTCCCATCACTTCATGGGAAATAGATGGAAAAACAGTGGAAACAGTTCAGACTTTCTTTTTTTGGGCTCCAAAATCACTGCGGATGCTGATTGCAGCCATGAAATTAAAAGACGCTTACTCCTTGGAAGGAAAGTTATGACCAACCTTGATAGTATATTAAAAAGCAGAGACATTACTTTGCCAACCAAGGTCCGTCTAGTCAAGGCAATGGTTTTTCCCGTGGTCATGTATGGATGTGAGAGTTGGACTGTGAAGAAAGCTGATCGCCGAAGAATCGATGCTTTTGAACTGTGGTGTTGGAGAAGACTCTTGAGAGTCCCTTATACTGCAAGGAGATCCAACCAATCCATTCTAAAGGAGATCAATCCTGGGTGTTCATTGGAGGGACTGATGCTAAAGCTGAAAGAGCAATACTTTGGCCACCTCATGCGACGAGTTGACTCACTGGAAAAGACTCTGATGCTGGGAAAGGTTGGGGGCGGGAGGAGAAGGGGACGACAGAGAATGAGATGGCTGGATGGCATCACCGACTCTGTGGACATGAGTTTGAGTGAACTCCGGGAGTTGGTGATGGACAGGGAAGCCTGGCGTGCTGTGATTCATGGGGTCGCGGAGAGTCGGACACGACTGAGCGACTGAACTGAACTGAACTGAACAATAGAACGGGCCTTTCAAAAGTTTAAAATTTGAATGAAAGAAGGGATTCAGCATCTTTTTATCCAATCTGTTGTCAGTGCTAGCTCTTGTAAGATTATTTTTTAAAAAGCTTCTTTGTTTACTTATGGCTGTGCTGATTCTTTGTCACTGAGTGCAGGCTTTCTCCCGGAGAAGGCAATGGCAAGGCACTCCAGTACTCTTGCCTAGGAAATCCCATGGATGGAGGAGCCTGGTAGGCTGCAGTCCGTGGGGTCGCTAAGGGTCGGACACGACTGAGCGACTTCACTTTCACTTTTCACTTTCACACATTGGAGAAGGAAATGGCAACCCACTCCAGTGTTCTTGCCTGGAGAATCCCAGGGACGGGGGAGCCTGGTGGCCTTCCGTCTATGGGGTCACACAGAGTCGGACACGACTGAAGTGACTTAGTAGCAGCAGCAGCAGCAGTGGGCTTTCTCCAGTTGCGGAGAGTGGGGTCACTCTTCGTTGCCGTGCGCTGGCCTCTCACCGTGCTGGATTCTCTCGTTGCAGCTCCCGGGCTCTAGAGCACCGGCTCAGCGCTGATGACTTGCCCTGCGGCATGTAGGGTCCTCCTGGGCCAAGGATCAAACTTGCGTCCCCTGCGCTGGCAGGCAGATTCTCAACCACTGGACCACCAGGGAAGTCCTCTAACAAAGAATATTTTTTCTTAAATAGACCAGTTTTGACATTTGCTTTCCGGTGAGACCCAGATAATTCAAGGTTCACACAGCACATAGATTTAGATCAGTCAGGTTTCCCTGATATTATGCTAAAGAAGCTAGTGACATAAAGAAACGGTCATCTTGAAACAAAACCTTCCATGGTCTAGTGCCTAGTATTCTGTTCTAGCGCAGACATATAGTCTATTTCTTTTTTCAGAAAGATTTAAAGATCTCATTAGAGCTTATATCCCTACCTATTGGCATTGGCTGTAGATTTTTTTGCCTGAAAGATAGTTACCACTATTCAAAGATGATTCACTTGCTGCTTTTGAAATACATCACAACACTCTTTGATGATAACTCCTTAGTAGGAGCTATTCAAAATTATATGAGACACTAAAAACATAATTAAGATTCACCAATGCCAGCTGAGACAGTGGAGAGCTTGTGAATAAAAAATAAGATTTCCAACTTTATTATTTCAGTGTAAATGATTGAGGTCTTAGAAATATTTTAGATCTCATAGCCATACTCCTAAGAATGCTTTTGAGAAAAACGATCCAATATGTAACAGCAATCATGGGGAAAATATAATCCATAAAGTATTTTAAAATTGAAATCCTGAACATTTCAAAGATGATGCTCGTATTTTAAGAAAAATAACCTTGTAAATTTTTCTGCTGTTTTGAACTGGCTCAGGGGATACATTTGGAAAAATAAAAGGGAAATTACTTCCAAGATACTAATAAAAACAGGTTCATGGAATATTAGAGCTAGAGGGATGTGTTCAGAGAGCATCTGGTAGCAACAAGGAAACCGAGGTCTTCTTAGATCTTATCATCTCCTGAAGTGTTTCCAGTGCCCCTGATGCCCTTGATTTATCCCATATTCATTTCTTGGTGTGTGTTGGGGGGGGTGCTGTGCTGTTCTGCTTGCAGGGATCTTAGTTCCCTGACCAGAATTGAACCCTGAGTGCCGAGTCCTAACCACTGGACCACCAGGGAATTCCCTCATGTTCATTTCTAACAGCATTCTTTTTTTTTTGGTTCTGAATACCTTTTCTTTTTTAAATTGAACTGCTTTACAATGTTGTGTTAGTTTCTGCTGTACAACGAAGTGAGTCAGCTATAAGTACACACATATCCCTCCTTCTTGGACCTCCCTCCAATCCCAAGCCTCTCGGTCATCACAGAGCACTGAGCTGAGCTCCCTGTGCTATCCAGCAGCTTCCCACTAGCTCTCTATTTTACACGTCATAGTGTATGTAGGTCTATGCTGCCCTCCCAATTCATCCAACATGGCATTCATTTTTAAGGATAGTAATGGGACTCCTGAATACAGTGCAATTATCTGTTTTCTAAGTGCAGACATGGAGGTGCTAGAGAGGGGAGATTTTATCCTAATGAGGAAATGAAGAACACTGCCAAGCCTAGTCACCCCATTATCTTAAACAAGCAAGAAGTAAATCAGAACACTTTTGATTCGGCAGCTCCTGTACACAGCGGTCACGCTCCTTTACAAAATCTCATTAAATGATAACCTCCTGTAGTACTGAAGAGCCACCATAGCAGGTGTCTGCATGCTTCTGTCCCGCTTTGTTCTGTGTTCTGCTGCACAGTAGAGCTAAGGAAGAAAACAGATAATTACCTCAGTTCAGCGAGACGTTTTGGCCCATGGTGAGTAAGTACTTGCCAGAAATAATTAATCTGAATGTTCCCTCTGAAGTTTGCAGAAAGAGCTACATTTTTAAAATTGAAGTGTTTTTTATTTTTATTTTTTTCGTTTTGGCTAAGACCTGATCTGAAAGAGAATTCTCTTTTCCTCTGGGAAAAGGAAGAATACAGCCTGTTTATTTCTCCTAAACCTTTTGAAGTCAGAGATGAGGGAATAGGTTTTGTTCTGTAGGCCTGGTGCCTGCCCCTTAGTAGGAGACACTCTAAATTTTTATTGACTCAGAGAAGAAATGATAATTAGAGAATGACTTAGCAAAATAAGTCTGACCACAGAATATGGGAAAAATAATTGAGAGTTAAAGGGCAAAAAGGAACTTTGATTATTGAAAAATTAGTTTTAGTTATGTGTACAAAAATAAAAATTTCAATATTGTTAGGATAGTTGTCTCTGATGTCAGATAAAAAGGTCACCTTGTTCAGAAAGGAATATAGCTCTAGTCTTTATTTTGCTTCTAAACAAAGTAAAGATTTTAACCCAAAGAACACCCACCATGTACCATGTTCTTTTTAAATATTATAGTCTATTTTTATTCATAATTTATCAGTTTAAGACTTTGTTGAGAGAAATACGAGTTTTATATATAAGGGTAAAGTTATACTAAAAGGGATTGGTTAGCCAAATATGGTTCTGTTTTATTTATTTTATTTTCTATTGGAGTACAGATGATTCACAATGTTGTGTTACTTTCAGGTGTGCAGCAAGGTGAATCCGTTATACACATACATATATCCCCTCTTCTTTTTAGATTCTTTTCCCATATCAGTTATTACAGATTATTGCTTTACTCAGCAGGTTCTTACTAGTTATCTGTTTTATGTATAGTCGTGTGTATGTGTCAGTCCGTCTCCCAGTTTATCCCTGGCATGTATGCTCTTCTAATGGCCTTAAGTTAGTAGCCCATTTCAGGAAAAGGTTGCCTTCACTGTACAAGCTACCATATTTCCTAAGGGTACTTTCATTTCTTCTGTCTTTGAATCGTAAGCACTCTTTATATTTAGACACGGTTGCTCTCCCTTCATTCCTGATCCCTCCCTGAAGACATAGTTCCCATCAGGAACCGTCATCACACACCTCAGCAGATCAGCTTCGCTGGGGAACAGGGTGATGTGCTTAACAAAATTTAGCCAATAAACAGTTGCACCACTAAAACAGCATAGCAGGTAGAGAATCTCTGTGTGGGCAACTGGAGCCCAGTTACCTTAAATGTTTGTTACCAATGCGAAGTTTTATTAATCATCAGTACTGGAGTGGGTAGCCTATCCTTTCTCCAGCAGATCTTCCCGACCCAGGAATCGAACTGGGATCTCCTGCATTGCAGGTGGATTCTTTACCAACTGAGTTGTGAGGGAAGCCCAAATCATTAATTCAGTTCAGTTCAGTTCAGTTGCTCAGTCGTGTCCGACTCTCTGCGACCCCATGAATCACAGCACGCCAGGCCTCCCTGTCCATCACCAACTCCCGGAGTTGACTCAAACTTACGTCCATAGAGTCGGTGATGCCATCCAGCCATCTCATTCTCTGTCGTCCCCTTCTCCTCCCGCCCCCAACCCCTCCCAGCATCAGAGTCTTTTCCAGTGAGTCAACTCATCGCATGAGGTGGCCAAAGTATTGCAGTTTCAGCTTTAGCATCAGTTCTTCCAATGAACACTCAGGATTGATCTTTAGAATGGACTGGTTGGATCTCCCTGCAGTCCAAGGGACTCTCAAGAGTCTTCTCCAGCATCACAGTTCAAAAGCATCAATTCTTTGGCTATCAGCTTTCTTCACAGTCCAACTCTCACATCCATACATGACCACGGGAAAAACCATAGCCTTGACTAGACGGACCTTTGTTGGCAAAGTAATGTCTCTGCTTTTCAATATGCTATCTAGGTTGGTCATAACTTTCCTTCCAAGGAGCAAGCGTCTTTTAATTTCATGGCTGCAATCAGCATCTGCAGTGATTTTGGAGCCCCCAAAAATAAAGTCTGACACTGTTTCCACTGTTTTTCCATCTGTTTCCCATGAAGTGATGGGACCAGATGCCATGATCTTTGTTTTCTAAATGTTGAGCTTCAAGCCAACCTTTTCACTCTCCTCTTTCACTTTCATCAAGAGGCTTTTGAGTTCCTCCTCACTTTTTGCCATAAGGGTGGTGTCATCTGCATATCTGAGGTTATTGATATTTCTCCCAGCAATCTTGATTCCAGCTTGTGCTTCTTCCAGCCCAGTGTTCCTCATGATGTACTCTGCATATAAGTTAAATAAGCAAGGTGACAATATACAGCCTTGATGTACTCTTTTTCCTATTTGGAACCAGTCTGTTGTTCCATGTACAGTTCTGACTGTTGCTTCCTGACCTGCATACAGGTTTCTCAAGAGGCAGGTCAGGTGGTCTGGGATTCCCATCTCTTTCAGAATTTTCCACAGTTTATTGTGATCCACACAGTCAAAGGCTTTGGCATAGTCAATCAAGCAGAAATAGATGTTTTTCTGGAACTCTCTTGCTTTCTCCATGATCCGGCGGATGTTGGCAATTTGATCTCTGGTGCCTCTGCCTTTTCTAAAACCTGCTTGAACATCTGGGAGTTCACGGTTCACATATTGCTGAAGCCTGCTAATCTAAATACCAGTCAAATTAGTCAATATAGACTTGATTTTTTTAACTAAGTGGAAAACCTAGAAAGAAAAAGTGTTTCCTTTGGAGGATAGTTCTTTGGTTCTGTGGGCTTCCCTGGTGGCCAGTGGTAAAGAATCTGCCTGCAATGTGAGAGACACAAGTTCAATCCCTGGGTTGGGAAGATCCCCTGGAGTAGGACATGGCAACCCACTCCACTATTCTTGATTGGAGAATCCCATGGAGAGAGGAGCCTGGAGGGCAAATCCACTGGGTTGCAAAGAGCCGGACATAACTGAGTGACTAACACTATTGTTCTCCTTCCTTTTGTCTAGTAATCCCTTTGGATTCTTTCCTTTTTATTGATTTTTCTTAATTTCAATCTTATTTTTAAACTTATCTTTCATTGTATAATTAAAATAATCCTACTATTGAGTAGTAAAAAACTATAAATAACATAAAAGTCAAAAGATACAGATGAGTAAAATAACATTTGGATTTCCAAGTGCAGCGGTAAAGAATCTGCCAGCCAGTGCAGGAGACACAAGAGACGCAGTTTCGATCCCTGGGTTGGGAAGACCCCCTGGAGGAGGAAATGGCAACTTGCTTCAATATTCTTGCCTGGAAAATTCCATGAACAGAGGAGTCTGGTGGACTACTGTCCATGGGGTCACAAAGAGTCAGACAGGACTGAGCTACTGAGCACACAAAATAACATTTACTAAATTGATTTGCACAGGTATCCTTAAAGAATATTATTTGTGTTGTAATTTGTAGTAGCAAATGTAGCAAACAACATACATATCTGTTGGTGTGGTGTTATTAGCACAGAAAGCTATGTAACTTTTCATACTCAATAGCTATATAAGAATAAATATGCTGTGCTGTGCTCAGTCGTGTCCAACTCTTTGTAGCCCTTTGGACTGTACTCTGCCAGGCTCCTCTGTCCGTGAGATTCTCCAGGCAAGAATACTGGAGTGGGTTGCCATTCCCTTCTCCTGGGGATCTTCCTGACTCAGAGATCAAACCCACATCTCCTGTGTCTCCTGCATTTCAGGGGGATTCTTTTGATCTCAATATACAAAAAGAAACAAAAGCTAGCTAGCTGTATAGCAGTCTGTATAACATACTAATTTGTGTAATTGAAAAAGGTAAGTCTACCCAGGCACACACTTACATGCACAAATATGCTTATATTTATGTGAAGTATCTCAAGATTAAATAAGAAGCTAAGAGCATAGTGCCTCTGATGTAGGTTACTTGGTGCTGGGAGACTGGGATGGGAAGATAATTTTCACTATACATTTTTCTGTACCTTTGTTACTAAGCCATTTAAGTGGATTACCTATCAAAATAATTTAATCAACTTGTGTTCCCCTAATATTCAAACTGTTTACTCAAATGGTTTCATCATTGGGAGTTACTGATCTTTTTAATTCTGACTCTGAAGAAGGTTTTTGATTCTGATTAAGAAAATTACTTTTTTTTCTATCAGATATGTTGCACTTAGTTTTACCTAGTTTGATTTTGGTTTTTTACGTCCCTTGTATTTATGTCTAGATTTTTGCCTTGTAGAACCTTTTAAAGTTTATGCAGTCAAAAATACCAAATGCAGTCAATCTTCATTACTCACAGACTCAGTATCTGCATGCTCATCTATTTGCTAACGTTTATTTGTAATGCCAGATCTGTACTGACAGTGCATGAGTGTCTTTAAACAGAAACACACATGAAACAAGATTAGGTGTTGATCAGTTGACAAAAATATTGTGACCACAGGCTCATAGGAACCTAATCCTATATTTCCCCTTCGGGCGCCAATTCACTATTTACTAATTCTGGGTTCACAGGAGCTTTATAGAATCTGACTTCTGTGGATAACGACAATCAATTGTATTTTCTTTTATGGTTTCTGACTTGTTTTGTGTCATACATGGAGAGGCCTTTTGCTTTTGAGAATATTAAAAAAATAACATAGTCATCCTCTAGCCCTTTAATCACTCTATTTTCTTTTATTTAAATCTTTGCTCTATTTGGAATTTTTGATGTAAGATATAATCAGGCTTCCCTGGTAGCTCAGAGGGTAAAGAATCTGCCAGCAATGTAGGAGATCCAGGTTCAAACCCTGCGTTGGGAAGAACCCCCGGAGAAGGAATGGCTACCCATTTCAGTATTCTTGCCTAGAAAATTCCATGGACAAAAGAGCCTGGTGGGCTGCGGTCCATGGGATCGCAAAAAGTCAGATACAACTGAACAACTAACACTCACTTTTTTTCATGAGAAAGTAGCATATATATTCTGTTGTCTCCAAACCTTTTCATCCCAATTGATTTAAGATCCTGGTAGTTTGCTTGTACTATGAGTGGTAAGAGTTCCAAACCCACCGCATCTTCTGAAACCATTTTTTTTTTAGTTAACACAATAGAGATATTTTTAAATATTCTCCACTTCTACATGACATGTACCTCTTCCTCAAATTCTACCCTGCTTGCACCATGTTTAACAAGCCGAAAGCCCCAGGCACATCTGTTTCTCTTACCAGCATTTTGACTGAATGTCAAATTAAACAGAACTTGTGACTCCAGACTTACGATTCATACAGGTCCTGTGTACATGCGGTTACTAGAGAGCAGATTTAGGTGGGAATGCTTCCAGTGGAATCATACCTTGTCTTAAAACTTAATCTGAGCTCTCCTGGGCAGTGGCTACCACTTCCAGATTCCCAAACATACTGAGCTGAAAACTTCCCAGCAAATCAGAGATTATGAAGATATGATCCAATTTATGTTCTAATAATAAAACACCTACAGAATAGTTAAGGGAAAGAATTCCTGAGATTCATAAGAGGTGATAGGGCTTCTTGTATGTTGCCACTCAGTCATGTCCAGCTCTTTGCGACCCTATGGACTGTAGCCCTCCAGGCTCCTCTGTCCATGGGATTTCTCAGGCAAGGATACTGGAGTGGATAGCCATTCCCTTCTCCAAGAGATCTTCCTGACCCAGGGATCAAACCCAGGTCTCCTGCATTGCAGGCAGAGTCTTAATTGTCTGAGCCACCAGGGATGCCAGATAGAACCTCTTCTTATACACAATTCTGGCTCTTCTGTAGAAGGCATGGGAGCCCCTCAAGGTGAGCCACCAAAACACTGTACTCACAAATGTGAATGAATCTACATTTTAAATGGTCAGATTCACAAGTGGCCATGTCAGTCCAGGCAGATTCAGCCAAGGTCGGGTTGATTTTGTGAAAGGATATGCACAAAGGCTCTGAGAAGACCGCCTCTGTAGATTTGGGGAACTTTTCTACTTTCTGGTGCGACCTCATGAATTTCTGCTATAAAGTGAATGTTCTAGGTGCTGACGTGCCAAGGACACGGTTTCAGACTTTCGGTTAGAACAGAGATGAAACGTGAATCTGAAAAGGAAAGGCGCAATGGAGTATATACATCAGACTGCGTGGCCCCGCCCGGGTTACCTATGTCCGCGATGAGGCTGCCTGGTTTCTGCCCCTGGAGGAACTGGCGGACGCGGGGCCAGGCTTTGCTCTGCAGGTCGCTGAAGCAGGGCGCGGCGCTCGCGTACGCGTCGTGCACGTGCTGCTTCTCCAGCTGGGCGGCTGCACGGTCCATCCTGGGGAGAGCGGGGCACGCCAAGGGGTGCGGTTCAGAGCGGGCACCCGAAAGGCTGATGGAGACGCAGGTTTCCTAAAACGGGAACTTACGACTGCCAAGGTTGTGCTGCTTTTATCCTTTCTTTTACTCTCTCTCTCTCTCTTTTTTTTTTAAAAGATTATTTACTTTTTAATTGAAGGATAACTGCTTGACAGAATTGTATTGGTTTCTGCCAAGCATCAACATGAATCAATCAGAGGTACACATATGTCCCCTCCCTCTTACAAACTGCAAAGAACACAGCCTTCACCAGAACCTCACCAGCGTTGTCGAAAGACTAGCAGATGCATCGCTCTTAACTGTACATTTTCAGAAAACAAGTCATTTGGGAATGTGCTAACTGTAATGTGTTTCTGTGCAAGATGAGTCCTTAATTTTGGAAACATTTACAAAGGTCTTAGCAGTGGTTCACTCTGGATAAAACTCTTCTCTTGTATACTAAGGAGATTAAAATTTTATAACATGCATTTTGCAACTCCAGTCCAGTCACAAAGCTGGATTGATTCTACCTTTTGAATGTCTTTGGATTCCAACCATTTTCTTTACATCCTGCTGATTCTGTTTTAGAAAAGACCTCATTTCTTGTTTCAGTTACTTCAACCACCTGTAAATGGTGTTTTTTTTTTTTTTTTTGTCCCTTCAATTTCTTGCCTTCAGTTATGCCACAATTGTTTTTCTAAAAACATAAAACTGTGCTGCTCCCTATCTAGACTTCTTCAAAGGCATTTTATGGCTTGTCTGCTCAAGGCCGGGTGTCTCAGGAGGGTATCCATGGCTGTTTCTGATCGGGCCTTCACTTACCTCTTGCAGCAATTTCTCACCTTCTTTCCCCAGCATCGGGGCACCTGTCATACTTAGTGACCTGAGGTTTCTCAGACTTGATGCATCCTCTCTCATCCAGGGGCTGGTACAGATTCTGTGCCTTACATGACTAACTTCTTTTCATTCTTGGCCCAAGCATCACCTCTTCCAGAAGGACTTCTCTGACCTCCCATGCAGGATAAGGACAGAGAGCAGTGGGGAGGACTTTCCTGATGGCGCAGTGGATAAGAATCCACCTGCCAGTGCAGGGGACACAGGCTTGTTCCCTGGTCCGGGAAGATCCCACATACAGTGGAGAAACTAAGCCGATGTGCCACAACTACTGCAGCCCGTGCACCCTACAGCCCAGACTCTGCAACAGTGAGAAGCCCTTGCACTGCAGCTAGAAAGTAGCCCCACTCACCGAAGCTAGAGGAAACCCACAGGCAGCAGTGAAGACCCAGCGCAACCAAAAATTTAACAGAACAAATTTTTAAATAAAAAGGAGTGGGGAAAGTAGAAGAACAGGTCTTTGAGGCTTCTGTTTGTTTAGGGTTTGGTCTTTTAATTATTCTCCTGTGAGTGAGGATATCTCAGGGTATGTGAGTGAGGATATCCCAGGGGAGTGGCCAGGGCTCAGACCGTGGCTTTGTACCAATCAGTATCAAAGTGTTTTTAATCACTGAAGAACCCACTTGGCCCTACCGCTGCTTATCAACTGGCTCAGTCCCATCCCCATCCTCCTGTTGCGTCCCATGCACCCTCTGTGGTTACTGAGGGCTGTAAGTCTATTAGCTGTTTTTTTCTCTAGCCCTGACTGGAAGAGCCTAGGTAACAAGGGCTTATCTTATTTAATGCCGAGTCCCTAGTGGTTGGCACACAGCAGACCTTCAATAAATGAACAAAGAAAGAACCAGAGTGGACTCTGAGTACGGAGGGTAAGAGAATAAGCTGGGGAGTGTGGGAAGAGGGGACCATGCACACCCACAAGCTTGCAGATGGGAATGTGGTAAGAGAAGGTGCTGTCTTTGGCCAGCCTCTGTATTCCCTCCACCCCCCACCCCCTGGTCTCTGTCACTCTGGGGAGTAGAAGGCACTTGGGTCAGATGGCATCTGAGGAGTTACCCCACTGTAAAATGCCTACCTTCCACCTTGTATTTAAGAAATATCTTAATGAGAGATACATAAAGACCATGTAAATATTCTGTTTCCATTATCTCACTCACCATTTTTTTTTATTCTAATTTTTTTGGCCACCGTACATGACATGTAGGATCTTAGTTCCCTGACCAGGGATCGAACCCATTCCCCCTGCAGCAGGAGCTTGGAGTCTTCACCACTGGACCACCAGGGAAGTCCCTGCTTACCACCTTCAGCGTCCAATCCATTGATGACTCTTTCTAACTGAAGTATAGTTAATGTACAATATTATATTAGTTTCAGGTTTATAACATAGTGATTCAGTATTTTATTGATTATACGTTTAAAGTTATTATGAAATAATGACTATATTTCCCTGTGCTATAGTGTAACCTTGTTGCTTATCTGTTTTATACATAGTGGTTTGTATCTCTTAATTCCACAACCCTATCTTGCCCCTCCCCTTTCCCTCCTGTTAATCACTTTGTTGTTTAATTGCTTCAGTCGTGTCTGACTCTTTTGTGATCCCAAGCACTGCAGCCGCCAGGCCCCCCTGTCCATCGGATTCTCCAGGCAAGAATACTGGAGTGGGTTAACCACTAGTTTGTTCTTTCTGTGAGTCTGTTTTTTTGTGTGTGTTTTGTTATGTACATTTGTTTGTTTAATTTTTTAGATCCCACATGTAAGTGAAATCTTATGGTATTTATCTTTCTTTGTCTGACTTATTTCACTAAGCATAATACTCTCTTTGAGCACTGTAAGAATAATATCCATGTTGTTGCAAGTGGCAGACTTCCACTCTGTTTTATGAATGATGATATGATGATATTCTCAAATTATGACAATGATGATATTCTCATTCCATCATTCCTTTCACTGCGAGGAAGAGCTTTTCAGGATTTAAATTAGCAGTAGGTTATCCTTAACTGAGCTTCCCTGATAGCTCAGTTGGTAAAGAATCTGCCTGCAGTGCAGGAGACCTTGGTTCAATTCCAGGATTGGGAAGATCCCCACTCCAGTATTCTTGGGCTTTCCTGGTGACTCAGCTCGTAAAGAATCTGCTTGCATTGTGGGACACCTGGGTTTGAACCCTGGTTTGGGATGATTCCCTGGAGAAGGGAACGACTACCCACCCCAGTATTCTGGCCTGGAGAATTCCATGGACTGCGTAGTCCATGGGGTCACAAAGAGTCAGACACGACTTTGTGACTTTTACTTTTCACTTTATCCTTAACTATTATGGGCCTGCCCACAGTCCCTGCAAAAAATCTGGCAACTCTAACAGAGTACAAATCTCATTTGTGATGTCTGACAAAACTTCCACCCAAACTGAAGCAGCTTATATTACACCCTCAACTAGAATACAAAGTAAACATATGGCTGCCTATAACTGCCTACACATGAGGAAAAACCCAAACACTGAATGCTTTTCTCAGTAATCAAGATCTCAGTAGACTTAGGTCTGCTTAAAATTGTCCCCCCTTAAGGAATCAGTTAGGCAGTACAGTCTAGAGAACTGTAGAACAAATGCATTTTACTTTATTACACTTGCCAGTGTTAAAGGCTTCCCAGGTGGCTCAGTGGTAAAGAATCAGCCTACAAACGTAGGAGACCCAGGTTCAATCCCTGGGTCAGGAAGATTCCCCTGGAGAAGGAAATGGCATCCCACTCCAGTATTCTTGCCTGGAGAATTCCATGGACAGAGGAGCCTGGTGGGTTGCAGTCCAGGAAGTCGCAAAGAGTCAGACACAATTTAGCGACTGATCACACACACACACACCGATAAAGTGACAGTCAACATGAGCTTGATGCCCTTCAAGCTGGCTCCATCTACAAGCTCAGAATCTGTAGTATTTGAAGAGCACCACGTGGAGACCTTTCCATAATTCTTCCCCAACGTTGCCCAGCTTCTACCATGAACAAGTAACTTCAAAGAGTTGTTTGAAAGCATGTGAACGGTATAAGTCCGTTTTGTTGTATTTTACACTTAAGATTATATTCTGCAGAATATGTAGCTGACTGTGAAATTAATTTGCAGAGCTGGAGCCATCCAATTTGACATTCTTGATACTCTGTGGATTTATATTTCCTGCTCTGTGTGCATGCTAAGTTGCTTCAGTCATGTCTGACTCTTTGTGACCCTATGGCCTGAAGCCCTCCAGGCTCTTCTGTCCATAGGATTCTCCAGGCAAGAATACCAGAGCGGTTGCCATGCCCTTCTCCTCAGGAACCTGCATCTCTTAAGTCTCCTGCATTGGCAGGTGGGTTCTTTACCATTAATGAAAACTGGGAAGCCCTTCCTGCACTATACGTATATGCAGATTCCTTGTGAATGTGGTCCTATGACTAAGCTAGTAAGTCCAGTACTACAGTACTAGCGTAGGGTTCCAGCTGAAGCTAGGGATGTGGGCTTTGCTTTTAGCCAGGCTCCTAATCTGCATGCTGACAAACTTGAAGAATAAGTCACAGAAAGTGATGCCCTGCACATCTGAGAATGAGTTTGGATTTTAAGTGCAGTGCAAAGTGGTTCCCTGGAGAGCAGAAGAGGGGAGAGAAAGTGCTAGGAAGCTAGTAGGAGGGGTCAGTGGCTTGGTGTGTTTTCTGTGGAGAGAGGACCAAACAGAGAAACATCAGCATTTCTTGCTTCTAGCCACAGGGTGGTCAGTAATAGGTCACAGATATTTGGTTTTCCTGTTCTGGGCGTGTAACTAGGGTAACACTTCTCCACCCAGCTTGATTCAGGCAAAGCCACAGGATGTGCTTTGACCATTACACGTGATCAGAAAAGATCTGGGCAGAGGAAAATTTCTGGGCAGAAGTTTTACCAGCCAGAGTGTGTGTCTGCGATCCTGGAAGCACCAGCCCAGGTCTCCAAGTGACTGCTCTTGATGGGTGGACAGTATGCATGTTTTTAGCCAAAAATAGGGCAATACACAGCTCATCAAAAGAGATGTGGATTATCTACCTAGATAATGGAAAAGTAAACTCTATCAGCCACGTTCTGTTAGAAGATCACTTGTTACTATGTGAGTTTGTCCTGTTTTTTCCTTCATAAACATTAACACTTTTCTCATTACTGTAGATAGAACTAAATTGGGAGAAAACTGAATATAATTCTGTCTCCCACTTTTTGAAATTAATACTGTGAGCCAAGGAAGGAAAGGAGAGAGGCAGGGAGCAAGGATGCTAATATCTGTGGGCCTGAGAGCATGAAGGCGTCAAGGTGTTGCTGAAAGCACTTTCTGTCAACGTGTGTGGGTGGGTGTGTACTTAACAATAACATGTTAGTCTGAAAAGTAAGAGGATCTGTCAAAGGTAGTAGTGGAAAAACATTTGGAGATATGAGATTCTAGGGAATATGTAATCTGTCCCCAAGCCTGAGCCCGTGCATTTATGACCATTATTTACAGGCCTAGACATTTTAGAAATTAAATACTTTTAAAAACCTGTGCTTATCTGCTCTTCCTTTGAGGAACTGTACCTCCCTTTGGACTTCAAATGATGTTGGAGCCTGCCAGTCATGTAGGACAGGGGTGGACACATGACCTCATCTAAGAAAATCATTCTCTCTCCCCTGGGAAACTGACAAGAGATAGTTGAAGCCAAATCACTAGAGGAAATATCCTCCAGTTTCTCCTAAGTCTTACCTTTCCTGAGGTTTTTTTTTTTCCCTATTCTATCAGCTACTTGATATAATCCCAAAAGGTCCCTTCTTGCTTGAGGAAGAGTTTGTTTTGCGGGCAGAGGACTTTAGTTATTTCAGACTTCAATGCATCTTCATGATCATAGCATGGACCTTAGGGGGTGCCACGGTGGAAAAGAAGTGCTGCGGCCTCCAGCGTCCCGGCAGGACTTGGCTCCCACAGATGGAAGGACTCTGGTTGGAGTCCTGGAAACGGAACGCTGGGATGCAGTGTCCTGTTGGGACCAGTGCCAGCCTAAGAGATGAGCAGACTGTTCTACTGCCACCATCTTTGCTACTGCAACATCTTTTTTTTTTATGTCCACAGCCTAGAATCTGAGCTGTTATTACAGCTTCCTAGTCGGTCTCTCTGTCCCCCTTGACTCCCTCCCACTCCCCCCACTTGTCACCTATAATACATCCATAATGCGGGGAGGTTGAAATACTCTTTTTTCAGTTACCATTCACTTGCTGGAGACATATCCTATAGTAAAAGGCGACTGCAAAGACTACACTGCATGATGCTGTTCTTGGCTTGATGGAAGTAGCTTGTACTCTCCCTCCAAGAACTCAAGAAAAGCAATTTAGAATCTCTATTTTCATGCTGGTACTGGATAGTTTTCATCTAATATCCATTTGATCATCTCCTCTCCCTGTTGAAAACCCTTCAGGAGACCTCTCTGGGACAAAGCTTACACTCTTCCATCCAGTATTCAGAAGCTTCCAGGACCTGATCTCAGTCTGGCTTTCCAGCCATATTCTCTTACTGCGACAACTCAAATTCTCAGCTCCACCCAAAGAACTCTACTCACATTTCCCTGAGTGGGGACCTTGTTTACAGCTCCTCATTCAGGTCTTTGCTAAAGTCAGCAGGCTCTTCTTTCTCATCTGTAGTGCTTCCCTTCTGAAATCTTATCTGCTCTTCGAAGTCTGGCTCAGCCTCCCCCTTCTCTATAAAGACTTCATGGATAGCTATCAATAAAAATAATCATTTCCCCTAGTATTTCTATATATTGCATATTTATTATTGCTGTCACTCTTAGAGCATTTCTCCTGATTCTGTCTTGAACTTTCAACTCTGTGTATGTTCCCAGCTTGATTAGAAGCTCCTGGAGGGCAGAACTGAAATTGGACCTCTCTTTTACATGTATCATAGTGCTTTCACTTAGTAGTTAATTGTAGAACCAATGAACTCTTTACTTAGCTCCCTATGCAAGACAACAATGCTTTACTCCAGGTAAACTGGTCCTCAAATATTCGATCATAAATCACTAATCCCCTGATAAGAGTCAAGAGGCTCTCAGAGGCTCCCAAGGCTAAAACTAAGCTTTCCCGGTCATGTTTTGTGTTTCATAATTTCCCTTCCCTTGCAGAGGCCTATTCAGAGATATACCCTAGACACAAAACAGTCCCAGTTTTATAACTGAAAACAAATATAAATACTGTAAATTGTTCTCTTATTATAAATGCCACAGAAGACACATATTTTAAAAAGAGCATAGGGCTGCTTTAAATTTCAAAGATATATTCAAACTGTGATTCTAAAGTTTAAATACAAAATGGTCAAGTCAGGTCAAAGACTTTACTTACATTATAAAAAGACTTCATCATGATATAATTAAGTTTATGTAATCTTTTACAAAAATATTTAACGTATGGTACTTAAACCGACATTTTCAAATACAAATTATACTGCAACCTTTTGTATGATAAAACACTATCATTTCACAATATGCCGACGTCCTAGAAACACATTTTGTTCTCTAATAAAACACTGAATACATTCTTGTTATTTTAAAACTAGTTTCAAATTCTTTTTTCCACCTGGTGCAAAAATAAACTCTAGCTTACTTTATATCACAATGTCATAACTTTTAAATGATAGGAATTGGGCCTAATTAGGTTTACTGAATATGCTCATATTATGTGAATTGCTGTAATAACTGAAAGCTACTAACCTGAGTCATCTTGTGATTACAGAAAATTACTTCTTGTCTTTTTGATTCATGGCAGTTTCCACCCTCAGAGAGTGACAGTTGCTCATAATTTTCTCAGTGTGTAATGTAAACGCAGTGTAGTGGGAGGAGAATCAAACAGCGAGGTCCTTTCACGCGGTGAGCCACTGTATATGAGTCTTCGCAGGGAATACAGGCTCTATTAGGGAAAAAAAGTACTAAAGTTCATTTTACATAATACAACTATTGAACCAGCTATAGCCCACGCTAACTTCTTGACATATTCCTGAATTACCCAGAAAAGAAGGGATTAGAATGAACTGTTAATATATGGAATGTGCCAGAACTATAAGAGCATTTTCTAAATCAATCCCTCAGCTTTCTGTAAAACACCCAGTACTTTCTCCCCAAATTAAATAGGATGATTTAATCTTGTTCCTCAAAAAAATTACAAGTACTGAGAGTCAACATCGAATCCAGTGGTTTAATTACTGTAACTTTTTAAGACATATGACTAAATGTTATTAAGTCATCCCAGTACAATTTAACTGTTCAATATTTGTTCTTATTATCAGCTATTTCCATGTCACTTTGACAAGTACCCCTAGTTATTCTTCACTGTTCACATTTATTTTTTTTCTTTTTACATAATAGAATAGGTTTGTCATGAAATTCATCAAAAGACTCTGAGTTACATTAAAAGGAGGACATATGCAGAAAAACACTCTGTAATGGGGAGGTCTTGGGGTGTAACATGAGGTCTGGAGAGATGCCTGGTGCAGTCGGAAAAGCCGGTCGGTTAACATCTGGGGGCCTGATTCATCTGTAAATGAGGCAAATGGACTTTCATCTTGGTCACAGTTCTCAGTCACTTTCCTCGGTCTTCACGTCCTTTGCGTACGCACCTTAGTACCACAAACTGTGCCCCTGTATTACACATAGTGATTCTCAGGATGGTGGGGTGGGATGTCCGTGGCGTCCCTGAACTTGCTGGGGCTCTCCACCCACCCCAGTCCTGATCCCTGTTTAAGAAGCACTGATCTGTGTGTGCTTTGCAGAGCTTCTCTCTGGTCTTCAGAGTATGTATATAACCCATCATCTCTCAGTCACAGGCAGGCATACGATCTGTACCACTGAGAGCCACGAAGGTTGGCACTTTAGGAAGAACACTTAGAAAGAGTCTTGAAAGAGTTACTAGTCAAAAGATTTCATCTTTCCTTTGGCAGTTCCAAGCCTGCCTGAACCAAAGGAGAGGATGTTTTGTGTGTGTTGTGTCTGTCACATATTCTTTCTTTCTTTAATTAATTTATTTTTAATTAGAGGATAACTGCTTTAAATACCGTGTTAGTTTCTGCTGTACATCAACATGAATTGGGCCATATGTATACATACATATGTCCCCTCCTCCTTGAACCTCCCTCCCACCTCCCACCCCATCCCACGCCTCTAGGTTGTCACAGAGAAGCAGGTTTGAGCTCCCTGCATCAGACAGTGGATTCCCACTGGCTGTTTGACACATGGTAATTTATATGCTTCTAAAATTCTCCAAGCTAGGCTTCAGCAATATGTGAACCGTGAACTTCCAGATGTTCAAGCAGGTTTTAGAAAAGGCAGAGGCACCAGAGATCAAATTGCCAACATCTGCTGGATTATGGAGAAAGCAAGAGAGTTCCAGAAAAACATCCATTTCTGCTTCATTGACTATGCCAAGGCCTTTGACTGTGTGGATCACAATAAACTGTGGAAAATTCTGAAAGAGATGGGAATACCAGACCACCTGACCTGCCTCTTGAGAAACCTGTATGCAGGTCAGGAAGCAACAGTCAGAACTGTACATGGAACAACAGACTGGTTCCAAATAGGAAAAAGAGTACATCAAGGCTGTATATTGTCACCCTGCTTATTTAACTTATATGCAGAGTACATCATGAGGAACACTGGGCTGGAAGAAGCACAAGCTGGAATCAAGATTGCTGGGAGAAATATCAATAACCTCAGATATGCAGATGACACTACCCTTATGGCAGAAAGTGAAGAGGAACTCAAAGGCCTATTGATGAAAGTGAAAGAGGAGAGTGAAAAGGTTGGCTTGAAGCTTAACATTCAGAAAACAAAGATCATGGCATCTGGTCCCATCACTTCTTGGGAAATAGATGGGGAAACAGTGGAAACAGTGTCAGATTTTATTTTTGGGGGCTCCAAAATCACTGCGGATGCTGATTGCAGCCATGAAATTAAAAGACGCTTACTCCTTGGAAGGAAAGTTATGACCAACCTAGATACCATATTAAAAAGCAGAGACATTACTTTGCCAACCAAGGTCCATCTAGTCAAGGCTATGGTTTTTCCCGTGGTCATGTATGGATGTGAGAGTTGGACTGTGAAGAAAGCTGATTGCCAAAGAATTGATGGTTTTGAACTGTGGTGCTGGAGAAGACTCTTGAGAGTCCCTTGGACTGCAAGGAGATCCAACCAGTCCATTCTAGAGGAGATCAATCCTGGGTGTTCATTGGAAGGACTTATGCTAAAGCTGAAACTCCAATACTTTGGCCACTTCATGCGACGAGTTGACTCACTGGAAAAGACTCTGATGCTGGGAGCGATTGGGGGTGGGAGGAGACAGGGAAGACAGAGAATGAGGTGGCTGGATGGTATCACCGACTCGATGGACATGAGTTTGAGTGAACTCCGGGAGTTGGTGATGGACAGGGAGGCCTGGCGTGCTGTGGTTCATGGGGTCGCTAAGAGTCGGACACGACTGAGCGACTGAACTGAACTGAACTGAACTGATGCTATTCTATCAATTTGTCCCACCTTTTTCTTCCCCCACTGGATCCACAAGTCTGTTCGCTATGTCTGTATCTCCATTGCTGCTCTGCAAATAGGTTTATCGGCACAACCTTTCTAGATTCCACATATATGCATTAATATATGATATTTGTTTCTCTCTTTCTGACTTACTTCACTTTGTATAATAGGCTCTAGGTTCATCCACCTCATTAGAACTGACTCGAACACATTCCTTTTCATGGCTGAGTACTATTCCATAGTATATATGTACCACAGTCTATGTATTCCATTCATCTGTCAGTGGACATCTAGGTTGCTTCCATGTCCTGGCTACTGTAAATAGTGCTTTAATGAACATTGGTATACATGTGTCCTTTTCAATTACGATTTCTCAGGGTCTATGCCTAGTAGTGAGATTGTTGGGTCATATGGCAGTTTTATTCCTAGTTTTTAAGGAACAGGAGATGATGTTGTCTGGAACTCCATTCTAGTGGCAAAACCTAAAGTTCGTCACCTCCGGTTCACCCTTCTTGCCCTGATCTAGGGGCTGCTCTGTCCCCAGCCAGCCTAAGCACCTTGCCTTCAGGCATTAGTATCCAAATGCATTCACCCTCTCAGTTGGGCACTGAGGACAGGGTGTTCTGAGACTTAGTCAGAAAGTGTAGCGGATGAAAAGAATTTCAGATAGTGTAGCAGGCATGTGTGAGTTACTGGGGTGTAAAAGAAAGCAGGGGTGGGGAACTTCTCTGTTCACCCAAATCATATTCCTCAAACACCTATAAAGATAATTGACTTCCCATAAGTTTACTAAATTATGATCCAAACTTGCCTCTGTTAAAAATGAATCATTTTATCTTTTCCAAGGAGTTTATGGGCAAAGACAAACTAGGGTAGTATGTTTCTTTTAATAAATTGAACTGGATCAGTCCTTTCATTTTATCAGCCACACATCTTTGGGTCTTGAGACAACAGTATGAAGGGTTACCCACTTCCGAAGACCCCTACAGCTGCCCTGCAGATGAGGAAGATTCCTCTGTTTGAACAACAGAAAAGGGGGGGAATGTAAGAATAGGTTAGCATAAGAACGGCCATCTTAGAGGCTGGAAAAACCATTTTTACTGAGTACGTGACTTGAGGGAGGAAGAACTAGATAAAACCTGGAAGACAAGTTAATCTTAAGTACCAGGAAGGTAAGTTAATCTTAAACACCAAGGATGTGGGCAGCTTCGACACTGAAAATTAGGTAAACAGGTCTGATAAACTTATCTCCTTAAGACCCCAGGAGACAGATAGGCACAGCTGTGTGTGTGTGTAATGAAAAAATTCCTGTGAGTTAGGTAATTTAGAAATATCATGATTTGAAAATGCTATATAACCCCTTGGCTCTGAGTGCTCGGGGTCCTTGTTGAAACCCGCTGTGTCGGGCGGACACTTGGACCCCAGCTAGCTGGAAATAAACCTCGCTGTGTGTCTTGAAAAAAAAAAAAAATGCATTTCTTCTTCTTTTCTCCTTGAATAAATGGGAAACCATCTTTGAGAACAAAGGTGACTCAAACCTTACAAAATTTTGAGGTTAACCATGTGTGTGTATTTTCCTGGGAAGAGACTCAGCACCTCAAACTATGTCTCAGGGGAAAAATTCATTTTTGGAAAAAAAAGTAATTTCTGTATTAAATTAAAAAGATTCATTCATTCATTCAACAAATACTAATTGAACTTTTATTATATATAAGGTGCTAGGGATAAAGATTTTTTAAGTCTCCCAATTTAGGAATCCGAAGTTTAATATAGGAAGCATACAAAGAAATAGAAAATCAAAATATGGTACTACTTTCACTTTCAGTATGGATACATCCTGAGAGCTTTTGAGCTTCTGAATCCCTAAACTAATTATGCCTTGCCTGTTTTACCTATTGATCGACAGGTCAATCAGTTGATTGATAAATTAATAGATAAAACAGACTACTACATCATGATCTTTGGGCCATCATCAAGTATTTAAAACCACAGATGCCCAGAGCCCACACCTGGTGTGAGGAATGTTACGATCCAGGTGTGCACAGGTTCTATAGGAACTGTAGGTGAGGCAACTCATCCAGCCTGTACTGGGGGAGGGGCAGTGAAGGCGCCCTTGAGAGGCTGACAGCTCAGAAGACGGTAGGGCTGAGTCAGGAAAAATGAGAGTGGGCGATTCTAGCTATCAGAAACACCGTATACGAAAAAGAAATGAGACTCTTTGATGAACTTCAAGTAACTTAACAATAATAGCAAGACATGCACACACACAATGTGTATTAGTTATTTACTGTTATTGAGGCCCTGTTACAAGCATTTAACATATATTAACTCATTGACTCTACACAATAACTAAACAAAAGAGGAACCACCATGTTCCCACTTTACAGATAAGGAAGCAGAGGCACGGAGAACACAAGTGACTTTCCGTGGTTACATAGCTAGTAAGTGGCAGAGCCAGGATTTCAGAGCAGAAAGTTAGATTCCTGACTTCAGTCTCTTAACTGTACAGTCAGTGGGGATGCAGGAAGGGAGAACGGGGGATACTATAAGAACCTGGAAGAGTCAGACCACATAGGACCTAGTTTAACTTTCTAAGCAGTTTAGATCTTTATCCTGAACATAATGGTGAACAACAATTACGTCAGTGAGAGAAAAGACAAATTTGGATTTGGTTTCCAGAAATCCACAGCAAGAGCGTAGACTAGTGTTCCCTGGACAGGTTCATAGAGAAAGAACCTAGTGAAATCCTTTAGACAGAGAATGATATTAAGGATGCTTAGGAGGGCGTGAGATACAGGACATATTAAGGAGAGAACATCACATTAGTAGGACTTGTTAACGGATGAACCGTCTAGTCAAAGCCATGGTTTTTCCAGTAGTCATGTATGGATGTGAGAGCTGGACCATAAAGAAGGCTGAGCATCGAAGAATTGATGCTTTCAAACTGTGGTGTTGGAGAAGACTCTTGAGAGTCCCTTGGACAGCAAGGAGATAAAACCAGTCCATCCAGAAGGAAATCAACCCTGAATATTCATTGGAAGGACTGATGCTGAAGCTAAAACTCTAATACTTTGGCCACCTGATGTGAAGAGCTGACTCACTGGAAAAGATTCTGGGAAAGACTAAAGGCAGGAGAGAAGGGGACAACAGAGGATGAGATGGTTGGATGACTCAATGGATATGAGTTTGAGAAAACCCCGATAGATAGTGAAGGACAGGGAAGCCTGGTGTGCTGCAGTCCGTGGGGTTGCAAAGAGTTGGACACGACTGAGTGACTAAACAACAACAAAAAGTGATGGAGTTAAGGCAAAGAACACGCTGAAGAGGAAGCGGTGATGCTGACCCTGTAAGAGGTGCCACCAGCATCCTAAAATAGAGGGAAAGAGAGTAAGAATGAAAGACAAAAGGAAACTTTGGTAATGACCATATATAAACTCTGAAAAGCTCTTCCCTTGGAATACCTGTGAATACGTCCAGAGAAGTTTACTTAAGATACTTGTATCTGCAGGAAAAAGGCTGTAAGAAGGACTAGGTGTTGGTAATGGAAATGCCATAGCGATCGGTAACACATTATATTTCGCATTATTGCCTGGGCTGTTTGTGTATATCCCTTATGTCTGTAACTGATGGCAGCATTTTCCAGATACGGACAGTGGAGCTCACGATCGCCGATGTCTTGTTGGGTACTGCAGTTTACACAGCATTCGGTCAATGTCTATGGTAAAAATACATGAAGAAAGGCAGAGAAGAATAAAACAGGGGGTACTTTAGATGGTGCTGAAGTTCGCCATCAGAGGGAGCACATCTGACCAAGGGCTCAGGTTTGGACATAACCTGAAGGACAACCAAGTAAGACGGACATGAAGCTCAGAGCAGGCTGAGCTTCATGATCTAGAGATCATTTAAAAATCTTTGTTCTAAAACTTGGCCGTGATATTTCTTTAACTCTTACCATTTACTTCCAAAGAGAGAAGGCATATAGTGTTCAGCCATAACCAACTCCTAGGCAACAGTTGCTTTGGCAGTTCTGAGAAGAACTGGGATGGGTGGCATTTACTCTCAAGAAACTACAAGCAAATGCAAGTGACTCAGAGCAAAACTGAATGACACCAGTGGGGAGCAAACATGATTGATTGACAGAAAAGCAAAGGCATCAAGTGATTGCAGCTTTTATAATTTGTGGTGATCCTTTAAGGATGAGTATTACTCCCTCCAAATAACGAGGTGAGCAAACCAGCTGCCTCTCTAATTAGTGTTCCTATGCTACACTGGCATCTGGTCCCATCACTTCATGGGAAATAGATGGGGAAACTGTGGAAGCAGTGTCAGACTTTATTTTTTTGGGCTCCAAAATCACTGCAGATGCTGATTGCAGCCGTGAAATTAAAAGACGCTTACTCCTTGGAAGGAAAGTTATGACCAACCTAGATACTATATTAAAAAGCAGAGACATTACTTTGCCAACCAAGGTCCGTCTAGTCAAGGCTATGGTTTTTCCCGTGGTCATGTATGGATGTTAGAGTTGGACTGTGAAGAAAGCTGATCGCCGAAGAATTGATGCTTTTGAACTGTGGTGTTGGAGAAGACTCTTTAGAGTCCCTTGGACTGCAAGGAGATCCAACCGGTCCATCCTAAAGGAGATCAATCCTGGGTGTTCATTGGAAGGACTGATGCTAAAGCTGAAACTCCAATACTTTGGGCACCTCATGCGAAGAGTTGACTCACTGGAAAAGACTCTGATGCTGGGAGGGGTTGGGGGCAGAAGGAGAAGGGGACGACAGAGAATGAGATGGCTGGATGGCATCACCAACTCAATGGACATGAGTTTGAGTGAACTCCGGGAGTTGGTGATGTACAGGGAGGCCTGGCGTACTGTGGCTCATGGGGTCGCAAAGAGTCGGACACGACTAAGAGACTGAACTGAACTGAACTGAACTGAATGCTACACAGGGGCTTCCCCTGTAGCTCAGTCGGTAAAGAATCTGCCTGCAGTGCAGGAGACCTGGGTTCGATCCCTGGGTTGGGAAGATCCTCTGGAAAAGGAAATGCAACCCACTCCAGTATTCTTCCCTGGAGAATCCCATGGACAGAGGAGCCTGGCGGGTTACAGTCCCATGTGGTCACAAGAGTCAGACACGACTTAGCAGCTAAAGAGAGAGAAAGAGAGAGATGCTACACGGAACCTCTTAACAATACACCAGAGGTTATAGCAGAAATGGTAGGAACAAAGGTAACTGGCATTTCTGGTTGAAATCCTATGAGCAGAACAAATTGAGGGCTTTAAAACAGTAACATATGTAACCCTGAGAGAATAGGACCCTCTGCAATCCCACCAGGGACTGAAAGGTTACCCTGGAGGAAATATATGTGAAAAGAACACGGATAAAATGAGGGGCACTTATTTTAGGGGGAAGATCAAATAGTCCCAAAGAAAATTTGGTTTTCTTGAAAATGTTCAAAAACTTGGGTGTCTACATTGACTTCATGTTGGAGCAGAATGGTATCTCCAGAATCTAAAAATAAAGGAAATGAAAGTGGTCATATCTGGGTGAGGAATGTGTGTCCCTGTGAGGCGTGGGGGTGGCCCCAGGAGGAGAGTACAAGGAAGTAGGAAATAAGAAAGTGCAGTATTGATTATGAGATCTGTTATCAAAGGCCACTCCTCCACGGGTGCAGACTGGGCAGTATTTATTATAACTGGATCGCAACTCATTTTGATGGTGTGGATTAGAGAATGCCAGAAAAGAACAAGACAATCAAAGATGAGATTTAAGAAAAAATGAAAATATAACACCTGACTTGCCCCAGGCATTTGCTACTGGTGTCAGTTTGACAAAACCAGTCCTCAGTCTGTGTTAAAATCGAGGGGCGGGGGTTGCCCCCCGGACAGCAGTGTAGAAGAAGATAGGTGTGATGTCCCTAAAGGCAAGACTGGAAAGAACACAACACATTTCCATCCCCTTTCCTCCTAGGGAGGGAGGTCCCAGCAGCCTGGGTGACAGGAAATGTCACTGTCATTTTGATGTGAAATGATTGTTCAAGCAGCTTTTACAGGAAGCCCGTGTGGTCAGCCATAACACTATAAATCATCTGGTGATTATTCTAAGAATGAAATTAAGGGGAGCAATGTGAGGATGAATTACATATTGTTGTATTTCATGAAAACATGTTTATAATACAACTGACCCCAAAGAGGGGCACTCATAGGGTTATTACTGAAACAAAAATCCGTGTATTTAAGGTGCAGGAAGAGAGTGTGTGTGCATAGCACAGTCAAATCTGGACTGTAGGTGTCTTCTGTAGACTCCACCTCCGTCTCACACCCCCTACTGCCTCAGCCTGAGCTGAAACCTTCCGTGTTAATCCAGGAGTTTCCGCAGACCTGGGAAACCTCGCCAGCTGCTGCTTTACCTGAAGGCGAGCACACACCTATATGTTTTTTAGAACCTATTCTTTACTGATGCCATTACTGCAGTGGATGATTTACCCTCCATAAAAGCTGGGAGGTCATCATTTTGAACTGAAAAAATCCTTTAAAATTAAATAAAATTTAGCTTTATGAGAAATTTACCTTTTGAAAATGTCTCATTTTACTAGAGATTGATGAAAACACCGTCAGACACCAGCGCTGTAGGAAGAATTGGGTCTGGAGGACCAGCTTAATAACATAGCTCTGAGATTCATTCTCTACAGCATCAGCACACTGATGAACAGTTCCCCCTCTTCAGACTTACAGAGGAAGTCCAAATACCTTAGCATCTCATAGAGCCCTGCACCGTCTGACCCCAGCCCACCCTCCAGCATCGCCTACACCCACCTCCATGCCTTGTGCCCCCGCAGTGCTTCTCAACGTGGCCAGCCCCCTGCCCCCCCAGAAACACCTGTCAGCTTAGTGACCCAGCAGATTTCCACGCAGGCACAAGCTCTTACCTAGGCTCACTGCTTGACATTGGTGACTTGCCATTCTCTCAGCGCTTTAGACATTTGAGGTCTTCATGCTTTTTGCTCACCTGTTCCCTCTGCCTGGAATCACCTGTCTCCTCCAACCCACCTGCCAGACAGTTCTCTTCAAAGGTTCAGCTTGGGTCGTTTTCTCTACGAAGCCTTTCCTGTCCCCAGCTAGATTCACTGCCTTCTTCCCCCTGTGTGTCTACCCTGTGTTATACAGAAGCTCACAGCACTAGTGTTTTGGTGGCCATTGTCTCCTTGTTCTGGGCTGGCTCACGTCCAGCTGTGTTTGTGATTAGGGATGACCTCTAGCGTGCGGTTCTGGTGAACGAGGGCCTTGCCCTTCTGCACAGATGCTGAAGCGGGCAGAGTTTCCTGCCCCCAACTCCTGGAGGGATGGTGTGTTAGTGTGTTAGGGCTGCCATAACAGAGTACCACAGAGCCGCTGTCATACCGAGTGAAGTAAGGCAGAAAAACAAGTATTGTATATTGATGCATGTGTGTGGAATCTAGAAAAATAGTGCAGAGGAGTCTATTTCTAGGGCAGGCTCAGAGACACAGTCATCCAGAACAGACCTGTGGACACAGCAGGGGAAGGAGAGCTGGGGTGAATTGGGAGATTGGGACTGACGTATATACATGACTGGGTGTGAAACAGAGGGCTAGTGGGAGCTGCTGGATAACACAGGGAGCTCAGCTCAGTGCTTGGTGTTGACCTAGAGGGCTGCGATGGGGCAGGTAGGAGGAAGGTCCGAGAAGGAGGGGACATATGTATATGTGTATATGCATTGCGGATTCACTTTCTTGTACAGCAGAAACTAACACAACATTGTAAAGCAATTATACTCCAGTTAAAAAAATAAAGTACCACAGACGGGTGGTAAACAACAGGAATTATTTTCTCACAGTTCTGTAGGCTAGAAGCTCAAAGTCAAAGCGTCAGCAGGGTTGGTTCATTCTGAGGGCTATAAAAGAAGAATCCGTCCAGGCCTTTCTGCTTGACTTGGAGATAGTCGTCTTCTCCCTTCTCACGCCAGGCTCCCCTTTCTTTCACCAACTCCCAGAGCTCATTCAAACTCATGTCCATCAAGTCGGTGATGCCATCCAGCCATCTCATCATCTGTCTTCCCTTCTCCTCCTGCCTTCAATCTTTCCCAGCATTAGGGTCTTTTCCAATGAGTCAGTTCTTCTCATCAGGTGATCAAAGTATTGGAGTTTTAGCTTTAGCATCAGTCCTTCCAATGAATATTCAGGACTGATTTCCTTTAGGATGGACTGGTTGGATCTCCTTGCAGTCCAAGGGACTCTCAAGAGTCTTTTCCAAACTACAGTTCAAAAGTGTCAGTTCTTCAATGCTCAGCTTTCTTTATAGTCCAATTCTCATATCCATACATGACTACTGGAAAAATCATAGCTTCGACTAGATGGACCTTTGTCAGCAAAGTAGTGTCTCTGCTTTTTAATTTGCTGTTTAGGTTGGTCATAGCTTTTCTTCCAAGGAGCAAGTGCTCCTTGGAAGTCACCATCTACAGTGATTTTTGAGCCCAAGAAAATAAGTCTGTCACTATTTCCATTGTTTCCCCATCTGTTTACCAGGAAGGGATGGGACCAAATGCCATGATCTTAGTTTTTTGAATGTTGAGTTTTAAGCCACCTTTTTCACTTTCCTCTTTCACTTTCATCAAAAGACTTTTGTTCTTCTTCACCTTCTGCCATAAAGCTGGTGTCATCTGCAGGTTATTGGTATTTCTCCCAGCAATCTTGATTCCAGCTTGTGCTTCATCAGGTCGAGCATTTTACATGATGTACTCTGCATATAAGTTAAATAAACAGGGTGACAATATGTCCATGTGCTAACCTCTTGAATTTCTAAATGTGACCTCTTTTGGAGAAAGCCTTTTGCAGATGTGATTAAGTCATAAAGATCTTGAGATGAGATTCTCCTGGATCCAGGTGGGCCTTAAATCCAATAACAAGCATTCTTATAGGAGACGGACGAGAAGACTACTAAAGACAGAGGCAGAGGCTGGAGCTATGCTTCTAAGCAGAGGAGCCCCTGGAGCCAACAGCAGCTGGAGGAGACAAACACAGACCCTCCCTGGAGTCTCCAGTGGGAACTTGGCCCTGTCTTCTCAGACCGTCTTGGTTTGTGCCCATATTCCAACCTAGACTCTCTTGATTCCGTGCAGTCCCTGTGCATTCAGAAATTTTTCTTTCTTACTGAAGATATCTAGACTTAACTTCCGTTGCTTGCAATAAAAAATTTTGACGAATTTTTAGAAGTATAAGAAGTTGTTATAGTCCAGTCTATTCAGAGAAATATGACAATTCTGAAAAGCATCATTAATGTTCCCAAAAGGAATCTGGCAGCTAATGGCTTACAGTAGCAAAAGGCTAAACCTGTCAACCCCCACGTGGTCGTAGGAATTAGGTGCCGAGAGAGGCATGTGGTGATCCAGCAGTGCCGTTCCCAAGAACAGTAGAGCAGGCCATGATGAATTCTGGAAGGGCAGTAAGATATTTGCAGAGCTTCAGAAGGACTAAAACAAACAGAGATCGCATTATTCTTAACCCAAGCCTGATTCTCTTATCTCTTGAAGCTGTAGCTGAAAATTAAACTCCAAGTTAGAGTCTGTGGTTTACCAAATTAGGTGAATTTGCAGAGTCACTATTTTATGAAAAAGTTAGACATTTCTTGGGAGGAGAGATTGGGACCCTGAGAACAGGACTGAGAATTAATGGGTGCAGCACCTCCTTACTTCCTTGTAGACCCTCCAGTCCCCCACCCCCACAGTGGGTTTCTTGTAAGAGGGACACAGTTCACCCCCTCCATGCCTACAAAATACCCCCACCTCTCACTGTCCCCAGCTCTGTACCAGTCACGTTCCTGCATGGTCCAGGGAGACAAAGGCAAGCCCTGAAGGCTTGCACCCCAGGAGAATTACAGATAGCTGAAGCTAGAAAGCAGAGAACTCTGGGGTAAATGTCCACACACATGGATTCAGAGGGGAACTGGCAAAAAGAAATATAATTTTAGATTGTCCCAGGTTTATCTATGACAGGTGCCCTTACCAGATGTTCTGCCACCTGACCAAAGCAAGGGGCTCCTAGGAGCCTGCCCATCGGGTACATCAGAGTCTGGGCTCAGTAGTGGCCCAGACAGAATGGAGATGCCACACATGGCTTGGCCAGAGGTCAGCTAAGGTCTTGTGAGATGGCTGCTGCATGCATGGAGTGGTTGCTGGATTGCTGACAAAGAAACACAGTTCAAGGAAGAATCCTATGGCTAGGCTTCTCAGAAGGGCTCACTATATGAGGATATCTTGTTGTTGTTTATTTTTAATTATTTATTTTGGCTGCATCAGGTCTTAGTTGAGGCATGCAGGATCTTTGTTGTGGTAGGCAGGCTTCTCTCCAGTTGCGGCTCTCTGACTTATTTGCCCCATGGCATGTGGGATCTTAGTTCCCTGACCAGGGATTGAACCCACGTCCCCTACATTGCAGGGCAGATTTTTAACCACTGGACCACCAGCAAAGTCCCTCTGTGGCCGAATATTTTTGACTGAAGAATATAAGATGGCCAGGTTACCTCCTCCTCCACTACTCCATAGCCTTGACTCCTTGGGAGCAGGAACCTCTTGGGATGCCAGGTTGGCAAGGATGGAGGCTGTGTGTGTGTGTGTGTGTGCACGCATGCGTGCGTTCAATAATATGGTGCTTCTTCCAGGCTGACCCTGCTACCCCTATAACCAAGTGCTCAGTCAGTCAGTAGAGGTCCTAAACCTTCAGCCCAGGATGGGGTACAAAGCACCAAGGGAATCAGCCATTTGCCTGATGGTAAGGTGATTGTCTGGGGCCACTTTTCTTCATGGAGGGGGCAGCAAATGGAGGCAAATTACAAGGGGGAACGGGGCTTCCCTGGTGGCTCAGATGGTAAAGAATCTGCCTGCAATGCAGGAGAGTTTGGTTCAATCCCTGGATCAGGAAGATCTCCTGGAGAAGGGAATGGCTGCCCATTCCAGTATTCTTGCCTGAAGAATTCTGTGGACAGAGGAGCCTGGCAGTCTACAGTCCATTACACAACTGAGGGAGTAACACTTTCACATTTTTTTTCTTTGCCTTCCACGCTTCTGTTAGCAGCACCATCTCCTACCACCACCTCCAGGGGGCTCTTCTTTGCCCACAGGCTTCCAGCTGGGTTTGGTCAGTAAAGGGCAGAAGCAGGATTTGGGAGAAGACAGAGGTGCAGTTATTTATTACATCATATCAACTGCCTCCCACAAGGGCCTGAGTTTTAACAATGGCTTGTTTCTCTCCTGAAGGCCACAACTTCCATGGGCTGCTATCTCCTGAGATTAAAGTTCTCATTAAGTAACTAGTCTTATTTTCATGTTTTCTTTTTAAAATTGTTATTGGAATATAGTTGATTTACAATGTTGTGTTAGTTTCAGATGCACAGCAAAGTGAATCAGTTATGCATACACACATATCCACTCTTTTTTAGGTTCTTTTCCCATATAGGTCATTATAGAGTATTGAGTAGAGTTCCCTGTGCTGTACAGTAGGTTCTAATAAGATACCTATTTTGTATATAGTAGTGTGTATATATCAGTCCTAGTCTCCCAGTTTATCCTTCCCTGCCTTTCCCCCTAGGTAACTGTAAGTTTATTCCTAACTTTGTTACTACATTTCCGTTTTGTAAATAAATTCATTTATACCATTTTTTTTAAGATTCCACATCTAAGAGAGACCATATGGTATTTGTCTTTCCCTGTCTGGCTTACTTCACTCAATATGACAGTCTCGGTCCAGCCCTGTTGCTGCAATGGCATTATTTTATTCTACTAGTGTTTATCCCTCTCCCTTTCAAGCCCAGGATGATAAATGTGTCCAGCTGCTACCCCGGAGCACTTCACCATCCCTGGTCAGTTTCTCTAGGGACCCTGCCACTTGGGGATGAGACAGATATTTCCCTCTCTTCCCCAGGATGCTGTGTGGTGTGGGTGTGGGTGTGTGTGTGAGAGTGAGAGAGAGCAGGAAGTGGGTATCCACAGCACAGCAAAAACAATATCTCTAAATCAGTCATCTCCCCAGTGTCCAGGCCCTTCAGCATGGATGTTGCCCTAAGGGTCATAAAACCAAATTTCATATTGTGCTAAATTGCTTCAATCGTGTCCAACTGCTTGCAACCCTTTGGACTGTAACCTTCCAGGCTCCTCTGTCCATGGGATTCTCCAGGCATGAATACTGGAGAGGGTTACCATATCCTTCTCCAGGGGATCTTCCCAACCCAGGGATCAAATCTGCGTCTCTTGCATCTCCTGCCCAAATTTAATAGTATCCAGCCTTAAAAAGGAATGGAAATTCTGACATGTGCTGCAACATGGATGAACCTTGAAGACATTATGTCAAGTGATATAAGCCAGACACAGAAGGGCAAACACTGGGTGATCCATTTCTGTGAGCTTTCTAGAGCAGTCAGATTCACAGAGGCTGGGGTGGGGTCGAGATGGGGCCTGGGGGATTTAGGGGAGCGAGAGGGGGAGTTGCTGCTTCATAGAGAGGGAGTTTCAGCTTAGGGAGAGGAAAATCTTCTCGAAGTTGGTTGCACAAGAATGTGAAGGCACTTATGCCACTGTCTGTACACTTAACAATGGTTAAAATGGTAAGTTTTAATGGACTTCTGCCCGTCCTCCTGCATGACCTGCTTGGGTATTGTAGCAAGTAGTTTCAGCCCATGAGGCTAACTGCCCCCTCCTGTCTTTGGGACCATGCCTGTTGTGAAGTTGTGGGCCCTACACCCCTTTCACAACCTGTGTTGTGGGCGTGAGGGCCCTGCAGACAATATTTCTTCCTTGCCAAGTGGCTTTGCACCCTTGACACAGTGCACCAAAGCAAGTCCTGGATGTGAGAGGAGGGAGGGGGACCAGCCCCTTTCTGGTTGCTTCCTGTTCCTGCGAGTGTCACCCAGCAACAGCCTGGTGCCCCGGCAGGCCATTTGTTTCTGGGAGCAGTCAGTCCCCAGCTCTTTCCCGCTCTCCAAACCTCAGCCCTTTGCATACCCCCAAGAGACACCTCCATGCTAGCCAGAGCCCAGGCCAAGAGATCTGCTCCCAGACCCTCAGGACCCCCTGTCTGGGCTCTTGAGGAAACAGCTCCAGCTGGCCAGTGCCGGCTTCCCAGAGTCTGGGTCCTACCTCCATAGATCCTCTAGTTCCTGGGGTGTGGTTGCTGCTCTCGGGGCCCCTCCTCTAAGCCTCCAGGTTCTGAAAAGCCCACTCTCTCTTCTTGGTTCCCCCAACGCAGGGTGGCAATTCAGTTGCTTTCACTGTCCTGCCCCTATGACTTTTGATCCTCTAATATCTGTTTAACCATCTCCTTACATTAAATTCTCTCTGTTAATGTAACTGGTGAGGTTTCTGTTTTCCTGATAGCATATTGACTAATATTACTGAATTCCTACACTTCTGTGCAAGAAATGAAAACAAGAGAGTGTGTTCCATTTCAACAACCTGCTCCAGTTGCTTATTGCCTATCTGCTTTACCTAGTTTGTAAGCACCACGGAATCAGTTGTTTTTGGTTCACTGATCTATACACCCTGTGAATGCAGGGTGAACCGCAGTTTGGCACATAGCAGGCACCCATGTCATCTTCGTTGGATAAATGAATAGGAAACATTTAATTTGAATATAAAAAAACAGAATAATTCTAGTCATGAAAATGTACTTGTAATATATAAATATACATGCAGATATATCCGGGGGAAAATAAGTAGCTGGAATTTGCAAACCTCTTTCTGAAATTATAGTAGTATCCACTTTATGTTTCCTCCATTCTCTTATTTAATAATTTTACTCAGTGGGGGTTTCTCCATATTTTTCTTGTGCTTTTAGGGCATGTTATCCATAAGTAGTCAGTCAATGTGATATTGTGATTTATACTAAGAAATATGTATTCGCCACTGTTCCTGGTCCAGGGCTTCTAAACCCATATAATTTCCTATATGAAAGCCTTAGGAGCATCTTTTGTTATGTGTGTTTTTCTCAGTTCCTGAAACGGTTCCAGAGCATAGAGGTGAAATGGGTGCCTTTTGTTATTAATAAATAACAAGCCCCTTTCAACCACACCAGAGTTTCCGTTAATGAGGTGACCTTTGGAAAGTCCCTAAGGATGAGGCTGGTTGCCTGGGGGACCATGTGATTAGAGAGTTGGACCTAGAGGCCTATCCCTCAGACCTCCAGAGAGTTCAGACACCAAGGGCCAAGGATTTAATCAATCACTCCTCCATAAGAACGTCAAAGGATAGGATTTGGAGAGCTTCCATGTTGGTGGACAGAAACCCGTCCATGTGTCAGGAGGGTGTCACGCTCTAAGCTCCAAGGGGCAGAAGCTTGGGGCCTTGAAAGGTCTAGATCCTGCCCTGTGCATGTCTTCCATCTGGCTCTTCCTGAGTTGTACGTTTTGAGAGACAAGCTGGTAACCCAGGAAGTAAAATGTTTTCCTGAGTTCTGTGAGCCACTCCAACAAATTCATCTGAGTGGGAGGTCATGGGAACCACCAGTTTATAAGCAGTCAGTCAGAGCACAGATGACAACCTGGACTTGCCACTGGCATCTGAAGTGTGTGTGTGGGATGGTGGTGGGAAGGACGGTGGCAGTCTGGTGGGACTGAGCACTTATCTTGTGTGTCCGAGCCTGCTCAGGTGGGCGGCGTCAGGATTGAGTTAAATTGTGGGACACCATCTGGTGCAGCAGAGGTGCCTGACGTGTGGGAAAGGGCCACACCTGGGGACCAACAGTGAAGCGATGTGAGAGCAGAGGAGACGCTCACGAGGGTGTTCTTCCTTTACATTCATTCAGTCGATAAAATACACAATTTGAAAACTGAAACACCAGTGCGTTTAACTTCACAAATAAAAGACTTCAAAAGGAGAACTCGGGGAATTTTGACATGATGAAAAAATAACTGTATTGGGAGACCACATAGACTCACGTCATCACTGCTGTGTGACCTTGGCAAGTCAACTTCGCCTCTCTGGGTATCTGTGACTTCACCTTTGATATAAAAAAGTAGAGATCATTTGTAAAGTGCCTTCATTTAAGACTCTGATTCTTCAGGTAGAAGAGTGCTTTACCATCCCAAGAGCACAAGAGAACTTTCAAGCCTTGAGAGTCTATCCCAGATTCGAATTTCTTCTCATCACTGTCCTCAGGCATATCCTTTCCATAGACAGAGCCTCGCAAAGTGTGAAGTGACGGACGGTCGAATAAAAAACTTTGGTGCCAATTCCTATTTCCAGGTCCAGATGAAATTCTAATTTTCTGTAGCTCATACTTTTTAAACTTGCCTGGATGTCTTTAAGACCCTAATCCGCGGAGCAGTGTTAATATTGAAAGCTGCATGAAACATCTGACACACGGAATACATTGCAAAAGCTCAAGAGAGACCAGGTCAGAGCAGCCAGCTCTTCTCTTTCTCTGACATTTAAACGGATCAGACAGCCCAGAACGCACCAGCCCGACTCTGAGCAATGGGGCACAGGCTCACGGGAGGGAGCCATGAGAATGAACCGGAATAATGATCCACAGAAGGAACCGGAAAATGGCCCACAGAACGAACTGGGATAGTGGTCCATGAATGAAACTGGTAGTCCATGCAATGGACTGGAATAATGGCCCACGGAAGAAACTGGAATAATGGTGCAATACAAAGTAGTGTGCAACTGCTATAACTGTTCTCTCTTTACTGTTCTGTGTGATGGAGAGCAGTGCAACATGGAAGTCTGTCTGTCTAATGCTACTTTAGAAACAGGGAGAAGAGAGGAAAAACGGGCTTATGTTAAAGACATCACAGAGTCAAACTTTCAAGGACAGGGAAAGAACAGACTGGTCTGTTTAAGGACAGCACGTGTCTACAAAAGTGAACAGGGTAGATCTGCTTGTTGTTGCTGTTTTATATCCAAGATGAAGTCACAGAGACCCAGAGAAAATTGTTTCCACATTTTTGTTCACAGAGGTGAAATACGATGTGTATGTGTACAAACTGTATATGAGTCAGAAAACGTAGTTTTCATTCCTGGAAGAAAACCGAGTAGTGTTGTAGTTATCATCAGGGATGCTCACTGTCAGTGAGGAAGCCTGCGATCTCAAATAATTCTCCCCTAAACACACACACACATACACATATACATATTGTATATGTGCACACATATGTATGCATATGTGTATATGTGTTTGTATTTATATATGTAAATAACACAAAACAGGACAGTGGACTCACAAGCCCGTGTGAACACAGAAGCAGCTCTGTGCCAGAGCCCAGGATGGAAGCCTGGGTGTACCCGTGAGGGGAGGGTCTCTGGCTCTCGCAGCTGTCTGAGGAGGAGGTGCCTCTGTGACCTCTTCTGAAGGATGGCAGGTCCATTGCATCTTTCTGTGACGCTGCTCAGGCCAGGCCAGGCCAGGGCAGTTAATACAGGGCATGTCGTCCGTTCATCACAGCTCAGCTCTTCTAGTAATAAGCTGACATTGTTGGATTGGAAAACATCTGCAGACGGGTGTCTTGCTGGTGCCTCCTGTGAGCGACTCAGAGCTGAACCCTCTGGGCTGCCTCAGCTCCTCACCCTAAGGGTGGATCCCTCCCAGAGGGGGCAGCGGAACATCCCGGCAACAGGGACTCCAGGTCTCACATCAGAACATCACCAGGATTCCTGGTGACTGATTCCCTGACAGGATTCCTCTCACTCTGACTGCATGCCATAAACACTCAGATCTCAGAGTAGAGAACATGAAGAGATTCTAGTAATTAAGAGCGCTGCAGTAGCCCTTTATGACAAATATATCAGAAATTGCTAAAGGATCAGTGTTTGTTTAAGAAGGAAAATTCTTCTTTTCTGGAAATTCCAAAGAAGCAGCCCATGACTTTCTAGATGAAAGGAATAGAAATCAGGAATCTCTGCCCGCTTTGTTCCCCTTCTGACCTCATCTTTATAAAACAGGCCACATCCCAGGAAAGGCACATAATTCTGCAGATCTGTATAGTCCCTTAGCATGTGAGTCTTTTATGATCCAGGTAGCATCTCATTTATTTTTTTTTTTTATGTGATGCTACTTTATTATCATTATTATTATTTTTTTTTACAATATTATATTGGTTGGTTTTGCCATACATTGACATGAATCTGCCCCGGTGGAAATTTATCTATGGTGGTGTCTCTTTTTAGAAAGTGTATCACAAGTTCATTCAGCCTGACAATGGTAGTGACAATGGTAAAACTCACAACAGCGCTTTAAAAGAAATTAATCAGTTGTTAATAGCATTCTCCCAGTTATTGCATTTATATGGACATTCACTACTTTCTATTTTATAAAGACAGTGTTCTAAAAATGTGTTCAGTATTGGTCTTGCTTTTTAAGTTGATTAGTGACTGTAATTCTACTGTGGGAGGGACAGCTTTCATTCTTAGCAAGAAAAATGGAAAATTCAGGAGAATTTGCCTTCCCTAGAAATTATGAGTGTTAAAGAGCTGCTTTAATTAGGAAGGTTTAGCTCAGTAGGGGCAAAATGTTCAAAATAATCTAAATGGAGAGAGCTTGAATTGGTCAAATGCCAACCGAGGAAGTCATTTTAATATCAACTCCACAGGAAGAACCGCTGGGGTAAGCAAATGTTTGTCATTGTCCCTCTGACTTCCCTGAGGTCTGCTGAGGGTCTGTCTGTGTGTGGAAGTGCTAAGGTGGAGCAGGAGTTAAGAACATGGTTTTGAAGCCCTAAATTCCTAAGTTTTCACTCTGCCGCTGTCTTGTGCCATCATGGAACATGTTTTCCTGAAGTCTCGGATGGCATTTTGCACCACCCTTGTTGGCTTTTGCTAATAAAAGTCTTGTTGGCTTTTACTTAACACATTAGTATTTAATTTAACTGACAAGATTTTGGGGCCCTGGGCATAACTTTAGACGATTATTTCAGACAGAAAACAAATATAGGAAGTGATTTACCTTGTGCCCTAGAGTTAAACAGATTTTACACAGAACATTTCTGCTTATCAACCCAGTTCTTCTGTGTACTGTGAAAAAATTAATTTTCATGCTACCTAGAATCCTGTCACTTATACTTCCCTTACCTCAGAAGTATTAGCCAGTGGTGTTATGCTACCTGATCCTAAAATATCTTTAAATTATAATCTCATAATGTAAAACTTGAAAGGAACACTGAAAAAGGTGAACAAGTAATGTTGTAACCTTTTATACCGAAAATATTTTTTGCTCCTCTGAGCTGGGGAAATGAGGTGGTCAGCTTCCCCTCCCCTGCCATGCACCTCCCCTTGGGGCAACTCTAGGGCACACAGGCTCTGCTCACCTCCAACGGGGACCTGTTTCTAGCAGCCTAGCCTCTCTGATCTCCTGCATCTGTCTTGCTCCTCTTTTGGGAGAGTGGTGGTATGAGCATGAGCCAGCCAGCTCCTGTACTGATCTGCGAAGTCCTGTGCTAGAAAGACAGGTACTGAACTCAAAACAGAAGCAGAAGATATTAAGAAAAGGTGGCAAGAATACACAGAAGAAATATACAAAAAAAATCTTAATGACCCAGATAACCACAATGGTGTGTTCACTCACCTAGAGCCAAACATCCTGGAGTCTGAAGTTAAGTGGGCCTTAGGAAGCATCACTATGAGCCATGCTAGTGGAAGTGATGGAATTCCAGCTGAGCAATTTCAAGTCCTAAAAGATGGTGCTGTGAAATTGCTGCACTCAATATGTCAGCAAATTTGGAAAATGCCGCAGTGGCCACAGGACTGGAAAAGGTCAGTTTTCATTCCAATCCCAAAGAAAGGCAATGCCGAAGAATGTTCAAACTACCACACAATTGCACTCATCTCACACACTAGCCAAGTAATGCTCAAAATTCTTTGAGCGAGGCTTCAACAGTATGTGAACCAAGAACTTCCAGATGTTCAAGCTGGATTTAGAAATGCAGAAGAACCAGAGATGAAATTGTCAGTGGTCATTGAAAAAGCAAGAGAGTTCCAGAAAAACATCTACTTCTGCTTTATTGACTACATCAAAGCCTTTGACAGTGTGGATCACAACAAACTGTGGAAAATTGTCAAAGAGATGAGAATACCAGACCACCTTACCTGCCTCCTGAGAAATCTATATGCAGGTCAAGAAGCAACAGTTAGAACTGGACATGGAACAACAGACTGGTTCCAAATTGGGAAAGGTGTACGTCAAGGCTATATATTGTCACCCTGCTTTTTTAACTTAGGTGTGGAGAAGGAAATGGCAACCCACTCCAGTGTCTTGCCTGGAGAATCCCAGGGACGGGGGAGTCTGGTGGGCTGCCGTCCATGGGGTCGCACAAAGTCAGACATGACTGAAGCGACTTAGCAGCAGCAGCAGAGTACCTCATGTAAAATGCTGGGCTGGATGAAGCAAAAGGTGGAATCAAGACTGCCAGGAGAAATACCAATAACCTCAGATATGCAGATGACACCATCCTTATGGCCAAAAGTAAAGAGGAACTAGAGAGTCTCTTGATGAAAGTGAAAGAGGAGAGTGAAAAAAACTGGCTTAAAATTCAACATTCAAAAAACTAAGACCATGGCATCCAGTCCCATCACTTCATGGTAAATAGCTGGGGAAACAGTGGAAACAGTGATAGACTTTATTTTCTTGGGCTCCAAAATCACTGCAGATGGTGACTGCAGCCATGAAAATAAACGACGCTTGCTCCTTAAAAGAAAAGCTATGACCAACCTAGACAGTATATTAAAAAGCAGAGACATTACTTTGCCAACAAAGGTCCATCTAGTCAAAGGTATGGTTTTTCCAGTGGTCAAGTATGGATGTGAGAGTTGGACTATAAAGAAAGCTGAGCCCCGAAGAACTGATGCTTTTGAACTGTGGTGTTGGAAAAGACTCTTCAGAGTCCCCTGGACTGCAAGGAGATCCAACCAGTCCATCCTAAAGGAAATCAGTCCTGAATATTCATTGGAAAGACTGATGCTGAAGCTGAAACTCCAATACTTTGGCCACCTAATGAGAAGAACTGACTCATTGGAAAAGACCCTAGTGCTGGGAAAGATTGAAGGCAGGAGGAGAAGGGGATGACAGAGGATGAGATTGTTGGATAGCATCACCGACTTGATGGACATGAGTTTGAGTAAGCTCTGGGAGTTGGTGATGGACAGGGAAGCCTGGGTGCTGCAGTCCATGAGTTCTCAAAGAGTCAGACACAACTGAGAGACTGAACTGAACTGAACTAAAAAATTTAGACCAATTTTAATTAAAAAAAAAAAACTGGGTCACATAGTTGAACATTAGAAGTAGCTGAGGTTGACCCTTTTTGTTACCAAGGTATTGTTTATTTAATTACTTCTGGGGAGATATTTCAAATATGCTACATACTTTTTATGTCTTTTTGCTTTTTGGCCATTCCCCACAGCTTCCCCACAATTTAGTTCCCTGACCAGGGATTGAACCCATGCCCTCAGCAGTGAAAGTGGGGAGTCCTAACTACTGGGCCACCAGGGAATTCCATTATGTCTTTCTAAAGAGCCTACATATTGCATTTGTAAAGAATCTGCCTGCAGTGCAGGAGACCCTGGTTTGATTCCTAGGTTGGGAGGATCCTCTGGGGAAGGGATAGGCTACCCACTACAGTATTCTTGGGCTTCCCTTGTGGCTCAGCTGGTAAAGAATCTGCCTGCAATGCAGGAGTCCCCGGTTTGATTCCTGCGTCGGGAAGATCCTCTAGAGAAGGGTAGGCTACCCACTACATTATTCTTGGACTTCCGTTGTGGCTCAGCTGGTAAAGAATCTGCCTGCAATGCAGAAGATCTGGGTTTGATCCCTGGGTTGGGAATATTCCCCTGGAGAAGAGAAAGGCTACCCACTCCAGTATTCTGGCCTGGAGAATTCCATGGACTATACAGTCCATGAGGATGCAGAGAGTCAGACACGACTGATTGACTTTCCCTTTCACTTTCATAATACAGCAGCAATGCTCTCTGGCATCCAGCGATGCTAACAGAGCGTCTGTATTTACACTGAGTGGCATCTTGACTGTTTCTCTGCCCTGCACTGCTGTGGGCAGTCACTTTTCACTCTCTCTTCTCCTTTCTAATTTGCTGCTCTTCATTGGCTTGGCGTTTAAGAGAGATCAAACAACTAAACCTGTTGGAAACCTACCTAAAATAGGAAGAGAAAAACATTTGGGTCATTAAAGGCATGAGTTTTAGATGAACCAGTTTGATGACATCTGTACTGTGTTGGTTCTGGGTTATGATCTGGAGGCTAAGAAAGGCTTACTGGCCTCCTGCTCAGTCCTTGGGCGCTGGTCCTCTGATTGTCAACCTTCGTTTTTTTTACCCAGAGCTCGCTGACCTCAGCTCCTGGCTGTGTGTTCATGTCAGTGCTAGCTCTGTCTCATTTCTACTGAGCTCCTTCTTAAAAGCTCAGACCTTGTAATGCCCTCTGTTGTCTGCAGCAGCCCTCACCTCTGAAAACCAGCCAGTGCGTGACGGGGTTTGAATGTTTACATCACACACTGAGGCATTCAGTTCAAAGTAAGGGCCACAGATATAAAAGCTGCACAGAAGGAGGAAATATGCCAGCTGAAAAAAAAAGAGGTCTAATTTGCAGGCAGCTTGCATTGTATTTTATAACAATATGTTTGACATTTTCAGCTTTCCTATGGCAGTAAATTGTACTTCTCCTAGCAGCAAGAGTTATTAAGTCTGTGCCCAGAATAAACCAGACTGTTTTGGAAAGTTTAATTTTTTTCAGTTTTCATATTCCATTTTATGACAATGTTGGTTTCTTCAGCAGTAAGCCTATAAGGAAATTCTGTTTATTATTTCTAATTGAAAACTATAAATACCGTTTGTACCTTTCACAGTTTCATCATAATTTACTTTAAAAAAAACCACAAATACAGTTTGATTCTAAATTAAAAATTAAGTAAGACAGAAGATTTAACATAAAGCACTGATGGCAAGATGGCAGTTTATCTTGGGGATGGTGATAAGCACTTAATGGAATCCAGGGTGCCATCTTCATGGACTGAATGTCCACATCTCCTACAGGATTCACATGTTAAAGCTCTGACTCTCCATGTGGCTGTATTTGGAGAGGGCCTATCAGGGGATAATTAAGATGAAATTAAGTCATAAGAGTATGGTCTTGATCCGACAGGGTAAGAGACACCAGAGAGGTCTCTCTCTCCACGTGCGCACAGAAGGAAGGTGACACGGGGAAGGTGGCTATCTGCAAGCCAGCAAGAAGGGAGCTCTCACCAGAAACCAAACCAGCTGGAACCTTGTGGGGGAACTTCTAGCCTCCAGAACTTGTGAGAAAACATATTTCTATTGTTTAAGCCACCCTGTCTGTGGTACTTGGTCATGCCAGCCCATGCTAAGACATTGTCTGTTTTGTGACATGCACACTTATTTTACCAAGAAAGGCGATGATGTGTCTGTCATGAAATGTAAATCACTCACTCGTACTCAGTCGTGCCCGACTCTTTGCAACCCCATGGACTGTAGCCTGCCAAGCTCTCCTCTGTCCATGGGATTCTCCAGGCACGAATACCAGCGTGGTTGGTCATTTCCTCCTCCATGGCATCTTCCCAGCCCAGGGATAGAACCCACGTCTCCTGCAGCTCCTACTTTGCAGGCGGATTCTTTACCACTGAGCCACCTGGGAAGCCCCCCAAGATGTACAATTCCAATGACGTGTACATGTGAAATATTGAAAAATAAAGATGGAATACAACATTCTTGATAAATAGTTTTTAAATAACAACCCAAAAAGGACAATAATAACTTGAGTTTTTGAAAGTAGTCTTTTCCTTAGAAGGGTCAATCAGTACTGTACTTTGCTCACCAGATCTTTGATGGCCTCCTAAACTGTTAGAAAATGAGACGTTGCCCAGCTCATGCATGAGAAAACTAGGGTCAGGTAGGGGGCAAATGGATATGAAACCAAAGCTTTCACTTTGATTGTTTACATTAGGATCTTAATTCCCCGGGCAGTCAGGGATATTGACAAAACAGTGCCTTTTCAGGCTGACTCTGCTCCGACTTCACTAAGAAAATGCAAACCTCTTCCATTTCCCTCTTTGTGCTTCACAGTCTCATGCATCCCTTTCGTTTCAGAATCCTGAGACTCCTCGCCGAGGCTGGCCTCTCTCCTCCATGGATCCCATCTTTGCGAGGACATCAGCCTCATTCACCACTCTTTCTGTCCTGGCCTCTGGCTCTTGCCCGTGGCCTCCTCTCCTCGGCCAGCAGACACCCGGAGCCCCCTCTGCTTAAACAGAAACACAAAGCCACACACAAAACAAGCCCTGCCAGACCCTGCCTCTGCTCTCAGGCTTTACCCTCGTCTTCCTCCTTCCTTTTCAAGAGGGGTCCATGAATCCCACCTGTCTGCTGGTCATCCAGTCTCCTCTCAACCCACCGCAGCCTGGCTGCCGTGTGACACACTCCATCTCCAAGGTCTCTCGGGTTATCCTGCCACCTGTTTCCATTGCTCGGTTTCAGAGAAACACCATCCTGGAGAGAAACTATGGTTGAGTTCGTAGGATGGTCATTTTGCTGGGACTTGGGGAACTCACCGTTAGTATGTGGACTAGAATATATTCTTTCTGAATCCACTGGTCATCTGTCAAGCATGAAGCCTCAGTTCAGTGCTGCTCAAGCGAAGGGTTCAGGATGCTAAGGAAGGCCTGAAAGGAAATGGTTGCAGGATGTAAGGATGGTGAGAGAAGACCATGATGCTGGCATGGCCAGGCGAGGAAAATGTCAGCTGTGTGTGGAGTGAGGCTTATTTAAGCTCTGGGTCACAGTGAGAATGCACGCCGTTATAAATACTTGAGAGCCAATGTGTAAATAAAAGAAAACTATATAATTATGTTTCTGAATGACTAAAATCTTCTTGTACTAATTCTGCAACTGCAGGGGTCTACCCTGCCACACTGTGGTCTAGTTTATAACCCAAGATCTAACTAAAGTAGTCACAGCTTTAGCTAAATTAATTCATACACAAAGGATTCAATAGCCTGAATAAATGCTTTAATGATTACTATTACCTGTAATAAAATTTTCTGTGTCAAAATACAGTTTCCCTTCACTTTAAAAATTATTCCATTATCCTTCAATTTCCTTTTTTTTAAATGGACAAATCATAAGACACAAAACCCTGGGAATCATTCAGAGCACCAAACTATGTGGTTAAAAGTTTGTAACTTGACAGTTGAGTCCACAGGGCGTACCTTGCCTGCAATACAGTTTTCTGTTTTTAACAGCGCTTGTAGTGGGATTCCTAGTAACTTCTGCTTTCTGAGCATTCGCTATCATCCTAAAGTGGTATGTTATACATAAAACCATCAACATATTCAAAATATAATCATCTTAATGAGAATAAAATCTCTTGTATGCACATACTTCCACTGAATCTCAAAAGGCCTAAAGTTTAACAAGTAAAATAGACAGATTATCTAGCATAAGTGAGTTTAAAAATATCTGGCTGAGCATTCCACTTGGAGGTTTTTACATATTCTGCATACATATGGGCATGCACGTGTGTCTGGGTAGCTTTTTTAAGGGAATGGCGGGTCGTCTGGCCCAATTTTCATGGTCATGTGGGAAATATAACATTCTTGGCTCGCGAAACAAGAAAAGGTAGGTCTGCATTTCTGCCAACTAGATGCAAAGCCTCAAGAGCTTCTGGCAGAGGAAAGCCAGCCTGGAGAATCCAGGCAGTGTCTGCAGGCGGAAAAATTAATGGTAGAAGGTTGGAGGGCCTTGGTGATGAATGGCCTTAACAGCTTCAAAAGCGACCTTTTCTCTGGTTTCAGGCCTGTCTGTCAGTGGATTCCCTGAGCTCTGGTCCTAGTATTTAACCCACTTTCAACTGGATGGCCAGAAGTAGTTTGCTCAGAAGTCTCACTGAGTACATCTTCCTATCTCCTAAGAGCTCGGGTGAAATGTCAGTGCCTAGGGTAAGTGCCGCTTGTAAAATGTTTCAGCTGGGACTGGAATGACAGAAATGCTCTCATTTATTAATTTCCCTGAATTGAACCATGTTCCCTGACATGCCATTACCTGGCCTACTGAGTTAACATTGTCTACATTTTCTTCTCTAGCACGTGAAGTACCTATTAATATATATATTTTAATATTTAGGTAATTTAAAAATTAACATCTTGCATTGGTGTGGAACTTTGGTTACAATTGATGAACAAATCGTGATGCATTATTGTTAATAAGTGTCCATAGTAGGACTTCACAGTTTGTATTATCGTGTACTATGGGTTTTGCCACATGCAATATGTCATGTACCCACAATTACCCACATACCATGCAGAATAGTTTCACGGCCATAAAACCCTCTGTGTCCACTTAATTCACCTCTTTTCCCCCACCAAAAACCCCTGGCAACCACTGATCTTTTGACTGTTTTTGTAGTTGTTCCCAGATGTCAAAAAATTGGGATTATATAGAATTTAGCCTTTTCAGCCTGGTTTATTGACTTAGCAATTATGCACTTAATGTTCCTTCTCCATGTCTTTCTGTAGCTCCATAGGTATTTTCATCACGGAATAATGTTCCAGGACTTCCCGGTGGCCCAGTGGTTATGACTCCACACCACCAATGGAAGGGGCATGGGTTTGATCCCTGGTCAGGGAAGTTGTGTGTGCTACAGCCAAAAAAAAAAAACTATGGACTAGTATACCACTGTATGAACAGACAGTTTACCCATTCACCTATTGGAGGACGTCTTGATTATTTGTGAATTTGGGATGTTTGCATTATAAACATGCATGTGCAGGTTTTTGCATGTATTTCCCTGGTAATTTTTTGGTACTCAGCAATAAAGTGCGGTCTAATGCAAGCAGACTTGTGGATGCTGTTCATTTTTGGTGCCCATGAGATATTCACTTTGGGTCTTCTTTTCTCAATGCTCCTTAACACCTGTTGGGCTCTCAGCTGTCTGGCTGGCAGGTAACTTCTGCAGATGTATTTTCTGAATACAGGTGTATCAGTTACTACTGATCACCAAAATTTTATTAAATTTCTTCAAGTCTCCTGTTACAGATGAATGAGATTTCTTGGTTGACTCCACAGAAGGCTGGTATCTGCCAATGAGACTTCAAGAGAGGGAGCAATTCCCATCCAGCAAATGTGGCAATTCCTTGTTTGTTCCAGACATGTCAGACATGTCCAGATCTATAAATCCCCAATGGAAGCCAAGTTAAAAAATTTCAAGTGAAGGGTCATATTTTAATGCTTCTATTTCCATAAAGGTCTTCGCTGGTGGCTCAGACGGTAAAGAATCTCCCTGCCAACGCAGGAGACGCGGTTTTGATCCCTGGGTTGGGAAAATCCCCTGGAGGAGGAAATGGCAACCTACTCCAGGATTCTTATATGGAGAACCCCCAAGACAAAGGAGTCTGGCAGGCTACAGTCCATGGGGTCACAAAAGAGTCAGGATATGACTGAGCGACTAAATAACAACAACAATTTCTGTAAAGGGACTAATAAGTTGAGATCAGATGCATAGTGTTTTTTTTTTTTAACTTTCTTATTTTGTACTGGGGTATAGGCAATGAATCAAGGCTTACTGGGAGCTCAGCTGGTAAAGAATCCACCTGCAATGCAGGAGACCCTAGTTCTATTCCTGGGTTGGGAAGATCCCCTGGAGTAGTGATGGGCTACCCACTCAGCTAGTATTCTTGGCTGGAGAATCCCCATGGGTAGAGGAGCCTGGTAGGCTGCAGTACATGGGGTCGCAAAGAGCTGGACACGACTGAGCGACTAAGCACAGCACATAGCTGATTAATAATGTTGTGATGGTTTCAGATGAACAGCGAAGGAATGCAGCCATACATTTACATGTGTCCCTTGACCCCCAAACGTCCCTCCCATCCAGGCTACCACATAACATTGAGCAGAGTTCCCTGTGCTATACAGTGGAACCTTGTTGGTTATACATTTTAAATAAAGCAGTGTGTGCATGTCCACCCCAAGCCCCCTAACTTGACATTATTACCTACTTCCACAGCCAAAGGAAGAATATTTTTCTCTTTATGTAGAAGGAGCACATTCTGCTACCTGTCTCCTTTCGGCTCACTTTCCAAGCCAACAGGTGGTTGTTGGTTTGTTGCCATGGTCCCCTGTGTTATGTTTTTGGTCACGTGGACCAGTTCTGTTTGATCTCATGCTATTGATCCCCTGGTTCTTTGTGCTCCTGGAGGTTATTCCCTGACTCCAATCATGACATTCTAGATGCCACACCTTTTCTCTTAAAAACTGTGGTCAGTGCGTTATGACGTTGTGACAGAAGAGCTAGCTTCCTTGTGTGAGGATGGAATTCGAGACCCTGGGTACTTTTATCAGCAGGCAGCTTGTTTAGATGACCCCAGATTCCTTTCTCTGATGAATTCTGCAGAGACAGTGCTGGACTTCCGCCCAACAGAGTATGAGGATGAAGTATAATGAAAAAGATCCTGACAGGAAATAATATTCTTTTCCCCTTCCATTTTTAACTTTATTTAAAAATCCATATGGTGGATATATACCCCAAAGAACTGGAAGCAAGGGCTTGTGGAGAGATTTGCACACCCATGTCCAGAGCAGCATTATTCACAACTGCAAAGGTGGAAGTGAGTCAAGTATCCACTTAGAGATGAATGAATTAACATAACATGTATATACATACAGAAGAACACTTGTGTTGTTTAGTCTCTCAGCCGTGTCCAACTCTATTGCCACCCCATGGACCGCCAGACTCCTGTCTGTGGGATTCTCCAGGCAAGAGTACTGGAGTGGGTTGCCATTTCCTCCTCCAGGGAATCTTCCAACCCAGGAATCAAACACACATCTCCTGCATTGGCAGGCAGATTCTTTACCAGCGAGCCACAGGGAAACCCACAGAAAAATACTATTCAGCCTTAAAAAGAAGTACAACTCTGATACATGCTACAGCACCAATGTATATTTTGCTAAGTGAAATAAGGAAGTCACAAAAGGACAAATACTGTGTGATCCCATTAATATAAGGTACCTAGAGTAGTCAAACTCATAGAGACAGGAAGTAGAAACAGTGGTTGCCAGGAGCTGGGAGGAGAGGTAAATGGGGAGTTGCTGTTTAATAGGTGTAGCTTCAGCTTTGTAAGATGATAAACATTCTGTAGATGAATGATGATGATTGCACAGCAGTGTGAACGTACTTAATGCCACTGAATTATAGACTTAAAAATGGTTAAAATGGTAAGTTTTATGAAAGTCACTGTTGCAATTAATGCAATAATGCTACACAACACCTTAATCTTGGGTGAAATCTGAAGTCCAGGCTTGCTGGGGCAATCCCCACCCATGCTTCTTTTCCCCAGGGCACTCATTAATCAGGCAGACCTTGAAAATATTGTGGGTTCAGTTCCAGACCACTGCAATAAAGCAAATATTGCAATAAAGTGAAGAACTTGAAATTTTGGTTCCCATTACAATAAAAGTTGTGTTTGTAATATACTGTAGTCTATAAGTGTGCAATAGCATTATGTATAAAAAATGTATGTACCTTCATTAAAAAATACTTTATTGCTAAAAATGCCAACTGTCATCTCAGCCTTCAGTGAGTCTTAATCTTTTTGCAGTAGTAACATCAAAGATCACTGATCACAGATCAACATAGCAAATATAATAACAATGAAAAAGTGTGAAATATTGTGAGAATTACCAAAAAGTGACACAAAGGCATAAAGCGAACATATGCTGTTGGAGAAATGGCACTGATAGATTTGCTTGATGCAGGGCTGCCTCCAACCTTCAATTTGTAGGCAAGAGAAAATATGCAAAGTGCAATAAAATGAAGCACAGTGTAACAAGGTCGGCCTGCAGTGCCCTCCCTTTTTGCTCTCAAAAGTGTCCCAGGTTGAACGGTAAGTCACATGATCACCCTGGTTCTATTTCGTGATCGCGTAAATCGTTGTATTGCCATCTTCATTTGGAAACGTCTTAACACTTAGAATGTGCCTGCATTTTCTAGAATCACTCTAATTATAAACACGGTGTCCCGGAGAATGCTACAGTCTCCAGTATTTTAATTTTTTAATTTTAAACAACACATTTATTTGCTCATAACGCTGTTGGTTAGATGTTTGGCACAACATGGCTGAGTTTTCCGCTCCGACGATGGTAAGCCTGAGATCAAGATAAGCAGCCAGGGTGAGCTGTCAGCTAGCGGTTCTGGGGTAAAATCTGCTTCCAAACCGATTCTTGGGATTGGATTAAATTTCATGTGGTCATAGGACTGAAATCCTTGATCAGAATGAAGTTCCCCTCTCCTTGATGCCACCCTTCACATTTTAAAAAAATTACTGATTACTTGCCGAACAGTGACTAAAGTACCAAAAGCAGCCCTCCATTCTTATGAACTCTTTCCTTCTTTAAACACTAAAGTTCTTTTTTTTTAAAGTGGTTTGTAACATTATCTACGTTTCACGCGTACAGCATTATATTTTGACTTCTGTATGCACTGCAGTGTGCTCACCACTGAAAGTTTAGTTTCTGATCGCTGTGCGGTTGATCCTTTGACCTATTTTGCTCTCCTCCCACCCCCATAACCACTTCTCTGTTCTCTGTATGTTTGTTTGTGGTTTTTTTATTTTGGTTTGTTCATTTATTTTGTTTTGTTCTATATTCCACATAAGAGTGAAAATACGTGGTATTTGTCTTTCTCCGTCTAACTTATTCCACTCACCATAATATGTTCAAGGTCAATGTTGGAGTAAATGGAAGATCGCAGCTTTTTATGGCTAAATGATGTTCTGTTGTGTATATAAACCACAACTTCTTTGTCCATCCACCCATCAGTGGGCCTTTGTTTCCATATACTGGCCCTTGTAAGTAGTACAATGAACGTGATGGTATACATATCTTTTAGAATTAGTGTTTTTGTTTCTTTCAATAAATATCCAGGAGTGGAATTGCTGGATCATATGGTAGTTCTATTCTTAATTTTTTGAAGAATCTTCATATTGCTTTCCCTAAGTGATTGCACTGGTTTACATTCCCACCAACGGTATATGTAGGCTTCCTTTTCTCCACAGCCTTTCCAACATTTGTTATTTCTTGTGTTTTTGATAATAGCCATTCTAATGGCCATGAGGTGATACCTCACTGTGGCTTTGATTTGCATTTACCTGATAATTTGTGATATTGGACATATTTTCATGTGCCTGCTGGCCATCTGTATGTCTTCTCTGGGAAAATGTCTATTCAGCTCCTCTGCCTGTGTTTTAATTGGGTTGTCTGGCTTTTTATTATTGAGTTGTAGAAGTTCTTGGTATTTTTTAGATATTAACTCATTGGATACATGATTTGCAAATATCTTCTCCCATTTGTTACGCTGTCTTTTCATTTTGTTAATGGTTTCCTTCTGCTGTGAAGAGGCTTCTTAGTTCGATGTAGTCCATTTGTTTCATGGTTGATTTTGTTCCCCTTGCCTGAGGAGACATGTCTAGAAAGACATTAATAAGAGCAACTGCAAAGAGAATACTGCCTATGTTTTCTTCCAGTAGTTATATGGTTTCAGGTCTTACATCAACTCTTTAATCCAACTTGAGTTTCTATTTGTGTATGGTTTAAGACTAATGTAATTTAGTTCTTTTGCATGTGGCTGTCCAGTTTTTCCAAGAACATTTATTGAAGAGACTATCCTTTCTCCTTGTATGTTCTTTGCTCTTTTGTCATAAATTAATTATCCATATGTGTACGGATTTATTTCTGGGCTCTCAATTCTGTTCCATTGATCTGTATGTCTGTTTTTTTGCCAATACCATGCTGTTTTTACTACTATGTTTTTATAGTATAATTTAAAATCAAATCCAGCTTTATTCTTTTTTCCTCAGGATTGCTTATTTGGGATCTTTTGTGGCTGTAAATAAATTTTAGGGGTTTAAGTTCTATTTCTGTGAAAAATGTTGAAATTTTGATAGGTATTGTACTTAACTTGTACATTGTTTTAGATAATATGTAAATTTTAACAATGTTAATTCTTCCAATCCATGAACATGTAATATCTTTCAGTTTCTTTTGTCTTCTTTTGATTTCTTTCAGTAATGTCTTACAGTTTTCAGGGTGCAAGTCTTTCACTTCCTTGATTAAATTTATTCCTAGATATAGTATTCTTTTTGTTGTGACTATAAATGGGATTGTTTTCTCAATTTCTCTTTTGCGAGTGTGGTGTTAGTGTGCGCTTTGGCAGCACATAATACTAATATTAGTTTGTTACTAGTGTATAGAGATGCAAAATACAACTTCATATATTGACTTTACACCGTGAGGCTTTACTTCTAATAGTTTATTATTTCTAATAGTCTGTGGTGGGGTCATTAGGGTTTTCTATATATAAAATCATGTCATCTTCAAATGGTGACAGTTCTTCTTTTTCAATTTGGATGCTTTTTATTTATTTTTCTTGCCTAATTCTCTCCAACACCATGCTGAATAAGTGTGGGGAGAGTGGGCATTCTTGTTCCTGATCTCAGAGGGATAGCTTTCTGTTTTCAGTGTTTAGTTTGATGTGAGCTGTGGGTGTGTCATATAAATTTTGCCTTAAAAAATATACCACAACCCCATGGTCTTTCTTCCCACATCCCTAATTCAATTTGGCACATCAGTGATCTAACCAGTGATTTAAGATTTGGATGTTCTTCTGCTCTATAATACACTTCTCAAATCAAAAGACCATTTTGATTTTAAATCTTAAAAAAAAAAGATAACAGCCCCATATAGCTGAAGACAGGAACTCATCATGCTGATAGCCCAGAGGGAGGAAAAAGCCAGGTTTTTCTCTTGAATATTTATTCAAACAGGAATGAGAGAGAAAAAAAGGAGGGTGGGGAAAAGCTGGAATCAGGTCATGTGTGTGTTACTGTAACATACAAAGATGAATACCACTTACTATTACTCACAGTGAATCCGATTAAGGTTAGATTCAACCAGTTCCTTCCTGAGAATATACTGTAAATGGGCTTAGCTGGGGGCTCACTGTGGAAGAGAATGCATTTGTCCTGAAGCTGCATTTACAGAGAGAGTACTGTTTTTATTTTGATGTGTTTGTTTATGGTGGCATGGGGCCGAGTGGCTCAACTCTTGCTGTCACCACTGGACCTATAATATAATAGTGTGGTTTATCCCAGGCAGCATTTATAATTCTGCATTTAAATTCTTCCATTACCTACCAGAGTAGATCTCTGAATGAACTCTCACCTTTTGAGACATGAAAATCAATTAGAAATTATATATATATTAGACTAACAAATTCACTAAGTAACTCCATCTCCCTCAGCTACTCTTCTCTAATTTTTAGGTTCAAATACCAGAAGCAAATATAAAATGATTTCATTCAATATTCAAGACTTAATTCCTAGATGTGCTAATATAATTTCTGAGTACAAATAAATGATAATGTGTTACTTAGGAATTGTAAAGACTGAATCACATTTGATCTTCAAATCAGGGCTTCCCTGATAGCTCAGTTGATAAAGAATCTGCCTGCAATGCAGGAGGCCTGGGTTCAGTTCCTGGGTTGGGAAGATCTGTTGGAGAAGGGATAGGCTACTCACTCCAGTGTTCTTGGGCTTCCCTTGTGGCTCAGCTGGTAAAGAATCTTCCAGCAATGTGGGAGACCTGGGCTCGATCCCTGGGTTGGAAAGATTCCCTGAAGAAGGGAAAGGTTACCCACTCCAGTATTCTTGCCTGGAGAATTCCATGGACTGTATAGAGTTCATGGGGTTGCAAAGAGTTGGACATGACTGAGCGACTTTCACTTTCACTTTCAATCATATTTACTTTAATAACTCAAAAAAAAATCTGACAAGCCTCAGAGTATGAAATAAGTAATTAGAGTGAATTCAAGCATACTCTTATTTTAATCTCCAATTAACAGGACATTTCTCTATTTAATCCTCTTAAAAAAAAAAAAAAACCATTAAAGTTCCGGAGCAAAGAAAGATTCAATAGAAACACAGTCACACAGATAATTCATTTAATGAAAGAACCAGCCTTCCAGAAGCTACTATATCCCTGATCAGACCCTAGTTCCTCCTTTGTATTGCTATTCATTAAGTAGATAGGCTTTCTGGAACTTCGGTGGGGAGGAGCTTTTAAAAATCATTTTCTTGATAATTTGCCTCAATTATGAAACTGAAACAAAAGAAGATTATTTCATATTCAAATAGAACCACCGCAGGAAGGGGTAGGTGATTAGGAATTTTAGTGATTTATTTGCTCGGTGCTTTTTCTAGCAATTTCATCTGTAATGACTGTAACATCCATCTGCTTGAAATGCAAATTGGTTAGCAACTGGATCCTTTTTTGATTCTTACAATATATCATCTCTCTGCTTGGAGTGAAATATTCCAGCTAAGTCTCTGATGAAATCTGTTTCCAGTAAGCACTGGAATTGGAGTGTCACACAGCATCCATTCTGGTCTCCTCCAGGTGTGCCTTCCTCTGTCTCTAGGCTGGAAAACCATCAGCTACATTTCCCAGAGTCCCTTGCAGCCAGGGTTCTGGGCACAGCTTAGGTTCTGCCAAGTGAGAGGACTTGCATGAGAAGCGAGGTAGAGGGTGTCTAAGGAAGATGTCCGCTGGCTTGTCTCTGTCCTTGGTAACTAGGTTCTGTTACTAGCTTCCTGCGTAGAGTGGTGCTTTGTAGCAGCTTCTCTGATCACTGAACACAGCTCAGAGTGAGCTCTGACGTCAGCAGCTTGGGCAGTGGCTCCGATTCCCAGCCTCCGGACTTGTGCGATGACGGCAGCAACTCTCGGATGCCAGTTCCCGTGGAGCTATCTGGGGCTCACCCCTCCAGCCCAGCCTGCTGCCTCTCCTCTCTCAGCAGCAGCCTTTCCTTCCAGCCTTCCTGTGAGCTCCTACTTCCCGTATGAAACCCCTTTCTGCTTAAAACAGCTGGGAGAGTTTCTCTTATCTGCACCATGACGTTAAAACAAGAGAAAGGAAAGATGACAGCCTTCAGTGCCCAGGACAGCAGGTAAAGCCTGGAGAGAACCACGAAGGGGAAAATGGTTGTGACCTCCACAGTGACTCCTTAAGGACCTGGGAGAAGTCACGGCCCTGCCACCAAGAACTCCCCAAATCAAGGCACCACTCTTAGGGCCCAAGGATGAGGCCACAGCATAAAGGCTTAGAAATAGTCATGAGACGTTTGGAGAAAAAGAAAAACATGAAAGGAAAAATAACAAGAGGGGAGAGAGGAAGGAAAAAGAAGGGAAGAGAGAAGACAAGAGGAAATAAAAAACCAAATAAAAGCAGGACCTAGTGACAGCAGTTCTCTGCCAGCTTCCTCACGTGACCTGGCCTGGGTGGCACTGCCCTGTCGGAACTGTTAGTATCACAGAGCTGGACTCAGGGCTTCTCAGATGCAGATGCAAGGGCACTTTCCACAGGAGAAAATCAAGCGAATCCATCAGCTCTTGAATAGATAGATTCAAACTGGATAAATACATATATTTTATTTCCAGCTATCCTATACACATGTGCATGCTAAGTCGCTTTAGTCATGTCCAGCTTTTTGTGACACCATGGACTGAAGCCCGCTGGGCTCCTCTGTCCATATATTCTCCAGGCAAGAATATTGGAGTGGGTTACCACGCCCTCTTCCAGGGGATCTTCCAACCAGGGATAGAACCTATGTCTCAAATCTCAACACTGGCAGGCAGCTTCTTTACCACTAGTGCCACCTGGCAAGTCCATCTATACATAGTGTTTTTTCTCTTAATAGATAGCTAGATAAAAAGAAATCTAGTAGCTGGAAATTATAGTCCATGGAATTGCAAAGAGTTGGACATGACGCAGCACGCACGCACGCAGCTGGAAATATACAAAATATGTATTCTAAACAAAAATCTATCAGATTTCTAAAGAGAAAATGAATCCAGATGGCTTTAAAGTCAGACAGTTAATAATACAAAGAGTTGACAAACTAGTCAATTATGGTAAATATTGGCTTAGGCTCTGGACAGCTTAAAAAAAAATTGCCAGTATGTTTTTTATAATTCAGTAATCTGTAAGAAAAACAAATCCTAAGCTGTTTACACAAAACAATTAAGACTCTATGGAGATATAATTCTTGATGTAAAAGAAAAGCAAGCGTGTCTCCCAGCCCAGCCTGCTGTTCAAGCCCCACTCATACACCACTGCCCGTCTCGGCAAAGATATCCATTCTCTCTGCTGCTCACTCTCTCCTCATCAGGAAACCTGCACACAGCAAGTGCACAGAATCTCTGCAGTGTTGTTCACTGGGCTTTAATCCTTCCCAATCCCAATATCACTTCCTAAAGCACACATTCCTGACCTCGCTCCCTCACAGGTCAAAGTCCCCGTCTCCCCGCTTGACGTGTTTTCTGCATAGCTCAGCACAGGTATAATGATAGGTTTACCTGTGTAGTACCAGCAGCCATGCTTCCAGGAGGGGTTACATCTGCTTTTCTTGCATCCTGAAGGCTTTAGCATGGTGTCTCAGGTGACTTAGGGATGCTCAAGGAATAAAACCCTGCATGAGTCATATTGCTGCTTCAGCCCCAACTACTCCATTTCTAAATATGTACCTGCCCAGGGGAAAACTATGGACTCTAATCATTTTATGAGAACCACACTTTAATGGCATTAACAGAAGCTAGTTTATAAAAGATTTAAACTTGATTTTAGAATTTCATCTCCTTCCTCCCCCTGCTATCTCATCATTACCTCTCAGAACCACCACACATAATTTCATTCAGCTAGATAAGCCAGTGGTCTGTCCATGGGGGAGGAGATGCAGGCCTGACAGTATAAGCCTCTGATTCCCCCTCAAACACTGATTACCAAGAGTCTATTGTACCCTGTAGTGTATTGTACAAAAGTATAATACATTTACCAGGACAGGAGAATGAGTCACCCAAATACTCCGTTCTACCATCAATTACACAGCAACCCCTCTGCAGTCCTAGGAGATGAGATTTAAGCCATAATATTTCTCTGTCTTGTCAGACAGCTTACACTGTGCGTTTTACACCAGTTATTCCATTTGCTCCCGACTACCACCTTAGTTGCTGGGAGGGATTGGGGACGGGAGGAGAAAGGGACGGCAGAGAATGAGATGGTTGGATGGCATCACTGACTCAATGGACGTGAGTTTGAGTGAACTCTGGGAGTTGGTGATGGACAGGGAGGCCTGGCGTGCTGTGATTCATGGGGTCGCAAAGAGTCGGACACGACTGAGCGACTGAACTGAACCACCTTAGTTGGGCTTCCCAGTTGGCGCTAGTGGTAAAGAACCCACGTGCCATTGCAGGAGACATAAGAGATGCGGGTTTGATCCCTGGGTTGGGAAGATCTCCAGGAGGAGGGCATGGAAACCCATTCCAGTATTCTTGCCTGGAGAATCCTACAGACAGAGGAGCTTGATGGGCTACAGTCCATAGGGTCGCAAAGAGGCAGATGCCACTGAAGCGACTTAGCATGCATGCACATACCACCTTAGTTAAGGAATATTATTCCCATTTCACAGATGAGGAAATGCAGCAATTCAGTCCAGGTGATGGAGCTCAAACTCCAAGTGGTTAGAAGTTTCTGTGTTTGGAAAGTGAGTACCCAAAGTGAATGGTGCAACTCCTCTTGGATACCTCTTAGCTAGAGGTTCAGGCTGTCTGATGACATCAAGAGAATCACACAGGCTAAGGGATGTTCGGTGGGTCAGTTAGCACCCCCACACTTTCAGCCTGACCACCAACCAAACTGCAGCAGAATCAGCTTCCATATTTAGTTCCTTCTGTCTGTCCTTAAGTAAATCACCACACAGTCTTCATCCTTTCCTGCCACTCTCCTCAGAACGCGTCCTAATTTATCTACACTTAAAAGCATGAGACTGCACAGGCAAGTGCTGACAGCTTAATCGCAACGATACTTCATAGAAGGGCTAAATCACAGTGAGAGCTGATTCAGTTCCCATTTAAAATAGGAATCAGAACATCAACATGCAGTAAACACAGAATTTAGTTGCATTTCTTCCTCAGCACTGAGATCCTGTTTATTGCCAAGCTTGTCTGGCCCTCTGTACCTTCTTCAAAGTAGTGATAATAATGTGTCCATTATAGTGTGTCTCAAATTTCGGACACACGTTCTCTAAAGGCGCGTATGAATTCTTTACAAGTGGAATGCATATAAATATCCCCGTATCCACCTATCAGAAATACTGAAAGTATTAATACCTTCTTTACAGTCCTCTTAATTCCCATTAGGATTTGGCTTTAGAAGATATATGTACACAGAGGGTTAAGATGTATTGGGAAAGCACCTCCCCCCACGTCCCTCTGCTTTAAGGCAGAGTTAACCATGAGGCGTGGGGTCGCAAAGAGTCGGTTATGACTGAGCGACTGAACTGCATTGAACTGAACTGAACCATGAGGACACAGCATTTTTCATTTCCCATCCCTTCAGTAAGTAAAATCTTATTAAAACCTTGATGCTTTTGCTATATTAAGACAGACACACAAAAGGACAAAGTATATCCAAAGAACATAATTTCATTAATTGAATCTTCCTAGAAAAAGGATTTCTTTTGAACTAAGAGAAGAGTCTATAGAGAGCCCGCCTCTCAAATCTTACCGAATGCATTAAGAAAGCAGTTCTCTGGAGCAGTTTCCTTGGTGAGGAGATAGATCCTTTCCAACCTGTCAAGGTCCACTTTCAAAGAAGTTATGGGCCATCAGGGTCCACCAGGGAGTCGCTTTCATTCTCTTCAAATGATCTTTCCCTCTGAGCTACTCTAGAGCAGCCCTCACCATCCCTGGAGACTCCTTCGTACTGAGTTTCAAGCCAGGCATCAGGACAGAAAGACCTACAATTGTTCCTTCCTAAACTTCAAGACAGATTAACCGGTCATCAGTCAGAAATGTCAAGGATTCGCTGTGCTAATGAGCCACATGAATAATAGTACTTCAGCTCCTGAAACAAGGAGTTAAAAGCCAACTGTTAACCTATATTATTGCCAGTAACCTTAAACTCAAATGACATAGCTGAGTTCTAGCTTTTCGCCCACAGGAAATATTCCGTGTACATTTAAATGCGTGCAAACATGCCAATATAAAGCTTCACCTTTGCAGTAGCTGTTCAAAATCTTACCCTCTTTCTGTGCATTCTAGGCTTAGAACGTTTATCACGAAGAACTCAGATAATATGTAAGGACACTTAGAGCAAATACTACACAAATTCTGCCAATCCCGTTTCCATATTCTTTCTTAAACTGTATTTTTGACATCAGCTTGGACTATTTCAATAAGTTTTTCCAGATCAACTAAAAAATATTCCCTGACAAACTTTCTGGCTTCAAGTTATGTTCGTTTATTGCCTCCAGCTAGTTAAAAATCAATTCCCAAGTGATAGCTTCCAAAGGGAAAGATACACGCGTACTCGAGGAAAACACAAATTCATTTTCACCTTTAGACACGAAACAGTTCTCCTGCAGCTCCGGGTTCTGATTTATCCGGTGTCACATCTGAAGCCCATCCCCGCAGTCCCTTCCTGCACGCCAGGCTCCGCTGTTCGGATCACGTCTAAGTTTTCAAGGTAAGCAGGTCACCCTCGGCGACTGGAATGACAGCGGAAGAGCAGGCACTCACCCCAGGCGGCCAGACCCGCCCGAGAGCGCGGGAGGCGACCTGGCGCGCCCCCTCCTCCGGATCCGAGGCGGGGAGGGCAGGCGCGGGGCCGGCCCAACTAGGGTGGAAGGGAGGCTCCCCGCCTGCCCGCTCTGCGGACCACGGTCAACGCCACGGTCGCCGGCGCTGGCCGCGAGGTACGGGGGCGGGCAGCTCTACGGAACCGAATAGTTGCAATGCATTCCCGCACCGCCCCCCACCCCGGAGCCGAGGCGGAAAAGCTGCCTTTGCATCAAAGCCAGGGGCTGCGCCGGGCGCAACTTCCACCCGGTGACCTACTTTAGAGTGTGAGAATGAACGCGATGCGGGGAAAAATAGACGGAGGGCGCGCGGGAGCCGGGCTCCGGGGACGCGCGTGGCCGAGTGGGATCGCGCGCCCGCGCGCCCCCCGGGGCTTCCAAAGAGAAGTTGCCGCGCGGCCCCCGGAGGCCCGGGGCCGAGCCCGGGGGCCGCGGCTCCGCCAGCGCCTCGCGCCGCGGCCCGGGTGCCGGCTTCCCCAGGCCCGCGGGCCTCCGGACGAGCGCCGCGGCTCCCCGCCCCCGCCTCGGTCCCCGCCTCCCCGGCCCGCCCTCACCTCTCCGGGCGGCGCGCGGGCTCCGGCGGCCTGGGGCCCCGGGTCAGCGGCGCCTCCGGGCCGGGAGGGCGGCGGCGGGCGCCGAGCGGAGCCCGGGGAGTGCCGCCTCTCGGCCCGGTCCCCTGGGAGCGCCCCGCCCGCCCGCGCCCGGGAAGTGAGGCTCTGCCGCGCCGCCGGGCCCGGAGATCGGGGTGACCTTCCTGCCTTTTCTCGTCGGGGTCTCCCGGCGCGGCCCGTCCTCCGTGGGGAGGCCAGGCCGAGCCGAGCACACCTGGAGCGCAGCAACGCCGTACCTGGGTGGCAGCAGCGTGACGTTTCAGCGCGTCTTCTCTCATTTGATCCTGGCAACCACCTTCTGCCACCAAAAGGTCCCCATTGGGTATCTGGAAAAACCGGAGATCAGAGGGGTTCAGTCCCAGGTGCCGCTGCTCGCACTCTCCAGATCTTTTCACTCACATGGCCTGCGGAATCTGTGAGCGAAAAGACCCGTCTAGTTTGCAAAACTAGACCCATTCAAGTAGCGTCTGTCAGAAGAAGGGATGGAACTTAGGTTGAAAGTTTCAGCGGAAAGTTGGACACAGATTCCTCCCTCCCCAGCCGCCCCCGCTCCGCTTCTGAAACAAGAGGGCTAGCTACTTTCTATCAGGTCCTTCGCCTGCTCCAACAATTTAATAATCTTCAGAGGCCTATGACTTAAAAATGCGGGTACCCAATATTGGAAAAGTAACATGTTGATGAACTGTTCTGCCCCTCCTTGTGTTTGAGCTTGACACTCCTGACCCTATGGGATGAAGATGAGTTGTATTTCCAGGCACGGTTTTCTGTGGGGACCCAACTACACCTCTCATATAACACCTCGATGAGGTTGTTTAAGGCACTGCCAAGAGGAGCTCAGCAGATACAGCTTGTGATTCTGGAATAGCTTTCTAGTGCCATGCTATATTGGGAAACTTTGCTTGGGCATCTCTGTCTTAATGCCCAAGGGTAATCAAATTGACGTTTCCTTCTTATATAAACTCCAGTTTGCATTTAAAAGGGGAAGAATCATGAGTCTGATGATACATGTTCTTCTGGCGCAGAGTGCCAGCCCAGAGAAGTGCCACTGCTCATTTTTGTTTCCATTCAGTGGAGTTAGAGCTGCATTGTTTCCTTGGATGTGGGCTTCATACTGATACTGGGGTGTTCCTTAGGCTCTTCTAAAAGGGCAGCAGGAGACAAAGCTGCATATATATATGGGTTTTATGGGCCTCTCCATCTTCCTGAACTAAGTAAGAAATAACGCTACCCAAAATCTCAATCTTTCTCAAGCACCTGTCCTGGTTCTCTGCTTTTCTCTATCATCTTCCCCTGGACAGCCTCATCCATTTTGATGACTGCAAGCAGCATCTCTGTGAAGGTGTCCCAGGAGCTGGTCTTTGCATAAACGTCCCAACCCATATTGCCAGCAGCTTGCTTGACATCCCCTGCGGAGTGACCGCAGTACATTTGAATCCGAGGTCCTGTGCCCTCCATGACTTCATCCAGCTTCTCTTTGCACTTCTCTATCAATCCCATCCTCCCACTCCCCTGGTTTCATCTTCAAACTTTTTGCTTCTCCTGGCCCTCGGTATCCCACTGGCAGCCACCATCTACCATCAATCTTTGTAATACTTTTATTTACCTACTTCCCTCCCTTCTAATTGTTTCTACTTTTCTAGTTTATGTCCTATTCCTTCTCACCTATGTGATTATATTGTTTAATTCCATGTCCTGACTTTCAAAACCATCTCTTCTTTGAAAACTTTTAGCTTTTATCTGGAACTAATCACCCTGTCCTGAGACTTTAGTGATCTTTATCTATGTACCTCCTGTAACACTTATCACTAACTTTTGAAAGTATTTGTTCATTTTTTTTCAACAAATATTCATTGAACATCTGTTATGTGCCAGGCACTATGCTAGGAAAACAGTGGTGAGCAAAACAGATAAAATTCCTACCCTCATAGAACTTAAGGTCTAGTGAGATGACAGACATTAATCAAATAATCACAGATACCAAAAATGAAATGTGTCATCCAGACTGAAACCGGTACCAGGGAGGATAGGTGCAGACTGTCATGAGAGTTCATGTGTCTAATCTCTCTCTTTGTGGGAGCTTGGCAGTAGGACTCAGCCTCACAAAGTAGCCCAGAGCTATATGTGGGGAAGTGTTCAGAGTTTTTGTTCAATGAACATATGCATCCATTTCTTACATGTAGGTGACTTGATATGTTTCTATATTGCAAAGTATTGAATAAAATAATGACAAACACTGATCACAACCCACTGCCACTTAAGCTAGTGGCTATTGTTCCATTATGGCAAATCCATGGGTCATCTGTCTCTAAATGCATCCTGTTTGCTTTGTCAGCATGGTGACAGGTGAATTTTTTTTGTAATCCCAGTAGCATTATCAAGAACATTCTTTATGGCAGAAGTTCTTCTATGTCCTAACATTTTGCTGTTCTCACCAGCATCAGCCCCTTCACCTTCCGTATAGTTGAGAACATTTGCTGAGGATGTAAAATAGCCTTGTTTTTTCTGCCCCACTGGAAACTGTGTCATCCTCCACCCTCTGGGTCATTTCCCTGCTTCCTGTCCATCTCTGTAATTGTGTGAGCTTTGCTTCTGCATCCCTTTTCTCTTCATTTCTGCTGTGTTGCTCTTTATCATCTTTTGCTTGTGATCCTGTCATTTTCAGGAATCAGTCTTTCACTGGAACAGTAAGTGACACGTCTCCTAGTTTATTTTATCATTTTTTTGTAGTGCTACTCTGTAATTCTTTTTCAAGAAGCACTTTTGAAAAAAAGACACAGAATCTCAAGTCTGTTTTTTTATCTATTGTTTGTTTTCAGCATCAAATAGATATGGAGTGGGAAAGTGACCTTATTTTTATGGTAGGAAAATAAAGAGTAAAGAAGTTCCAACAACAGAAAATGTGTCACATAAAAAGTAGAACATTTAGCATGTAGAAAAATACAGAGATATGATTTTGAAGATAAATTTAATGACCTGGAAATACAATAAAATGTTAAGTTAAGAAGCATTTTGAATAGATTTTAGGTTAGGTAAATCATATAGTCACATATGTGTACAGGAAAAATACTGTGTAAGTATACCAAAATGATAATAGTGGTTTTCTCTGATGAAATTTTCACTTTTATATTCTTCTATATATTTTTTAAAGAGAAGGGGACGATATGCAGTTTCAGAGCAAAGCATATTTCTATTTGTAGCCACAGTCTGTCCTCATGGATTTTATGGATTGTGCCTCCCTGCTGTTATTAACACTAATCAAGTATGTGAGAAGTGGTATTAACATATGAAAGGCCCTCTTGTTCCTTTCCCTTAATATTATTTTAAATACTCGAGTGCAGCAGTTTCAGTCCAGTCATTTTAAATATAGAAGTCACAATTACCACAGTTTCCATACTGGAAAGCTGTTCATGGCTATGTTAAAGACACAGCCATATGTGCCCCATCTTGTATTGTGCTTATATTACTTGTATTTATGTTCTGCTTTGTTAGGTACAGTCAAATGTCAGCCCCCTGGGTAAGCATCTTGATTACATCTGCCTATTGTTAATGGTGATCTTGAGTTTATCTGAATGTCAACTCTAGGAAAAATGGAGATGTAGATTCATTGTGTGTGTGTGTGTGTGTGCATGCGTGTGCACACGTGCTTGTGTGTGCACTTATGTGTGTATATGAGGTTCCCAAAGATTAGATATTCTGGGGAAAATGGAAGGTGAATTTTAAAGTGGTTTCTATTTTTGCTTGATGATAATTTTGGCACTCTCATGTGGGGTTAAAACTTTTTTTAAAATTTAGACTATATTAATAATTAAGATTAGGTCCTAATACATGGCTTCCCCAGTGGCTCAGTGATAAAGAATTCGCCTGCAGTACAGGAGATGCCAGAGACCCCGGTTCAATCCCTGGGTCAGGAAAAACCCCTGGAGGAGGGCATGGCGATCCACTCCAGTACTCTTGCCCAGGAAATCCCATGGACAGAGGAGCCCAGCAGACTGCAGTCTGTGGGGTTACAAAGGGTCAGACACGACTGGAGTGACTGAGCACCCACCCACCCACACACATTACTAGAAGTCACCTTGATGTAAGCAGAAAACTGCACAATAACAAAATTTGTTGGAAAACCATTTGTAATTGTCACATCACAGTGTTTTATCTTCTGAGAACAAGCAAGACAATACTCTTCTCCCACAGTCCAACTACCAGAATTACAATGACCAGAGTTCTTTGACCCCGATCTCAGCCAAGATCTCTGGGTCTTAGATGATTCACCTGAAAATTTAGGAAACCAAGTTACACCTCCATGGGGTCACAAAGAGTTGGGTAGGAGTGAGGGACTAACGCTTTCATACTAGGTGCCTTGTTTATCTTACCCATTTATGATCTTAAGGTTGAGTAAGAGCTTCCTATTTTCCAATCTGAATTTAAAAGGATCTGATGCAGAGCTCATAGGTGGTACTAGCTTCTATTTAATTCACAGGAAGAATTTAGGAAGAACTTGCAAGATGAAAGAGGAAGGAGATTTATTTCAAGGTGCTCCAGAGGGCGGACTTGGGCCAACAAAGGCAAGTTACAGGCCAGCACATTTAGACTCAACAAGAGCAAGATATTTCTAGAGTTTGAGCTGCCTGGAACCCAGCTTCTTTTTGATACAGTTCTTTGTATCTGGATAGATGGACAAAGAGGCCCTCTGACTTATTGCTGACCTTTTCAGAAGGAATCCACACATAAGATGGGAGATCACGCTTCCCAGGCGCCCACAGTCCCTTCCCCAGAACCATGGGATTATTTGATGTGGTGTTGACAAAGGGTGTTGAGAAACGGTAGAACACAAAGTCTCTTCAGGCGTTTGGACAAAGAATGAGGCTGATATTTTTACAACACAGCCTTTGCCATGCTGGTCCTTCCTTCTCCAGTTGGTTTCATCTTTTGTATTATGCAAAAGCAACTGATTGTTTTTGGAAATAGCAGTCAAGCACAGATATACACTAGCATGAGGAAGAATTACAAAGATCGGTTTCATCCCATTATTCAAGGCAGTTGGTTAAGACCAGAGCAGGGTATTGGTTCAGTGGTTTAGTTGCTAAGTTGTGTCCAGCTCTTGCAAAACTATGGATGGTAGCCCATCAGGCCTCTTTGCCCCTAGGATTTCCCAGGCCAGAATACTGGAGTGGGTTGCCATTTCCTTCCCCAGGGGATCTTCCCAACCCTGGGATTGAACCCAAGTCTTCTGCATTGCAGATGGTCTCCTGCAATGCAGGCAGATTCTTTACCACTGAGCCACCATGGGAAAGGGCTGCAAAAATCGGTTTCACCCTGTTATTCAAAGCAATTGGCTGAGCAAGGAGTATAACTTAAAGACTGTGAGGAATCTGTGTGCAAATCATCAGAGAAAACCGCATCTGTGGCTTGAGTAAGACTGGGCTCCTACCTGCTCACCTGGAATTTGTTCTTCCTTTTCCTCTTTCATATGCGAAACAAAAAGGAAACAAAATAAGATAATGAATAGGGAGGTGACTAAAAGCATTAAAAAATCCAACTGAGCAATCAGAAAAGCCACAGAAGGCCAGAAAAAGGGTATGTTGGGTTTTGAAAATTATTTTTTCTTTTTTTAAAGATTTTTTTTTTTATTTTTGTGGAAAAATTTTAATGTCTTTATTGAATTTGTTGCTTCTGTTTTGTGTTTTGATTTTTTGGTCACGAGGCATGTGGGAACTTGACTGCCTGACTAGGAATCAAACCTGCACCCCTGCATTGGAAGGCACAGTCTTAGCCACTGGATCACCAGGGAAGTCCCTGTTTTGTTTTCTTATCTAAAAGGAAAATGAACAATCATCACCTAACAAGAATAACAAAACAGAAAAAAAAAAAAAAATGCCTTCCTATGGGGAGGATTGCAAGTGAACTGGCCCAGAGGTTGAAGTCATTGCCAGGGGTTAGACAGGTGGGAAAGCCCTTGACCCAAACATTCTCTGTTATTGCAGGAGCAAACTTGTCCATCATTTTGGACAGTGGCTCTTCCATTTCTGAAGGCCAAAGTTCTTTTGCACTTACTGTTCTGGCCACATACAGGCATGGTAATGTAATATACACAGCCATCCCTCATGAGCTCAGTTCTATCTGATCGGAAATCGAATCAGTCTAATGTGAAGAGAACAATTTAAGAGAAGTGCCAGGCACAATTTTCCTATATCCAAACTGAGTCCACGTTAAAATAATTTTCTTTACCCATGGGTTAACTTGACTGAAGAAATGTTCATGCAAGGGAGAAAGGTATCTTACGTGGGAATAAAAATGAACTTTTTTCAAAAATTCTATTTACATCTAAATTCATAAACTACAGCATATTAAGCATTCAGTATATTTTAGTTCCAGCTTTAAAGAAAGTCTGAGATGGCTTGGAGTTCTAGAGTTCTGTGTCTCTGGTTGTCATGTTCAACTGCTCAGTGAAATTTTATCTTAGAAATCATTTGAAATTAGTCCAAATGATTCTGGATCCAGGTACATGTTAGAGAAAGAAGGGGAAAAACAAAGATTTGAAAAGATATCTTTGCTCTTTACTATTGACTGAGAGAGAAAAATATGTAAGAGCAGGGACTATTTGCTTCTCAGCAGGTTAAACTTTAATGTTACTGGCCGATTATTCTAACATAAGAGTAAAGCAAAGAATTTCCTCTGGGAATTTTTCTTGGTTTCATGAGGAAATAACATAAAAGAATGACATCATGTTAATAAAGCAATTGTGTGTGCATATAAAGAGATGGAAGGAATGTTTGAGATATTAGAGTACGTATGAAAAAATGTTTACTCTAAAAACATCTGAAAATTCATAATTAAGTGAAAAAGATGCATAACTGTACCACTTCAGGACACTGTCGTTAACACTGTACTGGATTCCTCCCTGTCTGCCTGTGTGAGTCCATTTAATATTTTTAAAATCAAAATTGGGTATTGTATTCACTTTTGGTTTAAATTGTATCTTTGTGCAACATATCATGTTGTTAAGTAATCTCCCAAAACCCTGATGTTAACATTATTATAAAAATTCATTTAAAAAATATCTAGCATGTGCCAGGTGTTGGACAAAGTACAACAATGCATTAACTCATGTAATCTTCAGGAGTGCCCAAGGCAACAGTATCATTATTATTATCTTTTTTTTTTTTTTTTAACAAATGGGGAAACTGAGCTCAAGAGAAGTTAAATAACTTGCTCAAAGCTAATAAATGATGGACTGGGACTTAAAATGATTTGGTTCTAACCTCAACGCTAGTATTCTTAATTATTATGATCGACCACCTCTACATGATGAATGTAAATGATCCCAATAAAAATGTCAAAAGTTTTATTTACTTCTTTATTTTTACTTGTCAGAAAATCAATTAACTTCCTTCAGAAGCCTTCCTGAATAAATCACTGTGACAGCTGTATGAATTGCATCTCCCCTCAGAGAGCAAATATTGCTCTCTACACAAGGTTTTCAGTTTTCTTTTTTGAAGCTCTGAATTTTAAAAGGCAGTACTGTGCATTTGTCTCTGTGTTTGGAGAACACTATAAGCCTACATTAGAGCTGTATGAAAATCCAGAGAACATTATATCTGCTTCTCTTTTTGTAGTAATGTTGTATGAGTCATAAAGCCGTAATTAATGTTGTTCTGTCTCTTGGCACTTACTGTAGGTTATTCTGTGTTACTTCTTTCATTATGTGGAAGTCCTGATGCCTTTCTTGTTTGTAAGCTCCTACAGCATATTGTCACTTCTTGCATGTTCAGAGTCTAGCACATCACCTTGCAAAACAATCTCTCAACACGTGTTTGCAATATACATGATGGTGATTATGGTCTATGAATTAATACTTAAATACCAAATGTGTGCATACTCAGTCATTTCCAACTTTTTGTGACCACATGGACTGTAACCTGCCAGACTCTTCTGTCCATGGAATTTTCCAGGCAAAAATACTGGAGTGGGTTGCCATCTCCTACTCCATGGGACCTTCCCAACCCAGAGATCGAACATGAGTCTCCTGAGTCTTCTGTATTGACAGGTAGGTGCGTTACCACTGTGCCACCGTGTTGTCACTGTTGTTCAGTCACTAAGTCATGTCTGACTCTCTGCGACCCCATGAACTGCAGCATGCCAGGCTCCCCTGTCCTTCACTATCTCCCAGAGTTTGCTCAAACCCATGTCCATTGAGTCAGTGATGCCATGCAGCTATCTCATCCTCTGTCGCCCTCTCCTCCTCCTGCCCTCTTTCCCAGCATCAGGAAATGAGTTCCAATGAGTTGGGTCTTGGCATCAGGTGGCCAAAGTATCAGAGCTTCAGCTTCAGCATCAGTCCTTCTGATGAATATTCTGGGTTGATTTCCTTTAGGATTGGCTGGTATGATATCCTTGCAGTCCAAGGGACTCTCAAGAATCTTCTCCAGCATCATAATTTGAAAGCATCAATTCTTTAGTGCTCAGCCTTCTTTATGGTCCAATTCTCACATCCTTACATGACGACTGGAAAAACCATAGCTTTGACTAGATGAACCTTTGTTAGCAAAGTAATGCCTCTGATTTCTAACATGCTGTCTAAGTTTCTCATAGCTTTTCTTTCAAGGAGCAAGCATCTTAATTTCATGGCTACAGTCACTGTCCCAGTGATTTTGGAGCCTAAGAAAATAAAATGTGCCTTTTTTTTCCCATATTTTCCCTATTTGCCATGAAGTGATGGGACCAGATGCCATAATCTTTGATTTTTGAATGTTGAGTTTTAAGCCAGCTTTTTCACTCTTCTCTTTCACCTTCATCAAGAGGCTCATTAGTTCCTCTTCACTTTCTGCCATAAGTGTGGTATCATCTGCATATCTGAGGTTATTGATATTTCTCCTGGCAATCTTAATTCCAGCTTGGAATTCATCCAGCCCAGCATTTTGCATAATGTACTCTGCATAGAAATTAAATAAGCAGGGTGACAATATACAGCCTTGTCATACTCCTTTCCCAGTTTTGCCAGATGATTGTTCCATGTTAGGTTCTAATTGTTGCTTCTTGACATGGATATAGGTTTTTCAGGAGGCAGTTGAGGTGGTCTGGTGTTTCTACTTCTTTAAAAATTTTCCACAGTTTGTTGTGATCCACACAGTTAAAGGCTCTAGTGTAGTCAATGAAGCAAAAGTAGATGTTATTCTGAAATGTGCTTGCTTTTTCTATGATCCACAGTATGTTTGCAATTTGATCTTTGGTTCCTCTGCCTTGTCTAAATCCAGCTTGTATATCTGGAAGTTCTGGGTTCACATACTGTGGAAGCCTAGCTTGAAGGATTTTGAGCATAACCTTGCTAGCATGTGAAATGAGCACAATTGTACAGTAGTTTGAACATTCTTTGGCATTGCCTTTCTTTGGGTGCCTGAGAAGCCCTAAATACTTAAATGAATTACCTTCAGAGATGATTTTATTTCTGTGGCACAGACGATGCTAAGTGGTGACAAACTGGTGTACTTACATTCTCAGCACACAGAGAAATGACTAGTCACGTCTCCTTTCCAGTTTAGTGGGACCATGTCTGTGTAGCTTCGTTCTGGCAATGAGAATGTGGGCAGAAGTAATGTATGCCCTTCCAATCATGGTCCCCACTGCCTGCAGCCTTCCCTGTGGCTTGATCTCTTTCTGTCTCTGCCTTTATGTCTCCCTCTGTCGTTCTTTATCTGTCTGTCTGTCTCTCTGATACACACGCATGCAGCTTCATGGAAGACAGACTAGTAGATGCATAGGTCTGTGGATCTCCATATGGAAGGCTACCGACGGAATACCAAATCTGACTGTGATGGACTGTGAGTTGTTGAGAGTCAGGGGTTGTTTCCAGCACTTCGTATCCAGCTGTGTTTGTCACGTGCTGTTTCACAGGCACTTTGGGCACCAGGCCCTTCTCTTCTCTACTATCATGTTTCTCTTCCATTCACTCCCACTATTTCTTCAACCTGAAATTCCCCCCTCCCATATCTGTGCCTTTTAAAACCCTACCTATGACTCAGCTCAAATGTCCTTTGTGTGAAGCTTTATTTCCTATCACAGGCAAACTAATTTTGCGCTGCTCTAAACTGTAACTGAACTTCATTTTCTTATTGTGTTTTCATCATCGGGTGTGGTTGCCATTGTGTCCCTAGTATTGGCCCAGAGTTGGCGTTTGTGAGCACTCAGTCATGCTTGTCAACCAGTGACTGAGCGATGGAGCCCGTGGCAGATACGTGCCTGACGTTCTTCCTCAGATTTGATAAGCTCTTTGCTTGTAGGATCACATCTAATTTATTTCTGTATTTCCCAGCAGCAAACACAGAATGTGGTACCAGGTAGGCAATTAATATACTTGTGGCAGCATGCTCAGAAAGCATGCTGAACTTTTTTTCTTTAAAAAAAAGTTTAAATTTTATATTGGAGTATAGGGCTTCCCTTGTGGCTCAGCTGGTAAAAAAGCTGCCCACAATGCAGGAGACCTGGGTTTGATTCCTGGGTTGGGAAGATCCCTTGGAGAAGGGAAAGGCTACCCACTCCAGTATCCTAGCCTGGAGAATTCCACGGACTGTATAGTCCCTGGGGTCACAAAGAGTCGGACACGACTGAGTGACTTTCATTTTCATTCATAGTTGATTTACATGGTGTACGACAGGGTCACTTTGCTGTACACCTGAAACTAGCAAAGTGTGCTGAATTTAAAAGGGTCCCAGGCTCACCACGTTCTGCCCAGGGTAGCCTGATTTGCCAGTATTTCATGAGAAAACAAAACTCAAACCTTTTAAGGTGCCAAAAAAAAAAAGAAAAAGGCTGTGGAATGGCTAAAGTGCTATCAGTGATGGTGGAGAGAAGTGTATTTTTTTTCCTTAGAATAGGTGTTCATCAGGGTTTTATAATTCTTTGAATATTTAATAACACTCCCAGATGGGAAATTCATCATTAAACTTGACCTAAATTCCTTTTGTTGCAATTTCATGTCTTCCATGATTCTTAGTTACTCTACAGTCGGAGCACTTTGAAGCAGGAAGAGGTTCCGTTCTCATAAGCTATTTCTGTCTGGTTGATGTATTTACAGAAGAGATGGTAATGATTCAGCTGCTTTGGATCAATACTGCTGTATTGTTTCAGGAAAGACAGAGTTTTGAGAGTCCTCTGCCATGTATTACTTTTCGCTTGTGGTTTCTGTAATTTGTCGCAAATTCACGCTTACATGGAGGTGGAAAATTGGACCCTCATAATCTGGGGAGAAAGTAATGGGGTAGCAACCTGTGAGGCTGACTCTATTGCTGAAGGCTCAGGAATTAGTACTATCCCAGTGATAAAATCAGGAAGTGTGTTGCATGTGAATAAGTAAAGTGGTGAAAATTGCATGGAATTATTAAGAATATGACCGTTATCCAAAATATAAACACAATCTGATTTCAGAAAATATAGCTAACCACTGAAAATGCCTACCATAATCGTTATCATACTAAACAGCCCCAAGTTATGCCCTGAAATGTAATAAAATACATTTATTGCCAAATATCAAAAGGGCAGCAAAATACACTTTTATATTTTAATTGTAAGATCCAACTATGTTTTGGTAAAAAATTAAACAATAAGTAAGATGTACAGATTTTTTTATATTGGGTCTTTTCACAGCCTCTTTCCCGCCCCAGATGCACTGTCCTTCCCAGAAGTCACTTTTGTTAAGGGTGTGTGTAATGTCTCTAGAAAAGTGAAAGTTGTGTCTGACTCTCTGCAACCCCATGTAGTATAGCCCACAAGGCCCCTCTGTCCATGGAATTCTCCAGGCAAGAATTCTGGAGTGGGTTGCTAATTCCTTCTCTACGGGAATCTTCCCAAACCAGGAATTGAACCTGAGTCTCCTGAATTTCAGGCAGATTTTCACTATCTGAGCCAATGTCTCTAGATTTCTATGCAATTGCCAAGAAGTTTTTGCCTGTACAAATATGATGGAGAGCAGTTTTTACACAGATGTTATCTTACTGCATATATTATTCTACAACTTGTTTTATTATTCAACCATTATATTTTGAAAACATCTCCATCCAGACAGATTTGCCTCATTCTTTTTTAACTGCTGTTGCAACATCCATCATGTGGATTTACTACATTTTATTTAACCATGTCTCCAAGGATAGAGATTTTAATTTATTCAATATTTATTATTATGAATTGCTATAAAGAAAATCACTGCCTATGTCCTTATAGGCTCATATATGAGTATTCTTACAGATTGGAAATTGCCAGGTAAATACAATGTCTGTATCAAAAGATATTTATCAGTTCAGTTCAGTTCAGTCATTCAGTCATGTCTGACTCTTTATGACCCCATGGATTGCAGCACACTAGGCTTCCCTGTCCATCACCAGTTCCTGGAGCTTACTCAAACTCATGTCCATCGAGTAGGCGATGCCATCCAACATCTCATTCTCTGTCATCCCCTTCTGCCTTCAGTCTTTCCCAGCATCAGGATCTTTTCCAGTGAATCAGGTCTTTGCATCAGGTAGCCAAAGTATTGGAGTTTATTTATTTATATTTATATATAAATATGTATATTATTTTATATAAATACTGAGCAACTGAATTGAACTAATATAAATATATATTTAAATATAATAAGATAATATAATATTTATATATTTTATATATTATAAATATTTTATATATTATAAATATTTTATATATTATAAATATTTTATATAAATATTATATTATCTTATTATATTTAAATATATTTTTATATTAGTTCAATTCAGTTGCTTAGTCATGTGTGACTCTGCGACCCCGTGGACTGCAGCACGCTAGGCTTCCCTGTCCATCACCAACTCCTGGAGCTTACTCAAACTCATGTCCGTCGAGTCAGTGATGCCATCCAGCCATCTCATCCTCAGTCATCCCCTTCTCCTGCCTTCATTCTTTCCCAGCATCAGGGTCTTTTCAAATGAGTCAGTTCTTCACATCAGGTGGCCAAAGTATTGGAGCTTCAACTTCAACACCCGCCCTTCCAATGAATATTCAGATCTGATTTCCTTTAGGATAGACTGGTTTGATCTTGCAGTCCAGCGGACTCTCAAGAGTCTTCTCCAAAACCACAGTTCAAAAGCATTATATTTATATTATATAAGGATACTTATAGGGCATTTAAAAAGTCCGTGGCTTTTCCTCAACAACCTTCCACAAGAACTACACTTCTTTATTGTCCCACCTACAGAATGGGCATATCAATTCTGGATGTGAAAAGTCATGTGTTGAGAATACCTCAGTCTAAAAAAATCCGGATCTTGATATACATGTGATTCCCCCACGCGGCTTCTGGTGTGGAAGAAGAATAAGAGAGTGTGGTGGAGGCTGGGACTTGTGCAGTAGGCAGCAGAGATGGTGATGATGCTGGGGCTGTGATTAAGATGGCAGTTCTGGAAGACATTTAGGAGGGAGAAGGGGCAGAACCTGTGACCGAGGAGCAGACTAGAGGTGAAGGGAAGGGAGCATTCTAACGACACTCAGGTTTCTGGTCTGGGTGACTGGGTGGAGAGCAAAGCCATTGGCTGAGATGGGAACCTGGGAGCCAGAGCAGGTTTGGGATCTAGTGATGAATTTGGCTTTGGACATGTCTGCAGGGTCTCAAAAGTGTCTAGGTCATGCTCCTCATTTTCTAGCTGAAACAGGGGCAAATCTTGAGGAACCTTGTGACGCACTGCACGCAGTAAGGCACTGGTAGCCCCAGAGAGACTTTCTTCCCTGCTTCCTCACTGTTGTTCCAAAGATCTAATGTACGACAAATATTTTCTACTAGTCAGGGCAAGTCTTTTTAATTTTGTTTGTGTCTCTGTTTTTCATGTAACAGCTTTAAAATTTTAGGTGGTCAAACCTATCAATTTATCATACAGGGGCCTCTGGAGTTTGTATTTTGCTTATGAAATCTTTCCTCTTCTCATGATTATAAAAATACTGGCCTGTGTTTTCTTTTTTTAAATATTTGTTTATTTGACTGCCCCAGGTCACAGTCACGGCATGTGGGATCTAGTTCCCTGACCAGGGATTGAACCCGGGACCCTGGCCCTGGGAGCACAGAGTCTTAGCCACTGGACGACCAGGGAACTTTCTAGCCTATATTTTCTTATAACACCTTTGTAATTTGTTATGGCGCAAGATAAGGATCATGGATAAGAATAGAATACCTCCTCAAAGATCGTTCCACTCTCTTCCAGGTTTCAGTTTCACTAGGACTTTTGGATGAGAGTCTGGTTCCATCAGTAGCAGATATTTACGAGAGACTTGTATTTGAACTGAGTTGTTTAGAGAGAGAAGGACGTGGGGTATTCATCCGGCAGACTTGGATATTGGCAGCACTAGCGAGTTCTAGAATCAGCATCTATGGTGGCTGCTTCTCATTAGGCAGATGGATTCCTGTGTTGGCAGCTTCCTGAGATGGCCGAGGGTTATTGTTCTGAAGTGGCAACTGTGGTAGCAGCTCCTGATTCTGCAGCTGCCTCTTGTGCGTGCATCAGGTTTTGATCATCATTCCTGGAAATTCAGCCTGGAATTTTTTTCTTCATTTATTTACAATGTTGTGAACTCCACATACCCCTTAATAAATTCCTTTTATCTTAAGCTAGTTTGAGTGGATTTTATTATCTACAACTAAGGACCTTAACCAAAACAGAATCCAACATTGTTTTTCACCTAAATCTGTCCATAATTATATTTTGAGTCAGTTTCATTTTTTTCCATTATCTCCTATTTACTTCTATACCTAGTACAATTATAATTACTGTAGTTTTCTGTTATGTTTTAATATAAGTGGGGATGTCCCTTTTCATTGATTAGTTTGTTGAAATTTCCTTGATTATTAATGCACATTTTCTTTTTCAAAGGAACTTTAGAATTAATTGGTTGAGTTGCGTAAAAGTAGGCTTCCCAGGAGGCTCAGTGGTGAAGAATCCACCTTAATGCAGGAGCTGCAGGAGACATGGGTTCAATCCCTGGGTCTGGAAGATCCCTGGAGGAGGGTATAGCAACCTACTCCAGTATTCTTGCCTGCAGAATCCTATGGACAGAGGAGCTTGGTGGGCTATAGTCCATGGGGCTGCAAAGAGTCATACATGACTGAAGCAGCCTAGGATGCATGAGCGCATAAAGATATATCATTAGTGTGTGGTTTCATCTGAATTTAACTTGCATATTAATTTGAGAATATGCTTTAAAACAGCACTTTTCACATTTTTGGTTTCTAGATCCCTTCATACTCTTTAAAAATTTATAGGACTTCAGGGAGCTTTTGTCATATAGAATATATCCATCAATATTTACCATATTATAAGTGGAGACTGGTAGTTTAGAAATATTTATTAATTCATTAAAAATAACCATAATGCACATTATATTTAAATCTCTATACCATCCATGCATGCATGCTAAGTTGCATCAGTTGTGTCCAACTCTTTGTAATCCTATGGACTGTAGACCACCAGGCTCCTCTGTCATGGGATTCTCCAGGCAAGAGTACTGGAGTGGGTTACCATACCCTCCTCCAGGGGACTTTCCCAACTCAGGGATCAAACCCACGTCTCCTACAGCTCCTGCATTTCAGGTGGATTCTTTTACCGCTGAGACACCGGGGAAGCCCATATATACCATATTCATTATGAAAAATAACTATGTTTTCTAAAACAAAATAATAGTGAAAGGGGAGACCTTACACTTTTGCAAATCTCTGTAATGTTTGGCTTAATAAAAGAGAACTAGATCCTAATCTGCTTCTGTATGCCATCAGTTGTGATATGCTCTTTTGATTGAAATATATGAAAACAAATTTAGCCTCACACATATATGTAGTTAGAAAAGGAAAGGGTATTTTAATACCTTGTTCAGATAAGTGTGGATGTTTTTGTTTGATACTACATCACAACCTGATAATTAGTGACTTCATAGAGGTTAGTAAAACTGTGGAATCTGAAATCTTATCAATGAAATTTTTGCACTCTAGTTTATTAAAATCTCTTGATCTGTCTTGAAGCTTAAATAGATCTTTTGCCCATTCATTTTGTAACATGATGCATTGACTATTTGGCAAATACTTGTTTAAGGAGTTATGCTGATTTTGCAAATATTAGCACATTTCATTATACAAAATTGAAAAGTTCTTTTCATTAATATAATCAGTGAGCTCATCAAAAAAGTTGTCAACTGTTGGAAAGCTGACAGGCTTACTATGGTGAATACAAGTTCTTCAGAATTCTAATTTTCATTTAAAAGCTTAAATTTTAAGCTTAATAATAAACATGGTCAGTTGTTTTTTTTTGAACCTACATGCCCACTTCACTCCACTTTAAAAATATGTTTGTCGTAGTTTTCTTGTCATTTGTTCTTTCAAGTAAAAATGGTATTCCATGAAAAAAGTAGATTGAGTTTTATTTTTTAAAAATTGCCAGACTTCAAGTTAATAGTTTTTGACTTTTTTTTTTTGTAACTTTTATTTATTTATTTATTTTTTATATGAATTTGCCCCGGGTTTACATAAGTTCCCCCTCCTGAACCGCCCTCCCACCTCCCTCCTCCCTTTATCCTCCCTCTGGGTCATCCCCGCATGCCATCCCCGAGCATCCTATAACATGCATTGACCCTGAACTAGTGATTCGTTTCACATATGACAACATACGTGTTTCAATGCCATTCTCCCAAATCATCCCACCCTCACCCTCTCCCACAGAGTCCCAAAGACTGTTCTATACATCTGTGTCTCTTTTGCTGTCTCGTATACAGGGTTATTATTTGCATCTTTCTAAATTCCATATATATGTGTTAGTATACTGTATTGGTGTTTTTCTTTAAAAACAAAATAGTTTTTGACTTTTAGAGTTGAGGATAAGGAATGTGGACCTGAACTACATTCCCTTCATTACTGATACCTACGTTTCTTAGTTCACACTTTGGAGATTGTTTTGATGGACTGAATAATAAATTTGTTTTACAAATACATATTTACTGACCTCTGCTGTGTGCCAGACATTGTTGTTCCTGGTCCTTAGTATAACACAGCCAAATTGTGAATCTTATATGTTCATGAGGTGAGACAGATTATAGCTGACCCTTGAAGTGGGGGTTGGAGGTGCTAGCCCTCCAAATATTGGAAAATCCTTGTCAGACTACTGTCTGCCCTCCATATCCATGGTTCCGTATCAGGGGATTCAACCAGGGATGGTATTTTAGTGTGGTATGGATTTAGTGAAAAAAAAAAAATCTGAGTCTCAGCAGACACTCATAGTTCAAACCTGTGTTGTTTAAAGGTCAACTGTATAAACATTTAAACAGATAAATAGAATCCCCAATAGTGTAAAAGTTATCAGGAGGGGAAACTTCCCTGGTAGTCAAGTGGTTAAGAGTCTGCCCACCAGTGCAGAGGACACAGGTTCGATCCCGAGTCTGGGATGATCCCATGTGGCTCAGAGTAACTAAGCCCATGCACCATAGCTAAACAATAAAAGCTATCAGGGGAAATAAAGCAGGATACAGACATGGAAAATGACAGCGGAATGATCAGGGGGAAGGGGTGAAGTGGGAGAGGAGCTGTGAAGGGGGAGCAGCAGAGCTGATGGAGCAGGGTGGTCAGGGGAGGGCAGCTTGGCCTTTAGACCAGAGTGCTGTGTGAAGGAGGGCAGCAGACAATGTGAGTATCTGAGGGAAACCTTTCTGGACAGAGTGAGAAGCAAGCGGTCTGGGAATAGGAATATTTCAGCATGGTGGGAGGGTGGGGCATAAGAAGCCAGAGCGGCCCCAGCAGAAAGAGCAAGGAAGAGATTGGAAGGAGAGTCTGCAGCCAGATGCCATCCCATAAGGACTTGGAATCTTATTCCCAGCAGATGGTGCCCCTTCTGTGAGGGTGCCGACCAAGGAGGGGTGGGATCACGAGGCTCATGCTTGACCGAGTTGAAACGGACAAGTATGATAGGTCCTAGAGTCTGATGATCAATATCTACTCCAGCCTCTTTCTAGAGCGCCTCTTCATCCTGGAGACACCAGAAAGATAAAACCCACATTCCCGGGTTCCTGTTGAGCGAAGTTCTTGAAGGTGATGCAGGTTCCACCGAACAAATGCAGTTACATGAGATGTAGCAGGGTTGAGGCCGTGAGATGGCTGGTTCACCTGTTTGCTGCTGGCTGATCTCATTGCCAGGAGAAGCAGCTTCTGATCATGCTGGCTGCCTGTGTGTGGCGAGGCTGTACGGTGTGGGGTGTGTCGCCTTACCAGTCGAGTGATTATAGCAGTGGTGGTAGCTGTCTTGGTAGCCTGGTTCTTCCGTATGGATCATCAAAGTTTTGATTGCGACTCTAGCTGGTGTTTGTTTCTGTAGCCTTTTTACTGCTTCTCTTGAAACAGCTTCTAGTCAGTTCCTTTCTGCATTATTAGCAAGATGAGATTCTAGTCTATGCCTCAGTAGAGGGAGCCATGGTGGAGTCTGGGAGGCTAATTAGGGGGCTTCTGCAGAACCAGGATGGGGGATGCTCGGTATTCTGTGGTTTGGACCATGTTCACACACAGGGCTGTGTGAACGCAGTATTAGGAAGCAGTCTTGTCTCTTGTTTTGATGCCTGGTGGTCACAGTGTGGCCTTGTTTGAGGTGGATTTTCTGTGAAATTGTTTATGTTTAAGGGGAGTCGAGCAGAGCGTGCAGGCCATATACCGGCAACACCAAGGTCTGACTGTTAGCATCAGGCTGACTCCAGGCTCTCAGCTACCGTTCTTCTTCTCAGAGGAAACCAGAAGAGTATGGCGTTGTCAAAGCCAGGATATCAAGATGACTCAAGAAGGGAAAAGTGTTCAGTTGTTTAAAACCCTGCCACAAGATCTGGTGAGGTGGAACTGAGACGGTCCTCAGTTCAGTTCAGTTCAGTCACTCAGTCGTGTCCGACTCTTTGCGACCCCATGAAACACAGCACGCCAGGCCTCCCTGTCCATCACCAACTCCCGGAGTTCACTCAAACTCATGTCCATTGAGTCGGTGATGCCACCCAGCCATCTCATTCTCTGTCGTCCCCATCTCCTCCCGTCCCCAGTCCCTCCCAGCATCAGACTCTTTTCCATTGAGTCAACTCGTCGCATGAGGTGGCCAAAGTATTGGAGTTTCAACTTTAGCATAAGACCTTCATTTGTACTTCATAATATTGAATTTTTGGAGACTGTGACAAAAATGTGGAAACTTAATTGGATTAAAACTTTCTAGAAAAAATCTGAGTTCCAGTTTTAGCTATTTAAAAAAAAGCAAAGCTGAGGAATTCTCTGGAGGTCCAGTGGTTAGAGGGCTTCCCAGGTGGTGCTAGTGGTAAAGAACCTACCTGCCAATGCAGGAGACACCACAGACTTGGATACGATCCCTGGGTTGGGAAGATCCCCTGAAGGAGGGAATGGCAGGCCACTCCAGTATTCTTGCCTGGAGATTCCCATGAATAGAGGAGTCTGGTAGGCTGTGGTCCATAGGGTTGCAAAGAATCAGACACAACTAAAGCAACTTGGTATGCATGCATGCTGGTTGGTGGTTAGGATTCCAATTCAATCTCTGGTTAGGGAACTAAGATCAGATCCCACAAACCATGGTGTGGTGGGGAGAACCTACCAATCTGACCTTGAGAAAGTCAGTTCGGTTTTCTGAATCTATGCTTTCTATTTGTAGGAGATGAGGTTGACCTTGATGCTTCCTAAACCTTGGGGGGAGACAGCATGGGATAGACTTTATTTTCTTGGGTTCCAAAATCACTGCAGATGGTGACTGCAGCCATGAAATTAAAAGACACTTGCTCTTTGGAAGAAAAACTATGACCAACCTGCTGTTGCTGGTGCTGCTAAGTCGCTTCAGTCGTGTCCGACTCTGTGCGACCCCATAGACGGCAGTCCACCAGGCTCCCCCATCCCTGGGATTCTCCAGGCAAGAACACTGGAGTGGATTGCCATTTCCTTCTCCAATGCATGAAAGTGAAAAATGAAAGTGAAGTCACTCAGTTGTGTCCGACTCTTCGCGACCCCATGGACTGCAGCCTCCCAGGCTCCTCCATCCATGGGAGTTTCCAGGCAAGAGTACTGGAGTGGGTTGCCGTTGCCTTCTCCGATGACCAACCTAGACAGTGTATTAAAAAGCAGACACATTACTTTACTGACGAAGGTCCTTCTAGTCAAAGCTATGGTTTTTCCAGTAGTCATGTATGGAAGTGAGAGTTGGACTATAAAGAAAGCTGAGCACCGAAGAATTGATTCTTTTGGACTGTGTTGTTGGAGAAGATTCTTGAGAGTCCCTTGGACTGCAAGGAGATCCAACCAGTCAATCCTGAAGGAAATCAGTCCTGAATATTCATTTTAAGGACTGATGCTGAAGCTGAAACTCCAACACTTTGGCCACCTGATGCAAAGAACTGAATCACTGGAAAAGACCCTGATGCTGGGAAAGATTGAAGGCAGGAGGAGAAGGAGATGACAGAGGATGAGATGGTTGAATGGCATCAGCAACTAGACGGACATGAGTTTGAGCAAGCTCTGGGAGTTGGTGATGGACAGGGAGGACTGGAGTGCTGCAATCCATGGGGTCGCAAAGAGTCAGACACGACTGAGTGACTGGACTGAATGAACTGGAGTCATGTCTGACTCTTTGTGACCCCATGGAGTGTAACCTGCCCGACTCATCTGTGCATGGGATTTCCCAGGCATTCTTGCTGGAAATAGGTTGCTGTTTCCTCTCCAGGGGATCTTCCAGACCCAGGGATTGACACTGAGTCTCCTGCATTGGCAGGCGGGTTCTTTACCACTGATTCACCAGGGAAGCCAGACACGGTACCAAATCCTGGTTCCACTTCCTGGCTATTGTATTTTAAGGCTGCGATTCAAACTCTTGGAGTCTCAATTGCCCCAACTCTATTTCACAAGCTGCTGCTTCCCACACCTCTGGCCCTGGCAACCTCTATTCTCAGTCCTTGCCCTTTTTGAAGTAAGACTTAACGTTCCTCCACTGTTGATTTTATTAAAATAAGGGGTGGTGTTTGGAAGGAAGAGTGGAAATGGTTTATAGTGCAAATATTTAGCAAGAAAAAAAAATTTAATTCTATAAAACACTTTTTTCCCTCCTGACGTCTCTCCTTCCTGTCCTGCTTTTGGCTTCCTTCCCTTCATCCTTGAATACTGTCTTATGTAGCCTCTTCTTTCTCTTCTTCTATTTATCTTCTGTATTTTTCTCTGCTTTTCTTAAGCAGAGGCATTTGATACCACAATCCCCAAGTTATACAATACTTCTACTCTCTCAAGATCAGCACACCTTGGGCTTTTAGGTGATCAGAACTTACATGAAGTAACCCTTAACAGATTTGAAAAATCAAAAGCATTTATTTAGCTTGTATCACGTAACAAGTTAGTAAGACTATCTCTGCCTTTATGGGTGTTTGGAGGATTAAATAAGATTGGAAATGTGATGTGTCTAGCTTAGTGTTTGACCCATAATATGTGATCAGTAAAAACCAGTTCTCAGGCTTCCCTACTTCCAGATCACAATTATTGTGATTTGTGATTTTCTTTCTTTTATGTTTTAAGAATAATCGTGGAAAATACCTAATGCACAATTGGAGAGCATTCCCAGATACAGACCTGCTTATCCCAGTGTTCCTTGCCCTTTCAGCATAGTTGATAAGGACTCACCAGTGGGTTGTTTTGATCCCTTATAATGGTTGCCTTGGGAGCCAGACATAAGGGAATATGCCAGTGGATCAAAGTATGATAAAGACAATGTAAAAGACTTTGGGGGTATATTTTCATTTCCATCTCCCAGTTCTTATCTGTCAGTTCCTACCCAGTAGCTAAAAGATTGGAAAGCTTAATGTTCTAGCTTAAATTCAATGTTCCAAAAGCCTTCCAACCTGACAGCAGTAAAATATTTAAGTCTGTTAGTTGTATGGTTCCAGGAATTTCACAGAGATGCTTTTGTCAGATGATTTCCAGCAAGGACATATTAAGATGCATTTATCTCATCTGTCTGTGAAGACCTTGAACTGAAAACAGACCATTGGAGGGATTTTTGCCATAGGATCAGGTCCTTCTTTCAAGTCCTCATCACGTGGCTCTTAGTTTATGACATTTGAAGCACTAACTTGCCAACAGAGATGAAAGGTAACTATTGATTCAAGATATTGACAGTACTCGGTTGGACTCCTATGTATAACCCAGACACTGGAATGGATTTTTAAATTAACCTCGCTACCCAGTCTTCTCTTCAGCCCCCAGATCTGGGAAAACACTCCATTAACCATCAAATGCTGAGATAATATTTAAAAGCTGCATCTCCCTGTTACCCAGTAACCCCAGATATCATTCCTTTCCTTGTACCTCAGATCTGTCTCCCACCTTGGAGATGCAGGCGTCTGCCATATGCATTTTTCTCGCCCCAGGATGCAGTGTAACGCCTTATACATGGTAGAAAGAACTCAACAGTTATTGAAGCCTGAAGAAAAAACTGAGTACTTATGAGATCCACAATTCGGAGTCCTGAAGTGGTTTTTAATTTCTGAATAAGATCCTTGCATTTAGGTCTTATCATCTCAGGAAGCAAGCTGAAGCTCTTTCCCCCACAACATCTGTTTTCTCATAGGAGAACGGTGTGTCCTCAGAGACTGCTTCACTAAATTAAAAACATGGTCCTACCTTCAGAGCCATGTTGCCCAGTTCCTAAATATCACCTTTCCAAATTTAAAATGCTCCTGAGTCCAGGGTCCACAGGTTTGGGACCAAGGGACATGGTCTACTGACATTTTCTCAGTAAGGAAATTGTCACCAGGCTTTTTGGACCATCGTTCAAACTCCACATTTATGAAGAGGCCCACCAGGAAGCATCTGTGTGCAGGCCATAGGATCAGGATAGTAAAGGGACATAAAATTTCTGGGATATTACATTGCAAACCACTTTCACTAAAGGACTGGATTAAGGGAGGGATAATTTTAGCTACCGGCTTCCCTGATAGCTCAGTTGGTAAACAATCTGCCTGCAATGCAGGAGACACCAGTCTGATTCCTGGGTCGGGACTGTCTCCTGGAGAAGGGATAGGCTACCCACTCCAGTATTCCTGGGCTTCCTTTGTGGCTCAGCTGGTAAAGAATCTGCCTGCAATGCGGGAGACCTGGGTTTGATCCCTGGGTTGGGAAGATCCCCTGGAGAAGGGAAAGGCTACCCACTCCAGTATTCTGGCCTGGAGAATTCCATAGACTATACAGTCCATGGGGTCACTGAGTGACTTTCACTAACTTTAGCTTTACATAAACCAATAGTTAAGATGGCTAGGAAATCCTCCAGTTGAGCTGAGCTTTTTCTTTGTTTTCTTTCTCCTTTCACTTCTCCTTCTTTGCTCCCTTCTTTCCTTGTCTGTAGAAAGGAATAAACAAAACCATATTACTATGTTGTGTTGGGAGCTGTATACATTCTGCTGGGTCATAACCTTTTTGTTATTTTTGATGCAATTATTTCATTAGCAAACGACATATTATTCCTGGTTGATTCCTCTGATCAAGATTTGTATTAAATCAATAGACGAGATTAAATCAAGGTAAACTGAATAGATTTGTAATCCTTTAAATGCAATCATTCATTTCTAAATCAAATTCCAGTGACAAGCCTAGGCTTGAGTCATCTTCCTTCTCTGATAGGGAAGTTTTGTACTAGGCAGGACCCAGTGTTCTTGCCTGGAGAATCCCAGGGACGGGGGAGCCTGGTGGGCTCCCGTCTATGGGGTCACACAGAGTCGGACACGACTGAAGTGACTTAGCAGCAGCAGTGCTTTCAGGCTTTGACTTCAGGAGAACAGATTCAGTGAATGCAGAGTAGCTCTCTACAGGGTGCCATAAGCAGTGAGAATTAAAGAGATGGAGGAGGACATTTACAAGAGTCTTTCCTTCCTTTTCCCACACACTCTATAAATGGATAGGCATATATACCTTGGTAGAAGAGTCCCCAGCTGGTAAATGGAAAAACTGCACACAAATGACCAGCTCCTCCAGGCTAGAAGGAACAGCTCAAAAAGGGTGACCTTAAAGGAAATCAGTCCTTAATGTTCATTGGAAGGACTGATGCTGAAGCTGAAGCTGCAATACTTTGGCTACCTGATGTGAAGAACTGAGTCATTGTAAAAGACCCTGATGCTAGGAAAGATTGAAGGCAGGAGGAGAAGGGGACGACAGAGGATGAGATGGTTAGATGGCATCACCGACTCGTTGGACATGAGTTTGAGCAACCTCTGGGAGTTGGTGATGGACAGGGAAGCCTGTAGTGCTGCCGTCCATGGGGTTGCAAAGAGTCAGACATGGCTGAATGACTGAACTGAACTGTGCTTGAGGGGCATGAGGTGGGTTGGGCCAGAGAGGCCCACCTCCCAGCCCTAAGATGGAAGGTGTAACTCCACTGTATTAACACGGTCATTTAAAAATTCTAATAATAATAAAAATTTTAGAATAACATCTAGTTGAAATCCTTTGTAGGAGGAAATTCTGGTTTGCAGGCAGGTCAAGTAGTGAAACAAGGTGGTAAGTGACTCTGGAGCATGGCAGCAGTAGGTTGGGGAGCAGCAGCGGGTGGAGGATACTGTTTGCACTCTGGGAGGAGGGCCATTCAGCACCTGATGGGAGCCCCAAAGCTCAGGAACCAACCAAAGAGAACTGAATGGCTTCATCTGGAAATCATACTACCCGCCATGTGACTACAGTTTTTAAGAAGTAAATTCTAAGTTCCAGCAATAATCTTTATTTAGTCAAAGTATTGGCTAATTATTTGTGGTTTTGTTTCCAGATTCCTGCCAACACTTTAATGTTGATTTTTGCCATCTGTCACTTAGCCGTGTGTCTCTCAGATTTGTTTCAACTACATGATTGCTTACTATGTACATATCCAAATCACAAATAAAAATGTTAAACAGGGCAGATCAAAGATGAGACCCGTGTGGTGCTTTGCAACTACTTCTGTAGTTTATAAGCCTTAGAATTTTGGAGATAAATGAATTTTTCAGAATATCTCATGAAGCATTCATATTGATGAGAAACAGAGACCTGGAAAGTGGGTTGAATGGTTCAAGGACATACAACTCATTTTTCATTTATTCAAGAATTGTGTGAGGTGTGTGGTTGTTGTTTAATCCATTATTATATGAACTCACTTTTAGTGGAAAAGTCCAGATTCTCCCCTGATTCCAAGACCACTACTCTTTTCCACTAACTCTTTTGACAAAGACTCATGAATCATCACTGCTGGATACAAATATTTATTATGTAACTCTCATCTATCTGCAGGGATCTCATGGGGTAGTCTATTAAATACTCTGCTAATATTAATGTAAATTTGACTGAGCCTTCTCCTGCCCTAATAAGTAAATGGTTTTGTAGATTTAATTTAGCAGTGCTTATATGAAAATTAATAAAGAAAAACTTCACTGCAACGGAGTCTGGAGGGCAGAAGAGGGAGCGCTCACGCATGTAGATATGCACAAGGCCAGTATGTATTCCAGCAGGAAGTGGTGCCCCTTGCCTTTCTAGAAGGAAGTGAACACTACATTACTACCACCCACAGGAGGAAGAAAGATTTTTCTCCCAGTCTAGCAGCAGCTCAGCCACTGAATTTCACCCTTCCACTTTCATCCAATGAACTTTTTGTTTAGACATCCCTTCCCAATTTCCCCTTCTCCTCTATAATATAGAGCTTCCTTCCTTTTGCTTTACTGATTTGTATATGGTTCTCCATAGTAGCACAGTGCAGTTCCTTGCTGCTCTCAAGTAAACCTGTTTTGCAGGTAAAATAACTGGCTCTTTCATTGTTTTTAGATGAACTCCTGTGTTTTAGTGAACATGCTTATTCACTCCATCCCCCCTTCCTCTTCCATGCTCTTCTTAGGAAATCTTACCCATCGTGATGACTCCCACACACAGATCATCAACTCCTGTCTTTCCTTAAACTTTCAAACTTTTCTCTTCTCATGTACAGCACAGACCTCAAACTCAACATATTGAAAACCAGACTCATTGTCTCTTCTTTGTCAGTCCCTTTTCTTGTCCTGAACTTAATAGTAGACGTTTCTTGTCTACTATTTCCTACTCCGTTCCTCCTCAAGTTATCTTTATTCTACCTCCAAATTCTTTCAGTTTAGATGCTCATTTTATCTTGTTTTGATAGTCACAATAGCAGCTTAACCAGTTTGCAAGTTTCCACACTTCTGATACTCTCTCTGGAATATTCTTTCTACAATATCCATCCAGTTTTTTTATCAAATTGGGCAGCTGTGAAATATTATTTTGCAGAATTCTAAAATATTTTCCATGGAAAAAAGTTGCTTATTGTGGTAGGCAGAATTTTAAAATGGATCTTCGAGATTCCTGGTTCCTCAATCAAATAGTCATTACTGCTGTGAAGAGATTTTGTAGATGTAATTAAAGGCCCAAATTGATTGATTTTAAAATGGAAAATTTATCCTGGTGGGCCTAGGCTAACCTATGAGCCCTCTGGTCAGAGACAGGAAAACAGAGAAATGTGCCCTGGCCTGCTTCAGTTCGGTTCAGTCACTCAGTCGTGTCCAACTCTTTGCGACCCCATGGACTGCAGCACACCAGGCCTCCCCAGCTGGCTTAGAAGAAAGTAACCCCTCACCCCATGCTGTGAAAGTTGAGTGAGGCAGCAGGGTCCACAGCCAGCAAGGAAATGGCATCAGTTCTGCAACAGCAAAGAGGCAAAGAACTGAATTTTGCCAATAATATTAAAGTTTGGTGGTGGAGTCCCTCTTATCCCCCATCCAGGCCCCACAAAGCCTCCAGATGAGAATTTAACTTGGGCAACACATTGATATTAACCTTGTTAAACTTTAGCAGGGAACCTAGTTGTGCCATGTCAGACTTCTGACGCACAGACTGTGAGCTAATAAATAGACTGTAATTTTCTAAAACTGAGATATTTTGTTACACAGCAATAGAAAAATAATACACATACTTAATTATATTTTGGAAATACTGTGCCAAACCAAGTTAAGCTTCTTTATTTTAAGAATTCTCAAGTGTGGAGAGTACAAATAAGGAGTATGAGACAGTAAAAGAGACACAGGTGTATAGAACGGTCTTTGGGACTCTGTGGGAGAGGGTGAGGATGGGATGATTTGGGAGAATGGCATTGAAACATGTATATTATCATATGTGAAATGAATCACCAGTCCAGGTTCAACGCATGATACAGGATGCTTGGGGCTGGTGCACAGAGATGACCCAGAGGGGGGATAAGGGGAAGAGGGAGGTGGGAGGGGAGTTCAAGAAGGGGAACACATGTACACCTGGGGCGGATTCATGTCAATGTATGGCAAAACCAACCAATATAATATTGTAAAGTAATTAGCCTCCAATAAAAAAAAGAAAAATAAATAAAAAATAAACATTTAATACAAAAAAAAAAGGAGTATGAGATTAACATATACAAACTACCATACATAAAATAGATAAGCAACAAAGATTTAGTGTGTAGCACAGGGAATTATACCCAATATCTTGTAATAACTTATGATGGAATATAATCTGCAATAAAGATGAGAATTACTATTCGATACACCTAAAATTTATGCGCTACTGTTAGTCAACTATACTTCAATTAAAAAGTTAAAAAATAAAGTACAGGGTACAAATATTCTTGCAAATCCTCCTTTGAATGCAAAAAAAAATTATCAAGTGTATATTATGTTCATTAGAGTTTTTGTGAATCTCTAGGAAAGAGATATGTTGTGATATATTCCCCAAACCATGTTGACTGCAGGCATTGGTGAGATACGTTATACAAACATCCATTTGGGGAGCTTCTCACATAATCATTCTATTTCCTTTAAAATTTGTGATAGCTTGCTGTCATTTGCTGCCAGATGTTCAAATATCCTAATTTGGTTTTTGGGCACTTGCATGCTGTGATCCCAACCCCTATTTCCAGCATCATTCCCATCTTTTTCCCACAACCAGCTCGGCTCGCTCTTGCATACCAAGTCATGATAGTTCAGGGCTTTGACTGTTCATGTGTCTCATTTTTTTGAGACACGCACATCCCTTTTGTGACAGGTCCCTGCCCACCTTCCTCACAGGCAGGTACATTTGCTGGGCCTTGTAAACTGCCATTGTAGCTCTGTGTACAGAGCTCTTAGGTCCCGTGTCATATTACATGACAGTCACCGTTCACCTCCTCTTAGATCATGAACTACTTGAGAAAAGGGACTGTATTTCATTCATCTCAATCTTCTTTATGATAGAGGTGGACCTTAGGCTTCATCTTCTGAAGTCTCTTGACAGCTTATTCTTTCCTTATAAAAATTGGGGTGATGTTAGCTTATCTCTAATCTTCAACCTTTTTTTTTCTTGAATTAAATTATCAAAATTTTTTGGCATGTGACCAATTATGAGAAACAGAGTAGGGAAATGGAAAGAGGAATATTGATGCAATCCTAGGGAATAAGAATGAGCAAAGGTTCACTCTGTGAAGAAGAGTTCCTGAAACTGAAAATCTAGCTACTCCTTGACCTTCCAGAAATACCTTGAAAATTGAATATCATTCTCTTTTTCAGACCCCAACCCTGTTTTCTCTCATCTCTCCTTTCTCAGGGGCCGCACATAACTTTCACTTCATTCTAAACTTAAACCATCCTCACAGCCTGTCCACACTTGTCACCCAATTATGAGTGTTCCACTTGTTCCCAGTAAGAATCAGTACCTTCTGTATCTATGCTTAGAAAATTCCAACATGCAATGTTAAAGCAACATCAAACAAGCAGTAAAAGTGCAATGTTAAAACAGTTTTCTTCCACTCTGTTTTTCTACCTTGGGGAGTTATTTTAAACACTTATCTAATGTAGACACTGATGGTACCTAACAAATATCCCTCCCCTGTCTGTCTTCCATCCCTTCCCCCTTCTTTTGGATGAATAAATACCCATCCACATGTCACAGTTGCCTTGCTGTTGAGCTCAGAGTCTGCCCATTATAATCTGGAGAAAAGTAAAGCAAGTCACGTTAAGTCCTGATACATAAAAGACCCCACAAATTCTTTTTACCCTCTCTTCCCCTGTCACAATGCTTTTGGAGCCCTCCATGCACCAGATGATGTCATTTTAAAATGGAGGACAGACAACTGGTCTACCTCACTTTGTGTAAAGCAGTTATTACATTAAACCTCTGAAGTTTCAGTGTTTAGTCATTCACGTGGCAGAGTGGAGCCTTCCCTTAGTTTAGTCTGTTAAACATTTAAAACTTGAAAATAGTCCATAAAAATGTACTGGCTGCAAATATGTAAATGAAAATAAAAGATGAATTTGAGAGAAGTCAGCCAGGAATCTCCACAGTTTTTTTTTCCCCCCAAGTGAAGCTTTGTTGTTAAGATTTAAATGCTAAACAAATGCTATAAGTGCTTAAGTTATAATTAAAGTAATCGGAAGGAAATAAATTTCCCATGCACAGATATAATTTTATCCAAGAACTAGGTTGTACCCCTTCCAGTTTTCTTTCGGAATTCTTAATTATAGAGATTACTAGCTCAAGGAACAGGAGGTTAAACATCTGCTTCCTAAAATGAAGCCAAAGGCATGAGACAAATAGTGTGAATCATATACTAAAAGGAAAGAATGAAAGGCTAAAATTAAACATCACCACCAGCAGCTGATACCATTTCTAATGATATAGTCTTACATCAAGAGCTTGATGGAAGGAATAGGGTTAGATATTGAGGGAACCTTGAAGAGAGGCCTTCTCAAGCCTTCTTAGCCACTCACATTTATAATTGCCCCCCTGCACATGTAGATGGGAGTGCACTTTGTCCTCAGATCCTTCTGCCCCTCTGTGTTAAGACGCTTCAATTGTGTCCGACTCTTTGCAACTCCATTGACTGTAGCCCACCAGGCTCCTCCGTCCATGGCATTCTCTAGGCACGAATACTTGAGTGGGTTCCCATGCCCTCTTTCAGGGGATCTTCCCTACCAAGGGATCTAACCTGAGTCTCTTTATGTCTCCTGCATTGGCTCACACAGTAAAGAATCTGCCTTCAATGTGGGAGACCTGGGTTCGTTCCCCGGGTTGGGAAGATCCCCTGGAGAAGGGAATGGCAACCCAGTCCAGTATTCCTGCCTGGAGAATTCCTTGAGCAGAGGAGCCTAGCAGGCTACAGTCCACGGGGTTGCAAACAGTTGGACATGACTGAGTGACTAAGCACAATTATTTTTACTGCTAGTGCCACCTGGGAAGCCCTTGCACCTACCTGGAATGTCTGTGTTTATCCCTTTGGTAATAAAAGTAATGAAAGTTAAAGTTCTTTTGATTTAATTGTCAAGTTTTTATGTTAGATTTTTGTTTAAGAGTTTATTTTAATAGTAGATTTTTTTTACTATGAGTAAAATAAGCTACAAGTATATATGATACAGCATAGGAAATATAGCCAATATTTTACAAAACTTGATTTTTTTAATTTTTTAATTTTGCAAGATTTTTTTATGTGGACCACTTTTAAAGTCTTTGTTAAATTTGTTATAGTATTGCTTCTGTTTAATGTTTTGGTTTTGTTGCTATGAGGCATGTGAGATCTTAGCTCCCCAACCAGGCATCAAACCCACAACCCCTGTGTTGGAAGGCAAAGTCTTAACCACTGGACCACCAGGGAAGTCCTACAATAACTTTAAATGGAATATAGTCTACAGAAATATGGAATCACTGTGCTATACACCTGAAATGATTATAATAGTGTAAAAAGTATATACCAATTAAATACAAATAAATTTAATGATAGAGTTAAATATAAATAAATTTATACCAATTAAATATAACTTTGGTCACCTCATGCGAAGAGTTGACTCACTGGAAAAGGCTCTGATAATGGGAGGGATTGGGGGTAGGAGGAGAAGGGGACGACAGAGAATGAGGTGGCTGGATGGCATCACTGACTTGATGGACATGAGTTTGAGTGAACTCCGGGAGTTGGTGATGGACAGGGAGGCCTGGCGTGCTGTGATTCATGGGGTTGCAAAGAGTTGGACACGACTGAGCGACTGAACTGAACTGAAATATAAATTAATATATTAATTTACCAATTAAATATAAATAAGTGTATTATAATATAAATAAATATAAATAAATTTAATGATGGAGTTTCCCTGGTGGCTCAGTTGTAAAGAATCTGCCTGCCATTGCAGGAGACACAGGTTTGATCCCTGGGTGGGGATGATTCCCTGGAGAAGGAAATGGCAACCCATTCCAGTATTCTTGCCTGGGAAATCCCATGGACAGGGGAGCCTGGTGGGCTACAGTCTATGGGATTGCAAAGAGTTGGACACAAGTTAGTGACGAAATAACAGCAACAAATTTAGTGATAAATAAATACCAGATGGTTTTAAATGCCAGAATATTTAAGAGTTGTATAACATGTCTGCTCTGTGTCTTTTGGATGAAAGTCAGTCATGTGCAGCCGCAAAAGGGGACACACGAGGGTCTCAGGGAGTCGGACCTGCCTGGTTCTCACGGGTCCTCGATATAGGAAGCTCAGCAGGTGGAGCAGGGCCAGGTGGGGAAGCCTCAGAATTGTCAGGAGACGGCAAGAGCAAAGGGAAAACCAAGACCAGTCTGTCCTGGGCGCTCCCGAGAAAGGCAGGACAGGGGAAACAGTTCAATTGGCTGCTGCTGCTTAGTCACTTCGGTGGTGTCCGACTCTGTGTGACCCCATGAACTGTAGCCCGCCAGGCTCCTCTGTCCATGGGATTCTCCAGGCAAGAATACAGGAGTGGGTTGCCAGGCCCCTCTCCGGGGGATCTTCCTGACCCAGGTATCGAACTCTGGTTCCTGCATTGCAGGCAAATTCTTTACTGCAGAGCCACCAGGGAACCTCTTGCAATTGGCTAAATGGAATAATTTCTTCAGGCTCTAAACTACACGGGTGGTCCCAGATGCCAGGTACCTGGCCTTGGGATGGTTGAGGCAGAAAAATGTTACCTCCTAGGGTGCACAGGCCAGAGAATGGAAGTATGGCTCTGGATCAGTTAGTTTGCATGTCAGAGACTCGCTGGGCCGAGCCCTGTCCTGTCTCAGAGGAGTGGCCACATCAGGGAAAGGGCAGTGTCTCCCTAGCCAGAAAGGTTTTTTAAGATGTCAAAACAGTGTACAGAAAATTTAGACACATGCACCTCAGTGTTCATTGCAGCACTATTTACGATAGCTAGGAAGCAACCTAGATGTCCATTGACAGATGAATGGATAAGGAAGTTGTGGTACACGTACATCATGGAATATTCCTCAGCTATAGAAAGAACTAGTGGATGAACCTAGAGCCTGTTATACAGAGTGAAGTAAGTCAGAAAGAGAAAGACAAATATCGTATATTAATGCATATATATGGAATCTGGGGAAGATCCCCTGGAGAAGGAGATGGTAACCCACTCCAGTATTCTTGCCTAGAGAATCCCATGGACGGAGAAGCCTGGTAGGCTACAATCCATGGGGTCGCAAAGAGTCGGACACGACTGAGCGACTGAACAGAACAGAACAGAACAGATATGGAATCTAGCAAGATAATACTGACGATCCTACATGCAGGGCAGCAAAGGGGACGTGGACATAAAGAACAGATTTGGGACACAGTGATGGAGGGAGAAGGTGGAGTGATCTAAGAGAATAGCACTGAAACATATACATTACCATACGTAAAATAGATGGCCAATGGGAGTTTGCTGTATGAAGCAGAGAACCCAAAGCCGGAGCTCTGTGACAGTCTAGAGTGTGGGAAAGGGAGGGAGTGGGGAGAGGGGTTCAAGAAGGAAGGGACATAAGTATACCTAATGCTGACTCATGTTGATGTATGGCAAAAACTGTCACAACATTGTAAAGTAATTATCCTCTAATTTAAAAAATATATAAGCAATACAAAGTCAAACAATACAGAAGCACAAAAATGAAACATTAACAAACAGACATCCCCTTCCTCACCCCCATCTGCAATTCCGCCTCACTGGCAGTAGAGGTAGCCACTGTGTGTGTTCTTCCAGGCCTTTCTCTGTGCAGACATATGCAAACAAACGTGTTGATGCCAATGTAGGAATTTTTTATAAATATGAATTCACACTCTATACATCTCTCTGCTGCTTATGCTGTCACTGACTATATTTTATGAACAGCCCTCCAAATTGATACTTGTAATATACTTCATTACTGTTAGTAGATGCTGACTATTTTATAGAATATATTCTGGCTTATTCAGTTACTCTTTTTATAAACATGTCAGTTATTTTTAGCTGTCTTTTTATTTTAATAACTTCATGTATGCTTTAATACGGGACCTCGCTGGTGGCTCATACAGTGAAGAATCCGCCTACAATGCAGGAGATCCGGGTTTGATCCCTGGGTTGAGAAGATCTTCTGCAGAAGGGAATAGTAACCCACTCCAGTATTCTTGCCTGGAGAATCTCATGGACAGAGGAGCCTGGCAGGCTACAGTTCATGGGGTCACAAAGAGTCAGACATGACTGAGTGCCTAACACTATGCTACATGTATGCTTTAATGCATATCCTGGTGCATAAATCACCATGTCCCAATGCTTTTATTTCCCAGCGAGGTTGTTGGGTCAATGAATGCATTGTAAACCTGAAGAGAGATAATCGATAGCATCAGATTTTTTTTTTCCAGATTGTTGTAGTAGTTGAAACCAGTGTCAGCAGCATGGGAAGTTTTAACCACATTTTGAGCAGCCCTGGATGTTATAAATGTTTTAATTTTTATAAATCTGATAGGTGATAATGGTTTCATTATTTTTCTAATTTATTTTTCTCTTGGCTATTAATAACACTGAATGTCTCAGAGCTTCCTTATTGAATTTTATAAGAACGCTGAGAACCATATCTTTCTCCTGGTCTCTTGTGAAGATCCCAGTGAGGAAGCTGGTTGAGTTACCGCACACCACACAGCAGTGCTGACCTTGCTTTTTCCTCTGCAGGCCTGCGTTATACATCTTCAGTCTCCCAGAATGAGATGAAATAAAACTTAGCCATTTCCAAATTCATTTGATGCAGGCTGTGTATAGGATCTTTTTTTTTAATGCTGTTTGTTATTATCTCATCTTGGAAAACAGGACCAGAGAATGGCTGCCAGCTCCTTGCTTCTGAATGTTATTGTAATTTATTTCCTTTGAGGAAGTAACAGTGAATACGTTTAGCTATTGAATATACTCGGTTTAAAATGTACCATCATTTTGTGCTGTCATTGAGACCTGATGACACACGTTCCGTAGTTTCGGTATTATTAAGCCTTGTCTTGCTAAGCAGGGTGAATCTAGGAGCAAAAAATAATTAAGCCCTGGTTTCTTTGGAGTGAATCCAAGGTAAATAAACCTGTGAGGGCTAAAGTGATTACTTCTGATGTAGCGGCCTTGGTGGGAGGGAGATTGGCAAGGTGGCAGTGGCCTTATTTTAATAGCCAAGACTGATCGGTGTGAGGGTGATGGTGAGCGATGGTGTTAGAGTTCTCCAGAGAAGCAGAATCAAAAGGATCTTTCTCTCTCGTTCTCTCAGTGTCTCTCTGTTTATAGATAAGGGATTGGTTTACGCAGTTGAGAAGCTGGTAAGTCTCAAATTTGTACAGCAAGCCAGCAGACTAGAAATTCGGGTAAGGGTGGATTTACAGTTTGGGGCCCGAAGGCTGGAAACCCAAGCAGAATTTCTGCATTGCAGCCTGGAGGCAGAATTCCTTCTCCAGGAAACCTCAGTCTTGGTTTTTAAGGCCATCAACAGATTGGAGGAGGTACCTTGTTTAGAGGGTGATCTGTTTTACTTAGAGTCAACTGATTGTAAATGTTAATCACATCAAATAAAAAATACTTTTACAGTAATGGGCACATTATTCTTGCTAAGTTGGCACTCAAAATTACCCATCACTGTTTAGTATGTTTGGTTCAAAGGAGTTCAAATGACAGAAGTAGTATTCATTTCTCTATGAAGTAAGTAATTTAAAGTGGAGCCTGGCTATAGTCAAACTGTGGTCAGGAGAGATCTCTGATGTCCCATTCATTTCCAGAATTTCTATCCCCATGAACAACAAATGCAGAGATCATAAACATACTCTAATTTAAGGAAAAGTAGGAAAATAAGTAGACAGAGGAGCATGGCGGGCTCTAAGAGTCCATAGGGTCTCTAAGAGTCGAACACAACTTACCAACAGACTTTCATGAGAATGCATGATTCTCTTATTTCACAACTTTCTTTCTTTTCCTCCTTTGTCATCATAACTCAATAAATTGACCTATTTTTCTTGTTTAAAATAGCTGGTGTGAAGAGTGCTCCATTGAAATGGAACAAACCATTTATTTTCTTGGCACAATTTTTCTGCCTAATGGGGAAAAAGCATTCTGTACCATATGGTGAACTTTAAAATTTGTACCTAAATCATTGGTCTTAACCATCCATATCGAGGAAATACATTGAAGAATTTTTTAATTATCCACTTCTACTTCACTTGTGTAATTAAAAAAAATAATTGAGGTGAAATCCACATAACATAAATCATTTAAAACTGAGCAGTTCATTAGCATTTAGTTCACAGTGTTGTGCAAACACCACCTCTCTCTAGTTCCAAAGCATTTCCATCTTTCCAAAGTGAAATCTTTATCCATTAAGCCATTTCTCCCCATTCCTCCCAGCTTTTGGCAACTGCTGTGATTCATGGGGTCGCAGAGTTGGTCACGACTGAGTGACTGAACTGAACTGAACTGAATCTGTGTTCTGTGGTTATGGATTTATTCATTCTGGATATTTCTTATAAGTGGAATGATACAATATGTGATATTTTATATGTGGCTTCTTTAACTTAGCATAATGTTTTGGAAGAAGAGCATACATTGGTACTTCATTCCTTTCAATAGCTGAATCAGTTCAGTTCAGTCGCTCAGTCGTGTCCGACTCTCCGCGACCCCATGAATCACAGCACACCAGGCCTCCCTGTCCATCACCAACTCCCGGAGTACACTCAAACTCATGTCCACAGAGTCAGCGATGCCATCCAGCCATCTCATTCTCCTTCGTCCCCTTCTCCTCCCGCCCCCAACCTTTCCCAGCATCAGAGTCTTTTCCAGTGAGTCAACTCATCGCATGAGGTGGCCAAAGTATTGCAGTTTCAGCTTTAGCATCAGTCCCTCCAATGAACATCCAGGATTGATCTCCTTTAGAATGGACTGGTTGGATCTCCTTGCAGTATAAGGGACCCTCAAGAGTCTTCTCCGAATAATACCCACTTAATGTATATATTTGGGCTTCCTAGGTGGTGCAGTTGGTAAAGAATCCGCCAGCCAATGCAGAAGACACAAGAGACGCAGGTTCAGTCCCTGGGCTGGGAAGATCCCCTGGAGGAGGAAATGGCAACCCACTCCAGTATTCTTCCCTAGAAAATTCCGTGGACAGAGGAGCCTCGTGAGCTATAGTCCATGGAGTCACAAAAAGTTGGAGACAACTGAGCACTAACAAGGACTAGGAATGTATATACCACAATTTGTTTTTTAACCTGATGGGCCTTTGGGTTGTTTCTACCTTTTGGCTTTTACACGTGTGTACATGTTCTTGTTTGAGCACCTGTTTTCAGTTATTTTGGGTACATACCCAGATGTGGAATTGCGAGGTTATATGGTAATTCTATGTTTAACTTTTTGAGGAACTATCAAACTGTTTCCACAGTGGCTGAACCCTTATACATTACTAGCCACTCTAGTGGGTGTGAAGACGTACTTTATAGTGATTTTGATTTGCATTTGCTTAGTGACTAATTCGGAGAAGGCAATGGCAAGCCACTCCAGTACTCTTGCCTAGAAAATCCCATGGATAGAGGAGCCTGGTAGGCTGCAGTCCGTGGGGTCGCTAAGGGTCAGACACGACTGAGCAACTTCACTTTCACTTTTCACTTTCACACATTGGAGAAGGAAATGGCAACCCACTCCAGTGTTCTTGCCTGGAGAATCCCAGGGACCGGGGGAGCCTGGTGGGCTTCCGTCTATGGGGTCACACAGAGTCGGACATGACTGAAGTGACTTAACAGCAGCAGTGACTAATTAACTCAACAAGCAAAAAACTGAGATCATGGTATCGGGTCCCATTGCTTCATGGCAAATAGATGGGGAAGCAATGGAAACAGTGACAGACTTTATTTTCTTGGGCTCCAAGATAACTGCGGATGCTGACTGCAGCCATGAAATTAAGATACTTGCTCCTGGGAAGAAAAGCTGTGACAAACCTAGACAGCATATTAAAAAGCAAAGACATTACTTTACCAACAAAGCTCCATCTAGTCAAGGCTATGGTTTTTCCAGTAGTCACGTACAGATGTGAGAGTTGAACCATAAAGGAAACTGAGTGCTGAAGAATTGATGCTTCTGAACTGTGGTGTTGGAGAAGACTCTTGAGAGTCCCTTGGACAGCAAGGAGATCCAACCAGTCCATCCTAAAGGAGATCAGTCCTGAATATTCATTGGAAGGACTGATGCTGAAGCTGAAGCTCCAATAGTTTGGCCACCTGATGCAAAGAACTGAGTCATTTGAAAAGATCCTGATGTTGGGAAAGATCAAAGGCAGGAGGAGAAGGGGACAACAGAGGATGAGATGGTTGGATGGCATCAGCGACTCTATGGACATGAGTCTGAGCAGGCTCTGGGAGTTGGTGATGGACAGGGAGGCCTGGCGTGCTGCAGTCCATGGTGTCACAAAGAGTCAGACACGACTGAGCAACTGAATTGAACTAGTGACTAATAATGTTTCATATCTCTTCAAACATTTGTGAATTTCATCCTAAATTTTAGGTACATGGCAAGGTTTCTATTTGGTATGGCATACATAGCAGAGGTCACAGATAAGCCAAATTACTGACCCCCTTGAGTCCTTGGGGCTACCAGCGGAGACTTCAGATGGCAAGAGTCTCTGGGGTCATTTATCTCAGGTGTGAGCAGACCCTTCCACTTTCTCTGTCCCTCTCTGTGTGTCCCAGTATATGAAAAATTTGGGGAGTACTGGTTGTGGGGGTGTAGGAAACCAGAGTCCTCTTGAGCTATCTCAGTTAATGGGACAACAGATTGACTCTCAGCTGCTGTATAGCATTCTAATTTAATTTTTTTCACAAATTATAACAGAACTTTCTGTAATGTCTCACTAAGAATAGCCATTCTTAGATTATTTTCTTAAAATAGGGCTGTATATTAACATAATATACAGACTTTTCTAAAAAGTTAGGAAAGTCTAGTAATATAGTACAGTAATCATGGTAAGTCATTGAACTTTGGACAATTTTAATTTTCAAAATGGCATACAACATATGGATACTTAAATACTAGAATGCAAAGCATTGTATTTGTTTTATATGATGACTTACGGGAGATAGGTGTTTGAGGTTAAATCCCAGTTCTAGGCAGTGTGAGGATCATCCATCCAAAGTTAACATTGTTGTTCAGTCCCCCAGTCGTGTCTGACTCTTTGCAACTTCACCGACTGCAGCACGCCAGGCCTTCCTCTATTCAGTTCAGTCACTCAGTCATGTCTGACTGTTTGCGACCCCGTGGACTGCAGCACTCAGGCCTCCCTGTCCATCACCAACTCCCAGAGCTTGCTCAAACTCATGTCCATTGAGTTGGTGATGCCATCCAACCAACTCATCCTCTGTTGTCCCCTTCTCCTCCTGCCTTCAATCTTTCCCAGCATCAGAGTCTTTTCCAATGTGTCAGTTCTTCGCATCAGGTGGCCAAAGTATTGGAGCTTCAGCTTCAGCATCAGTCCTTCCAAATAATATTCAGGACTGATTTCCTTTAGGATGGGCTGGTTTGATCTCCTTGCAGTCCAAGGGACTCTCAAGAACCTTCTCCAACACCACAGCTCAAAAGCATCATTTCTTTGGTGCTCAGTTTTCTTTATGGTCCAACTCTCAACATCTAATGGAAAAGCCATATCTCCGACTAGATGGATCTTTGTTGGCAAAGTAATGTCTCTGCTTCTTAATTTCACGGCTGCAGTCAGCATCTGCAGTTATTTTGGAGCCCAAGAAAATAAAGTCTGTCAGTAGTTTCCCCATCTATTTGCCTTGAAGTGATGGGACCAGGTGCCATTATCTTCATTTTTCAAATTTTGAGTCTCAAGCCAGCCTTTTTTTTTGTATTTCAGTAGATATTTCAGTAGTTTAGCTTAACAGATTTTATATACCTGGTGCTTAATTAGTAGTACTGTCTTCGAGTAACATTGAGAATTATAATTCAGTGAGCTCACAACATAACACCTTATTTAGAGTTATGTAGAAGAACATTTAGTTGCATTTCAAAGTCCTTCTGAAGCTCCCTCTGACAGAGACTAGATGTTATCATGTCTGGCTTCTGGGCAGTAAGTGAAGGATGTGGAACTGGATGATCTTGGTGATGGAGAAACCATTGAGCCCAGCACTTCAAGTCAGTCTCCAACCTAATCCACTCCTGGAGGACAGATAGGAAAGGTTGATGTTAACTTTCCTGAATCGATGGAAACATTATCTGAAACAAAATTCGGAAGTCTTAACATCAAGAGCCATGTTGATCAAGTTAACCCACCATTTCACGTTCTTTTGGGTCTTAAACCAAAGCTCTTTTCCCCATCTAGGACATTTCTGTGCTCAGAGAAAATAGAAAACTTCCCCTCCTCAAATGGAGCCATGTGAGGCTAATTATATCAGATTGAAATGAACATTGTCTCCTTAAAAAAAAGTACACAACATGAGAGTTGCAAGTTAAGTTTTGTTTGGGGCAAAATAAGGGATAGTAGCCCAGGAGACAGCACCTCAGATAGCTCTGAGAGACTGCTCCAAAGAGGTAGAGGGGGAAAAGTCAGAACATATGATTTTTGGTGAAGGTAGAATACACGCAATCAAACGTGTATTTCTCCAGAAGGTTTCTACTAGTCTCGTGAAGCCTTTGCTAGTCACAAGGAACAGTCATCACCATGAAGGATTTTAGTGCTTTTCTAGATATGAGAAGATAAGATAAAAGAATTGGGCTCATAAAATCAACTGCTGAGAATATCTAACTATCTGAAGACCTGTCCTGCCAGTTTTTCTCGAGCACAGAGTGCCTCATTTCTGCTCTCCACCCTGAGCTCCTTCAGGGAGTGTTGAATATCAGCAGCCTCTGATCTAATCTAATAGCAGCACATGATCTAATTCTTCTAGAGGTGAGTGGCATGCGCCCATGGCAAGTGCAGTTTGTAGTTGACAACATCATAGACAATCTGTGGCCAGTGCAATATGGAAGATAAAGATTAGTAAAGAAAACAGTGGGAAGTGTCTCAGCGAGGCAGTTAGCAGCCTGATTGGTAACCTGGTGCGAACGGCACTTCGGATGCAGAAACCCAACCCTACCGATAGCCTCTTCTCTCAGCCCTGGCTCGGAGCCCCTCAAAATTCAGAACTGTGGGAAATGGACATTCTAGTTCTAGAACCACCCTAGTATCAGTATGAGCCCAGGAAACATATAGCTTTTAGAAAAAGAGTCAGTGTCAGTCACAGCCAGGAAGGGAAATCTATTGGGCAAGATATATTTAAGATAAAAAATTTCTATCTACAGGGTGACTCGCACCAAGGAATGTTTAGAGGTAGGAACTATAGGTGATCTGCTCTTTCTTATGACCAATTGCAAAAGACAGGAATCTCCCACAGGAGCTGAACATGTCCACACGCCTTCCCGAACACAACTTCCTTGCATTTTTTAATTATGCTGTTTTACTGAAGAAATTAAGTTATACTGATTAGTCATTAGCTAAGTAATAGTATGCATGGATATGACGTAAAACTTGGCTTCTGGAGAACATCTGCAAATAAATAATAAATCTTGTGAAACAAATGCTAGAATATTATTACCTGCTTTAATGGCCTTTTGTCCTAGAACAAATCTCATAAGAGTCCATGATCAGGAGAAAAATATGGCAATGTAAAAAGAAAGAAAACAACAAAAGCATCAAAAACAAAACCCTTATTTATAGCATCATTTTGTACTATCATAAGAACATTCACTTAAAAATCAAATATCTTACCTGATGGCAGAAATAATTTTGTAAGTCGTAAGGAACATCTTGTTATGAACATTTTCTACTTGCAGTAGAATGGAAGAAATTGAAGGTACAGTGAAATCAGAAGGTCAAATTGTCCATGTGATGTCTGCGAAATTCATGTATTTCCATTAGCTCAAATATATGAAACATCAGTAGCTGCTGACCTTGAGTTTAGAAATAACCATTGAAGGATGTTTAGGAAATGAGAATACCAGGAAAATTATTTAAAATATGGATAACAAAAATATTTGCATTGTGACGAGGAAGAGAAAAACATAACCACGGCTTTCTATGAATGAGGTTCTCTGTGTAATTCATAATTTTAATTTTAAAAATGAAATGACTTATTAATAGCAACTGATTCTTTCCTTCATCAAGTAATTTTGAGGACCTGCAATGGGTCAGGCAGTTTTTGGAACTGGGCGTAAACTAGGGAACAGTAGTGAAATAGCCCCTGCTCTCAGGGAGCCTATCTTCTACTGGGGGTGGGGAGTAGATTACAGAGACAATACATGATAATATGTCAGTTTATGCAGTATTTTGGAATGGAAAGTGCTGTGGAAGAAGAGAAAAAAGAGCAGTTTGGAAGGGGGTGGTCATGGGAGGAGGTGGGAAGTGTAGTTCAGTTTACATTTATGTGCTGTGGTCATGGGGACGTATCATAGAGGTGACACCAGAGCCAAGACTTGATGTCAAGAGTTGGCCACATGAAAACCTAGGAGAGAAAGAATGTTCCCATCAAAGGCAGCAGCAAGTGCAAAGAGCAGAAAAAGAAAAGACCTGGGGGCAGGGGAGTGCAGTACACACCCTGGAGTGCCTTGGAACCATGGGAAAAATGCTGACTTTAAAAAAAAAAAAAAAGTATTTATTTGGATCTTCCTTGCAGCACACACAGCATGTGAACTCTTAGTTGTGGTGCAAGGAATCTAGTTTCCAGACCGGGAATCAAACTCGGGCCCCCTATATTGGGAGCACAGAGTCTTAGCCAGTGGACCTCCAGGGAGGTCCCCAAACTCTAGCCTTTTGTCTAAGAGAAACTGGGAGGCATTGGGGGAGTTGAAACAGAAGAGTAACTTGATCTGGCTTCTATTTTAGGGCAATCACCCTGGTGGCTGTGCAGCTTGGACAAGGGCAAAATTCAGGCGATCAGGTTGAAATAATGCATGGGAGAGAGGAGGAGACAAAGACCAGGGAAGAGGCAGTGGGGTGTGAGAAGTGCTCTGATTCTGGAAGCATCATTAAGGCACATTTCCTGACACCGCAGGTGTCACAGATTCCCCTCCTGTTTCTGGAGCTAATAAACTGAGACCAAGCAGGGCACATCTCCTCTGCAGAACTGCTTAAAGAAACTCATCTTCAAAGGTTAGTGTAACCAGGAAAAACTTCCATGATTTTAGTAAGAATTTACCCTTCTGAGAAATGAACACTGTTCTGTTAATGCAGCCTTCCTAATGAAGACCGATTTTATTTCTTAAATTATTTAAAATATTTTTTGTTTTCATTTTCGTGCCTCTGAATTAGTTATTGTGTATCTAGTAAGGTGAGGACACCTGGTCATCAACTAAAAATTGTTTGGGATAATCTAGGTTCCAGAGTTTATTTTTGTCAGTTTGAGTGTTTTATGTGAGTCATTGCTGTTGTCTAGTTGCTCAGTCGTATCTGACTCTTTGCGACCCCATGGACTATAGCCCACCAGGCTCCTCTGTCCATGGGATTTCCCAGGCAAGAATACTGGAGTGGGTTGCCATTTCCTTCTCCAGGAGATCTTCCTGGCCCAGGGATCGAACCCACATCTCCTGCCTTGGCAAGCAGGTTCTTTACTGCCGAGCCACCAGGGAAGCTGCATATTAGTCATATAAATAATTTATTTTCAAATGTCTACTTGATTTCATACTATTTAGAAGCTACAGTAGTTATAAGGGGGGAAATCTCTTTTTATTATTCATGTTAAGAGCAAAATGACTATGAAAGGAATATTTTAGTTCAAAACATTAACTCACCAATTACACCAGGATCATAAGATCAGTAAGGTTACAATGAAAAATGATGGTTGCCATTTCTATACCTTTTATCATTTTCCTTTATATTTGCTCACGTGAAGTCCACAAGGGGATTTTGGGTTCAGATTTATGTGAGAACTAAGAGTTTTCTTTAAAGAGAAAAGTAAGGATGATTTTGAATCTTGTTTTGTTGGATTGCCCAAAAAAAGCCTGTTTTTACCTTAAAAGCAAGATTTCTTTCTTGCAATTCATATTTTATTCAAAAGCCCCAGGCTCCTAGAAGTTGAATAAAACTCCAGGTCTCATAGACATAACTTCTATATGCAAGCTTTTGCTGTACCATCTTCCTCCCATTCTTTGAAATCATTGGGATCAGAGATGGTCCACAGATACTGGAAAGAATCACTGACTGTGATGTGATTAATAAGCACAGTCTGGCAATACCAGCTCATTTGTGCTGACCGGAAGCGAGACGAGGATGCCCTTATTAAGGAGATCAAGGCCCAGTGGTCAGGAAGTTGAGTGGAGTCAAACAGAGCTTCATTCAAATCTCAGCTCAGCCATTTACTAGTTCCTTATCATGGTTGCATTTCTTAGCTTCCAGTTTTTAATCTACTAGCAGCCTACCTGTGGTGCAAAGTGGGAAAACAACATAAATATCAGGACCTTACCCTGATGCTTAAGGAAAAAAGGGTAAACAATGCTCTTTAACCATGATCTGGGTACTTGGTGCTACTTAGGTTCCCACTTTGGGCTTTCTCAGCAGACTGATCTTGGGTACAGCTGTACATACATTCAAACAGGTACATGTTTGTGGGCACATGTCTGTGTGTGGACATACATATCTTGCACATAATTTCAGTGTTTGCACTTACATGGACACCTGGGTTCATTGCAGCAGGATTTCTTTAGGCCTTTTTTGCATGTTGTTTTTGTTTAGTTGCTAAGTCATGCCCGACTCTATGCAACCTCATGGACTGTATCCCATCTCGTAGACCTTTTCGCAGGATATTACAGCAAATAACCAGATAGCAGAGAGTTCAGTTAGCAAGGGACGAGGAGGTATCTGGTAAAAAATAAGCATCAGATAACCAATTTTTATTATTTATTATAAGCATGGGTGGTATTGATTCCCTCTTTGTCCTTTGTGGGCATACCTGCATGCATGTCGCTTCAGTCACGCCCAACTCTTTGCGACGCCATGAAATGTAGCCACAGGCTCCTCTCTTAATGGTCTTCTCCAGGCAAGAATACTGGAGTGGGTTGCCATGCCCACCTCCAGGGGATCTTCCCAACCCCAGTGATCAAACCCGTGTCTCTTATGTCTCCAGCATTGGCAGGTGGGTTCTTTACCACTAGTGCCACCTGGAAGCTCCTCTGTCCTTGACTCTGAGGCAAATAATTGGAAGCCTGTGATTAATGATAAGAAGAGTTACAAGTCAAATAATGATAGAATGGAATTTCTGACATCCTTCTGTGTCCCTGCAGCAGATGGCATTATTTACATGAAAAAGAGGGATTATAGACGTATATCCAGTATGCTTAAACCTCAGATCCTCTTTTTATTTTTTTCCTTTGGCCATAGCACCCAGCTTGGGGATCTCAGTTCCCCAACCAGGGGTAGATCCCAGGCCCCTTGCAGTGGAAGAACAGAGTCCTAACCACTGGACCACCAGGGAAGTCCCTGGTCAGCTTTTGTTTTAAAACAAGTTGTGATTTCTGTCTGGGGGGTGAAATGACTACCCCTTGCTGAATATAAACCTGTTAACAGGCAAATTTTCCTGGGGATTATCACTAAATGGAGTATTGTCAGACCTTTGCTAAGTTTCTCTGGATAGGAAGTTGGCCACTGCAAGCCTAAATATTATTTTACTATATTATTTATTAAACTAATACTTGTGTGCTTAGTTGCTCAGTTGCGTCTGACTCTTTGTGACCCCATGGACTGGAGCCCACCAGGCTCTTCTGTCAAGGGGATTCTCCAGACAAGAATACTTGAGTGGGTTGCCGTGCCCTATTATCTAAAAAGGACATTAAGGTAAAGTGAAAATGACTTTCATGCTGTCAGAAGTAATGTCTCAAACTCATGCTGTCGATGAACCTGCTATTCATCAGTAAGTCACCAGCTCACAGATATCAATTTTTTTATAATCTACTCATAAATCAGTTTGATGGTTTTTTTTCCTTATAATGAGCAGAATATTGTGCTTATCAGAGACAGTTAAATTAACCATTAACCTAGGGGTCATGAAAAATTAATTTAGAATGATTGACAGCTGTCAAGAGGCAGGTCAGGTGGTCTGATATTCCCATTTCTTTAAGAATTTTTCACAGTTTTTTGTGATCCACACAGTCAAAGGCTTTGGCATAGTCAATAAAGCAGAAGTAGATGTTTTTCTGGAACTCTCTTGCTTTTTCAATGATCCAACAGATGTTGGCAATTTGATCTCTGGTTCCTCTGCCTTTTCTAAATCCAGCTTGAACATCTGAAATTCTTGGTTCACATACTGTTGAAGCCTAGTTCAGAGGATTTTGAGTATTACCTTTACTAGCGTGTGAGATGAGTGCCATTGTGTGGTACTTTGAGCATTCTTTGGCATTGCCTTTCTTTGGGATTGGAATGAAAACTGACCTTTTCCAGTCCTGTGGCCACTGCTGAGTTTTCCAAATTTGCTGGCATATTGAGTGCAGCACTTTCACAGCATCATCATTTAGGATTTGAAATAGCTCAACTGGAATTCCATCACCTCCTCTAGCTTTGTTCATAGTGATGCTTCCTAAGGTCTACTTGACTTTGCATTCCAGGATGTCTGGCTCTAGGTGAGTGAGCATATCATCGTGGTGATCTGGGTCGTGAAGATCTTTTTTGTATATTTCTTCTGTGTATTCTTTCCACCTTTCTTTCCTTAATATCTTCTGCTTCTGTTAGGTCCATACTATTTCTGTCCTTTATTGAGCCCATCTTTGCATGAAATGTTCCCTTGGAATCTCTAATTTTCTTGAAGAGATCTCTAGTTTTTCCCATTCTATTGTTGTCTGAAGCAACAGTTAGAACTGGACATGAAACAACAGACTGGTTCCAAATATGGAAAGGAGTACGTCAAGGCTGTATATTGTCACCCTGCTTATTTAACTTATATGCAGAGTACATCATGAGAAATGCCGGGCTGGATGAAGCACGAGTGGGAATCAAGATTGCCAGGTAAAATATCAATAACCTCAGATATGCAGATGGTACCACTGTTATGGCAGAAAGTGAAGAAGAACTAAAGAGCCTCTTGATGAACTCAACATTCAGAAAACTAAGATCATGGCATCTGGTCCCATCACTTCATGGCAGATAGGGAAACAATGGAAACAATGACAGACTTTATTTTGGGGGGCTCCAAAATCACTGCAGATGGTGACTGCAGCCATGAAATCAAAAGGCACTTGCTCTTTGGAAGAAAAATTATAACCAACCTAGAAAGCATATTAAAAAGCAGAAACATTACTTTGCCAACAAGGGTCCATCTAGTCAACACTATGGTTTTTCCAGTAGTCAAGTATGGATGTGAGAGTTGGACTATAAAAAAAGCTGAACATCGAAGAATTGACGCTTTTGAACTGTGGTCCAAGAGTCCCTTAGACTACACAGAGATCCAACCAGTCCATCCTAAAGGAAATCAGTCCTGAATATTCATTGGAAGGACTGATGCTGAAGCTGAAATTCCAATACTTTGGTCACCTGATGCGAAGAACTGACTCATTGGAAAAGACCTTGATGCCGGGAAAGATTGAAGGCAGGAGGAGAAGGGGACTACAGAGGATGGTTGGTTGGCCTCACCGACGCAATGGACATGAGTTTGGGTAAACTCTGGGAGTTGGTGATGGACAGGGAGGCCTGGCGTGCTACAGTCCAAAGAGTCACAAAGAGTGGGCCACAACTGAGTGACTAAACTAAGCTGACAACTATCATGTGGGCCTTTATTACTTTGTTAGACACAAAACTTGCTGATGTTTCTCTAATGCTACTGTGAGGTAATACAAAAACATATGTATTTAGGTCTCTGCCCCACTTCCTGGCACAGAGGTCCTAAAACTCTTGCAATTTCCTAGTGATCAGAGCACTGGGAGCAGTTTCTGTTCTAGTATTTGGTCTTTGAGCCCCCGTCTTGACAGAGTTCCTCAATCCCTTGGAATTTCCTGGGTGATAACAGTGTCCTTTGTTCTAATGAGGTGACTCTTAGTGGGTTTCCAAATGGGGGCTTGTCACCAGAAAGACCAACAAGCCAGGATTAGAATCTTAGGATCTGCAGCACCATCCCCTTCTCCAGCGAGGGAAGAAGGGCTGCAAGTGGAATTAATGAGTGATCATCCCTATAGGACAAAACCTTCCACAAAATCCCAGGGGGTTGGGGTTTGAAGAGTGTCTCGGTTGGGGGCCGCGTGGCAGTGCTGGAAGAATGGTGCACCTGGATGGGGCATGGACTCTCTGCCCCTTCCCACACACCTTCCTACACACCTCTTCCACCTGGGTGTTCATCTGTGTCCTTTATCATATCCTTTTAAAAAATATTTGTTTATTTGTTTATTGCTTCCTTGCAGCACAAGGGCTTAGTTGCTCCAAGGCATGTGGGATCTTAGTCCCCCAACTGAGGATCGAACCCATGTCCCCTGCACTGGAAAGAGGGTTCTTAACCCTTGAACCACCAGGGAAGTCCCTGTCACATCCTTTTATAATAAACTGGTAAACAGTAAATAAATTGTTTCCATGAGTCTGCAAGCTGCTCTAGCAAATTAGTGAAACCCAAGGAGGGGTCATGCGAATCTCTGATGTATAGCTGATTGGTCAGAAGCGCAGATAGCAGCCTGGCTTTGCACTTGGTGTCTGAAGTGGGATGCGGGTAATCTCGCGGGACCGAGCCCTTAACCTGTGGAATCTGATGCTATCTCCAGGTAGACAGTGTCAGGTTTGAGTTACTGTGGGACACAGCTGGGCTTCCCTGGTGGCTCAGTGGTGAAAAATCCATCTGCAATGCCAGAGATCCAGGTTCGATTCTTGGGTCAGGAAGATCCCCTGGAGGAGGACACGGCAACCCACTCCAGTATTCTTGCCTGAAGAATCCCATGGACAGAGCCTGGGGGGGGCTACAGTTCATAGGGACATAAAGAGTTGAACATGACTAAAGTGACTGAAAACGGCACAGCACAGCACAGGACACAGCTCGTGTTGCAGAGAATGGCTTGATGGGCAGAAAGCTCCCACGTATCTGGTGTCAGTAGTGTTGTGAGTATGTTGGTTGTTTGAAAGTAAAGGAGAAACACACGTGAATAGTGTAGGTTTTTCCATACAACTACTGTGTGCTGTTTGTTACTGTTAATAAAAAGTACCACAGGTTTTATAGCCAGGGTATTATTATCACTTTTGTGGGTAAGTAAGTTGTGTCTCTATATCTTAATAAAATGATTTTTATCATTGAGTATTGGTATTAGAGTCTCATGTATGTGTTCAGAAGTTGTCATGTGGCCCAAGAGAGTTCATGGGATCTTTCTAGTGTCTAATTTATTAGAGAAGAATGTTGGCATTACCTCTATTTGGCATACAATTAAGTAATTTTAGAGTGTAAATGTTAACCTCGAAGCACTCTACCATCATTTTGTAATTTTACAGATAATTTTACAGATTCAGGAACCTGAGCTCAGAAAGATGATGTAATTAGTACAGAATAACAGCGGCAGAGCTCAATCCAGGATCCAGGTGTTGGACTGTGGCCCCCAAAATGTGCCTCCTTAAAATGTAAGAAATGAGTGAATGCACTACACAATCAGGTCTGTGCAGCAGGCACTCTGAGTGAGGTCTGTCCATGACATCATCAACTAGAGTAAAACTTCAGCATTCATAACTGAGAGGCTGCAGCTAGTAATATTAAGAATAAGAAAACTATATTGACTTGCTTTTAACAACTCTGATTTTACTTTCTCTAAAATTATTTGCATTTGTAGCCATTGCAAACCTAACCAGAGAATTAGAAATACATTTTTATTGGCAGAGATCTTATTTTTCAAAAACCAAGATTTTGTAACCACGTTACTAAGCTATAGTGATTTAGCTCTACAAACTCAGTTAAAATTATGTTTTGATCCTTTCTTGGTTTTTTGTTTTGTTGGTTGGTTGTTTGAATGTTAGGTTGTGATTTATTTGTTCTTGTTTGTGGTCTTATATCAGTGCTGCCTGGGATATGGCAAGTTTGCTAATGATGCTAAGAAGTTTATACATTATTTAGTTTTCTTTTTTCAGCAGTGACTCTCCACGTGGATGTTGAACTGCTCATTGTACCACGGAACTCAGAAGTATGCTCTCTTTTGTACATTAGGTACATCCACTTAGCATGTAAAACTAGCATGGGTTTAGTTCCCTTTAGACATTTTATGTTTGACCATGCAAAATCACAGTGAAAATAACCGGGGTTCAGAAGGTGTTTTTATAGAGCAGAAATAATGAGCCTGATTCTCTGACTCACAGGCTACAGATGGATCCCACTGTCCGGTGAGCAAGAGAGGAAGAAAGGAGAACCACTTTCCCCGGCCTGCTGGTTGGGAACAGGTGGTAACCGCCTTGCTTCTTCTGTCCCCACAGCCTGCTGCACCCCTGAGAAGAGAGCTTCCCCTCAAGCCCCTCGGCCCCGACTTCCCAGCCTGACCACTGTTCAGGGGAGCGCTTGCGATGTTGCACAGGGGACGACCAGATTCTCAGGGCCCAAAACAGCTGCCAGGCAAGACCTCTCTCTGTTGGCTCTTCTCCAAGCTCCTGGACACTGGCAGGATCCTTATGATGATCGTCAAGTTCAGGAAGATCTGGGTGGGAGATCTACACCTGCTTTCAGGCAGGCAGGTACCAGTGACCCTGTAACCCAGTCCGAGGTGGGAGACTGGTCTCAGCTTCCGAACTGAATTGGAAAAGAATGAAAAGTTATTCAGGAAAAGGTGGGTAGGGACGGATGTGTAGGAGAAGGGGATTCCAGGCAGAAGGGTCCCTGTGGGCAGGGTGTGGAGTTCAGGGAACCTGTGGTAGAGCTGCTCAGTCTTTATTTTCAAAGTTGGTAAATATCCCAAGACACTCGGGAAGTTTCTAGCGAGACTTGTCTATCATTAAGGCATTCAGTCATTCAGCAGACATGTATTGAGAGCCCACAGTGTAAAGGCAAAAGGAATAAGAGATTAATAGGGCTTGAGAGAAAGAGGTAAGGGAGATTAAGAGGTACAAACTTTCTCCTGCAAAATCAATGAGACATGGTTGGTTATGAAATGTACAGGTAGGAAACATAGAAAAAAGGAAATAAAAGAGAGGTATAGTGTAAATGTGTCCAGTTTTGTTGCATATCAATTATACCCCCATGAAGCTAAACAATTTTTCCCTAATGTTGCAAACTGGAAAAAAAAAAGTAGATAAGACTTATTCTCTGTCCTCAAGGAACTCACAGTTTATCAAATATTATTTATAAAGGGACATGTGCAGTGATAGACGTTAGAACACAGTGTTACAGGAACACGAAGAATGGAGTGATTAGTTGTGATTAAGCAGGTCAAGAAGGCCTCACGGGGAAGAGATTTTGAAATTACCAGATGAAATGGGAAAGGGCCATGTGCATTTCCAAGATGTTTAAACATGTCCAGACTTATTTTAGTTTGCCCTATTTGCAAGAATGCTTCAACTGTTGAGATGCTTATAAATTAGATGTTAATTAATGAAGTGAAAATGACGCAGGGAAGAGATCCAGATTGCTTTTAGAAATGGTGTGGTAGAAATGAGCTCCTTTCTAACTTCAAATTATGTAAATGAAATGAACTGCATTTATAATTGTAAGAATTGGAAATGTTATTTAATATGTAAATATATTCTAACAGATAGGGGATATTTATAATGCCAACAAATATTCTATTTAAGATAATGTATATTTAACTTCTTGCATTTCTAGTTTTTTTAAAAAATAATTTCCTCCTCAATATTAATGTTTTTCTTCTCTTGTACATAAGTGTAGTGTATTTGCTATAGCACAGTTTCTCAAACTTGATGGGCACTACTCTTTCATTTTCTACCCTCATTTTAAAAAATATTTTTATTGGATCATAAGATACATACTTGTACAAATCTTAAGGGTATCATTCAATTAAATTTTACACATGTATCTGTTTATGTTAACTACCATTCAGATTAAAACATTTCCAGAACCTCCCTCGTGCCATCTCTCAATTAATACCAAATCCTGCTAAAGTGACTACTGTTGTGAGTGTATCACCGTGGATTAGTTTTGCCTGTTTCTGAACTTTACATAAATGGATGTCCTTTTTTTTTTTTTTTTTTAAGTCTGGCTACTTTCCTCAACATTGTCTCTAAGACTGAATCCATGTCCTAGTCAGTTTTTTTCTTTTTCGTTGATATGTTATGTATGAATATACCAAACTTAGGTATCTGTTTCTGTTGGTGGCTTATTTCCAGCTTGGGGCTATTATGAACAAGTCTTGGAGATGTCTTTGGTGGACACATGCATTGATTTCTCCAGGGTAAATAGGAGTGGAATTGCTGGGTTACAGGGTAGACATGTGTGGGACTTTAGTAAAAACTGCTACTGAGTTTTCCAAGTGCAACAATTTAAACTCTTCACAGCTGGGATGAGAGATTTGATATGTCTTTTCAGTGTTAGCCATTCTGCTGCTGCTGCTGCTAAGTCGCTTCAGTCATGTCCGACTCTGTGCGACCCCATAGACAGCAGCCCACTAGGCGCCCCCGTCCCTGGGATTCTCCAGGCAAGAACACTGGAGTGGGTTGCCATTTCCTTCTCCAATGTTAGCCATTCTAGAGAGTGGGTAATATAGCTCATCGATTTGATTTTACGTTTGCTGATGATGACAGTGTTGAGCACCTTTTCATTTGCTTGTTGTCAGTTGGGTATCCTCTTGTGAAAGGCCTACTTTGATATATTGCCCATTTTAAAATTGGGTTGTTTTTACTGAACTGGAGGGTCCTCTGACAGATATGGGTCTTCTCCCAGTCTTCAGAGTCCCTCTCACTCTTTCAGTGGTGTCTTTATCTTGGAAAGAAATCCTTGGCTTCAATAACATTCAACTGGAGCAGTCTTTTCTTTCGTGGTTACTGCATTGTGTCCTTTTAAGTGAATATTTGCCTGTTCCCGAGAAAAATTGTAATGAAACAGCGTCAAAGATTGTAACATTTCTCATAGAACCCTCAAACCTCTATGCATGCACTTTTAGATTGCCACCGGAGAGCCACGGTCTATTGTGCTGTTGCAGAACATTCTAGCCATAGATAGATCCCCCAAAACAACACCACAATACAACCACGGTAGGATTCCATTTTAAGTCAAAGAGGCGACAGGTTTAACTTTAAAGAAGCAGCTACGTAGAATTATTATATAGTAAGTAAATATAATATAGGTAAATATATATTAAATAAGTATTTTTGCCCCGTTATATTTCAGAGATTCAATAATATGGGAAAGTTCTGAAAAAAAAGTGTGAGATGAGAAAATCAATTCACTTGAAAATGCCGAAGCAAAACCTTGGTCCTTCCCCATCTGTGCCTAATTAGGAACACTCATCTCTCCCCTTGACCTACTTTTATCACTACTCCAACACACACACACACACACACACACACACACACGGCACTAGTCCCAAGGGAAAAACACAACCGAGATATTTATGACTTCTGAAACCTGCTCTAACTTGACAGTCCACAAACATGACAGATGGTCTGTAATAACTCAACTGTTGTTGAATATGTCTTCAGTGGCTAATTACACACTCATTTCTTAAAATTTAAAACATGGAGAGCAATTATTCTTACCAAAGGAACATACTCATATTTTCATATTCTGTAAGTCATATTATCATGCAGTTTTAGGTAGACATAGATAGATAATAAAGAACAAGATAGACAATAGATTTCAAACAGATGTATTTAAAACACAATTACCGTTTGTGTTATCAAACATAACTTCTAATTTTAAAGTCTCTGAAAAACTTTTAAATATCAGGGTCTTGGGTACTAGCCTGCCTTTCTTCATGATACCTTAAAATTCAGAGTTGTCTTGCTATGCAGATTTTTTGTATAAATAGGATTTCATAATCTACAAAACATTTCTCTCTCTAGCAAGTTTCCAACTAGAAATCAAGAGACATACTAAGAATGCATAAGCCTTACAAGGGTCAGAGCAAATCACTGAAATATTTGAAACTATTTTAAAACTGGGCAGAGAGACCTCTTAATAGTCAGACGAAGATAATTCACAATACTAAAACTGTCTTCCTTTTAGTATGATCTTTTCCCAATTAATTCATCATGATTATTTTGAGGAACAAAAAGCCCTCAGTGCAGGAATATTGTGTCTTTATTTTTCATTTGTTCATTTTTAATCCCTCGCTTATAAAAACTTTTGTTCATGTGTAAAGAATAAATGCAACCACAGTTACATGTGCTTTGACAGAAGTGGGTATGGAGAGCAGTGGGCCTCAAAAGAAGGAAGAGAGGAGTTTCGGAAAGTTGGGCTTCCCTGGTGGCTCAGATGGTAAAGAATCTGCCTGTAGTGCAGTGCTAGAGACCCGTTCAGTCCCTGGGTTGGGAAGATCCCCTGGAGAAGGGAATGGCTACCCACTCCAGTATTCTTGCCTGGAGAATTCCATGGATGGAGGAGGCTGGCGAGCTAAAGTCCATGGGATTGCAAAGAGTCAGACATGACTGAGCAGCTGACACAGAGCCATAGAATGAGTCTTGAAAATCAGTGGGTTCTTCACTTGCCTATGTCTGCTCTTCCTGAATTTTCTTTTGCTGTTCTCTTCACTGCTCTTCTGTTCTCCAAACATGTCTTCATGGGTGTCTTATCACTGGTACAACCAGTGGAGGAGAATCTAGAAGATCCCTTTAATACCAACACTGCAGAATTCACGTCTATTCCTGGGCTCAGTGTCAACAGATCACCCACCAATAACAAAATACATGAGAGACTGCTTAGGGTAGACACTTGAAAAGTGTCAGGTCAGGATACCTTGTATTAGTAGGAAAGCTCTGGAAGTCTGACTTGGGTAGCAGACAGACAGAAAATTTGGTTGTCTTTGGTTTAGCTTTGAATTTCTAATGAAGGTTGGGTTTTTAGTCATCCATTCCATATTGTACTGTTCCTTCTTGTGCTTAAGTACATTTCATTCTGTTCTCCTTGGAGCAGGACTAAAGTTCAGATTGCAAGGAGCCTAATAATGCCAGATTTTGAACAATTAGATTCTGCAGGGGTTTTAGTTCAATAATTAGTATAGAACTGAACTAGCTCAATTGTTCTTCCTCAGATTCAATTCCCAAGGATACTTTAGTTTCAGGGAGGAAGCAGTGAGGGGCAACTTAGAACTCCACGATGGTTTTTTTCTTCTAGACTTTTCCTGAAACTTTACAACTGATTGTTGAACAGCGTCCTCCGAATTTGATAATTAATTTGCCTGTTTACAAAAGAAAAATGAAATACAGAGATAACAGTCTGAGCTGAAGAAATCATGTATTATTCATCCAACCAAAAAACTCTTTGCTATTGCTAAGATAACGGGCGAGACTTTTCAATCCTGCCAAGTTTTTTTTTTTTCCTTTTTAATTCTTTCCCAAAGGACTATGCTTATTTCTTTTTCACACTATTATCAGACGCATTTTCTACTTCAAGACTTGTTTCTCAGCAAGTTTAAATTAGGAAGACACTTTTCTTAAGCAGGAAAGCATTTAGGATTTGTTAAAGTTTGAGTCTTTCGATCAGAGGAAAGGAGAGAGAGGGGAAGGGTATAGAAGAAGGAGAAAGTGTGTGTGTTATCTTGACAGATGTAGGGACCTAATACAAGGGAGGAAAAAGACATTTTCAAGAAAACTGCAACAGTTATGATAGGTCTTTTATTAGTGAAAAAGTTCTGGTCTTCTTTTGGTCTGGTGTTGACTAGATCTGGTGCAGTAAGCTTGAGAAACAGTAGGACCTAAGGTCTCTGATCACTTCCCAGGGGTGAAGGTGTGTAGGCTAACCCGGAAACTTTACAGTCTTGTTATGATTACTTTGCTCAAAATGTCTTTACCAGCTATATTTTGTTGCACTAGCTTCCAGTGTTGTTTCTTAAGGGCTTCAAGTCAAAATCGCGATACTGCTGTCATTGTCACTGGCAAAATCTTGATGCTTCAACAGATAATCACAGTCAAAATTCAGACACCCCGTGTGGGTAGAAAAAGTAAAGCTCATCTTTAACTGAGACTTAGTCTCATTTTGATGGGCAACTCCTGACATTTGTTCTGATTCACAAGGTCTCTGAGGACACTCGAGAAGACATGAGGAAACACTGCGTTACTTGTACATGGGAGAAGTCAAAAGCCATCTACATATTCAATTAAAGGTTCCAGAAGTTCCCTTATTTTAATATTGTTTGCATTGTTTTGAACTTTTTCTTTGTCAGAGCTGATGTTCTTGCCTTGTGGTTAGTATTTTCCTGACAGCCTCTGAGTTTGTTCGTTGTTCTGTTCCTCTGTTAGCGCTGCTGCCACAGTTGGTAGCTCTTCTAAATTTGGTGCTACTCCTTCATGACACTATTTTTCTGAAAGGTTGGGTGATTTTTAGCTGCTTTTCCGTATTAATATCTATCTTCAAGGTGAAGGGAGGTGAGACAGGTGAATGGAGAAGACGTGTCCTTGAACGGATGGTCGTTGGTGATAATCTGTACATGTGGGATTCATCGTACTCTCTACTTCTAACATTTAATAGTATTTGTTGTCAGTATTAATATTTGCTGTCTGTCTTAGCGTAGGTGGAACTTGTCATTCTCGGTAAGAGAAAACATTGCATTTGCTCGAGGCTGACTTTGGTGATACGAGTGTGAGTAAATGTGATAAAAATGGTAAGAATATGTGAATAAAGTCTAATCACTGGCACAGAGCAGGGCTTTCCTTCTTAAATCAGCATACCATCTTAACTTCTTTTTTGCCACTTCTTTCCAGCAAGTCGTTTCCCTGCCTAACCTTTCTCCCGTGGCCACTGTGTGTTCCCTCAAAATGTTTACAAGCATCATTATGGAGAGATCCCAGAATAATAGCTTTAAAGCCAATATTGTTGGTTCAAACTGCCATTTTGTGTGATCATGTGGGATGTGCAGTAGAATCCTCAAGGTTACACCACAGATACTGGTCTTATGTTAGGCGAATGTCCTACAGTGTCTCTTGGAAATATACTGTCCATTACCTGGGACCCATAGGATGCAGAAGTCATCCAGATTAGCTATATCTTAATCTGGGAGTAAAGTAGGAGGGGGACTTGGGGCCCAGCCATTTTTATGAGCAGCTCAGAACTGAGAACTGTTTCTACTTTTCAGTTAAAATTAACATAAACCAAAATTCTACTGTTAATAATTTTCAATTATTTGAAAATTTGAGCCCTATGTCTTGGTTTAGAACAGTGATAAATTTTACTTCTCTGCATCAGACTTTCTGGGGGCACGCCTTGCTAAAGTGCATATCCATGGGACACATCCACAAATTGGACCTGTGTGACAGTGTTGGGCCAGGGATCTCCTTTAGTAAAAGAGCACTCCAAATAGTCTTTTGAAAATTGAATTTTCAGAACTATTGATCTAGTGATTTCTTCCCTGCTTCTGTCAGACATCAATTTGATTGACACTTCAAATAGGGAAGCATACACTCATATTTACTATATGGCTCCAAAGGGACTTCTACAAGGGGCAAAATGACATAGAACCTTCAATACCAAGGTAAAATGTTTGGGTTTTATTCCAACTGTGAAAGAGATGAGTTTTTAAATAGGTCTATAGGTAAGAAATATGATGTAATGTGATTCTTTTAAGGCTCTGTACCTAGCATTGTTTTTGTAATTTGTTATTCTTTTTGCTAAAGAAGGCCACAGGTTGGATGTCTTAGACCTGCAAAACCCTCGGTCTGCCTGGTGATATGGTGCATAAAGGGCCTGCCAGGGTGGCTGGCACACACGGGTTCTCAGGAAGTGGAGGTGCTCCCAGTCTCTCTTCGTCTTGAAAGCTTTATCTCACCCTGATATGAATACTTCTTAATCTCCAGCTCAGTGACTGTCATCAAGGGACATTCTTAAATATTTTTGAATGACTGATGAAAAGCAAGACAGGAGGGAAAGAGAACTGACTCACTGCTATTTTTCTTTATATACCTCTAAGGGTACCAAGTAGGTGGCTTTTCACATATTTTAACTCTAGAAAATGCAGACTAATCTCATATTGATGGATAGCAGAGCCTCCTCAATGTGTATGACTCTGGTTTTCAATGGACAGAGTAAAAAGTGGTAGATAGAATTTTATTGGGAAATACTACCGATTTGCCAAAATGCTAGGAAGTCATGACAGTATGTTCATAGAGGCAGTCTGTTTTCTTGATTATGAGGCTGATAGGCTACTGACCTTTTTTTAGGAAACCTTCACATTATTTCAAAGAAATTACCTGGAAGAAATAGGAGTTCTCTTGTTTATGTATATAGCGTATATGTCTTCCACTCCCCCCAAAAAACATCTTAGACATTTTGCAAACAGTAATCAATATTATTTGATCCCAATTATTACTCTAAATAAAAACTTTTAAAATTGCCCTGTATTCACAATGTGAATTGTGAATCCAGAAATGCTCTGACAACCGTCTCAGCAGAAATACAAAATTACTTTTTTTTTAAAAAAAAACTTCCCCTTATTCTGATTACTGGAATGGGATTCCCACTTTTTCCTACTTTTCTGAATATCCTTGTTCATCTCTTTATGGGGTTCTATTATTTTCTCCCCCTTAAATTCCAAAATCACCTCGAACAGTTACTGCAGCCATAAAATTAAAAGACTCTTGCTCCTGGGAAGAAAAGCTGTGACAAACCTAGACCGCATATTAAAAAGCAGAGACATCACTTTGCCAACAAAGGTACATCTACTCAAAGCTATGGTTTTTCCAGTAGTCATGTACGGATGTGAGAGTTGGACCATAAAGAAGGCTAAGTGTCAAAAAATTGATGCTTTTGAACTGTGGTGCTGGAGAAAAGTCTTGAGAGTCCCTTGGACAAAAAGGAGGTCAAACCAGTCAATCCTAAAGGAAATCAACCCTGAATATTCATTGGAAGAACTGATGCTAAAGCTCCAATACTTTGGCCACCTGATGCAAAGAACTGACTCATTGGAAAAGACCCTGATGCTGGGAAAGATTGAAGGCAAAAGGAGAAGGGGACGACAGAGAATGAGATGCTTGGATGGCATCTCCAGCTCAATGGACATGAATCTGAGCAAATTCCAGGAGACAGTGAAAGACAGGGGAGCCTGGCATGCTGCAGTCCGTGGGGTTGCAATGAATCAGACATGACTTAGCGACTGAACAACAACAAAAATTCAGACATTTTCTAGGCTTATGTCCAAAGTTTCTTTCCTACTTTCTATGTTCTCCCTGGAAAATTGCACCCATGTCTGTAGCCTCATCAGCCTCCAGTGTCTCCAGGTTTCCATCTCTAGCTCCAAGCCCTTTCTTTCTCTAATGAGACTCACAGTCTGGTGCTCCTGGGAGTTTGAGACTCAACTTGCAAGAGCTCATGAATATAGTCAAGAGTCAGCTGGTTTAAGATCTTTAAGAAGGAGTGCTGTGTTCTAGCCACGGAGCTCCAGATGAAGCTGATGGTACAGAAATGGAAGCCAAAAAGATGCACACAAACATACTGTCTCATGGTGAAATGATATAAAGATGAATAATACTTCCTAATTAGTTTCTGCAATTGAAAATGGTAAAATTAACATGAATTAATTATTTCTATTTTCACTAATTCAGTTGTCTATCCCCCATTATTCTGAATTAGAGTGATTCTTCTTTCCAATCTTTCCCTTCAAAATAAACTTCTGATAATTATTTTTGAAACGTATTATACCTGAAAGCCCTGTGAAAAGTAACTAAGAACATTGTGTTCCAGCATTAAAATGACATACAAACTCCAGATTAAAATATAATTCCTCATTCCAAAGCTTGAATAGAATGAAACTCAAAAAGAATTGTATCTGATAAAATTCAAGTCATTGAAAAAAAGTTCAAAAAAGAACATTCTCTATAACAAATAACACTTTTATTCAATTATTGGTTCAGTTAGTTTTCATCCACTTTAAATGTTGAGTTTAGCACCCTCAGATATTAACAATCCTGGTAACACATGGAAATAACAAATTTCAGGTAGATTGCAATTAGTTATGAAGGACTTTAACCTCCATCTCCCTATAAGGTTTGTCCCCATCACATCCTCCCATTTCTAATCTTCTCTAATTCCTTCCATGATCACTACTCCAATATCCATGAGGCAAGGAAAAATAAACAGAGCTTACATATAAGCCTCAAAAGATCCATGTTTTAACAAACATTGAGTAAAGAACTTCTTTGTGGATCATAAATTTAAAATGAATTGAGGTTGAGTTTCTAAAACTGTTTCAAGTGGATACAAAAAACCCCATCTCCAAATCCAGTTGGTTTTGACACCGGTTCTAAAGATAATCGAAACTCATAATTCTCTGAGCTGTGTTCCTCCATCGTAGAACTTTTGTCTTTCCAGGAACAGTAAAGTCACTGAAGGACCTGCTCAGCCCTTCTAATCAAAAATGTGCATGAGTGATCTATCCAAGTACCTCTTGGCACATGTGACTCATAAATCCTTGAGAAGTTTTTAAGTGAGCCTTGAATCTGCAGGCCTGATGACTACATTCTGATGGGAATGGAGGTATCTCTTCAGGGCACTATCATTTTATATAGTTCAAATAAACTGTGACTGCATAGGTGGTATCATGTGAGAAAGATTATTTGGGGATGTAAATACTTCAAAAGAAAAAAAGACAATCATCTGCAGTTGTATCATGAAACTAAAGCAAGACAGGAGTCAAATCTAGCTTGGAATCACCTGTTGAAGAACAATTTTGAATGAAGAAGAAAAGGTGGTGCAGCAGAAATGATTCATTTGCCCTCAGCATCTGCAGATGGCTCCCCAGAGCTCCCCTCCCCATTCCTCTCTGCTATGTAATTAAGCAGAAAGAGGGGGCCGATGTTAAAAAACAAATCCTGCAAAATTCTTTGTAACTGAGGCCAAAGTCGGAATAGCACTTGAGAATGGCTGCACGTCACACAAGAAAACCTTCCAATTCAGCCCCACTGGGAAAAGACTATTCTTTTTCCTTCAGAACATCAGTTTCTGAGTGGATGGTAAAATATTAATGTGAAAGGAGGCACAGATGTGCAGGCTCCTCTCATAAGGCCTTCTGGGAAAAAAAAAAAAACAACTTGCTAACCAAATTAAAGACCTCTGTCTGGAAGAGATTGCCAGTCTCAGTGTTCAAAGAATAAAGTCTGCAAGTGAAATATGCATTTAAGACTAGGAAAAAGAAATTAAGTTAGATTAAATAGAAAATAGACTTGAAGATAAAGTAATCTTGTATATTACATTCTTAGGAGATAAAAACATGAAAAATAGTGGATGGAAAGTAAGTTTTCTGCTATCAGAGTAGATAAAATATCTAAAAAAAGATTTTTAAAAGTTCCGTTCCGTTCCGTCGCTCAGTCGTGTCCGACTCTTTGCGACCACGTGGACTGTAGCCTACCAGGCTTCTCCGTCCATGGGATTCTCCAGGCAAGAATACTGGAGTGGGTTACCGTTTCACTAATGGCTTATTAGCCTTTTTTATTCTAGGGTCTCATGATGAAACCACTTAAAATTATATCTCTTTGGCTTTTTCAGCTAAATGCTTATTTTTTAGGTATTTGTTTTTATTGAAGTACAGTTTGGGCTACACAGGATGAGATGGTTGGTTGGCATCACTGACTCAATGGACCTGAGTTTGAGCAAACTCTGAGAGATAATGAAGGACAGGGAAGCCTGGCAAGCTACAGGCCATGAGGTCGCAAGGAATTGAACAGGACTGAGTGACTGAAATGAACTGATAGTTTTGTTTTGTTTATTTCTTTTGGCTGTATTGGGTCTCTTTTGCTGTGCTCTGGCTTTCTCTAATGGTGGCGAGCCGGGAGGTAGTCTTCATTGCAGTATGTGGGCTTCTCATTGTGGTGGCTTCTCTTGCTGCAGAGCATGGGCCCTAGGGCTCGTGGGCTCAGTAGTTGGCAGCTCACAGGCTCGAGAGCACTGACTCAGTAGTTGTGGTGAATGAGCTTTAGTTGCTTTGCACCATGTAGGATCTTCCTGGACTAGGGATCGAACCCAGGTCCCCTGTGTTGGCAAGTGGATTCTTAAATACTGGACCACCAGAAAAGTCCTTTATTGAAATATAGTTGACTTACAATATTATGTTAGTTTCACGTGTGTGTGTGTATGTGTGTGTGTGTGTGTGTACTCAGTCATGTCCAACTCTTTGAGACCCTATGCCCACCAGGCTTCTCTAACCTTGGAATTCTCCAGACAAGAATACTGGAGTGGATTGTCATTCCCTTCTCCACAGGAACTTCCCAACCCAGAGATCGAACCCTGGTCTCCTGCATCACAGCCAGATACTTTACCGTTTGAGCTATAGAGAAATTTCAAGTGTACAACATAGTAACTCGATATTTTTATAGATGCCATCAGAAAAATTATTAGAACTAATAAATGAATTCAGTACATTGCAAGATATAAGATTAATGTAAATAAATCTGCTGCATGTCTATACACTAATATTGAATTATCAGAAAGAGAAATCAAGAAACAGTTCTACTTATAATTGAATCAAAAAAGAATAAAATATCTAGGAATAAATGCAACCAAGGAAGTGAAAGACCTGTACTCTGAGAAGTATAACACGCTGCTGAGGTATATTGACGACTATATAGATAAATGGAAAGATAAGGACTGGAAGAATTAATATAGTTAAAATGTGCATGCTGCCTAAAACAATCTGTAGAGTTAATGCAATACCTATCAAAATCCTGATGACATTTTTTTCACAGAGCTGGAACAAATAATTCTATAATTTGTGTGGAACCACAGAAGATCTTGAATAACCATACCAATCAGGTAAAAACAGCAAAACTGGAGATATCATGCTCCTTGGCTTTATATTATACTACAAAGCTACAATACTCAAAACAGTATGATATTGGCACAGAAGAGACACATAGATCAATTGAAAAGAACAGAGAGCCCAGAAGTAAATCCACTTATTTATTGGATCTTTTGACCCATATGACCAATCCACGACAAAGAAGGCAAGAATATACAAATGGAGAATAAACAGTCTCTTCAGTAAGTAGTGTTGGGAAAGCTGGACATAAAATAATGAATAGTTGAATAAATAATGAATAGAAACTTTTTTAGAGCTAAATGATTCTTGAAGGAAATTTCTCCCCAAATTAAAAGATCTGAAGTAATTTGCAAAGTAGTTATTAACAATCATTGAAATGTCATTAAATTTTTTTTAAAGTCTTTTATCACAGAGCTATCAAGACAGGTTCCTAGAGATCACCTCTCAGATGTAAAGGGAAAATTAAGCAGCTCTCTGCGAGAATGAGCTGCCTGTTCTGTATTTGCCTGCCCCATGCTCCAGGATGGTGATGGATTGTCACCACTGACTTCTCCATCTCTGCAGCGCTCCTATTTTGACTGTAGTGACAGGATAATCTCTTGATTTTCTTTTCTTCTCCTCACAAGTGACATTTTGGTCTTCGATGCAGGTTCTTCCACTTTGGCCCAATATGAAAGCTCTTCTCTTGTATTTACCTCTCTTATGGAACTGACTGGAAAATACAAGTCTTCTCTTGGGTCAATTTAAAAAACTGTTTCCATAAATGTTTATATGTTCTGCAGTTTTCTTCTAAGCATCTATAATGTTTTAAACTGTGTCTATGTAAAGTCCTCAAATATTCCTAATGAGTAAAAAATCAATGGTGGGGTTATGATTTTGATCTGAACGTGCTTTCAGACATCGTCATCCCAATGGATGATTCATCCAAAATGGCTGAAATGATTGCTCTTTAGTATTTCTTCTGAGGGTAGCCCTCAATTACTTACTTTTTAAAAAATTTAAACATATTCATTTACTATGTTAATAATAAAAACATAATAAATAATAACAACATAATAATAGTAATCTGCTGCTCCAGGTCCCCATTGCCACATGGGGGAACTTTAGTTTAAGCATGTAAACTTGTGGTTTGAGGGATATAGTTCCTTGACCAGGGATGGATCCGGGTCCCTTGGATTGGAAGTGCCAAGTCTTAGCCGCTGGACCATCAGGGAAGTTGCTACTATCTTTAATTTTTATTTGTTTCTTTGCCTTCTGTTTGTTTTTTTTTTTACCTTTAAAAATTTATTTTTAATTGAAATATACTTGATTTACAGTGTTGTGTTAATTTCAGGTATCAGCAAAGTAACTCAGTTGTATATATATATATTTTTTTCAAATTATAGTTTGTTACAAGATATTGAATATAGTTTTGTTTTATATTTCTGGCTGTGTTGGGTCTATGTTGCTGTGCAGGCTTTCTCTCGTTGCAGTGAGTGGGGCCTGCTGTGTGAGGGCTTCTCATTTCAGTGGCTTCCTTTGACTCTTGTTTAGGAGCACGAGCTCTAGGGCACGTGGGCTTTAATAATTGTGGCACAGGTCTGAGTTGCTCCATGGCTTATCAGATCTTCCCAGATCAGGAATTAAACCTGTGTCTCCTGCAGTGGCAGGCAGATTCTTTACCACTGAGCCAACAGGCTTTTGTTGGTTATCTATTTTGTGTATAGTATCAACTACTTACTTTCTAGATGAATGGTGCAGAGAAGTGATTGGCAGGTGTGATTGGCATCACCATGGCAACTCTTCATAAAGGAAATTGATGGCTGAGCAAGTTGAGGATTTGTATTAAGAGCTTAATAATCCCCAGGCTGTTTGTTCAGGTTCTGTAACTTCCTAAGGATTTCAGAGGAGGGATAATGAATCAAATATTTTATTAGTTCAGAAAGCCTCACCCACAAAATATATATTTATCACTTCAATTTGTTCTTTGGCTGCCACATAGTTTAGCCCGCTGAAACATTTTATTTTTCTGCCAGTGGCATTTGCGTCAAGAGCTCTGACCAAATATGACCTCGGTCAGTGCTAGATTCCAGCCAACACACACCAGACAGTGAAAGGGTCACACCCTGTCTTCAATTTCCCCCTCCAAGACCAGCTACATAATTCTAGGGACTCAGTGCAAAGTAAAAATGTAGAACCATTTGTTGAAAAATTAGGAAGACTTTCCAAACAATGACAGCACAGCATTAAGGCGAGCCAAGTCCCTTTGGTGCAACTGTACAGTTTGTTCGTCCACAAGGGCGACCGGGCTCCCCCTGTCTCCTCGCCCTCTCCTTCTTTCATCCAGGCTGACATTTTCTTCTCTACTGCTCGTTTTCAAGAAGGTGAAAATAGCTAGAAGCTTCCCCAGGCAGCCGCGTCTTACTGAATCCTCATTATTCCAAGTGAGAGGAAAGAAAAAGGCTCACTCCTCTTTCAGATTTGGGTGATGAAAGCGAATGCCATTTCTGAATGCTGACTGTACAAAATTATTAGCCTGAAAAAGTCAGAAAACGTTGCCCTGAAAGGATCCCTGCCCTGACAGAGATGAGACTGAACAGCCTTTTGGTCTTTTTTCACTTTTTAAAAAATTTCTAGAACTCTGTGCAAATGTGTCTCAGTATAGTCGATACTTAATATACCAATTCAGAGCTCTGATTGTTTTAATAATGGGAGAAACATATATTTATGGTTTCGAGCAAGCCATTGTCTTTCCTTCAAGTATATTAACAGTAATAAGAAAAAGAGAAAAGTTCTTTTAAGAAAGTATTTGAGAACCAGTCTCATCATAATTCCGTAGTATGGATACAAGAAAGGCATTTGTGGTTGAAAGAGTTATGTCTCTGATGGAGGATAACTTAGTATTTCCCTAAATGTGCCTTGCAATTGCTAGTGTTCCATGATTGTAAGGACTCCATACTCAAATAAGGCTGGGAAATTCTGCTTTAGAGATCCGCATAAAAGTTTCCTGGATGTCCTGTAGCTTAGAAACAGAAAAAGAAAACAAAAAGAGAATCTATAACCCATCTTCTCTTTGTTTAACCCAGTTTTGCCCAAACACATTCAATCACAGAATGCTTTCATTGTATAGCAACTATTAAAGTCCTGGTGTTGATAAAGCACACTGTGGGAAATGCTGATTTAATGAATCCATGGAGATCATTGGAAAGGATTTTGTATTGTTGGTCGCCTGCTAGATTTCAACTACTGTTTTATGCCACTGCCATGCCTTCACTCAAAGAGGACCAGCCCTCAAAGTTGGTTATTGTAATCCTGATTTTATATACAAGGTGAACAAGTTAACTGATTGACTTGGACACACAACTTTAGGTGGCATAGGGTTTCTGAACTGGTGTCTGACTCTCCAGCCCAAAGCCCCTTCCTCCACAGCACTCAGAATTTACTGACATTGGTGAAACAGGGCAGCATAAAGTATTTATAACATCTTATGAATGCAAGCTCTCGGTTCTGAAGGTTGAGTCTTTCTTAAGATACATGGAATTCTCTTGACAGATTTTTTTTCCACAAATGAAACAATAAATCTTCCTTCTCTTGTGGTCTGCCATCTGTTATGAAGCCCAAGAGAAAAATCTTTCTCTTTACAGGAAAGCTTGGCTGAACATTTATACCAAGTAACTAAGGTGCAGAATGTAGAATACCTCCATGGAGAATCATAGCTAATAGGCTGGTCTGCATACTGTTAGATAGAAACTAATACTGAGAATGTTGTACTTCTCAATAAGTAGGTTCATTAGCCTCTAGCAGAAATTTGAAAACTTTTATTAACCAGCTACCAGAGGCATATGTGGGTACTAAGCTGGATCAAAAGCAAAGGAAATAATCAGGTTTGCATTAACTTCTGCTCAGATCCTGATTTACCCTTTAAAAAAAAAATGGCTGTGCTGGGTCTTAGTTGCAGCATATAGGATCTTTGCTGTGTCATGTAGAGTCTTTAGTTTTGCTGCATGGACTCTCTAATTGTGGCTCACGGATTCAGTTGCTCCATGGCATGTGGGGATCTTAGTTCCCTGGCCAGGGATTGAACCCATGTCCCCTGCATTGCAAGGCAGATTCCTAACCACTGGACCACCAGGTAAATCCCCTGATTTACTCTTTATACTTAAACCTGAAAATGATATTTACTGTTGAGCATCTTTTCTCACTTGATCTGAAATAATTCAGTGTTTTAGACTTACTAGTTTCTCCAGATTTTCAGGAAAACTTAATTGGTGAATCATTGCACATATTAATATTAAAGGAAGTATTCCATAAATAAAGCCAGTCTAGAATAGAGGCTGCATCCAGTAGGCACCTGTACAAAACAGCCATAGCAAGAAAGAAGAATACATGGTAAGAAGGGTTAGAATATGGAAGCAACCTAGATGTCCACCTGCAGACGAATGGATAAGAAAGCTTTGGTACATATACACAATGGAGTATTATTCAGCCATTAAAAAGAATACATTTGAATCAGTTCTAATGAGGTGGATGAAACTGGAGCCTATTATACAGAGTGAAGTAAGCCAGAAAGAAAAACACCAATACAGTATACTAACGCATATATATGGAATTTAGAAAGATGGAAATGATAACCTTGTATACGAGACAGCAAAAGAGACACAGATGTATAGAACAGTCTTTGGGACTCTGTGGGAGAGGGTGAGGGTGGGATGATTTGGGAGAATGGCATTGAAACATGTATGTTGTCATATGTGAAACGAATCACCAGTTCATGGTCGATGCATGTTACAGGATGCTCGGGGCTGGTGTGCGGGGATGACCCAGAGGGAGGATAAAGGGAGGAGGGAGGTGGGAGGGAGGTTCGGGAGGGGAACTCATGTACATCCGGGGCGAATTCATGTCAATGTATGGCAAAACCAACCAATATAATATTGTAAAATAATTTTCCTCCAATAAAAAATTAATTAATTAATTAAAAAAAAAGAGAAAGGTTAGAATTGACTGCTCAGACCAGAGGTCACAGTGAGAGGAGACCACCCATTCAGAGAGAGCTCAGTTCATGTCAGCACTTGAGGGCTAAGTGGGGATTAATTAAAGACACCAAGTGGATTGGCTGTAAAGCAATCTGTTTGAAACACTGACATGTAACTAGGAAGAAGTAGACTTAAGATTACAAGAGAAACTTCTTCTCCTAGCAGCTGGGGGCCCTGAGAGCAGTGTCTCTTCTCCAGGGTGGGTTTTAGGGTAAAATAGCATCACTGTGTGCATCCCTTCTGGTCCAGTGGTTGAGACTTTGCCTTCTAGTGCAGAGGGTGCGGGTTAGATCCCTGGTTGGGAGCTAAGATCCCACATGCCTTGCAGCCAAGAAACTGAAACATAAAACAGAAGCAATATTGTAGCAAATTCAATAAAGACTTTTTAAAAAAACACAGCAGTCACCCATGCAGGACTGTTCTCAAAAGAGCAACACCACCATGAAGGTGCTGCACCAGAGACAGCAGCCGGGAGTTGAGATGGGGAGACAAGGGCCAGAAAAGCTTATTCTGCAACATACAGGAGAAGAACCGTTCAAAACTCTCTGAAAGAATTGAAGGGATTCTTGAGGGTGGCTAATTTCTAGCCGTTAGTTAGAGCCTATACAGGAAGTATCAATGTAAGTCTATGTTACAAAGGGAGGCTGGAAAAGGAAGCAGGAAGTAACGATCTAGTTTGGGTTATTCTGGCTGTGGTTTGTGTCTCTCCAGCCCCCACTTCTCCTGTAACAAAGTCCTCTCCTCCTGACCAGGGGTGTGGGCAATCACACTGTGTCACACATGCCCACAGGGCTCTGCGATTGATAGAGGTGTGAGCATGTAACCAAGATGGAGCCTCTTAGGATATATCCTTGAGCTTGTTAAGAGCTGGATTCAAACAGTACCAAAACAGTTATAATAAAGTTTGGGAAATTAAATGCTAACTATTTAATGGAATTGCAATTCATGTGTTAGGTGCAATGATGTGTGTGTGTGTGTGCTCAGTCGCTAAATCCTATCTGATTCTTTGCAACCCTGTGGGCTGTGGCCCACCAGGCTCCTCTGCCCATGGGATTTCCCAGACAAGAACACTGGACTGGGTTGCCATTTCCTCTCTTCCAGGGGATCTCCCTGAACCAGGGATCATCTTTGGCATCTCCTGCATTGGCAGGTGGATTCTTTGCTCCTGAGCCACCTGGGAAGTCTATAAATTACATTTAGTGTATTGCACACACAGACATATATAAAATAATATATTTAAAACTTTAGTCCATCTGGACTATATTTTAGAATATGAGAAGCATATAACTTTTTGTCTTCAAATAATGATACCAACACCATTTATTGAATGATTCACAATTTCCCCACCAGTTTGATATGCCACTATAATCAAATCCTCAGTTGTTAGGTTCATATAATCCACTGTGTTCTTTTGGTATATATGTCTTAGCACATGTGTGATAGCATGTTAATTATTATAATTATTACTATTATGCTTTATGACATGATACAAAATCTGAAAGTTCAGATTTTGTAAAAGTTCCCTCTTTAAAAGTTATTTTCATTTTTCAGTATTTTAAATGCCTTCCTAATGTTTTATTTTGAGGTGTAAAATTTAGAATAATCTTGTGAAGTTTTTGAAAGTGCTATTGAAATTTAGATTGTAGCCTCATTATATTTATATATTGTTTGGAAGAGTTTTTAGAACCTTGAATTTTTAATAAGCTTTCTGAAAATTGCATGATTCATATATAGGCCTAGATAAGAGAATTCAAAATGCATAGTACTTCTGACTTTCTTTTTGAAAAAGCTGTCATGACTTTTTAAAATTCCAAGTTCTTTGTTTAATGTTTCTACTATATATTTTTGTATAAGCTTCTCCTTTATTTCCATTAGCATGGGTAATGCTGATTTGTTCTGCCAATATAAATTTATTTGAATGGTATTAATCTCCATTTCTAATGTATGTTTGAGTTTCTGGTGAACTTTTATCAAAGCTGAGTTCTCTCTTTTTCATTTGCATTGCTCCTGTATTCCAAGAGGAGGCAAACAGCATATATATGAGAATTAGGCTCCCCCTGCTGGTAGATTTAACACCCTACAGTATTTTACTCTTAAGGAACTCGGTCGTGTCGGACTCTGAGACACAGGGGACCATGGACTGCAGCACTCCAGGCCTCCCTGTCCATCACCAACTCCTGGAGCTTACTCAGACTCACGTCCATTGAGTTAGGGATGCCATCCAACCATCTCATTCTCTGTCGTCCCCATCACCTCCTGCCTTCGTCTTTCCAGCATCAGGGTCTTTTCCGAGTCAGTTCTTGGCATCAGGTGGCCAAAGTATTGGAGCTTCAGCTTCAGCATCAGTCCTTCCAATGAATATTCAGGACTGATCTCCTTTAGGATGGACTGGTTGGATCTCCTTGCAGTCCAAGAGACTCTCAAGAGTCTTCTCCAACACTACAGTTCAAAAGCATCAATTCTTTGGCGCTCAGCTTTCTTTATAGTGCAACTCTCACATCCATACATGACCACTGGAAAAACCATAGCTTTGACTAGATGGACCTTTGTTGGCAAAAATAATGTCTCTGCTTTTTAATATGCTGTCTAGGTTGGTCATAGCTTTCCTTCCAAGGAGTAAATGTCTTTTAATTGCATGGCTGCAGTCACCATCTTCAGTGATTTTGGAGCCCCCCAAAATAAAGTCTGCCACTGTTTCCATTGTTTCCCCATCTATTTGCCATGAAGTGATGGGACCAGATTCCATGATCTTCATTTTTTGAATGTTAAATTTTAAGCCAGCTTTTTCACTCTCCTCTTTCACTTTTATCAAGAGACTCTTTAGTTCCTCTTCACTTTTGGTCATAAGGGTGGTGTCATCTGCATATCTGAGGTTATTGATATTTCTCCCAGCAATCTTGATTCCAGCTTGTGCTTCCTCCAGCCCAGCATTTCTCATGATGTACTCTGCATATAAGTGAAATAAGTAGGGTGGCAATATACAGCCTTGATGTACTCCTTTTCCAATCTGGAACCAGTCTGTTGTTCCATGTCCGGGTCTAACTGTTGCTTCTCGACCCACGTACAGATTTCTCAGGAGGCAGGTCAGGTGGTCTGGAATTCCCATCTCTTGAAGAATTTTCCACAGAATACATCTTACTCTTAGACTCTTAAAATTCAATTCTGTTTTATAGCATCTTGGACCTAAGGAACTGAAGTGTTAGCTGACACTTCTCTGCTACATGGTCTGCATAGATGTTGATGTGAAGATTAGGAAGGCACTATAGTTTGTAGATAGTGCTACGCTGGTATATATTTAGCAGTTAACACTCTGAAAAGCACTGATTTGTAACGTTTGCTAATTTGGGGGGGGACTATAAATACCTCCATCATGGCTCACTTAAAGTCACAGATCTGAAGTCAGTGAACGTGCAGCCAGAAACATTTAGAATTGACTCATGATTGGTTCCTACAAGCCAGCTCCAGTACACTGCTGGTCAAGGCTGGAAAAGGCTTGAAATAGATTTTGTATTCTGCATAGGGTATGTGGGACTTCCCTGGGTGGCTCAGCAGTAGAGAACCCGCCTGCTAGTGCAGGAAACGCAAGAGACATGGGTTCAATCCCTGGGTCAGAAAGATCCCCTGGAGAAGGAAATGGCAACCCATTGTAGTCTTCTTGTCTGGGAAATCCCATAGACAGAGGAGCCTTGGTGGGCTACAGTCCATAAGGTCACAAAAGAGTCGGACACGACTTAGCAACTAAAAATCATCACCACCACAGAATATGTGGGAGGCAAGAGTGCACAGCAGGAAGAAAAATCAGGTGCTTTAAAGTTAGATCCAAATTTAAATCTCACTCCACTGATTTCTAGCTTTGAGCAGAATGTTCTTTGAAATTGTCTTCTAGCCTCTAAAGTGAGTTAATACCTCACCTGCAAAACTATTGTTGAAATTAAATAGGGCATGTATGTAAATCACCTCAACAATACATTTCTAATAATTTTTTCTAATAATAATAAATATTTCTAATAACGGCAAGTTAGTTATCCACATCTAGTCTGGAGTAAAGATGATTAGACACCAAGATGCTCACCAAACGCTGAAACAGGAGCCGCTACACTGACAGGTGCTCCTGGCCTCTGATCTCAGGGAGTTTCTAATCTAGGATGAGCCTTCTGCTCAGCTGACTCTGAGGAAGTCCTTCTGATTATAAAGACAGGAAAATACTGGAGGATTGTGAAGCAGCAACAGCAGATAAATAATCTTGTATTTGGTTTTAGTTTTCTAGGTAAGAGGCAAGAGAAGGCAATTAACTGTGGAATAATGGAGAACACTTTGTCTTGGATGTCAGGCTGGGGCCCAGTGGCAGAAAGAACAAAACACACCTGACTCCTTGCTGTGTCTCCTGCTGCTGGGCTGGATTTATTAATGGTGTTTTGAAAGTTCTTCCTTTGTGCAAGCCTCTTGGTTCCGAATTCCCACCTGATAAAGACTCCAGCCTTCACTCACTTCCTGTCTCTGTTTAAGTATTAAAAGACATGCTCTAAGGATCTGGGCTTCCCACGTGGCCCAGTGGTAAAGAATCAGCCTGCCAATGCAGGAGACACAGGAAAGCAGGTTTGATCCCTGGGTTGGGAAGATCCCCTGGAGGAGGAAAAGGCAACGCACTCCAGTATTCTTGCCTGGAGAATCCCACGGACAGAGGAGCCTGGTGGGCTATAATAGTCCATAGGGTCGCAAAGAGTCAGACATGACTGAGAGTGACTGAGCACACACATACCTAGGCAGCTGAAGGCAAGAAGATCACTGGGTTACTTGGATGAACAGCGCAACAGCCATTCCACAGCCCAGCCTCTCAGGAGTTTCAGCAGGAGGGCTCCCAGGAACACCCCCAGGGAACTGAGAAAGACTCCCTCAACAAAACGTGCCTGGTCTTCTGTAAGTTTAATTTCTCCACAACTCAGAAGATGTCAAAATGTCTTTTTTTCCCTCCCTCTGATAACTATTTTAGACGCCAGGAACAGATCTCCCAGACTCATTTCCCCAGCAGGATTTCTAGCTGGAGAAGCCTATGGAATGCCAAGACTTTTTGTTGGGGGCAGGGTGGGTGGGGGTGGAGGGCGGCTGCAGCCAAGTGCCCAGTCCTAACCTTGAGACCTCCAGGCAACTCCCAACCAATACTTTTTTTTTTTTTAAGCTTTGTCTTTGTAATAAAAAATAAGCTGTGACAAATTGTTTTCTGAGTCCCTAAACAAAGGGAAGAGGGGAGAGATAAAGGGTCAGTGAGAATAAAGGCAGAACAAGACTCTGATTACCTGTGCCTTTCTAGCCAGGGCAGAAGGACCACAATCTGCCCAGATCAAAGCAAGAAGGAGGGCGGTCAGACTCCAGGAAAGACATCCAGGAGTCAGAGATGCACACTTGACAAGGTGATCAGCGCCCTGTAGCACCCAAGGGGGCACTTCTGATGCCCAGGGTGGCAGCTGCTTTCAGAGTGGAATCTCCCAGAAGATTTTCATCTCCTGGTTGTTCAGTTGTTTGACATTTATTACCAGGGGATCCTCTAAGATATTCTTAAACAGCGCCTGGCCCCCTGTACCTGCCCAGAGAAACGACACTTCTAAACTATTTCAGTAAAAAGCATGAAAATATACCTAACGTTTTTACTTACTTAGCTCCCAGTGAGCATGTCCTCAAGATGACTGCAGCGGATTCAGAGAGTTCATTTTAAACTGGGTATAATTTTTTATATTTATTTTGCCGTCAAACACAAGATCATTTTGAAAGGACTCGAAGAATGCAACGTGATAAAGAGATTCTGAAAATTCCAGTCGTTTTTTGACATCCCAGTGGCCACTCCAGGATGCGCTGTCCTCCTTACGGATCCTGAATGAAGCAGGCCGTGGAGGACTGGACGTGGAGAACAGGCGCCACCTTAGAGCTGCTTTTGGAATATCTGCCCACAGAGGTAGATTCCAGGAGCGTGTGCACTGGGTTCTGTTTCAGGAGTCAGCTCCTCAAAGCCCTGAGATCCTACCAAATACTATATTCCTTTACTTCGAAGCTATCAGAGGAGAGGGAAACAGATTTTGTGGCCAATTTTAGCTCTTTGTAATTGACTTCCAACTCAGGAGAAGGTAGATTTTTATTTTTGAAAGAAGATTCTTTTTCTCATTAAAAAGCAGCGTGTTTGTTTTTTTTAAATAAAACTTTTAGAGAGGAGGTTTGAGAGAATTTAGGGGAAGCCTCCTTAAGGAAGAAAGTTTGTGTATGAATTTAGTTTGTATGCTCTTCTTACTGTTTGTTTTCATTGGAAACTGAACTTGGTAGGTTTTTGCAAAACATTTAGCCAAGTTTTGCTTTGGGGCTTTGGGCTGCTATTTTTGTGGCTTGTTTTATTTGAAAACTTTATTTGTTTAGAACCTGAGGCCACAGGACTTTCAACAAAATCAAGTTTCTAAAGAGGCCCTCCATTTTTTCCTCCCTACTTCAGGTCCAAAAATATGGTGGAAGATTTTTATAAATAATTTTTTTTTAACTTCTGGACTTGAGCTTCCCTATTTTTAATTGGAAACTGAGGTCAGGGAATTTCAATATGTTTTTTAAGATCTGAATCTTTCTCTGCTATTTTTATTCTTTATATCAGAAGATTTTTGTTTTCTTAGCTTACATCTCTTACTTTGTTTTATATTGGAAAGACTAGCATGGGAGCTTGAAATGCCATCCCACACTGGAAAACTTCAAAGGCACTTAAACACTGTACAACTAGACTTTGGGGTGCATATTTTTTGCTATCTTCATTTTGCCTGAAAGCAGAAGTTTTGATTGCATGTTGTGTATTTATACTATATGGTATTTCAGTGTGAGTGGCAGTTAAATTCATTTCTTCTTTATTTTACTTAACACGTATTTACTGAAATCCTTCTTGGTGCTGGGTACTCCCCTGGGTATAGCAGTGAGCAAAACCAAGCCCCTGACCCTATGATTGGATTTAGTGGGTTCTTGGTCGGATATTCCATTTAGGAATGGGGGCTTTTGATTTGGGGTTTCCCAAGTGGCGCTGGTGTAAAGAACTCGCCTGCCAGTGCAGGAGACATAAAAGACTCGGGTTCAATCTCTGGGTCGGGAAGATCCCCTGGAGGAGGGCATGGCAACCTACTCCAGTATTCTTGCCTAGAGAATCCCATGGGCAGAGGAGCCTAGCAGGCTGGTGTCCATAGGGTTACCAAGAGTTGGACATGACTGAAGTGACTTGGCATGCACACACAGTATTTATGGCTGGATAAGAGCCTGAGGGTTGAAGGATGTGAGAGACAGGTTTCAGGTTGAGCTGTAGTTGGTGGTCGGTGTTGGTTGTAGAATTGGGGAGAAGGGGTTACCACCAGGAAGTGTGGGCTGGAAATGGGAGACTACAGGGAGAAGGATGAAGTCCAGATTTGGGTATTTGGATTGAGGACTAATAGGGTCAGGGTTTCCTAATGTCATCCAGTGTATGGGATGGTAGAATGCATGCCTGTTTTTACAGGTATGTCTCCTTAGTGCTGACTGGACGATCTGAAAAAGATCCCACTCTAAACGTGTAGAAGTGCCCTTCACCCCCTCCAACATATACACACACATACTAGGGAGTGAGTTACACTCATTAATTCTGTCTTCATTTCTTTTGACAAATATTTACTGGGCTCCTGCCCTGTGCCAGGTACTTATCCAGGCCTTGGGCTATGTCAGTGAACAAAACAGATGAAATCCTTGACCTCAATCTAATGATGCTTAGATTGACGTGAGTGTACATCTAAATAAGTACTCTTTGAAATGTACAGCTGAGCTAGAAATTAAGACAAAATAAAGTTATGCTTTGCTGGGATATCAGGCAGAGTCACATAGAGAGTTGAGTTTAATGCTTGAGTGGGGGTAGGAAATTAGACTCTGGGTCTACACATGAAAAAGTTATAACCAAGACCCTCCCCACCCCTTGAAAAGTCATGACATCTCAGTTGGACCAAGGAAAATGTCACACTCTGGCATAGAGGGACCACAGGGAAGCTCTGCCTCAGTGTGGAGAATCTGCAGGGAAAAAATTCAGCTCTTACTCTCAAAAGGCACAGACCGGAACCTCACCTGAATTTGTGATCTGAAATGCAATAGCCAGGACATTGGGAAGACTTAAGAAAGTCAAGTCTAGGGGGTAAAAAGTAGAGCCATCAGGAAGAGCAGATGTAACACTGCTTAAAACGATGTTCCTCCAGCCCACACCACCAAAGGGTCTCAGGGAGAACCAAGCCCTGATAAAGATGAGCTCGTTCTAAAACATATCAACGTATATAAGAGGACACCGTGAGTGAATGGCAACAGAAACAGTATAATGTGAGTTTACAGTTCTGAGAACTAAGTTTAATGGAATGACCGTCAGAAAGAGGATATAAAGAAAGGCTGTTTAAAATCATTTAAAATGTGAATCAAAACTTTTAAGAAAGAATAAGACCCTGTGTTGACAGAACCAGCAGATTTGAAAAAATCTTCAAATAGAGATTCCAGAAATAAAGAACACAGACATTTAAGGTTAAAAAAAATATCCTGTGAGAAGTTAGTTTAGACATAATCAATGAAAAAATTATGAGGAGAAATTATCTATAATACAGCAAGAGAAACAAATACACGGAAGTACTTGAGATTAAGAGACATGTCGGTTGAGAATGGAAAATTACAGGTATATATAAAATGAGTTTTAGCAAGAAAGAATAGAGAGAGAAAAATATTTGTTGCAAATGATAAAAGGAATAATTCATCAGGAAGCTATATTTCTAAACTTGTGTGAACCTAACAATAAAGAAAATTTTGTCATAATTACATAAAGAAATTGTTTTAAAAATCACTGATTTCTAGTTTTAACACACCTCCCTTCGTTTGTGCTATTGTATGGTTTAGGCAGGATTAGTAAGGATATGGAATATATAAAAAACACAAGATAGACTTGATTTAGTGAAACTGTATAGAGCTAAACACTAGCTAGACATTCTTTTTTAAGTAAGTACACTTGAAACATCAGCAAAAACTGACCATATGCTTGTCCAAAAGGCAAATCTAAAAAAAAATCCAAAGAGTGAATAACCAAACAACCATATTGTCTAAATGCAAATTTATAAAACTAAAAAGGAATAAAATAATCTCTCCCTAAAATATTTAGACACTTTTGAATCATGTATTTAAGTAATTCACAGATCAAAGAAAATTTTAAATAAAAAATGAGAAAATATTTAGGCTGACAAAACCATCACATGTGAAAACTGGTATGATACAGCTAAAGCCATACTTCGAAGAAAATATAACTGCATGTTTTAGGTGGATTTTGGCCAAAGGTAGAAAAATACTAGCTTTCTCTTTACATATTCAAATAGTTAAGAAGTTCATTTTAAAAGAGTCTGTTATTAAATATTTTAAACATATGTGAATGTGTGTGTGCTTAGTCGCTCAGTCGTGTCTGACACTTTGTGACCCCATGGACTGTGGCCCCCAAGGCTCCTCTGTCTATGGGGATTCTCCAGGCAAGACTACTGGAGTGGTTTGCCATGCCCTCCTCCAGGGAATCTTCACAATCTAGGAATCGAACCGGGGTCTCCTGCATTGCAGGTGGATTCTTGTAATGAGCTCAACCAGCTGAGCTACCAGGGAAGCCAGACTATCCAATGAACCTTCAAACATCTGTCACCCAGCTTCAGTAGTTGCCCACTCACAACAAGTCCTGTTTCATCTGTATCTCTGGGCTGCCCCCCTCCCATACAAGACTGGATTATTCTGAAGCAAATTACCGGCATCATACCATTTCATCCACAAACAGTTCATTATGCATATCTAAAGATGAGGGACAGAGAGGCCCGACATGCTGCAGTCCATGGGGTCGCAAAGAGTCCAACACGATTGGTGACTGAGCAACAACATCAAAGATAAATGTTAGTTGCTCAGCTGTGTCCAACTCTTTGCCACCCCACGGACTGTAGCCTGCCAGGCTTCTCTGTCTGTGGGAATCTCCAGGCAAGAATACTGAAGTGGGTTACCATTCCCTTCTCCAGGGGATCTTCCCAACCCAAGGAGCAAACCCGGGTCTCCCTCATTGCAGGCATACTCTTTACTGTCTGAGCCACCAGGGAAACCCCTTATCTAAAGAAAAATTTTTTTCTTCAAAAAAAAGTAAAAAATAACCACAATATCTTAATCACAGTGATGTTTTAAGACAACAGTTCCTTAATATAATCACGTATTCAGGCAACTTTCCTGTAACTGATCAGATTGTGACCCTCTGGCTGGCTCACCCTCTCCCACACTCAGCTGTATCTAACTAACATCTTCAGGACTGTGTTCAAGAAAGGAAAGAAGGAGAGAAAAGAACTTTCTTATTCTCTTTGTAATTGTCTGTAGGTAGCACATTCTTGTGACTCTTTAACTTGCTCTCCAATATGGAAGCCACTAGCCATACGTAGTTATTTAAATTTCAATTAACTAAAATTAAATCAGCTTTAAACTTCAGTTTCTCAGTCGACTAGCCACATTTCAAGTGTTCAATAGACAAAATAGACAAGAACATTAAAGAAAGAAGAATTATTGGGTAATCTCACTTTTGAACAGAGAGGCAAGTAAAATATATCACCCAAATCCAACATGGTGTTTTTAAAAGCCCACCTGAACCAAGGAGAAGTTTTCTCAGGAAAACAGAATAACCTTTAGAAAATATAAAATTCATCACATTAGTGAATATGGAGACAACTGAGTCAGGAAAATTATTTTGCTAAACTTCAAGTCCTATTCATGATACTGCCTTTAGCTAACCAAGGGTAGAGGGGTCTGTCTGCCTTAACTTGTTGAAGTGTATCCATGAAAACCCTACAACGCCCACCTGGATGTAAGTGCAGATTAGTACAGCTTTAGAGAACAATTTGGCCGCGTGCTGAAGTAGGCTAAAGGTGTACCCACTTAGCATTTCAGAAATTCCACTTGAACTGTAGCCTGTAGAGCAGTGGTTCTCAAACGAAGAGATGTCGCCTCACAAGTGACCTTTGGCAAAGTCTGGAGATAGTTCTGGTTGTCTTGATTCAAGGGCAGGAGTGTGGACGGGTGATGGGGTAGCTGATACCAGCATCTAGTGGGTAGAGTCGAAGGATGTTGCTGAACATCTTACTATGGACAGGCAGCCCCACGGCAAAGAGTTATCCAGCCCTAGGTGTCACCAGAAGCTCTGCCCCAGAACCATGATCAGTAGTATTCATAGCAGCACTCTTGGTAATCTTTTCTTAAAAAGTAGAAGCACAGTTCTTAAAATGGAGCTGCAGTACATGGGCTCATTTGCATGGATTACAAAGATGTGTTTCAACACGAGAAATCTCAAAGCCAGTGCTGAGTGAAGAAAAAAACACATCGCTAAAGGATGTGCAAGAATGCAATTTACATAACTTTGTAAACCTAATCCTTCCTCGGTTCACTGCCACTGGTCATTGCTGGTGCCCGCCCTCCACCTCCTCCTCCTCAAGTCTTCCTCTTAGCTCTACTAACCCAGTGACAAGACATCACATTTTATAGGATTCATTTTTTAAATTCTATTTATATTGTTTTTATAATTTGCATACATGATAAAAGTTAAAAAGAATTCATGGAAAGGATATGCTCCAACTTCAGGAGAGTAGTTATTTTGGGGAGGAAGGGAAAGGAAAGGCCTGGGTGGTGTTCTGACAATATCTGGAATGTTTTATTTCTCTTTAGAAGGTAAAGAGATTGATGCCAGTTCAGCAAAGTAGTTTCTGTTTTAAAATAGGTCGCAGTTAATGACTGAGAACAAAAAGAAAGGAATGAAAGGCCAGCCCCGGTCTTCGAATGAGAATAAATATACTTCACAGTTCTGATGTTTTCTGGATTAAACCCTGGGGAAATAACTGCATTTTCCCTGGCATTCTTCCTCACCCATGAAACAGGCTGATGATTCTTAGTCTCCATCAGAGTTTGTAAACTTCAGTCATCCTGTGATGCTTCAGCGTGTCTGCTGATGCTCTCTTACTGCCTGTGATATTTGAGAGACTCGCTGCGCCACCTGAGACCATCTTCTGTCCTGTGACCCTCGTCCCCCACTTTGGAAAACATTGCTCTATTATAATGAGGCGCTCTGTGGACGAACAAGGCTCCGCATGTAAAAGCCCTCTGCTGTGTGAGCACATTTTATGCCTTCAGCAAATACAGTAAATGTATGTTGGATCTTAAGCTACATAACTTATGTCATAACTTACTTTTTGTCATTTAAAAATATTTAATTCAGGCCTTCGAAATGCACATTTTAAAACACCTGTGCTTATGTAGCCTGGGGAATATAGTCAATATTTTGTAATAACTCTGTAGGGAGAATAAGCTATTAAAATACAGAATTGTTTTGTTGTATACTAATATAATATTAGTCAACTATACTTTAATAAAAGGATAAAGTCAACTATAGCAAATAATAAATCTGTGATTTTAGTATTCTAGAAAACAAAATGCTTTTAGGTTTTTTCCCTTTTATTTTCCCTGCTGCTGCTGCTAAGTCACTTCAGTCGTGTCCAACTCTGTGCGACCCCATAGACGGAAGCCCACCAGGCTCCCCCGTCCCTGGGATTCTCCAGGCAAGAACACTGTAGTGGGTTGCTGTTTCCTTCTCCAATGTGTGAAAGTGAAGTCGCTCAGTCGTGTCTGACCCTTAGCGACCCCACGGACTACAGCCAACCAGGCTCCTCCATCCATGGGATTTTCTAGGCAATAGTACTGGAGTGGCTTGCCATTGCCTTCTCCGTTAATTTTCCCGAGGTACAGTAAATATTTCTTCTCCAGCCTTATCTATAGCATTAAATTTTTATACTGATAAACTTGTTGTTCAATGATAAGAAAATGAGTACAACCTGAGGGGTTCAAAACTGTAGGTTTTATTGAATCATGAATGAGTCGTAGGCCTCCCAGAAGCAAGAGATGGCAAAGCCCCCCGCTCCTCTCCCACCCCCTTCTCTTGCCTGTGGCCCCTACTTCAGATGTTGATGATTCTTCGGGGGCAGAGAATACTCCACGCTCCGCTCCAGTGGATAATAAGTAAGCAGTGGCACAGGTGGTGACTCCAGCTATAAGTCAAACATTCATCTTCTCAGAAGCACAGATTGCAAAAAAAAAAAAAAAAAGGGTTGTACAGAGGCTGTTTCAGCCTCACCCGAATGAATAAACTCACTGGGGCCTCACACCAGCGGGGCCGCCCGCATCCCGGTTTACGGACCCCTGCACAGAGCTGCTGAGTGAGGACGGCCTTTTGCTCATGGACGTCCTTGGATAGGCTCCACACTGGAGCCTAACTGGGTAACATTTCCACACTGATCCCCATTTTCAGTGAAGCATTCATGCTGATAATTGAAAATCTCAACCCAGCCTGCATTTTCAAGAATGACAAAAAGTATAATCTAAAAGCATCTGTTTCTCTGTCAGGGGAACACATCCTTAAACGTTTGGAAGGGGAGGGAGCTGAAAGTTGGAGAACATCTAAAGGTTAAGTTGCCCAGGTTGTTCCTGGATGGAATCAGCAGAATATGTAAATGCAGAGTTAGCGCCACACACCAGGACCGCTCAATCAAAAAATATTTTGAGAGTTTATTCTGTACAACACATCAGATTAGGAGCTTTGGAGCATATATAGAAAATCCAGCTATGGCCCTCGGTCTCCAGAGTTTAAACTGTATTAGAGAGAAACCCATGTGGAGATAAAAATACCGGTGCACACAAAGAGATAATCAGAAATTCATTTCAACACTTTAAGAGATGGACTATGACACCCACATACAAGATTCTGAATAAATGGGAATGACAGTGGCTCGATAGTGACACAGTTGTTATCCTTACCATACTCTATTTGAGTGCTTCCTTTCTCTTAGGGATCTCGTGAACTGATTTTCAAATGTAACTCAGTTGGTCCCACGCCCTTTGGCTTTCTGCGGGCCTGTTTTCTTTAATGTTCAGATAAAATGCCTGGAGCCTCTATCCCTCATAATGTGCAAAGTCTGAGACAATATTGGGGGGAGGTGGGCTTTTTTTTAATTGAAGTATAGTTGATTTACAATGTTGTGTTGGTTTCAGACATATAAAAAAGAGCTTCAGTTTTATATGTATATGTATTATGCATGCTCTGTGCCTGCATGCTCAGTCACTAAGTTGTGTCCGACTCTTTGCAGCCTCATGGATGGTAGCCTGCCAGGCTCCTCTGTCCATAGGATTTTCCTGGCAAGAGTACTGGAGTGGATTGCCATCCCCTCCTCCAAGCGATCTTTCCGATCCAGGAATTGAACCCACATCTTCTGTATCTCCTGCATTGTAGGCGGATTCTTTACTGCTGAGCCATCAGGGAACCACAGTATGCATATGTGTGTATGATACACACACATACACACTATATATATATATATGCATTCATGTTATATATATATATATATAGCAATAAGGATTTTCTGTATAGCACGGGAAACTATATTCAATATCTTGTAATAACCTATAGCAGAAAGAATCTGAAAAAGCTATATGTATGTGTAATATATAAGATATGTATAATATATACATTTATATGTATTTTCATAGGCATATGAATTACATTTGAAAATATACATAAATAAATATATGCTATCTATCTATCTGTATATATATGACTTCCCAGGTGGTGCAGTGGTAAAGAATCTGCTTGCTATATGGGAGACACAGGTTTGATCCCTGGGTCAGGAAGATCCCCTGAAGTAGGCAGTGGCAACCCACTCCAGTATTGTTGCCTGGAAAATTCCATGGGCAGAGGAGCCTGGCAGGCTACAGTCCATGGGGTTGCAAAGAGCTGGACATGACTGAGTGATTTGGTACACATACATACATATAAATATATTTTATATATACAATACATGTATATGTCTTCTTTTTCAGATTCTTTCCATTATATATATAAAGATATTGAATATAGTTCCCCGTACTTACAGTAAATCCTTGTTGCTTATCCATTTTATATATTGTAATGTGTATCTGTTAATCCCAAACTCCTAGTTTATCCCCCACCGACTTTCCCCTTTGATAACTGTAAGTTTGTTTTCTGTGTCTGTGATCTATTTCCATTTTGCAAACTAGTTCATTTGTCCCATTTTTTTTTAGATTCCACAAATAAGTGACACCATATGATACTTGTCTTTCTGTGTCTGACTTACTTCACTTAGGTCCATCCGTATTGTTGCAGACAGCGGTATTTCATTTTTAATGGCTGAATAATACTCCATCACATATATGAACCACATTTTCTTTATTCATTCGCCTGTCAATGGACACTTAAGTTGCTTCTATGTCTTGGCTATTGTGAATAGAGCTCCTGTGAACACTGGGATACATATATCTTTTCGAATTAAGAGTTTTCAGCTTTTCTGGATAAATGCCCAGGACTGAAATTGCTGGATCATGTGGTAGTAGCTCTGTTTTCAGTTGTTTAAGGAATTTCCATACTGTTCTCCATGATGATTGCATGAATTTACATTCCCACCAGCGATGCGGCAGGGTTCCTTTTTCTTGGGAGGCTTCCTCAGTGTGTCTTGAGAGAGACAGAGTGGGTGGTGAGTGTTACATTCTCCTGCCTCCTCTCACATTCCTCCTCCCGAATTGAGTCTCAAGCACACCCCTCTGAGCCATCCCTTGTATGCTGATCCTCTTTCTTCCCTCTTAAGCCCACTCATGAAAGTCTTCCCTTCTTCATTCATTAAAACCTCACTCCCACACATACATTATAGCAACAAACTTTTCTGAAAGTTGGAGGGAAAAAAAATAAAGGGAAAAATTAAGTACAGAATAGAAAATAACCTCAGATTGAATATTTTACAACTAATACTTCGTCTTCCCTCCAAAGTCCCCTGGACTTACCCCGCCTTCTCTCAATATTTCAGCCTCATCAACCTTATGTCCTCTTTCCTGGACTGGCTAGAGATAATCTGATTTCAAATACTTTATTCAGCAGAGAAGGTTAGTTCTCCTTGAGTTCAGTTCTTTGCATGATCTAGACTTCTGAGAAAGGAGAATAAGAGATGTAGGTTTGCCTTTCAAACCCCAAAACACAATATTTTCTAAACAAAAGAGCAATTCTCTCTTTAAGAAATATTATTCTGCCTTGACCAGTGACTCAGATGAAAGTAGTCTTTAAAAATAACAGTCTTGCTCTGCCTCACTTTACATGCACGTATATATGCCTGGAACAACTGATTCTGTTCCGTTCCGTTCCGTCGCTCAGTCGTGTCCGACTCTTTGCGACCCCGTGGACTGTAGCCTACCAGGCTTCTCCGTCCATGGGATTCTCCAGGCAAGAATACTGGAGTGGGTTACCATCTATTTACTCCTATTTTACAGATGAAGAAATTGAAGTTTAAGGAGGTTAATGTGTTTAACTTGCCCAGTTTGTAAGGGACAGAATTGGAATTCAGACCCATATCTACTGATTCTAAAGCCTTATCTTCTTGACTACCCCCTACTTATAGACCTCTGGTACAGAGAGCAAAGGCTACAGGCATTCAAGAAAAATAAGATGCTGGCAGAAAGAAGAAGAGGGGGAGATTGCAGGTGGAAGAGGAGACACGTAAGTGAGAATTGGTCTAGACGTGGCACTGTAAAGATTTAAACTAAGGGGTGGCAGAAGGTAAAAAGGGTCTTGGCCATTTGATGGGGGGAGAAAAGAAGAAGAAGCCATAAAAAATGGCTTCATGTTTTCTAGTCTGGATAGCAAGCATTGTTCATTCATTCAACTAAGAGGCATTGATGAGTCAGGCATTGGGTGTGTCAGCGTTGTGTTCAGTGTTAGGAACAGTAGCAGGAATAGGAGAGTCAGGGGTGAGAAGATGCGGCGTCTTCAGCAAGACAGGAAGAGGCTGCAGGGAGAGACACATCCTGTTTAATGTCCAGCAGGCAGCAGGAAATACCAAACTCATTTGTGTCAAAGTTTGAGGCCCTCAGAGAACACCAGGTGGCAGCACAGACTCGGAAGCCAAAGGGAAGCAGGACTAACTAAAATCTGAAGTCTTGTGTTTTGCATCTGAAGCAGATTAAAACAAAATGCCCTTAGTCATAGGAGAGTACTTTTAAAATATTAGCAAATAATATTAATGTCGTTAAATGCTTGTTTAAACATTTATTAAATGACCTTTCCATCTGGCAAGCTAAGAGTTGTTTTAGTAGAAGGATATGTGTACTAATCCTGCTTAGCCTTTATATACTATCATTTATCCAGATATCTAGGGGAAATATGCTTATGGTTAGGGCACCATTCTTCCAGCCAGACACATATTCTCAATAGTATTAAATTGTCCATTACCATGTTCACAATTTATAAGCTAACGGTTACCCATATTGGCAGGCATGAAAAGACTGTAGCTGTGAGAACCTTGAGGTTTTGATACTGCTGAATGAGGTGGATGTTTTGTTACATAATTAGCACATTATCTTCTGTTTCTGTACTTAGCCTAATCCTACCCACCTCACCCTGCCTTCCCTGAAATGAAGCCCACTTAATAGCTCCCTTGGTCTCAGGTTGTTTTATCTTTCCTTACAGTTAGTTGTCTGTCTTTTCACATCATGTACGAACACGTCTCCTTACAATGCAGCCGTGCGCTGTTATTAAGGAAGGAACCAGTGTGAGAGCTCAACACGGAGCCAACACGATGAAGACCCTCTGGAACAGAATCAATACTCTCATTCTTCCAGGCTAAGAGGTTTAGAGGTGCTTTAGAAAGATGCAGTTGGCAATCAACTCCGATCTCATACTGTGGGTATAATGGTTCATGAGCCCATGATTTGTATCTTGCTGTATAGAGTTATTCTTAGCTCTTTAGTCAGTGATAAAGAGTTCATTCCAACTGTGAACTGAGTTCTTTTCAACAAATCTGTTTGTGGTCCTCATATAATTCTAAATTGTTGAAACTTCTCAGGGATTGATCCATGGTTCGTCAGGCAAATTTTTTAAAAATTAGAATAAATCATATGTTGTGAACAATCTATACAGTCAGCAAAAACATGACTGGGAGCTGATTGTGGCTCTGACCATGAACTGCTTATTGCCAAATTCAGACTGAAATTTAAGAAAGTGGAGAAAACCACTGGACCATTCAGGTATGACCTAAATCAGATCCCTTATGACTATACAGTGGAAGTGAGAAATAGATTCAAGGGACTAGATCTGATAGCGTGCCTGATGAACTATGGACAGAGGTTCGTGACATTGTACAGGAGACAGAAATCAAGACCATCCCCAAGAAAAAGAAATGCAAAAAAAGCAAAATGGCTGTCTGAGGAGGCCTTACAAATAGCTGTGAAAAGAAGGGAAGTGAAAAGCAAAGGAGAAAAGGAAAGATATGCCTATTTGAATGCAGAGTTCCAAAGAATAGCAAGGAGAGATAAGGAAGCCTTCCACAGCGATCAGTGCAAAGAAATAGAGGAAAACAATAGAATGGGAAAGACTAGAGATCTCTTCAAGAAAATTAGAGATACCAAGGGAACGTTTCATGCAAAGATGGGCTCAATAAAGGACAGAAATGGTATGGACCTAACAGAAGCAGAAGATATTAAGAAGAATTGGCAAGAATACACAGAAGAACTGTACAAAAAAGATCTTCACAACCCAGATAATCACGATGGTGTGATCACTCACCTAGAGCCAGACATCCTGGAATGTGAAGTCAAGTGGGCCTTAGGAAGCTTCACTAAGAACAAAGCTAGTGGAGGTGATGGAATTCCAGTTGAGCTATTTCAAATCCTAAAAGATGATGCTGTGAAAGTGCTGCACTCAATATGGCAGCAAATTTGGAAAACTCAGCAGTGGCCACAGGACTGGAAAAGGTCAGTCTTCATTCCAATCTCAAAGAAAGGCAATGCCAAAGAATGCTCAAACTACTGCACAATGGCATTCATCTCACATGCTAGTAAAGTCATGCTCAAAATTCTCCAAGTCAGGCTTCAGCAATACGTGAACCATGAACTTCCAGATGTTCAAGCTGTTTTGAGAAAAGGCTGAGGAACCAGAGATCAAATTGCCAACATCCACTGGATCATGGATAAAGCAAGAGAGTTCCAGTAAAACATCTATTTCTGCTTCATTGACTATGCCAAAGCCTTTGACTGTGTGGATCACAATAAACTGTGGAAAATTCTGAAAGAGATGGGAATACCAGACCACCCGATCTGCCTCTTGAGAAACCTGTATGCAGGTCAGGAAGCAACAGTTAGAACTGGACATGGAACAATAGACTGGTTCCAAATAGGAAAAGGAGTACATCGAAACTGTATATTCTCATCTTACTTATATAACTTCTATGCAGAGTACATCATGAGAAATGCTGGGCTGGATGAAGCACAGGCTGAAATCAAGATTGCCAGGAGAAATATCAATAACCTCAAATATGCAGATGATACCACCCTTATGGCAGAAAGTGAAGAACTAAAGAGCCTCTTGATGAAAGTGAAAGAGGAGAGTGAAAAAGTTGACTTGAAGCTCAACATTCAGAATACTAAGATCATAGCATCCGGTCCCATCACTTCATGGGAAATAGATGGAAAAACAGTGGAAACAGTGGCCGACTTTATTTTTCTGGGCTCGAAAATCACTGCAGATGGTGATTGCAGCCATGAAATTAAAAGACGCTTACTCCTTGGAAGGAAAGTTATGACCAATCTAGACAGCATATTAAAAAGCAGACATTACTTTGTCAACAAAAGTCCATCTAGTCAAGGCTATTGTTTTTTCCAGTGGTCATGTATGGATGTGAGAATTGGACTATAAAGAAAGCTGAGCACTGAAGAATTGATGCTTTTGAATTGTGGTGTTGGGGAAGACTCTTGAGAGTCCCCTGGACTGCAAGGAGATCAAACCAGTCCATCCTAAATGAGATCAGTCCTGGGTGTTCACTGGAAGGACTGATGCTGAAGCTGAAGCTCCAATACTTTGGCCACTTCATGCGAAGAGTTGACTCACTGGAAAAGACTCTGATGCTGGGAGGGATTGGGGGCGGGAGGAGAAGGGGACGACAGAGCATGAGATGGCTGGATGGCATCACCGACTCGATGGACATGAGTTTGAATGAACTCCGGGAGGTGGTGATGGACAGGGAGGCCTGGTGTTCTGCAGTTCATGGGTTCGCAAAGAGTTGGACACGACTGAACTGAACTGAACTGAGCAATTTGCCCAGCAAAACAAGTGTCTATTTCTGGGATTTGGTGGGATGCAAGAAGGTAGACAAAGGGCTATCTGTAACAGGTCTGAAAACCCTGCAAAGAAAAGAGAGGAGGAAAAAAAATGATCCAAAGAAAGATGCCACACCCACAGGGAGAGACGCTTCACAAAGCAACTGTCAATATCATGAGAGACAAAGAAAGTTGGGGACTGTTTCAGATGAAGGGGACATGACAGTCTAATGTGATACTGGAAACTGGATTGGATCTTACACTAAGAAATATGGAAATTATTGGGATGATTGACAGAATTAAAATATGGACTCTCTATATTATATCAATGCTCCAGTTCCTGAATTTGATCATTGTACTGTGGTTACGTAGAATATACTTATATAAATATGTATATATTTTTGTATAGGTAGATATATGGGCTTCCCCAGTGGCTCAGTGTTGAAGAATCCACCTGCTATGTAGGAGACACAGGTTCAATCCCCGGGTCAGGAAGATCCCCTGGAGGAGGGCATGGCAACCCACTCCAGTATTCTTGCCTGGAGAATTCCATGGACAGAGGAGTCTGGTGGGATGCAGTCTATAGGATCACAAAGAGTTGGACGTGACTGAAGCAAGTGAGCATGCGCGCATGCGTATAGATAGGTAGACAGCTCTACATAAAGATATGTGAAAGAGATCACCAGTCCAGGCTCGATGCATGAAGCAGGGCACTCAAAGCCAGTACACTGGGACAACCCAGAGGGATGGGATGGGGAGGGCAGTGGGAGGGGGTTCGGGATGGGGGACAGATGTACACCCATGGCTGATTCATGTCAGTGTAGGGCAAAAACCACCACAATATTGTAAAGTAATTAGCCTCCAATTAAAATAAATAAATTATATATATATATATATCTTATAGATTTTGCCTGTCTAGATAGAGGCAGAAAGGTTTAAGGGGAAAGGGGCATGTTGTCTGCAACTTATCATTTCAGAAAAAAGAAAAAACAAAAACCGAATTTCATAAAATGTTAACAAGTGTTGAATCTGGGTGAAGTTTAAAGGGTTATGGAGTACTGTTAAAGGTGTACTGTTCTTACAACTTTTCCTTACATTTTGCAATGATTTTAAACTGAATGGTAATAATGATAATAATAGTAATAATAATTCAGTGAAACGGAACCTAAAGCTTCACACTGGTTGCATTTTTCTGTTTCAAATCAGACTAGACACCTTTATCTACTAGAAAAGACTCTGCTGCTGGGAGGAATTGGGGGCAGGAGGAGAAGGGGATGACAGAGCATGAGATGGCTGGATAGTGTCACTGACTCAATGGAGGTGAGTTTGAGTGAACTCTGGGAGTTGGTGATGGACAGGGAGGCCTGGCGTGCTGTGATTCATGGGGTCGCAAAGAGTCGGACATGACTGAGCGACTGAACTGAACTGAACTGATGATAGCTGTATGAATAAATATGCCAGGATCTGAAGTTTATGTCAAATATCAAAAAAATTTTAACTTCTTTACATATTTATGTATTTTCTAATATATTATTTAAAGATTTGTTTTTCACATGAAGGGTGTCAGTATAGCACAGGCCTTTTTTTTTCTGAATCGTTGATAGTGAGACCAACCTCACACCCCATAATGGCAGGACACTTTAGGGTGCATTTCCTACAAACAACGGCACCCTACAGAGCCATAAGACCACCTCCAAATCAGGAAATTGATGTCTATACAAAATTATCATTAGGCCCCAGACTCCCGCCTTGCTAACTGTCCCAAAGTCAATCCTAGAGGAAATAAGTGCTGCATATTAATTGATGCTGAAGCTTCAGGACTTTGGCCACCTGATGAGAAGAACTGACTCATTAGACAAGACCATGATGCTGGGAAAGATTGAAGGCGGGAGGAGAAGGGGAGGACAGAGGAAGATGGTTGGATGGCATCACCGACTCAATGGACATGAGTTTGAGTAAGCTCTGGGAGTTGGTGATGACAGGAAAGCCTGGAGTGCTGCAGTCCGTGGGGTTGCAAAGAGTCAGACACGACTGAGTGACTGAACTGAACTGAATGTCCTTTATGGCCAGTGGATCCTGTTCAGAACCACACAGTGGTCTCTTCATTCTCCTTCACTCGAACTGTTCCTCACACTTCCATGATGTTCATGACCTTGGCACTTCTGAAGATAAGCAAGTACCTTATACAGTGTCCCTCAGTGGAGAGTAATCTGTCACTTCCTCGTGATTAGATTCAGGTTTTGCATCTTTGTTGAGAACATCCCAGTGTGATGCTGAGGTCTCCTCACTGCATTTGATTGGTGGGGCATCATTTCAATTTCTCCTGTCACTGGAGATGTTCACCTTGATCACTTGACTAAAGTGTCTTCTGCAATACTCTCCAGTGCAAGGTGACTCTCTTTCTCCTTGTAACTAATGAGTCTTTTGTGCAAAGGTACTTTGAGAAGAAATACACCAATCTTCATGAAACTTATTTATTTATATCAGTGTGACTCATAGTTTCCTAGGTTTTTCAATAGGTTATCATCTACCAGTTGTTATTGTCGTTTAGTTTTTAAGTCATGTGACCCTACAGACTGTGTAACCCACCAAGATCCTCTGTCCATGGGATTTCCCAGGCAGGAATAATGAATGGGTTGCCATTCCTTCTCAAGGGCATCTTCCCAACCCAGGGATTGAACCCCTATCTCCTGCACTGGCAGGCAGATTCTTTACCCTTGAGCCACTAGGGAAACCCATAATCTACCAGTAGGATTATTTATTTTGAAGGACAGATTGTCCCAGAAATGGCCAATGGGAGCCCCTGTGTCCTTTTGACATGCCCCCACCATTCTTTGAACACTTTCTTAGTTTTGGACACAAAAAAGATCTTTCTGTTTCATCAGGTACATTTCTTGCCTCAGCCCTGAATTGGCCAGTCCTCCAAGAAACTTGACTTCTTTTTGTGGAGAGCGGTGTTGAAAAACTAGGTCTGAGTAGTAGGTACTCACAGTTATTGAAGCATCAGTTCACCAAGATGCTGTCAGCAGACAGCCAGACTGTATGTGTCTGTATATTTGTGTGTATGTGTCTTTATCTGTATATTTAAGTCTATTTGTATCTCTTCATCTACCTCGATATATATTGAAAAACCAAATGTTCACACTGATGCTTCCAGTTCCAGTCCAACAGCCCTGGACTTGCTTAGTTTGCTCTCTTCTGTGATGGGGAGAAATCTGTTTCCCACTACCCTTAACGTAGTTACTTCTTTGATTGATTCCCCAGGATGTAAACAATCTCTTGATTGCTATTATAACCCTCTCCTCCATGTGGACACTTCTTCCACCACACCTGGGCTCCAGCACACCCAGGTCCCCGCTGGAAGACCCCCTCCTGATGTTCTTAGGGCTCTGACTTCCCAGGCCCACCCCGCACACACAAACACTTCTTACCCAGTCTGGCTCTCACACTCCTCCTCTCCCAAGGCTCTCCTTCCCACCTCACTCCCTTTCTAATGGCCCATTGAGGTCTTGCTCACGCAGGAATGACCTCCTCTCCCTGCCCACTGATGGGTGCTCTCTGTTCTTCCAGCTTCCTTGTTCCTTCATTACCATTCTTTATAATATCAATTAAAAACAAGGGAGGAGAAAGAAATGGGCATGGAGTAAACTCTACAACTGAAAACACAACCATGTATTTATAAACTTAAAATGAAGCAGGCTTGAGATGAAGTACTTAGTATCTAGTTATGAAAATGATACCCATTAATCTTTAAATTCTCTAAACTCCAATTGTAGGACATTGACCTGAGTAGTGGAGACTTGGTTGGCAGCCTGGGATACAGAAGTCAGAATAGCAGAATCTATTGTTCCTCCCTCCACAAGATTACAGAATGATCGCTGGACTTCCCAGATGAACTAGAATTCAGAGAATGAGCCTCAAAGCCTGCCCCATTTTAATGAAGTCATTGGTTGATTCTGTTTTTATTCTTAAACAAGCAATCAGATCTTCTACTGAATGGCCTGGTATTTACTTAAACCTTCAAGCTCCCAAGATCTCCTGGGACCATGGTAGCGGGAGCCACATTTGTCTCTGCTCTGTGCCTGCACTGTAGTCGATATGGATGATGCCATTTACATGGTTCTTTTTTGACCTCCACTCTTGGCTCATGTTCTGTATCTAAACTTCCAGTTATTCTATGAAAGCAGCATGGTTGGTCTTCCCTAGTGGCTCAGACAGTAAAGAATCTGGCTGCAGTGCAGCAGATGTGGGTTCCATCCCTGGGTTGGGAAGATCCCCTAGAGAAGGGGATGCCAACCCACTGGAAAATTCTTGCCTGGAGAATCCCACGGACCATGGGGTTGCAGAGTCAGACACGACTGAGCAACTTTCACTTCACTTCACCCAGGAAAGGAGGTTGGTCTTTGGAACCAGCATGATTCAGTGTGAAATCTGTTTTAAAAGGTGAACCTTAGTTTCCTGCTCCAGAGAATGGCATCAAGAATTAAACCTATTCTGGTAGATTTCCGTGAAGATTTGGGACAGCATAAATGTCATGGGGGAAATAATTTAACAATTATGTATGTGCTTTTATACTTCTGACTTTCCTAATGCGTGGCCTTGTTCCCAGGGCATTCCAGGTAGTCATCCGCCTGAGGGAGGGAAGGGGATTGAGATGTTCTATAAAAGGAACTCAAACTAACAACAAACAACAAAATGACAGCTAATGTTCAGCTTCTGTCAGTTACACTGTGGTTTATTCTAAACGAAGTAAAACACTTAGAGCTTTAAAAAATATTTGATGTGTCACTCAAATGAAGCAAAACAAAGGCTTTTCTGGCAAGGATTCTGCCATAAGAAAGGATTAACTCAGTTCATTTATCTTTTTCTTCAGCTTAGAGTTTTATGAAGGGGCAGACAGAGCAGCGGAGGAGCAGGAAACCTGCCCTTTTCCAGCCCTGGGATGATGATGCAAAGGCCATAACGAGCTGAGAGAAAGGGAGAGAGCGGAGTGAGATGGCCTGATAGACGTGTCCCGAGTCTCCTTTCGGAAAGTTGTTATCTAAACTCAACGCATGGACTCCTGTTCATTTGGGTCACCTATTAGACAAGGAACAGTCCATCCAAATAAAGTTGGAGGTACAACGTGGTCAGGGAGAGAAAAATGGCTTCCCACGGTACTCTCCTTCCTGTGCTGAGGGCCCGTGGACCTGCCATGGGGCTGGTAGAATGGGGCAGTGTGACTCATACAGAGGCTAAGGGTAGACCACACGGAGGATAAAAGGAAGACTGGGGAGTCAGCAGGCAGTGGAAGGAGCAAAGACACCGAGCCTGCCTGTGAGAGTTGACCAGTGCTGCCTGGAAGCTTTGCCCAGAACACGGAACCATGAGTTCCTTGGCCCTGGGCAGTAGGTTTGGAAGCAGTTGATCATGCAACATCATGCCAGAGGCTGGAAGATGTTGCCAGATCACACTCCAGATTCAACACAAAACCAGACTACTCCTTCCTCCCCAAACTCAAGAAGTCGTGTGGCCGTCCCTTTCCACCTCTTATACCAACAGCACCATCTTAGGAGAAGACCCAGAGAGAAGGATGGTCAGAGTCAGGGCTTTGCATCCAAATGTGAATTCTTTTGGTTTCTTTGCCTGTATGGCAGGTGGGAACTTAGTTCCCCAACCAGGGATCAGATCCATGACTCCTGCGATGGAAATACGGAGTATTAACCACTGGACTGTCAGTGAAATCCCTGAGAATTGTTTTATAATCCCAGAAGGACTGTTTCAGTGTTCAGGTTAGACTGTTTAAATTACATCAGAGATTTGGGTGGGGAAGGAGAAGGTCTATGCAAGATCTTACCTTGGATCACAGACAAGGCAGTTACAGTGCGTACCTTCCTCATTCACATGACGCTTCTACACTCGTCTCATGCTGATGACTTATTTTTACCAAAACAAGCTGCCAAGAAACTGAAAACGGGGCCCGGACACAGCCAAGTTGTATTCCAAAAGTGGTGGTTAACATCCCATCTGTCACGAGCTCCCTCTGCCAGCAGTAAGAGTGCGCTGCCCAAGGCCAAGGATGGGAGACAGTGGGTTCCAGTTCCTTCTTTGTGGACACTGCCCAGCCACAAGCCTCTTCCATTTTTTAAGGACCTGAGGCTAATAGTGTTGAATTTCATGGGAAGAAGAGAAAGTACTAAGGAAATTTTGCAGAAGGCAACCTGAGAAGACTTTGTGAAACTCAGGCCCCTGAGGGGCTCACATATGCCGTCTCGTTTCTCAAACGTCCAGGGCATGACCACAAGGATGAGCCTATAAACCAGATCTAAGCAGAGACTTACTTTTTCAAAAGAGTCCTGTGCTCAACCTAAGGATTCTTAGGACTGGGACCAAAAGAAGACAAAAACAAAACATGGAGCAGAATATGAGAGGAAAGTGTCCGGGCCTCAATGTTTGCTCTGTACCCCCTGGAACCGTATCATAAAATATCAATGATGCAGCTTGTCATTATCTTCAAAACAATGATTTGAGTTTAATTCTAAATGAAACTGATGAGAAGTGTAATGTTTTCTTTACCAGCAAGGCCAAATTGCTCACTACTGTGAGCTGTGTTTTCCCCAAAGTTTGCAGGTGCTGAAGTCTGTATAAAAAAAAAAAAAGCCCTAATTCTGTAGGGGAACATTGGAATTTTCCTACTGGCAGCTCCCTTCTTGGTTAATTAGACAGTATTAGGAAGGAAAAAGGTTGGCTGTGTTATCTAGAAGGAAGTATTATTAGAGATGGCATTGTATCCTGAAAACATTTCATACCCTGTGTTCTGGTCTCTAACGCACCATCTGGAGCTGCTACTTGGGGAAAATTACAGCAAATTGATAGGAATATTAAAAATTGCCTCAGTTAATTTATTAACAAAGATAAAAGTCTCTTGATGAGAAACAGCATTTCAAGAGTCCTTTGCAAATCATAAATTGACAGATAACAGACATAAATGATGAAGAGTCCTAAGACTTGTGTCTCTAGTTAGAACCACCATCACATCTGTACTAGAAGAAGGCAAGGAACTTCTCAGAGACCCATTTCCCTGCAGCCAGAAAGTCATTTGAGATAAAGAATTAAAAACTAACTATCAACTCATCCGTTTCATACTTCTTTATCTACTGTCTTAAAAGAGGTTGTGGTAGTCAGATTAATTAGTCATTATGGGGACTTCCAGGTAGTCCAGAGGTTAAGGATCTGCTTTTCAGTGCAGGAAACAGAAGTTCTGTCCCTGGTCAGGGAACTAAGATCCCATATGCTACAGGGCAGCTAAACCCACGCACCGCAGCGAAGATCACATGTATTGCAACTGAGACCTGATGCAGCCAAATATTTTAAAAACTTTAATCATCGTTCATGAAGTCCCGGATAAATAGCTTTCATTGCAATAGCATTGTTTTAAAAAGCTTCCTATGCTGTCTACCAATTAGGTTAGAATGAGAGGAAACATTGAAATGGCTCTTAAGAAATGGCTCTCAAAAATCAATTGATAATGGTGAACACACCTGCTGTTTACTTACTTTTTGCCAGATACTACAAAAGTCCTGGCAGAAAATGAAGAAGAGCTGCTGGTCTTGCAAAGATCGATTCAGCTCCATCTACACTCACTGGGCAGTCAACACCAGCAAAATCGTTTTAGACCAAGAAGGACAGTGATAGGGTAACTTCATTGTCAACGCTCTCTGTCTTTCCTTTAGAAATGTCTATGGATTTTTTTCTAACAGGTGATGGAGGTGAAGGGATAAACATTTCTTGTGGCATGATGCCCGTCTGGTTTTGCTAACAGAATTACTCATCATTTCCTGGTTGAGAAAAGGCATTCAGCATGCTGAAGCCTAGAACTTGCTAAAAAAAAAAAAAAAAAAGCATGTTTCTAACCTCAGACTCATAATTTGAATACATACAGTTTTGCAGCTGGATCTCATTATCTTTTGAAAGTCAGTTGTCTTATGAATAAATAAATAGGTTTTGGAATGTTCAGTTGTTAAGAAAATAATAATATAAGAACAAAGCATTTTTAAACCACTTTATTAAGTTGTGATTGACATACAAAAATCTATACATATTTCAGGGCTTCCCTGGTGGCTCAGACAATAAAGAATCCACCTGCCAGGAGTTGGGGGTTTAATCCCGGGGTTGGGAAGAGCTCCTGGAGGAGGAAATGGCAACCCACTCCAATATTCTTGCCTAGAGAATTCCATGAACAGAGAATCCTGGCAGGCTACAATCAATGGGGTTGCAGAGTCAGAAATGACTGAGTGACCAATACTTTCATACATTTTTAATGTATGCAACCTGATGAGTTTGAAGATAAGTATACACCGATGAAACTAATCCCAAAGAAAAGCAATGCCAAAGAATGTTCAAACTACCACACAATTGCACTCATCTCACACGCTAGCAAAGTAATGCTCAAAATTCTCCAAGCCAGGCTTCAGCAATACATGAATTGTGAACTTCCAGATGTTCAAGCTGGTTTGAGAAAAGGCAGAGGAACTATAGATCAAATTGCCAACATCTGCTGGATCATCAAAAAAGCAAGAGAGTTCCAGAAAAACATCTATTTCTGCTTCATTGACTATGCCAAAGCCTTTGACTGTGTGGATCACAATAATCTGTGGAACATTCTGAAAGAGATGGGAATACAAGACCACCTGACCTGCCTCTTGAGAAACCTGTATGCAGGTCAGGAAGCAACAGTTAGAACTGGACATGGAACAACAGACTGGTTCCAAATAGGAAAAGGAGTACGTCAAGGTTGTATATTGTCAGCCTGCTTATTTAACTTACATGCAGAGTACACCATGAGGAACGCTGGGCTGGAAGAAGCACAAGCTGGAATCAAGATTGCCGGGAGAAATATCAATAACCTCAGATATGCAGATGACACCACCTTTATGGCAGAAAGTGAAGAAGAACTAAAGAGCCTCTTGATGAAAGTGAAAGAGGAGAGTGAAAAAGTTGGCTTGAAGCTCAACATTCAGAAAACTAAGATCATGGCATCTGGTCCCATCACTTCATGGAAAATAGATGGGGAAACAGTGGAAACAGTGACTGACTTTATTTCTGGGGGCTCCAAAATCACTGAAGATGGTGATTGCAGCCATGAAATTAAAAGACGCTTACTCCTTGGAAGGAAAGTTATGACCAACCTAGACAGCATATTAAAAAGCAAAGACATTACTTTGCCAACAAAGGTCCGTCTAGCCAAAGCTATGGTTTTTCCAGTGGTCATGTATGGATGTGAGAGTTGGCCTATAAAGAAAGCTGAGCACTGAAAATTTGATGCTTTTGAACCGTGATGTTGGAGAAGACGCTTGAGAGTCCCTTGGACTGCAAGGAGATCCAACCAGTCCATCCTAAAGAAGATCAGTCCTAGGTATTCATTGGAAGGACTGATGTTGAAGCTGAAAATCCAGTATTTGGCCACCTGATGTGAAGAGCTGACTCATTTGAAAAGACCCTGATGATGGGAAAGATTGAGGGCAGGAGGAGAAGGGGACGACAGAGGATGAGATGGTTGGTTGGCATCACCGACTCAATGGACATGAGTTTGGGCAAACTCTGGGAGTTGGTGATGGACAGAGAGGCCTGGCGTGCTGCAGTCCATGGGGTCGCAGAGTCGGACACGACTAAGTGACTAAACTGAAACTGAACTGATGAAGCCATCGCTACAATCTGTGTCATAAACCTATCCATCACCTCCAAAAGTTTCCTCTCACCCTCTGTACTTATAAATTTTTTCTGTATAGGAACATTTAACATAGTATCTATCCTCTTCACAAATTTTCAGTACAGTATTTTTTTAACTATTGGCTCTATGCTGTACCATAGTTCTCTAAGATGTGTTCATCTTGTATAAGTAAAACTTTGTACCTTTGGACTAATACCTCCCCATTTCCATCTATACCCCAGCTCCTGGGAACCAGCATTCTACCCTCTGCTCCTCTGAGTTTGAATATTTTAGATTCCTCATGTAAGAAAGACCAAAAACACCTTTTAAAGGTAACAATCATGTGATAGTGAACTGGAAAAAAATCTAGATAAAATACAAGAAACAAAGATCATTGCAAAACCAATATATTTTGGTACAGCCAAATTCTATGATTTAAATGGCAAATCGGTGGTGCACATTTTGTCCAAAGCCAGACTTTCTGAAGGTAAATGTGTTTCGCCCACATTTAAAAGAAAATATTCACGAAAGTATTATCTGGTCCCATGATGGTAAGTGGTTTAGTCGCTAAGTCGTGTCTGATTCTCACATCGCCATGGACTGTAGCCCACCAGGCTCCTCTGTCCATGGGATTCTCCAGGCAGCAAGACTGGAGTGGGTTGCCATTTCCTCTTCCAGGGGATCATCCCGACCCAGGAATGAACCTGCATCTCCTCATTGCAAGCAGATTCTTTTGGTGATTGAGCCACCAGGTTTGTCTATAAGAAGACTGTACACTTTGCCTTTTCTGGGTCCTATTTAAGAACTGATCCCATGTAAGAGAGCAAACATGCATATCTGGTTGACTCCTAGTGTGGGACGGGAGTCAATGAGCAGTTCCAAGCTGGATTCCATAGGCTGCTGACCCAGGGCCTGTTTCCACGAACACACTTGCTGGACTCCTTTACCTTAGTCACAGGCAACGTCCCCGGTCCTCCCCACTGCCACCTCCGGGCAATCGTTCACGGACTCCTGGGTGACAAGTGTGATCCCATAGCCCAGAGCACTCTGTAGTTACCCCGAAAGGGCCTTTTTTAGGGCATGCGATTCTATTTCATGCAAAATGTATCATACTTTGATATCTCCAAAAATTAAATGCTCTTTGATCGCCATCTGACTTCAGAGTCCTAAGCCATCCAGGAGCTTCCATTGATCTGGTCTTGATGTTCCTTTTCAGGATGTCGACAGCCCCTCTCAGGTTATCCCACACTTCTGCGCAGCTGGAATACTAGGAGTTTTGTTTGTTTGTTTTGCTTAATACCCTGGCATTTTTTTGTTTTATTTGCAAAATTTTCTTTCTCCTCAGGTTCGACTATCTATATCCCACCCACCCTTCTTCCAAGCTGCATTTTGAAAATATTCTTTTATTTGTTTATTTCACTGCTCTGGGTCTTGCAGCACTTGGAATCCTCTGTCTTTGTTGTGGCCTGTCGGATTTAGTTCCCTGACCAGGGATGGAACCCAGCCTGCCTGCACTGGGATCTTGGAGTCTTAGCCACTGGATCACCAAGGACGTCCCCCAAGCCTGCATTTAAATGAAACCTTCCCTGAATTGCCAGCAACCCTTGACTGGATGTAACCTCTCCTTCACCTCTGCCTTGTGATACCAGTTAGCTAGTATCTCACACAGGGAGACTTTGTCATATTCTACCTTCTGTTTGTCATTTCTCTGCAATTCTCATCTTCACTAACAATAATGATAATAACGATAGCAGTTGCTGTTGTTCTGAGAGCTCACTGTTTTATAGGCGCTGTGGAAGACAGGGCTTTCTTTATTCCTTGGAGTGACTCTATACAGCAAGCATTGTGATCTGTATTTGACAAATGAGCAAACTGAGGCTTAGACGGCTTAAAGCAGTGTGGTCCAAGATCACAAGACTGGCAAGTGGTGACACTGGGATTCAGCAAGACACTGGAAGACTGAAGTCTTATCAGTCTTCCAGTCCCTTCTTTTAGGCACTGCCTTATTCCTATATCCAGAAGATCCTTAAGGAGATGGAGGAAACTCACATTCACTGATCATCTAAAGTGTCCCTGGCACGGGAGCAGAAACTTGCATGGATGTCATGTCATGTATCTGTGAGGTACATGGTATAATCCACATTTTTCAGGTGAGAAAACCAGGTTCACTGTAAATATATTTTTTGAAAGGGAATGAGTGGATAAGCTACCTATAATGCATAAAACTGGTGAGATTGAGAACCAAAATATATAGTTCAGTTCAGTCACTCAGTCATGTCCAACTCTTTGCAACCCCATGAACCTCAGCAGGCCAGGCCTCCCCGTCCATCACCAACTCCCAGAGTCCACCCAAACCCATATCCATTGTGTCGGTGATACCATCCAACCATCTCATCCTCTGTTGTCCCCTTCTCCACCCGCCCTCAATCTTTCCCAACATCAGGGTCTTTTCAAATGAGTCAGCTCTTCACATCAGGTGGCCAAAGTATTGGAGTTTCAGCTTCAATATCAGTCCTTCCAATGAACACCCAGGACTGATCTCCTTTAGGATGAACTGGTTGGATCTCCTTGTAGTCCAAGGGGCTCTCAAGCGTCTTCTCCAACATCACAGTTCAAAAGCATCAATTCTTCAGTGCTCAGCTTTCTTTATAGGCCAACTCTCACATCCATACATGACTACTGGAAAAACCGTAGCCTTGATTAGACGGACCTTTGTTGGCAAAGTAATGTCTTTGCTTTTTAATATGCTGTCTAGGTTGGTCATAACTTTCCTTCCAAGGAGTAAACGTCTTTTAATTTCATGGCTGCAATCACCATCTTCAGTGATTTTGGAGCCCCCAGAAATAAAGTCAGTCACTGTTTCCACTGTTTCCCCATCTATTTTCCATGAAGTGATGGGACCAGATGCCATGATCTTAGTTTTCTGAATGTTGAGCTTCAAGCCAACCTTTTCACTCTCCTCTTTCACTTTCATCAAGAGGCTCTTTAGTTCTTCTTCACTTTCTGCCATAAGGGTGGTGTCATCTGCGTATCTGAGGTTATTGATATTTCTCCCGGCAATCTTGATTCCAGCTTGTGCTTCTTCCAGCCCAGCGTTCCTCATGGTGTACTCTGCATGTAAGTTAAATAAGCAGGCTGACAATATACAACCTTGACGTACTCCTTTTCCTATTTGGAACCAGTCTGTTGTTCCATGTCCAGTTCTAACTGTTGCTTCCTGACCTGCATATAGGTTTCTCAAGAGGCAGGTCAGGTGGTCTTGTATTCCCATCTCTTTCAGAATTTTCCACAGTTTATTGTGGTCCACACAGTCAAAGGCTTTGGCATAGTCAATGAAGCAGAAATAGATGTTTTTCTGGAACTCTCTTGCTTTTTTGATGATCCAGCAATGTTGGCAATTTAATCTCTGGTTCCTCTGCCTTTTCTCAAACCAACTTGAACATCTTGAAGTTCACGGTTCACATATTGCTGAAACCTGGCTTGGAAAATTTTGAGCATTACTTTGCTAGCATGTGAGATGAGTGCAATTGTGTGGTAGTTTGAGCCTTCTTTGGTATTGCCTTTCTTTGGGATTGACCTTTTCGGTCCTGTGGCCACTGCTGAGTTTTCCAAATTTGCTGACATATTGAATGCAGCACTTTCACAGCATCATCTTTTAGGATTTAAAATAACTCAACTGGAATTCCATCACCTCCACTAGCTTTGTTTGTAGTGACCCTTTAAGTCAACAAGGAAAATAATAACTACCCTGCAGGAAAATGGGCAAAAAACATGAAAAGGCATTTAGCAAAGAAGAAGATGGAATGACCAAAAACATACAAAACGATGCTCAGCCATATTTAAATTTTCACTTTTAATGCAATTGCTAGGGAAACTGCCCCTAAGATGAATACAGGTGTGGTTGCCCCAGTATGGTTTGAAGAATGGATAAGCTATGGTATTTTCTAATGTAATGGAATAGTTTACTGAGTTAAAAAGAAGAATCTGTTAAATATAAAAGTAGATAAATTTTAATATCAGAATATTAAGGAAAAATAAAGTTACTAAAGTATGCTACTTATGTAAAATTTAAAACACTCAAAAATACCAAATGTTTCTGAATAATATACATTAAAATCTATGGCATCCCTTGTGGCTCAGCTGGTAAAGAATTTACCTGCAATGTGGGAGACCTGGGTTTGATCCCTGGGTTGGGAAGATCCCCTGGAGAAGAGAAAGGATACCCAGTTCAATATTCTGGCCGGGGAATTCCATGGACTGTATAGTCCATGGGGTCGCAAAGAATCGGACACGACTGAGTGACTTTTACTTTCACTCTCTCATAGCTCAGTTGGTAAAGAATCCGCCCGCAATGCAGGAGACTCCGATTTGATTCCTGGGTTGAAAGATCCGCTGCAGAAGAGACAGGCTATCCACTCCAATATTCTTGGGCTTCCCTCATCCTCAGCTAGTAAAGAATCTGCCTGCAATGTGGGAGACCTGGGTTCAATCCCTGGGTTGGGAAGATCCCCTGGAGAAAGGAAAGGCTACCCACCTCAGTATTTTGGCCTGGAGAATTCCATGGACTACAGTCCATGGGGTCGAAAACAGTTGGACACTACTGAGTGACTTTCACTATCATGCAGAATCAGTTCAGTTCAGTTTATTTCAGTTCAGTCGCTCAGTCGTGTCCAACTCTCCGCGACCCCATGAATCACCGCACACCAGGCTTCTCTGTCCATCACCAACTCCCGGAGTTCACTCAAACTCATGTCCACAGAGTCGATGATGCCATCCAGCCATCTCATTCTCTGTCGTCCCCTTCTCCTCCCGCCCCCAACCTTTCCCAGCATCAGAGTCTTGTCCAGTGAGTCAACCCGTCGCATGAGGTGGCCAAAGTATTTCAGTTTCAGCTTTAGCATCAGTCCTTCCAATGAACACCCAGGATTGATCTCCCTTAGAATGGACTGGTTGGATCTCCTTGCAGTCCAAGGGACTCTCACGAGTCTTCTCCAACACCACAGTTCAAAAGCATCAATTCTTCGGCGCTCAGCTTTCTTCACAGTCCAACTCTCACATCCATACATGACCACAGGAAAAACCATAGCCTTGACTAGACGGACCTTTGTTGGCAAAGTAATGTCTCTGCTTTTTAATATACTATCATGCAGAATATATGTAGTAAAAAGTATGAAAAGCTGTTAAAAGCTAACTTGTTAGGTCACAAAAGCATCATAAACCTCCCTCTGAAATGGTTCTACCAGTTTTCATTCCCACTTCCAGTACATGACACTTCCTATTACTCCATTGGGGTTGTTAGGCATTTTGATTTTTGTCAGTTTTAAAGAGTATGAAATGGCATCGCCTTATGTAAATTTGTATTTCCCTTCCCTCTAGTAAAGCTGAACATCATTTCATGGGATTACCCTGGGGAAGGAGATGAAGAAATGAGATCAGGTTTTGTATTAGGGTTTTTTTTTTTTAATCTATGAGTAACAATTACTGCAAACTTCATAGCTTAAACTAATGCCAGTTTACTATCTTACAGTCTCTGTATGTTAGAAATCCAGGCAAGGCTTTCCTAGGTTCTCTGAGCAGGGTCTCACAAGGCTGAAATCAGAGTGTTAACCACAATGTGTTCTCTTTAGAAACCTCAGTTAGAAACAAATCTGCTTCCAAGCTCCCTCTGGTTGTTGGCACAGTTCATTTCTTTGCAACTGTAGAATACATGGCGGCTTGTTTTTTTCAAAGTCAGTGATGAGGAGAGAGGTTCTCAGTCTTTTATCCCCTGTTCCCCTTTTAAGGTGCCCCCTTCATTAAATGGTGGCTTCCCTGGTGGTTCAGATGGTAAAGAATCTGCCTGAAATGTGAGAGAACTTGGTTCGATCCCTGGGTCAGGAAGATCCCCTGGAGACGGAAATGGCAACACTCTCCATTATTCTTGCCTGGGGAATTCCATGGACTGAGGAGCCTGGTGGAGTACAGTCCATGGGGTCACAGAGTTGGACACGACTGAGTGACTAACTTTTACTTTTACTTCCTCATTAAATGAGGCCCAAACAGAATAATCTCCCTTTGGGTAAACTTGAGGTCAACTAGTTAGGGATTTTAATTATATCTACAAAATCCTTTAGCCTTTGCCATGTAGCATAATCTGATTAAAAGAGGGAGGTTGCATCATCTTTGCCATATTCTGTCAATTAGAAAGAAGTCACAGGTTCTGCAGAGGGGACTTTACACAGGTGTGGGTCATTGGGTACAACCTGATGGCCTGTCTATCATGGAACTAGAGTCTTGACTTTGCCTAAATTGTGTTCATTCTCAAAAAAACAGAATCTAAATTTTAACATTTGTTCAGTCTTGGTATTGCATACACAGATTTCCATTATGTTGTTTCTGAGCTTTTCTTTATCATTGAAATAGTTCAAAATGTAAGCAACGGAAAAATTATAATTAACAAGTAAGCTCACCAACAAAGCACAGTCCAAATAGACCAACAGAAATAGAGGAGAAAGATGCAGACAGGAGTCTGGCTCAAAGACTATAATTTTGTCTTAACACCTGCTTCTGAGAGTCCAAAGCAGTGTCTGATGACCTTTTTGGCCTGTTTTATAAACCACTGGGCCCATGGAGCCAATTTCTGACCTTCTTACCCAGTTAACAATATGTATTTGTGTTGTGTTTTTATTTGATGTAACAGGAGATGAGCCCCTTTGGGTTACCAACTTCTGATGTTAATAATTGGACAGTTCTTTTTCATTCCCTAAATCATGTTCGACTCTTTGCAACTCAATGGACTGCAGTACACCAGGCTCCTCTGTCCTACACCATTTCCCAGAGTTTGCTCTGATTCATGTCCATTGAGTCAGTGATGCTATCTAACCGTCTCATCCTCTGCCAACCTCTTCTCCTTTTGCCTTCAGTCTTTCCCAGCATTAAGGACTTTTCCAGTGAGCCAGTTCTTCGCATCAGGTGGCCAAAGTTTTGGAGCTTCAGCTTTAGCATCAGTCCTTCCAATGAATATTCAGGACTGATTTCCTTTAGGATTGACTGGTTTGATCTCCTTGCAGTCCAAGAGACTCTCAAGCATCTTCTCCAGCACCATAGTTTGAAAGCCTCAATTCTTCTGTGCTCAGACTTCTTTATAGTCCAACATTCACATCTGTACACAAATACTGGAAAAACCATAGTTTTGACTATATGGACCTATAGGAAAGGTGATACCTCTGCTTTTTAATACTCTGTCTAGGTTTGTCATAGCTTTCCTTCCAAGGAGCCAATGACTGTTAATTTCATGGCTGCAGTCACCATCTGCAGTGATTTTGGAGCCCAGGAAAATCTGTCACAGCATCTGATTTTCCCCTTTTATTGGCCATAAAATGATGGGACAGGATGCCATGATCTTAGTTTTTTTAATGTTGAGTTTCGAGCCAGGTTTTTCACTCTCCTCTTTCACCCTCTTCAGGAGGCTCTTTAGTTCCTAATGGCATCATCTGCATATATAAGGTTGTCGATACTTCTCCAAGTGATCTTGATTCCAACTTGTGATTCATCCAGTCTGACATTTTGCATGAGGTACTCGGCATATAAGTTAAATAAGCAGAGTGACAACACACAGCCTTGACGTACTTCTTTCCCAAGTTTGAACCAGTCAGTTCTTCCATGGCATTCGAAGATCATGGCATCCAGTCCCATCACTATATAGCAAATAGATGGGGAAACAATGGAAACAGTGACCGAGTTTATTTTCTTGGGCTCCAGAATCACAGCAGATAGTGATTGCAGCCATGAAATTAAAAAATGCTTGCTTCTGAAAGAAAAGCTGTTACAAACCTAGACAGCATGTTAAAAAGCAGAGACATTACTTTGCTGACAGAGGTTCATATAGTCAAAGCTATGGTTTTTCCAGTAGTCATGTACAGGTGTGAGAGTTGGACCACAAAAAAGGCTGAGCATGGAAGAATTAATGCTTTTGTACTGTGGTGTTGGAGAAGACTCTTGAGAATCCCTTGGACAGCAGGGAAATCAAACCAGTCAATCCGAAAGGAAATCAGTCCTGAATATTCATTGGAAGGATTGATGCTGAAGCAGAAGCTCTAATACTTTGGCCACCTGATGCGAAGAGCTGACTCATTGGGAAAGACCCTGATACTGGAAAAGATTGAAGGCAGGAGGAGAAGGGGATGACAGAGGATGAGATGGTTGGATGGCATCATCAACACAATGGGCATGAGTTTGCACAAACTCCAGGAGATTGTGAGCAACAGGGGAGCCTGGTGTGCTGCAGTCCATGGGGTTGCAAAGAGTTGGACACGACTGAGTGACTGAACTACAGCAACAACAGTTCTTCCATGTCCAGTTCTCACTGTTGCTTCTTGACCCACATACAGGTTTCTCAGGAGATAGGTAAGGTGGACTGTTTCACCCATCTCTTTAAGACTTTACCGCAGTTTATTGTGATTCACACAGTCAAAGACTTTAACACAGTCAATGAAGCAGAAGTAGATATTTTTCTGGAATTCCCTTGCTTTCCCCCATGATCAGACAAATGTTGGCAATTTGATCTCTGGTTCCTCTACCTCTTCAAAACCCAGCTTGTACATCTGGAAGTTCTCAGTTCATGTACTGCTGAAGCCTAGCTTGAAGGATTTTGAGCATAATTTTGCTAGCATGTGAAATGAGTGCAATTGTATGGTAGCTTGAACATTCTTTCTCATTGCCCTTCTTTGGCAATGGAATGAAAAACTGACCTTTTCAAGTCCTGTGACCACTGCTGAGTTTTCCAATTTGCTGATATATTGAGTGCAGCAGTTTAACAGCACCATCTTTTAGGATTAGAAATAGCTCAACTGGAATTCTATCATATTCTCTAGCTTTGTTTGTAATGATACTTCCTAAGGCCCACTTGACTTCACACTCCTGGTGTCTGGCTCTAGGTGAGTGATCACACCATCCTGGTTATCTGGGTCATTAAGACCTTTTTTGTGTAGTTCTTCTGTGTATTCTTGCAACTTCTTAATATCTTCTGCTTCTGTTAGGTCTTTACAGTTTCTGTCCTTTATCGTGTCTGTCCTTGCATGAAATGTTCCCTTGGTATCTCCAGTTTTCTGTAAGAGATCCCTAGTCTTTCCCATTCTATTGTTTTACTATTTTTCTATTTCTTTTCTTCTTTTTATATAATGATTTCTACATTGATAATTAAAGAAGCAGCAGTGCAGTTGCTTCATTTCAGTTCAGTTCAGTCTCTCAGTTGTGTCCGACACTTTGCGACCCCATGAATCACAGCACGCCAGGCCTCCCTGTCCATCACCAACTCCCAGAGTTCACTCAAACTCACCTCCATCGAGTCGGTGATGCCATCCAGCCATCTCATTCTCTGTCATCCCCTTCTCCTCCTGCCCCCAATCCCTCCCAGCATCAGACTCTTTTCCAGTGAGTCAACTCTTCGCATGAGATGGCCAAAGTATTGGAGCTTCAGCTTTAGCATCAGTCTTTCCAACGAACACCCAGGACTGATCTCCTTTAGGATGGACTGGTTGGATCTCCTTGCAGTCCAAGGGACTCTCAAGAGTCTTCTCCAACACCACAGTTCAAAAGCATCAATTCTTTGGCACTCAGCTTTCTTCACAGTCCAACTCTCACATCCACATATGACCACTGGAAAAACCATAGCCTTGACTAGATGGACCTTGGTTGGCAAAGTAATGTCTCTGCTCTTTAATATGCTGTCTAGGTTGGTCATAACTTTCCTTCCAAGGAGTAAGAGACTTTTAATTTCATGGCTGCAATCAGCACCCACAGTGATTTTGGAGCCTGAAAGAATAAAGTCTGACACTGTTTCCACTGTTTCCCCATCTATTTCCCTTGAAGTGATGGGACCAGATGCCATGATCTTTGTTTTCTGAATGTTGAGCTTCAAGCCAACTTTTTCACTGTCCTCTTTCACTTTCATCAAGAGGCTTTTTCGTTCCTCTTCACTTTCTGCCATAAGGGTGGTGTCATCTGCAGTTGCTTAATAGTAGCCTAATGCAATGGATAAGACTGCTTCACAGTATTCTAACCTATATACCAATGAATGGATCTTTATGCAGTGTTCATGGCATATAGTATTATAGTCATGTTTATAATATTAAATTTTTTTTATATTACTGAAAAAAATACCTGTGATAATAGGCTGATAGGCAGTTTCTCCACTTACAAGAGAGAGAGGCATACTGTATGGTAATACAATTCTTTGAAAACAAAGTTATTTATTTGCATTGCTCATTTAAGAAGGCCTTCTTTCGTCTCCTTGCTGTTCTCTGGAACCCTGCATTCAGTTGCATATTAAATTGTCACCTCTTAATCTCTTCTGCTTCTCTTAGGTCCTTACCATTTCTGTCCTTTATCGTGTCCACTCTTGCTTGAAATGTTTGTTCCCTTGATATCTCCAGTTTTCTTGAAGAGCTCTCTATCTTTCTCATTCTATTGTTTTCCTCCATGCCTTTGCATTGTTCAGTTAAGAAGGCTTTCTCGTCTCTTCTTGCTTTCCTCTGGAACTCTGCATTCAAATGGGCCTATCTCTCCCTTTCTCCCTTGCCTTTCACGTCTCTTCTTTCCTCAGCTGTTTGTAAAGCCTCCTCAGACAACCACTTTGCCTTCTTGCATTTCTTTTTCTTGGGGATGGTTTTGGTCACTGCCTCCTGTACAGTGTTCGGAACCTCTGTCCTTAGTTCTTCAGATACTGTGTCTACCAGATCTAATCCTTTGAATCTATTCATCACCTCCACCATATAATCATAGGGGATTTGACTTAGGTCATACCTGAATGGCCTAGTGGTTTTCCCTAGTTTCTTCAATTTAAGCCCGAGTTTTGCAATAAGGAGCTCATGATCTGAACCACAGTCAGCTCCAGGTCTTGTTTTTGCTGACTGTATAGAGCTTCTCCTTCTTTGGCTGCAAAAATTATAATCAATCTGATTTTGGTATTGACCATCTGGTGATGTCCCTGTGTAGAGTCATCTCTTGGGTCGTTGGCAGAGAATGTGTGCTATGACCGGCATGTGCTCTTGACGAAACTCTTTCAGCCTTTGCCCTGCTTCATTTTGTACTCCAAGGCCAAACTTGGTTGTTATTCTGGGTATCTCTTGACTTCCTACTTCTGTATTCCAATCCTCTTTGATGAAAAGGACATCTTTTTTTGATGTTAGTTCTAGAAGGTCTTGTAGGTCTTCATAGAAGTGGTCAGCTTCAGCTTCTCTGACATCATGATTGGTGCATAGAATTGGAGTCCTGTGAGGTTGAACAGTTTGCCTTGGAAATGAACTGAGATCATTCTGTCATTTTTGAGGTTGCACCCAAGTACTGTATTTCAGACCCTTTTGTTGACTCTGAGGGCTACTCCATTTCTTCTAAGGGATTCTTTCCCATAGTAGTAGATATAATGGTCATCTGAATGAAATTCACCCATTCCCATCCATTTTAGACCACTGATTTCCTAAGATGTTGATGTTCAGCTTTGTTGTCTCTTGCTTGAGCACATCCAATTTACCTTGACCCATGAACCTAACATTCCAGGTTCTTATGTAATATTGTTCTTTACAGCATCAGACTTTACTTTCACCACGAGGCACATCCACAACCGAGCATCCTTTCTGCTTTGGCCCAGCCTCTTCATTCTTTCTGGAGTTATTAGTAATTGCCCTCCATGCATGGGGATTCCCCGGTGGCACAGTGGTAAAGAATCCACCTGCCAATGCAGGAGATGCATGAGATGCAAGTTCCATCCCTGGGTTGGGAAGAGCCCCTGGAGAAGGAAATGGCAACCTGCTCCAGTTTTCTTGCCTGGAAAATTCTATGGACAGAGGAACCTGGTCGGCTACAGTCCATAGGGTCTCCAAGAGTCAGGCAGGGCTGAGCGACTGTACTCATGCCTGCTTCCCCAGTAGCATATTGGACTCCCTTCCAACCTGCAGGGGCTCATCTTCCCGTGTCTTATTCTTTTACCTTTTCATCCTGTTCATGGGGTTCTCCAAACAAGAATACTGGATTGGTTGCCATTTCCTCCTCTAGTGGACCATGTCTTGTCAATACTCTTCACAGTGGTCTGTCCATCCTGGGTGGCCCTGCACAGCATGGCTCGTAGCTTCACTGAGTTGCTCCAGCTCCTTCATTGTGATCTTGAAGGGGAGTAACAGGACAGCATCTGGCTTGTTCTCAGAGCTGTAATCTAAGAGCCGCTGTGAATCTGAGATAACTAGGACCCAGGATCATCAAACAAATTTTTGGGTCACATTCTTGCGAAATGAGAATTAACCCCACCTCTGGTAACTTGTTGACAAGGTGACAGGAATAGATGGTATCAGGCAAAAACATCTGGCGGCTTAAGTCCATGACCAAACTCTAAAAGTACATTTACTTTACTAGGAGTTAGCAAAGCAAACAAGTTTCAACAAGGTCTGAACAGACTGGAGGTTTGAATTATCCAAACATGTTTTGGTGCCAGGAGAAAACACTGTGGAGTGGTTTACGCAACTCAAAGAATAGAGGGTCTGAGTGAATTTTTGAGCAGGATGGGAGAAACCAGCCCTTTTCTAGAAAACTAAGGAATGGTGAAGATATTAATTTCTTATTTAACATTTTCAAGCTGTCTCTTCCTTGACCTCCCCCCCACCCCCAGTTATTCTAAAGTGGTTTGCCATTTTATTTGCATTTACTTTAAATTGTTTCATTTTGTTTGTTTTACAAACAAACATATTTTTCTTTCATAAAAAAAAATCCAGTGGAAATAGACACAGAGAACATTAGGAGGACCTTCTGGAAAATACTTATCAGCCTTCTCTCAGTTCCATCCTTAGGAAGAGGGAGGGGATAAAAGTACTTCATCTCTAGGCATAAATGGAGCGCAGAAACAAATCACATTGTGTGTGCCCCTCTGTTGATTTCTGTATGAGTTAGGTTTTATTTGAACAAGGACTGTCTTGATTGGGAAAAAAAGGTTGTAACAGGGCCCTGGTGGCCGAGAAAGGACTCCATAAGGGAGGTCGTCGTCCCACGTGCCTAAGCTGAGTGTCGGATAGAGGATTTGCGCGTTGACGGTAATTCTGTATTTCTGTGTGTTTCAGGTGCTTTGCTCTGTGAGGCACTTGTACTTCATCTCCTCCTGCTGGCAACTTTGCTCAGTCATTCCTCTGACACCACTCTAGTACGTATTTATTACTCTGTTAACAACCATCTCAAAACTTAGCAGTGTGAAACTATTTTTTTCTGTTTTATTTTACATTTTTGTTGTTGTTTATTTTTAAAATTAATTTATTTTAATTGGAGACTAATTGCTTAACAATATTGTGGTGGTCTTTGCTATACATTGACATGAATCAGCCACGGGTGTACATGTGTCCCCCCATCCTGAACCCTCCTCCCACCTCCCTCCCCACCCCATCTCTCTGAGTTGTCCCAGAGCACCAGCTTTGAGTGCCCTGCTTCATGCATCAAACTTGCACTAGTCATCTATTTTACATATGGTAATATACATGTTTCAGTGCTATTCTCTCAAATCATCCTACCTTCGCCTTCTCCCACATAGTCAGAAACTGTTCTTTACATCTGTGTCTCTTTTGCTGTCTTGAACATAGGGTCATCATTACCATCTTTCTAAATTCCATATATATGTGTTAATATACTGTATTGGTGTTTCTCTTTCTGACTTACTTTACTCTGTATAATTAGCTCCAGTTTCATCCACCTCATTAGAACAGACTCAGATGCATTCTTTTTATGGCTAAGTAATATTCCATTGTGTATATGTACCAGAACTTGCTTATCCATTCGTGTGCCGATGGACATCTAGGTTGCTTCCATGTCCTGGCTATTATAAACAGTGCTGCGATGAATATTGGGGTATACGTGTCTCTTTCAATTCTGGTTTCCTCAGTGTGTATGCCCAGGAGTGGGATTGCTGGGTCATATGGCAGTTCTATTTTGTTTTTAAGGAATCTCCACACTGTTCTCCATAGTGGCTGTACTAGTCTGCATTCCCACCAACAGTGTGAGAGGGTTCCCTTTTCTCCACACCCTCTCCAGCATTTATTGCTTGTAGACTTTTGGATGGCAGCCATTCTGACCAGAGTGAGATGGTACCTCATTGTGGTTTTGATTTGCATTTCTCTGATAATGAGAACCACAAAACTTTATTATCACCTGTAGTGTCTAACCCTGAGGAATCCAGAAGCAGCTTGGCTGGGTAGTTCTGGCTCTGTCAGGAGGTGTTGGTCAGGGCTGCAGTCATCTGAAGGCTTGAGGGGGCTGGATGACCTACTTCCAACTTGGCTGCCTCCCATGGCTGCTGGCTGGAGGCCTCAGTTCCTTGAGAGGTGAGCCACTGTATAGGCTGCTTGAGTGTCATCATGGCATGGCAGCTGGCTTCCCCCAGAGGGAGAGATCTGAGAGACAGAGCAAGGGAAAACCACCATGTGGTTTATAAACCTATCTAGGAAATGACCTGGCATCCCGCCTGCAGTATTCTGTTGGCTCCCCTGACCAGTCTTGATTGGATGGGGGAGGGGGTCACACAGGGCGTGGCTGTCAGAAGGCGGAGATCACTGCAGGCCTCCTTGCAGGCAGGCCACACCAAGAATAATGCACTATCAATGCTTACAATACTCTACCATATTTCTCTCTCCCTGTTTTCCCCTTTTCCCTAGTATATTTAAGGTGGTTTTTTTTTTGTATTTTGGAATTAAATCTGAAAATATATGTGTTAGTACTGGAATCTATAGGTTCCTCCTGCAAATGTTCACTTTGAAAGAAAGGTTTCTGGGACTTCCCTGGCGGTCCAGTGGGTTAGACTCGATACTTCCACTGCAGGGGGTGCAGGTTTGATCCCTGGTCGGGGAACTAAGATCCCACTGGCCACGTAGCTCAGCCAAAAAAGAAGAGAGGTTTCTTTTGGAGGGTAAGGGAAATATTCTGGAATTAGATAATGGTGATGGTTGTATAAGGTTGTGAATATACTAAAAGCCATTGAACTGTATACTTTAAAATGCTCAAAGTATGTTAGATGTACTTTAGCTCAATAAACAAAAATTTTAAAGAGGGAGCCTGAGTAGAACTGATATCAAATCTGCTGATCCAGAAAGATTTATGGTTGCTTTTAGCTCTCTGTATTTTGTTTGTTCTCTCAGCTCAAAACTTTAAAGTGTGATTAATCCAGAGACAATGAGGTCTTAGGAAAATTGATTTATGGTGCTAACACTTGTGGTTGGTTGGGGTCTATTGGAAATAACATCAAGTACTAGCTCTAGAGAGTCGGACATGACTTGGCGACTAAACCACAGCTGGTGTGGTGTAGTGGCAGTTTTTTCAGAGCACCATTGACATACATTCCCTTGATCCAGCTCACATGATCCCTCCGTTGGAAATACAAATAGCATATTTTATCCCGACCTTGCAAATGTTATCAATAGATGATGTGTGTATTCTGTGAGCAGTTCCCTCAAGATCACTCTTGTTAGAGCATTTTTTGCATGATTTCTGATTTCACTTGGCAATTGTTTTCCACTATGTTATATTGTGTTGTCAGTTACTTGGAGAGGTTCCAGTTTTTTTTCTTGTACTTAATACCATTTGTGGCTATGAGAACTGAGTCTGCCAAAGCTCTTTGTTTTATTGTTGTCACGCACACGCCGTCCTGATCAGTGATCAGGAAGACAAAGTGAATGTCACCTAGCACGGACTGCCATGTGCCAGGCATCACGCATACTGCATCAGTTACTATTAACCACCTGTCCTGAATAACTGTCATTGCTAGTGCCAAGCCTCAGATTGCTTACATAACTTTCCCAGAGGTCACACCCGCAGTTAAAAATATGTCACTAAAAATAAGATGCTTAGATACAGATCTGTCTGCTTTGGACCACCTCAATAAAGTGTAATCAGTTTCACCTGAAATGAATGACATTGAACTCAGCTGACTGAATACGTGCACAGATTGTGTCTTCGCTGGAACTCCCCCTTCCCGTTTACCAGGTTATCCACCGTTCTGTGATTCAGAGGAAGATGTATGGGAAGTGGGGATGAGTAGGCATGTGACTAGCAGGCGGGTCCTGATCTTCTCTTTATGCCTCCTTCTTTTCCTCTCTCTTAGTGAGTCCGGAGCAGGGTTGTTGGGATGAGATCGAAGCGTGACACTGCTGGTACCTGTTGACCAAGTCATAGAGTCAGCACAGCGTCTGCTCAGCCCTCCGGAGACTCAGTGAGTATTTCTGCTTTCCTGGAGGCCTCTTCCGAGTACTGTTTTTGGGGTTTCCTGTGGTGACTGTTAAAATAGGAAAGCATTGTCTCTCAAGATCAGAAGGCTCAATCTTGTGATTAAGTGCTTTGGTTATTCCTGTTCTGCAAGGATATCTTGTATTAACTGGAATCATAAAATGTCTCATGTATAAGCAGAAACCGAGCAGCAGTAATGACACTTTCATCACCATTGAACGATCAGGCCTTGGAGAGAGTCAGGAAAATGTGTACAAAGGGCTCAGTGATGCCCAGCTCTCCTGACATAAGGGACCTTAGATCGATGCAGATGTCAAATCAAGAGATGGGCAAAGAATACTTCAAAATGTCCCCTAACTGCAGTGAGGTTTGCTCTTATATTTGCATAGAGAGGACTACAAACAGATAGTGTTAGAGGATTTCTAGCACTCTGGTGCATCTGGGAAGTGAAGGCTCTGGTAAGACTTCATAACATCCAGAGACACTAGAATTGGAGCTGGACATATTAACTAAAAGAGACACTGGGTTATTTTCATCTAAGAAAGCACTCATGTTCATTCACACAAGCATAGTTATCTTTGGAAGTGAAGACAGAAGAAGTAGAATGTGTCTGGATGTTGAGTAACCAAAGGGAAATTGTAGCAGAAATATTTATATACTTACCCTATAGCTGCTGCTGCTGCTAAGTTGCTTCAGTCGTGTCCGACTCTGTGTGACCCCATAGACGGCAGCCCACCAGGCTCCGCCATCCCTGGGATTCTCCAGGCAAGAACACTGGAGTGGGTTGCCATTTCCCTCTCCAATGCGTGAAAGTGAAAAGTGAAAGTGAGGTTGCTTAGTTGTGTCCGACTAGTAGCGACCCCATGGACTTCAGCCTACCAGGCTCCTCCGGCCATGGGATTTTCTAGCCATGAGTACTGGAGTGGCTTGCCATTGCCTTCTCCGTACCCTATAGCTACCACTCTGTTTTTGTTCAGAGAGACACCCTCTTTGGCAAGAACATGTACCTAATGAGAAATAATCCTAGTCCAAGGTCCTATCTGAGTCATTCATGGTGGTCCCATTCTCTTAACTGGTAATTGATTTAGGCAAAGACATTGGATATAATTCTGGCTAATGAGGCAAGAAGGGGAAGTCTCATTGGAGAACCTTTTGTCCTGAGAAAAACCGAAAAAAGAAAGAGTGCTCCTTCCTTTGAATATTGTCATTTATGGACGTGTTACTTGAAAATGAAGTGATCTTTTAGCCTGAAGATAAAACCAAAACACATGGAAGACAGAACATATAGAAGTGAACCCAGAGATATTGATCGTACCATGAATAAAATCTTGTTTATTGAGATAACAAAATGCTTTAACATTTAAACCAGTTGGTTTGAAGTCTTCTGCTATTTACTGCCCAAGTCATTCTAATTTGGAGCTCATAAGCCTAATGCATCATCAAAATCAGGAGAGACTAATCATACTACCTATATGCCAACAGATTATGTTATGTGGCATCCCCTCCTTTTGAGCCCTCTCTCGAGAAATAGCTAATTCTAAATTTTTATGACAGTGTAAAGTTCCAAGGATAATAAAAACAGTCTTGAGGCTGAACCAAGTTACAGAACTTACACAGCCTCTTATCAAGACTTATTTTAAACACTGTGGTCTCAATACATGGAAAGGCACATAAACCAGTGGAACAGAAGAGAGTCCATAAAGAGACAGACAGTTGTCCAACTTATGACCAGTTACTCTACACTGCAGAGGCATCACTTTGCCAGCAAAGGTCCATCTAGTCAAAGCTATGGTTTTTCCAGTAGTCATGTACGGATGTGAGAGTTGGAATATACAGAAAGCTGAGTACCGAAGAATTGATGCTTTTGAACTGTGGTGTTGGAGAAGACTCTTGAGAGTCCCTTGGACAACAAGGAGATCCAACCAGTCCATTCTAAAGGAGATCAGTCCTGGGTGTTCACTGGAAGGACTGATGTTGAAGCTGAAACTCCAGTGCTTTGGCCATCTGATGGGAAGAACTGACTCATTTGAAAAGACCATGATGCTGGGAAAGATTGAAGGTGGGAGGAGAAGGGGATGACAGGGGATGAGATGGTTGGATGGCATGCATTTCCAACTCAATGGACATGAGTTAGGACAGGGAAGCCTGGCATGCTGCAGTCCATGGGGTTGCAAAGAGCCAGACACAACTAAGCGACTGAGCAACTCTACACTGCAATAGGGTAAGATGGTATTTTGAACAAATGGTATATGGGTATCCATCAACTTAGATGGAATTTGGAAAGCTGTGTAGAAAAAACAATTTAAATGTGCATCTCACATCACCTACAAAAATCGACCCCGGGACACTATATAGATCTAAACATGAAAGACCAATAAAGCTTTTAGAATGTAACCTAGGAGAGTGTCTTCATGACCTTGGTGTAGGCAAATATTTTTTAATGAATCACCGAAACCATAAAGGGAAAGGTTGATTAATAGGACTGTGTTAAAATTAAGATCTAAAAGCACCATCAAGAGAAGGAAAAGTTAAGCTGGAAATGGTCAGATGTATATCTAGCAAAGATCTCTAGAAGATAGAAGACCTCAGACACAAGATATACAAAAAATATATAAGGAATTCCTGCAAAGCAATGAGAAAAACACAGTCCACCTAATAAGAAAATGCACAAAAGGTATAAAAATAGACACTTCCCAAAGGGATATTCAGAAGGCTAATTAATACTGAAAAATGCTCAACATTATTAGTCATTAGGGAAATGCAAATAAGAACAACAGTGCAATATCAGATGAATCCGAATGACTAAAACTAAAAAAAAAGTACTTGCAATGAAATAGTACATATGCATATGAGGAGCAACTGAAACTCATGTACTGCTGATAAGAGTGTAAATTAGAAAACTGTGTGGTCTTTTCTACTAAAACTGAACATAATTGTACCTTCTGACCAGAGATTTTCTAACAAATGTTTAACATTTCCCAAGTGGATATCCAACATAAATGTTGACTGATATTTTTATGTTCACAAGTAAAACAAAGTGAAACCAAAAACATGTGTTTTGAAGTTTCACTCACTTGTCAATAACAGGAACAGTTGTTTGCTGAATTGAATAATGGTTTTCAAATATTCAAAAATATTCTATTTTTATGCTATTAACAATCCAGTGACTGCTGGTATGATACACATTTACACTTAATCTGCATTATTAATGTTTTTCTCCGTCTTTATTAGTCTTGATGATCAATAAAACACTAAGTCCTGATTTTCAGTAATTGCCAGTTTTTATGGTGTGTTTATTGCCACCAAAACCAGTGTGATGCTACCTACCTGATGCTGTTGAATGAGGAGTTGAGAAGAGATACATAGTAACACACCATTATATTATATCCTATCATCAGTTCAGTTCAGTTCAGTTCATTCGCTCAGATGTGTCCGACGCTGCGACCCCATGAATCACAGCACGCCAGGCCTCCCTGTCCATCACCAACTCCCGGAGTTCACTCAAACTCACCTCCATCGAGTCGGTGATGCCATCCAGCCATCTCATTCTCTGTCGTCCCCTTCTCCTCCTGCCCCCAATCCCTCCCAGCATCAGACTCTTTTCCAGTGAGTCAACTCTTCCCATGAGATGGCCGAAGAATTGGAGCTTCAGCTTTAGCATCAGTCCTTCCAACGAACACCCAAGACTGATCTCCTTTAGGATGGACTGGTTGGATCTCCTTGCAGTCCAAGGGACTCTCAAGAGTCTTCTCCAACACCACAGTTCAAAAACATCAATTCTTTGGCACTCAGCTTTCTTCACAGTCCAACTCTCACATCCACACATGACCACTGGAAAAACCATAGCCTTGACTGGATGGACCTTGGTTGGCAAAGTAATGTCTCTGCTTTTTAATATGCTGTCTAGGTTGGTCATAGCTTTCCTTCCAAGGAGTAAATGTCTTTTAATTGCATGGCTGCAGTCACCATCTTCAGTGATTTTGGAGCCCCCAAAAAATTAAGTCTGACACTGTTTCCACTGTTTCCCCATCTATTTCCCATGAAGTGATGGGACCAGATGCCATGATCTTAGTTTTCTGAATGTTGAGCTTCAAGCCAACTTTTTCACTCTCCTCTTTCACTTTCATCAAGAGGCTCTTTAGTTCCTCTTCACTTTCTGCCATAAGGGTGGTGTCATCTGCATATCTCAGGTTATTGATATTTCTCCTGGCTATCTTGATTCCAGCTTGTGCTTCTTCCAGCCCAGCGTTCCTCATGATGTACTCTGCATATAAGTTAAATAAGCAGGCTGACAATATACAACCTTGATATACTCCTTTTCCTATTTGGAACCAGTCTGTTGTTCCATGTCCAGTTCTAACTATTGCTTCTTCCTGACCTGCATACAGGTTTCTCAAGAGGCAGGTCAGGTGGTTTGGTATTCCCATCTCTTTCAGAAAATCACTTAAATGAGTGATTTTTCTCATTGCATATGCCCTCCAGAATAGAATGTTATGTAATACCCCACTTTGAAAGAAAATGAACTGATTTTAAAACAAGTTATTGGAAAAGGTAGAGATGAGGAGCTGTTTAAAGTTGAGTCTCTGGATGAAAGGAAAGCCTTCGGAACATCTTTCCCAGGCAGTGAAAAGTGCTTTGTTGTAAAGATCTATGTGGTTCTAAGAAAAACTTGTGGGGCTTCCCAGGTGGCACTAGTGATAAAGAACCCTCTTGACAACGCAGGAGATGCAGGTTCGATCCCTGGGTTGGGAAGATCCCCTAAAGGAGGGCATGCAATGCACTCCAGTATTCTTGCCTGGAGAATCTCCATGGACAGAGGAGCCTGGTGGGCTACAGTCCATAGGTTTGCAAAGAGTTGGACATGACTGAAGCGACTTAGCGTGTACACACAAGGAAAACCTGTATGATAAATAAAATTATATAAAATTAAAGTTCAGGGAAAGTGATAGAAACCAGCTAAGATAGAAACCAGCTAAGGATGGTCAGGGATGCCATTTCTATTGATTTCCTCAGGGATTCCAGACAGTGTGGGATCTACGTGGGATCTTCATGTCATAAACAAGGGAGATCGCATCAATAAATCTACTAGAACATCATTGGCTCCTTGTGTAGAGTATTCTGATTTGGGATTTGAGACCTTTCAGAAATGGTGACTTTATCTTCCCAGACTTTGTCTTACTTCAGGTTTTGTATCATAAAAGCTTCCCAGATGGCTCAATAGTAAAGAATCTGCCTGCCAGTGCAGGTAACACAGGAGACGTGGGTTTAATCCCTGGGTCGGAAAGATCCCCTGGAGGAGAAAAATGGCAACCCACCCAGTACTCTTGCCTCGAAAATCCTTGAACAAAGGAGCCTGGAAGGCTACAGTCCATAGGGTCACAAAGAGTCAGACATGAGTGAATGACTGAGCATGCATGCACCCACACATCATAAAAGCTTTCTGCCCTCTCTAAGGTTTTGCCTAAATACATAAATTTTTCTTCCTAGTGTTTTGGCTTTGTTTACTTATAATGCTGAGAGCAAAGTCATACTCTACATAATCATAAAAATGATACAGGAAATTTCTGAAATGTGAAAGGAATCAGCCAGCTACATTTTAAATAGCAGAAAACTGTTCAGGAAATTCTAGAAGGTCACAGTAATGGTTTTAAGGCATTTAAGTCAAGTAATAGTTTAAGTAAAAATAGAACAAAGAGTTTGGGAGACTGCCTTGTTTTGTCTGTGTTCATGAAAGGTGGGGGTCATATGATCAGTATCCACCTTTTTAAATCTACCCTTTTCTCGACATTTTAACTCCTAAGAATCCTTTCTTAAGATCTCGGTCTCCCTCTGTTCTCATGTTTTCTTAAGATTCTGTATACCAAAATAACTACACATATAAACACTGATGCAGATAATCAATAACAATCTGAACTGAAAAGTTACGTAAGATGCTTGTCAAAAAATAGGATTGGAGCTAGCAAGAAGTAAGAGTGCACGTTAAGCACGGATTGACTGTTCTGAAATGGTTGCATAGTTATAAATTACAACCTTGAGACCAGAAGGTTGTAGCTGGCAGCTGCTAGCAGATACTATTTTGAAAACGCTGGTGGTGTCCACGAGTTTGATACAGTTCAGACAATTCAGGTTCTCTGTAATGCCGAAACGGGTCTGAAACCAAATCCGTAAGAGTCACCCAGCTCCATTGTGATGGCCTGAACCAGTCACTCCATTTTGATTCTTTAAATGATTTTAAATGTGTCATCATAATTGATTCATTTGTATTTGTTTAAAAAGGTATATGGTTGCCAAGGAGAACATCTACCCAATGTGAGAAAGCCAGTATAGTCAAATTTATGTAATAAATTCACACCCAAGCAAAAAGATGAATGTTTTAGTTATAAGTTTAGTTAACTAAGTGAAAAGATGATTTTAGGGATTTAGGCAAAATTAAAGCTTGTTTGCAAATTCCTGTTACTATCTCCAGTGTCTCTAGAGGTCAAGGACCTCAGTTTAGGAACCACAATTCTGCTATTGTTCAGTCACTCAATCATGTCTGACTCTTTTCGACACCGTGGACTGCAGCATGCCAGGCTTCCTCTCCTTCACCATTTCCTGGAGCTTGCTCAAACTCGTGTCCATTGAGTCAGTGATGCCATCCAACCATCTCATCTTCTTGTCGTCCCCTTCTCCTGCCTTCAACCTTTCTCAGTATGAGAGTCTTTTCTAATGAGTCGGCTCTACTGATTTATTATTATTGCATCAAAAACTTTGGGTTGCCATTTATATACAATGAATGCTGAGTAATTTTGAATATACTCATTAGTATCTAGTCTTAAAAAAAAAAAAAGCCTTCCAGTGACATTTTTCAGTCCTTTGAGTTAAAACGCAGAGAATTTTATTAAAGCATTACGGGCATTTTCCCACTACTCAGTGCTTCATGTTCAATTTCTGAGTTGGCTGCACTTGCGAGGATTCACCTCACCACCTGACTTTGCTTGGTAAACAATGCATGGGCAGCAAAAAAAGGGGAAAAATCTTATCCTTGTCTAGTAAGTAGCTGTATGAGACAGAGATCAAAATGATTGTCTCCAGTTAGGTATGGGATGATAAGCTGCTGCTGTGTGTGTACTCAGTCATGTTCAACTCTTTGTGACCCAGCGGACTGTAGTCCACCAGGTTTCTCTGTCCCTGGAATTTCCCAAGCAAGAATATTGGAGTGGATTGCCATTTTCTCCTCCAGAAGATCTTCCTGACCCAGGGATCCAACCCATGTCTCCTGCATTGGCAGGCATATTCTCTACCTCTGAGCCACCCTGGGAAGCCCATGGGATTATATACTAAATGATGATTGCCCACACTCGCCATGTTTCTCCTTAAAGATAGCGATAGTGCTTACTATCATTGAGAGGCCACAAAGCACTTTTCTAGATCTTTATCACAACCCTTAGATGGACATCAAGGCATGTATTATCATTCTCAGTATGTGTATGAAAATCTAAGCTAGACATTTGCCCAGAGTTTCTGACCCCTAACCCTGAGCTCTGTCCACTATGGCAGAGTGCTGCCCTCCAGATGAGTAAGGGTTCTTTGGTGTTGTTATGGGTTGAACTGTTTCCTCCCCAAAGATATAGTGAAGTTCTAACCTCTGTGAAAAGAGAAAAACCATGTGAAAACAGGCAGGGATTGTAGCATGCAGCTGTAAGCCAAGGAACCCCAAGAACTGAAGGCTACTATCAGAAACAAGGAGGAGGCAAGGCTGGATTCTCCCCAGAGTCTCAGAGGAAGAACAGCCCTGTTGACATCTTGATTTCAGACTTCGAGCCTCCAGAACTGCCAGAAAGTAAAATCCTGTTGTTTTGAGTCACTCAGTTTGTGGAACTCTTACAGACACTTAAGACAAATACAAGTGTGAACGCTAAAATTTTAGTTAAAGGCAAGAAGCATGGAGACTAATTATTTCCCTGTAATGAGATTCTAACTCACAAATGAGCTGGGACATTTCTACAAGCATTGACATAGGGGCGGAAAAAAGATATTTTATGCAAACTACTTCTCAATTGTGGTTATATCTTTTTGTACCTCACTATCAAATAAATCTCCTCATGGGAGATAAAACCTCAGTGTGACCCGAGCTCCTCTGAAATCACACCCTTTCCTGCAGAGGTGATCTAATACTTTGTACATAATATTCCTAGCTTTTGTTGAAGACTTGAGAGATGGGCCAGTGTCAATCTAAAAATGGCAGTGTTGTTGGCATTCATGCTTACTGGGCAACAAACTCCAGACAGCAACTTAAAAAAAGATGAGGAAGAAAAATCAGGTCAGGATACTAGATTCCACATGCGGCAACTAAGAGTTTGCATGCCGCAACTTAAAATCTGGTGCAGCCAAATAAAATTAAAAATAAATATTAAAAATAAAACATAGAAACATTTCCAGCTGAGACCTGGTGAATTTCTGAATCTTGCTCCACAGAAAACTAGCCCACAAACTACTCCTTAGAAGGGGAGAGATAGTCTCCCTGGGCTTCCCTGGTAGCTCAGTTGAAAAGACTCCGCCTGCAATGCAGGAGACCCTGGTTTGATCCCTGGGTTGGGAAGATCCCCTGGAGAAGGGCATGGCTATCCACTCCAGTATTCTGGCCTGGAGAATTCCATGGACTATACAGTCCGTGGGGTCGCAAAGAGTCACACATAACTGAGGGACTTTCACTTTCAAGTTTCAAAAACACAGCCTTCTCTTTCTCAGGAAGATTCCCTATTCACACTTGCAAATTAAATTCTCTGAGAGATGCTAAAGTTAAAATCATAGACACAAATGTTTTAGCTTATACTGCATTTCCCCAAATTGCTTGATCATAAAACTTTTTTCATACAGCAATCTTTAATATCTAGCAATGTATACTTCGAGAAACAGTGGGCAGAAATATTCTTAAATCTCACCAAGTATGTTCAAGTTTACGTCATGCAGGAGAAAACTGACGTATTTATTGTTCTTTATTTCAGGTTCACTAACCAAAAGAGGCGCACATGAAGAGCTTCATTGAATTACTGAAGATAAGGTAAGAATTCAGGGTTGTGGGGCCTATGCAATTTAGGGGAACCCATTAAGGAAAAGAATACAAAATGACCATGGAAACAACACTAAGTTTCCTCCTCCAGCCTTGGAATAATCCCAGACAAGCGAGGCTTTCTGACTTTATGCTTCGTTCACTTCACGGAAAACTCAACTCTGTTTAAATTATTGTTGGCTACATGAAATAAAATAGAAACTCAAATGAACAGTAGCATAAACAAGATAGGAATGTATGTCTCTCTCTTGCAATAGTCCAGGGATAGACACTCCAGGGGTGGTGGTGTGGCTGCATCCTGCAAGGTTCCTCTGTCTTATTACTCCCCGGGATGGCATTCCTGGGATGTTGTCTTTGGCACCAGGTCCCTGGTCAAGCAGCAGGATTGAGGAAGGGCTGGAAGAATGGGCTTGCCCTGGACTCAGGAACATGCTCTGCAAAGAGCATTTAGAGCTGCTCCTTCCATCCCATCGTCCAGAATTTAGTTTCATGGCATCCCATAGCTGCTGAGGAACCTGAGAAAGGAAGGCTCTATCCTAGGTGGTCAGGTATGTCAGCTCAGTGTCAAGGGTTTTATTACTGTAGAAGCCGACGAAGATCAGTATGGGAGCAGCTAGCATTTTCCGTCTCTCTCTGACTCATTAACTTTTCCCTCCAGCTTTCTTGAGGTCTAATTGACCTCTCATTAAACTTTTAAGTCTACCAACTCAGAGCTTCATTAACTAGCATTAATATCTTGTGAATGGAGGAACCGAAGTCTCTAAAACCATCAGACCAGTCTTCGAGGTGTGTTTAGAAAAATAAAAGCCTCTTTAGAAGAAAGTGAAATGAAAAGCTTCATGGGCTGCAGGGCTTCGCGCATTCTCTGTAAGCAAAAGACACTTTCCATGTCCCATGAGGCCCCAAGAAGACATGACCGAGCAGGAGGTGAGGGCGGACCCGGACCGGTGCAGCTGCCAAGGCCGCCCCGCCCCGCGTCCCCTCCCGCCTTGGAATCCTCGAGAATCTGGGGTGGGGGTCGGGGTGGGGCTGGCGGGCAGAGAGGGAGCTGAGCTGACTCCACTTGGCATCAGGAACCTTAACAGCTTTTTATATTTTTTCCGGGTGGAGGAAAGCAGGGGACGTAAATACTTTACTGGAAGAAGGTTTTTTTAAAAAAAGAGAGAGAATCTGTACTTGGACTGTTGGGAAGAGAGAAAGGGAGTGGAGGATGGGCTGGGAAATATGAGTAGGTTGGTTTCTGACTCTGAGCTGTAGATTCGTATTAACAGCCCGATCTTTCTGCTCGCGAGCTTGTCAGCACTTCAGGCGGCTTGGAAGGTTCCTGGGAACCGTCTTGGGCGTTTGTTTGGCAGGCGTGCCCAGGGCCAACTGGGTGCCCCTCCAGGCTGTTTGGCTTGGAACTGCTCTTTTGGGACTGCAGGGCTGGAACAAAGGGGCCCTGTTGGTTACTTCCAGTCTCTGGAAGAACTCTGCTTTTAATGATAGTGTGGAGTTCATGGCATGTAAACTTCCCATACTCACAGGTTGGTTTTATTTTTTTCCTAATTTTATTTTTTTTCAAGCTGAGCTTAAGAGGCATATGCTTGTGAGTGCTTCGGCACTCACAGAAAGGGTCTGTCTACTCCACGGAGTTTAGAGGCGGTTCCAGCCAGGCTGTGGCACAAGCCTGTCCTGGTAAAACAGAGAGACATAGGGTACAGATTGTAGAGAACCGTCATTACCCTGAATGATGAACAGCATTTCAGCAATCTTTATTCGTTTGTGGAGTCTGTTCCGCGATCTTGATAAGTGTGCTATAACAGCAAAATCAGATTAAATCTAAAGAAAATAATTGTTAAAGAGGTGGAGGAAAAAAGGTTGGCAAAGCCTGAAGTTTTGGCAGGGGCTCGGCAAACGTTGGGATAAAAGATTAATAGGTTCTAATTCTTTATTCAAACAAAGCTCTGTTTTTAAAAGAACATCTGATTACAAAAATACAAACTTTGGTCATCTGATACTTTGAGTAAATGAATATATGTAGTGTTCTATAGTACTAATTAGGTTATAGGGTGCCCTTTTAAGCTAAGCAGCAATGAATGATTGAGTATGATATGAACTGATGTACAATAGACAGCCAAGTCTATTTTGGTGCCTTTAAATCCATTCTGTTGATCACCTATATTGTTTGTTGCATCATGTGAGACGCTGGGGTGAGGGTGGGAGATATACAGAAATGGGAAGCTGTGAATTCCTTCCCACAGCAGGTGAATTATACAGTAGGAGGAGATAACTCAGGTCTACACATAAATATAATTTCACCATATCTTGTAATCGATGCTAAGGATGGCTACAGTTGTAATGGTAGGCTTCCTTTTTGGAGACTGACTTATTGTCTGCCAGGCATTATATAATTTCAATTCAGTTCAGTTCACTCACTCAGTCATGTCTGACTCTTTGCGACCCCATGGACTGCAGCACGCCAGGCTTCCCTGTCCATCACCAACTCAAACTCATGTCCATTGAGTCGGTGATGCCATCCAACCATCTCATTCTCTGTCGTCCCCTTTTCCTCCTGCCTTCAATCTTTCCCAGCATCAGGGTCTTTCCTAATGAGTCAGTTCTTCGCATCAGGTGGCCAAAGTATTGGAGTTTCAGCTTCAGCAACAGTCCTTCCAATGAATATTCAGGACTGATTTCCTTTAGGATGGACTGGTTGGATCTCCTTGCAGTCCAAGGGACTCTCAAGAGTCTTCTCCAGCACCACAGTTCAAAAGCATCAATTCTTTGGTACTCAGCTTTCTTTATAGACCAACTCTCACATCCACACATGACTACTGGAAAAACAACATGTTGTCAATCACTATAACATGGCAACTCCCTACATAAAATACTATAAGGAAATTTAGTAATGAAAAAAATAACTTGCTCAAGGTCAAAGTTAAAAGCCTGGGGAGCCAGGTTTCAGACTCAAACTGCTAGATTCTTGCTCTCTGCACTGTAAGACACACATCGGGCACACCAATGAAGACGTCTGTTTCTGGTTGGGGTGATCAAAGACTGTCATAGAGCAGTGTCATCCGAGCTGGGTCTTGAAGGATGTACATTTACCTCTCAGTGCCTGCGAGAAGTCAATTCCAGGACTGATGCTCAAGTCCCTTATATAAAATGGTAGTGTTTGCATATAACCCATGCACGTCCTCCCATATACTTCCTGTCATCTCTACATTACTTATTGCTGTTGTTCAGTTGCGTTGCTAAGTCATGTCTGACTCTTTGTGACCCCATGAACTACAACACTCCAGGCTTCTGCTCTGTTAATAGTTACCTGCACTAGGTAAATTTAAGTTTTGCCTTTCCAAACTTTCTGGAATTAAAAAAAATAATATCTTCCATTCACAGCTGGTCAGATTTACAGATGCAGAACCCTCGGATATGGAGGGCCCACTGTGCAAGTTTATGACAGAGTGGTGGAAGGGAATAAAATAAAGATGTGGAGACAGAAAAGTACAGAAAGGAACTTAAAAGAAGTCTAATTTAGTGGCAGCTTAGTGAGTAGAGGGAAATAAAATGGACAGGTTGAAGCTGGGTTGGGGGTGTCAAGCAGAAGTCCAGTGGTAACCATTCATGTATTGAATTGGGTCCAGGGCAAAAATCCCAATTCTATGGCCTGGTTTCCTTGGAGAGCAGAGTTCAGCAGGAATCCAACAAGAGAGTTCAACACTCACTTTCCACCTTCGTGTCTGTGCTTCCCTGTCAGGGCACCCTCAGTTCCCTCTTCCACTCCCCACCTCTATCCCCCATTCTTCTGCCCCGCCCCAGTCCTCCACTAGTCCCCATCCAGAGTAGAACCAGTGGTTTCCTGGTTGGTAAGAACATGAGCCTCCCACTGGCCACTTTTTAACTATGGTCAGAATGTCGGTGTGTTAAAGTACACCCTCATCTGCGTCATTTCCTGTGTCCACACCGTCAGCTCCGTGCTTCCAGCCCAGGACCCTGATGGTGCTGCTGTCTTGCTTTAAGACCTTCTTCTGTCTTTCTTGATGCATCTTGGCGGCTAAGTGGACTCCTGCTCATCTTAGACTCAGGGGCCAAACAAAAAGAAGCCTTTCTTAGACTTCTTTGTGCTATGCTGTGCTCAGTTGTGTCCGACTCTTTGTGACCCCATGGACTGTAGCCCACCAGGCTCCTCTGTCCATGGGGATTCTCCAGGCAAGAATACTGGAGTGGGTTGCCATGCCCTCCTCTAGGGGATCTTCCCAACCCAGGGATTGAACCCAGGTCTACTGCATTTGGATTCTGTACCACCTGAGCCACCAGGGAAGCCCAAGAATACTGGAGTGGGTAGTCTATCCCTTCTCCAGGGGAACTTCCTGACCCAGGAATCGAACCAGGGTCTTCTGCATTGCAGGTGGATTCTTTACCAGCTGAGCTGCCCAGGACTTAAACCTTATTTGCCAAATCTGCCCTGAGTTGAAATAATTGAGTCCTTGCCCAGCTGTTAATAAATCGGCATCTTGTTTTCCTGTTGGTTTATACTCATCACCAGTCCCAGGAAAGGCAGATACTTCTGAGGGGTAGTGATGGGGGGCAGGGGCAGGAATTCATAGGGGTGGGGTGGCAAAACTTTCTGGCTTCATATTTTTTCAGTTCCATACCCCAAAAAAGGAAAAATTTTCAAAATTCAGTTTCATGCTGCAAATACTTATTGGGCTTATAGCACATGTAAGAAACTGTTCTTGATGTTGGGAACCAGCTGGGGCAAGGACAGGAGATAAAATAGCTTCCCTCACAGAACTGCAGTACAAAATTACGTTGATTTAGTTTACCATAGAAGTTTAATAGAAGAATTCACTTCTTCCAATTTACTGCAAACTCTACAAAATATCAAATGACAAATTGACTCATAAGAGCTCTTAGAAGTGAGAACTGGGTGTCTTCCAGGGGGTTACATAAGACAATACTGTTTATAAAAACGAGCTTCTTTTGTAGTTTTTCGTGATTCTGGAAGCTTCAGTCACCTTTCTCACCTCTGATAACTTTCAGAAGTCGTGCAAAAATGCTACCCAACAAGGCTTTTTAAAGCAAAAGCAGGACACTCCCCTAGTCTAGGATCCAGCTCTTTTCAAATTTCATCATAGATAACAGAAAACAAATGTTCAGAATAATTGTAAACAAACAAGAGATTTCCAGAAGCTTCAACTTTTAAAATTAGGTCTCAGAAAGTACTATTCCAATTGTGAGATTTATCCCCATCTTAGAATATCATCCTTAAAACTGTGTGACTGGAAAATTCTTTGCAATGTTCTTTTTCACTGTTCAATAGCATCTTTGCCTCCTCCTGGGCATATTGTGCTACCAGACAGAATATAAACTTCATTCTTTATTACAGAAAGTATCTATAAATGTCCACAGGAATATTCTTAATAGGTTTTGTTCGTTTTCATGCTTTTCTTGTGATAATTATGAGACATTGATTCTTTGCCAAGTAGCTCCAGTGTTCTGTGACTCTAGTCCAATTAATAGTTTCAAAAAGAAACTAAACCCCAGAGTTATGAGGGAGAATCAAACATGAAAAACAATGAAAAATTGAGATGGAAAAGAGCAAAAGCAGATTTCCCTGCCACCTTTTGGAGAGTGGACCCCAAAATACACCTTCCCCATTTTTTCCTCATCCTTGGTTCCTTTCAGAAACCAGATTCCTTATCAGATAAAATAAAAGCAAGCTTAGGCACAACTCCTATGACTTTTACATACATGGATGGAGAGACACAATAGATACCTATTGAAAGGGTCTAAATGCTTGCCAGTGGAAGAGCATCAAGACATGTGAGTTTTCTAGGGTGTGCCCTTCACTGGCAGGGCTCATCAGAGACATGTTATTAGGCACTGTAGGAGAAGTGTGGCCTTTTGTACCCACCATTTTCCCCATCCCTGAAGCAAACATAGAAGGAACATTCTGCAGTTTTCCTGGGTATGAAAGACCCAAGAAAGACACTGTAGCATTTGCTTCTCACAGGGAAGAAAGGGGACAGTGAAGTGAAAAGAGGCCCATCTGCTGTTGCCATCAGAAAACACCTGTGTTACAAAGGGTGTTCCTACACCATCAGGGTGAAAATTTCTGGTTAATTCCAACTATGCCTTTAGGGAGAAGCTGGAAGGTAAGAATTAGGTTACCGTGCTTCCTGCTCCCTTCCAAGCTTCCACTGCCCCCACTTCGTGTCTGTTCATGGGCACGAAAGGGAACTAGCACCTCGACCTTTGCCCAATGAGCCACAAGATGTGTTCAGTGTTATTTCCTAGAGCCATGATATCTTCTCAAGAAGGTTACACATCAGCGGTCACACCATCTTTAAAGACAGAACGGCAGCGTCTCTTGGTCCAGCTACACCCCTATACTGCGTTGTCCCCTGACTGCAAGGGAGCGGCTTGCTTGCTCAGCAATGAGTCAGCCATGCTTCTAGCTCTCTGTCAGCTGTATAGTCAAGGCTTACACAAATGGCTTCTTTTATTCAACCCTAGTTCTTCAGTAGTTAGGCTTCTGTACTCTTTTAGTCCGTTTGAGCTACTCTAACAGAATCCTACAGGCTGGATGGCTTACAAACAGCAGTAGGTCATTTCTCACATTTCTGGAGCAGAGATCAAGGCACCAGCACGGTTGTGTTCCACCAGCTTCCTGATTCACAGCCAGCATGTTCTCTCTGTACCCACAGATGGTGGAAGGAGTGGGGGAGCTCAGAGGGGTCTCTTATAAGAACACTAACCCGATTCATGAAGGCCCCACCCTCATGACCTAAGCACCTCCCAAGAGCTCCATTGTGTAACATCATTGCTGTGGGGTTGGAGGTGGTGGCTAGGATTTCAGCATAGGAATTTGAGGGGATGCAGACATTCACACCATATACTGTCTTCTCAGAGACTTTATTTCTTGTCTTGTATGGTAGTAGGCTTCCTAGTGGCTGAACTGTTCCATTCTTGACTTCGTTTTCTCCCAACTTGTAGCAGCCCTTGTCCTAGCCATGTGGGCTTTTTCAGAATACCTGACCCACTCTCAGTTTGCCAGTTACCATGGGCTTTTATTTTGTGTATTGCCTGGTTTTCTCCTGAGGACTAACTCTGAGCTTTAAGAGTTCTTTTTCAGCTCACGTTGCCAGGTGCCATTTGTTCCTAAAACAGTTGAGCCTTGACCTTGCTTGCTTGCTCAAAAATCTGGCTTTCTCTTGACACTGCGGCTTTGATTGGATACTTAGCCTATTCTTTTTCCACTTTTGCTCATTTTACCACCATCTAAACTCTGGTTTGAGAAAACTAAATCTGACAGCTGAAAAGAGCACTTAAAAATTCATTAATTGGGTTCTCATTTACAACTGTGTTGTGTTTTTCTGCCTTTTCTAGAATTAATATTGCTTCTTGTGAATTCATGAATTTATTTGAATACTTTTGCTTTTGTTTGATTTTCATACATCTTATATTTTCAAGCAGTTAGTATTTTTGCATAATGATACTGATAAAGCTTGATATCACCCCTAAACAAGTAAATTATTAACTTAAAACAGATTTAGGTAGAATTCTGTTTCCTTCATTTGCTAATAGCCTATCATAAGAACATAGGAATTTGAACTGAGTCATGCCAGGGTCAATCCATTCCAGTGTTCAGCTATGAACAGCTACTTCAAGCAACATGCAATGGTGATTTGAAATTGTGCTACCTAACAAGCTTTAAAAGTAACTGTATGCCAGAAGGATAATAGCAGTTTATAGCCCTTTTAGTCATAAATTTGTCCATGTCTTTTATGATTCTGTTTGTATTTCCTAAGAGAACCACTTCTGCTGTGGATATCAGTCAGCTCTCTTTGGCTATATCAAATAGACATAGGTACAGAAAGTGATGGAGGGGGAATAAATTTTATTATTCATGCTAATAAAATGTAATTAAAGTATGGTTTGATCCAGAAAAGTGACTGTAAAATATTTTATATGTTTGGTGCTCTTAGTTTGAGGTAGGGGAAAGAATAAAGACCTCAAAGACAGATCCAAAGACCTGTCCTTTCCTATCTTCATGACCTCTCTGAACCTGTTTATTTAATCTGTTAAGAAAAAGTTAATATTTATCTTTAAGGTCTGCTGTTAGAGTTAAAATAATAATAAATGAACTCAGTACTTAGTAAGAAGTTAATATATGAAAGTGCAATAGCTACAAACAGGAAACCATAGCGGTGCTTTTGGGGGCAGGGGTGCTGCAGACCAGGCCCCAGTGAGCTTGAGAAGCCACAGGAAGTGCTCCAGTGCTCAGCTGCCCCATCCCCACTCCTTCTTTGGCCTGGTTGAACCCCAAGAGCATAGTGACCAGAACTTATTGCCACTCTGCCCCCTTTCTAAGAAGGTATATATACAGGAGGAATCAGTGGAGAAATAAATACTAATAATACTAAATACTAAATACTGATTTGATATATCTCAATTGAAAATATTCTTTGAATTAAAAAAATGAAGAAGGGATACTAAAGAATTAAAAATATATTTGGTCTTGGCAACATATAGGCAGAACTGTCAAAAGGAACATGGTCTAAACCTGCACTGTCTAATACAACAGACACTGACCTCATGTAGTTATTTATACTTAAAATTTTAAAATTAAACCTGTGGTCGTACTAGCTGCAGTTTAAATGCATTGCTTCTATCAAAAGGCAACAGTCTGGAATTAGGCAGCCTCTCACATTGCAAGGAACTGGCCAATTCCAGTTTCTAGTTCCCCTTCCCCACCACGTTAATGGCTTCTTGGTCTCTGCTCCCTTGTCCCGTGGCACAAAGTGCCAAGGCACATTTGTCTGTTCTTACAGCATCTAGCAGAGCCTGTCTTGTTTCAAGGTTCAGTTCAGTTCAGTTCAGTCGCTCAGTCGTGTCCGACTCTCCGCGACCCCGTGAATCACAGCACGCCAGGCCTCCCTGTCCATCACCAACTCCCGGAGCACACTCAAACCCATGTCCACAGAGTCAGTGATGCCATCCAGCCATCTCATTCTCTGTCGTCCCTGTCTCCTCCCGCCCCCAACCTTTCCCAGCATCAGAGTCTTTTCCAGTGAGTCAACTCGTCGCATGAGGTGGCCAAAGTATTGCAGTTTCAGCTTTAGCATCAGTCCCTCCAATGAACATCCAGGATTGATCTCCTTTCGAATAGACTGGTTGGATCTTCTTGGTACCTATTCACTAAATTCAGCTCAGATATTAACCTTTGAGAGCATAAAACCCTTCACAGGAATAACTTAGTTTTCACATTCAAAGTAATGATTAACATACCTCTCAGTATAGAATTTCAGGAGGAGAATTAAAGATGTGGAATATACCCTGTTCTCTTTAAAAAACCATGGTATTTGGGTGTCTCCATGGTTCCCTCTGTCCATAGCTGGTTCTATTCTGACTCCATTAATTGAGTAGGTTAAAACATGAAATATCTCTTGGAGGAATCAAATTTTGAGAGACAAATATGGCAGTTATATTTATTGTTTGGGAAGTTTTTTAAAAGTGTATTCTGTTCATATTATGGGCCATGTGATTCTAATAAAGCCCAACTGTTAGTGAGTTTGAAATGGTTAAACAGTTAAACTCTGAAGTTCTGCTCCCAGGTGGAGCTCTTAATGATCTGAAAGTGTCAGGATGTTAATTGACTGAGAACAATAGAGGGGTCATATCTGCTCAGATCTGATCCAGAAATTCCTTCTTCCTGCTTGAAATTGCTGTTTTCAGTATTTTCATTGCCCTAATAAGGCAGAATACAGAAGGTGTTTCCGGAGGGAGAGGATGTGAGGTCACATGATAAATAGAGAAGACATTTCCATTATGTGGCAAGTATTTCACAGGGATCCTTGGAGAATTGCAACCCTTTAAATATAGCTGGTGGATACCATACCTAAAACTAGCACTTTGAACAGTCATAATACAAGAGACTATTTTCTGCTTTAATACATAAGAGTGACAAACTCAGAACAAAATTCCCTGGGTCTAGACTCAACAGAAGATATATAAAAGGATCAATAGAACCTGGAGGCCCAATGTAAGATGAGAATTCTGACCAAACTAAAACAGAAACAATGCTACCAGTCACATTGAAAGAAGTCAACAACTCAACACTTGCCAGGAAGAAAGGATAGATATGAAGTGGTATTAGAATTCTCACCATGTATTAAAATTTGCTCAGTTAAGTTATTAAGTTCTAATTAAGTACATGGTTCATGATATATAGTGTGAACTCATCTTTTTCAATTAATTACTTGATTTTTTAAAAATCTTGGTTAAAATTCATTTCCTATTCATAAATAGATGAATAGATATCTTATTCATCATTTCTATTCATAGATAGCATTGACCTGAATCAAACAGACTGCTAGATATTTCTTCAGTAAACGTGGGTTTCAGTTCAGTTTTTCAGTCATGTCCAAGTCTTTGCAACCCCATGGACTGCAGCTCACCAGGCTTGCCTGTTCATCACCAACTCCTGGAGCTTGCTCAAATTCTTATCCATCGAGTTGGTGATGGGTTTAGGAAACTGTAAACAAAGTGAACAGACAACCCTTAGAATGGGAGAAAATAATAGCAAATGAAACAACTGAAAAAGGATTTATTTCCAAGCAGTTCATGCAACTCAATACCATAAAAACAAACAACTCAATCAAAAAGTGGGCAGAAGACCTAAACAGACATTTCTCCATAGAAGACATACAGATGGCTAGTAAACACATGAAAAGATGCTTAACATCACTTGTTAGTAGAGATTAGTTAGTAGAGCACATCAAAACTGCAATGAGATATCACCTCACACCCATCAGAATTGTTTTTGTTGTTGTTCCATTGATCAGTCATGTCTGACTCTTTTTCGACCCCATGGTCAGAATGCAGGTATGCATGCTTAGTTGCTTCAGTCGTGTCTAACTCTTTGAAACCCCATGGACTGTAGCCTGCCAGGCTCTTTTGTCCATGGGATTTCCCAGGCAAGAATACTGGTGTGGGTTGCCATTTAAGAATGGCCATCAAAAAATCTACAAATGATCAATGCTGGAGAGGGTGAGAAGAAAAGGGTACCCTCTTGCACTATTGGTGGAAATGTAAATTGATACAGCCACTATTTAGGACAACATGGAGATTCCTTAAAAACCTAGGAATAAAACTACCATATGACCCAACAGTCTCACTCCTGGGCATACGCCCTGAGGAAACCATAATTGAAAAAGACAGGTACCCAATGTTCATTGCAGCACTGTTTATAATAGCTAGATCATGGAAGCAGCCTAGGTGTCCATCGACAGATGAATGGATAAAGAAGCTGTGGTACATATATACAATGAAATATGACGCAGGCATAAAAGGGAATGCATTTGAGTCCATTCTAATGAGGTGAATGAACCTAGAGTCTATTATACAGAGTGCAGTAAGTCAGAAAGAGAAAAACAATGTCGTATATTAACATGTATATGTGGAATCGAGAAAGATGGTCCTGATGAACCTATCTGCAGGGCAGCAAGGGAGTTGCAGACACGAGAGCAGACTTGTGGACGTGGAGGAGGAGAGGAGAGGGTGGGATGAACGGAGAAAGTAGCATGGAAACCTATACACTACCATATGTAAAATAAATGGAGTTTGCTGTATAACTCAGGGAACTCAAACTGGTGCTCTGTGACAACCTGGAGGGGTGGGATGGGCTGGGAATGGGAGGGAGGTTCAGACGGAGGGGACTTAGGTATACCTATGGCTGATTCATGGGCTTCCCTGGTGGCTCAGAGGTTAAAGCATCTGCCTCCAATGCGGGAGACCCGGGTTCGATCCCTGGGTCGGGAAGATCCCCTGGAGAAGGAAACGGTAACCCACTCCAGTATTCTTGCCTGGAGAATCCCATGGACGGAGAAGCCTGGTAGGCTACAGTCCACAGGGTCGCATAGAGTCGGACACGACTGAGCAACGGAACGGACGGATGGCTGATTCATGGTGATGTAGGGCAGAAACTAGCACAATTTTGTAAAGCAATTATCCTTCAATTAAAAAGAAATAAAAATATATATAATTGGAAAATAAATGATGGGTTTATTTGGGATCAGTAGAGAATTATAGGAGAAGGCAATGGCACCCTACTCCAGTACTCTTGCCTGGAAAATCCCATGGATGGAGGAGCCTGGTAGGCTGCAATCCATGAGGTCGCTAAGAGTCGGACACGACTGAGTGACTTCACTTTCACTGTTCACTTTCATGCATTGGAGAAGGAAATGGCAACCCACTCCAGTGTTCTTGCCTGGAGAATCCCAGGGATGGGGGAACCTGGTAGGAGGCCGTCTATGGGGTCACACAGAGTCGGACACGATTGAAGTGACTTAGCAGCAGCAGAGAATTATAACTCAGGTGTCTGTAATCACTTGTTGAGCCACAGGCAAGTCCTCACTCAGCAAGGAAAGAATATTTATATAAAGGAGGAAAGGAAATTGGGGAAAACTACAGTAAACAAAGAGTCCATGGCTCTTCATTGGCTGAGTCCTTGCCAGGAAAGAACGTTGGTCTCTGCTGCCATCACAGGGCCTGAGAGCTCCCCATTCTGGTCTCCAGATTCTATTTAACTGAGGTTTTTATTTACGAATATTTTACAAGAGCTATTTTGCTTGGCTCGACTGTCAGTTGATACTTGGGTTTGAGATTGTATGCTCTACCTTGCAATGTGAGAGAAAAGGTGCCCCACCTAAACGTATCTTAACAGGACTTGTTTCTGCTCAGCCAGCCAACACAAGTCATGTGTTAGAGGAAAGACAAGGTCATGACACAACACTCCCAGAGACTCTGGCCGACCAAATAGGATCTCTGATCTATCTCTGCTTCTGATTTTCCCTTTGTCTTTGGCAGAGTCACTCAACTTTTAGCTGCCTAACTCTCCCGACTCTTAAAACTGTGTGTGTGCATGCTCAGTCATGTCCAGCTCTTTGCGAACCACCAGGCTTCTCTGTCCACGGAATTTTTCCAGTCAAGAATACTGGAGTGTGTTGCCATTTCCTACTCCAGGAGAACTTCCTGACCCAGGGATCAAAGCCGTGTCTCCTAAGTCTCCCGCGTTGGCAAGCTAACGCTTTACTACTGCACCACCTGGGAAACCCCGCACTTGAAGTAAGGGAACTCCAGTTCCTGAGCCATTTAACAGGACTGTTTGCCTTCCACGCTGGAGTTATGATCTACCCAAGTCCAGATGAGCATCAATAGCTTGTTTCCAAAATGTCTTCAATTATCATGTACTTTTCTACGAAAGATTGAAAAAGTACTGTGAATCATCCCAAACCTTTCTCTATTCCCCTTCCCCACCCAAGCTAAGCACACTTGAACAAATACAGTATGAGGTTGCACTGTGTTGGCAAGGATGTTTTTAAATGTGTGTATGTGTGTGTTTACCCATGTGGTTTAAAAATAACCTAAGTGAACTAAGTAAAGTAAGCTTATGCCATGCTTACCAGGAATATTAGGAAGCAGAGGCCCTTCAATATCTGAATTAGCTCTGGCACTGTTTCAGGAAAAAACTGGCTCACATCTCTTGCATAAGTCTTATGTAAGAGATTAGATGTGGTGCCTGAACTATCCCACTTCCCTACAGCATGGAAAAAAGAAAAGTATGCTGTGTCGTTGTTCCTTGCTAGCTCTCTCAATGTCAAGGGATTCTTTACTTATAGAAGTAAAGCATCTCAGTTCCTAAGGAAAAAAAAGAGAGAAAAAAAGCTTAGTTTTTCTAGTGTCTGTAGCACAAACATATGTAGAAGTAAACGGAAGAGGGAAGAGGGGAAAGCTAAGGTACAGGCAATAAGTAGTTCAGAACTTGGGCAGGTATTTAAATTGGTTCTTGTATAAACAGTAACAAGAATAACCATTTTGCAGTTAAACTTGAAACTCCAAAGCCACATTCCATACATAGCTTATTCCATATCACTGAAGAAATAATTAGATTTTCCCACAACTCATAAAATAGTGCCTCAGAATTTAGAGTTCACAGTTCATTACCATAATCATTATATTCTGGAAAGAATTTAGAGCAAATCTGATCTCCAGATATTTTGACCAAAATAGGAATGAAGGACAGACATGGTGTGGATAACCTCCCCTGTACTGTAAGTGTTGTCACACCCAAGGCCATGTGCCCAATGCACAGGGACACTAAACGAACCAAAACATCAGAGCTTGGGGCAGAAAAAGGTTTATTGCAGAGCCCAGCAAGGAGAATGGGGAGCTTGTGCTCGAAAGACCCAGGCAGACTTCTGGATGATTTTCAGGGAAGAGTTTTTAAAGGCAGCATTTGGACTGAAGGGGGTATGACTTTCTCCTGATTGGTTGCTGGTGAGGTAACAGGGCGGTGTTCCAGGAATTCTCCTGCTCAGCCCAAAGTTGCCATCCTCCACCTGGGTGGGGGCCTTGGTTCCTGTAGAACAACTTGAAGATATGCATCAGATGGTTGTATATATCCCTCGAGAAGGAACTCGGACTCTGTCTTCATGAGGCACTGTGGTTTCCTGGCTGCTCTTCCTTTGTTTCTGCACCCCCACCTTCCCTAATTAGTAACGGCTCAGATCTGCCCTCTGGAACTCGGGGAAAGTCTAGAAGGCTAAAGGCTTTTTCCTACACACCAGAAACGGGGGGCACAAAAAAGCTTTTGTTCCCTGGAAGGGCTCCACAGAGTGATGCTCTGTTTCGTAAGTTTCTGTTTAGTTCTCATTTCTGCCGTAAAGAGTTTTCTCTTTGAAGCTGTGTGGTGGACAGAAAAGAGCTTAAAATGTCAAGTCAGGCCAACTAACTCAGGTATAAATATACCAGCATCATCAATTACTTGCTGTGGGACCAAGAACATTTGCTTAATCACTTTGAGCTTACTTTCTCCACCCGAAAGGAGAATTATTATTATCTACCCTATCGGGTTGTTATCAGAATTTAGATTAAACCAACCAACTTGTGTTGAGTGCTTTTGTGATACTGTGTTTAACAATAAGAAATATGTAGTTAGTCTTCTGAATCTATCCCTGGCACAGTTCCTAACACCATTGGAATTTCCTGAGTGATAAGAGTGAGAAAGGTGTTTTGTTATTCATTTTTTATTCTCCACCCAGAGTTTGTGTTAGTGAAGTGACTTTTGGAAAGCCCCTAGGGATGGATGCTATTCACTAGAGGAACCAACTGGCTACTGAAAAGATAGGAACTTTCAGCCCCACCCCCTGACCTCCAGGGAGGGGAGAGGGGCTGAGGGATCAATCTTTTGTGTATGTGTGTGTGCTAGTCGCTCAGTCATGTCTGACTCTTAGTGGCCTCATGGACTGTAACCTGCCAGGCTCCTCTGTTCATGGAATTTTCCAGACAAGAATACTGGAGTGGGTAGCCATACTCTTCTCCAGGAGATCTTCCTGACCCAGGAATCGAACCTGGGTGTCCTGCGTTGTAGGCAGATTCTTTACCGTCTGAGCCACCTGTGAAGCCGCATCATAGATGGCCAAAGATTTCATTGGCCATCTTACTTCAGGAAGACTTCATAAAGCCCCCAAAGGATGGGGTTCAGACAGCTCCCAGGCTGGTGAGCAAGTGGAAGTGTTAGGAGGATGACACACCCAGAGAGAATGTGGAAGCTTCAGCCCCTTCCATGTACCTGGCCCTTTGTGGCTATTCCATCTGGCTGTTCCTGAGTTATATCTTTTTATAATAAGCTAGTAACTTAGTAAGTGAACTGTTTTCCTGAGTTCTGTGAGCCACTCTGGCAAATCAGTCAAACCCAAGGAAGGGATCATGGGGACATTTGATTTATGAATGGTTGGTCAGAAGCACAGATGTTTTATTTGGAGGCAAACTACTCTGAGACTGTCTTCACCAGTAGTTTATTTAACACAGGTTCACTACAGGAATTATCATTTATAATAATATTTTACAAGCCAATATTTCATAAACCAATAAAGAAATAATATATTTCAAGCCAGTAATAGGTTAGTTACACTATTGTTCCAGGCAGAGGGGAAGTCAAAGGAATAAAGTCCAAATTCAGTTGAAGAGCACCTTCCTATGAGTTGGTTTTCAGCAGTAAGTCCTTCCAACTAAAAATGCAGAAGTGGAGTGTGTTGTAGCAGACAACACAGGAGTGGTTTTCTTAGCTTACTATGTAACTGTCATATTCGCAGCACTTTATCCAGAAAAAAATACTCATTTCATTCTCAGAGCAATCCTATGAAGTAGATGTTATTATTATCCTTTCTTTCCTGATGAGGAAACCAAGGCCCAAAATAACTCATAAATGGGGTAATAAGGTGTGAATGAGGTCCTGTGACTCTGGAGCCTGCCAACGTGTAAAATAACAAAATATATTATTGTTGTTTAGTCACAAAGGCGTTTCTGACTCTTTGCGACCCCATGGACTGTAGCCCGCCAGGCTCCTCTGTCCATGGGATTTCCCAGGCAACACTGGAGTGGGTCACCATTTCCGTCTCCAGAGAACAAATACATTAGCTCTTAGCGAACCACAGGGCCCATATTAAGTTCTCATGAATGGTTGTTACACTTCTCTCTCCTCTTTCCAGAAAAGAAAATTTGGAATGAGATAACATATGTTCCATCTTCCTGGAGGGTCCCCCCTGAGCCAGGAGGTAGCTTTAGATGGCATCAGCTTCTTGTTTAAAGCTGCACTTCTGAGCAATCCCAGGAGGGCCCTGGGGTACTGAGAGTTACCACAGACCTCAGCAGTCCCTGGGCTGGGCTTTACTCAGAAGCACAGAGATACAGGGAATGGGTCTTTAACATGGTTTGTTTAGTTTAATTTTTTGACCATGCCACACGACATATTGAATCTTAGTTCCCTGACCAGGGATCAAACCCAATCCCCCTGCAGTAGAAGCGCAGAATCCTAACCATTGGACCACCAGGGGTGTCCCTTATACATGGAATTTTGAAAAGTTTCACATTGAAGGAATTGGAAGCAGATTTAGTGGTCTACTGGAATAATTAGGCTGGAATAATTAAAACACACAAGCTGGAATCAAGATTGCCGGGAGAAATATCAATAACCTCAGATATGCAGATGACACCATCCTTATGGCAGAAAGCAAAGAAGCACGAAAGAATCCCTTAATGAAAGTGAAAGAGGAGAGTGAAAAAGTCTGCTTAAAACTCAACATTCAGAAAACTAAGATCATGGCATCTGGTCCCATCATTTTATGGCAAATAGATGGGGAAACAGTGGCAGACTTTATTTTGGGGGGCTCTAAAATCACTGCAGATGGTGACTGCAACCATGACATTAAAAGACTCTTATTCCTTGGAAGAAAAGTTATGACCAACCTAGACATATTAAATCTAGACCAACCTAAACCAACCTCTGCATATTAAAAAGCAGAGACATTACTTTGCCAACAAAGGTCTGTCGAGTCAAGGCTATGGTTTTTGCAGTAGTCATGCATGGATGTGAGAGTTGGACTCTAAAGAAAGCTGAGCGCTGAAGAATTGATGCTTTTGAACTGTGGTGTTGGAGAAGACTCTGGAGAGTCTCTTGGACTGCAAAGAGATCCAATCATTCCATCCTAAAGGAAATCAGTCCTGAATATTCATTGGAAGGACTGACGCTGAAGCTGAAACTCCAATACTTTGGCCCCCTGATTCAAAGAAGTGACTCATTTGAAAAGACCCTGATGCTGGGAAAGGTTGAAGGCAGGAGGAGAAGGGGATGACAGAGGATAAGATGGTTGGATGACATCACCGACTCAATGGACATGAGTTTGAGTAAGCTCTGGGAGTTGGTGATGGACAGGGAAGCCTGGTAGGCTGCAGTCAATGGGGTTGCAAAGAGTCAGACACGACTCAGCGATGGAACTGAACTGAAAACAAGCCTGAAATATCTGCATAAAGAAAACTTGTGCTTTTTAATGGTTATCAGGGAAAAGAAAGTCTGCATATGTCTTTGGCATATATGAATTAAGACATTAAGTCATGGTTGTTTTAAGATGAGGTGTGGTCAGAGTCATAGAACTTCTTCAGAAACATTGTGTAATGATATAGATAATCCATGTAAATGATATAGATAGTCCACAGTGACATTCATAGAGCAATATCAGGTAATTTTTCATTGTTTTACTATTACAGTTGGTCTTATAGTGTGTAAACTTTTGAGAACCTCTGGTTGGAATGGAAAATGTTTCTTGCCCCACATATTCCTAGACGAGAGGGTCAACTGCACTGATTTCAGTGTCTCAAGCAAAATCAAATCCAAAAGCTGCTCAGAGCGCCTGAAGTGTGATGGAGGGTCACCAAGTCAACTGGCCCGGCCTTGTGTGCTTCTCAGGGCATTGGCTTTCCTGCAGCCTCTTCCTGTGAGAACCACGATTTCAGGGCTCCCTCATTTCACACATCAGCTAATTTGAAGGAACTGACTCACTCCCTGCTTATAATTAGTTATCATGCCCCGGTACCTTCAATATAGAAATTTACCCACATTTAGTCAACCACATACAATTCACAACTGTTTAAACTTACAGCTTTGTTTGCAGATTAGTGAGATAATAAATGTTATTCAGGCCACTGAGAAGTAGTTCTACTACCTGTAAGTTCTTTAGATCTGAATGCCTTGAAAATGACATCTATTTATGGGTTCACTGCTCAGTTGGGTCTCGGCTTATGACATACTTTTACCTTTATTTTAATATTTTTTAGAATTTTCATGAAGCATAGTTGATTTACAATGCTGTGTTAATTTCTGCTGTCCAGCAAAGTGACTCTGTTATACATATATATTATTTTTAATATTCTGTTCCATTATACTGGAGAAGGGAGAGGCTACCCACTCCAGTATTCTAGCCTGGAGAATTCCATGGACTGTGTAGTCCATGGGGTCGTCAAGAGTCAGACCTGACTGAGCGACTTTAACTTTCACATAGTGTATCACAGGCTACTGAATGTAGTTCCCTGTGGTACACAGTAGGACCTTGTTGTTTGCACTTGTTTTTGTATTAACTCTTTTCCCAAGCCCATCCGTTGGTAACACTTGACCCAACTTCCCTGGGTCATGCAAAACAGCTTTCTATATGAACAGACTGGACACTGAAGGTGCTTGTCCGCACATGTGCGGTGTCCCATCAGGTTCTCCTTGGTGTCCATAGGTCATAAGCCAATAGCAGCTTAATGTGTAGCTGGAGGGATGCTTCCAGTGTCAACCTGTATATTAAGTACTAGTAAAACTTGCTTGTGTTTAGATGAAAAGTAAATAGAATTTCTCCAGTGACCCTTCTTGTACATATCCAGAAGAGTGTGCACCCCAGTTTGAACACCATTACTCCCTTAAGGTACAGTTATAGAGAGCTCATCCAAACCCATCCTTTTAACAATTGATGTATATAAAGGAAGGATCCTTGAAAGTTTTTTGCAGAGTTGTTTATGCTGCTTACCCCTAACAAACTCTCCCTGGAACTTACAGTTTAATGCAATTCTATTTTTCCACTGTTCTGTATCATTTGGGAGTTTTGCTGCACATGATTGTAGAGCTGGCTTATTCCGTCTTAGAGTTTGTGGCAGGCCTGTGATATATGGCCCAGTTCTAGCATATGATAGTAATTCATTTCAGTTTGCTAAATACTGTCACTGAAGTGAACCTCTGATCCCCAGGGAGCAGTAGGCCATGTGGCCACATAAACAGCGCAGTTGTAGGTCAGATCTGTTTTTATCCACAAAGACATGTCATATTTAGATGTGGTATGATTCAGAGATTTAGATATTAAAATAGTTTTAAATATATTTTACAATAAGAATAGAAACATTAGAAATCTCTCTGCTGCGTTTGTGCAGAAAATTGTATTTACTGTAAGAGCTTGATACTGAATGGCTTTAGACACTGGACTTCTTTGGAGATGAGCTATGACTGGATTTGTTGGTTTGAGGGTGGCACTAAAGTTTGCTAGAATTGATGAACTTTCTCCATGTTGTTTTATATTTATTTCTCTGCACTGGGTCTTAGTTGAAACACTTGGGATCTAGTTCCCTGGCCAGGGTTTGAACCCAGGCCATCTGCTTTGGAAACGTAGAGTCTTAGCCTCTGGACCACCAGGGAAATCCTGAATGTTCTCTTTGCCCTGTACCACCATGGAGATAGTTCTCAGGTGAAGAGAATACTAGAATGAGTATTCATGAATACAAGACATAATTTAACATTCACTGTTTCCTCAGACTTTTCTTGAGATTGGTGTATATTAATAAGAGTAGAGAATAAGAAAGAATTCAGTTATCCTAGTATGTGAATAATACCAACTCTCAGATGCTAAGTCTCAAGTGCAGCTGGAGATTTAATTTCTAGGTTCAGAATATCAATCAGCCTGATTCTGTGGTTGGTGCCAGGAGTACTCATCAATGGGGGACTTAAGGACAAATCCCCCTATGCCAGGTTTTCTTGAACACTTCTGTGTACCTGCCAAGCAAATCATCTTGCAGCTCTCAGAAATTAAGGTCTTTAGTTAAATTCAGTGGCCAGCAGAAAATCCCCTCCAATAATGTATTTTGTGGTTGAGTGGGTAAGCAAAGCAATAAATATTCCACAGTCTTTTAACAACTGATAGGATGGAGTCTCTCCTGATTTCTATACTCTTGGAGTGGCACTGATATTGAAAAGGATTTTGTACATTTGTAACTTTTCAAACATACAAAGAAGACGAAGGAATAATACAGAGAATGTCTGTACACCCATATCATAGATTCAATAACATATCATTGTTTTACTGTCTTTATCTTCTTACTTGTATATTTACACACGCACATTTTTCCCCCCTAGCATGCCCTGATGATCTTTGCATAGCCGGCTATTTCTTTGGTGGCTGTTTTTTAAATTTTTATTTTTTAATTGAAGGATTATAGAATTTTGTTGTTTTCTGTCAAGCATCAACATGAATCAGCCATAGGTACGCATATAGTGGCTGTTAAATGGTGATTTTTAGTCTATCATTTCTTTAACATGTTAGTGGACATTCTTCCTAAAAGAAAATATTCCTTTCACTCAGCAACTGGTGATGATGATAATTCTCAGAAAGATCATGATGAGGGACTTCCCTGATGGTAAACAGTGGTTAAGACTTTGCTTTCCAATAAAGGGTGTGCGAATTCAATCCCTGGTCAGGGAGCTAAGATTCCACCTGCCTTAGGGACAAAAAAAAAAAAAAAAATACCAGAAACAGTATTGTAACAAATTCAATAATGACTTTAAAAATGGTCCATATCAAAAAAAAAAAAAGACCATGACAACCTATTTAAGATCATTTAAAAATCAAAATGGAGTAAATGTGGTTCAGGCATCCAGAATGGAGCCAGATGGCCATTGTTCAGACATGTTCCTGTATCACTGAGAACTTGCATTTTGTGTACTGTGTCAAACTCAAGAACCCCACCAGGCCTTTTCGAAAGAGTATCTGCTGGCAACTGCACGCTTAGGATCTCAAGGTCTCCCTTTATAACATGCAACCATTTTGGATCCCAGCCAATCCTTGCTTAACAAGCATTCTCACTTCTTGCCAGCTCCAGTCCTAATTCTGTACAAATAATTTATGTAACTTGGTGGATTTTGCCTACATAAGCCCACCCTCCCTCGCCCCCTGCCCAATTTTGTAGTATAGCAGAACATAGTTCAAGTGGTTCTTGAATCCATGTCACCCGGGCTATACTCCTTGGCTTGGCTCACATAAAATTCTCATATTTCTTTCATAATTTATTTATTTTTTAATTGAAGGATAACTGCTTTACAGAATTTTGTTGTTTTCTGTCAAACATCAACCTTCTTAGGACACACTGTTTATTGATTGTTGGCACTGATGGCAGAGAAAATGCTTAATTTTTTTCTCTAAAAAAGTTCAAATTAAACTTTTAGAATAATAGTAACTGCCACTTCTTTTTCTCTTTCCTGTTTTCTCCCTTCCTTCCTCTTGTTTTCTTTCAGCCTTTGTTAAATATCATTGTGGACTCATAGATTATTTATTCATCAGATTAAAATTATAGCCTTTTTTTTTTTTTTATGAGCTTCACATAGTGCAAACTTTGGCCAGTTGGAGGCTCTTCAAACTGTGCCCTTTGAAAGTTTTTTACTTTTTATTTTGAAATAGTTTCAAGCTTACAGACAAGTTGCAAGAATAATGCAAAAAACCTTCCTCATTTCATCACAAATGTATTAACATTGTACATTTGATTTATCACTCTCTTTCTGTTGTTTGTATTTTTCCCCAGAGCCATTTGAGTAAATCCTAGTCATGCCACCACATTAACTATGCCCATTTGAGTGTACATTTCCGCAAAAAATACGAGGCACTCTTATGTAACCCAAGGACAGCCAGCAAATCCAGAAAAAACAGTGATACAATATTACCATGATCCCCAAACTGCTTCAGTCACCTCCTGAGAAAGAAATTTAGTGCTCAGCTGTGTTGGAAAGAAGGCAGTTTAGAATGCTAAAACATGCAACCCAGAGATGAAATATGTTGCCTCTGTAGTGTGTATGACTCTGGTAACTATCTCTAGAACTGGAATGTTATTTCTCTGAATATCCTTGGAGTAAGGTCTTGTAGAAAAAGACGATTGAGAGAAAATAGCCATAAATTCAATTTTTGTTTTTCTCTGACAAAATAAATTCTTTTTTCATATAAGGACCTAAACAACTACAAAAAGTTAGTCTTAAGAGCAAGAATTAAAGAGAAGACCCCTTAACATTTGTAGGCCCTTGCTGACTTTCAAACTACTTTTGCTGTAAAATTTCATCTCCAGAGCTGCAAACTTAGTTAAAACTTCCATTAAAGTTTTCAAATATTGTAAATGGGCTCCTGGTCTTGGCTGGTATAGATCAGAATTGACTTCCTAAACACCAAAAATTTGGGTGTCTTGAGTTCTCTGGGGTCTACAAATATAGGAATATTGTGAATACTTTTCTCAGTTGTTCAGTTGTGTCCGACTCTTGTCGACCCTTTGGACTGTAGCCCATCAGGCTCCTCTGTCCATGGGATTTCCAAGGCAAGAATACTGGAGGAGTTGCCATTTCCTACTCCAAGGGATTTTTCTGACCCAGGAATCAAACCCATGTCTCCTGCATTGGCAGGTGGATTCTTTACTGCTGAGCCACCTGGGAAACCCACATATGACTTAGCAATATAATGTACTCTCACTCCAGAAATGAATAAGACAGCTTAAGTCTCTATTTTAAAAGTTTTGTTTTCCCCTATAAATTCTATTCTTTGTAAGAAATACAGGCCCATTCTGAAAACACGCCTTATAACCCTTCACAAATGATCTCAAGTCATTGCTAAAATGAAGCGGAAGCTCACATTTCATGAGATGGTCTTGTTTTGATAGTAAACTCTTGGATTATCTGCTCCTTACAGACTTTTGTATTAGCCTGAGGAGAGGATGAGGAGAAGGCAATGCAACCCACTCCAGTGTTCTTGCCTGGAGAATCCCAGGGACGGCGGAGCCTGGTGGGCTGCCGTCTGTGGGTTTGCACAGAGTCAGACATGACTGAAGTGACTTAGCAGTGGCAGCAGCAAGGAAAGGATGATGAACAAGTGCATGACCCATGTCACCACAGAGAAGAAACAGTCTTCCCCATATGCAGAATATGTCCCAACCCTGATGCCTTGCGTGTAATACTAGCTTGTACTTCCCCACTTCCGGACTAACCAGTGATTATTTTTACTTATTTACGACAGCCTTTCACCAAAAGGAATTTGAGGCAGCTTGCAAAACTGATTAATAGGATTGGAAAACAGACTTCAGAGCCAAACTCAGATTTTATCTGGAAGAAAGTTTCACCACAGTAAGTGTAACAGTTGATCAATGCCAGAAGTTTAAAAATTGCCTAGAAATATTCATTAATGCATATTGTGTATTTTCTGAGCTCTGGAGATATAAGTGCACTTCAGTAGCTACAGGATATAGCATGTTACATCAACTTAGATTACTTGCAGTTAAGGAAATACTGACAGCTTCCAAAATAAAGAAATATCCATGTAACAAAATGAGCTTCTCGGGTGGCACAGTGGTGAAGAATCCACCTGCCAATACAGGAGATGCAGGAGACATGAGTTCAATCTGTGGGTCAAGAAGATCCTTTGGAGAAAGAAATGGCAGTCCACTCCAGTATTCTTGCCTCCAAAATGCCATGGACAGAGGAGCCTGGTGGGCTCCAGTCCATGGGGTCACACATGACTGAGTGACTGAGCACACATACGTGTGTAAAATACACGAAGCTTGTCTTTTCATACGAGCCACTCTTTGTCCAAATAGTAATTCAGTCCAGCTACAAACAAAATTTTCCTGTGAAAGAAGATGTGATATTTGCTGATTTATTTTTTGCCAACCTGAAGAATTACCAAAATTCCCCCCAAGTAAGACCTAGAACTTTGGGATAATACTGCAGTTCCTAATTTTAAAACATTAAAATACTAAAATTAAAAAATAGAATTAAAACATAAAATTTAAAATTTTAAAATATGGGGATATTGAGCTGTTTTGGATTTTTTTAAAAAAACATATTGTAAAAACATATCCCAAATCAGAATATCCTAGTCCAGCCTCCACTGTTTCTTCCTTGGACCTCTGCAGTAGTCTTCCAGTTGGTTTGATCTCTTTCATGCTTACCAAACCAAGATCTGTTCTCTGCAAGACAGCCAACCTCTGAAGGTGAAAATCAAATCATGAACTCCTCTCATCAAACCCTTCATAGGCTTCCTGTTTTACTCAGTGATGTGATTTTGTGACCCCCCCCACCCATGTTTTTGCCTGCTCTTCTCTTTTATTATTTATTTATTTTTCTGCACCAGGTCTTGGTTGGAGCACATGGGATCTTCCCTCTTCACGGGGACTTACGAGATCTTTAGCTTCAGTATGTGGGATCTACTTCCCCAACCAATGACTGAGCCCAGACTTGCAGCATTGGGAGCACTGAGTCTTAGCCGTTGAACCACCAGGGAAGTCCTGACATGTATTTACTTTTGACTAGAGTTCCAACTGAGTGTGATAATACGAGTAAGTCTCACAGATAATCTTCTGATTGGAAGTCATTTATATGAGTGCTTGTGCTCAGCTGCTCACTCGTGTCCAACTTTCTGTGGCCCCATGGACTGTAGCCTGCCAGGCTCCTCTGCCCATGGAATTTCCCAGGTGAGAATACTGGAGTAGGTTGACAGTCCCTTCTCCCAGGGGATCCCAGGGGATCTTCCTGACCCAGGGATCAACCCCAAGTCTCCGTGAATCTGAGATTCAGGTGGATTCTTTTACAATCAGTGCCACCTGGGAAGCCCGATATGAGTGCATCATTACCTTTTTTCCATTATTATCCCCTGAGGAATCTTTTTAGACATAGTTTTGTTCCTAATAACCCTCCTATGACACTTTAATACCAGAAATATATTACAGATGTTTTTCTGCACTGTGTATATCTATGTGTCTATATATATCTATGCTTTATATATAAGAAGAGTAAGATATTTTTAGCCACTCCATTGAAACCATTTTTTTGCCCCCATTGAGAATGTATGATCTATATCTACATGATGAAAATTTGGAGAAATAATTTATTACTTAGTAAGTTGGTCTAGTGAATAAAATCTTCCTAAATATAGGGTTCATTGGAGAAAAATAAAGGTCCTATATGATTTTTTTTTTTTTAAGTAAAAAGCCATGTGAATAGCTGCTGACTCTCATTGCCACCTTGCTGGGCTGTGTCTTCCATGTGCCAGTTGTAATCCTTCTTCCATTTAGCTGACACGGAAGAATACAAGAACTATGAACAATACAAGAAATACACTGCACACGGAACCCATGCCTTTAGTTACCTGGCTATCTTACTGGCTATATTGGTTTTGATTGTATGGCTGCTCTGTGTGCCCTCTACATTATTTAGCGCTTCACGATCTTATCTTCTGCTTTATTCATGAAAGGACTCAGAAATTGAGTCCATGCAAAAATTAAACAAACAAAAGGCAATGATAAAATAATGCAAAAGGGAAGTATAAGAAGTGTGATCCTTTAAGAACTATATATTAGGTCTTTGTCAATGGTTCCTGACACAGATCTTCTAAAACCCTTGGAATATCCTGAGGGGTAGAAGTAATAGAAGTGTCTTCTGTTATTTAGCACAGACCCCTTTCATACTTGAGTTTATGCCACTGAAGTGACTCTTGGTGGATCCCTTGGTAGCTTCAGGATGGGGGCTGGTTGCCAGAGGAACAGGTTGTGTGATTGGAGAGTTGGAACTCTCAGCCCCAGAGAGAAGAGAGGGGCTGGACATCCAGACATTGAGTTCATTGATCTAATCCTTCAGAATGGACTCTGCCTAAAAACCCCTAAACCACAGGGTTCAGAGAACTTCCCAGTGGGCGATGCATCTTGGTTCAGTGAGGGCAACAAAATGAGAGAGGGCAGGGCCCGACACCCCCTCCCTCATCCTCACACTTTGCCCTTTGAATCTCTTCTGTTGGTCTGTTCCTGAGTCGTAGCCTTTAAAAGAAACTGACAAATGTAATAAAGAGCTTCCCTGAGTTCTGCCAATGGTTCTAGGAGACAGTTGAGTGTGAGAAGCTTGGATACAAGGTCAAGGCAGTATGTAATGAAGGGCCAGATGACTAGTCTAAGAGCAAATGATTTTCAAAGTGTATCCTGTGCTCAGCCATTAAAAAAATAAAAGAAGAAGAAGAACACCATTTAGAGTGACATGGGTAGACCAAGAGATTGACATACTGAGTGAAGTTAAGTCACACAGAGGAAAGACAAGTATCATAAGTTACCACTTTTATGTGGAATCATAAAAAAAAATGGTACAAATGAATTTATTTACAAAACAGGACTAGAGTCGGAGATGTGGAGGATTAGCTTATGGTTACGAGGGAATAAGGGGTGGAGGGTGGCAATAACTTGAGAGATTAGGATTGACATATACACAATACTATGTATGTGAATAAGGGCTTCCCAGGTGGCATTAGTGGTGAAGAAGCAGCCTGCCAGTGCAGGAGACATAAGAGACATGGGTTAGATCCCTGGGTAGGGAAGATCCCTGGAGAAGAGACTGGCAATCCACTCCAGTATTTTTGCCTGGAGAATCCCATGGACAGAGGAGCCTGGTGGGCTACAGTCCATAGGGTGTCCAAGAGTTGGACACAACTGAAGTGACTGAACAAGCAAGCAATATATATTAATAGAATAGATAACTAATAAGAACCTGCTGTACAGCACATGAGATTCTACTCAGTACTCTGTGATGGCTTATATGGGAAAATAATAAAAGACCGGATATACTTGTAACTGACTCACTTTGCTGTATACCTGAGGCTAACAGGACATTGTGAATCAACTGTACTCCAATAAAAATTTTAAAAAATGATTTCCTACAGAAACTCCACAGAGGTGACTCCTGGGCCATTGTAGGGCTAGAGGAGGGGTAGATTGAGGGCTTGGGAAGGTCAACAAGTAAGGTTCTAGGTCCACCATCATCACCCTTTAGTCACAACCAGGACACTTCACTTTTGTACACTTCTCTTTTTTTCCTTATTTATTAAAAAAATATTTTATATTGGAATATAACTGATTTGCAACTTTTGTACATTTCTTAGGCTGGCATTTTCCATGCATTGTTTGAAGAAGAATGTAATGATTTAATCTGTTCTGAGTTCTTTTGACATTTGGATTGACTCTGGAAGAATAGTTCCCAAAGATATGATTTTTAGTATTGGCACAGTGAATATAAAGCCATTTAATCAGAAAATAGCTTAATAGCCAGAATCAGCTGGCATTGTGACAATCAAAAGTGGAACACCAGTGTTCTAAGGATCCTCACTTAGCTAGTCTCTAAGGCAGTGGTTCTCTGATGTTAGTATTCTTCAGAATCACCTGGAAGGCTTGTTGAGACAAGACTTCTGATTCAGGAGGTTTAGGCAGGGGGACTTAACAACAGCATAAATATAAGTGGTTTAAAATTATTACAAAAAAAAAAAAGTCCAAAGAATCAGAGTTTGTTTTTTGAAGCACTCAAGTTTCATCTGAGTGCTGGGGATTCCCCTTACTCGCCTTCATATTAGTCATGGTATTAAAATTAAAATACAGGTGTCCGATAAGCATCAGTAACTGTTTTGAGTTTGTAGATCTTAGATTGTCACCAATTCCAGTGGGTCAAAAGACATTAAGAGTAGTTCAGTTCAGTTCAATCACTCAGTCATGTCCAACTCTTTGTGACCCCATGAACTGCAGCACGCCAGGCCTCCCTGTCTATCACCAACCCCCGGAGCCCACCCAAACCTATGTTCATCAAGTCAGTGATGCCATCCAACCATCTCATCCTTGGTCATCCACTTTCCTCCTGCCCTCAATCTTTCCCAGCATCAGGGTCTTTTCAAATGAGTCTGCTCTTCACAACAGGTGGCCAAAGTATTGGAGTTTCAGCTTCAACATCAGTCCTTCCAATGAACACACAGGACTAATCTCCTTTAGGATGGACTGGTTGGATCTCCTTGCAGTTCAAGGGACTCTCAAGAGTCTTCAACACCACAGTTCAAAAGCATCAATTCTTATGCGCTCAGCTTTCTTTATAGTCCAACTCTTACATCCATACATGACCACTGGAAAAACCATAGCCTTGACTAGACAGACCTTTGTTGACAAAGTAATGTCTCTGCTTTTTAATATGTTGTCTAGCTTGGTCATAACTTTCCTTCCAAGGAGTAAGCGTCTTTTAATTTCATGGCTGCAATTAAGAATAATAAGGCTGCAATAGATTCTGCATGTAACGCAGGAAACACGAGTTCAATCCTTGGGTCGGGAAGATCCCCTGGAGAAGAGAATGGCTAGCCACTCCAGTATTCTTGCCTGGAGAATCCCATGGACAGAGGACCCTGGTGGGCTACGTCCATGATGTCACAAAGGGTCGGACATGACTGAGCAATTTTCACTTTCACTTCACTAGAGCTGCAAATGTCTGTTTATACATTCTTCTCTGAAAGAATAATCCAAAGCAAGACAAGTCAGACAGAAAAAGACAAATGTTACATGGTATCACTTAGATGTGGAATCTAAAAATAATACAAAAGAGACTCACAGATGTAGAAAACAAATTTATGGTTACCAGCGGGGAAAGGGAGGGGGAAGGGATAAATTAAGAGTATGGGAGTAACAGATGCATGCTACTGTACATAAACAACACGGACTTACCATCTAGTCCAGGAAACTATATTCAATACCTTGTAATAACCTATAATGAAAAATAATCTGAAATATATGTCATCCTCGTGCTAAGTTGCTTCAGTCGTTGGAAAGAAAAGACCATGTGGTCTTTCAAATTCATAATCCCATGTTGCTAAGGAGGGGCACTGTGTTATACGACAGCGATCGAGAACTCCTCTTGTATGACCGTAACTTTATACCTATTGAACAACAACTTTCCATTTCTCACTCCCTCCCCAGGAAGCCACCTGTGTAGGAGGGCAGGGCCTCTGGCTGCTTGGATTCCCCAGTGACTCTGTGCAGCAGATCCAACCCCATCCCCTCACCCCCATCTTCCAACTCAGTATAGACTGCTGTGTGAGGGAAGAGAAAACTATTATGTTAACTGAAAGGTTAGGGGAAATGTTTCTGTTTTAGCAGTTAATATCTTTGAACCAGTATACACTGTCCTCCATCTGCACTTTGTTCTCAGTTATTTTCTGAGAGTAACCGGATCCGGATAGACACAGAGCCACGTGGAGAGGCGGATGGGGCCGGTGAGCCACAGAGAAAAGTGTGGGAAGTTTGCCAGTGAGGTGATGGTGCTGAGATCACCACCCCGAGGGTAGGGACACAGAGTCCCCTTCTCTAGTTTGAACTGCCCGTGAGGGTTTTGAGTCATGCAGTAGGCACAGTTATGCAGTACGTTCTTTTATCTTTCTGCTTCGTGAGATGAAGACTGAGGATCCAGGGTGGCCAGGAATGCCTTGGGACATTTTTATCAGTGCAACTTTATCTTCACTGTTGGTGATGGGAAATCTGCCCTCAACCGTGTGTGTTTTCTGCCAATCCTTGGTTTTGGGTGATTCAAGCGTTTTAATTCTTTAGAGGTGAAACAGACACCTCTTGAAGAATGTGGCCCACTCCAAAGATGCGCTCCTTCTCCAGGTCCCTTCTTTTCAGACTCCAGAGTCCATCAGCCAGGGAAGAATCAAGATGGTTCACATAAGAAGGAGGGGAGAGACAATACCAACCTCTGAGGGTCAGACTGCAGTCAGTAATTTTGGACATCTTTTCAGCCAGTGAAATGTTGCTTACAGTATCTTTATCATTCAATATTTAAATAATCACAATGGTAATACATTACATACGAGTGATGTAGGACAGCTTCAGTTCAGTTCAGTTGCTCAGTCGTGTCCGAATCTTTGCGACCCCATGGACTGCAGCACACCAGGCCTTCCTGTCCATCACCAACTCCCGGAGTTTACTCAACCTCATGTCCGTTGAGTCAGTGATGCCATCCAACCATCTATCCTCTGTTGTCCCCTTCTTCTTCTGCCCTCAATCTTTCCCAGTATCAGGGTCTTTTCCAATGAGTCAGTTCTTTGTATTAGGTGGCCATAGTATTGGAGTTTCAGCTTCAACATCAGTCCTTCCAATGAACACCCAGGACTGATCTCCTTTAGGATGGACTGGTTGGATCTCCTTGCTGTCCAAGGGACTCTCAAGAATCTTCTCTAGCACCACAGTTCAAAAGCATCAATTCTTCGGCAATCAGCTTTCTTCACAGTCCAATTCTCACATCCATACATGACCACGGGAAAAACCATAGCTTTGACTAGACAGACCTTTGTTGACAAAGTAACATCTTTGCTTTTTAATATGCTGTCTAGTTTGGTCATAACTTTTCTCCCAAGGAGTAAGCGTCTTTTTCATGGCTGCAGTCACCATCTGCAGTGATTTTGGAGCCCCCCCAAAATAAAGTCTGCCACTGTTTCCACTGTTTCTCCATCTATTTCCCATGAAATGATGGGCCTGAATTCCATGATCTTTGTTTTCTGAATGTTGAGCTTTAACATGTGGACAGGTTACAGATAGTTTTATTGTAAATTCTCTCATTGGTCAAAAATCATTCACTATATATTCAGGAACAATACAAGGAAACGCAAATTAAAGTACTGACAGAGGGTAAAAAAGGGGGTCAAAGAAAAAGTTTAGATGCTTACAGCAAAGCAAACCAATACTGATAGATGTATTTTGCATTTATGTATTTGCATTACCTTTCAAGTAGCCCCTAAAAATATAATTCCCATTGCGATTTTTAAAAATATATATATTTATTTATTTATTTGGCTGCACCGAGTGTTCATTGTGGTGCGTGGGATCCTTAGGTGCACTATGCGGATCTGGTTCTCTGATCAGGGATTAAACCTGGGCCCCCTGCACTGGGCGCACGGAGTCTTAGCTGCTGGACCACCAGCGAAGTCCCTTCCATTGCATTTTTAAGTTAAACTATAGTTTTATTCTCAAAAGCTTTTATTTATCCTCTCTGCTTCAACTCTTCCCTCTTCAACCCAGCCTCTATACTGCAGTCAGTGTTCTGTTTAAAATATTAATAAGATCAGGCCAGTCCCCTGCTTAAAACCTCTCAGTGGTTTTCCTTTTGCTGCTGCTGCTGCTGCTAAGTCACTTCAGTCGTGTCTGACTCTGTGTGACCCCATAGACGGCAGCCCACCAGGCTCCCCCGTCCCTGGGATTCTCCAGGCAAGAACACTGGAGTGGATTGCCATTTCCTTCTCCAATGTGTGAAAGTGAAGTCGCTCAGTCATGTCTGACTCGTAGCGACCCCACGGACTGCAGCCTACCAGGCTCCTCCGTCCATGGGATTTTCTAGGCAAGAGTACTGGAGTGGCTTGCCATTGCCTTCTCCGGGTTTTCCTTTTACCTGAAGTAAAATCCAAATCTTTTTGTAGCTGAATGATCCAGATGCTGGCTCCTCTCCAACTTCTTGTCCTTCCATACTTTATTCCCATGAATTTCCTCAGCCATGCCAGGTCTTCCTTCCATTGCTCAGACACATAGAATTATTCCTGACGTCGTACCCTTTGCCTTGGCCGATCCCTCAGTGCTGAAACTCTTCTCTGCCAGCATGAAATAACCAAACCCATCTCATGTTAATGTCACCTCTAAATGTTAGTATTTCTCAGAGTCCTGTAGGTAAATTAGGTGCCCACTGCCAGGTTTTCAGTTACAGTGCCATAGCTTACACACCTTGCACAGCACTGTGCCACATTGGAAGCACAACCTGGTCAGTAGACCAGACTGTCCCACTAGACCGGGATGTGTGGGCAGCGATGGTATCTGTGTCACTCAGTGTCGTGGCCGCAGCATGGACCACAGTGCAGGCCCATAGTTAATGCACAAGAACAGACGTTTTAGTCGTGGCAAACTACACCTAGCATAACCTTTACCACCTTCACCACTTTTCAGTGCAGAGTGCAGTGACATAAAGCACATGCAGATTATTGTAGTATCATCACCACCCTCCATCCACAGAACTCTTTTCCTCCTACAGAATGGGCTCAATTAATATTTATACAAAGAAGAGATGAGAGGTCTTTGGTCTCATTTGTAAAGTGAAGAGTGCTTTGCCATGGAAAATAATCACTCTCTCAGTTGAACCATTAGAGAAGTTCAGAGTGGAAAATATTTAGTTTTCATAAATAAGGTAAGTGATGGACGCAAAAGAGTTCTAAACATACTTGTAGACATAGGCTTGCGGAAATGAGGTATTACTGATATATCGGAGGGAAAAGCCAGGAAAAAAATGAATAAGAAAGGAAGTGAATAACATAGAAATAGATGTGCATTTAAACTCTCTTAGCCTCAATGGCAAGCCACTCCAGTACTCTTGCCTAGAAAATCCCATGGACGGAGGAGCCTGGTAGGCTGCAGTCCACGGGGTCGCTAAGGGTCGGACACAACTGAGCGACTTCACTTTTACTTTTCACTTTCACACATTGGAGAAGGAAATGGCAACCCACTCCAGTGTTCTTGCCTGGAGAATCCCAGGGACGGGGGAGCCTGGTGGGCTGCCGTCTATGGGGTCACACAGAGTCGGACACGACTGAAGTGACTTAGCAGCAGCAGCCTCTAGACACAGTAAGATCCTTTACAGATGAACGCTCATTTAGATGTTGAATTTCCTTCTAACACGGGCTCTCAGAGGAACCGGTGGCCATTTGATTACATAAACAAGTAATTGAAAGACAAGAAACCACCCAAGAGATGACTGGTATCTGGGAGGAATCATTTAGGCTTGATTCCTTTGAGACATCTCCAAAGCTGCAATACTCAAAATCGCTAATTGACTTGGAACTCTACTGTCAGACAAAATCCTGTTGTGTTCACAATATTTTACTAGGAGTTCTGAGGCTTGGGGAGGAGGAAGACATATATGTATATACTAAAAAGAAAACTTTCAATGCAATAAAAAAAAAGAGTCAAAGCAAATTAGAGGGTGTAGAGCAGATATGTACAGATAATTATATACTTATGGGGTGCACATAAACACTAATTAAAATAAGAGCTGAAGTGGTGAGGAAGACTGAAGTAATCAGGTCTAACCACAGGCAGGTCTAGTGGAACAGTGTCTCCCAAAACACAGTGATTTAATGTCTATATAAACACTTTTCTGAACTAACACAATTAGCATGAATGAAACTCAAATCTACATAATTTACAAGAGAATCCTTCAGACTTAACATTAAGCTTCGTAAATACCATTATCCATCATTATGTCTAAAATACTTCCTAACAAAGAATTCTTTCAAGAGACCTTTAGGAAGGTGACCAGGTATTCAGCCAGGTCAGTTGTTCAAGCTTTGATGAAGTTTTTTAAGCTTTGACGAATTTCTGTTCTGTTCTGTTCTGTTCAGTCGCTCAGTCGTGTCCGACTCTTTGCGACCCCATGGACTGTAGCCTACCAGGCTTCTCTGTCCATGGGATTTTCCAGGCAAGAATAATGGAGTGGGTTACCGTTTCCTTCTCCAGGGGATCTTCCCGACCCAGGGATCGAACCCGGGTCTCCCGCATTGGAGGAAGACGCTTTAACCTCTGAGCCACCAGGTTACTGAGGTTATAGTTCCTTAAATCAAAACCTAATCACAGGACTTCCCTGGTGGTCCAGTGGTTAAGAATCCATCTGTCAATGCAGGGGACATGGGTTCGATCCCTGATCTGTGAGGATTCCACATGCCTCGGGGCAACTAAGCCCGAGTGCCTTGGAGCCCATGCTCTAGGAAACAGGAGAAGCTACCACGAAGAGAAGCCTGTGCACTGCAACTAAAGGAAGTCCACACACACCCACAAAGACCCACTGCAGCCAAAAATAAATACAGTTAGTTAATTAGAAAAACATAATCATAAATGGAAATTAAAGACAGACTACCATCAATCCAAAAGAAGCAGTAAAAATAAATGAACCGACTATGCATCTCTAGGAGATATGCTCTCAAGGTGAGCATCTCTTACTATGAGATACCTTCTCCATAAGGCAGCACTATCTGGAAGTGCTGAGCTAGGCAGAACTTCTCTGTTCTCATCAGTCATCACAGGATCTTTTGGCTATTGCTCTGCGTATTGATGTTGCATAAACATGCTTATGTAAGGAAAGGAGAGATAAACTCATAAACTCATCACTGGCTAGTAGTCAGTTTCCTTCAGAGCATGCATCTGTTGGATTATGCTTTATATACAGCACAACACCCTGTTTCACTAAGTTTGCACAATAAGTTGCAAGCTCTTTGGAGAGTGGCATCAAAATACACAATGTGGTTGTCGTTCAGTCACTCATTTGTGGCCAACTCTTTTCAACCTCATGGACTGCAGCACTCCAGGCTTCCCTGTCCTTCACTATCTACCAGAGTTTGCTCAGACTTATGTTCTTTGAGTCGGTAATGCCATCCAGCCATCTCGTCTTCTTGTCGTCCCCTTCTCTTCCTGCCTTCAATCTTCATCAAGGTCTTTTCCAATGAGTTGGCTCTTCGCATCAGGTGGCCAAAGTATTGGAACTTGAGTTTCAGCATCAATCCTTCCAATGAATATTCAGGGTTGATTTCCTTTACGATTGACTGGTTTGATCTCCTTGCTGTCCAAGGGACTCTCAAGAGTTTTCTCCAGCACCACAGTTCAAAAGCATCAATTCTTTGGTGCTCAGTCTTCTTTATGGTCCCGCTGTCACATTCATACATGATTACTGGAACCATAGCTTTGAACCTATGCATTTATTTCATCTCTAACTGGACGTCACTTCCTATTGCAGGGATCCTTTGTGTTCTACCTCGACACTAATGGTGTATGCTTGTTTTCTTTACCTCTAAAACAAAGTTGTTTATGTTTGTATGAAAGCTGTGACTTATCTCTTTATTGTCCAGAGTAGCCCCCTTCTCTAGTTTCTTCCCCCTAAAATGCCCATATACATCTTGGTTGCTATTAAGAACTTAGGCTCTGGGTTTATTTATTTATTTATTTTTTTTAGGGTATACTGAATATGCTTTTTTATTTTTATTTATTTATTTATTTCTGAGCATCTGAATCTTTTTTTTTAAATGAGGCTTTTAATTAATGTTTGACAGAGCTGATTCAAGTTGAACAGACTAAATTTCTTTAAACAAACTTACTTATACTCCAGAGTCCTTTAAAAACTTAATAGCATTTATACATTGAAGGTATTTGATTTTCTTGTAACTAGCATTTCAAATGCAACAAGCATTTGACCCAACAAGCATTTGACCCAACAAGTAAAACTTTCTACAGTTCATAACTTTTATAAATAAAATAAATTAAATGTACAGTGAATAAGTTCTCTGAAATATTTCAATATTTCTGCAGGCTTAGTAACATCGTAAAATACATTTCAACTAAAATTCACAAATCTAAAAACCTGTTAGGCATTTTTAGGCGTTTTAAGTTGGAAATGAAGGCCAATGTTACATCGTAATATGCCAATTACAAAAAGTACTTCAAATAGCAAATACTACAGTTTGTCCCAAACTTTAAAAACTATTCATGAACTCAACACTGAACTATTGATGGCTATGAGAATTGTTTCCTAGCCTTTTTGAAAATTTCAACCCATTTACGTTTAAGGTAATTATTGATAAGTACGATCCCGTAGCCATTTTCTTTATTGCTTTGGGTTCAAGTTTATACTCTCTTTCTGTGTTTCCTGTCTATAGAAGATCCTTTAGCATTTGTTGGAGAGCTGGTTTGGTGATGCTGAATTCCCTCAGCTTTTGCTTGTCTGTAAAGCTTTTGATTTCTCCTTCATATTTGAATGAGATCCCTGCTGGGTATAGTAATCTGGGCTGTAGGGTATTTTCTTTCATCACTTTAAGTATGTCTTGCCACTCCCTTCTGGCCTGAAGAGTTTCTGTTGAAAGATCAGCTGTTATCCTTATGGGAATCCCCTTATGTGTTATTTGCTGCTTTTCCCTTGCTGCTTTTAATATTTGTTCTTTGTGTTTGATCTTTGTTAATTTGATTAATATGTGTCTTGGAGTATTTCGCCTTGGGTTTATCCTGTTGGGGACTCTCTGGGTTTCTTGGACTTGGGTGATTATTTCTTTCCCTATTTTAGGGAAGTTTTCAACTATTATCTCCTCAAGTATTCTCTCATGGTCTTTCTTTTTGTCTTCTTCTTCTGGGACTCCTATGATTCGAATGTTGGAGCGTTTAACATTGTCCCAGAGGTCTCTAATATTGTCCTCATTTCTTTTAATTCGTTTTTCTTTTTTCCTCTCTGTTTCATTTATTTCTACAATTCTATCTTCTAGTTCGCTTCTCCTGTCTTCTGCCTCTGTTATTCTACTGTTTGTTCCCTCCAGAGTGTTTCTGATCTCATCTATTGCATTATTCATTGTATGTTGACTCTTTTTTATTTCTTCTAAGTGCTTATTAAATCTTTCTTCCATCTTCTCAATCCTTTTCTCCAGGTTATTTATCTGTAACTCCATTTTGCTTTCAAGATTTTGAATCATTTTCACCATCAAAATTCGAAATTCTTTATCAGGTAAATTCCCTATATCTTCTTCTTTTGTTTGTGTTGGTGGACAATTATCTTGTTCCTTTACTTGCTGGGTATCTCTCTGCCTCTTCATCTTGCTTATATTTCTTTGCTTGGGGTGGCCTTTCCCTCTTCTTGCAGTTTGTGGAGTTCTCTTTATTATGTAGTTTCTTCGCTGTGTGTGGGGTTGGACGGGTGACTTGTCCGGGTTCCCTGGTTAGGGAAGCATGTGTCGGTGTTCTGGTGGGTGGAGCTGGATTTCTTCTCTCTCCTTTAGAAGACAATGGGCTGCTTTTCTGGGAGCCTGATGTCCTCTGCCAGTATTCAGAAGTTGTTTTGTGGACTTTACTCCGCGTTCAATGTTCTTTTGATGAATTTGTGGGGGAGAGAGTGGTCTCGCTGTCTTATCCCTCCGCCATCTTGTTCCTTCCTCCCCAGAACACTGGATTCTTATATTCCACTTGGTCGTGGAGTTATCTCTTCCCAGCTACTCCAGCAAGGTGCAGCCGCTGTACCTTACCTTGGACGAGGGGTATCTCCTCAAGGCCGCCCCTCCTGCTTTGAATGTGGATCAGCTCCTCTCGGCCCTCCAGTGCCCAAGCAGCCACCACCTCCTGGACGTGGTACAGCTCCTCTCGGCCACAGCCCTAACCCTGGGCGCGGGGTAGCTCCTCTCAGCCACGATTCTGCATGTGGTCGGTTGCGCCGGGGCCGGGCCTCTCCCGCGTCTGCGCCGCCGGGGCCGGGCATCTCTCGTGTCTCTGAAGTAGAGTTTTAAAACAATTTTATGTATGGCCAAACTCAGTCTCAGAGTTTAGTGATTTGCGTATTAGTTGGTAGTAAAGATTTATGCTCTGTTTGTCCAACTTCAAATTCCACACTTTTTTCCTCAGCATCTAGTGCATTTCCAGGCTCTGGGTTTAAATCTAGACTCTACCTTATATTAGCTGTGCAGCTTTGGAAGTTACTCAATGCAGTTTTGCCATCAGTAAAGTGTGGATAATGGCACCTGTCTCAGAAACGCTTAAGGGAAAGGAGATGACGCACATGCCTGTGTGACATAGTAGCTAATAAGTGGCATCTACTTTGACACTGGGATACCCAGCTGCATTTGATCATGTATAAGCTAGGTTGTGTGGTTCACTTAAGGGAGTACTTTGAAGGTACCTTGTCACTAACATGAGCAAGGCAGTCACCCAAACACAACACTTTCTTCAGGAGGTTAAAGATCTCCTCTCTGCTACTTGCTGGGATTATGTTACTGTGTAGCATCACACCGTCCTCTTTATTTATTGAGATATAATTGATCTACAATATTATTTAGTTCTGGGTTTATAATTTAGTGATTTGATATTTTTATATAATTACATCCTTGTAACTTATTTTTTTATACCCAATAGTTTGCACATCTTAATCTCCTACATTACCTCTTTCCTCCTCTAATCCCTGTCTCCTCTCAAACAACTAGTGTGTTCTGTGTATCTGTGAGCCTGTTTCTATTTTGTTTTATTCATTCATTTTATATTTAGATTCCACATATAAGTGTCTTTTCTCTCTCTTATTTTACAAAGGTCTGGGCCCATCCATGTTCTTGCAAATTATAAAATTTCATTCTTTTTACGGCTGAGTAATATTCCATTGCAGTTTCAGCTTTAGCATCAGTCCCTCCAATGAACATCCAGGATTGATCTCCTTTAGAATGGACTGGTTGGATCTCCTTGCAGTATAAGGGACTCTCAAGAGTCTTCTCCAACACCACAGTTCAAAAGCATCGATTCTTCGGCGATCAGGTTGGGGGCGGGAGGAGAAGGGGACGACGGAGAATGAGATGGCTGGATGGCATCACCGACTCTGTGGACATGAGTTTGAGTGTACTCCGGGAGTTGGTGATGGACAGGGAGGCCTGGCGTGCTGTGATTCATGGGGTCGCGGAGAGTCGGACACGACTGAGCGACTGAACTGAACTGAACTGAACTGAATATTCCATTGTGTATATAGATACCACTTCTTTCATATCCTTTCATTTGCTGATGAACACTTAGATTGTTTCCATATGTTGACTATCGTAAATATCTCTTCTTTGAACATTGGTGGGTGCATGTATCTTTTCTAATAGTATTTTCATTTTCTTCAGATAAATGCTCAGTAATGGAATTTCTGGGTCATATGTAGTTATGTTTTTAGGGTTATTTTTTTTTGGTTGTACCAGGTCTTAATTGCAGCATGCAGATCTTTAGTTGTGGCATGTGAACTCTTACTTGTGGCATATGGGATCTAGTTCTCCCATCAGGGATCAAAACCAGATCCCCTGCATTGGGAGCATGGAGTCTTAGCCACTAGACCACCAGGGAAGTCCTGTAATTTTCTTTTGTAGCCACTGCTTCATGACCTCTCCCCCATTCACTGTTGAAAAACAATATTCTTTTCTTACGTATTTTATGGCACACATATTATTAATGTCTATATTTTCAACAACTGTATAAAGCCCTGTAACACTGGTGTACGCTGAATATTTTACCAAGGTAATTATCTGAAGAATAAGAATAAAGGGGTGCCCTCTACCCGCTCCCCTCTGCCACCTTGGGTTTGATGCTATTAACACCACTGCTCCTTTGTTAGGCACACAGCTGTTGTGACTGGGAGAGACGCTGTGCTTCCGTGAACACAGGATGTGCAGGTGACATCCTGGACTCCTTCACCTTCAGTGTTAATAGAGGAGGTGGCCCCAGACACCATGGGAAGGCATCTGCTGCAGACCTGGGAGCTGTCTCCTCCCTGGAGCTCCATGGCTACTGGACTCAGCTTCAGACACAGGTAAGTCGCTTGTGTTCCTTAGCTGGGATGGCCTGCGTACAAGTGTAAGGCTCATTGATGGTCCTGGGGGCTAAACAAGGTTTTTCTGGTGAGTAGAGTGATCTCTCAGAACTGACAGGGACAGAGCTGAAGGGGAAAAGTGGCCAAGGCCAAGTTTCAGGTGGGGCTGTTGTTTGTTCTGACTGTAGATGGTTATCTTTACACACTTCAGCAGAAGCTGCCTGGTTAGCTCCAAGGTGTTTGGAGGGCCCCGCTGCTTCCCTGGGTGTCTCACCATACCTGGCACGCTCCTCACAACTGGTCAGGCCAGCAGCATAGCACCAGGTCTTACAAGGCTGGCACTGGTGGATACGAGGCTCCCAGTCAGCATTTGCACATGGCGTGTCCCTTGATCACTTCTCTTGCTGGTCTGATTAGAGCCGCCCTTAAAGATCAGTGTGTACTTGAATTAGCACACCCTCCCTTGTGCAGCTGTGGCTTTCTGTGTAGGTGGTAAACATGCCTACCGTATGCAGCTTTCTCCTGGGTAATATGGTAACCTGGATGCATAGTTCATGGCCATCTTTTTTCAATATAGCTCTGCGTGGCTCCGCATATTGCAGGCCACGGGGTGTTCAGCAGGCCTGGTGGTCAGGTGGCTGAGCGCAGGGCCTCCCTTTTGCTCCAGAGCACCCTGGCAGGGGCAACTTGGAAGGGATGGGGGCGCTGATTACCCACCCTTCGGCCCTTTCAGCCAGCTGGGTACGAGCCAGGGGTCTGGATCCGAACCGCGTGCATCCAAGGGCCCAGAGAGAGACATGGTGGCGCGTTCAGGAAGGGCCTCCCAGCACCACCTTCCTGGCCTCATAGAGAGGCCCGTTCACCCTCTCATTCCTGAACCTGGGCCGAGATGCAAAATGCTTGTCTTCCTCTGAGCCCCCACCTAAACCACCCCGGGGGGCCACCTTTAACCCTCTGTGACCATTGTGACCTAGCGCCGTCCCACCGCCCTTCGTCCTCACCGCCCCCCCCCCGTAACCACCCCCCACCTGGCCCTCGGGGTAGGGACACTATCCACTGCCCACCCTCCACCCCAAACCCTGCGATGGCAGCGATGCCCTGGGAGGAAGCTCGGTGCGCCTGCGTCGACTCCGCCTCCACAGGGCACTGCCCACTCATCGTGGGCGGGCCCAATGGAGGCCTTAATTATAAAAGTAGGTTTCACATATGGACCAAAACGACTTGGTTTTCCACTGGAAAAATGTCAAAAAGGCAAGGGTGTATTTGTGCAGAAATTACAGCCTCTGAGAGCTGGAAGGGAACTTAGAAATTATATATCAAACTCCCTCATCATACTCGGAATTGGAAAAGCTTTTGCACATGGGTGCACAGTGTCCGAGTGGCTTGTGAAGCCGCTCAGTCGTGTCCGACTCTTTGTGACCCCATAGACCGTAGCCCGCCAGGCTCCTCCATCCATGGAATTTTCCAGGCAAGAGTACTGCAGCGGGTTGTCATTTCCTTCTCCAGAGGATCTTCCCGACCCAAGGATCGAACCAGGGTCTCCCGCATTGCGGGTAAACGCTTTAGCATCTGAGCCACCAGATAAGTTTACTCTCCGAGTGGCTTACCCTCTGGGTAAAATGATTTTTGGCATTACTGCCTGCTGCTGCTGCTGCTGCTAAGTCACTTCAGTCGTGTCCGACTCTGTGTGACCTCATAGACAGAAGCCCACCAGGCTCCCCCAGCAGTGTCTTTTAACTCACACTGTCTCGGTACTTGGAAACTTCTTTTACATGTTTAAGTGGCTCTATCCCCACCCGCCCTCCCCCCCCCGCCCCCCGCCAGAGAAACACAAAGCAGCTTTGATTTGTCATATAAACAATTCCAAGACATTCTTAAAGCAAGTTGCTTATGTAAACAGATATAAATGAAAGCTTCATAAATTAAGCTCTTGCTGACTGCATTTGAGTTATCTAGTTATATTTGAGGCCGGATAACTTGGCTGGGCTTCCCTGGTGGCTCAGAGGTTAAAGCGTCTGCCTCCAATGCGGGAGACCCGAGTTCGATCCCTGAGTCGGGAAGATCCCCTGGAGAAGGAGAACGGAATGGAACTTGGCTACATCAAATTTAAGGGAAACAAAAATGGAGCTGTTTAGTTACTCAGAAATCCCCTTCTGGTCAGAAAGGTTTGATGTCAATCTAAAGAAGCCTGCCTAAGGGACAGACCTTAATTTTTTTAGACCTCTGTTGATGTAATAGGGGACATTGATGCAGTTTAGTAATATCTGGATTAATAAATCTTCTAAGGCCAAAGGCACTTGTAGCAACATTATCTTGGTCATAAATGTGCCTGTGCGAATCTATGGTTCTCTCCACACTGGATCAGAAGTATTGTCACCTGAGATGTGAGTCAGACATTTCAGGTCTGAATTTTCACAGACAGAAACTAGAGTCAGAATCAGGTTAGATTCAGTTCAGTTCAGTTCACTCGCTCAGTCGTGTCCAACTCTTTGCAACCCCATCAACTGCAGCACGCCAGGCCTCCCTGTCCATCACCAACCCCCAGAGTCCACCCAAACCCATGTCCATCATATCAGTGATGCCATCCAACCATTTCATCCTCTGTCATCCCCTTCTCTTGCCCTCAATCTTTCACAGCATCAGGGTCTTTTCAAATGAGTCTGCAGCCAAAATATTGGAGTTTCAGCTTCAACATCAGTCCTTCCGATGAACACCCAGGATTGATCTCCTTTAGGATGAACTGGTTGGATCTCCTTGCAGTCCAAGGGACTCTCAAGACTCTTCTCTAGCACCACAGTTCAAAAGCATCAATTCTTCTGCATTCAGCCTTCTTTATAGTCCAACTCTCACATCCATACATGACTACTGGAAAAACCATAGCCTTGACTAGACGGACCTTTGTTGACAAAGTAATATCTCTGCTTTTTAATATGCTGTCCAGGTTGGTCATAACTTTCCTTCCAAAGAGCAAGCATCTTTTAATTTCATGGCTGCAGTCACCATCTGCAGTGATTTTGAAGCCCAGAAAAATAAAGTCTCTCATTGTTTCCACTGTTTTCCCATCTATTTCCCATAAAGTGATGGGACTGGATGCCATTATCTTACTTTTCTGAATGTTGAGTTTTAAGCCAACTTTTTCACTCTCCTCTTTCACTCTCATCAAGAGGCTCTTTAGTTCCTCTTAGCTTACTGCCATAAGGGTGGTGTCATCTGCATATCTGAGGTTATTGATATTTCTCCCAGCAATCTTGATTCCAGCTTGTGCTTCTTCCAGTCCAGCGTTCCTCATGATGTACTCTGCATACAAGTTAAATAAGCAGGGTGACAATATACAGCCTTGATGTACTCCTTTTCCTATTTGGAACCTGTCTGTTGTTCCATGTCCAGTTCTAACTGTTGCTTCCTGACCTGTCTACAGGTTTCTCAAGAGGCAGGTCAGGTGGTCTGGAATTCCCATCTCTTTCAGAATTTTCCACAGTTTATTGTGATCCACACAGTCAAAGGCTTTGGCATAGTCAATCAAGCAGAAATAGATGTTTTTCTGGAATTCTCTTGCTTTTTCCATGATCCAGCGGATGTTGGCAATTTGATCTCTGGTTCCTCTGCCTTTTCTAAAACCAGGTTGAACATCTGGAAGTTCACAGTTCATGTATTGCTGAAGCCTGGCTTGGAGAATTTTGAGCATGACTTTGCTAGCGTATGAGATGAGTGCAATTGTGCAGAAGTTTGAGCATTCTTTGGCATTACCTTTCTTTGCAATTGGAATGAAAACTGACCTTTTCCAGTTCTGTGGCCACTACTGAGTTTTCCGAATTTGCTGACATATTGAGTGCAGCACTTTCACAGCATCATCTTTCAGAATTTGAAATAGCTCAACTGGAATTCCAGTTTTGTTTGTAGTGATGCTTCCTAAGGCCCACCTGACTTCACATTCCAGGATGTCTGGCTCTAGGTTAGTGTGAGTGATCACACCTTTGTAGTTATCTGGGTCGTGAAGATCTTTTTTGTACAGTTCTTCTATGTATTCTTGCTACCTCTTCTTAATATCTTCTGCTTCTGTTAGGTCCATCCCATTTCTGTCCTTTATCGAGCCCATCTTTGCATGAAATGTTCCCTTGGTATCTCTAATTTTCTTGAAGAGATCTCTAGTCTTTCCCATTCTATTGTTTTCCTCTATTTCTTTGCATTGATTGCTGAGGAAGGCTTTCTTATCTTTCCTTGCTATTCTTTGAAACTCTGCATTCAAATGGGTATATCTTTCTTTTTTTCCTTTGCTTTTCACTTTTCTTCTTTTCACAGCTATTTGTAAGGCCTCCTCAGACAACTATTTTGCTTTTTTGCATTTCTTTTTCTTGGGGATGGTCTTGATCCCTGTCTCCTGTACAATGTCACAAACTTCTGTCCATAGTTCACCAGGCAGTCTGTCTATCAGATCTAGTCCCTTAAATCTATTTTTCACTTCCACTGTATAGTCATAGAGATTTGACTTAGGTCATACCTGAATGGTCTAGTGGTTTTCCCCACTTTCTTCAATTTAAGTCTGATTTTGGCAATAAGGAGTTCATGATCTGAGCCATAGTCCACTCCCGGTCTTGTTTTTGCTGATTGTATAGAGCTTCTCCATCTTTGGCTGCAAAGGATATAATCAATCTGATTTTGGTGTGGACCATCTGGTGATGTCCATATGTAGAGTCTTCTCTTGTGTTGTTGGAAGAGGGTATTTGCTATGATCAGTGCATTCTCTTGGCAGAACTCTGTTAGCCTTTGCCCTGCTTCATTCCGTGCTCCAAGGCCCAATTTGCCTGTTACTCCAGATGTTTCTTGACTTCCTACTTTTACATTCCAGTCCCCTATAATGAAAAGGACATCTTTTTTGGGTGTTAGTTCTAGAAGGTCTTGTAAGTCTTCATAGAAGTGTTCAACTTCAGTGTTACTGGTCGGGGCATAAACTTGGATTACCGTGATATTGAATGATTTGCCTTGGAAACAAACAGATTATTCTGTCGTTTTTAATATGTATCCAAGTACTGCGTTTTGGACTCTTTTGTTGACCATAATGGCTACCCCATTTCTTCTAAGGGATTCCTGCCCACAGTAGTAGATATAATGGTCATCTGAGTTAAATCCACCCATTCCAGTCCATCTTAGTTCACTGATTCCTAGAATGTTGATGTTCACTCTTGTCGTCTCCTGTTTGACCACTTCCAATTTGCCTTGATTCATGGACCTAGCATTGCAGGTTCCTATGCAATATTGCTCTTTAAAGCATCAAACCTTGCTTCTATCACCAGTCACATCCACAACTGGGTGCTGTTTGTGCTTTGGCTCCATCCCTTCATTCTTTCTGGAGTTATTTCTCCACTGATCTCCAATAGCATATTGGGCACCTACTGACCTGGGGAGTTCATCTTTCAATGTCCTATCTTTTTGCCTTTTCATACTGTTCATGGGGTTCTCAAGGCAAGAATACTGGTTTGCCATTCCCTTCTCCAGGGGACCACATTCTGTCAGACCTCTCCACCAAGACCCACCCGTCTTGGGTGGGTGGCCCCACACAGCATGGCTTAGTTTCATTGAGTTAGACGAGGCTGTGGTCCGTGTGATCAGATTGGCTCGTTGTCTGTGATTGTGGTTTCAGTCTGTCTGCCCTCTGATGGCGGCTGCGACAAGCGTGGCCAAGAGGAGCTACCCCGCGTCCAAGGTCAGGGCAGCGGCCGAGACGAGCTACCCGATGTCCAAGGTGAGGAGCAGCAGCTGCGCTTTGCTGGAGCGGCTGTGAAAAGATAGCCCACGTCCAAGGTAAGAGAAACCCAAGTAAGATGGTAGGCGCTGAGAGAGGGCATCAGAAGGCTGACAGGTTAAATCAGTGGCCAGAATTCTGGGGGTTCCTATGAGCTAGTCAGCTAGCAGTGGGAAGAATCATCAGAACTGACACTTGTATACCGAAACATATTCTATGTTTCATGTTTTGCTTAGAGGTATGATCAAGAGATTTCTGATTACAAGGCATTTTACTGATAATTATCGTGTGTTTTTGATTTGGTTTTGTAATGGAGTCAATGGGATTAATTAAGGAGAGACATAAGAATATGGGAGCTATCCTACTGGATGAGATTCCTGGACCATTCAGCCCAGGATCCGGTTACTAACAGAAAACTCAAAGGCTGGATCTTGGGAAAGCATCATTTTTTTTTTTTTTTTTTTACTAAATTAAATTTCTGTAGAGTCTGACTTGGGCTTTCCTGGTGGTTCAATGGTAAAGAACCATTGGCAACTCCTGGTTGCCAATGCAGGAGTCTCAGGTTCGATCCCCGAGGTGGGAAGATCCTCTGGTGGAAGAAATGGCAACCTACTTCAGTATTCTTTCTCTGGAAATTCCATGGACAGAGGAACCTGGAGGGCTACAGTTCATGGTGTCGCAAGAGTCAGACACGGATTAGGAACTAAAGAGCAAGAGTCTGACCTCCTTTAGTAGTATTTTAATGTACCCATTCTTTAGCTTGTTTACAACCCTTTAATATATTTTGTTAATTTTTGTCACAACTAGTGTTCCATGCTAGTCGAAAGAGTTATTTATCTTGTTTATTTCACTTAAGTTTTAAAGAGCATCCCTTCTCATTTAAGTTTGAAAGACTCTCCTCATCTAGATATGTTACAATGGTAAAGAAATAAAGAAGAGATTCTTCTCTCTACTGCATTTACCTAAGCTAACCTGACCTGCGGCATTGAATAAAGATCACCTATAACGCATATCCAGTCCATTCTAGGGGAGATCGATCCTGGGTGTTCATTGGAAGGACTGATGCTAAAGCCACCTCATGCGACGAGTTGACTCACTGGAAAAGACTCTGATGCTGGGAAGGGATTGGGGGCGGGAGGAGAAGGGGATGACAGAGAATGAGATGGCTGGATGGCATCACCGACTCTGTAGACATGAGTTTGAATGAACTCTGGGAGTTGGTGATGGATAGGGAGGCCTGGCGTGCTGTGATTCATGGGGTTGCGGAGAGTCGGACACGACTGAGCGAACTGAACTGAACTGAACTGATAATGCACATCAACCTGTGTAGCATGTCTTCCTTCTTCTCTTTTTCCTAACTTTCTTAACAACTAACCTGGTTGCTCAGTCTACCAGTGTCCTCGTCTTGACTGTCTGATCTGTATGTGTTCACCTCTTGGTTAGGAGCTCTCCCATCATCTGAGGTCATCATCTCTCCTTTCGTGACACTGACCCTGTGGACCACTTGGGACACAGATCACCGGCCTAACCTAGTCACAAGTGTCTTCCTACTGCACACGCTTCCATCGCCTTCACCAGCTCCAACGCCCTCCCATACAGCTAGCATACTCCAGTCTCTCAGATGAAATTCTGCAAATATTCACCTTATCCAAGTCACTCATTATTTTATGAATTACAACCTCAAATCCTTATGATTTATCTAATAATTCATATTCTTAAAAAGTCACATACGAGCTGAAAATGAGTCAAACAAAAGTGCACTGCGTGGCTTAATCCTCTAAACCAGGTGACAGCCCAGTCAAGCTGTATAACCTCAGAAACGTACAAAGGAAACAAAACCACATGGGAAAGAGATGGGCCTTGGGGACTTTACCAGATTGAAGGTCCACTCATGAACTTTCAAGGAGTAAATTCACTGGGTATTGTGTTTTTTTTTTAAGTATGCTGATGCTCCAACTCTACTTTTACTTCTCTAGCTCAAATATTTTGTCAGATCTTGTCGTAAGAAACCATGTTACAGGTTCCATTCAGTATCGTTAAATCCAGCCGTGATTATGCAGTGGTTCGTACTCTGCATTGTGTATCCTTAAATCCACAGACTTCCAACTGTGGCACAAACAGCCAAAGTCATCACAAGCAGAAGCTGAGCCCCAGAGCACATGTTCACTCTCTGCACCCTCTGTGTGGAGCACTAGAGCCGCTTCCTTATTCTTTCACTCAACAGTTTTTTTTTTTTTAATTGAGGATCTATTTATGTGTTCTAGACATTGAAAATCCAACAGAGAATAAAGCAGTTTATTACATAAAGTTTCCCTTGTAGAACTCATACTCTTGGGGGAGACAGACAATAAATAAGAGAAAGAAAACGCAACAGTTATATTAGTGATAAAAGCTAAAGATAAAAAACCAGAAAAAGAGATAGGGAGACTAGGCAAGACATCACAGGTGCCATTTGATCCCAAGTCTAAAGGAAGAAAGAAAGGCAGGCTGGAAGATCTCTGGCAGAAGAGTATCCCTAACCGGGAGAATAGAAAGGACCAAGGTCCTGGTGAGCCCAATGGGTCTGGAGAAGTGTGAGAAGAGGGAGAGCAAACGGGCTGCAGGCTGGGACAGACCAAGAATCGACTTCCGGGTCACGGATGGGACTTGGGATTTTCTTCTGAGTTAAAACGAGAAATAACTGCTGTGTTTCGAGGAGCACACAGTTCGTGTTATAAGGTGCTGGTAACAGTGAAAGGGTCTCATGGCAACAGCAGAGGCCAGTGGCAGGAATCTAGGTGCGAGATGCTGCTGGTGGCTAGGACCAGGGCGGTGTCAGGGGAGGAGCGAGATGGGGTCAGAGTCTGGATATATTCTGAAAGTAGAACCCAAAGGATTTTCTGGCCCACCATTCATGAAGTGTGAGTGAAAGAGAGGAGTTGAGGATGACTCCCAAGATTTTTTGGACCCATATAAGCATTCCAGCAGATCTTCTCAAACATTCAAAATTTTCTGATACACCCAGGATTTTAGGAAGCATTTCCAAATAACAATAGTAGTAATAATTGTTGGAGAAGGAAATAGCAACCCACTCCAGTACTCTTGCCTGGAGAATCCCATGGAGGGAGGAGCCTGGTAGACTACAGTTCATGGGGTCGCAAAGAGTCGGACACCACTAAGCGACTTGACGACAACGAGTAATAATTATAGATTCTATCCAAATGAGTAGTGCTTTATAATTTTCAAATTATTAAAGCTTTATTTGCTATATTAGACTGTTAGGTATTTGTTTTCTTGATTTATGTATACGTATATGTACACATAGCCTTGACTAGACGGACCTTTGTTGGTAAAGTAATGTCTCTGCTTTTTAATATACTATCTAGGTTGGCCATAACTTTTCCTTCCAAGGAGTAAGCGTCTTTTAATTTCATGGCTGCAATCACCATCTGCAGTGATTTTGGAGCCCAAAAAAATAAAGTCTGACACTGTTTCTACTGTTTTTCCATCTATTTCCCATGAAGTGATGGGACCAGATGCCATGATCTTTGTTTTCTGAATGTTGAGCTTCAAGCCAACCTTTTCACTCTCCTCTTTCACTTTCCTCAAGAGGCTTTTGAGTTCCTCTTCACTTTCTGCCATAAGGGTGGTGTCATCTGCATATCTGAGGTTATTGATATTTCTCCCAGCAATCTTGATTCCAGCTTGTGCTTCTTCCAGCCCAGCATTCCTCATGATGTACTCTGCATATAAGTCAAGGCTATGGTTTTTCCTGTGGTCATGTATGGATGTGAGAGTTGGACTGTGAAGAAAGCTGATCGCCGAAGAATTGATGCTTTTGAACTGTGATGTTGGAGAAGACTCTTGAGAGTCCCTTGAACTGCAAGGAGATCCAACCAGTCCATTCTAAAGGAGATCAATCCTGGTTGTTCATTGGAAGGACTGATGCTAAAGCTGAAACTGCAGTACTTTGGCCACCTCATGCGTCAAGTTGACTCACTGGAAAAGACTCTGATGCTGGGAAAGGTTGGGGGCGGGAGGAGAAGGGGACAACAGAGAGTGAGATGGCTGGATGGCATCACTGACTCTGTGGACATGAGTTTGAGTGAACTCTGGGAGTTGGTGATGGACAGGGAGGCCTGGCGTGCTGTGATTCATGGGGTCGCGGAGAGTCGGACACGACTGAGCGACTGAACTGAACTGATATGTACACGTATTTTTTGTTGGTTATAATTTTCTTTTAATCTGTTCCCACCAGTAAAATTTTCTCTCTTACCTAAAGAGTACCAAAACCCATGATGTTATTTTAGTAGAGATGCTGATGGCTTGAGCCAGGGTGATGGTGGGGGTGGCAGGGAGTTGGGAAGTAGAGAGAGCAGAGAGAAGGAGTCAGAGTCTGAATATATTCTGAAAGCAGAACTAGAAGGATTTTCTGGCAGGCCTGATTGGATGTATGAAAGATGAGAAATGAAGAATATAAATTGTCCTAGTGTGTTAATGGTAATGTCTTCTTATCTCTGATTAGGGTGAAGAGTATTCAGTTCAGTTCAGTTCAATCGCTCAGTCGTGTCCGACTCTTTGCAACCCCATGAATCACAGCACGCCAGGCCTCCCTGTCCATCACCAACTCCCGGAGTTCACTCAAACTCATGGCCATCCAGCCATCTCATTCTCTGTCATCCCTGTCTCCTCCCACCCCCAATCCCTCCTAGCTTCAGACTCTTTTCCAGTGAGTCAACTCGTCACTTGAGGTGGCCAAAGTATTGGAGTTTCAGCTTTAGCATCAGTCCTTCCAATGAACACCCAGGATTGATCTCCTTTAGAATGGACTGGTTGTGATAGCATTAATTTGTGTGTGACTCATTCAGCAGTTATTATCTAACGCCCTGAGCGCTTGAGACACATCAGTGAACAAGATAGGCAGAAACCCCAGTTCTCAAGGAGCTTACATTTTGGAGGATAGACATTCACACACACAAACTCTCTCTATGTATGTGTGTGTGTGTGTGTGTATATATATATATAATTTCAGGTGACAGTAAGCACTAAGGTGAGGGGTGAGTGGAGAAAGAAAGAGCATAGAAAATATCAGGGGATTTGTATGTAGTTAATTCTCAGAACTTGTTAAATAATGTATGGAATTTATTCCTATGTCTGTTTCTATTTAACAGCTTGATACTGGGAACTGCATTCATTTTATCAACTTGACTACCAGTAAAATAGAATATGGGTTATGTCCTTAGCATTTCTATGTTCTTCAGAGTATTAGAAAAGAATTAAGGATGATGCTCTTGAGCCCTTTGACAGTATTCCCTGCAGGGATGGTGGTTTAGTCACTGAGTCATGTCTGACTCTGCAACCATGGACTGTAGGCCACCAGGCCCTTCTGTCCATGGGATTTCCTAGGCAAGAATACTGGAGTGGGTTGCCATTTCCCTCTCCAGGGGATCTTCCTGACCCAGCGATCGAAGCTGGGTCTCCTGCACTGCAGGCAGATTCTTTACATACTGAGCTACCAAGAATAACATTATTTTAATACTGGGCAATAAACTTGGTGAGACAGTAGTCATTGCAGGCAACTGGGTTTAGACATCTACTTACCATCACCTCTGTTTAACCTACTCAGTTTGTCCTCATTAGGGCTCTTCACTTAGAACACCATTACTGCAATCATATACTGTATTTTTAGCATCTTATATAAACTTCCCCACAAATGCCCAAGTTATGTAACCAGCTCCCCTCCCCCAGGCTCTCCTCCAGCCTCTCAGAGACTATTAGAAGGGGCGAGGAGGTGTGTGTGGTGGGGGATCTCTGTCCGGCAACTGAAAAAGCTCATGTCCCAGGGCTGGTTCTCCCTCCTCAGGACACGGCTGGGTGTGCACCCATCAGGTGTGTTTCTCATCCCTCCTTTTAGCTTTTCAGCCTTCAACTTCTGCTGTTACATTTTCATCAGGTGTCACGTTGCTGCGCTCCTGTGCCTGGGAGACCATCTGCCTCCTCTCACTGTGTTCAAACCAACCCCTAGGACTCTGCTCCAGAGGCAGAAGGCACCTGAAAGAGAGTTCCAGTTCTGGCATTTTACAGGTGGCAGACGAGGCTCAGCGAGGCCAGGGGACTTCCTCCCTGGTACAGAGGCACAGATGCGGTCCAGGTCTGTGGATTCTCTAATGTGACTTTTATAAACGAACAGCTCCTCGGGACTCAGTGTCCTCATGGCTGTAACACAAGGGGTGTGCCAGGTGGGCTCTAAACTCCCTTCCATCTGGGCCTTACGTATCAATATGCTATTGGCTACACACTGATTATATTTCATTTTAGAATTTACTGTTCTCAATGCATTGACCAGAATGTTACTAACTGAAATGAATCAGGAAGAGGACATAATTTTGCTTGGCTCTTTAAAGCATTTAAATTCTGTCTTCTTTTTTAATGGTAAGAATGTGAAGAAACAAATGGTAAATTCACCCACAGTTAAAAAAAAAAGAAAAAAGGAGGTTCAGATACACATCTTCAGCTGACTCGTGCACAGGAAAAGCACTGTGTTACGTGATGCTTAAATAGTTTACCTAACTATATCAGGAAAAGGCTCCTTCTGGCGCAGTGGGGGCGGGGGAGGGCTGGGATACGCAGGGAATGATGGTGATAAGCATTTTCCAAATTAGGAAACAGATATGCTTTTCTTCGTACTCTTACATAACTGATCTATTTTAGAAGACAACACAAAAAAACTGAAATGAAATACAAATCTCATCATTTTACTACTTTGTTAGCAAAGGCACAAGCAAGTAACGCTGGAAGGGAAAGAAAGGAGAGTTTTACCCCATTCTAGTCCTCGTGGTCTGGAGGTTACCCCCCCACCACCAATCCACCACACACACACAGGATTCCCTCTCTTCCGTGGCAGGCTGCTGGGTGAGTCAGAAACCAAAGTCCAAATTTTTTTTTAAAAAATGAATGAAGAAAGACACTAATTTTTCTCTGCTCTGAATTGAAAACGCAGCCACATCACAGTACATACCCTCTCGTGGTGGCACAGAATGACAGACAAGTAACCTCTCTTAGAGCCAGTGATAGTTTTGCCCCAGACTTCCTGATTCAGAGGGAAACTGTGCCGCACACAAAGGCCACAGAGGCAGTACAACCTCTTACATAAATAAGTTACATAAATGAGAACCAGTTATGTAAATGTATAAACCAGCAAACACGAATTATAACCATTCACAAATGCCAAGGAGAACACAGCAAAATTCCTCCTACAGTCCCATCCCCCGCCCCCATATTATCAAAATTGTACTATTTTATTTCACACCAGAATCAGATGTGGCTATTTGTCACATTTATTGGGGAAAGAAATTCCAAAAGACAAATGATGTTTACTATTTTCTGAATATTATATTTTACTTTGGGGGGGAAATCCCCTAGTTAAACCTGAATTATATTTGATAAGAAATATAAGCATATTTTGGAGAAGGAAATGGCAACCCACTCCAATGTTCTTGCCTGGAGAATCCCAGGGACGGGGGAGCCTGGTGGGCTTCCGTCTATGGGGTCACACAGAGTCGGACACTACTGAAGTGACTTAGCAGCAGCAGCATAAGCATATTTATCAACTTACACTTTTTTGTGTAATCATGAATGCCATGTGTTAAGTAGTTACTATTGTATATTCTGCAAGTGGCTGTTAAGGATAGGAATACATCACAAAAGTAAATGCCCATGGGCATATGGATATTTGTTTTATTACTTACAGTTTCAAGTTTCAGATGAGTTTGGGGGTATCTGACTAATGTCATTCTTCAGTGTATTGAAGGATGGCAGTAACTCAGGGGCCTGGAATCAGATTCAAGATTGTGCTTGTGAATCAATCGCAATATGCCCCACCTCAATTGATTGGAAGTTGCTCCTGGGGTTTCTGCTCCAATATGCTTAGGTTCAGTGTGGACGATGAGTGAACAAAGTCTGCACCCTATAGGAACAGGAGCCTTGGCTTTTTCCCTGTCCCCTTGGGGGCAGTGTATCTCCCGACACTGAAGCTGGGAGATTTGCTAGTTGTGTAGTAGAAATGTAACTCAAAGCAGTTTTGAGCCTAACTGCCTGTTCTGTATAAAGAGGGATGCTGATGGAACGTTAGCAGGTTCAGACATAGCATGCTCAGGTTAATGTTCTCTTAGCTGTTTTGAAAATCTCATGTTAAATATTTTTATTTAAGATCTAATAATAGCAGAAAGAGTAAAGTGATTTTAAACCTTTGTATATTTTTAGCTGTGTGATTTGGGGCAAGTAGCTTTCCCTCTCTGGGCGGTTGTTTCTAGCCTTTGAAAAAAGGCCAGCTTTAACAATCTATGCTGTGTGCTGTGTTTAGTTGAATAGTAGTGTCCAACTCTTTTTGACCCAATGAATTGTAGCACGCCAGGCTCCTCTGTCCATGGGGATTCTCCAGGCAAGAATACTGGAGTAGGTTGCCATACCCTCCTACAGGGGATCTTGCCCACCCAGGGATCCAACCCAGGTCTCCCACATTGTAGGTGGATTCTTTATTGTCTGGGCCACCAGGGAAGCCCCTAACAATTTAGTACCCTACAATCAAATCTATAAATACTTTCAACAGAGAGCTTTAAACGGGTTGCCACCAAGTTTCAAGGAAATATAACCCATTATACAAAAACCAGATCATTTTCCTTCTCCTGTGGGCAAAACTGCAGACCTTGCTTGAGTTGCAATGATATGGTTAACTGCCCCGTGAAAAACATTCATCCTGGAGTTTTCTCTTTAAAAAATGCCAAATGTGGGCCTTAGCCAGTTGTGCGGTAGTAAATGAAACGTGCAGAGGAACCTGTGGGCTTCCTCCCTCGAGATGGGGGGCGAGTTTTAAAGTAGAAAAGCAGCAGTAATTTGGCACCAAGCAAAATTGTCTTACACTCTTCGAGGAGTCGTGTCAGGTAGGTAGTGTTAGTTGCTTAGTGTCTGCCTCTTTGCAACCCCATGGGCTATAGCCTATCAGGCTCCTCTGTCCATGGAATTCTCCAGGCAAGAATACTAGAGTGGGTTGCCATGCCCTTCTCCAGGGGAGCTCTTCCCGACCCAGGGATGGAACCCAGGTCTCCCGCATTGCAGGCAGATTTCTTTACCATCTGAGCCACATTTCGTTCCTAAAGTTGACCTACTCTAGACTTAGGGAGTCACAGAGTCGTCCCACTGACTGTGCGCGTCCCTGAGCCCTCGGCCTCTACGTGTCCATCTGTAAGTTGGGCATAAACGAGTAAAAATGGAGATGAGCACCTGACATGTGGTACACTCCACTGGGAAGATCCCAGGGGCCAGGAACAGGGGGGGCAGGTCCCAACTTAGGTGGGCGTTTATGTCAGGAGAGGGATGGCGATTTGGGCCTCACTCCAGCGAGGCCGGCTGCCCGGCGGAGAAGTGCCAACGAAGCAGCGGTTAGGGGAGAATCTATGACTGCGGGGGTGGGGGTGAGGGCCCCGGCGGAGCAATTAGGTGGGGGATGGAGCATCGGGCTCCTCCGTGCTTTGTTCAGTTGCACGCCAGGCCCTTCTTTCCGGAGAAGCCAATTAGATCCCCGCCGCGGGATCATCTGACCTCGCGTCTCCAGCCAGGAGGGGCTTCGGCAGGGGCGGGGCCGGCGGTCGCCTCCTCCGGGACCCGGCCGCGGGCCGTGCGGGGGAGTCCCGGGCGCCGCCGCGCAGCCCGGCCCCGCCCCGCGCCCGCCGCGCCCCGCCCCCGGGGCTTCCCGGGCGCGCGCCGCCCCGCCGTGTCCGCGCGCCACGCCCCCCTGCTCGCGGGCCGCGTGCGGAGCCGCGCGCCCCGGAGGCTCCGGGACCGTGGCGGCGGGCGGCGGCAGAGCAGCCGTCCGCGGGCCATGTCTTCCCCGGCCGTAGCGAGGAGCTCCCCGGGAGGGAGCCAGGAGGTGGACTCGCGGCCGCAGAGGCAGGGCCGGTTCTGGGAAGTGGGCGGCGGCGGCGGCGGCGACCGGCTGGAGCGCGCGGCCGCGGAGTCGGAGCGCTGGGAGCTGCTGCTCCGGCGGGGCGAGCTGCTGGCGCTGGGCGGCCACCTGAAGGGCGCGCTGGAGGCGTACGCGGCGGCGCTGCGCCGCGGGGCCCCGGTCAGGCCCGAGTGCCTCGGCACCCTGGTGGACTGCCTGGTGTTCAACTACCGGCTCCGCCACGGCTTGGGCTGGAGCGCGAGCCCGGCGGGGGGCGCCCACCGCGGCGTTAGCGCCGGCGGGGTGCTTAGCTGCCTGGGCTGCCGGGGCTTCCTCAGCGAGCCGGTGACCGTGCCCTGTGGCCACAGCTACTGCCGCCGCTGCCTGCGGAGAGAGCTCCGCGCGCGCTGCCGCCTCTGCCGGGACCGGCTGCCGCCCGCCGCGGCCGCCGATGCCCCGGGGACGTCCCCGCGGCCGCCTCCGGCCGCCGCCGCCACCGCCATCGCCGCCTCCGGCTTCAGGACCAGCGTCGTTCTCAACCACCTGGCCGAAAAGTGGTTCCCGGGCCAGCGGGAGCGAGCCCGGGCGGCCGGCCGGCTCGGGGAGCTGCTGCACCAGGGGCGCTACCGGGAGGCCCTGGCCGCCGCCTGCGAGGAGCTGCGAGCAGGTGAGCGCGCGGGCCCCGCGACCGCACCCTTCCTTCCCCGACGCGCGGGGCGGCCCCGTGCTCGTCTGCGCCCCAGGCCGGCTGCCGCCCCGGGCTTGCGTCTCGGGGTCCCGGGGTGTGTGTGTTTTGGGGGGTGTGTGTGTGTGGGAAGGGGCGGCGCCCCGAGGTGCTTCGGTCACAATGGGGATCGCCCTCGAGCCGACTGTGACGCGGTGCGGGGTTTCCTCCGCCTCGGCCTGGCGCCGTGGCGGGCGCGCCCGAGCGCAGCGGCGCGGAGCGGGTGGCCGGGCGAGGCCGCGCGGGCGCGGGATGGGGAGGGAGCTGGGCGAGCCTGAGCGGCGGCTCGCTTCCTGCCGCGCTCTTTCCGGTAATTGGCCGCCCGGGCCGGGTCCGCGGAGGGGAGACGCCGTGCCGGGGCGGGGAAGAGGATCCCTAGCCGGGGCTGGGCGTGCAACGTATATACCTCGGTCTCCCGCAAAAGTCACCGGGGCAATTGGAAGCCGTGGGAGGCAGAATTGCATAAGCCGGGGTGGGTGGGGGTGGTGGAGGGCGTTGTGTAACGGGTGACGTCGGGTGGGCGTGGCGGGAGCCGGGCGCCCGCACCCCGCACCCGGAGGCCGGGTCGGAGCTGCCCAGGGTTGTCCCAGTCTCAAATGAGAACGCCCGGAGACTTGCTGCCTCTTGATGCTTTCCACCTGTCTGTTTCGAAGCGTGCTTATTTCAGAAACGGGTGTGCTTCCTTTCGAATGCACGTAGCCCACGGTGAAGATAATAGAGGTAGTCTCTGATGGAGTTCGTGGCCACGGCTTGTGTTTTTGCCTTTCCACACTCTTGATCAAGCTGAGGCGGCGAAGGGCCCCTGAAGATCTTTGGTCTGTTCTTTCGCCGCCAAGAAGCAGTTTCAGCCTGCTAACCTAGGTTAGCTACTTTTGGGGCTGTGGAAAGAGACCTTGGCGGAGTTAGTTAGCTGTGTCAAATGAAGCGTTGTTCTTTAAATCGGTGGTTTTCTACCATGGGGATTCCCTCCACCCCCACCTTTGGGACGTAATCAGGGGCAATATCTAGAGACATTTTTGGTGGCCACCCCTTGTGCGAGTGGAGTGGTGCTGGTACAAATAGTGGGCAGAGGCCACGAAGGCTCTTTAGTATCCAGTGATGCGCGGGACAGTTTCCCACCCAATGATCAAGGCCCGAAGTGTCAGTTTTGTCCCTGTTAAACCTTGTGTGAAATAAGCATATTTCAAGATGGAATGGAATAATACTTGGAGAATTAATCACCGTGAAAGTAGGTATCCAGAAGATAAACTGATGTGAGCTTTGAGGTGCATTTGTAAACTGTAACTGAAAGCATCTTCTTGGAGGCTTGTTCTTGTTTGTTTGTTTTTTTAAACCCTAAGCGCTCAGTCATTTTGAAGTAGTCACTATGTTAAGTCGTTTAATACGTTTAGAATTCAAACCGCAAACTTGGCATGCTTTCATATGCTTTCAGGATCTTTATGGGGAGTAGCAGTTATAGAAGTAGCATGATAGACCCAGAACAAAAGAACTATTTGGAATACAAAATTCCCAACACTTCAGTCTCTGGATGAATCGAGTTTGGATGGTCAACGAAGGACGGACCATCTAGGTAGGACACATTCCTCAAAATGAGGAAGCAGAAGCTGAGGCCGTGACATGCCTGGTCCACAATCACACAGCCAGCTGATGTATGGCGGCAACGCTGTGTCCTGCATTTCTCCTAAATGTTGAATCAGGGTTCATCCTACCGTTATGGCTCATCCAATGAAAATGTGTAGCATCAATTCCCAAGGAGGCTTTTGGCCACTAGTGTGAAATAAAGGAGAAACTGACAGCCCTATTCATTATTAACTCCCACTGATTTAAATGGTTTGACCTCTTAAATTAGGCATTTTGAAAAAATTCAGGTCCTAATCCACAGAAGAACAGGGAGTATTTACTAATTAAGATCTAGCTTAGCGTTCTATGACCAATAATCTTTTAATTAAAGAAGATTTGGGGCCTGGGATTGAGGATATTATTTTTAACAGGAAAAGACTGAAATATCTACTTTCTCCTCTTTTTCAATTTGCATAGACTACATGTGGGAATTTTGTCTGTTCAGCTGCTTCATTCTACTTTTGCAGAACTAGAACCCAAGACTCCTTTGACCTCATCCATTTTCTCCTCGTTTTTAGGTCTTTGAAAAATCTTTAATTCCATACTCCAAAATGTATCTGACTGGTACTAATGAGGATAACTTTTTTCATCCTTTGAATCTTTAGTACAAAGTAGGAAGAAAAAAATCTTAGAGCTAACAAATTATAGTTGATGGAGTGCAGATATTATGTGTTTAACAGTTTATGAGGGTAAATAAAAAGGTTTAGTAGAGTTATAAATCTACTTGTGCAGTTAAGGTTTAACTTTTTGAGAGCTAGTTAGCTAGAAAGGCATTTGAAATGTGTTTGTATAATTGGACAGCAGTACCCAAGATCCCTTCATTATTCCTAACAGTGGAAAAAGACAGTGGAAAAAGACTATAATTTCTTCGAATAATTCTTACAATGAAACAAGTAAATACTATTAACTAGAAAAAATAATCAGTCTACAGTTAGCCCACACACATCCAAATTTAAGCCCTTTCAACAAGAAAGGAAAGCTAGAAAACCTTTGCCAAAATCAGAACGTTCCCATTGAGATTACATAAGTTTCTGTTGAATTGAAATATATTTAGATAACATTTAATCCATTGATCTTTTGGTATTAACTCTCAGATGTTTCATAACTTTGTCTTTTTAGTATTCAAGGATATTATGTAAAGATCTTTTCTGCTTTTCTTTATACTTTAGACTCTTAAAATGATCCGACTCAGCTGTGCTCTTTGTTTTATTTTTAATGAATTTTTATACTGACTTGCCACTCTCCCCACAAAGAAGACCAACAGAACAGTATAATTTATAATTTGAAATGGTTAGAAAGTAAATAAAAGTCACAGGGAAGAGAACATTTTATTTAAAATACTTGGAGAAAAAAAGTTATTTTTAATATTTTTAAAAAAATGTTTGGATATGCTAGATCTTATTTGCAGCGTTTTCAGAATCTTCAGTATTTGTTGAGGCATGTGGGTTCATTTTTGTTTTGTTTTGTTTTTAGTTGTGGCATTTGGAATCTGAAGATGCAGAATGCAGGGATCTAGTTCCTTGACATGGGATCGAACCTGGACCCCTTGCATTGGGAGTGCAGAGTCTTAGCCATTAGACCACCGGGAAGTCTCTGTTCTGATTATTAATTATGTATTCCTTGTCAGGAATTTCAAAATGTTTTATATCATTTCATTGTCACAAAAAATCCTATGGAGTACTATTATTCTCAGGGAAATTGAGGCTGCTGGGGTGCCTAGTACAGCCTAGTAGTTAGAGCTGTGCATCTTGGTGTCTAACGACCTGGGTTTGAATCCCAGTGCAGTCTCCACCTGCTCTCCGGCCTTGGGCCTGTGTCTAACCTCCCTGTTTTGCTTTCCTTATCTGAAAAGTGAGCAGAGTGTCTACCTCATAGATAGATAACAATCATTAACAGCAGCTTAGGGCTGTTGTGAGAATTAAGAGAGTGAAAACGTGAAGTGCTCTGAATGGTGCCTGGCGGATAAATACCCAGTAAATAGTAATTAAAATATTTTTAAAATGTAAAATTTGTGCCCCAACTAGAAGATGATTTAGCTAAAATTGAACTCTTAATCTTATAATATCAAGTCCTGTTCTTTTCTCTCTACCACATTAATATTACCAGTGCACGTGTGCGGGCTAAGTTGCTTCAGTCGTGTCCAACTCTTTATGACCCCATGGTGGGTAACCTGCCAAATTCCTCTGTCATGGAATTCTTCAGGCAAGAATACTGGAGTTGGTTGCTGTTCCCGTCTCCAGGGGATCTTCCCAACTCATGGATCCAACTCGGATCTCCTGTTCTGCAGGCGGATTCTTTACCATCTGAGCCACCAGGGAATATTAACAGAGTGAGAGTTAAATCCTGATTCTGGCCTACATTTGTTAATTAGTAGTAACATTTTAGCATACATCAATAAAATATAGATGCTGCAAGGCTTTCCTAATAAAAAGATTAGTCAAATTATGTGTATGTTAGGCGCTTAGTCATGTCCAACTCTTTGCGACCCCATGGACTGTAGTCCGCCAGGCTCCTCTGTCCGTGGGATTTTCCAGGCAAGGATACTGAAGTGGGTTGCCATTTCCTTCTCCAGGGGATTTTTCTGACCTAGGGATCGAACTCTGGTCTCCTGCATTGCAGGCAGATTCTTTACCATCTGAGCCATCAGGGAAAAAAGATTAGTCAAATTACAGGTAAATACTGAATACATTTAAAGAAAACGTAAAAGGTTTTTTAACATTTTATTAGTCAGTGAGGTTAACATGAAGAGATTTGAATTTAATTTATCACCTCAAAGAGTCGGACAAGACTGTGTGACATTCACGCTTCACTTCAAACTTATGTTTCCCTTTGAGTACGGCATGGCAACCCACGCCAGTATTCTTACCTGGAGAATTCCATGGACAGAGAAGCCTAGCAGACTGCATTCCATAGAGTCGCAGAGTTGTACACAACTGAAGTGACTTACCATGCAAACTTATGTATGCCCTAACTTACTCTGCCAAATGCTTGAAACAGTAAACATTGACATTTATATGGTGGTTTATACTTCACAAGACATTTTCACTTCCACTAACAGTCTTACCAAAGATCATGCAAGAGAGCATATTTTAGTAGCCCGAATGCATAGAATGTAGAAAAGATCTCCAGAAAAGTGACTTTTTAAAGGCAAGAAAGTAACTAAGTTACAACTGAAAGCAGAAACTGGGCTGTGGATATTGCTTCTAAGGCTGATTGATTTTAAAATGAGCATATAAAGCATAAATCTCAAGTGTTCTTGTTATTTATTTAACAAGTGTTTATTGAGTGCTTGCTCTATACTAGGCTTTGTTTTAGGTGTTGGAAATACAGAGGTAAACAAAATCAAGTGCCTGTCCTCAAGAGAGTTTGTATTTTTTGTTTCTCTTAAAGTTGCAGCAAATTAGTATTTATTGAAAATAGAAAAGGGGCTTATTGCTTAACTGATTTCTAACTGAGTGTGTATCCTGTATATCTCTGATTCATCTTTCCTTTTAATTCAGAAGTCCACTTTTAGGATTTTTGCAGTGCCTCACAGTCACTATTATAACAGCATGTTCTCATTGTTATAGAAAATGAAAAAGGGGGTTATGTAAATAATTCTTAAGTGGTCCGTTTAAAATAATTTCAATGTTTTTAACTTTTATTCATCAAGCAAATGATGAAAGATTTACCAAAGCTCAGTTATTGTAGATTTCTCATTTTTTGTATATTAAACTTTGGTTTACTCAGAATTGTTTTTATATTTAGTGAAATATATCTGGAGGCTTAGATGTATTCAAGTATAATTTTAAATGTATTTGTATAGTATTCTGCCTCTAATGGTTTCCCTGATAGCTCAGTTGGTAAAGAATCCGCCTACAATGGAGGAGACCCAGGCTTGATTCCTGGGTTGGGAAGATCTGTTGGAGAAGGAATAGGCTACCCATTCCAGTATTCTGGCCTAGAGAATTTCATGGACTGTATAGTCCATGGGGTCGCAAAAAGTCAGACACGACTGAGCAACTTTCACTACTGCGTCTTGCATTATAAAGATAGTTTTCAAAATTGTCATTATGTTTTACTATAGAAGGTGAATGATTTAAGAGAAGTCTAAAATGCTAAGCAGAAGTTTCTGTTCAATTTTTTCTTCTTTTTCTTGTGGCATTAATAGAATAGGATCATTCTTTTTTCTTTTTTTCTTCCCCTCCTTTTGTCCAACCTGCATTCAGTTCAGTTCAGTTCAGTTGCTCAGTCGTGTCCGACTTTTTGCGACCCCATGAATCATAGCACGCTAGGCCTCCCTGTCCATCACCCTCCCGGAGTTCACTCAAACTCATGTCCATCGAGTCGGTGATGCCATCCATCCATCTCATTCTCTGTTGTCCCCGTCTCCTCCTGCCCCCAATCCCTCCCAGCATCAGACTCTTTTCCAGTGAGTCAACTCGTCGCATGAGGTGGCCAAAGTATTGGAGTTTCAGCTTCAGCATCAGTCCTTCCAATGAACACCCAGGATTGATCTCCTTTAGAATGGACTGGTTGGATCTCCTTGCGGTACAAGGGACTCTCAAGAGTCTTCTCCAGCACCACAGTTCAAAAGCATCAATTCTTCGGCAGTCAGCTTTCTTCACAGTCCAATTCTCACATCCATACATGACCACGGGAAAAACCATAGCCTTGACTAGACGGACCTTGGTTGGCAAAGTAATGTCTCTGCTTTTTAATATGCTGTCTAGGTTGGTCATAACTTTCCTTCCAAGGAGTAAACATCTTTTAATTTCATGGCTGCAGTCAGCATTTGCAGTGATTTTGGAAACAGTGGGAACAACCTGCATTACTAATCCCTAAAGATATTTCCTCTGTCCATGGAATTCTCCAAGTAAGAATACTGGAGTGGGTAGCCATTTCCTTCTCCAGGGGATCTCCCTGACCCGGGTATCAAACCCAGGTCTCAGCCATTGCACGCTGATTCTTTATCCTCTGAGCCATCAGGGAAGCCCAAAGATATTTCTTACTTGGCTAAGGATTATTTGAGTAACAGATGTAGAAAATACTCTTCTAATACCTTGTATTAAGAACTGATTTCATTTATCAACTTGTTTTGAAATATTTTGTAATTTAACAATAATTGTTATTTATTGAGTGCTTGTGTGCCAGGCCTTGTGTTAACTGTTAACATACATCCCTTTAAAAAAAAATTATTTATTTGGCTGTGCTGGGTCTTAGTTGCCACACATAGGATCTTTGATCTTTAGTTGTGGCAGACTGGATCTAGTTCCCTGATCAGGAATAGAACCCATGCCTCTGTCATTGGGAGAGCAGAGTCTTAGCCACTGAACTACCAGGGACATCTCCTCACAAGTCTTAAGATGTAGGTATCTTGAGCATTTTATAGGTGAGGAGACAGAGGCTCAAAGAGTTAAGTAAATGGTCAAAAGTGAATCAGAACCCAGATCTTCTGAATCCAGTGGTTACGATCTTAATTAGTGTGCCAAACTACTATTCCTGGACTTTAGTAATCGCTAATAACTTGTCAGTCAGCAGCTCTTAGTTTAACTGTTTCTTAGTTTAACCAAGTTCTATAGAAAAAATTTGGTATTTCAGTTAGCCATTGGAATTCTTAAACTAGCTGTACATATAAATATAAAAAGAAAAGATTAAAGGACTTATCTTTTAATATAAAATATAAAAAGAATGATAAAAAGGAAATGAACAGAGAATTTTTATACTTACACATAAATAATTCAAATAACCAATAAATAGTTTTAAGGTCAAACTCACTGAGAAAAGGCACACTAAAATAATGGTGCTGTTTTTCATTTGTATTTTTAAATTATTTTAAATGAAACAAATGAATATTTTTTAATGATAAAAAGTGCAATTCACAAAGAAGATAGACATTGTAAACTATTAGACACCTAATAAACAGATACATCAGAAGAAATATAAGGGAAAAGAAAAATTATATAATCATAATGAGACATACTAACTTTTCTCTAAGAATAATTTATGAAGTGCAGAAAAAATAAGAATCAGAGCATCTTGAATGATGTCGTTAATAACTTGAATGTAATAGATTTATGTTTAATTAATGGGTATTAATCTTATATCCTACACAGATATATTTGAAATCTTGAATCTCATATGTTGTTATTAGATGTCCATAGGAGATTTAGAAAAACTGGCGAAAAGATAAAACATTACTAAATTTCAAAAAGTAGAATTCTTGGTGTGTGATTCAGTTATATATATTTTCCATTACAAGATGTTGACCATAGTTCCCTGTGCTATGCAGTAAACCTTTGTTGCTTGTTGCATATATATTTTTTAAAATTAGAAATCTAGCATTCTATTCATAATAAGTTGAACAAATGGAATCAAAATGTAAAAAAGTTTTTAATTAGGCAAAAGTTCATTTTCTAAAATATGTTACACATATTGTTTATATATATGTATACAAAAGATTTTCTACTGTGCTTGAGAAAGAACATCAAAAAAAAAGGGGAGAGATGTAGGAATTGGAAATCATCAAGTAAATGAAATGGGAGCACTGAATATGAAATAGAAAAAGCGAAATAATATAAATAAAAGTAAAAGCTCCTCATATCGTCCAGTTGCTTTTAAACATGGCTGCTCGTTAGAAACATATCTGGAGCTCTGGCAAAAAAGGAAAAGCAATAACTGGGCATTTTTTCCCCAAAAAAATCCCATGATAATTATGATATGCATCTGGATTTTAAAAAGTGATTACAGGTTTTCCTATTAAATGGCAGTTTTGGTGATACAGAATTCTATTTTTCTGTTGACCAATCATGATACAGTGGTATTAAGTGGGTAATAGTTACATAATCACAGTAGTGAAAGATGTTTATCAGTTCTCACAATCAGTAGCCAGACAAAAAATAAAAGATAATTACAATTGCAAGCCATAATGGAAACATGATTAACCTAACAGTATGAAATAAATACGTACAATTTGGGGGATCAGGCAGAGGGATGTGGTAATGAAGTGCACATGTTTTCCATGTGTGTTCATCTGCTCAGCCAGTCTGTCTCTTTTGGGTGGTCCTTTTAATTCATTTACATTTAAGGTGATTATCAATATGTCTAGTCAAGGCTATGGTTTTTCCCGTGGTCATGTATGGATGTGAGAGTTGGACTGTGAAGAAAGCTGATCGCTGAAGAATTGATGCTTTTGAACTGTGGTGTTGGAGAAGACTCTTGAGAGTCCCTTATACTGCAAGGAGATCCAACCAGTCCATTCTAAAGGAGATCAATCCTGGGTGTTCATTGGAAGGACTGATGCTAAAGCTGAAACTCCGATACTTTGGCCACCTCCTTTGACGAGTTGACTCACTGGAAAAGAGTCTGATGCTAGGAGGGATTGGGGGTGGGAGGAGATGGGGATGGCAGAGAATGAGATGGCTGGATGGCATCACCGACTCGATGGACATGAGTTTGAGTGAACTCCAGGAGTTGGTGATGGACAGGGAGGCCTGGCGTGCTGTGATTCATGGGGTCGCAAAGAGTCAAACACGACTGAGCGACTGAACTGAACTGAACTGATGACCCTATTACTCTTTTCTTAATTTGGGGGGTGGTATTTTCTGTGGGTAGGTCTTTTCCTTCTCTTGTTTCCTGCCTAGAGAAGTTCCTTTAGCATTTGTTGTAAAGCTGGTTTTGTGGTGCTGAATTCTCTTTTGCTTGTCTGGAAAGCTTTTCATTTCTCCATCAAATCTGAAGGAGAGTCTTACTGGATAGAGTATTCTTGGTTGTTGGTTCTTCCCTTTCATATATTTCGCTTTAAATATATCATGCCATTCCCTTCTGGATTATAGAGTTTCTGTTGAGAAATCAGCTGATAGCCTGATTGGAGTTCCTTGTATGTTATTTTTCATTTTTCCCTTGTTGCTTTCAGTATTTTATCTTTGTCTTTAATTTTTGTCAGTTTGATTTGCTATGTGTCTTGGTGTGATCCTCCTTGGGTTTATCCTTCCTGGGACTCTCTGTGCTTCCTGGACTTGGTTGACTATTTCCTTTTCCATGTTAGGGAAGTTTTCAGCTATTATCTCTTAAAATACTTTCTCAGGTCTTTTCTTTTCTCCTTTTGCGACCCCTATAATGCGAATGTTGGTCTGTTTAATGTTGTCCCAGAGATCCCTTAGGCTGTCTTCATTTCTTTTCATTCTTTTTTCTATATTCTGTTCTGTGGCAGTGATTTCCACCATTCTGTCCTCCACCTCATTTATCTGTTATTCTGCTGTGAATTCCTTCTAGTGTACTACTCATCTCTTTGTTTGTTGTTTAGTTCTTCTAGGTCTTTGGTAAACATTTTTTGCATCTTCTCCATCTTTGTTGCCATTCTTTTTCCAGGATCCTGAATCATCTTCACTATCATAATTCTGAATTCTTTTTCTGGAAGGTTGCCTGTCTCCACTGTGTTTTTGTTGTTTTTCTGGGGTTTTATCTTGTCCCTTCATCTAGGACATACCTGCTTTTTCATGCTGGTTGGTTGCTCAGTCGTGTCTGACTCTTTGCATCCCATAGATTGTAGCCTACCAGGCCCCAGGCTCCTCTCTCCATTGAATTCACCAGGCAAGAATACTGGAGTGGTTGCCTTTCCCTTCTCCAGGGGATCTTCCCGACCCAGGGATCAAACCTGGGTCTCCCCACATTGCAGGCAGATTCTTTACCGTCTGAGTCACCAGGGAAGTCCTTAACTTTCTGAAATGTGGTTTGTTTTACTCGCTGTGGGATTGTGGTTCTACTTGCTTCTGCCTGCCCTCTTATGGAGGAGGCTAAGAGGCTTGTGTAAGCTTTCTGGCGGTAGGAGAAACTGGATCTTGCTCTGGTGGGGACACCCTTGCCTATTGAAGCTTTAGTCCAATTATCTGCTGATGAGTGGGTTTTTGCTCCCTCCCTGGTAGTTTGGCCTGAGGCGATCCAGCCCTCAGCGCTGTGGTCAGCTTAATGGCTACCTTCAAGAGGGTTTACACCAAGGGGGACTGTCCCAGCCTGCTGCTTCCAGTGTCCACGTCCCTGTGCTTAGTCCCTGCGGACCCACACCTCCACAGGAGACCCTCCATCACCAGCAGGTGGCTTTGGTTCAGTCTCCCGTGGAGTCACTACTCTTTTCCTCTGAGTCTTGGTATGCGCAAGGTTTGGTTCGTGCCCTCCAAGGCTGGAGTCTCCGTTTCCCCCAGTCCTGTGCAAGTCTTGTAATCAAATCCTGCTGGCCTTCAAGGTCAGATTCCCTGGGGATTCCCAGGCCCTTTGTCGGGTCCCCAGGCTGAGAAGCCTGATGTGGGGTTCGGAACCTTCTTTGGTATTACTGTTCTTCCTGTTCTCCAGTCCTTGGGTCACTCACCTGGTGGGCACAGGATTTGATTTTATCGTGATTGTGCCTCTCCTGCCGTCTTGCTGTGGCTGCTCCTTTGTCTTTGGATGTGGGGTGTCTTTTGTGGCAGGTTCCAGTGTCCTCCTGTTGGTGGCGGTCCAACAGCCAGTTGTGATTTTGGTGTTCTCACAGGAGGAGATGAGCGCACATCCTTCTTCATTCCTATTTTCCTAGGAAACAAAAATACACAGCTTCTGGGAGTGTAAAATTTTATAAAAGGAAGGTGAGCAGAATATATTGAAGACTTTGTATAATATATCTACATAGCTTTCTACACATTCAACTTTCTAGAAAATAAGGAAATAAGCTGATATTTAGAAGCTTATAGGTAGGTGTTCATTGCAGTACTTTTTGTAGTAGCAAAAATTAGAAGTAATAGGGAATTTAACATAGATGGTGTATATAATGGAATCCTTTGCAACCATTAAGTATCTTGTGGATATAATCACATTGCTAAAAAAATCAGATTATACACCGTATATATGGTATCTTTCATAAAACTATACATTAAAAATGTAATCTACCCACACAGATAAAAAAGTACAGGTTACATGCCAACGCTGGTTATTTCTTACTTCATGAGAGCATGGATTGAGGAGCTTAAGACGACAGATTTTAATGAATTGCTTTGTGGTAGGAAAAGGATCTTTGGTTCTTAATTTTCTATATTTTTCAAATTTTATAGGTAAATATTTTATAACATTTGTTCAAAACAGGTTTCTTGAAGATGAGATAAATGATGTGTACACACCTCTTACTACCCATCACCTACTAGAAAACAGATGAGAAGTCTCCACTCCGGAGAACTCTCTTCCTGCAGCCCATGCGGTACCTTGGACCACTTAAAACTAGTTTCCCCAGATGTGCAGCAGAATTTTATTTCAGTTGTTTTATTTACCCAAGGACTCATGATACCACCATGTGGAAGAGAAGAGGGAATGAGGGCAAGAATTGAGCCCAAGGGGACAGATTTTAGTGAATTTCCCCTGCTTCAGCAGACATTTATCAAAGCAGGAGTAGAGGATATAGAGACGGTAAATAATGGAGGGAGCTCAAAAACAGACCTTTTTTTATAATTAAATATATGCTACGCACATGCAGTGGTGGAACACAGTCGTAATAGCAGACACTTAAATAGAGCTTATAACGTACCAAGCCCTGTTGGTTAAGTACTGTGCACATGTTGCCTGTCTCTTGAGTAGCCCTGTGAGCCCTGTTATTAGCAGAGGTGAACAGCAGGAACTCTGGATCCAGGTGGCTGGAGGGAGCATCTAGAATCCTTCACTTACTAGCTGTTTGGTCTTGGGCAAGATATTTAAACTCTCCGTAATCAGTTTCTTTATAAAAATGTGAACAATGTTAGACCCACATAAGATTGTTCTGAAGGTTGTGGATCATTTAGAACAGTTTATAGTTTTTGTTGTTACCAAATAACTGTATTAACTAAAAAAAAAATGATCTCACATATTTAAAATTCTTACCCTTTGCTCCTTTGTGTATATTTTTGCATTTAAAAAGTCTATTTAAAATTAGTTCAATTCTTCCGTTGGGGGTAGTTTTTTTTTTTTTTTAATTTTTATATTATCAGCCATAAAAAGGAACGAATTTGAGTCAGTTGTAGTGAGGTGGATGAACCTAGGGCCTATTATACAGAGTGAAGTAAGTCAGAAAAACAAATACTGTGTATTAACACATACATATGGAATCTAGAAAAACGGTACCAATGAACCTATCTGCGGGGCAGAAATAGAGACACAGACATTGAGAACGGACTTGTGGACACTGGGGGAAGGAGAGGGCATTGACAGATGCATTCTACCATATGTCAGAGAGAGGACTAGCAGGAAGCAGCTGTATAGCCAGGAAATTCAATTCACATGCTCTGTGATGGCCTAGAGGGGTGGGGTGGTAGGAGGAGGGAGGTCCAAGAGGGAGGGAATATACGCACACCTTTAGCTGGTTTTCTTCATTGTACAGCAGAAACCAACATGACATTCTAAAGCAGTTATCCTCTGAATAAAAATAAATTTTTATTGGAGTTAGGTTAACAGTGTGTTAGTTTCAGGTATATAGCAAAGTGATTCAACTATATATATATATATATACACATACATGTATTATTCTGTTTTAAATTCTTTTCCATTTAGTTTATTACAGAATATTGAGCAGAGTTCTCCGTGCTATACAGTTGGTCCTTATTGGTTATCTGTTTCAAATGGGGTGGTGGCGGTTTAGTTCTCAGTTGTGTCCAACTCTATGCAACCCCATGGACTGTAGCCCGCCAAGCTCCTCTGTCCAGGGGATCTTCCTGGCCCAGAAATTGAACTCAAGTCTCCTTCATTGGCAGGCAGATTCTATATCTGTTTTGTAATAAGTTCATTTGTACCATTTTTTTTTAGATGCCACACGTGAGCAATATCATATAGTATTTTCTTGTCTTTTTCTGACTTTAGTTAGTATGATAGTCTCTGAGTCCGTCCATGTTGCTGCTGATGGCACTATATCATTCTTTTTTATGGCTGAGTAGTATTCCACTGTGTGTATGTACCACATCTTTATCCATTCACCTTAGATGGACATTTAGCTTGCTTTTGTGTCTTGCCTATTGTAAATAGTGCTGCAGTGAATATTGGGGTGCATGTATCTTTTCAAATTCTGGTTTTCTCTGGGTACATGTTAAGGAATGAGATTGCCGAATCATATGGTTAATTCTGTTTTTAGTATGGCGGTGTTCTTCATAGTGGCTGTACCAATGTACATTCCTACCAACAGTGTAGGAAGTGTCTCTTTTCTCCACACCTCCAGCATTTGTTGTTTTTTATGATGGCCATTCTGACTGATGTGAGGTGATATCCCATTGTTGTTTTGGTCTGCATTTCTCTAATAATTAGCCATATTGAGCATCTTTTCATGTGCCTCTTGGCCATCTGTATGTCTTTGTTGGGGAAATGTCTGTTGAGACCTTCTGCCCATTTTTTGATTGTGGTATTTGTTTTGACATTGAGCTGCATGAGCTGTTTGTAGATTTTGAAGATTAATCCTTTGTCAGTTATTTCATTTGCAGATATTTTCTCCCATTCTTTGCACACGTGAGTGCTCAGTCGTGTCCAACTCTTTGAGACCCCATGGACTGTAGTCCGCAAGACTCCTCTGTTGATGGGATTTTCCAGGCAAGAATACTGGAGTGGGTTGCCATTTCCTCCTCCAGAGGATCTTCCTGACCCAGGGATTGAACCTGAGTCTTCTGCATTGGCAGGTGGATTCTTTACCACTGAACCACCATGGAAGCCCCATTCTGTGGGTTGTCTTTTTGTTTTATGGTTTCCTTTACTGTGCAAAAGTTTTTGGGTTTGATTCAGTTCAGTTCAGTCGCTCAGTCGTGTCCGACTCACCGCGACCCCATGAATCACAGCACGCCAGGCCTCCCTGTCCATCACCAACTCCCAGAGTTCACTGAAGCTCATGTCCACGGAGTCGGTGATGCCATCCAGCCATCTCATTCCCTGTTGTCCCCTTCTCCTCCTGCCCCCAACCTTTCCCAGCATCAGAGTTTTTTCCAGTGAGTCAACTCATCGCATGAGGTGGCCAAAGTATTGCAGTTTCAGCTTTAGCATCAGTCCTTCCAATGAACACCCAGGATTGATCTCCTTTAGAATGGACTGGTTGAGTTTGATTAGGTCCCATTTATTTTTGGTTTTATTTTCGTTACTCTGGGAGGCGGATCTAAAAAGATATTGCTGAGATTTATGTCAGAGTATTTTCTCCCCATGTTTTCTTGAGAGAATTTTCTAATACCAGGTCTTACATTTAGGTCTTTTCTTTTTAAATTGGAGTATAATTCTTTTACAGTGTTATATTAGTTTCTTCTGTACAATAAAATGAATCTCCCAACTCATCTCTCCTTCCCCTTTCTCTATGTCCACATGTCCATGATCTATGACTCCATCTCTATTCCTGCCCTGGATATAGGTTCATCTGTACCATTTTTCTAGATTCCACATATATGCGTTAATACATGATACTTGTTTTTCTCTTTCTGAGTTCACTCTGTATGACAGACTCTAGGTCCATCAACACCTCTACAAGTGACCCAGTTCTATTCCTTTTCGTGGCTGAGTAATATTCCTTTGTATATATGTACCATAGCTTCTTTATCCATTCATCTGTCTTTGGGCATTTGCTTTGGTTCCATGTCCTGGCTATTGTAAAAACTGATGCAATGAACCTTGGGGTACATGTGTCCTTTTGACTTACAGTTTTCCCAGGGTATATGCCCAGAAGTGGGATTGCTGGGTCATACGGTAATTCTAGCTTTAGTTTTTTTAAAGAACCTCCATACAATTCTCTATCGTGGCTATATGAGTTTACATTCTCACCAACAGAGCAAGAAGGTTCCTTATTCTCCGCATCCTCTCTAGCATTTATTGTTTGTAGATTATTTTTCTTTTTACTTTACAATACTGTATTGCCATTATACAATGTATTTGCCATACATTGACATGAATGCGCCATGGGTGTACATGTGTTCCCCATCCTGAACCCCCCTCCCACCTCCATCCCCATCCCATCCCTCTGGGTCATCCCAGTGCACCAGCCCTGAGCACCCTGTCACCAGCCCCGAGCATGCCATCAAACCTGGACTGGCGATTTGTTTCACATGTGATAATTTAAATGTTTCAATGCCATTCTCCCATATCATCCCACCCTCGCCCTCTCCCGCAGAGTCCAGAAGACTGTTCTATAATCTGTGTCTCTTTCGCTGTCTCACATACAAGGTTATCGTTACCTTCTTTCTAAATTCCATATATATGCGTTAGTATACTGTATTGGTGTTTTTCTTTCTGGCTTACTTCACTCTGTATAATAGGCTGCAGTTTCATCCACCTCATTAGAACGGATTCAAATGTATTCTTTTTAATGGATGAATAATATTCCATTGTGTGTATGTACCACAGCTTTCTTAGCCATTCATCTGCTGATGGACATCTAGATTGCTTCCATGTCCTGGCTATTATAAACAGTACTGCGATGAACATATGGGTACATGTGTCTCTTTCAATTCTCTTTCAATTTTCATACATCCTCGGTATATATGCCCAGCAGTGGGATTTCTGGGTCATATGGCAGTTCCATTATCGGTTTTTTAAGTAATCTCCACACTGTTTTCCATAGTGGCTGTACTAGTTTGCATTCCCACCAACAGTGTAAGAGGATTCCCTTTTCTCCACACCCTCTCCAGCATTTACTTATAGACTTTTGGATAGCAGCCATTCTGACTGGCATAAAATGGTACCTCATTGTGGTTTTGATTTGCATTTCTCTGATAATGAGTGATGTTGAGCATCTTTTCATGTGATTGTTAACCATCTGTATGTGTTCTTTGGGGAAATGTCTGTTTAGTTCTTTGGCCCACTTTTTGATTGGGTTGTTTATTTTTCTGGAATTGAGCTGAAGGAGTTGCTTGTATATTTTTGAGATTGATTCATTGTCAGTTGCTTCAATTGTTATTATTTTCTCCCATTCTGAAGGCTGTCTTTTCACCTTGCTCATAGTTTCCTTTGCTGTGCAGAAGCTTTTAATTAGGTCCCATTTATTTATTTTTGCTTTTATTTCCAGTATTCTGGCAGGTGGGTCATAGAGGATCCTACTGTGGTTTATGTTGGAGAGTGTTTTGCCTATGTTTTCCTCTAGGAGTTTTATAGTTTCTGGTCTTATGTTTAGATCGTTAATCCATTTTGAATTTATTTTTGTGTATGGTAATGAACTATGGATGGAGGTTCATGACATTGTACAGGAGACAGGGATCAAGACCATCCACATGGAAAAGAAAAGGAAAAAAGCAAAATGGCTGTTTAGGGAGGCCTTACAAATAGCTGTGAAAAGAAGAGAGGCGAAAAGCAAAGGAGAAAAGGAAAGATATAAGCATCTGAATGCAGAGTTCCAAAGAATAGCAAGGAGAGATAAGAAAGCCTTCCTCAGTGATCAGTGCAAAGAAATAGAGAAAAACAACAGAATAGGAAAGACTAGAGATCTCTTCAAGAAAATTAGAGATACCAAGGGAACGTTTCATGCAAAGATGGGCTCAATAAAGGACAGAAATGGTATGGACCTAACAGAAGCAGAAGATATTAAGAAGAGGTGGCAAGAATACACAAAAGAACTGTACAAAAAAGATCTTCATGACCAAGATAATCACAATGGTGTGATAACTCACCTAGAACCAGACATCTTGGATTGTGAAGTTAAGTAGGCCTTAGAAAGCATCACTATGAACAAAGCTAGTGGAGGTGATGGAATTCCAGTTGAGCTATTTCAAATCCTGAACGATGATGCTGTGAAAGTGATGCACTCAATATGCCAGCACATTTGGAAAACTCAGCAATGGCCACAGGACTGAAAAAGGTCAGTTTTCATTCCAATCCCAAAGAAAGGCAATGCCAAAGAATGCTCAAACTACCGTACAATTGCACTCATCTCACACACTAGTAAAGCCATGGTCAAAATTCTCTAAGCCAGGCTTCAGCAATAGGTGAACCGTGAACTTCCAGGTGTTCAAGCTGGTTTTGGAAAAGGCAAAGGAACCAGAGATCAAATTTCAAACATCCACTGGATCATGGAAAAAGCAAGAGAGTTCCAGAAAAACATGTATTTCTGCTTGATTGACTATGCCAAAGCCTTTGACTGTGTGGATCCCAATAAACTGTGGAAAATTCTTAAAGAGATGGGAATACCAGACCACCTGACCTGCCTCTTGAGAAACCTGTGTGCAGGTCAGGAAGCAACAGTTAGAACTGGACATGGAGCAACAGACTGGTTCCAAATAGGAAAAGGAGTATATCAAGGCTGTATATTGTCACCCTGCTTATTTAACTTCTATGCAGAGTACATCATGAGAAATGCTAGGCTGGAGGAAGCGCAAGCTGGGATCAAGATTGCTGGGAGAAATATCAATAACCTCAGATATGCAGATGACACCACCCTTATGGCAGAAAGTGAAGAGGAACAAAAAAGCCACTTAATGAAATTGAAAGAGGAGAGTGAAAAAGTTGGCTTAAAACTCAACATTCAGAAAACAAAGATCATGGCATCTGGTCCCATCACTTCATGGCAAATAGATGGGGAAACAGTGGAAACAGTGTCAGACTTTATTTTTCTGGGCTCCAAAATCACTGCAGATGCTGATTGCAGCCATGAAATTAAAAGACGCTTACTCCTTGGAAGGAAAGTTATGAAAGTTAATATGATAGCATATTAAAAAGTAGAGACATTACTTTACCAACAAAGGTTCGTCTAGTCAAGGCTATGGTTTTTCCCGTGGTCATGTATGGATGTGAGATTTGGACCGTGAAGAAAGCTGATCGCTGAAGAATTGATGCTTTTGAACTGTGGTGTTGGAGAAGACTCTTGAGAGTCCCTTGGACTGCAAACCCCCCCCCCCCCCGACTAGTCCATTCTAAAGGAGATCAGTCCTGGGTGTTCATTGGAAGGACTGATGCTAAAGCTGAAACTCCAGTACTTTAGCCACCTCATGCGACGAGTTGACTGACTGGAAAAGACTGATGCTGGGAGGGATTGGGGGCAGGAGGAGAAGGGGACGACAGAGAATGAGATGGCTGGATGGCCTCACCGACTTGATGGACATGGGTTTGAGTGAACTCTGAGAGTTGGTGATGGACAGGGAGGCCTGGTGTGCTGCGATTCATGGGGTCAGAAAGAGTTGGACACAACTGAGCAACTGAACTGAACTGAACTGATGGTGTTAGAAAGTGTTCTATTTTATTCTTTTACAAGTGGTTGACCAGTTTTCCCAGCACCACTTGTTAAAGAGATTGTCTTTTCTCCATTGTACATTCTTGCCCTTTGTCAAAGATAAGGTGTCCGTAGGTGCGTGAATTTATCTCTGGGCTTTCTATTTTGTTCCATTGATCTATATTTCTGTCTTTGTGCCAGTACCATACTGTCTTGATGACTGTGGCTTTGTAGTAGAGACTGAAGTCAAGCAGGTTGATTCCTCCAGTTCCATTCTTCTTTCTCGAGATTGCTTTGGCTATTCGAGGTTTTTCGTATTTCCATACAAATTGTGAAATTATTTGTTCCAGGTTTCTGAAAAATACTGTTGGTAGCTTGATAAGGATTCCATTGAATCTATAGATTGTTTTGGGTAGTATACTCATTTTCACTATATTGATTCTCCCGATCCATGAACATGGTATATTTCTCCATCTATTTGTGTCCTCTTTGATTTGTTTCATCAGTGTTTTATCGTTTTCTATATATAGGTCTTTTGTTTCTTTAGGTAGATATATTCTTAAGTATTTTATTCTTTTCGTTGCAGTGGTGAATGGAATTACTAGAGCTAATCAATGTTTGTAGATTTTTTGATGATGGCCATTCTGACTGGTAAGAACTGATACTTTATTGTAGTTTTGATTTGCATTTCTCTATTAATTGGTGATATTAAGTGTCTTTTCACGGCCTCTTGCCCATCTGTATGTCTCTTTGGAAAGATGTCTGTTTAAGTCTTCCAGCCATTTTTGATTGGGCTGATGTTTTGATATTGAGCTGCATGTTGTTGTTCCTGTTTTTCAATCACTCAGTCAACTTTTTGTGATCCCATGGACTGTAGCACACCAGGCTTCTCTGTCCTTCACTGCCTCCCAGTGTTTGCTCAAATTCACGTCCATCGAGTCAGAGATGCCATCCAACCATCTCATCCTCTGTCACCCCCTTCTCCTCATGCCCCCAATCTTTCCTAGCACTAGGGTCTTTTCCAATGAGTTGGCTGTTTGCATCAAGTGGCCAAAGTATTAGAGCTTCAGCATCAGTCCTTCCAATGAATACTGAGAGTTGATCTCCTTTAGGATTGAGTGGTTTGATCTTACAGTCCAAGGGACTCTCAAGAGTCTTCTCCAACACCACAGTTTGAAAGCATCAGTTCTTTGGCACTCAGACTTGTTTTATGGTCCAGCTCTCGTATTGGTACACAACTACTGGAAAAACCATAGCTTTGACTCTGCAGCAAAATGATGTCTCTGCTTTTGATGTCTCTCCATTTTCCTTTCTCAGGCTTGCTTTGGCTATTTGGGGTCTTTTGTGTTTTCATGCAAGTTGTAAATTTTTTTGTTCTAAATCTGTAAAGAATTCCATTGGGAATTTGATACGGATTGCATTGAATCTGTAGATTGCTTTGGGTGGTATAATCATTTTCACAGTATTGATTCTTCTAGTCCAGGAACATGGTATATTTCTCCATCTGTTTGTGTCATCTTTGATTTCTTTTGTCATCAGTGTTTTATAGTTTTCTGAGTACAGGCCTTTTGTCTCTATAGGTAGGTTTATTCCTGCGTATTATATTCTTTTTGTTTCAATGGTAAGTGGGATTGTTTCCTTTAGTTTCTCTTTCAGATCTTTTGTTATTAGTACATAGGAATGCAGGAGATTTCTGTGCATTAATGTTGTATCCTGCAGCTTTACCAAATTCATTGATTAGCTCTAGTATTTTTTTAGTGGCATCTTCAGGGTTTTCTGTGTATAGTATGATGGAATTTGCAGACAGTGAAAGTTTTACTTCTTCTTTTCCAGTTTGTACTCCCTTTATTTCTTTTTCTCTGATTGCCGTGGCTAGGACTTCTAAAACTACGTTGAATAATAATGGTGAAAGCAGACACTCTTGTCTTGTTGCTGATCATAGAGGAACTGCTTTTAGTTTTCACCACTGAGAGTGATGTTTGCTGTGGTCTGTCGTACATGGCCTTCATTATGCTGATGTCTGTTCCCTCTGTGCCCACTTTCCGGAACGTTTTTATCATAAACGGATGTTGGATTTTGTCAGAAGTTTTTCCTGCATCTATTGAGATGATCATATGGTTTTTTTATAATTCCTTAATTTGTTAATATGGAGTATCATATTGATGTGTATATTTTGAAGAATCTTTGCATTCATGGGATAGATCCCACTTGATCATGGTGTTTGATTAATGTGTTGTTGGATTCTGTTTGCTAGTATTTTGTTGAGGATTTTTGCATTTATGTTCATCAGTGATGCTGGTTTGTAATTTTCTTTTTTTTGTGATATCTTTTTCTGGTTTTGTTATCAGGATGATTGTGGCCTCATGGAACGAATTCCCTCTGCATTTTTTTGGACGAGTTTGAGCAGGATGGGTGTTAGTTCCCTAAATAAATGATAGAATTGGTCTGTGAAACCGTCTGGTCCTGGACTTTGTTTGTTGGAACATTTTTAATTACAGTTTGAATTTCGTCACCTGTGGTTGGTCTGTTTATACTTCCAAATTCTTCCTCATTCAGTTTTGAAAAGTTGTATCTTTTTAAGAATTTGTCCTTTTCTTCCAGGTTGTCCCATTTTATTGGCATATAGATGCTTGTAGTAGTCTGTTATGATCATTGTATTTCTGCAGTGTCAGATGTTATTTCTCATTTTTCATTTGATTTTATTATTTGAGTCCTCTCCCTTTTTTTCTTTGAATCTGGCTAAAGCTAAAGGTTTATCAATTTTATCTTCTTAGGTAACCAACATTTAGTTTTATTGATTGCTATTATTTTCCTCTTTTCTATTTATTTCTGCTCTGATCTTTATGATTTCTTTCCTATTGACTTTGGGTTTTCTTTGTCCTTCGTTCTCTGGTTGCATTAGATGTAAGGTTAGACTGTTTGAGATTTTTCTTGTTTCTTAAGGTGAGATTGTTAGAACTGTTTGAACTGTTTTTGCTGCGTCCCATAAGTTGTGGATCATTGTGGGTTTTTTTTCGGGGGAGGGGGTTGTGCTGGGGCTTCATTGCTGCGCAGGCTTTTTCTCTAGTTGCAGCCAGTGGGGCCTGCTCTCTAGTTGCAGTGGACAGGCTTCTAATTGTGGTTGCTTCTCTTGTTATGGAGCACAGGTGCTAGATGCAGGGCTTCAGTAGTTGTGGCGCACTGGCTTAGTTGCTGCGGGGCAGGTGGGATCCCAGACCAGGACTCAAACTCATGTCTCCTGCATTGGCAGGTGCATTCTTTACCACTGAGCCACCAGAAAAACCCCATTGTGTTTTCTTTGTCATTTGTTTCTGTGTATTTTTTTTCCTTTGATTTCTTTAGTGATCTCTAGGTTATTGGCAGCACGCTATTTAGCCTCTGTGTTTGTGTTTTATTGTTTTTTACAGTTCTTTTGAAGTGTCAGATGTAATTTCTCATTTTTTCCCTGTAATTGATTTCTAATCTCGTAACATTGTGGTTGGAAAAGATACTTGATACTATTTCAGTTTTCTTAAATTTCCTTAGTCCTGATTTGTGACCCAGGATGTGATCTATCCTGGGGAATGTTCTGTGTGCACTTGAGAAGAATCTGTATTCTACTGTTTTCGGGTGGAATGTCCTGTGCTGTGCTTAGTCGCTCAGTCGTGTCTGACTCTTTGCCACCCCATGGACTTCAGTCCGCCAGGCTTTTCTGTCCATGCGGATTTTCCAGGCAAGAATACTGGAGTGGGTTGCCATGCCTTCTACCAGGGCATCTTTCCAACCCAGGGATCGAACCCAGGTCTCCCACATTGCAGGCAGATTCTTTACTGTCTGCATTCAGGGAAGCCCCAGAATGTCCTATAAATAGCAATTAAGTCTATCTGGTCTGTTGTGTCATTTAAAGTTTGTGTTTCTCTATTTATTTTCTATCTGGGTGATCTGTCCATTGGTGTAAGTGGGGTGTTAAAGTCCCACAGTATTGTGTTACTGTCGATTACCCCTTTTATGGCTGTTAGCACTTACCTTATGTATTGAGGTGCTTCTATATTGGATGCATAAATATTTATAATTGTTGTATCTTCTTCTTGAATTGGTCCCTTGATCATTCTGTAGTATCCTTTCTTATCTCTTGTAACAGTCTTTATTTTAAAGTCTGTTTTACCTGATATGAGTATTGCTTTTGATTCCTATTTGCATGGAATATCTTTTTCCATCCCCTCACTTTCAGTCTATATGTGTCCCTAGGTCTAAAGTGGGTCTCTTGTATACAACATATATATGGATCTTGTGTTTTTATCTATTCACCTAGCCCTTGTCTTTTGGTTAGAGCATTTAAACCATTTACATTCAAGGTAATTATCAATGTGTATGTTCGTGGGTTTTTTCCTTCTCTTGTGTTTCCCACCTAGAGAAGTTCCTTTAACATTTGTTGTACAGCTGCTTTGGTGGTGCTGAATTCTCTTATCCTTTGCTTGTCTGTGAAGCTTTACATTTAGGTCTTTAATTCATTTTGAGCTTATTTTTATGTATGGTGTTCTAATTTCATTTTTAACACGTAGCTGTCCAGTTTTCCCAGCACTGTTTATTAAAGAGACTGTCTTTTCTCCACTGTATAGTCTTGCCTCCTTTGTTGTAGATTAACTGACCATAGGTGGGAAAAAACTCAGATTTTTTTTTTTTTGAGGAAACTGAGGTACAGAGGTAATTTGCCCCAGTTCACAGTGAGTGAGTGGAGGAGCAGAAGTTGAAGCCAGGCTGTCTGGCTTTCAGGCTCTGAATCCTTCTGGAATGCCAAGTGGCAGTAGATGCAAAGGAGAGCATCTTGGAGAAGAGGTTGGTGAGCTGAGTCTTATTGGATCAGAAAAAGGTGTCCAGACAGAGGGGAGCTGGGTAGGGGTGGTCTCACAAGGAGGAAGCTCTGTGAAAAGGAAGGAGGCATGAAGTAGAAAAGGGCGTGCATGGGGCTGAGTGAGTAGCTAGGTCCTGTTGGGACTCACTGAGAGGTTCATATTGATGGGAAATAAGGCTGGAGAGATGGGCAGAACCCAGGCACGCAGGAACTTGGATGTTGTGCTAAATAACTATATCTGTGGATGGTGAGGATATAGGTAAAATTGGAGGCAGGGTGTGCAGTTAGCAAGCTGTTACAATAGTCTTAGCTTAATTTTAGCTTTCAAAATGTTGTTATTAGCAATTGGATTGGAAAAGGGATGGATTGGGGAAATGCTGGAGGAGGTAAAACTGCCTGTGGTAAAGGTTTGATTTGGACAGTCAGTGTTACTAACAGAATACAGCACACATATCCTTTTGGGGGTGCTAGAAGTGTGGGAAGTGTACTGAGCCTGAGGAAAAGCACAGCTGGCTGTTGGAAATTTGATGCAGCTGGAGGTAGGGTGAAAAAAGGAGAGGTAGGAATTAAATCCTGCCCAGTATACTCGGCCCTGACACATCTTTGTATTTCTGCATTTTTTCAACAAACCAAGTCCATGATGTCCCAGGCACTGCATATCTGGAGCCGTGGACTGAGAGGCGGGCCCTCCCTGGTGGCTCTTGCAGTGAGGTGATTAGTTCATCCCGGGGTCCGCGGGGCCCGGAACGGAGCAGACAGTAAATATCTGTCGCCTGTTAAACACTTGAGTTAGTGACACAGCCTGGCTGATGGCATTTTTCCCGCAGTTGCCTTTCCCACAGGCGGACACATAGGGCAGATGTTCTGTATCCTCATACTATTCAGAGGGCCTCAATCATGCTTTGGTTGTTTTGTGTTTTTTTTTTTTTTAATTAGCAAGGACTTGAAGGAAACAAGTGGGGTGGCCCTAATCTCTTTAATAATGTTCTGGGAGTTTGAACTCAACTGATGCTGCTTCCCCCCTCCCCAACAGTCACTCAGAATCACTATTCCATTGGCATGTGAAATGCTCAGTAAGAGCAGAACCTGCAGGGATTTGGGGAACAAGAGTTTTAAGATCTGACCCTCCTGTTGTCTCCTTCACGGGTCCACCATGCTTCTCATCCCAGTAGACACCAGCTTTCCAGGGAGTGTGGGTAGCTTGAGCTCCTTGTTTGTGTCCGCCAGAGGGGAGAGGCATGGTGCACTGACCGGCGCTGTAAAGACGGAGGTCTTCCCAGCCCTTTCCCGCAGTGCTGCCCTGGGGAAGCTGCGTCAAGGGCAGCCCCGAGCGGTAAAGACCTTGATCAGAGGGTACGGTACTCACGGGGTGCCCGTGGGCACTGCCTCCAGGGTCGTGCGGGGGGACCTGCTGTAAAGGAAACACGTGAGAAGAAAAACAGTCCAGTAAGGCATCCGAGTGCAGAGGGGGCTGCCTGTTGTGACTGAACCCCCTCTCTCTGGAGGTGCCGGAGCACAGGTGGGTCCCAGGGGTGCTGTTGGCAGGACCCCAGCTGTGCCCCACGTGGTCCCCATCCTCTCCAGCTCAGGGAGCTGGACGCTGCTGTGGTGACCACTCCTTGGACCGGCTGGGCACCCGCTGCTCCGTTTCCCGAACTCTGGTTGTGCTTGTCCCGTCAGGACCACGTGGTGCCATTTCACAAGAAAATAGGCTTTCCTAACGTGACTGTAAGCTCCTCAGAGACAAGGAGAAAGTAACGTCTTTGAAACCCCTCCAGCGTCTATCTGGCTTGGTGCTGAGACTCATCATTCTTGATTGATTCATCACACGGAGCTTTCTGTTTCTATGAGTTTTTGTTCAGATAATGATTTACAATTATATTGCTTTAAGAAACAATAGATGAAATGTTCCAGACATGTCTTTTTCTGCTTAGGAAGTAAGAAATATTTTCATGAAATACTAATTTTATTCTTAAAATTTTTTCATCGGTATAAATTTGAGGTAACAGTTTGAGTTCTCAAGTACAAGCAACTGGAAAAGGCCTGTGTAATTAATTTTTAAATCGAGAGTTATCTGTAAAAAATCAATCATTTAAAAACTAGAGTAAACCAGGAAGCTATTAAGGAGTTTTATTATAGTTTTTGTTTTGTTTGCCCAGGATGGTGGGCGATAAGGTCTTTATGCCCTTCCCACAATGAATGCTTTAGCTTATAAGCATACATTTTGGAAGCCTTTAAAGGTGAATAATAGCTTTAAAAAGAAGAGTCAAGTTAATGTCATCTGTAGATACTGAAAATTGATTTCTGGCTTAGACTTCAGTTTCAGAATCTTTGTACCTGTAGTAATTTTTTTTAAACCTTTTTTTTATTGGAATATAATTGCTTTACAGTGTTGTGTTTCTGCTATACAATGAAGTGAAGCAGCTATAAGTATACAAAATCCTTTCCTTCTTGGACCTGCCTCCAGCCCATCTCGGTCATTACAGAGCACCGAGCTGAGTTCCCTGTGCTACTCAGCAGGTTCCCTCTAGCAGCTTCACACATGGTAGTTTATATTTGTCAGTCCTGATCTCTCAATTTGTCCCACCCTCCCTTTCTCCCCTCTGGCGTCCATATGTCCATTCTCTATGTCTGAGTCTGTACAAAAATAGGGTCATTTGTACCATTTTTCTAGATTCCACATGACCTGTAGTAATTGATTACAGTATCATAAATGAACCAACTTAAGTGTCTGAAATTTTTAGTGCCTTTGGATACTAGTTTGGTTTCTCAAATAGAGACAGAAAGCATAGTGAAATTATCACCTAAAGCTTTTTACCCTCAAATATTTGAAATTAAATCATTCTGGGACCATCCAATCCTGTTCTTATTAATGGCAGGAATTTAAAAATTTTTCCCTCTTAAGAAACCTGACTCTTGTCAACCCGTTTCCTCCAGAAACAGGACCACCGTGTCCTCATAAGATAGTGCTTTGGTCAGTCTTTGAAACTATGGGAATTCCATGTGCAGTAGTTACACATGTAGTCATTTATAAAGATTTCAAAATCAGGTATAAAAAAGATTTACCACAAAAAGATAGATCTTCTAAACATCTAAGCTACATCTTCTAAATCTTTACCTATGTTGGGAAAACATTCAGTTTCTTAGGGGTGATCATATTATGAAATTATTTTCAGTTTTTTAAAGAAATCAGTTTCCTCCACTAAAATAATCTGATCACAAGGATTTGCTGTAACTTAGCGAAATGTCAGGATGCCAGTGGCTTGTACCTGTACTGTGCTTGGTTCACTGCCTTTGCTTCAGTGGTTATTGACTAGAATCGCTGAGTCACTTCTTACTCTAGTATGATGTTTCCGTGGATTATACAGTTGTCTTTTAAAAATAATCAAACCTTCATAACATTGATTTCAGAGCCCAGCGACTTGACTCTGAAAATCTACAGAGCTGAATCGTATGCCGGTCTCCAAGAGTTTAAAGCAGCCATAGAAGATTTAAATGCAGTTCTCTTTCAACTGCCAAATTGGCCTGAGGTAAAATTACTGTTTTACATTTGCATACATTTAAAAATTTCAACCGTAGGGAATATGAATTTCAGTTATGATTGTAAGTTACAACGAAATGGATTGGGCGATTTCTTTTAAATATATAAAATAGTTCTAGAAATCTAAGGTCAATATTTTGAGTGGATGCATATCATCTGACAGTTTTTTAAACTATAAGAAACGTTTGTTTCCTAACTAGAGAACAAATAGAATTCGAGGCACAGGGGAAAAAAAAAAAAGACTTTAATATACAGCATTTCCTCATAGACGTACACCTGGTGCTATTGCGGAGATGGACGCAAAGAGGTTATCAGTGGAGGAGGTTTATTAATGGAGAGGGAAGAGGTTCTGTGGCTGAACAGTTGTCTGAGGCATTGTGATGGGAACTGGGTGATGAGGCAGCCGTTTAATACGGTAGATGGGGGCCTTGCCCATGCTCTTTTGAAAAAAGATTTGCAGCATGTATATATTATAGAAAATCAGTTTACGAATTCTCCTTTTTACCAGTACTGTCAAGGCAAATCAGTCCATCTCCCATATATGTTATTTAAGTTAAAAGTCATCTTTTAATGTGACTTTTTTCTGCATTCAAAGCTATGCCTTTGAGGACTATATAGTAGGGATGCGCTAAAATTTATAAATTAATAAAGAAAATGATTCAGAATCTCATGATGACATGACCAGTTGGTACAAGTCAAATCAGTGTTAAGAATACGAGGGGAAATGATTTGTACAGACAGTTTTGGTGGCAGCAGTGGTTTAGTCGCTAAGTCATGTCTGACTCTTGTGAGACCCCATGGGCCGTAGCCCACCAGGCTCCTCTGTCCATGGGATTCTACAGGCAAGAATACTAGAGTGGGTTGCCATGCCCTCCTCCAGGGGATCTTCCCAACTCAAGGATCGAACCCAGGTCTCCTGCAACTCTTTTGCCAACTGAGCCACCAGGGAAGCTCTTAAAACCATTAAACAGGAAAGAACCCTCTGGACTTACCATTGATGGGATATAATTAGAAATGTGGCTTTGGAGTCATTTTCTGGACCTCCTAATCATAGGTGCCTCTCCCGGGTAGGGTGTAAATGTGCCTTTAAAGTGCTCTGGGCTCCTGAGAGTCATTCAGAGTTTCAAAATGAACATTTTCAAGCGGAACTTATTTTTTTTTAACCTTACGTGATATTGATGTTTCAGAAAACAGTTCTATCTATAAAAGTTGGTTATGTGTGCTTTTATTGAAGGTCTACTTCAGGAAAGGAAAAGTCCTCCACGATGCTGGTTTTTTAGGTGATGCCTTACAACTGTTTCTTCAGTGCTTAGCGCTTGATGAAGATTTCGCACCTGCAAAGCTAGAAGTAGAAAAGGTAATCCGTTTACCAACTGTCACACTTCCAGCCAGTTTCCCGACAACACAGGTCTTTTTACAAATGCCAGTTAGACTTTTGGGGTAAGGACATAAGGGGTGTCCATAAGTCAGATTTAGTAGCAGTTTGACAAGGGGTTTTCAGGTTCAATATACTTATTAGCATATTGAGTTCTTACCGAAATCAGAACATTTCAGAGAGAGTTTCAGTGTATTACTTTTGCCTAGTTAAATTTAGATGTTCTCTAATAGTCTGTTCCATGGGAGCCAGACCAGTCATTCTTAATTAAACATTGTTGTCATGATGTTCCTGCTCAGGAATTTTTATTGGCTTCCTTTGCCTTCCATTTCAGGTCTCAACGTTGCTTGCTTTCTGTGGTTGCCAATAGTACTGCCCCACTCAATTTATTTTGCCTTAATTTTCTCAGTACTCCATGCATCATTTTCCAGAGTTTGTGCAGTGGTGCGTCAGTAGGTGTTAATTAAAAGGAAAAGGGGTTCTCTGATCAAATGACTCTGGGAAACCCTGGGTTAAACCAATCAAACAGATTTCTTCAGCCCTTCTCGAGAGTTTTTGCTTTGCTAGCATGACAGCAACATTCAGCTTTTGCCAGATTTACTCACAGAACATCTGGGAAGACTAGAGTCTCTGAAAAATGTTTTGGGAAAATCTATCCTAATATAGTTTCAGTGCCCAGCCATGTTCTTCCCTTCAGTGTCCCCCAAAGAGGCCACATCGTTGATTGCATTTGTAGTGTTTCTCAGAACGTGGCTTTTTGTCAGAGGCATCGCGCGTGCATGGTCAACACAAAGATTTCCTGGGTGCCACCACAGACCTTTGGAGTTAGAATCTCTGGAATTAGAGTATAATTTAACAAGCACCTCAGTAGATTCTTATGTACCTTAAAGTAGGAGAACTTTGGAATTTTTCTTGCATTCCAAATGCTTTATGAGTAAGCCAGCATCCTCCATAAGGTTTGTTTGCATACGTGTTCTAGCCCACTGGTTTAACAAAAAATGGTTTACTGCTGTGTGTTTTCTTACTGTGCTCTCTTTGCTAGAGTGACCTCCCTGGTGAGACTGCAGACTTTATAAGGGCTTATAGTTTTGCATTTTCCATGCTGCGTATCCTTACTTTTCTGTAATTATTTGTTGGTTAATAAGTTCAGGTGAATGCAAAATACCTACTGCCTTGAAATATTTTTTTCTTTTTTGGGGGGTAAATTGTGGTATAGTTTACACATAATAAAAGGTGTTTTATAGTTCAGTGAGTTTTGAGAAATTATACATCCATGTAACAACACCCCAGTCAAGATACAGACTATTTCAGATCACCCTGGAACGCTCCCTCATCTCCTCTGCAGCAGATCCCCTCCCTCTGTGCTTCCAGAGGGAGCTACTGCTCAGACCTCTAGCGCCACAGGCTAGTTCTGCCTGTTCTGGACCTTCACATACAGTATACACTCTTTTTTCAATCAAAATGTTTTTGAGACGCATCCAGTAATTGTTTTCTTCTTTGTTGTTCACCAGGTATCCTGTGGTATGAACATATCACAGTTTGTGATATTCAATGTTAGTGGTGATTTTCATTTGGATTGTTTCTAATTGATGCCATGAACATTGTTTTACAAGTCATTTTGTGGACATGAGTTTTTAATCTCTCTTCAGTAAATACCTAGGAGTCAAGGGTGGGGGTATGTTTAATCCCTTTTTTTTTTTTTTTAAATCAGGGGAAATGTAAAAACATATCCAAATTTTTTAGTGATTGTTCATTAAATGGTTTATTGCTTGAGCACCTACAGATCCACACACTTTCATTAATACCATGTATATTTCCTTTTTATTTACATTGTAAAGATTCGTGGAAAATTCTGAGTTTTGTGCCTTGAGAGATAGAACAGCTGAAAAACCGAACTTCCAAGTTGAAACTTTAAGAAATGTGTATATGCTGTACATATACATACAGCTTATTTGACAAGCAAACAAATTTGAATCCCTCTCATTTCCTTGTAGCCAGTCTGTTCCTCTGTTGTGATCCCCTTGTTGGAGAGTTTGAGGTGTCCTGAGAGAAGCACCCAGAGGTTAGATCCTGCAGCTGCCTCTGTTTGGGCCTGCTGCCATGGGGTGCCCCCGTTAGTGGTGACTGACCATACAGGTCATTGGTTCAGGGAGAAGCTAAATTCACTGTAAACACATGGAATTTTAGTTCTGTGGTTAAAGGTCCAAGTTCACATAAACAGTCTAAGTTCAGCCTTAGAATATACATTGGGATGAACCATTAACTATATTGACAGGATGGGACTTGCTGATGGTCAGAGGTAAATGTTTTCCACTTAAGATCTCTTCTTTCTACAAACCTTATATATACATGTCAGCCTTTACCTTGGGCATCTTTCTCAGGCCACCAGTCTAATCACCCTGGAGCCCTCCTTTTGAACCATTTCTTTGATGTGGTTTGACCCCCTTGGAGGCACACCTTGGTTTTGGTAGGACTTTTAAAATCAACGTGGAAGTCCTTGTTTTTTTTACTTGACCTGTTCCTTCCCTGCCTGTTAAAAATAATATTAGCTGTAAGTTTTCTTTTTTCAGTTGATGTATAGCTGATTTACAATATTATTAGTTTCAAGTGTACAACAAAGTGATTGGATATTTTTATAGTTTATACTCCATATAAAAAAATTCTTAAATATTGAGTGAGTGAAGTGAGTGAAAGTCACTCAATCATGTCTGACTCTTGTAACCCCATGGATTATATAGTCCATGGAATTCTCTAGGCCAGAATATTGAAGTGGGTAGCCTTTCCCTTCTCCAGGGGATCTTACCAACCCAGGGATTCCCACATTGCAGGCAGATTCTTTACCAGCTGAGCCACAAGAGAAGCCCTCTTAAATATTAAGTAACTAAATTATCCTTAATAAAATATTTTATATTTTTCATTATTCTTTATGATATCTTCCTTACAGATTTTATGTGATTTATTATCACCTGAAAACTTAAAAGAAGGCTTGAAGGACTCTTCCTGGAGTTCATTACCGTGTATTAAAAACAAACCTTTCAGTTTTCCTTCAGTGATGGAAGAGTCTCACTCTGCCAGTGAGCTGAGCCCAGAGCAGGTAAGGGGTGAGAAAAGACGGTCAATAGGCTTAGTGTATCCATTTTCTTTACAAGATCTTCACTTTCCTAGTTTCAAGTATTAATACTAAAATCTGTGTAGGTACTTTCAACTTAGTAAGGCTTGTCTTAATAGGATTCCATCTGTGACCTTTTATTTTACACTGAAAACTTCTTTGTGAAATATCTGCTCATTAATCACAATGTTACATCACCTGAATGTCAGAAATGTTTGTCTCTTGGAAAAAAACAGAACATTGTATTTATCTTACTTTCCTTGTAGCAGAAACAACTATATTAGCATAACTGCTTAAACCTCATTATGACAGAAGTCAGCTTGCTGTCCAGGGCTATCTGAGTACTGGCAAAAATCCTTTACTTGCCAGGGTTTTAAAATTAAAAGTTGGTTTTGTTTTAAATGAACAATAAAATAAACCTTTCAAGACATCACAGTTCTATTTCAGTTTAGTTCTTGGCGAGAGCAATAAGGACAATAAAAACATACAGTCAGTTACCTTTATTTGTTGCATTTTTTTGTAGAATGAAGAAATAGCAGAGGTCACCTCAGAGCCTGTCAAAGGGAGCCTAAACCGTGCTCGGTCAACACAGGCTATAAATTCAACAGACATGCCTGCCAGAGAGGACTGTTTAAAAAGAGTGTCCTCGGAACCCTCACTTTGTCTTCAAGAGAAAGGTGTTCTGCTCAAAAGAAAGTTGTCTCTTTTAGACCAGGATGTGATTGTAAATGAAGATGGAAGAAATAAGCTGAAAAGACAGGGAGGTAAAAATTTCAGTACACTCACAGAAAACACATTGATTTATTCAGAATGGCTTCCAAACTTTTTTCCTAAAAAAGATAACCCCATCTCTTTGTTTTAATAGAAATTCCCACTGAAGTCTGTACGTTTTCATTAACTTACGGTGATGTCCCAGAAGAATTAATAGATGTCTCAGATTTTGAGTGTTCTCTCTGCATGAGGTAAGTATGTCAAATTTTATGAGATGAATATTTTATATTAATGTAAATAAGTACAGAGTAGATAAAGATAATCTTCTTTGTAAGAACTGGACTTCCTTGGACTGCAAGATCAAACCAGTCTAACCTAAAGGAAATCAGTCCTGAATATTCATTGGAAGGACTGATGCTGAAGCCGAAACTCCAGTACTTTGGCCACCTGACGCAAAGAACTGACTCCTTGGAAAAGACCGTGATGCTGGGAAAGATTGAACCCAGGAGGAGAAGGGGACGACAGAGGATGAGATGGTTGGATGGCATCACCGACTCAACGGACATGAGTTTGAGTGAACTCTGGGAGTTGGTGATGGGCAGGGAAGCCTGGTGTGCTGCAGTCCATGGGTTCGCAAAGAGTCGGACACGACTGAGCAGCTGAGCTAAACTCTTAAGAATAAGCAGTGTGAAGTAACAGAGTAGTGAATTAAAAATCAAAAGATAAGAATTTTAGTCCTCAGTTTTCCTTTCACATCTTGGGCAAATAATATAATCTGAACCTTATTTAGCTTTTCCTTACTTAGAAGGGGCTTCCCTGGTGGGCCCATTCCCTTTCTTCACCATGACTGAGCAACTAACTTTGACTTTTCACTTACTGAGAAAGTGGTGTCAGGATTTGTGTGTGTGTGCACGTGCACTAGTCTGTCAGTCGTGTCTGACTCTTTGCGACCCTGTGGACTGTAGCCCACCAGGCTCCTCTGTCCGTGGAATTCTCCAGGCCAGAATACTGCAGTGGGTTTCCATTTCCTTCTGCAGGGCATCTTCCCAACCCAGGGATTGAACCCGCATCTCTCACGTCTCCTGCACTGGCAGGCAGATTCTTTACCACCATGCTATATTTAAGTCTTATAAGAATCAAATGACTAAAATATAGAAAGTATCTGAGGAATTGTACTACAAAAGCTATACATGTTATTACTGAGACTCCGTGGTTTTAGATTTGGGTGAGAAGACTCTTGAGAGTCCCTTGGACTGCAAGGAGATCCAACCAGTCCATTCTAAAGGAGATCAATCCTGGGTATTCATTGGAGGGACTGATGCTAAAGCTGAAACTCCAGTACTTTGGCCACCTCATGCAATGAGTTGACTCGCTGGAAAAGACTGATGCTGGGAAGGATTAGGGGCGGGAGGAGAAGGGGACGACAGAGAATGAGATTGCTGGATGGCATCACCAACTCGATGGACATGAGTTTGAGTGAACTCCGGAAGTTGGTGATGGACAGGGAGGCCTGGTGTGCTGTGATTCATGGGATCGCAAAGAGTCGGACACGACTGAGCGACGGAACTGAACTGAACTGGAGAATACAATGATGTATTCTGTGTATGTGATTCTATCTTGTTTATGCATCTTAACTCCAAAATCCTTTTTAAGTTAACACTGGATAAGGATTTCCATTATGTGAATGCTTGTAATTCTAAGACTGATAATTTGGGGAGAACATTTTCCATTTATATAAATTGTGGTGGAGGCAAGGAACAGTGTGTAAAGCACCTGGAACTGGCCACACCAGGTATTCTGAGCCAAGTCCCTTGATTCTGACCCTCGGCTGCTTCATCTTGAGGTGAGGGGATCAGACCCCAACGATTTATAAAGTACCTATACATCTAACAATACTTCTGGGAACTCCCAAAGATTGTGTTTCAGGAAATAACTAAAATGTAAGGAAAACTCGTTTTTCCATATTGTTTGAGTATCACATCTGGTTTTGAGCATCAGTTTTCTTTAGGATTCAATGGTAATATTCAGTGGATTATTTTGAATGAATTTCATATAGTAAGGTTTTTATAAGCTTTTTAAGAAAACCAGTTTTAAAGTGATGAGTGTATACAAAAACAAATGAATAAGTAATGAGACAGTTTACATTGTTAATCTTGCACTAGTCTGGTGTGTATTTTAGAAGTATCTCAGTTTGGACCAGCCCCGTTTCAAGGCTGCAGTAGCCCCTGTGAGTGGTGGTTATATTAGTCTGTACATCTCCAAGCAGGGTACCCCTGATGATGGTGAACTTTTAAACAGTTCAGGAGGCTTTACCTGGCATTTACTACTGGTCCTTCCCTTCTTCCTCTTCTAAACAGAAGCTAGTGTTACGGTTACATTATTTGTTCATTTTTTCCAGTGGACAGCTTATGGTGAGAACTAACATGTATTCTGGTTGATTTCAGGTTGTTTTTTGAGCCAGTGACAACCCCTTGTGGACATTCTTTCTGTAAGAACTGTCTTGAGCGTTGTTTAGATCACACACCATATTGTCCTCTTTGCAAAGAAAGCTTAAAAGAGGTAAGCATTTGCGTATTTGTTTATTGCTCTTATGTGTAGCAACATGGTTTGATTTCTATTTAGCCAAAGAAATGATGATTATTAGGTTCAGAATAAATTACATTATACATATTGATTGACCAAAAGGGATCATGCATGTCTCATTACCCATCTGCTAGAGTTGGAGGAAAGTGAGTTTGGAGAGGGTGGGAGAAAGCAGAGTCTGAAGACCAAATCCCCATACTTAATTTTTTAAACAGATGAGGTGTGATCAAGTACCTGGTCAGGATTATGTTGATTTTAATGACAGTGTTGGGGAATCTCAACTGCCCTGCCGCCCACCCCCATTTTTAGGTTGGATTTCAGGCCTCCGTCAATCCCCTTAACATCTGGACCAACTCTGTCCAGTAGAACTTGCTACATTGATGGAAATGCTCTGTATCTATGCTGTCCAATATGGTAGCTTCTGGCCACATGTGTGGGAGGGACTGTACTTTTTTTTTTCTTTTTTTTATAAGTCAAATCATTATATTGTACATCTTTTTTTTTTCCCCCCGCATGTGACAACATACATGTTTCAATGCCATTCTCCCAAATCATCCCACCCTCACCCTCTCCCTCAGAGTCCCAAAGACTGTTCTATACATCTGTGTTTCTCTTGCTGTCTCGTATACAGGGTTATCATTTCCATCTTTCTAGATTCCATATATATGCGTTAGTATACTGTATTGGTGTTTGTACTTTTAATTAATTTACATTTAAGTAGGCATGTGTGAGTAGTGGCTCCCACAATGGACAGCGCAGTTCTCGAAAGTGGTAGCCTGGCAAGGAGAGGGAGGCACAGCTTCCCACACCCCTCCTTGTCTGGCAGGTGGTCTGCACTGATCACCTGCATTAGAGAACAGCTGGATCTTAGGTGGGTCTCTTCTGTAACCAGTGGGAGGGCAGCACCCTCTTCAGTCCTGCTTGATGTCCTCAAAGGTGAGGCCAGAGCCTTAGAATTCTTGTTGCAGTGGTAGCATTGATCCAGGAGAGGATTCTGCCTCTAGATTTTAAGAAAAAAAAGTGTCTTGCAAATACGATGTAAAAATTTGATGAAAACCATTTTGCTATTAAAAATAGTTATTTCCAATGTAGAAAGCATAGCTCTGTACGGATATCACGTAGCATATATTTATTGTTACATTTCATACAACATAGCAACCCTTGCCTGGAAAATCCCATGGATGAAGGAGCCTGGTGGGCTGCAGTCCATGGGGTCGCAAAGAGTCGGACATGACTGAGCGACTTCACTTTCACTTTTCACTTTCATGCACTTAAGAAGGAAATGGCAACCCACTCCAGTGTTCTTGCCTGGAGAATCCCGGGGACGGGGGAGCCTGGTGGGCTGCCGTCTCTGGGGTCACACAGAGTCGGACACGACTGAAGTGACTCAGCAGCAGCAGCAACCCTATATGTAGTAGAACACAAAACACAGAAAGTTTACAAAGTCCGGAAACCTGAACTAAATCTTTATTCTTAAAGAGTTTTATATTTCCAACTTTTAGACTGTTTTCAGATAAAGTATTCTAAAACATAACTATCTTTCCTGGTTTTTCAGAGTTTTTAGATATGCTTATATATTTACTATGCTTTAAATTTAGAGTTATCCCTCCTTAAATGTCTGAAGTTCTAAGGAAAACAAAGGAAGGATGTTATTTAAAAATGTAACTAACAGACTGTTTAAAAATAACTTTATCCTTTGTCCTGACTTGAAGACACCAAGTATAATGGGTAAAGTCTAAATATACATTTACATGGATAAAATGGATATGCTCTAGTTTTCTGCTTTTCCTACTTATTTTGCTCATTTTTTCATCTGAATGCATTTCAAAGATGTGATTTTCATAGCAGCATACTAGTCCAATGATACAACATTTTTCGGTTTTGGAGCATTTAAGTTGTTCTTTTCTTTTTTTTTAGTATACTATGGTCAGTGTCTTTGACTCTTAGGATAAATTCCTGGGAGAATTACTGGATCAAAGGCCATATATTTTAAGACTCTTAAAACCCACTGCCAGATTGCCTAGGTCCCAAGTAATGTACAAATTTAGATTCTTACCAGTAATGGAAGAGAGACCATATTTCCCAAACTTAATACATGAGTCTTAAGTTTTAAAACATCTTTATTACTTTGAAATTGCTTTTATATCTCTAATTTGATTAATTTTATAATGAACTCTTAAGTTATCTATGTATATATTATCTGCTCAAGAGTGCATCTCTCCAGTCAGTAGCCCAGTTGTTCTCAAGGCATGTTCCCCAGCCCAGCAGCATCTATATCCCTTGGGAACTTGTTAGAAATACGGATTCGCAGACCCTTCCCCAGAGCCACTAAATCAGAAACCTGGTGAGGGCTCAGCAGTCTGCACTTTGAACAAGCCATGGTTCATGCTGAAGTTTAAAAACCACAAGTATAAGCCATTTACCCACCTTTCATATTTTCTACTCTGTACTTCATTAGATACTGACAAAACCCTTATTTTTGCTGGATCTGGAGGAAAAACTGGTTTCTTTTTATCTTGTGGTTGTCTCACAAGAGTTTTCCTCATTACTTTTATTAAGCAAAATGGTATTAGACATATATATACACACATATACACACACATATATTTTGTTCAGAATTCTGTGTACACACTGAACTGGTCCCTGGCCCTATGCAGTTCTTAGTTTAGTTACAGAGATATAATATATCCCTGTCCAGCTAATATAGTGCAGGGTATGGTAGCTGCCTTCTATACATTAAAGGTTATTCCTGGGAGACAGAAAAATAATTAAGGAACACTTTATGCAAAAGGTAAAATTGCAGCCAGACCTTGAAGGATAGATAGTCAGATGGCTTTTGGCAGTTGGAAGAGAGAGTAACACAAAAATGTCTCAGGGTGGCAGCGTTCAGAATGTTATGGGAGTAGCACAAATGGACCGCTTTATCCAGAGGGTGGCTCACATAGGAAAAGCAGTCTCTTGATAAGGGCATCAGTAATCACAGTGGGATGACAGCAGAAGAAAAATCTGAAAGAAAAGTTATCTGGAACAAAAAAAGGGAGCAACTTTGCTTTTCCTAAATAAGGCAAATGCATTATTTTCTTTATTCCTTATTTTTGTTTCTCTGTTAAAATGCTAGTTTCAGATACACATGCACTGTCAGAAGGAACTTACCTTTGGTGTGGGAGACAGCAGGAGCAGTGCTAACTGCCGTTGATGGTGTGTGATCATAGCAAGACAAGGATCGTCTTACATACAGAACTTGTTTCAGGTTGCAGACTTATGATGAATGCTCTTGAGCTAAGCTTCAGGCAGGTTTTCCAGTTTAGCATCATCCATTGTATTGTTCCCCCTCACTAATGAATTCAGAACCGACTGGGTAAATATGTAATAAAGGCTTTACTATATGAGTTAAACTGTTTTACCTGTTTTGTACTGTAGGGGGGGGAAAGTGCTGGAATGTAAAATAATATTGTCTTTCAGTATCTAGCAGATAGGAGGTACTGTGTCACACAGCTGTTGGAAGATTTAATAGTGAAGTATCTGCCTGATGAGCTGTCTGAGAGAAAAAAAATATATGATGAAGAAACTGCTGAACTCTCACAGTAAGTTTCTTCTCATACAAATTAACATAATCAAATCAAACTACTACCCTTTGAAATAATGAGAAGCCTCCTCACGGCCACTGGGTTCTGTCTGTAGTTCAGCCCAGTCTAGTCAAAGGCATAGCGTAAACTATTATTGGTTAATTTCCCCCGTCTTCAACACTCAAGTTTCCAGGTTTATTTGGTAACTTCCAGATGTTCTGTTGGGAGTGACTTACTGACAGCTCTCCACACTGAAGCAGTCTTTTAGATGAGGGGGGTGGCCGAGGGCCGGGGAGTGTTCCTCCAGGGACGTCAGGCTGGTGGAGGTGGTTGCAGGGAGCTGCTGCCCTGAACTATCAGTCCCCGCCCACAGGAGAAAGTAGAGGGTAAGTGGCCTGGATTGGCAGGGGGAGTAGCCAATTAGAGGTTTGCAAGGGGTGGGCCCTTGAGACCTGAGACTGAAATTGGAAGGGGTGACTTAGGGGCTAAATTCTCAATGAAGATACTGACTGTTCGCATAATTGACTTAGTATCAGGAAGGTCAAAAACCTGGTGGTGACTTTGGGATTCAGTGGTACAGGGTACTACGGAGTACATAAAAAGCTAATCAGGGATGGGTAATTTGGACCTGGTTTTGTTGCTTTTCTTCTTTTCTCTTCCCTCCATGACTTGACCTCTTTCACCATTTTCTTCAGTCTCCAAGTTTCTAATTTCTTAACTCTTTTTTCCCACTTTCTTGTAACTGGACACTGAAGACCAAAATTGTAATTTTCACATGCTGTTTCTAGTTTGTTTGTTTTTTTTAATATAAATTAAAACATTTTCTACTTCTCACTGTCTAAGAAAAAGATAACTGTGCTTTACAGACTTTTTGTTTTTAGTATGTGTCCACCAAATGTCATCTGGTCAGTGGTTGTCATCGGTCTTCAATAGAAGAAAGGTTTCTATCTTTTCTTTATAGAAGTTGATAGTGGTTTGTCTTCTGATGGAACTGATATTTTATTGTGACTTTGTGATAGAAAATATTCTAATGTGTGGATTATAGACCTTTTGGACCAAGACTGCAAAAGGCTAGATACAAGAAGGCTTCAGATTTATTTTTGAAATACTTAAACGCAATGACAGGACCAGACCACCCCACAAAGACCAGAATTCGTGAATGACAGGAGTAGTGATGCAAGGGAAGCTGGGTGTGATGGAGAGAAGCCTTGTGAATCTCACTGTGTACTAACTGGGCTATTTTCTTAAGGGTAGCTCATTCTTTGGTACTTACAAGTTTTGCTAATTAAAAGATATACTGGGTTGTGTCTCCCCCCACCCCCCCGGCCCAGTTTTTATGTTCATCATAAGAGTGCTTAATGATGATAAAAGACACAGTTTTAAAAGTAAAGGAATTAGGACTTGTATGTTAAACGTGTATTACATATAGACTTCACATTGTGGTCTTTTTGAAGAAAGAGTAGAAAATATTAGTTGGCAGGGGTGGGGGGCAGGGAGAGCCATAATCTGTAACTCAAAGGTAATCACCACTGGCATTTTGGGGCATATAGCCTTCCCAATTTTAATGTATATAAATACATTATAAACAAAGATGGGATTATTTTACTCCTATTATTCAATACCTTCCTTTTCTCATTAAAGTCTAAATATAGTATCTCATTTTATGGTTACATCATAATTTATTTTACTGGTTCTCTTTCTGCTTCTAAGTTTTGGCTACTATATACGTTGAACATTTTTATAATACTTGCAGAAAAAAGTATACTATTTAAAAAATTTTTTTGATGTATATAGCCAAATTCTTCTTTGGTATGGCTGTACTATTTTAAACTGCCCCCGTCAACTGCCAGTTTTTCCCCATACCCTTGCCAAAGGGTTTCTTTAGATTAATGAGAAACTGAGCGCTGCCTTTAACCTTCATATTTCCTGCCAATCTGGGCATTAAAATGTATCATTTTAATTATCTGGAAAAAATTTAATGCCATTGAATTACCTGCTTTTGTGAGAAAATATTTTAGTGACTAAAAATTCTTAAAGATGTGTTTTTTGTCCTTTGCAGGACCTCACTTCTTATTATTGTCCAAGAGTAAGAGTGTCTTATGGATAGAAGATAATAACTCTGTCATGTTACAAATATTTTAAACAGTTTTAATATAAAATAGTTACAATCAATTGCTTTTTTATTCATAAAAGTATATAGCTCTATATGACAACTTTGTAAATTCGAATTTACTTGTAAGAGGACTGCAAACAGTTTTAGGATTAATATTGTATCAACATGAGCTTTAATGAAGGGGATACTGATTCTTATTTCTGCCAAGAATAAAAATTACCTGATTTTAGAGTAAATTTCTTTTTGTTTTCTATTATTTATTGAAAGTTTCACTCATTTTTGTTGTATCTTCTGATATATAGTAATGCAATTTTTTTCTTCTTCAGCTTGACCAAGAATGTTCCAATATTTGTTTGCACTATGGCCTATCCCACTGTGCCTTGCCCTCTTCATGTATTTGAGCCAAGATACAGATTGATGATTCGACGAAGTATACAGACTGGAACTAAACAGTTTGGGATGTGCGTCAGTGATACACAGAATAGGTATGCTTTTTGTCTAAATGCTTTTATTGATTCTTGGATTTTCTGTGAATGTTGCTGAGAACGTGCATGCTTGTGGCTTGAACTTTTGATACTAACTGGAGTTTTTCTTCTAGTTTTGCAGATTATGGTTGTATGTTACAAATTAGAAATGTACATTTCTTGCCTGATGGAAGGTCTGTGGTTGATACCGTTGGAGGAAAGCGGTTTAGGGTTTTAAAAAGAGGAATGAAAGATGGATATTGCACTGCAGACATTGAATACCTGGAAGATATTAAGGTATTACAACCTACCCTTTTTCAGCATTGGGGTACTGTGTCCTAGGCACTGTACAGGCATGAAGGCTGCAGTTTTCTAGGCACATTAACCAGTTCTTCCTGTCAGAGACGCTCATCAATACTTCGGCAAATTAGCTCCGTTACCTTCTTCTCATTTTTTTTGAACTTTTTATTTTATAATGGAGGATAGCTGATGAACAATGTTGTGACAGTTTCAGGTGGACCTTTATATTATCTTGCTGTTAATTATTGTGAGTTCCAAGAGAACTTGGGAGATCAGAACCTAGACTTTGTTTATTTCTACTGCCTTGACAACCACCGCCGTGCCTAGAATGTAGTCACATGTGTAGCTGCATGGTAGTTACTTAACAAAAGCAGGGTGTTGAATTGAACCTCCAGCCTAAGTTATGAAACCTGCTAATTCTTGCCCTTTTAAATTAATTAGTAGTCAAAGCTGATGCAGTCAGCAGTAGATTGAACTCTGATGTAAAGGTAAACCTGAAATCCTTGAATGGTTCTATATATTAAGATATGCCTAAGGTAACCTCTGGAGAAGGAAATGGCAACCCACTCCAGTGTTCTTGCCTGGAGAATCCCAGAGACGGGAGCCTGGTGGGCTGCCGTCTGTGGGGTCACACAGAGTCGGACACGACTGACGTGACTTAGCAGCAGCAAGGTAACCTCAGTGATAACATAGAAAACTCTAGAGCATCACAGATACAGCATTGTCAGTATAATTATAGGTGGTATCTTACCTGGGGAGGGTTAGTGTGATAATTTTCCTGAATAGGGTTAACGCTCCCCTTTTGATATTTCTAGTACCTGCTTTCAGTTCAGTTCAGTTCAGTTCAGTCGCTCAGTCGTGTCCGACTCTCCGCGACCCCATGAATCACAGAACGCCAGGCCTCCCTGTCCATCACCAACTCCCGGAGTACACTCAAACTCATGTCCACAGAGTCGGTGATGCCCTCCAGCCATCTCATTCTCCGTCGTCCCCTTCTCCTCCCGCCCCCAACCTTTCCCAGCATCAGGGTCTTTTCCAGTGAGTCAACTCGTCTGCAATTAGTTTAGCTACCAGAAAAATGATTTGCGATACTATAAATATCAAATTGAAGGCAATTTTCTTTGGAAGGGCATTAGAAAATTAGAAAAATCATAAAATCTTGTATTATCACTTACTTGTTCATTGATCTGCTTGATCATCCCAAGCAACATTTACTGAGTGTTAGCATTGGGCATTTCTACCAACAGTAGCTCCCTGAATTTTCAAAAGTCAGATAGCAGGTAAGGAAAGTAGGATTCGGGAGTATTAATAATTTGCCAAGACGATAATAATTTAAAGCCAGCTCTCTGGCTTCAAGTGCTGTGTTTTATCATTGCACTCTTGATAAGCTTCTCTGCTGATGAACTTCATTAAATCTGATACTGCCTATCCTATTTTATTATAAAGATGCTATGGGAAAACTTTGTGCAGTGAGCTAGAAGTATTGAGTTGGAATTTTGGGTTGATTGATATAGTCTGTGCCTTAGCACATTTGATTAATGGACTCATTTCCTAAAGGTGATATTCTTGGTAAAACTAATAAACTTAGTTTTGTGTAAATTTACATCTCCATATACTGGATTTGCTGACAAAATTCCTTGACTATATATAAGTGTTATGGATTTGATGTTTAGAAACCTGAATTCTCTATGTTGTAGTTTTAGGAATGTCTAATAATTTTTCTTAGTGCCATATCTGTGTAATGATTTCTTGTTCATTCTGGGAAAGCTTCTCAAGTTTGTTTTTTATATCAAGGCTATTTTTTTCCCTTGGTGTTGTAATTCTGTTTTCTGTCTTTCAATAACATTTTAGATTCTGTTATTGCAAGGAAATTCCATAACTTTAAAACTTCTGCCAGCTTTTCAGCTCCTTTTTCTAACCAAGACTCATGATTTTTATCATTCCTTGTTTACCAAAGTTCATGGTTTAGTCCCTTGAATTTTATAAGGCTGGAAACTACTTTTTTCTTTTGTAATAGTTTTAACAAGTAACATGTTTATTTTTTTAATCAAGATTTAGAAATTGAAGTATAGTTGATTTACAGTGTTGTGTTAATTTCTGCTGAACAGTGAAGTGATTCATTTATACATAAAATATTAAAACATGTAAATATTTTCCATTTTCGTTTATTACAGAATACTGAGCATAGTTCTCTGTGCTATACAGTAGGACCTTGTTTATGCATTCTGTATATAAAAGCTTGCATCTGCTAACCTCTCCCTTCATCCCTCCACCGATCCCCTCTCCCTTGGCGACGACGAGTGTATTCTCTGTCCCCATGGTTCCATTCTATAGGTTCATCTGTGTCATGTTTTGAATTGCACATGTAAGTGATTCCATGTGGTATTTGTCTCTCTTTCTGCCTTACTTCACTTTACTGTGGTTGCAGCCACGTTGCTACAAACGGCATTTTTTTATGGCTGAGTAGTCGTGTATGTATGTAACACATCTTTTTTAACTTTTCATTTTATATTGGAGTGTAGCCAGTTAACAATATTGTGATAGTTCCAGGTGGACAGCAGTGGGAATCAGCCATAGCTGTATACACCCATTTCCCCTCAAACTCCCTTCCCATTCAGGCTGCCACATAATACTGAATAGATTTCCCTGTGCTACACAGTAAGACCTTGTTGGTTCTGCATTAGCAGTGTGTACCACATCTTTGATTTAGGTCATATCTAAATCTGTGAAAGTGCTGCACTCAATATGCCAGCAAATTTGGAAAACTCAGCAGTGGCCGCAGGACTGGAAAAGGTCAGTCTTCATTCTAATCCCAAAGAAAGGCAATGCCAAAGAATGCTCAAACTACCGCACAATTGCACTCATCTCACACGCTAGTAAAGTCATGCTCAAAATTCCCCAAACCAGGCTTCAGCAGTATGTGAACCGTGAACTCCCAGATGTTCAAGCAGGTTTTAGAAAGGGCAGAGGCACCAGAGATCAAATTGCCAACATCCGCTGGATCATGGAGAAAAAAGAGAGTTCCAGACAAACATCTATTTCTGCTTCATTGACTATGCCAAAGCCTTTGACTGTGTGGATCACAATAAACTGTGGAAAATTCTTCAAGAGATGGGAATCCCAGACCACCTGACCTGCCTCTTGAGAAACCTGTATGCAAGTCAGGAAGCAACAGTCAGAACTGTACATGGAACAACAGATTGGTTCCAAATAGGAAAAGGAGTACGTCAAGGCTGAATATTGTCACCCCGCTTATTTAACTTATATGCAGAGTACATCATGAGGAATGCTGGGCTAGAAGAAGCACAATCTGGCATCAAGATTGCCGGGAGAAATATCAATAACCTCAGATATGCAGATGACACCACCCTTATGGCAGAAAGTGAAGAGGAACTCAAAAGCCTCTTGATGAAAGTGAAAGAGGAGAGTGAAAAGGTTGGCTTGAAGCTTAACATTCAGAAAACAAAGATCATGGCATCTCGTCCCATCACTTCATGGGAAATAGATGGAAAAACAGTGGAGACAGTGTCAGACTTTATATTTTTGGGCTCCAAAATCACTGCGGATGCTGATTGCAGCCATGAAATTAAAAGACGCTTACTCCTTGGAAGGGAAGTTATGACCAACCTAGATAGTATATTAAAAAGCAGAGACATTACTTTACTAACAAAGGTTCGTCTAGTCAAGGCAATGGTTTTTCCCGTGGTCATGTATGGATGTGAGAGTTGGACTGTGAAGAAAGCTGATCGCTGAAGAATTGATGCTTTTGAACTGTGGTGTTGGAGAAGACTCTTGAGAGTCCCTTGGACTGCAAGGAGATCCAACCAGTCCATTCTAAAGGAGATCAATCCTGGGTGTTCATTGGAAGGACTGATGCTAAGGCTGAAACTCCAATACTTTGGCCACCTCATGCGACGAGTTGACTCACTGGAAAAGACTCTGATGCTGGGAAAGGTTGGGGGCGGGAGGAGAAGGGGATGACAGAGAATGAGATGGCTGGATGGCATCACCAACTCTATGGACATGAGTTTGAGTGAACTCTGGGAGTTGGTGATGGACAGGGAGGCCTGGTGTGCTATGATTCATGGGGTCGCAGAGAGTCGGACACGACTGAGCGACTGAACTGAACTGAACTGAACCACATCTTTATCCATTCATTGTTTCTGTGTCTTGGCTATTGTGAATAGTGCTGCTGTGAACATAGGGGTGCGTGTATCTTTTTGAATTATAGTTTTATCAGGATGTATGCCCAGAAGTAGGATTGCTGGCTAATGTGGTAATTCTTAGTTTTCTGAGAAACTGCCATACAGTTTGCCATAGTAGCTGTACCAAGTTACGTTCCCACCAGTCATGAAGGAGGGTTCCCTTTTCTCTACACCCTCTCTGGCATTTGTTCTTTGTAGACTTTTAATGATGGCCATTGTAGTTTTGATTTGCATTTCTCTAGTAACTGTGATGAGCATCTTTTTGTTTTTATTTCTGTGCCTTGGGAGACTGACTTAAGAAAACCTAGGGGAATGTTTTGCCTATGACTTCCTGTAGAAAATTTTATGGTGTCATGTCTTAGGTTTAAATCTTTAAGGCATTTTATTTTTTGTATGGTGAGAGGGTATGTTCTAACCCACATGTGGCTGTCCAACTTTTCCAATACCCCTTGCCTCCTCTATCAAAGGTTAATTGATTGTAGGGTTTCTGGGTTTATTTCTGGGCTCTCCATTTCTATTCCATTGATCCATATGTCTGCTTTTGTACCAATACCCTTTCAGTGGCATTAAACACATTCACATTGTTGTGAAAAAGCAGATGCTTTTTCATCTTCAGTTTTATTTTTCAAGTCGTTAAAAAATAAAGTTACATCCTTTTGTCTCTTGTGTACTATATAGTCTTACCTTTTATATATCAGGATGTTTTTCAGAGTCTCATTGTTTTTATACTGAGTCATCCTTGACATATGAAAGGCTGACTAAGGCGGTATTTGTTCAGATGCATTAATGTATGTGAAATATAGTGCTCTCTGGCACAGAGCGAGTGGGATATGAGTGTGTGTTAAAGAAATCAATAGGAGATAGATGAGTTAATGCTCAATCTTCCCACTTGTGTTTTATGTGCCTAGTCTTTTGGATCTTAGGCTGGAAGGCTGAAGCATTTAATTTGTATTTGCAGTCTGATGAGCCAGAAGTCCAAAGGGCGTACAGAGGGGATGGAGGTAGGACTTCACATTATGCAAAGATGAAATTCTGCTGTTTTCTGTATCTTTTGATATTCTGGCATTATTACGCTAAGTTATTACATGTTTTGTTAGGGTTTTTGACCGAACTCTCTGGTAAAAGTTGTAATTACGCTTTTCTTCAGTCCTCTTCCTGCTTTTGCCACAGCAGATCTGCACCTGAGACCTCCCCCAGTCTTTCCTTTCATTGTAGCAACTGTATTCTTCTGCTTTTTTGTTCCACTGCTTTCAAAGGCCCTTGATCCATAGAGATGAGTTCACAGTCCCTGTGGACCTTTATCTGAGAGAGAACTCACCCTCCATCTTGCCCCTCCCAGCTAGGGGCTGTTAGTTGGGTTTTGCAGTGTTGCACTGCCAACTCAGCAAGGCCAGGTTAGCTGTGCTGAGAGGTCAGGCCTATTGGTATTATGTGAGGCAGAAATGTATGGTGTGTGGGGTTTACTGTGTTCATAAGAATAATACTCATGAGCATATACCCAGAGAAAAACATGGTCTGAAAGGAAACATACGCCCTGGTGTTCATTGCATCACTGTTTACAATAGCCAAGACATGGAAGCAACTTAAATGCCCCTCGCCAGAAGAGTGGTATATATCTGCAATGGAATATTACATAGCCATTAAAAAGTAGGAAATAATGCCATTTGCAGCAACATGGATGGACCTAGAGATCTTCTTGCTTAGTGAAGTAAGTCAGCTAGAGGAGGAGAAATATCCTATGACATCTCTTATATGTGGAATCTAAAAAGAAGTGAGACAAATGAACTTATTTACAAAACAGACTCAGAGAATGAACTTATGGTTTCCGGGGGGGAAGAATGCGAGGGAAGAGATAGTTCGGGAGATTGAGATTGACATGTACGCTCTGGTTTATGTATGATGGATAACCAACAAGGACCTCCTATAGAGCAAAGGGAACTCTGCTCAACCTCATGCGGCAGCCTGGATGGGAGGGGAGTTTGGCGGAGAATGGATACATGTATACCTATGGCTGAGTCTCTTTGCTGTCCACCTGAAACTATCACAACCTTGTTAATCAGCTATACTCCAATGAAAAATGGAAAATTTTTTAAAAATAACACTCTAATCCAGCATTGGAATAGGTATTCCTTTTTTAATACCCCCACCACACACACTTCTATAACATTGGTAGTGTGGATGGGAAGACTAAACACAGACATCTTACTGTTGTCTTTCTAGGTTGAGAATGAAGATGAAATAGAGAACCTCCGGCAGCTTCACGATTTGGTCTACTCTCAAGCCTGCAGCTGGTTTCAGAATTTAAGAGACAGATTTCGAAGCCAGATTCTTCAGCACTTTGGATCAATGCCTGGGCGGGAGGAAAACCTCCAGGTACGATGGCTTTGATACTGTTTCAAAAGTTTCACTCTGTGTGTAAACCCAAATTGGTAGATTTTTAAGTTTCTTCATCTTTAGAGTTTCATTCCACATTTCCTTTGACCGGTCCTTAGACTCAGGACCATATATTCTAGCACAGTGGTACCCACTGCATCTTATTTAGGAAGAGAAAGGTAGCAGGCATGAGCTGAGATGTCTGTTAGGAGTGAGTGCCAGAGAAGGAGAAAGCCCCTCTAGTGAGGATTTTTCAGGAGGGATAAGGAGTCAAATGTGGGACATAGGAGGTCGGATCAAGATCCCACAGACACATCAAACTTATATCTACCTATGGAACCATTCTCACAGAACACCTACTGAACGCTGATGGAAAGACCTCAGACTTCCAAGAGGCAAGAAAATCTCCATATAACCGGGCAGGAAAGAAAAAAAGAGAGAAGGGAATTGGGATGGGACCTGTGCCCCTGGGAGGGAGCCATGAGGGAGGAGGCCGCTCACTGGCAGGGAGGCCAACGGGGAAGAGGGGGCGCTTCCGAGGGCAGACCCTGCAGGGAGACTGGGGGTTGGCTGCTGGGGAAGACCCTGAAGGGGCCAGGGGAGCACGGAAAGCAGCCTGCCTGCCAGAGAGCAGGGCGCCATTGTTGGGGGGCGCAGGACCACCATAGGAGCTTCTCTCAGCAGCAGGGCACTGAGTACACGAGCTCTGGGGGTGTTAGCCGCTGCCGCCACCGAGGGTTCCCCGAGTGGGCACCAGCCCCCGCCCTTCGAGAAGCATCCACCAGCCGTGTGCCTGCGCGCCCCCAGTGAGGGGCAACGACCAGTCAGCCTGAGGAAAGAGGCAGCGGGCGTCCAAACCAAACAGCGCTCTGGCCAAAATCTATTAAACCCACACAAGCTGTGCAGGGGTGCTCCCACTTGTAAACAGCCATCCGAGACTACAGTGCCTAGTTGTTTCTCCTAAACCCAGAGTAAGAGAAATGTAAGTAAAATGAAGATGCAGAGGAGGCACTCGCAGTAAACAGACCCAAGCGAATTCCCTGAGAGAACAATGAAATATAGGCCTCTTCAGTCTAGTGGACACCAGGTTCAAAAAGAGGCAGTGAAAATAATTGAAGGAATTAAGGGCTATGGTGATGGACAGGGAGGCCTGGCGTGCAGTAATTCATGGGGTCGCGGAGAGTCGGACACGACTGAGCGACTGAACTGAACTGATCAACATAAATGCAGATTGTTCTAGAAAGGAACTAGAAACTATAAAGAGGAGCTAAGAAAAATTAGAAAATTCATGTGCTGAGATGAAAGCTAAGCTGAAGGCAATGGATAGCAGAATGAATCATGAAGAGGGAATAAGAAAAGAATAAGTGTTCTGGAAGACAGAATAATGGAAATTACCCAATGTAAACAGACAGGAAGCCAAATGAAAAAAAAAAGCAATGTAAGATACCTATGGGATAAAATAAAGTGGGCCAATCTATGCACAATAGGGATTTCAGATGGGAATGAAAGAGAAAAGGGGATCAAAAATGTATTTGAAGAACGTATGACTGAAAACTTTCCGAATCTAAAGAAGGAAACACATTGCCAGGTACAGGAGGAAGCACAGAGGATCTCAAACAAACCTACACCAAGACATGTTATAATTAAAATGGCAAAAGTGTAAGGATTCTAAAGGTAACAAGAGAAAAACAGAGTTAATTACAAGGGACCCCCCCCACCCCCAATTTGGCTGTCAACTGATTTCTCTACAGAAACACTGCAGGCCAGAAAGGAGTGGCAAGATATATTCGAAGCCCTGAAAGGGAAGAACCTGCAACCAAGGATACTCGACCCGGAAAGATTATCATTTAGAACAGAAGGAAAGACAATTTCTTACAAAAGCAAGAAGTAAAAACTACAGCAATTACTAAACCTATCCTAAAACAAGTAATGAAAAGCTTTCTCTAAATAGACATCCAAAAATGTTCATTCTCTTCAAGTGCATATACTCGGACACAGAACTAACCTCATTAAACAAATGAGAGTATCAGTTCAGTTCAGTTGCTCAGTCGTGTCCAACTCTCTGCGACCCCATGAATCACAGCACGCCAGGCCTCCCTGTCCATCACCAACTCCCAGAGTTCACTCAAACTCATGTCCATCGAGTCGGTGATGCCATCCAGCCATCTCATTCTCAGTTGTCCCCTTCTCCTCCCGCCCCCAATCCCTCCCAGCATCAGAGTCTTTTCCAGTGAGTTAACTCGTTGCATGAAGTGGCCAAAGTATTGGACTTTCAGCTTTAGCATCAGTCCTTCCAATGAACACCCAAGATTGATCTCCTCTAGAATGGACTGGTTGTATCTCCTTGCAGTCCAAGGGATTCTCAAGAGTCTTCTCCAGCACCACAGTTCAAAAGCATCAACTCTTCGGCGCTCAGCTTTCTTCACAGTCCAACTCTCACATCCATAGATGACCACTGGAAAAACCATAGCCTTGACTAGACGGACCTTGGTTGGCAAAGTAATGTCTCTGCTTTTTAATACACTATCCAGGTTGGTCATAACCTTCCTTCCAAAGAGTAAGTGTCTTTTAATTTCATGGCTGCAATCAGCATCCGCAGTGATTTTGGAGCCCAAAAAAATCTGTTTTGACACTGTTACCACTGTTTCCCATCTATTTCCCATGAAGTGATGGGACCAGATGCCATGATCTTTGTTTTCTGAATGTTGAGCTTCAAGCCAACCTTTTCACTTTCCTCTTTCACTTTCATCAAGAGGCTTTTTAGTTCCTCTTCACTTTCTGCCATAAGGGTGGTGTCATCTGCATATCTGAGGTTATTGATATTTCTCCCGGCAATCTTGATTCCAGATTGTGCTTCTTCTAGCCCAGCATTCCTCATGATGTACGCTGCATATAAGTTAAACAAGCAGGGTGACAATATACAACCTTGACATACTCCTTTTCCTATTTGGAGCCAGTCTGTTGTTCCATGGCCAGTTCTAACTGTTGCTTCCTGACCTGCATACAGGTTTCTCAAGAGGCAGGTCAGGTGGTCTGGTATTCCTATCTCTTGAAGAATTTTCCACAGTTTATTGTGATCCACACAGTCAAAGGCTTTGGCATAGTCAATGAAGCAGAAATAGATGTTTTTCTGGAACTCTCTTGCTTTCTCCATGATCCAGTGGATGTTGGCAGTTTGATCTCTGGTGCCTCTGCCTTTTCTAAAACCTGCTTGAACATCTGGATACCAAGGGAACATTTCATGCAAAGGTGGGCTTGATAAAAGACAGAAATGGTATAGACCTAACAGAAGCAGAAGATATTAAGAAGAGGTGGCAAGAATACACAGAAGAACTCTACAAAAAAGATCTTCACGACCAAGATAATCATGATGGCATGATCACTCACCTAGAGCCAGACATCTTGGAATGTGAAGTCAAGTGGGCCTTAGAAAGCATCACTACGAACAAAGCTAGTGGAGGTGATGGAATTCCAGTTGAGCTATTTCAAATCCTGAACGATGATGCTGTGAAAGTGCTGCACTCAATATGCCAGCAAATTTGGAGAACTCAGCAGTGGCCACAGGACTGGAAAAGGTCAGTCTTCATTCCAATCCCAAAGAAAGGCAATGCCAAAGAATGTTCAAACTACCGTACAGTTGCACTCATCTCACACGCTAGTAAAGTCATGCTCAAAATTCTCCAAGCCAGGCTTCAGCAATATGTGAACCGTGAACTTCCAGGTGTTCAAGCAGGTTTTAGAAAAAAATGAGAGAAATCAGAAATCAACTACAGGAAGAGAAGTGAGAATGATTAAATAGAGACTGAACAGTATGCTACTAAAAAACCAACCGGTCAATGAGGAAATCAAAAGTACTACTTCACACAGGTCAGAATGGCCATCATTTAAAAAGGCCACAAGTAACAAATGTTGGAGAAAGAGGGGAGAAAAGGGAATGCTGGTGGGAATGTAAGTTGCTACAGCCACGACGGAAAGCGGTAGGGAGATTTTATTTAGAAAGGGAATCTGACACTGTGAACTGCTCAATCCAGATTAGCTTGGTGGTGGAATGATGGCTGCTGGGCCTGCATAACTACTTGTTTTGTTAACATTATAAAATGTGGGTTCTTTGTAGGCAATCCCTAATGGACCTGCCTGGTGTTGGTGGCTTCTTGCTGTCCTTCCCGTTGACCCCCGCTATCAGCTGTCGGTTTTGTCAATGAAGTCTTTGAAAGAACGGTTGACAAAGATACAGCATATACTGACTTATTTTTCCAGAGACCAATCTAAGTAACCAACTGCTCGGACCCTCCTCTGAAATTCCCCTGACCTGGCTGGGGTGACGGCCAGGTTGTCCGCTGCCTTTGCACACCCAGTGCTGGTTTGAGAAATGTAAGGAAACTGTTCATTTTTTTCTTTTTTTTTTCCTTCTTCAACCTCCTGAGTCATGTGGTTCTGCAAATGAATACCTTCAACTAGGATTTAGACCACTAAGAACTTGCACAGAAAAACACACACTGAATGTGTGTTAAACCTCTACATTGTGATGAAGTTGCACTATGTACCATACTCTAAATGAAACGAGAACTGTGTGTGTGTATGTGGGGTGGGTGCGTGCGTGTGTGTCTCTGCACGTGTGGGTAGTATGAGTGCATTTTCTCTGGCTTTAAAATTTTAAAAGAAAAAAAAAAAGAAGCCATAGAGAGCAGTACTTGCCGAGGGTCATTTATTGCCCAAGTTTACAACAGTAGCGATACAAGATTTTGCAAATTGAATTTGCCTCAGATTTCTCTGTCCTAATGCTTACTTTGCACAAGTATTTAAGCTATGGTATTGAGAATCACTCTTTGTCGGAAATACCGCTCTTGCTGAACCGTCTTGACCATTGACTATGACACAGTTTCTTATTTATGTAAATACTTGCATCCCAATAGCCGACGGGCATCGGATGCAGAACCTAGAGCCAGTTTTCAGGAACAACTGCAAACCTGACTTGGTACTGTGCATCTATTCATAAAACACTTAAAACTGTGAAAATATGGTTTACACTTAACTGTACATAAAGGTAAATGGAGAACTCAGTTCAGTACCAGTTCGTTTGTACATTTTAGGGGGGGGGCTTTTCACATTAACTGCCCATCTGTGTAATTTATATTTTGACATGATGTGTGCGTTTAAAAAAATTACATAGTATATAAACCCATTAAGGATCTGAGGGAAGAGAAGAAGCTTAATGTAGGACTAAGCTTTTAAAGTATGTTTTTTTTTTTTTTTAATCCTGGTCTTGGTGCAAATGTTAGTTATGCCTTATTCATATCACAGTTAGGTCACTATGCTGTGACATGGTCTGTATTCATGCTGCCCTAGATACTTTTGTAATTATTTGTTGCAGACTTGTGACTGTCCCTCTTAACTTTCTTTTATGTAAGTAATTTGTAAAAAGTTTCTTAAAAATTTTGCTTTTGCTTATTTAATTTTGAATAAAAGCTAAATTCATAATACTTTTTTCTTAATTATTAGGACAATGTCAAAAAAAGAACATGAATTTTCTTTACTGTTTTGTGTTATGAGATGTAAATAATACAGCTTTCAAAATATTTTTGAAATATGTTTTTTTGGTCGTCTTCTGACCACTGTGAAGTGTCTTAAGGAAGCTCTAGGCCCATCCTCTATAACACATTTTGCAACCTCGTAAAAGATTTGTCCCTAGTTGCTACATGATGCAGGGAGCTCAACCTGGTGCTTTGTGACAATCCAGAGGGGTGGGTCGAGGCAGGAGGGAGGTTCAAGAGGGACGGGACATATGTATACCTTTGGTTGATTCATATTGATGTATGGCAGAAATGAACACAACATTGTAAAGTGATTATCCTCCAATTAAAAATAATTTTTAAAATATCTATGTCCCTTAAGGATAAAGAGAAGACTCTTACTGATTCCTCTTGACTAAACAGTTTTAACTACTTTGGTCCCCAGTTTCTCAGCTAGAATTTTTCAAATATAAATAAATCATCTTAATATCAAATGTTTTTATTTTTCAAAAAGGCAGAAATGACTGCCTAGATACGAGGAGCCTAGAAATGGTGCCTAGAGGGCCACTCTTTGTCCCCACAATTATGCTACTTAAGAATCTTGCATAGTTGTACAAAAAATGTTCAAAGAATGAGCAGTTTCCCAAAAGTACTGTATGAATAGTTTCTGAAGTATTAGATTGCACTTTCTTGTAATAAACTATCTAATGTCTGTTAAATCACTTAAATAATGTCTGGGTGGTATCAATGAAGAGTTTGCCTATATAGTTCTCAAATTATGTATCACATGGCAGTAGGAGTTACCTGGTGTTAGAGCTGCATCTGTGATATGTTTCTGCAGTGTGTCTACACACACAGCAGCAGCAGTAAATGGTCTCTGTCTCTATACATATGCTTTCTAATGGAAATTCATGTGTTTTGTTTATCATTTGACCCTGGTTTTGTGGTAAATGATCTCCGATAATTACTATGTCTATAGATTTTTTTTTTAATCTTTAGAAATCTTTTTCCTCCTATAATTCCCATTCAGTTTATCAGGAAAAAAAAAAAGAATCTGACATATTTTCTCTCGTCACTGTAAATGACTGAGTTCTGTCATGAATTCCATATTTCAACCCAAGATAGCAGGTTGTTGCTCTTCCCTTCCTAAACACTGTCTCTACATGTGCAGTTCTTCCTATTCCTCCAGGTCAACTTGAATACTTTCACTCAGCTAGAACCCTGAATCCATAGCACTTTCCTTATATGGGGGATACCTGAATTAAATACATAAATCCTCTCGAGTATTGAGACTAATGTCTAGAGTTTAGACAGACGTAATCTCCAAAACATTGGTTGACCACTGAACAGAGTTGAAATAAATGACAAAAAGGGAAGTTGGATAAAGATGTTTAGATTGAGAAAATACCTTTGTCTTGTTTTCCTCCCCAAGTTCAAAACAGTGACAGTAAAGAAAATGAAATATAATGGCGCTGCAAAATCAGTGTTTTCTGGGGGAATTTCTGCGATTTGGAAACAGAATCTGATACAGAACACCAGAGGAGAACATAGCTTTATAGAAATGGAGAACTACAGGGGGAGCCCCAGACTGGTAGAGAATCTCAGGCAGATCCCTTCGGGAGGTGACTGGATAGTCTGGCCTGTCCCCACTTGGCCTAGGCAGAAGGCAGCAACAGCAGCTGTTCTCAGGCCACAGCACTGAATATGGGCGTTGGGCCAGAGAAGACCACGAAACCATAAATAGCCACAGATCCCCAATGGAGTGGCGAGCCCTCAGGCACAGACAGCAAGCTACCAACCTCCCTCACGTAGGCCGTGTTCCAGCCTTCTCCGTGGTCAGCAGAAGCAGGCTGCCTGGGACTGAACCAGCGAAGCCACAGGAAGGAGCAAAAGTGAGTACACAGTCAGCTCGTACGAATTTGCGGAAAAACACTCTAAGCAAAACAACCAATCCAGTGCCCTTTGATTGGAGGACGTGCAATTCCAAAAACTACCTGGGGATCTAAAATATGTTCCTCGGAAAGTCTTTGGCAACCAGTGGATGGGTCATAAAAATAAGCAGATGAGTTAAACAGAAGGAATTCAGACAGAGGATGAAGGGAGGCGGCGGAGGGTGGGTTGGGGTCCTTTCCAGAACACAGTGCAGAGGTAGGTAGAGGCAGTGAAAGTGCTCAGTTGTGTCTGACTTTTTTTGACCCCATGGAGTGTAGCCCACCAGGCTCCTCTCTCCATGGGATTCTCCAGGCAAGAATACTCAAGAGAGGTGCTGTTTCCTCCTACAGGGGATCTTCCTGACCCAGGGATGGAACCTGCGTCTTGCATCTCCTGCAATGGCAGGTGGATTCTTTACCACTGGCACCACCTGGAAGCCTAGTTTTTTGAATCAGTGAATGAATAAAAAATAAACGAGTTAAACAAAAGAATGAATTCAGACACAGGATGAAGGAATGAGGCAGAAGGTGGGTTGGGGTCCTTTCCAGAACACAGTGCAGAGGTCAGCAGAGCAAGGTAGGAAGGAAAGATCAAGACGTGGCAGAGAGATTCTAAGTTTTCATGTCCATCTGTCCAACTTTAAGAAGAGCAGAGAAGAAACAAGTAATTGACTCAAGAGTAATAAAATAACCTATGGGCTTTCTTGGGGAATGGAGGTCATCCATTTAAATAGGACAATAAAGAAAACTTAGATGACTAAGAACAGACAAAATAGCAATAACTCAGATTGGCTCATTGATCCACAGGGAGATGACTGGCTCAATGAGATGAATTTTCTTCCTAAGCCAACATGTAAATGCCAACATTTTTTTTTTAAATAAGACATTTATGACCAGCTTAATAAATGAGTTCTCTTAGAGACCTGCCTCCAAATACTTTTTGGCTGTTCACCAAAATTTAAATGTATCCTTGAGAAAATTTTTTTTTTGTCACAGTAGGGTATTGAAAAGCATATAGGCTTCATTTCAAAATGTGGTAGACACTCAACATTTAATCCTCAGAAAAGTCCTGTGAAGCAGTGTCCTTGTAAGGCTGAAGAAACAGAAACACTTAGTAGTTAAGTAACTTGCCAAAGGATCACTCAGCTAGTATGGTAGAACTGACTGAACCCAGGTAGACTGGCTCGACCTTAACCCCATATCAAGTTCTGAGACAGCGAAGAGGGTCTAAAAGTGACCGACGTGACTGACAGGCTTTCCACTCAGGGGAGGGGTGCGTTTTACGGTAATGTCATTAGAACTTGTGTCTAAGCACCTCACTAAGATAGTGAGACAGCCAGATCAGGCTCAGCCCTATATTTGGGGAGCAGTGTAAATTGCTAACAACCTTTTTAGAAAGTAGTATTGCAGGGTGTGTATATTAAGGATCTTTTAAATGCTCTTAGTCTTCAATCCTAAAGGAAATCAACCCTGAACATTCATTGGAAGGATTGATGCTGAAGCTCCAATACTTTGGCCACCTGATACAAAGAGCCGACTCATTGGAAAAGACCCTGATGGTGGGAAAGGTGGAGGACAGGAAGAGAAGGGGGTGACAGATGATCAGATGGTTGAAGTAGCATCACCAACTCAATGGACATGTGTTTGAGCAAATGCCAGGAGACAGTGAAGGAATCCTGGCATATTGCAGTCCATGGGGTCTCAAAGAGTCAGACACAACTTAGCTACTGAAAAACAATCTTCAACCCAATGTCAGACTGTGGGGTCTTCTTATCCCACCTTGTTCCAAGTAGCAGAGACCCAAATTAAAACCTCAGAACAATGGGAAAATCTCATATACTTAGGTATCCCATGCTTATCCTCTCTATTCTTTGAAATGCCTTTGCTGCTATTCAGTGATTCCATGGATGGAGGAGCCTGCTAGGCTACAGTCACGGGGTCGCAAAGAGTCCGACACGACTGAGCGATTTCACTTTCTTTGTTTCTGTAGTTCCTTTTGGAGAAGGAAATGGCAACCCACTCCAGTGTTCTTGCCTGGAGAATCCCATGGACAGCGGGGCCTGGTGGGCTACGGTCTATGGAGTTGCAAAGAGTCAGACACAACTAAGCAGCTAACACATACATACACATTCATTGATTCCCAAATCTTAATCCATTTGATTTAACTGTAAACCAGAGTCACTGAAATTAGCCAAGACAAGACTATGGACCCTTCCAAAAAGTGAAGGAAAGGAGGAAGGAAGGAGTGTGCATGTGAGATTCCTGAATTCAATTTTATCTTCACTAACAAACTGAATATGAAGACAGAGAAGTAACAGTGTGGCAACCTGCAGAAACAAATCACTGAACAGCCTAACATGCTAGAGCACATCTAAGCAAGGACAACAAAGAAAAACAAAATGACAAGGTGAAAGGTGGCAATAACGCCTTGTGCAAGCCAGTGAGTGAAAGAAAAACATACTTCTAGTTTCAGGAATGTTTCCACATCAGTGGAGTTAGACTCAGGAATTACCTCTTGTATTCAAATGTTCAAGCCCACGACAGGGTGGTAAGTGGCAAGTGAAAATAGACATGGCGATAACCAGGTCTCTCAGTGTGCAGCCTTTGATTGGGTTCCTCTGAAGTACCAGAGCCCATACTAGGCACAGGCATATATGTTGCTGCTGAAAGCCTAATGCAAACCCAATTTCTGTTCTTTTGTTAAGTGAGCTAGATTCTTACCTGGGCACTCCAATTTTTTAATAACTTCCCTGTTCTCTCAGTATGAAAAATAGTTGAATTCTATTCAGAGTTTCAGAATTAGTATTTCACCGTAAAGTTATTAAACTATGCCATCAATGCATATATATATATACACACATGCATCTTTCCATATGTACATTTATTTTTCTTTTCCCTTTTTTATAATTACGTGCATGTTAGCCTACTGATCTTCCTTCATAGATCTTTGATGCTCTGTTGTACTTTCCCTTTCTTTCCTCTTTGTGTTTCAGTTGAGATCATTTGCTTTGATCTGTCTTGAAGTTTGGGCATTGGTTTGTGTTGAGGGGTTCCCTAAGCTACTCCGTAATACTTGGAGTACTGGCATCCCTTTGTGTGGCTAAGCGGCCAGCAGGGGCCTTGAACAGACGCTAGCCCTCCCATGAGTGTGCGCTCTGCACAGCAATTTGGAGTCACGAGTTCCTGACGTTGACTGCTGATGAACAGTCTGTCCTGCCTCCTAGCTTTCTCCACTTGTGCCTAGAGCCACTGGAGCTTACTTAAACCTTGCTGTTTATGGTTTGAATGAACTGATCCAGCCTTAGCCCAGGGCTTGCAAAGCACTGTGCCTGTGACCCCAATAATGGCATGCGCTCCCTGGTCCTCTGCTGCTGGCGCTCTGCCTGCTCCCGCTCCAGCCTCTCCGCATGGCCCCTGGGGGCTGCCGTGGACCTCCGCCAGGACCTGTGAGTAATAACCTTCTCTGGTTCACTTTCCCTCTTCTGTCTCTATCAAATTATGGCTCATCCTTCAACTCAGTACCTAAGGCTCTACTTAACAATTGTTAATTTAACAAAAATCACAACAGTTTGGTGGAGGCTTTTCGTTCGTGTTGGTGTTTTATGCTTTCCCAGCTGCCTGGGTTCATAGCAGTGGATGAGTTTTCAGTGCTTACATGCCTGGTGAATAAGGGGGTTTCTCTCTTATCCTGGGCCCCCTCAGTGGAAACACTTCACTCCATCATGAACTCTGAAGATGGCTCTGTTGGTTTAGTATCTAGAGGACAGATTTCTGTTGTTTAAAGCCACGTAGTTCGTGATATTTTGTACCACAATCTCAGGACATTAATACAGCATTCAATTCAGACTGACAAGAATTCTGATGCAAAAGCCATGTGGAAGTGGGTCTGAAACTGGCTGAAAACTTCCTCTTTTAGACATAGTTGATTCTAGTAACTAGAGTTGGGAAATTTGTAGGTCAAATTCCCAGAAATGAAGAAAGGAAGGGACTTGAAGACGAATCAACAGATGAAACTCAAAATAATTCTGCCTTGAAGACTCCAGAAGCATCTATTGGAAGATCCATTCAGAAGAGCCAGTGAACATGAGACACACGGACAAGAAAATCTTCCACTGTGGAGAAGAGAGAACCCTCTTGCACTGCTGGCGGGAATGTAAACTGATACAGCCACTGTGGACAACAGTTGGGAGGTTCCTTAAAAACCTAAAAGTAGAACTACCATGTGAGCCAGTAATCCCACTCCTGGGCATACACTGAGAAAACCCGTAGTTCAAAATGACACATGTATCCCAATGTTCACTGCAGCACTGTTTACAGTAGCCAAGACACAGAAGCAACCTGAATGTCCATCAACAGAGGAATGGATAAAGAAGATGTGATACCTATACACAATGGAATATTACTCAGCCATTAAAAAGAATGAAATGATTGCATTTGTAGCAACATGGATGGACAGAGAGATTGTCATACTGAGTGAAGTCAGTCAGACAAAGAGCAATGTCATACAACATCCCTTAACTGCAGACTCTAAAATGATTTCTGAAAAACAGAAAATAGACTCATGGACTTGGAGAATGAACATTGCCAGGGGGAAAGGATGGTTACAGAATTTGGGATAAACATGTAAACACTGCTATATTTAAAATGGATAACCAGCAAGATCCTACTGCACAGCACAGGGAACTCAATGTTATATGGCAGCCTGGATCAGAGGGGAATTTGGGCAAGAATGGATACATGTATATGTATGGCTGAGTCCTTTTGCTGTCCACCTGAAACTATCACAACATTGATAATTGGCTGTACTCCAATATAAATCTAACTTTTTTGCTTAATAAAAAAGGAATGAAACTGGGTCATTTGTAGAGATGTGGATGGACCTAGAGTCTGTCATACAGGGTGAAATAGAAAGACAAATATTATATATAAATGCATATATGTGGAATCTAGAAAAATGGTACAGACGAACCTTTCCAGGGCAGGAAAAGAGACACATACAGGTACAGAAAACAGACACGTGGACATTGGGGGAAGGGGAGGATGAGTCATATTGGGAGATTAGGATTGACATATATACACTAAGGTGTAAAATAGCTAGAGGGAAGCTGCTGTATGGCACAGGGAGCTCAGCTTGGTGCCCTGTGATGACCTTGGAGGAGATGTGATTACATATAACTGATCCACTGTGTTATACAGCAGAACCTAATACAACATCGCAGAGCAATTATACTCCAATTAAAAACAATAACAATTTAAAAAGAACAATATGGAGGTTCCTTAAAAAACGCTAAGAACTATCACATGATCCAGATATCCTATTCCTGTGCATATATCCATAGAAAATCATAATTCAAAAAGATACAGACAAAGCCACAGTAATCAAAACAGTATGGTTCCGGCACACAAACAGAAATATATATCAACAGAACAGGACAGAAACTGCAGAGGTAAACCCTATAGTCGCCTAATCTATGATAAAGGAGGCAAGACTACACAGTGGAGAAAAGACCGTCTCTTCTGTAAGCGGTGCTGGGAAAACTGGACAGCTAAATGTAAAAGAATGAAATTAGAACATTCCCTAACACCATACACAATAGAGAACAGTATGAAGGTTCCTCAAAAGACTAAAAATAGAGCCACCATATGATCCAGTAATCCCACACATATATCTGGAGAAAATAATAATTTGAAAAGATACATGCACCCCAGTGTTCATTGCAGCACTATTTACAGTAGCAAAGACATGGAAGCAACCTCAAAAGTCCATTAACAGAGAAATGGATAAAGAAGATGTGGTGTGTGTGTAAGTGGAATACTACTCAGTCATAAAAAAGAACAAAATTATGTCATTTGCAACCACACAGATAGACCTAGAGACTGACATCTGGAGTGAAGTCAGAGAAAGACAAATGTGCTATCACTTATATGTGAAATCTTAGAAAAAATGGTACAAATGAACTTACTTACAAAATAGAAACAGAGTTACAGATGTAGAAAACAAGTTTATGGTTACCAAAGGGGAAAGGAGGGGAAAAACTAGAAGTTTGGAATTAACATATACACACTCAGTTCAGTTCAGTCGCTCAGTCGTGTCTGACTCTCCGCGACCCCATGAATCACAGCACGCCAGGCCTCCCTGTCCATCACCAACTCCTGGAGTACACTCAAACTCATGTCCACAGAGTCGGTGATGCCATCCAGCCATCTCATTCTCCGTCGTCCCCTTCTCCTCCCGCCCCCCAACCTTTCCCAGCATCAGAGTCTTTTCCAGTGAGTCAACTCGTCGCATGAGGTGGCCAAAGTATTGCAGTTTCAGCTTTAGCATCTACTATATATAAAACAGATAACTAATAAGGAGCTACTGTACAGCACTTTTCTCTTGAGGAAAGTGAAAGAGGAGAGTGAAAAGGTTGGCTTGAAGCTCAACATTCAGGAAACAAAGATCATGGCATCTGATCCCATCACTTCATGGGAAATAGATGGGAAAACACTGGAAACAGTGTCAGACTTTATTTTTTTGGGCTCCAAAATCACTGCGGATGCTGATTGCAGCCATGAAATTAAAAAACACTTACTCCTTGAAAGGAAAGTTATAACCAACCTAGATAGTATATTAAAAAGCAGAGACATTACTTTGCCAACAAAGGTCCATCTAGTCAAGGCTATGGTTTTTCCAGTGGTCATGTATGGTTGTGAGAGTTGGACTGTGAAGAATGCTGATCGCCGAAGAATTGATGCTTTTGAACAGTGGTGCTGGAGAAGACTCTTGAGAGTCCCTTGGACTGCAAGGAGATCCAGCCAGTCCATCCTAAAGGAAATCAGTCCTGGGTGTTCATTGGAAGGACTGATGCTAAAGCTGAAACTGCAATACTTTGGCCACCTCATGCGTCGAGTTGACTCACTGGAAAAGACTCTGATGCTGGGAAAGGTTGGGGGTGGGAGGAGACAGGGACGACCGAGAATGAGATGGCTGGATGGCATCACCGACTCAATGGACATGAGTTTGAGTGAACTCTGGGAGTTGGTGATGGACAGGGAGGCCTGGCGTGCTGTGATTCATGGGGTTGCAAAGAGTCGGACACGACTGAGCGACTGAACTGAACTGTACAGCACAGGGAACTCTACTCAGTACTCTATAATGGCCTATATGGGAAAAGAGTCTAAAAAAAGTGGTGATAGGTATATGCGTAACTGATTCACTTTGCTGTGCACCTGAAACTAACACAACATTAACCATGCTGCTAAGTTGCTTCAGTCGTGTCCGACTGTGCGACCCCACAGACGGCAGCCCACCAGGCTTCCCCGTCCCTGGGATTCTCCAGGCAAGAACACTGGATTGGGTTGCCATTTCCTTCTCCACATTAACCATACTCCAATATAAAATAAAAATGAAATTAAAAAGTGTACACAGCAGAAATGTAAAGCTTTAATGAACTATCACAATGAAGATAATCTGATTTAAGCAATAGAATAAAGCTAGTACCAAGAAATGCCTCTTGCTCTCCTTCCAGATTATTACTACACCTCACCTCCTCCCCGAATGAAACTACCTTGATTTCTAAAACCATTGATCAATGCTAACTGTTTAAATAAATGGAATCATATGATATATATTCTTCGTGCTTGCCGTATTTCAACCAAGATTATTATTATAGCTTGTTCACTTTCCTTGTCATACTATTTTATGAGCTTACCACAGAGTTAAAATTTTTCTACTATTGATAGACATGGTTTATTTTCAGGTTTTTGGTTTTTTGCTGAGTCATGCATTCGTGTATGTATCTTAATGAAGACAAACACAACGGGGAAGTTAAAAAAGGCTGTGAAGCCAAGTGCGCTGGGATCACTCTCAGCTGCTGGGAAAACCCAAGGATTGCTTGGCCCTGGGTTTGTGCCATTTTGTTGTATTAAATTAATGGAATATTGTTTTGCAGTGTAACCCAGGATTAGGAAGGAAGCAAATGTTTTTCAGTTATCCTGTAGGCGTGGACAAGTCTGAGAGATGTCTGACTTTTTACCTACGTGGGGTCAACCTATGATTTGGAGTGAGGTGAATATGTGCAAACTCTGCATGGTTTGATTGTAAATCTAATGCCTACAATCTTAACTATGAGTTTAGAATTTAGATATGGGTATCTTCAGATTGAAACGCAATGCCAGCTTTTCTTAATTAAGGAGAAAACAGTTTCTTGGCAAGGTAAAATTCTCTGATCTGTTCATAAAGATGTGTCAAGAAACACCTATACTCCACTTCTGCATGGGATAATCCGGTGATTTGTTAAATATCCTGAATTTCTAAAAATTTCTGTCTAGATTGTTAGAAATCTCGCTTTCCCTGTAGAGGCACGTAAGCGTCCCCTGGTGGCCAGGAACATAACTACAATCTGCGATGTCATGCTTTTAGGAAAGTCTCATTCTAGACTATTTTCCTGCACAGTTCTGTGGGGGGAAATGGAGAAAATAGGGGGACTTGCCTGTAAATATCAAAGCTCACACCTCCTTTCCTACCTCACACTGATTACCAGAAAGACTTGCAAATGCAGCGAAGAGTACTGCCCAAACCTTAAAAGCAAGGGTTAGTCTGACTGCTCACCACACAGACTTAGATAATTGTTTTTGGTGGCATGGTTTTAATGTAATTACAAATATATGTGAAGTAAGCCAGAAAGAAAAACACCAATACAGTATACTAAGGCATATATATGGAATTTAGAAAGATGGTAACGATAACCCTGTATACAAGACAGCAAAAGAGACACAGATGTATAGAACAGTCTTTTGGACTCTGTGGGAGAGGGTGAGGGTGGGATGATTTGGGAGAATGGCATTGAACATGTATATTATCATATGTGAAACGAATCGCCAGTCCAGGTTCAATGCATGATACAGGATGCTCGGGGCTGGTGTACTGGGATGACTCAGAGGGATGGGATGGGGAGGGGGGTTCAAGATGGGGAACACATGTACACCCGGGGTGGATTCATGTCAATGTATGGCAAAACCAATACAATATTGTAAAGTAATTAGCCTCCAATTAAATAAATTTAAAAAATAAAAACAAAAAGAAAACTAAGCAATACATATAATAAGTAACAAGCAAAATTTCCTCATCATTTCTTTCTCGCATTTGAATTTTCCAGCTCCGTAAGGGCTCTGTTCACTGTTTGAACATGTTTTTAGATAGGAGAGGCTTGCTGGAGGTTTTTTCAAACTAAATTAGAAGAAAATTGGAAAAAAACAACAATGTAGCAGGAAGCTCCATCTGTCACATTTCCTCAGTTGTAGAAATAAGTCTCAATTAAGAAATCTAAAAATTCCACCCATGAGCTTTCAAAGATTCAGAATTTGTAACAATTGACACTAACATATGAATAAATGCCAAATCTCAAATTTCATGCTGTCTATTAAAACGATACCACATAAAGACTATCTGGAGTGAATTTTCACCCTCACCACATCGTTTATTAGTTATCTAATCAATCTTTTCTTATCTTTTCTTATCTCCCATTTGGTTGACTTTTCTTCCTGTTGGTGCTGAAATAAGAGAGACAATGAGTCCACTGTCAAATCAAACTTTTTAATAGTAAGTCACTCAGTTGTGTCCAACTCTTTATGACCCCATGGACTGCAGCCCACCAGGCTCCTACGTCCATGGAATTCTCCAGGCTGTGGGTTGCCATTCCCTTCTCCAGGGGACCTTCCTGACACAGGGATCAAACCCAGGTCTCTTGCATAGCAGGCAGATTCTTTACCATCTGAGCCATGAGGACTCTGGTCCTAAAGATACATGCATCTCTGTAAGCTAGTCAAACCACACATACACCCCCCTGTACTATGTTAGACTGTTGACCAGATCCTGGTTTTAGGCTGAGGAAGATAACCAGAGGATGCTTTCTCAGCGATCCATACCTATCATGGTTCTTTGTGGCTCTTAATGATTGGGAGCGTATGTCACTGGCATTCCTGTGATCCACTTACATCTTAAATTCAAGCCTGTCTTTGCCCCCCTCCCCCAATGTGAGAAGTCACCGAGACCCAGGAGAGCTTTGGCTACAGAGCCACCTGTCAACACCCCTTCAGGGCGACTGTGAAGCCACAGTCACTTCCGTTTTTATTCACACAATGAACATCTAATGTGTCCAGCCAGATGCTTGGCAACAAAAATGAGTAACACGGAGTCCTTGCCTTCAGGAAGTTCTCCTTATAATTTGGATGTTTAACAAAGTTAAAAGACAAAACTGATTAGAATAAAATACTGACAGCTTCTGAGATAGAAGCTTCTGTCCAGAATATATAAATAGCTCCTATAAATCAGTAAGAAAAAGCAAATAATCCAATATAAATATTCGAAGGATATGAATGGCCAGTTCAGGGAAGAAGAAATACAAATCATTAGTACATAAAACTGTGGAACCTCAATAGTAGTCAGGAAAATGCAAACTAAGATAATAAAGAGGACTTCCCTGTGGTCCAGGGTTAAGAATCTGCCTGCCAATGCAGGGGACATGGGTTTGTCTTCCTCTGGTCCAGGAAGATTCCACTTGCCACAAGTCAGCTAAACCTGTGTGCTACGAATTCTGAGCCCTTGCGCTAGAGCCTGTGCTCCACAAGAGAAGCCACCACAATGAGAAGCCGTTGTGCTGCAACTAGAGAGTAGCCCCCACTCACTGCAGCTAGAGAAAGCCTGTGCATAATGAAGACCCAACAGAGCCAAAAATACATTTTTAAAAAAGATAATAAAGAGATGTCATCTTAAGCCTATTAGGTTAGAAAACAATAAATCATTAGCATCCATTATGAGGTGTGGGGAGATGGCACCCCCAAGGTCAACTGGTGACAGCATAAATGGTGTGTCATATGGGGCAACCTTTGAATTTTAACTGAAAAATATTCATATTCTATGATCTAGAAATCTTGAGGTATATTTCTAAGAGAAATAGTCAAGCATCTGCAAGGAGAGAGCTTACAGAGTAATCTGTTTGTAATGCCAAGATGCAGAAAACACCTAAATGCTCACCAGTGGAAGAACAGGAAGTTAAACATACTATTATTAGTTTTAGACAACAGAATGTTAGGAAGCATTTGAAAAGAACAAGCTCCGTTTCTGTGGACATGGAGAGCCCTCCCAGAACATTTCTCAGAATGGGATAACCCATGGCTTTATTGAGAGACCTACTAAGTACCCATCGTAATAAATAGGAAAGGGCTTGCCAAGACACCACTGGAGGACCACAAATCACCTCTCTTTGCTCTCTTCTCTCTCTTTCTGGAAATTCCTTTAGATGGATTTCTCCACTTAGATTTGTTCTCAACTTCTAGTTTTGTCTCCTATTTTCTATCTCCCTTTTTCCTTAACGTTCAACATACCTGGAATTTCCATATTAGCCTTCTAAACTTAATCACAAATTATTTTTTTTACCATTTTTATAAATCTCAAAGTCTTTTTTCTTTCCCTTCCTCCTCTTCTTCCCCCCTTTTCCCCCAACATTCTTTTCTGATACTGTTAACAACAGCTTTTGTTCCTTTCCTGCATCTCCTGTTTCCACTCAGCTTCTTTTCCTCATTTGTTGGTTTTTGGTCTTCATTTTTCATGCCAGTGCTTTTCTTTGAATGTGTGATGACTTTTGGCCATCCATTCATATTTTAGAGAGACTCAAACAAGTAGGGCTGGGTTTGTTAAGTGAAAAGTGAAGTTGCTCAGTCGTGTCCGACTTAAAGGCTGGTATAAAAAATTAATCAACAGAAACTTCTATTAGAGTATGGAGACCAGAAGGGGGAGCTCTCAGGTCCTGTGACAAGAGCAGACTCTGACAGGAAAAAAAGAAATCTCTCTTCTTTCCTGGTAAGGACTCGTCCTGAATATTCACTGGAAGGACTGATGCTGAAGCTGAAGCTTCAATACTTTGGCCGCCTGATGTAAAGAGTCAACTCACCGGAAAAGACCCTGATGCTGGGAAAGATTGAAGGCAGGAGGAGAAGGGGACGACAGAGGATGAGATGGTTGGATGGGATCTCTGATATGAATCTGAGCAAACTCCGGGGGAGAGTGAAGGACAGGGAAGCCTGGCATGCTGGAGTCCATGGGGGTAGCAGAGAGTCGGACACGACTCAGTGACTGGACAACAAAAAAGGAAAAGCCGTGGGTTCTGTTTGCTGGAGCCCTGCCAACATTCTCCCCCCTGTTAAAGTGCTCTTCTGCCCTTGCCATGTGGCAGACTCACATGCTGTTTGCCATGGTTACGGCCCCTGAAGTGCAATTTCCTGCTGATCCTGAATAAACCTGTCTTTGGAGAAATAGCCATGTATTTGTCTCAGGTCAACACTGCCTTCACAGAAGACACCAGACGAACAGCCTTCTCCCTGAGGGATTTGTGCGGCTGCATTTTTCTCCAAGGTCCTTCCTGTCTCCAGAGCAGAAGGCAGGTGCCAAGTGTGGGAATGACATTGAGGACTTACTGTTCAGGGTCTGGATTTTTCTTCACTTCCCCCCTATTTATCTTCTGCTCAACATGGGGTCTGATGTCCATGGCACCTTGGGATCAAATCCTGAGTGTAACCCTCCTGACTCCCACAGGTATTAATTCCCCCTCGCCACCATTTCCAGCCCCCAGCCTCATGCCTCCCTTTGCAGACCAGACTGCTTCCACCTCTAAGCTCTGGGCCCCTGGGGCCATCTTCAGTTATCAGTTCCATCATGCAAGCCTTTGGCCTGAACTTCTCAGTCATCACCCCTTAGTATTTGTTGCGAAACTTTTCCACATAAAAAAGATTAACATATTTGGTCATTTTACTTTGAATTGGAAGTCTGAAATAACTCTCTGTAACCCTTAAAAATGGGGTTAGTTGTCCAATGAAGAATAAAGAATGGGGCTTCCCTGGTGGCTCAGATGGTAAAGAATCTGCCTGCAATGCAGGAGACACAGGTTCGATCCCTAGGTCGGGAAGATCCGTTGGAGAAGGGAATGGCAACCCAATCCAGTGTTCTTGCCTGGAGAATTCCTTGGACAGAGGATACTGGCGAACCACAGTCCATGGGGTCACACGGAGTCAGACACAACCAAGCGACTATCTTTTTAAACTTTGTCCAATGAGGAAAACCACTCACTGGGGCTGTGTCGCTCTTCGCCACTAGATGGTGCTGCCCCATCTGAAGATAAAATGAGGCCAGTCACCTCCGCTTCAGGAGGAACTGGATCGCTGTTCTTAAGGATTTCTCATTTGGACAAAACATAAGCTCTTACATAAGGCCATAGTGTTTTTTAAGTGTTTTTTTTTTTCTATTCCAGAAAAATATCGTCCATATTAGAAGGGGAAAACTTTTTACCCATAGTCTTTAAAGCCTGAATGATAAATGAGTATTTTTACTAATATTTGTCAAATGTGAAACCTTTGATCAGTTACTTACATTTTCCAAGCCTTGCTTCTCTAATCTATAAAATGATGAAAATAATAACTATATATTGTCTAGTAGGTAAATATTCATTACATCTCACAGGGGTAGAGGGTGGGTGCACAAAACATATGCTAAGCATGGCAAGACTATTAGAATAAATTCTTGACTTTAAAAATGATCACTTCGAAAGTCAATTTTATGAACCAGGAAGAAATAGAAGATATGAACAGACCAATCACAAGTAATGAAACTAAAGCTAGTTTTAAAACTCCCAACAAACAAAAGCCTAAGACCAAATGGTTTCACAGGCAAACTCTACAAACATTTAGGAAGAGTTAACATCTATCCTTCTGAAACTCTTCCAAAACATTTCAGAGAGAGGAACACTCCTGAACTCATTCTATAAAGCCACCATCACCCTGATACCAAGCCACAGATCACACTCACATACACACACACACATTACAGGCCAATATCACTGATGAACATAGACACAGAACTCAACAAAACACTAGCAAACCGAATCCAACAGTACACTGAAATGAACCTACAGTACACTGAAATGAACCTCCACATGATCGAGTGGGGTTTATCCCAGGGATGCAAGGATTCTTCAGTATAAGCAAATCAATCAGCATTAACAAATGGAAGAATAAAAACCATATGACTGTCTCAACAGAGGCCAAAAAAGCCTTTGTCACAATTCGACGCCCATTTATTTTCAGCTGCGCTGGGTCTTCGTTGCTGCAGGAGGGCTTTCTCTAGTGGCGAACAGCTCTCCAGTTGGAGCGTTTGGGCTTCTCACTGCGGTGGCTCCACGCAGAGCATGGGCTCTAGCAGCTCAAGCTTTTGTAGTTGCGGCACGTGCGTTTAGTTGCTCCACAGCCTGTGGAATCTTTCTGAGCCAGGGGTCGAACTTATGTCGCCTGCATGGACAGGTGCGTTCTTAACCACTGGACCACCAGGGAAGTCCCAGGGTCCTCAACACCCACTTATGATGGGAAAAAAAAATCTCCAGAAAGTGGGAAAGAGGGAACCTGCCTCCACATAACAAAGAGCATATATGATCAACTTCCCTGGTGGCTCAGATGGTAAAGAGTCTGCCTGCAGTGCCAGAGACCCGGGTTTGATCGCTGGGTCAGGAAGATCCCCTGGAGAAGAAAATGGCAACCCACTCCAGTATTCTTGCCTGAGAATCCCCTGGATGGAAGAACCTGGTGGGCCACAGTCCACGGGGTCACAAAGAATCAGACACGACTTCACTTCACTTTCATGACAAACCCACAGCTAACATCATCCTCAATGGTGAAAAGCTGAGATCATTTCCCTCTAAGGTCAAGAATAAGACAAGGATGTCCGTTCTCACTGAGGCAGAAGTTATAATGAGCCCCAGGCTGAGCAGCTGGAACCTGTCCTCTGTGAACAGATACTCCAGGATAAAGATAATGGCAGGAGCAGGGAGGAGCTCAGTCCTTTCTGGAGAGAAGAAAAAGAGACCACACATTTCTCAGTCTTGAGGTCAAGGAGACCTCCCAAACTACACATACACAGAAAGGTTCCTCAGAGGTCAAGGAAAGCAGGGAGCACCAGACCATAATACGTTCTTCTTCCCAGAAACCCTTGCCCTGGAATCCATCTTGGCTAAAAGGTGTGCAAGCATGAGGAGAGGACCCTGAGGTAGACCAGTCATGGACTCAGAGCTAGACACGGCAAGATGATTGGCCAGCGGGAACCCAGAACCGACCCATGTAAGTGATCTGAACTAAGAGTGCAACTTCTTCTCTGAGTCTGCCCGCGTGTCTATCCACATGTACATTTCCTGACCACCCCACCAACACCAATAAACAATTTACTTGTCTCACTACCTTCCGTCTCTTTGTTGAAATTTCTTTCCTCAAAGCAGATGACCTAGGGTCTTGAAACTGGCCACTGGCCCTCCTGGTCTAGTGGCAAGGATTCGGTGCTCTCACTGCCACAGCCTGGCTTCAGTCCCCGGTTGGGGAACTGAGATCCCACTTCAGGCCGTGGCAGGTGGAGGCCACCCAAGATCATTTTTGGTACCAAAAGCTGAGAATCCAAGGTAAACTGTGGGCTTCGCCAGCTGCAGCTCAAGGCCCCTGACTTTTTGCTCTTGCCATTTTCACTCGCTGCTTCACTTTATTTTCATGACCTGCGGGGCATGATCTCAGTCCACTCCCTGTGTTATGACTTCTGTCAACTGAGGGTGGCCAGGGATGTCCCCCAGGCCATGTGGATCCGAACAGCACTGGGGTGACTGCTGACGCTGTCTTTTGGGAGCTGACAAATGTGATTTCTGACCATGAAGGAGCCCGAGGGGCCTCTCTCTGTGTGTATAATTCTCTCTGTGTCTCTGGCCCATATGACGCCCTGTCTGTGGTTTTCTGACAACTGTATTTGCACAGCAAGGTCTCTTTCTCACTTTGTATCCCCACGCGTTTTAAGGGAAGGATTTTCTGGACCTTATTCCTAAACTGCATCCCCGCTGCTGCCAGACTCACTGTTGCCTGGGTCAGATGAAATTAGGAAGCGCCTGATGATTTTATTTTAGCCACCAGATCGTAGGGTCATGGATTTGGGTTCTTATCCCGTCTGGTCTTTCAGCTCACTCCATGTCCAAATATATGCCATGAGAATTTCTCTACGTCCCAGCTCCTGGGTCTTGAACCCTGTGTCATCGCCTATAGCATCCAACTCTAGTTTCTCCAAGGGTTCTTCTTGGCATCTATTAGACTCCCTTTACTCCAGGCCTTGGCAGCCTACACACTGCCATGCACAGCCTACCGGGCTAGCCACTGCCCAGAAGCCCTCTTTATAAATTTGGTAGATGCTCAATCATAAAGAATACACCCCAGTGTAGGAAAACTTGTCATAGGACATAAACTCTATAGACAATAGATCTATCCTCAGTGGGATCCTGGCAATGGATTGACACTGATTCAAATGTCCTCTCTTGGCCACATGAAGGGACACCCTGCACAAGGTACCAAGGATGACCAGAGACATCTACTTAGGAATCAGTGGGGAAGTAGAAGACACTCCAAAGTCCATCTGCAATAAGATCAAAGGAAATGTAGAGGATGCTCTGAATCTCCTTCAGGTGCCTCTTTGCGACATTCCCAGGGCACTGGATTCCATGCCTAGGAGAGCTCCTTTGTTCTCAGCTGTAGGTTACACAACATGGGAGGAAGCCCACCCAAGCTGGAAGAAACACCTCTGGATATATGCATAAGAACTGGGAACTTTTTAAAATAGACACACTTTCTTTTTTTTTTTTTTTTTAAAGAATTTTATTAAAAAAGCACAAATGCAAAGAAATGAACAGAGGAAAATTTATGCGTCGAACCTGGACTGGTCACTTATGATAATATACATGCTACAATTCCATTCTCCCCAATCATTCCACCTTCACCCTCTCCCACAGAGTCCCAAAGACTGTTCTAAATGCCTATGTCTCTTTTGCAGTCTCTTATACAGGGTTCAGGTTACCATTTTTCTAAATTCCATATATATGCGTTAATATACAGTATTGATGTTCTTCTTTCTGGCTTACTTCACTCTGTATAATTGGCTCCAATTTCATCCACCTCATTAAAACTGATTCAAATGCATTCTTTTTGATGGCTGAGAAATACTCCATTGTGTATATGTACCAAAGCTTTCTTATCCATTCATCTGCAGATGGACATCTAGGTTGCTTCCATGTCCTGGCTATTATAAACAGTGCTGCAATGAACATTGGAGTACATGTGTCTCTTTGCTGGAGAAGACTCTTGAGAGTTTCCTGGAGAGCAAGATTAAATCAGTCCATCCTAAAGGAAATCAGTCCTGAATATTCATTGGGAAGACTGATGCTGAAGCTGAAACTCCAGTATTTTGGCCACCTGATGTGAAGAACTGACTCATTGGAAAAGACCCTGATGCTGGGAAAGATTGAAGGCAGGAAGAGAAGGGGGTGACAGAGGAAGAGATGGTTGGAGGGTATCATTGACTCAATGAACATGAGTTTGAGCAAGCTCCGGGACATAGTGAAGGACAGGGAAGTCTGGGGTGCTGCAGTCCATGGGGTCACAAAGAGCTGGACACCACTGAGCGACTGAACAAAACAAAGGAGGGAAAATAAATTCTACTGCAACACTGCTTGGGTATGTGTTCAGCAATGAAGAAAAATGGCCGGAAAATAGCTCTCTAAACTACAATACCATTCTGCAATTGGCTCTTTCTTGCCCAAAGATAGGATAGTGGACTGAGATTCCCTGTGTTGAAGCCCTCATGGCCCTTTGCCAAGATTCTGCCCCGACTCTTATAATCAAAAGCCCAGGGGACCAGAAAACTCTCTTGAGATGATCCCCTTCTAATTCCCCCAACTCCTGAGGGGAAACTGAGCTCCCCCTACTCCTGACAGCACCCCTAATTCTTCACAGCACTCACTTCTCTGGGCTCACCCACCTCCCGGGATCCCTCTGACCCATCCACAACTCCACGTCCCTGTGTCTCCCCCTATGACTCTCTCTTCCTCCTCATCATGGTCTTGATTATTAAATACCCCAAAGGCCACCTCTAGGAGTGTGGGCATGGGGGCTTCTGGGCCAAACTATAAATTTTGGAGCTTCCACCCAGTATCAGGCAGACTGGCTGTTACCCCAAGAAGAAGAGACGGGTGGTCCCTCTGGGGTAACTCATAGTGGAACTTCTTATCATCTAGGATCAGGGGAAATATGACCTCTTAGGGAAGTGGCATGGAGAAGGAAATGGCAACCCACTCCAGTGTTCTTGTCTGCAGAATCCCAGGGACGGAGGAGCCTGGTGGGCTGCCGTCTATGGGGTTGCACTGAGTCAGACACGACTGAAGTGATTTAGCAGCAGCAGCAGGGAAGTGGCAAATGGCGCAGGGACAGTCAAAGTACATGTGCCTCATTCTTTCACTGATTTGCGTGCTCAATCTCTTTAGTAGTGTCCACAAAGAGCGACCCCATGGTCTGCAGCCCTCCAGGCTCCTCTGTCCATGGGGTTTTCCAGGCAAGAGTACTGGAGTGGGTTGCCATGCTCCCCTCCAGGGGATCTTCCCAACCCAGGGATCAAACCCAGGTCTCCTGTGGCTCCTGCATTGGCAAGCAGTTTCTTTACTGATGATCCACCGGGGTAGTCCTATTTTTGGCGTGCATGCATGCTGCATGCTAAGTCGCTTCAGTCATGTCCGACTCTGTGCAACCCCATAGACGGCAGCCCACCAGGCTCCCCCGTCCCTGGGATTCTCCAGGCAAGAACACTGGAGTGGGTTGCCATTTCCTTCTCCAATGCATGAAAGTGAAAAGTGAAAGTGAAGGCGCTCAGTCGTGTCCGACTCTTAGCGACCCCACGGACTGCTGCCTACCAGGCTCCTCCGTCCGTGGGATTTTCCAGGCAAGAGTCCTGGAGTGGGGTGCCATTGACGTTCAAATGCATTCCCTTCCTCCAAAAATAGAGACTTGGTTGCTTTTCGGCAGATGCTAGTTAGTTGGCTGAAGGGTTCCAGGTCCTAACTCTGGCCTTTGATTTAACTTGGAAGGATGTCCAAGCAGTCCTATCTACATGTTGTACTCCTGAGGAAAAAAGGAGAATATGGGCGGTAGCCCGGGGACACAGTGACCAGCTTGGCAGGTGCCCACCCAGACATTCTGTTATGAATGGAGATGCCGCCCAAAGTCAGGAGCCCTGCTGGAATTATGATTTCTGGGAGGGAACAGAGTCAGGAAGTTTAAGATCCACTGTGTATTAGAAGGGATGAGAAAGTGTATCAGAAAGCCCGTTAACTATACAAGGGTTAAAGGAGTGACGCAAGAAGAAAAAGAAAATCCAGCCCTCTTTCAGGGACGGCTTGTGGAGGCTTTTAGAAAATATACTGACACCAATAATACTGACCCCTCCATTCCTGAGAGACAGTTCCTGCTGGCACAACCGAGAAAGCCAGAAATAGACCCCTGAACCATGCCCAGCCTGCAAACAGACAGGTCTTTGGAAGAGGGACTGCTCTTGGTCTGGAAGGGGCAGCGGTGGGGGGCTCCCACTTGTGAGATGCTGCACAATTAAGGCAGCCTGGGAGATGTCTGTCTCCATCAAGTAGCCCCTGGTGGCCCCTGACATGGAGGTAAGAAGACTGACTTTTTAATTGAGGGAGCCACTTCCGCTGTCCTGATCTGTCATGCCGGGCCTCTTCCCTCTAAAAGCTGTACAGGGACTGGTGTCGATGGAAAGCCTCCCACCTGGTGCTTCACTGTCCTCTCCCCTGACGAACAGTGTTTCAATCCCACATGCCTTTTGGCTGTACCTCAGTGTCCTAACCCGCTGCTGGGGAGGGACATTCTGGACTCCCTTGGGACCATTAAACAAGTAGGACATATGGCAGCCCCACATTTTGACTCTGACTACATCACACCAACCAGAAGAGCAAGGTCCTATTTCCAGTCATACTCTACAAGGAATGAACCTGCATTTTGGGACCAAGGAGTACCCAGGAGGGCCTTAAATACTCAACCTGAAAGAATTAATCTTAGGCCAGAAGCCACTTGCCCTAGTAAGAGACAATATCCAATAAAGTTGGAAACAAAGAAAGGGTTACAAGCCCTTGTAGATAAATTCTTAACACATGGCCTCTTGGTGCCCTGCCAGTGTCCATGCAATACTCCTGTTTTTCCAGTTGTTAAGTCTACTGGAAATATCGAGTGGTACAAGACCTTAGAGCAGGAAATGATGCTGTGGTCCCTACACACCTTTGTACACAATCCTTATAAGATACCACCTCAGATCTACTGTGCTTGAACGCAAGGATCCCTTCTTTTGGATCCTAGTCTATCTCACATTTGTTTGCCTTTGAGTGGACTAACCACCACTCAGGCCAAATGCAACACCACCCCTGGACAGTATGGCCTCAGGGCTTTCAGGAGAGCACACACGTGTTCCCCCAGGCCCCAGGAAAACAACTATGGGAGAAACACCTATAAGAACGGGCGGTTCTACTGTATGTCCATGATACAATATGTACCTCACCATGGAGGTCTCAGATCAAAATACCACTTAAGTCCTTAATGTTGTGGGGGGTGCTACAGAGCCTCTCAAAGGCACAACAAATCTCAATGCAATGAGTTAAACATCTGGGACATATTACAAACAGAAATAGACGGTTATGTCCATATAGAAAACAAGCTATATTTAGGCTAAGGCACTGCAAAGATCGACCTGCAATACAGGAGATGCGGGTTCAATCCCTGAGTCGGGAAAATCCTCCAGAGAAGGAGGTGACAAACCACTCCAATATCCTTGTCTGGGAAATTCCATGGACAAAGGAGCCTGTTGGGCTCCACAGGGTCTCAAAAGCGTTGGACACGACTTAGTGACTAAACAACAACAACAGACAAATAAACATGTCTGTACTGTTTTGCATATGGTAGGAGTTTGTAGAATTTGGATTCCAAAATTTGGGCTAATGGCTAAGCCTCTCTATGAAATCACTAAGGCTCAGATAAGGAATCATTACTTTAGAAGGAAGAACAGGAAAAGCTTTTTAATGATATTAATTAACCAGGCCCTTGCAAAAGCCCCTGCTCACGGTCACCCCAACCTGAAAAAGCCATTCATCTGTGTGCAGCTGAAAAGCAAGGCACAGCTCTTGGGTTCTCCTGCAGAAACTGGATACGTTCCTCAGCCTATTGGGTATTTTTCCAAAAGCTAGATTTCATGGCCCAAGGTTGGCCTGGCTGCTTCCTGGCGGGACTTGCCACCACTTTATTAGTGGAAGCAGCTCACAAGCTTACTTTTGGACAGCCGCAGGAAGTCCAGACCCCTCATCAAGTACAAGGGATTCCAAGATTAAACACCACAACTGGCTAACTGAAGGCCGTCTTACTAACGCCACACTGTGCCCCTTCACTCCCGAGAGCTAACCCACAAAACTCACCACAACCTCGTCCTGGCTACGCTTATGCCTGATGAGAGCCCAGAGCTGACACACTCCGGTCTCAGAACCCTTGAACCTGTTCTGCCTGTTCTGTTAGATTAGTCTGTAGGTCTAATCTAACAGTCTAGGCCATAGAAAAGCCTGAGAACTAATGGTTTACGGACAGTAGTAGCTTTATGAAGGACAGAGTCAGGTGGGCAGGGAATGCTATTGTGAGCGCTCATAGTATCAGAAAACCAAAATCTTCACCGCCCAACACTTCAGCCCAGAAGGATGACCTGATAGTTCTCACCTAAGCCTGAACCCTAGATGAAGGAAAAATTATAAATACATACACAGACTCAAATTATGCCTTCCTTCCTTCTCATGCCCAAGCAGCTGTCAGGAAAAAATAAAACTTTTAAGAACAAGAAATTCCTCTATAAAATATGAGGCTGAGATTCTTACATTTCATAAAAGCAGCTCAAAAACCAAAACAGGTAACAGTCATTCACTGCCACAGGTACTGAAAGGGAACTTCTCAAATTATCCAAGGAAACTACGGGGCAGACGGAGAAGCAAAGAAGACAGCCCTGATGCCCGTAACAGAAATGGCACTGACCCCACCCCTTGCCCCTTCTAACCTTTTTCTCAGATACTCACCTTCCAAAGAGACCTGCTCCTGAGATGAAGGAGGAACTAAGGAGTAGCATGTTCATCAGAAATCACTCATACCTCTTTCCCCAGTGGAAAATTATTAAAGGGTCACATAATTCCATCTGGGGAGAAATGCAATGTATACAATTGTTTTCTGTCCTTTTATAGGGAAATGACTCCCAGATATAACCAAAATGACTACTTAAGCCTGCAGATTCTGCTCCACTCATAATCCAGGAGGCAACCTCAAGCCTCCCCATCCTGTTACCTCAGTCCAGCGATGAGAGACTTCTCCAGCAGAGGACTGACAGACAGATCGCCCTCACAAGCCCCAGGGCTTCAATACTTGTTAGTTTTTACAGACACTTTCAGTGGATGGATAGAGGCCTCCCCACTAGAACAGAAGCAGCGGAAGTGGCTAAAGCACTTCTAGTAGAAATCATTCCTAGGTTCGGTTTGCCCCACCACCTTCAGAGCAACAGTGGACCCTCATTTGAACAGAAGTTCCCCACCAGCTTTTACAGATACCACCTTCATTCATCCTGGAGCCCTCGGTCCTCAGGAAAAATGTAACAGGCTAATCATAGTCTAAAGAAAGCCCTGGGCAAACTCTGTCAGGAAACATCAGAATTGTGGTAAAGCCTGCTGCCAACAGCTCTCGTAAGGGTCAGAGCAGCCCCTAAAACAACCACTAAGTTAAGCCTCTTTGAAATAACCTATGGAAGGCCTTTCTGCGAGAGTCAATTCCTAGGCAGGTTGATAAGAAGTCCAGGGTCCTCAAGGAGGAAAAATGGGTCTGGGGCTCTTGAGGAGGAGATAGGGGTCTGGAATTCTCAAGGAGGAGGAAAGGACAAATATCTTTTTTTTTCCCCCTCTACATTCCTTAGTCTTAGTCACATAAAGTGTTTTTTTCTTTAAGCCAGGAACTGATGATCACACAACAAACTCGGTTTAAACTCTGTACTAAGGATTATAAAACAACAGCGTATCCTGCTTGAGGACAGTTTCTCCTGCCTGACTAATCCTGATATCTTAGAATGTATATTTTGGGAGTGGGTCTGGTAAAATCTTTCTACTGTTAAGTTCTAATCCTGTTATTTTAAAATGTAAATTGTGGGAGTGGGTCTGGTAACATTTTCACAGCCTTGAGACATCCTTTTGATTTATTGTAATAACTAATTAAAGAAGTATATAATTCCCTTGCTTAGGCTTGTAAACTGTGGGGAATGGGTACTCTATTAGACCTGGAAAGATGATTTCCCTGACTACCATCTACTTCCAAATGAAAGGGACCTTACCAAGTCCTGCTGAGCAGTGGACAGCAGTTACACTGCAGGGAGCCACTAGCTCGGTTCATCTGTCCAGGATTAAACCTGCCTCCACTGATATGTTACAGGAATCCAAAGACTCACTTTCAGCTCTTCTGTGAATCCCCCACTTCCCCTGAGACCCCACGGGACATGGAGGACCCTGGACAGCCTGAAAACTCCAGGTGGATTTTTTGAGTGAGCCTCTCCAAGACTTAAAGCTCTTGTTCAGGAAGGATAAAGAGGGACTTCCCTGGTGGTCCAGTGGTTAAGAATTCGTCTTACAATGCAGGGGATGCAAGTTCAATCCCTGCTTGGGGAACTAAGATCCCACATGCTACAGAGCAACCAACACCATGTCCTACAACTCAATAGCCTGTGAGCAGAGACATTACTTTGCCAACAAAGGTCCATATAGTCAAAGCTATGGTTTTTCCAGTAGTCATGTATGGATGTGAGAGCAACCAACACCATGTCCTACAACTCAATAGCCTGTGAGCAGAGACATTACTTTGCCAACAAAGGTCCATATAGTCAAAGCTATGGTTTTTCCAGTAGTCATGTATGGATGTGAGAGTTGGACCATAAAGAAAGTTGAGCACCAAAGAACTGATGCTTTTGAACTGTGGTGGTGGAGAAAAGACTTGAGAGTCCCATGGACTGCAAGGAGATCAAACCAGTCCATCCTAAAGGAAATCAGTCCTGAACATTCATTGGAAGGACTGATGCTGAAGCTGAAGCTCCAATACTTTGGCCATCTGATTGGAACAGCTGACTCGTTGGAAAAGACCCTGATGCTGGGAAAGACTGCGGTCAGGAGGAGAAAGGAGCAGCAGAGGATGAGATGGCTAGATAGCATCACCGACTCAATGGACATGAGTCTGAGCAAACTCCAGGAAATAGTGAATGACAGGGAAGCCTGGCTAGCCACAGTACATGGGAACTCAAAGGGTCAGGCTTGACTTAGCAACTCAACAACAACAACAACAGCAGCCTTGAGTTACTTGGTGGTATTTCAGAGAACAGAAAGATAGTAAGGTTCTTGCATTTTTCCCTCCTCTGCTTTTCCTATGCAACTATTCTGCCTGGGCTCTCAGGAACTACTTGATTCAGCTGTAGTTCCCCAGACTGAGATGGAAAAAAAGAGTCATTTTATATGCAAGGAAGAAAACCATGAGATCTCTGGTTTTGTCTTTATGTAAAAATTAACTTCTAAATGAGCTGTATTCAATTGGCTTAAAGGAAAAGGAGAGTTTATATACATTCTCATAAATATAAAAGAGGCTCCCAGGATACAGTTCAGGTTCATGTGATCTGGGAAACAGTCAACATTTAATTAACATCTGGTATTAGAGTTAGCTTAAACTTGTGCATTTAATTAATGCAGACCTGACTTTAGAGTGATCAACATTAAATACACTCATTTTATCATCCGTAGGGTTACTGAGTATAATAAGTGCATATTGAGGCTGTTGTAAAATTTGTCAACAGGAAAAATAAACTGATATGATTAAATTTTTGAGTAAATATAACTGGGATAAGAACTTTTTGGCGAACTCTGTAGCAATAATTATCTAAAATACTCTTTCCAAATGTTAATAAACTGAAACTACATTAAGTTAAATGATAGGAATTCATTGAGCATCCAGGCCATTTCAAATGAGATAAAATATTGGGAATATTAATTGCTAAACAGGTCTAAATTGGCCTACTTTTGTTTCCTGTGAGAGAAAAACTAAAAATGATTTGTGTCACCTTGAGTTGTTTTTACCAATCTATACAATGCTAATGTAGAAGACAGTTCATGGTTGTTTAAGGAAAGTAGGATATGTGTTTTCGGAGAAGAAGGTAGGAGGAAACGAAATGTATTTTGTTGAAAGCGAAAAGGGTGATCTTGTCCTGGAACTGGCTATTTCTGAATGGGGAACAAATAAGGGACAAAATATGGCTACAGAAGTTAGCAGAAGGTTTGTGAAAGAGGAACACTGAGAAAGAAGTTTGTTATGTGGTCAGGGTTTTATAAAGTTGGATTAAATTTAATTAGGTAGACACATTTTATTAATAGGTTGACTTATGCAAGAGTGGATTTGGATTCTCTCTCATAAGGGAACAAAGTTTTCCTGGAATATGCCTTTTCATATCAGATCATATGAGCTTCTGTGCCCCTAAGTAATCTGTATTTACTTTTGAAATTTTTTTTCCCCTTAGCTCAATGAGTAATAGTTTAGTTTCACTCTGTGATTCTATCTGACTGTGTGTTTTAAAACTTTTTGACAGGCTTCCCTGGTGGCTCACTGGTAAAGAGTCCACCTGAAATGCAGGGGACTCTGGTTCGATGCCTGGTCTGGAAGGATCCCACATGCCATGGACCAACTAAACCCCTGTGTCACAACTGTTGAGCCTGTGCTCTAGAGACTGGGAGCCGTGACCACTGAGCCCACACTCCCAAGGGCTCTGCAATAAGAAAAACCACCAAAGTGAGAAGCCTACACACCACAACTAGAGAGTAGCCCCTGCTCATTGCAAATAGAGAAAGCCTCACAGCAACAAAGGCCCAGCACAGCCAAAAGTAAAAATAAATAAATACAGTTATGAAAAAAACTTTTGAGATTTTTGACACACTCCCCACTTATCAAATTCTAACTAAAGTTCTTTTGACCTCAACCTACTTTAGGGTGCTTCAAAGGGCCCCTGGAGCACCCCCAAAATATATCCTAAACTGGGTTCATTTGATATATTAAATTACACAGGAAACACTGTCCCAACTCACCGTTACCTGTGTCAGATAGAATCATCAGGCCCTCTCTAATTTTATCATACCTTCCAAAAAGATAGAGGAGAAAGTTTGGGGTTCTGCTGTCTAGTCTCTCACCCTACTCTATGTCCAAAAAATCCCATGAGAAAACTCCCACCTCCAGGCCCTTATTTTCTGACCCCCATGGCACTGTCCACTGAGCCCGACTCCAGATCCTCTAGGAGGTTCCTTTCTGCACCTCTGGGACACCCTTTACTCCAGGCTTTGGCAGCTCATACATGGTTACAACTACCCACTGGGCTGGCCACTTCCAAGGAGGCCACATCCTAGGTTTAACAGATGCTCAGTATCAAGGAATACACCCTAACACAGGGAAAACTGTTACAGGACATGAACTTTATAGACAACAGATCCCCCTCAAGGAGAGTCCTGATGACACGCTGACACTGCTGCAAATGTCCCCTGTTGGGTACCCCTCATGTGAGAGACTGGGTGGACAAGAGACATCTGGTTAGGAACTGATGGGACAGCAGAGGACCCTCAGAATCCTATTAGATGAGAAGGGGATTCAGAGGACGCTCCAAACCCCTCTGACAAGAACCTCCCAGTAAACGTCTCCAGGACTGGACTTCATTTCTAGGAGCGCTCTTGGTTGCAGGTTACTGAACATGGGAGGATCTTCCTCTAAGCCAGAAGAAACACCTTGGGACTGTATCCTTAGTAGTAGTGGTGTTAGCTGCTCAGTCATATCTGATTCTTTGTGATCCCATAGACTATAGACCTATGGGCTTTCCTGGCGGCTCAGATGGTAAAGCATCTGCCTGCAGTGTGGGAGACCTGGATTCAATCCCTGGGTTGGAAAGATCCCCTGGAGAAGGAAATGGCAACTCACTCCAGTGCGCTTGCCTGGAAAATTCCATGGACGGAGGAGCCTGGTAGACTACAGTTCATGGGATAGCAAAGAGTCAGACACGACTGAGCAACTTCACTCAGGCTATAGACCACCAGGCTCCTATGTCCATGGGATTCTCCAGACAAGCATACTAGAGTGGGTTGCCATTACCTTCTCCAGGGGATCTTCCTGACCTAGAGACAGAACCAGGTATCCTGCATTGCAGGCAGATTCTTTAACATCTGAGCCACCTGGAAGATCCCAAATTGTGAATTATAAAAAATAGAGTGAAAAGGGAAAAACTTAAATTGTACTGTAACACTGCCTTGCCTTTATGTAAATTAGGGGGATGGAGAAGAATGGCCTGAATATGGGTCTCTAAATTACAATACCGTCTTGCAACTGGATATTTACTGTCCCAAAATGGATTTGTTCAAGCCTTCATGGTTCTGTACTAAAACCAAGTTCTACCCAGCTCCTGTAAGCAAAAGCCTGGCGAATCAGAAAGCACTCTCGACATTTTAAATGACTCTATTATAACTTTCCCCAATTTCAGGGGTGAAACGAAGTCTCCACTGCTTTCCCAGTGCCACCGAGTTTCCCAGATCCCTCTGACCAATTCAAAACTCACCTCCCTATCCCCTATACCTTCATCACACCTGAATGGAGACTCATGCCCCTGGAGTAACTCACAGTGGAACTTCCTATCACCCAGAATCAGAGAAAATACGTTCTATGGTGAATGGTGAAATGGCAAACGGTGAAATGGCAGAGTACATGTTCTCTTCTCTTTAACTGATTTAGCCCAATGCAAACAGAGACTTTTACTGAAGATACTGTAAGTTTGCTGCAGGGTTTCAGGCCCTAACTGTGGGCTTTGATTTAGCTTAGAAGAATGTCCAAATAGTCCCATCTATAGTACTTGCTTTGGCCTTACTTTCTTTGGAAAAACAGAATTTGGGCAGTAGCCCAGGGGAACAGTGACCAGCTTGCCAGGGACCAACCTGAACATTTTCCTATGGGGGAGACACAGTCTCAAGTCAGGAGCCAAACTGGAATTATAATTCCCAGGAGGGAATAGAAGTGATGGAACATATGATCCACCGTGTTATTATAAGCGACAAGAAACCCTATCAAAAAGCCAATTAATATGAAAGGGTCAAAGGAGTAACCTAAGAAGAAAACTACCGCACAACTGCACTCATCTCACATGCTAGCAAGGTGATGCTCAAAATTCTTCAAGTTAGGTTTCAACAGTTCGTGATGTGAACTTCCAGATGTACAAGCTGGATTTAGAAAAGGCAGAGGAACCACAGATCAATTGGCAACATCATCTGGATCATAGAAAAAGCAAGAGAATTCCAGAAAAACATCTACTTCTGCTTCATTGACTATGCGAAAGCCTTTGAATGTGTGGATCACAACAAACTGTAGAAAACTCTTTAAGAGATGCGAATACCAGACCTGCCTCCCACGAAGCCTGTATGCAGGTCAAGAAGCAACAGCTAGAACCTGAAATGGAACAGCAGACTGATTCAAAGAACAAAGGGAGTATCTCAAGGCTGTATATTATCATTCTGCTCATTTACCTTATAGGCAGAGTGTCTGTGTGCTAAGTTGCTTCAGTCATGTCTGATTCCATATGACCCTATGGAATGTAACCTGCCAGGCTCCACTGTCCATGGGATTCTCCAGGCAAGTATACTGGAGTGGGTTGCCATGCTCTTCTCCAGGGGATCTTCCTGATGCAGGGATGGAACTCGTGTCTCTTACCTCTCCTGCATTGGCAGGTGGGTTCTTTACTACTAGCCCACGAGAGAAGCCCCTGTATTCAGAGTACATGATGGGCAATGCCAGGGTGGATGAATCACAAGTTGGAATCAAGATTGCCAGAAAAAGTATCAGTAAATTGAGATATGCAGATGACACCATCCTAATGACAGAAAGCAAAGAGAAAATAAAGAGTCCCTTGATGAAGGTGAAAGAGGAGAGTGAAAAATTTGGCTTAAAGCTCAACATTCAGAAAACTAAGATCATGGCATCTGGTCCCACCCATCACTTCATGGCAAATAGATGGGGAAACAGTGTCTAACTTTATTTTGGGGGGCTTCAAAATCACTGCAGATGGTGATTGCAGCCATGAAATTAAAAGTCGCTTACTCCTTGGAAGGAAAGTTATGACCAACCTGGACAGCATATTAAAAAGCAGAGACATTACTTTGTCCACAAAGGTCCGTCTAGTCAAGGCTATGGTTTTTCCAGTGGTCATGTATGGACGTGAGAGTTGGACTATGAAGAAAGCTGAGCACAGAAGAATTGATGCTTTTGAACTGTGGTGTTGGAGAAGACTCTTGAGAGTCCCTTGGACTGCAAGGAGATCCAACCAGTCCATCCCAAAGGAGATCAGTCCTGGGTGTTCATTGGAAGGACTGATATTGAAACTAAAGCTGGAATACTTTGGCCACCTGATGCGAAGAGCTGACTCATTTGAAAAGACGCTGATGCTGGGAAAGATTGAGGGCAGGAGGAGAAGGGGACAATAGGATGAGATGGTTGGATGGCATCACCGACTCAATGGACTTGGGTTTGGGTAGACTCCGGTAGTTGGTGATGGACAGGGAGGCCTGGTGTGCCTGGTGTTCATGGGGTCGCGTTGGATATGACTGAGCGACTGAACTGAACTGATGAAGGTTAAGAACAGAATGAAAGAGCTGCCTTAAAACTCAACAGTCAAAAAACTAAGATCGTGGCATCCGATCCCATCTCTTAATGGCAAATAGATGAGGAAACAATGGAAACAGTGGCAGATTTTATTGTCTTGGGTTCCAAAATCACTGTGGACAGTGACTGCAGTCATGAAATTAAAAAAGACGCTTGCTCCTTGGAAGGAAAGCTATGACAAACCTAGACAGCATATTCAAAAGCATAGACATCACTTTGCCCACAAAGGTCTGTATAGTCAAAGCTATGGTTTTTCCAATAGTCATGCACAGATGTGAGAGCTGGATCATAAAGAAAGCCGAATGCTGAAAAATTGATGCTTTGGAACTGTGGTGTTGGGGAAGACCCTTGAGAGCCCCTTGGACAGCAAGGATATCAAACCAGTCACTCATAAAAAAATAAAATGAACCCTGAATATTCTCTGGAAGGACTGATGCTGAAGCTGAAGCTCCAATACTTTGGCCACCTGATGCAAAGAGCTGACTCATTAGAAAAGACCCTGATGCTGGGAAAGATTGAGGGCAGGAGAAGAAGGGGGTACAAAGGAGGAAATGGTTGGGTGGCATAACTGACTCAATGAAAATGAGTTTGAGCAAACTCCAGGAGATAGTGAAGGACAGGGAAGCCTAGCATGCTGCAGTCCGTGGGGTCTGGAAGAGGTGGACACACTGAGTGACTGAATAAGAGCAACAACGAATAAGAAAAAGAAAGCAAAGCTCTCTTTCGGGAATGGCTTGTGGAGGCTCGTAGAAAATTTACTAATTGACCCCTACACTCCTGAGCGTCAATCCCTGGTAGCACAACATTTAGTCAATCTGCTCCTGATATTAGGCAGAAACTATAGAAGTTAAAATTAGGTCACAAACCCCAGTGACCCAACTCCTAGAGGTGGCCTTTAGCATATTCAATAATTGAGATCAAGCTGAAGAGGACGAGAGAGCCCAACAAGAGAAAAGACAGGCCAGGACTCAAGCTAAACTGATGGGGGGATTCTGGGGGCTCCCTCTGAGATGTCTATTTCTATCAAGGAGCTCTGGGTGGTCCCTAGTGTGGCAGGTGGGAAGATTGGTTTTTTAATGGATTTGGAAGCCACTTACTCTGTCCTGATCTCTCACGCTGGGCCCCTTTCCTCCAAAGCTGCACAGGGACTGGTGTTGATGGAAAGCCTCCCACCTATTACTTCACTGGTCTTTCCCTTGACAACCTGAACAGTGTTTGATCTCATGTACCTTTTTGGTTGTCCCTCAGTGTCCTAACCCACTACTGAGGAGGGACCTCCTGGGCTCCTTGGGACCATTAAACAATTAGGACAGCTGGACCAGCCCCATATTTTGACTCTGACTACATGAAACCAACCAGAAGAGCAAGGTCTTATTCCCAGCCATATTCTACAGGGAGTGAACCTGAATTTTGGGAACAAGGAGAACCCAGGAGGGCCATCAATGCCCAACCTGTAAGAATTAGGGTAAGTGGCTTCTGGCCTAAGTCTAACAAGAGACAATAATCCCATTAAGTTGGTTTATAACACCTCCTAAATAAATTCTTAACTCATGGCCTCTTGGGGCTCTGACAGTCTCCATGCAATATTCCTATTTTTCCCATCATTAAGTCTCCTGGGGAATATCGAGCGGTAGAAAAACTTAGAGCAGGAAATGATGTTGTGGTCCTTATTCACCCCCTTGTGGCCAATCCTTATGAAATATCACCTCGAATCCCTGAGGATGCCTAGGCTTTACTGTGTTCAACCTCATCCAGTCTATCCCTCCTTACAATATATGTTTGTTTGCCTTTGAGTGGACTAACCACCACTTAGGCCAAAGGTAAAAATACACCTGGATAGTATGGCCTTGCAGAGTTTCAGGCAAGTCCACACTTGATCTCCCAGGGCCGAGGAAAACAACTCTGTGAGATACACCTAAAAGAACAGGCTATTCTACAGTATGTACATGATATACTAATATGTACCTCACCATGGAGGGCTCAGATCAAAAGACCACATAAGTCCTTAATTTGGGGGACACTAGAGAGCCTCTCAGGGAGAAGGCAATGGCAACCCACTCCAGTACTCTTGCCTGGAAAATCCCATGGGTGGAGGAGCCTGGTAGGCTGTAGTCCATGGGGTCACGAAGAGTCGGATACGACTGAGAGACTTCACTTTCACTTTTCACTTTCATGCATTGGAGAAGGAAATGGCAACCCACTCCAGTGTTCTTGCCTGGAGAATCCCAGAGACAGCGGAGCCTGGTGGGCTACCGTCTATGGGGTCTCACAGAGTCAGACACGACTGAAGTGACTTAGCAGCAACAGCAGAGAGCCTCTCAAAGGCACAACAAATGTCAAAGCAACAAGGTAAATATCTGGACTATACTACCAACCTCAGAAATAGACAGTTACCTCCATATAGTAAGCAAGCTATATTCAGGTCTAAGCACTCCAAAGATCTGCCTGCAACACAGGAGACACAGGTTCAATCCCTGGTTTGGGAAGATCCCCTGGAGAAGGAAATGGCAACCCACTCTGGTATTCTTGACTGGAAAATCCCATGAACAAAGTTGGACACAGCCTAGAGACTCAGTAACAACAACTCCAAAGACAAAGAAACATCTCTGTACCTTTTTGTGCATGGTAGGATTTTGCAGAACTTGGATTCCAAAATTTGGGCTAATGGCTAAGCCTCTACATGAAGTCACTAAGGCTCAGATTAAAAATTATTACTTTAGAATGAGGGGAACAGGAAAAGGCTTTTAATGATATCAACCAGGCCCTCACCACAGACCCTGCTCTCAGTCACCCCAGCCTGAAAAGGCCCTTTATCTTGTATGTGGCTGAAAAGCAAGGCAAAGCTCTGGGGTTCTCATACAGAAACTGGGCAAGTTCCTCAGCCTGTTAGGTATTTTTCCAAAAACTACATTTCATGGCCCAAGGTTGGCCTGGCAGTAGCTACTGCTGCTTTATTAGGAAAAGAAGCTCACAAGCTTACTTTTAGGCACCCACAGGAAGTCCTTACACCTTATCAAGGACAAGGGATTCCAGAAACTAAAGGCCTCTATCGGCTAACTGAAGGCTGCCTTGGACCATGCCATGGTCCTTGACTTCCAAGAGCTAACCCACAAAAATTACCACCATCCTCATCTCGGCTACACTTATGCCTGGTGAGAGCCCAGAGCTGACGCATTCTTGTCTCAGATCCCTTGATCAGGTTTAATGCCAGTAGGAGGAAATAGAAAATTCTGGGGAAGAATGGTTACTGACGGCAGTAGTTTTATGAAGGACACAGTCAGGAGGGCAGGGGATGCTACTGTGAACACTCATAGTGTCAGAGAGGCAAAACCTTTCCTGCCCAACACTTCAGGCCAGAAGGATGCCCTGATGGCTCTAACCTGAGCCTTAACCCTAGAGGAAGGAGACACAGACTCAAAATATGCCGTCCTTGTTTTACATGCCCACAGAACTATCAGGGGAAAAAGAGAACTTTTAAGAACAAGAAATCCTTCTATAAAATATGAGGCTGAAATCCTACATTTCATAGAAGCAGCTCAAACACCAAAACAGGCACCAAAAGGGAATTTCTCAAATTATCCAGGGAACCCCTAGGGCAGATTGGGAAGCAAAGAAAGCAGCCTTGATGCCATAATAGGAATGATACCGATCCCATCCATTGCCCCTTCAATCATATACCCAGATACCCAACCTACGAAAAGACCTATGAACAAGACCAAAGAGTAACTAAGGAAACAGATGGACAAACCTAAACAGCATTATTAAAAAGCAGAGACATTACTTTGCCAACAAAGGTCCCTCTAGGCAAAGCTATGGATTTTCCAGTAGTCATGTATGGATGTGAGAACTGGACTATAAAGAAAGCTGAATGCCAAAGAATTGATCCTTTCGAACTGTGGTGTTAGAGAAGACTCTTGAGAGTCCCATGGACAGCAAGGAGATCAAACTAGTCCAGCCTAAAGAAAATCAGCACTGAATATTCATTGGAAGGATTGATGCTGAAGCTGAAGCTACAATACTCGGCCACCCTTTGCAAAGAACTGACTCATTAGAAAAGACCCTGATGCTGGGAAAGATTGAAGGCAGGAGGAGAAGGGGACGACAGAGTATGAGATGGTGGGATGGCATCACCGACTCAATGGACATGAGTTTGAGCAAGCCCCAGCAGTTGGTGATGGACAGGGAAGCCTGGCATGCCGCAGTCGATGGGGTCGCAAAGAGTTGGATACAACTGAGCGACTGAACTGAACTGAAAGTTATAAAACATTGAACTTGGTAAATTACATTTCAGTTTGATTACATTTCAGCTGCTTCTTGCCATTTATTTTAGTAACTTTAGGTGACAAAACCATTCTTTGAAAAACTAAACAACTGCCTTTGTCTCACAAACGTCTAAACCGGAATATGAATAGAAGCCTCAAGGACCTATACTAAGCCCAAATAAGCAGGTCAGATCTGTAAACCAAAGGGGAAAAGTGGCAGCTTTAAATCTGAACAGCTGAGAATGTTCCCTCAGCCAAACCTTACAGATACTAAGCCTTAAGCAACTTTAAGGTATTCCAACTATTAACTAGTAAAATCATATCAATATTGTAATACTTTGTTCATATCTAAATCTTTTAGTAAAGCCATGAGATCTCTAGTTTGTTATATCTGTGTGCACATTATACATATGAGATATCTCTACTTCAAAAAGGTATTATTAAAATTGAATTTATAAAGAGCTCTATTTAATTTTAATAAAAAGCACTTCATTTAAAGAAAACTGGCCAGATGACTTTCAGGTTCACTGAACTGGGAAATATTCAATATTAAGTTGATACCTGATAGTAATGGTTAAAGTTTGTAGATCTAAATTAATATAGAGGTCAATTAAGAGTCATCAAAATTAAGTATAATACTTTATTGTACTTGCTGCTGCTGCTACTTTATTGGACTTAGGTTTAATAAATAAGACCTTACTAATCTCTTGCAATAAAATAACTGAACATGATGAAACTTCAAGGTAAATGTAAATGAGATAAAAACTTTGGTATAAAAACTTCAAAGCAATAATATTTTAGAAATGTCTAATTAATATGATGATGTTTGGTAACTTAAGATTCTAAAGCTGTGCCAACTGAAGATAAGTGATGAAAGTTTATTTATTTTAAAGATATTAAGACTTCAATTACTGAGAAAAAAAAGTATTTGACAATACCAGTGAAAATGTTTGGTATCACCTAAGCTGTTCTCTACAAGAAAACAAATGTTTTTAAAAATTATCACTGATGTTTAAGCTCACCAATTTATAAAATGCCAATGTAAAGACAGTACATAGTTGTTTATTTCTTAGTTTTACTTTTAGTTTTAAAAGTTGAGGATTCTAATTTAAACATGTAATTAAAGCTCTTAGAAATAATACAGTAACTTTTCAAAATCAGTAGGAAATAAGATCGGAGAAGGCAATGGCAAGCCACTCCAGTACTCTTGCCTAGAAAATCCCATGGACGGAGGAGCCTGGTAGGCTGCAGTCCATGGGGTTGCTAGGAGTCAGACATGACCGAGTGACTTCACTTTCACTTTTCACTTTCACACATTGGAGAAGGAAATGGCAACCCACTCCAGTGTTCTTGCCTGGAGAATCCCAGGGACGGGGGAGCCTGGTGGGCTGCCATCTATGGGGTCACACAGAGTCGGACACGACTGAAGTGACTCAGCAGCAGCAGCAGGAAATAAGATGCATGTTTTCAGTAAAGAAGGTATGAGAAATTAACTTTTAGTAAAAAAAAAGATGAGCTGGTTGGTTTTATTTGGTGAAAAATGAAAAACAGGCTGGATACAAAAAGTGATGCGAGATTATAAAGAGGAACTCTGTGGGAAAAGTTTTATACATAGTCAGGATTAACTAAATTTAGATTGAAGTTAAATAAGCTAATACAAGACTGGAAACTATTTCTGCCTGTTTTAGTGTCAATTTCTATAAAAGCTTGTGTGAGTTTCTGTGCCTTTAAATGATCTATATTTATTTTCTTTGTGACCTTGATTAAATGAGTACATATTGTTTCAGGGACCTATGATTCTGTGTTTTAAAATTTTTTTGATATTTCTAACAAACTTCCCAAATATCAAAATCTAACTAAGCTTTTTAACCTCTAGCTGACTCTGAGATGGATGCTTCAAAGAAACATCTCTGAGGAACCGCAAAGATGAATGTTAAGCTAAGTTTATTTGGTATTTTTAATTTAAAAATATTATCAAGTGACTGAAAATAAACTTTAGGTTGTAATACATAGATAAATATCATTAATACAGATATTCCAAAATGTATATGGAATCCTTAACATCTGACATGTCCTGATATAATATTATCAGTCGTAATTCTAGTGATTATACTAAGCTGTTATATATTGCAAAAATATCCAAGTTTCCTAACTGCATTGTACTCAAATCTTTAACCATGCAGAAGATCCACAACACAGTCAGTAGGGAAGCTTCTTTAAGAGTGATTCCCATCTGAGAATCCCCTCTCGACTACATAACGACAGAAGGACCCATTTTTCTGGACAAGTTGTTAAGGAAATTTGTAAAATTTGGCCGATTAGGCAACATTTCCATTGTGCCTATCAGCCCAGGTCTTCTAGGTTAGTGGATAGGACAAATGGAACAATTAAAACTCAGTTGGCTAAAATTATGAATTTCTTATTCCTCACCTTTGCCTCAGGCCCTTCCATTGGTTCGTCTCAACCTCAGATCCACTCCTTTGGCAAACATCATTTGTCTCCCTTTGTGATTATTATAGGGAGACCAATGAGATTGGATGAAGTACTACACGATCCTAACATTACTTAAGGGAGATATATTATTGCAAGGGTTTAATCAACTTATTGGCAAGTCATTCTAAAGTTGTTTCTAAAGCTATTGCAGTAATCTATCTTCAAATGAAGATCAGATGTCCCATAACTTGCAACCAGGAGACTATGTTTATTGGAAAAGAGATCACTTAAAGGACTCCCTTCAACCTCAATGGAAGGACCCTTATTAGGTTCTTTTGACTAGCTCATGCACAGCAAAACTGAAGGGTATTGACACTTGCATTCACATTTTCCACCTGAAAAGGGCTCCTGTACCAGATTGGTCTATAGAGAAAACTGCTGACCTCAAAGTCACCTTAAAACAATGCTCTACTAATAAGGAAACACCATGGCCAGGATAAGAAGATGATACTACAAGTAGACAGCTGACACAAGATGCTGGACCTCACCTGTATGATTGTTCATAAGTTTTCTTCTTAGTTTCTTGTACTCTTACATATGAATCAAATGTTTTGTCTATTATGGGCATGATCTTATGCGAGTTTTAGAAATAAATCAAATTGTTGGGTTTGTGGTCAATTACCTGCATCCAGTACTTCTGGTTTACCTGGATGGGTTTCTCCCCTCCAAGGCTCTGATTGGATGGCTCTTAGTTTATTTTAGAAGGAATTATAGTTCTGTCTTGGCTACTACTGATATCACTAGATGGGACTCACTCACTTGACCAATCAAACATACTAATTCTGGTCATAAATATGAATTTTCTCTAAAGTTACTCAAGCTCAGTTACAGCAACAAGCAATTCCAGTTAAAAAAAAAAAAAGGAAACTCTAGACTATTAGGAGAGATACTTGCTCACTTAAGGGGTGGATTTATCTGGCTAACACCAGGCTATGGTCATCTAAGCCTAACGGCCCCCTATGCTGAGAACAATTCAATCATGCCAAAGATAATTAATCAAATGACACTAGAAAATTAGGCTTAGTGTCTTATGAAAACTGCCAAAGTACCATTTCTCTTTAATGATAGTGACTGATTGGATTGCTGCTGCTGAGTTGCTGAGTCACTTCAGTCGTGTCCGACTCTGTGTGACCCCCTAGACGGAAGCCCACCAGGCTCCCCCGTCCCTGGGATTCTCCAGGCAAGAACACTGGAGTGGGCTGCCATTTCCTTCTCCAATGTGTGAAAGTGAAAGTGAAGTCGCTCAGTCGTGTCCGACCCTTAGCGATCCCACGGACTGCAGCCTACCAGGCTCCTCCATCCATGGGATTTTCTAGGCAAGAGTACCGGAGTGGCTTGCCATTGCCTTCTCCGGACTGATTGGATTAGATGTCCAGAAATATACTGGCTGGTACCTAACTGGACTCAATGGCTTTGTGGATCCAGTCTATGACCCTGACTTCCATCAGATTAGCCAGAAAGATGTACTTTAGGATTCCCTGGGGCTCAAGGCCACTTACGTACAAATTTAAATGTGACTCCCACAAATTTACCATTAATAAGAGTCCCATGACCCAAGAGATCAGTATTTCACTGGTATGATCACATAGGCATCTGAATGCAGAGTTCCAAAGAATAGCAAGGAGAGATAAGAAAGCCTTCCTCAGTGATCAATGCAAAGAAATAGAAGAAAACAACAGAATAGGAAAAACAAGAGATCTCTTCAAGAAAATTAGAGATTCCAAGGGAACATTTCATGCAAAGATGGGCTCGATAAAGGACAGAAATGCTATGGACCTAACAGAAGCAGAAGATATTAAGAAGAGGTGGCAGGAATACACAGAAGAACTGTACAAAAAAGATCTTCATGACCAAGATAGTCACGATAACGTGATCACTGACCTAGAGCCAGACATCTTGGAATGTGAAGTCAAGTGGCCCTTAGAAAGCATCACTACGAACAAAGCTAGTGGAGGTGATGGAATTCCAGTTGAGCTATTTCAAATCTTGAAAGATGATGCTGTGAAAGTGCTGCACTCAATATACCAGCAAATCTGGAAAAGTCAGCAGTGGCCACAGGACTGGAAAAGGTCAGCCTTCATTCCAATCCCAAAGAAAGGCAATGCCAAAGAATGCTCAAACTACCGCACAATTGCACTCATCTCACACGCTAGTAAAGTCATGCTCAAAATTCTCCAAGCCAGACTTCAGCAATATGTGAACCGTGAACTCCCAGATGTTCAAGCAGGTTTTAGAAAAGGCAGAGGCACCAGAGATCAAATTGCCAACATCCACTGGATCATGGAGAAAGCAAGAGAGTTCCAGAAGAGCATCTATTTCTGCTTCATTGACTATGCCAAAGCCTTTGACTGTGTGGATCACAATAAACTGTGGAAAATTCTGAAAGAGATGGGAATCCCAGACCACCTGACCTGCCTCTTGAGAAACCTGTATGCAGGTCAGGAAGCAACAGTCAGAACTGGTCATGGAACAACAGACTGGTTCCAAATAGGAAAAGGAGTGCGTCAAGGCTGTATATTGTCACCTTGCTTATTTAACTTATATGCAGAGTACATCATGAGGAACGCTGGGCTGAAAGAAGCACAAGCTGGAATCAAGATTGCTGGGAGAAATATCAATAATCTCAGATATGCAGATGACACTACCCTTATGGCAGAAAGTGAAGAGGAACTCAAAAGCCTCTTGATGAAAGTGAAAGAGGAGAGTGAAAAAGTTGGCTTGAAGCTCAACATTCAGAAAACAAAGATCATGGCATCTGGTCCCATCACTTCATGGGAAACAGATGGAAAAACAGTGGAAACAGTGTCAAACTTTATTTTTGGGGGCTCCAAAATCACTGCATATGCTGATTGCAGCCATGAAATTAAAAGACGCTTACTCCTTGGAAGGAAAGTTATGACCAACCTTGATAATATATTAAAAAGCAGAGACATTACTTTGCCAACAAAGGTTCGTCTAGTCAAGGCTATGGTTTTTCCCGTGGTCATGTATGGATGTGAGAGTTGGACTGTGAAGAAAGCTGATCGCCAAAGAATTGATGCTTTTGAACTGTGGTGTTGGAGAAGACTCTTGAGAGTCCCTTGGACTGCAAGGAGATCCAACCAGTCCATTCTAAGGGAGATTGATCCTGGGTGTTCATTGGAGGGACTGATGCTAAAGCTGAAACTGCAATACTTTGGCCACCTCATGCGACGAGTTGACTCACTGGAAAAGACTCTGATGCTGGGAAAGGTTGGGGGCGGGAGGAGAAGGGGACGACAGAGAATGAGATGGCTGGATGGCATCACCGACTCTGTGGACATGAGTTTGAGTGAACTGCGGGAGTTGGTGATGGACAGGGAGGCCTGGCGTGCTGTGATTCATGGGGTCGCGGAGAGTCGGACACGACTGAGCGACTGAACTGAACTGAACTGATCACATAGCAGCCATTTTTATACCTTCAGTAGGATTGGAAAATGTTATTTCTCACATTGAAGCCTTAACAACATTCACTCAAAAGGCATTAAATGATAGCAACCAGGCTATTAATCTACTAAATTCTGAGGTCTCTATGAGGAGAAAAGCTGTCTTACACAATCATATGGCCCTTAATGTCTTTACAGCATCTCAAGGGAGCACCTGTGCTATAATTCAAACTGAATGTTGTGCTTACATACCAGAAAATCCTCTAATGGGTGATGTTTTAGGAAGATGATTTGGTTCTGAAAGCCCATGGCTTAAATTCCTGTTTGTAACTTTAATCACCTTATTAGCTGTATTACTTGTAATCTTTCAAGATTGTTGTCTTTTGTGTTATGTATAACCAGGCCTCCAGCCAAATTAATAATGGCTAGATATCTTGAAGAAATAGATCACATTTATAACAGAATAATTGTAATAATATGATTCTAGGTATGGGAAGAGGCAGCAAGGGAAATATCTCCTGGATCCTATTAGGTTAGAAGATAGAGGATCCAGAGAATCTTTTATCAATGGGCCTCATCCGGAAATTAACATCTGGAGTGACATATCAACGAGGACCTTTGCCTGATCTTCGATGAACCTCCCAATACCTGGGGACCAAAAAAAAAAAGGTCATGAAATGTCTCCCAAATATAGTCATATATATAGTCATATATATGGAGAGGGACTGTGAAATGAAAATATCTCCTGCCATAACAATAAACAAGAAATGTCACAGCCATCAGCAATTTTTGGCCTCCAAATGTGAATGATGGCTCCCAAAACTGTGATCCAGTAGATGCTGCCACCCACTATGGTGATTGCTGAGGAGCTGGAGGAACGCAAAAAGCAGCCATCTGCTTTTTCCTGTTTCCTGGGGGAACAGGATTGGCCCCAGATAGCTGAGGTGCGTATGAAAGGAATGAATTCAGTGAGCCCAGAAGCATGCATCTTCCCGTATATAGAAAGCTAAATTCCTTAATTTGACACCTGATCCTTGATGTTCAGACTCCCTGCTTCCTTAGTTGCAAACTTGTATATAGCCTGACTTCCCCCTCCTGCCTCCTTGGAGCAGTTTTCTCAGAGCTACTGAGATGCTGTCCCCCAGGCTTGGAGTCCTAAACATTCCCACCAAAAAAAAATCTCTCTACTTTCACATTGTGATTATATTTTTTAGTTGACGCCCACCTCCACTAATATGTTATAGGAATCCGAAGACCCACATTTCAACCTTTCCTGTGAATCCCAACCCCCCCACCCCCACCCTTTCCCCAAGACTCCACAGGACACAGAGGACCCTGAACAGCCTGAAAAACCTAGGTGGATGAGTGAGCCTCTCCAAGACCTAAAGTTCTTATTCAGGAAGGGTAAACCGGGACTTCCCTGGTGGTCCAGAGGTTAAGAATCCGCCTTGCAATGCAGGGGATGCACATTCAATCACTGGTTGGGGAACTAAGATCCCACATGCTGCACTAAGCCCATGTGCCGAAACTGGAGAAACATGGGCTGCGACTGAAAGATCCTGAATGACACAATGAAGATGCCACGTGCCACAACAGAGACCTGATGCAACCAAATATACAATTTAAATAAATAAATATATTTTAAAAAGTAAGAACAAAGAGACTTACCCAAGGGTAAGTACCCAAAGCCATTAACTTTCTTTTTTTCCTTCCAGCACTCCCGTCTACTTACAAAATAACCAATGGCTCTGGTTCAGTTCAGTTCAGTTGCTCAGTCATGTCTGACTCTTTGCAACCCCATGGACTGCCCCATGCCAGGCCTCCCTGTCCATCGCCAACTCCCAGAATTTACTCAGATTCATGTCCATTGAGTCAGTGATGCCATCCAACCATCTCATCCTCTGTCGTCCCCTTCTCCTCCTACCTTCAATTTTTCCCAGCATCAGGGTCTCTTCCAATGAGTCAGTTCTTTGCACCAGGTGGTCCAAGTATTGGAGCTTCAGCTTCAGCATCTGTCCTTCCAATGAATACTCAGGACTGATTTCTGATTCAGTTCAGTTCAGTTCAGTTCAGTCGCTCAGTCGTGTCCGACTCTCTGCAACCCCATGAATCACAGCATGCCAGGCCTCCCTGTCCATCACCAATTCCCGGAGTTCACTCAAACTCATGTCCACAGAGTTGGTGATGCCATCCAGCCATCTCATTCTCTGTCGTCCCCTTCTCCCACCCCCAATTAGGGAAGTTCAAAAACACTGGTCGGCATCAGATTTATGGCACCTAATGTTGGGCACTTGTCCCATTATGGGGAGAGGATCCAGGCACCTCTGAGACCACTGACCGCAGTTTCCCTGTGGGTGACAGGTGACCACTTGAACCTCTTGTTTCAGCATCCCTGTTTTTCCTAAGTTGGCCTTCTAGGTCCCTGGGGGCATCAGAACCCTCATTCGGGATCCCTTCTCCTCCTCCCTCTCCTGAAATTGCTTTACTTCTCCTCTCTGTCCTCTCTTAGCAAGAGAGTGGACGCCAGGCAGCTACAGCATCACTCCTGTCAGCATGTGAGACCTGCCCCTTCTGGATGGCAAGGTTCCCCTTGAAGGGTGACAGACAGACGCGGGAGAGGCTCGCCTCACTCCGTGTAGACAGACCTTGGTCCGGCGGGCTCTCCTTGATGAGCCATTTGGAAGAGTGAGTGACGTTCTAACCTCGTATCACGTGGAGGCTGGAAGTCCTTTGGTCCCGCCGTTCTCAACTCTGTTTCCCTGCTGTCTCTTTCTTTTCCAGCCTTTTCTGTCTCTCCTTCCTCTACCTCTCCCTCAGTCCTCACACCTGCACTCCAGTCCCATTCATTCTGAAAACTGCTTCTTTGTGTCTAAGTTTTCGTCATTGGTGTCCTTCTTTTACGTAGCTTGGTTTGTGCAACTGCTCCTCCAAGTCTCTGCCAACACTGTGGGCCCGCTGGTGCACTCACACCTTGAAATACACAGCAGCCCACCTGCCCGATACTCCAGCCCTGGGTTCCTTGGTGGGATTGCAGAGAACACAAAGCAAAGACAGGAGCTTGCCGTTCTCCCTCCTCTGCCTTTGCAGTTTAACTCACAGTCCTGACCGAGGGTCTGCCTCTCTCCTCTGTGCTGTGACTCCTCTGCCTGGGCTCTCAGGACCATCCGTCATCCCTCAGACTGAAGAGAGGGAAGGGCTGTTCTCTATTCAAGAGGAAAACGATGAGATCTCTGGCTCTGTCTTTAGGTAAAAATTAACTTGTAAATGAGCTCTATTTAACTGACTGAAAGGAAACTCAGTGCTTATATAAATTCTCAGAAATATAAAGGAGGTTCACCAGAATATATTTCAAGTTCATAAGATTTGGGAAATGCTAAATATTTAAATAATCTGACATTAAATTTAGCTTAAATTTCAAGGATTAATTAATACAGGCCTGTTTTTAGAGTGATCAACATTAAGTATTACACTTTCATTGTACATAGTGTTATTGAAAGTCAGTAAGTGTATATTGTTTATGTCATGAAATTTGCTAACAGGGAAAAGTTAGCTGATATGATTAAATTTTTAAGTAAATGTAACTGTGATAAGAACTTTTTGATAAACTCTATAGCAATAATTCTGCTTCCCTCGTGGCTCAGATGGTAAAACATCTGCCTACAATGTGGGAGACCCGGGTTCAATAATTATGTTTTGGAAACATCCACCTAAAATACTCTCTCCAATTAAAGTAAGCTGAAACTAAATGAGGTTAAATGATAGGAAATAGTTGAATATCCAAGCCATTTCAAATAAGATAAAATATTGGGAACATTAATTGCTAAACAGGTCAAATTTTACCTATTTTGTCTTCTTGTGAGAGAGAAACTAACACTGTTTGGTGCCACCCTGAGATGGGCTTTCCCCATCTATAAAATGCTAATATAGAAGACAGTTCATGGCTGCTTAAGAAAAGAACGATGTGTGTTTTCAGAAAAGAAGATGTGAGGAATGGAAATACATTTTGTTGAAAGGAAAAAGAGTGATTTGCTGGTTACTTCTAGTGGAAAGAATAAGAGACAAAGTATGGCTATAGAAAGCTGTAGGAGGTTCACAGAGGAGGAACACTGAGAAAAGAATTCTGTTGGTGCTCAGGATTTTCTAAGGTTGGATTGAATTGAATTAGGTAAACGGATTGTCTCAAGAGTAGGCTGATGCAGGACTGGGTTTGGTTTCTCTCTCTTCTAAGAGAACAGAAAATTTCCTAGAATACTCCTTTTGCTATCACTTCGTGTGAGTTCCTGTGCCTACCTACAAGTGTCTGTATTTACTTTTGAAATTTATTTTTCACTTAGCTCAAGGAATAATTGTTTTCACAGGACCCATTATTCTATCAGACTGGGTATTTTAAAACTTTCTGAGATTTTTGACAGACTTTCCAATATCAAATTCTAACTAGAGTTCTTTTGACCTCTAGCTAATTGGGGGGTGATTCAAAGGGTCCCTAGAATATCCCCCAAAGAGATCCTAAACTTATTGGGATCATTTGGTATGTTAAATTATGTGGGAAACACTGTCCAAACTTGCTGTTGCCTGTGTCAGACAGAATCATCAGGCCCTCTCCAATTTAATCATACCTGCCAACCAGGGGAAAGGGTTTTGGGTTCTTTTGCTGTCTAGTCTCTCACCTTAGTCTAGGTCCAAGAAAACCCCATGAGAATACTCCCACCTCCAGGCCCTCATTTTCTGACCCCCATGGCACTGTCCACTGAGCCCAACTCCAATTCCTCTAGGAGTACCTTCTAGCACCTCTAGGACCGCCTTCGCTTCAGGCCTTGGCAGCTCATACACGTGACTACCTACTGGGCCGGCCACTTCCACAGTCCACACTCTAGGCTTTATAGATGTTCAGTCTCAAGGAATACACCCCAACATAGGGAAAACTGTTACAGACATTTGCCTCACAGACAACAGATTCCCCTCAAGGCGAGTCCTGATAATACACTGGCACTGGTTCAAATGTCCCCCTCCTGGGGACCCGCCATGCAAGGGGCTGGGTTGACCAGAGACATCCGTTTAGGAATCTTTGGGAGAGTAGAGAACCCTCAAAATTCCATTAGGTAAGAAGAGAATTCAGAGCACATTCTGACCCCATTCTGTAAAAATCCTCAGTGAATGTCTTCCAGGATGCTGGGCTTCATTTCTAGGAGTACTCTTGGTTGCAGGTTACTCAGCATGGGAGGATCCTCCTCTAAGCCAGAAGAAACACCCCTGGAATGTATCCTTAAAAACTGGATGTTTTACAAACAGATAAGGTGAACAGTGCAATGGCAAGCCACTCCAGTACTATTGCCTAGAAAATCCCATGGATGGAGGAGCCTGGTAGGCTGCAGTCCGTGGGGTCGCTAAGGGTCGGACATGACTGAGCGACTTCACTTTCACTTTTCACTTTCCACTTTCACACATTGGAGAAGGAAATGGCAACCCACTCCAGTGTTCTTGCCTGGAGAATCCCAGGGACGGGGGAGCCTGGTGGGCTTCCGTCTATGGGGTCACACAGAGTCGGACACGACTGAAGTGACTTAGCAGCAGCAGCAGCAGCAAGGTGAACAGTGAAACACAAATTCTACTGTAACACTAGCTGGCCTTTACATAAGTTAGGGGGATGGAGACAAATGGCCTGAAAGTAGTCTCTAAATACAATACCGCCTTGCAATTGGATCTTTAGTGTCACAAGATTGGAATGTTCAAGGCTTCAAGGTTCTTTACCAAAACCCTGCTCTACCCGGCTCCTGTAATCAAAAGCCTCAGGAATCAGAAAGCATTCCTAACATTTTAGATGATCTCCTTTTAACTTCCCCAATTTTCATGGGTGAAACTAAGCTCTCCCCTGCTTCCCCAAAGCCGAATTTCCCAGATCACTCTGACCAATCCTAAACTCACCTCCCTATGTCCCATACACCCTTCATTACCCCTGAATGGAGACTAGTGCCCCCAGGGTAACTCATAGTGGAACTTCCTATCACCCACGATCAGAGAAATATGCCCTCTTTTAGGGAAGTGGCAAATTGAGAAGAGACAGAATACACGTGCCCTTCTCTTTAACTGCCTAGTGCCTAGTGGGCCAGTTTATTGAAGGCACTAGTAAGTTTGTTTCTGGGGTCCAGGCCCTAACTCTGGCCTTGGATTTAGCTTGGAAGGATGTCCAAATAGTCCTATTTATAATGCTTGCTCTGGCCCTGAGGAAATACAGAGAATTTGGGCAGTAGCCCAGGGGAACAGTGGCCAGCTTGACCAACCTGAACACTCTGTTTATGGGTGGAGACGCAGCTCCAAGTCAGGAGCCCTGCTGGTATTACAAATCCGAAAGGTAACAGAAGCCATGAAACACATGATCCACTGTGTATTAGAAGGGATGAGAAGATCTATCAAAAAGCCAATTAACTATGAAAGGGTTAAAGGAGTGACTCAAGAAGAAAAAGAAAACACAGCCCTCTTTCAGGGATGTCTTGTGGATGCTTATAGAAAATTTATTAACACTGAACCCTCCACTCCCAAGGGTCAGTCCCTGCTGTGCCAACATTTGATCAGCCAGTTTGCCTCTGATATGAATGAGCTGGAAACTCCAAAATTTACAATCAGGCCACAAACCCCAGTGATCCAACTCTTAGAGGTGGGCTTTGGGGTATTTAATACTTGAGCTCAAGCTGAGGAGGAAGAGAGAAACTGACATGGGAACAGGCAGGCCAGGGCTCAAGCTAAACTGATGCACAGAGCTGTCAGCCGTGCCGTGCAACCTCAGGACAACCTAAGGAGGCCAAAAGGTTTAACCACCCGCCTAGAGGTAAAACCAGCAAGGGGGAATGCTTCAAATGTAAGTCAACCAGCCACTGGTCCCAAAAGTGCCACAAAGAACTCTCATGTCCATGCCCAGTCTGCAAACAAGTCACTGCTGGTGGGACTGTCCCCAGTTCTAAAGGAGACCTGCTCCCAAGATGGCCATGCTGGATGACTAAGGGGGCCCGGGGATTCTGGCAGCTCCCTCTCATGAAGTGTCCAACTCCATCAAAAAGCCTGCATAGTCCTTGATGTGACAGGTAAGAAAATCATTTTTTTAATTGATAAAGGGGCCACTAAATTTGTCCCGCCCTCTCACACTGGGCCTGTTTCCTGCAAAAGCTGTACTGTGACTGGTGTCGACAGAAAGCCTCACATTGGTTTCTTCACTGGGCTTCTCACTTGCCAATCTGAACAGTGTTTGAGCTCATGTGGCTTTTATTATCCCTAGCTGTCACCCACCACTGGGAAGAGACCTCCTGGGCTCCTCCAGGGCCCTATTACAGTTAGGAGGGCCCGGGTAGCCCATTTTTTTGACTGTAAGACAAATCAGTTGGAAGACCAAGGGCCTGTTCCCCGCCATAATCTCCACTCAATAAACCCTGCAGTTTGGGACAATGGAACCCCTGCAAAGACTATAAACACCCAACATGTAAAAATTAGCCTTAAGCCAGAAGTCACTTACCCTAACAAGAGACACTACCCCATAAAGTTGGAAGCAAAAACAGGTTTGCAACCCCTCATAGATAAATTCTTAAAACGTGGCCTCTTAATGCCCTGTCAGTCTCCTGGAATACCGCTATTCTGCCAGTTGCTGAGCCAAATGAGGAATATTGAATTGTACATGACCTTAGAGTGGAAAATAATGCTGTGGTCTCTATACATTCCCCTTGTGGCCAATTCTTGTAATACCGGATGGGAGGTGCTAAATGGTTTACTGTGTTTGCCTTCTTTTCTATCTCAATATCTGTTTGCTTTTGAATGGACGAATCCCCACTTGAGCCAAATGCAATAATACACCTGGAGAGAATTACCTCAGGGGTTTCAGGACAGCCCACATTTGTTCGCCAAGGCCCAAGGAAAGGAACTAAGAGAAATACATCTAAAAGTGGGCACTATTCTACAGTATGGAGAGGATATATGCACCCTACAATGGAGGGGGCTTCCCTGGTGGCTCAGAGGGTAAAGCGTCTGCCTGCAATGTGGGAGACCTGGGTTTGATCCCTGGGTCAGGAAGATCCCATGGAGAAGGAAATGGCAACCCACTCCAATATTCTTGCCTGGAGGATCCCATGGACGGAGGAGCTGGTGGGCTACAGTCCACAGAGTCGCAAAGAGTTGGACATGACTGAGCGACTTCCTTTCACTACAATGGAGGTCTCAGATCAAAACACCATTTAAGTCCTTAATTTCCGTGGGGCCCAGGGTTACGTGATCTCCCAGAAAACAGCACAGGTATCAGAGAAACAGGGTCAATATCTGAGACATAATTCCTGAGAGTATACACTAATCACTAAATAAAAAACATGCTATATTAAGTTAAAGCACCTCAAAGACCAAAAAAAAAAAAAAAAAGACCTTTGTATTTTCTTAGGCATGAGAGGATTTTGCAGAATTTGGATTCCAGGTTTCTGACTAATGTTTAAGCCTCTATCTGAAGCCACCAAAAGCCCAGGTACAAAACCGGTACTTTGGACTGGAGAATAAGAAAAGACTTTTAATAATATCCACCAAGCCCTCCAAGAGTTCTGACTCTGGGTGACCCCAATTTAAAAAAAAATTACCTTCTATGTAACTGAAAAACAGGAGATAGCTCTTAGGGTTCCTATTCAAAAGCTAAAAGTTGTTCTTCAGCTTATTAGCTATTTTTCCAAACAACTAGATTCCCAGGCTGGATGCTGGCCTGGCTGCCTCCGGTCAGTAGCTGCTACCACTTCCTTAGGAGAAGAAGCTAACAAGCTTACCTTTGAACAGCCGCTGATGTCCAGACCCCTCATCAAGTACAGGGATTCTGGGGATTAAAGGAGGCCACCATGGGCTAGTCAAGGTCTGTCTAGTTGAGGCTATGGTTTTTCCAGTGGTCATGTATGGATATGAGAGTTGGACTATAAAGAAGGCTGAGCGCCAAAGAATTGATACTTTTGAACTGTGGTGTTGGAGAAGACTCTTGAGAGTCCCTTGGACTGCAAGGAGATCCAGCCAGTCCATCCTAAAGAAAATCAGTCCTGAATGTTCATTGGAAGGACTGATGTTGAAGCTGAAACTCCAATACTTTGGCCACCTGATGCGAAGAAGTGACTCATTAGAAAAGACCCTGATGCTGGAAAAGATTGAAGGCGGGAGGAGAAAGGGATGACAGAGAATGAGATGGTTGGATGGCATCACCGACTCAATGGACATGAGTCTGAATAAACTCTGGGAGTTGGTAATGGACAGGGAGGCCTGGCGTGTTGCAGTCCATGGGGTCGCAAAGAGTTGGACACAACTGAGCGATTGAACTGAACTGAACCTTGGGCTAATTAAAACCTGTCATCCAAAGAACCAGGCTTTACTCCTCAGTTCCTGAAAGCTTATCCTCCAAACTTGCCATACCCTCATCCCAGCTACACTTATGCCTGGCCAGAGCCCAGAGCCAACATTCCTGCCTCAGATCCCTTGACCAGGTGTACGTCTGTAGGTCTCATCTAACAGATCAAACAACAGAAAACACCAAGGAGGAGTGGTGAATGGTTTACTGACAGCAGTAGCTTTATGAAGGACAGAGTCGGGAGGGTAGGGGATGCTATCATGAGTGTTCATAGTGTCAAAGAAGCAAAATCTTTGCCGCCCTACATTTCAGCCTAGAAGGATGAACCAAGCTCTGCCCTGATCTTTAACCCTAGAGGGAGGAAAAATTATAAATATATACACAGACTCAAAGTATGTCTTCCTTAATGTTACATGCCCATGGAGCTATGCAGCCTTGATGACCATAACAGAACTGCATTGATCCCATCTCTTGCCCCTTCTAACCTCATACCCAGACACTCAGCTTCCAAAGAGACCTGTGCACAGGACCAAGGGGAAACTAAGGAGACAGATGGCTGGTAATGAATCGATCAGAAACTGCTCATACCTCTTTCTCCCAGTGGAATAAAGTGCTACATGATTCTCTCCATTTGGGGAGAGATGCAACATCTACAATTGTTTTCTGATTTTTTTTTACAGGGAAAGGGATCCCAGATACAACCAGAAGTGTTATTGAGCCTGCACACTCTGCACCATCCACAATCCAGGAGGCAACATCAAGCCTCCCCATCCTGTGAGCCCAGTCCAGCAACAGGGGACTTAGCCAGGAGAGGACTAGCAAATAGATTTCTCTCACATACCCTCTTTCCAGGGCTTCAATACTTATTAGTCTTTACAGACACTTTCGCTGGATGAGTAGAGTCCTCCCCACTGGGACAGAGAAGGCAGCTAAAGCGGCTAAAGTACTTCTAGTAGAAATCATTCCTATGTTCACAAGATCAAACTGCCACTGCTGCTGCTGCTAAATCACTTCAGTCATGTCTGACTCTGTGCGACCCCATAGATGGCAGCCCACCAGGCTCCCTCATCCCTGGGATTCTCCAGGTAAGAACACTGGAGTGGGTTGCCATTTCCTTCTCCAATGCAGGAAAGTGAAAAGTGAAAGTGAAGTCGCTCAGTTGTGTCCGACTCTTCGCAACCCCATGGACTGCAGCCTACCAGACTCCTCCGTCCATGGGATTTTCCAGGCAAGAGTACTGCAGTGGGCTGCCATTGCCTTCTCCGGGAGATCAAACTATAGTCAATCCTAAAGGAAATCAACCCTGAATATTCACTGGAAGCAGTGATGCTGAAGCTGAAGTTCCAATACTTTGGCCACCTGATTGGAAGAGCCGACTCATTGGAAAAGACCCTGATGCTGGGAAAAATTGAAGGCAGGAGGAGAAGGGGATGACAGAGGAAGAGATGGTTGGATGGCACCACTGACTCAATGGACATGAGTTTGAATAGGTGCCGGGAGTTGGTGATGGACAGGGAAGCCTGGCATGCTGTAGTCCATTGGGTCGCAAAGAGTCTGACATGATTTAGCGACTAAGCAACAACAACCAGCCTTAAGTTAACTTGGTGGGATTTTAGAGAACAAAAAGATAATAAGGTTCTTGCATATTTCCCGCCTCTGCTTTCCTATGTAACTATTCTGCCTGGGTTCTACTTGATTCATCTGTAGTTCCCCAGACTAAGGTGGGAAAAAAGAGCCATTTTAAATTTGAGGAAAACTATGTTTATACAAAAATCAGCTTCTAAATGAGCTGTATTTAATTGCCTTAAAGGAAAATGAGCACTTGTATACATCCTCAAAAATATAAAAGAGGCTCATCAGGATACATTTCGGGTTCACATGACCTGGGAAATATTCAATATTTAATTACTATCTGGTATTAGAGCTAGCTTAAGCTTGTGGGTTTAATTAGTACACATCTAACTTTAGAATCAGAGAAGGCAATGGCAACCCACTCCAGTACTCTTGCCTGGAAAATCCCATGGACGGAGGAACCTAGTAGGCTGCAGTCCATGGGGTCGCTAAGAGTCGGACACGACTGAGCGACTTCACTTTCACTTTTCACTTTCATACATTGGAGAAGGAAATGGCAACCCACTCCAGCATCCTTGCCTTGAGAATCCCAGGGATGGGGCAGCATGGTGGGCTGTCCTCTATGGGGTCACACAGAGTCTAATACTACTGAAGTGACTGAGCAGCAGCAGCAACTTTAGAATGATCAACTTTAAGTATTATACTTTCATTTTACCTAGGGTGAGTGAAAGTCAGTAAGTGCATATTGTTTCTGTTATGAAATCTTTCAACAGGAAAAATAAGCTCATATGATTAACTTTTTAAGAATATATAACCTGGATAAGAACATTATAGTAAACTCTATAGCAATAATTGGGCTTCCCTGGTGGCTCAGTGGCAAGGAATCTGCCTGCAATGCAGGAGACCCAGGTTTAATCCATGGGTTGGGAAGATCCCCTGGAGGAGGGCATGGCAACCCACTCAAGTATTTTTGTCTGGGGAATTCCATGGACAGAGGAGCCTGGCGGGCTACAGCCCATGGGCTCACAAAGAGTTGGACATGACTGAAGCGACAGCAGCAGCAGCATGGCATATTATCTAAAACACTCTCTCAAATTTTGGTAAATTGAAACTAAATTAAGCTAAATGATACAAATTCATTGAACATCCAGGCCATTTCAAATAAAACAAAATATTGGGAATACTAATAGTTAAACAGGTCCAAATTTACCTACTTTTGTTTTCTTGTAAGAGGAAAACTATAGATGTTTTTTGCCACCTTGAGATATTCTTTACCAGTCTATGAAATGCAGAAGATAGTTCATGGTGGCTTAAGGAAATAGGATGTGTGTTTCCAGAAAAAAAGGTATGAGGAATGGAAATGTATTTTGTTGAAAGGGAAAAGGGTGATTTTGTCCTGGAATTGATGTTGTGAATGGGGAAAGAACAGGGGCAAACTATGGCTACAAACAGCAGCAGCAGGTTTGTGAAAGAGGAACACCGAGGAAAGAATTTTGTATGTCATAAACACATTTTATTAAGAGAAGGTTGATAGAAGACTGGATTCGTTTTCTCTCTCACAAGGGAACAAAGTTTTCCTAGAATATGCCTTTTGATATCAGATCATATGAGTTCCTAGCCCTTAAGTGATCTGTATTTACTTTTGAAAATTTTTTTCACCTTAACTCAATGAGTACTTGTTTCACCCTACGATTCTATCTGGCTGGGTGTTTTAAAACATTTTGAGGGGCTTCCCTGGTGGGTCAGTGGTAAAGAATCTGCCTGCAGTGCAGGAGACACTGGTTTGATCCCTGTTCTGGGAGGATCCCACATGCCATGGAGCAACTAAGCCCCTGTGCCACAACTATTGAGCTGGTGCCCTAGAGCCTGGGAGTCCAAACTACTGAGCCCACACTCCCAAAAGCCCAAGCCCGCAGAAGAGAAGCTACCACAACAAGAAGCCTTTGCACCAAAACTACAGAGTAGCCACTGCTCATCACAAGTAGAGAAAGCCCACACAGCAACAAAGATTCAGCACAGCCAAAAATAAAGTTGCTAAAAAAATTTTTTGCGATTTTTGACAGCCTCCTCAAATGTCAAATTCTAACCAAACTTCTTCCAACCTTAAGCCTCTTTGGGGTACTTCAAAGGGCCCCTGTCGAACCCCAAAGAACGATCCTAGACTAAGTTCATTTGTTATGTTAAATTACATAGGAAACAGTGTCCAAACTTGCTGTTGCCTGTGTCAGATAGAATCATCAGGCTCTCCCTGATTTTATCGTAGCTGCCCAAGAGACAGGGGAAAGGGTTTGAGTTCTCCTAATGTCTAGTCTCACTTTACGTTATGTCCAAAAAAATCCCATGAGAATACTCCCCCCCACCCCCCCACCCCAGGCCCTCATTTTCTGACCCCCATGGCATTTTCCACTACTGCACCCAACTTCTATTTCCCACCAGAGAAGCACTTCAATTCCCCCAAGAGTTCCTTTCTGCACCTCTAGGATATCCTTCACTCCTCCACTTGGCAGTCCCTACACAGTTACAACTACCTACTGGGCTGCCCACTTCCAAGCAGGCCACTCCTAGGTTTTATAGATGCTCAATATAACAGAATACACCCCAACACAGAGAAAACGGTTATAGCAGATGAGCTTAATAGAAAACAGATCCCCCTCAAGAAGAGTCCTGGCAAGCAGTGGCACTGGTTCAAATGTCCCCTATTGATGACCCTTCATGAGAGGAACTGGGTGGACCAGAGACATCTGGTTAGGAGTCCATGGGAGAGAAGAGGATGCTCAAAATCCTCTTAGGTGAGAAGGGAATTAAGAGGACACTGCACCTCCCTCTGATAAAAACCTCCGTGTAAATGTCTCCAGGACTCTGAACTTCATTTCTAGGAGAGCTCTTGGCTGAAGGTTACTCAACATGAGAGGGTCCTCTTCTAAGTCATAAGAAAAAACCTCTGAAATGTATCCTTAGTAGTAGTGTAGTGTTAGAGGCTCAGTCATATGTGACTTTTTGTCACCCCTAGGACTGTAGCCCCACAATTTCCTCTGTTCATGGAATTCTCCAGGCAAGCATACTGAAGTGGCTAGCTATTCTCTTCTCTATGGATCTTCCTGACCCAGTGATGGAATCCAGGTCTCCTGCATTGCAGGTGGATTCTTTACCATCTGAGCCACCAAGAACATCCCAAATTGTGAATTTTAAAAACCTGAAGGATTGAAAAGAGTAAAACTTAACCTGTACTGTAACACAGCCTTGCCTTTACGCTAAGTTAGGGGGATGGAGAAAAATGGCCTCAATATGGGTCTCTAAATTACAATACCATCCTGCAACTGGATCTTTACTGTCACAAGATGGGAAAATAGGCTGAGGTTCCCTAAGTTGTAGTCTTCATGGTTCTTTATCAAAATTCTGCTTTATCTGTCTGGCTCCTGTAATCGAAAGCCTGGGGAATCAGAAAACACTCCCGACATTTTAGATGAGCCCCTTTTAACCTTCCCCAATTTTCAAGGGTGAAACCCAGTCTCCCCTGCTTCCTCAGAGCCACTAAATATCCAGGATCCCTCTGACCAATCCCAGCTTCATCTCCTTATGCTCCATATACACTTCATCACCCCATGAGAGAGACTAGTGCCCCCAGAGGTAACCCACAGTGGAATCTCCTATCACGCAGGATTAGAGAATGCCCTCTCTTAGAAAAGTGGCAATCAGTGAAGAGACAGTCAGAGTACATGTGCTGTTTTCTTTAACTGATTTAGCCCAAGGCAAATAGAGACTGCGCCAATTTTCTGAAGACACTATTAACATTATTGCAGGGTTTTTGGCTTTAACTCTGGCCTTTGATTTACCTTGGAAAGATGTCCAAATAGTCCTATCTATAATACTTCCTCTGGCCCTGAGGAAAGACAGAGAATTTGGGCGGCAGCCCAGGGGAACAGTGATCAGCTTGCCAGGGATTGACTGGAACATTTTGTTATGCGTTGAGTCCCAGTTCTAAGTCAGGAGCCCCATTGGAATTCTATATCCTGGGAGAGAATAGAAGCCATGAAACACATGACCCACTCTGTATTACAAGGGATGAGAAAATCTATCAAAATGCCAGTTAACTATGAAAGAATTAAAGGAGTGACCCAAGAAGAAAAAGAAAACCCAGTCCTCTTTAAGGGACAACTTGTGGAGTCTTTGGGGAAATTTACTGACATTGGACCGTCCAATCTGGAGAGCGAGTCCCTGCTATGACAATATTTGATCAGTCAGCCTGCCCCTGATATTAGGCAGAAACTATGGAAGGTACAGTTGACCAACTCCTAGAGGTGGCCTTTGGGGTAGGAAATAATCAAGATCAACATGAAGAGGAAGAGAGAGCCCAACAAGAGAAAAGACAGGCCAGAGTTCAAGCTAAACTGATGGGGGGATTATGGGGGCTCCCTCCGAGATGTCTATCTCCACTGAGGAGTTCTGGGTGGTCCCTGACGTGGCAGGTGGGAAGATCGACTTTTTAATGGGTTTGGGAGCCACTTACTCTGTCCTGATCTCTCACGCTGGGCCCCTTTCCTCCAAAGCTGCACAGGGACTCGTGTTGATGGAAAGCCTCCCACCTGTTACTTCACTCGCCTCTCCCTTGACAACCTGAACAGTGTTTGATCTCATGTGCCTTTCTGGTTGTCCCCGAGTGTCCTACCCCGCTACTGGGAAGGGACCTTCTGGGCTCCCTTGGGACCATTAAACAATTAGGACAGCCAGAGCAGCCCCATATACTGACTCTGACCTACATGAGACCAGCCAGACAGCAAGGTCCTATTCCCAGCCATATTCTACAGGGAGTGAACCTGCATTTTGGGAACAAGGAGAACCCAGGAGGGCCATCAATGCCCAACCTGTAAGAATTAGGCTTAGGCCAGAAGCCATTTACCCTAACAAGAGACAATATCCCACAAAGTTGGAAGCAAAGAAGGGGTTGCTGCTGCTGCTGCTGCTAAGTCACTTCAGTCGTGTCCAACTCTGTGCGACCCCATAGACGGCAGCCGACCAGGCTCTGCCATCCCTGGGATTCTCCAGGCAAGAACACTGGAGTGGGTTGCCATTTCCTTCTCCAATGTGTGAAAGTGAAAAGTGAAAGTGAAGTCGCTCAGTTGTGTCCGACTCGTAGCGACCCCATGGACTGCAGCCCACCAGGCTCCTCTGTCCATGCGATTTTCTAGGCAAGAGTACTGGAGTGGCTTGCCATTGCCTTCTCCAAAAGAAGGGGTTAAAAGCCCTCAAAGATAAATTCTTAAATCACGGCCTCTTGTTGCCCTGCCAGTTTCCAAGCAACATTCCTATTTTTCCAATTATTAAGTCTACTGGGGAATAGAGAGTGATACAAGACCTTAGAGCAGGAAATGATGCTGTGGTGCCTATTCACCCCCTTGTGGTCAATCTTTATAAAATATCAGCCCAAATCCCTAAGGATGCTAAACGCTTTACCGTGCTCAACTACAAGGATCCCTTCTTTTGCATCCCAGTATATCCCTCCTCACAATATTTGTTTACCTTTAAGCTGACTAGTCACCACTCAGCTTCCCTGCTGGTTCAGTGGCAAAGAGTCTGCCTGCCAATGCAGGAGCTGTGGGCTTGATTTCTGGCTCGGGAAAATCCCCTTACGAAGAAAATGGCAGCCCACTCTAGTATTCATGCCTGGGAAATCCCATGGACAGAGAGGAGCCTGATGGGCTGCAGTGTATAGGCTCTCAAGAGCTGGACATGACTTAGCGATTAAACAACATATCGCTTCTCACAATACTTGTTTGCTTTTAAATGGACTAACCACCACTCAAGCCAAATGCAACAATACACCTGGACAGTATGGCATCAGGGTATTTGGTCAGCCCACACTTGTTCTCGGGCCCTAGGAAAATAACTGTGGAAGATACACCTAAAAGAACAGGCTATTCAACAGGTATGTACATGATATATTAGTATGCATCTCACCATGGAGGTCTCAGATCAAAACACCATTAAATCCTTAATCTCCTTGGGGCTACGGAGTCTTTCAAAGGCACAACAAATCTCAAAGCAATGAGTTAATCATTTGGGATTTATCACAAACCCCCCAAATAGAGAGTTTTTTCCATATAGAAAACAAGCTATATTTAGGCATAAGCACTGCAAAGATCTACCTGCAATGCAGGAGACACAGGTTTAATCCCTGGGTCAGGAAGATCCCTCAGAGAAGGAAATAGCAACCCACTCCAGTATTCTTGCCTGGGATATCCCATAGACAGAGGAGCCTGGTGGGCTACAGTCCGTGGGGTCACAGAAGAGTCAGACACAGCTGAACGACTAAACAACAAAGACAAAGAAACAGCTCTTTACTTTCTGGTCATGGCAGGATTTTGTAGACTCTGGATTTCAAGATTGGGGCTAATGGCTAAACCTCTATATGAAGGCTCAGACACAGAACCATTACTTTAGAATGAAGAACAAGAAAAGGCTTTTAATGGTATCAACCAGGGCCTTACCAGAGCCCCTGCTCTCAGTCACCCCAAACTGAAAACGCCATTCATCCTATAGGTGGCTGAAAAGCAAGGCACAGCTCTGGGGTGTTCTCATACCTGGGCAAGCTCCTCAGTCTATCAGGTATTTTTCCAAACAACTGGATTTCATGACCCAAGGTTGGCCTGGCTGCCACTGCTTCACTAGAGGAAGAAACTAGCAAGTTTACCTTTGGACGGCCACTGGATATCCAGACCTTTCATCAAGTCTAAGGGATTCTGGGGATTAAAGGTCACCACTGGCTAAGTGCAGGTGCCTTACTAATACCAGGCTGTGCTCCTTGACACCTGAGAGCTCACCCACAAAGCCTGCCGCATCCTCAACCCAGCTATGCTTATGCCTGATGAGAGCTCCGAACTAATAAATTCCTGCCGCAGAACCCTTGACCAGCTTGATGCCTGTAGGTCTAATCTAACAGTTCAAGTCACAGAAAACCCTGAGGATGAATGGTTTACTGACAGCAGTAGCTTTATGAAGCATGGAGTCAGGAAGGCAGGGGATGTTATTGTGAGTGCACTTAGTGTCAGAGAAGCAAAGCCTTTCCCGCCCAACACTTCAGTCCAGAAGGTTGAACTGATAGCTCTAACCTTAGCCTTAACCCTAGAGGAAGGATAAATTGTAAATATATATACAGACTCATATTATGCCTTCCTGGCTTTACATGCTAGTGGAGCTATTAGGAAAAAAGAGAACTTTTAAGTACAAGAAATTCCTATATAATATATGAGGCTTAGATTTTAGATTTCATAGAAGTAGCTCAAAATCAAAATACAGTCATTCACTGTCACAGGCATCAAAAGGGCAGTTCTCAAACTACCCCAGGAAACAACTGGACACACTGGGAAGCAAAGACAGCAGCCCTGGTGCCCATAACAGAAGTGGCACTGACCCCAACCCTTGCCCCTTCTACCGTTATACTCTGACACTCAACTTCCAAAGCGACCTGGGCACGAGACCAAGGGGGAACTAAGGGTACAGATGAGTGCAATTCTGCGGTAGTCTGAGCATTCTTTGGCATTGCCCTTCTTCGGGACTGGAATGAAAACTGACCTTTTCCAGTCCTGTGGTTACTGCTGAGTTTTCCAAATTTGCTAGCATATTGAGTGCAGCACTTTAACAGCATTATCTTTCAGGATTTGAAACAGCTCAACTGGAATTCCATCACCTCCACTAGCTTTGTTCATATTGATGCTTCCTAAGGCCCACTTGACTTTACACTCCAGGATGTCTGGCTCTAGGTGAGTGATCACACCATCATGGTTTCCAAGTCATTAAGACCCTTTCTGTACAATTCTTTCGTGTATTCTTTCTATGTCTTCCTAATACTTTCTGCTTCTGTTACCTCCGTACCATTTCTGTCCTTCATTGTACCCACATTTGCATGAAATGTTCCCTTTGTATCTCCAATTTTCTTTAAGAGATCTCTAGTCTTTCCGATTCTAATGTCTTCCTGTATTTCTTTGCATTGTCACTCTTAGGAAGGCTTTCTTATCTCTCCTTGCTATTGTGTGGAACTCTGCACTCAGATGGATATATCTTTCCCTTTCTCATTTGCCTTTCATTTATCTTTTTTCTCAGCTATTTGTAAGGCCTCCTCAGACAACCATTTTGCTTTGTTGCATTTCTTTTTTGTAGGGATGGTTTTGGTCACTGCCTCTTGTACAATGTTACAAACTTCCGTCCATCATTCTTTAGGCTCTGTGTCTATTAGGTCTAATGTCTTGAATCTATTTGTCACTCGCACTGTATAATCATAAGGGATTTGATTTAGGTCATATCTGAACTATGCCAAAGCCTTTGACTGTATGGATCACAAGAAACTGTGGAAAATTCTAAAAGAGATGGGAATACCAGACCACCTGACCTGCCTGTTGAGAAATCTGTATGCAGGTCAGGAAGCAACAGTTAGAACTGGACATGGAATGACAGACAGGTTCCAAACACGAAAAGGAGTACGTCAAGGCTGTATATTGTCACCCTGCTTATTTAACTTCTATGCAGAGTACATCATGCGAAACACTGGACTGGATGAAGCACAAGCTGGAATCAAGATTGCCGGGAGAAATATCAATAACCTCAGATATGCAGATGACACCACCCTTATGGCAGAGAGTGAAGAACTAAAGAGCCTTTTGATGAAAGTGAAAGAGGAGAGTGAAAAAGTTGGCTTAAAGGTCAACATTCAGAAAACTAAGATCAAGGCATCCGGTCCCATCACTTCATGGCAAATAGATGGGGAAACAGTGGTTGACTTTATTTTTCTGGGATCCAAAATCACTGCAGGTGGTGATTGCAGCCATGAAATTAAAAGCCACTTACTCTTTGGGAGGAAAGTTATGACTAATCTAGATGGCATATTAAAAAGCAGAGACATTACTTTGTCAGCAAAGGTCCATCTAGTCAAGTCTATGGTTTTTCCAGTAGTCATGTATGGATGTAGAGTTGGACTATAAAGAAAGCTGAGTGCAGAAGAATTGATGCTTTTGAACTGTGGTATTGGAGAAGACTCTTGAGAGTCCCTTGGACTGCAAGGAGATCCAACCAGTCCATCATAAAGGAGATCAGTCCTGGGTATTCGCTAGAAGGACTGATGTTGAAGCTAAAACTGCAATACTTTGGCCACCTGATGCGAAGACCTGAATCATTTGCAAAGACCCTGATGCTGGGAAAGATTGAGGATGGGAGGATAAGGGGATGACAGAGGATGAGATGCTTGGATGGCATCACCAACTCAATGGACATAGGTCTGGATAGATGCCGGCAGTTGGTGATGGAAAGGGAGGCCTGGCATGCTGTGGTTCATGGGGTCGCAAAGAGTCGGACACGACTGAGTGACTGAACTGAACTAAACTGAATGGCACAATGGTTCCCCCTACTTTCTTCAAGTCTGAATTTTGCAATAAGGAGCTCATGATCTGAGGCCAAAGAAGGGCAATACCAAAGAATATTCAAACAGCCACAAAATTGCACTCATTTCACATGATAGTAAAGTAATGCTCAAAATCCTTCAAGCTAGGCTTCAACAATATGTGAACAGAGAACTTCCAGATGTATAAGTAGATTCAGAAAAGACAGAGGAACCAGAGATCAAATAGCCAACATCTGTTGGCTCATAGAAAAAGCAAGAGAATTCCAGAAAAACATCTACGTCAGCTTCCCTGACTTACAGCCTTTGACTGTATGGATCACAACAAACTGTAGAAAATTCTTAAAGGGATGATAATACCAGACCACCTTACCTATCTCCTGAGAAACCTTTATGCGGTTCAAGAAGCAATAGTTAGAACCAGACATGGAACAACAAACTGGTTCTAAATTGAGAAAGGAGTACATCAAGGCTTTATCCTGTCACCCTGCTTATTTAACTTATATGAAGAGTACAACATGAGAAACGCTAGACTGGATGAAGAATAAGCTGGAAATCAAGATTGCCAGGAGAAATATCAATAACCTCAAATATGCAGATGACACCACCCTAATGGCAGAAAGCTAAGAAGAACTAAAGAGCCTCTTGATGAGGGTTAAAGAGGAGAGTGAAAACGCTGGCTTAAAATTCAGCATTCACAAAACAAAGATCATGGCATCCAGTCCCATCACTTCATGGCAATTAGAGGGGGAAATGATGGAAACAGTGTCAGATTTTATTTTCTTGGGCTCCAAATTCACTGCAGGCGGTGACTGCAGCCATGAAATTGAAAGGTGCTTGTTCCTTGAAAGGAAAGTTATGACCAACCTAGATAGCATATTAAAAAGCAGAGACATGACTTTGCCAGCAAAGGTCCGTCTAGTCAAAGCTATGGTTTTTCCAGTAGTCATGTATGGATGTGAGAGTTAGACTGTGAAGAAAGCTGAGCACCGAAGAATTGATGCTTTTGAACTGCAGTGCTGGAGAAGACACTTGAGAGTCCCTTGGATAGCAAGGAGATCAAAACTAGTTAGTCTTAAAGAAATTAGTCCTGAATATTCATTAGAAGGACTGATGCTGAAGCTCCAATACTTCACCTGATGTGAAGAGCCAACTTATCAGAAAAGACCCTGATGCTGGGAAAGTTTGAAGGCAGGAGAAGAGGACAACAGAGGATGAGATGGTTGGATGGCATCACCAATTCAATGGACATGAACTTGGGCAAATTTGGAGAGATGCTGAGAGACAGGGAGGCCTGGCTTGCTGCAGTCCATGGGTTCACAAAAAGTTGGACATGACTCCCTTCCTTCTCCCAAGACTCCACAGAACACAGAAGACCCTGGACAGCCTGAAAAATCCAGGTGAATGAGTGAGCCTCTCCAAGACCTGAAGCTCTTGTTCAGGAAGGATAAAAAGGGACTTTCCTGGTGGTTCAGTGGTTAAGAATTTGCCTTGCAAGGTTGGGGACACACATTCAATCCCTGCTTGGGGAACTAAGATCTCACATGCAGTGGAGTAGCTAAGTCCATGTGCCAAAACTCAAGAGCCCATAAGCTGCAATGAAAGATTCCACGCTTCAGAAGTAAGATGCCATGTTCTACAACAAAGACCTGATGCAGCCAAATATGCAAGTTAAGTAAATAATTATTTTTATAAAAAAGGAAGGACAAAGAGATTTCTTAGACCCAAGGCTAAAAACCCATGGGCACTATCTTCCTTTCTGTCTTCCTGTACTCCAGCCCCCTTACAGAATAACTGGTTCTGGTAGATTTAGATAATTATTGTCCTCTACTTTCACTTTCAAAATTTGTTACGAGTGCTGCTATAGCCCTGCGCCTACACCCCAGACAGAACTCCTCTGCCCAGGAAGGGTGCTTAGTGTGACTCACCAGAAGCCTCAGGACTCCACATTTATCATGATTTAAACTCACTACAACACTTGTTTTAATGTTCCTGCTTCCTACTTATTATTCACGACTGAAGCTCTGATTGGTGCAACTACAAAGGTATTCGTTACTTTAACATTTCTATACTTCATCCCTTGCCCCAGAATGGACAGAAAACTCCCTGGTTCCCATTGCTCAAACTCTTGCCTCCTCCCCTCAGTTGACAGAATGCTGGATGTGCTTATCCAGAGATGAGCCCATCATTGACGACAGCAACCCCACCGTCCACCTAGTAAAGAGTTTTAGCCAACTTCCTAGGAAACATGAAGTTTCAAAGACCCCAGGCTGGAGCAAGGAAGCCGGGGAACCTTGTTTTTTGCTCCCTTCTTGCTGCAGCAGGGTCCCAATAAGGCCTTGCCTGAATTTCCTGTCTAGCCTCTCAGTTCAGTTCAGTTCAGTCGCTCAGTCGTGTCCGACTCTTTGCGATACCATGAATCACAGCATGCCAGGCCTCCCTGCCCATCACCAACTCTCAAGGAAGGCCAAGAACCCTGGTCAGAATCAGATTTATGGCACCCAATGTGGGCACTTGTCCTCCTCTTGGGAGAGGATCTGGAACTCTGAGACCACCGATCACAGCTTCACCGTGGGTGACGAGTGGCCCCCAAGCTCTTGTTTCAGTGTCGCCACGTTTCCTAAGTCTGCCTTCCGGGTCCTTGGCAGCCTCAGGACTCTCATTCACACAATGCCCACCCCTCCCACTCGTGCACTTCCCTCTCCTGAAATCTCTCTTCTCCCTCTGTCTTCTCTTTCCAAGAGAGTGGACCCCGGGCAGCTACAGCATTACTCCTCTCACCGTGTGAGACCTGCTCTCTGTTGCCCTTGATGGGTGACAGACAGAGGCGGGAGAGGCTCGCCTCACCCCGCACAGACCTTGGTCCAGCAGGCTCTCCATGACCAGAGATGTGCAAGAGTGACTGATGTTCAAACCTCATATCATGCAGTGGCTGGAAGTCCTTTGGTCCCAGTATTCTCAACTCTATTTCCCTACTGTCTCTTTTCCAGCCTTTTCTGTCTCTCCTCCCTTGACCTCTCCCTTGATCCTCACACCTGAACTCCAGTACCATTCATTCTGAAAACTGCTTCTTTGTGTCTAAATTTTTGTCCTTGGTGTCCTTCTTTTACGTAGCTCTGCTTGCCCAACTACTCGTGCAAGTCTCTGCCAACACTATGGGCCTGGTGGTGCACCTACTTCTTGAAACAGAAAGCAGCCCACATCGCCCGATGCTCCAGCCCTGGGTTACTTGGTGGGATTTTAGGGAACAACAAGTAAAGACAGGAGCTTGCGATTATCTCTTCTCTGCTTTTGCAGTTTAACTAACAGTCCTGACCGAGGGTCTGCACTCTCCTCTGCACTGTGACTCTTCTGCCCGGGCTCTCAGTACCTGCCTGACTCTCTGTCTTCCCCCAGATTGAAGGGGGAGAAGGGCCATTTTATATTCAAGAGGAAAACTATGAGATCTCTGGTTCAGTCTTTCAGTAAAAATTAACCTGTAAAAGAGCTCTATTTAACTGGCTTAAAGGAAATTGAGCACTTATATACATCCTCAGAAATCTAAAGGAGGCTCCCCAGAACACCTTTTCCATGTGACTTGGGCAATGTTCAGTATTTAATCAATGTCTGGTATAAGAGTTAGTTTAAGCTTCCGAGTTTAATTAATATAGACCTGTTTTTAGAGTGATCAACGTTAAATATAACACTTTAATCCTATCTATGGTTACAGAAAGTCAGTAACTGAATATTGTTTGTTATAAAATTTGTGAACAGGAGAAATAAGCTGATATAATTAAATCTTTAAGAAAATATTAAGAGCTTAGAACTTCTTGGTAAATTCTATGGCAAAAACTATGTTTTGGAAAAGCTCATCTAAAACACTCCCTCCAATTTTGGTAAATGGAAACTAAATTAAGTTTAATGATAGGAAATCACTGAATACCCAGGCCATTTCAAATAAGACAAAATATTGGTACCACTAATTGTTGAACAGCTCTAAGTTTACCTATTGTCTTCTTGTGAAGAAAGAAACTAAAGATGTTTGGTGCCACCCTCCAAACCTATAGAATGCTAATGCAGAAGACAGTTCACGGTTGCTTAAGAAAAGTAGGATGTGTGTTTTTAGAAAAGATGTGAGGAATGAGAATGTATCTTATTAAAAGGAAAAAGAGTGATTTGCTGGTTATTTCTTAAGGGAAAGAATAAGGCACAAAGAATGGCTATAGAAAGCTGCATGAGGTTCGCAGAGGAGGAACATTGAGAAAAGAATTTTATAGGTGGTCAGGATTTTCTAAGGTTGGATTGAATTGAATTAGATAAATGGATTTTATCAAGAGTAGGCTGATGCAAGACTGGGTTTGGTTTCTCTCTCTCCTAGGAGAACAATGCTTTCCTGGAATACTCCTTTTTATATCAGATTGTGTGAGTTCTATACTTTTAAAAGTCTGTATTTACTTTTGAAATTTATTTTTCACTTTAGCTGAAGGAATGATTGTTTCATAGGGACCTATTATTCTATCAGACTGGGTATTTTAAAACTTCTTGAGATTTTTGACAGACCTCCCAAATATAACTAAAGTTCTTTGACCGCCAGCTAATTTTGGGGTGCTTCAAATGGTCATTGGAGCATCCCCAAAAGATTCTAAACTAATTGGGTTCACTTGGTATATTGAATTACACGGGAAACACTGTCCAAACTTGCTGCTGCCTGTGTCATACAGAATCACCAGGCTCTAATTTTATCATAGTCCAAGAGAGAGGGGAAGGGGTTTTGGGTTCTTCTGCTGTCAAGTCTCTCACCTTCCTCAACACCCAAAAAATCCCCTGTGGGAAAGCTCACATCCCCAGACCCTCGTTTTCTGACCTCCGTGGCATTTTCCACTGAGCCCAACTCTACTTCCTCTCGTTGATCCCTTTTACACCTCTAGGACTCCCTTCACTCCTTCACTGGGCAGTCCCTGCACACCTACTGGACTGGCCACTTCCAAGCAGTCCACATTCTATGCTTTATACATACTCAATCTCGAGGAATACATCCCAACACGGAGAAAACTGTTATAGGACATGAGCTTTATAGACAACAGATCCCCCTCAAGGAGAGTCCTGGCAACACACTGGCACTGAGTCAAACGTCCCCTACTTGGTACCCTCCATGCAAGGGACTGGGCTGACTGGAGATATCAGGTTAGGAATCTATGGGAGAATAGAGAACCCTCAAAATTCCATTAGGTAAGAAGAGAATTCAGAGCACATTCTGACTCCCTTCTGTAAAAAGTCCTCAGTGACTGTCTCCTGGGATGCCAGACTTCATTTCTATGAGCGCTGTTGGTTGTAGGTTACTCAACATGGGAGGATCCTCTTCTAAGCAGAAGAAACAGCTCTGGAATATATCCTTAGAATCTGGATATTTTAAAAAACAGACGAGCTGAACAGGAAAAACAAATTCTACTATAACATTACTCGGCTTTTATATAAGTTGAGGGGATAGAGAAAAATGGCCTGAAAATGAGTCTCTAAATTGCAAAACCATCTTGCAACCGGAGCTTCATTGTTGCAAGATGGGAATGTTCAAGCCTTCATGGTTCTTTACCCAAACCCTGCTCTACTGGGCTCCTATAATCAAAAGCCTAGGAAAAGCACTCCCGACATTTTAGATGATTCCCTTTTTAACTTTCCCCAATTTTCAGGGGTGAAAGCAAGTCTCCCCTGCTTCTCCAGAGCTACCAAGTTTCCTAGTTCCCTCTGACCAATCCCAAACTCACCTCCCTATGTCCCATATTCCCTTTGTCAACCCAGGAGAGAGACTAGAGCCCCGGGGTAACTGGTAGTCAAACTTCCTATCACTCAGGATCAGAGAAAATATGCCCTCAAAGGGAAGTGGCAAGTGGTGACAGGACAGCCACAGTACACATGCCCTTCTCTTTAACTGATTTAGCCCAGTGCAAACAAAGAGTAGGCCGGTTTATCAAAGACACAAGTAAGTTTGCTGCAGATTTTCAGGCCCTAACTCTGGCCTTTGATTTAACTTGGAAGGATGTTCAAATAGTCCTATCTATAATACTTGCTCTGGCCCTGAGGACAAAACAGAGAATTTGGGCAGCAACCCAGGGGAACAGTGACCAGCTTGAGCAAACTGAATATTTTGTTATGGGTGAAGATGCAACCCCAAGTCAGCAGCCCTATTGGTATTATCATTCCTGAGAGGGATCAGAAGCCATGAAACACGCAATCCACCATGTTATTAAAAGGGATGAGAAAAGCTAACAAAAAGCCAGTTAACTATGAAAAGGTTAACGGAGTGACTCAAGAAGAAAATGAAAACCCAGCCCTCTTTTAGGGACATCTTGTGGAGGCTTGTAGAAAATTTACTAATGTTGAGCCCTCCACTCCAGAGCATCAATCTCTGCTGTGACAACATGTCATCAGCCAGTCTGCCCCAATACGAGTCAGAAACTCCAAAAGTTACAATTAGGCCCACAAACCCTGATGTCCCAACTCCTAGAGGTGGCCTTTGGGGTATTTAATAATCTAGATCAAGTTGAGGAGGAAGAGAGATCCTGACATGAAAACAGGCAGGCCAGGGCTCAAGCTATGACCATAGCTGTCAGCAATGCCTTGCAACCTCAGGACAACCCAAGTGGGCCAAGGAAGATTAACCATCGCCTGGAGGTAAAACCAGCATGGGGGAATGCTTCAAATGTAAGTCAACCAGCCCATACGTGTGAAAAAGAACCCTCACGTCCCATGCCTAGCCTACAAACGAACAGGTCATTGGAGATGGGATTGTCCCCACTGCTGAAGACAGGGGGGTTCCTGCTTCCAAGGTGGCCATGCTGGACAACTGAGGTGGCCCGGGGATTCTGGAGGCTCCCTGCATGAGATATCTAACTCCATCAAAGAGCCCAAGTGGTCTTTGACATGGCAGGTAAGAATATCAATGTTCAAATTGATAAAGGAGACAATCTGTCTGATATCTCACACTGGGCCTCTTTCCTGCAAAAGCTGTACTGTGACTGGTGTCGACAGAAAGCCTCACATTGGTTTCTTCACCGGGCCTCTCACTTGCCAATCTGAACAGCGTTTGACCTTACATGTCTTTTATTGTGCCTGAGCGTCCTACCCAACCACTGGGGAGAGACCGTCTGATCTCCTGTGGAGCCATATTAAAGTCTGGACACCCTGAGCTGTGCCTTTTCTTGACTCTAAGACAAATCAGCTAGAAGACCAAGGGCCTGTTCCCAGCCATATTCTTCACACAGTAAACCCTGAAGTTTGGGACAATGGAACCCCTGGGAAGACTATAAACACCCAACATGTGAAAATTAGCCTTAAGCCAGAAGTCACTTACCCTAACAAGAGATAGTATCCCATAAAGTTGGAAGCAAAAACAGGTTAAAACATGGCCTCTTAATGCCCTGTCAGTCTCCATGTAATACCACTATTCTGCCAGTTGCTAAGCCAAATTGGGATACTGAATTGTACATGACCTTAGAGCAATAAATAATGCAGTGGTCTCTATACGTTCCCCTCTTGGCCAATCCTTATAATATTGGATCAGTTCAGTTCAGTTCAGTCGCTCAGTCGTGTCCGACTCTTAGCGACCCCATGAACCACAACACGAAAGGCCTCCCTGTCCATCACCAACTCCAATTGGATAGGAGATGCCAAATGGTTTACTGTGCTTGACCTCAAGGATGATTTCTTTTGCATCTCAGTTCATCCCTTTTTTGAGTGGACTAGCCCCCACTGAAACAAATGTAATACTATACCTGGACAGCACTGTCTCAGGGGTTTCAGGATAGTCCACATTTGGTCACCCAGGCCCTCAGAAAGGAACTAAGAGAAATACACCTAAAAGAAGGTGCTATTCTACAACATGCAGATAACATATTAATATGCACCCTACCATGGGGGTCTCAGATTAAACTACCATCTAAGTCTTATTTTCCATGGGGCCCAGGGTTACATGATCTCCAAAGCACAGATATCAGAGCAACAAGGTAAGTATCTGAGACATAATTCCTGAAAGTACAGAGTAATCTCTAAGTAAGCATGCTATATTAGGTGTAAGCACCCCAGAGATATTAAAAAAAAAAAAATTCTTTGTATTTTCTTAGGCATGACAGGATTTTGCAGAATTTGGATTCCAGGATTCAGATTAAGCTTCTATCTGAAGTCACCAAAGGCCCAGAACCAATACTTTGTACAAAGAGAAGAAGAGAAGACTTTTAATATCCACCAGTCCCTCACCAGAGTTCTTACTCTGGGTGTCCCCAATTTAAAAAAAAAATTTCCTTGTACGTAACTGAAAAACAGGAGACAGCTGTCAGGGTTCCTATTCAAAAGCTAGGAGAAGTTCCTCAGCCTACTAGCTATTTTTCCAGACAACTAGATTTCCAGGCCTGATGTGGTTCTGGCTGTTTCTGGGCGGTAGCTGCCACTGCTTTCTTAGTGGAAGAAGCTAATAAGCTAAGCTTTGGACAGCCACTGGATGTCCAGACCCCTCATCAAGTACAAAGGATTCTGGGGATTAAAGGCCACTACTGGCTAACTGGAGCCCACCTTACTAAGTACCAGGCTTTGCTCCATCTCCCCAGAGGTAACCTCAACACCTTCAACCTGGCTACATCAATGAACAAACATGTTCCTGTCTTGAAACCACTGGCCAAGATTATACCTGTAGGCCTGATCCAACAGACCAGGCCATAGAAAACCCTGAGGAAGAATGGATTGCTGACGGCAGTAGTTTTTAAAGATGGAATCAGGAGGGCACAGGGATACTACTGTGAGCCCTCATAGTATCATAGAAGCAAAACCTTTGCCACCCAGATGGCTGAGCTAAAAGAAACGGAGCCCCAACTTTAGGGGATGGCATCACCGACTTGATGGACACGAATCTGAGCAAGCTCTGGGAGTTGGTGATGGGCAGGGAAGCCTGGCATGCTGTAGCCCATGGGGTCGCAAAGACTGAGTGACTGAGTGACTGAACTTTAGAGGAAGGAAAAGTTATATACACACATACAGACTCAAAATATGCCTTTCTTGCTTTACATGTCTACGAGGTATCTGGAAAGAAAAAAGACTTGCCTGGTGGTCCAGTGGATGAGAATCTGCTTGTAACGCAGGGCACACGAGTTTGATTCCTACTCCAAGAAGATCCCACATGCCCTGGCCACAACTACTGAGTCTGTGCTCTAGAGCCTGTGCTCTGCAACAAGAGAAGCCACCACCATAAGAAGCTGAACACTGAAACTAGAGAGTAGCCCGCACTTGTAATAACCAGAGAAAGCCTGCAGGCAGCAACAAAGACCCAGCACCACCAAAAAAATAATTTTTTTAAAATACAAAAAGCTCTCCTATAAAATATGAGGCTGAGATATTATACTTCATAGAAGTGGCTCGAAAACCAAAGCTCATAGCAGTCATTCACTGCTGCGGGCACCAAAAGGAAAATTCTCAAATTACCCCAGGAAACAGAACAGATGGAGAGGCAAAAAAAACAGCCCTGATGCCCAGGTAGAAACAAACATTAAGAAAATTTAACAAGTCACTTGACTTCAGCAGACAGTTAACCACCAATCCTCACTATGCAGTACAGGTGGGGAAATTAAAAATTGGTTCTCTAGTAGATTCTCTTGGATCTCACAAGGTATATAAAACTCTCTGGCAGGAGGTTTCTATTTTCTCATAACCCTCAATTTTTCTCAACGATACTAATTTATGCTGTATTTCATCTTGTACTCCATTGTCTTCCCTATTATTGTAAATCTCTGACCCAGAATTTTTGGTCCAAGAAAGAGACCTGGGAATCAACAGATCCAGACCTTCTATTCAAAAAACAGAGAAACATGCTAAACTTTAATCCTGAGATTAACAAAAATATACACACAAGCAGAATGCCTTCTCATAGCCAAGACATCGCCTCCCCTGTCTGGTCCACAGGAAAGGAAGCCCCCCTCCCACCTCACCCTGCAAAGTTAACCTGGTCCCTTCCCTTTTTAGGCCTTTTCATGGCTTGTTGTTGTTCCTTTTGGCCCTGGTTTGTTTAACATTCTGGTTAAGTTCGCGTCTTCCAGGCTCCAAGTAAGATTCGTGATGGCTCAAGGAATTCGACCCACCCCAATGGAGACTGGCCTAGGTCCCTACAGGTCCTTGGGACAGTCAGCGAGAGACTTACTTCTATACCTTGAGGATAGGCTAGGGTCTTTGGTCCCTGTCCAGCAGGAAGAAGTTTCAGAAGAAGAGACCTTTGTACCATTAACCCTTAAGAATAAGGGAATAGGGACTTCCCTGGTGGTCCAATGGCTAAGACCCCATGCTCCCAATGCACAGGGCCCAAGTTCAATCCCTAGTCAGGGAACTAGATCCCATATGCCACAACAAAAATCCTGTGTTCTACAACTATCAATAAGGCCTAGCACAGCCAAATAAATAAGTGTTAAAAAAAAGAAGGGTGTAGAGTCTCTGAGGGAGGAATGAGACAAGCTGAGACCTGGAACCCTTCCCTGCCGTGCTGCAATGCTGGTACCTGGACATACCTCTCCTGTCCTCGAGCAATAAAATACAAAGAATCTGGAAGTGACTAAAAATAAACATGTGTATGTACCATTGGGGCAAATTCTGGACAAAAGTTACAAAAATACCAGAAGAGCCCAACTGCTATTTCTGAAATGAAAGTGCAAGTCGCTCAGTTGCGTCCAACTCTTTGCAACCCCGTGGGCTGTAGTCCATGGAATTCTCCAGGCCAGAATACTGGAGTGGGGAGCCTTTCCCTTCTCCAGAGGATCTTCCCAACCGAGGGATCAAACCCAGGTCTCCTGCATTGAAGGCGAATTCTTTACAAGCTGAGCCACAGCTTGCTTCTGAAGAGCCAGAAGCAAAACCTGGGTGTTGGGAGCAAAAGCAGGATACTGAGCATGCCCCCCACATGCACCACAGGGATGGGCAAACCACCTAAGCCACCCCTCCAGATCCACCCCGGACACATCTCTACGTCCACTCCTCTATAAGGAACAAGGCTGTTCCCACCTCAGGAAGCAAGCAGGCAGGGGAACCTATTACTTGTTCTCACTTCCCCATGCTGCAGCAGGGACCCCATAAAGCCTTGCCTGAAAAAAAAACAAGAAAACAAAGACCCAAGATTCAGTTCTGGGATGTACAAACTGTTCATTTCCACACAGAAAAATATTCTTGTCTCTTGCCTACTTCTCCTTAGCAGCAGCAGGAGACTATGAAGTCAAAACTTGGTGGGGGGGGCGGTTTGAAAAACTGGTATTAAGACACCCAAGCATTTTATGATGCCCTTTACTCAAGCCAGAGGTCCAGTTGCCCATTTTTGCTCAAACCCTAACCCACTACCCAATGGAAGCAGGATTCATACTGAAGGAGAAATGGACAGAATAGACATGGATGGAATGCACTGGGTATATGGTTGAAAAATATTTCCACAATGACACGATTGGATGGCTAAGCTTTAAAACCTTAGGCCAGTTAGTCTATTGCACTGACAAGGATATGACAGGTAGATAAACAACTCTGGGATACTAACTGCCTATGCAATCATTCCATACACACGCAGTGTATGCTGGGAACTTTGATTTCACCTTTCTCAATCCACTCCTGAAATGAATCCAAGCACTGAGCCAGCTCATTAAAACTGTTCACTGGATTGTCTTGAGACTTACCTAGAAATATCCCAGATGGAGATGCCTGTTTCTTTGAGTATGCATTGTTACCACGATGGAGAGTAGCTGCCCACCAATGTGTCCTTTGAAACTTGCCTTGCACACTCACCATAGCCAGTGAGATTGCTAAATTCCCTACTAACTTACAGAAGTCTCTGGCTTCCCTGCCCAAGGGGGTAGTTGACAACCAATGGGCCCTGGATGATCTACTGGCAGAACAAGGAGGAATTTGTGCAGTTGCCAATAGTTCTTGTTGCACCTACGTTAACACGTCTTCCCAGGTAGAAACCAACACTGAAAAAATTCAACAACAAATCACCTTCTCCAGCAGATAATTAACCATCAATCCTTGGTATTCAGTATGGGTGGGGAAACTGAAAACTGGTTCTCTAGTTTGTTAGAGAACAAGGTTTCCATTTTCCCACAACCCTCTTATCTTTTCAATCATATCGATTTACGTTATATTTCACCTGGTGCTTTGCTGTCTTCCATACTGTTGTAAATCTATAACTAAGACCTTTATGCTCAAGAAGCAGGCCTGACACCAACAGGTTTAGGACCTTCCATTTTAGGAATAAAGAAATATGCTAAATTTTAACCCTCAGTCATGTCAGACTCTTTGCCACCCGAAGGACTGCAGCCCACCAGGCTCCTCTCTCCATGGGGATTCTCCAGGCAAGAACACTGGAGTAGGTTGCCATGCCCTCCTCCAGGGGATCTTCCCAACCCAGGGATCGAACCCAGGTCTCCCACATTGCAGGCAGATTCTTTACCAACTGAGCCACCAGAGGAGCCCAAGAAAGAGAGAAATATGCTAAATTTTAATCCTGAAATGAACAAAAATATGCTGACCACGTAGACCAGATTCTTACCCCTGCTTGAATCTCTGATTATAATAGTCTTTTACTAGTCTTTAGCTCATGTTCCTCTAATATACTTATTTAGTTTGTTTCCTTTAGGGCACAACAGGATAATGGTACATCAGGGATTCCAGCCACTCCTTGAAACAGACTCTGGAATAACAGCAGAAGTCACCCTGAGGCCCCTCAACAAGATAGGGTGAGAGTTCCATGGCTCCAACTAGGTAGGGTCTGCAAGCTCCATGCTAACCGAAAGAAGCTACAGAAGACAGACTTTTGCCCTTCATCATCCCAATAAAGATTTCTTGACGTCCACATTGCTCAACGGGGATTTGAGACAGGAAATAGATGGGCCCCAGGCTGAGCAGCTGGAATCTGTCCCCTGTGAACAGATACTCCAGGATAAAGATAATGGAAGGAGCAAGGAGAAGCTGAGTCCTGCTTGGAGAGAAGATAAAGAGACCACATATTTCTCATTCTTGAGGTCAAGGAGACCTCCTAAACTACACAAAGACTTCTGCGCAAAAAGACTTCTCAGAGGTCAAAGAACACAGGGAGCACCAGATCATAATATGTAATATTTCCCAGAAACCCTTGCACTGGAATCCATCTTGGTTAAAAGATGTGCATGCACAAGGAGACCCTGAAGTAAACCAATATGGATTCAGAGCCAGGCAAGCAAGATGATTGGCCAAAGAACTGCCCCGTATAAGTGGCATCAACTATGCTGAGGGCGCAACCCCTTCTCTGAGCCTGCTTATATATGTCCATCTACACATACTCTTTTTCCCTCTTAACAAACACTTTGCTTCACTATCTCAGTCTCTTTGTCAAAATTCCTTTCTCCAAAGGAGATGACTCAGAGACTTGTAACTAGCCTTTGGCCCTCCTGGTCTAGTGGCAAGGATTTGGTACTCTCATTTCCATGGCCTGGCTTCAATCTCTGGTTGGGGAACTGAGATCCGGCTTGAAGCCACTGCAGGTCAAAACCACCTGAGATCATCGCCACTTTTATTCAACATAGTTTTGGAAGTCCTAATCAATCAGGCAAGGAAAAAGAAATAAAAGGAATCTGAGTAGGAAAAGAAGTAAAACTGTCACTGTTTGCAGATCACATGATATTATACATAGACCATCTTAAAGATGTTACCAGAAAACTAGAGCTCAATGAATTCAGTAAAGTTGCAGGATACAAAATGAATACATAAATCTCTTGCAATCCTATACACTAACAATGAAAGATCAGAAAGAGAAATTAAGGAAACAATCCTACTGACCATCACATCAAAAAGAATAAAATACTTTTGAATAAACCCACTTAAGGAGGCAAAAGATCAGTACTCAGAAAACTATAAGATGTTGATGAAATAAAGATGACACAAACAGATGGAAAGATACACCATGTTCTTGGATTATAAGAATCAATATTGTCAAGATGTCTATACTACCCAAGGCAATCTATAAATTCAGTGCAATCCCTATCAAATTACCAATGGCATTTTTCACAGAACCAGAAGAAAAATCTTTAAATTTGTATGGAGATACAAAAGACCCTGAATAGCCAAAGCAACCCAAAGAAACACAGAGTTGGAGGAAGCAGACTTCCTATTTCAGACTATACTAACAAAGCTACAGTAATCAAAATAGTATAGTACCTGAAGCCAGATATCCTGGAGTGTGAAGTCAAGTGGGCCTTAGGAAGCATTACTATGAATAAAGCTAGTGGAGGTGATGGAATTCCAGCTGAGCTATTTCAAGTCCTAAAAGACGATACTGTTAAAGTACTGCACTCAATATGCAGGAAATTTGGAAAACTCAGCAGTGGCCACAGGACTGGAAAAGATCAGTTTTTCATTTCAATCCCAAAGAAAGACAATGCCAAAGAAGGTTCAAACTATGGCACAATTGTACTCATTTCATATGCCAGCAAAGTGTTGCTCAAAATCCTTCAAGCTAAGCTTCAACAGTACATGGATCAAGAACTTCCAGATGTATAGGAGGCTGGATTTAGAAAGGGCAGAAGAAACAGAGATCAAATTGCCAACATCCACTGGATCATAGAAAAAGCGAGGGAATTCCAGAAAAACATTTACTTCTGCTTTACTGACTATGCTAAAGCCTTTAACTGTGTGGATCACAACAAACTTGGAAAATTCTTATAGAGATGGGAATACCAGACCTCCTTACCTGTCTCCTGAGAAACCTGTATGCAGGTCAAGAAACAACAGTTAGGACCAGACATGGAACAACAGACTGGTTCATAATTAGGAAAGGAGTATGTCAAGGCTGTATATTATTACCTTGCTTATTTAACTTCTATGCAGAGTACATCATGCAAAATGCCAGGCTGATGAATCATAAGCTGGAATCAAGATTGCTGGGAGAAATATCAATAACTTCAAATATGTAGATGATACCACTTTAATGGCAGAAAGTGAAGAGGAACTAAAAAACCTCTTAATGAAAGTGAAAGAGGAGAGTGAAAAAGCTGGCTTAAAACTCAACATTCAGAAAACTAAGATCATGACATCTGGTCCCATCACTTCATGGCAAATAGATGGAGAAAAAGAAACAATGAGAGATTTTCTTTTCTTGGGTTCCAAAATCACTGAAGATGGTGACTGTACCCATAAAATGAGGATGCTTGCTCCTTACAAGAAAAGCTGTGACAAACCTAGACAGCATATTAAAAAGGAGAGACATCACTTTACCAACAAAGGTTCGTATAGTCAAAGCTGTGGTTTTTCCAGTAGTCATGTATGGATGTGGGAGATGGACTATAAAGAAGGCTGAGTGCTGAAAAATTGATGCTTCTGAACTGCTGTGCTGGATAAGACTCCTGAGAGTCCTTTGGACAGCAAGGAGATCAAACCAGTCAATCGCAAAGGAAATCAACCCTGAATATTCATTAGAAGGACTGATATTGAAGCTGAAACTCCAATACTTTGGCTACCTGATGTGAAGAGCTGACTCATTGAAAAAGATCCTGATGCTGGGAAAGACGGAGGACAGGAAAAGAAGGGGACGACAGAGGACGAGATGATTGGATGGTATCACCAACTCAACGGACATGAGTTTGAGCAAATTCTGGGAGATAATGAAGGACAGGAAAGCCTAGCATGCTGCAGTCCATGGGGTCACAGAGTTTGACATGACTGAGTTTTTGAACAACAGAAACTGGCACAAAAACAGAAGTACAGATCAATGGAATAGGATACAAAACCTAGACATAAACCCCACATGCATACATGTCTAAGATGCTAAGTCGTGTCTGACTCTTTGTGACCCTATGGATGGTAGCCCACCAGGCTCCTCTGTCCATGGAATTTCCCATGCAAGAATACTGGAGCACGTTGTTATTACCTTCTCTAGGAGATCTTCCTGACCCAGAGATCGAACTCGCGTTTCCTGCATTAGCAGGCGGAATATTTAACACAGAGCCACCTGGGAAGCCGAATAAACCCCACAACCACAGTCAATTAATCTATGACAAAGGAGCCAAGAATAGACAATGGAAAAAAAAAAAGACAGTCTCTTCAATAAATGATGCTGGAAACTCTGAACAGCTACGTGTACAAGAATGAAGTTAGAAAATTCTCTAACACTCTATACAAAAATAAACTCAAAATGGGTTAAAGACCTAAATGTAAGGCCAGATACTATAACCCTTGGAGGGAAATGTAGGCAGAACACTTCCTGACTTGAATCACAGGAAGATCTTTTTGGATTCATCCCCTAGAGTAATAAAAATAGACAAAAATAAACAAATAGGACCTAATTAAAAGTTTTTGCATAGCAAAGGAAACCATAAATAAAATCAAAAAGAATGGGAGAAAATATTTACAAAGGAAGCAATGAACAAGGGATTAACTTTCAAAATAAACAGCTCATGAGGCTTAATACCATCAAAACCAAACTATCCAATCAAAAAATGAGCAAAAGACCTAAATAGACATTTCTCCAAAGAAGACATACAGATGACCAAGAGGCACATGAAAAGATGTTCAACATCACGAATTATTAGAGAAATGCAAAGCAAAACTACAATGAGATATCACCTCACACCAGTCAAAATTGCCATCAGCAAAATATCCACAAACAATAAATGCTGGAGAGGGTGTGGAGAACAGGGAGCACTCCTTCACTATCAGTAGGAATGTAAATTGGTACAGCTACTATGAAGAATAGTAGGAGGTTCCTTAAAAAACTAAAAACAGAGCTACCATATGACCCTGCAATCCCACTCCTGGGTATATATCCAGAGAAAAACAGTCCAAAAGGCTACATTCACCCCAGTGTTCACTGTAGTGCTATTTACAATAGCCAAGACATGGAAGCAACGTAAATGTTCATCAACAGAGGAAGGAATACAGAAAATGTTGTACGTGTACACAACAGAATATTATTCAACCATTAAAAACAATGAATTAATGCCCTTTATAGCAAGCAACATGAATGGGCCTAGAAATTGTTATCTGAGTGAAGTAAGTCAGAGAAAGATCAGTATCATATGACATCCCTTATATACAGAATCTAAAAAGAAATGTTACAAATAAACTTATTTACAAAACAAAAACAGACTCATAGACTTAGGAAAAAAACAGCTTATGGTTATAGGGTGAAGGGGGGGGAGGAATAGTTAGGGAGTTTGAGATCAGCATGTACACACTGCTATATTTAAAATGGATAACCAACAAGGACCTACTACTGTACAGCACAGGGAACCCTGCTCAATGTTATGTGGCAGCCTGGATGGGAGGGGCTTTGGGGGAGAATGGATACACGTATATGTATGACTGAGTCCCTCTACACTATACCTGAAACTATCACAACATTATTAATTGGCTATGTTCTAATATAAAATAAAAAGTTTACCAAAAAAAAGGAGAAACCTCTCTAATGCTATACATAAACTCAAAATGGATTCAAGAACTAAATATAAGACCAGATACAATAAAACTTTCATAGGAAAATATAAGCAGAACACCCTTTGACATAAATCACAGCAATATCTTTTTGAATTCTCTTGCTAGAGTAATGAAAATAAAGACAAAGTAAATGAGACCCAGTTAAACTTGAAAACTTTTGCACGACAAAGAAAACCATAACACAATGAAAAGTCAACCCACAGATCGGGAAAAAAAATACTTTTAAACAAAGCCAAGGAATTAATCTCCAAAATATACAAACAGGTTTTATAGGCTCAATATAAAAAAAAAAAACAAGCCAATCAAAAATGAACAGATCAAAATAGACTCTTCTCCAAAGTGCACATAAAGGGAGTGTCTCCAGCCATTCATACTCCCAGGCAGTCAGCACTAGGTGGCCAGGTTTTGTGCGCAACTGGGTCGAATGTGAGGGTGCCTCTAGGGTGACGCTCATGAGAGTTTTGATGAAACTGAGTCATGACAGTGTAACCACTGAATTAAAGAATGGAACACAGGTCCATGTATCAATCACAGGTGTAGCTATCAGCATGAATACACACCTTAAAGCAGTGAAAACGACCCTGAAGAACAGAGAACCTGTACAACTGAGTATTTGAGGAAATAACATTCAATATTCTGTTCTGCCAGTTTACCTCTGGATGCACAACTCGTAGATGTGGCACCCAAGATGAAATCTAAGAAAACGGAAGCTGTTGCAGGAAGACCGAGGCAGAGGAAGAGGGGGTCCCAGGTGACAATGTCTCTCAAGACTAATGTTTCCAAGTAGCAGGGGCAGAAGACTGAATATGTGACAGAGGAAGAATTTGAGACCAGGCAGAAGAATGTGGAGCCCTAAGCAATAATGTCTCTGGAGGTTACTGTTTCAGAGTGGTGGATGTTCAAGTTGTATTACAGGCTTTGTTTGATTGAAGCAGTTTTTATTAAGCATAAGTGCATCACAGAGCTCTCTATTGACTATATCATATTGTTTTAATAGTTCATATATATATTCATGGTATCAATATAGTAAGAGCTAAGTATTACTACTAGGCAATCCCACAGTAATTCCAATCTTAGATTAGGCTTTAAAATTTTTTTCTTGAAAATATTTCTTACATCTTTTTAATTAGTTTTATTGGAGGCTAATTATTTTACAATATTTTATTGGTTGGTTTTGCCATACATTGACATGAATCCGCTCCGGGTGTACATGAGTTCCCCCTCCCGAACCCCCCTCCCACTTCCCTCCTCCCGTTATCCTCCCTCTGGGTCATCCCCGCATACCAGCTCCGAGCATCCTGTAACATGCATCGACCCTTTATTTCCAGTTCAGTGCTCCATCGTGTCCGACTTTTTGCGACCCCATGAACCACAGCACACCAGGCCTCCCTGTCCATCACCAACTCCCACAGTTCACCCAAACCCATGTCCATTGAGTCAGTGATGCCATCCAACCATCTCATCCTCTGCTGTCCCCTTCCCTTCCTGCCCTCAATCTTTCCCAGCATCAAGGTCTTTTCAAATGAGTAATTGGAAGCTAATTACTTTACAATATTGTAGTGGTTTTTGCCATACATTGACATGAATCTGCCACGGGTTTACACGTGTTCCCCATCCTGAACCCCCTTCCCACCTCCCTCCCCTGGACTAGCGATCTGTTTCACATATGATAATATACATCTTTCAATGCTATTCTCTCAAATCATCCCACCCTCACCTTCTCCCACAGAGTCCAAAAGACTGTTCTATACATCTGTGTCTCTTTTGCTGTCTCACATATAGGGTTATCGCTACCATCTTTCTAAATTCCATATATATGAGTATACTATACTGGTGTTTTTCTTTCTGGCTTACTTCACTCTGTATAATAGGCTCCAGTTTCATCCACCTCATTAGAACTGATTCAAATGTATTCTTTTTAATGGCTGAGTAATATTCCATTGTGTATATGTACCACAGCTTTCTTACCCATTCGTCTGCTGATAGACATCTAGGTTGCTTCCATGTGTCCTGGCTATTATAAACAGTGCTGCGATGAATTTCTTTTTTGTTTTCTCAATTTTTTTTAATTAATTTATTTTTTATTGGAGGCTAATTATTTTACAATATTATATTGGTTGGTTTTGCCATGCATTGACATGAATCTGCCCCAGGTGTACATGAGTTCCCCCTCCTGAACCCCACTCCCACCTCCCTCCTCCCTTTATCCTCCCTCTGGGTCATCCCCGCACACCAGCCCCGAGCATCCTGTAACATGCATCGACCATGAACTGGTGATTCATTTCACATATGACAACATACATGTTTCAATGCCCTTCTCCCAAATCATCCCACCCTCACCCTCTCCCACAGAGTCCCAAAGACTGTTCTATATATCTGTGTCTCTTTTGCTGTCTTGTATACAGGGTTATCATTTGCATCTTTCTAAATTCCATATATATGCGTTAGTATACTGTATTGGTGTTTTTCTTTCTGGCTGACTTCACTCTGTGTAATAGGCTCCAGTTTCATCCACCTCATTAGAACTGATTCAAATGTATTCTTTTTAATGGCTGAGTAATACTCCATTGTGTATATGTACCAAAGCTTTCTTATCCATTCGTCTGCAGATGGACATCTAGGTTGCTTCCATGTCCTGGCTATTATAAACAGTGCTGCAATGAACATTGGAGTACATGTGTCTCTTTCAGTTCTGGTTTCCTCGGTGTGTATGCCCAGGAGTGCGACTGCTGGATCATATGGCAGTTCTATTTCCAGTTTTTTGAGGAATCTCCACACTGTTCTCCATAGTGGCTGTGCTAGTTTGCATTCCCACCAACAGTGTAAGAGGGTTCCCTTCTCTCCACACCCTCTCCAGCATTTATTGCATGTAGACTTTTGGATAGCAGCCATTCTGACTGGTGTGAAATGGTATCTCATTGTGGTTTTGATTTGCATTTTTTTGATTATGAGGGATGTTGAGCATTTTTTCATGTGTTTGTTAGCCATCTTTATGTCTTCTATGAATTTCTTTTATGAATGTATATGGAATATACACCTTTTTATTTCACATGCGCTTATGCATTTTATTGTTTTAACTTGACTCCATTCTACAAGTGTAGTAAGCAGAACCTTATTACAAGTGAAATAAGTTCTTTTTGGTGTTTTAGAAACTGAAGTCCTATGGAATGAGGTCTGAAATGGATTCTCCTTTCCTGAGTTTTGTTCCATGAAAACTTACTTTCTAAGTAAAAGCTGATGTTCATCATCTAATTAAGGAGTCATTGATTTTTGTTGTCATTGTTAGCTTTTGGGGGTTTTTGGTTTGGGTTTACTTTTTTTTTTTTTTTTGACCACTGCATGGAACATGAGATTCTAGTTCCCCGACCAGGGATCAAACCCATGCTCCCTGTATTTGAAGTGCAGAGTCTTAACCACTGGACTGCCAGTGAAGTACCTATTTTACTTTTTTGATAGGTTCTCAATAGAATATAGTTTTACATTCTCCTGAGTTGAAACTATAAATAATGTTCACTAGATTATCTGTTGTGAGCAATGTTGAAACCTGTAAATACAGAATGTACTATCATTGGCTCCTTTATCAAATACTTTAACAAGTAGTCCTTTAAGAACAAAAGGAAGAAGACCTTCTTATTGGCCAGCAAAACTGGATTCTTTCCAAGCATTAGAAAGGATTTTTAAAAATTGTTTTAATTAGTTAGATTTAGAGAAAATTGTTGTTTGTTTGGTCACTAAATTGTGTCTCTTTTGCGACCCCATGGACTGTGGCCCACCAGGCTCCTCTGTCCATGGGATTTCCCAGCCAAGAATGCGGGAGTGGGTTGCCATTTCCTTCTCCAGAGGATCTTTCCAACCCAGTGAACAAATCTTCATCTCTTGCACTGGCATGTGGATTCTTTACCACTAAGCCACACAGGGAGCCCTAGAGAAAAATACTGCTCAGTATATAGTTTCTTACAAAGTTTACTACTGTTTGTTTATAAACGATGGAAGGAAACCTATCTGAGGATTGGAATGAACTAGATTCTGTATTTTCATTTAATCATATATGTGGGTTTGTTTGTTAATGAGAAGGAAAAGTTCTGCCAAGATTGTTATCAAAAAAGGAAGTATAGGCCTTGTAGGGAATTACGTAAATTGAGATAGCAACAGCATTTCTGTGTGGTGTGCATATATGCGTCTCACTCTTTTCCATCCTCTTGGTGCTCCTAGAAGTGAGTGCAAGCAGAAGGTAAGGGAACCCAGCAATGCATCAAGATGGAAAGATTTGATGGGGACAAACAGAAAAGAACAAGTAGTGAGTAAACGTGAGAAGACTCCTGCCCTCTTGGAGCTTATAGGCTAAAAGGCAAACAGTGTTAGATACACACTGATGTGTAACTGCAAATTGTGAATACTCTGATAAGGAATACTTTGTATTAACTTGTCTGTTAAAAAACCAGTGGAAGCTCATTTTGATTTTAAGTCAAATGCCAATAACAAAGGATTCTTAACTCTGGGGAAAAGAGAAGAAGACATACAGATGACCAAAAAGCACATGAAAAGATGCTCAATATTGCCAATTATTAGAGAAATGCAAATCAAAACTACAATGAGTTATCACCTCACACCAGTCAGAATGGACATCAGAGTCTATCAACAATAAATGCTGGAGAGGGTGTGAAGAGAGCCTTCCTACAATGCTGATGGGAATGTAAATCAGTACAGCCACTATAGAGAATAGTACTGAGGTTCCTTAAAAACTAAAAATACAACTATCATATCATCCAGCAATCCCACTCCTGGGCATATATCTGGGGAAATATTCGAAAAAATACATGCATACCTATGTTCACAGCAGCACTATTTTCAATGGCCAAGCCATGGAAGCAACCTAAATGTCCATCAACAGAGGAATGGATAAAGGGGACATGGTACATATATACAATCGAGTACTACTCACCCAGAAAACAGAATGAAATAACACCATTTGCAGCAATATGAATGGACCTAGAAATATCATATTAAATGAAGTAAATCAGATGAATATCCTATGATATCACTTCCATGTGGAATCTAAAAAACTGATACAGATGAACTTATTAACAAGTACAGAAACTGACTCACAGACTTCAAAAACAAATGTATGGTTACCAAGGTGAAAGGTGTAGGGAAGGGATAAACTAGGAGCTTGGGATTAACACATATATTATTAAGAAAGATAACCAACAAGGACCTATTGTATAGCACAGGGAACTCTACTCAATATTCCGTAATACCTTACATGGGAAAAGAAACTGAAAAAGAATGTGTATATATATCTAACTGAATTACTTTGCTGTACCCCTGAAACTAACACAACACTGTAAATCAACTATAGTCCAATCTAAAATTAAATTAAAAAGGAAAAATGGACTAAATATCAAAATGTAAGGCCAGATACTATAAAACTCTTAGAGGAAAACATAGGCAGAACACTGTGCCATAACTGCAGCAATATCTTTTTGAATCTACCTTCTAACGTAACAAAACTAAAAACAAAAACAAACAAACAGAATCTAATTAAACTTAAAAGCTTTAGCACAGCAAAGGAAACCAAAACAAAATGAAAAGACAAGCCACAGAATGGGAGAAAACATTTGCAAATAGAGCAACTGATAAAGGATTAATCTCCAAAGTATACAAACAGCTCATGTAGCTCAATATAAAAAAACAAACAAAAAACCCAATCAGAAAATGGGTAGATCTCAATAGATGTTTCTCCAAAGAAGATATACAGATGGTTGAAAAGCACATGAAAAGATATTCAACATCAGTAATTATTAATATTAGAGAAATGCAAATCAAAACTACAGTGGGGTATCGCCTCACACCAGTTAGAATGACCATCAAAAAGTCCACAAACAATAAATGCTGGAGAGGGTGTGAAGAGAAGGGACCCTTCGTACACTGTTGGTGGGTATGTACATTGGTACAGCTGCTGTGGAGAACAGTATGGCAATTTCTTGAAAACTAAAAATAGAACTAGCGTTGGATCTAGCAATCCCATTCCTGGGCATATAGCTAGAGAAAACCATAATTCAAAAAGATACATACACCCCAGTGTTCACTGCAGCACTATTTATAATAACCAGGACATGGAAGCAACTTAAATATCCATCAACAGAGGAGTGGATAAATAAGATGTGGGATGTATACACAATGGTTTATTACTCAGCCATAAAAAGAATGAAATAATACCATTTGCAGCAACATGAATAGACCTAGAGACTGTCATCCTGAGTAAAGTCAGAAAAAGACAAATATCATATGCTATCACTAACATGTGGAATCTTAAAAAAAAAAAAAAAGGCTACAAATGAACTTATCTACAAAAACAGAATGAGTGTTACAGTTGTAGAAAATGAGCTTATGGTTACCAGGACAGTAAAGGGTGGAGGGAAAAACTGGAAGATTGGGATTGACGTATACACACTATATGTAACTATAGATAACTACGTAAATGCTATATGTAAAATAGATAACTAATAAGGACCTATCGTATAGCACAGGGAACTCTACTCAGTATTCTGTAATGGCCTATACGGAAAAAGAATCAAAAGAGAGTGTATATATGTGTACGCATAACAGATTAACTTGGCTGTACACTTGAAACAACACTGTAAATAAACTATACTCCAATAAAAATTTTTTTATTTTATATTTATTTTTTCAAAAACAATTTTAGGAATCTTTACTTAAAGACAACCTTATCTTAAAATGGAGTAACTTTGGTTTTACGAGCAGCAAGCAAAGTACAGAAGCAAAAATGCATTACAGGAGCATTAAGTTCTACATTAGGTCACAGCGTCTAATCTGAAATCACACCCATAATATCATTTTTCAGGATATCTGGGAAATAGTTATTTCCCAGGATGTCTGAACCATAGCTACTCTATTTTGACTTTTAATTGTAAAAAAAAGAAAATTTTTTTTAATAGCCAAAGCAGATTTCACCATTAATGACCTCAGTGTTTTTCTAGGTATGAGAAGATGTAAGAATTGGAACTCATAAAACCTTTTTCTGAAAAGATCTAACTATCTGAAGGCCTGTTCTGCCAGTTTTCTTTTTTTTTTTTCCAGAGGCACAATTGAACAAACAAAACAGAAGCAAACTCACAGATCCAGAGAACAACCTGGTGGTCGCAGGAAGAAGTGGGTAGGGGGGATGAGGGAAATCGGTGAGACAGGTTAAGAGGTACAAACCTCCAGTACAAAATAAATGTGTCACAATACGGGGACTATAATCAATAAGTATAACATCTGTATGCTGATATATCAAAACTAGACTTATTAGAATGTATAAAAATATCTAATCACTATGTTATACACCTGAAATGAATACACTATTGTTATGCCAATTATTCTTCAATCAAAAATTTTTAAATGTTACAAATGAACCTACAAAACAGAAACAGAATCACAGACTTAGAAAATAAATTATGGTTTTATTTTATAACCACAGACTTATGGTTACCTAAGGGGAAAGGTCATGGGGGGTGTATAAATTGGGAGTTTGGGATTGATATATACACATTACCATATTTAAAATGGATGACCAACAAGGACCTACTGTATAGCAGAGGAAACTCTACTCAATATTCTGTAATAACCTAAATGGGAAAAGAATTTGAAAAAGAATAGATATATGTATAACCAAATCACTTTCCTGTACATCTGAAACTATCGCAACATTGTAAATGAACTATTCTCCAAAATAAAATAAAGTTTAAAAATAAAAAATTTAAAAAGTATATGCTTTTAAGTAAAACAATGACTTCTTTTTTTTATTTAATTGATAAAGCACAATGCCAAAAACATTAACAGTTAAAATTTCACCAAATGAAAAAATACTATAGAATACACAGTTGTAAAAAGCTACATTGTTATTTTACAACTGCCTCAGGCTGCAAAAAGAAAAAAAACCCAATGCCATACCTAAGTTATCCCTCTCTCAAAATAATGCCATTTATGTTATAAACCATGAGCACCCCATCAAAAGACGGGAACTGCTTTTGTTAATTCATATATATATATATGACTGTATCACTTTTGCAATGACTTCTTAAAAAATTTGAAAATGATTACACATAAAAGTGGTCTGTGTATATGATACATCCTACAGTTGATTACGCACTTGAACTCTCTTACCTCTTTGAGAAGATGGACTCAGATTTTGTGGGCTCAGTCGGTCACCTTATAGACATTTCTGAGGGTGTCTGGCCAACTCATGGGGACTTCCCCTTCTGGAGGAACTGTCTTTGATCCCCAGAGATAGGTGTTTTTAACTATAAGACACTGTCCCAAGGCCCAGGTGTCCCATTCTTCTTTAAGTTCCATTGGAAACCAGTGTATCCTTACAATAAGTTACTAAGCCTATTTACCTTAGCTTCATTTGGATTCTATGACTCATAATCAAATGAGCCTTAATTCGCCCAGCAAGGTGAAATAATAAATTATTTTAACAGCGATAGAATTTCCCTTAGGGATGGAATTTTTTTTATGAACATTATTGTGAAATTACTCATAAAGGTAACCATTAGAAACAACCAAAACATTCATCAACAGGGACCAGTTGAAGTAAACTATGCAATAAAAACAACCATATCGATTCCTACATATGAATATGACATCTACAAGATGCATTAAGTGGAGAAAACAAAATAGAGTATGTCTATAATACTTCCTCTTATGTGAGTGTATTTATATACTTTATTTATAAAGGTATATAAAATAAAACAAAAATTTTAAATTAAAATATGGTTACCTATTGTGATAGAGAAACAAAAAAGGGCTAGGAATAGAAGCAGGATTTTTCTGAATATACCTCATAAAAGTTTTTATTCTTGGTAATGTAATTGCTTTATTATGTTCATGAAGAAGAAGAAGTCGCTCAGTCGTGTCCGACTCTTTGCGACCCCATGGACTGTAACCTACCAGGCTCCTCCCTCTATGGGATTCTCCAGGAAAGAGTACTGGAATGGGCTGCCATTTCCTTCTCCAGGGATCGAACCCGGGTCTCCCACATTCCAAGCAGAGGCTTTAACCTCTGAGCCGCCAGGGAAGCCTGGTATTCATAAGATTAATCACTAAGAATAAAAAAAGGCTAAAATAAATGAATATAACCATATATCACTCTGGTGACATAACTAAAAGAGAAAACAAATTATTTCAAATGACTTTCCAATACAATATTTTGATTTTAAATTCTTATGTGGATTATATTTTAAGGGGAAAAAGAACAAAAAACATAAAGGATTCAATAGTCTTAATACTTGTAGAAATATTTGTACTACCACTTTGAGATTATTTCACATATACTGTAGGATATAGCAAATGGTTATACAGAATTTGATGGGAAACATGGGTAAAAGTTGCAGTTTTACAAGATGAAAAATTTTCTAGAGATGGATGATGGTGATGGTAGCATTTGTGAATGTATTTGATACCAATGAACTGTACAGTTAAAAATGTACCACAGCAAAAAAAAAATGGGGAAAAAGGTTAAAAAAAATTGTCGGGAAACAATTTTCAGTAAAAGAGAGATTCAAGTAGAACATAAAATATACTGAATACATTTCTTATAATTTTACAATTTAACTGGTAATATCTACATTAAAAGTTTTATTTTCCTCATAAATCTTTTCTAGCTTTTTCTCCTGAAAAGTCTTAGGAGCACGACAAAGGATAGAACTTTTTTTGCCTAAGAAAAATACTTTGACAAGTAGCTTAGAATTTATGGTGAAATTCCTAAGGCAGAAGTTGCTGGTAGAGAACTGAATTGATCCATAAAGAATGAGCAGGAATTTGAAGGTAGAGAGCAGTGCATTGTGTGTTGCTGCAGCTAAGAACAGGTGGGGACATGAAGTCCAGATACCCACAAGCTCAGCAATTCAACAAAAGTGGAGGGTGCTCCAGAGGGGACCCCAAAATGCTGTATACCAGGCTCCTCTGGGCAAATCTGATGGGAATTGGACGGATACCGAATTCCCACTGCACACAGAGTAGAGTTAAACCAGTTTTCCTTTGATTGCAAAGGTTAGGCTACTTTTGACACTGGAATTACATTATCAAGACCCAAACATTTTAGAATACCCTCTAAGAGGGTGAAACCATGACAACTGTCAATGGGGCATGTAGCAATAAGGGCCAGGTGTGGGTGAGTGCATGATACATAACGCAGCACAGCTGGGAGACCGCTTACCGCACTGCTCCTCTGCCCCATCCGGGCACTCCTGCTCTCTGCTGCAGAGCCAGGCCACAGGAATGCACTTCCCACCACATGCAGCTTGCCTCATCATGTGACACCACATTTCATCTGCATTGGTTGACAAGAAGCAAAGCCATCAGAGTTGCTGGTTTCCCTGGGTCCAGGAGACCTCTTTGTGATAAGCTGCAGTCAACACTCTCCTTGAAAGATCTTCCTTCAACTACTACCTAAGGAAAAGCTAGGGGATTCAGTACCCTAAAAACCCATGAAGGTTCGCCACTGATACTGGAATTTTTGCCTTGGGGACCGTTCTTTCTGATGCTGTGGAGTTGCTACTGGAGGTCTGTCATTTACCTCCCCGTTGTCCTGGAAGAAACACAAGCTGGAATCAAGGTTGCTGGGAGAAATATCAATAACCTCAGATATGCAGATGACACCACCCTTATGGCAGAAAGTGAAGAGGAACTCAAAAGCCTCTTGATGAAAGTGAAAGAGGAGAGTGAAAAGGTTGGCTTGAAGCTCAACATTCAGAAAACAAAGATCATGGCATCTGGTCCCATCACTTCATGGGAAATAGATGGAAAAACAGTGGAGACAGTGTCAGACTTTATTTTTTTGGGCTCCAAAATCACTGCAGATGCTGATTGCAGCCAGGAAATTAAAAGATGCTTACTCCTTGGAAGGAAAGTTATGACCAACCTAGATAGTATATTAAAAAGCAGAGACATTACTTTGCCAACCAAGGTCCGTCTAGTCAAGGCTATGGTTTTTCCCGTGGTCATGTATGGATGTGAGAGTTGGATTGTGAAGAAAGCTATCACTGAAGAATTGATGCTTTTGAACTGTGGTGCTGGAGAAGACTCTTGAGAGTCCCTTGTACTGCAAGGAGATCCAACCAGTCCATGCTAAAGGAGATCAATCCTCGGTGTTCATTGGAGGGACTGTTGCTAAAGCTGAAACTCCAATACTTTGGCCACCTCATGTGACGAGTTGACTCACTGGAAAAGACTCTGATGCTGGGAAAGGTTGGGGGCGGGAGGAGAAGGGGACGACAGAGAATGAGATGGCGGGATTGCATCACTGACTCTGTGGACATGAGTTTGAGTGAACTCCGGGAATTGATGATGGACAGGGATGCCTGGTGTGCTGTGATTCATGGGGTCGCAGAGAGTCGGACACAACTGAGTGATTGAACTGAACTGAACTGTCCTGTTAGAATGGCTCAGACTTGCACTTGTGCTTAAGAAGATATGACTACTCTTCCTCCAGGTCTGATTTGGTCTTAAAGACTCAGAGTATGAAGAGTTGCAAGTTTAGAGGTCTGGGCTCAAAGCACTTGACTTCAGTTTACTTTTAGACTTGTGTAGATACCCACTCCAGTGTTCTTGCCTGGAGAATCCCAGGGACGGAGGAGCTTGGTGGGCTGCCGTCTCTGGGGTTGCACAGAGTCGGACACGACTGAAGCAACTTAGCAGCAGCAGCAGCAGCAGATATAGCTTCAAGTTAAGTTAGGGTTTGGGGTCTGACATGCCATCTTTATAAGAAAGCCTCTAGCAGACTGGTTACATATACATTTTCAGTTCTTTGCAGGATATTGACTTACATAATCAGTTTTATTCAAATCATGAACTTGTGTTTATCAACCCTGAATGATCAATGGTCAAAAATAAGCCTGTTATGGGCGTGGTACTCAGAGGGAAACACCAGGAAGGCTTGACTGTATTTAGTTTACTATTTCATTCCTAACTTTCAAAAAGAAAAAGTCAGTCCTTGGTTTTGAGAAAACATAAACTGCCTGACTCATTCAGTAGAAGTCTCTACAAGATGCAGTGAAGACCCAGCAGTCTTAAACTAGGGACAATGTGTACTCATGGGATGGAAAGTCATGTGATGGGAGTTGACAGTGGAAGCCCACCTTGTAGACTACACCTTCTTTGGTAAGGACCAGACCTTACCTGCATAGTGCTTTTAGCAAGTTACTCAATAATTCATTTTAAAAGGCTAGCTTATAAATTGCATTATAAATGAAAGCCTCGGGAGGTACTGGTTATTAATGAACAGGGAACAACTTTGCCAGTGACACACATACCATCCAGGTGATCCCATTTAACTTGATTAAAACCATTCAATTGAAAGCAGGTGGTCAACAATCCCAGGCTCAGCCGTCAGGCTACTAGGTTGCGGTTTTGGTTAGACCACATACTAACATATCACCTAGGAGACTTACTGCCTCAGTTCTTGTCTATAAAGTGAGGGAAGGAAATGCAACCCACTCCAGGATTCTTGCCTGGAGAATCCCAGGGACAGAGGAGCCTGTTGGGCTGGTCTATGGGGTCGCACAGAGTCGGACACAACTGACACGACTCAGCAGCAGCAGCAGTGAATAAGTGGTTCAGGCCAGAATACTGGAGTGGGTAGCCTTTCCCTTCTCCAGGGGATCTTCCCAACCTAGGGATCAAACCCAGGTCTCCCTCATTGCAGGCAGATTCTTTACCAGCTGAGCCACCAGGGAAGCCCAAGAATACTGGAGTGGGTAGCCTATCCCTTCTCCAGAAGATCTTCCCAACACAGAAGTCAAACCAGGATCTCCTGCATTGCAGGCAGATTCTATACCAGCTGAGCCCCAGGGAAGCCCCAGTGAACAAGTGTTTCTAATAGGAAAATCCAAGGATTTAATGATTCCAGAGTCATTTGGCATAAACTCATCAAATAAATGCTCCTGGACTCTTTTGCCATCTTCTATCAGATCCTTCTAGAAGGAGCCCAGTGAGGCCTAAAGTCAACCCTCATAGACTCGCACAGCTAGGCGAATCCCATCTGGAACACTATTCTGCCCTGGGGATTCTCGGTCTGGAGACCCAGTGTGCACACGTATTCTACATACCATCTGTAGATGAATCTCAAATATTAGTTTTCAGATTCAGGTACATGCATGCTTGCTGTGACTAAATTAAAAATTTACTAACATATCTGGTGACTCAGGTGGTAAAGAATCTGCCTGCAATGCGGGAGACACAGGAGACATGGGTTCAGTCCCTGGGCTGGGAAGAGCCCCTGGATGAGGGAATGGCAACCCACTCTAGTATTCTTGCCTGGGAAATCCCATGGACCCTTGAGGAAGAAAGTGACTATCTAATTAAAAAAAAAAAAAGATTTAAAGCCTGCCTCCATCCACGAGGGCCAAACAGGAGCACCTGTCAGGAGAGATGCAGTCCGGCAGGCCAGGTGGTCTGACAAACGCTGGGCAGCTCCTGCACCGGCTAAGCCACCAGCCACCGACCCTAGGGGAGCTGAGGATGTCTCAGTCACCCTGGGACCCGGCGCAGCTCTCTCTGCCTTGGGGTCCACCTACACCTAAGTGGTATTAACAAGTGCTGCTGCAAGTTGCTTGCTAACTGCACTCGGGAACAAACTCCAGGGCTGTTTTGGAGGGAAGCACCCCTTTCCAAGGTCCCAAGCCTCAGGAGAGGCCTGGTTAAACCTGGGCGGTGGGCCCATCAGAGACAAAGGCTAGAAAGCCAATCCCACTCCCCGGGACGGTGGGGAATCTAAGCAGAAGCGTGTCGAGGGGCCTTCCATTCCCATAGCGGGCCCAAAAGCAAAAGACACACAGTTTGTCCGCTGAGCCCACCCACCAGGCAGGTTTGCTAAGGAGTTAAGGGCTGAGAAGCCCGGGGCCCTCCAGATGGTCCAGCCTCGCCCTCCCGGATAAAAGGTCACCGCAGGGCGGGGGGACACGCCGCGCACACCAAGCGACGGCGCCCCAAGCTCTCCTCGGTCCCCGCCGCGCAGTCTGCTGGTGGGGATGCGCGCCCGCCAGGGGCCCCCTGAGGCCGCCCAGCACGGGCGCCTGGAGCAGGAGGTGCGCCAGGCGTCTCATGGCCGCGAAGAGACAGCGAGGAAACCCGGGCGCGAGGAGCGCGGATGCAGCGCCCCGGCGGCTTTAACTCTCGTTCCCGCCCCGCACGGGGAACGCCGGCGCAGGTGGGCGCCAAATGATCCCAGGAAGGAACTGGGCTGCAGACCGGGCCTTCTAGGCGTCTGCGCCTCTTCTGGGGGTGCTCGGTGGCCACGAGAGCCTGGGACCCCCGGGGCCCTTCCTGCAGTGGAGAGCAGACGCTTAGCTGAGTCAAGGCCCTTGTCACACTTAAGGTCGAGTTAGGGATGGTCGGCCATACTTATGGTTTCTCAAAGGTTTAAACAATAACAACAAAAATAATTGGTTTACAATGTTGTGCCAATGTCTGCAGAAAAGCAAAATGACTCAGTTACACACACACATATACAATCTTTTTAAAATACTCTGTTCCATTATGGTTTATCCCAAGAAATTGGATTTAGTTCCCTGTGCCATACAGTAGGACATTGTTGTTTAACCATACTAAATGTAATAGTTTAGATCTCTCTCTCTGCGTGTGTGCTCAGTTACGTCCCACTCTTTGCAACTCCATGGGCTATAACCTGCCAGGATCCTCTGTCCATGGGATTTTCCAGGCAAGAATACTGGAGGGGGTTATCATTTCCTCCTCCAGAGGATCTTCCCAATCCAGAGACCGAACCCAGGTCCATTGTGCCTTCTGCACTGGCAGACAGATTTTTTTTTTACCACTCCACCACCTGGGAAGCCCACCCCAAACTCCTGGTCAACCTCTTCCCCTCCACCCTTCCCTCTTGGGAACCATGAATCTGTTCACCAAGACTGAGTCTGTTTCTGATTTAGAGACAGGCTCATTTGTGCCATATTTTAAATTCCACATATAAGTGATATCAGACAGTATTTGTCTCTTTCTAACTTACTTCGTTTAGTATGATAATCTCTAGTTGCTTCCACAGTCCTGCAAATGGCATTATTTTGTTCTTTTTATGGCTGAGTAGTATTTCATTGTAAATATGTACCATATCTTCTTTATTCGTTCATCTATTGATAAACATTTAGGTTGTTTCGTGTCTTGGCTATTGTGAACAGTGCTGTCATATTTCTTTTTGAATTATAATTTTGTCTGGATAAATGGCAACCCAGTCCAGTACTCTTGCCTGGAAAATCCCATAGGGCGGAGGAGCCTGGTAGGCTGCAGTTCATGGGGTCGCAAACAGTCGGACATGACTGAGAGACTTCACTCTCACTTTTCACATTCATGCATTGGAGAAAGAAATGGCAACCCACTCCAGTGTTCTTTCCTGGAGAATCCTAGGGACAGGGGAGCCTGGTGGGCTGCTGTCTATGGGGTTGCACAGAGTCGGACACAACTGAAGCGACTTAGCAGCAGCATACTTTTTTTAGCTTTTTGAGGAAAGTCCATACTGTTTTCCACAGTGGCTGTACCAACTTATATTCCCACCATTTTAACAATATTAACTCTTTCAAACTAACAGCATGGGATATATTTCAATTTCTTTGAGTAATCTTCAATTTCCTTTATTAAAGTTTTGATAGTTCTCTGCTTATAAGTCCTTCACCTCCTTGGTCTGGTTTATTCCTAAGTATTTTACTGGTGGGGTGTGTGATTTTAAAAGGTAACTTTTTTTTTTTACATTCCCTTTCTGATATTTCATTGGTGTAAAGAAATGCTACCAATTTCTGTAGGCTAACCTTGTGTCTTGCTACCTCGCTGAATTCATTTTCAGTTCTTGTAGTTTTTGTGTGGAGTTTTTAGGATTCTATATATAGTATTATGTCATCTGCATATAATGACAATTGTACTTCTTCCTTTCTAGGGACAGAAGTTCATGACAGTGTACAGGAGGCAATGATCAAAACCATCCTCAAGAAAAAGAAATGCAAAAAGGCAAAATGGTTGTCTGAAGAGACCTTACAAATAGCTGAGCAAAAAAGAGATGCTAAACACAAAGGAGAAAAGGAAAGATATACCCATTCGAATGCAGAGTTCCAAAGAATAGCAAGCAGAGATAAGAAAGCCTTTCTCAGTGATCAGTGCAAAGAAATAGAGCTCTTCAAGAAAATTAGAGATACCAAGGGAACATTTCATGCAAAGATGGGCTCGATAAAGGACAGAAATGGTATGGACCTAACAAAAGCAGAAGACATTAAGAAGAGGTGGCAAGAATACACAGAAGAACTGTACAAAAAAGATCTTCACGACCCAGATAATTACAAAGGTGTGATCACTCACACTAACCTAGAGCCTGACATCCTGGAATATGAATTCAAGTGGGCCTTAGGAAGCATCACTATGAACAAAGCTAGTGGAGGTGATGGAATTCCAGTTGAGCTATTTCAAATCCGGAACGATGATGCTGTGAAAGTGCTGCACTCAATATGCCAGCAAATTTGGAAAACTCAGCAGTGGCCACAGGACTGGAAAAGGTCAGTTTTCATTCCAATCCCAAAGAAAGGCAATGTCAAAGAATGTTCACATTACCACACAATTGCACTCATCTCACACACTAGCAAAGTAATGCTCAAAATTCTCCAAGCCAGGCTTCAAAAGTGCATGAACCATGAACTTCTAGATGTTGAAGCTGAATTTAGAAAAGGCAGAGGAACCAGAGATAAATTGCCAGCATCCACTGGATCATAGAAAAAGCAAGAAAATTTAAAAAAAAAATCTACTTCTGCTTTATTCATTACGCCAAACCCTTTGACTGTATAGGTCACAACAAACTGTGGAAAATTCTGAAAGAGATGGCAATACCAGACCACCTTACCTGCCTCCTGAGAAATCTGTATGCAGGTCAAGAAGCAACAGTTAGAACTGGACATGAAACAACAGAATGGTTCCAAATTAGGAAAGGAGTACGTCAAGCCTATATATCGTCACTCTGATTATTTAACTTATATGCAGAGTACATCATGCAAGATGCCGGACTGGATGAAGCACAAGCTGGACTCAAGATTGCTGGAGGAAATATCAATAACCTCAGATACGCAGATGACACCACCCTTATGGAAGAAAGTAATGAGGAACTAAAGAGTCTGTTGATGAAAGTGAAAGAGGACAGTGAAAAAGCTGGCTTAAAATTCAACATTCAGAAAACTAAGATCATGGCATCTGGTCCCATCACTCCATGGCAAATAGATGGAGAGACAATGGAAACAGTGACAGACTTATTTTGGGGGCTCCAAAATCACTGCAGATGGTGATTGCAGCCAGAAAATTAAAAGACGCTTACTCCTTGGAATAAAAGCTATGACCAACCTAGACAGCATATTAAAAAGCAGAGACATTACTTTGCCAACAACAGTCTGTTTAGTCAAAGCTATGGTTTTTCCAGTGGTCATGTATGGATGTGAGAGTTAGACTCTAAAGAAAGCTAAGCACCGAAGAATTGATGCTTTTGAACTGTGGTGTTGGAGAAGACTCTTGAGAGTCCCTTGGACTGCAAGGAGATCCAACCAGTCCATCCTAAATGAAATCAGTCCTGAATATTCACTGGAAGGACTGATGCTGAAGCTGAAACTCCAATACTTTGGCCACCTGATGCGAAGAACTGACTCACTGGAAAAGACCCTGATGCTGGGAAAGATTGACGGCAGGAGAAGAAGGGGACGATACAGGATAAGATGGTTGGATGGCATCACCGACTCAATGGACATGAATCTGAGCAAGCTCTGGGAGTTGGTGATGGACAGGGAAACCTGGCATGCTGCAGGCCATGGGGTCGCAGAGTGACCTGGACATGACTGAGTGACGGAACTGAACTGAACCTCCACTTCAGATGCCTCTTCCCAGGTGGCACAGTGGCCTCCTGCCAATGCAGGAGGCATAAGAGATGCAGGTTTGATCTCTGAGTTGGGAAAATCCTTTGGAGGAGGAAATGGCAACCCATTCCAGTATTCTTGTCTGGAAAATCCCATGGACAGAGGAGCCTGGCAGGTTACAGTCCAGGGGACTGCAAAAGGCAGACACAACTGAGTACACACACACGTATATCATGTTTAAATTTTCAATGTATACAAACTTCACCCTTGTGCTTCCATTTCACTTCCCCACCTCCACCCCCAGCAAGCACTTAGGTACTAAGCAAGCACTAAGTTGGTCTCAGTCCAACTCAGGCCTCCTGCCCAAAGGCTGCACTAATGACAAGCATGTTTCTGTGGCTGAATCTCAAAAGCAGCAGGCAACAATTTAATTAGCTCCAAGTCAATAAACCTCCATGAACCCCAGCAAGGCAGTAAAGCATAAGCCTCACTAGTAATTATCAGCAAAAGATTATTCAAGTAGAACTATGATGCTTTAACATTTGGCAGTATCTAACATAGAATATTTATAATTTTCTGACAATGACTAACAATGAAGAATGGCATCAGAATGCATTAGAATTAATTCTGCTACAATCCTTAATTTAGAAAGAAAGAAAAAAAACCTCCCACAAAAGGATATAACACAGAAAATCCCCAACTGGTATACAGTCAAAGGATAGACAATTTGCAACATAATTTCATGGATGCTTTGTAAACTTTTTCTCAAATAAAGTGACTACGTGAATATTTGATGTAGGAATATGTTAATGTTAGTGGCAATGGACACCCTGTGTTACTCATGTATGTATTAAATATAACTACTCATCATATAATTCCCTCACTTGAATAATTCCTTATATTAAGCAGCCGTTATAGCTGAAACTCCAATACTTTGGCCACCTCATGCGAAGAGTTGACTCACTGGAAAAGACTCTGATGCTGGGAGGGATTGGGGACCGAGGAGAAGGGGACGACAGAGAATGAGATGGCTGGATGGCATCACCGACTCGATGGACATGAGTTTGAGTGAACTCCGGGAGCTGGTGATGGACAGGGAGGCCTGTTGTGTTTTGATTCATGGGGTCGCAAAGAGTCAGACACGACTGAGCGACTGAACTGAACTGACAATCTGTCTCCAGATCTCATTTTTGATGCTAAACATTTTCGGGGTCAAGACATGATTTGGGGCTTCAATTTGAGAATTTGTGAGCATTGCAACGAAAGCAATCTGATGAGCTAAGCCAGATGAGCACATGGACAGTCACCCAGCTGGCTGCATCTCCCTCAAGGTACACAAACCAACACCCCTCCTTTAATCACAGTACAATTAAAATCTGGCAAGTGTACCCCAGTTCTTTAGGGCCAACCCCCTGTCTCCCTATAGAAAGTAGAACTTAGAAATTCTCCCTACAAAGTCATAACAATAACTTCAGAATTTCAAGAGCGGTAGGCTAGTGGAGTGTTCTGTTTCCTGCATTCTCACAGGATTGAGTGTTCTCACTGACTGATCTTCTTAGAGTTTCCACAGCCTAGTCCTGCTGATCGTGCTAGTCGGTATGGGTTAGGTTTTGCTGTGAGTGATGGAAAACTCAAACAGCATTTTCCTAAACAAGACAGAAGACTCCAAGTAGGTGGTAAAGGGCTGTGTGATTGTCCACAATGACTGTTGCTCTGTGGGATCTGACAGATTTAGGGCTCTGGAGAAGAGGGTACAAGATTCTGGGGAGGGTCTGCTAGAGAGCATGGGAAAGATTCAGGGAGAATCATATCAAGTGCTTTTTACTGGGCTTGAAGTCTACAAATAATTAATCAAGATTAACTTGGTGAGAGGGCAGTGGGGAGAAGCTTCTGCAGTTCTAGAGAAACCAAAATAACCAGGGCATTCAACTCAACTCAGGGGCATTTGCTATAAAATTCCACTGTGCTCCTTCCCCAGGAATTCCCCACTTTCTGAGCACAGGCCTGGCCAGTGACAAGGACTCCAGGGTGAGAGGCAGGAGGAGCCGTGACACCTAACAAGACCTCTAGAAAGCCCTGCAGTGTGCTGAGGGTCAACATAAGTCATAAATAGATAGCTGCTCATCCCTAAAAGAGAACATCTCAATGGAAAATGCCTGGGTCTCCTTCAGAATCTTCCAGACCCAAGGGAAAAACCAGATCTCCACTTGGGTCTTTAAAGCTGTCAAAGGCCAACACGCCATGGCTTCCTGTCCTCAGCTTCCATGAACTGCAAACACCCTGACCACTCTCCATGGATCCCTGCCAATCCCCAGTCCGCCTCCAACAACCAACCTTGAGCATTTGATCCCAATAAGGGCTCCAGTAGTTTACCCACTGTGACAACAGGAACCTCCTACCACCTTAGAAATGCAAGCTCCAGGCTTCTCCAGAACCTTCTACCAGGCAAATCTAGGGAGACCCTGTAGGAGAAAGCCTAGTAGGGGTGGGGAGTTGGTGTTAGTTTGAACAATGTATTTATTTTCATCTCTTGGCCGAGCCCCAGAGCATGTGGGATCCTAGTTTCCTAACCAGGGGTCAAACTGGTGTCCCCAGTAATGGAAGCACAGAGTCTTAACCACTGGACCACCAGGGAAGTCCCAGTTCTGAACAGTTTAAGTGCTTCTCAGTCCAGTCAGCCTGACCTCAAAATGCTGCCTCTTTGGGCACAACCTGATGCTCTCATTGAGCTCTTCTCTTTTGTTTTTCTAACCCATTTGGCGCCTTACCTTAGTTTCTACTGGTTACTTGCCCCTGGGGTTGCTGACCTAGTTTAGAATGTTGGTTTTGGCTCTTACTTGCATTCCTTCGGGGACTTGACTTTCCGTGTTTACCTGTGATTGCATCACAACTTCCAGAGACAGAAGCCTCATTCCTCTGCCTCATCCCTACCGGAGGACGCAGTTGAGGTATTTGCCAGCCTCGCCCTGAAGGCAATTAGAGAGGAGGGCTCTGGAAGCTTGGAAGTTTCATCTCCACTCCTCACCCTCCAGGGAAGAGAGGGGGCCAGAAAAACTGGGTTAATAATCAATTACGTTTTCATGATGAAGCCTCCATAAAAATCCCTGAACTATCGTGTAGGAGGGGCTTCTGTGGTGGCTCAGATGGAAAAGAATCCACCTGCAATGCAGGAGACGTGGGTTTGATCCCTGGGCGGGGAAGATCCCCTGGAGAAGGAAATGGCAACCCACTCCAGTATTCTTGCCTGGAGAATCCCATGGACAGAGGAGCCTGGTGGGGTACTGTCCATGGGGGCACAAAGAGTCAGACACGACTGAGTGACTCATACACACACACACACACACACACACACACACACAAGCACACCGTGTAGGAGAGCGTACATCCTTGTGCTTCACACACCCCAAATCCACAGGGTCAGGAGCTCCTGCACTTGGGGCCCTTCTGAATCGCGCCCTGTGTATCTCTTCGTCTGGCTGTTTATTTGTATCTTTTATCAGTTCTTTTGTTAGATAATAAACTGGTAATTGTGAGTGTTTCCATGAGTTCTGTGAGATGTTATAGCAAATTACTGAACCTGAGGAGGGGATCGTTGGAACCCCCAATTTGTAGCCAAGTTGACTAGGAGCACGAGTGACCTGGGGACCCACTACTTAGGACGGGCGTCTGAAGTAGGGTCTGTCTTGGGAGACAGGTTCCTTAACCTGTGGCTCTGATTCTGACTCCAGGCAGATGGTGTCAGACCTGAATTGAATTGTAGGTCACCCCGCTGGCGTCAGAGAATTGGTTGATGTGTGTGTGGTGTCAGAAGTGCTGTGAGTAGAGAGTAGAAGAATAGAGTTTTTTTCTTTCATTTAGTGAATTGAAGTCATCAGGGACTTTGCCAGGTGATGTCTAGTTATATATACAAACCACATTTGGATCCCTGAGTCAGAGATGCATATGAAATTTTGTGTGGTTTGTGGGACTCTAAGGATATGGGAAGGAAAGTTATGACCAACCTAGATAGCATATTAAAAAGCAGAGACATTACTTTGCCAACAAAGGTCTGTCTAGTCAAGGCTATGGCTTTTCCAGTGGTCATATATGGATGTGAGAGTTGGACTGTGAAGAAAGCTGCTCGCCGAAGAATTGATGCTTTTGAACTGTGGTGCTAGAGAAGACTCTTGAGAGTCCCTTGGACTGCAAGGAGGTCCAACCAGTCCATTCTAAAGGAGATCAGTCCTAGGTGTTCATTGGAAGGACTGATGCTAAAGCTGAAACTCCAATACTTCGGCCACCTCATGAGAAGAGGTGACTCACTGGAAAAGACTCTGATGCTGGGAAGGATTGGGGGCAGAAGGAGAAGGGGATGACAAAGAATGAGATGGCTGGATGGCATCACCGACTCAATGAACATGAGTTTGACTGAACTCCGGGAGTTGGTGATGGACAGGGAGGCCTGGCGTGCTGTGATTCATGGGGTCGCAAAGAGTCGGACACGACTGAGCGACTGAACTGAACTGAACTGACCTGAAGGATATGGAAATATCTGTAGTTAATCATTATCTGCACTTTCCACCAAAACTTTATTGAGAAAACCTACCCAGCCCCTAAAGCCCAGAACAGGCGTCTTTGAAATGATCTGCCAGGTCTAGGTCATTAGTTGTAATAACTCCAGAAGTTTTTATAAAGCTGATTAATAAAAGGCTTAAATAATCATATGTAGCTTCCTAAAATAGATAAGATCTGTATAACTCTTACGACATAAATGCTTGTGCTGGTGCTATGGAAGCCAGCAAAGGAAAAGACCTGCTTTAGGGTTTCATTTGTGTCCAAATGCAAGGACACTGGAACAGAACTAGACCTGGAAAATTACCATGAGCCAATGGACCATTTTCCAGTAACAGCTCAGAACTAGTGACAGTGAGTTGTGTATGAGGCTAGAGGTTTATATCAATATTAAGTTGGTATTAGTATCAATTTGCAAGTTTGTTTCCATTAGATGAGCTTCAAGTGTGAGAGTAAGCATGTGTTGATGTAGGATGTTTATCTTTCTTCCTAGAGCAATATTACTTTTGTTATCTCAAAAAAAAAAAAACCCAACAGATAATTTCTGGAACATTTATCTATTTACCATAGCAAAGCCAGGAAATGTGTCTATTGACATTCAAAATAAGAAATATACTTGTAGTTTAAAAAACACCAGAAGAAGAAATGATTCCCCAAACTGGATACCTTTCAACGTTTGTAGGTTTTTGTTTAATTTGAACCACTGACAATAGTTAGTCAAACAGCACCATACTTTTTATTTTCTGCTTGAGAAGCATAGACAGAAAGGAGCCAAAAGACTGAGAAATTGAAAACTACTATAAACTGCCTTCATTTTTCCTTATTAAAGAGTAGGCTTGTCTGATTCAGAAAAGAGTCTGAATCAGGGAGCACTTCATAAGAAGTGTAATTTATGACAACCCTTGACAGGGACAGGAGAATCAAATTAAAAGACTTAGAGACTATTTTTTAATTTAGTAAAATAAAGACTAATCATCTGTAACTCATTGGCTTCTTCATTTTTTGCTGCATTTGATTTAGGACTTAATAGACTAAACATATATTCCTTCTTTGATTATCACTGACAGAACGATCTGTCTGAAATGACACAAAATTTCAGAATAATAGAGTCTAAATTAATGAACCATCTTGACTTGCCCTTTATAATGTCAATTAGAGGTAGATCAATTGCTGGTTTGGGGGGCAACAAGTTTTTTAACATTTCCAGAAAAGTTACAAAGTGAAAGTCGCTCAGTTGGGTCCGACTCTTTGTGACCCCATGAACAATACAGTCCTGTACAGTTCATGGAATTCTCCAGGCCAGAATACTGGAGAGGGTACCTTTCCCGTCTCCAGGGGACCTTTCCCGTCTCCAGGGGACCTTCCCAACCCAGGGATTGAATCCAGGTCTCCCGCATTGCAGGCAGATTCTTTACCAGCTGAGCCACCAGGGAAACTCAGAAAAATTACAGCTATGTGACAAAATGATTGTGCATTTCTACCAACAGCCACCAGAGGTCTACTTACCATTGCAAATCCTCCAAGCCTTGCTACAGAAATGTGAACCACAGACAAGCAGGGTGGGCAGCCTCGCTGGTAAGCAGTGCAGAATCTCCAGCCCTCCTCCAGACCTGTTGAATCAGAGTCTGCACTGTAGGTGATTTGTACATTTGACAACCTCTATCCTAGGTTACAGGAGGAAAACATTTTACATTCAATATATGATCAAAGATTTGAAAGCTCAGAGGATCTCACCATCCAGTTCCATGCTCAATCTCCTGTCTTCCAATTGGCTGGTTTTCGTAAAAACATTACAGCTCAAAAACGTTTTCTTTCTTAAAAACAATTACCCTAAAGGGTTTCTCTCATGACATGTTCTAATCCTATAAGTTATCGTAGTCACAAATACATTTTATCTATACATTTGGGGAACTGAAAGAGTTCTTAAGTATGATTTAACATGAGTCTAAATTTCCTCATTTTACAGAAAGAAACCCCTGGGCTGAGGATTTTCAGAACGTGGTGATCTAAATGAGATTGCCTTCCCCTCCATTCCCAAATCCAAGAACTCGCCAAGAGCCAGGACCGGTGGTGGGAGTAAATTAGGGCTTGGGCTCTCCATGGGGACTGCTTCCTGCCCTGCTTCTTTGCAAAAGAAGTGGTACTGAACTTGGTGAGCTTGGAGAAAGGAACAGAGCTTGTTAATTAAGATGTGCAGAACTAGGACTTCCCTGGTGGTCCGGTGGCTAAGACTCCATGCGTGCTCTCAGTGCAGGAAGCCTGGGTTCTATCCCTGGTCAGGGAACTAGATTCCCAAGTGCTGCAACTCAGACGTGAGTGTAAGTCGCTCAGTCGTGTCCGACTCTTTTTGACCCATGGACTATACAGTCCATGAAATTCTCCAACCCAGAATACTGGAGTGGGTAGCCTTTCCCTTCTCTAGGGGATCTTCCCAACCCAGGATCAAACCCAGGGCTCCCTCACTGCAGGCAGATTCTTTACCAGCTGAGTCACCAGGGAAGCCCAAGACTACTGGAGTGGGTATCCTATTCCTTCTCCAGCAGATCTTCCCAACCCAGGAATCAAACCGGGGTCTCCTGCATTGCAGGTGGGTTCTTTACCAACTGAACTATCAGGTGCAGCCAAATAAATAAATATTTATCTATTTTTTTAAAAAGTTGTGTGGAACCCTAAGGTCTACTCTGTCCTACTTGAGTGTGCCAGGATTCCCTAAAGGGACATATAGGTTTGGACAAGCCTTCCCTGCCATAGGTGCTGGGAGAGCTCAGGATGACGAGAGATGCTTCCTCTCCATGCCTTAGATGGGGAGCCTGTACAACAGGATCACAGGAAGGGGATCTGGAAGGATCTTGGCTCTAAAGGTGTCCAGAGGCCAAAGAGGACACACAGAAAGAACACTCAGATCTTATGCCCAGTTGAAAAGAACTGCTGGAGCAGACAAATGGATTCCTAAAAAATAAAATTGAAAAGAGTACTTAACAACAAAATTATAGGACAACTGATAAAGTAAAAAAGATTTCCCAGGGCTTTAAAAATTCTTACCAATCTAAGGGATGAATAGAAAACGTGATGGTAGCTGATGAGGAGTGTATTCATGGCCTGGGAGGTTAAGGACCATCAGCACCACCAACCACAGAGCAAACCACGCAAAGAGATGGAAATCACGAGGGAAATGGAGAGAGATTTGGAAAATAGATCCTGGACATCTATCATTTGAATAATACATATTATAAAAGAAAAAGAAAGAACAGAAGAAGTAGAAGAAACCATTTTGAATAACTTAGAAAAATTTCCTAAGCCAAAGAAAGACTTGAGTTTTTAGGGTCAAAAGATTCAGAATTCTTGGCTGGATTGAGGAGACACACACTTAGGCATAATCTGGTAAAACAAGTTTCCAGGATTTTCCTTTTTTGGCTGTTTTTGGACTTCTTATCTGCAACACCGCAAATCTAAATTTGTACCTTTAGATTTTGGAAGAAACTCCCAAGAATTCTATATCAGGCATTGCAGTTGTTTACCTGTTAAGGTGAAAGAAAGGTATTGAGGACATGCACTAATTCAGAGAATGAATCACTGAGTTTTCCATCTTAGGTACGTAACTGAGAAAAAGATCTTTCCAAAGACCAAATGTTACTGATATATATGCCGAGCAACCATCTATCCATCTATTCAATGTTGTTGTTTAGTCGCTGAGTCGTGTCCAACTCTTTGTGACCCCATGGACTATAGCCCACCAGACTCCTCTATCCATGGGATTTCCCGGGCAATTATACCGGGAGCAGGTAGCCATTTCTTTATCCAGGGGATCTTCCTGACCCAGGGACTGAACCCGCGTCTCCTGCATTACAGGCAGATTCTTTTACTGCTGAGCCACTGAGGAAGCCCAAGTAGACAGGTACTGAACTCAATAAAAATATCAATAGGAAAGTCCCTGTCTACTCATACACATATGCTGATGTAGATAGACATCTAGCATTTTTAGGTAAGTTATACTTAGAGGTTTATCTGAATACCTTGTGTGCCATAGTTCCAGAAATGGAACTGGTCTGGTCTCTCTGTTTTGTGTGTGAATGTGTCAGCTTGCGCAAGGAAATCTAACCCTTCACAGAGCCTTACCTTTTTGCATGAATGTTTTCAGTGTCTCAGCTGGGCTGCCTCAGTCTTAACAGCCTCTCTTCTACCCTACCCCGATGCTCTGAAAGCATTCTAAAACAGATTTTTGCTTTGACTGGATTTTTGTCATATCTAGCAGCAAGAATTCAGAGGCCATTTTCCAGTGGAACTGTAAGATGAGAATCACATGCTTCAGTGGATTTCTGGGCTCCCGAATAATTTCGTAATTATGATAACTAATAAATGCCTGCCAAATACAGAAATAAAGGCATGGAAAGAAGAAGTCCCTAGGTCGTGTGGAACACTGCAATACTGATCACTGATGACTAATTGTGATTGATATTATTAGATGAAGGCTATTTTTAAAACCTTTTTTGAATTTGTTACAATATTGCTTATGTTTTATGTTTTGGTTATTTGGCCACGAGGCACGTAGGAATCTTAACCAGGTATCAAACCCACACCCTCTGCTTTGAAAGACAAATCTTAACCACTGGACAGCCAGGGAAGTCCTCGGTATTAGAGAACTTTAAATTTATACTCTAGGTAAGATCATTTGATGTGAACTTGAAATAGTGGAAGGTAGCTGCTTTCTAGATTAAGGAAATGTTTGTCAATCCCTACAAACTCGCAGTCAATGTCAGTTCCAGTATAATATCAATAGTCTCACCAGCAAAGCAGCTGTTTGAGTTATACTGAAGACTTCACTGTCCTTTTCTGTTTTCATTTCCTTCCTATTTGTTCTCAGTGCTCTCATGCTCACAGCCACTTTCTGTCTGAGGCCACCTCGGAGTCTTCTTTTTATCCAAATTGCATCTTTGACTTAAAAAAAGATAATTCTACGTGTACAGCTCTGTCTTAATTTCAAGGCAATGTTCATGCCATTACCCCCACTTCCTTGCATCGTGTGCTGTGATAATGCGCTTGTCTTCAGATGATTTTTCTCCCCCAGAAGACATGCACGGATCTTCAGGATCTCTCTGCTCATTCATTCGTGTTTTGTCATCTATCACATACCTCCTATAATTAATATCCAAACTGAGGAAACAAAGGAAAGTATTTCCAGGGATTAAACTGCCTCAACTCAGGTGAAGACATTATCGTGGGTGGGGTTGGCTTTCCTCGCGGACGTACTGGATGTGTGGCAGGGTCATTCACTGAAACATTTCAATGCGTTTCTTCTTTCGGTTTCCCACAGGTATTCCTAGAAGACGAATGCCAACATTACCCTCAGGCCACGTTGGGCAGAGCAGAAAGCAGGAGCTGGTTGGTGCTCACTGAAGCCCATGTGTTCTGTGTCCCAGAGAGAGAGCAGAGAGACACTTTCTGTTATCATTGTTTGCTCCTTCCCTCTCTCAGTTCCTTCTTCCCTTCCTTGCTTCCCCCTCTCTGTCCTTCCTTCCCTATTTTCCTATAGATTGATCATCCCAAATGTCCTGGAGATCCATGCCTCAGCACCTCTGGGGGAGTCTGTCTCGTGTAACTGGATGCCCCAGGCTTTGTGGCAAAGGAGGACGGCGGTCTTCTCGGGCTGGGTGTGCGGAGCAGCTCCCTTCCAGGGACCACGGGCTCAGAGGACCATGTGCCGGGACCCTGGAGGCGCTGAGAGGCCCATGTGCATCTTCTCCCTTCCGAGCACCACCCAGGCCTCCTGGGCTCTTAGGGTGCTGGTGAGGGGAGGGAGACACTTGTATGGATAGGAGGGGGACTTTCTGCTGGTCCCTCTGAATGGGAATCCCAAGCTTGGGGCTTCCCTGGTAGTTCAGTGGTAAAGAATCTGTCTGCAATGCAGGAGACTTGGTGGCAGCCACAGGTTTGATCCCTGGGTCAGAAAGATCCCCTGGAGAAGGAAATGGCAACCCACTCCAGTATTCTTGCCTGGAGAAGCCCATGGACAGAGGAGCCGGGCGGGCTACAGTCCATGGGGTCGCAAAGACTCTGACATAACTAGGGACTACATAGCAACAAGAAAATAATTACATTTCTTGAATGTATACATAGATTAAGGTTTGCAAATGCACGTTCTCCACAAATATCTATCACAGGATAGCTATCACGGTTGGTACTGGCCCCACTGCCATGATGAAATTTTGATTCTTGAGACTAAGATACCTAAAGATCATGTCAATTCTACCCACCTGTGAGAAAATGTATATTAAAATATGTACAAAGTGAAAGTTCTGGAAGTGATTATAATTATGAAATATGTGTTGGGTATTGCTTAAAGGGGTTAGAGTGAGATTCTCTATGAAGCAGTACTTGAAAAATTGTTTTCAAGGTTCACAAAACTAGATTTTAACACAAAATATCATAGTAAGTCTTTACAATAATTTCAGGGCTGCCTATAACAATGCACTCTGAATCTCAAATTTGGCAATTTTCCTGTACTTCAGTTCAGTTCAGTTCAGTCGCTCAGTTGTGTCCGACTCTTTGCGACCCCATGAATCACAGCACGCCAGGCCTCCCTGTCCATCACCAACTCCCGGAGTTCACTCAAACTCACGTCCATCGAGTCCGTGATGCCATCTGGTCATCTCATTCTCTGTCGTCCCCTTCTCCTCCCGCCCCCAACCCCTCCCAGCATCAGAGTCTTTTCCAGTGAGTCAACTCGTCGCATGAGGTGGCCAAAGTATTGCAGTTTCAGCTTTAGCATCAGTCCCTCCAATGAACACCCAGGACTGATCTCCTTTAGAATGGACTGGTTGGATCTCTTTGCAGTCCAAGGGACTCTCAAGAGTCTTCTCCAGCACCACAGTTCAAAAGCATCAATTCTTCGGTGCTCAGCTTTCTTCACAGTCTAACTCTCACATCCATACATGACCAGTGGAAAAACCACAGCCTTGACTAGACGGACCTTTGTTGGCAAAGTAATGTCTCTGCTTTTTAATATGCTATCTAGGTTGGTCATAACTTTCCTTCCAAGGAGTAAGCGTCTTTTAATTTCCTGGCTGCAATCAGCATCTTCAGTGATTTTGGAGTCCAAAAAAATAAAAGTCTGACACTGCTTCCACAGTTTCCCCATCTATTTCCCATGAAGTGATGGGACCAGATGCCATGATCTTTGTTTTCTGAATGTTGAGCTTCAAGCCAACCTTTTCACTCTCCTTTTTCACTTTCATCAAGAGACTTTTTAGTTCCGCTTCACTTTCTGCCATAAGGGTGGTGTCATCTGCATATCTGAGGTTATTGATATTTCTCCCAGCAATCTTGATTCCAGCTGTGCTTCTTCCAGCCCAGCGTTCCTCATGATGTACTCTGCATAAAAGTTAAATAAGCAGGGTGACAATATGCAACCTTGACGTACTCCTTTTCCTATTTGGAACCAGTCTGTTGTTCCATGTCCAGTTCTAATGTTGCTTCCTGACCTGCATACAGGTTTCTCAAGAGGCAGGTCAGGTGGTCTGGTATTCCCATCTCTTTCAGAATTTTCCACAGTTTATTGTGATCCACACAGTCAAAGGCTTTGGCATAGTCAATGAAGCAGAAATAGATGTTTTTCTGGAACTCTCTTGCTTTCTCCATGATCCAGTGGATGTTGGCAATTTGATCTCTGGTGCCTCTGCCTTTTCTAAAACCAGCTTGAACATCTGGAAGTTCATGGTTCACATATTGCTGAAGCCTGGCTTGGAGAATTTTGAGCACGACTTTACTAGCGTGTGAGATGAGTGCAATTGTGCGGTAGTTTGAGCATTCTTTGACATTGCCTTTCTTTGGGATTGGAATGAAGACTGACCTTTCCCAGTCCTGTGGCCACTGCTGAGTTTTCCAAATTTTCTGGCATATTGAGTACAGCACTTTCACAGCATCATCTTTCAAGATTTGAAATAGCTCAACTGGAATTCCATCACCTCCACTAGCTTTGTTCGTAGTGATGTTCTCTAAGGCCCACTTGACTTCACATTCCAAGATGTCTGGCTCCAGGTGAGTGATCACTCCATCGTGATTATCTTGGTCATGAAGATCTTTTTTGTACAGTTCTTCTGTGTATTCTTGCCACCTCCTCTTAATATCTTCTGCTTCTGTTAGGTCCATACCATTTCTGTCCTTTATCGAGCCCATCTTTTCATGAAATGTTCCCTTGATATCTCTAATTTTCTTAAAGAGATCTCTTGTTTTTCCTATTCTATTGTTTTCCTCTATTTGTTTGCATTGATCGCTGAGGAAGGCTTTCTTATCTCTCCTTGCTATTCTTTGGAACTCTGCATTCAGATGCTTATATCTTTCCTTTTCTCCTTTGCTTTTCGTGTCTCTTCTTTTCCTGTACTTACTTTTCTTTATTTGTTTGAGTTTGGTTGAACCTATGAGATGTTGCCATTTTGTAGGACAAAATTGTTGCCTGGCAATGATTTCATTTAGTTTATTTACCCAGATCAATGAGGAGGCTCGTGGTTTCTGGTCATACATGTGAAAAGCATGAAAAGTCCTCACTCCTGGCTTCACAGTAATAAAAAGCTGAACAAAGTGAAGGGTCACAACTGTTCTCAGATCCATCAGAGGGCTGAGGTCACGGGCCAGCTGTCGCCACTAAAACTGGAAAGACAGACAGGTGGAGATAGTAGGTCACAGCCTCCTGGAAACAGAAGCTAAGGAGCAGATGGCTGCAGCCAACGTGGGGAAGAATGTTGAAGAGGTAATTGACAAGTTTCTGGAGGCTCAGTGTGGGTGCCTTCTAACCCAGTGAGGGTTAGAAACTCCCGGTGTCTTAATCGTAGGGAAAACCTCCCCACTTTCATGAATTGTACCTCTGGGAGCTCTGGCAGGTTCTCCTGTGAAGATTGGAGAAAAATCCCCCTGCGTTTGTGGCAGGTGGAGGGACAGTTACGCATTCTGAAAGATACTAGGACATTCTGTTCTCTTTAACAAGGACTGCCCTCAAGGGAAACTATTTTACCAAAGCCTCAATGACCAGAGCGAAGAGAAGTACCCATCTCCGGCCTCTTCTGGTCCTCAACGTGGGGGACAGGAAACACCCAAGGCAGGCTCAGTAAAAGCCTGAGACCTAATTATAGGACTATATAAGTGCTTCCCCTCCCCCACACTTGTGACCACGAGATAGGGCTCCTGGGTAATAACAGGGAATACAGATTAAGAACTGCAAGCCTCAAGTCCTTATTTAAGGAGTCTTTGGGGAAATCCAAAGACAGCAGGGAAGACAAAAACAACAGCACTGGAGGAAATTTTAGCCTTGGACACCGCAGCCACAGGAAACAGAAAACAGCCGAACTCCTGGCTGTGCGTGGGTGTGCTCAGTCACTTCATTCATGTCTGACTCTGCAACCCTAGGGACTGTAGCCCACCAGGCTCCTCTGTCCATGCAAGAATACTGGAGTGGGTTGCCATGCCCGCTTCCAGGGGATCTTCCCAACCCACGGATCGAACTCTACTGTCCTGTGTCTCCAGCACTGCGGGCAGATTCTTTACCACTAAGACACCCACGAAGCCCAGATCCTAGACATATAAATGTAAACTCTCCTGCCTAGTTTCTCATCCTCAGCTCCTTCTAGGGGTTAAAGAGAGGCACGGATAGTCAGGAAGCACTCAGGGACTCTCAGAGGTGAGGGCGGGGACACACTGAATCATTTCCACGGGCATTTATATACAAGTTACCCCCAGGCTACAGCAGGCATCCTGAGCAACATGGCTAAAGAATCACAAATAAGCATGAACTGATCATGAAGGATTTACCAATGCTGAAAGGATCTGTCTAGGGCTGGTCCACACCTTATTTCACAGAAAAAGGAGTGCTGAAAACACAATGAGGACTGCCCTGTACAATATAAATAATGCAAGAGCCACATCTGGAGCCTGGCTTTCCTCACTGCAGGAATACGTGTAAAACCAGAAAATATACTGAACAGGCAGGACTCTTGGGATGTTATCTTAGAGCGGAGTTTATTTTTTGTCTCCCACTGTTCTGGGATATTTGCTCCACAGTGGAAGTTCTTCCCTTACCTCTGAAGGAAAAATACATTTACTTTTTAATCAGCAGGTTCTTGATGTAGTAATTTGCAGGGTCCAGACCTACATAATAAGCCAAGCTTCAGTCCACCTTAGAGTAAACATCTCATACCATCTTTCCTTCCCCTTGCTCGTACACCCAGGCTGGGCCTGCTGAGGTCAGACCCCTTCAAATGGGAAAGGAGGGCGGAGTCATTTCCTCTCTTTTCTGCTCCTCCCGCAGTGGTGTCTGACCTTGTGATGCTGTGGTTTATAATACAAAATATGTATTGGGTCTTCATCCCTGGTTCTCGCACAGAACTCCTAAAACCCTTGAAATTTCTTAAATGATGAGAGTGATGAGGTGTGTTTTTGTCATGTTGATCATGTGAGTTTTAGATGCATCTAAGGTTGAGAGCTGGTTGCCAGGGAACCAGCCATGTGATCAGAGGATGGGCATTCACATTCCTCCCATCTTACCTTACCCCAAGAAAGGAGAGGGACTAGAGACTGAATCAATTGTCAAATCAACCATGCCTACTAATGAAACTTCCATAGAACCCCAAAAGAGAGAGCTTCAGGGCTGGTGAACACATAGAAGTTTGGGGAGAATGGCGCACCTGGAAAGGGCATGGAGGCTCCAGGTCATCTCCTCATGCCTGTCTGCACATGTCTCCCACTTGGCTGTTCCTGTTTTGTGTGTGTGTGTGTGTGTGTGTGTGTGTGTGTGTGTGTGTGTTAGTCACTCAGTTGTGTCCGACTCCCCGTGACCCCATGGACCTCACCCCACTAGGCTCCCCCGTCCATGGAATTCTCCAGGCAAGAATACTGGAGTGGGTTGCCATTCCTCCTCCAGGGATATGCTTTTATAAGAAATAGGTAATCTGGTAAGTAAAATATTCCTCTGAGTTTTGTGAGCTATTCCAGTGAATTAACTGAACCCAAGGAGGGGGTTGTTGGAACCCCCTTCAGATCTTCAGCCGGTGGATCAGAAGCACAGGGAACAAACTGGACTTGCTGCTGGCACCTGGTGAGGGGGCAGTCTTGTAGGACTGAAGCCCCAGTCTATGGGATCTGCGACTGTTTCCGGGGGGATAGAGTCAGGGCTGACCTGACTGATAGGACACCCAGCTGGCGATGGAGAATTGCTTGTGGGTCTGGAATGTACCCCATCCCCCATTCCCCCCAACCCCCACCTTGGGACTGTTGGTCAGAATCATGTAGACTTGGTTAAGTTGATGCAGGGAGAGCAAGGAGTAAAAGGCAGTGGAGAGTTTTTACTTGAACCGTAACATTTTAAGGTGGATTCATGCTCTCTGAGTTCACTCTTTCCCTCCTGAGGCACTTCTGAGAGTTTCTGAGACTCTATCCCAGGGTTCAGCAAACATGTTCTGTAAGATGCCAGGTAGCATTAACAAGTATATGAGGCTTTGCAGGCCCCATAGTCTCTGTTGCAACTACTCTGCATTATAACACATCAAAGAGCGGGTGCACCATGTTCCATAAACGTACACAGCAGGCTGCAGGCCTGCTGGACTCAGTTTGCCAGTCCCTCATTTCTCCAGCCTTGGGCTGCACTTGACCATGGCAAAAGGACTTTATTTTGTGGCTGTTCCTAGCCCCTCTCAGGCCTTTGGAAAGAGCAGAGCCCCTCAGCTTCTCCTCTTCTGAAGCCCAGGGCTTTCCAGGTCCTAAGGGAAGCTTCCGTTCCTTCTCTCGGTGTAGGAGCAACAGGTCAGGCCCACGGACACACTCACAAATCAATCCATACCCCTCACCCCAGCTGAGCAGCCGGCCCTCATCCTGGCGATCTCTGTGCTCGCTGCCATCAAGACAGCTGGCCAGGCAGTTGTGGACCTTAGATTTCTCAGGCGTGAGTCAAATCCAAGCCCACTCTGTCTAGCTAGAGGTGGGGGACAGGTGTTCTGAGTGGTTCTTCAAACAGCCTCTTCCCTTCCGCCGCTTGAGGTGAAAGGCGTGGGCAGAGCTTGTAACATGCTGATAGCCATCTCCAAACAAATCATCTCTACAAAGGCCATCCATCTCTAACAAAGTGACCTCTTTGACCTTTAGTAGATGAATCATCTGACATGCTTTCCCATTTCCACAGGACAGTCAGTCTCACAATGCACCGGGAACAAGGCTTCTTACCATTTTCACACCTCAGACAAACCAAGACGGGAGATGCCCATTTCGCCTTGTGGGCATAAAGCGCCATCCCAGGACCACGCTCAGTGGTGTCAGCCCCTGTGTTTCTCTTCCTTCTGTGTGAGCTCCCCGGCGTGCCACAAAATAGGGTCATCGAGCTCTCTCACATCAACTTAAATTTTTATCGTGATGAGACTCTAAACGGTGTGATGAACACATGCCACAAATGAATGAATGAGGGCTCACAGTCTCCCTTTGTCTTCTACAGCACGTGTGAAGGAGGAGGCGCTGCCAGGAAGGAAGAGGACAGATTCGAGGGGAGGAGGAGGAGGAAGAGTGGGGAAGGGTCATCAGAAAGTCGGGTGGAGGGGGCAGGGGTGCCAAGCGGGGGACAGGGAGCCTGCTGTAGTGGAGACCCTGGGGTGAAGGACTTTAGGCTGCATGGCTGTGTGTGTGATGCACTCATTTAAAACCCTGAACCCTTCTCCCAAGAAAAGCCACAAGAACTATCTCTATGGCTGTTTCATTTTCTGGCCCTTCACCGTTATTTCCAGAGGGGCTCCCACCCAGACCACGTGGGAAACTCTGCATGGACACTACTCTGTCTCCCCTTTCTACCTCCTTCTTTAGGTCAAAACAAAGCTCCCATCACACTCCTTTGTACACACAAATACTTGGTGAGGGGCATGCAGACTTTCATAGAAGTATTCAAAACCCAGCCCCATCCCGTGAGGACTTGCTAATAAGTAGAACTGTTTGAAAACAGAATGATGTGCATGGTTAGGTCATGATTTGCCCAGAATACTGGCAATATTCAAAGAGTAACTGCATCTGGATCATTTCCAGGTTATTATAGGAGTCCCTTCACTGGATGAGAATTTAGATGTCAAGCATGCTTGTTGGCTTGCTTGCTTCGCTTAAGTCATGTCCAATGCTTTGTGACCTTATGGACCGTAGCCTGCCAGGCTCCTATGTCCATGGGATTTCCAGGCAAGAATACTGGAGTGGGTTGCCATTTCCTTCTCCAGAGGATCTTCCTGACCCAGGGATCGAACCCACATCTCTTGTGTCTCCTGTATTGGCAGGCAGGTTCTTTACCACCAGTGCCACCTGGGAGGCCCAGATGTCAAGGCCATCAAGATATCTGCAATTCTGGGTTTGCTATTCTAAGACTGTTGCTTACTGACCATCTATACACTTAGAGATGTGAAAAGAATTCTTTTTTGGGGGGAGCTAATCATGGCATCTGGTCCCATCACTTCATGGAAAATAGATGGGGAAACAGTGGAAACAGTGATTTGGGGCTCCAAAATCACTGCGGATGGTGATTGCAGCCAGGAAATTAAAAGACACTTACTCCTTGGAAGGAAAGTTATGACCAACCTAGATAGCATATTAAAAAGCAGAGACATTACTTTGCCAACAAAGGTCCGTCTAGTCAAGGCTATGGTTTTTCCAGTGGTCAGGTATGGATGTGAGAGTTGGACTGTGAAGAAAGCTGATCGCCGAAGAATTGATGCTTTTGAACTGTGGTGCTGGAGAAGACTCTTGAGAGTCCCTTGGACTGCAAGGAGATCCAACCAGTCCATTCTAAAGGAGATCAATCCTGGGTGTTCATTGGAAGGACTGATGCTAAAGCTGAAACTCCAATACTTTGGCCACCTCATGCCACGAGTTGACTCACTGGAAGAAAAGAGTCTGATGCTGGGAAGGATTAGGGGCAGGAGGAGACAGGGACGACAGAGAATGAGATGGCTGGATGGCATCACCGACTCGATGGACATGAGTTTGAGTGAACTCCGGGAGTTGGTGATGGACAGGGAGGCCTGGCGTGCTGTGATTCATGGGGTCGCGAAGAGTTGGACATGACTGAGCAACTGAACTGAACTGAACTGAACTGAATCATGGTACATTGATTAGACCATGTTATTTATAAACTAGAAAAAGAGAGTGGATGAAAGATGTCAAAGCAGGAGATTACCCTGTGGTACAGTGGTTAGGACTTCGCACTTTCACTGCTGAGGGCCCAAGTTCAATCCCTGGTTCAGTTCAGTTCAGTTCAGTCGCTCAGTCGTGTCTGACTCTTTGCGACCCCAAGAATCACAGCACGCCAGGCCTCCCTGTCCATCACCAACTCCCGGAGTTCATTCAAACTCATGTCCATCGAGTCGGTGATGCCAGCCAGCCATCTCATTCTCTATCGTCCCCGTCTCCTCCCGCCCACAATCCCTCCCAGCATCAGAGTCTTTTCCAGTGAATCGACTTGTCACATGAGGTGGCCCAAGTATTGGAGTAGGGGAACTAAGATCCCACAAGTCGCAGGGAATAAAGATATCTTTAAAAAAGATATCTAAGCAAAGCTACTCTTTTGGCTTACATGATTATTCTTCTCCTCTCTTAAATAATATTTTGGTTTGGGACAAGATGTTCATTTTGGACTCTTTATACTCTCGGCTTATCTGCTTAGACCTGAATGTCAAACCCTTTGGTATCCACTTTTTATAACAGAGCAGAGGTTGTCCCAAAGCCGTGGGAGTGATGAATGGACCCTGTCCTGGCGCTGTGGTGTGTGGGACAAGGTGTCCTGTGTGCCATCACTCAATGCCCTATTTCCCCTTCAAGGAGATGAGGCTGGCAGGTTTTTTTTAAATCACTTCCTGGCTTCCCGTCACATACTATTCATCGGGGCAGGATAACTGACAGGATGTATACCAAGTTATGAGTAATACTCTTTCCCTAACAGCACCTAATCTTTTATTTGGTTGCTGTTACCCTATCATTAGCATTTCTTACCAGGACAAGAGGTCTGCCTAGTGAAAGAGCTGACATATTTGTGAGGAAATAAAGTTGCAACCAAGGTAACTAATTTCATTTGCAGAAAATTTAGGACTTAGAAGAAGCAAAAAAAAAAAAAAAACACCCCAAGACAGTCTAAATAGTTTTTAAAAATAAAATGTTACATAAACTATGCATATGCAAACCATATGTGATTTCCAAATCCATTCCCTCCTCTGTAAATGAAGCAGTGTATACAACCTCTGTGCTCTCACTCCACCTAACAATTTGATATGAACCCATACATTATAAACACAGAAACAATTAATTCTAGAAAATGTAACCCTCAATCACTGGCATTTAAATGTGTTTATGTATACGTATATTTGCATTTTACCCTGCAAAAGCAATAAGTCAAATATTAAAAAGCACATTTCCTGTCATATGGAAATAAATTGGGAAAGTGACTTTGCCTCTGCTGGTGCATGGTGCCATGAAAACCCTTCCAGCTAAGCCAGGTTTGGTCAACTAGCCTTCTGTTGCTGATGCTCCTCTGTCTTCCCGAACATTCCCAATTACACTCTCCCATTTCCCACTTTGTTTCTAAGCCTTCTTCTTCAGTTTGTAACTTTATGGGGATACAGTCTGGAATCTTGCAGCTCTTTATACAGTTTTATTATCTCTTGGGAGAAAAGCGACTTTAAAGAGAAAGATGAAACCATACCCTGTAACTTCCAAGGCACATTAGGCAGAAACAAAATGATTAACTGAAACCCTCAAACCTGCCTCCAAGAATAGCAGGGAAAGCACAGGAGTGCAAACAACTTGCTAAACACCCCTTCAACTGAGCATGGTGCAGGCATATTGAGGGACTAGAATAACCCACAGTGAACTTCGGATGTCACAGGCTGAAAATCCATAGCATGGAACACATGGAACACCCTCACCCCCACCCCAAAATTGCAAAGACAGTCACACCTGCACAGACAACTCTTTTTCCACCAGTCATGTCTGAGCATGCCCACCCTCCTTGCTCCCTCTGACCACAATACCCCACGCAAAAGCTGATCAGGGAGACAGAGCTGAGCATTGCCCCCGTATCCTAGCTTGGCTGCCCTGCAAAACAGCCTCTTCTCTCTCTGAGAATGGTCTCACCGTTGCCTTGGTGCCTGGCAATGAGCCAGCAATGAGCCCACCTGCGCCACGACAGAGTTATTCCCCCTCATTCCCTTTATCTTTATTACCAGGGACCTCTTTCTCCTTCTCTATTTCTCTAGCCTTGCTGTCTCTTTAAAACTGTTAAGACAATCTTATTAAGTCTAAACACATGAAAAAATGCATCTTTTGGTTTGCTACTTATACAAAAATATTTAATCATTAGTCAATGGGTAGGACTGGGACTGATAAATATTATCCTGTATTTTTTCCTCCTCTGTTGGGCAAGTTTCTCCTGCCATTTGGGTACAACATGGGGTATGGCAAAGAGCACTGGAATGGGTCTTAGAAGACCAAATTTGGGATTCCCGTTGAGCTCCTATTAACTCACTTCACTTGCGCTATGCAAATTTGAGACAGATGCAAATAAACCTATGTATGCACACATACATGGATATACACACATAAACTTTAATGTGATCATGTAATCACTACAAATATCATTCTCTCTTTTTGCTTTATTCAGCATCAATCGATAAAGACTTGTCTTGCCAAAACTTTTACACAATGCAACTTGATTTTTTGAAGGTATGGGAACACTGTTTTTCATTTGGCTTTCAAATAATCAATATTAGGAATCAGGGGTGTAGGATATGTATAATGATGTGCTGTCTGCAGGGGATGTCAGACGTATGCTAACCCTCTGCTGTGTAAAGAGATCATCTCTAAATCCCCCTGAGTGACTGTTTAGCTCAAGTTTAGAGTCTCTTAAGCTTATATTTGATACTAAACCAAATAGGCCCTTAGGGAAGAATTAAGAACAAGCCAGACAGTGTAAAATTCTTATTTTGTTAAAGTTGGATAGTATTTGTTGCATTAGGTATAACCAGGCTGATTACTCTGAATCATCTCTGCACACATAGACACTGAAACAAAGTAAAGCAGGTACACAGGTGGACTACAGAGATTAAATGCTTTTATCTTATTATTTGCCATTCAGAGGGCGGCCCTTTCAGAAACCAGAATGTCATTCAGATTAATAGACAAGGTCATGCCTCTAAGACCACAGTGAGTCAAAACCGGGGGTCGGGGGGAGAGGTGAGGAACAAATCTTGACCCAAATGCCATGAACTTTCTTTTTGTGTTTTCGAGTTTTGGATTTTATCCACAGAAACACTGCTATTATTCAAACAATAGGAAATAGAAAACAGGCATCAGTATTTAGCAAGACTTTAAGGAAACCAACAACAGCAAACATTCCTAAGAAACATTGTTTAAACACTAACTCCTTTTTAGGTTGGTATCATGATGACCTAAAATATGTTTCTTCATTTTAAGGAAGCTATTATTTGTGAAAATTTTTAAATTTTTTTCTGTTAAAACACAGATTTTGCCTAAATTCTAAGTTGCATGTGTGTGCTCAGTTGTGTTGGACTCTTTGTGACCCCATGGACTGTAACCTGCCAGGCTCTTCTGTCCATGGAGATTCTCCAGACAAGAATACTGGAGTGGTTTGCTATGCCCTCCTCCAGGGGATCTTGCTGACCCAGGGATTGAAACTGCAACTCTTGCATCTTCTGCATTGGCAGGCAGCTTCTTTACCAACTGCAGCACCTGGGAAGCCCTAAGTTAAATTAAATTCTAAGTTAAAGCAATGCAAATACTTCTCCATAAGTCAAATTGATTTTTTTTTAAATTAGAGGTTACAAATTCAATAATCACTTGCACTGATTGCTTTTGTCTTTTTTTTTTTTTTCAGGGACTCATTGGAGTTCGTCCTTATAATACTTGGGCTTCCCAGGTAGCACAATGACAAAGAATTCACCTGCCATTGCAGGAGCCACAAGAGACACAGTTTCAATCCCTGGGTCGGGAAGATCCCCTGGAGGAGGAGGGCATAGCAACCCACTCCAGTATTCTTACCTGGAGCATCCCCATGTACAGAGGAGCCTGGTGGGCTGCAGTCCATGGGGTTGCAAAGAATCGGACATGACTGAGTGACAAGCACTTCACTTCTGTTTGGACATAGCTCTGCCGGATGCTTAGTAACTGCCAGGTCTCACCACTGGTTTCAGCTACCACAATGGGTTTTGTTTGGTAGAATGCCTGATGAACTATGGATGGAGGTACAGGAGACAGGGATCAAGACCATTCCCATGGAAAAGAAATGCAAAAAAGCAAAATGGCTGTGTGAGGAGGCCTTACAAATAGCTGTGAAAAGAAGAGAAGTGAAAAGCAAAGGAGAAAAGGAAAGATACAAGCATCTGAATGCAGAGTTCCAAAGAATAGCAAGGAGAAATAAAAAGTCTTCCTCAGTGATCAACGCAAGGAAATAGAGGAAAACAACAGCATGTGAAAGACTAGAGATCTCTTCAAGAAAATTAGAGATACCAAGGGAACATTTCATGCAAAGATGGGCTCGATAAAGGACAGAAATGGTATGGACCTAACAGAAGTAGAAAATATTAAGAAGAAATGGCAAGAATACACAGAAGAACTGTACAAAAAAGATCATCACAACCCAGATAATCACGATTGTGCGATAACTCACCTAGAGCCAGACATCCTGGAATGTGAAGTCAAGTGGGCCTTAGGAAGCTTCACTACAAACAAAGCTAGTGGAGGTGATGGAATTCCAGTTGAGCTATTTCAAATCATGAACGATGATGCTGTGAAAGTGCGGCACTCAATATGCCAACAAATTTGGAAAACTCAGCAGTGGCCACAGGACTGGAAAAAGTCAGTTTTCAAAGGTAATGCCAAAGAATGCTCAAACTACCACACAATTGCATTCATCTCACACGCTAGTAAAGTCATGCCCAAAATTCTACAAGACAGGCTTCAGCAACATGTGAACTGTGAACTTCCAGATGTTCAAGCTGGATTTAGAAAAGGCAGAGGAACCAGAGATCAAATTGCCAACATCTTCTGGATCATTGGAAAAGCAAGAGAGTTCCAGAAAAACATCTATTTCTGCTTGATTGACTATGCCAAAGCCTTTGACTGTGTGGATCACAATAAACTGTGGAAAATTCTGAAAGAGATGGGAATACCAGACTACCTGACCTGCCTCTTGAGAAACCAGTATGCAGGTCAGGAAGCAACAGTTAGAACTGTACATGGAACAATAGACTGGTTCCAAATAAGAAAAGGAGTATGTCAAGGCTGCATATTGTCACTCTGCTTATTTAACTTATATACAGAGTACATCATGAGAAACACTGGGCTGGGAGAAGCACAAGCTGGAGTCAAGATTGCCAGGAGAAATATCAATAACCTCAGATATGCAGATGACACCACCCTTATGGCAGAAAATGAAGAGGAACTAAAAAGCCTCTTGATGAAAGTGAAAGAGGAGAGTGAAAAAGTTGGCTTGAAGCTCAACATTCAGAAAACTAAGATCATGGCATCTGGTCCCATCACTTCATGGGAAATAGATGGGGAAACAGTGGAAACAGCGGCAGACTTTATTTTTCTGGGTTCCAAAATCATTGCAGGTGGTGATTGCAGCCATGAAATTAAAAGACGCTTACTCCTTGGAAGGAAAGTTATGACTAACCTAGATAGTATATTAAAAAGCAGAGACATCACTTTGCCAACAAAGGTCTGTCTAGTCAAGACTATGGTTTTTCCAGTGGTCATGTATGGATGTGAGAGTTGGACTGTGAAGAAAGCTGAGCACTGAAGAATTGATGCTTTTGAACTGTGGTGCTGGAGAAGACTCTTGAGAGTCCCTTGGACTGCAAGGAGATCCAACCAGTCCATCCTAAAGGAGATCAGTCCTGGGTGTTCACTGGAAGGACTGATGCTAAAGCTGAAACTCCAATATTTTGGCCACCTCATGCGACGAGTTGACTCACTGGAAAAGACCCTGATGCTGGGAGGGATTGGGGGCAGGAGGAGAAGGGGACGACAGAGGATGAGATGGTTGGATGGCATCACCAACCCGATGGACATGAGTTTGGGTAAACTCCGGGAGTTGGTGATAGATAGGGAGGCCTGGCGTGCTGGGATTCATGGGGTCACAAAGAGTCAGACAAAACTAAGTGACTGAACTGACGGTTCTGGTTGGGACAAGCTGCCTCCCCTGAGTACCATTCTGTGTGCACTGGGTACCTGGCCATACTCCTGCTGAGCACTGCCAAGCTGCTGGGTGTCGTGGTCCTGGCCATGCTCTTGTTCCCTGTCAAGCCATGGTTTCCCACTGTCCACTTCTACCTCCTCCACCCAAGACAGTCTTATCCAAGAGTTCTGCATCCATGGGTCAAAACACTACAAAAACTTTTTTTCAAAAATTTCCAAAAAGCAAAACTTGAATTTGCCTCACACTTCATGGCAACTATATATTTACACAGCATTTCTATTTTATTGGGTATTATAAGTAATGGAAAGATGATTTAAATATATGGGAGGAGGTATGTACATCATATGGAGAAAGAAATGGCAACCTATTCCAGTACTCTTGCCTGGGAAATCCCGTGGATGGAGGAGCCTGGTAGGCCGCAGTCCACAGGGTCGCTAAGAGTCGGACATGACTAAGCAACTTCACTTTCACTTTTCACTTTCATGCATTGGAGAAGGAAATGGCAACCCACTCCAGTGTTCTTGCCTGGAGCATCCCAGGGACAGGGAAGCCTGGTGGGCTGCTGTCTACGGGTTCGCACAGAGTCGGACACGACTGAAGCGACTTAGCATCAGCAGCAGCAGCATGTACATCAAATGCAAATACCACACCATTTTATATAAAGGACTTGTGCGCCCATGGATTCTGGTATCCAAGGGGTGTTCTGGAACCGGTCTCCTGTGGGTACCAAGGATACTGAGGGATGACTGTACTTCAGGCTTAAACTGGCATACGCTCTGTATAATGCAGGCTTCCCTAGTGAGAGCAGGAAGAGCATGAGGGGAGAATTTTCCCCAACCTGAACATCTTAAACTTACTCATTGTGAACTTCTGTTATAATATATGCAGACTGTTCATTTTTATCCATTGCGAGTATCCGTTCTTTACTTCTTCACTTCCTTTACTTCTCTATGCTTCAGTCTCCCCATGTGTAAAATGGGGATAATAATAGTATTCAATGCATAGGGTTTCTCTGAGGTTTAAATGAGTTAACAACTGTTTCATGCTTAAGAAAGGGCTTATATAGAGTGACTGCTATTTAAGTGTTCGCTGTGATTATCTTCCTAGCTTATTGTAATTCATTTGGTCATATCCTGTATTTCATTAGCTAACTGAATGGTTTTCACAGGTGACCTAAGTTTGTTTTTCCCTTTCTCTTTTTTATTTTTGTCTCCCTACTTCCTATGTGAGGATTTTCCTTTGAAACATCCTTCCTGCTTTTGTTTAGTGCTTTTGCTAGGATTCCTTATGTGGCCGATTTCCCATTCACTTAGAGGCTAATGTCATTCAGCTTTTCCTTCCCTTCCTAGGCAAAAATGGTAGGGCAGGTGGTGCTTAAGAGTCAAATCAAGGATAAGCTGGATTTGTGACAAGTGAGGCGGGATCCAGAAGACAGAATGTATGAATAAATCATCCCAGAGGTGGAGAGGAGGAGGGGGGGGGATGAGAGGACCGGAATCCTGTGCTCCCCACAGGCTCCTCCCAATCCAGGGGCTGTATGAGTCTTTCATGACTTGATGGAGTGTCAGGAAGTGAAGTCCCAGCCCTATTGCTACTCACCGGGTCCCCCATCATTTCAGCCAGCTCAGAGCACCCTCAGCTGCTATCACTCTCCAACGTGACATGCTTCTCAAATCCAGGCCTTTATGCATCCCTTCCTTCTTCCCCAAATGAGGACCACATCCCTCTTTGGAAAAACCACCCTCTAGCTCCCAAACACAGCTCACAGTGTGGTCCTAACCAGCCTCTGAGAAGCCTCCCCTCCCCCTTATCTCCCTCACTGGGGCCTGTCTGTCTACCCCCACTCTTCCTTCCTGTGGCCACCAGCACAGATCTTACTAAGGTCTTCTTGATGAACTGGGCTTATTTCTCCAATTCAAATACAAGCCCTTGGAAGCCCTGGGACTTTGTATCCACAGGCCTGCTCTGGGCCTGGCACCTGGTAACCAAACTAAATTCTTCTATGACAGACTGAATGACAGCAGACAGGAGAGAAAAGTTGAGAAGAGGTGAGACTGTCCACGTGGAAAGAGTGAGGGGCCGTCGGAAGTAAAGCTCCTTGAAAGCCTAAGACAGTAAAATGCTGCCACATTGTAAGAAGTAAGGGAGAACAGTGGGAGCAAGAAATTGTTAGGAAGGATTCAATGTCCACCTCCTGCGAATGAGCCACTTGACGGGGCTGCACCCCGAACCCCTGTCTATCTAGCTGGTTCAGCTAGGGCTGCTACACCTCACCCTCACGACTGGACAGGCCTGAGGTCAGGTTCATGGCTCCCCGTTCACCCTTCCTGACTATGCAACTGGCCATTCCCAGGAGGGCGAGGGGTGCTGAGAATGGGGCAGGCTGCAGGCATATCAAGTGCTGTGGGCAGGAAGAGCCAGTTGATCTCGCTTCATTCAGAGGGCTTCTTTCTCCGTCTCTGGACTCTGTCCTTCACGTGCTGTCTGCTCTCAGCAGTGGCTTCAGAACCTTCAGACCCGGGGGCCCAAAGCTCAATGCTCCTACTTGTGGAGTGCTCCTACCGAAGCTGAGTGCTCCTTCCCGTGGAGTGCTCCTACCTGTGCAGTGCTCCTACCAACGCTCAATGCTCCTACTTGTGGAGTGCTCCGACTGAAGCTGAGTGCTCCTACCTGTGCAGTGCTCCTACCAAAGCTCAATGCTCCTACTTGTGGAGTGCTCCTACCTGCCCCAGCTCCAGGCCTCAAGTCCATGGCGGTTGGCCAGTCTACGTAAGGCCTGTGGAGGCTACTTGATTTACAGTCACAGGCTGTGCTCCACAGTTAAGATTTCCTCTGCAGCCCTCTCCCAGCTGTCAGATCCCGTCTTTGGAAGTGCTGAGTCTTTGAGTACCGTTTCCAAGTCAGTGAATTACTTGCCCTGAGTTCCACATTCACTCTGTTGAGAAAATGGGACCCTGTAACTACTTAAGGCGGGGAGGCTTCTAGAAAGTGGTTCAAGGGAAGACGTCCCACTTTTCAGCCCAGGGAGGAAACGTGGATGATGGCCTACTATGTGCTGGGACAAGGCACGGCCCCGCCCTGTCCTCAACAGAAAGGTCTCTTCCTTCCTCACGGAGGTGGCTGGAGGAAGCGAGTGACCTTCTTCCACTTATTCCCAAGGGCCCCAGAAGGGCAAACCCATCCAAGGAGCAAGCCAAAGTTCCATCTGTTCCAGAAGAGAATGCGTGGGACTCGCTGGATGAAATCTGCGCTCAGGGCCACGCCCTCGCCGCGGCCTCCCGGGCACCGGCTGCGGGTGGAGGGCTCACTCCGTTTCCTCCTTCGCTTGGCCCTGGGCAGCAGATTGGCTCACGTCTTCAGGCTCAGGGTCGGGATCCCTCTGACTCACCTCCTGCTCTGCCCGGCAGGGTGTTACCAGAGCATTCCACCAGCCTGACCTCAGCGGCCACCCGGGACCCGCCCGCTGCCCGGGCCCCGGGCGCGGCTGCCCGGGCCTTTCACCTGCCTCCGCGGCCGCCCTTGCTGTGAGTCGGCACCTTTCCTGGGAGCTGGTCGGTCGCGCCTTCCCGGAGTCCTCGACCGGTCCACACGGAGGACGGCAGGAGGCGAGACTGTGCAGAACGCGGGGCGAGCTTCGGGAAGCACTTCTGGGGAGCCCAGGAGGGGAGGCGGCCAGAGCTGCACCTCTGGGGAGCGGGCTTCTGCTGCACAGCGGCGGATCATTTGTGGAGCAAAAGGACTCCTCCTCAGTCCCAGGGCAGCCGCTGGCGCAGAGGCTGCCACGGGACCCTCCTCTTCGGCCAGGCTGGGAAAGACACGGGAAAGCCAAGGGCTCCGTGGGGAAGTGGGTGGGGTGGGCAGTGGGCTGTGGGTGCTGTGACTGTTCCTTCTCCATCTTCAGGGGTCCTTGTGGAAAATTCCAGTTCAGGCATGGGGAAAAAAAAAAAAGAGCCCTCAGAGGGGGGGCCACAGAAGAGTAGATTGTCCCAAAAGACATAACGAGAGCTCCTGATTCAGATGAAACTTTCAAAGAAAGCCGAAGATTTAGGCTTCTGCTGAGTCCACTATAACCATGTGATGTGGTGACTTTGAGGCCCTTCAGCTTTCTTCTTTTAAAAAAAAAATTTTTTAATTATTTTTTTTAACTCTTGGCTTTGCTGTGCACCTGTGGGATCTTAGTTTCCCTACCAGGAATTAAACCTACACCCCCTGTGTTGGAAGTTTGGAGTCTTAATCACTGGACTGCCAAGGATGTCCCTCCTTTTTTAAAATGGAGTTAATGGTATCTCCTGCCATCACTCATAAGACCATAAAGGAACATAAGCATTTAGATGGTGGTGGCATTATAATAATAAAAAAAAAATCACTAGAGCTCAGTTATCCCAAAGTAGGACATGCCGTACCTGGGAAAGACCAGGTGTGGGGACCAAATGGAGAAATTCCTATCTGTGTTTTAACTACTGGGTTAGGGTTTCAGGTCTGAGCTCTGCTTGAGAAGGTAGACAGACTCAGAAAGGAATTAAATGGTGTCCCCTGTAGGCTGACCACCTTAACAGTGAGGGTGGGTCAGCTGGGAGATTCTTTCAGATGGGGGATCTCTCAGGGCAGTATTTTAACAATTGGCAATGTCTCCCCACTCATGGAAGGTGAAAATCAAGAGAAAGCCTAAAAGGCTAAGAGAGAAAGGTAATGTGAGGAGAGGAACTAAGAAAGACCTGATGTCGAGTGTAGAGGGACTCAGTGTGAGGAGAAAATGAATGTTAAGGGTCCAATGAGTCTCTCCCTTCAGCCATCTTGAGAAAGCCTTAAACTCTTGGAAAAATACCTCAGCCCAACACAAAGACTGTAGATAAATATTCCAAGGAATGACGGTGAGAAAGAGAACAGGATAGAGGCTCCGATTTAGTGACAATAACTGCCAGTAGTGGCTGTAGAGGATCTTACTCATTCATGCATTTTAATAACTTTAATCATAAGTTAAAAGAATGGTTGTATCCGGTCATTAACGGCTTATCATGTACCATCTCATAGCTCCCAAGACAAGGCCCTCAGAGCAACTACAAGGCATAGATAAAGCCGACTCAAATGTTACCCCAGGACCATAAACTGCAGGGAGGTCTCCAGCCCAAAACAGCCAGATTCTAATTTCTCATCAGTGTCTGATGAGAGTGGTTCAAGAAGCCAGGAAGGCTTGTCCTTTGTACAGTCCTCAGCTGAGTTTGGCTGGTATTTAAAGACAGGAGTCATGTCCAGTCCCTTTTTCGGTTGAGTGAGCCAGTTGTCCAAGGAGACAAACCCCAACATACTACTGGAGTATCTAAAGGAAGAATCATGGTTAAAATTTGACAGGAAAAATAAATTGGTGAATTCCCAGGCTAAATGTCCAGGTACCGTGCTGGGCCTGCACTAATAATAAAGTTGCTAACATCTGTGAAAGGACGGAAACCTTGACTACTTACCAAACAGACGAGGTCATCATTTGTTTATTTAAGGGGAAATAGTCTCCAGAGAACCAGAAAACTGGAAAAGACATCACAGATTATCTTGTAAGGCAACCTCTGGGCTAAATTTTTCACCAAAAGATTTTAAATGGATTGATTATTAAAAATACATATATTTGTAAGTAATTACTAATAGTGAGGTGGGGCTTGAGAAACAGAAAAATTGTAGTTAAAAAATATTTTTTTTGGTATGGGCCATTTTTAGTCTTTATTGAATTTGTCACAGTATTTTTTTTCTGTTCTATGTTTTAGGGGATCTTAGTTCCCCCGCCAGGGAGCCAACCTGTACCCCCTGCATTAGAAGGTGAAATCTTCATAACTGGACTACCAGGGAAGTCCCCCGAAAGCTGTAGTTTTAACCAGGCTTTAAGAAACTGCAAATATAAAGAGAGAAAATAGATTTGGAGTTACCCAGCCCTGGGTGGAACAGGGGCTTCAGAAGTGATGGCTACTATGGGAATATCTTTGAAAGTGAAAGTGGCTCAGTCATGTCTGACTCTTTGAGACCCCATGGACTACACACTCCATGGAATTCTCCAGGCCAGAATCCTGGAGTGGGTAGCCTTTCCCTTCTCCAGGGGATCTTCCCAACCCAGGGATAGAACCCAGGTCTCCCACATTGCAGTCAGACTCTTTACCAGCTGAGCTAACAGGGAAGCCCTATAGGACTGTCTTTATGAAATAATAAAAACGTTGTAAAATAGATTGTGGTGATGGCTGCAAAATTATGAATTTACTAAAAGTTACCCAGGTGGCGCTAATGGTAAAGAACCTGCCTGCCAATGCAGCAGACATAAGAGACATGGATTCGATGCCTGGGTCAGGAAGATCCCCTGGAGGAGGGAATGGCAACCCACTCCAGTATTATTGCCTGGGAAATCCCATGGACAGAGGAGTCTGGCAGGCTATAGTCCATGGGGGTCGCAAAGAGTCGGACATGACTGAAGCAACTTAGCATGCACACACATTGAGCTGTACACTATACCTGGGTGAATAGCATGGTATGTGAATTATATTTTAATAAAGCTTTTTAAAAGTAAAACATTTGTATGATAATTATTTTGCTTCAAGACTGGGGATCTAAAGGCTAAAAGGAGTGCAGCAGCGCTTCCCAAACTTTAACGTGCAGATGATGTGGGAATCTTGTTAAAATGCAGCATCTGATTCAGTAGGTTCTGGGTGGAGCGTGAGATTCTGCATTTGTAGCAAATGCCCAGGAATGCAGATGCTGCTGCCTTGTGAGTCATGTTTTGAACGATATAAGAAATGTAGTGATGTAGGAGACTCGGGCTCCATCCCTGAATCAGGAAGATCCTCTGGAGGAGGGAATGGCAACCTACTCCAGTATTCTTGCCTGGGGAATCCCATGGACAGAGAAGCCTGGTGGGCTACAGTCCATGGGGTCGAAAAGAGTGGGACATGACTGAGAATATACACACGCACAAAATATGTAGAGGACAGTCATTCTCCTTGAAGAATCTGAACAAGAAGTGGCAAGACAAGGTGCCTAGAAAACGACTGATTTTAAAAAGATGTGTTTGAAAGCGGTATGCAAACTTTAAGTTCTATACAATTTTTTATATACACAATTATCCAAGTTTCGGCCCTTTGAATGCTGTAGGAAAATGAGCATAACTTTTTTCAAGCCCTGACTCAGTACTAACTTATTTTGGCATCATTGCCTGATCATCCCTGTCCTAAGCCCATAATCCTTTCTTGGCTTCTATCAGTCTCAGGGATAAAAGTCATAGGACATGGTCACGTCTTTGAACTCTATCCGCTCCCCCCCAACAATGGCTACCCTGTTCCTTATAAGAATGCTGGATAGGTGAGTGGGCATCTCACTTGGATTTAAAAGTGACTTTGGGGAACTATCTGAGATTATCATGGATTTTAGTAGCTGAACAGTGCTATACCTTTTTATCAATCAAAAAAGCAATGACTTGAGGACATTACTTAGGCTCAGAGCATTCAACGGGGATCGCATTACAGTGATTGACAGAGAGAAAAAGTGACTTCCCATCCAGGATTGTGGCAGGTAGGTCTCATGTTTCATCAACTTTTTTTGGGGGGGTGACTTTGCACAGCATGCCGGATCTCAGTTCCCCAGCCAGGGATCGAAGCCGTGTCCCCTGCAGTGGAATCAAAGAGTCCTAACCACTGAACTGCCAGGGAAGTTCCTCATTGACTTTTTTTTAATGCAGACAAATTTCCTGAGGAGATCTATGGATGCAAATAGGAGATGGATGTGTTTCTACTTGTGCATTCATATATATATATGTGTGTGTGTGTGTGTGTGCGTATATAATTTTATTTATTTATTTATTTTTGGCTGTGCTGGGTCTCCTTTGCTTCATGGGCTTTTCTCTAGTTGCCACAAGTGGGGGCTACTCTTTGTTGCAGGATGTGGGCTTCTTATTGTGGTGGCTTCTCTTATTGCAGAGCACAGGCTCTGGGGCGTGCAGGCTTCGGTAGTTGCAGCTTGTGGATTTAGTGGTTATGGTTCCCAGGCTCTAGAGCACAGGCTCAATAGTTGTGGCACATGGGCTTAGTTGCTCCGTGGCATCTGGGATCTTCCCAGATCAGGGCTCGAACCCAGGTCTCCTGTGTTGGCAGGTGAATTCTGTGCCACTGAGCCACCAGGGAAGCCCCTATGTGTTCTTTAAAAAAAGAGAAAAATCTAATTTTGGCATCCCACAAGACCCTAGATTTTGCCAAGAGCTGGATATTATCAACTCACAGGTTTTATGTTCTTTAAAATGGCACACCCAGGAGCCTCTGCCCACTTTGGAGATCTTCAGTTCTTGTTAGGTCTTTTGTGTTGTCTTAACTTCCTCTGACCTTTCTGGATGAGGGGAGCTGGGAAAAGGCATGGCACCCACAAATCCACTCAGCTGCAGCCAGAAAGAGTGTCTCGCAGTCAGCCCCTGACTCCGGATGCAGAGAAGATAGTCATTCTCAGCCAAAGCAAACACTTCCCCATCTGGGAGACCCACCGAGTGACAAGTGCGTCTGATGTAGACATCACTCCCCCATACCCCCTCCCTGAGAGCTATTTGTCTGGAGGCTTTGGGGGGAGAGGGAAGAAGCCTGTCTGCCAAGATGTCATGCTATCACATTTTCGCTTCCTGCAATGCGATCCTCATGGGTTTGGGTAGAAGCGATTACCCTGGCACTTTCAAAGGAAAGTTGCTTCTGAAACCAGATTCTTCCTGCCAGAGCCCTGACATGCCCTTATTAAGACCGATGAAATAATCTGCTGAGAATTGAACTCACAGACCTTTCTGACCAGAAATGAACAGAAACCCAGGCAGAGATCTGAACTCCACTGAGCTTAGCTGTCAGGGATGCCAGGCGAGGTTTGTGAGCAGGCTTGCTTCATGAGGTTTATGGAGACTTTTTCCCAGAAAGACTGAGAAATTGTTTTGGAAAACTGAATTCCTGTTCTAAGAACATCACACTGAGAAGCAACTCAAAAGGAAGGCACCCTTGGGCCATTGCCAAGAAATAGAGTGTGTCTTAAAGCTGGTCCAACTTTGGGGAGACCTGAACAGAACACTATCTCATGGAAATTTTTGCTCAAGAGTACTCCTTAAAAAAAACACTGATAAACTTTTTTTTAAATTTTAACTGGAGTATAGTTCTATGGGGATACCCAAGTGACTCTAGTGGTCAAGAACCTCTCTGCAATGGAGAGATGCAAAGGAGATGTGGGTTCGATCCCTGGATCAGGAAGATCCCCTGGAGAAGGAAATGGCAACCCACTCAAGTATTCTTGCCTGGAGAATCTCACAGACAGAAGAGCCTGGCAAGCTACAGTCCATATGGTCACAAAGAGTCGAACACAACCAAAGTGACTTAGCACACATGCATGCATACATAATTGATTTACAATGTTGTGTTCCTGCTGTAGAGCAAAGTGAATCAGCTATATGTATACATGCATCCCCTCTTCCTTGGTTTTCCTTACCATTTAGGTCACCACAAAGCACTGAGTAATATACAGTAGGTTCTCCTTAGTCGGCCCTGGGCTATACAGTAGGTTCTCATTAGCTATTTGTTTCATACATCAGTTCAGTTCAGTTCAGTCACTCAGTCGTGTCCGACTCTTTGATAGCAGTGTATAAATGCAGATCCAATTTCCCAGTCCATCCTACCTCCTTCCCTTCTTGGAATCCATAAATTTGTTCAACCACTCTGGAAAACAGTATAGAAGTTCCTTTAAGAACTAAAACTAGAACTACCACAAACAAATGATTTGTAAACTTATGTACACTTATGAATTCAGGTGGTTCTCATTATATTTCATCCTACAGTTTCCCTAAGCTTTGACAAACAATGCACCCCACACCCAAGTCCCATGAAATATCTTTATTGCAAGGAACTCGGTGAATGCACTGCCTGGAGTCCTGTTAAGATGCCATGTGTCCAGCCCTGCAGCCCTGACTCAGCTAGGCTGAGTCCCATTTCAGAGGTTCAATGCCTGGCATATTGGGACAGCCACGTTAGACACCTTCTGTGCCATAGAGCTGGCATCTCAGTGACATTCAGACTCAGCCTTAAAACTGCCCAGTGCAGGGTGAACAATAAGCAGCTTGAGCAGTGTGAAAACTCGTGCTTCCTTTCTGCCCATGGAGCCTTGGTTCGGGGCAGGAGATAGAATTTGGTGTTGGAGCCATCTGGCTGAGAAACCACACTGCTCTCTCTGACCAGTCGTCCTGCCTGGGGCCGGGTGCCAGGGTGACAAGCCTCAGGGAGGAAGACACCCCAGGAGAGGGGCTGTGGAGTCACAGTCTTTTCAATGTATCTGCCTGGGACGTTCCCCACGTGACCCCCTCTCCCCCTCCCTGCCCTGACCTCAGTGCAGGGGAGGGGTTAGAGTGTGGCAACCAGCCAGGGCTGAGCAGAGGGTTGAGGAGACAGAATGCTCTTCCTCTGGGGGTGCTGTCATTCTGGGAGTGCATCTAAGGTAATTCAATGGAAAACGGTGCTGACAAAACTCGTGTGCATCTGTTACAGCCCACCACATTCCTACACATTTTAGAGGGGCAGATAGTGTTGGCGTGACATGCCTGAGAAACTGTAAAATGTTCCTTTGAATAGGCACTGTTGAAGTGGAAAAACAGAAAGAACTCTGTAAAAGACAGAGGCTTTGGGGGTCCCTGTGTGAATTGGGGTGTGCTATTTTTCAGGAATGTGGGTGAGAGAATGCTGGGTTTGACCACAGAAGACGTGGCTCCAGCCTGGGTGCTGTCACTCACCAGCCATAAGGACTCTCCGGCAGGTCACTTAGTCTCTCTAAGCTCTCTGTGTGCTCTGACCCTGGAGATCCTGAACCGCTGGCGAGCGCTGGCATGCAGCGAGGCTTGTGAAGGTGCTTTGCCAGCTGTATGGCCTTGGATGATGAGTGGAGCATCGTTTTTCACAAGCAGCGGTCCTAGTCATCCACTGTAAACCATGCATTGTCCTCAATACCATCAACACATTGGTTAAGCACTGACTGTGTACAATATAAGGGACTGGGGTCATTTGAGACATGGTCGATGTCCTCAGGGGGCTCAGGGTCTACTTAGTGACAATGAATACACTCCATCATCATTCTTATTATAGTGAGAGAAAAATAGGACCCGCCTCTCCAAGAGGGAGCCAAGAATGAGTCAAGAATACTGGGTCAACGGTGCCCTCCAGATGGAGTGAGGGAAGAGGTGGGATGGAAGCTAGCCTTCATGGGTGGGATAAGGCTTGAGCTGAATGTTGAAGGACAACCAGGGTGCTGATGGGTCCCCAGGAAATTTGTGACCACACAATGATGCTTGGTGGAGATGGAAGTTATGCAGTCTAGATCCCAGCCCTGCTTTGCATTTCACCTATCAATTCACCTTTCCAGACCTTCAATTCAGTGCAGTTCAGTTGCTTAGTCGTGTCTGACTCTTTGTGACCCCACGGACTGCAGCACACCAGGCTTCCCTGTCCATCACCAACTCCCAGAGTTGACTCAAACTCATGTCCATTGAGTCTGTGATGCCATCCAACCATCTCATCCTCTGCTGTCCCCTTCTCCCCGCACCTTGAGTCATTCCCAGCATCAGGGTCTTTTCAAATGAGTCAGTTCTTCACATGAGGTGGCCAAAGTATTGAAGTTTCAGCTTTGGCATCAGTCCTTCCAATTAATATTCAGGACTGATTCTTTTAGGATGGACTAGTTGGATCTCCTTGCAGTCCAAGGGACTCTCAAGAGTCTTCTCCAACACTACAGTTCAAAAACATCAGCTCTTCAGTGCTCAGCTTTCTTTATAGTCCAACTCTTACATCCATACATGACTACTGGGAAAACCAAAGCTTTGACTAGACGGACCTTTGTTGGCATATTAAAAAGCATATTAATATGCTGTCTAGGTTGGTCATAGCTTTTCTTCCAAGGAGCAAGCGTCTTTTAATTTCATGGCTGCAGTCACCACCTGCAGTGATTTTGAAGCCCCCCAAAATAAAGTCTCTCACTGTTTCCATTGTTTCCCCATGTCATGAAGTGATGGGACCAGATGGAATGCAGAGTTCCAAAGAATAGTAAGGAGAGATAAGAAAGCCTTCCTCAGTGATCAATGCAAAGAAATAGAGGAAAACAATAGAATGGGAAAGACTAGAGATCTCTTGCAGACCTCGATTCCCTCTTAATATGTAGATTTCCTGTCTTGATTCCTACATACATCAGATGAGTGCTGTACCAAAGCAAAATGATATTTCAAACACCAGGACCTGAAGTCTTTTGGAAGAGTGAAATCAGGTAAACAAAGAGACTATTATTATGTCACTCATACTTTCCCAATATTTTCATTAGACAGCAAACTAGAAACTTCTGTTTATACAACCCGGGGAGTCCACGAATGAAAGGTTGCCTGGATGAAGGCATTCCTTTCTCAGTGCTCAGACCACAGAGGTGTGTGAGTGAAAGCTGGACAAAGAACCTGGATTACGTGCCTGGTTTCTGTTCACTAAGCCTCATGGTGTCCACTTACAGACACACTGATAGCAAACAGAGCCCCGCGGTAGCGTTCCCAGGGCTTGTGGTCAGCTCTTCACAGCAGCACTCCAGGGATATTAAGCGTCTCTTTTCTTCAGCCTTTCTTTCCCTTCACGGTAACATTGGCGATACTACAGAAGAGAAATTCCAGACCTTTCAGGGTTTGTCCCCTAGAAGGTGATAATCCCTACTCTCCAGTAAACTGCTCCCGGAGAGGAACTCCTAGAGAAAGCCCCTTTGTGGGAGCACTTGTGAGATGGATTTGCTCAGCAATGCTTATCCTACCCAAGGGGCAGCAACCTCCACGTCACAATGCTCTTGGTTTTCTTCATTCCAATGCTTTCTCTGATGGTCTGTTGCCTTTTCAGAGTTGAAAAGAAGGGGTGCTGCCCAGCGATCAGGGATCAGGCAGGGCCCAGCAACTGGCTCAGGGCCTTCTGCAGGATGAGGGCTGCAAACAAACATGTGATTCATAGCTGAGGGGAGGCTGCCAGCTCCAGCTGCCAGGGTATGATTGGCACTGGTTGAGAAGGTGCTCTCTGCTCTGTGCCCTTGTGTGCCTTCTGCGCTGGAAACACAGCTCCCCACCTCCAGCTTCTCTTTCCCATTTCTTGTCTCCATGTGGAGCTGTTCGACTGGATGAAACAGCCAGCAAAACCCTTCATTCTGTCCATATTCAATCAGGTACTTGAAACAACTCATGCTGAACTCAGTCAAGACCAATAGTATCAGGCTACTTTTGTTGAAGTGTTAACTCTAAGTTCTACAAACAATTTCCACGAGTGGAGTTCTTCTTGCTTACATGGCACTGTCTACTGTCAGGGAAAAGCCACGGAAAGGCCAAGCCACAGAGCAGCACCATCTTTTCCCTCCTTGAACACTCTTTCTGGAAGATCATCCCGGGAGTGTTCTCCTCTGAGACCTGGCTATAGTCAGGTAAGGGCTCAAGGCAGAGCTTATCAAAGAAGTGTTGGGTTCTAAGTGCAAGAACCAGCAGTGCCACTCTACAGAGGAGTGAGGGTGAAGGATAAAATTCATCATTAAACTTAGAGGTCTGCTGACTACAGGTGGTTTGGGGCAAACCTCAGGATTTCTATCTGGGACTAAAAACAGTTCATATCTCACTATGGAAATGAAATCGGTTGAACTGAGGAGCTATAGTCCTAAGAGATCATTAAAACTTTGGAGGATGAACACTCTTCTAGCTGTGCAAATGATGCTTTTAAATACCTGGGTAGAAGGTGATGAAACCCTGTCAATTCTCTGAATCGAGTGAGAGATCAAGTTGCCTCCCCACTTTAAGAAAGCTTCTGGGGCTTGCCAGTGGCTCAAGGGTAAAGAATCTGCTTGCCAAGCGGGAGATGCGAGTTTCATCCCTGGGTTGGAAGATCCCTGGAGAAGGAAATGGCAAACCACTCTAGTATTCTTGCCTGGGAAATCCCATGGACAGAGGAGCCCGGTGAGCTACCATCCATAAGGTCACAAAAGAGTGAGACAGGACTTAGCATCTAAACAACAACAATGAAGCCGAGGACTGGGAATCCTTGAAAGATCCTAAGAAGTTTCTTGGGAATCCTTGAAAGATCCTAAGAAGTTTCTATCAGTCTGGGGACAGAAGTACCACCTACAGTGTGAAGATGTAAACATCTGTGGAATATGTGTCTGTAAATATCATGATTAGTAGAACTCCAAACATGTTCATAAAACAAAGAAAGCTTCTGTAAACCCACTGCTAAGAGAGAAAAGTGAAGTATTCATATTGCCAGTCTACTAACTGATGTATGAGACAAAAGGAATATATTTGCCTCTGCACATCTGTGTTCATGGCACACAGGAAGGATAAAGAAGAAATCATCGAGTTTGGGGACAACAGGTGGGTGGGAGCAAGTTAGAAAGGTTGGAGAGATGGTGACGGGGGTGGGGTGGTGATACTTCTCTGAGCATGTCTTTTTGAACAGTTTGGGCTTTTAGTGCCATGTTATGTTTTATTTTGGGGGGCTCCAAAATCACTGCAGATGGTGACTGCAGCCATGAAATTAAAAGATGCTTACTCCTTGGAAGGAAAGTCATGACCAACCTAGACAGCATATTAAAAAGCAGAGACGTTACTTTGCCAACCAAGGTCCATCTAGTCAAAGCTATAGTTTTTCCCGTGGTCATGTATGGATGTGAGAGTTGGACTGTGAAAAAAGCTGATGGCCGAAGAATTGATGCTTTTGAACTGTGGTGCTAGAGAAGACTCTTGAGAGTCCCTTGGACTGCAAGGAGATCGAACCAGTCCATTCTAAAGGAGATCAATCCTGGGTGTTCATTGGAAGGACTGATGCTGAAGCTGAAACTCCAATACTTTGGCCACCTCATGCGACGAGTTGACTCACTAGAAAAGACTCTGATGCTGGGAGGGGTTGGGGGCAGGAGGAGAAGGGGACGACAGAGAATGAGATGGCTGAATGGCATCACCGACTTGATGGACATAAGTTTGAGTGAACTCCGGGAGTTGGTGATGGACAGGGAGGCCTGGCGTGCTGTGGTTCATGGGGTCACAGAGTCGGACACGACTGAGCGACTGAACTGACTGACTGACTGATGTTTTACATTCCCCAAATAAATAAAACCAGTAAGACCGAGGGGTAGAGGAGAAGGCAGTCTCAGCTACTCCTTTGTGCTTAGTCGCCCAGTCGTGTCTGACTCTTTGTGACCCCATGGACGGTAGCCCACCAGGCTCCTCTGTCCATGGGATTCTCCAGGCAAGAATGCTGGAGTGGGCTGCCATGTCCTCCTCCAGGAGATCTTCCTGACCCAGGGATGGAACCCAGGTCTCCTGCTTTGCAGGTGGATTCTTCACCATCTGAGCCACCGGGGAAGCCCCCTAGGAAAGCTGAAAAAGCATACTAGTGATGGGAATAGTCAATAAAGAAAGGTCATACATAAAGGGCACAATTGTTAGTCTTTCAGATTTTTTTTTTAAGGAATTTGCTATAAACTCGGAGGTTGCAATCTACACAACCTGAAGTTCTGAAGCTTCTGCATAGCTGGAGCTCTTTGGGAACACAGTAGTGACTGTATTACTCCAGCACAGGTCTGACAAGTGATACCACAGACTGAATGTTTGTGAACCTCCCGCTGCCCTGCCCCCAAAGCCATGCACTGAGACTCAGTCCCCAGTGTGATCATAGTATTAGGTGGTGGGGCGTTTGGGAGGTGCTAAGGTCATGAAGAAAGCTGATTGCCGAAGAAGAACTGATGCTTTTGAACTGTGGTGCTGGAGAAGACTCTTGAGAGTCCCTTGGACTGCAAGGAGGTCCAATCAGTCCATTCTAGAGGAGATCAATCCTGGGTGTTCATTGGAAGGACTGATGCTAAAGCTGAAACGCCAATACTTTGGCCACCTCATGCGACGAGTTGACTCACTGGAAAAAGACTCTGATGCTGGGAGGGATTGGGGGTGGGAGGAGAAGGGGATGACAGAGAATGAGATGGCTGGATGGCATCACTGACTTGATGGACATGAGTTTGAGTGAACTCCGGGAGTTGGTGATGGACAGGGAGGCCTGGCGTGCTGTGATTCATGGGGTCGCAAAGAGTCTGAACAACTGAACTGAACTGAACTGAAGGTCATGTGGCTGGGGCCCTCATGAATGGGACTAGTGGTCTGTTTTTTATAAAAGAGACCCCAGAGAGCTCCCTTGCCCTTTCTGCCATGTGAGGATACAATGAAAATACGGCCACCTGTGAACTAGGGAGTGTGCTCTCATCAGAAATGAATCTGCCAGCACCACAATCTTGGACTCGCCAGCTTCTGTTACTGTGAGAAACAAATTTCTGTTGTCATAACCCACTCAGTTTATGGTATTTTGTTAGCAGCCCTATTGGACTATGACACAAGAATATCTTTGGGGGATTATGTGAAGTCCTCGGGGCTAGATCCAGGCAAGTGGGAAAACAGATGGTTTGTCTCTGAATCTTGCCTTCTCATTTCCTGCCTTCTCTTCCACCCTTAGAAGAGTTCAGTTCCCATGCCCAGCTCCCTTAACCTGTCTCCATGCCTGATTATCCCTGATAAGGTACTAAGGCGGGAGCCTGAAGGATGACCTTTAGGTCCTAATACTGTACATAAACATTTTGGTCATCTAATCACATCCGGTGTTCAGGACAGCATTTTTGCAGGAAATAGCTGTAATCATTTCTGGTAAAGGGTCTGGAAAGATTTGAATCCCGCCTTCAGGATACGTGAAAATTGTACATGTTCAAATCCCACTGGGATAGTTGAATACAAAGCTGCCTTGCTGGCATGCAGAAAGATCCCAAGTAAACTTGACTTTGCTTCCCTGACTCCAGAAGACTGAGTACCCAAGATCAAGTAAGTTTCCAAACTGACCATGACCCCAGATCCTCCTCAATCAATAATACTGTGTTTGGGTTAATCTGGATGCTTTACCTGAAGATGACCTCCTTTCCAGCGCATAGGTCCTCCAAAGGCATCTCCGACCTGGAGGACCTGGAGTAGGTCTCCAGGAGTGTCGTTAACTGTGTTAATTAGCATTGGAAAAGAGGAAGAAAGAGTAATTTGTCAAGATTTTCATCCCATAGAACTTGCCCCAGATGTTTTATTCTTGCCTTTTATTTTTAGCAATGACAGCAATTGGTTTAAATTTTGGTTTCTAATAAATCAATTCCATTTATCTCACCCTCTATTAAACATGCCAAGCAGATTTTACATTATAAATCTACCTCTTTAATGGGACTTAATAAGCTTATTCTTAGATCTTCAAAGACTTATAGACACTCATCAGAGTGGGAAAGGGCTGCTGCCTTGACTGGCGATATATTAAAAGAACACATTTCAGAGAAGTCATTAAAGGAATGTGTGTCTTCCCTCTTCAAAATCTTCATCATTGTTCTGTGTACATGTGTGCCTCAGAAGAGGGCTTTCTCCAGCCCCAAGCCTTTGGAAACCAGGATGCCTCACACAGAGTGGTAACTACAGTTCCCCAGAGCCCCATCGTTTTTGAGCTGAGCCATGTGCTACCATAAATAAATCCTCCCTGAAGTGCTTATCTTGCTTCTGGCAAGGATACAATAATTTAGACGCCTGACTTGTGACACCTGCAGAAAAGAATTTAGGAGAAAACGATTCTACATCTGGGCATGGGAAAGGGAAAGACCCGTGTGGAAAGGCTATGTGGGCAACTTGATTCAGAGTTGGAGGGAAAAGAACCTAGAGGTTTAAATACTAGTAGTTGGGTCTAAAGCCAAGAAGAAAGAAGAGGAGATGAACTCACAGATAACAGGACTATTAGATAGCCAGATGTTCCAAGACTGTCATCATACAAAGGTTGCTGCCTCTTTCTGAACCTCGGTCCCCTGTGGAAGAAACTCTGTTTCTGGATTTAAATTTATTTGGTGCTTGAGGTTTCTGTGAAGTAAACTCATGCATCCCAGATATATGTTGGGGTGACAAAAAAAGCTATATTTGGAATTCTGTGTGCCTGAAGCTGTTTGCCAAACCTAGTATTTGTAGCCGCATGACTTGTCGTTCACAGAAAAGGCTGATTCATGGAATTGAGTGAGTGGCAAGGGCCCTGCAGAATCATCTTAATGAAACTAGGCCTGAATGTTCATCCGTGGATTTCTCCAATGGTGGATATAAGGAATTGCCCTATCTAAAAAATATGTCTTTTTAATTTGTGTGTGTATGCTGTTGGGAACATTATTTAATGCCTTTAAACAAGGAAATCCTTGACAAAATCCCTTCAAGCATCAGGAAAGGGTTTATTCCTGTCGATGAACTGTCTCCTGAAATTACAAAGAATTACCCAAAAATGAGAACACCCAGCTGTTCTGTACTTTTCTTAGGTTGGTGGGCCTAAGCTCAGAAGTAAGTCTTATATTTGATCACTACCATTCTACTTAATTAGAATTTACTGCTACATTTCCTTTTCTTTCCACCTTTACTTTGGGGTTCATTTTAGTTCTGAAAATCTTTTCCTACCATCTCAGTGTTGTTTTTTTTTTCCCCTGAAGTGGGTGGCATATAAAAAAGGTGCAATTAATTCAGAGGTTTAAAATGTGCCTCTTGTGACAGTTATTTCCAAATAGCGCTGCATTCCCCCTGGCAGAATATTTGCTTCCTCCCTCTCCATTGTTTATTTATTTGATGTGAGAAAGAACAAGAAAGCAAAAGACAGCAAACTGAGGGTGGAGGGTTTGCCTGGAAAATTCCCAAGAAGAAACAACTGACAAAATAATACCCTCTGAAACAGATGGGTCCTATGGAGAATTATGATTTCCATGTTCAAAACTTTATCTGTACAAACATAGCTGGAAGCTGGTTTTAGCCGGTTTTTCCCTCAGTGCTCAAGCAACCACTGAAATGACATACGTGCCTCGGAGCCCCAGGGTTCAGTTTAGATGCTTGGAAGTGTGGGTGTGTTTACCTGGAGTCCCAGGCTGGAATGGCTGCAAAAAGACTGAAATTAATATGCAGGAGCACTTGCCGGTGGCTCAGTGGTGAAGAATCCTCTGGCCAATGCAAGAGGCAGGGGTTCGATCCCTGGTCTGGGAGGGTCCCACGTGCCATGGAGCAACTAAGCCCATGTGTCACAACTACTGAGCCTGTGCTCTAGAGCCCGTATGCCCTAGAGCCCGAGCTCTGCAACAAGAGAAGTCACTGCAATGAGAAGCCCACACACTGCAACTTGAGAGTAGCCCCTGCTGCTGCTGCTGCTGCTAAGTCGCTTCAGTCGTGTCCGACTCTGTGCGACCCCACAGATAGAAGCCCACCAGGCTCCCCCATCCCTGGGATTCTCCAGGCAAGAACACTGGAGTGGGTTGCCATTTCCTTCTCCAGAGAGTAGCCCCTACTCACCGCAACTAGAGAAATGCCCTCGTGGCAATGAAGACCCAGCACAGCCAATAATAATTCAATAAAATAATTTAAAAATTATGTAGAATGGGACCTGGGAGATTTTGTCATCCTGGTTGCTGGCCACTTTCCTAGATTCCTAGGACATCCATTAAGATCGTAGAATTTATTTTAAACTTGTTCATTGTTATTAACAAGGTTTGAGAAATTCGTTCACAACTTCAAAGATTACCCTTTAGGTAGCCATACAAGGCTCTTGGGCTATTTCCCTTCAAATGAGTGTTTATTGATTTTTTTCTGTGTCTAGTTTTGAGGAAGAAAGATCTGGTGCTTCCGAATTCTCTTTGAAGCACTTTTTAAAGGCATGGTAACAAATGCTGACTGCAGTAGGTACCAATAAATGTGTCAACTGAATGAGTTTTAAAAAATGGAAACCCAAAGGAGCTTTGAACAGCAGGTGGGTGAGTGGTCTGAAAGTGGAAACACTTTGAGTTCTCTTCTTGCACTGCCCTTATCTAGGACAGCAATAACAGGGGGCTGTTTCCCACCCGGCACTCCACCCTTTCTTCCCAACCCTGCCCAGGAAGTCAGTCTTGCTGCTCTATCAACCAGGCCCCCTTGCTCTCCGGCGTCTCACTGGTCTTGGCCTGGGGATGACAGGTGGGGAACAGATTGAGTGAACCCTCCCCATTCCAGCTCGTCTCACCATCCGTTGTTTTTCTCTTAATCCTGCCCGCAACCCTCTAAGTGGTCCCCTGCTAAGTTCTTGTCATTGGAACCATCTGGGCTGGCTTCTGCTTTCAGCCAGGCTTCTGATACAAATGATAACCAGCTTTAGCAAACTGGAAATGGATTTCAAGCAGTGGGATTAAATTCTGAAACTCTGGGATCACACCAGCTGTGTCTGGCTTCTTCCTAAGAGGCTGTTAGGTGGAGAGAGAAGCAGGGAAGATGAACTTGGTCCCCACACGCCTGCGCTCCTGTGGCCTGACGCTCCTTCTGACGAGAAGTGGAAGAACAGGGACAGTTCAAGTGGTCCTGAAGCCACTGTTTCAAGGGCTTAAAGCGATTTTACCCACCAAAGGTATTAACACACTTGGGGATAAAAGAGCTTTGCTCACGACTCAACCAGCAATTTTGATTAAAAATGGAATTTTTTTAAAAGAGACCCCCTAATGGGGTAGTGAGACCAGAGTCCAGGCTTCATACTGCGGGCGGCACTGTCCTCACGACCTTGCAAGAATCTAGAAATGTACATAATTGCAGAGGAAACTGCAAGACCACAGGAGAAAAGAAGGCTAGACCACGGCGGGCAATGACATCCACAGTCTTTCATATTTATATCTTATATATATATATATATTACATCCAAGTAGGACAGTCATTTGTACCATTTCCCAAGAGACACAGATGTTTCCAAGGCAAGGCAGGGCACGGGGAAGGGGGTAGGATGAGGGTCCAGCCCAGAGGAGGGGGCCGGGAGCTGCCTCACAGAAGCTGTAGGAGCTTCAGCGATTGCAAGAGGGCTGCGGGCTCGGCCGACGCCAGATACTGGCAGCAGAGCCAGTCCTCCAGCTCCACCCCGCGCCGGCGGTCCACCGCCTTCTCGGCAAACTTCATCATCATCAGGGCTCGCTTCATGTCGATCCAGTTGTGGAGCGTGGCGCACAGCGCCTCCTCCGAGGTGCCCGGCGGCTCCACCAGCTCGCGCCGGGGCCCCCACAGCAGGCACTGCAGCACGCGCTTGGCCTCGCCGATGCGGATGCGCTTGATGGGGTCGGCCTCCAGCAGCAGGTGGGCGAGCCGCTGCAGGCCCGGCGAGTAGAGGGACAGCGCGGGCAGCGGGGGCAAGTCCTCCTGCCGGTAGTCCTGCTCCCGGAGCTGCGCCCGCACCTCGAACGGGTTGGGCTGGTGGAGCAGCTCGTAGATGAGGATGCCCGTTTGGAATTCGTCGAACTTGCGGTACTGGGAGGCAGACACGATCTCGGGGGCCAGGCGTGCCTGGCTCTTCTTCTGCTGCAGGTTGGCGGTGCCACCCGGCTTCTGCTTGGCCTTCAAGAAGTTGCTGATGATGAGCCGGGGCAAGTGTTTCTCACTGGACCCTCCTGGAAAGGCGGCGGCGGCTGGAGGGGTGGGGGTGACTCTGGTAGGGATGGTGGCTGAGGGGCCAGAGGAGTGGGTAGCCGCAGGGGTGGGGGATGTGGTGGTGGGAGGGCCGGAGGCAGCCGGGGAGGGCTCGGGGGAGGCCTGGAGGGCGCAGTGCACCAGCAGCAGGTTCTCCAGACACAGGTCTCGGTGGATGATCCCATGCTCCTTCAGGTGCTCCAGTCCATTGCAGAGCTGCAGGAGCAGGAAGCACACCCGCCGCTCGTAAACCTCGGGCTCAGACTGGTGGCTGGTGGCCAAGTCCCGCACAAAGTCCGAGGCGGTTTGGTGGGGCACCTCCCGAGTGATGACCACCACGCAGTCCTGCTCCTGGGAGGGGGGATGTGAGGGCAGGGCAGATAGAGGGTCCTTGTGTGCGTCGGGAGAGGTGAGCATGCTGGAGGGCACGGAGGCGACAAAGTGGCCACAGTCCTGCTGGATATTGAAGTGCACGGGCACTGAGGGGCTGCAGTACGAGGCTGCTTTGGGCTCGGGGGTCTTGCAGATCTGTGGGGGAGAGTGGAAGTGAGGTCAAAGCCAGAGCCATCACTCTGTTCGGTAAACAGTGCTGGGACATTTAGACACCCGCATGCAAATGGTGAACTTACACTCCTACCGCCCACTGCGCACACACCATTTAACTCAAAATGGGTCACATGGACCTAGGTCACAGTGGAGAGGCTCAGGTGTGAGAGCCACAACACACATACACACTTCTGAAGAAAACACAGGGCAGAATCTTTGAGGCCTTAGGCTAAGCCAGGATTTCTCAGCGACCACACCAGAACCATGGTCCAAAAAAGAAGAAGGAGGAAAACCTGACCTGATCAAACCTTAAAACTTGTGTGGTTAAAAAAAGTATTAAGAAAATTGGGAAGACAAGTATTAGAGTGGGAGGAAATATTTGCAAAACACATATCCATCCGGAACATACCCAGGATTCTTGCAAAGCTGTCATAAGATAAATTATCCGACCAAAAAGTCAGCAAAAGATATTCACAGGCATTTCACCCAAGAACTATGTCAATGGCCATAAGCACATGAAAAGATATTCAACATCATGAGTCATAAGGGAAAGGCAAGTCAAAAACACAATGAGAGCCCAGGTGATGCCCACCAGAATGGCTGTAATAAAATGATAATACCAAGCGTCTATGAGGATGTGCAGAAATGGGAACTCTCAGATACAGCTGCTGCTAGGTCTCTTCAGTCGTGTCCGACTCTGTGCGACCCCACAGACGGCAGTCCACCAGGCTCCGCCGTCCCTGGGATTCTCCAGGCAAGAACACTGGAGTGGGTTGCCATTTCCTTCTCCACAGATACAGCTGGTAGGATGTAAAAAGGTACCACCCCTTTGGAATACAGATGGTCAATTTCTTAAAAAAGTTAAACCTAAAATGATCATACAATCCAGCCAGAATGAGTTCCCTTGATAGGAAGACATCGCTCTGCCCACAATGTGGACTGGACAAATTCTCAGGAAGCCAGCCATCAGCCTCACTCCCCAGCCACTGCACCTGACTTGGCAGCTACCTGACAGCAGATATGTTTGATCGCTGGGATGTTCCTTTCTTGGGGAATCTCAGGGGCAGAGATGCAGGCCCTACACCTCTAGGACTTGATCAAATTCTCTTAGGCTGCCCTGGTTTCTAGATCCAGATTAAATTAATATGCCATGCCTACCAACTGGCACAATCCACGGGGCTGATTTTAGTGGAGCTGCTAAGTACAAGCCAATCCTCTAAGGGTGAGTCATAGCAGCTGAAAGAAAATAGAAAGCTCTCCAGGGAATAGGGAAGCCCAAGGGCCCAAAGGCACCCTCTGAACTGAAGATGGAAATAAACAAGCGGAGGATCTCAAGTTCTCTGGGGAATTCCTATGCCGTGTCTTTCCCACCTCTTCTACATCTTTTTGTACGAATGACAGTGACAGCCACCTAAGGATCCTGAGCAACAGGAATCTTCATCTGGTGGCCGCACAACTGAGAGTCTTGAGTCACACACAATGGCCTCCCATCAGGCCTGAGCCCCTCTAATTAATTACACGGAAAGAGACCGCAGATGGTCTGTGGGCACTCCTCTGCAAAGGAGATGGTGCAGCCCCAGTCACGCTTTGTAGAAGGGTAAGGATCAGTATTCTATGGACATGAGTTTGAGTGAACTCCGGGAGTTGGTGATGGACAGGGAGGCCTGGCGTGCTGTGATTCATGGGGTTGTAAAGAGTCGGACACGACTGAGCGACTGAACTGAGCTGAACTGAATGAAGGATCAGAATGTAATCCTGAGGAGAAAGGCATCTGGCCCCATCTACAAAATACCACCCAGCAAACAATCTCAAAGTAACCCTTCTGGCTGCTGCATGGCTATACTCGAATGATCACGGCAGTGTTTATGGAGTGCCACAATGCTTATAGGTGATGTTTTTAGAAGTTCTGTTGCAAGCACCTTTTCAAAGAGATTTATGTATATTGCAGCTCTACAAACCTCAGCATGAAACCTGGCAAAAAGGAGCTCAGCTACTAAGAAAACTTTTTAGAAGATAATTGGAGGGTTGGGGGGTCGGGGGGAGGGAACACATTCATTTAGTGATCTCTCTTATGAGAAAAGCAGAATAGAAATAAAAGGGAAGCTCATTTTATCCCAGAGAGTGTTTCCTCTTCCATGAACAAAAGTGATTTCAGGATACATGTCGAAAAGGCGCTGCTGTAGGTTCTTTTTTATCTGAGCCCAGCCAGCTATATTTGGTTTTTAAATAGCAGTTTTTTGGGACATTGTCGGCTGGGTTGGTTCTCAAAAAATAGTCTAGTGTATAAATGCCAGCAACCACTGTGTATGGACCTGTCTGCAGTGCCATCCATGGATACAAGTAAGAGCTTCTCAACTACAACATACCCAGCAAACTTCCACATGGTGCCTATAAAGCATATTTCCTGTAGTGTCTCTTTAAATCTCATTGAACAACTCAATGAGATAGATGTTACTACAGAACAAGAAGCTGAGACTTTAAAAAGTTATTTGCCCAAGATTATACAGCTGAGAAGCGTTCTGGAGGTGAAGAGTATGAGCTTTAGGGTGAAAAGGACCTTAATTTCAATATGAACTCTGCAAACACTGGCAAGTTACCCTTGATTCTTGTTCTTTTCGGTTGGTCGTTATGTTCTATTAAGTAGTCACACTGAACACATGAATGCTGAACCACTGCTCCTGGGGAAACACAGCGTGAAGTTCTTACAAATCTCTGGTCACAAGATGCTCATCAACTGGCCAATGTATAACCCTGCTGTATGTGAGTTTCTGTTTAAAGACGCCTTATTCATAGATATTAATAGTATCTCAGTTGTGCTCACAGTGACTCATGGCTGACAGCAGTGTAGCTCACGCCTGAAAAGAAGCTGATCTAACACCCTCTCAAAACTGCATCACAGTCTTCCTGACCTTAGGATCAGGAGACAGGACTTCATTGCTTGGCATGGCCATTTTAAAGGGTGAAATCACCCTTTAAAAAAATGTGAAGATGAAGCACTTGTTTACAGTATGAGAGCTGCGAAAGAAGGTGGAGAGTCCCTGTGCGGCACCTCAGCACGGGTTTGCGTGTTGAATAACTCGGATCTCCCCAACTCTGCACGTGGCCAGGAATGACCACTAAAGCACCCCAAGCATTTATTATTTGGGCTGACAAAAAATTTCAGCACCAAATTCACAAATATGGAATCCCCAAATATTGAGAATTGACTATTTATCTCAAAGTCTGTTTCTCCTCTGTATCTCAAGGGCAGTGTCCCTCCTCACAGGGCCCCTGGGAGCATTAAAAGACATAAGACAGACACAGCTTTCAACACAAAGCCTAGCCCAGGTGAGCACCCACCGGGAAAGGTTGCTATGGTGACTACCGTTATGGGTCTGGCAGTAACCTGGTGGTGCAGCCAGGCAATCCAGAGGTGGCTGGCAGGTAACTGTACAAACCCAGAGGGCTCAGCTGCCATGCCTGGGATGTGTTTCCAAGGATCCTTTTCTCCAGGGTATCAAAGGCCTGAGCCCAGCAAATCTCTCCTCAGGAGTCTAGGCAGTTTGCACAGAGATGTAAATGAAGGAGCAGAGTAAATGACAACTGGCATGGATGGGATTCAAAATCAGTGAGCTGGTCCTCTGGCAAGACCTCGCTGCCTTGAACAAAAGATGGGGTGCGTGTTAACCAGTGGGGGAGCCCTGGGCAGGGCCCTCATGATCATTCTACAGTGTCAAATTAGGAGTGAAGGCAGAGGAGGTGGGTGGAAGGCTTCTCTTCCACCCCCGCCTCCCCTCTCCACCCTGCAAGATCATTTTCAGGGGTCTGTGCTCAGGTTTTGGCTCAAGACTTCACAAAGACTGGTTCAGCTCCAATTTCAAAGGTTTCATTGAGCCAAGTCTCGCTTTAAACTTTGGTGCCTTGGCCTGCTTCGTGGTTGAAAATTTGGGCTAAGTCACGTCTGCGAAATAAAAAAGGCCCAGCCAGCTTAACACAGGTCCCTAATTACTGGAGTTCTGGCTGACAGAGGCACGAAACAGCTTCGACAGCACACGTAACAAAGGCTTCTTCTCCTACCCTGTATTCGTGGAGCAGGGCTACACGAGCTGGCTTCACTCTCTCGCTGCCACAGGAGGCAAAGCCCACAAACAGAGAAACCAACGTGAGCCTGAGCAGGTGCGAGCCTGCAACCAAAGCTCCTGCATCCCAGACACAGATGAGACGAGCTCGGCTGCAGACAGGCGGCTCGGGAAGGAGCCTGCTCCCCCTCCTGGGGACCCAGAGGATTCAGATGACTGTACTCCATCCAGAACCAGCACTAATGAAGTGGAACGGCGGCGCGTGCAGGAGGATGCTCTGTACCCCGCCCCCACCCCATCACCAGGCCAGGCACATCTGCAAATTGATGCTGCTGTTCCCTAGACTCTGAATACTTGAAATTCTTCTTCAAATTTCCTTTTCACAAAATATTGAGCTCCAATATAAAAAAAAGTTAAAAAAATTTTAAAAGAAATTTCATTTTCACATGCTATGGAGATACTCCCTGATCTGCCAAGGCTCCAGCAGAATCACAGAGAACACTGGGACTCTCTTCCTTAACAGGCCCAAGGTCTATCTGCTCGTTTCCTTATTATTATTTTATATGGACCATTTTTAAAGTTTTTACTGACTTGGTTTCAATATTGTTTCTGTTTTGGGTTTCTTGGTTGGGAGGCACGTGGGACCTCAGCTTCCTGACCAGGGATCAAACCAGCACCCCCTGCATTGGAAGGTGAAGCCTTAACCACTGGACTGCCAAGGAAGTCCCTCCTATGGTTTAGATTTCAGATAAAATGAACAACACTGCCTTCTAACGTTCTCTGGGAATGCTGAATTTTCTGCACTGTTCTTCAGAATTGGCTAACTCTACATTATTACAGGAGGTCTTAGAATCCAAGCTGCACAGCACAATCACGAATCTAAAAAACCAAACCCCTTGATCCAGAAGTTCTGATCCAGCGGCAGACCTTGCACCAAGTGGCCCCCTTGCGCCACATCACCTTCTACCCCATGGGCAAGAAGGATTAAAAGCCTGTCCCACCAGGCTTGTTCCTCCTCAAAATGGAGAGGTCAGCTGTCTCTTGACAGTGAAGGAGCCCGCAGGTCCAGCCCCAGGAGGCAGGGGAGAGTAACTGATGCACCTGAACACAAGAAACTGTTCAGGGTGGAAGCAGAGGGATGATCCAAAGATCATTTTCTCAGGTCCATTGGGTCAACAGAAGCAAAGAACTTCTTAAAGGCACCTCCATCCCCTTGACTTTCAAGGAGCTCAAATTTACATCCCTTCATTGGATGGGTCGGAGAAGGCAATGGCACCCCACTCCAGTACCCTTGGCTGGAAAACCCCATGGACAGAGGAGCCTGGTGGGCTGCAGTCCGTGGGGTAGCTACAAGTCAGACACAACTGAGACTTCACTTTCACTTTTCACTTTCATGCATTGGAGAAGGAAATGGCAACCCACTCCAGTACGGTTGCCTGGAGAATCCCAGGGACAGGGAAGCCTGGTGGGCTGCCGTCTATGGGGTCGCACAGAGTCGGACACGACTGAAGTGACTTAGCAGCAGCAGCATTGGATGGGTACAGATCCCGGGCTCTGGGCTGCCAGAGATGACCAGGCTGATCATGTTCAGCTTGCTCTTTCCTCCATCGAACATGTGCATACAAATCACACTGCACCATGTCCTGGGCCAGGCAGAGTGAACTCACCGAATATTTCTAGGAAATGACCCTCCTCGGGGAGGCGGCCGAGGGGACAGGACTTCTCAAGCCACAGGGCTGCCAGCCAGGACCGCCAGCTGGCCACAGGGCGGGGGAGTGGGAGGCGGGGGTGGGACCTACCTTCACCGCATAGGTGCTGCCGGGGTCCTCGGAGCACGTGGCACAATAGTAAATGGCATCCCCTGAGTCACAGCAGGGCTTGTTACAGGTCAGCTTAAACAGGGACCAGTTATTCTCGCTGAAGTGCAGCTCCTTCTTCTGGCCACCCATGAAGAGGTCCTCGCACCTGGCCACAAGGCGGACCAGGGACTGGGCGTAGAGCCCCCCCAGCTTGGCGTAGGTGCCCTCCTTGCTGCTGATGCTGTTCAGGAGGCTGTGGAGCTGCAGCTGGGTGCTGCCTGCCGAGGCCTGGCTGGACACACTCAGCTGGGAGGACGAGGCGGAGGAGACCCCTTTGCCCTGCAGGCCTTTGCTGCCCCCCAGCCCCGGCGCGGGGCCCCGGTGGCCGCTGCCTTTGGAATTTTTCTCCAGCGGCTCAGAAGCGGAGAAGACGTGCTGGTGGCGACCACTAGGGCCTGAGGCGTAGCTGAAGTGGGAGTCCTCATGGACACAGACGTTAGTCTCCGAGTGGCTGAGGTTCAGCTTGGGACTTGCTGTTCTGGGCTTGGGGGAGCCCTGGGTCCAGAAGAAGCCATCAGGGGAAGAGGCCGCCCGACTCACGAGCTTCTTCTGGGGAAGAGGAGGGGGCTGCAGTGGGTCGCTGGGGGACACATCCTCGGTGGAGCCCGAAGGGAAGGGGACAGGGGCGAAGAGCTTCTTCCTGCTGTTGGTGGGCGAGTGAGCTGGCTCAGATGATGGACCTGAGAGAGAAACAGAAATTCTCAGGCTAGAAGTCCATGCTGCTCAGTTCCAGGGTCCTGTGGGCTTTTTTTTTTTCCATCAAAGTAATTTATTTTATATTGTTTTTATCTATTTCTTGAAGAGACAACATACGCATATGAACAAATTAAAAGTGCAAAAAAGGTATACAATGCCAACGAGTCTTCCTCCTATCTGGTCCCTCAGCATCCAGTCCCTCTAATCTAAAGGAAACCACTGCTGGCAATTTCTCATGCATCCTTCTGGAGATCCGCCAAACAACCAAAACAAACACACACGCAACATACACACATTTACACAAAGGAGAACAAACAGTGCCCACTGACCCCAGTATTCCTTTTCTTCCTTTGCCACTATGGATTGGAGATAGTCCACATCAGATGATGTCCAGGTGTAGTTCATCCTTTTTAACAGGTGCCCCATAGTATATCATCATATGAAAGTATCATAAATTTATTTAACCAGCTCCCGCTGGATGGATACTTAGGTTGCTTCTAATATGTGGCAAACAATGTTGCAACAGCAGCAAACTTGAACATGTGTGGCTTGGCTGGATGTTTTTTAAAAAGTCAGTTTATAGAAGGTAGTGTTTAGCTGGAGAAGGAAATGGCAACCCACTCCAGTGTTCTTGCCTGGAGAATCCCAGGGACGGGGGAGCCTGGTGGGCTTACTGTCTATGGGGTCACACAGAGTCGGACACGACTGAAGTGACTTAGCAGCAGCAGCAGCAGTGTTTAGCTGCAATATAACGCCTCCTTTTTAGTGCGTAATTCCATGAGTTTTGACAAACTCTCTGATGGCCTGGGGGACAGGGCAGGCCCACAGACATTTTAGAAGGCAAACAATGGTGGTGGTGGCTTAGTCATTAAGCTGTGTGCATCTCTTATGAACCCATGGACTGTAGCCCGCCAGGCTCCTCTGTCCATGGAATTTTCCACACAAGAATGCTGGAGTGGGTTGCCATTTTCTTCTCTGGGGATCTTCCCAACCCAGGGATTGAACACAAGTCTCCTCCATTGTGGGCAGATTTTTTTTTTTTTTTTTAAACCGCTGAGCCACCAGGGAAGCCCAGAGGGCAAAGGAAGGTGATTTTATAAAAGAAGCAGCAGAAAAGTGAGTTGGTTCCTAGGCCCCTGAGTTCCCAGAGTGGTGCGCATGGATACTGTTATGATTCTGGGAAAGTTCCGTCACTGCCCCAGGTCTCCGCAGAGCACAGGTACGTCCAGAAACATGACAGAAGGTGAGATGGATGGCCAATCTAGACAGAGCGAAGACTGGACTTAGTCTTTGTATAACTGCCTTAAATGGAGAGTTCACAATGAAACAAGAGCTCAGGTAAAAGAAACGTTTAAGAAAAGGTACTGACATTGGAGACAAGAAAGTGCCAACTGAAATAATACTCGTTTACTTCATTCTAAGAACTGATTCAAAGATGTACCCACTATTTTAATAAAAGCTTTTAGGGGGATTAAAAGAAACCCATTAACTGTATCCAAATGCGGTAAAATGCATGCTATTATCCTGAAGGTTAAAATGTGAAAGAAACAGGGGTCTCAGATTTAAGGAAATGGACGGTTATGATGTGCACCCATCATTTTCAGGGGGCCCCAAACCTCCAGGATCTAATGGCTGATGACCTGAGGTGGAGCTGATGTAATAATAATAAAGTGCACAATAAATGTAATTTGCCTGAATCATCCCCAAACCATCTCACCCCCCACCACCCACAGTCTGTCTTGCAGGAAACCAGTGCCTGGTGCCAAAAAAGCTGGGCACCACTGTGATTGTGATGTCACCTAAGGGCAGGGCATGCAGTACGTCTCTGAACCCCTGTCCTCTCAGCAGGACGCCTAGAAAGAAAGATACGCATCAAAGACAGAGGCCGACAAGTGGAGAGAGGTCCCAGAGGAAGGCTGCTGTGAGTTTTGTGTCGCTTCACTCAAGGCCTTCGTAGGCCTGCTCGTGCATGTGTGACAGCTGTTCATGCCTGAGCTTCTCTCTGCTTCCTCCAGCCGAAGTGGGGCAGAGGTGGCCGGCACCAAACCTCGCACATCCACATGGGGCAGGGCGCAGGGTCGGGATGGTTTCCTTACTTAAGATGCTTCTCCATAGGCAAGAGAGAGCAAGGTGGACGACCACGTCCTCAGGCGTTGATATCCGTGCCCCAGCCTCACTGACCAGCATCAGTGAGCGACAGCAGAGCATGCCCTGTGCGAAGCCCCCAGAAGGACAGAGTTAGTACACACAGCTCACTGAACCAGGAGCTGGGAACCAGGTTCAGGCAAAGAGGTATTATCAACACTCAGAAGATAAGGGTGGGGGAGGAGTGGAGTGTGATCAGAATTCCGGTCAATCAGCCCTGAATGTTCACTAGAAGGATGGATGCTGAAGCTGAAACTCTAATCCTTTGGCCACCTGATGCGAAGAGCCAACTCATTAGAAAAGACCCCAAGGCTGGGAAAGATTGAGGGCAGGAGGAGAAGGGGATGACAGAAGATGAGACGGTTGGATGGCATCACCGACTCAATGGACACGGGTTTGAGCAAGCTCTGGGAGACGCTGAAGGACAGGGAAGCCTGGCATGCTGAGGTCAGTCTGTGGGGTTGCAAAGTCGGACACGACTGAGCAACTGAACAACAGCCAGCAACAGGGACGCCCTGCCTCTGCCTCCTGGTCCCTGGTTCCACCGGCCGGCGAGGCCTGTGACAAATCAGTTTGCGGGTGAGTCCCCTCCTCCAGCCTCCTGCTGTGCCCACCCCCTTACTTGGTGCGCTTTTCTTGCCTTCCTTGTATGGCTCTCACCACATCCCTTTCTGCCCCTACCCTGATCTGAGGGTGCACAGAGAGATGCCAGCTGTCGATCTCACTCAGCTGAGTTTCCTCATTGAAAACTGACCAGACTGCATCCCCACGAAGGCCCCTTCCAAAACTAACAGTCTACAGTTGCAGCCACTCTTCCCATTTTCAACAGCTCCTCATGTGTATTCTGTCTCAAAGCTGCCCCTGAAAGAAGGCACCTCTATACTGACGGTTATCTGGCTTCCTCTGTTCCTCAAGATCTAGCTCTCACATGCTGTGGCTGGAAAACTTTTCAGTCTTTAAGAATAGCAGGAATCTTAAAATATATATATATATATAAAATCAGCAACACTTCTTATTCCCTGGATTACCACAGAAAACCAAGAGGTTGTGCTTTAGCACAAAAAATATCATGTGTGTTCAGGCAGTTGGAAGGAAGTGACTTTTTTCTCCTTTGCCCTGTAGGTGTTCTCTTGCTTTCTTGTGGGAACTGTGAGTCAGTGGCTTCGATGAGATCTATATCCTGCAACCTCTGAACTAAGTCGAGCCAGGAGTACTGGATATTAGAAGGAGGCGTGGCTTCAAGGATTAGTGTGTAGGCTGGTTCCTTTTGCTTTATTTCTTAGATGTTAGGTGTTTGTCACCCAACAAGCACTGCCTAAAGCACCGAGCAGTCGGATGATGGCACTGCACAGGAAGGCTCCCAGCCAGGAGCTTGCCCAGCGGATGGAAAGGACTACATGACACAGACCTCCAGTGAAGTGAGGCTCATCAGAAATGTGCCCTTTCCCTGTATAACTCGGCATTACATACGTGTGTGCATGCTAACTCCCTTCAGTCGTGTCCGGCTCTTTGCGACCCTGTGGCCTGTAGCCTGCTAGGCTCCTCTATCCATGGGATTCTCCAGGAAAGAATATTGGAGTGGGTAGCCATGCCCTCCTCCTGGGGATCTTCCCAACCCAGGGATCAAACCTGTGTCTCTTACATCTCCTGCATTGGCAGGCGGGTACTTTACCACCACCTCCACCTGGGAAGCCCTTTATATAGACATATTGTGAATGAAAAAAATCACCTAGTTTGGTACCCTACCTTCTGTCCTGAGGCATTCTTAATCCATGCTTCAGACGTAGACCCATGCCTGATGCTGCTGCTGCTGCTGCTGCTGCTAAGTCACTTCAGTCGTGTCCGACTCTGTGTGACCCCATAGACGGAAGCCCACCGGGCTCCCCCATCCCTGGGATTCTCCAGGCAAGAACACTGGAGTGGGTTGCCATTTCCTTCTCCAATGTGTGAAAGTGAAAAGTGAAAGTGAAGTCGCTCAGTCGTGTCCGACCCTTAGCGACCCCACGGACTGCAGCCTACCAGGCTCCTCCATCCATGGGATTTTCTAGGCAAGAGTACTGGAGTGGCTTGCCATTGCCTTCTCCGCATGCCTGATGAGAAGACCGTAATTCTCTCTGATGGCTCCCAGGCACCACAGGACTGAATAAATAACATCTCAGCTGTTAATATTCTTAGGGCTTCTCAGAAAGAGATGTCCATGTGTGACCCTTCTCAATGAAACTGTGATTTCTCCACCACAAGACAGGCAGTAGCCGTCTTCCATGGAATCACAGGGAGCCCCCGAAAGCCCACTTTGGCTCTGTCATGTTCTTGGCTCTTCCATGGGGCACCTCCTCAGAAACATGGCTGTGACCGTGCAGAGGCTAGACTCTTACTATGTGTAGTAGCTGCCACCCTCTGCATTTAGAAGAGTCAGAAAGAAGAGGGAACAAACATGCCTTGACACCTAAAATAGTCTCAAACCTCACAGGCAAGCCACTGGTTTAGAAAAATGGGCCTAAAAAAACCATGAAACACTTTGGCCAACAGCCCATATTCTCAGGACTTGGAGCCAAGGGCGCACGAGACAGAGTCAAATATATCCTGGGGTTTTAGGCCGGTGTTAGGTCACTCTGCTTCCAAATTCTGGCTTACAATTAAGGGTATAAAAAGCGTAAGAATGGAAAGTACTTTCCTGGGAAGTCTGCCTACATCACAGTTACATCATTGGTAGTTTTTAAAAAATGACTTTGTGTACTAATAGGGCCAGCGAGCTACAAACCCCATTTCCTAAGTTTTCCTTCCAATTTTCCACTCTGCATATCAAGCCCACAGCTAGCCATACAGCAGAACAGCTCTGCATCTCTTTAGTGCCTTTGCTTCAGAGAGAAGTGTTTCATCGGACGAAGCTAACTATCACGCGGTGCACGGGGTGGGATCTTAGAACAACCGACGGGAAGGTAAACTCATTTGGTGCCATCCTATTTAGAAAGCAGAGACAAGGAACCAGGATTTCAACGGTCCGGAAAAAGAGCTTAACTCCTATGCAGAAACGCAGGCCAAAAGTTCAACCCCAGCACTGTGAAGTTTTCTTATTATAGAGTCCTCTCTTCTGGCTGGGTTTTAATAGGTACTTTCATTGTTCTCTACAGCCAAAATGAGAGCCGGGCTTCAGGAGGAAGTGGTCAGTCCAGTTTTGAAATGTGTAAATAAGCCTGTGTGGCTCCCTTGGCGCCCGGCTCTGCCTTCTGACAGCGGATGTAAAGGACTGAATGACACAGACCTTGACAGCAGGGAGGCCAGAGCAAAGGTGGGGACAAAGGCAGGGTCCCAGCTAAGAGCCCCCCAGCCCAGCTTCAAACTTTAGCTTTGGTGTCTGACTGTTCTCCACCTTGTAAAGGAAAGTAAATGGAATTTTCTTTTGTTCGAAACACTCAGTGTTTTGTGGATCTTCTTTTAAAATGAGGGTAATAGGAAATGACTGGCTGGCTGGAAATGACTGTAGAGATTAATCCATTCACTCACTCAGTGTTTCTTGAGCACCCACGACAGGCAAGGCAGAGGGGACAAAGGAGATGGAGAAAGCGCGTCCGCACCATGGCCTGCTTCAATCCCTACATGTTCAAGGTGAGAAAACTGAAGCCATCAGTGGAGGCCAGCGTCACACAGGAAGTGGCAGTCTTGCAGATTTTGGCCAAAACCCCTTCTCCCCCACCCCCAGAAAATGTTAAGGGTGGGGATACAAGGTATGTTTTAGACTCACAGAGAGTAATTTTTTCCTCCAAAGGAAAACTGCACAACCTCTTGTTGGGTTCTACAATCAAAATAGACTAAGCTCTATTTTTTTTTGTTAAAGGAAGGCACATGGCATTCCTTCAAGAGGAATGCTTACTTTTTCAAGTAGGCAAACGTGATCTGAAAATGGAAGCATATTATTAGCATCTTACAATTGTATGGAAAACGCGGCATTTGTGAGATGTCTCTCCAGACTGCTTAAGCATCCCAAGAAACAGTGATCAAGATGGGCAGGCCATTGACACGCAAAACGGGGAAGCACTGTCTCAGTTTGGAAAACAGGCTCATGGAAAATATTTCATGTCTACAGCCTGTGTGTGCTTCCAGAATCAAGAATTTTCCCATTATAACACGGTCATTAAGGGTTTGCTTCCTAATTAACAGTAGAATGTTCAAGGAACTTTTGTGTGCCACTGTAGAAGCATAAATTGACATTTTTAGAGGTTAATTTGGTAACATCTATTTTAAAATGCACATATGTTTTGACAAATCAATTCCACTTCTAAGAATTTATCTTATGGATGTGCTCACCAAATTATCTCAGTGTACGTCCCAGGATGTTACTGTAGACTTGTAATGAAAGGAACTTATACATGCAATGACAAGAGAAGGGTTTAACCCATTCATACAATGAAACAATATGCAGCATGAAAAGAAAATGAGGTTGACCTAGAGGCTCTGATTTGAAGGACTTTAAGATACAGTAAGTACAAAAGTGTGTAGAACTGAAGCTTATGATATTTGGAATATGGATACAAATTTGTGGGATGATAAAGAAAAAATGCTCCAAGTAGAGGTGGGAGCTGGGGTGGAAGTGTCTGAAGACTGGCTTTTCATTTTATGTCTTTCTTCATCGTTTAGATTTGTATCAGAGACATGTATGGACTTTACTGAAATAATAATATATGTTTTTAAATTCAATCTAAGATGAAGCTTTAAGTCTGGTGATATTGTGAGGGCTCAGGCCACACTTCCACTTAAAAATGAGTATCTTTTCTTTAGGATAATTTCTCCAACCCTTAGTAATAGATCTTCCAGAACAGAACCCATGACCCAGTGTGTCTCCATGGAGGTTTGGGAGGAGAAATACAGTGTGAGAGCAAAACACGGATGGAATACATTAGACTGAACCCATCCATTTAGGATCACGCATTCTAACAAGACTACTTAATTAATTGAAAACACATATTTGGGGCTTGAAAGTTTTAGATGTCTTTTTCAGGATCACCTTTTTTTTTTTTTTTTTGATTGATTCATGTAGCTTGCAGGATCTCAGTTCCCTGAAACAGGGATTAAACCGGGGCCACAGCAGCAAAGCCCAGAATCCTAACTAGGCCAGCAGGGAACTCCCAGGACCACCGTTTTGAAAAAGAGGTGTTTCTTCTTACAGGGGCTCAGATAATAGCCTGAGTGGATGAGCCAGGACTCAGTGAGGGTCGGGCTGACGTCTGCCCTTTGTGGACTTACTGTCCCCCTGACAGGAGTGCCCCGCCCCCTGCCTGGATGGCTTTTCCCTGTAGCACTTATTGCCATCTGACATACTGGCTACCTGAGTTCTGTATCTTCCTCACTGTCCATGTCGCCACACTAGAATGTGAACTCTATGGAAGAAGGGACGTGGCACCTTCTGTCCCTGCTGTGTCTTCAACATCTAAAACTGTACTCAATCCATAGTTTGTGTGGGACTTCCCAGGTGGCTCAGTGGTAAAGAATCTGCCTGTCAATGCATGAGACGCAGGGGACCCAGGTTAGATCCCTGGGTCAGGAAGATCCCCTGGGGAAGGAAGTGGCAACCCGCCTCTAGTATTCTTGCCTGGGAAATCCCACGGACAGAGGAACTGGGCAGGCTACAGTCCATAGGGTCAGAGCAACTGAGCACATTGTTTGTATTCCACAAATACCTATCAAACCAATGACTGCATTAACGTCTATATTTTAAAAATCCTCTTGGCATTATTATTGAGAAATACAAGCTCACTACTGTCAATAGTTAATGAACTTTCTGTGCCTCTAGTTTGCCAGTGACAAAAATCAGAACAGAAACACTGCCTGGGTATATTTCTTCATGGGAGTTTATAGTCACTGCAGTGGTCATGTATGGATGTAAGAGCTGGACTATAAAGAAAGCTGAGCGCTGAAGAACTGATGCTTTTGAACCGTGGTGTGGAGAAGACTCTTGAGAGTCCCTTGGATTGCAAGGAGGAGACCAGTCCTGGGTGTTCATTGAAAGGACTAATGTTGAAGCTGAAACTCCGATACTCTGGCCACATACCTGATGCAAAGAGCTGACTCATTTGAAAAGACCATGATGCTAGGAAAGATTGAGGGCAGGAGGAGAAGGGGATGACAGAAAATGAGATGGTTGGATGGCATCAGCAACTCGACCGACATGGGTTTGGGTAGAATCCGGAAGTTGGTGATGGACAGGGAGGTCTGGCGTGCTGCAGTTCATGGGGTCACAAAGAGCTGGACATGACTGAGTGACTGAACTGAACTGTCTAGTTATTTAGACCTCTCATCTATCCCTTGTGACCACTTTTTCAGTTCAATGGGAGATGGGAGCCTGGCATCCATTATGTTTGTTTAACTGTGGAACTCTTAATTGAATGTTATCTTACATCAAAAGGTAAAATGATCTTAATGCAATTATGAGGTTTGCAATATTTAAAAGTAACCATTTAAAAGCACATGAGTCTCCCGATGACCATTCCTCCCAGCCCCATCCATCCACTCACTCCAGATGACCTTCCCCTTGGCAGCGTTCATAGATCTGTCCTTACACATGCAGTTTATCCCTCCCTAACCAAGCATAAACCTGACAACTGCTTAGATGGATTTTTCCTTTCACCGAGTTGACCCCACTGTTCAATGGAACTGCCCACATGGACAAATGGGATAACAGATGCGCTCAGAGGAGTAAGAAATGCGACAGAAGCAGGAAGAGCTGAATTAACATTGATACAAAAATATTGTCAAGTTTAGACAAACTCGTCTTTTTAAAAAATGCAACAAAGTTACAGCTTGCGATTATGTTTATTTTTCTTATAAAATTAGAAACTTTTGCAGGGGGTGGGGCACAAAACCTGGATAGAAGAAAACTAACTTTCACCATGAACCCAGATGAGTTTCCAAGAAGTTTCTAAAAACTACTACTATGCTACATGCCCTGGAATGGCTTTGTCCTCAGCTCACTCAGGCTTGCTCATACCACTGACTCAGAGTCCACAAAATGCGTCATTTCCATGAGTGAATTCTTACTGACAAAATCAATAATCGAATGGTCTCTTTTGATTTGATATATAATATGAAAGAGGTCGATGCTACATTCTTGAGTCAGTTCTACCTCTCCTATCTTGGTTCCCTGTCTCAGCCTCAGCAGTAGATGCCAAATAGCAACAAAAGGCACGATGGGCAAGTATTTCTGCTCCAAGGTAAAAGTGAGTTAGGATCCATGGGACGAAAAGCTCACTGTTCAACAACAGATTGAAGCCAGCTGCCTTGGCTAATGATGAGTGGCTCAATGAAGGGTTTCTTACATTTCATGACTGGTGGTTCTGGATAGTCTCCAGATTAATGTTTAAGAGACATTAAAAAGGAGAAAGAGAGAGAATTCCTGTGGTCTCTTGCCAGTTTCAAAGCATGGTTCTGGGTACAGAGCCATACATAGGAGCAGCAGATAGAAACTGGTTTGCTCTGACGAGCCAGAGTCTGGTTAAGAAGGTATTGGGTTGGCCAAAAAGTTTTTTGGGTTTTTCCATAATATAGTACAGAAAAACTTGAAAAAACTTTTCAGCCAATGCAATATATACCTTTTTGTTATTCCAGGAATCTAGATTTTGAGGGGCATTTCCATTGAATAACCAGCTCACAGTAAAAGGATAACCATGAAAATGTATCCTTTTTAAAAAATCAAAGCATAGCTGGTTTACAGTGTCATCTCAGTGTCAGATGGACAAATGTTCATTTTAATTCTAAAAGTCTGAGTTAGGTGTCACCAACGAACTCATAAACCCCCAGGTGGCTCCCTACTTCCAAACTCCACAGACTGGTTTGGAGAGCTTTGTACCAGCCCGCCCCTGGCCTCCCACCACCTCGTAGACGAACGCCCCTCATTCGCTTCCACTGAAGTGTGTCAGGCTGGTCTCACCCTTTTCCCCTGTGCATCGCTAACCCTGTGCCTTTTTTCCTCCTGAATTCATTCCTTAACCTGCAAAACCTCCTCTTCCTCCCCTACCTCCTCAAGTTAAACCACTCTTGACACAAGAGCTGAAGTCCCATCTCCTCAGGAAGCCTTCTCTGAACCCTCCACCAGCCCTCACTGATTCCTCTCCCTCTGGATGCTTTCATAAGCACTCTTGCTCTGAGCAGCCCAATGTGCTTGCTGACTCCATCCACCCACAGGTCAGGAATTTTAATCTTACCTTCCTGGCTAGACGGTAAGAGCCTGAGAGCAAACGTCATGATTTGCTGGTTCCGAGAAGAAAAGTGCTGGAGCAATTTAGTCCAGTTCTCACCAACACAAGCTGGTGGGTGGCAGATGGAAGACCCTCCCACAAAATCGCTCACAATCCCAAAAGAGCAGGTCCCCATGGACCAGCACAGAGTCTAACGGTTCAAGCGCCCAGCCCAGCCCTCCACAAAATAATGTGCTTTGTAGAAATTTCTGCACAATCGAAGGGGGAAAGGAAAAAGATAGACGCCCAGGACAACCTGTAGAGAAAGAAAATATTCTTTTGCCACATCCCACCCAAATCAAGGCTAAGATATTTCCTGTTTTTAAGTCAGAGCTATCAGAAGTTCCCCATCAGAACACACCACAGACTAACTTCTTTGCTTCTGTCTGAGTGGCACTAATCTTTTAGACAGAAAAATGTTGGTGACAGTAAATTCACACTGGAACTTTCTACTCTAAAAATGCCTACGGAGAAGAAACATTTCCTTAGGACTGAGAGGGTCATGATAGCACACGTTCAAATCTATCATGCTAGGGCAAGCTGATGAGAAATACAGGAGTCAACATACACATACACACACACACTCACCCATCAAAACCACAGGAAAGTGAGAGTTCTTGTTTTTAGGCATACAGTCATCCCTCGTTATCTCAGGGGGAATTGGTTCCAGGAATCCTCTGGGATACCAAAATCCATAGATGTTCAAGTGTCTTATACAAAACAGCAGCAGAGTACCATCAGCCTGCTGTATCCGCAGGTTCTGCATCCGTCAATTTAACCAAAGATTTAACCTTGGGAACCTGTTGGAATCTGTGAATTCAGAGCCTGCAGATATTGGGGGGAGCAACTGTACATCCAATCAGGACATGTGTACATGTGTGATACATTGCTTCCGACTCTTTGCGATCCTATGGACTGCAGCCCACCAGGCTCCTCTGTCCATGGAATTCTCTAGGCAAGAACACTGGAGTGGGTTGCTGTGCCCTCCTCCAAGGGATCTTCCCAACCTAGGGATCGAACCCACATCTCTTGCTTCTCTTGCATTGGCAGGTGGGTTCTTCACCACTAGTGCCACCTGGGAAGCCAAATCCCACATGTGAAGCCTTAGAGCTTTATTCAGAAGCTCCGGGATTGGTGGTGGTCTAATGAAGCCTCCATGCTTTAATTCAACAAACACTGATACAAACACCTGCTGTGCATGCCTGCGAAAGAAAAGGAGAGACAGAGGGTGGAGGGAGAGGGAACTTGGGATTGCCACTGTGAACCAATCCTGAGGAGAGAAATCAAGTGCAGACCAATATATACAATGACTCATTACCCAGGAGTCAGGAGTCTTCTGACCTCCCACCGTATTGCCATGTGGATGTACTATGTGTAATTGGAGAGGGACATATGGGGTGAAGTACCTTGCCATAAATTCAACAGGGAATAAGAATTTCTCTGGTGGTCCAGTGGTTAAGACACCACCTTCCAATGTAGGGGTGTGGATTCCATTTCTGGTTGAGAAATTAAGATCCCACATGCCAGGCAGTGGGCTTCCCTGGTAGCTCAGCTGGTAAAGAATCCACCTGCAATGCAGGAGACCCCAGTTCGATTCCTGGATCAGGAAGACCCCACAGAGAAGGGAGAGGCTACCAAGAATACTCCAGTATTCTTGGACTTCCCTGGTGGCTCAGACAGTAAAGAATCCACCTGCAACGTGGGAGACATAGGTTTGACCCCTGGATTGGGAAGATCCCCTGGAGGAGGGCATGAAAACCCACTCCAGTATTCTTGCCTGGAGACTCCCCATGGACAGAGCAGCCTGGTGGGCTTCAGTCCATGGGGTTGCAAAGAGAGCCTAAGCACAGCATAGCACATGCTGTGCAGTGCAGCCAAACAAATAAATAAATAAAAATAAAGAGAACTCATAAAAAAAAAAAAACTCCTCGGTAGAGTCTATTTTGTGTGGAAAGTGGGACCGAGACAGTAGGTCTAGCTCAATGCTTCCAAATCTTGCCAATTAACCCAGGCCTGGCCTTCCAGGCTCAGGAGAATCTAAGCCTCTCCATCAAGGTCAAGTGTATTACCTCCATCACTACAGGTCCTGGAGTCAGAGGTCAGGCTGTCCGTGGAGCCCGTGGTGAAGCTGACGTGGACGCCCTTGAAGGACGGGCTGAGGCTCTCGGCAGAGCCCTGGCTCACTTTCTCCAAATCAGAGCTGCTCTTGTTCATTTTTAAAAGGTGCCTGGAAAATGTAGAAACAAACGATAAAAGTAATTAATTTGGTCTCTGTTCAAAAAAACCAGCCAATGGAGTATGAAGCTACCATGCTCTTGAAGCCTGACCAGTGCTGACAAGTTCTGAAAAAAATGATTTGGGGGAAGACAGAACAGGGGCTCTTCTGAAACCTCATACACACGAATGGCAGGTGATTTCTTGAGTGTGATTAAAGACAAGTGAGTCTATTAAATTTGGAAAATCCCCCAAACCATGATTTGGGAGGAACTGCCTTCATACTCCACTCCAGTACTGTTGCCTAGAAAATCCCATGGATGGAGGAGCCTGGTGGGCTGTAGTCCATGGGGTCACACAGAGTTGAACACGACTGAAGTGACTCAGCAGCAGCAGCAGCAGCCTTCATACTCTGGCCCCCTCTGCCAAAACATGTCTGTCAGCTATTATACCACGTGTCATCTCTACAAAGAAAAACTGCACATTATCATACAAGCCAATGTACAGAGATATATAGAGATTGGGGAGGTTCTGCAAGATCACAGGACAAGTGAACTGTGGACCAAAAACAAAAGATTTCTTCTGTGCCTGGTACTCTCCCGATATACCTTCAAAGGGTCTAGCTTGTTCCATGGAATTAAAGGAAACATTATTTCAATTTTAACTAGACTTGTAGTGCAATGATTAGATAGAACCATGTTAAACCTTATACCAAAACTATGGAATGAATCTGCCCTTAGGCTTTCTATGAAATCTTTGATTGTGTATCTAAGATAGAATGACTGACGCATTGGGGACAGGAATATCAAGTTCAAGAAAAGAACCTCGCCTTGGAGAAAACGGTTCCCTTATTAAGTAGAAGGTTTAGCTGATTGATTTCCCTCTTTCCAAGGACCACATGAATATTCACTCTGACCTGACATTTTCCCCACACAGTGGGACAGACCACAATCAATCTAGCCCTTTCCCTGTTGGTGGTAACCTAGATTTGTCTGGACTGATATCTCCTGATGACACTCCTCTCCCACCACGGTGGATCTATATCTCAATATCTGCTGTAGGAAATACACAAAACAGTATTGATTTGGTATCAGAACTGCCTTATTTAATGCATATGACCTTACAGCCAAGAATGTATTGATCGTTCTTTGTGTTCAGCATTGCCCAGCCTTGTATTCTCCTCACAGGCAGTGGAATCTCTTGTTCATTAACAGAAAAGTTTAGAGAAAGTTTGCTTCCATGAAACATGTTCTCCAGAAATATGTTTCTCTCCCTACCTCCCACCCCTAGGACTGCGTTTTTAAGAGTTTTAAATCTATTACAACTAAATATGACAGTGATGGCAATGTTACAACTAATAATATTATTTACATTCCAAAGTCACTCTAGGGGCCTTGGGGATATCAAATCTTAGAAAGTGCTATGGCAGTAGATTGTTTTTACCCTCTGGCAAAATATCGTCATAAAAGGTTTCATAAAATATTTTTATCCATCCTCATCAGATCCAACAACAATAGTTTTGCAGATGAGGCCAAGATATGACGTTGTGAATAACGACAAGTCCTCAGTCTAGGAAAAAAAAAAGCTAGGTCTCTGGCAATCCAGCCACATCAGAGTGGCCCTGGAGTCTGCCCACATCAGAGTGGCCCTGCAGTCTCCTGGTCTACAGGCTCAGAAAATTGCCATGGGAGAAATCCCAGCACCACAGCTGCTGAGCTGATGCAGAAAAACACCAGAAAAAATGTATATAAATAGAGAAAACAAAACAAAAAGTAAATGTGGTATGTGTGAGAACATACACATGTTTTATTTAGTATAAAGTGAAGCATTAAAAGAAAGAAAAATGTTCAGTTGCCATATGCAAAGGGAACAAAGATATTAAATGACTAGTAGTGAATGAATGGCCAGCTCAATTTTGTGAGTCAAGGCAGTTTAACAGAATAGACCAGAAAAAAAAAAAAAAAAGAAAATGAAAAGAGTATTTGTGAAACTTTTGTTTCAGGTGTGTGTGTGTGTGTCTGTGTGTGTGTGTGTACTGGATCACAGTATTAAATATAATTCTAAAATATATTTTAGAAACTTAGTTTTAAAAAGGTTAAAAGTCAATTCTCTAGAATAGGGATAGACAAACCTTTCCTTAAAGGCCAGATGGTAAATATTTTAGGCTCATGGATCATATAGTCTGTTGTAAGTATCAGCTCTGCTTTTGTAGCAGGGAAGGAGCCACTGACAATACGTAAACAAATGGGCATGTTTTCTAGTAAAACTTTATTTACAACACAGATGGCTGACCTGTGGGTGGTAGATGATGACTAACGATCTAGAACAGTCTTGTCCAATAGAAATATAATGCAAGTTATGTACATATAAAATTTTTAAAATTTAGTAACCAAATTAAAGGTAAAATTAATTTTAACAATGTATTTTACTTCACAAAATATGTAAAATATTGTCATTTCACTATGTAACAAATATAAAGTTAATGAGATATTTTATAGTTTTTTTATTCTAAGTCTTCAAAATCTGGTTTGTATTTTATATTTATAGCACATTGCAATTTAGGCTCCCACATTTTAGCTAGTGGTTACTGCACTGTGTAGGGCAGATCTAGAGAAACTCATACATGGGGAAGACTGTTCACAGTATTACTAACAGCAGAAACAAAATCATAGGCAGGCCAATGGCCATCAGTAAAGGAATGGATACACTGTGGTATATAGTCTTGTATCAGAGTACCATATAGCATTCAAAAATACATAAACTTGATTTAAATGTACTAGTATGAAAAGAATTCTTAAAATGCTGACTATTAAAAGTAGCTTGCAAAAGGCTCAAGTGTGACAACATTTATATATAATTTTAAAACACATTACGATTCTATGTATTTTTTACACATTTTTATCACATATACGTGGTAAAATGGAAATGACACTCAACTTCAAGACAGTGATGACTCTGGGTAGCAAGGGGAAATTAAAATGGAAATTGTATAGGGAGGGATATTCCACTGCATCTGTAATATTTCCTTTAAAAAAAAACCCAAAACAGAGAACAAAATGGTAATTATTGGAAAACCCTTGGACACGTGTGTGTGTGAAAGTCACTCAGTTGTGTCCGACTCTGTGACCCCATGGACTATACAGTCCAAGGAATTCTCCAGGCCAGAATACTGGAGTGGGAAGCCTTTCCGTTCTCCAGGGGATCTTCCCAAGCCAGGGATCAAACTCAAGTCTCCCTCATTGGAGGTGGATTCTTTACCGGCTGAGCCACAAGGGAAGCCCCTGAACACATGAAAGTGAGTTTAATCATTCTTTGAACTTCACTGCAAGCTTGAAAAACTTGGAAATGGACATTCTCAGAAAGAAAGAAATCACTAGGGTCTGACTAAGCCCAGACATGGCCACTTCTATTGACCTGCGAACACAGAGATGACCCAGTGAGATTTCAATCAGTCCTCATGGGATAGACAGGCTCTATGAGGATTGATTTCACCACAAAAAAGCCTCATGGATGGAAGTTAGTTTTCAGTCCTAACAACTCATCTGAGACTGTGAGGGTGAAATTTTCTACATCTACTCAATATGAGAAGTCACAGTTTTAAAGTCCCACCACGTGAATGCAGACAAAATCAGACTATTCTAGTGGCTGCAGGATAAATTCTGTGTGTGTGTGTCCTAATAGATTGTTCCATCAGATGTGAGTGTGTGTGTGTGTGTGTGTCCTAATAGATTGTTCCATCAGATGCGAGGCTAGAAGAGAATCCGAAGGCACTCAGCAATACACAGCCAGACTATACATATTCTCCTTTAAAGGATCTTTTCCTTCATTAATGATAGTTTGACTTGCCTTTCATAAAACTGGTGCAAACTATCTATGCGATGAACTCTAATGTCATGTGACTTAAGGAAGTGGCCTCATGAGGCCAAAGCCACATGCTCCAGTCTTTCCTCTCCCGGTGGTGGATAACACTCTTATCAGCTACAGAGAGAGCACTGCCTGCACGGATGTCACTGCTCTAGCCTGTGATAAATGACTTGTTCTTGCTCGGACTTCCTTCCCTACCTCCCCCCGTGATTAGACACGGTCACAGGAGAGCAGTGTGAGATACACAGCCAGCGGCACAGCGTCCTTAGAGATCTGAGCCCTGCAGCTGCTGCCCAGCGTTTGCAGAATGGCTTTTCCCCCCATTGTCCTTACAGAAAGAAGCCTTGCCAGAGTTTTCTCCCTACCATATTGGTAGAAAGCTGCAAAAAAATAATAATAATCCAGCCGGAAGAGCCATCTGCCAGACTTCCTCATTCGTAGGGAAAAAAAAAGAAACAAGTCTAAAAATACCCCCAAGTTTTCAGAATGCCCAAAATTCTGAACAGATACCAGACCCCAGTGGGGGCAGAGACTGTCTCTCAGACACGGCAGCTAGAATCCTCATACGCAGCACAAATGAAAGTGTGACCAAGGCAAACGTTCATTCTCACAGCTCTGAGTCTGGCTTAGTTCACATCCATTTGGCTGAGAAATTTTTGCCTCTGGAGCGGAAGGTAAGAAAAGTCGCACAGCACCAGTGTGCAGTTTTACACTAGTTCTCCAGACCTCTGTAGATAGTTATACCACCCAGTCTTAGGATGAATCAAGTTCACCGCTATGTCTAATGTTTTGGGGAAGCCCTTTCAGGTAGCTCAGAAAGCACGAACATGTTCAAAAACTCAATACCTTGTTTAAGTTACCAAGAAGGGAAAACAAACTGACTTAGATGCAACTAAATCAAGTCATGCCTTAATCAAAGAATGAGAGCCTCTTACCATCCCAGACTCCAGCCCTCGGTGCTGTGATCATCCGCATGGCCTCCCAGAGCCCAGGGATGGGCCGGGCCGGTGACGGCAGAGTCCTGCGGAGCAGCCCTGAGGATGAAGGGCCAGCTTCAAAGGCGGCCAAGTGTGCCCTGTCAGCCTGCTGTGAACTCACCAGCTCAGAGCTGAGTTTCCCCTCAGTTCCTCTCTGACTTTTCTATAAAATGCACTTCCTGCGAAAGCACAGGAAAATAGGGACGGCTCTGCCTCTGCGACCTGCGGCTTTCAATCTCCAATTGTCCTGTTGGGCTGCACCATCAGAAGTCATTCAAATCCCCTCTCAAATACACTCAATTTCACCCTATTTCATTCTCTACTATTTGGCCAGATCCTAAAGTCAAAATCATTCAACGATTGGAGCTGAAACACTGGGTTAGCTGGTGAATACAAGCACCCCATTTTTATTTATCTTATGCCTGTATGACAAGCAGTGCATTCCCCAATCCTGTCTTTTTTGAATACCATTCTCAGATTGTCCAGTAAATAAATACTGACTGCCTACTCTGTGCCAGGCACTGTGTCAGGTTTTGTGGATACAACAGTAAGGAGAGGTGACACCATCCTTGCTTCAACAACCTGGTAGATAAATATTGATCAATCTCCTCTAAAAATGTATGCAGAGAGCTCAAGCCATAGGCATCAGAAAATATCTGCAGCCTTGGTCATTCTGACTCAAAATCTCTCCAAAATTCTTCTCTCATAATGATGGTCAACCTTCAAGAACCCTACACAGAGCTCGTACAAGTATTCTTGACCTCTGCTGCCATACCGAATCAGCTCTGGTCTCACATAGTAACAGAAACACACCTCCAGATTTTCTCTGATTTCAAATATCGCCCTCACCCCACCCCCGCACCATGTATACATTAGAACAGAAGCCTAGCATTCCGTTTGGAAAAAAATTGTCACCATTTTGGTTAATCAATATCCACTACTTCTGCTTATATATACTCTGCTCCAGTGGGGCTAGTCTCTCATTGTCCCCAAAGAACCCTGCATTCCTGTCCCTGCCCCATCTTGGCGGAGAGGGAAACATTCTCCCTTCCCTTCAAACCTCTTCCATACCCAAGACCTAGCAGCAGCATCACTTACCTACAAACCCTTCCCAAGCGATTTCAGTCTCCTCTGACTGGTCTGTCCGCTCTGGAACTCATACCAAACTGAGTCTGATTCACATCACTGAGCATTTGGTTATAATCCTGGTTAGACGATTCTGTTTCATGTGAAACAGGCTTGTTACCACCACAATTATAAACTGTTTTGAGGAGCTGTGTCCTAGTCAGGACATGCTGGAACACAGAGTCATTATTAAATACTTCTTGATTAAGTTTATCTGCCTCTGTTTCAATAACTGGGAGGCATCTAGGAGGATAAATGTTTCCTTTAAGAAAAGAATCACATTTGCCCGGATACACTTGCCCAGCAAAACTTGCAAAAGGCAGGAACGCTGAGTAAACACCATCCCTCCAGAAAGCTGGACTCAACAGCTGAGGCTTTTTCATATCTACAAAATACCACAGTTCCCAAATATCCTGAATTTATACAATCTAACAAGCTTATAGTTTAAAAAACATTTTTTTTTTTTTCCAAGAGATGGGATGAGAAACTTAGACAGCTAAGCTGGAAAGGTTTTTACTGTTTTTATCCTTAGTGCTCTTTGATGAAGATGCTATGGGAGTTATTCTGCAAAGTGTCTAAGTGCCAAATGAAGGAACTAGTGAATCCAGTCTGCTCTGGCGGCAGGCCTCCCTGCTGACTTATTAGCACATATAAAGATAGGAAATCAGTCTCATTTTGGGTCAGATGACCTTTACAGTCCCCACAGTGCAGGCTTTTTAATTTGCATTTGCAGTTAATGCACTGGTGACTGCTGGGGCACCTCAAGTTGAAAAAAGCCTTTGGTTTAACCCCAAAACGAAAGCACTTTGCATTCAATGGAAATCATTCAAAAACAGGAATAAAGCTATGCTTATTTTTAAAGACAGCGGTATGCGCATGCATGCACGCACACCTGCACCTACATACACATCTTTAGGCTACTAGTTAGCCGGTATAAAAATGGATAAAAACGCTTCAATAGGTTAAATGGAAATTTACAGCCATTTGTCCTAACTATACACAGATATACTTTGGCACTGAGAGACACAAATGGCTTTAAAAAGATGACCTTTCCTGTCTCAGAAAATCGAAGTCTCTTATTTGTGGCCCCCAGTCTGCATGGCTATGTCCTTTCCCAAAGAATTTCTGGTGCAGGAGAGAGGAAGGCAGCAACTACCTAGTGACGGAAGGTTTAAGCCCAGGCTGAGGACAGGAGATCAGCTATGGAAAGCAGGTAAGAGGGTGTAGAAGAACTCGGCGGCTGGACCCCCTCACCTGGTCCACTACACTTGCATCTCCAATCTCACCACCTAAGAACAATGAGTCTCCAACTCCTGGCCTGTTAAGGAAGAAACACTACATGTTCAAGAGCTTGATCATCTGTTCACACAGGGGCAGATGGGAGGAGGTGAAAAGAGGGCAACGAATGACCAATGGAAAGTTAAGACTGAACAACTACAATCCACAGACGGGGCCCTCCCACCAGCTGCCCTGCCCACAGGTCAGCATAGTGTGGAAGAAACCTCTGGAGCCTTTGGGAACAGCAGCAATGAAAGCATTTGAAAAGCTCCCCAGATGAGTTTCACTCTTAAGAGCATGGCCCCCGGGGCATCCAGTGCACAAAATGGAGATAGGACTACTACTTACCTCACTGGGGGGTGGGGGGTGGGCAGTGGTTAGGAGGAGCTGATGACTTAATAAGTGCTAAAGACAGCACCAGGTACAAAGAAAGTACTAGTTATACAGAAAGATGGGTGGATGGATGGATGGATAGATGGGGACAGACAGACAGAAGACTTCAGCAGCCTCCAGCAAATCCAGTATTTTGGTACCTGGATAGAAAATACCTAGATATTTTCTAATAGATAGGCTAGAGATTTCACTTTCATATTTTAAAGAGACCCAAAGATGAAACAAACATCTCCCATCTGACTCCTGCACTAGGTAGCCCACTGCTTCTCTAGGAAAGCACACAACCATGCAGACTGGTAGCACGATGAACTCAAACTTCCTGACAGCTAGCTCTTGTGGCTCCCGGGCCATCCTTTCACGGGACCTCCCATTCTCCAGAGCAGCTATTCCAACCTTTCATCCCATTACTTGGTATTCTTAGCCACTATCTTCACCTCTCTCAAGTAAACCTGGGTTTGCTCCAACTCCCAGCTACTACAAACAATATTGTACCAATCTTCATTGTGTTTTACTCGAAGGCATCACTTAGGAATGGAGAGGGCCCAGCGTATTCTTATATTTTATTTTCCTGGGTAATTCATTTTAGCTTCCCTTACACCTAGACCTCAACAGTTAGTGATTAAATGACTATCAGAAGCAGGAGGAAGGGCAGATAAACGCTGAAGGAGGCAAAGGAAAAGGATTGAGGGGTTGGATTTAGAATTTACTATTTACTGTGCAGACAATTCCCTGTGTCAAGCTCTGGAGAGGACACAGATATCAAGGAGGCATTTTGAAAGATCTAAAGGGAAGTCACCAAGTAAGTATAACAGATCAGCAAATATTCCTGTCTGGGTTTTCTTCCACTTTCTCCAAGGGAGACGTGTTCTGTCCTCATGTTGAATATTTTCATAAAAAAAGATGACCTCACTTACCACCAGTCAAAAAGACTTGGAAAAATTATAAGTAAGTAATTATGAAAACAATAGTTTTCCATTTCTAAAATATAAATTTATATCATCATATTTAACATTAATATTAATTTATATAATATTAATATTATATATTTAATATTTCCAATTTCAAACTACTCCTCCAGAAGATTCTGACATATACCTCCTGCCTCGACTCCCTTACCCCAACCACCTGGGGAACAGAAAGTCAGTGCTACAAGTTAAAGAGGGTGAGGCTAACATTCCTTGGTTAATATGATTCAAGGAACGAAAACATAAATTTAAGGTCTTTAAAGAGAAATAATGTTATATATTGGATACTAGAATTAATGTAACTGTTTACTAAAATACAAACTTCCAAAAATTCATGGAATATTCATAATCACTCATTATAATTCACAAAATATTCAGTCACTCATTAAAAGTCAGAAAATATTCATAATCACTCATTAAGAGGAAACAAAACATTTTGGCACAAAATGGAGGTTGTAATCAGAAGACCCTCTTCTGCAAACACTTCGCTTAGGGCTACATGGGCTAGACGGACCGCAGATCCTTTCCCAGGTGTGGAACTTTCAAATTAGTACAGTGAAGTGTTAAGTTGCTCAGTCATGTCCGACTCTTTGTGACCCCATGGATTGTAGCCCACCGGGCCCCTCTGTCCATGGGATTTCCCAGGCAAGAATATTAGAGTGGGCTGCCATTTCCTTCTCCAGGGGATCTTCCCAACCCAGGTATCAAACCTGGGTCTCCTGCATTGTAGGCAGATTCTTTACCATCTGATAGGAAACAGTTATTGATCCCCAATGATTTTGCAATTACTGATGGTAAATTTTGGATTCTTAAGCTGGACTGGCAAACAGCTGGCACCTGTGGCTGTATACTACTCCTCCCTCCCATAACCAGACAGTATTGATGGAGTATGGCAAGTTCTCACAGTTTTCCATGTGAAACTCCAGAATGCTACTCCAACTGATGGTAGCTGGTGTGGAGGATGCAACCTAATTGCCATGGTGGTGCAAGAACATGCAGTCACAAAACCCTCCTTTTGATCACACATTCATAAGGATTATTTTAAGTGGCCTCCCCACTATGACTGATTTTAAAATTCCAAAGATTCTTCTTCCCTTTCTTCCTAATCTTCAAAGTCTTATTACTACTTAATGTGTCAATTTATCTCAACTATTCTTGTCTTTATCCAGGGTATCTGAATTTTCATTCATTTTGACTGTCTACGGAGCTCCTGGAATCAGGAGCCATTGTGAAGGGACATATAGTGGAAACACAGCCAATCATTTGCCTAAAAGACAAGTTTTAAACTTTGGGAAAATTTTTTATAGCACATGTATAAATGGGCATGAAATGGCTAAAACCAAACTGCCAGGAAGTCACGGGGATCATCTAGTAGAGATAGATACTAAAATTAACTGAAGAGTAAAATATCTGAGTAAGAAGGGAAGGGTTTTCTGGGTTTTTTTAAAGCAGTCTTTAATCTGGAAGTTCCCCTTTTCCCCCGGCGAAGGACACTTGTTTACATGTCAGACTGTTAGAAAAGTACAGAGAATAAATGTCCAGAGTACCAGACAAAAGCTGATGGAAGTAGAGGATTTTACAGAGCTGTATGGGGACAGAACAAACACCCTTAAATGCCCAACATTTTTAGGGATCTGCCCAAAAGCCAGTAGAAAGAAACAAGTGAGCGATTTTAGCACAGAGGCTGAAGACGCTGCTCTTAAAAGGAAAATTATTAGTTGGAGAAATGGTTGCTAATGATTCTTTGAAGTTGGTCTATCTACCCTGGTAAGGGAAATGCAAGTCTTCTTGTGAGCACATTGATGCTAATCAACCAGCAAATTTCCTGCACTACTAATAGAGAAAACTTCTCAGCAATTGGTGAGTTCCACACCTCAAAGGTAGGCTGGCTATTCTAGGAACAAAGTGCTTTTGATCACGTGATGGCAGAGGGGGCTTGATCATGCGGCCCATGCCTGTATCTCCCAACCCACTTCAGAAAGCATGGAAAATCTACTCTCAGAAAAATGAAACCACACCCTAGAATTCCTTGCAATTTATGGGTGGGGAAAAAAGTCCTTAGGTGATTACTGCCTGAAAAGAACATTCTTGTGGCAAGAGAGGGCTGGGCTCCAAACACCTGCTCAGCTTTTAAAAAAAAAAAAAGCAAATGTACAATCGTTGGAGAGTAATTAATCCATGAAAGGGTGCATTGTGCTCTCATAGTGTTTGCCCACCTTGAAGTATTAATAGCATTAATAATTATTAACTTCAGTTTCTTTAACTCAAGCCACAGAATTATAATGGGGTGCCCAGTGAAAAATAAGGCCAAGATCTGTAGTTCCTTCTGGCCTTTCAGTTCAGTTCAGTTCAGTCACTCAGTCGTGTCCGACTCTTTGCGTTTATTCCCCCCTAATTCAATAATCTTTTATTGAATACCTACTGTCTTAAGGCATCCTATGGAAAAGTCAAAGAAAGTATATAAAATGTTTCCTGTACTCTCAAGAGTTTACAAGCTCTTAGAAAGATATGACTTATGAATGAAGTTTAATTCAAAACACTGTGTTAACTGCCAAAAGAGAGGCAAGAACAGAGCACGGGGGCAATCTGAAACTTGGGTATCAGAAAGACACTTTGATATAAGTATTTAATGATGCTACTTGCGCCTTTCTCAGTATTTGTGTGCAAAACATAGAGTTAGGTGCTTCTGGCCAAAATGAAATAAATAGGGTATGGCCTCTGCCTACTACTGTCAACTGAATAAAAGTTTGAGCATCTACATATGCCAGGCATTAAACAGGATATTCTGAAATTATAGATGGCTAAGCATCACTGGGCTGGAAGATGCACAAGCTAGACTCAAGATTGTCAGGAGAAATATCAATAACCTCAGATATGCAGATGACACCACCCTTATGGCAGAAAGTGAAGAGGAACTCAAAAGCCTCTTGATGAAAGTGAAAGAGGAGAGTGAAAAGGTTGGCTTAAAGCTCAACATTCAGAAAACATCTGGTCCCATCACTTCATGGGAAATAGATGGGGAAACAGTGGAAACAGTGTCAGACTTTATTTTTGGGGGCTCCAAAATCATTGCAGATGCTGATTGCAGCCATGAAATGAGAAGACACTTACTCCTTGGAAGTAAAGTTATGACCAACCTAGATAGCATATTAAAAAGCAGACATTACTTTGCCAACAAAGGCTAGTCAAGGCTATGGTTTTTCCCGTGGTCATGTATGGATGTGAGAGTTGGACTGTGAAGAAAGCTGATCACCGAAGAATTGATGCTTTTGAACTGTGGTGCTGGAGAAGACTCTTGCGAGTCCCTTGGACTGCAAGGAGATCCAACCAGTCCATTCTAAAGGAGATCAATCCTGGGTGTTCATTGGAGGGACTGATGCTAAAGCTGAAACTGCAATACTTTGGCCACCTCATGCGACGAGTTGACTCACTGGAAAAGACTCTGATGCTGGGAGGGATTGGGGGCAGGAGGAGACGGGGACGACAGAGAATGAGATGGCTGGATGGCATCACCGACTCTATGGACATGAGTTTGAGTGAACTCCGGGAGTTGGTGATGGACAGGGAAGCCTGGCGTGCTGCGGTTCATGGGGTCGCGGAGAGTCGGACACGACTGAGCGACTGAACTGACTGACTAACTGAAGCAAGTCTTTTACCTTCAAGGAACATTTTTTTTTTTTTTTTAATTGATGGCTAGCTACATGCCTGGACTAAGTGTGATTTGTATTACGTCAAAAGACCTTAAAGGAAGGATTGTTATTTCATTACTCCTGGACCCCAAGCTGAGCTTACCTTGGTTTTACTGGGCAGGACAAGAAATTCAGTGAGAATCCAGATGCTGTATAACCAGTCTCAACAAAAGCAATCAAAGCAGGAGTGAACTTTGGCGGTCCTTCTGCACATCTGCTGATTTAATTCCTACCAAGTCAACCCTCAGGGGCCTTAAGGGGTGGAACCCCAGTAACTGACTTTTTTTAGCACCTTGCACAGAAAGTGGGCAATTAGTAGATATCTGATGAATTAAAGAATCTCTAATCCCTAAGCCTTCACCATGGATGCCTTCTCAAAAATGGAGAGAATGTTGTAAATATTTTATATATGCTACTGTTCCACTTAGTGATTAAAAAAATTACAGAATAAGATAGGAATCAATGTTAGTTCTCCCTGCTTCAGCATCACTAGATGTCCCAAGTCAGATTCTACCCACAAACTCATGGGAAGAAGCCAACTATAAATTTCCTGGCACGGAGCAGGATATAAAACTGTGTTGTTGATATGTGTACTTTGTTTGCCAAACTTTGTGTGTGTATGTGGGTGGGGGGGGGTGGTTTCTCCCCTGAAGTACGCCCAGTATTTGGTCTTTACCGAATCAACTCAATCTCCAGCAGACTTATTTCAGTTTTGTCAAAAAGATAAACATAGAGAAGATTCCGGAAGCATGTATAATGCTTTCTGACACAAACTGTGATTTTCAAAACGCCACTGAGAAAAGCATGTTATACATGAAGATTGTGGGATTTCCTGGTCAATTGTTGCCATCCCATCACAATCCACTACAGTAAGAGGTGCCTCAAGAATATAGAACAGTCTTTGGGACTCTGTAGGAGAGGGTGAAGGTGGGATGATTTGGGAGAACGGCATTGAAACATGTATGTTGTCACATGTGAAACGAATCACCAGTTCAGGGTCGATGCATGTTACAGGATGCTCGGGGCTGGTGTGTGGGGATGACCCAGAGGGAGGATAAAGGGAGGAGGGAGGTTGGAGGGGGGTTCAGGAAGGGGAACTCATTTACACCGGGGCGGATTCATGTCAATGTATGACAAAACCAACCAATATAATATTGTAAAATAATTAGCCTCCAATAAAATAAATAAATAAACGTAGAGAGGCTGAGCTAAAAAAAAAAAATAAAGCACTTGAAAGGTTTTTTTTTTGCATGTGGCCCATTTTTAAAGTCTTTATTGAATTTGTTACCGTATTGCTTCTGTTTAACGTTTTGGCATTTTGGCCACAAGGCATATGGGATATTAGTGCCCTGACCAGGGATCGAACATGCACCTCCTGCTTTGGAAGGGGAAATCTTAACCACTGGACTGCCAGGGAAGCCCCTAGAGATTTAATCAGATTGGATATAGGATCTAGAGACAGTGAGCCATCTCACTCATCCAATTGCAATCCTCGAAGTCACGTTAAAAGAGCGTGTGATTGAGAGATCATACAATGAAGTTCTTTTGGTTCCTCTGGGGAGCAATGTGGCCATTTTCGTGTGCAGAAAAGAACTCCATCTCTGACACCATCACCACCTGTCTGCTGAGAAGCCATGTCAGAAGGATGAGAATTAAGAATGAACAAAAGCTTAGGACACACTCAATCTCTGCTCCCCAGAATCCTTGCAGAGGAGGAGGAGAACTTAGTATAAGTATTAGGTTAAAATTATAAGCATGAGTGATAACTTTAAAACAAAGTCATCTCTCGCTTTCTTGGGGAAATATTTCTTTCTTTTTGATTAGTCTCATCTGGGGCCAGATCATCTGGAAACTAAAACCATATAAACCTGTCTTATTTCTCATTCACCTGTTGTCCTCTAATTCTACCTCTGAGTTCAGCTCTAACAGCCTAATTCCTATTTTGGGTTTTCTTTGTGAGATGCCTATTTGGCACGAATCAGAAGATTTTCCCTTAACTGACCTTGTCACTGAAAAGCCATAAGTCATTTAAAACCAGGTTTGCATCTGTGAGGAAATAAAAGGCAGAAATAAATTTGATTTTTTTCACATCTTAATTACTCCCCCAGGCACTGGCTGCTCTCATTGAACTGCCTGGTCTCAAACGTGACATTTAAACTAAGAAGTGCACATCTCTTTCCTGTGGATTTTTGTTTTCTAACCAGCAGTATTTGTTGCTCCTTACCTTCTAAGTCTGCCCTAAATTGGAGCAGGGGTGACCCACAGACTCAGTGGGATTGGTCAGGTTGAGCAGGTGTGAGCTTACACAGGTAGGAGGCTGCCTTGGCAGCAGCAGGGAAAGGACCCAGATCGCCTCACCTGCCCGGGAGGAAGGCTGAACATGTACCTGAACACCTCTACATGGCTTTCAGGGAGTACTGGGAATCTTCATCCTACATGGCATAGCAGCAAGAGTTTTCTCAGGAACCCTGATGGGAGTTTGCAGAGGCCAGTATCTCAGAAAACAGAAAAGCTACTGCCAAACATTCAAAACAAGACCACAGGAAAGCCAGGTCACTCTCAACATCTATTTTTCTCCCCTCTGAGTCAGTCAGTTTTGTAAAATGGGACCATAGGAAAGCCAGCATATGATTTCTTTGTTCTATAGTGGCCCGAGAAAGCACTCACTTACCTGCTTAAGTGCCTGTCAGTAAAAAGTAACACTACCCTGCATGGAACAGCCCCTCTCTTTGGAGTCCTGAGTGGACCTCATACCCATCATGACAGCTGTTATCTTTGTTCACAGGTGAGGTTGAGCCGTAGAAATAAAACCCATTGAACAGATGACCCATGTGAAGAAATGAAGTTAACCTTGGATGTTGCTCAAAGACCTTCCAACATTTTCCCATCTTGGAAAATGGACATCAGCCTGTCACAGCCACCAGTGTGGTGCTGGATCAACCATGGGCTATACTCTGGTCAATACTCTGATTTGCCATCACCCAGACCGACTAGGTTTGAAGGCTGTGGGTTCCTGGCACCCACCTCAGTAAGTACAGCACCAAGCTCCAGAATCAAAAGTCAGTTTATGGTCAGTTTATGGTATGGATGTGAGAGTTGGACTACAAAGAAAGCTGACCACTGAAGAATTGATGCTTTTGAACTGTGGTGTTGGAGAAGACTCTTGAGAGTCCCTTGGACAGCAAGGAGATCCAACCAGTCCATCCTAAAGGAAATCAGTCCTGAATATTCATTGGAAGGACTGATGCTGAAGCTGAAACTCCAATACTTTGGCCACCTGATGCAAACAGCTGACTCACTGGAAAACACCCTGGTGCTGGAAAAGATTGAAGGCAGGAGGAGAAGGGGACGACAGAGGATGAGATGGTTGGATGGCATCACCGACTCAATGGACACGAGTTTGAGTGAACTCCAGGAGTTGGTGATGGACAGGGAGGCCTGGCGTGCTGCGATTCATGGGGTCAGAAAGAGTTGGACACGACTGAGCGACTGAACTGAACTGAGTTGATGGTCCTTAGCCTGCCCTCTTATATCCTCATGGGAGGATGCGCTATGATTCAAAAGAGAATGCTAGTAATGCTTGAAAAATTCCCCAAATGAATATATATATACTACTTCAATTTATTTTAAATAGTACCAGATGCTCCTTCCTTTTTTTCTGTGTTCTCTTAAGCCAGTTAATTTTATTTCCTAGATTTTTCTCCCCGAAGTTCTGAAAATAAAAACTTTTTTAAAAAGAGCTGGCACCTAGAACCTCTGAGATTCCCACCTGGTGTGAATTGTACATAACCCAATGGTTTTAACAAACTGGCCTCCAAAACTCTGATCTCACCCTAGATGCTAACGAAGGATTCTACTTGAGTCACATGGCTATGGTGACTGGTGTTATTCCAAACCCTGTGATTCTTACCCAAGAAAGTTTCGGTTCCTTCTCCAAGGCTCAGGTGGGGTTCCTTGGATCAGGCCAGTCCCATTTCTATAAGGTGTGGTATCCCTGCTACTGTGGACAGCTCGGGGTGGCTATTGCCTACAGAATTAATCTCTGCATTAGAATCTGCTCATCCACTTGAGCCTTTCAGCAACAGGGTGTTACAAACGCACTGTCGTTAGTAGCCCATTGTGGAGAGTAACTTGAAGCTGCTCTGGCACAGTGAGCGGCTTGCTTGAGGTCACAACACGTAGGTGAGACAGACGCAACATGAACTCAGTTTTCTGGCTCCAAAGCCCGTGCCTCCCACTAAGCCCTCCAGGCCTGAGGCAGACAGACATGATGCCCATGTTTTATTTGAATGCCCTGCCCACTCCTCCATACACTGATGCGTCTAAGGAGTTTGGAAGCACAAACTTCGGAGGCAGCATGCCAAGTATGCCATGTGACCCTGGCACAGGTTACTCAGCTGTCTCTCTGTTTTGTCATCCATAATTGAGGGTGGTAATTCCTGCTTCCTAGATCTGCTCTGAGCATCAAATGAGTTAATATGTCTAAGTCCCTTAGCTCCATGCCTGGCCCAGAGTAAGTGCCCTATAAAGTGGGAGATCTTCTGAGCTGAGGAACCCGGCGTTCAGTCACTGAGCAAAGACCGTAGCTCAGAGTCTGTGCTCATCCAAAGATCTGGAGGATGGCTATCTACTACACATGGCACGAGGCCAACTCAGCACCAGCACAAAGCAGCGGTCCCAGAAAAAGCCCATATTAGGACGCATCACAGCCAGAGACGCCTTGATGTTCAAAGCCAAGTAGCACAGCTGCTTCCCTCTGTGGTCAATTCCCTGCTTCTGACATCAACCTGGAGACACATGAGCTGAAACAGAACCACTGGAGATGACACGACTAAAGAAAGTGTTCGAAAGGGCTGTCATCTTTTGAAAAATAGCAGGCTGTTCCTTTCCCTGAGAGGAATCGGTTTTGCTCTAATTGAGGGCCATCCCCCACTTCCCCCTCCCCGCCTCTGAATCTAAATTCCATGCACAACTCAATACTTCAAAAAAAAGGCATTTATTTTTCTCAGGCCTTTGAGAGGAACTTTAAACTGGCAGGAGAAAACAGTGAGAAAGCTGTGAGTTTCAGCATGCTACCGTGAAACTATATATATGTATTTTTTTCTTTAAAAACCCACATCTGAGAGTTCTAAAACATGTGCAGTACCTCCTAGAACCTGCTTTTGCCCCCAAAGTCTGATCACTATCATGGTTACAATTTATGGAGCACATTGGCATTGCTCCTTCGCCTACCCATCTCTTTGCCTCGCAAGATTCTGCAGCACAGCCTCCTGGAGCCTGCTTCTCCATGTTTAAATCAATCAGGAACTTTAGGATTTGGGTGAGAGGAAGCCGGCTGAAGATACTTCAGAGAGATGGAGAAAACAAGGGCACCCAATGATAACAGGATGGGCACCAGCCAAGAGTGACAGCTTCTCAGTGCTTCTCAGAAGGGTGCCTTCCCAACAGCCAATCCCAAGCAGGGCACTGCTCCTAGGTTTGTGTGCTGAGCACCGAGGAGAAATTTACACAAAGGCACACGTGCCCACAGGCCGACACAGGTGTCCTGCGTCAGGACACCAATCCTTGGCCTGATGTCTTCGTGCAGGCAGCAAAGACCTCGGTTTCTGGAAGATGCCTCCGTTTTGCTGGACGAACACCCCCTCCAGGCCCACCCTGACACCAAGTTGCACGCACACACAGTCGTACTTACCGTGACTTTGGAGGTGGCGGGGGAGGCGAGAATGCCTCAATCCCACTTCTGTCTTTGGGGAACTCAAAGGCAAATGAGGCCGACTTGCTCATCCCAGTCCCAGCTTTGCTGTTCTGCCCAGAGGAGCCGTCTGTGGGGCGAAGACGGTGCCAGGCGGAGGAGCTGGCCGGGTCCGAGGGGCCATTTTCCACATCTCTCCCCCAACTTTGACTCATCAAGTCCTGCTCCACCTCATCCTCCTCCTCGATCCGGCACTGGCGACTCCAGGCACCGGCCTGGGGCCGGGGCCGCCTCTGCTCCAAGGCTGACGTGCTGGTGGCAGGCGGGGGGCCCCTGGCAGAGTCACTAGTTGGGATGCCGTTGGCCCGGCAGGAAGGAGTGGGGTCAGTGGGGCCCCTGGATGGAGGCTGGGGCCCAGGGACGCCTGAGTTCCCTTCACTGAGGTCGGACAGCGGGGAGGCGGAGGGGGACACTGGGGACCCTCCAGGGCTGCTCCTGGACATCTTGGGGGGGATGGCAGGTCTCCCCTTGGCCATGGTCTCGCTGGCACCGCGATGCCGGCTCTCCCTGGAGCCGAGCCCCTGCCCAGCTGAAGGCTCCTCTCTGCCTGCCTCAGGAGCCTGCTGGCTCGGGGGCCCGCGTGGCCACTGCACCCCCACCGAGGAGTCAGGGCTGCTCAGGTAGATTGTTCGGTGGTCCTCTTCTGGGTGGGCTGCCATGACTGTGATGGTGGCCGCCATCTGGGGGGCCGCATCCGGGCCTTCCCTGTCCTGGCCCCAGCCAGATGCGGTTTTCTGAACCCAGGTGTTAACCGTCCGCACCTGGGCTTGGCCTGGGGTGCCTGCCCCCTGTCCTGCCTTGGCCTGCGGCCTGGAAGGCACTGGAACAGCCTTCTTCCTTTTGGTACTCTCAGCATAGATGGGTTCAGGCTGTGCAGCCTCCCTGGAGTGGGCTGGGGGCTGGGGCTCCCCAGTCTGCCCAAGGCACCTGCTGGAGGCCACGCCGTGGCAGCCAGAGTCCTGCTGCTTCCCTGGCCCAGGCTCCTTCCTGAGGGAGCAGTAATCTCTCTCAGGATGGGGGACCAGGGGGCTGCTGGCACGGCTGTTGGCGCTCCCGCAGGAGAGGCCATCCGAAGAGCTGGCAGCCTCTGAAGCGAGGGACTGCTTCTTGGGGCCCAGGCGGGGCGGGCTCTCGGTTGGGCCCTGACTGCAGCAGTCCCTGGGGAAATTCAAAGCCCGCTTCTCCTCCTCAGGTGGCCTGGCACACACCCGCGGCTCCCAGCAGGCTGCCGAGCAGTCCCTGCCACCCTGTCTGTGTTGGGAACAGCCAGCCCGGGCGGCGTCCTCCGCGCCTGGGCTCCCGGGGCAGCAGTCCAGGATGGAGCAGTATTCTCCCCCTTCGCTGTCCCCCGAGGGCGAGCACCTCTGATCGCTGTCATCCTCCGAGGGCAGGGACTCCCGCAGGGGCTGAGCAGATGGGTAGGGCCCCAGGCCCTTGTGGCAGCCGGAAGTCATCCCGGAGAAGGCGGCCAGCTTCTGGCGGAAGCTCTCCTGTGGGGAGTTTAGCTCTTGGTAGGGGATCACTGGTTTATCATCTCGTCCAAGTTTCTCATCGGGGAAGCTCACTGGGTGGAAGGTGGCACTCCGGTCCCCTCGGGGCTCTAGGCTGTGCAGGCCAACCATGGCATAGGCAGGGGGGCTGCGGGGGTGACCCCCGTCTGTGGGACCCGAGGGCCCAGCAGGCTTCTGGACGCCTCGGAAGCTGCCCAGATAAACTATTGGCACGTCTTCCTGCTTCGGAATGGGGAGCTTGCCAGGGGCTCGTCTCCAGATGACCTACACAGCCCCAAGGTTAAAAGACTTACATTAGACCTTGCCAGAGAAAAAAGGAAGAGAGAAAGTGAGAGGGCAGGGCCATGACACTGGAAACCGTCTTCCGAGCCACAGTGAAGGAGCTAGGCTGCCCGCCTACCCTCTGATCTCCCCACAGCCTTCTCATCATCGCGAGGCTCCCCTGGAGCCGGCAGTCTTCCCAGACACTGAGCTTCCCGCCCATGTCTGTTATTCTTCTGGCTGAGGGGAAAAACGCTAAAGAAGAACATTTTGCCTTTTCCCTCAAAACTGCTAGATGAGATGAATTCTCCCATGGGCTTTGACAATAAGAGTTTGGAGTTTTAATTTTTGCTTAGTGTTCATTAGTTTTTCGATAAAGGTTTCATGGTAGGAAGAAAACAAAGCCATAAGGCTTTTAAAAACACCTTGAGTTGGGGGTGGGATTAGAGGGCAGGAGGGTGAGGGGCACCTTCTGAGCTGGGCCCTGGTTCCCTTGCATCACTCACTCTGAGCCACAATCCTTCTCCCAATGAGAGGCAGTGACCTCAGCCCAAACCTGCATAAGTGGCTGGACTAGTTGAGCCTGAGACAGTGATGTAGGCTAGTCATTCCCATCACAGAAATCACAGTCCCCTCCTCCTTCCCTTCTAAAATCTCCCCTACCCCCACTTTCAAAGAAGCCTCAAGGCAGGGCTGGCCTCTGGCTCCTTTCCAAGATGATCCAAACTAGAAAGAGTTCCTGGTTTACATCTGTGAAGGTTGAAGGTACCGAGAAAGGCCTGGGGAGTGAGTGTAACCAGCTTCTGGAAAATGGAGCAGCTTTGCAGGGGACTTGAAGTGAAGAGCAACCCCAGGAGGTAGCTTGCCTCATTCCAGCCTCCCTTGATTTAAAACTGACTTTTGATTTCACATAAGCTCACAAAGCCTTCCTGACCCACTCACCGTGACAGTTTAAGAAAACTAGAACAGGTAAAGACGTTACAAGAAGTCCTAAGAATATGTTTTAGACATGCAGCTTCTTAGAAGACAGGTCTAGGGGCAGCAGGCTTCACGTGCCCTCTAAATAATTAGACCTTGGTCAGGGTCAACGGCGGGGTGGGGGGTGGGGGAGTTGAGAGGGGGATGAGCAGAATGGTCTACTCTCTAAGGATGTAATTGTCTTTAGTAATCCCAGATCAAAGGTGGAAAAATCCAAGCTTCCAAATTGGAAATATGAACACTGGCTGGGAATCGGATGATATCACAGAATTACTGATGACATTTTTAGGTGTGGTAATGATATTTTGTATAAAGACTGAATTTTTTAAGGAGGTACAATCATGATGCAGTATCTGGGGTTTGCTTGAGGGGAAAGCAGGGGAAGGAAGAGTCGGGGCAGGGATACAGATGGAAGGAGAGTGATCATGCGTTGGTGACTGTTCAAGCTCTTGGGGCAGGGTGGTGGAAGCATGGGGTTTGTTAAGCAATTCTTGCTAGTTTCGTATATATTTAAGATGATCTCAAAAAAACAATTTATTTTTAACTTTTTAGAAAAATGCTTCATTTTAGTGGGTGTGTCCTGATACAATCTCCAAATAAACTCGGAGGGACTGCATTCAGGTTCTTGGCCTGAAGGGACCGAAAGAAAGGAGAGCAGAGAGAAGAGAGGGCAGCAGTCAGGAAAGAGCAGTCTCGGGCGAGCTGCCCGGGAAGCCATCCTGCAGGAGTCCTGCTGGGACAGCTCACCCTGGCTGCCCGCCAGTCACCGCGGCCTTACAACAGGAGCAGCCCCTGTAAAAATACCACGGGGCTGAGTCAGCCTCACCTGTGCGACGTCGGCACTCACGCCGGCCTCTGTCCACCCATCGGAGGCCTCAGAGCTCATCATGGTGGGCTTCACGGCGATGGTGGGCTTGGAGTAGGGCGAGCCGCTCAGGCCGTCATCTTCTGGGCGGCCGCTCTCCGGCCTGGGGGGCAGGCGAGGCGGAGGGGGCAGGCAGCCGACTCGGGTCTGGGGGCGGCCAGGCACCAGCTGATGGTCGCTGCGCAGGCAGAAGCAGTTTTTGCAGGACCCGGGCTTCCAGATGTGCTCCACAAAGTCGCTGCACGCAGACATCTTCAGGCTCTTGGGGTTCAGTGGAATGGTCTCGAGCATCTTGAGCAGCGGACGGGGTGCTGGTTCATCTTGCACTCGGCTTGCTGGTGTGGTCTCCAGGAAGGTAGAAGGGGCTCACTGGGCGGCTTCCTGGAAAAGCAGAACACTTGCCTGATCAGCGATTTCCCCTGCCAGAGGATCCCTTAGTGTATTCTCAGTCCTGTCCGACTCTTGGTGACCCCATAAACTGTAGCCCGCAAGGCTCCTCTGTCCATGGGATTTTGCAGGCAAGAATACTGGGGTGGGTTGCCACTTCCTATTCCAGGGGATCTTCTCCACCCAGGGATCAAATGCCCGTTTCCTGTGTCTCCTGCATTGCAGGCGGATTCTTTAACCGTTGAGCCCCTTGGGGAAGATGGGGCATGATCAGAGTCTGATGATATGACTATGAAGCAGAAGGGGAAGAAGAAAAGAGGTGAAGATGACCTTTCTATTTATTCCAAGGCCTTCACCCACTTATCATGAGGCTCTTAATCCCTTTCTAGTGGGGTGGCCTTAAAAAGCTGTAAAATCTAAACACAGCTCTCTTGCATGTGTGGGTGTGTGTGTGTGAGTTGCTCAGCTGTGTCTAACTCTTTGTGACTCCATGGACTATAGCCCACCAGGCTCCTCTGTCCATGGGATTCTTTAGACAAGAATACTGGAGTGGGATGCCATTTTCTTCTCCAGGGGATCTTCCTGACCCAGGGATTGAACCTGGGTCTCCCACATTGCAGGAAGATTCTGTACCACTTGAGCCACCAGGGAAGCCCCTGATGCATGAGTAGAAAGTGTAAAAGATACTTCAGTCCCCTAAAATTCTGAGCACCTGGAGGTTCTGGGGGTAGTTCACAGGAAGAAATCACACAGAGCTGGAGATGAGAAGCTTGTGGCTGATCTGTGCATCCCTTGCTGCTATGGGGTCTAGAGCCTGGGACTTGGCCCCAGAGAAATGAGAACTTCCAAACAGGAATCGTGGCTTCTGGAGAATAAGCCACAATTTTTAACTGAGAATGATATGAGAGGGGAGGCAAGCCTGGGCTCTGAGATCAGCATTGCAACCCAAATAAGGATTTGGAGACAGAAGGGGTGAGAAAATGGAGAGGGGTGGTCTCAGCTGCTCCCCAGGGGGTCCCGGTTGGGAGGTCTGGGATCTTGGGAATTCTCCAACCCCTCTACTTAATATGCCTTATTCAGCCCAGGGCTTAGTGAGATCAATAGACCTAGAGCTTCAGGCCTGGGGGAAACAGAGAGATTCATGGTCATGTCAGCCCTGTGGTCTAGGTCTGGATAGACTGTACTAGAAGTAGTTGTACGGTAGACTCTACTAGAAGAGTCACTGCTCACAATGATTTTCCCTATGAGAACCCTAAAGAATCCCAAAGGAAATCAGTCCTGAATATTCATTGGATGGACTGACGCTGAAGCTGAAGCTCCAATACTTGGGCCACCTGATACAAAGAGCCGACTCACTAGAAAAGACCCTGATGCTGGGAAAGATTGAAGGCAGGAGGAGAAGGGGATGACAGAGGACGAGATGGTTGGATGGCATCACCGACTCAATGGACATGAGTTTGAGCAAGTGGGAGTTGGTGATGGACAGGGAAGCCTGGTGTGCTGCAGTCCACGGGGTCGCAAAGAGTCGGACAAGACTGAACAATAACGAGAACCCTGGAGGGGAGGCAGTCAGCTCGCTGAAAGAGTTTATTTCCTCTGAGAGTAAAACTGAAGGCGGAGAGTTTGCACCACAGAATTCACTCAGTAAATTCACCACTGAGGGGGGAAAACTCAAAGGATTGCAGACTTTAACCAGTTCACCCCGAATAAGACCCACCAGGTAGCTGTCACCTCCATTTTACAGATGGGAAAACAAAGCCAAGAACATAACTGAGGCATGTCCATAGGCGCAGAGCGCTCAGGGGCTCCTCAGAGAGAAGCCAACTTTGCCGGCAGCCCCTCACATCCTCACCTCACACCACTGCGTCGCTTGCCATTATCTGTTTACTGCTTTTTGCACTCCTTACCTCACTTAAATGAACTGACTTCCTCAGAAGGACTGTGTTCAGGAGAAAATCATCCTGAAGAATCTACAGTGAACAGACTCATTAAACAGAGAGGGTTTGGCCCCAGGGTCTGCTTTCCGCTTTCCTCCCGTGAGAACTGGCTCTGAGGTTGCTGCTTTTCCTACCATCAACAGGACTAACCAGGTGGAATGAGCCAGGAGCCCCAAAGATCATTCCAGAATCTCTGTGGGAAGAGCTCTCTTTCTGGTCTCCCACACTCGCAGACGGGGGTGCCTATTCAATGAGAGCTGAAGCTACACTGGGCCTCTTTTTCCCTCCAAAGTTAACCAGGAAGCCCACTGCATCTTTAAGCTAAATGAACTCTCTGAAATAAAGACAAGTATCTGTCTTTCGTGACCGTTGTTAGGATCTTCTGCATCAAGATGATTACAAGTTGGGTTCTTCTTCTCCTATAAATATACCCAAGTGGCAGGTTTGTTCCTTGCCAAGTTGCCCAGAAGAGGTCACTAAGCTTCAACAGGCAGAGGATGAAAGCAAAGGTTTTTCTTTCTCTCACAATCCCACGCCAGGGAGGACTTTGGAAAGAGGAAAAAGTAGAGGAGGTATTCTGTTGTTCAATAACGCAAAGCTCCATACCCTTGCCCTGAGGCAGGGAGAGGTCCTTTCCTGGGAATCCTGGCCCCCTCTACTGCAGGCAGAGGCTTCCGCACCCCAGACAGGATGAGGGGAGAGAGCTTGGGAATCGGGTCTGAGTGGGCTCACCTCCTTCCTGCAGCTCCTCACGGGGCTGGGCTGTCTGAGGAGTGAGGCATCCAGAGGGGGGCAAAGAAAGCCACATGGGGTGGCCACACCTCATTTCCTGCTCAGATAACCAAACCAAATGTGTCATGGTTGCTTGGTGCCAAAGGTCCCCTCCTGTGAGCAGATGGCCCACTCCAGCCCTGGGACTTCTGGTTGGATTACCAACATTCAGGAAGCTTCCTTCAGAACTCACCAGTTCCTGAACACCCTCCTCGCTCCCATCCTCAGATCTGAAATTCTCCGACGGTGGGTACAACTTTACGCCAACCACTCAGAGACTGGAAAACGTTTTTCAGGGAAAAAGAATGAAGATGGGCACAGAATGAAATGAAGCCCTGGGCTCCTACCATCACTGACTCACTACACGTCCTGTTAAAACTGGTTCCTCAGTCACAGCAAACAGAATTTATCACTACATCAAGCCAGAAAGGATTCTCTCTGTCTAGAGAGGTTCTGGGCTTGGAACTATCTATTTATTTTCAGTCAAAAGACAGTGGAAAAACTCAAGTGGCACTCACCAAGCATGAGCATTGCCTGCCTTGCGGAGCCAGCTCTCCACCGCCTGGGAATGGCACCTTCCCAGCCCACATTCCTTACCTCCGAGGGCAGGCAGCCCTCAGAATCATGCAAATTCCCCCATTTCAGTGGGAGGCAGCAGTGTAAGATTAGAAAAAGATCTCAGCATTCTTTCTGATCCAAGTCATGATAAAATATCTTTGCCTCTGCAAACTTCTGTGCCAGAGCTGTGGCTAAAACGTGCAAGACCAAAGCTGTCAGATACACACCCACCTCATAGCAAAAAGAATCCAAACAATGGTGACCAGATCCACAAAATCAAACCTCTGGGCTCCAAATGCCCTTCACACTGGCACTGAAAGTTGCTCATGCCTTACCCTGAAGTGACAGAATTCCAGAAAACAGTCATCTAAAAAAATTTATCTATTTTTTACAATTAAATACATTTAAATACAATTAAATGTGTGCAAAAGAGGTATATTTATGGAAATTTGTCTGGATTTCAACTCTCTATTGACAGGGGTTGCCCAGGCAGAAAGTAACGGCCTTACCTCCTGCCACCCCCAACACCCACAGCACAGAGGGTAAGTCATGCAACTCGCCCAACTTTTTATTTTCTTTTTTCCTTCTCCAGCGCTACATAATCTAATCTCAGCAGCAGGTATGTGGTTTTTGTGGGTTAGACCCACTACAAACTAAATCAGTAAGGAAGATACCCGCATTCCACAAGACCCCAAGATAGAGAAATAACCGCAGAATTCCCCAGTGCTTCCTGTCAAATTTCCGGCTCAAAAGGGGAAGGGGTTTTTCAGGCCAGGGATCAATAGGGCCTTCCCAACCTGACTCTGGGCTGGATGCCCTGCAAAACTCCTCCCTCCTAGACCTTTGGGCTTTCTGTGGGCTCTGCAAAGCCATGTGCTCGCTGGCTGAGCTTCACCTGAGAGAAATACACATTCAGCCGGCCCTGCCTCCTTGCGTTCTGACGACCGGAAAGTGGAGAGATTCTATTTTCTGTGTGTGTGTGATTCTATTTTGTGTGTGTGTGTGTGGCGGGGGAGGAGGAGGCAACACAAGCAAAGCTTAACAACGTGCCCACGGTAGCCTCTCAGAGGGCTCCGCCACCGCTCAGGAAGAAGGTATCGTCTAGCTCCCCCTGGAGACCCCCAGGCTGGCATCCAACTGCGGGCTGCCGAAGAGGCAGCTACTAACCTGGCGTCCCAAAGCATCGCGCCCGGGGTCCCGTTCCGAGCCGCCGAGCGGTCTCTCCCTGTTCCTGTGACAATCCTGCGGCCGCGGAACCGCAGTCTCCACAATAGCAATCCCCAAAGCGCTCCGGTCTCCTGCCCCGAATCCAGCAGCCAGACCAGCGAGACCAGGGCAGTCGGTTCCGCTGCCGGAACTCGAGGAAAGTTTCCCCTTCCGAAAGAGCGCGATTCTCGAATGAATCGAAAACATACCTCTGGCTCCGCGGTCCTCCCCCACCCGCCTCCACCCCCCAGCCCGGGCTCGGCGCTTCCACCTCGGGCGCAACCCGGGGCGCACGCGGTCCGGACGCTCCCCCCTCCTCCAGCGACCGCCTGTCACCCCCGGGGGACGCCGACGGGGTCGCCTGCTCCGAAATCGCCGCGCTCCCCCGGAGCTCCCCTCTGCGGCCGCGTCGGCCAGACAAAAAAAGAGGCCGACTTGCGAGAAGGCGCCGCGGGCTCACCTCGGGGCCGCGCTCCCCCGGCCTCGCCGCGGGTCTCCGCGCCGCCAGCTGCCCCGCCGGGCGCCTCGGAGCATTGTTTGCAGAGTGTGCGCGCGGTGCGTGCCCGGCCGCGGGCGGCGTCTTCTGCCCGGGCCCGGCGGCCGGGTGGCAGCTGCGAGCGCGGCTCCGCCCCCTCCCGCCTCCGGTGGCGCCGCCCGCCCGGCCCCGCCGCACCTCCGCGGTCCCGGCCGCCGCCCCGCGCCCCCAGCCGGCGGGCTCGCTCCCCGGCCCCCGACGCCTCCGGCGGTCCCCGCCCCGCCCCTGCCTCCCGCTCCCGACCGAGGCTCCGCCCCCAGCCCGAGACTTTGCCCGTCCGACCCCGGAGTGAGCGCCTCTGCACCCTTCTCCAAGGAGGGCCCCGCGGGGCTCTGCAGGGGCGAGTTTCCGTGTCTGCAGCCTTCCCTTTCCCGTAATGTGCGCCTAGGTATGTAGGTGTCCTGCATCCCTTCGTCCAGCCCGCCCTGCGAGACCCGGAGAGGACGAGGGAGAGGCGGTGGAGGGTACAGCCCCAGATCTGGGGGTGCACAGGGGAATGATGAGATCAGGAACCCAGACGCGTCCCGAAAGTTGCGTGGGCCCCGAAATTGTCAGTGACTTGTTGCGGGTAGTAGGAGGCTGACGCACCACCCAGCCTGACTGGGAGTCCTCAGTCCCTCGACTGAGGCCTCAGGCACCTGGCGTAACCCCTTGAACTTCAGTTTTCTGAAAGTGGAAGGCAAGGGTTGTCGGAAGAGCTGGTCTTCTTCCAAGCTCGGAGAGCAAGGGCTTCTGTAGGCCAGGATTACACCTGTGTTTACACCGTTTCCGGTAAGTGACTCATTCACCGAGATAGAATGAGTTCGAGATAGTCCTCGGGCTAGAAATCGTTTAACAGAGAGTATGACAGCCTAGGACCCAGTCAGCCCTCTCCCTTCCTCCTGCCGCCTGCAACAGGCTTGAACCTTGACCTGGGTGTTTCTTCAGGGAAACAGCATCCAGGTCACCACCTGGTGCCTGCCTGGTAGGGAGAAATTGGGGAAGGGAATAGGAAGAAAAGACCTCGAAGAACACCTGTGGCTTTCTGGGTGCACCTTCCTCCTCCCCAGAGAGGCAGTGAGTCCAGTAACGCCAGCAGGTCCTCCTCCTCCAGGGAGCCCATCAGGATTCGCCTGTGGGCCTCCACCCAGCCAAGAGGAGGAGGCTGGTTCTCCTTGAGATTCCTGGGCTCACCTAGTGATCTGGCATTGACATGGCAGGACTGGGCAGGTGGGGTGAGGGTGGGGAGAAGACATGTATTTGAGATTTGGCTTCTGTGTGAGAAATGGAGAATGTTAGCAGGGATATTAAAAATAAATAAACAAAACCTTCCTTTGCTCCAACGTCACTAATTTCTGAGTATGAACAGAACTGGGAGGTTAAGGTTTAGTGAAGTAGAACTAACATTTGTCAAATACCTACCCTATGCCAAGCAACCCCATGAGAGGGACATCATCCCCATTTCACAGAGAAGACAGGTGCACAGGACCCATGGGCTGGCAGGTCTTGGTCCTGGGATTGGAACCAAGGGCAGTCTGGCTCCTCTGATGGGCAGTTCCACTCTGCCACACTACCCTCCCCTAGTACTGGTCATCCAGCTCTGTTTTTCTTTCTTCTCGAAATGATGGGAAACCATTTGAACAAACATGGAACTCCATCAGCAGTCAGCAAAATTGAAGGGTCAGCCCCACTTGTTTACAGAGAAACCAGGAGGGGAAGGTGTTGAAAAGCAGGTAAGGACAAAGTGGTGGTCGCTGGAGAAATATAAAAATGACATCAGGAGGTGCTTGCAGTTCTGTTAGAAGGTGTGCTTGTGTGCATGCTCAGTCGTGTCCGACTCTGCAACCCCATGGACTACAGCCCACCAGGCTCCTCAGCCCATGGGATTTTTGTGGGTTAGACCCATTATAAGACCCACTTTCCCAGACAAGAATACTGGAGTGGATTGCCATTTTCTACTCCAGGGGACCTTCCCCACCCAGTGATCAAACTTGCATCTCTTGAATCTCCTACATTGGCAGGTGGATTCTTTACCAGTGTGCCATCTGGGAAGCTTCCATTCCGTTAAAATGGAAGAGGGAAAAGCCCTGTGTTTGAGAAGTTCCTAGTCCCATGGGTTGGATATTTCCTCTGTAATGTAAAGGTTTTACCTTCTTCCTCTATAAAGCCCCATTGAGGACACCCACCCCAAGAAGGGAGCACACAGGAGGACCTCTTGTTCCCCCTTTTTTCCTTCTCTTTACTTAATTTGTCTCTAGTATATTAACAGGTTAAAATATGTAATTATAAGAAGTAAAGTCTTCCCTGATAGCTCAGTTGGTAAAGAATCACCTGCAATGCAGGAGATCCTGGTTCGATTCCTGGATCAGGAAGATCTGTTGGCAAAGGGATAGGCTACCCACTCCCATATTCTTGGGCTTCACTTATGGCTCAGCTGGCAAAGAATTCGCCTGCAATGTGGAAAACCTGGGTTTGATCCCTGGGTTGGGAGATCCCCTGGAGAGGGAAACGGTTACCTACTCCAGTATTCTGACCTGGAAAATTCCATGGACTGTATAATCCATGGGGTTGCAAAGAGTTGGACATGACTGTTTCACTTCACTGCGAAGGCTATATAGTATGGCAGAATTGGCAGTTCTGTGGCATGGGACAGCAGTTGAAGGATTAATTCAGTCTTTCTGCAAAATAAACTATTTTCAAGCTTCTTGTTGTGCTCACACGAAGTAAATGCTGTAGTTGCTGATGTATAATGTGCATCTTTTAATGCCAGTGACATGGCCTTAAAGCTGGCTTCTTCTAGCCTAATGAAAAGAATTTTAAAAAATACTTCAAGAGTTGCTTAGATCCACACAAAATACCCATTCTCTTAGGCAATGCTTCACCAGTAACTGTTAAGTATATTATCTCCTTGGTGAAGCTCGGGTAAGCTCATGCATTTTAATAAACAATTCTTGCTTGAACTTCCAAACTGCGCTCTGCAATGCAGTAGAATTTGTGTATACTCAGCATTTTGCTTCTAGCTACTTATCAGTTCATTTTCACGACATTTTTAACTGCAGGTTTGGCTTCCCTGATACACATCAGACCTCAAAGAAGAGGGGTTCCCTTTAGGGCTTTCATCCTGGAGCACCAGCCTGCACAAGAGAGCAGTTTAATTTGGGGAAATTACGACAAAGGCTGGGGCAGGTGGTGTGCTTTGGGGTGGATAAGGTAAAGTAATTTGGAATTAGAAAGGTGAGAAGGTAAGATGAGGAAGTGCACATCATTAAATTATTTAGAGAAAAAATGCTAGCAGCAGTACTGGAGGGGTTAGTGTCAAGATTGGACCAAAGTAATCCAAACCTGTACCTCCCCACCCGGAGAAGTAACCTCAAATAATAGAAACATCTACTGAGTGCCTTCTCCTTATGTAGCCTAGGATGAGGGCATATAGGGGAAAAAAGAAAGATGAAAGAGATACAAATATAAGCTCTACGAGAGGAAGATAAGCTAGGGGTGGTGAGAATTCAAAGGAAGAAAAGACAAAAACACGAAGTGGCTTCAGGGAGGAAGGGGCTTTGCAGGATAAGGATTCCAATTTGTGAACACTGGGGACTTTCCAGACCGAGAGAATGGTATCTGCAAAGGAATGGACGTGGGCGAGGCAGAAGACTTTGAGAGATTTCTTATCCAATTTGACTGGAACATAATTATTGGACACAAGCCTGGAGATGGCGTGGGGCACTGGACAGGAAAGACTCGTTTTTCAAGTAAACCAGCGGGAGAGGATTGACATTTCTGAACAGCTGAATGACGCTCTCCAAGTTAATTTTTCATTAGCTCTATCTGGTTCTTATATCTCAAGTGGATAAGAAAGTGGAAGAAGAAATTGGAGACAAGGAGACAGGCTTAGAGTGTCTAACCCTGGTCCAGGTGGGAGGTCAGGACTTGATAACGTATGTGGCAGGGGGAATGGAAAGTGTGGATGTTGGATGGATGGTTTGGAAAGGGAGATAAGGGGACTGGATGCTTCCTGATTAGTGCTGTGGCTGAGGGAGAGGAGGGAAATCAAAGAAAACCAACAGAACTTCTGCCTCAAGAGACTGGTAGAAGGTTGGTTTAATTAGTACAAATAAGGAAGTCAAAGGACTTCATTTGTGGTCTCTGGAGTCTGAAGCGTGGGATAGCCATCTGGTGAATGAAGTTCTCCTGGTAGAGTGGTATCTGGAGCCACAGGAGAAATGAAAGAGCTGGAGGGGCATGGCGAGGAAGGAGCAAAGATGATTCAAAGAGGGGAAAGATTGGAAACATGGTGGTCTAGGGGAGGCCATGAAACATAGGAACTCTCTTCCAGACCGTGTGTAACCCAGAGCCATGTGAAGAGAGGTCTCTTAGAGGGAAGGGAGAAGCATTATCAGGAGAATTCCAAGTTTCTGCTAATTGCACAAGGTAGGGTATTGCACATGGGGCATTGCGTTGCATATTTGAGACCAGCTTAAACTCTTCATTACTTTTCTTCTAACAGCAGAGGTTTCCAGCAGACCCCATGGAAGAAGTAAATCAGATGGGAGCACAAATGGAATGGGAAAGATAGGGGTGCAGGGAGAGAAAAGGTGAATTTAAAAAGGGGAGAAGGGTGATGGCTGGTGAGACAGGATGAAATTCCTGAAAGCCATGGGCTGTGCTGGGTCTGCCTGGGAGGCAGCGGGAGTCCCCAAGCCCTCATGGAGGGGACTGCGAGTGCAAGGAGAGAAGGGAAACAGGTCTTTTGAAAATCTGCTGTGAGGAGCCCTTCTGGGTTCTCTCTGTCCCTCTGCTAGAAGATGATACCCTCTGCAAGCCAGTTAAAGTTCACTCTGGCAAGGGAACACGGTCCCACACCTGTCTCTCTTTCCTCCTGAGTGATACTCAGGTCTTTCAATTGCTAACCTGAAATTCTCTCTTCCTTCTTGAAGGTGTGGAAACTCAAGTAATCTGATGGGTTAATCCCCGTCCTGTGATTATGGAATCACATCCTTGTATCCCAACTTTTTAAAAAGCCATTCCTAACATCCCGTTCTTCCCTGTCTTTAGTCCTAGGAAGCACTCCTCAGGATAAACCATGTTAACTGATTTACAGTATTTTATCCCAAGCACTGAATAGATCCTCTCCCTCCCCAGACTGAAGGCATTTGTTTAAATGACTGCAGATGTCAGAATCTCAACCCACACGGGACTGAGAGTCAAGGGCTCAGGATTGTTACATTTCTTTGTGCTCAAGTTCTGTAGAACTCAGATGACAGGTGTTGAAGAAGGAAAACACTTTCCCCTCCTTTTATAATATAATTACAGTTAGATGTGCATTCAGTAACAGATACCATATTTTAAACCTCATTTTTTCCCCACTTGTTACTGTTATGAGTTGAACTTTTTCCCATACTGCCCACTCCCCCAAAAGATATGTTGAAATCTTCACCCCCAGTACTTCAGATGTGACCTTATTTGGAAGTAGGATCTTTACAGACGTGACCAAATTTAAATGAAGTCATTAGGGTGGGTCCTGATGGCATCACTGACTCAATGGACAGGAGTTTGAGCAAGCCCTGGGAGATGGTGAAGGACCGGGAAGCCAGGTGCAGCTGCAATCCAAGGGGTTGCAAAGAGTCGGACATGACTGCGCAACTGAAAAACAACCGCCCAAGCTGACTGGTGTCCTTATAAAAGGCGGAAATTTGGATCAAAAGACAGACTCACAGAGGGAAGACAGTGTGAAGACACGATGGGAAAAAGGCCATGTAAGTCAAGTGATGCATTTACTAGTCGAGGCAGGCCAAGGATTGCCAGTGCATGCCAGGAATTGGAAGACAGGAGGGAAAGATCCTTCCCTGGAGCTGTCAGAGAGAGCATGTTCCCTGCAATGCCTGCTTTGGGACTTACAGCCTCCAGCACTGTGAGACAATATATTTCTGTTGTTTTAAGCTACCCAGTTTTTGGTACAGCCAGCCTTCTGTTTCCAGGACTTTCTATCTGCAGTTTGGTTAAATCCAAGGATGTAAAACCTAGGGATACAGAGGGCCAAATGTACTCGTTGAACTATGTCATTTTATAAGGGACTTGAGCATCCATGGGTTTGAGTATGTGGGGCACTCCTGGAACCAGCCCTGCTAAGAATGACTGTACTTTATTAGAGCAGCCCTAGGAAATTAATACAGTTCCTAAGATAAACATGTTCCAGTGAGTAATACACACCACCACTTCCAGACAGATGATCAAGATTTTAAAAAATCAACTCAAAAGAAACATGACCTCAGAGGCATATTAATTAATGTCCACCATGCATGTTACGCCGGGCAGTTCAGGGAATAAGACCATAGTGTCGCTTCGTTCAGCTCGCTTTAGGAAGAGAAAGGGTCATTCTTTCATCTGTTGCTTCCTGTTTCTCCAATTTTAGGGTCCACATTTAGGGGAAAGTCCCAGTTCCTTGAGTTTGCATATGCATGGTTGAGAAACTCTTCAGCTCCGCACCCAGGCGGTGTAAACTAAGTATCTCAAAGCCAACAAAGGATTGTTGTGGGTCCATAGATACCTCCATAAATGCCATTAATGGACATTAGAAGTCACCTTGGTCTCATCTTCTCTGACAAGTGGGACCCTGAGGCCCTAAATGACCAACATAACTTGCCAGAGGTCTCATAGAATGTTTTATAACCCTTCTTCTAAGCTTTAAAAATTGTTTAGTTTTAACATGAACTCAGCTGTGAGTTAAGGATGTGAAAATGAGAACTATTTGAAGAATTAATTCATCCCGCCCACTGCTTGACTTTCTGACTGAGCTGGGGTCAGAGTTGAAAAGCAGAATATTTTACATTGGGAAGGGTCACAAAATCAAAACAAACCCATTGGAAAGATTTGTTTAGTTGCCCTAAAGAAAACCTCCTAATGGCACATCCACTTTGGAAGACAGTAGACAGTTTCTTAAAACGTTAACTGTAAATTTGTCATAAGGCCCAGCAAATCCATTTCTAGATATCTACCCAAGAGCAATGAAAGTATGTCCACACAACAAATTGCACACCAATATTCATACAACATTATTCGTAATAGTTAACAGGTGGAAACAACCCAAATATCCATTAGCAGGTCAATGGATAAACAATAGGTGACATATCCATATTCAGTAAGAAAAAACAGTGAAATACCGATACATATGGCAACATGGATGGACTTCAGAAACATTATGCAAAGTGCTAAGTGAAAGAAGCCAGACACAAAAGAAGACTAAATTTATGATTCCAGATATATGGAATGTCCAGAGAGGGCAACTTTTCAGAGACAGAAAGTAGTGGTTGCCTATAGCAGAAAGTGGAAAAAGATTTAGAGTAAGGATGAACTGTACATGGGCAGGGAGGTGATCTTACTGACATGATGAAAATGGTCTAAAACTGGATTGTGATGATGACTGGACAACTTGATAAATTTACTAAAAAATACTGATTCACATGCTAAAAATGGTTGAAATTTATGCTCCGTAAATTATACTCAATAAAGCTGTTTATAAAAAGAGAAAGATGAAATAATATTTAGTCTTTAAAAGGAAGGAAATTCTGATTCATGCTGCCTCAAGGGCATTATTCCAAGTAAAGTAAGCCAGTCAACAAAGGACACTTGCTGTTTGATTTCACCTACACGAGGTACCTAGAGTAGTCAGATTCATAGGGACAGAAAGGAGAATGGCGGTTTCCAGGGCCTTTGGGAAGGGGGAGTGGGGAATTATTGTTTAATGGGTACAGTTTCAGTTTGGGAAGATGAAGAAGTTCTGGAGATGGATGGTGGTGTTGGTTGTACAGCAATGTGAGTGTACTTAATGCCACAGAATTGCACACTGAAAAAAAGTTAGCAGTCCATTTTATGTCATATAGATGTCATCACACATAGAGAGAGATCACCTGTGTCACTCTGAGAGAGCTGCCAGTGTGTGAAAGATGCAGCAGGTCTGAGAAACCTCATGTATCTTTAGGTCAATGAGCTTAGTCATTCAAAGGCCATCGGTTTTTAAACTCCCGTGGGAGATAGATGGATCCATAATTCTATAACATCACAGAAACTCCAGGCTGTTTGCTGCCAGATAAATCAGGGTTGAGAAAGCGTCACATGCTTTACCGTGGTTCAATAGCCCCATCACTGTGACTTTCTCCTCGTCTTCCCCAAGGCAGCTTCGGTTTCGGTTTTACTAGGTCACTAGGCTTCTGAGTGTCCGACCTCTGTACTGTTGTTGACTTTTACAGAAAGCCTTCTGCGGAACGTTACCTCTGAGACAAGTTGCCAAAACCCAACCATAAGGATGTCATCCCATGGACCATATCTTTGAGGTTTTTACTTACAAGGTAAGCCAGTGCTCTGAATCAAATTTTCCTGAGTATTTTTCAATGATAGGGGGAAGAAAAGGTGGGGAGGGGGTTTCCCATTTATTTAAAAAGAACATGACATTCGCCATCTAAACATGTTGAAAAAATGTTTCCTTTGCATATTCACCCCTGAAGTGACGTGGACTTGTCCCTTGTCCCTTTTCATTTTTTTTTTTTTCATTTTTCTTAGATTCTCATAGGAAATATATCACAAAAGGATCTCAGGACAATTTTTTGGGCACAGAGCATTTTACCAATAACCAGCTTTGGCGCTTTGCAGGAGTAAAATCCTGTTTTGATACAATGCAAGGGACTCTGAGGGGAGGTCTTATTTCTCTCCTTGGTATATATCACATGGTGAAACCAAGAAAAAAAAAAACCACGAAAAACTAACCTGCTTCCTCCTTTCAGGTTTCTGAGTGAATGCACTGAATCAAGAGACAGATGTTGCTTGATTTCTGCATGGGGTGGGGTGGGGTGATGTGGGGGGGCAAGTAAACCTTCCCATCTAGGGCCTTCAGGTTGCATGCAGCCTCCTTCTATTTCAGGTACAGAGTACGTAATTGACACAGAGTATCTGTCTATGCCGACCCTGCATCTTCTATAAACACTGACTCTCACTAGTAAATTACTTCTTCCCAAGTCATAATGTCACAGAATGAACATTCTCATTTTGCATCTCAGTCAAGTAGTGGGGGAAAGACTTGCCTAGGCAGACCAGTTAATAATCAAGTATAGAAGACTGGAGGGAAAAACAAAAATGACTTGTCTTCCAGATCCTCGGTATTAAAACTACCAGTTAGCATCGCATACAGTGTCACCAGTGCTGTACTTTGTGGGGTCAGGATGATCTGCGTGTGGATTTACATTCCTGACTGGGGCTGGCATATAAGAGTGGTGGCCGTGAGGCTCCTGGAGGGACACTGGTGGACTGCCCAGGGACCACAGAATGTAGCAGAGTCAACAAGCTTTGCAGTGACTAGTGACTGAGGGAAGGGGGACCCCATGGCTAAAAGAGACAGCAGAGCAAAAGTTTGAACTAGTTTTCTAGACAGCCCCAGGCCTCGTTAAGGAATCTTTAAGATAATAACTCTTTTGACTGGCTGTTGGTTTTTTTTCCCTTTTAGAAGCAGCAGTGGTGGTTGGCTGGGGGAGATGTGGAGAGAGCAGGGGAGGAAGGGGGTCAGAAGACACGTGATGGCGCTGATTACAAGTGGGCTTTGTGAGCCGTGGCCAGGGGACACCTGCAGCTCTCCCAGACATGCCTGCCCAGTAGGGGTGGTTTGAATGAGAAAACAGCTTCCAAAAAGATGTAACACAAGAGCATAAAAGGAAAAGAAAACTGTGCATTTGTGAGATGAGGGAATTGTACAGTTTTATCTCTGATTCTCCTTTAAATAAACCTTTTATTATCTCATATTCTCACCCATAGGTCAGGGCTCACCAGATGACGAGAGAGAGAGGACTCATTACCAGGGCTCCAAGCTGGTGTTTTGCTCAAAAAGGAATTTGCTTTCAAACAGACATGTATTCACTAATCTCTTTTCTTTAAAAAAATAAATAAATAAAACAAACACAAAATCTCTTCCAACTCAGCTGACTAAGTCTGAGTGGGGATGACAGCAGCATTCACTGGCGTGATCCCGCAGAGCAAGTGTCCAGAATGAAAATAAATGTGACTTTTCATATCAGGGCATAGTGTTGCTTTGTTCGTAATTCAATTAAAGAACAGGCATTACAATGCTTTTGTATGACAGAGAAGATAATAAAGAGATTTCACATCTTCCAGGCTGAAATTCAGCTAAACCTGTGCTTGACAGGTTGGAATCAGTTACCTTAAGAGAGCCAGAGCAGACAGTCCTTGGTGTCCAAAGAGCTATACTTTGGGGAGTGAGGAGAAGCAAAAGAAAAAAATCCCCGTGCCTTATATGGTCAACCAGTTTAGCCCAGATCTATTCCAGATGGTTATTTCTCATATTTGTTGACATTTTCCATAGCTAATTGAGCCTTGATAAATACCAATTGTGTGATCATATATGTGAGATATCACTCATCTGTCTGTCTATCTGTCTCTCCCTATTAAAATGCTCAGTCATCCAATAAGGTCATCCACTTAAAACTGATTTTAGCAGGACTTGGAAGGAATTAAGGTGTGATCATTGTTACTTTTGGAAAACCTTTCCTGACTGTGGAAGCTGTGTTGGATGTCCCTTCTTGGCTTCAATTTCCTTGTCTGTAAAACACAATTAGTGATATCTTCCCCAAAAGGCTGTTTTGAAAATTAAATAAGCTAAGTTATGTGAAATGCCTAGTTGAGAACCTGGTGTCTCAGTCCATTCAGGTTGCTATCACAAAGTACCATAGACCAGTGACTTGTAAATATTTCTCACTGTTCTGAAGACTGGGAAATCCATAAGCAAGACACCAGCAGATCCAGGGTCTGGTGAGAGCCCACTTCCTGGGTCATAGAAGTCTGTCTCTCTGCTGTAGCCTCACATGGTAGAAGGGGTAAAGGAGCTGTCTGGGGTTCTGTTTTATAAAGGCAATAATTCCTGCTCATGAGGGCTCCCCTTTCATGACCTAATCATCCCCTCAAAACCCCTATCTCCTGGTACTATCACTTTGTGGGTTAGGTTTTAATACACGAATTTTGGGGGGACCCAAACAATCAACCTATGGCAACTGGTATACACTCTTAGTAATTGATGGGTAATATTAGAGCATATACATGCATGTGTGTGAAGTTGCTTCAGTTGTATCCGACTCTTTGCAATCCTATGGACCACAAACCACTAGGCTCCTCTGTCCATGGGTTTCTCCAGGCAAGGATACTGGAGTGGGTTGCCATGCCCTTCTCCAGAGGATCTTCCCAACCCAGGGATCGAACCTGTGTCTCTTATGTCTCCCACATTGGCAGGCAGGTTCTTTACCACTAGCGCCACCTGGGAAGTCCATCAGAAGCTAAATCCATTCATTTATCCATTTGGCACTTTGTTTGAGGACACCCTCTATGCTAAACTCTAAGCAAGGCCTTGATGATGCAGCACTGAGCCAAACGGATCTGCTTCCTGACTTTCCGAATCAGACAGTATAAATGGAGGGGAGGTGGGGAGGTGATGACAGAGCCAAACAGGATCGTGCACTTATATTGTGACAGGGACTCCAAAGGGACAACGCTTCGTAAGTTCCCAGTGCAGGAAAATGCTATCATCTAGGAAGTAAAACAAATCTTCCTTTTGAATTGACATTGCTGAGTTTGCAAGGATAAATGTGGATGTGGGAGGTGGGACATGAGACAGAAGCAGGATGTGGGAAAGGATGTCTGTTCTGTTGTGGTTTAATTTCATACTCTTGGAGGAGCAAGAGATGTGCTGGTGTGAACTTAGCAGAGTAAGTTCCTCCAGTGCCTTTTCTGGCATCAGTTGCCATCCTCTGGTGTCTCAGGGATGGGTATGGAGGGAACACAGACAATGCAAGGGAGAGATGGTTTAGGGGTCTGTGGGGAAGCGACATGGGTGGGGATTATGGAGGCAAATAGGAAGGATCCAAGGTGATCGTGGAGTTAACACAAAGAGCCGCAGACTGAGAGGCAGTGGAGCTCCAGCTTGGCCCCCGCTAGTAGTCCTGGTTTACAGATGAGAAAACTGGACTTCAAGTCGATTGTGTATTTACCCAGGAAATAACACCTGGTAGGTGGTAAAGTGAAGTGAAAGTTGCTCAGTCATGTCCGGCTCTATGCGACCCCATGGACTGGAGCCCGTCAGGCTCCCCTGTCCCTGTGGTTTTCCAGGCAAGAGTACTGGAGTGGATAGCCATTCCATTCTCCAGATCTTCCCAGCCCAGGGATCGAAGCCTGGTCTCCCACACTGCAGGCAGATTCTTTACTGTCTGAGCCACTAAGACTTAGACTAAAATCCAGACCTTTTTATTCCAGGTCTCTTGCCTATACCACAAATGGAAGGATTTGAGAAAATAATTGTTGAGGTCCCTTCTGTATCTTAATTTCACTATTATGGATGATCCTCACAGTGCCTCTTTGATAATAAAGAGGAAAAGAAAGAAAAGAAGGAAAGATAAGGTAAATAAGGATGGAAGGAAGGAAAGAAAGAGAGAGAGAAGCAGTAAAGACACACAGAGATGGGAAAAAGTAAAAGAGAGAGGATAAAAGAAAAAAAAAGTCGTAAATTTTCTCTGAGACTTTTCTACTTTGGAGTATGTCCAACTGAATCATTTATAGAGCCGTTAAAATCCACATCAGAGCGCTCACCGGTTGAATATTCTATCTCCAGCCCTCTATCAGGGCACTCACTAGAAGAGAAGCTAGACGTCCCTGCTGTATTATCATAATGGTTATTCCAGCCAGTGCTTGATTATCGGTGCCAAATGCGGGGCAAGCCGTGGAGGCACAAAACCCTGAGAGAGTTCATCACGGTTCTGAGTCATTACCTCCAATATCCTCGAAGCTCCAAAAGCAGCAAGGGTGGAGGTTTCTGCTGTGTTTTCATTTCGTTAACCGCTTCTGTGCTATTGTGTTGAGCCTGTAGGTTCAGAAATGAAACATAACACGTGGCAAAGAAACAGTTTACTTTGCACTGGGGCAGATAGCAAGTTACTCACCTGGCCAATATTAGCGTCTTGAGTGTAGCTGATACCTTGTCCTTTTATTTTTTTTAAATTTTAATTGGAGGATAATAACTTTATGTTGGGATGGTTTCTGCCATACATCAATATGAATCGGTCATAGGTATACATGTCCTATGTTGTTTATTTCTGTTTCTCTGTTAGAAGAAAGGAATCATGATAAAAATTGTGCTTTATGATTCTAATGGAATTTAAGTATTTTTTTTAAATGTTATGCCAGTTATTATATACATGTCCATAGGTATACATGTATCCCCTCCATTCTGAACACCCCTCCCACGACCCTCCCCACCCTCTTTGTCCTTTTATTTTTGGCAGCAAACCTCCTTTTGGCTACTCTTGGTAGAAGGCAAATATGCTTCTCCCCAAAACCTTTTCGGCATTTCCCTTTTCCCGAAGCCACGGCGACCAGACGCTGCTCTTCCGGCCAGTGTCTGCCTAACTGCCCTACCCTGTCATCCACACACACACTTTTTCGTTTTTACTTTTGTAAAAAATTTGAATGTGTTGCCCATTAAAAGCAAAATCAAGGGCCCCAAGTTGTTTATTTCTGTTTCTCTGTTAGCAGAAAGGAGTCATGATAAAAATTGTGCTTTGCGGTTATAATGGAATTTAAATATTTTTTTGAATGTTATGCCAGCTATTCTATTATTTATTTTTCGGCCATGCTGTGCGACACTTGGGTTCTTAATTTCCCAACTAGGGACTGAACTCATGCCCCTGCAGTGGAAGCATGGCATCTTAACCACTGGACTGTCAGGGAAGTCCGAATTTAAATATTTTTCAAACAAAATGTTGATAAGAGGCATCTATCTCTTCCTCACCAAAAAAAAAACAAAAACTCCTTTTATAAAACAAATGTTTAAAAAAGTTGAATCTGGTTTTTATTTTTTTTCCTGGGTATAGACACTCAGGAATGACATTGAAACTTGTTGTTTATAATACATAGCAACAGCTCCCAGGCTGTCTGTGGTGTAGAAAGAGCAAGCTAATAACTAAAATTGAGATATTCTGATGTGATATGACATACAAAAATAAATTGTCTCTAAAAGCAGCATATTAATAGTGCATTTATTTTTAACCAAAGTTACAGTAAAACAGAAGGATCTTCTCAACACTTATCCCAAATTCCATCATTTAAGTATTTCCAAGTGCTGGAGGAATATCTAGAAATGTACAGATCAGAATGTATAGTGGATTTATAAGACAGTTAAGAGAGAAAATAAGGTCAGTTCTTACTAGAATACAAACTACTTCAAAGGAAACTGAACACCTTTTAAGGAGGAGGAGACTGTCTTTTGGGGAATAGGTTATCAGAATATGGTTCTATTCAGAAATGTCATCTGTGTGTCATGGAATCCCCAGTCTAAGATAAGACTCAGGACTGGATACATTGGGTCATGTTGGTTATGTTGGTGGGGAGTAACCTCCTTTACCTTAGAAAAGATACTGTTTTAAGAAGAGACATTATTGCCATTTGCGATGCTAACCCCTTTTTCAGAATACAGACACATCCCTGCTGCTGCTGCTGCTGCTGCTGCTGCTGCTAAGTCACTTCAGTCGTGTCCGACTCTGTGTGACCCCATAGACAGAAGCCCACCAGGCACCCCCGTCCCTGGGATTCTCCAGGCAAGAACACTGGAGTGGGTTGCCATTTCCTTCTCTAGTTCCTCTTAATAACCTATGATATGTGTATAGACTGTGCATTTATATTCACATTTTTTAATATATACATACACACACACACACACACACACACACACACACACACATATAGTCTGTATCCTTCAAGGTTAGCAAATTCTGTACATTTTCCAACCACTTTGTAAAGTAAAATTTTATTTTACTTTCTCCAAATGCTGTCATTTTCTGTCTCCAAAAGGTGATCCTAGGTCCCCTTTGGGCTCCAGAGAAGCTGTTTATATTCTTTCACTACTCTTGGAAGTTTTCCTTAAATATCTCTTTGTCTCCCCCTAAGAGTCCGTACACAAATTTATCTTAGACACACTCCCTTAAATCTGTCATCATTGACGGAATGTGTTTACCCTTCCAGTGATTTTTTCCTTCCATATTTTCTTTTCTAATCGGTTCTATCTATAAGGCTCTTTCTCACCCCATCCCCACCATCTACATTCTATTCATTCTCCAAGTTAACTTTTAGGTCATTCCCCCACTCCCCCCACCATGACCTTTCTCTCTTATAAGATCCAGTCCACTTGCAACTCCTATACCATTCCTATTGTTCCCCTTTCATGCCCCTTCATTGTTCTTAATTATTTTAGAGTTTTCTCTCTTGCCCTTGCCTCAACCGTGAGAGATTAAAACCCAGATGCCCTGATTTACACTTGTTCTGGACCCTCTCTTAACCTGTAGGAGTGAGCTTTACATCTAAGAAGAGCCATAAGTCATATTTTGGAGTCTTTGATGGTTTCCCTGTCAATGTTTGTCAAAAAAATATTTAGTCTGTCTGTCCTCTTACCTAGTTTATTCTCCACCTGGATCACTTTTGTTACGTCTATACACACAAGGGCACCTATGATAACCAAGGACACTGTTTATCTCAATATGGAGAAGTGGAAACGGGATTCAGGGGATTCAGTGGATTATCATGCTGGCGGATGAAGAACTTGCAGCATCTACAGACTTCATGCAGGTGTTTGACTAAAAATATTGTGGTATTTTTGGGTGAAAGAAGGGAAGTAAATTGTGTTGAATCTGAGCCATTTCTGGATCCTAGAAGCAGTTGTTAGTCATTCTGAATTAACTCACTGGCCTTCTGGGTTTTATACACTATACAGTCTCACAAGCTTGTCCTGTCACAAGCAACAGGACTGATCTTCATGGTGAGGATGCGGTCTGAGTTCTCTGCCCTGGTCAAACCCTCCATGCATACCCAGGGCTCATCACCACTTTTCTGAGCCAGGGACCTCATCTTTGCCTTATGCAGTTTCTATCATTACAAGCTGAAGGGAAGCCAACAACAAGGTGATGTGTTACCAAAAAAAGTCAGTACAATCATAGCCTCGTTGCAACTTTGGGTGGTGGCATACTGGGCAGAGCTAAGTTCTAGCAGAGCCAAGAGCCTGGACACTGTTGATAAGAAACAGCTTAAAAGACTGGAAGCTGTATCACCCAGAAAAGAGGATGTGATGCAGAGAGGGAGCAATAGGATTCTATTTTTATCTATACGAGTTGGGAGGTGATGTGGAAGTGGGGCTTTGCTTATATGAAAGCTATGACTAGTGAGGTTAACTTATAGGGAGGCTCTCTGCATTTAAAAATGGAAGGAATTGCTTTGTAACTGGTGAGCACACTCTTAACACTTGTCAGATTTAAGGACTTGTGTTCAGATGATTAATCGAGTTATAATGAAAGAGAGCCTGCGTTACATGGAGCTAAAGAGACATAAATCAATTGCAAATCCAGCCTTCTAAATCTATGATGGTTTCCAATTTACTTAAGACTTTCAAGTAATATAGCACCTAGAAAACAAATAAGATTCTGGCTTCATATGTACAGATGAAAAGCTTTTATGCAAGGGGAGGGTTGGGAGGAGGAGTATGGAAAGGGGGAAGGTATGTCCATTATCAATCTGGATGGTTTCATTTTAGTAGGTCCATCTTGAAAACAACTGTGTCTTTCATAAGGCAGTACTAATTTTGTTCCCTCCTTCACAACTGGTACATAACTCAGCACATTCCCCCTTCACTATTCATGGGGGATTGGTTCCAGGACCCCCACAGATACGAAAATCCACAGATGATCAAGTCTTCTATGAAAAACCCAGTAATATGGTCAGCCTTCTGTATCCATGTGTCCTGCGTTTGTGAATTCAGCCAACCTTGGTTGAATTTTGACTATAAGTACACCAGGATTTCAGGCATTCTAAAACCTTCAAAAGTTTGAAAAGTAATGTTTGGTTGCTTTTTCATGTTAATTGACAATGACTTGGAGTCCCAGATAATTATGTCTCTAGCCTTATCTGAAAAATGAGAGTGCTGTAGGCAGACGCTTTACTGTCTGAGCCACCTTCCTCATAGGGCTCTTTTTAACAGAAAATGAAATAATACTTAGAAAGCACCTAGCACAGTGTAGACATGGTAAGTTTCAGCCATTGTGAGGAATATACAGTTGGCCCTTGAAAGTACAGGTTTAAACAGCACTGGTCCACTTTTATGTGAACTTTTTTTGATAAATATATCAGAAAAAATTTTGGAGATTTGCAACAATTTGAAAAAACTTGTAGATGAACCATGTAGCCTAGTGAAATAAAGAAAAGAAAGTGAAGTCACTCAGTCGTGTCCGACCCTTTGCGACCCTCATGGACTATAGCCTACCAGGCTCCTCTGTCCATGGAAATTTTCCAGGCAAGCATGCTGGAGTGAGTTGCCATTTCCTTCTCCAGGGGATCTTCTCGACCCAGGAATTGAACCCGGGTCTTCTGCATTGCAGGCAGATGCTTTACCGTCTGACCTACTAGGGAAGCCCTATGTAGCCTAGAAATATCGATAAATATGATACAGTATTGTAAATACTGTGTGTAAATACTCTTCCTTATAAGAGTTTTTCTTAACATTTCAAGATATAATAGTTCCATCATTCCCAAAAGTTCCCTCATGCCCCTTTGTGGCCATTCTGTCATTTCTAGCCCCTGGCAATCACTGGTCTAATTTCTGTCCCTATCGTGTTGCCTTTTCCAGAAAATTATATTAGACTTAAAAAATGGGGCTTCCCTCGTAGCTCAGTTGGTAAAGAATCTGCCTGCAATGCAGAAGACCTGGGTTTGATCCCTGTGTCAGGAAGATCCCCTGGAGAAGGAAATGGCAACCCACTCCAGTATTCTTGCCTGGAGAGTTTCATCGACAGAGGAGCCTGGTGGGCTACAGTCCATGGGGTCTCAAGAGTTAGACATGATTTAACAACTAAACCACCACCACCACCATAAAAGATGTCACATTTTGAATCTGGCTTCTTTCATATAGCATAATGCTTCTGATATTTATCCATGTTGCTCCATATAGTCATATGTTCTTTTATATTACTGAATAGTATTCCACTATATGGATATACCACATTTGATGACCCACTCATCAATTGATGGACATTTCATTTCTTTCTGAGTTTTGGTGATTTTGAATAAAAATTCATTTTGAAGGTTTTTTTTTTTAACCTTTAGTCATCTCCAGTATTTAGTTATCCAAGCTATTTATTTATTGATTGATTTTTAGCCATGCCACATAGCATGTGGGTTCTGACCAAGAATCAAACCCACACCCCCTGCATTGGAACTCCTGAGTTGAGATCACCAGACCACCAGGGAAGTCCTCTGTATTTTTAATTTGATTTGATATTAAGGGATTATCTTATGCCTTTTCAACTGAAGCATTCATTCTGAACTATAATGGTAACCAGGGCAGGCTGATCATGGCAACTTAGCATGGATGCTCCAAAAGGTAGCCTTTTTCCTGTACTTGTCATTCTAGGCCTTTGACTTTCCATGTGGAGAAAACACCTCTTCTCTGTATCTGAACAGGCGAGTATCCTGCTCTCAGAATGAAGGGACTCAGAAAGTCATGGCTGTAGCTGCCTGAGATCCAGTAGTTCCCCTTTAGCAATAAGGCTATGATGTAAATAATCATATGTGAATAGGTTTTCAACATTACCCATGGGAAATTAGGTGCTGAACTTCAATTCTTCAAACTCTGTTCCATTTTGAAAATTACTTATCTGAGGAGTAAGAAGAAAAGTACATATAAAGACATCAAAGTTCTAAGATAGGTGAGTGCTGATTTATTATACAGTGTATTCACTTAAAATGGAATTTCTCTTTTAGATTCATTTGCCTCGGGCATCACAGTGTTGCAACACACCGTGGCATCACATTGCAAAACTCTGACTGTTGAAACGTCTCTTTCTCTCTCACCTTCTTTTCCCAGACAAAAAGGAGACTGGGGGGAGGGGGAGATGAAGGAAGGAAAAGGGGGTAAGGGGTGAGAAGAAGGAAGTAGAAACCTTGGGTAATTATATAGCACCTTTGATGTTAGAATTTCAAAAGTTGTTTCCAAAATCGACTCACTTGACACTACCTAACTGTCAGGATCAGGGAAACCAGGCAGGAACTGGAATGGGTTTTTGCAGAGAACCACTGGGCAATGGTGAATTTCATATGTCAACTTGGCTGGGCCATGGGCACCCGGATATTTGGTTCAACCTTATTCTGGATGTTCAACCTTAAAGTGTTTTTGGAGGAGATAAACATTTAAATTGGTAAATTCGAGTAAAGCAGATTATTTCCATAATAGGAGTGGGCCTCATCTAGTCAGTTGAAGGGCTGAATAGAACAAATATTTGACCTCTGGAGCAAGAGGGAATTGTGCCAGTCCACTGCCTTGGGACTTGAATTGCAATTCTTCGTTGGGTCTCCAAACTGTCAGCCTACCCTGCTGACTTGGGATTTATCAAGTGTCCATGATAACATGAACCAATTTTTAAAAATAAATAGATATAGATGTATAGATACACTCACACATCCTCTTGATTCTGTTTCTCCAAAGAACCTTTGCAGATTTGTACAAGTCAGTGGCAGAACGAGAACAGTCATCTAGATGGAGGCAGGAGAGTCCAGTGGGTTAATGGTGGAGGCCCTGGAGCCAATTAGCCAATTTCAAATCAAGGCCCTGCCAGTCATTAACTGGGCTTCTCAGTGGTACCAGTGGTAAAGAACCCACATACCAATGTAAGAAATGTAAGAGACCCGAGTTCAATCCCTGGGTTGGGAAGATTGCCTGGAGGAGGGCATGGCAACCCACTCCACTGTTCTTGCCTGGAGAATCTGCATGGACAGAGGAGCCTGGCGGGCTACAGTCCATAGGTTCACAAAGAGTCAGACATGACTAAAGCAACTGAGCACTCAATCATTAGCTGTTTGCTCAGTCTCCTTATCTGGGGAGCAGTTCTACCTACCATCGCTCTGAGTATGAAGGAGTCAGGACTCTGGAAACTCAGCTGCAGTTATCATTTCAATTAATATCTGAGTCCTACTGGCACCTGTTTTCTAGATCTGCTCCCCTACTCCAATGGCAGAGTTGAATAAGACACTGTGTGGCCTGCAAAGCTGAAAATGTTTACTCTCTGCCCATTCTTGAAAAAGTGTGCTGACCTCTGAAATATGATATGGGAAAATCTGACAGAAATACTTCACAAGTAATTTGACTAGATAATGTTCTTTTTAATTAGGAACCACATTCTTGCAAATCTATCTTGAAGCTGGTCTTTTTATATTCGATTTAAAAAAATTTTTAGAGGCATCAGACTATCTTGTTAAGTCTGTGCCATGCAGCTTATCATATTTGAGCAGAAATTAGTCACCCTTATGTTTTCTTGAGTAGGCTCCTTCTGAATCTGTTAAAAGTGCCAATATCATGAGTAACAGACTTCTCAAAGATCTCATTTTTGATTAGTTTGGGAATTAGTAATTTGGCCTAACCACCTTAGAGAAAAGGACAGAAATAATTACTTTAAAACGTGGAACATTAGCTGGGTTTGGTAGTGACAAGGTAAGGAATTCTGTTGGGATTATCTCATCTGAATGAGTGTCAGTCAAAGAATGCCAAGAATATTTCTCTTAAGAGCAAAAGGGTACGTGTCTAGGGTAGCTGGTACACTCATTTACTAAATGATGGATAGCTGTAGATATGGACACGCATCCACACATATGTCACAAATACACATAAACACATGTGTGTATTTCAGGCACACCAGTCTTCTTCCTGTTGAGATTTACTTTAGTTTTTCTACTGCTTCCAAGAGACAGACGTAGCCCTGTCTTCCCCTTCTGTGCCTGTTTTGGTCCTAGACTGACTGTAATGGTGACCACACTGGTGATGTCAAAATAGGTTGTATTCAGCCTTGCAGGCCCTCCTCACGGGCAATTTCCCATCACCCTTCATTATCACCATGCTCACTTCTCTTTAAATTTCTTCCCAGGGCAAATGCCTAAGCAGTGACTGGGAGAATCTTCCACTGCTTGGAGAATGACGTCATAAAGAAGAGTCAGGGTGTACCCATCCACCCAAGAAGGGTACCTGCCACAGGTTGTGATAAGAACAGGGTGATAGGGATGGGGAAGACTGGTTATCCTGACATAAGGGGTGTTTCCTGGCAGATGTGATTTCTGATTAGAATCTTAAAAGCTGAGCAATGGCTATTTCCAAGAAAGTAAAGAAGAACATCAGGGAAGAGAAGGAAAGAGTTTGAACCGAAGGGTGCAAATGGTCAGAAGTCGTTGGCAGGCGCTGGTCATTGGCTCTGTAAAATATAGCTGTCGCCGCCCCCACGCCCCGGTTTAAATTCCTGCCTCTCCCTACTGCTCACTGCCACCCTGGATGTTTCCGGGGGAAGATGAATGAAATCAACCCGGTAATTGAGGAAGTGAGTGCCTTCTGACCCCTGGTTTCTGTTGAACCCTAACTCCTCTGTTTCCCTCTCTGTAATAGTCTCACGGTAGGAAGCACCACTACCACACGCCTCCACACGCCTTGCCTGGCAGGCTTGCTTCCATTGTAGCTTTTCCGTAGAATACCCTTTATCTGGATTAGATGAGAGAATTGATCTCCCAGGGCCTTCCCTGGTGACTCAGAGGGTAAAGCGTCTGCCTGCAATGCAGGAGATCTGGGTTTGATCCCTGGGTCAGGAAGATCTGCTAGAGAAGGAAATGGCAACCCACTCCAGTACTCTTGCCTGGAAAATCCCATGGATGGAGAAGCCTGATAGGCTACAGTCCATGGCCTCTCAAAGGGTTGGACATGACTGAGCAACTTCACTTTCACTTTCACTGTTGATCTGCCAGTAATGCCGGTTAACCAAAAAACTACCTTTAGGACTTTCCTTATTTATCGAAACTATTGTTGACTAACCAAACATGCATGCAGAGTCGCACCCATGGTTTATCCAAGCCAGGTAGTATGCTAAGTGCGTTGTGTAAGTAGCAGATTCTTTCTTGACCAAAGTCGTGGGCTCAGATGTCAGTCTAGTGGTTTTATAAACATCTTCTGTTAAGATTCAGTGTTAGTAAAGTGTCTGTAGGATCTGATTTAAACTTTTGATTAAATACAGTGGGGCATGTGAAATTTACATGTTTAATTCTTTACTGAATTTTTTCCTCTAATGTTCACAAATGTAGACATATCTCTTTTCTGAATTAAATAGTAAGACTTTTAATAAAGCACTCCCTGAATAAAAACTTTAGAAGATCTACTGCTGACTTTGATGGTTGGAAGATGGAGCTGGTATGTCGGTGTTGATATTTGCTGGTGGTCCATGTCTCGCCTACATAATATGGTTTTATGTAGCGATGTGGGCACTGCCTTACACAGTAATGTGACATGACTCTTGATATCCAGCACATTTTGGAGCAAAAGCATGACACTAAGACCCTTCTGACAGGTTTCCACTTTGCCCTGTACAACGTTACAATGGGGACATTCTTTTTCCAAGACAGTCATTGAGACCAGCACTATCAGATTATGGCTTGATGGCTATTTATCACTTTGGTTTGATGTAGAAACCAGAAATCCCTAATCACTCACAACTTAAAAAGACCACAATGTTATCAGAAAAAAAAGTTTTAAAGAAATATTTTAAACATTAAGTCAAAAACTTTCTAAACCCTGAAAGAAATCTGACTTTCCATGCAAATATTTAAATAATACACAAAGCAGTTAAATTTTATCACTTGCTAAAGTGATAAATTTGCTTCATTGCCCCTTCTATTTTATGTATTTAATGTGAAGAGGACTGGAAGACAGAAAGAATTTCATGGCTCCTTCTAGGATTTAATCACAAACACCTTGTTTTTTACTTCTAGGAGACATTTTAAAGGCAAGTTGGTACATAATAAGAAGGGCCTGGCTGATACAATTATGTCTGATGCATTTGTCAATTGATTGAGAAGATCAGATTTCAGAAGTACCTAGGACATAGGAAGCAATTTCCTGAAACTGATAGCCTAGTGCTGGGTGAGGGAGGGGTTTGCACAGAGAGGCCTTCCCCCATCCCCCATCTGAGTAACAGCCTTCTGCTCTGTGTTCCCATCACAAGCATCCTTTGCACATGCCTAGTCTAATATTTATATCAGGAGGTTTCATGATATGTCCATTCATCTGCTGTTACTGGACTGTGAGCCCCCTTGATACCACGCATATGTTCTTTATATTGTTTTCCTAAATCCTGGGCAGAGTAGATGCTCAATGAGCATTTTGGATGAAAGAAAGCAAGGAAAGTAGGAAGCAAGAAAGGGAGAGAGGGAGGAAGAGGCAAAAGTTTATCTATAATGTTTACAAAGATATTGAGCAAAGTAGAACATGTACTTAATTTGATGAATCATTTTATTAGTAATAAAGTATGATTTATTTAAGATTCAAATACAAGTCATAATTTAACAGGTACTCTGGGCCTGACATAATGAAAAAGAAGTGCAATACATTTTAAAAAGCTTTCAAGTCCTAAATATAAACTAAACAGATGAGATTTTTCATCCTTAAGAATTACCTGGATATTAGCTTTGGAAAGCGTAAAAGGCAAAAAGAAAGAGGGAAAGTACTGAAATGAGATTAGGTGGATTCTTGGCATAAATATGTACAGTCACTATAAACTTCCAAAGGAATTTAAAAAGCACCTAAGGAAATATTGCTAAAAGAAAGTAGCTCAACTTATTGTCTGTACATCTTAAACCAAAATATTTTAGTAAGTCCTACTGATAAGTGGTTGATTTAATTCTTTGTATATAAAGTCTTTTTTTTTTTAACCTGGATAATGTAAATATATTGGTTAATCATTGGAGGACTGCCAGTCTTCTTCTTTATTCTACTTCTTAAACCACCAGCAGATTGTAAATCCTTGAAGTTTCCTTGGAGTTATCTTAGGTAAAGTCCAAAGTTGAAGGTAGTGTTCAATAAACCATAAACCTTACCACCAACGTCCCCTAATGCAGAGAAGGGCCAAAGGACACTCAGCGTTCTGGCTTAGGCCTTGCTCAGCCTGCCTCCAACCTGTTTCTCTAAAGATTCATCATACTTGGCCTTTCACCCATGACTTATCCAGATTTTCTTTAATATTTTAGAAGTTTTGATTTATAGAAAAATCACAATAGTACGGAGAATTCCCATATATTCTGTACCAAATTTCCCCTATTATTAGCATCTTACATTAGTAAGTTACACTTGTTACAATTAATGAACCAATATTGACACATTCTTATTTATTAACACCATAGTTTATGCAGATTTCCTTAGTTTTAACCGAATATTCTTTTCTGTTCCAGGATCCTGTCCTGGGTACCACCTTTCTTTTTGCTGTCCAATTTTCTTAGGTTCCTCTTGACTGTAACAGCTATCCGACTTGCCATGTCTTTGATGAAGTTGACAGTTTTGAAGAACTTGTTGTTTTTCAGTCACTAAATCATGTCCAATCCTTTAGGACCCCATGGACTATAGTATGCCAGGCTTTCCTGTCTTTTCCTGTTTCTCAAACTCATGTCCATTGAGTCAGTGATGATGTCCAACCATCTCATCCTCTGTCGCCCTGGGAACTAGGCAAGATGAAGTTGGAAAGATTTACAAAGCATGAATGTCCTTAAGGAAGACAATTTATTCATTTGCTAATTCCAGCCAGCCCTTCCCCAGGATGATCATCTACCACATGGTGGTATACGGTAGTCCCCAGTGGGTACTATTTATTTCTACTGCTGCCATGACAGATTGACAGGCGGGAGTGATGCTCTGGAGTTGTATGAGTTGAGAAGTTTAAGAAAAATACACTTAAAATCATAACATTTATGTAATAAGACACTGGACTATATCTTTTCGTGTGCAAAATGCTGCCACATTGAGAGATGCAAGCATCGCTGGGGGTGGGGGCCCCCCACCTGTGGTAGGGAGTACTGCTGGGTGGCACTTTTCCAAATGTTATAGAGCAAACAGCCACCCCTTGTGCAAAGGGAAACCTGGAACCCAGAGAAGGAACCCAGGATCAGATGCTTCAGGTTGAGTTGTCCTTTGACGCTTAGCAATGTTCAGTTCAGTTCAGTTCAGTTCAGTTGCTCAGTTGTGTCCGACTCTCTGCGACCCCATGAATCACAGCACGCCAGGCCTCCCTGTCCATCACCAACTCCCAGAGTTCACCCAAACTCATGTCCGTAGAGTCGGTGATGCCATCCCCCCATCTCATTCTCTGTTGTCCCCTTCTCCCGCCCCCAACCTTTCCCAGCATCAGAGTCTTTTCTAGTATTAACCAGGTGTACTAACAGAACTGCATGTTTAAAGAGACAGAAAATGATTTTCCCCCAAGTTTTCCAGAATGTTATTTTTGATCGTGGGAGGTAGGCGTAGTTTGTCATACAAACATTTGCTTTTGAATAATTGAGAGGAAGAACCAGCTTTTTCAGCAATGACAAGATTACTTGAACTTCTGTTCACATCAGGCTGGAGGAACTGTTGAGAAAAGGAATGGCTGGGCTGGGTCATGCAGCCTGGACTGTTGTCACTGCCCCCCTGAGTGGTGATTGCAGGTGAAATGTGCCTGGCTTTGGGAGGGTTCTCAGGACTCCCGTGATTGCCATGCCTGAGCTCTGAGGGTCAGACTATTATCATCTTAAGAGAAGGGTGGGATTTCACCCAAAGGAAAGAAATAGTGATCACTTATCCCACGGAAAGGGCTTCCCTGATGGCTCAGATGGTAATGCAGGGTCTGCCTGTAAAATTCAGGAGATCCAGATTCAATCCCTGGGTCAGGAAGAACCCCTGGAGAAGGGAATGGCTACCCACCCCAGTATTCTTGCCTGGAGAATTCCGTGGACAGAAGAGCCTGGCAGGGGATCGCAAAGAATTGGACTCAAATGAGTGACTAACACTTATTCCAGGGGAGGAGGAGGCTGGGTTTGAACCAGGCTGGAAGGATTCTTCACTTTTTTTCTGGGAACTGACTTGGGTTTGAACTCTGAAGTGTGGGGAGCCCCATGGAACCTAGACCTAGATGCAGAGGTTGGGTCTGAGCCTGAAATCCTAAGAGTATCCAACCCTAGAAGCAGTTGTGAATTTCACTTAGTTTATGACCCTGTCCTCTGTAAAGTTTTATGAAAAGCCTGATCTCAGATGTACTGTATGCCAGTGTCCTTTGGGGGTTAAGGAAAACCAGGGCCCTTCTTGGAGGCTGGAGAAAAAGATGCTTGTGACAACAGAGATGCCTGGCCCAGTAGAGCTATACTCTAATATAAGAAGGAGCAGCAGCAGTAACTAAATCTGCAGTTCAAAAAAGCAAGAATAAAAGCCAACCCCCAAAACTTGCCCCTGAGAACATATGTGATGACACCTTGATAAACCTCAGATTATCTGGGAGGCATGGGGTGAAGGAGTATATGAATGTTGGGAAGTGAGGGCCACATCCGATTAACTAAACCAGGAGGGGCTCATGTAATAATATCTTGGGAGAGCAAAGATGATAACCTAATTTCAGTTGGAAACGCCAGGGACAAAGAAGTCACACTCAGTTTTCTTCAGCTCCTAAGCTTGTGTCTATGAATTTTCTACCATGAAAGGAATGCTACTGCACATCAGAAACAAATTCAGTAGCTAAGCTGAAAAACAGACATTTAAAAATAGAACAATGTAGGAGTGACGCTGCCCGCTGTCTCCTCTTCCCATTTCCCAGGGTATATATGCTTTCCCATGAACACAAGTTCACTCTTCTCTCTCAAGCATCCTGAGTGCAAGTGGAGGACTTAACACTCTTTACAATCTTAAAACCTTCAATTATAACCCACACTAACATAACAAAGGTAATAAAATGTGGAAGCTTGCCAAACATTTGTATAGTACCATACCATTCACAAAGAACTTCAAAAAATTGGATCTCGTTGGAACAACACTTTCTTGCCAGTGTAACTGTGTAGGTGTCTTTTTCTTTCAGTTCACTTTTTTTTTTTTTTTTTTAAGCAACAGCTCATTTTTAAACACTGGGCAGACAGAAGCTCCCACTAGCTTTCTAGATTCACCACACAGGAGAACAATGTTCAGTTTCCTTTTATGGTTGGTATCACATCCCTGGTTTCTAAACAAATACATGAAGTGGGTCTCTAAACTCTGGAAGTAAGCTAATCATTGACATTCGAGACACTTACTACTCGACACACTTAAGCCAAAAATGCTCAACTACTCTGCAAACTAAGTTTCTATTCTTGTGAAGCATTTTCCCCTTAAGGGGCCCACACAGCCCTGCTGAGGTTCCTGGTAGACTGTGACCTGTCTGCTTTTTTTTTTTTTTTTTGGCACCCTTGTAGTGCTCCACTCAGAGACGGGCACAAAGGGCATGGGTACCATTATTGAACAGAAAAAAATAAGATAATTGCCACCAAGGGAACACTCCTTCTGTCCCAGACATTTGCTAACAAATGACAGATTAAATCCTCTTAACTACCATGTGATGTAGTGATTATAATCCTATTTCACAGGTGAAAAAAAAATGAGGCTGTGATATTGTTATATAACAAGAAATATATATTTGGCCTTTGTCCTCAATTATCACAATCCTTGTAATTTCCTGAGAAATAGGGTAGGGGTGATAAAAGCATCTTTTGTTATCACATGTGTTCTTAGCCCTTGATTCCTGAAACAAGCTTCTAAACGTTTGGGATCTCTGGAGTGTAAGAATGTCATTCTGTATGCTAGTGAGTTGACTGGAGGCTGGGGTCCCCTAGAGAGCTCAGGGTGGGGACTGGTCACCAGAAAGTCCATGATTAGAGGTTAGAAAATTTCATCCCCACCCTCCTGCCAGGTGGGGGGGAGGAAGTAGAGATTGAGGTAATCACCAATGACTGTGATTTAATCACTCATGCCTACGTAATGAAACTGCCATAAAATGCCCTAAACATGGCAGGGGGTGGTTGGGAGTAATTTAAAGAGCTTCCTGGTTGGCAAATACATCGAGGTGCTGGGAGGTGGTATGCTCACATACTTTGCCCTGAGCATCCCTTCCACTGGCTATTCCTGAGATGTATCCTTTATAAGAAGCTGATAATACCAAATAAAGTGTCTTCCTGAGTTCTGTGAGTTGATCTAGCAAATTAGCAAATCCAAGGAGAGGATTGTGGGAATCCCTGATTTATAGCCAGTAGGTCAGAAGTATGGGAGGTCCAGAACCTGCATTGGGTGTCTGAAGCAGGGGCAGTTATGTGAGACTGAACCTCAACTTGTGGAGTCTGATGCTAACTCTGGGAAGCCAGTGTCATAGCTGAGTTGTAGGACACAGTTGGTGTCCAGAGAGTTGGAGAATTGCTTGGGTGGAAAACCCACACTTGGTATCACAAGCTGTTATGAGTAAAAATGGTTTACAGAGACTCCAAGAGACTAACTTGTCTAACTTCACACATCCTGAGAGTGTGAGAGATGGGATTCGAACTGAATTCCCATGGCAAGCCACTCCAGTACTCTTGTCTAGAAAATCGCATGGACAGAGGAGCCTGGTAGGCTGCAGTCCATGGGGTCGCTACTAGTCGGACACGACTGAGCGACTTCACTTTCACTTTTCACTTTCACACATTGGGGAAGGAAATGGCAACCCACTCCAGTGTTCTTGCCTGGAGAATCCCAGGGACGGCGGAGCCTGGTCGGCTGCCGTCTATGGGGTCGCACAGAGTCGGACACGACTGAAGCGACGCAGCAGCAGCAGCAGCAGCAGCAGCAGTACCGTGTTTATTGTTTTGTCTGGTTAACTTCTGGAGCATTCTTATTAATCCTGGTGCTGATAAAAAATAAATGTATCTCATGAGAAACCCACAGTGGCACTTGAAAATGAACATTTTTTAATCTTTACAAGAAAAAAACAAAGCATAAATACACCACTGAATGTCACAGTGAGTGACTGAAGTGCTGTCATTTGGAAATTAAATCTCTGGTCCCAGGTTTACTATGGATTGAAAATAATTCTGATACAATAGATGGTCTCTCACTTTCTTCTACTCTTTCAAAACATAAGCAACTCAGTTATCTGTGTTTTTGCTTATGAGTTAATATGAAACTTCAGGAAACCACATTATTCGTTCAGTGGAACCACTTGGGGAAAACGTGGGATAAAAATTAAAGGATCACTCCCACTAATAATTTCATCACCAGCAGCAAAACCAACAGCATAATCATCGCCACCACCCCACCACCACCAAGGTCACCACCACTGTAAACATCCCCACCATCATCTGATTTTCTTAGGACAGAAGTGGTCAATTTCTCCTCCTCATGTGAATATCACATTTATGATTTTCCTTTCACTAAAAAGTTATAACCTATCACTATCCAAGCCTATTCAGACCTCAAACATTTAAACATGGCTTTGGCAGGCTACAGACTTTTATTCAGTAAAAGCAAATATTCAATCTGCATTGGTGGCAGAGGTAGTTTACAAATTTCTCTTTGATCAAATTCTTCTCATCGTTTATTGGAAAGTGGTCAGCCTTCAAAAATGTCTTTGAAGTAAGTTTGAATATATGTTTTTCCTGACTCATTCTCCTCACACATCCCAAAACACAGACACACACACAGACACACACACACACACACACACACACACACACTCATGTAATTCTATAATAACATTTTGCTCTTCCTTATGAATTTGTGTTATACAAATATGAATGTCCCTCTCACCACCTGTCTTTTGAGGTCCTAGATTAACACACTTCATGACTAATAAACTGGGAATCAGACTTTGCTCTCTGTACATGTAGCTTCTAATCTATAGTGACCTGTGTTATGAGCAGAATCCCTGTTTAAAAACTATAACAAGTAGATAAGACTAAGGTTAATTTTCTTAATCAACCAATTAGATATTGTTTACACAAACAGATACTGTCCTTTTCTAGATGTCAGTATTAGTCTGTTAAGAATCCATTTGAAACTGCTGTCAAAATCTGTGACATCCCTTATTTTATGATAGCAAATTCTCCCTGTTCAAAATGGATTTGAATTTTGAAAAAGGCCTCATTCAGAGGCAAGCTATTGAATAAAGGGGATAATCACATTGGGTATGACAGATTGCTTTTGTTTTTTGGTTAAAAACAAGCTTTTACTAAAATGTAATACAGTGATTCTGAGTGTATAAGTAAAAATTCTGGGGATGGTGATTTTTATGAAAAAAAAAATAGAAAAAGGAAGTCATGATTTTGTTAAGTAAACAACAAATTTTAACTTAAACTTTCTTGAATAGCATGATCAGTGTAATGGGGTTTAGGACAAAGAATAGCTAACAGTCTTCAAAATTTTTATTCATATGTCCAAAAAGAAGTTTAAAAATGCTGTAATAGGACTTCTTTTGTGTGGTTTCCAAATTGACTTTAAAAACAATTCACAAAATAGGACACCAAAATATTTTGAGAAATAGCCTCTGCACTGAAATACAGGTATAGCCTGCTTTGGCTGAATTTTGAATGTTAATGATATTTTAATAAAGTTCTAGTAAACGCACTTAAAAATTAGATTAATGCTTGATAATCATCTTTCTTATTCATCTGTCTCCCCCAAGAGTTGAAGGGCTTTCCAGATTTGAGACACAATTTTCCACAATCCTTATGAAAAAATAGAAAATTATATAATGTCTCTTTATATAGGTTCTCAAATTCTGTGAAATCTCAAGTTTCAGAGAAATACCAAATGTAATTTACCACAGTTTAGCTGCTGTTTTTAGCTGTACATGACCAGTAGTCATGTACGGATGTGAGAGCTGGACTATAAAGAAAGCTGAGCGCCGAAGAATTGATGCTTTTGAACTGTGGTGTTGGAGAAGACTCTTGAGAGTCCCTTGGACTGCAAGGAGATCCAACCAGTCCATCCTAAAGGAAATCAGTCCTGAATATTCATTGGAAGGACTGATGTTGAAGCTGGAACTCCAGTACTTTGGCCACCAGATATGAAGAACTGACTCACTGGAAAAGACCCTGATGCTGGGAAAGATTGAAGGCAGAAGAAGGGGACGACAGAGGATGAGGTGGTTGGATGGCATCACCAACTCAATGGACATGAGTTTGAGTAAACTCTGGGAGTTGGTGATGGACAGGGAGGCCTGGCATGCTGCAGTCCATGGGGTTGCAAAGAGTCATATGTGACTGAGCGACTGAACTGAACTGAATTGAGCTGTTTTTAGTATTTTTAGCCAATATATGGTCCCAGGCACTATAAGACTGATTCTGGAACTTCTAGTGACATATCTAAGTGAGCTCATGATTTCTTCTGAATGAAAATGGATCTAGGAACCCCTCCTTCAGGCTTTTCCTGCTTTGAGGGAATCAGCTGGTGTTATCAACCACACTAAAGAACATTGCGATAGAGTGTGGATAAAGAAAGACACATATGCCAACTCCTACTCTGTAGTTTTTCTACTGTCTAATCTGAGGGGCAGGACAGGCACCCAAGTGTGATGTGTTACCACGCCCCAAACAGAAAGAGCAATTTTTTTCTGCCCAGCACACCACTGCTGTTCTGGAATACAGATTTCACCAATGTCTAATTTCTTAGACAAGAAAATAGTGGGTCACTGGTGGCCAGTGTTTCTAAAAATCTAAGACCTTTTGTTTCAGCCCTGAGTGGCGGTTTTGCATCCCCCCAGGCAGCTGTGCATTCATGGGAATCCACTGAAGTCATTTGTCAGGAAGGAATTCCCTGATTGGGCTCGGATCATGATTCAGCTGTTTTTAGGGTTTCAGCTGGTGTCCTACCAAGTTCCACGTGATCTAGGCTTCACGTCCTTCTACTGAGATAATTTGGGAGATGAGTATTAGGTAGAATTTCAATCTCTGCATCTATCATTATTGCTGCTTTAAAATAAACAAGTTCTTAGAATTCATTCCACCAGTCAGAGAAAACCTGGTTGCTGCCTCAGGTTTGAGCGGCTTAGGAAATTATGGGAAAAATCAGCTACAGTGAGTTGAGAATCTTGGGCCTCTATCACCACTTTGTGAGTGAGTCAAAGAAGGAGCCTCACTTGGGAGAGACTTGCCAAGTAGTTTTCACACTGGTCTCTGCTGAGCATCCCTGTAAAGGATGAGGGGTTGTGAGATATAGTAGGGCAGGTCACAGCCTCTACATGCCCTGGGGTGCTTGTTAAGATTTAAACTCTCAGACTCCACCCAGATCTTCTGATCAGACTCTTCAGGAGTTAGATCCAATAACCTACATATTTTATGAACTCCCAGGTGACTCTTACATACATGCAAAAGCTTGAGAAATAGTTGACTGCTGACTAGGAGTTCATAGATTTAAGAGCCGGAAATTGGGGTTCTGGGCTGCCCCACCCCTATTTCACATTCATCTACTTTAAACATTGGAAGAAACACTTCTGTGGCCAAAAATTTGAAAAGTTAGAAGCAACTATTTCAGCATGAACTTCTGAAAAAGACTTTCTCATGGCTTATCTTCACTGATGATTTCTTTCTAGTGAGAATAAGAATGAATGCATTAAAAAGTGACTTTGTCCGGATAACTTCAGGATATAGAAAGCCATTTACTTTGTCTACCAAGAGGACCCAATTCTGCATCTCCAGCTGTAACTGATCTGTAAGATTTGGAAGACTCCCAGGAGTATTTACTGGGGTATCTGGGATTAATGGTTGACCCCCATCATACATCCAGAAATCTACTCCCCCATCCACTTCTCAGATTTGGCCTTCAGCCCAAGAGCTGAAGTTTAAGAATGTGACATATACAAACATGATCACAGAATGCATTCCATATGCTGGCTTTTGGGTCACACAGAATGGAGATGTTAAGAACATGTTAATATGGTTGCTTTTAAGACAATTTTGTATTGTGGTTTTTGCTTTCCTAAATGCCTGAAGTCTTTCTTATTGTGCCAAATTTAGCAAGAAATCTAGAAAGTGAAAGGAGGTGGTGGAACTAAAAACATTCAAATTGTAACTCATATAATATACCATTGAGTTTCACATGTTATAAAAACTTATTAATATAATTCGGATAAGTCTGGTAGTGTCAAAACCTTCAAATCCATAAAATACAGTACATAGTAACTCAGATGTTTATTAAGCATCTACTATATATAAAGTTCCATTCTATATATTTTGTGAGAACTACATAGGGAATAATATATTGATTCAGACCTTCAAGGAGTGTACAATTGAACTGGGTCTAAAGGAGAGGAGTAAAGCTCATATAAGACTGTAGTGAGTGAAGGAGTAGAGCTCTCTTGTTATGTATGAGAGAAGGAAAAGTCCGAGTGCTTCTTTTAAGCTGTTTTACTCTCGCAAAGCTGAGGTATATTTTTTAAATATGGTACATTTTGCCATGGGTTCCTTGCTATATTTTTATGTGTATGTGTGTGTGCCTTCTTCTTAGTAGTTATTTCTGTGATTTGATTATAATGTGTATTTTTTATTATAATGTGTATAGTTATATATTTTTAAAACTTTAATCTTTGAATGTATTGATCTTTCAGATAAGATAATTTGAATGTTTTGGCAGTAACAGAAAATTCTTAGCCATTTTCAATTGAATATTGCCTCTTCTCCATTTTGTTTATTGCATCCTTCATAAAACCTGGTTGTGATTTGCAAATTCTGAAATTCACTGTATACTACAAGATTCTTAATGTCTTTCTAATTTTTTGTACTTCATTTTCTCTCTATGTTACATTCCTGGTAATTTCTGCCTAACCATTCTTTATTTGAGTAAATCAAGTCTTAAACTGTGCCTGTTATATAGCCTGAATATTGAGCTTTGACTTTCAAATCATTGTATTTTTGTTTTGGGCATTCTTTTGGGTTCTTTTTTGAATGTTCTTGATTGATTTTGTAATCTCTCATTCATGATGTGTTTTGTTTCCGTGTTTGTTGTAATATTTACTATGGACTCATGTTCCTTAAAACTTCACTTGTAGTAATTTTTGAGCCTAAGTTGAAAGTAATTTCCTTAAATGATAATATACATTTACTTCTACCTGGCACAGCAGGGACTATTTTAAAATCAGTTCCAGATTTGAAGGAGTTTGTATTGGGGCTGAAAATTCCCATGAAAATTATATTACACTATGAATTCTCAGGAGAGATATTTTCCCCTTCAACCCAGCTCCACAGTTGAGAGAAACTAGCACTTTTTAATGGTCTCTACTGAGGGTTCTTAGCTTTGTCTGATGTTCCTAGGAACATCATGGATTTTCCTTTCAGACTCCTGCTTTAGTTGAGCGTGAGGATTTGTCGTACGCCTCACACTTTGTACGGCTGTCAAAAACAGGAGCTCAAAGTAATCAAGATTTAAAAGATTCCCCCAGAGCAAAAACCAGATTCAGTGCTTAGTTACCTATATATATTTCTCCTTTTAATTAACTTTTACCCTCCATTGATTTTTCTTATTTGTTCGTGGATGCATTTTTAAAGAGTTTTTTTTTTTTAATAAATAAGCAAAAGCAGGGTCTATGTTGTTTTCAGTGGAAGAGCAGATCATTCTATCTTTCCTAAATTTTGTCCAGAAACAGCAGCCCATACAATTCTGAAGAACTGAGCTTCAGTCTCTAATTACTTCCCACAGACACTTTAATTCTTGTCTCTCTAAGCCACACACTAAGAGCGTGGTAATGGGGGCAGTTACAGTGCCAAGCAGTGGGGTGCTGCTGCCTTTCTGATGGAAAGGTGAGGCTTGCACCTCTGCTGTAGCAGCAGGACTGCACAGGCCCTACATTCCTCTGCTCACCTAGGTCAAAGGGATGTTGTGGGAGTGCCTCATACCTGTAAACATTGCTGGCACCACCGAAGTTTCTCACCTAATAGTAATTGTATGACCAATTTTGAAGAAAATATTAACCTGAAGTTGAATGAGTATATCTGTGTTTATAAGAATAATCTAGTGAGTTTTCTCAGAGTAGATTTCTCTGCTCTGATGCCATGACAAAATACCAAGTGGCTTAAACAGAAATTTATTTTCTCATGGTTCTGAAGGCTGGAAGTCCCAGTCAAGGCCTGGCAGGGTTGGGATCTCTTTCCCCAGTTTTCAGATTACTGCCATCTTGCTGTGTGCTCACATGGTCTTTCCTAGATGCAAGCTTACTGGGAGAGACTGACATATATATATATATATATATATATATATATATATATAGGCAGGGGGAGGTCTCTCAGTCTCTTTGTATAAGGCCACTGAACCTATCTAATCCAATTGGATTAGGGCCCCACTCTTATGACCTCATTTAACCTTAATTACTTCCTTAGCCAAATATGTCACTCTAGGGAGTTAGGGCTTTAGCATATGAATTGAAAGAGGAACACATTCAGTCCATAACAGAGCATCTCTTATGAACTCACTAATATGAATGACAGATGTAAGGGGACTATTACAGGTTACAACCCAAGGCTGAACAGGTTACAACTGACAGTCAGTTTTAGCCCTCTGAGGGCTTTCCCCTGATGTTTACCTGCCTGATGATACGTTTGATCTGTGTTTCAAAGCAAGATGTTAAAATCTCAAAGGGGAATGGACAATCCATTAGGAGAAAAAATAAAATGTTAGAGTCCTATTTATAATGATTTCATCTTATCTGTTTCCAATTTATTTTTGTGTTTTATGTACATATGGAATTTTACTACACTTTTACATGTATGTAATTTATATAATCATAAATGTACTCTAACAAGGAATAGTCTAGAATAATTACTGAGTGGTATGGAGCCGCAAAGGCTTTAGGAGTCACTTGTAAGGAAGGAAGATGGCCCTTTTCAAGGTATAGGAATCCATGAACACAGTTAAGATATAAAACTTGATAACAAGAATAAATCACAAGAAATAATCATCAAAGAAGTAAAGACTGTTGATAGAAGGGATAGAAAGGATAAACCATGACACCCCAACATAGGAGGAAGAGAAAAGAAAAATGAAAAGGAACAAAGTATTATTATTTCTCAGTAGCTTTTAACTGTCTCTGCCATGTTTGATCTACTCGTTTTTGATAATCCCCTTGGTGATGTGACTCCAGTTAACCACAAATGGTAATCATGTAAGTGTTTGCCCTCACAGAGAACCATGATTTCTTGCAGAGGGCTCTGAGCTGCTAACAGAATTGATCTGAACCATCTCTGTTTTCTTCATAGAAAAAATAGTATTTGGCCTTGACCCAAACATCCTCTCTGCTGCTTGATTTGAGAATTGAAAAGCAGAGTTAACTGCACTTCCCTGATACTCTTGAGGTGCAGGAAAACCCATTAAATTGTTTTCTTTGAGAAGGTATTTTAAAACTTGATGTGTTGAATTCCCTTCTGAAAAAAGGAAAAACTAGTCAGGGAATTGGCTACCCTGCTGTAATGGATGAGGAATCTTCTGTGGCTTATAAAGAGGCCTGGAGCTTTGGTCTTTTCCTCCCTAGCCTCCAAGAGGATATAGAATTTTATGTACAACCCCCAAATTGCCTGAAAATCAGAGTGGCCACTTCCACTCAGATCCCACAGTCAGCGTTTGTCTCTTGGAGGCAAAAACACAGGCATCAATGCACAAAGAACAAATGCCCTTGTTGGCACCAGGCATTTGCAGAGAATCTGGGCTGGATAAAGGGGAGGGGAAGATTTTCTGCCTCTCATGGTACCACAGAGAGTCAGTGTGCATGCTTGGGCCAGCATGGAGACAGGATGCGTGTAACTCGGTGAGTTTATTCTCTGCTAGGTGTTGAAGGTTGCAGAAATGAACAAAACAACTTCCCTTCTAGGGATAATTCACACACAGTATAGGGCTCAGTAATTTGCCTAAAATTTTATGCCAAATTATATGTGCTTTTGGATATAAGCAGTTGTTTTTCCTGGGGAGGTAACTTCATAGATTGAAAAAAGGTCTGTGACTCCCCAAAATGTTAAGAATGATTGTTCTACACAAATGTCTTTTTCTTGGGCATCTTTTCATCAAAAGGGATGTTAATGCTTAGAATTAGGTAGAAACATTCAGGGCACACAGAGGAACACACATAGAGTTGGCAGCACCTTTTCGGAGGTCATGCCTTTCTAACTTCTACTCTGCTGCTGAGGGGCCTGATAAAAACACTTCTAGGAAGCTGGAGCTACAAGTGTTGGTTGATGGCAATAGTGGTGGGAGATTCTATTTTTTAAGGACTTCTAGGCTTTTATCTTTTTTTTATTTTACATTCACATGGATGATGAAAAGATTTCTCATCAAAATAAAAATTTGCTAGATCTCAGCATAAGCACTTTGAGTAGAAGGAGATGTTTTCATTATAATTTTTTTAAACTTTTCTCTTACTATATATCTTCAAGGAGTTCAAATCGACAATCAGAATAATGTGTGTGGCAGGGTGTTGATTAGTGAGAAGCTATCATCTTAGTGGTTAAGGGCACAGGCTCGGGAGCCAGACTGCCTGGGTTCAAGTCCCAGCTCCTCCAGTTGTCACTGAAAGTGAAAGTGTTATTTGCTCAGTCGTGTCTGACTCTCTGCGACCCATGGACTGTAGCTCACCAGGCTCCTCTGTCCATGGAATTTCCCAGGCAAGAATACTGGAGTGGGTTGCCATTTCCTCCTCCGGAGGATTTTTCAAACCCAGGGATCAAACCCTAGTCCCCTGCTTTGCAGGCAGATTCTTTACTGTCTGAGCCACCTGGGAAACCCAACTTGTCACTACTTAACATCAATTTCCTCATCTGTAAACTGGGAATAATAGTATCTGCTTCAGTGGGTGGTAGTGATTTGATGAGCTAATGTATGTAAAGACTTTAGAGCAGTGCCTGACTGATTGTAAATGCTACCTAGGCGTTTGCTCACATTCTTAATCCCCACCCCAATCCCCCTAGACCCTACCCCAGCTCTCCATTCAGTAACTAGATGGTGGTAGGTGATCACTACCATAGGTCATAGGGAAATGATGTGAAAGGAAAGAAGAAAAAGCCTCCTTCTGAGTTTCAAAAGAACAGGCTTTGAGGAAATGGAAACAGGACAAAGGTAATAGACTATGGACTCAGGCAAGTAGTTGGAAGTGTTCTCTCCTCCACCTCCCCACACACTAGCTAGAAAAGGATGCTGCAGATTGGTGGGAGAGTGAACTGGAATGAAGGTTATGAGAGCTTAGATGCTTCTGCTGCTGCTAAGTCGCTTCAGTCGTGTCCGACTCTGTGCGAACCCATAGATGTCAGCCCACCAGGCTCTGCTGTCCCTTGGATTCTCCAGGCAAGAACACTGGAGTGGGTTACCATTTCCTTCTCCAATGCATGAAAGTGAAAAGTGAAAGTGAAGTCGCTCAGTTGTGTCCGACTCTTAGCGACCCCATGGATAGCAGCCTACCAGGCTCCTCCGCCCATGGGATTTTCCAGGCAAGAGTACTGGAGTGGGTTGCCATTGAAAAAGGAGGCCATGAACTCTGGTTCCATGTCAGGTGTGAGGGATGCTGGAACCTAAAACCAGCCCCACAGAAAGAAAACAGAGTGAACCCATGTCCTATTTCTTTAAGGTTCTGGGGAAGTAACAATGACTCTATAGTGTGACTTGAAAGATGTGGCCTTGTTACTGAGCCCAGTTCATTCTGCACACTGCCCAACAGACCAATAAACTGAAAGGAAAGTTGTTAGAACAAGGAATAACGATTTTCACGGGAAAGCTAGCAGAGCAAGAAGATGGCAGACTAGCATCTCAGAGAACCATTTACTCTCAGTCCCAAATTGGGATCCTTTTATACGGAAGAGAAGGAGGGGGAGGGGCTCAATGTGGCATTGACCAATGGCTGACTAATGGTCACTGGTTGACAGTTGCTCTCTAACAGTCACTTGCTTAGGGAGGGCCCACTGAGGCACCAACCAATAGGTGAGCAGGATCACTAACAGTTGCTGGTTGACAGTTCAGTCCGTTTCAGTCTCAGTTCAGTCGCTCAGTCGTGTCCGACTCTTTGCGACCCCATGATCACAGCACGCCAGGCCTCCCTGTCCATCACCAACTCCCGGAGTTTACCCATACTCATGTCCATTGAGTCGGTGATGCCATCCAGCCATCTCATCCTCTGTCGTCCCCTTCTCCTCCTGCCCCCAATCCCTCCCAGCATCAGAGCCTTTTCCAGTGAGTCAACTTGTCGCATGAGGTGGCCAAAGTATTGCAGTTTCAGCTTTAGCATCAGTCCTTCCAATGAACACCCAGGATTGATCTCCTTTAGAATGGACTGGTTGGATCTCCTTGCAATCCAAGGGACTCTCAAGAGTCTTCTCTAACACCACAGTTCAAAAGCATCAATTCTTCGGCGATCAGCTTTCTTCACAGTCCAATTCTCACATCCATACATGACCACAGGAAAAACCATAGCCTTGACTAGACGGACCTTTGTTGGCAAAGTAATGTCTCTGCTTTTTAATATGCTATCCAGGTTGGTCATAACTTTCCTTCCAAGGAGTAAGCGTCTTTTAATATCATGGCTGCAATCAACATCCGCAGTGATTTTGGAGCCCCCCAAAATAAAGTCTGACACTGTTTCCACTGTTCCCCCATCTATTTGCCATGAAGGAATGGGACCAGATGCCATGATCTTAGTTTTCTGAATGTTGAGCTTCAAGCCAACTTTTTCACTCTCCTCTTTCACTTTCATCAAGAGGCTTTTCAGTTCCTCTTCACTTTCTGTCATAAGGGTGGTGTCATCTGCATATCTGAGGTTATTAATATTTCTCCTGGCAATCTTGATTCCAGCTGGTTCTTCTTCCAGCCCAGCATTCCTCATGATGTATTCTGCATAGAAGTTAAATAAGCAGGGTGACAATATACAACCTTGACGTACACCTTTTCCTATTTGGAACCAGTCTGTTGTTCCATGTCCAGTTCTAACTGTTGCTTCCTGACCTGCATACAGGTTTCTCAAGAGGCAGGTCAGGTGCTCTGGTATTCCCATCTCTTTCAGAATGTTCCACAGTTTATTGTGATCCACACAGTCAAAGGCTTTGGCATAGTCAAAGAAGCAGAAATAGATGTTTTTCTGGAACTCTCTTGCTTTTTCGATGATCCAGAGGATGTTGGCAATTTAATCTCTGGTTCCTCTGCCTTTTCTAAAACCAGCTTGAACATCTGGAAGTTCATGGTTCACGTATTGCTGAAGCCTGGCTTGGAGAATTTTGAGCATGACTTTACTAGCGTGTGAGATGAGTGCAATTGTGCGATAGTTTGAGCATTTTTTGGCATTGCCTTTCTTTGGGATTGGAATGAAGACTGACCTTTTCCAGTCCTGTGGCCACTGCTGAGTTTTCCAAATTTGCTGGCATATTGAGTGCAGCACTTTCATAGCATCATCTTTCAGGATTTGAAATAGCTCAACTGGAATTCCATCACCTCTACTAACTTTGTTCGTAGTGATGCTTTCTAAGGCCCACTTGACTTCACATTCCAAGATGTCTGGCTCTAGGTGAGTGATCACACCATCATGATTATCAGGGTCATGAAGATCGTTTTGTACAGTTCTTCTATGTATTCTTGCCACCTCTTAATATCTTCTGCTTCTGTTAGGTCCATACCATTTCTGTCCTTTATTGAGCCCATCTTTGCATGAAATGTTCCCTTGGTATCACTAATTTTCTTGAAGAGATCGCTAGTCTTTCCTATTCTGCTGAGCGACTGAAACTGAACTAACTGAACTGAAGAGTTCTCCAGGCCCCATTACAACCCCAGCATGGTTTCTTGTTCTCCAAGCATGGCAGAAAGGACAGGAATGAGGAAGCCTCAGCGACCACGGGGGCAGACTGTATTAGATGAGATGGGACTTCCCAACAGGAACCAGGATGAAAAGAAGATGCTGAGGATGAAGACCAGGTCCGCCCTCACTTGGACACCGCCTTAACCCTCCCAGGTGCTCATATGATACGTTATAGAAAAGGGAAAGGAGGGGAGACTGACTTCACATTCTTAGGGAAAAAATGGGACTTGAAATAGAAATTAAATCGAGTTGTGAAAAGTTCAAGATACCTTTTCTGCACATTTGTTATTTTCAGAGATTCATACCTGCTCTACCTAGTTCCCTCCTGACTCAGTTATTACCCTCATTCGGGGAAAGTGGTTTTGGTTCGAAAGCTTCAGCTCACAGCTGGCAATATCTGAATCTCCAGGGTGCGTCTCCACTGCCTGTCAAGGTTGCATAATGATGACAAGAACCGGGAACTTGGGAGCAGCTCGCCCCCTGAGATGACAGTCACAGCACATCAGGCTGGGGGTGGGGGTACCGGAGAAGCAGGTGCTGGGAGCTCTCCATTGAGCAGGACGGGAAGCAGAGCGTGACTCCAAAGGCTGGACCTCTGTTCAAGGCAGGGACTGTGGGAACGTCCATTCTTGTAAGATGGGAGTCCTGTGATCCTAGCTTTCTGTTCTGTCCCAGCCGGGATTCTCTGCATAAGCATTTATGCATGTCTACTGGCATCATGTGGGATGCAGGGAGCATTCCTGGGTGAATGGGACACAGTCTCTGCCTCCGGAGGGTCTGTCTGTAATAGGGGCGGGGTAGGTGCACAGCTGGTAGCGAGCCTCTGTTAGCGTTCCAGCTGGTCCGCCTGGCAGTGGACCCCTCCCCGAAGCAAGCGACCGTTAACAGTCCTGCTCAGCCATTGGTCCGTGTTGGAGTGGGACCCTCCCCTAAGTTAGCGACCTTCGACCTTCGAGAGCAGCTGTCAAGAAGCAGTCCTTAGGAGTCATGCTTCAGCCACTGGTTGGCATCGCACTGGGCCACTCCCCCTCCCCTTCCTCTATATAAAAGGAACTGAATTTTGGATTGAGGGAAGATGTCTTTTTGAGACACTAGTCTGCTGTCTTTTGGGTCTGCTAGCTTTCCCTTCACCCCAACACCTCCTCTCATGATTTACTGGCCGTTTATGCGATGAGCAGAATGATTTGGGGCTGGGTTGAAGTGACTTAGCAGCAGCAGCAGCAGCAACACATTTCCCACTCACAAAGAGATCCTTCCCGCGTGAAGTAGTAGGCAGCAGATAAGATGGGAATACAAGGGGAGGAGAGTTCCTCGGATATGAGCGCTCCAGAGGAATTCCTAGCAAGCGGGGCTCCTACACTGGGTCTCGGGAGGATAAATGGGTGTTCATGCAGGAGACAGAGATGCTGGGGACACAGGCTGAGCACAGATGTGCAGGTAAGGAGCAGCAGAGACACAAAGCAGAAAGCTCTGCAGCATCTCTGGGCTGTAGAGAGACAAGGGGTGGGAGATGGAAGTTTGGGTCAAGTCACAGCCTCGGATGCTGTGATCAGGAATTTAGCCTCCATTCTGGAGCCCATGAGTAGCTGATAAACAGGTTTCTAGGTAGATAGTCCAATAACCACGTTTATATTTCACAAAGATGTGTCTGGCAGCATTTGGAGGGCAGATGGGAAAGGACTGGAGGGGTGGCCAGAATGTTAATGAAGATTGTCTGGAGGCCCTCATTCACTAACCAGTTCCAGCAAGTCCCCACATTGAACCACAGACTCCATAGACCCATCCATCAAGTCTTGCTTATAAAGGGAAGGTCCAAAGGAGGTTTCTGACTAAATGGAAATAGCAGGGGATCAGACATAGGAGAGCTGAGGGCTGGTACTTAGGCTGGTTTCTAATGAGTTAGAAGAGCAGCAGACGACTCTGCCTGTACCCATCCTAGTAACCTCAAGTTCCAGCGTCCTCCACTTCCCTGACCTTCAGCCAGATGGAGTTTCCAGCACCAGCCCCTCTAGCCACCCTGTCCAGCTGCACTGGACTCAGGGTGGTGATGCTATTCTTGGAATAAGGAAGCAGGCCATCCTGCCAGTGGTTGCACTAGTCCGTCAGTCCAATGGGGTCAGCAAGTGTCACCATACCTTCCACAGCTCTCACTTCAGCCCAAAGCAGGGTATGACGCTTCCACCAGCCTTGGAACTTCCATCAGACTCATATTTTGTCAAAACTGCATTTTCATAATTACCATTGTCTCCAGGACTTCCAGGGATGGCAGTAACTCCATATTGCCTCTTGCTAAATCATTTGGCTGCATTTCAGAAATAGTGTTCTCAGTTCCGACTGGCTTCAGTCTGCTGCTCCCAATTCATTATTCATGCCTGTGGCTCAGATTTTCACATCCTCATAGCCATTGGTGGCCCAGCGATCTTGGCTGGGAAATGGAGAAGTGGGAAAGGAGGGCCAGAGCATACAAAGTAGGGTGAATGGGAAATGACCAAAAAATTTTTCTTGTGGAGGGTTGGGGTGGGGATGCACAAAGCAGTGGGCAGATCTTTGGAGGATGGGAAGCGGGGATGGATGGGTTAAATGGGAGCAAGAGGGAAAGAAAACTCTGAGAGGCAAGAGAACAGAACATAGAGAGGTGTGGGGCTGTCCTGGAAAAGGAAATTATGTGACTTGATTGCAAGATCAAAATGCAGCTCTTGCTACTGATTAAATTAGTTTATCTCTGCAGCACAGTGCTGGGCTGCAAAAGAGATGTCATAGCTGGAGGTGAACAGGGAAATGAGCTCACCATGCATAGTTCCCTGCAGCTTCAGTGCTGTCCTGTGGTTTTCTTAGAAACTACAATGATTCCCTTTAAACAATGGATCCTTCCCCTCCTCCCTCCCAACTCCTCACTCTTTAGATTGGTTAGTCCAATTAATGACAGCCTGTTTTCACAAATCCTATAGGAGCTGTGGCCCTGGTGTCTTATGAATATGGAAAGTTCCATTGGACAGAGAATGACTGGGCAGTGTGGACTTCTGAGGAGAGAGAGCTGACCCAACAGACACTTGATCTGACCGGAGCAAGTCCTGTCGAGCCCGCACTGGAGAGACTTTGGCAATCACCCAGCCACTACCCTGGCTGCACCTAAATGCACCTGGGAGCCTAAAAGAAAATAATTGTGTCTGGGTTCCATCCTTGAAGGTTTAATTCAAGTTGTCTGGGGTAAGGCCCTTTATCATTATTAAAAACAAGAAAATCAAATGAGGCTACTGTGTGGGACAGAGTGGAAGATCCCTGATTTAGTTCAAGCTTTTCATTTTATAGATAAAAAACTGAGGCTCCTTAAGGCATTGTCACGTGTCCTGATTTTTCACAGTTAAGGAGTCAGGTTCTCCTGGCCCCCTAGGTCCGTGCTTGCTCTGCCAGCCTAGAGGCATCTCAGCATGAGCACATTCCTGGGGGCTCATGAGCCTTCCTATGAAGAGGTGACTGAAAACTTACTCCCTAACACGTCCATCTGGGGCTTAGCACCCTCTAGAGAGGTTCCTTCCAGGCTGCTGAATATTTTACAAGCATCTGAAGACAGATTCAACACAGTAAATAACTCCTGTGAAGGAACACATTGGATGTCACCCGTCCCAACCCAGCGTGCGCTTGCGCATGTGCGCGTGTGCGCACGCACACACACACACTTGTGTACAAGCACACACAGACTTAGCCTTTCCTCATTTCTGTTTGAAAGCAGGTAGCCTTTTTTCTGAACAGCAGTCACTGCCAACAATAAAAAATCATGGAGGGAAAAAGGTGAACAAAGGGAGTTCTGCTGATGTTCCATTTCAGAATCATTTTGTTTGATCCTGGATGGAGGGGGGCATTTCTTAGACACCTTGGGACTTCATACACATTTGACTGAACAAGGGGTGCTGGGGGTGGTAAAAGTGAACACTGAGGTGGAAAAATCAGACTTCTGCACGTCTCTTTTTACAGGAAAAACCCAGTTTATCAACAGTTCATGGAATTTCAAATATAGAACACACTGTATAGTTTTTTCTTTCTAACACCAATGCCAAATGTTTTTTTTTCCTTTTTCTTTTCTTTTTTTTTTAAATAAGGACAATAGCTCTGCTGCCCCCTATTACTCAGGACAAATATCCTCTGGTAGATTACAAATAAGAGAAATCAATTTGATTTCATACAAGACTGCATTTCACTTTGGAATATCTTTTGGTCACATTTAAGTGCAAGAGGAAGAGATAACAGATGAAATAGCTTCATGTAGAAACAGAACATTCTTGAACATTTGTTCTAATTCATTCCCAAGTCCAACTGATGCAGAATAATGGCTTTCACAACAATTACTCAGACAGTCCCCTCCCCCTGCTTCCAAGAATGTTTCCAGTTACATCCAAAACCTTAGATGATGGGGAATGAAAATAGCATCTTATTACACACCTGTCGTTGGCTCTTGGGAGAAATATCTTCCCCGAATGCTGCAGTGGGAGACTTAATTTATACGCATCACAAATTCATATTCATGTGTGCTCCACTTAGGCTTTATTATGTTTACAAATCTTCTGATGAATGAGAAATCAATAATCTGAGGAATTGTAGAAATAGAAGAAAAATAGAGGTTACTGTGCATGACAGTCGGAGAAGGCAATGGCAAGCCACTCCAGTACTCTTGCCTAGAAAATCCCATGGATGGAGGAGCCTGGTAGGCTGCAGTCCGTGGGGTCGCTAAGGGTCGGACGCGACTGAGCGACTTCACTTTCACTTTTCACTTTCCACTTTCACACATTGGAGAAGGAAATGGCAACCCACTCCAGTGTTCTTGCCTGGAGAATCCCAGGGACGGGGGAGCCTGGTGGGCTTCCGTCTATGGGGTCACACAGAGTCGGACACAACTGAAGTGACTTAGCAGCAGCAGCAGCAGTGCATGACAGTAAATGCAAGCCCATAGATGCAGTGTTTGGGGTCTGAAACAATGTTGAATATCAAGCTACCTCAGGATAAATTTTCCAACTATTTATCTTAAAAAGTTAAATTACAGATACATTGTGGAGATTTTTCTGTAAGAAGTTATTGATTTCAGAGGTCAATTTCAATACTCTTGCTGGAAGTTTTTCAGGTAGAACTCTTTCTGAAGTTCTTTGAGAAAGAACAGCTAAATGTCACCCACGACCACAGACCTCCCTGGGGCCTCAAAGTCAGTGCAAGAGATGAAACAGCACCTGCAGGTTGAACAGGTAACGTTATACAAAGGCATGCCATTCTGTCTCATCATTATGCTTTTTATCATTACAACCACTATTATTTAGAACTTTGAGAGTCTTTTTTTTTTAAGATATTCTATACTTTCAGAGGCTAGGAACTCTTGGCATACATTTTTGATCTCTGATGACCCTTTATTTGTGTTTTTAGTGTATTGTTAAAACTGTCTTTTGAGGAATGTCGTGGTTTTCTTCTGTACATTTTTTTGGTGGGTGAGATGTCTATTCAGATACAATTCCTGATGGGTTTCTCAGTTTTCAAAAGGTGATACAAAGACCCATGAATTTGAGTCAGCACTGCAGAGTTCGTGCATTTCCGTTTCTTGCCTCACAGTCTAACCCTGCATGTTTTCCCACCTGCTGCGGTTCTTCAGACTGCCTCCTCCTTGACTCACTCAAGCTAAGGGGCTAGCGGATGGTCCAAACCCCGCAGTTACTCTACTTCATGTTTCTAGACCCAGTGATTATTTCAGCAGATGGGTGCGTGACACAGGCTGGCTCAGTTCAGAGCTTGTCGATGGGTTTTCTGAATTTGAAGTGGAGAGCACGTTCTCTCTTTCTTGCCTCACAGGCTCTGAAGTGCCTAGAATTGTACCTGACACAGGTTAAGTGTCTCTTCTCATTGTTGCTATCAGGGTGTGCCTTTGGGACTGCTAGCAGCCATGGCCCCCTCCACATGAAGAAACCTGGAAGAATGAGGGCAAACAAAACAAAAGCTGAGGTGAAAGGTGGAGAGAGAAATCTCGTACAATTCACACAAATCCATCGTTTTTTATGGTTTGGTTCCATGAGCTAATACGTTTCTTTTTCTTGTTTAATTTGAGTTGGGATTCTGCCATTTGTAATAAAAAGTTCTGATAACACAACTTGGTGTTATTTAGCAGATGCTTGGAAGTTTGGACTGGAAGAAAAGTGAAGATTGATGCAGGCATTTCTAGTAGTATGGACTCAGGGACTAAGACAGAAAATGCAGGCAGACAGGTTTGAGGGATGAACTTAACTTTGGATGTATTAAGTTTGAAGATCTTTGAATTTTGCCATGTGGAGCTGCCCATTAGATGTTTAGAAATAAGGATAGAAAGCTCAGGAGAGAGTTCAGAGGTGGGGATATAGACGTGTGGTCAACAGAATGGAGCTGAAACTGGAACCCATGACCCCATGGACTGCAGCCCACCGTTCTCCTCCAACCATGCGATTTTCCAGGCAAGGGTACTGGAGTAGGGTGCCATTTCCTTCTCAAGAGGATCTTCCCAACCCAGGGATTGAACCTGGGTCTCTCACATTGTAGGCAGACGCTTTACTGTCTGAACCACCAGGGAAGTCCAGACGGGCCCAGAGCAGGAGTGAAAGAGGCATGGCAGAAGGAGCAGATCATGGGAGGAGATGTGGTCCAGTGAGAGGACGGGAGAGGCGTCAAAGAGGTAGTCCTCACAGCGCCCTCACATGACGCCAAGAGGCTTGGGTGGGGGAAAACCCAGAAGAGGCACCGCAGGCCATAGGAAGCGTATTGGTACCACTTGAGAGAAAATTGCAGTTTAGTAGGAGCACAGGATTGAGAAATGGGTGGGAGAAATGGATGGGGGAGGTCAGAAGAGGGAAAGGTGTGGGCATTCCATAGTTTCAGTGTAGTCAGATCACCTCTTTTTTTCTTAAGAGTAATTGTGATTTAGGCACATTTACAGGTTGAAGAGAAATCAAAGGGCAGAAAAAATACATCAGATGGGTACAGATGGAAAAAGCACATTAAAAGAGGAAGGGGTAGAGGATAAAAGAAGTCTCAGAGAGAAAAAAACTGTATTTCTTTAAGACAGCAGGGCAAGAGAAAAAGACCACAATGAGCTTGGAAGAATTTAAGGTTGGACGTGCATGGTAGATAGATATCCATCCCAGGATGTTGAAGCCAAGAAGGTGGATGACAAGGTCATGTGCTACTTGATTGGTGGGTGAAGGAACTTCAGTGTGGACAGAATTTAGAAGCACTACAAGAAATTAATTGAGCTTATTATAATAATTTGAGGGTATCACTGAGATTAGAAAGAATAATTTGGCAGTGTATTGTATTCAGTCAGTTTCCGCTAGTGGTCCAAGATAAGGAATGCAAAAACCAAAGATGCATTTGCTGGTTGAATGGAAAGTTAAGGAGCAAGGAGATCTAGGATGCCAGGGAGCCTTACTGAGTGAAGAGAGCAGGTTTGTCTCGCTTACTAGCTTGCTGTCAAGGACTTGTCTTACTGTGGATGCCGTGCAGCATAGTATCCAGCACCTAAGGGAGATGCAATAAAGATTTATGCCATTGAATAAAAAGTCACTCGTTAACTTTTATGCTGCACTCTTTCATCTAGTTTCAGCTCTGAAACACAGGAATCACCTTCCTTTCTTCTCCACATTTGTTCTGGCAGTTTGATTAGAAAGAACAAGATGTTTTTGGAATCATCCCTGTGGAGAGAGAAGGTGGTGATGGGGCCATGAGAAAAATGGGAAGTAGAAATTTGAGAAAAATAAAAGAATGTATTTGCATTCCTATTGTGAGGAAGGAACTGGGTGTGATTGTGTATGTTCCAAGCACAAGTACTGATGGTTTGAGATGAGGCAGTGCATGAGTCACACAGAAGGGGAGGTTTTATAAAGAAATTGATGAGCAAGGAGTGGGCAGGATGCAGGGTGACCAACTATCCCAGTTTCCCAGGATGGAAGGTGACCGTGAGACTTTTTATACTAAAATGGGAAAGTTCCAGAGTGATCAGGATATTTGGTCAGCCTACTGTGTGCAGAGAAATATGAAAAAATATATTAAATATCCATTTCTCTTTAAAGTAGTTTCAGAATTCCTGGAGAGGTCACCCTAGGGAACCTCCCTGAGAAGGAACATTTGATTTGTATCGGCAGACTAAAGAGTGTTAACTCCATGAACTGAACACGTTTCTAAATTGGGCTTCCTGAAGATTTCTAAAACTTCCAAGTAATTGATCTGAAGCTAAAAGTGTAAGCCGGGCCTTTATGATGACATCTTAGATAAAACTATCTTATTGCCTCATTTTAAAACATAGTATTTTTTATTAGAACCTGAAAGTGTCATTTAAGGTTACTCACCAGCTTTCTTGCAGTACAGTTTGCAGGATACTGGGGGAAAGAATAGATTCTTTTTGCTTCTCCACCCTCGCCTAGCTGAAGAAACGCCATGCTGTCTCTAGTGTTAAGTAGCAGGTGAGATGCTTGCAGGTTTCAAAGGCCAAACAAAACAGACCAGCTGGGACCTGTTCTAGTGCTGATCTGAACCAAAAGCTGAATAAAATGAATAAACACACCAAGAACACTCTAGACAATTCCCAACAGAGAAGAAGCACAAATGAATAAACACACCAAGAACACTCCAGACAATTCCCAACAGAGAAGAAACACAAATGAATAAACACACCAAGAACACTCCAGACAATTCCCAACAGAGAAGAAACACAAATGAATAAACACACCAAGAACAGTCTAGACAATTCCCAACAGAGAAGAAACACACATATGACAGAAACATAAATGTCTTTAATTTGCAAATTGATTTTGGATCCTAAGAACCTGGAATGAATGGGGCTTTTTCTTGGGTCTTACCTTTAGTCAGTGATTTCAGCAACGTTAATGACTATATGGTGGTAGCAGTAGGTGAATGGGTACAAGGGACAAGAGTGTTCAGAACTTCTGAGGGAGCAGAACCCACAGAGGACAATTGAGGAAGTAGTGGTGGGATAAACAACACAAAAACTTTGAACAAAGGAAAATGTAGAAACTCCTAGCATTCCAAGTTGATTGATACTCTCACGCACAAATGCTATGAATGACTTACTGCTTCATTCAAATTGTTGCTCCAAATCAGTGGGTCTCAGGCTTGGCTGCACATTGAAATTACCTGGCGAGACTTAAAATACCTGATCCTTAGGTCCAATCCCAGCCTTGGCACTGGACTGCATCTGTGTAACCAAGATTGATAGCCCCTATGCTGTCAATCAGGAAATCAGGAGAAATGGCCCAGGCCAGTAGTTTCTAAATTGTATGTGCCTAAGAATGGCCTGGAGGGATTGGTAAAATCTCCTGGAGCCCATCTTCAGAGGATTCAGTAGGTCAGGCTGGGGCCTGGAGATTATGCGTTTCTAACGAGCTCCCCAGTGCTGCTGCTGCTTCTGGGCCAAGGATCGCACTGTGAGGACCGCTGGCCTGAGTGGATCTTCTGTTACTATGTCTGGAGACAACTAAACCATTCATAATTCCCTGCGGTACCCCTGAGAGTTCTGTGGACCTTCATTTAAATGTGTTTAGAGGGCACATCTGAATTGATTTGCCCCATTCTCTCCAGCTAATAAGAGGAAGTCCCTCCTTTTTCAAACCTGTAAGTGTAAGGGCTTTGTTCTTTGCTGACCTTGTTGATTGGAGGGGAACCCATATAATTATCATCATAGGTGTCTGGTAATCCTAGGGAACACAGTGTCCTGGGCATTTGCCAGCCAGCTCCATGGAGTCACTCCGATCTAACGGCGCTCGAACTAGCCAGGCAGTCCTCCTCCTGTGCACCCCTCCATTCTACCTTGGAACCCCCACTCTGTGCCTGCCCTCATCCAACAAGCAGGACCCACAGTGCATTTGGAATCCTGCCCCACTGTGCCCAGAGAACCATGGTGGCCCAAGAATAGTACTAAATCATAGGTACTGTTTGTGGGGGGCACTTGTTCTGCCAAAAACTGTGCTGGCACTTCATACACATCACATAACTTTCATGCCAACCTTGAAAAACAAGAATTATTATGAGCATTTTATAGATGAGGAAACTGAGGCTCAAAGAGTATGACTTGCCCAAAGCCTTAGGGCCGTTAAAGGAGAGATGAGATGTGTGGTTGGTCTGGCTCCAAAGTCCATGCTTTCCCCTGCTCTTCTGCCTACCAGGCACAGGTAGACTAGGGTGACAGAAAGAGCAGGGGACCCTGGCTGGTAAATGGTCTGGCCTCCACTCCCAGATACTGCTAAGCAGCTGGGCAGCCCTGGACAGGTTGCAGCCCCACCCCCAGTGCCTCTGTCCTCAGATCCTTATCTGTGAAATATGGGGTTTAACCAGATGGCTACTGTTCCTCCCACTCCTACTTTCTAACATCGTTTCCAAGGCTAATGGAACTGTGCATCCTTTCCTGGGACTCTGCACTGCCTGGTGACCACATCATATACTCAGCAGGTCTGTTTCCAGAGACAGCACCTTCTAAAGGCCCAGGCTGAGTTACTGCAGCACCACTCAGCCAAGGTAGTGGGAGGTGTGTCAACCTGCCTGAGAGCCCCCGATGACAGTTTATAACCCACTCACTGAATGTCCCGTCTGCTCTCTGGTGACACTTGGCATTCAGTTATCTGAGTTGGTCCTAGACTGAAAGCTGGTAACCTAAAACCTGAGGGAGAGGAGGACAGGAATCAGACCCACTCCACTGTGTGTCCCCTCACCTGCTGGCCCTGTGCGTGCCTGTCACCCACAGGAGGCCAAGGAAGTGCACGTTGGGCTCCACTTTCTGCAGTCCTTCTTCCAGGGCCTGCAAAAGCAAGCATGTGGAAAGATATTGGTCTTACAGCTTTTTATTATGGTATTATTAATTGTTACTAATATTACGGTTATTGCTACTAATAATACATAGAATGATGTGCTACTTTCCTCCTGGAAATTGAAATGTGACCTAAAATTAGGAACCCTAAATTATTCATTCATGTATTTTTTATTAAAGTGTAGTTGATTTACAGTGTTGTGTCAATTAATGCTATACAGCAAAGTGATTCAGTTATACATATATATGCATCCTTTTTCTAATATATTCTTTTCCATTATGGTTTGTCACAGGATATTGAGTGTAGTTTCCTATGCTATACAGGAGTACCTTGTTGTTTGTCTTTTCTACTTATAGAAGCTTATATCTGCTAACCCCAATCTCCTACTCATCCCTCCCCTAACCCCCTGCCTCTTGACAACCACAGTCTGTTCTCTGTATCTGTCGGTCTATTTCTGTTTCATAGATAAGTTCATTTGTGTCATATTTTAGATTTCACATATAAGTGATATCATATGGTATTTGTATTTTTCTTTTTTACTTTCTTCACTTGATATGATAATCTCTAGTTGCATCCACGTTGCTGAAAATGGCATTGTTTCATTCTTTTTATGGCTGAGTAGTATTCTGTTATATATATGTGTTACATACCCTCTTTATCAATTCATCTGTCAATGGATATTTAGTTTGTTTCTTGGCTATTGTTAATAGTGCTGTACGGACATAGGGGTGCATGTATCTTTTTGATTTATAGTTTTGTCCAGATACATGCTCAGGAGTGGGATTGCTGGGTCATATAGTAATTCTGTTTTTCATTTTCTGAGTAACCTCTGTACTGTTTTCCATAGTGGCTACACCAACTTTTGTTCCTAGCAACACTGTAGGAAGGAAGGAACCTTAATTAGAGTCGATCATTTTGTTCAGATGAGTCTCATCTTTCATCTGTAAAGTGCGAGAAAGCAGCAAGATGGGCCACTGATCTTCAATTGCCCTCCCAGGCTCTGTGAGAGTCCATCACAAATTGGAGGGTACAGAGTAGGTAGATGTCAAGAAACCTGCTTTCTAAACAGGCAAATAATGCAAAGATTTTGTTGTTGTTGTTGACTCTTTATATATTTATTGCTAAAATTGTGGTCAAATACTCATAACATAAAATCTACCATCTTAACCACTATGAAGAGTTCAGTTCAGGGGCATTAAGAACATTCCCATTTTGTGCCACTAGCACCACCATCCAGCCAGGAACTCTCTTTATCTATAAAAATGTGTTAACAGTCTTCACACAACACCAAAAATAGCATCTCCAAAAGCAGTACTATTCTGAATTTATAAACCTCCATTGTATGAATTTAAGGCATTTCACAAACATTGCTTTGTCCATCCTTGTGATGACCTTATATAGAAGCAGATAGGAGAGCAGACAGATCAGACAGAAAGAAGGAAAGAGACCCAGGGGATATCCTGCTGCTGCTGCTGCTGCTAAGTCGCTTCAGTGGTGTCCGACTCTGTGCGACCCCATAGACGGCAGCCCACCAGGCTCTGCCGTCCCTGGGATTCTCCAAGCAAAAACACTGGAGTGGGCTGCCATTTCCTTCTCCAATGCATGAAAGTGAAAAATGAAGTCACTCAGTCGTATCTGACCCTTAACGGCCCCATGGACTGCAGCCTACCAGTCTCCTCCACCCATGGGATTTTCCAGGCAAGAGTTCTGGAGTGGGTTGCCATTGTTTGCTCAATTTCACTTTGACTCACAGAAACTCAGTGGATCACCCAGGTTCTCCTAGTTTTCAGATAGCTGAGGATCTTAGAACTCGGATATGTATGTGCCTTTCAGTCTGTTTTCAAAGACTGTGGTGGTTTAGTCGCTAAGTCATGTCTGACTCTTGTGATCCCATGGACTGTAGCCTGCCAGGCTCCTTTGTCTATGGGATTTTCCAGGCAAGAATACTGGAGTGGGTTGCCATTTCCTTCTTCACAGGATCTACCCCACCCAGGAATCAAACCCGGGTCTCCTGCATTGCAGGCAGATTCTTTACTGACTGAGCTATGAGGGGAGCCCCACAAATGAGTGCTTGTTTTCACAAAGTGTGTTTACTTAACAGGCCAGAATATAGGAGTAAGTAGCCTTTTCCTTTTCCAGGGGATCTTTCCAACCCAGGGATTGAGCCCAGGTCTCCCGCATCGCAGGCAGATTCTTTACCAGCTGAGCCGCAAGGGAAACCCAAGAATACTGGAGTGGGTAGCCTATCCCTTCTCCAGGGGATCCTCCTGACCTGGGAATTGAACTGGGGGCTCCTGCATTGCAGGCGGATTCGTTACCAACTGAGCTATCAGGGAAGTCTAAGACTGGGATGATAGCATTAACCAGAGAGGGAAGTTTGACGATAGTGTGGGCTCGCCCTGCCTCAAGGGAAGAGTTTTCTTCATGGACAAGTTGTTGGGATAGGTGTATCATTGTGGGAGTGAGAACTGGGGTCAGGGATACTCTGGCAGAGGTGAGGTATAGGGGGAGGTTCTCGGGTTCTGTCGGTCTCTGGGCCGCTGCTAATAGCGAACTGTGAGCTAACCTGATTATAAGCCTGAGAGAGGAATGCTTGCAGGTACAAAAGGTTTTTCCTGGTCTGGGAATGAAACCTCCATGATCCAGGCTGCACGTGTGCGTGTTTGTGTGTGGCAGGGAGACAACCAAAGAGAGAAAGTCAGGTGGAATTCAGATACAAAAGATGAAAAGAAAAAGTATGTAATTTTTCCTGGCTGTGAATGAGAGATCAGATGATGAAGTTAGTCATCAAAGTTAGTAAACTGCATTCTTTTTTTCAATTTGGTGATATTTTAAAAAATGATATTTTGGTTGGAGAAGAAAACAGAAGAAAATTGTATTCATTGAAAGTTGTGTTTTAGTTAGATTCAACCTTTTGTTTTGGTGGCTGGAAAATTTCTAGTGAATTTCCAGGAACAAGAAAATGGCAGCATTCCTGGTGCAAAGTCTGAATCCTCAAAGTCCAGGAATAGTCATGCATAAACTGTGATTAAAAGACAGAGAATGAACTTAAGAAACAATCAATCTAACAATAGAGCCCAGGAAGTGGGATGCCATCATTTAGCTGGATGTGTGTAGGGAGAAGGGGCTGCTTCTTCATGAACAGAATAGGCAATTAACAGGTGTTGTGGTCTCCACTCAACCAGTTGTATATCATCGGTTTCTCACTGAAAGCACATGGAATAAATATTAACTTTGCTACTGGCCACAGATCCTTACAAGAGAAGATAAAGGTGAAACTGAATAGTGGAAAGAAGGTAAATGAAACAGTACATGAGGAAAATCAAATGGGAAAGAAGTAAGAAAAGAGAAAAAGGTTTTTAAAAATCATATATTAAACTCCAAATGAAAAATGACAGAGTGGTCAGAATTGGAGCAGGTGATCAAGAGAGAGCTTTTCCAGTTTAAAGCTGAGATGACAGTCTGCATCATGATGGAAGACCTCTTAGACAGAACTAGGAGAAGATGGTGCCAGTTGGTGACACATCCTCTAAAGACCAGAAGCCTGGTCCCCATGTCTAGTGGGGCTGAACCCACACGAGTGGGAGCCCCCAGATGGCACCACAGAGCAGCAGCAAGGCCATTGTCCCCTGGGCCTGAAATCTTCAGCTCTTCCCCAGGAGCTGGTTTGGCTCTCGCTCCATCCAGAGTGGGGATGAGCCCTGAGTCTCAGGCAGCAGAAAGGCCACTGGAATCTGGCTGCCCCAACAAACAGTTGTCTGCCTTCATCTCCTTTACAGGGTCTACTGAAGCGGACTTTGTCCTCGGACATAAAACCACAGAACCACAGAATTTCAGTGTAAGGAAAAAGCCTAAGTGTCTCCTCATTTAATCATTTCCAAGCTCTTTTGCTTGAGCATACTACATACTTTGAGCATGTAGCTTCAATTTAAGCATATTCATTCATTTTTAAATGACATATTAGCCTTTTGTACTAATAGATTTATTTTAAAACCTACACAAGACATTATAAATAAATATATAAAAGTTATTTTCTTCCTATCCTCTAACATATTGTCTTCATTTCCCCCAGGGGACATGAAATCTATTTTTAAGACAATTCATCAGATTCAACCAGATGTTTTCATCTATTCTGTAACTCTCTTCCAAAAAAACAATCTCTCTCTTGAATACCTAGAGGGGAGGTCATTCCATTTTGGGGAAAATTCTATATGTTCTCTGGTTGTTGTGTCCCTGGTGGCTCAGATGGTAAAGAATCTGCCTGCTATGCAGGAGACACAAATTTGATCCCTGGGTTGGGAATATCCCCTGGAGAAGGAAGTGGCAACCCATTCCAGTATTCTTGCCTGGAGAATCCCATGGACAGAGGAGCCTGGTGGGCTACAGTCCATGGGATTGCAGAGTCAGAGATGACTTCGCGACTAAATAATAATACTATGTCCCAGGTGGCCAAGGTGGGAGCTTCCATACAGAATTGCACAAGGAGTTTCGGTCAGAGCTCAACACTTCTCTGGGAAAGAGCCCTTGTTCCACATTTGGCTCTCTCTGGATCTCACTGCACTGTGAGCTGTGTGGACAGCAGGAAGTCTCTCACGGCCATGGTAAATATTATGGTTGCCTCTGGTATGCAGAAGAGCAAGAGTGGCTGCATTTGTAGCTTCCAGGTGGCAGACACACAAGTATGAAAGCAGGCAAGGAGGAGCTGGAGGGGTGTCTGGGAAAAAAGAGATCAAGGAAACCTCACTAGTGTGTGATATTTGCTGTAAACAGTCCAAGGTTGTTTGGGGTAAGCAAAACCTTTGACATAGATAAGTTCTTTCTCAGCGACTGTGGGAGCAGGTGTCCCTAAGGAAGGATGAATGAGCCCGGTAGCCGTGGTAGGTTCCATGACTGCTCGGAGGCCCCTGGATGTTAATGTGGACAGCACACAGGGCCCCCTGCCATCTGTAAAACTCACTTTTCAAGATCCTGCAATGAACTGTTTCCTCAGTTCTTCAGCAGAGTTTTTCCAAAGCACACAAACGCTAGCGGTGGAGCTGGTTTGGGGCCAAGAATCCTCAGCCAAGCAAGGGTGCAGAAAGGCCTGGGGGAGAAAAAAATGCAGGCTGAGTTGGTTCTAAAACATCTCAGAATGCTCAGAGAACCGATGGAAACACTTTTTTTTTCCAGGCAGCTTTTTGCAAAAACATTTGAAAGAAAATCTCTCTCAATAATTAAACTGGGTTTGTGTGGGTAGAATCAAACATCTTTCTGGCAATTCAAGATGAACTTTCTCTCTTCCCCCTCCCCTATTCACCTGCTTTTGAATGACAAACTAAATCAGATACTGAGACCACATTTAAAATTATTGTGACTTTTAATTTGAGTTCTTACCGTTTGATATTGAAAGAAAAATATTTATTTTGTGGTAGGTGTTCCAGATTGGAAGCTTCTCTGAGTTTAGAGGAGGCAGAGTCTTCAGGGTGCATAGGGATTGGATAAAACTCAAAGGAAGCATAATTTCGGTTTTAGTTGGCAGTCTGGGGCGGGGGAGGTTAGACTGTGGTAACAGTTGGCTTTTGTTTGTCTGGGAAGTTTTTCTAGCTCCTCAATTCTAGTAATTCTCCCTGCTGCCCTAGTGATGGGGTAAGTGTGTATCCCAGGCCTGGACAATCATTATATGCCGCCTTCCTGACAACAGTGATTGGTGCAAAAGTTGGATCCACGTCTCAGACAGGGCTTTGCTGAGGTCTGATATGTAAATATATATAAAGGTAAGGATGAAAGTGTATATATATATATATATATATATACATAATTTAATTAATTAATTTATTTTTGGCTGTGCTAGTCTTCGTTGCTTTTCTCTAGTTGCAGTGAATGGGGGCTACTCTCTGGTTGTGGTGTTTCTCATTGAAGTAGCTTCTCTTGCTATGGAACACCAGCTCTCAAGTGTGTACTTAGGCAGTTTTTGCAGCACATGGGCTCAATAGTTGCAGTTCCCAGGCTCTAGAGCACAGGCTCAGGAGTTGTGGCGCACAGGCTTGGTTGCTCTGCAGCATGTGGGATCTTCCCAGATCGGGGATGGAACCCGTATGTCCCATATCCACCCATATTTACAGGTGGATTCTTTACCACTGAGTCACCAGGAGAGCCCTCATTCCCACCTTTGAACTGGAACCTGATCCTGATAATGTGACAAGGTCTTATCTCCATCATGACGGCTTTAGGTTCAACCTTCAGTGTGTCTCCCCCGGAAAATGACAGTAACCTTTTCCCTGTCCTCCTGCTCCTGCTTTGCCTTGATGCAGTCCATTTTCCATACAGAAAGGAGGTCATTTGGTTGTCTGCTTGCACAGAGTTTGGAAACATTAATTACAGCCTGTCACTCCTCTGCTCAGTCCCTTCAAAGGATTCTCACCTCACTCCGAGGAAAGCCAGTGGTTTTTTTCTGCAACCTCTGTCCTCTCCTCCTTAGAGCTCATCAGCCTCCTCTGCTCCTGATCGATTCTCCACTCTCTGACATGGCTATCTTTTCATTTTTGTGCACTATATTTTTATCTCTCTGGTTTTTATTGTTGCTTTCATTGCTGTATCCTGTATGTCCAAGGGACCCTGGAACACAGTGAGTACCATGAATTCCAGGACTGGTCTCCAAATTGCTGGTTCCCTCCGCTCTTGCCTTCATTCTGTATCCAAACTCTTCCCAGCCACCTGAGCCTACACATTTCCTTTTTTTTGTTTAAGCTAGTTTGAGTTGTGTTGGAAATTTTCAAACCTTGAGATTTGGGGGAGACCTGGCTTGAAGCTCAACATTCAGAAAACAAAGATCATGGCATCTGGTCCCATCACTTCATGGGAAATAGATGGGGAAACAGTGGAAACAGTGTCAGACTTCATTTTTTTGGGCTCCAAAATCACTGTGGATGCTGATTGCAGCCATGAAATTAAAAGACGCTTTCTCCTTGGAAGGAAAGTTATGACTAACCTTGATAGTATATTAAAAAGCAGGGACATTGCTTTGCCAACCAAGGTCCGTCTAGTCAAGGCAATGGTTTTTCCCGTGGTCATGTATGGATGTGAGAGTTGGACTGTGAAGAAGGCTGATCACCGAAGAATTGATGCTTTTGAATTGTGGTGCTGGAGAAGACTCTTGAGAGTCCCTTATACTGCAAGGAGATCCAACCAGTCCATTCTAAAGGAGATCAATCCTGGATGTTCATTGGAGGGAATGATGCTAAAGCTGAAACTGCAATACTTTGGCCACCTCATGCGACGAGTTGACTCACTGGAAAAGACTCTGATGCTGGGAAAGGTTGGGGGCGGGAGGAGAAGGGGACGACGGAGAATGAGATGGCTGGATGGCATCACCGACTCTGTGGACATGAGTTTGAGTGTACTCCGGGAGTTGGTGATGGACAGGGAGGCCTGGCGTGCTGTGATTCATGGGGTCGCGGAGAGTCGGGCACGACTGAGCGACTGAACTGAACTGAACTGAACTGTACGTTGCTAAAGATGAAATAAATGGAGCTTTCTGCAAGTTTTTGACGTTGGTTCAAACTAAGTGCTCTAAAGATGCCATTTGTTGAACCACCTCTCCACAGAACCATTTTGTATACTTTGGCTGCGCCCCAGACAAAACTTAGATCAGATATCTAGGGCTGAGAAAGCAACAACAGAAGCAATAGTAGGTAACATTTATTGAACACATACTACATGCGAGATTGCACGCTACATGGCTTCACACACATTACCTCATTTCATCCTAACAATAGTTCTATCAGGTAGTACTGCTGCAATCTCCTCTAAACATTTGAGGAAATAAATTGAGGTACAAAGATTACCAGTGTCTTACAGGAAGCCAGTGATAAAAACCAGTTACTAATCCAGGCAATCTGATGCCAGAGCCTAAGATTTTTTATAATTTGGTTTTTATTTTTATAAAAATTCAATACACATAGTTTTGAATCAAATAGTTCTCAAAGCTCATCACTAAAAATATCAGTCAATCAATCCCCTAGCACCACACCCAGCTGTCCTACTTCCTCCCTCTCAATGCTGTCACTTTCAGTTATTTTACTTTTTCTTTTCATATTTATGCATGGGCCTCTCATTGTCACTGTTCACTGGTGGCTCAAAGGTAAAAACCTGCCTGCAGTGCAGGAGATGCAGGTTCAGTCCCTGGGTGGAGAAAATCCCCTGGAGAAGGAAATGGTAATGCACTCCAGTGTTCTTGCCTGGAGAATTCCATAAAGAGAGGAGCCTGGTGGGCTACACAGTCCATGGAGTCGCAAAAGAGTCGGACGTGACTGAGCAACTAAACAACAACACTTTGTGATCTTATGCTTTTTTAAGTTTTAAGTATTAACTTTTACCTTCCCACACGGAAGATGATGGCAGAGATGTTACTGCACATCACTTCTCACTTCTCCTAGTGTAGCTGCATCATACTTTGATAGTATAACAGCAGATTACATCATTTGGATTACATAAATGCTATGTAGTACACTTACTACATTGTTATTTTTTCATTTCTTAAACAATTCTATTCTTGTTCTAAGTTGTAATCTCTGTTGCTACCTCTCTGAGAGTAACGATGACAGTTTTCTATTTGTTTTTGACAAGGGTAGGAAGTAACTGTCACTTTTTTCTATTTGACTGTTCTGAAGCTTGCCTTTCATGTCTGAGACTTGGCTCAGATGACCTATAATCCTTGGCTGTTTGTATCCAGGTGTTAGAGGGGAGCTAAAAATCAGACTGGAAACCATGTGCACAAGGGCATCTATGGTACGTCACTGGGCATTTGAATCTCAGGCTGATCATATCTCCCAGAGAAGAATCTTCCAGTCTCTTGTCTGAAGAGTGTTACCCTGGATGCTAGCATTTAGGAGTAGAGTCAGGGAGGGAGGCTGGAATATTTTAGTTAGTCCTTCTGTTTTCAACCAAGTACTCTGGCCTGAGTACACAACTCGTCTGGTGTCTGTAGATCCTCTTCAGAGAATAAGACTCCAGTCTATTGGGAAGGAGTGTGGCCAGAAGAGACATCCGTTCATCTGTGCCTAGCTGGGAAGGGGATCTATACACGTTCCTGCCTTGGAACTAGACTTTTAACCAACTACCTTCTTTTCTGTCCCTTGTATATCCTCACTTCTAAAGGAATCTGTGCTACCAATTCCTGAGGCTTTTGAAGGTTCTGGATGCAAATTGAGTTGTTTCTCAGATTCCCCGCTGCTGACTTAGGGTGATTCTGCCCAGAACCTGACCCAGTTACCACCTGTCCCTCTGCTTTTAATGAACACTGAGCACGTGCACATACACCCACAGATGTTTGTGCATATTTGTTATATTAGTTTCTGCCTCATCTCTTGTGCTAGTAACCTTATGCCAAATTCTCATTTTGCTGAGGATACAGACAGGAGTAGAGTTACATGAGTGTGTTCAACCATCGTATTTATGGAGGGGCCAGAGCCCTTAATCCCCAGCTCCACTGAATGATAGACAATCAGCTATCTTCACGCTCCTGAGTATTGTCTTAGCACTTTCACGATTTTTGTTTTTCTCAACCTAATCAGACAGGTCATGAGGCTGTCATGTGTCCATAGCACAGATAAAGGATGACATGGAAACAGTAAGGGACTATGCCAGGATCACACTGCAGGCCTTCTGACTTCTATCCAATGCCATTTCCGCATTTTCATATTGTATCCTGGCCTATATTGAGGAGACCATCTGCCATTAGGAAGGATGATGCTCTCAGGTCCCACCAGTGATCCTGGGAAAACATGATTCCGTTTATCACCTTGGTTCAAATTTCAGGTTCATTGCCTGAGTCTACAAAGAAGAGAAATAGGAGAGGGAAGCAGGTTATAGAACTCTTTTATTCCATGCTTGCCTTTCTTTATCTGCTCCAACTGCTCAGGCTGCTTGTTATTTAGGAGCAGATAAATGCAGAGATGACCACATTTGGAAGAGCTACAAAGGATGCTAAAAAGGCATGGGGCTTCCCAGGCACAGGAAGAATGAGTCAAACAGTGAATTTGTTCCCAGGCTGAAGAAAGATACTGTACCGAAACAGAAATTGGCCCTCCAGATGACGTTTGGAAGCCAAATGAACTGTAGCACTTTAAGTGGTGAGGTCAATGGCTCAGCTAATTGTGGAAATGCGGGGATTCCTCACTGACCCAGCAATCCTTGTGATCCATGGCTGAAGACATACATTGTGAAGGCAGTGTGTGCCGGTTGATCTATGAAAACAGGAAGACCTGGGCAGCCCCAGCTAATGTACTTGCCTATGCTGTCCTTCTCCTGAGCTAAGGATCACTGGCAAAATCCAGTTGTCTGGCCTAAAAAACAAAAGTGGACTAAATGGTATTAATAAAAATAAATCTAAATATTATGATGAGTGGGCTGGGCTTCATAAGGTGCAAACAGAAAGCTGCATTATTTTATCTTTTTCTGGTGTGTTTGAATCCCTTCTGTAATTCTGTCAGCAAGTTCATCCCTATTGCTTGGGGAAAAACTCAGGCAGGTCCACCGATCTTGTCACTGCTAGTAGTAAAATGTCTCTGGGTCCTCTAGATCTCAAGATAAGTCTCATTTCAGAAATTAAGCATTTCAACAATTGAATGTACACATCAAAACTCAAAACTTCATCCAAAGTTAAAGCTTTTCTCCTTTTTTGTGTCTGGTTTGGGTTCAAGATCTGCCATTGGGACTTTTCCTCCTATTTCTTCTTCCTGACACTGCTCCTGGCTTCTCTGAAGCTGGATTTGACCCAAGGGAGGTGTGGGGAGAGACCAGAGGTCTTTCTTGACTGGCCCAGGTGTAGTCAGACAGTGGATCAGACATGATCGTAGGTGACTATTTCTCTCATGGAGGCCCTTTCTAACTGTGGACAACATGGTGAGGACCCCTGGATGGCCCTTATGATGACCCCTCCTTCGGTCTTGGGATCTCTGCCTGGAGATCCTTCTGTTGAATGGCCAAGCTCCTCCAGGAAGCCCTATGGTGGGAAGGGGATATTTCATGGCCTGTGAGCATCACCTCCCCACTCAGCCCAGACCCACTTCCTTTTCCCTCAGTTCTTCCTGCCCAAGCCTGGGGTCACAACTTCTGCCCTAAGGTTTCCCAGGCAGGTATAAGGGGCCAGTGTTTGTGTTCTGCACACACTCCAGGGGAATGCGGTCACATTAAAAACTCTGTCACCATGCTCCATTCTATTCTGGCAGCACCTTCCATGGCCTTGAAGAGAGGAAGGTCCTCTCTCCTCTGCTGGGGTGAGAGGAAGTGAGCAGTGTCTATAGCACCCACCTCTCTGGATTCTATAGCATCCATCTTTGGATATCTAGGTGGGTGATGGTATTTGCCTTTTTTGGATGCTTTCTGAGTCCTACATTGGTCTGACGCCTACTGGCTTGTTCTTGACCTATGGAAGCTGTCAGAGCTGAAAAATGTCCCCCAAAGATACCAAGTCCTGAGCCCCACAACCTGAGAATTTACCTTACATGCCAAAAGACATGGTTAAACTAAGAATCCTCAGATGATACTGTCTTGGATCATCTGGGTGGGCTCAATACAATCAAAAGCATTCATCCACAAGGGAGGCAGAGGGAGATTTGACACATAGAGGATAGGAGGCAGTATGATCATGGAGGCAGAGAGGAGAGAGCTGTAGTCACAAGCCAAGGAGTGCCAGTGACTCCCAGGAACTGGAGAGGCAAGGAGCCCATCCTCCCCAGAGCCTCCTGAGGGAGTGTAGCCCTGCGGGTACCTTGATCTCAGCACAGTGATACTGATTTGGGACTTTTGGCCTCCAGAACTTGGAGAGAGTAAATTTCTGTGTTTTAAGCCACCCAACTTGGGGTAACTTGTTACAGCAGCCACAGTGTCAGCCAGGAGAAAAGCAGGAAGAATTCCACTTTAAATTATATTGTAAAAGAAACAATTTTAAAAATTATCTCAATGCCTCTTGAGACCCGGGTCTCCTCCTCCCTCCACAGGGAGTATACCCGGCATGTTGCTCCCTGTTATCCCTGGGAGCTCCTCTGAAGAAAAATTAATACAAAACCTCTCAAGGAAAGCTACAGATGTGTATTAACAGTGATTTTTTTTCAAGCATACGTGGATCAAGGATGCTGCCTAAGAATGGGACCCTTAAGATTTTATCCATAGAGATTATGTCAAAGAAAGAATGACAGAGGTCAGCAAGTGACAAAACACCTGCAGAAAGCTGCCCCAGCCCCTTGGTCAGAGGCAATAACAAATGCGGAGACATCCCCAGTCCAACCATTGAAACCTGGTTCAACCCGGGTCTCAATGCCTCTGAGACACGGGTTTCCTGCATTGTAGGCGGACTCGTGCACTGCAGGCAGATTCTTCACCAACTGAGCTACAAGGGAAGCCAGATGCCTCTGAAAGGGGCTGCTTATCACTTTTGCTGGTCATGTTGATAAATTTGACTTTTAATGAATATGAATCAGTCTGAGGGATATGATTGGACCAGGGATGTCTCTGCATTTGTTATTGCCTCTGACCAAGAGGCAGGGGCAGCTTTCTGCAGGTGCTTTGTCACTTTCTGACCTCTGTCATTCTTTCTTTGACATAATTTCTGTGGATAAAACCTTCTTAAGGGTCCCATTCTTCGGCAACATCCTTGATCCACATATGCTTTAAAAAAATCACTGTTTATACACATCTGTGTCTTTCCTTGAGAGGTTTGGTATTAATTTTTCCCCAGAGGAGCTCCCAGGGATAACAGGGAGCAACATGCCAGGTGCACTCCCTGTGGAGGGAGGAGGATTCCCTTGCTGAAGATAAGAGATGTGATTGATATTTCTGACGCATGACTGGCTTCCAGGTTTGGCATCCTCACTGTTGACTCATAGATCTGCAGTAGAAACTGAAGTTGTGTAGTCCAACTCTTACACTTTTCAGAAAACAGAGTTTTCAGTTTTCAACCCTCAAGAGCTGCTGAGTTCCCCTATGAGTGGCAAAGTCAGTGTCACTCCCAGGCCAGGCTTGTGGCCCTGGAGAACTGGGTCACACAATTCCCCTCCCTGTGCTCGTTTCCTCATCTTCAGAGAGGAAAGAGGGGGTGGGAAGCATCATTTGCTCATTCAACAAACAGTTGTTGGGCAGTTGCCACAAGCCGGATCTCCTGCCAGGTGCTGGACACCAACCAATTTGCCCCAGACCAATAGGACTCAGCCTGGTGAGCTACATACTCCTTTCAGACCCCTCCTTTCAAGCGAAGACTCCCAGTCCACTGTATATAACAAAGAAAAGCAGGAGGAGGGCAGGCGGGGTGGGAAGAGGGGCAGACACTGAGAAACTAAGTGAACCCTGATCTAGGTGCCTCCCAACCCCTGATGGTCCCAGGGTGACCAGGAACCCCAAGACTCAACTACTGAGCTTGAAAAAGGCTATTTAGAGCCCAGCTTAGTACAGAGGCCACAAGTCCTGACTCTGAGGATGTTCTACTTGGCTTCTAAACCTGACATTGCTGCTTCCTAGGGTTGGTCTCCTATTCAAATTGCTTAATCCCTTTGTGTTTCAATATCCTCATCAATAAAATCAGAGTATTACCTAATTCTAACAATTCCTAACTCCTGGAGTATAGAGAAGATTAAATGAATTCATTCATTCACAAAAGTGTCTAACACAGTTAGCACTCAGAAATGTCAGGTGATAGAATTTATGAGCTTGTGAATTACCTTTGGACTCTCCAGTGTCCTACATACTCTTCTTGTTCGTCAATCAGAGTGGACAATGTCAGTGGAACACACTTGAAAGTTTGGGAAAATTCCACTCGACTTCAAAGCACTTTGATGAACAATCATGTAATTCCTGCCTTCTGATGGACAGGACTGACCTTCAGCAAACCCTGGGCCCTGATTGGAGTGAAACCCAGTCAAGGGGGACAGAAGGGAAACCATGTGGGGCTTCATCTCACTCTGCCAGGGAATGGATATCTCTTTGCAAGTTAACAACCAAAGAGTCAGAGGGAAATTGCTTTTGTTGGAGGATGATGCCTTTGCCACTAAAAAGTTTTTCCTTCTTGCCGAACCCTTAACCAAGATCCAGCAAAAACATGCATGACAAAAATTGGGAGTGTTCCAAAGCAGACCAGAGAGGAATTTTCATTTTGGAGACAAGAGTGAGAGTTGGGGGAGAGGGCAGAAAGGAACAGGAAAAGGAGACAGGCTTGGGCAAAATGTTTGGGATGGGAGGTGAAGGAGGGTACATGGATCTGCTCAGTAAGGACGCTCATTCTGCAATATAAAGTTGGTGCTCAGGGCCCCGGGAGCCTGCATCCTGGACAGCAGCAAACAGATGGGATCTGGAGGGCCTACAGATGACTCTGGGGGAAACTTCAGCTGGTGGCAGAAGCAGCTGGGGCCGGTGGCCACCTGTGCTCTGGCGCCCACGCTACCCACCTGGTCCGTCTGCAGTTACTCAATCCACCAATTACAGTGGCAAAGCCCCAGGGCTCCAGATCAAGTTCCGAAGGAAGGCTGACGTCAGACCCAAGGAAGCAGTGCTTCCTTTCTGGTTGCATTGTAACTGACCACGCAGCTTGTGGCAGGCTTCCCCTGAGTCGCAGAAACTGTGAGGAAAGCGAGCCTGGGCTGAGTGTCCCCAGTTGTCACCTGGATGCCCTAGCACCTGTTTGTTCCTAGTCAGTGGGAGGGGGAGGAGGAGGAAGAGATGGAGGTGGGGGTTGCCTCAAATCCCCGACCCTGCTGGAAAATAACCCCATGCTTCCTAGGAGAGTGTCACTTTCGTGTATAAAAAGAGCATGGGCACAGCAGTTGAGGATGAGCCAACAAGAAGGAAGGTCAGCCTATCAGAGATTGAATAGCTAAAACATCACAGACACTGGATCTGGAAATTTATGTGTATTCTCTGACTTATCCTCAACAATGATGCTTTAAGGTTATGATTACATCTTTAGAGGTGAAGAAACCCAGGCTCACTGATTTCAATCACTCCTCAAGACCACATAGCTGGATTCGAACCCAAGCCTGTCCTAGTCCAAGGAAGGAGTTCACCTGAGTGACTCCTAAATATTAGACTGGTTTGAGGAGCTGCTTAAGTATCCACATGTCCACTCTCACCCCCAGAAACTCCAATTCAGAAATTCTGAGCTGAGACTGGGGAATCTGCCTCTGCAGATGTTTAGAGGCCCTCCTGGTGATCCCAGGCATCAGACCACTGGACAGCACTGCCTCCCACAGCAGCACTTGGGCTTGTAATGGGCCTTGTGGCTGGGGGAGTTCCATCACCAAACCTGCCTTGATCCATTAAAAACCCCTTTATTCCAACCCCTGACTTTCTTTGGGAAGACTTTTCCAGCACCTGGTTGCCCTGCTTCATACCTGTCCCTCGTAGAGCCTCTCTGAAGTTGGAATCTCTGTAAACTTAGTCAGAGATTTCTTTGTTTCACAAACACCTCTGTAGCAGTAACTCTGTGCCAGGTGTGCTTTATATTTTGCTTTTTTATTTTTTTATTTTTTTCAAAAACAATTTTAGGAATCTTTACTTAAAAACAACCTTATCTTAAAATGGAGTACTTTGGTTTTACGAACAGTGAGCAAAGTACAGAAGCAAAAATGCATTACAGGAGCATTAAGTTCTACATTAGGTCACAGCATATTTTGCTTTTTTTTTATTGTTTAGCAATATGGTTTTTATTTTAGGATTTCGTTAGCAATTTAAATATTAAACTCAGTGCTAATTCAGCCACAAAATTACAAGCTCAGTTCTTTTTGGTATGTATATTTGTACACAGGCCTTTTAAAGAATAATTGTTTCAGGTTTATCAAATAATTGAGGTTCAGATGCTTTCGCTATAACATAAAATACATTTTAAATGGGAAGTGCTATTCAAGGTGTCTGTATATGGATGGATGTATAGTGTAAAATGTTCTCTGTCAAATAAGTCCCAGAGATAGGCTGAGTATTTCGATGGGTTTCCAGATAAAGGTTGCTCTTGTTGACAGCATTATGTAGGACAACAAGAAAACTGCTTTTTTCTACTTCCTCGGTGATCTCCCTCTGCTTCATTCAGTTCTCTTAAGGCAGGAAATGAGCACAGTTCCCACGGAAGCTCCAGTTAAAACTTGAGGCACTGGCTTGGGTGGAAATTTTGTTGGAGAAAGTGTTCTACCAGGTGTTCTCCTACAGTCCGTATTCCTTTCAATTGTGTCTCTCTACATTGTTGCTGTTTAGTTGCTAAGTTGTGTCTCTCTGTACCTGAATGTATACCTTGCAGGCTGCATTTCTGAAGGGTCTCTGCCATGTTGCCTTATTTTTGCCTGTGCCGGGTATGCGTCAATCCTTTACGGATGCAATCAGTTCTCATTTTTGCAGTAATTGTGTGTTTAAAGTCACAGCAGACACTGAAGTAGCAAATACCGTACCCATATTCCCAGAAGAAAGTCACGGTTACGTTCCTTCAAGCCTCTAACCGCAACATTTTCATCAACTGATCAGCACATAACTTGTTTTATCTGAGTTTCTGTTTAAAGACACCTTGTTTAATAGATACTGTGAACTCATTAACATTGAGCTCACAGCCAACAGCACGCTCACACGTGCCTGGACAAAGCTTATCTAACACATGTATTTCCTCTGAAAGATCCTTCCACAGCTTTCTGCAACTACAAACACCAGTCAGCACTTCTCAGCACTTTGTTTAGGGGCCACTATGTGCAACAGAATTATTAATAAAAAAGCACAAAAATGCAAAAAACATAACCCTAAGTAGACTTCAAAAAGGACACTTAACAGTCTGAAGATGAAATAAGAAGGCAGAGCATTGTCTTGCTCCACACCACCTGGGAACGTGACATGGGGAGACTAAAATTCTTCATCACATGTGCCAGAATGACCACAAAAATTCCCTGAGTATTGATTTTGGGGATTACAAATGAATTTAGCAAGTTGGAAAATTCTCAAATTGTGAGAATGAACTGTGTTAATATGTCTAATCTTCACAACAAAAGCACAAGGTAGGCACAATCATCCCTAATCCTGACGCCCTTTAGAAAAGTTACCAGCAAATTCCAGAAATGTCACTCCCATTATAACAGATGAAAAGCCTGAGTCATAAAGAGGGCAAGGTGACACAGCTAGTAAGTATCAAAAATCTGGATTTAAACCTAGTATATCTGGCTGCACAGTTAACCAGATAACCATGATACTCTCTGGGGAGTGCAAACTTATCTGTGAACTATACAATTGACCCAGCTCAGAATTTGCCCACCAGAGGGATGTTGATATAATGTAAGAGGAAAAAAATGAACAATTTTTCATCGTTGTAGGCGTAGTGGGTAATCATTATACCTGCTGCCTGAGTTCCCTTAAATTTGGATTTCTCAAAGTGTGTTCCAGGACTCCTGTCTTCAGAACAATTTTTGTAATGCAGCTTCTCAGAGATTTTGGTTGAACTGATGCGAGGTGAGGGCTACATTTTCAGTAGATTCTTTAAGGAAGTCTGATGTTTTAGGACTTTGAAAGCACTGTCTAAAATTCAGTACTATCTTGAATAAAAATGACAAAAATAATATTTGTGAAATCTGTAGCATTCGAAGTCCTTCAAACTTTGTTTTTAAGGTTCTCTTTTTTGTTTGTCTTATTTCCTGAATAGGGTGGTGGGAGGAAAATGGGTCCAATAAGGATTATTGAAAACTCAATTACAAATTTCAATGAGTTGCTTCAAGATTTCCATAGTAGCAAAAATTAAAGAAAATTCACCCAGAGATCTTTTTAGAAGAATGGATTCTTACCTAGCTCAAACTCATCAAACACTTTGGCCTAGGGAGAAGAAAGTTCTTAACCTTCTCTGCTTATCAACTTCCCCAAGATCTGGCCTTTACAAGAAAAGAAATTACAAGTTTACTTGAAAACAGGGGAGAAATAAGATTAGCTTGTTAATATTTTTAGAAATCTGAGGACTTAAAAATAACAACTCAGGGATTGTTATATCATTGTGTTCATTTGTTAAAATGCACTTATATACTTGTGACTTATATACCAGTTCATTAGTAAATTGTAGTTCAATAAAAAATCTACAGAAATAAAAAATTAGACTGCTTTTGCATAATTCTACTTGATTTCTCTCCTTTCTGACATATCATAGAGGAGATTTGCGTGTGCACCAACTTTCTTTGGAAATTTTGTTCTCACTTGTTTAGCCCTGTGCAGAAGTCAAAGGAGTAATACCCAGAGGGGTTGCAGAAACATTCAGCTTAATGTTACCTCTGGTGAGAAGGGATGGGTATGGACTTGCTGTGCCTTCTATGTATTCCTCTTTAAAATTGGAATGCACTATAGTTGTTTCAAAGAAACAGTTATTTACCTCATCAAAGAATCTAACTGTAAAACCAACTACCATCCCAGGTTCCAGGCAACTCAGTGGTCACAGAGCCCTCACAAAGGGCAGTCTCGCTTTTATGAGATTTTCTGTCCAGGCACCAACTCACTGATCTCATCTTCTCCTTACACCAGCTCACCATTATCTAGGAGCTTGGAAGATGAACATCTTGCAATCATTCATGACTGTAAACTCTGAACTATGGTCCCAGATGGAGCTCTTTTCCATATACATGCATTTTATCTTTGAACAACACAGGCTTGAACTGTCCATGTTCACTTAGGCAGATTTTTTTTTTCCCCAGTGGTAAGTACAGTACTATGCAATGCATGGTGGCTTGGATCCTTGATTGTGGAACCACGGAGGTGGACTGCGGGGCTTGAGCATCCAGTGAGTTGGTTGTCCATGGTGGGTCCTGGAAACTGCCCCCACCTGAGGACATCAAGGGATGACTATACTTCTCTCTTTAGCAACAATAGCTTTAGAGATTAAAAGATGGAACAGCTTGCTTTTCAAGTAGAAAAGGAAGTCCACTGACCCTGACTGACTTATGAGGCAAAATACTGATGCTCACTGTGTTCCTTCCCTTGACCAGCTTCCAGGGAGGAAGCAGACAAGGTGGCTGGGTGACACACCAGGGCTCCGGGATGAGGACAGGACTTGGGTTTTGTGACAGGATAATGTATTTCCCAACCAATGAGCTGCTTCTAATTGTAATGTTTTTCTTGGGCTAAAAGATTTGTTCTCTGGCATTTTTGGCGATGTGTGTAACAAGGCTGGCCTTGCGGCAATCATCAGCATAATTGTCATTTCACACTTGTGTTTGCCTACATCTCTGAATTTATGCTCCCAGTTAGAGTTAAGAGGCTCAGCCCTCCAATAGCGATAGCCACAGCTGGCCTTTCAGAATCTAAAACGGATTACTATGAATCATCTTCAGGTTTCTTCCTTCAGGATTCTTCTTTCCTTCCTGGTACCTAGAAGGCAGTATGGGATTTTGATTCGGAAACCATTCACACATTTCTCACACGAGGACAGTGACCTCCTTTTGAACTCAGGTGTTCTGCACACCTGGATGATAATATGTTTCAGAGTCTCAAAGAAGTTGCCTGATCTGACAGCTTTGAGGGAATTAAAAAATGACTCAAACAAAAGTAGATAATTAGCAATTGTATCAGTTCAGTTCAGTTGCTCAGTCGTGTACGACTCTTTGCAACAACATGAATTGCAGCACGCCAGGCCTCCCTCTCCATCACCAACTCCCCAAGTTCACTCAAACTCATGTCCATCGAGTCAGTGTTGGATCCAGCCATCTCATTCTCTGTCGTCCTCGTCTCCTCCCGCCCCCAATCCCTCCCAGCATCAGAGTCTTTTCCAGTGAGTCAACTCTTCACATGAGATGGCCAAAGTATTGGAGTTTCAGCTTCAACATCAGTCCTTCCAATGAACACTCAGGACTGATCTATTTTAGGATGGACTGGTTGGATCTCCTTGCAGTACAAGGGACTCTCAAGAGTCTTCTCCAGCACCACAGTTCAAAAGCATCAATTCTTCGGCGATCAGCTTTCTTCACAGTCTAACTCTCACATCCATACATGACCACTGGAAAAACCATAGCCTTGACTAGACAGACCTTTGTTGGCAAAGTAATGTCTCTGCTTTTTAATATACTATCTAGGTTGGTCATAACTTTCCTTCCAAGGAGTAAGCGGCTTTTAATTTCATGGCTGTTATCACCATCTGCCTTGATTTTGGAGCCCAAAAAATAGTCTGACACTGTTTCCACTGTTTCCCCATCTATTTCCCATGAAGTGATGGGACCAGATGCCATGATCTTAGTTTTCTGAATGTTGAGCTTTAAACTCTCCTCTTTCACTTTCATTAAGAGGCTTTTGAGTTCCTCTTCACTTTCTGCCATAAGGGTGGTGTCATCTGCATATCTGAGGTTATTGATATTTCTCCCGGCAATCTTGATTCCAGCTTGTGCTTCTTCCAGCCCTGCGTTCCTCATGATGTACTCTGCATAGAAGTTAAATAAGCAGAGTGACAATATACAGCCCTGACGTACTCCTTTTCCTATTTGGAACCAGTCTGTTGTTCCATGCCCAGTTCTGACTGTTGCTTCCTGACCTGCATATAGGTTTCTCAAGAGGCAGGTCAGGTGGTCTGGTATTCCCGTCTCTTTCAGAATCTTCCACAGTTTATTGTGATTCACACAGTCAAAGGATATGACATAGTCAATAAAGCAGAAATAGATGTTTTTCTGGAATTCTCTTGCTTTTTCAATGATCCAGTGGATGTTGGCAATTTGATCTCTGGTTCCTCTGCCTTTTCTAAAACCAGCTTGAACATCTGGAAGTTCACGATTACTGAAGCCTGGCTTGGAGAATTTTGAGCATGACTTTACTAGCATGTGATATGAGTGCAATTGTGCGGTAGTTTGAGCATTCTTTGGCATTGCCTGTCTTTGGGATTGGAATGAAAACTGACTTTTTCCAGTCCTGTGGCCACTGCTGAGTTTTCCTAATTTGCTGGCAATTGTATCAGTAGATGTCAAAATACCTGAAAGGCTCTCAGTTGGATGCCCAAGAAGAAATCTAATTGAAACTCTTTCCTTAGCACATTTGTAAAATGTGGATGTGAGTGTGACTATATTTTTCTTTTTTTGCTTGTTACTACATTGCAAGTTAAGCAAGTTAAGTAGTAAAAAGCGAAAAAAAAAAAAAAAGAAGAAAGAAAGAAAAAAATCGTTACACTCATGTCCACATTTTTCTTTTTTGCTGGTTACTGCATTGCAAGTTGGGTTGGGATCCCCTGGAGTAGGAAATGACAACTCACTCCAGTATTCTTGCTTGGGAAATCCTACAGACAGAGGAGCATGGTGGGCTACAGTCCATGGGGCTGCAAAGAGTCAGACACGGCTGAGTGAGTGACACATGTTACCAGTTGGTTGAGACCTGAACCAGTGTGTTAAACAGTGGGCTATAAGGAGAAGGACGGCCTTCCATGGTGGGAAGAATCTGCCTGCAATGCAGGAGACCCAGGTTCAATCCCTGGGTCAGGAAGATTCCATAGAGAAGGAAATGGCTACCCACACCAGTATTTTTGCCTGAAAAATTCCATGAACAGAAGAGCCAGGTAGGCTACAGGCCACAGGGTTGCAAAGAGTTGGACACAACTGAGCACCTAACACAAGGAAAAGGATGTCTTTCTGCTGCATTTCAGGGCCACTCCTTGGTTCTGAGGACAGGTGGCCCCTGGGTTAGCAGACAGTGAGACAGAAAACATACCCAGAGCACAGGCAGGAGCTCGTTCGACAGCAGCCTGGCAGTCCTGACACAGAGGAACTGTGTGTCTCCACGGAACCACTCCCTTCTGAGAGATGCAGGTGCCACACAAGCCCTCAGCCTCAAGAAAATTAACCAGCACTCATGTTACGAAAGAAGGGATGAACGCTCAGATTATCAGTTCAAAAACTGAGCATAATAAATGACTACACACAGCACTGAGCTAGATGGTACCCATAATGTATAAAAAAGCAGAATTTTTACCTTCCAGGGACTTGTGATCCAATATTTCTCATATAAGTCAGACATGAAAGCATAGTGCATGCAGTCTTTCTTCTCCTGAGATGAGCCATCAAATGTTGAGGGGAAAATATAAGCGAGGGAAAACAGCAGGTTGAAACGTAGAAATTTACATCTTGCCTCTATCATGGTAATACAGAACTCTAGATGCCCGTGTTCTACCTAAAACTTGAGGAAGGTTATTACATGCATTTTTAGCCTCCCTTCCAGATTCTGCTGTCTCCAATTTTCTATACTAGCAACAGAATTCAGGAGAAATGTTGGATAAGGAACATTCAGTGGTATGGTTAAGTCTTTGCCATCAAAGACATCCATCTCATCAGAGGAGGGTGGCCAGTGGCAGAATGTAGCATGCATGTGTACATGCTAAGTCACTTCAGTTGTGTTCAACTCCTTGCAACCCCTTGGACTGTAGCCTGCCAGGCTCCTCTGTCCATGGGATTTTCCAGGCAAGAAAATCAGAGTGGGTGACCATTTCTTTCTCCAGGGGATCTTTCTGACCCAGGGACGAACCTGCATCTCCTTATGTTTCCTGCATTGACAGGTGGGTTCTTTACTACTAATGCCACCTGGGAAGCCAGAGTCTAGCATAGTATGTTAGACAAATATCTGTAAGAAGTTGAGGTCTTTAGAAATAAAACCTGTAGAGGTACCTTTGGTGGATTTCTTGGTAACTGGCTTCACCAACAGGCAAAGGAATACAGACAGGGCACGTGCGAGGTCTCCTGCCCTTTCCGTTGGGTACTGAGGAGTTTTATCACCAGCACTTTATGGGTGGTCCCTCTGGTCCTTCATCTCTTCATTCAGCGGCCTGCTGCAGATTTCTGCGGTTGATAAGACAATAAACAAATATAGCAGGTGAAGTAAGAACTGTCAGTGCCAAATCAGCATTTACTAAAGATCTACCATGTGTCAGTCCTCGTGTTAGAAACTAGAAGGGTATGTGTCCACATTCCATAGAAGGAAGCTAGGGTTCTCCTCAAAGTAAATCACTCATAAAATATGAGGTTTCACAAAAGGAATAGCCTCACTTTCTGCCAGACCACGTTGTTAAATAGAGCTAGACCCCAGTTCACACTGACGGCACCTTCACAGCTATCCAGGATTACTTTAGTCCATTTCTATAGGACTAGAAACCCTGGATAAATATCTTACAAGTCATGAATCAATTAAACCAGGACTAAACAGCTTCTGACGAAATTTTCTTCAGATAATCACATATCCTAATGTATTTATAAGTAAAACTATAATTTAAATTAAAATGATTAAATAAGTTTTGTCTGGTATATGGTATTTTGGATTAGAAAAAAAACACTAAAAGCCCTTGGAGCCCTCGGTTTCTATACTTTCATTTTGTTTGTTGTGGTTTTAAAAATATTTATAACTCACTTTTAAAATTAAGCTTGTTATTTCAAAGTAATTATAGATTCACATGCAGTTGTAATAAATAATACAGAGACATCCCATATTTCCATTACCCAGTTTCCCCCAGTGACAACATCTTGGGAACTGGAGTGCAATGTTACAGCCAGGATATTGATATGGATACAGGCAAGATAGGAAACATTCCATCATCACAAGCATCCCTCAGAACTATACTCACTTTCCTCCCTCCCCATCACCTGTTTAAACCCTGGGAACCACTAATCTGTTTTTTACTTTCATAGTTTTGCCACCTCAAGAATTATGTAAATAGAATCATACAGTAAGTAACCTTTCAGTGACTTTTCCACTGAGCATCAGTTCAGTTCAGTAGCTCAGTCGTGTTCAACTCTTTGCGACCGCATGAATTGCAGCACACCAGACCTCCCTGTCCATCACCAACTCCCAGGGTCCACCCAAACTCATGCGCATCGAGTCAGTGATGCCATCCAGCCATCTCATCCTCTGTCATCCCCTTCTCCTCCTGCCCTAAATCCCTCCCAGTATCAGGGTCTTTTCCAATTAGTCAACTCTTCGCATGAGGTGGCCAAAGTATTGGAGTTTCAGCTTCAACATCAGTCCTTCCAATGAACATCCAGGACTGATCTCCTTTAGGATGGACTGGTTGGATCTCCTTGCAGTCCAAGGGACTCTCAAGAGTATTCTCCAACACCACAATTCAAAAGCATCTATTCTTTGGTGCTCAGTTTTCTTCACAGTCCAACTCTCACATCCATACATGACCACGGGAAAAATCATAGCCTTGACTAGACGGACCTTTGTTGGCAAAGTAATGTCTCTGCTTTTTAATATACTATCTAGGTTGGTCATAACTTTCCTTCCAAGGAGTAAGCGTCTTTTAATTTCATGGCTGATATCACCATCTGCCTTGATTTTGGAGCCCAAAAAATAGTCTGACACTGTTTCCACTGTTTCCCCATCTATTTCCCATGAAGTGATGGGACCAGATGCCATGATCTTAGTTTTCTGAATGTTGAGCTTTAAACTCTCCTCTTTCACTTTCATTAAGAGGCTTTTGAGTTCCTCTTCACTTTCTGCCATAAGGGTGGTGTCATCTGCATATCTGAGGTTATTGATATTTCTCCCGGCAATCTTGATTCCAGCTTGTGCTTCTTCCAGCCCTGCGTTCCTCATGATGTACTCTTCACATAAGTTAAATAAGCAGGGTGACAATATACAGTCTTGATGTACTCCTTTTCCTATTTGGAACCAGTCTGTTGTTCCATGTCCAGTTCTAACTGTTGCTTCCTGACCTGCATATAGGTTTCTCAAGAGGCAGGTCAGGTGGTCTGGTATTCCCATCTCTTTCAGAATCTTCCACAATTTATTGTGATCCACACAGTCAAAGGATATGGCATAGTCAATAAGACAGAAATAGATGTTTTTCTGGAACTCTTTTGCTTTTTCGATGATCCAGTGGATGATCCAGGTTCCTCAGCCTTAATTCTCTAGAAATTCATCCAGTTTTTGGCCTGTATCAATATTTCATTCTTTTTATTGCTGTGTAGTAGTCCATAGTGAGAATGTAGTGTAGTTAATTTAACCATTCACCTGCTGAAGGGTATATCTATTTCTGGTTTTTGATTTCTAATAAACAGCTATAAAACATCCACATATAGACTTTTATGTGAACATAAATCTTTATATCTCTGGGATAAATTCCCAGGGAATATAATTGTTGGATAGTATGGTAATTGTATGTTTATGTTTTTAGGAAACTGCCAAACTGTTTTCCAGAGTAGCTGGACCATTTTATATTCCTATCAGCAATGCATGAGTGATCCAGTTTCTTCACATTCTTGCCAGTATTTGATGTTGTCACTGTTTTTTTAATTTTAACCATTCTGGGAGGTGTGAAGTGGTATCTCACTATGGTTTTAGTTTCCATTTCCTGAATGGCTAGTGCTGATGAATATATTTTCATGTGCTTGTTTACTATCTGTATCTTTTCTTTGGCGAAATGCCTGGTCACACACTTTGCCCATTTTCTAATTAAATTGTTTTAGTTGTTCTTTTTTTTTTTTTTTTTATGATGGACCCTAAGAGTCATTTATATTGTCTAGACACTAATCCTTTGTCAGATATGTGACTTGCAAATATTTTCTCCCAGTCTGTAGCTTGACTTTCACAGGAAAAATAAAGTCCAATTTATCAGTTTTTATTTGTAGAAATTGTACTTTGCTGTCAATTCCAAGAATCTTTTTTTTGAAAGATAATTGCTTTACAGAATTTTGTTGTTGTCTGTCAAACCTCAGCATGAATCAGCCATATGTATACGTATAATCCCTCCCTCTTGAACCTCCCGGCCATCTCCTGCCCCATCCCACCCCTCTAGATTGATACAGAGCCCCTGTTTGAGTTTCCTGAGCCACACAGCAATTTCCTGTTGGGTATCTATTTTACATATGGTAATGTAAGTTTCCATGTTACTCTCTCCATACACCTCACCCTCTTCTCCCCTCTCCCCACGTCCGTAAGTTTATTCTCTATGTCTGTTTCTCCATTGCTGCCCTGAAAATAAATTCTTCAGGACCATTTTTCTAGTTTCTATATATATGCGTTAGAATACGATATTTATCTTTCTCTTTCTGACTCACTTCTCTCTGTATAATAGGTTCTAGGTTCATCCACCTCATCAGAACTGACTCAGATGCGTTCCTTTTATGGCTGAGTAATATTCCACTGTGTAAATGTACCACAACTTCTTTATCCATTCATCTGTCAATGGACATCTAGGTTGCCTCCACATTCTAGCTATTGTAAATGGTGCTGCAATGAACAATGGGATACATGCGTCTTTTTCAATTTTGGCTTCCTCAGGGTATATGCCTAGGAGTGGGATTGCTGGGTCATATGGTGCTTCATAAAAGGAGAAATTGACAGTAACACAATAATAGTAGGAGACTTTAACACCCCACTCACACCAATGGACAGATCATCAAAACAGAAAGTTAATAAGGAAATACTAGTCTTAAATGATACATTAGATGAGATGGATCTCATTGATATCTTCAAGACAGACCATCCAAATGCAGAAGAATATACCTTCTTCTCAAGTGTGCATGGAACATTCTCTAGGATAGATCACATCTTGGGTCACAAATAAAACCTCAGTAAATTTAAGAAAATTGAAATCGTATCAAGCATCTTTCTCTGACCACAACACTATGAGACTAGATATCAATTACAAGGAAAAAACTGTAAGAAATACAAACATATGGAGATTAAACAACACATTTCTAAATAGCCAACAGGTTACTGAAGAAATCAAAAGGGAAATAAAAATATTTCTAGAAACAAATGACAATGAAAACACGACAACTCAAAACCCATGGGCTGCAGCAAAATTGGTTCTAAGAGGGAAGTTTATAGCAATACAATCCTATCTCAAGACACAAGAAGAACATCGAATAGACAACCTAACTTTATGCCTAAAACAACTAGAAAAAGAAGAACAAAAAAACCCCCAAAATTAGTATCAGGAAAGAAATCAAAAAGATCCAAGCAGAAAATAAATGAAAAAGAAATGAAAGAAATAATAGTAAAGATTAATAAAACTAAAAGCTGGTTCTTTGAGAAGATAAAACAAAATTGACAAGCCTTTAGCCAGACTCATCAAGGAAAAAAGAGAGAAGAATCAAATCAACAAAATTAGAAATGAAAAAGGAGAGGTTACAACAAACAAAGAAGAAATACAAAGGATTATAAGAGACATTATGAACAACTATATGGCTATAAAATGGATAACCTGGAAGAAATGGACAGATTCTTAGAAAAGTTCAATCTTCCAAGACAAAACCAGGAAGAAATAGAAATTATGAACAACCCAATTATAAGCACTGAGATTGAAGCTATGATAAAAAATCTCCCAAAAAACAAAAGCCCAGGACCAGATGGCTTCACAGGAGAATTCTAGCAAACATTTAGAGAAGGGCTAATGCCTATCCTTCTAAAACTCTTTCAAAAGACCGCAGAGGAAGGAACACTTCCAAACTCATTCTACGAGGCCACCGTCACCCTGAAACCAAAACCAGAGACAACACAAAAACAGAAAACTACAGGCCAATATTACTGATGAACATAGATTCAAAAGTCCTCAACAAAATTTTAGCAAACAGAATTCAGCAACACTTCAAAAAGTTCATACACCATGATCAAGTTGGGCTTATTCAAGAAATGCAAGCGTTCTTCAATACACGCAAATCAATCAATGTGATACACTGTATTAACAAACTGAAAAATAAAAGCCATATGATAATCTCAATAGATGTAGGAAAGGCCTTTGACAAAATTCAGCACCCATTTATGATTAAAACTCTTCAAAAAAAATGGGCATAGAAGGAACCTACCTCAACATAGTAAAGGCCATATATGATAAGCCTACAGCAAACATTATTGTCATTGATGAAAAACTGAAAGTATTCCCTCTAATATCAGGAACAAAACAAAGGTGTTCACTTTCACCGCTATTATTCAACACAGTTCTGGAAGTCCTAGTGACAGCAATCAGAGAAGAAAAAGAAACAAAAGGAATCCAGATTGGAAAAGAAGTAAAGCTCTCACTGTTTGCAGATGACATGATACTGTACATAGAAAACTCTAAAGATAGTATCAGAAAATTACTTGAGCTAATCAGTGAATTTGTAAAGTTTCAGGATACAAAATCAATACACAGAAATCACTTGCATTTCTATATACAAACAATGAAAGATCAGAAGGAGAAATTAAGGAATCAATCCCATTCACCATTGCAACAAAAAGAATTAAATATCTAGTGGTGCTGGAGAAGACTCTTGAGAGTCCCTTGGACTGCAAGGAGATCCAACCAGTCCATTCTAGAGGAGATCAATCCTGGGTGTTCATTGGAAGGACTTATGCTAAAGCTGAAACTCCAATACTTTGGCCACCTCATGCGACGAGTTGACTCACTGGAAAAGACTGATGCTGGGAGCGATTGTGGGTAGGAGGAGACGGGGACGACAGAGAATGAGGTGGCTGGATGGCAATCACTGACTCGATGGACATGAGTTTGAGTGAACTCTGGGAGTTGGTGATGGACAGGGAGGCCTGGCGTGCTGTGGTTCATGGGGTCGCTGAGAGTCGGGCACGACTGAGCGACTGAACTGAACTGAACTGAAGGAGACAAAAGAACTGTACACAGAAAATTATAAGACATTAATGAAAGAAATCAAAGACAACATAAACAGATGGAGAGATATTCCATGTTCCTGGGTAGGAAGAATCAATATTGTGAAAATGACTATACTACCAAATGAAATCTACAGATTCAATGTGACCCCTATCAAATTACCAATGGCATTTTTCACAGAGCCAGAACAAAACATTTTACAGTTTATACGGAAACACAAAAGACTCTGAATAGCCAAAGCAGTCTTGAAAAAGAAGAATGGAGCTGGAGGAATCAATCTTACTGACTTCAGACTATACTACAAAGCTATGGTCATCAAGACAGTATGGTACTGGCACAAAAACAGAAATATAGACCAATGGAACAAGATAGAAAGCCCAGAAATAAACCCATGTGTACCTTATCATTGGCAAAAGAGACAGGAATATACAATGGGGCAAAGACAGCCTCTTCAATAAATGGTGCTTGGAAAACTGGACAGCTACATGTAAAAGAATGAAATTAGAGCATTTCCTAACACCATACACAAAGATAAACTCAAAATGGGTTAAGACCAGAAACTATAAAACTCTTATAGGAAAACATAGGCAGAACGCTCGATGACATAAATCAAAACAAGATCCTCTGTGACCCACCTCCTAGAGTAATGGAAATAAAAATAAAAGTAAACAAGTGGGACCTGATTAACTTAAAAGGTTTTGCACAGCAAAGGAAATTTTAAGCAAGGTGAAAAGACAACCCTTAGAATGGGAGAAAATAATAGCAAATGAAATAACTGACAAAGGATTCATTTTCAAAATATACAAGCAGCTCATACAAGTCAATGCCAGAAAAGCAAACAACCGAATCAAAAAGTGGGAAAAAGACTTAAACAGACATTTCTCCAAAGAAGACATGCAGATGGCTAACAAACACGTGAAAAGATGTTCAACATCACTTATTATTAGAGAAATACAAATCAAAACTGGTGGACGAAACTGGAGCCTATTATACAGAGTGAAGTAAGTCAGAAAGAAAAACACCAATGCAGTATATTAACACATATATATGGAATTTAGAAAGATGGTAATAATGACCCTATATGTGAGACAGCAAAAAAGACACAGATGTAAAGAACAGTCTTTTGGACTCTGTGGGAGAAGGCAAGGGTGGGATGATTTGAAAGAATAGCATTGAAACATGTATATTACCATATGTGAAACAGATCACCAGTCCAGGTTCAATGCATGAGACAGAGCACTCAAGACTGGTGCACTGGGATGACCCCCAGAAATAGGATGGGGAGGGAGGCAGGAGGGGATTCAGGATGGGGAACACATGTACACACATGGCTGATTCATGTCAATGTATGGCAAAAACCATTACAATATTGTAAAGTAATTAGCCTCCAATTAAAATAAATTTAAAAAAGAAAAGTGATTGTTTTCTTTATGCATCTAAATATAATGTCAACGAAAGAAGCTGCTGCCCACGTTTGATGACAAAACTGTGGCTAGTTCCTTGGTATTAACCACTTACAGCATACAGATGACTTTCACGCCCACTCCCTCAACCCACCCAAGTGCCAAAAAAGTCTGGTTTCCCTTCAGTCTTCCCATCTGAATACAGCATCTCCATACACCCCAATGTTTAAATTCCAAATCTAAAAATTGCTCCTCTTTCCTCACCAGCCCCCAACCTCCATCCAGGCCACCAGCAAAACTTGTCGGCTCTACTCCCCAAATAGCCCTTCTCACCATCTCACTGCTGCAGTCCTGACCTTCTCTCGTCAGAACTGAAGCAAGAGCTCCCAGATGAGTCTGCCCACGTTCACTCCTGCCCCATGGTCACTCTCTCGTGGCGACAGAGTGTTGTTTCACATCTTCAGCCAAGGCATGCCGCTTCTCTGCTTCTCTCTTCTAATGTTTTTCTCACACACTTGGAATACAAGTCAACCGTCCTAACCAGGATTTCTAAGTCTGCCTTGAATGGCCCTCTGCCTCTGTTTCTCTTGTTCTGCTTTCATCTTGAGCCTCCATCTCCTTTGCCCCCCAACCTCATCGTAACAGCCATCTTTCTGGTTTGCAATCACCGCCATGCTTGCTCTGCCTTAGGGCCTTTGTACTGCCTGGTCTTTCTGCTTGGAATGTTCTTCCTTCTAACCTTTGATGGCGGGCTGCCCTTTGATTTTAGACCTGAACTTAAATGTTACCTCCTCTAGAATATCTTTCCTGATCATCTAATTATATTGATGGATAACCCATCTGTTATTCTTTACAAGTTTACTTCTACAAAAATTCTCAAGCATAACATCTGTTATGCATATCATCTGTTCTGCTTGCATATCATCTGTTCCTTTTTTTGCTTATTTCTTTGAACTCTGTTTTGAAAATATCAATTCAATGACAGAAGAGGGACTTTCTCTTAGTTCTTTACCATCCCTAATAGTTCCTCAGTAAATATTTACAGAATGGCTGAGTGAGGGATCACGGGTCCTTTTCTCATTGCCATGGACTACCAGATGAAGAATAGAACCAACTGGCCATGGAAGATAGGAGAATAAGTTATAGGAAGTGGTTACTAAAAGCAAATGTTCTGAGACAATAAAGTACATTGTCTTGTGCAAATGTAAACTGATGAGTCGCTATGGATAACAGCATGAAGTTTCCTCAAAAAATTAAAAGCAGAACTGTCATATAATCCAGCAGTCTTATTACTGAATATTTATTCAAAAGAAATAAAATCATATCTATACTCATATTCATTGCCACATTATTCACAGTAGGCAAGATACAGAAACAACTCAAGTGTCCATCAACAGATGATAAAGATGTGGCATTTATGTACAATGGAATATTATTTGGCTATGGAGAAGGAAAGGGCAGCCCACTCCAGTGTTCTTGCCTGGAGAATCCCAGGGACGGGGGAGCCTGGTGGACTCCTGTCTATGGGGTCGCACAGAGTCGGACATGACTAAAGTGACTTAGCAGCAGCAGCAGCATGAGGAAGAAGGAAATATTGCCATTTGCAAAAACATGGATGGACCTTGAGGGCATTATGCTAAGTGAAATAAGCTAAACAGAGAAAAACAAAAATGATCTCACTTCACATAGAATCTTTTTTTTTTTTTTAAGTCAAATTCATTGAAACAAAATAGAAAAGTGGCTGGTGGGTGAGGGAACCAGGGAGAGGTTGGTAAATAGGTACAAACTTTCAGTTATTAAATAAATAAGTTCTGAGGCTTTAACATAAAACATGGTGACTGTAGTTGGTAACACTGTATTGCATAATTAAATTTACCAAGAGAATAGAACTTTAATTTCCACCCCCACCCCTGCCAATGCATACACACAAAGATGAATATGTGAGGTGATAGATGTGTTAATGAAGCAAATGGGGAAATCTTTCACAATGTAGACATGTTTGACAATTTTGTATGTCTATTGTACCTCAGTAAAGCAGAATTTTTTTAAAAAGTAGAGGAACCGGTAAAACCAAGTCCTATACACATGTCACCCGATCTTAAGTCATCAATCTACATCCAGTCTTGTTTCATATCCCCACTCACTCTCGTCCTCAGCCTTGTGACTATCTTGAAGCCATCTCAGACACCTAATTATTTCACCAATATACTAGAAATCTACTTTCTCCAAAATTGTTTTACTTATTTATTATATAAAGAGATATACTACTGAGGAAGTTAAAACATGGATTTGAACCAAACTGTTCAGATTCACATCCTGGCTTTGTCACTTATTAATTGTAAAACCTAAGCAAGTTACTTACAGTGTGAGCCTCTGTTTCCTCATCTGTAAAATGGAGATAGTTAATAGTGCCTACCCCACAGGGCAACTATGAGGATTAAATATGTTAATATATGCTATGCATCTAGGACAATTCTTAAGCCATGGTGAGTGCTTATACGTGTTCAGTTCAGTCGCTCAGTCATGTCTGACTCTTTGCTACCCCATGGACCACAGCATGCCAGGCCTCCCTGTCCATCACCAACTCCGGAGTTTACTTAAACTCATGTCCATTGAGTCAATGATGCCATCCAACCATCTCATCCTCTGTCGTCACCTTCTCCTCCTGCCTTCAATCTTTCCCAACGTCAGAGTCTTTTTCATCTGCATATCTCAGGTTATTGGTATTTCTCTTGGCAATCTTGATTCTAGCTAAATGAAACTTGAATTTAAATTTTACTAGAACTGGGTGAAAATTGAAATTTAATGAAAATAGACACTGCCTTTTCTTCCTCGTCTGTACAGTGGGATAAAGAATATCAGAATTTTGATTATAAAACTTTGGGCCATGCTATGACTGCATTTTATAGCCTTGAGAACATCACTAAATTACTCTAAGCCATTTCTGAGGTGGAAACAGCATCTGTTACCCTTCTCTCTGTGAGCAGGGCTGGTTCTAGGACTATTACTGCAGATACTCATCTAACCGGCATCCCCTTGCCCTAGCTGAGCACTGCCTTCATCCTTTACCTCTGTGTTCCCCATTCACAGGTGCTCTCAGGGAAGTACTGGAGGAACTCATCTCATTGATGTGAGTGACTGGGGTGGCCTCACACATTAATATTATCAACATTTGCGTTTGAGAAGTTTTAAGCTTTCCTATTGCATCGCCTCAGTCATTAATAAGCCAAATAAGTCTTTTGAGCATCCCCCAATCCACTATCTGTGCGGAGCTGCCCACATAGACACTTGCCTCAACTGTGGAAGCTGTTGTCACAGATAACCTGCATGAGCATTCTACAAGGCAGACCTCCTCTCTTACACACCTGTGCTCCTAGGAATTTATCCACAGCCGTGTGTGCAGGAGCCAAGGTGACTGCGTTGAGACAGGAGAAGGCATTCAGAGGGGTGCAAAAGCAGTGACGCCTTGCAAGGAGGTCTTCAGCTATGGTTTGCAAGTGTTTGAAAATGCCAGAGAGATTTTAGATGTAATTGTTTGAGTCATGAGCACAATTGGCTTCCCAACATTTGGAATAATTACGTAATGGTCACATAGAAGACTTTTTAAATGAGTGGAAAGAAAAACTGAAGTGTATGGTGTGGAAGTCAAAGTAAGAGTTAGATCTCTCCCAGCTTTTATTCACTGCTCTTTACTGAATATGAAGAGGCTCATGGAATAGAAACTGAGCTTGGACAGCTCCATATATCAGAAGAAAACATTAGACAGGAAAAGGTTTTGCAAGGACTTGTCAAGTATTCTCTGAACAGAAAGGAAACAGCCTATCCCCTAAGAATGGTCTGTCTGCCATCACGAAATCCAGTACCAAGAACTTAGCCCAAATTACCCTCAAAATTAGTCGCATCAAGGGGCTGAGTCTAATTATATCATGAATCATATCTTCAACGATACTAGCAAAACCTTTTTACAAACCAACACTCTTTGGGGACTTTGATGGTCTAATTATAATAATAAAACAGTAACACTAATAACAATAATACCTAACTTTCAACAAGCACTTATTTGTGCCAGTCCTCTTTCTGAAGACTTCATTATTAATAGTAATGTAAGTCAGTGTCAGTATTAATATTAATAATGATATGTGAGTATTAGCTAGAGGAAGAGTAATTTACTTGAGCATTCAGGAGTTATAGGTACTTTCAGTCCAGTGAAAGTAGTGGATGTTGTGGGTTGCATTTTATAAATAGCACTGTGTTAGGCTGTGTGAAAAGAGAAAACTAAAACCTCTGACCTACTCTAGATCTGCTCTACAGTGAGACCCCTTCAGGGCCTTAGACAGAAAGGAATGCTTTGTGAGAATCCGGGGACCTTGTTTGGGCTCAACCAGAAAGGGGCCTTTCCTGTGTTGGCCATAGGAAAGGAGGGGGGAGTAGGAACCAGTAGTTGTGCCAGGCACGTGCCACAACCTTGCCACTTCCACCTCAAGACATCTCTAACTGTTTGAAATAGTGTCATCTGCCCACTTCTAGGGAAGGAGTGGCTATTTCCATGGGAAGCAAAATTCCACAGTGGCAAGAGCACAGGTCTAATCTGGTTCTAAAATTAGAGCAGCACCAACAGAACAAAGATTTTTGTGTGTATGTTCTGGTCATCATCCGAAACACACACACAGTGCTCATATTGTTCAAAGCAAATTTCATTACCCACAGTGCCAGCCATGGGATGCTTTTTAAAAACCTTCTTTGTTTCAGATTTGCTGAGTTATTCAAAGTGTTAAAAAGCTAAGTGCATGTAAGAACTCTAAATCAAGTCATCTGTCTAGAATATTTCCTTTGAGGAAAGTTCCCTTTTTCATTCTATCTCTCACCCTCACTACCCACCCACCCAACACCCCCACCCCCAATGCCTTTTTTTAGAATAAAAAGACTTCAAAGGGTAAATTGCTTTATTTTTCCTCTAATGGTATCCTGAAAAGAAGAGGCAGCCTTTTGAAATACATGTCTCTCTGTGAATGCCAGAAGAAAAAAAAAAAAGTGCATAGCTGTTATCAGCTCCTGCCATCAAAATTCTTTTAATTTAAAGAAGTATTCAGCTGTCTAAAATTAGGTTGCAGACTCTAAGGTTGCATATCTTGTGAGTGGGAGTTCTTGGTGATATAAAACAGCATTTAAGAACTGATATGCAACTTGGGAAGGGAAAAGTGTGGACGATGAAGAGTAAAAGACACAATGAGTTGGGAGAGAAGGGAGGGTGTGTGCATGTATAAACTTGGATTAGAAGTGGGAGGGATTTGCCTACAGAGCAGAAATTCAGTGACTTCCATTTCACACAGGTCAGAGAGCTGTTGCTGCCACCATCCATAGGTGTTGCTAGCAGTGTCTGAAGTGAACGTGCCTTTAAGCTTTCTCAACCAAGAGATGAACTTCTGAAAAAATATTCACTTCTTCTACTCAGACCATCATTCCAATTTTTTCTTGTAGTCCTTGTTTTATAAAAATCATGTCCTCCAACACAGGAGTCCTCCACCTTGACGATACTGACACTCTGGACTGGATAACCCCCTCTGCTGAGGGTGCTGGACTGTGCACCACTAGATGTTTTTCTGCATCCCTGACCTCTCTCATGCAGGTAACACCTCCCCTCACCCAGGACAACCAGAAGTGTCTCCAGATCTACTGAGTATCTTTTTGGAGATAAAACCACCCCCAACTGAGAAATGGTATGGACCTAACAGAAGCAGAAGATATTAAGAAGAGGTGGCAAGAATACACAGAAGAACTGTACAAAAAAGATCTTCACGACCAGGATAGTCATGATAATATTGTCGCTGACCTAGAGCCAGACATCTTGGATTGTGAAGTCAAGTGGGCCTTGGAAAGCATCACTAAGAACAAAGCTAGTGGAGGTGATGGAATTCCAGTTGAGCTATTTCAAATCTTGAAAGATGATGCTGTGAAAGTGCTGCACTCAATATGCCAGCAAATTTGGAAAACTCAGCAGTGGCCACAGGACTGGAAAAGGTCAGTCTTCATTCCAATCCCAAAGAAAGGCAATGCCAAAGAATGCTCGAACTACCGCACAATTGCACTCATCTCACACGCTAGTTAAGTCATGCTCAAAATTCTCCAAGCCAGGCTTCAGCAATATGTGAACCGTGAACTCCCAGATGTTCAAGCAGGTTTTAGAAAAGGCAGAGGCACCAGAGATCAAATTGCCAACATCCACTGGATCATGGAGAAAGCAAGAGAGTTCCAGAAAAACATCTATTTCTGCTTCATTGACTATGCCAAAGCCTTTGACTGTGTGGATCACAATAAACTGTGGAAAATTCTGAAAGAGATGGGAATACCAGACCACCTGACCTGCCTCTTGAGAAACCTGTATGCAGGTCAGGAAGCAACAGTCAGAACTGGACATGGAACAACAGACTGGTTCCAAATAGGAAAAGGAGTACGTCAAGGCTGTATATTGTCACCTTGCTTATTTAACTTATATGCAGACTACATCATGAGGAACGCTAGGCTGGAAGAAGCACAAGCTGGCATCAAGATTGCTGGGAGAAATATCAATAACCTCCGATATGCAGATGACACTACCCTTATGGCAGAAAGTGAAGAGGAACTCAAAAGCCTCTTGATGAAAGTGAAAGAGGAGAGTGAAAAGGTTGGCTTGAAGCTCAACATTCAGAAAACAAAGATCATGGCATCTGGTCCCATCACTTCATGGGAAATAGATGGAAAAACAGTGGAAACAGTGTCAGACTTTATTTTTTTGGGCTCCAAAATCACTGCAGATGGTGATTGCAGCCATGAAATTAAAAGACGCTTACTCCTTGGAAGGAAAGTTATGACCAACCTAGATAGCATATTAAAAAGCAGAGACATTACTTTGCCAACAAAGGTCCATCTAGTCAAGGCTATGGTTTTTCCCGTGGTCATGTACGGATGTGAGAGTTGGACTGTGAAGAAAGCTGATCGCCGAAGAATTGATGCTTTTGAACTGTGGTGCTGGAGAAGACTCTTGAGAGTCCCTTGAACTGCAAGGAGATCCATCCAATCCATTCTAAAGGAGATCAATCCTGGGTGTTCATTGGAAGGACTGATGCTAAAGCTGAAGCTCCAATACTTTGGCCACCTCATGCGACGAGTTGACTCACTGGAAAAGACTCTGATGCTAGAAAAGGTTGAGGGTGGGAGGAGAAGGGGACGACCGAGAATGAGATGGCTGGATGGCATCACTGACTCTGTGGACATGAGTTTGAGTGAATTCCAGGAGTTGGTGATGGACAGGGAGGCCTGGCGTGCTGTGATTCATGGGGTCGTGGAGAGTCGGACACGACTGAGCGACTGAACTGAACTGAACTGAACTGAGAACCCCAACTCTAACCCAATGAACTACAAACTGCTGAGAAAAACACAAATTGCTGAGAAAATCTAATCAGCAGATAGAAATCATTGCCATTACTTTTTAAAAAACCTACCCAAGGAAGGAAAATGACTTCTAATTTTTAACTGGAAACAGATCATTCTTTCCACTTAAATACAAGGATGATAACAAGGCAGAGCTTAGCTCTGTAAGAAGTGCTGTGAATTTTTTTTTAATTAATTTATTTATTTGGCTGCACCAGATCTTAGTGGCAGTATGTGGGATCTTCGATCTTGGGTGAACTCTTAGTTGCGGCATGTGGGATCTAGTTCCCAGACCAGGAATCGAACCCTGGCCCCCTGCACTGGGGGCATGGAGTCTTAACCACTGGACCGCCAGGGAAGTCCCAGAAGTGCTGTGAATTTTATTTGTGATTTTTGATGTAGAATAAGTGAACACGAGTCAGTCACAGCTGGTTATTTTTAGTTACTCTTCAGTTGCTCAGTGGTGTCCAACTCTTTGTGACCCCATGGATGGCAGCACACCAGGCTTCCCTGTCCTTCACTGTCTCCTGGAGTTTGCACAAACTCATGCCCATTGAATCATTGATGCCATCCAACCATCTCATCCTCTGTCACCCTCTTCTTCGTTTGCCCTCAATCTTTCCCAGCATCAGGGTCTTTTCCAATGAGTCGGCTCTTCACATGAGGTGGCCAAACTATTGGAGCTTCAACTTTAGCATCAGTCCTTCCAATGAATATTCAGGACTGATTTCCTTTAGGATTGACTGGTCTGATCTCCTAGCTGTCCAAAGGACTCTCAAAAATCTTCTCCAGCACCACAGTTTGAAAGCTTCAGTTCTTCAGTGCTCAGCCTTCTTTATGGTCCAACTCTCACATCCATACACGACCACTGGAAAAACCACAGCCTTGACTAGGTGGACCTTTGTTGGCAAAGTGATGTCTCTGCTTTTTAATATACTGTCTAGGTTTGTCATAGCTTTTCTTCCAAGGAACAAACATCTTTTAATTTCATGGCTGCACCCACCATCTGCAGTGATTTTGGAGCCCAAGAACATAAAGTCTGACACTGTTTCCACTGTTTTCCCATCTATTTGCCATTAAGTGATGGGACCAGATGCCATGATCTTAGTTTTCTGAATGTTGAGCTTTAAACCAACTTTTTCACTCTCCTCTTTCACTTTCATCGAGAGGCTTTTTAGTTCTTCTTCACTTTCTGCCATAACAGTGGTGTCATCTGCATATCTGAGGTTATTGATATTTCTCCTGGCATTCTTTATTCCAGCTTGTGCTTCATCCAGCCTGGCATTTCTCATGATGTACTCTGCATATAAGTTAAATAAGCAGGGTGACAATATACAGCCTTGATGTACTCCTTTCCCAATTTGGAACCAGTCTGTTGTTCCATGTCCGGTTCTAACTGTTGCTTCTTGACCTGCATACAGGTTTCTCAAGAGGCAGGTAAGGTGGTCTGGTATTCCTGTCTCTTTAAGAATTTTCCACAGTTTATTGTGATCCACACAGTCAAAGGCTTTAGGGTAGTCAATGAAGCAGAAGTAGATGTTTTCCAGGAATTTCCTTGCTTTTTCTATTATCCAACAGATATTGTCAGTTTGATCTCTGGTTCTTCTGCCTTTCCTAAATCCATTTTGTATTTCTGGAATTTCTCAGTTCACGTATTGTTCAAGCCTAGCTTGAAGGATTTTGAGCATTACCTTGCTAGCATGTGAAATGAGTGCAATTGTGCAGTAGTTTGAACATTCTTTGGCATTGCCCTTCTTTGGAATTGGAATGAAATCGACCTTTTCAAGTCCTGTAGCCACTGCTGAGTTTTCCAAATTTGCTGGTATATTGAGTGCAGCACTTTAACAGCATCATCATGTAGGATTTGAAATAGTTCAGCTGAAATTCCATCACCTCCACTAGCTTTATTCTAAGGCCCTCTTGACTTCACATTCTAGGATGTCTTGCTCTAAGTGAGTGATCACACCATCATTGTTATCCAAGTCATTGAGACCTTTCTTGTATGGTTCTTCTGTATATTCTTGCCACCTCTTCTTTATATCTTCTGCTTCTGTTAGATCCTTACCGTTTCTGTCCTTTATTGTGTGCAGCTTTGCATGAAATGTTCACTTGATATCTCTAGTTTTCTTGAAAAGATCTCTAGTCTTTTCCATTCTAGGAAAATAGTTTTCCTCTATTTTTTTGCTTTCTTTACTTAAGGGTTTCTTAACTCTCCTTGCTGTTCTTTGGAACTCTGAATTCAGATGAGTGTATCTTTCCTTTTCTATGTCTTTCAGTTTTTTTCTTTTCTCAACTATTTGTAAGGTCTCCTCAGACAACCATTTTGCTTTGTTGCATTTCTATTTCTTGGGGATAGTTTTTGTCACTGCCTCTTGCATAGTGTTACAAACCTCCATCCACAGTTCTTCAGGCACTCTATCAGATCTAATCCCTTGAATCTGTTTGTCATTTCTACTGTATAATTGTAAGGGATTTTATTTAGGTCATACCTGAATGGGAGAAGGAAATGGCAACCCACTCCAGTACTCTTGCCTGGAAAATCCCATGGACAGAGGAGCCTGGTAGGCTACAGTCCATGGGGTCACGAAGAGTTGGACACGACTAAGAGACTTCACTTTCACTTTTCACTTTCATGCATTGTAGAAGGAAATGGCAACCCACTCCAGTATTCTTGCCTGGAGAATCCCAGGGATGGGGAAGCCTGGTGGGCTGCCGGCTATGGGATCACACAGAGTCGGACACAACTGAAGCGACTTAGCAGCAGCAGCATACCTGAATGGCCTAATGGTTTTCCCTACTTCCCTCAACTTAAGTCATAATTTTGCAATAAAGAGCTCATGATCTGAGCCACAATCAGCTCCAGGCATTGTTTTTTTGTTGACTGTACAGAGCTTCTCCGTCTTTGGCTGCAAAGAATACAATCAATCTGATTTCAGCATTGACCATCTGGTGATATCTATGTGTAGAGTGACTTTTAGGAAGAGATACAATGATGGGAAGAGATTCAGGGCAGCAGCTGGAACCCAGTTCACTCATTTAACTCCTAGGGTCACCATTCAATAGGTTCCATGAATGTGTTACTCTTAAATTGTGGATCCTAATGTCACCTTGTGAGACCACACAAGAGATTCACCCATGGACACAGCATGAGAGAGAGTCTCCCTTTTTCACCTTCATGTAGACTAAGCCACTGTCACTTCAGTGGCCCCACTCTGCATGGCCCTGGTGTCAATCTCTCGTCAGTAACTAAAGCAGTTTATTGCCACTACTCTGTCCTTTTGTAACACATACTGTTCATCTCCAAAAGCACAGTATCCTCAAAGCCTAGAGATTGTATCTTATTTCATTAGGACAATGCTGGGTAGGCTCTTAATAAATAATAGATTAAGCCTTTGCAAAATCAGTCTAGATAAATTGAAATGGCCATAGAGTTTCATATTGTTTTATAAAGTTACTTCCAACAGAAAGTTAATACTCCAGAGCTGAAGTTGTCTAAAATTTGTTGGAACTTGTAAACACTGATAACATCTTTTCCTCTGTATATATTTTTTGAATAAACACAAAGCAAATAAAATGGCTTCCAAAATGTATCCATGTGCACACCTAAAATAATTACATAAAACACACATATATGTGTGATTTATGTGCCTGCATATACACTGTGAATATATTTCATAGCTTGTGAGGGTAATTTGTGTCTGAGCATTATTCATTTGGGCTAATCAATATATATTGAAAGATATACTTGTGAATAATGAGATGACAATTCACATATAACTATCGTTTTATGCAAGACGTTGTTGAAACATCAAATAAATGTTCTTTGTAAAAACACACATTTCCCCTTTCTATCTTGCATTTACTGACATCTCAAATAAACCCAGCGAAATAAATTACTAGACTGCTGGGATATCCATGTCACTTTTTTAGAAATTTCACTAGAAAAAACTCTGGTAAACTGTAAATATGACAGCAAATTTCAACAGAGACTGTCAAGTACTACACATGTTTCATTAGCACAAGAAGTTGAATTGGGAATCCGCAAGCCTGTGACTGAATTAATAAGCCTGCTTTCTTTTGTGTTGCTAGTTCCTTCAGGGCATGCTAACAATGGGCCTCCTTGTAAGCTGATCACCCAAGAACTGATGCTTTTGAACCGTGGTGCTGGAGAAGACTCTTGAGAGTCCCTTGGACTGCAAGGAGATCCAAGCAGTCCATCCTAAAGGAGATCAGTCCTGGGTGTTCATTGGAAGGACTGATGCTGAAGCTGAAACTCCAATACTTTGGCCACCTCATGCGACGAGTAGACTCACTGGAAAAGACTCTGATGCTGGGAGGGATTGGGGGTGGGAGGAGACGGGGACGATAGAGAATGAGATGGCTGGATGGCATCACCGACTCGATGGACATGAGTTTGAGTGAACTCCGGGAGTTGGTGATGGACAAGGAGGCCTGGCGTGCTGTGATTCATGGGGTCGCGGAGAGTCGGACATGACTGAGCGACTGAACTGAACTGGACTGAACTGAACTTGTTCTACTCCAGATAGGGACTGTCAGAACAACAGTTAAAATAAGACACAAAATGAGAAATGCCCTCTGCACTTTTAGGTTTTTCAGCACGCCGTTAAGGGTTTAATGGGTTGCATGGTCAGAGTGACCCTTTCCATTAAGGGATGCTTTCTGCCCCTCCAGGGGAGCTACGTACTCCACCCAAGTGACTAGGGGGAAAAGCAATTAAATTACCTCCGAAAGTAAATCATGTTTGTAAAATATTTCTTTTGGAGAATGGATTTAAAGCATGATGGCAGGAAAGCTCAGTTTGGTACTGGACTGGTATCTCATGGTCTGCACTCAAACATGAGAGCTTCCATCGTCTAGGTGGATGGTGAGTCAAGCACAGGACAGGGGTCCTCCTGCCCCACAGTGCGAAGCTGGAACAAAAACGACGACAATTTGTTATGTGATTGTCATATTTCTTGATTTGTGGATACTGAAAAATCCTTGCATCCTTGACATATTGATCATGGTGTATGATCCTCTTAATGTATTGTTGAATTCAGTTTGCTAAAAATAAATAACAATGCAAAATCTAACAACCAATCCCCCACCACCACCTCTGTGCAAAAACCATACAGTTGCAGTTATGAACAGAAAGAACACACTGACTCTAGATGCAACACTCACAGCAGTAGGGATAAGGCATAGCAAGGAAACTCTAGAAATGTTGACTGCATGGATGGATGACTGTATATCAGGAAATACCCCTGAATCTTGTTTCAGAATAAATTTATTACAGGAAAAATCAAGCTAATAAATCAAGCATCCACATTACACAGAATTCATCTTTATGCTTTTTAAACTTTTATGTTCCCCTAGGACATTAAAATGCAGTTGATTAAACAGTGCGAGAAATTTTCTTCCTTTCTCTGAATTTTTTCTGAAATAAGCACGTATTTCTTGTTTAGCAGGAAAAACAATAAAAATTATTTTAGGAACCCAGTTTAATTTACAAAAGTGGCATTTCCATGTATACTTTGTGAAGTAAATTATTCTTGGAGTTTTAGAGCTAGTGCCAGCTCCACTTTTGGTAGCAACTGTGCTTTGCCTTGCCTGACTCTGCAGCCTTTTTGCAGGACAAGAAAGCTGAGGTCCAGGGAAGGTGAGCAATGTACCCACAGGACAGATGTGACTAGAACAGGTAGACTCGCAACCTAGGACTCCTTTACTGAGAAGGACACAGTTAAATGAAAGAGACAGTAGGGTTGAATATAAAAGACGGTTTATGCTAAACTGAGTTACTGGACTCTAGAGTGTCTCTATTGTTATCAGATAAATGTATGCCCCTCTTCAATGTCTTTGGATGTCCAGACATATGTGTGGCTTCAAGTGGCGAAGAGCAGTACACCATCATATTCATTAGCAGGTACTTGACTTGACTGCCTGAAGCAGTTATAATTAAGCTTTTCCTTGGGAAAAATTTCAACACTGTGTTCAGCTTTCTGTATAGCGCTTGCCAAGCTGTGTCTGCAGCCATATTATGTGGTACAAATCAATTCACCAACACCTCCAGCCTGGAGTTTTCATGGGGAAGAAAGCAATTAAGATTTAGAGCAGGTGCTGCTTTGACTATTAATTATAAACCCTGTGGAACACATTGAGATGTGCAGTATAATTCTGAGAAATATCTTTCTAAATTGGATTTTTTTTTTTTTTTTTACTTTTTAAGGAGACAGCCTTAGGCAAATTCAAGGTGTAAATATTTTATTGAATGCAATAAAAATTTGAGACTTTCTGAAACTTAGTTTATGAAAGGACTCAATTCTATTAAATGACTCTGGGAATAGGTAGGAGGTTGTGACAGATTCTGATCTAGCAGAGTATTAAATATTAATATTAGCATTAAAAATTTTGTTAGTCATAATAAACTTGGGATAAAATAAATGTAGACCAAGGACACACAGAAGAGGTCTATTGTCTCTGGAGGGTGCAACTGTGGGGTGGTCACAGTCTTAGGATTCAGGAAACAATAGAATTGAGAGGTTGGGATACTACAGTGTGGCAGGTGGGACTGCTTCCTTCAATCCAATGTAGGACTCATGAGCTTGAGCACTCTGGCCCCAGGAAGCAGCTTATAGCTGGAGAATCGTGAGATGCCCAGGCCCAGAAGATCACTTATTAATGAACACAGTACCTTGAGAATACACTCTGCCTCTCCCCTACATCACTGGAAACAAGCCTTCTTCAAAAGGCTTAGTATTTACAAGGAAGTTAGGGAGTGTCTCAAACACAAACAAGAGTCCACACCAGAGTGACCCAACGTGCTAGGTAAATAGACAAGCTGAGAGAGACAACCAAACTCATAAACAAAAGAACCAAAATAAGAGGAAAACAAGAGTTGATGGAGGAAAGAGATGCAGGCATTAAAGGAAATGTTATTATGAATAATATCTTCAGAGGGAATACAGAGATTGTGCATATGCTAAGTCGCTTGAGCTGTGTCCGACTCTGCAACCCGATGAACTACAGCCCACCAGGCTCCCCTGACCATGGGGATTCTCCCGGCAAGAATGCTGGAGTAGGTTGCCATGTCCTCCTCCAGGGATCTTCCCGACACAAGTTTTGAACCCGTGTCTCTTTACGTTTCCTGCATTGGCAGACGGGTTCTTTACCACCAGCGCCACCTGGCAAGCCCCACAGAGATTCGGTTCGGTTCAGTTCCATCGCTCAGTCGTGTCCAACTCTTTGCGACCCCGTGGACTGTAGCCTAACCAGGCTTCTCCATCCATGGGATTCTCCAGGCAAGAATGCTGGAGTGGGTTACCGTTTCCTTCTCCAGGGGATCTTCCCAACCCAGGGATCGAACCCGGGTCTCCCACATTGGAGGCAGACGCATTAACCTCTGAGCCACCAGGGAAGCCCAACAGAGATTACATATCTGTAAAACAAAATCAGATTATATGAACAACCATCAGGAAAACGGAAAATAAAAATCACCTTTAGTGAAAGAACCATTTCAATAGATAGACTGAGCATGAAAGACAAATCTTAAAAGCAACACTGTAGAGGATGGAACGAGAAAAGTGAGAAGACGTTTCTAAAGAACAAAAATAGGAAAAATAGGAAAATGAAATGAAAAGGCGTAGAGAATATTTCTAAAATTATAACCTCTATCTTTAGGAAGAGAATAGAAAGAAGAAAGGGAAGAAAATCATCTAAAAATTTTACAGGAATATTTCCCTGAGTAGAACTATAATACACTTGGTTAGATTCTATTTCTACTCTATATATCTATATCAGTAATTCCCATAAAATAATTCACTTGCTAAATACTCTCAGAGTGGGTAAAAAACAAAACCAAGGTGATTCAATTATATGCTCTTACAAGAAATACAAACATGACATAGAAAGAAATCTTGCGAAAAAAATCTTTGAAAAAGATTTATAAAGCAGATGGTAACAAAAAAACCTGCAGCGTGACAACATTATAATAGAAAAAATATAATTCAAAGCAAAAAAAAAAATGCTTCAAAAGAAACAAAGATGGTATATTTCATATTCTGAAGAGGTACAGTTGTCCAGGAAATTATAACATAGATCCTAATGGAGCCAACAAATTGTCTGAGTTACATAAAGCAAGAACTGGAACAAGTACAAAGAAATATAAAATTCACAATGCTAAAGGAAGATTTTAAAATATTTCCCACTAAAGTTGCATAAGAAACTTACGGGATTCAAATGACATAAGAAACTTAATTCAGTATGCATATATGACTGGTTTAAAAACATTCACAAAGGCCACCAAATTACACATGTCTATACAGAGTACATCATGAGAAACGCTGGGCTGAAAGAAGCACAAGCAGGAATCAAAATTGCCAGGAGAAATATCGATAACCTCAGATATGCAGATGACACCACCCTTATGGCAGAAAGTGAAGAGGAACTCAAAAGCCTCTTGATGAAAGTGAAAGAGGAGAGTGAAAAAGTTGGCTTGAAGCTCAACATTCAGAAAACTAAGGTCATGGCATCTGGTCCCATCACTTCATGGCAAATAGATGAGGAAACAGTGGAAACAGTGTCAGACTATTTTGAGGGGCTCCAAAATCACTGCAGATGCTGATTGCAGCCATGAAATTAAAAGACACTTGCTCCTTGGAAGGAAAGTTATGACCAATCTAGACAGCATATTAAAAAGTAGAGACGTTACTTTGACAACAAAGGTCCGTCTAGTCAAGCCTATGGTTTTTCCAGTGGTCATGTATGGATGTGAGAGTTAGACTGTGAAGAAAGCTGAGCACCGAAGAACTGATGCTTTTGAACTGTGGTGTTGGAGAAGACTCTTTCGAGTCCCTTGGATTGCAAGGAGATCCAACCAGTCCATCCTAAAGGAGATCAATCCTGGGTGTTCATTGGAAGGACTGATGCTAAAGCTGAAACTCAAATACTTTGGCCACCTCATGCAAAGAGTTGACTCATTGGAAAAGACCCTGATCCTGGGAGGGATTGGGGGCAGGAGGAGATGGGGACGACAGAGAATGAGATGGCTGGATGGCATCACCGACTCGAAGCACATGAGTTTGGGTGTACTCCGGGAGTTGGTGATGGACAGGGAGGCCTGGCATGCCGTGATTCATGGGGTCACAGAGTCGGACACAACTGAGCAACTGAACTGAACTGATATATAAAATATATAAAATACTTTTAAAACATATGTAGAACATTCCTAAAGCTGTCCATGTAGTAACACAAAGAAACTCTTAACAAATTCTAAAATTCCTAATCTAGCAAATGTTATACAGACCACACTCATTGACTATAATGCAATAAAATCAAAACATCAAAGAAACAGAGACAAAAAACAATTGAAAAGCAATCCAATAGGATTTTAAAATTTCTTAATCCTTTCAAGTGAAAGGAAAATTTTAAATAGAAATTGCTAGTTATTCAGAATGGAGCCGCAATAAGGAAAATATATCAAAACCTGCAGCATATTAACTTCTTATTGCTAAATTCAGCCTTAAATTGAAGAAAGTAGGGAAAACCACTAGGGCATTCAAGTATGATCTAAGTCAAATCCCTTTTGATTATACAATGCAAGTGACAAATTCAAGGGATTAGGTCTGATAGAGTGCCTGAAGAACAATGGATGGGAGGTTCAGAGGTTTGTAATATTGTATAGGAGGCTGTGATTAAGACTATCCCTAAGAAAAAGAAATGCAACAAGGCAAAATGGTTGTCTGAGGAGGCCTTACAAATAGCTGAGAAAAGAAGAGAAAGGAAAGGCAAAGGAGAAAAGAAAAGATATATCCATCTGAATGCAAAGTTCCAAAGAATAGCAAGGAGAGATAAGAAAGCCTTCCTCAGTGATCAGTGCAAGGAAATACAGGAGAACAATAGAATGGGAAAGACTAGAGATCTCCTCAAGAAAATTAGAGACACCAAGAGAACATTTCATATAAAGATGGGCTCGATAAAGGACAGAAATTGTATAGACCTAACAGAAGCAGAAGATATTAAGAAGAGGTGGCAAGAATACACAGAAGAACTGTACAAAAAAAAGTCTTAATGACCCAGATAGCCATGATGGTGTGATCGCTCACCTAGAGCCAGACATCTTGGAGTACACAGGCAAGTGGGCTTTAGGAAGCCGCACTACGAACAAGCTAGTGGAGGTGATGGAATCATAGCTGAGCCATTTCAAATCCTAAAAGATGATGCTGTTAAATTACTGCACTCAATGTGCCAGCAAATTTGGAAAACTCAGCAGTGGCCACAGGCATGGAAAAGGTCAATTTTCATTCCAATCCCAAAGAACGGCAATGCCAAAGAATGTTCAGACTACCGCACAGTTGCACTCATTTCACATGCTAGCAAGGTAATGCTCAAAATTCTCCAAGCTAGGCTTCAATAGTACGTAAACCGAGAACTTCCAGATGTTCAATCTGGATTTAGAAAAGGCAGAGGAACCAGAGATCAAATTGACAACATCCATTGGATCATAGAAAAAGCAAGAGAGTTCCAGAAAAACATCTACTTCTGCTTCATTGACCATGCTATAAAGCCTTTGACTGTGTGAATCACAGCAAACTGGAAAATTCTTAAAGAGATAGGACTACCAGACCACCTTACTTGCTTTCTGAGAAAACTGTATGCAAGTCAACAAGCAACAGTTAGAACCAGACATGGAACAGACTGTCTCAAAATTGGGAAAGGAGTACGTCACCCTGCTTATTGACTTACATGCAGAGTACATCATGCGAAATGCCAGGCTAGATGAAGCACAAGCTGGAATCAAGATTGCCGGGAGAAATATGAATAACCTCAGATATGCAGATGACACCACCCTTATGGCAGAAAGCAAAGAGGAACTAAAGAACCTCTTGATGAAGGTGAAAGAGGAGAGTGAAAACGCTGGCTTAAAACTCAGTATTCAAAAAACGAAGATCATGGCATCTGGTCCCATCACTTCATGGCAAACAGATAGGGAAACAATGGAAACAGTGACAGACTTTATTTTCCTGGGCTCTAAAATTGCTGCAGATGGTGGCTGCAGCCATGAAATTAAAAGACACTTGTTCCTTGGAAGAAAAAATTATCAACCTAGACAGGATATTAGAAAGCAGAGATATCACTTTGCTGACAAAGGTCCTTCTAGTCAAAGAAGGCCATGGTTTTTCTAATAGTCATGTATGAATGTGAGAATTGGACCATAAAGAAATCTGAGCCCTGAAGAATTGATGCTTTTGAACTATGGTGTTGGAGAAGACTCTTGAGAGAGTTTCTTGGACTGCAAAGAGATCAGACCAGTCAATCCTAAAGGAAATCAGTCCTGAATATTCACTGGAAGGACTGATGCTAGAGCTGAAGCTCCAGTACTTTGGCCACCTGATGCAAAGAGCTGACTTATTAGAAAAGACCCTAATGCTGGGAAAGATTGAAGGCAGGAGAAGAAGGGGACAACAGATGGTTGGATGGCATCACCAACTTATTGGACATGAGTTTAAGCAAGTTCCAGGAGATGGTGAAGGACAGAGAAGCCTGGTGTGCTGCAGTCCATGGGGTCGCAAGGAGTTGGACATGACTGAGTGATTGAACAACAAAGGAAAATATACAGAATTCAGTACTCTTACTGAAAGATAGGGCAGGATTCCTTAATGGATAAAGGCCTGAAAGCCAACTAAACTGGCTTACGCAAATAGAAAAACCTAGTGGTTTATGTAATTAAAAAGTGCAGGGTAAACTTCAGGTATGGTTGGATCCAGGTGCTCAAAAAATATCATCATTTCCCATTTTCTCAGTGTGACTTTTTTATTCTCAGGTAAACTCTCCCCATATGACTGCAAAATAATGGTCAACTGCAGGGCCTGGTATATATATTCTCAGTTCAGCAACCCCAAGAGGAAGAAAGCCTTTTGCCCAAGAGACAAGAGTCCTCAGACTCACTCCAGTGTGTGATCGTTTTGAATAAGGAGTGGATCTGCCCCACTCAAAACAGAATAACTGAGTAAGGATTGGTAAGAAAAAGAAACGAATTTTATAGGAAAGATTGAAAATAAACTAAGCTCGTACTCACTAAGCAGATAAAGTAAATCCTGAGAAGTTAAAAAAAAAGGCAACTAAGCAAAATGTTATAAAAAGATGAAAAAGTAACGGAATTTGTGAATAAAACAAAAACTTACTACTTTAAAAAGTTGGCAAATCTTTGACAAATCTGGTCAAGAATAAGGGTGGAAACAAACACAAGCAAAATTAGGATCGAGAAGAATCAGAACTCAGGACATGGATTTCTAAAACTGTAAAAGAATACTTTTTATAACTTTGTTTTAAACATAATTAAAAAAATAAGTGAAAAAGTGATTTTCTATGGAAATATAGTTAATAAAAATAAGATATACACCTAACATGAGAAAATACATTCTCCCCACCACACACCCACATCCTGAAAAGGGCAGTCAAAGGTATATTCCCAACAAATGCCACTAGGTTTGAAGTTTTGACAAGTATAGTCTACCAAACTTTGAAGAAAAGATACCTCCAATATTGTATAAACTGTTTCAAAGTAGATAATACCTCCCAATTCATTTTATGATTTTAGCATAATTCTGATGGCAAAACTAGGCAAAGAAAGGATGAGGAAATGGTATGCAAATCTCACATATAAACAAAAGCACAAAAGCTCTAAATAAAATATCTACAAATAGGCTCCTGAATTTAGTAAGAAAGTTCCTTGAGGTATATAGATTCAAGATTTCCATATAAATGTACATAACATTATATTCACTGATAATGACCATTGAATATTTCATTGAAAAGTTCCTATTTCCAATAGAAACAAAAGATAAATTATTTAGTAACATCCTGGTAAGAACTATGTAAGACCTAAATGGAAAAATCTATAACAGTTCCAGAAAGGCATGTATGGACAGCTGAATAAGCAGAGATAGTCCAAGGTCCTGTAAGAGAAGAGGAGGTTCCATCATCTCCCATTAAACCTCTGAGCTTCTAAAATCAGATGAGGAAGTTACATCTGAACTTGAGCGGTGTCTTCTGCTGCTTAAGGCTCCACTGGGTTCTTCTGGCAGGCTCTTGTTCAGCACATTACCTCTTTTCTGTATCAAACTGCTTTGTTCTTCCCTGGAAAGCAAAGTCTGTCCTTTCTTCCCTCCATTATTCCAGGCAGGTTTTATATAATAAAATTACCTTTCTCAGATTTTCTGCTTTCCAAAAGTCACATATCCATTTAGGGGGAAGAGGGTATCCCAGAAGCTGCTTTCAGGGACAAAATGATTCTCCATTCTGCACCCTATCACTCCCTCACCCTTCTGAAGAGTAGGGGAGGGAAGAGGGCGAAGAGGCCTAGTTACCCTGCTGAGCTCTGTGTGACGCAGTTAAGGCCACTTCTGGATCTTTTGGTCATTCTCTGTCAACTCTGCCAGGCACACTTTGTAGAAGGAAACACTGACATGCAAAGCATCAGCCATCCTGTGGACCTTAAGTCCCATCCGCCACCCTTTAGATCTCAAACCCAGTTCTAGCACTGACCCCATCATAGATAGAAAGGATGTCATCGAGAGCAGAAGAAAAGGATCTGGACTTGTTTGCATTTAGGTAACAATTCCTCAGCAACTCCTTAACAACCTGGGAATGATACTTCGGAGAAACTCTGTCCACTGGGATAAAAGTTTGTTTGTAATAGTCATTAATAGTCACTATAATAGTCACTCCTTGGCTGTCCTGGCTAGCTGACCCTCGTTCCTCTAAGTTTTCATTCACTTTCTTACCTGCTTCTCCATTGTCTTCCTGAGCCTCTTTGACCCCAGCCATACACAAGGCCCTTCCTGTTTTCTGTTTTCATTTTTGTTTGTACTCAGGCTTCCCTCCCACGCCCACCCTTTTATTCTGCATCACAGCCTAACTCAATTCACAATCTCTTGGCTTGGAGCCAACAAAGATATTGGCTTTGGAATCACCTATCCTCTTTTCCTCCTACCTCTTTTCTCCAGTTTCTGCCCCACTTCAGGTCCAGTATTTTCTGGGGTCAAAGAGCCAGCACAGGGAGAGAGTTGCAGGGGAAGCAACTCAGATCCCCCTAGAGTCCTGGCAGGTGATAGGAGCTTGTGATGGGCCAGATGGCAAGCTGGCAAGCACATGTCCAATGAAAGGGAGCAGCTGCTACTCAGCTCCCCTGATTATTGCCAGGTGGGAGAGCAGGCCTAGAGCTGCCAGGGTTCTCATTTTTAAGAAGCCAAAAATATCTTTGTTATCAGAAGCAAAGGCTTCCCAAATACTGTGTAATTCTTCAGTTAGACCCGGAAACCCTCTGTAGCGCAAACTTAAAGCTTATTGAAGATTGTTATCTTCTACCTGGGGAATGGTACCAAACAAAGCAGAGAGCAGATGGGTATCCAACAGCAGGGCTGGCCCAGCCTCCCTTTCCTCTCTTGGGACAGACTAGTCCAACCACTGATATCACCTACACAGTTATGGTGCATGTCAGGCCCTGTGTTAGATTTTTTACATGTGTCATCCCAGGGAATCCTCACAATAACCATGGAAGCAGAGCTGCAGGATAGCAAATAAAATCACAGGACTCCATCAAATTTGGAATTTTCATGGGACATACTTACATTGAACAGTTACTTATTTTCCTGAAATTCAAATTGAGCATCCTGTGTATTATCTGGTGATCCTACAGGAGAGGTGTGTGTTTGCGTGTGGGTGCTCAGTCATCTCCAACTCTTGACCCCATGGACTGTAGCCCATCAGGTTCATCTGTCCATGGAATTTTCCAGGCAAGAATACTGGAACAGGATGCTATTTTCTACTCCAGGGGATCTTCCTGACCCAGGGATCAAACTGCGTCTCTTGAGACTCCTACATTGGCAGTCAGATTCTTCACCACCGGGCCACCTGGGATTTGATTAAATTTTGTGCAGCATGTGTTTGTGAACAACAGTGCATCCTGCTGCATTTCTCAGACTTGTCAATTAAATGTCAAAAATTATATGAGCAAGTGCTCTTTTAAAAAGTGTCCTACAAATAATTAGCATGAAGCCTATATACAAATAATTTATATACATACAAATACATATAGTAATGTCCACAGAGTTGGTGATGCCATCCAGCCATATCATTCTCTGTCATCCCCTTCTCCTCCCACCCCCAGTCCCTCCCAGTATCAGAGTCTTTTCCAGTGAGTCAACTCATCCCATGAGGTGGCCAAAGTATTGGAGTTTTAGCTTTAGCATCAGTCCTTCCAATGAACACCCAGGATTGATCTCCTTTAGAATGGACTGGTTGGATCTCCTTGCAGTCCAAGGGACTCTCAAGAGTCTTCTCCAACAACACGAGTTTGAGTGAACTCCGGGAGTTGGTGATGGACAGGGAGGCCTGGCGTGCTGTGATTCATGGGGTCACGGAGAGTCAGACATGACTGAGCGACTGAACTGAACTGAATTGAATATGTATACATACAAAAACATTGTACTTAATATAGGTTTATGTGTGTGTATACACACATGATGTTGTTCATTGTTGTTGTTTAGTCGCAAAGTTGTGTCCTACTCTTTTGAAAGCCCATGGATTATAGCCTGCCAAACTCCTGTCCATAGGATTTCCCAGGCAAGAATACTGGAGTGGGTCACCATTTCCTTCTCAGGGAGATCTGCCCAACCCAGGGACTGAACCGAAGTCTCATTACTATGCTGTGCTTAGTCAGTCAGTTGTGTCTGACTTTTTGAAACCCTGTGGACTGTAGCCCCCCAGGTTTCTCTGTTCATGGGGATTCTCCAGGCAAGAATATAGGAGTGGGTTGCCATATCCTCCTCCAGAGGATCTTCCCAACCCAGGGATCAAACTCAGGTCTCCCACATTACAGGCGGATTCTTTACCATCTGAGTCACTAGGGAAGCCTGAATCTCATTAAGGTCTGTCTAAATATTTACACTACCCTTATGGCAGAAAGTGAAGAGGAACTCAAAAACCTCTTGATGAAAGTGAAAGAGGAGAGTGAAAAGGTTGGCTTGAAGCTCAACATTCAGAAAACAAAGATCATGGCATCTGGTCCCATCACTTCATGGGAAATAGATGGAAAAACAGTGGAAACAGTGTCAGACTTTATTTTTTTGGGCTCCAAAATCACAGCAGATGCTGATTGCAGCCATGAAATTAAAAGACGCTTGCTCCTTGGAAGGAAAGTTATGACCAACCTGGATAGTATATTAAAAAGCAGAGACATTACTTTACCAACCAAGGTCCGTCTAGTCAAGGCAATGGTTTTTCCCGTGGTCATGTATGGATGTGAGAGTTGGACTGTGAAGAAGGCTGACCGCCGAAGAATCGATGCTTTTGAACTGTGGTGTTGGAGAAGACTCTTGAGAGTCCCTTATACTGCAAGGAGATCCAACCAGTCCATTCTAAAGGAGATCAACCCTGGATGTTCATTGGAGGGACTGATGCTAAAGCTGAAACTGCAATACTTTGGCCACCTCATGCGACGAGTTGACTCACTGGAAAAGACTGTGATGCTGGGAAAGGTTGGGGGCGGGAGAAGAAGGGGACGACGGAGAATGAGATGGCTGGATGGCATCACCGACTCTGTGGACATGAATTTGAGTGTACTCCGGGGGTTGGTGATGGACAGGGAGGCCTGGCGTGCTGTGATTCATGGGGTCGCAGAGAGTCGAACACGACTGAGCGACTAAACTGAACTGAACTGAAATATTTACAAAAGAGGCTGATCCCTTGTGAGTCGCTCAGCTAGTAAAGAATAGAGTCAGAGATCAGGATTCAGACCCAGATTTGTTCATTTCCTAAGCCCACACTTACTTTCCATACTAATATTTTCAAACTTTGGTTCACCCATATAGTAAGCCTAGGGGTTAGGGAGTAATTCCCAAATTAATTAATTTAATTTCTTAAATTAATGACAATTTAAAATGCTAGTTATACAGATAAAAAGTTGGGTCCTGATTTGAATAACCAATTACAATAAAACATTTATGAGACATTCTGAAAAATTTCAACATGGATTAGATATTTAGTTATATTGAGAGATTGAATGTAATAATGGAATTGTGATTTAGTTTTTATTAACAAGTAGTCCTTCTTTTTAAGAAACATGTGTTGATATATTTCCAACCAAAATGACATGGTATCTGGGATTGGCTTCTAAATAAGATACGGAGAATAAATTAAAGGTAAAAACAAAACTGACCATAAATTGATGATTGTTGAATTTGGGTGACAGGTGTATGTATGCACTACTTAATGACCTCTATCTCTATCTTTCAGTATCAGTTCAGTTCAGTCACTCAGTCGTCTCCGACTCTTTGTGACCCCATGAACCGCAGTACGCCAGGCTTCCCTGTCCATCACCAACTCCAGGAGTTCACCCAAACCCATGTCCACTGAGTCAGTGATGCCATCCAACCATCTCATCCTCTGTCCTCCCCTTCTCCTCCTGCCCTCAATCTTTCCCAGCATCAACGTCTTTCCAAATGAGTCAGCTCTTCACATCAGGTGGCCAAAGTATTGGAGTTTCAGCTTCAGGATCAGTCCTTCCAATGAACACCCAGGACTGATCTACTTTAGAATGGACTGGTTGGATCTCCTTGCAGTCCAAGGGACTCTCAAGAGTCTTCTCCAACACCACAGTTCAAAAGCATCAATTCTTTGGCACTCAGCTTTCTTTATAGTCCAACTCTTACATCCATACATGACCACTGGAAAAACCATAGCCTTGACTAGATGGACCTTTGTTGACAAAGTAATGTCTCTGCTTTTTAATATGCTATCTAGCTAGGTCATAACTTTCCTTCCAAGGAGTAAGTGTCTTTTAATTTCACGGCTTCAATCAGCAACCGCAGTGATTTTGGAGCCCAAAAAATAAAGTCTGACACTGTTTCCACTGTTTCCCCATCTATTTGCCATTAAGTGATGGGACCAGATGACATGATTTTAGTTTTCTGAATGTTGAGGTTTCAGTCAACTTTTTCACTCTCCTTTTTCACTTTCATCAAGAGGTTCTTCAGTTCTTCTTCACTTTCTGCCATAAGGGTGATGTCATCTGTATATCTGAGGTTATTGATATTTCTCCCAGCAATCTTGATTCCAGTTTGTGCTTCATCCAGTCCAGCATTTCTTATGATGTACTCTGCATATAAGTTAAATAGGCAGGGGAACAATATACAGCCTTGACGTACTCCTTTTCCTATTTGGAACCAGTCTGTTGTTCCATGTCCAGTTCTAACTGTTGCTTCCTGACCTGCATACAGGTTTTCAAGAGGCAGGTCAGGTGGTCTGGTATTCCCATCTCTTTCAGAATCTTCCACAGTTTATTGTGATCCACACAGTCAAAGGCTTTGGCATAGTCAATAAAGCAGAAATAGCTAGTTGTACACACCTCTCACATATGATGGAGGGAATTCTAAGACCACTCTCAGTTTTATAAACTACGTCCTCGAAGTATCCACCAAACCAATGTGACAGGACTGGAATATCTCCTCATCACCCAAAAATGTTGGGCAAAGTGACAATGACTGCAATAGGCTCTGACTTGCGTGTAAGCTCAGAGGAGGTTACTTCTTTACCTTCTTTACTATGGATGGATTCTTTACCATCTGAGCCACCAAGGAAGCCTGAGGGTAGACTTTTATGTATGATTATAATAACAAAAGCAATGAAAAGCAAGTCAAAGAAATAGTTCCAATATGGAGTCAGAATTGGCTTTTCCCTGCTACAGAGAGACTGAGGAAATAATTTTGTAGCTGAAGCATTTTAAAATATTCAGTGGGGAAAATATGTAGTCCCTCTAAACATTTTTTTTTAATCCCTTTCTTTGGATTGTATGTCTAAGTTTCTTTTTTTTTCCCCTTTAAACATATGAACAATTTTTAGAAGCCTAATCAGGTTGTTAAGAAGAAAAACATTTCAATGCACAAGCAGATAACCTGCAAATACCATAAGGTGGGATGGCTGAAAGGAGAGGAAAAAATTATCTCAGCTGACCAGGGAAAGGAAGCTGGGCATGAGCCAGGTAGCCTGAGAGCCTATCTATAATATCGTGCTTCTTAGGGTTTATTTTTTGTTTTGTTTTTCTTTTGTTTGTTTTGTTTTAAACACAGGGACTGTTGATGCTGAGTATAACAATAGCCTTGAGTAGCAAGAAGGAGGAGTTTGGAGGAGGGAGCTGGCCAGTAGCTGCTTGGCAAGGATTCAAGATCATGAGATTAGCAAATTTCCAAAAGGGATCTGCTGCAGTTAAGTCTGCTTCACCATGCCAGTTTCTCTGCCATGATGGCATTTGGCAATGGGCTAAAGGCCCTAGGCATCATTCTGCAACAATTCAGGGGGGCAGACAGTGAGTGGACTCCAAATGAAGCCAGGGAGCCCCCAGTCAAGCAGGGAGAGAGGTGCATGGAATACACAAACTTCTAGGGATTTGAGGGGAGGAACACAGGCGGTGTGACAGGGAGTCTGCTGCATTGTCACAGTAGCGCCACCGTCTTGACCTGAGCGTGGAAGTAAGCTGCCTTCTACCTCACTCCTTGCCGGGTATGGGGAATCTAGAATTGGTAGGTGTGTGCTGACACTCAGAGAGGGACAGGGTTTATCGTGAGGACAGTGGGCCAGGACAGAGCTTGGGTCACCAGGGAATAGAGGTGGTATGTCTTTCGGCTGGAAGTTCCAAAGGACATATGTAGCCTTTCTTGCAAGATTCAGAGAGAGGCTTTCCTGTTAGAGCAGGACCAGATACCATCTATAGTGGTGCTTCTTAAATTTTAATATGTACATGAATCACTTGTCAATCTTGTTAAAATATACTCTGGGACAGGCCTGAGACTGCATTTCTAAAAAGTTCCCAGATGATGCTGGTGTTGCTGAAAAAAAAATGCTCTGGCCAAATTGCCAAAATCTAGGATACGCCCAAGGAAGATTTTTGAACTGAGAAGAAGTCAAAGACAATCAGTAAACTAGTTTTATTTGGGGCCTGAATATGACCAGAATTGGATTAAGCAACAATCTTTGATTAAGGTTTCGAAGGGTAACAAATTTTTCCTAGATGCTTGTATTTCTTTAGCATTTGCTCTAATGGCAATCAATTTGTAAACATAATATATTTTAATGCCTGCATTTAGTTAATTTAGAAAAGAGTTAAGTTCTTAAAAAAAACAAGAAGAAACCGGTGCATATACTCTATAAATATATATTTTACTGAATAGACACAAACAAGTGAATAGGCATTGTACATTCTGACTTAGCCATTATAAGGTGAAATACTTCACTTCAGGCTGAAATGCCATAACCTGTAGCTTCTGGTTCCTGTCAGTTTCTGCATTCTATTGTGCAGCTACCCAACAGAGAAGCAGTGAGAGGGTATCTAGCTCCTTTCTGGGTCAAGGCCTCTTGCCTACAGCCTCTTGCCAGGATCAGGGAGGGGCCTTTGCCTCTGGAGCTGCAGGCACAGCGGTCATCCTCTGCACCCCCTGCATTCTCAGCACCCCCTACATCCTCAACATCCTCTGCATCTCTGAACGTAGAAGCCAGGCTGAGCTCTTCATCCAGAGGGGAGGGTGCATCCTCACTCCCTTGAGGCCTTTTTCCCTTTCTCTCCTGCCAACTCCACTCTCCACCTTGGCAGTTACCTCTCTCTGACTTTCTATGTATTTACCTGATGATCCTTTACCTACCTTCCCCCTGTAGGTTGTGAGCACAGGGACTTCTCCCACTGCTGTATCCCCAGCTCTGAGAAGAACACCCAGCATACAGTGGTGCTGGAGAATAATTTGTCAAATGAACGAGTGAGTGAGAGAATGAAGTGGGCTCATCGTGAGGGCTTGACCTTCTCTTCCCTTCACGTGGTTGTCTGAGGTGACTTCTCAGTACCCATTAAACACAGAAATTCCATGCAGGCATCTCTCCCACCGGTACATTGGTCTTGCCCAGACTTTCTTCTGCTCTGGCTAGAACCTCCTAGATCAAGCTGTTGTCTTCCACCCCTACCATTTCACCCCACTTCTCACCTCTCCCACCCACCAAGCCTTCCCAGCGTTAAAGATGGGGATAACCTTTAGCTGAACCCTTTATCTGGCCAAAAAGAAAAAAAATAATAATAACTTTGATATCTAGTGTCTAATCTTTTGGGGAAAAAAATAAGGAAAAAGAATAAATGATCAGGGGAGAGCATTTTTCAAAATTTACTGTTCTCAGAGAAAACAGAGTAGAAAAAGTTGGTGTGAAGGACACACAAGAAATGCAGTATTCATCTAAAGAAACCACTCTTTTATTTTCAAGATAAATTATTATTTTATGACTCAAGTTTTAGAGCCTTCTCCTTAATTTTATTTCCACATATGTGTTTGCTGAGTTGTTGTCTAAGCCAGTCTCCTCTTGGTCTCTGCAGGTGATGGCTTTCATGCCCCCATGCTGTGCATAAAGCCATCTGTGTCTTCCTACAGTTCCTAGCATGTACATCTCAAAAATGGAAATGTTCTGTGTCTCTCTATAAAAGTCTCTGTCTTTAAAAGTCAAAAGCTGGAAGTGGCTGATATATAATACAACCAGGAAGAATGATTTGTTAAAAAAAATTATAATTCCTGTAACATTTAATTGCTCCTTTCATGCTGCTGTTTCCACCACGTCCCTCTGTCCCAGTAAATATTTAGATATGGAAATGTGCCTTCACAGATGCCCTAGTTACATTTCCTCATAAATATGCATCTGTTAGCTTTGGGGATTTGGTTGGGGAAAGAGCATCTGTCTTGTGGAAGGAAAAAAGTCTTCAAATGATTTCCCTAAATGAGCAAAAGTCATGATGAACTCTCTGTCACCTGGACCTCCTGCCCAACATCTCTCCCTTGAAAAGCTAATTTTTGCCTTGGTATCTAAGAGCATGAGGAGATGCAGTGGGAGCAGGGGTTGGCGATTCTCGCAAAGAGGAAAGTAAGGTTCAAGGAGAGAACAGCTCTGCTCCCCCAGTGCCCACGTGAGGTGCTTCACGTGTAGTTATTTGCAGACTTCTTAGAGGCACTCTGATCTGAGAGTTACTTTCTAGGGGAATCATCCCAGCAGCAATATCTGTGTTTAAACATGATTTCTTTACACATGTATCCCCCCTGGGAATTGCGGGAGCCTTAACAAAGACCGCCCACATTGCCATGCTGGCACGGATCCTCCATCAGCCACCACCTGCCTAATCCAAAGATTTCAGTTAGATGAGTGAAAGCCTTCCACCGCCAGCAGACCACCAAGTCAAAATTAGCACCCTTATGGCAGAAAGTGAAGAGGAACTAAAGGGCCTCTTGATGAAAGTGAAAGAGGAGAGTGAAAAGGTTGGCTTGAAGCTCAACATTCAGAAAACAAAGATCATGGCATCTGGTCCCATCACTTCATGGCAAATAGATGGGGAAACAGTGGAAACAGTGTCAGACTTTATTTTGAGGGGCTCCAAAATCACTATAGATGCTGATTGCAACCATGAAATTAAAAGATCCTTGCTCCTTGAAAGGAAAGTTATGACCAACCTAGATAGTATATTGAAGAGCAGAGACATTACTTTGCCAACAAAGGTCCGTCTAGTCAAGGCTGTGGTTTTTCCCGTGGTCATGTATGGATGTGAGAGTTGGACTGTGAAGAAAGCTGATCGCCGAAGAATTGATGCTTTTGAACTGTGGTGTTGGAGAAGACTCTTGAGAGTCCCTTGGACTGCAAGGAGATCCAACCTGTCCATCCTAAAGGAGATCAATTCTGGGTGTTCATTGGAAGGACTGATGCTAAAGCTGAAACTCCAATACTTTGACCACCTCATGCGAAGAGTTGACTCACTGGAAAAGACACTGATGCTGCGAAGGATTGGGGGCGGGAAGAGAAGGAGATGACAGAGAATGAGATGGCTGGATGGCATCACCGACTCGATGGACATGAGTTTGAGTGAACTCCGGGAGTTGGTGATGGACAGAGAGGCCTGGCGTGCTGTGATTCATGGGGTCGCAAAGAGTCAGTCACGACTGAGCAACTGAACTGAACTGAACTGATGGAAATTCAACTAAGCCAAGGAGAAAGTCCCTCTGTGATCCTCCACCGTTACATTTTAATCATAATATAATCATGTTATTTATTAAAAAGAAAGAAAAAGTCAAAACTTTGTAAAAGCTATCTTTGCTTTTGTAAGAGATGGTACTGTTTGCATCTTTCTCAGTGCTGAAAGTAGCCTAAGTGTTGACTTTTCCTAAGGAATGGAGACATTTGCGTTAGAATCTTTTGGGAATAGAATGAGAATACTCCAAAACTGTGGTCTCAGTGCACAGTCCTGGGTGTACGCCCAAGTCCTAAGTCTACTGCAGCCTTACCATGGGATCTCAGGCTCAGACTGCCCTCCGCCAGTGGTCTCCAGAGGACGGGGACATAGGGGCTTCAGTAGATAATTCACTGGCAGGAAAATGAAAATGTTTAGAATTTCTATTTTTATATATTTCGTCATATCATCTAAAATAGTACTTATTATACTGTTGTTGTCATTCAGTTGCTCGGTTATGTCCGACTCTTTGTGATCATGTGGACTGCAGCACACCAGGCTCCTCTCCTCCACTGTCTCCCAGAGTTTGCTCAAACTCATGTCCATTGAGTCAATGATGCCATCCAATCCATCTCATCCTCTGTTGCCCCCTTCTCCTCCTGCCCTCAAATTCCCAACATCAGAGTCTTTTCCAATGAGTGGCCAAAGTATTGGAGCTTCAGCATCAGTCCTTCTGATGAATATTCAAGACTGATTTCCTTTGTGATTGACTGGTTTGATCTCCTTGCAGTCCAACGGACTCTCAAGAGTCTTCTCCAATACCACAGTTTGAAAGCATCAATTCCTTAGCACTCGGCCTTCTTTATGATCCAACTCTCACATCCATATATGACTACTGAAAAAACCATCCGTTCCGTTCAGTCGCTCAGTCGTGTCCGACTCTTTGCGACCCCGTGGACTGTAGCCTACCAGGCTTCTCCGTCCATGGGATTTTCCAGGCAAGAATACTGGAGTGGGTTACCATTTCCTTCTCCAGGGGATCTTCCCGACCCAGGGATCGAACCTGGGTCTCCCGCATTGGAGGCAGACGCTTTAACCTCTGAGCCACCAAAAAACCATAGCTTTGACTATACACACCTTTGTCAGCAAAGTAATGTCTCTGCTTTTTAATATACTGTCTAGATTGGTCAAACCACTTCAGTATACTTGCCTTGAGAACCCCATGAACAGTGTCAAAAGGCAAAATGATAGGATACTGAATGAGGAACTCCCCAGGTCGGTAGGTGCCCAGTATGCTGCTGGAGATCAGTGGAGAAATAACTCTAGAAGGAATAAAGGGATGGAGCCAAAGCAAAAACAATACCCAGTTGTAGAGGTGACTGGTGATAGAAGCAAGGTCCGATGCTGTAAAGAGCAATATTGCATAGGAACCTGGAATGTTAGGTCCATGAATCAAGGCAAATTGGAAGTGGTCAAACAGGAGATGGCAAGAGTGAATGTAGACATTCTAGGAATCAGTGAACTAAAATGGACTGGAATGGGTGAATTTAACTCAGATGACCATTATATCTACTACTGTGGGCAGGAATCCCATAGAAGAATTGGAGTAGCCATCATGGTCAACAAAAGAGTCCGAAATGCAGTACTTGGATGCAATCTTAAAAACAACAGAATGATTTCTGTTCGTTTCCAAGGCAAACCATTCAATATTACAGTAGTCCAAGCCTCTGCCCCAACCAGTAATGCTGAAGAAGCCGAAGTTGAACTGTTCTATGAAGACCTACAAGACCTTTTAGAACTAACACCCAAAAAAGATGTCCTTTTCATTATAGGGGACTGGAATGCAAAAGTAGGAAGTCAAGAAACACCTGGAGTAATAGGCAAATTTGGCCTTGGAGCATGGAATGAAGCAGGGCAAAGGCTAAGAGAGTTTTGCCAAGAGAACATACTGGTCATAGCAAATATGAGAGTTGGACTGTGAAGAAAGCTGATCACCAAAGAATTGAGGCTTTTGAACTGTGGTGCTGGAGAAGACTCTTGAGAGTCCCTTATACTGCAAGGAGATCCAACCAGTCCATTCTAAAGGAGATCAATCCTGGGTGTTCATTGGAAGGACTGATGCTAAAGCTGAAACTCCAATACTTTGGCCACCTCATGCGACAAGTTGACTCACTGGAAAAGACTCTGATGCTGGGAGGGACTGGGGGTGGGAAGAGAAGGGGATGACAGAGAATGATATGGCTGGATGGCATCACCAACTCAATGGATGTGAGTTTGCGTGAACTCCGGGAGTTGGTGATGGACAGGGAGGCCTGGCGTGCTGTGATTCATGGGGTCGCAAAGAGTCGGACACGACCGAGTGACTGAACTGAACTGAACTGAGATTGGTCATAGCTCTTTTTCCAAGGAGCAAGCGTCTTTTCCTGGCTGCAGTCACCATCTGCAGCAATTTTGGAGCCCGAAAAAATAAAGAGTGTCACTGTTTGCATTGTTTCCCCATCTATTTGCTATGAAGTAATGGGACCAGATGCCATCGTCTTAGATTTTTGAATGTTGAGTTTTAAGCCAGCTTTTCACTCTCCTCCTTCACCTTCATCAAGAAGCTGTTTAGTTTCTCTTCATTTTCTGCCTTTAGGGTGGTGTCATCTGTATATCTGAGGTTATTCATATTTCACCCAGCAATCTTTATTCCAGCTTGTGATTTATTATATATGCTCAAAATATATGTAACATGTTTAAATATATATACATACATTTGAAATATACATAATATCCTTTATTTATATGGTTAAAATATACACTTGACTCTATCATTTATAAATAGGTAAGTAGTCATGTTTTGGGGTCCATGCTTAAAAAATGTTGTCAGGGGTGTGTGAATAAAGTTTTGAAGGCCAGAGACCTAGCTCACAGGCAGGGCCTCTCGGTGGTCTGCTTCTGTCTGGCCTGTGTCAGTTAGTTCCCTCTACTTGTCATCTGACCATATCACATGCTTCAGTGATTTCCCAGTTCCCTCGGGAAATTCACTTCTCATGCACTCATCTTAGGTCTACAAGAATTGCTTTTTTCTTTCAAGTTCCTTTCCCTCCAGTATCCTCACTCTACTCTATATCCCAGCCTCTCTTTCCCAAGGCTTTATCAATTTCCCCAGGAACTCTCCAGGCCAGAATACTGGAATGGGCAGCCTTTCCTTTCTCCAGGGGATCTTCCCAACCGAGGGATCAAACCCAGGTCTCCCACATTGCAGGCAGATTCTTTACCAACTGAGCCCCAAGGGAAGCCCCTCTTTCCCAAGGCTTTACACACACTGTTGCTTCTCCTGGGATGTCCTCTTCTTCCTAATGTATAACCTGATCAATTTCTATTCAATATGTAGGACTCAGTTTAGATGTTATGGCCTTGGACCCTAAAGACTAGCCTAGGTGTCCTACCTGGGTGCTGCCACAATGCATAATAACTCTTTTATCCAACTACACAGTAAACTCTTGGAGGGCATGTTTATCTGGCTTGTCATTGTAATGCTAATGACTAGCAGATGATAGATCTGTCGAATATAAGTGGAAACCATTCCATTGTTATGTTTCTAAATAATGAAAGTTAGTCCACTTTTAATGTTTAGTTCCCTTCTCCCCACCTTTCATGATCTCATAGGAAAAACAAAGGAATTCAGTTCCCAGCAAATTAAATTGTATGATGGTGAGGGAACGTGTGAGTGAATCTCTCATCCAGGCCACCACATCTCATCAAAGGACATTTTGACCATTGAAAGAAAAAGAAAAGGAGCAATGGAGGGACCATTTTCATCTACTTGGAAGTGAATCTTAGAACATGTTCTCTTTTTTCTTCAGCCTCAAATATGAGATAGAAGTTATAATCACTTGGTAAGAAGGCTGATTGCCGAAGAATTGATGCTTTTGAACGGAGAAGACTCTTGAGAGTCCCTTGTACTGCAAGGAGATCCAACCAGTCCATTCTATAGGAGATCAATCCTGGGTGTTCATTGGAAGGACTGATGCTAAAGCTGAAACTCCAATACTTTGGCCACCTCATGCGAAGAGTTGACTCACTGGAAAAGACTCTGATGCTAGGAAAGATTGGGGGCGGGAGGAGAAGGGGACGACAGAGAATGAGATGGCTAGATGGCATCACCGACTCTGTGGACATGAGTTTGAGTGAACTCCGGGAGATGGTGATGGACAGGGAGGCCTGGCGTGCTGTGATTCATGGGGTCGCGGAGAGTCTGACACGACTGAGTGACTGAACTGAACTGAACTGAACTGAACACTGAGTTGACCACTATTCACCACATAGCCTTTAATACAGAAAGGTCATGTAAAAGGGGAACAATAGGGTCACTTCCCTGCCAAGAGCAACTTATAAGAACACAAGATAGACAGCCTCAGTGTCCACCCAGGGTGGAGACAGCTACTCTCATCCAAGGCATTGTCATGAGTTTCTAGTTTATATGGGAGACTGGAGCAGAGGTTATCAAGTGCCACAAATAACATATCACGTATCAGTCCTAGTTAATCCTGAATGTTATTCCATCCATGGTTTCCTGACATTAGAAATATAAATCTAGATGGGTCAAAATTCCCCCAGATAAGTTCACATGCGCTTAAGACCAGCCCACAATTTGAGACTAGCCTCAACCCAGGACTGTTAGCTCTGCATTCCAACTCTATCACTGCCCGAGGGAGCAGAGGTTCTGGAATTTCCAAACCACTCTATGACATGTTTGGAGGCACAACTAACATTGACGGTCCATCCATCTCCTCAAGGACATCATGCTTCACATTCCTTTTTAATTTAATCACTGCTGTAAAGGAGCGAGTCCGGCTCCCTGCAGTCATTATTAGCTCAGCCCTCATCCCCACACTGTCCCCTCATTCTGAGCCAAAACTACATCCCTCCCTTCTCTCCAAACTTTCCCTGTGTTCTCTGAAGTCCGGAAAACTCCACAATATCTTGAGTCACATTGGCAAACTTGCCCTTCAGATCTTGGCCTTCGAACCCAGACTGCTGTCATGGATTCTGCAAACACCACTTCCTCTGGTGGATCAGTCCATGTGGAGGCGATTCTGCCTCCCAGCCCCTTTTCTGCAGGATAGGAGGGGGAGCTCACAATTTCTGTCTTGAGCTGGCTGCTTCCAGACCACTATTCACTGGTTTCTTAACAGTTAACAGCAGGGGCAGGCGATGTCCACTCTGAATCCAGTGGAACCTCCTAGGAATCTCTCCTTCTGGGTGTAGCTACCAAGCATAGGAATGAAGTGTTTGCAGTGGGTTATTACATGTCCTAATGGGGGGCATCATTCCTGCTCCTCTACTCTGGTTCCCAGACTTATTCTGGCTCTGAGAGAAATAGCCCTGTATGTATGAAATGATCAGATTTCCCAGTTTTTACACCTGTCATACCAGAAAACTACTAATAGCACCCAAGATCCAACCAGTCCATTCTAAAGGAGATCAATCGTGGGTGTTCAGTGGAAGGACTGATGCCAAAGCTGAAACTCCAATACTTTGGCCACCTCATGCGTCGAGTTGACTCACTGGAAAAGAGTCTGATGCTGGGAGGGATTGGGGGCAGGAGGAGAAGGGGACGACAGAGAATGAGATGGCTGGATGGCATCACCGACTCGATGGACATGAGTTTGAGTGAACTCCGGGAGTTGGCGATGGACAGGGAGGCCTGGCAGGCTGTGATTCATGGGGTCGCAAAGAATCGGACACGACTGAACGACTGAACTGAACTGAACTCTAACACTGTTCTGTCCTCCAGCTGCTCAAACCTGAACTCCTGACACCCACCCTCTGCTCTGACCTCAAATATGTTCTTTACTCCATGTTGACCACCTCAACAAACAATCCTTCGTCCATCTAGTTACTCAAGCTTGAAACCGGGTATCATTCAGATAGTCTCCCTTGCTCCCATTCCCTATAATGTTTAAGTGTTGGCTGCTCAGTCATGTCCGACTCTCTGCGATCCCATAGACTTAGGTCACCAGGCTCCTCTGTTCATGGAATTCTCCAGGCAAGAATTCTGGAATGGGTTGACATTCCCTTCTCCAGGGGATTTTCCTGACCCAAGGATTTAACCCGTGTCTACCTTGTTGCAGGCAGATTTTTTTCCATCTGAGCCACCAGGAAGCCCAATATTCATCAATAACAAGTTATAACCTGTCCCCTCTCAAACCTCTCACAAACCATCCCTCTTCTTATCTCCATGGCCACCTACCCAAGCTGTTTATTTCACTGTATTACTGCAGTGGCCCACTCTTAGCTCTCTCTAATCCCTACATCCCATTCTTTTTAATCATCATCATCATTATCATTATTTCACATCCAAGTTATTTACTCTAGGCAACTAAAAAAAATCTTCTTGAAAAGACCAATTGCATTGTTAGTCTAATGCCAAAAACTCTTCAAAGGCTCCTCATTGATTTTGAATAAAATCCAGATTTCTATAACAACCTGTAGATCGGGGCCCTGCCTGCCTCTCCATCTCTCACCAGTATCCTCACATCCAACAAGCTCATTCCACACTGGTCTTCTTTCCATTCCTGAATCAGGGGATGCGAGTTCTCTCTAACCTCAGGGTCTCATCACAGATGGTTCCTTTTCTGCAAGTCTCTGGCTACTTGAGACACCATAACACACTCCTTCAGGGCTTACTTAGAGAGAAGCCAGTATTCTCTTTGACTCTACTTTTTTTTTTTCCTTTTAGAAAAATAAGCACAATTTGTAATTGTGTGTTTTTCAGAGTCTTATTAATGATCTGTGTTCACATTTGAGGGCAAATTCCATGCCAAGGGCTTTGTTTGTTGCACTCTCTAGTATTCCAATTATCTCCCCAGAGCCTAACACATAGTAAAGGTTTAATAAATGTCTTTTAAATTCATAAACACATTTAATAATTACATTAGTACTTGTTAAAAATATATTGTGCATTCAAAATCATCCCAGAAATGTCCACTGAAATCTGTTATGTGCGTCGTGCCATGTACTGTACGGGGCATTGGAGATGCAAGGAGACGAAAACCTCAGAGGACTCTCGATCAAAGAGGGCACTGGCCAGTGGGCTGGAAAGTCTCATGAGAGGGAAAACTCAGGTTTTCAACCAGCCCAGGGGAGCAGTCACCTCTCTCTTGGATGCCCAGAAAAGGCTTCCCAGAAGAAAAACTATCTCAGGTTCCTCCTCTCAGGCAGGAACAGGTACATAATTAGCGTGCAGAGCTTCCCTTGTAGCTCAGATGGTAAAGAATCTGCCTGCAGTGCAGGAGACGTGCGATTCAATCCCTGGGTTGGGAGGATGCCCTGGAGAAGGGAATGGCAACCCACCCCAGTATTCTTGTCTGGAGAGTTCTGTGTACAGAGGAGTCTGGCAGGCCACAGTCCATGGGGTTGCAAAGAGTCAGACACAAATGAAGCAACTAACACTTTCACTTCAGTGTGAAATGAAGTGAGGCGCCTTGTTCAAACATTAAGAATTTCAAGACGGCGACTGTGAGGGCTCCCTGAGCCCAGGCCCCGGGTGGCAACACACACCAAATGCCCCTGAAGGCGGTCCTGCTCAGCATCCTGAGGACAGCAGTGAGAGTGCTTGTAAACAAGGTTCAGGCAACAACACTGCCTAAGACTTTAGAGCAGGAAAGACCCTCATTGGTCCAACCTTTAACTTGAAAGAACTAATATATTCCCTTCTCATTTTCAAGTTGTTTTCTGAAGCTCAGAGAAGGTAAAATTTCCACCGTCTCAAAAAACGACATTAACATCAGGGTATTAGAAGCAGGATTCCGCCAGGACAAAATATTTCTCAAGGGAAGGACAGATGGTACACTCTCTGTTTCTTGTTCAAAGCCAGCACCTCCTGAAGCAGCCTGAATGTTTTCGGCTGGGGCCAGCCAGGTGAGCAAGCACCTGGGCACTGCATACCTGGTGGCTGCTAGGAGGCATTCCCCAGGGACCGGTGAGACTAGCAGAATTTACCTCCAGCAAAAGCGTTGGCAGCTTTTGCTTTTGCTCACTTGATGTTCTCCCTCCGTCTTGTGGACCCTCGGCAAGACACTGGGTAGCAAGAGGCTCAGGACCTTTGAGTGTTTTAAAGACCGAATGGAGCCCTTTGTGGTGGACTGCAGGCATTTACAGGTTGGTGGAAAACATGTCTGGTTCCAGAAGTCTTCCAGCGCCCAATCCTGCTGCAGAGGCAGCCTGCCACATCCCCAGGTGTACCTGCCTGCAGAGACCACACCAATACCAACCTATCTCCTCGGAAGACTTGCTCTGAACTCTTTGGACACACCTGGACTCAGCTGAATAAGACCAACCAGTGTGAACAAAACAAGCCAGTACATGTCCCTGGAAAGACAAAGCTGGAGCTTGACTAGATGCTGCCAGGCAACTCAGGCCACCTCTTCCTCTGTGGGAGCAACATATGACTCTCAGAGGAAAAGCAGCTGCGGCCTGATTGCTGAGACTCAGCAGATGCCTGTGTTTGTCAGGCAGCTTCAGGATTCTTTGGGGGTGTCAAGCAGGATGAGAATATGCTGTGACTCTGGTTTAATTTAATGGAGACACAAGAGCTTTAAGCTTCAGGCATGTGTTAGGTATGTGTTTAAAGTTACTGTCACACCCAAAAGTAAGTGCCAGGAAGGAAGCTTCACATTTTCCATGCCCTGCAGCTTCTTTGCCTTACGATCATCCCTGACTCACTACTTCTTGCCAAGAAAAGCCAGCACCTTCTAAACTGATTTGTACAAGACAGAAGCTCACCTGTGATGTGCTTAGTCATTTGACTTGACTGTGCTCGTGTTCGACTCTTTGAGACCCCTTGTACTGTAGCCAGCCAGGCTCCTCTGTCCATGGGATTTTACATGGACAAGAATACTCTTCCATGGCAAGAATACTGGAGCAAATTGCCACTTCCTCCTCCAGGGGATCTTCCCGACCCAAGGATCAAATCCTGTCTCCTGTGTCTCCTACTTTGGCAGGCAGATTCTTTACCACTGAGCCACCTGGAAGGCCTTCATCTGTGACAGAAGTTTGGTGAATGCCTGGATAAATGAATGAACTAACACACAAATTAGTGAATTCACCACCACTGGGTTTGGCCACCACCAGATGGAAGCAGATTGAGGTGCCGACTATCAAAAAGCATATTAGATTGCTCCAGTGTGGTACCATTTTGAGTACAGGAAAGTTCAACTCTTTTACAAGTGCTAACTAGATTGCTCGCATTTTTCACTGTAGTAGACGTCTGAAGTCTATAATGTAGTACATACATTTAGGAAGAGGAATGCTTTAATTAACATATTTATCTATTTTATTAATAATGATATAATGTGTAAAATGCCCTGGGATTCACTAAGATGAAAGCAAGCAATATGAACGTGAGATATTATTATGCTTCTTATAATTACAGCTTTTGTATACACAGCTCATTATGAGTGCCTCTCAAACGAAGTACCCCGTCATGCTGCTGTCACAAAAGGCAATTGTTAGAAGGGTTCACCAAGGCCAGAGGATACCTTTGTAAGGGATTTGGGTTGGCTCATTGTTTATAGGAACATTTTGATGTGAGTCACGTGCTTCAAATTCCGTTGGCCCAGGCTTGAACATGGATTAATTTTTAACAAGTTCAAAGAATAAAAACCAGCTCTTCCTCAACTTCCCCACAATATATTCATCGCATCTCCTGAGACAGTGAGCACTCATAGCATGAGAAAGTTCTCCGTCTTTCTTGTGTGCAGCCTGAGTCATTTCAAAGCTGGGGAATGAGGGTGGAGGTGGGGGTGATGGGGAGGGCAATAGGCCCTTTTCATTTCTTATGAGTCTATGGACCTAGTCTTGTGCTGACTCTTCACATGAATTTTCCATGAAGCCTATGCATCCTCCAATAGAGCAAAAATTGATTCGTGGGGGAGCAAAGTAACTCTTAGCCTTTTTATATATAAAGCACAGATATTCATATATTGCAATACGAATAACTCTAATGTTCCTGCAATATGAAAATTTCATGGAGGAAATCAGGGAAAAGTGTCTAAAATGGCTCCTTCAGTTCCGTTCAGTCACTAAGTCATGTCCAACTCTTTGCGACCCCATGGACTGCAGCACACCAGGCTTCCCCATCCATCACCAACTTCCGGAGCTTGCTCAAACTCATGTCCGTTGAGTCAGTGGTGCCATCCAACCACCTCATCCTCTGTTGTCCCCTTCTCCTCCTGCCTTCAATCTTTCCCAGCATCAGGGTCTTTTCAAATGAGTCAGCTCTTCATATCAGGTGGCCAATGTATTGTAGCTTCAGCTTTAGCATCAGTCTTTCCAATGAATATTCAGGACTGATTTCCTTTAGGATTGACAAGTTTGATCTCCTTGTAGTCCAAGGGACTCTCAAGAGTCTTCTCCAACACCACAGTTCAAAAGTATCAATTCTTTGGCGCTCAGCTTTCTTTATAGTCCAACTCTCACACCCACACATGACCACTGGAAAAACCATAGCTTTGACTAGATGGACCTTTATTGGCAAAGTAATGTCTCTGCTTTTTAATATGCTATCTAGGTTTGTCATAGCTTTTCTTCCAAGGAGCAAGCATCTTTTAATTTCATAGCTGCAGTCACCATCTGCAGTGATTTTGGAGCCCAAGAAAATAAAGTCTGTCACTGTTTCCATTGTTTCCCCATCTGTTTGCCATGAAGTGATGGGACCAGATGCCATGATCTTAATTTTCTAAATGTTGAGTTTTCAGCCACTTTTTTTCACTCCCCTCTTGCACTTTCATCCAAAGGCTCTTTAGTTCCTCTTTGCTTTCTACCATTAGAGTAGTGTCATCTGCATTTCTGAGGTTATTGATATTTCTCAATGGCTCCTTCAGTTCAGTTCAGTTCAGTCGCTCAGTCGTGTCCGACTCTCCGCGACCCCATGAATCACAGCACGCCAGGCCTCCCTGTCCATCACCAACTCCCAGAGTACACTCAAACTCATGTCCACAGAGTCGGTGATGCCATCCAGCCATCTCATTTTCCGTCGTCCCCTTCTCCTTCCGCCCCCAACCTTTCCCAGCATCAGAGTCTTTTCCAGTGAGTCAACTCGCCGCATGAGGTGGCCAAAGTATTGCAGTTTCAGCTTTAGCATCAAGGAACTAATAAAAAAAACAAGGCTGAGAAACACTGCTTTTGCTCTCTGAGAAAAGTTTAACAGGTGTGAGGCAATCTTCAGGGTCACCTTGGAACTCTGGGAAGAGATAGAGCCTCCTAGGAAACCTTATTCGCACCTTTTAAAGGAAACATGTCATTGCACAGCTATGGACTTTCTCCTGTGACCTAAATTTTGAATGCTTGCCAAAGTGCAGATATCTCTGGGTGAGGTAATACTTTAAATTTTATCATCTACTTATATCTTAGCATAAGGATCTAGCAATTTCTACTCTGACATCAAATTTTAATAGGAGAGGCTATGGTACTTGATGGAATTAAAGCAGTACAATTGAAGGATGTGAGTACATATGAAAAAGGAAAAGATTAATATATAACTGGGCCAGTTACAGAGCTCAGTCTACCATCTCTGTTCAAGAAATATGTTTATTTTATGGAATGCCATATAACTTTTTAAAGATTTCATTCTACTGAGGTATCAAGAAAAAAGTCACAAGAAATTCAGTGTTACCTTTCCTTTAGCTCAGATGGTAAAGAATCTGCCTGCAACGCAGGAGACCTGAATTTGATCCCTGGGTCAGGAAGATCCCCTGGAGAAGGAAATTGCAAACCACTCCAGTATTCTTGCCTGAAGAATTCCTTGGACAGAGGAGCCTAGCAGGCTATAGTCCATGGGGTTGCAAAAAGTCAGACGTGACTAAGCGACTAACACACACAGATTCCATTTCCTGGAGCTGGACTTGAATTCCGTGGGAGCAGTGGAGGCCTGGGCGATGGTGCATCATCCTGAGAGGGGTTTTCAACATGATCCGTCATCTCATCTGGGCTTGGTCATCAGTAACTGAGGGTCTCCCCTGTCTGGTCCTTCACGTTGACCACCTCCGTGCTGGGAACTTGGTGAGGTGCTCTGGCTCCACTGGTCCAGGAGTATCACAGTCTCTTGGATATGCTTCCTGTCTAGGATTCAACCCAGGAAAGGGCACAGGTCTTTTCTAATTCCCAGTACCATCCTGCAGGAGGCCCGGTTTGTCAGGGGTGGAGCAGGAGAGGTTTAAAAGCACCTAAGCTCTCATCACATCTGCTGCAACTTCCCTCCTTCCTGCAGCCCAGAGAGTGACTGTCAAGTCTCCAGGCTGAGGCACTCCCTCAACAAATATTCTTCCAGATCCATTGCTTGTGCACAGCTGTCCTTTCTGGCTGCAAGAAGGCCTGGGTTGTTGTGACTCAAAAGCCCTGAGGTGACTCCTCTTTGCTCTGCTCTTTCACACCTGCCTTGAGGTCATGTGTGCAGAAATGCCAAGCTGACAGGACAGGTCCCAGCCAAGAGGAAGAAGGAAGTGCCAGGGGAGCAAAAATCAGTTACTATTTCAAAATGTTTTATCACCTTAAAAAATGCACCATTTTCACCATTTGGAGATTGATCTACCACTGAGCACTGGTTGTGTGGATTTTCATTCTAGGATATATTCAGAGAAATCGCTGTGCATGCCAGTCATACAAGTATATCTTTTGTGATACCAACCTAGTGAAAGCCATCTCACCTTTCTGCTCAAATGCACTCCTGAGATTTTCATAAGGTAGATTGTCCCATGTTTCAACTAGGATAAAATAATAAAATCATGAGTTTTGCTCCCAAGGTGACACTGGCATAAAAAAAAAATCATACAGGTGACAACACGTAACAATTTTTAAAGTCATAATTATTTGGGTGTGAAGTAAATGCTATTGAAATGAATTATTTCAGGTCTGATAAGAACAAACTAACTTGAGATGTTGCTTTAACATCAAAGCAGGTTGAAAGTGAAATAGTGAAAGTGTTAGTCGCTCAGTCATGTCCAACTCTTTGCGACCCTATACACTGTAGCCTGCCAGTCTCCTCTGTCCATGGGATTTTCCAAGAAAGAATACCGGAGCGGGTTGCCATTTCCTTCTTCTGGGGATCTTCCCGACGCAGGGATTGAACCTGAGTCTCCTGCATCGCAGGCAGACTTTTTACTGTCTGACTTGCTTTGAAGTCAAAGCAGGTTAAAGAAATTACAAAGTCTTCCTAGTGGTCCAAATACGAAGCAGGTTGATCATTTTACCCCAGAAGCTTCTGATGCTGCTTGTGCCGGGTGAAGAGATGAAGGGCAGAATCTGAAGAAGCAACAGCTATAAAACCAACGTCTGCAACACATAAGCCGAGCTAGACTAAATTAGCGTTATGCACACGCAGGAATGTTGTTGTTGCTGGGTGTATTGTCATCACGGGATAAATCTGACTTTCACACAGGGTACTCCCAGTTCACTTGGTGATTTTTTTCCTCCTCGAGGTGATAATTCAGATATGAACCTTATCCTTGTGCTTTCTATAGTCTGTCTCTCACATTCACAATCCACGTGTGCGCCAGAGGAGTTCAAGGCAGTTTCTGGCATGTCATCTCATTCCTCCTTTTGGAGACTTTGATGGGGAGATGGGAGGGGAACAGATAGAGTGATGAACATTGGATTTAAATAGAGGTAAACATTAAGACCGGAGAAGGCAATGGCAAGCCACTCCAGTTCTCTTGCCTAGAAAATCCCATGGATGGAGGAGCCTGGTGGGCTGCAGTCCATGGGGTCGCTACTAGTCGGACACGACTGAGCGACTTCACTTTCACTTTTCACTTTCACACATTGGAGAAGGAAATGGCAACCCACTCCAGTGTTCTTGCCTGGAGAATCCCAGGGATGGGGGAGCCTCGTGGGCTTCCGTCTATGGGGTCACACAGAGTCGGACACGACTGAAGTGACTTAGCAGCAGCAGCAGTAGCAGCAAACATTAAGACGGCTTCACAGCCGGCTCAGTAGTTAAGAATCCACCTGGCCATGTAAGAGACACAAGAGACGCGGGTTCGATTCCTGGGTCGGGAAGATCCCCTGGAGGAGGAAATATCAATCCACTCCAGTATTCTTGCCTAGAAAATCTCATGGAGAGAGGAGTCTGGCAAGCTACAGAGTGGCAGAAAGTAGGACATGACTGAGCATGCATGCAAACATTGAGGTACATTTTTTTCTGTGGTTGCATTAGGAATCAGAGCACAACTTTTTTTGGTTAATCTTCCTTTCCCTCTCATTCCTCAATCCCACAGTCCTAAATGGAGAGATTTTGAGTCTTTTTTTCTATCTTAGAGCTTATCTGGTTCCAAACAGAGAAACAAAACAATCAAACTGAAAAACAAATCCAGGAGACAAAAAGAAATCCACCCATTTACCAGACAAATAATTTTCAAAGTTAGCTTTCAGAATGTGTTGTCAAGCTCACTGTTCTTCCCACTAAGATGGAATGACAATGCAATGCTTGGAAATGCTGGCTAAAACAAGCATGTCATCCCGAGTTACAAAGAAAGCAAAGACACTAGAGAATCCTCACCAAGTTTTAACATGTGGAAACAGCAATGCCTTGAACCAAATCCTCAGAGGTTAAGGGGAATAAAGCAATGGAACAGCTCATTTCCATGTGACAAACCAGCCCTGGGAACTTAGATAAGGTCTTAGTTTCATAAATGCTACAAATCCGTTTTCTGTTTTCCTGAAAGTCCTGGCAAAGATTCAAAGCCAAACCATGAAACAGACAGGAGGCCTGTTTCTGGCCAAATTCTGTGACAGCAGAGCCTCTGACTCCAGGCAACATGAACAATAAGCATCTTCTTTCTGGGTGTTGACTGAGTTCTTCCACGGAGCCATTGTATGTAAAATAATTTCTAGTAATTAGCTTCAAGTTGACTCCACTAGTGGGTATGATAATAGTAACATTTAGTAACATTCAATGTTAGTAATAGCTAACATTTATTGTTTATTATTAGCTAAGTATTGTTTTAGGCATTTTACATCATGATCTCCCCTAATATTTGCAATAACCCTATGAGATGGTATCATTACTGGTCCCGTTTCTTGATACAGCAAATGAGGCCCGAAGAAGTTAAGTAATTTTTGTTCAGGATCCTATGGTTTCTAAATAGTATAGCTGAATTGGACTCCAGATCCCACACTCTCATCACTACAGCATATTTCATTGATGGTGATAGCAGATATTATTATCCTCCTCTATGTGTGTTTGAAAGATAACACAACTAAATAGGTTTAAAAAAAGTACAATTACTGGTAGACTACCTAGGAATAATCATTCTTCCCTAGATGCTAGTCTGAATGTGACATGCTAATAAGTAAGAAACAAAATGTCAACTTGTGGCGTATTTTGAGGATACCTTAAATACCTTTGAATCATTGTTGAAAATCAATGTGAAAATTTGAGGGGGGAAAAGCAAGGTAAAACAGTTGCCAAACTTTTCTCTAGAGAATACAAGTGAAGTGAAAGTGAAAGTCGCTCAGTATCCTACTGCGACTCCATGGACTATAGCCCACTTGGCTCCTCTGTCCCTGGAATTCTCTAGGCAAGAATATTGGAGTGGGTAGCCTTTCCCTTCCCCAGGGACGCTTCCCACCCCAGGAATAGAATCCAGGTCTCCCACATTGCAGGCCAACTCTTTACCGTCTGAGCTACCAGGGAAGCCCAGAGAATACAATCATTCAGTCAAAGTATAATTTTCAAAGGGTTGAAAAACATGACTCTCATACAACTATAAAATGAAGATGTCAACTTAACTGACCAATGAATGAGGGAACCAGTAAGATATTAAAACTGGTCCAAAGGGCATTTAGAAAGCTGTGTATACATAGATGATTTATTAAATTACTGGGCTAGATATAAAGCTGGTTAATGTTCAGTTTAAATGTAACGTTTGGGGATATCTATTCCACTAGAGAGAAATTATTTACATCTCTACTCAGCCAAAATTTACAAGTTGATCTCTGTCCTTGTAAAGATATAAATTAAATCAGTCAATAGAAAGCCAATCTTAGAACTGCCATGGCAAAAAAGAGAAAGCTACCTACTATTCTCTTTTATCTATTTTTAAGTTCAGATACTTTTTCTGACAATCCTTACTAAGTTAGGGGAACAAAACCTTGAGTCTAGCCAGCTCAAAATGGTCAAAAAAAGAAAAATTATGCAGTGTAGGAAGGAAATATGTTTTAAAATTTAATAATAAAAAATACATTCTGTTCTGTAATGATCAAAAAAGAAAAAAAAAGGAATTAACCATTGGGATGTGGGGAGGGGAGTAGGAAGACAGTAAAGCAAAAGGAAGAGCAAAAATCTTAGCTCTTACTTTTGCTTTCATCCAAACTATAAAGGATAGTGAGCTCATTTTATAGGCAAAGTAGTCAGTAATCAAATTTTAAAATGCCATGGGGCAGATTATAAGTCAGTATGCTGTCAGTATATGTCCTCTATCTTCTTTTTAAGCCTCTTAGTTACTTCTCAAATGCCATCCTATTCTTTGATCAAACTAACTCTGTGAGAGACTTCCCTGGAGGTTCAGTGAGAATCGGCCTTCCAATGCAGGGAATGAGGATTCGAACCCCAGTCAGGAAAGATTCCACCTGCCTTGGGACAGTTAAGCCCTCATCCCACGACTAGAAAGCCCTAGTACCCCAACAAGAGAAGCCCACAGGTTCCACAACTAGAAAGAGCCTGCACTGCAAAAACAACCAAAAAAAAAAAAAAATTGTTAAAAAACCCACAAAAACACAAAGTGTGCACATGAAATTAAATAGGTTCATTTATCTGGAGCAGTGTAATCTGATAATGATCCAAGTCTGTTTAACTTGAACTAGTTCTCACTGTTGTTTGTGTTACAGGTTAAGAAGAAATGTCAGGCTCTTCAGGAAGTAATTAAATATTTGCTAATTCTAAGGGCTTAACGTCACAGACTCCTGCAGTTGATACTTAATTTGTGTTGACATTTTCTGAGCATTCCAGGAGATTTTTGAAGCAAGACTTTTAAGATAACAGTTGTTTATTCCTATTCTCGTAACTGTGACTTATGTACATTGGACTGTTTTTATCCAAATTGATGAATACAGTAGTGTTCCTTTTTTTTCTCCTACATGAATGAAATGCCAAATCTTCCCTCCCAGGAAAATGAAAACAAAATATCCTACTTCAGAAAACTACAGCTGGATTAATTTCCCATTGAACAAGGTTAACTGTATAATTTTTAGCCTATTCTAGAATAACTTGGTGGCTTCCCTGGTGGCTCAGCTGGTAAAGAATCCGCCTGCAGTGCGGGAGGGCTGGGTTAAATCCCTGGGTTGGGAAGATACCCTGGAAAAGGGAATAGCTACCCACTCCAGTATGCTGGCCTGGAGAATTCCATGGGCTGTATAGTCCATGGGGTCCCAAAGAGTTGGACACGACTGAGCAACTTTCACTTTCAGAATAACTTGACACCAAATCCTCATCTTGGTTGCATGTTACAAGCATCTCTCCCTCTCCCAATTCTACAAGATCTGGAAGATAAGCTTGGAAAAGAAACAAGGCTTGTCAACTCAGCAGCATTTGTGCCATTTCAATAGGAAAGCATGAGTTAATAGTGTTTATCTATATAAGGTTTTAAGACAATTTTTACTATTTTTTATACTGAAATATTTGAAAGTTTTATAATGAATATTTAGCATTCCTACAATGAGAAAATAAGTCCATACAGCTATTTTCATTTATTCATTCTTTATTAACTTGAATTATTTTTTTATAATTGGCTTTTTTCAGAGCAGTTTAAGATTTATGGGAACACTAAAAGTATTTCTATTTCTCATAAAGCCCCTGCACAGCCTCTCATATTATGAACATATTCACCAGGGTGGTACATTTGTACGGTATAGTCACCCAAAGTCCATAGTTTACGTTATGATTCACTGTTGATGTTGTACATTCTAAAACTCTGCACAAATGTGTGATGACACGTTTCCATCATTATGATATCCCAGAGAGTATTTTTACTGCCTTTAAATTCTCTGTGCTCCATCTATTCACATGTCACCACCCCCAATCCCTGGAAACCACCGATCTTTTTACTGTCTCCGTAGTTTTGCCTTTTTCCAAAATATCTTATGGGTGGTATCATACAATATGCAGCCTATTCAGGCTGGCATCTTTCACTTAGTTAAATGCATTTAAGTTTCCTCCATGTTTTTTCATGACCTGAGAGCTCATGCTCCTCTGTCCAGGGGATTCTCCAGGCAAGAATACTGAAGTGGGTTGCCTTTCCCCCTCCAGGGGATCTTCCTGACCCAGGGATGGAACCCACGTCTCTTCCATCTCCTAGTATGGACAGGCGGGTTCTTTACCACTAGCGCCACTTGGGAAACCCCATTTCTTTTTATCATTGAATATACTTCATTGTCTGGATGTACCACAGTTTATTTATACAGTCACCTACTGAAATACACCTTGATTACTTCCACGTCCTGGAAGTTGTGAATAAAGCTGCTATAAACATCCATGTTTGGCTAAAACCAAGGATCCAAAGAGTGCCATTTCTGGGCCTTATTGTAAGAGAATATTTAGTTTTCCAAGGAACCATCAAACTGTCTTCCAACAGTTTCTTCATACCGTTTTGCATTCCCACTAGCATTGAATGAGCATTCCTCTGGCCTCTTGTCAACATTTGATATTGTCAGTGTTACACGGACTGTGTTCCAGATTTTGGTCATTCTAACAGTCTCTCACTGTGGTTTTGATTTGTATTTATTTGATGGCCCATGATGCGCAACGTCATTTTATATGCTTATTTGCCATCTGTATATCTTCTTTGGTGAGGTGTCTGTTAAAATCTTTGGCCCATTTTTTAATCAGGTTGTTTGTTTTCATATTGTTGAATTTCAAGAGTTTTTTAAAAATACATTTTGGACAACAGTCCAAAATCAGATGGGTCTCTTGTAGATATTTTCTCCCAGTCAGTCGTTGGTCTCCTCAATCTCTTGACATTCTCTTTTGCAGAGCAGGTGTTTCATTTTTAATAAAGTTCAATTTATTGATTATTTCTTTCATAAATTGTAACTCTGGTGTTATATTTGAAAATTCATTGTCAAACCTAAGCGCATCTAGATTTTCTCCTGTGTTATCTTGTAGGTGTTTTACAGTTTCTTGTTTTCCATTTTGATCTGTGATCCATTTTGAACTAATTATGAGAAATGTAAGGTCTGTGTCTGGACTCAGGTTGTTGCGTGTGGACATCCAGTCGTTACAGCACCACCAAGGAACAGACTGCTTTGCTCCGTTGTGTTGCCCTTGCTCATCTGTCAAAGATCAGTTGACTATATTTATATGGATCAGTTTCTGGGCTATCTATTGTGTTGTATTCATCTATTTATCTATACTTTCACCAATACCACACTGTCTTGATTATTGTAGCTTTATAGTAAGTCTTGAAGTCAGATAGTCCTCCAACTTTGTTCTTCTCCTTCAATATTGTGCTGGCTATTCTGGACTTTTCTTCTTTCTATATAAAGTTTAGGGTCAGTTTGTCAATATCTGCAATCACGTGTTGGGATTTTTATTGGGATTGCATTGAAGCTATAGATAAAGTAGCTACATTTCCCCTGGAGTTTGTACTGTGCTGCAGCATTAGTGGAGGCTCTAGATTTTAGTGTGGATTGCTAATGTCATGCAATGACACTGGCTATTCAAGGTGTTGCTGCAGTTATTATTGTTGTTAATGCTGATAATGATATTAATAATAGTAGGCATTACTGCCTCTTATGTGATGAAGATATCCTTAATCCCATATGGAGAAACTGAGACACAGAGAGATTAAGCAATTTGCCCAAAGTCAGGCAGCAAGTATCAGAAGCAGATCTGTAATTCAAATTATTTGAAATCACCATCCTAGTTCTCCTTTTCTATTTCTACATCTCTCAGCTAGTAAGGAGGGATCAAAGTGCTGTTTAGGGACCTCACCCCGTACTGCGTGAAAGGGCAATCTGACACATTTACTGGCATCTGAAACTAACAAGGGAGAAGCAGCAAGTGTGAGTTTTTAGAATTCCTGTGCTTTATCCACAGATTCTCAAAGGCACCTGACCGTGAACTTTACCAACTGAATACTGAAGTCAATTTCTTATACTAGACTGAAAAGTAGGAATATACAGGATGAATATACAAAGATGGATTCACTGAGGTCCCTAATGCTAGCGTAAGCTGTTCAAAAGTACCATCCCCTTCCCCCAGGCAAGGTTCCTCCTGGCCTAGGATTCTCAGAGAAATATAAGTAAATTCTGATCAAAGAGTTGGAATCAGAATTTTCACCATAGAAGCCTTAAAGCATTTAATCAATGACCAGTTATTTTAAATGAGTGTCTCTCTTAAATGGGAAGTTAAGCATTTTTCTTAGGTGGAAGTTGAGGAAAAATTCAAGAAATTAGCAAACCCCAAGAGCTAATGAGGAATTTAAAGAATCTTATCTATGGGACACCATACTTTTGAGAATCAGACTTTTTCAAAAGCGAAAGAGTCTGTTTTCTGTGGATAAGAAATCTTCAGAGACCGCATATGAACCTAGGACCAGTACTTCAGAGATACTTGGGTTTGGGAAAAGACGGACACACTCAGAGAAAAGCGGTATTGGTTATAAAAATATAGTCAAGGGGAAAGGAAGATAGTAAAGTAAGGCAAAATCTTGAGGAAGATAGAATTTAAGGGGTGTGTGTATGTGTGTGTGTATGGAGAGAGAGAAAAAGAGAGAGAACAGGTAAGCTTACTGTGTGCTGGGTACTATGCTAGGTGCTGGGAGATAAGAGAATTCTAAGAGTCCAGGATGACACCCAGGTTTCTAAAAAAGGATTAGATTAAGATGCCATCAATGAGAGATTTCCCTGGCAGTCCAGTGGTTAAGACTCAGGGATTCCACTGCAGAGGCACAGGTATCAACCCTGGTCAGGGAACTGAGATCCCAAACGCAGCATGGCACAGTAAAAAAAAAAAAAAAAAATTAAAAAAAAAAAAGATGTCATCATTGACATGAAGCAGTCTTGGGAAGCAGTTTCCAGAGGCAGCTCTTATTAAGAAAAATGTGGGGGTGATTTTTTTTCAGATGCAAAGAGTAAAGAATACATATTTTGTTATTTTAATTTATTATATTTTAATTTTTTATTTTTTTGCAATAGGTCCTTTTTGGTTATATATTTTAAACACAGCAGTGAATACACATCAATCCCAAACTCCCAAGAATATGTTTTTTTAAGAGAGGAAACTCTTAAGGATTTGATAGCTACTGAGATAAGCTACCAGTCTGTGCAGGAGACCTAGAGAGGAGCTCAAGAGGCAGGGATAAGATGTGGCATTTTGTCTGGGCCCTGCCGATTTCTTGTGCTGAAATTGAACAACACTGTTTTCTAAGCCAGCACCCTGGAAGTTTTTGAGTTCAAAATGGCAGTCATTGATTTTTTTGATGACCATGACTAGCAGGGTTGACTGCAGAGGGTACCTACACTCCTCCAATATCATAGATGAGACAACCAAGGCATAAGAAATCAAATGATCATGAGGGCTGACAGCAGACCACGTAAGACTCTATGACTAGAAAATCCGAGTCTCATCTCAGAGACATCCTTTCAGACACCTTTGCACTAGAAATTGTCGAAGTTTGGTATGAGGCAAAAAAGGCAAGCTACCCTGGTCATGTAAAGTTGCAGTACTAAGAGCTTATAGTAGTGAATATGTGACAACCAAAAATTCACCAACAAGAGTGACGTTTTAAAAGCCTGATAAACCTCTTGACTACGTTCCTTACTCTGGATTAATAGTCATCCCTTCCCTCTGGCCTTTTCTCTTCTTCCCTCTTCCACAATTTCTCACTCTCCTCCATCACTACTTTTATTCCTATGCTCATGCCCTCTCCATTTTGAAAGGTAAAGCTCATTTACTTCCATAGTGAATAAGCAGACACATTAAATATTCCCAGGGTATCAATTCACTCCATTTGATCAGGTGTACAATGTTTGGAATCCAGACTAGCCTTGCACCTTTGGAAAAAAATTTCCAAGAAACCCTGACTCAGTGTTTAAAAGCTAATACATTTGAGCATTCCTCTAGATTATGAAAATGGAAATAATCCTGTACCCCAGGGAGTAAAGAGGAGCCAGAAGATCCTCACCGACTGATGAAGCTATCTTCAAGGTATACTCACAATTATGCATGTGATCCTGTTGTTGATGGAATTTTGGGGGGTTTTCTGAATGGAGGCTGAAGCCTTGCCTGGAAGCCTCTTGCTTTTATCCCTATGGATGAGCACCTGCAAATAGACAGCACAAGGCCTTCTTCCTCAGCACGAAAGCTCTAGTGTGAAACAAAGACTGAAAGATAGAGGTTTGTGCTGTCAGCCTGGGGGACTTTCAGGAGCGTGTTCTGTTTGGAGTGGTGCTAGCCTGGGGTCCAGCGGGGTTGAAGTGTTCTGCGAAGTGTATGTAGGTCAAGCATAGTGGGGACCTGTGGACAAAGCTGCTGAAAGTCAGAGTGATCATATCAAGGGTCATGTCCAAAGGCAAGCTGGGGCTTGTTGAGACTCAGTCCGATTGACACAGAAACTCAACAAGTAGCCATCCCAATCTGAAGGCAGGCTGAGGCTGAGAAGACCAGGTTGGGGGCAAGTCACTCAGCTGATCTCAGAGACCATCTTTGAGTGTTCTGCGGAGCATGTGTGCCCACGGTTTGGGTGCCTCCATGAATTTTTTGTTTTTGTTTTCTAATTTGATTGCCTTGTCTCACTCTTAGTGGAGCCAGCTATTCTTAAAGATCCAAGTCTATTTATGTATGCAGAAAGAATTGCCTGAGTGACCTTGACCTTGATACTTCTTTCTATTTGGATCTAAAGAAGAAAAAGGAGAAAGAAGGTGAACCTTTAAATTGCTTACTACATTTCAGGTTTCTTCTCAAGCATTTCCTCGTAAATTCTTATCTTTAGAAAGTGAAAAGTAAGTATTCTTATCCCTACTTCAACACATGATGAAGCTGAGGATTACAGAGTTTAAATAAGTAGGCAAAAGTCAACAGCTCTTAAGTGGAAATTCCAGAATCTAAAAACAGCAATGTGTTCCAAAGGTCATGCTTCCTGACATGTGTCTGCATCTTCTGGAACAGTGGTTTCAAACAGCATGGCCTCAGGACCCTTTTTACATTCTTAAAAATTTTTGAGAAAACCTTCTGTTTATGTGAGTTGTATATATATATATAAATATTTGTCATATTAGAAATTAAAATTGGGAATTTAAAAACTATTTTATTTATTTGCTTAAAATAATAAAGCTATTACATGTTAGCAAACATTTTTGTGAAAAATAATTATGTTTTCTTAAGCAAAAAAAGGTGTAGCATTATGCATTTTTGCAAGTCTTTTTAATGTCTGGTTTATGGGACGATGGCTGAAATTTAATATCTGCTTCTGCATTTATTCTGCTGTGATATGTTGTTCAGGCTGAAGTATGTGAAGAAAATTCAGCTTCATGCAGATGTTTAGTTGTAAAGGAAAGAGTATTGAAATAGCCTTTTTAAAGAATTTGGGGTATTTTTCTTGATGAATTTTGCAATATAGTCTCTGAAACCATATCAATGAAGGTTCCATATTCCATTACATTTAAAATCTTTTTTTTTTTCATTTAAAATCTTTTTAAAAAGCCTCTTTTAGGGCTTTAGTCATTTGAAAATACTGGTTTAGTAATTCACACCCATGGCAACATTCCTAATGGCAGCACACTGTATTACCCACCACCAGAAAGTCACAATGATTAATACCAGTTCTGGTCTTTAGAAGAAGTGTTAAGAATTGGAATGCTGTGAAGTTCAAGATGCCAGATACGAGTTTTCCAAAATTCAGTTTTGACTGGAAAGGTCAAATTTTGCCACTGGCAACAAACACGGTCAGTTTTTCTTGCAGTGAGAGTTTTACTTCTTTCATTTTTGAGAACAAGCCAGATCTCCAAGTCTGAATAACCATTGTATGTCTGTCAGTTTTTCCAAGGAAAAAAAAATGATGTCTCCCCCTCAAAAAAAAAATCTAAGTCAGCTCACAGCTCAGTCATGCTGGTGTTTTTCCTTAAAACAGCCATTACCCTTAGACAAGACTGCAGATGTATTCTTTTACCTGAATTTCTGTCGTGTCACAGAGAATATTAAAAAGCACATGCTGCTGAGTCAAGTTATTCAAAATGAATGATTTTTGTGGCTTTATGAAAGGCATTCTTGAGTGAAATTGGAATTTTATTTCCTTTTAATTTTACCATAAAGAAAATAACCACTAGTTCGGTTTGTTGCACCATCCTTATTAATTGTAAGGCATGCTGTTGCTTTTGCCCTGTTGGTGAAAATGTTAATACAGTAAAAAGGCATACAAAACTTCAATATTATTATTATTACAATTGGTTAGATGTTGTGAACCCACTGAAATGGTCTTGGGGTCCCCAAGTGGTATGTGGACTCTACTTGGAGAACCTTTATTCTAGAAGAACTGGATGAGGTCCTGGAGTGTGTTAATGTTCTTTCTTCCTTGGGGCCTGCAATCTGATGTGACCCAGAGGCAGGCTGGAAGCCTGAGCAAGACTCAGAATTTGAGCAGAATTCCCATCAGGCTTGGTCCTGAGAGACTTCCTCTTCTCAAATTACATCCTTTTCTGCCCTTCTGGAATTTACATCTTGGTGAGGAAAGACAGCCAATGGACAAAAATGAGTAAGTCAATTATATCATGTAACTGAAGTGAAGAAAAATAAAAAAGAGAAAGGGACTGGGGTGGGGAGAAGTTTTTGTACTTTAAATAGAGTCACCACAGACCTACTGAAGGGTCTAGTTTGACTCTAACCATGCCATAAGGCAACAATTATTCTCATTTTAGAAATGAGAAAATGTTACCCAAAAATAGGGTTCATATCTCGTTGAGTATCAAGTTAATAGACATAAACAAGCCAAAGATCAGGAAAAGGAAGGATTTATTGTCACTTGCAGCAAGTAAGTAGACTACCAGGGATACTTCCCAAATAATGGGGAAGTTTTAAGCTAAGGGTACCTGCATATTCACGAAAGGAATTGAGCAGAGAATTCACCATAAAATTGGGGCCAAGGTTGACAGAGTCCAAGTCTTGATTGATTGAAGTCAGGAGAGTTAGTACCATCATTCAGTCCTCTACCTGGGGGTGGGGACATGGGGTGGGGCTTAGTTCTTGCAGAACTCAAAGATGTATTATTATGTATAATATATCCCTTGAGGAGGAAATAGAACTCCACTGTATCACTACACTGTCTTTGCTCTGTTGCGGCTTTCCTTTGTTCCCTTAAGATCAGTGCTTTCTGAGACCTGTTCAAGGGTGACCATTGTGAACAGGCTTAGATTCCAAAATGGCTTAGCCCAAAATAGCTTCTCTTATGTGAAGAAAACCATTCCTGGATCTCTTTCTCTGGGGACCTCCTAACCTATCTGCTTATAGAAATGGAGGCACAGCTGGATTAAGTGATTAGTTCAGGATCTCATAGCAAGTAAACAGCAGATCTAGGATTCCAACTCTAAAGCCTAACTCTCTCCACTGGCATGTTATCCTTACAGGTGTGTAACAGATCTCAGACACCCAGCAACATTTCTAATTTATTGACCCAACCTGAGAGTCCTAAACCTATTTAGGGAAAGGAGATGACAACTTTCCAAATGAAAAAAGAGAAGTGAAAGTGTTAGTAGCTAGTCATGTCTGACTTTTTTTGACCTTATGGACTGGATCCCAGCAGACTCGTCTGTCCATGGAGTTCTCCAGGTAAGATTACTGGAATGGGGTGCCATTCCCTTCTCCAGGGGATCTTCCAGACTCAGGTCTCCCGCACTGCAGGCAGATTCTTAACCACCTGAGCCAACTGTCTGGACAAATTTAGGGAAAGGAGATGACAACTTTCCAAATGAAAAGAGAAAAGGGGCGGGGAAAAGCAAAATAATCTCAGAAGACATTGAAATGTGAATCTTAGTTATAAAATGGGATTCAGTTCAGTTCAGTCCCTCACTTGTGTCCGACTCTTTGCAACCCCATGAATCACAGCACGCCAGGCCTCCCTGTCCATTACCTACTCCCGGAGTTCACTCAAACTCATGTCCATCGAGTCAGTGATGCCATCCAGCCATCTCATCCTCTATCATCCCCTTCCCCTCCCACCCCCAATCCCTCCCAGCATCAGAGTCTTTTCCAGTGAGTCAACTCATCGCATGAGGTGGCCAAAGTATTGGAGCTTCAGCTTTAGCATCAGTCCTTCCAATGAACCCAGGACTGATCTCCTTTAGAATGGACTGGTTGGATCTCCTTGCAGTCCAAGGGACTCTCAAGAGTCTTCTCCAGCACCACAGTTCAAAAGCATCCATTCTTCGGTGATCAGCCTTCTTCACAGTCCAACTCTCACATCCATACAGGAAAATTCTTTTTTTTTTAACCATTAGGCTTTTGAATGGGTTTCTTTCTGGACCCTGAATTTCTTCTTTTCATTTTTTCTGTAGGTGTTTAATAAGTGTTTCTTTTTGTCATGCACTGTGTTACATGCTGGGGGAGAAGACAGTTTCTGTGCTGAAGCAGTTCACAGTTTTAGAGAAGAGAGAAAAAAGGAAGAGAGGACATTCCAAAGGGAGGGAGAACTTCTCTCAACCTTAACCAGGAGCATCAGAATATGCATTTAGTTGGGCTAAAGTTAAAACACAAATGGACACACATACACAGAGCTGATTCCTTTGTCTGAGATCGAGGACTTTCTATACAGATATTGGGTGAAGTTTTTAAAAAGGCAGCAATGGTTTCCATCCCTCCATGACCCATATCCTCCCATTTCATGGGAACCATAATGGTGGGAACCTTGTAAAATGGAGAAGCTGAAAACAATAACTCTTTCTAACAGCCAGATAAGGAAGACATTATTTGTATTTTACAAATGAGGAAATTGAGGCTTAAAAAGTCTCTTTGCTCGATTTTGTCATGTTGCTCAGGCCTAAGCAACCACGCAGCTGTCACCAAGTCTCATAAAGAGAGGTGTCTGATGTCTCAGTTTTGCCCACAGGACATCCTTGGGGCAGTGCTGCCCATGCTTTCTTCGCTCTTCCCTTTCTGCCTTCTTGTTTCAACATTGTTCTCACTCTTTGTGGCTAGGCCTTGCATTTCCCAAACACTTACTCACTCTTCCAAAGGAGGACAGATTTGGTTCCTCTACTTGAACCCTCTACCATGACCCTTAAGCTTCGTTTTGTTTTGTTGGCTTCTTCTCAGCCTTCAACTTTTAACTGATTCTCTCTGACTCTGGTGAGCTGCGGTGAACCTCTGTTCATCCAGCCACCAGCTCTGACCCTGGAGTTGGCCTTGTGTTCAGGTCCTGGATTCTCTGCCACTCTCAGGGTTGTGCAAGCATAGGGTGCCTCTGAGAGTGAGGCCTGCCTGAATTCTGCACCCTACACCTCAGTCTTGTGTCAACCTGGGCCTTGTGAAAATAAGATGCTTCACATCAGGAATTCCCAGGGCTTTCTTTTCCCCTTTGAGAACTGTTATCCTTGTAGTTATACACTCCGTAGAGGACTCATGGATATAAAATTAGTACAACCTTCTCTGAATCTGCCAGGACGCTCCAATGTAGAGTTATTCTCTTCTCCTTTGTAAATATTTGTGTGCACGTGTGCTAGGGCACTTCAGTCGTGTCTGACTCTGAGACCCTGTGGACTGAAGCCCACCAGGCCCTTCTGTCCATGAGATTGTCCAACCTAATACTAGAATAGGTTGCCATGCCCTTTTCCAGGGGATCTTTCTGATCCAGGGATTGAATCCTGTCTCTTGCATTTCCTGTATTGGCAGGCAGGTTCTTTACCACTAAGCACCACCTGGGAAGCCCTCAATTAGTATTTAGGGGTAAGAATTTTGAAACCATGTGAATATTCCGCTCTTTCTCCAACTTTCAGTGTATTTACTTCACATGAACTCATTTCTTATCTTAGTCAATCTGTTATAATCTGTTATATAATTGGTTATTTTGATGCTCAAATTGTCTCTCATGTGGCCAATGGGAGCCTATTCAAGCTGGCCTCTGTGTTCCTTTCATGACCTGTCATTGTGTCAATATTTCCTTGATACCTGGCACAACAAATCATTTCAAATTCAATTCGTACTTGGTTTGACTGGAATCAGCTCTTACTTGTTTTAAAATAGTGTCTTGAAGCCAAGATTTGGGCACTAGGGGTTTCTCTTTGCTGCAAGGGTATCATGTTCTTAGATCTTCCCAGTGGATAGAGCTAGAGAACGTACATATACACATGTGATTATCACTATGGTGATTTCTATGCCTGTCTCATACATTTAAAGCTATGAATTCATCCTGGTGCCTCTAATTCCAATGCACTACCACTGGGTTCATTTTTTCCCTTTCTTGCCACATCTGTAATGTCTTTCTCTGATGGTGAGAAACCAGGCTCCCATTATTCTTAACAATAATGTTAAGATCTCCTTGCAGTACGCGATTTCCATCATTGCTGTTGTCTCATCACTGAAGACAGTCTCCTCTCTCTACCTGGGCTCTGACACCCTGTACCAGGTTCCCCTTGCCCTTGGGAATGCCCTTCTCACTGTATTTATGCTCGGTCCTCTGGTGCTGGACCACCTATCTCCCTGCCTCCTCACCTTCTTGGTCTCCACTACCTTACTGGCTTGCCCCGTCTCTATTTGGTTAGACACCCCACTCTAGGATACTGTGGCCCCTCTATTTCCTCTGCATATGGACACCTGCCTAATAGCTTTAGGACTGAATTGTTCAAAAACAAATGGAAAGGAGAAGGGCCCAAGAAAGATTTCTGACTGTATTTTACATTAACAAAAACCTCCTATTCTTTATGACCCAAATGGAAATGTACTACCCAAATCAAGATATAAAGAAGCAACCCTTCTTCATCGGTAGATAACATGAGAATCTTTAAAGCTGTCCTTCGATACTCACTGCTGCTGCTGCTGCTGCTGCTAAGTCACTTCAGTCGTGTCCGACTCCGTGTGACCCCACAGACGGAAGCCCACTAGGCTCCCCCATCCCTGGGATTCTCCAGGCAAGAACACTGGAGTGGGTTGCCATTTCCTTCTCCTTCTAATTTATTCCTCTTACTCTTCATTCACAATGTAATTTGTTAAATGAGGATCAGGGAGAAAGTTTAAATCCCCATGTGCCAATAACAGTAAAGGAGAGGAAATGTTCAAACCAAATGACATTAAAGAAAGGACAAGAATCATACTCCAGCCTTGGGATATTCTGGTATATTCATTTGATTGTCCAGAAGTCAGGCAGTGCCTTCTTTGCTCTAAGGCTGCACCAGCTGGACTGTGCTTCCTGGGCTCTCTTTGACCTCAGTAGACAATTCTGTTATCTCACAGGCATGGGCAAGGGAAGACATTTTTGGATGTATCAGAGTATTCAGAGATCCCTCTAGGCACTACCAATGCAGATATGTCACCCTCATCAAGGCCTTCAATAAGACCACCCCTTCCCCCATCTGAGGCATTCCATCTCAAAGCTGAATTCAGAGAAGCTGGCCTGGAGCAGACAGTCACATGGCTTCCCATTCCTATCAGGTCAAAGTCTACACTGTGGGGCCTTTTAACATTGAGTTTGGTCAATGTCTGGCACCAGTGAATACCAGTCTGGGAACCTAAAAATAAACCCAACAGAAGAAGCATCAAAGACTTCCTGGAAGGTGGAAACATCTAGAGGTGACAGAGGGCAGTGGGATGACTTCTAATGCCCCATGGAAGCCATGAGGAATTCTCAAATTGCCAGGAATGTCATCAAGTACTGTACCATGTGGTCTTGAATGGGGATAGAATGGAGCATAGTGAGTATAATAGCTCTTCAGTGTTCAGAAAAGAAGTGTGTGTGTGTGTGTGTGTGTGTGTGTGTGTGTGTGTGTGTGCAGAGGAGAGTGCCTTGTGATGTCTGCCCTCCATTGAGAGTTTGATGTAGGCACACTGCATGCCCTGATGTTCTCTGAGGCTAATGCCAGCAAGAAATGACTTATCAGTACTTCATATCAGTAAATAGTTCATGGCAGATTTTTATATGCAATTCTATATGTCTATAAGGGTGTTCCTTTTATCCCATTATGTGAAATTCTGTATAGCTAAACCACAGTCATAGATTTTCTTCACAAAACCCACATAAACTCTGGGCTTTTCTTTTGCCAGTGACAGTCACACAGATTTTTAAAACTTGGTGTGTGTATTTTAGTCACTCAGTCATGTCTGACTCTTTGCAACCCCATGGACTGTAGCCTGCCAGGCTCTTCTGTCCATGGAATTTTCCAGGCAAGGATACTGCAGTGGGTTGCCATTTCCTTCTCCAGGGGATCTTCCTAACCCAAGGATTGAAACTATGTCTCCTGCATTGCAGGTGGATGCTTTACCATCTTAGCTACCAGGGAAGCTCCTGGGGCTCATGTTATATCCTTCCTTCCCTCTTATTTCTCCTTCTCTGCCAAGTCACCAAATCTTTGTCTCAGTCACCAAGTCTAGGAGATTCTTTTACAATATCTCTACCATCAACCCTTTAATTTTCTACTGCTTGGTTCCTAGTTCAGGCACTAACTGTCTCACACTGACTCCTTTAATTTAGTTTCACTTTTTAGTAAAATATCTTTTACTTAATGCCTAAACATTTACATCTATTTATTAGAAAAGTTCTATAAATTGATGATATAACCGATGGGTCATTATGAGTTAATTCTTTAAAGAGGTAGAGCCAATAATTAACATAAAATACCCTCTCCATTATATTGTGAAGTGTTGTGTGCAGTCATATTCTATTGATGGAACCACAATTTACACAAATTAGAAGGAAATTATAAGACATACAAGTGGTTTTATTCATCATCTCAGCCAGTCTGCCTGGGTGAACCAAGCCATAAGAGGAGGTGGGAGGTGAGGATGATTTCCAGCGGTCACTGCTTTTTTTCACATGACCTTGACTCATATCTTCATACTTGTATTTACAGTTAAAGGCTAGTGTTGTCTATTATAACCAAATGACCATAGTCTTGCTTGAAATTTTTTGGCAATATTTATCATATGTGATTTTAAGATAATATGTTTTCATTGTAAAATAACATCTTATCTTGTAAAATCTGTGCTAACTTTATAAGCTAAGCAGCAGATTTGGAAGAACATGCAAAGAGTGGATTCTTGGAGCAAATAAGGCTATTTCTTCCTTCTTTTCCCCTAGTGCTGAGCGTATCTACACTCAAGGAATATTTAACAGGCAGAATAAAATTCCCTGATGGATGACACAAAACAGAAATAAGGGTTTTGCTTTGTTTGTATTAGTTTTATTATGAAAATAATACTGAATCATCATTACAACAGAAACAAAATTGACTGTAAATAAATCAACCCATCAGGCACTTAAACTATGTAATGAAAAGTTTTACTCCTAGTTCTGCCATTCCCAGTACCTTTGGGAAAATAACTAATTTACCTTCCCATTTGAACACTAGACTTGATCCTATTTGCCACCAAATATAGTTGCAAAATTCATTATGACCTCTTTGAAAAGTTCTAGTTAGAAAACAAGAAATAAAATATCCAAGAGTACCTGAATAGGATGCTCAAACTACTATAAAAAAAAAAGAGAGAAAAAGGGATCATCTGATGCATCTTAAACATTGTCATCAATGTATTTGTAAATTTTGTATTTTAAACAAATCATAACAAACATTTTATATGTCACAGTGGTATTTTGTCACTAGGTACCTAATATTAAAGATATGTACACTTTTAGCTTTATTTAAAGACAATACGAAGTTATTGGAAATTTTGCATAATCACTTACATTCTTTTTTTAAAAGCTGTCTTTATAGGTTAGCTAAATGTTTTTGAAGCTTAATTAGTTATTTTTAAGCATCCAAAATAGAATTGCTTTGGCCTCTACGATGTCTTTTTGAGTTTAGTTATCACAGTGAGCACAGAGTATAATTTTGTTTTCTATTCTCAAATACCTCTTTCTTTCAGCCTCAGAATAGAAAGTCACAACCCTTATCTCCAATACCAAATAGAATAAATATAAGTTCATGCACAGAGTGAATGGCAAGCTCAGATCTTATAAGCCATACAGAGATCACTGGAAAAGTCTCTGATGCTGGGAAGGATTGGGGGCGGGAGGAGACGACAGAGAATGAGATGGCTGGATGGCATCACTGACTCGATGGACATGAGTTTGAGTGAACTCCAGGAGTTGGTGATGGACAGGGAGGCCTGGCATGCTGTGATTCATGGGGTCGCAAAGAGTCGGACACGACTGAGCGACTGAACTGAACTGAATGAAACTGTGGGGGTATTATATTTAATTGAATAGAGTTAAATTATATATGTGGTGTGTGCATAGCAATGGGTACTTCAGAGAAGCTGCTCTTGGTAGGAATCAGTTTTGATTGACTATGTTTGCAGAGTACAGCAAGGTTATTAAATAAATAACATAGTAACACGTTCCATTTAACACAGATTATATGTGAAATCAGTTGCAGGTTGTAAATGAGATGTGGAAGGCACAAACTGCAATTCTCTTTTCAAAAGTGTGGGAATAAAGAAAAGAGATATGTAATCTTTACTAATAAGCTTGCACGTTTTAGTTATGCTACAGAAAGAGAGAGGAGAAACTGTCATTCATTGCTCAAAGCACCCAAATGACAAGGTGTGCCTCTAAGCTTCCCTGCTGGGTATAGTTATAAAAGAGACAAGTTACCTTCCAGAGCTCTCCTTCCAGCAGGCAGCAGGGTCCATGCAGAGAGAATTATCACAGAGCAGAACAGACCACAGCACCCCTCATTAATGCATTCCTGTCTGGGACCATGTGAATGCTTTGGCAGACCAGTTCTACACTTCTGCACAACTCATCTACAGAATTTACACGGTGAGGGGATGGTTAAGGAGATGGGCCCTCTTTGCATGGGGAAAGCTGATTATACTGAAGGGTCAAAGCATCTTGAAATCCTTTAGTTATCTGCTCACTTGGGAGGAGTTTGTCCAGATGGGCTCTGATGAATTCATATTCTTTTGTTTGTGGAAAATAAAATGGAAGATCTTATTAAGTGACCCCTCAACTTTCCTGAAGCCTGGAAGCCTCAGTGATGGGGTAGGATCCAGCGGAGGACAGAGGGATAGAGGAATTTTACAACCAATTTTCTGATCGGTGTGCCTCTCCCTTTAATGAGGGAGTAAATCAACCTTATTAATGTTATTCAATAACACATTTGGTGCAAAGCTAGGTGATAGAGAAAAGCAGGCTCTGTCAGGACCGTATCACAGATATATCTAACATGAAGATCCAGGAGCAGAAGGTCAAGATTTATTCACAACCAGGCATGCTCATGGCTGGTTTCAATTCTGATTGGACAGTATCCTGGCAAAAATCTGTTCTGATTGATTGAGACTCAAGCACCAATTGTAGTTATTTTGAACATTACCTCTATTGGAATTCTTGCCTGTCCATAGCCCTTAAAGAGGCTGGGAAGTTCACAAAACTCTTTGCTGTAATTATTCTGATTTGAAGAGAGAAAGAGAAGAGAGAGACAGAGCAAGCTGACCATACACTGTGGGCCTAACGACTCAAACACTTTAGCCGTCACTTTTCTGTATTGAATATTCATCATTTTCCTTTAGCCAGAGCCAAAGGCAAGAGGGGAAAGACCCGGGAGAAGCATTGTCTATGGATAGGTCCTTCTGAAATACGCCTTAAAGAGAAGTGATTCTTGAGTGCTTACTCCTCCTCCTCTCATCTGTAAAGCACTTTCTCTCATTTTAGGTCTGGTTCTAATCCTTTGCCCCTTATCATAAGCTAATTTTTGCCTTTGGTCATAGTTTTACACTTGTGTATAATCTTTGAAGGCAGGGAGGAACTGTTAGGTAGGTAGAATAGGAAAAAGAAGTCCAAAATAGCAGTGGTTAAAAGACAAAGAAAGGGGAAAGCCTGAGAAAATAGAACCAAGGAAGGTCCGAGGGCAGGAGGGAGAACCTCGGGTGAAATAAACAGTAGGTGCTGTTTATTTCCTGGCTAGCCCAATTTACATAGGGCAGGCTCAGGGGGAGGAGAAAATACATATAAAAAGAGGAGCCAAAACTGAGCCTCGCTCTTCGCTTCGCTTCTTTTGGGTTGGCCCACCCTCACACCTCAAGGATGCATTTTCCTTTGCTTGCCAAATAAAACTGAGCTGTAACAAAGCTGTAACACTGGTCTGCAGTTTAAACTGAGCTGTAACACCGGTCCATCCGTCACTTCAAATTTTTGCTGTGACGAGACAGAACCAAGGAAATCACACACACTCCGGACAGAACAATATTGTATTATTTGTTGCCTTTATTTACCGTGCCTTGTATACTGCATAATATATTGTTGACTGATCAATTGATACAAATAAGCATGGTCTTGCTCCATGGATTTTCTTCTAAGCTAAATAAGACTCCAAGAGGAAAAAACTATCTCCTGTGTGCCATTCTTTTTTTCCCTACTGTTTCCTGAAAGATGAAGACTCTGCCAGTGGCTCCGGCAGGCTCCAGGTGCAGACCCATTGTGTGGCTGTGTGGTCCAGTGGTGGTCAACCACAGCACCTCCTGTGGGGAGGGCTATGGGGATGACGACATAGTTGCTAACCCATAGATTCCAGCAGAATGACTTGCTTTCAGGCAGAGGAGTGGGTGGGTGATTATTCTTCACTGAAACATCTCCAGAGAAAGAACAAGGACTGACAATCTTCAGTGAGCTATTTCAGTTTCGAATTAATCATTGGGACAGGAAATTCTTGTCATGTATAATCAAAATCATTCTGCCACAAATTAAGTCAAAGGTTCCTGGTTTTCTTCTTTCCAGAGGTGAATCAGAATTAGGCACTATCCTGCATTTGATAACCTATTATGGGTAAAAATACATAGGATATCAAGATTGTTTATTTAATAACATTTTATTAAAATGCCTTTGTGACTAGGAATCCCATTTGAAGCCTACTGAACCTAGAGGAAGAATGAGAGTTCACATCTTTTTTTTTTTAAAAGGCTTAGTCTTTTTTTTTTAATTGAGATAGAATTGTTTTATAATGTTGTGTTAGTTTCTGCTGTATGATGAAGTGAATAAGCTGTATGCAGACATATATCCCCTCTCTCTTGCACCTCCTTCCCGCCCACCCTCTCATCCTACCCTTCTACATCATCACAACGCACTACTAAAGTTCAGCAAGATTTAGTCTTAACATTAAATATCTAGGCTGAGGAAACAGTAATATTGTAGCACAGAGGATTAGCTGAGTTCAGTCCAGGAGATGGTGGCAAGAACTGGCCAGGCCAGATGGCCCGTGTTGCCTAAAAGTGGGTGACAAGTTAGGCAGAGAGAGTCTTAGAGCAAACCTAGCAGTTTCTCCCTGGAGAAGGTAATGGCAGGCCACTCCAGTGCTCTTGCCTGGAAAATCCCATGGATTTTGGGTTGTAGTCCGTGGGGTCGCTGGGGGTCAGACACGACTGAGCGACTTCACTTTCACTTTTCACTTTCATACATTGGAGAAGGAAATGGCAACCCACTCCAGTGTTCTTGCCTGGAGAATCCCAGGGACGGGGCAGCCTGGTGGGCTTCCGTCTATGGGGTCACACAGAGTTGGACACGACTGAAGTGACTTAGCAGCAGCAGCAGTTTCTCCCAAGTGTTGTTACAAGGGCTCCATCAGCCCATCTGTATGGTTATGCAGGGCTGCAGGAGCCCATCCAGGTGGATGCCATGAGTTCATAACAAGAGCCACGCTGCAACAACTGAGACTCCTCAGCTCTCAGCCCAGTGAGAGCTCACATCTTGCTGTGAAAGTGTGTTGAATTTACAAAGTGGGGAAGGAGAGGTGTCATGGGATGATCTTTCCTTTGACATGGCGCTGGGTGTTCTGTTTTGTGTTGTTTGGGTATGTTGTGTGGGAGGTGGGATGGCTTTGTTCAGCTGGCTTGGATGTTTGAGGTGGGGATGTGAAAGGGGTTAGTGAGGCTTCTATGTGATAAAGGACAAAGACTCTTACAGCTCTCTCTTCCTTACCTGCCTGGTGGGCTGCAGTCCATGAGGTTGCTAACAGTCGGACACAACTGAGCGACTTCGCTTTCACCTTTCACTTTCATGCATTGGAGAAGGAAATGGCAACCCACTCCAGTGTTCTTGCCTGGAGAATCCCAGGGATGGGGGAGCCTGGTAGGAGGCCCTCTATGGGGTCACACAGAGTCGGACACAACTGAAGTGACTTAGCAGCAGCAGCAGCAGCTGTATGAGAAAAAACATTCAATCAAACTCTGTCATCAAAGCAGTGACTGTTGCAGAGACAGGAACTGTATGAGTTACTTATACAGGATTGTCTGTTGTGTGGAATCTGTGGAAAACAGACCACCCTTCCTATGGGTCAGCTGCCAAAGTCTTGAAATAGCTCTGAGGGCCAGGACCTTATATTTCTCTTTGTGCATAAAACTAGGGTGAGGGGGTGATTTTACTGTCATCATGCTTCACTGTAGCCTCTCCCACCCCCAATTTATTACCATGCTTTTACATCCTCTCACTTTCTTTCACCTGTTTAAACCTGGGAGAGAAACAGGACAAGAGGAAAGAGGAAGGGGGACCAGGACAGGCCTTCAGCTGAGAAGCCAGCTGCTCGCATGGCGTGCTGCTGGCAGCTCCCAGCCTTTCTGGAGTGTCTCCAAATGCTGACTGATACAGAAAATTCCATTTTGTTCTCCTTCCAAATTCAATCTCCATCATGGACTTTGTCATTTTGCTTTATCTTTTTCCAGTTTTTATCCCTCCCCCCTACCAAGTCCCCTTAAAGTAGATTACCTGTAATTTAGAATTACAATAAAAACATACAACACATCAACGAATACTTGCGGTTTTGACTACTAGACCAGAATTCAGAAATAATCTAAGTCAGCTCTATTACTTTTCCATTGAGAAGCTCAGAGGGGTAGAATGACCTGCCCCAAATCAGGCAAATGATAAATGGGAGAACCAAACTAGACATTAGCACAAATGCTTTGTGTAAGACTGTCTGTAGGCCCCTGCAGCACATCAAGAACCAATAAAAATAACAGTGATGTGCCTTTGAAACAAGATATTAAAACTCTTAGTAATTAAGAATGATGGGGACAAAGGTGAGGAAGAGAAGAGTTGCCCCAGGCTCAGGTATATTCTGAAATGTTAAATCTGTTAAAAGCCAAAGGAATATTAATGAAGGAAGCTTTATTCTGGGAAGAAGGCACCGAGTTGGCTATGGAAATAATCAAGACAAACTTATGACCTTTCTGTCTGTCAAGTTTTATTGCCATTATTTAAATATTATGGAGTGTGAGGCATTATCTGTATCTCTATTTGTTATAAATTACACTGAGAATGTTCTGTAGCATTACAAAAGAAAAAATTCCACTATCAGTAGGACATACAGAATCTTGTTGGTGCCAAAGAGTTATTTAACAATGGATAAAAATTCACTCCCTCCAACCACAGATATCCCCACTAGGATGCCCCATTAACTCCTGCCACCATGGGTTCAGTGGATGACCCACCAGTGACAATGATTAGTCAAATTCAAATATGACGTGTTGCGAACCACAGCACAAACTATCAGGATTTTTAGAAAATTACATGTGATTTTTAAGAGATGCAGGATATTGGAAGAGAGTCCTGTTAGTGGTGTTCTTTCTGTGGAAACCTCTTGAGAATATGTATAGCTAACGATTTTTTAAAATTAAAGTTTTCCACTAATAAAAAAAAAGCAGCAATGGAAGTCAATGGCTTCTTCTGATACTGCATTATATTGAAATACTGTAAGATAAATTATTCTAAAGGAGATCAATCCTGGGTGTTCATTGGAAGGACTGATGCTAAAGCTGAAACTCCAATACTTTGGCCACCTCATGCAACGAGTTGACTCACTGGAAAACAGTCTGATGCTGGGAGGGATTGGGAGTGGGAGAAGACGGGGACGACAGAGAATGAGATGGCTGGATGGCATCACCGACTCGATGGACAAGAGTTTGAGTGATCTCCGGGGGTTGGTGATAGACAGGGAGGCCTGGCGTGCTGTGATTCATGGGGTCGCAAAGAGTCAGACACGGCTGAGTGACTGAACGGAACTGAAGATAAATTATGTTGGGCTTCTTTCATTTTTTAAAGGGTTCAGAAATCCCTGAACTTCAAATCAGTGTATAAAAATGTCCCATTATCTTAATTATCAGTGGTCATGCATTTTCATGGATTGCCTTTCATTTCAAAGATGATGCCTGCTTATTCAGCACCAGCAAACGTTAAGGGGCACATTTGAGCTAAATGAGCTAGTCTTCATGGACAATTAAAATATGCATTTTTCCCCAACTCTTATCCTGAGGTAATCAGGAGGTGTCGTTGTTGTTTAGTTGCTAGGTTGTGTCCAACTCCTTTGCAATCCCATGGCCTATAGCCTGCCAGGCTCCTCTGTCCATGGATCTCCAAGCAAGAATATTGGAGTGGGTTGCCATTTCTTTCTCGAGGGGAATCTTCCTGACCCAGGGATCAAATCTGAATCTCCTGCATTGCAGGCAGATTCTTTACTGCTGAGCCACCAGGAAAGCCCCAATCAGGAGGTACTATCAATGAATTAATTTATCCCCTGACCAATCACATATTTTCCTATTGCTTCAAACAGTAAGTCTGACTGATGCAATTTTCATCTTCTTAACTTTTCTACCCACTTTCGGCAGGGGCATGATGTCATAAAGAAGATACCAGGTCAGAAGCCAGGGCATGTAAGTCCAAATCTTACCCCTGAAATGTACTCTGGATCTCTGACAGTGAATCTGGTTTTCTTCATCTGTAAAATGAAAGCATTGAATTAGACAAACTGTACCTCGTCTTCTAGTTTTAGCATTCATTGTGTCTGAAGCGGCAAAGAAGAAGGAGGAGTGGGGAGAGGGCGGAGAAGGGGAGAGAGAAGGGGAGGAAGGGAAAGGAATGAAAAGGTCTGGGTAGGGTCACATTACAGATGTTCAATGCTGCATAGTTGGCAGTCAACAGGACCAGAGAAATCAAACCCTGCCTGCTGGATTTTAACCCAGAGTGAGGGCACTTACTTCCTTACTTGGACAAGATCATATTTCATATCAAATATGACAGTTCCTTTAAAAGCTAAATTTAAATTAGTCTTATGCAAGCATCCCAAGGTATACTCTGATTGGATCACAAGTCTGTGACAAAAGGAATAACTGTGTCTAACTTCTTCCAGTATCACCCTCTATATTAATTCATGAATTCTCATCTCTTTTTTTTTGTCCTTTTCTAGACTATCATTTTGTGGTTTCCCTGGTAGCTCAGCTGGTAAAGAATCTGTCTGCAATGCAGGAGACCTGGGTTCAGTCCCTGGGTCAGGAAGAAGGGATAGTATACCCACTCTACTATTCTTGGACTTCCCTGGTGGCTCAGACGGTAAAGAATCCACCTGCAATGAGGGAGACCTGGGTTCAATCCCTGGTTGGGAAGATCCCCTGGAGAAGGGAATGGCTATCCATTCCAATATTCTGGTCTGGAGAATCCCCATGGACAGAGGAGCCTGGCATGCTACAAGTCCATAGGGTCACAAAGAGTCAGAAATGACCAAGTAACTAAGCATAGACCATCATTTAACCTGGTTTTACGATAAAAATGAACTAACATCCTGTCATTGTACACTATAGTACAGGTACCGTTTAGCTAAGGGCCATCTTTCTAATCACTTAGCACTCTAGTAAATTAGACTCATGCATATTTATATGGAAATTCTCAGTTGTTCTACACCAAGAATTCCACACCTAGACATTTCCCTGGAGAATGGTTCATGAAAGCAATTTTTCAAATTACCTGTATTTCGGCCATCCAACCCAAAATGGGTTTCTTTGCAGGATTTTAAGACAGAGCTTAGGGCAGGTGGCATCTAATAGGATCTCAGAATCAGAATTGTTTTGGAAAAACCTGAGAGAGAACTTGCCTTTGGCATTCATGAAGACGGAGCATGGGACATTTCTGTCAATGGCCCTGAGGCCTTTCTATCATGGAGCCCATGAGGTTCTTATTGAGGGGTTGTGACAGTTATAACAAAAAGAATTGTGGCTTCTTGCCTCAACTCCCTTGGATGAGATCTGAGACAGACCTAGTAGTTCATTTTGCTTGACAGCAAGTTTATTCGATCTTGAAGCCCCAGTGCATTTGCCATTAAGCTTCTCAGCAAACCATTTCTACACTGTTGGCCATTACTTGTGTGCTCCTGATGGCAGCACAATGGAACCATGGATATCTAGTGCACAAATCCAGCCCACTTATTAAGTACCTGCTTTGTATCAGACAGTGTGTTAATGTCCTGAAAGCATTAATCATATGTAATCCACATCCCTCATGGACATTTAGTTCAATCTGGGGTTCACAGGAACCTCTTTGGAGCAACAGATGCCTGAACTGAGCCTTATGGGAGAAGGAAGAGTTAGCCATGTGGACAAACCTAGGGAAGCCTCTCCTAGGGAAACCTAGGCAGGAGATGAGCCTCATCTCTTCAGGAAAAGGTAGGCAGGTTGATGTGAGCAGAGTGTGAGTCATGGGTGGGAATATTATCTCCGTAAAGGGCCAGATAGTGAATATTTCCGGCTTTGTGGCCATACAATACTCAGCTCTGTTCCTGTAGGATGAAAGCACCATATACGATTGGATGCAGCTGTGTTTTCATAAAATTTTACTTCCAACCCAGGTATTTGGAGATGTCCAGCCAAGGGGCCATAGTTTGCTGGGCAGGGCAGAACGAGTGCAGTGACTGGGATGGTCAAGGGCCTGCTTTGGTGGGACTCCTTTATCAGGTCAGGCCACCAGGATTTGGAGAAATGAGAAATAGTTAAGGTCTGAACTGTCCACAGGAAGTCAAAGGACAGATGGTCTTAGAACCTGTTGCTAAAACTTAGAAAGGAAAAACCTATGCCAAGCAAAGGCGCTGGCAATTTTCTCTCTCCTCAGAACTCCCACACTTCCTCCAAGGCCTTACCTGCTGGATTGACACAGCAAGAGCTTCCAACTTGGGCCAGGCTCTTTCCTGTGTGACTGTAGGCCCCGGGATCTCTTTCCAGCCTCCCCTACACCCCTCAGGCCTCTGGAGATATCAACCTGATGAGGTGTTTGATGAAGCTTGTTCAAAAGCAGGGGAAGGAGAATAGGGACTCCTGATAGCACCAAAGATCCCAACAGAATACAAGTTTTTTTTTTCACTCTCCTAGAGATCTGGGAAATTATAAGCATTTATACAAATATGTTTTCCATTACATTACCATTTCCTGTCTCCATTTGCAGACTCCCACTCTAACCAGATTTGCTATGAACCCAACCAAAAATAATACGGTTTATTCCTCCCATCATGTGACAGTTTGGCTGGCTCCCTGTCACGCATTCCAAATGTACCCTAAGTGAAATAATATCCATATTCTATTGTGGCTCCAGGTAAGAAAGGAAGTACATGGTTGCCAAGACTCAGAGAAGAACCACCTGGTTAGACCCAACTAAGCAAAGAAGAAGTAAGGGAGTTCTTTGGGGGATTAAGTTCTCTTTCTAAAACAAAGACACCTACAGTCGGAGCAAGGGGAAAGGAGAAACTAACACTGTCCTCTAAGTCTTACCTGATTTTGTCTCATTTCCTGTAACTGTGGACTAGGCTTCATGAGTTAGGTCGGCACAATTAACTTTTCTTACATTTTTGCTTTTACAGATTAAAAGTTATTAAATTTGTGAGTCAGCATCATGAAAGTTGGGATAATATGAAAAGGTTATTGGCATGCAGTTTCCACAGTATTATTAGAAGTCAGCACTGAGTCATAGCCTCCCAGATATGAAGAAAGGGAAAGGCTTATTCTGGGTTTGATGACAGGCGACTAGGATGGGGTTTTATTGTGGGTAAGGAGTGGAGGGGTTGCGACCAAGTACTGAGTTAGAGGCTGCATTATTTGAGATTCCTGGTTGCCAGCAGAGGGTTACAACACCCATGGGTCTTCTTTTTTATTTATTATTTATTGTGCTTGTGTCTAGTCAAGGCTATGGTTTGTCCAGTAGTCATATATGGATGTATAGTTGAACTATAAAGAAAATTGAGTGCGAAAGAATTGATGCTTTCAAACTGTGGTGTTGGAGAAGACTCTTGAGAGTCCCTTGGACTGCAAGGAGATCCAACCAGTCCATCCTAAAGGAAATCAGTCCTGAATGTTCATTGGAAGGACTGGTGTTGAAGCTGAAATCCCAATACTTTGGCCAACTGATGCAAAGAGCTAACTCATTTGAAAGGACCCTGATGCTGGGAAAGATTGAAGGCAGGAGAAGGGGATGACAGAGGATGAGATGGTTGGATGGCATCACCGATTCAATGGACATGAGTTTGAGCAAACTCTGGGAGTTGGTGATGGACAGGGAGGCCTGGCGTGCTGCATGCAGTCAATGGGGTCTCAAAGAGTCAGACAACAAGCGACTGAACTGAACTGAACTGTGCTGTGCTGTGTCTTCAGTACTGCATGGCTTTTTCTCTAGTTGTGGTGAGCCGGGGGCAAATCTCCAGTTGCGGTACGTGGGCTTTGCATTTTGGTGGCTTCTCTTGTTGTGGAGTACAGACTCTAGGGCATGTGAGTTGAGTAGTTGCAGCTCCTAGACTCTAGATCACAGGCTCAGTAGTTGTGGCACATGGGCTTAGTTGCCCCACGGTATGTGGGATCTTCTCGGATCAGAGATTGAACCTGTGTCTCCTGCATTGCCAGGCAGATTCTTTACTACTGACACCCTAGGAAAATCACCCATGAGTCTTCTTAACTTGGTAGCCCAGAGATGGAGCCGGCGGGGAAGAAGGGTGGGGACCTGTGACGGTCAAACATCAAAAACAGACCAGCCTCTTCACTGCATGCTCTTTCTGTCCTCCTGGTTCTCAGTTCACAGAGATGATTTGTTGCTGCTGTTCATTCACCAAGTTGTGTCTGACTCTTTGCGACCCCATGGACTGCAGCACGCCAAGGCCTCCCTGTCCCCCACCATCTCCTGGAGTTTGCCCAAGTTCATGTCCGTTGCTTGAACAGAGATGAATATGAGATCTCAAAGAATCTTCCAATGGATTCCTTTTTATATTAAGTTAACCAGACTTGATTTCTGTTGCTTGCAATCAAGAATCTTGACTGATAACTGTAGAGCCGAAAACTTTATCATTTCAGGTTAAACAGACAAACAAGCTTTAAACTTTAAGCAGAGAAAAACTGTAAGCACTATTTCAAAGCAACAAAAATATTGGTATAGATTTCCACAAATGCATGTTCTTCTCTCTGCAGTAGCCATTGCAGCAAGTCTCAGGGTTCATGATACTGGAAGGTCATTTGGTTCAGTCTCGGGCACCAAAAAGATTCATATTTATAGAATTCTAGAGCTTAAAAAGGGCCAAGAGATTATTTAAAAAAAACAACCACAAACCCTTTAGTTACTGATGAGGAAACCACCGCTAAGAATAAAGAACTTTCCCAGTCACATGAAGAATTAATAGAGGATCAGAGAGCAAGCATTGAAATTTGTAGTCAAGGGCCCCTTTTATCTTAGCTGGCAGATTCTTGGAATTCAACTCAAGAGGCTTTCTCATGCCTTGGTATTAAGAAGAACAGACTCTCTCTTCATACTATATGAAGGCATTATCTTATATCAATGCCACAGTGCTCTGTGGCTGCCTGGCTCATTCATGCAGGCTAGTGTGTTGATGAAGCCAAGGTCATAGGCTTGAGTCAGAAATGAGCAGTCAGTCTGGCTCACGTCCTACAGCACAGTGTCCAGATGCTGGCTGGCTGTGCCGTAATAACGGACCCTGCTGCAGAGGACCCCTGGGTAAGAGAGTGAGAATGGCTCCATGAGGTCTGTGACCAGACTGCTCAGAACATGGGGCAGAAGCAGCTCCCAGAGGGGCTCAGAGGAAGACTAATGGTGTCCGCATTACATACAGAGGAGGTAATGTTAGGGCCTTTGCTTTAGAAAAGAAGGCATATGTGACAGAAAACAGTGAAGGATTCCATTTACTAAATAAAACCTAGCCAATCAGGAGCATTCTTCTGTCTTAGGATAAACGCCAGGTTATCTCTCCCCTTGAGAAGTCTCCTATTCTTCCTCTACTCCCTATTCCAGACCACACCTGCCCTATAAAAAGGAGAAGGAGAACAGCCCCCGGAGCATTCCATTGCCATGACCCTACATTTGCCAGTGCCCATTCACCAATTTCTTATTGATGGGATAAGTTTGGAAAGAACCAGGAGCACCAAAAGAATGCATATAACAGACTTAGTGAAGTCAAAACAATGAAAGATGTTGCTGTGGTCTGAATTAATTAAGAATTAGAGAAAGAACTAGTTCTTAAAGAATGGGGAGGATTTTTATGGAGCAAGAGGAAAGTGAGGGAGCTTTCCCAGTATGGAAGGAGTCATTTATGAACAAAAACACAGGAGAAAGGGTGTACAAGGCATGTGCTGGGCATCCTACAGAGAACTGAAGGGGAAGGAAGGTTCCTTCAGGAAAGACATTGGGAGATGGGTTTGAAGAAAGCAGGCTAAGGCCACATTGTGGGGGCTGAAGTGACAGGCTGAGCTGTGTTGGCTTTGCTCAGCAGGCAGGGAGACCCCTGGAAGCTTTTAGAGCAGGGGAGGAGCACTAGTCACAGCCATGGTTAATGAAGAGGAGTCTGACAGTGGTTGGAGGCAGCTGGTTGGAGGTTGTTGGCAGGCAGCCTGGAAATTGCATTCATGATGAAGAGTGACCTTAAGTCGAATAAAAGATTGATGATTCAAGGTCTTTGTTCCTGATGAGTCATGGACAGGGAGGGAGAAGAACTTATTCTTCCTTGTGAGGAAGTAGCTCTGGTGTCACCACTGAGTTCCAGAAAACATATCTTTGCTTCAGACCAGAATACCAAAGACCAGATCTCTTCAATGAACCTGGCCCTGTAGATGCTTGGACACGCGGCAGAGCGAGCCTGATCCGGGAGTGGATAGGCCACTCTGGACCACACAGAGCTTGGCAACGGCATGTGCTTAATGAGTCTCTACTAGGCCAGCCGTTCTGATGAGAAACAAAGTGTGTTTGACAGAAGACAGTGAAGAATCCCACAGGGGCCTTCATCTGCCTTGTCCAGAACCTAATCAACCAGATAGGATCCCTGAAAAATGAATCTCTATCAAAGCAGGACGATGGACCGAAGGACCCTGCGCCTGGCCCCATAGAGTCTGGCCTTCCAATCTAGTACTTCTCTACAGATGGGAAGCTGATTGGATTACACTGGTCACCAGGACACACATGCAGCTGGATAGGGTAGGGATAGAAGAGGAATGAGACACTCACACCTTACTGTAAAATCTTGTAACTAGACTGCACGTAGATTTTAAGAACCTGGGTCCCTTCCAGTCTGTGTTCATTTGTTCCACTAGCTAGACTCTTTTGCCTGAATTAAACAGTCTTCTGAGTCAAACGAATGGCCTAATAGATATTTGACAGAACTAACCCAATAGTTGACTGTTCCGTCTCTTCAGTTCATGTTGTTAAAAATCACCAGCACTATAACTTCCTCAAAGTCTGTAGCAAGGTTTCCAGCTCCTGGCCTCCCAGTCCCACATTTTGAATAATAATCCTTTTAAAACACGTTACCACCACCATCCAACACATTTATGTGGAACAAGTAAAATTTCCCTGTTACAGAGCTTTATAACCTCTGATATGTTGGCCCATAGCCTAAAAAGGGAATATAGGAATCAATCAGTCTTGACAAAATCAGGAAAGGAAAATGCGTGAGATAAAGGGAATGAAAAGATGATTGTGATGTAGGTATATAATTACAGTCAGTGAACCCTCTGTGCTCAGGGGATGGAGTAAAGAGGTTGGGTCATTGGATCCCAGACTCCAGAGTGAAAGCCAAGAGACCAGGTGAGCCAGGAGAGCTAAGGGCTGCTCTGCAAAGCCTTTGCCCTTGAACCCTAGGTGGGCGGGGAGTAGCAGCCACCTCTGTCTGTTTCTCAGCCTCCCCCCACCCCCACCGCCTCTCCGCTGAAAAGGGTCTGTCAATAGAGCAAGTTTTCCTCCTCAGCACTCCCTCCCCATCCCCTCACCCCCACCGCCGGCCCCACCCCCATGGCTGAAAGATCCAGGGGCTCAGGTGGTAGGAGCATTCCTGGCTTATGTGTGGAGTCAGGGGAAATCACCAGCTGCTTGAGCTTTGCTGGAGTGTTCAAGAGACTGGTTTCATTTGATTAAAAGCTCCGTCCTCCAGGAAAGAAGCCAGGTCAGTGGGGAGCCTGACTGCCAGCAGAATTCCACAGGGAAGCAGGAAGACGGGTGAAGGGTTTGGCTCGGCTACTACCAAATATCCAGCTGCACTTAACCACAGGGCACTCAGCCTTCCCACCCCAGCCCAGTCCTGGATTCTCCAACTGTGCTGTGGGCACAATGCTGTGATCCTCATGAAAAGCCACTTAAGGAGAGATGCTGTGTGTGCTGTGCTCAGTCTTTCAGTCGTGTCTGACTCTTTACGACCCCATGGACTGTAGCCTGCCAGGCTCCTCTGTCCGTGGGATTTCCCAGGCAAGCATACTGGAGTGGGTTGCCATTTCCTATTCCAGGAGATCTTCCTGACCCAGGGATCAAATCTATATCTCCTGCATTGGCAGACAAATTCTTTACCACTCTGCCACCTGGGAAGCCCCAAGAATAGATGGGTTAAAGCTAAACCCACAGTCAGGGAATGTAGCAGGTACATGCCCAAGAATGAGCTGTGCCTGATAGTTTATCATATTTCAGTCGAGTCCATGCTTTGCTTCCTCTGTTCTGAAGAGTGGAGGGGTGCTAAGGGGAAGGGCGTTTGGACAGGCTGCTATACCCTGCCTCGCCTCACAGAACAGCTCCACTTGTGTCCTGGGTGTCCCCCGGGGTTCTCTCAGCCTCCAAGAGCCAGGTAAAATTGCCTGGGCAAGGAGCTTTCAATTCTAAAGCCTCTGACTCCGCAAAGTCCTCCCCAGGATGCTCCCTGGAGGGGTGACAGCCTCCTGGCTCTCTTGGCAGAGTGAGATCCTGCCTGCTTATAAAACTCTTCATCTCTTTGCTGAACCCAGGACACTAAGCCACATCTCTGATTTCCATCGGGAACAAAAATAAACAAAACAAACCCCAAAAGCCTTAGCCATGAGAAGCACATGTGAGAACAACAGACTTTGAGAGAGGACTGGAAGCCGCAAGGAGAGAGTTGTAGTGTACCCAAACTGGCAGGATGTTCAGTTCAGTTCAGTTCAGTCACTCAGTCGTGTCCGACTCTCCACGACCCCATGAATCACAGCATGCCAGGCCTCCCTGTCCATCACCAACTCCCGGAGTTCACTCAAACTCATGTCCACAGAGTCGGTTATGCCATCCAGCCATCTCATTCTCTGACGTCCCCTTCTCCTCCCGCCCCCAATCCCTCCCAGCATCAGAGTCTTTTCCAGTGAGTCAACTCGTCGCATGAGGTGGCCAAAGTATTGGAGTTTCAGCTTTAGCATCAGTCCTTCCAATGAACACCCAGGATTGATCTCCTTTAGAGTGGACTGGATGGATCTCCTTACCCAAAATGGCAGGAAACCCTAAAAGTCGCTGTTAGACATTCCTGTTCTCTAACACATTGCAGCCTGCCAGGGGCTGGGGTCTGCTCTCTTGCCCTTTACTGAACCAGAGTTAAAACAGTGGCACTTCTTACCAGTGGCTCCTCCTCTCTCCTTCCTCTTTCTCTATTCCATCCCTATAGGAGCCAGCTAATTTCTGCCCAGGCTCCTGGAGTTTCATCACATAACTTAAGCCATTATTCAGACATTTGCCCAAATATGTATTTGATTTCTGTTATTCCTGTAGTTGTGAGCTATCAAATCACAGCAAACACTGAAGCAGGGAATACTGAGCCCCTGCCCCCACGGGAGATACAGGCTCAGGCTCCAGTGAGGCTCAGGTCACAACTCCTTAGTCAACCAGTCAATACATGACTTTGTTTCATGTGTTTTTCTATTTAAAGACGCCTTATTTAAGAAATATTGTTGATTCATTAATGACTAAACTCGTGGTCAACAGCACCGTAACTCATGCCAGGCTGAAAATTATCAGTTTTCTCTGTAAGGCACTTAGGAACAATAGACAAAACTTCAGTACTATGCTTTGGGGCTATTTTAAACAGCAAAATTACCAACGAAAGGCACAAAAATGCAAAAAAATAAAAAGTGGCACTAAATAGACCTCCAAAAGGACCCTTGATGACAATAGAAGGGCCAAGGGAAGAAGAGAGAGCATCACCTTGTTCAGTCCCAGCTGGAAACATATGCATTAAATGAATTAATTTTTGCTGCTCTGCAAATGTCTGTGAATAACTGCAAAAGTACTGCAAGTATTGATTGGCTGGCAGGTGGGGAGGGTGACAAACTTGTTTTATCAAGTACATAAATTAAGAAATATGGAATTGGCAGATAGGATCAACTGTATGTCCTTTCCTAAGAAGTATAATGGTGCCAACTGTTCAGATAACTGTTTTCCATTTTATCACTTTAATATTAGCATAGAATTTATTTGAAAAACTGGTTCTCCTGTTTAAAGGAGATTTGGAAACCAGTGTTTTGGAAAACCTGATCCGTGGTTCATTCCGATTGCAATTATCAGTCTTGTCTAGTAACAGGGAACTGATGAAACTTGTCAGCCTCATGACGAGAACAGAAAGAAGAGTCTGAAAGTGGAGATATTACACAGAGTGGGGAGGTGGCAGGTTACTGTGAGATTTCTCTTTGGTAGAGAAGATAACCTCAGGGTCATGATTTTATTGTCCTGTGGGACATTAGCCAGTTTTGTACCCAATCTGCAAAATGTTATTCTAGAATTCCTTTTTTCCAGAATGCCTAGAAGGTGAATCCTAAGAATCTAACCTTCCCCTTTCAGCCTGAGAAGCATTCTTCAGACCTTTCAGAGTCTCTGGGTATATCCTGCAGCTTGTTGCAAACCTTGGTAATGTTTATAGGAATGTTAATTGTTTCAGTTAAAAGACAAGAACTACTGTAACGAACTCAGATGTTTGTGTGGAAAGTCAGCACCAGTTTCTTCTTCTTGTGCAAAGTTTACCCTGAGGCTCTGGGATCAGAGCTGGGTGAAATGCAGTAAACTCAGACTGATGATGGGTTTACTGCAGGAGATTTTATGTTTTTGGAGCTTCACCAAGGTTCCCAGGTCTTTGCCATTAACTGCTTTCACAGTTCCCCTCTGTTTGCTTTTAGCTGTTGAACATAATCGAAGGATGGATGGGTGTGTGTGTAAGCATGGATGTTTTTTTCATTTTATTTATTTGAAAAGCACTTACAAGCTTCAGGCTTTGTGATCCACAGAGCTTGGTTCTTGGCTGTAGAAACCTGACACTGGCTGGCCCTCTAGCAGCCAGTGGGCACTTGCAGCCATCGTATTTACAGATGGCATTTCAATCACTTACCTTACACCTTCCTTCACACAGAAATGAGTTACATGTGCTCCATTTTGCAGAAGGCTGAAAGGTGGGAGTGACTCGCCAAGTTTACAAAAGTCAGCGACAGTAGTATCCAGTTCAGCATCAGACAAAGAAGCAATGCGGATGTGAATCAAAATAGAATTTTGTTCATTTGAGAATTGTTTGCTACTACCTTTTAGTTTGTTAAGAAAATTATCCCAAACTTAAAAATAAAGCAAAGTCAAGAGAGCACATGCTCTCAATGCCCTATTGGACCACTGCTTAACAGGGTTGGCCAAAGATCCTTTCATTATTTAGAGCAATCAGTTTTAAACTTAGCTTCATGTTGGAAGTACCTGGGGACTTTCAAATGTAGATGCCTGACTCCTATGCCTAGACGTTTTAATTTAATGGTGTGGGGCGATGTGATGGGCTGAAGAATGCGCCCCCCCAAAGATATTCTCAATCCAGTCCTCAGAATCTGTGAATATGTTACCTTATGTGATAAAAAGATCTAAAAAGATGTGATTAAGTTAAGGATCTTGAGATGGGGAGATTAACCTATATTATCTCAAGGTGTGAGAGTGAATGAGAGCTGCTCATTTCTGTCCTACCTTTTGCGACCCCACGGACTATAAAGTCCATCGAACTCTCTAGGCCAGAATACTGGAGTGGGTAGCCTTTCTCTTCTCCAAGGTATCTTCCCAATCCAGGAATCGAACCCAGGTCTCCAACATTGCAGATGGATCCTTTACCAGCTGAGCCACAAGAGAAGCCCAAGAATACTGGACTGGGTAGCCTATCCTTTCTCCCGTGGATCTTCCCAACCCAGAAATCGAACTGGGGTCTCTTGCTTTGCAGGGGGATTCTTTACCAACTGATCTATCAGGGAAACCCATTGGGAGGGGAGCAATATAATTACAGTGACCCTCATAAAAGGGTGGTGGGAGGACCAGCATCAGAGAGAGAAGATGGAAGCAGAGGTCAAAGGACAGAGAGAAGATAGGTGCTGCTGGCTTTGAAGATTGAGGAAAGGACCATATGGCAAGGAATGCAGGTTCCTATAGAAGCTGGAAAAGACAAGGAATGGATTCTCCCTTAGAGTCTCCAGAAGATGCACAGTCCTGTGAATACATTTTAGACCTCTGATCTCCAGAACTGTAAGAGAAAAGAATTGTTTTGCTTTCAGCCTCTATGTCTGGGATAATTCGTTATAATAAGAAGCTAACACAGGTGGGGCATTGGGTGTCAGGATTTTTAGAATCCCCCTACATGATTCTAACATGCGGCAAAGTTTGGGAACCCACTGATCTAACAAAATATACCTGTGTTTGGCTTTGATATTAACTATTTGATCAGAGCCAAATACTGCTGTGAGGTTATAAGGTACTTTATAGATTTCTAGTTAGTAGAGAAGATAACCTCAAGGTCATGAATTGATTGTCCTATAGACTTTACTTTTGTATCTAATCTAGGCATTTTATTCTAGAACTCCTGTTTTCTGAAATGCCTGTAAGTATCCAGTTCTTCAAAATGCTTTTGGAACCAAATTTACTATCATGCTCGTTCCCTCAATAAGTAAAATACATTTTTGACACATGCCTTTTTTTTTCTTTTTAAATTATTTATTAAGTTATATGGCTGTGTTGGGTCTTGGTTGCAGCACAAAGAATATTTAGCTGTGTCATGTGAATTTTTAGTTGTGGTATATGGGATCTAGTTCCCTGACCAGGGATTGAACCTGGGCTCCCTGCATTGGGAGCGCAGAGTCTTAGCCATTGGACCACCAGTAAACTCCTTTGACATTTGTTTATTCTGTTTATATGAATGTCTTGCTTTGAATTCTTGAAAATATACTTCCATGTGTCCAATTATAAGTATTTATGAGAAGGGAAAAGAAAAACTATGTGAGAATACCAGTTTTTGTCTTTTGGAAGAGCTGAAAGTAAGATTGAAGAGTTGATTCTGAAGTTTCAGATGGAAGGCCAGAGTAGTCACTGATGCTGGGGCCACAGAGGTCTGAGCTGGGAGAAGCCCATTTCCTGTTATCACCTTTCCAGTTCTCAGTTGCTGCTGGTAGATAGGGCTGGCTTTAAATCCTCACTCTGTTGCTTCATGGCTGTATGATCTTGAGAATATTGGACTTAAAGTCTCAATTTCTTCATCTGAAAAAATTGTAATCATTTACATCATAGCATCATATTCGGTGAAAGATTGGATGGAAAGCCTGTAGTCCAGTGCCTGACACCTGGGACATACTCAGTTTAAAGATCACCCAGGCAGCTGAGCTATGCTAGCAATGACACCTACTCTCTTTACTCTCCTTTCTTTACACCTACTTTCTTTACTTCATGACAATGACAGTAGCGATGCCACTGATGGTCACAGGGTTGAGTTCAATTCAGTTCAGTTCAGTTCAGTTCATTCGCTCAGTCGTGTCCGACTCTCCGCGACCCCATGAATCACAGCACGCCAGGCCTCCCTGTCCATCACCAACTCCCGGAGTTCACTCAAACTCATGTCCACACAGTCAGTGATGCCATCCAGCCATCTCTTCTCTGTCGTCCCCTTCTCCTCCCGCCCCCCAACCTTTTCCAGCATCAGAGCCTTTTCCAGTGAGTCAACTCGTCGCATGAGGTGGCCAAAGTATTGGAGTTTCAGCTTTAGCATCAGTCCTTCCAATGAACACCCAGGATTGATCTCCTTTAGAATGGACTGGTTGGATCTCCTTGCAGTCCAAGGGACTCACAAGAGTCTTCTCCAGCACCACAGTTCAAAAGCATCAATTCTTCGGCGATCAGCTTTCTTCACAGTCCAACTCTCACATCCATACATGACCATGGGAAAAACCATAGCCTTGACTAGTCGGACCTTTGTTGGCAAAATTAAATGGCCAAAAGATTTAATTTTCTTCCCAGAAGATCTTACTGTAGGCAGGGCAGAAATTTCAAGCCAAGGAAAAGCCTGAGTCTATTTTTTTGTGTGCTCAGGTTACCTGTAGGACCTTTTAAACTGATGGGAAGACATCCCCGTATTGGTCTGCTGTCCCTTTGACATTTCTGCCTTTCAGGTATTTGCCTCTCACTGACATGCTGAACCTGGCTTCAAATTACATGTCATGGGGCGAGGAAACAGAAATTAATCAGCATTGCATTTCTTCCCCTAATTACCTGTAATATGGCTGAAAGTGTGTGACTTTGTGCAGAAATGAAAAGATTCCATGGAAATACACCAGAAATGCATACAGGACCTCATCAGGGCTGAAGATACACGCATCTCTCCATCCACGAAACTCTCCCCTGAGTGGCAGAGGCCCAAGCCCACGTTATGAAGGCTTGTAAGGTGGAGCTGAAAGGAGTCCAGAACCATCAAAGTCAAATAATTAGAATCTAGAGAGACTGAGTTCAGGGATTAAATATCTACCCTGTTAGTTGATCCAACTGAGAGCTGAGAGAGATAGGAATGATAACCATGCAAAGAATTTTGACCAGATAAAGTGCCAGAGAGGTCAGGTCTCATTTAGGGTCACCCTGAGGTTATGGGGAAAATAAGTGAAGAAAAGCCACATCTATCACTAGATGGGAGAAAACAAAAATGAACACTTAACATTACGGAACACAAATGAGAACAGCAGCCCCTCACTTGGGTAAATTGTGTATATGGTCAGACAGATTCATTTATAAGTGTGAACATTAGTTAATTCAGTTGGTCAGTTATTCAACAAGCAATTACTGACACTACAAATACCGGCCAACCTGCTGAGTAAGATAAGTAAGAAGTAATGACCAGTCTCAAAGAGCCTGTAGTCTCGGCAATTAACATAGTAAATGCTACCGGAGGAGGATACATATGGTACAGTGGTGTCATAGGAAAGAGTGGTAGCATATGAGAGGTTTTTTCTGATTAGTTTATATAACTCAACATCTGCTTCTGCAGACTTAGGGGGCCCTACTTTCAGACATCTAGAAATAAGCTCTTTTCTTTATTCTTTAGTAGACTCTGACAAGTGACTGATTCATTGAGTTATTTTACCTGTGTAAGGGAGTATTTTCCACAGGTAAAATAGCGCATGGGCTTCCCTGGAGGCTCAGCAGTAAAAAAACCCACATGCCAATGCAGGAGACCCAGGTTTGATCCCTGGGTCAGGAATATCCCCTAGAGAAGGATATGCAACCCACTCCAATATTCTTGCCTGGAGAATTCCATGGACAAAGGAGCCTGGTGGGCTACAGTCCATGGGGTGGCAAAGAGTCAGACTTAACTTAGTGACTGAGCATGCATGCACAAAATATCACATAGAGGAATTTTTCTCTGCTTCTCTTGAAAGATCCCTCACTCCTATCTGAACCTTGACTGGGACTAGCTCAGGCCCTGGGAGTACCCAGCCAGTCACAGTTACCATGAGTTCTGGGAAGCTGGGACATGAACGGGCTTCCCACCTGTGGGCTTGTCCCCTCTGGGTAGCAAGATCCACAGGTGAGGCTCCTAGAGCTATCACAGGTTAATGGGGTGATGATGAGGCCTGAGCCACTTGGGAATGCAATACTCATGTCCAGTCACTGGGGGAACCCACAGGTACTGGACCTCAGAGAAGGAAAGGAAGAAGTTCTGAGCTTGCTATTTCCTTGTCAGGAACCAGCAGCTGGTTGACTGCAGCCAGGAGATACTTTCCAGTGAAGAAAGTAGGGCCACTGTGTGTAATAGACTTGTTATGTCTCCAGATAGAAGATGTGTTTATTATATTATTTGAGGATATTCAATTTTACTATAGACAATAAGCATATGTACAAAATGGATAAAACTCATAGGATGTATTAGGTGTTGTCTTGGGTTGAATAATGCCCACCCCTGAAACTCATGCTCACCTTGTACAATAATGTGGTCTTATTTGGAAATAGGGTATTTGCAGATGCAGTTAGTCAAGATGTAATCCTACTACATTAGGGTGGGCCCTAAATACTACAGCTGATGTCCTTATGAGAAGGCCATGTGAAATACAAGACAGAGAAGAAGGCCATATGCAGACTGAAGGAGAGATTAATGTATCTATAAGTTCCTGAGAAATCTGTGTGCAGGTCAAGAAGCAACAGTTAGAACCAGACATGGAACAACAGACTCATTCCAAATTGGGAAAGGAGTACATCAAGGCTGTATGTTGTCACCCTGCTTATTTTACTCCTCTGCAGAGTATATCATGCGAAATGCCAGGCTGGATGAAGCACAAGCTGGAATCAAGATTGCTGGGAGAAATACCAATAACCTCAGATATGCAGATGACACCACCCTTATGGCAGAAAGTGAAGAAGAACTAAAGAGCCTCTTGATGAAAGTGAAAAAAGAGTGTGAAGAAGCTGTCTTAAAACTCAATATTCAGAAAATGAAGATCATGGCATCTGGTCCCATCACTTCATGGCAAATATTGGGGAAACAATGGAAACAGTGAGAGACTTTATTTTCTTGGGCTCCAAAATCACTTCAGATGGTGACTGCAGCCATGAAATTAAAAGATGCTTGCTCCTTGAAAGAAAAACTATGACCAACCTAGACAGCATATTAAAAAGCAGAGACATTACTTTGCTGACAAAGGTCCGTCTAGTCAAAGCTATGGTTTTTCCAGTAGTCATGTATGCATATGAGAGTTGGAACACAAAGCTGAGCACCAAAGAATTGATGTTTTTGAACTGTGGTGTTGAAGAAGACTCTTGAGAGTCCCTTGAACTTCAAGGAGGTCCAACCAGTCAATCCTAAAGGAAATCAGTGCTGAATACTCATTGGAAAGACTGATGGTAAAGCTAAAGCTCCAATACTGTAGCCACCTGATATGAAGAACGGACTCCTTGGAAAAGACCCTGATGCTGGGAAAGAGTGAAGGCAGGAGAAGAAGGGGATGATGGAGAATGAGATGGTTGGATGGCATCACCAATTCGATGGACATGAGTTTACGCAAGCTCCGGGATTTGGTGATGGACAGGGAAGCCTGGCATGCTGTAGTCCATGGTGTTGCAAAGAGTCAGACACAACTGAGTAACTGAAATGAACTGAACTTATCTATAAGCCAAGCGATACCCAGGGTCACCAGAAACCACAAGAAGCTAGGAGAGGGGCATGAAACTGATTCTCCCTCAGAACCCAAAAGGAACCAGCCCTGCTAAAACCTTGATTCCAGACTTCTGGCCTCCAGAAATATGGAAGAATAAATTTCGGTGGGACAGTTTAGACACAGATAAAGTCAAGCATTGCATGCTGAACATAGACGGAAACAGATGAGAGGGCCAAGAGGCACTGATATTCATGAACCTGTGAATATACATGGGGCACATTAGACAATTAGCACTCATGAGGTCAGTGGCTGGTCATTGGTGACACTTATTCTGGTTCCATATATCCAGTGTTTAAAACATGCAGACAAAAACCTGGGCTGCTCGGAAGGTCATCGGCGAGTTCCAGCTGTGACCAGGTGTAGCTGTGCTGCATCTTCCTGAGATAATGTGTGAGGCTGGTCCCAGTTGTCTCCACCTGTTGGTCCCTTTTCCTCATACCTTTTCCTGGTCAGCAGGAAAATCTCCTATTGCACAGAAGAAAAGGGTGAGGGTGGAAAAGGGGAAGGGGAGGAAGAGAGAGAAAATCTTCAAATATTGTGTACAAGTATTCAGGTGGTGTGGTCCATCCTTCTTACACTTTATCCTAAGGCTATTAACCAACTCATCTCTTTTCTCTTGTTTTGCTCTGTTTTAAATTGATCCCATAAACCAGGTGATTTTAGAATTGTAATTTGGCTGTGAGACTTTCAGTTCCATGACTTCTAGAATACCTTGCCTAGTAGTATGGAGACAGCAAGATGATTTCTCATCCACACCAAGGGGAGCAGTTTCAGTTCAGTTCAGTTCATTCGCTCAGTCGTGTCCGACTGTTTGCGACCCCGTGAATCACAGCACGCCAGGCCTCCCTGTTCATCACCAACTCCCGGAGTTCACTCAAACTCATGTCCATCGAGTCAGTGATGCCATCCAACCATCTCATTCTCTGTCATCCCCCTATCCTGCTGCCCCCAATCCCTCCCAGCATCAGAGTCTTTTCCAGTGAGTCAACTCTTCCCATGAGGTGGCCAAAGTATCAGAGTTTCAGCTTTAGCATCAGTCCTTCCAATGAATACCCAGGACTGATCTCCTTTAGAATGGACTGGTTGGATCTCCTTGCAGTCCAAGGGACTCTCAAGAGTCTTCTCCAGCACCACAGTTCAAAAGCACCAATTCTTCAGAGATCAGCTTTCTTCACAGTCCTGGTGGTATTTCCTGGTGTCTAGGTTTTTTTTTTTTTTTTTTGGGTAAATGTTTATTTAAGACCTACTCTGTGCTAGCCGCTGTTCTAGGTCCCTGCTGTATAGTAATGGGCAATGCAGACTTGGCTCCCGACCTGGTGACCTCAGTCCTGTAAGAGAGATAACCAGTATGCAATGCAGTGTGAGCATTTTCTGTGACCATGGAAGTGTCCAGTACAAAAGAGCACACATGAGGAACATATAACCCAGTCGAGAGCCGTCAGGGAACACTTCCTGGAGGAAACATGGTCATACTGAGACCAGATGAGCAGATAAGAGGCAGAAGTCTTGGAAAAATGTTCTAGGCAGAAGGAATGGAATGAACAGGAGCCCAGAGGTCAGAGAGACAGCATGGCAAATTTGGGAAACTGAAAGAAATCCAGTATGGCCTTGAGGATAGAGAATAAACAGGGAAAGATGAATGATGAAACTGGACAAGTGAGTGGAGACTTTTAAAATCACATATATAGATTAAACTTTATCCTAAGTTATCTAATGTCACGTGAGGCTTTCCACAAAGCACCTAGTTTGGATCTCTTTGCTGCTGCTGAAACAGTGTATTCAAATTCAGCCCCCACCCCCTCACACTTTACTTTTTAGGATTGATATTTCCAGCTGCTTTAGTATTGATTAAAAATGTTTTTAATTGTAGACAGTCAGTGACATTATCAAGCTTTCAGTGTTTGAGTTCAGATTAAAACCCACCCATCGTTGACTTGTTAGATGAGGTCTAGTTGACCTTCTTTCTTCCTTCCCACCTTTGTAATACCATCTCTGGAAAACCTCTTTCTCTACTTTCTGCTTCAGTGCTCCAGATGTTAAACAGTTCACTTCATTTATTCTCGGGAGGACATAATGAATGTTAAGAAGAGTGAAGAACATTTTGAATATGATATAATTTAATTACCTATTAAGGACTTTCCATCTGCAAGGATGGCAAAATGCTGCTTCTTTTCCCCAAAGCTTCTCACCCTAGACCCATTTCCTTTTCTAGAGATTATTAAACAAGAAATAGCTGTGATATATGTTGAAGTGTAGGGTGCAGAGCTGCCAAGAACAAACATAACTCAGATGACATTTTGATTCCTGCCTGAATCTCAAAACTATGATTTTATAGATGTTTCTTGTTTATGCCAAAGAATGTTCAAACTACCATACAACTGTGCTCATTTCACATGCTGGCAAGGTAATGCTCAAAATCCTTCAAGCTAGACTTCAGCAGTATGTGAACTAAGAACTTCCAGATGTACAAGCTGGATTTAGAGAAGGTGGAAGAACCAGAGATTAAAATGCCAACATTCACAGAGAAAACAAGGGAATTCCAGAAAAACATCTACTTCTGCTCCATTGACTATGCTAAAGCCTTTAACTGTATGGATCACAACAAACTGTGGAAATTCTTAGAGATGGGAATACCAGACCACCTTACCTGCCTCCTGAGAAACCTGTATGCAGATCAAGAAGCAATAGTCAGAACTGGACATGAAACAAAGAACTGGTTCCAAATTGTCAAAGGGGTATGTAAAGACTATATGTTGTCACCCTGCTTATTTAACTCTTTTGCAGAGTACATCATGCGAAATGCTGGCTGGATGAAGTACAAGCTGGAATCAAGATTGCTGGGGAAAATATCAATAACTTCAGATATGCAGATGACACCTAACGGCAGAAAGTGAAGAGGAACTAAAGAGTCTCCTGATTAAGATGAAAGAGGAGAGTGAAAAGCTGGCTTAAAACTCAACATTCAAGAAATGAAGATCACGGCATCAAATCCCATCACTTCATGGCAAATAGAAGGGGAAAAAGTGGAAACAGTAACAGATTAAAATATTTTCTTGGGCTCCAAAATCACTAAGGAAGGTGACTGCAGCGTGAAATTAAGAGACACTTCCTCCTTGGAAGGAAAGCTATGACAAACCTAGATAGCGCATTAAAAAGCAGAGATATCACTTTGCCAACAAAGGTCCGTATATACAAAGCTATGGTTTTTCCAGTAGTAATGTAGAGATGTGTGGCTATTCCCACAGTTGAGGTGTATAGAAAGGTCAAGAGACGTGGGTGGACTGGAAAGAATGCATGAAGAGAGTTTGTTGGGGAGAATGATTTATTGCTGTTAATCCCAGCTAAGGGAGACAAGTGAGAGTCGCTTCAATGGGATTGTTTTGAGATATTGAAATGCATTCTTTGAGGCTGAAGGGCAAAATGGGTAGATGTTTTCCAGGGAATCTGAAAGTCAGGAAGCTGTGTGGTTGAGCTGTCAGGCACTTTGTGAGGAGTTGCAGGCTTGGGATTGCCCTGAACTTCCAGAGCCTGGACAGAGAATGCATACATGTCTCTCCTGTAGAACATGAAGAAGAGATTCTGGGGGGAAAAGGACTTATTCTGGATCCATTTAACATCCAGGTAGAGGTCTATCTAAGGAGGAAGAGACCAACAGAGATTCTGCATGGCCTGAACTAAGAATAAAATAAGAACTGAACAGGGAGGAGTCAGGGAATGAAGCATCTTTGCCCAAACTACAGGAACTTCAGGCAGAGACACAAAGCAAGGGAATCTCCAAAATAACCCATCAAATACATACAGGTCCAGAGAGAGTGACCATCTTAGACTAGCACCAGAGGAGCAAGAACTTGCCAGCACCCCTTTCCTCCTGGTCGTCTCCCTCCTGTGACCTGGTTGGCAAGCTGGGGCAGGGGATCAGCGGATTGGGGGGTGGAGGGGCAAGACCATTACCTGGCAAGAAAAAAGAGGAAGAGAGTCTTTTCTTGATGACACACTCCAGCAGCCAAGTGGCTCACAATAGGTCCCTGCTTTGGGGGTAGGGGTGGGGTGGGGCAGGGGACAAGGTTTAGCAATAACCCCAATTTATTACTGGGAAAACAATCAGACATAACAAAGAAACTAAACACACACACATATGCACACACACATATCTAGAACTAGACACCTTAAATTGTTGAAATTATACTGAGGATCTTACGTGATTGAAAGATTTTCTTTTCTCTAAGAATGACCAAAATAATTCAGACAAGTTGTCAAGTCCCCTTACCTCCCCAAGGGCAGTGTTATAATGGGATGTTGCTGTTTGTTGTTGTTTAGTCGATAAATCATGTCTGACTGTTTGCAAACCCATGGACTGTAGCCCACCAGGCTCCTCTGTCCATGTGATTTCCCAGGCAAGAACACTGGAGTGGGGTGCCATTTCCTTCTCCAAGGGATCTTCCTGACCCAGGGATCGAACCTGCATCTCCTACACTGATAGGCTGAGCCAATTCTTTACCACTGAGCCACCTGGGAGGCCCATAATGGGATAGTAGGAGACAAAATTAAGTTGTTTATATGATTTCATCCCATGATTTCTTCTTGTTCAATTTATAGGTTTCATTAGCAATTGCCTTTTGAAATCAGGGTCATTTTCAATATGAAGCTTCAGTGACTCTCCCCTGGGAGTTACAGGTAGCACAGACTACACTGTCACAGGTGACAGCTAGACAGAAAATTAAGTGAACCAGACAGTTCAGAAGCAAAATGTCCATCTTGTCACATGCCATGTGGGGCTGAGGCTGTAATGGCAGGTTTTTCTAAGGCCTTCTCATAGGTCTGTATTCATCCTCTTAGACCAAAAGCTCAAGAAGCCCTTCAACTCTTGACTCTTCATTCATTTGTTCATCCAGCCACGATTCACTCAGAGCTCCTGCCACATTCCTGTGATCTTCCCACTCCTCAGAAAACCTGTTTCACCATCTTAATATCGAGTTCTTTTCTCTACCGCCAAGTCTGTCTCAAGTTCATCAGCTGCACTGAGCTAGGTGGTAGCTTTCCCGTACAAAATATTTCGCTAGGGTTTAGAGAAAATGGATATGATATGTAAATACGATAGGACACAGAAACTTTGGTGGTCTCTGACACTTTTCTGTCATATGTATAATTAAACACACACACACACACATATATATATATGTTTTATATGTCTAAGGCTACATACGTACAGACATCACATATTTATGTGCTAACTAGTAGCACAGTTAGAAACAGACATGCAATCTGGAAAGTTTAAATGAAAGCAATATTTTATATATTCATAATACTTTATAGGAGGTTACATATATTTTTCTCCTAATGAAGTTGTCCTCTCCTTTCATATCCCAACCCACTCACAAGCCACAATCCATTTTCTGTCCTGGTGAGTACCAAGGAGGCTGGATCCCTTAACGCTTACATAAACTAATGTTTTCTGTTGTACAGAGCATTTGAAATAACATCTTTGGTCTTATTTTTTTAATAGGAAGGTTTATCCCATAATTAAAATTGTCTTTTTTTTCGTATATATGATATTTATGTAATACAATATTTTTATTTCTATAAAATCTATGTTTAATATATCTGTAATTAATTTGGATATATAATAGCTAATAATGCATTAAATCATCCTTGCAGACAAATGGATAGCCAATTTTTCTAAATATGAGTAGTCCAGATTGCTTCATATACATAAGAGAAAATTTTAACATATACTTAATTTCCATGACTCTGTGTCTCCTTTCTATATTTGGCTGCACATCCATGTTCGTATAAAACTGTTTTATTTATTGTGGCATCGAAGTCCGTTTTTATTCTGGTAGCTTCTCAGTGTTCCCTGGATGCCCAGATGGCCCGAGCTTCTCCCCTCCTCTCCAAAGCATCCATTCTTGACTTTTAGCTCAAGCAGGGAACACCTGGCTTTGCAGCAAGTTTCAGTGGAAAAGGCAAAAGGATTTTTTGTTGGATCACAAGTTTGCTACTAACCCGCAATGCAGTGTGGTGGCTGAAATCTAGGGCAACCTTAAGCTGTCTTAAGAGATGAATCATGTTCAGAGGATGATAAATTACAGTCATGAGATCTCTGACCCCAGCACATCTGGAGTGCTGGCTTCTGCGCTGGGCATCGCCTTTGGCAGGAGCCTTCCCTAGATAGAAGATGCGGACAGAGGGTGGCTGGATCCTGACTCAAGGGGGGGAGAGGGGAGAATGGTTGGTCTGGAGAGGAAAGGAAAGTTACAGCAGGTTGTCGTCAAGTCTGAGGAGGAGTTGGATGGAACTGTGTTTTATCTGTGAGGATAAAAAGGAAAGCTAGACCTGAACTCTGTGTTGAAGAGAATGTTCTAGAAAAAAATAATCCTTAAAAAAAAAAAAAAAAGAATACCCTCAAGCAAAATGGGCTGATTAATGAGGTAATGGCTGCCTATTATCAAAAATATCTTAAAAGAAATTGTATGCTATGAAAAGATTTTCTGTTTGGGTGGGAAGATTAAACTGGTGCTTCTGTGGGCCTTTTCTATCTCCCTAACTTCCCTTTCCCTTCCCTGAAACTTTTCTGCACTTGCACCCTCATCCCAATACACAGAATTCTAGCCTGTGCCATGTGACTGTCTTGCAACATTTCTTGAGCTTTTCTCGAAAATTGTGGTTTAAATTTTTACTCTTCTTTTGAGCACAGTGACTTCCCGAAAAGCCTTTTTCCTTTTCACAGCCTCTAGCCCAGTCCCTTGCATTTAAAAGTAGCTTTAATGTATATATATTTATTGTTCAGCAATGTGCTGACTGATGCGCTGATTATCTTGACTCCAATCACCAAGAAATTAATAATGCACTTTGTCAGGATTGATCCTGTTTCAGAAATAACCACCTTTTTATGTAACCTCCTCTGCAGATTTCAGGCCTCATTCATTCCGCCCTCTCCTGTTTGTTTTTAAAGGAAGAATCATCTTTTGCTGAAATGAAACTCTTTTTTGTTGTGTGTGGTCAGAATTACAGACAGGAGGGGAACAGATGGCTCAGTTTTGAGGAGACAATTCCTGACTGTGGAGGCTTAACAAAGCTAATAAAAGGTAATTTACCAAAGACTTAGAGAGTCACGAGGCATCTGAGATGTTTTTTAAAGCCCCAACCCCCCTGCCCTTGCCAACACCTCCCCACTGCTCTCCCCGCAACCCTTCCATCCTCCTGGGGAACGTGATGTTGCCAAGCTGTCACTGATGTAGCCACTCAGAGGCTCCCCTCTCCCAGGCACTTCTGCTGAGCTGTCTGGGTAACGGGCTGGAGTCCCATTGTCTTCCAGCAAATGGCCTTGGCACCATTTGGCGGCCCAGGCCGCGGCCCCGCGCACCTGGCTGGGATCCCAGCCCCCCAGAGTTAGAGCTGCACAGACAGTGTCAGGCTGGCGTCTTTATTCCACTGTGGGGGGGCTGCCTCGTTTGGGTTCTATTTCATTTCTTCGTCTCCCAAAAGACCCAGCTTGATGCTTCCTACATCTGCTCTGTTCCATTTAGCATTTGTGTCTAAAACCTCTTTTTTATTCTGCTCCTGATTTTCTTTGAATAGAAAGCTTACAAAATGGCCCCATCTGCTTCTCTCAGACCTTGTCCACAAAGGCAACCTGGGTCTCTGTCAGCCACCGTGAGCTGTCCCTTTGCTGCTCCCCTTGGGCTGTGGGTTGCATGGCTGTCTGCTAACCCTGCCCGGGGCAGTCACTGTCACCACCCAGAGAAAATGCTGTTGGTGCCTTTGTTTTCTTCAGCTCAGGAGACATACTCTGAAAGGGGTATGACTCATCACAGAACATCCAGGGTGCGGGTGGTGCTGCTGGAGCCCAGGTTGGCTGAGGTGATGCAGAGAGAAAAAGGGAGAAAGTCCTTAGCTACGTGATGCATGTGACCTGTTTGGTTTTCAGGGATGAAAGGTAAAGCTGTGTCCTGAGATATGGCCAGGAGACCTGTGGACTGGGGTGGAATTTGGTTTATGCAAAGCCAGCCTTTGAGCTTTCAAATCAGAGCAGCAAACACGTAAGGAACTCTTATTACTTTAGTGTCTGGTAATGTGCTAAGTACTTGCAGAGGAGGAGAGAAGAGCTTATGTGCTGTGCTGTGCTTAGTTACTCAGTCGTGTCCAACTCTTTGTGACCCCCTGGACTGTAGCCTGCCAAGGCTCCTCTGTCCGTGGGGATTCTCCAGGCAAGAATACTGGAGTGGGTAGCCATGCCCTCCTCCAAGGGATCTTCCAACCCAGGGATCGAACCCAGGTCTCCTGCATTGCAGGCAGATTCTTTTACTGTCTGAGCCATGAGGGAAGCCTTTTCAGCAAGAGGATGTGCACAGGGAACCATGGGTACACATGGGAGGGCACTCAACTCACCTTCTAGAAGAGATTATGTCTGAGTTTGGGCTAGAAATCGAGTTCCTGTCACTTAGGCAAATCAGTGGAGAAGCGAGTTTCAGAAACAGAGTCAGAAAATATGAAACAGTGTTATCTAAGACCCAACATTGTGAGTGCAGGTGCTTGAAGATAGTTTGGAATAGTTGTCAGGTAGAGCAGCTTGAAATTATGACAGAAAATAAAGGCAGGACCATATCACAAAAGGACTCCTGTAGTAAATCAAGAGGATGTAGGTAGTGGGGGAGCCACTGGGGGTTTTCAATGAGGAGTAGCAGGATCAGGTTTGCAGTTTAGAAAGGTTTCTCTGGCAGGAGGGTGGATTTTGAGGCTGGGGTCCGGCCAGGAAGCAGCCAGCAACAGGCAAACCACTCATCTCCTTGCTCCCTGTGCCTGACTCCTATACTTCTCTCACCATTACCCAGCAGTCCGTCCAGAAATTAAACATGGGTTTGGGTGAACTCCGGGAGTTGGTGATGGACAGGGAGGTCTGGTGTGCCATGGTTCATGGGGTCGCAAAGAGTCAGACACAACTGAGCAACTGAACTGAACTTTCAAAATATTTCCAGAATTGTCCTTTTCTCACCATATCTACTACTGTCACCCTGTTCTGGCCACCCTCATCTCTCACCGGCATTATTGCTACAGCCCCCTACTTGGTCTCCATTTCGATCCTGGTTTCCCTCAGTCACTTCTCATGGTGACAGCCCAAATGATTCTTTTAAAACATATAGCGAATACTGAAGTGGTTTGACATTCCCTTCTCCAGTAGACCACGTTTTTCCAGAACTCTCCACCATGACCCGTCTGTCTTGGGTGGCCCCACAAACTCTGGAAAATTCTTAAAGAGATGGGAGTATCAGACCACCTGACCTGCCTCTTGAGAAACCTGTATGCAGGTCAGGAAGCAACAGATAGAACTGGACATGGAACAACAGACTGGTTCCAAATAAGAAAAGGAGTACATCAAGGCTGTATATTGTCACCTTGCTTATTTAACTTATATGCAGAGTACATCATGAGGAACGCTGGGCTGGAAGAAGCACAAGCTGGAATCAAGATTGCTGGGAGAAATATCAATAACCTCAGATATGCAGATGACACTACCCTTATGGCAGAAAGTGAAGAGGAACTCAAGAGCCTCTTGATGAAAGTGAAAGAGGAGAGTGAAAAGGTTGGCTTGAAGCTCAACATTCAGAAAACTAAGATCATGGCATCTGGTCCCATCACTTCAAGGCAAATAGATGGGGAGACAGTGGAAACAGTGACAGACTTTATTTTGCGGGGCTCCAAAATCACTGTGGATAGTGACTGCAGCCATGAAATTAAAAGCCGCTTACTCCTCGGAAGGAAAGTTATGACCAATCTAGACAGCATATTAAAAAGCAGAGACATTACTTTGCCAACAAAGGTCCATCTAGTCAAGGCTATGGTTTTTCCAGTGGTCATGTATGGATGTGAGAGTTGGACTATAAAGAAAACTGAGCGCTGAAGAATTGATGCTTTTGACTGTGGTGTTAGAGAAGATTCTTGAGGGTCCCTTGGACTGCAAAAGATCCAACCAGTCCATCCTAAAGAAAATTAGTCCTGAATATTCATTGGAAGGGCTGATGCTGAAGCTGAAACTCCAATACTTTGGCCACCTGATACAAAGAACTGACTCCTTGGAAAAGACCCTGATGCTGGGAAAGATTGAAGGCAGGAGAAGGGGATGACAGAGGACGAGATGGCTGGATGGCATCACCGATTCAATGGACATGAGTTTGAGTGAACTCCAGGAGTTGGTGATGGACAGGGAGGCCTGGTGTGCTGCAGTCCATGGGGTCGCAAAGAGTTAGACACGACTGAGCGACTGAACTGAACTGAACAGACGGAAAACATAGAGCAGAGCTGTGACTCCTGGTCCCACTCAGAAAAGGCTGAACTTTATCTAATGAGCGCTGACCTTTTCCCTCGCCACCTCCTCTTGCTTCCTCCACTCCAAATGGGCTGATCTTCTTGCTGCTTCTTGCACATACCAGCCATGCTCCCACATTAGGGGCTTTTTCCTCTGCCTCCAATGCTTCCCCCAGGTGACTACATACATGGCTTCCTCCTTCACATTTTTGCTCAGATGTTATCTTCTCAAAGAGACTGACCCCAATCACTCTACTTAAAATGGCACTATAGCCTTCCTGCCAAAAATTCTTCCTGACACTCCCTGCTCCAATTTTTATAGTAATTATTATTTTTAAAATTTTCTATGTAATTATCCATTTATTATGGTCTTATTACTCATCTTCTCTCCTCCACCACCACTGTGCATGCATGCTAAGTCATTTCAGTCATGTCTGACTCTTTGCAACCCTGTGAACCATAGCCCACCAGGCTCCTCTGTCCGTGGAGGATTCTCCAGGCAAGAATACTGGGGTGGGTTGCCATGACCTCCTAGAGTGGATCTTCCAGACCCAGGGATCAAATCCTGCACTCTTTTGTCTCCTGCATTAGCAGGCAGGTTCTTTACCACTAGCACCACTTAGGAAGCCTGCCATTCCCCTTCCCCATTAGAATATAAACTCTTTAAGGGCAAGAATTCTTTTTATATTTTGTTTGCTATTTGTATCCCAAGTCCCTGGACTAGTGCCTGTCCTACAGTATAGCCTTTAAAAAAAATAAATAAAGTGTTTGTTTGGCTGCATCAGGTCTTCATTTTGGTACTTGGGATCTTTGTTGCATCACGTGGGATCCTTTGTTGTGGCACACAGACTCTCTACTTGTGGCTCCAGAGCGCACAGGCTCAGTAGTTGTTTCAAGCAGGCTTTAATTGCCCCATGGCGTGTGGGATCGAACCTGCGTCCCTCGCATTGCAAGGCAGATTCTTAACCACTGGACCACCAGGGAAGTTTCTATAACATATCCTTAACAAATATTTGTTGGATCAATAATCAGCAATAGTACAAATGAGAGCTGATAAAGGACTTAAGTAGGACAGGGATGTGGGGAAGAAGAGGCAGGCTTTAGAGATACTGATGAAAGCTCTTTGTTAATCGAAAATGCTGGGCGAGAAAGATGGAATGATCTGGAATGAATGTGAGGCTTGGGTGGACAACTGGTACAGAGGATATGGGGGAGAGAGGAAGGTAATAATGAGCCCCATTCAGGACATATAGAGATGGAGTTGGCTGCAGAATACTGAAATGAAAACCCAGCAGGCAGTTAGAACTCAAGCAAAAAAAAAAAAAAAACTCAGAGAGATCAGAACGGAGATGTGGAATTTGGAGGTACTGGTATTTGCATATTGATTTGTAAATAAGCTAGTGATCCCCTGACTCACTTGTAGGACTAGGTATCAGTAGCCAGAAGACCTGTTCATTCTATGACACACACCAGAGGTGAGAGAGGGTCCGTGCACACTTCAGAACTCTTGCAAAGGAAATGGTTAAATTATTATTATGACTATGTCATTATTAGTATTTCAAATTTCCTTCTCCAAGGGCAGTTTTTCCTGTGAAGCATGATCTTTAATGTTCCAGGATAAAGCAAAGTTAAAGGTAAAAGAATTCTTGGGGCAATGATGTTGTTTAACTGAAAAGTACTGAACACACACACACAAAATAAACTTAATTGAATTGTTTATCTCAGATAATTATCTAAACATTGCTGCAGGGTATCATTTTTCCCTCTAGACAAAAAACTCAACTTTCCTCTGGGAATCTCATTTTTTTTTTTAACGCATTGTATTAAGGCCAAGTAATATTATCTCCATTTACAGAGAAGATCAGGTCACAAAAAGGTTAAGGTAATTCCCAAGGATTGCACAGAAAGTCAGAGGGCAACTCCTGGAACAAATCTTCAGAATCTCGGATCCCAGGCCAGAGCCCCCCAAATTGGGGTCATCTTTCTGGTCACAAAAGCTTAGGCAGATTGATGAGGTAACCAGCGGAAAAGTTACAGCAAGAATATTAGACTTCTTGGTTTGAACGCTAATACTCTACTCTTTTCTCTAGTATTTAAAGACTAGAAAATAGCATCTTTTATTTTTGCCTGTTTTTTAAAGCCTCTTTCTTCCATGTACATCTTCTAGTCCTGGGTCTTTCTGACCCACGAAGATTGGGGCAGGAAAGAGAGGGCTTCCCGCTCTCTCTGCAGTGGGAAAAGGCCCCTTGATTTTTTTTTTTTTAATTCCTAACAAAATGAAGCAGTAGGATCAGCATCCAGAAACCTGGAATTCTAGGCAAGGGTCTGGAACTAAGGTGCTGAATATTGGCCATGGAGACCCCATTTTCTCACACTGCAAAGCAAGGGAGCTGAACATCATCCTTGGAGGCTATTTCTTACTCCAAAAGTCTATAAGTCTCTGTTAAGTGAGAAAGTCTATATAAATGGTATGTAGAAATATAGCCAGTTCCATTCAAATCAACCAAAATGAGTAAGGATACTTATACATCTGTGCTATTTGATCCCCCAGAATGCTGATTTTACTGCGCAGCCTGACCACATGGCATTGCTCCCCACCTGAAGGAAGGGTGGGAGTTGAGGGCAGGTGTCAGCGGTTAAGGCAAGGTCAGCACAAGCTGGAGTTGGGGTTCATTGGGCAAACGGGCTTCAGGAAGTGCTGGCAGAGCAGGGAGACTGTGTGGTCCATGATGGGATTCTCAGCGACACTTCAACTCTTCAGTTTAAACCTCACAACACGAAGAGGGGGATTATAGTGCTCATGAGAAACAGAGAAAAGGATCTATGTTTAGTTTTACATCCAGATTTGATCCCAGGTGGCTCCAGGAAGAATCTGTGGGCCCAGAAATGGAAACAGAGGAAGGCAAAAGCAAGAGGTAGCAGCTGTGGGGAGGACCATGGACTCCTCCACCCAAGAACAAAAGTGAGAATCCAGCTAGGCCTAAATCCGCGAGCAACAAGGTGGTCCAGAGGGTGTGGAATGCTATCTGGGTTACATTAAGAAATATTTCAGGCCAAAAGTCAGAACTCTGTCCAAAATATTAATATAAATATTGCACCCAAGGCACCTGCAGTTCTAATTTCAGCCTAAAATAAGGGAAAAAATGAATATTAATGACGGCAACGTTGTTCACATCCCGTACTGAAACCATGACATGTACATAATATAAAACATCCCTAAAATCAAATCCATGAAGTCATTACAAATGTTTATGTGTGTCTCTATTTATTGACAGGGAAGAGCTATACTAGCTAGTGTTGAGAAACGAAAACCAAACCAAAACAAAACCCAGATGGCAGAGCAATTAGTGTGAATCTATTTTTAAAATACATGTGTGTATATATATTTGCTTGGGGAAAATATATATATAAAACATCCTTCTCAATATTTTCCCCAAGCAAATATAAACATGGAATCTATCTCTACATGATGGGATTGCAAATTTTATCTTTAAAATGTTTATCAATACATTCTAGCCTTTTTACTGTTTGTGTTTAGTTTCAAAAAGTTCGTTACAATCTGAAATCAGAGATGAGAAACGCAGCTGAAGGTGATTCCTCATCATTAGCTTCTTCTCAAGGAGGCATGAAAAATCTTGTCTTAAAAACAATTTGCCCCAGCACCACTGTCCTCATTAGAGCCCAGACTTGGTTCTTGAGGCCAAAAGAACCTGCAGGGCTGTCTCTGGCCTGGCTCCTCCTCCTGCTCTCTCCCCTAAGACTGCCATGTCCTCTGAGGACTCAGGAAAATCTGCTGCCCCTCAGAGTCTCCATTGAGCATCTTGGTTTAAGCACACTCCTACCTCAGACTCTGTTCTTCACAATGGAAGGAAAGGAAGCCAAGCAAAATGGGAAAACTGAAAGACAATTGTGGATAAAGGAAGGATGCATCTTTGGAGGTCTGTGGAAACATGAAAATTGGCATCAGGCTTAGAATCCCCTCACATTTAAATGAAGTGTTTAATGTGCAGTCCAGGAGCCAAGATTCGGGCTTCAAAGATATTGGAAGCCCACGGTTCATCAGAGGAAAAAAAAGAGCAACTGTGATTTAGGGTTGTTTCCGGGCTGACAGGAGGGCCAGTAGTCATCTTGGATGGAAGTTCCATATGGCTTTCACTTCAAGCAGAGTGATCCATTTGGAATAGTCAAGGGCGTTTATCGGCAATCAATCAGTGAGTATTTATTGAACATCTTGGACAGGAACCAGCTTTCTTGTTTGGAACAGTCACAAAACACTCCATAGCTTCATCAGAGAAGAATTCCAAAAGGAAATCTCCACATAAACAGAGGGAGACATACCCGACTCTCTCTTCCCCTCTGCCTACAGAAGCTAATTTTTTCCCTTAAAAATTTTAATTCCTCCTACTATCATAAAACCCAGCTCTTCTTCCATTAACCCTCCAGTTCAAACTTAAACAAAAATGCCTTTTCCTGGTTCTCTTCATAAAAGCCTAGACAGCCTGACGTTGGACAAGAACAGCTACCAAATATCAACACACAGCAAAAACAATATTTTATGGAAAGTGCACCAGAGAAAAAGTGATCATGACTCCAAAGTGGGTTAGTGAGGCCATGATAACTTCTCCAGCCACAGACCAGCTCTGGAGTCACCTTGCAAGAGCCTTCTCCCACCCCCTACACCCCCAGCCCCACCCTACCCCACCGCCGCTCCTGTTGGCAGCTTCCTGTTGCTAAAGTCCCCAGTTCTCTTAGTTTCTGAATTCTAGTCCCGGCGGAAGTACATGACAAGTGTCTAATAGTCTGAAGAGTATTAAAGAACATCCGTCTTGCCTCCTGGCCTTTCTCCTCACTTTTCATGTGTTATAAAAGCTGAAGATAGAGCCCAATTATCTGAAAGAGGTCAGTTGATACTTTTCAAAATCTCATTCCAGGCTAAATTATAGTAACCAATCCTAACCTCAAATAGTATGAGTACAGTTTTTAAATCACTGGAATTGAATTTAAGTTGACAAATACTTATTTAATAACTTTTTGGCACTAGTAAAGAATCCGCCTGCCAATGCAGAAGACATAGGAGACGTGGGTTCTATCCCTGGGTTGGGAAGACCCCCTGGAGGAGGAAATGGCAACCCAGTCCAGTATTCTTGCCTGGAGAATCCCATGGACAGAGGAGCCTGGCGGGCTTCAGTCCACGGGGTCACAAAGAGTCAGGCACGACTGTGTGAATAACATTAACACACTGGAGGAAGAGAAGGTACTTAACTGGAAATGGAGGGAGGACTTCTTAAGAGTTAGCTTTGGAATGGGCATTGAAAGATGAAGTAAACAGAATGAACGGTTCCCAAAAAGCGTGGGTGGGGGCGTAGGGGTGGGGATAGTATTAACTGAGGCCCAGAGTTCAACAAGCATGGCAGTTAGTCAGGCCATGGAACATGTATGGGAGATTAACCAAAGCAGAAGCTGAAAAGCAGATTCAGAGAAAAGTTTGTGCTTAATTCCATGAGTGACAGTAAACTGCTGAAGATTTTTGAGCATAAGGATGCAGTGATTTGAGCTGTACATTAGGTAAAATAATTGGACGTAAATATACAGGACAGATGAGATGAGCGAAGGGAAATCAACTAAGGTCGACTATACATTCTAGGAGAGAAGAAATAAAGGTCTAAACGAGGGAGGTGTAACTGGGCATGAAAGAGGATGCTGTGAGAACCCAGAAGTGGCAGCAGCATCGTATGTGGAAGGCAAGGAAGAGCGAGGAGCAAAATGACTCCCAGGCGACCAGTCCAGGAGGCTGGGAGGGTGGTGTAAACGTCACCCTTGGCTTTGGAGAATCAAAACTCTAAAACAGCAACCAAGTGAAGCAAGTTGAGGAAGACTTCATAAAAGGAACAGTGTTCTGAGACAGTTGACTGGTTGCTTTTCTCTTTTTCATTCTATTCAGTCTTCACACACCCCGAAAAGTCTCTTCTTTGTAGAGTGGGAAGCTGGAATGAGTACTTGCTTTGGTAGTTCCCAAGCATCGTTTCCATCTGTGAACCAGGTTTGAGGCTGTTGGGAGATATGATTCTCTCTGTTTGGCCCCAAGGATCCTCCAATTGATGGAAAAGGTGAAATGTGACCTAGAGATTAGATAAGTGAAGTACATTAAAGAAGTCATTGACTCAGAATCTCTTACAAAAACAAATCTTCTGGGCAGAAATCTAACTTTGCAAATAGAATCCTTAAAATAAGCGTCCCAGCAGAGAAGGGGCGGTACGCAGGATGCTTCAGATTATAGACAAGCTCTCTTCAAAATCTCTGATCTGGAAAACCAGCCCCAGTGCCAATATTACAGAGAAAAACTGTCCTCCCAACACTCATTCCTGCTTCCAATGACAAGCAGGATAGCAGATGGTCAGGCATTTGGGGGCCTCTTATTTTTGCAATTATAGCAGAGAAAATAGAAAATTGCACTGACTGGGCAGACCCAAGTCAGTGCAGGTTTAAGTCATGAAAATTTTCTGCTTCAGAATTGCCCTCTGATTACAACCCCTCTTCCTTGGACCTTGGGGATCTGGGAAGAGGCTAAAAGAAAAAGTAGTGATAATACTAAATGCTGGTGAGGATGAGAAGAAATTGGATTGCTCATATAATGTTAATGGGACTGTAAAATGGTGCACTTCGGAAATCAGTTTGGCTGTTTCCTTAAAAACTGAATATGCCACTTATTTAACCACCAATCACACCCTGGGCATTTATTCAGGAGACATGAATATGTATATCCACGTACATGTGTGTTGGTAGCAGCTTTATCTTCATGGCTAAAAGCTGGAAACAACCAAATGTCCTTTAAAAGGTTAAACTGTGGTACAACTATACTATGAAATATTACCAAGGATGAACTATTGATGCACGTTAACAACTCAAATGGATTTCAAGGACATTGTGCTGAGTAAAAAAAATATCCAGTTTCAAAAGGTCACATACTGTATGATTTGATTTATATAGCATTGTCAACATGAAAACTGTATGAAGATGGAGAACAAATTAGTGGTTGTCAGGTGTTAGGGATGGAGTGGGGGAGGCGAAGGATGTGCCCGAAGGGGATCTTTGTGGTGATGCAATAATTCTGTATCTTGATTGTCAAAATGATTATAGGAATGTACACTTGGGGTAAAAAGTGGTATAGAACTCATTCAGCACACTGTAGCAATGTCAGTTTCCTATTTTGTTATGACGCTGTGATAGAAACTTGTCGCAAAGTATCTCATTGAACCTTGACCACATCCCTTTGAAACTGGTTCTATGACCCCAGGACAGACTCAGACAGGTTACCTTGCCCAAGGCAGATGGGCTGTGATTCAAATCTAGGCAATCTGACCCTCAAACGTTTGTTTTTAATCTTTATGCTCAGCAACCCATGACCTGGCTTGGAAAGCAGATAGGCAGAAAAAAAAAAAAGTAAGCTTTTCATAGGATCACAATTACAGGGATGCAGGTAGAGGAACTGTCTAAAACTCACTACTTTAACCATTCAGCTCACAGCTACCATTTTGAGTGCTTACAGTCTAAGAATTTTCCTGAAATGCTTTATGTGTGTTTTTACTCCTAAAACTGGCTTTTCCTATTGTCTAGTCCTACCTTACTAACTCTGAAACATTGCCTCTGACCTTGGAGTGGGTGCTGGGTCCAGTGATGCCCAGTTACTTAGGATTTAGCACATTTACAAAGTTTGCCTGCTTGGATCACTCCTCATCGGTCCACTTCAGTTCAGTCGCTCAGTCGTGTCCAACTCTCTGCAACCCCATGGACCACAGCACGCCAGGCCTCCCTGTCCATCACCAACTCCTGGAGTCCACCCAAACCCATGTCCATTGAGTTGGAGATGTCATCCAACCATCTCATTCTCTGTCGTCCCCTTCTTCTCCTGCCTTCAATCTTTCCCAACATCAGGGTCTTTTCCAATGAGTCAGCTCTTCGCATCAGGTGGCCAAAGTATTGGAGTTTCAGCTTCAGTATCAGTCCTTCCAATGAATAGTCAGGACTGATTTCCTTTAGGATGGACTGGTTGGATCTCCCTGCCTTCCAAGAGACTCTCAAGAGTCTTCTCCAACACCACAGTTTAAAAGCATCAATTCTTCGGCGCTCAGCTTTCTTTATAGTCCAACTCTCACATCCATACATGACTACTGGAAAAACCATAGCCTTGACCCTTTGTTGGCAAAGTAATGCCTCTGCTTTCTAATATGCTGTCTGGGTTGGTCATAACTTTGCTTCCAAGGAGTAAGTGTCTTTTAATTTCATGGCTGCAGTCACCATCTGCAGTGATTTTGGAGCCCAGAAAAATAAACTCAGCCACTGTTTCCACTGTTTCCCCATCTATTTCCCATGAAATAATGGGACTGGATGCCATGATCTCAGTTTTCTGAATGTTGAGCTTCGAGCCAACTTTTTCACTCTCCTCTTTTACTTTCATTAAGAGGCTCTTAAGTTCTTTTTCACTTTCTGCCATGAGGGTGGTGTCATCTGCATATCTGAGGTTATTGATGTTTCTCCCGGCAATCTTGGATCACTCCTGGGTTTCTACACACACATTCCCTTCACTGAAGACAATCCACTCCAGTCTTTGGTCCCAGGAATTCTGACTACTTTACTGGTCAACCCTCATTGGTGGTGGGTGAGGAATATGATTAGACAGCCTGCACTGGCATATGCAGGAGTGCACAATACTGTATTTTTAACCCTGCATTAAGCATTCTGAACTATGTACGATGAATTTGTGCTTCCTCTCAAGTCACCTATAGAGTGAAATCCAGTGAAAACCTGCCCTAGGTCACTACCAGGTATGGCAGCAGCCAAACATCAAAGCCAGCCTGAGAACAGAAACACAAAAATGATATTGTGTGCCAGGGTCAGGACCACTAGTCAGGTGCCAAGTGGAATGGTAGCGCCTAAAGAGAGAACCAGAATTCGGGTCTTGAGTTCAAGCCATGGCAGATTAAATTTTATCTTGGCTGACAGTGTCATTATGTGAAAGCTCAGAGCCAGAAGTTTAGTGAAGTAGGAGTCCAGGGAACAGTTCTGACCAGGGAATATAATAACCTTAGGTTTTTTTTTTTTATTGAAGTATAGTTGACATGTAATATTATATTAGTTTCAGATATTGAACTATTGTGCAACATAGTAGTTCAATATTTTTAGATTATGCTCCATACAAAGTTGTTATAAAATATTGACTATATTCCTTGTGTTGTACATTACATCTTTGTAGCCTATTTATTTGATACCTACTAGTTTGTGCCTCTTAAAACCCTTCACTTATTTTCCCCTCCGCTACCCCTTTCCCCACAGTAACCATTGGTTTGCTCTATCTGTGAGTCTGTTTCTGTTTAATTAAAAGAAAGAACATGAAATCACTCTGTGCCCTTGAGATGGAAAACTCCTGGACTGGGAATTTAGCACCATTTTGTCCCTGATGTGAATGTTAGGATCATGCCACAATGTGTGATTATGGATTCTTGAAGGTCTCCAATAATGATCAGCAAACACTTCGTAAGCTAAAGCCATGGGTGGAATACTACCTCAGAAGCAGCCAGTATTACGATTTCTGCAGGGTATTTTGGGGTCCTTCAGGCTCTGGTCGGAGAAGGCAATGGCAGGCCACTCCAGTGCTCTTGCTTGGAGAATCCCATGGATGGGGGAGCCTGGTGGGCTGCAGTCCATGGGGTCGCTGGGGGTCGGACGCGACTGAGTGACTTCACTTTCCCTTTTCACTTTCACGCATTGGAGAAGGAAATGGCAACCCACTCCAGTGTTCTTGCTTGGAGAATCCCAGGGACGGGGGAGCCTGGTGGGCTGCCGTCTATGGGGTCACACAGAGTCGGACACGACTGAAGTGACTTAGCAGCAGCAGCAGCAGGCTCTGGTTCTTGAAACAGCATGCCTGAGTCTCATTTCCACAGGAAATTCTCTCCACACTCTTCATGCACTCCTTGGAAACTGAGAGCACAGAGACGGTGTGACAGGCCAGTCCAGTCACTTGGGCATCTTCAGATCCAGAGTTCATGGAAATGTCTGACTTCCTGGGGCTAGGAGGGGCCATGCAGGAACAGCAGATCTGCCCCAGTCCTCTGGACAGAATCCGGTTATTTCCCACAGCCTCCTGGCCCAGACACAAGGCCTTTAAAACAGAGCCAGGAATGTTTCCTGGAGTTGAATGCAGCCCGGAGGTCATGTGTGTGACCTTGCACAATGATTAATGACAGGGAATGCTTGGTCAGGATTATATTTAATTTATACTTAGGCGTTGGCAATTTCTTGTAGACAATCATTTCTCCAGGACATCTCGTTGGCCCTGAACCATGTGACTGTTACTGTTAGATGTGTCTTTGGGATTCCAGACCTTCATGAATACTTGATGGAAGGCACATAGCACTGCCTGTGTCCCCATCTGGCACCTGTCCCCTATTGTTCCCATGTTCATTTCTATTGCATTTCCTAAAACGGTGCCACTTTCCTCTATTTATAGAACAGTTCAGCTTATTGAATAGTGTCAAAAAAGAGAACAAGGCAGGAAATAAGTATTCTGTTCTGCCTTAATACCAAGTTCATGAATGAGATGTGTTCAGTGATTCTGTTACTTTATCTTTCATAGCCATATTGATTCTTATTCCTTGACAACTTTAGACTCAGCTCAGAATGTAGATAATAATGTCAATTCCTAAGGTTTAAAAATAAATTTTTATATGAAATCTGAATCTCTGGACTTGCTTTCTAGAAGGAATAAGGTTTCTAGTAATTTCCTAAGGAAACTGAAAATTTTCTAAAGTTATTTACTAAGGTTGATTTATTTACTTAAGTAAATAAGCAGCAAACAAACAAAAAATGATCATGGGGAGAAACCACTCTAACGTGATCATATTGCTTTCAAGGCAGAAATCCTGGGATCTCTATGAAAATATCTGGTTAATATGTGAAATTGTTTCATCAGCCTTCATCACCACAATGCTGTTATTCTCCTATGGGAAGTCAAGTTTAACACTTACTCACGTGCGTGGTCCTGGTTTATCGTGTTCCCAAGAGGATCAGACTCCTTTCTGTATCCGTGTGGGTTGATTAGATACGTGATCTAGTCCTTCCTCTCAACGCTGTGTCTGGACAATGTCCTCAAGAATATAGTCCCAATACATCCTCCCTTTTATCTACAAAGCTGATGCCATCACTTTATTCTCTTAACATAATGAGGATAATTTAGTGTTAAACTCTCATTGACTTAACTGTTTTCTTGTCAACTGAACTTTGAGTTGAGGGAAGAAATCAATCTCAAGAAATATAAGTTGATTGTAATTTCTCAAAAGTTAGGCTTTATCCAAAGCCCTCTGACATGTATACCATATCCTGCAGAAAGTAAGACCAACTGTGTAGAAATTAGTGTATACTTTGGCCACCTCATGCGACGAGTTGACTCACTGGAAAAGACTCTGATGCTGGGAAAGGTTGGGGGCGGGAGGAGAAGGGGACGACGGAGAATGAGATGGCTGGATGGCATCACCGACTCTGTGGACATGAGTTTGAGTGTACTCCGGGAGTTGGTGATGGACAGGGAGGCCTGGCGTGCTGTGATTCATGGGGTCGCGGAGAGTCGAACACGACTGAGCGACTGAACTGAACTGAAAATTAAGTACAGGATGGCATGTTACTTCTAAGCTTCTTTACAATTTTTATAATTTCTTTTCAAGTACCAATTTCTTTTATAACAATTCATGGATTATTAGTGTATCTGTGGTAATACAGAGTTGATTCTTTTGGAAATGCTTGATTGATTATACTTTGGGTCCATCTCTGCTCTTGTTCTAAGTTATCCATGGATGTCTCACATGGATGAGCCACATCAGTGCTTCTCTGAATCAAAGGAGTTATATTGGAGGAAACTTCTGGAATGAAGCCTGGCAATCCCTGGAATGGTCCTCAGTCAACTCAGGTGATGACCTGCTGTGACCCCGCTGTGTACTCATGCCAACATCTGCCAGGAAACAGCCCACACCTATTCATTTCTCTGGACTCTGCTTTTGCTCCCCCAATAATGCTCAAGAGAAGTGGGGATGATTTTCTATAAACAGCCGCATGAAAGGAAAGAACAAGATTCCTCTGACTTAAAATATTTACCATTCCCTTTTTTGGCATTAGGAATTTTTGGGTTTAGATGATGATAATAAGTATAAATAAGAAATGTGTTATCAATATAAAGTGTTGGTCACTCAGTCGTGTCCTACGCTTTGCGACCCCATGGATTGTAGCCTGCCAGGCTCCTCTGTCCCTGGAATTCTCCAGACAAGCATACTGAAGTGGGTAGTCATTCCCTTCTCCATGGAATCTTCCTGACCCATGGATCGAACCTGGGTCTCCTGTATTACAGGCAAATTCTTTAACTCTGAGCTACCAGGGAAATCCATTATCAATATAAACATATTAATAAATATTGGATACATAGATTCTGTAAAATATATCTCTATATATCTAACAATAGTAGACTTCTACTGCTAATATTATAGTAATCACATATATTTAATTTTGTAATACCACCATCAGCAGATTCTACACCAGAATCCAGATTGTACATTGACAAATGCCATGTTAAAATTATAGAATGTTGAACTGACTCCTGTTGATCTATATACATCTTCTATCATTTATCAATTAAGTGAGAGTCTGGCTTAGATTTTTATTAATTTGAATTCATTTAATTTTGAAAGTGAAAGAAGACTCAGAAAATTGCACATTTTATCCCTTTTCCATGTTAGCTGTTTCCTCTGGAGATGTAATTCACGAACACCTCCCATCACTTTTGGAATTCATGTCTATTTCCTATGTGTCTTCATTCTTCAGAAAAATGCGTTGCTTACAATGAGTCTACCCTATTTATTCTAAAATTGCCTAGTTCCAGTGTCAAGGGGTAGAGATTAGTTCTATAAACATATACAATGAACAGTTAGAAATAAGGTATGATAAGGGCAAGCACAACTGGATTGAACACCACCAGCAGCAAACCTGTTTACAACCCTCTTTCTAAAGAAAAGTAAGAAGGGAGGCAGGAAAAACATCATTCATGAAAGGAATCCTGGAGAAGGTTTTAGGAGAGTACTGGGAATCAAGAGTCATTGTGAAGATCTGCCAGCTAAACAAGACCCTCACATGGCCTTCCTTATGAAGCCAATAGGAGGTGTTTCCCCAGGCATCAATATCCTGTTCCACCCCATGGCTCTCTAGGTCAGGCTTCTCAGACTTTAAGGTGAGATGAATCACTTGGAGGATCTCGATAAAGTGCAGAATCTACTTCAGTAGGTCTGCGATGGGGTTGAGATTTTGCATTTCCAGCAGACTTCCAGGTGATGCAGCTGATCCAGACCAAACTCTATGCAGTAGGATCTAGATGACCAACGTGGGGCGGGTTGGTTCAGAGACTCCAACTGATTCTCATTTCATAGTTGCTTTCCTATAGTTAAGTCCGTGACAACTCTCACCCCTTTGTTTCTTCATTAGAAATTTTTCTGTGTTATCTCTCATATAGGAACTCTCTGTCTTGGCTCTACATTATAATTTCTTGGAAAGCTTTCAAAAATTTTGATTCCCACATTATATATGTCATTAAAACCAAATCAGAATCTCTGGGAGGTGTAATCAGAATGTTTAAAGATACCCAAGTGATTCAGATGCAGCTGAGAATCACTAAGAGGATGTGAAAGTCAGGAAGAACCTCATAAATTTGGTTCCAAGCTATGCTGCCAACATGTTTAAAAGTCTGGGCATTTTCTTTGCTATAAATATTAACCTGAAAGTTGGCTGGAAGTAAGTCTCTCAGAAGCCTGTTTGCAAATGGAAGCTATCTTCTTGGGAAACTGAGAGGTTGAACACCAGTGGAGGAAAAGCTGTAGGGGAGCTAGAGAGTTACATTTACCCCTTATTTCTCTGAGTTGGAATTATATCATAAATTCATTCAGGACTTTACCTTTCACTTCTGTATCTTACAGACCTATTCTTTGAGCCATTTTGGAAGAAATAAATAGGTTTTTTTCTTCAAGAAGATGCAAGCACCTTAAGAGAAAAATCCAACTAATTATCCAGGTAATTAAATAATCACAGCCCTCAACAGGTACCCAGGGAGTTGATAGCACTGCGAGACAGGGATTTCAAATAGAAGAACCATTAAAAAGAGAAAACCCTTTGTTCTCTGAGGTTTAAGCAGACTAAAACAACTGACACCATATAATTTTAAAACCAAAATTGAGATGAGAAAGAGTTTAAAGAAATATAAAACGTGATATTCATCACAGTTTTACAGTTTTCTATCTTTTCAAGTATCTAATGATTCCCCAATTATTATGACTGCTTGCAAGAAAAAAGTAAGAAGAAAGAAAACTCCTTTTCTACAAGTCAGTCCTTATGTAATACATGTTTTAAATGCCTTTAGTTTGTCTAAAACTTTTTATTCCTAGGATATCCCGATTTTTCCTTTCACAATGTCCTCCTGGTACAGGTGACTAGTACATCTGGAAGGAAACTTAACAGGAAGGAAAACAAGACATTGGTTGGGAAACAACCACACCCAGGCTGCTGAAAACAGCCTCATCTCTCAGGAAACTAGAGGAGAGTTCACAGTTCTGAGTCAATGTATTGTTCAGCCCATTGGGCATCTTAAGCAATGATATTCACTAGATACCTGAAAATCATGTTTTCAGAAATGCCCCGGAGCAAACTCATTCATTCATCCATCCATTCAGTAAGTAAGTATTTATTGAGGCCCCTTATGTTCTAGGCACTAGTCTTAGGTGCAAAATACAGAAGAAGTCATTACACTCAACCTCAGGAGTCTAGAAGCCCCTGGGGGAAGCCAACTTATGGGCAAAAAAGAGACATACAAAGATGACAAGGACATATAGAAATGAAGAACTTAGGCACAGAAGTCAGACAGGTGGATATTTGTGTGTGTGGGGTGGGGTGGGGGTGGGTTCCAGTTTTATTGAGAAATAATTGACATTCATCCCTGACATTCATACTTTTAAGGCATTCAGCATGATTTACACATATTGTGAAATGATGACCACAATGGTTCAACTAACATCCACCTTTTCAAGTATATACAATGAAAAGGAAAAAGAAAAAAAAGATGCAAACATTTCTCCTGATAAGAATTCTTTGGATTTACTCTCTTAACTTTCCTGTTTGTTCTTGTTCACTTGCTAAGTCCTGTCCAACTCTTTTGCGACCCCGTGGACTGTAGCCCGCCAGGCTCCTCTGTCCATGTGATTTCCCAGCAAGAATACTGGAGAGGGTTGCCATTTTCTTCACCAGGGGATCTTTCTGACCCAGAGATTGAATTCAAATCTCCTGCATTGCAGGTGAATTCTTTACCACTGAGCTGCCAGGGAAGCCCAAATTTCCTGTTTGAAATTGAAAGTGAAAGTCTCTCAGTCGTGTCCAACTCTTTGCTGTGACCCCATGGACTATACAGTCCATGGAATTCTCCAGGCCAGAATACTAGAGTGGGTAGCCTTTCCCTTCTCCAGGGGATCTTCCCAACCCAGGCATCAAACCCAGGTTTCCCGCATTGCAGGCGGATTCTTTACCAACTGATCCACAAGGGAAGTCCACTTTATTGTTTAGAGGTGGATATTTGAATTCCAGCCCATTATTTTCATCCTCAGTTTCCACATCTGTAAAATCTAGATGACAGTTGTATTTATGTTACAGAGTTATACAGTTACGGAAGTTATGAAATCTTCCATGTAAACCTTTTAGCCAGCCCACTCCATTGTTCTTGCCTGGAGAATCCCAGGGACGGGGGAGCCTGGTGGGCTGCCATCTATGGGGTCGCACAGAGTCAGACACAATTGAAGTGACTTAGCAGCAGCAGGCATATACTAAGCAAGTCAGCCTGTACACAGTTCAGCAGTAACACATAGAAAGGGCAGAGACTGATGTGACTGAGGGGACAGAGGTTTTTTCTTTAATGAATACAAATAAACTGGCTTGAAGCCAGCTAGCCAAGGACTAGGGGGATGTGGGGGTAGCAGTGGGGAGAATGTCTGGAGTATCTCTGCAGCCATAGAACATGCAACTTAGGAAAGACGGAGGTACCTAATTCACTGTGGGGCTAAAATCATCAGAGAAGATCTTGATTAGGCATAGGCTGTGCAAAAAGGTTGGGTTTTTCCTCTCTCCTTTTAAGTATTTAAATTCTGAGAGCACATACTTCTTACACATGCATATCCTGCTAGAAAATAGATATCACAATAAGGGTCTTATCACAGTGTTGTTACTGTTACGTAAGAGAATGTATGTGACATTCTAAACATACAGCTAAGATAGTGTCAGGACTGGAATTCAAAGCATTCCATGAAATAAATGATTGCATTAATTATGCAAGAGAAGAAGACACACTCTTTCCAAGAAATACACCAGGCAATCCCCATGATTTCCATGAGAACTTTTGCAGAGCCACCCAGCTGACCTCTGCTCTTCCCTGCCCCTAATTCCCCATCCCACCCCAATATGAGTTTAAAAAGTCAGTCTTCCCACCTTGGGAACCTGGGCAAGGCTGATAAGGGAAAGCCCTGAGAATAATAAGAAAGTTGAGTAAAAATGAATGAATCAAGAAAATTCCACAATGGTCAGAAGTTAGAAAGGGCTTATGATTCCAGAACCCATTCCCCTGGAGGGAAAGACAAAGCATGAAAAGAATGAGTGGCATCTCTACTTGCCCCAGGAGTCTTAAGTCAAAGATCAGAAGATTAAAAAAAAATACACTTGCCTGATGGGCAAACACTAGCCAGAACGACAATGAGGTAGGACGGAGGGGAACCCAAATCAAAGAGCATGCAACATTAAACACGAAGCTTCAAAGCTAGTGCTGTCCTGGGGCTTAAGCAGAGCTTGAAATCATAGCATTGACAGTTCACTACATGTGGGCACCGTCATTTCTGCCTGACTGCCAGAACATCTGTGGGGAATTTACCGATGAATGAGTCTTGGGAGGACCAGAGAGCCTAGGATACTTAGGTTGGAGCGAATAAAACAAAGCAACAGGAATTTGCTTCCTGCCCCAGCATTGGGGCATCCAGTGACCAGTGGCAATAATGACATATCTTAACCAGTCTATTTCTGTAGTTTGGCTTATGGCTACAGCTGTCCTCTTATCTGACCTGGGGATCTAACCTGCGCATAGACACATAGAGTCTGAGAGTTGCCTGCTTCCTTCTTACAAACTTTTTACCTCCCAACCCCCAGCTGTGTCTCTATGGGGCCTTTTCAGACTTGTGTTTCCTGACCATGTCCCTGCCTCAACCCCCACTCCCACCCCTTGGGCCATAAAGTTTTACTACTGTAGACAGTATTCACTATATCTGTTTAAATACAATGGCCCTTTGGAGAGCTGTAGACTATTGTATCTAAGTTCTTATTCGTTCTGCCCAAAACGATATTCACCTATTTTCCGGGTGAGATCACTCCCACATGTATGAATGCACATAATCAGTTCCCTCTTCTGCATCTGTGGGCCAGAGTTGGTTTCTCTGGTTTACAACCATGAACCTGGAGAAGTAAACCCATTCTGTGTCTTAGCCCATTAAGGCAGAGGAACGGGGAAGTTTTATAAAGGAAAAAAGGGACGGCATTTGGCGGCTGCTGACATGACGAAGCTATAAGGCAGACTGACTAGTAGGGCATCCAGGATGATTGACTAACCATGGATGTTTGGCTTTCTCTGGCTGGTCCCAGGTTAGAAGACAGATGGGGAAGCTGTCAGTTATCACTCAAGTTCTGGCCATTTGGGGTTGATTATTATGGAAGTTACTGTTTGGTTTCCTGATTGTTGCTAGGGATAGCAGTCTGACCTTCTGTGCCTCCCACTTCCTGGGCCCGTTGTGGCAGATAAGGAGGTGGTTTCCTGGGCAGTTGCTGCAGGTGATGGGTCAGAGCCTTGTTTAACACACACCCTAGTCATTTTCCCTTTGTTTAGCCTCTCAGTCTCAACCCAGTAGGTCACACAGGACCAGAAAAACCTCAGTGAACATGCGTTTGGATGAGAACCAATCTAGCCTTCCCACACCAGAGATCAGTGAGGGTGCAGTGGATCTGCATGGATCTGAGGACACACCTCCTCAGCCAATACGCTGACTGTACCTGGAAAGATGACCTTGCAGAAAGGGAAGAGCCAGAGGTTGGCAGAGTCATTACAAAGACGCTGCAGTCTTTCCTGGTCCTCCTTTTAGGCACCTGGAGTCTGCTGCTCGGTGGCCTCTTTAGCTCAAAGCAAAGACTCTGATGTTGCTCATTTGTACTTTATTTCAAATTGGGATGTGCCTTGTTCTCATTGATCTATATACTGTTTACTGTTTGTTATTTTATAATTATTAAGTTATTTACTCATGAAACAAGAAGTTTTATCTAATTTTAAGATTATAGGTTCTTTGTACAAATCTTGAAATAATAGCACACAAGCAGTCACCAGGCTTTTAACTGACTTGTTAGGCTGACACTTATGAAATTGTCAATATTCAGTAGTTTTTGCTCCACAAATTGGTGATTTCATAGAGTCCAACCAAAAATTTTATTCTAGGAACCAACTGGACAACCTAAAAATACGTGTAAAAAATTGTAAGACCAATTTTAAGTTCTTGCTTTTATTTAAGAATCCACCCCCCCAACAAACACACACACCCACACACACCCACACACACACACACATAACTAAACCCCGCTATTAATTTTTTTAGAGTATACTGGAAGAAATTTTAAAAGCATGTGCATGCCTGCTTAGTTGCTTCAGTCATGTCTGATTCTTTGTGACCCTTTGGACTATAGCCATTCAAGCTCCTCTGTCCATGGGATTCTCCAGGCAAGGATACTGGAGTGGGTTGCTGTGCCCTCATCTTTAAAAGCACATTCCTCTCTAATTAGCAGAGGGACTTAACTATAACTGGGGAGTAAATTTGTGAACCATATTTTACATCTTCTTTCATTTATCTACTCTTGAGTTGAGACTTTTTCTTAGACCTCAAAGTGATGTATTTTGAATTCCCCATCAAGATAGAGTGATAATTAAGAAAATTAAATTTAATCTCCTCTGCAGAGACTTGGCCTAGGAAAGGTAGAGGGAGTTGGAAACGATGTTGTTAGACTCTGTAAAGAGATATAGAAGCCAATATTAGGTAAACCACAAGTAGTTACACGTTTCTCCCTGGCTGTCAAATTTAGGGGCAGCCATCACAATTGCCTGTTGAAGAGTGTTTGCCATTGATTTTCTAATGTGCAAGTGGAAATCTTGTCAGCCACTGTCAATTTAAACCCCCCTGTAATTACACTTTTAACAAGAGAGATTCTAATCGTATTTTCTATGCCAAAGCCTTGTCCCCAAATACTGTTCCCTGGTAAATCAGAAGTGAGGCTGCAGCAATTGCTCTCACAAGGAGTATGTGAGGCTCCCTGAAGAATTCTCCTTTAATTAATGAATTAAATGCCACATCCCTCTGATGGAGGTCATCTCCATCACTTTCCTTTCCTACTGGAGTGAAAGCCTTTCAAGTGCAAGACAAGTTCAAGGTCTGAGAATGTTAACAGTGGAGTTAGTAAATTCCAAACTCTGTGCTGTCTACCATTTGACATCACGGTCTTGAGGTTATAGAGGTAAGGATACTCTACAGACATAAGCATGAAAGATTTTGGTGTTTGTCTTTTAATATTTACTTATTTGCTTGTCTGTGCTGGGCCTTAGTTGTGGCACATGGCATCTAGTTCCCCTACCAGGGATGGAACCCAGGCCCCCTGCACTGGGAGCCCAAAGCCTTAGCCCACTGGACCACCAAGGAAGTCCCATCCATGAAGTTCTGATTCCCCTTGATTCAGATTTTCTTAGACATCTCACTTAGCATCTATGACTACTTCTTCCACTCTCTTGGCGCTTAGTCAAAAGCAGCCTCGTGATACCTGTTATATCTGTTAATATTTCTTATTTCTTTCACATGGTTAATCCAGTGAGAGAAAAAACCATGTGTTCTATCCTAGAGGAGCTATTTCAGTGCTGGCTGTAAATACATGTCTGTTGGGTAGTAAATGAACCTTTATCTACACACCTAGGACTACATACTGTCACCTGGAAGAAAAAAAGAACAACCTAAAAGGTGAGAATTATGGGGTCCTTTGGAGGACAAAACTGAGGACTTAAGCCTGTGACACAGCATCTCAGATAGCTCTGAGGGACTGTTCTAAAGAGGTAGGGAGGAATCACGATATATAGTGGTTTTTGTGACAAAGCCCAGGTAGTTGGAACATCAAAAGATCACTATTCATTAAAGAAAACCAGACATCTCAAGTTAACAGAATTTAGCCAGTTTCTATGTGTGGGAAGATGCAAGAGTCTGGGCTCACTGAAATCATTCCTTTCATAGGCGCCTCCGCTCTCTGGGGCCAGTTTCCTGTGTTTTCTCATCCTGAGTCTCCTCAAGGTGTACCTTTGGGGGGTTGGTTGACGGCTTGATGCTGGGCATCCTGCTTCCATCCTGAGTTTCCTCGGGGCTCACCATCAGGGTGGTTGTATTGTGATGGCTGCAGCATCATGTGTTTACTGATATGGCAGGCAATATTTTTCATTCACAATATGACGCCAAGAACACAGCATTGGTCTCAAGTTGACATTATTGCTAAAAGGTATGGACTTGAATCCTGGATTCAAAATCCAGGTGTTAAGTTTGATATTTTTCTCACAACAATGAGGGATTTTTGAGAAGCAAGTGGCAAGAAAGCTGTTTTATGCACGAACATTTAGAAAAGCACATGGGCCCTTAACCAAGGGTAGATGATTGTCAGATGCAGGAGTGAAGGGAAAGCAGAGGGAGAACACAGGCGGTGTCCTGTGTCCTCCCTTGGAAGGAAGCCCTGGGGTCCTGGCTTTTGGCATCCCTCCTACTCACAATGCCTGCTGTGTGCCAGAAAGCAGATTTTGCTCTGGCCCCTTGGCACGATCTCTTCCTGTGAATTCTCTTATAATGTCTCTATAATGTTTCTGTACAACAAAGAAATATAAAACCCGAGATATCCTAGGACAAGTCAGAAAGAAACCTCACCCTCTGCTTCACCCCTGAGGGCCAAACATTCAATTTCAGAGTTTGGCACTGAAAAAAGGAAAAGGTCATGTAAAGAAAAACAAACCAAATAAACAGCCCACTGGTCCTTTGTCCCTTTTTGTTCCTTCTTTGTTCAAAATGAAAATTTCGCTTAGGAAATCAAAAACAAATAAAATCTCCAGAAAACACATAAACCCCTCCTCAGTTTGCTTCCAGCCCTGAGCCTCCCTCCGCTGCCCATTATAAGAGTAAAAACCTCCAAACTCTGACAAATAAATCATTCTGAAAGCTGGGGCTTCCCAAGGGTAACATCAGAGATTATCAGTCAGGCAGAAATGTTAACATCCATTTTCCCAACATTGTGAGGCCTTTTGTTAGTGCTTTTTTTCTTTCTTTCTTTGCAGAAAAGGCACAGTGCCCTGCATTATTGGGACATTTTATGCAAATAGCAGTTAACCGTGTGAAACTGCTCCATCAGTCTCTGCGACCCAGGCAAAGGCCCCTTGGAGGGATTTTCAGCCCACTGCTGAGCCAGAAGCATGGATGCACAATGTGTCCACTCCCAGGTGAAAATGGGCAGGCTTTGAACACGCTGAGCTCTCAGTGGTGGCCCAGGTAAGGGAAGACTCTACCAACAGCAACCTCCCTTCTCCATTCCTGAGGCTGAAAATCATGTCAGATCCCAGGTCAGTCTACCTCTGGGATCCTGGGATTTCAGAGCTCGAAGCACCTCTCCTTTTAGCTACTTATATCAGTAGGGAAACTGAAGCCTGGAAAGGGATGGGACTTGCCCAAAGTCAGAGGGTCCATTCATAGTGAATTAGGAACAGAATCTATGTTTGCTGGGCCATATATGGCCTATATTCATTCATTTCTTTAATAAGTAAACATATCAAGGTTGGAGCACTGTGTAGGGTTCTGGAGAAAGAACCATGAATGAGATGCAGTCTACACCCCTGAAAGGTGCTTGCAGTTCACAAGGGGAAGCCAGAGTAAAAAGTAGATGTAACGACAACACACAGAACCTCACTGCCTATCACTGGGGGCCTGGTTAAATAATTTGTGGTGCATCTAAATTGCAGAATAGCGAGCAGTGGTTCAAACATTCCTGGGCAGACCTATAGGATTGATGTGTAAAGATTTTCAAGCTATATCCAGGGGTTAAAAAAAGCAAAGTATTTCTCAAATGTAAAATAAGGGATTAAATGTGATCAGTGGCTTTCCAGCCTTTTAAACACAAAGTACTGTTGCTGTGGTTGTTCAGTCACTCAGCCGTGTCTGACTTTTTGTGACCACATCGACTGTAACCCACCAGGCCCCTCTGTCCATGGGATTTCCCAGCAAGAATGGGTTGCCATTTCCTTCTCCAGGGATCTTCCTGATCCAGGAATTGAACCTGATTCTCCTGCATCTCTTGCATAGGCAAGTGGATTCTTTACCACTGAGCAACCAGGCAAGTGTAAAACAAATTGCAATATAATATATATAACATAAAATTTACCATTTTAACCATTTCAAGTGTATAGCTCAATGGTACCAAGTATATTCACATTGTTGAGCAGCCATCACCACTATCTGTCTCCAGAACTTTTTCATCTCTCCAAACTGAAACTCTGTATCCATTAAACATTAACCTTCCATTCTTCCTCCACCCCTTGCAGCCCCTGGCAACCACCATTCTGCTTTCCATATCTATGAGTTCAACTACTCTAGGTACTTCATGTAAGTAGGATCATGCAGTATTTGTCCATTTGTGACTGGCTATTTCACTCAGCATAATGTCTTCAGGTTTATCCATGTAGCATTTGCAGAATTTCGTTCCTTTCTCAGGTTGCATAATATTCTCTTGCATAACTAGTCCATATTTTGTTTCTCTTAGTCATCTCTCAGGAGAAGAAAATGGCAACCCACTCCAGTGTTATTGCCTGGAGAATCCCAGGGACGGCAGAGCCTGGTGGGCTGCCGTCTGTGGGGTCACACAGAGGTGGACACAACTGAAGCGACTTAGCAGCAGTAGCAGCAGTCATCTCTCAAGAGATAATTTGGGTTGCTTCCAACTTTTGGGTGTTGTGAATGATGCTATTGTAAGCCTGGGTATGTAAATATTTCTTCTTCTTCCTTTCAATTGTTTTAGTTATATTCCAGAAGTGGAATTGCTGGATCATATAGTAATTCTATTTTTAACTTTTTGAGAATCCTCCATACTGTTTTTCATAGTGGCTATACCATTTTACATTCTCACCAACAATACACAAGTGTTCTAATTTCTACGTATCCTTGTCAATGCTTATTATTTTCTGCTTTTCTTTTTTAAACAGCCATCCTAATGACTGTGAAATGATATCTCATCGTGGTTTTGATCTGCATTTCCTTAATGATTAGTGATGTTGTACATATTTTCATGTGCATATTGGCCATTTGTATATCTTCTTTGGAGAAATGTCTACTCAAATTCTTTGCCCATATTTTAATTAGGTTATCAGGTTTTTTGTTGTTGAAAAAGGTTTGGAAACTGCTACCTTAAATGAAATTGTATGTCACAGCTCAATATACAAAATAAGAAGATTCATGTGGAGGGCCTAGGGCTCTGACCCAGACCCATTCAAGGGCTTCACAACTCTGTCCCCTCTGTTTGTCCTGTGCATCCCCCAATAGGAGGGCACCTATGCAACACCTCCATGAAAACCTCAGGGCCCACAGAACTAAGCAGGTTTGAAAACCATTAGACAAGGTAACCTCTAGACTACTTTCCTGGTAATACACTGTACTGATGTGAAAAACCACAGAAGTTTAATCTGCAAAAAGGAGAATCTACTTAGAGAAAAGGAACTTTCATCAATACTTATTTTCAAAAGACTCATTGTGATCTTCACTTCCTTCCAAAAAGACTCTTTGGTTTTACGTGTGAGTCAGATTCATGCAATATTCTGAAACACTGTGAAGATTTTGTCTTGACCATGTTACCAGATTCTTGTAGTTACCACATTCTTTCTTATCTCAGTATATTCTTTGACATAGGTGCTTGGTTAAGTCTGTTTGCAAAGTTTTTAAAAATAATAGTCTATGAGAAATATCCCTGAATACCTGTATTGCACACTTTTTCTTAATTCTCCTTCCTTCCATGTATCTGCCTCAGCTCCTTTGGTACTGTGACTTAGTGGCTTCTCCCATCAAGAAGTGGAGGCTCTTGTTCCATCCTTAAGTCTGGCCTTTGATCATTGGCTTTGATCAATAGGATAAGGTAAAGATGGTGTTGGGCCAGTTCTGAGTCTTATTTCTGCTCTCATTCTTGAAATCCTATCCAGCCACAGTGAAAACAAGCCTGACCTAGCTTGCTGATCATGGGAATCAAGTGGTTCCATCACCTTATTGCCCTGGCTCAAAGGCAACCAACAGCCAAATGGGTCACTGAAGCCATCCTAGCTCATCCAGCCCCTGCCTCCCTATCCACAGATTATGGAGGAGCCCAGTGAAGATCCACAGAACTGCCCAACTGGCCTATAAATTCAAGAGCAAGGATGAATACTTCTTGTCAATGAGATTTTGTGTGGTTTGTTCTAGTGATAAATAACTGGTGTCAGAAACCATGGAAGGGCTTAGAAAGGATGTCTCATTTAATAATACTCAGAAATGGATAGAAACAAGTATTGGGAGTCCACCATGGAAACATATCTTAGTGGAGTTTGGTCCCCTAATCCCATGTGCTTGCGTTTGATAACCCACATTTCTATATGGCATCTTCAAGTTTCACCAGCAATATTTCACATAAAATATCATCTGAAGTCATTTCAGAAAGCTTATGCCTTTTTTCTATTTGACTATAAATTGTAGTTAAAAACAAAAGCAAGCAGAAGCAACATTATATATGATGCCCTTTCCAAATCAGAGAGCAGAGGTCTATAGTTGATTAAGCTTTCAGCATCCCCAAATATGTGCTGTTCCTGCAAAGATATCAATATATGTTCTTTCTGTGGGACAAGCAAGGGTCTGGCCTTCTCAGCGTCAATAGTTCAGTTCATCCCCCCACCGCAGTCATTACCATGGTTAGTTATAGGCCAGCACTCCCCAGTGTCAGATGGTCACCGCGGTTCAACCTTCTGGCTCCCATCTTCCCAAAGGCTGGGAGGTCTTCCTTTAGAGAGAGTTAAGCAGGAAGAAGAAAAGTGAGACTAATTTATGCAAATGTGTGCGACATCACTCAGATGGTGTCTGCCAGATAGCACAAATAGCTGGGCTGATTTAGTGCTTTCCCACTCCTGAACGAGTAACAGACACCAGCTCTTTAGTTTGGTGGCCGTGTACCGGAGTCATCAAGTAGATTTCATCACAGTAATTTGTTTCTTCACCTTTAAAAATGAACATGCACGATTCACTCTAATAAATTGAATAAGTAAACCCACAATGGGAGCTTCAGTGCTTCGAATAAATTAACCAACCATGGAGAAAGTTAGAATCAGGAAAATTTTAACTTAGACAAAGCAGAATTAAAAAGAGTTTTATAATGAAAAAAGGAAAGTAAGAGCTCGGTTAACATTGATACATAGCACAGAAAGATGGGAGGATGGGGTGGGCGGGGTTTACTTGAAAGGAAGCAATCAATTTTTGTGAACTTTATAAGCTCAATGGCAGTAGAATAACGGTGATTGAAACCAAATAAGAGTGGCTTTAAGAAATGAACGGGAATTGATTAAAGACAGTAAGAATGTTTATAGGACACTTAGGTAGGAAAGATAAGAAATACAGATGTAGCTGAAAGGGCGTGACAGGTCAAGAAAAGGATTTTTTAGTTGTTGAGCAGAGTAAGGGATCACCGAAGCATGACTAACTCAGAGCAGTGTGTTGTGACTGAAGGTTTCAGAGAGAAAGGAAGCAAAGGATAGTTCGCAGGCAGGCAGTGGGGAAAGGGGATTCAGAGCATGTGTATGCAACAGGTTAAAGCTTATGCCCCAGGTGTTTAAATATGTAACTTTAACTCCTTTTCTGTAATAGAACCTAAATTAGCTCATAAGCCCCATTTCAACTCAGAACCTGTGTCACTTTGGGGTTAGAGTCAATTCAAGATTTAAACTCAGGCAGGTGAATATTAAAGACTGTCCTCTTCACTCTCCTCCCCTCTTCCCCTGGAGGGACCAGAGTTCCCCACAGGTCTGTCTGCTGTCCAGGCACCTTGTCTCCGCTGCCCCTGACCGGGGGCATCATCTTGCCACACCAGATGCTACTGACGTCTGTGGTCCCACCACAGTTTCTGCTCTCACGTTCCATCTGCTCTGACGTTCCATCTGCTCTGCATTCTCCCCAACCAGACCTTACTGCTCAAGCACATTCTGGAAATCAGAGGACCCTCACTTGCCCTACATCACACCCTCAGGCCTCTCTACTCACCAACACTGGCAATGCCTGCCCATTGGGCACAAATGCATGTGTAACTTCTCTATGAGGCTTCTAGAGGTGAAGTCGCTCAGTCGTGTCCGACTCTTTGCGACCCCACAGACTGTAGCCTACCAGGCTCTTCCATCCATGGGATTTTCCAGGCAAGAGTACTGGAGTGGGTTGCCATTTCCTTCTCCAGAGGATCTTCCCGACCCAGGGATCAAACCCTGGTCTCCCGCATTGTAGGCAGACACTTTACTGTCTGAGAGTCCCCAGCTAAATCCTGTAAACCAAGCAATAGTCCCTTTTGTCCTGAATCCCTTGAACTTTTCTGGGGGTTTAGAATGCTTCCCCATGAGCCAGCTGGGAGACCCTCCTCTCAGGGAGCTTCTAGCTATTAAACTCCAGCTGCTTGCCTCCATCCTCCCCACTGGACCAGCTGCAGGAATATCCATAGTCATTCCCAGTGAGTAGATGCTGCTCATTGCATTTGGAGGAAGAAGTACTCTAGTCTAAATTCTTTAATTATTCAAAAATTATTGAAAGTGGCTAAGTCTGAAATCCACTCAAGAATCTCAAATAGAACCATCTAAATAGGCTAAAAGTTGGAAATAGGCATAGGTTTTTTTTTTTTTTTTTTTTTTGGCAGTCAATATGATCACTACGATTCCCATGGACTTTCCTCAAATTCCATTCATTAGCCCTGGAGGGCCTCCTCCTTTCTCTAATAGAAAGCCATGCATGTCTCAGTTGGCATCCTACCCATGTCAACAAAACTGTGAAGAATCAAGAGAGGTCTGAGATTTCACTCTACCTGCAAACTAACAAGTTCACCTATGATCATGGTTGTTGACATAAGACACGAGACCCCTGGGCCAGAGACAAAGAACTTTATTACAGCAACAGCAGTAGCTAGAGCACTAGCATTGTCCTGAACTGATTCTCTAAGCCTCAGATCCCGCTGAGTGGCAAGAGGAGGGTCGGCTGTCTCCTTCAGATGCACTGGATTGGGTTACAGGACAGGAACAAGTGTTTATTACTATAGATGTAAGGAGGGGTTGAAAGAGGCTGCTCTTGAACAGAAATGTGGCGTGGATGAGTTTAAGTAAACTCCGGGAGTTGGTGATGGACAGGGAGGCCTGGTGTGCTGCAGTCCCTGGGGTCACAAGGAGTCAGACATGACTGAGCGACTGAACTGAGCTGTCTCAATCATGCTATGGCACTTAATGCATCAGATGTCCATATCTGACCAAAGTCCCATAGGAGGAAAAAAGTCTCCCTAAGGCAGTAGACAAAGCACTTGTTTCCAGAGACAGAGACCAGGGAAAGTTGAATCTCTGATCTGGCTAAACTAGTTCTTAGAAGCTTCACCGTCTATTTCTAAGATGGCAAATCTTGGTTTGATTTAAAGAGAAAAAGTGGTCCCTCTTTTCATCATCGTTTTAAATCGCTTTTAATGGTTTTTCCTCCAAAGTCCCTGGAATACTAGCTTCTGTACATTCCCACACCCAGCCCTCTTTGCTTTTCACTTTGTCTGATTTTAGTTGGCCTTATCTATTCCGAGGAAGTCAGTTACCTTGCATAGATTGCTACTATATCAATGCAGTTGCTCCCCATTTATTGACATAGGCAAGTCACAGTCACTTCTAGTTCAAGTTGGTTTTATGATTTGCTAAAGTCTGTGTCATATGACATATCCTGTCTAGATAAGGAGAATTAACCTTCCAGCTATGAACTTTGGCACATGATGAGCCCTTCATAAATATTTATTGAATGAATGAGTGAATAAGCTAGATAAGAAACTAAGGGACCTATGCTGATAGTGGTTAATGATAATATGTCTTTATTTGTAAATAGGGCTTCTATATACTAGCGTTTGAGGTGAACTGAACTATCCTTGATACCATAAATGTGCTAATACTCGACTGTCAGTGCTGTTTCCTCCCATGCTGGTGATGAATTTGTAGTGAGTGATCTACCATTACTCTTTTAGCTGGGCTTCCTTGTGAAATGAGTGGCACACGTTAGTGGGTAAACAGATGCTTCTGCCTCCAGGCTTCTTCCTTCCCAGGGTCTACCTACTCCCTCTCTCCTTAAACACCACACCTCAATCCAGTGGAATTCGGGGTAATCTGGTTATGAAACAGTATACAATTCAGTGTCATGGGGACTGAAATTATGACCTCATTTGCATAATACTTGTGACCAGTGAAGTGATGACAAATTTTTGCATTGACAGGAGTTGAAAAAACATTCAGCCTTTACATGAATGCCTCAGGAAAGTGCTTCAAGAGTAAAGTAAATACTCTTCCCTCTTACTCACAACTAAATTTCTGAGCTTTATACTCACTAGTAGTAAGGGAAATCTTGAAATATCATTGAAGTCACCTACATTTCCTACTTGTATGTATATCATACATCAGACGGAAAAGACAGGGTGGGAGAAAGAAAGGAAAGAAAGTATAACTGAATTGAAAATGCCTGCAATGTCTACATCTTCTGCCTCAAAAGTCTGTGTCTTTTTTGGCTAAAATTACTTTCAGAAAGTATTAGTTGCCTATACTAAAAGGCTTCTTGGAATGTCATGGCTAAAAATAAATCAAACTCCTGGCTAATATCCTTCAAGACAAGACAATACAAGATGATATTACACTGCTTGCTTAGGCCCAGAGCTTCCCCCATCTAAAAATGAAGAAGTATATTTAACATGAAAGAAATGCTAAGCCTTTAAAGAAATCTTGGTTTTACTTGTTACATGAAACTCTTGGGTGCATAGAGTCAGCTATATTTGTCCCAGATTTGTCATAGTTTTAGGCACGTGTAGACATACCAACGAGACATCTTGTTTAAATTACCAAGGCTCTGTGCTTTTCGGAGACACTGGACTAGGAACAAAGCGCCTCAACCCGGCACAACCTCCCGACAAGCTGGCAACTCCAAATGAATGTCAAGAATTTGCAAAGCAAGTTTGGTTGAATGCCATTGCCTCACTGTTTCATCACTTAAACTTCAAAATTGAGGTATACTTTTAAAACTATATTTTTATACTCTATGTGAAGAAAATGTGTTTTCTATGTTTTTATTTTTTCTATATTTCTATATATCAGTGGACTTCCATTCAGTTCATTTGTACATCATTTTGTAAAGCAAGTTGGTAAATGTATCAAAAGTCTCAAAGTGTTCATAGCTTTCCTCTGAGTAAATCCAGACCTTGGATTCTTTCCTAAACATCCAAAATGTTATTGCAGCATTATAATGCTAAAAAGACCTAAGTGTCTGACAAGAAGGTGTAGTTAAACACAGCATAATTGTATTTACAAAGGGTTTTTAGTAATATAGGCAAATGTTTGTTTTCTCTATTAACTTAAAAATTGGATGCAAAATTATTTATATAATCACAGTATACATAGTGTGAGCACAATTCTGGCAGATAGTAAGCGTTTTATAAATATTTGTTAAAAGAATCAAGGAATGAATTACAACGATGTTAAAAAGAAGACTCTTGCATAGAAAAAAGATGCTGAAGTTTCTTATATATGGATATGGTAGTCTCTGGATAATAAAACTAGGCATAACTTTTTTCTATATTTTATGAATTATAATTAACACCTAACATTTTCATAGCAAGAAAAATAAAATTTATTTTGTAAACGAATTTTTTTCAGGAGTGTATTCTAGAGATTAACATATAAGAGAAATTCAATTGAATATTTAAGCCTTCATTGTTTGATAACTTTTTAAAAATATGGCCTATAAGACTAAACTACATTTTTTGAGAAATGTCATGCATGGCAATAAAATATTATCATCATAATCACACCAACTCTTTATTGAGTAGCCAATTTATGTTGGGTTGCTGCTGCTGCTGAGTCGCTTCAGTCGTGTCTGACTCTGTGCGACCCCATAGACGGCAGCCCACCAGGCTCCCCGGTCCCTGGGATTCTCCAGGCAAGAACACTGGAGTGGGTTGCCATTTCCTTCTCCAATGCATGAAAGTGAAAAGTGAAAGTGAAGTTGTTCCGTTGTGTCCAACTCTTAGCAACCCCATGGACTGCAGCCCACCAGGCTCCCCCATCCATGGCGAGAGTATTGGAATTGGGTGCCATTGCCTTCTCCGTATGTTGGGTTACAAAATAACATCTTATTTCATTGCTGTGTGAATCTCAGCCTGTTAATAGTGGGGTTATTAGTTAGGAATCCCTAAGACACTTGCCTGAGACCTTACTTATGGTAGCCCCCACAGATGTTTCCCCAACCTGTACCAATGTTGTGGTTTTTATCTCGGTTTGTGGGTTTTATTGTGATTGCAGCACACATCTCAGCAACGTCTTCAGGGAACTTTGAAGAACAAGACTTATTACTCACAGGTCCTAGAGGGTACATGGCATGCCCAAGGGCCATGTCCCCATATGACAGTGAGGTCACAGTGGAAGGGAATGCAGACCAGGAGCTCTGTCTTTATTAGGGTCCAAAGGTTGGGTATCTAGCATTTTGAGAGTTCACTCTTTATTGGTGAATTTAAAGTTCAGAGCTGGAATGAAGGTGTGGGTAGGGAGAAGTGGAGTCACTCAAGTGATGCGTTTTCTAGGTTACTCAGGGCTTTCTGAAAGGAGACTTTCATGACCGGGGGCAGCCTAGTTTCTTATCTAGATGTTTCGATGGTATCTGTGTCATGCATCTGGCAATATGTTTATTCGAGATGAATGTCTTCAAAATGATTGCCTTGGCAACCAAAAGTGTAAGGTCAGGCACTTACACTACAGTCACTTCATTTAAATTTCATTTTATTCATTCATTTAATATACATTTTGAGCACTAAAAAAATGCAAGGCAATGTTTTAAACATAGAAGTATAAAGATAGATAACAGAGTCTTTACCATGAAGGAAATTGTAAGGAGATTGGACGTTGTAAAAATTAATCAACAGATATCTCAATTCAAATAGAATGAGGAAACCAGAAGGGGGAGTACTCCTGAGCTCACAAAGGGAAAAAGAAAGACTTCCTGGCAAGAGCTCAGCCACTGAGAGACTGCAGGTGTCAGCCAATGAGAAACCACTATACTTAGAACTTTGAATTCCTCCAGTGTTTACTGTAGCCCTCCCAACTTTCTTCCTGCACCCCCTCCCTTGTTTTTTGGATGTTCAGCTGCTAAGTCGTGTCCAACTCTTTTCCCCCCCATGGACTGCAGCACACCAGGCTTCCCTGTCCTTCACTATCTCCCAGAATTTGCTCAAACTCACATCCATTGAATCAGTGATGCTGTCCAACCATCTCATCCTCTGCTGTCCTCTTCTCCTCCTGACCTCAATCTTTCCCAGCATCAGGGTCTTTTCCAATGAGCCGACTTTTCACAACAGGTGGCCAAAGTATTGGAACAGGTGGCCAAAGTATTGGAGCTTCAGTTTCAGCATCAGTCCTTCCAATGAATATTCAGGATTGATTTCCTTTAGGATTGACTGGTTTGATTTCCTTGCTATCCAAGAGACTCTCAAGAGTCTTTTCCAGGTTCTTTCCTTATATGGGGTCTTGCAGATGGCTCACCATGGTTACAAACCCTGAATTGCATTTGTTTGTTGATACCAATTAAGCCCACTTTTGCTGGAGAAATAGCTGGCAGTCTATTTGTTTAGGTCAACAGCCTTAATTGGGCTTCCCTGATAGCTCAGCTGGTAAAGAATCCGCCTGCAATGAGGGAGACCTGGGTTCAATCCCTGGGTTGGGAAGATCCCCTGGAAAAGGGAATGGCTACTCACTCCAGTATTCTAGCCTGGAGAATTCCATGAATTTTATAGTCCATGGGGTTACAAAGAGTTGGACGTGACTGAGCGACTTTCACTTTCAGTAGTTTTATGGGTGTTGACAGACATTTGTGGGTGCATGAAAGAGGGATGAGAAATATGTAGTCACAGGAAAGGCTAAGGATTGAGCTAAAACTATAGAATTCAAGTCTCCTGTTGCCTGACCCCCTGGATTGGAGTGTGGGAGGGAAGGCCAGCTGGAGACCCAGGTCAAGGTTACAAGACAAATGGCCTGGCTCCTTCTTCAGAAACCTCAGGTCAGGAAATGGGCTTCCTCCAGCTTCCTGAGGCCTCCCAAGGCAGACATTTGAGACGTTTCTCATTTATATATACTTTTGTATATTCACATACCATTTTACCAACAGCATGCTTTTTTACAATCCTTTCTCTTCTATCAATCCTCTAAATTTCAATGCATGTTTTTAAATGCTTATAAAACACGTGGCTTTTTTGTTTGTTTAGGTTTGGTTTTTTTGTTTTGTTTGAGGAAAATGGCCAGAGAAACCTGTTCCCATAATGGTAGAAAACCTTGACTTTAGATCTTGCTGCCAGACTCCTGTCATATATTTAAACCAAATGGTTTCCTTAAATTAAGGGCTAAAAGAGAAAAAAATGGAAGGTATTATTTCTTCAGATTTAAGACATTAGAGAATAGTGGACAGTGGTAATTTTTTGAGATCTAAGTTCATATTGACTACTAAATATATCTAGACTAAACGTGGATTCAAAACAAAAGTGAAAGGGAATGTCGATCAGCTGTGTCCTACTGTTTGCAACCCCATGGACTGTAGTCTGCTGGGTTCCTCTGTCCATGGAATTGCAAAAATACTGGAGTGAGTTGCCATTCCCTTCTCCAGGGGATCTTCATGACCCAGGGATCAGACCCAGGTCTCCTGTATTGCAGACAGATTCTTTACCTTCTGAACCACCAGAGAAGCTCATTTATTGATGATGACAATAATGCTACCTACTATTTTTTTGAGAACCAGCTATACACAAGGCACTCTTGAAAATTCTTTACACAGATTTGCCTCCATTAACCATTATGCCAATGCTGTGAAGCAGAAAAATCTTCTAATCTTCATTTTACCAATGGCTAATTGTGAAAACTTCGTGTTAACTATTTTTGGAAGCCATTTGATATCTCCAGAAAACAAAATCAGACATACTCTTAAGGGTGAAGCAATTTCTAAAGAAGTTATCTAGTTGCAAGTTGGCCCAAATATTCTGTTTAAACATTATGGATTTTTCTCAAATTATCAGAATCCAGTAGCTTTTAGTTAAGCACTTATACACTGTGCCCTGGGCTAAGGGCAAATTAATTGTACCTTTATATATCTGTAAAACAATCTGCCCTCAAACGTGCTATAATAAAAATATCCTTGCAGCGATCCATCTTAAATGGACATGGCCCTAAGGAAGTGACTTGAATGTAGATAATTAAGTGAAGGAGGAGGGGTAAGCATTCCAGAGGCTTCCTCACCTCCTGTTTGCACGGATTTTACCAGGGGGCATCCACTTACTCACCCTGGGCTGTTTTCAGGAACTGCCAAGTACACTAAGTTCAGGGACCTCCTTCTTCCTATTAACTTTATTATAATGGTTTCCAGGGTTTAATAAACAAACATAGAGCTTAGCAAAGGAATCAGCTATCATATTATAATAGTCACAAATTTTACCATCTAAATTAATGGTATTCAAGTCAAATATTTCAATGAGATGGATTCTAATAGTCTTCGCAGAATTTAAAAAAAATAGAATCCTTTTGCCCAAATCCTGAATACCTCCTCCAGTTTTTTTCTGCTGGTAAATTAAAAAATAGTATAACTCTTTAGGGTGCTTAAGCCTCCTCCACTGAAGTGCAAGGTCTTCAATAGACAGTTGGGAAATTGAGGCCAGGAATTGTAGGGGTCAGGCTCCTATGGAATGGATAGCTGACCAGCTTTGCTTCCTCCTTGATTCTCTTCACAAAATGATAAAGGACAGAGGGAGAATTAGACTGTGTTCCTTCCACAGCAGTGTCCTTCTGTGATACAGCAGTAACTTGTGAGAGGCAGATGATGGATGGAGTGTGGAGGCTTCAGATGTGGGTGTGGGAAGAGCTTGGGCACAGTTATCCAAGATACGGTCTGGAATAGTGGCTCACGGGCTTAGTTGCTCTGCAGCATAAAGGATCTTCCTGGACCAGGTGTTGAACCTGTGTTTTCTGCATTGGCAGGTATATTCTTAGCTGCTGGACCACCAGGGAGGTCCCTAACTACTTATTTTAAATAATATTTAATAAAAGCACGTCCTAATATAATTAGAAAAGTCAAATACTCATATACTCCTTGGGGCTTCCGAGGTGACACTAGTGGTAAAGAACCCGCCTGCCAATGCAGGAGACTTAAGAGACACAGGTTCAATCCCTGGGTCAGGAAGATCCCCTGGAGGAGGGCATGGCAACCCACTCTAGTACTCTTGACTGGAGAATCCCATGGACAGAGAGGCCTGGTAGGAAACAGTCCACTGGCTTGCACAGAGCCAGACACAACTGAATTGACTTAGCACACACACACACACACACACATATATATATATACTCTTGGGACGTTCCTAATAATGGAATTTGAATTATGGTAACACTACTAATATTGATAATATGTTAAAGGACCAAGTGTGATTTACTTGCTCCCTGGACAAGCAAGGTAATCTGACAAAGTAAAACCCTTCAAACTACAAGTCAAGATGTTTGACAGGCTTTCCCTGGTTCCTCTAAAATGCAATTTTGGCAGCAAATTTTGACAGGACCTCATTTCAAATATGCAAATAGAAGGACATGGATTATCACAAAAAGGACAATGCTGAGCTCAAGTATTTCCTATGTATGTCTAAAATAACTTCTAAAAAGTTGTTGTTACTCTGAAAATGTGTGCACTTAGGCTGTTAATTTCTTTTTGGAGCTCCCTCCAAAAGATAACAAAAAGCAAGAGATCTAACCTAGAGCAGGAATTGGGAAACTTCTCCAGGAAGCAACATTCAAATTTCTCAACTTTAAGGATTAAAAGTGGGAGAGGAAGGAGGAGGGAGGAGTATTTCTAGAAGGAAGAACAGTGAACACAAAGGGTTGAGAGCAGAAAAATGTCTGTGAGGCTAGAAGTTTAGTGTAACTGGAGGTCAGTGCTTGAGAAAGAATTCAGAGGGTAGAATCAGAGACTGCTGTGGAAGAACTTATCCCTTGAGAGAGAGGAAGCTATTGAGAGATTTTAGAAAATGTTAAGCATATCTACTATTTTCCAGGTTTGGTTTAAGGATTTATGAAATGATGTTTATTAAGTACATTTGCAGCCTTTAAAAATGAGGATGAAGGAAATATGAAGGAGTTTCTATCTTTCCCCCTAGATGGCAAATGCAAAACATCATCCATAAAGTCTTCAGGAAAGGAACTCATGGATCTCCTTTTAATTGTGAAGAGATTCCCAGATGTTTCTTCATGGCTCACCTGTATAGTCCAAGTCACAGATCAAGAACCTACAGGATTTAAATGGCAAATGTCAGCATATTATAAACAGCTTTGGTAGAACCATGTTTTCAAACATACTTTTGCTCATAATTCTCTGTTAAGTGACAAGACCATCACCTCCCCTTAAATTAGTTCTTCCAGAACATCTCAGTTTAGCCAGGTACCAACCACTGAGTGTTCACAAACACCCTTGGTGGCTGACTTCTGAAGTATACACCAAACAGCGAAGAGCGTCCATGATCCATGGAGCCCCTGGAGCCAGGCAGATCTGCGGCAGCTACTAAGCACCCAAGAGAAACATGGGAAAATCCACCCCTGGGAAAGACAGAAGAAGAAAACCCAGTTCCAGGATTCGCTGGTTCACGCTGCGACACGCCGAGGTAATCACCAGTTCTCCAAAAAGTACAGACAATGGGCACAAGTGAATCCTCACCCCTCTTTATCCTTTTCTAGCCTGAGGACAATGGATGGTTATGACCACTTCTGTCTGGAACTTATAATCACTATGACTTTTCATCCATTCAACAAATTTTATTGAGCTTCTGCTCTGTTCTGGGTACTATATGGGGCACCAGAAAAGAGCATTTAAATAAGACCTAGACTTTGATTTTCTCACAGTGAGGTGAAAGAAGTAGGCAGGTTATATTTAAAGTCAGGGCTAACAGAGCACTGGGCCTTCTTTGAAACTATGGGATATATGTTGACCCCAGAACCAGGGTCAGAATGAAAAGTAAACAGGAATTCCCAGCTGCAAGTTCTTACCAAACAATCCCCTTTACTTAGGACAACAGTTAATCTTTAATAGGAAAAACAGGAAGCATCCTATTCAAATTCCTGGATGAAGGATGCAGGCTGAATATTCATTAGGGTGGAGGGGGAGGGGAGCCCAAGGGAGAAAATAGCAGGAAACCAGAAACACCCATGGCATGAGAATTTCTCCAGTGGTTGAGATGCGTTTCCTAGACAGCTTCCATGGAGGAGGGATGTCAGGGTTTTCCTATTGTGAGATAAATACGGCAGTAAAATATTCTTTAGTTCCTAATAATTGTCAGCTCACAGATTCTGTATACATTTTAACATTAGGCAAATTAAAGTAAAAGCATCATTTGCTTTAGGACTGTCACCTAAAGTCAGATTAAAGGAATATAGAGACAATACGAAATTATAATTATAATGTAGTGCCGCCATGGGAGCCAGCAAAAAAGAATACATTTTCTTCTTGCTCTTTTTGTGGCTGTTATTAAGCTGCTGCTTTCCCACTCCTGATAAATACCATCCTTGGGCTTGGCTGAGTGGTTGGTGGACAGGTAAGCCCAGAGGCAGACTGCCAGAGATGGGATCATATGTATACAGCAATTCTATAAACACAGCACAATAAAATAGCTCTATAGAATGAATGAATGCCTTTTTTCTCTCTACTCTTTGAAAAAAGAAGGAACAAGTGCATATTGGCCGCATAATTAACAGTCAGATGTCTGGCCTGATTGAGACATCATCATTGAATGCAGCTTCTCAAAGGGACAGCTAGGAAATTTTAAAGGTGACCTAAAAACGGAATTTGAATATAAGAGCAGAAACATTCTTGCTAGCAATATTTAAGTAGAAGTTAAATGTACTTGGCTGTGCTGCACAAAGGAAATCAATGTTCTGTATTAGCTAAATTTGAGGTCATTTGCGTTTGCTTTCCCAGCCCCTGAGAAACCACAATTCTTTTGGAGTGAGTCACAGCCCTCTCACCTTCCTTCCCTCCTCCTTCCCCTGCTCACTCCACCTCCAGCCTACATCCTCCTGACAAACGCCCAAAGCTTGGCAGGAGCCACTCTTTGTTCTCACATACCTTCCTGGGGGAACGGGACAGGGCAGTGGCAGCTACTCCTTCACAGCGCCCTCTGACACCACAGCCTCTTACGGGTATCACAGGACACCCAGCTCTAGTATAAGAGGAAGGGGACATAGACACAAATGGCACTCCATTAAACACCGGACACTATTGTCACCTCCCCTTCCTCCCCGAAAGACACAGGCTAAGCCTTGAGGGGTAAAAAAGAGTCGCAGAAACGTGGCCTGCTGGAGAGAAGGGTAAGTATGGGAGGGTGTCAGGTAAGGTGGAGAAGGCTAGGAGACGGGATTATTGATCGTTTGATTTGATGGATACAGGTCTCCAGACTTGTTTCTGTACTTATTTCAAGGTGCCCCAGCTCCTTTCCTCCCTACTGTTCTGTCTGAGTGCCCCATCCTACCTCGCACACCTTTTCCAAAGAAACCTTTGGGAGGAAAGATGAAGGTGGTCACATACTCTTATAACCATGAGTTCTCTCCCCCAAAAGTGAACATGCACACATTTGCAAAAAAATTCCGTTTTCAACTCCCCAAATCCTTTCCATAGTTCACTTCTCCAAGTCAGAGATCAGTGTGCACTCGGTGGTCAGTGCCAGGATACTCCCAGGTTAGTGCTGCCTTGGAATTCTGAACTGTCCTTCTTGCACACCTAAGACCCAACCGCTTGTGCTGCTTAGCAACTGTGCCCTTTATAAACCACGTCCACCTCCATCACTCCTTTCAGATCCTCTGGAACTTGGTGGTGTTGGTTGTCCTGTTTATAGATGAGACTCAGATTTGTTAAGGCATCACACCTAATGTCGGTCCTCTAGTGAGAACGGAGCTCAAACTCCAGCTGCATGCCTTGACCCCAGAGCCTCCTTGGCGATCCTTTCCTTGCAGCTTTCTTTTAGAATCTTTTATGTTTAATCCCTCATGACTGGGCACTTAAAACATAGTTCTGATTCAGATGCTTGCTGAAGAATTTGAGAACTTTGGAAGTTCCACCTTCAGGATGAAAAATACTTTAAAAAAAAATTCAAGGCATTCTTTGACATTTTATGGCATGAACATATATACTTCAGGTGTATACACCGTTCTGTATTGGCAGGTTTTAGTGACCCCAGTGGGTCCTTCTATGTTCTAGCAAGACTTGGCTAGGTGTTACTCTTCGACACCCCTGACCTGCTCCCCAAGGCCAGCCTTAAGGTGGGTCAGGAGCCTTGCATGTGAGGTAAGCAGCTGACAGACAATTAGCACGTTGGCAGAGTTAACTTTTCTTGGTTTTGTTCTTTTAAAGAATTGTAAAGAAAGCAATTTCAAATGAATCATTTCATCTCTCTGAGACACAGTCTCCCTGTCTCTACATCAGGCCTGACTCTGGTTGATCTTTCTGTATAAAGCAGAGCTGTGAAGAGGTTGGGAGTCCTTCCAAGGTTAGCAGGCTTCTGAGCTCCTGGGGGAAGGTGAGTGTGTTAGCGTCCTGTGTGCTTGCTAAGTCACTTCAGTTGTGTCTGCCTCTTTGAAACCCCATGGACTATAGCCCACCAGGTTCCTCTGTCCATGGAATTCTCTAGGCAAGAATACTGGAGTGGGTTGCCATGCCCTCCTCCAGGGGATCTTCCCAACCCAGGGATCGAACCTGTGTCTTTTGTGTTTCCTGCATTGGCAGGTGGGTTCTTTACCACTATCGCAGTCCTGGGGTTGCCCTAACAGAGGCTCACAGACAGAGTGACTTAAACAGCAGAAATGTATCCTCTCACAGTTCTAGAAGCTAGAAATCCAAGATCAGGGTGTCAGCAGGGCCTGCTTCCTCTCACGGTGCTAGGGAAAGGGCTGTGCCAGGCCCCTGCCCTGGCTTCTGGTAGTTTCTTGGCTTGTGGCAACACACCAGTTCATAGGGAGTTCTGTGTGTGTTTGTGTGTATGTATGTGTGTGTGTTAATCTCTTCACATGGTATTTGTAAAAACACAGTCATATTGAATTAGGAGTCCACCTGAAACAGCTCAGGTGCACCCTCTCCCCTCCTAGAACTCTCACACACGCATGTGTGCACTCATTAACATGTGCATGTGTGCATATACACATTCACACAGACACACACACACACACACATACACACTTGCACTCAAGTGAGCCAGAGAAGACCTCCGGTGTATGAGCTGCCATCTGTTGCAAATCTGAGATGCTGGAGCCCCCTATGTGTAATGGTGAGACTATTCTTCACAGAATTTCCGCAGCGAGGGAATTTAATTTTATGATTCTACTCTCATGAACACACTTCTAGAAAATAATTCTGTTTTATTCTATTTGTATATTCATGTATTCTGTAATATTCTACTATATGTGTGTGTGTTTACTGGAGCTTTTCTGTCATAACAGGAAAAATAAAAACCTAAGTGCTAACATTATGAAATGCTTTTTAAAAAAATTATATTTTATCCATATAAAGAATTATGAATCAACTAATTTAAAATCAATTTTTGGAGATTTTGCAATGTCTTTGGGAAATGCCCATAAAATGATTTAAAAGAAAACTGTAGGCCATTAAATATTTAATGATTATTAAAAGAGAAAAGTATACTAAAATGATAAAATTCTCCAAATGGTTAATGGTGTTTACCCTTGAGTTTTAGTATTGTGAATCTTTTAATTTCCCTTTTTAGACTCCTTTGTGTGTTTTCTAAGTTTTCTATACTGAATGTGTGTTATACATACAACCAGAAAAAACAGCAATAATGGAAGTGTAAAAAAGAATTCCTGTCTGTTCTTTACTGTAGACCTTCCCAGCCCTCCCCTTGTCCATCCCTGGGGAATTTCAGGCTTCTTTCTTCTGTGTTCATTTAAGAAGTAAACAACATGGGATCCCAGGTCAGACTTGCTTTGATACAATGAGAAGACCCTCTGGCTAAATTCCTCTTCTTTTTCCTCCCACCGCCCTTCACGCTCCTAACTGCAAAACAGGGCATCTTGACAAATGCTGCAAACAGCAACCTGCTCTTTGCACCGTGGCCCTCTAAGGTTCAGATTGCTTCAGTTCAGTTCAGTTCAGTTCAGTTCAGTTCAGTCGCTCAGTCGTGTCCGACTCTCCACAACCCCATGAATCACAGCACGCCAGGCATTGCTTAGCCACAGTTAAACCCCACCAGAGAGAAGGGTGGGGCAGAGGGGAGTGGAGGGGAGAGGAACAGGTGGATCTGAGATTGAGGCTGATTCAGGCTTCCTGGATGGAATCTGTCAGATTCTGGCAGAGATGAATGAGAGACTCAGGCCCCTTCCCACACGTTTGGAACCCTGGCCCTGGGCCCTGAGCTATACATTTTCTTCATCTTCTCTGTGGGCTGAAAAGATGATTGCTTTCGCTGAAAGAAGTGGCACGGATTTACTTATGTATTAGATTAACAGGATGCATCCATCAGACTGACCTCTGGACCACCCGACTCAGGAGACAAGTCCACCGTGGTGCTCACAGATAGTGCCAGGCACTCAGGTGTCCATGTGTCAGTCCGTCTGGCTGGTGGACTCCTGGGCTAGGGGCTGAGCCGGCTCCCCTTCCCGAGGGAGGTACAGTTGATTGTTCAATGATGTGCAGGAGATCACACAACTGGAGACAGGAAAGGCTGATTATTAGACTCAAATTTCCACCTCCCCACCGCTGTGAGACTGTGACGTGAGGCTCTGCCAAGAGCTTTAGCACCTTCACATCTCCAGCCAAGTGTACCGTGCAAGATTCACTCAAATAAACCTTTCTGATGGCGGTAGTTCATCTCTTTCCCTTACCCTCCTCCCCAACCCCGCCTCCCTCCCTTCCCTGCCTCCCACAGACCATCGACCACGGAACAGAAAACATGCTTTGTTTCATCTCTCACCTGTTCTAATATATCTTAGGCTGAAACGCCACGGGGCCCATCTCTGATGAGTATTAAGATTAAACTTCCCCCCTCCCAGCTTCAGTCTCTCCCCAGTGCTCAGGAGTCACCACCCCTCCCCCGCCACAAGGCTCTCCCCAGTTCCTCTTTCCCACACCCCCACAAAAGTTTCGTTCCTCTTTGGCCTACATCCTTTCCCAGACAGAGGCAATGTGTTAACGTGTCCCCACCTGAGACAGAGAAAGGGGCCTTTGTTATACCTGCAGGATCCTAAATATTATCATCATTTAATTACTGCCATTCTCCCAGGCTGACTTCTTGGCAGCAGGCTCTCCTTTAGTTAAATAGGCTTTTAAGTTTTCCCAGGGAGGCATCATCAGAGATACTTTGTGAATGGAGACTAATTTGGGGGTGTTGCTGCCGGTAAAAAGAGGTGACTCCAAGGTAATTGAGCCTTAAAAGACAAACTGGGAGAAAGGTTATGCATTTCCTCCAGGCACAGATCGTCTTTTGGAAATGACTGCAACTCTCAGATTCAGCATCTTGGGCAAAAACCAGTGGACTGCAGTATTAACTGGCCCAGATTCAATTCTTTTTTTCTTTTTCTTTTCCTCCAAGGAGAAAAGGAGAACTAGGTCACACTCGCTGTGCCTTGGTTGCCTGGAATTGCTCTCCTGGTTGTGCTCAGGGAAAAGGACAACTGGACTTCAGTCTGCTGGAATGCACATCAGCTGGGAGTGTCTGCTTGACTCTAAAAGGTTATGTCAGAAACTTTCAAGTTGTGGAATGTTGCTTGCTCTGTAGAAACACCAGAAGATCTCACACCTGAAAGGACAACATTCCAGACAAAATGTTCCGGATCCTGGCCTTTAGAAACGGGAACACTGATTTGCCGCATGTGTTAAGGTGACTGTAGGAACACAGATGGTTCTCTTGCTGCCGGACACTTTTAATTTTTTTGGTCAAAGTTATAACCTTTGTGTTTTCTTATGATATTCTCTTGGGAAAGCTCTGGTGTTGGGTTTCTTTAGTGCTCCAGCTGGAGTGATCCTTCAATTGCACTCATTTGTGGCCACCTAGACTGCAAAAAAAAAAAAAAAAGCAAAACTCAGATCTCATTGACTATTCCTATTATTGGAGAACTGGGGAGAGTTATAATCAGCATGCCCAGATTGTCTCAGTCTTCCCTGGTAGCTCAGATGGTAAAGAATCCACTTGCAACGCAAGAGACCTTGGTTTGATTCCTGGGTTGAGAAGATCCCTCGGAGAAAGGATAGGCTATCAACTCCAGTATTCTTGGGCTTCCCTGGTGGCTCACTGATCAAGAATCTGCCTGAAATGGGGGAGACCTGGATTTGATCCCTGGGTTGGGAAGATCCCCGGAGAAAGAAAAGGCTGCCCACTCCAGCATTCTGTCCTGGAGAATTCAGGTCTGAAGGACTGAATATAGGCCTGGAGGACTATACAACCCACGGGGTCACAAAGAGTTGCACACGACTGAGCAACTTTCACTTTCAGATTGTCTCTGACTATCCTTATCCTTTTTTCTTAGTGTTATTGCAGAGATATAATTGATATAACATTATGCAGCCATAAAGTGTACAACACGTGGACTTGATACATTTACAAATATTGTAGAGCGTTTACCACCACACTATTAGCTAAATCTCTGCCATGTCACATGATTAACATTATTTTTTTGTGGTGGGAACAATTAAGATCCAGTCTCTTAGCAACTTTGAAGGTTACAATACAGTACTGTCGATCAATCTTAATCTCTGTGCTGTGCGTTACATCTCGAACACTTATTTATTGACTGGCTGCAAGTTTGTTGCCTTAGATGACATCGCTCTAAATCACTTACCTCCCAGCACCTGGTAACCTCCACTCTATTCACTGTTTTTAAAAGTTCAGCTGTTTCTAGATGCCACTTATAAGTGATATCGTACAGTACTTGTCTGTCTCTCTGACTTCTCTCTTTCAGCATAATGCCCTCAAATTCCATCCATGTTGTCATAAATGACTAATATAGTGAGTGGATTTGGAGGAGCATCAAAAACATGATTTTCCTACATTTCCTCCCACAGTAATAGATTCCTAAGGAATCTAGAAAATAATTCAGCAAATGGTACCGTACCTTGAAAATATTTTAAAAACCCAGTATGTTAATCCATCCTACAAGCACAGGAAACAATTTATCAGGCCAATCTAGAAGAAAGGGTGAATAAGCACATAAATATTAACAAAAGTACATAGTGATAAATGTTGGCATAAGTATCACTTCTTCTTTGGGTCTTGGAGCCTTTTTTCAAAATCAAAATGCCGGATAGTTGAGTTCAAAAAATTATCAAACCAGAATTTTGGGTGAAAATCAAGCACTGAGCACACCTTCTTAGTTCCACCTCTTCCTAAAGCCCCACAAAGTACGAAGATTTTCAAAGACATAAATGCAAAGGATGATGAGAGAGGAGACAAGAACAAAACCTTTGGAAGCCAGAGAGCAAGTGAAAATTCACAGCCATGGAAATCCTTACTTTGTAGAACCCTCCCAAAACTCAGACGCTGGTAACACCAGACACTTCTGAAAGTAGAGGTGAAGACAGAGCTAAAGCAGAAAATCAGTTGTTAGTTTGGCCCCCGGGTGGACTCCTCAAATCCAAGCAGCAAGCAAAATCTCTTACCCTCACCAGGAGAACACTTAGGGTGTGTTCTCCAAACAGGGATAAACAGAAAAACAGTCTTGGATAGGAGAAGAGGGTGGGAGGGTGGGAGGCATACTGAAAATGGGGTCACACACCAATGAAGAGGTTCCCCCAACTTCTCCCTTGAGCTGGCTCTCAAAGTGCTGGGAGTCAGGATTAGATTTTGACTGAAAATGATGAGTAATAAAAAGGAACATGAGCAGCTCAAGAGAAGGAGAGAAAAACTAAAGGTACTACGTTAGGGATCTCCCCCAAGAAAATAGTGTAGCAATATCACCCTACAGTGAAGACCACCCATGGGCATAAATTCCTAAAGCCATCAGTCTTTTAGTATCTCATGCATAAATGAGCCAGATGCTAAGGATTATCAGACTATGTGAGGAAATCATATAAAATAAATACAAAGACTACATGGGGGTAAGAAAAATGTATTTCATTAACATTAATATGGAGATAAGGCAATATATTGCATCCATAAAGCAAAAATAGATGATATGCAAAATGAACACTTGGGATGCATAAGTGGTATTTTATTGGTACAGCAAAACTTCATACATTAGTGAGACTGAATAATTATTGCTGTGTATTGTGATGGATCTCACAAATATGATGTTGAAGAAAAGAAGCCAGATACAAAAAAACACAGATCCTGTGATTCTATCTAAAATATGTTCACACTAAAAGCTACTATGTTAGAACTCAGCCTGTTGGTTACTTTTTAAAGGGAAGGTGTGGAGAAAATCTTGCAAATTTCCAATATGAAAATAAAAATAAAATGGGTTTTACACAAAGGATCATGAATCAGAAAGGCATCAAATTTCTCGATAGCACCTGGAAACTACAAGATGATGAAGCAATGCCTTCAGATTTCTGAGGAAGAATGATTTGTATATCCAGCAAAATTATCAATTCATTATGAAGGTACACTCAAGGTATTTTCAGACATACAAGGCCTTTAGAGGTGTACTTTTCTACCTTTCCTCAGCAAGCTACTGGAAGCTGTAGGAAGCTAGATACACCAGAAATAGATACAGAAAAAGGAAACAAGAGATCCAGGGAACAGAGGAACCAGTAAGGAGAGAAGCAATAGCAAGTCCCAAGATGATGGCCAAGGGAAAGCCTAAGATGAATTCACAGAATATACTGATTAGAAAGGAAAGTCACACAATTAGGGAACGGTTAGGACTACATACATATGTTCTGTACTATATATATCCTATTACATGTGTATATATGTGTACTGTTATAATTAGTATATTATGCACATTATATAAAAAGTGACTCACTCAGTTGTGTCCAACTCTGTGACCCAATGGACTGTAGCCCACCAAACTCCACTGTTTATGGAATTCTCCAGACAAGAATACTAGAGTTGGTAGCGATTCCTTTCTCCAATGGATCTTCCAGACCCAGAGATCAAACCTGGGTCTCCTGCATTGCGGGGAGATTCTTTACCATCTGGAAAAAAATATAAATAACAGAAAGATGAAGTAATAATAAATATATATAAGAATTATATTGTCTTTTCCCTCATCCAGTGAATATCGGATGCACCTCCTGCTTGCACTCTGCGGGACACTTCTAATACAAGGGATAACTTCCTGGTGTTAGTTGATCCGATTAACCAGAGGAAATCATGCCTTAAGGAAACAGGCCAGAGAAAAGGTAAACGTCAACCCTGGAAGGGAAACGAACACTGGCTGAAGCCAGCCTCCTCTGTGATGGGTTTTGCAGGGGACCATGTGGTAGGTTCTAGGAACCCAGGCCAGCATCAGGTCCTAAGCCTTAGAAGGCTGAGCTTGGGGACCAGAGAGTCATAAACTCTCAGGAAAAGCAAGTGCCTTCAAGACCTTGTCAGTTACAGCTCTCATTTTACCAAGAAGAATAAGTTACACTTCAGAATCTTGCCTAAAGCTAGTTCTAAATCCACTGAACATATCTGCATTTTATGGTGTCCAAATAAGCGTATGAAAAGTAAATATAAAGAGATCTCATGTATGTTTGATTTCTTGCTCTAATTGTCTTCCACCAGCTACCTGTGCCACCAACTGTCCAGGATATAAGATTTCTCTCTCTCAAGGCCTCCACAGTTCCTTTACTGCTCTGAGCTGGAGCTGGGCATGTTTCTTCAGAAAACATTCTTTGAAATATTTTTGAAGAGCTTCACAGAGTCCTTGTTATCTAATAGATAGGCCAAAAATCTGACTCCAGGCATGTTTTCCTTTTCTGTTCTATCAAAGGAAAATAAAGATGAAAAGCCTTTTGGTATCTTATTAGGATATTTTTAAAGTAAATAATTTTAGTCAAAAATGTTAGAGGCAGTTTCCTAAAACAGAGGAGTATTTAAGTGGCTAGATTTAATAAATTCCAGCTCACAAACTGAGCTCATTGACCATAATTGCTTGCAACAGTAGGAACTAGACACAGAGATTAGCATAATTGTGATTTGACTCCTATTAGCATTTATAAATATAACGAGAGCCAAGTAGTGGGCTATATTAGAAAGATTTCACTAAAATTTCTCTTGTAAGGACAGAAGGTGACATCGTGATTAGGGCATGGACTGGCTCTGTGACCTTTAACCTCGACGTGTCTCACTTTCCTCATCAGTAAAACATTGTGTGATTACTCAGTGAAAGTGAAAGTCACTCAGTCGTGCCCGACTCTTTGCGACCACATGGACTATACAGTCCATGGAATTCTCTAGGCCAGAATACTGGAGTGGGTAGCCTTTCCTTTCTCCAGGGGATCTTCCCAACCCAGGGATCGAACCCAGGTCTTATTCATGTTAAAGAGGCACCGGTTGAGGGATTTTGCTTCTGCTTAAAGTGGAGAAAAGATGTCAGATTTGTCTACTGCCTGAAACACACACGCGAACAAAATCAGCAAAAAGTATGACACAACAGTTTTTGAGACACTGGTCATCAGACCATGGAAGACAGTGATCTCTGAAGAATAAGCACAGATTAGGTAAGCCATACTCTTGCTCCAGCTTGCTGCCTTGAAAGAGTTTCTGCTCTGTAGTATAGGAAGGGTTACCTGGTGGACTCTCCAGAGTAGGGAGATGGGGATGAGAGTCATCAATTACCACCGACAGGAAGATGGTGACAAGTTAGAGCTGTATACTATACACTGCACACAGTAGATGCTATGTGTTAGTCACCTCTGTTTTGGGAATAATTTGTTACATTGCAGAAAATCTAATATACTTAATCCTTCCTGGAGCAGTGTTGAAAGCAAAGTCTATGTCTGAGCAAATGAGATCTTCAAAGTGTTGATTTTTTTTCTCAGTATGTTTTCTAACAAAGCTTTGTTGGTTTTTTTCTTCTTTCGGCATCCCCAATACAGCATTAGAGAAATATCTCAAAGTTACCAATCTGCTTAACATCAACTCTCCAGCAGTGCTAAATGCATCTATGCAACTCTGTACAATTATAAGCTGCTTCATTATTTTTATTTCCCTTGCTCTCTTGGTCAATAAAGCTTACTGAGTTTTAGGGAAGAAAAGTTAATCTTATTGTATTACTGCTTTAATTATTGCTACATGAATCATTCAAGAGGGGAAAAAAAGCAAGCCTGGTATAATAAGAAACTACAAGAAGTGACCATGTGTATAGCCTTCCATCTGATAGCCAAGATAAAGTCACCATGAATTGACAGCTTGTTTTCCCCAAAATGTAACAGTTGTCTTAAAAAGTGTGATTTCAAGGTAAGCTATGTGTGGTGTCTTATCCATCTAATGCACATGGGGGAATGTAAGGAACATGGAAACAGGCAGCACATCTCTTGGGATATTCCTTGAGGAAAAAAAAATCATAATCAAACTGTTTGCAAAACACCAAGTACAAATGGGCCCCTTTTAGAGTTTTACCACCTTTAATGAAGACCCAGGTTTCCAAATATATAGAAATAATGACAGTTATCCTGACCTAGTGCAACATTTGTCAATATGAAGTCATCCTCTTTTTCCCTCAAATACCTATTTGGTTCTAGTTTGCCAAATATTAAGGTAAAAAAAGATGATCCAGGTTTGTGCGGTAAAGAAACCTATTTAATTAACTTGGTTTATCCCCGAATTTCCCGAATGTTTTTGATTTGTACTCTGTCCAAGTTTTATAGTTGAGGTCAGTGGGAGGTAAGTGGAGGTGTGTGTTTATTTCACATGGTCAGGGAAGTCATTTTTTGGCACACCTATTCATCCCTGGAAACGCAAATGTTTTTGCACGGAAAATATTTGAGGGAAATGTGGATCTGGAGATTAAACTCATCACATGTTTACTTACCCTGTCCCTTCTTTCTGATGCTATTCCATTCTAGGTCAGGGGTGGATAACATGTGAATTTGTGAGAAAAATTCCTAGCATAACTGCTCACAAATGGAAATCGCCCCCCCCCACCTCACCTCAAGGTGGCTAACGCAGTCCATAATCTCCTGTGATAAAATGAATCCTCTGTAACTCGAGAAGTTCAGGCATCACAGATCAGGCAGGGCTTATCACTCTAAAGCGTTCCACAGACATTTTCCAAGCATCTATCTTGTGTGAAGCTCAGTGCATTACTAGCCTGTCAGCAGCACACTGGTCTTTGAAGCTCAGAGAAGGTAGGGCCATGCCAAGAAGGTATCCAGGAGGGATGAAGACTCATGGACCCCCAGAGGCTTCCAAGGAAGAGAATGAGTGACCAGGCTGAAAGGTGACAGAGACCCTCAAACAAAGTCACGGGGTGGCACTGCCCTGACCACTTGTGTAGATTGGGTCTGGATGGGGTAGAGAACTCACCCCCCGAAAGCAAAACCAATTGACCACAGAGATTCTGTGAAATCAATCACTGATGGAAATGTCAAGCTAAGAGAAAAGAAGGAGTAGGAAAGAAAGAAACAAAAAGAATAGTTTCCATTTGGCACTGATTCTAAGATGCACATTTTTTTCACATTTTGACTTCTCTGAACTCTCTGAAATTGGCATATACCCTATATGATCTTATAATTGCTGGCCTGCAGGCATCGTGACCTAGTTGTCACTGCCTGCATGTGCAAACTTGTTCACAGCCATTGCAGTTGTCATCACTTCAGCGGGATTATGTGCGTTGTTGGTACTACATGTGCCAGGTTTAATTGCCGTGTAAAATGTCTTCAGAAAGATTATACCATGATTCAGTATTGAAAAGAAAACTTACAGTGTCTTCAGAAAGGCAGGCAGACAAAGCAGCAGGGCATAAATTTGATATTTGTGAACTGAATATTCATTAGAAGAGAAATGACTGTAATCCATTTTCTCTTGTGAAAAAAACAAAGCCCAAGTGGCTTACACCTGCTGCTCAAAGTGTGGTCCAAGGACCAACAGCATCACCTGGGAGATTGTTGGAAATGCATAATTTCTCAGGCTCTACCACAAACCCCCAAGTCAGGAAGAAGCAAGGAATGAATTCTCCCTGAATTTCCAAATGGAAAATATTTCAGACCTCCAGTTTCCAAACTGTGTAAGTAAATTTACTTGCTCATTTGTTACGGCAGCTACAAGAAACTATTAAACCCCTCCCTTTGACTCAGACTCCAACAGAACTGGATACCATCACAAGAACTCACTGGCCCCAGGCAGGATGCAAATTTGAATCAAGTTTCTCACCAAAAATGTTTTACTAATGCCCTGCTTCTACAGGGTGCCACGTGTATGTCGGTGTGTGTTAAGTGGCTTCAGTCGTGTCCAGTTTTTTATGACCCCATGGACTGTAGCCCACCAGGCTCTTCTGTCCATGGGATTTTCTAAACAAGAATACTGGAGTGGGTAGCCATTCCTTCCTCCAGGGTATCTTCCTGACCAAGGGATCAAACCTGCATCTCTTATGTCTCCTGCATTGGCAGGCAGGTTCTTTACCACTAGTGCCACCTGGGAAGCCTAGAGGGTACCATGCTGCTGCTAAGTCACTTCAGTCGTGTCTGACTCTGTGTGACCCCACAGACGGAAGCCCACCAGGCTCCCCGATCCCTGGGATTCTCCAGGCAAGAACACTGGAGTGGGTTGCCATTTCCTTCTCCAATGTGTGAAAGTGAAAAGTGAAAGTGAAGTCGCTCAGTCGTGTCCGACCCTTAGCTACCCCACGGACTGCAGCCTACCATAGTTAACTTTATTTGTGTGTTTGTTTTGGCTGCTCTGTGAGGCTTGTGAACTCTTAGTTTCCCAACCCAGGATTGAACCCAGGCCCCTGCAGTGGAAGCTCAGAGTCCTAACCACTGGACAGCCAGAGAATTCCCTACAGTTGACTTTTAAAAGAAGCTCACACACCCTGTGGTACTTCATCCTGAAAGGCAGGTTAAGGCTTTGTTCTCATTTTCACAGCTGAGTAAGCCGTGGCCTGGGAAGTGTACGCAACTTAAGAACTAAAAGTGACAGAACCCCCGAAAGACATACCTGGTATTTTGAACCCAAAGGGATTTCTGAAGAATGACACTCCGCCTGTTTCAAGGGTGCCTTAACAAACTCTGATATAGGCACTCTGATTTATAGTTTATAAATCACTATCTGTTGTCTTTATCCCTCTCCCCCATCCCCAGTTTAGTTACAAAAGGCCACATATGACAGTGCATTTTACTCCCTGAGATTTGCTGACACCTGCTGACAAGTGGAAGGATAACAGCAAATAAAGAAGTTTTGTAAAAACGGCCGTCGTGCTGCTGTGCGAAGTGAACCCAAAGTAAGCATCACGCAGGAGAAGACGATCATGGATGTAAGAGAGGCAACAGCCTCCAGGTCTCCGACCAGGTGGGTGGAGCCAGAGGACCCCCTAGTCATACCACATAAACACCTAATGACCCATCGGGTAGTCTGACAGGAGCCATTGCAAGTCCTGTGTTCTGGATGATGTGTAATAGGAAATAATTTCTAACAATGCAAGTAGTAAAACTCACTGGTGTAACCTGAGGAGATTATTGCAAGTCAATTCCTCACTTTCCTATACCACTCAGGTGGGACACATTCTAGAGTTAACCTAACTAAACTGTTATTAATACAGGTGTGTTCTTATTAATAACAAATATAAACACACGCAAAAACGCCACCCCTTTTACCAATAACTGCTACTGCTAAGTCACTCCAGTCGTGTCCGACTCTGTGCGACCCCACAGACAGAAGCCCATCAGGCTCCCCCGTCCCTGGGATTCTCCAGGCAAGAACACCGGAGTGGGTTGCCATTTCCTTCTCCAATGTGTGAAAGTGAAAAGTGAAAGTGAAGTCGCTCAGTCGTGTCCGACCCTTAGCGACCCCACGGACTGCAGCCTACCAGGCTCCTCCATCCATGGGATTTTCTAGGCAAGACTACTGGAGTGGCTTGCCATTGCCTTCTCCGTTACCAATAACAGTTGGATCTAAAGACAACAGTGATAGCTGAACTTTTAAGAGAGTGAAGTACCACTTTATTCCAGTAGGTGGAACCAGAGATCAGCTGATATATATTGCAGGTCTGTCATCCTGGGCCTTGACATGTGTTTTCCAGGGTTTTTTTCCCAGCTCTTGCCAAGCTTTACACTTACTGGGATCAGTGCACAAGGTAGTTGGGAACTCATATCTCTGCCTGAGAAGACCACCTGGGATGAAGCGGGCATATGGCAGCGGTCCTGACCTGCAGGGAGTCAGGTGGGTAGGGGTCAGAGGGGCCAAGCATGGAATGAGAATTGGCTGTGTCCAGTGGGGTTTTCAAGATCCCCACAGAAAGGCTCCTGGGGATAAGCAGCCAGTGTTTGGCCATCTGCCACACTTAAGGGGGCAGATTAGGACTGTCCGAGTCAGATCCAACATGTATGGCCCCTCAACTCTTCTCGTTCTTCCCTTGAATCCTGAATGAGCACGGTGAGTAGGGGGCACGGAACAGAGGGGCCGGGGAGGGAACAGAGCAGTGCTCACCCTCCTGGACACACTGCCGGCTACCCAGCCTGAGCCGGGACAGACCTGGGGAGGGGAAATGCTGTGAGTTAAGTGTGTGGCTAACGCTGTGACTCAGAAATCCACCCAGGGGCAGGAAGAACAGTGCTATAGAAAAGTGTCTCAACCCAGTGTTGAGAAAGAATGGAGCTGGCCTCTGCTCTTTCCGTGTAGAGTCCAGCTTGGATGTGGGGCTTGGGAGGTGGGGCTTGGGAGGTGGGCACAGTGCTATCACTAAAGGAATACTCTCTCCTAGAAAGTCTTAGTGGATTTTTTCCCTTGTGTAGCTTGGAGGTGGTTGATGGGTTATGGTGGCAGACTTGTTCTGCAGAGATAGTCTGGCTTTTGTTGTTCTCTAGCTTTGAAGCATCTGCCAAGCACATGGAGAACACAGGAAAAGTCACGTTTCACATCCTGTCACAAAAGGATAAAATGAGTTGATGTGAGCTAAGTGTTTTGCACCTTGCCTGGTACACTGTAGGCACCCAAGAAATGGCAGTCGCCATTGTCTCTTTATTGTTTGGTGGTGGTCGTCTGTCACCAAGTCCTGTCTGACTCTTTGTGACCCCATGGAGTGCAGCATGCCAAGCTCTTCTGTCCTCCACTGTCTCCCAGAGTTGGCTCAAATTCATGTCCATTGAGTCAATGATGCTACCTAATCATCTCATCCTCTGCTGCCCTCTTCTCCTTTTGCCTTCAATCTTTCCCATCATCAGGATCTTTTCCAATGATCTGGCTCTTCGCATTAGGTGGCCAAAGTATTGGAGCTTCAGCTTCAGCACCAGTCCTTCAAATGAAATTCAGGGTTGATTTCCTTTAGGACTGACTGGTTTGATCTTCTTGCAGTCCAAGGACTCTCAAGAGTCTTCTCCAGCACCACAATTCTTTATGGAAGATACCATAAAGATACATAATCTCAATTCTATAGTAGGCAGAACTGTTCTTAAAATTCACTAACATCTTTAACTTTACCTATGATTTGAAATTCCTCTCTCTGAATAATAACATTTTTTAGAAAGTGGTTTTTCACTATGGGAATAAAAGTGCCGAATAATTGCCTCTAAATCTAAAATGTGTCACCTGAAGCATTACAATAAATAGCCTCTTATCTCACCCCACTTCTCCCAGTTCTCTATTCTACTCCAGAGTGATGGCTCAAAAACAGACCAGAATATGACACAGCCTTGCTTTAAAAACCGCTGATACCTCTGCTTCCTGAAGAATGAAGATCGCACACCTCAGCAGGCGTGCGACCTCATTCAGAACTGCCCTAACAGTGCCATAGCGCTGGTGATGACGTGATCACAAACACACATGCTTACCCACGGAAATAATTACTCCTCTGTGCTTTTCCTCCTACGGCTTCCCTCGCCTGCATGCTTTATCTGCCTGAGAAAGTCTCATCTTTCAAGCACCAGCTCATCTGTATCCCTTCAGCTGCTTTCTGCAAGTCGTCCCCTGATCCCTGTGTTCCAGGAAGAGGGTTCGTCACCGTCACAACTACCCTGTGAAAGTTATATTTTCTTCTTCCTAAGAACCCAGCAAATACCTGACAGAATAACTGTGTGTGTCTAGAATGGCAGGCGCTGAGAGTGGATTGCACTCCTTAAGAAAATGTACAAAAAAATAAACAAGAGGACATATTTTTTTAAACGAAAAACATGAAATCAAACTAAATGAATTTTAAAAGTCGTTGAAATGAGAAGAATGAAGCATGTTTGACAGTGTGTACATATTTTAAACTCACAAAATAAGGAGACAAGATGATATGTCCTTCTTTATTGACAAGTTGGAGAAGACTCTTGAGAGTCCCTTATACTGCAAGGAGATCCAACCAGTCCATTCTAAAGGAGATCAATCCTGGATGTTCATTGGAAGGACTGATGCTAAAGCTGAAACTGCAATACTTTGGCCACCTCATGCGACGAGTTGACTCACTGGAAAAGACTCTGATGCTGGGAAAGGTTGGGGGCGGGAGGAGAAGGGGACGACGGAGAATGAGATGGCTGGATGGCATCACCGACTCTGTGGACATGAGTTTGAGTGAACTCCGGGAGTTGGTGATGGACAGGGAGGCCTGGCGTGCTGTGATTCATGGGGTCGCGGAGAGTCGGACACGACTGAGCGACTGAACTAACTAACTAACTAACTATTGACAAGTAGTTCGATGTGATATTCTATCCAATTTTACTTTAAGCACTGGAATAGTATGATCCAGCCTTAAAATAAGAGCTATTTATTTCCATATTCACCAGGAACAAGTAATTTGTCAAGTGTTTAGGAAAGTGATTTCCTTATTATTGTCAATAGCACAACCTCTGAATGAGGATGTGGGCTAGTGAAAATAAAAGCAATGCTTGATACATTTTTTTTCTATTTATCTACAGGGATAAAAAGATTAACTAGACTATAGACTGGAATTTTAAAACTCCCAGAAAACACATTTCCCTAGTTACAAAGAAGACAGTGTAGACAATGAGGAACACTGGGTCAAGTTACTGTAAATGGCATTCTGATTCACATCATGGAAGTTACAGGGCATGGTTTGATGACAAAAATCGGACATGGTGAAGCAGAGTAGTTGTGAATTAGTGGGGTTCTCCTCTTCCATCTTCTGCCCAGGAGGAAATAAATCTGTTCCTTTTACGAGTGCGGATTATCCTCAAAAGTCACACTGGGAATTATGTTCACCTATCTATTAGAATAAAATTAATCAGCAGTGAAACGTATGTCACATGAAAAGCTGAACAGCAGAGAGGAGGCAAAGTATAAATTCTGAACCCTCTAGCAAAATATTGTAAGACATGACCTTTTAAGTTTACAGACGCTTTTTAAAGTTTTACAGGAACTTTTTGCAAAAGGGTTGGTGAAGAGTCAGCTGCGATTAGGATTCTCTGGGGGAAGGCAATCACAAATGGATTGGAAGAACTAGGTCCACAATGGGCAAAGGGCAAACCAGATCAAGGCCTCCTGTAACTAGGCTGCAGAGTGCTCACGATTTCCCAGACCAGGCTTCACTTAGACGTTTCTTGGCTCTCAGTTCCTCTGTCTCTGCCTGGACTGTCCTTTCCCAACCCTCTCTGACTCACAACATCTTACTAATCCTTTACGACCCAGTGCGAACGCCACTTCTGTGACCTTCCCACCCTGACCCTGGGTTCCCCGGAAATAGCACTTCACACATTCCTTTCTTTCAGTATCTGTCTCTGAATCGTGACTGTTCATTTATAATTCTGTCGTGCCCTCTAAACAGATCCGGTTTGATCTTTCTGTTACTAGCACCAGGCTCAGTATGAGCACTCAATGAATGCCTGGTGAGAAAATGGATAAATTAATACACTGATGGAAACCAGATTTCTGGACCAAGCCTGCCAATGTCATTCCTTGTTGAAACTCTCTAATCCTAGTTTCCAGTATCCTTTTGTTATAAGGAAATGCAATTCAATGGTTTCTAAAATAATTACAACTGTAGGATACAAAGGCAGTGTTCTTTATCAGTTAAATATTCTGCCTAACAAACTACTGTAAGACTCGATGGTTCATTATTTATTATTTCTCTAGAGTTTGGTGAGTGTCTTTTCCTCTGGTCTTATCTGGGCTCACTCCTCCAACTGCATTCAGCTAGCTGAGAAGAAAGGTCCGAGATGAACTCACTTGTCAGGGGGCCTCGGTTCTAGCTGCGCACTGGATACCTTGGTTTGCCTCCAAGCTTCCTCCATCCACCCGCCCGACTAGCTTACTTACTTGGACAACTTCCATTACATAAGCCTCTGTTTACTTATGCATGGTGGTCTCATTGACCATGGCAAGCCCAGCCAATGTGGGAGGGAAATTACTTAGACTTTACCTATTCATGGACAAAGTGGCAAAGAATTTGCAGTCATTTTTAATCCTCCACATCATAGAAATCCTACTAAATTAATTGTGTTGTTGCTGTTACGAATGAACCTTTCCACCTCCCCCCCACCCCATTTTGCTTCTTCCTTCCAATGTTTCTACTCTTCAGCTTAGGTTCTTATCCAGTTTCATTGGTTAGCCTTCCAGGTTATTGTTGTAAACTAGTTCTGAACTTACCAGGAACGTGCCTGCCATTTCACCACTTACAATGTCGGCCAGTGATTTAGGTATTCTTTACCACTGAAAGAATTCTCTCTCTCTTATTTCTCTAGGGTTCTTGTTGTTGTTGATGTTGATTTAATCAGTAATTCGTATTGAGTTTTATCAAAAAGAATCTTTTAGTGTGGTTATTTGTTTTCTTCTAAGTTATTAACATGATGGATTACATTATGGGCTTTCATTCTTACACAGAGCCTTGCTCCCCCACCTCCCACCCGTCACCTCCAGGTTGTGAGCATGGCTGGGAGGGAGACGATTGCCCTGCATACAGACAGCCCATCAGTCCCCGTCTTACAATCCCCCTTCTCCCGCTTCCCGCTTCATCTGTCAACATCTCCATCTGTGCTCAGCAGTGCAACAGTAACCAGCCACAGGAAGCCGTGAAGCACTTGGTATGGATATATTTATATATATGTGCTTAGTCACTCAGTCGTGTCTGACTCTTGGCAACCCCAGCGACTATTGCCCGCCAGGCTCCTCTGTCCATGGAGTGTCTCCAAGCAAGAATACTGGCGTGGGTTGTCATCCCCTCCTCCAGGGGATCTTCCCAACCCAGGGATCAAACCCAGGTCTCCCTCATTGCAGATGGATTCTTTACTGTCTGAGCCACCAAGGAAGCCCAAGAACACTGGAATGGGTAGCCTATCCCTTCTCCAGCAGATCTTCCAGACCCAGGAATCGAACTGGGGTCTCCTGCATTGCAGGTGGATTCTTTACCAACTGAGCTATCAGGGAAGCCCCATTTATATAAATACCTAATGGCATGTATCTGTTTCAGACAGCACTGATCTAGCTGAATTCTACTCTCTGGTTGTCAACATTTCCTATTCAGAGATGGTTGAACATACCTGTGGTAGATGGTGGCATTAATGGCCTGGATTTGCTCTCATCACTTTTTATGCAGACCCCGGAAGACCCCTTCCCTACTTACTCTGAGCTCGTTCATGTGACTTAGCAAATGTGAGCAGAGGTGTGCCGAGGGCCTGTGAGTTAGGCTTGCCCTCTGTTGCTGCTAGAACCCTGAAGTCACACGTGAAACAGCCCCAGGCAGTCTTCTGGAGGATGACTCTGAGAACAGAGAAAGTGCTGTACAAGGGGACCTAGCTGTTCCAGCAGATCCCAGGCCCCAGCCATGTGACTAAGCCCAGACAAGACCTACAGAAGCATCTCCCAGCCAAGCCATAGAATCAAAAGAAATAATGAAAAAGCATTGTTTCAAACCATGAAATTTTGATATCATTTTTAATGCAACGAAAGCCAACTGATTCAGTACCCTCAGTCTTTGAGAGATCATGCTGTGTAGTGAGGATTGGTCATAATTCACTTTAATCAAAATAATCTCATCTCTTGCAAATAGATTTTAAACTAGCTAAACCTGTCACCAGTATGTCATTTCTTACCAATGCCCTCTCTCTTCATTTGCTGTATCATGCAGTTCAAAATAGTATCTACCTTATAGGTTTCTCTCGAGAAACTTCCTCTTTGCCCAGCCTTTTATGGACAAGCACTCTCGCCTCTAAGAGTTAGGTTTTATTGCCCTTACAATAAGTAACTTTTCACAAGTGATGTGACTAACAATTCAGCGCTTCTGAATTAGGTTATTACTTCTCCTGGGAGTCTTCCGGCTGACTAATCCTCCAAAGCCAGCCTCCTCCCCATGGGACCAGCAGGTGTCCCCCAGGCAAAAGATGGAAGCGTGCATCTTTCAATTAATTGAATCTGTTATTTAGAGGTGAGCAACCAAATAACTTGGCTAGCAGCCCAGTAACATCATGACCAGAACTGTTCATGAACTGTACTCTAATGAAATCAATTATCCACGAAATTTAAAACATATTCAAAGCAAAACCGTAAGTACCATGTGGCTGGGATCTGATAATAGAAGAGAGTATCTATTGACTGACCATCGTTCTACATTTCTTAGAGAGTCCAACTCCAGTGTGTTCACTTTCTTTCAATTCTGTCATCTTCATTATACTGGTTGTTTTTTGTATCCCCTTAACAAAGTATTATTCCAATCTGGAATTTATATTTGAATTGTGTTGTTCCAATTTGGAATTTTGCATTCACGTTGTCCAATTATATATGAACATTCTACTTTCAGAAATGCCCCATTACATTTTCAATGACTGAAAAAAATAGTTTCAATTAGCTTTAGACTTTTGTAATGGCCAGAACTGGAAATTTCTTGGCCATCCAACAGCTAGGACTTGGTCCTTTCACTGTGGTGTCCCAGGGTTCAATCTGGTTGGGGAACTAAGATCCCACAAGCCACATGGGAGAGTCAAAAAGAAATTGGCCAGAATCAACTTCTAAGATTTTCGTAAAACTCCTTTTGCAAACCAACTCAATTTTAAAAGTGTATAGGTTTTCAGCACTTGAATTTGACTTACAGAATGAATTGTTGTTGTTTAGTCGCTAAATAGTGTCCAGCTTTTTTCGACTCCAAGGACTGTAGCCCACCAGGCTCCTCTGTCCATGGGATTCTCCAGGCAAGAATACTGGAGTGTGTTGCCATTTCCTTCTTCAGGGGATCTTCCCTACCCAGGGACTGAACTCAAGTCTCCTGCATTGGCAGGCAGATTGTTCACCGCTGAGCCACCAGAGAAGACCTACAGAATGAATACCTTGGTCTAAAGGCAAAAGGAATACTAACTTAGGGTTCAGGTTACTGTAAATGGTCCACGCTCTTACTGGTTTGCAGCCTGGATACACTTGTTCTAACGCCACCACCTCAAAGGTTGCCTCTTTATCTTATATCCTATAGCCACAGAAAACTAAATGGACCAAAATATTGCCTTTTATTTCAAGTCACTACCACATCACCCATATGAATACACTACTCTCCACTATGCTCTTGAGACGTCTAGATTCCCATTTTTGTTATAAATTTTAGAAATACTAGGTAAAGAGTATAATGAGGTTTAAGCTGATATCATTCAAATACATATTAATTGTGTTGTCAATGGTAATAAAAATGCCATTTTAAGTGCCTGTTTTAAAAAGATTATTTCATTCATCCTTATACAAATCCTGTTGAGTAGAAACTAACTGCTCCATTTTGACCTGAAGAGAAAAGGTCAGCTTCTGAGAGCTCAACTTGGCCCAGCAGTAAGCAACACATGGCAGAACCAGTTGACACGGAAGGGCTGCTCTGTCAAACCTTGTGCCAGTGGCCTTCACTCCATCATTCTGAAGTCACCTCTCCTCTCTGCACCTCTGAATTCACATCAGGGAAATAAGGGGTTTAAAGTCTATGGTCTCTCCTTCCAGCCCCAAGGTTAGCTGATTTGCACATACCATAATGGGTTTGCCCATTTCTCCATTGCTAGGCTTTGTCCAGGTCTTTCTTACCCATAACTGGATCAGGAAATGAAGTATGCCTGTCTGGTTGTAAACATTATGGTTGTTGTTGATTCAGGTGAACTGAAAAACTGATAAAATGCCTGACTGATGGCATCAAGCTTCACACTGACAAGTTTTGCAAGTTTAACAGGTTCTGTTCTGAAGTGCTTCTACAAGATTGAGGTGGAAAGGAATGCTGAACCAAGAAGAAAATGGTCCTTCTCAAAAGCTTATGCTTAGAAAGGTCTCTATTTTTTAACTTTTGCTTTCTAGCTACTAAACAAATCTCATGCCAACCGTAAAGTGAGTTAAATACACTTCTGCATGTTGCAATAGTCATCTAGATGTTAGAGATGGATATTACTCCTTTATCTCCCATATTTTAGTTATTTCAGTGAAATTCACCCCATTTCTGTCTGCTGATGTGAAACATAGCTGTGCACAGCAACGAAACAGGACAAAGAATTCTCCAGCGCAATTCTACTGTTTTCTACCTGTCAGAGAACAAATATGTTCTGCTAATGTCCAGGCAAAGGGGTTATTTGGTCCTCCAATCAGGAGGGAGACAGCTTTTATGCCCATTTTTTCATTTCCAAGTCTGGAAGACCTTTCAGTCAAAACAACTGCTGCTAAATTTATTCACTTTTACTTCATCCAAATATAATTAGATCTTATGGGGTGTAGCAAAAGTTCCCCATACAGCCGCTATAATTCTATCTGGTATCTTTAAGCTAAAATTTCCCCTTTAATCTAAACTTTCTAACTTAAGTTTATGGGCTAGCAGTGTATGGTCTTTGCCTGTGCTATTAGATTCAATGCATTCCTTGCATGTGTTTAGAATTCACATAGCATGATAAACATAACATTGGGTAATTCATAGGGTTGTCCTATCTGCTTAGCAACCAAAGGAAACTCTATTCAGAGTTCCAGGAAGAAAAAGGGAAAATACGTTTCTTACTACTTTTAAATATACTGTTGCTGCTGCTGCTGCTGCTAAGTCACTTCAGTCGTGTCCGACTCTGTGTGACCCCATAGACGGAAGCCCACCAGGCTCCCCCATCCCTGGGATTCTCCAGGCAAGAACACTGGAGTGGGTTGCCATTTCCTTCTCCAATGTGTGAAAGTGAAAGTGAAGTCGCTCAGTCGTATACTGTACTTACCGTTATTATGAATGACATTAATAAAAATGACCTTCCAAAGAAAGAAATAATGCAAAAATGAGAAAATTGGATGTATGGCTTCTCTGCTTTCCAGTCCACAACATATTTCCCAAATATTGATGTAATCTTGAAGTTCAGAGTCAATGCCAAATGTGAATTGTGAGGCTCATGACTGATTTATATGCTGAATTTTGCCCTTGCTGTTTGGTGCTGGATAAAGAGTATTTCTGGACTTCCCTGGTGGCTCAGACAGTAAAGAATCCACCCACAATGCAGGAGACCTGGTTTAGATCCCTGGGTTGGGAAGATCCTCTGGAGGAGGAAATGGCTACCCACTCCAGTATTTTTGTCTGGAGAATTCCATGGACAGAGGGGCCTGGAAAGCCTACAGTCCATGGGGCCACAGTCAGACACAACTGAGCGACTTTCACTTCAGAGGGTTTCTATATCATGTGTAAATATGAAAAATACTTGGAAAAATACCACCCAATTTTCTTTCTGGTGTATGTTCATATTGTTCATTGTGTGTACATTTCTGTGGATGACGATGTGACAGAACTCTGTTCTCTCCTATTTTTCACATATGGCCTAATTATAGCCATAAAAGACTGTGCCCTCACAATTATGGAAGAAAAATTTGTGTCATAATATGGGACTGGACTTCAAAGTTAGAGAAATTGTGAAACTTAGTTGGCCATGAATTTTTAAAAGTCATCTTTTTCAAATTTAAAAAGCCTAGTGGTAGGAGGGTTTCGGAGAAGGCAATGGCAAGCCACTCCAGTACTCTTGCCTAGAAAATACCATGGATGGAGGAGCCTGGTAGGCTGCAGTCCATGGGGTCGCTAGGGGTCGGACACGACTGAGCGACTTCACTTTCACTTTTCACTTTCACGCATTGGAGAAGGAAATGGCAGCCCACTCCAGTGTTCTTGCCTGGAGAATCCCAGGGACGGGGGAGCCTGGTGGGCTTCCGTCTGGGGGGTCTCACAGAGTCGGACACAACTGAAGTGACTCAGCAGCAGCAGCAGGAGGGTTTAGGATGGAGGGAAAACATGTATACCCATGGCTGACTGATACAGATGTGTCACAAAAACCATCACAATATTATAAAGTAATTATCTTCCAATTAAAATAAATAAATGCTTTTAAAAACCTAGAATAAGAAAAATTTGAAATGTATAAAAGTTCAAAGAAAATGAAGATTGGTTGTGAAATCTATCACTCCAAATACAGCTAACATTTTGGTATATCTTCTTCTAGTATTTTTCTATGCACAAACTTTCTTTTTAACCTAATTGGCTTCATGCTACAGTACTATTTTGTAATCTGCTTATTATAAAGGGCACTACAGTGACTATCTTATAGCTAAACATTTCCACATACTGTTTATTTCCTTGGAGAAAAATACCTGAAAGGCTAATTGAAAAATCAAAGAGAAGGCACATAATTAAGGCTTTCAAAACAAACTGCAGTGTTATTTGTGAAATATAATACCCTATTTCCTCTAGTGACTTTTCCAAATCTAACCAAAACTGATAGCATCTTTTTCCCTTAATTTGTCAAATTTGTTTATTTATTTAATGTTTTTATTTGGCTGCTTGGGGTCTTAGTTGCGGTCCTTTTTTTTTTTTTTAAAAGTTTCAGTATGTGGGATCTTTCTACCTGTGGCATGTGGGACTGTGTCAAATTTAAAAGGAGAAAAAATAGTTCATGCACATTTTATTTTGCATTTATGTGAATAAAAGGGTCATTTAGTTGATCACTTTGAATGTGCTTATTAGATATTTATTCTCTTCTGTGATTGTGCATTTTCTTTGCCCATTTTTCATTGTAATATTGTGTTCTTATTGATTTGCCAGAGAGATATGAAATATTAACCTCTTTTCTGCCACAAAAACAGAAAGAATTGTCCTAATGAAATAGAGCAGGCCCCTATGATCCTTTGCCTCATGTCTTCAACCTACCTTTTGCCTGTAGAAAACTTTAGCCAAATAATAAATTTAATCAGAGAAATGAGAAAATGCAGAAATAGAGGAAAACAAATGAGACCAAATAATAATAGTTTAATCGTTAAGTAAATTCAAGAACCTTTAGTTCCTCTCCAAGGGCTATAGATCATATCCTAAGCTATGTCTTTTGAGCTGTTTTGTAGATATTGAAACCCCTACCAGGCTGAAGAAGTTAACCTCATGATAACCAGACTGCAGCCATGTCATAAGCTGCCGTAATTCAGAAAAATGGGAATGGCCTCAGAGAAATGGGAATAAACCAACCCTGAAACTAAAGATTGCTGCTAAGTCACTTCAGTCGTGTCCGACTCTGTGCAACCCCATAGACGGAAGCCCACCAGGCTTCCCCCGTCCCTGGGATTCTCCAGGCAAGAACACTGGAGTGGGTTGCCATTTCCTTCTCCAATGTGTGAAAGTGAAAAGTGAAAGTGAAGTCGCTCAGTCGTGTCCGACCCTTAGCGACCCCACGGACTGCAGCCCACCAGGCTCCTCCATCCATGGGATTCTCTAGGCAAGAGTACTGGAGTGGCTTGCCATTGCCTTCTCCAGAAACTAAAGATTAGCTGTACTTAAAACAATCAAAATGAAACTGCTCAGATGACCACATAGCCAATTTCAAGATGACTGTGCTGTTTCTGCATGTAGCCTCTCTCCTCTGTCTATAAATCTCTTCTTGACTGACTGTGGGTGGCAGGGTGAGGTAAGGGAAGTCCACTTTTGGACAGGAGTTTGCCCCTCCAACCAGGTTGCTGGCCTGCAAAATAAAGCAAACTTTCCTTTCCATCAATCTTGGCTCTTTATTGGCTTTTAAGTGGAGAGCAGCAGGACCCACTTTCGCTAATAGACTTTGGCGCTCAATGTGAGGCTGTGCTCTCATGATATTGGGCTCCCAGCATTTTCCCCTATCAGAACAGGGCCATGATGGCCAGGATGGCTGCAAGGAACTCACTGCTCAAGGCCCACTGGCCCTGACAGCGGGCTTTGGGGGATACCATAGGATTCAGAGCAGTCTCCTCTGCTTGGCACCGGCTGCAAACATACACATTTCCTTGGTGGAATGGAAACATGCACCTGGACGAAGTGACAAGCTCCACACCCAAGTAAGTCCATCTGTATGCACTTGGGCAAACTTCTCTTTTGAGCATAAGGTGCTTTTTGAGCATTTTACAGTTGGTTCTGATGGGTGTCTACCATTGAGAACTGTTTGTGAGCACTGAATGTCATTTGAGCATTTTGCCAGTTGGTTCTGATGGGTGTCTATTGTTGATGATTGTTTGTGAGCACAAAGTGTTATTATTGGTCATTTTGGCCAGTTGGTTCTGGTGTATGTCTGATGTGGATGGCCATTTTTGTGGAGGAGGTGTCTGTTTGGGACTCAAAATTGGTTATTCACTTGGCAGATTTGTGATGGTTCTATCTTCTGGTGTGTGAACATGTATTCCATTTGTGTGATCAGTATCTTTGTTGTCTTTTGTAAAATGGGAAGTTCAGGTTCAATTTATTAGAAAAGCTTTAGCTATGAAATTACAATTAAAGAAATAGAAAGATTTTGTAAACAATGTATGATAACAGTATTCTTGAAACTCCAGAGAAGAAATTGTTTAAGATGAAACTCTTTTGAAATTCCAACACTGGTTCTTTTTGTATATGCAGTTAGAGAAAGCTAGCTTGATAAAATACTGTTTTCAGGATTCTGACCCTAAGAGAGCAAAAATAAGCCTAGGAGAAAGCTTGACGTTAACTCTTATCATGTCCTTGAAATACAGATAATCCCACTTTGCCTGGGACTTTAGGTTTGAGTTAAATAGTAGAATTTCAAAAGATGTTTGAGATTATTAAACACACATCTTGTTTCACATTAAAGAGAAATTACGCTATGAGAAAAAAATGCAAGTTTTTAGAGGTTATGGAATATGTTCTAAGTTTGCCAGTCAGTAAATGCTGGTATAACAGTTTAATTACTTGTTTCTTGGTTTTGTTAAGGCTTTTAAATGTTAAAAATTGTCATATGTAATTAAAGCTACTAAAAATGACAAGGAAAGCATTTCAGTCTGTAAAGCAAGTAGGATATCTGTTGTTGGTGAGAGAAGATACAAAGAATGGAGATATTTTTGTGAGGAAAAATGATGATAATTTTGTCCTAGAGCTGCTTGTTTCTGGATGGGGAATACTTAGCTGCTTTTGTAAGATTGTAAGTTTCTTTCTCTGAGTATTCCAAAGGGCCCCTGCTGCTGCTGCTGCTGCTACGTCACTTCAGTCGTGTCCGACTCTGAGCGACCCCAGAGACGGCAGCCCACCAGGCTTCCCCGTCCCTGCAATTCTCCAGGCAAGAACTCTGGAGTGGGTTGCCACCTCCTTCTACAAGGCATGAAAGTGAAAAGTGAAAGTGAAGTCGCTCAGTCGTGTCCGACTCTTCGCGACCCCATGGACTGCAGCCCTAGGCATCTCAAAAGAACCATTAAGATAACTAGGATTATTTGATATGATAAATTATATGGAAAGCATAAAAGAATTCTAATGGATAAGAAATTTAAAGAATTCTAGTGGAAAGTGATTGTTTTGCTTCAAACCATATTTTTGATCCCAACGTTTAGGATGGAAAACATTGTCTAGGGGAGTTGTCACAGGGTATAACTACTCATGATGTGTGTTACTGCTGGCTTTAAGTTTACTGTTAAACCATATGTACCATTCTTATGTGACAATTGAGTATAAGTGATCAAAAGTATAAGCTATAAAATTTTTTCATCAGAATACCTCTGTACTTGTTTGTCATGTCTGATTAGTTTTCCCCCAATGTGGATAACTAGGCCAGGGTATAAATAAAAAATAGGCCTAGCACCAAGGGACATGAATGGACCCCGAGCAGGCAACTGAGTCACTCTGGCAATGCTAGAAAAATGTACTGATTATCAATGCTTTCTATGGAGAGATTTGCAGTTTAGACGGGAAAGTGGTGGAAGAAATTTTCACATGTTGAGGTATGGGGAAGTCATTCTGGTTTATACATGATTTAATTTGAACTTCAGCATAACCAAAACAACCTGTTTGTGGTCTATTAAGCATACATTGTACATCTGCTTTAACCATTAAGGGGAAAAAACATTCTGAGAATAATGTAAAGATGAATTTTGATTATCGTCTTTATTGTAATATGTCTAAAATTTTCAAATGTTTGTCTGTGTACTATGACAAAGTAATCAGATTTTCATAATATGAAATATTGAGCTCGTGAACCTAGTCCATGGTGTGGTAAATCTTTTTGCCCTACAGTAGATAGAAATGGACAGAGTTGAAGGGAAGCAGGCTATGTAGGCACAGCTGTTGATTCCTGGGACCAGCCCTAACCCCACCACACATCCACAACTTTGTAAAGGAGGCAGCCTTCATGCTAGACCAAAAAGGATTAGAAGCCTCTAGAAGATAAAACTTAAGCAGACTTTTTTTTTCCTTTTTAAGTGTTATAATATCCTGTGATACCTTCTTATATGTAAAAGAGGAATGGCAAGTAGATGCTTACTTTAGATGATCAATGACCACACAGAAATGATATAGAATAAATTTAAATTTATTTACTGGGGATTTCCCTGGCAGTTCAGTGGTTCTGAATCACTTTATTGTACACCTGAAATGAACACGCATTATAAATCAACTATACTTCAGTCTTTAAAATAAGGTTAACCATCAATTATACTTCATGTCACTGGTGGAAATTTTGCAACAATTTGTTGGTTTAGTTGATGTAATGAAAACATTTTAGGGACTTCCCTGGTGCTGCAGCGGTTAAGACGCCATTCTTCCACTGCAGAAAGATGATACCATATGCTGAATAAAATAAATAATAAATACATTGATTTACTATCAGCATCATTATTCACAATAGACAAAAGGTGGAAACAGCCCATGTCCATTGATTAATAAGTGAATAAGCAAAATTTGGTCTATACATACAGTAGAATATTACTAAACCTTAAAAAGGAAGAAAATTCTGATATATGCTACAGTATGAATGAAACTTAAGGACATTGTGCTAAAAGAAATGTTGGTTACTAAAGGATAAATATTGTGTAATTCCACTTCTATAACTTGGATACAGTACTCAGAGTCAGAGACACAAAGTAGAATGATGGTTGTCAGGGGCTGGGAGGACTGGAGAGTTGTTTGATAGGTAGAGAATTTCAGTCTTGCACGATGAAAAGTTTTCTGAAGATTCAGCAATGTGAATGCCCTTAACATTACTGAACTGTACACTTAAGTAAGATGATACATTTCATGTTCTGTGTATTTTGCTATGATTTTTAAAAATGATATGTGCTGTATCTTCCTTTTACTGGGTAGGATTTTACAAAATTTATTTCACTTATTTAACTAAGAATATTTATTGAGTACCTCCTATGAGCTAGGTACCATTCCAGGTGCTGAGATATAGCTAGCAGGGTACCAAGCACTTATTTGTAACTTAACAATGCAATGGTAGAAAAAGAATATAAATAAATCAATACGCAATTGATAAGGAAATATTTGGTAGTGATAAGTTCTATATAGAAAATAAACTAGGGTGATATGATACTGGGCTAACTGGGGGGCTACTTTAAATTGGATGTCCAAGGTTATCTATTCTCTACTATATTTTGCACACAAAGCTTGAAACCGGTTGTCAGGCTAGAGGTCGTCAAGGAAAACTAATGCCACATGAGTGGTCTTCGTTCACTTCAGGCGCTATTTAAAACTAGAGAATGATCAGAGTGTAATTTTTTTTTCATAGTTTAATTTTTATTCTGTGACCTACTGAACTGGATTTGCCATTGGAAGACTAACATATTAACAGGGTCTTAATATGTGGACACAGTGAAATATAAAGACCTGATAAAGGAACTCTGAGGATACCTCATAATGGCATACTGATCTTTGCTCCCCAAATTTGCAACGAGACCCAGCCTGTGTAGGCTAACCGGGGACGAACATTGGTCCTTTTAGAATCAGTCTCTGGGAGCCCCCTATTTATCTGGGAATCTTTGTTGTTGCTATTTAGTTGCTAATTGTGTCTGACTCTTTTTTGACCCCATGGACTGTAGCCCACCAGGCTACTCTGTCCACAGGGCACTGTAAACAGATTCCTGTCTTACCATAGGCCTCTTTGCAGAAAAGAAAGCTATTCTAGGGCCTGAGTATCATCTTACACAGCAGGTACTAATCTCAGAAATAATTCATCCTTGCCGCACAGTGATTCATGCTTTGTTTTTCACTCAGCCTTGCGATGAACTCAGAGGCACTGGGAACAAAGAGCCCAGGTCTAGAATCAGATGCTGCGCTTAATGCAATCATCTTTTATTACTATAGAAAGTCACCCACACAGGGCTACACTCTATTTTTGGCATAAATATTGGAGTTACCCTAAATCTCATTGTTTTCTATGCTGGAAAAAAAAATTAAAATAATAAACAACTTTACTAACATGCATGAACAGTTTGTTTAGACCAGGCAGCCGTCTGTAAGAGAATTGTGTGGATACTATGTGAAAGGACTCAGCGGGGAAAGAGGGAAAGTGGGTTTGTTGAGTGACTGCTTCGAGCCAGGCCATCAAGACAGATTTTATGGTGGAACCAGACAACAATACCCCTGCCCTCAAAGAATTAATCCTTGCCCAGGACAACTAGATGATTCAAGTAATAAAGAATTGTGACAAATGTTACAATAGAAGAGGGTGTGTTTGGAAGTCCAATAGGAAGAATTAATCCGCGGAACAGAGAAGCTCTCCCAGAGAAAACGGCATTTAAGCAAAGATCTGAGAGAGGCACTGGATTTGGGAAGTGACAGGCAGGACTCTAGGAAAAGAAAAGCACATATACCCAGGTCTAGAGGCAAAAGGGAGCTCAACACGCCAGAAAAAAAAAAAAAATGAGAAATCCAGTCTTCCTGAGTTGGGCTGTGAGGAGGTGGGGGGGTAGTTGGAGAAATTGTAACCCTTGTGTACAGTTGGTGGGAATGTAAAATGATGCAGCTACTATGGAAAACAGTGAAGTATTTCTTCAAAAGAATTGAAAATAGAGTTACCATATGATCCAGCAATTCCACTTCTGGAGAACTGAAAGCAGGGATTCTAAGAGATATTACTATATCCTATTCATAACAGGATCGTTTGCAGGAGCCAAACAGTGGAAGCAACCAAAGTGTGTATCACTGGCTGAATGGTTGAACAAAATGTGGTCCATACCTGCAGTGGACTATTATTCAGCCTTAAAAAGGAAAGGAATTCTGACGCATGCTTACGAACATGAGTGAACCATGAAACCATTATGCTAAGAGAAATAAGCCAGTCATAAATACTGCATGATCCCACTTGCATGAAATATCTAGAGGATTCAAACTCATCAAGACAGAAAGTAAAATGGCAGTTGCCCCAGGCTAGGGGTAGGAGGGTTGGTTGTTGGTAATTTATTGGTTGGATTGGGGAGTTAATGACATATGAATAGTTTCAGTTTGGAGAAATGAAAAAATTCAGGAGATGGCTGATGGGAATGGTAGAATAATATAAGTATACTTGATTCCAATGAATTGTACGCTTAAAATGGTTAAGATGGTAAATCCATGTTTATGTGTATCTTACCACAATTTTTTGAATTTAAAAATTTTCAAAAAAACAAAGGACCCATCCTTGGTATTGTCCATTCCTAGAATGTTCAAAGTTACTTCAAACCAGTGCTTAATTTTGCTTTTTTAGAAATAATTTTAGTCAGTTGTAAATGTTAACACACTTTTATTGTAAGAAATACAGAAAATGAGGAAAACATTGTTAAAGGGTAATTTTTAGGAAAATGTAAAATCATGATTCTCACACAAATATAAAATGAATGTCAAAGATTTTATTTAACTTATTAAGGAAACCAGTATGATGTTACAACCGATTGGAAGGCCAGTGCAAGGAGCACACATATATATAGGCAAGCTGGCCTGCTAGAGTGAATTTACAAATCAATGCCAAACAGGTCTACATCCAGTGGGTAATAATCATTAACATTCTACTGACAAACTAATTTGCACTACTATGGACAAAAATCACCTGCGACACTACAGGTTTTCTGCAATTTACAGAGTTGTAAACAGCTCAAACGGAGAAGGCAATGGCAAGCCACTCCAGTACTCTTGCCTAGAAAATCCCATGGATGGAGGAGCCTGATAGGCTGCAGTCCGTGGGGTCGCTATGGGTCAGACACGACTGAGCGACTTCACTTTCACTTTTCACTTTCACACACTGGAGAAGGAAATGGCAACCCACTCCAGTGTTCTTGCCTGGAGAATCCCAGGGACGGGGGAGCCTGGTGGGCTTCCGTCTATGGGGTTGCACAGAGTCGGACACGACTGAAGTGACTTAGCAGCAGCAGCAGCAAACAGCTCAAAGGCAGTTAAAGTCTCAGGACCCTATAGAGTTAAGTGAAAGTGAAGTCGGTCAGTCGTGTCCAATTCTTTGCAACCCCATGGACTATAGCTTACCAGGCTTCTCCATCCATGGGATTTTTCAGGCAAGAGTAGTGGAGTGGGTTGTCATTTCCTTCTCCATGGAATCTTTCTGACCCAGGGATCGAACCCATGACTCCCACATTGTAGGCAGACGCTTTACCCTCTGAACCACCAGGGAAGCCTCTTTGTCTATAGAATAAGACAAACCAAAAAACCTGTGCTAGGCAGGACACACACACCTGTCTCTCTCTCTCTTTTTTTTTTTGGTCAATTTCAAAATCTTTCAAGAGACTAAAAAAAGAAAGTAAAATCTTCATCAACTCTTCATCCCAGAAACACTCGCTTGGATTCTTTTCCATCAAGGTTAATCCGGAGTATATGTTTTTTAAGCAAATGAAACAAAATACACAAGTGCAACACTCTGGGACACACTGCTCGACCGAGTGGGCCCTCGATGCACACCTGCCCCGCGCACCCCGGGAGGTTCCATCCATTTGGCCACGAGTGGCTGCAAGCTAACAGCGCAAAACTTCGGGGGATCTCTCTTGCGGGGAGTGGAGGGAAGACAGGCTACAGGTGCACGGTCGACCGTCAGGGACCGGAGAAAAGCTTTAGCCGCCGAGAAGCAGGAACCTGCTCAGCGCCGGGCCGGGTGAGCCCGGCTGTCCGCGTGGCGCCGCCCCTTTCCTTCCCCGCCCGCGGCCGCCGGCCCGGCGCAGGGGCAGGGGCGGGGCGACCTTTGCTCGGTTCGGCCCAGAGGCGCCCCAGCCGTTTCCTGCTCGCCACTCCCGGCCCTCGCGCCCCTCCCACCCGCACGGGTTGGGCCGCGGCTGCTGCGGCGTCCACACCTCCGGCTGCGGTTTCGATCAGACTCGCCCTCGAAGTGGTTTCGATCAGACGGCCGGGCGGGCGGCAGGGCGGAGCGGCTGGGACGCTCGGAGCAAACTACGGACGCGGGGCCGAGAGCGGACAGTCCTGCGCTGGAGACAAAGAGCGGCCGGAGGAGAACCGAGTGCGGGCGGCGGCGGCGAGCGTGCGGACTTCAGGGAGCCGGAGCCCGGAGCGCTCTCTGGGGGCGCGAGGGCTGGAGATCGCCGGCCTGCGGCAGGTGCGCCGCCCAGGATGCGGACGCCGGTGGTGATGACGCTGGGCATGGTGTTCGCGCCCTGTGGGCTGCTACTCACGCTGACCAGCACGCTGACGCCCGGCTGGAGGCTGCTGAAGGGCTTCCTCGACCAGCCGCTGGACCTGGTGCTGTACCAGGGGCTGTGGGACATGTGCCGCGAGCAGAGCAGTCGCGAGCGCCAGTGCGGCCAGCGGGACGACCTCGGCTACTTCGCCGCCGAGCCGGTGCGCGTGGCGCGGGGACTGACGGTCACGTCGCTGGCCGTCACGGGCCTGGGGCTGCTGCTGGCGACGCTCGGCGTGCGCTGCTGGAGGGACGAGCCCCACTTCGCGCTGGCCGGCCTCTCCGGCGTCGTGCTCTTCTCCGCGGGCCTCTTGAGCCTCATCCCAGTCTCCTGGTACAACCACTTCTTGGCGGATCGCACCGTCCTGCCGGCCCAGCCCAGCCCGGTCACAGTGCAGGTCGGCTACAGCCTGGTGCTGGGCTACCTGGGCAGCTGCCTGCTGCTGCTGGGCGGCTTCTCGCTGGCGCTCAGCTTCGCGCCCTGGTGCGCTGAGCGCTGTGACAGCTGCCTCAAGGCGCCCCCCAGCAGCGCGCGCCGCAGCAGCATCAGCACCGTGTACATCGACGGGCCGGAGCCCGCACTCACGCCGGCCATCAAGTACTACAGTGATGGCCAGCACCGGCCGCAGCCTGATCAGCTCGGCGCCGCCAGCCAGCGCAAGGCCGGCTTCCCGATGCCCCGGCCCCCACCCAAGGCCTACAGCAATCCGGTGGACGTGCTCGACGGGGAGAAGGCTCCAAACTCCGAACCCGGCGGGTCTTCTCGCAGCACTCGGCCCTGCGGCAGCGCGCTGCCCTGCGACTCGGACGTGTAGGCTGCACCCCGAGCCTGCTCTGGCCCAGCCCTGTCTCACCAGGATCCAGCCTTCCTTTTCCGCTGAAAACACCTGGCTCGGAGTCGGACCCTGGGACACATTCCTGTAACTGGTTTGGAGGGCCATCTTCCTTTCCTGTGGCCAAACTGCATTCCTTGGACTCTTGGTTCAGGGTGGGTTTGATTTTCTTTTTAAAGAGTTTAGTGTTCCTCCCCAGAGGAATCAAGGCCCTCTTCTGGAGCAACAGGCATTTCATACTTTTAGCTGAAGTAGAAGAAAGAATGACTTTGCATCCTGTTGATAGTAATGTCAAAATAAGCAAATGGAGGCTCAGAACCGATTTAACACCTTGAAACAACAATATTCTGAAATGCCTATGAACCTTGGATCAGTATAATTATTAATTTTTCCCCACTGTATAATTCATTTTCATGCAAACTCTCAAGAGACTAGTATGTTTCTGGTTATATTTGAAGGAGGCTCTTAACAATAAACGTAGAGCCATGCAAATACCAGCAGCTTTAGTGACTCTTATGGAACGAAGTAACCCGATTAACTCATATTTACATCTCTTCAGGTATAAAGAGGATTTATCCTTTTATCACTCACTCCAGAGTTTCTCTTCTAGACATCAGAAGGAGAATGAAGGGACTAATGCTGTATTGTTCTATTTCTTGGCTACCTCACACTGGCCATAAAGAGCTATATATTAAATATTTGGAACAAAATAGAACCTGTTAATCACATTAGGCTAATGTACGTGTGTATATATCTCTTATTTATAAATAAAAGTTGAGCGCAAGAGTTTCACTATACTCACAGAAGCATTTCTGTCTCCAGCACAACCTTTGGAAGGTTAAGCTTTCATTACTAACAATTTCCTGGCTGCCTACACAGTGCTAGATTTCTGAAATCTAGCACTCAGATCTTTGCACCTCTTAGCGTAAGATTACTAAAAGTAGCCAATGGGCTCCTTCAGTCTTTGATTGCTTTATTTTCAGGTTCATGCTGTTTTCTGTGCAAAGTCAAGTCTATTGTTGAAAAAACTAGAAGCACCAGTTTCCATGTGAGGTGAGACCAGAAATTTTTTCTCCTGTAACAGTGCTGCAGCTATGTGTATGACGAGCGGGACTAAATCTCCAGTAGGGCCGGCTCCAATTCCAAGGGGTTGATTGAAGGGCTGTCTTGAACTGAACTGAATGGTAGCCAATTCAGAGGTAGGAGCATTCAGCTCAGTAAACACTGACAACACAGCTCTAATAGAACTAACTCAGCAGCACATGCAGAGTGTCAGCAGGGGAAGGGATAACGCAGATTCATTTTCTTTGCCATGTTGTACTGGAGTCACCTGTTTCTTTTTGCAACCAGGCTTGAGTGTGCGGGTATATCACGGGGATCTTTTTCAAATGCAAATTCTGATTCAGTGGGTCTGCAGTGAGGCCTGAAACTGATTTCCTAACTAGCTCCCAGGAGATACCAATGCTGCTGTTTCACAGGCCCCCCTTGGGGCTGCATGGCTTTCCTTGGGACTGTACCTCACTCAAATTTCAATCCCAGCTGGTGGCATGTAATCAGATCTTTGAGAGCTATTGCCTAGATGAGTCTGGGGACTTGATTTAGGGAATCAAGTCAGACTAGAGAAATGGCAACCCTACTTTTCTCAGCTGACAGCTCAAAAGTTAGTAACTGGGCATCTGAGAAGTCATGACCAGGCAGACAACATAAAGATATTGAGTTTCTGGCAAGTACCGAGTCTGACTCTTGCCTGCATCATAATTCCAGTGTTTCTAGAGAAGCCTTGGTAAAAACAATCAATACTAGTACTTAGTATGATTTTACTTTTCCCTGCCTGGTCACTCTCCTCTGGCTTATATCCAAAACACTTCTTTGTGATTAAGATTTGCTGCTGAGTTAGAACTCCACTTTTGCTTCATCCACAGGAATAAAACGAAAACTGTCTTTAAGAAAACCAAACTTCTTTTTACTATTAAAAAAATATATATTCAAGACAGCATGGAAAGAGCCTCCCTGCATCGGGGCAGGATTTGGGTTTGACCTGAGAGTTATGCTGGGTTAGAGCAGTAAAAAAATGACAATAGACTTGAGACTCAAGATGCTGGAGGAGGCTGGAGCCACAGGGCTTGCCATCGTGGACAAGTCCTTTCCCTAAACCTAATATCCACCAAACCAAGGAGCTCCACCACAGTGAGACTCTAACGTGAAATAGTACTGCCTCCTGGCCTCAAGCCCTTCACACCTCTGACACACCGTCACGACTCACTTTTTTCTTAATTAGACTCTTTTTTAAAAATTGAAGTATAGTTGCTTTACATTGCTGTGTTGTTGTTCAGTCGCTTAGTCCTATCCAACTCTTTGAGACCCCATGGACTGCAGCCTGCCAGGCTTCCCCGTCCTTCACTGTCTCCCGGAGTTTGCTCAAACCCACGTCCATTGAGTCGGTGATGCCATCCAACCAACTCATCCTCTGTCGTCCCCTTCTCCTCTTACCCTCAGTCTTTCCTAGCATCAGGGTCTTTTCCAATGAGCTGGCTCTTCACATCAGGTGGCCAAAGTATCGGAACTTCAGTTTCAGCATCAGTCCTTCCAGTGAATGTCCAGGGTTGAATTCCTTTAGGATGGACTGGTTTGATGTCCTTGCAGTCCAAGGGACTCTCAAGAGTCTTCTCCAGCACCCCTGTTCAAAAGCATCAATCTTTGGTGCTCAGACTTCTTTATGGTCCAATTTTCACATCCGTATATCACCACTGGAAAAACCATAGCTTTGACTATGTGGACTTTGTTGTGAGGATTCGCTTTTAATAACCCTAATGAGTATGTGTCCCCATTTAATGGGTGAAGTCTTTCCAAGATTACTCAAGCTCTGCCTGGAGGAGGGAGGAATCTGTGAAAGTAGAGCACACCCTGTGTTAGCACAACTCCTGCCCTGCCCCTTTGCCAGTCAGGCTCTGATCCAGACACCCACCCTCACTAAGAAGAGGTGGGGTTTGGGACACACAGGCTGTTGATCCCTGCTGAGGCTCTGAGGGGTGCGTCAATGATGCTTCAGCAACCACCCTCATTTTCATGGTCTAGATCATTTGTAAGTTTGGGGGCACCTGTCATCCTGTCAGCACATCTTTGATTGCCTTGGAAAGCAAATTTATTCCAGGCCTGGCCTTTGTAGAAATTTCATACTCTAGCATTAGAAAGATGTGCAAGGAAAATGAAGAATAACAAACCAGGGTCAAAGCCTGGAGAAAACAGACAATATCTTAAGAAAGGTGATTGGGAAGAAGGGGGGCTTGAGCAGAGAACTGAGAGAAAAGATCGGGCATCAGAGAGACAGTTTTTCCAGTGGTCATATACGATGTGAAAATTGGACCATAAAGAAGTCTGAGCACCAAAGATTGATGCTTTTGAACTGGGGTGCTGGAGAAGACTCTTAAGAGTCCCTTGGAGTGATCAGAGCAAACTCTGAGTTCCCAGTAAAGTAATGTTAGTGAAAACAGGTTGGCATAGTGATCACAATACCACGCTTTACTTTTCCTTCACCCTAGATGGGGGTGGTAAGGACAGGACGAAATTGGGGGGACCAACTGAGAGAACCCAAGGACCTCTTCTGGTCTAGTAGCTTATTTAAGGAGGGAACACAGTCTGGATTCAGTCTGTAGCATAGAACGTTTTCAGAGTCAAATATAAACTTTGATATATGAATAGCAGGTGAAGAACATTCTGTTCTGCCCATGTGGAGACAAGCCCACAGCGCAACAGGCAGAGAAAGGTCTTTTAGCCCAGAGCCTCATCACATCCCTGAAGTGACAGGAACGGTTAATAACCAGGCTCTCCCTCCCAACACTCATCTCACCGCCTCTCACGTCTTCACTCCGGCCTTCCTAAAATGAAGCCCCATAATTCACCTTTAAGAGTCTCAGCATGCTCCTTACCTCTGCTTCGCTCTTAAATTCCATTCACGACTTGGCGAAGGCTTAGGCTCTCACCCTCGTCACTGTCTCCCACACACACTCTAACCTACTTTTCCCCATCAGCTTAAAGGTGTCATCTTTGAACATACCGTTTAAATGTTCAGATGTGTGTTTTTCTTGGTGTACTTTCTCAGCTCATCTCTAAATTGAAGGTGGGGCCTGGACGGCTTCTATTTATATTTGTAATCGTAGAGTGGGTACTAACAGTTCTTCAGAGCCTGTTAGCAAATAATTATAAATTAATTTAAAAGTCACCTCTAAAAGCCCTTTCTGTACCCAAGTGCTTTCCTCAAGTTGTCATACACAGCTTATCATGTATGTGGAAAGTAATTAGTGGCCCAAGGCCACTGGCCCAAAACCCAAGGGAGGGGCCATGAGAGCAGCCTTGTGAATCTTTATCTTTATGATTGGCTTACAAAGATCAGCGCAGCACAACCCATGCCTCCTCTACTCCCAAGACACTACAAATGAGATCTTTCTCCCTTTGGGAATGGAGGAGCATAAGGAACTCAATCAATAGTTCTTCCTTTTAAGTTTGGCCGCACCATGCCTTACCTTAGTTCCCAGGGATTGAACCTGGGCCCTCAGCAATGAGAGTGCAGAGTCCTAACCACTGAACAACCAGGAACTCCTTCAATCAATATTTTAAGTAAAAACTTAAGTAGAATTCCTACCCCATCTTCCCCCCAAATTCTGCCCACATTCTCCTCCTTTTTTCACTGAAGACAATAAAATGACCTCCTCCAGCAAGTCTTTATGAAGTAGAACTGAGCACAGAAAAACAAGGTTTTAATTTGTACAAATAAAGGATAATGTAGACAAGGCTGGGCGGGGGTTTGGGGGTGGGGGGAGGGGAGACAGTGCTGACCAGAGGGCTTGAGTCACCAGGGGAGACAGTTAAAGGCAACTCTACCGCATTCTCGTCCAGTGTGCCACACTCCCTGGCCATCCATGGGACAAATGGCCCTTGCACTCCTCCCCCACCACCATGGCTGCCTCCCCAATCGCTGCCACTCACCACTCAGCTGAGGAAACTGAACAAGTCACTGCCCTTTTTCTAGAATGTGGGTAATAATATGTTCCCTAATAATAGCCTCCGTCTTGCCCTTGCTGGATTTCAGTTTCTTCAGCTGCATCACTGGGAACACTGGATTAGATGTGATCTGAAGGTCTTCCCAAATCTAAATATTCTGAGAGTGAAGGTTACAAACTAGGGGAGGCTGGAAGCAAAGATGTGAAATTTGAACAGTGAAACTTGGGGAAGCTGACTGACACAGAAAATTAGTAACTGGCCTGAAAGCAACAAACTCCATATTCTGGTTCTCAGTTTCTCTGATTTTCCAAAGCCTGTCAACAATTAAAATGGTAGGAACTTAGAACAGCACACTCATCATTGTTCATGATGGTGATAGTTTAGTCACTAAGTCGTGTCTGACTCTTGCACCCATGGACTGTAGACTGCCAGGCTCCTCTGTCCATGGGATTCCCCAGGCCAGAATACCAGAGTGGGTTGCCATTTCCTTCTCCAGGGGATCTTCCCAACCCAGGGATCGAACCCAGGTCTCCTGCACTGCAGGCAGACTCTTTACCAACGGAGCTTTGAGGGAAGCCCATTGTCCACTAATTTGTTTCCTAAAGAGAATAAGCACTGTCTACTTTCTGTATCTGTAGGTTTTCCATCCATGGATTCAGTCAAATACAAATGGAATAGTTTCAATGCAGAACCTGTGGATACAGAGGGCTGCCTCTATCGGCCTTGAGCATCCGTGGATTTTGGCATCCATGAGGATCCTGGAACCAATTTTTCATGGATACCAAGGAACAACAGTATAAATTCTTAATTTAATTCTTTAATAGCTAGCAGTAGACACAAGAGGTCAAGTTTTGTGTAGGGCCCTTGGAGCCTAAAGCCTAAAACCATGAACTTTTCCAAAGCTCTTTTTTTTCTTCCAGAAGAAAACTCAAACCTATTTACCAGGTTATAGAAGTAGAGTTTCTATAATGAAATGAAGAATTTCCTTCTACAGGTTTACTGCTCCATTTGTCAGCTGTAGAGGAACTGAGAAATTAATGTGGAGATGATCACACTAGAAGTCTTTTATGCTTCATAACATGCCCATTGCTGCAAATAGATAAGGTTGTGTAATGGACATATTACAATCAATTTATGGGATGGGATGTTTAGAAATTAAGTGTAAAGTTTTAAATTTTGGTCATAAAATTAAGCCTTTCTGGTGAAAAGGACAGTCAGATATTTTGTGAATTCTTGAATAGAGAATGCTCAGTAGGATGTGTTAAAGTACATTCAGATGGGATAATAGGCACACATTCATAAAGGACCAAAGACAGGAAAGATATAAATAAGAGTGGTCAGGGTGGAAAGAGTGCATATGTGACAGTTCAGCTGCAGCCAGCTGCCTTTTTCCCAGGAAGAGCAAACAGGGGGTGTTCCTGGGGCCCAAACACGAAACAGGTCTGCAGAGCAGGAGGGAGGCTGAGAGTACCATTCCAACAGAGCCTGTGAAGCAGACTGAGCCAGCCAGGACACAGCCCTGCGAGTCTGCTGGAGGCCTAAGGTCTAAGGAGCCAAGACAGCGGCCTCAGCACGTTCAGAAAGGGATAATTCCGCTGTACCTTGTCTCTGCAGGCTTTCAATCTGGATGCTTTTGAGTCACTTTGGCACAGGTAGAGGCAGAGCCTTGCCAAGGGCAGACTTAGCAGTGAGGATGGCTCTTGGGCAAGGTGGCAAGAGAGTGTGAGACTGACCCTGTGGATAAGAGGGGCCTAGGGTACTGTGGGGCAAAGACAGGTTCTCTCAAGTACAGCTGAGCCCCAGAGGCAATCTGATGATACGCCATGTGTCTCCTAGCCTTGAGGAAGGTGAGCCCCCAGTGAGTGTTCTTCAGGTCAGATTCATCTGTACTTGGGAATGTTTACACTTGACTGCAAAGCACAGTTTGTTTTCTGCACTACACCCCCAGTAATAAGCCTACGACTTCTCTTTGTGCTCAGTGTCCTATACAAATTCATGCTGCAAGAAACTAAGTATAAATAGTGTGGAAAAGATACAAGCAAGAAATCTTCCAAGTCAAGTTGTGTTTATTATGATTTAGGCTCATGTTATCAGTCTCAGGTACTAGGGTAAGCATTTTTGTGTTTTAATTCAGTATCCAAATGGCCTCATATAGGTTCTGTTAATCCTATTTTTTTATCACTGGGGTAACAGTTTTATGATAAAGTGATTTGCCCAAGGTTGCTGCTGTTGAACTTTAGACCATATTCCTGCTTTGTTACCTGTGTCTCATCACAGATTTAATTCCTTTGATTCCTTATGTGGGTATGAATTAAGCAGTGATCCAGGAAGACACGCGAGGTATTGCCACAAAGGAGTGTTGGGATCTAAGTGGCGTTTGCATGTTTCCCTAGCAGATGTGAGCTAGTTGAGATGACTTCTGGTCCAAAGACCCTTTGTGTCAATACCTCCGCATGTCTAGTTTTAGAATCCAACATGGGTAACTGGGCCAATAAATAAACAAAATGTAGGCCTAGCACCAAGGAACATGAATGGACCCAGAGCAGCAACTAAGGCATTCTGGCAATGCTGGAAAAACTTATTATCAGTGCTTTCTATGGAAATATTTTCAATTAAAAGGGGGAAATGATGGAAGAAATTTTCATATATTGAGGTATAGGGAAGTCATTCTGGCTCATATATGATTTAATCTGAACTTTAGGTTAACTGAAACAGCCTGCTTGTAGTCTACTAAACATACATTGTATATTTGCTTTAACCGCAAAAGTTTGTCTAGTCAAAGCTATGGTTTTTCCAATAGTCATGTATGCATGTGAGAGTTGTACCATGAAGAAAGCTGAGCACCAAAGAATTGATGTTTTTGAACTGTGGTGTTGGAGAAGACTCTTGAGAGTCCCTTGGACTGCAAGGAGATCCAACCAGTCCATCCTAAAGGAAATCAACCCTGAATATTCATTGAAAGGACTGATGCTGAAGCTGAAACTCCAATGTTTTGGCTACCTGATATGAAGAACTGACTCATTTAAAAAGACCCTGATGCTAGGAAAGATTGAAGGTGGGAGAAGGAGATGACAGAGGATGAGATGGCTGGATGGCATCACTGACTCGACGGACATGAGTTTGAGTGAACTCCGGGAGTCAGTGATGGACATCACTCCCGGCATTATGCAGTCCATGGAGTCGCAAAGAGTCAGATACAACTGAGCAACTGAACTGAACTGATTAAGGAAAAATGTTTTAGTATTTAATATTATAGACACTAAAACCCCCACCAGGTGGGAGAAGTTAAGTACATGATTATCAGACTGTAAGCCATGACATAAGCTACCACAGTTTCAAGAGCTGGCCTCAAAAAAAATGGGAACAAAATGACTCTGGAACTGAAGGTTAATTGTACCTAAACAAAATCAAGATGGTGCTGGTCAGACCACAGCATAACCAATTTCAAAAGGACTGTCACAGCTGACGGTGCTGTTTTGCATGTAGCCCTCTCCTTTCACCAATAAAAGCTCTTGTCCACTGATTGCCAATGGGGGGTAGTTGGCCTTTGGCAACTGACTCCAATCTTAGTTGCCAGCCTCAGAAATAAAGCATACTTTTTCATTTCCATCAACCTTGCCTTTTTATTGACTTATGGGCAGCTAACAGCTGGACCCTACTTTTGGTAACAATCTCACTTCTGGGCATATATCCAGACAAAACTGGAATTCAAGAAGATAAATGCACCCCTATGCTTGGAAGGAAAGTTGTGACCAACCTAGATAGCATATTAAAAAGCAGAGACATTACTTTGCCAACCAAGGTCTGTCTAGTTAAGGCTATGGTTTTTCCAGTGGTCATGTATGGATATGAGAATTGGACTGTGAAGACAGCTGATCGCCGAAGAATTGATGCTTTTGAACTATGGTGTTGGAGGAGACTCTCGAGAGTCCCTTGGACTGCAAGGAGATCCAACCAGTCCATTCTAAAGGAGATCAGTCCTGGGTGTTCATTGGAAGGACTCATGCTAAAGCTGAAATTCCAATACTTTGGCCACCTCATGCGAAGAGTTGACTCATTAGAAAAGACTCTGATGCTGGGAGGGATTGGGGGCAGGAGGAGAAGGGGACGACAGAGAATGAGATGGCTGGATGGCATCACCGACTCGATGGACATGAGTTTGAGTGAACTCCGGGAGTTGTTGATGGACAGGGAGGCCTGGCCTGCTGTGATTCATGGGGTCGCAAAGAGTCGGACACGACTGAGCGACTGAACTGAACTGAACTGAAGCTTATACCAGCAGTATTCACAATAGCCAAGACATGGAAACAATCTAAATGTCCTTCAGCAGATGAATGGATAAAGATGTGGTACATATAAACAATGGATTATTACTTAGCCATAAGAAATAAATGAAATAAGGCCATTTTCAGCAACATGGATGGACCTAGAGATTATCTGATACTAACTGAAGTAAGTCAGAAAGACACATACCATATATTATTTACGTGTGGAATCTAAAATATGACACAAATGAACTTATCTACAAAACATAAACAGACTCACAGACATAGAGAACAGACTTGCAGTTGCCAAGGTGGGGGTGGGTGGGTAGGGAGAGGGATGGTTTGGGAGTTTGGGGTTGGGAGATGCAAAGTATTATAGAGAGAATGGACAGATAAGGTCCTACTGTATAGCACAGGGAACTCTATTCAATACCCAGTGATAAAATATAATGGAAAAGAATATGAAAAAGAATGTATATAAATGTATAACTTAAACATTTTGCTTCATAGCCAAAAATTAACACAATACTGTAAATCAACTATACGTCAATAAAATAAAATAAATAAAAAGCAGTTATTTTAATATGAAGTTACCATTTACCACAAATTGTTACAGAAGTTAAAACAGTACACATTGAAATATATAAACAGTTTTTATTGAGATGTTTCAGCTTCTTTTTTGTCAAGTTAGTCAGTTTGTAAAGACGTTAACAATTCCTGTAGGAAAAGAGACTTGAAATTAGAGAATATGAGTTACATTAAAACAAAGCAAAAACAGAGAGATGGTTGAGCCACACAGAAGTGAGCAGAGATCACAGGATGGGGTGGGGGACATAAATTTTAGGGGTAATGTTAACTAACCCTAATTACACCTCACTTCACCCCAAGTAGTATTGAGCCCCTTTTGGAAGTCCACCAAAAGCTGAATTTCTTGATTAAATGCATGTTTCACTTTGGTGTGAACAACTTAAGACTGAACAGAATCAGCAATCCAAAAAGTTACTGAGCGTTCATTTGGTCTACATAATAACTCATTTGCCAATAACTAAAAGCTCTTTAAGTTAACACGGCCTACTTTCACTCTGCTAGGATTTTTTGGTAAGGGCATTCTGTGACTGATCTCACCTCCTGTTTTCCTCAAAGACACTTCCCAGACATACCTGTTCATCATAAGCTTCATTGACAAAAGTCTCACTATTCATTAGATTCTCCTCTTCTTGGTCATTTTCTTGGCAGGTCAAATTTCTTGATGATGCCATACTGTTTCTAGAAATCAGAGAAAGTCAATAGAGTTGTTCCTTAAAGTAGAAGCTGGGAATGGGGCATGGTTCAAAGATGTTAACTCGTCCCCTATGAAAAGTTATTGTTATGGGAATGATGTTGTGCTTTTATTGTCTCTATAACAAACAACTGACCCAGAATGGCCAACACTTGAATCAGTTATGATTTGTTACTGGGCATTCACTGAACTTCCAAAATGTATCTTCTCAGTAGAGAGTACTGTCCTCACCTTATCCCTGAGACTGGCCCCTGACTGCTTTTACATTATTGTAAAAGCACTGCCCCTGACTTCCCCTTACATTACGGTTTGCTACAGGTCTCACACAAGGATGGTCCAAATTATGATTTTTCCAGGTCATCTAACAGATAAGGCGGCTTCATTGCTCAAATCTTTCCTTAGAGAACAAATTTCTACAGTGGATTCATACCTCCGATCTCATTAATCTTGTTTTAGTTTTATTTAATAAGCCGCCTTTAGAATAAAATTCTCCCATGAGGACAAAAGTGGCTGCTCACCGCTTTAATCTGTGTTCTCTTCTGAAGTATACAAATGCTCCCAGAAAGACCAGAACAACCAGTAGCGCTATGGTTAGGCTGAGGGCGATGTGGCCGGGGGCAGGCCCATGGGCTGCTGCTTCACAGAAGTCTCCGCTGTAGCCCATCAGACAGTTGCATTTTCTCAGCTCTCCTTGCATCGTACAGATTCCCCTCCCATTGCAGAAATCGCTGCTACAGAGCAGAAGTTTTTCCCTGTGTGAATCCTTGGGCTGACCTCCTTCCTTGGTTTCTGGAGTCTCGCTCTCTAGACCAGGAATCAGAGGTGTTAGCATTTTTCTGACAGGGTAATTCATTCCTTCTGGACCTGGAGATCTAGTCTTGGCGGACTTCGTACTCTGGAGAGGTTGGACAGCTTTTGGTGTCAGTCTCTTTCCAGACGCTGATGTTTTAGGTGTTGGTGTTGAATGGGTTGTATCTGGATAGGTACCTGCAAAAACAGTAGGTGTGAGTACGAGTGTATACACAGGTTTGTTATTGTCAATTAATAACTATTTCAGAAGAACAAGAATTCCAGTGAACTTAACTGGATAAGTTTGAATTTTTGAAATCACAATCACTACCATTACTTTGGGCTTCCCTGGTGGCTCAGATGATAAAGAATCCACCTGCAATGCAGGAGACCTGGGTTCAATCTCTGGGTTGGGAAGATCCCCTGGAGGAGGGCATGACAACCCACTCCAGTATTCTTACCTGGAGAATCCCCATGGACAGAGGAGCCTGAGAGGCTACAGTCCATGTGATTGCAAAGAGTCAGATACGATTGCAAAGAGTCTAAGCACAGCACAGCACCATACTTTTGACAAAACGAAAAACTATCAAAAGCTGATTTAAAAATGACATATCTAAAGGCACTTAAAACATTTGGTTTCAGGACCAGTGTAGTCTATCATACCAATCCATTTTCAAATGATGATATGCAGAATTTTAGCCAAGGTAGATGCCACCAGTTCCAAAAGTGTTTTCTCTATATGGATGAATGTAGTAGATCAAAGTAGTCTATATCTAGACTATAAGGATTAAGTTTATCTGTAAATATTTCACATTTTTTGAGTCCAAGTAAACTGTAGGTTTAGCAAGACGTACAAGTTGCAAATATTGAACCAAATTTGGTGGTAGTGTGGGAGGGACACTCATAAAGCAGGGAGCAGACAATAGGGTTCTATCCAAAGAGCAATCCAAGAGTTAAGTCTGTGCTTAAGGCATTTCACCATGTTCTCCATCACTGTTGACACAAGTGTTACTCCTCACATAGAAGACCAAAGTACTGGGAGTGAAAAGAACAGAATTAGCAATAAAAATGCTTCATGCTTCTGTCCTAAGCTGGCCTCACAGGAGCATTTCCAATCCTGGGCATTTAAGGTCCCTGATGGTAGGTTACATCCAATGGAATTCAGTTTAATTTTATGTACCCAGTACCATTTCCCTCAAAAAAGCTTTATATGTGGTCAGGGTGAAATCATTAAGAAGCAAAGTCAGTTCTTGGGCCCAGTACATCAGGAATGGGAGGGCAAAAATAGGTTAGGTTAGGTTTTAAACCAGAAACCTAACCTAACCTCAAGGTGGTAAAGGTGATAAATTTCTCACTCATTTATCCCCATCCTTGAGTCATTGCCAACACAGGACTAGCAACAAAAGCACCCTTATTTGCTGAAAAATATAATCAACTTTAGGACTCAAAATCCCTTATCTTTCCCATTTAAGATGAAGTGTTCAGAGGTAATAAGTAGTCTTCCAGCCCATCAGGTTTTAGGGAAATAAGAATTTACATTGAGAAATCCATGAGAACTCTTCACTGTAAGGCTCCTTTTCAGATCTCTTCCTTTGCTGGTTATGACTAAGCCCACTGTCTCTTTGATTCTACCGTGAAGGGGACTTAGATACCAACGGAGCTATAGCTGATGATTCCAGCAGAATTAGGTATTATGATTACTCAGCTGTCTGGCCACGACAACACCTTCCCATGAAGGCATGATTTGGAAGAATGTTTCTATAACAACCACCTACAGCTAGCATCTAAGGATTAACTTGACAGTGTTATAATAATATGACAGCTTTCTACACATCCTCTTTAATTCCTTAATAACTCTGAGCTAGAATATGCTCTTCCCACATTCAAAAGGGGGAACCAGGACAAGTCAACTAGTTTGCCAACCTCTTACATTCCAGGTGATGCTATTGTGATCAGTTTCCATGGGCTGAATCGGATCTGGGTTAGATGAGTGCTCTTTCAGGCAACATACACTGTCGAGCCCTGTGGAGTGAACTATCATATGGCCTACTTTAAAATCGAATCAAGGGGATATCAGCGTTTTACAAAGAGTCCCTATAATCTATATACAATTGCCCATAGTTAGAAGTTTCATATTGTTCAGTTTAAAGAGAACACAGTGAGAAGGAAGAAACAGTTTAAAGGATAAAATCTTGGGGAACACTGTGGAATTAAATATTATTAAAGGTAAATCACCAAGGTGACCAATGGTGGGTCTTGGGTAGGAGTTACTCACAGTCCATTTCATCAGATCCATCCAGACAGTCAGCATGACCATCACAAACCTGTGTGGCGGAAATGCATTTCTGACCATCCTTACAGGACTGTGATGGTGCAGAGCATCGGACAGCTTCAAGACACTTCTTTATGTCATCCAAGTAGTACCCACTGGGACATTTACAAGTCTGTCCTTCCGGCTTTGGTAAACAGATATGGCTACATCCTCCGTTGTCTTTTGAGCAATGGTTACTGCCTGTGGATCCCCACCCCCCAAAAAATAATATTGATTTAGACTATTTCAGAAGGCTCTTCTGTAAACTTTCTGCAAATAGACCATCAGAGTTAGAGGACCCAGATTTTTTTCCCCACAATAGATGGCTTTTCAGTTTAATTCCTTTTAGACAACTAAGAACCAAGTGATTGGTGATTCTTCTTCATGGATAAGGATGGCTTTAGACTATCAGGAGTTCACATCTGTAACTGTAATTAAGCTAAACATGAATTTATATTGATGTCTCCAACTCTAACCTGTTACCATATGGATCATTCTAGCTTCCATCGCTTGCTTATCTGTAAATTCTCAATAGTAAGAAAACTGTCTCCTATCACCTGCCATCTATTTACTTCACTGCTCAATTCAAGTAAACATATATAGTGGTATCAGAATTGTTAGTCTGTACCCCAGTGGGAAACAAATTTATCAACGAGAGTACAGGGCTTATGTACAGTTTCTTCTGCTTCGGTGTTAGAGACTCCACTCATTTCCAGAGTTACTTTGCTCAGCACCCTTTCTACCTTTACAGTAACATTGTTTCATACATTTGTAGAACAATTAGATTGTTTTGTCACAGTTTGTGTTCCATCCTAGAATCCCCTGACCTTCTAAATGATTTTTTTTTAATTTGCACGTCTTAAGGTTTACTCTTTGTGCTATGAAGTCCCATGGGTTTTGACAAATGCATAATTCAATGTATCCATGATTACATAATCATACAGAAGGCAAGCCTTAAAAATATCCCCTGTGCTTCACCTATTCAACTTCCCTCTTCCCCCTCCTTCCTGGAAAACACTGATCTTTTTTTACAGGGTCTACAGTTACACTTTTCCAGAATGTCACATAATTATATAGCCTTTTCAGACTGGCTTCTTTCATTTTGTATTATGCACTTAAAATTAATCCCTGTTGTTTCCTGGTTTGAGAGCTTGTTTCTTTTTTGTGGCTGGCTAATATTCCATTTGTACCACAGCTTGTCTATCCATTCATACCACAGCTTGTTTATCCATTCACTTAATTAGGAACATCCTGGTTGTTTTCAGTTTTTTGTGATTGTGAATAAATTTGCAATAAACATGCACGTGCACAAAACAAAACAAGCCAGTAGTTCATATAAAGGACCAGTTTAAGAAAAATTGAGGTAAACTTGGCTCATCCAAGATCCCCTGTAAGTTCTCCTTTCCCTTCACATCGTGTAGCCAAGATCTTAACTAGAAGGGCCTTAGCAATAAAGCTCTCTTTAGATGAGAACTCGGAGGCTGTGGTCCCTCTCATCCCTCTAAGAGTCACAGATACAGAGAACAGATTGGTGGGCTCAAGGGGGGGGTTGGATGGTGGGGGACAAGAGTCTGATTAAGTCAGCCATGTATATCTTCCCATAGTTCTCCAAGCCTTCTAGCTCAAGCTTTGACTTCTGGTGAAGCTTTATCTCTTGACATATTCCAGGAATTCTGGAATAGATTATGGATATAATGAAGATAAAATGTACTTCAGAAATGACAGGGACCCTCAATTAGGCATTTGTGTCTATAAGAAAGGTGGAGAAACACGTTCAAGCACCCTCAAGTTGATATTTGAAAGATAAGTTAACATCAAAAGTAGATATAAGTGACACTGAGTAGAATGAAGACCAGTTTCACTCTAGACCTAAAAGGGGACTCCGCTTATATCACAGCTGTAATTCAGTCTTCAATAGGAGAACTTAAAATAGGACCCAAGCATACCAAACCCAAGCCCAATATCCTTACCACCATTGTGTCTCCTAGCTACACAACAGGACTAGCTATTAACAGAAGCAGACCACACATAACTGCATGAAGAGAAGAGTTATATAGATCTACAGGAATGTGTCAGAGAAATATTTTACTGGGAAACACAAAGATATTCCAAGGAGATACTATAGGATGGAACAACTCCTTCATAGGGAAATTCAGTAGACTTCAGTGTTGTTATAATCAGTGCTTACCCTGTTGGCTAAGTTTACTATAAACTTTTAAATCCACAATCTTCTGGTCCACTTGGAACCACCGGTTTTCTGAAAGTTCTGCTTTGCTATACCAAACTTTACTGATCTGGGCTAAAACAAAAGGCAGTGAACAATCATTAACAAAAGTGAAATTTATCTTAAACAATTTCCTGGGCAAAGAACACTGCTCAGTATGAAAACTGTCACTCATCTGCAGAAACTCCAGTTAAATAACAGGAGTTTTACAGAAGAGACATGCATTTTTCTAAACCTAGTTCCTGGGAAGAAACTTAAAGATCAGTAAAAGCAGTTTTATGCTTTTGCCGAAAATAAAGTCCAGTGAACTTATGTCCAGCACATTCATATATATCTGCATACACAGAGAGAAAAGTAGGATATGATACATGAAAATTCAGCTCAAGCAATTGATGGGTAATGATTTTAGGCATTCTCCCAGAACAGCATTTCTAAAAATGGCTTATTTGTAACAAGAGTCACCAAAGGATCTTAAATGGCAAAGGTCTCACCACATACCTAACAGTTTAGCATCTTTGCGGTAGGATCTGATAACTTATTTTTGCAGTTCTCATGAGACCAGCCCAACTGGTCAAGGGACCAGCACTGGGAAATATAAAGAGAAAGATTTACTTGAAACAGCCTTTTCCAGTTTGACCAGACATAGACTCTAGTCAGCAATAACATACTAGATAGAGTACTGTGGTTTAGACAGTCTCTGTGAATACCAGAAATACCCAGCAAGTATAGAATGCTCTAGAATTCACCTAATACTTTCACATGTACCTAGTCAGTCCAGACAGGTACACGTCCCTCATGTTACAGGTAAGGTGTTACAGCTACTAATTGACAAGGCCACCTGGTCCCAATTCCTGGCCCAGTTCTCTCTGTCCCACGCCCTGGTGTCCTCCAAAGCCAAGAGCCTCCTACAAAGCCAGAAATCCCAGGCAGAATGAGAGAAAGCACATTCACATGTAAAGAATAACCAAATAAGTAGAAGCTCCCCCAAATCACACAGTCACTCTTGACATTTATGCATCTTAAATTAGGGAAGCTGCTTAGCTATCCCTCCGCAAGAAACACACTGCCAAAGATCAGTGCTAAGCAGTAGCAGATTCGCTTTAGATATCCAGGCGTAAATTCAGCTCACAAAGACAATCGGATGTAGAATTAAGACCTACCATCATCCACAGTGGTCCAGAACATCATGCCTTGGCCATATGTAAACAGGTTAAGGCCCTGAATTCCTCTGCGGTCTACTCTGTATCTAGAGCCGTCTTGTTGAATACTTTCTATGAGTCCTCTCCCTAGAAGGAGAGGGTCAGTTAACTTCCGTGTGGAGCTCAAACAGCTGTACTCCATCCTGTGGCTCTCTATGTCTTGTCCTGCCTCCCCTCCAGAAGTATACATGCATTTCCTGAAAACTAGTTCTTATTCATTCTAAAAGTACTATACAAAGATTTGCTCATGCATATTTGTTAGGTTCTTGATTTCACCCCTTCACCAAGAGGCAACTGCATGACTCTCTGGGCTAATATATGCTGCTCAGGATGGGGACTGATTGTATTTGTTTAGAAAGTGGTGCAGAAAATGTAAACTCAGACCCAAAAGCCATTTGAAGTTACAGCTGAAGACCAGAAAGCATCACTATTTCTCTGGCCAAGGTCTCTCACCCTTACACTTAGGGTGGAGAAGGTAACTGCTCACCAGGATCAGCCCAGTACAGACGAGTCCCTGCATCTGAAAAGCTCAGGCCCACAGGGACCTGGGGTTTCTGCCAGAGCACCTTCCTCCTGCTGCCGTCCATGGAGGCGCATTCGATGCTGGAGCCATGCCGACCATCATCCTGGGGGCCCAGGTCCACAAAGCACATGGCTGCAGTTGGCGGGTGGAGCACGATGGATGTCGGGCGGTAGAGACTTCCACTGAGCAAGACGGTGGAGTACTGGCCTCTGGGGGAAGCTATGTTGATGTGAGCATTCTCACTGCCAATCCAGTATACATTTCCACTCAACCAGTCCACAGCAAGGTCAGTCACTGTGCCCTCCACAGATATGATTTTCCTCCAAGAGAGCTTTCCGGAGTCCTTGAGCCTCAGTAGCCAGATATCACCCGTATTCCACTCTGTCAGGTAGAGCACCTTCTCCTGGATGACATAGTCCATTGATGCAAGCTGGTTGACATTGGTAAAGGGAAGAATCCTATGTCCTGGTAAAGTTGCTTGTCCTCGTGAAGCGTCTAGATTTTTCAGATAGATCTGTGGGGAAAAATCACTTGGATGGCACCAGTTGAGACTAGTCAAATTCTTCATCTTGATTTTGAATTCATGTTCAGATACTTGCATTCAGATTTTCACACAGTCTATTGCCTAAAAGCAAATTGCATTTCTCTCCCTTCCTGGAGTTTCAGGCCCTTAAAATTCCTTGAATTTATAAGCTTGAAATGTTTACTCCTCTGTGAAAGACCTCCCCCCTTAACTTTTTAAATTTATTTTTATTTTTTTACTGAGATAAAACTGACATACAATACTATGTAAGTTTAAGTTGTATAATGTGTGGATTTGATACACTTAAATACATGAAAGGCCCTCCTCTTTAAATGAGACTTCAGTCTGAAGATCTTACTGAAACTGAAGTTGGTCTTTCAACCCCAAAGTTTGCTTTGTCATTTTAAAATGCCAAAGTCGTCAAGTCCTCTGGATATGAGAAGTTAGGGGTGACTTGCTTGTTAGTACCTTTTCTCCTCCTATGACTTAAGAAGTGTCCTCACAAAATGTACTTACCTCTCAAGCTAGAATCCAGCCAAGTTGCTTGTATTACTCTGCATCATCAGCTAGGTTCTTGGACAATTCAACTGAGTTAAACACTATGTCAGATCCCTAGCCTCACTGTGTTCTGAGGTGCTAAGTGTTTCTTAAGGAATCTGAGTAGGAGTGGTCTTCATTTCATAGTTATTATTTTTTTTGTCATCATAGCTCCCAATACACAGTGAATATTCAACTTTAAATTGTATTTGAAGAATATCCCAAAGGGAAAAAATTCAAGGAATTCAAATTACCCAAAGTCTGAAGTAGACTGTGGCCCAGGAATGTGACAGAACAGGATAGTACCTGCATGATAACTGTGGGCAACCCAAGGAACAGAAACGCAGATTCCTTGAGGGGAACACAGTTGACACCATCATCTGCAAGCAGGAGTCCAGCTGGACAACGACAGCTTCCCTTGGATTGTGGGCTCAGAAGGCACAAGTGAGAACATCCAGTGTCCAGACAAGGATTTGAAGACCTGGGCTGTAGCACTTCGTGCATTACCTGGAAGAAAGCACCTAGATGTCACTACATGTTGCTGAATCCTTAAAAACAGCAGGTAACTCAACCCTGCCTTTCAATCATTATAGATATAAGTTCCTGCAATTTGTCCTTGGGCAGCTTATACACGTAGCCTTCCCAGGGAGGATCGGAGGATATTTGGAAGCATCAGCTACAGACCTTTAGTCCGTAAGGCTGTTCCAAACGCTTGATGAGGACAGCCCGGTTCTTGCCAGTCATCTTTTCCATGCGTTGCACTGTTCTCGTCTTCATTTCAGACCAGAAGACTTCATCCTCAAACACAGCCACTGAGAAGGGGCTCTTGATTTGTGTTAGCTGCAACATCTAAAATGGTGATGGTGAGGTTCCTGGGATGAGTTTTACACAAGGCACACGATATTTCACACAAACCTATTACCAAAAGAACACTTACACTAATACCAGTACCATCTAGGTTGGCAGAGCCAATGCAGTGAAATTTGTCATCAGACCAGAATATCTTCCAACTCAACTGGTCGAGAACTATGCTAGTTGGCCAGCCAAGACCTTCACTGAGGAGTATTTTTCTGCTGCTCCCATCCATTCCAGCTTGTTCTATTTGAGGCTCTCCTCCAATTTCAGACCAGTACATTAGCCTATGTGGATAAAAGTCAGCTTTAAGACAAGGTATTACCTCACAGAAAATAACACCAGTTCATTCCTCAAAACTCTGATTTACAGTCCAATTATTTCTTTCCCTCAAACTTAAACTTGGTCTATGCCTTAAACATAATTTGTGAAGTAGTAAAAGAAGGTTTTCTTTGAAGTTTTATGATGATTGTTCATTATTTAGGGATATAATATCTATTATGACAGCTGTATAGGAAGTCTAAAAAATACATTAGACCCTAGCCTGGAAAACATCCAGGGAACCTTTCAGCCTTTTCTGGGCTAGAAAGTCCACTAGTTCTATGAGCAATGGGTGCTTCAGATCACATTCTTGGTCATAAGCCATTAGATGCGTCAGGAAACTCCTGCCAGTCTCCTGAGGACCGTGTTACCAGATTCCTGGTTGGAGGTATTGAAAAGGTGAGAAAAAAAGAGGGAAAGTGTCTGACCTAGGTCACCTCTGGATCCCGAGTGTTGCTCTATCTTGTCCTTACGTTTGATACACACATGGCCATCCCAATTAGGGCTTTGCTCGGACAAGTAGGAAATGCTGTCTCTAAGCTCCTGGCCCTTTGCAGAGAGAAAGGGCTCTAGACAGAAGAGCTCGGCCTCCACACCCAACTCCTCTGAGCCCATCCCCACCCCCAATCACATTACTATAAATTAAACACCAGCCCTAGTTCCATTCTCCCTCCTCCTGCCATTTTAAAGCCATACAGATTCTCCACTCAGAGGTACTCCTGTTTGTTTCAGCCAAAGAAAGTATAGGTAGGTCACCAAGTGAGCACGCCTACATCTCACTTTTCTGAAATAAAGGTCTTTTTGCAGGAGCTTTCACAACTACTATGTGTATGGTTGACTCACATCATCAGATCCAAAGTCAAGTCATATAAGATTCCTATTCACTCATTTGTGTTGAGGGAACACAGCCGAACTGGAACTAAAGAGGAACAGACCTGACAGATTTGACCAGGCATTGTGACACCCAGACTCACCCATTTAGGGGATCTAAAGCCAAAGACCGTGGTTGGTTCAAGTCATTGTCCAGGACAACCGTGTACTCAGATTTTCCTCTCCAAATTGCAGTCAACCGAATCGCCAAAATCTGACCAGCTGTCCCATCTGTCCAATAGAGATTCCTCCCAATCCAGTCAACTGCTATGCAGTCTGCCTTTATCCCTGAGGACAGGAAACTATTCATCATGTGTACTTAAATTACAGCTTTTCAGAAGGTTGAAGCTCACAGACCTCAGACTTGCATGCCATGTTAATTCATTTTCCAACTGATATATGCAACTCCATCAGAGCAGTCTTTTAAATGCTCCAAAATACGACCGTTACAAGTAATGGTCACTGGCTGATGGTTTGACTGACTCTGTATTAACAGAGATGGCAGGTTCTCCTTTCTAGCTAACTATCAAGAATAGCAAGATTTGACCACTTGTAGTTAAGGAGATATAAAGCAATGTTTAGAAAGTTCATGGCCACTCATCCTATCTCTCATGCTATGTGTAATTAGTAAGGGCAAGATGAGAGCCTCTTATAAGGGGACAAACCTTTCACCATAGTCCCTTTCTTCTTCATGTCCATGCTTATCCACTGAATACTTTGGGCCCCGAGATCAGTCCAGAAGACTTTCTGATCCACTAAGTCATAGTCGATAGAGAAAATAATCAGGTTCTTATCTGTAGTTGCCAGAATATCTTCTTTCAAGCTCCGCATCCCATAGAGGAGTAGCTTAAACTGGATTGCCACAAGCAGAACTGGTTCAGTACCTGTCAAAAAAGAACTGCTTTCAACATGGCCTTAAGGAGTTTGAACGGTGAGCCCAGCACTGGCTAAGCAATCAGAGGACAAAGTAGTTTTTGCTTTCTTATTGACAGGGCTGTGGTACCAGCTCACTGGCATCTAAGTTCTTCCCTTGATGTAATGGTTAAGCTAAAACGTGGTTTAAAGATACTTAGCATAAAGGCATAATTAGCCTAAATTGAAAACCACATTTATAACTAAATATTTGGTGTTAGGTGGACAGGAAAGAAGGGCTTGTCTGGTCTTTAGATATTTATTCTAACTTCAGGTAAGGCTGACCCATGGTTACAGACGTTTAACTTATGGGTTTGTTATAATAATGCCTTATTTGTAGATACTTTCAGATTCAAATTCAAGGTATAAAATACAAAGTATAAAAAGAAGGCTTTGGAACTGTGCCTGTCTTGTTCTGAAGACAAATAAAGCAGGCCGGAACACTTAAGACCTGAGAAAGAGATTTGCATTGGTATTCCTGGATGTCATAGGACCTCAAGCTCTCAACCTACAGTTGAGGAGATATTCCTAGCTCCATTTACCTGTTGCTTTACAGGTATGGCCATCAGGCTCCAGTGAGTAGCCAGGATGACAGGCGCAGGTGTAGGAGCCCTTCGTGTTGACACAGGTCTGACTGCAAGGGTGACCACCCAGCCTCTGGCATTCATCCACATCCTCGCAGACCTGGCCGCTGCTTTTCAGCTCAAAGCCTCGCTCACAAGCACATACCTGACAGAGGTTGGAAAACATGAAGACTTTCTAAAGGCAAGGTACACAGTTGATTAAAAAAAAAGACCTCAGCCTTGATATAAAAAGCACATGGCGATACGCTCCATGTCAGCAACTCAAACTGTTCTTTGAACCAACTCCATTCTGAATGCAGTCACTCTGTCCATCTCCTGCCGCTCGCCCCACACCCTTGCCACCCCCAGGGGTCCCAAGTTAACAAAGGTGTCCAGTTCAGCCCAGGCCACCTAGGACTCCATCAAAATCTGTAAGTAAAGAGAGTCCTAGACTTCACTGAACTGGTTGTCTGCCAACAGGACCAGACAACAGCATGGTTTTCTTCCACTTCCACAAGTTCACCATGTTCAGCCAACCAATAATGCCAGACCAGAACACGGACATTCTTGACTGAAGGGCAAGTCATTCTAAATACTCACACAGAAAGGACTTCCTCACAGGCAGGTACTGAGTTTCCTGAGCTGCAGCATGGCGGGGAGTTACCTGACTGTTGGGACAAATCTCCCCAAACTTACTGCCTCACCGTGACTGTCGCAGTAGGGGAGTTTCTGGAGCTGGGTGGCAGGGTTCCAGAAGCCCGGAGAGGGGAAAGGAGCTAGACAGGACTCGGCAGAAAGCCTCAAGCATGGGGACGAGGGAGGAGGGCTCAGGGCAGCTCCCGTGGAAGACTCGGCGTAGGGAGCAGACGGCCCGGCTGAGGATGCCCGCCTCTCCCCACTCCGAGCCTCCAGCCGCCAGAGCACGGAAACAGAAAGCACTCACAGGCCCGTGTGGGGACGGGTAGCAGCTGTGGAAACACTGTCCCTGGCTGCAGGCGGCCGACGAGCACTGCCCGCCCTCGTCGGAGCCGTCGGCGCAGTCCCGCTTCCCGTCACACAGCAGGCGGAGGTCCAGGCAGGCGGCGGGCTGGCACTGGAACTCGGCGCTCCCGCACTGCGCCGGGGGGCCTGCAGAGCGCCTCTGCCTTCAGAGGCGCGCCCTCGCCACACGCCCTCCCGCAGCCAGGCTCCCGCGTACCATCGAGGCCCCTCCAGCCCCGCAGAGGGGTGCATTCCGGCCGCAGCATTTGCGCGCTGAGCCGGCCGCGCCCTCGGGGCCCGCGCCTCCCCGCCCGGAGCTTACATCCCGACTCGTCGCTGCCGTCCCCACAGTCGCTCTGCCCGTCGCAGCGCCAGGGCTCGGGCACGCACTGCTCCCCGCTGGCGCAGGGCCACTGCCTGGAGCCGCAGCGAAGCTCCTTGGGGTCACAGTCCTGAGGAGACAGCGAGCGGCCCCGTCAGCAGCACCCAGCTTCAGAGCCCAGCAAGGGGCCTGGGTAATGAGAGAACCCGCCAGTCCCCTCTGCAGTGAGGCCAGGGATGCGGTGATAAGCAGCGCCTTGCTCAGCTGGAGCTCAGACGAGGAACTGTGGGTGATACCAACGTGGATGGGAAAGTGGGAAGGAGATGCCTTATTCTGGAAGCTGACCAGCCAGGAAGCCTTAATTCATTTAAGAACCTACCGCTTGTTTAAAAACACCTAGACGATATGACGATCATTTACCTAGTGTGTTTCACTTTTTCTATTTCATATTCAATGGTCCCATTTCATTTAGTTTGTTTTTCAATTTCTCCATCTTTTCTCTTTTTTTAAACATTCTTTCTCAAGACTTTATCAAGCATAGTAGAAAAGCTTTTGTATACATATATACATCTATATATATATATAGTATGTATAAAAGTGAAAGTGCCAGTCACTCAGTTGTGTCCGATTCTTTGTGACTCCATGGACTGTAGCCCTCCAGGTTCCTCTGTCCGTGGAAATTTCCAGGCAAGAATACTGGAGTGGGTTGCCATTTCCTTCTCCAGGGGATCTTCCTGACCCAGGGATCAAATCTGAGTCTCCTGCTCTGCAGGCAGATTCTTTACTTTCTGAGCCATTATATATATATTAGAAAACTTATGAATTTTTGCCTAACTAAAAAATTCACGACATTTTGATTCCACATGTTTGACTTAATATGAATAGAATGCTGTATTTCTAGTGAAAAAAACAGATATGCAACAAGCAACAAAGATTTACTATATAGCACAGGGAACTGTAGTCAATATCTTGTAATAACCTATAATGGAAAATAATCTCAAAAATAATATACGGGTATATGTATAACTGAATCACCTGGGTATGCATCTGAAACATTGTAAGTCAACTATACTTCAATAAAATATATATGTTAAGAAAAACTATATAAAAAAAGAACCTATGACTGATTCACATTGATATATGGCAGAAACCAGCACAATATTGTAAAGCAATCAGCCTCCAATTAAAAATAAAAAATTTTTTAAAAAGCATAAGCAAAAGAATCTGCTTTAGAAACTCTTCTTAATTCCCACCATTTCTAAAGCACACTCAAGCAGTTGTACCTAATCTGACTGGGATTCTCAGAATTGGTGCAGGGAGAAGGATATTTCAGATCTACACACCTATGAAACAGCAGCACCTTGAGATACAGTTTCAGCCCAGCAAACACTACCCATTCTGTTGATGAGAAAATAGAACATCACCGCAGAGCTGCTTTCTTAAGGTCAAATGTGAGCTGCTGCTGCTGCTGCTGCTAAGTCACTTCAGTCGTGTCTGACTCTGTGTGACCCCATAGATGGTAGCCCACCAGGCTCCACCATCTCTGGGATTAGGTTCAAAATTGGGCTGCATCTCACACAATGCAGAAGCAACTGTGTATGTTATGGGAACTGGTTAGGCAGAGCTTCAAAGCATCTCTCTAAACAAGACATTCAAGCTATGACCATCAAGACCTAACATTTGCAAAGCTCCTCCAATAAAGATCTTACAAGTTTGACTTTCAACCAGAGGATCTTAACACTTCAGAAACTTTGATGCAGTTACAAGTGGCTTTCTGGGCAGAGATTGTGGGAGACCTCTGTTCGTACATTTTCCCAAGTTTTCTAGTGAGGAAGCACATATTACTGTTGTGATTAGAAGTCTACTGTGTTTTTTTTTAAGGAAGAGTAGGCTACCTTCTCGTCAGTTCCATCTTTGCAGTCTAAGTCGTGGTCACATATCCACTCTGCCAACACACACTCCCCGCTCCTCGGGCACTTCACCTCCCCTGATGGGCATGGCAGGGGCCAGGCAGGACAGCCCTCTTCATCTGAGTGGTCCAGACAATCCCGGTTCCCATCGCAACGCAGGGAAGAAGATACACATTGGCCATTCTCACATTTAAATTCAGATGGGCTGCATTTTTCATGAACTGAAAAACAAAGCTTTAGGTAACAACTCAGCCATATGGAGAAGAAGCAATCTGATGGCAAATAAAATGGTTTGAAGACTCCCAGTCTTCTCCTGTCACCTTAGGAATTAAGCCCCAGCGGGGGTTAGGGCAGGAAGGTGGTTCAAGCAGAGTGTTAGGGCAGAAAGGACCTATAAGCTAGCTCAGAAAATCCTCCTGTCTTGGAGGACGAGGGCTGGGGGACAGGGATGGGAAGACATGTAGAAGGATGCTGGGACAGGCAGGGGAGAGAGACTCTTGCCTGGGACCCTAATGTGAGTTGCCCCAACACACTTTTCCAATTGAGGCTGAAGAGGCACCATTTTGACCTCAAGCTTCCATTCTCAAACTAAAAGAAGTATCCTTTTTATAATCCTTTTTGTTGTTTAGTCCACCAAGTCATGTCTGACTCTTTGTGACCCCCATGGATTGTCACCCACCAGGTTCCTCTGTCCATGGAATTTTCCAGGCAACAATACTAGAGTGGGTTGCTCTTTCCTCCTCTAGGGGATCTCCCCAACCCAGGGATCAAACCTGCATCTCCTGCATTGGCAGGTGGATTCTTTACCACTAAGCCATCAGGGATGTCTTGCAATTATTTAGGACCATGTTTTTCATGTTTTTTTTTTTTTTTTTTTTACTTTCTAGTGATTTTTCTATCTAAAATGACCCCAAATGTAGTACTGAAGTGCTGTTTGGTGCTCCTAAGGGTAAGGAGTCAAGGTGTATCTTATGGGAAAATAGACATGCATTCAATAAGCTCTGTTCAGCATGAGTTTCAGTGCCGCTGGGTATTACTGAGTCAACAGTACATAAGTCATCTTTAAACAGAAACACACCTTTAAAAAAGGTTCTATATTGATCAGTTGACAAAAATGTGACCAGAGACTCTGAGAAACCTCACCCTGTATATTTCTCAGGAGCAATGATCCAATAGCCTCTAATTCAGTGTTCATGGCAGCTTTAGAGAACATAACTCCCACAAATAAGGAGAACTGACTACAGTGTAGTTGGAGATACCCCAAGTAACTTCCAGGGAACTTACTACATCCTTGTTCGTCTTTTCCATCAGAACAGTCGGGGTGGCCATCACACAGCCAGCTCTTGGGGATACAGCGGGTCTTGTTGTCGCAGCGCAGAGAGCAGTCGTCAATGGGCTTCCAGCAGCCCAGCTCGTCGGAGCCATCCAAGCACTGCTGGGCTCCATCACACTGATATTTCTCCTCAATGCACTTGTTTCCATCCAGACACTGGAAGACCCCTTCCATGGAACAAGTCAAAAGCAAGGACCATATATGTTCATCAGACTGAAGTTTTGTTACTAGATTAACTCATCCTCATTCTGGAGCTCGAGGCGTAGGTAGACTAATCTTGAGTTGTGCGTGCATGCCAAGTTGCTTCAGTCGTATCTGACTCTTTGTGACCCTGTGGACTGTCGTCCTCCAGTCTCCTCTACCCATGAGATTCTCCAGGCAAGGATACTGGAGTGAGTTGCCACACACTCCTCCAAGGGATCTTCTCAACCCAGCAATTGACTGAACCCACATCTCTTATGTCTCCTGCATTAGCAGGGGGATTCCTTACACCAGTGCCACCTGGAAAGCCCATTTGAGTTCTATACATAGATATTTTTAATTTATTTGACTGTGCTGAGTCTTAGTTGCAGCACATTGGATCTTTGATCTTTGTTGAGGCGTGCGGAATCTTTAACTGCAGCATGCTCTTCGTTATGGCATGTGGGATCTAGTTCCCTGACCAGAGATCGAACCCGGATCCTCTGCATTGGAAGGTGGAGGCTTAACCACTGGACCACCAGAGAAGTCCCCTGAGTTCTATATCTTAATTGATCCATAAGTGAGCTTTAATAAAGTGCTAAGGTTAATTAAGCTGAACTAGGTCCTTGAAATACTAAGGCTTCATATTGGTTTGGTTACTTGAACAACTTGTTAAAATATGACCAAGTCAGTTATAAGCGGTCCATTTAGGTCACTCTATGCCAATCGCACCCCACTCCAGTACTCTTGCCTGGAAAATCCCATGGACAGAGGAGCGTGGTAGGCTGCAGTCCATGGGGTCGCAAAGAGTCAGACATGACTGAGCGCCTTCACTTTCACTTTTCACTTTCATGCATTGGAGAAGGAAATGGCAACCCATTCCAGTGTTCTTGCCTGGAGAATCCCAGAGACGGAGGAGCCTGGTGGGCTTCCATCTAAGGGGTTGCACAGAGTCGGACACGACTGAAGCGACTTAGCAGCAGCAGCATGCCAATATAAAGGCAGCTATTGGAATACTTAGGCAAATTTGAGGAAACAAGGAAACAATAGTCAAATTATACCTGGTAAAACACTGCGGACTTAAATGTGATAAAATGGGCAATCAGACAGTCTGTGTTAGGACAGGCTATGTAATCTATGAAAACGTACAGGGAAAGCAAGTGTAATTACAATGAACACTCCGGCAATTCATAGCATGCACCTGAGGCAGATCAGCACACCTGGGACAAGAGACCAGGAGGTGGTGACACACCTGGTCTGTTGCAGAAGCGGGAGCAGTTCTCTTCATCCGAGCCGTCCCCACAGTCTTGCTTGCCATCACAGAGGTAGCCCCGGGAGATGCACTCCAACCCATCCCGACAGGGCACCGAAGATCGGGTGCAGAGGACAGGGGGTGGCGGGGGTGGGGGAGGAGGGCTGGGGGCTGCTGCTCCTTCAACCTCAGGATCTAGAACCAGCAGTGTGTCAGCAGGTCAGTCCATCAGGTGTCAGCAGTGGAGACAGGCTTCTACCGACCTGCTCCCCAAAAACCCACGTCATGGCCAGGTAGCTCTGTTTGTCTACCTTGCAGAAAGAAAGAGTAAAGACCCTATATCTTTAGACCATGGGTGTGCTGTGTTGGCCCATTATCTCATGGTTTTGAAATGGGGGAAATTGTTTTTTCCTTTCAGGCCTATAAATTTAATTTTTTCCACTACCCAATGCTATATTCTAGGCATGCAGAATAAAGTAAGTTTCTGCAGACGGGACTTCAGTCTTACGGTGAGATGTCTGAGTTAGGCACTTCCAGAAGTTACCAGTTAGTATTCTTCAGCACCTGTCACAGAAACCTAACGGATATGCTAGTAGAATAATCAAAATTGGATTTTTTTTTAACCAAGGGTTAACTTCTTGTAAACATATTTTACCACCTAGGAAACATATCCCTATGCCTAATGCTTCTTAACCTTGAAAATCAGGTCAAACCAGTGAATCAGGAAACAATAGTTTAGACTGCAGGGGGAGACAAAAAACCTCTGGGGGCAGGTACGTAGGAGGAGGAACAGGTCTGTGCATCTCTGTTTCTACTCTTCCTCGGGGTTTCCAGCTGCTTCTGCCAAGAAAGTCCACTGAATCCTGAGATAAGACTTTTTCTTCTGCCTCAAGATCTGAAATCATATTTTTTGGCACCGTGCCAAAGGTTTATATGAAAATAGGTAAACCAGCTTTAAGCAGATTAATCTGAATGATCAAGGCACAGCTTTAACAGAAAAGCTGCTTCCCCTGGTAACCAGAACCAGAGCAGCTTCACAGAGGATCCCCTGCAAGACGTCACTGCTGTGAGAAAGGGGGTTCCTCGGTTTAAAACAAGAAAGCCAGCTTGGGAAACTGGTTTGCATGCATCGGTGCTCTGTTGCGTCCCATTCTTTGCAACCAATCTCCACTGTTCATGGAATTTTCCAGGCCACAATAAAAGTGGATTGTCATTTCTTTCTCCAAGGGATCTTCCCAACCGAGGAATTAAACCTGGGTCTCATGAATTGGCAGGCAGATTCTTTATTGCTGTGCCACCTGGGAAGCCCGGGAAACCTGTTTAGAGCAAGTTAGATGGATCTCTTTACTGCCAAACTAAGAGCTTCAACATGCTAATGTGAAAGATGATTCCCAAAAGGGGCTCGGGTGTGCACCCTCCTTGGGGTATTACTCAGGAACTGGTGTCATTTAGCAACTTTGAGAAATGTGTTAGATTATTACTTTAACAAGTTTCGGTACAAGGAGAAGTTAGGCAGAAGGCCTCCCGAATGGTGGGTTGGGACCACTGCTGATACAGATTGGAAGTTACCCAGGAATTTCTCATAGAAAACACACCGAGGAGAGCAGGGTAACATGGATCTCCAAGAAAACCCCCCAGGGGAAGACTTGCCTGGAACCTCCAGGTTCTCGGCCAAGATGATCATCTTCTGGACGTAGGCCTCTTTTGACAGTGAGAAGGGCTCTGGCTTCCTCCTGTTCCATAGCACGAGAGCGGTTCTGTTCAGAGTCAGTAGGTAGGGCTCATGGGCCGCAATCATGCCATCACTCCAAGTCTCATTCAAAGTGTAGGTTCTATTTTTTAGGAGACTCAGACTTTGCAACCCTAAGGAAGAGTCAAGCCCTTATAAACTGATACAGAACAAGTAGCCTGTGACAGCAAGGAGGCAAGGGCACCATTGGATTGAAAGTTTCAATGACCTCACACTAAAAATATGCACAGATTTGTCTATGAAGTTTTGTAAGTTTTAGTTCTATAGTTAAAGATAATCTAAGGAAGTGTTTAAAGCTGCAGAAAAGTGAGGGATGCTGCATGGAAACATCAGTTGTGACTTGACCACCACAGTCCTACAACCCCAGTCATCAGCACAGTGCCATCAGGTCATCCCTGAGACTTCTGGGTGAGTAGATTATCATATTCAGCTACAAAGGTGTAATATGTACCTGCTGTCAAGTTATAACCAAAGTATCTGTACTTTGTTTATAATGAAGTTTCATTCCATGACTTCTACTTACAAAATTAGAAACAAATAGCTTTTTGCTATTTGTGTTAAAAATTAAGTACGCTATTTCTGAAGTTTTCTATCTCTTCAAGCATAAATTTAGACTCATAGATGAGAATAGAGTTTGAGGTCAGTGACTTGTGCCCAAGCTTTAACTATGAAAATCAGAGTTTGAGGCTATATCTAACTAGTTCTGAAAATGATACCATTACAATTAAAAAGAAGACTCTCATTCAGCCCCTCAAGCCTCTTCCAACCTCACTGGTTATGCAGCACTTACCTAACCCTTTGGTGGTCCAGAGGATGCTGGAAGAGCCGAGATCTAAGGTTACGTGACTATCTGCCATCCAGGTGCCTCTCCAGACTGTCTGTATGCTTTTGCCATCAAGGGTCATACTTTGCAAGGGTTCCCCACTTTCCACCCAGTAGAGCAGCCTCCTTGGCCAGTCGAGAAGGAGATGCAGTATAACGCTGCCCGTTTTGTACAGGGTATGGGTGTCTGGGCCAGCAAGTCTCGTTTTCTGAATAGCACTTCTGTCGCAGGGCAGCCAGTACAAGTTCCCAGTTGGAATGTCCACATTCGCTGAGCAAACTATAAGGAGGACAAGTCGCTCCCATTAGGAAGGACATTCAAATGTGTTCTCATTCTGTCTTAAACTCTGGGCCAGGGATGAAGGCAGACATTTGCAGGATGCAAAGATCATTCCCTAGAAACCTATACACCTTGTTTGCACGAGGATGCCATCATGCCTACTCTGGTTTCTTGTCTGTCAGTATGAGCTCCCCTGATCCTTGACAACCCCTCGGCAAGGTAGACAGGCACTGCATTTTGTAAGTTGGATATCTAGGTGGAAGACTGGTAACTTCCTAAGAACACACTGGCCCCATGGGGTTCTGTTTCTCTTGACGTCACTGGGCTCTGCCCTCTGCAGAAAATACGTGCTTTCCTCTGCAGTCAGATGTAACCACAAAAATCCCACATGCCAGCATCATAGAATGCCCTCAGAGTGATTCTACACCAGTTCTTATAAACGTGCACTCTTTCCTAAAGTGGAATTTTGAAGCCCTCCCATTTTTGATTCAGAACTTCATCTGTTTTTTATCCTCAAGTTTCAGTCTGAGGACAAGATTAACACACCCAAGAGAAAACAACACAGATGTCAGTACTGCTGCTGCTGTGCTAAGTCACTTCAGTCGTGTCCGACTCTGTGTGACCCCATAGACAGCAGCCTACCAGGCTCTGCCGTCCCTGGGATTCTCCAGGCAAGAACACTGGAGTGGGTTGCCATTTCCTTCTTAAGTGCATGAAAGTGAAAAGTGAAAGTGAAGTTGCTCAGTCACATCTGACTCAGCGACCCCTCGGACTGCAGCCTACCAGGCTCCTCCATCCATGGGATTTTCCAGGCAAGAGTACTGGAGTGGGGTGCCATTGCCTTCTCCTAGATGTCAGTACAGTTCAGTTCAATTCAGTCGCTCGTACATATCCAACTATTTGCAACCCCATGACCTGCAGTATGCTGGGCATCCCTGTCCATCGCCAACTCCCAGAGTTTACTCAAACTCATGTCCATTGAGTTGGAATCCATGTTCCCGAGACACCCTTCATATCAGTGGCTGATGTCTTGATCCTTGTAGAACTGTAATTACGTCAGGCAATATTTATTTTTGTTTTCTTTGTTTGGGACACCCAGTTTGAGTTACAGAATTGCTTGGTGTGGGGAGGAAAAACACATACTGGTGTCACAAGTACTGAGGTATAGTAAAGGGCTTCCCAGGTGGCACAGTGGTAAAGAATCCACCTGCCAATGCAGGAGATGTAAGAGATGTGCACACGCTGATGTGAAATAAGGTGAAAGCTGCAGACCCAGGAGATGTAAGGAGGCCCTGAGATCCTGCAAACTGGCCTTGAGAGTAGAGGTCAAGCTGATTGCCACCCAGAAAGGCCTGCCTGGCTTTGTCAAGCTTTCCAGTGAACTTACAGGAAAAACACTTCCGTGTGTCTCCTTTGTGTGTGTGTGCTCACTCAGTCGTGTCTGACTCTTTGTGACCCCACAGACTGTAGCCTGCCAGGCTCCTCTGTCCATGGGATTTCCAAGCCAAGAATATGGGAGTGGGTTGCCAACCATGGGATCTTCCCAGGGGATCTTCACAACCCAGGGATCGCACTCACGTCTCTTGTGTCTCCTGCATTGGTAGGTGGATTTTTTACCACTGAGCCACCTGGGAAGCCCTTTCAGTTCAGTTCAGTCGCTCAGTCATGTCCAACTCTCCATGACCCTATGAATCACAGCATGCCAGGCCTCCCTGTCCATCACCAGCTCCCGGAGTTCACTCAAACTCATGTCCACAGAGTCAGTGATGCCATCCAGCCATCTCATTCTCTGTCGTGCCCTTCTCCTCCCGCCCCCAATCCCTCCCAGCATCGGACTCTTTTCTAGTGAGTCAACTCGTTGCATGAGGTGGCCAAAGTATTGGAGTTTCAGCTTTAGCATCAGTCCTTCCAATGAACACCCAGGATTGATCTCCTTTAGAATGGACTGGTTGGATCTCCTTGCAGTCCAAGGGAAGTCCTTTACTATACCTCAATACTTGTGACACAGACATGTGCTTCTTACCCCCCACACCAAGCAATTCTGCGACACAAACTGTGTCCTAAACAAAGGAAAAAAAAAGTCGGATGTCATTCCAGTTCCATAAGGATTAAGACATCAACCACTGATCTGAAGGGTGTCTCGGGAACATGGATTCCAATACAGCACTTCATATAGTAAAGCAGTTCCTTGGCACTTAGAATACCCACAGCACAGGCATTCAGAAATCAGATTACTCACCCTGGAACTCACCTCTCAGTTTTCTTTTATAAAGCAGATATTTTCATTTAGGCTGAGTACAGGGAGCTAAGGGTGGGGTATACCATGTAGGAGTGTGGGAGGGGAGAGAAAGTATATATTATCAAATTAAGAAAATATCTTGCTAGTTCTCTCTGAAATCTGCATTGCAAATTGCTTCTAAATTGGTGTAAGAAAAATCTGCAATGCAAAGTTGAAGTATTTAAGGTCTGTTTCCATCATATCCAGATGTAAGGCCAGAAAAGTAGAATTTTAAAACCCTTATCACTGACCTCCATATTTCCCAAATCATGGTAGCCTTTTAAGAGTCTGCACACTCTTCATAAGAACAAGAGTAAATCACAGACACTTAATATTTAAATTAGTTAAGAACCACTCTTTTGTATTAAGCTTGGTTCAGATCAGAGACAGATAGGGTTTTGGAGATGTTTGGGAGCCTACTTATATCTAGAGCCAGAAAATAAAGGAAAAAATTCAAAATAACCAACCCAAGCTACCTGTACGTTCTGTCCAAATCTCTTGCTTGTCCCCCAGGTAGCCAGTTGAGCGAAACAGATGTCCCTGGGTATCTGTCCAGTAGATGAGGTTTCTTTTCCAGTCAATATCCAGCAAGTAGATGTTCCTTGGATGCTCTTGAACTAGGCTTCTCTCTATAGCAGTTCCCATAAAACCAACTTTCAACAAGTAGAGACGTTTGCCAGAGGAAAACACTAGTTTTAACTCTACCAACGAAAAAGATGTACTGTTTGAGCATTTGTTAGAAAAGCCCCACGCTCCCCTCTGAAACAACACTGCTCTCTCAAGGTGAGGCTTCCCTAGAATTCTAGGATCTTATAAAGTTTGCTTCTGAAGCACGTACACACAACATGAATGCCTTGGCTTCCTTAGAGAAGGAAGTCATTTGGGCAAATGAAAGCACTGTTCAGTTTCCCCAAGGCACCAAGGCCTTGAAATTTCTACGAAAAGATTAACATCGAATCCTGAGGATTAGGGCCTCAGCCTTACTGTTTGATTCAGTAAGGGCAACAAATCCTTGCCTGTAGCACACACATTTCAACACAAAGAATTTTAAGCTCTGCTGCCTATCTAAAGAAAAGTTACCTGGGTGCTTAACTGTAAGGTTCAGAAACATTTTAAGCTAAGACTTGTGTTTGGAGCAACGGCTTATTACACCATAATCACACTCCATGGCTACCCATTGTGAATTGCCTTCTACAAGGGCAGTTAGAGCATCAACATATTTATATCATTTATTCTTAAAACCTCGCTGTTCTATAGGAAAAATTCAAGGAACTGGGCAGTGATGTTCATCCGATTATGTAGCCTTTACAGTTTCAAAGATGGAACAGTGACATAAAGAATTATGTTAACAATGTTAATGCAGACACTCTGCTTACAAATGAGTCAGAAAATACTATAGTCATAAGATTGCAGAGTGTTTCTTTCTTATAACAACTTAGTCGTTAGTCTTTCGTGTAAAACTGTGTCGTATAAGCTGTCTTTTCTCGTTTTAAAAATTACTGAAAACAAATATCCATTGATAGACGAATGGATAAACAAAATGTAGTATCTACATACAATGGAATATCATTCCACCTTAAAAAGGAAATTCTGGCACATGTTATAACATGGATGAACTTTGAAGACATAATGTTATGTCAAAAAAGCCAGCCACAAAACGACAAATACTGTACCATTTTACTTAGATTGTGGTACCTGTAGTAGTCAGATTCAGAGATGGAAGTAGAATCAGTGACTGCCAGGGGTTGGGGGGAGAGGGGAACGAGGATTTATCGTTTAACTGGAATAGAATTTCAGTTTGGGGAGATGAAAAAGTTCTGGAGACCAAGGTGGGAGGTGATGGTTGCACAAAAATATGAATATACTTAATGCCACTGAATACTACACTTAAAAATAAAGTGGTACCTTTTGTTATGTATATTTTTAACACAATAAAAAACCTAATCAAGGTCTCTTGATAACAAAACTCTTGTGCTTTCAGGACAAAAGTGATTAATTCAAAAACAGAAGTGGCACTATTTCCAGACCTACCACAGAATGTGGCTTCTTGAGCCAAACCCCAGCATCCTTACCACTACACGTGCCGGAAGGTAAAAGAAACATCCCCTCTGGACAAACACACTTATAGCCCTTGGGATGGATGGGGGACAGGAGACACAAGTGGCTGCACGAACCTGGAATGTACGCTGGGGATTTACCTGTTTTAAAGTAAAAACAGGTTGGACACAATTTCAGATGGATTTATCCAAACCAGTTCAAAACTCAAAGGAATTAAGGCATTTTTGCTTTAAAAGGAATCCCAATATATCTGTCACCCTCTAAGTTAGGCATGCTGACCTTACATTCCTGGGGTCCCCTGTCTTTCAGATGGTGACAATGACCTCTCCACAGTAAGCTCAGGCTAAGAAAGCTTCAACCAACAGTATCTTTTCCTCCGAGTTAAGGCAAAATAACTGTCTAGCTTGCTGATAGGAAGTAAATAGTGGTTCCCAGTTCTCCACTTTGATTAGTTTCTTGGACCATGATGAAGTATAATCTGAGTTGAAGCTGACAATTTCAGATTAACAAGCTTTTAACTCCTAGTCAACAAACATGTGACTTCCTCCTATAAGCAGGATGCCAAGCTTAGTTCCATTTTCTGTTATCAATTTACATGTCAGTGAGAAAGCTACTCTAGCCCTTTTGTGAACAGTGCATCCCCCGTTTTGTGTATTAAAACTCAGATGTTTTGTGTATTAAAACTCTGGTTGCTATGTTAGATAAAAGCCAGGTATGTGCCTGGAACAAGTTTTCCAGCTGATATTTTCGTTCTGTTCATCTTACTCAAAAGTCCTGGGTACGTCTGGAACGATACCCAGAACATTTCCCCAGCCCCAAAATAGCAAGTTTCAACAACAGATGGAGGTAGTAATTTAGGGGGGGGTTTCCATTTAGTGTGAGTTCTGATTCATAAGTGTTTTGAAAGCAAGTGATGAGACTTACTTTTAGGCTGTTGGGATTGGTGGAGTACCAAGAAGGCAGATACGGAAGCGTTTAGCAGCACCACTCTCTCCTTTGTGGTGTGGGGTGAAGTACGAAACAGCTGTAGTTTATTTGCCCAGAAGAAAGAGTTCTCAAATACTGCCAGTCCCACTGGATCATCATCTTCCAGGAAGACCTTGGGAAAGGTGTGCCTCCCAGAACCATCCACGTTCACTGTCTCTATGGACTGAAGGGTGACAGGGTCTCTTGAGAGTGTGGCAGCAAGAGGGGTGACCACCTTAGCACACCTCAGTTTCTTGGACACCAATTAAACATGCTTTGATATCAATTTGATAGAAATGAAGTTATCTTCGGATCTGCAGAGGCTAATGTCAAAGGCAGAGAATTGGGCTGCTTCTTATATCAATTAAGGTCATAAATCTTGTACAAGTAGCTACTATAACACAATGTCTGCATCAGACATTGTACCAAATCCTTCTACTACATTCCCCCACCACCTCCTGAGGCAGGTGTTCTCTCTCTTTCCAGAGAGGGCAAGAAGAGCTCAAAGAGGTACCCTAAGTAACCAGAAATCACAGCTGGAAGGAATAGGCTTAAAAATATGACTCCCAAGCCTATGCTTTCAGCTCCCATGTCCAACTGGTCTTTTAGTTTGATGCTTTCAAAAATAAGATAACATGACCTGTAATATGAAAACCTAGAAATGTGGGCAGAAGTCACTGAGATACTTAAGTAACTGCATGTTTGTTTGTTTGTTTGCTTGGTTTTTGCCATCTTAAAGCGTTTTACATCCCAGGTACTGCACAGAATATGACCTAGAAAACCAGAAAATTCCAGTGCTGAGTGTGACTGTAGAGCATTTAAGAAAGTCACACAGCCTGTGCTGATACAGTCCAGTTCCATCTGAAGACGCTGTGCTTTTCTCGGCTTTCCTGGCCAGAAGGTACTTCACCAAGTTGATGCAACACATAAGAGAACTCTGTACTCAAAAGAGCCCTTTACCCCAACTAAACAGGTTTACCTTTTCCTCCTGACCCATCCATGGTACCTCTTTATATTCACTGATCCAGTAGAGCCTGCTAGCCACAGGGTCCAGCGTCAGCCCTGTGGGTTCCTCCATGTTGACCACCGCCAGCACCTTCCTATCAGAGCCATCCATCCCTGCCGTTTCGATAGTCCCCAGGCCTTTTCCACCTCGATTTACCCAATACAAGTACCTGAGAACAGCAAAGACACAGGGTTAGAGAATCCACTCCAGGGCATGTATACGATTCTGACCAGCCAGGCTGCCCCGGTCGCTCGCACAGACCTCTTATCATTCTACTGGTCAGAATGCTGGAGATTTCTGCTCTCAGATTCAGTAGACTTTGAAAAGTTTGGCTCTATGGTATTCAATTTAGACTTCAAAATTAAGAATTTTTTGAAGCAAATGAGACCTAGGGCGAAAAGGTTGACCTGCTCTCTTATCAACTTAAACACCTAAGACAACCAATGATTTGGAATATATTCTGAAGAAAGTACGACTTACTTCTTTTCAGGAAACACTATGAGTTGCTCTGGCACAAGATCCTTTTCCAAGATTCTGACGTAGCCTCTGCCATCACTTAAACCAGCACAGATGACCCTGGCAAAGCTGCTAGCCCAATACAACTGCCCCGTGAACCAGTCCAAAGAGATACTGTTGATGGTTTTAAGTTCTGGGGATCACAAGAGACAGTGTTATGTTTCCGTGTTCTCCTATACCCGTCTCACCTTGAAAAAAAGGAGTCAGACAAAATTTTTCTACACCTTCTGATCTCAAGGCATATAATGAGGCCAACAGGACATAGGGAATGAATGAGAGCTACTCTGTGTGAGGTATTCCCAGCATACAGTGGGCAGCAAGGAAAGACAAAGGCCTTAGGAGTATAACCAAGACATCCAGGAGAATGCGACCTCAGTTTGGGACAATATTCATTATGAAAGTTTTTGATATATTTTCTGGGAAGGCTGTGATGAATGCTACCTCTTAACTGCCAGCAGAGGATTTCTGTGCATCCAGGAGTATGCTAAGCTCTTCTTCCCCTTAATCCCCACACTTACCCAATGAGACAAGTGCTGTTATCTTCATCTTTTACATGGTGGTTCAAAGGAATTAACAACTCGCTCAGGGTCATATACCAAGTGATGGGGCTGAGACTAACCTTAGCCTGAGCCCGCATCTCTACTTTCCATACAGCCTAACAATCTCATCTCAGACTATGCTCTACAAAGCTCCGACAGAACCAAGCTGTTGCTGCTGCTGCTGCTAAGTTGCTTCAGTCATGTCCAACTCTGTGCGACCCCATGGACTGCAGCCTACCAGGTTCCTCCGCCCATGGGATTTTCCAGGCAACAGTACTGGAGTGGGGTGCCATTGCCTTCTCCGATAGAACCAAGTTACATAAACTGAAATCAAGATTTTATGGACTCTCATGATTCATGACAAGTGAATCAGAGAAGATGTCCAGATGAACGTATATTTCTCACACCATGTTTAAGTAGCTTAAAGAAGCTAGGGCTCTTAATAGCAAGAAATATACCTGGGTAGAGAGGAACAGGGTTTGGCTTCCCAAGAACAAACACATTTAGGACTTCATCCACCCAGAAGTACACGCTTCTCTCTAGATCACATGCAACAGAAGTAGGCCTCGATTTTACAGCTACCAGTATCTCATAGAGGCCTGTTTCTCGATCCAGGATACCAAGTTCTCTGTCTGCTGCAATAAGAATTTTAACAGCATCATCTGCAACAGAAGTAGAAGGTGACTTATGACTATGAAACTTTCTTTCACACCATTCTCCTTAACTAAAGACGTTGGCTAGTGGCCCATGCCAAAACCTACTTATCTCCAAAGTCTGGACTAAGGTGATCTAGAGGAGACCTGGTTGACCACCTGAAGCCTCAATTCCTCCTCTGAACTCTAGCACACTGAAATGAATCTTTGGAACTTTTCTGTCTGATTTCAGATTCAGCCCCTCACCCCTAGACAGAGGTCCTCTCCAGGCTTTATAGACAACAGCCAAATATAATTAAGTGTCGCATCGTGGAAGCAGCACAGGGCAAACTAAGGTCATCAGTTGGTCTCTGGAGCACCTAGCTGGAGATCCTACAGAAAAACTAAATCATTTTAAAGACAAGCACGTGTGCTAAGTCACTTCAGTCATGTCTGATTCTCTGCGACCCAGGGGAATGTAGCCTACTAGGCTCCTCTGCCCATGGGATTCTCCAGGCAAGAATACTGGAGTGGGTTGCCATGCCCTCCTCAGGGGGGGTTTTCCAACCCAGGGATGGAACCCATGTCCCGTCTCCTGTGTTTCCTTCTCTTTACCACTAGTGCCACCTGGAAAGCCCAATCATTTTAAAGACACATAAGAGCAACTGATACTCAAAAACTGATCAACTGACATTATAATAGCAGTTTCTTTATGGAAAGAGAGGAGTCGTCTCCAATACCAGACCCTGAGTCGTCTATATCACTCTTACCTAAGCGCTGCTAAGGATAGAGCAGGGCCTCCACTCTGTTTCCGGTACTGAAACTCACCTGCAACTCGACAGTCGGTGCCATTGTGGAGCTGGTAACCTCGAATACACCCACAGGAGTAAGAGCCGCGTGTGTTATGACATAGCTGGCCACAGGGGCTGTATGCCATCGAGCACTCATCCACATCTGATGACAGAGAGGTGGAAATTAGCGAAGACTGAGGAACAATCCCAAGTATTTTTGCTCTTTGGGGCCACTTTTCAGATGCTCATGGGGCAAGCATGAAGTGGAGATGACTGTGTGGGTCCTAGGATAGAAAATCCCCATGTCCATAGGATTCCCATGTATGTGAGTGCATTGCAGCAGAATCATCAATACACGGACCCTAGATGTGCATCCCTGTTACTCTAGCAGCATTCCTGGGGACGTGACCCATCTCAAGCCAGCCAGAGCCCAATTTAGAGTGAGCTGCAAGGCTGAGCAGAAATCAGAACACATGTGCATTGCTAGTGGGAATGTCAAATGGTACAGCCTCTATGGAAAAGTTTGCTGGTTTCTCAAAAAGTTAAACATAGAATTTACCATGTGACATAGCAGTTCCCCTAGTGTTATATGCCCAGAGTATTGAAAGCAGGGACTCAACGAATGCTTGCACACCAGTGCTTACAGCAGCATTGTCTGCAATAGCCAAAGGGTGGAAATGACGCAAGGGTACATCAACATATGCATGGATAAACAAAATGTGATACACGGTCATCTCTTGGTATCCACACGGGATTGGTTCCAGGACCCCCAGAGAATACCAAAATTCATGGATGCTTATGTCTCTTATGTAAAATAGTTTGGTATTGGCATATGCACATGCTCTCATATACTTTAAGGCATCTCTCAGTTCAGTTCAGTTCAGTCGCTCAGTCGTGTAGTACTCATAATCCCTAATACAATGTAAATAGTTGCTGCTGCTGCTGCTGCTGCTGCTAAGTCACTTCAGTCGTGTCCAACTCTGTGTGACCCCATAGACGGAAGCCCACCAGGCTCCCCCGTCCCTGGGATTCTCCAGGCAAGAACACTGGAGTGGGTTGCCATTTCCTTCTCCAATGTGTGACTAGCAAATTCAAGTTTTGCTTTTTGGAACTTTCTAGAATCCCACACCCCACCCCCACCCCAGTATCTTCAACCCGCAGTTGGTTGAATCTGCAGATGTGGAGCCTGCATATACAAAGAACAAACTGTATGCACAATGGAATATTATTTGGCCTTAAAAGAGGAGGGAAATTCTGATAACTCTTCAACATGAATGCACCTTAAAGACAAGCTAAGTGAAGTTAGCCAGAAACAAAATGACACACACTGTATGATTCCACTTATCCATAGTACTGAAAGAAAGTGAAAGTGAAATTGCTCAGTTGTATCCGATTCTTTGTAACCCCATGGACTGTAGCATACCAGGCTCCTCTGTCCATGGGATTTTCTAGGCAAGGTCTACTCCAAGTACTGGAGTAGGTTGCCATTTCCTTCTCCAGGGGATCTTCCAAACCCAGAGATTGAACCCAGGTCTCCCACATTGCAGGCAGACGCTTTACCGTCTGAGCCATCAGGGAAGCCCAATGCATAGTACTAGAACAGATAAATTCATAGGTAGAAAATCAATAAAGTTTACTAGGGAAGGGGGACAGAGTTACTGCTTAATGAGTACAGGGTTTCTGTCTGGGATGATGAAAAAGTTCTGGAAATAATGTGATGGTTGCACAACACTGTGAATGTACATCAAAATGCACATTGAAAATGATGAAAATGGTAAATGTTAAGTTAGTCCAATAAGAACTTGTAAAGATGAGCCAAACGAATTCTGACCTCCGCAGCTCTGACCATCGGGCTGTAACTGCCATCCAGCTGCACACGAACACCGGACACCCCAGGGTGTGTCCCTGCACTGCCCCTCACAGCCCCCGTTGGCCAGAGAGCAGTTTTTCCCTGGTAGAGACAGACAGGACAGTGGTCAGTACAGATAACATGGTCAAGATCACATGCTTTATAAACCGTGCTGTGTCACAACCTTCCATACTTGTGCAAGGAGTAGATGACTGGCTAAAGATAACCTTTGACCCCGCCCTCGTCCCTAGGAAAGTGGAGGCTTTGTGGGGAGACCAGAGAAGAGGGAAAGTTAGGGATCACAGAGCTGGGGAAAGGTAGACCATCTGGACTAATAGAAGTGTTGGTGTACGGTTCACCCGTGGAGGGACCAGCAGTCTCTCTTCTATTTTCTCTAGAATCTACAGACAGCTGGGACCATTAGTTCAGGAAGTGATATAATAATTTATTAATCCCAATGGATTATCTGTACAGGAACAAAAGCCTGTATTTTGGGTCCTACTGTTTATGCTTCTAGTATCTCTTAAGTGCAAAGCCTCTTTCACGGCCTTAAACAGTACTAAAAGAGCGTTCACCGTAATGTCTAAGATCGATCTGGGGGGAAATGACAGACAGATGACAAAATGACTGGGGACAGATGCCTCTCTTCCTCTGACCCAACTGGAACCAACAGTGATTTTTATCATGAGAACCACCAGGATTTAAAAGTCAGAGCTGTGAGCTGCCTGTTCAGAAGGTTCCTCCTCATCAAGAAAGTCTTTCTCAGTTCTATTTTTTTTAATTAAATTATTTTTAATTGAAGGATGATTGCTTTACAGGATTGTGTTGACTTCTGCCAACCAACATGAATCAGCCATAGGTATACGTATGTCCCTTCCCTCTTGAACCTCCCTCCCACCTCCCCCCCCGCAATCCCACCCCTCCAGGTTGATAGAGCCCAATTTGAGTTTCCTGAGTCATACAGCAAATTCCCACTGGCTATCTGTTTTACATATGGGAATGTTACTCTCCATACATCCCATGTTACTCTCTCCATGCATCCCACCCTCTCCTCCCCTCCACCCCCAACTGTGTCCAGAAGTCTGTTCTCTACTGTTTGTGTCTCCACTGATGCCCTGCAAATAGGTTCATCATTCCTCAGTTCTTTGGCTAAATCTTTAGAGAATTTGCCCTTTTGTCTTGAACAAATGATTTGCTCCTTTGTGGCAAAGTTTATGTTCCTTATTCCAGAATTTTAGGAGCCCTGTAGTTTGGGGGCTATTTAGCTAATCTAGTTTCATTAAGCTACAACACAGAATGGCCCTCAGTTTCTACAGTTCAGGTAACATTTCCTCGAATTCAGGAGACAAAAGCCAAGGGCTGGAACTGCTTCTAAAGGAGTTTGAGCCCCGGAGTTGTCTCAGAGAGTAGACCCCCATGATAACTAAGGTTCTGGCTTGTTTCATCTTACCATCTCCTCTCCCATGTTAAGCAGAGCAGTTGATTTCTTACCACATGTGATGGGTTCATCAGCACCATCTGTGCAGTCCAGTTCCCCATCACACATCAGGGATTCTAGAATGCATCTCCCCTCATCACATCCAACCATGCCTTCTGGACAGGAAGCTGTGCAGGAAGTTAAGCATTCTTTTCATTAATATTTGGAGTGGTAGTAAAAATAGACAAGTCTTACAGCCAGGAAGGGAGGAGGCACTATTTCTATAACCCAAGGCAAATCTAGGCTGGAAAGGAAGTTATCTTTTTAGCAGAGTTTTCAGGAACTGGGACTTAAGATTTGATAGTAACAATGTTAAGACATCAGGGCACTGGATTGAAATTGTATCAAAATTGACCTGAGCTGGGGTCGGACACAACTGAGAGACTTGACTTTCACTTTTCACTTTCATGCATTGGAGAAGGAAATGGCAACCCACTCCAGTGTTCTTGCCTGGAGAATCCCAGGGACAGGGGAGCCTGGTGGGCTTCCATCTATGGGGTCACACAGAGTTGGACACGACTGAAGTGACTTAGCAGCAGCAGCAGCATTAAATAGTTCTAACTGAAGTCATATTAAAGTCAGATAACATTAGCCCTAAAAAAATACTCTCTTAAGAAACCAGGTTATAAATTACTATAAAAATGTTAGAATCTGAACACATTTACTATTACAGATTTAACTCTATGGAAGAATAGTGAACGGTACTGAAGTTCATTTTAAAAAATTGGAGTTTCTGCTACACTGTGTATTGAGGGTTAAAAAAAAAAAAGGAATGTAGCAGTCACCGTGTTTTGGGGAGGCTGTCTATTTTTTAGAGCCGAATGTTCCCGTTCCATATTCACCACACAAGGATGTAGACATCTGTTAGGAGACTGCCTCCGGATGCTGGCGCTCAGGTGTTCTGCAAGTTGGCCAGACTTGAACAGCAGAAACAGTCTAGGCTGTGCTGCGAGTGTCCACTGCAGTTGCTATTTAAGCACTGTTTTATGTTTCCATGGATAAGGAAATCTTGGTTATTGCTAGGAAACACTCCATGTTTAGATATAGGATGGGAGTCTCAGTCATAGGGATTAAAGCACCGCTTGCAGAAAGGAACCCACATGGTCCAACCTTTCCTTTAACGAAAGGTGGGGCGGGCCGAGACTCACCACAGCCCTGCTCGTCTGAGGAGTCCCCGCAGTGGTCCACGCCATCACACCGCCAGCCGTCCGGGATACACAGCCCGTTCTTGCACTGCCACTGCCCACTCAGACAGTGGTGGGGGGGGCAGAGTGCATCCCCGAACTGCCCTCCACAGTCCTCACTGACATTGCAGGGGTCCCAGGCATCTCGGCACCGCGGATCTCCTGGACACTGGGTTTTCGGATGTGGACACGCTGTCCTTCTCTCTAAAAGGCAGGAGTTAGCTGGGTGAGGTAGAACACCCCCATCATGGCCTTATTATTTAGGGATTTACGATTTGCTCATGAATTTAATCTGTAGAAAACCGAGAATGGGAGGGGATGGGAGCTGTCAGAGATGTGGCCATAATTTTGTGATCTGACGTTTCACCCCAAAATAGGTTTTAAGTCAATAAAGTCATCTTTTTTTTTTTAAGACTTTTTTTTGGGGGGTGGCTGTGATACATTTTTAAAGTCTTTATTGAATTTGTTACAATATTGTTTCTATTTTATGTTTTGGTTTTTTGGCTGCAAGGCATGTGGGATCTTAGCTTTCCAACCGGGATCGAACCTACACCCCTGCATTGGAACGTGAAATCTGAACCACTGGACCGCCAGGAAGTCCCAAGCTAGTAATCTTCATTTTAGGTAGTTTTGAAAAATGGAGAAGTGAGTGAAAACAGTCATCTGCAATAAGGGAGACAATGTAAAGTCTGGATTTAGCATATAGGCAGAAGACTACTTTGTGACGGGCTTCCCTTAAGACAGTTGATGCTAATCAATGCAGCTAATAAACAGAATGTGGCTGAAGATAGAAAGATAAGCTGTACACACCGCAGTTAACCTCATCAGAGCCATCTAAGCAGTCGCCAACACCATCACAAAGCCAGTGGGAGGAAATGCATCTTCCGTCATCACACTGCCAGGCCTGCGGGTGTCCACGACACACCTCCTCTGTTGGGTCAGCAGCAGTTCCAAGGAGAGGAACAAAGGAAGAGGTGCTTGTCAGGGCGCTATCAGCTTTTAAATTTGGATTTCCTATCAGGTATTTTCATTAGCAAAGGAATAATTCATTCCTGATTTGTCCCTGGAGTGAACCCTAAACCGGCCCATCCTTTTCATGTTACTTTTGACGACATCACTCAGTAGCCCTACCTTGCAGGCCATCAGTCAGCAGATCAGTAGATATCACCTCATATATCTAGATATAGATATACATATATGGTTGAGTCCCTTTGCTGTTCACCTGAAGCCATCACAACACTGTGAATCGTCTATACACCAGTACAAAATAAAAAGTTTAAAAAATAAAAAATCTAACATCTCTTTTCCATTATTCTTCTTGAACACCATTGTCCACTTCTGTGACAATGGAAGCATTTTACATCTCTGCTGTCCCAAATGGCAGTCACCAGTCACACGCGGCCATTGAGCTCTTGAAATCTGGCCAGTGCGATCCAGAAATTGAACTTTATTTGTATTCATTTAAATAAATTTAAATCCTGACATGTGGCTGCTGCTGCTGCTGCTGCTGCTAAGTCATTTCAGTCATGTCCGACTCTGTGTGACCCCATAGACGGCAGCCCACCAGGCTCCCCCGTCCCTGGGATTTTCCAGGCAAGAACACTGGAGTGGGTTGCCATGTCCTTCTCCAATGTGTGAAAGTGAAAAGTGAAAGTGAAGTCGCTCAGTCGTGTCCGACCCTTAGCGACCCCATGGACTGCAGCCTACCAGGCTCCTCCATCCATGGGATTTTCTAGGCAAGAGTACTGGAGTGGCTTGCCATTGCCTTCTCCGGACATGTGGCTGCTGCTAGTCACTTCAGTCGTGTCCGACTCTGTGTGATCCCATAGACGGAAGCCCACCAGGCTCTCCCATCCCTGGGATTCGCCAGGCAAGAACACTGGAGTGGGTTGCCATTTCCTTCTCCAATGTGTGAAAGTGAAAGTGAAGTCGCTCAGTCGTGTTCGACCCTTAGCGACCCCATGGACTGCAGCCTACCAGGCTCCTCCATCCATGGGATTTTCTAGGCAAGAGTACTGGAGTGGCTTGCCATTGCCTTCTCCGGACATGTGGCTAGTGGCCCCTAAATTAATTCAGTTTTATAGGTTTACTATCCTTTTGACATTTGAGACTCTATTAAGACCTCAGGCAACCTGGGAACTCGGGGGCTTAATTAGACCTTCAAGTATTTCCACCAAAGTCTGACTACAGGCCGAACCTAGTCAACTTGAGGAGCTGGGCTGAGATGTCTGGGGGCTCGAGCCCAAGGCATTTCTGCAAGTCTGAAATTTTACCCTAACCTGTAATAGTACACATTTTGATATCCAAGGTTTCATGTTAAATTACAGTAAGTGACCACCCCAGGGATGTGCATGAGGAGGACACTCACCCAGTGCTGTGGGGGTTTTCCTCTTTTAATGAGGAACGTCTGCCTCCAAATTCACTGCACCCCCAGGTGCCAGGCACCAAGTGAGAGGCTTTCCTCACCAAGTCCTCCAGCCTCCCTTCTGGGGTTTTAAGTTCTCTCAGCAGAGACGGACTCGAAATTTATTTCAGGAAGACGTTTACCAAACAGCTAACTGACTTCTATTGATTTTATAGTTTTTATCCCCAACTTGAAAGCTGTTTTTCAGTCACATAAAAGCTCTAAGCATATAAAAGTTGAAGTAGTTTATTGTCTACAAAAGTAATTGTGTACACAATTGTGTACACACAATTTTATATACAATAAACACTTTTTATATACAATAAACACACTTTTATATACAATGAACTACTTCAACTTTTATACACAACACACAATTGTGTACACAATGCAGGGGTTTTCTATCATGGAATCCCGGTAGTATTCCAGTTTGAGTAACGCTGTCTCAGATGTTTAGGTCTGAATTTAAGATGAGGAGCCAGACTCTTGCTGGATTTTTCCATCCCAAGTCTCCCTCCACATGTTTTGCACAGCAGGGTTGCCAATACTTTAAGACACATCACTGGCCTTCCCCACCAAAAGCCTGCAACAACCCAGAGCTCCCAATGTTTTAGAACACTTCCTAAGAGGGTGAAAACTGTCAGCGAGGCCTGTAGACCGTGGACCAGGTGTGGGTGAGTGCATGATACATAACGCAGCACAGCTGGGAGACCGCTTACCGCACTGCTCGTCCGCCCCATCCGGGCACTCCTGCTCTCCGCTGCAGAGCCAGGCCACAGGAATGCACCTCCCACCACATGCAGCTTGCCTCGTCATGTGACACCGTATTTCATCTGCATTGGATGACCAAGAAGCAAAGCCATCAGAGTTCCTGGCTTCCTTGGGTCCAGGAGACCTTTTCCTGATAAGCTGAAGTCAGTGTTCTCCTTGGAAGACCTTCCTGACTACTACTGAGGAGGATGCTAGCCAGTTCAGTACCCTAAAAACACTTGTGATTTCACCGGTGATGATCCTTGGGGACTATTCTTTCTGATGCTGTGGAGTCGCTATGGGGGGCTGTCATTCACCTCCTCGTTGTCCTGTTAGAATGGCTCAGACTTGCACTTGTGCTTTGATAAAATATGACTACTTCCTCCAAGTCCAATTTGGTCTTAAAAACTCAAGAGTATGAAGAGTTGCAAATTTAGAGGTTTGGGCTCAAAGCACTTGACCATACTTTACTTTTAGACATGTGTAGATATAACTTCAAGTGAAGTTAGGGTTTGGGGTCCTACATGGCATCTTTATAAGCTTCTAGCAGCCTGGTTACATACACTTAAGTTTTTGGTTATTTGTAGGACATTGATTTATATTATCGGTTTTATTCACATCATAAACTTGAGTTTATCAACTCTGAATGATTAATGGTCACATATAAGTCTGTTATGGATTTGGTACTCAGAGGAAAACACTGGAAAGGCCTGACTGTATTTAGTTTACTTCTTTGTCCTAACTTTCAAAGAGAAAAAGTCAATCCTTGGTTCCAAGAAAATATAAATTACATGGCCCATTCAGTAGAATTTTCTGCAAGACACAGTGAAGACCCAGCCGTCCTACCTCAGGGACAATGTGTGCATGTGGATGGAAAGTTGTGTGCAAAGCCATGTCTTGGGGGTTGACAATGGAAGCCCACTGCCTAGACTTCACCTTCTTTGGTAAGGACCAGACTTTAGCCTTACTTATATCCATCTAAGATAGTGCTTTTAGCATAGTTACTCAATGTTTGATTTTAAAATGCTGGCTTATAAATTGCATTATAACTGAAAGACTCAGAAGGTACAGGTTATTACTGAATAGCTCACAACTTTGCCAGCTACTCACATACTATCCAGGTGATGCCATTTAACTGGACCAAAACCATCCATCTGAGAGCAGGTAAGGTCAGCAACCCCTAAGATGTATCCCAGGCTCAGTTTTCAGGCTACTCAGTTGGAGTTTTGGTTAGAATACTCACTAACAACATCATCCTGGGAGACTTACTGCCTTGTCTATAAAGTCAGGATAGTGAATAAGTAGTTCCAAAAGGAAAATTCAAGGATTAAATGAGCACAAAATCACTTGGCATAAACCCAGCAAATAAATGCTCCTGGGCTCTTTTGCCACCTCTTCTAGCAGATCCTTCCAGAAGGATCCCAGTTAGGGTTGCAGTCAACCCTCAGAGACTTGCACTGCTAGGCGAGTCTCACCTAAATCACTATTCTGTCCTGGGGATTCTCAGTCTGGAGACCCAGTGTGCCCATGGATTCTACACACCATCTGTAGATGAGTCTCAAACATGACTTTTCAAATTTAGGTACATGCTTGCTGTGAATAAATTTAAACTTTACTAATCTAGCTACATATTAAATTTACAGTAGCTTTCTCATAGTCTGTCAATATACAAAGCATATTGTGTACAATATACAAAGCAGATCACACACTGTTTGTTCTACAATAGACGTCATAAAGATGTCTTCACACCAGAAGGCTTCAGGAAACACTGCTTAGTGAAAAAGGCAAGTAACTTTAAATCCCAGTTCAGGAGTGGGGCAGACAGACCACACAGAGGGAAGGGCTTCCCGCCACAACAGAGACCCTCCACCAAGTTAGGGGGAAACCCTGAGTGTTAGAATTGCTCCTGGAAGACAGACAACTCAGAGATAAAGGGCCATCTCCTGCAAACCAGTTCACAGTACCTTGACCAAGAAAGTGCCTGCATACTTGAACAAATGATTTTAAGCCTGCCTCCATCCTTGAGGGCTAATCAGGAGTACCAATCAGGAGAGATGCAGTCCCGCAGGCCAGGTGGTCTGACAAACGCTGGGCAGCTCCTGCACCGGCTAAGTCACCAGCCACCGACCCTAGACGAGCTGAGGACGTCTCAGTCACCCTGGGACCCAACTCAGCTCTCCTCTGCCTTGCGGTCCGCCTGCACCTAAGTGGTATTAACAAGTGCCCCTCCAAGTTGCTTGCTAACCGCACCTCAGGACCAGGATCCGTCGCCCCCGCGACTGTTGGTAGAGAGAAGCGTCTCCTCCCAAGGTCTCGGGCCTCCAAGAGGCTAAATTTGCTGCCTGGTTAAACCTTGGCGGCGGGCGCATCAGAGACCCGGGCTAGAAAGCCAATCCCAGTCCCCAGGGACGCTCGGGGAAGAAAGAACCTAGGAGGGAGGGTGTGCCAAGCCCTCAGGTGCGGAGAGAGCTCCCTAACCCTGCGGCTCGAGGGCCAGAGAGGACAAGACAGCCAGTCGGTCCGCCGAGCCAACCCACCCAGCGGGCTTGTTAAAAGCTAAGGGCTGAGAAACAGGGGCCCCTCCAGATGGTCCAGCCTCGCCCTCCCGGATAAAAGGTCACCGCAGGACGGGGAGACGGGCGCACCCCTAGCGAGGGCGCCCCAAGCTCCCCTCTGCCCCCGCCCCGCAGCGTCCCTCCCCGGGGGCCCCACTCACCGGTCGTGGAGCCCCCGAGGCCGCCCAGTGCGGCCAGCACGGGAAGCAAAAGCAGAAGGAGCGCCTGGCGTCCCATGGCCGCGAGGGGACAGCGCGGGGACCCGGGCGCGCTGCGCGTGGATGCCGCGGGCGGGCGGAGCGCCCCGGGCGCCCAGGAGGCTTTAACTCGCGCTCCCGCCCCGCGAGGGGAGCGCCGGCGGCTGTGGGCGGGGTGTGCGGGGAGTTGGCGCCTCCAGATCCCCGAGAAGAGCAGCGGGGACGCAGTGGGGCTGCAGATTGAGCCGGGGCGCCTCGCACGCGTCTCCCCCGGAGGTGCTCGGTGACCGTGAGTGCCTGGCACCCTCGCGCCCCTCCTGCAGCAGGACAGCAGACGCTCAGATGATTCAAGGTCCTTGTCGCACTTAATTAAGGTAGGGATGGTCGGCCTTACTTAAGGCTTTTCAAACTTTGTTTTTTAAAAATTAAGTATCATTGATTTACAATATTGTGTTGATTTCTGCGGTACAGAAAAGTGGTTCAGTTATATATACGTTTTTATATTCTTTTCCATTACGGTTTATCAGAGGATATTGAATACAGTTCTCTGCGCTACACAGTAGGACCTTGTTGTTTGTGCATTTTATATATAATAGTTTGCATCTGCTAACTCCAAACTCCCACTCCATCGTGCCCCCATCCCTCTCCCCCTTAGCAACCATAAGTCTGTTCTCCACGTGAGCCTGTTTGTTTCCCAGATATCATTTGTGTGATATTTTAGATTCCACATGTAAGTGATATCATATGGTATTTGCCTTTTTCTTTCTTATTTCATTTAGTGTGATAATCCTAGTTCCATCCACGTTGCTGCAAATTTTACTGAACCAAACTCGGGTCTGCTTGCCCCAGGGCAGTGAGGTCAGTCTACTAATTTCAAACAGCTGGTTGTGGGAAAGGACCTTAGAGCCTTTATTACAGGGCCAAACTAGTCATAGAGGGCAGCTAGTGCTTAAAAGACCCAAACTCCCAAAGGCTTTCAGGGAAAGGGTTTTAAAGACAGAGTGAGGGAGTAGGGTTGTGGGGTGTGATATCAGCTCCTGGACATTCTTCTGATTGGCTGATGGTAAGGTAATCAGGGGTCTTCCCTTGTGGCTCAATTGGTAAAGAATCTGCCTGCAATGCAGGAGACCTGGGTTCAATCCCTGGGTTGGGAAGATCCCCTGGAGAAGGGAAAGGCTACCCACTCCAGTACTCTGGCCTGGAGAATTCCATGGACTATACAGTCCATGGGGTTGCAAAGAGTTGGACTCACTGAGCAGCTGTCACTTTCACAAGGTAATCAGGAGTCCACATCACTAACCTGGGTGCAACCGATCTGGTGTCTACTTGATTATGGGAAACATATGAATAGTTAACTTTTCTCACCTGGTGGCCCTTTTAGTATCTGCAAAACAACTCATAGGACATGGCTCAGAATAGTCTCTATAGCCCTTAAGAAACTAAAGGTCCTTGATTTTGTTTAATGGTTAAACTATTATTATTTTGTCTTGCTTCACTGTTTTCTTTTCTTTCTGAATTTTTTCCACTTTTAATTAAATGTATTCTTTGACTAAAGTTTTTTTGCAGACAGAAAGCAGGCTGAGGACACAGAGTGGGGGTAGTTGATCTGGGAAGGCCCCATAGGGTCCTGCTGAATTGTGCAAATGTCGTTATTGTTTTTTATGGCTGAATCATATTCCATCATATATATGTACCTCATTTTCTTTATCCATTCATCTGTTGAACATTTAGGTTGTTTCCATGTCTTGGCTATTGTGAATAGTGCTACTATGAACATAGGAGTGCATGTATCTTTTTGAATTGTAGTCGTATCTGGATATATGCCCAGGAGTAGGATTGTTGAATCATATGACAACTCTAGTTTTTTGAGGAACCTCCATACTGTTTGCCATAAATGGCTGCATCAACTTACATTCCCACCAACAGTGTAGGAGGGTAACCTTTTCTCTACACCCTCTCCAGCACTTGTTATTTGTGGACTTTTTTTTTTTTAAGATGTATTTTTTTAATTTTTGATGGTGCTGGGTCTTCATAGCTGCTCGCAGGCTTTCTCTATTTGTGGAGATCGGGGGCCGCTCTCCATTTGTGGTGTGCGGGCTTCTCACAGCAGTGACTTTTCTTGCTGCAAGGCTCTTCTCTTGTTGTTAGGGCTCTAGGGCGCACGGGCTCAGTAGTTGCGGCTCCCGGGCTCTAGGGCACAGGCGCAGTAGTTGCGGCTCGTGGTCACATAGTTTCTCCACAGCATGTGGGATCTTCCCAGAACAGGGATCAAACCCATGCCCCTTGCATTGGCTGGCAGATTCTCAACCACTGGACCACCAGGGAAGCCCTATTTGTGGACTTTTTAATGATGGCCATCCTGACTGGTGTGAGGTGGTACCTTTTCGTAGTTCCTTTTTTTGAATTTCAAACTATCTTTTTTAACACTTTAAAAATATATTTCAAATTTATTACTCATGCTGCATGAATGATTTTGGAATTATATTTCTTGCCAAGGTATATGTTGTGTATAGCCAAATGGAAAATATATGTGAGAAGGGGGAAAGGGGGAGCTTTCACACAAACTGACTGTCCAAGTGATTGCTGAAATAAACTTGAGGACTCAAATGAGTAATAAAAAACATAGTGTGTTCATTGTGTTAAAAAAAAACACTGTAACAATAAGACAGATAACAAAAAGCCTATAGTATCTGTGTATCAAACAAGATGGCATTGGGGCTGTGGGGCTCCCATACAGGGCTGGGAAGGTGGCCCCCTCTTCTTGGGAAACAGGCCTGGATTTCTTGGAGCCGATCCTGGACCCTGGGTGACATGTCAGCCTCCAGGACTTAGAAGGCTCTGAGCTAAAGCATCTAGGCCTGGTTGGGCCATTGTCAGGCCTCATAAGGCCCCAGTAAGGGCAAGAGGCTAAGAAGGATGGGCTTGTATATGTCAGAGGAGCGGGATGACTCAAGCAGGCTCTGTATTCTTCATCCAGTTACTGCCCCTGCACTCTTAGGGTGTCAAGCTGATCTGGCCTCTGGCTCTATTCAAGCAGCCACTTTGCCTCTCAGAATAATCAATAAAGAAAATGCTTGCCACCATGCTGGTGGGAGTAGGAACAAGAGGGTCTTAACAGATACACACTGATAGATGAGCAAGACTGTGAACAAGTTCCTGGGGGTTTTCAGGGTCAGGAGCACCTCCTTGGGAGCCCAGTCAAGAGAGACAAGTTTATCACAGGGTGTCGTCATTGTAGTTTTGCTTTGCATTTCGTTAATAATTAGCAGTGTTGAGCATCTTTTCATGTGCCTGTTGGCCATCTGTATGTCTTCTTTGGAGGAATGTCTATTTAGTTCTGCCCATTTTCAATCAAGCTATTTGGTTTTTGTTGTTGTTGAGTTGTATGAGCCATTTGTATGTTTTGGAAATTAAGCCCTTGTCGGTCTGTTGTTTGCAAATATTTATTCCAAGTCCTGTAGGTTGTCTTTTCATTTTGTTTATGGTTTCCTTTGCTATGCAAAAGCTTGTAAGTTTGATTAGATTCCATTTATTTTAGCTTTTATTTCTATTGCCTTGAAAGACTGACCTAAGAAATCATTGGTATAATTTATGTCAGAGAATTTTTTACCTTTGTTCTCTGCTAAGAGTTTTATAATGTCATGTCTTATGTTTAAATCTTTAAGGCATTTTGAGTTTATTTTTGTGTATGTGTATTCTCACTTCATTGATTTCCATTGACTGTCCAACTTTCCCAGCACCCTTTGCTAAAAAGACTTTTTCCCATTGTGTATTCTTGCCGCCTTTGTTGAAGATTAATTGACCATAGGTATGTGGGTTTATTTCTGGCCTCTCTGTTCCATTCATTCATGTGTCTATTTTTGTGCCAGTATCACACCGTTTTGATTACTGTAGCTTTTTACTATTGTCTGAAGTCTGGGAGGATTATGCCTGCTGCATTATTCTTTCCCCTCAGGATTGCTTTGGCCATTCTGGGTCTTTTATGGTTCCATATAAATTTTAGGATTATTTGTTCTAGTTCTGTGAAAATGTCATGGGTAATTTGATAGGGATCACATTAGGTCTGTAGATTGCTTTGGGTAGTATGACGATTTTAACAAGAGTCTTCCAAATCCAAGAGCATGAGATATCTTTCCATTTCTTTGAATCATCTTTGTGTTTTATAGTTCTCAACATAATAGAACTTTCACCTCCTAAGTATTTTTTTGGGGGGGAGGGGGAATGGGTTGGTATTATTTTTATGTGTCCACAAAACACCTGGAAACCTCCTAAATAAGCAGACTCTGCTCCTGCAGGTCCAGGGAGGAGCCTGAGTATCTAACAGACTCTTAAGGTGAAGGTGAAGTCACTCAGTCGTGTCCGACTCTTTGCGACCCCACGGACTATAGCCTACCAGGCTTTCCCATCCATGGGATTTTCCAGGCAAGAGTACTGGAGTGGCTTGCCATTTCTTTATCCAGAGGATCTTCGCGACCCAGGGATCAAACCCAGGTCTCCTGCATTGTAGGCAGACCCTTTACCATCTGAGTCACCAGGGAAGTCCTAGGTGATAAGTTTGTCCATTGCCCTCAGACCTCACTTTGAAAAAGCAAGGGTTTGAGGGCCACAAACCGAGGCCATCACTGTGACTGCAAACCTGCATGGGCCCCTTGCTGCCTCCTGTCTTCCCACTTGGGCAGTGAGGCCTTCTTGACCCGTGTCTGTAATGACAGCTGAGACAGCCGTCCTCTTTAGCTGGTGATCAGCACGCTGTTAATACTGATTAACAGCACAAAAGTCCTGAAAAACACTCTTCCCCTTTTAGCCTCTGTCACAGCCAGGAGGAAAATGCTTTAGTAAACAGTTGGGGGACTTCCCTGGTGGTCCAGTGATTAAGACTTCGCCTTTCAAGGCAGAGGGTGCGGATTCAATCCTCCACAGGAACCTAAGATCCCACATGCCTCAGGGCCAAAAAAATCAAAAGATAAAACAGAAGCAATATTGTAAAAGATTCAACAAAGACTTTAAAAATGGTCCACATCCAAAAAAGTTGGATATAGATGTGTATCAAATTTAAAGGCTCTGAATCAGAGTCACACATAATCCCTGTAGGATGGTAGACTTGAAGAATTCAGAGGTCATTTTACCCAAATGCTGCCATTTAGGAATGAGATGGTGGATAAAAATGAGACTGTGTGACACATGCCAGGGAGGCTCAGACCACCCTCCCACCCCCTTCCTCAGCTCAGCTGTGACATTCCTTCTTTCCAGTCCACCAGGAGAAGTAAGTGTCAGATTCTTGGAGAGAACACGATGGGGTTTGAATTTAGATGGAAACTGGCAGGGAACATTTATAGTGTCTGGGAATGAAAGGCAGCAGTAAAACACATAGAAAATCGAATTGCAAAGTGCCTTCTTAGGTTTTATTTGCAACACAGTCCTCCAACAGCTTTCTTTTAAATCATACCTCCTCTTCATTTTCACTGCTGGTCCCATCAAACCACACTTTGAAGATATCAGAATGCCATATGCTATGGAACTTTAAAGTCATTGTAGGCTCTGATTACATAAACCAATTAAAAGGACCCTTCTGCTTTTAACAAAAATCTAAGATGCATCGATTTCTGCTGAAATGTTGCTGCTTTGGAACCAGATTATTTGAGATGCTTAATGATGTTCGGTGACACAGAGGTATAAGAATATAGACCAGTTTTCCTCACTGGTCCTCAAAGAGGCATTGAAGCTAGTGGTAAGGTGCTTGGGATGGGGGTATGAAAGACCTGGGTTCTAGTCTCAGCTAAACAAGACCATATGCACACAGAAATAGCAGCTTTATTGATGGTATGGGTTAAGAGCTGATGCTCAGATACAGCCAACATCAGCTCTTAACCCATACCATCTGAGGACGCCACAGACACAGATGATAGAAATAAGTGATTTAAATAAGGTTCCTCTTTATCTTTGGGCTTCTTTGGTGGCTCAACTGTAAAGAATCCCCCTGCCAATGCAGATAATGATGCAGAGATCAATCCCTAGGTCGGGAAGATCCCCTGGAGAAGAAAATGGCAACCCACCCCAGTGTTCTTGCCTGGGAAATCCCATGAACAGAGAAGCCTGGTGGGCTACAGTCCACAGGGGTCATGAAAGAGTCAGACACTACTTAGCCACTAAGCAGGTTATCTTTAAATCATTATATTCTCTCTATTGAACGTTTTCATGCAAGTCCTATATGACAAGCATGAAAATTCACACCTTCATTGAATTCATTTAACAAATTCTCAAACACCTCCCCTGTTCCAAGCACTATTCAAGAGCAGAGGATACATCAGAGAACAAAAGCAATAAGGTTTACATTCCAGAAATGATTCAGAGGGGCAGTGGTATGTGTAGTTTGACCCAAAAGCAGAACAACAGGCCTAATGATGAAAGCAATCTATCTTGTGCTCTGTCTTCTAAACTCATCACATAGGTTGAGAAAAGCATTCTCCCTGGAGGCATTTGCCAAACCTGCAAAGGGAGGGGGAACAGGTGGTCTCGGGGACAAAGGGAGAGATCAGAGTCCAGGGAGCCTGACGCAGCTGAATTGTGGGGAGCTGAGTGCTGGAGAGGAGGGCGCCACACAGAAAAATTTCTGCACAGGGGTTCATTGGCTGAATTCTAAGCTGTCCACATACCCAGTGAGATTCTGTGGGTCCAGATGAAAAATGACCACTTAAGAGCTAGTTATAACCTGAACAACAACTGACCTTGAAAGGGTTCAAGACATTAGAGCAGTTGTTGAACACCTGAAACATTCTGTAGATGCCTACAAGGCCACTAGCCCTTAAGTAAAGACTACTCATAAAATTATTAAGGACCACCCCCCAACCAAAGAGGTTTCTAGGTGACAATCAGAGAGGTACAGTATTTCCCTGTACCTATCAATATTTTCTATATCATATATTAAAACAGAATTTTAAACATGATTAATTCAAACAGAATAATAAATTGATTACATGTTAACAGAAATGACATATTTTTATGAAAAATAATCACACTTTCCAAACTACAAAAAAAATTAGAGCGGTGGCAGGATTTTACATTTTTGAAAATCTTTTTAATGAGACTGATAGAAGACAGCTGTATTTTCATATGTGGTTTTGCATTCAATCTGTTATGATATGTTGTTTTGGTTGCCGTATAAGAGGAAAATCTGGCCTCACACTGATATGTGTTGGCCACAGAAATATTTCACAAGCCTTTTCAGATCATTGTAAATATTCTTCTTTGTTACTGTTATGGGTTCAATAGTGTTTCCCCCCAGAAAGGAAGTCCTAACTCCTAGGACTTCAGTATGTTGACCGTACTTGGAACTAGGTTCTCTACAGATTTCATCAAGTTCAGACGAGGGCATTAGCGTGGTTCCTAATACATTTTGACTGGTGGGTTGATAAGAGGAAATTTCAGACACAGACATGCAGAGAAGGAAAACACTGGGAAGAGAAAAAGACACAAGGAGATGGTTATGAGAAGGTGGAGACAGAGTTGGAAATTAGGCTGCCACAAGCCGAGAACCATCTGGGGCCACCAGAGGCTAGGAGAGGCAGGGAAGAATTCTTCCTCTCGAGCAGCGGTCCCCAGCCTTTTTGGCACCAGGGACCGGTTTCGCGGAAGGCAATTTTTCCACTTACTAGGATTGCAGGGAATGGTTTCGAGACGATTCAAGCACACTGCATTTATTGTGTACTTTAGTTCTGTTGTTATTACATCAGCTCCACCTCAGATCATCAGGCACGAGATCCTGAAGGTTGAAGACCACTGATGGAGCCTTCAGAGAGCTCGTGCCTGCTTAACTTCAGACTTCTGGCTTCCACAATGTGACATTAATACGTTTATGTTCTTCTAAGCCAACTAGTTTGTGGGTTATGTCAGCTCTATGAAAGTAATGTAGATACCAAGACTTAAGAAATTTCTCAAAGGTTAGCTGTCGTGTGAAATCTGAAACCGTATCAACAAGCATTTCGTACTGTCTTTATTAAAATCTATTGGCCTGTTTTATACTGTGGGTGGATCTTCTAACCATGCAAAACTGTAACTTCATATTTTGCTCATTTGAAAAATATTGGTTCATTAAGTTACGTTGATATTCCAAATGTTGACACCTTCCACTGTACAATATTTTGAAAATTGAACTTGTTAAAACAATTTCTGATGACATTTGTAGCGATGTTAACTATTGGGAAGCTATCAAGCTCATGATGATGGATTCGAAAATTCTAATTTTCCCTTGAAAGCTCAAATTCTATCATTGGGAAAAAAAATGTCATTTTCCTTAAAGTGACACATACTCACTCTTTGTTTTTTGAGAAACATGTGTGCCAAGCACACAAATCTTAATAACCAGATGTCTATCAGTCATTCTTTCCAGTAAAAATGATATTCTGTGAAAAGAGTGGCTAGGTATGCTTGTAACTGCAGAAGTTTTTTTCCTCCTCAAATCTTGACATTCAGCAGAAGGGCTTATACAAACTTCCCATGTAGTATTGTGTGCTGTGTTATGCTGATGTAATAGCAGTGTTAAAAAGCCTATGCCCTTCAGGGTTAAAATTTAATAAAGTTAATAATTTTTACTACATCATTAAATATATTCTTAAGTGAGACAGGTATATTTTACACATTATTAACTGGGGATTATCTGTAGAAACTAAGGCCTTTGCTATGTAAAGTAAATATTGAACTGTCTCCAATTAATTAATGTTCAGGTAACAAAAGACGTATTAATATGTCTCTGATCAATCAGTTGTTAAAACTCAAAGCGTGTAGTGGTGAAAGGTAAAATGACCACTAGTACGGGTTGGTGCTACCACCTTGATGCATACTAAGGAGTCAGTAGTTTTATCCACCACTGGTTTTTTGCTTTTTTTTTTACCATCAGTGTAAATATCAGCACACCAAAAAGGTGCATCGTACTTTGGTTTTATTTTGGAAACAGTTTTGACCTTGGAGGCCTACAAACTATACTTTTAGATTACAGAGATTTTTGCTTTGTTTTTCGTTTTTTGACCTCAGACTTGCACCAAGTGTTAAGCAGGATGTGAAGCATCTGGAACTCTCATCTTTTGCTGGTGAGGATGTAAAATAGAACAACCAGTTTAGGAAAACAGACTGCTTCCTGTGAAATTAAACATCGACTCTATATGTGACTCAGCAATCCCTCTTCCAGATATTAAACCAAGAAAAAGGATGTGTCCATAAAAAGACTTTCGCATTAATACACATTAATTTTGTAGCTACTTTATTCACTCTGGCCCTCAACTGTAATCACACAGATGTTCATCAAAACGTGAATAGTTCAGCAACGTGTGTGGTGTAGCCAAACAACAGAATACTATTCAATGTTTTAAAAAAAGGACAACTATTGATATGTCCGATAACATGGATGAATCTCAGAAACATTGTGTTAAGCAAAGTAGACAAACCCAAAAGAATACACATTGTATGATTCCATTTATATGATGGTCTAGAACAGAAAAACTAAACTATGGTTTTAGAATTCAGACTACTGGTTGCCTGAGACTGGTGACATTAACTGGAAAAATATACAAGGAAACTTTTGGAGTTGATGGAAATACTTTATATCTTGCATGAGATAGTGGTTGCACAGCTATATTGATTTGTTGAAACTCATTTAACTGTCTGCTTAAAACAAAGGCATTTTATTGTAAACTATACTTGAAGAGATTTTTTTGATTGTTTTTTAAATGATTAGGCTCAGTTGACTTCTTTTTTTAACTTGAATCCTAGCTCACCTTTAAAGGATAAATAATTTGAAAACTATTAAGACAATCTGTTAAAAAATTACACATCAGAGAAAAATATGGAAATAGTGCCAATTTGTCTTATGAGATTAGCGTAATTTTAATTCTTCATAATAGACAAGCTTTACACATGAAAATGGAGGTAAAAGTCTGCAAAAATTAAGTAGTAATATAACTAAATGAAATTATGTCAAGTAGTTTAAAAGAACATAATACTAAATAGCTAGTAGGGTTTATTCTGGTCATGCAAATTTGATTCACCATTAAGAAGGTTATTAATTACTGTAAATATTAAAGGATTAATACTATATTATCCATATAATTAGTAAATATAAATATATGCTCAAAATCTCAATGAAATTCAGCAGCCATTCATAAATTTTTACAAGAAATAAAATAGGAATAGAGAAAGGAGTATAAGACTAAATGAAAACAACAGCCAGCATCATAATAAACAATGAAATGCTAACGCACTACTTCCATGATTATTCTGCCTTGTCTTAGAAACTCTAGCTAATGCAGGAAGATAAAATAAGTATAATAAAATGTATTAGAAAATAAAGAAAATATTTGCTACATAAATAAAACTTAATAAACATTAAGTTATGCTGAAACTAATGAGAGACCTTCCTAGTGGTCCAGGGGTTAAGATTCTACACTTCCAGTGCAGGAGGTACAGGTTCCGTCTCTGGTCAGGGAACCAAAACCCCACGTGAGCTTCCCCCCACAAAAAACAATAAGAGAATATGATAATATGCCTGCAAGCAATGTAACAGTTGGTATCTTCTCTCTATGCTATCAAATAAAGCAGTCAAAGTGGAAAAGCAAAAAAAATAAAGGATATATACTAAAAGTACAGGATATATACTAAAGCTATAAAAGCGTATTGACTTTTATTAAGTATATATTAGATATAGTATATTTCTATTAATGAAGTGTATATATATATATGTATACATATTTTGAGATATGAAGACCTTAATCGCATAAACATTTTGATTACATGGTAAACAATATACTCAAAATATTGAAAGACTTTCTTATTACGGGGTCATGCTACTGTTCCTTCTGATGTTATTGCAGTCTTTTTATACTTCTGTTCCCTAATACCCTTGAGGTTCAAGGCAAGAACCTTGCCTTAATAATCTTTGTGCTCCAGCATCTAACACATCTTTGATATATGATAAACAAAGAATCAACAATTGTTTGTGAGTGAGTGAGTGAGTGTGTGAGTGAGTGACTTCTAAACAGAGGAGCCAGCTGTTCTGTTCCCGTTGAGGGCACTTGTACTGGCCCAGGAGCTCCAGAAGCTGGTGTGCAAAGGGGTAACTGACCTTTGGTGTGGCCCAACAAGGCACATCTTCCAGTCTCCTAGGGGGGCTTCCTGATCCAAATGTGATGGTTAATTTTGTGTGTCCACTTGACTGCCTCAGAGATGCCCTGATAGCTGAGAAACCATTATTTTCGGGTGTGTCCAAGAGTGTTTCCAGAAGCGAAGAGATTAGCATTTGAATGAGTATACTGAGTAAAGAACACCCACCATCTCCCATGTGGGTGCGCATCCACAGTCCACTGAGGGACCCCATAGAACAAAAAAGCAGAGGAAAGGCGCACAAGCATGCTGTCCTTGAGCAGGAATGTCCATCTTCTCCTGCCCTCCAGCAGCAGAAGCCTTGGACTTGGACAGTTTCACCAGCAGGCCTCCAGTTCTCAGGCCTTCTTATTTGGACTGAATTGTAGCACTGACTTTCCTGGTTCTCCATCTTGTGAATGGCATCTCATACCATATCTGAACCCCTATAAGAATGTGAGCCAATTCCCATAACAAACTTTCTCTTACAGGTCTAAATCCCTGGAGGAGGGTATGGCAACTTACCCCAGTATTCTTGCCTGAGAATCCCCATGCAAAGACCTGACGGGCTATAGTCCATAGGGTCACAAAGTCAGACATGACTGAAGTGACTTAGCACGCACGCACATAGATCTAAATGCATCCTATTGGCTGTTTCTCTAGTGGTTAGCAGTTCCGTTCCGTCGCTCAGTCGTGTCTGACTCTATGCGATCCTGTGGACTGTAGCCTACCAGGCTTCTCCGTCCATGGGATTCTCCAGGCAAGAATACTGGAGTGGGTTACCGTTTCCTTCTCCAGGGGATCTTCCCGACCCAGGGATCGAACCCGGGTCTCCCGCATTGGAGGCAGACGCTTTAACCTCTGAGCCACCAGGTACTTTAGTCATTAAGTCATGTCCAACTCTTGCGATCCCACAGGCTGTAGCCTGCCAGCCTCCTCTGTCCATGGGGTTCTCCAGGTAAGAATACCGAAGTGGGTTGCCATTTCCTTTTCCAGGAGATCTTCCTAACTCAGGAATCGAACCCAGGTCTCTTGCATTGCAGGCAGATTCTTTACCAACTGAGCTATGAAAGAAGGTGCCTGTTTCTCTGCAGAACCCTCATACAGCTGTGTCAGGAAACGAACGCCATTCTGAATTGGAACTCCGTGTAAAACCAAAATCTAGACTTTAGCCCCTGGGCCTCTAGAGTAGATAATTTTTTTTGCATGTTCAGGACTCTGCCTAGAAAAATTTTGTATTTGTTCTCCTATATATATATGTATGCTAACAAGATATTTGCATTTCTGGTCATATCCCAAAATTTCAACTTGTATAAACAAAATAAGAGAGAAGAATCATGTAACATAATTTGCAATGCTGGACACTTAGAGTTGGAATCTATTTATACAGAAAAACTTAAAAGTATTTTCATTCTGAAAGTTTATATTTTCACTGATTTTCTGAAACTCAGTGTCTAGTGAAACTGAACCAATATTTTAGTAACCAGTGTCTTCCTTATAAGGATATGTGCTAAGCTGCTTCAGTCATGTCCAACTCTTTGCCACCCTGTGGACTGTAGCCTCTCAGGCTCCTCTGTCCATGGGCTTTTTCAGGAGAGAATACTGGAGGGGGTTGCCATTTGTGCACACAGGATATACACAACAAATGTTAAATTGGGTTGAACTTCTGTTGATCTGCTATTGAGGTATTTTTTCCCCCTTAATCCTGTTTTTAATTAATGCCTAAACTTTCTAATCAGATGTGGAAAATAAGTGTTGTCATGAAAACTAAAAGATACTTTATGACTTCAGTTGATTTGAAACTAATCTTTAAACGTCTCATGACTATCATCAGTAATAATAAATTTGCACGCACTCTCAGCTCTTTCTGATTTAAAGGGAAAATAATGTTAAGGTGCACCACCCTTCTTCCCATTCAGTAGACACTTCCATAATTTTAAGGAGCACCCAGCACTGGAGATTAGATATAATTTAAGATACATGTCCTACAGTTTCCCATCCCTGTGACTGCAGTGCGATGTGATCCGTGTGACGGGGGACACCTGGATGTTCTGTAAAAAGAGGAGGAGACAGAGACGGGTCTGGGAGAGGCATGATCTGGCAGGCTTCACAGAGAGTGTGACACGGAGCAAATTTCTGAAATATATTATGCAAATTAAGAACCTTCCAGGCAGACAACAGAAAAACACAAAGGCCTGGAAGCATGTTCTGAGAAACTGCTGCCTCTGCAGAATGGCTGGAGTGAGGGTTCTCACCAGGTGATGGACAGCCATGAAGCTAGGCAAATGGGCAGGTCCCAGGGTAGGAAGTGCCATGGACTACAGCAAGGAAAGTTCTGGGGGACCTTTGGGACAGTTTATAGTAGTTGTTCATCTGCTAAGTCATGTTCTATTCTTTGTCCTCCCGTGGACCTCAGGCTTCCCTGCCCGTCACGATCTCCCTGAGTTTGCTCAAACTCACATTCATTGAGTCAGTGATGCCATCCACCACCTCATCCTCTGTTGTCCCTTCTCCTCCTGCCCTCAATCTTGCGCAGTATCAGGGTCTTTTCCAGTGAGTCAGCTCTTCGCATTAGGTGGCCAAAGTATTGGAACTTCAGCATCAGTCCTTCCAATGAATATTCAGGGTTGATTTCCTCGCAGTCCAACGGACTCTCAAGAGTCTTCTCCAACACCACAGTTCAAAAGCATCAATTCTTCGGCGATCAGTCTTCTTTATGGTCCAACTCTCACACCTGCCCTTGCCTGCTGGAAAAACCATAGCTTTGACTGTATAGATCTTTGTCAGCAAAGTACTGTCTCTGATTTTTAATATGCTGTCTAGGTTTGTCACAAATTTTCTTTTGTAGTAGGGGAGGGGCCTAAACTGTTCAAAAGAACAGTTTAATCATAATCAACGTATAGTTATAGTGGAATTTCTTTCTGTATGTGACTAGTAAAGTGGTCCTGCAGAAAATTTTCAGAGTTCCAAAAACAAAAAGTAAACATGTTATGGAAATGTCATAGTAAATTCGTAGCCTTCTGGGAGGACTGCTCTGAACCTCCTCAAGACTTCCCAGGAGCAGTGATTTAGAGAGAACACCTTGGCCATCTTTTCCATAGCATCTTGGGAAGGAGAAGGCAAGGGAGCTGAGGGTAGGAAGAAGGAAGGAGAGAATTAGGGCTGCAGCTTGGTTGAGACTGGGTCATTCGAGGTGATAAGCTGGCATTCTAAAGCCAGTTCTAAGTAGGAGTACATGGATTTCCCTGGTAGCTCAGTTGGTAAAGAATCTGCCTGTAATGCAGGAGGCCCCTGGTTCAATTCCTGGGTTGGGAAGATCCACTGGAGAAGGGATAGGCTACCCATCCCAGTGTTCTTGGGCTTCCCTTGTGGCTCAGCTGATAAGGAATCCACCCGCAATGCGGGAGACCTGTGTTCGATCCCTGGGTTGGGAAGATCCCCTGGAGAAGGGAAAGGCCACCCACTCCAGTATTCTGGCCTGGAGAATTCCATGGACTGTATAGTCCATGGGGTCGCAAAGAGTCGGACACGACTGAGCGACTTTCACTTTCACTTCAAGTCAGAGTACAAAGATTCCAACTAATGCCAGGCTGAGAGCATCAAGAGGGGACCCAGCTGGAGTTACCCTAGGAGTTCTGATTAGATGGGGGCAGTGATCCAGCAACTGAAGACAAAAGAACCCGCACATGCTGCAGGCTTCCCTTCACTGGCCCCAGGAGAAGCATGGAGCCACCATAAACAGAATCGGCCAGGAAAGAAATGGTCTGGAGACCAGAATCGGCAACCACATTTATTTCAAAACCCACTGGCCAGAGATTTTTTAATGTTTTTTTCGTTGTGGTGAAAGTCACATGATACAAAGCATACTATTTTAACTATATTCTACAATACAGTTTAGTGGGGCCATAGACTGCTTAATAACATCAATGTTCATAATTAGGACCTCAATATATTTTGAGTTATGAAAGATATTTTGAAATATTGTGAAATGGTATAGAACAGGACTGTTACTATAAAGCAGTACTGTGTTGATTTTTTGCCACTTGGTGTCTGGGCCCCTTCCCAGGAGCACCTGGATTTCCTTGTGGAGAATTACCTCCTCCCTGCTGTGGTCTTGGTGGGAGCCCAGTCCCCACCTCTTACCAGTGACCAAAGACAGATTGTTTTTCTGTCCTCCCCAGCCTGGCAGGAAGTAGGCACCTAGCTTGGTTGATCCATCTCCCCTGGGACTTGAAATTTGGAGCCAGAAATATTCTTGACCTTGAGGGAAGGCGTTCAGTCTTTGTCCATTACATGAAACAATGTTTTTTTTTTAATAGATGCACCTGCATGAGTTCCTTCTATCCTTAGTTTGTTTGGTAATTTTATTGTGAAAAGGAGTTAGATCCTGTTAAGTGCCTCTTCTGCACCTATCAAGATGATCGTGTGATTCTGATCCTTTATTCCGTTCACATTGCAGAAAGAAATTGTGACCCACTCCAGTATTCTTCCCTGGGAAATCCCATGGACAGAGGAGCCTGGCAGTCTACCGTCCATGGAGTTGCAAGAGTCGGACACAACTTAGCAACTAAACCAACACCACCACCATTCTATTAATATGGTGCATTATGCTGATCTACTTTTCAGATGTTAAACCCATTTTGGGGTCAGTCTCAGCCTATTAATAGTGATGCCTGGGGCACTCACCTGGGCTGTGTGACTGGCAGCCCCCATGGAGAGTTTCCAGAGCACAGCCAATGTGTTGCTGGACCAGCCCTTGTGGATTTTATTATGATTGCAGGAAGCACCTCAAAACAACCACCAGAGAGAGACCTTTGAAAAAACAAGGCTTATTTCTCACAGGTCCCAGAGGCACTGTGAAGTCTCGATAGAGCAAGTGTGGACCTGGGGTTCTGCCTTTATTGAGGTTGGCAGTGGGGGACCTCATGTTTTGAGGCTTCATTCTTTATTGGTGAATTTTAAATGTATGAAGAGGAATTAAAGTGCAGGAATGGAAAAGTAGACTAGTGGTCAGTTATTTAAGTCCCTGAGTGCTTTCTAAAAAGGGGAGCCGCATGGGTGGGGTGGCCTGGTTTTTGTGTGGTTATATATTTGGCAATGTGTTTTGTCGAGATACCGTCCTTCCAAGTGGATGCCTGACAATCAAAAACCTTAATGTCAGGCTTTCAGAGTATCACAAAATAAATAATAATAAGAGTTTCCAGTACAGCCAACCTTGCATTCCTGGAATAAATTCATCCCACTTGGTCATAAATATACATTTGTATTAAAGAAATATAGTGTGGTTAATGGACTGTACCCCCTCCATTGACTAATGAGAACATGAGTGTGTAGTCAGCATAGTATATATATATATGATAATCTAATAAACACTGTGACTTCTGAATGCTGGGTGCTGACAAAAGTTTGAAAATGTGCAATTAATAATAAATAATAATTAATAAATGATATGGTAAATTGTGATGAAGCATAATACTTTAAAAATTGATACTAAAATGATTTATTTGGTGTTGTGTGTGTGCATGCTCAGTCATGTCTAACTCTGCGAGCCCATGGTCTATAGCCTACCAGGCTCCTCTGTCCATGGGATTTCCCAGGCAAGGATACTGAAGTGGGTTGTCATTTCCTTCTCCAGGGGATCTTCTGGACCCAGGGATTGAACCCGAGGTCTCTTGAATTTCCTGCATTGGCAAGTGGGTTTATTTATCAGCTGATTTGGTGTTAGGTGCATTTTATTTTCTAACTTTGGCATTTGCTAATTTATGTATGTTTAAGCATGACTGAAGCGACTCAGCAGCAGCAAGCACAGTGAATCTCCATCAGCGAGTTGATTCACCACCTTACCCTCTGGCAGGCTGGGTAGCAGAGAACTGTGTGGGTATCCATGTATGTATTAACAGCTAAAAGGAAGAAATATTGAATGATGACATGCCAGGCAATATCATCCTGAAAAGATTTTAGGAAAGAGGTGAAATTTAAGCAGCGATTTGAAAAGGGAAGGAAGCTTGCTACAGAGGACCATTTATGCAGCAATCCCAGTCCGTGTTAATTTTCATCACTGTTGATTTGGCAAATGTGGCAAACTAAATTACTTTGGAAGAACCCATCTGTTTGAGTATAAATACCAGAGAATCACCTTTTCCGCGCCTCCCTTGCTGGTGTCCATCTGGGCCATCTGATTAACAGATTGCTAATGTACTCTGGTGTGACATGAGGCGTTTTAGAAGCTGCTATCCTTGTCCCATTCTAAGTGACAACCCACTTCTACACCAGTGATTGGAACCATGTTTCTAGGGGAGTCTTCCATTCCGTGGAGCCATTTGATTGCACTTCTTGCCCAAATTTGTGTCACTTAACGCTTTCCCTTTAACACATACTCTCCATTTCTAACGAGCCTCTAAAATGTCGTTGTCACTGGTCAAAAGGAGTCATCCTGACTGCTTTTGCTGTTTCTCCAAAGAGTGTACCCCAGGGACTCAGGGTAGAAGACCTTAAAGGGAAAGAGAAAGAAAAAATAGCACAGCCATTATTGGTGTGTCACTTACCGATATTATTCTTCATCTTCAAAAGTGTAGTGGCAAAGGTCAGCGTAGAATCATCACCAACAGGGACCACCAGTGGTACAGATAGAGACTGCAGAGCTGCAGCCTCCGGTTTGGGGTCAGTCTGTTCACACATTAAGTTTCTAACAAGAAAGACAGCAGTTAGTCTTCTGTACCTTTGCCCAGCTTGTTCAACCAGGTGCTCGCCAGGCTGTTATCCCACCTCTGGCACCTGCTTTCTCTGGCATCTCTGTGCTGCCTCCTTACGCACACCGGCCCCTCCCCATCCCTCCTGCACACCCTTCTCAGCGGGCTTGCACTGTGATCAAAGTGTTGGGCAGCTGTTCATTTTTCTGCAGCAGGTTACTCTCTGGTAAGCTTGCAAGTACTCTTAATTCCTTTACTCCTAATGAAAGCTAGATCTTGAATTACTCAGCAGTTTTCTTTCTCTGCTGCTTTTCACCCAGTCCTTCAGGATCGTGGCTCAGGGAGAGATACAGTTATCAGACTTTGTTAGTTTTATTAGCTGTCCGATTTTGAAAGTGTGACTTCATACTTCATTTACCAAATGTTTTTTCTTCCTCCCGTCCCGTCCTTTCTTTTCTTTTTTCCTTTCTTTCTTTTTGTTGTTGGGGGAGTAGAATGAAGATTCTCATTCCCTACCTCAGATCTACTGGAAAGAAATGTACATAATAAGAAGGTCCCAGATAATATGTCTATTTCGGTCCCCAACCTTTCTGGCACCAGAGACAGGTTTCATGGAGGACAATTTTTCCACAGACCAGAGCGGGGTGGGTGGGGGGCATTGTCTCGGGATGATTCAAGTGTATTACATTTATTGAGCACTTTATTTCTATTATTATGACATCAGCTCACCTCAGATCATCAGGCATTAGATCCCGGAGGTTGGAGACCCCTGCCTTAAAGCATGCCCTGGGCCACTGCCCCCAGCCATGGATACCTGCTGGCATATTATACTTACCATGTCTGTTGAGTTTCTCTAGCAAGAAGGTGGGGTGGGGGATGCAGGGTCCAGAAATGCAGGCTTAACCTGACATCTTCTCAGATCCGTTTGTTGTCAGTTTTCAAGAGTGTCTTTAGATGTTTGTAATAGTATGGTTTTCGATTTATAGAATGCCAAAGTTTAAAAAGATCTGTAAGAGGTCCAATTTACACTGATTGTATAAATGAACACATAAGCTAAGAAGCTTAATAAATTTCATAGAACAAATTTCTTGCAGATTTCTTTGATGCAGATTTCTTGCATCAGGGCAAGTAAAGAACGTCTAGATTATTGTTCTCTGTCTTCATTTTCACTGTATCCATCTCTGAGCAGTAATTTTTGTAGTTGTTCTGTAAACAAATACTAATCTTCAGATATAACCAGGGCAAACCTAAACCAGAAGCAAATCAAAACAACAAAAACTCGCCGTGGTTTTCAATAACCTGACTTATGGGGGGGCTGCGGGAACCCACCCCATAAAGAGGCAGCCAGGGAGGAAGGGTGAGCAGGCTGGCTAAAAAGAACAGGTTTGTTTCTGTTGGGGGTTCTGTTAGCAGACAAAACAGGAAAGAACTTTACTAAGAAACGTAGGGGCTTCCCTGGCAGTCTAGTGGTTAGGATTCGGCGCTTTCACTGCCAGTGGCCTGGATTCAGTCGCTGGTTGGAGAAGTAAAATCCTGCAAACCCCGAGTCATGGCAAAAAACAAAACAATAAAACAATGAGAAAACCCCTTTAGCCATTTTCACCAAGAATAAGAGAGAGGACACAAATTATCAACGTGGAGAGGGAAGGGAGGAGGGGGTCACTGTAGACTAACCCTTTCCCAGGTGGGAAAAAGATGTCTCAGGTGAAATCGACAAATTCCTTCAAAGACACAAAGTGTAAGATGCAACAGAAGTTTTAAAAACTAAGGGATGACCAAAAATAAATCAGACATGTGCACACTGAATAATATCAGATGAAACGAGGTGCAGAAGCAGTAACTCTGATAACAGTTGTGGGAGAGCCATATGGCTTTGCAAGTGATGAGGAATCATCCGATGCCTCCTTGTCTCCTGTCTACCCCGGGAGGGTCTGCATGGTTTCCTTAGCAACCCAGTCAAACGGGGAGAGCTTGTTCCAGCATAAGTACTGTGAACAACGGCTGTCACAGGCCATCATTTGGAAGCTGTCACTCATTAAGTGTCAAACTTAGCCAAGATAACTCCTTGTGGCTGAGAAGGACAGTCTGACTTTTTTTTTTTAACTTAAACATGAGTGCATCATTCTCTGGAGTTTGTATTCGTGATCTCAGATCTCTTCATGAATACTGAAGAACAGATTGTTGTTTAGTCGCCAAATCGTGTCCTACTCTGCAACCCCATGGACTGCAGCACAGCAGGCTTCCCTGTCTTTCAACATCTCCTGGAGCTTGCTCAAACTCATATCCATTGAATCAGTGATGACATCCAACCGTCTCATCCTCTGTTGCCCTCTTCTCCTTCTACCTTCAATCTTTCCCAGCATCAGGGTCTTTTCCAAGGAGTGAGCTCTTTGCATCAGGTGGCCAAAGTATTGGAGCTTCAGCTTCATTATTAGTCCTTCCAATGAGTATTCAGGGTTGGATAACTTCAAATGATGTGTTAAATCCACAAAAATTATGGCTGTGAAAGTCTTCCAGGTCTGTTTTGCCAGTCACAGTAAGTGAATAGACGGTCCACTGTGATACAGGGCTGGCTTTTTTCCACGTCTGAGTTTCTGCTGCCACCTGCAGTTTCCATCTGGACACAGCCTAGAAAAATGCTACTTCTCACACTTGCCAAAACGTCCCTTAAGTACTGTATATGTTGCAAATTGCACAGTGGATTTACCAATATGAAGGCTCTATGAATACAGTGAGTGCCCCGTGTAGGAATTTCAGGCAGACATGTACATGTTAGGCAAAGCAGTGGGATAATGAACCCATAGGAGGAGCATCTTCCTTTGCCAGGCTCTGAGATGACCTCGGAGTGAGGAATCCAGGGTTCACACCATCTCCCCAGCCTGGAAATTCAACTTTGGCAGCCCGTCTTCAAAACACAAAAGATCTGATATAATTGCTGCGTGCGTGCTAAGTCACTTCAGTTGTGTCTGACTCCTTGCGACCCCATGGACTATAGCCCGCCACATTCCTCTGTCCATGGACTTCTCCAGGCAAGAATACTGGAGTGTGTTTCCATGCCCTCCTCCAGGGTATCTTCCCGACCCAGGGATCAAATCCATGTCTCTTTTGTCTCCCGCATTGGCAGGTGAGTTCTTTACCACTAGTGCCACCTGGGAAGCCCCAATTGCTGCAGAGTAGAGATGCCCAACTTAAAAAAATAATCTCTATTGTCAAAAGTACATAAGGTTTAATTGAGGAGAATGATCAAATTATTTCACCACTGGAATCCTCAGCTTCAGAGAACTAAATGAAATAAACCCCTGTAGATGATAATCATTTCAAGCTTTCCATTTCAGTGGCCAAGAGATGATAGGCTAATTGTATTTGCCAGTATTTGACACTGTGAAACTGAAAAGAATTTCTCCACAAATGTGCCTTTCTAGTGACATGAGACTTTCGATTTTACTGGTTATAAATAATTGCTGTTGACAGTTTATACTGACAAGTGTTTGAGCTGTTGTCAGTAAGATGTTCATTTTACTGACTTTTTTTTTTCCTTAGGTGTATATCGTGACTGAAATGTAAGTAGTTCAGAGTGTAAATATTATTGGGTTGGCAGAAAAGTTTGTTCTGGTTTCTCTGTAACATCATACATAAAAAAGCCACAGGAATTTTTTGGCCAACCCGATAATTGAGCGGTAACTCTTAGCTTCCTGCTGAGTGGCCACAGAGCAAGCAGCTTTCTGTCTGAGTCACAGGATTATGAGAGAATTAAGGAACATGCTACAGACAGCTTCGGTTGGTATTTTAGTAAGTTATTAAGAAAGCCTAAGAACAGCTGCAAGTTTCTTTAGAGATGGTTGTCTAAATCTCTCCAATGGGTGCCCATTGTAAGTGGGTAAGTGAAAGGTCTGTATATGCAACCAGGGAAACGCTCTCCACGCAGCCCCTTCCTCAATCCAGCTCCATACATCTGCAGCCAGACTTATACCCTTATGGCAAGAAAGGGGGACACTGACTCCTCTAGGGAACTCTGACATTGAGATGCTCCCCAGTGAAGTGGTGAGGTCCCTTCCCAGTCATGCTCCAGTAAAGCCCACCAGACACTCGCCTCATAAAACACACAAGTTACAATCAGCTCAGAAATCTACCTCACTCATAAATGATCTGGAGAAGGCAATGGCAGCCCACTCCAGTACTCTTGCCTGGATAATCTCATGGATGGAGGAGCCTGGTAGGCTGCAGTCCATGGGGCTGTGAAGAGTTGGACAAGACTGAATGACTTCACTTTTGCTTTTTCACTTTCATGCACTAGAGAAGGACATGGCAACCCATTCCAGTGTTCTTGCCTTGAGAATCCCAGGGACAGGGGAGCCTGGTGGACTGCCATCTATGGGGTCACACAGGGTCGGACACGACTGAAGCGACTTAGCAGCAGCAGCAGCATAAATGGTCAGGCATAGCTTGCTGGATATTTCAGGAGCTGGTCTAAAAAGTAAAATAGAAGAGACCAAAATGGACAAAAGGCAACCAGAAATTTAGAAGAATCAGAGACAATGCAGGAAGCAGGTTTTTTTTTTTTTAAAGCCCATAAAACGATGAATGTGCTCAGAGAAACAAGCAGATGTATATATGTGAAACAAGAACAGTATGTCTTTTAAAGGAACAGAGAACATGAAAAGCTTTGGAAGTTAAAAATCTGATAACCAATCTAAGTCAGGGAAAGTGTTGAAAGTAAAGTTGAAAAAAGTCTCCCAGATAGTTTTTAAAGAAGATAACAGGAGGGGAAAGATAAGTAAATTACAAGATCATTGCGGTGGGTGCAACCTCAAAAGTGTCAGAATTCCAAACGGAGAGGGTGACGGAGAGAGTGCAAAAAAGTGTAGAAAACTGTACAAAGAGGTAGTAAAAGACAGAAGAAAACTTCCTTGCACTAAAGACACAGTTCTCCAGATCCCAGACCCACTGTCTAGCCATGGCAATAAATAGACTCACGTGACACATCCCTCTAAATTTCAGAGCTAAAGATGAAAGGACAAATCTAAGTGTTTCCAGATTAACCAGGACAAAGGTAATAAAAAGGAATCCAAATGGTATCAGATTTCTGAACGGTAAACCTAATAGTAAGAAAACATTGCATGCCTTTAAAATTCTGAATGAAAGTGATTTTTTTTTCAGCCCAGAAATAAAGAGCTAACCAAACTAAAGGCAAGTTCTGTGTTACTCAGAGGAGTTGTAACCTCTGCAGCCCACATTCCCACCTGTAGAAACAATGGAGACATAACACTTGCTTTGCCCATCTCCCAGAGTCCTTGTTAAGGTAAAATAAAACAGCTTCCATCCATAGAGTACTAATTTCTATGTAAGTTCTAAACTCTGGGGTGATGCATTTTCATCTTTGGACTTTCTAAATTATCCAGGCCAGTGACTTATACTTAGTGGATATCAATAAATAGTTGTTTTTTTTTTAATTAAGTATGGTATAGCCATGAAGCAGAATATTGTGTATATTAGTAGGCTGAGTGGTGGTGTGGTGGCAGTGGCTTTGTGCTGGGACAGTGTTTTCATGATGGGCTTCCCAGGTGGTATTCGTGGTAAAGAACCCACCTACCAGTGCGGAAGATGCAGGTTCAACCCCTGAGTCGGGAAGACACCCTCAGTTAGGAAATGACAACCCACTGCAGTATTCTTGCCTGGAAAATCCCATGGACAGAGGAGCCTGGCAGACGACAGTCCTTGGGGCCACAAAGAGTCAGACACAACTGAGCGACAACAGTGTGTAGTGTTCATGATACAGTGTTTCCGTGTTTAAGGCGGATTACAGGTCAGTAGGAAGTCGCATCCTACACATGCACAGACATACCCACACACCTGCTTTATTTCCCAGTTCAATTCACCAAAAAGAGAGAAATTAATAGAAACAAGGTGGCTCCCAGTGGGAGAGCAAATGCAAGACCCTGAGGGGTATGTCCTGGTCCTTGACTTCCCAGCAGTTCTGAAGGGGCTGGTGTCACCCTCTGTCCAGGTGGGACCCATCAGACTTGAGCAAGCAGCTCTTATACTCAATTTATGTCCTCAAGCCAGAATAACATACATGGATAATCTATGTGCTCCCTTTGGAAGAAATACTTACGAATATTGATCTTTTATTGTTCTTGAACCTGAGTTACCACACACAGGGCCCCTCCTCTTCCAGTTAGAAGGTCAAGGCAGTGCCTGGGGAGCCCTAAGGAATACCTCTGCCTGCTCTTCTCTGCTGTCTCCCCACCGTCCATCTCGGTTTCCTGGATGGTTGTCAATCTGTGTTGGCTTCAGGCTGCATCATGAATCCAGATAGTCTACAATCTCAAATGTTACAAACATAGACAAATAGAAGAAAATAGGACAAAATATTCATGGTGGCTGCCTGTGAGTGATGGGACTGCATTAAGTTTTTATTGTTTCTCCTCTTTGTTGTGCTGTTTTGTTTTGCATTAAAGCTGTTTCAGTACTTGTTAAAAGTTCTGTAGTCAGCATACATTCGGTGGAGCAGATACATACAAAAACCATGCTGGAAGACGCACAAGCTGGAATCAAGATTGCCGGGAGAAATATCAATAATCTCAGATATGCAGATGACACCACCTTTATGGCAGAAAGTGAAGAGGAACTAAAGAGCCTCTTGATGAAAGTGAAAGAGGAGAGTGAAAAAGTTGGCTCAAAGTTCAACATTCAGGAAACTAAGATCATGGCATCTGATCCCATCACTTCATGGCAAATAGATGGGGAAACAGTGGAAACAGTGTCAGACTTTATTTTGAGGGGCTCCAAAATCACTGCAGATGCTGATTGTAGCCATGAAATTAAAAGACACTTACTCCTTGGAAGGAAAGTTATGACCAATCTAGATAGCATATTGAAAAGCAGAGACATTACTTTGCCAACCAAGGTCCGTCTAGTCAAGGCTATGGTTTTTCCAGTGGTCATATACGCGTGTGAGAGTTGGACTGTGAAGAAAGCTGATCGCCGAAGAATTGATGCTTTTGAACTGTGGTGCTGGAGAAGACTCTTGAGAGTCCCTTGGACTGCAAGGAGATCCAACCGGTCCATTCTAAAGGAGATCAATCCTGGGTGTTCATTGGAGGGACTGATGCTAAAGCTGAAACTCCAATACTTTGGCCACCTCATGCGACGAGTTGACTCACTGGAAAAGACTCTGATGCTGGGAGGGGTTGGGGGCAGGAGGAGAAGAGGACGACCGAGAATGAGATGGCTGGATGGCATCACCAACTCAATGGACATGAGTTTGAGTGAACTCCGGGAGTTGGTGATGGACAGGGAGGCCTGGCGTGCTGTGATTCATGGGGTCACAAAGAGTCAGACACGACTGAGCGACTGAACTGAACTGAACTAAACTGATGTGAGATTTGGAGAACATATAATATCCAACTCTCTGTGACCTTTCTGTGGATAAGTCTGAGATTTCCAGCCACAGCTTCTCCCTTAAATTCCAGTCACATATTTCCAACACCCTGCAGAATTCTCCCTCAGTCTAATAACTGTTGAGGGCATTAGCTTCTACAGCGATTTAGGGGCACATTTTGTGGCTTCTAGTGGGCCTCCTGTGTGGCTCAGTGGTAAAGAATGCCTGTCAATGCAGGAGATGAGGGTTTGATCCCTGGGTTGGGGAGATCCCTGGAGGAGGAAATGGCAACCCACTCCAGTATTCTTGCCTGGGAAATCCCATGGACAGAGGAGCCTGGTGGGCTACAGTCCATGGGGCCACAAAGAGTTGGACACAACTGAACGACTGAACACACACACAGACACACGTGCCGTGTAGCTAGAGAAATCCTGCTGCTCCAAATGGGTTTATCTGTGGAGTGTTACTGAGGTAATTCTAGGAGAGTGAGCTGCTGATTATGGAGATGTGAGAAGTGGTTCAACAAAGAGCTATGTCATGTTCAGTGAGAAAGCTACACGCTCCGCCAAGCATATGCTCATTTGTTGGAGTGAATCAATAGACGCTGTGTGAAAAAAATTCCCATAGGACATGTCCTTTCAAAATGGACTTAATCATCTTCCGTTCCTTACAAATCCACCATAAAATTATTAATGATATTCTTGAGATATGGACAAGTGGTACTTTTTTAACCTTTTGTAAGCTGTGAATTAAAAGAATAATAAGCTGTGAATTAAAAGCAGCTGTTAGAAAGCTTTACTAGTTTTTGTGATCTGTAAATGCAATATAAAAACAATGAAATTCTTATGCAAATAAATGCAACTTTCAGCCACATCCCTTACCCCATCCTCCGCTGCATCCACATCTGCCCACAGAGAAATGCTCCAGCTGCCCTGAGCATTCAGAGTGGTCCTCAAACATTTTTAGTCCTAGAATAGAATTTGGTAAAAGCTACATACTTCTTGCATGTGGTTAAGTTGATATCAATATTTTCATCACGTTTAAATAGCTTCCTCGGTGGCTCAGTGGTAAAACAATTTGTCTGCCAAGAGACAGAGGCACAATCCCTGGGTCGGGAAGATCCTCTGGAGTAGGAAATGGCAAGCCACTCCAGTATTCTGGCTGGGAAATCCCATGGATAGAGAGCCTGGTATGCTACAGTCCAGGGGATTGGAAAGAGTTGGATATGACAGAGCATGAACACATGTTAAATAGCTACACAAGATGTCATTTGTGATGTATTTGTAAATATTGACATTAGCAGTAAAACTCCTACCAGTCTTTTAATCTATTCAATAGAATCCAAATGCTATAGAGATTTAATAGCCATCAGCATCCATTTAAAATATATGTATACACAGGCTCTTCTTTTATAAGATACTTGACATTTTTTCTCCTCATCTCTATTTCATATCAACCATAATTTTATCCTCTGGCAATGCTTTTTTTAAAACTTGAATTATAGTTGCTTTACAGTATGTTAATTTCTGCTGAGCAGTGAAGTGATTCAGATATATATACATATATATATATTTATATAATGTTCTTTTTATATTTTTTCCATTATGGTTTATTATCAGGTATTGAATATAGTTCCCTGTGCTATACAGTAGGACCTTGTGGTCTATTTTCTGTATAATAGTTTGCATCTGCTAACCCTAAACTCCCACTCTGTCCCTCTTTCATCCCATTTATCCCTTAGCAACTGCAAGTCTGTCTGTTCTCTGTCTGTGAATCCATTTCTGGTTTGTACATAAATTCGTTTGTGTCATACTTTAGATTCCATGTAAATGATTTTGTTTGTTCAGTTCCTAAGCCGTGTCCGACTCTTTGCAACCCCATGGATGGCAGCATGCTAGGCTTCCCTGTCCTTCACTATCTCCCTGAATTTGCTTAAAGTCCATTGAGTCAATGATGCCATCCAATCATCTCATCCTCTGTCGTCCCCTTCTCCTCTTGCCCTCAATATTTCCCAAATCTGGGTCTTTTCCAATGAGTTGGCTCTTTCCATCGGGTGGCCAAAAGATTGGAGCTTCAGCTTCATCCCTTCCAATGAAAATTCAGGGTTGATTTCCTTTAAGATTGACGAGTTTGATCTCCTTGTTGTCCAATGGACTCTCAAGAGTCTTCTCCAGCACCACAGTTCAAAAGCGTCAATTTTTTGGCACTCAGCCTTTCTATGGTCCAACTCTCACATCTGTACATGACTAATACAAGAACCATAGCTTTGGCTATATGGACTTTTGTCAGCAAAATGATGTCTCTGCTTTTTAATACGCTGTCTGGGTTTGTCATAGCTTTTCTTCCAAGGAGCAAATGTCTTTTAATTTCATGGCTGCAGTCACTGTCCTTGGTGATTTTGGAGCCCAAGAAAATAAAATCTGTCACTGTTTCTATTGTTTCCTCATCTATTTGCCATGAAGTGTTGGGACTGAATGCCATGATCTTCATTTTCTGAATGTTGAGTTTTAAGCCAGCTTTTTCACTCTCCTCTTTCACCTTCATCAAGAAGCTCTTTAGTTCTTCTTCATTTTCTGCCATAAGGGTGGTGTCATCTGCATATCTGAGGTTATTGGTATTTCTCCCTGAAATCTTGATTCCAACTAGTGCTTCATCCAGCCCAGCATTTTTCATGATGTACTTTGCATAACAGTTAAATAAGCAGGGTGACAATATACAACCTTGATGTACTACTTTCCCAGTTTGGAACTAGTCCATTGTTCCTTGTCCGGTTCTAACTGTTGCTTCTTGACCTGCATACAGAAGTCTCAGAAGGTAGGTAAGGTGGTCTGGTATTCCCATCTCTGAAGAATTTTCCACAGTTTGTTGTGATCCACACAACCTAAGGCTTTAGTGTAGTCAGTGAAGCAGAAGTAGATGTTTTTCTGGAATTCCCTTTTTCTGTGATCTAGCGAATATTGGCAATTTGATCTCTGGTTTCTATGCATTGTCTAAATCCAGCTTGTAAATCTGGAAGTTCTCATTTCACATACTGCTGAAGCCTAGCTTGAAGGATTTTGAGCATAATCTTGCTGGCATGTGAAATGAGTACAATTGTGCAGTAATTTGAACATTCTTTAGCATTGCCTTTCTTTGGGATTGAAGTAAAAACTGACCTTTTCCAGTCCTGTGGCCACTGCTGGAATTTCCAAATTTGCTGACATAATGAGTGCAGCACTTTAACAGCATTATCCTTTAGGATTTGAAATAGCTAAGCTGGAATTCCATCTCCTCCACTAGCTTTGTTCATAGTGATGCTTCCTAAGGCCCACTTGACTTCACACTCATACCAGCAAATTTGGAAAACTCAGCAGTGGCCACAGGACTGGAAAAGATCAGTCTTCATTCCAATCCCGAAGAAAGGCAATGTCAAAGAATGCTCAAACTACCGCACAATTGCACTCATCTCACATGCTAGTAAAGTAATGCTCAAAATTCTCCAAGCCAGGCTTCAGCAATATGTGAACCGTGAACTTCCAGATGTTCAAGCAGGTTTTAGAAAAGGCAGAGGCACCAGAGATCAAATTGCCAACATCCGCTGGATCATGGAGAAAGCAAGAGAGTTCCAGAAAAACATCTACTTCTGCTTCATTGACTATGCCAAAGCCTTTGACTGTGTGGATCACAATAAACTGTGGAAAATTCTGAAAGAGATAGGAATACCAGACCACCTGACCTGCCTCTTGAGAAACCTGTATGCAGGTCAGGAAGCAACAGTCAGAACTGGACATGGAACAACAGACTAGTTCCAAATAGGAAAAGGAGTACGTCAAGGCTGTATATTGTCACCCTGCTTATTTAACTTCTATGCAGAGTACATCATGAGGAACGCTGGGCTGGAAGAAACACAAGCTGGAATCAAGATTGCCGGGAGAAATATCAGTAACCTCAGATATGCAGATGACACCACCCTTATGGCAGAAAGTGAAGAGGAACTCAAAAGCCTCTTGATGAAAGTGAAAGAGGAGAGTGAAAAGGTTGGCTTGAAGCTCAACATTCAGAAAACAAAGATCATGGCATCTGGTCCCATCACTTCATGGGAAATAGATGGGGAAACAGTGGAAACAGTGTCAGACTTTATTTTGGGGGGGCTCCAAAATCACTGCGGATGCTGATTGCAGCCATGAAATTAAAAGACGCTTACTCCTTGAAAGGAAAGTTATGACCAACCTATATAGCATATTAAAAAGCAGAGACATTACTTTGCCAACCAAGGTCCGTCTAGTCAAGGCTATGGTTTTTCCAGTGGTCGTGTATGGACTGTGAAGAAAGCTGATCACTGAAGAATTGATGCTTTTGAACTGTGGTGCTGGAGAAGACCCTTGAGAGTCCCTTGGACTGCAAGGAGATCCAACCAGTCCATTCTAAAGGAGATCAGTCCTGGGTGTTCATTGGAAGGGCTGATGCTAAAGCTGAAACTCCAATACTTTGGCCACCTCATGCGAAGAGTTGATTCACTGGAAAAGACTCTGATGCTGGGAGGGATTGGGGGCAGGAGGAGATGGGGACGACAGAGAATGAGATGGCTGGATGGCATCACCGACTCGATGGACATGAGTTTGAGTGAACTCCAGGAGTTGGTGATGGGCAGGGAGGCATGGCGTGCTGTGATTCATGGGGTCGCAAAGAATCAGACACGACTGAGCGACTGAACTGAACTGAGGTGAGTGACCACACCATCATGGTTATCTGGGTCATTAAGACCTTTTTTGTACAGGTCTTCTGTGTATTCTTGCCACCTCTTCCTAATATCTTCTGCTTCTGTTAGGTCCATACCATTTCTGTCTTTATTGTGCCCATCTTTGCATGAAATGTTCCCTTGGTATCTCCAGTTTTCTTGAAGAGATCTCTAGTCTTTCCCATTCTATTGTTTTCCTCTATTTCTTTGCACTGATCACTGAGGAAAGCCGCCTTATCTCTCCTTGCTATTCTTTGGAATTCTGCATTCAGATGGGTATATCTTTCCTTTTCTCCTTTGCCTTTTGCTTCTCATCTTTTCTCAGCTATTTGTAAGGCCTCCTCAGACCGCCACTTTGCCTTGTTGCATTTCCCGTCTGGTGGATGGTTCCGTTCACGGCCTCCTGTACAATGTTATGAACCTCAGTCCATAGTTCTTCAGGCACTCTGTCTACCAGATCTAATCCTTTGAATCTATTCATTACCTCCACTATGTAATCATAAGGGATTTTATTTAAGCCATACATGAATAGCCTAGTGGTTTTCCCTACTTTCTTCAATTTGAGCCTGAAATTTGTAATATATCATATGGTATTTGTCTTTCCCTTTCTGACTTCACTTAACTTGATAATCTATAGTTCCATATGCTGCATCAAATGGAATTGTTTTTCTTTTTTATGGCTGTGTAGTATTCCATACGGAGAAGGCAATAGCAACCTACTCCAGTGTTCTTGCCTGGACAATCCCAGGGACGGCAGAGCCTTTTGGGCTGCCGTCTATGGGGTCGCACAGAGTTGGACACAGCTGACGCAACTTAGCAACAGCAGCATTCCATATGTGTATGCATACACACATATACTGCATCTTTTTTATCCATTTGACTGTCCGTGGACATTTAGACTGTCTCTCTGTCTTGGCGGTTGTGAGTAGAATGCTGTGAACGTAGGGGTGCACGTATCTTTTTGAACTATAGTTTTATCTGATGTATGCCTGGGAGAGGGATTGCTAGATCACATGGCAACTCTATTTTTAGTTTTTTAGGTACCTCCCCACTGTTTTCCACAGGGACTCCACCAACTTACATATGCACCAAGAGTGTAGGACAGTAACCTTCACTCTGTATCTTCCCAAGAATTTATTTGTGGACTTTTTCATGATGGCCATTCTGACCAGTGTGAGGTGGTACCTCATGGTAGTTTTGATTTGCCTTTTTCTAATAATTAGCAATGGTGAGCATCTTTTCATGTGTCTGTTGACCATCTGTGTGTCTTCTGAAATGTCTAGCTCTTCTGCCCGTTTGTCAACTGAGTTACTTGTGTTTCTGTTGTTGAGTTGTATAGCTGGTTGTATATTGTAGAAAGTAAGCCCTTGCTGGTCACGTCATTTACAAATATTTTCTCCTGGTCTGTAGGTTGTCTTTTCATTCTGTTTATGGTTTCCTTGGCTCTGCAGAAGCTTGATTAGGTCTTGTTTATTTTTTGCTTTTATTTCTATAGTCTTGGGAGATTGACCTAAGGAAACATTGGTATGATTTTTGTCAGAGAATGTTTTGCTTATGTTCTCTTCCAGGAGTTTTACGGTATCATATCTTATGTTTAAATCTTTAAGGTATTTTGAGTTTATTTTTGTGTATGGTGTGAGGGTGTTCACTGATTTATATGAACACCCTTTGGTGAAGAGACTGTCTTTTTCCCATTGTGTATTCTTGCTCCCTTTGCTGAACATTAATTGACTGTAGATGTACGGGTTTATTTCTGGTCTATTTTGTACCATTCATTCTTATGTCTGTTTTTGTCAATGGGCAGTGGTCAGTATTGTGCCATTTTGATTCCTGTAGCTTTGTAACATCTAAAGTCTGGAAGGATTCTGCCTCCTGCTTTTTTTTTTCCCCTCAGGATTGTTTTGGATGTTATGGTTCCATATCAATTTTAGGATTATTTGTCCTAGTTCTGTGAAAACGTCATGGGTAATTTGATAGGGATTACATTAAATCTGTAGATTGCTTTGGGTAGTATGACCATTTTAACAGTATTAACTCTTTCCAGCCAAAGAGCTTGGGATATCTTTCCATTTCTTTGAATCATCATCAAATTTCTCTATTATTGTTTCACCGTTTTCAGCATTTAAGTCTTTCACATCCTTGGTCGGGTTTATTCCTAAGTGTTTTTTCTATGTGTGTGGTATGATTTTAAAAAGTGTTTTTATTACATTCTCTTTCTGATATTTCATTGTAAGTGTAAAAAAATGTGACCAGTTTCTGTATGTTAATCTTGTATCCTGCTACCTTGTGGAATTGGTTTTTCAGGTCCAGCAGTTTCTGTGTGGAGTCTTTAGGGTTTTCTATATATTAGAAATAATGTCATGTTTGCATAACGACAGTTTTACCTCTTCCCTCCTAGTTTGGATGGCTTTTCTTTCTTTGTGTGATTGCTGTGATTAGGACTTCCAATACGATGTTGAACGCAAGTGGTCAGAGTGGGCATCCTTTTCTCATTCCAGATTTTAGTGGCAAGGCTTTCAGATTGTCACCATTGAGAATTATATTGGCTTTGAGTTTGTCATACATAGGGTTTTGTGTTGTTGAGACATCCTGCCTCTATACCCATTTTGGTGAGAGTTTTTATCATGGATGGATATTGAACTTTATTAAAGCGTTTTCTGCATCTATTGAGATGATCGTGTGGTTTTTGTCTTGTCTTCACGTGGTGTATCACATTCTTTGATTTGCTTATGTGGAACCATCCTTATGAACTTGGGATTAATCCAGCTTATTCATGATGTATGCTTTTTGTGTGTGTGTTGTTGGGTTTGGTTTGCTAATATTTTGTTGAGAATTTTTGCATCTATATTCATTGAAGATTATTGGCCTATGCTTTTCTTGACTGGTTGACATCTTTGTCTGCTTTGGGTATCAGGGTGATGGTGACTTCATAGAATGTCTTTGGGGGTGTTCCCTCCTCTTAATCCTTTGGAAGAGTTTGGGAAGAACTGGTATAAGTTCTTTGTATGTTTGGTAGAATTCTCCTGTGTAGCCATCGGGTCTAGGACTTGTGCTTGTAAGGAATGTGTGTGTGTGTGTGTTACAGATTCTATTTTCACTTCTAGTGATGAGTCTATTCAAATTATTTATTTCTTCTTGGTTTGGTTTTGGTGGGTGGTAGGTTTCTAGAAACTTGTTCATTTCTTCTAGGTTGTCAAGTTTGCTGGCATATAATTGTTCACAATATTTTCTCTTTTTTATCTCTATGCTCATTGACCTCTATGCTCATTGAAGATGGGAGAAGAAGGGGATAACAGAGGATGAGATGGTTGGATGGCATCACCAACTCTATGGACATGAGTTTGAGCAAGCTCTGGAAGTTGGTGATGGACAGGGAAGCCTGGTGTGCTGCAGTCCATGGGGTCACAAAGAGTCAGACACGACTGAGTGACTGAAGCGAACTGAATTCATTGACCTCTAAATGCTAAAAATTTCTTTTTTGGATTGTTTTTATAGCTAGTGGTATATAATTTTAATCAAAATAGCATAAATATCTTTCAAATTGTGATAAATATTAAGCATAAGTGAAGTTGCATCAGAAGTGCATCATTTCATTAAGTGAATGTGGACTTTATTACTAAGTTTGTGTATCCATAGATTAAATTTAGTTCGAATTAGGCCAGGTTCAGCATCCAGTTTCTTCCTATTTTTTCTTATGAAAGATTTAAGTGATGAGAAATGATATTCATATAAATAAGTGAAATGAAAGGTATGTTGTTACTACAATGTTATTCAAGTCTTTACTTTCCTTTGGAGTGATATAACAAGCAACTTAGCACACACACACAGCATGATCTATCATAAAAGTCGTTTCCAATCATCTATCATCTGGCAAATCAATTAGATCCTTCTTCATTTTGCACCTCAGTTGCAAAAACATTTGTTACCTGAGCACTGGAGTGCTTTATATACCTCGACATTGGAGTGCTTTATATAAAACTGACCTTTTTCTTGTCCTGGGGAGGTTTTAACAATCAAAGACAACAGACTAGAGGGCGGGGTGGGGAAGGCTGGTTGGAAAGAGAAGCCCTCTAGTGGCCCTGCACCATCCTGCAGAAGGAGTTTAGAAAGTACAGAGGAAAGGAATATGGAATACTGACTCACTGGAAAAGACCCTGATGCTGGGAAAGATGGAAGGCAGGGAGAGAAGGGACCAACAGAGAATGAGAGGGATGGATGGCATCACTGACTGGATGGACATGAGTTTGAGTGAGCTCCGGGAGTTGGAGATGGACAGGGAGGCCTGGCGTGCTACAGTCCATGGGATCGCGAAGAGCCTGACACAACTGAGCAACTGAACTGAACAGAGGAAAGGCTTCAACAATATGTGAACAGTGACCTTCCAGATGTTCAAGCTGGATTTAGAAAAGGCGGAGGAACCAGACATCAAATTGTCAGCATCCACTGGATCATTGAAAAAGCAAGAGAATACTAGAAAAACATCTACTTCTGCTTTATTGATTACACCAAAGCCTTTGACTGTGTAGATCACAACAAACTGGAAAATTATTCAGAAGATGTGAATACCAGACCACCTTACTTGCCTCCTGAGAAATCTGTATGCAGGTCAAGAAGCAACAGTTAGAACCAGATATGGAAGAGCAGACTGGTTCCAAATTGGGAAAGGAGTACGTCAAGGCTGTGTGTTGTCACCCTGCTTATTTAACGTATATGCAGAGTACATCATGAAAAATGCTGGGCTGGATGAAGCACAAGCTGGAATCAAGATTGCTGGGAGAAATATCAATAACCTCAAATGCGCAGATGATGCCACCCTTATGGCAGAAAGTGAAGAAGAACTAGAAAGCCTCTTAATGAAAGAGGAGAGTGAAAAAGCTGGCTTAGAATTCAACATTCAAAAAATGAAGATCATGACATCCATTCCCATCACTTCATGGCAAATAGATGGGGAAACAATGGAAAAAGTGACAGACTTTATTTTCTTGGGCTCCAAAATCACTGCAGATGATGACTGCAGCCATGAAATTAAAAGACACTTGATCCTTGGAAGAAAATCTATGACCAACCTAGAAAGCATATTAAAAAGCAGAGATATTACTTTATCGACAAATGTTCATCTAGTCAAAGCTATGGTTTTTCCAGTAGTCATGTATGGATGTGAGAGTTGGACTATAAAGAAAGCTGATCACCGAAGAATTGATGCTTTTGAACTGTAGTGTTGAGAAGACTCTTGAGAGTCCCTTGAACTTCAAGGAGATCCAACCAGTCTGTCGTAAAGGAGATCAGTCCTGAATATTCATTGGAAGGACTGATGCTGAAGTTGAAACTCCGATACTTTGGCCACCTGATGCAAAGAACTGACTCATTGGAAAAGACCCTGATGCTTGGAAAGATTGAAGGCAGGAGGAGAAGGGAACGACAGAGGATGAGATGGTTGGATGATATCACCAACTTGGACATGAGTTTGAGCAAGCTCCGGGAAGCCTGGCCTGCTGAATTCCATGGGGTCGCAAAGAGTCGGACATGACTGAACAACTGAACTGAACAGAGGAAAGGCACTTGCCTATAAACAAATGCCCTGAGAACCCTCTGGCAAGAAGCCCTGTGATTAGTCTGTGTAACCTCAAGACTGTACGTCCCCTAGATTAACAAATACTGATTCTGAGCTCCAGGACTACCAGTTCTGGCAAAGAGCACAGCCTGCTAAGAAAAGTGCCATTTAGGCAAGATGCCAAAGGGACTTGGAAACAGTCCACCTCTGGGTAGACATTTCTCTGAAGTGAATGACCACTTGCATCAAGTATGATCTGCGTGTTTATTTAATATGCTTACTGTGAAGATTCCTAGGTTCTGCTCTGAACCAGTTGAACTGAAGTCTTTAGGAAGAGGGACCTAGGAAACTTTGACAAGCAGCCTACATGTTCCTTAAGCACAGTTAACGTGGGAGAAACACTCTCTAGGCAACCTTGTTTCTACGCTTGGGAGTCTAGATGACGCATCGGAAGCTTCATCTTTTGCCCACAGGTCCTTCGCTGAGGTTTCATGTTACACCCTTGGATTTTGTAAACATCACAGATGTGTGACATCACGGTACCATTTATTAAAATAGCATAGTTCGTGTGGACATCTATATTACTCAGTCTCCCCTGTTGCAAGCCTGTTAAGGATTTTAATTTAGAAAGCAATGCTTAGAAATAAAGGATCTCCCTTGCTGGTCTAGAATGAGACCGAATTATACATCACAATAAAAATTAGGCTGTTTCTGTTTTTCCTTTGTGCCCTAACTGCCAGAAGCTCACAAGTGAATTTTAAGTTTAATCACAGTCATGTTGAACTTTGCAGTTAATAGAAGGATTTTCATTATAAAATTTTTATTAAAAAATTAAAATTCTCATTTTCGTTGCTTCTGAACTTTTCATATTTTAAAATGTCATTGTGCTTTAGTAATAAACTATTCAAGTCTAAATCTTGGACAAGCTTTTTTGTAAGTATAATAACTTAGGCCAGAAAGGCCAGTTATTTCCTTTTTATATTGGTGATGGACAGGGAGGCCTGGCGTGCTGTGATTCATGGGGTCGCGCAGAGTCGGACACGACTGAGCGACTGAACTGAACTGAACTGAACTGAAAGCATAAAGAAGAATTGGTCTGTAATCTTACTATTTGGAAATAGCCAGAGTTAATATTTTCTTGCATTTATTTTCTTCTCTTTCTATACACATGAAGTTTTTGTTTTATTTTTTTGGCCACACTGTGTGGTATATGGGACCTGAGTTTCCCAACCAGGGATCGAACCCATGCACCCCTGCAATAGAAGTGTGGAATCTTAACCAGTGGACCGCCAGGGAAATCCTAGAATCATACTATTCACTGTGAATCCAGTTTTTAAAAAACTTAACGTGATTATATTTACCAAAAGCATTAACCAGGTCATTAAACATTCTTGATAAACCTGATTTTTTAAATACATCCCTCTTCTAAATGTATCAAAATGTGTGTATCTTCTCTGGTTGTTTCAAGTTATTTTCTGCTATACCTCTACTGTGATAGGCATCTTTTACACACGCTTTTATGCTCATTTGTGATTATTTGGGAATAAACTCCTAGAAGCAAAATGACAGATCCATAGGTAAGAACATTTAAATCTTGCATGATATTTTATCAAATCACTTTTCTAGCAGTGCTCACTAGTCGTTGAGTTCCCAAGCTCCACGGCAGTGAAAGCCACCAGCTCTTCTGCAGATTTCATTTTATCATTCCTGCTGCCCAAGGTCAAGTCCTGTCATTTCTCACACTGTGGGGGAGAACCGCCCCTCCCCCACCTCCCACCCCTCCCCATCTGTTCTTTCTTTACTTCCTCCTCCTCTATGATTTAGATAACTTCTCTTTTTAGTATTTTTGCTTTCCCTTTGCTCGCATCACCCTTTCCTCCTTTTATTGACGCATACTTTGTTCATTCTGTGGGACAAGACTTGCCACAAGTGGCTACTGTAGTGAGGAGGGCTCTTCATCTCTTGCTACAAATGTCCACGTCTTTATCCTCTTTAGACCACGAGCTTGAATTGTCCTGTGTCCTGGCAGAAAATAAGCCCACGTTTGGCACCTGTGCCCAGCAAAGCTCGAACAGATAACTCCTTTAGCCGTGGAGCTGAGTCTCTCCTTTGCTCAAAAACATTGAGAGACTCACATTTTATTACCCCCGCCTGCAGTCCATTTCCCGCGTGGTAACTGAGCCCATTCAGGGCGGCTCCAGCCTGGTTTCCAGTGTCACGGCTCATTGTTTCTGCCTCATGGACATTCTTTCCTCTGGCCAAAGTGCCCCGCTTGTTCCTTCGAAAGTCCTCCAGTCTATGCTTTCAGGCCCGGATTCATCTTTCCCTGTCCCCTCCCTCTGTCCAAAGTCTATCCACACTTCAAAGTCCCCTTAGATGCTCCGCCGGGAAGCTGTCCCTGATCCTCCTGCTTCCAGTCAGCTGCTTCTGTTCCCTGGAACCCACAGATGCTGCCTCACTGACTCTTCCAGATATAATCCTTTGCCTCCACCGCAGCCCTGGGGAGCCCTCAAGTGCAGGGACTTACTCTGCGTCTCTTTGAGCCACATCTCCCAGCCAAGTGACCGGCACACATGTGTGCCCAGCAGGCAACAGTTGTATGAATGAATGAAAATCCCAGTAGAAAGAAGTGAAGAAGGGGGAAGAATGGTTGAAGACAGCTGCCCCTGATATACGGTTAGGGTTCAATGACATTAAAATCACACTAGAGAGACTGGTGATGTGGATTAGCACAACCACAAGGTGACCTCCAATCACGTCTGTCTCACCTGTACATTTTTATTAGCTTAAATGTATGTCATGAGATGGGGTCCATGATGTCATGAGCAGGGTTCTGGGATGGACGATAGGGTTATGCCTTCAGTTTGGACATCTGTGAGATATCAGGATGCGTGAAGATCTGTTTGCTGAGGACCCTGTCAGCCTCTTAGGGAAGAGTGACAAGAACTTCGGGATGTTTGTTAGGACGTTGGATATCCTGATTGACATTTATAAGGTAGGCCTGGAGATCTCTCCTCTGCTCTGGAGTTGGGGTGGTAATTTCAGTGGAGGATAAAAATCCTGCCTTTGGCCCAACTCTTGGGAATTTATCTTAAAGGCCTTAGAATGGGAGAAAAGAGTCAAATTACTCACTGGAAGACTAATTAGTAGTTGAAAATGCTAGTGGGTAAAGAATTTCCCTGACTAGCACCCTGAAGCAAAAGACAGCTGCAGGGAACATGGCAATTGCAAGCTGTAACCACAAGATAGCGCAACAGACCGCAAAATTCTCAGCAGGCCCGCCGGCGGCAGGGAGCATAGGAATTGCAAGCTTTAACCACCAGATGGCGCAGCAGACCACAAAATTCTCCGCAAGCCAAGGTAAACCCACCCCTTAAGCTCTTCTTCCCAAAGAGGAGTTTGGTAACCCCCAAAATTTATCTGGATGAGGGCTCAGAATTAGACACCCTTGAGATTGCAGCCCAGTGTTTTAATTTCACCACTCTCCCAATTTTCCCTTAAAAAATATTTCCAGAAAATGTAGTATCTGATAGAACTGGCTCTTGAGAGCCAACTGCTAAATTTTCAGGAATTAACATTTTTAAAATTAGAATTAGATTATACAAATTTTTAATTAAGTAGGTTAAATACTCAAAATTTAGTTATCTATTTTTTGACATTTAACTATCTTTGTCCTTTTTGAGTTTACATTGTATCTTTATAAATTAGGTAATGAGACTGTATTACATATCTCTTGGTAATTTGAAATTAACCACTTGGAATTTGGCCATGGAAACTGACAAATGCTACACATGAGCTTTTCAGAGAGCTGGTTGGTAAGCATTTACCAAATACCAGTGGGTGAGGGAAAGGAGAGATGGCCCATGTATGATGCCAGGAGTCAGGGAAAAGGAGTTTGAAATGACAATTTGCCTCTGATGTTAATTCAGACAGAACAAAATACAATAACTTAAAAACTCATACTCTGCAGTCAGAATCAAGGCTTTGAGTCTGTGCTCTGCCATTTATTAACTGTATCCCTTAGGCGATTGACTCTCAGTGCCTATTTATCTATAAAAAGAATGTAATAGTGCCTTCTTCATAAGATTACTGAAAGGATTAAATGAGTCAACATATATGTCACCTTAAATAGCTCTGTGTGTGTGCTCAGTCACTCAGGCATGTCCGACTCTCTGCGGCCCCATGGACTGTAACAGCCTGCCAGACTTATCTGCCCATGGAATTTTCCAGGCAAGAATACTGGAGTGGGTAGCCATTTCCCACTCTAGGAGATCGTCTCAACCCAGGGTAAATATTAATAGCTCTATGGATTGGTTATTCTGTTTGTTGAAAGGCGATGAGATTATGAATACTCATGAGAGAAGGAACGTTGACGCAAACAGCAGAGATTCATTAGAATTCTAAGACCCTAAAGCTATATATTTTCCAATCGTGTTAGATCTTTACATATAATTTCACATCATTTCCATTTATTTTCTGAAAAGAGATTAAATATAATGCCACATTTCAAGACAGAATAATAACTGTCATACGTCTCTTTTTTTTTTTAACATTTGGGAAGTTAAAATTTCCAAAGTTTAGTTTGAAAGACTATCTTAATGTCTTAAGTATTTTGTAAATAATCAGAGAATAAGTTGAGTTTTCCCAAAGAGCACGCCATTTTACCGCAGAATATATCTTGGGTTGTCCCTGTCAATCTGAGGGGTTGCTCAGAAATCAAGTTAATAGAAAACCTACATACAATTCCTTTAATGAGGGGTTAAGAATTTGTCTCCATACTCAAACGGTGACCGCCTTTGTGAATAAATTCAGAGACCGATCTCACAGTGACAGAAGGGGCATGAAAGGAATCATGAGTAATTGAACACGTGACTTTCTCCGAAATCACAAATGAAGACCCTGCTTCGTGGCATGAAGAGTTGGATCTGTGAGGACCAAATTTTCAGTGGTATAGAACTTAGACTGTCCTTTGGCATTAAGCTGTGGAAGCTCTTCTGGGGAATGTTGGCGAGCAGCCCACACTCCAATGTGTTGACAGTTCTCTGCCCAGAGTCAGAGGAAAACACTGTGACACACTGGAGTCCCCTCCAACTGGCAGAAGCTGGAAAACTGCTAAACAAATTGCCCAGAAACTGTCCAACCTATTGCATAATCCAGACTTTAAAACCCAGACTGCACAGTTCCCTCCTCACACCAGTCACTCGCACCTTTCGATTTATTTTTCAATTAGCTCATCAAAGGAACATTTCTTAGCTATTATGTATGCCCAACACTGTGAGAAGTGCTTTTAATTTATTTACAAAACTTTAACAGGGGAATAATTTGAGTAGTTTTTCCAGGGAACCCAAAGATTGAGACAGCATGTTCTATAAATTGGCAATAAATAATAATTTAAAAAATCAGTGACATGTGAACTGTGCAGATAAATGCCAGGATCATTGCTCTGGATCTCTGCTGCCCCCAGAAAGTGAACAGGGCATTTCTGTCCTAAAGAGAGTGTGTGTTGCCCTATTTGGCATCTCTTCTGTCATACAGCATCGTCCTGGCCTCAGGGGAGAATCACGTGACACCCCCAGTCATTTGAGACCACAGCTGTCTCACTATCAAGACCCCACTGAGGACTATTTTGGCATTTCCGCAGCTGCTGGCAGAGCCCAGATGGGTGTAACCACGTTGGGAGAGTTAGTGATAGTACAAGACAACCGACGCCCACAAGGTGCCAAGGGCGGACCAGGGGCCTCAGCCCTTGCTAGCGTTTTCTAAAATCGCAAATATTCCCGAAAGAATAAATACACTCTCACAGTTGAGTATGTGTAAAACATAAAAGCGTAAACAAGATTAATTTTATTCTATTATTGTTTTCTATCCCTCCCCAGCTTTATTGAGATATAATTGACATATAACATTGTCCATGTATAAGGCGCAGAATGTGATGATTTGGCGATAGTGAAGGACAGGGAGGCCTGGCATGCTGCAGTCCATGGGGTCGCAGAGAGTTGGACGTGACTTGGCAAAGAACAACAACATATTGCACAGTTTACAATTAGGTCAGTTACACCCTTCATGATTATCTTGTTGTTATGGTGAGAACATTTAAGATCTACTCTCAGCAACTTTCAAGTACACAATCGGTATTGTTAATTTTCGTCCTCATGTTGTACATCAGACCCCTGAAGCTTATTAACCTTATGACTGGACGTTTAGACCTTTTGACCAACATCTCTGCATTTCCCTCACCCCCTGGCCCTTGGCATTCACTATAATATTCTGTTTTTATGAGGTTTGTTGGTTGTTTTTTAGATTCTGCATATAAATGATTCTGCATATAAATGCATGTATTTCTCTTTGTTGGACTTAACTTCATTTTGTATAATGCCCTTAAGGTCCATCCATAAATGGCAAGATTTATCACAAATGGCAGGATTTTCTTCTTCATTAAGGCTGGATAATATTCCTCTGCATACACACACACACAGACATATACACACATACATGTGTATACATGCACACATGTATATACGCTTATACATAACACACACATACATGTGTATACATGCACACATGTATATACACGCGTATACATAACACACACGCATGTATTTCACATTTTCTCATCTGTCTGTCAGTGGACACCGAGGTTGCTCGCGTATCTTGACTGCTGCATATGATACTGCCGTGACCTTAGGGGTGAATACATCTTTTCTGATTAGTGTTTTTGTTTTCTTTGGATAAACACCCAGGAGGGGAATTGCTTGATCATATGGTCATGTTTAAGTTTTTGAGGAACCTTCGTAACTGTTTTCCAGAGTGGCTGCACCAGTTTACATTCCCACCAACAGCGCACAGGGGTTACCTTTTGCTCCGTGGCCTCGCCAGCTCTTGCTATTTCTTGTCTTTTTTAAGACAGCCATTCTGACAGGTGAGGTGGTGTCTGATTGTGACTCTGCCTTGCATTTCTCTAATAACTAACGATGTTGTGCACTTTTCACGGACCTGTCAGCCACTTGTATGTCTTCTTTGGAAAAATGTTCAGATCCTCTACCCAACTTTTAATCAGATTATTTGATTTTTGCTACTGAGTTGCATGATTTCTTTGTAGATTTTGGAAATTAATCCCTTATCCGATATATGACCTGTGAATACTTTCTCCCATTTGGTAGGTAACCTTTTCGCTTTGCTGTTTCCTAATCATTTGGTTTCCTTTGGTGCAGAAGCATTTTGGATTAATGTAGTTCACATGTTTACTCTTGCTTTTGCTGCCTTTGCGAGATTAACTTTAAAAGTAGTGTCCCACCATCTAGACATAAATGCTATTAACAGGCTTGCTACATTTCCCTCGGACATGTTTCTGTGGTTGGGTTTGCAGAGAGAGTCAGGGAGACACAGGAGGAAGGGAGGGAGAGGTTGAAAAAGAAGATATTTTTTCCCTTCCCCCCCTCACTATCTCTACCATTTATTTTGAAATAGTTTCAGGTTTACAGAAAAGTTATAAAAATAGGATAAAGAATTCCAAAACGCCATTCACCCAGATTCCCCAAATATTAACATTTTTGTCACATTTGCTTCCCCTCTCTCATCTGTATATTTTTTTCCTGCACCATCTGATGACACATTGCAAACTGCTGGCTCTAAAAAATATCTGCATGTATTTCCTAAAAACAAGACCCGTTTTGCAGATACCTACACTAGGCTTAACAAAATCAGAAAATTAACCGTGACATATTGTATCACTCCATCTACGGAATTTCACCAGTTGTCTCCTTATTGCTCATTTAGCAAAAGAAAAAAAAAATTCTAGCCCAGGATCCAGTCCCACATCGCTTATGGCATTTAGTCTCTTGGGGGTCCTCCTGTCTGGGTGGTTTGTCAGCCTTTGGCTCCGACATTTTGTAAGCACAGGCCCATTTCCCTGAAAGAGAGGTTTGGTTGTGTTGATGCTTCCTCGTGATTAGATTCCTGCTACACAGCTTCTGCAGGAATGCAGAGAAGTGAGGTGGAGTTCTCCTCCTGGCATCTTATCAGCGCGTGTGCCGTGGTTTCGACACGTGCTGGAAAGGTGAACCTCTGTAGGTCAGTAAAGGTGGTGTCTGCCCACACACTCTGTCATAAATGATACCATTTTACCCTTTGTAATGAAAGAATATCTTGCAGGGAGATTACTTTAATACTATATAACAATTGTATTAATCTTACAACTTTTACGTACTGTGTCTACGATCCTTGATGTTCTTGCCTGAATTCAGTATTATTATGATGGTGACCAGGTAGCCGTTTTCTAATTCCATCAACCCTTATTTATTTGTTAGTTGGTTTTCTACTGGAAGGGAGCACTTTCTCCTCCCTACTTACTTACTTGTTCCCTTATTTATGTCAGTATACGATGCAAACACTGTAACATGTAAGATACTCAGAGATTCTCGTGAGTCTGGCTTATCATTTGTTGCTGTTTTGATTTATTTGATGCCCAGACGGCCCCACAGGCGGTTGGGGGAGCCCCTTCAGTGTGGCTCCATCTTTCTGACATGTCTGTTGAGCACACGCTTACCTGTTTGCACATCAAGATGCTCCAGCAGCCCTGGGATCAACTGGTTCCCCAGGAAAATCATTCCTTTCAGTGGAGGATGGTATTCAGTCAGGCGCCAGATCTTGCCAGTAAATGCATTCATTGCTTCTGAGATGGCAGTGCTCTCCAACATATTCAGCAAACAGAGCGGGAATATTTGCTTTGTGTCCTGAGAGTCGTATTAATTTCAGTGTTTATATATTGAAAAACCACGTGTTTATACTCACACATCCAGTTACAATTCAGCACCACAGGGCACATCCCAACTTTGCCTTGGTGTATTTGAAGCTTCCTTCCCTAATGGTAAAATCTGGATCCCTTTGCTCAGTTCAGGAATATACATAAAGTCGTTTCAGAATTGCTAAAATACAACTCTGCAAACAACAAACTTCCTCACTACAATAATCGCTTCTAGTTTTTGTCTTTAGCCTCAGGATATAAAATCAAACAACTGTATTCAAAAATTACTTGGATGGTTCCCCAAGCTCTCTTTCTTATATGGTGGCTGTTTTAGATATTATTAGGCTGGTTTCTGCTGACATTCTATTTGCAGTTTTTATTCCACATCCTCCTCGATTCTGGTTATTAACTAATGTATTTGTGTATTTATTGAGTATGTGAAACAGACATGGTTCTAAAATGTCAAAACTATACAAAAAGGTTATTCAAAAGTATCACTTCCTCATCCATTCTACCCTGTTGCCATCCACCTGTCCTGAAAGTTTCCAAGCTCAATGATTTCCAGTCTCTCTTTCTAGGATTCCTTTTGCAAAAATAAGCAAATATATTTTCTTATTCCTCCCACTTTTCTTGTTATACAAAAAGTAACATACAATACATACTCATTTGCACACTATTTTCTGTTTAACAGAAATCACTGCATATCAGTTCATAGAGACACTCACGTTTTTTCACAGGTGCAAAGGACTCCATTGTACCAACATACCATAGCTGATTGTATGGCATGTACCAACATACCATAACCTCTCACAGCCAGGGGCTCAGGGTGTTGCCAGTATTTTGAACTTACAAACAGTGCTGCCACGAATGTGATTTTCATTTTGCTGGGGTTCTATATTCAGGGTAAATTCTTAAAAGTAGACTTACTGGATAAAAAGTTGTTTTATTTATTTTTAATTTATTCATTTTAATTGGAGGCTAATTACTTTACATTATTGTATTGGTTTTGCCATACATTGACATGAATCCGCCCCGGGTGTACATGTGTTCCCCATCTTGAACCCCCCCTCCCACCTCCCTCCCCATCCCATCCCTCTGGGTCATCCCAGTGCACCAGCCCCAAGCATCCTGTGTCATGCATCAAACCTGGACTGGCGATTCATTTCACATATGATAATATACATATTTCAATGCCATTCTCCCAAATCATCCCACCCGCGCCCTCTCCCACAGAGTCCAAAGACTGTTTTATACATGTGTGTCTCTTTTGCTGTCTCATATACAGGGTTATCGTTACCATCTTTCTAAATTCCATATATATGCGTTAGTATACTGTATTGGTGTTTTTCTCTCTGGCTTATTTCACTCTGTATAATAGGCTCCAGTTTCATCCACCTCATTAGAACTGATTCAAATGTATTCTTTTTAATGGCTGAGTAATATTCCATTGTGTATATGTACCACAGCTTTCTTATCCATTCGTCTGCTGATGGACATCTAAGTTGCTTCCATGTCCTGGCTATTATAAACAGTGCTGCGATGAACATTGGAGTACATGTGTCTCTTTCAATTCTGGTTTCCTCAGTGTGTATGCCCAGCAGCGGGATTGCTGGGTTGTATCGCAATTCTATTTCCAGTTTTTTAAGGAATCCCCACACTATTCTCCATAGTGGCTGTACTAGTTTGCATTCCCACCAACAGTGTAACAGGGTTCCCTTTTCTCCACACCCTCTCCAGCATTTATTGCTTGCAGATTTTTTGATAGCAGCCATTCTGACCAGCATGAGATGGTACCTCACTGTGGTTTTGATTTGCAGTTCTCTGATAGTGAGTGATGTTGAGCATCTTTTTATGTGTTTGTTAGCCATCTGCATGTCTTCTTTGAAAAGGTTGTTTTAAATGTGCAATGATTTGATACTGCTGCAGTCCCCTCCAGAGGTGTTGCACCAATTTCACTTCCTATCGGGTATTCCCATACAAGCTGACTTCTCTTGGTTTCTTCAGTAGAATGTGTAGTCATGCTTGCTAATCATTGCCAACATAAGTGAGAAATGGCATCTCCATGAAATTGTCATTTGCATCTCCCTAATTATGAGTGGGGTTAAACATTTTTCTGCAAAGAGTCGGACACGACTGAGTGACTGAACTGAACATTTTTTCACCTGTTTAGGCTATTTTTAGATTTTTCTTTTTGATGAACCGTCAGTGTCTTTTATCCTTTTCTTCTACCTAGCTTTTGGTTTTCCCTAATTTTAGAGAGGTTTTTACATATTAGGGACATTATCCATTTATGTGCGATAAATACGGCAAATGTTTTCTCCCAGTTTATCAGGTGTATCTTGATTTTATTCATCTTTTGGTGAAAGATTTTTTATTAATCTTTTCTTCTTTCTCTTTGTTTTTAGATTTTTAATATTAAAAAACCTTCCTCAGTACCTGTTATGATGGAATTTACCTCTGCTTTCTTCTAGTACTCCAATTATTTAATTTTATAAAATTAAGATAATGAATTTTATATCCCTTTTTAAAAAGTTGACATTATGTATGAAGACTTTTCTATGTTGATTAAGAATTCTCTGAAAATGTGCACATTTCTGCTTTTTCTTTGAATGTTACTACTACTGCTGTTTAGTTGCTCAGCCATGTCTGACTCTTTGCAACCCCATGGACTGTAGCCCACTAGGCTCCTCTGACCATGGAAGTTTCCATGCAAGAATAGTAGAGTGGCTTGCCATTTCCTTCTCCACGGGATCTTCCTGACCCAGGGATCAAACCTGCACCTCTTGCTTGGCAGGCATACTCTTTACAACTGAGCCACCTGGGGAGCCCTTTGTTTGAATGGATTGATTATAATTGCTTGATTTATCTCTTATTTTTGGACATTTGTGGTTGTTCAGTTGCCCAGTCATGTCTGACTCTGCGATCCCATGGATTGTAGCGTGCCAGGCCTCCCGGTCCCTCACCATCTCCTGAAGTGTGTCCAAGTTCATGTTCACTGCATCGGTGATGCTGTCCAGCCATCTCATCCTCTAATACCCTCTTCTCCTTCTACCCTCAATCTTTCCAGCATCAGGGACTTTTCCAATGAGTCAGCTGTTTGCATCAGGTGACTGAAATACTGGAGCTTCAGCTTCAACATCAGTCCTTCCAGTGAATATTCAGGGTTGATCTTTCTTAAGACTGACTGTTTTGATCTCCTTGCTGTCTAAGGGACTTTCAGGAGTCTTCTCCAGCACCACAGTTCGAAGGCATCAATTCTTTGGTGTTCTGCTTTCTTTATGGTCCAGGTCTCACAACCGTATGAGACCACTGGGAAGACCGTAGTCTTGACTACACGGACCTTTGTCAGCAGAGTAATATCTCTTCTTTTCAAATCACTGTCTAGGTTTGTCATCGCTTTTCTGCCAAGAAGCAATTGTCTCCTGATTTCATGGCTGCAGTCACCATCTGCAGTGATTTTGGAGCCCAAGAAGAGGAAATCTGTCACTACTTACACCTTTTCCCTCTCTATTCGTCATGCAGTAATGGGGCTGGATGCCGTGATCTTAGTTTTTTTTTAATATTTAGTCTTAAGCCAGCTCTTTCACTCTCTTCCTTCACTCTCATCAAGAGGCTCTTTAGTTTCTCTTAGCTTTCTGCCATTAGAGTGGTGTCATCCACATATCTGAGGTTGTTGGTTTCTCCCGCCTATCTTGATTCTGGCTTGTAACTCATCCAGCTGGGCATTTCTCATGATGTGATCAACATATAGATTAAACAAGCAAAGGGACAGCAGACAGTGACAGTTGGACATTTAGATAGCCTCTAATTTTTTGATAATGTAAATAATGCTATAATATATATACCTATACATAAATCTTTGAACAGATCTTATTATTGCCTTAGAATACATGTCCAGAAAAATAATGGACGGTGTTATGCCAGTTGACAGGTGAATGAATAAATTATGGTATATCCATAAATAGAATATTACTCAGCAGAGAAAGGAATTAATTAGATACATGCAACAACATAGATAAATCTCACAATCATGATCTTGAGTGAATATGTAGAGACAGAAAAAAAAAGGATGTACTGTGCTATTTAATGTATATAAAATTCTAAAAGATGCAAACTAATCTATGATGACACCACAGCAGTATTTGCTTGAAGATAGAAAAGAACAGATTATAAAGTGCACAAGGAAACATTTAGGTGCATTGCTTGACTGTGATGATAGTTTTTTGAGTGTATGTGTATATCAAAATTTTCAAATTGTTCATTTAAAACATATACAGTTCATGGTATACCAATTGTACCCCAATAAAACTGTGAAACAAGAGTTTTCACAGTTTCATGAGGGAGCCAGGAGGAAAAAAAAAATAATAGTCACCTTCAAGGCACTTAATACTATGCTGTGCTTAGTCGCTCAGTTGTATCTGACTCTTTGTGACCTCATGGACTGTAGCCCTCCAGGCTCCTCTGTCCATGGAATTCTCCAGGCAAGAATACTGGAGTGGGTTGCCATGCCCTCCTCCAGGGGATCTTCCCAACCCAGGGATTAAACCCAGGTCTCCTGCATTGCAGACAGATTCTTTATCATCTGAGCCACCAGGGAAGCCCTGATATGCTTTCTGCTAGTCGCCCACAAAGGCTTATATGCTATCTACTACAGTCGATCCTCTGTATCCATGGACACAGAATCCAGATATGAAGAGCAGACTGCACCGCACAGTTTTATACTAGGGTCTTGAGCATCTGTGGACTTTGGTATCACAGGGGTGGTGGAACCAATTCCCTGAGGATGCTGAGGGACACCAGTGTATGTGTATATCCACTTCTCTCCCCTCAGTAGCAAGGATTTTGCATCTTTAAAACATCTTTGCTGGTTCGGTATGCACAATTGTGACATTGTTCTCATATGCGTTTCATAAATAAGGCAGTCAAACATTTTCATATGTGTACTTACTATTTGTATTTCTCCTTTTGTGAATTCTCCAGGTTGTTTGATCATTTTGCTAAATTTAATTGATTTTTACGATTTCTTTTTATATAGTATACCATCTCTTCATGTATGTTGCAAATATTCCCTTAAATTTGTCTTTTAACTCCTTGTTTTGTTCATTTTTAGATGGACAGAACTTTTGATACTTAATCAAATGTAATTTCCTTTATGGTTCTTGTTAGAAAATTCAACCCCTTTCTGAAATCAAGTAAATAGTTGCTTGTTTTTTCAGTGTATGTTTTAGTTTTTATACTTAATCTCCTTATTCTTGTTTGGAATTTATTTGTGTATTAAAAAGAAAAGATCTAACTTTTTTTTTTTTCCTGATGAGTAGTAAAACGTTTTCCAGGACCATTTTGGTGATATTTCTAAAGAACAAATGCCATTTTAAAACAGAGGTTTTTATTTATATTGTCCTGGTTTTTCTGTCTGTAAACTAGGTGTAATAATTTCCTCCTCCTCATTTGCTCTCCAGGCTAGTTCTTATGTGCAAGATAAGCACTTTTAAAAAGAGGATTATGAAACTCTGATGCCCTGAATTAATGTACCAGCGAGAGCTTAAATTAACTCTACCTGTAACCCACTGTAGGTAAGATGAAGGACTTTGGGGAAAATGTTCACACTTTTCGTGTTCTCAGTGTCCTAAGAAATGTCCTAAGATTCAGAGGAATACAAGTCAGATCAGCTGCAAGACAGGGAAAGGGAAAGAGGTAACAGAAACAGTAGGCAGTAACATTCACCTACATGAGGGAGAAATGTACAAATCACATCACCTACATAAATTTGACTCCACATTTTCCCCTCTGTCTGCTATTCTCATATTTGGTCCCTAAACACACATTTGTTCCAGAAAAAAAAAAATAATATAATGACATACTCTCTTATAAACATTCAGTTTTGCAGATAAAACCCCTGACACCTACTATGTAAAACTTCAAGTTTATGTGAAACATAAATTAGAGATCACCTACATTACTGTGAAATTACCTACTCTGTGGATCCTTTTAAAGAATTAGACATCCTGGTACATTAAAACCCTGCCCTGGTTGACAAAATACAATGTTCGTGGGTACAGAATATGAATCTTGTGACATTTCCCTTTGGCTTTTAGTCTATATATAGCTGAACTTCTACCCAGGGAACACTGCAATCATCTTTCTGACCTGCATCCAGAAATCACTTTATAAGTGGCCTTACTATTTTAATAATACAGGAAGCTCCTCTAACATTTTATGATCACAGGCTTAGATAAACCATTGGCGACGTCAGGCAGTTGTAGAACAGAGTCACTGCATGCTCAGCAAAGGCTTTACCCAGCGTGGTCAGTTTTATTGCCGTTTCCGGCATCATGGATGTTGGTCTGTTTCTTCCTCCCTTGCCCACACACACGTAAGCCCTTGGAAGAGTCTCTGGAGGCTCTGGGTGTGCTGATAATATTATCAAAGTCTCCTTCCTGGAGGGCTTGAATTTAGTGGTCTGTCGTTTCTCTAGTGGTGGGTTTATGCTTTCACGTGGCTAATGGTGTGTCTTAGTCCATTCAGGCTGCTATAACAAAATAGACGAGGTGGCTTATATACAATAGAAAGTGATTTCCTACAGCTCTGGAGGCCCAGCGGTCCACTGAGCGCACTGTGCTGATGGATTCCCTGTCTGATGAGGGCCCTCTTCCCGGCTCATAGACCAGGTCATCTTCTCGCTGTGTCCTCACGTAGCAGAAGGAACAAAGGTTCTCTGGGGCTTCTTTATAAGGGCACTAATCCCTTTCATGGGGGCTCCACCTTCATGACCTCATCACTTCCCATTGGCCCCTTCCTCCAAATTTCATCACATTTGAGGTTAGGTTTCAACACATGAATTTCAGAGGGGATACGAGCATTCAGCCTACTTCGTGGCTTTCACACACTGTTAGTACTTTTGGGGGTCCTTTTTATTTTGAGGCCAATGTTAAGCCGCCTGTAGGTGGAAACCTATCCTTTCGGGAAGAGGTAGAATATCTGATTTCTTTGTTGTTGTTGTTTAGTCACTAAGTCACGTCTGACCTTTTACAACCCCATGGACTGCAGCACGCCAGGCTGCCCTGTCCTTCACTGTCTCCCAGAGTTTGCTCAAACTCATGTCCATTGAGTCGGTGATGCCATCCAACCATCTCATCCTTTGTCACCACCTTCTCCTCCTGCCCTCAGTCTTTTCCAGCTTCAGAGTTTTTTCCAACAGGTTGGCTCTTTGCATCAGGTGGCCAACCTGAATATTGATTGGAAGGACTGATGCTGAAGCTGAGGTTCAAATACTGTGACCCAGAGATCTACCTAGTAAGGTATCAAGGAGTCTGTGGGCTGATTGCGAATCCTGCCTTGCGGTCCTATCCTCGCCCTTCTCCGCATCTCCACTTTCAATAGGAGCACACCATCTGATGGGGATGCCACTCCGAGCTCCCGGAGCACCCTACGTACCTGTCTTTCAAGCATTTATAATGCGGTGGTCCTCCAAGGGTGAAGCCCAGGTCAGCATCATCTGGGATCAGACTGACTGACTCAGGGAGTCTGAAGGTGGGGCCCAGACACCTATGGTTTAAGAAGCACCCCCACTTGATCCATGCTCAATCTTAGGAACCACCACTATTCCATACACTATTCTGTAACCTCTGCTTCTGCATTCTTGGATTCAGCCAGCTACACATCCGAATCTATAGATAGATGCAGAACCTTCGGATACAGAACACAAGTTGTAATGCACTGTTCTATATAAGCCTCGAGTGTCCTAAAATTTTGGTATGATACAGAGCCAGGTGGTGAGGGGTGGCCAGTCCTGGAACCAAGCCCACATGGATGTTGAGAAAGGACTGGAATAGCTGGTTAACTCTTCTATGTTCTCAGCAAGGGGCTTCCCTGGTGGCTCAGATGAATCTTCCTGCAATGCGGGAGACCTGGGTTCAATCCCTGGGTTGGGAAGATCCCCTGGAGGAGGGCATGTCTACCCACTCCAGTCTTCTTGCCTGGAGAATCTCCGTGGACAGAGGAGCCTGGTGGGCTACAGTCCACGGGGTCGCAGAGAGTCAGACACAACTGAGCGACTAAGCACACGTTCTCAGCCAGACAGAAAGTTTCTTAAGGACAGAGACAGATGTAGTCATAAATGTATTGGTCAATAAATGAATGAAACAAATGAACAATTTTGCAGTCCTCACTAATAAATGTTTAGTAAATAATTTCTGCAGCGTCGAGCTTGAGGTGGATTCCTAATAAACCAGAGCAAACAAATCACTAAAAAAAAATCCTTCCCTCCACTCCCCCAGTTTCATCTTAGTTGTGAAAACAAAACATTTCTCCATAATCCATTGAGGACTCATTTAAATAATTGTATTTTTTTCTGTTGGAAAATGGAATGCAGTTTTATTGCAAAACTGTTCGAAAATGCAAAGAAAGTAAAATTGATCTCTTACCCCACCACCTTCTGAGTCTTTTTTTATGGACTTTTATGCATATCCCTCAATTATCATGTTAAAGATAACTCTCTTCCTTGCAAGCACAGCACATACTTACAAAGATTGGAAAATACAGAACAGCATCACAGGGAAAAGAATAACACCAGTTAATTTCATCATTCGGAGATGTTAATACTCTGGGGTATCTTCTCCAGACTCTGTGTGTCTTTGTACGTATTTTAAAAGCTGTGTGTATGCTCTGTAGCCATCTCCTCCTCTCTGATTCCATCCTCGGCTCCAGCAGGTCATATGTGATTTCCTCCTACGCTGTGTAATATGCAAGGCACACTCAGGGTTACCGCACAGGGCAGACTTCCAGGAAAAGCTCCTATGCTGGATGTGGCTCAAAAGTACCAAGGCTCTCTGATTTTCCTTAGCACTACTTTGACTTATTTTATGATGCCTTAGTAAGGCAGTAAGGAGACAAGATGCTGGAATCTTTCTATAGCTCTGGGCTTTCACCAAGTGAAAAGCCAGTTCCGAGAGAAAGTGTGGAGTCACCGGGGCCAGAAGATGGAGGTGTGCTGGGATAGTCTGCTTTCACCTGGCTCTTCGGTAATGCTGAGGATTTCAGAACAAAGCCATGGTCCATGGATGTCCACCTTGCCATGTTTCTTCCTATTATCTTCAGAAGAGTTATTTGAAATTAGGTAAGATATTGCTCCTACCTATGTTGAAATTCTCCATTACACTTGTCAATATGGAAAGTGACATTTGTAGTAGTTATTACGAGCAGAAGTGAATTTGTGGCTTTGATTTTCTTGTTTCCATTGTATCTGCCGAGAGAAAGGCATGGTGGGGATGAACAGGGAGATAAAGTAGTCACCAGGGAGGGAGGAGTAGTCATCTAAGACAGTGGTCCCGTTTTGACACCAAGGATTGGTTTCATGAAAGACAAGTTTTCCTTTTTTTAAAAAATTTATTTATTTTAATTGGAGGCTAATTACTTTACATTATTGTATTGACTTTGCCATACATTGACATGAATCCGCCCTGGGTGTACATGTGTTCCCCATCTTGAACACCCCCTCCCACCTCCCTCCCCATCTCATCCCTCTGGGTCACCCCAGTGCACCAGCCCCGAGCATCCTGTATCATTCATCGAACCTGGCCTGGCGATTCGTTTCACATGTGATAATATAACCCTGTACATGAGAGAAAGACAAGTTTTCAATGGGCCAGGCTGGGGCTAGTGGTTTTAGGATGATTCAAATGCATTACCTTTATTGTCACTTTATTTCTGTTATTATTACATCAGCTCCACCTCAGATCATCAGGTATTAGATCTCAGAGGTTGGGGACCCCTGACCTAAGGGCCACTCAGTTTTTTGTAATGATATTATAATTTCAAGATAAAACTTGTTGTAGGTAATTCAGAAAGCAGAGTACAGTGGAAAGGAGAAAGGAAAAAAAAAATCACCCACCCTCCCAAATCTAAAGTAACCTGTTAGCATTTTGCTTTGCATCTTTTTGTCTATTTTTCTTCACAAGTGTTGAAAAAATAATATACGTAGTACTTGCAGCCTCAGTTTTCCACTTAAAATTGTAGCAAAAAATTTTGTATGTTATTATAAAACATTCTTGAAAAGTGAAATCGCTCAGTTGTCCAACTCTTTGCGACCCCATGGACTATAGCCTACCAGGCTCCTCCATCTGTGGGATTCTCCAGGCAAGAGTACTGGAGTGGGTTGCCATTTCCTTCTCCAGGAGATCTTCCCAACCCAGGGATCGAACCTGGGTCTCCCACATTGCAGGCAAACGCTTTACCATCTGAGCCACTAGGGAAGCTCTTAGTAAAACATCCTTAAGAAGTGTCATTGTAGTGATATTTTCCATCATGCATCTCTAAGTCACTTCCCCCTTGTTGCTTTACAGTTTTGCTAGAAACATTCTTTTACACAGATCTTTGACCATTTCTCTGCGATGGGATGCCTGGGGTGCTTCAGTCCATGGGGTCACAAAGAGTTGGACACGACTGAGCTAATGAACACATCAACAGCTATGATGTTAGGATAGATTCCTGAGAGCAGGATTAAAATTTGGACAGTTGGCAGCTTTTGAAAGCTGTTCCTAATTGGTCTTCAGGGTGGTCCAGTTTCCACTCCCAGGCCTCAGCACGTGTGCAGAAGAGGCAGACTTGAGAAGCACATTGTATGGGAACGTTTGAAGGACCAGATGACATAAGATGTCAAAAATAAGATGTTTACTGATATGATCCTTCTTAGCAACATGGTCAACATCTGTATTTTACAATCCTAATGATGTGGCATGAATCCACTTTGGATCGTGCCTGGGGAGTCTGGCCTCAGAAATGCCTCACATTAGTATCCAGTCAGCCCACATTTTCAAAACTCAGGTTCTAAGAACAGTCTTCTAGAAGGGACGCCAGGGTATAACCATTTCCCGTAAAGTCAGATTGATGGTTGTCGTTTGGCTGTGCTGAATGCCTGCCTCATTTTTACAAGGCATCAGCCTTGGGCAGAAAATGGATCACTCCTCCGACCTCTCCACTCAAGAACTTGAACATTTAGTTCTTTTCACTTGGGTTTAAAAATAACATAAAATAAAATCCTGGAGGGCCAGTGACCTCATGAATTGGTTCGTTAACTGTCTCTGATCCTCTGTAACTAAGGAGACAGTGGTTCTAGGGACTGTGTCCCTAATACTGTTTATGAGTAAGAGGCTCAGTGTCATCACCCTGGCCAGACCCCATCACCTCAGGCCAGCGTGTGGCAGACACAGGGTATTCACATGGAGAGCCGGGTCAGAACGCACATGTGGGTCAGTGTGATTAGATGATCATCTTTGTGTGGGTGGGTCTGCTCAGTGCCTTTGTCACTGTGAGACTACAATCTCATGGACTGGCCCAGATTCAACTCTAACCCTGGAAGGCAGCTTAAGCAACTGCTGAGTGTGTGGATGAGCAGTTTAAGGCCTAAAGAAGCCCAGGGACACGCCCCAGATCCATGACTAGCCAGAGACTCTCTAGGTCTGTAACCAGGCTTCCTGACTGCAAAGCTCAAGGCTCTTTCTAATATGCTAGCTGCACCTCTGGCCATTGACCATGGAGTCTTGGCAAGGTCAACGGGGCTTGGCAGAACTGGTTGAGAGACAAGCCTGCACACAAGAGAAAGCATCCTTTATTATGACCATTTATACTGCTGCCTTCCCAGGTGGCTCAGTAGTAAAGAATCTGCCTGCCAATGCAGGAGACATGGGTTTGAACCCTGGGTGGGGAAGATCCCCTAGAGGAGAAAATGGCAATCCACTCCAGTATTCTTGCCTGGGAAATCCTATGGACAGAGGAGCCTGGTGGGCTACAGTCCACAGTGTCACAAAGAGCAGGACACGACTGAACGACTGAGCATGTATGCCACCTGCATACAGTTAGTGGCGTTTTCTGGTGCAGCCCAGACACAGTCAGCCCCTCACCCTCATATGCGTGTCTCAGGAGGAAATAAAATTCACATAAGCACCCCGTTTCACAACCCCTCATTTATAGCAAGCCCCCCACGCACGAAGGGAATGATTCCAAACTGAGATTCTTTCCATGTGAGATGCAAACCAATCTGCAGTAGAACGTGAAAGGAGACTGTAATTTCCTGACCCAGCACCATTAAAGCTCAGCAAAGCCATCACGTTAGCTTGTTTGCATGTAATTGTATAAACACAGTTTGCCCAGTTCAAAGCACTTGGAAGTATTTCATTATGCCTTCGTCCTGGCCAGGCGACACTGACCCCATGTCAGAGCTGAAAAATAACCAGCTCGCCCATGAGCTAGGGATGATGTAGAGGAAGACAACTGTACCAGAGTCTTTAGCTGCTTGTCACCGGTGTAATTGTACTCTCCCAGGAGACACGGTGACCGTGGACTTGAATGTGGACGCTGAGCATCACCAAAGGGCATGTGTCCCCCTCACTTTCTCCCTTACAGGTCGAGTTGAATTTGGTTCTACCAGTATGCATTGGAGGGGGCCCCGTGGGGAAGGTTCAGGCATAGGAATCAGGCCCAGATCCTATGCTCAACCAGTTCAAGTTCCTAAAGATGAGAGGGGCGTGTGAACAATGAATTCTGAGGCAGAAGTGTGGCCACGATGGCCGCAGGAGTGCTAAGTAGTCTAAGAAAGAGGGGAACCGTCTTGCCTCGGCAATCCTGGGAGGCTGCGAGGAGCAGGTAGCATTTAGCAGGTGAAAGTGTTTCTATGGAGAGGAACCTTTCTAAACAGCTTGAGCCAAAGGCTTGTAGCCAGGATGTGAGAGTGCAGGGCCTGGGGCCGGAGGAGGGTAATCCAGGGTGAGAGTGAACACGATGGTCTCTGACCACGAGAAAATCGTCTCTCTGCAGAGACCCGGCCTGCCTTAGCTAGCGCTGAATCTCCAGTGCCAAAGAGCACCCAGTACCTAACGAGTGCCCAGTAATTTTACATTTTTTAAAATTAAAGTCTAGTTGATTTATAAAGTTGTGCTATTAATAGTCGTAGGTGTGTGTGTGTGTGTGTGTGCTCAGTTGCTCAGTTGTCTGACTCTTTGCCACCCATGGACTGTAGCCCACCAGGCTCCTCTGTCCATGGGATTCTCTAGGCAAGAATACTGGAATGGTTTGCCATGCCCTCCTCCAGGGGATCTTCTCAACCCAGGGATCAAACCCTTGTCTCCTGAAGCTCCTGAATTGCAGGTAGATTCTTTACCACTGAGCTACTGGGGAAGCCCGTTTTAAGAGTACTGTAAAGTGATTCAATTTTCTCTCTGTGTGTGTATATATACACACATACACATATAAATTCTTTTTCAGATTCTTTTCCCTTATAGGTTGTTACAAAATACTGAGTCCGGTTCCCTGTGCTCTACTGCAGATCTTTGTTGGTTTCCTGGGATGCCCAATAATTGAATGAAGGAATTCCTAGGAAAGGTGTACTGTTGCAGCCGGGTATTAGGGGGAACAAATGCCGGGGTCCATTCTAGGTGCCTCTTGGGAAGGGTGGGACTCAGGGGAGGTGTGCCACTTTAAGAATATATTTGGACTGGAACAGTGGAGGTGACTCCAGGGACCCACAATTGTCTCCAGATCCAGTTGCAGGGGTGTGGTCCCTGGCGTGCTCTCTTGCATTGTTTGGCCAGCTCTCTCTGCTTCAGCTGGGCCTGTGCTCCATCTTTTTTTTTTTAATTAATTTTTATTGGAGTATATTTGCTTTACAATGTTGTGTTATAAAGTTTCTACTGTACAGCAAAATGAATCAGCTGTACATATACATATATCCCCTCTTTTTTTGAATTTCCTTCCCACTTGCTGCTGCTGCTGCTAAGTCACTTCAGTCGTGTCCGACTCTGTGCAAGCCCACAGACCGAAGCCCACCAGGCTCCCCCATCCCTGGGATTCTCCAAGCAAGAACACTGGAGTGGGTTGCCATTTCCTTCTCCAATGTGTGAAAGTGAAAATTGAAAGTGAAGTCGCTCAGTCGTGTCTGACCCTTAGCGACCCCACGGACTGCAGCCTACCAGGCTCCTCCATCCATGGGATTTTCTAGGCAAGAGTACTGGAGTGGCTTGCCATTGCCTTCTTCGTCCTTCCCACTTAGGTCATCACAAAGCACTTGAGTTCCCTGTGCCATACAGTAGGCTTTCAATAGTTATCTATTTGTTGTTGTCCAGTCGCTAAGTCATGCTCCATGAACTGCAGCACGCCAGGCTTCCCTGTCCTTCACCATCTCCCACAGTTTGCTCAAACTCATGTCCATTGAGTCAGTGATGCCATCCAACCATCTCATCCTTAAATTTGAAATACTTATTTTCTAATCATCATTCTTCTATAATCTTTCATTCAAGATTTCTAGCAGAAGTTTTAAAACTAGGGGAAGTATTTTGTGGTGCAGGGAGGTCCTTCTGATGAACACGGAAATTGCGTGATCTTTCCATGGGCAGCATTAGCCCAGACTGAGTCCCTCTGTTACGTTACCCAGATGCTCACTACCATCTTCATAATTTTTGCCATCTAGTCACCTTTTTTCCTATGTTTGTGTACCACCTGCACTTATTCACTTAATATATTTCTTTCTTATACATTTGAAGTATTTCTTTCTAAAAGCATTCATTAAAAAAAAAATTATTTGCCTGCAGTGGGTCTCAGCTGTGGCATGTGGGATCTTTTAGTTGTGGCATGTGGGATCTAGTTACCTGGCTAGGAATCAAACCCAAGCCACCTGCATTGGGAACTTGAATTTTAGCCACTGGACTACCAGAGAAGTCCCTAAATACATTCATTTGTAAAGCAACTGTTTTATCACTAGTGGGAATAATCAATTAGTAAATATGATGAAGACATAACTGTTAAAAATTCTAGTTAAATACTGTCAAGGACTCAGAGCTTAAGACTAGCTTTCCCAGTAAAAAAGAGAACTCTGTGTGTTACTAGAATAGGATGAGCTATGTTTGATGCCCATACTAAGAGCTGTCCCAAGTCCTTTACACACACAACTGTGAGGGAGATGGTTTGTTCCATTTCACACGGGGACACTGAGGCGCAGGAAAGTGGTTGGCAGAGACAGGATTCACACAGAGCAAGTGCTTAGTCTGCTCAGTCACGTCCAACTCTTTGGTGACCGACCCCATGGACTGTAGCCCGCTGGGCTCCTCTGTCTGTGGGATTTCCCAGGCAAGAATACTGGAGTGGGTTGCCATTTCCTTCTCCGGGGGATCTTTCTGATTTAGGGAAGTCAGGAAACCAGGTCTCCCATGTCTCCTGTATTGCAAGCAGGTTCTTTACTTACTGCTGCTGCTGCTAAGTCACTTCAGTCGTGTCCGACTCTGTGCGACCCCATAGACGGAAGCCATTGCAAATTCTCTTAACTACCCTGCAATCCTGCCTCCAAAGAGAAGTGACTCTCTGTTGGTTGAAGCTATCTCTGCCGAACTGACAAGTGCCCTGGTCTCTGTAAACATCCTGTACCTTGGAAATGATGGATTTAGAGATGGTCCACAGCCATCTTCCCCCCTCCAGCACCTGTGGAAATGCCTTCTAATCCACTTTGGACATTCGCAATGTACCTTGGCATCTAAATGGTTCTGAATCCTGCAGTGAAAATTTGTTTGTGCTGTGCTTAGTTGCTTAGTTGTGTCTGACTCTTTGTGTCTGACCCCATGGACTGTAGCTCATCGGGTTCCTCTGTCCATGGGGATTCTCCAGACAAGAATACTGGAGGGGGTTGCTGTGCCCTCCTCCAGAGGATCTTCCCAACACAAGGATTGAGCCCAGGTCTCCCACATTGCAGGCAGATTCTTTTTAAGCTTTATTTAATGCACTTTCTCAAATTTCAGTTCAGTTCAGTCGCTCAGTCGTGTCCGACTCTTTGCGACCCCATGAATCACAGCACGCCAGGCCCCCCTGTCCACCACCAACCCCCGGAGTTCACTCAAACTCATGTCCATCGAGTCGGTGATGCCGTCCAGCCATCTCATGCTCTGCCGTCCCCGTCTCCTCCCACCCCCAGTCCCTCCCAGCATCAGAGTCTTTTCCAGTGAGTCAACTCGTCGCATGAGGTGGCCAAAGTATTGCAGTTTCAGCTTTAGCATCAGTCCTTCCAGTGAACACCCAGGACTGATCTCCTTTAGAATGGACTGGTTGGATCTCCTTGCAGTCCAAGGGACTCTCATGAGTCTTCTCCAACACCACAGTTCAAAAGCATCAATTCTTTGGTGCTCAGCTTTCTTCACAGTCCAACTCTCACATCCATTAGAACCTCTTAAAATTAGAGGACCATGTCTCAGTAACTCTGGAATGCTTCATGGAGCAGTTTGGGAAATACTGAGAGGAGAGTGAAAAAGTTGGTTTAAAGCTCAAAATTCAGAAAGCTAAGATCATGGCATCCGGTCCCATCACTTCATGGCAAATAGATGGAGAAACAGTGAAAACAGTGGCAAACTTTATTTTTTTGGGCTCCAAAACCACTGCAGATGGTGACTGCAGCCGTGAAATTAAAAGACACTTGTCCTTGAAAGAAAAGTTATGACCAACCTAGACAGCATATTAAAAAGCAGAGACATTACTTTGCCAACAAAGGTTCATCAAAGCTATGGTTTTTCCAGTAGTCATGTATGGATGTGAGAGTTGGACTATAAAGAAAGCTGAAAGCCAAAGAATTGATGCTTTTGAACTGTGGTGCTGGAGAAGACTCTTGAGAGTCCCTTGGACTGCAAGGAGATCCAACCAGTCCATCCTAAAGGAAATCAGACCTGAATATTCACTGGAAGGACTGATGCTGAAGCTGAAACTCCAATACTTTGGCCACCTGATGCGAAGAAATGACTCCTTGGGAAAGATCCTGATGCTGGAAAGGATTGAAGGCGGGAGGAGAAGGGAACAACAGAAGATGAGATGGTTGAATGGCATCACTGACTCAATGGACATGAGTTTGAGTGAACTCCAGGAGTTGGTGATGGACAGGGAGGCCTGGTGTGCTGCAGGCCATGGGGTCGCAAAGAGTCAGACATGACTGAACAACTGAATTGAACTGAGTTAGTCTTTGTCTTTAGAATAAAATTCACTCATGCTAAATTATTTCTTGTGTTTAAAGATGGAGGGGTTATTTTTCAAAAAGTTTATTTTTGGCTGAGCTGGGTCTTCACTGTTGCATGCGGGCTTTCTCTAGTTGCAGGGCCTGGCCTTCTTTCTGCAGTGGCTTCTTTTGTTGCAGAGTGCAGGCTCTAGGGCTTTCAGCTTCAGTCACGTGGTTCCCGGGCTCTAGAGCACACGCCTGATTGCCCTGCGAATCATCCCAGACAAGGGATCAAACCCGTGTCTCCTGCATTGGCAGGTGGATTCTTAACCACTGGAGCCCTTGAATATTTCTTACTTGAGCTTGAATATTCAAATAGGGTTTCTAATACCCGGTGAGTTTTTTCATGTGTTCAAACCCATATTTTAAAGGGTCATGTGCTTTCTAAACCTCTTCCAAAACTCCACACCCCTCCCTAATAGGTGCAACCATGCAGGTTCTGCCAGGTGATATTCTTCCTTCTTCCAGGACTGCTGGGTAACAGTCATGGGCAAGGGAAATCCTGAGCATCTGAACCCACCATTTGGGGGACACTGTACATTCAAAGCAAACTAGGAATCTACTTCAAAAAGCTCACAATTGAACAGGAGAAATAGCCTTGGGAGGGAAGGATACATACCTGTGATGGATAACTCACTTGTAATCATCACTGGGGGTCTGCTGGTCCGTGACCTACTCAGCAAGTGTAAAGAACTCCAAACTTATCGGCAAAGAAAAATGAGGCCCAAAGTGTGGTTTATGCTCCTTCTTTCCAGTTCAGGAGGGTTAGCGGTGGCAATGAATCTGAGGACTTTGCTTTACCTAGACATGGCTGCAAGAGCCAGCCCATCCACGGGGGTCACACCTCATTTCCTTACTCTTTTAAAAAAAAATTTTATTGGACTATGTTAATTTTCAACATTACGTTTCAGGTGTACAGAAAATTGAATCAGTTATACACACACACATATATATATATACACACCTCCATTCTTTTTTTTAACCATATATTACAGAATATTGCGTAGAGTTCCCTGTGCTTTACAGCAGGTCTTTACTAGTTATTCTATATATAGTCGTATGTGTATGTTAACCCCAATCTCCTAATTTATCACTTCCCCCACTTCCCCTTTGGTAACCATTACGTTTGGTTTTGAGATCTGTGAGTCATTCTTTTAAAATTAATTACTTAATCTGGCTTTGTCTGGTCTTAGTTGCTGGGAGCAGGGTCTTTTAGTTGTGGCAGGTGGGATCTAGTTCCCTGACCAAGGATCGAACCCAGACTGCCTGGCATTTGTATCACAGAGTATTAGCCACTGGCCTACCAGGGAAAGCCCTGTGAGTCTGTTTTGTAAGTTCATTTCTATCGCTTTTTATTAGATTCCACATATTGGTGATATGATTTGTCTTTCTCTGACTTAGTAGGATAATCTCTAGGTCCATTCATGTTACAAATGGCATTATTTCATTCCTTTCTATGGCTGAGTAATGTTAAATGTTATGTTAGTCGCTCAGTTGTGCCTGACTCTTTGCGACCCCATGGACTGCAGCTCACCAGGCCCCTCTGTCCATGAGATTTTCCAGGCAATGATACTGGAGTGGGTTGTCATTTCCTTCTTCAGAGGACCTTCCCAACCCAAGGATCGAACCCACGGTGCAGGTCTCCTGCACTGCAGGCAGATTCTTTACTGACTGAGCTCCTTTGTAAATATGTACCACATCGTATCCACTCCTCTGTCGATGGACATTTAGGTTGCTTTCATGTCTTGGCTATTGTGAAGAGAGCTGCTTTGAAGATTGGGGTGCTTTCCTACTCTTGAAAATTCTGAACAGCACATGGTTTAAGCTTTTCCACTGGCAGAGGGAGACTTGACGTCACGGTATCCAGTGACGCCACCTACCTTCTCAGGAGTCTTACAACAAGGCCCTCCTTTCTCCCCTGTGTCCCCAAAGCCCCAGCACCTCAGGGCAGGGCTTGTGCACACTGGGTCCTTCCCTAAAGGTTGTTGCTTCTGCAAGAAGCAACCACATGCGTTTCCTTTCTTATCCTTAACTCAACTGTCCTTTTAAAAAAAAAACAAGGTGAATAGAAGTCTCTGATCCAGTATCCATGGGTCAGCTCCTTCAGTCAGCAAATATAGACCTCCAGGGCAAAGGAAAGGGAAAGGGAACTTGCACACCTATCATAAGTTTTAGTAGGAACATAGCAGATCACTGAGAAAAGGTTTTAAGAGACAACTGATATTCCAGCACTGACCCTCCAGCCTGAACACAGATGGGAAAGCATGAAAGAGATTCTTTCGTTTCCTTCCCCAACTGGAGCCACCACCATCCAGACCTCCTGTGGCTCAAAGTGACCTAAGACTAAAAACAGAATATAGTGATTTCCTAACTGATAAAATTGAAACAAAGACAGACAGAAATAACTATACTCTGGAAATATAACTGCTTCATCATTTCTTTGTATTTTTTATTAAACTTTTTGGAAATTTTTTTTTTTAAATGTCTGCCCGGTTATGGCAATTAAATAGGAAACCACAATTACAATGCACAAATTGTGGCATGAAGAAAGAACACACACTCCATCAGAAATGACACCAACCCTTTCCATTTTATTCATTCAAAAAGAGTCCAATGCACAAGTGTCAAATATGAGCACTGGCGGTTTTTTTCTTGGAAGGGAAAAAAACATTTATTCTGGCAGCGCGTTTACAATTCCAGGAAGTGGTTTTGATACCACAAGATGCAGGAATAGAAACCATAACAAACTTGGAGGGCGTCTGTTTGCAAGGCAGGGACGACTGAGTTGAAAAAGATCCCCCTTTGTGCTTAGTGAATTGCCCATCAGTCAGCCTCCCCAGCTGAGTCTTCCCAGGTGTTGAAAGAGAGAATGGAATTTCCTACATAGATGAAGAAAATTCCTATAGAGCAGTGTGTTTTCTGGATCTCCAAACTTCCCCCCTGCCCCGAAGCGAGTTCTCAAGCTTTTCTGGAGCTGCTTTTGGTCACATTACCCTCTATCAGGATGACTTTTTTTCGGTAAAATACATGTGACACCAAGCTTTCTTCTTACACTGCTTCTCTAAGGTTCAGATGACCGCATATAACATCACTTGTCCAAAAAGAGTGGATATTAAGAAATGTGGGCATCTATGTTCATAATAAGAGCACACACTTTGCAGGGTATGTCACCCAAAGGAACTTTATTTCCTTCAGTTAATATGGTCCCCTGGGGACTTAGCCTGAAGTCACTTTACCAGCCTTTTTCTGGTCAAAGTTGGTTAATCTGACAGTTGAAGAACTGTCTTCTGCCAACCAGAAAACTTTTATGCCCAACAATTCAGTGGTCCGTAAAGCAGTTAAATGTTCCCATTCAGTTTACACTTACACACACATGCACACACGCACAGGAGAACTGTGACGGAAGGATTAACAAGATGAATCTTGTGACTGTTCCAAAAGAAAATGAAATTGCAGATTGGAAGTATCATATTCAAGTATTAAAATGCAAAACTAGTCTGATCCCATTTGATTTTATGATTGTAAGAAATCATGCTTGTTTGACTGCAGGTTCTGGAGTTCATAAAGTTAACTCCTGGGGCACAAAAACAATCTACAAAAATTGATTTGTGGTGTTTTTTTTTTGCAACGAAGCCACTTGCTTGTTATTTTATTTTTTAAATATGTGGAGACATAGTATACTGTGGCATTCCAAGAGACAATACTTTATAGAAGTAAATGAATAATACCGCTGACTAGTTTTTCTTGCCTTATACTGGAAAGAAACAGTTTCACACATTTTTCAATCAACATGCAGAGGAGGCAGATGTAAACAGAATCCTGCACACTCTTCAAAGAATGTGTTACTATTGCAGTAGATGCTGTTTGGCCCCAATGAGGAGGAGGAGAGAGCGGTTTGGTTGGTTGGCTTTTTAGGTTTTACGTCATGGAGACTTTAAAACCAGGGTTTTACTAGTTCTTGGCAGTAGACCATCCAATCAGAGGCTCTGTATTTATAAATAACCAATGTGGGCTTGTGCTCTCCAATTAGGCAACTCACTATCTTAGGGTCTGACACCAGCTTTCAGAGAGCTCTGCTAAATTTCACAGACTCTGTTCTTGGGGGCGGTAGGGAGTGGGAACAGGCCCTATTAGCAGAGCTCTTTACATGCTTCGGAACTGACGCCTGACTATCTAAGCTATTGCAAGACTCCACTTTTCCTTGGGTATGTGGATCCCTTAATCCCCCTCCCCTGAAGAATCTTAATCACTAGACTATCTCCATCAGACTATCACCCAGTAACCAGGGACCTTTACTGAAAAGGAGACTAGGGGCTATTGCCTGAAATGCATGTTTAAGGTTCTGATGATTATTGTCAACCTCCAACACTTAAGCCATGAGCAAAGAGATAGGTATCTTTTCTTTTTTTAAATCTGTGAAGGCTTAAAGAATAAACAACACGTCCGATGCTAAAGTAAGAAATCAGCCCCGTGTTGGCACAGTTCTCATCAGAATATTGCACCCAGTGTCAACTAATGCTAGAAGCTTCAAACTGTATAAATTTAAATGTATTTGCGTATTATAAAAATAAAGATAAACATATACATATTTTACACTAGTTATGGAATAGCAATGAATGGTCAGTTGATCCCTCTTTCACATTTAACAGAACTGAAATCTGAGTGCTCTGAATACTGCCACCTGGACTGGAATTATGGCTTATATGTGCATGAAAAAAAAAAAAAATCCCTGAGAAGCCATTCGACTTTATTATTTTTTTTTCTTTTCTTCAAGTAGCGCTCTCCTTGGAGGATCACAGTTCTGAGGTTCAGGTTGTCAAACATTTGCTCCATAGTCTCTCCCGTCCTTCTCCCCCCCTGCACCCTCCCCGTCTCATCTACAGGCTAGGTGTGCTCCCTCGCACGAAAGCACCCCGAAACACACATGCACGCGAATTCACAGAACACGCCTGGGGGTGTGGAGGGCTTGCCGGGTACAGAAGATGGTCCAGGTGCGTTCTGATGCGATTTTCTCCATGGAAATCCCACAGCCGTAGAATTCACTGGTTTCTGTGCTTTTCCCCAGCGTTCTTCCTACGTGGGTAGATGAGAAGAAAGCATAGAAATGAACCAGGGAAACAGGAAATGACATTCTCAATTATGAGACCAGGAAGCAATAATTTTTTTTCTGCTGCAGATTGTCATGTCTACTTCTAGAGCTCCGTGTAAGATAGTAAATGCAGACAACTAATGTTCGGCTTTTTCACTAGAAACCTAGTCAAACATTTCTGTTCATGACATTAAATTCAGACATAAAAGCAAGAACTAGATGAATTAGCCATAACTACCTATTCCACTATAATTTCACATGCTGCTGCTAAGTCACTTCAATCGTGTCCGACTCTGTGTGACCCCAGAGACTGGAGTGGGTTGCCATTTCCTTCTCCAATGTGTGAAAGTGAAAAGTGAAAGTGAAGTCGCTCAGTCGTGTCCGACCCTTAGCGACCCCACGGACTGCAGCCTACCAGGCTCCTCCATCCATGGGATTTTCTAGGCAAGAGTACTGGAGTGGCTTGCCATTGCCTTCTCCACACAGCATAACTAAGAACCCTGAACTCCAAACATAGCACTGTTACCTTTCAAGAAGCACACACAGACACACTAAATAACTCTCTACAAGTAGGAATATATACTAAAACGTGAGAATGAGGGTCAAAGCATGATTTTACTTAAAGACTGTCAAACTAAAAGCTGGAGTTAGATGAACAGAAAATGAAGAAGCTGCTGCTGCTAAGTCACTTCAGTCGTGTCCGACTCTGTGTGACCCCACAGACGGCAGCCCACCAGGCTCCCCCGTCCCTGGGATTCCCCAGGCAAGAACACTGGAGTGGGTTGCCATTTCCTTCTCCAATGTGTGAAAGTGAAGTCGCTCAGTCGTGTCTGACTCGTAGCGACCCCATGGACTGCAGCCTACCAGGCTCCTCCGCCCATGGGATTTTCCAGGCAAGAATACTGGGATGGGTTGCCATTTCCTTATCCAGAGGATCTTCCCAACCCAGGGATCGAACCCGGGTCTCCCATACTGTAGGCAGACGCTTTACTGTCTTTAAACAAAGTGGCATTCAATTCAGATAACATGGTTAAATGAAAACGTGTGAGATGCTCCCATCTCTTATTTTAGCTTTCCTGTAATGACGTATGACGTGATGTCTTTAAAAGTGCTTGGCAGCATTTAATACAATAGATCCGCTTCCCCTACCCTCCACCCTGCATCTCTTTTTTCAAAACTATTTCTTTGGCTGCATCCAGTCTTAGTGGCAGCAGGTGAGATCTGTGGTCTTTGCTGCAGCATGCAGTATCTTTTGGAGAAGACAATGGCACCCACTCCAGTACTCTTGCCTGGAAAATCCAATGGGCGGAGGAGCCTGGTAGGCTGCAGTCCATGGGGTCGCGAAGAGTAGGACACAACTGAGCGACTTCACTTTCACTTTTCCCTTTCATGCATTGGAGAAGGAAACGGCAACCCACTCCAGTGTTCTTGCCTGGAGAATCCCAGGGACGGCAGAGCCTGGTGGGCTGCTGTCTATGGGGTCACACAGAGTCGGATGCGACTGGAGCGACTTAGCAGCAGAAGCAGCAGCAGCATGCAGGATCTTTAGCTCTGGCATGTGGGATATAGTTCCCTGACCAGGGATCGAACTTGGGCCCCCTGCATTGCGAGTGTGAAAGCTTAGCCATTGGACCACCAGGGAAGTTGCTGGCATCCCTCTCTTAATGCTGCCTGACTTTCTGGAAACTGATAATTTAGTATCTACCTAACACACAAGAATCAGCTGGGAGCATAGGATTAATAACGTCACCAAAAATAGGCACCTTCTACTCACTAAGTACTTACTACACACCAGGAATGGCAGCCTTCACCATAGTGCATTATTTGATTAATCCTTAACTCAAAGCTCTAGCAGGTAGGTTCTGCCTTCACCAAAAAGGAAGCTAAGTTTCCAAGAGGTTAGATAACTTCCCCAAGGGCACACACCAGTGAACAGCAGGGCCAGGCCTTTAAAGAGGGTTATTTGACTCCGAGGTATGCTTGACAGCAAAAAGCGAGGCTGGAATATGTGGGGCCCTCGGGGTAGTTTCACGTTTCTTTGGCACTGAGCCATGGGGACTTTCAGAAGGCCTGTTAATACAGTCAGCTTCTCGGCAGAGAAGGTTTTTGAAAACTGCCTTAAAATCAAGTAACCATATATCGAAGCGTAAAGAGGACGGCAGGGTGAAAACACCACTCCAACCAGTTAACTCTGGTGCAGCGAGTTCTGGCTGCATGTGGGGGAGATGCTACATCATGGTTTTCTCACTGAATCCAACAAATCTTGAGAAGCACAGACAGTTGTGTCTGGCCGCCTGCTCCCCTGAGCCACACGGAAGACTGTGAAACACAAGGATACGTAATCAAGGGCACCCAGAGGGAATATTCCAGTGTTCAAGGGAGAAAAAGGAAACCTGGTCTGAACATTTTTCCACATGGATATCATTTTTCTTGTTTGGGTGCTGAGGGAAAGAGAAGAGCTGTCAATCACTAACCACCCAACCCCCCCCAACCTCTCTTTGCTCTTCCACCTCAAACTCGATCTCATCCGACAAGATCCATCTCAAATGCTACCTCCTGGGGTTCTTCCCAATTCTCCGGCAGGGTTCGTTCTTCTCTGTATCCACAGGACTTTATCGATACACCTGTCATTGCAGGTATCAGATTTTAACTGGAATTAGACACAGGTTTCTCTGGCTGTATCTTTGGTTCCCATTCTCCCCAAGGAGGCTACTATAGTCCTGATTTGATGCTTAGATTCTCGGTTATTTTTGTACTGTCAACACTTGGCACAGTGCTTGTTAGTGTTGTTCAACTGATAAGTCATGTCTGACTCTTTGAGACCCCAGGGACTGCAGCATGCCAGTCCTTCACTATCTCCCAGAGTTTGCTCAAATTCATGTCCATTGAGTCAGCGATGCTGTCTAACCATCTCATCTTCTGCCACCCTCTTCTCCTCCTGCCCTCAATCTTTCCCAGTATCAGGGTATTTTCCCAATGAGTTGGCTCTTTGCATCAAGTGGTTCAAGTATTGGAGCTTCAGCATCAGTCCTTCCAATGAATATTCAAAGCGGATTTCCTTTAGGATTGACTGGTTTGAGCTCCTTGTAGTCCCAAGGGACCCTCAACAGGCTTCTCCAACACCACAGTTTAAAAGCATCAATTCTTCCAGCTTTCTTTTTAGTCTAGCTCTCACATCCACACATGACTACTGGAAAAACCATAGCTTTGACGATAACAGACCTTTGTTGGCAAAGTGACGTCTCTGCTTTTTAATATGCTGTCTAGGTTTGTCATAGCTCTCATTCCAAGGAGCAAAAATCTTTTACTTTCACGGCTGCAGTCACTCCTCAGTGATTTTGGAGCCCAAGAAAATAAAGTCTGTCACCGTTTGCATATTTTCCCCTTCTATTTGACATGAAGTGATGGGACCAGATGCCACGATCTTAGTTGTTGTTCTTTTTTAATGTTGAGTTCTAAGTCAACTTTTTCATTGTCCCCTTTCACCCTCATCAGGAAGCTCTTTAGTTCCTCTTCACTTTCTGCCACTAGGCACAGTGGCCTCATGGAGGGCAAATACTCAACAAAGATTTGCTGAATGGAGGAGGCATAGGATGTCATGAGAAAGTCTCAGGCAAAAGACAGCCATGCTATAAGAGGGGTAGAGGAGAAGCGTTGAGATGAGAAAGAGGGGCTGAGGACAGTCAGAAGGTCTGATGTTGGCTTCTCGGGGGAGGGGACACGTGGCCCGGGTCACAGGGATGATGGGTTGTCATCAGGTAGGACAGAAGGGGTGGCAGCTGACCGTGGACTGAGAGCTGGCCGGAGGCCAGGTGTGGCTGACCCTTCACAGTAAGGGGGTGTCACGTGTCAGAAGGGGGGCTGGTGTTGGGTTGGAAGCCTCGTGGGTCTTGCCCAAGATTTTGAACTTGAACCATAATCACCAGGAAGCCATTCAAGGCTTTGCAATAGGGAGTGAGGTGATGGGCATCTGATGTTGAAAGACTGTATTGGTTTCGAGGACAAAGAGACCAGCAAGGAGGAGGCAGGTTGAGATACCCACAGGGATCTTGGCAGGGACAGGAGGACTACAAAGCACAGGCCGAAGATAGAGCTCAACAGCCAGCTTCATTCATTCAAGACACGCTGATGTGCTAAAGTTCTGCACGTAAATTTGGGGAGCCGAATAGATGAAAACAATTCCTTAAAAAAAATAAAATGCACTGACAAGGTGGGGCAACAGGTCTCAGTGGATGGCCGAGCATGGGAAGACGGGGAGAAGGGTGAACAGATCCCCCACCCAGCCTGGCAGCAGGTGCAGGGCGAGGCCATTCCAGGAGACGGGAGGCACAGACCCTGAAGGGCTCTGGGGCGGAGGACGCAATGAACACCTACAGAGACCCTGGCACATCCAGGGGAGCTGCCAAGTAGGATGATGGAAACAGGCCCACAGATCCCACAGGAGAAAGGAGAGGTCAGCGGGGGAGGCTTGACCCCAAATCCTCCCAGGTCATAGAACCTGCCCTTCCTGGGATGTGACAGCATACTCAGGGTATTTAGGAGCTTAGGCTGAGGTGATGCCATGAAAAGTGAAAGTGAAGTTGCTCAGTCATGTCCGACTCTTTGCGACCCATGGACTGTCGCCTACCAGACTCCTCTGTCCATGGGATTTTCCCGGCAAGAGTACTGGAGTGGGGTGCCATTTCCTTCTCCAGGGGATCTTCCCGACCCAGGGATTGAACCCGGGTCTCCCGCATTACAGGAAGACGCTTTACCGTCTAAGCCACCATACCATGTTGTATTAAGCAGCTCTTTTCTGTCCTCTGACACTGGGAGGGGCGGCCCCTCCCAGCATCAGACAGTTAGTTCCCAGAGACAGTCAACAACTCAGATGCGAGCATGTGCTTCTCAGCTTCACACCAGGGAATCCAGAGTCCACACCCCTGACCACGCCCTTTATCGGGAGCCACACTCCGGGCCACCATCCACCTGCCCTAATCACTCCAGGGCCAGGCTCCACATGACTCGGGCTGTCTTTATGCTCCAGAGCCCGAGGGAACTGGCCAACCCTACACCTGCCCCCTGCCTTGCCGGCAGCTTCCCGCAGAAACCACAACAGGGGCTCCTCGCATAGTTCCTCCCCTGCCTAGGCCTCCTGACCCTCCCTGTGCTTCTCCCTATATCCGGGGTCCCCCATACCCCGCCGGCCCCCTCCTCTAAGGAACTGTCTTCCCCCCAGGAGTCCTTTCCTGATGGGTTGGCCTCACTGTATCTCCACTCTTCCATCCCCACAATGTCAACTGTCCAGACACTGAGAATACGAAAGGAAGGATCCCACCTGACTCTCTATCCCAGGAACGCACGGCTAGGACACTGATGTCATTAACTAGCTGTAGGTAGGCTCACGGAACCGCGTGTACTTCACCTTGACCCCTTCACAGTGTGGGCAGGAAGGCGAGCCCGCTTGCTCTCCCGCACACTCAGCACACACGCTCACCTGCTGTGCACAGTCACCGCATTGATACACTAGACGGTCCTAGGTAAGTCACTGAGTGGATTTTACTCAAGCATCTCTATTTGGATTTTGAAATTTTTTTATTATTCCCTTTATAGGTCATCCACAGTATGCATATTTCTAGTAGAAGTAACAGCTGAATTTATTGAATGACACTTACTCAGTGTAAGGAATAATGCTAAATGTCTCCCCTGCAAAGGTCTCTCTAAATGCACCGAATGACCCCACGAGAGGGTGCTGCTGTGACCTGCACCTGTCATAGCCCCAGTGAATCACAGGATTCAAACTTGGAGGCATAACTCCAGAATCCGTCAAACAGGCTTGGGAAAATAAATACCAACACTGCTTTTAAAAAACCTATTTGCTGTGTTAATCAGCTTAAGCTTTTCCTGATGTTATGTTCCTGCATGAGTTTTTTAAAAAATGACTTTTCTTCCAAAAAGGGTCTAAGGTTACTGATATATGCATTATAGTAAATCAGGCAAAAGAATCGAGCAGTTTTCTTATTCTTAAATCCCTAAAACATCTTGATTCTGGATAAAAGATTTGTAATCTTAAAGTGTCCAGCTCTTTGGAATCTCTTCATCCCAAACCCATCCTCCCACCATTTCCCCCTAAACTCTCCAAGTCCTTAGGAAGCCCTTATCTATTTAAGAAACCCTCTCTGCTTCCCAGAGACTTACCCTTAAAAACTGGTGCTCCTAAAGTCACAGATTGGGTACAGTAAAAATGATGGCATAAGGGAAAGAAGCACTATCTTTTCCACTTAATTGTCCAAGAAAGTATGGAGATACCTGAGCAGAGAGGGAACAAATTCCAGTATCAATGTGGCTGATGGGAGACTAAATAATCAGAGAAACACTGTTCCTCCCCGCCAGTGACAGCAACAAGGCAGGGAGCTGTCTTACTCCTTATAGAGAACAAAACAAATCAATGCAAATCAGTGTGACATGCCCCACAGGCAACCTCCTCATATCAGCCTCTTTTCCTTGTGAAATATCATCCCATACCCACCCTGAGATCAGTGAAAAATTCTCCATTGTGATTAAGTCAAATTCATCCCTTCCTTAAAAAAAAAAAGTTTTAATCAAGTCCATACTAACTGACGTGAGTGCATTTAAACATACTTTGCCCATCTGGTAAGATAAAGACCACAGAATCTTCTTCATCCTACTTTTTACAAAAGCTTATTTGAATTGGTCTTAAATATCCTCGTCTTAACAATGTAACTGCCAAAATTCCTATGCAAAGTAATCATTCTACATTGGAGAATACTTGCAAACAGTAAGTAGCTGGAATCTGACTCAAATTGGAATGCTCCAGTATACACGCAATAATTCAAGTTTGAAATGCAGTCTGAGCCTTGTCTTTTATTATCAGGAGACCATATGGAAGAATGTAAGTTGCACTTCAGTATTTTTTTTTAATTTATAGTTTTTATTTTACATTGGACTATAGTTGATTTACACTATTATGTTAGTTTCAGGTATATAGCAAAGTGATTCAGTTTTACATATATATATATTGATTCTTTTCCCATTTAGGTTATTACAGAATACTAAGAGTTCCCTGTGCTCCATATAGTAGGTCCTTGTTGGTTATCTGTTTTAAATGTAATAGGGTGTATATGTCAATCCCAAGCTCCCAATTTATTTGTATCCTGCAACTTCAGTGAATTCACTGATGAGCTCTAGTAGTTTTCTGGTAGCATCTTTAGGATTTTCTGTGTAATATCATGTCATCTGCAAATAGTGACAGTTTTATTTCTTCTTTTCCTAGTTGGATTCATTTAATCTCTTTTCTGATTGCCATGGCTAGGACTTCTAAAACTATGTTGAATAATAGTGGCTTGTCTTATTCCTAATCTTAGAGGAAATGCTTTCAGTTTTTTGGTACCACTGGGTGGCATTGTGAATGGCTGCTGCAAAACCTTCCTGCTCCATTCTATGTTTGAGCCCTGTGCCTCAGAAACGAACCATGCCTCTTCAAGTAAGGAAAACCCCCTGTGGTGAATCTCTCCAGTTCTTCAATTACTTCTTCCTCTTGTCTCTATTCAGCCCTTCTCTGGACCTCCAACTCCATCAGGTCTTCGTTACTGAGTTCTTCGTGTTACACAGCAAAAAGTTCAACGAAGTCATCCTCTTACAGATTGAGCTTGAAATAAAGATGCTGCACTACTGCACCCTGTACAGCAACAGTGTCAGCCGCTCAGTCGTGTCCAACTCTCTGCGACCCCACGGATTGTAGCCCGCCAGGCTCCTCTGTCCATGGGATTTCCCAGGCAAGAGTACTGGAGTAAGGAGCCATTCCCTTCTCCAGGGGATCTTCATGACCCAGGAATTGAACCCACGTCTCCTGCATTGCAGGCAGACTCTTTACCACTGAGCCAGCGGAGAAGCCCCGCTCTTATTAAACATTTCTTGTATCTTCTCTATCTGTTCCTCCATTCTTTCTCTGAGATCTTGGATCATCTTTACTCTGAATTCATTTTCAGGTAGCTTGCCTGTGTCTACTTCACTTAGTTGTTCCGGGGTTTTATCTTGTTCCTTCATCTGGGACTTGTTTTTCTGCTATTTTGTCTAAGTTTCTGTCACTGTGGCTTCTGTTCTGCAGGACTGTAGTTCTTGCTTCTGCTGTGTGCTTCATGGTGGATGAAGTTGGTCTAAGGGGAGAGGCAGGCAGCTGTGGGCTCAGGAAGACGTTAGGCAGCCTGTCTGCAGATGGGTGGGGCTATGTTTCCACCTCTTTGGTTGTTTGGCCTGAGTCATCCCAGCCCCTGAACCTATAGGCTGTTGGGTAGAGCCAGGTCTTGGTGAAAACATGGCAGCCTCCAGGAGGGCTCACGCCAATGAGTACCCCCGAGAACTACTGCTCAGAGTATCTCTGTCCCCACAGTGAGCCACAATCTCCCCCACCCCCCCAACAGGAAACCCTCCGAGAGCAGCAGGCAGGTCCGGCCCCAGCTCTTGTGAGGTCACTGCTTTTTACCCTGGGTCCTGGGGCACACAAGGTCTTGTGTTTTCCCTCCAAGAATGGAGTTTCCAGTCCTGTGAAATTCCTGCGATCAAACCCACTGGTCTTCAAAGCCAGATGCTCTCAGGGCTCCTCTTCCCAATGCCAGACCCCCAGGACTCAGAAGTTTCACTCCTGTGGGAGAACCTCTGCATTATAATAATTTTCTACTTTTGTGAGTCTCCCACCCGGGCGGGAATGGAATTTGATTGCATTGTGCCCCTATTCCACCATCTTGTTGTGGTGTCTATATTCGTCTTTGGATCTAGGGTATCTTTTTTTGGTAGGTTCCAGTGTTTTGTGTTTTGTTGTTCAGCAGTTAATCGTGATTCTGGTGTTTTCATGAGATGGAGTGGGCGTGTGTCCTTCTACTCTGCTATCTTGTCTCTACCTATTGAATGTATCTCTCTTATGTCTTAAGGTAAAAGACATGTCTTCGCTATATTCATAGGTAACCTTCTAGATCCCGTCTTTTAAATGAAAATCAGTAGATAAATTGAGTTACACGGCAGTTTTTCAGAATATATACTTTGATAAAGGAGGGAAATCTCTTTGTAAATGAAAAATAATCTAAGGTATCTAAAAATGAAAAGGCAAACAGCAAGCTGCCATTTCCCCAAAGAAGTTCACACTTCCCTTCCAAATTGGAATTTTAAGTATCTCAACCTGTAGAGCAATAAAATGGAGACAGGAATTCAGAGATAAAAATTCCAAAAATAAATTTCTTCTTTCTCCTTGCTTTCCCCACTGAAAAAATATTTTTGCCCTCTCTGATCCCTAATGACCAAGGCTCAGTACCCCTTTAATGTCCAGATTAAAGGTCAGTGAGGTTGCCTCTCAGCAGTTCTGAAGGGGAAATGTGAGGGATGGATATGTTAATTAACTGGGTGATGGGAATCCTTTCACGGTGTATGTGGACATCAAATCACAATGTACACTTTAAGTGTCCTACAATTTTATTTATCAATTTTACCCCAGTAAAGCTAAAAAAAAAAAAAAATCACTGGTTGCCAAGGGTTAAAAGTGGAGGCAGGGATAAATAGGGGGAGCAGAGAGGATTTTCAGGGCAGTGAAAATGCTGTGTGTGATATACTGCAGTGCTGGATCACGTCATTCTACATTTGTTCAAACCCTGAAATGTACAACCCCAATTGTGAATCCTAACGTAAAGAATGGACTTCGGGTGATAAGGGGGTGTCCGTGTAGGTTCATCACCGGGGACAAATGTTCCACTCTGGTGGCAGATGTTGATGGTGGGGGAGGCTGTGTGTGTGGCTGGCGGGTATGTGGAATCTTTCTATACCTGTGCTCAATTTTACTGTGAACCTAAAACTGCTCTAAAAAACTAAGTCAGGGTTTTAAAATATTGCTCGCTATACTTTAAAAGAAAAAGAGTCCTAAGGAGGCCGATTTCCCTCCAAGAAACACCATTTCCCTTCTATTGTTCAGTAAACAGAGGGCTGGCTGTGGGGGAAGCAAATCAGTTCACTGCCTTTAGACAGCACTGGGCCAGGGATGACAAGTGTTCATATGAATTTCTTAAAAACTCACAAATCTCTCTTATACCAACATAGCAGGGACCAAAGCCATTACTGAAAGTGGCGCTAAAAATATTTATTTTCTGCATAGAACCAGGTATTGTATTAGACACAAGCAACTGCAGGTGGGTATGAAATTTCTCTTCCAAATGATGAAAATGTTCTAGGATGAGACTGTGATGATGGTTGTCCAACTCTATAGATGTATGAACCATTAAATAGGCACCTTTTATGAAAGTATACAGATAAAGCTTTTAAAAATGTATCAGAATCCATATTCTTTAGGATGAGTACCAAATGAACTTTCATCTCATCTCAAAGGCAGGTATCTTTGAAAATCAGCCCAGGAGCACCAGAGTATGGAAATACTCATTTCTATCTGATAATCAGCAAAGGCAGCAAGGAGTCACTCAGATGCCAGGTTTCTCCCTGGAGGGTGAGGTGCAAGAGGACAGGCATTCCATTCAATTCATGTAACCTCTTCCCAATGAAATGCTGGTAGAGATTTCACCATCACCCAAAGTGACTTAATGAGAGTAAGTCACTCTTTTTTTAATCACTACTTACTTTTTTTCTCTCTGCAGGGGAACAAAACACCTAGAAATTTTTTTAAAAATGATAAATAGCTTGGAATTCATAAGGAAGATCCAATCAAATAATAGTCATCAGTGGTTTTTGCTTGGAAAGCTCAGCATAGCACCGTTAATTTACATTTACATCCGAGGCAGGTTGTTAACAATCAGTCTCATTTGACCTATAAGGGAGAGGCGTAAAATGGTCAAACAGGGAGTTGGTGATGGACAGGGAAGCCTGGGATGCCTCAGTCCATGAGGTCGCAGAGAGTCGTACACTACTGAGAGACTGAACTGAACTGAAACTGGTCAAAGAGCTTGGAATGCCTCTTTAAAAAATACTAAGATCTAGATCAATGACCTAAGAATTGGGTGATTATTCTGGCTTTCCTGGGATGGTTCTGGTTGGTGCCTGTCGTCCTGGCATGATTACTAAGAATTTTCTCCTGAAGTTGAGACTTGCTGGCCTCCCACCTGGGAGCCGTGGAGGTGGGGGTGTGTGGGAGAACTTCAGTGAGTAGAATGTCCAACACACACACTCGACAACCATCTGAGTGACTTGTTTCTTAAAGCCTAGTGCCTAGCCCTAGAAATTCTGACACCCATGCCTGATCAAGGAGGTCTGATCTTGACCACTGACCTGCCTTTCAGGGGATGAGAGAGTCATGAAAGGTTCCTCTCTAGTGACTTGCCTAAGTTAACTGGGGCTGGAGTTGCAAAACCCAGGCAGTAACTCCAGTCCCCCCATTTCTGCTGCCTGCTGAGACCCCGAGTCTCACTCTCAGGCTCAGACCATGCTGTGTGGACCTAAGGACCACCTGCTGGGACAATTTTCCTCTTTGGTCCCCAATCTCCCATATTTGGTACACTGCTTTGTGCAGGACTTGTTGGTTTACATTTTATTCTCCAGGATGTTCCTTTATTTACAATTGAGAGTTGCCCTCTAAACCTACCATCCATTCTAAGAGACCCCTTTTAAAAGAATCCATTTCAGAACAAAACTATTCACAGGGCTGGGTCAAAGGCAGGTCAGTCACTAAAGGTATCCCCTCCAGCATCTCGATGTCTCAGGCCACGAGGCTCTGATTACCCAAGACTTTAAAGCTGCTTGTTCATATCAGGTATGAGAAACTGGGTGAGAGGGGAGCTGATAGTGTTTCTGCAGAACAACAGGAGCCCGTGAAAAGACACCGATAACAGGGGCTCAGTGCCACTGTGGTTTCTGTACAAATGGATATTTTTCACTCCGACCTCTATCTCGCCTACTAAATGCCACATAGCTATGACAAACAATAGGCCACCATCCCTCCTGGCTCGGGAAAATCTATACCCATGCAGAGTCTATTGAACAGTCGTTTCCCTCCATCCCAGACCTTGCTGTTTCTGTAAGATCCCTTTATGTTCACCCTATCTGTAAGAGAGGGACCAGCGGAGACCAAAGAATGGTAACATTTTGTTTGGTATGCTCAGGACAGGGGAATGTTCATTAAATAAGAAAAGCTGTAGAATATTCCTGCTGAGTTACTATGTAATCCTAAGAAGCACATCAAGGTCTCACAAGGTCAATATACTATTCATATGCTAGTGATGAATTAACACTATGTACATGTTAACCTTCAAAAGCATTCTGAAGAGAAGAGCCTGAGAGAAGTTTCCCTTGGGTGTTCAGTGATGTTTTCCAGCAAAGATGGATTAGGGATGTTCTGTCTAATGAGTCAGCTGCTTTAGAGAAAAGGGGGCAGCTGCATGAGAAAGCCCCTGCAGACCCCCACTCTGCAGACACTTGGAGAGTCAAGAGACATGAGTTCCTATCACACAGGCTCTCAGGAATGCAGCCTGATAGCAAGTTTCTCAAGATGCATGACAGGTCACCATTCTCCAGTGTGAACTTTCCAACATCCCTACACAAAGCTTAGATATGGGGGGAAAAATCTGTATGGTCAACTAAGAAGAAAAATGGAAATTTCCTTCATGAATCCTTTGCTCATATCACCCAGATGACCAGGGACTGCTACTTTTCAAGATTTGCAATAGAAAGAAAGGTATTTCATCTCAGTGTAAAAGTGGCCTGTTGGGTTCTTAACACTACAGAAAAAGCCAAACAGATGAGTTAACCTAAATTCATCATCTGAGTTTAATGCTAATATTATATATGAAAGTTAGTTCAAATGGGTATATTCTGTGTCTTTAAGTCCATTTTGGGAAGGGTGGGAGCAAACTACACAGCCTCTGATTGCTAGGACTGATAGAGACCCACAGGTAAAAAAGGGGTCTATTTCAGATTTTCTACAGCTTTTCTTACTTAATGAGCTCTGTTTTCTGAAGCAATGGCAGAATTAAGAGAAAAAGCTGCTCTCTTTGGTGCATTATACCTGCAAGTATACTAAAAAAAATACTAAATACCAAAGTTACTCCATTTTAAGATAAGGTTGTTTTTAACTAAAGATTCCTAAAACTGTTTTTGAAAAAATAAAAAAAGAAAAAAAAAAGAAAATAAAGGTGAAAACGTAAAAAAAAATAGTCATATACTTTAAATGAGTGAGCTGTATAATATGTGGATAATATCTCAAGAAAGCTATTTTAAAATGCTCTAACTTTTATCAGCAAAAGAAAACCACAAATAACAAAACATGAAAGTTCCTAGTTTGTTGTATAAGCCATGGTTTTGCTGTCACCCAGAAAACGAGGTCTGCCCCAGGAAGGGGGCTTTTCAGAGTTTGATGAAAGGTACTTTAACTTAGCTTTTTGTTCTTAAAATGACTGAGGCAGGTCCAAGAGTGAGGGACAGGGATTATGGGATCAGAACTCACTTGGAACACGGGCTGATCACAGTTGGTGTGGGTGGGTAAACCAAGGCAACATTCACTCGCTCGCTGCCGTTCTTGGGGCAGATGATCTCTGCCACTCCTTCCGGTCTGGGCTGACTCAGCAACTCCCCTGCAGGCAGAGAGAGAAACACATGTTAATGAGTGGAGTACGTACAGCTTGGATGAAAGTTCTTGTGAGAACCTACTTACAAGGTATCATCCTAGGAGCGTTCAGTGTTTTGTATGCGTGTGTATGTTTGTGTCTGCACACACTGAAATCTGTGCTGTGCTCACTCTCTCAGTCGTGTCTGACTCTTTGCAACAACATGGGCTGTAGCCCACCAGGCTCCTCTGTCCATGGAATCCTCCAGGCAAGAATACTGGAGTGGGTTGCCATGCCCCCCTCCAGAGGATCTTTACAACCCAGGGATCAAACCCAGGTCTCCCGCACTGCAGGCAGATTCTTTACCACCTGAGCCACCAGACAAGCCCTAATGAGTGAGACTTGCCTTCAACAATGGGACCACCTTGTGACTTCCCTGGTGGTCTAGTGGTTAAGACTCTGCACTTCCACTGCTGGGGGCACAGGTTCAATCCCTGGCTGGGGAAGTAAGATCCCACACGCTACATGATATAGCAATTAATAAATACAGGTTTAAAAAAACAAACACAAATGGGACCACCATAGAGAAGAATCCAGCACTTGGGGATGGGGGAAACAGGGGAGGCAGGAAGGAGAGAGAGTCAGAGAACAAACAATCAGTCAGAGCAAAACAGGCTCTGTCCTTAGAACATTCTGCATGGTGAGGCGAACAAGCTGCTAACGGTGGTGGTGGGAAGGCCACCGCTCCAGACAAAGACAGCATCTGCCGCTCCTTCCTTTCCACAGACGGGCTCCAGAGATCTGTATCTAGACATCGTGGCAATCTGAGCCAGGGTCCCTGGAGCCCCAGAGAGGCAGAGCTGCCAAGGAGGCATTCGTAATTAGGATCCGGGCAGATAGGAGTCACGGCAGCCTTGCAACAAAGCCCTGAGTTAATGATCGGGAAGGGCATTCGACTAAAGGTGTTATCAAGGTAAACAGCCCAGCTTCAAGCTAGCAAGAGGATTTCCTGGGCAGGTAGGTGTGCAGATTTGAAAGGACCAACACAATGCTCTCTTGTGAGTCACGGGAGCTAGTAAAAACAGATAATTCACTTACTGGATTAACCACAAGCCCCAAAGGAAATCTGTCTACTCTGCCCTGGATACAATCTCTCCAACCAGATCATCAAATCCCCCCTAAGACCAGCGATTCCTTTGGTTTCCTCCCCACCATCCACTTAACCAGGAGTACCCTGACCTTTCTCAGTTTTCATGGTCAGCATGGTGCTCTTGCTCAGAAAAATTTAAAAAGTAGATTTGGGCAGACAAGGGTGCCAAATCCCCCGACTTAGAAAGTAAATAAACCAAAGAGACAAATCATATGCCAACTGGGGAAAGATGCTAATGCAAATAAAACACTGACTCTGTGACAGCCATCACCTGTATTACTGATTTGAAATTCGAGGGAACCAGAGTGTATGCCAACATGTGAGGATACAAACCAAAAATCCTTTGCCTTAAAATCCGTATATCTAAACATCTCACCTTCAGCAGAACTCACATTGATAGAGCATAATCATATGCCAGCACTGAACAGACAGCTTTAAATATACATCTTATTTCATCTTTACAATGTTACTACAAGGTTTATCCTCATTCTGCAAAAGTGCAAAGTGTGAACGTGTTAGTCACTCACTTCTATCTGACTCTTTGAGACCACATGGACTGTAGCCAGCCAGGCTCCTCTGTCCATGAATTATCCAGGTAAGAATCTGTAGCCGGTTGCCATGCCTTCTTCCAAGAGATCTTCCCGACCCAGGGATTGAACCCAAGTCTCCCACATTGCAGGCAGATTTTTTACCATCTGAGCCATGAGGGAAGGCTGTTTTGTAAAAGAGGAAGCTAATATGCAGGGAGGTAATGTGATGTACCCAGAGTCAAGCCTAGGCAGGGACTGACTAGGGAATGTGACCTGGGGAGCCCATCTCTGGAGCTCTTCCCCCCAACCCCCGCAAGGTGGAGACTGCTGTTTTACTCCAGAACACATCTTTCCTAGAAAAGTAGTCCAAAAATGCTATTCTTCAGTAATGAACTAAGTATTGACATATTTGTACTCTTATGAAAGACAACTATTTCCTGGTTTGAACATTTTATATGGCTTTGAACAATATGAATCTAATGTAATTTGAGTTTCTTAACCGAGCTAAGGGCTTGCAGGAGACATAAGGGATGCAGGCTTGATCCCTGGGTCAGGAAGATCCTCTGCAGGAGGGCATGGCAACCCACTCCAGTATTCTTGCCTGGAGAATCCCATGGATCAAGAAGCCTGGGGGCTATGGTCCATGGGGTCGTACAGAGGCAGACACGACTGAAATGGCTGAGCATGCACAACCAAACTAATATAAACACCAAATGACTGCAAAAGTTAATTTACCATCATTAGCTGGTATCATGGATAAATGGTATCTGACACCAGCTAGGAGAATATTTCAAATTATAAAAAGGAAAATTAAAAACATAAACATTAAATGCTCTCGAAGTCATCAAATGAACCAAAGTAAAAGTGTGTTACATCAGACTGAGCCCTGGAAGTCATCCAGTCCAAATACCACTTTATGAGTCAGAAGCTCTCTGAGTTTAACAGATTTGCTCCGAGTCCCACAGAGAGCTTTAAACCAACCAACTGACCGCGTACCATGGGGCTACAACTGTCCCAAGAGGATGTTCTGAACCACTCATGCCTGTTAACATCCCCACTCCTGGGCCGCCCTCCCCTGCTTCCTCACCTGCTATTTTCAATTTCTACTTTCTGTCCCAAAGTTACTCCCAAGGCTTGAACCTAGACTGGAGATCTCTGGCTTCCCCTGAGAACTCTCTCCCGGTTGGAATTTTCACACAGGCTTGGTTCCTTCTGCCTGAAGCTGCCTAAGAGCCAAGGATAACAAATGCAGATGGTAAGCCCCTCCCCTGGCTTCTGCGATTTCTCAGTGGTAAAGAATCTACCTGTAACACAGGAGATGCGGGTTTGATACCTGGGTCTGGAAGATCCCCATGGTCAGAGGAGCTTGGTGGGCTCTAGTCCTAAAAAAGGGTTGCAAAGAGTCGGATATGACTGAAATACTGAGCACACAGGGCATAAGCCCCCACCCCAAGCTGCGGTTCCTGCATGGCTGGCCTCCTTGCTGGGGGTACTGTAGGTTTTGGTGAGAAGACCAGTTTGCCAGAGAATTTGAAATAACTTGCAGTTGACTATTAAGCACTGGCTATCAGTTTCTCTAAACCAAGAGCTTTATGCTCCCCACCCCAGATTTCCAGACTCACAAAGGTCTAGGTAACTGGTTTTGTTTGGGTCCTACCCCAGCAGCGCTGCCAGCCACTCAAACAGTTGGAAAGTTAAAGGCATCGAGAAATTTCATGCGTATAAAAAATTCACTTGAACTGTGGAAGACAGAGCAAGACACAGAAATGCTCACAAGCTCCAGGACACATATGCACTCAAATAAGCTACTGTATGGGGCCAGGAGTCTGAGGATGTAAGAAATGTGCCCAGTTGCTAAATTAAGAAAGTAAGAAAAATAGCCTTTTTCTCCCCCCCAAAAAAACCCCCAAAACTAATCAATAATACAGAGAGTGGTTCCTAATGTGTTAGCTACTTAAAATAGAAGCTAATCAGCTCAAATTTCCAGAACACAAACTTGATTTTCAAACAAAAGCAGGGCTATTGATTAAGCATCTAATTAGTGAGGCTTCTCTGATAGCTCAGTTGGTAAAGAATCTGCCTGCAGTGCAGGAGACCCAGGTTCGATTCCTGGGTCAGGAAGATCCACTGGAGAAGGGAAAGGCTACCCACTCCAGTGTTTTCATTCCAATCCCAAAGAAAGACAATGCCAAACAATGATCAAACTACCGCACAATTGCACTCATCTCACACACTAGTAAAGTCATGCTCAAAATTCTCCAAGCCAGGCTTCAGCAATACGTGAACCATGAACGTCCAGAAAAACATCTATTTCTGCTTAATTGACTATGCCAAAGCCTTTGACTATGTGGATCACAATAAACTGTGGAAAATTCTGAAAGAGATGGGAATACCAGACTACCTGACCTACCTTTTGAGAAACCAAAATGCAGGTCAGGAAGCAACAGTTAGAACTGGACATGGAACAACAGACTGGTTCCAAATAGGAAAAGGAGTACGTCAAGGCTGTATATTGTCACCGTTTATTTAACTTATATGCAGAGTACATCATGAGGAACGCTGGGCTGGAAGAAGCACAAGCTGGAATCAAGATTGCCAGGAGAAATATCAACAACCTCAGATATGCAGATGACACCACCCTTATGGCAGAAAGTGAAGAGGAATTAAAAAGCCTCTCGACGAAAGTGAAAGAGGAGAGTGAAAAAGCTGGCTTGAAGGTCAACATTCAGAAAACACAGATCATGGCATCTGGTCCCATCACTTCATGGGAAATAGATGGGGAGACAGTGGAAACAGTGTCAGACTTTATTTCTTTGGGCTCCAAAATCATTGCAGATGGTGATTGCAGCCATGAAATTAAAAGATGCTTATTCCTTGGAAGGAAAGTTATGACCAACCTAGATAGCATATTAAAAAGCAGAGACATTACTTTGCCAACCAAGGTCCATCTAGTCAAGGCTATGGTTTTTCCCGTGGTCATGCATGGATATGAGAGTTGGACTGTGAAGAAAGCTGAGCACCAAAGAATTGATGCTTTTGAACTGCAGTGTTGGAGAAGACTCTTGAGAGTCCCTTGGACTGCAAGGAGATCCAACCAGTCCATTCTAAAGGAAATCAGTCCTGGGTGTTCATTGGAAGGACTGATGTTGAAGCTGAAACTCCAATATTCTGGCCACCTCATGTGAAGAGTTGACGCACTGGAAAAGACTCTGATGCTGGGAGGGATTGGGGGCGGGAGGAGAAGGGGATGACAGAGGATGACATGGTTGGATTGCATCACCGACTCGATGGACATGAGTTTGAGTAAACTCCGGGAGTTGGTTATGGACAGGGAGACCTGCCGTGCTGCGATTCATGGGGTCGCAAAGAGTTGGATACGACTGAGCGACTTTCACTTTAGGGAGATCTCTACAGTGTGAGGATGGCAGGGATACAGGAGTCTAATGCCAGGACCTTGAGGGGGAGGGTTCAGGCACTGGATTAAATCAAGTACACGCAAAGAAGAACGATGTACTTACTGTGTGTGCCCGCCCCAAAGGTGCCCCAAAGGAAGTTATGAGATGCTAGAGAATGAATGCCAAAGACAGACTGATAAGAAGGACAGAAGGACAGTCCTGATTTTCAGAACTGGAAAAGGCCTGGAAGTGTGGCAATTTTAGATTTATGATGAATCTGTTATTGCTAGCAAACGCTAATAAAAAGAAATTCCAAAGTTGGTGGGAAATGCAAAATGAAATGTTATATTCACATAAAATGTGTTACCAATAGAGTAAGGAGAAATATACATGTGACCTGGTATATTTCCATTTTTAGGGATTTGCTTCAAGGAATGGGTCTTCCTTTCTGGCAAAAATTATACAATGACTGTTCATAGCAACACTGTTTATGTAACAGTGAAAACTTGGTAACTGTCTCAAATGTTCAACAAAGAGGAAATGATTAAAAATTATGACACAATTCAGCAGACAGAATTCTCTGGAGTCATATAAAACACTGAAAACTCGGTAACCGTCTCAAATATTCAATGAAAGAGAGATGATTAAAAAGTATGACACAGTTCAGAAGACAGAATTCTCGGTCGTCAAAAAAAAACAGACTGATATTCTTATGGAGAAAGTAAATTTGAAAGTGCATTCTCATTAGAAACATGAACTGATAAGGAACACAAATGGATTTGGAGTGAAATGGGTCATTCAGGCCTAAAGGTCCTCAGGTAATTTATTTTTATGCTTGAGTCAATTAAGAAAAAGACTACGCATGCTTCACACTGATGGGTGGTGCCAGCTTTAAATGGTGGTGCTTTCTCCTCTGTTGGCAATTTTCTATTCATGTAGGGTCTTCATACAGTCTTCCTGAAGAAGCAGAAATCTGGCCAGATCAACAGACCACTGCATCACTGAGGCTAAAGTCTACAGTCTCTTTGTGCCCATTAAAGTTATGAAAAGCTATTCTTACTTAATTAATTACTCTGTCTCATCAGCTGTTTTTCCCCCATGAAAGGATAGAAAATCAAGTTTTATTATGACTTACCTTTAAACAACAGGAGATAAGTGAATGAGCTTGTCTTTTCTCCACTTATCATCAGAATTCACAAATACTGGCACATTGTGCAAAATACTGAAAGTGTATCACTCTGACAACCCAAACCACAATATTTCAAAAGGCCCAAACCTGCCTTTTTCCGTGCAAATAAAATCCGCTTCCTGATCCAAGAAGTTCTGAGTTATGAATATCCCTCAAAACAGAAAAAGTGGTCTGGAAATTTTAAAATAAGCAATTATATAGATTCTATGAAACAAGGAATTATCTAGGTTTCAAGGCCTCTTTGAACTGCAATAGTCTAAAGTTCACTCCTCCACTGCCCAAAGTCCGCTGCTGTCTTTTAATTAAACATGACTCTGGATGAGGCACAATGATACACAATACGTGTTTCCACACCCCCTCAGGGCAAAGGCAGCATCCTCGGAAACCGAACAGCAGGAAGGCTCCCACTCTGCAAGCCCACACAGTTATCAGAGAAGCAAAAATGGGAGAACTCCACGGTCACTTTTATATGGAAGACGAGAGCCAGAGAAAAATAAAAGGACATCTTGTCTTAAAACCAAATAAAACCTAGAAAGTATATACACAGGAGGAGTAAACACTGAAAAACTAAGTTAGTGCAGCCACTATGGACAACAGTATAGAGGTTCCTCAAAAAATTAAAAATAGAACTACCCTATGATTCAGTAGTTCCACTCCTGGGTACATATCTGGGAAAACACTAATTTGAAAAGATACATGCACTGAATTTTCATAGCAGCAATGTTTACAATGGCTAAGATATGAAAGCAACCCAGGAGCCCATCACTAGGTAACTGGATAAAGAAGATGTAGTGAATACATACAATGGAATGTTACTTGATCATAAAAAAGAACGGGATGGTGCCATTTGCAGCAACATCAATGGACCTAGGAAATACTATGCTTAGTGAAATATGTCAGAGAATGAAAAACAAATACTGTATGATACCACTTATATGTGGAATCTAAAAAATACAAGCAAATGTATATAGCAAAACAGAAACACTCACAGGTACAGAAAACACACTGCTGCTGCTGCTAAGTCGCTTCAGTCGTGTCCAACTCTGTGCGACCCCATAGACAGCAGCCCACCAGTGGTTACCAAAGGGAAGGGGGAGGGACAATTTAGGAGTATGAGATTAACAGATACAAAATATATACATAAAATAGATAAGCAACAAGGATATACTGTAAGCCCTGGAGTTATAGCCATTATCTCATAATAACATATAATGGTGTATAATCTACAAAAATGAATCACTACACTGTATACCTGAAACTAACATAAACTGTAAATCAAGTGCACTTGGATAAAAGCAGAATAAAAACATGCCACTGTGCACACTCAAGAGCATGAGAAAAGGGAGCAGAAGTGACATCTCGATACCTGTTGGTTCCCACTAAGCCAGCTTTTGCAGGTCTGGCTGCCTCATGCTGTCTCAGGGAGGGTCCCCAGAGCTGAGCCTCCTCACAGCACAGTGGCTGGGAGGCTCCAGGTGGGCCGCTGCTCCGAAGAAATAGAGTTGGTTGTACATTTTGGTAGTCTTGATTTTTAAAAAATCCATTATGACAATGAATTAATGACTTTTTAAGAAGAGAAACTGACATGTAGGAAGTAACACAGTGAGTCCATGTCAAGAGCAACAACAGACCTGGCCCCTCTATCTCCAAGTCCAGGACTGGACCCAACATCTTTATCACGAGGTAAAAGTCATGCACAACTATGGAAACACGCTTTTCCCAACTTATAAAAGTATCTTAAGGGCCGTTTCATAATAGCCAATTGGAATAAATGGAAAAAAAAGTTTTAAAACCAAGGGATACAGGTCACAAAATGTCACTGAACGTGGTCTTTTCTATCATATTTAAATGAAAGGTGAAATTTATAAGTAAATTTAAAATCAGAATGAATTAAAGGTAATGTGGCCTTGGAATTGTTTTTGGAAATCTTAACCTTTAAGTATACAGGAGACACAATAACTTAACAGGCAGGAATGACTTTACTGGCAAAGGAAATCCTGGTATAAATTAGATGTGAAACAAAAGAGGAAAATTTATGGCCTAGGTCTGGTTCTGCTACTAAGTTCATTCATTCAACAGGTACATAACCACCAGCAACTAACGCAAGACAGACAGCACCAGAGACTCTGAGCAAGCAGCAGGGAATAAGACAGACAACGGTCCCTGGTTTCCTAAAGCTTAGAGTCTAGGAGGAAGACTGGTAAGAAAAAAGCTGCTTAAAACCTCATTACACAGATCATTAAGGCAGGGTAATGAGAGAGGCAGATGACTGGGTTGCCTGAGATGCCTCTCCGAGTTGGTGACGTTAAAGCTGAAACCTGAATGATGAGGAGAAGCAAACCATGGGGAGAACACTCCAGGCAGAGGAAACCACTAATGCAAAATCATGACAGTAGGAAGATGCTTGGTTGCCCAGAGATGAGTCTACATGGTGGGGTGAAGGAGAAGCATGACAAGAGGAGGGAGGAAGGGAGGAAGGCCCAGATTTTGGGGACTCTGCAGACCAGGGGAAATGTGGGGTCTTTATTCTAAGTGGTAAAGCGCCATGCTGAAGGTTTTAAGTGAGGTGATGGCATCTGACCTGAGAAGATCACTCTGGCTGCTGTGTAAGGACAGCAAAATGAAGGCAGGGGGACTTGAGGAGGCTCACAGATGAGCCCAGGTGAAAGGTGGAAGGGGCCTGGTCTGGAGAGGCGCCCACAGAGATGGAGAGACTGGTGTGTTCTGTAGGCAGTCAGCAGGACTTCCGATGACCTGGACGTGGAGGTAAGAGGCGGAGAATAACCAAGGATAATTCCAAATCTTTGCTCTGGGAAGATGACAGCTGGTGGTGCTGCTTGTGAGACTGAGAGAGAAGTGACTTGTGGGAAGGGGAGAAATTAGGAGCCCTCTTTTGGTCAAGTTAGATCTGACTGTTAGACAAAGATGGTAATGCATAATAGGTGTGTGACTACTTGTTCAGTTCTGGACTTTGGGGTAAAGGTTAAGGCTGGAGATGGAGGTTCAGAAGAAACCAGCACACATGCAATCGGTAAAGGCATAAAGGTGAATGGGGTCACCCAGGAAAGTGAGCAGATAGAGAAGTGAGAGGAACTGGAGACGGAGCCTGGGGAGCTCCTAGCTGATGGTTCAAAGGAGAGAGGCCAGCCAGAACTGCCACAAGGCAGGAGAACATGGCTTCACCAAAGAAACCAGACCCCTTCAGGAAAAGGGGGTGACCAGCTGTACCAAATTCTGCTGGGTGGACAAGCAAAGTAACCAGAGACATGGGGCCTCTGGGTTTGGAGGTGACCGGAGCCTTTGACAGAAGGTGGGGAGGGGTGTGACTGAAGACATGGAGGAGTGACCGAGTGAATGAAAGATCACAAGGCTCAGAAGATAAAAAAGAGAAAGAAGTCCAGCACAAAGGCCCTGGAGGCCAACGTGATGAACCGCAAACGAAGCAACCGACAGGGGATTAATCTCCAAAATATACAAACAGCTCATGTAGCTCAGTATAAAAAACAAACAACCCAATCAAAAAACGGGCAGGTCAAAGGAGACATCTCAACACAGAAGACAGACAGATGGCCAAAAAGCCCATGAAAAGATATTCAACATCACTAATTATTAGAGAAATGCAAGTCAAAACTAGTACTACAATGAGGTATCACCTCACATCAGTCAGATTGGCCATCATCAAAAAATCTACGAACAGTAAATGCTGGAGAGGGTGTGGAGAAAAGGGAACCTCCCTACACTGTTGGTGGGAATGTAAATCGGTACAGCCACTATGGAGAACAGTATGGAATTTCCTTAAAAACTAAAAATAGAACTACCCTATCACCCAGCAATCCCACTCCTGCACTTACACCCAGACAAAACCATAATTGCAAAAGACAACGTGCGCCCCAGTGTTCACTGCAGCACTATTGACAACAGCCAAGACATGGAAGCAATTTAAATGTCCACTGACAGAAGAGTAGCTAAAGAAGATGTGGTATGTATATACAATGGAATATTACTGCCATAGAAAAATGAAACAATGCCATTTTTAGTAACATGGATGGACCTAGAGACTGTCATACACAGTGAAGTCAGAGCAAGACAACATCATATATCACTTATATATATAGAAACTAAAAAAATAAAAATAGTACAAATGAACTTATTCACAAAACAGAGGCAAAGTTACAGATGTAGAAAACCAACCAGTATAATACTGTAAAATAATTAGCTTCAAATAAAAAAATTTTAAAAATTAAAAAAAATAAATAAGGAAAAAAAAAAAAAAACCAGGAAAATCCTAAAAAAAAAAAGAAAACAAACTTATGGCCACCGGGGGGGAAGGATAAACTGGAAGTTTGGGATTAACATATACACTCTATTATTGCATAAAGAGAACTAATAAGGACCTACTGTATAGCACAGGGAACTCAGTCAATACTCTGTAATACTCTATATGGGAAAAGAATATAAAAAACAGAAAATATATGTATAACTGGTTCACTTTGCTAAACACCTGAAACTAACACAACATTGTAAATCAATTATACGCCAATAAAAATTTAAAAAGACAAAAATAAATCAGTCTAAAGCACTTTAATCACAACCATCACCTCAGTGTATATGAAACTGCTGATCGCAGAGAAACGATACAAAGCAGTTTGGTTCTGGAATTAGCCTTAGTTCCAATCTTGGCTAAGATTTACTGGCTCTATGGTTCAGCCTACTCAGGAGACAGAAACCAGAGACTAAGGTTTAATATAAATAATTATTAACCTATTACAAGGGATTCACTACCAAGGGGAAAGAGAATTCTAAAGATTATGATAGGCTGAGGGAGAAGAGCCAAGGAAGAAGGGCTTGGGCATGAGGGAGCCCCCAGCCAGGCTCGAGAGTCAGACCTCATGAGCTGGGGTGGGGTGGGGTGGGGTGCAGCCCCTGAATCAGGGACAAACCCGCTGGGCTGCCCAGGCCAGATAGTTCACAGTCAGGTGGCCGAAGCCCGCAGCAGACTGTCCTCTGGTTGCTGATGAAATTCCCCAGGAAGCTGTCTTGCGGGGGAAGGTGGGGAGTATGCTGTTGAAATGAGGCTAGATGGGGGCGCCAACTGGAGTCCCTGAAAAGCTGCCCCCACTGGGTGCTGCTGAGTTAACGAGAAAGCCAGCTAGGCCACCCTCAAAACGCTCCGGGGAGTTACTGAACTCGCCAGGAAACTGGGGTACCCCTAGATTCAGCAGGCGTCTTTCTGCTCAGTCACAGGGAAGTCAGCTGGGGTGCCCACAGCTCTCGTCCGGCACCTGGCCATACCATATACTCTTAGGGCACTCTGAGACTCCAAGAAGGGTTCCCTAAACTTCAGGGATTCTGTGTTCCTCCCATGAACACTTTGCTTTTGGCTCAATCTGTTCCTCTTGGAAATATGTCAGACTGATCGGACCACTTAATAATCAGACACATCCTAAGTTACGAATTCCGAAGGCAGCTGCAGAAACTCACACCATCAGACACTGTGAATCTCTTCCAGGACTGTTTTCATTTCCCCATTTAGTCATGGCATTCTTCAAAATGTCGGAACCCAGTGAGTTCTAGGCAAGGTAACAGTGTAAAGGCATTTCTGTCTCCAAGATCGTTGCATTCTCAAGTTCAGTTTTGATTCTTACTACACTTGATCTTAGCCAAAAGGCCGAGAAGCGGATCAGTTTTGATTCTTAATGCTGGGACTTTGTTTTTTAAAAAAATCACTCAGAAATGCCCTTCTGTGCCTTGAAGCTTTGGGGACAATGTTAAAGTCTTATCATTAAGAGAGTACAACCTACAACAAGCCATACAGAAGCAGGCCAGCTGGGGTTCTTAGAGATGACCTGAACTAAGGGTACAACTCAGTACCCACCTTCAGCGAGTTTGCATGGCCTGTCATAGGCTGCACTGAACAAGCAAACTTTCAGCACGTCAGCTTCTTCCCAGCACCCTCCGAGGTGGGGATAGTGGTGATGGTCACAGGCAGAAGGAAGAACAAAGACCACGCTCCTGATGCCTCTTTGACGCATTCAATTCAATAAAGATGATGCTAACCTGTGAAGCCCTCAGACACTCCTGACGAGTAATTCAATGGAAGCCAAGCCTCCCCCCGCAAATCCGGGCACAGATGACGCACACTTTGAATTTTTCCTATTTTGCCCAGTGCTCCCCTGGGAGCCGACAAACCCAGCCTTTCCTTGTTTAACCCAATTCGGGACAGAAGATGACTGTCCTCATAGTTATGTTTGCTTTCAATTACATAAAGCTTTTTGTTTGTTTGAGGGACAGAAGGAGGTGACTAAGCGTCTCAGGTATGCTCCACTATGAAGAATGGCATTTGGTTCCACTAAGAAGAATGGCATTTGGTCCAAGGTGCCTCCTGAATGGATCATCACACAGGTCTCTTCTGGATCAAAAGGGCTGGGATCTCAGATCAAGCATTTGGCAAAAGTTCAACCAAGGAGGGGGGGGGAAAAAAAACTGCTGACAAAATTTCTTTGCAGATCTTCTTCCCTCACAAGTGTACACTTCCTCTTCTTAATGTCTTTTTTTTCTTCTTCATTTTTATGTTTTTATTTGCACACATGCCACCCCCTGCACCATTCTTCCTCACACTCAGCACTTTGAAATTCCCACTTCTACACCCGCCCCCATTTCCATTACGTGTAGTGAAACAAGAGCGCCCATCCTCTCCTCCTCCAGGATGTTTTTCTGTCTAGACCCTCTCCATCTGCTGACAGAGTCCTAGGGTCCCCGGGGAGTTTTCTTGCCCAAGTGTCCACCCCAACATTGAGATGAGATGCCAGGGAGAAACTTGGAGAAGGTTCCCCTTTGAAGTGCGAGGCCCCATCAGACACATATTCCTGGGGGCCAGGATAAACATCCTGGGACAGCAGGTGAATGTGGCTCTCATGGCACTTATTAATATGTAGAAGAATTCCTCCAGAGAGGTTGCCAGAATCTGGGGTTTGGCAAGAGCAAAAAATAGTGAGATAAAAGATTGATTTATATCACAAAAAATGGGCCAAAGAACTAAACAGACATTTCTCCAAAGAAGACATACAGATGGCTAACAAACACATGAAAAGATGCTCAACATCACTTACTATCAGAGAAATGCAAATCAAAACCACAATGAGGTACCATCTCATGCAGGTCAGAATGGCTGCTATCCAAAAGTCTACAAGCAATAAATGCTGGAGAGGGTGTGGAGACAAGGGAACCCTCTTACACTGTCGGTGGGAATGCAAACTAGTACATTCACTGTGGAGAACAGTGTGGAGATTCCTTAAAAAACTGGAAATAGAACTGCCATATGATCCAGCAATCCCACTGCTGGGCATACACACCAAGGAAACCAGAATTGAAAGGGCCATGTGTACCCCAATGTTCATCGCAGCACTGTTTACAATAGCCAGGACATGGAAACAACCTAGATGTCCATCTGCAGACGAATGGATAAGAAAGCTGTGGTACATATACACAATGGAATATTACTCAGCTATTAAAAAGAATGCATTTGAATCAGTTCTAATGAGGTGAATGAAACTGGAGCCTATTATACGGAGTGAAGTAAGTCAGAAAGAAAAACACCAATACAGTATATTAATGCATACATATGGAATTTAGAAAGATGGTAATGATGACTCTATATGCACGACAGCAAAAGAGACACAGATGTAAAGAACAGTCTTTTGGACTCTGTGGGGGAAGGTTAGGGTGAGATAATTTGAGAGAATATCATTGAAACATGTATATTATCATATGTGAAACAGATCACCAGTCCATGTTTGATGCATGAGACAGGGTGCTCAGGGCTGGTGCACTGGGATGACCCAGAGGGATGGGATGGGGAGGGAGGTGGGAGGGGGCTTCAGGATGGGGGACACATGGACACCTGGAGTAGATTCATGTCAATGTATGACAAAAACCCCTACAATACTGTAAAGTAACTAGCCTCCAATTAAAATAAATAAATTTTTAAAAAAGTTTAAAAAAGATTGATTTATATCAATGTTCTGTACACTGGCTATTGTCAATAATTTCATCATGTCCAGACTAACCCAGACAATGTGCTTCCCTGGTGGCTAAGTGGTAAAGAATCTGCCTGCCAATGCAGGAGATGGATTTGATCTCTGGGTTGGGAAGATCCCCTGGAGGAGGGAATGGCAATCTACTCCAGTATTCTTGCCTGGGAAATTCCATGGAGAGAGGAGCCTGGCATGCTATAGTCTATGAGGTTGCAAGAGTAGGACACGACTTAGTGACTAAACAACAGTGACAATAGACAAATTATGATATCACAAGAACAAGGGATGCTATCTTTAGATTCTGTACAAGATTTCTCTAGAATATCTGAAAACAAATCATGCTGTAGCCTAGAAACATAGAACCATGAGGCACCACTTGAAGCTTAAAGGAAGTGGTTTTAAGAAAGCCATCATATCAATGTGAAACATGCCTGAAAAACTCACCACCCTGAAATAAGGTGGAGAAAAACAAATACTGTCTGATGTCACTCATGGGGAATATTAAAAGCTAATAAGCAAAAACGAATAAATCAAACTAAACAAAAACAAACATATAGATACAGAGAAAAGAACAGTGGCTCCCAGGAGGGAAAAGATGAGGTCAGGGGAGTTAAAAAGGATTTTGAAGTGTGGTGTTGGAGAAGACTCTTGAGAGTCCCTTGGACTGCAAGGAGATCCAACCAGTCCATCCTAAAGGAAATCAGTCCTGGGTGTTCATTGGAAGGACTGATGTTGAAGCTGAAACTCCAATACTTTGGCTATTTCATGTGAAGAGTTGACTCATTGGAAAAGACCCTGATGTTGGAAAAGATTGAAGGCAGGAGGAGAAGGGGACGACAGAGGATGAGATGGCTGGATGGCATCACCGACTCGATGGACATGAGTTTGGGTGGACTCCGGGAGTTGGTGATGGACAGGGAGGCCTGGTGTGCTGTGATTCATGGGGTCGCGGAGAGTCGGACACGACTGAGCGACTGAACTGAACTGAAATGGATGGTGATGGACGGAAACTGAGTTTTTGGTGGTGATAGACAGAAGTAGAAATATAATGTTGTACGCATGAAACTTACATAATGTTACAGATCAGTGTTACCTCAATAAAAAAGCGAAAACTCACCACCTTTGAGAAGTGGCAAGGGCTGGTCCAAAAACGTGTGGACAGATCCATGCAAGTATCAGTAAATCAGCAATGGACACACTGTGAGAAGGTCAAGTTTCCAACACTAAAGTTTCAGAGGATGGCTAAGACCTTCCACACCCTATATTCTTAGTGACGACAGAAGAAATAAGGTGAACTAATCATTCACATACATAAAGGTATCTCACTGGAGTTATGATCTGGAGTTAATTGATCAGTTGCTGGCTCAGCTTGAGCTGCTGTATAAACAGCCTTATGTATAAGCACATCCTCCAGCAAAATGCACGCCAGGACTTACACCACCCTATCCTGACCTTTGACCCATGTCAAAGCAGACCCAGGGTACAGGGACCCATTGCCCTGCCCGATCCTGCACTCAGTCATTCCAACACTCTGCTCCTCAGACGTGTGTGCTGGCCACTTGGCTCCATCAGCATTGCTAAGGGTTTATATAAATACAAATCCACCCAAGAAAGGAAAAATATTTCCCCTTTTCCTGCTTTGGATAAAGTTCTAGCAGACTTGGCTGAGGATTAGACATGCTTCACAGATCAAAGCGCGCTAAGGCGAGGAGAGAGAGAGGAGGAAGGGAGCCCAGACCCAGCTCCGGCCTGCCTGCTCTCAAGATACAAGTCAGGATCATAAAAAGCCCCCACGCTGCTGGGCTGGAGTGCTTTCAAAAGGTGACTCTTTATTTGGATAGCCTGTCACCTACTTCTTCCTGGAAACGGTTCCAGGCTCAGAGGAGTGAATGCAGACAGTTTCATAAAAGCCTTCAGACTAAAACAGTTTCCCTCCAACTTGAGTTCTCCTCTCATCTGAAAAGGGGAGGAACCTTTAGGACCTGAACTGAAATTTGAAACAGTGGCCAGGCTGCCTTGTCGAAGTCGACCTGGTTTTGAAGGACAAAGGGAGCAATCTGAAGTCTTGAAGAACAGTCGGAAACTGTATCTTACCTTCACGTCTCGGAAGGAAGACGACAAGAATTCCTGCAAATTCATTTTTTCTTTGGAGAAAGGGAGGGGCAGGCAGAATGAATTTCTCTGGGTGAGGAGGGTGCTGAGAAGCCACTAAAGGGGCCTGAAAGACCCCACAAACTAGAGTCAGACCCACAGAGCCTAGAAGGAAACTTGAAATTCTTCCACCTCCTTACTTTGCACATGAATATCACCCACTTGTATAAACAAACACTACCAGGAAAGTGGTCCAGCCAGACCCTCTTCCAGCATCAGCGTTTCTTTATCTACTCCCCCCACCCAAGATTCATTCCCAGAAGAGCCAGCCTGGACTTGAGTCTGTTTTAAACAAACAAAAAGCACCCCTGGCTTACTGAAAAGTTTTACATCACAAGACCAATGGCAGCCGAGCCCTCATCTCCAACCTCTTCTAAGTTGTAACTGTGAACAAGGAAGAATTCTTCTTCAGTCTGTTTTTTCTTATTTTTCAGGTACACCTCCCAACAGGTAGGTGCAGCCAGCTTCCAAATGAAGCCTCAGTGAAGCCAAAAGAACATAATCATGAAAATGTTAATGTCCATTAGAAAGTAAGGGACTTCCAAACAGGACGGCTTCATCAAGGCAAACAGCCACTTCCGGGGGCAGCTCAATCTACATGGAAACTCCCTGTAATCTGGCCACTTGCCTAGCCACGATCTCAGGTCACCTTCTTGCCTGAATATCACACTGAGATCTGACTACCTATTAAACACTGTCACTTGGGCACTAATGTGTCTAAAATCAAACTCTTGATTCCCACTGGCCCCATGCCCCACCAAGTTACTCCTTTTCCAAGCTTCCCTATGTCTGTGAATGTCCATTCTGTTCTTCGCTTACTTTGGAAAAAGTACATGGACTCCTTTATCTCTCTCCTTTTCCCTCACACCACACACTGCATACATCGGCACACCCCGTTGCTCTAGCTTCAAACCCATCTATCTGACCATTTCATCAGCTCCTGGTCCATTCACCGTCAGCCTGCATGTGTGATGCTCTCCTAGCCGAGTTCCTGATCCCACAGTCTGTTCCCCGCTGAAGCCAGAGGGATTCCCACACAATGCACACCACAGCACGTGACTCATCTACTCAGACTCTGCCCGCTGTGTCACTCCCGCGTCAACAGGGTCCTGCATCTTCTGCTCCTTTCTTCTGCCTCTCGCTCGCTCGTCATCCTGCTCTAGCCTCGTGACCTCCTTGCAAAGCACACTCCCACCTCAGGACCCCGTTTTAACCACTGAGGTCCCCCACCAGCCTCCCCACACCCATACACGCTTCATTCAGGTTTCTGCTCAAATATCATCACCTCAAAAATAACTTCCTGACCACCCTGTACAAACAGCATCATCCCCACTCCCACCACCTCCCGGTCACCCACATCCCATCTCCTGCTTTATTTTTCTTATGGTACTTCTGTCCACCTGATGTACTGGCTGATGGTGTGTCTCCTCTACTAGAATGTGGGGATTTCTCCTGTTCGCTGTTGGATCCAAGCATCCGGAGCAATGCCCAGCCTGCAGCAGGTCTGAGACAGATGGTAAATAACTGAATCCATCATTTGATGAGTCCATAAATGGACAGCATATTCAGGTGGCTTCCCAAGCTCCCTCAGGTCTGTGGTTCCAAACCTGACGCTGGTGTGGCACACAGGTCAGGCTGCCGGGGCCACAGTCTATACCTTCTTCTTCCCAAGGGAACACAGAGGCCCAGCGGGGCAGGTGTCCAGACTTCTGGGCTCGTCACTGCCCCCTCCACACAGAGTTTGGTGCAGAACCCAGAAGCGCTGCACTCCTCCGGAACTCAGTCTGCTTTTCCATCCTACCTGTTCTCACATCTTTGACAAGCAAAAAAATCACACCAAAGTTAAGATCCATTTGGGGAGATTCTAATGCCAACATCTTGAATTGTCTTGTAAATTTTGAGAGTTATGACTCAGAGACTCTTTAGGGAAGGGGTCCCCAACCTCGAGGATCTAATGTCTGATGATCTGAGGTGGAGCTGACATAATAGTAATAGAAATAAAATGCACAATGAATGTAATGCACTTTAGTCATCCTGAAACCACCACTGGCAACCCCAGTCTGTGGAAAAATTGTCTTCCATGAAACCAGACCCTGATACCAGAAAGGTTGGGGACCGCTGCTCTACGGAAACTGGTGAGGCTAAAAATGCTCTGTTCTGAATTGTAGTTGGAAATGGGTTATTTAGAGAGTGGGGGTGGGGAAGAGGGAAGCAGATGTGGCACAAGTTATTTAGTGCTCTGAGTGAGGGGTAGGAGGAGACCACAGCTGAAATAAGATCTAAGCACCCGCCACTGCTTTCCACAGTCTTAGATCGTTTGCTCACACGCATGCGCTGATGAGCATCCTGCTGGTTCTCCAGGGAACTCTCAGGAGGTCTGTCCTCTCCAGTCTTCTGTCCTCTAAACTCTGCTCATCCTGTGCTCCTTTATCCAGGGGTTCAGCTTCAGCTCCCCTCTCTGCACCGCAGCCTGGGTGCTCTCAAGGCACTGCTGCTGCTGGTAAGTCGCTTCAGTCGTGTCCAACTCTGTGCGACCCCACAGATGGCAGCCCACCAGGCTCCCCCATCCCTGGGATTCTCCAGGCAAGAACACTGGAGTGGGTTGCCATTTCCTTCTCCAATGCAGGAAAGTGAAAAGTGAAAGTCAAGTTGCTCAGTTATGTCCGACTCATAGCGACCCCATGGACTGCAGCCTACCAAGCTCCTCCTTCCATGGGATTTTCCAGGCAAGAGTACTGGAGTAGGGTGCCACTGCCTTCTCCCTCAAGGCACTAGGCTGGGACAATTATTTGTTGACTAGGACTCAAGATCATTGTCCTTTGTCACATGGTGCTCAGGGTCTCAAATATCATGATTTTATATATTTTCTTGGGTTCTTTTCCAAGTGCAAAAGTAAATACAGTCTCTGTTACTCTACCTTAGCTGCAAGTGGAAGTGTGGTTATGAAGTTTAAAAGTGCTTTTGATACCGTAAATAAAATAGTTGCTTTCAAAATGGTAAACCCATCGTCAAAGTTAACAACTTATGCTCTTCCAAAGACAGTGAATGAAAAGATAAGACACATGAGGAGGAACGATTTGCAAACCATAAATCTAATAAAAGGATTTGCATTCTGGATATATAAAGAACTCTAAAAACACAGTAAGAAGAAGATAACCCAATTTAAAAAGGGGGCGGAAGCAAAAGTCTGAATGACATTTCTCCAGACAAGTCACACCAATGATAGATAAACACATGGAAAGATGCTCAGTGTCATTAATCATTAGGGAAACGCAACCAGACCAGAAGACCACATCTGTAAGGGTGACAAAGTGGAAAAGGTTGACCGCGCCAAGCATTAGCGAGGGTGTGGAGGAGCTGGGACTCTCAGACACTGCTGATGGCATTTCTCGAAAAGCTGACTACACCTACCATGTGGTCCAGCTATTCACTCTTAAATTTTTCCCCAAGAGAAAAGTATAAATCCAATGAAAGATTTACATGTAAATGTTCATAGCAGCTCCACCTGAACTAGCCAAAAGCCAGGATCAACCCAAATGTCCATTAAAAGTTGAGCAGATGATGAACTGTGGTATATCCATACAATGGAATACTGATCAGCTATAAAAAATATTGGATATACTGTGTATATCCAGCTATACTGGATGGATATACACAACTGGATCATCTATACACAACATAGATGAATCTGAAAATAACTGTGCTGAGTAAAAGAAGGTGCTTCCCTGGTGGCTCAGCAGTAAAGAATCCACCTGCAATGCAGGAGACTTGGGTTTGATCACTGGGTTGGGAAGATCCCCTGGATAAGAAAATGGCAACCCACTCCAGTATTCTTGCCTGGGAAATCACATGCACAGAGGAGCCTGGCGGGCCACAGTCCTTGGAGTTGCAGTGTGGGACATGACTGGTAGTTGCCTGGGGTGAGGGTGGAGGATAGGAAGGGACAGGAGTGAACAAGCAGAAACTCCTGAGGGAGGTGGCTTTGTCCATTATCTTGACTGTGCTGATAGTTTAATGGGTACATACACAGCTCAAAGCTTATCAAATGGTACATTTTTAAATTGTGCATTTTACTGTATGCCAATTGCATCTCAACTATATCTCAATTAAAATAAAAGCAAAAACAAACCCTATTAGTTAACTAAAAACCCAAACTATCACTAAGAAACATCCACTGATGTTATAGCATCACCACCCTCACCCCCTCAAAAATGAAATGCTTGACAGATTCTGGGAAGGGTAAATTTCATTTAACCGTATCTTCCATGACGTTCAAGCTGAAAAACCAGGGAATCTTAGATCAACTCCACAGAAAGTGGAAATGTTACATAAGTATGCATTTTTTGGCTGAGACTCTTTTTTCAGCTTTTATGATTATTTCACACGTGCCTCACACTGCGATATTTGTAAAATGAAAAAGTATCCTCTTTTAGATGAAACTCAAACTGAAGCCATACACAATCACATAGAAAGTTCTGATAGTAATAATAGTAGATACTATCTAAAACCTGGTAATAATTGGCAGGTGACACCACCTACTAATGGCTATTAAGTTAGTAGATCAAAGTAGTAAAACATCATCAATGGTTACAAACTTTCAGGAAGCATCAGTAACATGAAAACACCCCAGTGTCAGTTGCGGGGGCACAGACATGTAAGAGCTGATACCTGTGACAGGGTAAGTCAGGGTAAACCTATTCCCATCCACCTCTGACCAACTAGAGACCTGTAAGCTTGGCTTCCTCTTCTTTCTCAGGAAATCACTCTCTGCCTATTGCATGCTTTGGAGTATTATTAAAGGTGAGACGTAAGCTTTTGTTCATCCAGTGCTATCCCACCAAACTTCCAGGAGAAGACAAGGCTAAGGAGAAGAAGACATCAGGACACTGGATCCTTTCAATCTTTCATGAGTTGTTTTTTTTTAATGTGGACCATTTTTAAAGTCTTCAAATTTGTCACAGTACTGCTTCTGTTGTTTATGTTCCTGTTTTGGGGCCATGAGGCAATGTGGGATCTTGACTCCCTGACCAGGGATCGAACCCACATCACTGGCATTGGAAGGTGAAGTCTTAACCACTGGGTCACCAGGGAAGTCCCTCCTTTCAGTCTTGAAGCACAAAGTAATCCAGTGATTGACTCATAACATTAGCTCAAAAGAATACCATCTAATCTCCATCAAGTGGCAACTACACCACTTTTGATAATGAACAGAAAAATGAACAAGTACCACAATAAGTTCTATCACTTATGAGAAAATTTATCCTGGTTTTTATGGGAGGAAAAAAATCTCCTTATTTCTTGAGAAATTATACCAAATTATATCCAGGCTCTTTAACTGAAGCCCATTTGTATCAGAGGCTATTAGTCTAATAAAGCCATTTGAAACAAAAAGTACAGACAGTTGCCAATCTACATACATTTGAATTTCAAAAATAATACATGGCCCCATTCCACTTAGCAGTGACGCTTTTAACAATTTCACCTAAGCAAGCTTTCCATTGCCCTGTGTTTTGTGCCAGCCCTGAGCCTCACTGTAGCCATGCCCCCAAACCCCATCCCAGCTCCCAGATGTGGGAGACACTGCCATATTTTCCTCATATCTTACATCTCTTACTTATTCGTACGTCCTCACCTATGCACCTTGCTATGGACTGGGAATGCCAAGACGTTACAGCCACCAGTACTATTCAGAACACTGTAGGTTGACGTGGGCTTCATGCTTCAGTTAGAGCATCACTGCCTCAGGCCGTGTCTTCTTCAGAGTTAAAGAAAGTTTGCAACACGGCCCTTTGAACATTAAGGATGATCCATGTAATCGAAAAGCAAACTCCCTCAACCCACAAATCTGTTTACAGAGCTTCCAAGGTACAAGCAATGGTAGACATTCATATTTCAACTCTAAGTGACACCAGTCTTCTGTCCCTAGTTTTTGCTCAGTACATCCCTACCTTTGCTGCAGTGCTAGAGCTAGAGAGATTTCTAATTCTCTGAGAAAGAGGAGGAGAAAGATCAGAAAGAACGTTAAGTACTCTGACACTCAGAAAGTTAACTTTGCCACTCACCCACTGTGTGACCTTAGGTCAGTTACCTAGCCTCTCTGAGCCTCACTTTTTTCATCTGTGAACTGTGGATAGTAAATGTCAAATCCATACCTCATATATGTGTGCTGCATGAATTAAAATGATGATATTTGAAACTGACCTAACCCAGCACCTGGCACATAATAGCAGCTCCCTATGTTTGTCTTCCTCACAACCTTGCCATCTGAAACATAAAAAACAAGGTTTGAACAAAAATAAACTTCTGGAAAGAGAAGAGCCTTAGAGGAGCAGTTGAGAAGGCCCTGACTTTCCTAATGCCTTCTCTAAAACTCCTGTTGCTGCTTTTATATGATAGCCATCTCCAAGGCAGCACTGACCTCTGAAGACTGTCGACCACTTTCACACATGTCTGAAAGAAGCATCAGTTTGTACCTCCTCTCTGGAGAGAAATTTGGCAGTTCCACTTCAAGATATTTATTCTATGGATATACCCATAAATGTCTAAGGATATCCTGGCAGGTAATTACAGGTAAATTCAGCATTGTTTCCAAAGTAAGAGACTAAAAACACCTCAAATGCTTGTTCATCATAAGGCTGGTTAAACAAAACCAGTGTAAATAATAGAATATACATACAACAAATATAAAAGGAGTCAGATGGCTCTATATGTCCAATAAATATTTTTAACTGAGAAAAGACCCAAGCAGTGTTTAGTGCTACATTTGGGGGCAGAGGGTGGCGGGGAGGCATGACTTTCTCTTCCCCTATTTTTACATTCAAATATATACTTGCAAAAACACAGAGCATCTTGAAAGGATACCCAGGGCAGACCACAGGCAGACAACCCCATCTGGCGAAACCAGCTGCCTCCAGGAGGAGAAATAGGTGGCTATAGGAGAAGACTTCCCTTTCCCCATAGAGCCTTATGTATCTTTTGAATTTGTACCATTTACAAAGACTACCTGTTAAGCATAAGACTTAAAATAATCTACCCCAGTGTAAATTTTTCCCCCTTTCCCTCCCTAGAATAGCTTTCTTATTTTTTAAAAATATTTCTTTAAACTGATCTTTTGTAATTATAAAAATTACCATGCACTGCTTTTAATAAGAAAATGAACATAAAATATGTAAAGAAAAGGCTATAATCCCTTCCACCATCTCAAGTATCCAGGGGTGAACTGCTGTGACCCTTCCTTTCCTTTCTCCTGGCTCAGACATGCAGATAAAACTTACACACACACCAGGGACTTCTGGGGTTGATTTATTTTCCACCAGGCAGAATCCAATCATAAGCCTAAGTGTAGCAATCCTTTCTTTCAAATGACAGTATATTATATAACAGTCATGTAAGAGTGAGAGCTATATTTGTTCCCAATTTCTTTATTCATTGAATCTTAATATCTTTTTCTTCCTTGCCTTTCCTTCACTCCCCCAAATAATTTTACAAAAATGGACTCATATCACACATTCTTTCTTTAATGGGGTCCTTCTAGTTTTGGCTCCCACCCAGTCCCCCCATTTTCTAAACAGCCTCATGGCCCCTTGGAGGGTGGGTCTGTGTGCCCACAAGAGACCTCATGGTCTCCCCAGGCCCACCCTTGAAGCGGGGTCCTGCGATTCAGGGGTGCCCTGTGGCAAGCCTCAGCCTGCTGGCCTGTCAGAGAATCTGGGCCTGGCCAAGTGTCAAGTGTGAGTCCAGACTCCAGTCGAGACCCTGTTTGCATCACAGAATTAAACAGTCTAAAAGGAGAAGCCAGTGGAAACTCTCCCCAACCCAAATCGCACATCTGATTAAGAGAAAGTAGCCCAAGCGACAGAGCAAAGCTCTCCAGCAACTAATGGCCTCTAGTTCCAGCATCCTTCCCTGTCTGTCATCCCTTGCGGAGATGAGAGAACATGATAAGTCAGGACAGGACCGACCGGGGCACCAGTCACAGGCACCTTCACACGGCCCACCCACCGGGTCCGAAGCCACGGCCTGCCTGGCCTTGTGGTGGAGGAAGCAGCTGCCAGATGGAGCCGGAATGCACTGCGAGGGGATTAGCGGCTTCCGTGTAAAGCTCTCGGGATGCCTCCAAGGTCCCTGCAGCAGGAGGTCAAAGGAACAAGGAGGCGGCAGTGGAAATGGAAAGTCACTCACTACCAGGCCTATTCCCAGCCCGCACATTTCACGGAACACAGTGAAGGACTTGCAATCTTTGTTCAGCAAGGAGGCTAGGGTAGGAATGGTGACCTCGCTTCCAGCTATGCTTATAGTTCTCATGTCAGTGGGAAATCTTTCCTGATGTCAGGCGTTATGAAGGGACAAGTCAATCTGATTACTGATTACTCAAAATTTGATTTACAGCAGAGCTTCACAATTTCTTTCAAAAGGGATGCAGGAGCTTTTAAAAATTCCACACAGCAGCTAGTAATGTTTAAACCTTACTTGGGTGTTTCTATTTATGAGGACTTGACCTAGATCAAAGAAATCCTCCTGGACCTGAAACATGCTAGACACCATGAGGGGCTCGAGTGAGAGTTTGTATAAGAATCCTGCTGACATCAAGCCTGTACCGATAGCCCAGATGTCTTCATGGTGATGTCCAGACTCATGCAAAAGACAGTGGGGTGACTTAGCATCAGAGCGTTCTGTCTTATTAGGGATCCACTGATTAACTTCACAAAAGCCCGGCATGAGGAGGAAGAGGGTGCGGGCCTGATTTTGGAGGCTGCCTGCCAGTTCAGCCACCTCCTGGCCGTGGGTGCCCAGGCAATGGCTTTACTGGTACTGAGCCTGAGTCTGCACATCCCTGTGGGGGATGATACATCACAGGGTCCCCAAGGACTCAGTAAGGTCATATATGCACAAGTGTTTAGCAAGAGGCTGATTCCCTTCCCCAAAGCCCGTGAGGCCCCTCTGGGACCCTGGCCCTGGAACTAGACCAGGGCAGGCCACCTGGCCAGAGGCAGCCAGTTCCTCAGTGTGATGGCAACATGCTGCTGGTGAGAAAAGCTGATGTAGGCAGATCAGATGGCTCCCTGGGAACTGGAAGTTGGGGTGAGAAGGGAAAATGGGGCAAGTCCCTGGGGAGAGGCAGAGATGACACTGAGGGGTGAGCATACCTGGGGCGGAGGGCAGAGGATGGGAGGGGGCCCAGGAGGGGAGACCGGGATGAGCCGGGGGGTGGAGACAGGGTGACGGATGACTAGAAGGACAAGCCAGGAGGTACCAACAGACTAGGCTGGGGGGAGGGGGAGAACAGGGGATCTGGGACAAGGGACACAGAGAAAGTCGGGGACAGAGGGACTTCCTTTCTGTGGATCCAGGGAAAGGCTCTACTCTTGACATAATCCTGCTTTATTTTCCCCCCTTAAATTCGCCCAAGAGCCCTGCCTATAATGTAATGATTACTAAATGGCTTTTGCTAAGAGTATCCATTTTGTGCATTAGCTGTGTTATTGTTATTTGCGATGAATTATGTAGCTCTAATGAATTACTGTAAAAACCACTTCTGAAACCTTGGCTTTGAGATGAACAACATATCCCTCTGTGTCCAGGGAAAGGTTTTGCAAAAGTCGGGTGAGCATCCCTGCTGGTAGGGAAGGGGCAAGGAGCCTGGTGTCTGGTCCTAGGCTCCAATCTTGCAAGTTCCCAGCAAACCCTGACTCCTCTGGGCCTCAGGCCTTCAGCCACAAAAAGAAGCTGAACTGGTTTATCTCCAGGGTCTGCTCAGCTTAAAATAGTCTGTTCCAGCTTAAAATACTGTGAAAATGTATTTTCTACTGAATTTTCTAAGCTTCTCGAGTTAAACGCCCCACAAATTTGGCATGAAGTAGAACAATCTCTTAAATCAGGCCAACAGACATGTCCTGGGCTCTCTGTGGCCACTCTCCACCATTCCCTCACTCATCCATGCCCCTGCCTCCACACAAGGTACTGGAACCAAGAAGAGTATTATCTGTGAGCTCCGTCTCTTGCTTAGCACGGAGAAGAGGGAGGATGAGAGAAATTATATGGCCAGAAAAACCCTCCATCCAGAGATGGGTCTGCCCCCCTGGGCTTCAAAGAGCTCAGCCGTGGAGGGCATCATATATAGCTGAGCGTCTGCATGTAAGGCCTGTTACTGTTCTCATCACAGCAAATTTCCATGGAGTGAGAAAATAATGCTAAATTATTAAAAAAAAAAAAAAAAAAGCAGGGCGATTTAATTCTCCATATAAATAAAAGTGCCTTTCATTTCTCACTTAGCAAAAAACCAGTACAGTATCCCCCACCCCGGCACACACAGTGACATGCCACATGGCCAGACCTAAATATTTCTATCTGTGTGGCTCTCTCCTCCCACACCAGGGCCTCCATAAGGGGGACACGCTGACCATCCAGGCTGCCCTGACCCACCCATGCTCTGGGCTTCCAGGAGAAGAAACTGGTACACAGTCTGGCGAAGACCTCACAAATGAGGCCGCCTCCTGAGAGGGTCAGCAGGGAGCAGAGTGCCCTGAGGCCAGCCTCTGCTCAGCTGCAGTCAACTGAGCCCCTCCTAGAAACCAGGCCTGGGTCCCTCCCACACTGCACTTTGCTGACACTAGTCACTGCCCACACCAGCTCCAGAAATGGGCCCTCATCTGGCTCCAGGAAAGGTAAGAGTCTCACTTTAACTGGAAGACTGCAGGCCATTTCAGAGTCCTATGGCCCTGGTCAAGGTCAAGATCTGGCTTAGACAGAGTACTGGGCTGGAGAAGGTGTGAGACCCCAAAAGTGTCTGTCTGTCTTTCTCTCTCTCTCTCTCCTCCCTGCTTTATCAGCAGTGGAATATACATACTGCCAATAGGTGTCATAAAGTAACTCTTGTAACACAGGATTCCACCCTCAGATCTCACCAGCTGCCTGGGTACAGATCTTCCCTAAAAGGTAAAACCATTTGTGGTCAAGACAGACTTCTCGGCCAGAGGCTGTGCAAAGAATTAAGAGCACAGGAGAGCATCCATCAGTTCCAAAGGTCAGGGACAGAAGATGGAGCAGAAAAGAGGCAAGCAAGCTGGAGGTAGGGCTCCAGGGACCCCAGGAGTGAGGTGTGTGTGGCAGTGAGACCTGGCGAGAGGCTGGCACTGGCCTCGGAATAACAGGCACATGCTTCTTCCTGCCCACGTTTGTTCCATATTTCCAGGTTCCCTGGGGACCAGATTTCACTGGGGATAGGACTAGATGAAGCAGCCAAGTCTAGGGCCATCTCAAGCTATCCTGGAGATGCTGCAAAATACAAAACTATCCCCACAAGAATTTAAAGGGATAGAAGACTGTATTCCTTTGCCAGGGCTGCCATAACAAAGCACCACAGACTGGGTGGCTTAGAAAACACAAAGGATTACCTCGCAGTGCTGGCGGCGAGGAGCCTGAGATCCAAGTGTCAACAGGGCTAGTTTCTTCTTTGGCTGCTTCTTCCCTGTTTCTTCACACAGTCGTCCCTCTGGGTGTGTGTGTTCACACCTCCTCTTCTAATAAAGACACTCATGCTGGATTCGGGCCCACCCTCAGAGCCTCATCTAACGTTACCACCTCTCTCCACACACAGGCACATTCTGGGGTACTGTGGGCTAGGACCTGAACATGAATTTGGGGATAAGGGGGGCACAATTCAGCCCCTAACAGAGACTAAATAAGAACCTCATCAAGGTACTGGGTTTCTTTTGTGACTCAAGGAGCCTGACTCTTAATCCCCTTCTCCAGTTCCTGGAGGTTGTGAAATTAACTGGAAGAGATTCAGACCCAAGAGTCCAAGATAGGATCTAATCTAATCTTTCATCTTACAGCTGAAGCTGAAGCCCCCAGGCTCTGAGGAACCGGTCGGACAGCTGTATCCAAGGGGTTCGTCAACTTCCCATCAACTTCCTTCCTTTAAAGTTAACACACATGCATTGTTTTGTTTTGTTTTTTAATCTGAACAGGAAAGAACAACATAAAGTGAAAAAAATATCTCTCTTCCAACTGCCAGCCTATTCCAAAGAGGTAACTACATCTGTCACCCATTTTTTGAGGCCCTCCCAGAAACTGGAACGCAGACACAAATGTCCACGTGTGTGAGTGATGTGCGGCACAGGTTTCTGGCTGCCTACGCAATATCCCCTCTCCTCCTCATCCATGCTACAGGACCCTGGGTGGTATGTCAGGAAGACTGTGTGCCTCATTAAAATCCTTGCCTTCACAGACCCCCTGAAGGTCTGGGGAGCCCTGGGACAGTTAGTCTAGTCAACGAACTGTGAGCAGAAGTCTGCTCAGGGTTTCTGGAAATGTTTTGGCTTTCACGATATAGGAACCATTCCTTCTTTCTACTTTTCTCTGAATATCTTTTACTATCTGGCAGTGCAGATGGGAGGCCTGATGGGGATCAAGAGAAGAAAGAAACTTGAACAAAACTTGAACAAAACTCAGACTCTTTGCAACCTCATGGACTGTAGCCTGCCAGGCTCCTCTGTCTATGGGATTTCCCAGGCAAGAATACTGGAGTGGGTAGCTGTTCCCTTCTCCAGGGGATCTTCCCAATCCAAGGATTGAACCCAGGTCTCCTGCATTGCAGGCAGATTCTTTACCAGCTGAGCCACAAGGGAAGCCCAAGAGTGCTGGAGTGGGTAGCCTATCCCTTCTCCAGCGGATCTTCCCAACCCAGGGATTGAACCAGGGTCTCCTACATTACAGGCAGATTCTTTACAACGTGAGCTATCAGGGAAGCCCTGAATTTATTTATTTCATAGCATACACAAAAAATATCTTGAAATGGATCCTAGACCACAACATAAAAGTTATAAAACTTCTAGAAGAAAATTTAGATGAAAATCTTAATCCTGAGATAACCAAAAACTAAAAAACAAAAACCACTAATCAGAAAAAAAAAACACAAAAAACCTGATATATCTGAATTTTAAATTATTGTTCCTCAAAAAATACTGCTAAGAAAATGAAGAGCCACTAACTGGGAGAAAATCTTTGTAATACATATATCTGATAAAGGACTTGTACCCAAAATATGTAAAAAAACAAAAAAATTCTTACAACTCAGTAAAAAGAAGACAAGCAGCTCAATTAAAAAAAATGGGCAAAAGATCTGAAAAGACACCATGCACACACAACACACATACACTTGGAAAGATGCTCATCGTTAATCTTCAGGGAAATGAAAATTGAAACCATACTAAGATAAACAACATATCCAGTAGACTGGCTAAAATTTTTTAAAACTGACAATACCAACTATTTTGAGTACTGGAGCAACTACGAATTTCATACGTTGTTAGTAGGAGTACAAAGGTACAATCACTTGGAAACGTTTAGCAGCTTCTCATAAAGATGGACATGTGTTTATCGTATGGCCCAATAATTCTATTCTTAGAGAAATGACAATATGGATCTGCCTACACAAAGACTCACACGTGATGTGAACAATGAACATCATGAATACGGTTCTAGTCACAACAGCCAAAAAGTGGAAACAAAGGCTCCCATCAAGTGAATGAATATACCATGGTGTTTTCTGAAATGAACTAGTATTGAGCAGTACGAATAAAGGAACAAACTAGTAACACATCCAACAACATGAATCGATCTCAAAAAGTTATGCTGAGTCAAAGAAGCTGGATGTCTGGTTCTCAAACTCTGTACTACCCCGGAGCACCATGGTGAACTCACAGGTACCAAGGGGTATTTTAAATTTTTGAGGAAAACACAGCAACAACTGAACCATGGTGCCAAGAACTTCTACCGTGTTCTCTGGACCTAATGGAACTATTAGATATTGCTGCTGACTTGTGAAAAGAATGACTGATCCTCTAAAGGTGTTATGAGCCAAGAATGTCTAGCAACCTCTGAGCCAGACATGAGAGAGTACATACCTTGTGAATTCTATCACAGGCAATCTCAATCTACAGTGAAAAAAAGCACATCAGACTGGGACACCTTTTAAGAAGATAGAAATATTCCATATATTGATTAGGATGGTGACTGCATGTCAAAACTCGCGGAATTTATCATATGCTTCCGTTCCGTTCCGTCGCTCAGTCGTGTCCGACTCTTTGCGACCCCGTGGACTGTAGCCTACCAGGCTTCTCCGTCCATGGGATTCTCCAGGCAAGAATACTGGAGTGGGTTACCTAGGTACATTTTTTTCTACATGTAAATTACACTTCAAAAAAGTTTATTTTAAAATAAAATATCCCCAAAAGTTAAAACACATAAAAAAAAAAATCCTTTCTCGTGGGCCCTGAGCATCTTTCCCAGGTGGTAAGCACCTTGGAGCAGAAGTGTGTGATGCCATTCCAGCATTTTAGCTGCCCTCAGGGCCCGGGAAAGCATCTCAGTTCATGCTCAGAAAACATGTGCTCATTAAGTCCCTAATTTTCCTCACAATGAAGATGTTTCCACAAGGAACTGAAAATTGAAACCAAATTCCAAACTTGACATATAATGATCTTTTCATGAGAACGAAATTTTAGCTCAGCAGTTTAATTTTTAGCATTTATAAATATTTATAAAGCTTTTCTCTCGTACTCCCTCAAGAGTCTAGTCACTGAATAAGGTTTCAAATGAAAAATTTAAAAGACCATTTAACCCGCTAAGAATATTTTTGGATCCCAATAATACCATGGAGAAGAGTCAACATTTGGAGACAGCTCTCATTAGCCATGTCTTAAGCTTCAACCATAGACCCCTGAGATTAGTCAGAACAGAAATTACCAAAATAGGGCCCACTGCCTGCTCCTGTAAATAAAGTTTGATTGGAATATAACCATGGCCAGCCTTTTAACAATTATCCATGGCTGCTTTCCAAGATGGTACAACTCTGCTTTTCCTCTTTGCTACAACAGCAGAGTTGAACAGTTGCCAGAAACACTCTAGGACCCATAAAGCTGAAAATAATATCTAAAGCCTGATGCTGGGAAAGACTGAAGACAGAAGAAGGGAACGGCAGAGGCATGACAGTTGGATAGCATCACTGACTCAAAGGACGCGATTTTGAGAAAACTCCAGGAGACAGTAGAAGACAGAAGAGCTTGGCGTGCTACAGTCTATGGGATCGCAGAGAGTCAACACAGGACTTAGCAACTGAACAACAATAAGCTCTTTGCAGAAAAGTCTGCTGAACACTGACCTTAGATATATCTGATCTAAAACATGTACCATAGAAACCTGGAAGAGAAAGAGGAGGAGAAAACCAAAAACTTATGAAGGATTTCTTTTTAAACAGGATGAAACAATTTTCTGCAGACTGTGATGCAGGAGGGAAGTTTATTGTTTCAAATGTAGATTTCAGGCTACTGTTTTTTTCCCACAAAATGTGTAGCTTGAGGAGTACCAAGATTCTGGATTGTCTCTGACCCAAAAAAAACCTACTTCTGCAGGCTGTTTCACGTTGTAATCATCAACGGCTCTAGACTTCTTAGAAAAAAAGTACCCAGCTTTCTATTTTAAACACTTCCTGGGTGCAATGATTCATCTATTCACGAACTCAACATTTTTATGAGCAAGATTAATTCAGAAGAGAAAAAATAAAGTGGAACTTTCTTTAGTTTCCCTTTCTCCTCACAAGGGTCAGAAAAACCTGACTGCTTTTCTCAGCTAAATTTAATCATTTTTCTCTAAGTTAACCAATCTTTGCCCCTCCCCCCGCAACAGTCATCTCATTGTTTATTTAAACTGGCTTTTTACATATGTATGAGTTTCATTCTGCCTAATGTAGAGACTGAGCATAGTTACATGTAAATTTTTTTAAGATATATTTATACAAGTTGAAGTGAGTTAGGAAGAGCAATTTGGGAAGAGTGGCCTGTGACTCTGGCAAAATGTAACTACATTCTGTGTCTATATTTGTTTAGTACTGTGAAATAGAAAATCAATATGTAATCACCAACTAGATGTTTATAACACTGCAGTTCTTACATGATGATGCAAACGCTCTGCTATTTTGAGCAAGTTCTTTATATATTCTTGAAGCAGATGACCAAATAAGTTATCCTGCTAGGCAATCAGGACAAAATATTTTAAGTAGCAATGAAATAAATATTTTATTTTATCCGAATAAGATATATAAATAGCCAAGAAGCACATGAAAAGATGTTCAACATCAATAATCATTATGGAAATGCAAATCTAAACCATCATAAGATACTACTTCACACCATTAGAATAGCTACTATCAAAAAACCTAAAAACAAGTATTGATGGGAATGAAAATGGTACAGCTGCTGGGGAAAACACTATGGTAGTTTCTTAAAAAATTAAAAATAGAATTACTGTATGATCCAGCAATTTCACTTCTGGGTATGTACTCAAAAGGATGGAAACCAAGATCTCAAAGAACTATTTCTACACCCATGTTGAAAGTGGCATTATTCACAATAGCTAAAACATGGTATTATCCCAAGAGTCCACGGACAGATGAATGGATAAGCAAAATGTGGTATAGACATTCAATGGAAAACTATTCAGGAATAAATTGACTCATTCCACAACATAGATGAATTTTGAGGCTATTATATTGAGTGAAATAAGCCAGAAAAATAAAATATGCCCTTCCCTGTTCTCTCTCAACTACCTCTCTTGTGGTTTGGCAATTTGGATTTATAACTTAGCATGTTTTAACCACTGTGAAAACAAACAGAAATAGGTTTGCATATAAGATTGTGAGACAGAAAAAGAGGGGGGTCTGTATGAGACAGAACAAATTAAGAGTGAAAGATACTGGGTATAGATTGGATGGGGCAAGGCAGGGAAGGGGAAGAGAAGAGAGGACAGAGATAAGGACTTTTCTTGCCTGGACACTACCCTGTGCCCCATCCCCATGAAAGTGAAAGTCAGTCAGTCATGTCTGACTCTTTACGACGCCATGGTCTATACAGTCCATGGAATTCTCCAGGCCAGAATACTGGAGCGGGTAGCCATTCCCTTCTCCGGGGATCTTCCCAACCCCGGGATTGAACCCAGGTCTCCCGCATTGCAGGGAGATTCTTTACTGTCTGAGGAACCAGGGAAGCCTGCCCCATTGCCATAAACACCAGCAAAACCACTCATTTTATAGGCTGGAAACCAGAGACTAGCATTTTGCTTAAATTTAGCTTTTACACTAAGATCAGTGAAAACAAAACAAAACTGGAAAGGTATATAAACTGAAGAATTATTTCTCTGTTTTGTCATTATCTGGGGGCAGAATTATGCATAAAGAGGACAAAATATAAATGGCAGAGACATATTTTATAACTCCAATTTCATTGGAGAAGGGAATGAGAGATCACTGCAGCATTTTTGCCTTGAGAACCCCATGAACAGTATGGAAAGTCAAAAGGATATGACACTGAAAGATGAATTCCCCAGATCAGTAGATGCTCCATATGCTACTGGAGAAGGGAGGAGAAATAGTTCCAAAAGGAATGAAGAGGCTGAGTCAAAGTGGAAACAACGGCCAGATGTGGATGTGTCTGGTGGTGAAAGTAAAGCCCATTCTGTAAAGAATAATACTGCACAGGAACCTGAAATGGTAGATCCATGAATCAAGGTAAACTGGAAGTGGTCAGACAGAAGATGGCAAGAGTGAACATCAACATTTTAGGAATCAGTGAGTGAACTAAAATGGACGGGAATGGGTGAATTTAATTAAGATGACTAGTATATCTACTACTGTGAACAAGAATCCCTTAGAACAAACGGAGTAGCCCTCACAGTCAACAAAAGGGGGTGAAATGCAGTACTTGGGTACAATCTCAAAAATGACAAAATGATCTCTGTTCGTTTCCAAGGCAAACCATTCAACATCACGGTAATCCAAGTCTATGCCCCGACCAGTAATGCCGATGAAGCTGAAGTTCAATGGTTCTATGAGGACCGACAAGACCTGCTGCTGCTGCTGCTAAGTCACTTCAGTCGTGTCCGACTCTGTGTGACCCCACAGACGGAAGCCCACCAGGCTCCCCCATCCCTGGGATTCTCCAGGCAAGAACACTGGAGTGGGTTGCCATTTCTTCTCCAACGTGTGAAAGTGAAAAGTGAAAGTGAAGTCGCTCAGTCGTGTCCGACCCTTAGCGACCCCACGGACTGCAGCCTACCAGGCTCCTCCATCCATGGGATTTTCTAGGCAAGAATACTGGAGTGGCTTGCCATTGCCTTCTCCGGACAAGACCTTCTAAAACCAACAAAATCGATGTCCTTTTTGTCATAGGGGACTGGAATATAGAAGTAGGAAGTCAGGAGATACCTGGAGTAACAGGCAAGTTTGGCTTTGGAGTACAAAACGAAGCAGGGCAGAGGCTAAAAGAGTTTTGCCAAAAGAATGCATTGGTCAGAACAAACACCCTCTTCCAACAACACAAGAGACAACTCGACACATGGACATCACCAGATGGTCAGTACTGAAATCAGATTGATTATATTCTTTGCAGCCGAAGATGAATAAGCTCTATACAGTCAAAAAAAACAAGACCAGGAGCTGACTGTGGCTCAGATCATGAACTCTTTGTTGCAAAATTCAGACTTAAATTGAAGAAAGTAGGGAAAATCACTAGGCCACTCAGTTCAGTTGCTCAGTCGTGTCCAACTCTTTGCGGCCCCATGAATCACAGCACACCAGGCCTCCCTGTCCATCACCAGGTATGACCTAAATCAAATCCCTCACGATTATACAGTGGAAGTGAGAAACAGATTTAAGGAACTAGATCTGATAGAATGCCTAAAGAACTATGGATGGAGGTTCATAACATTGTACAGAAGGTGGTGATCAAAACTATCCCCAAGAAAAAGAAATGCAAAAAGGCAAACTGGTTGTCTGTGGAGCCCTTACAAATAGTTAAGAAGAGATATGAAAGGCAAAGGAGAAAAGGAAAAATATACCCATCTGAATGCAGAGTTCCAAAGAATAGCAAAGAGATAAGAAAGGCTTCCTAAGTGATCAATGCAAAGAAATAGAGGGAAACAACAGAATGGGAAAGACTAAAGATCTCTTCAAGAAAATTAGAGATACCGAGGGAACATTTCACGCAAAGATGGGCACAATAAAGGACAAAAACCCTATGAACCTAACAGAAGCAGAAGATACTAAGAAGAGGTGGCAAGAATACACAGAAGAACTACACTAAAAAGATCTTAATGACTTAGATAATCACGATGGTGTGATCACTCACCTAGAGCCAGACATCCTGGAATGCAAAGTCAAGTGGGCCTTAGGAAGCATCACTATGAACAAAGTTAGTGGGGGTGATGGATTCTAGCTGAAATCCTATTTCAAATCCTAAAAGATGATGCTGTGAAAGTGCTGCATTCAATATGCCAGCAAACTTAGAAAACTCAGCAGTGGCCACAGGACTGGAAAAGTCAGTTTTCATTCCAATCCCAAAGATGGGCAATGCCAAAGAATGTTCAAATTACTGTATAATTGCATTCATTTCACACATTTTGAACAAAATAATGCTCAAAATTCTCCAAGCCAGGCTCCAACAGTACGTGAACTGAGAAATTCCAGATGGTCAAGCTAGATTTAAAAAAGGCAGAGGAACCAGAGATCAAACTGCCAACATCCGCTGAATCATAGAAAAAGCAAGAGAATTCCAGAAAAACATCTATTTCTGCTTCACTGACTACACTAAAGCTGTTGCCTGTGTGGATCACAACAAACTGGAAAATTCTTAAAGAGATGGGAATACCAGACCATCTCACCTGCCTCATGAGAAACCTCTATGCAGGTCAAGAAGCAACAGTTAGAACTGGACATGGAACAGACTGGTTCCAAATAGGAAAAGGAGTATGTCAAGGCTATATATTGCCCCCTGCTTATTTAACTTCTACGCAGAGTACAACATGCGAAAGAAATGCCAGGCTGAATGAAGTCCAAGCTGGAATCAAGATTGCTGGGAGAAATATCAATAACCTCAGATATGCAGATGACACCACCCTTATGGCAGAAAGCAAAGAGGAACTAAAGAGCCTCTTGATGAAGGCAAAAGAGGAGAGTGAAAAAGCTGACTTAAAACTCAACATTTAAAAAAAAAGATCATGGCATCTGGTCCCATCACTTCATGACAAATAGATGGGGAAGCAATGGAAACAGTGATAGACTTTACTTTCTTGGACTAGAAAATCATTGCAGATGGTGACTGCAGCCATGAAACTGAAAGATGCGTGCTCCTTGGAAGAAAAGCTATGACCAACCTAGACAGCATATTAACAAGCAGAGACGTTACTTTGCCAACAAAGGTCCATCTAGTGAAAGCTATGGTTTTTCCAGTAGTCATGTATGGATGTGACAGTTGGACCACAAAGAAGGCTGAGCGCTGAAGATTTGATGCTTTTGATCTGAGGTGTTAGAGAAAACTCTTTTGAGTCCCTTGGACAGCAAGGAAATCCAACCAGTCAATCCTAAAGGAAATCAGTCCTGAATATTCACTGGAAGGACTGACGTTCAAGCTGAAATTCCAATACTCTGGCCACCTGATGCAAAGAGCCAACTCATTGGAAAAGACCCTGATGCTGGGAAAGATTGAAGGCAGGAGGAGAAGGGGGTGACAGAGGATGAGATAGTTGGGTGGCATCACCGACTCAATGGACATGAGTTTGAGCAAGCTCCTGAAGATGGTGAAGGACAGGGAGGTCTGGTGTGCTGCAGTCCATGGGGTCGCAAAGAGTTGGACACAACTGAGCGAGTGAACAAGATCAATCTCAAGTAGGTAAAAATCTGCCCTTCTCCAAGACCCTGACTGCATGGTCGTCTTGCTGAAAGACATACAGACAGAGATTCTAATCGCACAGAAAGCATGACAGACAGAGAGGAAAGTACCTCTTGACCGTGGTGTCAGCCCCTCCAATAACTAGCAGGGAAACACAGGGCAGAGCTTGTCCTTTTCAGCGTTGTCATTCAAAGAAATGGGGGCGCTCAGACTGCATAGTCTCTAAATGTTCCTCCCTTTAGCTCTAAAAATGATACGATTCTATGTCATACAATCATTGTCCCAATATTACTACTTCTCTTAAAAATGGGGCAAATAACCCACAGATATTCTCAGCAGATGCGGGCTTCAAATGTGCTACTTGTTCCCTTTGGGTAAATAGTACCACTCTCTTCAAATACAACTTTGTTCACTTAACCAGGTTTCTTTACAAAAATGCAAATATAATATGCACAGGCACATACATCACTACTGTCATTGTTTAAAGTTAACAGTGCTCTGGTACCAACCTCTTATCTGAAAAGATCTAAAACTACCCAAGTAAGATGCTTTAATTCTGCAGAGGCAAGGCTGGCTTCCATCCACCTTCTCTGTCATAAACCAGGAGGCTGGTGCAAGGTCAGTCTCAGCTTCAGATGCCTCCTCAGATAATCCCACGCACTGCCCATCACTCTCTAAAAACACTGTAAGGTAAGTGTAAGACTTGCCTTACACTAACTAAAGCTTAACTCGTATATCTGCATACTGGATTACTGATCAGCCACCCATTCCACACAACACACACACAAAGCTAGATCTTTCAACTCCTAGACAGCTGGGGAGAAAAATATCAATAACCTCAGATACGCAGGTGATACCACCCTTATGGCAGAAAGCAAAGAGGAATTAAAGAGCCTCTTGATCAAGGTGAAAGAGGAGAGTGAAAAAGCCGGCTTAAAACATTAAAAAAAAAAAACTAAGATCATGGCATCTGGTCCCATCACTTCATGGTAAACAGATGGGGAAACAATGGAAACAGTGACACTTTATTTTCTTGGGCTCCAAAATCACTGTGTAGGTGACTGCAGCCATGAAATTAAAAGACACTTGCTCCTTGGAAGAAAAGCTATGACCAACCTAGACAGCATATTAAAGAGCAGAGACATTACTTTGCATACAAAGGTCCATATAATCAAAGCTATGGTTTTTTCAGTAGTCATGTACAGATGTGAGAGCTGGACAATAAAAAAGGTTGAGCACCTAAGAAATGATGCCTTCAAACTGTGGTGCTGGAGAAGACTCTTGAGAGTTCCTTGGACTGCAAGGAGATCAAATCAGTCAACCCTAAAAGATATCAATCCTGAATATTCATTGGAAAGACTGATGTTGAAACTGAAGCTCCAATACTCTGGCCACCTGATGTAAGGAGCCAACGCATTGGAAAAGACCCTGATGCTGAGAAAGATTGAAGGCGGGAGGAGGAGGGGATGACAGAGGATGAGATGGTTGGATGGCATCACCAACTCAATGGACATGAGTTTGAACAAACTCCGGGAGATGGGGAAGGACAGGGAAGCCTAGGGTCCTGCACCCCATGGGGTCGCAAAGAGTCAGACACAACTGAGCAACTGAACAACAGATGTGTTGGTTGCACCGCGACACCCCCAGGCACATAAGGATGCTCCATAAACACTGCTTCAGTAAGCAAAAGTAAGTTCTCATCCTGGGCACTTAGGTTGTTGCTTTATTTTTAAAAGAAGGCCCCAATACTATCAGCATTACTAGAACAACTCTTGGATGAATTCATAAATAATAACAATAAAAGATGAAGGACAAAGGGAAAAAAAATTCACGTGAGCTGGAATACGAGAAAGACTATGAGGACATTCCAAATAGAGTAAGCTACAATGTCCCTAGGTATTTTGAATGAGCATGTTTTTTTTCCTTTAAAGTTAGAGATTTAAACTGGCCGGCTTTCAGCCATACACAGAGACAATAGAGTGGATTTTTTAAAAACATTCTGCTTCAAAATTGCCATTCTTTCTCAGGCATGATCAGCTAAACAACTAATGGAGTTTTCTAGTTTAGTTCATGTAAAAGGTAGAAAGAGTTCCATTAAAAAAAAAATAAGCTGTTTCCACAGTGCAAACCAATATTGGAAAGGTGATTAGAATTGATCATCTATGATGCCCAGGAAAAATCCATACTCCTTTTCAGTAATATTAGCCCCATCACATAGCATGTCAGGTAACAATGTCCAAACCTGGAAACACACCCAGTTAGAGCCAGAAGCATGAACAAAAGATGTTAAAGGGCATGTGTAGGGCTGTTTGGAAACCGGTTCTCAGTCAGGCGCCTACAGTTTGATTAAATTGCATTTTACAAGACGTTCCTGCTAGGGCCAACATCAGGCTCCTGGGAATGTCTCTCGTCACTGGCTTTTTCTGATCTTTATCCAGAAGTTTTCTTTCCTTGACTTAAACATTTCCGCACCTTAAGCTTAGTGTTTGAGATTTATTAATAAAAGCATACATCCCCATGGAAAAGCACTGGGGAGCCTGAATGAGACAAAGTTTTGATCAAGTACCGTAATAAAAAACTACATGAGTCCCACACTCAGCTTTTGATTTTCCCCATCAAAATTTCCTCCTCTCCCTTTCTTTCCCAGCTTGGTAAGTGGCAACTCCATCATTCCGGTTCTTCAAGACAAAACCTTTCATCTTTATTTACTTCTTTTTTTCATAACCCAGAACCTCTCAACAAACCTTTCAGTTCCATCTTCCCATTAGGTCTAGACTTTGACCACTGCTCACCAGCTCCACTGCTGGGAAGCATTCCAAGTTACCATCAATTCGTGCCTAGACTACTACAACAGTCCTACTTCCCCTCCCTGCTTTCTCTCTTGTCTATTCACCCACACATCCTCTGTGATCCTTTAAAAATATTTAATTAAAAACTTCCTTAATTTTTTTTTTCTCAGTTCAAAAACCTCCACTGGGTTCCCAGTTGTCAGAGTTGATGAGATTACAAGTGATTTTTATTTTCTTTCCACTTTCATGCGTTGACAATAAATATATTTTGATTGTCCCTGGAAGGAGCAGCCAGAGTTTTTGTTTCCAATAAACTAGTTACAAATGTCTTGAGAAAGAAAAGATTCTCTAAAGTAGATAGAAGTCACTTAAACTGAAGAAAGAAAATATGGAATAGAATAGGAATTCATTATTGATAAGGTAGTGGTTATAACGGAGAAGGCAATGGCACCCCACTCCAGTACTCTTGCTTGGAAAATTCCATGGATAGAGCCTGGTAGGCTGCAGTCCATGGGGTCACACAGTCAGACACGACTGAAGTGACTTACCAGCAGCAGCAGCAGTGGTTATAGACAGTGAAAATAACCTATTTTTTTTAATTGTCATGTATTAACTTCCCGAATGAAGATGCTTCATGGCAAAGTTTTGCAGTAAAATTTCCTGCTCATTCTAGCCTTCAGAAAACATGTGTTGACTAAAGTTCTTCCTGATGATGAATGGTGAAAGGAATACTTCCATTCCCAACCATTTCAAATAGCAGGCATCTAAAGTGAAATCATTCTTCCATGACATATTCTGCTTATAACCAATACTCAGTATAGCTTGTGTGGCTGAATAACCTCAGTTTTCTACTCCATCAATGCTTTAGAAAAACACCCACAGACACTGGGGGTGTGTATTATCCGATATGGCACACACAGGGAGGATAAAGCAGTTAACAGATATCCTCCCTGTGTGGGGATATCTTCTCCAAGCCTAGAGTAAAAGGTGAGAAAAGACAAAACACAACGTAGACACTGATGTAAGGAGATTGTGTGGACATTCGCCCTGGACCAGGGCTTTATCCCCACGGCAAGAGCGGCCCTTTCTCCTCGGTTTCTTTGACTGACACAGTGTCCCACCTGCTACCAAAAGGCCTGAAAGGTCCATTTGTGTCCTGCTGGACTGATACCTTTCATCATTGCCAGCACATTTATCAGAATAGCACTCCTCCTATTCATCAAAGAAAGGACTAAGACCCCAATTTATACACAGCTGAACACTTTAACCATTTTGAGGGAGTGACTCCTTGCCCCATTTTATAAAGAGCCAGTCGGGCTGAAGCATGAAAACAGTCATCCAATTTCATTTTCTTCTCCATCTCAAGCAAAAGAATAAAAATGAAAGCCATTAATATAAAAAGACACGAGGGTAACAGCAAATACAACTCCCAGGGAACTCAAAATCCTCTCATCGTTTAAGCAAAAACTGAGATGGTGAAACACTTCAAGAGTTGATGGGGAACCCTCAGACTAATAACAGAGCTGGATACTCATTTTTAACCAATAAGTGAAACAGTCAATAGATAACTGATAAAGGTTTGTGTCCTAATATTAGGATTTTTAAGTTAGCAATTGAAAAATGCAGGCAACCAGACTAAGCTACCACCCTCTAGGTAACTTAACACAAAAAATTAAATATCCACACAACTACTTTTAGCAAACTCAGTGCAGTGTGCATTTCTCCCTGGTTAGGAAAACTGATTAAATCAAACAATCCTTTTATTTTTCTGAAAGTGGGAGGGAGACTTACTTCTGATTTCAAAGCACCATTACACTTATTTTCCTCTTAAACTGTAAACTGATTGAACTTAGTATTTCTTTCCTAAATATATTGGTAAAGATATGCAGCTGAAAGAACTCAGAAACAACTCTGAAAGTTTGCAGGTCACTTTTATTCCTTCCTGCACTTACATATGTATGTGTGTATGTATCTATATATGCCTGCAGATGCACCTGTAATTTTATATCTAATATTTATTACTATGACACACCAATATAGTAACATAATAGATAGTAATACATATTATTAATATGATATAGTATTTTACATATTTTCTCATTTTTTATATTCTAGTTTTATATATAGATAATATTTATAAATATATAAGAATATACATAATATATAGAGAGGATATCTATATTATACATATATAATATATAAAAGATATATAACATAAAGGATATGCACTATATATATATATATAACATACATAAAGGATATAAAATATAATACACATAAAAGATGTGCTCTGTGCTCAGTCATGTCTGACTCTTTGTGACCCCCATGGACTAGGTTGTAGCCCACCAGGCTCCTCTGTCCATGGGATTCTCCAGGCAAGAATACTGGAGTGGGTTGCCATTTCCCACTCCAGGAATACATAAAGGATATATATTTACGGAGTCCTCAGAATTCAGCCCAAATCTGGTACCGAAAGAGTCTTCCATAGGCTGTTAAGCGCATCTGTGTCTCCTGGACACAAAATGAGCAGCCTAAGTGCCGCTTTATCATGGTCAAGAGCGCTAGACTTTTGTATAAATGAACTATTTCTTTTTTACAACTGCAGACAGGTAGGGGCAGATAAGCTTTATTTTGTACCAAGGGTGAAAGTTCTCTCCCTTTCTCTCCAAGGAGGTGGTTTATGGCTCAAAGCCCTGATTGCTTGGTGTGATCCAGGAAAAATTCCATCTTGAGAAAATCCACTGGCCTTAAATACCCTGAGACAGAAAGCAGGCAGGTCTCTGAAGAAGCCACTAGACTTTCTCAGGATAGCAGACACTTTTGGAAAAGCAAACGAAATTAAATTACTTCAACCTAACAGGAAGCCTGAAATCTTTATCTTGAGCAACACTGAAAAGCTAATCCTATATACCTGTGCTTATGAAGATGATTTACATGAGTCATCTATTCTTGACTAGGTGTGGGCTACCAAAACTAAAAATCCGATTGTAAACTTGTAACTCCTGTGGCAACTATCAGCTGGTAAACTAGTTAGCTCTTACAAACTATTAACTCAGAGCTGCACCCCTTGGGAAAGGCTAACAGTCACTTAAAGTTCTCTTCCATTAACTGAAACACAAATAGCTAAACCCAGAAATGCCAATATACATGAATAATTTCCCACTTTATACTTTTATAAAATATTAACAATAGTAAGTTTTGCTGACATTCAACCTCAGTAAAGAATCTGCCACTAACACAGACACACACTCACACACACAACCTGAAAACACTCCCCATATTAGAAAAGCAGACTGTAGCGCCGATATTTTCACAACAGCATATTTCCAAGTGAGAGCAGAATTTTTAACCTGGAAGGGACTTTAAAGGTCATTTAATCCAGCTGCTCATTTTAAAGATTAGGTGACAGGACTGGAGAGTTGAGATGTCCAAAGTCACAGAGTTTATTAGTGGAAATAACACCGGAAGGCCCTGAATTCCATGCCTTCACACTGTACATCAACCCACCGGGTCCTTCACCACTCATGTGATCTCAGCAAACTCTTCTCCTTCCCTGACTGGCTCCCAGCTAGCCACCCCTCCTCCAGCAGGTTCCCTACACACCCTACAGCTCTATCAACTGTTTTTTTTTTTAAATCATCCTTGGAACCACTCACCTCCAGCCAATCAGCTCTTCCTTAGAGAACCTCTGTACTTCACAGCCCAGAAGTCTCACCCAGAGTTACGTGTATAAGTTTCTCACAAGGGGAAAACTCCAGAACTTAGTACAGAACAGCAAACTGAAAGGTTGTTTTCCTTTTTTTTTTTCACTAAGCTTTGGTTGTTTTCAGGATGCCCAATTCTGCTGACAAGATTTTGCACTTAAGTCTACATTTGTGCTAAGATCTTGACTTTGGTATCCGATTAATAGGAACTAGATTTATTCAGTTCGGTTCAGTTCAGTTCAGTCGCTCAGTCGTGTCCAACTCTGCGCGACCCCATGAACTAATCTGAGCCCAAATATTGATATGTAGTATTCTTCTGGCACTTAATATTTGCCCAGTTTCCATCCCTGAAATGAGTAGTATGCTGGCAGGTGAGGACACTGGGCTTCAGGGGACAAGATGAACAGTCAGCAAACAAGCACTCCACAATATATAGGTGCAGGTGAAACCCTCCTAAAAAATGAGGTCCGGATTCCAACCAAGGGCCTCTGCAAACTGAGGAGCTGCCACCTGAAGTTTAACCACATTTGTTAAAAAAATAATGGCGTTTTAATGCATTCTGAAAGAACCAGGGACTAGAAAGTAGAAAGCACTTAGCCACTGTTGCAAACATAACTGGAAACAAGACTCTTTTTACCAGCAGACCCCTTCCTCCTACCTTATTTTTCTCCTTCCATTCACTTAGTAACACTTTAACCAAAGAATGTGCGTAAGATAAAAACAAATGCAGGAAGTTAATCTGAGCGCAACACTGGCAGTAATGTTAAAACTAAGGTAAATGGAAAATAGGAAGTTTCAAGGCCTCCCATAAAAATGAAGCCCTGAACCTGTGAGACTTCCAGAGTGCCCTGTTATCCATTCCCGGTTAAGTCCTTGGTGATGGAAAGAAAATGTTTTCTCTGAGTAAAGTGGAAACTTAAGTGTAAATTCCAGGTCATCAAGACCCCTACCAATGTTCTTCAGAAACAACTTCATAGAGCTCAGTTTTGGAGATGCAGGCAGTGGGGGTGGGTTGCCAGCTTCCTGTCCAGGACAGCCAGCTCCAGCAAACAGGTGACCCCCCCGCCTCACCACCTCCCCAACATCCTTTCTTCCAGAGAGCTGTTTCGGGAGTGCCTGGTATGTTACATGCGTCATTTGCATGACTACTGAAAACATACCACACACGGTTTTCAATATAGCATCTGTGAGTCTCCATGGCTTCAAAACTAATGGGAGAATTTTGTTTCTTTGCAAATTCTGTGTTCTCAGGACACCATCGCCCTTCATTAAGGCTGAGATCCTAACTGCCATGGCCATTTGCCACTGTTGCTTTTAATAACTATACATCGATTTGGTCCTCAAGTCTAGAGAAAAAGCTTTCTATTTTTGCTTTCCCTAATAGGGTAGAGTCAACATAGCATCCCCACCAGGCACAGCTCTAATTTGGCTGACAGCAGAACAAAGTCTGTTAAACAGTTTCTTATAGTAGGCTATAATTGCTTTCAGCCCTAATGAGTCAAGTTTACAAGCTGCAGCAAGAAGGGCATGAGTCCTCAACTTCTAAATACTTTAGGTCAGAAGATAGAACAATTCTATTTCCACAAAGACGTTTATACCCAGACCTATCAGAGTCTTACTTTGTGGATGGGAGGATAACCTAAAAAACCCCATTTAACCAGAAGGAGGCAGGAGGTCCTAATTCTATTCTCTGCAACAGTAACTGCCTGACTCAGACTATGTATCTGTTCTCAAGGATCCAATTTCACCCATGCCTGCTCTTCTTTCCCCAAATATAAAAATGGGGATTTACCCCAGTAAAACAACTAAATGAAGTGGAGATAGGCAACCTCCCAGAAAAAGGATTCAGAATACTGATAGTGAAGATGATTCAGGATGTCGGAAAAAGAATGAAAGCAAAGATTGAGAAGATGCAAGAAATGTTTACCAAGAACCTAGAAGAACTAAAGAACAAACAAACAGAGATGAACAATACACTAGAAGGAATCAATAGCAAAATAACTGAGGCAGAAGAAGAGATAAGTAACCTGGAAGGCAGAATGGTGGAAATCAATGTTGCAAAACAGAATATAGAAAAAAGAACGAAAAGAAATGAAGACAGCCTAACAGCCCTCTGAGACAACATTAAATGCACCAATATTCACATTATAAAGGTCCTAGAAGGAGAAGAGGGAGACAGAAAGGACCCAAGAAAATATTTTAAGATAATAACTGAAAACTTTCCCAGCAGAGGACAGGAAATAGTCAACCATGTCCAGGAAGCACAGAGAGTCCCAGGCAGGATAAATCCAATAAAAGCCACTGAGACATACGGTAATCAAACTGACAAAAATTAAAGACAAAGATAAAATTATTAAAAGCAACAAGGGAAAAAAGATAAACATGAAGGGAAAACCCATAAAGTTATTAGCCGATTTCTCAACAGAAACTCTATAAGCCAGAAGGCAATGTCTTGATCTATTTCGAGTGATAAAAGGGAAGAACCAGCAACCAAGAATACTCTCCCCAGCAAGACTCTTATTCAGATGTGATGGAGAAATCAAAAGCATTCCAGACAAGCAAAATTTCGAATTCAGCACCACTAAACCAGTTTTGCAACAAATGCTAAAGGAACTTCTCTCGGCAGGAAATACAAGAGAAAGAAAAGATCTACAAAAAATAAACCCTGAACAATTAACAAAATGGTAATAGGAGCATACATGTCGATAATTACCTTTAAATGTAAATGGATTAAATGCACCAACCAAAAGACACAGACGGCTGAGTGGATACAAAAACAAGACCCATATGTATGCTGTCTATAAGAGACCCACATCGTACCTACGGACACTTCAGACTGAAAGTAAGGTGATGGGAGAAGGTATTTCACACAAATGGAAATGATATGAAAGCTGGAGTAGCAATACTCATATCAGACAAAACAGACTTTAAAACAAAGACTGTTATAAGAGATAAAGAAGGACAGTACACAATGATCAAGGGTTCAATCCCAGAAGAAACTGTAACAATTATAAATATATATGCACCCAACATAGGAGCATCTCAATATGTAAGGCAAATACTAACAAACAGAGGGAAAAATCGACAGGAACAAAATAACAGTGGGGCACTTTACGACCCCACTTTCATCAATGAACAGATCCTCCACACAGAAAATCAATAAGGAAACAGGCCTTAAATAACACTTTAAAAGAGTTGGACTTAACTCATATCTATAGAGCACTCCATCCAAAAGCAGCAGACTACACATTTTCCTCAAGTGCACATGGAACATTCTCCAAGACTGACCACGTGCTCGGCCACAAGGCGAGCCTCGGTAAATTTAAGAAAATCAAAATAATGTCAAGCATCTTTTCTGATCACAACACTATGAGTTTAGAAATAAAACTACAAGAAAAAAACTCTAAGAAGCACAAACATGTGGTGGCTAAACAATACACTACTAAACAAGCATTGGATCATTGAAGAAATCAAAGGAAAAATTTAAAAATACCTAGAGACAAATGAAAACGAAAAGTACAACAGTCCAAAACTTACACATGCAGCAAAAGCAGTTCTAAGAGGGAAGTTTATAGCAATACAATCTTACCTCAAGAAACAAGAAAAATCTCAATGAAACTTTACACCTAAAACCTCTAGAGAAAGAAGAATAAACAAAACCTAAAATTAGTAGAAGGAAGGAAATCATAAAGATCAGAGCAGAAATAAAGGAAATAGAGACAAAGAAAGCAATGGCAAAGATCAATGAAACTAAAAGCTGATTCTCTGCAAAGATAAACAAGATTGATAAACCTTTAGTCAGACTCATCAAGAAAAAAGGGAAAGGACGCAAATCAGTAAAATTAGAAACGAAAAAGGAGAAGTTACAACTGACTCCACAGAAATAGCAAGAATCCTAAAAGAGTACTATGAACAACTGTATGCCAATAAAATGGACGTCCTGGAAGAAATGGAAAATTTCTTAGAAAGGCACAGTGTCCCTACACTGAAGGAGGAAGAAACAGAGAATATTAACAGACCAATCACAAGCACTAAAATGGAAACTGTGATTAGAAACCGCCCAACAAACAGAAGTCCAGGACCTGATGGCTTCACAGGCGAATTTTATCAAACATTTAAAGAAGTGTTAACACCTATCCTTCTGAAACTGTTCCAAAAAATCACAGAGGAAGGAAAACTTCTCATTTTATGAGGCCACTGTCACCCTGATACCAAAACCAAAGATATCACAAAAAAGAAAATTACAGACCAATATCACTGATTAACACAGATGCAAAAACCCTCAACAAAATACTAGCAATCTGTATCCAACAATACATTAAAAAGATGATCGAGTGGGATTCATCCCAGGCATGCAAGGATTTTTCAACATCTGAAAATCACTCAGTGTGATACACCACATCAACAAATTGAAGAATAAAAACCATATGATCATCTCAATAGATACAGGAAAGGCTTTTGACAAAACTCAGCATCCATTTATGATAAGAACTTTCCAGAAAGTGGGCAAAGACGGTACTTCCGTTCCGTTCCGTTCAGTCGCTCAGTCGTGTCCGACTCTTTGCAACCCCGTGGACTGTAGCCTACCAGGCTTCTCCGTCCATGGGATTCTCCAGGCAAGAATACTGGAGTGGGTTACCATTTCCTTCTCCAGGGGATCTTCCCGACCCAGGGATCAAACCAGGGTCTCCCGCATTGGAGGCAGACGCTTTAACCTCTGAGCCACCAGGGAAGCCCCTCAACATAATAAAGGCCACATATGACAAACCTACAGCTAGCATCATACTCAATGGCAAAAAGCTGAAAGCATTCCGTCTAAGATCAGAAACAAGAGAAGAATGTCCACTCTCACCATTTTTATTCAATATCGTTTTGGAAGTCCTAGCTACAGCAATCAGAGAACAAAATGAAGGGAATCCATACTGGAAAAGAAGTTAAACTGTCACTGTTTGCAGATGACATAATACTATACATAGAAGATCCTAGATGCTTCCAGAAAACTACTAGAATTCATCAATGAATTTGGTAAAGTTAAAGGTTACAAAATTAATACACATAAGTCTGTTGCATTTCTATACACTAACAACAAAAGATCAGAAATTCAAGAAGCAATTCCATTTACCATTGCATCAAGAAGAACAAAATATCTAGAAATAAACCTACCTCAGGAGACAAAAGACCTGTACTCCAAAGACTATAAGATGCAGATAAAAGGAATCAAAAAAGACATAAGCAGATGGAAAGATATACCATGTTTGTGGATTGAAAGAATCTATATTGTCAAAATGACTACACTACCCAAGGCAATCTAAAGATTCAGCTCAATCCCTGTCAAATTACCAATGGCATTTTTCACAGAACTAGAACAACAACAAAAAAATCTCAAAATTTGTATGGAAACACATAAGACCCTGAATAGACAAAGCAATCTTGAAAAAGAAAAATGGAGCTGTAGGTATCAGGTGCCCTGATTTCAGACTATACTACAAAGCTACAGTCATCAAAACAGTATGGTACTGGCATAAAAATATAAATCAATGGAAAAGGATAAAAGAAACCTGAAATAAACCCATGCACCTATAGTCAATTAATCTATGACAAAGGAAGCAAGACTACACAATGTGGGAAAGACAGTCTCTTTAACAAATAGTGCTGGGAAAAGTAGACAGCCAGATGTAAAAGAATGAAATTAGATCATTCCTTAAATCCATACACAAAAATAAGCTCAAAATGGATTAAAGACCTAAATGTTAGATCGGACACTATAAAAATCTTAGAGGAAAACAGGCAGAACACTCTCTGACATAAATCACACCAAAATCTTTTTTAATCCATGTCCCAGAATAATGGAAATAAAAGCAAACTAAACAAATGGGATGTATGTAAACTCAAAAGTTTTTGCACAGCAAAGGAAACAATAAACAAAAGACAACCCACAGATTGGGAGAAAATATTTGAAAATGATGTGACTGATAAGGGATTAGTCTCCAGAATTTAAAAAACAGCTTATGACACTTAATAGCATCAAAACAAACAACCCACTCAAAAAATGGGCAGAGGACCTGAATGGACATTTCTCCATTCAGGACATACAGATGGCCAATAAGCACATGAAAAGATGTTCAAAACCACTAGTTATTAGAGAAACGCAAATCAAAACTACAATAAGATATCACTTCACACCAGTCAGAATGGCTATCATCAAAAAATCCACAAACGACAAATGCTGGAGAGGGTGTGGAGAGAAGGGAATCCTGTTGAACTGTTGTTGGTGGGAATGTAAATTGGTTCAACCACTATGGAGAACAGTATGGAGGTTCCTTAAAAAACTAAAACTAGAGGTACCATGTGACTCTGGAATCCCATTCCTGGGCATATATCTAGATAAAAACATGGCCCCAAAAGATACATGCACCCCAATGTTCACTGCAGAGCTGTTTACAATGGCCAAGACATGAAAACAGCCTAAATGTCCGTTGACAGAGGGATGGATAAAGATGTGCTACATACACACAACGGAAATTACTCAGCCATTAAAAAGAACGAAATAATGCCACTTGCAGCAACATGGATGGACCTAGAGAGTGCCATACTGAGTCAGACAGAGAAGGAGAAATATCAGGTGACATCCCTTATATGTGGAATCTAAAAAGAAATTATACAAATGAACTTACTTACAAGACAGAAAGAGATTCACAGGCTCAGATAATGAACTCATGGTTGCCCAGTGGGGAAGGAATAGTCAAGGATTTTGGGAAGGTCATACACGCACTGCTATATTTAACATGGATTACCAACAAAAACCTATTATATAGCACATGGAAGTCTGTTCAATGTTATATGTCAACCTGAAAGGGAGGGGGGTTTGGGAAGAATGGATTAACATATATATGCATGACTGAATCCCTTCACTGTTCACCTGAAACTATCACATTGTTAATTGGCTATATCCCAATACAAAATGTTTTGGTGTAAAAAAATAATTTTTAAAAAAATAAATGAAAAATTAAAAAAAAGAAAAAGAAATCAGAAAAAAAAAAAAAGTAGGGGGGAGTTTACCATCCACTCGTGCTAATTTTCTTCCCAGGTGGCTCAGTGGTAAAGAACCTACCTGCAGGAGACATAAAAGAGGGTTTGATCCCTGTGTTAGGAAGATCCCCTAGAGAAGGAAATGGCAATCTACTCCAGTATTCTCGCCTGGGAAATCCCATGGACAGAGGAGCCTGGCAAGCTACAGTCCATGGGGTCCCAAAGAATCAGACATGACTGAGCACGCACACACAACAGCACATGCGTATTTAGTTACATCCTGGATACACACCAATCCACACATATACACTCATGAAGCAACTCCATGAAGTTATCTCCCTTCTACTCAACAGATGACAAGTTCCTGTCCTGCCTGACCCTCCCCATCTTATAAGAAGGAAAAAGGGAGCACTGGTGAGCTTTCCCCAGAAGAACAGAAATGGCAGAAGGAGAGAAGGAGGCCAGTACCTCTTAACCACAGTTCCATAAACCAGACAAATATTTTATTAATTAATATGTACACTCTCCCCAATGTCTGCTTTTTATTACCACAAAAACCTTAGGTTGGGAGGGCCTGGCTCAGGGAAGGCCAAAAAGACTAGCAAATCCATTAATTCAGGTCCTAACTGCCTATTTCTGTTATCAAGGCTATGCAGGTGTTGCAGAAGAAATGGTTCATCTTCGCAAATGCTACTTGTGAAGCAGGGTGGTTATTCCTATTTGCAATTCCCATACTACAAGCCTTAATTGCCTTAGTTGGGGTCACATTATAGAATTATACTTATTTTGGTTTAAAAAATAGTTATAAGTAAAGGACATTACATAGGATTGTTTGATTTAGCAAATAAAAATACAGGATGGCCAATTAAGTCTGAATATTGCATGGGGGCATATTTATACTAAAAATTATTTGTTGCATATGTAAAATTCAAATGTAATGAAAGTGAATATTATGGAATTTCTTAAACTCTAGAATTCTGTATATCTTACAGATTTCTAATCCTGATACTTGAACTTGCTGTGTTCTACACATTCTTCCCTGACTGGCCATCACCCACCACTCCTCTTTCAGGAATAACATCCACAGGAACAAGTAAACTCCAAGCTAAGCTGAAGCTTCCAAAACTTCCAGGAGTGAAGAACTTCGCTCCCTGACTGAGAGCTCTGCTGCTAACCTCACAGGAACACACATGAAAGCAGAGAGAGCAGTGTGGCTTGCACGCAGTTGCTCGTTAAGGGTCATCTGGATGAGGAAACTAAAGGTCCTAAATCCACACCAAGTGGAAACCCCAAAACATGAGTTATCATGAAGATCGTTCATTCCACTTTCTGCTGTTAGTTACATCTGAAGCAAGTTATTGTCGAGCTAATCTGGAGAGATTTAGAGGATACTGGCCATCAAACAGACTTGAAAAGACCAGAAAACATACTGAGTCGTTTCTATCTCAAATGCGTTTCATCCTGAGCCTGGGGGCTCCCGCAATCTGGGAATGTGTCTGTATCGAATATGGCGCAGAGAACAGTCTTCCCCGTTTCGGCTGAGAGCAGGATTCCCCACATACTACTCATGAGAACAGCTCTGAAAGGATTTTGGGCCCATATTTGGAAAACCAGCTCTCCTTTTCTGTCTCAAGTTCTCTTAGTGCCAGCAGCCAAGGGAGCTGGGCAAGGCACAGAGTTGACTGGTCAGGCGGGGTCAGGCAAGGACAGTGCCAGAGAGACCTGCTCAGCTCACGTCATTCTCAGAGGGCACCCAGGAGGTGTGATCGGCGCCACCTGGCACAGAACCGGCTCTGGCCTAGAAGTCTCCTGCAGCTTCTCGTGAAGAACTACTTCATTTCCCCCGGATTCCAAGATGACTGGAGAGAAAGCAAAAGGTGGGTAAGGAGAAAAAGAAGCTAAGAAATGGGTGATGTGTCCTTCTGGAATTGCCTCTAGGGTTCAGAGGTGGGAAATCAAGGACATATATCACACCAAAGGCAATAATTCAAAGACTTAAAATTGGTTAATAGCTCTGGTATGATTTTACTTACAAGGTCTCATTTAATTGCTAATTCGTGTCCAACTCTTTGTGACCCCATAGACTAAAGCCCACCAGAATTCTCTGTCCATAGGATTCTCCAGGCAAGAATACTGGACTGGGTTGCCATTTGCATCTTCAGGGGATTTTCCCAACCCAGGAATCAAACCTGAGTTTCCTGCACTGGTAGATGGATTTTTTACCACTGAGCCACCAGTGAAGCCCACAAGTCTCACAGTTCAGTATTAAAAATATTAGTACTTTAAAAAATAGGCATCTTATTCCAAGCCTATTCATCTTTGCATCTCCAGCACTGAGCACTGTCATGGCACTTAGCGCATACCCTCTAATGTTGAGTCGCTGGATAGATAGTATCCATGAAGCTTCAACCCTATGAGCAGGTTCCCTAGCACAGGCATTTATTTGTTTAGTACTGTTCTCAGGGAAGCCTGGAGCCACATAGTTCTGTCCATACACTTTCCTAACAGCCAACACAATCCTTCAGTGCTAAAGAGAAATTAACAGACCTCAAGTTTTCATCTTTCAAGGTCTAATACTAAAACTTACTCCAAATCAGACACATTTATAAGTCAGGAGAAACCGCTCCAGTACTCGGGCCTGGGAAATCCCATGGACAGAGGAGCCTGGTAGGCGGCTTATAGTCCACCGGGTCACGAAGAGTTGGACACGACTAAGTGACTTCACTTTCACTTTTCACTTTCATGCACTGGAGAAGGAAATGGCAACCCACTCCAGTGTTCTTGCCTGGAGAATCCCAGGGACGGGGGAGCCTGGTGGGCTGCCGTCTATGGGGTCACACAGAGTTGGACACAACTGATGCGACTTAGCAGGTAAGTCAGAAGAGTAAAAACACTATTTTATACTACATCAAAAAAAGAAGCCAACCTGCTAACAATTTTGTTTTGGAGGCTGTGCAGAAGGAAACACTTTGGAAAGCATTGCCAAATTCTTGGGGGAAAAAAAAATTCCTGAAAAAGTGAAAAACAAATTCAGCCCATTAAACAAAGTGGAAAAAAACAACTGTATCAATTCAAAGTAATGGAAGCTGAAACAGAAAGTTCATGAAAGATCAATAAATAAATTCCAGATGTGCCCCCACTGTTTAACTGGTAAACAGTCAACCCAACTTTTATTGGTTAACCAACCCAGGATAGGCTTGCTTCTAATTTAATATTCCTTTCAGATCTCTGACTCCATAATGAGATACTGTCCAAGCCAACATAGGCCAACTTTTTCTGCCTTAAAATAAACATGTGAAGTTTCTGGGCTTAGATACTTTCTTCTTCCTCTTATTCAGCCACAAATGGTCTAGTCACCTCAACCACATTTAGTAATACACATAAGTAACGTATAATTAAAAACACATAATACATATTTATATATACACATAACTAGTGTATATATATATATATATAAATCTAGGCAGTATGTATATAAAATTCAAAACAGAAGTGAGTACAGATAACTGTCAAATGAGATGAATTAAAATGATGAAATTAATTCTAAGAATAATTTTAATTAAAAATGAATTCAACATTAGTCAGTCTTCTGTTTTGAGAACTCAATAGCTGTATATGACTTTTAACTATCGGTGAGCATCATAAACTAATTATAAAAATGCCTAAAACCTAAGGCAAGTTTTCCTCCACAGTCAGGAAAGTTCCACCTGCTGATCTGCCACACTTGCTGACACATACACATTGCTATCAATAACCCACCAACCCCAACCTGTGGTAAAACATTTTCTAATTAGATTGAGGAAAACCATGATAATTCCAATACCTGATTCTCTGTTGAACAAAAGGCTCCAGTACAATGATCTGGGTCATTTCCCAACCTTTGAACCTGACAACCCTTGACCCAAGCTACAATAATCACCATCTATCTAGCATCTGCACTCAACCCCCAGGAAGGGATTGGGAGTGGTTAAAGAACCAGGAAGGAAATGGTTTAGTAAGTGCCTACACCATGTCATTCATAATTAGGCACTTTTACACTGTTTTGTATCTTCTTTAGTCCTCACAATACCTCTATGAAACAGATTTAGCTTTTGCATATAGTGCAGGAAACAGACTCAGATGTCCCCATGTTATCTAAGTATATCAAAGTACTCTTTTTCACATCTTTTTTTTTTATGCTTTGTTATATAAGAAAATTCTATTAAAATGGCCCATCCAGTTTCAGAGGCTAAGAAGGGTTTAATATTGAGTTATTTATCTTACTAGGACCTAAAACTACAGGCTGTGCTAAACTAAAACTAAAGCTACAAGGTCAGTGCAACTTAACATGTTATATATACTATGATTACAACTACATTAAAAATGCTCATGACTTTCAGGGTGGATACATTCACTGTCTTGATTGTGGTGTTGGTCTCATGGGAAAACACATTAGATAGAAACTTAAATTGTATACTTGAAATACGTGTGGTTTATTGTATGTCAATTTCACTTCAATAAAATGGTTAAAAAGAAACCAAAGATATGCTCATGGATCTGACCCAAACAGGTATAATGAACGTGAAAATATCCATAACTGATAAAATATCTTGAGTCAAAAAAGCCATATGATGAATGTAAGCAAGATTTTTCTGCCAGCATTTCTCAAAGTGTATTCTATTATAACATCAACTTTGGGGGATGTACACAAGTGTCTTATACACACATGCACACAGGTTCTGTGGTCACATAAGTTGGAAGAATATGTGCTTAAAGTAGGCATTTCTTAACTCTGAAAATTCTCAGAGGCTTCTTCATATGCTAAGATATGTGGTATTTTTCAAAAACAGCTCTATAATACACAGTTTTTCTGAAATTAATTTTACCAGAAAACCCTTTTTTTCAGAGGATCTCCTTGGACTGCTAATCTATACAACATACTTTAGGAAGCAGGGCTTTAATTCACAGACTCCTGGGGTTTGAACTGGCTGGGCGTTTAGGGATGAGCGAGTCCGGGGATCTCAGCACTTAGCCCAGAGAGTCACTGTAGCTCTGAACTCATGACCTGTCCCTCCCTTGTCAGCAAGGCTAAGGGGCAGAGCACACAACTCAGAGGCACCGAGGGACAACGGAGGGTGCTAATAGAGACTGTAAGTAAAGCCAAGCTGCAGGCGTTCTCCTGACCCTTCCTGGACCGGTGCCCCACAACATCTGCCATAACAAAGGATCGCCAACTGAGGGGCTTACGCCACAGAAATGTATTGTTCCAATTCTGGAAGCCAGAAGTCCACAATCAAGGTGTCAGCGGGGTTGTTTCCTTCTGATGGCTTCAAAGGAGAAACTGAATCAGCCCCCTCTCCTTGGTTTGGAGATGTCTGTGTTCCTGTTTGTCCGTCTCCAAATTGCTCCTTTTCAAAATGAGGATGCCAGAGAGACTGAAACAGACCCATCTAAGGAATTCATCCTAACTTGATCACCTCTGTCAAGACTGTCTCCAAATAAGGTCACATTCTGAAGTAGCCGGACTTAAGACTTCGGGACACAATTGAACCCACAGTGTCCTCCAATAGAGCACAATGGCCAGAGATTTAAGAGACGTCCAGTTTTCAGAGTCACCCTATCTATGGAAGTTGGACCCGATCGATTGTTACTTAGCTAAACGTCCTTATGTATTCTCCAACGTATACCCTGATTTGGCAAGCTATCTTTGTTGTTATGTAAATAGACTATAAAATGTTCTCCTTTATTTGATATCTACATATAGGCGGCTTCTCACTGTGGTTCTATTAATGATTTACTGAGCTTAGTATATGTCAGACACAGTATTCACCATCCTCGCTTGCCTTTGTGGAAGTGAAAGTATTAGTCACTCAGTCCTAACTCTTTGTGACCCCATGAACTATAGCCTGCCAGGCTCCTCTGTCCGTGGAATTCTCCTAGCAAGAATACTAGAATGAGTAGCCATTCCCTTCTCCAAAGGAGCTTCCTGATCCAAGGATTGAACCTAGGTCTCCCACAATGCAGGCAGATTCTTTACCATCTGAGCCACCAGGGACAAGTAGGTGTTTTTCATATTTAAAGAGAGGGAGTAGGCGGGTGACTTTCTCAAGGTCACATAGTTAGCAAGGAGCAAAATATTGGGATTAGAACACACATCTGACTTCAGAGTCCCGACCCTTCCTTTCCACCACAATCTGGGATGGCTGCATTTCCCTCACTTTGACTGAGGTTAAACTCACAGAAATAGCTTAAAGAGGGGAGAAAAAAAATCATGAGCTCTGTTTTAGACAGGAGATGCCTATTGGACACTCAAGTGGAGATATAACACAGGGAGGTGAATATGTTAGTCTGAAATTCAAGGGATGGTTAGAGCTGGAAGTACACATTTTGGATTTCTCTGGTGGTCTAGTGGTTAAGAATCCACCTGCCAATGCAGAGGACACGGGTTGGATCCTTGGTCTGGGAAGATTCCACATGCGACTGGGCAACTAAACCCGCGTGTGCCAGCATGCTCTAGAGCCTGGGAGCTCCAACTACTGAGCCTGGGAGCTGCAACTACTTAAGCCCATGCACCCTAGAGTCTGTGCTCTGCAACAAGAGAAGCCACTACAAGAAGAAGCCCTCGCAGAGCAATTAGAGAGTAGCCTCCACTTGTCACAACTAGAGAAAGCCTGTGATCAACAACAAAGACCCAGCACAGCCAAAAGTAAATTAAGAAAAACTTAAAAAAAAGAAAGCATATACATTTCATTCATTCACATGTGTGCTATAGTTAGGCCAAAGTTGCATGACATCACTTAGTGAAGGAAAGTAGGTATCAGCAAACTACAGCCGATTTTGTATAACCTGTGAGTTAAGAGTGGTTTTTACATTTCTGAAATGGTAAAAAAAAAAAAAAAAGTAATATTTTCTGATGAAGTTAAAACAGAGTCCAGAAAGAGTTTTTACTGGAATACACTGTATGCCACCCATTTATCTAGGGCTGTCTCTGTGCCAGATCAAAGTTGAATAACTGAGTATACGGTCCACAAAATTCAAAAGATTTGTTATTTGGCCCTTTCCAGAAAAAGTCTGCCAATCCCTCCTAGAGAAGAGAGAGCAAAACTCAGGACGGAGGGATCCTTGGTGGCCTGTGACCCTCACTCTGGGATAAGGAAGGACACCAAGCAAAGGGGACTGAGCGGAACCCCCAGCGAGGGAAGAAGACTCCTGGGCAAATAGTGTCCTGAAAGCAGCGAAGCAGCAGGAAGCCTGGGGGAAGGCAGTGTCTCCAGAAGGATGGAGAAAACAATAGAAGGGGTCAAGTGGGCGGGGGGCTGAGAACTGACCACTGACCATGTGCAGATCACTGGAGACCAAGGCAAGAGCAGCGCTGGGTCAATGGTGGGGACAACGTCAGACTGAAAGAAATCCAAAGAGAGAACAGGAAGCAAGGAGATAACTACAGAGGATGAACGTTTTCAAGGAACTTTACTATAAACAGGGTAGAGACAGCAACCAGAGGGGACCACAAGGTGAAAAACGCCTCTTGTTTGTTTGAAGAAAGGAGATGCGACAGTCTGATGACTGGCTGGCAGGACTGATCACGTAGAGGGGAAACTGGTAAAGCAGGAGAGAGGGGAGACACTCCCTGCAGGATGAAGGGCTTCCAAGCGGATGAGAGTAGAAGGTGACCTGTGAGTGAGTGGCCAGAGCAGAGACAGCTCATCTACCACAACAGGCAAAATGGGCTAAGCATATGGATGTGTATGCCAGTCAGCTGCTAAATGTAGCGGTGGGAAGATGAGAAAGTTCTCTTCCTATGCGTGCTTTTTCCTTAGTAAAAATAAAGACATTAGCTGACAGCGGGGCATGGAAGGCTGCTGGACATTAAAGAAGAGATGATGATAAGAAACTCACCCCAGAGAGGGAAAAAGGGAGCTGACTGGGGTGATGTGGAAGGGCTATCTCAGTTCTCAGGGGACACTTGAGTGATGGAGTATCATACTTTTAAGGAAAACCACTCCGTGCAGTGGTTTTTTTCTGCAGTTGCACTCAAATACATGAGCACCAAACTGACTGTGCAGCATGGAAACCCGGCTAAGGGAACTCAAGACGAATAGTCAGTAATGGACCACGCAATTTAAATGGGGTGAGGAGGTGAGAAAGGACAAGAGTGGGGTTGGAAAACAATATGAAAGTGGAAAGGTCTGGAGGTCTCAGTGAGATCAGAGAACTTTTACATAGATTATGTTAAATATGCCCTATGAATTTGGATCTTCAAATATCACAGTTTTTAAGAGGTAAAGCAGAGGCTTGTCTAGAGTTCAGGGGCTTCCCAGGTGGTGCTACTGGTAAAGAATCCACCTGCCAAGGCAGATTAGACATAACAGACACGGGTTCGATCCCTGGGTTGGGAAGATCCCAGAGGAGGGCATGGCAACCCACTCCAGTATTCTTGCCTGGAGAATCCCATGGACAGAGGAGCCGGGCAGGCTGTGGTCCATCAGTTCAGTTCAGATCAGTCGCTCAGTCATGTCCGACTCTTTGTGACCCCACGAACTGCAGCACGCCAGGCCTCCCTGTCCATCACCAACTCCCGGAGTCCACCCAAACCCACCTCCATCAAGTCAGTGATGCCATCCAACCATCTCATCCTCTGTCGTCCCCTTCTCCTCCTGCCCTCAATCTTTCCCAGCATCAGGGTCTTTTCAAATGAGTCAGCTCTTCGCATGAGGTGGCCAAAGTATTGGAGTTTCAGCTTCAGCATCAGTCCTTCCAATGAATATTAAGGACTGATTTCCTTTAGGATGGACTGGTTGGATCTCCTTGCAGTCCAAGGGACTCTCAAGAGTCTTCTCCAACACTACAATTCAAAACCATCAATTCTTCGGTGCTCAACTTTCTTTACAGTCCAACTCTCACATCCATACATGACCACTGGAAAAACCATAGCCTTGACTAGACAGATCTTTGTTGACAAAGTAATGTCTCTGCTTTTCAATATGCCGTCTAGGTTGGTCATATAGGGTCGCACAGAGTCAGACACAACTGAAGCAGCTTAACACGCACATCTAGAGGTCAAGCTGGTGTCTGACAGGAGTTTTCTTGAACAAAAAATTAATCGATTAAGAAGCAGTCACCCCTAACCACCCATCAATCATTAGTTTACTCCTGCCAAGGGAGAGGACTCGATGAAGTACAATATCATTTGATTCACATCTTCTCTGTGCAGCCATGAGTGAAAAGGTATCTGAGGAGAGCAAAACAGAGGAGGAAGCAGACTTAGGGGATGCAAGGGAGAAGAACAGGCGTTCACGGGACAGGAAGAAGAATCAGGAAGAGAAAGGGAGTGAAATGGGTTCAGGGAAAGAAGGCTGGGAGGTGAAGGTAACAGTAACTATAAAAACCACTTTGAAAAGAGTCAAGAAATGAATGTTTTACACATGGAGGTGTAAGCACCAGGAAATGTCCATGTCACGTACTGAGCAGTCGTGAGCACCAAGGTTCCAAATTTACCAAACGCCGGTGTCCTTTCTTCTATACACAGAGAAACTGCCATTTTAAAACATCACTTTTATTAAGGACAGGGTATTAAAGTCCTAGGGCTGCCATAAAAATACCATAAACTGGTGGCTTAAACAACAGAAATGTATTTTCTCAATAGAAGTTCAAGAGCAAGGTGTTGGCAGCGTGGTTTCTTCCGAGAGTTGGGACAGGGAAGCTGTTCAATGCCTCTCCCCTGGCTTCTGCATGGTGCTGGCAAGTTTGGCTCTTGGGCATCTCTTGGCTTATAGATAGAGCACCCAGTATCTGCCTTTCTCCTCACATGGCACTTTCTCCTGTGTGCATGTCTCTGAGTCTATATTTCCCCTTTTTATAAAGACACCGAGTCATACTGAACTAGGGCCCACCCTAATGATCTCATTTTTCACTCATTTCTATAATGACTCTATCTCTGAGTAAGGCCACATTCTGTGAAGTACTGGAGTTAAGACTCCAAAATACCTTTTATGGCAGGGACACAATTCAACTCATAAGGGACAGGAGACTTGTCTTAGTTTTGTCTTTTAAATTCGAATATGAGTAACTTAGGGCAGATATCATTTTTCAAAGAACTCAGATTGTCTCAAAAGATGGATGGATTTTACAGACAAAATGCACACTTTACAACCGTGGTTGGAGTTGATACTAAATGTGGTACAAAACACAACTTTGTTAAATTTCATGTCAGTGTATGATTTCATTAGAAAGGTTCTCAAAGCAGAGGACATGGTTTGGGGATTACTTTCCTGGAGTTTAGCTTTTCCAATGTGCAGGACTATCTAAGTATTTCCTAAGAAACGGGTGAAGGGGGAAGGAAAAAAAAAATCACATGTTGCCCCCCCATGCACACATACTCTCCTGTCACAAGCAGAAAAGTGATTCCTGATATATGCATGTTTTTAATCATAAGCTAAAGATTTTCCTAATTTAAGAGCGACATGCCATATAAATTGAGCATAATTTGTGCCCCACAACCTTTTTCAGAAACATGTCTTTGTGAAGGAGGAAGGATGTGAGTATAAAGGGTCAGCAGGAGGGGGTTTTGGGGGGGAATAGGATTTTTCTGTTCCCCAATTGTGGTGGTGACTACATGAATCCATACATGAGTTGAAATTCGTAGAATTGTACGCTGAAAAAAGGCAATTTTACCATATGGTAATTTTTAAAAGAATATTGGCACTTGGTGTCTATTTTTTTAACAATCTTGGGTGACTTCAGTATTAATTCCATTTTTTTCAAATAAGAAAAGCGGCAGCTCAAAATTAGATAACATGCTCAGGATTATAGACCTTAAGTGGAGGATCTCGGGTTGATCCACATTTGCCTGGCTCCAAAACATGTATTCTCTTCCACTGTCCAGCAATGGCACCAAAAAAACTACTGCACTACTTAATTTGAGTATGCCCGTTCCCTCTCAGAACTGCAAAGCCTTGATCAAGAGTAAAAGCTATTGTCAGCGGGAACACACACAGAGGCGTGAGACTCCATACAGAGCACAGAGCAAAACATGGAACTCCATCCCACTTACACAGCATCATTTCTTGGGTACACGTTCTCCTGGGGCAGAGGACCAAAAACAACTAGCAACTACAGTCAACATGTGTCAACTGTCAAGCATCTCATCTCTGACTGCTAGTATAGCTCTGCTGCTGCTGCAAAGTCACTTCAGTCATGCCTGACTCTGTGCGACCCCATAGATGGCAGCCCACCAGGCTCCCCCGTCCCTGGGATTCTCCAGGCAAGAACACTGGAGTGGGTTGCCATTTCCTTCTCCAATGCATGAAAGGGAAAAGTGAAAGTGAAGTCGCTCAGTCGTGTCCGACTCTTAGCAACCCCATGGACGGCAGCCTATTAGGCTCGTCCATCCATGGGATTTGACTCTACATAAAAATAACAGCCACGTGCCTTCTCAGTCCGCCCCCCCCCCACCTTATTTAGGAAAAGAGAAGGAAGAAATTCACCAGAGCTGAGAAACATAAAACACACATTCTATCATTTTCCATTTTGCTCAGATGGGTCTCCGTTTAGACACTTAAGGAAACAGGGCATCAAGTTGACCAACCTGGACACACTGCTGTATTGAATTCTAGGATATGTCTTTAGAAATTTCCCAGGACTCTTCATCTGATGGCCCCTGTCACTCACCACCCCAGCAAGCAATAAAATCTAGGATAACGTGATAGCCACTCTCCCCACATTTTCTGCACACCAAACAAAAAAAGCCACAAAGACACCCAGAAGCCAGCCTCCTGAAGCAGTGATCACTCATTCATGACCAATGGCTCATTACTGTCACCTAATAACTGAAGGGACAGTCAGTGCAAGGTCATCTACTAAGTAACAGCAAACTCTGCGGACTTTTCTTGAAAAAGGACAAGAGATGCTCATTCCCGGGAGACTCTAGTTTTATGCAAACTGCTGGTCTTGTCTTCATTTTTTTCTTCAGGCTCACATGCACACGTATTTATATATACACATCCACAACCGCTTATTTCTTTGATAAGAAAACCCAATTACCTTCTTATAGTTACCACAACAGAGACAACAGTGAGTAAGAGTTGTATTTCACCGTCGTGATTTACAGCAAAGTCTATACATGTCTTTTAATTCCAGCCCCTAAATCCTCCCAGGCAAGGGCAACAAATTGACCTGTATATCCATCCACTGTAATTCCAAGTAGAATGCCCTGAAAGTGATAGAGATACATGAAACAGCTACTTAACTGAAAAAGTGAGGGAAAAGAAAAAGCGCAACTTGGAACAAAAATGTAGGCTTTTTGGCTTACAAAACCCTTTAAATTTGACCACTGCCATATAATCTTGAGCTATAACAGCTGCCAAAAGTCTAATAAATTAGAAAGCAAATTTTTTTCTTAAACTACAGGAAATTGCCACTTCCGCAGATCAAAAATTACTGGATATCAGCAATTTCATATAGTTCAACCTAACAGAATACAACCAATCACCCAAAGGTGGGAAATCTGGATCTATCCTCATAATGTGCTTTACTTATCAAAATATTCATATACAAAGGATAGGATCACAAGACACATACCACATTAATTCATGTGTTTTCTAAATATTTTCTCTTGAACTATAAATTGCCTCTTAATTTTCTTAACAGAGCTTTTGAAGACCAAAAGTTTTTCATTTTAAGTCCTATAATGTACAACAAAAATTTTTATATAGTTTCTATGCTTTAAAAAAAAATATTTGCCTAGTCAAAGGTTACAGAGAGTTTCTCCTATGCTTCCTTTGTAAGATTTTATAGTCTCGGCTCTTACATTATGACTCATTTCAAGTTAATTTGTGCATATGGTACAAGGTACAGGTTGAGGTTCATTTTTATAAATACAGATATCTAATTGTTCCAACACTATTTGTTAAAAATAGTATCCCTCCCTCATTGGATTACTCTTGCACCTTTGTAAAAAATCAATTAACCCATTATATATATATAATATATATATACATACACCCAGTCTGTTCTACTGACCGATTTATCTATCCTTACACTAATACCCCTGAGAGTCCCTTGGACTGTAAGGAGATCCAACCAATCCATTCTAAAGGAGATTAATCCTGGGTGTTCATTGGAAGGACTGATGCTAAAGCTGAAACTCCAATACTTTGGCCACCTCATGCGAAGAGGTTGACTCACTGGAAAAGACTCTGATGCTGGGAGGGATTGGGGGTGGGAGGAGACGGGGACGACAGAGAATGAGATGGCTGGATGGCATCACCGACTCGATGGACATGAGTTTGAGTGAACTCCAGGAGTTGGTGATGGACAGGGAGGCCTGGCGTGCTGTGATTCATGGGGTCACAAAGAGTCGGTCACGACTGAGCAACTGAACTGAACTGAACTGACACTAATACCACACTGTCCTGATTATTATAGCTTCAAAGGAAGTCTTGAAATCAGGTAGTATAAATCCCTCAGCTTAGAATATGTGTGTGCGTGCCTGCATGCTCATTCAGTCTGACTCTTTGAGACCCCCACTGACTGTAGTCCACCAGGCTTCTCCGTCCATGGAATTTTCCAGACAAGAACTGGAACAGGTTGCTGTTTCACACTTCAGGGGATCTTCCGGAATCAGGGATGGGATCGAACCTACATCTATTGTGGCTCCTGCATTGCAGGCAGATTCTTTCCCACTGAGCCACCTAGGAAGCCTTCAAATTAAAATACCTATTTTTAAATAATTTAATAACTGACTGATTCTGCAGGGGACAATTCACCCCCAACAGACACAACATAAGTCCTCCAACTGATTCTGTTGCTCACATCTCCCTATCCTTTCCACACATACCATAAGCTTCAAAGACATTCATCTACTTCCTGCTTGGATTCAGCACAAAGAATTCCTACTCATTTGACCTTACCAACAACTGGCTCTCATCTACGTTGTTACTACTCATGCTCTTGTGCCACCAGCCATGATCCCCTAGACTCTTGGTCTCCACTCCTTAAATTTCTCCAGACCACATTACCAAAAGGTTGCTAACCTCTGTGTTGACCATATGACTCCTACCCCTTTGGGTGGCCCCAGAGAATGATCTCCTTGGGGTGCTGTGACCTAGTTCATTTTGAGTTTGGACATTATCCCTTACCAACTATAACCACAAATGAATAATTGAATGAACAGCTACTTCTACCTGCAAGGCAACTAAGCCTGTTGCCAAGGACCAAGAGAGCTGTTCGGGGCATGACAACGGGGGCACTGCTCACGCTGCCTGCAGCGGGACTGGGAAAGAATATGGCCCCGCCCTGCCTCTGTCTCCTGCCCCCCCCCAGACTCACACAGTAGTGACGTAACATCTTCATATTAAATATTACAGAGTAAAAATATGTTCAACGTTCCCTGGCCCAAATTCATATCCTAAATATTTTTATGTTGACTTAGGTGTGTTTCAGTTCAGTTCAGTCGCTCAGTCGTGTCCAACTCTCCGCGACCCCATGAATCACAGCACGCCAGGCCTCCCTGTCCATCACCAACTCCCGGAGTTCACTCAAACTCATGTCCACAGAGTCGGTGATGCCATCCAGCCATCTCATTCTCGGTCGTCCCCTTCTCCTCCCGCCCCCAACCTTTCCCAGCATCAGAGTCTTTTCCAGTGAGTCAACTCATCGCATGAGGTGGCCAAAGTATAAATGCAGAAGACCTCAAATAACTGGGTGAAAGCTCTTTTTACATTTCTTTCCCCTAAAATGTTCAAACATTTTTATGTTGTCCTATAGAACTATAATCAGCATAAAGTTATCTATTTCCTTCCTGTAATGTGTACAACTATCTACCAAATACTTTTCAAATTTATTTTATCATGAATTTTCCCAGTTGCATCCCAATATAAAACTCACCTATAGGCTCTAGGTTCTGTTTAAAGAAAAACAATAATAAAATAAAATGAGAGAGGGAGAGGAGGAGGGAAGAAAAACAGGAGCTGAGGTGAAATATCCTAAAGTTATTAACAGATAGCACTGAATTTTTCTCCTCTTAGAGATACTTGAGATTTCTTTTGGCTTTATGTGTGAATTAAGATCCCCTGGAGAAGGAAATGGCTACCAATTCCAGTATTCTTGCCTGGAGAATTCCATGGACAGAGGATCCTGGCAGGCTTCAGTCCATGGGGTTGCAAAGAGTCTGACATGACTAACAGTAACTACTAAAAAGGTATCTAGTTTCCAAACAAATCAATTAAGAGTCTACCTAGGTTTAAAAAAAAAGTTTCAAAAAATGAGAGGTTTAGAAACTGTTTCTTAGCTCTTCTTGAAGAAACTAAACTCAAAAGGCAAAAACTGAAACTTCCTGGGACTTCCCTGGTGGTACAATATATAAAAATCTATCTGCAAATGCAGGGGACACAGGGTCAGTCCCTGGCCTGGGAAGATTCCACATACCAAGCGGCAGCTAACCTGTGTGTCACAACCACCGAACCCATGCTCTAGAGCTCAGCAGCCACAACTACTGAGCCTGCGTGTTGCAACCACTGAAGCCTGTGCACCTAGAACCTGTGCTCTGAAACGAGAAGCCGCCACACAAGAAGCTCGCGCACCGCAGTGAAGAGCAGACCCTGCTGACCGCAACTAGAGAAAGCCTGCGTGCAGCCAGGAAGACCTACTGCAACCCAAAGTAAATAAATACAAAAATGGAAAACTCCTGGATATCGTGGTTACAAACATGCAGGGCGATAAACAGGTAGAAGCTGGTGAAGGCACAGATTACTAGTTACCTTGACTCAGAAGAACTGCTAGCCCAACCAGGGCCGTGGCCCAGGAAAGCCTTGCGGGGGAGAATCACGCCAAAAAGCAACAAATGACACCTGATATCAATTACTATCTGGACGCCTTCTCTTCATTTTAGAAAATGTCTGTTGAGTACAATTTAAAATCACTCAAGTGTCAAATCTTAGGCTGTTCCAAGTGAGTTAACTGCTACTTCTCTGAAATTCCTAGTAACTACATATTATAAAAATTGAGTCTGGGATAAGGCAAAATGGAAAATGTTCATTATATAACTTGGATCTCTCCAATCTTCTGAACCACCCAAATAAGCAATTACGTTGTTGCTGCTGCTGCTGCTAAGTCGCTTCAGTCGTGTCCGACTCTGTGCGACCCCACAGATGGCAGCCCACCAGGCTCCCCAGTCCCTGGGATTCTCCAGGCAAGAACACTGGAGTGGGGTGCCATTGCCTTCTCCTGCAAGCAATTACCTTGAGGAATCCCCAAATAAAACCACAGTATGAATTCATGAATCAAGAAAGTGCAGCTAATTTGCATAATGAGGCTTTAGAGAATGAGGAGCTATATATCCGATACAATTCTGAAAGTATAATCCCATCATTTACTGAGCAAAAACAGAGGAGAGCGAACAAAATGGCTTTGTATGATCCACTTTTAGCATACAGTTCAGCTACACAAAATATAGTCACAATATTTCTTATACTACTAAGACACATCAGTATAATAGAGAAGGGAAAGAAAACAGGACTCAGATGGAAGGAAACCAGACAATAAAGCAGGTGAATTAAGCTCAAGTCCATGCTACTACAGAATGCAATTAAACAAAGGCTAATTAAACAAAGAATATGGTTTTATTAAAATCACAATGGTTAATAGCCTAGGTAGACCCACTAAATTCTTCACCATAAAAACTGTCCCAGGTTTACAGCCCAAATTAAAAATGTAATCTCACACTACCAGAAGTATGCCTTTAAACTCTTTCTAAGATAGCAAAGAAAATAAATACTCCAAAAATAGCATCAAAATAAAGGAAGTACATTAGGTTCCTTATTTGCATTGTACACAAAAATTTTTTAAGTAATCAATGTCTCTACTTTTTAATTACTATTTCAATCCCAGGATTTGAAAAGCAAAGCACTATTACAAGAGAATGGGCTAATGATAATTCAAAAATTATGGATTACTGCATTTTTTAGCTAACAGGTTAAAAGCCCAGAGATTTGACTGATGATCCTTGAGAAGACAAAAAAAAAGAGGGCGCTTCTTGGTGGTTCAGACCATAAAGGATCTGCCCGCAATGCAGGAGACTCGGGTTTGATCCCTGGGTCGGGAAGATCCCCTGGAGAAGGGAATGGCAACCCACTCCAGTATTTTTGCCTGGAGAATTCCATGGACAGAGGAGCCCGGCAAGCTACAGTCCATGGGCTCTCAAACAGTTGGACACGACTGAGCAGCTATCACTTTCACTAGAAGAAAAAAAGACCATCTGTGATTTTCTTTGTTCACAATATGCTTTCCTACCACCTGTAAGTGAAATTCTAGTTTCCCCATGACCTGGTCTGTTGGCCTGAGTCTCTTTCTCCACTGAATCCTCAGAACACCGGGTCTAGACTCATTTTACAATGCATCACAGTGGTGCCCAAGCCTCACCTCCTTTCTGGACCAAGGTCCTAGAGGACAGGCTCTGAGGGTGATTTCTGCTGGATGTCCCCTGGTGCCCGGCCCTTGCTGGGAAGCCCGAGCAACCTCCTGCTGAATGAACACAGGATTAACTGAACGCATATCGTGACAAATGTCTACCTGGCAGGCACTATCCCATTTCTCTACATTGCATGAGCACTGTGTTGTTTCTTTTGTTTAACAATATAGACAAACTGAATTAAGCGATGTTTCCTGCAAAGACTTTTTTAAATTTAGTATGAGCTAAAACTGTGATGAACCACTGAGACCAGAGCAGCCTCAAAATTATGCAACTGACTATACTGTGGAGCTCTGATGAATCCATGGGAGCCAACCCTTGGTAGAGGTGCACTTCCAGAGGCAGCCACAGACCTTGGAGCCTCATCTGCTGCATGCTCAGTCGTGTCTGACTCTGTGACCCCATGGACTGCAGCCCACCAGGCTCCTCCGCCCATGGGATTTTCCAGGCAAGAACGCTGGAGTGGGTTGCCATTTCCTCCTGCAGGGGATTTTCCCAACCCAGGGATCGAACCTGTGTCTCCTGCATTGGCAGGCAGATTCCTTACCACTGAGCCATCAGGGAAGCCCCAGTCTGGAGCCACTGTCAATTATTTAGATATTAGCCTCCTGTCATCCCACCAACAACCATCTTAGGGCTGATAGTACGGCTCACCTAACTATGGTGAAATACATGGGTAGACCCTTTCTAATTGATTCTAGATGAGCCAGGCCTGACACCTGGGTCTGGGATACTCCACTTTCATAGAGTAGACAGTACGTTCACTAGAGAAAGAAGTTATGAGTGACTAAAAGGGGCAATGTGACCACCAGCTTCCACTTACAGTCATCCTTCCTCCATGTATGAAGTGTAAACAGTACCTCTGATAGCTTGCTGCTGGGGCTAAGTCACTTCAGTCGTGTCCGACTCTGTGCGACCCCATAGACGGAAGCCCACCAGGCTCCCCCATCCCTGGGATTCTCCAGGCAAGAACACAGGAGTGGGTTGCCATTTCCTTCTCCAATGTGTGAAAGTGAAAAGTGAAAGTGAAGTCGCTCAGTCGTGTCCGACCCTTAGCGACCCCACAGACTACAGCCAACCAGGCTCCTCCATCCACGGGATTTTCTAGGCAATAGTACTGGAGTGGCTTGCCATTGCCTTCTCCGTCTGATAGCTTACTCAGATCCTAAAAGAATCTGTGCCAGAGGAGGGGAGGAAAGGGGGAAAGAGTACAAACGAATTCCCTGCTGTGTTCCATGTTTTTTTCATCCTCTCTGATTGAACTGAGAGTCTAGAGAAAATTAACTGGGAGAAAAGATCATGAGCATGTTAATAATTTATTCCAGTTTATTCTGTTTAATTATTATTAGGTTCAAAAGTAGTTAAGGCCTAACCTACTTCTACACAGAGCATAAAGATCTTAGTGGGGCTCGCTGCCTTGAAGAACTGAAAGAGGCTACGGCTCAGAGGAAGAAGGGGCAGGGAGAGAATTGCTTTAGAGACACAGAGACCAACAAGGGGTGTGCCAGCCCCCTGCTGGGTCATTAGCCTGACCCACAGCTGTTAACTCCACAGGGGGTCCTCTGCCACTGTCCCCAAATCCCACCCTACCGTGGACCAATTTGATAATGAAGAAACAAAGCGCCAACAAAAGCAAATAACACAATAGGATAGCCACACACAAAAAAATCATCCTGCAGCAAACAGATCTCTTCAATGGATTTGCTTTGACCCCTTCTTTTACAAGCAACCCCACTGAAAATAAGCTAGAACAAAGAAGATTCGTTATGCACAGCCATAAGATCTCCAGGGCACGCCACATCCATAATTCATGATGCAAACCCAGCGCCATCAGCATCGTTTATCCTTTCAATATTTTAAAGTGGTGAAAGGTTGCTGGATATTTATAAAGTCGCCGATTCTTACAGGATCCTTCCAAATTGAGGAACAAATGGGGAACTTTATTCTTCTGCAAATGACATTACTTACAAACCTAAGACTATAAATCTACTAGAATTCACTTGGTATCCATCACAGGAGGGTGACTAGACAGCCCTCATAAACCAATTAAGCCAGCAGGCAGAATACACATATCAGTTCTGTTGAAATTAATCTTATCAAATAGCTTCTGCTTTCTCTTTTAAAAATGAACGCCCCAGTTTTCTTCTCACTACAGTTAAAATCCACCTCATCCAATACGACCAGATCAAAGAGGCATGCTTTCCTCCTTACAGACTGGAAAAGTGAGGCCCAGAGAGCTACTTAGCTTGCTCAGGATCTCCCAGCCAGGCAGAGAAGCCCTAATTAACGTCCTGACCTGTTTCCTTCATTCCCAGAGACCTGCCTGAGAGCCTGTATCACAACACAGAGTCTGAATGACCTCAAGAGTGATCCCCTGACTCTATTCCCACTCCATTCAAGTCCTGAGTGGTCTTACAAAAACTAAACTTGACACTTCACCCATTTGACCCTTCAATGTGTCCTTCTCATCCTAGGGGGGGAAAAAGATCATCAAATCAAATCAAAATATTTCAGCTTTCTATCAAGCTGCCAAGAAGTCTAGCTAATCAGGTAGACAGGCTAAAAAATATTGACATGGCAAGTGCACTGATAAGTAAAACAGCTGACTCCTCTTCCCTACTCTGACTCCACTGCACCTCAGTGGACCTGGTGGTTTGCAGAAAGTCCCCTAGCATCACCTCCACTCAGCTGGAGATCTGCTCCCATCCATCCAACCCTACCCACAAGGCCCCTCCCATCCCCAGCCCCTCCTGGCCCCTGGAGATCGTTTCATCCCAGGATTTATTGCAGCACTGTCCGCTGACTGCGTGCGTCTCTTTCCTAAACCACTGCTTCCTCTTCACCCCCGGGCTCCCCGTCACCTGCCTTATCGTCATGGCAGAGTCCCAGTTAGTGCACAGAGTCTGACACTGCAGAGCTAGACACACATCTTTCACATACGTTATTTCATTTTTCATTCAACCAACCGCCTGTTTTTGGCAGGTGGGCCCTGCCACGTACTAGGTGCACTTGGCCACATTCTTCAGCTCCCCCCACCCGGACCCCCGTGCCTCGGTGTCCCTCCCTGTAAACAGGGATCACCAGTTAACATGTACTGAGCGTTCACTACATGATAGAAACTACCCTGGACCCTTGGCGTGCATGAGGTCATTTAATCCTCACAACATCTGAGGCAGCTGAGCAAATGCTTAGCAAGTGTCAGAATTATTTTTCCTCATTCACAGACGAAGAAACTGAGGTTCAGGGTGGCTTCCCTGAGGTACGGGCTGCTTTCCTCCCTAATCCACTGGCTTTAAAAGGTAAAAGACACAGGCCTTTTTCTCTGATGCTGGTTTAGTTTAACACAAGAAAGCCGCATGGCAATATGCATCTCTAGCTGTGGCTAAAGGGACATTTTTCCAATGTCACCTTACAGCGGAAGCTATGTAGACCCCTTGGGATAAAGATCTGTTCCGTTAGAGAAATGAGCTAACTCGGTGAAGGAGGAAGCAGAAAGATATTTGAAGTAGCACACCCCCAGATTCTGAGCATTATCAAATCATCAGCACGATGTGAGTGCCTGCACCCTTAGCAGGCGAGAGAACGTGTTTGCCGCATGGATGTGAACAAAGCTACCGACACGCCACCAGATTCTTGAAAAGCAAATATTTGTCTACAGCCAGAGAACCAGGATTCTTTTCTAACAAAGAACAATGTACACCATTCTAATTCCAGACTCTTCCTCCTGCTTTATAGTGGGCTCTGATTTCAATGGAGACTCCCCCCTCCACGAATAAACGAGTCTTGAGTCCCAGATGGCACAATGAATCAGAAGATTTATGGGCCGTAAAAAGGGATGACACGAGTGGTCCAACCTTCATGGAACACCTGGGGCTGTGTATGCAGCAGCTTTTCAGTTCCTGGAAACTGTCACCTGTCTTGCCGGCTCCACAAGAGAATTTAACAGCCCTGGTAACTGACAAGATGCGACCATCCCTGCTATTTGGACGAGCTTTTAATGCTGTGCCCCATCGCACAGACAAAGCTCAGATGCTTCAACAGTTTTCAAGAAGCGGTGAGAGGCGAACACAGACTCGATAAGCTCTGTGGGGCTACCGGAACATCTGACTCAAAAGCCCCAAAGGCAAATTCTTGAAATGACCAAACAGAACAATAGGGTATTTTTCTCCTCCCTACACCAAGGGAAAAAAGATGGAAACAAGGTACCAGCCAGGGAGGATGCACATTACAGTATATAGTAACCAGAGGGCCAGCACATGTGTTTTTCCTGAGAAGGAGAAAAGGCATACATAGTGGCAGAGGTTTAATAAAACAAATGAATTTGAAAGAACACCTGCCCCAAGCTAAAGCAGGGCACGATCAAGGCCGTGGCAGTCACTAGCCATCTGGGGGTGAGTGGTGTCAGCAGAGGGGACACATGCATCCTCCTATGGGGGCCTGGCATATCATTTTTTGTTTCTGTAACCTGAACACAAAATGGCCCAGCTCTCAGCAGACCAGTGAGCTATTTGGGGGCATCACAGTGTTCTAGAAAATTTCAAATCTCGCTTTTTGGCTCTTCCCCAAGTGATTCATAAACTTCAGTCCACGGGGTCGCAAAGTGTTGAACACGACTGAGCGACTGAACAACAAGTAATTCATAAAGGAGATCAGTCCTGGGTGTTCATTGGAAGGACTGATGCTAAAGCTGAAACTCCAATACTTTGGCCACCTCATGCGACGAGTTGACTCACTGGAAAAGAGTCTGATGCTGGCAGGGATCGGGGGTGGGAGGAGACGGGGACGACAGAGAATGAGATGGCTGGATGGCATCACCGACTCGATGGACATGAGTTTGAGTGAACTCTGGGAGTTGGTGATGGACAGGGAGGCCTGGTGTGCTGTTATTCATGGGGTCGCAAAGAGTCGGACATGACTGAGCGACTGAACTGAACTGAATCAAACAAGCCCCTAAGTCAGACACGCCAGCTATGCCCTGCTAATGTGCAGCTAAGGTGAGCCAAAGTCATCCCAGTGAGTATATACGCTTCAGTAAGAAAATGTGGTGTTGGAGAAGACTCTTGAGAGTCCCTTGGACTGCAAGGAGATCCAACCAGTCCATTCTAAGGGAGATCAATCCTGGGTGTTCATTGGAAGGACTGATGCTAAAGCTGAAACTGCAATACTTTGGCCACCTCATGCGATGAGTTGACTCACTGGAAAAGACTCTGATGCTGGGAAAGGTTGGGGGCAGGAGGAGACGGGGACGACCGAGAATGAGATGGGTGGATGGCATCACCGACTCTGTGGACATGAGTTTGAGTGAGCTCCAGGAGTTGGTGATGGACAGGGAGGCCTGGCGTGCTGTGATTCATGGGGTCACGGAGAGTCGGACACGACTGAGTGACTGAACTGAACTGAACTGAAGAAAATGTGGCTTCCTTTTTCCTACCATGCTTTCTGCACTGATTTAGACATTTCCTATAAGAGTGAGGATTTTTAAGACCGAACACCTCAACAAACCCTGTGTACAATCTCTTTTCCCCAAGAACCCGACTGGTGATGATTTTGTTTGCTTTAAGCAAAACGTACAACTAAATGGCTTTTAAACACATAAGCCACTCCACCAGAATTTAATTGTTTACTGTTCTTCCACATCAAACACATTTTAGTGGGCTGGGTTAGACCCATTCTTTATTCATGACACACACAAACAGTTTGGATAATCTCTTAAATTCTGGACCCCTACTATGACACACACACACAAACAGTTCGGATAATCTCTTAAATTCTGGACCCCTACTAGTCCCAGGATAAAATATCCAGGCACATCTCTGGATAACACACCAAGCTGAGGGCAAGAAAATACAATGGTATGGAACTCTGGGGCAAGTTACAGGGCACAAATGAAAACTGCTCCGCTGGCCTAGGCGCACTGGCCTTTAGACGGTAGTTGGGGTGGAAATGTAGAAGCGGTGTTTTGAGCCAATGAGATCAAAACACTTTGCTATCCATTATTTTCCATTAACATCTCCCATCGATGCAGCACTATTCTTGCCGCCATGGTCTTATTTCGATCAGTGGTATATTTATCTGTAGACATGCAAGATTTGTAATTATTGCGATGTCTAAACATTACATCACGTTATAATGGATGAATTAAGCTGGTAAATGCGTAATTACATTGCAAACAATGGCATTCCAATAGGCATCACAGAAGCCAATTAAAAAGATTACCCTCATTTTAAATCACAGAGTTAAGTTTTTATAATTCCCGAGCCCCCCTTTTAAGTCCCAACATATGACTGAGAGATTTGTCTTTTTCTCATTGCATCTCGACAGTGTCCTGAGCACAAAGAGGGATCACCAACCCTGAAGGAAATAAAATTGAGCATTTCCCAAAATTCTAGAAAGGGAGAACTTAGTTTCAGTTCAGTACAGTTCAGTCGCTCAGTCGTGTCTGACTCTCCGCGACCCCATGAATCACAGCACGCCAGGCCTCCCTGTCCATCACCAACTCCCGGAGCTCACTCAAACTCATGTCCATCAAGTCGGTGATGCCATCCAGCCATCTCATTCTCGGTCGTCCCCGTCTCCTCCCGCCCCCAACCTTTCCCAGCATCAGAGTCTTTTCCAGTGAGTCAACTCGTCGCATGAGGTGGCCAAAGTATTGCAGTTTCAGCTTTAGCATCAGTCCTTCCAATGAACACCCAGGATTGATCTCCTTTAGAATGGACTGGTTGGATCTCCTTGCAGTATAAGGGACTCTCAAGAGTCTTCTCCAGCACCATAGTTCAAAAGCATCGATTCTTCGGCGATCAGCTTTCTTCACAGTCCAACTCTCACATCCATACATGACCACGGGAAAAACCATTGCCTTGACTAGACGGATCTTGGTTGGCAAAGTAATGTCTCTGCTTTTTAATATACTATCAAGGTTTGTCATAACTTTCCTTCCAAGGAGCAAGCGTCTTTTAATTTCATGGCTGCAATCAGCATCTGCAGTGATTTTGGAGCCCAAAAAAATAAAGTCTGATACTGTTTCCACTGTTTTTCCATCTATTTCCCATGAAGTGATGGGACCAGATGCCATGATCTTCGTTTTCTGAATGCTGAGCTTCAAGCCAACCTTTTCACTCTCCTCTTTCACTTTCATCAAGAGGCTTTTGAGTTCCTCTTCACTTTCTGCCATAAGGGTAGTGTCATCTGCATATCTGAGGTTATTGATATTTCTCCCAGCAATCTTGATGCCAGCTTGTGCTTCTTCCAGCCCAGCGTTTCTCATGATGTACTCTGCATATAAGTTAAATAAGCAAGGTGACAATATACAACCTTGACGTACACCTTTTCCTATTTGGAACCAGTCTGTTGTTCCATGTACAGTTCTAACTGTTGCTTCCTGACCTGCATACAGGTTTCTCAAGAGGCAGGTCAGGTGGTCTGGGATTCCCATCTCTTTCAGAATGTTCCACAGTTTATTGTGATCGACACAGTCAAAGGCTTTGGCATAGTCAATGAAGCAGAAATAGATGTTTTTCTGAAACTCTCTTGCTTTCTCCATGATCCAGCGGATGTTGGCAATTTGAAACTATAAAATGATCTGAAATGAATCAAAGGTCTATCAATATAGGACTAACTAAACAGTACATCCATTGGTAGAATGTTACGTATATATACACACACAAACACACAGAAGCACAATAGGTTTGTAACTGCCCATATGGAAACAAGTCCAAAATATATTTTAAGTGACCAAAAGCAAGGTGCAGAACAATGAATACAGTATGATCTCTTTCAGGTTAAAATATATGCAAATGCATGTTTTATCTTCCTTGAAAGCAATAACTAGAAACATTTTAAAGATAAGAGAGGGGGCTGAGAGGGGCTTTTGCTTTTGAATATGCCATCCATGTGCAGGTATTACTTTTTTATTGGCAGTACAGGTTATATAAGAGAATTACGGTTCATTGTGTGGTCCCTCCTATTACTTCTCTGTATTTAGAATATAATGGTATTTCATTTAATCACAAAGGAAGTCATCAGTTCATTGTATGAAATGAAATTTTTTAAAGATCAAAAAGGCAAACAAGCCAGAAAACAACACCTTCAGTACAATGGGGTTTAGGGCAGGCTACACTGATCGTCGAAGAATCGATGCTTTTGAACTGTGGTGTTGGAGAAGACTCTTGAGAGTCCCTTATACTGCAAGGAGATCCAACCAGTCCATTCTAAAGGAGATCAATCCTGGGTGTTCATTGGAAGGACTGATGCTGAAGCTGAAACTGCAATACTTTGGCCACCTCATGCGACGAGTTGACTCACCGGAAAAGACTCTGATGCTGGGAAAGGTTGGGGGCGGGAGGAGATGGGGACGACCGAGAATGAGATGGCTGGATGGCATCACCGACTTGATGGACATGAGTTTGAGTGAACTCCGGGAGTTGGTGATGGACAGGGAGGCCTGGCGTGCTGTGATTCATGGGGTCACAAAGAGTCGGACGCGACTGAACTGAAAGAACCAGCCAACGTAAGGACCCTCTGACCCTCCTTTGTCCTTCCTGAAAGTAGGATATAAATCTCCCAGGTGAAAGGTGCCCACCTGTACCAGGAGATAAACAGACATTCTTATCACTGGAGATAGGGAACTCGGGGTAAAGGTGTATAAACAAACTCTACTTAGTTTCATCATTAATTAGTACCGGAGCCTAAGTTTGTCTTGTTAGCTCTTCACAAATTTGTTTCCTTGTCTAAAAAATATATAAACAGCCGGCTTTGGTTACCTCTTGGATTCCATATCTATAAGATCTCTGTCCTTATGAAATTAAATTTGTTTTTTCCCTATTAATCTGCCATGTGTCAATTTAACTATTAGACCAGTCAAAGTAACCAAGATGGGTAGAGGGAAATGTTCCCCTCCCTGACAGTTTGATAGACAAAAGGCTACCATCCTTCATATATAAAGAGTTAATATAAACTGAACTCTGTGATTCTAAGAAATCACTGTGATTTTAAAAAAATATCAATTATCAATAAGATGATCCCAAAAGGCATGATCAGACAATCCACAGAGAAAGCAACACAATAGGCAACATTCATTTAAGAAAATAAGCATGTTCCCTAATTAGAAATCTGATATATCAGTGATATATTGCCTCCCATTCATTGTTAGTGTATTTTTAAGATGATGCCCAATGCTGAGGAAATGCAGTGAAATCAATGTAGCATCCCATGCAGGCAGCACAATATTTCCCAAATGAAAAGCAACATAAGCATGTATCAAACATTAGACATTCTTTGCCTTTGACTCACTGAGTTTGCTTCTAGAATTACTGACCAAATAAGAGCCTTTATAAGAAATACAGTCATCACAGAATTACTCATAACAACAAAACTTGAAACTACTCAAGTGTTTAATGGTTAAATAAACAAAGGTAAAAATCTCCTTGATGTACTATTATGCAAGCATTTATAATTACCATGTAGCTACTAATAATATGAAACCATACTCATGGTAGCTTAGGTTAAGAAAATTGTTATTTACACAATATGATTATCACTATTATCACTAGACATTTTAATGGGCTTCCCTGGTGGCTCAGATGGTAAAGAATCTGCCTGCAATGAGGGAGACCTGGGTTCAATCCCTCGGCTGGGAAGATTCCCTGGAGGAATCACTCCAGTATTTTTGCCAGGAGAATCTCCATGGACAGGGGAGCCTGGCAGGCTACAGTCCATGAGGCCGCAGAGAGTCAGACACGACTGGGCAACTAAGCACAGCACAGACATTTTAATAAACCTAAACTTAAAGGGAAAAAGTTGAAATAGAGCAAAATGTGTAATTATGTTAGATACCAACATGACTATATTTTTTCCTCTTCACACTTCAAGATTGTAAATATTTTAATAATAAGAAAAACACATTTTGAAAAGAGCATGAATACAAATCACACTGTACTATGCTCCTATGAAAAAGAGGAGTTTTATCCATAAGCTGATCCGATTTCCAGATCTTTCCGGAATATTGGTAGAAACAGCAGAAGCTAATACCTATGGGATTCCTGCCGCAAGTCAAGTGTCATTCAAAGCATTTGACTTGTATTAACTCAATCTGCACGGTCAGCCTATGAGACAGAAACTATTATGACATCCAAAGTCACACAGCTAGCAAGGGGTGGACCGAGGAATTGAACCCAGCAGAATCTCAAGAGTCCTTGCAAATAACCGACATAATACTTCCATTTAAAAAAGCAACACAAAATTCCAGGGGTTTCAAGATATTAAGCAAATATAAACAAAATTAAAATTTTTTTAACATCTTGCACTTCCTAGGATTTCAATTAAAATGTAACTAAGTATATTTTGATAAGTTGAGAGGCACAGGGAGACACACTCCAATGGGGATATGAAGAAAGGTGCAAAAAAAAAAATGCCATCACAGAGTGATAAGTGAAATCCGAACAAATGAAGGGAATAAAATATGCTACTCCAGCAGTGCAAAATTATTTTTAAAAATGGTATTTTCAGTCAGTCTGCAGTGTCACAAGAAAGCCTAAAATAAAGACAGGAAACAGTCCACAATAAAATGTTAATTGTTACAGCCAAATTTTCCTTTATCACAAGATCTGTTATGGTAAGATTTCAGGTCAGGAAAATCGATGTTCTGGATACATTCCTAGGGATCACAGAGGCATGTGGCCATCTGGCTGGGGGAACAGCCAACGCCCGTGTTCTCTCTGGACTCAGGCACGGAGAAACGGGCCAGGGGCACACTTAACTGGGGATCACACAGGACAGGTGCTCTGTCAGCCCGACAGTGACTGTGAGTCTGAACAAATCATCTGAAACCACGCTTAGGTCCTCCGAGCCATAAATCCCCTCCATGGTCTCAACAGAACCCTGTCTGATGGACAAGGAATGAGCTAGGGCTGCTGCTGCTGCTAAGTCGCTTCAGTCGTGTCCAACTCTGTGCGACCCCAGAGATGGCAGCCCACCAGGCTCCCCCGTCCCTGGGATTCTCCAGGCAAGAACACTGGAGAATCCCAGGTGCCATTTCCTTCTCCAATGCATGAAAGTGAAAAGTGAAAGTGAAGTTGCTCAGTCGTGTCCGACTCTTTGCAACCACATGGACTGCAGCCCACCAGGCTCCTCCTCCCATGGGATTTTCCAGGCAAGAGTACTGGAGTGGGTTGCCATTGCCTTCTCCATGAGGTAGGGCAGTGCTCCCGAAACTCTAGTTCCTGGGCCTGCAGTGGCCACTGGCAAACTCTGACCAGGCCATAAATGAAACTTAATAGCAAGAAGCCTCTTCTTTATGACAACTGCTAACTGCTTTTGGGCGCACACACCCACCCCAAGGCATTGCCCGCTAATCTATCTGAATGCCCTCCACCTTTTTAAGAGCCTTTCTAATTTAAAATACCTTTTCCCACTTTTCCAGGGCTGACTGGGATGGGAGATCTTGCACTGAGCTATAGTACAGCCCTTTTAGGAACCCCTGAGACCTAACCTGTCCCCAGCGCCTGACGGTGACCTCTGCTGACTTCTGTGCGGCAGGTCTATGCCTTATTGGACCCTGTATGCCCAACACTTAGACTGTGGCCAGCACGCAGAAACACAGAATGGACATTTAGGAAAGAGGAGGACAGACCTGAGTCTGTGGGTCCTGGGGGGCAGTGGGTGACCCAGCCTTGAGGAGCAGGGCGGGACAGTGGGTAGAAGCAGAGGTCGAGGCTGAAATCCCAGGGTGCTCTAATTCTTTGGAGAAGACTCTTGAGAGTCCCTTGTACCGCAAGGAGATCCAACCAGTCCATTCTAAAGGAGATCAATCCTGGGTGTTCATTGGAAGGACTGATGCTAAAGCTGAAACTCCAATACTTTGGCCACCTCATGCGACGAGTTGACTCACTGGAAAAGACTCTGATGCTGGGAAGGATTGGGGGCGGGAGGAGAAGGGGACGACAGAGAATGAGATGGCTGGATGGCATCACCAACTCGATGGACATGAGTTTGAGTGAACTCCGGGAGTTGGTGATGGACAGGGAGGCCTGGCGTGCTGTGATTCATGGGGTCGCGGAGAGTTGGACACGACTGAGTGACTGAACTGAACTGAATCCTGTGAACCTCAATTTCTCCCCCTGAAAGTCAGGACAATGGTAATACCAACCCTCTAGAGCTGCTGGAAAAATTCAATGACTTCACCCATAAGAAGTACTTCGCATTGTCTCTAGAACATAAGAGGAACTCAAGAGTGTTACTGACTCTCGTATTTTCTCCCAACTCTGCATCCCCAGAGTGACTGATGTGATGATTAACATAACAACAACCTTTATGAAATGAAAAATAAGAATCCCCTGGAAACAACAAAGTGAGGAGTCAAACAACTGCACCTAAGAGAAATATTATTTTTCTTTTATATTTTCCTTCCCCATTAGCTTTTTTAAACTTGCTCGTTTCAAAAAAAAAAAAGAAGAAGGAAAGAAAAGAAAGGGAGGCTTGTTCTGCTACCCTCAAGTTCACTGCTACTGTAACACAGTATTAATACAATGTCAAGATCACATGCTTCATTTCGGAAGTGGAGAGGATCTAGGAATGTTAATCCTTTAAATTCTGTCAACATTTAATAGCCTAAGAGTAGAAAACCACCCCAACAAAGCATTCCTTAACAAAGACATCTCTAAGCAGCAGCCATATATTTTTAACATGACAGTACCCAATTTAATTTAGACTGTCTTTGGAGGCGGTGTCTTTGCAGTCTTTGGGGTTCAGAAATCACTGCTGATAGCAATTTGCAAATCCACAAATGACTGAGAAATGTAAAAGATTCCTGAAGAGGACGCATTTTTCCCTCCTCAAAAAAGCTGATTCGTTTTGGAAGTTTTGAGAAATCCTCAGATACAATGCCTTTTCGTTTTTTAGCATCCTCTCAAGATCTGTCAGAGATTTCTTGCAAACAAGTGACCTAAACTATAAATAACCGCAGAGAATGACTGCTGCTGCTGCTGCTGCTAAGTCACTTCAGTCGTGTCCGACTCTGTGTGACCCCATAGACGGAAGCCCACCAGGCTCCCCCGTCCCTGGGATTCTCCAGGCAAGAACACTGGAGTGGTTTGCCATTTCCTTCTCCAATGTGTGAAAGTGAAAAGTGAAAGTGAAGTCGCTCAGTCATGTCCGACCCCCAGCGACCCCACGGACTGCAGCCCACCAGGCTCCTCCATCCATGGGATTTACTAGGCAAGAGTACTGGAGTGGCTTGCCATTGCCTTCTCCGAGAGAATGACTACGTCAAGCAAATTCAAAATTATAGCCAAGTTTTCCTCCATATGACATTTCCTTCTAGAAAATCAAAAATCAGTGTTGTTTAGTCATTCCTCAAACATGCAATGTACTTTCTTCATATATGATCAGATTCCACATGTACAGAAGTCAACAATTAGACCAACTGAAGTCCCATCTTGATTCCTCATGACCAAGGCCAGGTATTTTTTTATTCTCCTAAAAATCCTAATTCGGCACAGACTTCCATATACAGCAGGTACTCAGCAGCGACTGATGACAGCATCCAGCTCATAAACTTATGATACACTTCTCTGTTTTTGCTAACGATGTAATTTTGAATTAATGCAATCCCCATCCCCTTAACCCTCATATATGCCTCCAGCCTTGCCAATCCTGCTGCAGCTCTACTCAAAATCTATGTGGGGAAAAAGCACTGTCCAGAAGACAGTAACTACATGGTGCTTATGTGCGCTTCTCCCCTACCTGTCCTTTCTGTCAGTCTCCTGTTAAATCACACATGCACAAAACAGACCAGAAGGTTCCGCCAGCATCAACACTAAGGAAGAGGATTCTCAAGGCATCTGTGTTAGAAGATGTCCATCAGTGTGGCATCTCAAGGCCCAGCTTAAGAATCCCTTCTCAAGTCATGCCTTAGAAAGACAATTGCCACAAAGAGCCTGGCAAAAGAATCCCAGACCATTCACCCCAGGAAGGAAGTTACCAACCTCATCAGCTCCTTCCTTCCAGAAACACCTGCCTTACAGTTGTGGCTGCAAGGCACTGTGAATGCACTAAATACCAGGGAACTGTTCACTCAAAAACAGTTTATCTCAAATGGTATGCTGCTGCTAAGTTGCTTCAGTCGTGTCCGACTCTGTGTGACCCCATAGACGGCAGCCCACCAGGCTCCCCTGTCCCTGGGATTCTCCAGGCAAGAACACTGGAGTGGGTTGCCATTTCCTTCTTTAATGCGTGAAAGTGAAAAGTGAAAGTGAAGTCGCTCAGTCGTGTCCGACTCTTAGCGACCCCATGGACTGCAGCCTACCAGGCTCCTCCGCCCATGGGATTTTCCAGGCAAGAGTACTGGAGTGGGGTGCCATCGCCTGCCTTCTCCGATGGTATAGGTGCTCTTATTTGCAAAACAGAAATAGAGACACAGATGTAGAGAACGAACATATGGACAGCAAGGGGGGAAATGGGGGTGGGGTGGGTGGCATGAATTGGGACTGACATATATACACTATTGATACTGTACATGAAATAGGTAACTAATGAGAACCTAGCACAGGGAACGCTACTCAGCTCTGCGGTGACATAAACGGGAAAGAAATCCCAAAAAAACGGGACATATGTATAGCTGATTCACTTTGCTGTACAGCAGAAACACATTTAAAGCAACTATACTCCAATAAAAATTAATTTCAAAAATAAAATGGAATATAAGCTATTAAAAAAAAATTGTTCAAGCCTAATTCCAGATGCAAATGGGCACTGTTGTTCATGGTGTCCAGGTATTATTGATGTGGCCACACTGAGACACAGGTTTTGCTGTCATCACAGTCACTTTATTGCAGAGGTGACAGGGAGATCTGTGACCTGTTTTGCTAGGTTCATGGGTGAAAGCTGGATGGAAAAAAACTTTGCAGTATTAGAAAAGATGAAGGAACAATCTACCTTAGATCATTTGCCAAAATAGCAAGGTACTTCCTACAACTTCCAGGGCCCTAAAGTAAATTGCATAAAGAAACTGGACCCCAAAGATTACAGATGGAGAATTTTGGAAGCAATTCCATGTTCAAGTGGAGAGCAAAGAACCCCAATTCAAAAGAAGTGTGGACGGACTAAAACGGTAACTGTTATCTTAGCAAAAGCTCTCTTTAAAAGGGTTATCTTGAATATGATGACCCATACATTGAGGAACCAAGGTGATGGGCAATAGAAGGAATCATAACATGTGAATTCTTCAAATAAAAATTCGACTTTAAATACTTTTGCCAAGGTTACTCATGATTTTTTTTAAAAAAGAAAAACTATATTGTTTTAAAAAATGGTTAATATCACGTATGTGAATTTCACCTCAATAAAAAGGAGAAGAAGAGCAGCAGGACTGGACTCAGTAAGCCAGCCCCCCCCCCCCCCCAAGAAAGCAGAAAGACATGCACATACACAGAGAACCCTCAAAGAGCAGTCTTGATAAAACTTAACACAACTTCCTTTCTCCTTCTGGACCTTCTCCCACCCACCCTTGTGCGCAGATTTGCAAAAGCAAAGGAAACAGCTGGCACGGGCCCGGGTGCCTAGGACTGCCAGTCCAGAGCAGGAAGTTCCTTCCTGAGGCGGTAAACCAGGCTCCAGGCTTGCAAAGCCCATGCAAACCTCTGCAGGATCTCACCAGGACCCGAGGGCCTCTCCCCTGCTCCTGTGATCCTCGCTCAGGCTTTCTGTCTCCTTCTGTCTTCTCTACTTTTTTGTAAACAGACAGCTAAAGAGAAAGAATTTTGCGGATGGCTTTTCACTAATTTACCCTTAGAGAAATAGGCATCATTATTTGCATCTAAGAGATTAGGTTGCTACTGCTACTGCTGCTAAGTCACTTCAGTCATGTCCGACTCTGTGTGACCCCATAGACGGAAGCCCACCAGGCTCCCCCATCCCTGGGATTCTCCAGGCAAGAACACTGGAGTGGGTTGCCATTTCCTTCTCCAAGAGATTAGGTTAAGGAAGGACAAATCAGAAAATGTTTTCTTTCATTCAGAGCCGAATATAAAAATAACTTTAAAAGTTTTCTCCTCCCTCTCCACAAATAAGTCAGCCCTGCTGGCAATGGTGTCTGGGAGTCGTTACCATAGCCTGTGGGAACCAGCGCTGCCTTTGTTACAGCCAGCAACTCTTCCATGGTCTCCTCTGAGCTTAAATCAGCAAGAACGCTGGAAGGAGCTTCTGGAAATCAACAGCACTCAGAAGAAGGCAAAACAACGGGTACCCACCACGGCAAACCCCTTCTATGCTGCATCTCCAGCATCACACCTTCATTCTCCTTACCATTTACACTTTCCCACATCTACAGGACAATGTCAAGGGAGGGTCAGGGGCTAGTTAAAAAGGAAGAGCTATGATACTGGAGGGAGGGAAACACCTATTGCCTCAAAGAGAGGGACTGCAAGATCAGGTGGTAGAAACTTTCTGAGGCCAGCGTCCACGCTTCTGTCACTTGCGCATCCTGATAAGCTGCCCCTTGACTGCTCTTCCAGCATCTCTGTAAGGACCAGGAGGATGGACACAGAGGACAAGGGCTGATGTGCCAGAAAAATCCCATGGGAAAACTATACACGCTTCTGAAAGTACACACTTTGAGAAAAAGAACATCACAAGCAACCTACAAAAAGCACTTGGCCGAGGAATCAATTAAGAAACACTAGAATTTCTTGAGTTTTTGAAAAATAACCAGTCTGCTTTGAGTCCCTTCTACCTGCTCAGCCCTTAGGCCAGGCACCACCTGGGGAGCAGTGTGCCATCACATGAACCATCAGAAAAGTGAGGGTATAACCACAGAACAAACTGCCATGCTATGCACAGAGAGGGCCTTCATGGCTTGACAAAGCATGTCATCCACAGCCATAGAGAACAAATACATGGATATCAAGGGGGAAAGGTGGGGAGGAAGGAACTGGGAGACTGGGACGGACATATATACACTATGATACTGTGTATAAAATAGATAACTAATGAGAACCGACACTATAGCACAGGAACTCTACCTAATGTATTGTGGCTGAATGGGAAAGAAATCCTAATGGGAGGGGATATGTGTATATGTACAGTTCATTCACTTTGTTGTACAGTAGAAATATAACATTTTAAAGCAATACACTTTAGTAAAAAGTAATAAAAAAAAAAAAGAAAGAAAAGACAGGTCATCATATATATTTGGAGGCTATCTGAGATGCCTGTCAATCACTCTGGACTTAAGGCACTAAGCCAGAACTGGAGGGTCAGCGTCATGAGTGCTGTAGCAGGACTGGAGAAGGCAGCCAAAATGGGGTCTCCCAGCCCTCCGTTCTGAAGTGAAGGTAACCAGCTCAAGAGGATGGTAAACCCAACAGCGACCCGGCACTGGTTTTACAATCAGAGCAGCTGAACCAGGGGGGAACAGAGGCCTGGCTGGGCCTGCCCCAAGCACAGCCTAAAACACAAACCACCCTCCTCTCCAGCCCTGGGCTCAGACGGGCCACGGCTGCAGCAGGCAAGAGAGGGCAAGAGATGAGGCCAGCACTGGTCCCCTGCTTAAAAATAAAAAACCCTCCCTGATGGATGGATGGTCAGATACTTAATTAAAACTTCCATGGAGAGAAGCAAGTTAGTAGGTGAAGAAATCAACCAGACGTGCTCACTCCAATATCAACCACCACTCCCCCGACCCTCACATTCCCTACCCCCAGTACATTCAGCAGAAGCCCCTCATTTCCTCCAGATGCTGGAAAACAACTACTTTCCCAGTCTCTCGCCTGATGCTCAAAACGACCCTGTTAAGTAGACCCTATACATTTTCTAGGTGTTCAGATAAAGAGAATGAGTAAGAACTAAAATAGGTGAGGTTCGGGATGGACATGTACATACTGCTGTATTTAAAATGGAAAACCAGCAAGGACCTACTGTACAGCACAGGGAACTCTGCTCAGTGTTATCTGGCAGCCTGGAAGGGAGGGGAGTTTGGGGGAGAATGGACACATGTGTATGTATGGCTGAGTCCTTTTGCTGTCCACCTGAAACTATCACAACATTGTTTGTTAATTGGCTACAGCCCAATACAAAATAAGTTTAAATAAAACAGGTCGGATTTCCTGGGGAATAAGATGAACAGGTGGTAGAGGATGCACAAAACATCTGTTAACAAATTTAAAAATACTTTCTCTACGAAATTCTAAACTGCTTGTGCAGAGATGGACTTGAGAGTTGATTCTAGAGTTTGAAGGAGAGGCCTCGAATATTTAAAATAATATGAACACTCCAGTGGCCTTTCAAGTCTTTCAGTTCTGTTATGCGGAAGTTTCTTTCTTCCACTGCAAGACGAAGGTTTTGATTTTTTATGTGAAACAAAGTTCAAGAGAGTTCAAAGAGGACTCACTACAAAAATAAAAGCCGAGCGGCATCAATATTAATAATGCCAAACTAAAGAGATATTTAATAACCTTTGCAAAATTAAAAACAATGACTAATTCAATCCAAGCAACTAGGTCATGCTCAAATTCCAGTAAATCTAAAAGTGAGATAGAATAAGGCAAGAATTTTGCTTTGCTTCAGTGGTCAAAGTGAAGGGCCCATTCAAAGGCAAGGCTGGAAATATAGTCACAATGAGAACACTAGAGGGACAAGGTGGGGCTGGGGAGGGACACTGGGACACAGGACAAAGGGACATGACCATAACAGTACCACCTGGGAATCTGACAGAGAATCTGAGTATCAAAGGGAAAAAAAACTTCTCGTAAAGACCGGTCATCTAGCAGACAGCTCAGAGGTTCTTACAGAAGCTGCAGCGCCTCTGGCGTGTTTCCTGCTTGGAGAAAACCAGTGAACGAGCTAACCAAAGAGATATTAGGACCTCCACAAACAGCCACAGAACAGGGCTTCAGAGAGGTACAGAGTGTGTACGAAATTAAGCAGGGACAAAAGGCACTTGACCAGGGAAAGGCAGCAAGGCGCTGAGCCACCAAGCGAATCAAAGGGATCAAATATATAAACGATCATCTACCAGTTCTCTGCCTACCACTTCGGGTGGCTTTCCAATTATTCTTAAGAACAACCTTGAATAATTTGGAGAGTAGGATACTTCAGGCAAAATCATACGTGGAACAAGTTCAGCTCACCAAGATGCACTCTTCCAATTGCAAAACACATAGCATGCTTTCAAACACTGAAGTGGATAGCAAAGCACTAGAATCTCACAAAGGTAAATATCCCACAAGAAGAAACTTACTCTAGGCCAAGAACATTCCACAGAGTTCCCTTGTTAAAGAGGCTGTCAGGGCTGGCAGTCAAGTCAGTATCTGCAGAAGGCAGGTAAGGACTCACACCTGACACGCAGGCTGCATCCTTTCAGTTTGCAAAAGCCTCTCGTCACTCAACCATTTATTTCCAATGAAACAAACAGGTGATTTCTCTGACAATGTGATTAGATCTTTTTACAAGAACTTTTAAAACCAAGCGGCCAGGGGACTAAGGACTGTCCAGAATACTGCAGTAAATCAAAATAAGAAAAGAGAAATCTAGCATTATACTTCCCAAGGCCAACTACCTTAGCTCAGCTCAAGCCAGGAAATTCAGTGTCCTATGGACAGAGGCAGAGTAAAAATGGGCTTTTCACACACAAGAAAGAAAAGGTAAGATAATAATGCAACTTTGTTTCTTCTTAATGTCAAAGGAAATACTGATTAATTTCCTATTTAATCTTAATGTCTTGAAGTTGAAAAAACTAAAGAGCCAGTGTTTCTTTCACCATTGTATATAAAATTGTTAGTTTACAAGAGAACTTGACACTTCAATAAAATGTAAAACTAAGTAACCAACTTTCTTAACATGGCTAAAAGCCAAATGACTTCTTAAGGCGAGGAAAGGCTATCAGAGCTTTCAAAGGTTTCTGCTGAGCTACAATGTATTTTAATAAACTAGGGACTTGAGCATATTCTTAAATGTATGCATGCCTTCATTAACTGAACACTCAACCTTAGAATTCTGTTCTTGTATCACCTTCTAGCTTTTTATTATTTTAGCTCTTCTAAATCTTTCAGAATTGTGACAAATACTAACAAATGATGGCTATCACAGAAAACTATAAAAGAAGAAAATGCTTTCCCCCCTTGTTTTCTTAATGTAATAAATGTATTCTAATCATCCTTTTCCCCACGACTCTGTACTCTGCTACGTTTGGAAGGAATATAGTCCTGAAGGAAGCAAGAAAGCTAATTTCTTTCTCTGACCATAAATAAGACAGAAATGTTCAGTCCATATTATAAAAACAGGTGATGATTTATTCCTACTCAATATTTAAGATATTCTGACAACTGTCAAACATTTAATTGCTTTTTACGTTGAATCCTCTTTTCCCTGCAGATGGATTGTAAACCAGGTGAACCTCCTTTGAAAGACAAAAAGGCAAAACAACAAGAGAATGGGGTTCCTTTCTGCATCTGGAGGCGAGCTTGTCTGTGGACTTAAAAAATAAAGAGCCGAGGTTAGAAAAACAATGCAGCCTCATTGTTTACTCTTCAAAGTTCGTGGAATTCCTCTACACAGATGCTTACTTCAATGATTAGTGTCTTTCCCTTTGTTGCTAATAACATCAGTTTTATTAATGTTCCATCTTTGCATTAAGAACCGGCTTTAAGTAGCTCTTTCAAATAATCTGCTGTGAATAGGTAACCCACAACCTCTTTCTTCAATTTAGTGGCACAATAAAGACGTATTTTGCTTTCATGCATAAAAGACAATAGCAAACAGAAAACTGAAGAAGAGGCCACCAAGTCACGAAACTGATGAGACACTAGATAATACAGAGAATGGAGGCTCAACTGACTGGTAACTGGATATGGCCTCTTTCTTCAAGCTGATGAATGACACTCAGCCTAGATCTAGGGCAACAGGGAGATGTTACCTTCGGAAATATTGGGGTCCGATTCCTTCCCGATACTGTCATAAGCAGCATTCAGACTAGGACAAAGATGACAGTGGCATGCAGTCTTCCCTTTCATCACCGCCTCAATGTACTCTGGGGTGGGGACCGAGGGGAGACTCTGGCAATGATGCTATCATTTGGTTTGTCCTTAGGACACTTAGACTGTTAACCAAGCCAGCTCCACAAAAATCAGAGCTGTTTAGAGGAGTTCCAAATAAATGGACCCATTCCCAGACACTTAGAATACCAATTAACCAGGCTCAAAAAATCCCCCTAGTTTTGGAATTCTTCCACTCACCTAAACATTAGGGGGGAAAAAAAAGTCTTCTGGAAAACACTCCCCAAAGAAAAGGGGAAAAAAAAACCAAAACTTGTCAGTTTTTTTTTTTTCTTGTCAGTTTCTTATCCATTCCATTTCTTACAAAGCACTTCCATAAAGCTCACTCTCTAACACTTAACCAAAATCAGGCTTCAAGATGTTGGTAAAACACAAAATTACCAGGAAATACCCCCAAAACTCCCCTCAGCGATTTCAGTAATCTCTCTTTCATGCCCCAGAGTGTACTGGGTGAAACAGAGATCCCAGAATTGAGTCACGCCTTACAGACTGACATTTTTGTCTTTACTAATCATCATTCACTCCGATTACAAAACATTCTTCTCTGGAGCTTCTTAAGAAAAGGGTGCAATAATTTCTACATTATGGTCACAGTCTGCACTTAAACAGAAGAATATGATGACAGATATTTCAAACTTGGAGCACCCCTTGGATATGTCTAACAAGCATTATAGCCCATGACTCAACATCAGACACCACCCATCTTCTGTACAACCATTTGAAATTTCCTTCCAGGAAAGGCGAGCTGAACTGGGAAGACGGAAAAGGAGATCCAAAATGTTTGGACCGGAACTCACTTCAGAAGTCTGAGTCTTTCTACTAGAAGAGTAGAATCCTAGGGACTGTATTTCATATTATTCACACACTGACTGCCTCTTGCTGGTCCCCAAATCCCCCTCTATTTACCTTGAAAAGCTTTGCTGGGAAGCAGGTGAGATAAAGCAAACAGTCTGACACAGGAGAAACAAACATCTTCCCCAAATGCATCTTAAGACACCCTGCAGAAGAACCAGGTCGTTCTGCCCTCTTACCTGGGAAAGCGTGTGGATTGGGCGACCCTCTCTTAAGGCACTTAGAACAGAGAATGTGCACGGTGTAGTGCAGTCCAGGCCATTCCTGAAGTAGGACATTCAGTTCCTCTACCAAGGGGGTTATGGCTTGCCATGCCGTCCATATGTTCGGTAAGGATGCGTGGCTGGCAATGGACAGGGTGTCCGGCTGCAGGACCCCCTTGGCAGGTCTGTAGCTCACCACCACCGGGACTTTCCCCCTGTAGGCGAAGATCTGAAGTTTGCCATCCGACCTGTGCACCACGTGGTTGTTAATCTGGACGCTGTAGCGGGCGAACAAGCCGGGTGGAAAGGTGAAGGGAAAACTGTATTCAATCTGCAGCTGCTCAGCCACAAAGGACTGCCCGGCGAGGTTGGTCCCGTTAATCCAGGCTTCCGCGTGCGGCACCTCGTTCTGCACGTAGCAGGGGAACTTGTACCAGGCCGTGGACCCATTCAGGGGCTTGCCCTTGGCTTTGTTGAGGCAGTAACAGAGTCCCATCTTCTCCAGCAGCTCCAGCAGCAGCTGCAGGTCCTGCTGAGCTTGGACGTGGGGCTTCAGCAGCAACCGGATGACGTGGGCTGGCAGGAGCCCGTGCAGCAGAAAGCCCTCCACATAGTGATGGAGCTGGGTGGCCCGAAGCGCGTCCTGGCTCGGGGCGGGCGGCACCATCAGAGGGGAGCTTTCGGCGCGGCCCTCGGCCTCGGCCTCGCCGCTGGTCCCCAGGAGCAGCTTGCGCAGTAGCAAGGAAGGGTCCCTCTGGAAGAAGACGTTGAGGATGTCGATGAGGCGGGAGAGGTTGTGGAAGACGTGCTCCTTGAGGGCCGGGCTGTCCTCGAAGTACAGCAGCTTGCCGCTCTCGTGCAGGTAGGAGAGGGCGCTCTGCAGCCGATCCTCGGTCAGCCCAGCCTGCAGCCCCAGGCGAGCCGAGTCCCACCAGCTGAGCCAGAGCCGCTGCGCCTGCGGGGGCTGGAAGTGCAGCTCCTCCAGCACCTGCCAGGACCGCGGCAGCACGCGGTGTAAGTTGGGGAAGATTTCGCGGTGCTCGGCCACAGAGAGGAGTTTGCTGCGCAGGCGCTGTACCTGGCGCGGGTCCCGGCAGCTGACCGGCAGCACGGGCGAGAGGATCTGCAGCCGGTGGTTGAGCAGGTACTGGAAGTGGGCCTTGCGCCGCCGGAGGTTCTTGTCCGACACCCCGTAGTAGGCGGCGTGAGGGCTGGCGGAGCGGAGCTCGAAGTCCCGGGCCAGCGCCTCGTCCACCACCTGGGCCAGACGGCTCAGCCCCTCGGCGTCGTGCTTCTCCTGCAGGGCGATCTGGCGGTGGATGTCCAGACACTTCTCCTCCAGCTCCTGCTCCCCGCACAGGTCGGCGTGGGTGCCCACGATGCACACCACGGCGTGGGGCACCCGGGCCCCCACCCGATGCAAGAAAGAGCCCACGGTGGTGGGAAAGCGGAGCGGCTCATAGGTGGCCAAGTTCACCACCAGCACGTACAGGGCCCCCGGGGAGAGGAAGAAGGGCTGGATCACCTCGTAGCGTTCGTCCCCGGCTAGGTCATACACGATGAACCGCAGGCCCCGGGACGCATCCGCCGTCCAGCTGGTCACCTCGATGCCCTTGCTCCCGAGCGGAGGTGAAGGCGGGTAGGTCTTCTCCTGGCCCCCTCCCCCGAGCTTCCCCTCCCCTCTGTCCTCAGTGAGGCAATGCCGGAGAAGGGTCTTTCCTGCCGCCTTCTGACCCATCAGAAGCAGTTTGAGGCGCGGCTGGACAGCCGGCTGGGAGTGAGCCAGCTCCTTCTGGTAAGCGGCGATGTATGGGATCCCCTTCATACAGACCTCGTAGGGGGGCTGGATCAGAGGGTTGTCCTTGATCTTCCACAGGCCCACGCGGGACAGCTGACCAAAGTTGTCTGGCAGCACGGCGATCTGGTTCCCCTGCAGGACAAGCTCCTCCAGGCCGGTGAGCTCCACGATGGAGTCGGGCAGGTAGCGGATCCGGTTGTTATCCAGCCACAGGGTGAGAAGATGGCCCAGGCCCGAGATCAGGGATGGCACCGAGGTGAGCTGGTTGCGACTAAGGTAGAGCTCCTCCAGGCCAGCCAGGGGCAGCAGGGCGGCCGGGAACTCCTCCAGGAGGTTGGAGGAGAGGTTGAGCATTTTGAGTCGCTGCAGGCGGCTGAACTGGGCGGGCAGAGCCCTCAGTCCGTTGTTGTCCAGCATGAGGCTCTCCAGGCTGGCCAGCTCGCAGAAGCCACTTGGCAGGGTGCCAAGTTCGGCCCCGCTCAGCCAGAGGATCTTGAGGGCGCGCAGGGCACTGATATCCTCGGGGAGGCCCCGCAGCCGGTTGCTGGACACGTCCAGCTCCTCCAGGGCCGCCAGCTGCAGCAGCTGCCGGGGAAAAGCCGTGAGCTGGTTATGGTCCACGTCGAGGGTGCGCAGGCGGGAGAGGCAGGCGAGGGAGTCGGGCAGGTGCGCCAGCCGGTTGAAGCTGACGTCCAGCTCTTCCAGGTGGACCAGCGCACCCAGCTGGGCTGGCAGGGCGGGCAGCTGGTTGTGGCTGAGGTTGAGCTTCCGCAGCTCGCGCAGGGCGCCCACCGCCTCGGCGCCCAGGACGGTCAGCCGGTTGTGGCTCACGTCCAGTTCCGTGAGGTGGTGGCCCAGCTCGGCCACTGCCGGAGGCAGCTGGGCGAAGCGGTTCCGGCGCAGGACCAGGACGCGGAGGCTGCCCAGCACCGAGCCCAGCCCGTCGGGCACCTCCTCCAGGCCGTTGTTCCCCAGGTTCAGCACTTCGATGTCCCCGATGTTGGCCGGCAGCACGAGCTGGGGGGCGTCAGGGGAGTCGAGCGGGTCGGTTCCTGGGCAGCTCCCGGCCGAGCTGAGGGTGAGCTGGCGCAGGTTGCTCCGCAGCTTCCTGGCGCGCAGGGCGGCGTCCCGCCACAGCCTCACCGTCTTCAGGTTCCCGCTGTCCGTCCCGGCCATGGCGGGGCCCCGGGCCGACACCCTCGCGCGGGAGCCCGCAGCTACATGCCGCGCTGCGCCCCTGCGGGCGCCAGTCTCCGGGGCCCTCTCGCTCCCGCTCCTCCCTTCCTACCGGCCCTCGGCAGCCCGCGGCGGCGGCTCCTAGCGCAGCCAGCGGCCGGGCGCCCGCAGCTGGGGGGCGGCGGCGACGCGAGAAGCTCCGCTGGGCGCCGGGCGCGCGGCGCGGGGAGAGGCGGCGGCAGGCGGGGAGCGCAGCTCGCATTCTCCGGGCTCCCGGGCCAGGGGCGCGCCGGGGCAGCAGGGCCGCCGCCCGCCCGCCGCGCCGCGGAGGATGCCTGCCGCTCCTCCTCCCGCTCTGCCCGCCTCCGGCGCCTCGGGGCCGACTGCCGCCCCGCTACCCTCGCCGCCGCGGCCCCGCGGCCCGCAGCATCGTCGCCTGCGCGAGCTCCACGAGGACGGCGGCGCCCGGCTCCGCTGCGGGCATCATGCGGGCGCAGGGCCGGGCCGCCGCCGCTGCCGCCTCTCCGCTTCCCCGGGCTCGGGCGGGAGCGCGAGCGCCGCGTCCCCGGCACGGGGAGGGCGAGATCGGGAAGCAGCAGCGCCGCCCGGCGGAGCGGCCCTCACGTGACCGGCGGAGGCGCCGCGTGTTCCCGGCACCGCCCCGGGGGCGGTGGCCACGGACCGGCGCCGGGTGCGGGCTGGGGGCGCCTCGCCGGTGCAGGCCGGCAGCGTGCACAGCGCTGGGCGGGAGGTGCCCCGGGTGGGGCCCGTCCCCGCTGCAGATCCGGGTCTCCGGGTGCTCCAGCTTGGGTTCGCCTGCGTCTGGCTCTTTGTTGGCCCTGCACCTCTAAGGATATCTTTCTTTTTCCCTCGCGTGTCGGATCCCTGGCCTCCCTTACTCATCCCTCATCTCCCTTACCTCTTCCACTCATCCTACATCCACACGCTAGTAGAACTGACCCATGCAGGGCCCTGGGATTCATTGTAGGAGATTAAAAAGAGTGTGACTAAGCAAAAGAAGGAGAAAAGCAGGCAACCATTCATGCACTTGGTAAATATTTACTGAGGCCCTATTTTGTGCCAGATCAACAGAGACAGACGTTCTCCACTCCCCTGGGGGAGGCTCTGAGCTGGATCCCCGCTGGCCTAATTGGAGGGTGAAGCAAGGGGTGCCACGCATTGTTTTGTCCAGGGTATTCTATTCATCCTCCCAACAGCCAAATACAGAACAAATACTGTATCTCAACTATACAGTACTCCTTGTGCTGTAGGTTCAGGAAAATGAAAGCTGTTTCAAGCAAAATCTGCAGCCCAGTGCTCAACTTGAAGATTTATTTGATTTATGTGAGGCAGTTTCTTTGAGATCATGTCTATACTAAGTGAATAATTTCATCAGAATTTACCCAAACCTTGAACTCTATCAGGCCAGCGAATACCACCTCCATCACTGCCCCCAGCTTCCGTTCCGTTCCGTTCAGTCGCGTCCGACTCTTTGCGACCCCGTGGACTGTAGCCTACCAGGCTTCTCTGTCCATGGGATTTTCCAGGCAAGAATACTGGAGTGGGTTACCATTTCCTTCTCCAGGGGATCTTCCCGACCCAGGGATCGAACCTGGGTCTCCCGCATTGGAGGCAGACGCTTTAACCTCTGAGCCACCAGCTTAGCTAATAATAAAGCAAATCGTTTTCAGAGATGCAAAACCAAATTTCATTGGTTCATTGCGCCAGTTAACAGTCACGGCTCTCCTCTACAAATGACATTGCTGTTAGATGGAGACCCAGATTCGGTGCAGGTATCTGAGTAGTAATCATCTGTCTCTTCAAAGAGACATCTGGAGCTGGAAATCTGTCCCCCAGATGGTTAACAAGCCTGGGGTGGTACAGTCTGTAACTGAAGGATGCTCCCAGAGCCAGGTGGATCCCAGAGGCCCCAAGTACCTTAACAGGATGCAGGTGCGCTGTGCTCACCCTGCAGGGCTTCCTGGAAGACCAAACTGCTCAAGAATTCCTCATACCCTCCCGCCTGCCCCGGAGGAGGAAAATTTGAAATCACCTAGGCTGACCCTTAGGAGAGGGCAATGGCATCCCACTCCAGTACTCTTGCCTGGAGAATCCCATGGATGGAGGAGCCTGGTGGGCTGCAGTCCATGGGGTCGCTGGGAGTCGGACACGACTGAGCGACTTCACTTTCACTTTTCACTTTCATGCATTGGAGAAGGAAATGGCAACCCACTGCAGTGTTCTTGCCTGGAGAATCCCAGGGACAGGGGAGCCTGGTGGGCTGCCGTCTATGGGGTCGCACAGAGTCGGACACGACTGAAGTGATACAGCAGCAGCAGCAGCAGGCTGACCCTTTTGTTCACAGAGATGCAAACAGGTCCAAGTAAAGCAACCTCTCAAATGGCCAGCCATGTAAAAGGGAAAAGCCAGGTGTGCCAACTCCCCTTGTGGGGTTATTCCCCTGAGTGTATCACCTTCAAGGTATTCTTAGGACTTTCCTGGTGGCTCAGTTGGTAAAGAATGCACCTGCAATGTGGAATCCCCTGGAGAAAGGAACAGCTACCCATTTCAGTATTTGGCCTGGAGAATTCCATGGAGTGTATAGTCCAGGGGGTCTTATGGGGTTATTCCTCTGAGTGTATCACCTTCAAGGTATTCTTAAATCAGACCCAGTTTCTCTGGGCTTTATCTCCTGGGGAAGATGAACTAGAGAAGGCATCAGCGTCCTGCCCAACCTGGGGTAAACTGAAGTGGTTTGGGTGTGATAATAACCCACGCTAAACTGTTCCTTTTAGAAAGCATCAGATTACACTTCCATCTCAAATGTCTTTGAGAACCCTGTTTTTCCTTTGCCAGGAGATAATATGTAATTTCTGTTTTATCTGATAAAGCTGGATAGGACCAGAGAATACCCTGTCTGGGGCCTCTCACTGGAGCACCACAGCCTGGTGTGGATGAGTTTGCTCAATGGAACATTCTTTCTGGGCCCTTTAGCCTGTTTGAGCTATTGCATTCAATACTGTGGGGAGCCTTACTGTAAAGTCTTGTCCATGAGTTCTTTGAAAGTCAGATCAGGAGAATGCAGTGATCAAATATGACTGGTAAAAAGATAGTGTGTCTAGTATAGTTCTTAAACTTGGGCAAGAAGGATCCTGGCCTTGGCACACAAGCTGGTCCTCCTCTTGTGACATTCTACCGCCTGCTGTAAAGTTTCTGATGAGCCAAGGGGTTGATGGCGGAGAAGGCGATGGCACCCCACTCCAGTACTCTTGCCTGAAAAACCCCATGGGTGGAGGAGCCTGGTAGGCTGCAGTCCATGGGGTCATAAAGAGTCGGACACGACTGAGCGACTTCACTTTCACTTTCATGCATTGGAGAAGGAAATGGCAACCCACTCCAGTGTTCTTGCCTGGAGAATCCCAGGGACGGGGGAGCCTGGTGGGCTGCTGTCTATGAGGTCGCACAGAATCGGACATGACTGAAGTGACTTAGCAGCCAGGAGTTGATGGACATGGTCCCTCAGCCTTCTAGAACACACTTGATATGAAAGACCCTGAATGCCCAGTGCAAACACCTTGAAGCCTGCTTGGAGAAGGCAGGCAGTATCACAGTCATTCAGGAGCTGTTGATGTGCACATCCTCGCTGTGTGGATTGAGCTTGATTGTCCTTGTGAGCCCAAAGGGCCCTCACTGTGCTGGGTAGAGCCCAGGTTAGGAGAGGGGGAGGTGGGTGTACTAGGTTTGTTGGCCTGAGGTAGCTCATTTAACATTAGGTGTTATGTAGATGGGCCTCCATTGGTACTTTTGCCCCAGACTCTGCCAATACTAGGTGACCCTGCATGTGTTGGGGTTTTCCTAAAAGTTGAGAACAGTCTCTTCTTGGAGAAAAGCAACTTTGATTAATTGAAGTTTTCTTGCCTTGGATATTTATCCAATGTCATGGCCCGAAGCTATCAACTTTCTAAAGCCTTTACATTTATCCTGTCTTTCTTATTCTGACACTGTTTTCATTTTAGCTGCGGCCATATGATGCAACTGGCTTGCCCTGAGTTCAGACCCTCTGCGAGGGCACAAGTCACTTAAAGGCACGGGAGACCACATGTGAAGAGGCTGAGTCTTGAGCTGGGCCTTAAAAGATATGGCAAGCCAGGAGGGCGGGCCCTGGACACATGGGTCAGAATCTTCTGTTAAAATATTTGTCAGTAACAATCTGAATGGCCCAGGCGGCAGTGGTCCTCTCCTCTTGGTAGCAACAAGCTCCAAGTAAGCTTTCCATCCCTGGTTTCTTTTCTTCTGTCTTTGACACACTTTTCTCCATCTTGACAGATTGTTTCTTGACTGTCTAACCCCCTAGCTACTGGCTCCTCGGTTTACTTCCTTTCCCTGTCACATATCTTACCGAAGGGGTCCACAGCTGTCTGCAGCTCCTCCCCTGGTCCCTCGTTGGGCCCAGTCACCTGGCTCCCATTACCACCTGTCCGCAGCCCTGCTCTCTGGACGGTCAACTCACCGTTTCCTTTCCTTGACTTCCCATCGCTGAAGGTGTTAAGCAATTTCCTTTGGAAACTTTCTCCTTTCTTCTCCTGTAGGATATTTGGTGTTGTGTTAAGGTTTGGGATTTCCAAAAGAATGCTGTAAAGGCTAATTATTTCCTTTTAGGAAAAAATGTTTGCCATTAGAGTAAGTGCTACCAAATGAACCGCTATAACTGCATGGATAACTGTCCAGGATTCGCCTGTATATGGAGAGCTTCTTAGGCAAGTAGTTGTTAGGGTTTTTATGGGTTTTTTATATTATTCTATTTATATTAAAGATGCATACTTTGGAAAAATCATCTAAGTACCCTTTGCACTGAATTTTAACTTCACCAGCCACAACTGAGGTCTTTATTTTAGGGTGACCAAATGTCCCAGGGTGCGCAAGACTGAGGGGTGTTCCAGGACAGGAGATGTTCTATGCCTGAAACCAGGGCAATCCTAGGGAACTAGTATAGTTACTGAACCTCCTTCATCTTTATCTTGCTCTACCTTTACCTTTCAAGAGTTCAGAAAACACAGCTTAACAGAAATGCAAGATTTTACTTGCTTCAGCTATTTTAGACTTTCAAAATAGTTCTGATTTACTTCTGTATTTACTTAGGCTGACCTCGTTTTATTGCACTTTATTGTGCATTGCAGATACTGCATTTTTTACACATTGAAGATTTGTGGCATCCTTGCCTTGAGCACCATTTTTCCTACAGCATTTGTTCATGTCTCCGAGTCACATTCTGGTAATCCTTGCAGTATTCCAGACTTTATTATTATATTTGTTATGGTGATCAGCAATGCCTGATGTTACTCTTGTAAGTGTTTCAGGGCAAGTTCTCATATAAGATGGTAAACCTAATAAATGTGCGTATTTTGAGTGTTCCAATGGCCAGCTCTTTCCCCATCTCCTTCCTTCTCCTCAGGCCTCCCTGAAATACAATAATATTGAAATTATTATTCAATAACTTTACAATGGCCTCAAAGTGTCAAGTGAAAGGAACAGTCAACTGATTTGGCAACCTTCACTGTTGTCTTATTATAAGAAATTGTCACAGCCACCCCAACCTTTAACACCCACCACCGTGATTAGTCAGCAGCCATCAACATCATGGCAAGACCCTCCATCAGCAAAAAGGTTATGACTTGCTGAAGGCTTGGATGATGGTTAGCATTTTTTTTTTAACAATATTTTTTAAATTAAGGTATGAGAACGTACTGTATAGCACAGGGAACTTTACTCAATGCCCTATGGTAACCTAAATGGGAAGAAAACTGCAAAAGAGACATAGGCATTTAGAACAGTCTTTGGGACTCTGTGGGAGAGGGTGAAGGTGGAATGATTGGGGAGAATGGAATTGTAGCATGTATATTATCATAAGTGACCAGTCCAGGTTCGACGCATAATTTTTCCTCTGTTCATTTCTTTGCATTTGTGCTTTTTTAATAAAAATACTTTTAACTGTAAAGAAAAAAAAATTATAAAAATAAATAAATAAATAAATAAATTTTGAGAAAGTCAAAAAAAAAATAAATAAAAAAAATAAAAAGAGGGGATATATATATGTATATGGCTTTCCCTGATGGCTCAACAGTAAAGAATCCACCTGCAAAGCAGGAGATGTGAGTCCGATCCCTGGGTCAGGAAGATCCCCTGGAGTAGGAAATGGCAACCTTCTCCAGTATTCTTGCCTGGAAAATTCTATGGACAGAGAAGCCTGGCGCTGTATAGTCCATAGGGTTGCAAAGAGTCAGATACGGCTGAGCACACACACGTATGTATATAACTGGGTCACTTTGCTGTACAACAGAAACTAACACAACGTTGTAAGGCACCCATACTCCAATAAAAATTAGTTTAAAAAAAGACTAGAATACCTTGGTGCTTTATCAAAAAAAAAGAAAAATATTTCAGTATTAGAACAAAATCATACTCCCTAAAAAGTTATTTCAGTCCCAAGTGGCCACTGATGGTTTTCATACCATATAGTACATTGTCTTCCCACCAAATCTGCCTGATTTCCTTCAACACAATGAGTTCCTTGTGCATTGTCTGAATGGTGTCTGGATGTAATATATTTCTCTCCCAGAAGTGTAATAAGTATAATTTACATCATTTCCTGTTTAGTCTAAATTCACCAATGAACACCTACACAGCCCATTCACTTGAATGACTATTTCTGATGTAAATTACATTTTCCTTGTACAGGAGAAGAAAAGATCTGTACACTATTTGTAGACATAATGCTATTGCACACTTAATAAACTACAGTATAGTGGAAACATAACTTTCATATCCTCAGTGAAACCAAAATGTGTGTGATATTTGCTTTACTGCTGTGGTCGGGAACTGAACCCACTACAGCTCTGAGACAGGCCTATAAATGCTTATTAACTCATCAGAAAAGACATTCATGGGCTTGAGGTTCTAACTAAATTTGGACTATCAAACGTACCTATCTATTCTCAAAAGGAAATGTGGCTACTCCTTAAGCCTTCAGTGTAAATGAGACCCAAGGATGAGCGATGAAGGGATTTAACTTAGTTGTCTCCTTGAAGTCTGGAGAGCCCCAGTACATGCTGTCTTTATCATGCCAAGAGGGAAAGGGCTTCCCACACTTCTCCTTTCCTACAATTTAGATCCAATGAATATTTTGCTTTAAATAATAACAAAAATGCCGTCTCCTATTTGGTTAAAGGTAATAAGGGAAAATCCACTTCCATGATTTTATCAGACTATATCCTTCCTGGGACTTCCCAGTGGCTCAGCCGTAAAGAATCCATTTGCAATCCAGGAGATACAGGTTCCATCCCCGGGTCGGGAAGATCCCCTGGAGGAGGAAATGGCAACCCATTCTGGAATTCTTGCCTGGGAAATCTCATGGACAGAGGAGCCTGTGGGCTACAGTCCATGGGATTGCAAAAGTCAGACATGACTTAGTGACTAAACAACAATACCCTTATTGTCTTAGTTTTGTTGGAGGAAGAAATCAAGGGAAAAAACCAGAGAGGACAAAGGAAGGAAAACCTCTGTAAAAGGTTTTAGGCTTATCCCAAAGAAGAGGCTAGAAATCAAATCTTAAGAACTGATGTGGGTCAGTTCAGGAAGTGGATCTTCGAGGAGGTGTTAATTAACTCTTTAATACTGGGCACAACTAACTGGTGTATCTGAGAATCATCACTGGTAATAATAGCGAACATGGATTCAAGATTTTCTGCGTACACAGGCACTGTGCTATATGCGTTTCACATAGTATTTCATTTAACCTTCACAACAGCTTGACCAGAAGGTCCCATCATCATCCTCATTTTACAGATGGACAGAATTAATGAGTGGCAAAATCGAGACTCAAAACAAGGCAGAGTCCAAAGCTCACGTTTATTCACTGTTCTGTGTCTTAGGGGGTTGGGCAGGGGGAGAGGGGAGATGCGTCTTAGTTCACCATCAGCAGACAGTATATTTAAAGCTGCAGAGAGTGGTACCAGCTGGAGAGCAGGCCTGACACTTCATCTTCAGTAGAAACTGAACTTTGCTCTTACAACATTGAAGAAAGTCATATTGGGCAACCCAAAGCTCTAAACAAACAGTATCCCCAAACTACAAGAACTGGATTGAACATCTGTTATTCAGCATTACAGCAGGAAACAGAATTTCTACACCATCTGTAGTTAAGTTGTGTTTGATCTGTTTGCTTTTTGTTTTAGAGAGAAAGGATTTCATATAAATGTCCATTAAATCTATACTTCAATTAAAGAGCATTTCAGATTCTGTCTTTTAGAAAGAGCATTAAAACAGAAAGAAAAGGATGAAAACCTGAATTATCAAGCTAAGATTAGATACAAAGAATCTGACATTTTTGTTTGGGTGGGAAAAAAAATCAAACTTTCCTCACCCCTTCTCCCCCGCTTTCCCCATATTTAATAAATCTGCCTTGGACTCACCATTTGATTTGTATGCAAGCCAGTTTATATCAGCAATGGCTAGGGAGTCTGAGAATGGTCATTTAACTACCAACAGGGAACATAAAAAATGTGTTCAAGGCACTGTCTCCCCCAGAGAGCAAAAGAAAGATTATATCAATATGGGTGTTGTTTTTTCTTTCCCTTGCTCTCCAGAAAACAAATTTATCTTGGAATAGGCAGCATTAAATTTAACATCAGATCTCTTTGTGTTTCCAGGTCAAGTGGGAACACATATGCTCCCTACTGAGGAAAATAAACTGCAATGTATTTTTAGCATCCGTTGGAAGTACTTTCAGCTGAAGATTGTCTGCAGGATCTAGGCAATTTCACTAAAGTCAAAGGATTTGCAGCAATGTTACCTAGAATTCCAGAACTTGCCCCAGGGGCCTGTAAATAGCATTCTCCCCGAACCCATCACACCACCCCCAGTCCTGGTGCAAACATCCTCTTTATGAGAAAATGGAGGAAAATCATTCCGGTGAAGGATAAATGAAAAACATCTGTGAAGTAGTTAGGACAAATGAAACTAACCATAGCTCACTTGGCACTTTGAGCACGGGATGGGGAGGATGGGGAGCAGAGAGTTTGCTCCCCCCAAATTTTGTGCCTCAGGAGGAAGGTAAGCCATGGACAGGGAGCCACCATATGGTGTGCCTTTGTGAAAGGTGGAACAATGCACCACCCCGGTAGACCTAGGAGAAGCATGTGGTTTCAGCTTCTGGTCCCTGCCTCCAAGGGTGGTAACGCGCAGTACACGAGCTGCGCAGCCGCGGCAGTGGAGTCTTAGTTACTGGTCTGAAATGTTCGTTCGTGAGATTCAGTGACAGAGACAAATGGTTTCAGATCGTCCTTTTCTCTGCACAGTTTTGCAAAGTATTTCCCATTTAAAAAACAAATTTAGTTAACTGCAAGCTTTTAAATAAATGACATCTGGGATGTTGCCTCTTCCTTGAGAAACATTATATTTCTAAAATAGAAACAAAATCTACCATGACATAGTAGAAATAAAGTCTACCATAACACATAACATAAAGCAGAGCATAGCAGCACACATGTGAAGTCTTCAAAGAACTGTAATTTTGATGATCATTCTAATAAAAGTAATAGTGAAGGGAGATAGTGAAGGACAGGGAAGCCTGGATGCTGCAGTCCATGGGGTCGCAAAGAGTCGGACATGACTTAGCTACTAAACAACAACAACATAATAAATTCATGTATTTATTAAAAGACAAGGAAGCCAAAGTCACCATTTATATTTTTCTTGATACTTTATTACTCTTGCATTCTAAAAAAAAGTTTCTATTTACTCTTCTGTAAAACAATAAAACATGACTCCCTACCTGCTCCACTTCATAACATGAAATGGTGACGTACCTTGGAAAAACGGCGCACAAACAATAGGGATGATGGCACGTCATGGTCCAGGCATCATGGTTGGTCATAACTTCATTGTTAATTCAACACACACTTATGTAAGACTGTGCAGCGTGCCTGGATACAAGATAATTTGAGGAGGCTTCTGTCTCTGTTGTCTTTGTCAAGGTATAAAAATAAAGCATTGTCTACTGCTGATTAAGATAGTCTTCAAAAGCCAAGGACCTCTCATCAGTTACAAAGATAATGTCTATTTCAAGATTTTCAGAGCAGATCTGATGGAAGTCTAGCAGATGCCTCAATTTCGTTCCTTTGTCCTGGCACCACAATGGCTCTTCAGAGACAAAAGAAAGTGAAAGTCGCTCAGCTGTGTCTGACTCTTTGCGACCCCATGGACTATATAGTCCATGGAATTATCCAGGCCAGAATACTGGAGTGGGTAGCCTTTCCCTTCTCCAAGGGATCTTCCCAACCCCAAGTCTCCTGCATTGCAGGTGGATTCTTTACCAGTTCAGCCACAAGGGATGGTCTTGTGGTTCTTGAAGGCAGTTACATCAACATTTACTTTGCATTTTCAAAATGAACAGTATTAAGTTTATATATTAGGACTTTGGGTAATGTTCTAGTGCAGAATATTAAATGTATTCTTTTTTTCTTACTTTGGTGTTTTAAAAACAAGTTTTTGTTTAAAAAAGTCTAACATGATGTACAAATTAAATGACATTGTGCCCCAAAGTAAACCAAAAAGATGACTGGAGTTTTATCCTACCAGTTGAGCTTTGTAGGGGAGGAAAAACAATTTCCCCTTTACTTCTGTGTTCTTAGCTAAAACCCTATAATAAAAGACAGATTAATAAGAGAAAAGCAAACAGAAGTTTATTAACACGTATACCTCATGTATACATGGGAGAGGTCTTCCCTGGTGGCTCAGACGGCAGAGAATCCACCTGCAATGTGGGAGACCTGGGTTCGGTCCCTGGGTTGGGAAGATCCCCTGGAGGATGGTATGGCAACCCACTCCAGTATTCTTGCATGGAGAACCCCCATGGACAAGGAGCCCTCTGTTACAATCCATGTAACAGAGGAGCCCTCAGGCTATAGTCCATGGGGTCACAGAGTAGAACACGATGGAATGACTAAGCACATGCACGCATACATGGGAGAAACCCAAGGGAACACGAGTCATTCAAAGTGGTGGCTTTGAACTCTGGCTTATACAGCATCTCCAGTTGAAGACATAGAAAGGTACAGGGCAGACCAGTCTTGTGGGTGATGGGAGGGTATGTTATGAACATTTAGGTCCATGCCTTCTCCATTGATAAGGGTCTAAAGTTGCCTACAAGGATTAACCTTTGTCCTTCCTGATAGGGAGGGGAGACGGGACTCTTTTGAAAATATGTGTCCTCAGTATTGTCAACATTTTTGATGAATTAACAAGGGTTCATTTTGTTCAAAAAATATTAAATAGAAAAGAAGCAGAGAAAAGACTTTTTTTTTTTAAGAACTTCACTGGATGTTGGCAAATCGGGGGGAAGACAGATTTTTCTCATATCTGCTTTTCAACTGCCTTCAGCTCAAAATAATAACTATGCCAAAGTGGCATATTCTAGGGTGAGATATTGTGCTATCATTCAGGACCAAAAGTATGAAAGTCAGTCCTTCTGGGTCCAGGTGTTACGCTGGAAACCATGAGCTGTTATCTTAGACTATCAGAGAGACTTGGGAACAGAGGAAATCCGATTCACCAAGAAAGAAAAAGGCAGAAGTGAAAAGATCACAGATATTAATGAGAGAGCATGATTCTTGGTTTTTAAGCATTTTGGTTTCTTGCCTGGCATTCTTGAGTCTGAGCTTTTGCTACAACACCCTTGAATTGGTTTCTCTTCTTTGAAACCAAAGCACTCTTAGCAGAGAAACTGTTTTCTGGAAGTGAGTCTGCAAGTTACAGACCATGCTCAAGGAAACGGTTGTCAAAGCAGATGGGGTGAGAAGTGGGTAGTCCTGGAAACAAAAGAGAAGATGATAAAATGTGTTCCATTCTTGCAGCCTTTCAAGGAAGTGCAATAAGAGCAAGAAGGAGAGAGGCTTGAGGCCAAGACTGCCCAGCCAAAAGCAGACAGAAAAGCAGTCGGAATTCAAGTGGGTACCAGGATCCGTCCTGACCGCAGCCAGCCATCTAACTGCTCAAAGTCAGTTTAAAAAGCATCTAAAAAGACACAGATCAATGCAACCAGATTCTGTCTTGTGACTGTTTTCAAAACTAAAATTGGGGTGTTTACTGAGAAAATGTATAATCTCGACAGTTTGAGTTGGAATATCTGGAAAAGTTAGGTTTGCTACAGAGTTCAATCCCCAAACTCCAGCTTTAACACCTCAAATCCTCTCTGTGGCCCTGCCACCACTCATCTCAACAGATAAATTTGACAAGACCTGTCCCCACTGTAAAATAGTTCAGCTCAAAGCAATTTGGGAACACAGGTGACAATTCATGATACATTGGAGGAAAAAAGTGCCAACATAAGCTAAAGAAAATGACAAATGGGAAATATTTTCAACACATACAACATGGGGTTTTTATTAAAAATATATAAGGAATTCTTACGGATCAGTTTGAAAATGATGAATAAGCTAATTTTTTTAAAGGCAAGGAAAACAGTTTACACTAGAAGAAATACAAATAGGTAATGAATATATTTTAAAAATAGTTTAAACTCCAGAGTAATCAAAGTAAATTAAAATAGGATACCATATTTAGCCTATAAAATTGGCATACAGTGTATGATTTTTTCAGTTTTGTTGCAATATAATTTATACATATCACTATATAAATTTAATGTGTACAGCATAACAGTTTAACTTACATATACTATGAATGACTACCACAGTTAGCATCCATAATTTCATGCAGGTATAATAAAAAGTAAAAGCAAAAAAAGAAAAAAATGTTTTAACATGCAATATTAATAGAAAAAATGGGATACTCTCAGGTTATTACAGCTAATACAATATTGGTATAATTTCATTCAGGGCATTTAATAATATGCAGAAAAATCCTTAAGAAATATTCTACCCAGGGGAATTGTTCTAAAGGTAGACATGGCCCTCAAATGTCTATATCCAAGGATATCCAGTGGGGAAAACTGAAAACATCCTGATTTCCAACAGTTAAGTAAATGTTGGCATGCATATATAATAGAATCTATGTAGCCATTAGAAATTGCTCTCCAAGAAAATTTAACAAATTAAAAAATACCTATGTAATAAATTTGTTGAAAATATGTTAAGGTTTTTCCGTGAGCTGTTATGAACTTTTTGACCAAATCTTTCATTTGTCTTTGTTGTTTAGTCGTTAGGTTATGTCCAGCTCTTCTGTGACCCCATGGACTGTAGCTTGCCAGGCTCCCATGTCCATGGGATTTCCCAAGCAAGAATACTGGAGTGGGTTACCATTTCCTTCCCCAGGGGATCTTCCTCACCCAGGGATCAAACCCATGTCTCCTGCATTGACATGTGGATTCCTTACCACTGAGCCACCAGGGAAGCCCCAACCCAATACAAACACACATACTATCACCAAAACAAATTAGGGTCCATTCCTGAGTAAAGTCAATCTACTGACACTGGGTTGTGGCGAAGGACAGTGCACCGTTTACTGTGGGAAACGAAGCAAGGAGCCCAGCAGCTAGTGCTCACAGGCCTGAACTTGCTGATGGGTTTCAGGGAAAGGTTTTTAAAGACAGGGTGAGGAAGAGAGCTGTAGGGTACGTGATCAGCTCGTGGACATTCTTCTGATAGGTTGGTGGTGAGGTAATTGGAGTCAACATTATCAATTTGCTGGTTTCACATGATCTGGGGTCTACGCAATTGTGGTCAATAAGCAGTTAACTTCTTCCACTTGGTGGAGGTTTCAGTATCTGTAAAACAGCCCAAAGGATTTGTCTCAAGATATTATCTATAGTCCTTGAGGAGGAACTAAAGGTCCTTGACTTTGTTTAATGGACCTAAACTATTATTATTTTGTCTTGCTTGATGGTTTTCCTTTCTGCATTTTCTCACTTCTGTGATTTAATATATTCTTTGGAACTCGGGGAAGGCTTAGGAGGTTAAATTTTTTCTACAAACATGAGGCAAACAGAGGAGGATAGGGTTGGGGGGCAGGGATGAGGGGGAGGTGTGGCAGGAAGGCCCCATAGGGCTCTGCTCAATTATAGTACCAATATGGATATGTGTCTATGTTTGGGGTAGGGGGTAGGTAGTATAAATGGACCTTTACAGAAAAAAGCCTGAAAATATCAGAGAAAATACATCAAATTGTCAGTAGCTGTTACCTGAATTGGAAAAAAATTTTTTTTACCTGGAATTACAATTTTTTTCCAAATTTTCTATAATAGGTACTATCTTTGTCATTAGAATAAGTTATATTTCAAAAGAAAGTCATGCAAAAGAGTACATATGTTTTGATCAAGCCATCACAAAAGTGCTTGTTATATTTAAGTTACAGTTAAGATTATGTTTCTACATTTCAGTTTCTGATTTGTTTGAGAGCAAGTATGTTCACAAGGAAATACCTCCTCTTTCCTGGAATATGGATCTAAGCTTCCTTCTTGCCCTTTGTACAACCTTTATTCCCCAAGTTAATTGCATGAGACCCATAAAGCTGGTATTTTAAAATACATTTCAAAAATACTGAGAATACATTGCCTAGTAATTCAATATAAAACATCCCCCCCCAAAAAAAAAATTTCCAGAACTCTCACTTCTGGCTACAAAAAAATTTAATCAGTTCAGTTTCTGAAAATGCTGCCTTTGCTTAACTTTAATCTGGGTAAAGAGAGTTTTCTGCCCCCCCCCTTTTTTTTTGATATCAGATTTCTCTAGCCTCTCTTCTTCCATGTTCTGCAGAGCTGGTCATTAGAAAAGGCAAATGCATAAAGGCCTCAAAGGCAACAACAGATTAGGAGTCCAACAGTCCCAAAGGAGAATCCAGCCTGAGAGAGAGTCTGGGTGAGTGACCCCTGTCACCCTCTGGGTGCCTTAACCTGGCATTTGGATGCAGGGCAGTGCTTAATGTCTTGTCTATGTTAATACAAGTGCACTCAGGCTTTCTGTATCCTCAGATTCCACATCTGAGGATTCAACCAACTGTGTATCAACAATATTTGGGGGGGGGGGGAATTCCAGAAATTCCAAAAAGCAAAACTTGAATTTGTCATGTACATGAATTTATTTACGTTGTGTTAGTTAATATAAGTAATCTAGAGAAGAATTAAAGTGTAAGGGAGAATGTATGTCTGTAATGTGCAAATACTTCATTTAATACAAGGAACTTAACCATCCATGGGTTTCTTATGCATGGGGGTCCTGGAACCAATGCCCCCTCAGACAGCAAGGGCTGGGTGTTACGTGAAACCCCCCAAGTGTGAAAACTTGACGCACTGTCAAGCTGGGTGGTGACACTTTGGGCCCAGTGAGGCCGCTCACGTCAATCATTTGCTTAGGAATTTCATAACCAAGACGGTAAGAGTCATTAGGAGTGAACTCTCTGCACTACTCCAATCTGTCGGTGGGCAGGACACTTAGTCACCAGGACTCTCGATTCCATTAGGCATGAAGCAAAGGAGATGAATTATACCAGAAGCTTGAGGTATCAGATGGTCCGTGAACACATGAAATCATAAGAAAAATTATATTGTTGAGAGAGAAGATCCATAGCTTTCACTTGATTCTCAATTCATATATCCAAAGGGATTATGGCTCCCCGAGTTACAGAATCTTCACATTCCATTCAACATTAATATTCCATGATTCCCCATTTAGGCATATTTTGGATACTGCTTTTACCTATCATGAGTGCAACTAGAGAACTGTATTTTATACCATGCTTGGTTTGCTTAGACTTCAATTTGGTAAATATTATTTCCACCAATAATAATATTGGAAGATGAAGTGAATATTGTTATTTCCTCTTTCATATATAAGGTCTTTTGTGACAGGAAGGGTCTGCATAGATACATATGTACAAGAGAATAAAATACAGAAAGCTTACTAAAACAAAAAATGATACAGATTAATTTATATACAAAACAGAAAAATACCCACAGACATAGCAAACAAATTTATGGTTACCAATGGGGAAAGTTGGAGGGGGATAAATTGGGAGTTTTGTACTATGTATTGTACTATATACAAGATAGACAACCAACAAGGACCCACTGTCTAGCACAAGGGACTCAAACCAATGTTTTATGGTATATATATAAGGCAAAAGAACAGACAAAAGAATATATATACATATATGTGTGTGTATATATATATATGACTGAATCACTTTGCTGTGCATCTGAAACTGATACAGCATTGTAAATCAAGTATACTTCAAAGAAAAAGTTAACCATCAATTATATTTCATGAAATTAAAAGACTCTTGCTCCTTGGAAGGAAAGCTATGACAAACCTATACAGCATATTAAAAAGCAGAGATATCACTTTGCCAACAAAGGTCCACATAGTCAAAACAATAGTTTTTCCAGTAGTCATGTATGGATGTGAGAGTTGGACCATACAGAAACTGAGCACCGAAAAATTGATGCTTTTGAATTTCAGTGCTGGAGAAGACTCTTGAGAGTCCCTTGGACTGCAAGGAGATCAAACCAGTCAATCCTAAAGGAAATCAACCCTGAATATTCATTGGAAGAGAGAAAACTGGAAGATGCCAAAGCTGAAGCTCCAGTACTTTGGCCACCTGATGCAAAGAGCCAACTCACTGGAAAAGGGTTTGATGCTGGGAAAGATTGAAGGCAAAAGAAGGGGACAACAGAGGATGAGATGATTGGATAGCATCACCCACTCAATGGGCATGAATCTGAATAAGCTCCAGGAGATAGTGGAGGACAGAGGAGCCTGCAGCCTGGCTGCAGTCCATGGGGTCACAAAGAATCAGACATGACTTTGTGACTGAACAACAATATATTTCAAGTCAATGGGGAAAATTTTGTAACCACACAATTTGTTGGTTTAGTCAATGTAATTAAAATATTTCAAGGACTTCCCTGGTGGTTCAGTAGTTAAGACTCTGTTTTCAGTACAGTGGGCTCAGGTTTAAGCTCTGGTCTGAGAACTAACATCCCACACACATACTGTGTGGCACAGTCAAAAAATAAAAAGGAAAATATATTTAAAATTTCATAAATGTTAATATATGATCCTGTTGTTGACCTTAGTATAGTATTTTTAAAGAGTAGGTTGGAAAGAAGTTGGGTAAGTCCTAGAACTGTAATTCCAATATTCCAACCCTAAAATATATAATTAACTACAATGAGTTCAAAACCTTCAGATTTTCATTCCCTATCTGACATCAATAATGCAAAATATCTATTCCCATTTGACTCTGATATTTACATAGTCTTTCAAGAGACTGCATTAGAAGTGACTTAATGACCATGCAGACTCATAGCATCTTGTTGCTTTACAAGCTGACTTCAGATGTATTGGGAAATTCTGTGTGGGAACAAACACTGGCAGTGCCTCTGCCAAGGGCACTGAATCAACATGCCAGAGCACAGTCCTCATTCCCAGCCAGCCAAGCTGGGCACACAGAGCCAGGATCACTGGTTCAGAGCACTCTGCAATGATGTTGGACTGTGGGGCAGATAACCGTATCCACCAAACTGGTCCTGTGGAAGACAGTGTGTTTTTGGTTTTGTTTTGTTTGTTTCTTTGGCCACAATGCATGGCTTGTGAGATCTTAGTTTCCTGACCAAGGACTGAATCCAGAGCTAAGGCAGTGAAAGCACTGAGTCCTAACCACTGGACTGCCTGGGATTCCCAAGCAGTTTGTTTTTATTTTTGAAGTGGTTGACTTTGGATTGTTGGAGTTCCTAAAATGATCTTACAAAGCATTTATATTCTGTCAGTTGATTCTTGGATTCCTCGTCTCTTTGCGTTTTGAAAAATATCGCTACCACATATTCTATGTGGCCTTTTGCCCCTAAAGAATTCAGTGAATTTCTTAATAAAGATGGAAATAAAATAAAACAGTTAAAAAAGAATTATGATATAATCAGATAGACAAAATATACACAATGTAATATTATTCAGTCTTAAAAACAAAGAACATTCTGACCCATGCTGCAACATGGTTGAACCTTGAAGACATTATCCTCAGTGAGATAAGCTGGTCACAAAAGGACAAATACTGTGTGATTCCAATTCCATGAGGTATATATAGTAGTCAGACTTAACAGACACAAAAAGTAGAATGGAGGTTGTCATACTACTACTGGAGCATTGTTCAATGTTTTTTGCTTGTTTGTTTTAAGACTATCTTTTAGAGGTTCCCTGATTGCTGAAGAATTGATGCTTTTGAACTGTGGTGTTGGAGAAGACTCTTGAGAGTCCCTTGGATTGCAAGGAGATCCAACCAGACCATCCTAAAGATCATTCCTGGGTGTTCATTGGAAGGACTGATGTTGAAGCTGAAACTCCAGTACATTGGCCACCTGATGAGAAGAGCTGACTCATTTGAAAAGACCCTGCTGCTGGTAAAGATTGAGGGCAGGAGGAGAAGGGGACGACAGAAGATGAGATGGTTGGATGGCATCACCAACTCAATGGACATGGGTTTGGATGGACTCCGGGAGTTGGTGATGGACAGGGAAGCCTGGTGTGCTGCGGTTCATGGGGTCGCAAAGAGTCGGACACGACTGAGTGACTGAACTGAACTGAACTGATAGCTCAGTTGGTAAAGAATCTGCCTGCAATGCAGGAGACCCTGGTTCAATTCCTGGGTCGGGAAGATCCCCTGGAGAAGGGATAGGCTACCCACTCCAGTATTCTTGGGCTTTCCTTGTGGCTCAACTGGTAAAGAATCTGCCTGCAATGTGGGAAACCTGGGTTCTATCCCTGGGGATCCCCTGGAGAAGGGAAAGGCTACCCAGTCCAATATCCTGGCCTGGAGAATTCCATGGACTGTATAGTGCATGGGGTCGCAAAGAGTCGGACACGACTGAGCAGCTTGCACTTTCACTTTTCACTTTCTTTCAATGTACAGGTTTCTCTGGTGGCTCAGATGGAAAGAATCTGCCTGCAATGCAGGACACCCAGGTTTGATCCCTGGTTCAGGAAGATGCCCTGGAGAAGGGAATGACAACCCATTCCATTATTCTTTCCTGGAAAATCCCTGGACAGAGTAGCCTGGTGGGCTACAGTCCATGGGGTAGCAAAGAGTCAGGTATGACTAAACGACTAAGCCAATTTTCAAGGTACATAATGTAATATTTACAGATAAAATGATATGTTATTTGTCATTTGGGCAATACTGGATACAGTTTTGGCCATGAGTTGTTTAAATTTTTTTTTAAAAAAACCAAGTTATTTAAGCAGGCATTGCTGTTAATCTTATATAAATGAAATAAAATACAGATTACAGATTATCTTTAACCAAAATGTGTTATCTATTACATTATTATTTATACATTTTGGTTTGCCTAAAATATTCAATATCTTTCAGATGTTTTCTTATTATTCTGATGATAAACCTGTTAATATGTTTTCCTTTGTCAGTACTATATTCTACAATATAGAACTTCTATAAAGCATTCACTGTGTTCTTCTGAATAATCCTTCAGCCTAATCAAAAAATAGAGCGGATTCCTTGCGATCATAGAGAAAATTTTAAAAATTAGTCTTTTGGAGTCTAATTCCAGTGTCATTATCTTTTAGGAGTCACTTTTTTTCTTATTATGTAACTTGGCTAGAATTTTTTTTTTAAAGTATAACATCACCATAGAATCTGTCTAAATGCTAGCACAAACTTAATACTAATTTAATTTAGTTTCATCTGAGAGCAAACTTTGGTATATAATTCTCTAAACAGTATACTGCTTGAGAACAAAATTTGCTTTTTTAATCTAGGAAATCAGATCAGATCAGATCAGATCAGCCGCTCAGTCGTGTCCGACTCTCCGCGACCCCATGAATCACAGCACGCCAGGCCTCCCTGTCCATCACCAACTCCCGGAGTACACTCAAACTCATGTCCACAGAGTCGGTGATGCCATCCAGCCGTCTCATTCTCCATCGTCCCCTTCCCCTCCCAATCTTTCCCAGCATCAGAGTCTTTTCCAGTGAGTCAACTTGTCGCATGAGGTGGCCAAAGTATTGCAGTTATGGGTACTAATAAGTATTTGACTAAAAAAAGGATTTCCAGCTATAAGATAAATAAATACTAAGGATGTAATGTACAACATGATAAATATAATGAACGCTGCTGTACATTATATATGAAAGTCATTAAAGGGAGTAATTCCTAAGAATTCTCATCACAAGGAAAAATATATGTTTTTCTTTTCCTGTTATTTTGTATCGTGTGAGATGATGGATGTTCACTAAGCCTATTGTGATAATCATTTCATGATGTATCTATGTCAAATCATTCTGTTGTATGCCTTAAACTTACACAGTGCTATATGTCAATTATATTAATATCTGAATAAAACTAGAAGCAAGAAAGAGAAGGAGGGAGGAAGGAGAGAAGGAGAGAAAAGAATGTTTAGGTCTATGTTTTTGGAGTTCCTATGGTAATCTGTAAACCATCATCGTATACTTGGAAAAGTGTAGTATTACTTTGACTCTGATAATGCATGGATTGGAAAAGAGTCTGATGCTAGGAGGGATTGGGGGTGGGATGAGAAGGGGACGACAGAGAGTGAGATGGCTGGATGGCATCACCAACTCGATGGACATGAGTTTGAGTGAACTCCGGGAGTTGGTGATGGACAGGGAGGCCTGGCGTGCTGTGATTCATGGGGTCGCGGAGAGTCGGACACGACTGAGCGACTGAACTGAACTGATAATGTATAGATTGATACTAATTTAAAATAGTATCTCCCCACTCACTCCATCCCACTTGTGATGGCCTTTGTATTATTCCTGAAGATCTGCAACCCTGTCCGCTAATGAATCCTTCTATTTGGAAATCTCTCTCCTAAGACGTTTGCATGAAATTCCTTCCTGCATTTTTTCTTGTTACCTTCGCTAGAGACCTTCTCTCACCAGATTGGAGCCACACTCTTACCATGTTTAAGTCTCTTTATCCATCTCCTTCTACCCCTTCCTCAAGCACTTACCTTCATCTGGATATGTTTGGTTGTTTTCTGTTTCCCCACACAGGACTGTAACTTCATGAGGCTAGGGGATTTTTTTCACCCCTGAGTAACCTAAGCCTTGGCACATGGTCGGTCACAATTGAATTGAATATTTGTTGAATCAGTGAATGGACAAACAGTTGAAAAGGCATGCATTTAAGAGAGTCTAACTTCCAGCTTGAACAATGAGCTTTAGTCCTATCTTCAGTAACTTCCATGGGAACTCTCATGGAAGTTAATTACATGTATTTTTCATCTTTAAAGTGCATTATAAATAATTTTTTAATACTTCCATGAAACAGATGCTAATACTCTGTTTTATAGCTGGGAAAATGAAAGCACAAAAAAACTAAATCCCAAAAGACCAATGAGTGAATCAATGTCAGAGCTAGATTTAGAGAAGAATTTTGGATATTCAGTCTTGAGCAACCGACTCCCCAAAGTCATTTATCTACGTCTTACACTTGTTACAACTCATTTAAAAGCATTTACTCTTCCTGAGTTTGAAAGCCTCTCAGGTAAGAAATCAGTTTGTTGTGACAGCAGGTGACTCAGTTACTGTAAATGTTCTTTCAAGATCTTGTTCCTTAATCTGTAGCCAGTAATTCCAACAAAGCAAGTTGCTGCCCTAGCAGAAAGTATATGGTCTACAAGCAATTACCAATGAGTTTCATTATGCCCATCCCTCATTTAATTTTAAAATGCTTCCACCACCCCAAATCAATTACAAACACGGGGAAAGCTCTTTATGCACTGTCTGTAAAAGAATTTCTCAAAGTCTAATTTTGCTTTTGATTCTTCAAACGTTATTAGAAATGATGGGACCTCAAAATTCTGTGTGCCAGAGGGTCACACAATCTCATTTTTCATCAAGTAGTTCCTTTTTGTATAGGGACTGCTGCTGCTGCTGCTGCTAAGTCACTTCAGTCATGTCCAACTCTGTGCGACCCCATAGACGGCAGCCCACCAGGCTACCCCGTCCCTGGGATTGTCCAGGCAAGGACACTGGAGTGGGTTGCCATTTCCTTCTCCAATGCAAGAAAGTGAAAAGTGAAAGTGAAGTTGCTCAGTCATGTCTGACCCTCAGCAACCCCATGGACTGCAGCCTTCCAGGCTCCTCCATCCATAGGATTTTCCAGGCAAGAGTACTGGAGTGGGGTGCCATTGCCTTCTCCTTGTATAGGGACAGTGGTTCTCAAATCTGGTTGTATTTTAGAATCATCTGAAAATTTTATGAATACTGATAACTGGATCCTACTCTCAGAGATACTGATTTATTTTATCCAAGGTGTGGCTTCCTTATAGAAACTTCTGAAGTGCAGCCAAATGGGATCTTCTGATATGGCCCAAGAATGGACTCCAGGAAAGAGACAAAGCCAGAGAACCGTGATGTAATGGTTTCTAGATTTCTGTGTAATTCTACATACTTTACCCTAGAGAAGGGAATGGCTACCCACTCCAGTATCCTGGTCTGGAGAATTCCATGGACTGTATAGTCTATGGGGTCGCAAAGAGTGGGACATGACTGAGCGACTTTCACTTTCACACTGCATATTTTGAATTATTACAAAATTGTTAACATCTTACAGTATTCTTCATCCTGGGGTTTTTGCTTTGCTTTTTAGAAGGATCTAGTTTTAAATATGTTTCTAAGTTTTAAGTTACCTTGAGCTAAAATGAAACAGATGTCAAGGTGACACCAACAGCGATGAAGTGTCCGAAACACTTCTTAAAACTATCAAGCTATGGAAATGTGAGATACAATGTGAGCCTACCAGGCTCCTCTGTCCGTGGGATTTTCCAGGCAATAGTACTGGAGTGGATTGCCTTTCCTTCTCCAGGGGATCTTCCCAACCCAGGGATTGAACCCGGGTCTCCCGCATTGTAGACAGACACTTTACTGTCTGAGCCACCAGGGAAGTCCTGAGATAAAATTAATAGTAGTCAAAATTTTGACATGCTACATGAGCCACACAGGATCAAAACAGCCATTTGTATGATACAAACTGTTTACAAAATCATTCTTAGTAATAAACAAAATTCACTCCAAATGTGTTTACTTGTATTTTGGACACATTACGCCTTCATCATCAATCACTCTCACTGGCAGAAAGAAGATGATGTTTGCTTTGCATGTCTGAATGTTCTACCCATTCTAATACCTACAGCTTCAAGTAAAACAGAACCCTGTTGTAACACACTCATTACATTTAGCAATGAAGATCCCTCCACCACAAAAGCATATATGGTTTTCATTTGTTTTCTGTCAACTTCTTACACTTGGTACTTATTTGGTTTGCTCGATTATGACTGGAGCAAAGGCAGCAGAGAAAAATGGATACAAAAGAGGAAAGAATTAGTGAAAAAGAAATGATTTGTAAAAAAAAAAATCAGCACGGAAAAGTACCTGAGCTTCCAGAACCCTCTGGATCTTCAGTCCCTCTGCATCGTGTTTTCATGTCACTTGATTACTTAAGCTCCTTCAAAGAGTTGGTTTCCCCCACTTTGCTCCGGGTTGCTGGGCTTGCAATTGGTATAAGTTCTCTAAATCACTGCAGATGCTGATTGCAGCCAGGAAATTAAAAGACGCTTACTCCTTGGAAGGAAAGTTATGACCAACCTAGATAGCATATTAAAAAGCAGAGACATTACTTTGCCAACCAAGGTCCGTCTAGTCAAGGCTATGGTTTTTCCCGTGGTCATGCATGGATGTGAGAGTTGGACTGTGAAGAAAGCTGATCGCCGAAGAATTGATGCTTTTGAACTGTGGTGCTGGAGAAGACTCTTGAGAGTCCCTTGGACTGCAAGGAGATCAAACCAGTCCATTCTAAAAGAGATCAATCCTGGGTGTTCATTGGAAGGACTGATGCTAAAGCTGAAACTCCAATACTTTGGCCACCTCATGCGAAGAGTTGACTCACTGGAAAAGAGTCTGATGCTGGGAGGGATTGGCGGTGGGAGGAGACAGGGACGACAGAGAGTGAGATGGCTGGATGGCATCACCGACTCGATGGACATGAGTTTGAGTGAACTCTGGGAGTTGGTGATGGACAGGGAGGCCTGGTGTGCTGTGATTCATGGGGTCGCAGAGTCGGACACGACTGAGCGACTGAACTGAACTGAACTGAAGCAACGAGGCTGGTGTCATCATTCGGCACTCCTATTTAAACACTCCCTTAATTCCTCCTGTTTAGTCTGGCTCATTGGGTGTCACCCATAAAAACAGTATGGCTTTTGTAATCACCATTAGAGCAGAGTAGGGGCTGTGACTAATCAGGACACTGTGACTCTGTTATCTTCTGCGAAGTGAGTCAGTTTCAACATAAGCTTTGTGCTCATATGTCACTCCCTACTCTCTGGTGTTCAAGTCTGTATTTGTTCCAGACTCTGGATGCTTTAAAAAAAAAAAAAAAGGCTGTTTGTTTTCTTTATGAAAACATGTTCTATACACCCTCTCAGGAGAAGAACTAACTCTGCAGGAATTTGGAGAAATTCCAAAAATGCTGTCTCACTGTACAGAGTTCCCATGGCAGGGAAGATATTTGTTCCCTCAGTTTGGGGAACTGTACCAATAATTCAACAAGCTCAGGTCAGCACAAACAATACTAATACGAATAACACTAACAAAATCAGGTCAACACTAACAATAACATCAGATATGCAGACGACACCACTCTAATGGCAGAAAGTGAGAAGGAAATAAAGAGGCTCTAGGTGAAGACCATGGATGGAGGAGCCTGGTAGGCTGCAGTCCGTGGGGTCGCTAAGGGTCGGACACGACTGAGCAACTTCACTTTCACTTTTCACTTTCACACATTGGAGAAGGAAACGGCAACCCACTCCAGTGTTCTTGCCTGGAGAATCCCAGGGAAGGGGGAGCCTGGTGGGCTTCCGTCTATGGGGTCACACAGAGTCGGACACGACTGAAGTGACTTAGCAGCAGCAGCAGCAGATGAAGATGAAAGAGGAAAGTGAAACAGCTGGCTTAAAACTCAACATTCAAAGAACTTAGATCATGGCATCTGGTCCCATCACTTCATGGCAAATAGATGGGGGAAAAACAGAAACGAGGACAGACTTTATTTTCTTGGGCTCTTGAGAGAGTCAGTTCCTAGGCAGGTTGATAGACAGTCTGGGGTCCCCGAGGAGGAGAGAGGGGTCTAGGGCTCTCAAGGAGAAAAGGACAAACGTGTTGTTGTTTTTTTTCTTCTCTACATTCCTTAGTCTTAGTCACATAAAATGTTTTTTTCTTTAAGCCCAGAACTGATGATTACACAACAAACTACTCAGTTTAAACTCTGTACTAAGTGAAGAAAGCTGAGTGCCGAAGAATTGATGCTTTTGAACTGTGGCGTTGGAGAAGACTCTTGAGAGTCCCTTGGACTGCAAGGAGATCCAACCCATCCAGTCTAAAAGAGATCAGTCCTGGGTGTTCATTGGAAGGACTGATGCTAAAGCTGAAACTCTAATACTTTGGCTACCTCATGGGAAGTGCTGACTCACTGGAAAAGACTCTGATGCTGGGAGGGATTGGGGGCAGGAGAAGGGGACGACAGAGAATGAGATGGCTGGATGGCATCACCGACTCAATGGAGGTGAGTTTGAGTGAACTCCGGAACTTGGTGATGGACAGGGAGGCCTGGCGTGCTGTGATTCATGGGGTCGCAAAGAGTCGGACACGACTGAGTGACTGAACTGAACTGAAGGATTATAAAACAACAATGTATCCTGCTTGAGGACAGTTTATCCTTCCTGAAAACCTTCTAACTAATCCTGTTATCTTAGAATGTAAATTATAGGAGTGGGTCTAGTAACATCTTTACTAACTTGAGACATTCTTTTGATTTATTGTAATAACTAATTAAAAAAGTATATAACTCCCTTGCTAACACTAGCTAGGGGGCACTCTCTGTCCCCCTTCTGATGTCAATGTCAGAAGCTTTCTCTGTCCCTCTTCATATTTTAATAAAACTCTGCTTCGCAAAATTCTTGAGTGATCAAGCCTGGTCCCTGGTCCCGAAGCTAAATCTTCTTCAGAGATCACAAATCTGACACTGTTCACCATAAGCTATTACTCCCAAATCACTGCAGATGGTGACTGCAGCCATGAAATGAAAAGACTCTTGCTCTTTGGGAGAAAAGCTATGACAAACTGAGACAGTGTATTAAAAAGCAGAGACATCACATAACCAGTAACTCTAGTCAAAGCTATGGTTTTTCCAGTAGTCATGTAGGGAAGTGAGAGTTGGACAACAAAGAAGGCTGAACCCCATGAACTAATGCTCTTGAACTGTGATTCCCTTGGACTGCAAGGAGATGAAACCAATCAATCCTAAAGGAAATTAACCCTGAATATTCATTGGAAGGGCTGATACTGAGGCTTCAATACATTGGCCACCTGATCCGAAGAGCCAACTCAGTGGAAAAGACCCTGGTGCTGGGAAAGATTGAGGACGACCAAGGATGAGATGGTTGATGGCATCATGAACTCAATGGACATGAGTTTGAGCAAACTCCAGGAGATCGTAAGGACAGGGAAGCCTGGCAAGAGCAGTCCATGGGGTAGCAAAGAGTCGGACACAACTGAGCAAATGAACAGCAGGTCAACACACACATGCTGGATTCTTACAATGTACCAAGTACTTTTCACGTATATTACCTTAAACAGTTTATTTTAGAGCAGTTTTTGAATTTTTGTTTCTTTTGGCTGTGCTGAGTCTTCATTTCTGCACGCAGACTTCTCTAGTTGCCAAGAACGAGGGGCTACCCTTGGTTGTGATGCACGGGCTTCTCATTGCAGCGGCTTCTCTGGTTGTGGGCTTCCCTGACAGCTCAGCTAGTAAAGAATCCGCCTGCAGTGCAGAAGACCCGGGTTCGATCCCTGTGTTGGGAAGATCCCCTGGAGCAAGGGAAAGGCTACCCACTCCAGTATTCTGGCCTGGAGAATTCCATGGACAGTCTGTGGGGTTGCAAAGAGTCGGACAGGACTGAACGACTTGAACTTTCACTCTCACTTTCTTGCTGTGGAGCACAGGCTCCAGGGCGCTTGGGCTTCAGTAACTATGGCTCCTGGGCTCTAGAGCACAGGCTCCATGGTTGTGGCACACAGGTTCAGCTGCTCTGTGGCATGTGGGGTCTTCCCAGGGAAGATCTTCTCAGGGATCGAACCTGTGTCTCCTGCATTGGCAGATGGATTTTTTTTTTTTTTTTTTTTTACCACTGACCCACCAGGGAAGCCCAGGAGCAGTTTTATATTTCCAGAAAAATTACCAAGAGTACACAGAGTTTCCAGGTATCCACACCCAGTCTTCCCTATTTCTATTTACATTCAATTCAGTTCAGTTCAGTCGCTCAGTCGTGTCCGACTCTCCGCGACCCCATGAATCACAGCACACCAGGCCTCCCTGTCCATCACCAACTCCCGGAGTTCACTCAAACTCATGTCCATCGGGTCGGTGATGCCATCGAGGCATCTCATTCTCCGTCGTCCCCTTCTCCTCCCGCCCCCAATATCTCCCAGCATCAGAGTCTTTTCCAATGAGTCAACTCTTCTCATGAGGTGGCCAAAGTATTGGAGTTTCAGCTTTAGCATCAGTCCTTCCAATGAACACCCAGGACTGATCTCCTTTAGAATGGACTGGTTGGATCTCCTTGCAGTCCAAGGGACTCTCAAGAGTCTTCTCCAACACCACAGTTTAAAAGCATCAATTCTTCGGCGATCAGCTTTCTTCACAGTCCAACTCTCACATCCATACATGACCACAGGAAAAACCATAGCCTTGACTAGATGGACCTTGGTGGGCAAAGTAATGTCTCTGCTTTTTAATATGCTATCTAGGTTGGTCATAACTTTCCTTCCAAGGAGTAAGCGTCTTTTAATTTCATGGCTGCAATCAGCATCTGCAGTGATTTTGGAGCCCCCAGAAATAAAGTCTGACACTGTTTCCACTGTTTCCCCATCTATTTCCCATGAAGTGATGGGACCAGATGCCATAATCTTAGTTTTCTGAATGTTGAGCTTCAAGTCAACTATTTTACATTAGTATAATTTTTACAAGTAGTGTGATGAAATACTATCATGACAATATTGACATTATTAATAACTATCATCTCTATTCTTCGTATTTCCTTAGTTTTTACCTACTGTCTTTTTTTCTGTTCTAAGACCTCACCTTGGATACATTTAATCATCATATCTTCTTAGGCTTCTGTTGACAGTGACAGATTCTCAGACTTTCTTTTTGGTGAACTTGACAGTTTTTAGGAATAAATAGAATGTCCCTCCATTGAGATTTGTCTAATTCTTTTTTTTTTTTCTCATTAGACTGGGGTTAAGTGTTCTTTTTTTAAGAACATTTTAAAAAATATATTTTATTTTTTTGGCTTCACTGGGTCTTAGTTAGTTGTGGCATGCAGGAATTTTGATCTTTGCTGTGGTATGTGGGATCTAGTTCCCCAACTAGGGTTTAAACCCGGGCCCTTGCATTGTGATCATGGAGTCTTAGCCACTGGACCACCAAGGAATTCCCCTGGGGCTAAGTGTTCGTAAGAGGAAGACGCCAGAGGCAGCAGAATGCCATTTTCATCATATCATGTCAAGAACATAAACTATCAGCATGGGTTATTATTGTTAATGTTACCCTTAATCTCTTGGCCGAGGTAACATTTGTCAGGTTCTGCTATGATTACTTGACAATTTGCCCTCTTTTTCCACTTTTCCATTCTGTAACCTTCACAAGGAAGTCACAATGCACAGTTCACACTTAAGGAGTAGGGAGTTATGATCTATCTCCTTGAGGGTGGATTATCTACATAAATTATTTGAAGATCCTATTTATTTATTCATTCATTTTCTGTATCTGCACAGACTCACGGTTTTTAAAAATATACTTTTATACACCTGTGTCTCTTTTGCTGTCTCGTATACAGGGTTATCGTTACCATCTTTCTAAATTCCATATATATGCATTAGTATACTGTACACGTCTATAGAACAGTCTTTGGGACTCTGTGGGAGAGGGTGAGGGTGGGATGATTTGGGAGAAAGGCATTGAAACATGTATATTATCATATGTGAAACGAATCAACAGTCCAGGTTTGACGCATGATACAGGATGCTCGGGGCTGGTGCATGGGGATGACCCAGAGGGAGGATAAGGGGAGGAATGAGGTGGGAGGGGGGTTCAAGAAGGGGAACACATGTACACCCAGGGCGGATTCACGTTAATGTATGGCAAAACCAACCAATATAATATTGTAAAGTAATTAGCCTCCAATAAATAAAATACACTTTTAGTTATAATCCACTACTTAAAAAAATTTTTTTTAATTGGAGTATAGTTGCTTTATTCTGCTGTGTCAGTTTCTGCTGTATAGCAAAGTGAATCGGCCATGTGTGTACATACATATCTCCCCTCTTTTTTGGATTTCCTTCCCACTTAGGTCATCACAGAGCACCAAGGAGAGTTCCCTGTGCCATACAGTAGGTTCTCATTAGTTATCAGTTTTATACATAGCAGTGTGTATATGTTAATCCCAGTCTCCCAGTTCATCTCACCCGTGCCCTTTCCCCTTTGGCATCGGTATTGGTTCTGTATGTCTGTGTCTCCAGTTCTACTTTGCAGATAGGATTACCTACACCATTTCTCTAGATTCAGCATATATGGTTAATATACAATATCTGATTTTCTTCTTTTGGACTTACTTCACTCTATATGAGTAGGAGAAGGAAATAGCAACCCACTCCAGTACTCTTGCCTGGAGAATCCCACGGACAGAGGACCCTGGTAGGCTATAGTCCATGGGGTTGCAAAGAGTTGGACACGACTGAGTGCCTTCACTTTCACTTTTCACTTTCTTTCACTCTATATGATAGTCTCTATGGCCATTCACATCTCTATAAATGATACAGTTTCATTCCTTTGTATGACTGAGCAGCATTCTATTGTATATATGCATCACATCTTCTTTATCCATTCCTCTGTTGATGTGAACACTTTTAAATTTCTTGCTGAAGATTTTCCAGCTTTGACCACAGGGAACCTTTCAGTTGGCTCCTTGTTTCTTTGACATGGTCCTTCATTGTGGTTTTTCTTCAGCGCTTCTTCAGTTTCTGGCTCTATAAGATGCTCCAAGTTCATCTTGCATATTTTCTGCCACAGTCTTAGGATGAGCCATTTCTTGAGACGCCCCAGTTCCTTTTATTGGAGGATGGTATTGGAAATCAAGATCTGGGTGATAAATGTGCTCATTGCTACTGGAGTGTTTCTGCTTCTCAGCTGAAAGAGGAACTATATGTATGTATACTAACCCATGTATTGACACATATCCTTCAGTATTTCTATACATAACTATTTGCATATATATTAATCAAAGCCTGAAATCATATAGATACTTTCACCTCAAACCCATTACCACATAGATCATTATAGCCTACTTCCCTTGCTACAACAGGGAAAAAACTATTTCTCACCATCCATGTCTATGTACTTAACTGTTCAATTCTGGTACACATGTATTTCAGAATTGTTGTTAACCTGAACTCCTGTGGGAGGCAACTGCATCAATACAGTGGTTTTCCAGAGAGTATGGAAAACATTATTCTGGACAGCCATGAGCCTGGTATCACTGAACGGTTTTCTACCGAGGAAGAACGAGGAATGCATAAAGACCGTTAATGGATTAGTGCTCTCCACCATAGAAAGCATGGCAGGTCAGGGCGGAGAAAAATACAGTGGGGTTCATTTTGAATTTTAGCTGAGTTTCTATGAAAAAGGCATTTGTTCTCTTCCTTGGACTGCAAAACTTTTGACACAAAGCTCATGTTCTCTTCTGCCACTGGTCAGTTCCACCTTCTTTCAGCCTCCACAGCCATAATCATGATAACAGAAGGGGAGCAGCTTTACCGGGTACATTACAACACGCGAGGTGAGAGGGCACAGCTGGGTAATAAGGTGGTGAGGGATGGATAAGCAAAGTATTAGCTAGTTGCTGGTCAGCTGGAGGTAGCAGAGATTGCAAATAGGTACTGACAGGTCCGACGTAGTCATTAAATAAGGGGGAGATCTGAGTGATGGAATGGGAGTTTACAGTTGACTGCTGCTGCTGCTAAGTCACTTCAGTCGTGTCCGACTCTGTGTGACCCCATAGATGGAAGCCCACCAGGCTCCCCCGTCCCTGGGATTCTCCAGGCAAGAACACTGGAGTGGGTTGCCATTTCCTTCTCCAATGTGTGAAAGTGGAAAGTGAAAAGTGAAAGTGAAGTCGCCCAGTCGTGTCCGACCCCTAGCGACCCCACGGACTGCAGCCTACCAGGCTCCTCCATCCATGGGACTTTCTAGGCAATAGTACTGGAGTGGCTTGCCATTGCCTTCTCCGACAGTTGACTGCTAGTGAGGTTTTATCCACAGCTTTGACAGGTCTGTGCCCTTTCATTGGTCTATTACCAAATCAGCTGCCAACGTGCTGTTTTCATCCAATGACACTAGGCAATTCTAAACAAAACCAAAAAGCAACCTTTCACAGCCACTCTCCAGACCTGACCTGGTATCTAGAAAGTGTTATGCCAATATATGGGAAAGAGCAAGCAACTCTACATAGGGACATTGAAAGTTTTCCCCGTCACATGAGAAGATTCACATTCGAGATTCTTGGAGACAGAGAATGGCATGGTAGAAGGAATGGAGGCTTTGAAGATTCATTCATCTCGGTTTGAATTCAAGCTCTGCCACTTAACAGCTGTGAAACGCTAAGCAAACTATTTGCTGTGGTTTGTAATCTATTTTAATGTAAATTATTATACATAATATATTAAATTACTAGACTATATTATTATACATAATATATTAAAATATCAAAACAGTGTATGTTATTAATATTTAAAATTATATGTAACAAAGCCTACAGAATTTTATATTTATAGCACAAAGAGTGAATCATAATATATGCAAATTTATAAATCGTTTAGAGGAGGGTGAGGGATCCTTAGATAGAACACAGCATTGACAAACTAATTTCTCTGTATTAAATGTATAAAGCAGCCTCCTGGCGGGAGGGGAGGGTGGCAGGGAATCAAGTGTTCATCTAAGTAACTCTGGAAATGAGTGGAGTCTGTCAGACTACAGGCAGAAGAAACTGTCCATGAACATTGTGGTCCAGTTGGAAGTGGGATGTGAAACTTCCAGGGGTGTCCTGAAAGGGAGGGGACACCCTTCTTACTTTTCTTCTTTCCTGCTGAGCACAGTAGGGCACCATGTCCAGCAGGAACCCACACCTGGGGCAAGGTGGAAGCCAGGGTTGAGGACAGGAGAAACTCATCTTTTCGTGACTGTGGAGCCAGCATACTAGCTGAGTTCACACGGAATGACAAAGACATTTCTGCCTTACTTAACCCACTCTTGTTCTGAATGTCACAAAGGAACCTAATCCCAACGAATATAGATTTTACTTGTATCTTTTCCTCCCTGCTTCTGTCCTTCCACCCATCCCTGAATCCCTCACAAAGTGAGGGTACATAGCTTTTCACTATATAACCCTCCTTCTAAGGCACTCTGCGGTCTTCTTAAGCACCTAATTCTAGCCAGTGAAAGGGGGACATAGAGTGGAATCCTGCTCACAAGAAGATTATGCCCTCGAATGGAGTAATAATTAGGAACATAATTCGCATGAACTCATCATCTTCACAAAAGAATTTTTAAATGAGCTGAAGGACAGTACAAATTTAGATTTTATTTCTTTTATATCAAAATTATATACTTATTGGGTTTTGAGAGAAATGTAAAGCATAACCTTTAAAAATTAAAGCAACATGGTGGGAATGTAAATTTAGTGAAGCCACTATGGAAACCAGTATGGAGGTCCCTCAAAAAAAACTAAAAACAGAATTACTATACAATCCAGCAATTCCACTTCTGGGTGTTTTTCAAAGGAAAACAGAAAGAGAAATTTGAAAAGATACACGCATGCCTATATTCATCGCGGCATTATTTACAATAGCCAAGACATGGAAGCAACCTAAATGCCCATCAGCAGATGAATGGATAAAGATGTGAGAGATATATATATATACATATATATATATATATATATATATACACATATACAATAGAACATTACTCACCCACAAAAAAGAATGAATCTTACCATTTGCAACAACATGGATGGAACTAGAGGGTATTAAACTGAGTAAAATAAGTCAGACAGAGAAAGAGAAATACCATATGATTTCACATACAAGTATAATCTAAAAAACCAGAGAACTCAACAAACATAACTAAACAGAAACAGGTAGAGAACAAACAGGTGGTTGCCAGAGTGGAGGTGGGAAGAGGGGAATAAATGAAAAAAAAAAAGGTAACCATGTGAGGTAATGAATGCTAAGCAACTTGACTACGATGATCATCATTTTACAACAGACATTAATGTGAAGCCATCACATTGTGCACTTTAACCATGCAATTTTTATTATACTTCAGTAAAACTGGAAAAAAAGATTTTGAAGCAAATAAAAGGCAAAAATAAATAAAAAATAAATTAAAATGCAAAGCAACACAAAATTAAAACACTAACACATTGGTTTGGAAAGTGGTAAGTTTGTGGTCTAAAACAGTAGAAATAATAAGAAAATAGTCCTTCATGATTGACATACGTTTTTCAAGTATTTCCATAAACAGGCACTAATAGTCTAAAATCTCTCTTTCTTTCTCCCCCTAGCTCCTGCCCTGGACTTCTGATGTTACACTGGATTTAGCAATTACAAGTCTGTTTATGGAATAACGGAGCAGAAAGGAAGGATGGCAGTTAATAGTCGCTATGTGTCCATTTCAAAACGGTTACCTAGCAACAGTTGGAGCTTAGGGCTGCAAGGACTACTGCCAGAGGCTTACAGTTAAAAAGCTTGCTTGAGCTACATACTTGCTGCACTAAACATCTCTTCTGCATAGTTTTCAAAATAAGAATCACTATTTGGAGTCATGCGGGCTGATGTGCAACGGACCATCTGTTTTATTTTTCTCTCCCTGTGACAGGAGAATGTACTTGCGGTGTTCACAGCAAACCACTTAGGTTGTGAGGGGAAAGTTTGATGGTATTTGAAGCCAAAACAAAATCTCTCTCAAAATTCCCAGATACAAGGGATAGCAGCTCTCTGAGTTTGGAAATAGATTTTTTTTTTAAAGTCCACTTTTAAGTAAGAAAACAGTTTCCTGAAACCCACAGAAGTAAGTTTGAAGAGTTTAAATCAGTGGTAAGTAATTTTCACTGGAGTTAAGTATCATTCTGAGAGCACTCTAGGGACTTCCCAGGTGGCACAGTGATAGGGAATTCACCTCCCCATGCAGGAGACGCAGGAGACACTGGTTCAATCCCTGGGTTAGGAAGATCCCCTGGAGGAGGAAATGGCAGTCCACTCTAGTATTCTGACCTGGAAAATCCCATGTACAGAGGAGCCTGGTGGGCTACAGTCCACTGGGTCACAAAAGGTCAGACACAACTGAGCATGCATACACAAGAGCACTGTAATCAATATAGCCCCCCACATTTTCATGTCTTTATGTTCAGTTTCAGGAAACTAAGACAAATATCTATAGAAGGAGATGTATAAATGCAGGATGTATTACAGTGGTTATGGTATTTGATATTTACATCTAGTCATTAAGCTGCACTTTTATTTCCTTTGGTTTAAGCCTCTCTCCTTGTTTACACCTATTTTCTATCTACATTTCAAAATTAGGAAAATATTTCAAATGTATGATTTCTTGGTAAAGTCTCTGGAGCTTTTTATTCTCTTGAAAGAAAAGCCTCTTGATATGGTTTGAATACACATCACATGCTGAATGGGTTAGGAATCTATTAAAAATCTAATTTGTAGGGACTTGGATATTTGTATACACAATAGATATCTGTACATGATAAAGTTCATAGCAGAATTATTCAAAAATAACAAAAAGGTGGGAAACCTGGGTCTATCAAAAGATGAATGGATAAACAAAACGTGGCTTGTATGAAAAAACAGAATAGTATTCATCCCTAAAAAGGAAGGAAATTCTGACACAAGTGCCAATGTGAATGAACCTTGAAGGCATGATGTTAAGCGAAATAACCCAGGCACAAAAGCATAACTATTGTATGATTTCTCTTGTATGGGGTACGTAGAATCTTCAGATTCATAGAAATGGAAAGCAGAGTGGTGGTTTTCAGGGACTGGAGTGAGAGTAGGGGCAGGGAATGATGGAGTTATTGTTTGTTGGCTACAGAGTTTCTGTTGGAGAAGATGAAAACGTTCTGGAGATGGACAGTGGAGATGGCTGCACAACTCTGTATATGTAGTTGATGCTAATCAACTATACAGCTAAATCTAAAGTGGTAGATTTCACTTATATATATTTTACCACAATTTTTAAAAATTCCAAAGCATTTATTTGGTCCGGACCAAATGTTAACAGTACTCTGATTTTTCCAACCTACTGTGGGGACTGTGTAATGAACAGAGGGACCATGCTATCGAAAGAACAAGATCCTGCCTGATTCTTGCTGGGAACTCTGGTATCAGATGAACAATAATTTTTTTTTTAAAGTGAAAGGATGACTCTTTTGAGGAGGGAAGGGATTAACAATATGTATTCTAACAAATATCTTTTGTGTTGTTTCCTCCTTGGTCTTTTTCCTTCAATGGCCAGACATTCAAATTTGTCTATCCTGAAGAGTTAAACAAAATATATTTAAAACTGAACAAGACTTGAAATTGTATTTTGCTATTGCTTTGTCTAAGCAGAACTTTTGTAGATTTGACATGGCTTTTGTAATTGATCCTGTTCAGAAATATAATGATAATATCACCAGATTTGCTTGTTTTCACATCTGGGCCCTAAACAGAAACACTGAGATATTGTCACACAGAGATATAGCCATGCTAATTATAGTGCCCCGGGTTAATCACAACCCCAAATGAAGACCAGATTCGAGTTTTAGGCTCTTTTGAGTCACATGTTTATGATGTGTACTTTTTACAAAGAAGAATCACTTTATTTAGAAGCATGATTTTCATCTTTTGATATATATTATCTTTAATCTTTATCCCTCTTGCAAAAGTAAAGTGTATCTATTCAATATTATAGGAAAATCAGGAAACACATGTAGGCCTAATAAGTCCTAGGACCCAACATAATCCAATGGCCACAGAGAATTCCATCGAAGAAGCATGGTAGGCTAGCCTGTCTGCCTCTAATGGTGCTGTGCTGATTATGTTCTATTTGTTGCACCCCATTTCCTCCAGAAGCACTCCCCCAACCTCCCCTGTGCTGCTTCATCCTCTTAGAAGCCATGCCTCATATACACAGCTCGTATACACATCATGTCACCTGGGTTTCCTGCCTTCTGCTTAGGTTCATCCAATGGGAAGACAAGTAGCCCCACATTTTCACATTGCAAAGTAACTACTTCCCAGAAGAAATATGGAGTCCTACTTGAGGATTGTCCAAAAGTAGATCTTGAAACAAGGCCTTGAGTGCAAGTCATTTATTTAGGGGGGTGATCCCAAGAAACAGCGGTAAGGAAATGAGGAAGAGAAAAAAAGAAACAAGATGGTATATTGTCAAGCAAGTCACGCTGTGGGCAACTGAAATTTGATCTCTCGGGAGAAACCAAGGAGAAATTTTAGAAATAGTGAAGATTATGCATCTCAGAACTGTCACCCTGTGAAGGGTGAGTAATTTATCATCAATTTTCATCTGTCATTATGGTGGATGACCCAGGGACAGCATATGTGACAATTTAAGGGATATGCCATTGATTTCTCCAAAGGAGTTGTTGGAAGGACAGAGTCAGTGGAGTGGGAGGAGTTGATGCCAAAGTGCTTCAGAGAAAGATGTGGAGATGATGTGTGTGGACAGTTCTTTCAGAAAGCTTGATTCTGAAAGGGAGGAGAGAGAAGGGGCTGTGGCCCAGAGGCTGTAGGTTTACAGCAATGTTTTTCAATCTGGGATCTTTCAAAGTATTCTCAGTCCATCAGACCTGAGAATTTAAACACACACACACACACACACACACACACAGACCATGCAAATCGTATGCCCTGACACACACACACACACACACCCCCCATGCAAATCGTATGCCCTGACACACACACACACACCCCATGCAAATTGTATGCCCTGACACACACACACACACACACACACACACACCCCATGCAAATCGTATGCCCTGAATGCCCACTGGTAACTGAAAACTACTTGGGGATTTCAATTGCTCTGATCATATTTGTGTTTACCATCAAGTCGCAGCCAGGCAGTAACACTTTAAAGAAGACTTTTCAACAGAAATTGTCCCTGCTGAACCAGAAAAAGGATGATCTCCACAGAAGTAAACATCTGTTTCTGTGTTGACAAGGAGAACACCAATCCTGTCTTGTGTGTGACGTGTTCCAGCTTTGGAGATGTTGGAATCAGAATGAACGTTCCTCATGGAAAATGCTTAGATCTTAGAAAAGACACTGAGACTCAAAGAGAACAAAGAGAAACAGAGGGAAAAAAATATTGGGGATGAGGGATTTGTAATATTAAAACAGGAACACAAGCCGAAAGCTTGACCACATATAACCACTACATCACTCTGACTACTATAGGACACCTTTCCAGAAATCAGCTCTGTAAACTTCCAACCCTGAAGGACTCAAGGACTTGATTTTCACAGAGGAACTACTTTAGTGGGTACAAAAGAGAATGTCTTAAGCAAGATTCAGTGGCATTGGGCTCCCTGGTGGCCATGGCAATATTGGAGTTGGGAACATAAGATGGAAGCAAGATGTAAAAGCCACGTGTTTGGCCATCCCAGAGAATCTTCTTGTCCGTATGAGAATGCAGACCATAAACATGATTTAGTGTGTATGTGCAAAAAGCAAAGAGAATCTGTCATTGGTAATCTCAAGATTCTGATGTCTAATAAGAAAGCTGAAGAACTTAGAGTCAATGATTAGAATAAATCATCTTAGAAGTATTCAGTGTTAAAAGTAGTTTTACCAAAAAGACAAAACACGAAAAGACATACCCCCCCCCAACACATGCATATACCCACAGAAGAAAAACACTTTAACAGCACAACTATTTGCAACTTGTTATCTGGTCTTTCCAGTCTTGATCTAGAAGCCTATGTTTATTAAATCCTATGGTCAATGTGTTGAATATTTCATGAGTAATCCCAGACAAACCACGTCAGCTCCACTAGTCTGTTTTCCTATCAGCAAACAGGGAGAACTGCCTCAATTTCACAAGGTTATTATGAAGCACAAGTGAGATAATGTAACATAAACACAATTTGTAAACGCTAAAGTGTAAGATTATGAGATATAATACTCACGTGATTGCTTCTTACATGCTTTTTATGGGTCATTTTCAGTGGTTACAAAATATTCAAATTGAATTGCTATCACTGTTTATTTAAACACTGTCTAATTGTTGCTTATTCCTGCTTTTTGCTATCATAAAAAAAGCTGATTACATACATCTCTGCATGATTAGCATTTTTCCCTTCTGAAATATTTCCTTAAAATGAATTCCTGGAAGAAGAACGGCTGAGTCCAAATAGTAGCTGGGGTATTCTTCTTTAGATGATGTGCATCTTCGTACAACACCCCTACCCCATCCAAAACTTAATTATGATACACCACAATTCAGACAAATTAAAAATTAAATCTAATCCTGGTGATGGCATAAAATCAGTATATACAAAAACCATATCATAATTTTTGAAAGGCAAATAGTTAAGATTTTCTCTGATCCTGGATCATGTCTCCCACTGGCTAAAAAATCCTCTTTTTGAAATGCAAAGACCCTGACCTGTTAACCTTCTTTTTCAGTTTTAGCATCCTCTATTTACGTGAGACCTGGTTTTCAGAGAATAAATGTCTTCCCATTTGAGGCTTCGGGCATCGTCTTTTCAGTTGGATCAGATTCAGAGCAAAGTAACTTTGGTCAGAGGACTGTTTGCTACACAGATTTTTAAGGTTAAAGCCAGGGACATTAATTTTGTGCCACATGTATATAAAATACAATATATCCCTCATGATCTGGCTCAGTTTTCTGGAAATACTGTCTTAATGTCTGTAAGGTATATGCAGATTCCGAGGCTCCTGAGCTCCACATGCTCACAATGTCAATTGTGATATTGTTTTTGGAGGCTTAAATGCTCAGAACGGCAGGAATTTTTTTTTTAATTGAAATTTTGCTTTCCTCCAGGGCATTTCTTTAGGGATGGCTGCGGGAATCAAATAAGTATCTGACCAAAGAAATATGGTTCAGTAGAAACTTTACCTATAAGATGTTTCAGGGGGATTTTACTTATATCACTAATGAAGGGACTAGTGTGGTTGATTATTGAATGATGAACTCCACGTGGATCATTTTGCCTCTCTAGATATTTCCTTTTTATTTTTCAAAAAATGTTTGATCTTGCCATATGGCATGCAAGATCTTATTTCCTGACCAAGGATCGAACCCCTGCAACAGAAGCTCAGAGTCGTAACCCCTGGACTGCCAGGGAAGGTCCCAGATAGTTCCTTTATAAATGGCCTGAGAGGGAATTAGGAGGCGTGCTGTGATTCATGGGGTCGCGGAGAGTCGGACACGACTGAGCGACTGAACTGAACTGAACAGTGAAAAAGTGCAGGCTAAGAGATGCCTCTGGTTTCAGCTTTCCCACTAAACAGCTACAGTAACCAAGTTACTATTTGAGCTTCAGTTTCTTCAGCTACAAAGTTGAATGTAACACTCAATCTTTCTATATGCAGTAAAGGTCATTTAGAGAGCCAAATAATATAGAAAGTCTTTTTCTAAAAGTTGTGCTGTTGTTGTTCATTGCATTTGTGTGTGTGTGTGTCTGTATGTGTGTTGGTAGAGCTTCCTACTTCTCTAGTTCTACCTCTCTAGTATCAGTCATTGAAAAACAGGTTGGAAAAAACAACAGTGTTCTCCTATGTTTGGGCAAATAGGAATCAGGCCACCTTGACCTCATGGTCACAGAGAGATTGCCAGAAAACCTGCAAAGCTGCCCAAATAGTTTGTGTGGCTGAGAGGAAGATGCAAAAAGCGGTGGAGAAAGTTAATGCCTGTTCAGAGGTGAACAGTTACTGCCAAGGTGCTGCATGTACTAAATGCTACAGTAACACCTGCCTGGCAGTCACTGTCGGCTCTTACAGAAATGGCCAGTAGACTTATCTAGGGAGGTTGCTGTCGTTGTTGTTCAGTTGCTAAGTCGTGTCCCACTCTTTGCGACTCCACGGACTGCAGCATGCCTGCTTCCCTGGCCTCCACTATCTCCCGGTTTCTCAAATTCACGTCCACTGAGTTGGTGATGCTATCTAACCATCTCATCCTCTGTTGCTCCCTTCTCCTCCTGCCCTCAATCTTTCCTAGCATCAGGGTCTTTTCCAATGAGTCGGTTCTTCACATCAGGTGGCCAAAGTATAGGAGTTTTAGCTTCAGCATTAGTCCTTCCAATGAATATTTGGGGTTGAATTTCCTTAGGATTGACTGGTTTGATCTCCCTGCAGTCCAAGGGACTCTTGTAAGTCATCTCCACACCACAATTTGAAAGCATCAATTCTTTGGTGCTCAGCCTTCTTAGTACATGCACTCTGCAGGGCTGTGTGGTCATCCAAGTGGCCTCCGGCTCACCCAGGCAGCACACCTCTGCAAATATCTGTTAGAGTCACACTTTCATTTCTCCCTAAAACTTCACTAGCGCTGCCACCTGGTTGAACACCATGCTGCTGCTTTACACCCTCCTCAGCTCCAGGTGGAACCATCTTCTGTTGGCTTTCAGGTGCCTTTCCCTGGCTCTCTGCCTGGAAGGTTCTTGCCCCTGCTTGCTAGCCTGGTACACTGGTAAGTCTGTCACCATTCAACATCCAGCTAAAGTGTCTCTTCCAGGTGTTGTGTCACTTCCTCCTTCTAACTGCCTTAGCACCCAAGACAATACTATCTACACAGGACAGCGGGAGTTTCTTGGAACCACGCATTTCATCTTGATGTCTGTATTTCCAGCACAGAATCCGGCAAACAGGTGCTCAGTCCATACTTAGACCTGCGTTCTAATCTTCTCATCTGCAATTCCTATTTAGAACAGGGGGAGGGGAGGAGGAGCTTTAGATGAAAAAAGTTGTGTAAACTGCCCTGGGAGAATCTATATGAAACCATGTTCAAACTTCAATTTGCTTTATGGAAACTCATCTTTAAACAAAGGAAAATGGGACCAGATGACATAGGGTCTCTTTTAGTTTCAAAGATCTTATCTAAGAGGAAAGTCCCTCCACATGCAACCCCCAGTTCACTCTCCCATGAATTTCTCTTACAACTTTTTTTTGGGGGGTTGTGCTGGATTGTCATTGCTGCACGTGGACTTTCTCTAGTTGCAGCGAGAGAGGGCTACTCTTCATTGCAGTGCAGGGACTTCTCATTTGCATGGCTTCTCTTGTAGTGGAGCACGGGATCTAGGGCACACTGACTTCAGTGATTGCAGCTCCTGGGTTCTAGAGCAGAGGCTCAGTAGTTCTGGTGCAGTGGCTTAGTTGCTCTGAGGTATGTGGGATCTTCCCAGATCGGGGATCTGGCAGGTGGACTCCTATCTACTGTACCACCAGGGAAGTCCTCTCTTACACTTCTGTCAACCAAGGGCCTATTTAGGTTAACAAATTGCTCTTTTAAGAAGCTTCATTACGTGCTGGGAAAGCTAAGCCTTATTTACCCTTCAGTGCAAATTATTCTAAATAGAAATTTTGCTGTGGAAAGCCACATGCTGGGGGCAGTGAGAATACTTCGTTGTTTGCTTATTGAAGTATAACTGACTTACAATGTTATATTAGCTTCATTTTGTCTTTTGTTTATTGAAGTATAAATGACTCACAATATTGTATTAGTTTCAGGAGTACAACAGAATGACTCGATATTTTTGTACAATACAAAATGATCAGCACATGGAGAAGCGTACTTTGAATGGAGGACTCTCCAGGCATATAGGTTACAGCTCTAATGCTAATTAGCACTTCTGCACTGCAATCCACTTTTGGCCCAGATTCCTGGCCTGTGCAAAGCCATTCTCCATGGTGTAAAGAAGCTGGGCATCCTTGCCAGGCAAAGCTTATTTCAAATCCTGGCTCTGTCACATCCTGGCTCTATGACTTGGGTGTGTTACTCAAATTAAAGAGAGTCTATTTTTTCACCCATAAAATGGTGAATATATACCTCACAGGTTTCCAGGGGGATTAAATGCGATGATGGGGCTAAGGGCCTGCCATAGAGCAAGTGCACATAAACAGGGACTATTACAACTTTGTATGACCCCGGGGTTCCCCAGACTTGCCAGCAGTAGGTCTGGTTGATTGGTTATTGGGTCTTGCTCTGAGCTGGAGGTGGGTTGGTGTGAGAGTGGTTTGGTGGTAGGACGGGAGGCCTAGTGGATACCAGTCATGTACGGCACACTGTGGGGCCCTGAGGTTTGATCAGCTAGGGGTGACACACTTTCCAGGAGCTCCAGGAAAATCATCAACCCACAACCTGCCCGTGACCCTAGATTCTGGAGGGTCTTGCACTTGAAGATCTCTTCCATTCCTAGCCTGCTTACCTATGGAAACCACTGCACTTTATAAAGCTGTGAAATACTCAGAATTTTTTATTTCAGACGTAAAATGCCAGAATCAGTTTTGCACCTGTAAACACTCTATCTCACCTTTGGAAGTGAAGCCCATAGAAGGTTATTTCTCAAAGTGGGTGTTCACAGCAGCTACACCTAGGCCCCATCTCAGACTCTGAATCACGCTCTGAGATAGGGATGAAGAGCCTACACTGAGTCAGGTCCTCCCAGGTAATTTTGGCACATGCACCCTGAACCCTTGCTTCTGCAAGTGCATCACCTGGGAGCTTATAAGAAATGCAGACGCTCAGGCCTTGCCCAGACCTACTGAATCTGCACTTTTAAATAACTGCGCTAAAATAGGCATAACACAGAATCTGCCATCTTAACTGTCTTTAAGTGTACAGTTCAGGAGTGTTAAGTATATTCACATTGTTGTGTGACCAGTTTCCAGAAGTCTTTCCATCTCGCAAAACTGAAACTCTGTACCCATTAAGACAACTCTGCATTTCCTCCCTGCCCCCCACGCCAGCCAGTGGCAACCATACAGAACTGCAATTTGACAAGTTTCCCAGCTGATTCATATGCCCATTAAAGGCTGAGAGGCACTGCCCTAAGTATGAGACCCACACATCATAAAATTAGGAGCCACTGTGACTTTCTTGAGGGACCCAGGCTGTGACCTTGAGTCAGGCAATGGAAACCAGCCAGCAATGACTAGACTCTGCAGACAATTCTGATGCATGCTCAAGTGGTTTGAGGACCCCTGCTTTAGCCCAGTGATTTGCACACTTGCCTACACACTAAAACCATCTACGAACTTCAAACTTCACGCCCGAGATCCATCCCAAACCAACTAACTCCACTCTCTAAAGGCAGAGCCCAAGTAATCTGTATTTATGAGAGCTCTCTCAGTGATTCTGATAACTCAACCAAGTTTCAGAACCACTGATCTCGACAGACGAAGGAGGCTGTTGGGATTCTGTGCCATGTGTAAGGTCGGACCCTGGTGGCCTTCTTGGCTTCCCCTTCCTGGTGGCCATCTTGGCTCCTTCTTCCCCTCTTCATCTCCCGCCGGAGGGAAAAAGTCCCGCCAAACCGCTGAGGAATCTCTGATGTAATAACCCTCTGCCGAGATCTGCCCTCCTTCCTGACCTCCAGAGCGACCAACCCGGTCTCGCCACCTGGACTGGCTGACCATTCACAATCTCGCATTCCGGAGCTTTGCCTTATTTAGGCCTGTCCAGGTTATATGATGTCACTTCCTGCCCCGAAGACATAAAAATCGCACTCTGCCATAAAAATCGCACTCTGCCTTTGTTCGGGGCAGAACTCCTTGTGGCCATTCTTGCGGTGGGTGGGTTCTGCCCGAGAGCGCACTGCCAATAAAGCCTGTTAACTTTTCTTCAGTGTCTGGGCTATTTTTCTTACAGCCTGCGACGCCCGTTCTTTAGACCTTACACCATGCATGGAATCCAGGGCAATGATGGCTCCAGGGAAGACATGTGAATGACTGCTCCGTTAAAAAAAAATAACTAGGAACTTCCCTGGTGGTCCAGTGGTAAAGAATCCGCCTTGCAATTCAGGGGACTCAGGTTTGATCCTTGGTCGGGGAACTAAGATCCCACACACCGTGAAGCAACTACACCTGCGTGCCGCAACTACCAAACCCCAAGAGCTCTGGAGCCCGTGTGCCACGACTAGAAAGTCTGTGCCCCGCAACAAAAAAGATCCTGTGTGCCACAACTGACGGCTGAGGCAGCCAAATAAATACATAAATAATTAAACAAATTTTAAAAAGCTGGCCTTGTGAAAAGAAATGGCTGTCCTCTGAGAAGCCCTCACCCCTCCCATTGCCTGTCATTATTTCCTGTCACAGGGCTCTGCTTATTTTCTTCACAGCATTTACCACAATTGGTAATTATCATGCTTCTTGTCTGCCTCCTCTCACTAAACCAGCACCTGCCTCTGTGTAAGAGCCAGGTTCAGAGCTCTGGCTCACCTCCCCCTCTCACAGAGCCCCTGATAAATATTCCAGCGAGCCAATCAATCCTGCGATGGCACCGATTTTCCCTGCCTGGTGCCTTCTGACAGTGAAAGCAGTCACTAAACTGCCAGGACTGAGAGAATCATGGTGGGGTGGAGGGAGGAACTGCGGGTCTGCATGGAGCAGTCAAGGTCAGTGAGGAAGAGTTTTCCCAGGGACGCGAGGCCAGTGCAGATAGCGGTGTAGATGGATTCACTGGGTGAAAATCAGAATTCGTAAACGAGTGGTAGGGACTCTGAGGTAGTGAACTCTTGACTATACAAATGTGAACTCATCTAGAACCTCCCAGCTAGTGATGCTTGGACAACAACACGTTTATACAACACTCTTCCACCGTGACTCCCATCCCAGGTGGAATTCTGTAATGGAAAAAGCATAGATTTTGGAAGAGACCCACATTCCAATTCTGCTCCCTCTTCTAGCTGGCTGTTCAACAACAAGAAGTTACTTATGTGAGCCTCAGATTCCTCATCTAAAAAAGTGGAATAACAATGATTATCCCACAGATTACATAAAGTTCCTGGAAAAGTACCTGACAGAACACAGCTCGATGAATGTTAATTCCCCAGTCTGCAATCTGGATTTACTAAACTACTCTTTTACAAACCGCTTCTTCCTTTACTTTCTTCTAAAAGTAATTTCTATTGGCATATAGTTGCTTTACAATGTTGTGATAGCTTTACTGATCCTCTACATGGTTGAATGGCAAAAAAAGAAAATCACAAATTGACTTGTGGATTGTTTTCTATCACTGTACTGAGAGCTCTTGTATACTGAATACATGAAAAGTTGAAGGATTTATTGAACTTACTTCCCAGGCTAAATGGAAATGCCTTTGAGAACAGGAACCTTACCTTCTGCTTCCTTCTGTCCTCTGCACTGAATTCTGCAGTCAGACACGAAGATCTGAAATGGACTTCCCAGATCTTCCTGAGTCACTGTTATGATGGGAAGCCGTGGTTGCTCCAGAATATTCTGCATCTCTGAGAGCAGCCTCTGCTCAAATGCAGCCCATCTGTGCATTCCTGACACTATGACTCTATCTTAATTCTGATGATACACTGTACTAACTGAACTAGGTTTTTCATTTTCTTTAATTAAGGTTTTTACATGCTTTATCTTTTAACAGAATTCAAAGTATTATAAAGATGTATAACATCTTTCAATCATCGTGCTATTATTTAAGACAGTGTTAGGGAATGCAAATTTCTTCACCCAGTCTAATTTTTCCATTTTCCTTTAGTAACAGAGACCAAATTTTTGGCTGGTACACTGCAGTCCAACTAACGGATGACATTTCTGATTCTCATGAGCAGTTGACTGAGTCAGATGTTGGGGTATTTGCCATAGAGATGTGAGAGTGCTGTGTAGCACTTCTGGGTGAAGTCTCCTTATTAAGTGTTTATGTGTGTATTCTTCCTCATCTGTTGCCAGCCTGGAACATAGATGAGATGGCTGGAACACCAGTTACCTTCATAGATAATGAATACCAGGTCCACACTTTTAGAGATTACAGAGCTAACAACCAGAAGGAGACTGAGTTCTTAAAAAGAATTCAGTACTCCTGGCCATGCAAACCCCAAACTGCCTGTAAAATCCCTTTGTGAGAGAAAGTGGCCAACTATTACATGAAGGTGAACTTAATTTGAACTAATATGCTGCTGCTGCTGCTAAGTCACTTCAGTCGTGTCCGACTCTGTGAGACCCCATAGATGGCAGCCCACCAGGCTCCCCCGTCCTTGGGATTCTCCAGGCAAGAACACTGGTGTGGGTTGCCATTTCCTTCTCCAATGCATGAAAGTGAAAAGTGAAAGTGAAGTTGCTCAGTGATGTCCAACTCTTCACGACCCCATGGACTGCAGCCTACCAGGCTCCTCCTTCCATGGATTTTCCAGGCAAGAGTATTGGAGTGGTTGCCATTGCCTTCTCCATTGAACTAATATAGGTATAGTTAAATTATGCTTCTTGAATATTCAATTCACATAAATGAAGTTTAATCACAAATAATTATTGCAGTGATTCCATAATGATCAGACAGTTTACAGTCGACTAACTGCACTGAACTACTGACTGTAACATTTTGACTTGTAATGCAAAATTTAAAATATTAAGATGCTTAGGGAAGTGCAGCTGATCCAAAAAGCCAGTTTTACACAGCACTGGGCTTCCCTGGTGGCTCAGAGGTTAAAAGCGTCTGCCCACAATGCGGGAGACCCGGGTTCGATAACTGGGTCGGGAAGATCCCCTGGAGAAGGAAATGGCAACCCACTCCAGTATTCTTGCCTGGAGAATCTCATGGACGGAGGAGCCTGGTGGGCTACAGTCCACGGGGTCACAAAGAGTCGGACACGACTGAGTGACTTAGTCAAATAGCCCTAAGCCTCTCTGGGCACCATATATTACCCCTTCAGGAAAACATATGCAAAAAAGCACCATAATAAAGTAAAAGCATGCTGTTGGTTTTATGGATTTTACTGGCTATTTTATTTGTCTGAAGTTTTGAATAGATTTTAGGCACATTTATTGTGCTTGAAAATTTTCATCACTAGTAAGAAATAGTCTCTCCTAGAAACACATACATGTCCTTTAGGTTTTTGCTTTTTGTCAGAAAATGAGCAGAGTGGGAGAGAAATGGAGACAATATGAGATTAAGGGAATAAATGTTAAAGGCAATGAAGTGAAAGGTCATGAAACTGGTCATTGGGAAACAGGGAAAAGCAGAATTTGGAGAATGGTGATGAGAGAGTGTATCCTCTGGGCTGGCTGGACATAGGGTAGAGATAATGTCTGCTGGTTGAATGATGGATTTCTGATTACAAAGCCCATGAATTATCTTACTCAGACAGGTGTGGAAACACAGGGAAGGTTGCCAGGGGTTACTAGTTAAGAGAAGGAATGGCTAGGAAGGAATTGCAAGAGGCATTCTTTGGGATGATAGAAAAGATAATGTCTCTATACTCCAACTGTCTGAGATAATGAAGGTTGGCCAAGGTTGGGTCAAATATCAGGGAATGATTCAGATTTTGACCTCATAATTATGCTTTTGTGAGACACTCTTTATGAAAAATACAAAATTAAAAGTAAGCTCAGAGTCTTGAACAAGACTCTGAATAGGCAAATGAGAGCTTATCAGCCTTAGCCTTGTTGTAAATCCAAATCTGATCATTTATCTATACTTGAAAAACAAAACAGGGACCACACTGTAAAGACTGTTAGTAAACATTTTCCCCTCAACTGTACATTTTGAGTACACCTCCCTGTCAATACATGTGACTGCAGCTCATCTTTTAAAATAATTCTGTGGTTTTTCTAATATTCATTTTATATATATATATATATAATATATATATGATGATAATTATAATAATTCTGTGGTTTTTCTAATATTCATTATCTTTATATATATATTATGATAATTATAGTTATATAATATATTCTATACTTATATAGTATAGAATATGTAATATATTATATATTAATATTAATAATAGTTATAATAATTATAATATATAGTATATAATTATTATAACTGTATATATAATATATATATTAGAGAGAGAGCGAGAACAAGCAAGAGAGAGAAAGAATGATATTTAAATTTTTTTCCACATGTTGATTCTCTCACTGGGAGATGCCTTCCATAACAACAGAGCCTGGAATATGATAAGCCCTAGATTAAATGTTTGTTGAATTGATGCCTTGTTATGAGCTGTGTAGTTTCCAGGTTTGACAGGGCTAAAAGACGGTGATTTCCACTCTGAAGCACCCCCTGGCTGGAGTGGTGAGTCAGAGACCAAAGCACCAGTCCTCTATTTCTGAATGCTTGTCACATCCTTACATCCTTCCTTTCTCTCTCCTTCTGGGCTCTCAACACTCAGGACTCTTCTGAATGGTGGGAAACCTCATTTGCTCAGGAAACAAAATGGTATTGCAGGAATATGCTCTAGATTTCAAAGCACGTCTAACTTTTAAGGGAAAATTTCCTGAACATCTTTCCCTGGATCGATGACAGCAAAATCCCAAACATATAACTGGAAAGATAGTAGCACTCAGAGGGTCCTGAATACATGTAACCGCTCTGATTTTGAAAAACAAAGAATATTAAAAACGAGTAAAAATTTCACAGGATCAAGGGGTGTGGGATTCTGGAAATGAAGTTCTCTTTCTATTCTTATGTTTCATCCCCAGTGCCTGAGTGTCTGGCAGGCACAAGTTTCAGTAACCAGGTCACATGTCTCTCCGAGTTTTCTCCAGATCCTCGAGTTATCTTGGCATCTCTTTTTGATATCCCATTTTTTTAGGATGAGGACCTTAGATGGACACTGTTAGTTCACTAACCACCATCTGTTTCTACTTCCTAATACACTTACATTGTCTTTCTGACATTTTCCAATTTCCTCTGCAATCCAGACATTTCAGGGAAAGCAGACCCCACCTCCAGCTCAAGAGGTGGGCTAGAGGCCACAAGCCCATTATAGTCCCCCGGTCAGTTAATCTGTTCAGGGAAGTGCCTGTGACTCCAGGTGAATCTCAGTGTCTTTCTTAGAATACAGGGACTGAGGCGCCCTATTCTTACTGGGAATAAGCCAGAAAACATTTGGCTCCCATTGCAGCTGGCGAAAGCTACTTAAACATTCACCAGTGTCTCCTTTGTTCCTGGGTGCACAGGTCACTACATTTCCCAGCCTCCGTGGCCATATGGCCGAGTTCTAGCCAATGGAATGTGGGTCAGATCCCTGTCTCCCCTTTCAAGCCTGCTCGAGTGATCCTCTCTTCTTTCCCCGTCTGCTGACTGAGGGGAGAACCACAACAGGGAGGGCCTGGGTAACCCCTTGGAGGACAGCGAACCAGGGCTGTTGCTTGACCAGGAACGCCGGACTGGACTGCATGGAGAAGCAATTTTATATTATGTGAAACCGTCAGAATTTTGAGGTTACCAGTTACAGTGTTAGTCTCTCCTGATTAGTTCACTTCTCTGCCTCTTTTCCTTTTTATGGTCTCATAAATCCTTTTTGTTGATTAAACATGTTCGCACTGGGTTTTTCCTGTTACTATTTAGAACATATGGATCCTGCCTTGCACCCCATCTTAGGATTGGACTATGGCATTCTGGTTGTGCTCTTGATACTTATGCGATTCAGTTCATTTCTGGCATTCAATTTCACCCTACCTAGGGAGAGTGATCTTGTTTGGTCAATGGTTTCACTAGTGGTTGTGGTTAGATACTCTGCCTATTTTCTTTAGTCACTAAATTAATTCTTGTTTTTTTCATACAATTTTCTCTCCATTTAGGGATTAAGGATAATCACTACTGGCTCTATGCTGCTCCTGGTTAATTACTTAATGCTTCCTAATTACTTACTAAGGAAGCCAGTAGCCAGATAATGTGACGAACAGCACAAGGTAAGAAAAGATAGAAACTTAGACGAGAGCATCTCATCCTTACTTTCGTGAGAATTATATTTCTCTATGACCAGATCAAAGTATCCACGTTCCTTGTTCCCATGATTTTCACAGGGACCAAAAGACCTCGGAGGCAAATGGCAAGGGTCAAAGGAACAATAAAGTGGTTTGATTTAGTCCTTCGCAGAGAACTATTTAGAACAAGCAGCCTCCTGTGTTAACACCTATGTCATATCCACAGTCATAAACAAACCAATGTTAAGGAAGTGCCAAATAGGACCACAAGCAAGATCTTTTCTTTCTGCCCCAACCTTTCTTTCTCACACATTTCACTGTCCAAGCCAAGGAAACCTTCCTGTGCCACTGGCTCCATCAGATTAGATACGTTAAATATCATACCAACTATTTTTTAACCCATTAATCCTGCTTCCCATCTTTTCTACCCTCATTTGTATTGACCACTGGAACTACAAAAATAATTAAGTCAAAATTTCCTTCCTCAAAGCACTTACAACCACATGAAGGAGACCAAACTCACATTTAAATTTAGTGAAATATGAAATGGGGCACAGAAAAGGCCCACTTAGCCCAGTATGAACCTCATAAAGGTTTCCAGGGGGAAAAGATGCCTAAGCTAAACCATGAAAGCTGAATACTATCCGAACATAACCATGAGGCAAAGATGCCAGCATCTGATGAGTGGAGGGACAGATCCAGGTAGGATGCAGGAAGGCAGGCTTCTTTCCTCTCTTGTTCATGTTTTTGACTTCCTGTTCTAAATTCTTGATAATATATTCTGAGCCATTTTTAGTTCACTAAGCTGCTTCTGCTGTATTCTAGTGTCCAACCTGCTGAAAAAGATGTCTATATATGTATGTGTGTATATATATAAATTATAAAATATACACAATTTATTATATGTACACATATATATATAATCTGTTTGTTCCTTAACCAATGTTATTTTTATTTCTGTTTCCTGCAAATATTTTCAATATTATTATTTTTTAATCCAGTAAGCAAAACAGCTTATCATCTGACACTGGAAGTCTATACGGCCTTTTCCCGCTGTCCTGTTTCGGCTGATTCTCCCTCCTGATGTCGTTCTCTCTTGTGAGCTTGGTTACCTGTAACTGTGCATTTGCCACTGACCTTGAAGACTGCCTGTGAGGTTTTCCTCCAGCCTGAGATGAATATGCTTCCTCCTCTGGGTTTTGCATTTGCTGCTGTCAGAGTCTTAGAAACGCCACTACTTGGGAACCAAGTCAAACCAAATTTAAGGCGTGACTTTCTCTGGCTCCCTCAGATTGTATGTACCACATTCAAGTGCATGTGAGAGCTGGCCTGTGGCCAATTTTCTGTTGAATTATTTTTTCTTTTCCTTCTTCCTCCTGTTCTGCTCAGTTCCAAGTAGCACTTTCTAGTTTCTATGGCTGTGATGCAGAAGAGCATGTTTAATTCTACTTAACTCTCACTGATGTTATTGAAATTTGAGGTTAAAGGCTATAGGGACGGTCTTCCAGAACTGCCCTCCCTGTTGGACTTGATCTCTGTCCTTCCTGCCCCTCAGGGCTAACAACCTTGGTCAGTGGGGTGTTCTCTTGAGTTCTCTTCCGGTATCTGCAGTTTTGATTCCCCATTCCCACCATCACCCCTTTCAAATATTATTCTGAAAAGTCTTTTATTAAAAAAAAAAAAACTGACAGGAAAAATGTAGAACAGTGGCAGCTTGACTTTACTAAAGGATAAAAATGTTTATGATATGATGCAATGTTTATTGTCAATGATTAACAACAGAAATAATTTCAAGTGGCGTTATTAGTCTGTAACACTGTATGAAATTCCACCTACAGCTGCCTCGCTTTCTAGACACCAGATACCCAATTGGCAAATGTGTTTTGAATAATCAAGGATACAGATGGTGTCATTAACTAGTATCTAATCACATAAGCTTCAGTTTCTATTTTCTCAGGTCTGAAATGAGAAGGATGAATTCTGACCTCTGAAATGAGAAGGTCACTTCAGCTCAAAGAGTAGTCTGGCTCTTTCAGAGCTAATAATCTGGGCTAACAATATTTCAGCTCTTTTCTCTGGGGAAGGAAGAGAAAGACAGGTTTATCCAGTTACTATTTTTTTCTCTTATCCATCCAAAATAATAGGAGTTTGTAGCAGCAAGCAAAAATATATCAATAATACAGAAAAAATATATTGAGATTTTAAAATGAGAGGAAGGAAAAAAGAGATGAAAGCATGGGAGTTTATCCCATGTATTATAGTTGGGTCGCAAAATCTATGCAGGACTTCCTAGCACTTCCTAACTTAGCGAAAACATATTCTATATTTCATATACATATATTTAGTAGTTAATAGAGACGCCGGCTCCAGCGGCGCAGACGCAAGAGACGCCGGCTCCTGTGCAACCGACCACGTGCAGAATCGTGGCCAAGAGGAGCTACCCCATGCCCAAGGTTAGGGCGGTGGCCGAGAGGAGCTACCCCACACCCAAGGTTAGGGTGGTGGCCGAGAGGAGCTGTCCCACGTCCAAGAGGCGGTGGCTACTTGGGCACAGGAGGGCCGAGAGGAGCTACTCCACACTCAAGGTCAGGAGGGGCGGCCTTGAGGAGATACCCCTCGTCCAAGGTAAGGTACAGCAGCTGCACTTTGCTGGAGCAGCTGTGAAGAGATACTCCACGACCAAGGTAAGTGAAACCCAAATAAGATGGTAGGTATTGGGAGGGGGCATTAGAGGGCAGACACATTGAAATCATAATCACAAAAAACTAGTCGATCTGATCATATGGACCACAGTCCTGTCTAACTCAATGAAGCTAAGTCATGCCGTGTGGGACCACCCAAGACGGATGGGTCATGGTGGAGAGGTCTGACAGAATGTGGCCCACTGGAGAAGGGAATGGCAAACCACTTCAGTATACTTGCCTTGAGAACCCCATGAACAGTATCAAAAGGCAAAATGATAGGATAGTGAATGAGGAATTCCCTAGGTAGGTAGGTGCTCAGTATGCTACTGGAGATCAGTGGAGAAATAACTCCAGAAAGAATAAAGGGATGGAGCCAAAGCAAAACAAATACCCAGTTGTGGTTGTGACTGATGCTAGAAGTAAGGTCCGATGCTGTAAAGAGCTATATTGATTGCATAGGAACCTGGAATGTTAGGTCCACAAATCAAGGCAAATTGGAAGTGGTCAAACAGGAGATGGCAAGAGTGAACGTCGACATTCTAGGAATCAGTGAACTAAAATGGACTAGAATGGGTGAATTTAACTCAGATGACCATTTTATCTACTACTGTGGGCAGGAATCCCATAGAAGAAATGGAGTAGCCATCATGGTCAACAAAAGAGTCCGAAATGCAGTACTTGGATGCAATCTTAAAAATGACAGAATGATTTCTGTTCATTTCCAAGGGAAACCATTCAATATTCAGTTCAGTTCAGTCGCTCAGTCGTGTCCGACTCTCCACAACCCCATGAATCGCAGCACACCAGGCCTCCCTGTCCATCACCAACTCCCGGAGTACACTCAAACTCATGTCCACAGAGTCGGTGATGCCATCCAGCCATCTCATTCTCTGTCGTCCCCTTCTCCTCCCGCCCCCAACCTTTCCCAGCATCAGAGTCTTTTCCAGTGAGTCAACTCGTCGCATGAGGTGGCCAAAGTATTGCAGTTTCAGCTTCAGCATCAGTCCTTCCAACGAAAGGAGACGCCGGCCCCTGCGGCACAGACGCGAGAGACGCCGGCTCTGGCGGCGCAGAGGCGAGAGACACCAGCCTGGCGCAACGAACCATGCAAAGAGGCGTGGCCGTGAGGAGATACCCCATGCCTGAGGCAAGGGCCAGCGGCCGAGAGGAGCTACCCCACGTCCAACAGGCGGTGGCTGCGCGGGCGCAGGAGGGCCGAGAGGAGCTACTCCGCGTTCAAGGTCAGGGGGGCGGCCTTGAGGAGATACCCTTCATCCAAGGTAAGGTGCAGCGGCTGCACTTTGCTGGAGCGGCTGTGAAGAGATTCAATATTACAGTAATCCAAGTCTATGCCCCAACCAGTAATGCTGAAGAAGCCGAAGTTGAACAGTTCTATGAAGACCTACAAGACCTTTTAGAACTAACACCCAAAAAAGATGTCCTTTTCATTATAGGGGACTGGAATGCAAAAGTAGGAAGTCAAGAAACACCTGGAGTAACAGGCAAATTTGGCCTTGGAGCACGAAATGAAGCAGGGCAAAGGCTAATAGAGTTTTGCCAAGAGAACGCACTGGTCCTAGCAAACACCCTCTTCCAACAACACAAGAGAAGACTCTACACATGGACATCACCAGATGGTCAACACCGAAATCAGATTGATTATATTCTTTGCAGCCAAAGATGGAGAAGTTCTATAGAGTCAGAAACAACAAGACTGGGAGCTGACTGTGGCTCAGATCATGAACTCCTTATTGCCAAATTCAGACTTAAATTGAAGAAAGTAGGGAAAACCATTAGACCATTCAGATATGACCTAAATCAAATCCCTTATGATTATACAGTGGAAGTAAGAAATAGATTTAAGGCTCTAGATCTGATAGATAGAGTGCCTGATGAACTCTGGACGGAGGTTCGTGACATTGTACAGGAGACAGGGACCAAGACCATCCCCATGGAAAAGAAATGCAAAAAAGCAAAATGGCTGTCTGAGGAGGCCTTACAAATAGCTGTGAAAAGAAGAGAAGCGAAAAGTAAAGGAGGAAAGGAAAGATATAAGCATCTGAATGCAGAGTTCCAAAGAATAGCAAGGAGAGATAGGAAAGCCTTCCTCAGCGATCAATGCAAAGAAATAGAGGAAAACAACAGAATAGGAAAAACAAGAGATCTTTTCAAGAAAATTAGAGATATCAAGGGAACATTTCATGCAAAGATGGGCTCGATAAAGGACAGAAATGGTATGGACCTAACAGAAGCAGAAGATATTAAGAAGAGATGGCAAGAATACACAGAAGAACTGTACAAAAAAGATCTTCACCACGAAGATAATCACGATGGCATGATCACTCACCTGGAACCAGACATCTTGGAATGTGAAGTCAAGTGGGCCTTAGAGAGCATCATGACAAACAAAGCTAGTGGAGGTGATGGAATTCCAATTGAGCTATTTCAAATCCTGAAAGATGATGCTGTGAAAGTGCTGCACTCAATACGCCAGCAAATTTGGAAAACTCAGCAATGGCCACAGGACTGGAAAAGGTCAGTCTTCATTCCAATCCCAAAGAAAGGCAATGCCAAAGAATGCTCAAACTACCGCACAATTGCACTCATCTCACACGCTAGTAAAGTCATGCTCAAAATTCTCCAAGCTAGGCTTCAGCAATATGTAAATCGTGAACTTCCAGATGTTCAAGCAGGTTTTAGAAAAGGCAGAGGCACCAGAGATCAAATTGCCAACATCCGCTGGATCATGGAGAAAGCAAGAGAGTTCCAGAAAAACATCTATTTCTGCTTCATTGACTATGCCAAGGCCTTTGACTGTGTGGATCACAATAAACTGTGGAAAATTCTGAAAGAGATGGGAATACCAGACCACCTGACCTGCCTCTTGAGAAACCTGTATGCAGGTCAGGAAGCAACAGATAGAACTGGACATGGAACAACAGACTGGTTCCAAATAGGAAAAGGAGTACGTCAAGGCTGTATATTGTCACCCTGCTTATTTAACTTATATGCAGAGTACATCATGAGGAACGCTGGGCTGGAAGAAGCACAAGCTGGAATCAAGATTGCTGGGAGAAATATCAATAACCTCAGATATGCAGGTGACACCACCCTTATGGCAGAAAGTGAAGAGGAACTCAAAGGCCTCTTGATGAAAGTGAAAGAGGAGAGTGAAAAGGTTGGCTTGAAGCTCAACATTCAGAAAACGAAGATCATGGCATCTGGTCCCATCACTTCATGGGAAATAGATGAGGAAACAGTGGAAACCGTGTCAGACTTTATTTTTTTGGGCTCCAAAGTCACTGTGGATGCTGATTCCAGCCATGAAATTAAAAGACGCTTACTCCTTGGAAGGAAAATTATGACCAGCCTAGATAGCATATTAAAAAGCAGAGACATTACTTTGCCAACCAAGGTCCGTCTAGTCAAGGCTATGGTTTTTCCCGTGGTCATGTATGGATGTGAGAGTTGGACTGTGAAGAAAGCTGATCGCCGAAGAATTGATGCTTTTGAACTGTGGTGTTGGACAAGACTCTTGAGAGTCCCTTGGACTGCAAGGAGATCCAACCAGTCCATTCTAGAGGAGATCAATCCTGGGTGTTCATTGGAAGGACTGATGCTAAAGCTGAAACTGCAATACTTTGGCCACCTCATGTGACGAGTTGACTCACTGGAAAAGACTCTGATGCTGGGAGCGATTGGGGGTAGGGGGAGACGGGGATGACAGAGAGTGAGATGGCTGGATGGCATCACCGACTCGATGGACAGGGGTTTGAGTGAACTCCGGGAGTTGGTTATGGATAGGGAGGCCTGGCGTGCTGTGGTTCATGGGGTCGCTAAGAGTCGGACACGACTGAGCGACTGAACTGAACTGAAATGAGACTAAACAGACGGAGAAGGCACTGGCAACCCACTCCAGTACTCCTGCCTGGAAAATCACATGGACGGAGGAGTCTAGTAGGCTGCAGTCCATGGGGTCGCTAAGAGTCAGACATGACTGACCGACTTCACTTTCCCTTTGCCCTTTCATGCATTGGAGAAGGAAATGGCAACCCACTCCAGTGTTCTTGCCTGGAGAATCCCAGGGATGGGGGAGCCTGGTGGGCTGCCATGTATGGGATAGCACAGAGTCAGACACAACTGAAGTGACTTAGCAGCAGACTAAACAGAAAGCTCCCACATAAGTGTGATTTATGTGGGAGTACAAAAAGACTGATGGTATAATAGGCATTACTATGTCTTTATTCTGCAGTCAGAAGTTTTGGCAGATGCTCACTGGTTAAGTTTAATGCTAACTGACGTTCTACTATATACTATTTCAAATAGCACAGAAAATACGGCACATCTTGTCTGACCCATTGATTGAGTTTGATTTTGGACTTATCACCAACCTACACAAGAGCACCTCACTCAAAGAAAGGATGTGTTGCTCCAACCCCATTGATGTTGATAACATGCTTCCCTCAAAAGAAAATCCGTTATAGAATTTTAGGACATCCTAAGAAGAATTAAAGTTCTATAATCTGTCTTTCCCATCTACATTCAGTCAGGAGAAAGGAAGAGCGTTAAAGCCAACTCCTTTACCATGTGCTGGAAGGTCAGTTCTAATGCACTGAACCATCTGACATAGTAAGTGCATTTTCTTTTAAAAGATTTTTTTGATGTGGACTATTTTTAAAGTCTTTATTGAATTTGTTACAATATTGCTTCTGTTTTATGTCTTGGTTTTCTGTCTATAAGGGACGTAGGATTTTAGCTTCCTGACCAGGATTTAAACCTTCACTCTCTGCACCAAAAGGTGAAGTCTTAACCACTGAACCGCCAGAGAAGTTCCTTACATGCATTTTAATTTTTCTGTCTTGATATTTCGTGACTCCAGTGGACTAGCTACTGTTGCCAAGGCAATATGGGTTATTGCAGGGATCCAAAGGTGTTTCTGCTGGTTTGTTTTAAAATAGTAACATGACAAAAATGGGAAAAGTAAATATACAGAGTAAATTCAGCCCCTTTTCTCTTCAAAATGCATGAAATCTAGGTCCTCTGGTCATTTCTCTGATTATACAAAGGCTCATGAAGTGACTTTCCCAACGGGTATAGAGACTTTCTCCCAATCAGTGGGGCTGGCGTTATCAGAGTCCTTTTCTCAATTTCTGTTCTCCATTGAGAACCCTCTGAAAATGTGGGACATTGAATCTACACAATATTAACTACTCACCTGCAACATGTTACCCACCAATGGAAAAATGCCTTCTTTATGTAAATAAAGGTGACCAGAAAGGTCCAAAGTATTATATTTCAGGGAACTTGTGAAGAGAAGAGAAATTTAGGGTGTAAACCATATAAATAAATTCAGTTGGGTTTGCAAAAGACTCAAATGCAAATAAGAATCAAGATTCCATCATTAACCTAATTTTTTCTGTGATTATTCCTTCTAGTCAATATAATCTAAAAATGTTCAGACATGACGATGGACTCTAATCATCTTATGCCAAGAAGAATCAATGCCTCTACTTTCTGCAATACTACATAAAACTTAAAAACAGGTAACATATTGGCTTCCTACTAACTGAAATGCAGTATTTTAAAACTCAGAAGTCTACATGCACATCAAGAAACCCTATAGTACAGGGCACTTTTTAATCAAAACCTCCCAAAGCAGGATCTCCTTAAGACAAATCAATGATCAAGCAAAATGTCATGTTGCTATCAGAATCCTGGAGATAACAAGTCCTTTAAGAACAACTGAAAACCAACTCAGGAACCTCAGAAAAAAACTATTTTTAAAGAAATATGTAGAAGCTCTAGGAAAGTGCCTGTCTTATGCTGGGAAGCTCACTGGACCCCACTGGCTCCTGCTCCCAATAAATTATGCTGAGAGTGTGTCTGGAAGAATAAACATGAGACTAAGCATTCACAGGACAGTATAGGTTTTATGTACATGCACATTTTCACATGGTAACACAAGAGCAGAACTCTGCTTCCATTGAAGGCAAGTGCTTCTCAGTTGAGTTCAGACACTCAATCATGTCCGACTCTTGGTAAGCCCATGGATTGCAGCTCGCCAGGCCTCCCTGTGCATCACCAACTCCCGGAGTTTACTCAAACTCATGTCCATTAAATCGGTGATGCCATCCAACCATCTCATCCTCTGTCATCCACTTCTCCTCCTGCCTTCAGTCTTTCCCAGCATCAGGGTCGTTTCAGATGGGTCAGTTATTTGCATCAGGTGGCCAAAGTACTGGAGCTTCAACTTCAGCATCAGTCCTTCCAATGAATATTCAGGACTGATTTCCTGTAGGATAGACTGGTTGGATCTTCTTGCTGTCCAAGGGACCCTCGAAAGTTTTCTCCAACACCACAGTCCAAAAGCATCAATTCTATGGTTCTTACCTTTCCTTATAGTCCACCTCTCACATCCATACATCACTACTGGAAAAACCATAGCTTTGACTAGACAGACCTTTGTTGGCAAAGTAATGTCTCTGCTTTTTAATATACTGTCTAGGTTGGTCATAAATTTTCTTCCAAGGAGCAACTGTCTTTTAATTTCATGGCTGCAGTCACCATCCTCAGTGATTTTGAGCCCCCCCAAAATAAAGCCTTTCACTGTTTCCATTGTTTCCCCATTTATTTGCCATGAAGTGATGGGACCAGATGCCATGATCTTAGTTTTTGAATGTTGAGCTTTAAGCCAACTTTTTCACTCTCCTCTTTCACTTTCATCAAGAGGCTCTTTAGTTCTTCTTCACTTTCTGCTATAAGGGTGGTATCATTTGCATGTCTGAGGTTATTGATATTTCTCCTAGAAATCTTGATTCCAGCTTGTGCTTCATCCAGCCCAGCATTGCTCATGTTGTACTTTGAATATAAGTTAAATAAGCAGGGTGACAATACGTGACCTTGACACACTCCTTTCCCTATTTGGAACCAGTCTGTTGTTCCATGTCCAGTTCTAACTGTTGCTTCTTGATCTGCATACAGATTTCTCAGGAGACAGGTCAGGTGGTCTGGTATTCCCATCTCTTGAAGAATTTTCCACAGTTTGTTGTGATCCACACAGTCAAAGGCTTTGGCATAATCAATAAAGCAGATGTTTTTCTGGAACTCTCGTGCTTTGTTGATTATCCAACAGACGTTGGCAATTTGATCTCTGGTTCCTCTGCCTTTTTTAAACGCAGCTTGAGTATCTGGAAGTTCACGGTTCAGGTACTGCTGAAGCCTGGCTTGGAGAATTTTGAGCATTACTTTGCTAGCGTGTGAGGTGAGTACAATCGTGCAGTAGTTTGAGCATTCTTTGGCATTGCCTTTCTTTGGGATTGGAATGAAAACTGACCTTTTCCAGTCCTGTGGCCACTGCTGAGTTTTTCAGATTTGCTGGCATATTGAGTGCAGCACTTTCACAGCATCATCTTTTAGGATTTGAAATAGTTCAACTGGAATTCCATCACCTCCACTAGCTTTGTCCATAGTGATGTTTCCTAAGGCCCACTTGACTTTGCATTCCAGGATGTCTGGCTCTAGGTAAGTGATCACACCATCGTGATTATCTGGGTCATGAAGATCTTTTTTGTATAGTTTTTCAGAGTATTCTTGCCACCTCTTCTTAATATCTTCTGCTTCTGTTAGGTCCATATCATTTCTGTCCTTTATTGTTCCCATCTTTGCATGAAAACCACAATCACAGAAAACTACACATCACAGAAAACCACACTGCAGAAAACTACACATCACAGAAAACCACAATCACAGAAAACCAACCAACCTGACCACATGGACCACAGCCTTGTCCAACTCAATGAAACTATGAGCCATGCTGTGTAGGGCCACCTGAAATGGACAGGTCATGGTGGAGAGTTCTGACAAAATGTGGTCCATGAGAGAAGGGAATGGCAAACCACTTCAATATTCTTGCCTTGAGAACCCCATGAAGAGTATCAAAAGGCAAAAAGATGGGACACTGAAAGATGAACTCTCCAGGTTGGTAGGTGCCCAATATGCTACTGGAGATCAGTGGATAAATAACTCCAGAAAGAATGAAGAGATGGAGCCAAAGAAAAAACAACACCCAGTTGTGGATGTGACTGGTGATAGAAGCAAGGTCTGATGCTATAAAAAGCAATATTGCATAGGAACCTGGAATGTTGGGTGCATGAATCAAGCAAATTGGACGTGATCAAACAGAAGATGGCAAGAGTGAATCTCAACATTTTAGGAAATCAGTGAACTAAAATGGACTGGAATGGGTGAATTTAACTCAAATGACCATTATATCTACTACTGTGGGCAAGAACCCCTTAGAAGAAATGGGGTAGCCATCATAGTCAACAAAAGAGTCCGAAATGCTGTAGTTGGATACAATATAAAAAATGACAGATATTGTCGTTTCCAGGGCAAACAATTCAATATCACAGTAATCCAAGTCTATGCCCCGACCAATAATGCTGAAGAAGCTGAAGACGAATGGTTCTATGAAGACCTATAAGACCTTCTAGAACTAACACCCCAAAAAAGATGTCCTTTTCATTACAGGGGACTGGAATGCAAAAGTAGGAAGTCAAGAAACACCTGGAATAACAGGCAAATTTGGCCTTAGATTAGAGATGAAGCAGGGCAAAGGCTAATAGAGTTTTGCCAAGAGAACACACTGGTCACAGAAAACACACTCTTCCAACAACACAAGAGACGACTCTACATATGGACATCACCAGATGGTCAATACAGAAATCAGACTGATTATATTCTTTGCAGCCAAAGTTGGAGAAGTTCTATACAGTCAGCAACAACAAGACTGGGAGCTGACTGTGGCTCAGATCATGAACACCTTACTGCCAAATTCAGACTCAAATTGAAGAAAGTAGGGAAAACCACTAGAGCATTCAGATATGACCTAAATAAAATCCCTACAATTATATAGTGGAAGTGAGAAATAGATTCAAGGGATTAGATCTGATAGACAGAGTGCCTGAAGAACTACAGATGGAGGTTTGTGACATTGTACTGGAGGCAGGGATCAAGGCCATCCCCAAGAAAAAGAAATGCAAAAGGGCAAAATGGTTGTCTGAGGAAGTCTTACAAATAGTTGAGAAAAGAAAAGAAGCTAAAGGGAAAGGAGAAAAGGAAAGATATACCTATTTGAATGCAGAGTTCCAAAGAATAGCAAGGAGAGATAACAAAGCCTTCATAAGTGATCAATGCAAAGAAATAGAAGAAAACAATAGAATGGGAAAGACTAGAGATCTCTTCAAGAAAATTAGAGATACCAAGGGAAGATTTCATCCAAAGATGGGCACAATAAAAGACAGAAATGGTATGGACCTAACAGAAGCAGAAGATATTAAGAAGAGGTGGCAAGAATACACAGAACTATACAAAAAAGATCTTCATGGCCCAGATAACCACGATGGTATGATCACTCACCTAGAGCCAGACATCCTGGAATGCAAATTCAAGTGGGCCTTAGGAAACATCACTGCAAACAATGCTAGTGGAGGTGATGGAATTCCAGGTGAGCTATTTCAAATCCTAAAAGATGATGCTGTGAAAGTGCTACATTTAATATACCAGCAAATCTGAAGAACTCAGCAGTGGCCACAGGACTGGAAAAGGTCAGTTTTCATTCCAATCCCAAAGAAAGGCAATGCCAAAGAATGCTCAAACTACTGCACAATTGCACTCATCTCACACGGTAGTAAAGTAATGCTCAAAATTCTCCAAGCCAGGCTTCAACAGTACATGAACCATGAACTTCCAGATACTCAAGCTGAATTTAGAAAAGGCAGAGGAACCAGAGAACAAATTGCCAATATCCACTGGATAATCAAAAAAGCACGAGAGTTCCAAAAAAACATCTACTTCTGCTTTATTGACTATGCCAAAGCCTTTGTGTGGATCACAACAAACTGTGGAAAATTCTTCAAGAGATGGGAATACCAGACCACCTGACCTGTCTCCTGAGAAATCTGTATGCAGATCAAGAAGCAACAGTTAGAACTGGACATGGAACCACACTGGTTCCAAATAGGGAAAAGAATATGTCAAGGCCACATATTATCACCCTGCTTATTTAACTTACATGCAGAGTACATCATGAGAAGCACTGGCCTGGATGAAGCACAAGCTGGAATCAAGATTTCCAGGAGAAATATCAATAACCTCAGACATGCAAATGATACCACCCTTATAGCAGAAAGCGAAGAAGAACTAAAGAGCCTCTTGATGAAAGTGAAAGAGGAGAGTGAAAAAGTTGGCTTAAAGCTCAACATTCAGAAAACCAAGATCATGGCATCTGGTCCCATCACTTCATGGCAAATAGATGGGGAAACAATGGAAACAGTGAAAGACTTTATTTTTGGGGGCTCAAAATCACTGAGGATGGTGACTGCAGCCATGAAATTAAAAGACACTTGTTCCTTGGAAGGAAAGCTATGATCAACCCAAACAGCATATTAAAAAGCAGAGACATTACTTTGCCAACAAAGGTCTGTCTAGTCAAAGCTATGGTTTTTCCAGTAGTGATGTATGGATGTTAGAACTGGACTATAAAGAAGGCTGAGTGCTGAAGAATTGATGCTTTTGGACTGTGGTGTTGGAGAAGACTCTTGAGAATCCCTTGGACAGCAAGGAGATCCAACCAGTCCATTCTCAGTCGAACCTGAATATCCATTGGAAGGACTGATGCTGAAGCTCCAATACTTTGGCCACCTGATGGGAAGAACTGACTCACTAGAAAAGGCCCTGATGCTGGGAAAGATTGAAGCAAGAGGAGAAGGGGATGACAGAGGATGAGGTGGTTGGATGGCATCACTGACTCAATGATGGACATGAGTTTGAGTATACTCCAGGAGTTAGTGATGGACAGGGAGACCTGGCGAGCTGCAGTACGTGGGGTTGCAAAGAGTTGGACACGACTGAGCAACTGACCTGAACTGAACTGAGGGGGAAGGTTTTTCACATAAAGCAAAAAAAACCACAAAAAACCACGAAGGTCTTTGAGACCAGAGGTTGCCAAGAGGGCAATGGAAGGAAAGAATGGGGAGAAAAGAATACCTCTTCTGAATTTAGGGTAGTTTTTCCAAAAGCTAGGTTTAGTCTCAATTTTAGGAGAACACTTTTAAATACCTTGGACAGCTCAAAACTGCTGTTCAGGGAACCAAAAATCAAATGAGGCAAGAATAACCAGAGCAGTGCTTTAAAAATCCTGGCAAGAGGGAGGGGACATATGTATACCTATGGCTGATTCATGTTGATGTAGAGCAGAAGCCAACATAACACTGTAAAGGAATAATCCTCCAGTTAAAAATAAATTCAAAAAAGAACCGTACAGAATTAAAACTCTACCACCTTGTAGCTATGTAAACTTGGACAAGTTAAGTTACTTAATTTCTGTAAGTCTGAATTTCCTCACCTGTAAAAGAGAAATAATAATAGTTGTGACTACTAAATGAGATAAAGCAGGAATGACTTTAAGAAGAAAAAAATCCTGGCAAAGCAGCAAGAGGATGAACAGTTGGTTTTGCACAGTTTTGAACACAGGAGTGAAGAAGCAGAGGCAACTGCTCCAAAAGGCACTGAAATCCTGTAGCGTCAATGGATCAGTTACAGGGGGCAGAGGATGCAGTGGGGTCTCCCGTGGCACGCACCCCTCCCTACGCCACCCCACTATGCAGTTCACCCTTTCACTCTCCATCTCCAGAACCCCGTGATGAGCATCATCCCCTCTGGGATCCTGGAAGGTTCTGGCACTGGAAGCCAGCCTGGTAAGGGCTCAGTCGGACCTGGAGGACGGTGTGGGGCTGGGTGGGGACCTGGAGCCTTAAAGCCCATCCACGTCCTCCAAGGGGAGGGAGGGATGCATACGGCTAGCAGTACTTCTGTGGCCAGCCTGTGGTTGGCCTGTGTTGACGATGATCGACACTCACCTGATCCCGCAGGAACCACCTCCTAACTGTGCGCCTCATTTCCACCCGAAGGGTCCTCGGGCGTCTGTGACCTAAAGTCGGGCGAGACCAGGGCTTCCAGGGTCCCTCCAGTCCATCCCCCGTCCCCGACCCTCAGGTACTTCATTCAATAGAGGAAGGAGCGCAGAGAACGTGGCTGAATCAAGGGGCCTGCCAGCCTAGAGACCAGTTTTAAGCCGGAAAGTAAGTAAAACCGTTAGTCGCTCAGTCGTGTCCGACTCTCTGCGACCCCCTGGACTGCAGCCCCCCAGGCTCTTCTGTCCATGGGATTCTCCAGGCAAGAATACTGGAGTGGGTTGCCATGCCCTCCTCCAAGGGATCTTCCCGACCCAGGGATTGAACCTAGGTCTCCCCAAGAGTCAATAAAATATTACAGGAACCTACTGTCAGGGGTGAGGGGGAGCAGAGGTTCAAGGCTGAGAGGCTGAGTCCCACCCGGGACCCCGCACAGCGCCCCCCACCACCACCCTCCACGTCCCCGCCGTCGGGACGAGGGGCGCTGCTCCCCGATTCCCCTCGGGACGCGCAGGCCGGGCTCAGGGAGCCGGGCGGAGGGCAGCCCTAGACGGGGGACCCAAGTTCCCGGGGCTGCGGCGCCGCGCGCAGCTCTTCCGTGGGCAGCGGGGGCGGCTCCCCGCGGACGCCTCACAGGTTGGCCTGGCGCCTCAGCCCTGGACGGGCGCACGTACCTGACGCCGGCCCCGGGGGCTGCCGGGGCTTCGTCCCGGGGCGGGGCTTCGTCCCGGGGCGGCGGGGAGGCCTTGGGCGGGGTCGGGGCGGGGTCACACTGCCTTCCCCTCGGGCTCCGGGGAGCGGTAGGGAGGAGCAGGGCGCCCGCAGCGGCTGCAGGACAGCGGCTCAGCTGGGGACCTTCACAGACCAGGACACGCGCCTCCTCCACCCCCTACCCCTCTCGCGGCCGGCGCCGAGGCCGGGTTGCGCGCGCCCCCTGCAGGTCCCGGGCGGAGGGCGCAGCCGGGAGCGGAGAGCACCGCCCCCTCGCCGCCCGGAGAGGGGTCCAGGGCAGGGGGCCCAGGCCTGGGGGTTCCGGTCTTGGGTGGTCACAGCCCCGGCTCCACACCTGGCCCCGCCGCTCACCCCGGGCTTCTAGGGACAGGTCACCCTGAGGACTTTTCTGTTCCAAACATATTAAAGGTGGAATTCTTGCCTGGAGAATTCCATGGACAGAGAGGCCTGGCCGGCTACGGTCCATGGGGTCGCAGAGTCAGACAGACCTGAGCGATGAACACTTTCACTTTTCAGACAAATGAATGCTGGAGGTATATACTACACATTGCATCTGTTTGTTTCTGCAAGAGTAGGTAAACTAGATAGCTACATTCTCTCAGTGTAAGGTATTGTCAGAACGACAAACTGGACTTCAGACTCCATAAGGTTCAGAATAGGCTGTCTCTGACGCTGGGATGACATGGAGGATACTATATACAGTGTGAACATAGATCCAGGGACATAGGAGGGTCTCCCTCCCCATCCTTTTAAGGCACATCCAACAAGACCTTTCTGAAAATCTAGAGGGTGGATGGCAAGAAATAATCTCTGTCTTTGTTTGAATTCTCACTTCCTTTTATGAAAATAGATGCTTTTCAGGATCGAACCCTTTCAGATTTCAGATTTACTTATTGATGTTGAGTCACTCAGTCATGTCTGACTCTTTATGATCCCATGGACTGAAGCATGCCAGGCTTCCCCGTCCTTTACTATCTCCCAGAACTTGCTCAAACTCATGTCCATTGAGTTGGTGATGCCATCCAACCATCTCATCCTATGTCGTCCCCTTCTGCCTTTCCCTCCATGCTGAGAAGGAAGATGCTCAATTTTTCCCAGCATCAGGGTCTTTTCCAATGAGTCAACTCATCACATGAGGTGGCCAAAGTATTGCAGTTTCAGCTTTAGCATCAGTCCTTCCAATGAACACCCAGGATTGATCTCCTTTAGAATGGACTGGTTGGATTTCCTTGCAGTCCAAGGGACTCTCAAGAGTCTTCTCCAGCACCACAGTTCAAAAGCATCGATTCTTCGGCGATCAGCCTTCTTCACAGTCCAACTCTCACATCCATACATGACCACTGGAAAAACCATAACCTTGGCTAGACGGACCTTTGTTGGCAAAGTAATGTCTCTGCTTTTTAATATACTGTCTAGGTTGGTCATAACTTTCCTTCCAAGGAGTAAGCGTCTTTTAATTTCATAGCTGCAATCAGTGGTTACAAACAGAACAAATATGACCATTTGCTGGTAATAGTGCTAGATGACTTCAAAAAAAAGACAATCTCTCCTAACTATACACATTTATCTACACAATCTAGATAAATGAAATATTAATATTTCATATGGATCAGATAAAACCATCATCCTTCCCTTACTGTTAACTCCTTAGATAGTTTATATTTCCTATTGTTTGGCTTCTTTCCACTCTGTTTTCTACTTTTTTAATTAGTTGATGCTCAAGAACCTACTGAAATGGACACACAAGACCTGAATGGACTCTCTCAGGCAGGAATTTCTTATATACAGTGGTCTCTCACTGAACTATGGTTTTGCTCACACACCAGACTTACAGAGTGCAGCTGACTCTGTGCAAAGGCTCTGTTAGTGGAACCAACCCAAGGGCTAGTGTAGGGGCTCATTCATGTACTGAGCACCCCTGCTGAGATGAGAGCCTTTTCCCAAGGCAGTTTAATAAGACAGAGATGTTCAAAGCTGAGTACTCAAGACAGCTTTCAAAAGAATAAAACATCCTCTGAGAGGTCCAAAGATGCAGTATAAAAACACTCATATTTTATCCTATAAAAAGATGTTTTGATTGTAAATGATCACTGTAAAAGCAACAGTTTGTAAAAGGGAATGGCTTTTGCAACTGGGTCTTCTGTTGTTGTTGCTGAGTCAGTAAGTCGCATCCAACTCTTTTGTGACCCGAGGGACTATATAGCCTGCCGGGCTCCTGTGTCCATGGGATTTCCCAGGCAAGGATACTGGGGATGGTTGCCATTTCCTTCTCTAGGGAATCTTTCCGACTCAGGAATCAAAGTGCATCTCCTACATTGGCAGGTGGATTCTTTACTGTTGGGGTAAGGAAGGGAAGCCATCAGGGAAGTCCATGGAAATGATGAATGTTTGGTTATCCTTTGAGCTTCTCCTATGCTTATTATTCCCCTTATGGGAGTTTAGGAACTTGAATTATCTTCTATTTCCATTTTCCAAAGAATTGAAGATATCTTTGGCAGGACAGATACCTGAGGGAAGTGCCTAGGCTTAAAATACCACAAAAACAGCTTTTGTGGTATAAGTACATGGGGAAATAGAAGGGTACCTCCCCCCAAAAGAGTTTACTGTGCGAAAACCACAAGAGAAATTCCGAGTGGAGCTTTGGTTATCAAGGAAGAGACAAATCGCTTCCTGGGAAAAGAGCAACATCACCAAGAATGTGGTGACAATAGGAGAAGATAAATTATGGCTGATTGAAGAATCTGCCATGGGAGTGGGATAAATAAGCCATCTTCCAAACTCCCTCCTGCTTAGGAGTAATATCAGTGTATTCTCACTTAGCGTAGCTCAAGGGACCATGGAACAAGGTAGCATTTTGGAGAAAAGAAATCAAAAGGCTCTTTCCCATTGAACATGCCAGGAGGATTTAGAATAAGTGTTCCGGGACGTCCCTGGTGGTCCAGTGGTTAAGAATCCACCTGTCAATGCAGGGCACACAGGTTCAATCCCTGGTTTGAGAAGATTCCACATGCCATGGGGCAATAAGTTCATGTGCCACAACTACTGAGGCTGCATGTCTAGAGCCTGCAACAAGAGAAGCCACCACGACGAGAAGCCCATGCACTGCAACTAGAGAGTAGCCCCCGATCGCTGCAACTAGAGAAAAGTCCTGCACTGCAGCAAACACCCAGCACAGCCAAAAATAAATAAGCAAACATTTAATAAAATAAATACAAATCAAAAAAGTAAAATAACTGTTTCATTTGACTATATTTTCAAATGCACTTTCCTATCAACAAAAACAGGACATCGTCTTTAGAAATTAATTACACACGTATATTCTGAAAGGCATGTGTATTCTGTTACCAAAGAAAGCTATACATGAATGTTTGTATATGAAGAAAAAGTAGTTAGACAGACATGTATAAAAATGTTAAGAGTGGCTACCTTTGGGGAGGTGATGGGGCTGGAGACGGGTGAGGGAGTGAGTTTTTGCTTCCCACTTTATACGCCATCTTTGAAAAAAAAGTTCACCTGAGTGGGTATCATTTTTTTAAGTGCTTTTTCCTTTTTGCTTTTTTTCTTGTGCTTGAACCTTTTAAAAATTGAAGTACAGTGGATGTACCAAAGGTATCATTTTATAACAATTAAACATTTAAAAATATTTCTTTGTGGGGATTTCCCTGGCAGTCCAGGAGATAAGACACTGCATCCCCAGTGCAGAGGTCCTGGGTTTGATCCCTGGTCAGGGAACTCATTTCCACATGCTGCAACTAAGAGTTTACATTCTTCAGCTAAAGACCCCATGTGCTGCAAAGAAGACCCAAGATGGAAGATCCTGCATGCAGCAACTAAGACCCCACGCAGCCAAGTAAATGAATATTTTTAGAAAATTTCTTTGTGCACCTGATCTATGCAAGGAAGAGAATGCATAAGAGGTGTTAGAGCAATGTAAGAGTGACATCACAGGGCCAAATGCATTTGGATGCAGAATGTCACTGATAATCATGTTTGGCTAATAAATACTGGTATTCAGATTACTTCTGAACTGTACATGGAACAACAGACTGGTTCCCAATAGGAAAAGGAATACGTCAAGGCTGTATATTGTCACCTTGCTTGTTTAACTTATATGCAGAGTACATCATGAGGAACGCTGGGCTGAAAGAAGCACAAACTGGAATCAAGATTGCTGGGAGAAATATCAGTAACCTCAGATATGCAGATGACACTACCCTTATGGCAGAAAGTGAAGAGGAACTAAAAAGCCTCTTGATGAAAGTGAAAGAGGAGAGTGAAAAGGTTGGCTTGAAGCTCAACATTCAGAAAACAAAGATCATGGCATCTGGTCCCATCACTTCATGGGAAATAGATGGAAAAACAGTGGAAACAGTGTCAGACTTTATTTTGGGGGGCTCCAAAATCACTGCGGATGCTGACTGCAGCCATGAAATTAAAAGACGCTTACTCCTTGGAAGGAAAGTTATGACCAACCTAGATAGCATATTAAAAAGCAGAGACATTACTTTGCCAACCAAGGTCCGTCTAGTCAAGGCTATGGTTTTTCCCGTGGTCATGTATGGATGTGAGAGTTGGACTGTGAAGAAAGCTGATCGCCAAAGAATTGATGCTTTTGAACTGTGGTGTTGGAGAAGACTCTTGAGAGTCCCTTGTACCGCAAGGAGATCCAACCAGTCCATTCTAAGGGAGATCGATCCTGGGTGTTCATTGGAAGGACTGATGCTAAAGCTGAAACTGCAATACTTTGGCCACCTCATGCGACGAGTTGACTCACTGGAAAAGACTCTGATGCTGGGAAAGGTTGGGGGCGGGAGGAGACGAGGATGACAGAGAATGAGATGGCTGGATGGCATCACCAACTCTGTGGACATGAGTTTGAGTGAACTCCGGGAGTTGGTGATGGACAGGGAGGCCTGGCGTGCTGTGATTCATGGGGTCTCGGAGAGTCGGACACGACTGAGCGACTGAACTGAACTGAACTGAACTGAATTGCAGATACCAAAAAGGGCCGATAACAAATTGTCGAAAATCAGAAAGGAACCAAGGAACCTCAATAGGTGAATGGATAAACAAACCATAGAATATCCATACAATGGAATATTATTCAGCGATTTAAAAAAGAGAACTATTAAGCTGTAAAAGACCCGGAGGAACCTTAAATGCACATTGTTAAGAAAGGAGCATATTGCTTGAAAAAAGCCAATTTGAAAAGGCTACATTCTGTGTAATTCCCACTGTATGCCATTCTGGAAAAGGCCAGACTACAGAGGCATGAAAGATGAGCGACTGGCAGTGGTTGGGAGAGGAATGAGGAGAGGGATGGACAGGGGGAGCACAGGGGACTTTTAGGACAATGGAACTATTCTGTGTGCCACTGTAATGATCCATACGTGACATTCATTTGTCGAAACCCATAGAGCAGGGCAATAACCACAGTGACCCCTAAGGTAAACTATGGAGTCGGTAATAAGGCAGCTGTGTTCTTGGGCTTCCCTTGTGGCTCAGCTGATAAAGAATCCGCCTGCAATGCAGACCTGGGTTCCATCCCTGGGTTGGAAAGATCTCCTGGAGAAGGGAAAGGCTACCCACCCCAGTATTCTGGCTTGGCGAATTCCGTGGACTGTACAGTCGATGGGGTTGCAAAGAGTTGGACATGACTGAGCGACTTTCACTTTCACTATGTTGATTGATCCGTTGTCACAAATGTACTACACTAATGCAAGATGTTAAGAGGGAAACTGGGGAGGGGAGTAGGGGCACACGGAATTCTCTAGACTTTCTGCTCAATTTTTCTGTAAAACTGAAGCTGCTCTTGTAAGAAGTCTATTAATTTTAAACTAAATTAATGTGGGCTTTTAATATTGATATGTAACAATAAAAGCTCAATAATAACATTGGCCTAATAAGCACTTCAAAACCAAACCAGGACCATGATGCTCTAATCATGTTTTATAAGGTGCCAATGCTCTTCTTCCCATCTAGTTTGTTTAGCCATCTGGGACCCGTCCAGGTCCTGACTCGGGTGGAGCTGGTGCAGACCTGGTGTGCCCTTGGCCACTGGCACGACCTTGGCAAGAGCTCGTCTCGCACACCCTCTATCGCTGGGATCCCTCCAGTTCCCTCTAGGCTGTCAGGCACTAGGGGCAGCCCCCCTGGGCTGGCAAGTGCCTCTCACCTTGGTTGGTGATCACCGCAAGCCACGGCCACAACCATGCTGCCGGGTCCATGCATCCCACAGCGCCAGCTCCACCTGCCAGATGAGTCTCTCCTGCTGCCACCTGGTTCCCAGGGATGGCGAAGATGTGGAGTGAACGGGTCTGCTCTGAGTCCCCCTCTGAAAACTGGGGTCTTGGCTAACAGGGTGCAGGAGCAGGCGGCCTGGAGGTGGTGGTTGGGAAGAAAAGCCTCCACGCTGGTTTGTTTCCACCTCTCTGCCCTGGCTCAGGGCCCTAACCCTGAAAGGTCACAGACGCACTTCCACACTGCTCTGGACTTTCAGTCTGTCATTCCCAAAGTCTGGGTGGCAGTGTTTGCAGCCTAAAAATAAACCCCTACTTCCCTTGGGGGCATTGAGATTTATTCTATTTAAATTGCACAGATTGTTTTCATTCCTTGGGGTTTGAAGCACTGAAAACTGAAATCTGCTTCTCAGCTCTTTGGCTGGATTTGTTTCAGTAATGGAGTTACCCTTGCAACACAGGCTACTGCTCCTATGGCAACTGCCACCAAACAAGATGAGGCTTCCACCCTGCTGGGGAACATGAAACCTCCGAAAAAAGACAAACCCTGCGTTCTTCCACAGATGTGGCCCTCCCTTTTAAAGAATCTGCCTGCAATGCAGAAGACCTGGGTTCGATCCCTGGGTCAGGAAGATCCCCCGGAGATGGGAATGACTAACCATTCCAGTATTCTTGCCTGGAGAATTCCATGGACAGAGGAGCTTGGAGGACTACAGTATGGGATCACAAAGAGTGGGACATGGCTGAGTGACTAACACACACACACACAGGAAGGGAGGGCCTGGTGAGCAGGCCTTGAAGAAAGACCAGCATGACAAGGATGTGTTCATGATGAAGTGCTGCATGGTGCTAACTCAACTGAAAAAAAAAAATTAAGTAAGCCCTTTCCTTTGGTTAATGCTTATTTCAATGTTATGTGGCAGCCTGGATGGGAGGAGAGTTTGGGGGAGAATGGACACACGTATATGTATTCCTGAGTCCCTTTGCTGTCCACTTGAAACTATCACAATACTGTTAATTAGCTATACTCCAAATATAAAATAAAAAGTTTTAAAAAAAAGAGTTAATGCTTATTTCAAACGGATACATGAGGGGCAAGTATTGCACCTTAGTTCACATTTACATAATTGCATGCACTGTTCTAGATAATTGTAACTATATAGATAGGACATAGATAGATATGGCAAGATATAGATGGATATATATACAGTGCATACAACAACATGCATATACGATTATATATAGCTACTGCATATAAAATATATAGTTATACCACACTGAAAACTAGAGACATTACTTTGCCAACAAAGGTCTGTACAGTCAAAGCTATGGTTTTCCCGGTAGTCATGTATGGATGTGAGAGTTGGACCATAAAGAAAGCTGAGCGCCAAATAATTGATGCTTTTGAACTGTGGTGTTGGAAAAGACTCTTGAGAGTCCCCTGGACTGCAAGGAGATCAAACCAGTGAATCCTAAAGGAATTCAGTCCTGAATATTCATTGGAAGGACTGATGCTGAAGCTGAAGCTCCAATACTTTGGCCACCTGATGCGAAGAAATGACGCATTAGAAAAGACCCTGATGCTGGAAAGATGAAGGCAAGAGAAGGGGATGACAAAGGATGAGATGGTTGGATGACATCACTGACTCAATGGACATGAGTTTGAGCAAGCTTTGGGAGTTGGTGATGGAGAGGGAAGCCTGGCGTGCTACAGTCCATGGGGTCCCAAAGAATTGGACATGACTGAGTGACTGAACTGAACTGATTGCCTATAATTACATAACGCTCCACTTATTTAGACTTTGTACTTCTGAACAGATATTGTTTGGAAAACACTTCTGGCACTTAATATAACACTTTCTTATATTAAATAGCGTTGAGGTTCAAGATTCCTCTGGATCCAACTTGAAAAACAAGGTTCCATTTTCTTCTAACAGAAGAGTTCTTGATCCTATTAGACACTGTGCTCACTTTTTTATCATGAAAAATTTGTAATGCCTCCTTAACTATCTTGAAATGAAATTTATAGTTAATATCATTTACCTACAACTTAATTTTAAAAAATCAATACAATGCTCCAAGTAAAATACAAATGAGAGAAAAAAAGGAAGACATTAATACTAATATGACACAGGGACACAATGTAGCATCCCTTACATGTATAGTCACATATGAAAGTGACAGCCACAAATGACGGCTTATACAAGTGTCTCATATTGACAAGCAAAACATCCCAAATTGGTGATACTATTAGTATTTTTTGAAATGACAAATAACTCTTAGGAAAGCAAGAAAAACAAAGTGTGATCTTCCCCTTTCTACTTTATAATTACATGCATGAAATTCAGTGTGTATTAAAGCCATGCAAAAATATTTTGTGTTTATAGGTAAAATGAGTTGGGTTCCAGGCTCTGGTAATCATAAATTATCAAAAATCGTACGCAGTGTTTGGTTTATTTTATTTTCTTACACAAAGATCTGATGGGGTATTCAAAAGTTGATGAAAGTGTCCCATACCAACAACACTACCTAAATATTGTGACAACTAATCCTCTCTCCCACACAGGTTTCCAGAACATCCCCTCAGGATGATTCCAAACCATCTTCACCTTTTAAAGTGAAGTGAAAGTCACTCAGTTGTGTCCGACTCTTTTTGATCCCTTGGACTATACAGTCCATGGAGTTCTCCAAGCCAGAATACTGGAGTGGGTAGCCATTCCCTTCTCCAGGGGATCTTCCCAACCCAGGGATCGAACCCAGGGCTCCCACATTGCAGGCGGATTCTTTACCAGCTAAGCCACAAGGAAAGCCTTACCTTTTAAACCACTATTCTAGATAGAATTCTAAATCCAACAAGAACACAGTGTTGGCATATTTTATTCATTGTTTTGAGATTTGAATCAAAGAATGGAAGGCGAAGTTGCTGAAAATCAGACTTTTCTTTTTTTAAATAGATGAAACGCTGTTATTCTTTTAATGTTATTGTTATTATTATGGCCATGGCATGAAGCATGCAGCATCTTAGTTCCCTGACCAGTGATTGAATCCATTCCCCCTGCAGTGGAAGTGCACAGTCCTAACACTGGACTGCCAGGGAAGTCCACAGGCTGGGTGGTAAAATGATCATAATAAAAGGAATAGCTTCCGAGAACTTGGCACTTTGAAATTAGGCTGAAATGACTTATTCACAAATCAAAAAAAACCTAGGTCTCCAAAAGTTTTTCTAAGCATTTTATATAAGAGCAGCTTGTCTCAAGGCCAGGTGATGCCTTAGCAGCTCAGCCATGGGAATAACACAGTAGCCCAAAATGCGGCCAGTGATGAGTTAAATGAAACAAGGGCATGAGATACAGAATTCTCAGCTTCTCCATCTCCAAACAGCTGCCTGTCTGTAAAAACCATGTCAAACCTGCTTGAGCACAGCATCCCTTCTGCAGGGCTAAGTGTCATTTGCTTGTCTGGAAATAACATAAATCCCAAGATTCTATACGCTATCTACCAAATAGACATAGAGTTGTCCAAACAAAGAAGCCTATACTAAGAGGAAGGAGATGAGGCAAGAATTTTCAACCTTGGCTGCACACTGAGATCGTTTGGGAAAACATTAAAAAAATAAGGGTGGCTAAGCCCTTCCCTTTGGTATTCATTTGTTCTATTATGTGAACTAAAGCATTGCTTGTCTTATCAGTAAACAAAGGATATTATAGTCCATGATGAGCCCGAAGGGAACTCAGGATGGAGACAAAGGGGATACCCATTGCCAAGCCCATTTAGCAGTCAGCCGATGCAACGGGACTTGTTAATTTTCTTCCACAAAAGCACATACTAGGTTTCATTCATTTCCTCTCAGAATATCTTGTATTTTAATTTCTATCCATTTGTGTTCTATAAACCTGATGCGAAGAACTGACTCACTGGAAAAGACCATGATGCTGGGAAAGATTGAAGGCGGGAGAAGGGGACGACAGAGGATGAGATGGTTAGATGGCATCACCGACTCGATGGACATGAGTTTGAGCAAGCTTTGGGAGCTGGTGATGGAGAGGGAAGCCTGACAGGCTACAGTCCATGGGGTCGCAAAGAGTCATACACGACTGAGCAACTGAACTGATGTTCTATAAATACTAACCCCAGACTTGTGAAACCAGCACTTCTCTGGCCCTTAGGGCTCCACCAAATGGACTAGGATCTTCATTATAATGTACAGTCTACCCAGTGAGTGTAAGGTGATCTGTGGTATCGAGATTGAAAGGACAGGGTGGGAGAGTCAAGCTGTTACTCACTTCACTCCTTTGCTACCACCAGGAACTTAGAGGGGGAGAGGGTTTAGCTCCCAGGCTATAGAGTGGTGAGCTGGGCTAAATGATAGGAAGGATTCACCTGGCCACGGCTAGAGGCAGATCCAAGGGGCTTCACCCTAAGAGCGGGATGAGCAGCCTCTAGGGGCCTCCTTCCTCTAAACTCAGTCCAAGTCACAAGCTCCAGAGCAGCCCAAATGGATGAGCAATCCAAGGAAGAAGAAGGAATTGGACTCCTTCCTGAGAGCTAGATCAAAATGCCTCTAATCCACCAAACTGTACCTGGAAGAATCTTATTTGCAAAGGACAGAATCCAACTCCAATCCCTGAAGAAGGAAGAACAGCATTTGAAGGCTATTCGGGAGCTCCCACTCCTGTGAGGACACTGGAGGAGCAGGCTTGGAGACAGCCTCAAAGGAGGCTGGGCGGCTGCCAGAACCACCAGCCAGTCCAATGAGGACACCACTGCTGCTGTCATGGACATGAGACACCCCACCCACCCTGCAGCCTGCCCACCACTGATGCTGGCACGAGGTAGTGGGCACTGCTGTGGGCATTTCTGCCACTGCCTTTGGGAACTTGACATTGCTCCTCCAGCTGCCCACCCACCCCCAACTGTAGGTGCTTTCTTCACCTCCTTCTTGAAGAGGCGCTGTGCTGTGCATAGTCGCTCCTTGTGTTCGACTCTTTGCCACCCCACTGACTATATCCCGCCAGGCTCCTCTGTCTGTGGGATTTTCCAGGCAAGGATACTGGAGTGGGTTGCCATGCACTCCTCCAGGAGATCTTCCCAACCCAGGGATTGAACCCAGGTCTCCTTCATTGCAGACAGATTCTTTACCATCTCAACCACCAGGGAAGCCCTGAAGAGATGCAGCCCCCCAAAAGACAAGCAGGCTAGGCCAGACTAGGGAAGAGAAAGCAATTCCCCAAAGGACCAAATCTCAAAACATACACTCTGGTCCTGTGGCGGTGAAAGCAAACACCCCTGTGTGTGATATCAACGTATGAGCATCCCAACCCCTGGGAGATGCAGTGGGAAAGGGCTGTGAGGAGGGCTGCTGTCCACACTCTTGGAATGAGTTCCCCCACGGATGACTTTTCTAGGGAAAAACGCTTATTGTTTCTTTAAAAACAAATATTTTCATAGATTGGGAAAGACATGATTTTGTTGTTATGTAACTGTAATATCCTCTTATGCTTTCTTTTCCAAAGGAAGATAAATTTTTCGCTTGATTTAGAATATACTCTTTTTTAAAAATATTTTATTTGTTTGGCTGCACCGGGTCTTAGCTGCAGCACACTGGATCCTCCATCTTCTGTTTTGACATGCAGGATCTTTAGTTGAGGCTGATTGAACCAGTCAAGTTCCAGCTTTGAGAGACTGGGATGAACGCTCTCTGAATCTCTTGGCAGCAACTCCATTAAGTGGGGGTGCACAGAACTGCCCTGAGTAACTCACGTAGCTGGTAGCTGTTTTTCAGGATTCGATTGGCAAATATGTGTAAACACAGCAATAAGATTATTTCATTACTAATGAAAGTACTTGCAAAGTACATCAAAGGAACAAGCTTTTCTGTTGTGTTTGGATTTATTTGCTAAAGATACATTCTATGCGGAGCAGGCTGAAACAGGAAACGAAGCCTCAGTGCCTGGACCTTCTGACTAATAAAAGCACCTACATAAGAAGTCAGTTAACACAAACCGAGTGAGTTCATTTACTATGGTAGGCAAATCCCAATTTCTTCAATCAGCATAACCTACAGAACAAAAAATTAATTCAGTGTTTTAATAACAGCATGATCATCTTATTCCGTGACTTACTCTGTGACTGAAAGTCACATTCCTGATGACTGAAAGCTAAATTTTTAACAGTTAAATATCCTGTGGAGTCTTTTAAAAATAATTTTATTTCTTTCTTTTTGGCCGTGCTGGGTCTTCATCGTTGTACAGCCTTTTCTCTAGTTGCGATGCATGGGCTTCTCATTGCAGAGGCTTCTGTTGCTGCAGAGCACGGGCTCTAGGGCTTTAGTAGTCGCGACTCCCAGGTTCTAGAGCACAGGCTCAATAGCTGTGGTGCACGGGCTTAGCTGCTCCACAGCATGCTGGATCTTCCCGAACCAGGGATTGAACCTGTGTCTCCTGCATTGGCAGGGGGATTCTTCACCACTGAGCCACCAGGGAAGCCTCCTATGGCTTATCTTGAAGAGCCTGATTTTAATCAATAAATGTTACAATAGTTCATAGGCACAGAATTCAAAATTGGAAGTAATTCTTTCAGATTTTGGAAGATATTGCTCCAGTGCTTTCTTTTTTGCTTCCAAGGTTGCTACTGAGAGGTCAAAAGCCCGGTTCCTAGTACTGGGTATACTACTATCTCTATCTGTCTAGAAATGAGTAGTATCTTCTTTTTATCCCTGGATTTCTGATATTTGACAAGAACTTGCCTCAGAGTGGATATATTAGGCTAAGTACCTAGGGCTTTTTCAATCTGGCAATTTACATCATTCAATTCCAGAAAATTTTTTTGAATTTTTTCTTTGATTATTTTCTTCCCTGCATTTTCTTTCTTTCTGGAACTACTATTATCCAATTGTTTGATCTCTTGGATGATCCTATGGTTTTTTTAATCTTTTCTCTTTGTCTTCTATTTCATGAGAGGAGTCCTCAAATGTACTTTCTCAGGTGCCATCATAGAGCTTTCTGCAATGATGGAAATGTTCTATATTCCAGCAGTCCAGCATCTTACCCACTGTGCCTTTTGAGTACTTGAAATGTAACTAGTGAAAATAAGGAGTTAAATCTTTAATTTTGTTAATTTTGAGTAATTTACTTTTCAATAGAGTGGTTAGTGGCTACCACATTGGACAGCACAAGTATTAGTTTTCTGCTACCATGTTTTTAATTTTCAAGAGCGCTTTGCAGCTGTACTTTTCCCTAAATCTTCCATTTCCATAGCTTTGGTTCTAGTTTAATGGATGCAATATTCCCTCTTCTCTCTCTGAGGATATGATTATAGCTTTCATTTTTAAGTCTTGACTAATTTCTATTTCCTCCAAGATGCTTCTTCTATTGTTGCCTGTTTATTTTGGTCTCTATCTTCTATATAACAGGCTTCATCAGGTAATCCTTGGTGGTCTGCTCAAAATTAAGAGTGGAGAATTTAAAAAATGATTTAAACTCTGAGCTTGTGACTTTCACTAAAGGGTGATGTCAGTAGAAAGTCAAGTGAAAGTCGCTCAGTCATGTCTGACTCTTTGCAACCTCAGGGACTACAGTATTCCAGGCTTTCCTATTCTTCAATATCTCCCAGAGTTTATTTGAATTCATATCCATTGAGTCAGTAATTCTATCTAACCATCTCATCCTCTGCTACCCTCTTCTCCTTTCGCCTTCAATCTTTCCCAGCATCACGGCCTTTTCCAATGAGTTGGCTCTTTGCATCAGATGGCCAGAGTACTAGAGCTTCAGCTTCAGTTTCAGCATCAGTCCTACTAATGAATATTCAGGGTTGACTTCCTTTAGGATTTACTGGTTTGATCTCCTTGCTGTGCAAGGGACACTCAAGAGTCTTCTCCAACACCACAATTATTTGGATGTATTTTCTACCAACTAAATTTTTAATTCTTCTTTTTTTGCTGTCTTTCCAAATTAAAACTGAAAATCAGCACCTCCGCAGCACAGAAGCCTGTTTATACATCATAAATCAAATTTTGAATTTATCGCCCTCTAGTGGCATTTCAAGAAAGTAACTTCTTGTACAGCCTATGGGTTGTCTTTCAGTTCAGTTCAGTCGCTCAGTTGTGTCCGACTATTTGCGACCCCATGAATCACTGCACGCCAGGCCTCCCTGTCCATCACCAGCTCCCGGAGTTCACTCAAACTCATGTCCATCGAGTCGGTGATGCCATCCAGCCATCTCATTCTCTGTCATCCCCGTCTCCTCCCGCCCCCAATCCCTCCCAGCATCAGAGTCTTTTTCAGTGAATCACCTCGTCACATGAGGTGGCCAGAGTATTGCAGTTTCAGCTTTAGCATCAGTCCTTCCAATGAACACCCAGGATTGATCTCCTCTAGAATGGACTGGTTGGATCTCCTTGCAGGCCAAGGGACTCTCAAGAGGCTTCTCCAGCACCACAGTTCAAAAACATCAATTCTTCGGCGATCAGCTTTCTTCACAGTCCAACTCTCACATCCATACATGACCACGGGAAAAACCGTAGCCTTGACTAGATGGACCTTGGTTGGCAAAGCAATGTCTCTGCTTTTTAATATGCTATCTAGGTTGGTCATAACTTTCCTTCCAAGGAGTAAGTGTCTTTTAATGTCATGGCTGCAATTAGCATCTGCAGTGATTTTGGAGTCCAAAAAAATAAAGTCTACTTTAAAGAGAAAATATCTGATATTATTAATATTAAATTCTCAAAGGAATGCATTGCTCTATTTAAAAAAATTTTTCCTAATTGAATATGCATAGTTTTATAATCAAAGAAAGCCACAATTTTCAAAATCATTCAATGAGTTTCTTTTATAATATAATTACATTAGGAAGCTGAATGAAAGTTCCAATACAAATTATATGTTTTTAAAATACAACCTATTTGTAATTTTTACTTTGCTTTTCTTATTTCTCAGTCTGACTCAGTTGAATTACAATAACCTTCAAATGAATTATTTATAATTCAAATGGTAAATAAATATCTGATGTTCTTTACAACAGAAAATGTTTTATTTTATATACCAAAACCCCAAACTGAGCTGCTTCTGCTCAAATTCAAAATCAATCAGAAATCTTTAATATGTAGGTTTAATCATGTTTATTTAAACACAGACATATGAAATGTACAAGATAAACTTTCTTGGATGATATATTTAAGGAGAGGGTCAAAACTTGCACACACCTCCCTAATCATAGGGTCATCATGCTGGTCTGTGCTTGTCAACAAGGCTACACATGGGAATGAAGTGGGCAGACCAGAGGCCCCTGTTTGGGTTCAAAATGAGATAGGACATGATTTGTACAGTCCTCAAAAATGTTTTAAGCAATTGCATAACACCACACAAGAAGAGAAACTACCAGAAAAAAGCATTATTTAACTCACAAATCACATATGTGTAACTATATATATGCATTTCTATATGGCACACATACGTATGTATATTAAACTGAATAAAATTATTTAAACTTTCAAATGTTTTATGTAGCAAAGAAGTTCATGCCAAGCAAATATAAGAGAAATGAGTATTATCAGATGAAAACCACAGAAAATAAAGATGAGAGATACACCCCTCTCCTTCCCCATCCCTCTGAAAGCAGAAGCAGTGCTGCCCACAGGAGCTCAATATTCTGAGCTCAGAGTCTTTCTAGTTCCTGCTCAGCACAACTGGAAGTTTCTGCGAACTAGTGACAGCCTGCATTTTCCGTTTCTTCCTCCTTTTTTTCCTCCAAATCAGCATTCTTAATCCAGTTATCCTGCTCTTACTACTTCATACTGGGTATGATCAGAGCAGATAACTTGTCATTTGGTTTATAAGTGGCTGGACCAAGAGGAGCCCCACCTGAGGCTCCCTTAGAGAGCCTAGACACAGAGCTGGAGGCACCAGCTGAACAGGATTGGGGTGGTCTCCACTCGGGAAGGGATGGATGAGTGTGCCTTCTGTGCAGAGAGAGGGTGTGCGTGGATATGTGTGTTTTACCATGACTGTGGCAGAGACTGTTAGCTGTCCAGATATTCCATCTCCCCTTTCTCTACAAGGGACTTTCAACTGCTCATAGGTAACTATTTGCAGAACCAAAAAGAACATTCTGCTCAGCCTCTTGTGCAATGAGTGTGTGGTTGTGTGACTAAGTTCCATCTAAGTTCCAGATGGGATAGAAGCATGAATAATGTGCATGGCTTCTGGGTGTGACCTTAAAAGCACATTCTTCCTTCCAATTTTTCCCTCTTTCTGCTGGCTGGAAGGCACTCAGAGTGCTGAGCTGTCTGGAACACGGCTAAGGAAGGGATACTAGAACGGTAGAGGGACAAGACAGAAGGACCCCAGGCCCCGGACACCTTTGTGTTACAAGGCCAAACTTTAACCTCCCAGATAAACTTCTATGCCATCTAAGCCACTGCTCTTCAAGGTCTTTTCTTACACAGTCAAATCTTTATTTAAAAAAAAAAAAAAGCCATGCCCAGGAAGGAAGCAGATCTCATTAAGAGTAGCATCTAACCAAATTTGGAGATTTGAGGGAAACATTCTGGAGAAAAGTTTAATCTCTGATCTAAAGAATGAGAGCGGGATTTCCCTGGTGGTCCAGTGGGTGGGACTCCATGCTCCTAAGGCAGGGGGCCAGGGTTCGATACCTGATCAGGGAACTAGATCCCACATGCTGCAACTAAAAAATATTCACAGGCTGTAACTAAAGATCCTGTGTGCCACAGCTAAGACATGGTGCAGCCAAATAAATAAATAGATTTAAAAAAAAAAAAAAGAATGAGAGAAACCAGGCTGGAAAAACTTTCAGATAAGAATAAGCTTGGGGTGTCGAAACACAGAAAGAAGTCTGCAAGGAGACAGAAGGTATTTCCTGCTAAACCTGCAGAGGTCAGCACAACCCACATCATTCTAACTTTGTAGCCTCTTGATTAAGAAAGATGAAGAAGATTAAAAATCAAAAGTAAAACCCCAAAGTGAATCCAACTATGGGGTTTTTAGAACCACTTACTGAGAAAAGAAATGACAGTAGGTTTTAGGGGAAAGATGAGTTCACTTTTGGATGTGTGGACTTGGAGGTGTTCGTGAGTAGGCAATTGGTCACGTGTCTCTGGTGCTGAGAATTAACATCCTGGATGAAAAATGTTTAGGAGGAGTCATGGGCAAGCAGATGGTAATGGATAGGAGCACCTAAGAAAGTCTAAACTGAGAAAATAAAGTAAGAGAAGATGAGAAAGTCTAAGATCCCGCCCTGAAAGAATTCCCGCATTCAATGATCGAATGTGAGTGGGGACTAGGAATGGCCAGAGAGACAGGAGGGAAAGCAGGCAAGTTCGTTGTCAAGGAGGCCAAAGAAAAACACTGTTTCAGTAAATAAATTATGACCAACACCGTTGGATGCTGTTTTTTCAGGGTCACGTAGTATGAGGTCTGATAGGAGCCCACAGGGCTCTACCATATGCAGATAGCTGATAACCTCAATGGGGAAGGAAGGGCCTTGGGCAGTGGGGATGGAATCCAAATTAGGGTTAGGCTATATCCGGAGCAGATGGTGTAGGAAAAGACACAGTACTTTCTAGAAGTTTAGCTCCAAAGGGCAAGGGAGAGAGAGAGAGAAAAAGAGAGCGAAGGAGCAAGGAGCAACTGCAGGGGTACTGAGGCTGAAGATGTTTGGTTTGCTTTGGCTTTTTAAGTTGGAAAATTTTTTAGTTGACCTCATTTAAACACAGGCTTCCCAGGCAGCTCAGCTGGTAAAGAACCTGCCTACAAGGCAGGAGACCCCGGTTCGATTCCTGGGTTGGGAAGATCCCCTGGCGAAGGAATAAGCTGCCCACTCCAGTATTCTTGGGCTTCCCTGGTGGCTCAGATGGTAAAGAATCCACCTGCAATCCGGGAGGCCTGAGTTTGATTCCCAGGTTGGGAAGATGCCCTCGAGGAGGGCATGGAAACCCACTCCTGTATTCTTGCCTGAAGAAGCTGCACAGACAGAGGATCCTGGTGGGCAACAGTACACGAAAAGCACAGCACATTTAAATACAAAAGGGAAAGGTCCACGTGCAAGGAAAAGATTGAAAGTACAGAAGACAGAATGGAGAGCACAAAATTCAAGGCTCCTGAAAAGGTGAGAAGGGTAGAATTCAGAGCATACAGTGACAGTCAGCAGAAAATGAAAGAAGGAAGGAAGCATGGGGAGACAGAGCAGGGCCGGGACTAGAGTAAAGCAATAAGGCACTCAACTTGGGCACAGAATTTAGGGAAGCACCCAAAAGAAATCCTCAGTAATTAAACACTACTTTAGTGCAATCTCTATATAGATCCAAATTAATGCAAAGAAGCTATGATGAATAAAATATTAAAATCTTAAATATCCAGTCTGTGGGTAACTTGTTATGGCAGCCCTAGTAAACTAATATAACACATATCTCAATATTGCAGAAAGAATAATGTTGCTTCATAACTGATTAACCCCTCTCTCCCAAGAACTCTGGAAAAATTCTAGAATTAAGAAAACACACCTGACCTCTTGAGAAACCTATATGCAGGTCAGGAAGCAACAGTTAGAACTAGACATGGAACAACAGACTGGTTCCAAATAGGAAAAGGAGTACGTCAAGGCTGTATATTGTCACCCTGCTTATTTAACTTATATGCAGAGTACATCATGAGGAATGCTGGGCTGAAAGAAGCACAAGCTGGAATCAAGATTGCCGGGAGAAATATCAGTAACCTCAGATATGCAGATGACACCACCCTTATGGCAGAAAGTGAAGAGGAACTCAAAAGCCTCTTGATGAAAGTGAAAGAGAGTGAAAAAGTTGGCTTAAAGCTCAACATTCAGAAAACACAGATCATGGCATCTGATCCCATCACTTCATGGGAAATAGATGGGGAAACAGTGGAAACAGTGTCAGACTATTTTGGGGGGCTCCAAAATCACTGCGGATGCTGATTGCAGCCATGAAATTAAAAGATGCTTACTCCTTGGAAGGAAAGTTATGACTAACCTAGATAGAATACTAAAAAGCAGAGACATTACTTTGCCAACAAAGGTCCACCTAGTCAAGGCTATGGTTTTTCCAGTGGTCATGTATGGATGTGAGAGTTGGACTGTGAAGAAAGCTGAGCATCGAAGAATTGATGCTTTTGAACTGCGGTGTTGGAGAAGACTCTTGAGAGTCCCTTGGACTGCAAGGAGATCCAACCAGTCCATTCTAAAGGAGATCAGTCCTGGGTATTCATTGGAAGGACTGATGCTAAAGCTGAAACTGCAATACTTTGGCCACCTCATGCGACGAGTTGACTCACTGGAAAAGACTCTGATGCTGGGAAAGGTTGGGGGCGGGAGCAGACGAGGATGACAGAGAATGAGATGGCTGGATGGCATCACCGACTTGATGGACATGAGTTTGAGTGAACTCTGGGAGTTGGTGATGGACAGGGAGGCCTGGCGTGCTGTGATTCATGGGGTCGCAAAGAGTCAGACACGACTGAGTGACTGAACTGAACTGAAAAAAACACATGGAGTTGAGAAATGAATATTAAAAACAACAACAAAACAAGAAACTCCTTGGGAGCCTGAAGGTGGTTTTGAAACAGCGTGGGAGGTAGACGTGTTTATCTGCCAGGGGGTGGTGGGCAACCAGAAGCAGCCTTGAGAAGGCCTTGAAGGAAAGCAGAAAGGAACAGCAGCATCCCCAGCCTGCCCAGGATGTATCAGAATAGAAGCATCAGCGCACTTGGCTGGGGAGACAGGTTGATGAAAATAGGCTGACCAGCTAACCTCTGACACTGATTTCGTTTTCCCCTCCCCCTCCAAATCCCAGGGCTGATGGATAATGGACTGGGGAGTGGGTCTCTCAAAGCTACTTCTCCTTAGAGCTCAATGGTATAACTCTGAACAGAGTTGTCTTTACTGAATGGAGTGACAACAAATGAGGGTGATTAAAACAAATTTCATGGTGATGCGGGCTCCCTGGCTTCCTTCTTAAATGTGTATGGAGGGTCACACACATGCCTCCTTCCCACTTTACATTACCAGACACTCCCACGAGTACAAGAGCTCACGTGAGTTCAAAATAACCCGGCACTTGCAGAGGAGCAACGAGACCATAAAATGCAGGCAAGTTGAATCACACATACCAAATAAATCAGAATCATTAGAACAGATGAGCCAAGAATGTCAAAGATGCTTCAGGAGATAAACGAAGATACTAGCAATCTGAACTAAGAAATCATGAAAACGTGGAAATATGAGGCTCCCTTGTTAAACACTCACCATTTCCCCAAAATCCACAAATTACTGAAATCACTTTCTTTGATACTTCTGGTGGCTTGTTCACGTTGCTGGTTAGCCACTATACCCCAAATATGTGCACACCAATCACTATTTCCAGACTGTGGCCTTTTTCTGTTCTCTTTTGTGTTTTAAATCCTGTTTTTGCCTTTGTTTCTTAACAGTAATGTAATGACTGCCTTCCTCATGTGACTAAATGGCTGAAGCAAATTAACTAAAGGTCCCTGGGTTATTCTTTAACTAAATAAAATAGAGGGAAAATGCAACAAATAGGTAAAATGGCACAGAGGATACAGCTAAAAAGTAAGTTAGAGACTGTAAAATCAGATCGAGGAACTTTCCCAGTCAGCTACAGGAAAAAATAAAGATATGGAAAACATAAAAGGAATGATATGTGATATGGAGGGTATTGAAGGTAGAAGCATAATGCCAATATCTAGATTTTATGGATTCAAACTGGGGGGGATTGGAAAAGATATATTTAAAGAGATAAAGAAGGTAAATTGTCCTAAATTAAAGAAAACTGAAGGATCCCAGATTGAAAGAAATTTAAAAAAATACAGATTTTTAAAAAAGATCCCAACTAGATCCATTATTAGTGAAATTTAAGAACATCAACAACAAAAATAAATGATGCAGAAATCAGAAAAAGGGAACAGATACCTAAAAAGATCAGGAATCACACTGGTATCAGACTTTTGGAACAACACTAGATTCAAGAAGAAAATAAAGTAATATTTTAACGTAATAAATGAAAAGACCTTGGAACCTGCAGAAATTGTTACTTTAAATAGAGAGATTCTATATGCAATTCCCATGAGTTCAGCATGGGTATCATTACTTCTAAGAAATTACCAAGACTTCTGGACAATGCAGTAAGAAAAGAAAAAGATAAAGATGTATAAAGGTAGGAAAAGTAAAGCTGAAACATTTATAGAAATACGACCAGCCATCTTAGGAAAAAATCAACAGAATAAAAAAATATTAAAATTCATAAGGGAGTTTCAGTTCAGTTCAGTCACTCAGTCATGTCCGACTCTTTGCGACCTCATGAATCACAGGACACCAGTCCTCCCTGTCCATCACCAACTCCCAGAGTTCACTCAAACTCATGTCCATCGAGTCGGTGATGCCATCCAGCCATCTCATTCTCTGTCATCCCCATTATAAAAATCAACAGTATTTTTTCTCACCACAAATAACCAACCTAAATAAGTATAATGTAAGATAATATACAATTCATAACGATAACCCTGGTGGCTCAGAGGTTAAAGTGTCTGCCTCCAATGCGGGAGACCCGGGTTCGATCCCTGGGTCAGGAAGATCCCCTGGAGAAGGAAATGGTAACCCACTCCAGTATTCTTGCCTGGAGAATCCCATGGATGGAGAAGCCTGGTAGGCTACAGTCCACGGGGTCGCAAAGAGTCGGACACGACTGAGCGACTGAACAGAACGGAACGATAACAAAGCCATAATGTGTCTAGGAAATTAACCAAGAACAGACAAGACTTCTATGGAGAAAACTATAAAAATTTTAAAGCATACAACATGGTCTGAATAAACAGTCATATGTTTCAACAGAAAGACTTATTATGTCAGTTCTCTTCAAATTAATCTAGTGAATTCAATTTTAATGAGAAGCTTTATTGGATTTTTAAGTACCAATAAATTTGTCCTCAAATGTAAGTAAAAGACCAAAAACACATAAAAGAGTCAAGCTAGTCTTGAAAAAGAGGGAGAACTTGTTTTATCAGATATTAAGACATATTGCAGAGTCAAGGAATAAAAATAGTGTGGGAAGGGTGTACGAACAGACACGGACTAACAGGACAGAGCTCAGATACAAACCCAAACATATAGAGCTAAATATATATTGGCACCAGGCAGCCATGGGTAAACCACTCAGAAACAAATGGCATTCTACTCTGCCAAAGACCACATATTTAGTTCGGTCTACAACAATTTACCAAACCTGGTATTCAACATACAGATCTATCATTGACAGTGGATTCATCCAGGGACTTTAATGCTAAATGAAAGCAGGTATGTTTTTCACTGGGGTTAGTAAGAGAATAACTGATTCTAAAACCCCTCTTTTAGGCTCGGGCCATACCTGAAACACTTAGGGAGGCTTTCCCCCTTGAGCTGTCCAACTTGGGGAAGTCATTTTCTTAGGCGGAAGGCACTGGAATCATTGGGACTTTTCCCTAGGTGTACCTGGAGAGTAACAGCAAAATCACCATTTACAAAACATGGGTCTCCTGCATGCTGATACCATACAGTGAAAGGAAAGCGTGAGAATATGGTGGTATTTCTTGAACATTCCAGGCACATTGTCTGCTCTGGGCCTTTTCATTTGCTGTTTGCACTGCCTACAATTCTCTTCCCGCAGAGAGCCTCACAGTTGGCTCCTTCCCTCCTTCAGGCCTTTGCCCAAGTAGCACATCAACAGAGAGACCTCCCATAACCACTCTTTTTACAATTGCAAGACCCTTTCCCACAGAATCATCCCCACCTTCCTCTTAGCTACTTAATTTTCCTCCACATGTAAATGTTTTGCTTATTTCTTTTGTTTGTTGTCTTTATTCCACTTCCTGAACATAAACTCACGCAGAGTTTTTGTCATTTTATTCAGTGCTCATTCCTGGCCGGTAGAAAGTGCTCCATAAATCTTTGTTGAATGAATGAATGGTTATTGTATCTTAGCGTTCCCATAGATACTGGCAACAGTACTAAGGTATAAGCTCATCATCTGAAGTGTAGATAAATGATCAATCAATCCTTGGTAGTCAACCTTCTTTACTTAACAACCGAGATACAATAATCAAATCAAAAAGTTCAAGCAGAAAATTTGTAGTTAGCATTTACTAATGTTCACATAATGTGAATCCTGGTTAAGTGTTTACTGGATCATTTTTTCTTGGAGAGATGCAATTAGCAATTCTTATTAATTTTCTATAGTTGCATATCACGACTCACAATCATTATCTGAAGAGAAAACAAATAAACCCTAGGAAAAAGAGATGATCAGAGTTGTGCCTTAGAAATCTTTGTGATTTTTAAGTCTATAAACCTTTGTTTATAAACACAAAGGTGAGTCTGCAGTTACAAGAGAAAAAATACAGTCCACTTAGAAAGAAGGAGGTGATTTCAGAAGTAAAAAATCAGTGGTAGATTTCCAGTTGTGTGCCTTTTGCCGTTAGGGAATTTTATGTCCTCACCCACTGCCATGTGCCTTGAAGTGATCCTATACTCATTAATTATTTTTATAATAATGCATAATAACAAACCAGTCCAGTGGTTTACAATAAGCATTTAATTCTTCTCCCATAGTCTGCAAGTCAGCTGGGATAGTACTGCTTCAGGATGTGGCTTTCCTAGACTTGTTTGTCTGAAAAAGTCTTTGTTTCATCCTGTGGAGTATAGAATTCCAAGTTGGTAGTTTTGTTTTGCATTTTTAAGTTGTCATTTCATTTTCTTTTAGCTTGCACAGTTTCTAATTAGAAGTCTATGAAAACTATTATTTCTCTGTGCATAATATGCCTTTTTTTACTAGTTGCTTTTAAGATTTTCTCTTTAAGCTTTTGAAGGGTCCACAATAGCTTTTCCTTTAGACCCCAGAGTCTAGGGCTAGTCACTACTAAGGCATGACACTTTGGGGGTCTCTATTGCATATTCCATTCAACAACTGTACTCAACAGTCTCCCCACTCCGGCTCCATGGAACTCAAATGATTCCTAGTCCTATGAGCTCTGAAAATTGTTTGGCTTACTGCTTCCCCATGATTGTTCTTTCCTGGCCTTGTGGAATAGTCACAGAACATATTCACTGATTTTTATTTAGTTAAAGATGAAGATTTCTGAAGTTTTTCTCCATGAACTCGGCCTCATAAATTCCAACCAATTTGGTCTCCCCAAAATCCAATCCCCGTCTACTCCATTTGGTAAGACCTGTCTTCTCAGGGAGATCCTAGGCTCTACTTAAGGTTCCCTTGTACTTCCAAACTGGAAACTGCCTCTGGACAGACAGCCAGGGTCATACCCGGCTCATCTCATTTGTTTCTCTTCTTTCAGGTAAAAGGACTGGAACTGCCTGCCGTCCGATGTCTGAAAACAGTTATTTTCACATACTTTGCTCAGTTTCTTAGTAAGTCCAGAGCCATTTCTTCTTGTCCAGTAGTGAGCGTCTTAAGTGCCTTATGGAAAACGCAGATTGTTTTATAAATGTTGTTTTCTGTGGTTAAAATTCACCCCTCTCTAGGGCACTCCTCGTTTACTTCTCAGGAGATGGTGATGGATCATTTCCTTCGGTGGTCTCCTCCAGGGACCAGAGCCCAGAACCTGGCGTCGCCTCCACCCGGCGCCGGCAGCGTTGTTTCTCCCGCGCGCGCGCCTCCCTTCCGCTTGGCTCCTCCCACTTTTCTTCTTGCCCCGCCCTCCTCGCTTCTCCAGCCCCCGTCGGCGGAAGCCCTCGCGTTCCGCGCGCCGGCTCACTGCGCCTGCGCGGCGTCTGGACGCCTCACGTTCCCGGAAGTGGGAGGTGCGCGCTCGAGTTTGTGTGGCCGCCGCCGCGGGAACGCGAGCCCGGTAATTTTTCAACGGAGAAAGGCGAGGCTTTCGGGCTTGGCCGGGTGAGAGTGAGCGAGTGGCGGGCTCCAGCAGCCCCCTTCTGACGTGACACGCGCCATGGAGGCTGAGCAGACCCTCCAGCCCGGCGGCGAGGCCGTGGCTCCCGCGCGGCGCGCGTCTCCCGGGTCGGAGTGCGGGGACGAAGCCCAGCGTCCGAATCCCGAGGTGAGAACCCGCCCGCGCGCCGCTGAGTTTACAGGGTTTCCCGCGGGAGCCGCAGCCCGTGCGCCCTGGGACCCGCGCCCCGGCCGCCTTCCCTGGCCTCGACTCCGGGAGCCGTTCTCTGGGGGAGGTTGTCATTGAGCCCTTTCTAGTCCCAGCTACCGTCTGGAAGTAAGTCAATAGCCCAGACGAACTGAGCGTGCGAACTGAAGTTCTAGACGTTCTGAGTGGGAATTCTCTGTAAACTTTGTGACTTAACAATCGGCTACACGGTTGCCATCGTCATTCCGGATAGCCCTAGTCTGTAATTGGTAGTTTATGTTTTTAGAAATCTCACCCCAGCTATAAGTGTATCACTCCTTAACACCTTTAAGGCCATCTCCCATCCTTGACAGAAGGTAACTGTTCCTGTTGGCTGGAACTTCGTCTCTGGTTTTTGGACCATTTTGCTCCTACTTCGTATGTTTGAGTGATGTTGTTAATAATTTTGACAGCTCTGTGGTAGATCCTACAGTGACAAAGTTGTAAAGACGGTCTTAAAACGTCTTTAATCATCTTCTTTGATAGGTATAATTATTGTTGACTAGCTGCAGACTGTAAATAATACCAAAACTGGTCATTTTCTGTTCAGTTCAGTCGCTCAGTCGTGTCCGACTCTTAGCGACCCTATGAACCACAGCACGCCAGGCCTCCCTGTCCATCACCAACTCCCGGAGTTCACTCAAACTCATGTCCATCGAGTCGGTGATGCCACCCAGCCGTCTCATTCTCTGTCGTCCCCGTCTCCTCCCGCCCCATAATATACAAATGCAGAGTGCCTCATAGTGTGGGTAGTTGGAAGAGGCGTCCTAACTTTTGCTCTTTCCACCTACAGCCAATTCTCCACATAGCAGCTGGAATAATCTTTAGTAACATAAATCTGACTGGGTTTCTCCCCTCCTGAATCTTCAGTTCGCTGGCCCCAGGACTTGGTTCCTTGTTCCATCGTTAGCTGTACCTCTTCCCTTTTGCTCTCAGTGGCCACCATCCTTGGTGTTATGGTGGGTGGTCTTTCTTGTTAAAGGTCTTTTGTGTGCTTTCTTTGCCCTGAGTCTTTTGAACAGTTATCTGTTTCACCTTATGATGCTACTTTCAAAGAGTCCTCCATATCTCTTCTCTCTAAAGAACCATTTCTACTCCACCATCCTTCTTCAGTTTAAGATACTGTCAATAACATCGTCATGTGAGTTGGTACAAAAATAATTTTTAAAAGTTTATGTTTAATGAGTAGCGTGATTGAATGCACATTATTTAAATGTCTTAAAACTTTGAGCTAAAAAACAAAACTCTGAGCTCTCGTGACTCAAGGCCTGAATCTGTGTTCCTGGTTGGTTTTAGTGACTGTCATATTTGTTAAAAACATGTTGTTGGATGCTTTTAATAAATAATGATAAAGTCCTTTTTTTTCAGGCTTAAGTAAGCAAGTTTGGATTTCAGCTAAATAAATTTTCATTATCCGTTATATCAACAAAAGTGTTTTCATAAATGAATAGGTATTACATGTTTATGTTTTTAACGAAGTAGTTTCAGATTTCATCAGCACTCTTCTTTGGGAAGGATTTTAATTAAGTTTAATTCTGCTTCTGATTTCTTTCATGTGTAGATTGGGCTTTTTTTTTAATAGGTAATGTGCAGGGGGTTTGGGCCAATAAAATAATGGAAATATTTCCAAAACATCTATTTCCTAAATGTTTCTTGCCACAGAAAAGGTTTCTTTTGATCATGGTCACTTCCATATTGTAAAGATTCTCTCATTTGAGATAATATAACCTATGTAACCATTTACTGGGACGTGAAAATTGCAAAATGTCACAGTATCATGAGGTTGAATATTCCTTCCTATACTGTGGAGTCTGTCCTTACTTTCCTCATTGTATGGCTGATACTTTATGACACTGGACAGATGGACTCACGTTGGGGAGGTTGCTGTTGTCATTCCGTGTATTACTTGGTAAACTAACCTTGTGTTTTTGTAGATTAATAATACATATAGGGTTTTAAATATTTTCTTTGTGCTTCTTAGTGGATTGTCTTGAATAACTTTCTTTGGAAGTTTGTGTAGACTGAAATTTGTGAGAACTGCACCTTGACCGTGTCCTGAACTTCACTGAAGGAGGAGGACTAGAGTTGGACGCAGGGGAGGAGACAGAACTTTCTTTATTGAAATCATGATTTATAACATATTTAGAAGAGGCCTCTTACTTGTGGGTAATTTTTGTAACTACAGTTCTAGATAAAAATAAAGCATGTGAGTAGGTGAGAGGACTTAACGAAACAGAAAATGCGCTTAAACTGAATGAGATCTGTTTTGGTAGACAAACTGTTTTTCAGTGTAGAACCTAAATTTTAACCTGATTGAAGATGGAGTTTAAAAGTTACTGTAATTACAAAGACAAAGGATGAGTTAGGAATCCTGATTATATTCTAATGATAAAGTAGCCAAGCATTGTAAATTTATTATTGAAAGCAGATTATTTTCTTTACCTTTAGTCAAAGATCTGTGAAATAAGGTTTCTAAAACATTTGTTATCAAGTAACTTCAATATAATTATTCTTCATTTTATGGACAGTTCATACATTGGAATTCCTGACCTCTTCCTCGGAGGAGATGGGAGTATTTCTAGCAGTGTCTGCTAAACGTGTGTTACAGTAAATGGAGAGCTAAGAGTGAGAAATAGTCCCTGAGTCATCAGGATTGGTTCTGACTCGGAGACTGTGGCCTTTCCTTGGTTATCCTTCCTTAATGTGTAATTAAAGTTCACATGGGGACAGTATGGTAAATTATAACCAACAAGTTTTGTATAGATTGCTAGTAAACTCCAAAGTATTTTTGAAAATTCTGGAACATACCTAGTATTTGTGACATTGCATGTGGAAAATAACTTGTAAATGAATCTTTGGAGCTTAACATTTCAGTAATTTGGGGGTTACTTGTGGGGTGATTAGAGTCTTTCTCAACTTGAATTTTAATTTAAGAAAGGAAGAACAGTTTATAATGTAACTATAGTTCTTCTGAATAACCTATATATATACGTATATATATACACTTTTGGAAATTGTGTGTTTTGAAACAGTGTGTTTTCATCTTGGCTTTGGGTAATATGTTTTGGATTAGATTTCTGGCCATTTTATTTTTATATTGGCCAGTTTCTGTTAACTTTGTGAAAGGAATCAGGCTGAAAATTCTCAGGAAGACACTCTTTTATACATGTTAAAGGTTGGAAAGTTTATTTAAACATTGGCTCATTTGTAAGTCTTAGAGTATTGTCTGTGAAAAGGTCTGACCTTCAGTCTGTGGTGGTAATATTTATTGATAGCCGTGGTAGGTATGAGTTTCTCCATTATAGTGGTGCCAGTGGTAAAGAATCTGCCTGCCAGTGCAGGAGTTGTGGGTTCAATCCCTGGGTCGGGAAGATCCCCTGGAGAAGGGAATGGTCACGCACTCCAGTATTCTTGCCTGGAACATTTCATGGACAGAGGAGCCTGCTAGGCTACAGTTCATGGGGTTGCGAAGTGTCAGATACCACTGAGCAACTAAGCACATGGTGGGTGTGGCGTTGGGAACCTGATATACTTGATTTCATTTAATCCTTGTAATGATGTCTCCCACATACTATTTATCATTACCAATGCCAAATACCATTTGAGATAGTTATTATTATATCTTGAAGATCAGAGGCTAATAAGTAATTACCCAAGATTGTACAGCTAGTAAGTAATTAGCTGGGGGCTCTATCCTGAGGTTGTTCTGACTCCCAACACCAGGGCTCTTTTTACTTAGCTTCTTTTCCTGTAAGAAACCTCGTGACTCAGAAAAGGGCAGGGTAAATTTGTTCTGGAAACACATCTTGCTTCTTCCTGTGCCCTTTTATTGAACATACAGCACAAAGAGGCCTTAATCTTTAAGGTGCATATACTAACTGTACATTCTGTATATACCCACACTTTACTTTTTTGTAGAAAAAGCAACGGTGTAGACTTGATGGCCAAGAAACAAAATCATCCACGTTGATTACCTCCAGTGCAAGTGATTTCAGTGACCCAGTTTACAAAGAGATTGCGATTACTAACGGGTGCATTAACAGAATGAGCAAGGAAGAGCTCAGAGCCAAACTTTCAGAATTCAAGCTTGAAACCAGGTAACTAGAAATAGCTTCCAAATTGCAAAAGTACTACACGTTCATCCTAGAACAGCTGGGAGACACTGACAGAAATCACCGGTAATGATTAATTATCAGCTGGTTAGTTACCAGGATTTTCATGGATAAGATTCCTTTTCAGTGGTAATTTCAAAAGGAAAGCAAAAGATTTCTAATAGTCACTAATTGGTGTTGTGACCAAAATGCCTTCCTTGTCACTTCCCATTAGTTACAGTTTTTAGATCTCCTTATTTTTACTACCATTTTGTGTTTGCTAGCCCCTCTAGGACTCAACCAAGTAACGATGAAAGGTTTTAGATTTGTTGAAGAAACAGATACTATTTGATGAACCAGTGTGACTGCCTTTACCCACCATAGTTATCTGTTTAGAACAACCTTGTCCCACCTTCTGTTTGTGGAACATATATTTTAAAAATAACTGTAGGGACTTCCCTGGCAGTCCAGTGGTTAAGACTCTAAGCTTCCGCTGCAGGTTCAATTTCTGGTTGGGGAACTTTGATCCTGCATGCCACACAGCATGGCCAAAAAAAAAAAAAAATCTGTAAAACTGAATCTCCTAAATCATATTTTACCCATGGTAAATTGGAAATCTAATTCGAGTTAAGAATCTATTGACTATGGCAGTGTTCTTCTGGACATGGTTTATTTTAAGATGTCTCCTAAATTAGTTTTCCTAGTTAAATAGCTAAGGGGCATTCAACTTTATATACTAGGCTCATAATACTTTTAAATTCACATGGGTTTTTTTTTTTTAGTTATCTAACTTAAAAAAGCCAAAGCAAGGAAAGAGCATAATAAATTTAATTTGCCTGAATTTTTATTCTCTGAAATTCGTGTTTGGTCAGTAGAATAATTCAGTATTAACTTCAGTTTTTGTATCCTGTATGTTATCTTATTATGTAAGGCAACAGGGCTAGGCAGGTGGTGTATGCTAGCAAAGCTTCTGGTGTGAAAGAACAATATATAGTTTATATACTGTACAACAAAAATGAAAAATTACATGTGAAGGAAAATATTGATGCTGTATTAAATGTTCTGTTTTAATTAGTTGGTTGCTGACTTAGCTGTGATTCCTGCTTTCTTTGCCTTCATTTTGGCTAACATTTGCTAAATTAGGCTGTGATTATCTGTGTTCAACCCAGTGCCAGCAAGTGGGAGTTCACATTCTTGTGTGTAAAATTCACCTAAGAGTTCATTTTATTCTTATTTTCAATAGAGGTGTAAAGGATGTACTAAAGAAGAGACTGAAGAATTATTACAAGAAGCAGAAGCTGATGTTGAAAGAGAGCAACTGTGCTGAGAGTTACTACGATTACATTTGTATTATTGACTTTGAAGCCACTTGTGAAGAGGGAAACCCACCTGAGTTCATACATGAAATAATTGAATTTCCTGTTGTTTTACTGAATACTCATACCTTAGAAATAGTAAGTGAATTGTTATATTTTAATTTGTGCTTTAGCAGGAGGTGTTCTGGGGTTGACTAGTAAGGTGGAGGATTCCATTTGCTGTTTTAGTTAGAATTCTAAAGAGGGGTGTTTGCTCTTGATTCATTCTTAATAGATGGGCGATAATAATTTCAGAGTCTGCTGCTCTCCTTTTCCAGTAGCTTAAAAAAACACAAACCCCCGATGCCTGGCCCTTGTCCCAAAGATCAGTTGTTACGTGGTGGGGCCCCTAGCATCAGCTTTTTAAATTTTCTTTAAAGCTCAGTTGGTTTGTAGTCAAGGTTGAGAACTACTGCAGTAGACTGCTGTATACTCTGATCTATAAAAATGCTAAGGTACAGAAACTACCTTTCCACTTAAAAGTAGTTAGCTTTCTGATGAAAAGTTTATGGGCAAAACAACTCTTGTAACCTTGGCTTTTAAGCCATGTAACATACATGCATTGTTAGCTCAGGAGCTCAACAGTATCCCTCCAAATAAATGCCATTTGCCTTGTAAAATCTGACCAAGGATTGTAACAGCTCATCTATACAGAGGTACCACTTTTATGGTATCCCCAGTTGCCACACACTGGGAATAAATATAAAAAGGCTTTGTGCGTTAAAATACACAGCATTTTTTCCTTTGTGCTATTTGAAGCCTGTTTAGTTATAGTCTTAATCAGCCTATTTAAATAATTCCTTGTCCAAAACAGATTAAAGGTCAGTAAATTAAAAGATGGCTTTCCTGGTAGCTGAGCTGGTAAAGAATCCACCTGCAATGCAGGATACCCTGGTTTCATTCCTGGGTTGGGAAGATCCGCTGGAGAAGGGAGAGGCTACCCACTCCAGTATTCTTGGGCTTCCCTAGTGGTTTAGCTGGTAAAGAATCTGCCTGCAATGCAGGAGACCTGGGTTCAATCCCTCGGTTGGGAAGGGATCAATTCTGCAAGTTCAATCCCTGGAAAAGGGAATGGCTTCCTACTCCAGTATTCTGGTATAATTAAAAGAAAAAATGACAGCTATGAAAAATCATTTTGCATAATTCATTAGGTCTTACTTTGTCAGTGATGGATGAGGCACTTGCCACTCTCCTCCCAAATTTTGACATGAATGATTCATTGCTTTCTACTGTGTTGTTCCCATCACATTGTTGTTATCTTTCAGTTGCTCAGTCGTGTCCAACTCTGAGACCCCATGGACTGCAGCACACCAGGCTCCCTGTCCTCACTACCTCCCAGAGTTTGCTCAAACTCATGTCTGTTGAATCGGTGATGCTGTCCAACCATCTCATCCTCTGTTGCCCCCTTCTCCTCCTGTCTTCAATCTTGCCCAGCATCAGGGTCTTTTCCAATGAGTTTGTTCTTTGCATCAGGTGGCCAAAGTATTGGAGCTTCAGCTTCAGCATCAGTTCTTCCAATGAATATTCAGGATTGATATCCTTTAGAATTGACTGGTTTGATCTCCTTGCAGTCCAGGGGACTCTCAGGAGTCTTGTCTAGCACCACAGTTCAAAAGCATAGATTCTTCAGTGCTCTGCCTTCTTTATGGTCCAACTCTCACATCCGTACGTGACTACTGGAAAAACCATAGCTTTGACTGTAAGGACCTTTGTTGGCAAAGTGATGTCTCCGGTTTTTAATATGCTGTCTAGGTTTGTCATAGTGTTTCTTCCAAGGAGCAAGTGTGTTTTAATTTCATGGCTGCAATCCCATCAGATACAAGCTTGTCATTTTTCACACCATAAAAAGCCTTCGCTTGATCCCACTTCCCTGACAACTGCCCTGTGTCTTTGTTCCTCTACAGCAGATTTCTTTATAAAAGTTATATACACGTCTGTCTCTGTTTCCTCCCATTCTCTTAAATCCCCACCACTTGTAGATGTAAGTTACGTATTCCATCTCATCTCTCCGCTAAAATCCCTCCTCAGTGTCATCTTTGACCTTTCCCTGAGTCCTGGTGGAACTGACCACTCTCTTCTGGAAACACTTTCTTCGGGAGACTGCCAGTACCCCTCAGTGGCCTACATTTTTGCCAGCCTCACTGGGTTCCCTTTTACGGTTTCCTTTGCTGTTTCCTCTTCTTCCAGCGTCCTAGTATTGGATGCTGTAGGTTCGATCCCAGGTCCTCTTCTCTGTATATACTTTCTCCCTTAATGAACTCACCTACCATCTAGTTCCATAACTTTTAGAAATTCCATAGAAACTGGTATCTTCTGAATACATATCTCCAACCTCATCCTCTATCCAAAATCCAGGCTGTTACTTAACATCTCTACTTGGACATCTAAACAGCCATTGTAACGTGTCGCAGACTGAATTTACTGTCAACTTGTTTAATCTTCAGCCTCCCCTGGCTTGAGGGCTGGCAACTTGGTCTTCTGCTTGCTCAGTCCCGAAACCTTGGAGTCATCCTTGACTCCTCTTCTTTTTCTCATCACACATCTAGGCTATCAGCGACTCTTGTTTGTTCTGCTTTCAGAGTGCATCCAGAACCAGCCTCTTAACTGCACTGCTATGACTGTAGTTTGAGCCCCATTGATTTCTTGTCTGGGTTTCCTGCATTTGCTCACCATTTAACCAGTCTGTGTTTCTGTCTAAGGGCTTTTCTTGAAAGCTCAGTTGGTAAAGAATCTGCCTGCAATGCAGGAGACCCCGATTCAATTCCTGGGTCAGGAACATCTGCTGCAGATGGGATAGGCTACCCACTCCAGTATTCTTGGGCTTCCCTTATGTCCTTGTTCCCTACAGCCAGTTCTTAATTTAGTGACCAGTGAAAATGAAAGTTGCTCAGTCGTGTCTGACTCCTTTGCAACCTCATGGACTATACAGTCCTTGGAATTCTCCAGGCCAGAATACTGGAGTGGGTAGCCTTTTCCTTCTCCGGGGGTCTTCCCAACCCAGGGATCAAACCCAGGTCTCCTGCATTGCAGGTGGATTCTTTACCAGCTGAGCTATGAGCGAAGCCCCTTTAGTGACCAGAATGCTCCTTATATAAGTCATATAATTTCATTCCTCTGCTCACAACTCTTTTATGGCTCCCCATTTAACTCAGAATAAAAGTTATATTCCTTTTACAATCTGGCCTCTAGTTACCTCTGATTGCAGCATGTTGACCTGCTTGCTGCTTCTCAGAAATGCCAGGCATGCTCCACCCCCTCACCTCCCAGAGCTTTAGCTCAAATTCCTTTCCTCCAGAGATCTTGCTGCTAATTTCCTTCCTCCGGCCCATCCTTCCTCCCTCCCTTCCTTCCAGGCCTTCCGTAACTCTTGCCTTCTAAATAAAGTCTAACTGGTTCTCTGGTCAGTCTGAACACCCCCAGACACCAGTGTTTCTGATCCTTCTTATCTACTCTTATTTTTTAACTTCATCACCTTTTAACTTACTATGTAATTTATTTAAGTAATTATTCAGTATTTGGTCAATGAATGCATAGTTAGTTCTCTGGCATCGTTCTGTTGCAAATGTTAAATAATACCAACTTGTAATGGTAAGAGATATTGGATTTTTAAAAAAAATTTTTACATAAAATTATGAAATAAAATCCTGATACTTGAAAGGGTAGACTTCATTTATCTAAGAAATCCAAGAAGTAGAATTTTTTCTTTTGAAATATGTCTGATAAGTAAAGGACATCTCTTAACTTTAGAAGTTCAGATGTTCTTTGCTGTTCTTTCACTCTTTTACAATTATTAACTATTGATAATTCATCTGCTTAATACACTAGTGTGTAAAAAGAATTTTATAAACACTATTTGTTCTTAATTTTTTAATCTTCTATTATAAGGAATATTCTTTGTTGTTGCCTTCATAGCTACCTAGTATTAATAATTGCTGCCATTAAATCTTTAAAAGGTTGAAATTGTTCTTAATTTGAACAAGTGACTTAGTGTGATCTGGTTTAGGGAAGCAGCATTGGGCTAAAGGAAGAAGCACTTAGATCTGAGCCTGATGATAACAGTTCTGTCCTTACTGAGTTCAGAGTTGTTGTGAGCATAAAATAAGAATGCAAACTTGAAAGCTTCTTCAAGAGGTTAAACATTGCTAAAATAGTGCTGTTACTACGCTTTAAACTGCTGCATGTCATATAGTTAAATTTTGATTACTCAGAATTCAGTTTAATGAAATCTTAATATAAAAATAAGATCTGACTAGGAGTCAATGAGAGCAGGAATCTGAACTAATTTATTGTAACTGAAAACTGGCATTTCTTCAGCATACTTTCTGTTGTTTAAAAAGCTCTTAATATCTTCACCTAGAGGTTGCATTAATAGGCTTTACATTTCCAAAATACTATAAGCAAATCATTAGCGTTTTGCTCCTCTGGTTAAACTTTGAAGACCTCAGATACTTGTTCTATCTTAAACGTTTGTAAAGTATGAAGCATACTTTTTTAATTAAAAAATTAGAGTAATTTGGGAATAGGGCATTATCCTTAAACTGTTAAAACTGTAGTCTGCCATAACCACCTGTAAGGTTACAACCCAGTGTGGCTGATATTGTCATATATTATCTCTTGTATCTTAAGTCATAGAAATACTTCAATTTGCTGTCCTTCCCTTGTAGGAAGATACGTTTCAGCAGTATGTGAGACCAGAGATTAACACCCAACTTTCTGACTTCTGCATCAATCTAACTGGAATTACTCAGGTTATCATTCTGTGTTCCTTTTTCTAGAGTTTGAAGGAAGTTTTGAAATTAGGGATTTATTTCATAAAATTATTGTTGTAAACAACTAAATGTGACACTTTCCTTACTTGGTAAAGATCTTTTGCTTTGTAATACTTAGAAAACAGGAAAGCACATTTTATACCTGATAAGATTTTTTTCAGCCTTTCCTTTTAAAGTGTTGTAATGATGAATCTAAGCAATTCATTTGTTTGGAGCATTAGTGAAGAAAGAGTTACGTTACCATGCTGCACTTGGGGATGAAGTTTTAAAATATATCTGTTTACAACCTGATTTTATATATAGTGTAATGTTTTTTAGGTCTCTGATTTTTGGTTGTATTCTAATGTGGCAGGCCCATTGTCCATTTACTTAGTTGCTTTATTCATTCGTTCAGCAAATAGTTGAGGGTGTGCTGTAATATCTGCTGAGCTACAAGGGATACAGAAATAGTCAGATAGTCCCTCTCCTCAGCTTGCTTAGCAGTTGTAGGCTGGGGGGACTGACACATAAAACAGTGGTTACAGTATGGTTAGGAAGACTGACAGTGTTTCCTCGGTGTCACGGGCCTCTGTAGAAAGACCTTTCTCTGACAGAGGGAACGGGGGACTGTCTTGGGCAAAACTCAAGTTGGTGAGCTTGGGCAGAGTCCCGATGGGTAAACAGGTGTAAAAGAATGACTGGGCATTTCAGGTGTGAAGGGCAGAACTTTTAAGTTTTTCAGGATGGTTCAGGTGTCTTATGGGCTGATGAGAAAATGGTCACAAATGAAGCTGAAGTAATAGAGATGAGCTATATCATGAAGGGTCTTATGTGTCTTTTTTTTGTCTGGAAAGCCTTGGGGAGTGTTTGGAGGATTTTAAGTATGAAAGTGATGTGATGGATGATTTACATCTTAGGAAGATGGATGTGGTATGTTTTGGAAAGATGTGAGCTTTGAGATGCAGCGACACTGTAGAGGACCAGGGCTTTCAGCTAAGAGGAGATTGCCCTTTTCTCCCCTCTGGAGAATCGGGAAGCCACTAGATTGAGGCCTGAAAAAAGAGAATGCCCGCGGATGATCTTTTAAATCTTCATTTGGGGACGATTATATACTTCAGTTGAAAACAGTTGGTTGTAAACAATTTTTAATTGTCTTAAAATTGGAATTTTGGGTGAATCTTAGCCGAAGAAACCATAGAGTTCAAAACATCATAGATAAGACTTTGTCCTGCTGTTTCATGTCCCTCCAGTGTTTGTGTCTTGAGTATTTTGTAGGACCGCGTGTAACTACCGTGATTTTTATGTATTTTACTTTCATATCTTCAGGATCAAGTAGACAAAGCAGATACCTTCCCTCAGGTACTGAAAAAAGTCATTGACTGGATGAAATTGAAGGAATTAGGGACAAAGTATAAATATTCCATATTAACAGATGGGTAAGTATTTAGGAAATTTATCTTAATCTACTTTTTAAGATTAAAGATGTCCTTATTCGTCTAACTTTTAGAATAAACACAGAAAATATTATTTCCTGAAGGAGCCCACATAGCAGACATTAGTTTTCCTTTCATATCCTTATCCTTAGTTAAATTTTTAAGTCCTAGGGGTCAAAGAGAGGAGTGAAAGAAATAACAGTCTGATCCAGGACTAGAAGAAGATTAAATATTAATATGTAAAATCTAAATGATTTTATTGTTTTTATCATGGCACTTCTTGCTCAAAAAAGCCCAAGCTCTTCAGTCTGGCTTTCAAGGCTCTCATCTAATCCCACCTTACCTGTGTAGCCTAATCCTCCTGCTGTTTCTCTTTTTCACTCCAGTCAGTCTGACACATGAATCACAGGGATTTACCCTTCCTCTGTGTATGCATGCAACTTTCCTCTCTGCTGGAAGGTTCCCTTCCTTCGCTACTTACTTCTTTATTACTCAAAGCCCACCTCGTGTTTTACTACAGACATTATAATTCATGTTGATGTTTCTGTTGAAGTCTTACAGCCTCTGCAATAGGTACCATTCATGTTGGCATCTGACTAAATATTCTGGTGTCTAAACTTTATATGTGTAAGATTTATGTTTGCAAGGAAATTAACAATCCTTTCAGAGCAAGAGGTTTTGCAACTTGAGAATCTTCCATATTGCTTACTATAGTTCTGAGCTTGAAACTATGCTTCATAAGCATTAGTTACATGAAAAGTCAAGTATGGCGATGAGAGCGATTAAAACAGGGATTAAAAATGGAAATTTGTGGAAACATTAATGAGCCTCTTTAGAAATCTATTACTGATTTTCGGGATAAATGAGTAGTATCCCTGCTTAATTACACAGGTGTAGACATAACACGGTGTGTACAGTTCTATAAAAACCTTGCATTCTGGGACAAATTGTTCAAAATCTATGCAATTTTGTAACCAGAGGACTAACAAAAACAGTCATTTATATACCTCCAGAATCCCAGGGACGGGGGAGCCTGGTGGGCTTCCATCTATGGGGTCACACAGAGTTGGACACAACTGAAGTGACTTAGAAGCAGCAGCAGAGATAATTTTAGACAGTCCAGGCAAGCAGCCTGGGGTCTGTGGAAGTCACCTCAGAGGATGTGACAAGTACACAGAAGCCAGAGGATCGTGGTGGCAGGCACTTGTTTTTAATTTTCTTAAAAGTACTCCATTTGCCATTACAGCAGCTGAGTTGAGAATTTTTCTTTTTTCTTTCTTACTGAGGAGTATTTTTTCAACTGCTTCAATTCTGACTCCCTTGGCTGAGGAAAAACTATATGTGAAGCAGCATGGTTTCCACATGATACAGTCAGGATTCTTGATTTGTGTTGTAGAAGGATGTACTGTGGCAGAACAAATTGTGTTCTAACTACTTGATATCATCTGTGTTTCTCTCAAGTATTTTGTTCATTTTTTTGTAGTTTTTGTTTTATTTCAAAGCATACCCTCAGAGACCTTCCTAATGTGATAAACCTGGCATTAAAAGTAAGCTGAGCAGTTCCTTTAGAGTTGTGAAAAAATGCTCCAGAGGATAGAGGGGAAGTTTATTTTTGAGTTATTGTGGAGAAAGAGAAGTTAGTTTTCTGAGCTTGATGTTATGTGTAAATATAAGAAGGATGATGTATAAATAAAAACAAATAGAATGACTTAAGATCCTCATTTTAAAGAATGGTATAGCATGTATTTAATTCAGTTTTCTTTCCTCTTTTGACTTAAGTTCATGGGATATGAGTAAGTTCTTGAACATTCAGTGCCAGCTAAGCAGGCTCAAATATCCACCTTTTGCCAAAAAGTGGATCAATATTCGAAAGTCATATGGAAACTTTTACAAGGTAAGATTGCTTTATTGATTATACTGCTCTTGATGATAAATTTATTATATTTTGCATGTACATAAAGTTGTAATTTACTAGGGACTTTCCACAGAAAAAGATCATATAATTAATTATTATTCAGATTCTAAATAGTTCATGTGAGTTTAGAAAAATAAGCTATCTTCCTCACTCAACCTGTTACTCAAACAGGGTAAATGTTCATGTGTTGTTGTTGTCGTTCAGTTGCTAAGTCGTGTCTGACTTTGTGACCCCATGGACTGCAGCACGCTGGGCTTCCCTTTCCTTCATTATCTCCCAGAGTCTGCGCAATCTCATGTCCTCTGATGATCTTTAGTAACAGAGATTTGAAACTGAAATATTTGGCTTGCTTCTGGAACAAATAGTTCATACTGATTTTTAATTTTAGCAAAGTTAATATGTGTGTGTAGTGTGAGTTTTTTGAAATACTAAATAATATTGAGGGTCTTAAATAGCAGTCTTCCCCCATGGCCCTTACCAGTACTGGTTCCATTTCTCCCGGACACTTGCAGTTTTTTAAGCTGTTTCTTCTCACATTAACCTTGCTATTTCTAAGTTATATATTTATGCTATTTCTTGAGTTTTCAGTCTGAATTATCTGTTGAGTTCCTGCAGTGGACAGCGAAGATTTAGCTCCATTAAACAGCGACCATTCCCACCTATCCTTCCCCTCCCTGCATCTTTCTAACTCAGTCACATTAGCTTTATAATCACTATTCAGTGTTTACATTTCTAATGACTGTGGAGAGTGTTCACAACTTTCAATCAGTTTGTTTGCCTTTTTTGTTGTTGCATTTTAAGAATTCTTTATACATTCTCGATGTTAATTCCTTTTCATTTATGTGATTTGCAAATATTTTCTTCCATTCTGTGGGCTGCCTTTTCCCTCTGATGATAGTGTCATTTGATATATAAAAATTATAACTTTTGTCAGTCAATTAAAATAATACATTACAGAAAAATACCTTGCAAAACAATAGTTTGGGTTAAAACAGTAGGACTTCAACTTAGATGTTCAGAACAATGTATTTCCTTTCATAAATAATTTATTAAGTTACAAAGCTGCAAACTTTTTGTTTCATGGACTCCATCTGTTTATATACTTTTTTATCTAAAACTCTAAGATAATTTTTTTTAAAGTGTGAGAATTTTATTTGCTTCATTTGATCTAGGAGTATTTGCCCTTTGCCTAAATTTTTAGTATTTTGCCTCTTACTGTTGATTTTCAGCCTCTTATTTTCCACTTCATTGAGACTTACAAAATACTAAATTATTCACTGAGCTGTTCATGTTTCAGGTTCCTCGAAGCCAAACTAAGCTGACAATAATGCTTGAAAAACTCGGAATGGATTACGACGGGCGGCCTCACAGTGGTCTTGATGACTCTAAGAACATTGCACGAATAGCAGTTCGAATGCTGCAGGATGGATGTGAACTCCGGGTTAACGAGAAGATGCATGCGGGGCAGCTAATGAGTGTCTCCTCTTCACTACCGATAGAGGGCACTCCAGCGCCACAAATGCCACATTCCAGAAAATAACAGCATTTTTGCCCTTTTGCCTGTGGATCATTCACTGTAACTGGAGCTGCTACAAAGAGGTAGCAGATGAATACTATTGAATTAGTCCTGCAGTGCAAAATTTAAGCACCTTAAACATTTAAAATCTTGCAGATAGGTATATGCATACATATGTGAACAGATTCCATGGAGGGCATATTGAATTCGTTGTCACCAGCACTTTTGATATGAGCAGTATTTGTTACACAGTAACAGTTCCTGCTTAGAATTGAATTTTATAATTTAAGGTGTCCAAGATGTGTTCCTTTGGGTTTAAAATGCAAAGATTTATTGGCTCTCCCCTTGAATGTCATATCTTACTGATGTTAAAATATGTGATGTATTTCTACATTAACATCATTAGATCAGATCATTTCTTCAAATGCAGAAAAGATCAGAAAGGTGGGCCTTTATCTACTAGCCTTTGGGTTTTAAGAATATCAGAGTCATTTTGATTTTTGAAGCTTATTTGTGAACATGAGCTGTGAGTGGTAAATTTCATAAAGTACTTAGTACACATATCGGCCTGTGTTTTGTTTTTTTTCTTTTTCTTTAATTTATAACTGGAAGGCTTGTGATAGGTTATAGGGTCTGGTTAAAAGTTACTGATGAGGTCAATGGAAAGTCAAAAGAAAATACCATTTAAAGGAATATAAGGGCTACAGCTTGAAGTTTATATAGATAATCATTGAGGTCTTGGATTTGGTTTTTTGGTTCCCCTCCCTCTTGTGACATATCTGCCCTATTTCTTAAATCTAAGAGACCATGCTTTGAATTAGACTTTCAAGGCCACTACTAAATTTTGCAGTTGTATTCAACATTGTGAGTGAGGTTAATAAAATCGAATAATACTTTCCACCATACCTTATGTTTTTATTGTTAAAAACTGATTTTACATAGTGACCACCAAATGTTGAACAGTCAATTCTTAACTAATTCTGAAAATAAAAATGTATCTATATACATTTTTAAATGTAAAGTAAAACTCCTTATCTGGAAATGCTTATTTTCAGAATTGGATTCCCACTGTAGCTTTCCTGGAACAGTTTCATTAGCACTGCTGCTTTTCATTCACTTCCTAATAGTAACTGTGATGCTACTTTGTTTTGATGATTTCTACATTATAATCAAATGAATTTTATAGAGGTCTTCCAACCCTGATGCATGGGAGGAAAATAGGCATTTTTCTTGGTATAAGAATTCTCCACAGAGTCCTGTAGGTTTTTAACTTCAGTTCAGTTCACTCACTTGTGTCTGACTCTGCGACCCCATGAATCACAGCACGCCAGGCCTCCCTGTCCATCACCAACTCTCGGAGTTCACTCAAACTCACCTCCATTGAGTCGGTGATGCCATCCAGCCATCTCATTCTCTGTCGTCCCCTTCTCCTCCTGCCCCAAGTCCCTCCCAGTATCAGAGTCTTTTCCAGTGAGTCAACTCTTCACATGAGGTGGCCAAAGTATTGGAGCTTCAGCTTTAGCATCAGTCCTTCCAATGAACACCCAGGACTGATCTCCTTTAGAATGGACTGGTTGGATCTCCTTGCAGTCCAAGGGACTCTCAAGAATCTTCTCCAACACCACAGTTTACAAAAGCATCAATTCTTCGGCGATCAGCTTTCTTCACAGTCCAACTCTCACATCCATACATGACCACTGGAAAAAAACCATAGCCTTGACTAGACGGTTTTTAACTTGAATGAATTCCTGCCTCTGAGCAGTCATTATAGAATCAGCATAATAATACTTAGAGGATAACAGAAAGCACAGTGTATGTGATGTCCTTAGACATAGAGATTATAGTAAAACGAGGACATCTAGGTGTCTTTGGCTTAAACAGTAAATTCTTGGGGCGAAAGGGAGATTTGCTAAGATTTTTGTTAACCCAAATAGCACCGTACAATATTCCATGAAGTATTACTGGACATTTTAAGGCATTTCCTTCAAATGGTTACAGAGGGACTATGCCAGGACCAAGTATTAATATTCAGAAACAGCAAGTCACCAGCAAGGTGTGGATGCTGGAATGTCCAGTCACTCCCTAGGCAGTTTTTCCACATAGCCACCTCACTGTAAAATTCAAATTCATGCCACAGCAAAGCTGGAGTCCTCTCTCACCAACTTCCAGAATTACAGTCAATTGCAATTTGCAAGGGAGAAATCCGAGGATAGCAAAGAAATATATTAAATTGCCTTCCTCTTGTTTTCAAGTCCAGCTGCTAATGTCTTTGCCTATTTTTCTTTTTGCCAAGTATCAACAAGCTCATTTTATATTTCTTATATATATATATATTTCTTTTTAAGACTTTCAACAATATAAGCTCTCAATATCGTTTTGGCTCAACTGAATGTTTTATCTGGTGATGCTTTACTGTCCTGACTCTTCAGGTTCTTTTTAAAACTTTATTGGGAATAATTGACAAATATGTATATATTTAAGTATAAACATGGTGATTTGATACACATTGTGGAATGTGGTACCAAGATCAAGATAAGTGGCACGTATATCACCTCATATAGTTAGCTTTTTTTTTTCTTTTTTTGATGGTGAGAATGCTTGAAGTCTTCTGGCAATGTTCAAGTATTCAATACCATATTATTAAGCATGGTCACGATACTATACATTTTACCTTGGAAATTATTCTTTGTATAACTGAAAATGTATATTCTTTGACCTACATTGCCTCATTTCTGCCATCTTCTGCCTCATCTTCAGCTCTTGGCAACCACCATTCTATTGTCTGTTTCTATGAGGTTGACTTTTTTTTTCTTTTTCTAGATTCCACATATAGGTGATACCATAGTGTTTTCTCCGTCTGGCTTATTTCAGTTAAACTTCCACATTGATCCACATTGTCTCATGGTAGGATTTCCTTCCTTTTTATGGCTCAATAATATTTCTCTGTGTGTATGTGTGTGTACCATTTTTCCCCCCCATGGTATTTTTGAGTTCCCTTTTGACTTCCTTGAGCCATTAGTTGCTCAGAAGTATATGTATAACTTCCAGTTATATGTGAGTTCACTTATGTGAACTTCCCAGCTTTCCTTCTGTTACTGATTTCTAGTTTCATACCGTTGCAACCAGAAAAGATACTTGGTATGATTTTAGTCATCTTAAATTTGTTGAGACTTATTTTGTGACTTAACATATGATCTATCCAGAGAATGTTCTTTGTGTGCTTGAGAAGAATATGTACAGGTAATACCTCAGAGATAGTACGGGTTTGGTTCCAGACCACTACAATAAAGTAATTGTCACAAGAAAGTGAGTCATGTGAACTTTTTATGTATGTTTACACTGTAGTCTGCTAAGTGTGCAATAACATTATGTCTAGAAAAGTTTAAACACGGTATTGCTAAAAAATACTAGTCATCATCTGAGCCTTCAGTGACTCTTAATCATTTTGTTGGTGGAGGATCTTACCTTGATGTTGATTGCTGACTGACCAGGCTGGTATCTATTAAAGGTTGGGGTGGCTGTGACAGATTCTTAATAAGAGACAGTAATGAAAGTTTGCCACATCAGTTGACTCACAAATTATTTCTCTGTAGCATGCAGTGCTGTTTGACAGCATTTTATCCACCTTTCAAAACTGGAGTCAGTCCTCTCAAACCCTGAAACTGCTTTATCAACTAATTTTATGTAATATTCTTAATCCTTTGTTGTCATTTCAACAGTCTTCACAGCATCTTCATCAGGAGTAGATTCCATCTCAAGAAATTACTTTCTTCGCTCATCCATTAGAAGCAGCTTCTTCCCCATTAGTTTTATCATGAAATTTCAGCAATTCACATCTTCAGGCTCCACTTTTAACACTAGTTCTCTTATTATTTCTACCACATCTGCAGTTGCTTCCTCTACTGAACTCTTAAACCTCTCAAAGTCATCCAAGAGGATTGGAATCAACTTCTTACAAGCTCCTATGAATGTTGATACTTTGACCTGTTCTCATGACTCACAAATGTTCTTAGTGGCATCTAGAATGGTGACTCCTTTCCAGAAGGTTTTCCATTGACCCTGCCCCGATCCATCAGGGGAATCCCCATCTATCACAACTGTAGCTTTCAGTTCAGTTCATTTTAGTCGCTCAGTTGTGTCCAACTCTTTGCGACTCCATGAACCGCAGCACGCCAGGCCTCCCTGTCCGTCACCAACTCCCGGAGTTCACCCAAACTCATGTCCATTGAGTCAGTGATGCCATCCAATCATCTCATCCTCTGTCATCCCCTTCTCCTGCCCTCAATCTTTCCCAGTGTCAGGGTCTTTTCAAATGAGTCAGCTCTTTGCATCAGGTGGCCAAAGTATTGGAGTTTCAGCTTCAACATCAGTCCTTCCAATGAACACCCAGGACTGATCTCCTTTAGGATGGACTGGTTGGATCTCCTTGCAGTCCAAGGGACTCTCGAGAGTCTTCTCCAACACCATAGTTCAAAAGCATCGATTCTTTGTGCTCAACTTTCTTTATAGTCCAACTCTCACATCCATACATGACTACTGGACTAAAGAATAAGACTTGAAAGTTGAAATATTCCTTGATTCGTGAGCTGCAGAATGGATGTTATGTTGGTAGACATGAAAACAATGTTGAATAATGTTGCTATTACTGCATTACCAATGAGCAGTAATATCTTGAATCTTTTTCTGAGCAGTAGGTTTTAATAGTGGGTTTAAAATATTCAGGAAACCATGCTGTAAGCGTGTTGTCATCTAGACTTTGTTGTTCCATTTATGGAGCACAGGCAGAGTAGATTATCATTCTTGAGGGCCATGGGATTTGGGGGACTGTAAATGAGCATTGGCTTCAGCGTTAAGTCACCAGCTGCATTAGCCCCTAACAAGAAAGCCTGCCCTTTGAAGCTTTGAAGCCAGGCATTGACTTCTCCTGTGTAGCTATCAAAGTCCTAGACAGCATCATCGTCCAACAGAAGATAGTTTTGTCTACATTGAAAATCTGTTGTTCAGTGTAGCCACCTGGATTAATTAGCTAGATCCTCTGGGTGACCTGCAGCTTCTACATCAGCACTTGTTGCTTTACCTTACACTTTTGTATTATGGAGACCGCTTCTTTCCTTAAACCTCATGAACCAAGCTCTGCCGGCTTCACATTTTTCCTCACACTTGTCGTCATCTCTCTCAGCCTTCATAGAATTGAAGAGAGTAAGGGCCTTACTTTGGATTATGCTGTGGCTTAAGGGGATATTGTGGCTTGTTTGATCTATCCATACCACTAAAACTTCATCAGCAATAGGACTTTCACTTTCTTAAAATTCATGTGTTCGCTGCAGTAGCACTTTTAATTTCCCTCAAGAACTTTTCATTTGCATTCACAACTTGGCCATTTGGTGCAAGAGGCCTAGCTTTAGGCCTGTCTCTTTAGGCCTATGACTTTCTCACCAAGCTTAATCATTTCTAGCTTTTGATTTAAAATGAGAGATGCAGGACTATTCCTGTCACTTGAACACTTAGAAGCCATTATAGGGTTATTAATTGCAATAATTAATAACTAATTTCAATATTGCTGTGTCTCAGAGACACAGGAGAGGGAGAGAGACGGAAACAGCTGGTCCTTGGAAGAGTCAGAACACACACAACATTTACTAAGTTTGCTGTCTTACATGAGAAGGCAATGGCACCCCCCTCCAGTACTCATGCCTGGAAAATACCATGGACGGAGGAGCCTGGTAGGCTGCGGTCCATGGGGTCGCTAAGAGTCTAACACGACTGAGCGACTTCACTTTCACTTTTCACTTTCATGCATTGGAGAAGGAAATGGCAACCCACTCCATTGTTCTTGCCTGGAGAATCCCAGGGACAGGGAGCCTGGTGGGCTGCCGTCTATGGGGTCGCACAGAGTCGGACACGACTGAAGTGACTTAGCAGCAGCAGCAGCTGTCTTACATGGGCACAGTTTATGTGCCCATAACAATTACTACGTTAATATCAAAGATCATTGATCACAGGTCACCATAACAAATCTAGTAACAGTGAAAAAGTCCGAAGTATTGCAAGAATTACCAAAATATAACACACAAAATGAGCAAATGCTGTTGGCAAGATAATACCGATAGATTTGGTTAACACAGGGTTGCTACAAACCTTCAGTTTGTAAAAACTGTAGTGTCTGTGGGGCACAATAAAGCAAAATCCAAAAATGAGGTATGCCTGTATTCTGTTGGATGGAATGTTTTATATATGTGTGTGTATGTGTACATGCTGGGTCTGTTTGATCTAAAGTATCATTCAAGTCCATTATTGTTTTATTGATTTTCTGTCTGAATGATCTATACTTTGTTGAAAGTGGGCTATTGAAGTCCTCTACTATTATTGCATTGCTGTGTATTTTTGCATTCAGATCTGTTAATAATTATATTTAGGTGCTCGAGTATTGGGTATGTACATATTTACAATTGTTATATCCTGCTTAAATTAATTCGGACCTATTTATCATTGTAAGGTGACCTTTGTCTTTTGTTATAGCTTTTGAGTTAGTCTGTTTTGTTTGATATAATTGTGACTACTCCTGACTTTTGTTTTCTATTTTAATAGAATATCTTTTCCCATCCCTTTACTTTCAGCCTGTGAGTGTCCTTATAGCGCAAGTGAGTCTCTTTGTAGTGAGCATATAATTCAGCCTTGTTTTTATATCTATTCAGCTATTCTTTTTAGTTGTAAAAAATCATTTACATTTACAGTAATTATTGGTGGATAACAACTTACCTCCGTATTGTTCTTTGCTTTCTGATTGTTTAGTAAGCCCTCTGTTCTCTCTTATGTTTGTCCTTGTGAGTTGATGACTTTTTGTAGTGGTATGCTTTGGTTCTTTTTATCAGCAACCGATGTCCCAGAAATGGTGGGACAGAGTTGTGACCGAGGTCTGGGTGTCTGGCACAGAGCAGTGGCAGCCCTGGTTCAGTATATGGCAAGGCGTTGTGGCATCCCCCATTGGAGAGTGGGGTACCGCTGCATCTGGGGCCCAGGGGGGCAGATCTCACCATAGTGTGGTCCCAGGAGCAGATGTGGTAGGGGCACTCCAGACAGCCCTGCTAAAGACTGTGCAGTCCTTGATAGCAAAGGCTGCAGACGTCCACAGCAGGGAGGCTCACTGGGGTTCTCCTGCTCTCCTTTCCCCATCAAGTGATTCCTCTGAGGGCATCCTTCCTGGAGCCGAGCTGCTCTGGCCTGGGAGATGAGGGACGCAGCTGAAATGTTTCCTTCACAGTTTGCTTCACTGTGCGGCTGTCCTTGCTTTTTGCGCTCGGCGCAGGTTTTGCTGCTGCTCTGTTGCAGTCCAGAGCTTTCTGTGTTTTAAGGAAACAACTTTCCCTATTTTTATTGATGTGTTGTCTTTGTGGAGAGAGAAGTCTTAGCGCCTCCTCGCCCTCCGCCTCGCCCGTGCCCCCTCCTCACTCATTTGGAAGCCCTCTGTGAGTCTCCGCCCCCTCCTCCTGTGTGATAGTCCCTGCATCAGATGGACTTTTCTGGGGTGGGGGTTGAGACGAATTGTGCCTGTTCCAATGAGAGGATCTTAAACATCAAGAGTATAGGTTTTGAATTTTTGTTGTGGTCTCCTGTTTTTAAAATACTCAGTACTGCTAATTCTTTCAAGGAAAATGCTTACTCTTAAGCAGTTTTGCTGTTTAGTATTCCAGAAAGTCAACAATATTAGGAATATTTTATTATCAGTTTTTGCTTTCTGTTAATGATATCATTATACAATATACTACAATATTAATATTTATTACTTATTATTTACAAACACTTTCTTCCTAATCATTAGCTGCATTGATTGCCTTGCTCTCCATTTTTCACTTATTGTGACATATTGACATACTGGGTTTCTGCTGTATTACTTTAAATCCAAAACCTTCAGAAGCAACTGAGGTGAATAAGGGAGCACTGTATTTTGCCTGTGTTTGTTTTGTGTTCTTTAGATAAAATACTTCAAAACAGTTGCTGTGGAAAAAAAAAAAAATCTGTTTTCTGAAGTCTTTTTTGCCGACAGAGAATGAGATGGCTGGATGGCATCACCGACTCGATGGACATGAGTTTGAGTGAACTCCGGGAGTTGGTGATGGACAGGGAGGGCTGGCATGCTGTGATTCATGGGGTCCCTAAGAGTCGGACACGACGGAACGACTGAACTGAACTGAGTCCTGTTTAACCTGCCTCCCAGGGCAGGTTTCTACCTGGGTTGAAGTAAAAAACTATGGGAATCATTAAACTGGTACCTATTAGAAGGGACACGGTATCTTTGAAGACTAGTTTAAATGGTCATTTTTTTAAAATCTCGGACTGGTTGACCTGCTGTCTTTAGTACATGTTCATAAATATTACATCCAAAATGATCGTGCAAAACACAATAATATAAAGGTGCAAGAGAGAACTGGTCGTAAAATCACTGAGGAGAGGAAGAAACGGTGGTCACGATAAAATGTGTGTTTGGCATGGGCTGTGGGTAGGGTCACCAGAGAAACTCCAGGCCTCTTGTATAAGCGTGCCTGTGTGTGCTGGGAAAGCCTGATAGGATGTACTGTATTTTGAAGGAAGCCTTTTCAGTTTCTAAGTTACAGTGAAGGAGTATAAGCTCCTTGAGAGCAGGGACTGTGACTTCCACATCTTTGATTGCACAGTGACATCTACAACAGTGTGTGAGTTAAGAAATGTTCCACATATAACTGAGTCCAGTGTTAATACGTGAATGATAGCATTAAATAACCTTTTTTCCATAATATGTAGAAGCTTCCTCTTTCTTCTGCACCACAAACTGAACATATATTTCAGATTTCCCTGCTCCTACAAACGTCCAAAGCCCATAAACTTATAAAGTGTATTATGGAGCAGGTGTCAGCAAACTACCAATCCCTGGGACAAATGTGGCCCACTGCCTATTTTTGTATGACCTTCAAACTAAGTGTGGTTTTTATATTTTTAAATGGTTGAAAAAAATCAAAAGGATAAGAGTGTTTGGTAGCACAAAATTTTATGGAATTCAGTTTCAGTTTCTTTAAAGCTTTATTGGTTTATTGGAACCCAGCTATGATGCTCATTTGTTGCATGTTACCTGCAGCTCCTTTTGTCCTACAATAGTGGGATTGAGTAGTTGCAGCCGAGACCACCTGACCAGCCAGGATGAGACTATTTCTGTCTAGCCCTTTGCAGAACAAGTTTACTTACTCGTAACTACCCCTTGATCTAGAGCAATATGTAAGTTCCATCAATAAATGAGGAGTCAACTGTGGTGAGTGATAGCCTAGAGCTGAGTGTTCAGATATAATAAGAATCCTGATTGTGAACACTATGAAAGCACATTAATCCATTGTTCAGCATGAAGCCTGTAGGCTGCACAGTTTCACCTCCATTTTACAGACGGAAAAATTGAGGTACAGAGAGCTTGACCTGCCAAAGTTTAAGTAGTGGGAGTTTCAGACTTGGGGAGTCTGCCTTGAGCCTTTGCACTGTGCCCTTTTGCTATGCCACCTCCCCTTATATATTTCAGCTCCTTTGATGTTCTAAGAACAGGTAGGTTGTCCTACATTGCACGAACATCCTCTGTTACAGTTTTTCTTTTTTTTTTGGCTGTTCTCTGTGGCATGTGGAATCTTAGTTCCCCAGCCAGGGATGGAACCCGTGTGCCCTGTAGTAGAAGTGCAGAGTCTTAACCCCTGGACCCCTGGGGAAGTCCCCCTGCTATGGTTTAAATTAGATATTTCCAGTATCTGATGGTACTAAATATTGCATATCAGGAAAGCATTTGATGTTCATTCTTTGGATGGAACAAACATACAAAATATTGTTAATTTCACAGATGACAAAGCTTTCAAGGCTTGTTAGGGATGGGGATCAGTGAGGAAAGGTACAGATTTATGTTGACCATTTTTCCTTTTGTTCTCAAGGCAAAGTGTATGATGAGTCTGTAATGAGACATAGTGGTTAAAGGGCTTAAGCTTGGCTGATGAGGGGACTGAAGGTGGAGGTGGTGGTTTTATGGATTCTGTATCAAGACTTGCGTAAGAGGCTGATGAGTCTGAGGCTTTAAGCTCGATCTGGTTTTGGACTTCTGAGTGAGTATTCTCAAGGAAAATTTCCTTAGATTTCTTTAGAGTGAATAGTAGTAAATCCTTACATCATACAGTATGATTCTTTAGGGTCATTAAGTCATGCAGTATGATTTTTTAGGATGAATACCAATAAGTCATGTAGTATGATCAAGTGGAGGATACCTATCCTTTTCCCCCCTGTTGAATAAGAAGGCGTAGGAGAACGCATTTGATTTCCCATCTAGGTGGTGATGGCAGATGAGTTAGAGGTTGGACCTTCTCCTGCACGTGTCCATTCTTGCTGACCCTGCTCCTTCCAGTATCAGCCTACTTTCCCTTTGGATTATTTTTGTCAGTGGGACCATGATTATCACAGTCACATAAGCTTAAAACTTTGGAATTACTTGTGGTTCCCTCTCCCCTTTTATCAAATTGTCCTTTGATTATCTTCCAGTCACAGTATCCTTACTGCAGTCTCTGTTTCCATCCCAGCTCCTCAGACTTTGGTAAAATTTAACTGACTCTTCTCTCCTATATTCTACTGTCATTAAAAAAAAAAAAAAAAGCTCCCTAAAATGTCTCTCACTAATCTCAGAAACCTTCACGTTTCTCATGGTGCAAGAGCTAGCTCTTGGTTGGCATTTAAGACACTCCACAGTCTGGTTTTTAGCTACCTTGCAGCTTTTATCGTAGCTAATCATTCTGCCACTCACCATCATAGCTGCTTCACACCAACAGCATCCTATTTCTGTCCCCACAACTTAGCCCATCAGTTTTGTTCTCTTGATTCTGTTTTTGTTTTGTTTTTTTTAAAGACCCAACTTGATTTCAGTTTTCTTCCCAGACCACCCTGACCTTTGGCAATAATTTATTCACGTTAGTTTTGTCATAGTCACTGGATCCTTAAATTAGTGCTACATGGATCCATATTTATCTCTGTTTTTTCTGTTTCATAAGGGATGCTCAGTTAAAAATAATTAATAGTGGTAAAATATATTCCATGAAATGAGTAGCTTTTCCTAAAACTGCAGACTAAAGAGCTTAAGTCTCGACTCAGTTCAGTTCAGTCGCTCAGTCGTGTCCAACTCTTTGCGACCCCCTGGACTGCTGCATGCCAGGCCTCCCTGTCTTGACTAGTCTCTGGTCAATAAAGGAGTTATTGCTTGGGCAGAGTTACAGAGTTCCTCTTACAGTGTTCCATAAATCAGCTTTTAGAGAAGAAATGTTTAATTCCTGTCTATGCATGACTTTCCCTCTAGGTGCCAGGAAAAGCAAGCAAATGCAAAGTTGGTCCGTCTGTGCACTGCTGATAAACATCTGCTCCAACCACCCTTGGCCTTGAAAAGGTCATTGGTAACCTTTCTTCTGTCTAGAACAGTGATTTGCAAACTTTATTTGCCCAAATACTCCCTAATAGTTTCTTAGAAATCGTCTTAAAAGGAAATTGTTCTTTTCTACATTTAAAACTGTTCCTAAGTATAAATATTGGCAAAAGATAGAATTTCCAGCATAGTATAAATATTGACATTTTAAAACATTGCTCTTTCTAATATATGCAATGCAGGCAAAATATCTTAGAAACTTAATGCCATCAGCCATATAAAAGATAAAGATATTGAAAATTTTACATCTTTGTTTATTTTCTTTGAATTTGTATTTCATTGCAGTTTCCCCACAGGATTTTATCCTATAGATTACTACAATAATGCCTAGATAGAATCCAAAAAATCAAATTGTGAAAATGTAGGATCATGTTATTGCTATTATAATGAAAGAAAAAAGGATATTTTAGTCTGTATTATCACACAAGGGACAGAAACAAATGTAGTGACATTTATTGTACAGACTGACCATTCACTGAACTGAGAAAGGTCCCACCACATGGCTTCCCCAGAGAAGCCTGAACATTTGGGAATAAGGGGCTGGACTGGAGGGGGGGTCTGATTCTGTTAGATCAGATTCTTATATTCTTGGAGTTTGTTGTCATAGGAGTTTACTAGATATCTTTATGTCCAAAAGTAATATTGATTACACTATTATACATCTTTGCCAAATATATATATATATAAATTAGCATTTTAAAATTTATGTATTGTGCTAAATTTCTTCTATTTAGCATAATTAAAATCCTTTATTTTACATCATCAAAATACATGTAAGATTTTGACACTTGTTAAATGAAATGTGAAATTGTTGAAAGTCCTCTTTTAATGAGAGTAATTTTCTGATTAGTTTATCCCCGGATAAATGTAGCCAGCTAGAATGAAAGAGGTCTCAATGTCAATTCTGTTTCTACCTGTCATTTCTATCTATATAGATGCTGAAAAACAGCTCCTAAATAAAGCGATGGGTTTGGAAGTAATTTTATTAAAAAATGTTACTCAATTCTTTAAATCCCATGCCAAGATCATATATCATCCTTCAACTGAAAATATGATTAGTTTATTGTTATTTTTGTTATTGAAAACAGAAAATTGGTAGCTCTAACTTTTGGACATATTTGTTACTTAATGATTCATTCTCAAATTTGGGGATATAAACCCAAATGGCTACCAATACTATCAAATGGTTATTAACTGTACCTGTCACTCTTTCACTTAGAAAAACTTCATTTAATCCAGCTGGAAAATCCAACCAGTTACTTTCAAAAACATTTTTTCAGATATTTTTTGATAAAATTAGTGCTTTATATATTATTTATCACAATATATATTTCATTAAATATATAATTCATTCAAAAATTTAAGCTGCAGATTTAATCATTCAATTTATGGTAAATGTCTACCATATAATGAAATCAAGTCAGATATCCACCATCTCCTCATTAAAGCAGATAACCAGATCATATTTCCTTTTTGTCAGAAAGTCTGACCTGACCATTCAAATATTGTGGTAATGAATTTTGTTAAAATTACAGAATATTTTTTTAAGAGATTACTAAAAGCACTCAAGGTATAAAATTCATAGACTTAATGTATATATTTTTTAAACAATATGAGTCAATATACAATTTCCCAATATTTAACTTTTAACAAGTCATAGTCTCTGTAAGCTAAAATTGTAAGTTATTAGGAAGCACGTAGGTTGATAAAACAAGAAGTAATCTTTCAGTAAACATGTGGGCATATGTGGAACTAGTGTATTTGACTCTTAGTAGAATTAGGAATCAATAACATTATCAGGATCAGATTTTTCTATAGAATGTTCTGTAGGGTGCTAAAAACTAACTGGTATGGCAACTAAAATCTAATTTTCTGTTATGAGCTGATGGGAAATGTCATTTCATAAAATTAAATTTGAGATTTGACTGTATTTGAAATAAATATTTCATGATATGATCATGAAAAGTTTTTTTTTAATGTAGGTTTTATTCAATGCATCATGGAAATTCTGGTAATAATTTAAATAATTCACTGAAAAGTAATTAAAATAATCAGTACTACTAAACTATTCTTGTTTAACTGTTCAAAGGTACTTTTATGAGGGTTCAGTGATTGTTCTGAGGATGAATATTTTTTTTTCTTTTTTTTTTTGGTAATTAATTTATTTTTTATTGGAGGCAAATTTTTTTACAATATTATATTGGTTGGTTTTGCCATACATTGACATGAATTCGCCCCGGGTTTACATAAGTTCCCCCTCCTAAACCCCCCTCCCACCTCCCTCCTCCCTTTATCCTCCCTCTGGGTCATCCCAGCATGCCAGCCCCGAGCATCCTATAACATGCATTGACCCTGAACTAGTGATTCGTTTCACATATGACAACATACGTGTTTCAATGCCATTCTCCCAAATCATCCCACCCTCACCCTCTCCCACAGAGTCCCAAAGACTGTTCTATACATCTGTGTCTCTTTTGCTGTCTCGTATACAGGGTTATCATATGCATCTTTCTAAATTCCATATATATGCGTTAGTATGAATATTTTAAATAGTGTAAAAAGTACTCATGAGAAAAGCTGTTTGTAGTATTCAACGTTTCTTATAGGTACTTCCTGCTTTGCTGGTACAGTTTCCATCAAGAGTGATCTATTTCTTCCTGGGCATGAATCTGAAGATGGAAGTAGCCTATTTGTTAAATAAAAATCAGCATTACTTCCACTGTATCCCACTTTACCACATATTCAGATTTTGAACATCTTAACAATTCCCCAAACACCTTGTCTCTAAATCTCCCTGAACAGAAATATAGAACAGGGAGTGTCAGGCAGCCCCAAGGACTCTGGAGACTTGAATGCTTCAAGGAAGTACAGCCAGCATGATTTGTAGGGGAGCAGTGTGCCTTCAGTTTATAGAATGGAGGAATTGTCCAAGACAATTATCTTGGACAAGACAAGAATTATTGTCTATTCAGTATTTTGTTGTTTTTTTGATTGCTCAGTTTGAGGGAAGGTTATATTGATATATGAAAGGTAAGGATGTAGAGGAAATTTCCTTTAAAATTACCCCTTAAGTCCAGTGGCTAAGACTCCACACTCTCAATGCAGGGGGCCTGGGTTGATTCCTAGTCGAGGAACTAGATCCCACATGCCATAACTAAGACCCAGTGCAGCCAAATAAATAAATATTTAAAAAATAAAGTAACCCTTTCTCAAGAACCCCTTGAAAGGTTTTGAGGTCACCCACATTAGGGCCATCTGAACACTGGTCCAGAGTATTGAAGATTTCTGTCCTTATTTTCATGTGTTTGTGAAACGTTTTCATCACTGACCTTGTACTTCTTTTTCTTTTTGAGTCCCCATTTGATTAAAGTTCTTTATGTACGACTTTCTTCGTGAGCACTAGAGAAAACTGGGTTACTCTTTTGTAGAGGAGTGTAAAACAAACTAACCTGCCCCTGACTCGTTAATGTCATAAAGCTTATCCATCAACCAACCAACACCAAGCCTTTGAGTTCCCTTTATCAGATAATGTCAGGGACACCTGGGTTATAGCATTCTTTCCACCTCCGTCTAGTGCTTATTCAGCCCTGAGCCATGTTGAAACTGCATACATACCAGGTATAATGTTAAGAAACAGTTTTCAGTGCAGACAGCTGAAACCCAATCACTCACTCTGCTGAGTGTTGTGGTGATTGCACCCCACTTCTACTTGCCTGCTTAAAATGTGTAAAGAGTACCGCTGGGAACAATGAGCATGGCTTTTGTTCATTTTGTGTGTATAGTGAGAAAAATGTGGGAACTGCAAATAGTAAACTAACTAATGATGATTCAGGAAATTCAGGAAAGACAGGTAAAATAAAATAAGTAAACCTTAAGTCATAAAACTTGCATTAAATCCTATATTCTTTATATAGTCAACTTCCTTGTGTTCTACCAGTAGTGTCTGAGGAGGAGAGAAGGAGGGGGAACCTTTACAAAATAGATCTATTAAAAGCCCGACTTACAGTTTCAAACATTCTTATAGGGATTTTTTTGCACAATATATGAATATAATGGTGTGCAATATGCTGTTCTAGATATCATAGTTCTTTTTTTTTTTTTTGAGAAAGGTTATTTGTCCATTCAAAGACCTCATGCTACTACAAGGATTTTTATGGGCTTACTGAATAAAATCATTTATTCTAAGCTTCTATGTGACTGTCAAGTTTGGGATGAAAATTTTAACTTCTGTTCAGGGTAGAAGGAAACAGAATAAGATAAGTGTTAGGAATTTCTCAAGGCTAAGAGGAATCTTTGTACAAGAAAAGAAAGGACTTGGGACCTGGTAACCAGTCTGCCTCACCCAGGGTATGTCTCCCAAACTTGTATCCTTGGTCCTCGATTTGCTTTATTTTCTGCCTCAGATGCATAAGATTTTATCACCTTCCTGCAAAAGATTCCTCAGATCTAGTGCCCTGACCTCTCTTGAATTCTAGAAGTTCTCTACCAGCTTACTGGATATTTTGTGAGCATCACCAAGACCTTAAATGTAATACATTAAAAAACAAAACAAATGCAGGGTTATTCCCCACCCCGGCCTGTACTTCTGCCACCTGCTCATCACTCTTTCAGAATCTGCAGCAAAGCTGCCAATTTCCTGTTCTTTGGGCTTAGGGGGTGCTTCATTCATCACAGTGCAGGCACGCCATGGCTCTCTGCTCTTGGAGGAAGCCTAGAGGTGATCACCCTTTACATCTAGAATAAAAAGTTTGCTGATGAGCTGGAGGCTTTGGTGCTGAGCTTTCAGGAGGCAATGCCTGAGCCTGCTCCAATCAGCACTCCCTCCATTGCTTCGATGTATGGTGCTGAGTATCTGCCCGGTGCCTCTGTTGTCCCTGCAAGGCTCTGTCTGCAGTCCTTGGAGAGAAACAGCTTGGCTCCTGCCCCCTTGCAGATTACTTTTCATCTCTTCTGTTGGACTAGGTGGGGTTTGACTCTGCTTTTACATCCAAGTGCATCTCTTTAAGTTTCTCACCTTTGAACCATGCTTGGGCATGAAGGGGGTGCATAATTCCAGTGTATTTTCAAAACGGTCTTTATACTTCATTTAGAATTGATGACAGTCATTTCTGATATCCCCTAGAACTTCTTAAAAATCTGTCCTTTCAGACACGTGGTCAATACTTTCTTGTGTGGGCTGTCAGATACGTAGATCGTGTATTTGGGAAACCTGTGAGTATAATGCCTTTCCCTAATGCCCAATTCCAGACCTTCTGAATGTGGGACACTTCTGTGACTCAGTGATGAATCTCAGTGGATTCATCTGAGCATGTAGGTGCTCTATTCATCATAGAGCACGTAGGTGCTCTCAGACCCTACTGTGTGGGGCCCCATCTGAAACAAACAGCACCGTGAAACTAGGGCTTCCTAGGAATGTCTTAAGAAAAGTGAAGACAGCCATGGAGAAATCAGCCATAGTACACAGCTGGGATGCAGGTAGACCTAGGCTCCCATTCTGTTGGAGACTTTTAAATAGGCGCTTCTAGAATGATTCTGTGCTTGGTAACCGATAACAGGCTAGACATTTTTGTTGTTGTTGTTCAGATCAGTGACACTCAGATCCATAATTGCTTATGTTCATCCAAAAGTAGACACGGAAAGGTAGCTGACTATAAAGGAGGTTTCTCAAGGGGCCTCAAGTGCAGCTGGTATTTGAGAGCGTAAGGATCTGGAGTTTGACACTTGCTGGTGGTGTAAGTGAGGCAGGTTACTGAGGCTTTCTGACTCCCAGTTTTCCCTATAAAGCTTTCTTTGTAGGCCTGTTGTAGGAGTTAAATGAGGTAATATCTGAATCATGCCTAGTGAATGATGGCCCATGTAGCTGGAATATTGTACAGTAAAATAGAAATAAAACATCTGAAAAATTCATCATGTGTTAAAGGGTGTCCTAATTGGCCTGGCATAATGGGTTGCAGGGCTTACAGGTCACCTTATTTTTCATGATTCAAGGATGAGTGATCCCAGAACCTGAAGCAAAATAAAAAACTCCCACAAGATTGTTGGCAAAAGCAAAATGGCTCTGACTGTGGGAATAAGGGGGCTGTGAAGGACAGAAGGCCAGATGAGCAGATAGATCATACATCAATTCAGTAGAAGGACAGTTCACACCAACCCCCGTATAAGAGCATTTACTGAAGTGCCAACTACCCATCAAGTGGAGGTGATGGAGACGTAAAATGATTACAAGCCACGTGGTGGAGGAGCAGAGAGAATAGTGTAAGAGCAGAAGCAGAGATTCCCAGATGAGGGACTCGGAGAAGCTTCCCCTAAGTGGAACACAAGTGAAGTCTTACAAAACAAATCATTAGGCATTAGAAGAGGTAATATCCCCAAGCAGCAGAAATGGCATGTGTAAGAAAGAAAAGCACGGGAACAGAAAACACAGTTTGATTCTTTAAGATGGTATTTTCCCAGTGGAGCTCCATTTTTCTTTACTATGAAGACCTAGATTCTAAGCCTAGGTTTGGTTCTGGTCTCTTACACTGACCCACACTACCTGCCTCATCTCCTTGGCTAACATTAAGGGAGATTTCACCTGGTAAGAAGTGCTCTTGACGTCTTGTCTGAAAGCCCTGACCATGAACTCTTCAAGAATAGTGACGTTAGATTCAGCTCTGAGCCAGCGTCTCAGATTTCCACTAGACTGGTTCTACAGCAAGTGTTCTGTGGCTCAGGGAGTTCCCCAGCCCACTCACGTATATTTGCACTGAAATGAATTGCTCACTCAAGCCCTACAGTAATAGCCTCCATGAAGAGTAGACAGCTTAAAAGGCAGTCTCTCGTTAGACCTCAGTGGAAAGATTAATGGATACCAAGGTCTTGCGTTTCAGTGGCTCTCAAATCTAATTTATCATCAGAATTGCTTGAGGAATTTTTAATGCAGAGTCCCAGCTCCTACTCAGAGATTCTAGGATGGAGCCTGGGTCTGTATTAAAAAAAAATAAAAGTCTCCCATAAGTGACTAAGATCATCAGCCAGATCAGGGAATCTCGGTTGAGGAGATGGTCACCGGGCTATCTGTCCACTGACCACTGCTGATGGAATCTCACCAGTCAGGTTCTGCTTCCTGAGAGGAGATACCGAAAGACACTAGTCATGCTCTGGACTGGAAGTGGAGGTACAGCCCTCTGAATGGTAGCAGTGTTTCTCCGTGTAGGCAGAGGCAAGAAAAGCCAGTGAGCAGAGACACAGAGAAGCAGCTCACATGCAGAGCTCTGCAGACAAGACATTGCAGGCGTGTCCTGGCAGCCTTCCAGTCCCCCGTCCCCTCCTGAAGCATGGCCACACTCTTTTCTTGTCTTCCCGGAGATGTTCCTTTATCCTTATAATAAATTATTCTCTGTGGCTAAAGCCCACACGAGTCATTTTTGTTACTTACAATTGAAAAGCCCAATGACTAGGAGTCTGACTAAAATCATTTCTCTAAAGAACAGTTGAGGGATATATTTTTATTGGAGTTTAGTAGATTTACAATGTTGTGTTAGTTTCAGGTGTATAGCAGAATGGTTCAGTTACGTATGTGTGTGTGTGTTAGTTGCTCAGTTGTGTCTGACTCTTTGCGACCCCATGGATTTTAGTCTGCCAGGCTCCTCTGTCCAGGGAGTTCTCCAGGCAAGAATACTGGAGTGGGTTATCGTTCTCTTCTCCAGCAGAAAGATTCTTTACTGTCTGAGCCATCAGGAAAGCCATTTATATATTATTTAGTTATATATATGTTATATATATGTATATTCTTTTTCAGATTCTTTTCCATTATAAGTTATTACAAAACATTGAATATAGTTGCACTTCCCCTGGTGGCTCAGAGGGTAAAGCGTCTGCCTACAATGTGGGAGACCCGAGTTCAATCCCTGGGTCGGGAAGATCCCCTGGAGAAGGAAATGGCAACCCACTCTAGTACTTTTGCCTGGAAAATCTCATGGATGGAGAAGTCTGGTAGGCTACAGTCCATGGGGTCGCAAAGAGTCGGACACGACTGAGTGACTTCACTTTCACTTCTTTCATGCTCTATGGCAGGTAGCTCCTTGTTGTTTGTCTGTTTTATGTACAGTAGTGAATATCTGTTAATCTCAAACTCCTACCTTATCCCTCCCCCAGGCATATACTGTAAACAAGCTCTGGTACAAAATAATTTTCTTTCAAACAAGTCTGGAAATGGGCTCAGGGGAGGAAAAAACGAAATTATTCTAAGTATTGAGTCATTTATTTAGTAATCCTTAATGAGAAAAGGAAAAAGAAAAAAAAAGATCCTGTATCTAGCTATATCTATATAAAAGATGACAGGAAGAGATGGAAGCCACACATGAATTGGCGGGGCCCAAATGGGCCTCCAGAAGGGAAAAGAAACTATAGCTAGTTTTGTGGTTCAGATGATGTCTGAGGCTGAGCCAGCCTCCGTTTTACTGATCCCAATCTGTTCCTTCTGCCTCGCCCTCTCTGAGTCAGCCCGAGGCTGGCAGAGGTCTCTGAACCGGGCCGGCATGTTTGCCCTGGTGGGTTGAAAACAATCAACACCGTCCAAGAAACAAATAGAGCACAGCTGTTCTCAGATGGGAAAACAGGCAAGCCACTCTTTTCAAAGGGAGCATCCTTGCCAAGCCAGGATGTCCTCAGGGTCTTCCTGCACAGAGCACTTCAGTACTCTTCTACGTTTGAACAGGAAACGGTTCAAGCCTCCGAGCCACCACCACACACCTAAAAACCAGAGACCTCAAGCCAGTCAGGGGATGGGGGTTTAAAGCAGTATCTCTTGGGTGGGTCAGTGGTCTAATTTAGTGGCTGCTTACTCCTCTAATGAGTTTGAGGCTACAGAGGCCACTCTGGCCAATCAGTTCTACTCTGCTGGCTCCTGTGACCACAGAACCTATCCAGTCAGCCAGATCCTGCCTCAAGAGGAGAGATAGGAAATGGACCCCATCAGTTCTAAGACTGGAAAGGCCACCTCAAACAGGGCAGATGTCATTATGTCCCTTCTGGTGGTTTTCAAATTATTTCCCAGAACCCCAGAAGGTTTGCAGACCTGGAAGAGGAGAGTGGGATCTCAATCTCTCCTGACCCCTGGTTTCCGAAAGCAGCCTGGCCTTTGTCTATTTACTCATTGGGCTTCCTGTCATTGGGTTGGATGAATGGACTCCTAACTGATAAAGACTAATGGCTCATGGTGGGTGTGTGGATATGTGAGGGCTTGCAGGCACATGCGTGCCAGACACTGTGCTCCGTGTTTTAGATGCCTTAGCTTGTGCCTTCAAACAATTCTCTGATTGTGTCCATAGCACGACTGAGAAAACAGAAGTCACCTATCTTATCCAAGCTCACAAAGCTAGTGTACGGGAAAGCCAGGAATTGGGTGCTGCCCCTTCTGACTCTGGATGCTGACTGTTAATGGTCTCCAGAAAGGCCCACAAGGGAAAAAAACAGAAAGAAGGGAAGAAAATAGAAAGTCAGCCTTTCACTGACTTTCATTCTCAGCCTGCCTGCCCGTCGGAATCCTCTGGGAAGCTTTAAAGATTACAGACTCCAGGCTCACGCCTCTGGAGATACTGATTTCCTGGATCTAGGGAGCAGCCCAGGCTTAGGGATTTGTTTTTTCAAGTTTGAGAGCCACTACATTAGAGAAACTGGGATAGGAATTCAATAATTAAAATTACACGTCAACACTGATTTGAGGGTGTCAAAGATAGGAATTTCCCTCATGGCAAATTACTCAAGTGATGGTGTAAAAAATGTCCTTTAAGAAAGAGAAAGAAACACAGCAGACTTCCTCTGCTCCAAGACTTTTGCTGCTCTCTTTCTCCCCCATGGCTCAGCCATGAACTAACTTGAGAGCATGGGACGGTCACTGATTTGGTGAGGCTGCATGGAGAATAGCTGACATCTAGAGATGGTAAGGACATGGGAAAATTATAAACTGGGGATCGGGGTCCACCGTCTGTGATTTCGTCTTCTGTGTACCCACGGCCACTGGCAAGAGAGGTGCTCACCCCAGGTACGAATTTAAGGGGACTCAAGAAAAAACCCTAAAACTCAATCATCAAGATAAATACTAGTTTAGTACTATATTTAAAAATACAAGTTTAATGCAAAAAAGACTCACAGTGAACAAAATGTCATTAACTATAGACTGAATCTGACAAGGTTGGGGCTGGGATGAGGGCAGTGGGGTGAGCGGTGCCAGTGTAGGCTTGGATCTCCCATATTTATTTAAAATAGATTTTTTGATGTTAATTTTGATTTTTAAAAATATTCTTTTTCTTAAATTTTGTGCCCCATCATTTACTCAAGGGGAATAGATAACTTCTTTATGGCTTGTCCAGATCCTTCTGAATTAAGTGATGGGAATATCACAAAAGCCTTCCAACATTAACCTCCCAGAGACCTGACACAATTTCCTGCCTCAGAGTGAACACTTCAACAGAAAAATTACCAGCAGGTGAGAAAGAGAGAGGGTAAGGAGAGGGTGAGCTGCGTGCTGGATCAGTCCGTGTCACTAGGGGCAGCCTCGGAGTCCTGTCTGCTGATATTTGAGGTAGGGATGTATTTAGGACCTGAACACAATGCCAGTCATACAGGCTCCTGACTGTTCCCTTGGTAAGTTAACCTTCAGTACTCCTTATCTGTAGAATAGAGCCAATAATATACATTCCTCATGGGGATGTTTTAAGGAGAGGTGACATCATATATGTAAATCACTTCACACACTGCCTGATATATTCTAAGCGCTAAAAACATGGCATTTATTATCATGTGACGCTTCCATTTCTAAGTCTGTTCCAGAAGCTCTACCTTCCTAATCTCAGTCTGCTTGGGGAACATTTCACTGCTTACTGATCACTCACCAGAGGGCGGGCCAAACCAGCCAATTTTGTTGCTTATAAATAAGTCTGGGAATTTATCACTAAAATGGACCAGGCTTAGAGAAGGGATGGAGAAGCCTGGATTCTAAGCTTAGCTATATCCCTTCACATCTCTGGGCCTCTTTATTTCTGCCTTATGAAATGAAGATATAAATATTAGTATCTTTCCTGTTGTTCTCCTCTTGTGGGGTCAAAGAAAAAAGGGTGGAGAAGTAACTCACAGTTGCCCCCTCAGATGGAAATACACTTTATTAAGGTATAGTTCTTGAAGTGGGTTCATTTCTTTGGACGAATTCACCCAGTTCTGACACTGAACTTCAATAATCCTTAGAAGTAGATTCTTTGTTCAGGACTTTAAAATGATAGCAGAAAAGTTTAATTGAGAGTAATAAAATTTGAACTCTGGAATGAGCTGCATATTACTTACCCAACTTTTACTCTGAAAGAATAGACATTAGTTCTGGTCTTAACCATGTTACTTTCCATAGGGAACTGGGGAAATGCCTTCCTCCTAGTCCTGAGAAGTACAGCCACTTGGTGTTGTCCTGACTGTATATTTTGATCTCCTTAAATGTCCCATGTAGTTACATATTCTTCATGTGAATGTATTTGAAGGATCACTTCTTTTTCCCAAAGCTCATGCACTAATTCATGAGAATTTTCAGTAATTTGGATGCTAAGTGCTCATAATTCAAACTCGAACTTGGATGACAGAGTCATTAGAGAATGAGTGAAGGGTGTTGATTGAGAGCTGGGCTTTGATGCCATGCGGTGCCACCGAGCAAGGGGCCTTTCTCTGTTAAATGGGGCATGGTAGCCTTGGTCTCATAGGATTATAGTGAGAAATGTCAGAGTGGGTGTTTATAAAGTGCCTAGCGAATAGCAACCATTCAATAAATGTTAACCATTATTGTATGGACCCTAGTCGTGTTTGCTGTTACACTGGTCTGCGTAATTCTGAAGCTTGAATCTTGTTCTATGGGGCAGTTGCTACGAATTACAACTGCTGCTCCTCGTCACACTTCCTGGCAATGTTTTGTCTCTATTTCTTTGCTTTCTTCTCTTCACAGTAGCAATGGGAAGGATTGTATAGAAAGACTGATGCCAGGAGGTCTTTCTCCCTCCTGTTGCTGCTGTAACAAATTACTATAACTTAGCAGCTAAAAGCAACATAAATTCTCAGTTCTGGAGGTCAGAACTTCAAAATGGGCCTCACGGGGCTAAATTCAAGCAAAGCAGTCCGAATGATAAGGGAGGGATACTGGGGAGAGAAGATGATGTTGAAAGCAGCCTCCGTGCACCAGTGCCTAATTGAATCTCAGAGACAGAGTTTTGGATGAAGTAGAAAAGAATAGCTTTATTGCTTTGCCAGGCAAAGGGGGCCACAGTGGGCCAATGACCTCAGAACTGTGCATCCTGACCTGGAGTGGGTGGTCAAGAGTTTGACTAATGGTTCAAAGAGGAGGGTGTGATCAGCTCGTGGACCTTCTTCTAATCAGTTGGTGGTGAAATAAGTGGGAGTCAGCACCATCAGGCTTCTGGTTCCAGCTGGGGTCTACATGCTCGTGGGCAAACATAGTTAACTTCTCCCACCTGGTGAGGGTTTCAGTATCTGCCCAAAACTGCTCAAAGATATTGTTGTGTATATCCTTTGAAGGGGAACCAGAACCTTTCCCCAAGGCTGCAATATTGTTTCTTGACTGCTCTTCCCTTGTCTCTGCCTCTCTTCCCTGATTAGTAACTGTTTAAACCTGCCTGTTGGAACTCAAGGAAGGTCATGGAGGCTGGATGAAACCCATCTCCTACAAACAAAAACCAGAGGACACAGAAAGGCTTTTGTGCCACAGGGTCCTGCTCTGTGTTAGGGATAGGTGGTGTTTAAGAGGAGAAAGAAAGGGCTTTTGGGGTGCTGGCAGTTCCTGAGTATTGACCTGGCTGGTGGTTGTATGGGTGTTTATCTTGAGATAACCATTGCACAGAATGCGTTTGTTCTGTACACTCCTTTGGATGTATGTCCTGTTGCAGAAAGGGAGACTCCTTCTAGGGCCCGAGAGTGGGCTCTTGTCTAACATTTGGAAATGAATTGTCTGAAGGGACACATGTGTTGACAAAGCAAGAGACTTTATTGAGAAGGGGCACTCAGGTGGAGAGCACAAGGGTAAGGGAACCTGGGAGGACTTCTCTGCTGAGTGGTTTGCACTCTCAAGTTTTATGGTGATGGGATTAGTTTCTGGGTTGTCTCTGGCTGATCAGGGTTCTTTCTGGTGATGCACGCATCACTCAGCCAAAATGGGTTCCAGCCAAAAGGATTCTGGGAGGTTGGTAGGGCAGATGGACTTCTTCATCCTTTTGACCTTTCTTAAATTCTTCCGGTTGGTGGTAGCTTGTTAATTCCATGTTCCTTACCAGGACCTCCTGTTCCAGGATGACTCATGCAAGTGGCTACTATCTCATCTGGCCAGGGTAGGCAGTTTCGGTCAGTGTTTCCCCTTACAATTAAAAAGTTAAACAAAAATGAAATCAGAAAACACCAAGATGGTTCAAGACAAAAAGGAAAATCAAAATGTATTAGGAGACATCCAAGAACCTAGGATGATATGTGAACAATTCAGCACTAAATTTAACTTATGGTTCACAGGGGGCCAATGCAGAGGGTAAAACATGTACCATGTCATTCACGTGGTCTGATAAAAATAACCACACGTTTGCCTGGAGAGATTAATATTTCTCTGCTCTAAACTGAGGGCAGGATATTAGGCTCATGATATAAGAAGTAAAAAGAATGAAGTCAGTGGCATGTTTTCTGAAGAACACAAGATTGTTCCTTAAATGGTCATTTCTTATGTGAATTATTGATAGAAATTGAGAGCATGACATTCAGCTATAACTCAGGGAAGGCATTTCTCAGGGACTCCGAGTTGACCCAGTCCTGTGGTTTTCTGGAGCAAGGAAAGACCAGTGCACTAGGAGCTCAGAAAGAATACTAGTAATTCTTGACTGCAACTTTTGGGACTCTTGCATGTACACTCACAGGGAGTCGACTGTATGCATCAGCATCCCAGGTCAATCACTATAGAGGGTTTCCTTGACCCTTATCCTAGCTCTGGTTTTCTCCCAAGTCTCTCTTGGTGCTCTCTTTCTTGACCTTGACTTGATCTTGACTACGGGTCCTCTACTGCTGAGCATGTCTGAGGCCCCAGCTTAGGGTGGGGGCTGCTAAGAGTTCCTGGGAGTGGCTGGCTCTGCGTTCTCCATATATGTAAAAGATGCAGTGTCTGCCTTCAATGCCCCGTTCTCCAAGGCGCTGTGCCTCCCAGCCCCCAACTCTGCAGCACAGCAGAGTCAGTGAAGGCATAGGCTTTGGATTCAGATTCTGTGCATTTAAATCCTGACCCTACCACTTTATGGATGAAGTTTGTCTCTCATTTCTTCCTCTGTAAAATGGAGACAATTAGGCTATCTACCTCACATGTAGTTTGAAACAGGAAGGGTGGGGAGATGGTGTAGCATTGTGGTTGAAAGCATAAACTTAGGAACCAGACTGCCAGGTTCACATCCCAGCTCTCCCCTTTACTAACCATGTGGACTTGGACAAGTTTTTTAGCTCTTCATGCCTCAGTTGGCTCACTTGTAAAGTAGGAATGATATCAGTTCAGTTCAGTTCAGTTCAGTCGCTCAGTCGTGTCCGACTCTCCGCGACCCCATGAATCACAGCACGCCAGGCCTCCCTGTCCATCACCAACTCCTGGAGTTCACTCAAACTCATGTCCACAGAATCGGTGACGCCATCCAGCCATCTCATTCTCCGTCGTCCCCTTCTCCTCCCGCCCCCAACCTTTCCCAGCATTAGAGTCTTTTCCAGTGAGTCAACTCGTCGCATGAGGTGGCCAAAGTATTGCAGTTTCAGCTTTAGCATCAGTCCCTCCAATGAACATCCAGGATTGATCTCCTTTAGAATGGACTGGTTGGATCTCCTTGCAGTATAAGGGACTCTCAAGAGTCTTCTCCAACACCACAGTTCAAAAGCATCGATTCTTCGGCGATCAGCTTTCTTCACAGTCCAACTCTCACATCCATACATGACCACGGGAAAAACCATTGCCTTGACTAGACGGACCTTGGTTGGCAAAGTAATGTCTCTGCTTTTTAATATACTATCAAGGTTGGTCATAACTTTCCTTCCAAGGAGCAAGCGTCTTTTAATTTCATGGCTGCAATCAGCATCTGCAGTGATTTTGGAGCCCAAAAAAACAAAGTCTGACACTGTTTCCACTGTTTTTCCATCTATTTCCCATGAAGTGATGGGACCAGATGCCATGATCTTAGTTTTCTGAATGTTGAGCTTCAAGCCAACCTTTTCACTCTGCTCTTTCACTTTCATCAAGAGGCTTTTGAGTTCCTCTTCACTTTCTGCCATAAGGGTAGTGTCATCTGCATATCTGAGGTTATTGATATTTCTCCCAGCAATCTTGATTCCAGCTTGTGCTTCTTCCAGCCCAGCGTTCCTCATGATGTACTCTGCATATAAGTTAAATAAGCAAGGTGACAATATACAACCTTGACGTACACCTTTTCCTATTTGGAACCAGTCTGTTGTTCCATGTCCAGTTCTAACAGTTGCTTCCTGACCTGCATACAGGTTTCTCAAGAGGCAGGTCAGGTGGTCTGGGATTCCCATCTCTTTCAGAATGTTCCACAGTTTATTGTGATCGACACAGTCAAAGGCTTTGGCATAGTCAATGAAGCAGAAATAGATGTTTTTCTGAAACTCTCTTGCTTTCTCCATGATCCAGGAATGATATAGCACCTGCCTAAAGGTTGTTGTGAGGATTAGTTAATTTACTGAGTGCTTTATAAGTGTCTGCTAACCAAAGATTGGGGTTTCCCTGGTGGCTCAGTGATAAAGAATCTGCCTGCCAATGCAGGAGATGTGGATTCAATTCCTGGGTTGGGAAGATCCCCTGGAGAAGGAAATGGCAACCCACTCCAGTATTCTTGCCTGGGAAATACCATGGACAGAGGAGCCTGGGGGGCTTGAATCCATGGCGTCACAAAAGAGTTGGATAGGACTTAGCGACTAAACAACAATAACTAAAGATTAGAATGATGCCTGCCATACAGTAAATTTCAATGTGTCAGATATTTTAATTATTTTCCCTTTATGCAACCTCCCCTCCCCCCATCCCCCAACTACAGTGATTGATCAAGGAGTAAAATCCTGGAGCCCAAGACTTGGCTATTACTAACTAAATTCTTAAGATGGGATGGCAGGAAGACTCTTTTGCCCTCTAGTCCAAAAGCTGTGGCTGCTGCTGTGTCAGGGAAGAAGCTAATCAGCAGAAGGAGAAAAGATAACAAAAATTAAAATTAAAAAAAGCACACAAAAATAAGCAATATTTAAAAGGGGGAGACCAGATAGGGGAAAAAAACAGAAATAGAAGCAGACCTTGAGAGAGTGAATGCTTTTGGAGACATCGTTCCCATGTCTGGAGTCCTGGAAGTTCCTTGGTTTTCTGTTCATGGTTGAATACAGAGGATTGGAAAAGGTCAACATCATCATCCCTTAGGTTCTGACCAGTCTGGGCTCTCAACAGGCAGGTACCACCTTCCACCCAGGTAGGGGCTTTAGTTCCTGCAGAACTCAAAGATATGTATCAGATTGTAATGTATATCCCTTGAGGAGGAACTGGGAGTCTGTTTCACTCGCTGAGCTGTTGTTTTTTGACTGATTCTCCTCTGCTCCTGCATTCTTTTGTTCCCTGAAGGGGGACCTTGAGATCATTAATTATGGAGAATGGTTCAAGGGTAAGCACTGTGGCCATGTTTAGTTCACAAAATGGCTTAGGCCTAAAATGGCTTCTCTTATGTCAAGAAAATTTTGCCTGGTTCTCTTTCTCCAGGGACCCTCCACCTTATCTGCTTAACAAGTCCACTTGCACTGGCATCTGAAGGGCAGGCAATCTCCTGAGACTGAATTCTTCATTTGTGGAGTCTAATGCCTACTCCAGGTGGTGAGTGTCAGGACGGGATTGAATTGTAGGACCCCCTGTTGGAGTGAGTGACTCACTGTTGGAACCAGGTAAGAACTTTGGAGGAACTGGCCTATAGGAACTCTCTTTTGAAAAGCGGCCAAGCACTCATTCCTCTGTTGCCTCTAGAAGAGCACATTTAAACACTTATAAGACAGAGCAAAATATTCAGCAGATCCATTTGAAGCTAAAGAAATGTATCCGAGATAGGTGGATAAACATCGTACCAAGTTCTAAAAGTCTGTATGCTGGCTGGTGTGATAATGACCTTCCGCCTAGGCCCACATTCATATATGAAGTTTATCCAATTTGTGATTTTTTTCCTCTGAAGCTCTTCAGAGTGAATCCGATTATCTTATTGTGTAAAAACAATGCCATGTAATTAGATGTATCAAAGGTAATATAAATTGTAGAGATAATGGCATTTTAGAAGTATCTGTGACGGAACTTATCTGCCTGGCAGACTCCCATGAGAAAACACTTCTGAGGACAAAATATACCGTTGTGTGTCCAGTTAGTCCTGATTTTCTGATTCACTCTTTTATAGGATTCAGTGTTATGCTTCTACAGATATATTTGTTGTGTATTGAACACCTCTGTTTTTACATTTTTGTTCGTACTTATTTTCACGTATTTGGAGTGAGGTCACTGTAATTTGGCAACCATGTGAGGGGACAGTGCAATAATCTCAGAGCAGATCACTGGGTGCCCACGTTCTTAGGGTTCCTGGAGCCCCAGGGAGAGATAGTGACTAAGAGTTTGGAAACAGTAAGCATTCTTGGCATCTTCAGGTGCAAAAGAGCAGAAGATGCTGTCTGGGGATTTGGGATAAGTTGGTTGGGGTCAAATAGCCTGGACCCCAGAAGCCCTGCTCTATCCTGGGTCCACCTCTGTTTACGTCCAACCAACCTCCTTCCCACCTTTTCCTCCTAATCTTTTGGATGGAGGTTATACAGCATCACATTAGGACTTTCCCACACTGATAAACTATTAATGAGTCATTTGAAATGGAATGGAGTTGATGAGCCATGTAGAGGAGCCATGTAGAGTTTGCCTAATCATTTTCTTATAGTGGGCCATTTAGGTGGCTCCCAAATTTGCCTTTCATAAATACAGCTGTGATAAAAATCTTTGCCCAATAAAGCTTTTTCCACATTTAGGATAACATTGTACAAATTAATTCCTGAATATTTTAAGACTCTAGACACATTAGTCAAATAATTTCCCCAAAAGTCTCTATTTTCTAAAAGGTGGTGTCTAAAGTGTATTTTTTCCTGTTTTTTTCTGTTCCTTCATCAGTATTATTATAATATTTCAAAACCTTTGTTAACACAATAGCTGAAAATTGGGCTTACTGCTTTGATACAGATTTCTTCAATTAGTCTTGAAGTTAAACACTCTTTCCTCATGTGCATTTAGCCACTCATTTCTTTCATATACTTGGCCCAACTCTAGACCATTCTTCCCTCCATAACTTCTAATTACAGGATGAGTGTTGAATCAGGGATTGGCAAGTACTGAGTTATGAGAAGAGGCAGAACAGAAAAGACAGAGTGGGAGGCAAGGGAAGTACCAGGCTTCAGCATCCTAATTGCCTGGCAGCACAGATCAGTGCTGGTGAATTGGAAGAAGGCCCGAGGTTGACCCCTTGCGGTGTAAACTCAGGCAAATCATTTAACAGTTGCACATCTTAGTCTATCTGTAAAAAAGAAACAAGTTGGATTTCCTTCCTATTTCTTAAATTAGTTCTGAAGTTCAAAAGTGGACTTGATATTACACGAAATTGCTTTGTAAACACTAACTGTACAAATAAATATAAGCTTCTACTATTGACCAAGCACCAAGGTGCATTATTCGTACCTAGGAGACGTGTTCGACCTAATGATCATGGACACATTTTAACAATTAATTTATTATTATGATTGGAGGCTGACTACTTTACAATATTGTGGTGGTTTTTGCCATACATTAACATGAATCACCCACGGGTGTACATGTGTCCCCTTGTCCCAAACCCCCCTCCTACCTCCCTCCCCACCCCATCCCTCTGGGTTGTCCCAGTGCACCGGCTTTGAGTGCCCTGCTTCACGCATCGAACTTGGACAGATGATCTATTTCACATATGGTAATGTACATGTTTCAGTGCTATTCTCTCAAGTCATCCCACCCTCGCCTTCTCCCACAGAGTTCAAAAGTCTGTTCTTTACATCTGTGTCTCTTTTGCTGTCTCGCATATAGGGTCATCGTTACCATCTTTCTAAATTCCATATATATGCATTAGTATACTGTATTGGTGTTCTTCTTTCTGACTTACTTCACTCTGTATAATAGGCTCCAGTTTCATACACCTCATGAGAACTGACTCAAAAGTGTTTTTTTAATAGCTGAGTAATATTCCATTGTGTATATGTACCACAGCTTTCTTATCCATTCGTCTGCAGATGGACATCTAGGTTGCTTCCAGGTCCTGGCTATTATAAACAGGGCTGCAATGAACATTGGGGTATACGTGTCTCTTTCAATTCTGGTTTCCTCGGTGTATATGCCCAGCAGTGGGATTGCTGGGTCGTATGGCAGTTCTATTTCCAGTTTTTTAAGGTATCTTCACACTGTTCTCCACACTAGTACTGGCTGTACTAGTTTGCAATCCCACCAACACGGTGAGAGGGTTCCCTTTTCTCCGCACCCTCTCCAGCATTTATTGTTTATAGTCTTTCTGATAGTAGCCATTCTGACCGGCGTGAGATGGTACCTCATTATGGTTTTGATTTGCATTTCTCTGATAGTGAGTGATGTTGCGCATCTTTTCATGTGTTTGTTAGCCATCTGTATGTCTTCTTTGGAGAATTGTCTCTAGTTCTTTGGCCCATTTTTTGATTGGATTGTTTATTTTTCTGGTATTGAGCTGCATGAGCTGCTTGTATATTTTTGAGATTAATTCTTTGTCAGTGCTTCGTTTGCTATTATTTTCTCCCATTCTGAAAGCTGTCTTTTCACCTTGCTTATAGTTTCCTTCGTTGTGCAGAAGCTTGTAATGGCAACCCACTCCAGTGTTCTTGCCTGGAGAATCCCAGGGACGACAGAGCCTGGTTGGCTGCCGTCTATGGGGTCGCACAGAGTCGGACACGACTGAAGCGACTTAGCAGCAGCAGCAGGTTCCATTTGTTTATTTTTGCTTTTATTTCCATTACTCTGGGAGGTGGGTCATAGAGGATCTTGCCGTGATTTATATCAGAGAGCATGGACACATTTTTTCATCATCCTAAGATCTAAATTAAGTTTTCTGGACATAAGTAACCATCATTTCATGATTATAATTTTTTTCTTGTTTTGGCTGCGTCTCGTGGCTTGTGATATATTAGTTCCCCAGCCAAGGGTTGAGCCTGGGGCCTCAGCAGTGAAAGGACAGAATCCTGTCACTGAACCACCAGAGAATTCCCCGTGATTGTAATTCTTCCTCTCTGTTGACCCGTTCATGATAAAGGTCACAGTAAGATTTAATCTTTAACCTATGTGTTTATGTGTGGGTGTGTGTGACGTTAATAGCCGAAGGAAGGAAAAAAGATATGTGGACAAGGCCTTACAGATGAGTGAGTCCAGTTTCCTCATTTTAAGTTGAGGAAGCTGGCTGTGGTTGATCGCCAAGATTACACAGCTTATTAGAGCAGAACCAGGACTGGAAGCCAGGTTGATGGATTCCAGTGTTCTTTCTACCTTAGTCTATTTCTCTCCTGTATTGTGTAATGTTTCTACATGTGTTAGCACACAGCATTACACCACCTCTATATGATATAACATCCCTCCCCCAAGCAAGAACTTTCTACCAAACGTTGAACTATTCCACTTAAAGCTTTACAGCTAAATAAGGAGAAGAAGCAGAGGGCATGTATTTTCAGAGCTGAAGTGAAATCAAAATTGCTTTTCTCTTTCCATCCATCTATTTCTTTCCAAATCCAGTTTTCCACCACCACCCCACTACCCCGATATCTCTGAAGTCTTTTTTACATGATTGACCTGACACTGTCTTACTTATGAAGAAGGATTTCTAGAAGTTCCAGCAAACAACTTCCATTACATCTCACATGCCAGCCTGCTCTTCAGGATGGCCAGGAAATGTGGGTCTGCTGCTGCTGCTGCTGCTGCTAAGTCACTTCAGTCGTGTCCGACTCTGTTTGACCCCATAGACAGAAGCCCACCAGGGTCCCCCGTCCCTGGGATTCTCCAGGCAAGAACACTGGAGTGGGTTGCCATTTCCTTCTCCAATGTGTGAAAGTGAAAAGTGAAAGTGAAGTCGCTCAGTCATGTCTGACCCTTAGCGACACCACGGACTGCAGCCTACCAGGCTCCTCCATCCATGGGATTTTCTAGGCAATAGTACTGGAGTGGCTTGCCATTGCCTTCTCCGAATGTGGGTCTAGTTTTGCATTTTCGAGTTAGGGCTCTCTTCTTTTTTCTTTTCCTTCCTTCCTTTCTGTGATCTGTGATGATGATTTATTTATTTATATATTGCCAGGCAGCATCTCAGTTCCCTGAACCCCTTACATTGGAAGCACAGGGTGTTAACCCCTGGACTACTAGGGAAGTGCCAAGGCTCTCTTCTTAAAGGTGAGAGGGAGGCTGGGTATTGCCAGGACACCAGTCCTTCTGCTACAGGGTCTTTCTTGACACCAACAGAAGCAAGTTCCTTCCTTGCTTATACTTCTCTTGCCGGGAATTACCAGAGTCTGAATTTATTTTCTCTGTCCACCTGAGTGCTTATAAATTGTCTCGCTCTCTCTTTGTGAGCATGTAAGCTTCCTGAGAGCAGGGAGCTCACCTGTGTCGGTCATCAGTATACCCCAATTGTGTTGTATTTGACAGGGACTCAAATATTATCGGAGAAGGCAATGGCACCCCACTCCAGTACTCTTGCCTGGACAATCCCATGGACGGAAGAACCTGGTAGGCTGTGGTCCATGGGGTCGCTAAGAGTCGGACACGACTGAGCGTCTTCACTTTCACTTTTCACTTTCATGCATTGGCAAAGGAAATGGCAACCCACTCCAGTGTTCTTGCCTGGAGAATCCCAGGGATGGAGGAAGCCTCGTGGGCTGCTGTCTATGGGGTCGCACAGAGTCAGACATGACTGAAGCTACTTCGCAGCAGCAGCAGCAAATATTATTAAAAGAATAAAGGGATTGTGGGGTCAGTGAGTTGAACATTCATAAGATTTGAATCCATATTGTCATATCACCTCCCCTAAAACGTCAAAGTTCACAGTTCATCAGTGATGTCCAAGAGGATCTTTTTCCTTGTAACCTGTCAGAACTTGGGTTTTATAACTCAGTGGAAAACTCTTGATGATATCCTAGACAAAACACTAAAAAAAAATTCTTATTATTCTCATTTTAGTTTATATTTGTTTGTTTCAATGTATTTTAGAGAGATTTTTGTTCAAACTGGTTATGCTTTTTTTTCTTGATTATGGTAATATAAAGGGATAAACTTTAGTAGTCAAGAAAATTCATTTAATCTTCCCTGGGAATGCTGAGTAAATTAAAGATTACTATACAGCTTCTCCCAGTTATGAAGATCAAACGTGTTTGACAACATTTTAAGGAGTATAACCAAATTATGAAATCATAACGATTTGTTATACTCAAGATGGGAGTGCAGAGGACACTAATAATGGTTTTACTCAGCATTTAAAATACTGTAAAGATACCTAGTTAGGTAGCTGGGCTCCTGTATCCACTGGTTCCACATTCTCGGATTCAACCAACCTCAAATTGAAAATGTATATTTTTAAAAAATTTAGAAATTTCCAAACACCAAAACTTGGATTTGCATGCCAGAAACTATTTAGATAGGATTTACTTTGCATTTACAACTTTTTCCATAGCATTTCCATTATGTTAAGTATTATAAGTAATCTAGCGTTTATTTACGGAGAAGGCAATGGCAAGCCACTCCAGTATTCTTGCCTAGAAAATCCCATGGATGGAGGAGCCTGGTAGGCTGCAGTCTGTGGGGTCGCTAAGGGTCAGATACGACTGAGCGACTTCACTTTCACTTTTCACTTTCATGCCTTGGAGAAGGAAATGGCAACCCACTCCAGTGTTCTTGCCTGGAGAATCCCAGGGACGGGGGAGCCTGGTGGGCTTCCGTTTATGGGGTCACACAGAGTCAGACACAACTGAAGTGACTTAGCAGCAGCAGCAGCAGCGTTTATTTAAAGTGCCCAGAAGGACATGCATAGGTTGTATACAAATACTGTCATTTTATATAAGGGACTTGAACATCCTTGGATTTTGGTATCCTTAATGGGAAAGCAGGGGTAGGTCCTGGAACTAATCCCCTACAGATGCCGACAGATGACTGTAGTTGGTGAGACACTGGCGGTGTTCAGGGCAACCAATATGGTCGGAGAGGAGGAAATTGATTGGCTCTCTTCTCAACCATTTATTCACCCACAGAGCATTCATAATGAATATCCTCAAGAATTCCTTGCTATAAAGGACCAATTAACCCACTTAACTAATGCATTTCGCTCTTGTAAATGCACACAGAACGAGAACACTTGTTATCTAAAAGGATTTGGCTCTAGTCTCAAGGGTATGGTTCAAAGTTAATTTCTTTCTTTTTAAACTGTGGTTCTGGGAACTGTTGGGACTGACTTTAGTTTAAATCCCCCTTCTCCCCAGCATGTTGGGAGACTATGCACATGTGGAGGGCCAGGTGGGAATGATCTGGTGGTGGTCTGGAAGTGAGGGGAGAAGTTTTCAAGGCCATCACAGTTTGTCGTCATCCTCAGCTCCTCAGAGACTGCAGGATGACCTGAGTCAGTCTTCTCGCTGCTTGGTTCTTCTGGGTGTTTCGGTCTGTTGATTTTCCAGTGTCCGTAACCAAAAGCAACATATCTTTCTTGGCATGTTTGGAAAGGGAGCTGTTGCTAAGATTGTTGGACTCACAAGGGAAAGTTCTAATAGTTACACAGTATGTAATACATTATTCAGAGCTGAAGATTTCATAGTTATAGGTATCTGGTAGGTCAGTTTTTCTTAACTATTTTAATAAAACAAATGCTAACCAGTAAACTTGATGCAATCATTTCTCAAAGGAGATTTGGTGTTTAGTGAATACTTTCCTTTTTCTAGGGTTTATATTCTAGCTATTACATTTGGAAGTAGAATGTTCACCCATTATAAAATGCCTAACCTTTAAAGCCCCTTCTTTGGAATCCAATCTAATTAAAAGCAGAAAATATTTATTAAATTTCTAGGAATGCCAGCCATACGTGAGGAACTTTGGGGGATACCCAAGAAGTCCAAGACCTGTAAATGATGTCCTAATTATGTAAAGGAATAAAGAATCTTTACTGGGTTTCAGTTCCAATTCATTCATCTGAGAAACACTTTCTCCAGCTAAGACACAGTAATGACTCCTTTAATTGGCCGCCCATTCTGTAGGGAGATGTGGAAACTGCTCCCATTGGGCCATTCTCTGGCTGGTACCTTCTTTTCAAGTGTGAACTGTGACACGTTCATCACACCCATAGTCTGCGGGCTCCAACAGAGCAAGTTAATTCAACTTTCAGCGGTATCTAGACAATGACAGAGGGCTTCCCAGGTAGCTTGGTGCTAAAGATCCCACTTGCCAATGCAAGAGTTGTGGCTTTGAGCCCTGGGTCAGGAAGATCCCTTGGAGAAGGAAATGGCAACCCACTCAAGTATTCTTGCCTGGAAAGTTCCATGAACAGAGGAGCCTGGTGTACTACAATCCATGAGGTTGCAGAGTCAGACGCAACTGAGCACACATGCAAGACAATGACAGAGAGATAGAATTCCCCTAAGAGGTGTGAAACGGAGATGGTGATGGCGCCCCGCTCCAGTACTCTTGCCTGGAAAATCCCATGGGCGGAGGAGCCTGGTAGACTGCAGTCCATGGGGTCGCTACTAGTCGGACACAACTAAGCAACCTCACTTTCACTTTTCACTTTCATGCACTGGAGAAGGAAATGGCAACCCACTCCAGTGTTCTTGCCTGGAGAATCCCAGGGACGGGGAGCCTAGTGGGCTGCCGTCTATGGGGTCGCACAGAGTCGGACACGACTGAAGCGACTTAGCAGCAGCAGCAAGAGGTGTGAAATATGGAATATAATGATTCTGAGTTTCCCTGTGGTTCTTTAAGCCTTTGATAATACTTTTCATTTGCAGGATCAGTTTTGCCCACGTTTTTACCTTCTAGCCCTAGGAAGATGCTGTGTGAAGGCTGATTCACATACTACATTGACCCATCTGTCTAATTTCTTATAGGCTTTAAAAGTGGCTTTATTGATACATAATTCACATACCATATAATTCACTCATTTAAAGTGTACATTCAGATGCATGTAACCATCACCACAGTCAATTCTAGGACATTTTCATCACCTGAAGAAGAAATGTGACATCACTTAACTGTCCCTTCCCTAGTTTCCACCTGCTGCAGGCCTAAACAAGCACTGCTTTCCTTTCCTTTCCTTTCCTTTCTTCTTCTTCCTTTTTAAAATCTCTGAAGCCCTCATGAATCAGCACTTTGCTATAAATCTCCACCATTTTTTGATCAGTTTTTCACCAAACTTTGACACGTGCTCTCCCCTTCAGTTGGAGACAGGCCACTGGGGAACACAGTGATCTAAAAGTAGCGCCACAGGGCAGTTAAGGGTTAGGGTTAAGACACAAAGTGTTCTCAGGTGAACTGAAAATCTTGACCCAGCATTTGGAGAACCTCCCCAGCCTGAAATCTTTCCATGGAGATCACACTGCAGGATTCCTCTTTAAGCCTCTTGTGAAGTACAGAAACATGTACTAGCTTTCCCCTGTACCTTCCCTCTCTGGTTTTCTCTAATTTACATCCATCTTCTACTCTGTTTGCCTTTACAATGTTTCATCTATATCCACCACATTCATCAGGGGACAAATGCATCATCCTTCTTGTCTTTTGCTGTCAGTTGGTCTGAATATTGGTTGTCTTCTCAGCCATGAAGTTTATCACAGCTTTGCCCTTAGTTTTGGAAGAAGAAGCATGAATCAAAATTATTTATCTTCCCTGAAGGCTGTTAACCACCTTCTAGTAACATTAATCTGCCATATCACCCTAAAGATGTAAGTCAGAAATACTGTCTAAACTGAGACTTCTTGTCTATTGAAGGAGATTATCCACTCTCTTACTAAAATAGCTACATTTATGGTCCTGAACATTTCCAAGAAGAGTAAGCATGATAGAAGGTATATGTGGGGACTCTTAGGTGGAGAGGAAGGCATGTTAGAAAACAATATGTAGATCAGTGTAATCAGTCATTTACCATTTCCACGTAGAAGATTTCTGATGATTTTCTTTTGGCTTTCTAGTTCAACTTTTATTTTCACAACTACAAGTCTCTAAACCATTCTGTATTCAATTTTGTCTTGAAGACACATGAGTTAGGCTTCTAAAAATGTCACTGAATAATTATATTCTTCTGGTGTGAAAAGTTTGTGGTTTTAGAATAAGCCTCCTGTTTCTTAAACAGGCTTAACCATACTTCAACTGTTCTCTCTGTGGTGTAATCAGGGCTGTAAAGGCTGGAACAAAACTTTATCTAGCCAGTAAAACTTTTGTTTTAGGGTCTTTCACTTATTAATAATTCATTTCATGAAATATTCAAACCATATAGTGTCTTATATATATAATTCCAGCACAATCAATACTGTGCTTTATTTTTATTTATCTTTAATCAACAAGTTCACTATTTTGTTTTTTAGATTTATTTATTTTTGGCTGCACTGGATCTTTGTTACTGTGCAAGGGCTTTCTCTAGTTGTGCATGGGCTTCTCACTGCAATGGCTTCTCTTGTGGGGCATGGGCTCTAGGGCACGTGAGCTTCAATAGTTGCTGCACACGAGCAGAGTTGCCTCTTGGCATGTGGGATCTTCCTGGGCCAGGATCGAACCCATGTCCCACGCATTGGCAGACAGATTCTTAACCACTGACCACCAGGGAAGCCCTACATGTGGTTTATTTTTAAAGTGCCCACACATATATATATATAGATGGATACATCCTGTAATACCTACCTCCCTTAAAAAAAATTCCTGAAACTTTAATGAATAGGCAGCGTAGTCCTTTGGGGTTATTTCAGCCCTTCTAAGGGAAAATCAGCATTTGCTTGTGTTCTTAATTTCAGAGGCATAAGAACAATATCTTCTCCTCCAGCACCTCAGGATGTAGCATAAAAGAGTGGTAGGGAGTGCCATACTTTCACTTGCATTCATCTGGTCCCAGCTGAGTTAGTAGATTTCCCACGAAAGCCGATTTTTCCATTCCTGAATCATATCTGAGCCAAAGGCCCTATAAGGCAAAGATTCCCTGCTTCATGATGAAATGCCAGCACATGACATTCTTTCTAATGAGTCACAGTCAATAAAAATTGTTCTCCAAATGAATCTGAGTATGCCTCCTCACCGAGCAACATGAAAGAAACATCTTTATCAAATCAAAACATCTCGTTTCCTCCGCTGAGCTCAGACAGACCTTTCACTTCCATAAGCAAAGGAAATGAGTTTCCACACAAAGTGAAAATCCAATCTGCCCTTATTTTTCCTCAGCTACACTTGCTATGTAGTTTGAGGAAATGAGGATGACGCGTTGGAAAATGTTTTCGGGGTTTGGGGAGTGAGTAGGAGCTACCGAGGAATTCTTTGTACAATAATAATGAAATGATTATTCATTAGTCTAGAGGTATTTTGAACTCCTGAGAACCTCCATATAAATATTAGGTGATAGGATTCATTTATATGCATGATTGAATGTGATCTTGACCTGAAATCGCACTGGCCTTGCTATTAGGATAAGTGGGAATTTATTAACTGCACATTTCTGTTCTGTTGCTGCTAAGGAGACTTCTAGTGGGCCTCTTGAGGCCACAAGAGATCCCCAAGATGTCCACACATCAGCCATGGAGAGGCTGACCCTTCAGGCTTGGGAAGATAGAAGTAAGGAAAGCATTGTAATGATTGTCTAGAACTTAACTGTTATTATGTGAAAAGCTTAAAGAAAAATGTTAGGAGGAAATACAAGCTAGTCAGGCTCATTTAGGGGACAACAGAGAGGGTGTGAATTTCAAGGCTGGCTTCTGTAAAAGGAAAGAATGTGCCCCACTGAGGGTTCAGCAAACCCAGATCACAGTGAGATGCGTTTAATTAACTACCATCAGGGCTCAGGGGATCAGTGACACCACAGATCAGTAAGAACTCACCTGGACCTTGAACTTGATGTTTTCTCAAGTATTCCCAGTAAAGTTACCCAGTAAAGAAAAGAGGTGGGACAGGGAATTAAGTTCTTATCCAAACACCAAGAGGTTGTTTGCTTAAATGACCCAAGTGTCTTTGGTAATGCTGTGTGCTTATCTAAGGGAGAAAAAAAACGATACCCAGAGGAGGGTCACCAGAATGGCAGAGAAAGCCTCCCAAACGAGAAACGGCTGAAAAGTCTGAGAGGGCTTGGCAACAAGAAGAGAAGCACGGATAAGGACAAGAGGGTGGCCAGGGAAGTGAGGAGGAAGAGGGAGCATGTGTTCTCTGTAATGCTCCAGAAGACAGAGCCTCCCAGTGTTTCCAAGGGGCTCTCTGGGGGAGATGGTGATCATTCGAAGGGTTGGGATTTACTCTAAGGCTACGGTGGAGGGGTACGGGGAGGTGGATAAAGATCTAGGGGTTGGGGAGGGAGAAGACTTGTTAAGGACAATGGACTCTCTTTTTAAAAATGATTTTTAGTTGGAGGAAATTGCTTTACAATGTTGTGTCGGTTTCTGCCGTACAAGAACGTGAATCGGCCTATGTGTACATGTATCTCTTGCCTCCTGAGCCCTCCGCTTCATCCCACGCCTCTATCATCACGGAGCCCCGAGCTGAGCTCCGTGCTATACGGCTTCTTCTCGCTAGCTGCCTGTTTTGCACATGATAGTGCATGTATGTCAATGCTGCTGTCTCAACGTGTCCCGTTCTCTCCTTTTGTCCGCCTCCATGGCCTTCCCCTTCCAATCTCTTAGTCCACGGACCAATGTTCGTCATCTTCTGAACATGTGGAGCTGCGATCAGAACCTTTCATTGACCGCCCATTACCTACCAATTCATGTTCAAGCTTTTTTGCTTGGTACTCCAAGCTTACAGTACTGTGACTTTAAAATCCTTCTCCACCTGTATCATTAGATTCATCATCTCCCCATACCCTTTATCTTCTTGCCTGTTTTTCACAAAGCTCCCCTCATTCAATCCTCTCTCATGCCAGCTGAATGCGTCTTCCTCCTCTCTGTCCTCATAATACTCTGGCTGTCTTTCTCACACTGACCCTAGCTGTCTTCTTTTCTACTATCATATATTTGAACAGCACTTTGCAGCCACAAAGTATTTTCACAAACATGGGTATTATCTCCCCGGGAGGATTTTATTCATATTTTGCAGATGACTCAGGTTTTGAGAGTTTAAGTAACTTGTCCAAAGTCACAGAGCTAATATTTGGTAGAGCTGAAATTCAAATGCAGGTTTTGTGACTTTCAATCCGGAATCTACTTCTCTCCTAGTAGTGAGGGCTAGTTAAAAAAAAAAAAAACCTTAAGGTTGAGAGCAATTTTCAAATCTAAAGTGCTGCTCAGATGAAAGGAGGGATTTATCCATCAGACAGCAATCTTCTCAAAGCCAGAGAAGTCGTGTTCATCTTTTGTCTTTCCATATAAATGCAGATTCTCTGGTCCACCCCAGACATGCTGAATCAGCTGCTGACAAACCCTCCAGGAGAGCGGATTATCCTTTCTTTGTGGGGCACTTGTCCTCCAGAGATGGGGCATTATGGGATCATTAGCAGGTACACAAACCTTAATTCACAGAGGAGAGGATGGGTGAGCAAAGTGTATATATATATATATATGTTGTGCTGAGTGAGCAAAGATCTTATCAGGGATTCAAAAAAATTAAAGACTAAACTGGCAAGATTTTGAACTGTAAAGGGTGTTGTCTCCCCTGGAAGGCAGGTGTCAAGTGGAGTTTGAAGTGATGGAGGTAAGAAGACAGGGCTTTGAAGGGGAAATTCTTCATGGGTGTCAGAAAAACTCATCGGGAGGGGAGAAAAAGAGTTATGACAGAATTTTAATTCAGGAAAGAAATGACATGAGATGTTTTTTTTCTTTGAAAATCGCTGACAACAGACCTTTGATGAAAGGGTGGAACGATCCAGGTGTAGAGAACAGGTGATAAAGTACTGAAGGGCGAGGTTAACCCTTTTGTCCGGAGAATGGAACTAGGCACTTGAGTTCCCATGACCATTTTCTTTCTGGAAACATCAGTGTGAATTCAGCTATAGACTGTTTTTATTTTCCCTAAACAATTCATTGTTCTAAAGAGAGAGAGAGAGAGAGAAACAGTGCTAACAGTTCTTGGTTTTTTAAGCTATTTTGAATAATGCAAAATGTTGCTTGGGACTTTCATTTGAAATGTACACAGAATTAGCTAGTGAAAAAGAGGAACTTACTAAAGTTAAATGAACGTATAACCCGGATAGTCTGTCGCTAGAGTGGATATACCGTGTAAGTCTCCAGGAATCCTCTGGTATGAACTTTCATCAAATGTCCTGAGAGCAGGGCTTGGGTCATCACTTAGTACGCATATTGTGGGAAGTCCCACACCCTGCCCTGACCTTCCTGTAGGTTTCTGTGGGTTCCTGTTCCCCTCATCACCCTTGCTGTCACCTTATTTCAGAGTCTGAGAGCATAACCCCAGTGGAACGTGGCCTCTTTTTCATTTTTCCCTTCCCCAAAGCATCACTATCTAGGCTCCTGCAGGTAACAGGTAATATTGTGATTTATAATAAGAAATACAGGGACTTCCTTGGCAGTCCATTGGTTAAGGTTTCACTTTCCAGTGCACTTTCCAGTGCAGCTCCCTGGTTGGGGAGCTAAGATCCCACATGCCTTAGGTCAAAAAAATGAAAATTTAAAACAGAAGCAATATTGTAACACATTCAATAAAGAGTTTGAAAATGGTCCACATTAAAAAAAAATCTTGCATTGATTGAAAACACAGGAGTTACAGATTAAAAAAAAAAATGACATACATATTTTCGTCCCAGTTTCTTGCTCAGCACTCCTAAAATGTTTGGAATTTTCTGTGTGGTAAGAGTGATAAAGTTGTCTTTCATCAACTTTTGTCCACAAGCCCCTTTCAATCCTGTGGACAAAAAAAAAAGTAACCAGTCAATCTAAGAAAGAAATAGAAAATTTTATTCACACCAAATAGAGGATTATAACCTAGCAAGCAGTCTTTCAGAAAGCTCTGAGGTCTGTTCCACCCATCAGAGGTTAAAATGTAGTTATGTAAGTTTTTGAGACAGAGGACTGTACGTTAAATGACATATTACGGACAGTTTACACAATCCATCTCAGAGCATACGACGTGAGTAGTGGGCCATGGGTCATTGTGGCCCCTTACAAGATTAAGAAGGAATGTTATCTCTTAAGGAGTTGTCTTGATGCTGGGAGAATATTGCTCTTTTTGGTTGAGCAGGTATTTCTGCTGATGGGGCGGTTTGGTCCACGCATAATGCAGACACACAGTGCTCTGTAGAGGGGAGGGAGGAGGCCAAAGGGCAGAGAAAAATCATGTTTAAATGTTCCTCGACTTGCCTTTGAATATGAATTTTTATTTTATCAGCCCCATCTGAGTTTATGGCAAAGAAGTTACTTTGGGGAAGACCCTAGGGCTGGGAGCTACTGGCCAGGAGAACTCAGCATGTGATTAGAGGGTTGGAACTTAGTCCATTCCCCAACCTCTGGTTCAGTCACCAGTGGCCAATGATTTAATCGTGCCTACATAATGAAGCTTCTGTAAACCCCCAAAGGATAGGGTTCCAACAGCTTCCGGGTAGATGAACCCATGGCGGTGCAAGGAAGGCAATGTGCCTGCCGGGGACACAGAAGCTCTGTGTCCTTTCCCACACATCTGACCCCATGTATCCCTTCCATCTGGCTGATCCTGAATTACATCCTTTTATAAATAACCCAGAAATCTAGTAAGTAAACTGTTTTCTTGAGTTATATGAGCCACTCTAGGAAATTAATTGAACCCAAGGAGAACGGGTTGTGGGAACCTCTGGTTTACAGACAGTAGGTCAGAGCCATGGGTGACAACCTGGACTTGTGATTGGCATGGGATTGGCATCCCATCTGAGTGGGACAGCCTCGTGGGTCTGAGTCCCTAACCTGAATGAGGTCTGACGTTCTCCCCAGGTAGGTGGTGTCAGACTGGAATTACATTGTAGGACCCCCAGCTAGTGTCGCAGAATTGCTTCATGTGGGTGAACTACCACACATCTGTTCTCAGAAGTGCAGAGGTGCTGGAGTCAAGTTTTGAGAGTAAAGGATGCAGGTAGGGATGTGTCTTTCTTTTATATAGGCTTTTAAGGAAGATAGTGGCTAGTTTAGGGAGACAGCAGCACAGCTCAGAAAAAGCTACTACTTAAAATCAAATGCTGTACTAAAAGGTTTACCCAGGAAATATGATGTCTGGAGCTTCCTTCAAAGTAATTGATGGAGGAGGGTGTGGGTGTGTCACTTTGTGTGAGTGGGTGGGGCACTTTAGATGAAACAAGATTGACTGTGAGTTAATTGTTAAAACTGGATATGGTCCATGGAGCCTCATTATATTGGCCTGCCTACTTTTGTATATTCTTGACATTTTTCATAACAAAGGATTTCTATATGCTAGGTGGCCCTGATCTGTCCTGGAATCCCTCAGCCACCCCTGCCATGGGGACTTACTCCCTGGCAATCATTTTGTCTATGGCCATGCCTGCTGATGCATTTGCTTGGCTAACCCTCCTTCTCTCCCTCCTGCTTCTTCACCTCTCTCTTCCCTTCTGTGACCAACTGATACCCTGTCTTCCCCACCTAAGAGGAACTCTAAAATATGAATAATAACAATTATCCTACTCTGTGCAAAGCAAGCAGTTTAATTCTTCTGTGCTGGGACCTCCCATCCACTGAAAGTACCTACTCTTTTGTAACAAAACATACCCTTTCATATTGTTTTTCTGAACAGAGGCTGTTCTAATTTCTTGAAGAATTCTGCCTTCCTCCTAGTCCATCTGGATCCTATCACCAGCCTTAAAAAAAATATTATTATTATTATTATTTTGGCCATGCCATGCTACAGGGGAGATCTTAGTTCCCCAAACAGGAATCTTCACCCTCTGCAGTGGAAGCAGAGAGTCTTAACCACTGGACCAGCAGGGAAGTCCTTTGCTGCTGGCTTTTAAAATCACTGTATTTCTCCCATTAGAGCACTCAAATTTGTTTAACCTCAAAGTACAAATCATGAATGGTAGATATTTCCCATGATTCCAGCAAAGGGAATTTAGTCTCAGCCTAGAATTTCCATCAGGAGAGGTTCAGCTATGAGACTTGACTCTTGGTTTGTCTCTGGTTGAATGGCGTAGGAGAAGGGAAACTCCACTAATCTAAAATTCTTATTTTCTCCGTAGTCATCTTCCTTTGAAATTCGTTAACTCCTTTCACCAGAACTGAAACAACATGTTGACTCATGATATTTTGTCACTTCCTTCCTCTGGCTCACCGCCAGTAGAGATGCTAATGGGTTGTCAAATGACCAATAGGTGAGACCGGACAAAAGGAATGTCCCTCTATAAAAACTCACTGACCTGAACATTAACAATCAGAGACTCGATTACCTGAGCATTAACAGTCAGACTGGCTGAGACAAACTGAGACAGAGTTAATGGATGAAGAGATGGCCCCTCCCTTCCAGTAGGAAATCATTCTTGCCCTATTTGTTTTGGAGCCCGGGTTCTGCAGAGTCCATCTGTGTGGATGAAAGATGAAGAGTTAGGAATGACCTATACGTCTCAGGGGTCTTTTCAGCCATGGTGGGAGAATATTGAAGGGAAGGTGAGTGGGGGGCAGCTGAATATGGCTTTTAGGGAAATAGCTACTCTCTTTCTCTAGGTCTCTTCAAGGGCCAGAGGTCAGGCTGACAGTCTGAACCTGTCAAGGAGTGGGAAGAATGCCGTTTTACGAACATAAGGAACGTTGATGGTGAAGTATCCAGAGAGCTGTAATTACAGGAGTCCTGTCTGAGAAGTCTGTGGGGGAAGTGAGGTGTGCCATGAGTTGGAGAAGGGTGGGGAGGATGGACTCTCCTAAATTTTACAGGCCATAGAAATAGAGTTGCTGGATAAATTACGGGATACCCAATTAAATTTGAATTTCAGACAAACAACAAATGCATTTTTAGTATAAGCATGGCCCGAATATTGCATGGGACACCCATATACTAAAATAAAAATGATATTCACTGTTTGTCAGAAACCCCAAAATATAACCAGTTCATGCATTTTTATTTGCTTGAGATCTTGTGTGGTAGCCCAGTCATTTTTATCTCTTTTTGCTCCATTGATGGAGCAAGTTGTCATGGAGTGTTTGTCCAGTGAAACAAGCATGGTGATTATACCTTAATAGTGCCTCATCTTGGCCTACTTTCCCTGAAAAAGTCACCTGTTTTTTCCCTTTGGGAATGTTGTGAAAACAATGATTGTGCTATGACAGTAACTCCCGTCTGAAAGTCCTTCATTACAGTGTACAGGCTTTTTGGAAAGATCCTGCCTTTGAGGGTTCAGAAATTATAACTTAACTCCTTCTTTTGATGCCTTTTTAAATTTTATTTTTTATTATGAAAAATTCTAAATGGATGGTAAAGAAGAAAGAACAACAAACCTCCACATTCACCCAGGCTCAACAGCCATCAACTCGCAATCTACACTGCCTCGTCTACAGCCCTGCTAACTTGAAGTAAATTCTAGAGAGCTGAAGCCTTATTGCTTTATTTATACTTTTCTGTTCCTCACTGTGCCTTTTCTTTCCCAGCAATGGAATTGTATGGATAGTGCTTCCTCCAAATCTTCTAAACTTTGCTCCATGTTTTCATAGTTCTTGAGCTGTTAGCCTTCCCAATACCAAATTGCTAAATCTATTCTTTCTAGCCTCCCTTGCCCCATGGTCCATACATGGGACATGAAAACCCCACCTGGCATAAGACTTTGGCTGGGACTTGGGTTATGGGAGGATTCAGGAGGGGTGCATCATTGGACTCACTCTGCAGTGTCACTCTGGGAGCTGTTCTGGAAGCTGATCTGAGAACGATTGCTAGAGCTTTTGCAAAGAGTCTGAATAATATTCCTAAGTACATCCTTCCCTCATAAACTGGTTAGAGAGGATTCCATTGACCTTAACTTGCTACCTTGACTGACGCAACCTTCCAAGAGGCAAGAGAGGAGAGGCACACAAAGCATTTAAGTCTCCTAGAAGAAAAGTGTGATGGTTCCTGAGAGTTTAACAATGTACTGATCTCTTCAGGCTTTTGGGGCTGCCTAGAGCAGAGGTGCTCGGAGTTTGGCCCCCAACAGCAGCAACAGCATTACTTAAAGACTTGTGAATTTAAATGCTTGGGTCTACTCTCAAGACCTAGTGATTCCCTAGGAGAATGAGGAGTGGGTGTTGGTGGAATCCAGAAATCTGTGTTTTCACAAGCTCTAGATGATTTAAATCTGGGGTCAGCCAGGGCAGCATGTGGACCAAATCCCACCCACCACCTGTTTTCGTGAATAAAGTTTTATTGGAACACAGTCACAATCACCTATGTATTGTCTCCACTTTTGTGCTACAATGACAGGCTTAAGGCCATATGGCCCATGGAGCTTAAAATACTTGTGACCTGACCCTTTACAGAGAAAATTTGGTGACCTATGATTTCGACTGATGCTAAATGTTGAGTCAATAAAAGTTAGAGGGAGTCCTCCCTGTCCTGGAAAGACCAGACATTGAGCTCACTTCCTTATACCCTCAAACTTCTTATAAGTCACACATTTTCAAAACTAGGTTTTCCAAGTAAAAGGGAAAGAACCATATTTGTACACTGTTACCAGTCCATTCTAAAGGAGATCAATCCTGGGTGTTCATTGGAAGGACTGATGCTAAAACTGAAACTCCAATACTTTCGCCACCTTATGCGACGAGTTGACTCACTGGAAAAGACTCTGATGCTGGGAGGGATTGGGGGTGGGAGGAGACGGGGACGACAGAGAATGAGATGGCTGGATGGCATCACCGACTCGATGGACATGAGTTTGAGTGAACTCCGCGAGTTGGTGATGGACAGGGAGGCCTGGCGTGCTGTGATTCATGGGGTCGCAAAGAGCTGGACATGACTGAGTGACTGAACTGAACTGAACTGAGTGTGGTAACTTTCCTGGGAGATGTGTTTGTAATATACATCAGAAGAGTTAAAACCAAAGCAATCTTTTAACCCACCAGTTCCAGTTTCAATCATTTATTCTAAGAAAATAAAAAAGGATGTGTTCGATGACCAAGCAACAAGTACTGTATATAACACAGAAAAATTGAGAGCAGCCTTAATGTCCTATGTAATCAATGTGATTGAGTAATCTGTGGTATAGGTATATTGCGGAATACTAGGTGGTCATGTAAAATGAGGCTGTAAAACTATACTTGTTGATGTGGATACATACTCATAGTGTTGAAGGAACAACTTCAAAGTATCATTTTTTATTACCATATTTTTTTTCTGGAACATACTTATTGTTTTTAATACCTATATATAATCTATCAGTTCAGTTCAGTCGCTAAGTCGTGTCCGACTCTCCATGACCCCATGAATCACAGCACGCCAGGCCTCCCTGTCCATCACCAACTCCCGGAGTTCACTCAAACTCATGTCCACAGAAGGGCACATATAAAAAATTCTCAAAATGGTGACTGCTGGAAGGTAGAATTTTGCATACTGTTTATCCCTTTCTTGTTTCATCTTTATTTAAAAATTTTCTACACACATACTTGTGTGTGCCTGTTAATGCGCACAGAGGCACAAGGCATACACACACACACACCCCTCAGTTCAGAGAAGTAACACAGCATTTAAATGGATACGTTTGGACACTCTGCCTTCTGTCCCAGTTGACATAAATGCCCTCGCCATGCAGCCTGATGGGAGCAGCCGGTCCCATAAGTGTACACCTTGCTCTACTGTTGCAGAGCAGTAAAGGGGCAGATGCTGGAGGACTCGTTGCACCTCCCTCATTTCCTGGCCCAGATGACCAACCATCTCAGTTTGCCTGGGGCTGAGAGGTCTTCCAGGGTGTGAGACTTCCAGCAATAAACTGTGGAAGTCCCAGGCAAACTGGGGCAAGTTGGCCATCCTGTTCCTGGCTGACTGGAGAAGAGTGCCTGGTGCTTACGCAGGTATGCAGAGCAGCATCTTCTGACTCACTCCATGGTATGCGGTCTCTTGATGGTTTATTTAAGAAACTGTTGCTGGACCACTGGCTCTCCTGGCTGGGAGAGACTGTGAGCTCAGCAGGATGGGGCCAGGACTCAGAAGAGGCTTGCTTCCGCTCTTTCTTAGCTGCACTACGCAGCGCGCAGGATCAGGGATCGAACCCCTATTCCTTGCAGTGGCAGCACGGACTCTTAAACCACTGTGCCAGGGAAGGCCCAGAAGAGGTTTTCTGACACCACAAGGAAGCAGAACCCATTTCAGGAGACTCTCTTCTCTCTCCGACTGTAGTAATCCACACATTTGTTCTGTGCCTTGGGCCTCTGTGAGTAAAATGAAACCAAGCGTTATCTGAATAATTCAGGCCAGATTTCTCATTCCGTGACTTGGATGACTTTGAATTTCCCACTTCAGTCATTATTAAAGATTGAACTAATGAGTGTTGCTGAAGTTTCACTCATTGGATCCCATTAGCTCAATTGTGCCCATTCCGTTAAAGCTTTCAACAGCTTTTTTATGAAAGTGAAAGAGGGAAGGGATCAGGAATGGGGACCAGCAAACCCCCGCTGGTGTGGAAAGGAAACCTGACATGTGATGAAAGTGGAAGTCGGAGTAAACTACTGGATGATCAGCCTGGAGTGCCTCTCTCTGTGTGTTTCCCACGCACACACTGGAAGGTGGTGGGCGAGATGTTGCAGGGCGGTCCCAGTGCCAGTTCTGCAGATGGACACTGTGGGCTCACCTTGCTGCCTGTCATCCGCTATTGGAAAGGAGCACACTTTTTGCACCAGCTGAGTCAGGGGATGTCCTCCTGGGTAATTTCATGGACTCTCATCACTCACATTCACATCATCCCTTGTGGATCTTAGGGTACTGGGGTGCTCTGTCAGTGATGTGGGTGGCTGAGCACCTCCACAAAACGGACTGAGCCTATTCCCTGACCAGGTTCTTGGGGGAATTCACAGCATTCCTGCTGTCTTCTCCTCTGAAGTGCAAACCTAGATTGTTTCCTGGCCCACAGGGTTAGCACACGGAGTGGAACCCTTTCCTAACCGTATGCCATTTGGCAAGTTCCTTAATATCACCTCATCTCAGTTTCCTCAGATGTCTAATGGGAATTTCACCATTCCCAGCCCATTCTCACTCTTTTCTTTGTCCTCTAAGTTTCTCTGACCAGTTGTTCATTTGTTGCCTGAAAATTGTAAGGAAGGAGAGTGAGATGAATCTGGGAGACTCAGAAGTGATTCTCATCTTCCGGCACGCAGTGGCCTCCAGCATGGAGCCTGGATCTTATTCCACAGAACTTTAGAGTCATCGGACAAAGGCTGAGGCAGGGGGTTGTAAAGCCTCTTCCGTGGACTGTGGACTTCGCTGGTACCCCAGGTGTTGTGACATTGGAGGTGAGAATGTGTTTTCCTGTAAGAAGGAAACTCAGGGGTCCCATTGGCTCTGGGTGGGGATGCTTGGTTCTACTTTCAGAACCTAGGAAAGTTCTGATTTTTTTTTCTTCTTCTCTGAGTACTTATCTCAGTCTTCCCGAGAGCCCATATCATTCATTCATTGTTCTCCCCACCTCGTCTTCACTGGCAGCACAAAATGACAAGGTTCAGTGACTAAAGTAATCCCTTGGGTTTTTGTTATTTTACACCCCTAGGAAGAAGAGGGGGATTAGGTAGGAGAGGCCACTTAGCTTTGGGGTGAAGAAATAAGAGGCGTGGTGAGATGGGCTCAGGTGGATTTTGCTGGTGGGAATGCAAATAAGTTCCAGAGGAAGAGGATGTGAATATGAGCACAAGACAGAGTCCCTGCAGTTGCCCTGGAGAACGTCTCCTGATGTGACTGATAGATGGAAAAGAGGGTGTGCTGCTTTCAGATGAAGGGTGACTGGCAGCAAGATGAGATCACAGCTTGCATTTTTTGCTTTTTTGAATTGGCACATGTCTCGCTCTGCATCACCTTTCCCATCTGCTCCATGTGTATGTGTGTCCGTGTCCACTGAAAAGTGGATGATAAAAATTGCAGTTGCAAGCAAACCTAATCCAAGGACCCAAGACACTTGCTTGACCCGATTACTCAGGAACTCAACTGCTCCATCCGCCTTATATTTAGAGAGAGAGAAAAGGTGGAAGGTGGAGCAACGCGAGGACAGGTGAGGTGATCTCAGGTGTACTTTGCTGATGGGAGAGGCATACTGATACCGTATATTAGAAAGACATTTGCACAAATATAAACACTTTAAAAATTCTCATTCACTGGTCCAATAATGCTAGTTCTAGGAATCCAGCCAGAGGAACTATCCCGTCGGTGATATAGAATAGTATGTTAAGGATACTCACTGTAGCTTTATATATTGTAGTAAAATATTGAGAAAATACAGACATGATCAAGGATGGGAAATATCAAAACATGTTCAAGTACTTCTATATGATGGAATCAAACTGCCAGTGAAGGTGATGCTTTAGATGTATTTGTTTGCTAAGTTGAAAAGTAACTGCTCTGTGACAACCTAGAGGGGTGGCAGGGGATGGGAGGTGGGAGGGAAGTTCAAGAGGGAGGGACATATGTGTTCCTATGTCTGATTCATATTGATATATGGCAGAAACCAACATAATATTGTAAAGCAATTATCCTCCAGTTAAAAATACATTTAAAAAGAAACAAAAGTAATACATGCATATTGTTTAAAGGTTTACATAGTGCAAAAGAGCTGAAATAAGAAGGAGGTCTCTCAACTCAGTGGAGAAGGAAATGGCAGCCCACTCCAGTATTCTTGCCTGGGGAATCCCATGGCCTACAGTTCATGGGGCCACAAAGAGTGGGACACGACTGAGTGACTGAGCTTGCATGCTCTCATCTCAGACTCATCCTCTATAGATCAGTTATAGATTGTGCTTTAGAAAAGAAAGGAGTGAAATAAGAAAATGATTCCAGAGAGAACACGATGGCGGCGGAGTAGGTGGTCGTGGAGTACATCTCTCTCCATGGAATACATGCATCAGGAATACACCTTCGGACACAGAAGTGCATACAGAACACCAGCTGAAAGCAAACAGGAGGACCTGACCTGCAGAATAGAATATATAGACCCACGCAAAACTCGGTAGGGTGAAGGAACTAGGGGGAAAAACAGAAGTGTTAGTAGGACTGGACCTGCCCTCGGGGGGTTGGGGAACTGAAGCAGGGGTCCGATCCCCACATCAGGGCAATTGTCTGAGTCAGAGGAGAAACATTTAAGGCTGAGAGTGAAATAGCTGATCTGTGTCATCTGACAGCCCTTGCCGCAGCCATACATACCCCAGATGATGCAGTGGCTGGGACCTGGAGTTTAGGGATTGTGAAGCAATCCCTGGGTGAGGGCTGCTGCTGACTGCGGAGGGAAGAATTGAGGGGGTGTGAAGGAGGAGACTGTGGTGGGAAATGCCTGTGAAGGAAAGCCAGGCAGCCATGGAAGCAAGGCGATACTGCTGAGTCACGCATAGGGGGTAGATCCATTACCATAGCCTCTCTCCCCCCACATGCCAGCATTGGCAGCTGAACAATAGAGAGGCTGGCCCATCAAAGGCCTGACGCACCCGTCTACAGAGTAGGACCCCAGCCAGGGGCCCCTCTATGTGCCTGATGCACCAAACAACAGAGAAGGGCCCCAGGCAAGGAAGCCCTCTAAGTGCCTGAACAGACAGCGCTATGGAGAAAGACTGGACAAAGACGCCTTCTGATCTCCAGCTACAGGAGGCTCGAAAAAAGATTCTAATAGGGCTGTAACTCCTGCAGCGGAGGCAGTCCGTGTCCCTGCACACTTGGCACTACCAGGGTCCCCGCAAGCCAAGTGCCGCGTCACCTTCACGCTCAACTCTTACTGGGGTAGAGTTGCCACAGGCAAAAAAATGTCTTGTGCCTCTGCACACAGGGTCGCTTTGGTAGTGTCTGACTCTATGCGACCCTGTGGACTGTGGCCTGCCAGGCTTCCCTGTCTTCTCCAGGTGAGAATACTGGAGCGTATTGGCCAATACTGGTTACCATACCCTTCTAAAGCACTATATTTCCTGCTGCCCTAGCTGCCAACTCCCCCGAGTACCTGGTGCTGCCAGAACCCCTGCGACCCAAGCAGCTGCACCACCTCCACACCTGGTCCTCACAGGGGCAAATCCAAGTCCTCCAGGACAGCCTCAGGAGCAAACCCCAGTGGACGCCCCACATGCAGAGGTGGAAATAAAACCACAGTTGAAACCCAGGGGCAGTGTGGCTAAGGAAGAAGACCCAAAACCCTCCCACCAGCTGTACAAGCTGCAGATTAAATCCACACAATCAACTAGGCAGACTCTGTGTCTATGGAACATATAAAAGGACAGTGAGAGCTCCCACAAAAGAAAACGCACTAGCTCTGATAGCTGTGGACATTGGCGGCAAGAACACAAAGGAGTAGGACCAGATTAGAATCTGAGCTGCCCCCAAAGCAGGTCCAGAGACCAGCACAGTGTTGGAGGGCATCCTAGGGAGCTGAAGTGGACTGTGACTCCCAGCGAGGCAAAGGACTCTGACAGCAGACTCAAGAAAAACATTTGTTATTCTTATGTTTTGACTTGTTCTGTAGATTCTTTTGGATTTTGTTTCCCCCTTTTCTCCCTGCTCTGTTGTAGCTGTCGATTTTATTGGCACCATGAATCTAATTAAGCTTTTGAGCTCTTTTTGCTTTTTTTCCTCAGTCACATTTTTTACTGTCGTTATAAACCTCTGCCGCTATGTTGGGTTTTTGCAGTTCTGGGGAGTTTTGTTTTTTTTTAAAACATTATTATTTTTTCTACACTTATTCCTTTATTTGCTTTTCCTACTGTTCTTTTCTCCTTGCAGTTAATCTTTAATATATATATATATAAATCTTCTTTATCTACCTCTATTTAACTTTGCATAGCTATTCTTTCTTTTCTTTCTTTCCTTTTGTCTCAACATATTTGTTAGTTTTATTTTCATTGCTTTATTCCCCAGTTGGCACCTTGCTTTAGTTTTGTTTTCCAATTTGTGCTTTAGTTAGTTTTGTTCTGGTAGATAATTTTTGGTTTCCTTTGTTTGCCAGGTCAAGCTATTGTTCTTTATTTTTGTTGGACTGTTTTGATTTTGCTTATGGGCGTATATTCAGTCACATTTTTTATTGTTGTTATAAACCACACTGTCTCTGCATTGGTCCTTTGCAGTTCTGTGGAGTTTTCCTTTTTATTCTTTTCTGTTTCTTCTTCCTTTTTTTTTTCTTTTTGTAATTTTAACTTTTAATTTTTTAAAACCTATTATATTATTCTACATTTATTCCTTTGTTTGCCTTTCCTACTGCTCTTTTGCCCTTGCAATTAATCTTTAATGTATATAAATCTTCTTTATCCATTTCTATTTAACTTTGCATATCTAGTCTTTCTTTCCTTTCCTCTAACATATTTGTTAGTTTTGTTTTCGTTACTTTATTCCCCACTTGGCACATTTCTTTAGTTTTGTTTTCCAGTTTGTGCTTCAGTTAGTTTTGTTCTTAACTGGTAAATATAATTTTTGATTTCCTTTGTCTCTGGATCAATCTATTGTACTTTATTTTTGTTGGACTGTTTTGACTTTGCTCATGGGTGTATATGTATATGTGTATATTCTATTATTTTAATTATTATTTGCCTGATTTTGTAACTGTCATTTGTCTGGGGTTCATCTTTTTCTCGTTTTTGGATAGTTTTTTAATCTCAGTTAATGCCATAACAAACCACTTGTAGAATCTTCATTTCTGACCAAAGATCAAGCCCTGAGCCTTTGGAGTGGGAGCACTGACTCCAAGACCCTAGACTACCAGAGAACTAAACCTAGGGGGGATCAAATAGTGAGAATTCACACAAAGGAAACCACTTGAATACAACACTTGGCATCACCCAAACACCAATAGCACCCTGTGCAGGATGCCTCATCTAAACAACAAACAAAACAAAAATACAAACCCAATCATCAACAGACAGGATTACCAACTCACTCAAACTTGCCCATCAGAGGAAAAACAAACAAACAAAAACTCAGCACAAATCTCACCTTATAAGAAGCTTACACAAACCACTGGACAAACCATAGGAGGGCAGAAACCAAAAGGAAGAAAGAATTCAACCTTGAAACCTGGGAAAAGGAGACCTCAAACACAATAAGTTTAAAAAAAAAAATGAAAAGGCAGAGAAATGCTACACAAATGAAGGAACAAACTAGAAGCACAGAAGTCCAAATAAATGAAGAGGAAATAGGCAAACTAGCTGAAAAAGAATTCAGAATAATGACAGTAAAGATGATCAAAAACCCTGAAAGCAAAATGGAGAAAATGCAAAAAACAATTAACAAAGACCTAGAAGAATTAAAGAATAAACATACAGAGACAAGCAACACAATTACTGAAATTAAAAATACTCTAGAAGGAATCAATAGTAGAATATCTGAAGCAGAAGAATGAATCAGTGAGCTGGAAGATAAAATGGTGGAAATAACTTCTGAAGAGCAGAATAAAATAAAAAGAATGAAAAGAACTGAGGACAGTCTCAGAGAGCTCTGGGAGAATATCAAATGCACCAACATTCAAATTATAGGGGTGCCAGAAGAAGAAGAGATAAAGAAAGGGTATGAGAAAATTTTTGAAGAGATTATAGTTGAAAATTTCCCCAACATGGAAAAGGAAATAGTCAAGTCCAAGAGGCACAAAGATTCCCATACAGGATAAACCCAAGGAGAAACATGCTAAGACACATACTAATCAAACTAACAAAGACTAAACACAAAGAAAGAATATTAAAAACAGCAAGGGAGAAGCAACAAGTAACATACAAGGGAAACCCCATATGCTTAACAGATGATCTTTCAGCAGAAACTCTGCAGACAAGAAGGGAATGGCAGGATATATTTAAAGTATTGAAAGGAAAAATCTACAACCAAGACTACTGTACCCAGCAAGGATCTCATTCAAAATTAATGGAGAATTAAAAAGATTTTCAGACAAGCAAAAGTTAAGAGAATTCAGTACCACCAAACCAGTTTTACAGCAAATGTTAAGTGGACTTATATAGTCAAATAATACAAGAGAAAAGCAAACATCTACAAAATCAACTCCAAACAAATAAGAAAATGGCAATAAGTTCAGTCGCTCAGTCGTGTCCAACTCTTTGCAATCCCATGGACTGCAGCACTCCAGGCCTCCCTGTCCATCACCAACTCCTGGAGTTTACGCAAACTCATGTCCATTGAGTCAGTGATGCCATCCAACCATCTCATTCTCTGTCGTCCCCTTCTGCTCTCACCTTCAATCTTTCCCAGCATCAGGGTCTTTTCAAATGTGTCAGCTCTTCACATCAGGTAGCCAAAGTATTGGAGTTTCAGCTTCAGCATCAGTTCTTCCAAAGAACATTCAGTACTGATTTCCTTTAGGTTGGACTGGTTGGATCTCCTTGCAGTCCAAGGGACTCTCAAGAGTCTTCTCCAACACCACAGTTCAAAAGCATCAATTCTTCGGCACTCAGTGTTCTTTGTAGTTCAACTCTCACATCCACACATGACTACTAGAAAAACCATAGCCTTGACTAGATGTACCTTTGTTGACAAAGTAATATCTCTGCTTTTTAATATGCTATCTAGCTAGGTCATAACTTTCCTTCCAAGGAGTAAACATCTTTTAATTTCATGGCTGCAGTCATCATCTGCAGCAAAAAAAAAAAATAAAGTCTGCCACTGTTACCACTGTTTCTCCATATATTTGCCATGAAGTGATGGGACCAGATGCCATAATCTTTGTTTTCTGAATGTTGAGCTTCAAGCCAACTTTTTCGCTCTCCTCTTTCACTTTCATCAAGAGGCTCTTTTAGTTCTTCTTTACTTTCTGCCATAAGGGTGGTGTCATCTGCATATCTGAGGTTATTGATATTTCTCCCAGCAATCTTGATTCCAGCTTGTGCTTCTTCCAGCCTGCGTGTTTCATGATGTACTCTTCATTGAAGTTAAACAAGCAGGGAGACAATATACAGCCTTGACATACTCCTTTTCCTATTTGGAACCAGTCTGTTGTTCAATGTCCAGTTTTAACTGTTGCTTCCTGACCTGCATACAGGTTTCTCAAGAGGCAGCTCAGGTGATCTGGTATTCCCATCTCTTTCAGAATGTTACACAGTTTACTGTGATCCATATAGTCAAAGGCTTTGGCATAGTCAATAAAGCAGAAATAGATGTTTTTCTGGAACTCTCTTGCTTTTTCAATGATCCAGTGGATGTTGGCAATTTGATCTCTTGTTCCTCTGCCTTTTCTAAAACCAGTTTAAACATCTGGAAGTTCATGGTTCACGTATTGTTGAAGCCTGGCTTGGAGAATTTTGAGCATTACTTTGCTAGCATGTGAGATGAGTGCAATTGAGTGGTAGTTTGAGCATTCTTTGGCATTTCCTTTCTTAGGGATATATATCAATAATTACTTAAAATATAAATGGGATTAAATGCTCTGACCAAAAGCACAGACTAGCTGAATACAAAAACAAGGCCCATATGTACGCTGTCTATAAGAAACCCACCTCAGACCTTAAGATACATAGAGACGAAAGTGAAAGGATGGAAAAAATATATTCCATGCAAATGGGAAGCAAAAGAAAGCAATCCTCATACCAGACAAAATAGACCTTAAAATAAAGAAGATTAAAAGAGAAAGACACTACATAATAATCAAGGATCAATCTAAGAGGAAGACATAATGATTGTAAATATCTAAGCATCCAACATAGGAGCACTTCAATACATAACAGAAACACTAACAGCCATAAAAGGAGAAATTGACAGTAACACAATAATAGTGGGAGACTTTAACACCCCACTCATGCCAACGGACAGATCATCAAAACAGAAAATTAATGAGGAAGCACAAGTCTTAAATGATACATTAGATGAGATGGATCTCATTGATATCTTCAGGAAATTCCATCCAAATGCAGGAGAATACACCTTCTTTTCAAGTGCACATGGAAATTCTCCAGGATAGAACACATCTTGGGTCACAAATCAAACCTCAGTAAATTTAAGAAAATTGAATCATCTTCAACCACAACGCTATGAGGTTACATATTAATTACAAGAAAAAAACAGTAAGAAACACAAACACATGGAGATTAAACAACACGTTTCTACATAACCAGCAGGTTAGTGAAGAAATCAAAAGGGGAATCAAAAGATTGCTGGAAAGAAATGATGATGAGAACACGACAACGCAAAACCCATGAGTGAGTGAGTGAAAGTTGCTCAGTCGTGCCCAACTCTTTGCGACCCTATGGACAATACAGTCCATGGAATTCTCCAGGCCAGAATACTGGTTTGGGTAGCCTTTCCCTTCTCCAGGGGATCTTTCCAACCCAGGGATTGAACCCAGGTCTCCCACATTGCAGGCAGATTCTTTGCCAGCTGAGCCACAAGGGAAGCCCTCAAAACCAAGGGTTTTCTTTATTTCTTTATGATTTTTATGATTTCGTTCCTACTAATTTTTTTTTCTTCTTTTTCCAGTTGCTTTAGGTGTAAAGTTAGGTTGTCTATTCGATGTTTTTCTTATTTCTTGAGGTAGGATTGTATTGCTATAGATTTCCCTCTTTAGAAGTTTTGCTGCATAAAGATCCAAGGAGAAATAAATGAAAAAAAAATTAAAGAAACAATAGTAAAGATTAATAAACCTAAAAGTTGGTTCTTTGAGAAGATAAACAAAATTGACAAACCCTTATCCAGACTCACTGAGAAAGAGAAAAGAATCAAATAAACAAAATTAGAAAGAAAAAGGAGAGTTTACAACAGACAATGCAGAAATACAAAGGATTATAGGAGACTATTATGAACAACTATATAGCAATAAAATAAATAACCTGGGAGAAATAGACAGATTCTTAGAAAAGTTCAATCTTCCAAGACAGAACCAGGAAGAAATAGAAATTATGAGCAACCCAATTACAAACAATGAAATTGAAGCTGTGATCAAAAATCTCCCCCAAAAAAAGCCCAGGACCCGATGGCTTCACAGGAGAATTCTAGCAAACATTTAGAGAAGAGCTAATGCCTATCCTTCTAAAACTCTTTCCAAAAATTGCTGAGGAAAGAACACTTCCAAACCCATTCTACAAGGCCACCGTCACCCTGATACCAAAACCAGACAAAGACAACACAAAAAGAGAAAACTACAGGCCAGTATCACTGATGAACACAGATGAAAAAATCCTCAACAAAATTTTAGCAAACAGAATTCAGCAACACTTCAAAAAGTTCATACACCATGATCAAGTTGGGTTTATGCCAGGGGTGCAAGGATTCTTCAATATATGCAAATCAATCAATGTGATATACCATATTAACAAATTGAAAGATAAAAACAATATGATCATCTCAATAGATGCAGGAAAAGCTTTTGAGAAAATTCAACACCTATTTATGATTAAAACTCTTACTGTGAGTAAGGTTCACTATGATTCTGAAAAAGATGTACATATTTACAAAGCACAGAGGAGATGCTTGAGAGAGGACTTATAATTGGTTCTAATTGATAAGAATGTTGTAACTGAGTGTATCAATTAAGGTCTTACATGGGGAATATAATCATATGTAATAAAGTAGCCCACTGTACAAGTTTAACCAAAGGTTCTCAAAAGACAAAGCAAACATGCAGTTTTAAAACAAAGCAGCACTTTGTCCCATTGCTGTGACTTCTTTAGTTATATTTTACTAACTCTGAAATTCAATTAACATTAAAGGAAAGTGTGAGATTAAAAAAAAAAAACTCTTCAAAATATGGGCATAGAAGGAATCTACCTCAACACAGTAAAGGCCATATATGATAAAGCTACAGCAAACATTATTCTCAATGGTGAAAAACTGAAAGAATTTCCCCCTAAGATCAGGAACAAGACAAGGATGTCCACTTTCAACACTATTATTCAACATAGTTCTGGAAGTTCTAGCTACAGCAATCACAGAAGAAAAAGAAATAAAAGGAATCTAGATCAAAAAATAAGATGTAAAGCTCTCACTGTTTGCAGATGATATGATACTGTACATCAGTTCAGTTCAGTTCAGTTCAGTCGCTCAGTCGTGTCCGACTCCGCGACCCCATGAATCACAGCACGCCAGGCCTCCCTGTCCATCACCAACTCCCGGAGTTCACTCAAACTCATGTCCACAGAGTCGGTGATGCCATCCAGCCATCTCATTCTCTGTCGTCCTCTTCTCCTCCCGCCCCCAACCTTTCCCAGCATCAGAGTCTTTTCCAGTGAGTCAACTCGTCGCATGAGGTGGCCAAAGTATTGCAGTTTCAGCTTTAGCATCAGTCCCTCCAATGAACATCCAGGATTGATCTCCTTTAGAATGGACTGGTTGGATCTCCTTGCAGTATAAGGGACTCTCAAGAGTCTTCTCCAGCACCACAGCTCAAAAGCTTCGATTCTTCGGCGATCAGCCTTCTTCACAGTCCAACTCTCACATCCATACATGACCACGGGAAAAACCATTGCCTTGACTAGACGGACCTTGGTTGGCAAAGTAATGTCTCTGCTTTTTAATATGCTATCTAGGTTGGTCATAACTTTCCTTCCAAGGAGTAAGTGTCTTTTAATTTCATGGCTACAATCAGCATCCGCAGTGATTTAGGAGCCCAAAAAATAAAGTCTGACACTGTTTCCACTGTTTCCCCATCTATTTCCCATGAAGTGATGGGACCAGATGCCATGAACTTTGTTTTCTGAATGTTGAGCTTCAAGTCAACCTTTTCACTCTCCTCTTTCACTTTCATCAAGAGGCTTTTTAGTTCCTCTTCACTTTCTGCCATGAGGGTGGTGTCATCTGCATATCTGAGGTTATTGATATTTCTCCTGGCAATCTTGATTCCGGCTTGTGCTTCTTCCAGCCCAGCGTTCCTCATGATATACTCTGCAGAGAACTTAAATAAGCAGGGTGACAAAATACAACCTTGATGTACTCCTTTTCCTATTTGGAACCAGTCTGTATAAACAAAACCTTCAGAATGGGAGAAAATAATAGCAAATGAAACAACTGACAAAGGATTAATTTCCAAAATATACAAGCAGCTCATACAACTCAATAGTAGAAAAATAAACAACCCAATCAAAAAGTGGGAAAAAGACCTAAACAGACATTTCTCCAAAGAAGGCATACATATGCTAACAAACACATGAAAAGATGCTCAATATCACTCAGAGAAATGCAAATCAAAACTACAATGAGATATCACCTCACACCAGTCAGAATGGCCCTCATCAAAAAGTCTACAAATAATGCTGGAAAGGGTGTGGAGAAAAGGGAACCCTCTTGCACTTTTGGTAGGAATATAAATTGATACAACCACTATGGAAGACAGTATGGAGATTCCTTTATAAACTAGGAATAAAACCACCATATGACCCAGCAATCCCACTCCTAGTCATATACCCTGAGGAAACCAAAATTGAAAGAGACACATGTATCCCATTGTTCATTGCAGTGCTATTTGCAATAACTAGAACATGGAAGCAACCTAGATGTCCTTCGACAGATGAATGGATAAAGAAGTTGTGGTACATACACACAATGGAATATTACTCTGCCATAAAAAGGAACACATTTGAGTCAGTTCTAATGAGGTGGATGAACCTAGAACCTATTATAGAGAGTGAAGTGAGTCAGAAAGAGAAAGACAAATATATTCTAATGCACAAATATGGAATCTAGAAAAATGGTACAGAACGATTTACTTACAGGGCAGCAGTGGAGAAACAGACAAAGAGAACAGACTTACAGACGTGGGGAGAGGGGAGGGGAGGGTGAGGTGTATGGAGAGAGTCACATGGACACTTACATTGCCATATGGAAAATAGATAGTCAACGGGAACCTGCTGTATGGCTCAGGAAACTCAAACAGGGGCTCTGTCAACCTGGGGGGGGGGGATGGGGAGGGAGATGGGAGGGAGGTTCAAAAGGAAGAGGATACGTGTATACCTGTGGCTGATTCATGTTGAGGTTTCACAGAAGACAGCAAAATTCTGTAAAGCAATTATCCTTCACTAAAAAATAAATTAAAAAAAAAAGGAAAATGATTTCAAAGCAACAAGGAGTGGAAGAAAGACACAGATAAGAAAACTAACTTTTCAGTATAATTGCAGTTTGAGAGGAATGAGGTAAGGGTAACATAGAAAGGAAATATTCCAAACTCTTTCCAGGTGATGAAATTAAGAGTAATTTTTATTTTGTGTTTTCTAATTTTTTAAATAATGTGTCCTATTGCTTTCTTATACTCCACATTTATGAAGATAAAAATTGCATTCAAGCTCGAATTCAACAAAGAGCACAAATGGTCTTCTTAAAACTTTTTTTTGAAAAAGCAAGGGTTTTTATATTTACGTGTGTGTGTGTGTGTGTGTGTGTGTGCTCAGTTTTGTCTGACTTCTTGCGACCCCATGGACGTAGCCCACCTGGCTCCTCTGTCCATGGGATTTTCCAGGCAAGAATACTGGAGTGGGTTGCCATTTCCCACTCCAGGGATTCTTCTGTCTCCTGCACCTCCTGCATTGGCAGGTGGGTACTGTGCCACCTGGGAAGCCCATGACATTTATGGGTATGTTTCCCTATTCTTGTCATGTGTAAGTTTAAAATAACACTGGAGGCCAATATGTTCTAGAAAACACAGAAAGTTTCTCTCTTCACCAGTCCTTCTCCACCATTCCTCCAAATCAACACACACTAGAAAATTCTTGTTATTATTTGCTGGTCTTGTACTCAAATAAAAAACTTCCTCTTATTTTGCATGTGATTGCCAAAAGCTGCAGTATGAACTTTGCCTTTCTATAAATGAATCCATCAGGGAAAACAAATTTGACACTGGTTCTTAGGTCAAGGTCTAATGTTATGAGATTTTTCAAAATAATCCCAGGGGAAAATATTTGTCTGGTTTGTATATGACAGCACTTAGGAACAAACTCTCCAAGTTCCCCAAAATGATAAACGTACATTTGACAGTCCAGTGCAACAGTATTTCAGAATCCACACACACACATTTTAAAGAGACAGACGTTTCTGGATATTCCTTAAAAGACCTAGTAGCAAAAGTGTTCATTTCTGAGGCTGGAAAGAGTTTTCTGCACTTACATTGGAATGTATGTATGTGTTTTCAGCATTAGATTCCCATGGTCTTGTGAGAACCCTTATGGGGGAGGAGCTGGAAGGGCATTGACTTCTCATTCTCTTTAGAATCTTCTTGTCTACACCAGTGGTCAGGTTCACTTGAGTCTGGGCTAGAACAAACAAATATCCTATTTATATCCATAGAATGGTTAATTGGTCAAATAGATAATGATGTTAGTTACTCCAGTTTCCTCTTGCCATGGATAAACAGATAGGAGACTCAACGGAAGATCACAGTGGCACCAAATGAACAATGCTTCTCCCTCAGTCCTTCACACACTTAGCAATTTATCAGGATAAACATGAAGGTTGTAAGCGGACAGTGCCAGCAGCATGAGGAAGCAGGGCTGTGGACAGTGGTCTAGAATTAGTTCAAAGTTTTCCTTCCTCCTAATTTGAATTCTTGATTCCTGGTGATATATATATATTTATAGATGTACTTTGTATTCAATTGCTAGGTCCACTGTAACAAAAATAGCACAGCCTGGGTGGCTTAAATGCATAGTAATGCTGTAGAAGACTTCAAGAAAGACTCCATCACCCAATCAGGTCCAGAGCAGGCCAAACGGGCCTTCACTATGCTTATCTCCCTTCAAAAAATATTCTACATACACACGTGTATGCACATATCAGTCTCTATGTTACAGGTTGAATTGTGTCCCCTAGAAATCATATGTTGAAGTCCTAGCCTCTAGTACCTCAGGATGTAGATAGAATAGCGTTGTTCAGATGGAATTAGTTAAGATGAGCTCATCCTGGAGTAGAGTGAGCCCTTAATCCGGTATGACTGGTGTTCTCATAAAAAGGAGGTATTTGGAGACAGGCACACAGAGATAAAACATTATGTGAACATGAAGAAAGAGATTATGGTAATCAATCTGCAAACCAAAGAATGTAAAAAAAAAAAAATGCCAGCAAATCATCAGAAGCTGGAGAGAAGCATGGAAGAGCCCCCACCCCCATCATAATATAGAAGGAACCAAGCCTGCTGATACGTTGAACTTGGTGTGCATTACATATGTTTGTGGTATTACATACGTTGTGGCATAGCTGTGCATTACATACATTTGCGGCATTGCCTTTCAAATTTGATGTTTCCTGTATTGCTATGATTTTTTGGCAATAATTATAGCCACATATGCATGCAACTAGCACATGGGCCAGTTGAAAAGCTTATGAGATGTGGTTTATGATTTCACAGAATTTCTCCCGTTTTTCACAGTTGATAGTGTCATTTACTTCTTCATTTTGGTTTAGAAGTTTTGTTTATTCCACACGAGTTTAGTTTTTACTTGGGCAATCATGCATCGTCAGAGTAGGTGCTCATGCTCTGGGTCAGGTAAATGATAGAGATGGCTCATCTAAAACTTAAAACCTTCTACAGCCTTGTGGTGACTGGGATAAACATTTTATGGCTTTTCTGGTTGGCCTCCTCACATCAATGTGCCCATGGATAACAGCAGAAATGCTGTGATATTATCCTGTCGGTTCTGATGATGCCCGATCTCATTTCTTCTTTGAAGTCCTTCATGGAGAAGCTGATGGGTGCAGAGTAGCTGTTACATGTTTCCTGGTACCAGTCCTTCAGAGAACAAATCTAGATTAACCTCTTACCAGGGGTCAGGAAAGCATCACATCTGTTCAAGAGAGCAAAGCACACATCTAAGGAAACAGAATGTAAGTCCTCAAGTATTCTAGACAGCCTAATCCACCAGTAGACAGTGGGTGAGTGTAGGATTACAAACAGTGCTCTGTATGCTCAGCCACTCAGCCATGTCTGACTCTTTGTGACCCCATGGCCTGTAACACACATGGCTCCTTTGTCCATGGGATTCTCCAGGCAAGAAGACTGGAGTGGGATGCCACACCCTCCTCCAGCAAATCTTCCCCATCCAGGGATCAAACTTGTGTCTCTCACATTTCTGGCATTGGCAGGTGGGCTCTTTACCACTGAGCCATCTGGGAAGCCCCAGGGTACAGATAGGAGAACACCAAATTAGAAGGCACAGCACCCACATAAATAAGAGACTTCAAAATATTTTTTCAAAAAAAGAGGTAGTTCTGATTTTTAAGAGAGTGTTGATTTGCTTTAAATGTTACTTATTATTCAAATACACACAAAAAAATACCTTCAAAGAACTTAGGTACCCCACATACCTATCTGCTATCTTCAATAGTTATTAACAATTGTTATAAATTAATTGTTTAATAATCACCATCACAATAGCAGTCATTAGTGATCTAAAAGTTTTGCTGAAGAATATTACAAATAGCAGACAAAGCATTGAGGAAAATGGAAAAATTAGCTGAGATAATAAGCTCCAATTCCTGCAACAATAGCCTATTACGTTATGGACACTGAGGGTCACTGTGGATTCCTCCGTAAGGAATCCAGGCGTCTGGCAGAGTCTCTAACAGCGGGGAATCTCACCCTCCCTTGGGCAACAGCCCAGAGCCCTCTCTGCAGGACTTAAGACTTAATAGTTTGCCTAGCAATTTCTCCCGCCGCAGTTGCTGTATGTACTGCATCTCTCAGACTTTTGTCTGCGAACCTCTTTGATGAGGCAAAACCCCTTCAACCATCCACCCTACCTGGTAGCTCTGACCACAAGGGGAGCTTGCCTTTGCTCACTCTGTCCAGTGTTTTGACAGACGATGCCTTTCCAGCAACCCAACTGCTCAGAATAAAGACCACATCTTCTTTTCTCCTCTCTCTTTGTGCTGGGCGGGAACAGAAATGTGTTTCTCATTATTTGGTCTGTTTTACAATGTAAGTTCCTGCTGGGGTTCATTGCTTTGGGGATTACTGGGTATTTCATCTCATACAACACTGGCCCTTCCTTAATGTTTAACAGCGGCAGTCCGTTCCGAGACAGGAAGTCCTGAAGTGCTTTACTGAATTTAAAGACTCAACCAGACATTAAGGTTTAGAAGATTTTTCCAGTTTTTTTGTTGTTTTTTTTAAAGGTGTGATTTCCTTCTGAATGGTGTGTATATGCATTGTGAGGGTGTTGGGCAGGGTAGGGGGGTATTTGGAAAGGGGAGGTGAGTGGCAGGAAGGACCCAGAGATAATTTGAAGGTTAAAAGCCATTATGGCACAATGGAAAGAAGATAGGCCCTAGAGCTAGAAGATCATCCCAAGTCTTTCTTACTAGCTCTTGGAACAGCTAGTGACTTTGGGGAAAGTGATTTGACCTTTTGGGTCTTACTTTATCATCTGTAAAGAAGATGATGTAACCTACTCCTGAGAGTTGTTGTGAAGATTAAGTCACATCCTGAGTGAGAACACCTGGCACATTCTAGGTGTTCAGTAATTGGTACCTCTTGTTATTATTATCTTTCTGTGTGCTGGTGAGGAATGTCAACATTGCTAATACAGGGCCTGTGAGCAAAGGTCACCCCAATATAGGGAATAGATGTTTACAGCAGAGCTTCGATCTGTGTTCAAGGACCATAACTGGGGGGCAGGGAGAAAGCATGGCTTAACCCAGCTCTGTGACCCGGGGCAAGTCACTTGGCCTTAGTAACCTCATTAAAGAAACACCCATTGAGACCCTGCCTCCAGCTCCAGGGCACTAGGTCATCTCTGATATGGGAACCACAAGCATCCCCATAGGGTGGACCTGGGGATCAGATGAGATAATGTCTGTGAAAGTACTTGGTAAACTTGGAGCACAATCTAAATGCACTGCTGCGGACGTGAGGCTCCGGGAACATTTACTCTGTCCCGTTCATGAGCTTCAAATACAAACTCTCTATTCCTCCCCATTCAGCAGAGAGCAAACACATTCTGTTTGGCTTTGGCATTGAATGAAAAGTAAACAGTACCTTTGCAGTTGCTTTGCTTCCTCTCTTTACCCTTCACAACAAAGCCAGGCCCTTTAAGTGCTTCCTGCTGAGTTGAGAAAGAGATGCAGGATTACAGATCTAGCCCCAGCTCACAGGACCTTAGAGAAGGGGGAAAGTGGGACATCAGAACAAGGGCATCTAAAGACACCTGCACCTGGTTCTTAGTAAAGGGACTGGCCTTTTCTCAAGCCCTAAACCAGGGCCAAGTACCCCCAAGACAATTGCCACATTTTTCCATGGGGTAAAGGGCATTACCCACGTGGAAGGAGGTGGTAATGCCAGAACACATATGAATACACTTGGACAGTAGTACACTGGATCATGCCAAACGTTACTGTAAGGAAGAGGATTAGGAGGTCTGGGGCCAGCCTGGGAAGCGTGGTCCAGCATCTTGACTTTGGATCATGCATTCTACTGTAAGACGATTCCTGAGTGAATCCAAAGCCCTGTGCGTTTTGTCCTTGAAATGTCTGTCACTTCCCTTCTGTCGCCATTCTCCATCTGAGGGCCTTCAGTCTGCTTCTTTCAGTCTCACCAGTCCATCCTGCATGTCCTGAATGCTCCCTTTGGGATGGGAATTGGGATGGTCACAATCTGGACAAGCCTACTGTTCCTACCTAAGTTCCAGACGAACCTGTGGCCCCATCGCATCTACACCTTGGCTCTATCTGTCGCTCCCCCTGGAGGTGCCTTTTTTCTCTCTGTTTACCCCCTCCTGTCCTTCAGGACACGTCATGCTTTCTCTCCACATGAAATCTTTTATGACAATTCAATCACACCGCTCTTTCTCCCTCCACTGGTAGAGTATACTAGAGTAGAGTAGAATACATATTTTCCATATTACTTTTTGACCTTTTGGAGAAGGAAATGGCAACCCACTCCAGTGTTCTTGCCTGGAGAATTCCCTGGACAGAAGAGCCTGGCAGGCTACAGTCCATGGGGTCGCAGAGAGTCTGACACAACTAAACAACTATCACTTTTGGCCTTTAATGATTTTCTGTTCCTTCTTCACTGGTAAACAGTTTGTCTTTGTAGCAGGCACTATACTGGGACCTGAGGAATCCAACAGTGAACCAAACACAACTGGCATCTCCCCAGAAGAAATTCTTACTTACATTTAGTAAGTAAGAAGGGAGATTTCAAAAAAAGAGAGAAGAAAGAAATAAACAATGCCTAATACACAGTAAAGAGCATGGGTTTCATTAGGAAAGCAATGAAAGCCATTGTAGAGGGCTTTAAAACATTTTAAAATAGCTTCATTGGGGTATAATTGGCAATAACCTGCACATATTTAAAATATATAGCTTGCTGAGTTTTGACATATGTGTGTACCCATAAAATCATCATCACAATATAGTGAGCATATTTATACCCCCAAAGTTTTCTTGTCCTCTCTCCTTCCCTTAGCCCTGCTTCAAGTGCCAATTAGCTTGAATTTTCTAGGATTTTCAATAAATACTCCTACAGTATATATTTGTGCATGTGGCTTCTTTCAGCATACTTAAAAAACATATTTATTATTATTTTTTTGTCTGTGCCAGGTCTTATTGTGGCACACAGGATCTTTTTAGTTGCAGCATGTGGGATTTAGTCCCGTGACCAAGGATCAAACCTGGGCCCCCTGCATTGGGAGTGTGGAGTCTTAGCCAGTGGACCACCATGGAAGTCTTTCAGCATATTTATTTTGAGAGTCATGCGTGTTGTGTCACGTATTGATCGTTCTTCCTTCTTTACTGCTGAGCAGTATTCCTTTATATGATATACCAGTTAGCTCATCCATTGACCTGTTGATGGACCTTTGGGTTATTCCCATTTTTTGGCCCTTATAAATAATGTTACTGTGAACCATAAATACTAGTATTTACGTAGACATACATTTTCATTTCCTTTGACAACTAGGAGTGAAATTTCTCAGTCATGTGGTAAATTTATGTTTAGTTTTCTAAAGACTGCCAGGTCTGTAGGACCCCCAGGCCATCACTCTGTTCATGTAAGATTACTGTAGGATAATGTGGACACAGACAAAGATGGTGATGAAGGAAAACAATCAGTAACATTTAGTATATGTTTCCCATAGTCTAGGCATTGCGCTAAGAATTTTTAAACACCTTATTCCTTAATCCCTCCAACAAACCTTCTGAAGCAGTGAGGTAGACTGTGATTTAGCCTCATGTATAGAAGCACCTGAGAGTTTCTGAAATTGAATAACTTGCCCGAGGTCTCTGACCTACTAGCAAAGTGCGTGCGTGCTAAGTCGCTTCAGTCGTATCTGACTCTATGCAACACTATGGACTGCAGACAGCCAGGCTCCTCTGTCCATGGGATTCTCCAGGCAAGAATACTGGAGGGGGCTGCCATGCCCGCCTCCAGGGGATCTTCCCAATCCAGGGATCGAACCCATATCTCATGTCTTCTGCATTGGCAGGCAGTTTCTTTACCATTAGGGCCACCTGGCAGAACCTAAACCTAGGCCTTTCTGACTCTCAAGTTTGTGTTTATAACCACAGTGTAAGACTAAGCCAGCGGATGCTAAAGTCAAGACACTTGTCTTATGCTTTGCTTTCTTCTCAGACTGGGGCTGGGGGGAGGGGTGTGGGAAGCAGAACATTCTGTGCCTACAAGGAAGGTTCTCTTTAGTTAAGACACTGGTTTCATTTTGTTTTAACCATTAGTCTAAAAATCGAAGCAAAATATTAATATAATGTGCAAGATACACTTAGAGTTCATTTTTATGGATTATTCTAGAACTCTGTGGAGATCATTTATCATGTTGAGTCCAAGTATATGACTACATTTAAAATGTATGTCTTTTTTACTCTGTTTAGATCATAGTTTTTTAGAGGGCTTCATCCATCAAAACACAATAAATGGAAATTGTATCAGGAATCCCGAGAGTCTGTGATATTTGGAGGCAGATGATAGAGTCAAGAGAACACGAGTTTGGGAATAAAACAGACTTGGATTGAATAATGGGTCTGATTTGTATAGTGGAAAAGCTACTCAAACCTCATTTTCCTCACCTGCAGAGAATAGAGATCATCACGACTATTTTAATGGTTTGTTTTGAGGATTAAAGATGATTACAAGTCAAAGTCTTAGGTTCTCAATGAGTGTCAGATTCTAGTTTCATTTTCCACTTCTTTTTTTTTAGAAAAGACTCACAATTTTCATCCTGGCTTAAAATCTAAAGCCCTTTCTGCCTGAGAGCGGTGATCCTCCCAAACAACAGGCAAAATTGTGTATGTTTATACCTGTGCATTTCGGGGAAATGTCCCTGGCTTCCATCAGATTTCAGAAAACTCCGTGATTCAGAAACAGTTCAGAACCACCATGAGACTGTTTTTCATTCATTTAGTCGTTCATTTATTCATTCAACAATATTTACTGAGTACCCACTATGTATGGATCAAGAATTTTATACAGATAAAATCTGTCCCTCCTTGCCTTTAAGGAGTTTACAGTTTTGAGTAGTGAATAAAAACCTGCAGTGTGTTGTGAATTTGTGTGTTACCCCAGTAATTACATACATCAGAGAGAAAGTTTGGCACGTGAAGAAGAAAGTGGAAGATTCCTAGAAGACTGCTACGGTGGAGGTGAACATGATACAGTCATTGCAGGGAAAAGAATCAGGAATCCAAACATTCACTTCCTGACTTTCCCATGTTAGTGACAGCCCGCTGCTCGATTGCTGGAGAAGACACCATGGGTCCTGCCGGGACTGAAGTGCCAGCCAGGATGTGTGTATGCACATGTGTGTGTGTGGTGTGTAAGGGGTGGGCTGTGGAGCAAACAAGCGCAGCTGGCCTGCCCCTCACCATCTGGGAGGCCCTCAGAACTCTGCCTACCTGGAGGGGGCTCATTTTTTCTAATTTGCTCAAATGTTGTGTGTTGGCTGCCAGCCCCATGTGGTCCTGCTACACAGTGTCAAATTTCCCTTTAGCACTTCTGCTGTTAAACTTTAAAGTGGATCGACTCCAGTCCTTTAAAAAAAAAAAAATGTGTGCTCTTTGCTCAACTGATCTCTCAGTGGATGTGATCAAGATAACAGTTGGATCTCGTTATGTTTGGAACATAAATAAGATGTTTCCAGGCATTTAGCAAGGTGCACTGGAAAAATCCTGAAGCTGGCTGGGAATTGGTGGTATTGTGTGACTCAAAGCCTTCATTTTGTAGATGAAGGCACTGGGGCATGGTGATGTGACTTCTCCAGGATTTAGAGGCTGTTCCTTAAGTCCCGGCTGCCGTTGAGAGGTAAAGGAGCTGCAATGCTTAGTGAAGGCACCTTCTGGGAGATTCTTTCTCATGGTTTGAGCACTAGACTATGAAAAGGGGCCTCCCTGCAGTCACCCTCATTTCTGCCAGCCCTGCCCTCAGTGACGGGCCCCACCTGCCCCATCGTATCTGGGGGCTGGAGCCCATGTGTGTTTATTCTTTCCAGTCCTGCGCTTTGCTCTTTTATGTTCCCTGCCCCTGTGGTTGTGTTTGTTCCTGGAGCTCCCTTTGCAGGCGACCCCATGTTTACTCGAGCTCAGGACTAAATATAACCTTCGCTATCACCAGAGGCATCCTTACATGTCAGTCCCTTTCCTGTGTGTGTGCGAACTCCAGCACAGCCCGCAGACCAGGCGCGCGTACCAGCGCTGCTGTCATACCAGGGGAGTTCTCGTTTACATGGAAACTGTCACCCAAAACACGGATGGTGGCCGGGCTCAGGAAGAAATCAGTTCTCATCACAGGCGGCCCTCCTACTTTGTCTCTTGGGTACAGAAAGCCCAGGTCTCCACATCATAGGAGAGACTGACCCCTCTTCTTCATTGAACAGCATGGCAGGCGCCCCTTCCCATCCTGTGGGCCTTTGAAGGGAAATAGGTGTCTGTAGTGTTTGTCACATCCTTCCCTCCTTTAGGACCTTCTAAAGGATCCCTGGAAGAGTCTGCTTAGTGGTTTTACGTAAGGTCAGGAGCTGGAAATTGCCACCAGAGTCCACGGAACACAGGAGCAAGTGCCCAGCCCCACTCCCTCCGCGAAGTTCCTGTCAACCCTGCTCTCTACCATCTGTAGTAATTCCTGAGCTGGTTACAAGTTGTCTGTATGGTTCATAAATTGTTTTGTGGTTTTAATCTTGCAAAATGAGAGTGAAAGCTCATCAGAATTGGAGTCTGTGTCTCCTGACTCTAACCCACTTACTCTAGTCGGTGTTGAGAAAACATAAGGTACTTGGCAACTTCCCATCTTCTTGAGAACATGGAAGAGGTGCAAGCTGGCGTTTCCCTCTTCTCTGAATCTGGCAGCATCTGTTGTGACCTTCATTAGAGGGCTGGTGACCTGTGGGCAAGAAGAGGTGGCCCCAAGTGACAGCAGGACCACTTCTTGAATATACTCAGTGAGAGAGGAAAGGGGGCCTGGCTCAGCCAGCCTGATCAACCTAGGGACTGTGGGCTGACAGTCTTGAGACCACATTGCCTTGGCATCCTCAAAGTGGGTCTGATTCAGATCCCTTAAAAGTTCTCTAAGGTTCACAAGGTCAGAGATTCACTCCTTGGAAAGAATGCTATATGCAATGATATCATTTCCCAAACCAGCCTCCCTGCCTTCTAGCAATCAAGGCAATGGTTTTTCCCGTGGTCATGTATGGATGTGAGAGTTGGACTGTGAAGAAAGCTGATCGCCGAAGAATCGATGCTTTTGAACTGTGGTGTTGGAGAAGACTCTTGAGAGTCCCTTATACTGCAAGGAGATCCAACCAGTCCATTCTAAAGGAGATCAATCCTGGATGTTCATTGGAGGGACTGATGCTAAAGCTGAAACTCCAATACTTTGGCCACCTCATGAGACGAGTTGACTCACTGGAAAAGACTCTGATGCTGGGAAAGGTTGGGGGCGGGAGGAGAAGGGGACGACGGAGAATGAGATGGCTGGATGGCATCACCGACTCTGTGGACATGAGTTTGAGTGTACTCCGGGAGTTGGTGATGGACAGGGAGGCCTGGCGTGCTGTGATTCATGGGGTCGCGGAGAGTCGGACACGACTGAGCGACTGAACTGAACTGAACTGAATGTGAACAAGGCTTTGGATCAACAAGGCAAGTCAACATGGAACTAGTACTCCTTCTACTCATGGAGCTTACTGTGTGTGTATGTTAGTCGCTTAGTCGTGTTTGACTCTTTGTGACCCCATGGACTGTGGCCTGCCAGGCTCTTCTGTCCATGGGATTCTCCAGGCAAAAATACTGTGATGGGTTGCCATTTCCTTCTCCAATGGAACTTACTATCTAGGATAAAAGACTTATCCATTGACATTTTAGAAGGACTGAGAAAGAACCCTTAACGTATGATGCTGGGCTGCTTTGGGGGTTGTCAGGAGATGGTTGGATGTTTAGAAACAAGAGATACTTTGGCAGGGGCTCAAGGAAGGTGAGAAAACAGAGAAGGAAGATGCTAAAGAGGAAATTTTGTTTGTTTGATTTTCAACTTGTTTCTGCTCCAGGAAGGAAGCAAGTGGAGGAGGTGAGATTGCAGGTCCTGGAAAAGGCGTGAGAGGGACAGCAAATGTGATTCCACTGGACAGAAGAGAACGTGTTGCGGGGGCCGTGACAATACCGGCCACGCTTTGTGTGCTTCTCAGGATTATTCCTCGTCATCTTGTCTATAGATGGTGAACTAGTGACTTTTCTGTGTGGCAGGCTGGCCAGCTGTTCTTGAAGGCGTCCAAAGAACAGGTGCATAGCTGTGTTTGCTGTGATAGAGGAAGGGAACGTGTTCTTGCTCTTTGCCCTCAGTTGTGTTTACGGGCTCATCCCCTGCTGTCGGGACTCTAGTGAGGACACAGTGTCCAACCCTGTTCATCAGAGCAGTTATCTGGTCAGTGTGCATCTCACGTGGGCTGTAAGGCTATTGGTGAGGGTGGAGTTGGTGTGGTGGTTAGAATTGGAGAGTTTCTCTGGCTGTGACACTCAACAGCAGACCTCAAGGGGCCTAAGGAGGGTGTCCTTAGGTGCAGCTGAGAACACAAAGAACGGGAAGCCTGTTGACAAGGAGGCGGGGCTGCCTGTGAGCTCAAGATGGGGCCTCTTGATTTTCAGTGATTCATTGTTAGAACCGGAATTTCAGGGTTCCTGTGGCCTGGGGTCTACACAGGTAGGCGTTTGAGAACTAGAATTACTGGGTCACTGGGTGGTATTGAGTGTGGCTATATCCAGAGTGTGAAAGCTTCCCCCAGAATACAAAACAGGATCTTTACTGCCTCGGATGGACAGGATATTACATTGGGTGTAAGATCACAGTCTGTGTCTCCCTTGGAAACAGGCAGAAATGTCTATAAACACTAAACGCAGATAAAAAATGCTCAGCTTGGGTTTTAAATCAGAATGAAAGACCAGTTCGTTTTGCTCACCGGCATATGTATGTGTGTGTGTGTGTGTCCCAAGTCACTTCAGTCGTGTGCAACTCTGTGCAACCCTATACTGGAGTGGGTTTCCATGTCCTCCTCTAAGGGATCTTCCCGACCCAGGGATCGAACCCGCTTCTCTTAAGTCTCCTGCATTGTCAGGCAGGCTCTTTACCACTAGCGCCACCCTCACCAGCACATGGTTGTTATCTCACAGTCCACGTACAACAAGAAGACGGGAGTCATGTGTAGCCCAGAACCTGAGAGATGCTTAGAAATGCTAATGACATCTTGACCCCATTCCACCTGTTCCTGAAAGAAGAAAGTCTCGGCTCCACACATTTGGAGGCTTTCTGCACAACCTGGTTCTTTATCTTGTTTTCAGTAAAACATGAGCATCAGTTATGTGCTAGGGGATGATGTAAAGTCCCCACCTTTGTGGAGTTTAGATTCTAGTAGGAGAGAAAGTGAAGAAACAAAGTCTATAATGACAGGTAGTGAAAAGTAGATGAAAAAAACAAAAAGAACAGAGAAAGGAGAGATAGCATCTGCTTTTTCTAATCTTTGTTGGCTGCATTTCAACAATTTCTTTCCCCAGAAATGCTCCCGGACTCCCCTTACCCTTATCTCACCCACCCATTGTTATGTTGTCATTGATTCAGATCTCAGCTCTGTTTGGACTTAACTCCTTCCGTTTGGGTTTAATTTCCTTCTCAAAATTCGCCCTTTTCCTTGAGGGGCTGTGATTAGCTATAGTCTTCCAGTCTTCGTCTGACTATATCTTTATTTCATCCCTACTTTTGTTTGGTACCTTAGCCCTGTATAGATTCTAGATTGAAAGAATGGTCCTGGGGCATGTGGAAATATTCCGACGTCTTCCAGCACCTTCTGCAGCCAGGAAACAGCTTTTTACCAGGCGAATTGTTGTCCTTTGCATAATCTGTCTTTCTCTCTCATTGCTTTTCTTCTCTTCCCTCTGTTTTTTCTTTTCCTCTTTCACTTTTTCATTCAGCTGCGCTTAAGTTTTTAAAAATTGTCTGTATGTGTGTATGTTCTGTTGCTTCACCCTAATTCATCTTGGTTGGTATAGGTTTATTTTTCTCTGTTCTGTTTGAGACTGATGCCTTCATATCTTCAGATATGAATCCTTATCTATTCTCTCAAAACTTAAATGAAATGTTGGTCCTTCTTTTCTTTTATTTCTTGCAATACTCTAATAGTTTCTACCGCTTTATCTCTGGCTTCATAGTAGGTAATCTGTGTGTATCTATTTTCCAGTTACAAATTGTAGCAACCTATTTTACAATTCACATAGACTCTCTTCAGTTTTGCTAATCTGCAGTTAAACTGTACATTGCATTTTAATCTTAATGATGACATTTGTTCAAGAAAAAATTTTCAAATATTTTCCCGTTTTTCTTAATGCCTAATATTTTCTTGGGGTTTTGGCATTTTAGGAAGGGGTCTGTATTTAGTCACTTCAGATATTTCTTTTAGATTCTCTTTCAGATTGCTGTTCTATTCTGTAACATCTAATTCTCCATTTTGTTTTCTCATTCTCAAAAATGGTTGGTTGTTTCCTTATGTGTTTAAAAATTTTTTTATTTCTGATGAAGATTGTGAAAAGCTCTTGTGGCATGGATTTTGAGAACATCTCTTTCATGCTTGCTCTGTTTCTGCCAAGGACTCTGGGTATCACTGGCCCAGGACTATGTTTTTATATTAATTCCTGAATTTAGGCTTTTCTAGATTATACAGATAAATCTGAATCCCTTATCCATGTAAGACACAGGCTAGAGCTCCTGTTTTTCTGGGGAGACTTTATTTCCCCACCCAGAGTCCAGCCAGAAACAGAAAAACATTCTTGTAATATTGTGGTACTGATGGATAGATTTTTCTAGTCTTTTACCTGAGAAGGGAGCTTTATTAGGGTCCCCTCTTAATGCAGGAATTTAAGTTCCCAGTTCCATATCTCTATCAGGCACAAAGCCTAGTTGAGGTCTAATACACATCTTAATGCAGGAATCTAAGTTCCCAGCTCCGTATCAGGCACAAAGCCTAGTTGAGATCTAATACACAAGCTAAATGTTTACTTTAAAACCTGGTGCTGCAGCAGGGACCTCCAGCAGTATCTTGGAGGTTATTAGAAACACAGAATCTCAGCATCAGCCAGATCTGTAGAGTCTGGTTTTTCATTTTAACAAGATCCCAGGTGACTGGTGTGCACATTGGAGTTTGAGAGGCACTGCCCTGGATCACCATGTCATGTTATGCTCGTTCTTCCAATCTTTCCACTAGAGAAGGGACAATGTTATTAGCTCATGTTTTCTGGTTTTGTTTTTAATTTTCCACTGCATTTTTGGGCAATGAGAATTTCACTCTTTCTTGGGAGCTCACCTATGCATTTAAAAACACTTTTGTTAAAACCTTCTTAGTCTGACATGGCCAGGCCTGGAAGGCCAATTCTACTCTGTTTTCAAAATCCAGTGTTGTTTTTAGCAGCTTCCTTTACCAACCCCTTTAGGGCTTCCCTGGTGGCTCAGTGACAAAGAATTCTCCTGCCAATGCAGGAGATGTGGGTTTGACCCCTGGGCCAGGAAGATCCCCTGGAGAAGGAAATGGCAACACACTTCAGTATTCTTGTCTGGAAAATCGCATGGACAGAGGAGCCTGGTGGGTTACAGTCCATGTGGCTGCAAAAGAATCAGATATGACTTAGCAACTACACAACAACAATACTAGCCCCTAGCTTGGTGCTTTTGCATGTAGACAGTCATTACTGTAGCTGTCATGTTCAAATGATAGATTAGAACTGATCTTTTGATAGTTGCATAGTTAAATGCATATCTTTTGCTTAGCTACCTTTCCTTGCATGGTGATTTCTTTTTTACATACTAATGCTTTTGAAGAATTGACACAGTCCAAATCTTCTAATTGATTTGAACTGTGTCAATTCTTTGAATCAATTCGAAGATTTGAAGAATTGTTGCTTTTGAACTGTGGTGTTGGAGAAGACTCTTGAGAGTCCCTTGGACTGCAAGGAGATCCAACCAGTCCATCCTAAAGGAAATCAGTCCTGAATATTCATTGGAAGGACTGATGCTGAAGCTGAAATTCCAGTACTTTGGCCACCTGATAAGAAGAACTGACTCATTTGAAAAGGCCCTGATGCTGGAAAAGATTGAAGGTGGGAGGAGAAGGGGACGACAGAGGATGAGATGGTTGGATGGCATCACCGACTCAGTGGACATGAGTTTGAGTAAACACCAGGAGTTGGTGATGGACAGGGAGGCCTGGTGAGCTGTAGTCCATGGGGTTGCAAAGAGTCAGACATGACTGAGTGACTGAAATGAACTGAATTGAACTGAACTGAATGCTTTTGAGACAGGCTGGAACCAGGGACCGTTTACTGCAGTGCTTGCACCTGGACAAATGTCTCCTTCAGCAACAGAATGCAAAGAAACTAAAAGGGGATAAAAATAACTGCATGCATGCAAAGTTGGGGCAAATTATGAACAAAAAGATACAGAAAGACCAAAATTCAACTGCCGCTTCTGAAGTGATGGGAGCAAAAGCAGGGTACTGCCCATGATCCCTGCACACAGCACCACCAAGGAGGTGGGCAGACCACCAAAGCCACTCCTCTGGCCAGATCCACCCACCCAGCCCCCACTCTCAGCCCATTGAAGGAACAAGCTCACCTTCTGCCTAGGGGAGTGAACAAAGGAATCTGTTACTTATTTTCTCTCCCTCCAGAGACCCAATAAAGCCTTGCCTCAATTCCTCATCTGGCCTCTTATCAATTTCTATTGGTTAAAGAATCCAAGAACCCAGGTTTGTGACACTTTGACCTATAACCTCCTCTGGTGCTGCTATTTACTTTTTTTAGAGCTGGGCCTCAAGGCTAGGCCCGCTCTCTTGCACCATGGAATTTCTGTAGTGAGATAGGGGGAAGCGGTTGTACTTTCAGCGTCAGACACCGAACAACACAGCAGGGGCCAGTTTATCAGCAGACACCTCTCTGAGAGCCCAGTTGACCAGTGGGTTATCTCAGCCCATAACCAGTCTGCCTACACGTGCAGGCCGGGTAGTAAAAACTGCAGTGGAGGCAGCTTTCTCCGGATTCATTAATAGGCATTAACTATACACTCATTCTGCAGATGCTGATTGCAGCCATGAAATTAAAAGACACTTACTCCTTGGAAGGAAAGTTATGACCAACCTTGATAGTATATTAAAAGGCCGAGACATTATTTTGCCAACAAAGGTCTGTCTAGTCAAGGCTGTGGTTTTTCCAGTGGTCATGTATGGATGTGAGAGTTGGAATGTGAAGAAAGCTGATCGCCAAAGAATTGATGCTTTTAAACTGTGGTGCTGGAGAAGACTCTTGAGAGTCCCTTGGACTGCCAGGAGATCCAACCAGTCCATTCTAAAGGAGATCAATCCTGGGTGTTCATTGGAAGGACTGATGCTAAAGCTGAAACTCCAATACTTTGGCCACCTCATGCAACGAGTTGACTCACTGGAAAAGACTCTGATGCTAGGAAAGGTTGGGGGCAGGAGGAGAAGGGGACGACAGAGAATGAGATGGCTGGATGGCATCACCGACTCTGTGGACATGAGTTTGCGTGAACTCCGGGAGTTGGTGATGGACAGGGAGGCCTGGCATGCTGTGATTCATGGGGTCGCGGAGAGTCGGACATGACTGAGAGACTGAACTGAACTGAACTGAACTGATGCACTCATTCAGGGCTTCCTTGGTGGCTCAGACAGTAAAGAATCTGCCTGCAATAAGAGAGACTCTGGTTCGATCCCTGGGTCGAGAAGATCCCCCTGGGGAAGGGAATGGCAACCCACTCTAATATTCTTGCTGGGAAAATCCCATGGACAGAGGAGCCTGGTGGGCTACAGTCTGCGGGGTCGCAGAGAGTCAGACAGGACTGAGCGACTAACACTTTCACTTTCATGCACTAGTCCATGGCACTGCAGGGTCTCACACCTTAGGGACACCTGAAGGGGAAGGGGAGGCAGCCCCTGACTTTGTGCAGCGAGTCACCATGCAGTGGTGAGGCATCCATACCCAAAAGAATGAGAAAGAAAATCCCGAGATGTTACCTAAGCAAGTGACTTCTGGAGAGGCCAGGGCTGCACAGAAATGCCAAGGGAACCTCAAGTAAGAGAATGAACTCCAGAGGATGGCTCAGGGTGACATCATTCACTCACTTCTTTAAATCGCCACTGAATCCTTATCCCTGGCCTGCTTCTTCTTGGGGGCAAATCATTCTCCTTTGTTTCAGAGAGAAGTTAAGAGTGCCTCTGCCCTCCCCTGCCTGGGTAATCCATCACACCAACCACAGAGACCTTGGCTTTCTCACATCACTTGAGGGGCTCTGCTTGGCATAAAAAAAACATATCTTCCCGGCATGAAATGAGGAGGGATTTCTGCTTTCTTCCCACTCCTATAGGGTACATCTGGCCCACAGTCCCTGACCATTGTTTGCAGAGCTTTAATCCAAATGTATGCATTGTTTTTTGAAAGGCAAAAGACGCGGCCGATGATAACCGTTGTCTTGACCTGTTTCGTTCATCTGGAGGGCAGGGTTATTAGACGAAGCTCCCTTCCAGCCAGTCTGATATGCTCTTTGTTTCCTGGGGAGTCAGGATCATTGCTTTTGAAACTGTTTACAACACACCCTCCCCTTGAATCCCTTACCCCATTTCTTTCCAAATTCTTCCTGTTCTTGAATACCCTTTTACATACGTTACTGTACATCTGCACTGGTTATTCGAAACTTCAGTTATGCCTTGTATTGTTAGGAATTGCTTTTTTTGTCCTTCCTACTTATCTCCTGAAATGTATTTTAAGCTTTTCAAAGTCAGAGAGTTTGTAGTATGCAGCACAATTGGCAGGCACAGAGCAAGTTCTCAAAGATCTCAAGAAAGTCTGTTGATTCCAAAGTCATAAAATTACTAGTTACCAACACATGCAAGTATTCTCATACTCCAATGAAATGTTTCCACATGATGCCCAGGTTGTTGTGAAAATCATATCAAAGAGAGGCTAAGAACATAGGAATTGTTCATAATGGTTATAGGAAATGAGCCAGGTTTGCCCCTGTGCTTACCTAAACACAGTATCCCTCTCCACCTGCCACCAACACTTCCTATCCCCTTTTTTCTCATAATAAAATGAGAGACAATAAAATGTCACATCTCCTTCATTTTGTCTATTTGGAAGCTCTTGTTACTAGGTGCATGGTGCTGCTGCTGCTTAGTCACTTCAGTCGTGTCTGACTCTGTGCGACCTTATGGACAGTAGCCCGCCAGGCTCCTCTGTTCACTTCTCCAGGCAAGAGTATTGGAGTGGGTTCCCATGTTCTCCATCAGGGGATCTTCCCAACCCAGGGATCAAACCTGGGCCTCCTGTACTGCAGGCAGATTCTTTACCACTGAGCCACTAGGTAAGTCATTAAGTGTATCAGTTCAGTTCGGTACAATTGTTATGTCTTCCTAATAAATTGATACTTCCATCATTATGAAGTCAACTTGATCTGATGTTACTGCAACTTGGCCTTAGTATGCTTTCTTTTTGAATGGTGTACCTATTTTCATTATTTGACTTTACATTTGGTCGCAACCTATCTCTCTTTATATTTGTAGTGCATCTCTAGTAAACAGTATGTATTTAGGTCTTGCTTTTTTTTAAATCCATTGTGACAAGTCCTACTTTTTTAATTGGGATGTTTATTCCACTAATATTTAATATATTTTTTCCTACAGTTGGATTTAGGCCTACTGTTTTCTACAGGCATACCTCAGAGATATTGTGGGTTTGGTCCCAGACCACTAAAGTGAGTCGCACTAATATTTTCACTTGTGGATATAAAGATTATGTTTACATTATACTGTAGTCCATTAAGTATGCAGCAGCATTACATCTGGAGAGGGAAACAGCAACCCACTCCAGTGTTCTTGCTTGGAGAATTCCATGGACAGGGGAGCCTGGTGGGCTGTAGTCCATTAGGTTGCAAAAGTCAGACATGAGTGAGCTACCAACACATATACACACACCCATACACACACAGCATTACATCTAAAGAAACATATGTACATTAAAAATATGTTATTGCTAAAAAATGCCAACTACCATCTATGAGTTATAGTAGAATGAATAGTATGACTGGTAACAGATCATAAGAAATATGATAATAATGAAAAAGTTTGAAATATTGCAAGAATTACCAAATGTGATACAGACACACAAAATGAACACATGCCATTGGAAAAATGGCACCTATAGACTTGCTCAATGCAGGGCTGCCACAGAACTGCAATTTATAAAAAGTGCAATAGCTGCAAAGTACAATGAAGTGAAGCAAAATAAAATGAGGTCTGCCTGTAATAATGACAGCTCATATGTTCTTTGCCAGGCACAGTGCTAAATGTGGCATAAGCATTATCTCATTTAGCCCTCTCCAAAACCTTTCAATTAGGTACAGTTATTATTCTCATTATGCAAGTGAGTTAGTGAGACCTAAAATGATCAAGTGATTTGTCTCCCAGTCACGCAGCTAAAGAGGAAGGCATGGCAACCCACTCCAGTATTTTTGCCTAGAGAATCCCCATGGACAGAGGAGCCTGGAGGGCTACAGTCCATGAGGTCACAAAGAGTCGGACATGACTGAGTGACTAAGCACGCGCGCGCGCGCGCACACACACACACACACACACACACACACACAGCTGTAAGTGTATGGAAGAAATACTAAAGTCTGGATCTGTCTGACATTAAGGCCTCTTTTCTTATAAGCATAGGGTGGATATGGGTTTTACTTCTTCCCTGTAGACAAAACATGACCATAAAAATATATACCCTGAATATTTACCTTTCTGATTCCTTTGTCTCATTCCTAGGTAGGGAGAGTTATCTAGAGTTATCTAGGTCCAAGTGGCCCCTGCAGTGCCAGGAGCCCCCTGTGGATGGTAAAGACTTGCTTTCATCTGAGAGTCAAGGGGTCTGACTATAGCCCTCATTGTTGCCTACTTCTGGTGTGAGGTTGAGCAAGTCATCGTGCCTTTTTTTTTTTTAACTTTTACCTCTACTTCCTCATTGGTAAGTCTGGAGGAACTCTGAGGTCCTTTCCAAAACTACTTTGCCTAATTCTCAGGTTTATTTTTGGTGGCCAAGAACTAGAAAGACGTCTCTTGGCAAAGTTTTACCTGTTGATCTTAAATTCAGTAGTATCCATGGTAACTGTCCTTAATATCTTTAATCCCCACATATCTTCCAATCAGTTCAGTTCAGTTCAGTTCAGTCGCTCAGTCGTGTCCGACTCTCTGCAACCCCATGAATCACAGCACGCCAGGCCTCCCTGTCCATCACCAACTCCCAGAGTTCACTCAAACTCATGTCCATTGAGTCGGTGATGCCATCCAGCCATCTCATTCTCTGTCGTCCCCTTCTCCTCCCGCCCCCAATCCTTCCCAGCATCAGAGTCTTTTCCAGTGAGTCAACTCGTCGCAGGAGGTGGCCAAAGTATTGGAGTTTCAGCTTTAGCATCAGTCCTTCCAATGAACACCCAGGATTGATCTCCTTCAGAATGGACTGGTTGGATCTCCTGGCAGTCCAAGGGACTCTCAAGAGTCTTCTCCAACATGACAGTTCAAAAGCATCAATTCTTTGGCGATCAGCTTTCTTCACAGTCCAACTCTCACATCCATACATGACCACGGGAAAAACCATAGCCTTGACTAGACGGACCTTGGTTGGCAAGTAATGTTTCTGCTTTTTAATATGCTATCTAGGTTGGTCATAACTTTCCTTCCAAGGAGTAAGCGTCTTTTAATTTCATGGCTGCAATCAGCATCCGCAGTGATTTTGGAGCCCCCCCAAAATAAAGTCTGACACTGTTTCCACTGTTTCCCCATCTATTTCCCATGAAGTGATGGGACCAGATGCCATGATCTTAGTTTTCTGAATCTTGAGCTTCAAGCCAACCTTTTCACTCTCCTCTTTCACTTTCATCAAGAGGCTTTTTAGTTCCTCTTCACTTTCTGCCATAAGGGTGGTGTCATCTGCATATCTGAGGTTATTGATATTTCTCCCGGCAACCTTGATTCCAGCTTGTGCTTCTTCCAGCCAATAACTTAACTCAAATAATAAAACGAGGATCTCTCATTCTTAACATAGTGTTCTTCAATCTCTGACTCCATCTATAGCCTGCCTCCCTGCAGCATCTGTCATGTTCCACTCAGTGCTGTTGGCCTATCTGTCATTTCTGGGGTGTGCTAGGATCCTGGCTGGGTCACTTTTGGCTTTTAGGGCTCTAATTCTTATAGATGAACCAAACTTAAGGGTGCAGTGGTCATCCATCTTGGTGGTCTGTGCTCTAGAGCTGAGTGGTTGAGATTTCCACCTAACAGAAGAAAATCTAACAGCTTAATCTTCTCAGGATGGGAAGAAAGGTCATTTACATTTCCAGTCCCTTTGTGGGGCTCAGTTTCCATGCCTGCACGTCAGTCACCATGTCCATCCCTATAATCGCAGCACAGTAGGCTGGATGTGGGGCCTGTTCTCTGAGGAATCCACCAACCCACAGGTGTTTGCTCACTAGGTTAATTAAAGAATTCAAGTCTTGATTGAAATGACTCCCTGGCACCAGAATTTTTTCAGTTTCTGGAATCAATAGGGCCCAACATGTCCCTTCCTCACCCCTACACTGCATTAAAAATTTTCTTTTTTATTTGGCTGCACAGGCTCTTAGTTGCAACGTGCAGGATCTTTAATCACAACATGTTGAATCTTTAGTTACGGCAGGCAAACTCTTAGTTGCAGCTTGTGGAATCTAGTTACTGACCAGGGATCGAACCTGGGTCCCCTGCACTGGAAGCACGGAGTCTTAGCCACTGGACCACCAGGGAAGTCTCTGCATTGCCTTTAAAAGAAATAATCATGCTGGAAAAATCATCCTGTTTGGAGGGAAAAAATGGAATAGAAGACTATTGCTCTCCAGACTCGGTGTCTGCACAGTCTTTTTGAAAATGACAGTTTGGGTCAGAGCTGAAGGAGACCTTCACCATCCTTATCTTTCCAGAAATGGTTGTCATAGGAGGAGCATAAACTTTCCTTTCCTTTTGACTCACTGTGTAACTGTAGGCAGTGAATTCAATCTTTCAGTGGTCCATGCATGAATAATAGGCACCAAGTTGTTGCCTCTCACAATTTTGTGACAGTGGGCTTCCCTTGTGGCTCAGCTGGTTAAGAATCTGCCTGCAATGCGGGAGACCTGGATTCCATCCCTGGGTTGGGAAGATCCTCCGGAGAAGGGGAAGGCTACCCACTCTGGTATTCTGGCCTAGAGAATTCCATGGACTGTATAGTTCATGGTGTCGCAGAGTCAGACACGACTGAACGACTTTCACTTTGACTTCACTTTGAAGACCCTTGAAATATTGCAAGAATCTCAGAAAAAGAAATTGACCTTACAAGGGTGACATTTCCTGTCACTGCTTAAAATAGTAACAGTATTTAAATAAGACTCTCTGGTTTGTCATCAATTTATGGCCTCAATTTGCTCTGAGACCAAACTCTCCAGTTCGCTCTGCTGCTGCTGCTGCTAAGTCGCTTCAGTTGTGTCCGACTCTGTGCGACCCCAGAGACGGCAGCCCACCAGGCTCCCCCGTCCCTGGGATTCTCCAGGCAAGAACACTGGAGTGGGTTGCCATTTCCTTCTCCAATGCTCGAAAGTGAAGAGTGAAAGTGAAGTCACTTAGTCATGTCCGACTCTTAGCTCTGGGACTGTCTAAACCAGAGGTTGACACTTCACAGTCTGTGTGCCAAAGCCGGCAAGGACCAGATTGGCCCACGTGAAGGGCCAGGTGTTGCCACTTTGCTGATGACTTCTATCTGCCTTTCCGTCTTCACCTCTTTGCCACTTCTAAGCTCTTATCCTTAGTTTCTAATCTAGACCTGGTATGGGCTGAAGTCACCAAATTAGAAGGCCCTTATCTTGGCAAAACTTTTGAAAAGTTTCCACTTCCTTATCTAAAGAGGGAAAATATTCTTGCCTTAGAAGGAAGACTTAAGCTTTCCCAGGACTGCTGAAGCAACCTCAGTGAATAATTAAATACTGTCAAATTCTCATGGCAAGAATTTCCAAGAAGGGGACAAGATAACCAGATGCCATTTTACTTTTCTGGGCCTTAATTTTCTCAGCTGTTAAATGGGGCCATAAGAGTCAGAGAGAGCCAAGGTCCTTTTCTATTTCAACAGTGTAAGTCTGTTTTTTGACTATTACTCTTTTCAGTTATCATTATCAAAGCTGGTGTTGCTTAAAATTATTTGTTTCATTACTTTTTCCCTCTGAACAAATTCATCTCCAAGCTCCATTCTTCCCCTTCTCCCACTTCATAAAGCACTACAATTAGTGTTTTTGTCATGTTCTAGATCAGCTGAGGACAAGTGGGTTTCATCCTTCTAGAGAAGTCTTTCAGGTCTCATAATTGACTTGAGTTTTCCTTGGTGGGAGAGTTTTTATTTCTAGCTATGCTTAAGTGAAGTGAAAGTTGCTCAGTCCTGTCCGACTCTTTGCAACCCCAAGGACTACACAGTCCATGGAATTCTCCAGGCCAGAATACTGGAGTGGGTAGTCTTTCCCTTCTCCTAGGGATCTTCCCAACCCAGGATTTGAACCAGGGTCTTCTATATTGCAGGCAGATTCTTTACCAACTGAGCTATCAGGGAAGCCCTCTCTATGCTAAAGAGCCACGCAAACATTCTAGCCTTAGAATATTATCAGCAGAGTCCTATTCTTGTATTTTCAGCTACCCATTGGGAATTTTCACTTGGGGAGCACATATCACCATAAGTCAGTCAACAGCTATTGTTGAGCCGTTCTTATAATTCTAACTTTATGAGTAATATAGGAGGTGCATTAGACATCACCCTTGCTATTAAGGATCTCACACTGAAACTGAGGAGAAAAAACTAAAGTACATTCAGTCAGCAAATATCACTGAGGGATTCTTTGTGTGGGATACCACAAAGCCTGATGGGTAGTGTGGCAGTGTATCCCAAATTTCCAGAAATGTCCTACATATATATTTATTGGAATAATTATTAGTATTAATCCTCTGACCTTCAGGATGTCCTAGTTTGGGTGAAAAATTATAAGGTTGCCTTAATGAAGGGGATGACAGAAGATGAGGTGGTTGGATTTCATCACTGATTCGATGGACATGAGTTTGAGCAAGCTCCAGGAGCTGGTGATGGACAGGGAAGCCTGGCGTGCTGCAGTCCATGGGGTTGCAAAGAGTTGGATACGACTGAGTGAACAGAACTGAATGATGGGAAATGACAGCGTCTTGTCAAATATCTTCACCCATGGGAGTTACAGCAACAGAGACAGTTACAGTTACCATAACAACTGAGAATCATGATATTAGTGCTTTGTTAGTACAGTTGGCTGTTCACGTCAGGTGGTCAAAGTATTAGAGCTTCAGGTTCAGCATCAGTCCTTCCAATGACTCATTGGAAAAGACCCTGATGCTGGGAAAGATTGAAGGCAAAAGGAGAAGAGGGCAACAGAGGATGAGATAGTTGATGGCATCACTGATTCAATGGACATGTACTTGGGCAGAATCTGGGAGATAGTGAGGGACAGGAAAGCCTGGCGTGCTACTGTCCATGGGGTTGAAAAGAGTCAGATATGACTTAGTGACTGAACGATGACAACAGCTCAGAAATAGCCATTGTCACACCCTGGGTGCTTTTTTTAGTTTGGATGAGGCAGTTCCCCTCATTACCTGAGACATGTGTATGGGCTATGTTGTATTGTTGGTTAATTTAATGCAAAGGGTTATTTTCTTCAAGTTAAAATTCCGATCGGCATTTATGTCTCTGAGATGGGCTGAACCTATTGTTGAGATGTGTCAGGTCTTTCATATATAGGAAAACAGACCAGGAAGAAGCCTTAAGGAATGGACAACAAGTAGGCAGCAACAGTTTGCGTAGTCCACAGAATGAAAAGGGGCTTGGGGGTCTCATCAGCTCAGTTCAACACCATCCTGAGTATCTGCGTGCCTGCCTGTGTGTTCAGTCGTGTTGAACTCTTTGAGACCCTAACAGACTGTAGTCGCCAGGCTCTTCTGTCCATGGGATTTCCCAGGCAAGAATAGTGGAGTGGGTTGCCATTTCCTCCTCAGGGATCTTCCTGACCCAGGGATTGGACCTGAATCTCCTGCATTTTCATGTGGGTTCTTTATCACTGAGCCACCTGGGCAGCCCATCCTGAATATTGACTCCAAGCCAAACACTGGCCTTTAGCCAATAGGGCAGATGGAATTTTATGAGCAAACCTTGGAGGTAGGAGATAGTGTGGGAAATGTGGAGAGTGCCAGGCAACTTGGCATTGGTAGGGGGTGAGTCAGCGGCTGCAGGGGTTGAGTCAGTAGGTAGCAGGGGGTGTGGCTTTGGAGGTAGGCAGAAGCCAGATGACGGAGAACCTGCATCAAGACACACAGTGTTTTTTAAGCTTGGAAATCAAATGGTATCTCAGATACAGCTTCATCCCTAGGGCTCTCACTGCCCCAGCTGCCACTACATTTCCATGGACGTGATCTGGTTTTCAGAGTTCCTCATGATCCCCAGGGTTCTGTTTGCATGCATGCTGCCCACATTTTCAGACTTAGCAGTGCTGATGAGATTGTTCCTGGAGATCCAGGGCAAGGAATGTGATCCAGAAGGGAATATCCAGCCCAGGACAGACAGACACATGTTTGATGTCACCTCCAAATGCTGCAGACGAGCTGGAGCAGGAAGGACCTTAGATTTACTGGGTCAAGGCAGTGGTGTTTGTGTCCTTCCTGGACATGCTGCAGTTGCCTACAAGTGCTGGGCTGGCACCAAATATCCTGCTGGTTCTTTGATGGTTCCTCCAGCTGGCAGACTTGGATGGCTCCAAAGGCCATGTGACCCAGCATGGTGTGCCACTCCCCAAGCCACTGGAGTCCCTCCTACTCTGAACTGCAATGTGGAAGTCAGGTGATTATATTTACCCTGGCAACACACGTTCTCAGCAACAGAAGTGGAGCAGTATGGGTTGGTGCATAAATACAGGAAGTTAAAAAAAACAACAAAAGTCACTCACTGGTTTGGAATGAGCATGTAGAATCCACCCAAAAGGCAAAATATTAAACTAGCAAGTAGAACTGTCTCCAACCATGTGAGAGAGACACGCCCAATAGAAATTTTGTTCATATAATGGAATTACGAACAAGTAGAAGACCAAAAACATTTAAAATTGAATGCAGATGCTTTTTTTCCAGTTTTCTAGACACAAATGCTAAGCCTGATATTTGGAGGAGATCTCTCTTTTAGGTACCGGGGAGGTTTTCCTTAAAGTTTCTTGCGACCTTTTTTCCTTTGTTAATTCACTTAGACAAGTTTCCTTGGTTAGTATTTTTTCTTCTCCATAACAAGAATCTGATCAGTGTTCATTTGGTAAGAATTAACAGTGAATTTGTGGGAGTATGGAGAGGTGTTCCCCTCTTTCAAGGGCCATATAGACGCCAAGATAGAAACCATCTCAAACAGAAAAAGTCTACGAGATTGTTGGTACTTGCAGTTCACTCTGGGTCCTGTGGGTGCTGACCACTTTCATCCAAAATGCTTTGAAGAGTATGTTCTGAACTGGACACTTGAGAAGCATACGCTTATGACTATTTTTAACTGTGACTCACAGGAGAGAACTCCAGTCCAACAGCCTGCTCTATGCAGTTTTAATCCATGTTTCATTGTCATTTACACCAGTGCTTTTCTATTAATAAGCGACGGTCTCTGATGATATGACGGGCTTGGTGCAGAATGTAAATCAATGTATTACTTCCTTCAGGGAGAAAGTCAGGCTTTGAAAAACCCGTCTGCCAAACCACAGCATGCTTTGTGAAGGGTTGATATGCAGTGTGGCGCAAGCCCTTTCTCCTGATGTGGGTGGTGAAATCCACAGACCAACCTCTGTCTGCAGACTGCATTTTGACACACACCAGCGTACACATTACTGTCACTTATGTCATCCTTCTAATCTATAACTATTAATGTTTTTATAGATTTTCTTGAAGTATAGTTGATTTACGATGCTGTACCACTCTCTGCTACACAGCAAAATGACTCAGTTATACGCATATATGCATCTTTTTTAAACACTCCTTGTCATTATGGTTTATCCTAGGAGATTAGATATAGTTCCCTGAGGTACACAGTAGACCTTAATAGTTTATCCATTCTAAACGTAATCGTTTGCACCCGCTAGTCCCAGACTCCCAGTCTATCCCACTCTTTCCCTATAACTATTAATCTGTCTTAATTAAAACAAATTTTTTTGGTAACAATTACAAACTTACAAAAAAGTTGGAAGACTAGAAGAATTGTGTACATTGCACACAGAGTGAAACCCTTCCACGTTTCACTCATGATGTGCTTGGTAGCAAACACGCCCTTTCCCAACCACATGATCTAGTCTGTCTAGATCCTGAGTTTCATGTCCTTGACCTTTATGAAGGTTACGTTTCCTAGAATGATCCCTAGCTTAGGCTTATCCTGTGCTTCCTCATGATTAGCCCCAGGTTATGCCCTTGGAGCAGGAACATCAGGAAAGTGCTATTGTGTTTGTGTTGTCCCATTAACTTTGTGCCCCTGTGATAGCTTTTGATCCCTTGATTTTAGAGAGTGTGTCCCATTTCTCCATTGGAAACTTACCTTTTCCTTTTGTAATTAATACATATCATATAAATATCCCATTACTCACTCCACTCTCACATACTTGTTTTAGCTCCCATTGATGTTTCTTGCCTAAATTTATTACCCTGATGTTTGCCAAATAGTAATTTTCTAATTGCATCCTTCTTACACATTTACTAGTGGGCACTGTATTTCAGGAAGGAATTCTCATCTCCCATTTGTAAATGTATCCATTTATAAACAAATAAGTTATTATTCATTATAATCTATTATTCAATGAGTTATAATCCATTATTTTCATTAATTATTTTGATGCTCAAATTGACCTAGATTTTGACAAAAGGAGCCCTGAGAAACAGTCTCCTGTGTCATTTTGACTTGTGCCCAGCATTCTTGAACACTGCCTGCACAACAAGCTATTCCTGGTTTATCTTGTACTTTTCCTGTCCCAGCTATGAATCAGTCAGTTCTCTAAGGAACCTTGGTCCTTTTCATGGAGAATGATATTTAGAAGCCAAGATCTACTGGAGTATTGCTTCTGCCAGGCCCTCCTGACAGAGTTAGGAAATATATGCCTTTTTATACACACATGCAAGCATATATTTGTATGTATTAATACATGCATACCTTTACATCTTTATTTCTGTTTCTCTGGGTCCCCTTATCCTTAATATATTTATTTGCTCAATTCCCTGTGTGTAGCCATTCTCCCTGCCAACATGAGTCTGCCTTCCCACCATGCTCTTGATAGTCTTTGTAAAGATCATCATTCCCAGCTAGCACAGGCTGCCCCTGTCACCCTGCTTCGATACCATCCTTTCCCAGGCCCTGTTAATCCCTTGCTTGTGTCTACCCAATGACTGTTGGACTGAATTAGGATGGAAGGGAAGAAAGGCAAATTTTTGTTTTAAGAAAATCTAACTAAGATTAGAAGAAAAGAGTAAGCAAAGGTTAAATGGAAATTATCTGCAATGGTTGCTTTTTTGTTCACTTTAGGATTTAAACTATTAGGCCATCCACCAGTATGGTACAACTGTTGACATTAAAGGATCTCAAGTGCCTCTAAGTCCAGTTTTGGACTGTAATTACGGCCAGGAGGTGGGGAGGAGGTAGCTGCCTGTGCCTTCTGTGCTGGATTTGGGCCTTGGCTGTAATAGCAGGGACAGGACTGTCAGCATAGAATACTTGTTGGCTGGTCTGTACAAGTATCATGCCTAATGAAAGAAGGACAAAAACAAACAACTTTTTGTTTTTTATTTTTTTGATTTTTTTTTTGTTTGTTTTGATTTTTTTCAGTGGTTCTCACCAAGAGGTTATACTTTTTTTTCCCCAAAGTGGCCTTGACCTCTGCTGAAATAAGCACCAGAAAAGTGAATGTGTTCCCATGATTGGTAATGACAGTTCACATTTCCTGTCACTTGGGCAATAAGTAGTTGCCAGCCCTTCAAGTTGATTGTAAGCTCCTTGAGGGCAAGGGACAGGATGGTTACTTACGTAATCACCCACAGTGACTTGTAATCAGTGGCTGACTGGTGACTGATGAATTAAGGTTTTATTCTCCTCATTCTCCACCCAGCTAGACCTAACACTGGGGGGAGCATGTCTATTTTTCTATCATGTTCTAGTCACCTCCATTGTTCACTTGGTAGAAAGCCTGAAATCTGGAAACTTCTGAACTGGTTAAGGGAGGCAGAAGCAGAAATCAACCTTTTAAAATTTCATCTTGTTGTCCTGCCTTCCTCCTTGCCTCCCTCCCTGCCCCTGATTGAAAGCCCAGCAGAAGATGATGCAAGAACGACTTCTGGGGACTTCCACGGTGACCTAGTGGCTGAGAGTTCACCTTCTAATGCAGGGAGTGCAGGTTCAATTCCTGGTCAGGGAGTTAGGATCCCACATGCCTCTTGGCCAGAAAACAGAAACAACAACAACAAAAAATAAGCAGCAGCAATATCATAACAAATTCAATATCATATCAAATGGTTCACATTTTAAAAATCTTAAAAAAAAAAAAAAAGAAAGACTTCTGATCTTGGTAGGTAAATAGCCCTGCTGCTGAATTGTGCTTCCTCAAGTTCAGAACCAGCCAAGTGACAGGACATCCAGGCTCAGGACTGCAGTCAGAGCCCTGGTTGTAGGCTGGCTTTCCCAAGAACTTTCTGTTCAGCTTTCATCAAGTCTCCTAACCTCCCTGGGCCTCATTGTCCGCATCTGTAAAACTGGAGATTGGAACTCATGGTCTCCTAACAGCCCCTGGTTCTGCAATTGTCTTACTCAGGCCTTATGAAATACTTTGATTCATGGACACATCCTGAATGAGAGCACAAGGGTAGAAAATTGACAGGGAAAACTGAGAGTGAAAGTGTAATTTATGATAACACTAAGACTATTCTCCGATGCGCAAACCAAAACCTCTTTTTTTCAGTGTGTGTGTGTGTTGCTGCTGCTGCTGCTAAGTCACTTCAATTGTTTCCGACTCTGTGCGACCCCATAGACGGCAGCCCACCAGTCTCCTTTGTCCCTGGGATTCTCCAGGCAAGAACACTGGAGTGGGTTGCCACTTCCTTCTCCAACGCATGAAAAGTGAAAGTGAAGTCGCTCAGTCGTGTCTGACTCTTAGCGACCCTATGGACTGTAGCCTACCAGGCTCCTACGTCCATGGGATTTTCCAGGCAAGAGTACTGGAGTGGGGTGCCATTGCCTTCTCTGGTGTGTGTGTGTATTTGTTTGAAATTATAGGAAGAACTATAGAAAACCACTTATAGCTGCTGCTGTAGATTATTTTTAAATTTTTATGAAAAAATAATTTCTAGAATAGCTAAAATAATCATGAAAAAGAAGAACAAAGTGGGAAGGTTCAATCCCTGGTATTAGGTCTGACCATACAGCTAGAGTGATCAAAGCTGTGTGGTATTGGCGGAGGGACAGACATATCCATCAAGGAGCAGAATAGAGAACCCAAAAATCAACCACACAAATATGCCCAACTGCTTTTCAGTGACGATGCAAATTAATTCAATGGAGGAGAGAAGGCTTTTTCAGCCAGTGGGGGTAAAACAAGTGGATATCTATAGGCAAAAAGAATGAACTCTGAGCTAAGGTTCTCATAGAAAAGTTAAAATGAATTGAATATTTGAATTTAAAATGTGAAACTATAAAACTTTTAAAGGAAAATAAGGGGAAATCTTTGGGTTCTAGGGCTGTCAAAGAATTCTTAGACTTGACCCCAAAAGCATGATCTCATAAACGGGTAAAAATTAAACCGATAAAAAGTAAAAAATTTTGCTCCGGGAAAGTTCATGTGAAGAGGGTAAAAAGGCAAACTACAGAATCAGAGATGATATTTTCAACCTACACATCTGACAAAGGACTAGTACAGACAATATATAAAGAACCCTCAAAACTCAACATTTAAAAGAATTCCCAAAAATCTAATAGAAAATGGGCAAAAGACATGAACAGTTATTTCAGCATAGAAGATAATAATGGCAAATAAGCACATGAAAAGATGGTCCACAGAATTAGCCATTAGGGCAATGCAGATTAAAGCCACTGCTAGCAACATACACCTGTTAGAATTGCTAACTACAAAATAGTGACACCACCAAAATCTGATAAACATGTAGAGAAATTGGATACATCACCGGTGGCATTGTAAAATAGCATAGCCACCTGGAAGAAAGTTTGGCAGTTTCTTATAAAACTAAACATAGGGCTCTTCCCTGGCAGTCCAGTGGTGAAGACTTTGAACTTCCAGTGTTTTCCTCTGTAGAGGCAAGGGCTTGATTCCTGGTCAGGGAGCTAAGATTTTGCGTGCTACTCTGTGTGGCCAAAAAATGAAAACAACAACAACAAAAAAACTCAGAAAAATAAACACAGGACTACCATGTGACCCTGTAGTTTCATTCTTGGGCATTAACCCCAGATCAGTGAAAACAAGTTCACAGAAAAACCTATATATGAATATTCATAACTGCTTTATTCCTAATAGCCCCAAATTAGACACAATGGAATTGCTTTTTGGTGTATTAACGGTTAACCAAACTGTGGGGTATCTATACCAAGGAATAATACTTAGCAAGAGACAGAAACACTTTTGATCCATGGGACAAGTAGGCTGAATCTCCAGGGAAGTATGCTGAGTGGGAAAGACAGTTCCCAAAGATTACATACTATGTGATTCCATTTATATAACATTTCTCGAAATGACACAGTTTCAGAGACGGAGAGCAGAGAGGTGGTTGCCAGGGTCAAGGACTCAGCGGGCGGGGCGGGGGGTGCAGGGAGAGGCAGAGCAGGGAAGAGAGGCCGTGTGCCTGTAAAAGGCCATGAGAGATCCGCGTGGTGGTGGAAAGGGTCTCTGCTGCCTGCACCCGTGTCCGAATCCTGAGTGTGACGTTACGTTATGGTTTTGCCAGATGTTCCCATTCGGGTAATCTCAGTAAGGAGTACTCGGGCTCTCTCTATTATTTTTAAAAATTGCATGTGAATCTACCATTATCTCAAAATAACAAGGCTTAATTTAAAATAAAGAAACATTAGGCTTCTCTTTGGGCTTAGTTTGATACAAGTCAGTGGGGGAAAAGACTTGAATAACCATTGGAGAGATTATAAATAGCTTGGTGACAGTGATGTGTCTTTTTCTTCCTACATCTGCCAGAGTACTTGGCCCCCATCACAATCTTACCCATAGAAGCACTCAGTCATTTTGTTGTACTGTCAGTAAGGAGTAGAAGTTGCCATGTCGAGCAGTTTATTTTTTGTATTTAAGTGTAAGACATGCAGGTATAATAATAAGCAAGTCAGATGTGGTTCTGTGTCAACAAGCCAATGATTTTTTGTGAAACATGGATAGTTCAGTTCAGTTCAGTTCAGTCGCTCAGTCGTGTCCTACTCTTTGCGACCCCATGAGTCACAGCACGCCAGGCCTCCCTGTCCATCACCAACTCCCGGAGTTCACTCAAACTCATGTCCATCGAGTCGGTGATGCCATCCAGCCATCTCATTCTCTGTCGTCCCCGCCTGGTAGTTAACCTTGATAATAAAACCATAACATAACCAAAGTCCTTTTGCATAATTTAAGTTTAAATTATTGTGTTTTCCTCCCATAGAGGGTTTCCTTGTTAGCTCTCTTTTGTTTTATTTTACAGAGTATCCTTGACCCACATTCACTAGCATAGGAAACAGGGGCAGTGTACTCTGGGCTTGAAGGCAAAGGTCCTCACTTCTATTTCAGAAGCTCAGGGCTCTTAGGAAGTGTCTCAGGAATCTGGGGAGCGGGGAGAGGGCTGTTGATCCCTTCCTGTGGTATCTACCTTGGGCAGTTCCCTCTCTATCTATTTTGCAAATTGGGTTCTTGTAAGATTGGTTTAAGAACAGATGTCAGTGCTTCATAAAACCTTTGAACCGCCACTGGTTCACGGTTCCTCGGGGCTGAAGTTGCAGTCAGAACCCAATGTCTCAAATCCCCCATCTGGGGAGATAGTGCAGAGGCTGAGCAGATAGCTGTGAGGGTTTTGTGTAGGGGAAGAGGCACCAGTGCCTGGCGGCGTTCTGTCTCTCCTGCTGCAGCCACTGCCAACCGGGTTGGGCATTCAATGTTGCCTCTGCAACACTGAGAGAGAACACACCGCCTGCAGAAACTCTGGGGTAGAGACTCAACATTTCAAAGCAGGAAAACGAACCAGTGGGAGAAGGATGCTTGCAGAGAAAACACATTTTGATTCTTCTTTTCAGTCTATATGTGTGTGTGTGAGAGAGTAGTAGCAGTAGTAGTAATATAACATGTACATGCACGCTAAGTCCCTTCAGTCGTGTCTGACTCTGTGACCCTGCAGACTGTAATCTGTAACTGGCCAGCCTCCTCTGTCCATGGGATTATCCAGGCAAGAATACTGGAGTTGTAACATACGAGAAACGTAAGTCTGGAGGACCCAAGATAGTGAGGTCACCGATCAGTTGGTAAGAAAAGCAACTGGAGACTGGAGAATCCAAACTAACAAATGCTTCTCGCATGCGGAATGTGCAAAGCAGTGTGCAAAAAAGAATTTGTGAAGATATCTGGCAGATATTTCAGGGTTTGTTTCAATAGGCAATTGATGAATGGCGAATAATTAATACTAAAATAAATTGTAATAAAATGGTGTGATAAGATCAGCAAAATGCCACCTGGCTAATTCCACATTCAAATGGGACCAAGATGTCCACCAAGGCACTGAACGAGGTGGGCCGTGGGAGTGGGGGCGGGGAGTCATTTTCTTTCTGCAGTGCAGGTTGTGACGTGTGATGTGTCCACGTTCCCTGAAAAGGAGTGAACTGGGGAACGCTGAACTCCCCTTGGATGTATCAGAGCTCCATAAAGACATTTCGAAGTCCCTGCAGCACTCATACTGGGATCCTCTCCACACTGTCACCCTTCCTTCAGCACTGGCTGGTGGTGATTGCCAGCTGTAGGAGGTGACAAAACTTGAAGAGCCTGTGTGTCCACATCACCAAGATGGCCACTGGCAAGGGAGAGGGGATCTTCAGAGTCCGTGCCCAGAGCATTTTGGAGATGAATTTCTACTTGTTTGGTCTTCTGTGGTGCTTAAGGCCTCTTGAATGTGCTGGGCCAGAGATAGATGAGCTGAGACTCTGTGGTTTGCAAAATTCCTGGGAGCACTTCAGTAGTAAATACTCTGGCGACTGGGGCTTGGAATACTACGAGATTCAGCCTGTGTCTCAGTCCACAGGGAACATCTTTCTTGGGGAGCTAGGCTGTGCATGCCCTATTTTGGGGCCCCAGGGTGGGGGTGGAGAGACATAGGACATAAGCCCAAACCATTAATAACCCCTTTCCTTTTAAATTCTCTGCTTTTAAGAGTGAATTGGCTGAAGTTTCCAGAGGGCTTTTGGCCATCAACACTACCATTAGGAAACAAACATAACCAACAAAAACACATTGAAACCACAGACAAAATCACTACTCTGATATAAGCCATCTCCCCAAAAGCACTATCCAGCCAGAGTTGATTCTGGCCCATGACTCGCTGGGGTTTTCTCTCTTTTTTAATCATTCTTTTCTTTTTTTTTTTTTTTATGGCATTAAAAAATAGTTTCTCCTGGCTTTTTAAATTTTTTAGTTATTATTTATTTATTTTTGGCCGAGTGGCATACAGGATCTTGGTTCCCTAACTAGGGATTGAACACTTACTCCCTGCTTTGGAAGCAAGTAGTCTTAATCACTGGATGGCCAGGAAAGTTCCATAAGTTCCATGGCTGGGGCTTTCAGAGTTCCTTGAGGTCTAAGGAGATCCTTGAGTCTAGGATAGGTGAGCCTGGCAGGCCGGACACAGTAGGGCTTGCCCATCTGCTGGTTTCCATGAGTGCTCCAGGGTCATTCAGAGCACCCCTGTTCATTCTCAAAAGCATCCCAGTTTAGACCATAAATTATATGGTGTTTAAACAAACAAACTGGAAAGTTGACTCTAGGCCTCAGCCGAGGGGTTACAAGTCTCCTCTGAGGGCTCACTCTATGTGATTCTTCAACCGGGGTCGGCAAACTACAGCCCTTGGCCAGTTTGCATTTGGCACACGGCTGAGAATGGTTATTATATACATATATTAAAAAGAAAAAGAATATGTGACATAGGTAAACATGATGTGCAAATCCTAATGTAATAACTATCTGGCCCTTTACAGGGAAAGGCTGCCAAGCCCTGATCTAGCTACCTGATCTCGCATTTGGCATAGAGGCCCAGGGTCCTGGATCATTGTTGTCTTTGGCTCCAAAGAAGAATGAGTATTATGCATCCTCTTCCTACCTTGTCTCGACTCAAGTCTGGCACAGGCTCTGATACTGGGGAAGTGTCTGGGGAGTGTCACCTACCAGATAACCTCATGTGGACGAAGAACTCTGTTGAGATTACTTGTTTCCTCTCCAGCAATGGGTGATGTTGCAGGGGAAGAAATGAGGGTTAGGAGGTCCTGGGCCACAGGTGAAAGGCAGTGTGGGCTCTGAATCCTTAGATGCATGGGTAAATGGGGCCCTTTTGTGGTTTCCTACCATCAATCACATCCTGCTGTCCAATGGGGCCCTGCTGCTGCTGCTGCTGCTAAGTAGCTTCAGTCGTGTCCAACTCTGTGCGACCCCATAGATGGAAGCCCACCAGGCTCCCCTGTCCCTGGGATTCTCCAGGCAAGAACACCAGAGTGGGTTGCCATTTCCTTCTCCAACCAACTGGGCCCTAGGATACCCAAATCTTTTAATGTTGACCTTCATGCTTCGCTATGGTCAGTGGTCCTTGCCGTATGCCCTGTGTGTGTAAAGATTCTGCATGTGTGTTCAGGGACTTCCCTGGCTGTCCAGTGGCTAGGACTCTGCACTTCCACTGCAGGAGGGGCATGGGTTCGATCCCTGGTAGGAGAACTAAGATCCTGTCAGCCATGGGGTGCAGCCAAAAAAACAAGATGCAGGTGTTCATGCCTCCCCAGGGAGCACGAGGAACTTCTTTTCAGAATCACCATTTTAGTCTCAGTTCCATGAAAGAGCCTCTAGTTTTGGGGGACAGTTCTTGGAAAAAGAAAAAGAGACTCTCATGCACAGTCCCCTCAGCTTTTTCACCAACCGGCTCTATGACTCTCAGGAACACACCAAGGGCCTTTGCCTCTTAATCCATAAAAAGAGCTCCCAGATAGCCCTTCCAGCGTGAACACTGGTGGTTTTCTGAAGTCCACACCATCGTCTGGAATGCTCTTGTTCCTGTGATCCTCACAAAGAATGCAAAGTGTATGTGGCACTTCTTACAGGTTTATATTTAGAAGCATTTTAAAAGCAAACATGTTGGCCAACTCTAAGAAGTACTCAGGGCACTGCCAGAGCCCCTGGTTACCTTATTCCTGCTAAAAATACTCAGAACCCCATCAGTAGAGCAGTTGACAGGGGGTGGCAGGGTCAAGGTCAGACGCCAGGCTTACTGACTGCTGATATCCCTGACAGTACCACCCACCAGTTCCCACGGCTCCTAGAGGACTCACCTAAAACGTGACTGTCTCATACAGGGTTGGGTAGAAACAGTACCTAGATGACCTCCCTGGTGGCACACTGGGGTAGAACACGCCTACCAATGCAAGGGACACAGGTTTGATCTCTGGTCCGGGAAGCTGCCACTGAGCAACTAAGCTCATGTTTCCCAACTACTGAAACCTGCTCACCTAGAGCCCATGCTCCACACAAGAGGCCACCGCAGTGAGAAGCCCATACTCTGCAACTACAGAGTAGCCCCGGATCACCGTAATTAGAGAAAGCCCGCATGTATCAATGTAGACCCTGCACCCAGTATGGCCAAAACTGAAGTTAAAAAAAAAAAAAGAAAGAAACAGTACCTAGACATGGCCTTGCCCATAAGCAATAAATATGCCATTGAATTATTCACAGAGCTGGATATTTGCTATTTTGGGGACGTTGCTCTAGAAAAGCAGTTTGGCTTTTTTTTTTTTTTTTCCTTGTTTCTTTTTACTCTAGACATCTCCTGAATGTCCCTCTCACAAATGAGAATTATGTAATGATTATGAAAACCACACTGTATCTCAAGTCGACATTCATAAAAACGAGTGTTCTTTTTTTCCCCCCTTATTTCTGGAAAGCCAAAACATGGGCAGTGTTTGCCAGGCTTGAGAAAGACAGTTATGCTTGTAGCTCGCTTTGGGCACTTATTGACCAGGTGCTAAAACTGAAAATGCTCTTTCTACGGCAGAACCACCGCTGCCTTTCCCCTGTAGCTGAGACTGATTGGCAGGAAACATCTGGCAGCAGTTGACCTTGCCTGCATCCCATCTTCAGAACTTCGAAATAAAACATCTCTGAACTCTTACTTAGGGTGAATGTGCTGCACCCATGGAGGCAGGGCCCCACTAGGATCTGTGTGGTTTGCTGGTTGCAAAGTCTGTCTGATGAAGCAGCTCAAAGTTATGATAGCTGCTTATTAGTTTTTGCACTGTTGCATACTCTAAACCAAAAACACTCGTCAAGAGCAAGTGAGAGGGTAGGAAGAGACCTGCTCTCAGATCATTAAAGACGATTCATAACAACTCAGGCCCCTGTGCCTCTTCCCTGGCAATCACTTTCTTAGTTGTAATCAGCCTTGGCTGCTTTAACAGCTTAAAAAGCAAGTACTCCTTTCTCTGCATCTTCCAGCTTTTCAGCTTAGCCACTGATTGTGTCCTAGCCCTTTTGGAAACTGGCTTTCTATATGTGGAAACACACTGATTGAAAATGTTCCTCCTCAACCTCTGACTCTAAGAGAGTCAGTTTTAAAATAGGACACTTTCCATTTTGGGTTTTCTACCTTTATTACATTTTTGCATTTGAGATTCAAACAAATCACTCTCTTATACCACACACAAGGCATCCATTCTTGTGATTTTTAAAGTGCATTTCCCCTTTTTGTACAAAAATATGTATTTCTTAAAAAGAAGCCTGTGGAACTTTCTCGACAAGGCACTTTTAGGCATGAAAATGAAGTTGAGTCTCCAGTTCTACATTCACATAGAAGTAAGAGTGGACTGCCACCATCACAGCTGTGTTCTTGGAGTCCTCACAGGTCCAGCCGACTTTAGAAACTGATAAACAAGACGAAAAGCATCCACAGCTTTACAACTAGCGCTCCAATGCTTTACAACCCTAACAAGGAAAAGCTGCCCATCCACACAGCTGTCTGTCCCTCCCCGTTCAGATGTGTCCCAGTTCAGGAAGTGAAGATATGCTGGCAAGGTGTCTTCAGATGACCTGAGAGGTCCCATTGTAAGTATAACATCTTAGCCCCAATGTCCATGGTCATTTCAGGAGAGACGTCAGGACCTCCTAGGGCAGAAGCCATAGTGCTTTCTCTAGCAAATCACATCCTGTCGAGGGCTTTGACAGAAGGACACTGAAGTTTTCACTCACTGTCCATTGAGAGGGAAACCCCAGCCCACGGCACTTCTGAAAAGTGAGCAAAAACTTCTTGGGGGTTTATTCACATGTGTATATATATAGAAGTCATTTAGCATCCCACTGACTACAAGTAATGCTTGTTTTTAAAAATGTCAAATGATATTCAAAGATCAAAACCACAAAACACTCTTTTAGCAGTTTAAAATTTACATCTTTAGAAAAAACATTGAAAGAGTAATGTTTTGCCACCGTTCAGATTCAATCTTAGAGAATACACTCTACCCTGACTCTGAAATCGTTTTAATCTGTGGAGAACTACATAACTTCACTGTTTCTCACCTGTAACAAGAACAGTTGAAGAAAAAAACAATCTTGCCCAAATGCTGCCATCTTCCAAGAAGCACTGAAAGCTTATTGTATAAAATCTATCTTAAGAGCACCTAGTTTATTTATTGCACCTAATTTGCAAACGCTCCCCAGGACATGTGGGGGAATAAATATGAAACAGACATGAAGCTGCCTCCCCGCCCCTGGACAGCTCCGCCACTGGCAGAAGGCTGGTCCTTTGGTGGGGGGGGCAAGTTGGGAAGGGGGCCGCTTGTCACCCTAACCAAGAGGGTCAGACCTACAGGTCAGGCTGCAGTCATGTCTCCAGATAAGAAAACTGTCCCTTTCTCAAGGGCATAGACATATTACTGCTGGTGAGTTAGGAACTGAGGAGAGAGCCCCTGGGAGCAGGTCCTGAGGCCAGCTATTGATATCCTGGGAGAGAACTGGCCCCAAAGCAGACAGCATGCATGCGTGCTAAATCACTTCAGCAGTGTCCAACTCTTTATGACTCTATGGACGGTAGCCCGCCAAGCTCCTCTGTCAATGGGATTCTCCAGGCAAGAACACTGGAGTGGGTTGCCATGCCCTCCTCCAGGGGATCTTTCCAACCCAGAGATCAAACTTAAGTTTTCTGCATTAGCAGGTGGGTTCCTCACCACTAGCGCCAATGTGGGAAGCCCCAGAGGAGACAGACTGACTGGTGAAGAGGAGACTGTGCTCTTCAGAGGCCAAAACCTCACTGCCTGACAATGCAGCCAGGGAGCTTGGGCAGGCACTTGCTTTAATCAGAGAAGGGTCTTTCTGTGCCAGCAGGTAAGGACTTGCCTGGCGGGGTGAGCAGCCCAGGTACATTGGTGAGGGGGTTTGTAACCAGTGCCCCCAGCAGAAAAGCTGGGGTGAGCTGGGAGGAAATAAGGGGAGGGGGAGGGTTTGTGGTTGCTTTGACAGAGATACTTATCACTGAATTACCATTTTTCAAATTTTGACACGGGAATGCCTTCAGATCACAATGACTGGAAACCATACAGAAGCCACTTGAGGCACTTTTCTTACTAACAGAGAACAATCTGGTCATAAGGAAATGATAGTACACTTTGTACCTTTCATAAATTGCAGGAGGGAGGGGACTTCATAAAGCAAAATAAATTCATGAAAAAAATATAAAATTAGGTTTGCGTCCAAATGGAGCAGATTTACACTCTTGTATAACAATTCTGATCACCAGATTTGTAATACAATCTTGTCTGTGTACTGGATGTAAGACATGCTTACATAAAACTCAGTTCTGCCCAATGCCAGCATAAGAAAAAAATGTGATTGTCTCTTAAATTATATTAGCATGTAATCCCCCAGTGCTGGCCACCTGGGAGAGACATAAAAAACAAAGCACTAGGTTGCAGACTAATCGCAGCCAGTTTTAGGGGTAAGAACTCTGTGGAACACCACTTAAGAGCATTTTAAAAAATCAAAACATTTTAAAGTTCAAAAAAGAAAAGGAAAAAAACCCAACCACAAAACTCTAGGAGCCAAGACACTCAAGATCTGCTCAATGCTGATTTACAAAAGCCACAGAAGCCAGGAGGTCTCTTCCAACTGATCTGGAGAATGCAAGCGAAAGAAGGCTCTTTGCACGCAGAGTCCAGGGTCTGTGTCCCCAGATCTAGGGAGTAGGGCATCCCGTCTCCTGTCTCCCCTTAGGAAGGCCTCACTTTAGTAAGATCAGGCAGAAGAAAAACGAGGAGGTCCTTTAATTAAGTTCTGAAAATAAAAACAAAACCCAAACCTTCTACAAATACACATATAAAAGTACTTTTTAAACACTCCCAAGTATAACAATGAATCTTGCCCAAGAAAAATCACAGGGTTTGGGGATCCATCAGACGAGGAAAGTCCTAGGAATCTCACAACAGTGTGAACCAACAGACTTAATGCTTTAGTCCAATGTGGTTAAGAACAATGAGTCTATGATATTTCAGAGTTGGCAAACAGTAAAAATAAAATCTGAGAACTTGGTGAGGTTTTTCTCCCCATCCCTTTCCACACCCACACACCATAAATAAGAACAACCAAATCAAAGTCCGTGGGGGCTGGTAAAGTGTTGTTTACAACGTAGATATTGTAAATCACAGTCAAAATACAACCAAATGTTTTCTGGAGGTGTGGAGGATATACTGAATCTGCAAATCCAAACGAACCAAACACGGCGTAAATGATGACTCTCCAGGAAAAGAGATTCTAAAATCCTCTTGTGAAGAAAGAGACACAGGCAAGCCAGCTGAGCAAGTTACAACAAGTCTTGTAACCAAGCTGTCCAGTGACTCAGGGTAAGAGTGAGGGCTTAGAAAGCTCCCCCAAAGCCAAGAGGAGAAGCTAAGTGTCCCACTCATGCCTGTCCTGCTGGCATCAGCCTAGTGTGCCATTGGTGACACTGCCCAGGAGCCAGCTGACTTCCCATAGCTGGTGTGTCGTCCTCTGCTGGGCGGTCAAAGCGGGGTCAGAAAGAGGAAATGCCCGTCTCCATCACAAGTTGATCGACCTGTATCATCTTTTCCTGAGCATCAGCTGAACTGTGGAAGAAAACCAAGTGCACAAAAATGCAGAGATAAAGTGTGAAGCCCATGGAGACACAGGGCAGCTGCAATAGGTGAGAGGCCCTGGCTGGGCCGCGAAGACCCCCAGAAGAGGGGCCACAGGGAGGACCGAGGGCCTGCCAGATGACTGACTTCCCACACCCAAGAGGAGAGGGACTCCTTATCATTGAGCCAACATCCTCTGGCCTGGCCAGGGCTGCCCACAAGCCTGGGTCCCATCCAGACCCTTTCCAGCATCATTCTGCTCAGACAGACCCTCATTGCCAAACGGACCAGCACAGCCATCTCCTCCAAGCGTGAACCCAGTTCTGTGATCTAAACCTGGCTGTCTTGGCTGATTGAAGGAGAAAAGTGCCTAGGATCCTTTACTTTCAAAACTGTGTCTGATGGCAGTTCAGCTCTTCTCCGGGCTTCCCGCTCCATCTCAGGATGACTGCAGCTCGGGTCATCTGCGCCCACCAAGCCCGGCTCCATCCCAGGCTGTCACTAGTAGTATGGCCCAAGCTTCTCGTATCCTAAATAACTAGGCCACTCTGGAAACAGACCGTAGGAACACCGAGGGCTTCCAAACTGGTCAAAGGCTATTTCAAAATCTGGTCCGTTTGGCGGCTGGGCTGTTCCCTGGGTAGACTGCAGCTCCGCCCGGATGATCCTATAGTTTTGGCCTTTGTTACTGTCCCAGTACGTCTGTCCATTGCACTCGTAGCATACGGCGAACTCCATCCTCTCGTAAGACTGAATTTTCTCAGGCAAGCTTATGTCAAAGGAGAACGTGTCCTTGTCTGAACCCGCGTACGTGTCCTTCACGTACCAACAGGGAAAGTCTGTGAAGCTCTTCCAGGTGTCAAAGGTCATCCGGACTTTCACGGTCTTCTCGAAGGCAAGGTTCTGCACCTTCACGGTGCCTGCAATGGACCTGTCCTTCAGAACGCAGTTCTCCAGGCACACGTGGTCGGTCTGAAGCCGATTTCTGAAGTCCAGGTAGTCTGCCGATGGCTGCGAGAAATCCAGCACAAAGCTCTCGCTCTCCCCTGTCGTGAGGCTCACGATGCTGTCCAGGAGCTCGGTGATGTTCAGCGGAATATCTAACGGGTCATCGAACTCGGAGAACACCTTGACCATCGTCAGGGCCAGCCCCTGGTTGTCGGCAAACGACACCCGCTTCTTCACCTTTTTCTCCTGGACCGTGGGGGCCACCGTCCCACTGGCTTCATTCTTGCCGCTCAGCTGAATACAAGGCCTCAGAGGTTTGCTTGGCTTTGGGGCGATCTGGAAGGCGAACCGCTCTCTGCGCAAGGAGGGGGCCATGCAGCTGTACCTGCACTCGATGTCCACGGCCATCACGGGGCTAGAGGAACACGCTAGAACCCTGGCCAAGAGGAAAGGCAGAAACAGAAAGGTCAGACAGCCATTCAGACTCATCCTTCCCACAGGGACCGGCAAGCTGCGTTTGCCTTCATCTCCACCCACGTGGCCACAGCTCACTGTCAAGGGTGGTCCAGTGTGACCATGGTTTCAGGGGAGATTAAAAGTGTAAGCGGAGGGTGGGCAGGGAGACAGGCCCAAGGTTAGAACCAAAGAAGTATGGAACCACTGGTCTTAAAACCAGTTCATGGGATTCCCTGTCAGGACTTCTTGAGGCCTTCAGTACACTGATGATTGTGGGGATTAATGAAAACAGCATGCTGTTTGTGGAGTTTCCAAAACTTATTCCTAATGAGGGAAGCCTCCATTTTTTCTGGAGCACCTTGCTGAACACAGTTTGGTAAATCCTGCTTTCATCCAATAAAAAGAAATTAATTCATCCCACAAATACTGATGGTTGTTTGCTATGTGCCAGGCATGAAGCCAGACCCTGGATTCAGTAGTGAAGACAGACCCCAACCTGTCTTCATTCAATGTCCAGTAGATTTTTATATTCTAGTATGTTTTTTAAAAAGTGCCAGCAATTTAGTATTTTTAGACCTTTCATATCAGGGAATAATTGTTTTTTTCTACAGTGAAAACAGACTCTATAAGAATAAAAAGCAAAGAGAATCATGCTAAAGATTACGTTGAATCTGACTTCATAAAAACAATGTTTTTTCTATAAGGGAATAAAGTACATAAAACTGAAAAAAAAAAAAAAAGAACAAGACAAACTGGGAAAATATTTTCCAAAAAGCATGGCAGCAAACTGTTAATACCTTAATATATAAAGAGGTTTTATAAAATAATAACAAAGTCAAATATTCCATGTAGAAAAACGAGCAAAGAGCACAAATAGACAATTCATGGAAGAAATTTAAAAGTGGCTCATAAATATGCAAAATGTCAAAGCTTGTAAGTAATTTAAGACATTTAGATTAGAAAATAGTGCCTATTTTTACCTAATGAGTTAGGAAAGAATTTTAAAAGCTAATACAAATATCTGTATTAGTCCAAATGGCACAAAATTTCTAAATCCTATACTTTCAGGTTCTTATATCACATACAGGTGTTAAACTTATGGGAATAATTTAAAATGCTTGAAGATTAATGTATTAAATTGTTCAACACAACATTAAGTGGAGGGGGAAATGTGAGAAAATAAACTAAATGACCAATAACAGGTAGCCAATTAAATCAAATATACTATATTCATGTGATACAATTTTATATCATCATTAAAATCATTATTTGTAAAAAAAAGATTTAAAAGGCATAAAAATTCATAATATAAGATTAATGTAAAAAATGGGTTTCCTTAATAGCTAAGTTGGTAAAGAATCTACCTGCAATGTAGGAGACCCTGGTTTGATTCTGGGGTTGGAAAGATCTCCTGGAAAAGGGATAGGCTACCCACTCCAGTATTCTTGGGCTTCCCTTGTGGCTTAGCTGGTAAAGAATCCATCTGCAATGCAGGAGACCTGGGTTCGATCCCTGGGTTGGGAAGATACCCTGGAGAAGGGAACGGCTACCCACTTCAGTATTCTGGCCTGGAGAATTCTATACAATCCAGTCTGTACAATCTATACAATCAAGTCTATACTACACAGTCCATGGGGTCACAAAGAGTCGAACATGACTGAGCGACTTTCACTTTCAATGTAAAAAATGGAGAAGGTAAAATTATACAGAGAGACTAGACTTGTAGGGCAAAATCATTACATATATGCACAGAAAAAAGACTAGAGATATACTTAAAACTGTCAAAATATCAAGGTGATGGGATTTCAGGAAATTTCTGTTTTCCTGCTTTGTACTGTCTTAACTTTTCTAAAATAATAGAACTTCTCTAACCAAGAAAACAGAACGAATATAGTAAAACATCTCAGATATCTTAAGATTTGCCAAAACTCACCCAACACTATTGCCACACTAGAGCCAAGCCGTTTGAATTTCTAATTACCATGGCAAATTGATATCCTGATTTGACAGTTCCAAAGGGCTAACTGAATAAGTCAGTGATGAAATCTGGATGAAAATCTTTGGTCTGAGAATCACAGAACACAGGATCTGGATGAGTTGCCAATCATGTCTTCCCACATGGCAAAGGCTCCAGTGTGGCAACAGTGTGTGGTGGTATGTTGGGGTACCAACTCTCAGGCCTCCCCTCCTCTCCCCTCCATGGGGGGTGCTATGCTGTGGATTGAAAATGGTAGTTCAGGAGAAAGACTGGCAAACGTTGCTCATCTTTTGACAAGAGTGGAGATCACTGGTCTCACAAACAATACCAGACCCATAAATAATATCTGCTCTTCAGCTTCTGATTTTGATGATCAAATATATAAAGAAAAATGAGAAAGTATGAAGACATATTGGGTTTGATCCCATTTTCCAAAACAAGCAAACAAAAAAATAGCACTTCCTCGGGATGCAGGAATCACTTAGTGATGACCAAGTGGAGAAACCCACATGTTCAGAGACAAAACAATAATAACACAAGTACCTGTATCAGTCTGAAATGGCCCAACCTTTCTAAATGTTTTTATCTTAATTTATAGCCAGAAAGTAGCCATCAAGATGCATTTTAAAGGATATCTGTGTTACTGTTTCTCCTCTAACAAAGTGAAACAAGTGAAAATTTTAGGAGCAAATTGGCTGTTATGTTTGTTTACACCCATGCAATTGTTCTGGAAAGGCAAGTTCTGACTGAACTGGGCAAGACAGCTTTAAAAAAAAAATGTCAGTGGGGGGTTCACTAAGGGGTTCAATGTAAAACAAACAAACACCAGAAAACCCTATACCTTAAAAGTAATTCAATTTTTCTTTTCCTCTGATCATTGCAAAACTCTGTTAGAATGCACTGCAATCATTCAGTTCTACTTTTAACACAGGTAGTTTTTGTTTTTTTGGATGAATTGTTAATTAAAAATAACCAAACAGCAGGCAAAGCTGCGCATCCCAGCCCTTCCTCCTCTGCCCACCCCTGACAACCTGGGTATGAACTAAGGGAGGAGGGGTTCCTCCTTGGCCACAGCAGCTTCCTCCAGGCCTGAGTCAGCACAAGGTCAACTGCAGGCTCTCTACGTGCATCCAGCAAGCCTGCAAACCACCCTCATGCGTGCTTTCCCGCACAACCTTAAAACAGATCATTAGAAAATAATTGGGGAGCTCTCAAAATATTGTGGAAACAGAATTCTAACACAAGGGGATCAGCGAAAGCAACTGCACACTTGCAGTCAACTGCAATTGCTCTCAAGTTCTAACCCCGCCGGTTAGAGAGGCTTAGTTGAAAGCCTTGGTGAAGTTTCAGTACTTGGACCCAGAGGTATAAATGTACCCCTGGGATCCCTTTTATCACCGAGCTTTAAGAACGGCGAGCTAGGGGGTTGAGGAGGTGAGTCTGGAGTCGGAGCCAGACTCCACTGGCACTGTGGACTGGAATTAAACAAACGATTCCACTGGCACTTTCTAGAGTGGAATTGGTTGTGTGACTTTCTCCATGAAAGGCAAAAGGAAGGTGAACCACCTGGGGGCCCAGGCGTTCCTCTTGGGCTCCAGCCCAGAATCCCTTCACTTTTCCGGTGTCACCAGAGCTGGACGGGAGGTCACTAACCCCTGTGGCCTCAACAGAGAGTGCAGTCTGACTCTTGGCTCCCTTGTCCGTCTACAGGTAGATTCCAGTTTTTATTTACCAGATCATTCTACAAGAACTGGTGCACCGAAGTGCTGGTTTGGTGTAAGCCTTCCTGATCTTCTGCTCAGAAATTCCCTGATGGACCCTGACCGCAATGACCAACACCCAGACGCACTCCTGTCACTGGAGACACGCAAGGTAATCAGAGCTTCCTAAGTCCCTGAAAGGCAGGCACCTGGACAGGTGTTTTAATCCTTAAACGGCATGAAAATGATCAGTTCCAACACAGGATGCGTTGGGCTGTACTCACACCCTCTCTTCTGACAGACTCTTTGGGAGCTTGCCCTTTCCCTCGCCCAAGCCAGGTAATATGAGTCACCAAGGTTGATCAGGGAAAACAAAACCAGAAGGAAACATGGACACACAACTGAACCAGCAGAGATGACACCGGACCTGGACACCAGTTCTTTGCAGGACAAGGTCACAAGACTGTGAGTAGCTGTTACTCAGACCAGCAGGGATTCTCAAAACTTTTGCTTCCAAATAGATGCCTAGGAGATCAGTCTTGACCCTGAGAGACTGGACGTGACTAAGGGTACATTTCAGTGTTTCTGGTCAAAAAGAGGACAAACCCTAACACTCCATGCAAATTAGAGAGAACATGGAGAGTTTTGCATAAAAGCTTTCCCTGTTCCACTAGTGACAAACAACACACCCTCTCAGGACAGCTGGCAAGGGTTACATGTCATGGTGATTTTTCTCTAAAATCTATCAACTTGTACAGAAAATAACCCTATAACCTTCACAGTTTCAAGCAGCTGAACTACTGACTCTCTGGCTGTGCCTTTTATAGAAAGCAAATCTTTCTCTTTTGTATTGAGGCCAACACATAGCCTCCCCCATTCTCTTGCACTCTGACAAGAAAAGACAGAAATATCGAACGCACCAATAACTCACCAGGAACACTGAAGCTACATTGTGAAGGTAAGCGTTCACAATCAAGTTACCAGGTACAATTTTTGTTTTAAAGACGTGGCCACCTACCCCTTTGGCATTTCTCTATTTGCTCCCAAAAGGTTTGGCTGCCATAGTGTGAACAAAGTTGGCATCTTTCCCTTGGTACTCTGACCATGGGGCCCTTATTGGCAGCCCTAGATGCCACTTGGACCCCTCTATTCTGTCACCGCCATCCAAAGCATCTCTGAGATAAATATCTGTGGGTGAGGTTGTATATTATAGGAAAGAGATAAGTTAAAATGGCACAGTGTCTGCATCTACAAGTGTCCAACATGAAATATAGCGCACTGGCCTAGGAATGTCTACACGGTGCTGTGGCACTCAGGGCAAATTACTCAACCTCTCTGGGCTTGAGCTTCTCCCCTGAGATCCCTTTGAGCTCTGACATTCTGGATTGCTGATACTGCCTGATGGTTCTTCTTTTCCCACTAACTTTTCCCTAAATACCTCAACTTTACTTTTGGGGTAAATCCTCCAGCTGTCTTCACTTTAGTCTTGGCTCCTGGACAACCCTGCCAAATGAACCATTTCCTCTTCTCCTCTGCACCCCAGCCCGAAGGCCTTCCTCTGGCTTCTCCTGGGCCGTGGGTCTCCCAGGGAGGCCTGGCCACACAGACCACAGGCCCCAACATCTAGCAACTCTCCAAGTTCTTAATTTTCTCCTCTTCTGCAGCAAACAATACCAGGAGAGAGCCCAAACCTTCTAGTGTGTTCTGGGCTCTCTGCTCCCTCTTTTGCACTGAGTCGCTTCCACACCTCTTTCTCTGGACTCAAAAGGGTGGCAGGAACAGGACACGGGGGCAGGCCAGGGCGTCCTGGCTTCGAAGATCCCACAGGTCACTGTCCCCCGGGTCCAGCCAGGCCCGGGCTGCACCTCGCCCCCAACCCCTCCCCGAGATCCTTCGCCGGGCGGGAACCCACCTGTGGGGCCGCGGGGAAGCCCCCTTTCCAGATGACTCGCCGCATCGAAGAACCCGGAGGGAGGTGGCAGGGGAAGCTGCCGCCACCAGACTACGTGAGCCTCGGTGTGTGTCCGGGAGGCAGGGCTTGGGCTGGGTTCCCGGAGTTGTGACCGGCAGGGGGAGGAAGACGACGAGGAGGAGGAGCCCTAGTTATCACACCCGGGCGGGGCGGCGGGGCCACCCCGGACGGAGAGGCGCCGCGAGAGCGTCCCCGCGCGGCCACCTCGACCCCGCCGGCCCAGGACGACCCGCCTGGGGGCCGGGGACCCGAGGTGGCTCGGCTCCGGGTGGCCCCAGCCGCCGGTGCGCTCCGTGTCCCGTAGCCCTCGGCGACCCGAGAGATCACCCAGAGTGTTTCCCTACGTTGTAACGGGAAATCGAGGCGGGGTGAGAGACGCAGCGACTTTCCCTTGTGCTCAAGATCCCAGGGCTCAGCTCTAGGAGAGTCGGTTCCCAGGCGGGAAAGCCTAGTGTCAGGTTCGAACTCGGCACAGTAGGGACCAAGAGTGGTCTGGACTCCCATCCCCAGCCTCCCATCGTGGCCAGGATCCCCGTTCGGTGCATCACGTGGGTCCGGCCAGGCTCCATCCATCCTCTGTTCCCTGCATTGCCCTCTCCACGAGGAAGCAAGTTTCCTCAAGCCCTTCTAGAGTGTCCCATGCCCAGAGTGTAACTGCAGGCTGGCCTGAGAAAGTGTGAGGAGCAGGAACCAGAGAAGGTCCCTGCTGCGTGCCCTCGTCGCCGTCTCTGCGGCCGGGCACCGGGCCTTGCGGGCTTGGTGGGGGACGTACCTGGTACAGCTCATAAGCCCCGGGGTGCGGAGGTGCCAGCCTGCGGCAGCATCCCAGCCAGGGTGGCAGGGGCAGCGGCGGCGACAGCAGGAGCGGGTGCCGGGGCTCAGGTGGGCGCCCTCCGCGGGCAGCCGCATCCGTCCGTGCGCTAGCGCAGCCCGCCCACCTCCTCCCTGCGGCCCCTCACCTGGGACTCCGGCTCCCAGCCGCCGCGCGGCTCCCTTTAACTTTCAGGCCACCTCTCCCCACTCGGGATGCCTTCCCAGACACCCCCCCTTTCACGTGAACGCCCCCCGCAGCCAATGGGCGCGCCCGGGACGCGCGCCGTCCACCAATAGCCGCGGAGCCGCGGTCCCTGCCGAGCTCCGCCGCGCCACGTGATAGGCTGCGCGCCCGGAGCGATAGGGCCGGGTTCCAGGGGCTGGGAAGGGGGCGGCGGGTCACAATTTCATCCGAAGCCGGGGGAACGGGCGCCAGGGGGCAGAGGCACTTGCCTGCTGCAGGGCATCCCGTTACAGCCAGAGGGCTGGACGCCGGCGCCTGGCACAGTGCCCACTCCCTAGGCAAAGTCCTAGCCGGGCAAAGTCACCCTACGCGCGCGGACGGGATTGCAGTGCCATTCACGCGTCCCGTCGGCCCCGCCTTTGTCTTACTCAGCCACGGGGTTCACAGGTGACCGCTAGTTCCCCCATCACACGTGGAGCCCAGAGGAGCCCCGGGAGAATGCCAAATGCGTTTCCCTCCGTTTCAGGTGGTCGGGATCAGTATCCCCAGCTTCTAGGATACTGTTGAAAATAAGTAATTACTGAACCCTTGTTTTGTGCCCATCACGGTCCGGGTGTCCTTGTGAATGGAATACAGTAAAGTCCTTTTAATAAAGTTGTTATTGAGGCAAAGGACCAATACCCATCTCAGAATATTGCATATATAGTTGAGGGTTTCTCAGGTAGGTATATTTCCGAGGAAACTACCTGACTTGAATCTGTATGAACGGATTCAACCTGTATCTACAGGGCCTCCTTCCTCTCTGTGCTTCAGCTTGAGTTCTGTAGAGAATGATGAGTTTAGAATAGAGTTTAGAAGCCCCTCCACTCGTATGAGATCAATTTAAATATGCAAGTATGTAGTCATTGGAAGGACTGATGCTAAAGCTGAAACTCCAATACTTTGGCCACCTCATGCAAAGAGATGACTCATTGGAAAAGACCCTGAGGTTGGAAGGAATTGGGGGCAGGAGGAGAAGGGGACGACAGAGAATGAGACAGCTGGATGGTGTCCCTGACTCGATGGACATGAGTTTGAGTGAACTCTGGGAGTTGGTGACGGACAGGGAGGCCTGGCATGCTGCGATTCATGGGGTTGCAAAGAGTCGGACACAACTGAGCAACTGAACTGACTGACTGATGTAGTCATAGATGTCATCTCCTTGGTGATCAGCTCTGAGCTAACCACTTAAGGGATGAGGATCCCAGTTTTCCAGTTTTACTGAATTTTGGAAATTAATATAGGATTACCAGCTTTTCAAAGTGCCAAGTAAAGACATAAGCAAGTCCTACCATCTTCTGTTACCACCTTTTATTCTTAAAAGAAATACTCTGTTCTTGCCTGGAGAATTCCATGGGTTTGCAAAGAGTTGGACACTACGGATCACACATGCACACACTTTTTAACAGCAACAACAAAATACAGGAAGGGCCTAATCTCCCAGTAGAGGCTAGTCCTTCAGATTGCGTATATTTAGCTTTATAAAAATTCATTATGTTGACCATAGCATATGGGAATTTTTGCTGCAAGAGATTTAAAAGCAGCTGCTAATTTTACTAGGAATGTAAGATGAAAATGCTGGTCCACTACAATAATGCAGTTGGAGTCTTCAGTGCTATAGAGAGCTTCCTCAGACTCAGCCTTCCTGTCTGAAGGGTGATCATTAGTCTGCTTCCTTCTATTTCAGTGGATAAATCTAATTAAGGACCACCTGGGAAATTAACTATTGGTAGGCAGTTGGCAAATGAAATTCCTATGCAATAATTCCTTTGCCAACTCTAAACACCCTTTTATTAGCTGATGAGAAGTTTGAAAAGTTATGAAGCCAAGTGCTGCCTACATTTCTCAAGTGGAGGGAGCATGCTGGAGGAGTGGGCAGAGATAAAGAGCCAACAGGCATTGCAAAACATATGCAGCCAAAGGGTGATCTGAACCCAAGTGGGAAGGAGTTGGGACAAGTAAATACAATTTTATAGCATTTGGGTTTGGAAGCATCTTCCTTACATAGATCTAGGAAATCATGGGTAATAATTTCCCCTGTGGTTTAGGTGACTATTTCAGACCAGGAGAGTGGGGCTAAACTTAGTTGTGGCACACCACAGTCTTGGTAGGTAGGAGTGTGGCATCTAAAAGTTTGAAAAGAGCAGAATCTTTGAGATTGGAATAGAGCTGGGTTGCAAGCTCTGGAGAACTGTTCCAGGAGAATTCATATCAGTCCTGAGCCCCAGAACCTAAGAACTGTACTGGCCCTTAGACAATCTTGCTTCATGCTTTCATTTTCTAGCAACAAAGAGGGAAACTGAAAATGGAAAATTTCAACTCTTTAGTCAATGCTTACCAAGTTCCTTTTCTAATATCTGGCATTGAATTGTAGCCTTAATTTTCTTTAATAAGTCTATCCTCCTCCCCCAAATAAACCAAGAAGCCACTGGCTAAGGATAGCCAATGATCATCCATAAAGGGCCCTTTTTCATGGTTGTTAGTGGTAGCACTGTCTTATTCTTGCACTTTGGTTCATCTGTGACTTTTTTTAGCTGTGTCTTACACATTTGTTCGTTCATTCTATAGTACACTATTAACTAACTTAAGCCTAGATGCTGGAAATGGAAAAATGCGTGATATATTATCTTACTCTCAAGAAGCTCTTAAATTGACAAATAATGATGGGGAATGAACGTGTGAAAGGCAGATCTCTGGGGAGCTAAGAGAAAGACTGTGTGTGTGTCAGTGGGGGAGAGGGAAGAGGCGAAGTCTAGAGAAGGCTGACCTTTGAGAAGTGACCATTGAGCAGGATCCTGAAAGGGGAGAAAACATTTAGGGGTAATGAGAGAGAGAATGTCAGAAATTGGAAATGGCACAGAGTTCTATATGTTCCCCCAAAGAATTTCCACTCCACTGATTAAAAATTAGATCCTCTTTCTGACTTAAATACTAGATAGTGTTTCCTTCTGCATGTGTTAACATCAGTTTTTTTTTTTTGCTCATCCAGAAAACTTTAAAAAATGTTGTTAATACCTTATCTCCTCTTCAACTTAACAATTTCAAAAACAGTTCAAATCACACAAGATTTTGGAAATCCTTTTCTTTCTTTCTGTCGTCTTCAGTTCTAACATTGATTCTCTTTGAATTTAAGTGATTGCAAAGTGAATCTAAATAAAAAGTAACCAGCATGGAGAGTCAGAACTAAAGAAGGGAGCATTCTTTTGCTTGATCAGAATAGAAAGTGGGAAAGACTGTTTCCAAACTGCCTAAGTCCATTTATATTTAGATGAGAGGCGTTGTTTGCACCTGTCAGAGCTGCAGACGCGCTCTGGGTGCATCATATTACCTGGGGCCCTCTGTCCCTCTTTCAGAATTGCTGAAGGGGACTTGCTAGGTCATGTTTTATGGGACAGGCAGATGAATACCAGCAAAGGGATTCTGTAAGCCTCTGTCAATGAGAATATGTCCTTAGCACAGGAGAGAAGATCTTTGAAAAATCTTGAGTAATTTACATGTCAAAGCTCCTAGAGCCCATCAGTAATTTACATAGTTGAGTTTCTGAGTTTCTGTATGATACTGATGTAGGGACCCCGCCTTTAAAAGTTACATTAATAGAGTAGCCTTTATTCCCCAGCTTTATATCTAGTGCAGTACTTTGTATGATCCAGATATATCTTTAATTTGTACTGTGTATTATGCTTATGATTATAAAACTAATACAAGATCACTGTGGACATTGTGGAAAATACAGAAAAATATTGTGATGAAAACAGAATCAGCACCACCCAGCCAAAACTACCAATGTAACTTACTGTTTTTTCTTTCAGTATTTATTCTGTGCCCAAACATTATATTATCAGGATTGTAGTATATATAAAATTAACATTTTAACTTTCTACTCATGACTGCTCATTTTCAGTGTATTGATATTAGAATTTTCCTGACATGCTTTTTAATGACTGCATAATATTCCTTCACATAAAGAGACCATACTTTATTTTCTTATTATGGGATACTTAGATTTTTTTTCTCCAAATTTTCTCTATTATAAATATAATTTGATAAAGGCCTTCATATTTAAATCTTTGTCTGCATCCCTGATTCTTTTTTTTTTTAACTTTTCATTTTGTTTTGTTCTTTTTATATTAAACTTTTTGTTTTGTATTAGAGGACAGCATCCCTGATTCTTTCTTATAAGTCTGTTTCCCACAGGATATGCATGTTCTTTAGACTTTTAATTCATGTTACCAGATCATTTTTAGGAAGATCAGTATTGACTTTTTAGTCTCACTATTGAGGAAGTTTAAGTGTTAAGTAATCCTAGTAAGGTCTTGGTTTATGGACTTTGGGCAAATTATACCTCATCTTACAAAAAAACCATATGAGAATTTTCACTAATGAATCATATACTCTGTGCCCGGGTGAAAATAGCTGCACACTTGTCTTTTGCTTTAGCTCTGGGTCTCAAAGTACACAGCCATTTTAAGTTATGAATGGGGACTTCATAACCATATTATTGACTTAAACGATATTAAGTGGTGGCTGGTCAGAGAGAAAGGGAGAGGCTGGGAACCAGAGGGTACCGCTTGGCCACAGGCTTAAAAGGAATTAGGCAGAACCCAGTATGTATTTATATTCTTTGCTCATTCATCCCCCCGTTCATGACTGGTTTGATCATAAATTATATTTGAAACTGTAACTGTATACACGTGATGCAACGTATAGCACTCAGAATGTCATGACAAGTGGCATGCGTTTTTGTGAGGAGCGTGACATGTCAAGCTGCTTGGAGGGCCGTGACAGGCCACTTGGCTCTTGCGTGCCTTGGACCTTCAGGCTGGGCTGTTCTGCCACGTGCCTCTGGAGTCAAATGCCTCAGATGCTGAAGGCACTTCGGGCTTTTGTGTAAACAATTGTATTTTGGCCGGTTCCATCCTGATATTTATAAAACTGCCTGGATTGTCCTCTTAGAAACGGGCAATAATATCATTTGTATTAAGAAAGCAATGACTTGTAAGTCAAAAAGATAAAAACAAACATCGTATAATTAATGCATATATATGGAATCTAGAAAAATGTACTGGTGAACCAATTTGCAGGACAGGAATAGACACACAGATGTAGAGAATGGACTTATGGACATGGAGCAGGGGAAGAACAGGGTGGGATGAATTGAGAGAGTAGGACTGACATATATACACTGCTGCTGCTAAGTCACTTCAGTCGTGTCTGACTCTGTGTGACCCCATAGACGGCAGCCAACCAGGCTACCCCATCCCTGGGATTCTCCAGGCAAGAACACTGGAGTGGGTTGCCATTTCCTTCTCCAATGAAAAGTGAAAGTGAAGTCGCTCAGTCGTGTCCGACCCTTAATGACCCCTGTGTGTAAAACAGACAGCTAGTGGGAAGCTGCTGTGTAACACACGAAGCTCAGCTGGCACTCTATGATGACCTAGAGAGGTGGGGTGGGGTAGGATGGGTGGGAGCCTCAGGACAGAGGGGAGATATATATATATATACACACATATAGATGATTCATGTTGTTGTACAGCAGAAACTAACATAACACTGTAAAGCAATTATACTCCAATTTAAAAAATAGAAATAAACAAAACAATGACTCATTAGAGGGATGAGGGGAAAAGACTATTTAGGCACAAAAATTTCTAAATGTACGCACGATGTCTTCCCACAACTTTACATTTCTATCACTCTTCTTTTTCTTTGAAGTTTAGAGTCAGAAGCTGAACTGACTTCATGGTTTTCCTTCTGATCATTTGATATCCTCTAGAGAATTAGAACTTAGAGACTGCATTCTTCCTTCTTGAAACTCCTGGTAATGATTTCTCCACACACAGCCATGAGCTGTTAGGGCAGTTAAAGCTAGGAAGTCACCACGTGTGGGGAATATTCTATCTCTGCGTCTTGCCTGGATTGCAATCCCAAGGAGGCAGAAATCTCAGAAAGCAGTGGGAGAGTCATGGACTAACCTTGCTATTTCACCTACTGCATAATAAAGTGCACAGGACAATAGTGCATTTGTTATAAAGGCTACTCAGTTTTATTATAAAATTACACTTTACCAAAAACAACAACCCGGTAACTATTTGTATGAGTCTTACTTGGTAAGCAGCCAGGGCCATAAAATATACGAAGCCAGACTTTGACATCTGAGCCTTGGAAATTGATCTGACCATATAGTAAACCTTAGCAAAGATATTTGGCACCGTTCCTATTTTCTTCTGTTAATTCTCTGGTCATCTTCAAATGCAGAGCCCCTTGTAAGTAGGTTTTGTTGTCTCCTATTTTTCTTTGATCCAAAGGGTGTAGTAACTTAGACCTTCTTCACTGATTTTGACCCTGGTTCTATTTTTTTTTTTTCTATTATTAAGTATAGTACCTATTCCTTTTTTTTTTTTTTCCCCTTATTCCTCTTTTTAAATAGCACCTTTTGTGTTTGGTTATAGAATCTAATACAAGTTCAGCTATAGGAACTCTCAAACATTAAGTGTAAAGGGGAAAACAAAACCTTTCTAAATTTCCACAACTTGGACAAATATATGTTTTTATTTGTTGGCTGGTTGGTTGGCTTATTTATTTATTTTCTTGGAGTATACTTGCTTTACGATGTTGTGCTAGTTTCTGCTGTAGAACAATGTGGATCAGCTATATGTATACATATATTTCCTCCCTCTTGAGCCTCCCTCCCACCCACTGCATCCCATGCCTTTAGGTTGTCACAGAGCAGAGAGCTGAGCTCCTTGTTCTACACAGCAGCATCCCTTTTAGCTATCTATTTTACACATGGTAGTGGATATACGTCAGTGCTACCCTCACAGTTCTTCTTACCCTCTCCTTCCCCACTTCTGTCCCTGAGTCTGTTCTCTACATTCGCATTTCTATTCCTGGCCTTCAAATAAGTTCAATAGAACGACTTTTCTAGATTCCATATATATGCATTAATAGACCTTGATTCTTTTTCTTTCTTCCTTTCTTTCTTTTCTGGTATTATCTTTTAATTCATAAAAATCAAGGAATTTTCTAAGATTAGTCAATAAGTGTTTCTGTTTCTTATAAATCAACATTATCCATAAACTTTTAGGGACGTATACAAGGTCACTGATGGTGAGAAGAAGGAACAAAATATAAGAGAAGGTTTTTGATTTAATTTCCTGCAAAGATTCCTAGGAGGACATAAAAATATACAGACTCATAAAACCTTCATGCCCTAGACTTGGTGAAATGTAGTGTTTAAGAATGCAGTCCTGGATTTAAATACCGACTCTGCCACAATGAGCTGTGGACTTTGGAAAAACTACTACCCAGCTTTGTGCCCCTGTTTTGCTATCTGTAAAATGGAAATACTAATGCCTGCCTGGCAGGGTTATTTTGAAGATTTCCTGGAAGACTTTCTGTGTAACCAGGATGACTCATTCCACAAAACTCAAGTGCAGTGAAAGTCACGTTTCTGGATTATTCTAAATACAATAAAATCTGGATCTGAAGCTTCTCCTTGCCAAGTCCAATAAGAAGCTTAGTACTGATTGATGTGTGCAGTCCCTCAAAACTGGGAATGGGCCTTTTGTTCTTGGACTCTGTGGTCACTGCCTGCTCCTTCTGCAGCCCACCCTCTGTGGAGGTCACATCCTCACCACCCACTGAAGTTTCTGCTCAGGGCAGGCTTCTGTGATGCCCCCTTGGCAGGCCTGGTGTGAGGGTCCTATACCCCGGATCTCAGAAGTCAGTCTGGTGGTTTTTCTTCCGTCAATAATTAGTTTTGCAGGGGGTGTCAGAAAACCATGGAGAAGCATCTGAATGAATTTTATACTCATACATTTTTATATGTGTACATGACCTCTCTTCCAAACATTCCTGAATTTTCATACCAGATTCTCCCCAACATTACAAAATACACAAAGGAGACTGAATAGTATTTTTTTTTAAAGCAGTGCTAGCTTATCCGCCATGCTGATTTAGTTCCTTGATGAGGTTCTCACACTACATGTAATAGTCTATTTTTTGCTGCCCATTCTCCTGGGCTTTAATGATCGTCTTATCTGGCAGTGGGCGTGTTATTTGCTGCTGAGCAAAGAGGTCTTTCTCTCCCAGTGATGTCTGGAACCTTCCCTCTCCCACTCCAAGGGTGGTCTATTGTTTTCCGTACCAGTGGGAATTTACACTTTGTGGGCGTACTGTTTGCTCAGGTGGAAGAGCTCCACATACCAAATCTTTGCTCTTTAATTTCACTCCAAATGCCAAGACTTTCATTTATAAATCACACTGGAAAACCAGAGACCCTGGAGTTAAAAGGACTTTGTGTTTTCTAGTTTAGTCACCCTCTGTTTATAGGGGAGAAAATGAAAACCCAGAAAAGTGCCATCACTTGTTTAAAGTTAGAGATTCAGCTCCTGTTTGAGTTGGACGAACTGGACTCTCTGCATTTACCTCCAGGCAGACTGGTGGGAAATTAATCGAAAGGCCCCTGTGAGCAGTCTTTACAATGAGTAAGGGGCTCCTGTGAGCCTGTGGCCAAAGCCCACGAAAGGCCAAGTGTAAAACTCCTGCCCACTACTCAAAGGCTAGTGAATTTCCAACAATTAGTGGAGACTACACCTTTAACATGGTGCTCTGAAGTAACCAAAAACCAAAGCTATGCGGTACAGAAGAGTCTGAGGACACAGGTGACATGCCTCCAGCCAGTTCTTCCTAGTCCTTCCAAGTTTTAAGGGCTGTAGTAACAAGAGCATTTCCCTTCTTAACAAGCAAACTTGGCTCATGATATCTGACATCCTATCTTCAAACACTGACCAAAGTCAGGGTCAAGATCACCGCCTGCATTTGTGGATCCCAGAGTCTTTCTGTTTGGTACTTGGGTGAGTCAGGAACTCATTAGATTGCAAAAGAGGGAAGCCCTGGGACTTCCTTGGTGGTCCAGTGGCTGAGACTCTGCACTCCCAATGCAGAGGGCCTGGATTCTCGATCTCACTGCTGCATCTGAGACCCGGTACAGCCAAATAAACAAATAATATTTAAAAATATATAAATACATTTAAAAAAAAAAAGAGGGAAACCTCACCCCTACTAGCTTAATCAAACAAACAAAAAGAAGTACATTGGTTCATGTAGCCAAATACTAAAAAAGCAGGAGTGGTGTTGTTTCTAGGATAAACTTCTCAGCATCGTGGGGAGCATGACTATTGGCTCCCTGGGGCCGACACCAACCCCACATTGAGTGCAGAGAGGAAGGAAGGGATCTCTCGCCTGGTGTCAGGGTACACAGTTCCCAGGGGGACTCTGGTTGCTTATTTTCATTTTGTTGTTCTACTCCCCCTCCCTAACCCCCACAGTCGAAGTTCAGAGTGTTAACCATTGAACCACCAGGGAAGTCCTTCCAGGAGGGAAGGACCAGCAATGGTGCTTGGAGAGATGGCCCATCCTGACTCCATGCTCACTTCTCTGAGGAGGAGCATCTCCTGCCACTAAATTAAAAGAATGGGCAGGAAACAACAGCAATGTTTCTGTCATTACCTGTAATGGGGAGAAGATAGCATCTGTCTTTCTGATGTTACTGCCACCTTGGATTTACAAGAAAGAAGGAAAGAAATGAGTAATTCTCTTCCATTGTCTTCCCCTTTGTCACCATCACCAGTCCCACTTCTGGAAGGTAGGGGATGCTGTCTCCTGGTCAGGAAGGACCACCGAAGAGCACAGGAGCTCAGCACGTGCTCTGGGAACCGAGAGTCTGTGGTGCATGGTGGAGGATTTCCATCCTCTAACAAGAGCCACTTCCGGGAGTCTTGGGAGGCTCTCTCCCCTCCCCCCACAATAAGAGAGTCACCAGCAGGGAGGGCAGGAGGCCAGGCTCACATGGCACCGGGCAAGGAGATATCCATGCTGAAATTCCAAAATGATGCCCTTATTCCCTATTTGGGGGCAGTCCTTGGCTCCATCAGTGTCCAGCTGGCTGGTGCAACTCCATCAAAGTGACAGCTGTGACTTCCATGGGGAAAAGCCCTCTTGCCAACTCCTTAACTTCATTTCAGTTTTTTATACTCCTCAGAACAAATCTAAATAATAAGGATTGCCACTGATTGAGCATTGCCCCAGTACCAGGCACTTTACATACTCTATACCAATGCCCCGAAAGGGAAAGTAGTTCTCTTATCCCCTATTTATAGGTGAGAGGCTCAGAGAAGTTAAGTAATTTGCCTAAGGTCACACAGCAGCCAATGGCCGAGTCTTGATTCAAAGTCAAGTCTGTCTAAACTTCCAAGCCCAGACTGTTTCCAGCACACCAGGCTGCAGCTTACAGCAACCAGATGAAAGAGGCTGAGACCCCCAGCTCAGGGATTTCTTGTCTTGCTCCTTGAGTCTGCTTGGGTGAATTTTAGAGTCTTTACTGGGGCCCCAGCAGAATAAATTGTGCATTTTGCAAGCATAGCCATTTGTTTAATTTGACTGCCAGGACAACCCCCTCATTCACAGGCAGGCGGTAAGGAAAGGATGCTTGGGTTCCTCTGGCTGGAGAAGAAGCGGTTTCCAGCCTCTGTGGACAGCTGCAGCAGAGGGGCAGGAAGGAAATCTGGGGAGGTGGAGAAGGAAATCGTAGGATGGGAGGAAGAAAGGGAGCCTGTGGGGGGGCAGGTTTCTGAGGCTTGTGCAGGGTGAAAGGGAAAGCCCGCACAATGGAGGAAAGTTGCCAAAAATCTCTGTTTTGGGAAAAAGCCAGACATGGAAGAAAGTCTTCCTACCCCAAACAATTCTTTAGTCCACCCCACATCCTGAGACAACATGCAAAAACAATAAACAAGCAACCTGCTATAAATGCAGTCAAGGTAGGAAATTCCATAGTAACCCAGAAGGAGTTAATCCGTTCATCCCTGCTTTGTGAGAGTTGTTCAGCCTGGGTGACTACATTGGCAGTTAGAGATCTGCCGGCCCCTCTGGCTTTGTCACAGCTTGGGGACACGGGGCTGCAGTGGGTGAAAGGGATGTCACAGTGGGGTCTGCGGTGGATAGGAGGCTTGGGGACACGGGGCTGCAGTGGGTGAAAGGGATGTCACAGTGGGGTCTGTTGGATAGGAGGCTCCTGGTTATTGACCCTCATCCTCTTGGCTCTGGGCCCCTTCCATGGTCCCCTGCCGGGACTGGTACTTGTCACCTTGCATCTGAAGCAGGTGAGACTCTTGCGTGATGTCAAGAGAGGGATAGTCACAGGAGGGGGATAGTTTGCCAGTGGGTCGTCTTGGACATCTGTGTTATATGTCTCTCGACCTTTGTGCTTTGAGTACTCCTGAGATCTGAAAATAGACAATTTTCTCAAGAAGGTCATATAATCTTAAAGACATGCTGCCAAGAGAATTAACTTTAATTCTAATTCACTCCAATTTAAAACATAAATGTGTGCCATCTGACGCCTTTAAAAAAAAAAAAAGAGGAGTCATAAGTTAGGGTTATAAGGATTCTGGAAAATCCGTTAGTGGGATAAGCGTTTCTAATGCTTTTCTGGTCACTACCGGCCATGGAACAATGTCGCAGAGGCTCTTCCAGACCCAACACTCTGCTGCCTGCTTTCCTGGAAGTCCATCTCATCCTCTCGCAGAGTAGGCAGAACACTAACTGTGACCACCATCCCTAAAACAACACTCCAGGACCTGAGATTTCCCAAGTCCCTCTATTTGCCAAGTCATGTCTGACTCTTTGCAACCCCGTGGACTGCAGCTCTCCAAGCTCCTCTGTCCAGGCGATTCTCCAGGCAAGGATACTGGAGTGGGTTGCCATTTCTTTCTCTGTTCGGAGAGAAGTAACGATCAAAAAAAGAGAGAGAACATAAGTGAGCATAACTAAAACTTTAGGAAAGAAATTCTAACAGAACGGGGACATGTATTACACATGATTTAACTCTATGTAACGTTAACTCTCCATCCAGAGCAAGGACGGGAATTGTTCCAGCAGATGTGCCCTGAAGCCCCGTTCCAAGGACAATCAGCAGGATGTCTTCTTTCCCCCAAGCACAGAACCAAGCGACAGTGCAAGAAACAGAACCAAGTGGAAGAGACGAAATCAACCAGTTCAAAGCTTATCGGTAGGAAATGAAGATATGCTACACAGACCCACAAAGAGGCTATGCAGTGCTTCACTTGAGACCAACCATAGTCCTAGAGATAGACCCACCCACAGCAACATTTTGGTTGCGGGGGGGTTGAAAAGAAAAACTAACTTCTTTTAAAAATAGAGGAGTTTGGACAGAAACATAGAAGAGAAGGCCATTGGGAGACAGAGGCAAATACTGCAGTGATTCAGCCACAAGTTCGGCAATGCCTAGAACCACCAGAAACTAAAAAAGGCAAGGAAGGGTCACCCCCCGAGAGCCTTCAGAAGAAGTGTGTGTCCCAACCAACACCTTGATTTTGGACTCCGGCCTCCAGAAATGTAAGAAGATCAATGTCTATTGCTTTAAGTCAAAGAAAAATAAAAGGGGAGAAGTTTTTAACCTTTGTGGATCACAATTTACTCATTCATTCATTCAATATAGTTGATTGATCGCCTGTATGTGCCAGTCAGGACTGAGGACGCAGGGTTAGTGAGTCAGGCTCCCTGCTGCATCAGCTGTTCCCATTGGACAGAAGAGAGATGGAAAGGACCACAAGCCAGTGGCATGAATTCTTTGATAACAGAGTGACCAGGGCTGCAGGACTGAACTCAGAATGCAATCGTTCTAGTATGATATATCCATTTTAATCTGTATGGCAATTGAACAGTTCTTTCTCAGTCACTGAAGCAAACCAACAGATGGTTATTTAATTGTTTGTAAAACCAAACATTAACTACTGGTCTTGGTAATATATCTCTTCTGCTATGGGTCAGAAAAGAGATCTCAGACAGCAGTCTGGAAGATGCTAAAAAAAACATCCAAAGATAAAATGTGGAAACTAAGGTTTCAGTTTTGTTGTTTTTTGTCTTTTTTTAAATTAGAAAAGTTGAAGTATAATTGATTTACCATTTTTCAGATGAACATCACAGTGATTCAGTTATACATGTATATGTATACTGTTTTTCAGCTTCTTTTCTGTTATAGATTATTACAAGATACTGAGTATAGCTCCTTGAATCAGCCCAAGAGTCACCATGGCACCTCACTGAAGAGCTGTCACCAGCCAGCAGTCCCTAAGAACTACAGCTTTGAAGGTCACCATTTCCATCTGTCTGTCTCTCGATGGTGCTGCCATGTGTACACTGGGGCACTGGACCCTCAGCCTGTTTCTGAAGGCCCTGGATGAAGCGTCTGTTCTAGTTTAGTGTGAGTGTACTGACGAAAATTGTGCACGCAGCCCGGCAGGCTTCCCTACACTTTTCCTGGTGGCGCCTTCCCTCCCTCCCTCCATTCACCAGAAATGTCCCAATCCCAGAGAGGTTCCCAGACCACCCTCCACCCTAGATCCTTCCTGTCTGTACCCTTCACAGCAGTTCTCACCGTCTGTAGCTATTTCTCTTCTGTCTGTTTTCTTGCTGGTGTTCTGTCCTCCCCAACTAGACAGCGAGCCCTGGATGGGAAAACCACGTCTCCTCACCTCCCGCCTGCCTTTCCCAGAGCACAGACGGGGCCCGTTGACTGAGTGAAAAAGAATACGAGAAAACTCTCTCAGAGGTAGTTTTGAATAGAAAAGTAAAAGGACGATTCCCTGCTGGTTTTGTTCATGGAAACGCATGTATTTTCGTTCTCTCTTATCAGTCACACAACTGACAACTTCTGGCCGTAACTCGAGCGGAATGTTGGATGGTCTCCAGCGCAGACAACCATCTAGGCTTCCGAGGAAACCAGAGCTGGGTGGGCACGTCTATTTCAGGACGTGCCTACCACCTTGTCGTGCTGAGCGAGGTGTCAATAGAGACCCGAGAGTCAAGGATGGAATATATACATATATATTTTAAAAGGTAGCTGACAATAGTGTCACCAGAATCGAGGGGAGCCCAGAGCTGAGAGAAATCAGTCTGCAAAGGCAGGCAGGCAGGGACCAGGCAGTCTGTGAGAATTTAAGGCCAAGCAGCAGAAAGCAGAATGCTACCCCATCTTAAAGATTCCTGGTCTGGAGAATAGTCCTCCCTCCTGCATCTGGAATCTTCTGGGACCCAGGTAGCAGGAACCAAGAGAAATGGTTAAGATCCTCTAGCCAAGAACATCCAATTGGCCATGTTTAGCTAAAGGTAGGCAGGAGATGGGAGCTTAAGAGTGGAGGACAGAGAATCAGCAGGTACAGACCAGCAAATATTTTCATACCCTCAGAAAATCACCAGGTCCAGAGACTAGAGTAACATCGATCCATCCATTATTCAGTTGGCATATTGTAATGGACCCACAGCCTTATGCCAGACCATTGGGATCCAGAGAAAACTCAGCAGTTGCATTTGAGGAGTCATGGTCTAATGGGGGAGTGCATGCATGCGTGCTCAGTCGCTTCAGTCGTGTCCAACTCTTTGCGACTCATGGACTGTAGCCCACCAGGCTTCTCTATCCATGGGATGTTCCAGGTAAGAACACTGAAGTGGGTTGCCCTGTCCTCCTCCAGGGGATCTTCCCGACCCAGGGATCGAACCTGCGTCTCTTATGTTTCCTTCATTGGCAGACAGGTTCTTTACCATTAGTGCCACTGGGAAGCCCCTAGTGGGGGAGACAGGCATCTGAACAGGTGAACACAACACAGCCGTCTACGCTGTGGCAGAACCAGTACTGGGAAGCAGGGGCACAGAGGAGGAAGCTCCCTTCCCCCTTCGGGGCCTAGGCGGTGGGATTTAAGCGGATCCTTGAAGGAGGACTTGGAGTCTTCCAGGTGGAGAAAATGGGGTGGATACTTGTAGACAGAGAAAGAAGAGCAGCTCGATGTGGGAGAGTCTGGAGTGTTTAGGGACCCACAGACATCTCGTGTGGATGAAATGTGAGGTATGGACGGGAGCTGAGGGTGGGATGGGGTGGGCGTGGGGGCTGCACTAGGGCTTGGCCCTGCGGTAGGAGCCCTCGTGTGCCTTGCCACCAGAAAGCTTGAGTCCCATCTTCTGGTCAATGTGAAGTCTCTGGAAAAGAAGAGCATGACCTGATTTTGAGTTGTTTTACACACATATGAAATAGACAAATCTGGGTGGGAGAAAGTGTCTAGAAGAACACAGGGTTGGAAATCTGCCTTAATAAGAGGTCATGAGGGATGCCCAGTCAGAGAAACCTGGACTTTATTTTCTAGACCAAGCACCCAGATCTCAAATGCCTTCAGAGGCCAGATAATAACAAACCTGTGAAGTCTCTGTGTTTGATTACCCTGTCTAAAGAATTCAGACTCAAGAAGTCAGGAAGGCTCTTTGTCAAACCAATCACACGAGTATCTGATATGACTTTACTCTGTGAGCCTGTGATCCCTACTGTAGAAAATGGGAAGTTGGAGATGGGTTTTGCTGAGGGGAATTGTAGCAGATGATAGTGGTGCTTTCTGCCCAGTTTCTGTTGGTTCACCCTGGAGGCTGTCTGCAGACAGCTCCTCTCCAGCTGATAGCTTCCTGCCTCTTTCTGCTTGGAGTACTCTCTGGCCACATACGGGGCAGTGAGAAGTGTCAGGGTATTACATCTGACCCCTCCTGCTCCAACAACAACCCTCAACCAGTGAAGGGGTAGCTAGGTAAACCCCTCACTCACCCCCATCCCCCGACTTCCTTGCTCCTTGACTGGCCAGTGCTGAAGTCTACACAGTTTCTCAAACTGTCCCCAGGAAGACTGAGTCTCAGTTGCCCACAGGAGTACTTCCCTCATTAATGCGACTTCATCAGTTGTTTTTGAAGGGGTCCCAGGAAGACAGGGGTTTCCCTGGGAGCTCAGCTGGTAAAGAATCCTCCAGCAATGCAGGAGACCCAGGTTTGATTCCTGGGTCGGGAAGTCCCCCTGGAGACCCACTCCAGTATTTTTGACTGGAGAATCCCCACAAACAAAGGAGCTTGATGGGCTACAGTCCATGCGGTCGCAAAGAGTTGAACATGACTGAAGCGACTAAGCACAGCACAGGACAGCTGTAAGACAGACCTAGAAGTGAAGATTTACCTACAGGAAGTTTATTGGGGAATTCCTTGAGACCAATACCTATGAGGAAGAGAAGAAAGGCTTGATCAAAGGAAACGGTAGGTGGGAGCCATGTTCAGTACTAGACAGGCAGGTAAGAACAAAGCCTGAGAAAACCCAGCTAAGTGACGCGGAGGTCTCAAGGCTATGGAGAACAAGTTTAGGAGCCACAGGATTCAAGCCAATGCTGGGATTTCCATCTGCTTTCTGCTCAAGGGGCCACTGCACTGGGAAAGGGATGTTTAGGTTACAATCACCGAGTTCCTGGTATCCCACTCTGATGCTCTAGTCTTTATCTCAAGAAATAAAAACAATTAGATATGGGGAAGTAGTTAGCAATTACATTTTCTGTCAATGGATGAACTTTTACTTAAGCTTCCAGACCTGGTTTAAGAATACAGTATGCCCCTTCTTTCTCAGAGACTTTGTGCGCTGTGCTAAGTTGCTTGGGTCGTGTCCGACTCTGTGATCACAGCCCACCAGGCTCCTCTGTCCATGGGATTCTTTAGGCAAGAATACTGGAGTGGGTTGTCTTTTCCTCCTCCAGGGGATCTTCCCAACCCAGGGATCGAACCCCTGTCTCTTAAGTCTCCTGCATTGGCAAATGGGTTCTTTGCCACTAATGCCTCCTGGGAAGTTTCTCAGAGACATTAGATTGGTCCATATGCTGCGTGCCTTTTGTTTGCGTATTCCATGATTGCATTGGGTGGACATTGGAAGAGCTTAGAAAAAAAATCCCTAAATGCAAGTGGCTGCTGCTGTGTGAAAAGCATTTGTCAGTGAGATTTTCTGCGTTTTATATTTATGACATAAACACAGAAGACCAGAGATGGCGTGGAAATGGTTCACAGAACACGAATGAGGGACTCAGTCCCAGGAATCATCTGAGCTCTGACTCTAACTTAGCTTTGACCGTGGGTGAGTTGCTTCACCTCTGCAGTCCTTTGTTTCTTCATCTAGAAAATGAGAGTCCTGGCCCTGGGCGTTCTAGTTGAGAGAAAGATTATGATTCATCTCTGGCCAACCCACCTTTACCCCCAAATTCATCACCAGAGTCCTCATCAATAATTTATATACACCTGCAGGTCAGCTCTGCATTATCAAGTTTCTCCTACTTGTGCTTTCTGCTGAATTAAAACTCCCTGTCCTCTGCCATCTGAAGATACCACCCAAAGTCTGTAATTTTATAGGTCAGAGTTGATGACATCTAATGTGCTTTCAAAGTCCAACATTTCTAGGAAGGGACCATCATTAAAGTGCTGGCCGATCTCAGAATTCCTTAGTATTCTAAACACCGGGCAAGCTCACTCATCCTGTGAGTCCATGAGGAATCTGGATATACCTGCATATCTGGTTACTGTATCAGCTGGTTTGCATCCAAAGGCCACAAGGCTCTGCTTCCTGCAATTCAAGTGTGTTCTTCCAGAAAATGCTGATGATACCTAAAGAATTAAGAAATGCCTGACCAAAACCATTAAAGTCATTGGGTAAACTTGAATGAAAGAACAGGATATGATATTGTTGTTAATGATAAGTCAGAGGGGCTTCCCTGGTGGCTCAGCTGGTAAAGAATCCTGCAATGCAAACCTAGGTTTGATCCCTAGGTTGAGAAGATCTCCTGGAGAAGGCAATGGGAACCCACACCAGTATTCTTGACAGGAGAATTCCATGGACAGAGGATCCTGGTGGGCTACAGACCATGGGGTCGCAAAGAGTTGGCTGTGACTGAGTGACTATACTTGCTTTCTTTGGGTTCCCAGTGGATTCTGCCACAGAAGCAATTCTGTGGCCTTGGGCAGCTCATGGGTTCCTCATATAAAACCAAGGCTGACCTAAATCCTTCCTGGAATCAATTTGCAGTTTGATTGGTACAAATGTGATTCTGCAAATCCCAACAGTTACCATAGAGACATTTTCCACTGTGTGGCTCCTAACTTGGATTGTATATGGCCTTCTTTCCTTGTGGTAACCAAAGGAACCAGAGACCTGCTAACCACAGATGCCTGGCTGAGGCAGAGATGGGGAGAAACCAACCCAAAGCAGAAGAGTCAGTGGAGGGAAAGAAAGTATAGGCAGAGAGAAATATAGGCAGACTGATGAAAAGGTTGTTGAAATTGGCCTTGGCTCAGCATCACCTGTGGAGTGGTGGTAGGGGGTATTGACCTCAGCAGGTCTTGGTAGCAAGATAAGGAAGTTTTAATAAACCTGGCTTCAGCTTCTCTCTCTCCCTTTTTTCCCCCCGAAGACAGGTGCTCCCCCCTCTTCTAGGGTATAGTATTTAATATAAATGCACAAATTTTGCCAGGCCAACTTCTCCCATGGAGGGGATCCTCAGGAGGTCAGAATTAAATCAGAATTTTTGTTGCTGACTTGGCTTGAGTTGATATTTGCTACATCTGGTTGAAGTGAGAGGCATACTTTTTCTGCTGTGCAAATGAATAAAAATAAGACAAAAGCTGAAGAATCGAAAATCAACTTGGCAAAAGAACTTAGGTGGTTCAAAATTCCTGAAGGGTTTTAGGAAAAAACTTAACTTCTATACTGTCACTTAAAGTAGCATCACGGTGTGTTCTTCGGGTTTTCCTTTTTTACTGGGTTCATACAGGTGACCAGGAAAATAATGATATATAGAAAGAGTCTAATGGAAATAAAGCGTTAGAGGAAGAGGAGCAGTCTTCTCCCAAGTTGCATGGATTTATCAGAGTGATATTGACAAGACTGGTATCCTCATCTCTTCCTCTGGATTATCCTTTTAAACACCAAATTTAAAAAAATGATTGGGGAATAGTTAATTTACAATGCTCTGCTAGTTCCAGGTGTACAGCAAAGTGCTTCAGTTATCCATATCTGTCAGTTCAGTCGTTCAGTCACGTCCAACTCTTTGCAACTCCATGGACTGCAGCACGCCAGGCTTCCCTGTCCATCACCAACTCCAGGAGCTTACTCAAATTCATGTCCGTCCAACCATCTCATCCACTGTCGTCCCCTTCTCCTCCTGCCTTCAATCTTTGCAGCATCAGAGTCTTTTCCCATGAGTCAGTTCTTCGCATCAGGTGGCCAAAGTATTGGAGTTTCCGCTTCAGCATTAGTCCTTCCAATGAATATTCAGGACTGATTTCCTTTAGGATGGACTGGTTGGATCTCCTTGCAGGCCAAGGGACTCTCAAGAGTCTTCTCCAACACCACAGTTCAAAAGCATCAATTCTTCGGCTCTCAGCTTTCTTTACAGTCCAACTCTCACATCCACACATGACTATTGGAAAACCACAGCGTTGACTAGATAGACCTTTGTTGGCAAAAGTAAAGTCTCTGCTTTTTAATATGCTGTCTAGGTTGGTCATAGCTTTTTGTCCAAGGAGCAAGTGTTTTTTTAATTTCATGACTGCAGTCACCATCTGCAGTGATTTGGGAGCCCCAAAAAATAGCCTCTCACTGCTTCCATTGTTTCCCCAATCTATTTGTCATGAAGTGATGGGACCGGATGCCATGATCTTAGTTTTCTGAATGTTGAGTTTTAAGCCAACTTTTTCACTCTCCTGTTTCACTTTCATTAAGAGGCTCTTTAGTTCTTCGTTTTCTGCCATAAGGGTGGTGTCATCTGCATATCTGAGGTTGTTGATATTTCTCCCGGCAGTCTTGATTCCAGCTTGTGCTTCTTCCAGCCCAGCGTTCCTCATGATGTACTCTGCATATAAGTTAAATAAGCAAGGTGACAATATACAGCCTTGACGTACTCCTTTTCCTATTTGGAACCACTCTGTTGTTCCATGTCCAATTCTAACTGTTGCTTCTTGACCTGCACACAGATTTCTCAGGAGGCAGGTCAGGTGGTCTGGTATTCCCATCTCTTTCAGAATTTTCCATAGTTTGTTGTGACCCACACAAAGGTTTTGGCATAGTTAATGAAGCAGAAATAGGTGTCTTTTTGGAACTCTCTTCCTTTTTTGATGATCCAGTGGATGTTGGCAATTTGATCTCTGGTTCCTTTGCCTTTTCTAAATCCAGCTTGAAAATCTGGAAGTTCACGGTTCACATACTGTTGAAGTCTGACTTGGAGAATTTTGAACATTACCTTGCTACATGTGAGATAAGTGCAGTTGTGCAGTAGTTTGAGCATTCTTTGGCATTGCCCTTCTTTGGGATTGGAATGAAAACTGACCTTTCCAGTCCTGTGACCGCTGCTGAGTTTTCCAAATTTGCTGGCATATTGAGTGCAGCACTTTCACAGCATCATCTTTTAGGATTTGAAATAGCTCAACTGGAATTCCGTCACCTCCACTAGCTTTGTTCACAGTGATGTTTTGTAAGGCCCACTTGACTTCAGACTCTGGGATGTCTGGCTCTAGGTGAGTGATCACACCATCATGGTTATCTGGGTCATGAAGATCTTTTTTGTAGAGTTCTGTGTATTCTTGCCACCTCTTCTTAATATCTTCTGCTTCTGTTAGGTCCATACCATTTCTGTCCTTTATTGAGCCCATCTTTGCATAAAATTATCCATATCCATATATTCATTCTTTTTCAGATGTTTTCATATAGGTTATCACAGAATATCAAGCAGAGTTCCCCAAGCTACATAGGAGGTCCCTGTTGGTTATCTGTCTTATATTAGTAATGTGTGCGTGTGTTCATCCCAAGCTCTTGCTTTATCCTCAAAAAACATATTTGGATGCTTTCCAGGAGGCCAGGTACTGGGGACAGAACCACTAATAAAATGTTCTTCCCTCCCAACTTTATTATGTCCCTTTTATAGTATTAAAAACCACATATGTATTAAAGAACATTTGGGGAAAAAATCACCATTCTAATATAACTGCTGTTAGTATGTTGATATACATTCTTATTGGGTATATAAAATATGTATGTGTTTGTAATAATACTGAATATAAAAAATATTATCCTGCTTTTTCTGAAAAAAGACCATTTTATTAACACTAGCAGCTAGGATGCCGAAAGGCAAAGGGAGGAATTTCTAGGAACATTCCACAGTCAGGAGCAGGTGGATAAACCAGTGCAAATGAGGGCCTTGGGTGTTTTGAGAAGCCTTCGGGGTTTTGCTTGTTTGTTGTTCTAAGGTGTTCACCATCCTTCTCCCTCATTCTCCACAACAAAAACCCAAAGCAGTATTGTCCAGGGTATCAGAGCTAAGGATATGCTAATAATTTAGAGGCTTAGCCACCCCTTAGAGACAGTTTCTAAGGAGTCGGCTGCCAAGCTAAGCACCCCACCTCCTCCAAAGGATTCAGGCGGCTTCGCTCGGTTACAGGCAAAGAGCATCCATCTGCTGGCAACACCGCCTTCTTTTTCTTTCTTAAGGTTTCTTTAGTGCTGCCCAGAGAGAGCTTATTCCCTGAGAAACCAGTCCTGCTCCAGTGTATCTCTCAGGACGACCAGAAGATGAGCTGCCTCTGCCTCTAAAGAAGCCTTTTTCACCTTGTTCAGATATCAATCATCAATAAATAAATCAATAAAAGTAAAAAAATAACTTCTAGCTGTTGGGTTGGATGGTACCAAGTCCCATCCTTAAAATAATGCCAAACCCTTGCAGAAGAGTCCAGAGCCTTCCGGGAGACACCCCCCACTCAATGCCTTCACCCAGAGTTTGTCTTCCCTAGTGTTCTCATCTGATTTACTATCACCCTCAGTGAATTCAGGTTTGTGGGGCCTGGAGCTTGTGCAGTCCAGGAGCACAATGATAGGAAAGCAAACAAGTGAATACTACAGAACTTGGTGCACGGTTTTGGAAGAATTCCAAACAAGTGAGAAGCCCCTCACTTAATTTTGTTAGTTTTCTGCAGCCCTGCCCTGGAGGAGGTGGCCTCAGCTTCCTTAATGTGCCCCAAGTGTCGAGGGTCAGGGTGGAGTGGGAGAACACCCTTGATCCTGGCCCTTAGCGCTAAACACTTCTTCCCAGAGAGGCTGGTGTTTTCAAAATGGACACTAGCAGTGATGACAGGAAGAGTTAGAGTAAACTAAAATTATTAGGATTCTAAGGTAAAAGCCTGAGTTTACATATAGGAGTTGAAGCATGCAAGGGGTTTAAATATTAGCCTCAAAACCTCTTAAACTACAGAAGCTACATTATGTCCCCAAAGAGCTTTATGTCTTGTCTGCTGGGCTGTCTGAATCCATGTGATGGGAGCCCCTGACCCTGTGGCCTGAGGGAGGAGCTGTCCTGTCCTCTCCTCGCATCACTGCAGGTTCCTTTTCTTTTAAAAAAGGTTTTTTTTTTTTTTTAATCATTGGAGTATAGTATAGCATTTCTATTACTGGAGTATATTTACAATGCTGTGTTAGTTTCTGCTGTACAACGCAGTGAATCAGTTATACAAGCTGCATGCTTAGTCGCTTCAGTCGTGTCTGACTCTTTGTGACCCAGTGACCATAGCCTGCCAGGCTTCTCTGTCCATGGGATTCTCCAGGCAAGAATACTGGAATGGGTTGCTATACCCTCCTCCAGGGGATCTTCTCCACCCAGGGATCGAACCCAAGTCTCTTATGTCTCCTGCATTGGCAGGCAAGTTCTTTACCACTAGTGCCACCTGAGAAGCCCAAAATACATATATTCCCTCCTTCTTGGGTCTCCCTCCCACTCCACCTCCCTATTCTATTCCTCTAGGTCGTAATCTTTCCAAGATCATATAGTGATGGCTACTGGAGATAGGATTCAAACCTTCATCCTCCACTTTAAAATGCATTTTTCTCTTTAAAACTACTGTAGATGTCTTCCCTATCCTTAAGGGGAATCATAGCCTTGGAGAAAATCAGTTGCTGTCTTGTTACTTCAGCATCCCTCAGTTCAGTTCAGTTCAGTCGCTCAGTCGTGTCCGACTCTCCGCGACTCCATGAATCACAGCACGCCAGGCCTCCCTGTCCATCACCAACTCCCGGAGTTCACTCAAACTCATGTCCATCGAGTCGGTGATGCCATCCAGCCATCTCATTCTCTGTCGTCCCCTTCTCCTCCCGCCCCCAATCCCTCCCAGCATCAGTCTTTTCCAGTGAGTCAACTCGTCGCATGAGGTGGCCAAAGTATTGGAGTTTCAGCTTTAGCATCAGTCTTTCCAATGAACACCCAGGATTGATCTCCTTTAGAATGGACTGGTTGGATCTCCTTGCAGTCCAAGGGACTCTCAGAAGTCTTCTCCAGCACCACAGTTCAAAAGCATCAATTCTTCGGCGATCACTATGTACCCTTAATTGGAAAGATTTTGGAGCAAGAAAGTAACTAAAGGTATTTTTTCCTGGATTGAAAAGCAGAGGGGATTATAGATATTTCTACTATAGAAACAGTTCATGCTCATTGAAGAAAACCTTTCAAATGCAGAAATTTATTTGTACAAAAATAATTAGACAGCCATAATTGCCTTGTCTGGAGGTAAAAATTATTAACATTTTGGTGTACAGTTCAGTTCAGTTCAGTCGCTCAGTAGTGTCCAACTCTTTGCAATCCCATGAATCATAGCACGCCAGACCTCCCTGTCCATCACCAACTCCCGGAGTTCACTCAGACTCATGTCCATCGAGTCGGTGATGCCATCCAGCCATCTCATTCTCTGTCGTCCCCGTCTCCTCCCACCCCCAATCCCTCCCAGCATCAGACTCTTTTCCAGTGAGTCGACTTGTTGCATGAGGTGGCCAAAGTATTGCAGTTTCAGCTTTAGCATCAGTCCTTCCAATGAATGCCCAGGATTGATCTCCTTTAGAATGGACTGGTTGGATCTCCTTGCAGTCCAAGGGACTCTCAAGAGTCTTCTCCAGCACCACAGTTCAAAAGCATCAATTCTTCGGCAATCAGCTTTCTTCACAGTCCAACTCTCATATCGATACATGACCATGGGAAAAACCATAGCCTTGACTAGACGGACCTTGGTTGGCAAAGTAATGTCTCTGCTTTTTAATATGCTATCTAGGTTGGTCATAACTTTCCTTCCCCTCACCTTATATACATCTGATAATTTGTTCATTAAGTTGATGCCCTATTGTATTTTTGCCTTTATAATTTATTTTTCTAACTTAACATTATGTATTATATTAGAAATATTTTACCATAAATGTTATATTTATGTCATAATATATCATAGATATTTCCATGATATAGTGAAAGACTAGTTTGAGTATTTAAATATTCTGTAAAATACCATTTTGATGACTTCCTAATATTCCATCATAGGGATAGGCCATAATTTATTGATCTGTTCCTTAGTTTCTTTACTTCTAGGGACAGGGCCTTAACAAGTATACTTTTTGCACAAGAGTTTCTCTGTCTGAGGTGGGGGAAGCAGGAACACACCTAGCATTCAGCTCTCCAGGGAGTGTAACTACACAGGCTTCAGGGTAGGGCAGGAGGAGTGAAGAGTAAGGCTGGAGAACATCTTTTTCTAATTATTAATAGTACAAAGGCTTCAAGAGGTAAGTCGTAGCCTTGATGGTAGATAATACTCTGCTGAATTGAATACAGAAAATTCTTAAGTAGTATCTGCTGTTGACAGTTGCTCTCAGCATGAACTTCTGTACCTCTTTTTTCAAATAAAAAAAATTAAAAGTTCATAATACTGCAATTGATTTTTTTTTTTACTACTAATTCCATTGCACCATTCCCACCCCCACCCCTGCCCCAGAACTAGTGACTCAGAATCACACTTCTGCAAGGAATGACAGGTTTTTCCATTCCTTTTTATTTCCGCAGTGAGGAGTCATGGATATTTTTAATGTGGTAAAAATATATCCCCGTTAAAGATCAGCTTAGCTATGTCAATTATTATTGACTGAATGTATACTAATGCAGTCTACACAATAATGCCAAGTCCTTCAGTTCATCAGTTCAGTTCAGTTCAGTCGCTCAGTCGTGTTTCTATAATTCCAGGGGGTTGGTGACTTTTGTACCTTTGAGAGATGTGTCTGTAAAGCTGAACAGTGCAGAACTTTTCCCAAAACTGGTATTGGCGAGGGCAGAAGGTCATCCCATTTTTAGAATGGTCCTGATCCATTAGAGATGCTCATGCAGAATTGTAAAGAGGAAAACTAGTGGTGCTTACGATGATTCTTTCTCGATTAAGAATTAAAATGACATTTATTTTGGAAATGTTTCTCCAGCTGCCTTCGCCACAGGAAACTTGTGGGACGATAAATGACCTAATACATTTTGCATGTTCCTGAGTTTTGGCTGATGGACCAATCTCTTCATTAGAACATCCATTTACATGATATCAATCAGCTCTGAGCACAGCTCAGAGACCCAGGCAGGGGTTACTACCGCTGTCCCAACCAGCATTTTGGAGTGGACCTTGAATCCTTTGCTTGGAACAGAGAGGCTGCAAGTGTGCAGACCAGGGTTTGGTGATGGTCTGGATTTAGACTTGCATTTTCAACTGAGAAATGCCAGGGAAATAAAGATGAACCGTGACTTAATGGAACGGTTAAAGTATGGACACCTGCCAGTAGACTGTCATGATACCAGCTTCATCTTCCTTTTCTCCTAAGGAAAGTGAGTTTTAGACATTCCTAAAAGATTAAGAAACTCATTAACAATAGTCTAGGGATCAGGACAGAACCATGTAGTTCTTTGAAGAACTTGAACTTTAATTCAGTTCTTCTCTGGCAGCTCAGATGGTAAAGAATCTACCTGCAATGCAGGATACCTGAGTTTGATCCTTGGGTCGGGAAGATGCCCTGGAGAATGGAAATGGCTACCCACTCCAGTATTCTTGCCTGAGAAATCCCAGGGACAGAGGAGCCTGGTGGGCTATACAATGTGGGGTCACAAAGAGTCCGACACTCCTGAATAACACACACGGAAGAGTGAACACTGGCCTTCGTATGGAAAATTCCGTTGTTTTAACAATGGAGTGAGTGAGTGTGTGAGTGTGTGTGTGTGTGTGTGTGAGTGTGTGTGTGTGTGTGTGAGTGTGTGTGTGTGTGAGAGTGTGTGTGTGTGTGTGTGTGTGTGTGTGTGGTGGGTCAGCCTCACAGCTTGTCAGGGGTTATAGGAAGCTTTCTGTTTCTCTGTGTTCTTTCTTTCCTTTTGTCTTTGTAAGGTTTATGTGTCTCCGCGTGTCTTCGTAGTGAGCAGACCTGTGCCTTGTGTCTATTTTCCAAGCATTCGACACAGCAAGCAGCAGGAGGAAGCAGCAGAGTAGAACTTAGAGTCACTTACACATCAGGTGACTTTGATGAGTCACATCATCACTTGGAGTATCAGTTTCTGCACCTAAAATAGAGACGCAGGTTATCAAAAGTATCAAAACTTCGAAGTCTTCCAGCAGCCTTACACGTGTGGGTGCTCAGTCGCTAAGCTGCGTCTCTTTTGTGACCCAACGGACTGTAGCCCACCAGGTTCCTCTGTCCATGGGATTTTCTAGGCAAGACTACTGGAACTGGTTGTTATTTCCTCCTCCAGGGGGTTTTCCCAACCCAAGGATCGAACTTGAGTCTCCTGAATTGGCAGGTGGATTCTTTACCACTGAGCCACCCACGGTGTCGGTCACCACTAAAAAGGGACCGGACACATCTCTGTAACCCCCACCGGACAAGACTGGGCTAAGTCCTGGCCCCCACACTCCAGCTCATGCTGGAACCAGGGACTTTTTCACTTAGTTACCACCTTAAAACTGAGAAATTCATAAAACCCCAAGACCTGTGGGGGCTCATCTTTCTCAGTAATAAATGAGAGGGAGGCACTTTCAGGGTCCTTCTGGAGACAGACTTCTATGAGTCTAGAAATCAATACAATAGAACTAACAAATGGGATTCTGCTCCCTCCCCTCTAGGGATCAGAAGAAATAATGATTTAGCACTTGGCATTTTGGCCAGTTCTGCTGGCTTTTCCCCAGCCAGTATTCTTCTCCTCTCTGGTTTTGCCCTTTTGATTCTGAGACGTCAGACTGTTGATCAATGATATATACTTTGTATGTTTTGTTTTGTCAACAGAAGGTGATAAAAGAAAGCCACCTTTTCTTTTCCTGTAAACAAGTGCTTGCTTATGACTCCAAAGGGCATTGACGGGAAGTATTGTGTTCTCTCCACATGCATGCCCCCCACCCCACCCCAACAGTGATAATGTGCTTTAAAAGTCTAAGAAAGAAGGTGAGTTTTATTTGTTTCAGTACTGTCACTCAGCTCCTTGGCAGGGTCACGGGGGCTAACTCAGCCTGTGGGATGCTGGCCCTTACTCCCCTTTCCTGAATAAGGTTCTGATTCAATTCCAAACTTTCTGCTTTAATAACGTCCAAGGGGTCTATGCAAGGTTTCAGTACTGTGACTTTCCTAGTGCTTTGTCCTGGATGCCTGCCATGGCCATGTTGCCCTTGTCTGGCCTTTCCAGGGATGGGAGGCAAGCATTTGAAGTAGTGTCTTATTCTTTTTCAGTAAAGGGTGTGTGTGTGTGTGTGTTTCCAATCACAGAAAGTAGAGACTAAGTAACTCAGCTTGATTTCCTCCTAAAGTGAAGGTCATTTGTTCATGACTTCAGGAGATTTGAAAGTCCTTTGTCTTTTTCCTTCCTGCGTCCATGGACCATGTTGCCATCTGATCGGACATTTCAGCTGTGATGGTTTAGAAATAACTTTTCCTCTGGCTTCCCTGATAGCTCAGCTGGTAGAGAATCTGCCTGTAATGTGGGATACCTGGGTTCAATCCCTGGGTTGGGAAGAGTCCCTAGAGAAGGGAAAGGCTACCCACTCCAGTATTCTGGTCTGGAGAATTCCATGGACTGCATAGTCCATGGGGTCGCAGAGTCGGACATGATTGAGTGACTTTCACTTTCCTTTCCTTTGCTGACCCTGTCCCATCCACGCAGGGCTACAGGAGAGCCAAATCCTATCCTAGAAGAGCTTCCTGGCTCCACACCCTGCTCTCAGCCTGCCTTTGACCTTGGGTGCCAAGGATGGTCTGCCTTCTTCACACCTCCAGGATCCAAGATGCTACAGTCTTGCCTCATCACCTGCTGTGATGATGAATGGTATCTTGTAGTTTGAAGTGGTTTGGAAAAATGTATTTTCTCCAACTCAGTTGAAAAGTCCATCTGAACATTCCTAAGCACTCAGAGATAATTGTGCTGATGAATAACAAAGTAAATAGTGCTCCTGTGATCAAGTAACAAAGGCAGGGGAATAAAAGGTGAGACTATCTTTCTGTGTAGTAATCATTTTAAGAAACCAAAGCTATTTGAGAAAAAAGAGTAAAAAAGCAAGACTTACCTGCCCAGCTTCAAATCTAGGATTTGAGCTGGAAAATCAATGGTAGGTTTTCCCAGCAACCTTTAAGTCAGCCTCCTTCATATAACTCCTTAATCTGAAATGCCCCCTCTGCTCATGCCTGTACCATTTACAATAAGAGCTTTTATTACAATTATGAGCATGGAACACGGGAACGTATCTTATGTTTGGCAAGCAAAACTGTAATACTCTATGCAAGAATTCTCTTATTAAAATGCACACACACTCAGGCCTGAGATTTATTGGTCTTTTGTCTGGTTGTGTTAAGTTCTTAAGCTGATTTTTGATATTACTCCTGTGGCATTTTAAAGCTTTTGTGCTTAAACTGCACATTCTGCTCCAAGCACAGATATTTCAAGATGAAGTAGGCAGCGTTTTATGGAATTTCAAAGAGATAGGGTGGCCAGATGATGAATGAACGTATTTACTGTGTAACAGAGGAATGAAATGAGCCAAGATTTTTCTCCAGAAACCGGGTTTGGTTCAATAATATATTTTAATATTTCCTTCTCTTCAGGACAGTGTATATATAGTAGACTGTGCTTTTCTCTTTATTTTTCCTGACTTAGGGTCAGAGTGACAGCTTATATGAATAGGGTCACCAACCTTGGCTACTTGTCTGTCTGTGCCCTTTTCTGTCTGTGGGCATCTGTGTTACATTACTCCTGGGGATGTTTCAATGGCTTCCTTGAAGTTCTTCATCTCCTTTTTTGTTCAGTTTTCTTTCTTTAACAGACCACTCAGTAATGGCTTTGAAATCTCCATGTTATTTATTCTCATCCCTTGAACAGCCAGCAGTGTTTCCGGAGGTAATCTGATGAATTGGCTTGAATAGCTCAATTTGGAGAATAGCTAACAGGCAGGGGAAGTGATGAGTATGATAACGGAGATGGCTGAGGCCCCTCATTAAATCAATACGTAGTGGGGGAGGGGGCAAGTGTCAGGAAACATGGGGCACGAGGACTAACATCACTGGGTATTAAGTATTGACATTTTTAGATCCGAGGCAAGAAGAGGAACTGACAATCCATTTTTCCAACCCGGGCAATCTTGTGGGTGGAGAGCTCTGCATTTATTGTTTCACTGTTATTAACCTCAGAGAAAGGAAGGGTTGTCTGTGTTTTGCCTGGTGCTGCAAAATCAAATTAACATTGACCTGAGCCCTGCTCCAGGCTACAAAGCAAAGTGGAGGTGCCTCTGGGGGTGCAGACCAACACTAGCTCCGGGGAGGAGAAGTTTCAAAGCAACTGGAAACCACAGTGGAATTTCTAACACAAAGTAGCCTGTGATCAGTTACCGGATAAATGTGCGTTAGAACTTGAACAGGCTTTCTGAGGTCAGTGTCAGCCAATGGGGACAGAGCAGGGCTCTAAGCATGGGAGGACTGAGATGGTGAAGGGGGAACGGAGACGTTCTAGGTAAGAGGGTGGCAGCAGCAAATAGAAAGAGTCCCAGCCAGGGGTTGGAAGATCTGCCTTTCCACCCGCACTCTGGGTCTGCACTCCAGCGCCCTGTGGGTATAGGGGGCAAGCTAGAAGGCCAGCCTGAATTTTTGTTTCCTCAACAGTAAATGGAGTCGTTAGGTGACGTGTCCATTCAAAGGATATTTTCTGAGCGCCTACTGTGTATTAGACACCGTGCTAAGCACCATGGGTATAACAGTGAGCAGCATAGGTGAGAATCATGCCTTCAAAGAGATAGTCTTCTGGGGGAAAATCACAAATCATGAGGTGCTCAGGTCATTGGGAGTTAAGTCCTATGACCGAGAACAGTAAGATTTGATGGGAATGCCAGGCGGGGAAGCTTCCGGTAACAAGAGGGATTGCAGCTGAGACAGGAAGGTAGGTAGAGGTTGGTCAGCAAAGGTGAGGTGGTGGAAGCGCTTCTGAACCTGGGAGCAACATTCCTGTTTGATGCGGATGTAAAGTTCGACATGGTAGAAGCACAGAGCTCTGAGGCTCTGGCGTGTGTACAAGATGTTGAGTATAGCTTCCTGTGCTATGCAGTAGGCCCCACTGCTTTATCTATTTTATGTATAGTAGTTGTACAAGATATTGAATACAGTTCCCGTGATATATAGTAGGTCCTGAGTAACAAGGTGTTGGATGCTCTGAGATGTTAAAAAGATCCAGCAAGCTCTATCATGAACAGAAGTGCTACAAACTAGCTGGGTGACCTCAAACAACTCTCTTTACCTCACAGAACCTAGCTTCTTAGTCTGTATAATGGGACACTAATGGTTTGTACCTCGGAATATTGTGTGGATTAAATTAGATGATGTAGGTAAAGCACGGTGCTTGGAAAGTAGCAAAGCTTTAAAAATATTCACAGCTGAATTCTCATTGTCCTCATACCCTCCAAGCCCCTGGGATCCTGTGAGTTTCTTTGCCATTAAGGTCAGCACACACCTTCCCCGATAACTGTGGCCTTCTCTGGGGAGCCAAAGGTATCCATAATGTCAATTTAAGAAATTTCCCTGGGATTAATTTTGGAGAGTTGCTTGCACTGACTTAGCTTTCCCTCTTGTTTCTAGGGGTTACTGATTTAGGGTCATTTTTTTCTCACAGTATTTTCTCTTATATTATTGTACCTAGACATTTCCTAGGTAGAATCCAGATTAAAATATTGGTACACGTACTTCTATCCTTATGAATAATATGGGTTTCTATCTCTATTGTTTTGACACAATGACCAATGAATAACTAGAATGACTGGGGAACCTTGGAAAAATAATGTACTCTCTGCTATTGAAAATGATTTTGGTCATCACTTTTCTCCTTGACACTAAGGTTAGAGTTTTACCTGTATCTGCTGTCTCGCCTCCAAGTACAGATCTTACTTTTAGGCCATTTGAAAGGTTAACTTGGCCTTTAAATAGGTTCCTCAATTTTTTCCTTCTAGCACAAGTGATTCTTGAAATAGTCCTATCAGAGAAACCCAGTACTCTAAAAATTTGCTTTATTCTAGACAGACCACTTTCTATGTATTTGTTGGATACTTGGCACAATATTTAATCAAGTATGTATACTTTAGGGCTTCCCTGGTGGCTTAGATGGTAAAGAATCTGCCTGCAATGCAGGAGACCTGGGTTCAATTCCCAGGTGGGGGAAACCCCCTGGAGGAGGGCTTGGCAACCCACTCTAATCTTGCCTGGAGAATTCCATGGACAGAGGGGTCTGGCGGGCCATGGGGTCACAAAGAGTCAAACACGACTAAGCGACGAAGCACAGCTCAGGACATTTTAAGGCAATGCAAACATGCTGTAAGCGTGAGAAGTTTTGAGAATTGAATCGTATTCAAAACCTCAGAGACACATTTGGCACTCTCTGGATTTCCCAGTCCTCCATACTCTGACCTTGAATAGTTCTTCCTTTGCTGTTGACCCACGATCCAGCAGTGGATCTATGAAATATTGCAGTTAGCAAAAGGATTTTCCTATAGCTTTTTATCAGTGACTTGAATGGTGTTCATTCACAAGGCCATGCCATAATTCAGTAATGCAGGTCAGGAGGAAGCAGGAACTGAGACAGGCAGTTTTATCTGAAGCCATGAGGTTCTATCTAGAATTTAGATGCACACAGGATTTATTTAAACATGACACACATGGTTTTGAAACAATCCCCTCTTTGTCCTCCATCTGTAACATGACCTTCTAAAAGACTTTAGTTAAGCAGAATCTAGGCCTTTCCTGGTGGCTCAGTGGTAAAAAAAACTGCCTGCCAATGCAGGAGACACGGGTTTGATCCCTGGGTTGGGAAGATCCCCTAGAGAAAAAAATGGCAACCAACTTGCCAGTGAAATCCCACGGACAGAGGAGCCTGGAGGGCTACAGGCCATGGGGTTACTGAAGAGTCAGATATGACCTAGTGTACAATCTACTGTCTCTTAAACAAGAAGAAAGAAAAGAGAGAGAAAATCTGGCAAGATGAAAGGTAGATGAGTCAATGTTTGGACTACTGGAAGTAGAAGACATATCCAGAAATAAAAAAACCACCTTTCGGCAAACTGAGAGCATGGATTGAGCTTTGCAAGGAAGTGTTTTTTTTGTATTTTTCTTTGTTGATGCACATCAAAGGTATTGAAATCAAGAGAATAAATAAAAAAACAAAGAGATGGGAATACCAGACCACCTGACCTGCCTCTTGGGAAACCTATATGCAGGTCAGGAAGCAACAGTTAGAACTGGACATGGAACAACAGACTGGTTCCAAATAGGAAAAGGGGTACGTCAAGGCTGTATATTGTCACCCTTCTTTTTTAACTTATATGCAGAGTACATCATGAGAAACGCTGGGCTGGAAGAAGCACAAGCTGGAATTAAGATTGCCAGGAGAAATATCAACAACCTCAGATATGCAGATGACACTACCCTTATGGCAGAAAGTGAAGAAGAACTAAAGAACCTCTTGATGAAAGTGAAAGAGGAGAGTGAAAAAGTTGGCTTAAAGCTCAACATTCAGAAAACTAAGATTATGGCATCTGGTCCCACCACTTCATGGCAAATAGGTGGGGGAACAGTGGAAACAGTGTCAGACTTTATTTTTGGGGGCTCCAAAATCACTGTGGATGCGGATTGCAACCATGAAATTAAAAGATGCTTACTCGTTGGAAGCAAAGTTATGACCAACCTGGACAGCATATTAAAAAACAGAGACATTACTTTGCCAACAAAGGTCTGTCTAGTCAAGGCTATGGTTTTTCCAGTAGTCATGTATGGATGTGAGAGTTGGACTATAAAGAAAGCTGAGTGCAGAAGAATTGATACTTTTGAACTGTGGTGTTGGAGAAGACTCTTGAGAGTCCCTTGGACTGCAAGGAGATCCAACCAGTCCATCCTAAAGGAGATCAGTCCTGGGTGTTCATTGGAGGGACTGATGTTGAAGCTGAAACTCCAATACTTTAGCCATCTGATGCAGAGAGCTGACTCATTTGAAAAGACCCTGATGCTGGGAAAGATTGAGGGCAGGAGGAGAAGGGGACGACAGAGGATGAGATGGTTGGATGGTGTCACTGACACAATGGACAAGGGTTTGGGTGGACTCTGGGCGTTGGAGGTGGACAGGGAGGCCTGGAGTGCTGCGGTTCATGGGGTCGCAAAGAGTCGGACACGACTGAGTGACTGAACTGAACTGAACTGAGCAAGAGTGATGTCTATGGGTGGTGGAATTAAAACTCTTACTTGTAGCTATGCATGAAATAATCAGGGTAGAAGCCGATGCTGAACACAGAAGCCTGTGTTCTTTTAGAATTCATCCTAGTGGGAGCTGGGCAGGGGGCACAGGGCTGAGGCTGTAGAGACACAAAACCACAGAGCACCCCCCCACCCAGGCTTAGAACCAGAGTAAAATTCCTCTTGGGATTTGGTTTTCCATTCAGTCCCCATGCCCAGATCCCATAGCTTCCCCCAGGATCTTTCCTTTTTATCCACTTGGTTGCTTACAGTGGATCAGGCAACTGGAACCAGTGGCCCCAGGTGGGAGAGACAGGTCTTGGAGGTGGTGCGAAGCTTTTCTTTGTTTTCAGTCTTCATCATGATGAAAAGCTAGTCGTGTTTCCACTAGCAAAGAAAACCCAGAGCCACGTGTTACGTACTGGTTCCGTGTTCCAGCATGTTTTGAAAAGTTAACACTTTTATCTTTCAGAATTTTGAAGGGTCACTGAGACCTGGGCGTGCTTGGGAGTGTTCCCCTCCACCATGTTATATTTAGGACCTTTGCTCTTAGTTCATTCCTACCCAAATTCTATAGGCACCATGTCCCTGATTCTGTTCCAAGTGACTCTAACAGTGTCCCCTAACAATGAGCTGCCTTTGTGGTTAATTGCAGCTCTGTGCATGGAATAAACATGTCAATTCACTTCTCAGGGCCTGACAGGTTCAGGAGCTGCCACACTGTTTCTTGTTTTATATTGTCATCAGCATTACCAGGCAGCTTTTTCAAAAGATGGACATGTACTTAGATATAGATCTCTTACCCTCTAGAAGATTGTTGCTTTAAAACTTTATACTTGGAATCCAACCTGGAGAGTCTGATTCAGTGAGTCTGGGATAGGGCCCAGGAATTTGTAGTTTTAACAGGTATCTTGGGTGATTCTTATCATCAGAGAAGCCTGGAAAACACTGCTTTATTGTGTACTAGACTTTCCTGTTCTCTCTCCCACCCCAATCACATAGACCTGTGAAATATTTGTGTGTTGTTTTTGTAATGAAGCTGTATTCTTCTATTTGGCAGCATGAATATATATGGTGATTTTGAGCCCTTGTGATTTATTTATTTATGTATTTTACTGAGCCATGCAGCTTGTGGGATTTTAGTTCCCTGACCAGGGATTGAACCCAGGTCCTTGGCAGTGAACGTGGTGAATTCTAACCATTGGGCCACCAGGGAATTTCTGAGTCCTTGTAATTTTTTAGAAATGGAGTTTTACCAGATTGATCTTCTTGATATATTTAGTTCACTATGCTTTTATGAACTTCGAATTATTAAACAACTCTGATGTTTTCATTTCTGTTTTTGTTTTTTTTTTAATTGGGAATTTAGCTCATTAGAGAAACATGCTAAGCAGATATTTAAAGTAGTAATTGACATTCTTGCTTTTTGATTTTTTTTTTTCAATTAAAAATTGAAGGAAAATGGAAAAGGGGGAGTTGTTTCCTGGCTAGAAGGGCTTTGCAAACTGAAAAGAGTTCTGGAGGTTGATTGCACAACAATGCAAATGTATTTAATACTACTGAAATATACACTTAAAATGATTAAAATGGTAAATTTTATGTAATGTGTTTTTTGTGACAATTAAAAAAAAGGTCTGGGGAAGTGACGACAGGTTTATCATTCAAATAAAAGAGAGAAGATAAACCTGAGTACTTCCTGTTTGGCCAGGGAATGCGTTAAGAAATTTCCTACTTTTTCAACTTATTAGTCTTTAAATGACCCTCTCCCAATTACACAGATCAAGAAACAGAAGGTCTTTGAACTCAAAGGCCAAGGTCACTCAGATGTGGAGCCCAGGGTTCTGCCCAGATCTGCCCACCTTCACTCTCATGCTCTATCTAGATGTCAGCTTCCACCCCGCTTAGGTCCCCTGACTCTTTCTGGAGCCTGAGCACACCCAAGCTGGAGAGGCCTTCCTCAGACATACCTCTATGCATGTGCTTCTCCAATGCATATTCACTCTGGGTCCCTTCAATCCCCTGAGCTGGTGAGATTTAATGTTGGCAAATTTGGAAACCTTAAGGCTTTCCTGTAACAATCTTGAGCTGTGAGGGCCTCTCTAAAGGGATGAGTGGAGAATGACAGAAGCCCCAGTTTGGAATGATGGACACACAGTTTACCAACCCTCTTGTCCAGTCCTGGGCACATAACCGATGCCCGCAAAAGCTCCCTGGGATTTGCTGTCATCCAGGGGTGGTGCTGGGGACCACTACCCTTTGCCCTCAGTGGCTGAAGGCAGTGTCTCTGTCATGGCCCGTTGAGACTTGCCCTCACTTGTCATCGATTTCTGTCACTGCCCACACCTCCCTTCTGTCCCCTGCAGGCTGGAGTCAGCACACCCTCATTGACAGATCAGAGTTTTCCCACTATCTGCAAAAACTTCTGTGCATCTGCGCTCAGTGGCATCAAGTTTAGAATTTAATTTCTTGGTTTCATTAACTGTATTTCTATGATTCTGGGGTTTGCTTTCCCTAATGTATTCCTACTCAGCTCTGTACCACTGCTGGACTTCTCTCATGTATTTGCTACATGAGTCTCTTTGTCTCCTTTCTTCTGGACACCACCCCTCCCCTCCAAAAGAAAACTTTTAGGCTGAGGGCTTCCTGGATAATGTATTAGACAGAGGATTTGACAAGTTTGTGCTCACCATCAAATGTGACCTTCTGTTTCTATCCACTTAGGATCTGTGTCCTGCCTACTGTCTATTTTTCTACCCATGATTTCATCTTGTGTAAGTCACTTCATCTCTCTGGGTTCCAATTGGTGGTGGTGGTTTAGTTGCTAAGTCATGCCCGACTCTTGTGACCCCATGGACTGTAGCCTGTCAGTCTCCTCTGTCCATGGGATTCTCCAGGCAAGAACACTGAGGTGGATTGCCTTTTCCTTCTCCACTGGGTTTCAATTACTCATTTATTAAATGAAGGTCCTTTCTAGCCTGAGCATTCCAGGACTGCTTTGATTTCCTTCCCTATTCCCAAGTTCATTAGCCCTGGATTGCTCTCTTTACTTGGAGTTCTAGCAACAGAGAACAAGCAGGGTTGACACAGCCCACCCTTGGCTTCACCTACCAGGGGCCCCAAAGATACTCTGTCACCTCCTCCTGGCCTCTGGGGCTATGATGACTTGATTTTTCTTGATGGAGGTGGAGGCTGGAGCTTTGTTTTAGGAAGTGGCTCAGAGAGACTGAATCAGAGCTCAGGATAATCTAATCTTACCTCATAGTGACCTGATAGCTCAGTTGGTAAAGAATCCGCCTGCAATGCGGGAGACCAGGGTTCGATCCCTGGGTTGTGAAGATTCCCTGGAGAAAGGAAAGGCTACCCACTCTAGTATTCTGGTCTGGAGAATTCACAAAGCTTTGGACACAACTGAGTGACTTTCGCTTTTGCCACATAGTAACTGGTTTCAGAGGAGCCCTAGTGATATCAGTTCAGTTCAGTTCAGTTCAGTCGCTCAGTCGTGTCCAACTCTTTGCTACCCCATGAATCACAGCACGCCAGGCCTCCCTGTCCATCACCAACTCCCGGAGTTCACTCAAACTCATGTCCATCAAGCTGGTAATGCCATCCAGCCATCTCATTCTCTGTCGTCCCCTTCTCCTCCTGCCCGCAATCCCTCCCAGCATCAGAGTCTTTTCCAATGAGTCAACTCGTCGCATGAGGTGGCCAAAGTATTAGAGTTTCAGCTTTAGCATGAGTCCTTCCAATGAACACCCAGGATTGATCTCCTTTAGAATGGACTGGTTGGATCTCCTTGTAGTCCAAGGGATTCTCAAGAGTCTTGCCCCAGTTTTCTTACTCACATTCCTTTGTAAGCCCCTGCTTGTAAAATAAGCTTATGATAATACTCTGAAAACCTAAACCAACCCTCAATAACTTCTATCTTTTGCTGACAATCAATACTTTTCTTAAACAACTTTTCTTCAATTCCAGCTAGCTTTTGAGTAGTTTTTTTTTGCCTCCACAGAGTTTTAAGAAATGCTTCCTCAGCAAATTGAGAATAAGATGGTATGTAAAAAGATTGTCTCACTATCTCCACAACTCATTCCAAAACATTACTTTAGAAGCTTTTGTAATTCAGATGTAAACTTCATAAAAGTGACAACATATAAAAAGTCTGGAGTAGTCAAAACTGAAAGCAGTCAGAACCAATATCTTTAAAGATGCCAATAAAGTTGATGATAGGTGTAGCTATGTCTTGGGTACCATGATCTGTGGGAAAGACTTAGGAGGGCATTCTTTCTCGGTTATGGAATATTATAGAACACTCACCTCCCTTTATATAATGGGAGTGCTTACAATCAAAAAGCATTAAATTGTTAAATCTGACTCTTCAGTTCAGTTCAGTTCAGTTCAGTCGCTCAGTCGTGTCCGACTCTCCGCGACCCCATGAATCACAGCACGCCAGGCCTCCCTGTCCATCACCAACTCCCGGAGTACACTCAAACTCATGTCCACAGAGTCGGTGATGCCATCCAGCCATCTCATTCTCTGTCATCCCCTTCTCCTCCCGCCCCCAACCTTTCCCAGCATCAGAGTCTTTTCCAGTGAGTCAACTCGTCGCATGAGGTGGCCAAAGTATTGCAGTTTCAGCTTTAGCATCAGTCCCTCCAATGAACATCCAGGATTGATCTCCTCTAGAGTGGACTGGTTGGATCTCCTTGCAGTATAAGGGACTCTCAAGAGTCTTCTCCAGCACCACAGTTCAAAAGCATCAATTCTTCGGCGATCAGCTTTCTTCACAGTCCAACTCTCACATCCATACATGACCACGGGAAAAACCATAGCCTTGACTAGACGGACCTTGGTTGGCAAAGTAATGTCTCTGCTTTTTAAAATACTATCAAGGTTGGTCATAACTTTCCTTCCAAGGAGCAAGCGTCTTTTAATTTCATGGGTGCAATCAGCATCTGCAGTGAATCTGAATCTTACTTTCCATTAATGTATTTGTTAATGATTCTGTGTTGATTCTGCATTCATTATAAATTTCATTCATTCATTCACGTATTTATTTATTCAAAAATCATCCTTGGATCCTATCTGTCATGTTTCAGACTCTGGGTGAAGCTTTGGCATTAATTAGAGCATTGAATAAGGCAGGTAATGAATTAAATGATAACTGATTGTGATAAGTGCCATGAAACAAATAAAATGGTGTAACAGTAATAGGCTAGGAATCACTGAAATCTTAGCTTGCTTACCCTTTTGGTTTTTTGATTTCTGATTCTATTTTCTTTCCCATTGTTCCTCCAGACCAGTAATTCCCTAACTCAAGTTCAATCAGAAAACAACCAAGTAAATGTCTAAGAGAGCTGAGCTGTATTTGTGGTTGCAGATAAACAGGCCTCCTCAGTAAACACTACCACTTAGCACCTTTCTTGCATTTTGGATTCTTCAAAGTAGGCCATTTAAAAAAAAAAATCACAGGATCCTCATTAAAAAATTTTTTTTATATATATGTCTTCAAGGTACGGTCTTGAACCCTAACTTTATGGCTCAAGACAATTAAAAAATGCTTATATTCAACATAGCTCCATTCAAATTCATGATGTTAATTTTCTGAAATAATATTGGCAGACAAGAAATGAAATCGACCGACATCCAAACTGTGGACTCGCAAAGAGTTTTAAGACTTCTCCATGAAAAGAACAACATGTTCCATGGTTCCCCACCCTCTGTCCTTTGTTCTGGCCCGGTTATCTGGAACCCTTAGTTCTGACCTAGGTTTCCCTGATGGACACCAGCCGAGCACTTACCTTCTGAGTCTTCTTATCACTACTTTGTCTCATTTGTGTATATGTTGCCTGGTTTAGATGAGTCAGACCTTCAAAAATGCTCTTTGTATGTTTCTGTCACTCTTCTATACCTTTGAATATAAGTTAGAATTGCTAGTGCATGTTAGCTCTACCTTCAAATTTTGTTTTGTCTGCAAAATAATTAAAAAATAATGAGGTTTGTATGAATGAAATTTAACAATCGGGCTCTCCACCGTGGAGCCTGTGCCACGGAAATAAATTATAACTAGTGTTTAAAGCAACACGTCTGGTATGGAGGAAACCAAGTGGCTCTCTTCAAGTGGAAGAAAGACAGGAGAGGTTTTCTATATTAATGAGAAGCTATACTTTAATTCTGTTGGGAGGGCTGCCGGTGGCATTCAAGGCTGTGTTATATTGGGTTGAACATCTGTCACTGGCTTACAGAGCTGTTAATCATTCATTTCATATTCAGACATCAGTATTCATTAAAAACTCTCCGTTCGGGCAAGTCCTTCTGGGAGAAAGTACCCTATCTGGGGGTCTTAGATTTTTTTCTTTTCTTAAAAAAAAAGGTTAAATTTTAAACATATTTTTTCAGCCAGCAGCAAGCAGCATCTGGCAGGGGGAGATGGGAACTTGTCATACATGCAGATGACCAAGCAGCTTGTCTCCAGGGGAGGTTTAGTGTGGTAGGAAAAGGATTCAAAATTAAAATTTAAAGTCACCAATTTTCATCTTGATTTCTCACCTACAAGAAAATTTCAAAGTCAGTGCAAATGCCATTCCATTAGCATCGCTCAAGAGTCTTGCATATTTTTCTTGTGAGGTTGTATAAAGCCTGAGCCCAAGTACCTGGATGGTTAGGGCAGTCTTTTACTGCCTCACCTACTTGGGAATCCAGGCACACACACAACGTCTGAAGGTCTAAACAGAAAACAGCATGTCCTGCTCCAACAAAAATCGAATCATTTTTCTGTATCTGCAGCAGAAAACAAATCCAGCAGCAATTTCTTACACCAGACCCACTTTACAGCTCTGGTATGTATTAAAAATGCAAGAAATATGCCCTGTGACCCATGACTGCTTATTCCCCATTTATGAGACATGACTATTCCTCGTGTTACCTGTATGGTAATTACCATACATCATCACACCCACAGCCTCTCAATGATTCATAGAGAAATTAATGTACATTGCATTCTTTTCATGTAGGCGAGCATGTTAGAATAAATCTGTTAGGTTTAGTACAAATGGAGTCCACAGCTCCAACAACCCCTATCAAGAAAAAACAAACACTGGTCTAAGAGAAATTATTTTCATTTAGATGGAATGAAAAAACAGGCTTTCTGTCTCCAAGGAATGAGAACATAAAGTATAAACTTCTAAAACCTCTAAATCCCAGCAGAAATGCAGGAGAATGTGGCTGGTGTAGCCGGAAGCCTGCAGAGCAAGTACATTTGGTTTCGACTCCTGGGCGCTCTCCCTTAGCATCTTTCCAGTCGTGGAAGCCTCCATGGACACCCACCCCAGAACCAGAACCAGTTTTATCCAGTACTGAAGGCAGATGCTTAGTCTCCTTTCACAAGACACCTGAGTGTTTATCGGTCTGAACACAAACTTTAGACCAGCACAATTTTTCCAAATTGGGGGATTAGTGGCTGGGAGCCACATGCTTCCCCTCATCCCAACCCAGCATCGACAGAAGTCTCAACTCGTGGTCTGAGCTTACTACAATTAAGTGTCTTTTGTCAGGCTGTATTTGAAGTGACTAGCCCTCTTCTAGTTTTAGTTGCAGCTTAAAACTGAAGTGGCCAGAAAACAAGAAGAAAATACAGTGAGAAAAAAAAAAACTAACAAGACTTTTGTTTGTCCCAGATTGCTTCTGTGCTTTGTAACAGTTTATCTGAATTCAGTCTCTTGGAACCTAAACACATGGTTATGCGTGCCAAAAGATATGGGCTCTTACAACCCAGTAAATTCCCAAGTTCAAAACCACATGGAAAGGGCAAGAGGCATATATCTGCATAAAAGTATTGCTGGGAGCAATTTTTTTCCTTTTTAAGAACTTTTATTTTGAAATAATTTCAGATGCAAAATAGGTACTGTATGTCCTTCAACCAGAGTCCCTGAATTGAACATGTGACATAGTCATAACTGTGGGAGTATTTTAGTACAATGATCAAAACTGGGAGATTAATCTTGACACAGTACTGAGATCTAATCTTCAGACATTCACTTTGCCTGTTGTCCCATTAAGGTTCTTTTCCTGGTCCAGGATCCAATCAAAGATCTCATCTGGCATTTAATGTTCTTGTCTTGTTAGTTTCCTTTTATCTGCAATGTTTCCTCTGTCTTTCTTTGTCTTTCATGACCTGGACATTTCTGCAGAGTACAGGCCAGTTATTTTGTGGAATATCCCTCATTATGGGTTTGCCTGATGGCTCCTGGTGTTGAGATTCAGGTTGTGTATCTTTGGCAGGTAAATAAAAAATGTCCCAGTAGGGTAAACCTTACCCTTACTGGTAAGGTTCACTTTGGTTAAAGTGATGTGTCCTGGTCTTCTCCATTATTTGGTTTTTTCTTAATTTAAGTATAGTTGATATATATAATATTTTATGTTTTAGGTGTACAACACAGTGATTCACAATTTTAAAGGTTATATTCCATTTACAATTACTATAAAATATTGACTATATCCCCTGTGCTGTACAATGTATCCTTGTAGCTTATTTATTTTATACTTAGTAGTTTATACCTCTTAATCTCCTACCCCTGTCTTATCCCTCCCCACTTCCCTCTCCCCACTGGTAATCACTAATTTGTTCTCTATATATCTGTGAGTCTGTTTCTTTTTGTTATACTCACTAGTTTGCTTTAGTTTTTAGATTCCACATATAAGTGGTCTCATACAGTATTTGTCTCTGAGTGACTTATTTCAGTTAGCATAATACCTTCAAAGTCCATCCACGTTGTTGCAAATGGCAAAATTTCATTCATTTTATCTAGTTATTTTTTCTAGTTACTTGGGCTCACTTATTACTTTTCTTACCTGAAGCAATTATTACTGTGCTGTTTTTCCAAATGATGAGTTTCTATCATTCCTTCTATATTTTTTAGTTGAAAGTATATAGTAGAGGTTCCTTTTCTCTCTATTTATTTTAAAATTGTTTCTATCAGTAAAAGCTCATGAATTCTTATTATATTTTTCTATGAGTTATTAATCCATTACACTATCATTTATTTTCGTGTTCAAATTATCCCCAGATTTGGCCTTCCAAAGGGGTCCTTTTGACATGTTCTTATCATTCCTTGGGCATGTTCTTACTTTCTGACGTATCAAGATGTTCCAAGCTCATCTTCTTTCTCTGCTCCAGCCCCCCAAATCAGCCATTCCTTCAAGGAAGACTGTTCCTTTTCTTGGAGAATGGTGTTTAGAGTGTAAGTTCTTGGAGCTGGTTGTTATTGCTATTAGGGCGTCATTATTTCTAGGCCTCTCAGTGGGCAGAGCTATATGTATTGTAGACACATCTGTTTCTGCCTGCACACATATTAAAATACACAAGTGCCTACTATCCCTAATTGCAATCGAATCCATGGAGCTCCTTTTTTACCTTCCTCCTTTCTCATTTGAAGCTCCTTTCTCTGACACTGAGAACTCTAGTCCTTGTATATTTAATTACAATATTTAATCCTAGAATATACATAAGCTAGTTTAACATCTTACCTTAAGTGCCTGAACTTTGTTACACAAGTGAGAAATTACATGTAAATTTCAAAATGTGATTTAAAAAATCTTCACTTTTCTTTCTTATATCATCACACTTAGTAACTTTCTATAGTAATGCAAATTTTACCTTTTATTCTTCCAGAGACATCACAAGACTGTCTTATTTCTTACTTAGGATTTCACAAAAGAGGCTGTTTTTCAAGTCACTTTTATAGGAGGTGTGTTGGGAATGGAATAAAAATATACTATTTTTCTTTCTCTGATTTTACTTAGAGTATTTCAAACAAAACAAAAGAGGATTGTTAGCCAGTCCTTCTATTTTCTTTCAATACAGTCACCTTGTCCTTTCATCTAATTTTTATATTAATAGACTACAGAACCACCAGAGCTCTCCACATGAAAAGCACTGATTTCTGCCCAATTTCTGAATAAGTTAGGATGATGAAGAATGTGAAGGGTTTCTGGAGACCTGGAGATTTATTGAGATTATCCCGAGCAAGGATGCTACCTTCTTGTTAAAGAAAAACAGAACTGACAAATGCAGCAGTCTCAGTATTTCTCTGTACTCTATAATACCCTGAAATCGTTGGCCTGGGACCTTTAAGACAGGCTGTAGAGCAACATAGTACTGCAGAGGAACTGAGATGCGTGGAAATATTGTCAATGTAGTTTTTGCCGTGAGAAAACAGCCCACAGACCTCTATTCTGTGTCTCTTCTTCATTTAAACATAGGAGGCCAACAGTAGGTCAAGGTCAAGGCAATTAACACCCTACTGGTTGCCCTCCGCAAATTCACCAAAGTCCTACATTTGTTCAGTGCAGTTGATCATTTCTTTAGGACCAGCTCTACCTAAAATAAGAAAGAGTGAGAAAAAAAATTATAGAATATATGAGCCCACTCCCTCACCTGTCCAAGATACTTATACTATATTTCTAATAGTTAGCTTAAGTAAGTAAAAGCAATCAACATTAATGGGTTAAAATCCCCACCAAAACAAAGATTGCTTCACAAACAATTCAGCTGCATAACTATTACAAGATTGTATTTTCAAAATTAAAAAAGTCACAATAAGGTTTAAAATAAAGGGGTGGGAAAAGATATAGGAAAGCATAACAAAAATACAGCAGGTGGCAAGATTATCATACAAAGTAAAATTAAGAACAAAAGCTCTAAATGGGACAAGATGATATTAAAAATAGTAAAAAATACAATACACAAAACCTATAGTTATAAAATGTCAGCACTGATTAGCATAACAAAAATGTACATAAGGCAATAAAACTATTAGGAAGCTTATGAGAATTTAATAGATCTCAATATTAGTGGTAAATTCTAATCTTAATGTTTTAGTATTAAGACAGATTGAGTAGTTTCAAAATAAATAAAACCATGAATGTTTTGAATATGTAGTAAACTTAATTGTAGACATAAAAATGTTGTTCTTTACAAAGTTTTCTTCAAATCCATAATGAACATTTGTAAAAGGTGATCATGTACTGGGCCACAAAGAGAATCTCAATAAAGTGCAAAAATTAGTATTACTACAAGATAGATTATTTAACTGTAATATAATAAACTAGAGATTAACTATTAGAAGAAGACAAAATGGTGTAACAACTTAAAAATCATAGCAAAACTAATTTTATCATACCTCTTGAATAAATGAAGAAATCAAACCTACAGTATGGACTACTTCAAGATAACAAAAATGGAAATAGAACATATCAGAACCTACAGGTATTGATTCAGTCAAAACCATACTTAGAGAAAGAAATCAGCGCCTTAAATTACCTTGTGATCAGATCAGAAACACGGAAATTTAAAATTTAACTCCAAAAATTATTTTAAAAATGACCAAAATAAAGTTGGAAAAATAAATTAATAAAGAACTAGAAAAGAGAAAGTTTAAAACTATACAGCTGGTTTTTCTCTTCTGAAACATCAAGAGAGAGTAATGCTGATAAATCTAGCCAAGAAAACACTTCAGAAGACATGTGAGTACAAAAAGAATGAGAAAGGGAGATATAACAACACATATAGAGGACTTTGAAATTAGGAGGGAATGACTTTTATGCTAAAAGTGTTGACAATCTAGATTAAAAGCATTCTTTCAAGGAAAATTTAAAATATCAAAATTGACAAGATAGTATCAAACTTCAATATCAAAGATCAATAATCAGAGACTGACAATTCTGTTCAAAATGTATTACACTTCCAGATGGTGTTACAAGGAGGGTCCTCATGAACTTCAAAAGAACTGGTAACTGCTATGTTATTTAATTCTGTCAGAGTGTAAAAAAAGATGGACACTCACCAGTTCAATTTTTCAAGCTATCATAATCCAGATTCCAAACCCACTAAAAATGATAAAAAATACATACAAAATACATTATAAATATATGTAAGTATCCTAAATAAAATATTAGCACTAATCTAACAGTTAATTAAAAGATAGCATGTCATAATTTAATCAGTTTTCTTTCAGGAATTATTACCAGCATCCAACCTTGTTATGAAGATGATAGTCAATGAGATAAGTATGATTATCCTCTAATGATATATTTTCATACTTAGAAAATCCAAGAAAATCAGCAGAAAAAATATTGAAACTAATAAGTATTATCAGTAAAATGTAGAGAAAATTAGGTACAAAACCCACTTGCTTTTCTTCATATAGAAATTTGTTAGAAAATGTATGGAAAAAAGATTCATTCATAACAGCAATAAAACTATTAATTTATGTACACAGAATATGATTTTTCAAAAAGGTGAAAAATCTCTTTGAGGAAATCTGTAAAACTTCTCTGATAGAAATAAAGGGAGGAAATGTCCTAAATCAATGGAGAGAGAACAGGCAGAGGTCACTGATAGGCTGATTCAAGTAAGACAATGTTTACTGTATTTCCCGTTAGTTAAACAGAGAAACAAAATTACTATAGTGTTCTTAAGGAAGTAATCAGAAAATATTATTAACATGGCATCAAGATTCCATATTAAACAAGTTTCTGATTTACTCAATACTATTCAACATTTTTTATAGTTTTGGAATTTGGACAAGGCACATGTCACAGGTAGCCACTTGGCAACGTTTTCTGTCTTCGGTGATTCTTCCTTAACCCTGTATGCAGAACAGACCTATCATCACTGAGACCCTGGCACAAAGCAGGAATTATCTACCGTATGTATCTTTTGCTGGAAAACGGCCGTGTAGAATTACGTGTGCCGCAGAAAGGAAGTTAACTAGGTTCAGCAAGCAATTTTCTCCCAAACCCAAAGATTGGTTCATCCCAGGAAGTAAAAAAGCTGATTAAACATCTGGTCTTTGAGACCCATCACCCTGTGTGAATCACCAACAGCTTTGAACAGCTCTGAACTGTTCTGCAGTGCACGTGGCTAGTTACGATTTGAGACTCCAGGAAGATGCCAATAATACACCACTTTTCATTTTGTGAGTCTTTGGGTTCTCAGACCGTAATCTCTGTTTACTAGATTATCTATTCTGAGGCATGCATATTTTTTCCCCATCTACAGTGAATGTACCAAGACCTGTGCTTCAAACCAGCAGATTCCATGCTCTATGAAGATCCTGTGGAAACCAAATATGTAATTAATCAGGGGTTCCAAACACATTCCTTTGGAATCATCATGACTCGACTCTGTTCCTTTCACTCTCCTGGGGGATCTACAGGTCCATCCAGTAAGCCTTACCTTCAAGATCTATTCCAAGTTGTTTCTTCACTACTTCTGTCCTTGCCCAAACCTGTATTATTTTTGCTTAGATGGCTGCAGGAGCCTTTGATTAACCTCCCTGCTTTCAAGGAAGGGGGTGGGGTGGAGGGGTGGGGTAGGGAGGGAGCTTTGTTTTTAAATGAAAGTCACAGAGGGTTTTGCTTCTTTCTTGTAAACCCTTCAATGACTTTTTCCTTTGCTCAGGGCAAAAGCCAAAACCGTAAGGTCCATAAGTAGGTGAAAAGAAAGTGAAGTTGCTCAGTCGTGTCTGACTCTTTGAGACCCCTTGGACTATAGCCTACCAGACTTCTCCATCCATGGGATTTTCCAGGCCAGAGTAGTGGAGTGGGTTGCCATTTCCTTTTCCAGGGGATCTTCCCGACCCAGGGGTTGAACCCAGGTCTCCCACATTGCAGGCAGATGCTCTACCCTCTGAGCCACCAGGGAAGCCCTAAGTCCATAAGCAGAGTGACCATATAATTTAACTATAAACAGGGACCTTTTTAGAAGGAAAGGGGAGTTATTACAAATTATCCCAGAGCAATAGGCATAAACAGGGCTATCTCAGACAAGTGAGATGTATGGTCACTCTGCTTATAAAACCTTGTATGATCTACCCACCCCCTGCTACTTATCAGCCCTCATCACCCACCAGTATCACTCTCTCTCTGCTCTGCCCAAGTAAGCCACCTTGTCCTCTGAACATGCTAAGCATGCTCCCACCTCAGGACATTTGCACTTGCTCTTCCCTCTAATCAGAATATTCTTCTCCCAGGTAAGTGAATGTCTTCCCCTTTCCTCTCTTGTAGACTCTGCTCAAATATCCCCTTACTAGGGAGACCCTCTTTGACCATCCTGTAAATTACAGTCATCTCGTCACGCCTTCCCTTCCCCCAGAGCTGCTTATTCCTCTCACTCTGCTGAATTTTCCTTCTGTTTTGCTTATCACCATCTGTCACGTTAGATATTTATCTCTTATTGTTTATGGTCTGTTTTCTCCCACAAGAAGGTTAAGCTCCGTGAGAATGAGGACTTAAATTTACTCATGATTATATCTCCAGCTCTTAGAACTCTGCCCAGCATGTAGGGAGCCGGATGACTATCTGTTGAAGGCTCTGGCTGAAGTGAAGAGACACATGGAGAATCATGGTGCTCCCTGGGAAGTAGCATGAAATATTTATGCTTAATCCCATCAATGTGAAGTAGAAATACTGTATTGGTGGCAAGTATGAACGTGAGGTCTTTGTAACATAAAATCACAAACACAAAAGTCCACAAGCAATATCAGCAAAAATGAAGCCCAGCAAATGATTGAACTACCAAAGATGGGCTGTTTCAAGGTTTTTAGGTTCATATTTGCTTGCGTCTTATTAACTGATTTTGTCCTTTTACTCTCCAAGTACTAAAGTTCTTATAAGAGATATATTGGAGAGAAACATATAATTTACACACCTTCTCATTTAGCTTGACTGTTCCTGAGGAAACAGATTCCAGATTTTGGTCGTGGAACAACCTGGAGTGTCCTGCTGACATACAGCCTCAGAACTAGTATAATAAATTGCAACCAGTAAATAGCCCTTGGAGAGCTTCCACATTTCTGCTAACATGGAGCTCTGTGTAAAATATCAGTCAGTTTAATAAAGGAAAATTGGGATCTCATTTGTTATAATTCTGTTATAATTACCATTTTAATTAAATTAGTTGCAGGAAATTGAATATTTTTTCCACAAATGTTTAATATTCATGTTTTTTCTTCTGTGGATTTCTATTAATCTCTTGTGTCAATGGAGCTATTGTGTTAGTCTTTTTATTCTTGAATTATTAGAGCTGTCTTCGTATGTAAGGGTTATTTGCATACAAGAGGCCTTAGTCATTTGTCTTGTACTTTTGTTTCCTGTTGTCTTTTGCTATGTAGAAGATGGGTACATGAGCAATTCCTGTACAATATTTTGCCTTTGGTTTCACATTGATAAAGCTTTCTACACTTATGTGTATGTGGAAGGTTGTGGGAAAGGAGTTGTATTGTGTGCTTGTGTGCGTATGTGTATCTTTGTTCCTCTTGTTGTCATCAAGTGAGGCAAAAGTCCTATGGATAATAGTTTATCACACACATATCACTTTTTGTGTCTCTCAGGCAGCCAGTCAGGGAGTAAATCATACTGACTTCCTCTGGGTACAGCAGATGGGTCTGAAACAAATGCTATGGACCAGTAGGCGTGTCCCACTGTGGCAGCCATAGTCTTCAGTGCTGGGAGACAGACAATATCAAGAATGGTGGAGCTCATCATTGCTTGCTTTTTTACCTTTTTTGTCCTTTCTCCTTATCCTTCCGTTTTTCCATTTCAATTTCTTCTAAGTTGCTGAACAAGCTGATAAGAATGGGGATTGATCTGTCTTAAGAAAAGGCAACTACAAATTGTACTGTAAGTTTCCCAAGTATTAGTAGGGCTTCCCTGGTGGCTGAGATGGTAAAGAACCTGCCTGCAATGCCAGAGACCTGGGTTCAATCCCTGGGTCAGGAAGGTCCCAAAGCCAGGACTATGTTTTATTAATTTTTAAATCCTCAAAACCTAGAACACAATACATACATTCTGCATTTAAATTAGGTGGCATAATTTCAAACTTGCAGCAAATAAGGAATTTCTTTGAGTATACTAACAAGAATACAACATGAAGCCATTGACCTGATTTTAATCAAAGTTGAGAGCTTTGAGTTAAACACAAAATAAACACAATAGTAGTACAGGGAAGTTTTGGAATCTTTTCCCCTAAAACAAATAAAAGAAAATGACTCTTTTGGAGTGCTCCTGCTTTTCTTATTGGTCTTTAGACGGGACATAGACCAGCTCCTTCTGTAAGATTCTCTTGGATTTCTGGTGCCATCAAACTTGGCAGGAAAGATAGAGTTAGGCAAGATGCATTACAAGTGGTCACTCGGTCTTTACAGCGTCCTTTCTCTGTCTGAGCATGTGGCCTCCATTTGGGAGCCTGGCCCTGCTGCTGTCCTTCCCCTGGCCATGACCTTGACTGCAGACAGCTGAGATGGAAGGTCCTAATACTTACATCAAATCCATTTTTGCTGGTGACCCAGCCTTCCTCTGTCCTAAATCTGATGACTGGCATTTGCTCCATTTTCTCTTTCTCTGCATCACTATCATGTAAATCCCAGGGCTGTGCCATCAGTTTAGAATCTGCACTCTGATTAGACTGAACTCCACAGGAGTCTTGAACTCCACCTTCTTCTCCATTCAAGGTTTGAGTCTATGCTTCCTGCTACACTGCTTATTTAATGGCTGCCTGTGGGGAGTCAGGACACCCCATTGCTCCCCATGATTGAGGAAGGGATCCCACGTCTCATGTCAATCACAGGCAGCCCCGATACCAATACCACAGAGCTTGTTGTGTTCTCTCAACCACACAGGCTATTCCCCATACTTGAAGCTACCTCCCCTCCATCCCCCAGGGGCGAGGTCTGGTTGCGACTCCTTCCAAACTCCTCCATGTGCCCATGGCTTACTGGACTTGACTCAACTACATTCCAAGATGCTGCTGTTGTAAACAAACTAAAGGAGCATGACATTAACAAACTCAAAAAAACTCCCGATTGAGAGGCTTCACAGTCTATAATGAACAAGATGGTTTGTCTTTGGCCTTTACACTGAGCTCTTTTACCATTTGCCACTGTCTTAAATACCATTCCTGTCTTCTCCATTTCTTCATCAAAACCTATTCCTCTTTCACGGCAGGTCTTCTAAAGAACAGCTCAGCAGAGTGAGAGACTAAGCAATTTAGAATGTGCAAAGGATGCCAGGTTCTTAGAGAGGCAGGAGGAGATGGATCATACAGACTGACTTCTGAGAAATCTCAATGTAAGATTTATTCCCTCCCAGGTTAGACGAAGCCGGCTCTGTTTACCTGTGTATCTATAATTATTCATGGCTTTTCAGCACTTGCAAGCAATGCACTTTAGCTATTGTAAGCAGAAAAGGAATATGGTAGAATATGCAGTAGCTCACACAATTAATAGCAAAGATGGAGAATCAAGCAAGTACCAAGGAAAGTTGGGTGGTTGGCACAGGCTCAAACACACAATGGGTGCAGACTGGCCAAGGTGCTACTGCCAGCACTATTACTGGTGTGCATGCCCCTGGACCCTGAATGCTGCCAATGGTGCCACCAAGATGAGCTCAAAATTGTTGCTGCTCCTAGGAGTCATTCCTCCAGACTCAAAAGTCTTAGGCAAGAGTGAATCATGACAGGGAAGTGCATTTTGGTTGTAACCTCATAGCCTTGCTGCTTTCCATGGAGGCTCACACAAAGGCAGAGTTTGGGAAGGGAGTTCGGCTGCTGGATGGCCAAAAATATGACTCGTGTGCTTATAAAAAGGGGAAATTTGGACACAGATCCACATGCAGGGAAAGTACCTTGTGAAGATAGGAGTTATGCTCCCAAAGCTAAGGAATTTCTAGGAGCTTGGCTGGAAATAGGCCCTCCCCTAACGTCTTCGTCACGAGCATGGCCCTGCCTTGACCTTGGACTCGCAGCCTTCAGAACTGTGAGACAATAAATTTCTGTTTTATAAACCACATAGTTTGTGGTACTTTGTTACGACAACTCCAGGAAACTAATACAAAGGGCCTAGCATAGAAAATGATGAACATTTATTTGAAGGAATGTGTAAAGAATTGTCTTGTCCCTTTACTGGCTGTGAGATCTTTTTTTAATTAATTAATTTGTTAAATTTATTTTACCTTTGATTGTGCTAGGACTTGGCTGCTGCCTGAGGGCTTTATCTGTGAAGAAAGCTGATCGCCGAAGAATCGATGCTTTTGAACTGTGGTGTTGGAGAAGACTCTTGAGAGTCCCTTATACTGCAAGGAGATCCAACCAGTCCATTCTAAAGGAGATCAATCCTGGGTGTTCATTGGAAGGACTGATGCTAAAGCTGAAACTGCAATACTTTGGCCACCTCATGCGATGAGTTGACTCACTGGAAAAGACTCTGATGCTGGGAAAGGTTGGGGGCGGGAGGAGAAGGGGACGATAGAGAATGAGATGGCTGGATGGCATCACCGACTCTGTGGACATGAGTTTGAGTGAACTCCGGGAGTTGGTGATGGACAGGGAGGCCTGGCGTGCTGTGATTCATGGGGTCGTGGAGAGTCGGACACAATTGAGCAACTGAACTGAACTGAACTGAACTGAACAAGCGGGGCCTACTCTCTAGTTGCAGAGCAGGGGCTCTAGAACACTTGGACTTCAACAGTTGTGGCTCATCGGCTCAGTGGTTGTGGTACACAGGCTTAGTTGCCCTGGGGCATGTAGAATCTTCCAAGACCAGGTATCAAACCCTTGTCCTTTGTGTTGGCAGGATGATTCTTAACCACTGGACCACCAGGGAAGTCCTAGCCGTGAGTTATTGATGAATAGATTTTATTCCATGAGATGGAAGAAATGTCTGACTCATTCTTTAAATCAAATGTATTCTACTCCACATCCTACTGGGTTGGTGGTAACTCTAATATTATGATGGATCCCCCTCTGCCACACAAACCAGGCCGTTGTAAAGGTCCTTGGGGTCTTAGATCATCCAATACCTTTTGAGAGAACATTTTTTTGTTCCTTGAGCACGTAGAGAACCAAGCTTGCACCAAGCTGGGCTTCTCATCGAGGTACCCTTGCTTCCTCAAGAACACCTAAGATACAGGCTCCTACGAGTCTTACCCTCCCTCTGTAGTGTAGCAAGTTTCAACTGATTCTTACAAGATTTGAGACAGGGTGTTCATCTCTCCTCACCACCATTCCCCCCCAAATCTTCTTCCTTTTTCAAGCTTGAGGAGTAAAATCTCTCTCCTTAACTCTCACAGCTTCTTCCCCTCTGCTTTTTCCAAGGCATTCATCTTTCACTTCACCACCTACCCTCAACAGACAGCCCAATCACTTGGGCTTTCTGAAATTCAAACCAGCAAGTTATGCTTGATTTTGGCAACACAAGTCCTTCTTGAAGCCAGCAAATGCAACATTTGGGCTGCCATCTTCACTGGGAACAGCAAAGGTCACTGTGAATTAAACACAAATACATTGTGTTATTGTTCCCAATTATTCACTCTCTCTTTCTACAAGATGGGTAGTTATCCCGTCCACTGCTACTGACTTGTCAGGCTTCCTTGTCAAAAATATGTAGTCTTGGCTCCCAGTGATGTCAGGCTTAGCTGTGGCCAGTGGGAGAGGAGCAGACATGACATGATGCCTGTCTGAGCATTGTATTTCCACTAGCTCTCCTTAAATTTTCCCTTTGTCATGAAAATATTATGTTCCATATATAGGCACATTAAAGCAAAATTGTAATGAAAAGAGTCACATGCATTTTCGGGTTTCCCAATGCATAAAAACGTTGTGTTTACATTAAGCTATAATCTATCAGTGTGAAATAGCATGTCTAAGAAAAAAGTATATGCCTTAATTAAAAATACCTTATTGATAAACAATGCTGACCATCAGCTGAGCCTTCAGTGAATCTTACTTGTGGAGGGTCTGAAAAACTGCAAGAATCACCAAAATGTGAGACAAGTGAGCAAATGCTGTTGGAAAATTGTGCTGATAGACTTCCTGGAGGCAGGATTGTCAGAAATCTTCAATTTGCAAAAAGAATGTTGTATTTGTAAAGTACAATAAAGCAAAATGTGATAAAACAAGGAATGCCCAAGAACCTTCAGCCCTGATTCTTGTGGAACACACCCATAGCCAGCTTGGAGCTTGTGCAGAGCTGTAGTCTGGTGCTAACCCACAGCCAACGTGTGACACAAGTGAGAAATAGATTGTTGTTATTGTAATCTACCAAGATCTGGGGTCTAAGGTTGTTTGTAATCATGGGGAAAATCTAGGAAAATCTGACTAGTAAACTATCTAAATAATCATTCTTCCACATTGGGAAATATTATTTCCCCTTCTCTGATCCTCAGCCTCATTATATGTATAATTGGTTATACGCGTGCTATCTTAGGTTCTTTCCAGTCTGTTCTTCTAGGATTCTAAATCAGTATGACCAGCTTCCTTCCACATCGGGGGTCCACAGGGCTCATCCATGAGGCATCTGCTAACCTCTTGCCCTCTCCTCCCCATGAAAACCTTCATTTTAGCCCAGAGATATATGACGAGGCAGGGAGCCAGCATCATGGTGTAGAAAGAAATATGCCTTAGGACACACACAGATTTGGTTCTAATCCCAACAACTAATTATTATCTGTTTGCCTGTCAGTAACAGATAAGCTTACCTAACCTCTCTGACGGAGAAAGCGATGGCACCCCACTCCAGTACTTTTGCCTGGAAAATCCCAGGGACAGAAGAGCCTGGTGGGTTGCAGTCCATGGGGTCGCGACTGAGCGACTTCACTTTCACTTTTCACTTTCCTGCATTGGAGAAGGAAATGGCAACCCACTCCAGTGTTCTTGCCTGGAGAATCCCAGGGACAGGGGGAGCCTGGTGGGTCTATGGGGGTCTATGGGGTCGCACAGAGTCGGACACGACTGAAGCGACTTAGCAGCAGCAGCAGCAGCAACCTCTCTGAACTTTCATTTTCCCATCTGTAAAATGGGAATAAGGCTTCCCTGGTGACTCAGTAGTAAAGAATCTGCTTGCCAATTCGGGCAACTCGGTTTTGATCCTGGAGTCAGGAAGATCCCCTGGGGAAGGAAATGGCAACCCACTCCAGTATTCCTCCCTGGAAAATCCCATAGACAGAGAAGCCTGGCAGGCTACAGTCCATGAGGCTGCAAAGAGTCGGACACAACTTAGTGCCTAAACTACAACAACAACAAAATGGGAAAACTGAGAGGATTGTGATGATGAAATAATACACGTGAAGTTTCCAATACAGAACTTGTCACGTATTGAGTATGCAATAAAGTTTAATCCCCTTCCTCCTTTAAAGGTTTCCTTCACCCAAGAGGATTTGCAACTCAGTGGAAATACATGTCCTAAGAGAAAAGGGAAAAGATTCTGAAAATTCATTTCAGATATAAGCTGTAGCTAGAGGAGATGATGTTAGGAAATCCTGAATCCCACACTTAAAACATATGGAGGGATGTGGCCTCTATCTCTTCTTACTTTCCATGTAAGTAAAATTTCATTCCATTTCCTCTATCTCTTCTTTTTTTCTTACTTACTTTCTGTGGCCGATTTTGTCGCAATTAGGGTGATGGCCTGAAATCCTCTCACAGGGAGAAGCAGTGAATTATAGGAAGAATGGTACATCTACCTAAAAGGGGTCACACCCCTTTCTTAAGGAAGCCTTGGGAACAAAGTCAGTCCAGAAACAGGGGGTGGAGCTAGATGAAATGCTGTTGAGAGGCTAAAATGAGCTCAAAGAAGTGACCATTGGGTTTGGAAATACAGAGGCCTTTTGGAAACAAGTCGTTCTTCTAAGCTGACATATTAAGTACCTAATGTGTACTTTCTGTTCTAGAAGCATGTGGTGGTCACACTTTTGTCAGCTTGCCACCTGAAGAACAATCTCACTACTTCTATACTCTGAAAATGGAGCTGATTAAAGATCAGTGATGCCCTGAAGCAGCTTGTAGGTCCAGTAATCAAAGGTGTTTGACTACAGAAGTAGAAAATGTTAATAAAACAAGGAGGCCATTAGTCTGAGAAGGTTCTAATACAAACCATAGCAGTCTGTGTGAGCAAACCCAAACCAGACCCTGTAGAGTCCTCATGTCATCCAATCACAGACACAAAATCTCAGCTTTTCCACTTATGACAAACTGTGCTGGTCACTCAGTCTTGTCCAACTCTTTCCAACCCCATGGACTGAGTGACCTCTGTCCATGGGATTCTCCAGGCAAGAATACTGGAGTGGGTTGTCATTTCCTTCTGCAGGGGATCTTCCCGACCCAGGGATCAAACTGGCGTCTCCTGAATTGCAGGCAGATTCTTTATGCTGAGCCACTGGGGAAGCCCAAAACTTAAGCTACAGCCAGTCAGATAATTTCCTGGCTTCGATTCCACCTTTTCCCTATCAAAGTCTTGCCCCTGCCCGCTCCTGGTGGAGCATTCCTAACCACTTCCAGTTTGGCAACATGGATTCCAATTGACGTTTGCTAAAAAAAAAAAAACTCTTAAAAATTTTAATATGCCTGTTTATCATTTAACAAAGGTCACCTGAATTTTGATTTGCGCACAGTTATATGCATTCTTGGAGAGGAATCAGGGGCGAGACAAACAGCAATTAATATACCTTCTGACCAAATTCGTTTAAAGGGCTTTTCTGAAGACAAAAGAAAGCATTGACCAATAGGTTTGCATTGCAGGGAAGATTCTCTACACCCCTCTTATTAGTCAGATTTTCCTGGCCATCCCTCACACTTCCCCCAGACTTAACTCTTTGTCTGTGAGAAATTCGTGCAGGAGTTTACAAAGCTGGGGGTGGGGACAGCATTGGTGAAGCAATAGCGGTGGTGTTGACATGAAATGCTGACTCCGTGTATTTTTTATTCTTAGCCGGCTTGTGGTTGAGGACAACCCCTGCTGTCATTTTGATATTTGGCAAGGTACCTGAAAAACCTGAAATTTCTCCATGTGATCTATATCTACTTTGACAGTTTAAAAGAATGGCTCTTTGAAAATGTAAATCATAACCCTTTGAATATTTTTTTTATAGTCGAGACTATTAAAGTTGGTAAGGAGAGCTCCAAGTTTTGAGGCTTAACTATTACAAAAAAAAAGGGTGAGAATCTCTACAACCCTGATAAATTTAGCCTCCCTCTGCTTATATCTGGAGACGAGAGAGTTCATTGTCTCACTACTCAAGGGACAAAACCAATTTTCAACTAATGGAATTCTAATTTTCAGGAAGTCTTTTCTGATGCTTAATTAAAACTTGCATCCTTAAAACTTCCATCAAGTAATTTATACTGGGAATAATGTAAGTGTGCATATTAGTCAGGTTTTTCTAGAAACAGAAACAATAGGATATATAGATATACATATAGGAGGAGACTTACTGTAGAAGCTAGCTCACACAGTTTTGGAGCTACCCCAATAGTCCATGGACTTCTTCAGGCCAGAATACTGGAGTGGGTAGACATTCCCTTCTCCAGGGGGTCTTCCCAACCCAGGGATAGAACCCAGATCTCCTGCATTGCAGGAGGATTTTTTGCCAGCTAAGCCATCAGGGAAGCCCTATATAGACATATTGGTAAAAGGAGATTTACTGTAGAAACTAGCTCACACAGTTTTGGAGGCTGAGCTGTACGCTCCCTCCCCCACCCAACCTTCTGCAAGTTGGAGAACAAAGAAAGTCAGTGGCATGATTCAGTCCATGTCCAAAGGCCTGAGAACCAGGGGTCTGCTGGTCTAAGTCCCAGAGTCCACAAATCCAAGAGCCAGGAGCTCTGATGTCTGAGGATAGGAGAGGATGAACACTCCTGTTTAAGAAGACCAAGAGCATTCTCCCTTCCTCCACCTTTTTGTTTTATGGGGGCCCTCAAGGTATTGAAGGCTACTGTTTCAAATGATTCTCTTCCAGGAGGAACATCCTCACAGACACACGCAGAAATAATGTTTTACCAGCTATCTGGGCATCCCTTAGACCAGTCAAGCTGATACATAAAATTAACTATCACATGGTTCATTTCCTTGGTAGTCCAGGGATTAAGACTCGGTGCCCCCAAAGCAGGAAAATCCTTGACTGGAAACCTCTGTAAGCATCCATAAATGACAGGGTTTGGGGAGATACTAAGTTGGTGAGTACATCCTTGTGCTGGGAGACTGGGGCACCCCAACTCCTCAGAGATGTAGGCTTCTACGCTCAGGACCGTTTTCAGACCTCACTCTATGTACCTCTTCCCCTAGCTGGTCTTTTGTGTCCTTTATAACAAGTTGTGGTAGTAATAGCATCTTCCGGAGTCCTGTGAGTCCCATTCTAGGAAATTATGGAAAGTGGGGTGGGGGATGTAGATGTGAAAATGTCTGAATTTTTAGTCAAGTCAGACAGAAGTTTGGGTCTGACATTGGCATCTGATGTTGGAGCAATCTTGTGGGCGCTGAGAGCCTTTAACTTGTGGGATCAGAAACTAACTCCTGGTAGTTAGCCCAGAATTGGATTGATTGTTGGACACTAGTTGGTATTCAGAGAATCAGAGAATATGATAAATCTGCTCCATCTTTTACAGGACAATCCTTCAACTATTTTTTAGCCTTCTCATATCAAAAATCTTTTGTTCTTCAAACTCTCACACTGACGAACTGCTCATCACCCATATCAATCTTCTTCATTACTTATCAGAAGTTCTGATTTGTAAAAAGTCTATCTTAAAATGCTATACTTAAAATTCAGCACACTTCTCTAGATGTGGCCAAAAGAGGACATTATAGGTATTCTGTGCTTAGTCACTCAGTCATGTCCAATTCTTTGTGATCCCATGGACCATAATCCACCAGGCTCCTCTGTCCATAGAATTCTCCAGGCAACAATACTGGAGTGCGCTGCCGTTTTCTCCTCCCGGGGATCTTCTCGACCCAGGAATTGAACTCATGTCTCCTGTGTCTCCTGTATTACAGGTGGATTCTTTACCCTAGGCTCAGGTTAATAATTTTATTTCTGTTCTAATGGACATGCCCTAAATATGTGTCTGTTACATGGAGTGGAGCTGGAAGGTTGACCAGCAGCAATGGTGATCCTCTTTATTACCCTGATCAATTCAGGTCTTGCCCAATCACAAACACCCTATCTGGCAAACACAGTCCTGTAGATAACTGCACCTACCTCCTTGAAAGCTAGTTAGTGACCCTCAATTATAACTCAAACATGTCTTCAGAGACCTTAATCCTCATGCCAGTGAATTTGTCAGAAAGTATGAAGTTCAACCAAGAAATCTGGTAAATGACATTTTGTCCATCTTCTTACACATCCTGTATGTTAAGCATCTTATAGTCTGGAGTCCTGAATAAAAGCATAACTGACAGACTCTTTAATTCAGCACTAGTTCTGACTGATTATTTCCTGTATGTGGGGTTACTATATTGATTGTGTGGATTTTTAAAAAAAATCCTATCACAATGTAGCTCTTAGGAGATTGTGAGCAAGTTAAACACAGATTTTTCTTTTCAGATGAACTGCCAAGCCAGTCTCCTTCTACTATATTTATATGCCTGACTTCTATGAGCCTGAATATAGAATTTTACATTTAGTCTAGTTGACATTCACTTTGCAAGAATCAATGAACCATTTTAATTTGTCAAAAACATTTTGAATTTCATTCAAATATGTCACTATGGGATATTTTAGGCAATTAGATTTTCTCATTAACAAAAACTTGGAGGTAGAAATTTGATCACTACATTAGGGAAATTTCTTTCTTTATATTCTAGAGCTGTGCTATCTAAACAGTAGTCACTAGCCTCATAAGACTTTTGAACAACTTAAAATGTAGCTAGTACAAATTGGGAAGTGCTCTAAGTACAAAATACTCACCAGGTTTCAAAGGCTGACTACAAAAAATGTAAAATATCTCAATTCAGTTCAGTTCAGTTCAGTCACTCAATTGTGTCCGACTCTCCGCGACCCCATGAATCACAGCACGCCAGGCCTCCCTGTCCATCACCAACTCCCGGAGTTCACTCAAACTCACGTCCATTGAGTTGGTGATGCCATCCAGCCATCTCATTCTCTGTCGTCCCCTTCTCCTCCTGCCCCCAATCCCTCCCAGCATCAGTCTTTTCCAGTGAGTCAACTCGTTGCATGAGGTGGCCAAAGTATTGGATTTTCAGCTTTAGCATCAGTCCTTCCAATGAACACCCAGGACTGATCTCCTTTAGAATGGACTGGTTGGAAAAAGTATCAATGACATGTTGAAATGATATTTGGGGTACACTGGATTAAATAAAATAGATTATGAAGAATTTGAGGGGCTGCAAAGAGTCGGACACGACTGAGCGACTGAACTGAACTGAACTGATTGTTAAAATGTGGCTAGTTGAAAATTTAAAATTACACTTGTGGCTCACATAATATTTGCATCAGATAGTGTAGCTCTAGAGGCTGAAGTGACTTCTATCCATAGTTGCCCTCTTCTGGAACCAGATGATTAGAACACATTTGGATTGGGTAAGAGGCAGTGGAAATACTGATGCCAGGCCCACTATGTTGGCATGTGAATGGAAGTGAGAGTAAGAAGCCGCAGTGGGCACTCAGAGAGCAGCAGCTGTGTGTGTCATGTATATGTAGGAGGCTTGAAAAGGAGCAGGAGACGAGAGGCAGTGTCTAGCCCAGCAGGGAGCGGACACCCAGACTGAATAGCCACTTTCTACAATTCCCATGCAATGCGATATCCCTGCGGATGTTTGAGTGGAATGAGAGTTTATCCACGAGGCTAACCCCACAATTTTTCCCCCGAGTCCACCCAGTCAGGGACATCTAGGCTGCTCAGTCTATCCTGGTACCATCTTAACTAAGCCCACCCATGCTTTGCCAGCAGAGGAAGAAAGAAAGAAGTGGAGATTCATGCCCTGTTTTATTCCCTCCTTGATACCCTTGCAGAGGAGAGCAGACATTCACCATCTGTGAACTCAGCGTGTGGTGAGCACGTTATCTCTTGTACAAATACGGAATGCAAAGTCCAGCTAATGTAGCTAACACCAGCACCCACACCTCTGTGCTGAAGGTGACCAGGTAGGTGCTCACACTAGAAGCTCCACATGCTTCCATCACCTGTCAGCTCCCATGCAAACAGAAGGTGCTAGTCCCATCCAAGACGGCAGATGCCTCACAGTGGCAGCCTGAAGGCTGAACATGGCCCTTGGATGTATTTTGTCTGGCTTTTACAGTGTTTTTAAAAGTGGAGCCAACTTTGGTAAATCAGAACATCTCCCATTAAACTATAAAGTTTGAGCTTCCCTGGAAAACTCCTAAGATAACACTGGGTCAGTGTTCCCATGGGGTACTAAAAGGCTGGAATGGAGTCACAGTATCCCTGTTCCCCCAGGACAGTGGTCACCCCTGCCAGGGTCCCTGGGCAGGTGCATAGACCCCATTAAATCCACAACACATTGGAGTTTTCTAGCTGGTCCATGGAGTCCTCTGTATTCTCTACCTCTAGGTCTTTCTGATTGGAAAGCCAGAAAGAGTATGCCTGCCATCAAGAAAGTGGCATCACATAGGATTTACGCTGATGGTTTTATTGCCAGGGAGGTAGAGGAGTTAGGTGAAGGTAGAGGTTCTAGAAGGGAGAGATTAGAATCCTTGGCACTGCTCCTAACTGGATGTTTCCAGTAGAGCTGGGAGCAAGAGAACCTAGTTAGCCACTAGCCAAAACCTACGCAACTGTTTCAGCTTCCTTACAATAGCGGACTTACCATTTAGGAGGATCGATTTTTCCCTTCTAATAAAAGGAAAAGGCAGTGTAGCAACCCCATAGGACCTGTGTGGGTGGAACAGATTGCACAATGGTTTGCTGGCCTCCCAGGCTGGATAGAGGAACGCTCCGATCTCGGAGGGATAAAGGGCAGGCTGATCATGCCCAAGTGTGCTCACTCATTCTGAGGTCCAAAGAGCAGGTCGGTCTCACGCCCGTGTGCAGAGACCTGGGACAGAGGATGGAGAAAAGGGCTTCTTTGTTTAGAACAGTCATCACTTCTGATATTCCATAAACTAGGCTTTTATTTTAAAGCAGCAGAATTTTCAAAAATAACAGAAAAGGGATGGTAACCCCAAACACAACAACAGTTTTTTTTTTTTTTAAAGCAAATTGGATAAAAAGATACTGCTTAAGGGAGACCTAAATTTCCTTCACATTCCTGAGGTAGAATCTAGATAACTTTTTTAAATTTGAGTCTACTTTGGTTGCTGACTTTGGCCTCATTTCCTTTTACAGAAAGAAAAGACTTTTGAAAGGCCCTCAACCCATGGTGTGTTTTCTCTCCTTAGCAATGTCTAATTCAGGAGGCCAATTTTAGCCACACTGGGCAGGTTCCTGCAGGAGGGTAAAGTCTCACATGTTCTGTAAAGACCAGTTTATATTGAGGACCAAACTGGACCCTTTTAAATGACCATGCCCTTGGCCAAGATCTAGTTTCCCACTGACAGGGATCATAGTGTGAGCTGGTCATTGAGTCATATGTTTGTTTGCCTATTTGTTTGGAGTAGGGATGGGACTGAAAGAAAGGTCTGTTAGAAGCTGAGAGATTGACTGAAATTTGACTTGCATGTTATTATAAATGTGTTCAGTGATTTTCTCCTGAATCCCAGATCTGATCCATGAAATCTACTAACACAAACCAGTGAAAAACAAAAACAGCTAGGCCATTTTATCCTCGTTTTCCATTTTTGAAGTTTCTCCTCTCCATTTTTCCTTGCCCTGAGTCCAGTCTACCAGGAGAGCTCTGAATTCACATCTCTTATTGCAGCCTTTAGTTCTAGAAGGATCGGCTCTTTCCTTTAGGACTCTACAGGGACATTTATAAGCCATCACTCTATGACAGCCTTTTCATTGCGGCAAGTTTCATGGCATTGCTTACCTTTGCATGCACTGTCTGCTCAGCTAAACTCCAAGCTCATGGAGAGTTATGGTATATCTTATACCTCTTCCTGTTGCCTGGCGTTCTGGACAGTGCTGTGCACATGAGAGTGTCTCAGAAATGACTTATTGAAGGAATGGCACCGTGATTGATTTAGAGCATAGACTTCACCCAAAATGGTGATTATCTTTGCTCCTGTTGAAGGTAGTCAGGGGACTGGAAGATTCATTCAAACAGAAACTCAGAATATCACTTGTCTTGTGCAGGTATGTATTCTAAACCCTCAACCCTGGTAGATGATCTTCCCCATGATAGCACCATGGCTTACATTTGGCTTTTTTTTTTTTTTTTTTGGTTTTATGCTCCCTTATCAGTACACCCACTACCACACACACACACACACACACACACACACACACACACTATGTACATGTACCTCTCTGCTTTGCTTCTATATTCTTCATCTTCCATTTTCCAGAAACATGCGATTTTATAAAAACTAAACTGAGGGCGTTAGGTGAAACCCATTGAGGTGATATGTCCCAGGAACCACACATTTAGGGAGTGGATAATTAAGATCTAAAAATTATATTTTAGCATTTTAACTAAACAGATCTAGAACTTTAGAGCACCAAGGCTTCATACATTGTATACATTGCTTTTCCTTTTATACAAATACAAATTTTATACGCACTGGAAGAGCCAAGAAAGCAGAGACCTCTTTGGATGGGAACGTCTATTACACATGCTCTTATAGCACCCTAGGCTGTCTGGGGCATCCAGAACAATGGAGGCAATTGAAGAATTCAAATGAGTAGGTGATCGCTTACATCTTTACAAGGCATCTCTGGAATACCCCAGCACTGCGTTTTCACTGGGCCTGAGACTTCCTTCCTCTGGCACAACTTTCCCACCATGATGGGCCATGGTTCAAGATCTTTATGCTACACATGCCCAGGCAACTTCTGAATTTATTCTCAATGTCTTTAGAAAAAAAAAAAAGAACTTATTTTAAAAAGAAATTTTTTTGTCTCCCACACACACACAAAAATGCACTTTACTTCACAGTACCTGTTATGGGCTGAATTCTATCTCCCACAATAATGCATATGTTCAGACTGTAACCCTGACTACCTCCAAAGATGACTGTGTTTGGATCTAGGGTCTTTAATGAAGTAAAGTAAAGTAAGGTCATATGACTGGGCTCTAATTCAATATGTCTTGTGTCCTTACAAAAAGAGATTAAGATGCAAAGAAATACAGAGAGAACACCATATGAAGACACAAACAGAAGATGGCTATCTCTAAGCCAAGGAGAAAGGCCCCAGAAGAGACCATACCTTCTGACGTCTTTATCTTGGATTTCTAGCCTCTAGAACTATGTTGAGAAAACAAAATTCTATTGTTTAAGCCTTCCCAGCCTATGGAACTTTGTTATGGCAGCTTGAGCAAACTAATATAGTACCTCTGCTCATTTTCTCAACATCTTTGAGAAAAATTCATTTTGAAGGTGAAAAGCAATCCCAGTAGGGATGTATCCAAAGCCATGGAGCTAAACAGGGATTGTAACAATGAGGCTTTTCAAAGTCCTATACAACAGTTTTGTTTCCATTCTACATTTTAAAATAAAACGTTATTTGAAACACTTGATTCCTGTGGAACTGCCGTTCTCGCCCCCAGCTTCACATTATAATCAACTAAAGAGATTTGGAAGAAAATTACCGGTCTCTGGGCTCTATCTCCAGAGTTTCTGGGTGATTGGTTTGCACTGGGTGGCAGTACTCCGTCCACCCCCAGGGTGATTCTAATGTCAGCTAGAGGTGAGAAAAAGCGCTCTAAAAAATCAGTTGATTAGAAAACATCAAAGAATTTACAAAGAGAATCACTCTATCTCAGTCTTTTAAAAGCCTCAGATTTCCTAAATCATTGTAAATTGTTCCACCAAAATAAAACAGATTTCTTCCTCCAAATATCTCTCCATCCCCAAATCATTTTAGCATTGCTATTGCACCAGTTAGTGAGAACAGAAGCTATTTAGTTAATTTCTTCACCGCTGATCAATGCAAGTTACAAAATGGCAGCTAGCGTTTTAGGGAGCATTTTTAAACCCTCAAGTTTCAGGAAGCATCTATGTCTAGAAGACACTCCATTTGGATGGGGTACACTGTATCACCCTAATTAGCAACTGAGAAACATGAGCCCTGTAGAGAACTGGCCTAATTTGGCGGAGCTGGGTTGAGAGCCAGTTCTCTGGAACTTGGCAGCGTGGAGGAGTGCTATGGGTGCCAATTAGCTAGAGTTGCCTTCAACCCCTAGCTGCTTAGTGGCAGCCTTTTAATGTTTTGTTGGTTTTTCATTAAAGATTGATCTGACTCTGCGGATTTCTAATGTCCTTTTATTTGGTAAGTCAATCCCAGTCTGGCAGCAGCACATACACAAAATGTTAAAAAAAAAAAAAAAGTCTTGGCAGAAAGTGACTTTCAAAAGTCAGCTCTAAAATTCAGAAGAGAAGGGGTGAAAAAAAGCGGGGGTAAGGGTGGAGTGAGCCGCAAGCACCTCCCACCAGGCCCTGGGACATCTAAGGGGCGGAGAGGCAGGGCTGCTCCTCTGCCCTGGGATGCGGAATAGTGAAGAGCCGTGATGGGTCAGCTTGCGCAGTCTTACCCAAAGGATAAAAACCTTAGTGCTGTTTTCTGCAACAGCTGTGAGGTTATTACCTCAGGTCCTTAATGAAAAGGAAGTTCGTAAGCAAGAGACTAGTTTAGCCCATCAGAGAAGGAAAGAGAAATTACAATAGTACATTCAAGCTTCATTTTGAGTTCATTGCCAGAAGCCACTGCAGCGGCCAAGGCAGACAAATGTGCGTCAACTGGTCTCTTGAATATTCTTATTGGCTGGGCGATATCACCTGACTAACCAATCAAAGTGAGCCTCTCTGGGGCAACTCCAGACTAGCTGGAAACCACCTCACAATGGACAAGACCGCCACCGACAATTTATCTTGCATCTAAAGAAGTATCCTGACTATAATTTCTGGCAGAAGCTAATCATGAGAAGACTTGCTAACTGCCTCCTTGATAACTTACTCCTCAAGTGGGCCTTAGAAAGCATCACTACGAACAAAGCTAGTGGAGGTGATGGAATTCCAGTTGAGCTATTTAAAATCCTGAAAGATGATGTTGTGAAAGTGCTGCACTCAATATGCCAGCAAATTTGGAAAACTCAGCAGTGGCCACAGGACTGGAAAAGGTCAGTCTTCATTCCAATCTCAAAGAAAGACAATGCCAAAGAATGCTCAAACTACCGCACAATTGCACTCATCTCACACGCTAGTAAAGTCATGCTCAAAATTTTCCAAGCCAGGCTTCAGCAATATGTGAACCGTGAACTTCCAGATGTTCAAGCAGGTTTTAGAAAAGGCAGAGGCACCAGAGATCAAATTGCCAACATCCGCTGGATCATGGAAAAAGCAAGAGAATTCTAGAAAAACATCTATTTCTGCTTCATTGACTATGCCAAAGCCTTTGACTGTGTGGATCACAACAAACTGTGGAAAATTCTGAAAGACATGGGAATACCAGACCACCTGACCTGCCTCTTGAGAAACCTGTATGCAGGTCAGGAAGCAACAGTTAGAACTGGACATGGAACAACAGACAAGGAGTACACCAAGGTTGTATATTGTCACCCTGTTTATTCAACTTCTATGCAGAGTACATCATGAGGAACGCTGGACTAGAAGAAGCACAAGCTGGAATCGAGATTGCCGGGAGAAATATCAATAACCTCAGATATACAGATGACACCACCCTTTTGGCAGAAAGTGAAGAGGAACTAAAAAGCCTCTTGGTGAAAGTGAAAGAGGAGAGTGAAATAGTTGGCTTGAAGCTCAACATTCAGAAAACTAAGATCATGGCATCTGGTCCCTTCACTTCATGGGAAATAGATGGGGAAACAGTGGAAACAGTGTCAGACTTTATTTTTGGGGGCTCCAAAATCACTGCAGATGCTGATTGCAGCCATGAAATTAAAAGACGCTTACTCCTTGGAAGGAAAGTTATGACCAACCTAGATAGCATATTAAAAAGCAGAGACATTACTTTGCCAACCAAGGTCCGTCTAGTCAAGGCTATGGTTTTTCCCGTGGTCATGTATGGATGTGAGAGTTGGACTGTGAAGAAAGCTGATCACTGAAGAATTGATGCTTTTGAACTGTGGTGTTGGAGAAGACTCTTGAGAGTCCCTTGGACTGCAAGGAGATCCAACCAGTCCATTCTAAAGGAGATCAGTCCTGGGTGTTCATTGGAAGGACTGATGCTAAAGCTGAAGCTCCAATACTTTGGCCACCTCATGCGACGAGTTGACTCACTGGAAAAGACTGATGCTGGGAAGGATTGGGGGCAGGAGAAGGGGACGACAGAGAATGAGATGGCTGGATGGCATCACCAACTCGATGGAGATGACTTTGAGTGAACTCTGGGGGTTGGTGATGGACAGGGAGGCCTGGCATGCTGTGATTCATGGGGTTGCAAAGAGTCGGACACGACTGAGCAACTGAACTGACTGACTGAGCGGGACTGTTCTTCCATTGATTAGGATCAATGTGCCTGCTGTGGCGAACTGGACCGCTTGGGGCTGATAATCTGAGTTGTATCACCTGTGCTATGGCCAAGGACACCCCAAAATTTAAGACCATCAGCCTAATCTTCTAAGGGCTGGGTAGAGCTTGGTTTATTACGGCTTATGTTCTTACAGCTTGAGCAGTCCTGCTCCCGGGGGTTCTATAGTCGTGTCTGCTGATACCAGGCTTTAATATCATACCATATATGTATCATATCAGTATCATATATCTTGAGATACACACACACACACATATATATATATATACTTGAATACTTCCCAATAGTGTCTGTTAATGCCAGCTTTACTATATATGCTATATATAATAAGCACGACTTTTCAAGTTGATATAAAATACTGATCCCAGGGGTTTAGCAACAGTGACTGTTAATGCCATAATTAACAGGGTTCTCTGCCTGGAGAAGGGAATGGCAGCCCACTCCAGTATTCTTGCCTGGGGAATCTCATGGACAGAGGAATCTGGTGGGCTTCAGTCCATGGGGTCACAAAGAGTCGGACACAACTGTGTGACTAACACACTTTCCGCCTGCTGTTTCCTCTGCCTGAAATGCATTTCCCCCGATGTCTGTATGGCTGCCTCACTGATTTCTTCAGGTGTTTGCTTGAAAGTCACCTTCTCCTTGATATAAAATTTCTAAGTTTTAGATTATTTCTAAACACAATCTAAAATATCAAAGCCTCCCCCACCACCCACACTTTATGTACTGTTTCCTCCTTAGCACTTGCATTGTCTAAGGTAACATACATTTTCTGTGTTTTTCCTCGACCGCCTTCCTCCACTAGACTGTGAACTCCATGAGGACAGGGATTTTGGTTAGCTGACACATAGTAGGCAACCAATTAATATTTGCTCAATGAAGTTGTTATTCTTCTTCAGTTGCTAAGTCATGTCTGTCCCTTTGCACCAGAGGAGTGTTACTTATTGAGAGTGTACTGTATTCAAGGCCCCATGCTCTTTGCTATGGGAGATGCGAGAGCCTCTAAGATGGCCTGTGCCTTCTCACCAAGCAGTTGGCAAGGAAATGAGAGCTGACAATATAAAACATGATGGCAAGTGCCAGATGAGTGATCTAGATAACAATATGAGCAGTCTTCCAAGGAAGGAGAGGCCAGAAAAGGACAAATGGTCAGTGTGGGCCCTGTGGGTAAGGTGAGCCTTGAACTTGACATTAGAAGAGGCAAGTGTTTGAAAAGTGTCAAAGAAGTGGAAAAGTGTTGTATGTCGGGGGGTTGCCTTCTTCAATGATTTGCTGATAAGACACTCAGCCCTGCTAGTGCAGAAGCCACAAGAGGTCTCTGACTCATGCCCCAGCTGCCACCTTGGGCTTGGTGCTACCCTCAAATAAAATGTGCAGGCGCCTTCCTAGTGTCTTGGTCACCTCCAGGTTGGACAACCTGTATGACTCTTGCTTTGTCATCTAATGACCAATGCGAGCACTCAGGCTTCTATGGTGCTGGCCTCCAGGGATGAGGGTATTTTAGGAGATGAGCAGCCTCGTTTAGCCAAACAGTGCACACAACACAGGCCCACTAATCCTGGGATTTTATCTCTATTCCTGCTTAATTGGTATCTCATTTAAAAGCATTTTGGGTAGTGAGTAGTTCAGTACAATGGAAGTTTACAGATGACTGAAGACTATTGTTTTTAAAACCAAGCTTTAAGACCTACTAGGTACAATGTTTGTACAACTGAAATATAAAAATACAGGGAATTGATTCTGAGGCTATTGAGTGGTGAGTCAGTCATGAAAAGCCCTCTGAACTCTATAGGTTTTTTAGTTGTACCTGTTTTATAGCCTTTTTTTTTTTTTTTGGTCTCCATCATCACTTTCAACCTGTGAGGTATCATTTTTCATTCTCAGCTTTCGTTTCTGATTATCTGTGGACTGGGAATCCAGATTGAGTAAGTTATTTTAGCTGTTATTGAAAGGGAACACAGGCTTCGATCAAGGTCTCTAATCAAGGCTTTGATCAGGGTCCTCTACGTGTGTGTCTCAGTGCCCAGGATGTGGCTCATCCCTGTTTGCCACTCAGCCGTTACCTCCTCTGGGTTAGCACTCAGAAGGCCCTTTTCCATGCATCCTGATATTTACCTGTGGTCAAGATGAGTGACTATGGAAAGGGAAGAAATTCTACAGGTTGAGGAGAACAGATACTGAGAAGCAAAGGTTTGGACAGTAAAAGTACACAAACTCCCCACAAAATGGGACCTCTGCATGAGTCAGGTTTTATACTTAAAATTTTTTATTGAGATATTATTGACATGTATCATTGTATTAGTTTTAGGTGTACAACATAATGGTTTGACATGTGTATATATTGCTAAGTGATCACCACAGTAAATCTAATTAACATCCATCATAATATTTAGTTACAGTAGGAATGCATGTGATGAGAACTTTCAAGATGTACTGTCTTAGCAACTTTCAAATATACAACACAGTATTGTTCACTATAGTAACCATGCTGCACATTTTATCTCCAGAACTTATTTGTCTTGTAACTCGAAGTTTGTACCTTTTGGTCACGCACACCCATTTTTTTGCAAACCCTCCACCCCCTGCCTCTGTCAACCACTGGTCTATTCTCTGTGTCTATCAGTTCATTATAAAACATCATACAGCATTTGTCTTTCTCTGTCTGACTCACTTCACTTAGCATAATGCCCTCCAGATCCATCCGTCTTGTAGCAAAAGTCAGAATTTCCTTCTTTTTCATGGCTGAATAATATTCCATTATATAAATAACACTGCAATGAACATGAAGCTGCAGACGTCTTTATCAAAACAGTGTTTTGTTTCTTTCAGAAAGAAAACTAGAAGTGGGATTGCTGGATCATGTGGTAGTTCTATTTTTCAGCTTTTAAAGAACCCCTGCACTGTTTTCCATAGTGGCTGCACCAGTTTACATTCTCACCACAAATGCACAAGTTTACCTTTTCCCCACATTCTTATAAACACTTGTGATTTTTTACCTTGTTGATAATAGCTATTCTGATCAGATATATGATGCAAACATTTCTTCTATTATGTAGGTTGTCTTTTCATTCTATCGACGGTTCCTTTGCTGTGCAGAGGCTTTTTAGTTTGGTGGAGTCTCATTTGTTTATTTTTACTTTTGTGGCTTAGTTCTTATTTTTTTGTTGTCTGCTTTTGCCACATTGTGACTGATCCTTCTTTTGTCTGAGATAAGACGACTGGTTAATTATGAAAGTAACACTCACCACACAAACCCAGCAGAAAGACTGTGGGGAAAATGGTTTCAGTTTAGGGTTAGAACCACCAGTTACTGTTTCTCTTCATTTGCAGCTAAAAACACTTTAATACTGTGACAGATATTTAAGAAGGATAAGATGATGAAGTTCAAACCAGTCAACAATGAGGGAAATCAAACCAGTCCATCCTAAAGGAAATGAGTCCTGAATATTCATTGGAAGGACTGATGCGGGAGCTGAAGCTCCAGTACTTGGGCCACCTGATGTGAAGAGCAAACTCACTGGAAAGGATCCTGATGCTGAGAAGGATTGAAGGCAAAAGGAGAAAGGGGAGGCAGAGGATGAGATTGTTGGATGGCATCACCAACTCAATGAACATGAATTTGAGCAAACTCCAGGAGATAGTGGAGGACAGGAAAGCTTGGCATGTTGCAGTTCATTGGGTCACGAAGAGTCAGACACAACTTAGCAACTGAAGAACAAAAACAGCTAAAGATGATGGTGGGAGACCCCCTCTATACAAACCCAATCTCCCCCAGATTGGAGCCTCAGTTAGAAAAAATAAACTTCAAAAGAACAGTTTACCAAAAATATTTAAATTCCTCGGTGAGAGAGATTTTCTTACTCTTCTTTTTTTCTAGGCTCTGACCACATGGGAGAAAAGATACCCTATTCAGACATAGTCTTGCTACCCAAAAGATTCTCTCTCTGCTGGGTTCTTAGAAACCTTTGGGCTACTTGAATCTTAGATTAACCCATGTTGTGTGACATGTAATTAATCAAGGAGATTTTTCAATGAAAATTGTACAGTTTTGCAGGAATTGGTTTACACTTTTTTCCTTCTCTAATACAATTCAGTTCAGTAGCTCCATTCATTCCTCTCCTATTCTCAAATAAAAGTTTCCAAAATCATTTACCATTTAGCAAGTGTTTCTCCTATCTTGTGATTTACTCCTGTTACTTTTAAAGTAGTCTCTGCACTTGATTGGAAGGTATGACTATGATGCAAACTCAGCTCTTCTGGCCTGTTGACAAGGGAAGTTTTGCTGTAAAAGATGAATTTTGAAGCAATAACTGAGTAGAACTAAAATAATCAATGCAATTGCCCTTTGGTGCATTTGGGGGCTAATGATATATAAGTCAATATGGCTGAAAAAGAAAAATAAATGTCAAACTAAACACCAAAGAATGAATAACCTACTGTTACATTGCTAGAGTCATAAGTTCCCAGTATGCTAAGACTGTTCTGAGAACCACGTCAATACACTAGTCTCAAGGTAATTAAAAAATTCTAAAAAGCCAATACTTACTTTGTCAAAGGCACAAGTGGAAATCCAACCTGGAATGTGAGGAAATTAACACAGAATTCTGCTTGTGCTAAAGCTTGGGCAATTAACCACTATTCTTGAAAGAATATTTATACTGAGAACTTTCTTTTAAAACTTAAAATACTAGAGAATCATACAGGCTGGAAAGGACTTAAGAAACTATCTTATTGCTTTGTTTTGTATATTTGGAAGCTGTAGCTCAGAAAAGTTAAGTGAATTGTCCATGGTCACATTGCTGGCTTGTGCCTTCTGGCTGGCCCAGTAATCTTTAACTTTGCTTGATGTCCTTGTCTTACATATCATTCCAATTCTCTCTCCCTTCTTCTTCTTTCAGTATTTATTTACTTATTTGGCTGGTCTTAGGTGTGACACATTGAATGTAGTTCCCCAACCAAGGATTGAACCTGGGTCCCTTGCATTAGGAGCACAAAGTCTTAGCCATTGGCCCACCAGGGAAGTCCCTCTGTCTCCCTTATTCTATTACAAAAGAGCCTCTCCTTTAAAAAAAAAAAAAAGATGACCAGTCCAAGTTCGATGCATGAAGCAGAGCACTCAAAGCCCGTGCTCTGGGACAACCCAGAGGGATGCGGTGGGAGGGGGTTTCAGGATGGAAGCAGACACATGTGCACCCGTGGCTGGTTCATGTCCATGTATGGCAAAAACCACCACAATATTGTAAAGTAATTATCCCCCAATTAAAATAAATGAATTAATTTTTTAAATGTCTCCTTAGCATTTTAACTATTTTAAGATGATTATTTTCTAAGAAACAGCAGACATGTGAAAAATTCTTAAAGCTAAGTAGGAGTTACTCTTTTGTAAGGAATGTTTATATCTGTAAGGGAAATCTCTAAATGTAGGGGTGTCTCCCTCCAGGTATCAAGAAGAGGAAGATGACCAAATCTCTAGAAACTCTGAACCATGAAGAAGGCAATGACTTAAATCTGCACAACAACCTTGCAGTTGTTTACTGCGCCCTTCCTGATAACCTCCCATTATTCACCCTCTTACCCTCTGCATCCTTTTTTGTCTTTAGCTGAAGATGGTGTTTAAGGTGAGGGCTTGGGCCATTTTGACAAGTTCATCGATTCTCCTTGATCTCTCCCATGTATTCCTGTTACTAAACTTTTGTTCGATTTTCTCCTGTTAATATGTCTCATGTCAATTTGGTTCTTAGACCAGCCAGAAGAACCTAGAGGGGTAAAGGAAAATGTCTTCCTCCCCCACACTATGTTATAAGGTAAGTAAATATTGAATAAATGTCCCTTGGAGCTAACACATAAACAAGTAAGGTGAATTCTACAGAGATTACAGGCCGTAGGGTTTTCAGTTAGACCGGATTGGCAGAAGAACCTCTGGAGGAACTGGATAAGGGTTCACAGGTGTTCAGTGAAAACGAGATAGCCCAACACTGGTGGCCTCAAAATATAGGAACAACAGCCTATGCAGGGATAAAATAAACTAAGGAAAATTGGTATTCATTGCCCTTTAAATAAGAAGGCCAGGCCCACATCAGAAGCCAGAGAGGATAGATGGAAGAACTTGAATTCCAAAGATAGGAAAATGGACAAAAATATCAGTGCTTGCTTCAGCAGCACATAAAATTGGAACAATGCAGAGAAGATTAGCGTGGCCCCTGCACAAGGATGACATGCAAATTTGTAAAGTGTTCTATATTTTTCAACCTAGATGTCCATCGACAGATGAATGGATAAAGAAGTTGTGGTATCTGTACACAACGGAATATTACTCAGCCATAAAAAGGAATGCATTTGAGTCAGTTCTAATGAGGTGGATGAACCTAGAACCTAGTATCCAGAGTGAGGAGAGTCAGAAAGAGAAGGATAAATACCGTATTCTATATTTTTTGGGCTCCAAAATCACTGTGGATGCTGATTGCAGCCATGAAATTAAAAGACGCTTACTCCTTGGAAGGAAAGTTATGACCAGCCTAGATAGCATATTAAAAAGCAGAGACATTACTTTGCCAACCAAGGTCCGTCTAGTCCAGGCTATGGTTTTTCCCGTGGTCATGTATGGATGTGAGAGTTGGACTGTGAAGAAAGCTGATCGATGAAGAATTGATGCTTTTGAACTGTGGTGTTGGAGAAGACTCTTGTGAGTCCCTTGGACTGCAAGGAGATCCAACCAGTCCATTCTAAAGGAGATCAGTCCTGGGTGTTCATTGGAAGGACTGATGCTAAAGCTGAAGCTCCAATATTTTGGCCACCTTATGCGACGAGTTAACTCACTGGGAAAGAGTCTGATGCTAGGAGGGATTGAGGGTAGGAGGAGATGGGGACGACAGAGAATGAGATGGCTGGATGGCATCACCAACTCGATGGACATGAGTTTGAGTGAACTCTGGGAGTTGGTGATGGACAGGGAGGCCTGGCGTGCTGTGGTTCATGGGGTCGCAAAGAGTCGGACATGACTAAGCGACTAAACTGAACTGAACTGAATACATATATACGGAATCTAGAAAAATCGTACTGAAGAATTTATTTATAGGACAACAGTGGAGAAACAGACATAGAGAAAAGACTTATGGACATGGGGAGAGGGGAGAAGAGGGTGAGATGTATGAAAAGAGTAACATGTAAACTTACATTACCATATGGAAAATAGATAGTCAACAGGAATCTGCTGTATGTCTCAGGGAACTCAAACAGGGGCTCTGTATCAACCTAGAGGGTTGGGATGGGGAGGAAGATGGGAGGGGGGTTCAAAAGGGAGGGGATATATGTATGCCTGTGACTGATTCATGTTGAGGTTTCACAGAAGACAGCAAAATTCTGTACAGCAATTATCCTTCAATAAAAAATAAATTAATTTTAAAAAACCAATTAAAAAAATGTAGACAAGTATTTTGAGGTATGGGTGGGTGAGTGGGTGATTACCCTGTTGTCTACAGCTTGTATGCTTGAAAACATCCCTTAAGGGAGGGGATATGTGTATCCTTGTGGCGGATTCACTTTGCTATACAGGAGAAACTAACACAACATTGTAAAGCAACTATACTCCAGTAAAACGTAATTTTAAAATAAATAAAACTTGTATTTAAAAAAAAATCAGGGTGAGAAAAGGAGGTAATATCAAAGATGACCAGATATTGTCAAAAGGCTGGAAATAAAAAGCAGGCACTTAATCCCAAGCTGGTGGGTAAATGGAATGGGCCAACTGGTAAACCTTTTAACCCCAGGACTATGTTGGGTCTAGTGGAGAAATCTTTTTTTTAAAACTTTTTATTTTGTATTGGCATATGGCCAACTAACAATGTTGTGATAGTTTCAGGCGGACGTTAAAGGGACTATACATACAGCATACACAAAGCTATACATATACATGTATCCATTCTCATCCAGCCTTCCCTTAGTGAAGAAATCTCGGTCCCAAAGTTGAGTCCCAACGTTAGCCATGCCTCTTTCATCCACGGATTCATTTGTGTAATATTTATGAACACCTGCTGTGTGCCAGGTGCTCTATTATGTGCTAAGGGGTAAATTAATGACTAAGATATAGTTCCTGTCTTTGCAGATGCCACACAAGTCACTGCACAATCATTCATTTACCTTTGTGGCAAAAGTTATGAAAGGCAAGCCTAACATACAATGAGAATTCATAAAAGGGGACTCTCACTTTGCTTGAAGACAAGGGGAAATTGTGGTATCAGTTTTTAAAATGGAAATGAATATCTAATGGAAGGTAGGTAATTTGCATTTTATGCCTATAAATATACCAACTGTTACTAATCAGTAATACCAAACAGAAGTGTGTACCTGAACAGACCGTTTGCACTAGATACTCAGCAAGGAGGGGGAGAAGGGGATTCCACTGGGGAAGCCAGAGGGCACGGGAGAAGGTGGGTCTCTAGAGCTGTTGGATGAAAGCAAAGGTGAGGCTCCTGCTCACTTTCACTTAGAACTTGTAAGGAACTAGGTCACTGAGCACGAATAAGGCAGCAGTGCAGCCTGAAGTCAGTCTCTGACAAAACTCAGTGCCCCAGTTCTGATTCCCGACCCACGTTTTGGTTTCCTCGGTACTAAGGACTGCTGTGCACCCTACTTCCTTATTTCTCAGCCCCATTAACCCAGTTTTTATGAACCGTTCCCAGACTTCTGGATATTGTTTACCCACGAGCCAGATCTTTGCTGGTAAGAATCAGGACAGCACAAAGTCTGGGCTGTTACGAGGTGATAAGCATGCCTGGCTGATTGCAGACCAATCCTTGGGTTTTTGATGTATCTTTGGATTCATGCTCCCATGACCACATGCCATCACGCTGCACAATTCCCAGGGAAGCCCGTCCCTGTAAGATCAGCGGCTAGAACTCCAGACTCTGCCACCTCAACCAAGTTCCTTGGCCCATAGTCATGCATCCTTTCCTAGGTAAGGTTAAGTAAATAAATCAGTCTTTACTTTAACAAGTACCTTCTGAAAACATGCTTCAACCAAACGTGGAATTCTAATGGTAGGCATATGGGCATGGTGGGTTTGTCGGAGCAGAGGTTTGTGGGTGGAGGACTTTGGGCACCTAGGTAGCATACCACACGCTGGACCAACAACCCCACCACTTACAGATACATCAGACATGCCCTCCACTTGCCAAAGCCTTCTCTGTCTGGGTATGTGGAATGCATGCTCCAGAAAGGAAGAAAACTTAATGACAATGTCTTAGGAATAATAAACCTCAGGTGAAAGTGGACATTTGAGCAGAATTTTAAAGGATAGTCAGGCTGGCAAACTTTGAGCTGCCCAGGGTGAGGCCGAACCTCTGCAAAGCTCTGGTTTCTGATTGACCATCTTGTTCGCAGTTAAAAATCAGTCATTCCTTCTCTGGTTTCTCTCATTATCCTCCTTCAAGAGATCATCTCAGCCCAGAGACAAAAAGCTATTATTCTGGTTTCTGCTTTGTGTTTTGCTGACTTCCTAAGAAGATGTACTGTCTCTTCAGGTGTAAATTGGGGTTAACACCCCTGTCTTGGTGTTGACTATTACGAGCGAGAATGGAACATGTGAGGGGAATTTAACAAAGTTGGGTTCCTGCCCCCTGACCAAAAACACTTTGACTAGTTTTGAATATTTTGTTCATTCCATGATTATTGTTTGAACACCTACTATATGCCAGATGCCGTTCTGAGTAGAGGTAGCGGTGGGTAAGATGAAGTTCCTATCCTTGTAGGTCTGACTTTCTAGTGGGAAGAAACAGTCAAGGACCTGTAAGCAAATAAATAATATAAACTCAGATCATTAATGAAAAAAACAAATAGGACAGTAAGGTAGAGAATGACTGACGTGTTGGAAGTTGACATACACATCTTTCCCTATTAAGCTAGAATTTTAAACCACTGTGCTAAATTTTCCCATAAGTGATTAAAGTGATACAAATAGGGATTAATACGCCAGGACTGACTCATTTATCAGATCATGTTCCAGTCCATAGGTTCTGATTTGGGGTTGGAAATCTTAGACTCTACATCCAAGTTGCACTCACATGGCAGGCTGATCAGAGGGCCTAGGTGTAACTTACCATCTCAGCAGACCCTCAAGTCCCCAGAGGGCTGTATAAAGTTAAACCTGGGACCAGGTATTTCAAGGGTAGCTCCCAGGGCTCTTTGCATGGTTGTACACAGAATGCCAGCAGCTGAACTACTGTCTCTGATCCCTTACATCCTTGGAGCTCTGGAGAGGCTACCTCTTCTTTGTGTAGACAAAGTTGAAGCCTGAATGGTGACTGAATTACAAGCAGGGAACCACGTGTGGCAGCTGAACTGCGAGACATGTTGAGTCAAGACAGAGTAGCTCTTAAGTTCCTGGGAAACCTGGGTTTTCTCAGTGTCTGGGTCCAATATAGACCAGCCCATCAGCTCTGTATCCTCAGGCAAAGGACCTGGGAAAAGAAGGCACATGCCATGCTGGCATGTTTTATGTGTGTTTATGTAAATGACCTTATTTTAGATATAAAAACAATACCTCTATGTGCACCTTTAGTAAGAAGCGTCCTGTAGTTTGTTATTCAGGCCAAAGTCTCTTTTCTTTTTTTCTTATATAATCAAACCAAATATAGTTTCAACCTGAAACTAGGAAAGAGGCAATAAGCTGGAAAACTCTTTGGCCAGCTGTCAACTTTGGGATGAAATTAAAAAAAAAAAAACTGCACACAAATTCCAGTCTTCTCTTTCATTTGGAAATCTCAAGTTCCTTCTTGAACTGTAGTTTTTCCAAGAAGATAGTGTATCAGTTCTTTGAGTTCTGATCTCCCACCTCAATGTACTTATTCACAGATTGATTATTTTTTAATCTATGGGCTGACTTTGATATCTTTATAATGGCTGTCGGTTGTAGAGCACAGTTCCTGGGCTTATTAGGTTTATGATTCAGAAGGGGACAGCAAAGCCACTTTCCTTACAGAACCATGGGCTATTGGAGTTGGACTCTTGGATGTTTCTCTTCTCTGGGTTTTCCATAAAAAATATATAGTAGTGTGTATCTGTTAATCCCTAACTCCTAATTTATCCCTCCTCCCAATTTCCCCTTTGGGTAGCCATAGGTTTGTTTTCTGTGTCTGAGAGTCTATTTCTGTTTTGTAAATAAGTTCATTTGTTTCATTTTTTTAGATTCCACATATAAGTGATATCACATGATATTTTTCTTTCTCTTTCTGACTTGTTTCACTTAGTGTGATAATTTCTAGGCCCATCCACATTGCTGCAAATGGCATAATTTCACTCATTTTTTGGCAGCGTACTATTGCATTGTGTGTGTACCACATCTTCTTTATAAACATTGGGTAGTTTAGACTTGAGGTCAGAGGAGATCTCTCTGCATAGATACTCTTTCTTGGCTGTGTTCATTGGTGAATTCTTGGACTCACTAGGAACTCACTTAGGAAACATACTGCCATCCAACATCGGTGAGAAATGCATGGTTCAAATCTGTAGCCCACTGTGATTTTCTAGATACCATCTGAGTTGAGGCATGAATGATTTGAAGCCAACCACGTGGATTCCTGTGGAAGAGTGTTCCAGGCCGAGGGAATATTTGGCTTGGAGATCCAGAGTTGAGGACAACAAAGAGACAAAGTCTGGTGTGGCTACAGTTTGGGATCAAGGCAGAGAGGGGCATGTGATGAAGACTGAGAGGTTGGCAATGTCTGCAACTGCAGAGCCCTCTGAGCTATGGTAATGAGTTTGAGTTTATTTCACATGAAATCAGAAGACTTTGGAGAGCATTAAACAGGGTAGTCATGGGATCCAATATATGTTTTCCAAAGGTTGCTCTGGCTATTGTGTGGAGAATGGACGTGGAGGGGCAAAGTGGAATAGGAAGACCAGTTAGGAAGCTGGTGGGTGAGTGCAGGTGAGGTTGATGGTGACACGGACGAGGGGATGAGAATGGAGATGAAGGCGAATGGAAGGATTTAGGTGCCATTAGCAGTGGCACGAGCAGGACTTGCTGATGGGATGAGAAGGAAAAGGAGAAATTAAGGAAGCCAGTGGCTGCCAAGACTGGGAGGCAAGCAAGTGTTTTAGCTGGAAACGATACCCTCAGTTTTACATACAGTGAGTTGAGGTTGCTAGTGAGACATATATTCCTTTAAATATTCTCTGATTTAGTTTAACATTTGCCTCTATTTGTCTGTATCAAACGAGCGTCCTGTGCCATGCTTCAGAAACTCCGCTCGAGCTCCTGCTTGAAATTCTGAACAAGAATCGATGGTTCCCCAGTGGCAACAGTGATGTCGTAGACTTGAGAGGATGTCTTAATGTCCCATTTAGACAGGCCCTTCCTGGCCTCTGGTTGTGCTCAGCTTTTCTTTCCCTTTATAGACCGCCCCGGGGCACCTGCTTTGCAGGTGGGAGAGGCAATGGGCAGGTAGACCAAGGACACCCAGGAGGTACAGAGACAACTGGGTCATTGACCCCAATATGTGACCCTCAGGAGCCCAGTATTGGGTGGTTAGCATTTGGGCTCCTTTCTATTTAGGTTTGGGTGGTAAACAGTGGCTAATCAAAGACAAAGAGACCATATGAGATGAGGTGTTTAGTTAGTGTTAGTCGCACTGTCATGCCTGACTCTTTGCGACCCCATGGACTGCAGCCCACCAGGCTCCTCTGTCCATGAGATTTTCCAGGAAAGAATACTGGAGTGGGTTGCCATTTCCTTCTCCAGGGGATCTTCCCAACCCAGGGATCAAACCCGGGTCTCCTGCACTGCAGGCAGATTCTTTACTGTCTGAGCTTGGGAGAAAACTAAGGTGAGGGGAGAAAGCCAGCATCCCACTGGGAGAGATGGGTGGGGATCAGGACTGCCTGTGCATTGATGGGGAGAGGCCGGAGGAGGGGCTTGAAGAACCGAAGAGATGAGCTCATTTCCTTGAGGACCAGCAATCTGGAGAAAGGATGTGTCCTGATGAGTATGGAAGATACAGGTTACAACTATGAAGAGACGTGAGCCTCCCAGATAAGCAGTAGCAGAAGACCTGGGCTGTGGGTAGAGGGTAGGTTTCAAGGACTAAGCAATGCACTGTAACTTTGTTTGTTTTTAGGAGTTCTCTCTCTCTCTCTCTCTCTCTCTCTCTGTCTCTTTGTTTTTTAGTGCAAACTAAAGTGGACATGAGTTTGAGTGAACTCCGGGAGTTGGTGATGGACAGGGAGGCCTGGCGTGCTGTGATTCATGGGGTCGCGGAGAGTCGGATACGACTGAGCGACTGAACTGAACTGAACTGACTGAAAGCAATCTCTAGGGCTCACCTGTGGCCCAATGGTAAAGAATCTGCCTGCAATGTAGGAGATGTGGTTCAGTCCCAGGGTCAGGAAGGTCCCCTGAAGGAGGAAATGGCAAACTGCTCCAGTATTTTTGCCTGGAGAATCCCATGGACAGAGAGGAGCCTGGTGGGCTACAGTCCCTAGGCTGAAGCAACTGAGCACACACACACGCAAAGCAATCTCTAGAGGCAACTGACCTGAGTGTTCGAGACCATATATTTGGTTTTTCCCCACAGATCTTTATATCACTGATATTTCTACTCTTATCACGGAGCTGAAATGTAATGTCTGCTCACTAATCTCTGTTTATGAATGGTGAAGAGCATGGGCACAAGAGTCAGAGAACCTAGGTTGGAATCCTACCTGACTCCCATCTACTATGAAATTGGATATATTACTTAAATCCTCTGGGCCTCAACTACTTCATCTTTTAAATGGGAGCACTTAGAGTCCCTACCAGGACTGTTGTGAGGATAAAAGGAATGAATACATGTTTAGCTCTTGAAATAGTTCCTGACACATACTAAGCCCACTAAAATACCATTTCCTGCAGGAAAAAGAACAGAGGAGAAAACAGGCCAACACATTGTAGCTCCCCAAGTTTTTGCGAGATTGAGGAAGAGGCCAAAGTGAACCGAGGTCATCTTTGCATGCTAGCATGAGTACCTGGGGACCCACTGCGTCCTACATTAGAGGAAGAAGAGGGTGACTACACTAGTCAATTACACAGTATGTGGAAAACATAAAAACAGCAATCCAATGTCTGAATCTGCCTCCTAAAAGCATTACTAAGCCATTCCCCGAGCCTGAGACATAGGCTAATGGTGAGATCCCTTGAACCCTCGAAATACCACTGTGAAATGTCTGGCAGCTTTCTAGATTAATAGCATTAGAAATATACTGTTAGAAAATTCCGGCATTAGAAACAGTCTATGCCTGGCTTTTACCACTGTCCCCTTCTATTGATGCCATTTTTCTCCCGAGGAAACAAATGTTTAAAAATTATTTTTAAATGTAATAGGAAGAATTATCAATCCATTAAGGAAAACAAAACCATTCTAATTAACCACCATTCACGGGAAAAGAGCTCGCTGCTGCAGGGCTAGATAAATGCCAATCCAAAGCTACAAAAATTGAGCCAGCCACAAGGTCAAGTTCAATTATATTTCATCCTCACTCAGCCAAGTAATTGATATCTGATTATTTTGCCTCGTGGATGCTGATGGAAAGGGAGTGATTTCTCCCTGGGCTGGACCCAGCATCATGAGCAGCTTCTGGTCTGCAGTTCAAGGAACCAAAGAATGTACAGGGCATGCTCAACAGGTAATCTTTCCCCAGGTCAACCTGCCTGAGGGAATGGAGACAGGGAGTCTCTGTGAGTTCAGAGCAGAGACCACCCCCCACCACCACCACCCCTGCCCCCTGACCCCATCTACTGTCAGTCTTCTTGCTTGGGGATGTTTACCCCAAGTCAGACTTTGTGACTTGGTAAAAATTTCAGCTCTAGATACAGAACCTGCTGAAAAAACCTTCTGCTTGTGAAACTGATTGGTGGTGTTTTAGGGCTCCGAAGAGCTCTGGTGCCAGAGTTCTTTATGTCTCAGCACAGAGAAGAATTCAGTGAGAGCAAAGTGATAGATAGAAAGTGATTTATTAAAATAGGATGCTGTGAGGCTTACAAGCAGGTGGGTGAGAAATGCTGCACCCAAGAACTTAGTGGGTTACAGTTCTATAATCAAAGGAAAAGTGGAGAGGGGGAGAAGAATTTGTCTTTCTAGAGTAGAGGTCATGTTTCCATCATCAGCTTTGCCTCCAGGTTGGGCAGGAGAGTTTCCTTGTCCCTACATGGTCAAACTGGGTCCCCAAATGATTGCTTTTTATATCCTAAGGATCATTAACTTACTGAGTTCACTGGGCAGGAGGTGGGTCTCATGCCACCGTTGTTTTATTGTTTGGGGGCATGTCTCGTCCTTCTGCTGCATGGTTTTGTTGCTAAGCAAGCCTGCTTGATTTTGTGGTCAAGCAAGCCTGGTTTCTTGAGTAATCATTAACTTATAAGAGTCGCCCATACTTTTTCCTACTTACAGTCCCCCAGTGGGATTAACTATTTAATCACCTACCTTGTCACTTCACTCTAACACTTGGGCAGAAAGAAACTAGGTGGTGATGTTTCCCTTTCCTGTCAGCAGAAGCAGTTGTAACAGTGACAATGAATGTTGCTTTTAAAAATAAATAAATAAAGCCTATCTTTAAATGACTGAGTCCTTCATCTCATTCTGTTCCATGACCTTGATAGCTAAATGGTTATTTAATGAAGGATTTGTAAGAGCTGTTGCTTCATATTCAAGAATTAGGGGAGAGTATGGGACTTCTCTGGTGGCTCAGAGGTTAAAGTGTCTGCCTGCAATGTGGGAGACCTGGGTTTGATCCCTGGGTCCAGAAGATCCCCTGGAGAAGGAAATGGCAGCCCACTCCAGTATTCTTGCCTGCAGAATCCCATGGAGGGAGGAGCCTGGTGGGCTACAGCCCACGGGATCACAAAGAGTCTGACACAACTGAGCGAATTCAATTTCACTTCACTTTCACTATGGGACTTCTCAGGTGGTGCGAGCAGTAAAGAACCTGCCTGCCAGTGCTGGAGATGTAAAAGACATGGGTTCAATCCCTGGAGAATCCCAAGGACAGAGAAAGCTGGTGGGTTACAGCCCCTGGGGTCTCCAAAAGTCAGACACGACTGAAACAACTCAGCATGCACACACGTCCTTCAGATGCTCGTCTCCACAGTGAAGTAGAGATCATCTCCGAATTTCCCTTTGAATGATTAGGAAATCTAATCCCAGGCCAGGGCCATGAGATTTCAGCACTAGCCAGGACAAAGAAGTGAATTATAGAGCTAATTATCATCACCCAGGCAAATAAATGCTAGCCATTCAAATTTGCTCCTGTTCAAAAGTGCTGTTTGTTGAACTTCAATAATGCCATGGGACATAATGATATAAATATAAAAATATTTGCTAGAAGGGTCTGCATGGAAACAAAGCTCCAAGAATCAAGCAAAGACTGAGACTGAGAAACATCAAAGAAACACTTCATCACGTTAGGTATCTCTGTGGAACCTTACTGGACAGCCGACAACTGTGGGGCTCTGTCTTGTTTTGATGATAATTCAGCAGGAAGAACTCTTAGACACCTGCCATATCAGCAAACTGTTCTTTCCCAAGAGAAAATTCCATATATTGATCAATAGAACCAATATGAGTTAGGATGAAAAACACACACATAGCGTTTTTAGAGTAAATGGTGATGACCTTCTACTCAGAGAGGCGAAGACCCTATGGGTCCTAGTGAGGGGCAGACCCAGGGCATGTAACCACCATGTTTTCTAGACAACTGAGTTACTGCTCTTTTTCTGTTTCACTGAGCTGCCTTGCAGGGAAAACATTGGAATTACTGGAGTTGAAAAAAATCAACAGGAATGTTCAACTTTCTTTACCCTTGAGATAGACAGCTCTCAAGTGCAAAGACAAAACTGCTTCATCTCTCACAGCCCACCGTGTCCTAGATTTAGATGGAACTGATGTCCCAGGAGTGGGGGGAGTGAGGCAGGCAGCGATCTGGGCCAGACTGGGGACAAGCAGGAAGTGGCTCAGAAGGGTTCTAGTGATCATGAGAGTTTCCCGAAGTACTGCTGGCTTATGGCCCAGGGACTGCAGGACCTGAGCGATAAGCAGGAGGCATTCCATCTGAGGAAGACAAGATGGGGGAGATATGTTCCCTGAGAGAGAACACCCACTCTGTGGGTGTGTTTGTTTAGCTGCTCATCGTTATTGTTCAGTCACTAAGTTGTGTCCGACTCTCCGTGACCCCATGGACTGCAGCGTTCCATGTTCCCCTGAGTTTCTCTATTTCCTGGAGTTTGCACAAATTCATGTCCATTGCAGATGGTTACTGAGTCTCTACTATGTGAACTGCATTGTATCTTTTCATGAAATGATTATAAAGGGGACACTTTATAAAGTACACACTTCCATGTGTGTACATGGAAGTGAGGATTGAAGAGTAGAGGTTGTGCTTGGTATAAAAGTCATTTGCCTTGGAGTTCTACGTCAGGTGCAAAAAGGACCCAGAATGGGACTAGAGCAGACAGACCAAGACACCTGGTCTCAGGCGGAAACAGCAGCCAAGCTGCTTTTCTTTTCTCTTTTTTTTAAAGGGCAAGGAGATCCAACCAGTCCATTCTAAAGGAGATCGATCCTGGGTGTTCATTGGAAGGACTGATGCTAAAGCGGAAACTCCAATACTTTGGCCACCTCATGCGACGAGTTGACTCACTGGAAAAGACTCTGATGCTGGAAGGGATTGGGGGCAGGAGGAGAAGGGGACGACAGAGAATGAGATGGCTGGATGGCATCACCGACTCGATGGACATGAGTTTGAGTGAACTCCGGGAGTTGGTGACGGACAGGGAGGCCTGGCGTGCTGTGATTCATGGGGTCGCAAAGAGTCGGACACGACTGAGTGACTGAACTGAACTGAACTGAACTGAAGGAGAATAGATTTTTTTCTTAAATATTTTCAGTTATTAGTCAGTGAAGAGGAAGAGGAGGAGGATGTTATCTGCTGTTTAAAATTCCCAGCAATTTCCAGAAAAGCTTTTGTTTGATATTTGCTAGACACCGTATATATTTGTTGTGAAATGAACTGGTGAATGAGTTGGTGAAAGAGTGACCTGTCAGGTCTCATTTGAAGAATCATGTTGAGTTGGTTGATTTTTCCAGTTAACTAGGATTTCCTATAGCTGTGGAGTCACCTGGCTTTAACCATGTTATTTGATCATATTTTTACTGCCTCGGTCACGTTCCTTTCTTCTTAAACTTATTTTATGGAACATAGTTTTACCTTTTCATTGGTTCTTTTACTGTGCACAGCTATGGCTTTGGGGTGTTGGAAATGTGAGCTGTTTGCCCCATTCTACAGTGATTTTTTTTTCTTGGAGCTTCTTCTGTCTCCTTCTCACCTTACCCATCATCACGAGTGTGTGTTACCCCGAGCCAGACTTGCTCTAGGCACCTGGAAACAACAGTGAACCAGCTGGATGTGCTTCCTTTACAGAGTTTCCAGTTTAATCTGGAACTCAAACAAACCAGGCAAATAATTACAATCTGAAGTTAATTCTGTTTTGTTTTGTTTTTTGCCTCAGTTCCCTGACCAAGGATCAAACCCATGCCTCCTGCCGTGGAAGCACAGAGCCCTAACCACTGACCACCAGGAAAGCCCCTGAGGTAAATTCTGTGAAGGTAACTGCTAAGATAGAGAAAAATAGTAGAAAAAAATGAGTGTTCCTATAGCAGGTGAGTCCTGAAGACCATGCCCTGAAGGTGCCAGTTTAGCCACAACCAGAAGGAGGAGGCAAGCCAACTGTGGGGCAAATGCCTGGCCACTCTTCCCCTCAACCTTCCCCTCAATCTCGTTGCTAAAGTGGGCCAGCAAATATCAGAAACTCACGTCTGTTAAATCATTAATTTCATGTTCACAGGAAATATAGATGTTGCTCTTAAGGGGATTTCAGGCTTTTCTTAGGTGAAAATATATGTTTATGACAGCTATTTTATTCACTCTTCAACCCACTTTGGAAAGACCCGCAAAGTACTGATTCACAGGGGAGTAAAAAATGAATAATGCATGGCTCCCTCCACCTTAGGAATTGTGTTAGTCAAGGTAAGTGAGGTTGCTTTGTAGTAACAGGTAATCCCCAAATCTCAGTGCTTAATGTACTAGCAGTCTATTTCTCAGTCACACAATTTCCAAAGTGAATCAACAGCTCTCTTACAAGTCATTACTCAGAGATCTGGCCTCCTTTGATCTCCTGATTCTGGCCCCTATCCACAGAAGGTGAAGAGGGGCTGGAGGTTCGAATATTTTTAAAGACTAGTCTTACAAGTTCCTTAGATTATTTCCACCCAAATCCCAGGTGGCACTAGTGGTAAAGAACCTGCCTGCCAATCCAGGAGACATAAGAGACTTCTGGGTTGGGAAGATCCCCTGGAGGAGGGCGTGGCAACCCACTCCAGTATTCTTGCCAGGAGAATCCCCATGGACAGAGGAGCCTGGCAGGCTATATAGTCCATGGGGTCACAAAGAGTCAGACACAAATGAAGCAACTGAGCAGGCACACACACTTGCAAGTTGCTTACATTATTTCTACCCAATTCCAAGCATACAGCTTCACATTAACTGCAATGGAGACTGAAAAATGGGATCTCCCTATGTCTCCAGAAAGAAGATGGGAGTGCTGAAGATACATCTGGCCTCCATTGTAGGACATTCTTAATTTAGTGGCCCAGAAAGATCATTAGACACTACAAGTGTCCTTATTTGGAGAAACTATCAAAAGCGTCAACCAGAGGTGGAAACAAAGATGGGAGTCCACAGAGGTGAAACTGATTAATTCTGATTAATCAGTAACAGATAGCTAAGAGAAGTCTGCTAGAGAAACCGGGTTTGATCAGGATCTTAAAGGATAAGTAGGCATTTAATTGGTAGAAATAAAAGAGTAAAGTTAGACAAAGGCACAAAAATGTGAAAGTTCATACCAGCCAGAAAGGGGAAGGCATCTTGTAAGACTGGAATAAACAAGAGTAGGAAAAAAAAGAGAGACCAGATTCCCAAGGGCCTTGGATATGAAGTTAAATAGTTTGGCTTTTGGTCTATGGAAAACAGGAAACCATGAAAGCTTTTTGAATAGGTGGTAATATCATGAGTTTTGTGTTTTAAAAAGAGGTATATTCTTTCCCATGTCTTTGGTTGTTGGATGAGGTTGGTGGAGAGCTCAATGTCTGATAATGAAGGATGTTGCCACTTCATAACAGGTTATTTCTTTTCTTTTGAGAATTGATAATACTTTCTATGTACTGGAGAAGCTCATTAGTCCTCAGTGTCATCAAAAATAGCACCGATGAATTAAATATCCCTATAAGGCCTGCGTACTTTACTGAACTGAGAAAACCTCATGCTGGTGGCACAAATGACATGTAAAAATGTTACAAGTTACATCATCTGTCAGCTTTTCAGAGCACTCGATCCAAATGCTATTAGGAGAACCAGAGCCATGTGCCAGCTCCTCAGCAGAGCTCAGAACACTGACATTAGAGTTCAGGGATTGTTGACAACCCTTTGGGTCTGTTGTCATCTGTACCTTTGGGTTCCAGCTTTCAACTTGTTTCTGATCGGCTAATAGCAGCCCACATACCTTATTTTATTTTTAATTGGAGAATAATTGTGTTACAATGTTGTGTTGGTTTCTGCTGTAAAACAACCTGAATAAGCTAAAGGAGACCAGTCCTGGGTGTTCATTGGAAGGACTGATGCTAAAGCTGAAACTCCAATACTTTGGCCACCTCATGTGAAGAGTTGACTCACTGGAAAAGACCCTGATGCTGGGAAGGATTAGGGGCAGGAGGAGAAGGGGACGACAGAGAGTGAGATGGCTGGATGGCATCACCGACTTGATGGACATGAGTTTGAGTGAACTCCGGGAGTTGGTGATGGACAGGGAGGCCTGGCGTGCTGCGATTCATGGGGTCGCAAAGAGTCGGACATGACTGAGTGACTGAACTGAACTGAACCGAACTGATACATACATCCCTCCCACTGGAGCCTCCCTCCCACCCCTGTCAGCCAGCACCGAGCACTGAGCTGAGCTCCCTGCACTCTGCAGCAGCTTCCCAGCATCTGTCTCACACATGGTCATGTATGTATGTCGATGCTCCTCTCTCAGTTTGCCCCACCCTCTCCTTCCTACTCTGTGTCCACAAGTCTGTTCTCGCATTTGCATCACCATTTTTGCCCTGCAAATAGGTTCATCAGCATCACTTTTCTAGATTCCATATATATGCATTAATATACTATATTTGGGGCTTCCCAGTGGTAAAGAATTTGCCTGCAATACAGGAGACATGGGTTCAATCATTGGGTCAGGAAGATCCCCTGGAGGAGGGCATGGCAATCCACTCCAGTATTCTTGCCTGGAGATTTCCATGGACAGAGGAGCCTGGCAGTCTACAGTCCATGGGGTGGCAAAGAGTCAGACACGACTGAAGCAACTGAGCATAGCGCAGCACAGCACACACTTGATTTGATTTTCTCTTTCTGACTTACTTCACTCTGTATGACAGACTCTAGGTCCATACACCTCACTGCAGCTGGCTGAGTTTTTGTTCCTTATTATGAACCGCCTGTATCTTAAACTTTAACCCGAAAGATAAAGATCCATCTCTTTGTGGAGCCTCAGTCCTACTGCTCCTCTGTAGTGTTAATAGTTAAACGTACTTCTCCATTACAGCATTTGTCTAAATGCATAGAAATTTAAGTTCTACCATAACCGAAGTTTCTTTAGTTTCTTTGTAGCTCTTCCACCAAGGTCCCAACCCTTTTCATTCCCACACCCCCAGTCTGAAGAACAATTAAAAACACTGAAACATAAAAACCTTGATACTACGGGGTCTTTCTCCAGGGAAGTTTAACACACCTCTCTTAAGTAGAATTCTCTGTTGGTTCTCCATCCAATGACCAGTTCTTTCCTTACTCCTTGGTGTCAAAGCCCTGATTTTGTCCAAATGTCCTGAACTTTTCCCTCATCTGACTCAGGAATAAACCCAGATTAATCTAACCGTGGCATGTTTGTGTTCCTTGTCAGTGAGGGACCTAGCGGTGACCCAGCCTAGACAATGATGCATGAGTCCGGGGCTGCTTGAGGAGTTCCTGGGAAACGCTGCCTTGATTTTGAAGAACACAGATACCAGTCTTTGTTCCTCTTCTTCCACTGGATGCTCTTGTGTCAAGAAACAGTGCCCGGCACAGCAGTGGCCACCTTGCAGCCCTGGGGGAGCCCCACTGAAGCAATGCCAGTGTCCTGGGGAAAACCAAGCAGGAAGATGAGAAGAGCCTAGGGCTCTGGTGGCACTGCAAAGTCACCACCTTAACCAAGCCCAGAGGAGGTCTCCATCAAGGACTTCTTTTATGTGAGATGACTTCTTTTCTTTACTTTTCTAAACTGATCAGTTTGAAGTTTTCTGTTATTTACAGCAGAAGCACTGTGGCGATGCACACCATTTCTTCCCATCCCAGTGAGAAAAGCAGATAGTCAAAGCAGAGGGTTCCTGTTACATCACTCCAGGCTATAATATCAAATCAAACCAGACAATCTTGAAGGAAATCAATGCTGAATATTCATTGGGAGGATTGATACTGAAGCTCCAATACTTTGGCTAACTGATACGAAGAGCTGACTCACTGATGCTGGGAAAGATTGAGGGCAGGAGGAGAAGTGGGTGACAGAGAATGAGATGGTTGGATGGCGTCATCGACTCAATGGACGTGAGTTTGAGCAAACTCTGGAAGATAGGGAAGGACGCGAAAGCCTGACGTGCTACAACCGAGCAACAGAACAACAAGGATATAACGTAATCGGTGCCCCTGGGCCTGAACAAAGAAGGTTCCAGAAAGTACGCAGTGAGCAAATGACTTCATCTGAGTCACAGAGGGGATCAGGAAGAAAGCCAGAAAGAAGGTCACCAAGACAGCGGCTTCCTCCTCGAAGGCCAGCTGGAGTGTGAAGCCTGGTGCTTCTGGCTCTGATTCCTTCTGCCCACAAACTTGGGCCACTTCACTCAACATCTCAAAGCTTCAGCATTTCTCATCTGTAAGATATATGCCTCGCAGGTTGTTGAGAGAATAGAAACTAATGCATGATACTTTATCTCCTGTAGTACTTACAGCCCATGCAATATGGGCATACAGTAAATGTATAAATTTTATCTTAACAAGCATTATGATTCTTAAACTTTTTCTCCATCAGATCTTTGATGGTAACAAAGAACCTCTGGGTCATTTACTCTTTTATTGTCAATTGATCCACAAATTTATAGACAAGAAGGAAAGGAAAGTGTTCCACGAATGAGGCTTAATTCACAACTATGATCAGGGACTCATGACTTCATATCTGACACTCACATCCAAACAACTCCATCTCATGTATGTGAAAGCTCACTTGGATCAAGAAGGATCTCAGGAGCATACTTCAGAACCGCTTTTCCCCTCAGATTTATTGAGAAATAACTGCCATATAACATCGTGTAAGTTTAAGGTGTATCATATGTCTAATTGATAAACTTATATATTACAAAACGATTACCACTGTAGCTAACATCTGCATCGTATCATATAATTGTTATCCCTTTTTTTGTGGAGACAACATTTAAGATCTATTCTCTTAGCAATTTTCAAGTAAATATTTAAATAGCATTATTAACTATAATCACCATGCTGTGCATTACATCAGATCCCCAGAAATTATACATCATGTAACTGGGAGTTTGTATGCTTTGACCAACACCTCCCCGTGTCCCCTACCCCAGGCCCTGATAGCCACCGTTCTAATCTCTGTTTCTATGATTTCAGAAATTTTAGATTCCACATATAAATGATACCATATAGTATTTTTCTTTCACTGACTTATTTTGCTTAGGCTGATGGCCTCAAGTTCTGCCTGTGTTGTTACAAACAGCAAGATTTCCTTCTATCTTAGGACTGTATGTACATCTTATGTATTTACCCATTGATAGATACTTAGATTGTTTCCATATGTTGACTATTGTGAATGAACACAGAGTATAGATATTTCTTGGAGATCCTGATTTCATTTCCCTTGGATATGAACAGAAAGTGGAGTTTCTGGATCATATAGTAGTTTTGGGCTCCCCTAGTGGCTCCGTGGTAAAGAATCTGCCTGCCGATAAATGTATAATTATGGTTGACTCACGTTGTACAGCAGAAATCAATAAAACATTACAAAAATTAAAAAATAAATGACAAAGAAACAACAACAGAAAAAGGAATCCACTTGCCAATGCAGGAGATGTGAGTTCAACCCCTGGGTCAGGAAGATCCCCTGGAGAAGCAAAGGGCAGCCCACTCCAATATTCTTGTCTGGGAAATCCCATGGACAGATGAGCCTGGTGGGCTGCAGTCCACAGGGTCGCAAACAGTATGACATGATTTAGCCACTAAACAATGACAACAACATGGTAGTTCTATTTTTAATTTTTTGAGGGAACTCTGTATTGTTTTCCATAGTGGCTGGACAATTTAGATTCCCACCAGCCCTGCACAAGGGTTCGCAGGATCCATTTTCTTAAGCTGTATTGCCACTTTTTGATATGGAAGAATCATTTGGACTGAGTGTTGTGTCATTTACACATATGCTGCACTCATTTTTTTCATAACTACTTGTTAGCCTCCAGTTTGAGAGAAAGAGAATAAAAAAGAATCCTGGAACGTTCTTGCTTGGAATGATAATTGCTCATTAGAACCTCATTTCGTTATAATTGTACAATTCATTATGCTTAGCACTTCATTAGAAGTATTGTAAAACTCCTGACAACTTGAATATGTTACATCGAATATTGGAATGTATCTGATTTAGAGCTTTACTGTTTCTTGAGGGCATTTTCTAATTAATGCAAGTCTGAGAAAGCAGAAAAAGTGAGAGTCTCCATATTTTCTTCTGGGGGTCATTACCGGAGATGTGTTTTAAGAAAATCAGTTTGAAACAGGAAGCTTTCTTGAGCGCAGAGAGAAAAAAATAGTCCATAAACCTGAAATAGTCACAATGAGGCCACATCTGTCTTTACAAATACAAATAGCTCAGAATGATCTGCAATTAATAAAAAACCAAATCTTTTTCGAGTGCTGTGAGGGACTTTGGGGTAAAGAGAGCAGATTGAACATTTTCATTTATTGCTCTTTCTTCTTGAAAGCCTACTGAAATGACAGCAACAGGGGCTTTAAAAACCCACAAGGACAAAGGAAATGAAGGAGAAGAGAACTGCAAAGTCCTGACAGCTGGAGGCAGAGGGAAAGGACAGTTGACTTTTCAGACCAAAGAGCCAGAATCCGAAGCCAGCAGCGTGGCCGGTGAGATGAACGCTCATTGCACTCAGCACCCCGAATATGCAGGGATTAGTGGCTCCAGTGATTGGGGTTAAAGGTGGAGTTCTAGAAGAATCCACTGAGAGTCTGCTTGGGAAGCATTTGGATTCCCAGCAGAGGGACTGTCACTCATCTCCACTGGCACAAGTCAAGAAGTTTTTCCCTCTGGAGAGGGTGGAAGAGGAGCCCATAACACAGGCTTCCCAGGTGACTCGACCGGTAAAGAATCTGCCTGCCATGCAGGAGATCTGGGTTCCATCCCTAGGTCAGGAAGAAGCCCTGGAGGAGGAAATGGTAACTCAATCCAGTATTCTTGCCTGTTGAATTCCATGGACAGAGGAGTCTGGTGGGCTACAGTCCATGGGGTCACAGAGTCAGACACAACTGAGCGACTAACACACACACACACACACACACACACACACACAGACTACCATAATACAGTGGGGGGATCAGAGGAGCACTTACATGTCTCTTGATGAGATCTTCCCTCCAAGCCCTCTTGGGTGAGTAGGATGCTGACAGCAGAGCCCAGACCCTGAGCATGAGTCAGGAAGATGCTTCTCTGAAGAAGCTGACCATCCCCAGGAGAAACACCAAACATGTCCACCTCAGGGGGTTCTCAAGAACACAGCCAGTCAGAGCAGTGGTTCCCAAAGTGTGGTCTCCAAACCTGCAGGTCCGGTACCACCTGGGAACTGGCTAAAAATGCAAATTCCTGCACCCTGCAGACCTACAGACTCAGAACCACTGGGGCAGGGCCCTGAGACCTATGAATACTTTGAGTAGCCCTCTGGTTTTACTAAAATTGAGAACTACCGCTTTTGTTGGAGATAAGAAAACTGGGGCTTAGAGATGAAAACTAACCTGTGAGGAGGCAGACAGCAGCTCACTGCATGCAAGAATACCCCAATAGTCTGGGTTCTAGAAAGCCCAGTGGTCAGCCTTCTACATTAGGGAAGTCCATGGGTTCTGACATTCTTGTCCTTTATGGCTTCTAGGAGAAGTGTGAAAAAGGTTCGTTTTCTTTTTGGTTGTGTGTAGCTATCAGGGTGGAGAAGGCAATGGCAAGCCACTCCAGTACTCTTGCCTAGAAAATCCCATGGATGGAGGAGCCTGGTGGGCTGAAGTCCATGGGGTCGCTAAGGGTCGGATGCGACTGAGCGACTTCACTTTCACTTTTCACTTTCACACATTGGAGGAAATGGCAACCCACTCCAGTGTTCTTGCCTGGAGAATCTCAGGGACGGGAGAGCCTTGTGGGCTTCCGTCTATGGGGTCACACAGAGTCGGACACGACTGAAGTGACTTAGCAGCAGCAGCAGCAGCTATCAGGGAACTTTCAGGATGTCCAGGAATATTTCTCTGTCCTCTGCCTCAACCTACCAAGTTGTGCAAGCAGGAGTTGGCCCATGAGAACTTGGAGGCAGAGACCCTCAGGGCTCAGTAGGGCTCTCCAACTTGCCTCCTATTCATCTCCCTGCCCTCCAAACCCTTCAGAGGCAAAGGCTGGCCCTCAGATACTCTTCCTTCCCCAAAGGGGTGCATAGCAAAAGCAGCTATTCTAGCTTTGCTACCCACATTGATTTACTTTTTTTTTTTCATAACCCTTTAGTTTCCTCTTGATAGGATTATTCCCAGCAGATATATCAGGAGGAAACCTTGACTCAATGATCTGCAAAATTCCAACAACTCTGAAATTCTGTGATTCTGCTGTTATATAACTTAATGTTATATGAAAGATAAAGGTATGCATCACAGGTTTTAAGGGACTCCAGAAATGTCACTGGCTATTAGTGCTTTCTTGAAGTCTCTTTTAGGCATTGACTGCTAGGGTCACATTTCCACTAGGCTGAGGAGAAATCGGAAGAAAAAAGACTTTGAACTGGCCTCATGTGGTCTGCTCTGTGGTCAGCTGAGAACTCCTCTTTGTCCACTGTTATCCAACCCAGCTCAGAAGGGTCCATGAAGAGTGGCTGAGAATAGACTACCTTAGAGGGGACATCTTGGGTTGAGCATGAGCTTGGTTATCAAACACTCCAGGGTTCAACTCTCAGCTCTGCTATTGACTGGAAATGTCACCGTAAGCTCTCAACTTTCTCAACTGAAAAATGAAGGTTATGCCAACCTCTTCCTAGGACTATGGTGGGAATGATCCACATATCATTCCTACTTGATGTCATGCCCCTCTCATAGTAAGAACTGCATCATCTGTGGCTCTTAGTCACAGCATCCCTAACAAGGCAAATTGTTTGCAAGGCTCATGGCATGCAATGCAGGACTGGGGACCACTCTCATAGACATTGGGACTTTGAGTTTTGACGACCACTGATTCCCAAGAACTAAACTAGAAATAGTTACAGCTATCCCTGCTGTCATTAAAAAGAATCAAGAGTTAATCTTGTGAATTTGAATGGATTTTTAATTTGAGCTGGTTGTTCTCATCAGTGAGGAAGAATTTTCTGACACATATTGATAACCAAAGATGGACTGGCGGCTTCAATGGTGGGAGGGTTAATCCACAGAGCCGGGGAGAGGCTTAGGGCTGGGGCAGTGGACCACTTGGCCAGACCATATTAGGGGACACTGTAGAAGAGTCGGTAATGGTTTGTGTGGCTGAGTTTAAGTTTTCCAAAATTTCAAAAGTGCCTCAGAGCTCTCTGAGCTGCCCTGGTAATTTGTTGTTTTTGCTTCAAGTTTCTTTGGTCTTACAAACTACCCATCAAGTAATTGAGAATCTATAAATAAACATTAGAAGCCAGCCCCTAATTGATCAACTTTCAGGTTTTCCTTGATGAGTTTTCTTGAAACTCAGTTCTTGTGTATAATTTTATTCATGCATCTCCCGGGGAAAGACCCTTCCTCCAGTCTTTGAGGAGGGTGGCAAACAGTTGCAAAGTCAAGGCAAGGAGACAGCAGTGCTGCGTTTGCAAAGTTAACAGCCAAACCTATGAAATGAATACCATTTCCATGCAAGGAGGAGGGAGAAGGACAAATGCCTGCCAGACCTGTGCATTTCCTGAATCAATGCCAGTCCCAGGCCACAGAGCCCTGTACTCAGATGCTTCAGCTGGATTGCTTGAGTATTGACATTGCCTTGTAAACTGAGACCCTTCAAAGGAGTAAGAAGAAAAAATACATTTAGGGGAACATTTACATAGAGGCTTCCCTTGGGTTCCTGCTGCCCAACTGAATTAACATCAAACCGTTGCCCTGGAAAGGGGTCGTGAAAGGTGGTTTTTCCTGGCCCCACACAATGAGCGCAGTCAATATGGAAGCTGCCTGGTTTTCATTTGGAAGAAATTTACATTTGATCCCACCCTTACCCCCAAACAGCTACCCTCCTATCTGTTTCACTCTATCATTCTGAGGCCTATATATTTGCAAAAAAAATGCCTCCACTGTTCTTTCCCCTGACAATGTGGCTCTAAAGTTCCGCTCCCTCAATCTTTCTTCCACCTCAAGCAAAAGTCCCAGTCTTGAGTTCAGACTGGTATCAACGAATTTGGAGGGAAAACGCAGAACCAATTCATCCTAAAAAGTCAATAGCTGATAAAGTCTTGGAGCAGTCCTAACAATTTTATGAATTCAAATATCTCAGCTTTATAGTTCCAGGGTTTAAAAGTTAGCCTCTTGAACAGTTCATTTACTAAGATCATTTCATTCACTATGATCAAGGGCAAAAAAGAAATCTGAGCATCAGAAGAGTTACCTCCCCTCTTCTGTGTTGCTCCAGGAAGTTTTACATCTGGGAAGAACAGATGTTAATGTTAATTCCCCAATATTCAGGAAGCCACAGTCAGAATAGAAAAGAATCATGGAAGCCCCCTTAGACATACACGAAAAGAACAGTAACCCCACACAGAATCCTCAAATTCCTGGTCCTTATCCTGGAGCCTCCTTTTTTTAAAAAATGCTAATATAATTACAATGCCATGTAAGGGTCTGCTGCACAAAGAAGTGAACCATCCATAGGCATACATATATCCCCTTCCTCTCAAATCTCCCTCCCCTTCAACCTCATCCCACCCCCTTAGGTCATCACAGAGCATGAAGCTGAGATCCCTGTGCGTTAGAGCAGGTTCCCACTGGCTATTGATTCTATACGTGACAGTGTATATATCTCAGTCCCAATCTCCCAGTTCACCCCACCCTCTGTGTCCGCATGTCTGTTCTCTTCATCTTTGGCTTTATTCTTCCTTGGAAATGGGTTCATCTGTACCATAGGGATTCCCAGAGATGGGCCTCCCACTCCTATTTATTCTTTATTCTCCTTTCCTTCCCACTCGCAGTGCCAAATAAGGAGTGTCTTTGTCCTTAGGGAGTGCGGGCAGAAAGAGCACCGTTTGATGTTAGAGTTTTGACATTCAAGTAATGTGTTAAAACTTGTCAGTGGGTTGCTGCATGTTACTACTGCTCTAAATGCCTTCATTCATTCATTCAACAAGTATTTACTGAGTGCACACTGTGTGCTAGTAGTCACTTCCAAATGCTGTTTGCTCATTCATCCAGTGCTTGACCTCTTACGTGTCAAGTATTGTTATAAAGGCTTTTGATTCTTTGTTCATTCATTCAACAAGGATTTACCAACAGTCTCCTCTGTGTCAGGCACTGATCTAGACTCTGTAGAGGTGAGCCAAGCAAAACTTCTGCTACTTTATTGAGGGCTGCCAGGCAATATGTACACACACACACACACAAAACAAGAAAACATACCGTGTATCAGGTGATGCTAAGTCCTACAGAGATAGATCAGTTCAAGGGAATGGACAGAGCCCCGGGTAGTTGTTGCTATATTTAGGTCTCACTGATGCATTTGAGCAGTGAGCGAGCAAACAGGACGATCCAGCGGAAACACCAGTACGTAGGCCCTGAGGTGGGGGTGTGCTTGGCCTAGCTGAGAAAAATCAAAGAAGGAAGGGGTGATGTGTTCAAGAGGGAGAGGCATACCTGAGACAGAGGGAGCTGGGAGGAAACTAAGCAGGGACTTTTCGGGCTCCGCAAGGGCATGGGCTTTTACTCCAAGTCGGACGGGAGCACACTAGAGGGCTTTGACCATGGGAATGACTTGTTTTAAATGCATCCTCCAGCTGCTGTGCTGAAAATAGACTAGGACTTCAGGGTGAAAATCAGAGGGTCAATTCAATGGCTAGGACAGCAATTGAGGCTGGAGGGGATGGTGACTGTGGGCTGAGGCAGTGACCGCAGAGGCGGTGCTCAGGCCCTGGTTATCTCTGAAAGTAGAGACTGCAGGGTTGGCTGATGGGCCAGATGTGGTACTTGAGAAGATGGTCCCGAGGATTTTGTCCTGAGCAACGTCATGGCTGGAGCTGACATTTACTGAGGTGGTGGAAGTGTCAGAGGAGCTGTTCAGGGGAAGAGTTGGAGGCAGGGAGTTCAATTCGGGATGTTACTCAGTGGCAGATGCTCATGATATCCTCAGTAAAGAGCCCGAGGTGGGCATTTCAGTGTCAGTCAGCCATGCTGGGGAGGTGTCCCAACTAAGAACACAAATGAGGGCATTTGTGGTGTTAAAAGTCACAGACCAGACAAATGACCTGAGCATGTACGGGGTTAGAAGAAAGGTCCCAGCACTGAGTTCTAGGGCACGTCAAGGTCTAGGAAAAGAGGGGGATCCAAAACAGAGAGGAAGATGTAACCAGTGAGGTGGAAGGAAAAACAGAGTCAGCAGTTCTTCTGGAAACGAAGAAGCAAGGAGGTGCTCAAGACGGAGGGAAGCATCAACCACGTCAGGTGCTGTGGGTAAGTGAGATCAGACCAGGGCTCCCTGACGTCCCCTGGGAAGGAGCTGGTGGCCCCAACCAGAGCCGTTCGGAGGAGTGATGAGGAGACGCACCCCATCAGGGCGTGTCAGAGACAGTGGCATTGATGTATTTTTTTTTCTCTCTCTCTTTTTTTTTAATTGTATTGGTTTTGCCATACATTGACATGAATCTGCCCCGGGTGTACATGTATTCCCCATCTTGAACCCCCCTCCCACCTCCCTCCCCATCCCATCCCTCTGGTTCATCCCAGTACACCAGGCCCAAGCACCCTGTTTCATGCATCGAACTTGGACTGGCGATTCGTTTCACATATGATAATTCCATGTTATTATTTTCATTCTACAAATGAGAGAGGGTTGAACTCAGCCATATTAGCATGCAGACATGCCCTTCCAAGCTCACTGTGCTTGGAAACTTGATGCTCTCAATTCACCATGGGCAGTGGAGAGCGAGAAGTCTGCTGGCATCTGAGGACAACAACCAGTAGAGAAAGGGGACAAGAGAAAGGCAGAGAGCGTGACCTCACTCCCACCCCCCGGACTCCCCTCAAATCCATCCTTGCTTTTGGAGAGAAACACTGCCTAAGATGGACTGGACAGGAAAGGTACCCTTTGCCTTTTAAGGGTATTTTATGTTTCTAGAAATTAATTCAGAATCCTTAGAGCATGCCAAGTCTTCTAACAGTTAGAGGGTGTGGCATTAGGTTGTCATTGATAGAGAAGATGACTGGGTGAGGGTTGGCACTGATGTAGCAGTGTCTGGTTGTGAACTCCACACCCCTCAAAATTTATCCATGAACTGATAGCAATCTCCATGTGATAAGAAGCAGCAAACTCAAATTTTCAGGGTTTTTTTTGTGTGTGTGTGTGTGTGTGTGTGCTAGGTAAATGTTCTTGTTAGAGCGGTCTTCATACACTGGTGCTACATTAAAATTTTGAAAGACTATTATGCTGAAATTCTTAAGTTAAAATGTAGCAGGAATGAACGTAGAGCCATGAATTCAGTTTCCAAAATATCAACAGGGACAACAGGGAAGATATTTGTTTCAACAGCAGTTCAAATGAAACAGACACAAGGGCTTTTGTTTAAAACTAAGTGAGAACCAGAGGCATGAAGCGTGTACTGAAGAGTCGACAAGATCTTGGACAGTTTCTACAGAAGGATGGTTTCTGAATCAAGGCTGGACATCACTACACTGTACACTGTGCTCTTAGGTGATTCAGCCTTATCTGGAGAATAGGAGTTGATAATTAGTTGCCACGTCTTAACAGGGACAATGATAAACTTAGACCATATTCAGAAAATAGAGGGTACTGGGGCTAAAAGTCTAAATACCATGATTTATTATGCCTTGAAAGAGCTCAGAAGGTTTAGCAAGAAGAAACAACTAAAAGTGGTGCCAAGACTTATGCTAAAATTCATAAAACTTTTATGACTATGAAGCAATATCTGTAATTTATCACCAAAGGACCTGGGGTTGTTGAAGGTGGCATCCACTAGCACAAAAGTCTCTGCTCCCATCGCCCGAAAAGTATTTCAGATATAAATTAAAATGCTCTACAAACTATTGTTCTTCATAAACAAGCGGTTTAAATTATTCTGACTCACGAATGAAGAGCATTCCTGTGTTATTTACCCAAATAACCAGTCTTGTCCGAAATTTTAGGTCATTCCACCAGTAGATTTCTTCTATTGCTCTGAATCACTAATGAGAATGTTGATGGTCATAAAAGCAAGAAAATAAATCAATCCTTAATAAATAATAAATGTTCCTTCTCTTTCGACAGTGATTTATTAATATCCACTCCCAGAACTGCTTATTCCCTTTTGATGTAGGTTTTTAATTACGTATGAATTTACCAAACCATATTTCATTCAATTAATACACTTCTATCTGTTTTTAAGGAACTTTAGCAAGTGCTTTGCTGTGCCTGTGATTCCCGCTATGTGCCACGATATAAGCGCTATGAAAACTAATGAGGTTAGTATTGCACAACTGCTTTTGTGATCGCTCAGCTCCTTATTTTCTAAGAAGCCTCAATTTTTCTGTTTAATATTCAATTGTCAAATTGTACCAGGAAATAACAATCGTCTTGCTCCTAGGTTTGAAATTCATCTTTTCAAAATTTGGAAGATCCTGTTCCCCAAGGAATGTTTCAGAGATTATAACCAGGGTTCTGGGATCTGCCTCTGAGTTCCTGCTAGACTCTTCAAGACCTCATCTAAACTGGGGAGGAGGCAAATGGCATAGAAGAGGCAGCTTCATGGGAGCAGACAGGTGCAGTCAGTGGTGATTGCCCGAGGGAGGCATCGAGCTGGCAGGATTCTTAAACCTTGTCCGACTCATGCCATTGTGCCCTGGGCTGTGATCTGTCACTGGCTCCCATGAAAAGAGTGGTTGTGGGGGAACTTAGTGTTTCTAATCTAGAGCTAGGTGGTTTTTGTCTTTGAGGTTTTTTTTTTTTTTTCTTTTACTATTTCTTTACCCCTTTAAGCCTTATTTCCCTTCAGTGCATCTTTTTTTTACTCTTTTTCATTTTGGAGATTTTCGTATAAAGGGATAAAATTGAAGAAAACTCGGAAGTAATTAGTTCTGTTGTTTATTAGTTGTTGTTATGTCAGACAAGTTGTTTAACCCTACTTTATAGTGTTCAACTTAATTTTTTCTTAGGCTAATTTTCTGTAGCTGTGATTATACCATCTTGGTCTTCTTAAGTTCTCTTTCTGTCCATGGATTCAATCAAAGGCACTTATCACCCTTTTAAAAACATTTTTATTGCCATAGTTTCTTTTTCCTCAGTTTTATTGAGATACAATTTATATATAACATTGTGTTAGTCCAAGGTGTAAAACATAATGATTGATATATGCATATATTGCAAAATGATTGCCACACTAAGTTTAGTGAACATCAGTTAACTCACATAGATAACAAATGTTGGTGAGGATGTGGAGAAAAAGGAATCCTTATGAACTGTTGGTAACATTGGAAATTGGTGCAGCCACTATGAAAGTCAATATGCAGTTTCCTCAAAAATTTAAAAATAAGAACTACCACATGATCCAGAAATTCCACTCAGGTATGTATCCAAAGGAAATGAAATCACTGTCCAGAAGAGAAAGCCGTACCCCCATATTCACAGCAGCATTATTCACAATAGCCAAGACACAGAAACAAGTGTCCATCAGCAGATGAATAAATACCTATTTTTAAGCTTAAAATTTTTTTTATTGGCGTACAGTTGATTTACAACATCTTTAAGCTTCTAAAGCTTCCTTTCTTTACAGATTTCTCCAGGCTCACTTACTCTCACAGTCTCTTGTGGCCAATCTTTACTTTGGATTTTGGTCCCCATCTCACCCTTTGGACTGGTACCCTTGGGTTGTTCTGTGGTTCCCTGGACATCTTCTGCAGGCACATCCCTGGGAGTTCCCTGTGCTTTCTGCCTACAGTCTCAGGCCAATCCTTATTCCCTCCTGTCCTGCCCTTCTCCTGACACCCGCAGCCCCAGGCTGCACGGCACAGCTTCCTAGAGCAGGGAGGTCAGAGGGTGACACTGAACATGCACTCTGCAAGTGAGAGCACTGAAAAGCCTGTAAAACCTCGAGAGAGCTCTACATTGCAAAATAATCTTAATCCCAAAATGCAATATATTTGAAGACAGTATCAGTTCAGAAAACTTTTTTTTTAGGAGAAAAATAATAGATGCACTCTGGGATTTACAAGGGATTGGATTTCTGAAATATTTTAATGTGAAAAAAAGAAAAGCGGGAAACATAGCATTATTTGTTAGCATTCGGCCCTGCCCTCCCTTCCTCATGTAACTGGTTATTGAATAGGCTGGAGTGAAATAGGAGAGAGCTTTTGGTTCCCCCATCACGATTGCTGGCCCTTAACCCCACCCAGTCAGCTCTTCCCTCCCCCGGCTTTGGTGTCATCTCAGGCAGATTTTAGAATGCTTTGGTCCCCTTCAAATCTGAAAAGTGAACGTGAAATTCACTCAGTCGTGTCTGACTCTTTGCGACCCCCTACAGTCCATGGAAATCTCCAGGCCAGAATACTGGAGTGGGTTGCCATTGTCTTCTCCAGGGGATCTTCCCAAGCCAGGATTCGAACCCAGTTCTCCCACATTGCAGGCTGATTCTTTACCATCTGAGCCACCAGGGAAGTCCAACATTTTGAATTTGGGAGAGTAGTGGATTAAAACTCAGATGGGTATGATTATATTAATAATATTCTGGAAAACTAATCTCAGGATATTCTTGCCTAAATGCTCATTTAAAGATTAACAACATTCTTTCTCAAGTCATTAAGTAAGTGTTAGGAATTCAGTCATGCCCGACTCTTTGTGACCCCATGAACTGAAGCCCTCCAGGTTCCTCTGTCCATGGAATTCTCTAGGCAAGAATACTGGAGTGGATTGCCACCCCCTTCTCCAAGCGATCTTCCCAACCCAGGGATTGAACCCTGGTCGGCTTTATTGCAGGCTGATTCTTTACTGTCTGAACCACCAGGAAAGTCCAGTATAATCCAAATCAAAACTTTACTCTGTCCTCCAACAGAGGCTTGTCCTTTCTCTCCCTGCCTCCCCACCTCAGCTCAGGTCAGACCTGCTCCTTCTTCCTGTCCATCCCCTGCTCTCTCTACCGGTTCCGGGTCCCCCGGGGCCAGAGAGGCCAGAGCCGGGGCACTACTGCTTCCGGGTGCCCTGGGGCCGGAACCTGGCCAGTGGAAGGACCCTGTGCTGTGTATATGCTCCCTCTCATTGCTTATGCACATATATTGGAAAATTCCTCCGGGATCCTTCTGTGGGTTCACTGAGTGACCTCCCCACCGCTACCACCCCGCCATCACTGCCCCTCCCCTAGATGCACCTTGAAGCTGGACAAGGACCTCAGCCCCCGTCAGGGGCCGCACACTTGGGGAGGCCCGTTTAGGAGCCTCTCCTCTCTTCCTGTCTGCACTTTGCTCCTGGGCTCCTTTCCCCCAAGCCCGGGGCCCTCTTGACTGTGGTCCTTTTCAAACTGGGGCCTTGCGGGCACCCCTCCCTCGGCCCTCTCTCCTCTCCTGGCCCTCAGTGGGGCGGTCATCCAACACCCTCCTTCTGGCTGCTTCAGCGGAGTCAGGCCCCAAGTCTTATGACGAGCAAACCCAAGGGCCACATTTCAAGCTCTCCTAGGAACCCTCCTGGCCCGTCAGTCCAGCCACAGCAAAGGGAAGGCTGGAGAGTTTGAGCAGATCAGCCAGCATCTGGGCCGGCGAGTGGGCTGTCAGTCCCCCCTTCCTAAAACCACTGGCATCTCCCTCTTCACTTATCCTGGAGCCAGTGGGAGGTGGGGGAGGGGCAAGGAAACCACAAGGCTCTCTCTCTGGTTCTAGGCATTCTCTCCAAAGAAATCTTTCTTCCCTCTAACAGCCACGAGCCTCCTCCAATGCACAGGAGGTTGTTGGGTCATTTGGCCTCCTGTGTCTAAATTTCGAATCACGTGGTTGGCCTCTCCCCTTTGAACAGGGATGGTGCTTGTCATCCATTGTCTTTGGTTTGGAGGCTTGGGCAAAACTATGACACAGGTGGCCTTCGTTCTACCTGTTGCTCTTGTGTGACTTAATTGAACAAACTTGGAGTGTATGTTGCTTGCCAGACATCAATCTAAATGCTGGGATTACAATGTGAGCAAAACACGATCCACAACCTCCAAAGCTCAGAGCAAAGTGAATGCGCTAAAAGGGGCTTCAGTTGCAGCCTGGGTGCCTGGGTTTGAATTCTTACCAGCTGACGGCCATTGGGCAATTTGCTTTACATCTCTGCACCTCCATTTCCCCACCTGTGCAATGGGGATAATCGTAGTATGGTTATCGTGATACAAACATAAGTACGTAGAACAGACCCTAGCATGCAGCAGTGAAGTGCATTAAACATAAAACATTGTGCTGTCCTTACTGTTTACAAGTTTCAGCTCATCCTGGTCTTTACTTTTTTCTTTCTACTTGCCTTCTAGATTCAGGCTCGTCCTTTGCCTGAGTCTCCAGACCTCGTCTTCTCTTTCTAGTTTGTTGCCATGTCCTTCTAGCCCCCACATCCTCGTTGTAATTCTGTTTTTCAGAGTGCCTCATAACCCGCCCCCACTTTAGTTTCTCACCGTGGGTACCTTTGAAAAGTGTACTTCACCCTTTGAAATACTCTTTCTAGAAACAAAATGCATATCTAGTTATGCCCAGCGTTCCCTTCAGAACGCTCATACCAAGTTCAGAGCACTAGGCCTTGCAGTCCTTTCTTGTTTTCCTGAGAAATGAATCCAGGAGTAAAATCAAGTCAACATTTAGCACAGTTAGATTTCTAGAAGCTCTGCAACCACAAATGACTTTTCAGTCTACTCTTGCCCTCTATGGCAGTGTCCTAAGGAGTCGCTGTAATGAGATAGCCACACGATATTCCTCCTGTATGGAAATTTGGGTGAGGCCCCCAAGCTGAGAACTACCCTAAAACAGTGTTAGATCATCTGTGTGGGAGTGGCAGAAGGGTGGTCCAAAACCTGTTCCCTCACCCACCTTGAGAGCTTCAAAGAGGAACCTGGGAACTTATAGGGGCTTGAAGCAGCCAGTGGCAAGGATTCGTTTGAAGAGAGTTGGCAGGAGCTGGACATGCCCACCATTCTGCCCCACCCCACCCACCTGCTTGGGAGGAAGCAGATGGTTATTTCCCCATCACCTTAAGCAAAGCGAGAAAGGCTTCAAAACTTAGAGAGCTTAATCTGTGAGGCTCAGCATTGGGTGAGTGCAGCCTACCCTCTGCAAAACCCAAAGAAAAGATGTGCTTTCAGCTGCCTCTGCCAGGGAGCAAAGAGACAGGGCTTGGCAGGAAGGTTCCTGACTTAGGGGTATACCAGGGGATACTGGGGTAGTGGGGAGTGGCCGGCTGGATACGACTTTGGCTTCATTAAAAGAACTGCAGGTTGGAGACCCACATGATGTTAGGCGAGGTGCCAAGGGAAGACCCCGAAAGGACCCATGAAAGTGCTACATAAGAGACAAAAGCATCCTGACCCCAGACTGCAGCGGTCTCCACCAAGTGAGTTCGCTGTTGCTCCACCCTGCCCTTCACTCCCCTCCAGTTCTGTGGGAGCCTGAATTGAGAAGGATTTTAAGCAGTGATGAAGCCAACCAGCTCCCACACCACCGCCAGCTCCTTATCTTGTATCAGGCCCAACCTGGCACGAAGAAAAGAGTCTAAATTGTATGACAAATTTGAATCCTGGATTGAACCGGACGTTTTTATTATCTGAAAAATGAGGCTATTTGTTAATTTCATAGGACCTGCCTGAGATTTCATCCAGGAGCAAAGAAGCATTCAACTTAGCACATAAAAATAGTGTAATTGGTTTCAGCTTGCACTCGTTTGAGTCCAGCTCATTTAAGGAAATGGTGACTCAGTAATAAGAAAGCAGAAATCATATCATTGAGGGTCTAGATGGTCTGTGGACACAGAGGGTGATTTGGCTGGAATCTTGGAAGCATGAACCTCACATTAAGCAGCTCCTACCCATTAGGAACCCCGCCCTGAATGCCGGCCCTTTAATCCCCTCTCCTTTTAGTTTTATCCTTTTGCTTTGATCCTCCTTCATCATGAATAGAAGATGCAATAGGACCAGGGGATTCCTGTTGCCATCCTCGGAAAGGAGCTGAGCCCTTGGACGTGACAGACATGGGAAACCTCTGGCAAAAGATGGAACCCAAGGAGTGAGAGGGAAGCTCGACATCCAAGGCTAGAGACGGGGTCTCCATGGTGGGGGCACCCTGTCCACAAATTCAGCACTTCAAGATGGGCGAGCATGGCTGGAGCCACAGAAGCAAGCAGATGTGTAACAGCTCAGGGTGTGGAGGGCCCCTTAGGGTCTGAAAGGCGGGGGAAAGTCGGGGGTGACGAGAGCGAGGGAGAACTGGGCGGAAGAGATCTCAAAAGTGAGAGAAGAAAGAGAGAAGGGCTCTGGCAGTGAGTTGCCGGTCCTAGTAAGTAAAAACACAAGACACCCAGTCCTTCGTTTTCTCTGGTCATTCTACTCTAGAGTAGAATTCTCCTATTGGACCAGGCGAATGAGAATCCGTATCTTTAGCATTTGCTATTGTGGCCAGTGGAGTCATCCGAAATCAGGGTGGAACCAGTGTGGAAATAGATTATTCTCCATGTGACTCGGAGACAGAGCCAAAAAATGTTAGAAGTACTGGGGCACACCACTATCATCATGAGAAAAGAGTAACATGGAAGATACAGGACATCCTTTAGTGACGGAAAAGACACCAGAGAGAGAAAATTTACATTACCTGCTTTAAAGAAAAACGGCTTAGATATAAATGACTCTAAGGGAAGTCATATAACAATGTAAAACATATTAAAAAGTAAGTACCTTCAGCCTTTAATTTAATTCTGAGTCAAATAATCGGGTTAAATTTATTCCTTGTGCGACACATAATTTCAATCTTTTATTATGCATTTCTGACAATTCGATTTAAATTGTGGGAGTCTGTTTGGCACAATTAATTTTAATGATATTTACTATCTGCTGGATATTCCTAAAAGGCAGAACATCTTGAAAAATATGTTCAAGTTATTTCAAACCACTTTCAGACCCTTGTTAGCAAGCAGGAGCCGAGCTCCCGTCAGCAGAGGCTTTTGAAAAACTGACAGACACAAGTGCTAATCTGCAAGCAGTATCAGAAACGTGATTTTCATATCAACAAATTCCTGTGCAAGAGGTCATTGGTACTACCTAAAGGGTCCCCATCACAGGCCTTAGCTTGAGTCATGTGATGAGAGCCAGCAATAAACATGCTCTTACAACAAAATAAAGCTGCCCCCCTCCCCAGTATCTGAAAATCTGAAGCTCTACATGATTGAGCAAAAACTGCTTCACTCTTTCCTGTCCTCCACCCACCTGCCACTCAGATGAGCCGTGAGCATCTTGAGAAATGATGCTGAACACACTTTAGGATAACAGGGCATCGATGAATAAATCAGGAAACCCTTCAGGATGTAAATGGATGCAGCTAGAATTAAAGGGAGAGCTGAAATGCATCTTGCACATCTAAAGGGAGATGTGAAGCCCAGGTGGGAGAAATGATTCACTGAAGATCAATGAGACAGGGCCTGAGAGGCACTCCTGAGACCTGGACTTTATTTAAAACTCTTACAAATATTTTTGTAATTTTTAAAGGTTACTTTCCATTTACAGTTATCACAAAATAACTGTATTCACTGTGCTATACAATAAGTCAGACAGGGAAAGACAAATACTGTCTGATATCACTTATACATGGAATCTAAACAATAAGACAAACTAGGTGCATATACGGAGAAGGCAATGGCACCCCGCTCCAGTACTCTTGCCTAGGAAATCCCATGGATGGAGAAGCCTGGTAGGCTGCAGTCCATGGGGTCGCTAAGAGTCGGACACGACTGAGCGACTTCACTTTCACTTTTCACTTTCATGCATTGGAGAAGGAAATGGCAACCCACTCCAGTGTTCTTGCCTGGAGAATCTCGGGGACAGAAGAGCCTGGTGGGCTGCCGTCTATGGGGTCGCACAGAGTTGGACACGACTGAAGCGACTTAGCAACAGCAGCAGCAGCAAGTGCATATAACAAAAAAGGAGCAGACTCACAGATAAAGACAACAGCCTAGTAGTTACCAGTGGGGAGGGGAGAGGAGCAGCAGAGGGGTGGAGGGGCGGGAGGCACAAACCTCTGGGTCTAAGACAGGCTCAAGGAGGCATTTTACAATGCATTATACAAGAATGCATTGTACAATGGAGTCAATATTCCATAATGACTGTAAATGGAAAATAACCTTTAAAGATTGTATTCCTCTTAATATCCAGGTCTAAAGTCCAGGGTTTTTTTTTTTTTTTTAATTGGGTTTTCTTAAACTGAAGTGCACTTATACTTGTGTTGACATCAGCACCTTAAATCACAAAGTTCCTCTGTAAAGAATATTGTGATGTCTCTAGAAATTTCTCTCCCTGGGGAATCCCAAGCTGTTAGCTCCTCACCGTCCTGAAGCGGTCATTTTGGGAGCCCAGGTGGGTCTCCCCGATGACTTGCTACACCTGAACTTGTTTCGACCATGACCTGGCCTTCTTTTTAGATGCCGCATGTCCTGAAAACAGAACAGCTGCTCTTGGGAAGTCTGCAGAGCAGGCCTCTGTCCGCTCACCCTCCTGAGGACGGAGACCCCTTCTGCCACTTCCTGCCTGCACCCGCCAGCGTTCCCACGAGGGGCTTTGACTTCCAAGGTGCAGCAGCATCTGAAGGCTGACAGAGGATTTGGGGAAGGCCAAGTGCTGTCACTCAACATGAGTGCCGAAATCGTGGGTGTTGATAAGGTACCGCTAGGAAATCGTTGCGGAGAAGGCAATGGCAAGCCACTCCAGTACTCTTGCCTAGAAAATCCCATGGATGGAGGAGCCTAGTAGGCTGCAGGGTTGGACACGACTGAGCGACTTCACTTTTCACTTTCACACACTGGAGAAGGAAATGGCAACCCACTCCAGTGTTCTTGCCTGGAGAATCCCAGGGACGGGGGAGCCTGGTGGGCTTCCGTCTATGGGGTCACACAGAGTCGGACACGACTGAAGCGACTTAGCAGCAGCAGCAGCAGCAGGAAATCGTTGAAGGTTAGGATTCTGATGAATTCCTCTGTAAATCCAGGGATGTGGTAATAAGACTGAGAATAGTAGGAATTAACCTCTATTGGGGTCTTACTCTGCTTCCAACACTCTTTTAAGTAATTTACATGTTAGAGGATATTTAATCTCAGCTACTTAGGGGTGGGCATACCACTACTAGGGGCTTCCCAGGTGGCGCTAATGGTAAAGGGTCGCCTACCAATGCAGGAGACACGAGATGTGATTCATTCCCTGGGTCTGGAAGATCTCCTGGAGAAGGAAATGGCAACCCACTCCAGTATTTTGCCTGGAAAAATCCCACGGCCAGAGGACCCTGATGGGCTACAGTCCTTGGGGTCGCAAAGAGCTGGACACGACTGAGTTTGCACACACACACCAATACTATCCCCACTTTATACATGAGTAAACTGAGGTCCTGAGTTGGGACACTCAGATTCAGAGGCTTGCCCAGCAGTACAGAATCTGTTCATGGTGGAGCCTGGATTGAGACCAGCAGTCTTGTTTGAGCCCATATTCCTAACCACTAGACAGCACTGCCTCTGCCCAGCTGCAGTGGGCAAGTGTTTGGGTAGGCACACGGTCAGGCCTGGGAACCCAAGGATCACTGTTCCAGAGACAGAATCCAGGAAAACAGAGACAGATGGACAATTGGAGGGATGTGTGTGGCTTGCCCTTGGCACCCTGAAGCAGCCACTGTCTGTAAATAACAATTTGGGGAGTTTAATTAACAGCCCGCTTGCAGGAACGCCAAAAACAATGGGAACTCCACGGGTGAATGACTTGGGGGTGAAAATCAGAATTGAGGGGCCATCTTTGCCATCTTTCAAGCTGCTATGGATAGCAACAGACAGACTGAACTGGCCAGGTTTTGGCAGGAGAGTGGGCTCCATTAATTACACAGATGGATCGCTTTGCTCAGAAAAAGCCGATGGATGGTTTGATGGAGTAACTTCTGCAACCATAAAACCAGGAGATGTATGGCCCTCTCTGTGCTAAATGGGGCCCTGAAGAGATTAACCTCACATACAAAGTACAAATGATATGCATGAATTTCACCAGGTGGAGGAAATGCCTCCTGACACTTGATTTCATGCCAGGGATGCTGGATTCAAATGTCAAGCGATAGAAAACTTTTCTTGAAAGATGGTCTATGAGTCTGTAAGGAGAAGTGCTGGATTCTGATATACAGATTAGAACTTGATGTCAATGCCTTGAAGAGAGATCTTTGAATACATAACCTTTAAGGAAGGGATGGAGTTGGGAGTTGTATTTATTTTATGGTCAAGATATATATTCAAAGCAAATGCATTTCAGTGTCATCAACCCAGCTGTAAGCTTTGTGACCTTCCTTCTCTCCCAGGGGAGTGTGAGAGTGGAGCCAGTTGGGGATGGCAGACCAAGCTGTTAACCTCTAGGTCAGCACCCCTTACCACTTCATCAGCCTTACTAGCTGGTCCTGCATGTGGACTGCATTTCTACAAGCTGCGTGGAGACTGCTTTAGACAGGCCACTGCAGAGAAGCAGGACGAACACAGCATTTCAAGCGTGAAGACAGGCGTTAAATCACAGCTCTGCTACTGGCTGATGATATACTGTTGGATGAGTCAACAGCTCTGAGCCTCAGTTTATCCATCAGTGAAATGGGGTAATAATCCCCCACGGGGATGTTGGAAGGACTGAGACAGTGGCTGACACACGAGAGCACCCATAAGCTGCAAACACCATGAGATGCTTCTGAAGTTAGCAGGATTGTGAGGGATAGTGTACCTGATAGCCTCCTTCTACTTCTGGTCTTTCACATTCCCCTTTCGTTTTGTTTGCTTTGGCTATTTTTTAATGCACTAAAATACACAGGCATAAAGATTATGATTGTAACCATTTTTAAGTGCCTAATTCAGGGATATTATTAATAAATACATTCACGATGTTGTACAATCATCACCACTATCCATTTCCAGAACTATTTTATCATCCCAGACTGAGACCCTGTGCCCAATAAATAGCATATCCCCATTCTCCCCACTCCTCAGCCCCTGGTAACTTCTATTCTACCTCTGTCTCTGCGAATTTGCCTTTTCTACATTGCTTCCTATGAATGGAATCATACAATATTTTTCCTCTTTTGTCTGGCTTATTTCACTTAGCATAATGTCCTCAAGGTTCACCCATGTCGCAGCACGTGTCAGAACTCTCTTTCTGTTTAAGGCAATAACAACATGCCATTGTGCAGAGAGACCACAATTTGTGTATGGAGTCGTCTGTCGGTTGTTGTTTCCCGCTTCTGACAACTGTGAATAATGTTGCTATGAACGTCGAGTACAAGTTTATCTTTGATTTCCTGCTCTCAGCTCTTTGGGGAATATGTCTAGTAGTGGGATTGCTGAATCAAATGGTTATTCTACATTTTTTGAGGAACTGCTGGACTGTTTGTTACAGCAACTGCACCATTTTACCTTTTCACCAGCAATGTATGAGGGTTGCAAATTCTCCACATCCTCACCAACACTGCTTATTTTCCTTTTTTAAAAGATAATAGCCACCTAATGGGTGGAAGTGGTAACCCCATTTGCTTTGAAGGTATCAGTTCTATCTCCATGTGGTAAGAAACGCCAGAGTAGATAAAGTTGCCTATCTCTGGAACTGTGGTGTATTAGGGAGCATACCTGGCACCAGGATTTCTTCTGCAGAAGTTTTTATCCGTTTTATCCAAGCAAAATGGTTGTCCGGGAAGCAATTGGGAGAGTACCTTGGGACCACAGTCACCTGACAGTTCTGTCCATCTATTCATTTATTCATCTTTTCACTTATTTCCATGTTCCATAGGTATTTCTTGAGTCCTGGTTTGTAGGGAGGAGGGAGGAATTATACTGTATGCTGTGGCAACTAGATTTTAGAATCCACAATACCAAAAATTGGGAGGGATCTTAAGAATCCTCTAGTCCAAACACCTACCCCACTCTGCCATGTTTCTTAAAACTAGAGAGAGGGACAGAGTTCAGGTTTCCAAAGTCAGTGATCGGCCAGGAAAGAGGGAGCCAAGCCCTGAGGCAAAAATCCTCAGACTTGTAGGAGAATGCGTTTAATTAAAACAAGGGCAAGGCTTTGCAGGGAAGGTCTCTTTTCTTACAATTCACTCACTAAACAGTCCAGTCGCTCGATAAGCCAGTGGGATTTGAACACAATAAAACAAGTGTCAAGAAAGCCTGATTAGATAAGGCCTGAGCACTCACACAGTCCTTATATTGTGATAACCTCCCTCCCGAATGTCACACACAGGCTGTGTGCGATGAGGATTCTGCTCACTTGAAAGCCGGGCAGGAGGATGAGTATTTGATTTCAATCTGGGAAAATTCCAGAGGACTGGATTCAGAGGATTTAGGAACACCACCATACCCAAACAACTGGATTTCATTAACAACACAGACTTATTTTCTAGCTCAGACTGGAACACATCAGCTATGTTAAAAAGTGAAGAGAAAGAGGTGGAAACAGTGGTCAGAACGCAACTCACAGATAAGAGTTCCCACATATATGTTTATTTTACTCTGGTCAATGTTTAAGCCTCAGAAGCCCAAAAATAAACGAGGATCACAGCATCATTTCCTAAAACCACGTTCTCTTCTAGATCCTGTACACCCACCAAAGCCACACAAAAGTGCAAGATGGACTTCATCTACTGGTATCAGGTTGACAGCATCAGTTTTTTAGATCCGGGTGGAGCTTTGCAGTCAAAGTTTCCCAGTCTTCATCACCACGACCATGGTGTCCGATACGATGGCTGCAGAATAAGATTAAATCCCATCACAGTGAACTTTCCGTAACTTGAATGCCAATAGCCCCAGTTACCATTCCGTCTCTATCCCCGGTGCTCTGCCTCGTTTAATATTTTACTACCAATTTTTTTGTACATGTAAGTACTTCACAGAAGTAATTAATGTCTTAAATATATGTAAGCTCTTGGGGGCTTCCCTGGTGGTGCAGTGGTTAAAAATCCACATGACAAGGCAGGGAACATGGGTTGGATCCCTGCTCCGGGAAGATTCCACCAGGCACAGAGCAACTAAGCCCTTGCGTCATCCCTACTGAGCCTGTGCTTTAAAGCCCAGAAGCCACGACTATTGAAGCCTGTGAGCCTAGAGCCTGTGCTCCGCAACAGGTGAAGCCATTGCAATGAAGGGCAGCCCCTGCTCACCACAGCTAGAGAAAGCCTGCACATAGCAGCAAAGAGCCAGTGCAGCCAAAAATAAATAAATGAATACATCTTTTTAAAAAAGCATTAAATATATCTAAGGTCTTTCCACACTGGACTGTTAGGTTCAGGATTGTTCTGTTGGGTGCTGCAAGGTCCTTTGTTGTGTCCAGGTTTCTGTGCTTATACAGCAGGATGCCAGACTCTTCAGAGGAAGCAGAAGGCTGAAGAGTAAAGATCACCTTGCAACCTGGTAAGTGAAGAAGATTCAGCTGGTTCTTGAGTCATCTTTGGTCCCTAACCTCCGTGACTGCCTTCTGCTCCTGACTCTGGACCCTGTTGAGAAGCCCTTCCCAACTGTGATCTCTTCTCCTGTCATTCGTGGCTTAGCACCTTGAGCTGGTCCTCCATGGTTCTGACTTGCTTCCTGCTGCAAACCCCACCACCATCTAAATATTCAGATTAGTCCCAAGGCAGGGGCTCTCCAAGAAGAGCCTCAACTCCTTCAATAGGTTTTGGAAAGATTTGTAGTATCACCAACCTTTTCAAAGAAGGAGAAAGGCATCGGTTAAACTTAACATGAAATTAAACATAATCTTGCTACAAAGCATTCAGCTAATTGAGATTACCATCCAAAAACTAACAGAGGGCTTGCTGCAGATACTAAAGAAGGCTATGCAGATGTCTATCTAAGAGGGATTGATGAGGAAATTTTTAAAAGATTTTTACATTTTTATCAAGATGTAATTGAGAGTCCCTTAGACTGCAAGGAGATCCAACCAGTCCATTCTAAAGGAGATCGATCCTGGGTGTTCATTAGAAGGACTGATGCTAAAGCTGAAACTCCAATACTTTGGCCACCTCATGCGACGGGTTGACTCACTGGAAAAGACTCTGATGCTGGGAAGGATTGGGGGTGGGAGGAGAAGGGGACGACAGAGAATGAGATGGCTGGATGGCATCCCGACTCTGTGGACATGAGTTTGAGTGAACTCCAGGAGTTGGTGATGGACAGGGAGGCCTGGCGTGCTGTGATTCATGGGGTCGCGGAGAGTCGGACACGACTGAGTGACTGAACTGAACTGAACTGAACATATATCATTGTACTAATTTTAGGTATGGCATACCAATTTGATAATGAGGTGGATGAAACTGGAGCCTATTATACAGAGTGAAGTAAGCCAGAAAGAAAAACACCAATACAGTATACTAACACATATATATGGAATTTAGAAAGATGCAAATGATAACCCTGTATACGAGACAGCAAAAGAGACACAGATGTATAGAACAGTCTTTGGGACTCTATGGGAGAGGGTGAGGGTGGGATGATTTGGGAGAATGGCATTGAAACACGTATGTTGTCATATGTGAAACGAATCACTAGTTCAGGGTCAATGCATGTTATAGGATGCTCGGGGCTGGCATGCGGGGATGACCCAGAGGGAGGATAAAGGGAGGAGGGAGGTGGGAGGGGGGTTCAGGAGGGGGAACTTATGTAAACCTGGGGCAAATTCATATCAATGTATGGCAAAACCAACCAATATAATATTGTAAAATAATTTGCCTCCAATAAAAAATAAATTAATTACAAAAATAAAATGATGACCACAATAAGTCTAGTTAACATCCATCATGCCACATAGTTACAATATTTTCTTGTGATGAGAACGTTTAAGGTCCACTCTCTTAGCAATTGTCAAATACACAACACAGGGTTGTTACCTACAGACACCGAGCTGTGTGTTGCATCTGCAGGACTTGTCTTTTAATGAAAGTGCCTTTTAGGCCTCTTCACTCATTTCATCTCCCTCCCCACCAATTTTCAGGGGGAGTTCAGGGTAAGAGATTGAACAAGGTGACCTTCCAACTGTGGGATTTGGTGATTATAAGATCGGGATTGGTAAAATTGCTACTGCTAAGTCGCTTCAGTCGTGTCTGACTCTGTGCGACCCCATAGACTTCAGCCCACCAGGCTCTCCCGTCCCTGGGGTTCTCCAAGGAAGAACGCTGGAGTGGGTTGCCATTTCCTTCTCCAATGCATGAAAGTGAGAAGTGAAAGTCAAGTCGCTCAGTCGTGTCTGACACTTAGCGACCCCATGGACTGCGGCCTACCAGGCTCCTCTGTCCATGGGATTTTCCAGGCAAGAGTACTGGAGTGGGTTGCCATTGCCTTCTCCGTTGGTAAGATTCAGTTCAGTTCAGTCGCTCAGTCGTGTCCAACTCTTTTTGACCCCATAAATCACAGCATGCCAGGCCTCCCTGTCCATCACCAACTCCCGGAGTTCACTCAAACTCACCTCCATCGAGTCAGTGATGCCATCCAGCCATTTCATCCTCTGTCGTCCCCTTCTCCTCCTGCTCCCAATCCCTCCCAGCACCAGAGTCTTTTCCAGTGAGTCAATTCTTCGCATGAGGTAGCCAAAGTATTGGAGTTTCAGCTTTAGCATCAGTCCTTCCAATGAATACCCAGGACTGATCTCCTTTACAATGGACTGGTTGGATCTCCTTGCAGTCCAAGGGACTCTCAAGAGTCTTCTCCAGCACCACAGTTCAAAAGCATCAATTCTTCAGCGATCAGCTTTCTTCACAGTCCAACTCTCACATCCATACATGACCACTGGAAAAACCATAGCCTTGACTAGACAGACCTTGGTTGGCAAAGTAATGTCTCTGCTTTTTAATATGCTATCTAGGTTGGTCATAACTTTCCTTCCAAGGAGTAAGCATAGTCCTAGTTAATATCTAGATTTGCTAGTTTTCCATCACTGGGTGGATGGGGACCAAATCACTAGACTCTGGGTGATTGCAAAGTGCAGACGAACACGGTCAAGTCTGGGAAGGACTGAGCATGCGCCTTGAGCTCCAGGAGTGGATGTTCCTGCTGGAGGAAAGAGGAACACTTAAGAAGCATGACAGGTACAGGAAGGCTTCGGGGGTCCCCATTTTACCTGGTAAAATGTCTACATTTTTAGATCTTTTCTTTTTCTGATCCCATTATTCATGCTACACTAGCGCAATGTACCTGGAGAAGGAAATGGCAACTCACTCCAGTGCTCTTGCCTGGAGAATCCCAGGGACAGGGGAGCCTGGTGGGCTGCCGTCTATGGGGTCGCACAGAGTTGGACACGACTGAAGTGACTTAGCAGCAGCAGCAGCAGCACAATGTGCCAGCCTCTCTGGGCCTGGAGAACCGAGCATGGAGAGTGCAGAAGGCCCAGGCATGTCTTGGAAGTCCACAGGATGCTCAGAGAGAGTCCTGTCTCTGCTCCGTTAAGGGAAACCTTACAGTACAGTGACTGCAGATTCTAGCTGTTGCTGTATAATGGCAGAGATCTTGCTAAGGAGTGGAGACTTTTTTCTCCTGGATTTGTGCTTCCCTGAGAAGGAACCTCTTTTAAGGTCACCCAGAGCTTCCATCCTCCCGTTCTGTCTGGGAAGGAAGTCAGTTGTCTGGTCTAGCATCGGGAGGAGAATCTGAGCCTGTGTGGTTCAGCTCTTCCTGGCTCCTCCTTGTTCTAGATCTGCCTGTGGGCAGTGCCCCTCCTCCTATGCTCCATGCAGGTCTAGGGGCCCAGACCCCTGGGAAGACCTGCTCTGTTCCCTGCGGGTATTTCAGAGGTCAAGTCACAACCGTCAGGCTGCAGATCAACAGCACTATCACTAGCTGGCTTATTTGTAATAAAGCTGACATGGGCATCCCCAGTTGTTGCCTGCCTGTATCTTTCTCTCTATGGATTTTGAACTCAGGTGGAGAAGATGGGTGTTATGTGTGAGCCCCTAATTCCCAAACAGCTTCAGCATTCAGAGCTTTCTTTATTCTAATTGTCCCCCAGTCCAACGCATGTGCCTGGCACACATGCGTGCACACCCATACATTTCCCCTTCCTGTTTCAGAGGCCCTGCCCTCTGCTGTCTTCCTCTTGAGGTCCCAGGCACCTAACACATCAGGATGGGTGATCTGGCCTGAAAGGGTTCCTGGCTTCCTTTCACTGAGGGGGTGCCATGGGTCATGCCCTTGCTAATCTAGCGTGGGCACGCCTCTTCCACTGGGTGGATGGATGGACATCACTGAATCCATCTTCTGTGGAAGACCCTGGGCCTTCTTTTTGTCAGGCCCGACCTCCTTTTCATTCCAGATTCCTGGGGCTGTTCCCTCAACCTTGACGACGGGAACCCTGCTCTGCCCAGCAGGTTTGGCCAGTCATTTATAAGACACAGGCAGTTTCTGGCAGGAAATTAACCACCAAGGAAATAAGACTGTCTCCCCAGTCAGGTCAACGCCAGGTCAGATAAGACTGCCTGGAATTTTCAAGTACCTGCGGGAGCTGGTCCCACAATCTCGTCTCACTTGTGTGTGAGCCTGGGGACACTGGTGATTTTCTGACAGTTGCCAGAACCTGGGCTCTGTTAGAGATAGCATGTGAATGCTGAGTATTCCCCCACGATGGTGATGATGGAGAATTCACTCCCAGTAACACGTGGTTCCTGACGCCACTCATCTAGCTGCCAGAGCCTGGGGGACCAGAAAGGGGCTCCAGCACACCCTCCTAGCTCTCCAGCTCTGAGAACTGCTGGGCACCTTCCATGTGTGTTTATTAAAGTGTAAATGGGGTCACATGGGATGGCAAGGGCCCCTTATACAGAAGAGTGGGTGATAACAACCCTGGAGTCACTCCTTGTTCAACCAGAGAGACGTGGGACCACCCTGGGTCCTGGGGAGACAAGCAGGTTCACACTGAATGGCCTTATGGGGCAATTTTGCCACAGTCTGGGCTGGATTATCAGCTTCAGAGATTTGGCCACTTCATTTATGAGGGGAGCAGAGGCCTCTCTTAGGGAAGGAGCCACCTGAACCATGTTCACAGAGGCTGCTGTGACTAAAAATAGCAAATATACACAACACGGGGAATATAGCCAACATTTTTAATCCCTGTAAATGGAGCAGGGCTTCCCTGATGGCTCGGTAGGTAAAGAAACTGCCCGCAATGCAGGAGACACAGAAGACTCATTTTTGATCCCCAGGTGGGGAAGAGTCCCCAGAGGAAGAGATGGCAACCCACTCCAGTATTCTTGCCTGGAGAGTCCCACAGACAGATGAGCCTGGCGGGCTACAGTCCGAAAGGTCTCAAAGAGTCAGACACGACTGAGCACCCAAATTGTGAACCATTGTGTTGTATACCTATAACTTGTCTAATATTGTACAGCAACTATATTTCAATTTAAAAGAGAGAGAGATAGAGAAATGAACCAGCCACTCAGAATGGACCACTTGGGCTGGGACACATTCTCTGCGGACGATGCTGTGATGGGTAGAGTGGACACTCTATGATGTTCTCGGCTGTGTGGTCAACTGTTTGTTTTTCTGATGGCCATAGTCTTTCTGTTATTTATTTATTTTGCCATACTACATGGCATGCTGGATCTTAGTTCCCCAACCAGGGACTGAACCTACGCCCTCTGCAGTGGAAACATGGAGTCTGAACCACTGGACCACCAGGGAAATCCCCACAGTCTTTCTTTAGAGATGAAGAAAGGTTTCTACGTCCCTATTGTAACCATGTCCTGCAGGGCTGGAAGCAGTCTCTCCTAGATGACTTCATACCTCTTGCTTTGATCCACTGTGTGCAGCCCTAAACCACACACCAGGTTCACTCCCTGTTCTGTGCCTTTGCAGATATGAAACCCTCCATCCGACCCCTGCATCCTCCAAGCCACAGATCTTTACACCCCCCTGCTGAAGGAAACTTTTTTTTAAGAAATTTATTTATTTTATTTGGAGACTATGTGGGAAACTTTTTAATATAAATTTATTTATTTTAATTGGAGGCTAATTACTTTACAATATTGTAGTGGTTTTTGCCATGCACTGACATGAATCCGCCCTGGGTGTACATGTGTTCCCCATCCCGAACCCCCCTCCCACCTCCCTCCCCATCCCATCCCTTTGGGTCATCCCAGTGCACCAGCCCTGAGCGCGCTGTATCATGCATTGAACCTGGACTGACGATCTGTTTCACATATGATAATATACATATTTCAATGCCATTCTCCCAAATCATCCCACCCTCGCCCTCTCCCACAGAGTCCAAAAGACTGTTCTATCCACCTGTGTCTCTTTTGCTGTCTCATATACAGGGTTAAGGTTACCCTCTTTCTAAATTCCATATATACGCGTTAGTATACTATATTGGTGTTTTTCTTTCTGGCTTAATTCACTCTGTATAATAGGCTCCAGTTTCATCCACCTCATTAGAACTGATTAAAATGTATTCTTTTTAATGGCTGAGTAATAGTCCATTGTGTATATGTACCACAGCTTTCTTATCCCTTCATCTGCTGATGGACATCTAGGTTGCTTCCATGTCCTGGCTATTATAAACAGTGCTGCGATGGACATTGGGGTACACGTGTCTCTTTCAATTCTGGTTTCCTCGGTGTATGTGCCCAGCAGTGGGATTGCTGGGTCAGTCTTTTAAGGAATCTCCACACTGTTCTCCATAGTGGCGTACTAGTTTGCATTCCCCAGCAACAGTGGGAAACTTTCTTAACCTTCCTCCCCTTGCTGATCTCCCATTCTCTGAAGCTCCATAGCACTTGGAGATAATGGAACATACTTTAGTCTTAATTGGATACTGGCTGGGTATTGATCACTGCCATTTCCTCTGTGTTCTATTGCATCAATCAGATTCTAAGGCCATTTGAGCCTAGAAAATGTATTTCGTACTTATTCATCCACCCCATCATGTCTAGGACATTGAAAAGGTTTCTAGGCATTGAATAAAAAGGTGCCTATTAAATAATTCCTTGCTTCTTCAAATACCACTGTATATTTTCTATGCATTTTCCAGGAGACCTTCCCCAACCACTCTGGTTCACACTGATTTCTTGCCCTTCCTGATCGCTCAATACTGTCTGAGCCGTGCATTTCATCACTCAGCTCTCTTCTGTCTGAATGTATACTCTGCTTAAGGTACGAAAGTCAAATCTATACATCTGTGGCCGGGGTTGGATGATTTAGCCCTAGGCTGAGGTGCCGCCAACCAAGGCCCCATGTCAGGGTCTGACCCTCGTGGAGCTCAGCCAGTGTGTGTTGTTGCCCTGAAGCTCAACCTCCCCAGCCTTGAGGGCACATTTAGCACCAGGTAGATGCAGGCATGAGTCCTGGAGTCATCACTTACCAGGCGTCCCTCCAGAGAGGACCTCATCTGAGCTCTCTAGACTTTTATTTACTCACCTGTAAAATAGGACAGGGTGTAATACCCACCCACCCTCCAGAGCTTTATGAGTCTTAAATGCCATCATCTACTGAAAACATTAGGCAAGGAGAATAGGTGTTAAGATCAGGGTCCTTTGAAATCAACTCACCTGACCTTGACCAAGAGACTTCATTCCCTATACTTCGTCTATATAAAAGAGATTATCATGTGAACTTCACAGGCTTATTATAGGAATTATGCCAGATGATATTAGGTACTTGTATGTTTCAAATTATTGTAGGTAGTGGTAGTAATCATAAAAGACTGTTAACACAGGACTGGCACATGCAAAGCACTCAAACACTGTATCTCCACCTCACAGTGGGGCTTGTGGTCTCCTGTTTCTCTCTGAGATATTGGTCTAGGCCCCTTTTCCCACATCTGCCATTAACATAGCTCAAAGCAGGGCTTGCAGCCTCAGCAGACCTTTGCAGTTCCTGGGAAAGCAAAGACTCTGCCTGCCCTCAGCCCCACCACCCTTGTTATCCTGTATCTCCAGCTCCTCCATGCTACAGAAGAGCTGCCATAAATTCTTACCGGAGGGCAGCGTGTAGCAACATGTAGCAAAATAAAATCTGCAAGATTCTTCCCGTGGCAGAAATTTTGACAGCAGCTCTTTCCCCAAAGGACATCATAAAGGATGCCTGCTGTAAGGGAAAATAAGCTCTCAGGGGGAGAAAAAGAAAAACGCTCTGGCCCACAGGGCAGGGGAAAATCAGCATTTTCAAGAGCTTGGCTTAGGTGTTGAATCCTGTAGTTGCAGATCTTTTGATGTGCAAGCTGTTAGTCCACCTCATTTGTGCAGGACGATCCAGGTAATACCCTAGAGGACTGAAGTTTTCCACCCTTTGGTCCTGGGCTGATGCTAGAAGGCTCTCTGACCTCTCTGTCCTTTACCATATACCATTTGTAGATTTCAAGATTGGGATCTACAAATGAAGACTGAGAGCCCTGGCCGAATTGAGACCTTTAGTGCAGATTACTTCTGAAATTCTTCCTTCAGGTTCTGTCACATATGGACTTTTTATCTGCACCTTTTAGGTAGTGATTTTAAAGCAGCTAAACAGGTGCCATAATTTGCTCCTCCAAGGGCTCTGCTTTTCTGTAATGATGAAGAGATCCATGTATTCCTCTTAATCATATTAGCTTAAATTTGTGGGCTGCCTCCAGGAAAAAAAAAAAAGAGAAAGATATAAAGATGCAGTGTGGCTGTTGTTCATTTTTTTCCCATAGCTCGTTCTCGCCCATTTAATTATTGGATTTCAGGAAATCAAGACCATTTAATTGTGTCAAGGGCACAGCAGGAAAACTGCAAAGAGGCTGTAATGACTCAGGGGGAAGAAGCAAGTCCAGATGTAACAAAGGATGATTCTAGAAGCTTAACCAGAGCTAAACATAATGTGCTTCAAACCCAGAAGGAAGGGCTAAGGAAAAAAAAAGCAACACAGGGGTAATTAAAACCATGATTCGCTGATAGAGGAAGGGAGAGATAAAAAGAATATTAAAACCACTGATAAGTCTAAAAATGCATTTACCTTTGTCTGTGAAATATAGTCATGCCCAGAAGCACACACCTAGGTCGCCAGCATTACAGAATAACATCAGTGGCTCCAAGAGGCTGCCTGCCATCCAATAATATACTGCTGACCCCAAATCAGTTTTGGTAGAGGTCGGAGGGTGGGGGACTGTGATTCAAGAGGTCTGGATGGGGGGGCCACCCTTTTAACAGACGCCACCAGGAGGTTCTGATGCAGCTGGATAAGAGACCACACTTGGAGAAACTCAAGAAGAGATGACTCCAGGATTTTTCAGCTGCGTATAATATACACAGACTCTCTAAACATTTGACTCTGTATATCTTACACACTCATAGCCTCTGTGTACATATGCGGGGAGAGACTATACACCATCTGTCTCTCCTGTGTATATGGATTCCACATGTGACTCATTTGTAATAGAAAACTGAATTTTAGAAGTTTTTGGTAAAACCAAATAAATACAGTGTGTGGCTTTGAGTATTTTCTTTCCTTACTTGGCCCAGGAGGGAATTTAATTTCTAAAGGATGACCAGAATCACAAACAAAGCTCGGGATCTCTGAGAAGTAAATACAGAAGCGTTTGTGTGCCCGACTTCAGGGACCATTCCAAACAAACCTGGGTGTCTCATCTCCGCTGTTCTGATGGCTCCTCTTTCCTTTCAGCCTCAAATCTGGAGTTTGATCTCCAAAGTCAGAAGGCATATGTAGGCTCTGGCACGAGGGAGTTATTGCTACTGGGCTCTGCCCTGCCCTGCCCAAGTGGAAAGGAATTATTTTTCTCCTCTGTTAACCAGTCACCTTCAGGGATGGCACACAGGCTTCAGCTTGTGGGCTGATTATGAGCATTTTGTAGAGGCTGAGCAGAGAGCAAGTAGAGGATTCTGAGGCTCTATGTGGGCTCCAGGTGAAGGTGTGTGGCCTTGGTCCCTATGGGTCGGATGGATCTTTTTGTATCAGCTATGTGATAGGTGATGGATCTTTTTGTATCACCAGTCCAGTCCTGGGTTTTTTCTTTCAAAGGCTTCCTCTTGGTAACCATAATTTTAGAACTGGAAGAGAACTTAGAGATTTGATGACTAGAGGATACAGCTTCTGCCTCCTGACTCCGAATTCCATGTCCTTCACAATCACCCCTCCTCTCTATACGTTTATTATTTCTTGTCTTCTTGATAATAGTCTCCCAGATGACGTGAGGTGATATCTCATTGTGGTTTTGATTTGCATCCCCTTATGACTGGTATCTTTTCATACTGTTGGACTGCAGGTAGATCAAACCAGCCAATCCTAAAGGAAATCAACCCTGAATATTCATTGGGAGGTCTGATGCTGAAGCTGAAACTCCAATACGCTGGCCACCTGATGCAAAGAACTGACTCAGAAAAGACCCTGATACTGGAAAAGATTGACGGCAAGGGGAGAAGGGGACGACAGAGGATGAGATGATTGGATGGCATCACCAACTCAATGGACATGAGTTTGCCAGGAGATGATGAAGGACAGTGAAGCCTGGCGTGCTGCAGTCCATGGGGTCAAAAAGAGTCAGACACAACTGAGTGACTGAACATCAACAAGTAAATCTGAAATCTGAAAGGGTTCGATCCTGGAAAGCATCTTATTTTCATAAAAGAAAGTGAGAATTCAGACAGTCCATGAAGTCAAAACAAGCCAGACACCTGAGCGACTGAACAATGATTAGAGTGGTTGAGCACATTTTCATGTACCCATTGACCATTGGCATGTCTTCTTTGGAAAATTATCTGTACAAGACCTTCACCTGTTTTATTTATTTATTTATTTTATTGAAGGCAAATTACTTTACATTAATATATTAGTTGATTTTGCCATACATTGACACGAATTCGCCCCGGGTGTACATGTGTTCCCCCTCTTGAACCCCCTTCCCACCTCCCTCTTCCCCATATCCTCCCTCCAGGTCATCCCCGTGCACCAGCCCCAAGCACCCTGTATCATGCGTCAAACCTGGACTGGAGATTCATTTCACATATGATAATATACATGAAATCAGATTACTTATTTATTATTGAGTTGTATGCATTCCTTGTGTGTTTTATTTATTGACCCTTAACAGATATATGGTTTACAAATATTTTCTTTCATTCCATAGGTAGTCTTTTCATCTTATTGATAGTTTTCTTAGTTGTGCAAAAGCTTTTTAGTTTGACATAGTCCCATTTGTTTATTTTTGCTTCTTTTTGTCTATACTTTTAGTAGTATATTAAAAAAAATCTTCACCAAGACCGAAATCAAGAAGCTCTTTCCTTATGTTTCCCTCTAGGTGATTTATAAGGTCTTTCTTTCAGATCTTACTTTTAAGTCTTGAGTCCGTTTCAAGTTTGCTTTTGTGAATAATGTAAATGAGATTCTCAAGCCTTCAGTAGCTTATCAGAGATTTCTGCTCTAGACTCTATCAGTCTTCCACATTGCTGATTCTAAGGCTATATACGCTCACGAACCAACATACGACAAGCAGCCTTCAACCTGCTGAAGTGTATGCCTTCTCCTCCAATTGGCAGGAATCCCAGTGGACACAGTTTTCTCTAGAGTTCTTGCTGGATGCTCTTATGATTCATTGGCTTTCTTTATTATTATTATTTTTTTTTTTTTGACACGAGTTGGAGGAAGAGTGGAAAGAGAGATTGAATTAACAGGAAATAAATATAATTCCATCCAGCGCATAACTCCTTTGATTTCAGACAGGCTGATTTAGTAATCAGAATCCTAAGTGGAGGGTAACAGGAAAGACAGAAAGGAAGGGAAGCTAGTTATAAGTGGATGAAGCTGAAAGAAGTCAGGAGTTATTGGGTAGTAGTACTGTTCTCATAGCATTTCTGTTGCATTGTTTTATTGTAAAGAAGAATCAATTTAAAAAAATGATGCTCAGGGCTTTTAATTTACTAAATCTCAACCAGGATCATATCTAGCTGACAGTAGCCTGACTTTTTAAAATGCAAACACTGAGCTCAGATTTATTAATTTTTATGTTATGAATATTTAAATAGCCTATCCCAATAGAGTCATTTTACACAGAGCTAATGCACTTACATTTTTAATGAAATGAGTAGTCAACCATTAAAAATAAAATATTGATATGAATTGTTAGACTAATTGACTGAGGGAAAAGTTATTGTGCAGGCAATCAGAGATTTTAGAAAAATGAATAGAAATCAAACCCAATTATTGTTGACCCTTGGCCTTAAGGAAGACTCTATCCAACTTATCTTTTTTATTAACATGCCTTTCAAAATACCTAAAGAAAATTATCATTGCAAATCAAGCCTCAGGTAGGAAATCTGAGTCAAAAAATACATGATCTTCAGCAGTAGTGTTTAACTGCTTAGCTCCTGCTACAAAATATGGGAGAGGTGGTCTTCTTTGAAATTCAGTCCCTAAACTTGCTTTTTCCTGGATTCCACATAAACTCTAACAACTCAAACTGAAGGTGTCTCCTCTGAATTTTAAGACACCCATGCTCTTATCAAGATGTGAACAAATGTAGTTTTTAAAGTCACTTCAAAAATGGCTCCATTAAAGACCTTTTGAAGTCTTTTAAGTGGAAGAATTATAGTTTAAAGCAAACCCTGGCATTCCTTCTCTTAAGTATAATTTTCTGTGTTTGATCACCTTTAAGTGAGGCATACCTTTCTTTGAGTTGAAGGTTTAGGCTTAACTGATGAAGACTGCTTATTTCTCAAATTCCTTTAAGCAGTTGAGCCTATAAACGGACGAGTACAGTTTTCCCTGCCACGTTACATTTTTTGTGGGTCAATGAATTCTTAATTCCTGTTCAGTTAGGAGTAAACTGATAAACAGAAACAGTGAAAAGAGCTACAACCCATTCAAGAGAAGATTGGGCTCAGGTTCCTCTCTGAATTCCTCTCAGAGAGCTGTTTGATGAGCAATTGCTGGCATTTTGTAGATGGGAAAGAGAAACTTGCTGCTGCTGCTGCTAAGTCACTTCAGTCGTGTCCGACTCTGCGTGACCCCATAGACGGAAGCCCACCAGGCTCCCCCGTCCCTGGGATTCTCCAGGCAAGAACACTGGAGTGGGTGGCCATTTCCTTCTCCAATGTGTGAAAGCGAAAAGTGAAAGTGAAGTCGCTCAGTCGTGTCTGACCCTTAGCGACCCCATGGACTGCAACTTACCAGGCTCCTCCATCCATGGGATTTTCCAGGCAAGAGTACTGGAGTGGTTTGCCATTGACTTCTCCGAGAGAAACTTGAGGAGTGGGTGAATTGAGGATATTGGAAATAAAATAGTTAAAGGGACGGGAAGGGAAGTGGAGGGGGTGGGGAGGACATGGGAAGAGCCAGGTATGGGAGAAGCAGAAACAGTGGACCAAGTGAGGAGGAAAGTTCAAGTACTTGGCAAACAGTGTCATTTAGAGCAGTGCATCTCACACATACAAATCCTCCGGGGACCTTCTTAAAATGCAGATTCTGAGTCAGTCAGTCAGGGGCAAGCTGGCTATTCTGCATTTCTACCACGTTCCCAGAAGATGCCAAGGGCGCGGCTGCTCCAGACTGAGCATGGAGTACCAAGATTAGAGGGCCCCAGTTTCATCTCTCAGAACGTGAAGAATGTTGGTACCAATGAACGAATTATTTATTAAGTGCCTGTTATGTACCTAGCAATCTGCTAAGTGCTCTGAAAAGCAGAAAAGCAGATAAGAACCCCCTTGGGCAGGAGTTTAGAGTCTTAGAGAGGAGATAAGACATGCAAACACAAAGCCACAGGAGTGAAACAGAAGAGACAGTGTGTTAGAGAGCTGGTGTGCGGCCGGAAGGCTTCAGGAAGAGAGGGGGTCTGTCCAGGCTCCGTGCGGCTGAGACCAGCAGAGGAGTGGCCCGAAGCAGAAATGAGCACAGAAGGGAGAGTGTGGAAGGCAGGGGCAAAGAACTGCAGAGACCTCTGTGGGGCCTTGGTGTTCACTCCACTGCAACCCGGATGGTGACCATCTCCAGGGTTGAAAAAGCGAAGTGCAGCGGCTGGATCTGAGCTCTCAGCTAAAAAGGCAGGTGTGTCTCCCAAGCCCCCAGCATACTGGATGCAGTAACGATCCCTCAGTAAGAGACTAACTTGTGGTCGAGAACTCAGTGACCACAGAGCCCCTACCTTGCATGTACTAACATGGCCTGCCATAAGGATTGGGGCACCAAAGATAGGGGAAAAAGTAAATTCCCATTGTAACAGTGGGAGAAAAACATAAATAATTATGATAGCATGACAATCTATGGGAGTATTTCAGTTCATTTTAGTCGCTCAGTCGTGTCCGACTCTTTGTGACCCCGTGGACTACAGCACGCCAGGCCTCCTTGTCCATCACCAACTCCCGGAGTTTACTCAAACCCATGGAAGATATTTAGTTCCCTTTTTTAAAATTTTATTTAACTTAGATTAGGAAAGCATGTGTCATTAAAAATTTTTTTTATTGAAGTATAGTTGATTTACAGTGTTATGTTACAATTTCAGGTGTATAGCCGAAGACGTTCATTTCTTATTTGCTTTTACTTTACTGCTGATATTAGATTACGTTTTCCTTCTTGCTATCTTCTCAGAAGAACAACCACGAGTTTTTGTTAGGGTTCAGACTCTCTGAGTTTTGAAGTCTTACAGGATCAAACCTCTTCTAACTTTGGGAGGATCTGACCCACTCTAGGTTAGGCTGGAGTTGCCAGAGAAAGAGCATTCTCTGTACCCACAAGTCACATACTGTAATGTGATGATAAACATGGGCGTCTGGATAACCCAGCCAGGGCCAGGAGTGACAAGTGTGCCTGGAAAACAAGGGGAAGACTTCAGCCAGGAAGTACAAAGGTCTGGGCTTGAAGGATAAAGAGGAAGCTGCCAGCAGCTCCAACAGATCAGAGGTGAAACCCTTATGCTATGAGAACGATGTGCCATGGATTTTAGTTGACACCAGGACTCATGAGGGGTTGGGACAGGAGGTGAGCATAGGACAGCAGGCGAGGACAAGCTGAGAGGGATTCAGTGCCAAGCAGCAGTTTAGACCTTATCCTTGTGGGACACTGGCGTTAGCCACGACTTCCATCTTGCTTGGGTAAGGTGTTATCGCAACTGGCTTTAGACCACGTTTAGGAAAACAATGATACATTTGCTTAAACTTCCATTAGAAATCTTTGTCTTTACTCAGCTGTTTCCTGAATTATATAGAGATCAAAGAATTAACTGGGACAAGTGAACCACAGGTCAACTGCTGTGCAATTTTTGTCAAGGAACAACTTCTCTGAGCCTCAGTTTCCCCTGCTGCACTAGGAGGAATGCTTGTTCTGGGACAGCAACCTCAGGGGTTCTCACAATGACAGTTCCTGTGTGCTTTCCATGTGCCACTCACATGTATTAAACATGTACGGTCATTTTGCAATATATAAACATATATTTATATATTGTAAAATATATTTATATAAATGTATATTTATATATTATAAAATTATACATTCAGTTCAGTTGCTCAGTCATGTCCAGCTCTTTGTGACCCCATGGACCACAGCATGCCAGGCCTCCCTGTCCATCACCAACTTCCGGAGCTTACTCAAACTCATGTCCATCCAGTCAGTGATGCCATCCAACCATCTCATCCTCTGTCATCCCCTTCTCCTCCCGCCTTCAATCTTTCCCAGCATCAGGGTCTTTTCCAATGAGTCAGTTCTTCACATCAGATGGCCAAAATATTGAAGTTTCAGCTTCAGCATCAGTCCTTCCAAAGAATATTCAAGACTGATCTCCTTTAGGATGGACTTGTTGGATCTCCTTGCAGTCCAAGGGACTCTCAAGAGTCTTCTCCAACACCACAGTTCAAAAGCATCAATTCTTCGGCATTCAGCTTTCTTTATAGTCCAACTCTCACATCCATACATGACTACTGGAAAAACCACAGCTTTGACTAGATGGACCTTTGTTGACAAAGTAATATCTCTGCATTTTAATACGCTGTCTATGCTAGTCATAGCTTTTCTTCCAAGGAACAAGCATCTTTTAATTTCATGGTTTCAGTCACCGTCTGCAGTGACTTGGGAGTCAAAAAAAAATAAAGTCTCCCACTGTTTCCATTGTTTCCCCATCTATTTGCCAAGAAGTGATGGGACTGGATGCCATGATCTTAGTTTTCTGAATGTTGAGTTTTAAGCCAATGATACATTGCAAAATGTATATATTGCAAAATGATTACCACCATATCATTAGCTAAGACCTTATGATTTTGTGACTTATAAGAGAAATAAATATTTGGTCATTCACATGACCAATGTATATTTCTTATATATATTTGGTCTTCATCCACAGCTCCTGGCTAACAGCTCCCAAAACCCTTGTAATTTCCTGACACTGCAATTGGGTTCATGCTTATGAAGGTGACTTTTAAATCCTACCCCAGAGTGAGGGCTAGTGGCCAGGAAAGCGAACCTTGTGATTACAGGGTTAGCAGTTACAGTCCCACCCCCTGATTTCTGGGGCTGGAGGTTGAATCAACCGTCATTGGCCAATGATTTAGTCAATCATGACTGTGTAAACCTCTGTAAACCTCCAAAGGACAGATTTCTGACTCTTTTTCAGAGATCTTCTACCTTGGGGAATCAGAACACTTCTGTGTGCCTTCGTGCTGGGTCCCATGCTTCATGAAAACAGAAGGACCTCACCCTGTGTATCTTTTCATCTGACTGTTGATTTGTACCCAATAATATCCTTTTTTAATAAATCAGCATTCTAGAGAGTTCAAGGGTTTTCCCAAGCTCTCTGAGCTATTCTAGTAAAATTAATGCAACCCAAAGAGCAGGTTATGGGAACCTCTGAGATTCATATCTAGTCTATTAGAAGAAAGCACCCAGTTGTGTGATGGGCATCTGAAGTGGAGGGTGGTCCCATGGGACTGAGCCTTTTACCCATGGAGTCTGATTTTATCTCCAGGCAAACAATGTCAGAAATTAGGTTGACTTCTCAGACACTTGGCTGGCATCTAAGGCTTGTTTGTGGGTGTAGGGAAGGCCTCCACACAAGTTCAAATCAGGTCTGGGACCCCTTTTCCAACTCTATCCCATCAACCTTCTCATTTTTTAAAGGGGGCAGTTGAGTTCAGGAGCACCTGGTGACTCTGTTCAGAACACAGAGCAAGTGACCCAGACTCCCAGCCCCTAGGCCAGTTCGTTTCTATCATCCAGCACCACCCCCCAAAAGCTTTGAAATAAATGTCTGAGTGCTTTAAATAGGCATCTGCAGTTTATTATTATAGTGGAAACTCTGAGTCTCCACTGTTCCTCTACGTGATTCCAGCAGCAAGCCCAGTGCCAGCTGAAATCACACTGCTGACTCGTAGCCAGGGTAGTTCTGCACTAGTTGGATCCCAGATACTCTTGACCAGAATGGCAACCACTCCAGGAGCTGGACTCCTGGCAGAGTGCGTGTCCAGGACCTGTGGCGGGAATCCGCGTGGCCAGAATTCATGAAGGTGAAAGGGAGACGAGTGTCCCGTGAATGTAGCATTTTCAGAAACTGGGTTCACACACTGGTAGAGTGAGAATATTCTTAGCCCACTTCATGGAAATGGCTCACTTCTTCCCCTGCCTCAGGCATCCACCCCAAGGAGATTATTGCCCTTGGAGGTAGAACAGTGAGGAAAGGTTGGGGTCCATGATGACAGCAGAATGAGCCTCCAATGCAGAAAATCCTATGAGGATGGAAACGATGGATGTGGTGATCATGGAGGGAAATGGGCTGGGGGAAGAATTGAGCTGAGGGCAAAGGGAGACCCCTTTGGGGAGACATGGGGACCCCTTTACTCCTTCAAGGGCAGTGGAGGTGCTTTAAGCTTTCTAAGTCAGGGACACATGCGGGATGGTGGTCTCAACATCAGACTCTAGTAATTTCTGCACTGAATGCTGCCCAGCCCCGTCTGGTTCCTGGAGGTATCCAGTTCATTCTAGTTCTGTTGGTACCTGGGATCCCAAAGCACCTGGCAATGCCTGGGAGCAATGTCACGTTCGTGTAGACAGCAACACAGGTGACAAGCTATCAGGAAGTGGGGAGGGGGAGTGGGGAGGGGGAGCCTCTTCCAAGGTTGGAGGTACAGCGTGACCTGATGGTGACATTAGAGGTCATCAGTGTTTGCAGGAAGATAAGCCTGGCTTCAGTTCAGTTCAGTCGCTCAGTCATGTCCGACTCTTTGCAACCCCATGGACTGCAGCACACCAGGCCTCCCTGTCCCTCACCATCTCCTGGAGTTTACTCAAACTCATGTCCATTGAGTTGGTGATGCCATCCAATCATCTCATCCTCTGTTGTCCCCTTCTCCTGCTTTCAATCTTTCAGAAGCAGAAGATATTAAGAAGGGGTGGCAAAAATACACAAAAGAAATATACAAGAAAGATCTTCACAACCCAGATGATCACCATGGTATGATCACTCACCTAGAGCCAGACATCCTGGAATGCAAAGTCAAGCCTGGCTTCACAGAGGCAATTTTCCAAGGACTACCTCAGGTGGAGTCCTGCCCTCTGCTTCTCACTGCCCAGGCATCTCAGCATTCTGGGGGCACAGACTGTCTAGTAATGTCTTACAAGGCGGTGAAAGAAAAGAGAAGGGACACTTAAAGCAAATTCCCAAGTCCTCCTTGGAGAAGCAACGTGATAGGTTTTGTCCCTTTAAGTCTGTGTGAGGCTGCAGGCCCTCCCCCCTCTGCAGGCTCTCCTCTGCCAGGAGCTGGGGCCAAGTCAGGACTGAAGGCCAGACTTGGCGTGTTGACTGATGGCCCAGAGAAGCACGGAGCTCTCTGATGCTTCCTGAGGGCGCCTGCGCGGACCCCTCATGAGAGGAACGGTGGAACCGAGTCTGCCAGGCCCCCACCCTTGGAGAACTCTCTCATGTCTGACCCTGGGGGCTGCCCCACACAGTTGAAGGCAAAGTTAGTTCCTGCTAGCTCTGGCCGGAGCAGCAATCCACTGGAGAAGAGCCCAGTTTCTCTCTTCTCTCATTCGTGTTCAACACGAGCAAGTAAGCTAACACAATTCTAGCAAAACAGAAAAGTTGAAAGAACTTGTTTTACAAGGAAGACAGATGAAGAGGAGAGCTATTCACACCAGCTCTCCCTTTCACCCCAGGACCTGTGCGTTCAGAAAGGCCTGTTCTCCAGGGAAAGGAGAGGAGATGGGCAATGTTTTTTGCTGTTTGTGTAGAGAACAAGAAAACTCAGGAAGCCTGATCCAACTATGAAATGTGAATTTTCATACACCAATAAATCTCATTTTTCATTTGCCCACGCTCCAACCCAGAGAAAGAAGAATTGAAAAGAATCTGCTCTAGATAGCCTGTCTCTCCAAAGAAATGCAAAGAATGCTTAAAGGATGCAAGGTTGCCACCATAAGATGTTCCGAAAGTCAGAAGCAGGAAAAATAGAGAAGGATGAAGCAATCCTTTGTAAAAATTGACTGCCCGACTGCTTCTTTATTCACTGAAGCCTGGGATGGTGGCTGCAACATGAGAAGTACTGAGCATTCATCTCTTTTTATTCCCACCTTTGGCTTAATGGGTTTCTAGGGAGTGAAGACTCAGGGGTTAAAGTACAGGCAAATTCCCTCTAGAAATTCCACACAAAGCAGGAAAAGCCAGTAGATTCTGGAGTAATTTTCATAATGTCATCTGGGGTTACCTCCAAGTTGCAGGTTTTTATGGAGTTTTCCTTTGTTTTTTAAATATATTTTTTCTGGATTGTTCGAAATTTTTCTTTATAATGAAACTGAACTATGTTATAATCAGGAATGCAGTAAAGCATACATGCAACTGTGGTTTTCTCCTTCTTCCAGAGACCTCAGTAAAATAAAAACACAGGGCTAAACTTAACAGTCAAGATAACTGGAAGAGACAGTGAAGGACAGACCCCAACACATTTTCAGAAGAAGGGAATAAAAACCCATTGATGGATAATCAGATCTCAGAAGCCATATTGCAGAATGGTGGTGGGGGTGGGGGATGGGGTGGCAGAGGAGAGAATTCCAGTTGTCTGCAGATGCACGAGCCAGTTGGTGGTACCCTACAGGCTCCTCACCCACCTCTGAGTCTGGAACCTTGTCAGTCAAGCAAAAATCAGAGCTCCCTTTTCTCCAGTTATTGACATCCTTTCTGAGAAGCAGCACTTTTAGAGTAAACACACTAAACAGTGCTCGAGTAAACATCCCCCTAGTTTTTGACCCTTGAGAGCCTGCTAGCCAGACTCCTCTTTCTGCTCAACCAAAGTGATGCCTGCTTGTCAACAAGCCCCATAAAACAGTGGCATGATGGCCACTGTGAAAGGGTCATGAATGGAATCCAACTACCTAGCACACGCTTTCTGACTTGGGGACCATAGTATCGACAGAATCTTGGCTCAGCATCTGCCTCAATGTGTATGGGGAAAAACTGATTAATGTATTAATGCTTTCAGTTTATATTAACATAAAGTTGACTGGTTTCCCACCTTGAGAATCAGCCTGATAGAACACAGAAGACTTAAATATGGTTGTAGGAAAATGCGTAATATGATCAACCTCAACAGTGTAAAAACAAATTCCAGCTGTCAGAAAATGCAAAGAATATGGGGAGAAGGGTGGAGTGCTCATATCTTAACCTCATTTTGTTGGGGATCAAGAAGCACCTTCTATGTCAATCGATGCTGCCATTACGGGAAGTAGAATGGAGTTTCATCAAGAAATTAAAAATTGAACTTCCATATGACCCAGCCATCCTACTTCTGTGTGTATATCCAAATGAAACGAAAAGAAGATCTGAGAGAGGGACCTGCTCTCCCATCATTGCAGCATTTTTTTTTTTTTTTTTTTACAAAAGCCAAGACAAGGAAACAAGCTAAGTATCTACCAGTGGATGGATGGATAAAGAAGATTTGGTGTATATATGCCAGAAACAGAACTCCTGCGAGTGACAAGAACATTTCAGTGGGTTAGTTTCGGGTGGTTGGATAGTTTGATGGACTGTGATTTCCAATCTTCACTGCTAAACTTTCAAATCTCATTAAAACAGCTCTTTGTTGCTATTTGCTGAGTTCAAACAGCAGTGATTCAGCAAATAAGCCGACACAGCAGGTTCCCTCTTGGCAAGTAGAATCAGGGACCTCCAAAGTAGACAGCGGAGAAGGAAAAATGCGGTTTCAGAGCTAAAGCATGGTGAACGCCTTCCTAAGGACTGTCTTCTGTCGATCTTAATCGATCTTTATACGTGAATGACTCTGGAAGAAAAAGAAGACTCTTTCTTCTCCCCGATGGTTGCAGTGTATCTACTGGCAGCAGTCCGGGACGAGTGCATTGCTCAGGAGTTTGGAAATGTCTGTAAATGTCTGATGCAACCTGGTGTCCTGAAGAACATTAATTTAAAAAAAAAGTTCTGGACTAGGAAGTGTCTCTTTTAGATTTAGAGCTGCCTTTAATCCCCTCGCTGGCCCTTACCTAGGTTTTTTAGTTTTTCTTAGCATCTGGCCAGAAGAGTTATGAGGAAAACACTGCAATAGCTCCAAATTTATTGCATGTCTCCCAGGGGCAAGGGACCATGTTGGTGCTGAGTCAGATGGAATCGTCTCTCAAGTGGCTCTCAATCTAAAGACGGAAGTGGGACGGGGCTCTGAGAACTATAACTCAAGGTCCAAAGAAAGAAGGACCCTGAGAAACGCAAGGCAGGGACAAGTCCTACAGAAACAGCTAAAGATCCACGTGCTCCTTCTGATAAGACTTGCAGATTTGCAACGTGGATGTGTCTAAGGACCCCCGTGATAGTGACAGAGGGAGGTCAGGCAGCTTTGCGGTGATCCGAGGAGATGGGGACTTGTATGAGAATGCAGGGGGAGACTGACCTTTAGGGTTGGTTTTTTTTTTCAAAAATTTTTTTTTTTTTTAGACGGACCATTTTTAAAGTCTTTATAGAATTTGTTACAATATTGCTTCTGAATTATGTTTTGCATTTTTGGCCTCCAGGCATGTGGGACCTTAGGTCCCTGACCAGGGTTTGAACCCACACCCCCTTCGTTGGATGGTGAAGTCATAACTACTGGACCACCAGGGAAGCGTCTGGCCATAGGCTTGAGTCATTGTGGAAACAGGACCAGATGTAGAGAGCCAGCCTCTCAGCGCAGTGACCTCCCCTCCCTGACCTTGACCCCCTGCCTTTGGTCTTCGTGTGTATCTCGAGCGTGCTCAAGCTCTGACTTGGTCGGCCGGGACACATTCCTGCCTGTCTTCATTCTGTCACCTTCTCCTCCCTCCCGAGGAGCCAGGTCTCTGCCTGGTAGGCACTCAATTACTCAGTGATCCGAGTGACCAAGTTGGTAATGGCTGCACAGATTTGCCTCTTAACAACCTGTTTCTAAGAATGCGCCCTATCTCTCCACAGGAGGCCAGCAGGAAGACGTTTGAGGGCTTGGACGTGCAGTCCAGCCTCTGACCATTTGTGTCCAAACTTCCTAAATCCACCCCGACAGCCAGCCAGCCCGCCCCCAGCCCCTCCTGCCTGTGGGTGACTCAGAGACCCATCCCAGGAGTGTCTCTACCTTGGTAGCATTCAAGAGGACTGAGGTCTGAATTAAGGGCACAAAGCCCCTCTTCTCTTCAGCCCCAGGGCGGCGGGGTGGGGTAGGGTGGGAGGGGGCTCCTAGCGTCGGGGAGACCTGGCCCAGCATCAGCAAAGAGAACAAGCCGCTACTCAGGCTGGCCGGCTGTTTACACCGGGGACACAGGCCCCACACCAGCTGCCCGGGTTTGTGGCTGCTGACAGGCTGGGGGGATAATGCGGGCATTCATCCCCCCAGCTGCTCTGCACAGCGTGCGCTCGGGGCACAGAGGGGAGCGAATGGTGGGAGAGGGAAAGCAGAAGGAGCAGGCATCCGACTGCAGGGCCCTGTTGGCTCCAAGCTTAGCCATGGGCTGCAGGGGAGGATGCATTCTCTTGCCTGACCTGCCAAAATCTCTAACGAGGCTAGTTAAACATTCCCAGCATTTCCAAATCATCTTCATGATAGTTTCCCCCAATGAGCTGCCTGCTAAGAAAGGGTGGATAGACCCAGTACCCTCAAACCAATTTGGATACAATTCAACCTTCTTTTCCACCCCCTGTGAAGATGAGCTGGGTCAGTGATTCTGTGATTTCCTGATAAGAGTCCTGGGTGGGAAATGAGGAGAATTGGCCTCTACACTGTGACCATGACCTCGGTGTAGTTATGTAACTGTTCCAAGCTTCTGTGTCCTCACCGTTAAAATGGACATGCTAACGGCTGCCCTACCTACTTCACAGGGTGGCTATAAGGATTCAATGAAAGAACAGCCATAAATCATGCCATACACAACAGACCAAGAAGGCTTCGAGACCTGGGGTGCGCAAGCTTTTCTGCAAAGAACCAGGTGGTAAATATTTCTGACTTTGTATATCATGTAAGGCCTCTATTGTACGGCCTTGTGTGTGTTTGTGTGTGTGGTTTTTTTAAACGACCCTTTTAAAATGCAAAAATTATTCTCAGCTCCTGGCCTGCAGACACACACACAACAAACAAACAAATAAATATCCTAGTTTTCAAACCTCTGATCGAGACAAACTGCAGATGAGGACTGGAAGCAGGATCAGGCTTCAGTGGCTGTGATAAATCTAAATATTAATAAATATATATGAATAGTCTGTGAAAGTGATTGTCGCTCAGTTCCATCTAACTCTGCAACCCATGGTCAGTAGTCTGCCAGGCTCCTTTGTCCATGGAATTCTCCAAGCAAAATTATTGCAGTAGGTTGCCATTCCCTTCTCCAGGGGATCATCCCAACCCAGGGATTGAACCCAGCTCTCCTGCATTGGAGGCAGATTCTTTACCATCTGATCCACCAAGGAAACCCTGCATAATTTGTGAATATAAACGAATATATATCTAGGAGTTCTTAAACAAGATGGCCAATGGGCTTGGGTTCAATTTATTTCACAAATAAGGGCCACAAGTCAGAAAATACTATGAGGATGTTTATTTATTCAATAGTTTGTGATATAAATAAATAAACATCCTCATGGTATTTTCGGACTTGTTCAGTTCAGTCACTCACTGACTCTAAAGAACCAGTCAAACTAAAGACAAGTTCTGTGTTACTTGGAAGAGTTGTAACCTCTGCAGCCCACATTCCCACTTATTGAAATAATGGAGACTATAACACTCGCCTTGCCCATCTCCCAGAGTCCTTGTTAAAGTAAAATAAAACAGCTTCCATCCTGTGTGTGTGTGTGTTAGCATCAGTCGTGTCCGACTCTATGGGACCCCATGGACAGTAACACCCCAGGTTTCTCTGTCCATAGGATTCTCCAGTCATGAACACTGGAGTGGATTGCCATGCCATCCATACAGTACTAATTTCTATGTAAGTTCTAAACTCCGGGGTAGTGTATTTTCATCTTTCGACCTTCAAAATTACTCAGGCCAGTGACTTCACACTTAGCTCAGTTCAGTTCAGTTGCTCAGTCGTGTCTGACTCTTTGCGACCCCATGGACTGTAGCACACCAGGCTTCCCTGTCTATCACCAACTCCCAGAGCTTGCTCAGACTCGTGTCCATCGAGTCAGTGATGCCATCCAACCATCTCATCCTCTGTCATCCCCTTCTCCTCCTGCCTTTAATCTTTCCTAGCATTGGGGTCTTTTCCAATGAGTCAGTTCTTTACATCAAGTGGCCAAATTATTAGAGCTTCAGCATCACTTGTGGCCCCTATTATAAAATAATTTGAACCCCAGCCCATGGGTCATCTTGTTCAAGAGCTCCTGGAATATCTTGCCATTTACTGAGCTATTTGTTGTCTAGACTGGAGTATCCAAGCTCATTGCTTAGTCATCTTAAACTGGAGGCCAACCTTCAGCCTCAACTTGACCCAAGATGTTCACTGGGTCCTTATGAGGAGACCCAGAGCAGACCACCCTGCCTCCCCAGCCAGTGCTGCCTGGGTGCAGCTCCTGAAGGATGAATGGGTTAAGACCCTTACTTGGGGACCACTACTGCCCAGGTAAGAGGCAATTAATGTTCCTTGCAACAGTGAGCACATAAACAGTGCTTTGTTGACCGTGGGGTTTTAAGTTGTGCCTTATTTCTCCCGTAATACCCAATAAGGCAAGCTGGCTCTGTCACTGTCATCCACAAAGGGGAATACTGAAGCATAGTATTAAGGCACTAACGTCCACTTTCATGGGGCGCTGGCTTCTGGCTCTGCCTCTCTCTGGTGAAGAGTCACATCCCTGTGTCTCCATGTATGTCTCTTTTTATGTTTCCTTATCCTCACTCCTTGTTTGAAAATATTAGAAGAGGCTCAGAATGAAGCCAGGATGAAAACAGGAGAGAACAAAGAGTCTGTCTCGTGGTCTGCACTTGCAAAGAATTTTCTAAAAGAGAAACGGCAGATCAGTACCATGATCTAGACTAGAATAAGAAAAGCAGCCAGATTCAGATATACCCATACAAGAGGCAGCACTGATCTAATAAATGTTGCTTTTGTTCATACTGTGTGGAAATGTGATTAAATATATGCAGCACTTTAGAACCAGGTACCTAGATAGAAGAACCTTCTTTGTCTTTTTCTTTTTTTTTTTACTTCTACTTCATATCTTCTTTCTTTTTTTTTTTATTTCTTTTTTTTAAATTGGAATATAATTGCTTTACAATTTGTTGTGCTAGTTGCATTACAATTTGTTGTGCTAGTTTCTGCTGTACAACAACGTGAATCAGCCATAAGAATATATATATCCCCTCCCTCTTGAGCTTCCCTCCCAGTCCCCTATCCCGCCCCCCTACGTCATCACATAGCACTGAGTTAAGTGCCCTGTGCTATGCAGCAGCTTCCCACTAGCCATCTGTGTTACACATGTGCTTGGTTGCTCAGTCATGTCCAACTCTTTGCGACCCCATGGACTGTAGCCTGCCAGACACCTCTGTCCATGGGGATTCTCCAGGCCAGAATACTGGTGTGGGTTGCCATGCCCTTCTCCAGGGGATCTTCCCAACCCAGGGATCGAACCCAGGTCTCTGGCATCGTACGCAGCTTCTTTAACAGCTGAGCTGCCAGGGAAGCCCATGTGTTACACATGGTAGTGTATGAATGTCAGTGCGGCTCTCTTAGTTTGTCCCACCCATGTCCGAAAGTCCATTCTCCACACTTACATCTAGATTCTTGCCCTGCAGATAGGTTCATCAGTACCATCTTTCTAGATTACATATATACGTATTACCATACCTTTTTTTTTTTAAGATCAACCATAAAAAGGATTGAAATTGAGTCAGTTGTAGTGATGTGAATGAACCGTGTGCCTTCTTTTGACAAGAAGGGCTGTGTGAGCCAGAAAGGGTGGGAGCTTTTCAGGAAGATGGCTGGTGTACAGAGCTGAGCCCAGCACTGCAGATTCTGACTCTGGACCAGCTCGTTGTCTGCTACATCCTGTGTTTCCCAAGGTGTCAGCTGCCCCCATGGCCACATCCCTGCCGGGCTACGCTTCACATTTGTCATTTCATTGTTGTGATCTTGAGAAATCTTTCCCCACTGCAGATGAAGAGCACTGTCATTTCTAACTGGACGTGATGTTTTTCCTCTGAATGATTATTTCATTCTGTTAGTGCCTAGAGCTAGAAGGCTAACACTATCATTCCACTGCACTGAGTAAAAGTTCTATTTTGCAGAGGAAAGTTCTAGTGTTTGAATTTAGACCACCTCAGACATGGACCAAAGATCTTACAAATGTCTGACCCTGAGCACAAGAGGGAAAGCATGAATGGTTCAGGGTAAGTTTGGCATCCTCCTGGGAAAAACAACCCAAAGGGACCCATCGTAGAGATGGTGACCATCTGCACCATTTTCACATATAAAGGAAAAAACTTTAGAAATGAAAACCTAGCTCAAGACCCAGCTGAAGTAGTCCTCATGAGGTCTTTTCCTTTCCCTGTTCTCCTTTTGTGCAAACTGTGATGATAGATATGTCTGTCCAGGAGTTATTTATTTATGAGTCTACCTTTTCCACTGGCCTGTAAGCTCCTGATCTGTTGGGGCTCTGGTTACTTATTATTATGCCCTGAGTCTAGCCCCATGCCTGGGCATCATAGTCTCTAAGAAATGTTGAGTGAATGAATGAATCACCTGGGACTAGGTCTTAGGAGGCCTTGGTGGCCCAGGAAAATGATGCAATCCCAGCCTTTGTCAGTGGTGTCCACAATGGGGTATGCAAAACGGTCCACTGGAGGACAGGGAGAAAATATTAGAACTGCTATTTGTGTTTGCCAAAAGGTGAACAATGAAAATAAGCTTTCCTAATATTTTATCAGAATCTAGAGTAGTAAATTGACATACACATTAAGAAGGAGGGTACTGTTACATACAATAAGTCACTGAAAAATTCTGAACAGGGAAAGACCATGAAAGAAGGGAGTGTGTAGGAGAATTGATCTTGTAGACTGGAGGGACAGAGGGCATGAAATGGTATGGAAAACACTGCAGAGGTCTCTGCACATAAGATTAGAGACAAGTATGGGGGCCATGGGAATGGGTGGGGGGAAAGGAAAATCTACTAAAAAAGCTACTTTCGTTATCATTATCTTCATTATTATCATTGCATCAGCAAGGTGAAGTTTCATATTGGCCAACAATAAGCAGAAAGCCTTAGAGACTCTAAAATGCAGTTGGCACCTGGGGCGGGGAGCAGGGGGAGTGGGCAGACAGAACTCCAAGGTAGACCTAGAAGGCTTGGCCCCAGGTTTGGATTCTTGTAAGTGACACTTAAAATTTTTTTCTCCACTTGTTTGAATGGGCAGCAAATAGGGACTGCCCATCAGGCCTGCTCAGTCCCCAACGTGGCTTCTTAATAAAGACTATTTATAGCCTCAGGTGGTTGCAGCAATGTTTCGCAATTACTGTGTGGGTGGGGAGGACGGCGGGTCTGGTGTGGCTGTGTGGTGACAGTCTCCTGGCTGCTTCCTGCTGGCTTAGGAAAGAACAGAAGAAGGTGGGTTTGTTTGTCAGTTGAGCAACCAGCCATTGCCTGAGCTATGCCTGACTCTGTTCCTTTAAATATTAACCATCTTTTAAAACATTTGGGTTCTGTGCCCAAGGCCAAGGGGGCCCCCAAGAGAAAGGAGAGTAGGAAAGGGCAGAAGAAGAGAAGGGAGGGAGGAGGAGGAGGGTTTGCTGGATCAACAACTTATCCCACAAACTGCAGTGGAGCATCTGCATTGGGCTGAAGAGCTAAGTAGAAACTGACTTCCATTCTAGAAAGCCACGGTCTAGAAGAGGAGACAGACGGGCAGACACAGGACGACAGGGAGAGGCTAAGCCCTGCACTGACTGGTGCCTTCTCAGCATCTCCCCTTTCCAGAGAAGGTTCCATGGGAGAGACGAAGGACAAGATCAGGGATGTGAAAGTTTCCAGGGTCTCTGTCCCCAGGGCAGTGATTTTAAAACTTCATTGAGCAAAAAGTGACCTGGAAACGCTATTTAAAAAGTGGAGGGGGGTTCAGGAGGGGGAACTTATGTAAACCCGGGGCAAATTCATATCAATGTATGGCAAAACCAACCAATATAATATTGTAAAATAATTTGCCTCCAATAAAAAATAAATTAACTACAAAAAAAGAAAAAAAAGTGGTTCCTGGCTCAGCAGAACTGTGTCAGGGGCTCTGGAATGGGGCCCCGGGACTCTGCATGGGTCCAGGTCTCTGAGCGAATTCAGATTGAGGTGGCCCCTAACCACAGTGGGGCTCTGCCCTTCCAGGGCCAAAATCTGGGCCTGGTGCTGTGGGCCTTGGAGCGAGTCCCCCAGAGGGTAATGGAGGAATCTGGAAGAAAGAGCAGAAGAGATGGTTAAGGAAGCAAATGCAGAAAGAGAAAATCCAGCTTAAAAAAAAAAAGGAACTTCTTCTTTTGTATTGAGGTATATCTGATTGACCGTTTCAGATGGACAGCAAAGGGACTCAGCCATACATACACATGTGTCCATTCTCCCCCAAACTCCCCTCCCACCCAGGCTGCCACATCACATGGAGCAGAGTTCCCTGGGCTCTACGGGAGGTCCTTGGTTATCCATTTTAAACATAGCAGTGTGTACATGTTGATCCCCAAATCCAGTTTTCGAGAGAGAAAAGGACTGTCTCTCTAAGGAGAAATAAGCGAATGCTCCCAGGGGCCCTGGCACTGCTCAGCTGACTGCTGTCCATGTGTTAGTCATGATTTTAAGAAAGCACAAAGCATTGCACAAGGAGCCAGCTCTGCTAGAGCCCTGGGCATCAACAGCACCCGTGGAACCCAGGCTTCTCTTCGTCACACCTCTTGTCTTTCTTCTAGGTCTGTTAGCGGCCACATCTTGCTCCTCTGCAGGTGCTGAGGCTGAATACAGATGTGGGCTATGGAAGCCGGTGGAGGGGTGGGAGGGGGTGTGGTCCATGTTCTGGAGGAGGTACGCTGACTTGACACTGTCTTCAGTGACTTGCCTGGTTCTTGGGAGTTCTGTCTAACTACACCCCGCCCTCCACAGCCCCAGGCTGGTCTATACCAGAGCAGGGTCCGGTGGGCTATCGGAGGAGGCCTCAGTGGACCAGGCTACAAGGAGGTTGATCCCTGATAGCCCCCAGCAATTTCCGCTGGAGGGTACAGCCCTTGCTCCTCATCCTGGTGGCAGCACTATTCTCTTTGTGAAACTGGTTTTCGGCCCAAAGCTGAGCCCCTGGGGTATGGCCGGTGTGACCCTAGCACCATTTGGTTATTTCTCGACTCCAGGCAGGGTGCTTCTGTTTATCCTGGCACAGTCCCTCAGTCAGCTAAGCTGTCCCAGGGCCCCTGGGACTATTGGCTCACTTCTCCTTAAAGAGGCATTCGTTTTCTCCCTGGAAAACTGGATTTGGGGATGGACATGCATGTCCTGCTATATTTAAAATGGATAACCGACAAGTCCTACTGTATGGAAACTTCCTCACTTCTCCCCACGTGGCCATCTCCTCCCTCATTCTTTAAGCTCCTGTGCTAGTCCTAGCTTCCCAAGACTCTTCCTTAATGGTCCTATCCCATATGGACTCTTGCCCTTGTGCGCCCCACCCACCCGACTCCAAGTTTCAGGGCTCTTTCTCCTGGGAGTCACTGGACACCCGCTGACCTGAGTCTGAGACACCACCAGCTGCCAGCTCTGGGGCCTGATGACTTCCCTGTTCTAAGTTTCAGGGTCTTTGCCTATAAAATGGGCAAACCATGGGAATTACGATTAACTGAGCTAATAGTCAGTCCAGTGCCTGAAACACTGCAGCCCTCCATGAGTGTTTGCTCTTCCCCTGCTTCATATGGACAGCCTCACTTTCACCCTCATCCCCATGGACTTAGAACAGAGCAGATGCTCAGTGAATATTTACTGAATTCGCAGTGAAGACAGGCAAACTTCCCACTGGATCTGTTAATCAGAACTTTTCAATAAGGACTGGGTAACTCGGTCTTTTGCTTTTGAACTGTGGTGTTGGAGAAGACTCTTGAGAGTCCCTTATACTGCAAGGAGATCCAACCAGTCCATTCTAAAGGAGATCAATCCTGGATGTTCATTGGAGGGACTGATGCTAAAGCTGAAACTCCAATACTTTGGCCACCTCATGAGACGAGTTGACTCACTGGAAAAGACTCTGATGCTGGGAAAGGTTGGGGGCGGGAGGAGAAGGGGACGACGGAGAATGAGATGGCTGGATGGCATCACCGATTCTGTGGACATGAGTTTGAGTGTACTCCGGGAGTTGGTGATGGACAGGGAGGCCTGGCGTGCTGTGATTCATGGGGTCGCGGAGAGTCGGACACGACTGAGCGACTGAACTGAACTGACTGAACTCGGTCTTTTCCTTTATTTCATCACTGTTTTATGGTGTTTCCTCTATTGGACGGTTTGCTCACTCTATTTGAGTGGAATTAATCTAAGCTTGGGCAGCTTTTTCTTAATCACTCTTCTTTTGTGTCCATCGATTCAGCGTGCTTTTCTCACTTCTGTTCTCATCCTCCTATTTGCTGTCCACATGTCCAGGTCGTGTGGCCATTTAAAAGCACTTTAAACTGAGTCTAAGTTCTCCAGGTTTAGAGAGGAAAAGAGCTACAGAATTCTATAAAGTCTGTTAGAAAGTTTGAATTCCGCTTCCCCCACTGTTTCTTTTCCACTTTGTGAAATGAAATGGGAAGAACTAAGTAAACTCCAAAGTCCCTCTTAATTGCAATGGTCTGTGACCTCCTCCTCTGCACAGCTGGATCTTTTAGGGTCAAAAAAATCAAGCAACTTCTGTGAACAAACATAATTTTAATGATTAGTTTGATTCCCTGATATGGATAATCTCAGGAAGGGAATAGACACAACCTCTCTTTGCTGAGCATCTTTCCTATCTGCCTGGAGTCACTAGTGGCCATCAGCATAGCTGAGCTAAATGTCTGGATGTTTTAAGTTCCCTTGAGGCCAGGGATTCTGAAGAAAGATAACAAGGGTGGACTGAGCTTCAAATGAACTAGGCTCTTTTAGCGATTTAATAAAAAAATCGAAGGTTAAATATGAAGAAGAACTGTCATAAAAGTAGCTAAAAAGTGGATCAACAGCTTGAGAGAATTCCATCCCCATCCAGGAGAAGTTGAACACAAGCCTCATCGATACCAGGGAGGCTGATGGAGGGAGTGCACCCCCCCTGACCGCTAGCCAGGAGACCCCTGAGTCAAGGAGCCTCTCGCAGTGCAGAAGGAGCATCCTCACCCCAGCAGGGAGGCCTAGGGACAGTCAGCCGTGTCTCTTCCTCAGTCTCTTATCCCGTATGACTCACTTTGAATGTAGTCTGAGCTACTAATTCTCATCATCTTGTAATCCATTCTCCTTTTGAAAAGCATCTTCTAAAAATCTCATATGTAACTCTTTCCCTGGAGATTGCAACAGGCGCCCACTGGGCCCAGGGCTGTCCCACCCTCACCCAGTGAGGCCAGTGCCAGCTCTGGGGCCTCCTCCTTCCCACTCTCCCTTGACTGCTGGTGACTGCTGATTGGTACACTTGTCTCAACACAGACCCAGAATTCCACAGTCAGAGACAGGTCCTAACTGAATCATCCCCTCAATTAATGCTTTGTAAGCATCGTCTACATGCCATTAGGCGAGGCCCACGGGGTGTCACGATGGGGCCCTGCTTTTCAGACGCTCCAGAAGGTACACAAACGACTCCAAGAGCATTGGTATTGTCTAAAACTAGGTACAGAGGAGAATTTCCCTGGCAGTTCAGTGGTTGAGACTTTGCCTTCCAGTGCAAGGGGGTCATGAGTTCAATACCTTGTCAGGGAGCTAAAATTGCCTCGCAGCCATAAAACCAAAACATAAGCAATGGAAGCAATATTGTAATAAATTCAATAAAGACTTTTAAAATAGCACACATCAAAAATTAAATTAAAATTACAGAGGACCAGGGGATCCAGAAGAAGGAGTGACTAGGTCTGCCTTGGGATGCTGGCAAGGTTTGCAGGTGGAGAAAGGAAACCGTAGCCAGGAAGAGGGCAGAGTGAGTGTTGAAAGGCAGGGGTTGGAGGAAGTAGGGCCCGTTCGGGAAGTGGTGGTGGTTGTAAGGGAGCAGAAACACGATGCACAGGGCAGGAAAGGGATCAGAGAAGAGCTTGTAAAGCTGGGTCGCTGTCAAATGTGAAGAGAAGCTAAGGTACCTGGATTTGATCCTGTTGGCAACAGTATATTCACCAGATAACATAGCAAGGAACTGAAAAATAATATGAGTCTTAGGTCTTCCAATATAAAATTACCTGTTCAGTCAGCATCCTCGTCAAGTAATTAGAGGTTAAACGAGAAGGGATCAGTGGGGGAAGAACCTCCAAGGCAGCCGTGGGCGTAGTCTTGACTGGTTGAAGCTGCTGTAGAAAGTGGGGATATAGTCACCCTAAATCTTCAGTTTTCTGATTTAACTCCTCCATAAACCAAACTAGTTTCACCACACTCCTCGAAGGGAGTCAACTTGAGAGATGATAAGTAATCAGGTTTCTGTCAAAGTGCTTCAGAACACACAGGATATCCAATAAATACATTGAAATTTAGTACTGCGGCTTCTCTGGGAGGGGAGATGTTCAGAATTCCAGCCAGCATACATCCCTACGTAGATAACCTCCTTAGAGAAAGTTGTCCCCTTGGAATTTTAACAGGTGTCTTTGAGGCAGAAACATCTGGCAGCAAGAGGGAACAGGCATAGCCTATCAAGTCAACCGAACCAAATTTGGTGACTGAATATTACCATTCTCACTGTTCAGAATAATAACTGTAAGGCAGGGAAGATAAAGCACGTTCTGTAGATCTCTAGCTTTCTGGCTTGTTTAGGGGAGGGGGGTCAATGAAACTGGGGGTTTTTTAACAGCAGAACACTTCAGAGACTTGAATATGCTTCTAAGCATGTGAATTCAGAGGAGGTTTTAGACATTGTGTCTCTTGAGCTCATTTGACCACCAGCTCCTTTCTATTTCTTGGTCCACACTGCCTGGAGCACCCCCACCCCCCTCAACTAGACCCTTAAGAAATATTAGCATCCACTCGCTGGCCCTGCTGTGTTTCAAGAGGAAAAGGCCAGTTTCTGGGGGAAGTTGGAGGTAATCTGTGAGGCAGGAACTAGCAGCAGAAGCCCCAGCAGCAGCCGAGTCACCTAAGACCATGAGCGCGCCTCTGGGCTGGAGCCTTTGGGGCTGACCTGAGCAGCTTCCCCTCCTGTTTTTGGCCATGACCTGCCCTGCCCTCCACCTGCCTCAGCCCGCATGACCAACTCCTAGTTACCAGCGCTGGCCAGGAGCCTCATCCCTAATCCTGATCGTTCCTAGGCCTGGATATTTTTAGCCCTGGTGCAGAGCTTGTTATAAGAACTCAGCCAGCGGGACCCAAGGCTACATCATGAATATTCTCTCCTGGCTTTTCACACTGGCTTATGAAATGTGACTCTCTAGCCTCACATTTTAAAGTTACTGTTTGGTTCTCTTGGTGGGGAGGGGACAGGAGGCTCTTTTAGGACTCCTTTTGTTCCATATTCTAATTCACAGAGTTAGTAATTATTTCTGCTGGTTTTGTTTGTGTTCTCCAGGGTTTGATCTGCATTGTCTTGTTTTCATCTCAGACGCTTCAGTTATCTTTACTTGGGGGCATACTTTGGTTTTGCTTCCATGTTTAGCATTAATAAAATGTGGTATTTTTTTTTTTCAAGTGATGTTTGCAGGGGGTCACAGTGAGTTCAGAGGCACTGAGTTGGAGGACTGTCCCCTTTTTACCGGGAAGAACTATGCTCTCCTTATTTGGCCCTTCTGGGTTGTCACTTGTGGGTCTCTGCCCCTCTAAAGATACCCCAGAATTCTCTTTGCAAAGCAAAGCTGATTTCTGAAACCGCAGGATCCATTTTAAAAATTAAATCCCAGCTCCTCCATGTGAATAAGGAAGTCGTCCTCTAGCTTCAAGCTTTACTTTAATCAGTATTAGTTTTATTCAAGTTAAACATGTGGGTGTTTCTGGTGGTCCAGTAGTCAAGACTCCGTGCTTCTGATGCAGGGGGGCGTGTGTTCTATCCCTCGTCAGGGAACTAAAGTCCCTCATGCCTGCTGTGCTGTGTGGACTAAAAAAAAAAAAAAAATGCCTCACAAGGAGTTCCCTGGTGGCCTAATGGTTAGGAGTTGGCACTTTCACTCCAGAGGCCTAGGTTCAATCCCTGGTCGAGGAACCATCCTACATGCCTTGCAATGCAGCCAAAATACAAATAAATTAATTCATTTAATTAAATAAGATTTTTATTTTTAAAAAATAAAGTATCTTAAAAAAATGTACTCCTGCTGCCCTCTTCTCCCGCTAAAAGTCTTGATTCCTTTTAAAGCCTCATTTTACTCAAAATAATACACTTTCTTCCATTCTCTTATTCTCTAGAAGTTTATTTCCATCTGTTTATGGGGGGAAAAAATCTCTCTGGAGGGCCTGTGAGCTTATTACACTCAGTCTGTCCTGAGATAAGGCCCACCACCCTCCCCAGCCCGCCCCTGCCTCGCTGCTCTCAGACATCTGACAGCCTCCGCGCCGCTGAGCAAGCTTAGATTTCTCAGGCTCATGGCATCTTCCTTCTTCCCCATTCCACCCATCTAATCTGGTTTAATTCACATTTTTCCCCCCAATTCTGAATCAGTAATTCCTCTTGCAGGAATGTCTTTCTTTTGCTCCTGTCTGCTGTTGTCAACTCTCATCCTCTCTTTTCTGAACAACAAGCTCCCTGGTGATCTTTATGAGAACGGCCCCTCCTCTGAATCCACCCTCTACTCGCTGCAAGAAAGGCTTAATCAGCAAAGAGTGCTCCCCTCCCCTTCCCTCCCCTCCCTACCAAAACCCTATCACCTGGATCTGGCCTCAGGGCCTCAGCAGGAAATGGAGAAGCAGCCACGGGAGCTCAGGCCTTCGAGAGAACGGTTGCCGGCCACTGTGTATCTGCACCAGGAGACTCTGACTGCTCCTTTACCTGTTCACCCAGAACTGCAGAGATCTTCCACAAAGGACCCGTGTTCCCATGGATCTGGGAACCCCTCCAGGCTCTCCCTCTTTCCTGGTTTCCCCACTTTCTATTCTATGCTTCATATCAAGATCTTCCTTCTCTCCTAGCTCCCAGATAGTCGTGGCCCAGTAGGACTCTCTGATGAGTTTTGGAGGTTCATTCTTGCCTCACCCCAGGTATCATGGTCTACTAGCCACAGGCAAGCCCTATGCTTCCTGGTGACTGCTGCTGCTGCTAAGTCGCTTCAGTCATGTCCAACTCTGTGCGACCCCATAGATGGCAGCCCACCAGGCTCCACCATCCCTGGGATTCTCCAGGCAAGAATACTGGAGTGGGTTGCCATTTCCTTCTCCAATGCATGAAAGTGAAAAGTGAAAGTGAAGTCGTTCAGTTATGTCCGACTCTTAGCGACCCCATGGACTGCAGCCTACCAGGCTCCTCTGTCTATGGGATTTTCCAGGCAAGAGTACTGGAGTGGGGTGCCATTGCCTTCTCCGGTCCTGGTGACTGGGGTGCTGCAAACCAGCCCACAGGTCAAGGGGGTCTAGATGGGATGCCTGACACCATCAGGTTTGAGAGATGAAGTTCACTGGCAACCTTTTGGAATCCATAACAAAGGTTTCTAGTTTGTCCATTCATTGATTCATTTAACAAATATTTATATATAGAAACTATCGAGTGCCAGGTACCTTCATAGTGTTGAGGATCCAACAGTGAGGGTGGCAGACCAGGTACCTGCTCATGGAGTCTCTATTCTGATGCTGGAGGGACAGGGAAACAGATCTGTCAGCTCATATGCAGCATCAGTAACAGTCAATGGTTCCCAAAGTCTAAAGACAAGCTGTATGATATGCAAGTGACTAAGTGGGAATGGCTATTGAAGACAATATCTTCAAGAAATTAACTTCTGAGTATTGACACGTGGCACTGGTGGTAAAGAACTTTCCTGCCAATGCAGGAGACATAAGAGATGTGGGTCCCCTCCAGGGGTCAGGAAGATCCCCTGGAGGAGGAAATGGCAACCCACTCCAGTGTTCTTGCCTGGAGAATCCCAGGGACGGGGAAGCCTGGTGGCCTTCCGTCTATGGGGTTGTACAGAGTCGGATACGACTGAAGCGACTTAGCAGCAGCAGCAAAGAATCTGCCTGTCAACGCAGGAGACATAAGAGACATGGGTTCGATCCCTGGGTCGGGAAGATCCTCTGGAGGAGGGCATGGCAATACACTCCAGCATTCCTGCCTGGAGAATCCTATGGACAGAGGAGCCTGGCGGGCTACAGTCCACGGAGTAGCAAAAAGTTGGACACAACTGAGCAAGTAACACATTCATGGAGGAGGGCAGCAGTGGGGAGGTAGAGAGAGGGTCTTAGGATTCAGGGAACCTGGACATGTGAGCTCCAAGGCCACGCTATTGCAGCCCCAAAACAGATGCAGTCATAGGTGGCAACAGGGGGGCCATGTTGGAGAAGCAAAAATACTCACTCTTAACCCCAGCAGGCCCTGCACACACCCTACTATAACTCAGTCTACTTTCCTGTACAGTGGACATCCCGAAACAAAACACACGTCCGTAAAAATACATGCAAAAATGGCACTCTGATACTTATGTACAAGTGTCCAGTGTGCTAGTATAAATTCAAACTCCAGGCAAAATGACCTCCTTGACCTTTTTAGTGGCCTAATCAGCAGATCTCCCTTGAGAAGGGCTTCCTCCTATCATGATTGTCTTTTTTCTTGCATAGCTGTTTTTTCCTTGACTACTATGTAATGGTTAAAAAAAAAAATGAAAGAAAGAAAAAGAAAAAAAGCAACCCTACGAAATAGAAGGCACTTTGAAATCACGAGGACTGCTCCGTTCTCTGTCAAGTCCTGCTACCCTGGCCAACAGTGAGGCTTTGGGATAAAGTTAGGCCTGTGTGAAGGATGAATGGGTCCAGTCTGTTTCCTGCAGAGCTCTGCCGTGTGGATGGGGCCAGAGTCGTCACTTGGTTCATAAGCTTTAATAGAGCGTCTTTCATTCAAAGATCCCAGGACACTTCACAGCTGCTAAAATGATCCTAAGCAAATATTTGTAGCCACACAGTACAGGTGGGTCTATGGAGGCACCAAGAAGAAAAAAAAGGACTGACCAAAGACCCCAAGAGTCAACTGCAGAGGCAGGTCCAGATTCCAGGACCTGGACCCATTCAGAGCTCTGCCTGCAGGCCCAGGCCTAGAAAGGACCACTGGGGCTTTGTGATGGAGATGAGACTTGACCAAACAAATCTGAGATCCATAGTAGCAGCCAGATGTGAGCCCACCAGGTCCTAATCCTATGTTACTCGAGCACTTGTGCGTGGTGAGTTGGTGACCTGCTGCTAACAGTGGTTGGGAGCTTTAATAATTAAAGCCCTCTAATTAGATTGACAGCATCTGTCAGACTGAGCTCATGCACTAGAGTGTGTTCTGTGTTCCTGGCAAATTCACATTCAGCTTCAATTATCCTCATTTCCTATGTGCTGGGGCCAAAAAGACCAATGTAAAAAACAGTCACGTGACCATATCGCCAAGATTAGGGCAGACACGATACAATCCACCTGCGTAGGCTACAGGCTGGGGTCCAAGTCAGGGGGGGAAGAGAGAAGATGGAATGTTATGGTCTGAATGTTTACATCTCCCCGCTTATTCATGCCATGAATTCTTAACCCCTAAAGCTGATAATATTAGTAGGTGGACTACCAGCTTTGGCTTCACTGGTGACTCAGTGATGAAGAACCCACCTGCCAATGCTGGAGACGCAGGTTCAGTCCCTGGGTTGGGAAGATCCTGTGGAGGAGGAAATGGCCACCCACTCCAGAATTCTTGCTTAGAAAATCCCAGGGACCAAGGAGTTTGGCAGGCTACAGTCCATGAGGTCTTGAAAGAGTCAGACATGACTTGGCGACTAAACAACAACAATTAGTAGATGGGGCTTAGGAAGAGGTGACCAGGTCCTGAGGGTGAAGCCCCCATGAATGAGATTAGAGCCCTTATAAGAGACCCCCAAGGAACTCCTTTGGTCCTTCTGAAATGTGAGGACACAATGGGAAGTCTGTGACCTGGAAGAGGGACCTCACCCAACATGCTGACATCATGACCTTGGACTTCCAGCCTCCAGAACTGTGAGCAAGAGATTTCTGCTCTTTGTAAGCCACTAGGTCTGTAGTATTTCGTTACAGCCACCTGAAGGGACTAGGACAAAGACTGTACTTTGATGGGTCCTTTGGGATGGGTGCTGCTCCATTCTTGCCACTGCTGACCTGAAAATAAACAAAACGCCACAAAACATAGAGCCATGACCTAGGGGCTCCTTCTTTGAATTGGCCACACTGGGACTGATTAGCTGAAAGACAGACAAAGCAGGAAGGATTCAGGAGGAAGGATGGGAAAGAGAGAAAGACTAAGGACTCCAAGACTCATGATGGGCTGCCTGACACTAACAGTACTTCTCACCTGATTTTCTCCCCAGAGATTGGTTTGTTCTGGAGCTTCTCCCAAGGGCAGGATCTCAGTTGAGATCCCCCTGGATAACAGGAACTCAGAGGAGCTCAAAAACGTGTAGGCAACTGCCAACATGCTTATGGGAGCTCAAGGGCCATTTTGATACCAAATAGTGGTTATGAATTCAGATTCAGCCTCCTCCATTACTAGCTGTGGGATCTTGGTTAAGTCACATCATCTTTCTATGCCTCATTTTTCTGGGCACATGTAGTATGTGCTTGCCAGGATTCTGAAGGAAGAAATTGATAGAGTGAAGCACTTAGGGCTTGGTTGACAGTACGAACCCAATAAATGTCAGCCATTATTATGACTATGATGTAGCAAGCTCAGCATACCCCAGAACTTATTAGATTTCTGGTTCCTCTTCAATGCAGATCCAATTCGCTCTTGGGTCCAATTTAACTTAGGAATTAGACACATAAGACGTAATTTCCCAATTAAAGGGCTTTAGCCAAAAGACCACATTTGTTGGCGGGTGAGGAAGGAAGCTGGGCTTTGCCAAGTGGTACTCTCATCACTGATGTTTTGCTGGGCATCAGCCAAGGCTGGCCCTGGGTACCCTGAGAGACAGGCCAAATTTGCTTACAGGGAGCTTCTCCCCTTTGGTGCCCACCTTCCCAGGCCCACCCAGGATCTATGACCCCGGAACCCCCCAGGGAATGGGCATGGGTGGCAGCCTTCCAGTATCGATTAATCATCAGATCTGCCATGAATCAGGGAGCAAGGGCCAGCCCGGCGGGGAGACCCATGGCTTGAGGCCACGGTGGGAGAGGTGGCCAAGGTGAGAGCCAGAACCCAAGAGGGGCGGACCTCAGTGCTAGGATTTGTCTCAGCAGGTCCTGGGCAATGGAAAAGCATATTGTATACATAAAGGACCACCCAAATGTTAAGGGGCGCTATTCTATAACTGTTACTACTTTCCATTCAAAAACCACACTTGTTTAGTATCCATGCAACAGGCAACACAGCAAAGAAAGCCTGAGATCTCTGGGTGTGCCCCGCCTCAGTGGCTGACACACGTGTGACCCCAGGGAAGTATCAAAGCCCCCCTTTCAGAGCCTGACCTGTCCCTCTGTGAAGTCCCAGGACAACAGGGTCTTTGATGAACAGACGGTGACAACATAAAGCGTCTGGCCCGTAGCAGAGAGTCAGCCGGGTCTGCGGTCCCTTTTCTCTGGTGAAGACACGAGGTACTTTTTCCACATAGAAATGGAACTTCCTAATATTGGAAAACAAGCCTGACCCCAGAGAAGGCGTCACTAGTAAGTGATTTTCACAGCATCTTTTCTCTCCTTCAAGTCCACGCAGGGAGAGACTATTGATTTCAGCATGGTTCAGACACCAGCTGGAGTTGCTCACAAAAAGTGGGGTCTAGGGATGTTTTCCATGTGTGGGGTGTTTTTGTTGACTATCCTGTCTCAATGGACTCTGCCCAGCAGGAACCTCCAGGTATGTGTTGAAAGGGCAGAAGGAGCTTGCCAGGGAAGTCCAGCGTGCTGGGAGCCTCAGTGCCAGGCTTTGTGTGTTGGCTGGAAGGCTTTCCCGGGCGATTAATGACCACAGCAGACAACTCCACTGGCCCAGGAAGGAGGAGGGGTGGCCGGGTACGGAGGGAGCACCGCTCTCACGTCCCCTGAACACAGCCAGCACGCCCATGGCTTCTCACATGTCCCCTGGCCTGGGCTGCTCCCTAGCCTCCAGGCAGCTGGCCTGGGATCTGAGAAGCCTCTTTGCGAAATCACCCACACCCTAGAGGCCCGGGCAGGTGTTTGTCACATGTGGGGATGGGAGTGTGCGGAGGTGGCATGGGTTTATTATTTCAAGATCAAGCTGATTGGCTTCCCTCTATGCCCTGACCTGCTTCAGTTGTGCTAACGACACCACCTCATGGACAGACCTACTCACTACAGATGACGTGGGTTCCCCCCCGACCCGCACCCCCGGCAATGTTCTCTGGGAAAATGAACTCTTCTCCAGACATCCACAGCAACCGTCTAGGCCTGCGGGAATAGGAAGGAAGTTGGGAGCTCCAGGAACTTCAGCGTCAGCATTTCTATATTGTCTGGAAGCTTCCTGTGGTGGTCAGGGACCGCAGAGGACAACCCAAGGAAGAGCAAAAGGAACAGCCCAGGGAAGAGCAGCCCAGGAAAAATATCCATAGGTAGTGTGAGTAGATCAGACCCATGGTCCCAGAGATTATGTAAATAGATAAACAGAGAGGTGGGGGGGCTTCCCAGGTGACTCAGGGGTAAGGAATCCGCCTGCCAATGCAGGAGACGTGGGTTTGATCCCTGAGTCAGGAAGATCCCCTGCAGAAAGAAGTGGCAACCCACTCCAGGATTCTTGCCTGGGAAACTCCATGGACAGAGGAGCCTGGCGGGCTACATTCCATGGGTTGACAAAGTCAGACACAACTGAGTGACTAAAAACAACAAATAGATAGATGCCTTAGGACTTGTAACCAATGTGAAGGAAGAGGATAGGTTGGTCTCCTCATCTGATGAGTGACGTTGGTCTCAATGATCTTGATGTTTCCTTTCAGGGTCAGCAATCTCTAATGCTCAATGAAAAAAATCTATAAAAAGTCTGAATTAACTTTAGCAATCCTAATTGAGTTGTTAAAACAATGACACAGAGAATCCCAAACAGTGGAAGATCAAAAAAAAAAGTTTGTGTTTGATTCAGAAATGCAGATGGACCATGCTTTGTGTCATATTGAAATATTGATTGTTTTGCAGAGAACTAAGAGGGTCCTGGGAAATGAATAATTCATATTAATAGTAGTTTGCCTTCTATGACCACTAACGGTGGTCAGCTGAGGATGGAGTGTGTGCTTGAGAGATATGGATCCATTCACTGGTTTGACAATTATCTATTGAGAGTCTGCACCCAGCCCTCACCCTGGGAGAGTGGATATGTTCTGCCTTGCATCCGTGCATGCTAAATTGTTTCAGCTGTGTCTGACTCTGTGACCCTATGGACTGTAGCCCACCAGGCTCCTCTGTCCAAAGGATTCTCCAGGCAGGAATGCTGGAGTGTATTGCCATGCCCTCCTCCAGAGGATCTTCCTGACCCAGGGATCGAACCCATGTCTCTTATGTCCCCTGCGTTGACAGGCAGATTCTTTACCACTAGCGCCACCTGGGAAACCCATTCTGCTCAAGGGAGCATCCTAAAATGCAGATTCCAATTTAGTAGGCCTGCCTGGGGTGGAGCCCAGCATTTTTAAAAGGTTTCCAAGGGAAATCAGACACATGTGTGCAGTAAGACAGGTGTCTTATAAGATTTTCTGCTGGTTGTTGGAGGAGGGATCCAGATCTTAAAAGCAGTGCAGTTCAAAGGTTGGGGACAGTCCAAATGTTAGAAAGGAAGGCATAGCTTTCTTAGAAGATGAGGGTCAGACCGTCTGAGAATAGAATGCTGCTGTCATTAAAATGTTTGTGGATAGTTGAGAATTAACAGTTAGGGGGAAAGGAGGGACGGTAAAGGAGTTCTCCAGGCAACAGGACCCGGGCATTGTGATGTCAGCGGGGCTATTAACATGCAGCGACGGTTCTGAAAAACAGACTCTCATCTCAAGGCTCTGGCCTTTCCATCCTTTGAATTGAGGTTTGCCTTTGACTTAATGGAACAATTTTCTTCTGGTGCCACAACAGCCATTTCATTCCAAGATGGATTGCAATGTGAACTGATCTTTTTCCATTTCGTGTCCCAAACCGCAGCACAATTAGTTTCTAAATAAATGCCAGAGGCTTCTGGGGGAGGCTCTGATTGCGAGGCTGGAATAACAGTGGGCAGCCACAGAGCGGGTCCGTGCTGGCTGGTTCCTACCAGGGCTAAGAGGTCCTGATGCCCCCATCCTACTTCCATACCTGGATTTCCTAAGAGGCATCCACGCTGATGAGCCCTGATTGAACATTTTGGTTGCAAAGTGGTTTCGGGGACAGTAAGAAGATGGAGTTTGTTTGGAAAGTCAGCATACGTTTTAAGGTAAACACACATCGCCTCTGCCAAAAACAGTTGTGTCTGCTTCCAGGAACTCCTGATCCCGTGTCTTGACAGACTCTGATTGCATGGGGAGATGACTCCCACCACGCCCCAAGCTCTGATGTGAGTGAGGACAGATGTTATGGGTTGAAATGTGTCCCCAGCCTTCCAAATTCATACGCCAATGTCCTAACCCCTGGTCCCTCAGTATGTTACCTTGTTTAGAAATAGGGTCATTGCAGATGTAATGAGATGAGAGAGCATACTGGAGGATTGCTCAGTCACTCAGTTGTGTCCAACTTTTTGTGATCCCATGGACTGTAGCCTGCCAGACTCCTCTGTCCATGGGATTTCCCAGGCAAGAATCCTGGAGTGGGTTGCCGTTTTCTCCTCCCGCATAGTGGAGGAGGGTGAACCCTAATCTAATCTGAGTGATGTCCTTGCTGCTACTGCTGCTAAGTCACTTCAGTCGTGTCCGACTCTGTGTGACCCCATAGACGGAAGCCCACCAGGCTCCCCTGTCCCTGGGATTCTCCAGGCAAGAACACTGGAGTGGGTTGCCATTTCCTTCTCCAATGTGTGAAAGTGAAAAGTGAAAGTGAAATCGCTCAGTCGTATCCAACCCTTAGAGACCCCACGGACTGCAGCCTACCAGGCTCCTCCATCCATGGGATTTTCTAGGCAGGAGTACTGGAGTGGCTTGCCATTGCCTTCTCCGAGTGATGTCCTTACAAAAGGGGAAATCTGTGAAGATGGAGGCATGGTCTGAGCTGATGCTTCTATTGGCTTGGCAAAAAAGTTTGTTTGGGTTTTCTATTACAACAAAAACCCAGACAAACTTTTTGGTCATCTCAGTACAAACAAAGGTGGCCAGCAGACACCAGCAATCGGGGGAGAGACATGAACACACATCCCCTTGCAGATCTCAGCAAGACCCAACCTTGCCCACACCTTGACCTCAGGCTTCTAGTCTCTAGAAATGTGAAACAATACGCTTCTGTTGTTTAAGCCTTTCGGTTTGAGGACTCTTTCAGAGCAGCCCTAGGATACTAATACAATAGACTGAAATAGAGTTCAGTTCAGTTCAGTCGCTCAGTCGTGTGACCCCATGAATCACAGCACGCCAGGCCTCCCTGTCCATCACCAACTCCCGGAGTTCACTCAAACCCATGTCCATCGAGTCAGTGATGCCATCCAGCCATCTCATCCTCTGTTGTTCCCTTCTCCTCCTGCCCCCAATCCCCCCCCCCCCAGCATCAGACTCTTTTCCAGTGAGTCAACTCGTCGCATGAGGTGGCCAAAGTATTGCAGTTTCAGCTTTAGCATCAGTCCTTCCAATGAACACCCAGGATTGATCTCCTTTACAATGGACTGGTTGGATCTCCTTGCAGTCCAAGGGACTCTCAAGAGTCTTCCCCAGCACCACAGTTCAAAAGCATCAATTCTTCAGTGATCAGCTTTCTTCACAGTGCAACTCTCACATCCATACATGACCACGGGAAAAACCATAGCCTTGACTAGACGGACCTTTGTTGGCAAAGTAATGTCTCTGCTTTTTAATATGCTATCTAGGTTGGTCATAACTTTCCTTCCAAGGAGTAAGTGTCTTTTAATTTCATGGCTGCATTCAGCATCCGGAGTGATTTTGGAGCCCCCAAAAATAAAGTCTGACACTGTTTCCACTCTTTCCCCATCTATTTCCCATGAAGTGATGGGACCAGATGCCATGATCTTTGTTTTCTGTGTGTTGAGCTTCAAGCCAACCTTTTCACTCTCCTCTTTCACTTTCATCAAGAGGCTTTTGAGTTCCTCTTCACTTTCTGCCATAAGGGTGGTGTCATCTGCATATCTGAGGTTATCGATATTTCTCCCAGCAATCTTGATTCCAGCTTGTGCTTCTTACAGTCCAGCGTTCCTCATGATGTACTCTGCATATAAGTTAAATAAGCAGGGTGGCAATATACAACCTTGATGTACTCCTTTTCCTATTTGGAACCAGTCTGTTGTTCCATGTCCAGTTCTAACTGTTGCTTCCTGACCTGCATACAGGTTTCTCAAGAGGCAGGTCAGGTGGTCTGGTATTCCCATCTCTTTCAGAATGTTCCACAGTTTATTGTGATCCACACAGTCAAAGGCTTTGGCATAGCCGATGAAGCAGAAATAGATCTTTTTCTGGAACTCTCTTGATTTCTCCATGATCCAGCGGATGTTGGCAATTTGATCTCTGGTGCCTCTGCCTTTTCTAAAACCCGCTTGAACATCTGGAAGTTCACGGTTCACATATTGCTGAAGCCTGGCTTGGAGAATTTTGAGCATGACTTTACTAGCGTGTGAGATGAGTGCAATTGTGCGGTAGTTTGAGCATTCTTTGGCATTGCCTTTCTTTGGGATTGGGATGAAGATTGACCTTTTCCAGTTAGGCACTCATAATATTAAATATTTTTCTGTATGTGTCCCTGGAAAAATCATTTAATCTCTATAAAAAGTGAAAGTTGGAGCAAGTGGTTAATGAAATTCCCTGCATTCTGTGAAGGTGACGCCTTCTTCATTCTCAGAGATTCTGATGTATTGATCAACCAAGGGTCATTTTGTCAATCACACCAGCCAAGTGAGGGCTGAGAAACAACACCCACATCCACAGGAGGCTGAGGACAGGTGGAGGAGATGGAGTTCAAACTACAAGGTAACCAAGCAGAACCTTAACCCTGTGTGGCCTCAGATGCTAAAGAGAGACTGGACCCTGCCTTGGAGGGCGGGGCCCCGGGAGCAGAGGTCATTCTTGGCAGGAGGCTAGGACAGCCCCGAGGGGCTGACGGTGTCCCCCAGGCTCCTTCTCCTGCAGGGAGCGTGGTCTAGAAGCAGTAGGTAGGAGTCAGGCTGAGACCGCTGGCCTGAGTTTCCATACCCCCAGGTAAGCAGTTAGCAAAGAAAGGTCAAAGAGGACCGTTCACTAACCGAGGGAGGCAGATCAAGTGACTTTCTGGAATATTTGTTGAAGGAGTCCCTTGGTAAGTTGGCAGGTAGGAGCCCAGAGTCATTGTAACTTGGGTATAAAGGAAATGTGGCTTCACATTGCCGTCACTGGTAGGTAGAATGTGGACATCGGGGTGACATGTCCTGTGAACAGGACAGAGCAGGAGCCAGTCCATGCTGCTCATTAGTGATTTCCCTAGTCAGGGCCCTGCGCCTTGTAAACCATCAATTCACTGCATGAAAGAAGGACGATGAAGTAGGAATTTGTTCCAGGAATGTGAGAAACAATTAGCCAATTTAGTCATTAGGGCCATGTTACCCTTCTAGACTCAACTTTAATTAGCTGCTTATTTGAATTAAGTAGTTAATCACTACATTGATTCTATTTAGTGCATGTTGGCAAAGGATAATGTGTATGACCACAAAGGTTAGCTTAGCAATTCGAGAATTTGAGTAGGAGAGGCAGAGTTAAACATCCCCATGTTATCAGTCGCCAGATCTCAACCAGCTCTCTGATATGTGTAAAGTTCTGTGCTGGATGCTTGTAATCAATGTTCAGGGTCATGTAGAAAGTGGCCAATGATTATTCTTCAAAATAGTGCAGTAAGCAGAAACCCCACGCTCCCCGAACAGCCTCTGTTTTCTCTGTTTTTGTACACGTGGTTTTTCTCTTCCAGAAATGCCCCATCTTACAAAATCATTCCTTGAGGCTTCTTTCTCCAGTGACTGTATCCACCTATCACCTCTGGATCTGCTGAGTAGGAGTACTTCCTCCTTTGCATGCCCATCATTCATCACCAGTGTCTTCCGGAACTCGTACGAAATCTTGTATTCTAGTTCACCACCATTTGCCTCATCTCTTTAACTAAATTATATGTTCCCTGGTGTGGTGGATTGAATAGTATCTACCCTCCAGAATTCCTGTCCATCTGAAACCTCAGAATGTGAACTGATTTGCCAAGAGGCTCTTTGCAGTTATAATTCGTTTAGGATCTTAAGAAGAGATTATGCTGGCTTTAAAGAAGTCCCTAAATCCAATGACTGGTGTCTTTATAAGAGAAAGGAGAGGGAGATAATGGTCATAGCAAGACACAGAGCAAAGATGACCTGGGAAGACCAAGGCAGAGATCAGCCACAAGCCAAGGAAAGCCAGGAGTCACCGGAAGTTGAAGTCCTCAAAGGCAAGGAAGACTCAACCTTCCCTTGGACTTTGGTAGTAAAGATGCTGACACCTTCCTTCCAGATTTACAGTCTCCAGCTCTGTGAAAGAAGAAATTTCTATTGTTTGAAACCACCACGTTTGTGGTAATTTACTATGGCAGCCCACGGAATTAATATACCTAAGTATAAGGTGATGATGCAAAGGTAATTCGTTTGCATGATGGGTACCATGTTATTATTCTGAGTCACAAGTGAAAGGTGCTCAGTCATGCCTGACTCTTTGTGACCCCATGGATTATACAGTCCATGGAATTCTCCAGGCCAGAGTACTAGAGTGGGTAGTTGTTTCCTTCTCCAGGGGATCTTCCCAACCCAGGGATCGAACACAGGCCTCCCACATTGCTGGTGGATCCTTTACCAGCTGAGCCACAAGGGAAGTCCATTATTAGTCACAAACCATGGGCAAATCACTATTTCAATTGGTGTTTATAATAAATTATTACATCAACTGCTCTAGACTTCTATAGCAATGCTTTCCCTGCTAAGGTCCCTCAAGAATAGGAAAAAACAAAAGCCCAGGAAGATTTCAGACCAGAACCTGTCAGCACAGGGCTATTCCTTTGACATCTTGCCTCAATGTCATTCCCTGGCATTGCGAGTTATTTAATGTTTACGTGGTGATATCTGATCTTTCCTTCTACTGTTTCCCAGTGGCCACCAGAGCTCTCTCATTCAAACACAAGCTGGTGTGAAACCAAAGAGAAGGCAGTGACACCGCAGGGCACCACACAGCTGTGCTTTCTAGTATTTGCCCAAATGGCTTCCTAGGGTAATAGCGATCACTAAAGCACTCTGTTTTGAGTAAGCAACCTCTATTTTAACCACAGATGGCTCTGAGCATTGTGGCCCTATAAGTGATTCTAGAATGGCACATCCCTTCTCAGCCTGGGCAACCCAGTGTGGGAGTGTGCACTCAACAGCACGGATTACTGGTGTTTTTTTGGCAAGGCCAAGGCAGCTGCTCTCAGGGTGGGCTGGGAATGCAGCCACGATGCATTTATAAAGCAGACCTCTGCGCTTAAGGCAGAGAGTAACATGTATTGCTTCCTGGAAAACTGGACTCCATAGCTGAATCTGGGTCTGCTGCCCAGCGCCACGCTATCCTCAGTCTGGAGGGAAGCAGTGTGCTCCATCATGGCCATTATCAGGTCTTTGGTGGTTTTATTTTTTAAAAATCCTGTGCTTTGGAGTTTGAGAAGAGAGCAGGAATAGTCTATGCCTTTGAATGAATCATCTCAGACACATGGCTCTGCAGCAATGTATTCGTATTGATGAGTGTAGTGTGCCTGGTCCCATCTCCACCCGCCTATCTCCTCTTGACCTCTTACCGCAGAGCAACTCAGGAGAAAGGATGAACAGACTGGTGAAGAAACCGGCTCTCCCATATCAAGTCCCTGCAACCTCTTGAGTGTCTACTGCCAGAAAGAGGAGCTAAGGCAAAGAGGACGACTCGGGGTGAAGGAAGGCAACCCCAGCACTGTCCATGTTATCCTGGGGGTGGGGTGGGGGTCGGCACTCAGCCGCAGTGGCAGATGGAAGTCCAAGGGGACACCCCTACTTTTGGTGCTCACTCAAGGGAACACCCTGCTTCCTGAGTCACCCAGTGCTTCCTGCCCCTCCAGGGGCCACATCATAAGAGGTATGTCTCACTGGGTGGTAAGATTCATGCCAACTGGCGAAATCACCACCCAGACTTGTTAAAAAACTCTTGATGTCAAGCTGTTAGTGGCCACACTCCCACTGTCCTTTTTTTTTTTCTTTTCTTTTCTATTTTATTGGAGGCAAATTACCTTACATTAATATATTGGTTGGTTTTGCCATACATCGACACAAATCCGCCCCGGGTGCACATGTGTTTCCTTTCTTGAACCCCCCTCCCACCTCCCTCCTCCCCATATCCTCCCTCCTCCCCATATCCTCCCTCCAGGTCATCCCGGTGCACCAGCCCCAAGCATCCTATATCACGCGTCGAACCTGGACTGGTGATTCATTTCACATATGATAATATACATGCTACAATGCCGTTCTCCCCAATCATCCCACCTTCACCCTCTCCCACAGAGTACCAAAGACTGTTCTAATACCTATGTCTCTTTTGCAGTCCCGTATACAGTGTTTCCCTGGTGGCTCAGAGGTTAAAGCATCCGCCTCCAATGCGGGAGACCCGGGTTCGATCCCTAGGTCGGGAAGATCCCCTGGAGAAGGAAACAGTAACCCACTCCAGTATTCTTGCCTGGAGAATCCCATGGACCGAGAAGCCTGGTAGGTTACAGTCCACGGGGTCGCAAAGAGTCGGATACGACTGAGCGACGGAACGAGCGAACGATACAGGGTTCAGGTTACCATCTTTCTAAATTCCATATATATGCGTTAGTATACTGTATTGATGTTTTTCTTTCTGGCTTACTTCAATCTGTATTCCGTTCCGTTCCATCGCTCAGTCGTGTCCGACTCTGTGCGACCCCGTGGACTGTAGCCTACCAGGCTTCTCCGTCCATGGGATTCTCCAGGCAAGAATACTGGAGTGGGTTACCGTTTCCTTCTCCAGGGGATCTTCCCGACCCAGGGATCGAACCCGGGTCTCCCGCATTGGAGGCAGACGCTTTAACCTCCGAGCCACCAGGGAAGCCCCTCACTCTGTATAATAGGCTCCAATTTCATCCACCTCATTAGAACTGATTCAGAAGCATTCTTTTTGATGGCTGAAAAATACTCCATTGTGTATATGTACCAAAGCTTTCTTATCCATTAAAGTTAGCCTTTAGTCTCACACATGGAAACTCTAAGATTGTCCACAGGAGTAGTTCTCATCGTATGACTCACTCACAAGCAGTGGTCTCTGAAGGCTCTGCAGATGACCACAGACTGATTTCTCACAGGACAGGGAGACTGGCTCATCTTTCTGTATCTTCAAAAGCTTTCTTACTCCAAGATCGTCCCCACGGACATGTACATCTGACTTGACATAGCTCATCTTCAAATCAAAAACAAACAAATGTTCCCTTGACCTACATTCCCACACAACCATGGTACATGGCTCTGTTTCTCCTTAGAGTGCTGTCACTTCAGTAACATCCTACTCTTTTCAGTCCCATGGACTGTAACCCGCCAGGCTCCTCTGTCCATGGGATTCTCCAGGCAAGGATACCGGAGTGGGTTGCCAGGCCCTCCTCCCAGGGGATCTTCTTGACCCAGGCACTGAACCCTCATCTCTTATGTCTCCCACACTGGCAGGCAGGTTCTTTACCCCTAGCGCCACCTGGAAAGCCCCTCTCCTTAAAGTAAACCTCCTGGAACATTGTAAGCTATCACTGTCTCCATCCTCTCAGCCTCCATTCTCTCCCAACTCTTCATTCCCAACTCTATCAGAGGGGAACCACTGACTCCACTTACTTAATCCGGAGACCAGTTCTCCATTCGAGCAGTATTGTCACGGTTGACCCCTCCCACCTTCTTAAAACGTTTTCTTCCCCAGGGTCCTAGGAGACCATGCTTTCTTGGTTTTCCTCCTCCCTACCCTACTGCTGTTGTTGATTTCATTCTCATCTGCCCAGCATCTTAATGTTAGAGTCCGCTGGGATGGAATCTTCAGAGTTTTTCTCTTGCCTTCCCTCCCTTTTCCTTCTCTTCCCTCTGCTCTTCTCCTCTCCCATCTCTGCACCCTCCTCTCCACTCTTTCTCCAGGTAATCTCTTTCAGTCTCCTACCACCTACATATTCACGGCTCCCAATTCTGTCTTTCCAGTCCTCATCTTTCCCTAAGGAAGCTGTCTCCATGACATCTCTGCTTGGACGTCTAATAGACACCTCCAATTGCATGTGTTGGCATCCCTCCAAAGCCTATTTCTCCCCCGGGATGCTTGTGTGAGGCAAATGGCTCCATCATCTACCAAGCTGCTCAGGTTAAAACTTAAGAATCGTTTATCTTTTATTCCTTCCAGCTCCCCGCCCCCGGCAGTTGTTATCTCACATTCAATGCCATCGTCCTATTAGCTCTAACTTCAGAATATATCCCAGACTCTAATTACCTCACCACATCCTTTGCTACAGCCCTCATCCGTCATCATCTCCCTCCTAGCCCACAGCACCAACTCCTCTGTGTGTCCAACTTCCCCTACTGTACTGCGTTCTCTCCCTAACAGGCCAAATAACCTCTTAAGAGTGTAAATCTGCTACTTTGCCCTCTTGCTTAAATCCTGTTAATGGTGTCTAAACACAGAGTAAAATTTAGGCTGCTTGCCATGTATGTAATCTGAGCTCTGTCCACATGGTCTAACCCAGTCCTCCTTGCCTCCATTCTCATCCTGTTTATTAGGTTCAGTTACACTGGCCTTTTTTCTAGACCTCAGACACCCCTCGCTTGTTCCTGCACCAATGTCTTTGCATTTGCCGTTCCTTCTGCCATGAATGCTTCTCCCCCTGACCTCGGCATAATTAACCCTGCACCCTTCAATCCTCAGCTTTATTGCCACCTCCTAAAAGAGAACTTCCCCAACTTCAGTTTAAAGAAGGTTCCAAACCTCTTCATTCTCCATTTCATTACACTATTTTCCTACATGTTGATGAACACTCTTTTCTTAAAATGATCTTCTTATTGATTTATAGCTTATTTTTGTCTTCCTACACTGGATTATAAAACAGCAATCTTGTCTGTCTTGTTCACTGCTACTTCCTTAACTTATACTAAACCAGAGCTCATATCATATGTTCAATAAATATTTGTTGTGTAAGGAAATGCTCAATAAATTCTCTAGTGTGTTTCTGATTCTGGTTTGAAGCAACATGGCTTCTAAATCTGGCAGCACAGAATTACCTAGACATATTTTTAATAATTCAGACTCTTGGGCCCTATTGATGTGCCACTGAGAGTGTCCTGATCTTTCCATTCACTCTGATGAAAAGTCTTGAATTGGCAAAGGCAAGATCAGGGGGTTAAGATTCAGGTTAATGTAATTTGCGTTAAGCGGTCATATGAGTCCTTTGTTCCACCAGAATAAAAAACCTTTAGAAACCACTAGACTGCAGTTGCGGGTGGGGTGGAGAGAGATGAAAAGTTGGACTCTGTGGTGTGGGTCTATCTGGCTGTTGAGAGTAGAGATCCAGTTTTACTGCTTTGGGAGCTGAGTCTGTGAATTCCCAGGACACCTCTTCATTCACAGAAAATCCTTTACTTCACATGTCCTTTACATGTCCTTCAGCTTCATGATCGAGAATCTGCTATTCAATATAGTAGCCATGATTTAAATTTGAATAAATTAAAATTAAGGTATTTGGATCAAATTTATTAAAATTAAGATAAAACAGAATGAAGAATTCCATTCCTCAGTCTCGCTGGCCACATTCTAAGCACTCACTCACTGCCTGGGCTAGAGCCTACAGTTTGACAGTGCGTTTCCATCAGTGTAGAAAGTTCTCTGGGTCAGTGCTGGTCTGGAAAATAGGCTCCTGGGACATTTGGGGCATCCACCTGCTGTTGTGATTGCTTTAAATGCCACCCTTGTCAGTCGTACACAGAAATTAAGCTATACCCTAGTTAAGGAATGGGTCTCATGAGGTCTGGGAATTTCAGTTGAGCAGGTGAGAAGCTGACGAAAACAGTTTGTAAAAACACACGCCAGCAGACTGGCCCACACACAGAGGAGATGCAGGTTTTCACAGAAATACCTTTGTTGCTTCCAAGCACATGGAGAAAGCACATCTCTGAGACATGGAGGACACTTGCCTTAGTTTGTTTTTCTTGAACTCTGAGCCCAAGGTCAGTCATGGGAATATCAGCAGGATTTGTTAGGTAACTGTTTCTTAGCCTTATATGTTATATCCCCAGTGAGAGGATCAGCCACTTAAGGCAGGGGAAATTACTTATTCTCTTATCTCCTCCTCGGCATTTCACATAGAGATGATAAACACGAGCACTTAGTCTAACTCGTACTATAATGAGCTCTGTACATGCCTCTTTTTGTTTGCTCACGAGGTTCTCAAGGGCAAGGATTATATCTTATTCCCTTCTCTGCAGCAACTGACACTGCATGATGTATAATTGTTTCTATACAAATCTTCACTAGATCAGATGGATATGAGAACAGATGGATGGATGGATGGATACATGGATGCTGAGCCACACTGATGGAAGAGTCCACATGGTAATTTTACCACATGGTAAAAGAATGGTAATTCTGTGATATTACCATTTCTAACACATCATTTCTCTTCTCGGGACTTCAGAGGAATTCAGTATTATTCTCTCTTCTGAAGACGAAGAGACAATCTGGTAAGTCAACAGTGAGAAGATGAACGAGGAGAAACTTTTCTGGTGTCATCAGAGCATCCTCATGGAACTTCACGGGGAAAGCCATTGCCTTTTCTTCTCTCTCTGATAGAAAGCCCAGCCAGGGGAAGAAGAGATTTAGCTCAGAAGGAAAACATAGAAGTAGGGCACTTTGATAAGAAACTGCATATGTACCTTGTGAAGCACTCACATCCTCAGAACATCTTGGGTTACTCTTTTAAGAACCCAACTTTGAGAGCTTATTATAGCTTTTAGAACCCTCTGTCCCCCCACATCTTGTCTCAGAGAAAGAGGAGAGTGAGATTGCATGGTGCGTCGCAGTGAAGCACACGAGATCACAAAACCAGGCAAAGGCCAGCTCGGAGCCACCTGGCAGAAGAGACAAGCTTGTCAGGGGCACATTCCTTGTCTCCTTGCCGATCATGACCACGAGGGTGGAAGAGCAATGGGAACTGCAACACTGCTTATTTAAGTAAGACGACATGAGTAGACTGGTCCCCCCTCCTAATATACTTTTTCGTATTAAATTATCAATTCTATAAGTATTGCTTGCTTTTCTTTTTTTGTAATTCTTTTCTGGCTATTAAAATAACCCACATTCATTATAGAAATATAGGAAGGTATAAAGAAAGCTAAAAATACTTGTAACCCTCCTATCCTGAGTTTCTGCTGCATATATTTTAGTGTGTTTCCTTCTTATCCTTTTCCCATGCATATTACAATATAAATAGGTATGGCTATATCTTTCTTTGAATAATGAGAATCACGGTCACACTTTGCTATTTGATTTTTATATTTGACAATGTATTATGATGAGTATATCTCCATGCCATTCAACATTTTTCAAAGCAGTTCACATATAGGTAAAAAAACTTTTTCTAAGGAGAAGGGGTAGTTAGGGAGTTTGGGATGGACATGTACACACTGTTGCATTTAAAATGGATAACCAGCAAGTACCTACTAAGGAGCACAGGGAATTCTCCTCAATGTTATGTGGCAACCTGGATGGGAGGGGAGTTTGGGGGAGAATGGATACATGGATATGTGTGGCTGAGTCCCTTTGCTGTCCATCTGAAACTGTCACAACATTGTTTATTTGCTATATCCAATAGAAAATAAAAAGTTAAAAAATATCCTTCACCCCTCCTGCAAGATGTATAGGCTGTAACTAAAGTATTATTTAGAGGAAATGTTATGGTTTCAAATTATTATATTAAGAAAGAAGAAAGGCTAAAAATTCACGAGTTAAACATTAATTTAAGAAGTCAAGAGGAGTAGCAGAATTAACAAAGATCCAAACAGGAAACTAAAGTCATGAACACTGGAATGTTTCAGATCTGCCAGTTGTATCTTTTATCATTCTGTACTTTGGACTCTTTGATCCTTATATTTTAGATGTGTCTCTTCTAAAAGAGCATTTAACTAGATATTTTAAATCTAGTCTGACATCTTTGACTTTTAACTGAGGCATTTAGTCTATTTTCATTTCAGTGTAACCACTGAAATGTTTTATCTAGATCAATTTTGTGTTTTGTAATTATCCTACTTTCTCTACAACTCTTTTTTTTTTTTTTGCCTCTTTTGGACTCATCTCTTTTCATTATTCTCTAGTACTTTGAAAGTAATAAATCTAACTCTCTTCTCCTAAAGCTTATCCTAGAATATTAATAAGCAAACTTATCATATTCTAAATGTAATTAATGATTCCCTCCTTCCATATATTATAAGAATTTTAAAACACTTTAATCCTATTACCCCTTCCAATTTACATCCTCTTGTTGGTGTGTGTTTTATTTCTATCTTCCTGTTACCCACAGACGTTTATTGTCGTTTTCTGCAGTGTTTTCTGGATCTATCCCTATATTTGCCACTTTCTGGGCCTATTATGCCATCTTTCATCTCAGTCTTTCCACTGAGATTATTTCCTCTGCCTCAGCCAAGCCTTTAGAATTTCCTTTAATCACAGTTCATTTTTCCTTACCTCAAAATGTTTTTACTTGGCTCTTCTTTTTTAAAGATATCTTCACTGCACATATACTTTGGGGTTGGCGGTTGTTTTCTCTCAGCATATTAAAAATATTGTCCCACTATCATCTAGCTTCTGTGATGGCTCTTATGAAATCAGTTGCAAATGTGTCATTTCTTTGTAAGTAACCTATCTTCTTTGCCTGATTTTTAGGTCCTCTCTGGCTTTAGTGTTCTGAGGTTTTATTATTGTATATATGGGTATGCATTTCTTTCTCTTTTTTCTTCTTTTAAAAATCCCGCTGGGTTCCTTGGGATGCCTGTCTCTGAAGAATGGAGTCTTTCATCAATTCTGATTACTTCTTTTTATCTCTTTGGACTGTGTAAAAAGTAAACTTCCGGTCTGCCTTCCAGTTTTCTAATTCTTTCTTCAGCTATGCTAATCTTCTCTTAAATCACCCACTGAGGCTTACAAAAAATGTTGAGTTGTGACATTTTTCATTTCTAGAAGTTCTAGTTGGATCTCTTCTCAAATCTGCTTGATAGCTTTTATATATTTTTTGTTCTTCACTTATAGGACATGTAAGGGGGCTGATTTGTGTCCCCTCAAAATCCATATACTGAGATCCTAAATGCCAGTACCTCAGCATGTGACTATATTTGGAGACAGGGCTTTTAAAGAGGTAATTAAAGTTAAAGGAGGTCATTGGAATGGGTCCTAATCCAATATGACTTTTATGAAGAGATACGGTGTCCTTTTAAGGAGAGATTAAGACACAGGACAGACATACACAAAGGAAAGATACTGTGAGGACAAAAAGAGAAGACAGCCGTCTGCAAAGCACCCAGAGACACCTCAGAAAGAATCACCCCAGCCAATACCTTGACCTTGATCTTGGACTTACAGCCTCCAGAACCGTGAGAAAGTAAATCTCCATTCTGTAAGCCACACAGTCTGAGGAACATAGTTATGGCAGCACTAGCAAACTCACACAGACCCCTACAGCTTCTTTTTCCTTTGAGTCAAGTTCAGAATAAATCAATATCTGAAACTTTTGGAGGCTGCATCTCTGGTCTGTTTTTTCAGCTGAATTATGCTTCAGTTCAGTCGCTCAGTCGTGTCCGACTCTTTGCGACCCCATGAACCACAGCACGCCAGGCCTCCCTGTCCATCACCAACTCCCGGAGTTCACTCAAACTCATGTCCATTGAGTCAGTGATGCCATCTAACCATCTCATCCTCTGTCATCCCCTTTTCCTCCTGCCTTCAATCTTTCCCAACATCAGAGTATTTTCAAATGAATCAGCTCTTCACATTAGGTGACCAAAATATTGGAGTTTCAGCTTCAACATCAGTCCTTCAAATGAACACCCAGGACTGATCTCCTTTAGGATGGACTGGTTGGACCTCCTTGAAGTCCAAGGGACTCTCAAGAGTCTTCTCCAGCACCACAGTTCAAAAGCATCAATTCTTCGACGATCAGCTTTCCTTATAGTCCAACTCTCACATCCATACACGACTACTGGAAAAACCATAGCTTTGACTAGATGGACCTTTGTTGACAAAATAATGTCTCTGCTTTCTAATATGCTGTCTTTTCATCTGCTTTTTAATAGGTTGGTTATAACTTTCCTTCCAAGGAGTAAGCGTCTTTTAATTTCATGGCTGCAACCACCATCTACAGTGATTTTGGAGCCCCTCAAAATAAATTCTGCCACTGTTTCCACTGTTTCCCCATCTATTTGCCATGAAGTGATGGGACCGGATGCCATGATCTTAGTTTTCTGAATGTTGAGCTTTAAGCCAACTTTTTCACTCTCCTCTTTCACTTTCATCAAGAGGCTCTTTAGTTCTTCTTCACTTTCTGCCATAAGGGTGGTGTCATCTGCATATCTGAGGTTACTGATATTTCTCCCAGCAATCTTGATTCCAGCTCATGCTTCATCCAGCCCAGCGTTTCTCATGATGTACTCTGCATAAAAGATAAATAAGCAGGGTGACAATATACAACCTTGACATACTCCTTTTCCTATTTGGAATCAGTCTATTGTTCCATGTCCTGTTCTAACTGTTGCTTCCTGACTAGCATACAGACTTCCCAAGAGACAGGTCAGGTGGTCTCGTATCCCATCTCTTTCAGAATGTTCCACAGTTTATTGTGATCCACACAGTGAAAGGCTTTGGCATAGTTAATAAGGCAGAAATAGATGTTTTTCTGGAACTCTCTATTATGCTTAGGGACCTACCATCATTGTGAATTTCGTGTGCTGATCTGATTTGTGCTGATGATGTGATCTGTGCTGATGAGCTCGTATTTTTCAAAAGCTTCATCTGTGGCAATTCTATGAGGCAAATCTGAGAGTATTCGCCTTTTCTATAGTGCCATGAACCTAGGACCACTTCCAACTCAGCAGGTCTCTATATTAATTCTCCACTTGAACTTTTGGGACTACCCAGATAATGTGGATTGAGGTTGGAAAATTATACAATGGCCTTGTGCTTATGAATAATCAAGGCAGAGATTTTGTACCTTGACCCAAGTACTGAGGTTGGATAAAGGAAGTTTGCCTTGCTGTCTGGATGGTGGTGGAGAGGGACAGCAAATATCCAATTCATGTCTCTTCACTGTGTGAAGCTCTTCTACCAGATCCCATACTTTGGGAGGTCCCAAGGTTTTTCTTTTCTTTCCTGTTTTTGGCCGCACAAACTGTGCGGCGTGCAGGACCTTAGTTCCCCAACCAAGGATCAAATCCATGCCCCTAGCCATGGAGGCTCAGAGTCATAGCCATTGGATACCAAGGGAAGTCTCTGTAGGCTTCTTCTTCATGTGACCTGACCACTGGAGTTTGACAAACGCCCTTTAGCTTTAGGGTTGCAAAGATAGTTCCAGAAGGAGAGGTTGTTTTTAGCCTGGAACCTTTGTCTGTTCTCTAAAAAGATAAGGCTAGCTTGTGCTGGGAAAATTTAACACTGCTGTCACCTCCATCTGCTGCTTTCCTGACCAGCTCAGTGAATCTTGCCTCTCATTAAGAGCTGGGTCTGAAAGGCAAGCATTTTCTGGAAGGCAGTTCTAGCTTGCTTGGCCATTGTTGTCAAGTCCTGGTCCACGCACTGACTGTCCTGTGCATGAGCTCCCCCGACCCTCCCCCCGACACACACACAATCACAGAGGGCTTTAGAGATCCTGGATTCTCACCACCACCTCTCCAATCAATTTTTCTCCATTTCCTACCTGCTTCTTTGAAAAAAAATCAATAAAAGAGCCATCTGTCTTGGGAGATATCTTGGTGACACTGTCCTCTTTCAGAAAGGGCCTGCAAGAGAGGCTAAATTCAAAGACAAAGTGAAAGTGAAAACCACTCAGTCATGTCCGACTCTTTGTGAGCCCGTGGACTATATTATACTCCCTGGAATTCTCTAGGCCAGAATACTGGAACAGGTACCCTTTCCCTTCTCCAGGGGATCTTCACAACCCAGGGATTGAACCCAGGTCTCCCACATTGCAGGCAGATTCTTTACCAGCTGAGCCACAGGGAAGCCCAAGAACATTGAAGTAGGTAACCTATCCCTTCTCCAGCAGATCTTCCCAACCCAGAAAACTGCATCACAGGTGGATTCTTTACCAGCTGAGCTTATCAGGGAATTTAAAGACACAACATCCCCAAAACTGTATGAAGACGGGGCTAAGGTTCTTGCATCTGCTGCACCCACTCAAGGAGAGCCTGTCAACTCTTATTCCAAGAGGATTTTTTTTTTTTTTTTTGGCTGCATTGCACAGCATGAGGGATCTTAGTTTCCTGATCAGGGATCAAACCTGTGGCCTCTGTGTTGGAACCATGGAATCTTAACCACTAGACCACCAGAGAAGACCCAGAGGGAATTTTTTTTTTTTTTAAAGCTTAAGCCAGTGTATGATTTGGGTCCCTGACTGGAAGGCTTTTTGAATCATCATAATACAAGGCAAGTGACTGAAGAGTGTCTACACACTCACTTGGCACTGCGTTTGGTTTCCCCGAGTGCAGAGTTGGACTCAGTCTCTAAGCTCTGTCTGGAAGCTCAGGGCATCCAGCATAGGATGACAGAGGCCACTGCCACAGAGCAAAAATCTTCCTGAGAGACGCTCTACTTCATCTGACGATTCTCCAGTTGTAGGTAAAACCTCCAGTATGATTTACGATTAGTTCCTTTTTAATGAAAAACGTATTTTATTTCTTAAAAGAATGCATTTTATTAAATAGGTAGTAGGCTGATAGTTATAAACTTCTTCCACATCTTAATGCATTTGTTTTTCATCTTTATTGCTGGTCAGATAGCCATAACCACCCTTCCCTCAGGTATCAAGAAAGGGCTTGCTGTTACACTAGAGGAAATAATTTATGAGTCTTTTAAGTGCATGTGACTTATTAATTTGCTCCCTAAATGCTAAAATACCATATTTATGATTAGTTTTTGAGTTTCTTTCTTTGGGGTTGTTCTTGTTGGAGAAGCCATAGGAACTGGGTGACCCCAGGACCAAGGGTCCCTCTTACTGGGCCTCATGGTGGACCAATTTGTTCAGGTTAAAGGAAAAAAAAGTTCAGACAATGGGCTTATTGACATGCCTTCTGACCTTTCTCATTAGCTGTTGTTGCCAGGCCCCTGTAGAGAGCCTCGGGCAATACCAAGAGAAGCTAAGCACATTTTCAAATTCAAAGTTAGGTCTGCAAAGAGCTGGGAGTGTGGACTTTCTCCTTGGGCAAGGGCAAGACTTGGCCCTCTCATGCCATTACCAGCCCTGCCTTGTGCTTTCAACAGGATAAATCAGGCCAATAAACTCTGCTGTTTGATGGAAGGTAAAAGGCATATGGCAAGCCACTCCAGTACTATTGCCTAGAAAATCCCATGGATGGAGGAGCCTGGTAGGCTGCAGTCCGTGGGGTCGCTAAGGGTCAGACACGACTATGCGACTTCACTTTCACTCTTCATTTTCACACATTGGAGAAGGAAATGGCAACCCACTCCAGTGTTCTTGCCTGGAGAATCCCAGGGATGGGGGAGCCTGGTGGGCTTCCGTCTATGGGGTCACACAGAGTCAGACACAACTGAAGTGACTTAGCAGCAGCAGCAAAAGGCAAAAAGGTGAATACTATTTAGGAGAGGAAAGATCAATTAATGTTTGGGAAATGCCTAAGTCAAAAGAATTCTTTTTCTATTCATGAATGTGGTCTGCTGCTGCTAAGTCACTTCAGTCGTGTCCGACTCTGTGTGACCCCATAGACGGCAGCCCACCAGGCTCCCCCGTCCCTGGGATTCTCCAGGCAAGAACACTGGAGTGGGTTGCCATTTCCTTCTCCAATGTGTGAAAGTGAAAGTGAAGTCGCTGAGTCATGTCTGACTCGTAGCGACCCCATGGACTGCAGCCTACCAGGCTCCTCCATCCATGGGATTTTCTAGGCAAGAAGTTTAAGTTTACTATGAGTCTCATGGGTCTAAAAAGCTTTTCAAGTATTTGTCAACAGATTAACTACTGATATATATGATTTTAAAAATGGTGGAATAAAATTCTGGAACATACAGGAACTAATATTTATAACCCCCAAACCATCCTGAAGAATATTTGGCACTGATTGAACTGGAGTGGGGTCTCCCTGGTGTCTCAGCCGTAAGAATCTGTCTTCAATGCAGGAGACACGGGTTTGATCCCTGGGTCAGGAATATCCCCTGGAGGAGGGCACAGCAACCCACTCCAGTATTCTTGTCTGGGGTATCCCATGAACAGAGAAGGGGAGCCTGCTGGGCTACAGTCCACGGGGTCTCAAAAGAGTCGAGCAAGACACAACTGAGCACGCACGGATGAACTAGAGCAGCAAGAACAGGGATGTCAACAACCACAGCAGTGCTTGGCACATGATAAATGTTGGCTGAATGTATAACGACACGTCAACTCTCCAGATCTAAGCAGGGCGCTAACATCTCTGAAAGAAAGTGAAAGAATTCTATAAAACCCAACCTGGGGTGCTATACTTGGAACAATTCAATTCCTAGAGAGGACACAGAGGAAAGAAGGACCATCTTCTGTAGTGATATTCTAAAGTTTCTGTTTCAGAATGGCAGGAGATGTATGGATAACACAGGATGGAATCCTTGAACCAGCCACCTGTGTGTTCTAAGACCTCCCTCCCTCAGCCCCTCTTCCTGCAGAAGAGAGGAAAGCCCCCAACTTAAAGCAGGTAGATATTCAGAGCAGATAGCCAAGCCCATTTGTGCAGAAAACCTAGACAATAATAATTATGAATAAATTTAAAAGCTGAGCTTCATAACCTAAGGATATGATTAAAGCAATGCTCAGAGGAAAAATATCAGGTTTAAGCACTTAGCATTAATAAATAAAAAGTAATCACAATAATGCATTGATTATTCAACTCAAGATGTCTGAAAAGAGCCCAAGGTAATTACAGAAAGGAAGACACAAGGAAAACATAATGCTGAGAGTTGAAATGAATAAATTAAAAAAAAAGATATCTGGCAGAAAAATAAATGAATCCAAAGCCTAACGCATTTAACTGAAATAGATAAACCATTATCCATTAGCTATTTTGGAGGGTGGATATCCCACCCTCCAAAAAACTGAGGGACAAAATACAAATCCATAACATTAGAGAGGAGAATGAGGAGATAGCACAAAAATGGAGGAAGTTTTGGGGAATAAATGATGCTAAATTATAAGCAAACGCATATAAAAACCTAAGGAGTTACTATTAACATATATGAAGTTGAAAATGTGTCTAGACGCCAGATCCAGATAAATTCACAAGTGGATTATTTTAAATCTTTAAGAAGTAGGTCATTCTAACACTTTAAAACCCTTTCTAGAGTAAGCAAAATATATGCTTCCAATGCCTTTGTATAAAACCAGTATAACTCTGATGCCAAAATTTGACACTGATGGTATATCATGCACACACAGAACTCACACATAGCAGATGAGTTCTGCTAATACATCTCATGCAAGAATCTTAAATAAAATATTGATGCATTAGTTAGGATTTTCTTTTTTGCATGACATACTTTCTAATAGTTCTTTGACCAGAGAGGAAAAAAATAGCTCTAACAGAAAAGAAAGAATTTAAATATTTCAATGATACAGAAAGGTATTATGGGAAAACTGACTTTTGATCATGACCTTTGACTCCAAGGTCAGTGTTAGAACCAACAGGTGAAAGAATATTAAATCAGAATCGAGAGGTGGACTGCAGGTCGAGATTGCTCACAAACCCAGAATTACGCTCTGCTTTCTCCAATCAGAAGCTTCTTTGGAACACAGTGAATGTTGTGGTTGGGTAAGTTCTTCCAAGAGGAGGCTGTGAGCCTGTGACCACATTTCCTCTTCCTGGTGGGTGACAGGGGCAGGGTGAGCAGAGGGGAGGGAGGGAGACGGGTCCATTCTCCGGAAGAATAAAGATGGAGTTTGTGCACGGGAAGTGGATTGACAGCAAAGAGGCGAGCTGTGACACCCTCGGGAGGCATGTCCCAAGCAGCCTCAGCCATAAGGAAAGGCCATCGTGGCTGGTGGTTGCTGACAAGACCTTCACTGGTTGGAGATTAGAGCTGAAGTCCTTTAACCAACTCCATACAAGCTTAGCCGACTGTGCTCTGTTTAATCCTCTTAGGCAAACAAGCCCTTCTCACCAGGCCTTGGACAGCGGCTCGTGCCAATTCTGGCCTCAAATGCCGGCCAGCTTTGGAAATTAGACCAGTCTTCTGCGAGCCCTGGGGGGGAAGTACAAGCGCTGGTTTGTGAGGTGTGGAAAGCCAATCTGCTTATGGCACAAGGCTTCCGGATAACCGCAGCCAAGTCCACAGAGGAAAAAACAGCCTCCAAGGTAACCAGGGTGGAGCCAAGAAAGAACGAGGTTGCCACCCACCCTTGACTCTGCCTCTCCTGGGCTGGCCAGGCCCTTGAGGGGACATAAGGAGAAGTGGTCCGGGCACAGGACCTGTGAGATCGGAGATTGAAACTGGCCTTTTGAGAGAACAGGATCAAAGCCAGAAACTCCCAGACACACTCGAGATGGCTCGTTTTCCCAGAGGGAGGCCTGTGTCACCTCCTGAGCCCCCGCGAGCTGTTGTTATTGTCTCATTTCAGGAATGGATGGAAAGTGAGTCCGGGTCTGAGACTTTCAGATTTTCAGTTGACAGGGTATGTGAAGATCTTCCTCTGAGTAATTTCTTTCCTAAATGGCTAGAAAAAGAAGGGACAGGGCTTCCCTGGTTGTCTAGTGGTTAACGATCCGCTTGCCACTTTGCCAATACAGGGACACAGGTTCAATCCTTGGTCCAGGAAGATTCCACATGCCTTGGAGCAACTAAGCCCATAGGCCACAACTGCTGAGCCTATGCTCTGCAACAACGGACTCCAGCAAAATAAGAAGCCTGTGCACCAGAATGAAGGCACAACACAGCCAAAAATCAATCAATCAATAAATCTTAAAAAAAAAAAAGGGATAAGGTTCAGCTTTTAATTGGGTTAAGATCTCAAAGTCTGGGTCGGTCTATTTGGTTAAGTATGCATTTATCACCCAATGTATTTAAGGTTCTTTGTTTTGGACTTGCCACCGGGTACAGTGTAAAGCAATGTTCCCTCAAATAAATACAATGCCTCAACTGGTATTTAAAATGTGGTGCAGCCACATTAAGAGGTAAAGGGATGTGCACTGTGAGTGGCAGCAATATGCCATCACAGGTTCAACATCTGTAATAAACGTGCCATGGAACTACAGAGCATTGACAGTGGGGAAGCTTTGGGTGTAGGGATGGACAGCATGGATGAGAACTCTATATTTTCTGCTTAGTTTTGTTGTGAAGTGAAATCTGCTATGAAAAATAAAGTCTATTTTTAAAAAAAATAAAATCAGAAAGTGTGAAAGTGAAGTCGCTCAGTCATGTCCGACTCTTTGCAACCCCATGGACTATAGCTTACCAGGCTCCTCCGTCCATGGGATTTTCCAGGCAAGAACACTGGAGTGGGTTGCCATTTCCTCCTCCAGGAGATCTTCCCGACCCAGGGATTGAACCCAGGTCTCCCTCATTGTAGGCAGACGCTTTACCATCTGAGCCACCAGGGAAGTCTGCTAAAATAAAATCAAATAGAAATTAATTTTAATAATATATTTAATGCAACCAAAATATTATCATTTTGACAGGCAATTAGTATAAGCATACAAACAAGATTGCTGACATTCTATTTTCATATTAAGTCTTAGCATTCAGCACATCTCAACTCAGAGTAGCCACTTTGAAGTTCTCGGTAGTCTCAGGGGGCCGGTGGCTACCGTGCTAAGATGATGAATGTAGAGGGTTATAGTGTAGGGTCCCTGAGAGCTTACAAACGGGCACCCTTATCCTGTATTCATGCAGTGCAGGGGGCAGGATAGAGACACTTACCTGTTTGGGCCCCACTGGAAAGAGGTGGGAACTTCTCTAGAGTTTGGAACCAGCTACCAGTACTAGGTTGGTTTCACAAAGCTCTCGCCTCTTCTCAAGTTCTAGTTAACTAACAACTTGACTACCCAACCACACCAATCAGAGCTAGTCCCCGATGGCTCCATAAATCAGATTCCACAAGATCAGTTCACATACCTCTTCTTAGTGTATTTGCAAGGTCTCCATTCTGCCCAGATTTAGGGAGACAACGCAAGGTAGGCAAGCATGAAACTGGCCCTCTGATGACCCCTGTTGCTTTACTGAGCTTCAGGATTGGTGCGCACTCTTAACCGGGCCCAGGACCAGTGGAAGGACTGGTTCACACACACCACTCTTGCCACTTCTGGAGGGAGGTTTGGCCTGAACCTCCACAGTTCAGGGGTGCAGCTTTTTAAAGCACTCCTGCCTTCACATGCAGCCAGTCCCCTCTCCCCTTCCCCCTCCGTGATGCAGCTGAGGCCAGCACACCGCAGCCAGCGCTGGCTGGGATGCCTGGTCTGTGTATTCCTCCAGCCTGGCCTCTCTTTATCCTCCAGACCCCTGATCCCCAGGCTCTAATCCCTGGCTTACCCCTCAGCTTCTCAAATCCACCTCTAGAGCCCTTTAGAGACTCTCGTCTGGTTCTCTGACCTTCACTTCTTGCTCAGCTCTGCTTTCCTGATGCCGCCCTCACCTCAGCCTGGGCAGAAGTTCCTCTCTGCCACCAAGGCCCCAGGCGTGCTCAGGCGTCCCTGATTCCCTGCCCCCTGCCCTGGCGTTAGAGAGCCATTTGGGTGCAGTGAAGTCCAAGGCTTGACCTGCCGCCGAGGTCCTGGGCAGCCCCTGGTAGAAGGGCCAAGGGTGCGTCTCACAGCCTGGGCCTCGTCCGGCCTCTGGGCTCCCACCATCCTGCTCTATCTCCATGTCTGAGCTACTGTGCTCATTTCAGAGTGCTCAATTTCTACACGGGGCAGATTCTCAAAATTCAGTGCCTAAAATGTGTTGATATTTTCTCTCCCTCAGTATTAATACAGCACAAACACAGGCAACACGAGAATTTTCCATTTTATGGGAGCTGAATACCACATCAGATTAATGCGTGATGACTTCCTTCGCAACTTTGGGTCTCTGCGGAGGCAAGGAGTTGAGTGAGACTAATGTGTGCGCGGAGAGTCGGACACGACTGAGCGACTGAACTGAACTGCACTGAACTGAATGTGTGCACAAGCGTGAACTCGGTTGTTCAGATGAACCTGTGCTTTTACGGGGTGTGTTCGCTGAAGATTTCCTGAGCATGCGCTTTAGGAGAAGCTAAGGAGTTCCACTATTGCCTCCATTCCCTAAAAATCCACTGCCTTTGGTCTCCGTTTTTGCTCAGCTCCAACTAAAGAAACATTAAAAAATAGAAACCCTGAGACATTTCTATTGTTCTGAAATCAGATCATCACGGAGGCTGAAGTGTCCCAGCTGTCCACTAGGGGGAGACTCTAACGCAGCCCAGGAGCCCCGAGGAACTATCATGGAACAGACTGAACTGAAAAGAAACAGGATTTTTGTGGGAAACACAATTCTTTTCTATATATTGGCTTTGATGTGATTTTGTGGTTAGATTTAAGTTGGGTGCTGAGTGGATGTTGCAGCCCAATTTTTGTGTAATCTAAAAAGCTTAAATGCTTTCTCTGCAGCAGAGGGCTCCCGCCTCTCTCCCTTATCAAACAATACACACAATCATCTCTCTGAGCTGGGGACCCCACGCGGTCGAACGAGTGGGTGAACCCATTCCTCTTAGCGTTGGCCAGCTCGGTGGCAACCTCACCAGAGCCCACTGTCCGCCCAGGCTCTCTGGAAACTGACCTTCTCATTCAGTCTGACCAGCAGTGTATAGCAAAGACTTCTCAGTGCCAAGTCTACTTGGTACATTTATCACCTTTCCTGTATGAAAAATGGTTAAGAAAAAATGGGCTCATCCTTGCTTTTTGGATTTTTTTTTTTTTTTTTTTTACTGGTTGAAAACCAATGAGTAAAATGTACTTGCATCTAGGGCATTGATGTGGGAATGCTCTGTTCCAATGGTGGGAGGACCATCATTCTGGAGCCAGAGGATGTGTTTGAGTCCCTGCAAGGTCTCTTACCTATTGGTCCAAGGTTCTCAGTCTCGCATCACTTCTCAGGCTTCAATTTCCATCAATTAAATAGGGATGATAATGCCCGTGTCCTAAGATGTTTAGGGGAAAGGAGGGATAGGCAGGTGGAAAGACACTGAATAGCAGTCAGCACATAGGTGGTCCTCAGCTCATTCCTTCTCTCCTTTGGTCATGAAGCCTCTTTGCTGTCTCACCAGCTTTAAAGATAACCTCTCTCGATTATTTTTTCTCATATTGCTGAATGGCCAGTTCTCTTGACCCGTGTGGAGAGATGGAGCGTGGGCAACTCAAAAAGAGAAAACTATGTGATAGGAACTGAGAGCAGGATGTCATAGTATTGAAATGGATTAAAACCACTTCCCAAACCAGGTGCTCAGCAGCTTGCTGCCTCTGCCAGAGTCCCAGCTGCATTTCTGCCCGTCTCTTGCTTGCCTGGACAGTCTCCAGAGCCTGCCGCCACCCCCACCAGGAGGACCTTCGTCTTCTCTTGATTGAGGCTCTTCGACCTCATCCCAAGATTACAGATGTCGCAGTGCTTTGGTAGATGGTATTAAACTGAGGCTCTGCTTCCACAGAACTAAATTTTAATTCTACATGTTTCTTTGGAAGCTCCTAAGATTTGACAAATGATTTTGTGAGCATCTACATCCCACATTTCTCCACCCTCAAGGCTGGCTTACTGGTAACTGGCTGCAAAATTCCAACGACAGAGAGATTTCAGCTCAAGATTTATTTCCCTCTGCCTTCTTGGCTTCCCAGTTGGTACAGGACATGCATTCCAACGGAAACACCATGCCAAGCGTGGCTGGGCTGAGTATCACTTTATTGCCTTGGTTCAGCTACAGTTTGAAAGGCAGCTATGCTCGCTGCTATACCACCCACCAATGCTTCATGTTGGAAAAGTTAGGCTTTTGTGGGCTGGCCTGGGAACTTTGCCATTATATATCAGTTTGTAGCTCTGAGAGGTGAGGCCCAAATTCTAAATGACTGATGTACCAACTTACTTTCAGAATTTACTTTCTAGTACATTGGGAATAGCCAGTTCTTTTGGGAATGGCTGGAACCAGAACTGTGATTCAGATAAAGAAGGGTATATCTAAATGCCAAGAGAGCCCACAGGAAATCTGTTTGCAAGAGGGGCTGAAGTGCCTCAGGAAGACAAGCAAGGCGCCCTTTGGCTCTTATAGCAAGAGTCAAGGTCAGAGAGCCAGGTGAGTTTCAGCCGTGGACACCGTCCTTTGGGTCAGCCCATAGACCAATGCCAGTCCATTCTAAAGGAGATCAGTCCTGGGTGTTCATTGGAAGGGCTGATGCTGAAGCTGAAATTCCAATACTTTGGCCACCTCATGCGAAGAGCTGACTCACTGGAAAAGACTGATGCTGGGAAGGATTGGGGGCGGGAGAAGAAGGGGACGACAGAGAAAGAGATGGCTGGATGGCGTCACCGACTCGATGGACATGAGGCTGAGTGAACTCCGGGAGTTGGTGATGGACAGGGAGGCCTGGCGTGCTGTGATTCATGGGGTCGCAAAGAGTCGGACATGACTGAGCGACTGAACTGAACTGAACTGAACTGATGGACCAATGCCCACGTCTCAGAGCAAAAGAGAAACAAAAACCAGAGAGCCTGTAATTATTTTTTTTTAATAGATACAAATGATTTAGAATATCTAAAAAAGGGTTTTCACCATGAGACCCTATGTTCCTGGGGCACTGACATGGAGGGAAATAATATGTCAAAGAAACTGGATCCTGGACCAACCATCTGTTTCCCCATCATCATGACGTCCCAGTCTCAGACCTGACCTGCCAGCCTTCGCCTCCCTCAATGGCCACGCTTGCCCTGAAGTCCTATCTCACAGAGTTGCTTGCGTTGGAGAGAATTTTCTAGAAAAGTTGTGTCCCGGTTTGTTTCTGATTCTTCCTCTTCTCAGCCTGTCCTGTGAAGCTTCTGCTCCACTATGTGTCAGTCGGTGACAAGCGCCTGCCTCAGCCACAGCCCCTGATGGGATACCACACCGGTGGCAGGCCAGGGGAGTGACAGCCAAGAGCCTGGAGGAGACATTCTTTGCTGTGATAAGCGAATGCTCTCAGAAGGTACTGTCGCATGAGCAGAATGGATCTGGAAGAAAGAAGTCATTGTTTCTGATGCAGCTGATCTCCAGTGTGTGCACACTTGGGTTGACATCTGTATCTCTATTGACGCACAGTCTAGATCAGGCTTCTTCGATTTCAATGGCCACAAGACTCGCCCAAGGAAGCCGAGTTACTTCAGAGGGTAGGGGAAGGGTTCCCCAGGTGATACTGAGGCAGGAGTTTATGGGAGCTCACTTTCTACCACCATGTCATTTTTTTAAAAAGTCATGTTAGGGCTTCCCTGGTGGCTCCGTGCAAAAGACATGGGTTCAATCCCTGGAAGACCCCACATGCCGTGGAGCAGCTAAGCCTGTGCGCCACAGCTACTGAAGCCCAGGAACCCTAGAGCTCTGCACAAGAGAAGGCGCCGCAGTGAGAAGCCCTTCCCCACAACGAGAGAGTAGCCTCCACTCGCCACAACTAGAGAAAAGCTCCTGCGGCAGTGAAGACCCCGCACAGCCATAAATTTTTAAAAGTTGTTTTAAAAATCATGTTATTGAGAGCCTTGTTACTTGCAATTTATATTACATGAAAATATAGCAGTTTCATGTCAATCTCAAGCTCTCTAACGATCCTTCCCCCCACTACCCTTCCTTCCTGGCAACCGTAAGTTCAAAGAAATGTCTCTAATCATAAATGCTTTACAGATAAAATGGCACCTTTAGGTATTATAGCTTCTGTGATTGTGCAACGATGCAGGGTGCTGGATGCCTACAGGACAGCCAGTTTATTAAAGTCAGGTCGGGCTGACACAACAGAGCTCCACAAACTGGGTGGCTTCAACAATAGAAATTTATTTTCTCAAAGTTCTGGTGGCTAGGAATTCAATGTTAAAGTGTTCAAAAGGTTGCTTCCTTCTGAAGGCAGTAAGATATATATATTTTTAAATCTGCCAAGTAAATTTTATAATTGTGTTGATTTATTTTTTATTGTGCTGGGTCTTTATTCCTCTGAACTGGCTTTTCCCTAGCTTCAGTGAGTGGGGCTTGCTCTCTAGTTGTGGCGTGTGGGCTTGTCACGGCGGTGGCTTCTCTTGTTGCAGAGCATGGCTCCAGGGTCAGTGGATTTAGTAGTTGCAGCTCCTGGACTCTGGAGCACAGGCTCAGTCGTTGTGGCGCATGAGTAAATTTTAAAGATCTTATTGGCTTTATTTGGGGCATCTCCGATGGCTGAGATGGTAAAGAATCTGCCTGCAATGCAGGAGATGCAGGTTTGATCCCTGGGTAGGGAAGATCCCCTGGAGAAGAGAATGGCAACCCACTCCAATATTCTTGCCTGGTGAATTCCATGGACAGAGGAGGCTGGTGGGCTACAGTCCATGGGGTCACAAAGAGTCAGACACAACTGAATGACTAACACATGGCTTGATTCAACAGCTCCTGAATTGGGCAGCATCCAATTGAGCAGATAGGAGCTCCGAGGAGCTGTATAAAATGATACAAGCAAAGGAGAGCAGGAACAAGCAAGCTGTACTAGGCAAAAAAGTAGGTTATTGCAAAGTTACTTTCCTTTAAGGGACAGCAAGGGTCCATCAGGCAGATGACTTAACTAGTGCTGATGAAGTGATGCCTGATTGACTGGTTTACGATGACATTTCCAGGAGAGCTAAAACCATAACTAAGTCAAGTCTTGGTTTGATGATTGATGTAGGGCTTAGCAAAAGTGACTCCATATTGGACCTGTTGTCTTGCTTTTCACAGAGGACAGAGCTGTCCTGTGTTTCTTTCCTAGCTTCCAATGGCTTGTTGGCAGTCTTGGCTCTCCTTGTGACTGGTTGGCTTTTCCCTGTGTCTTCAGATCATTATTCTCTCTGTGGGTCTGTCTCTGTGTCCAACTGCCTTCCTTTTATAAGCACACTAGTCCTGTTGGATTAGGGGCCCATTCTATTCCAGGATGACCTCATCTTAACTAATTACTCTTCCGATGACCCTGCTTCCAAATAAAGCCACAGTCTGAGATAGTGAGGGTTAGGGCTTCCGTGTTTGAATTTGGGAGGGACAGAGTTCAATCCACACCAACTGTGATTACATAAAAACACTGTGGTTTGGGTCAAGGGCTGGAACTTACTGAGCTTGCAGTTCTGCGTGCCTGTCACAGAATCATATCTGCCCTCAATTGCCCCATACGTAGCCTCCCTCCCGTACCCTCGAGTGGTACCCCACGGATAGAAACCCACCAGAAATATTTTGAGGCAAGCATCCATTCTATAATTTACATTCCTACCCCTGTCACTAGCCATGCCTTCCCACGGCTGTTTGCTCCTTTCCATATGTCATAGCCTTTGCTCTTCTAAAGCTACAGATAAAAAGATTTCAGACCAGGCAACATCTCAGGGTGTCTGTACCATCTGTGAAATTGCATCCCAAATGAACAGTGAAAGGAAACACTTTAAAGGTCTTATTTCAATAAGCTTTTCATTCTGAACATACTGAAAGTGGGATTAAAAAAAAAAAATCTTGTCCTTTACTTGCTTTCGTTTTCACTATGAATAAAGAATGTGTCCTTACCTCGGGGCAGGATGCTTTCCTTCAGAGTGCTGCGGCGAGAAATACAACCCTGAGACAGTCGTAAATCCTCAGTGCAGGTGATAAACAGACGGCATTCACGACCTGTGAGGATGAAAATCTTCCACAGCCATCAAGTGTTGCTTTTGGTATTCCTGTGGCCGCATCGTGGTTTGAATGATGAGGAAGGCCTTGGAAACAGCCAGCAGGCTTCGGCAGGGAGCTGGGTGACTCAGCTGCCATAGGTAATTTCCAGCTAGAAATTACAAGTAGAAAATGTGAGTTGAACTGAACTTTCTCAACTGAAAAACGTCTTCCTGGAATATTAAAATAACGTGATCTAAACCCAATACGGAGACAGCAGAACTGTACATCTCTGGATTGGTGTGGTTCAATCGCTAAGTGGTATCGGACTCCTGTAACCCCGTGGACTACGGGACCCCTCAGAGGGGCACCAGGCTCCTCTGTCCATGGGATTCTCCAGGCAGGAATGCTGGAGTGGGTTGCCATTTCCTTCTCCAGGGGATCTTCCCCAAGCCAGGTATCAAACCCAAGTCTCCTGCACGGCAGGTGGATTCTTTATCCCTGAGCCACTAGGGAAGCCCCTGGATTGGTGGAATATACCTTAAAAATGTGTTTATGTCTGCAATTTTGAGGGGCTCTTTGAGGAGACAGGATGAGTAATGGTTACAGGGTGTGACCTTTCTCCAAGAGAGAAGCCACGCCTGTGTGTGACCATTTGACAGGCATCCCATGGGTAATGAATGTGAGATCTTTCCAGACTCTTTCAGCCTTGTGGTTCTGTTAGTCTCTGAGCTCTGGGTGGCGAAAACATTCATAGGCAAAGCGGAGTGAGTTTGGGCCACAAATCCAAAAGCCTTTCTTTATTCCAGCTCTGTACTGAAGTATTCAGTTCTGGAAAGGGGGAGGAAAAGAGAGAGTTGGCATTCAAAAAATTAAAAACGCACTGAGTACCCACACTCAATGGTAATTAGTTACCATTTCCATAAGAAAAGTAGGACAGTCTACCCCAGAGGCAAACTGTTAGGCCCATCTTGCGGTGGATAAAAGGGATTCAAGCCATTCCAATACTTAAGCATTTAAGTCTTAGGAGTTAGTGAAGTTTCATTTGCTCTCAAATGCCCCAGAATTAGACTGAGCAAAAATATCTGCCTGGTTCCTACGACAAGAAACAGCTTTGGTCACTGCTCCCAGGATAAGTCAAACCTACAGAAGGAACAGAAGGTCACTGAGGCATTTGCAATCAGAAGAGGAAACAAGATGGCAGTTGTTTGTTAATCACCACCACACCAATGGACGCGGCTTCCCCTATGGCTCAGTGGTAAGGAATCTACTTGCAATGGAGGAGACGCAGGAGACGTGGGTTCAATCTTTGTGTGGGGAAGATTCCCTGGAGGAGGGCATGGCAAACCACACCAGTACTCTTGCCTGGAAAATCCCACAACAGAGGAGCCTGGTGGGCTACAGTCCATGGGGTCACAAAGAGTCAGACACGACTGAGCACAGAGAACAGTGAATGGACTGGTCTATGGATAAGCCAGTCCATTTTCTTCAAAAAACTGTGGTAAAATATACATGCCACAAATTGACCAGTAACATTTTAAGTATTTTAAGTGTATAATTCAGTGGCATTGACTACATTCAACAATACTGTGCAACCCATTATGATCCCACATTTCCAACACTGTCATCATCCCAAATAGAAACCCTCCACTTCCTCTTTAATGCAATAGAAGTAAGTCTGCAGACTATCTTCTCTTTCCTGACTCCAAGCCCTACTGCAGTCCTGCAGTGCCTTCTATGGAGAAATAGCAATGCTGAGAACAGGCTGCTGACCACTAGAACTGCACGACCGTCCCCTGTAAGATTTCATGACCTGCATGGGACAAGGGACCCGGCTGCACCATGCTGATGGCGAGAACACACTCACACCCTCTGTCGGTGTTTTTCCAGGAACTCTGCTGCTCCACATGGCCCACTTGTTATGTGCTGAGATAAGTGCTCAATTAATTTTAACGATGTCATAAACTCGATAATCAGAAAATGAAATGGACTGGTCTGCTTTCACTCTTAGGGGTTAATGACAATGGACACACGGTAAATAAATAGTGTTAAGGCTGAAAAATGACTCTTGGTCATCTGTTGGACTGGGCTCTTGAAGCTCCAATAGCTTTGTTTATTTAGGAGGTGGCAGTAAATCTCTGGAATGGAATGACCAGAGTAAGAGGGTCAGGGCATGGAGTTCCCTGGTTCTGATAGGGGAAGCACACTGACTGAAACCGCCCACCCTGGCCAGGCACCATAGTAACCATTTGCATGAGTTGTTTTAGGACCAGAGGTCCTGGTAAGGAACACGGAACTAATAAGTCTTCAACTGGAAGAGTTCAGGAAAGGTCAAAAGGAGACATCACATGTCCGACCACCTCCCAGAATCCTCCTCTCTGGCATCCATCTTGGCTGAACAAAGCTTGCACTGCCAGGAAGGACTCTGAGTCAGAATGATTGGCTGAAGACAACCCGGAAAGGAACCCCATCACCATAAAACCCGAGACTGCAAGCCACGTGGCAGAGCTGTTCTCCTGGGTTCCCTGACCCTCCTGCTCTCCAACTGGGCACCCTTTCCCAATAAAATCTCTTGCTTTATCACCACATGTGTCTCCTCAGACAATTCATTTCCAAGTATCAGACAAGAGCCCAGTTTTGGGCCCTGGAAAGTGTCCTCCTTCCTGCAACAGTTCTTGCTTCTCTTTGGCACTTGAGCTGTCCCATCCCGATCCCTGGGAACGGCTAACACCGCTTCTGCCCCTGGGGTAAGGAAAGGTCACAGGCAACAAAGCTTCTTAGACTCACTCAGGTCTCCTCCTAGAATACAGGGTCAGTTCTAACGAGACACCCGTTCTATCTGTGCCTCTGCCCCCTCGATCATCTCCCCTTCAGGTACTCACGGCCGCCTGATTACACTTGCGTGTTTTGTCCTGGGTGGCTTCTCAGCTGCCATAATCTGTTTCTTTCATCTCTAGGAGATAAACAGTGGCTGGGGCTTGTGAGTTACAGCCCTCATTACTAATGGCGAAATTCTTAAAGAACCAGCGAGCTAAACCCCCCAAACTTGCCTGTTGGCCAATTTCTAAGTGCTCCCTTTCCCAAAGAAACAGTTTCTGAAGACCAAAAGTTGGGGCTGCCAATGGTAAGAACTAGCAAAGTCAGTAAGCTGGGAGCTTGAGACTATGGAACCAGAAACTGGACACAATACTCTGAATAATAGAATTCCAAAAGCGGAAACAACTCTAAGGGTTTTTTCAGACTAGCAAGCCTCCAACAATTCATGCTGGTTAAAATATAGATCCCTAGGCTCTTTCCTAACCTGTTCATTCAGAAACATCTTGGAGGTGGTATCTAGAAATCTGTATTTTTTCACAGCATCCCAGGTTATTCTGATGCTATATCTGTTCTAGGAAACAGTGGTAGCATTCATCATGCTTCCTGCAGAAGATGCATCTGAAAAAGCCATGAGACAATCTCCTCTTTGTTCTGGACTTGCACTCCTGTAAACACAGCCTGAGATGGCATTGAATCACAGTGGAGAATCATTACTGAGCTTGGAGTCACCGAATATTCTCTTTGCTCCTGAATCATCACCATTATATTTATTCTTGAATCTGGAAAGGCAGAAGGCAGGGATGAGATTTGAAAAACTGGAAGCATAATTTAAGCCTAATTAGTTTCCTTTCCTCAGAGAAGGCAATGGAACCCCACTCCAGTACTCTTGCCTGGACAATCCCATGGACGGAGGAGCCTGGTGGGCTGCAGTCCAAGGGGTCGCTAAGAGTAGGACATGACTGAGCGCCTTCACTTTCACTTTTCACTTTCATGCATTGGAGAAGGACATGGGAATCCACTCCAGTGTTCTTGCCTGGAGAATCCCAGGGACGGCAGAGCCTGGTAGGCTGCTGTCTATGGGGTCGCACAGAGTTGGACATCACTGAGGCAACTTAGCAGCAGCAGCAGCAGCAGTTTCCTTTCCTATGTCCATCTTTCATTGTTAAAGTTCATGGTTTCCATCTCATCACATGTGCTGTGCTGTGCTAAGTCACTCAGTCTTGTCTGACTCTCTGCAACCCCGTGGACTGTAGCCCGCCAGGCTCCTCTGTCCATGGGATTCTCCAGGCAAGAATACTGGAGTTGTCATGCCCTCCTCCAGGGGATCTTCCCATACCAGGGATCTAACCCAGGTCTCCTGCGTTGCATGCGGATTCTTGACCAGCTGAGCCACCAGGGAAGCCCATTGCATCATGGGTATCAAATTACAACACAAACAGCAAGAAAACCCGTTGTATTGTGGTTCACATTTCAATTTAATAAATATTTAATTGTCAGATAATTCAGCAAATGATTAAAGTACTAGGCTCTTCATATATAAAATTTGTAACTCAAATATTCGGTTGGCCAAAAAGTTCATTTGGATTTTTTTCCATCAGATCTTATGGAAAAATCTGAACGAAACTTTTGGCCAATTCCATACAAGGTGGAATTGATATTTGCCACAAGAGAAATGCAAAATGTTAAGCAAGTTCAAAGAAGGTGAAGGTCACATCTTGTTGAGGTTGGGCCAAGGACACAGAAGGGTCATTTGGGGAGAGGTCCCATTTGAACTGGAGCTGAAAGTACTATACACATAGATGGGCAAAGGAAGGCACAGCAGGCATAGAAAAGGTTGTCAAGTAATGAATGTAGACAACCTGTGTGTTGAGGGCGTGAGTGGTCATAGAATAGTCAATTTTAAGGCTAAAAAAAGTTGGTTAGGTTAGTGCATGGGTGTTCTTTGGACTAAAGAATTTGGATAACATTTTCCAGAAGTGGGGAGTCAAGGAGTGGCCATGGGGGGGCAGACTGAAGCCAGGGGAGATTGCAGTCAAGAGTTTCTATCAAGAAATGTGTGCTCAGTCATGTCTGACTCTGCGGCCCCATGGATAGTAGCCCGTCAGGGTCTTCTATCCATGGAATTCTCTAGGTAAGAATACTGTAGTGGGGTGCCATTTCCTACTCCAGGGAATAATCAAGTGATAGGAGGTACTAAAATATTTACAAGTCCAAAAATTTGAGAACAACCTGTATTAGGTTCCTAACGTTGCTCCAATTAATTACCACAAATGGCATGTATTCTCTTGGAGTTCTAGAGGGTAGATGTCCAAAATCTGTTTCCCTGATACCAGATCAAGGTGGCTCTCCAGGAGAATTTGCTTGCTTGTCTTTCCCAGCTTCTAGAGCTGCATTCCTTGTGTCTGGCTTCTTCTGAAACAAGCATGTGCCATTTTTGTAATTAAAATAAAGACGGGAGAAGTTAATGTGAGCCAGAAATAATGCAGTGAAGATGAATAAGGAGGGCGTGATATGAGATGAGTCACAGAGATGAGGTCTCTGAGACTGGTTAACCCATCAGACCTCAGAAACAAAGGAGGAAAAACCGCTCCCTGGCAGCAAGCCTAGGTGACAGAAAGCCTGGGCTGCCTGCAGACATCTGTGTGGGAGGAGCCAGTCTGGAGACCAGGAGGCATCTTTCAGATGTGTTTGTCCTTTCAGGCGAGCCCACTAGTACTTGACTTTTCTGCTGTGTGACATGAAACTTCCAGAATTTCCATCGAATCGGTCAGTAGGAGAAAGGAAAACTTCTCTTAAAGAATCAAGACCCTTCAGCAGTTCTGCTCCTCCACTTCAAAGGCTCCTAACCTTGGAGCCTGGCTCTAATGAGATGAGGCAAAACATTTGTTCTGCCTGCTCATCAGGCCTGGCAGCACAGAGATCCCCTGGAAAGTTCTGCTGGGTTCTGCTGGGAGGCGGAGTGGGTAAGGAATGCTTGGTTGGCAGTGGCCTTACTGGGATGGGACCAAGGATCTTCTTCGCTGCAGAGGAAGAGCTTCCACTGTCCCTTTCCAGTCCCCAGATCGGACTGGGATTTCTGCTCAGCTCCGATGGCCCCTCTTGCAACAACAGTGGTTGAGAAAGTGAGAGATCTTCCTGGTTAGTGATCTTATTGGAGAAGGCAATGGCACCCCACTCCAGGACTCTTGTCTGGAAAATCCCATGGATGGAAGAGCCTGGTAGGCGGCAGTCCATGGGGTCACACAGAGTGGGACACAACTGAAGCAACTTAGCAGCAGCAGCAGCAGTGAACTTAAGGATGTGCTGGGAGGTGCGCACAGGGACAGAAGCACCTGTGCTGGGGCCCCTTTCAGACCTTCCCCTCCATGTCTCTTTATCTTGTTGTCATTCATGTCCTTTATAAGAAAATGGTAATTGGCAGGACATCTCTTTCCTGGATTTTGTGAGTCGCTCCAGCAAATGAACAAAGCTAAAGGGGTATGGGAAGCTCTGAATTTGTAGGCAAGTCAGAGGCAAGAGAGGGTAGCCTGAGGACCCCAGCTGTGACTGGCAGCTAAAGCAAGGGCAGTCTTTTGGGGAACCTCACCTTTCAACTTGTGAGATCTGATGCTCATTCCAGGCAGTTAGTGTCAGAATTGAGTTGAATTGGAGGACACAGTTGGTGTTGAAGAATCAATGTCAGAACTCAGTGCTGTATTCAGCTCTTGGGGTGCTCCATTTGAAAATCAATGGCAGAAGAAATAGCCTCTGATGGACCAGACAAGAAGGAACGTGGCAGTATGGACCAAGCCCAGAGAATCTGGCCATGTGGTTTCTAGTACCGTTTCAGCTACTGCTCTAGATGAATACCTCAACCTTTCTAGGGTCCTCACCTACAAAGTGAGGCAACTTAGATCCACAACACAATCAACTGAGACACTTGATAAATGCACACTCTCCCAGCCCTGCCCTTCAGAATTAGCATCTGAGAAGTGGGAGGAAGCCCAGGGTTCAGAGTTTGTTCAAAGCTCCCCCAACCCCCACCCAGGTAATTCTGTTGCAATGAATCGGTAGTTGACCCAGTCCGGGTTTCCCAAGTTCCCTGATGATGAGTACAGCCTGGACCTCACTGTAAATGCACAAAGCAGACTTTTTACTGGTGGGATCTGGCAATTAGTATTTTTAAAGAGTGTTCTACATGGACTGTAGCATCACAGGAGTTTGTGTAGTAAGACCCAGAGAAGTCGCTCTAAAAGGGTGGCGCTGGGACCAGCAACCCCTCCATCATCCAGGAATTTGTTAGAAATGCAAAGTGCCACACTTCGTCCCAGACCTCCTGCATCAGACACTCCAGGGGTGGAGTCAGGGATCTGAGATTGAACAAGCCCTCCAGAGGCTTCCGACACATGCCCAGTTGGAAAAAACCCACTGACCTAGAGAGCTGCTAAGGGTTCAGTTGTTGTTCAGCCACTCAGTCGTGTCCAACTCTTTGTGACCCCACAGACTGCAGCATGCCAGGCTTCCCTGTCCTACACTGTCTCCCGGAGTTTGCTCAAATTCATTTCCATTGAATTCATGATGCCATCCAACCATCTAATCCTCTGTCACCCCCTTCTCCTCCTGCCCTCAATCTTTCCCAGCATCAGGGTCTTGAAGGTCCAGACAACACTGATAATATCAGTCTAAATCTTGTGTGAGCAATTTTATTCCATCTCTGCTGTGGATCCAATAAAAAATAAACCCCTATGGTCAATCCTGAGACTGACTGGGTAACTTGTGTTACTGTCCTCAAGCTAAAAGTCAGAATGGAACCCTTTCTACTATTAATTGCAAAAGAAGCAGCTTTCTAGGAAGGAAAAAAAAAAAATCCACTCTCTTCATGGGACCTCCTCATTGTAGCTGCTTGGGCACTATATTATCCCCTTGACAGGTAAAAATATTTTCAGACGTATCTGATCTGAAACTGACAGACTCTTTAAAGCTCATTGGCTCATGTTATTGGGAGAACATGGAACAGAGTTCCAGTCTAATCCCATTTTATTGGTTAAGAAAAATGGAGGGGCCCAGAGCTAGTTCATAACAGAAATGGTAACATAGTTTGTAAAAAAGCTGGACTCAGACCTTCAGACTCATTTCACTGACCAGCATTGGTTAGACTTGGAAGGAACAAGTACTCGGTCTTCTCCAGCAGTCTCCAACCTTTTTGGCACCAGGGACCAGTCCTATGGAAGACAATTTTTCCACAGACTGAGGGTGGGGGGAATGGTTTGGGGATGATTCAAACACATTACAATTATTGTGCACTTTATTTCTATTATTATAAATAAAGGTCTGATCATCAGGCATTAGATCCCCGAGGTTGGGGACCCCTGTCTCTGCAAGCCCAGTGTAGCTTCCAGGGTCATCCATACCCATTCAGGGAATTCAGGGTCTCCAGGAATGGTGCGGACTTGGATTCCTGTTGGCCCAGAGAAGGCAAGTAAGGGAAACATGTGTTTTCTAGACAGTTACATGCTACATTAATAATAGTTCTTGCTACAGAGGTTCCCCCATGTACCAGGTAGATCTTGTCCTCAAAACAATTCCATAAAGGGGACACAATTATCCCAGTTTTACACATGAGGAAATGATATACAGGGAGGCCAAGTACACAAGCAAGTCCAAATAGTGGACAATGAGTGGAGGCAGGATTAGAACCCTCTACTCTGAATCCTGAGCCCGTCCCAAAAAGCCCTACTGCTTCCTGGTGAGTTGCTTTTGAACTGGCGGTGTGATTTCTTTCGGTCTCTGAATCAGTGACTCCTAACCCTCACTGCAGGTTAAAATCGTGGGAATCTTTAAAAAGCACTAATAGCTGCTGTCCTCCCGCCCACTTCCATTAAATCAGAACCTCTGGAAGTAGAACCAGAATTATTGGTGTTCGTTTTTCTTTAAAGTTTCCCCAGAGAATGATAATTGCTGATGGGCTGCAAACCACTTCTCTAAATGTTTCATTTGCTTCAAAATAATTTAGATTACCAGGAATAGACACAGTTCTTTAAACAAGTGGTGGAAATTCAATTAATTAAATTAATCAAACCTATGATTGAATTATCTGGAGAAGGCAATGGCAAGCCACTCCAGTACTCTTGCCTAGAAAATCCCATGGATGGAGGCCTGGTAGGCTGCAGTCCGTGGGGCCGCTAAGGGTCGGACACAACTGAGCGACTTCACTTTCACTTTTCGCTTTCACACATTGGAAAAGGAAATGGCAACCCACTCCAGTGTTCTTGCCTGGAGAATCCCAGGGACAGGGCAGCCTTGTGGGCTGCCATCTATGGGGTCACACAGAGTCGGACACGACTGAAGCAGCATGATTGAATTATACTTAGAAGTTAGATAAAGAAAGGAAATGGGGGAAAAGAGGAGAGCTGGGTTCTGAAATAGTAATGTGTGCAGGCCTGCAAACTGTTGCTCATCTCGGGAACCCGACCAGTACCCCCACACCCCAAGATTCCCTGGAACACAGTGTTATGCTAGTGTTTGAAAATATCAACACGTTTAAAAGTAATTAAAGCAAATTGGAAGTTAATTATTCTCAACATTATTTTACTGGAGAGACAGTTCTCTTCAAATTTAACAAGTCTTCTATTTAAAGCATTTTGAGTCATGTTCCTAGGTTAAAGGTAGAAGACAGTAATCTCACGGTAACTCCTTGAGTCTTATCCAAAAGAAGTCTTAATTAAAAGTGCATTCATCAAGGTTAAAAATAAATCTTGAACAAAAGTTTTTCTTTAAGGCAATCTATATCTCCCACTCTTTAATTAAGGCTTCCTGTAGGATCTGTGCCCCTAGAAATTCTAATCCTTTTGATTTTTTAAAAGTTTATATCCAAGGAAGTAATCAACCTTCTCTTTTTAAGTATGTGAATACTCAGGCAGTGACTAACCCCAGAGAGCCTCCACCCGCAGCCACACCTCACCTCCTTCTTCACATGGACAACACATTGAACCTGATGGGAAAACCCAACCACTAACTGCAGTCTCAGAAAACTGCCATCCATCTGCCTTTAAACTCTTTTAAAACTGAGCCCAGAACTGGTTGATAGACTACATGTGCTAGGTCACTTCAGTTGTGTCTAACTCTTTGCAACCCTATGGACCGTAGCCCGCCAGGCTCCTCTGTCCATGGGTTCTCTAGGCAAGAATTCTGGAGTAGTTGTCGTGCCTTCCTCCATGGGATTTTCCTGACCCAGGATCGAACCCACATCTCTGATGTCTCCTGCATTGGCAAGCTGGTTCTTTACCACTAGTGCCACCTGGGAAGCCCCTACATATTTACATTTTTTTCTGCCTGAAATTTTTCATACCTATTTACTTACACATTTATTTGATCTTGAGACTTCAGTATTAGAGTTTCTTATGACTGGAGTAATTTTTTTTTTCTATAAAGACCTTCTCTACAAGTCTCTGAAACATTCTTCTACCTCTCCAGGTCAGAGGAAAACGTTCAAAATTCTGCAATTTAGAGAGAAGGGTGCTGGAAGAAAATATTTGTGATAGACTTGGATTTCTTAGCCTGGAGGAAACTGGCTTCAGAGTAACTCATTAGAGTCTAAATGTATACAAAGATGACTCTATGGAAGGGGGTAACCAGCTATTTTACACATTCTCTGAGAAAAGAACAAAGGAAGCCAAGTTAAATTGCCAGAGGAGGGATTTAGAGGGATCGATAGGAGGAGGGCCTTTGCTTCAGAAACAGATGAAAGAGCAAGGAACTCTTTCTCTTTTTTTAAGCCTTAAAGGAAAAGCAACATACTCCCTTGCATTGAGTGGTGTTAGTTATCCGTGAAGGGAGTAGAATTCATTGAGACCTTTTCATAGAACAGTGACAGAAATCCAACAACTAGCTCCTTTTTAAAAAGACGAAATCGTTGGTTCATGTAAATAGAAGTCCAAGGGTTGGACTCCAGCCCTTGCAGAATTTAGGGGTTTGAACAGTCAGATGGGCACTCTGTCTCTTTTCATCTCCCACTCTGCTTGGCTTTACGCCCTGAAAGATTTCCTTCTTGTGACAGCAAGATGGCTGCAGGCAGCTTTGAGCTTATTCTGCCCTGAAAGCTCCTTTTCCAATATCTGCTTCAGTAAAGGATTCTGATTAGCCTTGATTCTGCCCCTGGACCACTTACTGGTTCCAGAATAATTGAGTCTGTCAGGCTGGGTTACATGCCTGTCTTCAGAGCAGAGGCAGTGAGACCCCTCAATTGGCAGAACCCACAGGTCATATGGAGTGCAGGAAAGAGTTCCAAAAAACAAAGAGGCAGGACAGATGGAGAAATAACATGGTTACTGCAGAGATCATCGGGGAAGCATTCTTGTCTCCTGTAATCACCAGAGGACAACTATGAACCGAGATTTTAACAAACTATCCTGATGTCCCAAACCCAAAGCTAATTTTTTTTTTTTTGCAGGGGCCTAAAATTTAAGTCTGATGCTGGGAGGGATTGGGGGTGGGAGGAGACGGGGACAACAGAGAATGAGATGGCTGGATGGCATCACCGACTCGATGGACATGAGTTTGAGTGAACTCCGGGAGTTGGTGATGGACAGGGAGGCCTGGCGTGCTGTGATTCATGGGGTCGCAAAGAGTCGGACACGACTGAGCAACTGAACTGAACTGAACTGAAAATTAAAGCTTGTGGTATCTTTCACTATTTTTGTGTTCTACTTTTGGATTTTTTAAGTGGGAGGGGTCGGCTAGAGGCAAAATAATAAGTTCCTGGTAAACAAGTTAGAAGAGGAAGCCATGTAACTGTCCTTAATCTTTGCATCACTATTAACCAATCAGAACTTGATCTGGTTTGAGTTCATGGGCCATGACCTTCCACTGTCACCGTGTCACAGGGGCCAGATAACTGCCCACCAGTGGGATGCTGGCCTTCTTTCTCAGAGTCTAGACTGCAAACTTCCCCTGGCTCCAGAGCACAGGGAGTCCAAGGCTTCCCACTTCTGAAGCTCTAAGGAAATTGATCGTGACCTTGCTCCCAGGGCCCAGAGAAGATAATCACAATTGCTGACAGTACATTTGCCAAAGTTCGAGTTGTTTGGTGTTTATTTAAACCCTGTGCATTACTCAGGGTCCTGGGAGGAAACAGAATTCATCGCAGATGGTTTGAATGAAGAGATTTTATGAAGAGCTATCTACAGATAGATGAGCAGGGTTAAGGAAACAAACCAGAAACCAAAGATATCCAGAGACTGGCAATGTTGAAAGCCATTATCATCCCTAAGGCAGAGAAACAAGGAGGAAATGGAGGTACAAGAGCCAGTGAGAGCTGAAGACGAAGAAGGGGCCACCCAGTGGGAGTCATGGAAGGGGTGAACAATTTGCTGCCTCTCTGATATCCTGGTACTGTCCCTTTGGACCAAATCCACCTGCAGCCAATCAGCAAAGGGCCCCAGGGATTGAGTACATAGGGGTCACTGTCCCAGGGCAGAGAAGGGAAAGAATGAACTGGAAAAACTGGGTCTGTCTTCCCAACAAGGGATGTGACATCTCAGAAAACTCAAGCCTGGTCAAGTCTATCTTCTAAAATTCTAGAGAAGGTGTAACTCTAATCCCATGATGCACTGAGTCTCTCAGTGGCCCTAAGGAACTTCTGTTCTCAAAGCTCTGAGAATTGTTTCTTCCAAATTTTATCCCAAGCAGGCATGCAGTAACATCCATAATAGGATACTGCAACCATTATACCTGGGCTTCCCTGAGAATTAATGCTCAGGAACCAATTCAAATTAATTATCTGGCTACACGATGGCAGGATTAACCTTTAAAGTGGATGCAACGACCATGATTTACATAATCTATTTAATCATTTTCAATAGAGTTAATATTTAGAATGCAAGTGGGGAGAAGTAAATTACATCTTATGGCTTTTTGCGAATACCAGGCTCAGCTCACAAAAGAATAAAATTAACATTATCAAAGGTATAGAACATATCAGGTGCCCAGAGCAATAAATTAGATTACAGGGATAATTAACAACACTTCCAGAATCTTCTTGTAATATGAATTCATCCATAAAGTAAATAAACAGTGACACACACAAGGAGAAGATTTTATTCATCATTTTCCTCTTGGATCCAAACAGAGATAGTCTGATCTGATAGGACCTTAGGAGATATTTGACAGGTGTGTGCAATAAATAGTGATACCGTTTGTTTAGGATCTGTGGGGGGATATATCTAGAACAGAAGGAGCAGGCTGAAATGAAGCAAATAAAATTTAATTTGAATCTGGCCACCTTTCTTATCTGATCATTTTCTTCATTTTAGTTCCATTCTGGGCAAGAACACGTGTGTTTTATCCTGCTTTCTAAAGAAACAAAGGCCATGAGACTTCCATGGCAGTCCAGAGGTTAAGACACTGTGCTTCCAATTCAGAAGGCTTGGTTTGATCCCTGATTGGGGAACTAAGATCCCACATGCTCCATGGTGCGGCCAATAATAATAAAAATAATAAACAGTGAAGAAACAAAGGCTTAAGAACTAAGCAACTGGGATGGTCTGTCCTCTGTTGCTAAGACACCTAGTGCCTCAGAGCCATTCTTTGAGGAATCCAGAGAGTTCCTGGGGAGAGTGTTTACAGAGAGATGCTTTATTCAAAGCAAACCTCCTACAGAGAAAGACAAATACCACATGATATCCCTTATATGTGGAATCTTAAAAAGATACAACAAACTAGTGAATATAACAAAAAGAGGTAGAATATAACAAAGAGACATAGAATCAAATGTACAGTAGAGGACGCAGGGGCCTGAGAGTCCAAAGAGCCAGGTCCCAGCCCTGCCCGTTCCTAACTAGAGGGTTCCAAGCAAACTCACACTACTCCGGTGTCCAGGAGCCTCATCTGAAGTAAAAGAACCATATCACATACTAGTTAAGCATAGGTATAGACTTAGTCCAGCCTGTGTTTTGAGTTTAAGACCTACTGTCTGCATGACTCTGAACAGGACATTTAAATTTTCAGCCTCAGTTTTCTTATCTGTAAAATGGAGAGATTAGTAGAACCTACCTCACAGGATTGAGATGACTACATAAATGTATAAAGCACTTAGCACACAGAGCCTGGCACATAGTAAGGGTTTGATAAAAATTGTTTCTTATTTCTTAAAAAAAAAACATTTTTCTGTTCATTTATTTATGGCTGTGCTGGGTTTGCGCTGTGGGGCTCAGGCTTTTCACTGCAGCGGCTTCTCTTGTTGCGGAGCACAAGCTTTAGCAGCTGTGGCTCCCGGGCTCAGTAGTTGCAGCATCTGGCCTTAGCTGCTCTACAGCATGTGGGATCTTAGTTCCTGGACCAGGGATTGAACCTGTGTCCCCTGCATTGGCAGGCAGACTTTTAACCACTAGACTACCAGGATCTTGGTTCTTATTACACATAAAATAGCTCTAAAATCTCTCCAGCTATATTGTTCTGTAATTGTAGTTTTGTAGCATAAAGAGAAAACCCATAGTTGAACAATATTACAAATGATGAGTCTGTAGGCTGCATTGATTCATGCAAACATGCTAAACCATCATCTAAAGTAGAAGAAAGAAGTTGGGAATAGTTGTCTTCAGTGTAAATTTGCTGGGGGAAAAAAAGAAAACAAACGAGATAAATGCTGACAAGTAATGGAAGGACATCATCATTGAAATAGTTGAAATGTCATCTTATCCTTTTCTCTAAAATTGTATGAGAGTTCAGTACAGAGTTAATAAGAAGCTGAAACTTCATGAAAGGTGGTTTCGCCTCTCTTCTTTTTCTATGAAATTGTCCTGGATATGTAGAGATTACCATTTAGGGTTACAGTCAGTGCTCCAGGGCCTTTGGATAACTGTCCTGCCAAGGTGATGGATCTAGTTGTTTTGAGGCTCATCTGTAGCTTCATACAAAAAGCTTTTTCAAAATAGAAAGACAGTCCAATCTCTCCTAGTGAAGTTGGCTGAACATCTCTTCTCAGAAAATGTTCCTATTAACTTTTCTCCAACTCAGCCTCCAGCATTTTAGGAAAAGCCTACAAAGATAGTCTAATCCATAAACTACACAGACACACTCTTTATCATACTTGGACTTTTTATTCCTTGAGCTTTAGTGAGAAGAGAGGATTTAAATAGCTTTGGAGCATGAGAAATCACAAGGGAGATCCTGAAGCTCTCTGGTTACTGGGATAGTTATAGAAATAAGAACAGTCATCGAGTTTTTTCTAAATGCCATGTGCCATGCTAAGCACTTCACACACTGGTATTATTTGATTCTCACAACAGCTCTATGAAGTAAGTAGTAATATCGTCCCCAGTTTACAGATGAAGACATGGAAGCTTAGAAAATTTCAGTAACCTGTTCAAGGTTACATTGTTAGTAAATATCAGAGATAGGATCTGAATCACTTTCAACTCAGTTCCAAAGCACATGATTCGAACAGTTACTTCTTAAGGTCTGTCTGTTGACTGATCACTCACCTTGACAGTCTTCCCCAAACTACTGTGGGGTCTCCTCTTCTTAAGGAATAAGGCATCTTATTGCATGAGGCTTCAGGAGACTCTTCCCCAGAGTGGGTACTTCTGTTAGCCAATAATTGGCCTGTTTTATGCCCAGCATTGTGCTAAGTTGAAAAACCCTTTGAACTTTCAGACTAATTATTTTCTAAAGAAAATGTACTGGGGCAGAATTAATCGACAGAGGAAGCTGTAAAATATTAAAAGTCCATCCTTAAGTAAGAGACTCCTTTAAAAGTAAGCTGGAGGGCAAAAAAAAAAAAAAATCATCTAACCCAAAATCTGTTTGTGTGTCTGTAAAAGGGGAATGGAAGAGAAATGTTGCCCATTTATCCCACAAAATGCCGACAGAGAAGATGAGCAAGATCAAGGCAAGAGAAAACTATAGCTATTTATTCCCCCAAAGAAGAGCATTTGAAGAGACTCATCGGGTTGACATTAGCAATCCTCCCAAACATTTATACTGAAGTTCTAGAAGACAAGAAAAGGACAAATCAAATGGGCACCCAGCATTTGGAACTATTGCATTAACCAGTTCTATAGTAAGTCATCGACTGTGGATACAGGGTCACTCATCTCCCCTGTACCTGGCTTCCTCGTCTTCCACCTCTAAGTATGAAAATACAGCCTGGATCAAGGCTATGGTTTTTCCAATGGTCATGTATGGATGTGAGAGTTGGACTATAAAGAAAGCTGAGAGCCGAAGAATTGATGCTTTTGAACTGTGGTGTTGGAGAAGACTCTTGAGAGTCCCTTGGACTGCAAGGAGATCCAACCATTCTAAAGGAGATAAGTCCTGGGTGTTCATTGGTAGGACTGATGTTGAAGCTGAACTCCAAAACTTTGGCCACCTGATGTGAAGAACTGACTCATCTGAAAAGACCCTGATGCTGGGAAAGATTGAGGACAGGAGGAAAAGGAGACGACAGAGATTGAGATGGTTGAATGGCATCACTGACTTAATGGACACAGGTTTGGGTGAACTCTGGGAGTTGGTGATGGACAGGGAGGCCTGGCATGCTGCGGTTCATGGGGTCGCAAAGAGTCGGACTCGACTGAGCGACTGAACTGAACTGATCAACTACATCAAGGAAACGGCATTACAAGTGGGCTCCTTCCAGTCAATGAGCAGGAACCAAAATGGAAAAAGCCTACTACTCAATCAATATAGTCAGTCTCTAAAGAGAGAATGCAGTTTCTTCCTGTAAATGGCTAGGAAGCGTGAGGGCTGATTTCTCTTTCTCTTTTCAAGGGTGAGTTCTCCTGTGGTCATTCACCGAACAAAGCGTCATATCAAACTGGAGGAAAGATCTTTTTGTTTCCCTATGTCGGTAATAGATAATTCTTTCAGATCAGGGAGATGGAGGGAGGAAAATGAGTTTGCCAATTAAGCATGAGGGAGGAATAAATTTCATCTCATGCAGCTTTAAAATGGGCTACCCAATGCTGCAGAGTTATGTCTCTGCCAGTTTCTTTAGGAAGATTCCTGACCTTAAGATAAGCCCTGTTGGAGCCAAGAAAGTGTTCCTTTTCTGTATAGAAAGTGACTTACTCACACAGATCTGGAATACACCAGTTCCCAGGCTAAAAGTTCTGTCCTCCACAGCAGTGTGAGGCAACCAAGTTTGGCTCTCTGATCTTGAACTCTGAAAATGTGCAGACCTGAATTCAAGCCCTCAATTTCTTCTCAACTTCAAGATCTTCTGTGATTCAGGGAGAGAGAATAGAGGTGTCAAGAAACTATTGTTTACATGATAAATTACAGATCTTTGGGAACCGTTGTCAAGGGTTGAGGAAAGGGAGGAGGCTTCTCACACCAATCCTCTAAAGGCTTTATTATATATCTGAGAGAGAAATTCACCAAGTTTTTGTGACATGTTGTTTCTTCTTTTGAAAAATGGAATTAACCTCTCCTGCAGAACAGTCTACTAGAAGAGGAGTTTCTAGTGCACGCAGATAGTGCCCCGGAAAAGCAGGCATTCAAATTTTTGAGCAGAGCCTGGCACAGAGAAAATGCAGAAAAATGTCATTATTGAATGAATGAGTAAACGAACGAAGGAGTACATCAATGGACTGACAGTAAAAAAATATGAAAATTTACGAAGTCCTCTACACTAGTTGCAAGCACTCTTCTCCAAAGGAAATAAACTATCGGCACTTCCTTTGGCATAGTTCAAAGTCTATAAAGCATCTCAACCTTTGATTCGGAGCTCTTTGAATTATCGGTCTTTTAAATTCTGTTTCATCTTTGGCAAACCGATGCTGATACAAACATGGCTTTCCCTCTAAAGACTGTGCGACTCATCAAACAGCATTCACCTAAGCTCTGCCTCATCTCCTGACTGGTCTCCAGGTAGCCAAAGGTGTTTTCGTTTGTGACAGCTCAGCGGGAGGTTTTATGAAGCCGCTGCCTCCCCTGAGCTGCACTTCTAGAAAGCAATTCCCCTCCAAATATTAGTGGGAAGTGGTGCACTTAGTGGAAAATACTAATGAAATTTGAGGTCCTGGTCTCAGGTTCGGTTTCCCCAGAAGGCAAGTCACCAGAATCTAACTGGCTTCTCACATATGAGAAATGCCATCTGGGTTCACCCTCCTTGTCACTTTCCCCGGGAAATGTTAGCACCCAGCCCGTTCTGACAATGGGCCAAGTCTGCTCTGTTTTTCAGTTGCTAAATCATGTCCCACTCTTTAAAACCCCATGGGCTGCAGCATGCCAGGTTTCCCTGTCCTTCACTATCTCCCAGAGTTTGCTCAATTTCATGTCCATTGAGTCGGTGATGCCATCCAACCATCTCATCCTCTGCTACCCCTTTCTCTTTTTGTCCTCAGTCTTTCTCAGCATCAGGGTCTTTTCCAATGAGTCGACTTTGGGCATCAGGTGGCGAAAATATAGGAGCTTCAGCATCAGTCCTTCCAATGAATATTCAGGACTGATTTCCTTTAGGATTGACTGGTTGGATCAGCTCGTGGTCCAAGGGACTCTCAGGAGTCTTCTCCAGCACCGCAATTCAAAAGCATTAATTCTTCAGTGCTCAGCCTCCTTTATGGTCCAACTCTCACATCTGTACATGACTACTGGAAAAACTATAGCTTTGACTATATGGACCTTTGTCAGAAAAGTGATGTCTCTGCTTTTTAATACGCTGTCTAGGTTTGTCATAGCTATCCTTCCAAAGAACAAGTGTCTTTTAATTTCATGGCTGCAGTCACCATCTGCAGTGATTTTGGAGCCCAAGAAAACAGAATCTGTCACTGCTTCCACATTTTCCCCTTCTACTTGCCATGAAGTGCTGGGACCAGATGCCACAGACACAACCCATAAAAGCTACCCAGTAATCCAAGCCAGCCCATTTAAGGGCCACCTGAGTGAGCAAGAGTTGCCAAGACTGACAGGGCCATAGGAGCAGAGTCTTCAGGAAGACTCTGTGGAGAAGGTGGGCCTTGAATCAAGCAGAGGCCATGTCTGTAACTGACCCGGCACTGAGCCAGCAGGACTCTTCACCGGTCGTGGGAAAAGTCAGCAGGCTACTAGGACCTTGGGTTTTCCTTTCTTGACAATATTTTTATTCCTCATACGGTCCTTGCTACTGCTGCTGCTGCTGCTGCTAAGTCGCTTCAGCCGTGCCCGACTCTGTGCAACTCCATAGATGGCAGCCCATCAGGCTCCCCTGTCCCTGGGATTCTCCCGGCAAGAATACTGGAGTGGGTTGCCATTTCCTTCTCCAATGCATGAAAGTGAAAAGTGAAAGTGAAGTCACTCAGTCGTGTCCGACTCCTTGGAAGGATCCAATTAAATAGTGGATGCGAAAGTTATTTGAAAATTCTAAACTATTATCATCGTTATTTTGGAAAAATACGGCCTGAAAAACTGGTCAGGCACAAATCAGGAAGGACACTGACGTCTGGCAAAGAGCTGGTTAAACTTGAACTTCATAAGCCTGAAAAGGCCACGAACAGCCCTTGGGCTCTTCCCCACCTGCAGCTCCTCCTTCCCTCCCCTACTGGGTACCACCCACCACAGCACAGAGCTCTCTCATTCACCTAGTGGGAAAAGACAGCTAATCTCTAAGCATATTGATAAAGCGTGAACTCACCCCATTTCAGCTCCATCCTCTCCAGCTCTGCGTAGAAGCTAAAAATGAGCAAATCAATTAACACGGTCTATTTTAGAATTTCGGCAAACTCTGAACATCGGAAGCAGCACTGCCTAGCAAGAAGAAAGGATGTAGGGATCACCTGAGCTCTCATTCAGAGCGTCCCGCTGCTTAGCGGCTCAATGTTGACCTAACTTACTTTCCTTGTCTGGACCTCAATTTCCACCTCTGTGAGGTTGGGGAGGGGGCTTCACATTCCCTAAGTACTTGTCAAATCCTCTTCGTGGTGTTTCTGTACCTGAGTGAGAAGGGGAAGCTCCAGGGCAGGTGCTAGGGGCTCTAGGGAAACCATGTGGAGGATACACTGCCAACCACACATCCTGTCTAGAGCCAGGCGGACACAATCTATTCTACCAACAGACAGGGATGGGCCAAGGAGGTCTCTGGATGAGTGACACAGAGCTTCTGCCATCACAGAGCTCACAGATCTGGGGACAAAATCAGACAAATAAACAGACCGATGCCCTGAAGCATGGTGAGTGTACAGACGCAGCAGTGCTAGGAACTATGGGCCAGAGGAGGGACCACTGCGTCTGACAAATGTTTTCCAACGTTTCTGTCTGGAGTGCCCTTCCTGAATGGCTTCACCAAGAAGACTTGGACACATTCCAGCTTCTATTTTTTAGGAACATTACAATGACGTTAAGTATTTCAAATATGCCCAATGATCAGGTTTGGATCCTCCCTGCCCGCCATGAATCGTTAATTACCTAAGGCCCTTTCCCTGCACCAGGATCCCAGCATTCCACATCTCGGTCTACACGGGCTGTTTCTGCATGGCATGTACTGAACTCACTTCCAGAACCCTGCCCTTCCTTTCCCCTCCTCTGTACCTGCCACTTGGCCATGTTACACCTTTCACCAGGTGTCCAAATTTTGTTGGGCAAATTCTCTATGTCCTAGGGCAGATACCAGGATACAGACTCAACACAGATGGAGAGACAAATTATTAACCACCTGCTTGGATTTAATCAGGAAATCTCACGCCCAAAGCCAGTTGAGAGTCTATGGAATGGTAATTACTGGTGTTTAGTCACCATCTACAAGTTTGCTAAGGTTACTGTTCACTAGAAAAGTTCATATTTTATTTCTTTTTTGCTAAAATGACCTCTCTAAAACCCTTGAGTGTTTGGTATCCAAGAATCTTGTGATCACACACACAATCTCCATCCTTTCCCTTCCCCCGTTTCAGACAGCCATCCCCTCCCTTCTTCGTCTCTGCCCTGCTGGACTGAAGACCCCAGTATTTCCCTTCTGCCCAGGCCTCTGACCCCTTGATCACCTCATTGCCCATCCCTGGGCATTCTCCTGTTCCATTAGGCTTTTTTTTCTTTTTTAACTTACAAAGCTGTGATTATACATTTACAGGAAACTTGGAAAAACACAGAACAAAGTTACATATAGTTCCACTATATATTACAATTACTTTTAAATAGATAAATTAAGATTTTTAGTTAAGAGTTTCAATATCAAACTCTCAAAAATTAATAGAATGAATATTCAAAGAAGTAGGATATAGTAGACCTGAAAAGCACTGTGAACCAATTCAACATAACTAAGATTTGTACAATTTTCACACAACAGTAGTATACAAAATCAATTTTCCTGAAGGCTTTCTTAAAGTGCAGAGATGAGAACACGCATAGCATCCCTGCTCAAGTAAAAGCAAGTATTTGCTATTTGTTTTCAAAACTCTTCCTGGAGCCCCGAGCCTCATGCTGGCCTTTGCGGCCACATACACTCATGTCAGCCCACGAGCCAAAAGATAACGTCTTGGCTTCCTCTCCGCCTCTATTCTCAGGGACAGACTCTTTCTCCAAGGCTCTCTGAAAATGACCCCTCAGCAGACAATAGCAATTTCTTCTTGCTGCATGGCTGCTCTCTGCCACGGGTAAGAATCAGTGAAAAGCAAAAACCATTTGCAGCCGGGAGACTTCTAATCCTGGGCTAAGCGTCTTCATATCCCACATACATGCAGGGCACGGATTCGGACAGACAGATGACACAGGCACAGTTGTGCAAACAGAGCTGTTCAGAATCTGCCAGCTTCCTCCCGGCGTCGGGGGAGAGGCTCTCCATCACTGCCAGTCCTCGGAGCACACCCCTCCAGCACCGCCCCAGCGTCAACCTCCTTTCAAACAGCGCGAGCTCGAATCCATGTGAAATGAATGAGCTGGACCGTGTTCATCAAAACAGCTTCAGCAGCGATGGGAGCCATTCCGTTTCTTATGTTCGGATTCAGGACTTTTCCAGGTTCTGACAACTGAAGATTCTAACCTAGGATTTACTCCTGTTCACTCAGAGACACACGTGTGTGTGTGTGTGTGTGTGTGTGTGTGTGTGTGTCCGCCTCCTCGTCCCCTCTCTGGTATCTCTTCCCATATTTCTTTCTGCTTCTCTTTTTATGTATTTGAGTATCTATCTCCTTCCTTTCCTTCCTCCATCGCTCCTCCTCCCCTTCTCCCTCCTCCTCCTCCCCTTCCTCTTCCGCTCCTTTTTCTCTCTCCCTTCCTTTTCCCCTGCTTCTCTCTTTATCTCCCCTTGCCCTCTGCTCACTCCCTTCGTCCCTTCATTTTCTTCACCCTCCTCCTCTTCTCCTCCCTCTGTATGAGCTCCTTTCCCCACACTTCTGCTAATCTCCCCAGTGCCTCCAAGGCCACAGTCAAGAGCTCAGCCCACTCTCCAGCACCCTCTCTGAGATGGCGGTGTCACCTATTCAGGCCCTCTCACCGTGTTCCAGCGTCTAAAGATTTTCTTTCATCTGTACTTGATAAGCACCACCACCAACAACAACAACAACAACAAATAAAGTAGAAAAAAGCCATACATCAGACTATAATGAGCTTAACACTTTTGCATTCCCTAAAACTTGTTGATTGATACCATGGCTTCTGTCAGGCTGACCTTTCCCAGCTGCAGCGTGACATGATCTTTATTACGCCAGTTCAGAGCCCTGAAGCGCTTTCTAAAATATGAAAGAGAAAATGAACAGCATTTGGGGGATTGTGGAAAGGCATTATATTACACTTCGATTTTAAGAAAATCGGTCATTTGTCTATGGTATAATTTATATGCTGACTTATAATCGACCAGACATTTGATGGACCTACTCTTCTTCCCTAATTGTGCCACATGGCAGACATGCACCATGGAAACAGCTGTACAAATTCTTCATGTAACACATTGGAAGATAATACAGAAATGTGTGTAAATGTCTCAGAGTATCCTGGAGTAGGATCCAGACGTGTGTGTAAATGTCAACAGACCTCAAATCTCGTTTGTTCCTGTCCTTGGTGCTCTGATGGCAATCATACCTGCTCTGACAAACCCTGATGGTGGATCCATCCCCACCGAGACACGTCTCTTGATGCTTTTGCTCTGGGAAGGTCACCCACTCCTATTGGATTCATCTCCCAGGCCTCTCAGGCTTAGTGCTGTCAGGCCTCAGCCTCTAAGCTGCAGATGTTTGTCATCTCAGCTTCCCTGGGAGTAGCTGATGCCTAAACAACTCTGTCCTGCATTTGGAATGAAAACATATTTTGTACTTGTCCCCACGGTCATGAATTATAGAATCATAAATTGGAAAGGAACCTCAGAGTTGTCTATTCCAATCTCTCATTTGACTAATGAGTAGGGTGACTGGTTTGTCTGGACAGTTTCAATTTATGCCTCCTGTCCTGACACAGTTATTAACAGCTCCCTCTTTTACTCTCAAATGTATCCTGATGTGGACAATAAATTATACGGTCTCCCCATAGCCGAGGCCAGAATCTACACCCAGGTATCCAGAGTTTTTATTTTTTTTAATTAGTACTGTGCTGTCTCTTTTACCTTGGAGATATCCCTTTAGAGCAAGGCTTCTTAACCAAAATCACCTGGATAGATGTTCCAAAGCACAAATGCTTTACTCTAATCAACTCTCAGGGTGGGGGATTGAACACACGTCTTACGACGGAATCCCCAAGGCAACCCAGATGAACATCTCTGATTCAGAGCCACTGCTTAGAGAAAAGAGGGGGTTAAGAAAGTTTGCTCCACCTCCAAAACTGTGTGGCAAGATGTACTATTTCAGCGCTAATAAATCTGACCAACAACTCACCAAACTCTAAGGTTTCATCATGGATCACTCCATTTTGGTTTTGTTTATACTGTGTGACTTTGAAATTAGGCTAAACAAGAAGCTAAAAAGTGCAAAGGTGCCTGCTCTCCTGCAACTCCAGGAGACATACAGGAAGACTTCTTTGATCCATAGAGGTTTCCTTTCAGCTTGACTTTCTCCTTCATACTGACCACACCATGCAGTCAGAGGTCAAAGAGCTAGATAAGGATAGATTGTCTTCACACTGTAACAGATGAAGATTACAGCCTAAGGGTGGCTTTGAGATGGGCTAAAAAGTGATGCCAACCACCAGCAATGTGGAGCCGATAACCAAAGAGATTTAGTAGAAGGCAGGAGCGCTTCTCACATTTGGCCAGGAAGAAAAGAAATGGGCAGAAATGACTCCATGCCAGGAAGGAGAAGTGAACCACAGCTGGAAACCTAAGAGAAGGAAGAACAGTGATTAATCAGTGTTTGAAAGCCATCTGCTTTCCTTGGCTGCGGAGTTCAGGCCAGCAGCACTGGCTACAGATGCTTGAAAGTGGACTGAGTGCTGGACAAGGGGTAGTATTTACCTGTCAATTCACTGAAGACTCATCTTCCACAAGACTGGAGCTGTGAAAGCGCATGCTTATTCAGGGTAACACAAGTAGGTCCCATCCACCCACCCACACATACAACACGGTGATTGTTGGTGGCCGTGGTCTTGCCTTTTCATTAGAGTCCTAACCACCAGGACAACATACCACCCCAAAAGGAACAACACGAAAAGATGTTCAGCATCACCAATTGTTCGAGAAATGAAAATCAAAACTAAATGAGCTAAGACCTCACATGGCTCAGAATGGCCATTATTTAAACATCTACAAATAACAAAAGCCGCAGAGGGTGGGCAGAAGAGGGAACCCTCCTACATCGTTGGTGGGAATGCAAACTGGCGCAACTCCCATGGAAAACAATATGGAGGTTCATCAGAAAAACTGAAAACAGTGTTGGCATATGAGCCAGCAATCCCACTCCTGGGTATATACCTGGACAAAACTATAATTTGAAAAGATATATGCATGTGAATATTCATAACAGCACTATTTACAATAGCCAGGACATAGAAACAACCTAAATGCCCACTGACGGAAGAATGAATAAATAAGACGTGGTGTATTATGGAATACTCAGTTCAGTTCAGTCGCTCAGTCGTGTCCAACTCTCCACGACCCCACGAATCACAGCACGTTAGGCCTCCCTGTCCATCACCAACTCCCAGAGTTCACTCAAACTCATGTCCACAGAGTCGGTGATGCCATCCAGCCATCTCATTCTCGGTCGTCCCCTTCTCCTCCCGCCCCCAACCTTTCCCAGCATCAGAGTCTTTTCCAGTGAGTCAACTCGCCACATGAGGTGGCCAAAGTATTGGAGTTTCAGCTTTAGCATCAGTCCTTCCAATGAACACCTAGGAATACTACTCAGCCATAAAAAATGAAATCATGCCTTTTGCTGCTACATGGATAGGCCTATGGATTATCATACTAAGTGAATTAAGTCAGAAAGAAAAAGACATATACCATATGATAGCACTTATATGTGGAATATAAAATATTAACACAAATGAATTTATCTATGAAACAGAAACAGACTCATGGGTACAGAGAACAGACTTGTGGTTCCCAAGGGGAAGGGAGGGTGGGAGGGGGATGGATTGGGAGTCTGTGACAAGCAGATGCAAACTATTATATATAGAAAGGATAAACAATTAGGTCCTATTGTATAGCACAGGCAACTATATTCAATATCCTATGATAAACCATAATGGAAAAGAATATGAAAAAGAATATACATATGTGAAATTGAATCACTTTGCTATACAGCAGAAATTAACACAACATTGCAAATCAACTATATGTCAATACCCGGCTCCGGCGCAACCGACCACGTGCAGAATCGTGGCTGAGAGGAGCTACCCCGCGCCCAGGGTTGGGGCGGTGGCCGAGAGGAGCTGTACCACGTCCAGGAGGCGGTGGCTGCTTGGGCACCGGAGGGCCGAGAGGAGCTGATCTACATTCAAAGCAGGAGGTGCAGCCTTGAGGAGATACCCCTCGTCCAAGGTAAGGTACAGCAGCTGCGCCTTGCTGGAGCAGCTGGGAAGAGATACTCCATGACCAAGTGGAATATAAGAATCCAGTGTTCTGGGGAGGAAGGAACAAGATGGCGAAGGGATAAGATGGCAAGACCACGTTCTCCCCCACAAATTCATCAAAAGAACATTTGAACGCGGAGTAAAGTCCACAAAACAACTTTTGAATACTGGCAGAGGACATCAGGCTCCCAGAAAAGCAGCCCATTGTCTTCTAAAGGAGAGAGAAGAAATCCAGCTCCACCCACCAGAACACCAACACGTGCTTCCCTAACCAGGGAACCCTGACAAGTCACCCGTCCAACCCCACACACAGCGAAGAAACTACGTAATAAAGAGAACTCCACAAACTGCAAGAAGAGGGAACGGCCACCCCAAGCAAAGCAATATGAGCAAGATGAAGAGGCAGAGAAATATCCAGCAAGTAAAGGAACAAGATAATTGCCCACCAACACAAACAAAAGAAGAAGATATAGGGAATTTACCTGATGAAGAATTTCGAATTTTGATGGTGAAAATGATTCAAAATCTTGAAAGCAAAATGGAGTTACAGATAAATAACCTGGAGAAAAGGATTGAGAAGATGGAAGAAAGATTTAATAAGGACTTAGAAGAAATAAAAAAGAGTCAATATACAATGAATAATGCAATAGATGAGATCAGAAACACTCTGGAGGGAACAAACAGTAGAATAACAGAGGCAGAAGACAGGATAAGCGAACTAGAAGATAGAATTGTAGAAATAAATGAAACAGAGAGGAAAAAAGAAAAACGAATTAAAAGAAATGAGGACAATATTAGAGCCCTCTGGGACAATGTTAAACGCTCCAACATTCGAATCATAGGAGTCCCAGAAGAAGAAGACAAAAAGAAAGACCATGAGAGAATACTTGAGGAGATAATAGTTGAAAACTTCCCTAAAATGGGGAAAGAAATAATCACCCAAGTCCAAGAAACCCAGAGAGTCCCCAACAGGATAAACCCAAGGCGAAATACTCCAAGACACATATTAATCAAATTAACAAAGATCAAACACAAAGAACAAATATTAGAAGCAGCAAGGGAAAAGCAGCAAATAACACATAAGGGGATTCCCATAAGGATAACAGCTGATCTTTCAATAGAAACTCTTCAGGCCAGAAGGGAGTGGCAAGACATACTTAAAGTGATGAAAGAAAATACCCTACAGCCCAGATTACTATACCCAGCAAGGATCTCATTCAAATATGAAGGAGAAATCAAAAGCTTTACAGACAAGCAAAAGCTGAGGGAATTCAGCATCACCAAACCAGCTCTCCAACAAATGCTAAAGGATCTTCTATAGACAGGATACACAGAAAGAGTGTATAAACTTGAACCCAAAGCAATAAAGAAAATGGCTGCGGGATCGTACTTATCAATAATTACCTTAAACGTAAATGGGTTGAAATTTTCAAAAAGGCTAGGAAACAATTCTCATAGCCATCAATAGTTCAGTGTTGAGTTCATGAATAGTTTTTAAGTTTGGGACAAACTGTAGTATTTGCTATTTGAAGTACTATTTGTAATTGGCATATTACGATGTAACATTGATCTTTATTTCCATCTTAAAACGCCTAAAAATGCCTAACAGGTTTTTAGATGATTTGTGAATTTTAGTTGAAATGTATTTTACGATGTTACTAAACCTGCAGAAATATTGAAATATTTCAGAGAACTTATTCACTGTACATTTAATTTATTTTATTTATAAAAGTTATGAACTGTAGAAAGTTTTACTTGTTGGGTCAAATGCTTGTTGCTTCAAATGCTTGTTGCATTTAAAGTGCTAGTTACAAGAAAATCAAATACCTTCAATGTATAAATGCTATTATGTTTTTAAAGGACTCTGGAGTATAAGTAAGTTTGTTTAAAGAAATTTAGTCTGTTCAACTTGAAAAAAATAAATAAATAAAATTGGAAAAAAAAAAAAAGAAAAAAATAAAAATAAAAAATAAAAGGAGCAAAGGAAACTTGTTGGGAAGACACTGTTTTTGGGAAGATCACTGAATTGGGAAACCTGGGTCAAGCCCCCTCGGCCACTCAAGAGCCTGTGGCCCTGGCCGAGTAATTCAGTATCACAGGTCTTTTCTTTCCTCATCCATAAAATGGGGACACTTCGCATGGTGCCTTTTAAGCTGTTCAAGCTGTGCAATGATGGCTCCCCCCAACTCTGGCAACTATACTTACACATCCTCCCAGCATGTTGTCCCAGAGAAAGATAGTGCAACTTGCTGGATGAGGAAGAAAAATGGTCCATTACGACAACGACCTAGAAAATCTTAATAGTCAGAATTACCGGGAAAAATTATGGAGAACTGGGACACTGCCCTTTCCACTGTCAAATGAGGCAGACATAATAAGGGCTGAGAGAACTGAGAAAGGAAGGCATTAGAGCCCAGACTTAATTTGACAATTTAAGTGACTCCGCTCCCCTTCCTTTGCCTTCCCCACTTTTACAAATAGCACTGGGTGACACAGGCTTTTAGCTTCACCTGCCTCAGACTTGTTCTGCTACACTTCTGGGGTGGAAGGGGTAATTATCTTCCCTCACCCCTGCTTTTTTGCATTACGTACAATGATTAGAGACGTCTCATCTCTGGAAGCCCTTTACATTAAAGGGTGAGATGTCCTGAGATGCCCCCACTGACTCATGCACGTGTATGCAGCCTGCCAGCACAGATGTCTTTGCGGGCAAGCAGGGTAGGAAGAGGGCTTCCCTGGTGGCTCAGTGTTAAAGAACCCGCCTGCCAATGCAAAAGATGTCAGTTCGATCCCTGGTGGGGTAGATGCCCTGGAGAAGGAAATGGTAACCCACTTCAGTATTCTTGCTGGGAAAATCCCATGGACTGAGGAACCTGATGGGCTGTAGTCCATGAGATCGCAAAAGAATCGTATGCAACTTAGCGACTAAACAACAAAGATAAAGGTAAGAAGGTGCCAACAGACATGAGACTCAGAAATATCTGGGGCTTTCTTCAAGAAACAGGCTAGTGCTGTCCTGAAAACAAGGGTGCACATGTTGTTTCACTCTGGATGAAAGACTTTCTTGAATTTGTTTAGTATTGAGATACTTTCTCCATTCCCATAGCTAATGTTGGCGTAGCTACCTTATAGCAGATGTCTAATGTTGCCTGCAGCCATACTTTGGGGCAGAATTTGGCAGGAATCATTAGAGGTGTTTTAACCATCTCATTGCCAAAACAAGGAGAGGACCCTGCCAAGAACACCCACATATTAGCTTTTTTGCATATGGGCACAAGGTGTTAGCCTTCTATTGCTTCCCAAATTTATCCTTGAAATCTCCCTAAAGGGCATTCCTAAGCATGAAAGACCTGCAATATGGTCCTTAGAGCTGGAAGGCCACCAGCAATACTGCACCTGCTATTGTACACGGCCTGCATCTTTTTACAGAAAGAAAGCCCGGCAATTTGTAGGGGGAAGGAAATCCCTTTCATTGTGCCATAGAACCCAAAGAACCATGTGTGTAGGACTGCCAGCTGTTTTCAGGAAAGGTGAAAATCTACATATCCTCACCCCATCTATGCAAAGATCCTGATTGCTTTAGAAATTCTCTAGAAAGCAAATCTAAGACCACAGTTCTGAACAGTATATTAATCAACACTCATCAAGGAGACGAAGAGGAAAATAAGGTAAAACAAATGTAGTTTCTCAGGGACTGAAAACAACCACTGCAGACCTACAAGGTCACTGAATTACATCAAGTGAGCATTCTTTTTGCAACTTTCATGTTGTTTCATGAAAGTATGGCTTACAAATTCATTTATACATGATAGAATTACACTCTGTAATTACAAACTACAAAAACATTTATAAGGCAGAGAGTGGTCTTGGCTCTAAAAAGGGAGGGGGCAGTAATGGTGTTTTAGATAAAAATTATGTTTTCATTAGCGATTCATCCATTTAAGCAATCAATATTTTAGGAGACTTCTAGGTTCTGGGATGCAGAGATGGTTCAAGCCACGTAAAATGATACAGTCTCTGCTGTCTGGCTTGCAGAAGAGAAAGGTGAAGGGGGGCATGCAAAGGCATGGAACAACGGAGAGACAGGTGAAGGCAGACAGAAAATCAGAGACAGAATGGATAAACATCTTTAAGCACCAAGCATAGACCTGATAGTAAAATGTAAGCCACTAGCTGCTGTGGGATACTGGCCAACTCATTCAATCTTTGTAGGCTTAGGTTTTCTCATTTGTTAAAAGCTATGTTTTTTAATGGATTGGAAGAATTATATGATTATATTAATTCTTTGAAGTTCTAGACACATGAAAGCTTCATATGCACATAAAGGGAGTTTATTCACTTAACAAATATGAACAGCTGTCAAGACTGTGCCATATATATTGCGTACAATTGTAAGAAAAAAATTTATACCATCTCTGGTCTTACGGGGCTCACAATATCATGAAAATCCTCAAACATGGGCTAGGATCATGGATGGGATTTTTGTAAGAAAACTTCAAATGCATAATAGAACGTAGTAAAGAATGTTTAGGTTCAGAGGAGACCTGGAGTCTGATTTGTATCCTAATTCCAGCTCCACCACTTAACAGCCTTAGACTTTGGGGCATTTACTTCTCAAAGCCTTCATTTTCTTATCTGTAAGTCTGAAGCATCACTGACTCAAAGGACATGAATTTGAGCAAAATTTGGAAGATAATGGAGGAAGGACAGAGGAGCCTGGCGTGTTGCAGTCCATCGGGTTGCAAAGAGTCGGACATGACTTAGCGACTGAACAAGAAGCTTGGAACTAACAATGCTGGTTTAGTAGGGTTACTCGAGAAATTAATGAGGTAATGCGCGGCGAGGGCTTCCCAGTGACTTGAACACAGTAAGCATTCTATCAACTACAACTCTTGTAATCATCTTTTAAAATCCTCCTAATTCTGAAACTTCTTGACTTGGCCTATTTTAATCTCAGAGGTCTAAGTAGAAGAGACCGTAGCACACAGCCATCTGAGCTTCTGAGGAAGGTATATTGGGTGCATGTGTCTGGTGTTGAAGATTATTATTTTTCACTCCATTAAAACCCTGTATGGGAACTAAGAGATACGCAAGCGCTTAAAATTCACATTTCTACATGCTGATAGCTTATTTCCTTCTTAGTTGATTAGAGCAAGAGTTCAGTTCAGTTCAGTTGCTCAGTCGTGTCTGACTCTTTGCAACCCCAAGGACTGCAGCATGCCAGGCCTCCCTGTCCATTGCCAATTCCCAGGGTTTACTCAAACTCATATCCAGTGAGTCAGAAATGCCATCCAACCGTCTCATCCTCTGTCATCCACTTCTCCTCCTGCCTTCAATCTTTCCCAGCATCAGGATCTTTTCAGATGAGTCAGTTCTTCGCAACAGGTGATCAAATTATTGGAGTTTCAGCTTCAGCATCAGTCCTTCCAATGAATATTCAGGACTGATTTCCTTCAGGATGGACTGGCTGGATCTCCTTGCAGTACAAGGGACTCTCAAGAGTCTTCTCTAACACCACAGTTCAGAAGCATCAATTCTTCAGCACTCAGTTTTCTTTATAGTCCAACTCTCACATCCATACATGACTACTGGAAAAACCATAGCTTTGACTAGACAGACCTTTGTTGGCAAAGTCATGTCTCTGCTTTTTAATATGCTATCTAGGTTGGTCATAACTTTCCTTCCAAGGAGTAAGCATCTTTTAATTTCATGGCTGCAGTCACCATCTCCAGTGATTTTGGAGCCCAAATAAATAAAGTCTCTCACTGTTTCCATTGTTTCCCCATCTATTTGCCATGAAGTGATGGGACCAGATGCCATGATCTTAGTTTTCTGAATGTTGAGCTTTAAGCCAACTTTTTCACTCTCCTCTTTCACTTTCATCAAGAGGCTCTTTAGTTCTTCTTCGCTTTCTGCCATAAGGGTGGTGTCATCTGCATATCTGAGGCCATTGATATTTCCCAGCAAACTTGATTCCAACTTGTGCTTCTTCCAGCCCAGCATTCCTCATGATGTACTCTGCATATAACTTAAATAAGCAGGGTGACAGTATACAGCCTTGATGTAATCCTTTCCCTATTTGGAACCAGTCTGTTGTTCCATGTGCTGTTCTAACTGTTGCTTCCTGACCTGCATACAGGTTTCTCAAGAGGCAGGTCAGGTGAATGAGTATGAATCAACAAACAATGAGGTTTGTCATAATTGCTTTATGTGTACTTGCATCCCATCATTTGTTACTCTATGAACTCTAACAATCCATCATTTAATTGGCTTATCCTTCAAAAAGAACAGTTTTCTTTTCTAATATAGTATTTTGCTTAAAAAGTTTTGGATGATTCATTGTAACTAATAATGTATTTTAGCTGAAATAAGAATGTTTTCAAATAACCTAGAAAATGCATAGGCAGGATATATCAAAGAAAAATAGTTTGGGGGTGTGACTTTGCCTAAAACAATAAATCCTAAACTGCTATTACAAATGTATACTATTTTCCTTTAAATTAGGAAATTAAAAATTTTTTCCCCATGGATTTCCTCAAAAAGATTTTCTTAAGCATAATCTTCTCAGACTAAAGGGATTTTTTTTAAAAGATTAACTTTTAAGGCGCTCTTGAGATTTGCATAAATCTCCTTTAATAATAAATTCCTGTTCAGCTATTCTGCTTCCCTCTATATTTGGAACCATTCCCCTCTTTAATACCTTTTGTCTTTTCAGTCATTTTTACAGAGGGTTAGGTAATAAAACCACAAAGAACTTATCCTACTGAAATTTCCCTGAAACATTTGCCTTTCTCAGAAGGATTGTTTTATGAGCATATTTTATCCACTTGCATAAAACAGTATGACAAATTTTCCTTCAAAAAGAAAATAGGTTGCATGCATCTTTAACTTTAGCATTTCAATTAGAATAAGCAATAACATGCTTTCAAAATACTAGACAGATAGCCCAGTGTGCTGGTTATTTCATTTTGATCATATAATTGTGCCTAATATATGGAACAGGAAGTAGTGGAGGACAGAGGAGCCTGGCGGGCTACAATTCATGGGGTCGCAAAGAGTCAGACACGACTGAGAACATGGCACAACCCTTTCTTCATTCCATACGACCCACGCCTACCCAAAGGGTCGCTAACCCAGCTCGATCTACACTTCACACACCAAACTTTGAATTTTCATAACCTTTGTAGAGCCAACCTTCATCTCACCTCTAAAATCTTTCCAGCATCAGTGTTTTTCAATGAGTCGGCTCTTCATGTCAGGTGGCCAAAGTATTGGAGTGAATAGGAAAATACTACCTGTATTTCCAAGTCCTTTACTGTTCTATCACTATAGCCACAATAATGGTAACAGGTAACATATTGGCCCCCTGCCCTCAGGTTGCTCAAAATCAGATGAGTGCGTGGACTTCTGTGGGTGAATGGGATAAGTAATATCCCATTACAACTATGTCTAGATATTTAGTTTTTGCCCCTCAAAGGCATTTCTGAAAAAACAGCAGTTGCAGAGGTGCCTCGCCATTTCGCTGAGAAAAAAAAGCAAGCGTATGTGCCCCTAATAGCCAGATGTGTTTCTAAACTTTTCTTTTCCACGGGCCACAGGAGTTCAGGCTGCCCATTATGCTTTCCAGCTAAAGTCACTCTCCAACTTGCTCATCTCATTCAGCCCTTTCCTCCTGTCACATGTTTCCCATACCCAAGGATCTCCAAGGAAGATTTTCTTCATGCTGATAATTAGGGTTGATGTATTCACGGGGCTTTATTTTCCCATCAGATCATCCCATCTGAGGCCAACATTCCTTTTGAAGTCTGGAGAATCTGAAGCTTGGAGGAGCTGAACAACTCCCAGAGAACAGAGCCTCCGGGAATATAACTTTAGACTGATCTTAAGATCATTAGCACTCTCTTTCCTCCTTGCTCAAAGAGTATCTCTTTGGAAAATCTTTGGTGGTGAAAGTCATTAATGATCACATATAAAACCCTAATTAATCAAAGTATGAATCCAATTCTTGATGAGCTCTTTTCATCCCCATTAGATTTGGAGTTTGCAGAAATCTGGACTATTTCAGCCCATAACAAAAGGTGGATATGCTATAATGTTGAAGTCTGAATCACTGGAGCTATCTTTTCATTGCATCCAATTCCTGGTGACCTTGCATGAGTCATTGTTCAACACTGAGGATTTCAAATGCAGTCAAAAAGGAGTAATGAATGTTCATCTTTTGCTACCAACTCCTCAAAACTGTCATGTGTGAGTGCTCAGTTGAGTCCAACTTTTTGCAACCCCCATAGGCTGTAGCCTACCAGGCTCCTCTGTCCATGGAATTTCCCAGGCAAGAGTACTAGAGTGGGTTGTCATTCCTTTCTTCAGGGGATCTTCCCAACCCCAGAATCGAACCCGTGTCTCCTGAATTGGCAGGCAGATTCTTTACCACTGAGCCACCTGAGAAGCCCCTCAAAAATGATATGTACCCATAATATTCAGTATTCAGTTGGTTCTCTTAAATAAACTAGAAAAATTACATTTTGCCAGGAACGATCTTCTTGTTTCTCTGGCAGACAGCTGCCTAGGAAATGCACTCTGCACTGTTGCTTATTACTCGAGAATCTGCTGTTGTAGAAGCACAGGCACATTTACAACACCAAAGAGGGATGGATGGAAACAAAGCAGGGTACAGAAATGAACTCTGTGATTTTCTGTTATTTATTAAAGCTCTCTAAGCATCAGTTTCTTCATCTGTATCATGAAGATATTATTTCCTGCCTATCTTACAGGATGATTATGAAAATCAGTTCAAGTTCATCAATGTATAAGCAGTACATATGAAGTCCCACACTATGATAGCTACTTCTGGAAATATAAAAGTATTACTTCTTGACTTCATGACTTTAACGGAAAAATAAAATAATTTATATAAATGGTTAGAATCCTTACAAACACAAAATAGTAGCAGAGGTCATGGTAGTCCACTCAAAAAGTCAATATTGGAAGGGAAGTCAGAGACTCAGCAATCTAGCAGTATCATTTTAAACAAACTGAGTTCCAGAGATATAAAGGGCTTATGCAAGGATGTACAACTTGAGGATCAAATATTTGTTGTCAGAATATCCCAATCTTTAAGGTGTACTATGTTTAGTCGCTCAATCATGTCCAACTCTTTGCGACCCCATGGACTGAAGCCCACCAGGCTCCTCTGTCGAAGGGATTCTCCAGGCAAGAGTACTGGAGTGGGTTGCCATTTCCTCCTCCGGGAGATCTTCCCAACCCAGGGATCGAACCCAGGTCTCCCACATTGCTGGCAGATTCTTAACCATCTGAGCCACCAGGGAAGTCTTTAAGCAGATTCCTAGAAATTCAGTAAGAGCCAGTCTAATCTGCTAAAATGTAAACAGTTCTACGGGGAAAGCTGAGTACTTTTTAGAGAAACCACTTAGCTCTGTTGGACACTGCAGGTAAAAGGACAGACTCAGGAGACAGACTGACGGGTTTGGGATTCTGATTCTGTCACTTATTAACTAGTGGCCTTGGGCCTGGGTTATTTAACTTTTCTGTCCCATCTCTTCCTCTGTAACATGAAGATACCAATAGTACCAAACTCCACAGGACCGTCAATGAATTAATATGTAATGGCCTCAGAGCAGAGTCTGGCAAATGACAAGCTCTCAGGACCTGTTATTTATTAATATATTTACATCAACTGGAGGCTCATGTGGGTTACTCTGTTAGTAAGAGAGGTGCCTAGAGAAGGGGTGACTGGGGAAGACAGTCACACTAGACCAAAGGGCAACGTCCAGAGCAATGAATGTCCTGAATGGACTCTGCCTGAATGGACAGTCCCGGCAAACCAACCAGAGCTGCTATAGCCTAAATAGCCTTTAGGCTATTTCTTCCCTTTCATACAAGTGTCAGCTAACATCCTGAGCATTTCAAGTATTATGTATGAGGACGAGGACGAGCAGGAGACCATCCTTCCCATCAGCTCAGCTCCTGCAGCATCTCTGGTTCAATTCGAGCAGCCAGTGGTTCGCAGGGAAGAGGCAGCCCCTGTTCTGAAACAGAGGCATTGATCGACCATCATTAGCAATTCATAGCCTCCTTTGCCTGGTTGGAACTGGCCTGGACTTTGACAGGCAAAGCCTGGAGGCGATGTTCAGTCTACACACTGATCACATGTGATTATATAAGGCTTCCTATCCTCAACAGAGCATGACAGGCACTGCCGACCCTAGGTTAGGGTCGCTTAGGGACAATGGCCCATGTTCCAGCCTCTCTAGGTGATGGGGCTGTAAGCTAGTCAGTGAAACTGGCGCCAGTGGAGAAGGAACGCGACGGCCCAGAGGTGTGGCCATCTCGAGACAAAGCTGTGTCCACGGCTAGAGGGAGTTGGGAACACCCAGGTCTGTGCTTGGGGTGGTGACCTGCCTGAGAATTCAGTGGTCTGATTCCCTCCAGGTAAATCCCTTTGATGGAGAGCCAAGCATCCAGCTTCTTCTACATTCCAATCAGACAGCTGCCTCTTCTCACCCAGATTCCAGGCTGCCTGGCTGTCTTCGGATAATTTGACTTCCCACGTAGATGTGCTTGAAACAGAGTGTGCCTGATCTCCTGGCCGATTCTACTTGTCGTTGTAAATTAATAAAATGGTGTTTTGATTTACACATCTGTCTCTTGTGAATTCGGTTAGTATGACTGAGGGGCCCGATAAACTGATCTTACACCCCAGCGCGCTGACAAAACCAATTTTCTCAGGTTTTGAACCTGGAAAACAAACGGGCCAGACCCTGAACAGTGTGGTTAAATCACCAAGGTAAAGTCCCCCTGGAAATGCCTGGCAACGGGAGAGCCAGACTTCCCTCTGCTCTCAAACACATTTTCTCTCCTGGACTTTAATCTTTCAAGGTGACTGCTCCCTGTTCAAGGCCCACTCAGATGATTAATTCCATGGTGATAAATGTAGGAAATGGGAAGTTTGCCCCTACTCTGAGCTACCCAATCAATGTTTTGATGAATCTACAAAAGCACCGAATCAAAACATAATTCTGACGAGCATGTGATTTTTTGTTTTCCACATGTCCTCTATTCAAAACTACTAAGTTATTATTCATCTATAACCCAAGCTTTGCCAAGACTTCTCAAACAGTACAAATGAGGTTATGTCGTCTTTAAACCCGGGGGTTGCTTGCTGGCTGGATGGCTCTCAGCTCCTTTACTCAAGTCCCTATTCTGCTCTGGGAGGTAACTGAGGGCATCTCACCTGTGCTCACATCCCTCTCCTTCAGCCTCTTTTAAAAAAATTTATTTTAAATTGGAGGATAATTGCTTTATAATGATGTGTTAGTTTCTGCCGTACAACCATGTGAGTCAGATAAAAGTATACATATATCCCCTCCCTCTTGAGCCTCCTTCTCACTCTCCCCCACTCAGCCCTCTAGGTCATCACAGAGCACTGAGCTGAGCTCCCTGTGTTACACAGCAGCTTCTCACTCCTGCTGCTGCTGATGCTAAGTCGCGTCAGTCATGTCTGACTCTGTGCGACCCCATAGACGGCCGCCCACCAGGCTCCCCCATCCCTGGGATTCTCCAGGCAAGAACACTGCAGTGGGTTGCCATTTCCTTCTCCAGTGCATGAAAGTGAAAAGTGAATGTGAAGTCGCTCAGTCGTGTCCGACTCTTCATGACCCCATGGACTGCAGCCCACCAGGCTCCTCCTCCCATAGGATTTTCCAGGCAAGAGTACTGGAGCGGGGTGCCATCACCGTCTCCGGCAGCTTCCCACTAGCTATCCGTTTTACACACGGTAGTGCATATATGTCAAAGCTACTCTCACTTCATCCCACCTTCCCCTTCCCACCCTGTGTCCACAAGTCCATTCTCTACGTCTGTGTCTCTATTCCTGCCCTGCAAATAGGTTCATCAGTACCGTGTTTCTAGACTCCCCAGCTTCTTTTTGAATGTTGGGTGCCAACAAGTCACTTTCAGGAGAGCCCGAGCTTTGCCACCACCACTGCTCTACGTGCTGCAGTAACTCAGAAGCTTTCATCTTCCAAGTGTACTATTTTGGGGAGTCTGCAAAGATATGTTTTGAAGTCAAACCCATCTATAGAAGGTATGCATTTTTCCATCTTCCTTTTCAAGTCAGACAAGACAATCTTGCATCTCATCATCAAGTCCTGGGCTTGGCACATCCTTACCTCTTTTCAGGCAAGTTTGATTTCACGGTGCATCTAAACGGCAGGAAAATTCATGTGTCTGAAGTATTCAGATCTCTGTTGACAGATCAACAACAGCTGTATCAAAATGTCCCATATTTCCAATGGCTAGAACTGTTGGCACTCATGATGACCTCCGATCTGAAGACACTGCAGGATACAAGTTCTTTCCTACAGGCAGCCCAGCAGCTACTTACAAAGTGCTTCAGAGTCTCTAGGATTAGATCTGGGCACCTCTCAAATCCAGATCCTATACCTGTTCCATGTTAATAGCAGGGAAGAAACTCGAAAGCTCATTAGAAAAGAAGGGACTCAGACTCTGTAGATCATCATCCACTTGTGTTTTGGAAACTGATGTGGTGTTTTAGTCATCTTGACTTGCCCAGTAATTACCTGGATTCATTCTGTTTTCTGGGAGAAGGCAATGGCACCCCACTCCAGTGCTCTTGCCTGGAAAACCCCATGGACAGAGGAACCTGGTAGGCTGCAGTCCATGGAGTCGGACACGACGGAGCGACTTCCCTTTCACTTTTCACTTTCATGCATTGGAGAAGGAAATGGCAACCCACTGCAGTGTTCTTGCCTGGAGAACCCCAGGGATTTGGGAGCCTGGTGCATGGCCGTCTACGGGGTCGCAGAGTTGGACACGACTGAAGTGACTTAGCAGCAGCAGTATTCTGTTTTCTGAGTACTGTAACAGATATTCAAAAATTCTCCACCCTAGTAGTCTGAAGATGGTAAATATATATATATATATATATATATTTTTATATATTTATTTATTCTTGGCTGCGTTAGGTTTTTGTTGCTGTGCATGGACTTTCTCTAGTTTCAGTGAGTGGGGGCTTCTCTCCAGTTGCAGGGCGTGGGTTTCTTGTGATGGTGGCTTCTCTTGTTGCAGAGCAAGGGCTCTAGGCACGTGGGCTTCAGTACTTGCAGCATGCTGGCTCAGCAGTTGGGCACACGGGCTTAGTTGCCCCTTGGGATGTAGAATCTTCCCCAACCAGGGATCGAGCCCATGTGCCTTGCATTGGCAGGCAGATTCTTAGTCACTGGACCACCAGGGAAGTCCTGGTAAATATGTTTTCAGTTCAGTTCAGTTCAGTTCAGTCGCTCAGTCGTTTCCGACTCTCTGCGACCCCATGAATCACAGCACGCCAGGCCTCCCTGTCCATCACCAACTCCCGGAGTTCACTCAAACTCATGTCCATAGAGTCGGTGATGCCATCCAGCCATCTCATTCTCTGTCGTCCCCTTCTCCTCCCGCCCCCAACCTTTCCCAGCATCAGAGTCTCTTCCAGTGAGTCAACTCGACGCATGAGGTGGCCAAAGTATTGCAGTTTCAGCTTCAGCATCAGTTCTTCCAATGAACACCCAGGATTGATCTCCTTTAGAATGGACTGGTTGGATCTCCTTGGAGTCCAAGGGACTCTCAAGAGTCTTCTCCAACACCACAATTCAAAAGCATCAATTCTTTGGCGATCAGCTTTCTTCACAGTCCAACTCTCACATTTTAACACAAGTATTATGGAACGTTATGAGATCACATCAGCAGGCAAACCTCCTCTGTATATCCCCATACCCAAAATTATCCAGTGGTCCCATTATTGCAAAAAATGATAACTTGATTAACCAGGAACTGTTGAAAACTATGGTGAAAAACATTAACATGAAGATCTATGGACCAATGAGTCAGATTTTAGAGACACTAAGTGTCCACATTTTAAAAGACAGCAGCGTTTACACTGAGAAATATTATTTCTCTCCCCTGTCATGTAAAGATAGCATACGATCCTCTCACACCTTGTCAAGCGTACATACAACTGTGACAGATCACAAGTACAAGGGTGATGGATGGAATGTGGCAAAATCTTCGGATGTGTGTGCATGTGTGTGTGCTTCTGCTCTGTATTGTACCCTCAGTGCATAAAACAATACACTCATAAAAAAAAAAAGAAAAAATGAAAGCCATAACAATAATAAAGTGTCATCTATTAGAGAAAACAACGACAAAAGACCTGGAGCAAAAACCATTAGAATAAAAAGAGGTAATGTACAAACACAATTTTTATAGCCACATCAGCCTATGACACAGCAAACAGATGCTCCCAAGTATAATAAAGCATCTGAGCAATGTAACTTTAAAATAATATTATATATTTGCATAGTAATAGATGTATATGCATATACGTACATATATATGCAAATACATGTATGTAGATGTTTATAATCTTCGCAGGGATGGGATCCTGGGTGCAGTTTTGTACTAGCTGTTCCCTATGTTTTTAGGAAAAAAAGCAGTAAAGCGTAAAGGGTAAGGTGTCCTGGACTTAAATAGACACTTTAGTCCTCAGCTCTTTGATTCACTTAAGATGAATGCTTCCAGATGACATGTTCAAAATAGGCAAACCCATTGAGACTGAAAGTATATTAATGGTTGCCAGGGTGACAAGGGAATGGGGGTGACTGCTCACGGGTATGAGATTTCTTGCGGTGATGAAAATGTTCTAAACTTGCATAGTCATTACGGTTGCATATTCTTATTAATATATACCAAGACCATGAAATTGTGTACTTTAAAAGGGCGAGTCTAGCATGTGGATTCTATCTTAAGAAAACTATTATTCCCTGATCACTGACATATATACACTACCACGTGTGAAACAGCTAGCTAGTGGGAAGCTGTATAGCATAGAGAGCTCAGCTGGGTGCTCTGTGATGACCTGGACTAGTGAGATGGGGGATTGGAGACAGGTGTAAGGGGGAGGGGATATATATACACACACATATGGTACTTCATTGTCCAGCAGGGACTGGGCTTCCCAGGTAGAGCTAGTGGACCAGCTCTCAGGCCCCTCCCCTGACAGAGGACGGGAGTTGCCTCATGAACAGTTCACACCAGTGTTACAAAACTTCACTGGTTTCCGTAATAGGTTTCTACTGTGTTGTAGCACTGATCCACTGTGGAGGCCCTTTCTATAGGGGTGGGAGAGAGAAAAGAAAACGGCAACGCTTCCTAGGCTCTGGTGGCAAAGTTTTCACTTTCACTTCTCAGACCATGGCGTTACAGACAGAGCTTCCAGGAAGGTTATTTAAACTCCAGGGCTCGTCAGTATGGCCGGATGTCTGCACTTGGTGGCACAGCCTTGCTCCAAGATCAGTTCCCCCATCAGAGAGATTGGTGAGGGTCCAGCCCACAGGCCTGCTGCTGCTCTCTTACGGTACTTTTATTTAACTGTCTAATTCCACCCAGCAATCTGAATTAACTTGCCAACACGCCAATCCACTAAATACGCCTATCAGTTCAGTTCAGGTCAGTCGCTCAGTCGTGTCCTGCCTATCAGTCAGTTTAGTTCAGTTCAGTCGCTCAGTTGTGTCCGACTCTCTGCGACCCCATGAATCACAGCACACCAGGCCTCCCTGTCCATCACCAACTCCGGGAGTTCACTCAGACTCAAGTCCACAGAATCGGTGATGCCAAACAGCCATCTCATCCTCGGTCGTCCCCTTCTCCTCCTGCCCCCAACCCTTCCCAGCGTCATATCCACAACTGGGTATTGGTTTTGCTTTTGCTCCATCCCTTCATTCCTTCTAGAGTTACTTCTCCACTGAACTCCAGTAGCATACTGGGCACCTACCGACCTGGGGAATTCCTCATTCAGTATCCTATCATTTTGCCCTTTGTTACTGTTCATGGGGTTCTCAAGGCAAGTATACTGAAGTGGTTTGCCATTCCCTTCTCCAGTGGACCACATTCGGCTGTGGTCCATGTGATCAGATCAACTAGTTTCCTGTGATTATGATTTCAGTGTGTCTGCCCTCTGATGCCCCCTCGCAATACCTACCATCTTATTTGGGTTTCTCTTACCTTGGTCGTGGAAAATCTCTTCACAGCCGCTCCAGCAAAGTGCAGCCGCTGTACCTTACCTTGGACGAGGGGTATCTCCTCAAGGCTGCCCCTCCTGACCTTGAACGTGGAGTAGCTCCTCTCGGCCCTCCTGCGCCCGCGCAGCCACCGCCTGTAATATACATAAATCTCACTTGGGTGTCCCAGGAAGTGCTAGTGGTAAAGAACCTGCCTGCCAAGGCAGGAGACATAATAGACACGGGTTTGACCCCTGGGTTGGGAAGAACTCCTGGAGGAGGGCATGGCAACCCACTCCAGGATTCTTACCTGGAGAATCCCATGGACAGAGGAGCCTGGCAGGCTACAGTCCATAGGGTCGCAGAGAGTCGGACCTGACTGAAGAGACAGCTGCTGCTGCTGCTGCTGCTAAGTCGCTTCAGTCGTGTCCGACTCTCTGCGACCCCATAGATGGCAGCCCACCAGGCTCCTCCATCCCTGGGATTCTCCAGGCAAGAACACTGGAGTGGGTTGCCATTTCCACATGTACCTAAATCCCAATTTGGACAGACTTCACATTGTTCCCCATAGAGCTTCTGGCCACATATGGCATATGGCCAATGTTGCCTAACTTCATGCTCTGTCATAATTGTATCTGAATTTTAACGTAGCTGGGACCCCTGAGTCTGCTCTCTTCCACAGAAAACAGATTTTTCTCTTTTTGAGAGATCCATGGAATATTTACCAAACAATCATATGGTCAGGCTTCCCTGGTGGCTCAAATGGTAAAGAATCTGCCTGCAATGAAGGAGACGTGGGTTCGATCCCTGCGTCAGGAAGATCCTCTGGAGGAGGGAGTAGCAACCCACTCCAGTATTCTTGTCTGGAGAATGCCCATGGACAGAGGAGTCTGAAGGGTCAGAAATGAAGAAAATCTCAATAAACTAAAGAACAGAAATTCAATAGGCCACATTCCCTAGCCACAGTGCTACTGCTGCTGCTAAGTCGCTTCAGTCGTGTCCGACTCTGTGCGACCCCATAGACAGCAGCCCACCAGGCTCCCCCGTCCCTGGGATTCTCCAGGCAAGAACACTGGAGTGGGTTGCCATTTCCTTCTCCAGTACAGTAAAGCTAAAAGCAATTTACTTAAATTATAACCATAAAAACACCTAACTATTTGGAATTCTTTTAAGTCTCCTAATAACCATGAGATCAAAGAGGAAATCAATAATACAAATATATACCATTTAGAAAATAATGGGAATACGAATATGTATCAAATCATGAAATGAGGCCAAGCAGAATTTAGAAAGAAATTTATAAACTTCAATTGTTTAAACAAAAATGAAAAACACATGCTAAGCTATAAAGGAAAGATTTCTGAAGAAAAAAAAAAATGGTCCCAAGGAAGGAAATAATGAAGTTAAGAGCAAAAAGAATGTCATCTTCCTTATAATGAGTACCTACAATGTGTCAGGTTCTTTTCCATTTTCTAATCTCTTCAAAATTACAAACTGGTATCCTTAGGGGATTGGTTCCAGGACGTGGGTACCAAAATCCTCCAGTGCTCAAGACCCTTATATAAAATGGCTCAGTATTTGCATATTACCTATACACATACTCTGATATACTTAGATCATTTCTATATAATATCTAATATAAAGTAAACGTTATATAAATAGTTGCTGGCATATAGCAAATTCCAAGTTTTGTTTTTTGGAATTTATGGAGTATTTTAAAAAATATTTTTGATCAGAGTTTGGTTGAATCCACAGTTGTGGAACCCGCAGATACAAGAAGGCGGATTTTTATTATTATTTCAATTTGCAGATGAGGCTACTGAGTATCAGAGAAGATGAGGAATTTGTCTGAGGCTTCACAATTCTTAAGTTGTGAAAGGAATTCGAGCTTGGGTCTGTCTGACTCCAAACATTGCCCTGTTTCTACAATATTCCATCCACTGATATGCGCTTTATTTAACATACCTCATTCATAGAAACATACATTTAAAAAGAGACTACATGCTGGGTCACTGAAAAAAAAATATATAACGTATAAGCCTCAGAAAGACTTCATGGACAAAAAAGATAACAATATACCATATCAGATGCAGAGATTTTAAAATAAAAGCAATACTCTGTACAGATACATAATACTAGGCTTTCTATCAGACAGGAAAAAATTAAGTTTAACAATATACTTTTTTGGCTAAGACTGGGAAGCAGGTGTTCTCTCTCTTTTTTGCTCCTACATTGCTGAAAGAAATGCAAAAATGGGAAACCAATGGAGGGGAATCTAGCAACACATACCAAAATGCCACATTTATCCACCGTTTAACCAGCCCAGCAATCTCACTTGTATAAACTTATCCTGAAGATACACCTACAACAACACAAAAATACACAATCATAATGTTATTCATTGTTTGTAACGGCAAATTATTGGCAATCACCTAAATGCCCAAGCATAGGAAGTTGGTTAATACTATGGAATAGGCACAGAGAGGAATACAATGCAGCTGGACAAAAGAACTGGGAAGATCTTTACTAACTTACATGGAATGACTTCCAGGATGTGTTGTTAAACTGAAAAAACAAGATGCAAAAGATTTTATATGATACAGTATCTTTTTGCGTAAGAAAGGAGGGAAAGTCACAAGACATACATAAATCTGAAATTTGGGGGAGAAAATCACCAAAAAGATGAATCACAGAGCAGTGAAACTTGTTACTTAACAAGCGATAGTGGAATGGAGTAGAAAGACTAAAGGAAGGGCAAACACCATTGAGTATCTGTACAAACTCATCATTTCAAATATAAAAATACATTTATTTCTTAGTGTGAGTGTGTGCTCAGTCGAGTACAACCCTTTGCAATCTCATGGACTGTAGCCCACCAGGTTCCTCTGTCTATGGAATTTTCCAGGCAAGAATATTGGAGTGGGTTGCCATTTCCTTCTCCAGTATTTCCTGGTACCGTCTGCTAAGAGGACCTAAAAGCAATCCATACATCTAGTGACCAAATGTTGGTTTAAATACCAACTCTACTTTGAAGGGGTTCCCAAATCTGGGATAATTTGGGCATCAGAGTAAATAAGAACCGTATTGGATAATAATCTACTGTTTAAAACTGGAATCATGAGTCCATACTGATGGTATTGATAACTACAGACATAGTGAATATTAAGTAGAAGGCTTCCCTGGTGGCTCAGTGGAAAAAAATCTGCCTGCCAGTGCAGAAGACAGGCGTTCGATCCCTGATCTGGGAGGATCCCACGTGCCATGGAGCAACGCAGTCCGTGCACCACTACTATTGAACCGGTGCTTAGAGGCCATGCTCCACAACAGGAGCCACTGCAATGTGAAGCTAGCACGCTGCAGCTAGAGAAGAGCCCCTGCTTGCCACAACCAGGGAAAAGGCCACACAGCAATGAAGACTCAGCACGGCCAAATCAATAAACTTCTAAATAGGTTAAGTAGATAGGTAGTCCGGAGAAGGCAATGGCACCCCACTCCAGTACTCTTGCCTGGAGAATCCCATGGACAGAGGAGCCTGGTAGCCTGCAGTCCATGGGGTCGCTAAGAGTCAGACACGACTGAGTGACTTCACTTTCACTTTTCACTTTCATGCATTGGAGAAGGAAATGGCAACCCACTCCATGTTCTTGCCTGGAGAATCCCAGGGACGGGGGAGCCTGGTGGGCTGCCATCTATGGGATCTCACAGAGTCGGACACGACTGAAGTGACGTAGCAGCAGCAGCAGATAGGTAGTCGCTATATATATATATATGGCTTCCCTTGTGGCTCAGATGGTAAAGAATCTGCCCACAATGCAGGAGAATTAGGTTCAATCCCTAGATTGGGAGGATTCCCTGGAGAAGGAAATGGCAACCCACTCCAGTACTCTTGCCTGGAGAATACTATGGATGGAGGAGCCTGGTAGGCTGCAGTTCATGGGACTGCAAGGAGTCGGACATGATTGAGCGACTTCCACTTTCACTTTATATACATATATTAAGGAATATATTATGACTGGATTAAGGTTGGGTTAGGGCTTTCCCTTCTTTTTTCTCATTCTCATTCACTTTGGACAATTCTCTTAAAGTGAAACACAATACTGCATATTCTTATTCTCATCTTCATCTTTGACCAGATAAATCTCTTTCCCTGCTGACACTTTTATATATTGTTTTATTGTACAGTTTTATTCTGAGTTTGGTAACAAATGAGAATTTTTCTTCCCAGTTGACAAGTGTTTTAAAAAAAGTGAGAGAAACTAGAAGTGCTGGTAAGTGAACATCCTTGCCCAGGATTAGGCAGGGGAGAGGGCAGCCTGGTGGAGATGTTGCTCTAGGACAGCCGGTGGTTTCCTGGAGACCTCCAGACTGCTGCGGTGGCATGGAATAGGGTGTGAGCCGAAGGCTAGAGGAGACCCTGGGTCTTTACAAGCACCCTTCTGTCATTAGGGGTTTACCACTTCCTGGACTGTACCCAGGTTCATCGGGGTCCCACTGAGTAGGCAGGCCGCAGAGTTCACCCATTTAGCTGTCATTCTGACCCACAGACCAACCTCTCTCTTCTCCCTAACAAAGCCCTACAATGATAATTATAATGATTTTTTTCCCCATTCTTCCTGGACTCATTTCCATTTAGTTAAAAATGCACTTCCCCAACGATTCATTTATCAGCCTGCTTCTGCGTTTAATCATGCCTTCCCCATCGCGCCTCCCAATGACATGAAATTGTTATCCAACAGCACCCAGACCTCTCATACTCCCAAATGATTGCATGGCCCTCACTCCATCTCCTTAAGTTATAGCATTAATTAAACTGTGCTTTAATTAAGTAAGCCCTACCCTCCTCTTATAACAGTCCCATTCAGGCAATTTCATTCAGGTAATTTCCTTCATTTCGATATTATGACTCACGCCTACTGGGGTTAGAGGCATATATGTACTGGCACAGGATGAGATTTTATGTTGTCTTTGGATGTTGATTAATTACCTTGGCAACCTGTGTAATTTCTACAGCTCTGTAAAACCTCGATCCTTATTTTCTTCCTCCCAAACCTCTTCTTCTGGGGAAAGAGAAAAGCAAGGCCTTCTGCTGTGTTCCACCTGAAATGCAATCAGCACACAAACCTCCAGACCTAGGGAAGAATTGATATTTACAGCTCTTGCTACTATGCACATCAGAAAACATGACTGGAGGGTACCAGTTCTGAGTGCATACGGGAAGCACCATATTGTGGAATTCCTCAGATTCCTACTAAGTTACAGAAAATATGAAGCCATCAGTATAATTCTGCCCTATGTCAGTACTGCAAACAGGGAGTGCTGGTATATATTTCAGACCTGAGTGTTCTAAACCAACACTCAGGAGTATTCTAAACCAACAGAGTCAGGAAGCTCTCTTGCTCTGAGTTCCTGTCTCTGGAGGTTAATATGGTGGATCCCAGGCCCCAGTTAAATCCCTGCCTCACAACTAAGAGTCCAGCTGGGCATTTCTGCCTGTTTATTGGAGACCCACTCCAGTAACTCTAGGGCACAAGAGGACCAACCATCCTGATTTAGCTGGGACTGAGGGGTTTTCTAGGACCTGGAACTTTTAGCACAAGAACCAGGAGAGTCCCAGGTAAGGTGGCAGAGTGGGTTACCCTGAGGGCAGGTCCCTAAGGGAAGGAGCTCTGTTCTAAGGGACTGTGTCCAACGCAGCCAAGTAGCTTCAGCTATTTGAATGGTTATCCACACTGAAATATATTAAACCATTAAGAAATTTGATCCTATAGTTGGACCCCAATTACAGAAAATTGTGTTTTTTTTTTCCATTTGAAGAATGGTTATTCGTTAAGCAAATAGCATCATCCCTTTTCTCAGTGGCCAGCCCATTCTGACTGAAGGACAGGCAGTAATGAGGTAAGATACCTGTTCCTGGTACCCCAGAGGAGAATCGGAAAGGTTGAGAGGGTCTATATTTGAGGTTAAGGGGACAACACAAAGCTCTAAATCCAGGAGGATCCAGCTGCGCTGATCAAAATCAGACTTAGAATCCAAGATGACCACACTGGACCTACGAATCTCAAAGTTAATTATAAAGAATTACTATGGGTACTTGTTATGTAATAATAGTAACAACCAGCATATATGAAGCCTGATTGGGCTTCCCTGGTGGTGCAGTAAAAGAATCCACCTGCCATCCAGGAGACCCAGGTTTGATCCCTGGGTCAGAAAGATCCTCTGGAGTGGGAAGTGGCAACCTACTCCAGCATTCTTGCCTGGGAAATCCCATGGACAGTGGAGCCTGGTGGACCTATGGTCCATGGCATCACAAAAGAGTTGGACACGACTTAGCAACTAAACAACAACAAATGGCAGCCTGATTATGTACCTAGAACTGTTCCAGGCACTTTAAATGGATTTACTCATTCAATCCTCTCTATGAGGTGAATATTAAGGTTATTGTCACCATTTGACACATGAGACAGAGGGGTTAAGTAAATTTCCCCCAAGATCACACAAATATTAAGTGAAGGGACAGGGCATCGCCAAAGCTGGTGTTGTTAGTCACTGTTATGCTCTTCCTCATGGGCTATTCTCCTTGTGTTAAAGTAGGCAAGGGTTCATCCTTATGTAATGAATTTGGGGTGAGATCCAGGGATCTACATTTAAACAATACCTTAAATGACTCTGATGCAGGGAGAGGCAGTATCTCAGGGATCTAAGTACATCTTCAACCCAACAGGTATGCAAGAGCCCAGGACTTGACACCGGACATTCTGGATTTCTAGCAGCAGTTCCAGTTCTGAACCCCACAGCTGATCTGCCCACTCTGGTGATGGACATTTCTATCCCCTTCAAGCCTGACGTGTGCATGGGGGCACGACTACAGTGAATGATCTCAGCTAGGGCTGGCAGAGGCAGGGCCCACAGCTCCATCCTGCAGGCCATCTTCATTTCGCTTGGGGAGAAGAAATTGCGAGGCCACAACGCTAAGGTGCACTGCTGAGTGTGATCTGCCCAACTGCCTAAAGTGACTCCAGACCATGACTTTCAACCCTTGGAAAGGATGTGGTTGTCTGAGCTGAAAAGTGGTGTTGACATGCATGAACTGTCTGAATCCTAAGAAAGAAATTTTGGCATGCTTGGCATGGTTTCCAGTGAAACAAAGAACCCAGCCTCAAAGCCCGCCGGTTAGGCCAGACTATGTGGTCTGAACAGTCCTACCTGGGGGAAAAAAACCACAAAACTGTGAGACACTCTTTCTATCTTCCTGGGAAGATCTAAAGGTCTTGGGAAAATGGACGCTCTGCTTCTTGCTTTAAACAAAGGATTCTCACCCGCTACGTCTTCCCCAGCACCAGTATTTGCAAGTCATGAAGAGCACACTAGGGCCATTGTGGTTTTACTGATCCATTCTGGTACTCTGGCTCTGTGTGTGTGTGTGTGTGTGTGTGTGTGTGTGTGTGTGTAAGACGTACAGAGAAGTACACTAGCTTGGGCAAAGCCCTCCTTTGCTATGGATATTGCTAGAAGTACAGCTCGAAGCCTGTTTTCTTCCCCAACAGTCATCGCAGTATACATTTCAGCTCCTCTTTACTATGCCTGTGTTCTGGAAACTGAACGTCTCCAGTTGAGGAGAGCAGAGCTTATTATTTTCCCCCAGTCGACTCTTGAGCAATCACCTGAGAGAACTGATGGAAATCATATCAGCTTTTGTTTCTTTTCTCCTACCTTTGCTAATGGAGATTTTTAGAGAACATGGCCACCCCCAGACAGACTGCTGCTCCTGATCAAAACTTCCCGGATCCTCTGGGCAGGGTGTGCAGCTGCCAGCCAGCCGTTTGTAGAAAGTGAGAAAATGAAGCAGAATTAGCATCATATCCACATTCTTTTTTTCTCCTAACAGGCTCGGCAGCTGGCTCTTCCCGCTGGGCAATTTTTTCCCTTTTTCTTTGTGATTTGCCAAAGGGAAAAAAAAAAAAAGACAGAAAGAAAAGGAAGAACAATTAGGAACATCATTTTAAGGTGTGTGCACCTGGTGGAGCCCTTTTAAGTGACATTCAGAAGCCCTGGATCTCCGCAACCCCTGTGCCCCAGGCTGGTCTGGCCCAGATTTCTTGTTTCAGTGACATCCATCCTTCAGCTTCTTCATTGTGTTCTGGTCTCTTCTCAAATGACAATACCCAGGGGATAAAACACTGCTCTTCTTTTTTCTTTTTGTCTTTATTTTAAGAGCAATTCCCTTAGTCCATTTTTTTAGCCATGGAAAGGAGCTCCTGTTCTCATCAATGGCTCTGCTGGACGAAGGCTAACCACAGGCAGCTACGTGGACAGATCTCAAAGCTGGCAGTCTGAAATATTTTACCCATTACAGGTAAAAGGGAAAGTGTTAGTCGCTCAGTTGTGGTTGACTCTGCAACCATATGGACTGTAGCCCACCAGGCTTCTCTACCCATGGGATTTTCCAGGCAAGAATACTGGAGTGGTTGCCATTTTCTTCTCCAGGGGATCTTCCTGACCCAGGAATTGAACCCTGGTCTCCTGCACTGTAGGCAGATTCCTTATCGTCTAAGCCACCAGGGAAGCAGCAACTAAAAATATCTATTCTGAGGAAATCTGAACTTTCATAGAAATTATGAAAATGCTTAAAGAGATTCTTAACAAAAAGAATCCTCCCAAGATTGATTCTTGTAGGTAACTGCTTAAAGATCATTTACTGTCATTAAAGATTGGCGGAAAATTCACTGGAGAGGAAAAATTAACTTGGAATGAAATTTAAAGTCAATCTGTCTAAACCATAAAAAATAAAAATTAAATCTCTCAGAAATGTAAATAAACCTTTGGGTTATAATAAAAACCTATGCTGAAACAGGATTTTGTATACAAAATTTAAGCCACATTTTTGTTTTTTAAAAGCTTGATTCTAATGGAATTTGATTAATCAAATGATTAAATCAAAGGCTCATTTGTAAGTACAAGGAACAAACTAGTGTGACCATCTTATTCCTTTCAAATGAAGACGTAAATGCAAATTAGCTCATTATCAGGCGGAAGGAGAAAAGAATGCTCTCTGTTTGGAAAAAGGCAGCTACAGAAAGAACCGTGCAAGTGGTCCATTTTTTTTCTCCTAAACTCCTTGATAATCTAATAAATGAAAAACAATACTTTATTGTTCTAATATGTACTTCTCCATCCATGACAGAAAGAGATATTTTCATGTGTTTGTAGTTCTTCAGATTTTCTCCTTTGTCAATAAATTATTATTATGGTTGTCTTTTTAAACTTGTTTATAGGAGTAATTTCTATACTGTAGGTCTATGCTGTCCAGTACAGTAGTTACAAACCGCATGTGACTATTGAACACCTGTGGTTAATTTGAATTGAGATATGCTCTAAGTGTAAAATAGACACTGGGTTTCAAAAACCTAGGACAAAAAAAAACCTGGATCTGAACGAAGTGAAAAACACCAAAACATAGAAAAAGATCCAACTATATACTGTCTATAAGAGATTCTCTTTAGATTTAAGGACACAAAGGGTTAAAAATGAAAGGATAGAAAAAGGTATTGAGCACACATTAACCAAAAGAGAGCAGGGGTATTCATAGTTCAACAAATAGAATATATCAGAAACCATCACAAGAGACAAAGAAGGACATTATATAATGACAAAAGGGTCAGTTCACCAGGAAGAGATAACAATTATAAATATATACATATACATATATATGGCTATATCAGAGCACTCAAATATAGGAAGCAAACCCTGACAGAAATGAAGGGAGAGAAAGGCAGCAACACAAAAACAGTAGGGTATTTCAACACCCCCACTTTCCATAATGTATAAAACATTCATACAGAAGATCAGTAAGGAAACAGAGAACAACACTATACTGAATAGACCTAACAGACACAAATAGAAAAAGCAATCCTAAAATTCATATGAAATCATAAAAGAAACAAAACAACCTCGAAAAAGAAGGGCAAAGCTGGAATCCTAATGCTTCCTGACTTTAAAATATATTACAGAGCTACAGTCATCAGAGCTTACGGTACTAACATAAAACAGAATTATAGAACAATGAAACAGAATAGACAGCCAGAGATGAACCCATACATACACGATCAAATGATCTTCAACAAGGATACGAAGACAATATAATGGGGCAAGGATAATCTCTTCAACAAATGGTGCTGGGAAAACTGAATGTCCACATGTAGAAGAATGAAACTGGATCCTTAGACCAGACCGAAAATCAACTCAAAACGGATTAGGAACTTAAACATAAGACCCGAGGCTATAAAACTCCTGAAAGAAAACAGAGGGATACATTTTCCTAATACTGTTCTTTGGAATGGTTCTTTGATATGGCAACAAAACCAGAGAGAGAGAGAGAGACAGAGAGATGAGGGAAGGGAGGGAGGGAGAGAGGCTACTCCAAACTGAAAACCTCTGTACAGCAAAGGAAACAATCAATGGAGGGAAAACGCAAGGCAACCTACAGGATGGGGAAAAGGTCCTTGCAAATCATATACCAGATAAGGGGTTCATAGTCAAAATACAGAAGGAATTTCTTCAGTGCAATAGCAAAAAAACAAATAAGCTGATTTTAAAAGTGGGCAAAAGACTTTGATTAGACATTTCTCCAAAGAAGACATATAAATGATTAACAGGTATGCGAAAAGATAACCATAAGAGATGTCACCACACATTGGTTAAAATGTCCATTAATCCAAACAAACACACACGCAAACTCAACCTGAAAATAACAAGTGTTTGGAATTGGAACTCCTGTGTACCGTTGCTAGGAATGTACATTGGTACAACCACCAGGGAAAACAACGTGAAGATTCCTCAAAATATTAAATACAGAACTTCCATTTGATCCAGCAATCCCACCTCTGGGCATTTATAAAAAAAAATTGAAAACAGGATCTTGAAGAGATAGATATTTGCATTCCAGTGCTCATGGCAGAATTACTGTATTTAAGAGGTGGAAACAAGTTAAATGTCCATCAATAGAAGCAAACTGTTTGTTTCTAAATTAAGTATCATTCAGTCTTTAAAAAAAGGAACTCTGTCATCTTACAGCATGGATGAATCCTGAGAACATTATGCTAAATGAAATAAGCCAGTCACAGAAAGACGAATACTGAATGATTCTGTTTATATGTGGTATCTAAAGTAGTCAACCCTTGGAATGCAAGGAGATCCAACCAGTCCATTCTGAAGGAGATTGATCCTGGGTGTTCATTGGAAGGACTGATGCTAAAGCTGAAACTCCAATACTTTGGCCACCTCATGCAAAGAGTTGACTCACTGGAAAAGACTCTGATGCTGGGAGGGATTGGGGGCGGGAGGAGACGGGGACGGCAGAGAATGAGATGGCTGGATGGCATCACCGACTCGATGGACATGAGTTTGAGTGAACTCCGGGTGTTGGTGATGGAGAGGGAGGCCTGTTGTGTTGCGATTCATGGGGTCGCAGGGAGTCGGACACGACTGAGCGACTGAACTGAACTGAAAGTAGTCAAACTCACAGAAGCAGAAAGTGGAACGGAAGTTGCCAGAGGCTGGAAGGAGAGGGAAATGAGGAGTCACTGCTCAACGAGTGTAGCATTTCCATCATGCAAGATAAAATTTTTGATTGATGTAGTCAAGTTTTTAAAGATCCCTTTAGGGCTTATGCTTTTAATATTATTCCCTGTATTCACCTTTATAACAATATTCTATATTTTATCCCAATAACCTTAAATTTTTCTCTTATTTAAACTTTATTCTGACTGGAATTATGTGTGTGTGTGTATGTGATATGAGGTTTGCCTAAACATTTTTTTTTTAGTTTTGAAGACCAGTTGTCCCTATCATTTATTAAACAATGCATCCTTTCCTCCATGAATTGTAAAACCATCTTTATACTAAATCAGGTTTCTGTGATATGCAGGGATGTATTTCTAAGCTCTTTATTTTCTATGACTGATCTATCTATTACCCCCTATGCCACACTGTTTCAATTGCTATGACTTGATAATATAGCTTATCCCTTGTAAGAAACTCCTTGCCAACCATCCTTGTTCTTTATTTTCAGTTGCTGTTAGAACTTTTCAATTTCAAGGTTGGCTTCCCTGAAGCCCTGCAGAGGGTATATTCTGAACAGTCAGGAAGCTGACTGGCCTCTGGACCCTCCCCAAGTGAAAAATCAACCAAAGATTTGTCTTTAAAGTCAAATCAATAAAATGACAATAATGAACACATCTGTTTTATAAAGCATGGAATGATATGATTACGATGATGTTGATGGTATCTCTCATTTGCAAAGTAAATATAGTATAAAACAGAATTTTATACATTTCATCTCACTTGATTTCTACAGCAATTCTGTGTTGATAAGATATGAGTTATTATCCCCATTTCATAGTTTAGAAAATGGAACTCAGACCGAGTAAAATAATCGGAGTACAAATAGGATTCAGAAATGTTGACCCATTACTTTTCCTAGTGTATTTTGAAACCCAGTAATAAAAATGTAAATGATTTCCATTGGAAAACACCATCATAACCCTCTTCGGTCACTTGAATAATATGACATACACACACTGTATTCCTGAATTCCCCCATATGTTCAGTTCAATTCAATTAAATCCAGCAAACATTTGTTTTCTTCTCTTCTTCCAGTTACATCATTTTCTTATGGAAGTGATACCTTGGAGATGTCCAGTCCTGATATTTTTACATTTTTATTATCTGACGCTTTGTTTGGGTTCTTGAAACACATTTGGGGCAACAGCAGCACTTACTTTATCCAAATATGGTTGATGTACCCAACTTTCTACCAGTTGGGGAAGGAAGGAATGTTTCACATAAAATAGCCTTAAAATACTAATGTTAAATTCACTACACTATATTAGTGTCAACAACATTCTCATGCCCAAATTTCCAAGACCCCCAGACTCACATGTTCAACTGGGCATAAAATACATCAGTCAGGTTTATATTTGACTGTAAATCACAGAAAGTTTTACTACAATGATGTAGGCAAATAGAGGCTGGCTTTTTTTTCACATTCCAAGACATCCTGAGTAAGGCAGGTAGGTCTAGACAGACGCTGAAAGATGCCATCAAGGAACCAGGTTGTTTATGTCATTCTGCTCCACCTACTGGTCACAAGATGGCTGCTGCATCAACAAGCATCATGTCCACACTCCAGAGGAAATACAAAGCATCATTAGCCACCTCCTTTGTTTGTTTGTTTTTAATAAAAATAATCTTTCCTAGAAATTTCCTTTAATTCCCTTTAGGTTTCAAGATTTCATAAGCCAGAGCTAGTTAAACTGGCAGCTCTTCTCTGCAAGAAATGCAAAAATTGGGGAAATTGGGTCAGAGGTTTGTCATGACTGATCATAATCAGATACAATCCATCACCTGAGGCTGGACTCATGGCTTCTCTAAACAAAACCAAGGTTTGTTTATAGTAATGCAGGTGGCCCCACATGAATCAAACATTATGTGGTGATGGTAATAGAGACCCAAATCCAGAGAAAATGAGGAAAAGAAGGGAGGTAGCTCCACTCCCAAATGTGGGATGAGAAGGTTGCTTTTACCTATTCTTGAACCAAGTAAAATAGGGAAAAGATTTCAAAACTTTGATTTGGTCAACAAGATAATTTGGGGGCATGCCCATATTTTTTCCTTTTTTTTTACATTTTAGTTAATTTATTTATTTGGCTGTGTTGGGTGTTAGTTATGTCATGCAGGATCTTTTCACTGTGGTGCACAGACCCTCTAAATGTGGCCCACAGGCTCAGGAGTTACGGCATCATGACACTTAGCTGCACTGAGGCTCATGGGATCTTAGTTCCCCTCAGTTCAGTTCAGTTCAGTTCAGTCGCTCAGTCGTGTCCGACTCCCTGCGACCCCATGAATCGCAGCACGACAGGCCTCCCTGTCCATCAACAACTCCCAGAGTTCACTCAAACTCATGTCCATCGAGTTGGTGATGCCATCCAGCCATCTCATTCTCTGTCGTCCCCTTCTCCTCCTGCCCCCAACCCCTCCCAGCATCCAGTGAGTCAACTCTTGGCATGAGGTAGCCAAAGTATTGGAGCTTCAGCTTTAGCATCAGTCCTTCCAATGAACACCCAGGACTGATCTCCTTGCAGTCCAACGGACTCTCAAGAGTCTTCTCCAACACCACAGTTCAAGAGCATCAATTCTTCAGTGCTCAGCTTTCTTTACAGTCCAACTCTCACACCCATACATGACCACTGAAAAAACCATAGCCTTGACTAGACAGACCTTTGTTGGCAAAGTACTGTCTCTGCTTTTCAATATGCTGTCTAGGTTGGTCTACCAGGAATCAAACCCACATCCCCTGTATTGCAAGGCAGATTCTCTACCACTGGACAACCAGGGAAGTTCCTGTGTATGCCCATATTTTAAAAATAGATTTTATTGTCTGTAAAAAGCTTTGGAACCCTAAAATCTCCCAAGGCACAGAGGACTACAATGGGGCCTGTCCCAGACGGGATGCATTCTGAAGAGCAATAGAGCTGGCCTAGGATGGCAGCACCAGCCAGCATCAAGCTACCAAGAAGCTTATGATGATTCAAATTACTAAAATGTATGGGAGTCACTTTCATTATCCTTACTGACAATTAATTCTAATGGCAAAATGAAACAATTAAGCAACAGGAAGTCTGGAACACATAGCTCTCCCGTTATGAAAGAAAATCGGTGGTGCAAAGAGAAATTTACCAAGTCTAGGGTTCTTTCTGGAGAAGGAAATGGCAACCCACTCCAGTGTTCTTGCCTGGAGAGTCCCAGGGACGGGGGAGCCTGGTGGGCTGACGTCTATGGGGTCACACAGAGTCGGACACGACTGAGGTGACTTAGCAGCAGCAGCAGCAGCAGGGTTCTTTCATATGAACCAAGGTGGTGTGTAACTGAGACTATGGTGAGAAAAGTGCTGAGTCGCTGAATTCATTAGCAGGGTTAACGTTCCATATGGCATTCAAGCTATTGCTTTATAAATTATTTAAGATAATTAATAGAAAATGTGCTACAATAATGAGCGGTATTTTAGTAGCTTCTTTGCCAATATGCATTACAAAAAGCACTCATTTAATATTCCCATTTTTTTTGTTTGTTTGTTTCTGCTCCTTGAAAAGTATTTTGCCAGGAGCTTGTCTATATTTAACATCATCGCCTGTTGACTCTGTCAAAGTTAACGGAACTGTAATTTGCCTCTCAGTCACTGTCTTAGAGAACACTAAAACTGGGGAAGATTTCCACCAGTGTTTTTCAATTGAGAAACAGTTACAATCTTGGTCAGACTATGCATTCTTGTGGTGGGGGATTGACTCCCATATTGCATGGAACTTTTATCATCCCTGGTCTCAGGACACTAAATGCCAATGTCATTTGGATGACCCCATACACTCCCACTCATTCCCAAATATCCCCTAAGAACACAGTTAAGCCACAAACTGAGATCCAGGGGGCGTCTTAAATTTACAGAGTCCAAAGTAAGATGCTCAGTAGCCCAGATCATATATTGATTGGTGGAAGACACAGTACTGGAACCCAGGACTAGAACTCTGACTCTGGGGAGCTTCACACAACAGGCTTTTTCTGCCATCTAATAGAAAGTTAATGTTCTCTTTTGTGCATAATAGCTATTTAATAATATTTGGTGAATAACTGAGAATCCAATTTCATCAAAGCCAATGCTATTCATTAATTGGTGGTCATCTGTGAAAAATGGCATCCTTAATAAATAAATAAGGAAAGGTATTTTGTATTTGGGCTCCAGCCAAATATTAACTGCAGAGGCTTTGCATTGCCTACAGGGTCAGACAAAAAGCAAGAATAAGGTTGTTGTATATAGAAGTTTGATGCCAAGGAAAAGCCAATGATTCCATAAAAGAGGTAGCTGGGGGTCCAGAGAAACATTTTGTGCAATACCATGCATATGGACTCCGAGAAAAGGATTCAGAGATATTTTAAGCAATACTTTCCCTGCTACCTTTTGCCAAATAAATTTTTATTTGTTAATATTTCACTTCCTTGACCTGGCCTTCCACCTTTATCATTAAAATGAACACTAAATACTTTCCTTCACTAAATACTTAACAGTATTCTTTTTGCCTTTGGGAATACCAGACCACCTTACCTGCCTCCTGAGAAATGTGTATGCAGGTCAAGAAGCAACAATTAGAACTGGACATGGAATAACAGACTGTTTCCAAATCAGGAAAGGAGTACGCCAAGGTTGTATATTGTCACTCTGCTTATTTAACTTGTATGCAGACTATATCATGCGAAATGCTGGGCTGGATGAAGCACAAGCTGGAATCAAGATTGCCGGGAGAAATATTGATAACCTCAGATATGCAGATATGTGAAGGCACCACCCTTAGGGAAGAAAGTGAAGAACTAAAGAGCCTCTTGATAAAAGTGAAAGAGGAGAGTGAAAAGTCGGCTTAAAGCTCAACATTCAGAAAACTAAGATCATGGCATCTGGTCCCATCACTTCATGGGAAATAGATGGGGAAACAATGGAAACAGTGAGAGACTTTACTTTTGGGGGCTCCAAAATCACTGCAGATGGTGACTGCAGCCATGAAATTAAAAGATGCTTGCTTCTTGGAAGAAAAACTATGACAAACCTAGACAGTGTATTAAGAAGCAGAGACGTTACTTTGCCAACAAAGGTCCATCTAGTCAAAGCTATGGTTTTTCCAGTAGTCACGTATGGATGTGAGAGTTGGATTATAAAGAAAGCTAAGTGCCAAAGAATTGACGCTTTTGAACTGTGGTGTTGGAGAAGACTCTCCAGAGTCCCTTGGACTGCAAGGAGATCCAACCAGTCCATCCTAAAGGAGATCAGTCCTGAATATTCATTGGAAGGACTGATGCTGAAGCTGAAACTCCAATACTCTGGCCACCTGATGTGAAGAACTGACTCCTTGGAAAAGACCCTGATGCTGGGAAAGATTGAAGGCAGGAGGAGAAGGGGACGACAGAGGATGAGATGGTTGGATGGCATCACCGACTCAATGGACATGAGTTTGAGCAAGGTTAGGGAGTTGGTGATGGACAGAGAAGCCTGGCGTGCTTCAGTCCTTGGGGTTGCAAGGAGATGGACACAACTGAGCAACTGAACTGATTCTTTTGGCCCTCCTTGCTGGCCACCAAAGTACATATTCTATTTATCACTTAGTCATTCCACAAAAGTGGGTGCAAGAACAGTCACAATGTGACAGGCACTGTGTTCAATGTTAGAATACAGCTGAAACATACAGGTTGCAGAAATGTTAGAACAGATGAGTGGCTTTGGAAAACCAGGTTCACATTCCAACGAGGCCACTTGAAATCTCCTTAGCTTGCTCATATTCCAACTCTGAGCCTCAGTTTTCTCATTTCTAAAAGTGAGAAAAACACCTATGCTCTAACTTAGTATAGGAATTAAATATAAATTATGTGAAAATTCTAAGCACATTGCCTAGTACATAAGTTTCTTTTTGCTTCTGAACATTTTGTCACTTTAACAGTGAGAGTGACGTTTTGTCACTGTAACTTTGCCACTGCCCTCAGCTAAGACTTTGAGCTGCAAAAACATGGTTTCCTCATCTGTCAAGTGAAGGTGCTACCTGCCTTATCAACAGGTTAACAAGGGGGTTTATTCACAGGGATATTATGAGGTTTGAGTGATTTGACAGAAAAAAAGAAATTCACATGGATCTTAATCTAATTTTTAAACTTAATTGAAATTTTAAGTGCACCTAATAATATATTTAACTTATTTCAGATTCACAGCATTGAGTATAGAATCAGAATGTCACAAACACAATTCTGATAATGGTATATGCTTTGTATTAATTTTAAAGAACTAATTCTTACATACTTTGGGCTAAAATGATTATATTCTCATAAAGCTACTTGTATCACTACCACCTTTAACCACACATAGAGTTCTCTCTTGTTCTTTTATAATAAGCCCCCAAATATACATATATATATATTATAACTCAATTCTGTTTTAAGACTCTATGATGTCACAGTGATCAATATAATTGTCCTGCTGCTAAGTCACTTCAGTCGTGTCCAACTCTGTGCGACCCCATGGACGGCAGCCCACCAGGCTCCCCCGTCCCTGGGATTCACCTGGCAAGAACACTGGAGTAAGTTGCCATTTGCTTCTCTAATGATGAAAGTGAAAAGTGAAAGTGAAGCCACTCAGTCATGTCCAACTCGCAGCGACCCCAGGGACTGCAGCACCAGGCTCCTCCATCCATGTCCAGGCAAGAGTACTGGAGTGGGGTGCAAATATAACTGATCCCATATCTAATAACAGGCCTGACTCAGATTATGAAGGAGCACTTCTTCCCACTTAGTGTGGCTAACTCCTATTCACCTCCCAAGATTTTGACCTTGGGATACCCTCTCTGGGCAGCTCCCAGCCACAACCAATCCACTCTGATTCCCAGATGGGCCAGGCATCCCTTCTTGTATTCCCCTGACACTGTGTGAATCTATCTCAAATCACCAAACAGTCCAAATGAGTTGCCATATTTTACCTCTTTGCCTCTGCTGGTAGACCAGAAGAGCTTAGAAAGGTCCAGGGACTATTCTCACCCTTACATTCTAGTTCCTTACATGTCCTATGTGTTAAAAACATAACACTTGATTTCAGACAGTTGAAAGAAATACACACTTTGTGACTCCATAAAACCATGTCTCCAAAGTGTTAAAACACTTTTTCTTCCCCATCTTTCCACCAGCCATGAGAGCTGCAATCTTATCACTGAAGCCAGAACTTTGAAGTCATTTGATAATGGTGTTAGTGGTGCCAAAAAAGCAAATTAGAAGACTTTCTAAGGGGTTGTTTTTCTCTTGAATTTGAAAGCCAACATCTGAACGCTGAGATCCTGTGGCAAGAAGTGACAGTCCCTTTAGCAAGAGAAAACATCCAGTTACTTCTTTATTTCTATAGCTTCCAAGAGGCCATTTCTTCCCCAAAATGAATATATGAGATAAAAGCAATGGGATGGCGTATTTAAGATCATTATTCATTTGAGATCCTCATGCAAGTGGCATGAGCTAAAGATAAAACTGTCAAAAACTGCTATCCTGTTGGTTTCCTATCTCTCTTCCCCCTGCTTGGTTTCCTCTCTGGTCAGGGCAGCCAGATAGACGTCTGAGGATAGTGTATTGTCTCTATGGCATAGGCAATGAGGGAGAAGGGAAGAGAGAGTATCCATTACTGACTGATTCTGCCAGCCTCTATGTATTTTGCATACATTATTTCATTTAATCCTCTCAAAAGCCCTGTGAGATGGTTAAGCAGTTCATTATCTTAGTTTTACAGTTGCAAGCCCACAAACTCAGAGAGTCGGTAACTTGCCCAAGGTCACACAGACGGGAAGAAGCTCTCAGAGCCACATGGAGCTCCCTCACAAGCACATTTCTTGAGAAGTCAGCAAGTCGCACACGGTTCTTTCATTCATTCAGGGGCTTCGGAGGCACACAGAGAAGCTGAGTCCCAGGCACAGGATACACTGAGTGAACGCACAATCTGTGGGCACGTTTGTTACTTAAACTTTTTCAGGCTCAATTTTCTTATCTGAAAATGAAGATTATAAAAATGACTGCCCCGAGGATTGTTTGGAAGATGAAATGAGATAATCCAAGATATGCTCAAGACAGTGCAACTGTGCTGGTACAAGATGTTTAAATGTTGTCTCTACCGACGAAGCAGTCGCAGTCCAGGGGGAGAGCCAGTGTTGTAATCAACCCGCTAAGAAACAGTGAGCACTGGTTTAATAGTGATATAAACTAAATTGTATAGGAATACTAATGAGGAAGTGAAGACTTCTCCCTGAGGGACAAGAGAGGGGGCTCTCAGCAGTGACGGCATTTGTGCTGTGAACTGTCTTATTTCCCTGATCTGGCAGAGAGGAGGTACAAGGAGCTGTATCACAGGTGTGGGGAACACTGCACACAAAGCTTGGGATGCTAGATAGGGGTCCATTAGCGGATCCCTGCAAGGGGATGGCAGGAGATTCAGCTCGAGCGGTAGGTTGGATTCTGTGTGAAGAATCTGCCATGTCAGGCTCCAGGGTTTGGGTTCCTGATGTAGATAATAGAGAACCATGAGAACTTCCCAAGCAGGGGGCCACCTATTCCCATTTGCATGCTGGAAAAAGAACAGGGGAGGCCATCTGGACCACAGATTAGAAAGGAGAGAGCTGGAGGCAGGGAGACCGTAGTGACTCTTCAGAACAGAAGGGCTGAGCAAGACCGTGGGAAGTGGACAGAGAGCAGGGCTCCCATCCGACAGGATGGATCACAAGTGTCAGTGATGCAGGGCCGTTATTCACTTCTCTAGGGAAATGCTGTTTAGTGTTCCTTCTTCTTTTTCAGAATCAAAAAATCTTATAGCTTTAAGGCAGTACTTGAGAATTTGAGGAGTGAAAGCACTTCCATAAGAAATGAAGAAAAATAAGGGAAGTTTTGTGGGGTTTGCAGCAACGTGATGTGCGTGGTCTGGATGACCTTCCGACTTGCTCTCCAGATACCTCCAACGAGACTTTAACGTATAAGGAGTTACTGAAATTGCCATTCTGTAAATGGACTGTGACTATTATATTAGCCATTTTCCCAGGCTCTGTATTCTAACATTCTTCTGGAGAAAGTATGTTGGTCAAAATGAAGTCATTAAGAAAGAGAATACCTACAGAGGGGGTTTCTCCAGGAGTTATTTTACAAACTTGGTCCCCAAAACACAAATGGCAAGATTGGCATGAATGTCCCAGTATTGGGTGCAATCAAACTCTGCAAGATGCTTTGTGTTCATGGATACATCTAGATTTGAAAGGTAGAAGACATTTGTTTTCAGATTTTTATTTAAACCAAGAAGCAGAATGCTGAGAGTACAGAAATTTTTCTAAAGCCTGTGAACTGAAAATTTTAGTCCAGGACTGGGTTAGGAGCTGACAGGGAAAGATGTGAATACATAATAAATAAACAAAGGGCAACTTAGGAATTTCAAAACATAAAAAAAAAATGAACTATTTGATGAATAATGTTGGAACATTAAGTTGGCCATGGAGAAAAAGGAAAAATCCAGATTCCTGTATACTCATTAAACCAAAATAAACTCTAGATACGGAATAAAAATATTAAAACAAAACATTTTAAAATGTTTTTATTCTAAGAAATTTGTAATATTTGTAATGATTTTGTAATAAGGAAGGCATTCTTAAGTAAAAAAATATACCTCGATGTCATAAAGAAAATAATAATTTTGACAATATAAAAAGCAAAAACTTGTATAAGCATATATTAATATATTATTAATATCATATATCAATAAAGTCAATATATAATATACTTATGAATGTTACTAATATGCAATAAAGTAAATGCAAATATTTATATATTGTTACTATTATATATATTATTAAAGTAAGAAACAAACAACAATCTGAGAAAATAGTCATTTGCAACACATATGACCACCCCTCACTTGGCCTCCACACCTCTATCTACAAGTTAAAAACCTCCCTAAAACCCCATACGCTCATGGCAAGCCCTCTTCTCCCAGCTTCAGTTCCCCAGCCCCTTCAGCTCCACCCTCAGAGCCTCACCCTCATTTACCTCTTTGAGGTCATCAGCACTCACCTCTATCGTGACCTTTATCTTTGCTCATGTCAATCACCTCAAGAAGCTCAGACTCCCCTCATTCAGTTCAGTTCAGTTCAGTCGCTCAGTCCTGTCTGACTCTCCGCGACCCCATGAACCACAGCACACCAGGCCTCCCTGTCCATCACCAACTCCCTGAGTTCACTCAAACTCATGTCCATCGAGTCGGTGATGCCATCCAGCCATCTCATTCTCTGTCGTCCCCTTCTCCTCCCGCCCTCAACCTTTCCCAGCATCAGAGTCTTTTCCAGTGAGTCAACTCGTCGCATGAGGTGACCAAAGTATTGGAGCTTCAGCTTTAGCATCAGTCCTTCCAATGAATACCCAGGAAAGAAGAGAAGCGAAAAGCAAAGGAGATAAGGAAAGATATAAGCATCTGAATGCAGAGTTCCAAAGAATAGCAAGGAGAGATAAGAAAGCCTTCCTCAGTGATCAATGGAAAGAAATAGAGGAAAACAACAGAATAGGGAAAACAAGAGATCTCTTCAAGAAAATTAGAGATTCCAAGGGAACATTTCACGCAAAGATGGGCTTGATAAAGGACAGAAATGGTATGGACCTAACAGAAGCAGAAAATATTAAGAAGAGGTGGCAAGAATACACAGAAGAACTGTACAAAAAAGATCTTCATGACCAAGATGGTCACTCCCCTCATTACTTAGACCCTTACACCCATTTGGCCCTTGCATTCCTCTTCCAACCCCACACCTCACTCATCCCTAGGTCTCCTATATGCTGTACTTCTTCTCTAAACATTCCCATCGTTTCTTTTTTTTTTTTTTTGTCAAGGCACGTGGGATCTTAGTTCTCTGACCAGGGATCAAACCCACACCCCCTGCATTGGAAGCTCGGAGTCTTAGCCGCTGGACCTCAAGGGAAGTCCCTCCCATGAACTTCTTACTCTAACTACTACCCCACTGTCTCTGAGCAAAGTGCTTCCTCACAGCCCCAAAGCAGTCTACAGAGTGTGTGTGTCCATTAAATTATCTCTGGAAGGACATGTAAGAAGCAGTCAATAATTATTGTCTCTGGGAAGCAGTTTCAGAGGTTGAGGAAAGGGAAATTTTGTTACTGTTGTATTTTTTTTCTACAGGGTTTACTTTTCATGACATGTATGACATTTTCTTTTTTTCAAAGGAGAGCGAAGCATCTTAAAAGACAATGATCAAGTTCTTTTTTCTTTTATCATTTCAACATCGTGTGTGTGAATCTATTCATGTGCATGCCCACATACACTTACACATAACCTTTGATGCAGCGCATAGAGTGAAAGCAATTTCACATCAGCTAATGGATCCAGTTTTTGTTTAAAAGCTGTTTTCAGAGGGCAGAAACAACTTGTCAGGATAGTTGATTAAGTGTTTCCCAACCCCCCATATACACATATATAAATTTGATAATAGAAAAAAAATCATTCAGACCATTTGTTTGGCATTTTGAAGACAAAGCAGCTAATCAATAAACTGCTTCTCAGTTGTGTGTGTGTGATTCTTTAGATAAATACTGTATTTCTGGATTTGGATGGGGAAGTCTATTTTATCTGCCATATACCCACAGTTGTCTAAGACTGGATTAGGTCCTAAATTAAACAAAGTCTCTCCTTTTGCACCTTTTGAAAAGGTGGAAAGAACAATATAATCACAAAGGAAATGGTCGAGAAAGACTTAATGGAAGAGTGAAGACTTGAGAGGCCACATCAGAAATCAAACCACATAACCAACAATCAACGTCTTTCTTCTAGCCTTTGAAATCACAGTTTTAAGAGTCTATGTACTCCAGTAAATTATGACAAACCAGAAATGCTGCTATTAAAATGGACCCCTGGGGCAAAACTCCTTACCAAGCCAATTTGAATTCAAATGGGCAGCAGGATATACAGAGAGAGGAAAACAACGGACCCCCTTTACAACACTGTTTCATAAAGATAATTAACTTTCATTTATTCAGATATAAGAAGAAACTGCAGAGTGGAAAATGGTGACTATTGGAGATGTTGCTAAGGATGCAAGCCTTTCAGATTTCCTCCCCTCTGTTCACCCTTCCTGAATTATTATGCCCATTACCAACCCCATGTCTAAATCAGAAGATTACTGAAATGCAAATTGAACAGAGTAATTTATCTGTGCCCGAAAATATCTCCGAGTTAACAGAGCTCCACTGATGAGATCTAAACAAGCCCAGGGAATCGTGGTACCTAATTTACAGCAGTATTATGTAGCAACATAAATTTAACCACAAGCAATGTATATCGTGAAAGTCATAATAAACACCAGAGAAAAATGGAGAAGAGATGAGGAGTCACACAAAATGTGTTTCATTAAAAGAGAAAGGAAATGTACGACTATCACATTAGTACTTGATGCACAGTCCAGTTTCAAATTGGTGAGTGAGGAAGCCAGCAAATTAAAAATCGTGATTCCTTCCCTTGCTCCACTGGAGATTTACAAATAAGTAATTCAACTTTTCGTGTGGTGGAAGATTTCCACAGAAAACTCTTTCGCATGAAAGATTTCCACAGAAAACTCTTTCTCTATTTCCTTGTCATGGTGCCTGAAATCATCAGCATTAAAAATGTAAGGATTTTGAAAATCTTTTGGTTTCTAAGATTTCTGTATTAAATCTCAGAGAACACTGACTCTTTATCAGCTAATGTATCATCAGGAATGATATATCAGAAAACTTGTATTAAAACTTGTAGACAAAAGCGAGCTTAGTCATACAATCACTGTTTCCTCTGAATTTATAAATGGATAAATTGAGGCTCAAAGATATTATCCAAGGTCATGAAGTCAACTGCTGGCTGAACTGGAACTAAAATTTAATCTTTTACATTCCTGATCTAGTACCCTTTCCCTACTCTGTACCTCAGTTTTCTTTCAAGGCTCTATAACAATGAGACATGAGTGAGATAGCTGGGGCAAGAAATAGGAATTGTCAACGTGTCCCCAGCAAGAAAAAGAGAGAGCACCATACAGTAACTTCCCTAACTGTACAGTTTTGCCTAGATGGGCTCTGTGTCTGTGTTAGTCGGTCATTTGTGTCTGACTCTGCAACCCCGTAATTGTTGCCTGCCAGCCTCCTCTGTCCATTTCCTTCTCCAGGGGATCTTCCTGACCCAGGGATCGAACCTGGTCTTCCGCATTGCAGGCAGATTCTTCTCCATCTGAGCCCATAGATAGGCTCTATTAAAAACAATTGAGATTAGGAATTCCCTGGCAGTCCAGCAGCTAGGACCCTGTCCTCCACTCTAGTGGGGCATGGGTTTCATCACTGCTGGGGGAACTAAGATCCTGCAAACCATGTGGTGTGGCCACTAAGTAAGTAAATAAATAAAATGAAATGGACTACACTGTGTTTTTTTTTTTTAATTGAGTTTGGGTTCCCCACCCCCCATCAAATTCAAAGCTGACCAAAGTAGACTGGAATTGAAGCTTGGGGTTGGAAAAGTTAAGACACTGTGTATGATGTTAAATCTTGTTCTTAGTTGTAGGTGATCTTAGTTCGCAGGCCCTACAGGGTAAAATCCCTAAATCAACACTGTTTATTGTTCTCCTGGTCAAAGTTGCTAGTGGTCAAATTGATCACTTGCTATTTGTAAGGGTGGATTATTATACCAGGTGGATATGTACTCACCCACTTATGGTAGTGAGGTGCTGGGTTACCTGGTACACACACTACATAAATGGTTGGGAAACTTGCATAGCAGAGGCAATAAGGAAAATGGAAAGAATCTGCGAGTTGTTATCTTTAAAAATCAAAGTAGACTCCATTTAGGAAAGAACGTTGTTAGATGGCTTTACACCGATTTCCTAGTTTGGTGATTCACTTTAAGTTCATACAGCTGAAAGGTACCTTAATCTTTTTTAGAGCTCAGTGCCATTAAAGATTTTGTACTAGAACTTCAGGTCAGGATGGCACAATGTCCTCATGCTCTGCTACATTCCGGATGCCTCACTCTCAAACTCTGATCAAAACCAACCATGATAGATAATGAAATGGCATAGTCAATGTAAGAAAACAAGATAAATATCTCTGTGGACCAGAAGCAGAATGGGACCTCAGAATGGTGATAAAGACAGAAGCCCCAGTCCTGCTGGGATCTGGGTCTGGAAGTCCTTGAGAAGTCACCCTTGAGGAGTGGCTTTTGAGGAGTGATCACTTTAGAAGGACATGGATGAACAGTGCTTCTCCCCTAGATGCACCTGGAGCCACATGGATGGAGAGCCCAGGGACTGGAATGGGGGCCTCTGTTCTTGAGAAGATGCTGAACACAAATGCTGCCACCCTCTGCCTGGAGCCACGACTTTATGGGAACTCAGAAACCTGGGAGAGCAGAGAAAAAGCCAGTCCTCAACTGGAGACTGAAGTTTTCCTCTTTGCTCGTGAAAGGATCTGCAATATCCTCAAGGTCACCGAGTGCCACTCTTCCCCAAATTTCACTCTAAGCATCCGGTTTTGTTAGACAAAGAATAGTGAACACTTTCTTAGCCCAATCAACGAAAGTCCACCAGGGACAAATCTATAGTCCAACAAAATCAAGTTCATTTGCTCATTGCTATGAGTAAGACAGCACATGAGAGAAACCGAGCGTCTCAACAAACAAAGGAGGAAAATATTATTATAGGATTTGGGGAAGAATGGAGTTTGGGTAAAATTTAAATGAAGAGGGTAAATTTTTTTATAAACCATTTGAAGTGTAAGAAAATTAAAGCATTATTGAAATAATAAATAATGAAAGCATTATTTGCTCAGTTGTGTCTGACTCTTTGCAACCCCATGGATGGTATCCTGCCAGGCACCTCTGTCCATGGAATTCTCCAGGCAAAAATACTGGAGTGGGTTGCCATTCCCTTCTCCAGGGGATCTTCCCAACCCAGGGATCAAACCTGCATTGAGAGAGAGAAGATCTGCATTGAAGGCGGATTCTTCACCGTCTGAGCTACCAGGGAAGCCCTTTGAAGTATATAATTCAGTGGCATTTAGGACACTCACACGTTTGTGCTACCATCTATAGAACACTTCCCTCTATAGAGTGCTTTTCATTTTGCACAACTGAAACTCTGTAGTCATTAACCGTTAATTCCTCATCCCTTCTGTCAGCCCACATCCCTAGCAGCTACTCCTATTTTCTGTCTTTATGAATTTGATTACTTAGACACCTCATGTGAGTGGAATCATACATCTCTCCTTTTGTGCCTGTTTGGTTTTACTTAGCATAATGTCCTCAAGGTTCACCCATGTTGTATCACATTTCAGAATTTCCATCCTTTTTGAGGCTGAATAATATTCCATTGCATATATATATATTATATACAAAATTTATACATTTTGTTTCTCCATCAGTCGATGGATGTTGGATTGTTTCCACATTTTGGCTATCAGGAATCATTCTGCTAAGAACATGGATGTACAAATATGTTTGAGTCCCTATTTCCAGAGCTTTGGGGCATATATCCAGAAGTGGGATTGCTGGGGCATCTGGTAATCCTATATTTAGCTTTTTAAAGAACCACCAAATTGTCTTCCATGGTAGCTACACCATTTTACATTCCCACTAGCGATGCATGAGGGTTACAATTTCTTCACATCTTCACCAACACTTGCTATTTTCCATGATTTTGATTATAGGCATCCTAGTAGGTATAAAGTGGTATCTCATTATAGAATGAAGTAGTGTTTTGATGGACTCAGTGCTAAGCAGGACTGTGAATAAGGTCAACACCAGGTTAGGACTGTGAAGTGGACTCGAAGTCTCATTTCCTTGGAAACTGCAAAATTAATGTGAAATGTTGTTTTCCGAAACCCCTCATCTGAACCCCTGTGCCTGGTTCGGCCATGGAGGCTGCTTCTGTCACAGAATGCCTTTTGTAGATCTTCCAGCCAAAGTGGAATGCTCATTCTTCCTGGTATCATTTTAAACTGAAAAATCTCAATCTGTGATTTTTGAAAATAAAGTTTCACAGAGAATAAGTAAAAGAAACATCCCTTAAAAGTGGGGGTTGTTGTGAAACTTTACAATGGCAGAGTTGTCCTTGGGAGGAAATAATGGTTACTGTTCACTCTGAAGTTGGCTTTATCTGCTACCTGCTAGTCCAGAGCGATGACAGTAGCAGGGCAGATATTTTATTTACTTTCTTAGTCTGGGCTTTTGCTTTTTCAACATCAAGGTTACAATAGAGAGAAAGGAAAAAATAAGTCATAAATCAAAAGCTTCCTACTGAAAAATGCACCTACAAGCCAAAATCCCAAATCACATAAATATAATTAAAGAGAGACAGCCACCTAGCTATGGTCACATGGGACACTGATGGCAGATGTGAAGGGGTGAGGGTGGTCTGCCTACTTTACCATTATCCAACAGGTGGCTAGGGCAATCATCAGCTTTTACTGGGATTTTTATTCCATTATGTACAAAATAGAATTAACAATATGACCCACTCAATAATCTTGTGCAATATGTGAGACAGGCTTAACATTTCAACACACCTTTGAAAGACCTGGTATTACTATTAGTGGTGCTATTTATTCTTTTCTGGAAAAAAAAAATTTGGAGACAATTGGTGTTGCTTTGCCTGCAAACAAGACCATCTATTCTTTCCATGTTAAATGAGATGCATGGAATATTTGCTTCATAATCCTAAGCTGTACGAAACCAGGGCAGAGTCTGGGCAGGACTTACTCTACCTCTTCCCTCAAACCTCTTCTGCTCTTCTGAAGGGTTATTTCAGCCCTTTAGACTGTATCTTTGTGGATCGAGATGCGGTTGGTAATCTCATACTATTTCAGCCATTCTCCTTTAAGCAGCAGAAACAGAGTGAGCCTGTGAGCCTCAAGTGCCAACTGTGCAATTTACATCCATCATTACATAATTAGCAATTAGCTGAGCACTACAAAGGGAGATCCTGCTATGAATACCTCTGCACACGATCCAGACTGGGAAAGCGTGTTTACTTCTGCCTTGCAAAGTGCAAATTGGGAGCCATCGAAGTCTTAAGCAAGAATAAAGTACAACATTTAAACGAACTGTTTAGAGATGATGGTGGGGCAGATTTCAGCGGATAGTCAGGGCTTCTTTGGGGACCTCATTTTCATTGAACTTCAGCTTCCTGAGCCCCGGTGGGGGACTCCCTAAAGAAGTGTTTAAGATATTTTCTAAATGAAGATGGGGCATTATTTTGGGTAATGACTTCAGACCCTAGACTACAGTTAGCAGCTGATGGGGAGACTTTCAAGCTGAAAGCTAATACCTAAGAGGGGAAATAATCGGCCCTTTTCTCTCTGCTTCTTGCATGCTGAAAGCCAAGTAGAGCAGTCCCTTGCTGGCAGGAAAGGTAAAACAGACCAGTGTAACCACGGCATCCTTCAGCTTTGCGATTAGAGTGATAATCACTGTGCCCTCTCATTTTCCTGCCACTGCAGGAACTATAAATGGCATTCTGTGAGGCCGCAAATTGCAAAGGAGCACTTTGTACGTGAGGGAAAGTCTCCCATTGTGTAAATGGATCAGTTCCCACCCCAAAATTACTGGCCTCTCCCTGACAAAATGATGTGGGAGCCTTGTTATTGCCTGCTAGGTTGTGTAAAATCCAACTAATTTTACAGGGAGAAAGCTTTTCCTACCTTATGATCCCTTAAAATGAGGGTTGGCAATTTGGGGGCAAACTAGTGAGAGAAGCAGTGGTTCTTTTCTCCCTTTTTCTCTTAGGAACGGTCATCTCCCGAACTGTCACGGTCCAGGAAGAGAGGAGATTCCCCTCAGAGCACGTTTTTGAAATCTTTTCCACCACGATTTTGGACCTAAACCCTCTAAAATGTACCCCCACCACAGCTGACCTATCTTTCCCATCTCCACCGCCCTCCTACATCCACACCCATCCCCTACACAGATTTACTGTTAGGAATTTACCTAAATTCCTGCACCCTCAAGGCAGTTTTTCTTGGAATATCCAACAGAGGTCCTTCTTTCCTCCCACACTGCCTTGATCATGCTTCTAAAGTAGCTCAGCTCACATCCCCCTACTTGTAGCCCCGCTAAACTATAACTTGCTAGACACCAGAAACCGTATCGTATTACATTTACCTTTGTTCCCCCAATATTGACCACAATGCCTGGTACACAGTTGGCTTTTAATGAATGTTTGCAGTTGAATATGTCTTCTAAATGATAATTTACTTGTTCTTTCATGACCGGCAACTGAAGCAGAATTTTCGGATATTGATTTAAGAAAAGATGGATAGATTTACTTCCTAAGCATATATTGTATGTCTTCTCTGGATTGGGCAACCTGGGTACAAACAGGACAGAGACATTGCCTACAGCCCGAGGAGCTCACAGCTCAACTGTAGACAGACTTGAAGACACATCATTACCATACGGAAATAGAGAAAGAAATCAGTGCTAAACAAGTATGCTGGAAGTGGCCAGCTCCATCAGGGCCAACTCCAGAAGATTCCACAGTGAAGACGACTTTTAAAGGGGTCCTGAAATATTGGTAAAATTTTCCATGTATAGGAGGATGAAAGGTATTCTAGGGGAAAGAAACTATATTTGAAGATAAAAGTTTCACGTCTAAAAAGGCCACGAAGAATGCCTTTTAGGACTGTGTTTCTGTCCTTCTTACTTTTGTGTTGTTGTTATTCAGGCACTAAGTTGTATCCTACTGTTTGCAACGCCGTAGACTGCAGCAAGCCAGGCTTCCCTGTCCTTCACCATCTCCCAGAGTTTGCTCAAACTCATGCCCATTGAGTCAGTGATGCCATCCAACCATCTTATCCTCTGTTGCTCCCTTCTCCTCGTGCCTTCAGTCTTATCCAGCATCAGGGTTTTTTCCAATGAGTCAACTCTTCACATCAGATGGCCAAAGTATTGGAGCTTCAATTTTAGCATCAGTCCTTCCAATGAATATTCAGGGTTCATTTCCTTTAGGACTGAATGGTTTGATCTTCTGGAGTCCAAGGGATGCTCATGAGTCTTCTCCAGCACCACAGTTCAAAAGCATCCGTTCTTCTCAGCCTTCTTTATGGCCCAGCTCTCACATTCGTACATGACTCCTGGAAAAATCACAGCTTTGACTATTCAAACCTTTGTCAGCAAAGTGATGGCTCTGCTTTTTAGTATACTGTCTAGGTTTGTCATAGTTTTCCTTCTAAGAAGCAAGCATCTTTTAAGTTCATGGCTGCAGTTACTGTCTGCAGTGATTTTGGAGTCCAAGAAAATAAAATCTGTCACTGCTTCCACTTTTTCCCCTTCTATTTGCCATGAAGTGATGGGACTGAATGCCATGATCTTAGTGTTTTAATGCTGAGTTTCAAGCCAGCATTTTCTGTCCTTACTCGTGTGTACACCGACCTAATTCCCACACCTCCCATCTCCAAGCATGTGTTGTGGGCTTTCAGAAATGAATCTCTTCCAGTAGGGTATGGTTGAAATGTATGAAGGGGGTCAAAAGGTGCAAGCTTCCGGTTATAAAATATAAATGAGTCCTGGGGATAAAATGTACAGCACAGTGACCGTTGTTAACAAGAGGTGTATTGCATATTTGAAAGTTGCTAAGAGACCAGATCTTAAAGTTCTCATCATAAGAAAAAAATTAATACCTCTGTATGGTGATGCGTGTTAGCTAGACTTACCGTGGTGATATTTTCTCAATATATACAAATATCAATTCGTTATGTATGTATTCCTGAAACGAATACGATGTTACATGTCAATTACACTGTTAAAAAAAGAAATGTCTTCACAACTATTTCAGAGTCTTGTTTGTCTTTCCTGTCCTGTATTTGGGTCCTGGGAGGCAGGGGCAGGAATTCCGTAGGGGCTCAAACACTTAAGTCACGATTCTCAGAAGGAAAAGAAAAACCTCTCTGCTCAGCTGTAAGTGAGATCCCCGATTCCTTGTTTCTGGTTGCTTGTTTGTAAAATCGGAGATGCTTCTTACCAGAGAAGCCTTTAGAAGTCATAATTTCGGCCTCAGTAGGAATGTCCTAACACAGTCCCTCCACACTCCTACCCTGCCTTGTGTGCATCTGACTGGCTGAGTTCCAAAGACCCTGGAAAACATTGCAGAGCATCACTAGAGAACATCCTAGACAAAATCTCACCTGAGAATAAGAATGGAGCCTAAGTTCCTACCAGTGGAATCCAAGGTGTTACCTTTTATCCTGTGTTTTCTTCCTCACTGCTGTTTTATCATCTGCTATGATATCTGAAATGACCTCCCACAAGATCCTGACAACAGTACCAGATACGCTGCATACTTAAAAATAATGGTTAGGCTATTCTTTTCCAGCCAGGCCAACTTTAAATGTGTTCCTGAATTGCTCCTTTTAACTGCAGCCATCCTGGTTTAAGTGGACTGGAGGGAATATATTAAGCCGATTTGCATTGTCAACTAAGATACAATGGCTAGCTATTGATCAACTTTTCGAGACTTTGACCTTATGAAAGCCCTGATTCAACGCCCATATTTTGTGTCTCTCTTACCCCTTAGGGCGCCCCCCACCCCCAACAGATTTTTCAGTGCTCTCATCCACCCGCTTCACCGTCCACGGCCTCTGCAGGGGCACCTTGCCTGGAATTGACCTTGTTCCCTATGCCAGTGATTGCTCAACCTGGATGTCCAGTAGAATCATCTGGGAAGCTTGTTTTTTATTTCAATTCCAAGGCAGACTGCTGGTATTTTTAAAAGGCCCCCAGACAACGCTACCATGCAGCCAGGGTTGAGAATCATTGCTGTAGACAGTGTTTTGTTTTGTTTTGAAGCTTTTGAAAGCTGTAGAACTCAGTTCAAGGGAACACTTATACCAAAACCCAAAGTGTAAATCAAACTGAAGCAGAGTCTCTTTGGTTGATGAAATATAAGCGTGGAAAGGAACACATATCTGTAGGGGACTCCATAAGACTGTCTAATAGGCTTCATGGGAATCTACTTGCTCCATCAGAGTGCACCATCCCTAAAAGTCACTGCATTCAACCCATGAATCTGTAAACTTTTTCTATGAAGAGTCAGTGAGAAATATTTTTAAGCTTTGCAAGTCATATGGTCTCTGTTGCAACAGAGTTATTGACCATGAAAGCAGCCAGAATTTACAATAGGTATATTAATGAGCATGGCTGAGTGCCAATCAAATTTTATTTACAAAAGCAGGCTGCGGACTGGATTTGACACGCCAACCATAGTTTTCTGACTCATGTCTTAAAACATCATCCCCTTCTAGATGATGGATTGCTAATCTTAAAAACTAAGTGTGCTTATGTTTTGCTTATACCCAAGTTACATCTATGCCCGTTAAGTTACATGTGTGTTAATTGGAGACCTCTGATAACACCCTCAAATACCAAGAATTGGACTTCCTAGATGGCTTTGGTACAATAGAACCGAGGGAAGAATTATTCAGCGGGAAGTGGCAGGTCTATGCCAAGGGCTAAACTGGGACGATGGTAACTCCGTCAGTCATCTCTTCTGAATGGGAGGTTAAAGAGTAAGGAACAGAAGTCCCTCCAACCTCCTGGAGGGCTTCCCAGGTGGCGCTAGTGGTAGAGAACCCACCTGCCAAGACAGGAGACCTAAGAGACGCGGGTTTGATCCCTGGGTAGGGAAGATCCCCTGGAGTAGGATATGGCCACCCACTCCAGTATCCTTGCCTGGAGAATTCCAAGAACAGAGGGGCCTGACAGGCTACAGTCCATGCGGTTGCAAAGAGTTAGAGATGACTGAGCACACACACACACACACACCCTCCTGGAAGTACCTAGCACGAGGGCCCTGACCAGGGCCAGCTAGAGCTGTAGTGATCTTACCCTCTTTGTCAGATAACCGTGATATTGTGCTGAGGTGAAAACTGCCCTTTCAAAATCTGCCCTGTTTGCTTGTATGAATCTTTGTGCCTGGGCTTCTCCTACTTAAAGAATCACACCCAATTCAGTTTAGGAACAAAAGCTGAGCCCCCGCGCTCCAGGGAGGCTGTAACTGCTCCTACTGGAGAGACCATAGGAGCTGACATGGGGGCTGATCAGAGAGTGGGGATTTGATTCTGCCTGCCAACAGTTCTGCAGGTGTATTTACCTTTGTGCCACCAACCTCTGGATTGCGTTTCCCTTGGGCCTCATTCAAGATTGACTCATCCTCCTCCGTTGACCAAATGGTCCTTTATTCCCTGGTCATGCTGCTCCTGAGATGCCAGAGCTCAGTTACTGAAGAGCATTTTTAAAAACCACATTCTTTCTACTGCTTTACGTTTCAAATCTACTTGACACTTACTTTTCTTTTTCATTCAGAATGCCTTCTTTTTTTTTATCTATAGCTTCTTGTAAGTAAGAAAAGAAATGTTGGAGCTAAAGATATGAATGCTGAAGTATTTATGGAGAAGTGTGCTGATATTTTGGAGGAGGAAATGGCAACCCACTCCAGTATTCTTGCCTGGAAACTTCCATGGACAGAGAAGCCTGGTGGGCTACAGTCCATGGGGTCGCGAAGAGTCAGACATGACTGAAGCAACTTAGCATGCATGCATGTGCTGATATGTGCAATTTACCCTGAAATACAACAAAAAACTGGGATAGGTTGATTGGATGGAGAGAAGGATAGATGGGTATGTGATTTAAGCAGAGTAAATGTTAATGGTAGAACTGAGGTAGTAGATATACGATGTTCATTGCAAAATTCTTTCCATGTTGCTATAAATTTGAAATTTTCATAACAAAACGTTGAAAAGAATAAATGTTGAAATATTTAGAAAAAAATAATTTCTTCCTATGAATTATGCCAAGGCTTGAGCCAAGACTCAAAAACTTGGACTAATATAGGAGAACTACTCTGCTTGGAGTACTAATTACGAGTAACCCTCTTACAAAGGAGCCTAATTAGATTCAAACATTTTATTCCATCATCATGGTTATGAAATTCTATTAAACAACAAGTACTAAACGAAGTGTTCTAGAATCAGCATAAATTATTTTTATTTTCCTCTTTTATCCCTTTAGCTCTCAGGTGGCCAGAATTAGATTTACCCTAATCCTTGGTCACAGTCTCGTTATTGGCCTATGCTTGACCCATTTCTGTTTATTCATTATTTAGTCATTTGTATTAAACAACTATAAACCCACCATCCAAAATAATAGCCAGAACCTTGAAAATCCACATCCAACTATATGGTCTCCTCAACCCATTGCACATCATCCTCAATTCTATGGACATCACTTCCTGTTCTGATATGTGTGTGACCTTTCTATATCCACATAATCTTTTAATAACATTTTAAAAATTGCTTTTAACTTTGGAAAAGGAGTATATTCATTTTGACCAGTCTTAACTTTTCCCACTCAACATTACTTGCGGAGATTTATCCATACTGTTGCAAAACTGTTGTGGTTCATTTGCTTGATTACTATATAATATTCTATTATGTGAACCTACCATATATTTGTTCCCTGGTTCCAAATAGGAAAAGGAGTACGTCAAGGTTGTATATTGTCACCCTGCTTTTTTAACATATTCAGAGTACATCATGAGGAACGCTGGGCTGGAAGAAGCACAAGCTGGAATCAAGATTGCCGGGAGAAATATCAGTAACCTCAGATATGCAGATGACACCACCCTTATGGCAGAAAGTGAAGAGGAACTAAAAAGCCTCTTGATGAAACTGAAAGAGAAGAGTGAAAAGGTTGGCTTGAAGCTAACATTCAGAAAACAAAGATCATGGCATCTGGTCCCATCACTTCATGGGAAATAGATGGAAAAACAGTGGAAACAGTGTCAGACTTTATTTTTGGGGGCTCCAAAATCACTGCGGATGCTGACTGCAGCCATGAAATTAAAAGACGCTTACTCCTTGGAAGGAAAGTTATGACTAACCTGGACAGCATATTAAAAAGGAGAGACATTACTTTGCCAACAAAGGTCCGTCTAGTCAAGGCTATGGTTTTTCCCGTGGTCATGTATGGATGTGAGTTGGACTGTGAAGAAAGCTGATCGTCGCAAGAATTGATGCTTTTGAACTGTGGTGCTGGAGAAGACTCTTGAGAGTCCCTTGGACTGCAAGGAAATCCAGTCCATTCTAAAGGAGATCAATCCTGGGTGTTCATTGGAAGGACTGATGCTAAAGCTGAAACTCCAATACTTTGGCCACCTCATGCGACGAGTTGACTCACTAGAAAAGACTCTGATGCTGGGAGGGATTGCGGGCAGGAGAAGAAGGGGACGACAGAGAATGAGATGGCTGGATGGCATCACCAACTCGATGGACATGAATTTGAGTGAACTCCGGGAGTTGGTGATGGACAGGGAGGCCTGGCGTGCTGTGATTCATGGGGTCGCAAAGAGTTGGACACGACTGAGCGACTAAACTGAACTGAAATGAACTGAGGGTATACAAAGGCTCAACTTTAAGAGAGAACACTAAACTACTTTCCAAAGTGATTGCACCAATTTCTACTCCTTTCTCCTACATTAAGGGCTTCCCAGGTGGCCCAAGGGTAAAGGACCCATCTGCCAATGCAGCAGATGCAGGTTCAATGCCTGGGTCAAGAAGATCCCCTGGAAGAGGGCATGGCAACCCACTTTAGTATTCTTGCATGAAAAATCCTATGGACAGGGGAGCCTGGCAGGCTACAGTCCATAGAGATCACAAAGAGTTGGACACAATAGAAGCAACTTAGCATGCATGCAAGCGCCCCACATTAATATGGTTTCTGTCCTTAAACAACATTCAATCCAGTGGAATATAAGAACGTATAATGATATGATTTAATATTACACATACATAAATGGGGTGAATAATGGAATAGAAGCTTCAGGAGAAGACTTAGCAGTAGGAAAGAAGTGGTATTTGTCTCCCCTCTCAACTGATACTCATTGGAGTTACATCTAGACAGATGTTTGTGTTTCTCTCCTTCCACTCCTGTTTTGAAATTGTTGGTACTAGGGGAGTCTCTTGGGTTCCTCTCCATCATAGAGGCTGTGGCTCTGTTTTAACCTTCCATTCCTTGGCAAAACTGGAAGCCCCTCCCTACAATTCTTTCTGTACCAAAAAGCGTTCTGTACTCCCCACCCACCTCTTCCAATAGCTGTTTGTCCTTCTCTGCCCGTGTCCAACCAGTGGCTTTGTGCCTGGAGGTCAGAGGTGCCGAATTCACTTACTTCCTTATTGAGCATCCAGAGAACTTAGCGGGGCCTCTGGGTTTGTTAAAAACACTCCCGGCTGGACACCAATTGGTGTGATTCATTTTATAGCTAATCCAAGTACAGTCAGGCTCTCAGTGTCCTATGGGTGTCCAAACTGTCTAATCTCTGGACAGCCAACCCTGAAAAATGGATGATCTCAGCAGCAGCCGTGATAGGCCCCTGACCACCCCCTACCACCCCCACTAAGAGCTTTCAGCATTTATTCTGCATATCAGTTCGCCCAGACAGCGACGGAATCTGCCACCTCTGCAGCAGGTGTGAGGGTCACCTCAGGTTTCCTGGCAGCCGGTGCTCAGTATGCCGCTCTGTTTGCCAGTGTGTCTCCTGCACCGCAGCGGCCTCATCAGATAGTGGGTTTCATTATGCGCTGTCCACTGGGGACTCCACTAAAAGCAATAAATTCATTTCACTGTGCTAGTCTCTGGACTACTAAAGCATTTTAGTCCTGTTTCTCCTTTAACCTCCCAGGAGCCGAATATTCACTCTGACAAATGCTATTCATTACAAAGTTAAGATGACTTTGACTCTGTTTCTCTCCCTTATAATACAATGAAGACTCTTTGTCCTGGATTCATCTACAGCCTGACGGTATTAGGGATAAAAACATGCCAAGGCAGGCAGCCTTCTCTCCAAAATGGATTGAAATTACCTCTAGCGAGTTATGCCTTGCTTAGATAAAGGGTTGCTGGATAAAAAAAAGAAAAAAACAGGTTTTCTGCTCATTTTTAATATCCTGACCAATAGATTGCTTAAGGGTGGATGATCGGAGAAAAAATAAAATAGAAAAATGAAACATCAGTGGAATATAAAAAAGATCAAATCCCTTTCACTCTTCTTTAATCCACAGATATCGTCCCCTGCTGTTTCTCCCCAGGCTGGGAGTTAGCAAATAAATGGAGGAATTTTGAGGAGTTATGGAACATCTCCAGAGCTGGACACGGAGAAGAGCTGAGAAAGATCTTGATGATTGATTGAGTTGAGCAGAAATTAGAGCTGTATTTGATGTATCACCAAAGTCAGCTGTGGGCCCAATTCATGCCCCTAACATATACCAGCATTGGATACATTTGACAACCTCTATGGCACCCCACTGCAGTGTTCTTGCCTGGAGAATCCCAGGGATGGGGGAGCCTGGTGGGCTTCCGTCTATGGGGTCACACAGAGTCGGACACCACTGAAGCGACTTAGCAGCAGCAGCGGGGCGGTTAACCTCTTTTTTAACCTCTTTCCTCATCTACCAAATGGGAGAGAGAGTACTTCCACTACAGATTCATTGTGAGGGCTGAATGAAGCAACATATATGAATCTCCTAGCCCTGCACTTAACATATACTGTAAGAAAAACTGAATATTTCCTTTTCATTGTTCTCCGTCCTCTGTGGAGAGATAAAGAGAGAGGCAAGTCAAACCTTTCCTTGAACAACAAAATATAAAGAAACTATATGGGCCTAAAAATAACTGTGCACCTGTGCAGTTGGGGCAAATTATGGGGAAAAAGATATGAAAAGACCAAAAAAAAAAAAATCCTGATTGCAACTTCTGAAGAGCCAGGAGCAGAAACTGGGTGCTGGGAGCAAAAGCAAGGTACTGCACATGGCCCTTGCACTCAGCACCACCAACGGGTGGGCAAGCCACTTAAGCCACCCCTGCAGCCCAGCCCCTGGACACACCCGTGACCTCACCCCATATCCGGAACAAGTTCATCACCCTCCACCCCTGCCTTGGGGGCGAGTCGAGTGAGCAAGGGAAATTGTTTGTTCTCAGTCTCCCTACTGCAGTAGGGGCCCCAATAAAGTCTTGCCTGGAAAGAAAAAACAAAGAGGCAGGAGTGAAGAACACGGACGGAGATGTTGTGAGTCTCAGACAGAAGGCTTTGTCCCACCTATTTGACCTCAGAGAATGTGATCTCTCCTCTGTCTACACTGAGGAATTAAACCGAATAACCACAGAAAATCTGATCCCTGTGTTTGATGTAGGAATGAGAGTGCAGATCTTTCAGATAAAAGCTCCTGGAGGAATTTCTTTGAGGTCAGAAGCTGGAGAAGAGCTTTGCCTCCCATGAGTCCAGGCTTGCTCTGGTCTTAGGTATAACTGATCATCCTACACTCTATGTATCCTGGGCTTCACAGCTGTGTTTTGCGTACCAATTTCCCACCTCAGTTCAGTTCAGTTCAGTTGCTCAGTCGTGTCCGACTCTTTGCCCCCATGAATCACAGCATGCCAGGCCTCCCTGTCCATCACAACTCCCGGAGTTCACTCAAACTCATGTCCATCAAGTCAGTGATGCCATCCAGCCATCTCATTCTCTGTCGTCCCCTTCTCCTCCTGCCGCCCCCCCCCCCACCTAGTTTCATCTTAATCTTCCTGTTTATGTCCTTTCTGTTTCACCCACTGCTTTTATTGATTTCCTCGCTTATTTTCTGCATTATTGTATGCTGGGTACTGTTGAGAACAACCTTGTCCCTATCTGATTACTTTGTTGACTAATTAAACCTCCCCAGAGTTCTGCACCAGGCTTTTCCTTTGCACGCCCAGTGGGAACACTGGAGGCTTGTCAGCTCTAACAGCTACAGCCCAGCCTTAGGAACAAAGGGAGGCTCTGTTGCTTCCATAACCGTGGCCAGTCCCATCCCAGAATAAGGAGAGACTGGGCTGGACTTTTCAGAACACTGGAAAAACAGCCCCCCATCCACCAAGAACATAAAAGCCAAGTCACTTGTCTTCTCACTTGTCTGTCCAATTAGAGACACTGCTTTATAAAAATGCTCCTGTCTACTCTCTTCTAGTAGAATAATACCTGATGTTGTCAACTCTGTGGAGTTCCTTGGAGAGCATGCAGGATCCAACAGGATATGAAAAACTCTCCTTTAATGTTTTCTTTTAGAAAAAATGTCTTCTTAAATCCTGGAATTACTTTTGAAGGACACCATTAGAATACTATAATGGGGGGAGGTGGAGAATAAGAACAAATAAGAGGTTTTTCTTCCAATTAAAGTTGTGTATTTGTGCCTCAACATATTCAAATAACCCATAAATTATTAACCAGCTGGGAAAATTTCCAAGTGCTGCATCAAAACATACAACACCAGAAGGCATTCACCAAAACAGGTTCTATTTATCAAACATTGTTTATTATCTCTTGGCAGTTTTGTCTCTGGGGATCTGTTGGAAGTCTCTCTAACGTATACACTGTCGAGGGGAGAGACCTTTGTTTGGGTTTTTCAAATGAAAGACTGGCGTACATCCAAAGGCAAGTGTGCTCACTTCAGATCCTTAGAGAGATCGAAGCAAAGTATTCGGCGGTAAATCCACCTATGCAGAGTCTTGCGATATGTTGAATCAGTTCAGGACTCTGATACAGTGGTAAGGATTAGACCTGGAAAGCTGTGGTATGATATGATGAAATTCTGAGATTAAAATATTGTGAGTGTGAGACGCGGGAGACACCTGGCTCCGGTGGCGCAGGCGCAGGCGCGGGAGACGCCCGGCTCCGGCGGCGCAGGCGCGGGAGACGCCCGGCTCCGGCGCAACCGACCTCGTGCAGAATCGTGGCTGAGATGAGCTACCCCGCGCGCAGGGTTAGGGCGGTGGCCGAGAGGAGCTGTACCACATTCAGGAGGCGGTGGCTGCTTGGGCACCGGAGGGCCGAGAGGAGCTGATCTACATTCAAAGCAGGAGGCGCGGCCTTGAGGAGATACCCCTCGTCCAAGGTAAGGTACAGCGGCTGCGCCTTGCTGGAGCAGCTGGGAAGAGATATTCCACGACCAAGTGGAATATAAGAATCCAGTGTTCTGGGGAGGAAGGAACAAGATGGTGGAGGGATAAGATGGCAAGACCACTTTCTCCCCCACAAATTCATCAAAAGAACATTTGAATGCAGAGTAAAGTCCACAAAACAACTTCTGAATACTGGCAGAGGACATCAGGCTCCCAGAAAAGCAGCCCATTGTCTTCTAAAGGAGAGAGAAGAAATCCAGCTCCACCCACTAGAACACCGACACATGCTTCCCTGACCAGGGAACCCGGATAAGTCACCCGTCCAACCCCACACACAGCGAAGAAACTACGTAATAAAGAGAACTCCACAAACTGCAAGAAGAGGGAAAGGCCACCCCAAGCAAAGCAATATAAGCAAGATGAAGAGGCAGAGAAATACCCAGCAAGTAAAGGAACAAGATAATTGCCCACCAACACAAACAAAAGAAGAAGATATAGGGAATTTACCTGATAAAGAATTTCAAATTTTGATGGTGAAAATGATTCAAAATCTTGAAAGCAAAATGGAGTTACAGATAAATAACCTGGAGAAAAGGATTGAGAAGATGGAAGAAAGATTTAATAAGGACTTAGAAGAAATAAAAAAGAGTCAATGAATAATGCAATAGATGAGATCAGAAACACTCTGGAGGGAACAAACAGTAGAATAACAGAGGCAGAAGACAGGATAAGCGAACTAGAAGATAGAATTGTAGAAATAAATGAAACAGGAAAAAAGAAAAACGAATTAAAAGAAATGAGGACAATATTAGAGACCTCTGGGACAATGTTAAACGCTCCAACATTCGAATCATAGGAGTCCCAGAAGAAGAAGACAAAAAGAAAGACCATGAGAGAATACTTGAGGAGATAATAGTTGAAAACTTCCCTAAAATGGGGAAAGAAATAATCACCCAAGTCCAAGAAACCCAGAGAGTCCCCAACAGGATAAACCCAAGGTGAAATACTCCTAGACACATATTAATCAAATTAACAAAGATCAAACACAAAGAACAAATATTAAAAGCAGCAAGGGAAAAGCAGCAAATAACACATAAGGGGATTCCCATAAGGATAACAGCTGATCTTTCAACAGAAACTCTTCAGGCCAGAAGGGAGTGGCAAGACATACTTAAAGTGATGAAAGAAAATACCCTACAGCCCAGATTACTATACCCAGCAAGGATCTCATTCAAATATGAAGGAGAAATCAAAAGCTTTACAGACAAGCAAAAGCTGAGGGAATTCAGCATCACCAAACCAGCTCTCCAACAAATGCTAAAGGATCTTCTATAGACAGGAAACACAGAAAGAGTGTATAAACTTGAACCCAAAGCAATAAAGAAAATGGCTACGGGATCGTACTTATCAATAATTACCTTAAACGTAAATGGGTTGAAATTTTCAAAAAGGCTAGGAAACAATTCTCATAGCTATCAATAGTTCAGTGTTGAGTTCATGAATAGTTTTTAAAGTTTGGGACAAACTGTAGTATTTGCTATTTGAAGTACTATTTGTAATTGGCATATTACGATGTAACATTGGTCTTCATTTCCAACTTAAAACGCCTAAAAATGCCTAACAGGTTTTTAGATTTGTGAATTTTAGTTGAAATGTATTTTATGATGTTACTAAACCTGCAGAAATATTGAAATATTTCAGAGAACTTATTCACTGTACATTTAATTTATTTTATTTATAAAAGTTATGAACTGTAGAAAGTTTTACTTGTTGGGTCAAATGCTTGTTGCATTTGAAGTGCTAGTTACAAGAAAATCAAATACCTTCAATGTATAAATGCTATTAAGTTTTTAAAGGACTCTGGAGTATAAGTAAGTTTGTTTAAAGAAATTTAGTCTGTTCAACTTGAAAAAAATAAATAAATAAAATTGAAAAAAATAAAGTGCAAGTATTTAAAAAATCTATAAAATATAGGGCATTATATATTTTCTTTATTATTAAAAGCTATGCTTTAACTGAAAAAAATAAATAAAATAAAATATTGTGAGTGTGAAGCAAAGAACAGATATGAGTAGGGAAGAAAATAGGAAGAGTAGGAAGATGTCCTGGAGGAAGGCACGGCAACCCACTCCAGTATTTTTGCCTGGAGAATCCCCATGGACAGGTGGTCCATAGGGTTGCAAAGAGTTGGACACGACTGAAGCGACTCAGCACAGTAGAAAAGAAAATCCATGGTATTTAAATGTGAGTTGGTGTTGTCCATTCTTGGCAGCACTGAATATTTCCTTTTATCCTAAAATCCTTTAGTTTGTTAATCTGAAAGGTAGAAAGAGTGGAGGAAGAATGAGAAATGCAGGAGATGCTATTCTGTATATCAGACAGTATTTTTTTAGCACTGACAAATATAAAGACCCAGCTTTCAAAACCACGCACAATTGTGATGCCTTTTACGTGTGAAACTGTGAATTTATATGTCTTTTTATTGAGCTTTTTTCAGATGAGCATTTTAGTGACGCCTTACTTACTTTCAAAGGAATAAAGAATGAGACCACAGAATGAGGGAAAACAGCTGGGAAAAGCAGACCCACTAAGATCTCGTGAGTGACTGGACATGACCTTGAGTTTGCAACGCAGTCGCAGAGGTGGTGACAATCTCAGTGTGTTAAAGATCATAGGGCAAAGCAGCCATTCCGGTGAGTGACCTGGGCACCTGGGCCAGGCACAACAATTTAATGCATGCCCGAGTCTATAAGGGGGTACTTTGGAGGCTGCTTCTACCAAAGTAACCCAGAATCCAGATGTCTCTCTCAGGCTGGAGGTATGTGAAGGAATCTGGGGTACCTGATGTGCAGGTACAAAAAGCAAAGGCAGGCAGAGTCCTGGTGGTAGTATCCACCAGCATCTTTTGCATCCCCTCACCACAACCTCCCTCACAACGAGGGTGAAGGCCCATGTAGGATTCTTGGGGCACTGAATGCCACAATGCACAGGGAATAGCTCTAGCCAAGCATCTGGATGAGTTTTTCTATATTAACCCTTATTTCTTGGAGAGACTTAAGTCCAAGGAGGTTCAAAGTACTTGTTCACATCCAGCTGAAGCAAGGCAATGGCCAAGAATTTACTAAAACCTACAACTTCCATATTCCAGGCCCATGATTAAATGTTCAAAAGGGCTGTTCTTCTCTGTAGAGCAGTACCTTAGAGTGAATAGTCCCACAAAATAGGATCATATAATTTTTATTCTAACATAGAGAGGGATAACTGGAAAATATTTCCAAGTCTTTTTTAAGGAAAAAAAATGAGAACATCTAAAGCTGTTTATTTTAATTTTATAAATCCAGAATATAATAATGGTTTTATTACAATATTTCATTACCACTCACATTTTCAAGAAACATTGTCCTACTTAACCTCAGGGGACTTGAAAGAGGCAAAGTCCCACTCTGTCTAGAACACTTGAGGAATTGGGGCTCTGTCTTTGGGGACACTTGAGAAGGACATATTCTTGCTATGTCATCTGAGGATTTACATTCCAAAAATAACCATTGCATTGTAATCAATTAACAGCATGCATGCATGCTAAGTGGCTTCAGTTGTGCCCGACTCTTTGTGACCCTATGGATTGTAGCCTGCAAGGCTCCTCTGTCCATGGGATTCTCCAGGCAAGAATACTAGACTGGGTTGCCAAGCCTTCCTCCAGGGGATCTTTTCAACCCAGGGATCAAACACGTGTCTCTTAAGTGTCCTTCATTGGTAGGTGAGTTCTTTACCACTAGCACTGCCTGGGAAGCCCCAATTAATAGCAACTATGTTCTATAATATTACTACCCTGGTGGTGGCTCAGACGGTAAAGCATCTGCCTACAACACAGGAGACCCGGGTTCAATCCCTGGGTCAGGAAGATCTCCAGGAGAAGGAAATGGCAACCCACTCCAGTATTCCTGCCTGGAAAAGCCCATGGATGGAGGAGCCAGGTAGGCTACAGTCCATGGGGTCGCAAAGAGTCGGACACGACTGAGCGACTTCACTTTCTGTAATATTAATAACACTCAGTGTATGCTATCCCCAACACAGAATCGTAAAATGGAGATAAACACTGGTAATACAGCCTTCCTCATCTCCTACCTTATTCCCCATTATATGAAAGCAGTGGCATTTTTCTCTGAACAACAGCCCTAACAATACTTTTCTTTTATACTTCCCCAAGGAGCATATTTCGCAAGAAACAGAGTTATAGCCACCAAGAGCTATTTGTGTACCTAGCGCACACAGAAACGCTCAGCCTGCAGAACCATCATTAGCATTCCATCACACACTTTATTCTTAACAAGCACTCCTTGGCCCTACAAAAGGAAATAATTGTACTTCTTCTTCATTCACTTTAAATTAATTTATCCTTGGGGGTCACAGGACTGCCAGGTTAGCAGCCCTAGAATCTAACATCATAATTGTACTAAACCATAGCCTCACAAGCCTCCTTTAACAATCACTTTTTAAAAATGATGATTCTTTCCCAATCCTGGAGTTTAGAAAACAGGCAATGAGGGACGACATCTAACCAACCTAGACCTAGAGGTTGATTCCTAAATTATACAAGACAGGACACAGAGATTACATACTTATTACATATTTATCTGTATCATTAACAGATACTTACAAAGTATAATTAGGTTATATTATTATGAGTGATCTGAATTAAACAAAATTAATTAGAGAAAATATTAATAAAACCACAATCTTCCCTAGAGTTTGCTAATCTTGGGTGGATTTGAATCCATTGTGTCTTTTTGCTTGTGTCTACTTCAGAAGTGTATTTAACAAAGATAATAATAAGGTGTGCTGTGCTGTGTTTAGTTACTCAGTCATGTCTAACTCTTTGTGACCCCATGGACTGTAGCCTGCAAGGCTCCACTGTCCATGGGCTTCTCCAGGCAAGAACACTAGAGTGGGTTGCCATGCCGTCCTCCAGGGGATCTTCCCAACCCAGGGATCGAACCCTGGTCTCCCACATTGCAGGCAGATTCTTTACCACTGAAGAAGCCACCAGGGAAGCCCAATAATAAGGTATAATCTGAAGTAAACAAAAAAAATGAAACTTAGGAGATTTGAGAGATCCAGTTGATGCCACAGATTTGAAGTGACAGCTCTAAAAGTTACAAAGCAACCAACATTTTAAAAAGAAATTTATTTTTGGTTTCACTGGGTCTTGGTTGCTGTGCATGGACTTTCTCCAGTTGCAGTCCAAGTCCTTCTCTTGTTTTGGAGCCTGGGCTGTACAGCATGTTCTCAATAGTCGTGGCACACGGGCTTAGTTGCCCTGTAGCATGTGGAATCTTCCTGGACCAGGGATTGAACCCATGTCCCCTGTATTGGCAGGTGGATTCTTAACTACCAGACTACCACAGAAGTCCCAGGAACCAACACTTTTAGGCAGTTGCTCTATGCCAACTTACGTGCTGATACTGTACATTTCAGTCAGTTCAGTTCAGTCGCTCAGTTGTGTCTGACTCTGCGACCCCATGGACTACAGCACGCCAGGCCTCCCTGTCCATCACCAACCCCCGCCATTTACTCAAACTCATGACAATTGAGTCAGTGATGCCATCCAGCCATCTCATCCTCTGTCATCCCCTTCTTCTCCCACCTTCAATCTTTCCCAGCATCAGGGTCTTTTCAAATGAGTCAGCTCTTCAAATCAGGTGGCCAAAGTATTGGAGTTTTGGCTTCAACATCAGTCCTTCAGATGAATATTCAGGACTGATTTCTTTTAGGATGGATTGGTTGGATCTCCTTGCAGGCCAAGGGACTCTCAAGAGTCCTCTTTAACACCACAGTTCAAAAGCATCAATTCTTCAGCACTAAGCTTTCTTTATAGTCCAACTCACATCCATACATGACCACTGGAAAAACCATAGCCTTGACTAGATGGACCTTTGTTGGCAAAGTAACGTCTCTGCTTTTTAATATGTTGTCTAGGTTGGTCATAATTTTCCTTCTAAGGAGTAAGCGTCTTTTAATTTCATGGATGCAATCACCATCTGCAGTGATTTTGGAGCCTCCAAAAATAAAGTCTCTCACTGTTTCCATTGTTTCCCCATCTATTTGCCATGAAGTGATGGGACCAGATGCCATGATCTTAGTTTTCTGAATGTTGAGCTTTAAGCCACTTTTTCACTCTTCTCTTTCACTCTCATCAAGAGGTTCTTTAGTTCTTCACTTTATGCCATAAGGGTACTGTACATTTACTGTCTTATTTAATATACACAACAGCCTGATGAAATAAATTCTGCCTCCTTCAATTACACTGGAATTGTTACAGAGTAGGATTTGAAATTCATAGATGTTAAGTCAATTAATTACCCAAGATCACACGTATTTACAGGTGGTGAAGCCAGGTTCCAAAGAATGTCCTTCCCACTACTTGAAGCAACACTCAAACACTGTATTCTCCCCTCTCCACTAAACCCATGCTAGGTGGGTGTCAGAGAATGGGTCCAGCTGGCAGAGCAGACTAGGAATCCAGGCAGGAAGATCAGGATCCATGGGTGCTGGGATCCACATACTCAACTGAGCCCCTAAAACTCTGTTTGACCCAACAGGCCAAATCCAAGAAATCACACAGTAAAGTACTTCTCCTGGGGCCAAACCAAGCCCAGAAAAACTGGGGTTTTTTGTGGTTACAATCAGAGCCCATCACAGAGTCCAGGAACAATTACAGGAATTAGAGGCTGTGTTGAGCAGAAAGAATAGCCATTTACAGGGTCAGACTGTGCTCATCGGAGAAAGATGATAGTTGAGCAAAGCAGAGAGGACGCTGAATGAACCCAAAGACAGAACAGAGAGATCTGAGCTGACCTGGGCTGGCTGCCTGCTGCTCTGGTGGGTACCCAGGGAGCAGTCACTTTTTGAAGTGAGAGCTTCAAACTCTGTCCTTACTTGACCTTCATTTCAAATGCCTTTCACCCTAGTAGGCTGAGAAACTGCCTGGGTCCTCCCAGTATTTGGTGAATCTAGAGGGAGCCGTGCCGGAGAAGGCAATGGCAAGTCACTCCAGTACTCTTGCCTAGAAGATCCCGTGGATGGAGGAGCCTGGTAGGCTGCAGTCCGTGGGGTCGCTAAGGGTCGAGTAACTTCACTTTCACTTTTCACTTTCACACACTGGAGAAGGAAATGGCAACCCACTCCAGTGTTCTTGCCTGGAGAATCCCAGGGACGGGGGAACCTGGTGGGCTTCCATCTATGGGGTCACACAGAGTCGGACACGACTGAAGTGACTTAGCAGCAGCAGCAGCAGAGAGAGCCGTGCAGGGAACACTGAACATTAGTTTGAACCTTTGTGTCCATAAGGTTGAGCACGCTATGGAGATCATAGGAAGGACTCAATAAATATTTGTGGAAGGCAGGAAGGTAAGGAAAGGGTGAGTGGGCCAGATTCAAGTACCACTAGCAAACCATTCAAAACAAGTCCTGGGTCCGAGGCTGTGTCCAGAAAGGACAGAAAGAGACATAGCTGAGCTCCGAGCTGCGTGATGGCAACCATCAGAAAAGAGACAGACCCGGGCCACCAGCGAGGTGGGTAGTGAAACTCTCCAGTCACAAAGAAGGCCTGAGGGGACTGCCCTGGTGGTCCAGTGGTTAAGACTTCACCTTCCAATGCAGGGCGGTGGAGGTTCAACCCCTGGTCGGGGATTTCAGATCCCAAATGCCTTGTGGTCAAAAAACCAAAACACAGAACGGAAGCAGTATTGTAACAAACTCAATAAGGACTTTAAAAATGGCCCACATCAAAAAAAAGAAAGAAATCTTCAAGACAAAACAAACAAACAAAGAAGGGCTGAATGGAAAAGCCATTCAGTAGTGAGAACGAGGAATACATCCTGCCTCCAAGGAACTGGAAAATCAAGGATGACCTCAAACACCAAGACACAGGAAGGAGGAGAGACCAGGGTGTCACGGATGGGAGGCATTGAGAATAGCAGGACTAGTAACCCTAAATCCTGACCAGGCTATTCCCCTAACCAGGGTCATTGTTAAGTCTGGGGTAGAGTTGAACCCACACAAGTGGCTCCATACTCTTCACAGAGAATGTTCAAGGTCGGGCAGAAATAGAAACCTAACAGGCTATTGCATGTCTTTCTGGTGGCTGGTTATGAGTAATGCATTCTATTCATCTGGATAGCCGGGGAGGTGGGGTAGGTCCTCCTCAGTTTAGTAGAAAAGATCTCCCTGTCCTGTTCTTTTTTTTTTTTTTGAAGATAGAAAGGATAAAGGATGTTAATGAACTGTTACCTGGAGAAATAGGTGGTGGGGAAGTTCATCCATCAGGACAGTTCTTTTAGGAATGTGTGATGGAAGGAAACAGAATAACCCTTAACGGAGAAGCATGGTGTTTCAGCTCAACAATACCCTATCAATCCAGCCCATGACTGCATATGATATTTCAGCTCCTAATGTGGGGCTATTTGCCCCTTCCTAGCATCCTTTACTATTCCTGTCCTAGTACACTCTGTACATTCTTTACAATTTTATTTTCATCTCTAACACTATAAACTCCAAGAGAATAGATACCATATGTACTTTTTAAAATCTCTGTATCCTCAGAACCCAGTTCTGGGCCTGTGATGCTCAATAAATAGCGGTTGGATGGATGAATAAATACATGGCTGAATGGATAAAGGTCAAGAATTTATCTCCAGTTGGTGGCTCAGAGGATAAAGCGTCCGCCTGCAATGCAGGAGACCCAGGTTAGATCCCTGGGTTGGGAAGATACCCTGGAGAAGGAAATGGCAACCCACTCCAGTATTCTTGCCTGGAGAATCCCATGGACAGAGGAGCCTGGTGGGCTACAGTCCATGGGGTCGCAAAGAGTCGGACACGACTGAGCGGCTTCACTTTCACTTTCAATTACAGAGAAAACTTTAGTTTAATTCTTTTTATTAATATATATATTTTTAAAATTTATTTATTTTTGGCTGTGCGAGGTCTCCATTGCTATACAGGCTTTTCTCTAGTTGGAGTGAGAGGGGCTACTCTAGCTGTGGTGTGCAGACTTCTGATTGTGGGGGCTTCTCTAGTTGGAGTGAGAGGGGCTACTCTAGCTGTGGTGCGCAGACTTCTGATTGTGGGGGCTTCTCTTGTTTTCAAGCATAGGCTCTAGGGTGGGTGGGCTTCAGTAGTTACAGCACAAGGGCACAGCAGTTGTGGCTCCCGGGCTTAGTTGCTCTGAGGCAAGGGGGATCTTCCCGAATCAGGGATTGAACCCGTGTCTCATGCATTGGCGGGTGGGTTCTTTACCACTGAGCCACCGGGGAAGCCCAAGAGAAAATTTTAGAGACAAGTGAAGCAGAGACAGTGTTGCTTCTAAGCTTCTGCTTGGAAGGCTCCTGAGGACCACACTGCAACAACATATACTCTCTCTCAACACAGAATTTGGGGCTGGCAGTCCAAAACTGACAAGAAAAGAATGGATGACAAGATGTCTGCAATAACTTAATAGTAATTTCTAGGCCACTTGCAAATGATTACCGTTAATAATTACCAGCTTTTTGGGGGCCCTTTCTATTTTCAGAGTGCTTTGCAGTCATTAGTTTGTTATTTCTCACAACATTGCTATGAGGTAGATCATCATTATTATCGCATTACAGATGCACGAAGGATGTCAAGTTGGATTTAATTGACCCAGGGATGTAGCTATTCTCAGTGGTTCATTTGCCCCTCTGCTTTCTGTTCTTAAACATCTATTGATGCTGCCTAGAGGGTGATGCTGCTGAAGTGCAATTTAGAAGGAAACATTGCAGACAACCGCAGCGAATCACAGGGGCAGAGTAGGTACTAAATTTCTGAAAGGTAAGAGGTGCCAGAGAGAACCTTCGATGTAGTCTAGAAGTGCACTCACCAGCTTCCCATCATTTTCTAAAAACTTCATTTTCTCTTTAAGGTGACTGTCACCTTGAAAATACTGATCTAATTTAACATGTATAGGTTTGAAAGCAGTTAACACAGTATGGCCTCAAAATGCTAAGGCAGCTTTCCTATCCATGACAGAGCTGAGTCTGGGGACCAAATTGTTTTACTCATATGGGAGCAAATGATGTTCACTCCAAGGACTAAAACTAATAGGATCAAAGGCTAGAAACGGTATTGCCCAAAAACGTTGGTGAATCTGGAGATCAGCACTTCAACTATTCGAACGATATGTCTTCAGATTCAAGGAGAGAGCTTTACCTACATGTCTATGGGAGGTTTTTCCTTCCTTCCATTGTTTGGCTTTCCATTTGTCCACCTGTAGAGTTCTTGCCTGGAGAATCCCAGGGATGGGGGAGCCTGGTGGGCTGCCGTCCATGGGGTCGCACAGAGTTGGACACGACTGAAGCGACTTAGCAGCAGCAGAGAGTTCTCAACAAGCACTGAAATTGTTCTTGCTGTGAGATGAATTACGTCACTCGAATAAGATATGCTGAAGTCCTAACTCCCAGCCCCTCAGATTGTGCTCTTATTGGAACACAGGGTCTTTGTAGAAATAATCATTTAAAATGAAGTTGTTAAGGTGGATCCTAATCCACTCCGACTGGTGTCCCTACAACAAAGGGGAAGGTCGAACAAAGAGACAGACAGGCGAAGAGGGAAGAAGACCAGGTGAAGACAAAAGGTTAGAGTGATGCGTCTACAAGCCAAGGAACACCAAGGACTGTCAGCAAACCAGAGGCTACAAAGAGAAGGGAGGGAACCTACCCTATAGGTTTCAGAGGATGCACAATCCGGCTGAGGTCTTGACTGCAGACTTATAGTCCCCAGAACTCTGAGACAATAAATTTGTGCTTTTCTAAGTCACCTAGTTTGTGGTAATTTGTCATGGCAGGTCTACAGAACTAATGCAGTTCTAGTGATAGATTAATTTCAAAAGAAGATGAAAAATGACATACTGTCCAAGGCACTGCCCAGTATCCAATTCTTCTTATTTCTTTAAATAAATAATTTATTTACTTGGCTGCATTGGGTCTTGGTTGTGGCATGCAGGATCTTTAGTTGTGGCAGGTAGGATCTAGTTCCCTGACCAAGGATAGAACCCAGGCCCCCTGCATTGAGAGTGTGGAGTCTTAGCCACTGGACCACCAGGGAAGTCTGTAGTCGATTCTTCTCTGGGTAAGTCACTTCTTACTATATAATAAATTGGGTGCGCAAGAGATGATCTCCACCCTCCAGACCACTGGGCGACATTTCCAGTTGTTATGTTAACAACGTTATAATTATGGCCACAGTTCTACACCATAGAGGCTGTGCTGAGTCGCTCAGTCCTATCTGACTCTTTGGGACCCCACGGACTGTAGCCCCCCAGCCTCCTCTGTCCATGGGGATTCTCCAGGCAAGAATGTAGAGTGGGTTGCCATGCCCTCCTCCAGGGGGTCTTTCCAACCCAGGGACTGAACCCAGGTCTCCCACAATGCAGGCAGATTCTTCACCAACTGAGCCACCAGGGAAGCCCAACTACCATCTAACAAAAATAATGCTTTTGTACTTAGCTTCTTAGGGATCCTCATTTGAAAACACACATTTTTGGTTCCTTAAAAGACAATAGGGAGAAAGGTGAATGGTATAATGTAATCTATCACCACTATGGAGAAAGTATTTTAATGTATTTCTTCCTAGTATCCATCCATCAAAAGCAATTTTTTAAAGCACAGTAAATCACATTCAAAGAATGTTGAAGAAAAGAAATAACAAAAAGGGGAAATGAATGAAATAGAAAATATAAAACAAAAAAATCAACAATGTCAAAAGTTGGTTCACATTTAAATGCGACAGATACTCAGTACAACCAATAAGAAAAAGAGAGATAAGACACAAACTGTGAATATTGGAAACGGAATAGGCACATTACTGTAGATTAAACAGATGCTAAAATCTGATATTATAGATACCATTATGCCAACAAATTGACAATTTAGACAAAGTATATACATTCAAAGAAAAACGCAATTTAATAAATTGACAGAGAGATAAATTTAAAATTTTAAACATCTCTCTATTAAGCAAATCGAATCTGCAGTTTAAAACTCTCTCACAAGGAAAACACCAGGGCTCTATGGTCTTGCTAGTAAATTGAGGAGTAACACCAGTCTTAACAAAACCGTCCATAGAATTTCAGGGACTACAAGAAGATATTTCTCATGAGCATCAGTGCTAAAACCCTAAACAACATGCTAGCCAAGACCTCTACAGAAAACCATAAGCACTTTTACAATAATTAAAGTGGTCCTAAATAAATGGATAAACCACATTCACCAATTAGAAAACTTGCTATTATAAAAATAGAAATTCTAGGGCCTTCCCTGGTGGGCCACTGGTTTGGACTCCTTGCTTTCACTGCTGAGGATAGGAGTTCTATTCCTGGTCCAGGAACTAAGACCCACAAGCTTCATGGTGTGCCCAAAAAGAAAAAAGAATTTCTCACACAAATAGGTATACAGATTCAATGAAATGCCAATCAAAATCCCAGAAGGTTTACTTCTGTGAAAACTGACTCTAAAGTTTAGAGGAATAAAGGAATAGCCAAGACAACCTTGAAGAAGAAAGTTGTAGGATTTCCCTCCTAAATGCCAAGACTTAATACAAAGCTGGAATAGTTAAGACAGCATGTCATTGGCACAAGGATGGATGAATAATTTGACTGATGGAAGCAGATAGAGATAGCAAATAAACACAAGAAAAGATGCTCAACATCACTCATTATTCAGTTCAGTTCAGTTCAGTCGCTCAGTCGTGTCCGACTCTTTGCGACCCCATGAATCACAGCATGCCAGGCCTCCCTGTCCGTCACCAACTCCCGGAGTTCACTCAAACTCACCTCCATCGAGTCGGTGATGCCATCCAGCCATCTCATCCTCTGTCGTCCCCTTCTCCTCCTGCCCCCAATCCCTCCCAGCATCAGAGTCTTTTCCAGTGAGTCAGCTCTTCGCATGAGATGGTCAAAGTATTGGAGCTTCAGCTTTAGCATCAGTCCTTCCAATGAACACCCAGGACTGATCTCCTTTAGAATTAGAGAAATGCAAATCAAAACTACAATGAGGTGTCATCTCACACTGGTCAGAATAGTCATCAACAAAAAACTGTACAATAAATGCTGAAGAGGGTATGGAGAAAAGGAGACCCTCTTGCACTGTTGGTGGGAAGGTACAATCGGTACAGTCACTGTAGTGTAGTGTTAGTTACTTAGTCATGTCCGACTCTTTGCGACCCCACGGACTGCAGTCTGCCAGTCTCCTCTGTCCATGGGATTTTCCAGGCAAGAATACTGGAGTGGATTGCCTTTCCCTTCTCCAGAGGATCTTCCTGATCCAGGAATCGAACTGTGGTCTCCTGCACTACAGGAGAACTCTTAACCCTTTGAGCTAGCCACTACGGAAGACAGTAATTAGATTCCTCAAAAAACTAGGGATAAAACTACCATATGACCCAGCAATCCCACTACTGGACATATATCCTGAGGAAACCATAACTGAAAGACACATGTACCCCAATGTTCATTGACTGCAGCACTATTTATAATAGCTAGAACATGATAGCAACCTAGATGTCCATCAACAGATGAATGGATAAAGGAGCTGTGGTACATATACACAATGGACTACTACTCTGTCATAAAAAGCAACACATTTGACTCAGTTCTAACAAGGTAGATGAACCTAAAGCCTATTACACAGGGTGAAGTAAGTCAGAAAGAGAAGTAAACAGAGAATCTAGAAATAGATAAATATAAATACCTGATTTATGACAAAGGTGACACTGCAGTACAACGCAGGAAATTATGGATTTTTCAATAAAATGAGTCAGTTGGATATCCATATGGAAAAACCATACTATGATTTCTGCCTAACATCATATTAAAAAATCAAGTCTAGACTCTTTCAGATTTAAATATGAAAGGCAAAACAGTAATGCTTCTAGATGAGAGAAAATCTTCATAAACTGAGGAAGCGGATTTCTCAACTAGACACAAAAAACACTGACCATAAAGATAAAAAAAAGAAAAAGAACATACTGGACTTTAGTAAAATTAAGAATAGTGCCCATCAAAAAGTAACATTGAAAGTGAAAAGGCAAGACTCAGAATGAAATAAATATCCATCAAAAAATAACACTGAAAATAGAAAGGCAAGACACAGCATGGGATAAATGCACACGTGTATATTTAGGATGCTGAGGATATAAATTCTTATGCTATTTTTTACATTATAAACTTTGCTGATTTGAAGAATTACCTTTCTAATTCACTTTGGTTTTTAACTGTTATCTCTTTGGACAGTTTTATATATCTATTTGCAATTAAAGGAAAAGTATGCACTCTGGTACTCTAAAAAAAAAAAATATATAACTCCAAATATATAAATAATTCCTAAAATCAATAGGAAAAAGTGAGCAAAGGACTTGAATATACACTTCACAAAAGACAAAAATCAAAATGGCCAATAAACACATAAAAAGTTTTTCAATGTCAGTAGTCAGCAAAGAACATAAAACCACAGTGAGATAACACTACTCATCCACAGGAATGGGTCACATGAAAAAGGGCAATGTTACCCAGTGTTGGTGAGGATGTTGACGAACGCTTATCCATTGTGGGCTGGGAATATAAATTAGCACAGCAACTTGAGTAAACTGCTTGGTGCTATCTGTGTGTATATCAGGGCTATACATACCCTGAAAGTGAAAGTTGCTCAGTTGTGTCCGACTCTCTGTGACCCTATAGAGTCCATGGAATTCTCCAGGGCAGAATATTGGAGTGGGTAGCCTTTCCCTTCTCCAGGGGATCTTCCCAACCCAGGGATCGAACTCAGGTCTCCTGCATCACAGGCAGATTCTTTACCAACTGAGCTATAAGGGACGCCCAAGAATACTGGAGTGGGTAGCCTATCCCTTCTCCAGAGGATCTTCCCAACCCAGGAATTGAACCAGGGTCTCCTGCATTGCAGGCTGATTCTTTACCAACAGAGTTATCAGGGAAGCCCTAAATGCTGGAGTGGGTTGCCATTTACTTCTTCCAGAGGACCTCCCCGACCCAGGGGTCGAACCTGGGTCTTCTGCATTGCAGGCAGATTCTTTACCACTGAGCCACCAGGGAAGCTCTAAACATATCTTATGGCCTAGTGCTCTTACTCCTAGGTATACATCCAACTATAATACATACCAGCAGTTGCCAAACAAATATATAATAACACTGAGAGTAGTGCCATTCCTAAGAGTCCCCAAAATAAAACAACTTCATGTCCATCAAAATAAAATGGATAAATTGGAACACAACACAGCAATGAGAATAAACCAAATGTTGTTACACACACTAAGACAGACAAACCTCATAAACATATATTGAACAAAAGAAGCTAGATACTGAGTTGGCCAAAATGTTCATATGGACTTTTCCATAAGATGTTACCAAAAAGTCCAAACAAACTTTTTGGCCAAACCAATACAAAAGGGAACATACTCTACATAAATAAACTTTATGTGAAGTTTATTATATAGAGTTGAAGACTGGAAAAACGAATCACAGGTGACAGAAGGCAGTGGGCAGGAAGTAAGCGGAAGAGGATATGAACAGACTAATAGGGGAGCTGGTGATGGTATGTCCTTGATTTGAATGAAGGTTATGTTATGAAAATTAATCAAGCTACATATTGATTATTATTGCACAAACATAAAGGTTTGTGCACTTATCTGTTTGTATAACTTAATATCAGTTCTCCTTGAAGAATGCATCTCACTGATAGTGGATCTTACAAAACCACTGGACTTTAAAATCTGGTGAATTCTTAGATTTAAGGGTCAAGGGAGAATGACTGACTCACCTTGATAGGGAGACGGCAAGAAATGGGGCTGGGAGGATAAACTCTGGCAACATTGCGGTGGTCTCTCAACGCAAGGTCAGGGATTTGAGAATTTATTCAGTGAACCCTAGAGGGTGAGATGGGACTCAGGGAGTCAATATGACCAGATTCATGTTTACAGAAAAAAATCGTATACCAAGATCCAAAATAAATTGAAAACGGAGAGGGGAGAGAAGACACAGAGAGACTAGATAAGACGCTGTCAAAATAATGAGGAAAGAAATGAAAGCCTGAGATGGCAAAGAAGTAGAAAGTGTGTGTTTTCACCCTGACCATCCATGTCTGCCCTTGATCTGGACCTCCCCAGTAAACAAGTACAGATGCTGAAAACACTGGCTATGCCTGGAAAGTTGCCATCTCTTCAGCCCAGGAGCATCTTCATGTTGATGGCTAGCAGGAGAGGGGCCGGCCCCCAGAGCAGCTGCTGTCAGACTGTTTTTATTCTGATGAGTTCTTGGGTGCTAGTTCTTGTCATGCTTCACATCTCAAGGTACATTCAAGCGTGGCATTTCCTGGGAAGTTAAAAGAGAAAGTCGCGTTATCTTTTGAAAAATCACAGGACAGAAACTGCAAGAAGCAAAGATCTGAGGACTACAAAGGCGGATTGACGCTTTTTGACGCTAACTTCTTTACTTGGGTAATACAGTCTGAAGTTTCAGGTAGACTGGAAAGGTTTTCTGGTCTCTTTGATGGATCTTTGTGAATAAATACCTTGTTCATGAATGGAAGGGGGATTTTTGATGTCCACAGGGCTGGAAGAATTCTTGTTATATATAAAACCACAAACAAATTACAGCATTCCCTATCCTTGCCCCGTTTCCAGACAGATAGATGAGAGGTAGGTAGGTAGGTAGAGAGAGAGATAGACAGAGAACTTAAGGAATTTGTTCTCATGATTATGGAAAGTTTGGCATATCCAAAATCTGCAGGGTGAGTTAGACACTCAGGGAGATAACCAAGACATCTGAACACCTGCTTTCCTTCCATCCAGGCAGAGACTGCCTCTGTGAGCAGCTCCCAATAAAAACCTCGGGCGTGGAGTCATGAGCTCCCTGGTGGACAGCATTTTGCAAGTGTCACCACAGCTTGTTGTTGGGGAAGTAAGCACATCCTGTGCAAGTGCACTGGGAGAGGACCCTTGGAAGATTGCATCTGGTCCCCCAGACTTTTATTGCATATTTCTTTTCCCTTTGCTGATTGTGCTTTGCATCTTTTTCTGTAATAAATCACAGTTGTGATCATGACTAGATATTGACTTCTGTGAGTCTTCCTAGGGAATCATCAAAGAACCCCCAACCCAGGGTAGTACAAGAACCCATCTTATTCCTTTTCCCCCTTGAACTACACGGAAACGCGTAACGAGAGTAAATCACATATTGTATTAAAAGAACATTATAACGGGTAACATAAAAACAGCTCAAGAGGAACCAGTGATTATATAGTATTTGGGGAATAAAAAGTACTAAAAAATACAAAGTAATGATAATAAGACAAATTATACTTTTCCATTAATTCCAAAGGACATTTCCACTGATTTTCACAGAAAATAAATTTAATTATGTATGTCCAGCAAGAACTATTATAAATCTTTTAAATAGATTCAGAATATTTTTAGTGAGGATAAGTACAGAGATCCATTAACCAAAGGGAAAAATGTTTAGGGACAAGTGAATGAAATTTCAAGCCTAATAGGTTTTGAAATCAATTTATTAGAATTATAAGGAAATCTTTCATGTATAATGATCTCTGGGTTTTGCTTAATAGTCACACTAATTAACTTCTCAAATTCAATAAAAGTGTAGGAAATTTACTTACATTCAGTTCTTGACAAATAAATCATGGTAATTACATATTCACATGGCCAATGATAATTCCTCTAATTCAGTCTAATAAGCAAGAGTTCTTTTAGATAATTACTCCTCTTTAAAAAAAAGAAAAAAATCACATGTATAAAATGATTCCTACTGATTAGGAGTTTTGAGGCTTTGTTATGATGTATGAACAAGAGTTTCCGAAATCTTCAAGTCAGTAGTAACATCCTTTCAGGTCCAGCTTTAGTAAGATGTGTATTCACAGGACATCATAACACATCCAGATGTGATCTCTGCGGGGGCGGGGGTTGAAGGTGTTGGGTGACATAGAACTGGGATTTTTCAATTTCAGGTCTGCCTTGACTTCCACTATTGCTTCATGGGGAACAAGGTAATATATCAAAATCCCAGGAAAACCATAGATGATGAATATCAAAAGCAAGGAGATCCAACCAGTCCATTCTAAAGGAGATCAATCCTGAGTGTTCATTGGAGGGACTGATGCTAAAGCTGAAACTCCAATACTTTGGCCATCTCATGCGACGAGTTGACTCACTGGAAAAGACTCTGATGCTGGGAAAGGTTGGGGGTGGGAGGAGAAGGGGACAAAGGAGAATGAGATGGCTGGATGGCATTACCGACTCTGTGGACATGAGTTTGAGTGAACTCTGGGAGTTGGTGATGGACAGGGAGGCCTGGCGTGCTGTGATTCATGGGGTCGCGGAGAGTCGGACATGACTGAGCGACTGAACTGAACTGAACTGAACTGAAGAAGTGATTAAAATCTTAGAAGTCAACCATACACCAAGCAAATTTTTCCCATCTTTTATACCACAAATAAGACTGGGGTTCCATCACTTAACATAGATCATCATCACCTGGGAACTTGTTAAGAATATAAATTATTTAACAACAAAGACAAACCAATTGAAAAATGAGCAATGGACTTGAATAGGCATTTCTGATAGATGGATAGACAGATAGAGGTAAGCAGTACATATGTGCAAATGGTCAATAAGCACATGAAAAGATACTCAATTTCACTAGCTGTAGTGTAAGTGCTTGACTTTCAATTCCTGAGGCATTCATTTCAAAAGATATCCATTCTGAATAAACATGTTGCCAGCTCTATGACACAGTTACGAATACTAACCAACCAACCAGATAAGGGACCAGACTGTCCCCACCCATGGAGGTCCCCTTTGGAAAGCCCAAGGTAATCAAGATAATTGACTGAGTGATCCCTTTGAATGACCCCACTTCTCCCTTCTTGTGCTGTGATTCCTGCTCTTATGCTTTCAATTAGCCAACAAATAGTGAATCCAAGAAACTCTAGAGACACTTCACTCTCAGACACTAATAAAGGCAGGGCCCAAGCTCTAAGCTCTCTCTTTTCACCCATTACCTCACTGTGGCCCTTGGTTGTGCAATATATCCTCCAGGACTTGTGAGTTAAAAGCATCTTCCTCAAAGGCCCCGGATGGTTTTTGCTGAAGTATGTCCTGCGATCATAACAACCACAAGGACGGGCCCAGTTGTATAAGTAGGGTCTCCCAGTGGGAAAACGTCTCTGGAGATCGCTAGGATTAATATGGCACCCCACTCCAGTACTCTTGCCTTGAGAATCCCACGGATGGAGGAGCCTGGTAGGCTACAGTCCATGGGGTTGCAAAGAGTCGGACATGACTGAGCAACTTCACTTTCTTTCACTTTTCAATGAGTTCAGCAGGCATTCCAATGGAGAGCACTACCCCCAGGAGGCTTGGGACCTATGGAACATTAATCATCAGGGAAATGCAAATCAAAGTCACGGTGAAATACCACTTCCAACCCATTAGAATGAAAAATGCAAAATATAAAAAAAAAAAAAACAGAAAACAGCAAAATTTGGTGAGGACGTGATTAAACTGCAACCCTTGAGCGCTGCTGCTGGGAATATAAAATGGTGGGGCCACTCTGGAAAATGATATGGAAAAGCTAAACAGAATTAACAAATGATCTAGCAATTCTACTTCTAGGTATATATCCAAAGAAATTGAAAGCAGGAACTCAAACAGATACTTGTACATCAGTCTTCATAGCAGCGTTATCCACAGTAGCCAAAAGGTGAGAATGACCTAAATGTCCATTGACAGATGAATGAATAAATAAATGTAGTTTATACCTAAAACAATATTACTTAACTTTAAAAAGGGATTAAATTCTGATTCATGCAGGTTCACAGAAGATGCATGAACCTTGATCTTATTGTGCGCTAAGCCAGACATGAAAGGACAAAGACCAATTCCACTTATATAAGGTGCAAAGCCACAGCTGGAGACACCCAGGACAAACAGACTAGGCCTTCTCAACCTCAAAGGACAGTGAAGTCTAATCTTAACATTTCTGAGTCCTCACCCTCTCAGTAGGCAGCAGTAGGCAGGAAGAACTGATTCATTAACAGTCATAAGCAACCCTGGGAGTTCTAGAGAGTATCTGGAGAGGAGAAACCTAGGAAGAGTTGGACTTCTTAATCACCTGACAAATGAAAGGGCATATATTTGGGTATAAATGTATAGCCATATTTTATTGTTGCAGATCAGTAAGGCCCAGACTCTTGTGCTACAAAAGGGAAATAATAATGAGATGTGATTCTCAGCAAGGTTTTTTTTTTCAACTGTCTTCTTACACACTTCCTTCCCATGGTACTTGTCTGCAATAAATCACAGTGGGAAAGAGTTTTGGCAGCCGATTCAGTAATATCTAAATATCCCTGGCAATGGAGAAGCTAGGCATTCACGAAAAGTAAAACAGGAAATAAAAGAGGAAGACTTTCAAGTCAGACAGAGAGTGGTAGGTTCTCCAGGGGTTCCCTGGGGGCTCCATTTCTTAGTGATACTTTGAGAAGCATTGTAGCCTATACTTGATTAATGGATGATATTATCATTCCTGTTATATGATGGCAGTAGACCTGTGAAAGGGGCTTCCCCAGTGGCTCACTGGTAAAGAATCCGCCTGCCATGCAGGAGATGAAGGAGATTCGGGCTCGAGCCCTGGGTTGGGAAGATTCCCTAGGGAAGGGAATGGCAACCCACTCCAGTATTCGTGCCTGCAGAATCCCATGAACAGAGAAGCCTGCAGCCATGGGGTTGCAAAGAGTCAGACATGCCTGAAGCAACTGAACAGTAGCAACAGTAGACCCGTGAAAGAAGGGCATTTAGTAAACTCTTATCTACTGCTTACTTACATCTGCTTCGTTTTTTCATTTTCTAATTTTTTAATTGGAAGATAATTGCTTTACAATGTTTTGGGTTTTATTTAAAAAAAAGATTTGAAAAATATGAACCATTTTTTTTAAAGCCTTCATTGTATTCGTTACAATGGTGCTTTTGCTTTATATTTTGGGGTTTTTTTTGGCTGCAAGGCATAAGGGATCTTAGCTCCCAGATCCCATATGGGGACGAACCTACAACCTCTGCACTATAAGTCAAAGTCTTAACCAGTAGACTGCCAGGGTAGTCCCAACTTATATCTGCTTTGATTTCACAAGACCCCATAAGCACCCTGAGTATTCTCAATAGGGACCAAGAGCCATTGGATTCTCTATTTTAATCCATTGTCTGTCACTTTGGAGCACCTCTTCCTCCACTAATAATAACCACTCTTGGTAGCAGACCTCTTTGGGTATCCTCTACTTCTCCAAGTCTGAATAATGATGATTATGTATTTTCAATCAAGGCTTAAGATATTAAGTCAGCCCAATCAATAGAAGCTTTGTATAATTCAAGTTGAGCACCTCTTTATTTCGCTTGAGAAAAGCCGTAAGGATGCTCTCGCTTCTTAGAAAGGGTTGGCTGAAGTCTAAAGATTTTCAATAAGTTCAAATTGCCAGAGAGATTTGTTTCTCGGAGGGTTTGAAAGAAAAACGATGAAAAGAATTTGAGAGTACTGCATAGGAAAGAATTATAAAGGCGATTACTCACATTAGTCACATTTTATCCATCTTCTTTCTCTGCTTTTTTCCTAAAAAACTAGAAAACACTGAATAAACAAATAAAAACACTGAAATCTGTGAGATTTTCAGTGTCGTACAAAATAACAGAACTACTATTTAATGAAGGTGTGATTCCATGAAGCTTTCAACACAGTAGAGTCGTACATATTTGCAGCCCTCTGCATGTGAGGACCCATATGCAGGGGTGATAGTGGTATTAATCTGCTCTTGGGATGAAACTAAAAAGTGGAAGTGCTGTAACTGCCAGCTCCTGTTCAAATGTTCTGTCCAAGTTAGGGGCTGAGATGACACTCCATAAAGATACGGATCACTGGTGTTCACAAGAACTTCTTCTCGGGTGCCCTTAGGTTGGCATGGAGCTCATCAAGGGACATGGTGGTGTGAATCTGGGCACTTTGCTCACAGAGTGGAAACAACGATGCTGCATTTGATCTGCCTCTGGAAGCACGGGAAGCCTGGGAGCCCGGGGGCAGCTCCTTCCATGATTTTAATGCCATTAATACCACTCACCATTTAAAATAAGATCTTGGTAATCAATGATGGTGCTTCATGAATACACACCACACCTAACGAGCTGACTGGTGTCTGCTGGAGATCTGTGAGATTTTTGGTGTTGTACAAAGTAACAGAAATATTATTACTGAAGCTGTGAGTCCATGAAGCTTTAAACATAGTAGAGTTGTACGCATTTGCAACCCTCAGCATGTGAGGAGTTCGTTTAGTAAAGTCTTATCTTCTGCTTACTTACCTCTGCTTTGTTTTTAAATTTTTTAATTGGAGGATAATAGCTTTACAACATTGTGGGGTGTTTTTTTTTTTTAAGATTTTTTAGTGATAGTCAAAGTATGTAGTAATCTATACGGTCCAGCCACCAACCTGTCAGATGTCAACCTGACAGGTGTCAGTCAACAACAATCATTGCAGCCCTACTACTGCTTTTTTTTAAAATTATTTTACGTTGGAGGACAAACAATTAACAATGTGTGTTGTAGATGAGTCTTGCGAGAGTTTGACTGTTACTCCGAACTTGATCCAGAATGGCTACTCTGATCTATGTTGATAAGGAAAATGGAGAACCAGGCATCCATGTGGCTCCTAAGGACGGGCTGAAGCTAGGGTCTGTGCCTTTCAAAGCTTTTGATGGGAGATCTCAGGTTTCAACACCACATGTTGGCAAAATATTTGATGCTCCACCAGCTTTACCAAAACCTGCCAGAAAGGCTTTGGGAACTGTCAACAGAGCTACAGAAAAATCAGTTAAGACAAATGGACCACTCAAACAGAAACAGACAACTTTCTCTACCAAAAAGATTACTGAGAAGACTGTTAAAGCAAAAAGTTCGGTTCCTGCCTCGGATGACACCTATCCAGAAATAGAAAAATTCTTTCCTTTCAATCCGTTAGATTTTGAGAGTTTTGACCTGCCTGAGAAGCACCAGATCGCACACCTCCCCTTGAATGGAGTGCCTCTCATGATCCTGGATGAGGAGAGGGAGCTTGAGCAGCTGTTACACGTGGGCCTCTCTTCGCTTCTGAAGATGTCTCCTCCACTGTGGGAGTCTAATGTGTTGCAGTCTCCCTCAAGCCTTCTGTCGACTCAGTATGTTGAATTGCCACCTGTTTGCTGTGACTTAGATATTTAAATTTCTTAGCACTTTATAGTTTGGGTATGTATTAATAATTTGTATTAATAAAGCATTTCTTTGTTTAAAAAAGCCAACAATGTGTGTTGTGTTAGTTTTAGGTATATGGCAAAGTAATTTAGGTATACATGTATCTTTTTCAAATTCTTTTCCTATTTAGGTTATTATAGAATATTGAGCAGAGTGCCCCGTGCAGTACGTCCTTGTTGGTCATCTGTTTTAAATACAGCAGTGTGTACATGTCAATTCCAGACTCCCAGTCTATCTCTCCCTTCAGCTGTTCCCCCCTGGTAGTCACAAGTTTGTTCTCTACTTCTGTGAGTCTGTTTCTGTTTTTTAAGTAAGTTCATTTGTATCGTTTCTATTTAGATTCCACATAAAGGGATGTCAGACAATATTTCTGTCTGACTTAATTCACTCAATAGGACACTCTCTAGGTCCACCCATGTTGCTGCAAATGGCATTATTCCATTTTTTTTTAATGACTGAGTATTATTCTATTGTATACACAGGGAGTTGGTGATGGACAGGGAGGCCTGGCGTGCTGTGATTCATGGGGTCGCAAAGAGTTGGACACGATGGAGCAACTGAACTGAACTGAACTGAAAACAGCTTATAACATCTTTTTTATGCAATCCTCTGTCAATGGACAACTAGGTGCTTCTCTGTCCTGACTGTTGTAAAAAGCACTGCAATGAACATTAGGGTGCATGTATCCTTTAGGTGCATGTTTTCTTTGGATATATGCCCAGGAGTGGGATTGCTGGATTGTATGGTAGCTCTATTTTTAGTTTTTTAAGGAACCTCCATACTATTCTCCCATAGTGACTGCACCAATTTACATTCCCACTTACAGTGTAGCCCTGCTACTGCTTTTCAGCTGAACAGCAGTCCTGCTTATGCTGGATTCTTTAGAATCTGGGTACATTATCAGAGATCTGCCATAGACTGATTACCAACTCCAGAACCCAAACGAGAAGACCAGATCTTCTTGAGATCTTTGACCCTAAACATGAAAGGATACATGGAGGTAGATACAGAACAAGGGACAAAAAAAAAAAAAGGGACAAAAGAAAGGAGTGTAAACATTTATCTTTAAGGTCCCTATGGAACTCTGATTTTTTGAAAGGACAGAATCTCTTTAAAGAGAAGCCCCATTGTAGCAATAGTAATTCTGATCTTAAATACTTAGTGCATATTTCAGCAGAACAATTTGAAAGAAGAGATCAAATTCCACCGCTAGAGAAAGAATGCTGTTGGCTTTAACCATAGGGCATGATTGTACCAAATTTCCTAACAGATTTGGTATACTGAATAGTACTCATCTCCATTTTACAGTAGCAGCCTAATTTCCCTTTGGTAATCAGGATCAATCACCCCAGCCAGTATAGTAACTCCCTTCTTTGCCTATTAATTCAGGGGCAAAAGGAGCCCAAAGTACACAAGTACTAGCCTTAACTTCCAGTTCAATGAAATCATTAGTGTGTTTCCTGGTGGAAGTATTCCTTGCTTTGGAACTAGGACTCCCAGACTAGCAGAGCATAAGGTCCCAAGGACAGGAAGTAAACACTTTGCTGGTGGGTCACTAGGCGTAATAGTGAATGGTGACACCTCAATTTCCAGCCTTTGATTCCTGGACTCATGAATCCTGACTATGCGAGAAACAGCACCATGGGGCTTTCCTGGTGGCTCAGATGGTAAAGAAACCGCCTGCAATGCAAGAGACCCAGGTTTGATTCCTGGGTTGGGAAGATCCCCTGGAGAAGAAAATGGGTACCCACTCTAGTATTCTCGCCTGGGAAATTCCACAGGCAGAGAAGCCTGGTGAGTTACAGTCCACGGGGTCACGATTAACACATACATTCTCCCAGAGAATACTGCCCAAACCCTGCAAGTGGGGCCACCTAACTTATGCTGTATATCTGACCCTGTTCAAAAGACTTTTACAAGCTACCTGCTTTAGGACAATGGGGAACATGGTGAATTCCATGAGCATGGTCCTATTGCCACACTTTATTTGGTGTGAAATGGGTTCCTTGATCAGAAGCAATGCCTATTACAATGCTGACACTATGACAGTAGGCGAGGCATTCTATAAGACAACAGACGGTAATTTTGGCAGAAGCATTGCAAGCCGGAAAGGCAAATTCATATCTAGAGAATCTATTCCAATAGAAGCAAAACACTGCCCATTTTGTGATGGAAGTGGTACAGTGTAATCAACCTGCCACCATGTACCTGGCTGATCATCCCAGACTGGTGCCATACTGGGGACTTGGTTTTAAGAGTCTGCTTTGGAGAAGGAAATAGCAACCCACTCCATTATTCTTGCCTGGAAAATCCCATGGACGGAGGAACCTGGTAGGCTACAGTCCATGGGGTCACAAAGAGTTGGACACGACTGAGCGACTTCACTTTCACTTTTCACTTTGACAGATTGGACACTCAGCAGTGACTGCAGCCAGATCAGCATTGGCGAGTGGAAATCTATGTTGCTGAACACAGGCTAAACCTCCATCCCTACCACCAGGGCCACTTGGTTCATGGGTCCATAGGATGGTGGCAAGAAGGGCTGGGGAAAGGGTGACTGGAACCCACAGGACATGTCATCTCATCCTCTTGATTATTAAAACCCCACTAGTTAGTGAGTATTAACATGGGATACAAGTATCTTCATGGTTTTTTGTTTGTTTGTTTACCCAATTACAGAGGTTTATCTATGTACTACTTCTCAAGACTTCTTTGTTACTGATTTTTCAGTCATATTCCTTTTAAGTCCCTACCCATCCAGCTAAACTGCCGGCCACAGTCCCTGACTGGTATGTAATTGCACATCTGCCCTTTCTCTTTGCAAGCACAATGAACAAGCAGGTGCACCCCTCCCAGTTTCACTTACTGGGAGGATTTCCCTTTACCACTAAGAAAGGGGCTGCAGAGCTCCCGGGTATTGTGGTACCTGAATCCTCTGCAGAACCACCTGTGACTCAGGCACACATTCTGTCTTCATTAGTCAACTGGCTTTAGGGAACTCCCCACAAGGCCATAAATGCAGGCTGGGAGAAAACAATGTTAAGAGTGGAAGTGGGAGCCAAGGGCACTTGGGCCATTTCCTCGTGTAACTAACGTGTTTCGTCAGGGCCTGCTCAAGCCTGATCTCCTTTATGCTTCTACTGCTGCTTAGTCCCTTCAGTCGTGTCCAACTCTATGGACTGGAGCCCCCCAGGCTCCACCGTCCACAGAATTCTCCAGGCAAGAGTACTGGAGTTGTTATGCCCTCCTCCAGGGGATCTTTCCAAGCCAGGGATCAAACCTGTGTCTCCTACATTTCAGGCAGATTCTTTTTAAAAAAATAAATTTATTTATTTTAATTGGAGGCTAATAACTTTACAATATTGTGGTGGTTTTTGCCATACACTGGCATGAATCAGCCATGAGTGTACATGTGTTCCCCATCCTGAGCCCCCTCCCACCTCCCTCCCCATCCCATCCCTCTGGGTTGTCCCAGCTCACTGGCTTTGAGTGCCCTGTTTCATGCATCAAACTTGGACTGGTCATCTCTATCACATATGGTAATATACATGTTTCAATACTATTCTCTCAAATCATCCCACCCTCGCCTTCTCCCACAGAGTCCAAAAGTCTGTTTTTCATGTCTGTGTCTCTCTTGCTGCCTCACATATAAGGTTATCGTTACTATCTTTCTAAATTCCATATATATGCATTAATATACTGTATTGGTGTTTTTCTTACTGACTTACTTCACTGTGTATAATAGGCTCCAGTTTCATCCACCTCGTTAGAACTGACTCAAATGCACTCTTTTTAATAGCTGAGTAATATTCCATTGTGTATATGTACCACAGCTTTCTTATCTATTCATCTGCTGATGGACATCTAGGTTGTTTCCATGTCCCAGCTACTGTAAACAATGCTGCGATGAACATTAGGGTACACGTGTCTCTTTCAATTCTGGTTTCCTCAGTGTGTATGCCCAGGAATGCGGTGGGATTCGTATGGGTCGTATGGCAGTTCTATTTCCAGTTTTTAAAGGAATCTCCACACTGTTCTCCATAGTGGCTATACTAGTTTGCATTCCCGCCAAGAGTGTAAGAAGGTTCCCTTTTCTCCACACCCTTTCCAGCATTTATTGCTTGCAGACTTTTTGATAGCAGCCATTCTGACATGAGTCATGAGATGGTACCTTATTGTGGTTTTGTTTCACGTTTCTCTGATATGAGTGATGTTGAGCATTTTTCATGTGTTTGTTAGCATTTCTTCTTTGGAGAAATGTCTGTTTAGTTCTTTGGTGCATTTTTTGATTGGGTCGTTTATTTTTCTGTTATTTAGCTGCTTGTATATTTTTAAGATTAATTCTTTGTCAGTTGCTTCGTTTGCTATTATTTTCTCCCATTCTGAAGGCTGTCTTTTCACCTTGCTTATAGTTTCCTTCATTGTGCAAAAGTTTTTTCATTTAATTAGGTCCCATTTGTTTATTTTTGATATTATTTCCATTACCCTGGGAGGTGGGTCATAGAGGATCTTCCTGTGATTTATGTCAGAGTGTTTTGCCAGGCAGATTCTTTACCACTGAGCCACCAGGGAAGCCTCGGTCTCCTCTACACTGGCTCCACTGGATGTTGGAGCATGCTGTGCATGCCCAACTTTATGGCTCCGTGGATCTGACAACATTCAGTTCATGAGCACAGCTCAGGTCTCACGGTCACTTGGTGAGCCATACGGAAGCATTCCAGTCTCTCTAAGACCCAGTAGCAAGCAAGTTTCTCAAAAGGGGAATAAGCACCCCCAAAGGCTGGCAAAATTTGCTCCAAAATCTTAAGGGTTTGTCCCGTGATTCACATAGAGGGGCTGCCAAAGGCTCCAAACAGCGTCCTCATCTGCCACTTCAAGCCCCATTCCATCTGCTGGCTTGTGTGGCCCGAGTGGCAGAGCAGTTTGCACAGTGTCCTGGCCTTGCTGCAGAGCCTCCTCTTGCTCTGGACCCAATTCCAAACCAGCAGCTTTGGGGGGTGGGGGGTGGGGTCACCCAGTAAACAGGCTGGAGTCATACACTCTGAGGAAAAAGGGAAAGTTGCTCAGTCATGTCTGACTCTTGGCAATCCCATGGACTGTAGCCTGCCATGTTCCTCTGTCCATGGAATTCTCCAGGCCAGAATACTGGAGTGACTAGCTATTCCCTTCTCCAGGGGATCTTCCCAACCAAGGGATAGAACCCAGGTCTCCTGTATTGCAGGCAGATTATTTACTGTCTGAGCCGCCAGGAAAGCCCAAGAATACTGGAGTGGGTAGCCTCTCCCTTCTCCAGGGGATATGTCTCCTCTAAAACCCAAAGAGGCCCACTAGGCTTCATGCCTCTGCTTTGACTGCAGGAGAGCCAGATGCAACAACTTATCCTTCACCTTAGGAGGGATGTCTTGACATGCCCTAGAAATTTCATTGAGGCCAAAGATCCCATCCTCAGACACGAAAATGTCTTACTAATAAGTCTACTGTCATTACAAACTCTTGCTTACTAGGTCCAATCAGAATTCTATCCTCGGGAATTCGCTGGCAGTCCAGTGGTTAGGACTCTGCACTTTCACTGCTGAAGGCCCAGGTTCAATACATGGTTAGGGAACTAAGACCCCACAAACTGCATGGCACAGCCAAAAATTTAAGAAGATAATATCCTCAATGTGACGGGCCATTGTGGTATCTTATGGAAACGAAATCTATATCTCTGTGGACTAATCACAGGAATCTAGGAATCTGACATGCTCCTGATTTAGGACAGTGTAAACCCCATCACGGTTCTTTGACTGAATATAATGCTTTGTCTTCTGCTACTTTCATGTTGGTAAATTGACCCAAATCTGCCCCTTACAGCAACCTCTCTCTCCTCTTCAAATGAGGAGCTTTTGGCATTCTCATTGTACTAGGCTGAATAATGAATGACTTCCCAAATATTTCCACATCCTAAATCCAGAACCCATGAAAGTGACCTTATATGACCACACATAAGATATGATTAAATTAGGGATTTTGAGATGGGGAGATTATCCTGGATCATCTGGGTGGGCCTAAGTAATCACAATGGTCCTTTTTAAGAGTGAAGCAAGAGGAGTTGTAGGCAGACAGAAGGTGATGTATGGTGAAGGCCGTAACTGGAGTGATGGGCTTTGGAGATGAGGGCATTATAAGTCAAAGAATATTGGCAGCTATAAGAAGCTGAAAGAGTCAAGTAAACATTGTGCCCTGGGAGCCCCCAGAAGAGACGAGCACGGTCAACTCCTTGATTTTAGCCCAGTGACATGGACTGCAAACCCCTCACCCTAGAACTTTAAATGAGAGAATAAATTTACTTTGTGGAAACTTATTACAGCAGCTGTAGGAAACTAAGATGCTCTGCTTAAGGCTCTGAGGTCAGCCTGTGCTATGCATTGTGACTGTGAAAAGTGAGGAGGACATTTTTGGGACTACAGAATCCATTCCATGGTCTCCCATTCAACATGAACCACGCCATTTTGTGAACTGATCCCTGGAGGGGGTAATGATTAGTTCAAGCCCAACTTCCTTAGAGCTGGTTGATTCAGGAGACAAACTCAAGTCAATCAGTGCTCAGAGTTCTCCTGGCAACAGGGATTCATTTAGAAGTGGGCATGTGATCCAACTGGGGCCAATGAGATACAGGGAGAAACAAAGACCCATCTTTCTCTTCTGTTTTCTATTTTACTAAGAAAGAAGAAGAAATTAACCCCAGCTGCTCCCACCTGCTTCTCTTTACGTGAGATAATAAACCCTTTTTGTTACAGAAAAACAAAAGGAAAGAAGAAGCAATCAAGAGTCTTTCTCAATCTCCCACTATGATGTACAGTCATTCATTGCATCTGTGCCCATAGGCTCTGCCCTTTTCTGTGGTACTAAGGATGAATTACCAGTTACTGCCCTCTTGATTTGAGTCCTTCTACCTACTTAAGGACATATGGCCGCAGAAATTCTCCCCTCTATCTGCTGAAATATGAATTTCCCCCTCTACACTGGATTCTCATCAGCATAAAAATATGCTTGTATTTTTGCCATCCTAAAAATGCCTCTCTTCACTGACTAATAGTGGGTCACTATGCAGTTTCTTTTTGGGTACTGGAAATGTTCTAAAATGGATTATGGCAATGGTTACACAGCTCTGAATCTACTAAAAACCATGGGTGTTTGCACTTCAGATGGGTGAACTGAATGCAAGTGAAGTGTCTCTCGAAAGAGCTATTATTGTGAAAAGAGGACATTGGCAAATATGATACTCTACATGTTTGAAACTGGGTAGTGCTGGCCACAATGATATTTTAACTACTTTAATGGAATATCTGAGAACATCTGCAAACTTATTCTATAAAATGATATAAATAGAATCTACTCATTAATAAAAACATGATAAAAAGAAAACAAATATTGAAAATGAGTGTATCCATAAAAAGCCCTCTCTTGACACTACTCCTCCCTCCAGTTGCTATCTTATTCTTCTTCTCTTTGCACTAAAGTTTACTTTTAAAATTGCCTTTACTTTAAAAATAGAAAAAATGTATTGGCGTCTAGCTGCTTTACAATGTTGTGTTAGTTTCTCCTGTACAGTAAAGTGAATCAGCTATATGTATACACATATCCCCTCATTTTTTGATTCCCTTCCCATTTAAGTCATCACAGAGCACTGGGTAGAGTTCCCTGTGCTGTACAGCAGGTTCTCATTGGCCATCTATTTTATACATCCTATCAATAGTGTATATATGTCAATTCCAATCTCCCAATCCATGCCACCTCTCCTTCCCCTCTTGGTGTCCATACTGTTGTTCTCTTCAATCCTTCCTTTCCCCCCACCCTCTATTGAACCTGTCACCTCAACACTTCAACAACACTGCTCTTCGGGGTTGCCAGTAACTACATGCCAGTTCCATGTAGTTACATTCCATTGTCAGTTCTCAATCCTGATCGTACTTGTCCAAACAGTTGTGTTTGACCCAGTTTACCGTCTCCTTCCTTGTCTTCCTTTATCTCAATTATGGCTACAAGAGTAGTTGTAACAAGCTACCCCCAAACTTGGTAGTTTAAAACATTTTTGCTTATTCATCTGTGAATCACATGAGTTTGCTGATCTTGGCTTGGTTCATCTGAGCTGGGTGGGCTCCAAGCAGCAAGATAGGTTCAGATCTGTTCCACAAGCCTCTAATCTTTCTTGGACCAGTGTGCTAACTAGGTCATGTTTCTTTCTTGCTGATCATACCCTGCAAGAAGGCAAGTGCAAACACAGGATTCCTCTAAAGTCTAGACTCAGAACTGGCATGGACACTTCCACCATCATTCTGCTGGTCAAAGAAAATCATGCCTTTGAGCACCAAATCAGAGAGCTGGTGAATATGCTCTGTCTTTAAGGGGAGCCTTTACAAAGTAATATGGCAAAAAGCTTGGACACAAGGGAACTAAGGCCTCTCATTTGATCAACTGTATAGGGCTTCCTCGATGGCTCAGTGGTAAAGAATCCACCTGCAATGCAGGAGACACAGAAGATTCAGGTTCGATCCCTGGGCCGGGAAGATCCCCTGGAGAAGGAAATGCAACCCACTCCAGTACTCTTGCCTGGAGAATCCCATGGATGGTGAGCCTGGTGGGCTACAGTCCACAGGGTTGCAAAGAGTCGGATATTACTGAAGTGACTTAGCACACACATTCCTCCTTAAATCACTTTCTTCACTGGTTTCCAGAATACCACATTCGGCTAGCTTTACTTTTACTTCATTGACTGCTTTTCAGCAGTAGAATTATGATGCCTCGAGGTTCAGTCCTTGGACTTCTCCAGTTTAGTGGCTCATTTGGTGATCTCATCTAGTTTTATGGTTTTAGAAATTGTCTATATGCTGATGACTCCATTGTTTGTATCTTTACTCTGACTTCTCCAACTCCAGACTCACATACCCAACTGTCTAAACATGTATGCCGAACAGCAAGTTTAAACTTGACAAGTCCAAAAACAAACTCCTGATCTTCTCTCTAAATAGTCCCTCAGGTAATAAATGGCAACTCTCTTTTTTTCCAGATGCTCAGGTAAACCCTCACGTCATTCTCACCTCTTGTCACCACCATCTCTTACATTTTAATGGTCTCTTCCACCCTAGCATCTGTTTTCAATACAGCAGCTAGAGCAGTGTTCCCCAATGTTTTGGGCGCCATGGACTGGATATGCAGAAGACAATTTTTCCCATGGATCAAGTTGTGGGGGAGGTTTGAGGATGATTCAAGCACATTATATGTATTGTGCACTGCTGCTGCTGCTGCTGCTAAGTCACTTCAGTCATCCCCCGTCCCTGGGATTCTCCAGGCAAGAACACTGGAGTGGGTTGCCATTTCCTTCTCCAATGTGTGAAAGTGAAAAGTAAAACTGAGGTCGCTCAGTCGTGTCCAACCCTCAGCGACCCCATGGACTGCAGCCTACCAGGCTCCTCCATCCATGGGATTTTCTAGGCAAGAGTACTAGAGTGGCTTGCCATTGCCTTCTCCGAGGTATTGTGCACTATATTTCTATAATTATTACATCAGCTCCACCTCAGATCATCAGGCATTAGGTCCCGGAAGTTGCAGACCCCTGAACTACAGTAAGCTTTTAGAAATGTAGGTGAAATAAAGCCATTCTTCTGCTCAAAACCTTCGATGGCCCCCCATCTCACTTGTGGCTCAGCTGGTAAAGAATCCGCCTGCAATGCAGGAGACCTGGGTTCGATTCCTGGGTTGGGAAGATCCCCTGGAGAAGGGAAAGGCTACCTACTCCAGTATTCTGGCCTGGAGAATTCCATGGACTGTATAGTCCATGGGTTCACAGAGAGTCGGACACGACAGACTGACCTTCACTTCACTATGACTTTATAGGACAATCCGATCTTCTCTTATTCTTTGGCCTCATTTCTTTTCATCTCCTCGTTCACTCCGCTCCAACTACATGAACTTCCTTGGTGTTCTTTGAACAAGCCAACTACTTCCTGTCCCAGGACCTTTGTATCTGTTGTGTCTGCAACTCTCCTCCCCCAGATACAGCCAGGCTTGCTCCTTTAAATCATGACCCTTATTTTTATCACCCATTTCCCCAGTTACTTTTTTCTGTTTCTTATTTTTTATCACCGCCTGACAAGCCATAGGTTTTTACCTATTTGTTTATTGTCTGTGTCTCCTCAGTGGATACGTAAGTTTCATGAGAACAAGACTTTTTGTTTTGTTCACGACTGTATTCTCAGAATGTAAAACTGTGCCTGGCATTTGGTTTGCACACTATAATGGTATTTGATGAATGACCAGATGGATGGATAGATGACACTGAAAAATTTGGTTAACCTGATATTAGTAAAATCTGCTTGATTCACTGTGGTTGAGCTTAATGACTGCTAAAACTAACCTGACAGACCTTAAATGTCTCCATAAAAAGTGACTGCCTAATGAGTGTTACTATTAATAGCATGATGGGTATGATGGAATTACCCAGGAAGTACATATACACAGGAAAAAGAGGGCAAGGATTCCCTTGCTCTTTCTTCACCTATCTGTCTAGCTACTTTCTATGTCTCCTTGAAACACAACCGTTTCTTTAAAAACATTTTTTTATTTTAATTTTTTTTTTTAAATTTTGGGCATGGTGCATGGCTTGTGGGATTCTAGCTCCCCAACCAGGGTTTGAACCCAGGCCCTTGGCAGCAAGAGCATAGAGTCCAACCACTGGACATCTAGAGAATTCCCCACAGCCATTTCTTAGAAACTATTTCCAGTAAAAACACTGGCCCTACAGGGAGTTATTTTACCTTTGAAAAGAACTGGTATCTCTGCAAATCAGGGTCAGATAAAGCTCCAAAAGAGACCTGGGTCTCACAGCGTGGACAGGCATTAATTTAACTCCTGGCATCTAAACAACGGCCCTGGAGTTATTACAGACGTAGTAGAGGGTAGATGTCAAAAGCCCAGATGCCAGAGCCAAAATGTGTTGCTTCAAATGGTGTCTCCACACTATTAAGTGCCCTGTGACCTTGGGCAAGCAACCTAAATTTTCAGTTCTTCCCTTTATCATCTGTGCAATGCCTTTAATAACAGTAGAGTTATTGAGAAGATTGCTGGCTTCCCTGGTGGCTCAGACGGTAAAGAATCTGCCTGCAATGTGGGAAACCTGGGTTCGATCTCTGGGTTGGGACAATCCCCTCGAGAAGGGAATGGCAACCCACTCCAGTACTCTTGCCTGAACAATTCTATGGATAGAGGAGCCTGGTGGGCTACAGTCCATAGGGTGGCAAAGAGTCGGACACAACTAAGCAACTGACACACACACACACACACACATTGGGAAGACTACATAAATTAATGAAGGCACTTGAGATATAAAGTCCTATAGATGTACATATGATACATAGCGAGTACTAAACAGTAACAGTGATGTGGCTGCTGCTTGAAGCTAGGATCTTATTATTTGAGACATGGCACCATCCCCTCCTTGAATGCTCATGCAGGGTTGGGTTATGAGAGAGTCAATTCCTAGGCAGGTTGATAAGATATCCAGGGGTCCCTGAGGAGAGAGGGGTCTGGGGCTCTCAAGGAGGAGCAAAAGACAAACATCTTTTTTTCTCTACATTCCTTAGTCTTAGTCACATAAAATGTTTTTTACTTTAAGCCCAGAACTGATGATTACACAACAAACAACTCAGTTTAAACTCTAATGTATCCTGCTTGAGGACAGTTTCTCCTTCCTGAAAACCTTCTGGCTAATCCTGTTATCTTAAAATGTAATTATGGGAGTGGGTCTAGTAAGATCTTTACAACCTTGAGACATACTTTTGATTTGGTGTAATAACTAATACTAATTTAAAAAGTATATAACTCCCTTGCTAACACTAGGGATGGGGGCATTCTCCATCCCCCTTCTGATGTCTATGTCAGAAGCTTTCTCGGTCCCTTTTCACTCTAATAAAACTCTGCTATACAAAAGCTCTTGAGTGATCAAACCTGGTCCCTGGTCCAGAAGGTAAATCTTCTTCGGAAATCACGAATTTGACACCATTCTGGGGGCTCATCCGGGATCTTCAGGACAAGGTAAGAACACTCAGAGCTCCAGTCTCTCTGCTTTCTGAATATACATGTTTTCTGCTTTACTAACTCTTTTTTACTTTACTAACTCTCTGGTATGCTTGTGTGAATGAATGACACACCATGCACAAAACAAGTGATGAGCCCTGCTCTGTGGTTTCGAGGTGCCTTGTAATGACTGAAGGCAGCCCCCAAAAGGGGACTCTTGTCGGGGGTTTATACCAACCTGCCAGTGCCAAGAGACACCCAACCTCCCTGCGAGGGGAAAGGCCAGAGATGGGCAAAGCCTATGGACCTAACTTTACTTTCTCAGTCATCCTTTCCTGGTCTCTTTGACCATTTCATAATTGCATGGGGAATTAGAACTACTAAACTAATCTGTTGGATCAAAGACTTTCGAGGGACTTGTGATCCATGCTGTTACTGTGTATTTTTAGTTAGACCTCAAGCTTGGTAGTCATGGGGAACCCAGACTTGCTGGGAGCATGTTTGGGAGCGAGGCAGGAACTCTAACTCCAGGAAAGTGTCTCAGGCGAGAGGTCACTCTCTTGGCTGCCTGCCTCAGGGGCCAGCCACCTGAAAGTGAGTCTTCGTCATGGCTGTGCCTCCAATCTATGTGGATAGAAGCACTGCTGGTGAACATGAGGTTTTTGAAGACACAGGTCGGGAATTGCAGGATCTGGTCAGATTGGAAGTGCAATGGGCTTCTTCCTTTGGTAGTGCTAGCTCTGAGCAGGCCAGAGGAGGCTCTCTGATGGCTTCTGTCTCCACTCCCAAGGTATTCTTTCTGTGGGATCTGTGGAAACGAACTGGAAGGACTGGCCCCAGTAGCCTGAGGACAAAAATCACTTTTTCCTTGCCGGCCAACCCTTTTGCTATCACATATACTGATGTGGCAATGACTCAGCACTTCTCCTGCGGTCAGGACTATACTCAGGAATGTGCATGGGCACAGGGAAGACCAGTGCTTCCCCTAGGAGTCCCCGGAAACATTCCAGGAAAGCTACTCTGCTGCACTCGGGGTGACATCAGAACAGGACCAAAAATCAAACAAAGGTCTTGGTGCTAAGGAGCTGGAAATCAACCTGGGATGCTATCAGGTCTACCCCTGGTGTATCTCACCCCACCTCAGTGGTAGAACCAGGAGGGACAAGTAAGGTGCCTGCGTCAGTAAGGGACAGACTAAGTCCGACCAAGGAACGAAAGCTTCAGTGGAGAGTCTGTCTACAACCCCATCTAGAGCAGGAAGGGATGCCTCTGGTGGAAAGAAGCCATGGCTGTGGATGCCACTTTCTTCTTTCTTACAGATGGAAGCTAACAGTTCCAGAACCACTTCTTTAAAATGTATTTTAAAAACTAGGACAAGTTTGATCCCAAGAGTTTAAAAAAGACTCTCCTGATCTTCTTCTGTGATACTGAATGGCCACAGTATCCTTTAGAAGACGGGGAACGCTGGCCTGTTGAAAGGTCTGTTAATTACAATATTGTTTTGCAACTAGACCAGTTCTGAAGAAAACAGGAGAAATGGGTAGAAGGGCCTTATATATTGCTCTTTATCTCTCTGCGAGACATGTCAGACTTGTGTCCTAAGGGTACAGATTTGGGTGTGAAACCTACAGCTGCCTCCTGTTCTCCTGTTGCCCCTGTACCTGGAGCTCCCAACTGAACAGGTTGAGAATCAGGGCACCCTTCCAGAAGGGGCTGCCTCAGTCTTGCTAGAAACTCAAACAGTCCCAACTGTGGTTGAGACTATTCAGAGGATCCCAAAAGTACATAGAATCCTTTATGGGACTAACTTTACTTTATAAGATTACTTGGAGAGATGTAATACATGTCTTGGGACAGATGCTCACTCCTGACTCCAGAGCTTGAGTTTTGGGGGAAGCTACTACTTTCGGAGATGAATGGCTTAAAGGTAAGCAGAAAGAAGGAACACGAAATAGCCCTCCTCCCTACTGGGAACCAAGAAGTTCCCAAACAGAACTTATTATTCCATAATAGAGCCACTCTGCTGGCCGTATTCTTGAAGGACTCAAGCCAGCAAGCACTGACTTTAAACTATGCTAAGTTGGCTGACATAGAACAGGGAGAGAAGGAAACTCCTGGTAAATTCCTAGATAGACTACGGGAGGCTCTCCGAAAGTTTACTGACATTGATCTTGAAGTTACAGAGGGAGAAATGATCTTAAAAGATAGATTTCTCACTCAGTTGGCTCCAGATATCTGCCGAAAGTTACAAAAACAGGAGTTTGGACCAAATCAGTCTTTAGAAAAACTGTTGCAGCTGGCTCAGATGGTATGTTATGGTCGGGAATAGGAGAAAATAGGAAAAAAGAACCAGACAAAAGACTGACGCTCCAACAATGGCTGTTAGACCTGCTCTGAAACAGCCTGAGAAAAATGCCGAGAGGGACCCAGGTGAAAAGGGATGGACTTGTTATTACTGTGGGAAGAAGGAGCATCTCAAGAGGGATTGCCCTCATGCGTTTAAGCCAGCCCTGGCTCCATGTCTGGTCTGCAAGGACCACACTGGAAAAAAGACTGCCCTCTGAGGTCAGACTCTCAAGGCAATTAGGACTGAGGGTGCCCGGGGATCCCCGCACAAGCTCCCATCCTAATTACACCTGAGGACCCTGGGTATTAATAACGGTGAGGGACCAATCCGTCGATTTCTTTTGGACACTGGGGCAACTTTCTCTGGGCTCATCGAAGCCCCTGGTCAGCGCCCTCCCAATCCACTACTGTAATGGGACTGTCAGGACCAGCGAAATGCTATTATTTCAGTCATCCTTCAAGATGCAACTGGGACTCTGTGCTATTTTTCTCGAGTTTCTAATTGTGCCAGAGTCTCCCCATCCCTTCTAGGGAGGGATATACTGAGCAAGGTCCGGGCCTCTGTCTTATTGAATACAGAACCTGTTCTTTTAACTAAAGAAAATGTAAATCCTAGAGTGGGGACTGATGGAAAAACTGTGGGTTGAACACAAAATACTGTTCCTGTCGTTATCAAGCTCAAAGACCCTCACTTATTTCAAAAGCAGTATCCACTAAAGCCTGAGGTTAAGGAAGAGTTAAAACCCATCATTGAAAATTTAAAGGAACAGTGGCTATTAATTCCCTGTAACAGTCCATACAACACTCCTATTTTGGGTGTGAAAAAAGTCAAATGATAAATGGAGACTTGTTCAAGATATGCAAATAAGTGCCTAATCCTTATACTTTGTCTGAAATTCCTAAACAAGCCAAATATGACTTTAAGACAATTGAGAGGATTCTTGGACATTACAGGCTATTGCCGCATTTGGATTCCGGGTTATGGAGAACTTGCCCAGCCTTTATATAAACTTGAGACTCAGTAGGCCCAAACCAACATGCTGGTTCGGTCCCTAGAGACTCAAAAGGTTTTAAGGCTACTCAAACTTCTCTCCCACAGGCTCCAACTTTGAGCTGTCCCACAGGATCAGAGTTTAGTTTGCTACTGAAAAAAGACTATGGCCACATCGAATAAGGTAATTGTCACATTGTTTTACTAATGCCTAAAGCTCATAAGTTTACTAATGGGCAAAATCTTACTGTACTGACTTCTCACGATGTAAGTGGGATCTTAGACTCTAAAGTTCAGAGCAACAATGCTCCACCTTTAAAGCTGCTGTAACTCAAGGGGTGTTGAAAGCTCTAGAAATAGAATATCACTTACACTGTTCCAGGAGACCCCAATCCTCAGGAAAGTTGAAAAGGCTAATGACATTATTAAGAGGCATCTGTGTAAGCTAACTCAGGAAACACAAGACAGTTGGTTTGAAGTTTTACCCATACCTTTAATGAGGGCTTGAACTGCCCCTAAGAAGAAAGGACTGTCTCTATGACAGACCGTTTTTGTGCACAGATATTTTCATAGATCCTGAAGCCTTAGAGTTAAGTATGTGACTCAACTTTTAGCTTTTCAACAGACATTACCGGGAGGTTAACTCCTGACCCAGCCTTTGAGTCAAACAAGCCGCTATTTGAGCCAGGAGCCAAGATGGGCCTGAGAATCTAGGTGGGCTTGCTTTTGCTGACTCCAAAGGTCATGAGTCGGCCGTTTGACCCTCAAGACAGCAACTTCCTGTCCTGGACTCATTCCTATAGTGCATTCCACAATCAGTCTAATTGCTGGGTCTGCGGAGCTCTCCCCTCCTCATCAGTTGAAGACTTCCCATGGTGGGTTTCTCTGCCTAAAGGAAAGGACTTTCTTCAAGTCTGTGATGACATCTAACAATCCTAAGATGGACTGATGTATCTATGGACATAATGTGACTTTTATTTTGATTATGTTTTAACTCGGTTTAATGACTATTTTGCCTTACATCTTAACTGTATAATGGGGTTTGTTTCTAACCGTCTGAAAGCTTTTAAGTTATAAATGGTTGTTCAAGCTCTTATGAGTGCCACAACCTCCTCCAACTATTACTTGGGTCCCCTGGATCAAAGACCCGCAATATGAAGTTTAGGAGAATATGTTGCCTCAACAATTTAGGGATGATGCCCCTCAACAGCAGAAAGTAGTTATGCAACAAAAATGATGCTCCTTTCCCGTGGCAATGTAATTCTCCTAAAAGAAACGGGGGGATGAGAGAGTCAATTCCTACATAGGTTGATAAGAAGTTCAGGGGCCCCCAAGGAGAGAGGGGTCTGGGACTCTCAAGGAGGAGACAGTGTTAGTTGCTGAGTCATGTCCGACTCTTTGCAACCCCATGGAATGCAGCCTGCCAGGCTTCTCTGTCCATGGGATTTTCCAGGGAAGAATACTGGAGTGGGTTGCCATTTCCGTCTCCAGGGGATCTTCCCAACCTGGGGATCGAACCAGGGTCTCTTGCATTGCAGGCAGATTCTTTACCATCTGAGCCAGCAGGGAAGCCTCAAGGAGGAAATAGGGGTCTGGAATTCTCAAGGAAGAGGAAAGGACAAACATCTTTTTTCCCCTCTACATTCCTTAGTCTTAATCACATAAAATGTTTTTTTCTTTAAGCCCAGAATTGATGATTACACAACAAACAACTCAGTTTAAACTCTGTACTGCTGCTGCTGCTCCTGCTGCTAAGTCGTTTCAGTCGTGTCCGACTCTGTGCGAACCCATAGAAGGCAGCCCACCACACTCCCCCATCCCTGGGATTCTTCACGCAAGAACACTGGAGTGGGTTGCCATTTCCTTCTCCAATGCAGGAAAGTGAAAAGTGAAAGTGAAGTCGCTCAATCGTGTCTGACTCTTAGCGACCCCATGAACTGCAGCCTACCAGGCTCCTCGCCCATGGGATTTTCCAGGCAAGAGTACTGGAGTGGGGTGCCATCGCCTTCTCCAAACTCTGTACTAAGGATTATATAACAACAATGTATCCTGCTTGAGGACAGTTTCTACTTCCTGAAAACCTTCTGGCTAATCCTGTTATCTTAAAATGTACATTATGGAATTGGGCCTAGTATATGGAACAACAGACTGGTTCCAAATAGGAAAAGGAGTACGTCAAGGCTGTATATTGTCACCTTGCTTATTTAACTTCTATGCAGAGTACATCGTGAGGAACGCTGGGCTGGAAGAAGCACAAGCTGGAATCAAGATTGCCGGGAGAAATTTCAATAAGCTCAGATATGCAGATGACACCACCCTTATGGCAGAAAAGTGAAGAGGAACTCAAAAGCCTCTTGATGAAAGTGAAAGAGGAGAGTAAAAAGGTTGGTTTGAAGCTCAACATTCAGAAAACAAAGATCATGGCTTCTGGTCCCATCACTTCATGGGAAATAGATGGGGAAACAGTGGAAACAGTGTCAGACTTTATTTTTGGGGGCTCCAAAATCACTGCGGATGCTGATTGCAGCCATGAAATTAAAAGACGCTTATTCCTTGGAAGGAAAGTTATAACCAACCTTGAGAGCATATTAAAAAGCAGAGACATTACTTTGCCAACAAAGGTCCATCTAGTCAAGGCTATGGTTTTTCCCATGGTCATATATGGATGTGAGAGTTGGACTGTGAAGAAAGCTGAGCGCCGAAGAATTGATGCTTTTGAACTGTGGTGTTGGAGAAGACTCTTGAGAATCCCTTGGACTGCAAGGAGATCCAACCAGTCCATTCTAAAGGAGATCAATCCTGGGTTTTCATTGGAAGGACTGATGCTAAAGCTGAAACTCCAATACTTTGGCCACCTCATGCGAAGAGTTGACTCACTGGAAAAGACTCTGATGCTGGGAAAGGTTGGGGGCGGGAGGAGAAGGGGACAACCGAGAATGAGATGGCTGGATGGCATCACCGACTCTGTGGACATGAGTTTGAGTGAACTGCGGGAGTTGGTGATGGACAGGGAGGCCTGGCGTGCTGTGATTCATGGGGTCGCGGAGAGTCGGACACGACTGAGCGACTGAACTGAACTGAACTGAAGATCTTTACAACCTTGAGACATACTTTTAGTGTAATAATTTAAAAAGTATATAACTCCCTTGCTAACACTAGGGATGGGGGCATTCTCCGTCCCCCTTCTGACGTCTATGTCAGAAGCCTTCTCTGCCCCTTTTCTTATTTTAATAAAACTAAGTGAAGTCACTCGTCATGTCCGACTCTTTGCGACCCCATGGACTGTAGCCTACCAGGCTCCTCCATCCACGGGATTCCCCAGGCAAGAGTACTGGAGTGGGTTGCCATTTCCTTCTCCAGGGGATCTTCCTGACCCAGGGATCGAACCCAGGTCTCCTGCATTCCAGGCAGACGCTTTAACCTCTGAGCCACCAGGGAAGCCCAAAAAAGCTCTTGAGTGATCAAACTTGGTCCCTAGTCTGGAAAGTAAATCTTCTTCTTCAGAGATCACGAATCAGACACCATTCACTGTAAGCTATCAGTTACATGCTGCTTAGTACCCTACATGCACGGGCCTTGGAACACTCACAACATTGTGTTCACATCTGCTGATGAATCTGTCTCCCCCACTAGACCATAACCCTCAATGTTTAGAGCCAGGTCAAATTCATTTTGATAATCACTGCCTGTAATGGCACCTGGTACCTAGAAAACACTTTTGTGCCTATAGGGGCCAAGGTCTACTGAGTAAAGTCATCTAGATATCAATCACTAAAAGGAATGGTAGAGAATAATTGCCCTCTCACAATACCAAGTAGTAGGAACTATGCAAATTCAGTGTATTGTCACATGGAAAAATAAGCCAGGGGCTTCATATCACCTGATTTTCCAAAGCCCTGTATTTATTTTCTATTGCTGCTGTAACAATTAACAACCTTAATTCTATCTGCAATCTTGAATTCACTTTGCCATGTAAGGTAACATATTCACAGATCCCTGGGGTCAGGGCATGGCTATATTTGGGGTGCTATTATTTGGCCTATTACAAGTCCCAAATATAGACAGAAAAATAAATGTTGGATTGTTCTATGCTTTCTCTGATATAGGGCCTTTTATTTGTTGGTTTGGCTTTTTCTCTCTCAGGTTATAGGTCCTTCTCATGTATTTGGTGACTTATTTATTACGTAAGCTCATCTTCTCTGGGAGATTGCAGCAAACGTTCACTGACTTCAGGAACTATGGCTGTGTGGGTTTCCCTTGAGGTGGCTATGGTTTTTCAGGCTCTGTGGTTTCTCAACAAGCTCTGTGGTTTCTCGGTATTGTGGGCAGAATCTTTGGAGGGAGAAACATGCAAACTTCCACACTGAAGATTCCCTCCTTTGCAGAATCTCCACCTCCCTACATCATGACAACATCCAGGAGGGAAGATGTCAATCTTCTCTTCCAGTTTCCAAGTTTATTAGACCTTCCTTTAAGACACTATGAAAAAAGACATATGAAAGCCTAGAGATCAACATTAGCAGGTGAAAAGGAACCTACTTGTAATTGGGCAGGCAAAACCAGTCCTGTCTCCCAGGTAAACTTTAATGTCTCATACCAGAGGCCTTCTCCAGTTTTTGATAATAAGAGCTGACATTTACATAGCATTTAGCAAGTGCCAGAAGCTGTACTAAGCAACTTGGCATGTATTAACTCATTTATTTCTCCCAACTCTTAATATCCCCACCTTGCAGATGGGTTTACCAACGTTGAATAACTTCTGGATTAATCAATGTTTTATTCTAAGCAATGTCAAAACAAAGACAATATATGAAGGAATGGGCAACAGCCAGAGAAACTACACGCACAGGCACCATTTAGCTCAAACAACTTCTACTCATTTATTTCCTTCAACCAGCCAAACAATGCAAGCAGGCAAGACGAGAAGTGGGTGGAATCCCGTTCCAGGATGGACTAGTGCCTCTCACTCCCTTGGGTGCCACTTATTCTTGCAGAATCAATATTCATCAAGGCTTGACTGGCTGGCACACTGTTCTGATTAGGGAGGCTGAGCCCTCAGGCTTTGCCTCACAGTCTATTGGTCTGTAGCAGCAGCAGCCCTATTCCGATTGCTGTGCTGTGCTTAGTCGCTCAGTCCTGTCTGACTCTTTGAGACCCTATGGACTGTAGCCCTCCAGGCTCTTCTGTCCATGGGGATTCTCCATGCAAGATTACTGGAGTGGGTGGCCATGCCCTCCTCCAGGGGATCTTCCCAACCCAGGGATTGAACCCAGGTCTCCCACACTGCAGGAAGATTCTTTGCCATCTGAGCCACTAGGGAAGCCCAAAGTTACGTAGGCCATTACGTCATTACATATGCATTATTATTATGATATATAGTTATATCATAGTTTTTGAGATTGCATCCAAGTACTGCATTTCAGACTCTTTTGTTGACCATGATGGCTACTCCATTTCTTCTAAGGGATTCCTGCCCACAGTAGTAGATATAATGGTCATCTGAGTTAAATTCACCCATTCCAGTCCACTTTAGTTCACTGATTGCTAGAATGTCTACGTTCACTCTTGCCATCTCCTGTTTGACCACTTCCAATTTGCCTTGATTCATGGACCTAACATTCCAGGTTCCTATGCAATATTGCTCTTTACAGCATCGGATCTTGCTTCTATCACCAGTCACATCCACAACTGGGTATTGGTTTTGCTTTGGCTCCATCCCTTCATTCTTTCTAGAGTTATTTCTCCACTGATCTCCACTAGCATATTGGGCACCTACCGACCTGAGGAATTCCTCATTCAGTATCCTATCATTTTGCCTTTTGATACTGTTCATGGGGTTCTCAAGGCAAGTATACTGAAGTGGTTTGCCATTCCCTTCTCCAGTGGACCACATTCTGTCAGACCTCTCCACCATGACCTGCCTGTCTTGGGTGGCCCCACATGGCAGGACTGGAAAAGGTCAGTTTTCATTCCAATCCCAAAGAAAGGCAATGCCAAAGAATGCTCAAACTACTGCATAATTGCACTCATCTCACATGCTAGTAAAGTCATGCTCAAAATTCTCCAAGCCAGGCTTCAGCAATGTGTGAACCGTGAACTTCCAGATGTTCAAGCAGGTTTTAGAAAAGGCAGAGGCACCAGAGATCAAACTGCCAACATCCGCTGGATCATGAAGAAAGCAAGAGAGTTCCAGAAAAACATCTATTTCTGCTTCAATGACTATGCCAAAGCCTTTGACTGTGTGGATCACAACAAACTGTGGAACATTCTGAAAGAGATAGGAATACCAGACCACCTGACCTGCCTCTTGAGAAACCTGTATGCAGGTCAGGAAGCAACAGTCAGAACTGTACATGGAACAACAGACTGGTTCCAAATAGGAAAAGGAGTACGTCAAGGTTGTATATTGTCACCCTGCTTATTTAACTTATATGCAGAGTACATCATGAGGAACGCTGGGCTGGAAGAAGCACAAGCTGGAATCAAGATTGCTGGGAGAAATATCAATAACCTCAGATATGCAGATGACACCACCCTTATGGCAGAAAGTGAAGAGGAACTCAAAAGCCTCTTGATGAAAGTGAAAGAGGAGAGTGAAAAGGTTGGTTTGAAGCTTAACATTCAGGAAACACAGATCATAGCATCTGGTCCCATCACTTCATGGGAAATAGATGAGGAAATAGTGGAAACAGTGTCAGACTTTATTTTTGGGGGCTCCAAAATCACTGCAGATGCTGATTGCAGCCATGAAATTAAAAGACGCTTACTCCTTGGAAGGAAAGTTATGACCAATCTTGATAGCATATTAAAAAGCAGAGACATTACTTTGCTAACAAAAGTCTGTCTAGTCAAGGCTATGGTTTTTCCAGTGGTCATGTATGGACGTGAGAATTGGACTATGAAGAAAGCTGATCGCCGAAGAATCGATGCTTTTGAACTGTGGTGTTGGAGAAGACTCTTGAGAGTCCCTTGGACTGCAAGGAGATCCAACCAGTCCATTCTAAAGGAGATCGATCCTAGGTGTCCATTGGAAGGACTGATGCTAAAGCTGAAACTCCAATACTTTGGCCACCTCATGCGACGAGTTGACTCACTGGAAAAGAGTCTGATGCTGGGAGGGACTGGGGGCGGGAAGAGACAGGGACGACAGAGAATGAGATGGCTGGATGGCATCACCGACTCTGTGGACATGAGTTTGAGTGAACTCCGGGAGTTGGTGATGGACAGGGAGGCCTGGCGTGCTGTGATTCATGGGGTCGCGGAGAGTCGGACACGAGTGAGCGACAGAACTGAACTGATATCATAGTTACATCATTTCCACATCAATATATTCCAGAACTTTGGAGAACTTTCTAAACATGTTTATGACTTTGGAAGTTTTTCTAAACTTATTTATGACCTTGGGAACTTTTCTAAACATGTTTATGACCAGGTGTTTATCTTTTTTGAATGAGAAAGCAATGTGCTAATCTTTCATGGGGAATATATGTTCGATTTTAATCACTTTTGGAAAAAATGTTTACAAGAAGTGCTTTGGGAAAGCTAGTTTACCATTTTTAAAGTACAGCAAATAGATTTTTATTTATCCTCATTAAAATGTAGAATGAGCCATCCTTTAATTACACACAGCTGCTGTTGCTAAATCACTTCAGTCGTGTCCGACTCTGTGTGACCCCATAGACGGAAGCCCACCAGGCTTCCCCATCCCAGGGATTCTCCAAGCAAGAACACTGGAGTGGGTTTGGCAACCAAGTTAGGATTCACATTCAAGCAGTCTAAATGCAGAATCCACATGTTTAACTGCTGTCTAATATTGTCCTTCTGTCATCAATGCTCATGATGCCAGAAGCCCAGATTTCTCTATGTAGGTATTACTACTAAGCTGAGAGAATTTTTAGCCTAAGTTTTATCCAGAAACCCAGGAGAATCCTTTTTTGTAAAGCTATAGGTGAACATGGCCTGGAACTAACTCAATACTACTTCCACTCAATACTACTCCCAAGTGTACAGTTCATACCCAGAGAAGATCCAGTTCATCAGAGGGCAGACACTGGATATCTCGTGAGCAACATCCAGAGGACCCTGCTACGTAAAAGATAAACAGCAACTGAAGATTTTAATGGTGGGGGAGGCAGGGGGATGCTAATAAACTAATATATAGGGAATCTTGAAATTATTATAATTTTCCTCCCTTGTAATAAGTTGCGTTACCTAATAAAATTTTCTCTGACACAATGTGGTTAGCATGACCGCAGCTGTTAGAATTATTGTTCACCTATCGGTTCAGTTCAGTCGCTCAGTCATGCTATTTCAAATCCTAAAAGATGATGCTGTGAAAGTGCTGCACTCAATATGCCAGCAAATTTGGAAAACGCAGCAGTGGCCACAGGACTGGAAAAGGTCACTTTTCATTCCAACCCCAAAGAATGCTCAAACTACCGCACAACTGCATTCATCTTACACGCAAAGTGATGCTCAAAATTGTTCACCTATAGCTTTACAAAAAAAGATTCTCCTGGGCTTCTGGATAAAACTTCAGCTAAAAATTCTCTCAGCTTAGTAGTGATACCTTCATAGAGAAATCTGGGCTTCTGGCATCATGGGCATTGATGACAGAAGGACAACATTATCTTCTTCTAAGGCCCAGGTGAGGAAATGGCACTGTCTCAGCCAAAAGATAACTTTAGTTTGCTGTGGTTGCAGAGAAGGCAATGCAGAGAGCACTGAAGAATAAGTGGACTTAGTACATAGCAGACAGTGCCAGCGAACCTGGATCTGGAGCAGATCAGTGGGAAGGATATGGAAGGAATAAACACACGAAGTCTAACAGCAATAAAGACACCGTACAAGTTCATGACTATGTAATTTACAAAGCTTATCCTATGGGGAGAAAAATAAATATCACAACACTGTCCTGAAAATGAGTGACCTTTTAATTGGTGGCTCTTTTATGTCAGCAATATGGTTAAGAGAGAGTGCTATGTGCTCACAATTTTATACCACTTGGACACGATTTTTCCGAAAACATTTTTGAAAATAATATGCTATGCAACTATGATACTCAACAACAGTTACTGGAGATAGTGAGGGGCTGGGTGGGATCTTCAATTTTCAGAAGAAATTGAAATTAAACCTGATTTTCTCTGTTTAAGATTAGTGATACATGTAAAATAGAGATATTTATTCCCAGTCAGTCTTTGCCATAAAGGAAATTGTGAGGTGAGTGCTATCGATAGTGGCTATTAACACATTATGTATGACACACAAGAGCAAGAAACTGAAAACCGAGATATCCTTACAAAACACCCGGGTCTTTTATCCTCACGACAATGCTACAGTAAAATCAGAATTTTAGAATGACAGAGCTGAAGCCTGTCTACCAAGACTAGCCAGCTAGTAACCAGCAGAGATGTGATTCGAGCCCAGGGTTGTTTTACTATAAACTTTGATTTCTTTTCATGAGGGTACAGTGCATCCCTCATGGAATTGTGTTTAGCTATAAAAGATCAGGTAATAATATCTGCTCTTTCATGTTTAGAGCTCAACATTAGTCCACACAAACCCAAAACATAAATACTTAATGTTAAGCACTTTTACTACTTTCCAGTGAAGGGGAAAAAAATTGCAACTGATTGAATGCATTTTCAGACACAGTTTACCAGTAGAACAGTTTCAGGCAATTCAGCCTTTTTTTAAAAATCTCTATCCAGTAGAAACTTTTAAATTTATTTTGTACAGTTAAACAGACATACTAGATGCATTCTGAATTAGGGTGAACATTACTATGAGTAACTGGCATTCAGGGTAGCAAGTGACCTAATTCCTGTGTTCCCATTCAGGGACACGGTCACAGTAAATGGGGCAAAGGGGAGTTATGAACACCTAATGCATCATGTTGATTCACCAAGTCCTCAGTGCCACCCCATGTTGTCCATTAAGATTCAAAACCAGGAGAATGAGTGTTGTGAACAGATTTTAGTTACACTGAGGGAAGTTTTTCTATCCAGTCACACATTTGTCAACATGTGAGAGTTGGACTGTGAAAAAAGCTGATCGCCAAAGAATCGATGCTTTTGAACTGTGGTGCTGGAGAAGACTCTTGAGAGTCCCTTGGACCGCAAGGAGATCCAACCAGTCCATTCTAAAGGAGATCAATCCTGGGTGTTCATTGGAAGGACTGATGCTAAAGCTGAAGCTCCAGTACTTTGGTCACCTCATGCGACGAGTTGACTCACTGGAAAAGACTCTGATGCTGGGAGGGATTGGGGGCGGGAGGAGACAGGGACGACAGAGAATGAGACGGCTGGATGGCATCACCAACTCGATGGACATGAGTTTGAGTAAACTCCGGGAGTTGGTGATGGACAGGGAGGCCTGGCGTGCTGTGATTCATGGGGTCGCAAAGAGTCGGACATGACTGAGCGACTGAACTGAACTGACTGAACAATGGCACAAATTTATAAAACAAATAGATAATGTTAGTATTATAATCTGTAACCACAGACTAGATGGCAATAAATGTCACTCATACACTAATTATGTTTTTGACCTTATTGTATTTAATGGTAGTCATAAATGAACTTACCTACTTATTACACACTAATTACACTGAATAATGAACATGTGAAAAAACAGTTTATCAGGTGGTTTAACATTCTGCAAAGAGCGATTTCTACCTGACCCATCTTAATCTTGGGCATTTCTTAAGACACAGACTCTCCATCTATGTCCACTCTCTTGGAATAATGCTATTTTTCTAAATTTCCATAATGCCTACTTGACAATTAAACAAGAAGCAGGAAATGGAGACCTTAATGAGATGACCCAAATCATCAATACAATTCTTTTGATGGTAAACAATAAAAAAGGAAGGTTTAGGCAGAGGAAAGAGAAATTGCTGAAGAAAGGCTTCTGAAGGTGAGTGATGGGTGCAGCAAGCCGGTTTTTATCTTAGTTTGGGAAGGAGAGGGAAGAGGGATTAGAGGAATAGAGAAGAGAAGGTCAGCTAAAAATAATTCAAAAGAAAGGAACGTGTTTGTAATTATTTCAGTCAAGTTTGAGGTGAGAAATGAAAGCACAGAGATAACAGAATAGAAAAAAACATAACATTTATTGAACTATTAATTCCATTTTGCAGAGGGGAACCTAAGACACAGAGGGGTTAAATAGCTTGCCCAAATCTACACAGCTCGTTCCTGGCAGAGCCTGAATTTCGATCCTTGCAATCTTAACTTCTATTTTAAAATGAGGTACTTAACGAAGTACATAAAGTGAGAATTCTCATTGAGAGGGGATATAGAGACCAAGGGATTAAATGGGAGGGGGAGAAGGCCACATTAAAGAAAACAATTTTTTTTAACCAGTGGGCTAATTATGCGTGTTGTATGTTAGTCGCTCAGTCGTGTCCGACTCTTTGCGACCCCATGAACTGTAGCCCACCAGGCTCCTCTGTCCATGAGATTCTCCAGGCAAGAATACTGGAATGGGTTGCCATTCCCTTCTCCAGGGGATCTTTCTGACCCAGGCATCGAACCTGTCTCCTGCATCGCAGGCAGATCTTTACCATCTGAGCCACAAGGGAAGCAGACAGAACACTTTGTATATGTTAGCTCATTCAATTCCGCCAACAATTCTGTTTGATGGATACTAGCTCATTTTTCAGACAGGGGCACTTGACATTTGATAAACGACACATAGCTTGCACAGAGCTCCATCTCAATAGCAGGTTCTGCAGCAAGACAAGGAAGACTGAAGGAGACTTGGCAACAGAACGGAACAGGGCAAGGTAAGCAGGTTCAAAGTGAGAAATGCAGGAAAAGTTTCTCCCTTAAGCCTAGGCTAGTTCCAGTTTTCAAATCTCCCCGGCCAGACCGCGAAGGCGTCACAAAGCCCGCCCCTCGGCGGCGAGGCCACGCCCCCTTCCGCGGAGGGGCTCGGAGCTCCCGATACTTCCCGCCCACCCTTTGACCCCGCCCACCCCTCAGCATCATTTCCTGTGCGCTGGGCGCTAATTGGTGCGGCAGTCGGAAGTGAGGGCGGGCGGTGGGGCCGTTGCCGCAGTGACAGAGCTGGGGGAGTCCGAAGATGGCGGCGTCGCGTCGCTCTCAGCATCATCACCACCATCATCAACAACAGCTCCAGCCCGCCCCAGGGGCTTCGGCGCCGCCGCCGCCACCTCCCCCCCCGCTCAGTCCGGGCCTGGCCCCTGGGACCACCCCGGCCTCCCCTACGGTGGGCGGCCTGGCTCCGTTCGCCTCCCCGAGGCACGGCCTAGCGCTGCCGGAGGGGGATGGCAGTCGGGATCCGCCCGACAGGCCCCGATCCCCGGACCCTGTTGACAGTGCCAGCTGTTGCAGTCCCACGAGCACAATCTGTACGGTCGCCGCCGCTCCTGTGGTCCCGGCGGTTTCTGCCTCATCTGCCGTCGGGGTCGCTCCCAGCCCAGCCGGCGGCGGCAGTAACAATTCACCGTCGTCCTCTTCTTCCCCGACTTCTTCCTCCTCTTCCTCTCCATCCTCCCCCGGATCGAGCTTGGCGGAGAGCCCCGAGGCGGCCGGAGTTAGCGCCACAGCACCACTGGGGCCTGGGGCTGCGGGCCCGGGGCCAGGGGTCCCAGCCGTGAGCGGGGCCCTGCGGGAACTGCTGGAGGCCTGTCGCAATGGGGACGTGTCCCGGGTAAAGAGGCTGGTGGACGCGGCAAACGTGAATGCTAAGGACATGGCCGGCCGGAAGTCTTCTCCCCTGCACTTCGCTGCAGGTCAGAGACTTTTTGAATTGTTTGTTAAGGGTTTTGGTGTTTGGCACTGGGGTCCGGGTAGGGAAAGAAAACGAGTTATGAGGATGGAAACGATGGGGGCGTGGTGATAATGCCTCAGTACTTCTCGGGAAGCCTTGAGGTTCCTTTCTTTAGATGGTGCCAGGGTGACGGGGGCGTGGTAGGGGAACGTGTGAGTCCCTTCTTTTTAGTTTGCACAGTGATCCTCGTGCTCATCCCCAACCTCCCTTAGTGGTCGTCTCAGGACATGTATATACTTTTTCAGTTCCGAGCGTGTCGGAATAAAGTTAGATCTGAGCAGTGTTCGAGTAGTTTTGTCGTGTGTTTGCTCATTTCCTTTTTACAGTAGTAATGTTGCGTGAGGACAAACTAGACCAAGAGAAGTTTAATAAAACTCAACAAGTGTTAAGTAGCTATCGTAACCTTATCATTAATATAAGAGACTTAAATGAAGTTAGTGAAACTTTCTCCCCTTTTGAGGTAGTGTACAGTCCGATTGGGAAGATCAAAATGTGCCTACGTGAAACAACAGGAGAAGAATATTTGGATTCATTACGTGATGGCAGAAGAAAAGGCTTTGAAGTTCTGGCAACTGTTGTCTGTTGGTTGTGTAGCAGATAATTCACCTTATCTCAGTAGCCTCCATTTCCTCGTGGGCAAAAATGTATATGGAGATTGTGTGAGGATTTAGTGAGAAGTATCTGGGACCTAAGTTCTCCCCCGAAAATACTTATTCCTAAAACCTAGACCACTGCACACTTTTTTTTTTAAGCGAGTAATTATCTTGTTTTAAAAACAGATAATATATTTTTATAAAATAAAGAGAAATTTAAAACAAAAAGGATCATAATCTTACTGCCTAGATACCTCCTAATGACATTTAAAAAATAAAGATGATAAGGTTATATACCCTGGAAATGTTACATTAGAAATGTGTATGTTGTGTGTACATTCATATAGTACAGAAGTATATGAAATGAAAAAACATCACACATAAACATCAAAGATCATACTCTGAGGATAACTTCTGTCAAGTTTCATGCTGTATTTCTAATATATACTGCTCTTTGAGTTTGTTCTGTTAAGGTAAAGCATATGTTAAGAATTTAATGTATTGTTTATTTCTACCAGAACTCGGAAAATATTTTTATCCTCATTTAACAGATAACAAAAGTGAAGCATGTACAGCTTAAAGAATCCTAAATTCACATGAGAACTAGTGGAACCTGAATTTAAACTTAGTTTGATTTTGGAATTTGTGAAGTCCAGGTTAAACAATTATACTTGGTTTAAGATCACTTTTCAATTTGTGAGTAATTTTTATGGAGTTTTCACTTTGGCGGTGTTTGGGGAGAAGAAGTAATTGGGGGCATATACCAAGAGTAATGTTCACGCTTTTTTTTTTCTTGCAGCCCATACTTAGCAATGAATTTTATGTTGTAACATGCAGAGTGAATCAAAAGTTTCAGGAAACAGTTCTTTGCCTTGCTACATGTGTTGTACTCTGATATTTTATAGCCTAATCCATTTCCTTTCTTGCAAATGCCGTTTGTGATCCCATTAATGAGTCATGGTCAGCAATATGAGAAAGACTTACAGGAAATCATTGTTAGATCGCTGGGAACGTGGACACTACTATTAGGAAAGATTGAGGGCAGGAGGAGAATGGGGCGACAGAGGGTGAGAGGGTTAGATGGCATCATCAACACAATAGACTTGAGTTTGAGCAGACTCCGGGAAATAGTGAAGGACAGGGAAGCCTGGCATGCTGCAGTCTGTAGGGTCGCAGAGAGTCAAGACATGGCTTAGCAACTGAACAACAACTATTAGCAATGTAGTGAATTGAATCAAAATCAGGCTCTCATTTAAGTAGACAGATGCTCATAAGTGTTGCTTATTTTAGATGAAATCATTTCCATTTTTAAGGCAGGATGAAAGATCTATAATAAATGAAGCAAGACTGCCTTTGTAGACTTTATTCCAAATTTGACTATTATAACACGTTGTTTCACAAATCTTGTCATTTTCATCATACTGCATTGTAAGTAATCACTTGCAGATGATAGTTACATTAATTTTTGTAATATTTAGGATTAGTCACATAAAATAGTGTTTATCTCCCAAGTCACATCTTCTGTTTGCCACAGTAGTTACTTTTTATTCTGTTTTAGAGTTTTATGTGTACCCAGCTAAGCTAGGAGACTGAAACAGTCCTGTAATTATGTTGTAGTTTAGTTCAGTTCAGTCGCTCAGTTGTGTCTGACTCTTTGTGACCCCATGAATCACAGCACACCAGGTCTCCCTGTCCATCACCAACTCCCGGAGTTCACTCAAACTCATGTCCACAGAGTCGGTGATGCCATCCAGCCATCTCATACTCTGTCGTCCCCTTCTCCTCCTGCCCCCAATCCTTCCCAGCATCAGAGTCTTTTCCAGTGAGTCAACTCGTCACATGAGGTAGCCAAAGTATTGGAGTTTCAGCTTTAGCATCAGTCCTTCCAATGAACACCCAGGATTGATCTCCTTCAGAATGGACTGGTTGGATCTCCTTGCAGTCCAAGGGACTCTCAAGAGTCTTCTCCAGCACCACAGTTCAAAAGTATCAGTTCTTCGGCGATCAGGTTTCTTCACAGTCCAACTCTCACATCCATACATGACCACTGGAAAAGCCATAGCCTTGACTAGACAGACCTTTGTTGGCAAAGTAATGTCTCTGCTTTTTAATATGCTATCTAGGTTGGTCATAACTTTCCTTCCAAGGAGTAAGCGTCTCTTAATTTCATGGCTGCAATCAGCATCCACAGTGATTTTGGAGCCCCCAAAAATAAAGTCTGACACTGTTTCCACTGTTTTCCCATCTATTTCCCATGAAGTGATGGGACCAGATGCCATGATCTTTGTTTTCTGAATGTTGAGCTTCAAGCCAGGCTTCAGCAATATGTGAACCGTGAACTCCCAGATGTTCAAACAGGTTTTAGAAAAGGCAGAGGCACCAGAGATCAAATTGCCAACATCCGCTGGATAATGGAGAAAGCAAGAGAGTTCCAGAAAAACATCTGTTTCTGCTTCATTGACTATGCCAAAGCCTTTGACTATGTGGATCACAATAAACTGTGGAACATTCTGAAAGAGATGGGAATACCAGACCACCTGACCTGCCTCTTGAGAAACCTGTATGCAGGTCAGGAAGCAACAGTCAGAACTGGTCATGGAACAACAGACTGGTTCCAAATAGGAAAAGGAGTAGGTCAAGGTTGTATATTGTCACCCTGTTTATTTAACTTCTATGCAGAGTATATCATGAGGAACGCTGGGCTGGAAGAAGCACAAGCTGGAATCAAGATTGCTGGGAGAAATATCAATAACCTCAGATATGCAGATGACACCACCCTTATGGCAGAAAGTGAAGAGGAACTCAAAAGCCTCTTGATGAAAGTGAAAGAGGAGAGTGAAAAGGTTGGCTTGAAGCTCAGCATTCAGAAAACGAAGATCATGGCATCTGGTCCCATCACTTCCTTATCATACTTATCCTTATACATTCCTTATCATAGGTTAGTGTTAAATATTGACACAGTTTTGAAGTGGTCACTTGTCCTTACCCTTATGGAGCTTACAGTCTAGTGGGGAAAACTAAAAGCAACAATAACAGAAACCCCACAAAGTGTCCTAGAGTGATAGGAAAAGTAAACTACTCTCTTTTGGAACAGGCAGTAAGGATGTTTGTCCTGATTTTAGGTCATTTAAAGAAGTCTTTCTAGATAAAAGAGATGTTTTAAAGCGAGGATTTAAACGATGAGTCCAAGCTAGCCAAGCCAAGATGGGAAGGAAGAATGTTAATTAATGCCTTATTTCCGTTTAAAAATAAGTATAGTTCTACAGAATGAAATGAAATCATTTTTAAGGCTCTTTGAAGTGGTGTGAAGTCATATTCCTATTTAAATCCTTATGCCTTTTTTTAAACCATAATTCTTTCCAGCAGCGGAGTTAAGAATCCTTTCTATCCTAGTTTAGACTGTGATAATTGTTAAATGTGCCTTAGAGATAGATAATGTCCACAACTAGAAACAGAATCTTTAGTTTCCACTATTGGTATAGATTCTTACAGTACTGCTTCTGATACCTTTTTAAAATGACTATATCAAAATGATCCAGTCTTTTATTGTTGAGTAGAGTTTATGTAAGACTTTCACAGATGCTTGACCTTGGTTGTTCAAAGGACCATCAAAACTGTTGAAATAGGATCGATTTAGAGTGATATATCTCCAGAATTCAATTCCTAGTAATGACATATTTTTGTTGAAGGACCAGTATATTCTGATGAGTTTTCTTTTTAAAGAAAAGTTCAGATAAGATCTTTGTGAAAAAACAACAATGAAAAAAGAGTTTAATGAAGCACTGATTTCTGAAATTTCATGGTATTTACTTTAAACTGAAGAAATTTTGAAGTAGGCTTCCTGGTTACTTTAATGGTGAGCATTAGTTAACATATGACTTGCCTAGGACTTATGATATGGGGTACTTCAATATCAAAACCAGCAAAATATGTATGGGAGTTTTGTGCTTTCTTTTGATTGGAGAGATATCTACCTCAACACACATTAACCGTGTAGAGATTGCCTGACTCATTTCTGTTTCTCTTAATTTTTTTATCATGCCCATGCTTGTCCCCCTACCTCCACCTTCCTCACTGTTTCACTTCTGTTTCAAAAAGAACAAAAGAAACCACTGTCCTCTAGATTGTTGTTGCCCATCAGCAGGTAAAAAAATGAGTCAGAACACTTCAGTTCTGGAACGGGAATCTTTCTATACATTGTCTGGCAAAGTCCTTCATTATACTTCTAAGCAAATGTATTGGCCTCAGGGTTTATTAAAGTTCCGATTTGATAACAGAAGAAAAGGAGCTGGTTTCATAAATATCTTCTCAGACTTAAAGATTGTTGGCTACAAACTGAATTATCTTTAACTTAGTCTTTTCTCAACATCTTATTCTTTGGTTAAGGTACCACTTTTAAAAAAGTTTACATAGAACTTTTAGTTAGAAAAGCATACAAAGTGTCTCTTTCTTTTGGATTAATGGTACTAGTCTTTGGAAGCAAATGATTAAAAGAGCAAGTTAGTTATCTGAAGGTGTTATTGGAAGTGTCTCTCAATAGTAGTAAGTTGGTAACAAGCAAAGTGCAACCATAGAGGAATATATACATCAGTTAAAAATACCATCTGATTTCTGTTACATACCTGTCTGCTTATATTTTCCTTTATCCATCAGTATTTTTTTTGTGTGATGTGTAAATTGTAGACATTTGTGAAGCTGCCTGTAAATACACCAGTATGCATATCATTATCCAGAGTTTAGTGTTTGTTTCAAAATTTGTCTTTTCATGTAAAATCTGTACAAATCTTACATGTTATATTCACAGAATTTTGACAAATGCAAATGCCTATATAATCCAAATCCTGATAGATAATTCTAACTTCAGAAAGTTCCTTCATGTTATTTCCCTCTATCCCTACCCCTCCCCTCCCAACAGACACATAGTTCTGACTTTTTTCCACTATAGATTGAGTTGCCTGTTTTAGAAGTTCATATAAATGGACAATATTTATATGCAATATTTGCTTTTTTTGTAAGACTTCTTTTGCTAAACATAATGTTTTTGATGTAACTTGTGTCAATAGTAGGTATTTCATTATATAAGCATGCTACATTTGGTTTATACCTTCGGTTTGGTTTATCCCTGCTTTTAGACCCTTAGGCCGTTTTCAATTTTTGACTATTATGAATAGAGCTGTTATGCTCATCCTTGTAAAATTCTTTTTGAGAACATAGATCTTTCTCAGTACCTTGTATTGAAATTGCTGGACTTTAGGATAGGTAAATTTTAAGTTTTATAAGAAACTGCCAGACCTTTTCCCAAGGTGGATATGCCATTTTACATTCCCACTAACAACATACAAGAGTTTCCGTTGTTCCATATCTTTGCCAACATTTAATGTTTTCTGTTGCTTTTTTTTTTAACCATTCTGATGAGAATGTGTGGTATCTCATTCTGGTTTTATTTTGCATTTCCCTCACCTTCCCATGTGTTTATTTGCCATTTTATCTTTTCATAAAGTCCACTTACACTTTTTTTAAATTGGGCAAATCAGTAGCACTGTATTAGTAATTATTAAAGCCTTACTATATTAGTTACCGCATTTCCTATTGTGTGTGAAACTACCCCAGCACTTCCCTGATTTTCCCCTGGTGGCTTAGATGGTACAGGATCGGCCTGCAGTGTGGGGGACCCAGGTTTGATCCCTTGGTCGGGAATATTCCCTGGAGAAGGGACTAGCAACCCACTCCAGTATTCTTGCCTGAAGAATCCCCATGAACAGAGGAGCCTGGCAGGCTACAGTCTATGGGGTCACAAAGAGTAAGACTCGACCGAGTGACTAACACTTCCGCTTTTCACAAGACTTAGTAGCTTCAAATAACAAGCATGTTTTATTTTCTGTGGTTCGAGATTCCAGGTGTAGGTCAGGAATCTGGGCAGGCAGATTCCTTACCATCTGAGCCACCAGGGAGGCCCCTTTTATATATATATATAAATATATTATGTAACTTAGTTACATATATATAATTGAATCAGTGTGCTATATACCTGAAGCTTACAAACATTGTAAATTAACTATAGTTCAGTTAAAATTATTTCTGTGCATTACTACAACAAACCAATGCATAGCTATGTTTTCCATCCTTTGCAAAAAAGAATAATGTAATTTTACATTTTCCTTGTAACAATTTTTATATCATATTTATGTTTTCATAATTTTACTGACATTGTTAGGTATATAAACTTATGCATGTGAAAGTATTAGTCGCTCAGTCCTATCTGACTCTTTGTGATCCCATGGACTGTAGCTCACCAGGCTCCTCTGTCCATGGAATGCTCCCGGCAAGAATACTGGAGTGGGTTGCCATTTCCTTCTCCAGGGGATCTTTCCAACCCAGGGATCAAACCCAGTCTCCCACATTGCAGGCAGCGTCTTTATGGTCTGAGCCACCCCCCAAAAGAAAATATATCCTTATTTCTTTTAAAAGATTTCCCCTTTTACATTTCATTTCTCATGAAGCAGGACGTAGGAAACTTTATATATATATGGTCAAATTGTAAAGATTTTAGGCTTCATGCCCTGTGTGATCTCTGTTTCAACTGTGTCAACTGGTTAGCTCTGCTTTTGTGCCATGAAAGTATCCATAGACAGTGCATAAATAAATGGTATAGTTATGTTCCAATAAAACTTTATTTATAAGAAAAGGGGATGGCCAGATTTGGCACATGAGTTTTAGTTTGCTGATCCCTGTCATAAGGCATTGTGTGTATTTTTTTTCACTTTTGCTTTCCTCCTTGTTTAATCTTTACTTCTGAAATACTTTTTTATTTTGAATGATTTCTGAGTTCCGTCATCTTATTCAAACTCACATATTTAGTAGTCTTTCATATCTTACATCTTTTTCATATTGTCTTTTAGTTAATATTGAAATCAGTTCAGTTCAGTTCAGTCGCTCAGTTGTGTCCGACTCTTTGCGACCCCATGAATCACAGCACGCCAGGCCTCCCTATCCATCACCAACTCCTGGAGTTCACTCAAACTCATGTCCATCGAGTCGGTGATGCCATCCAGCCACCTCATTCTCTGTCGTCCCCGTCTCCTCCCACCCCCAGTCCCTCCCAGCATCAGAGTCTTTTCCAGTGAGTCAACTCGTCACATGAGGTGGCCAAAGTATTGGAGTTTCAGCTTTAGCATCAGTCCTTCCAATGAACACCCAGGATTGATCTCCTCTAGAATGGACTGGTTGGATCTCCTTGCAGTCCAAGGGACTCTCAAGAGTCTTCTCCAACACCACAGTTCAAAAGTATCAATTCTTCGGCGATCAGCTTTCTTCACAGTCCAACTCTCACATCCATACATGACCACGGGAAAAACCATAGCCTTGACTAGACAGACCTTTGTTGGCAAAGTAATGTCTCTGCTTTTTAATATGCTATTTAGGTTGGTCATAACTTTCCTTCCAAGGAGTAAGAGTCTTTTAATTTTATGGCTGCAATCAACATCTGCAGTGATTTTGGAGCCCAAAAAAATAAAGTCTGACACTGTTTCCACTGTTTCCCCGTCTAGTTCCCATGAAGTGATGGGACCAGATGCCATGATCTTTGTTTTCTGAATGTTGAGCTTCAAGCCAACCTTTTCACTCTCCTCTTTCGCTTTCATCAAGAGGCTTTTGAGTTCCTCTTCACTTTCTGCCATAAGGGTGGTGTCATCTGCATATCTGAGGTTATTGATATTTCTCCCGGCAATCTTGATTCCAGCTTGTGCTTCTTCCAGCCCAGCGTTCCTCATGATGTACTCTGCATAGAAGTTAAATAAGCAGGGTGACAATATACAACCTTGACGTACTCCTTTTCCTATTTGGAACCAGTCTGTTGTTCCATGTCCAGTTCTAACTGTTGCTTCCTGACCTGCATACAGGTTTCTCAAGAGGCAGGTCAGGTGGTCTGGTATTCCCATCTCTTTCAGAATGTTCCACAGTCTGTTGTGATCCACACAATCAAAGGCTTTGGCATAGTCAAATATTGAAATAGTATTGAAATAGTAGATCCTAATTTTGGTTTTTTGGAGGCGCATTTTCTTCTAGTATCTATTGCTGATAGAGGTGTTACCCTGCTCACATTCTTATGAAAACTCTGTGTGGAATTTGACCTAATTTTTTTTTTCTGCTCATTTTTAGAGAAATTAATTGCTAAATAATCAAGGATAAAAATAGAAGCTTGAACCTTGAGGGTAACTCCCCTTGTCCTTTCTCCTCATGTTGGACATGGAACTCTGACCTAGAATAGAGTAAGTCTCACAGGAAGGTTTGCAGGATCATCTCATACAGTCATAGCATTTAAATTAAGAAACATAATTTTATATTAGTATCTTAGTTTATATAGCCTACGTTGCTGCTTTCTAGGAGCCTTAACCAGAGACATCATGCTAAGGACATTTTATAGGTAAGATGTCTTCCTCATAGTCTATTTACATAGAAGTTTTCATGAAGAGAGGCTTAGTCTAGTCATCTGCCTTTTTTTCCTTCCCCCAGGCATCCCTTTCTTTCGCAAGGAACTGACTAGGTCACAGGCTAGGTGTGCCTTTCTTCCAAACTAGACATGATTCTTTGGCATTTTAAAGACCAAAGAAATATATCTGGAGGATAAAAGGCATATCTTCAAGGGTCAAGTTGTGAGCATAGATATGTTTAAAAAAAAAAAAGTTGGATCTTCAACTTAGAGCCCAGGAGAAGAAAAGTGATAGAGGAATGTAAATAATGCTAAGCAAATGCATTTTATTTTAGTGTTAGATCTTAGAAAGAAATAAACATCATCATGAGTCTTGCAATGAAATGCAGGTGAAAACACTAGAGTAACTTATTCATAAATGTATTTAATAGCCTTCTTTTGCTTCTTGGACAAAGAAATGTTTTGAGTAGTTGATTGTAAAATATGTGAGAGGTACAACTGGAGACACAAGAGCCTCTTTAATTGTCATTTTTCCCCTGTGTCAGGGTACTCAAAGTCACCTTGGTCTATGTTTATTCTTCTGACAGGAGCACTCAGAAAGGTGGCTTGTAGCCCTGATCTTGGGGGGAGCCTAACACCTTTATCATCAGTGTGGGTTCATAATAAGAATTGAGTAGCATGGGTTTCTGGGGTATTTATACTAAAGCCCAAGTACTCAAGATAACTTTGAGGTTCATGTTCTAAAAGTTATTTAATTTTGAATCTCTGAGGAAAGTTATGAGTGTTTTGTTTTTGTGTGCCTACTGGGTTTTCCTTTTAAGGCTTCATCAGATATTCAGGATTGCTTTTCCCTACGGTGAGTTGCTGGGACTTTTATCAAGTAGAAACTTGCTTTGCCTGTTGGTTCAGTAATCTATGTTTAAAATTAAAATGAAAGGGTGAGCTTAAACCTTTTATTATTATTTTTTTTTTAGTGTTTTCTTGGAATGTGTCAGTTCCCTTTTGAATTCAGGTTTGTGAATTTTTTAATTGTACAAAAAAAGGAAATAAAATGTTGTAGATTTTCCTTTCCCTTTTGCCTTTTTGGTATAACACAAACTAAACTAATGGTTGGTGGCAGATGATTTATTGGTTTGTTTGTGTGGACTTGCAAGTATTTTCTTCTGTGGTAGACCTTTTTTAAAAAAGAAGCAACTTTTGTTTTATGAAGAACACTCTTAAGTGAAGCTGGTGGGTTTTTTAAAAATTGTGAGGGTCTGATGGTAAAGAATGCAGTGACTAATATGTGTCCAAGTATGTCAACACTACAGAATACAGTGACTGCTTGGTGCCAGTGTTTTGGTTCATGTCATGGAGTCAGCAGTTTTCCCTGCTATTACTTTGGCATTATCATGAACACCATCTTAATATTATTTTTTAAATGGGTTTGACTTCTCAGATCCCCGCAGAAAGGGTCTCTGGAACCACCAGGGGTCCGCAGACCACACTTTGAACACTGCTGAGCTAATACAAATAGTTCTTAATTTTGCTAACTTTTTTTTTTTTTTTTTTGAGAATCTGATAATAGGTGTGGACATTTCCTCTGAAATATATATTTAAACATCAGACTTACATGTACTTTTCCGAGGGCTATGACTTCAGAAGCACTAGCTCGGTGGTCCTTTGTATCAGTCAGCAGGAAGGCTTGCTAAGGCAGGCCGCGGCCACGCTCCCCCTGTTTCTCTGTCAGTGGGTCTGGAGTACTCTGCGAGCTTGTACTTTTTCATCCATCCTGTTTGGGACTGCGTGAACTCTTGCTAACCTGGACTTGGGCATTTTCCTTTGGTTAGGAGACGTCCTGTCATTGTTTCCACGTGCACCTTTCCTCTCTTCCAGTCCTCTGTCTCCTTTACCTCAGTTTCTCCTCCAATGTTTTTCGGGAGAGTTCCTCAACCAGTTTTTCCTCAGGAATTGTTTCCTTTATTTCCACTATTACCCAGTCAACTTATTATATCCTTCATTTCTCCTGTGATGTTTTTCATGATCGTATTTTCAGTTGATTTTACGTGATGGCTTCTTGTTCTCGTGTTTTCAATATTCTCCAGTTTTTCGCTGGCAACACTTAATTTGCCAATTTTAAATATCTTTTTTTGGTCTGTTAATTCTGCTTTCATTTGTTCTGTCATGGTGCTTGCCCTCCTCAGACACATTATTTTCTGCTGTGAGCTTATAATCCCTTGGCAACGACAGCTGCTTGGGCCTGTGTTGCCTTTGAGAGCATGAGTTTGGGGTTCTGGATTTTGGTCCGTGTGGTTGTAGACAAAGAAGGGCGCGTCAGGGTGGAGGCCCTGGATGTGATGACATCCCAGGTGCTCAGGATTCCCCTGACTCTCTCCTGTCCTGTAGGCACATCCTTTGCTTCCCACCTCAGCCAGGTTCCACTGTTCTGCCTTGGTGTTAGCCCTTCTTTTTTGGCTAGAGGCACACTGGCGGTACTGAACTCATGACCCACTGCAGCACAGGGGACAGCGTGTCAGTGGTGAGGGGAAAAGACCCAGATCACTTTCCTCTGTTCTCTGTTCTGACCAGGATAACCGATCGTCTGCAGTTAAGCTGATGTTTCTTCTCACAGTGGCACTCAACCTTTTTTTTTTGTTTTCCTTCCCAAGGAGCTGTGATTTCTTACGTGTTTTTGTTTGTTTTGTATTTTTGTTGTTGTTTACACTGGCTTCTGGAATTTGCGTCTTATCCTTTCGCTTTTGGTGTTTACCCCAGTGTTTTGAGGAAAAACGTACATTTTTCTACCACTTCCTAATGAAATACTTCCTTTTTTAGTGCTTCTTAATGCCATACTTCTTTTCGTCTATCTAACTATAAATGTTTTTCTTTCTAAATCAGATTCTGTAAGATGGAGAAATTGGTCAGAGTCCACCTTTGACAAATGAAAAATATATGCAACTTTATTGCTTTATAGAAGTCATTTTGCAGTTTGCTTTCTAAACTGTTATTTTAGAAGTAACAGGGAATATACTCCCTTTTGCTTAACCATGACTTCTAATCTAATGAAATGTAAAATAGTTCTTTATTTAAAAGCTGATAATAGTTAGAATTGGAGAAGGAAACGGTAACCCACTCCAGTATTCTTGCCTGGAGAATCCCATGGACGGAGAAGCCTGGTAGGCTACAGTCCACGGGGTCGCAAAGAGTCGGACACGACTGAGCGACGGAACGGAACAGTTAGAATTGAAATTAAAAGAAAGTAATAATGACTTTGACTGTTAAGTGGAAAATGTATCTTTCTTTGTCATAGAACATTTCTTATAAAGTAAGCAGAAATCTAATAGGTATCTAGGGATCTGTGTATATTGGACTGCGTCAATTTAACCCAGTGCATAGAAAACCTTTGACGTTTTAAGGAATTATCACAAAACTTCCCCTACCTCCCAGTTTAGAGCATAATATTGTGGCATGTAATTTCCTCCATGCGTGCATGTGTTCTAGGTCGCTTCAGTCGTGTCCAACTCTTTGTGAGTCTGTGGACTGTAGCCCGCCAGGCTCCTCTGTCCATGGGGTTCTCGAGGCAAGAATGCTGGAGTGGGTTGCCAGTGCCCTCCTCCAGGAGATCTTCCCACCTAGGATTGAACCTGCATTGCAGGTTTCTTTACCACTGAGCCACCGAGGAAACCCACAATTTCTTCCATTAAATGTAGTGAAACTGAAAACTTTAAAAAAACAGAACTACCCATCATGTTGAAATGGATCTGCTCTGCTGGGTGTCCTCCTAATTTTGAGGCTGCCTCCTGTACATCAGCCAAGATACAGGTGTGAGTCAGGCTTTTTTCCTTCTAGTTTTATTGAGATAAAGTTTACTTTATCCCACTGTATAGTTTTTAAGATGTATGGCATAGTGATTGATTTATGTATGTCATAAAATGATTACAAGAGTAAGTATAGTGAATATTTGTCATCTCATATAAATATAAAATGAAAAAGAAACAGATGTTTTTCCCTTGTGATGAGAATTCTTAGGATTTACTCTTTTAACCTCTTTCATGTGTAATGTGAAGCAGTTGCAACTGTATTTGTTCTGTTGCACATTACATCCTTCATACTTACTTATAGCTGGACTTGTCCATACTGACAGTCTTTATTCAGTCCCCCTCCTGCACCCCCACCCCATCTTTGATAACCACAAATGTGATCTCTTTCTCTGAGTTTGTTTACTTTTTAAATACAGTTGACCCACGAACAATGCAGTGAACATAGTGCTGCAAAAAGATATTTTTTTGAATTAGTGTTTTAGTTTTGTTCAGAAAAATACCCAGAAGTGGAATTGCTGGATTGGCTAGTAGGTTTTTTTCTTTTGAGGAAGCTCCATACAGTTTTCCACAGTGACTACACCAGTTTTCATTCCCACCAACTCTACACAGCAGTTCCCTTTTTTCCACATCCTCACCAGCACTTATTATTTGTTGTCTTTTTGATAATAGTCATCCCGAGAGGTGTGAGGTGGTTTTGATTTGTATTTTCCTGATAAATAAGGAATTGAACATCTTTCATGTGTTTCTTGGCCATCTGTACATCTTATTTGGAAAAATGTTCAGATCCTCTACCCATTTTCTAAATCAGTTTTTTTTTTTGGCGTTGAGTTGTAAAAGTTCATCGTATATTTCTGATATTAATCCCTTATCAGATACATCATTTGCAAATATTCCATTCAGTAGGTGACCTTTGATTTTGTTGATAGTTCCCTTCATTGTACAAAGCATCATAGTTTGATGTAGTCTCATTTGTTTATGTTTACTTTTGTTTCTCTCACCTGAGGAGTCATAACTCCCAAAATATTGCTAAGACTGAGGTCAGAGAGTGTACTGCCTGTGTTTTCTTCTGGAAGCTTTATGGTTTCAGGTCTTACATTTAAGTCTCTAATCCATTTTGAATTTATTTTTGTACATAGCCTGAGAAAGTAGTTCACTTTGGTTCTTTTGCCTGAAGCCATCCAATTTTCCCAACATCATTTATTAATTTTTAATTCAGTACAGTTATAAATTACTGTGCTTAATAGACCTTTAGAGATGCTCACAGATACCTGAAACTACTGGTATTAAATTGGTGAATAAGTTTGTTGGCTGGGAAAGAAAAGTTACTTTAGAAACCTTTCAGCTATTGCATAAATGTGTCATGGCTGAATTTTGTTTTGTCGGGCTTCCCTGGTGGCTCAGAGGTTAAAGCGTCTGCCTCCAATGCGGGAGACCTGGGTTCGATCCCTGGGTTGGGAATATCCCCTGGAGAAGGAAATGGTAACCCACTCCAGTATTCTTGCCTGGAGAATCCCATGGATGGAGAAGCCTGGTAGGCTACAGTCCACGGGGTCGCAAAGAGTTGGACACGACTGAGCGACTGAACGGAACGGAACAGAATTTTATTGTCATTGTAAGAGCCTTGTTTTGTTTTGTTTCCTTTTTTTGGTGGGGGGGGCGGGGAGGGTGGAAATAGATTGGTATGCTTAAGAAAATAAGCAGGTTATTCTGATATTTTAGGTTCAAGTTCTTCCTAATGGTTTTAGAGAAAACAGTGAACACATCTGTCACCAAGTAACATTTTATCTTTCCTAACTTTCTGTTATTTCTTCTGTGTCATTAAAATAGATATAATACATATATATACATATATATATATATATATAAATTCGTGAGTTGTTTTTCTAGACAGTTCCAAACTTATTGTTACTTTGAGAGTCTTTTGAGTACAATTTTTTTGCACTTAAGGAAAAAATTATAAATGTGAGAGATGTGATATAAATTTTCTCATTGGTTTTATAAGTGTAGATCAATGAATTCAGCAGTTCAAATAATGTACAGCCTTGTGACTTCGCTGACAATCCAGTTAGGTCGAAAATGTCTTTAGGCTATGATTTTGCTGCTATAAATAAAAAAAAATCACTTTTAAATACTCCAGATGCCTTAGGTTTTTCTCCTTCTATTAAATTTTAGAATGCATAGTTGTTAGTTACAAGATTTAATATTGCCCAAGGTTGTTCCTTTGAGGCTTTAATTTTAAGCAGTTTAAAATGCTGAACATAAGTGAAACAATTTTCTGTCTCTAAACTCAGGCCTAGTGAATAGATACCAATGACCTTACATTTGATATTGAAACATTTTTGAGAGACTTTAATTGAAACTCTAACATTAGAATAAGAAAATTGTTCTGGATATTGGGTGTAGATAATGTGTTATCAATTTAGGTTTTCCTCAGTGCCAGTACAATGCTTTCCACATGAAATATTTTTAGAACTTTATGAGTATGTAAAATAATGTAATTGTCTCTCACACTCTTTAGCGGAAAGAAAGTGCTAAAATTTATAAAAGAAGTTCATAAAACTTAGTTTAGTTGAAGAACAATTCATCAGGGTGAACTTTTTATTGCTACTTGCTTGCCCTGCTCAAATTCAGATTGATTATTTATGACTCAGAGGTTCTGTGCGATCTGGTTTTACTGATTTCCCCTAATGCACCACTGCCCCTTCTACCACCAAAGCAACAAAAACCTTAAAATACCCAATAATCCTTGAAAAATAGGGTATTAATGGAGAAAAACACAAAATAGAAGTACATATGAGATCTGAATTGAAGGAAAGGAATATCACACCCATGGATTAGAAGACTGACTATTCTAAATTTGAAACTTTCCAGAATTAATTCTAGAAAGGGAACATATCTCAACATAATAGAGGCCATATGTGACAAGTCCGTAGCTAATGGTAAAAAGACAAAAGTGTTTTAAGATCAGGAACAATTTAAGTGTATCCACTCTTGCCACTTTTATTCAACATAGCATTAGAAATCCTAGGCAGAGCAATTAGACAAGAAAAAGAAAAGTCATCCAGATTAAAAAAGAAGAAATAAAATTGTCATATTTGCAGATGATGCTATATATAGAAAATTTGAAGGCTCTATCAAAAAGGTTTAAATAAGAAAATTCAATAAAGTTGCAGGATATAAAATCAATATATAAAAATCTGTAGGCTTTCTTTACACTAATAGAGAAATTAAGAGAATAATCCCATTTACAAATGTTAAAAAAAAAAATCTAGGGTAAATTTAATCAAGGAAATGACCTGTATATTGAAAACTATAAGATGCTAATGAAAGAAATTGAAGAAGACAAATAAATGGAAAGATAGTCTGTGCTCGTGGATTAAAATAATTAAAATTGTTAGAATGTCTGTACTACAATGTAGCAATAAAGATTCCAGGCAACCCCTGTTAAAATTCCAATGGTATATTTCACAGAAATAGAACAAAACAGTTTTCAAATTTGTATGGTATCACACAAAAGATTCCAAATAGCCAAAGCAATCTTGAGAAAGAAGAACAAAGGTGAAGATATCACACTCTCTGATTTCAAACTATATTAAAAAGCTAACTTAATAAAAACAGTATGATATTAGCATAAAAAAGGACATATAGCTCAATGGACAGAATAGAGAGCCCAGAAATAAACCCATTCATATATGGTCAATTAATTTATGACAAAGGAACCAAGAATATACAATGAGGAAAGGACAGTCTCTTTAATAAATGATGTTGGGAGAATGTTCATCTACATGCAAAAGAGTGAAACTGGACCACTATCTTACACCATACAGAAAAATTAACTCAAAATGGATTAAAGACCTTAGTGTAAGACCGAAAACCATAAATCTCCTAGAGGAAAGCATAGGTAATAATCTCCTTGACATAGCTCTTGGTGATGATTTTACAACTCTGACACCAAAAGCAAAGCAACAAAAGCAAAGCTAAGTGAGACTACATTGAACTAAAAGCCCTCTGCATAGCGAAGGAAACCATCAACAAAAATGAGAAAGCAACCTACTGAGTGGAAGAAAGTATTTGTGAATGATGTTTCTGGTAAAAGGTTAATGTCGAAAATATACAAAGAACTCATGTTGAAAACAATGTTGAAAGAATGTGTGTGTGTGGGTGAGTAGATTGACTTGAGTAATTAGTCAGAGTCTCTGCAAGTTATCTTTGGACCAAGAATCGGATGACAGAAGGAGCTAGGCATGTGAAGATCTGGGTCTTCAGGCAGAGCGCACAGCAAGTACAAAGCCCTCTAGGCTGAAATAAGTTTGTCATATGCAGGGAACAGAAAGTGACAGACAGGGTTGGTAAAGCTCAGTGAGATCGGAGAGGTGAGAGCGGCCAACTCACTTGAAGGTCATAAGGAGGTTTTATTATGTGTGTTACTGGAATCCATTGCAGGATTTTAAGCAGGGGAGTGACCTGATCTGATGCATGCCTTGAAGACACACTGTCTGCTCTGTGAAGGATGAATTGTCAGGCAGCAGATGTGACAGTAGAGAGACGAACAAAAGGTTTTGTGCTGAAGTCTAGACAAGAGATTGTGGAGCTTGAAACCAAGCTGGTGGCCCTGGGGAGTAGGCAGGTTTGAGATGTGTGTTTGGAAGTATAGTTCACGAGTATCAGAACTGAGGGAAAGAATTCTTCAACAATAAAATGTGGAAAGTGCTTGTCACAGGATGTTATCACAGGAGCTAATGCTTGTCAAGCATTTGGCATTCTTCTTGTCAGAAAAAAGAGCTTACTAAATGTTAGCTACTTACCATTATTATTGCTATTTTTATTGTCAGGAATAAGGCATGTACTTTAAGCAAAAAGAATTTTTCTGTAAGAAATTTTCTGTAAGTTAAATTATACCTTTTGTACAACTCTCAGTTTTGGAGTCTCTTCTAATAGCACATACTGTTTTGTTGGTAAAGATCAGAATATCACACTGTCTTGATTTTTAACAGCCTCTGTTGGATCAGAGAGAGATGGTTCATTGGTTTTTCTCTTGTGCTTTGTAACACTAAGCCATAAAGATATGTATAAGTAGCAACATTATTCCTTTTAAAAATTGTGACCTAACTTTTTTGACATGTGCTAGCTTGGTGGCACATGACAGAAGGAGCTAGGCATGTGACACTGAATAGGACACTAAAAATCTTGTGTGGGTCTGTAATGTTTTCACTTAGAAGCTATTTCCTGTGAATTAATTTATAGGTAAGTTACTGTGTAGTCAAATTCTGTGCAGTTCTTTAAACCAGCCCTAATTATTATTTTTATTTTGGTTCTTTAGACCCCCCCAAAAATCAATTACAGAGATAATTGCTACAAACCTTGGTTATGAAACAAAGGCCTTGTATGACCATTGTAGATAATGAATTTTCTTTATGTATAAAAAGTAATGCATATGCATTAAACATGGATAGAGTGGTGAATGACCAGTTATGAATTGTACTTAATAGTACGGGTAGAGTACATGTTTTGATAAGCTTTTTATGTATGGTTTTCTAAATTACAGTACTTTAAATAGGGGATTAATTTTTTTGTGGGTAACACTGATTTAATGCACTTTGATACAAAATCAAATTAGATGATTTCATAATTGACACATAAAATGTATCTTTACTGATTTTGGCTATTCACCTCCACCTATTTAAACTTGTATGTGTACACATACATATATTTTATGCATAATTGTGTTTTATGTAATAAGAAAAGAGATAATCAAAAAGAAGAAAAAATTCCATGTTTCTACTACCTAGTGATTTAGTCTCATTTCCTATCCATCTGTATTTCAAATATCATATTTTTTCTGCTATATTTTGTTTTATATATTTGCAATCCAAAAGGCTAATTGAGGGACTTCCCAGGAGGCCCAGTGGTTGAGACGCTTCTACTGCAGGGAATGCAGGCTTGATCCCTGGTCTGGGAACTAAGATCCCACATGCAGCATGGCACAGCCAAGAAAGAAAGGAAGGGAAGGAAGAAGGGAGGGAAGGTGTAGAAAGAATGGAAGAACCGATTGGTATATAAGAAACAGTTTCTGTGTTTGAACTTTTTATAATATTGTGTATGTGTCTGTGAGAGTGGGTGGTGGGTTCGCGATACCTTTTTTTTTTTTTACTCTGGTAAAATATAAATTTAAAATTTTTATTTATTTTAAGCAGTTTAAAAATAAAATGCCATTTTGCCATTTTAAAATCAGAAACTGTCATTTTATCATTTATGTAACAGAATATTATTGGGCATCTAATCTCCATGATTTTCTATAAATAACATTATGATAAACAGTCTTGATACAAAATCTTTGTCCATGGATAAATCATCTTTTAAATGATAAAAATTGAAAAGTGGTATTTTGAGTCAGAGAGTATATTTGTTTAAGCCTATTCATGATAATGCTACATTTTTTTCTAAGATGTGGCACCATGAGACTTCCCTGGTAGTCCAGTGGTTAATACTTGCCTTCCAACGCAGGAGGTGTTGGTTCAATCCCTGGTCAGGGAACTAAGATCCCACATGCCTCCAGACCAAGAAAACAAAAGGTAAAACAGAAGCAATATTGTAACAGATTCAATAAAGACCTTTTAAAAAATGACCCACATCAAGAAACATTAAAAAAGAATGTGGTACCACTTCATATATTCACATTATTAGTGTGAGAACACAACTCCATTTCATCACTTTCTTGCTGATACCAAGCATTTTTGTTTTTACTTCATTTATTAGTGAAGAAAGGAAATTAGTCCTCAAACACTGTTAGTGCATTAGAGAAATGTGAATTTGCATGCAGGCTTTACTCAAATATATAAAGCAGGAGACTTTTTCTTGGCCTACTTTCCTGGAGTGAATGTATTTCTAAAGATAGTGTAAAGGACATATATTGAAATAAATCTTTTTTTGGTTTCTATTTTATACATAATTCTCATTTATTTAGTTAATATATGCATAAAATGAAAGAAGATATGACCATTACTGCTTTCCAGTGTTAAAATGTCATTTTCTAACAACACTACTTGGTAAGTAATAGCATGGAGGCAGTGATACCTAGCTGGCAAGTCCTAATAAAATTTAAAGTAGGAAAGGAAAGATCATTAATAAAAGTATTAAGCTGGTAAAGATAAAAATGCTAATATTTTCAGTAATCTTTTTTTTAACCCATTGCAGTATAGCTTAAAATTTCATCACAGTACTATGATGACCTTCAAATTGTCAAAATGGCTATTTTTTTCCATTCTCCATTATCTCACTAAATACTCATCATGCTGGATTTGGCATAATATTGTTGCACTTTAACATCCATAATGTGTTTTCTTGGAATTTCTTACCATTCTCAGTGTTTGCCTAGTCTGTACAGTGCTTTAGATTTTTTTCTGGCTCTTCTAACAACACCCTCTATTACCACCATTTTTCTCTCTGAAAATTGTGATGCTTTTCACCAGTGTTCTGGTTCTGTATTTCCAGAAGCCTGTGTTCTCACTTGTTTGTCCTAAAATTCCCTCAAACTCAGTAAATCCAAATTTGAATTGTAACTGCACGTTCATTTAGTTCGGGTACCAGTCCTCAGAGTAGATATTATGGCATTACCTTTAGTTCTTCCTTTTCAAATATCTTGTAACCGAAGAGGAATTGTGCCTCATTCATCCTGCATTTTTAGCATGTAATAGGTGTTGAAAAAATGTTTTGGGAAGGAATTGCCCAAACTAAAGGAAGAGCTTCCTTAGTTCTCAGTTCTGTGAGATGGGAGAATCTATTTGAATGGCATCTTTTTTTTTTTTTTTTTTTACTTTTTTGCTGTAGAACATAGTACTTCAGTTGTTCATATTTGTTGATATTATTTTTAAAGGAATTCTAATGGTTCTTTTTACAAAACTGATTTACAATATATTTTCCTTATTTCCTTTTAGGTTTTGGAAGAAAGGACGTGGTAGAACACTTACTGCAGATGGGTGCTAATGTACATGCTCGTGATGATGGCGGTCTCATCCCACTTCATAATGCGTGTTCTTTTGGCCATGCTGAGGTTGTGAGTCTGTTACTATGCCAAGGAGCTGATCCAAATGCCAGGGATAACTGGAACTATACCCCTCTGCATGAAGCTGCTATAAAAGGAAAGATCGATGTATGTATTGGTAAGTGTTATCTGGTGATATCTAAATTGTAATAATACAATTAGATATAATACATTGTAATAATAAATACATTGATAATTATATATATATATATATATATAATTATATATATATAATTATATTATATCAATGTAATATAATACATTGATATAATAAATTGTAATAATACAATTTAGATATAATAACATTTAAAATAAAGGTTTACCCTTCCTTGTTTTTTATTATAGTGGAAATAATGTTTCCTCAGAATAAAGAACACTTTGTTACTGCTTATAAGTAATTCTTTTCCATCAAAGGGGAAGTAGAGAGCTGGAAATCTAAAGTTGGTTAGGAACAAGATTCACAATATTAACTCTCCAAATGTAAGGCAAATGCCAGCTGGTGTGGAACTAAATTTTGATGGATTACTGTTATCAAATTTAGTTAATTTACAGTCTTTAAAAGTCTGAAAGTTTTCCATCCTAGCATCAATGAGAACCATTATAAAGTACAAGTTCTTACTGAATTGGATGACATATTTGGATGTTCAGGTTGATTCAAGGAAAGTCATCTAGTACTAAGGCAAAACCTTTTTCTTTATGTTGCTAAAATTGAGCACCAGCTATTTTATTAGCCCTGGAAAAGCTTTGAGTGATTCGAATACAACAATTCAAGGCTTAATATTTTCAACAGAGTCTAGAGAAAAAGCAATTTCAAACAGAATTGAACTTTTCAATGATTTTAAGTATTGTGATTATATGAAATTGTATTCAATCAGCATTTCTTTCTCCTTTGTATGTTATATCTAAATAGGCATCTATTTTAGACTTTGCTTTATTGTGTAAAATCTTTCATTTTGAAATCTAAAACAGGCTTCTAGAGAACAACTATAGTGTCTCCTGAGTGTATCATCTCTTTCTGGAAACTCAGGATGATGGATATTTGTTTAGCCTTTGGCGGGTTGATTTACAAATTGTTATCTTCTTGATTGGCACCCATTTCAGTATAATTGGCTATTTTTCTGTTAAAACTCAAATAAATATGTCACATTTAAAGATATAGAGGTGGTGCCATTATTAAGATTTTCTTCCACTTCATAGCCATCTATTCCAGCTTCAAATATATTTTTTAGTTTTCCTCAAATTATTGCATTGTCTGACAAAACTTCTTTATCCTATTCTCTGTCATTATCCTTTATTACTTCACCAGCCAATTTTACCAAATGAAATTCAAGGTCATTTCAACATGACTCTTGAATACCCTATCCTTTTTGATCTTTGACATTTTCCACTTTCACTTGATTCTCCCATCTCCTCCTAAGTCTCTCACTGAAACAGCCATGTCCTAGACTAAGTCATTCATAAAACTAATCTGAAAAGCTTGAGTGTACCACATAGTCTCTGATTACTAAATCTCTTAAGTTATTTATGATAAGTTACTATGTGATAACTGTTACTGAATTTGACGTGTACTCTTACCAAATCTTCTAGACCTTCAACTTCCCTACTCTCATTCTTGCTTGCTTCATTTTGTCACATCCATTGGATTTTTCTGTTGTTATAGAATTTTACACAATTTTCACCTTCTAGTGAATTATCTCTTTGGGCTGAAGTGTTCTATTTTCCTACCTGTACCTCTTGAATTTTTCATTCTGTCGCTGCTTTTAAGAAAATTTCCTTTTATGTTGTCTTTGCGAGATTATTGTACTTACCAGTAAACCACAGATCTTAAAAAATCATATTGCTTTATTATATTTGACTCTTTAGCACTCTTTACATAATAAGAGGCATTTATTATGTATTTTTAACTTTTTGTTTTGAAATAATTATAGATTCATAGAAAGCTCCAAAAATAGTACAAGAAGGTCCATGTAACCTTCTAGTTTCACCCTTTGGTTACATCTTACAGCATCATAATACAGTATCAAAAATGGGAAACTAGTGTTGGTACAATGTGTAGAGTTCTGTGCCACTTAATCACATGTTCAGATTCATGTAACTGCAGTCGAGATACAGAACATATTATTGGAAGCTCCCCCACATTCAGTTTATTTATGAAAGAAAGTGAAAGTATTAGTCGCTTAGTCATGTCCAATTCTTTGCGACCCCGTGGACTGTAGCCTGGGTAGGCTTCTCTGTCCATGGGATTCTCCAGGCAAGAATACTGGAGTGGGTTGCTGTTCCCTTCTCTAAGGGATCTTCCCGACCCAGGGATTGAACCCACATTGCAGGCAGATTCTTTGTCATCTGAGCCACCAGGAAAGCCTACTTATAGCCTACTTTTATAATGATCTACTCCCCATCCCAGATCCTTAACCCTTATCAACCAATAATGTGTTCATCTGTATAATTTTGTCGTTTTGAGAATGCTATAAGCGGAATCATACAGTATGTATTTTTTTGAGATTGGATTTTTTTTTCTTGTTTGCCTTCCAGATCTTTTTTAAAATTGCTGATTATTATGCCATGGTTTTGATGTACTGTAGTTTAGCATTCACAACTGAAGAACGTTTTGGTTGTTTCCACTTTTTGGCTATTAGAAATAAAGCTCCTGTGAATATTTGTGTGCAAATTTTTATGTAGAGATGAGTTTTCTTTTCTCTGAGATAAACGCTTTAGAGTGTGATTGCTGGGTAATATATAGATACTCCTATATTTATATACAAATATAAAACATTTTTATAGTCAAATATAAACTATGTTTAGGTAATTGACTTTCGTCAAATTGTTGTTATTCTTCATTAAGGATGAGTTGTTGAATATTGGTCCTGAGCATGCATTGACTTCTGGTTATGGATTGTCTATAATGAATGGACTGTCAAACATTTTTTGTTGGTACTTGTAGATTAAACCCATGAGTTCTGTCATGAATTGTAGAGTTGAGATAGGGAGGGAAAGGAAAGAAAAAGGTGATGCTGGTAAATCTACCAAAAATTGCTGCGGTTAGATGATATATAATTCACTGTTTTCTCTTGAAGACAACTCAAAGTACTTAACCAAAGTTCTTCACTAATGTTTATATCCTGTGCATGAAATGGATCATTCAAATTTCCTACCATTTTGCTAGTAAAGAAAGGAGAAAACTGTTTCTTTGCCACAGTCTCTAGAGCTGATATAAAGTTGTTATAATAAAAAATGTTTTCTTGACTGAGAATGAAAAGTTCTCTCTGCTTAGTGAGATTTATTTAAGAGTGTATTTTAAGCCTAAAAAATTAATTTCATTCTTTAAATGTGCCAAACATTCTTCTTTATTCTTAGTGTTTTTTTAGATCATCAAATATTTAACAAATTTAAAGTGGCAATCTTTACCTTGCTTTAGAAAAACTTAATCTGTTCACTAAAGCTTAAACTAAGTCTTTATTATTATAACTCACTCCTAAAGTAATCTTGCTTTCATGATTTCCAGGAATGATTTCTATTTTCTGTGTCTTCTATCTAGAAAGATACACTTTCCTTGTTCAAACTCTAGTTTAAATTATCTGTTCCACGTACTCATGTTTCTCTTTAAATCGTATGCTGCTGCTGCTGCTAAGTCGCTTCAGTCATGTCCGACTCTGTGCGACCCCATAGATGGAAGCCCACCAGGCTCCCCCATCCCTGGGATTCTCCAGGCAAGAACACTGGAGTGGGTTGCCATTTCCTTCTCCAGTGTGTGAAAGGGAAAAGTGAAAGTGAAGGCGCTCAGTCGTGTCCAACTCTTAGCGACCCCATGGACTGCAGCCTACCAGGCTCCTCCGTCCATGGGATTTTCCAGGCAAGAGTACTGGAGTGGGGTGCCACTGCCTTTTCTGCTTCAAATCATATACCCCTTTACTAAATTACCTGATCACTTCCATGGTCCTTTGATTAAAAAGTCCTGGAACTTGAGAGTGTCACGGGATTGGGAGCTGAGGAGGGAAGAATGGGACCACTTCTGATACATTCTTGTCTTTTGTTATTTCAAATATAGTATATTGAAGATGAACAGCTTTCTGGGTTTATTAGCAAGTACAATGATATTAACTCATTTTTCTGGCCATCTAGATTTATGCTGTCTGATATTGTAGCCAATAAGTAAAACCTGGTTAAAATGTAAAAAATTTTAAATTTGATTCTTCAGTTGCACTAGCCACATTTCAAGTGCTTAATAACCATACCCGTCTATTGGTTACTGTATCAGGGTGTGTGAATATTGAAATCTCCATCATTGTGCAAAGTTCTGTCAGATAGTGCTGTAGAGTCAGTGTACCTGTGTACATAGTCCTTTAATAAGATCATTCCACACATGTCATTTTCTTATTTTTTCACTTTGTGTTATGACCGTATTTCATTATCAGTGAATATTTTTTTATCTAACCTCACTTTTAAAGGCTGTCAAGAATTATATAGAAATACCACGTTTTAAATTGTTCACCCATATTAGGCCATTTAGAAGATTTCTGATTTTTCACTATTTTATAAACAGTACTATAGAGAATGTCATTTTCATTAATCACATATGTAAACCCTGATTACTTTTAGGAAACTACTGGAAAGCTAGAGCTTCATAATAAGAATCAAAGAAATATAGCTGCTGGAGAACTTGACTAGGGCTCTGGATTTAGCTTGTCACTTTATCTATCCATATGTCATCTATAAATGAGCTCGGTTAAGAAAAGTCATTTCCCACACCTTTCTTACTCCTTGCAAAAATTCTTTGAAAATTCAGTGAAGCCTTGAGAATTTGATTCGTTTGCCTTTGTTTCATTATTCCGTCTCTTGCCTCTTCCTCCCAGAGTACCTCCCTTTGGCATTTTTAACATCCATTTTCCATATAAAAACTGAATTGGGATCTTTTAAACAAGTCTCAGTGTAGCATTTTTGTAAAAGTAAAAAGTTGGCAAAATTCCATACTTGTATCCTTCAAAAGGAGAAGAGCCAAAAATGATAGTAATTTTTCCCTTCTGAAATAATCCCTGCCTGACACTGAGCACCATTATGTTGATGACTTGCCCACTGATTTCAGCTGCATTCAAGAAGGTTAGTGTTTTTGCATTTACCTGATAAATTTGGGACTACTTTAGTAGGCATTCTGGTTAATAGTGTTAAATATATATATTTATGTAGAGAGTTTATTTGTTCATTGTATTCTATTAAAGTTTCCAGAATGATTACCTTCATTCTCATTTAAGAAATATATCAAAGATGCTTAAATTAGAGGGGAAAAGGTCAAATAACAAAAGAATGACTGAAAAAGACCTCATACATTTTTTAAAGTGAGATAATGCTTCACTTAATACTCAAGACTGTCTGTTAAGGAAATTAATTATATGCTTGCATTTACTTTTAGGTTAAACCTGGTCATTCAGGTAACCTATGGAGTTCATTGAGATGCATGGCTTAAGCTTGGGGTTGTATGAAAGTGGTATTTGAGGCAAATGGCTCATGTACCCATTTGGCTGTCTCTTTACATGATCACCATGTTCTCTGAAATGCGTGTGATAGTTGTAGTTGTGATATTATTTAAGAAATTGTGTCCTTGCTTTGTACAGCTCCCAGGTAACTGAGATTTCAGAGGGCCCAAATTGGAGATAAAGATTTACGGAGTCCTTCTCACTTCTCTTTCTCACTGACCAAGCTAGAAGTTGTTAAGTATAATAATTGCAGTTTCAGGGCTTCAAAAAATTGTTTAGTTTTTCAGTTATTTAAATCTGCTAATTCTGTTTTTTTAAATGGAGTGGGTGTTAGACTTATCTATAAACAGAATCCGGGATTAAGAATGTCACTTTATTGTGAGTTGTTTGATAGTCTGCCCTCAGGTATGACAGTCTAAATAAGACATTAAGAAATGCCACAGTGTGTCCAAATATATATTTATTTTGTGTCAAGCCTGAACTTTTCTATATTCGCTGTGGTATAAATAATCATGGTTAGAGACAGAGGGTGTATATTTTATTTTGCCTTTGGGGGCACCATTTTGAGTGTTGATCTTTTGAAAGAATTTACTTGAATGTAAGGATGGAGGTAACAAGAGCAAGAAGTATTCTAGTGGGTCTTCTGAAATGAAACCCTGGTGTCTTGGTGTTCTTGCAGAGTTGTGGTTGCATGTTGATGGAATTAGGACAAGGTCATTGGTCATTGGAGGAAGGTATTTAGGACAATGCATAGATGCCCCCATTAGAAGTCATATAAAGGAAAGAAAGCTTGAGTTACAGTTCTGGGGTGATCTTGACTTGTACTTGTGTAGAATGATCTGGCAGAAATTAAATGCTTTTCTTTAGAATTAAGTGTGAATTCTCTTTTACCACAAACAGTTTAATTGCATTGAGCCTCAATTTCTCATTTATAAGGCGGGCATCAGACCTGCTGCACTGGGTTGTTAACTGAAGTTAACTGAAATAATAAAGCAGGTAGAGCCTCAGCAAGTGCTTGCTCCCTTCTGCTTTCTTTCTCCCTTGGGTGGCAGCATAAGATGTCCTCAGAGATCATTTTTGTATTCTGACCGTCTGTAAAACCCTAATGAGAGATATGTGGCTCTTTGTTGCCATCAGTGTGAACTCATTTGTCTTTTGTTTCAGATTCATTGTAACTGTGTAAACTTGAATTATGATTTGATGAGACATGAATTTTTTTTAATTGCAATTTTGGTCTTTTAACTTAGCAGAGACATTGCAGATAGGAAAATGGAAAATCATTGTAACTTAAACCTTTCCCCACAAATATTTCAATAGCAGTTGTTTGAAGTTCTAGTGATTTGCTGTGACTGAGTAAAAAGTCTATGAAGGCTTGACAGTTGTAAAGAAGTGTGAACAATGATAATTTTTTAAAGGCAAATTAATTATGAGGAAGTAGTTCTTCAAGCTATTGGAGGGCATCATAATTGGCTGTTTCTGAAAATTGCAACCCCCTAGGAATGAGAGACGGAGAAGGCAATGGCAAGCCACTCCAGTACTCTTGCCTAGAAAATCCCATGGATGGAGGAGCCTGGTAGGCTGCAGTCCGTGGGGTCGCTAAGGGTCGGACACGACTGAGCGACTTCACTTTCACTTTTCACTTTCACACATTGGAGAAGGAAATGGCAGCCCACTCCAGTGTTCTTGCCTGGAGAATCCCAGGGACTTGGGAGCCTGCTGGGCTTCCATCTATGGGGTCACACAGAGTCGGACACGACTGAAGTGACTTAGCAGCAGCAGCAGCAGCAGCAGGAATGAGAGAAGGGAAAGAGCAAAGGAAAAACTAGAATCAAAGAAAAAGGCATTCTCTTCCTCCTGAACGTGGGCTAAAGGAGCTAAGGTGGGAGAAGTGTGACTGAGTACTGTCGTTAAGAGTATCACTCATAGGATAATTTATTGAATCTAATACAAAATAAGTTGCATTTAAAAATTATTTATTTCCCAAAGAATGAAAACTTAACAGTTATGTTCTTTTCCTCCTTCAGATTGAAAGTACAGCAGTGTATTGAAGTTCCAGTCATTTGAATTCTTAGGGACATAGGAAAATAATAAAGTTGTGATATTATTGAAGAAACTGAAATTCAAAGCAGAATCAGAATATTGCAACATCGGCTCAACCCTATGTTCTTTGTGGAAAATATTTTAAAACGTGTGACTTTAAACCTTGTGTCTAGTAGCACTGAAACTGAATTGGTCTTAATATTTTTTACTAATGAGGAATTTCCCTGGGAATACTAGTAAGTCCTTGAGGCCTTACTCGGCCCTTGACAATTTAGGGATGGATTCAGAAAACCGTGTATCTGACACTTCACTTAGGGACAGATTGGGAAGCAGCTCTTGCATATGGGTGCTGTCCCTAGAACTGTGAGATTTCTGTCATCGTGTTATAACCTTGAGGGCTTCCCGGGTGGTGCAGTGGTAGAGAATCCACCTGCCAATGCAGGCAGGACACACGGGTTCGGTCCCTGGCGGTCTGCGGTTTAGGGGGTCTCAAAGAGTCGGACACGACTGCACACCCATGTTATAAACTTATTTGGTCAGACTGAAATGTCTGCTTTGTCCCTTAATTTTATCTAGTATTTTATCTAGCTGAGTCTAGTCAAGTATTAGTACTCTTCTAAGTACAAGCAAGCATAAAACAATACTTGGGCACAGATTCATTGTTCCTAGGGCTGTTACCAGTTTGCCTTTATTTTAATCAACTGGTTTTTTTTTTTATTTTACCACCTTCTGTGTTTGCGGTTCTGTTTTTGAAAGCAGATGAAAAGCTGATTGAAGGGACAGGGTTTTTACTGAATTCCTATTATGTCCTAAGAACCAAGCTAGGTTTATATATATATTTATGTATTGCTGTCATAATTGAACCTATGTATATAAGGTTTATAATTGAGACTATATATAAACCTTATATATAGTCTCAATTATGACAGCAATCCTTGGTGGAAGGCAGTGTTTTATGAAAGAGGAAATTGAAATCTACAGAGGTGAAGTCATTTGCCTCAGGCCAGACAGTTGCTAAGTAGAGCGCAGTCTCCTCAAACGCAAATTCGTCTGACTTCTAGACAGGACTTTGTTTTAGACTTGATTCCCTAGGGTTTCCAGGTAGAAAGGAGATATGCCTTGTCATAATCACTCTTATATATATTCTACCACCTGCTTTATCTTAAAATAAATTGTGGTTTGTGTAAGAAGATAAGACTGATTACCCACATGTATTGGGGCCTGCCTTAACTTCTTATTACAAAAAAGGATATAATTGAATTGGATATTAAAATCTGCTATATACACATACAGAATAATACCTCAGTTACTCCAGATGTAACGGGCTTCTTCAAAAATTCTTGGTTTTTTCTATTTATAGGAAGACTGGGTTATAGGAGCAAAATTTAATTGGATGATTCTTTTATTAAAACATTTCATGCCAAAATTTTATCCTAAAGAACTACTCTCTTATGGAAATTTGGTAAAATTTTATTTTCTTGAATTAGTTTCCTAATGTCTTTAAAAAATTCTTATATGCACGTGTGGGCTGTATGTTAGCCACTGTTCTAAGAGTGCCTCAGATATTTATTTGTCCTGCTAATAGCTCCACGAGTAGATACTGTTACTACCTCCTGACTTACAGATGAGGCAGTGAAGGCACAGAGGCGGTGTTGCCTCCGGGGGTCCTGGAACTAGAAGACGGCAGCCCTGGGATTCAAACCCATTCAGTCTGACTCCAGAGGACCACTCTGAACTGTGGTGATTTGCCACTAGCAAGTGAAGCAGCCTTAGCAGAGAATTTGATTTTTTGAACTTAATTTTGCCTTAGTGAACTATCTGCCTTTATGTGCCTCGTTAAATAGAAGCCTATTTTGAATTCATTTATTCCTGTGTACTTCGCAGGAAAAAATAAGAATGTACTTTATAAGAATGTACTTTTTTTCTAAGTTCAAAGGCACATTAAGGCAGATAGTTCATTGAGGTAGAATTAGGTAATATATCACAAATATGTTGACAGAATTCTGAATTTTTGGTGACTTTTATATCAAAGGCAAAGACAAAAGGTGCTGTGGTTAAAAATCTGGACTTTTATACAATAGAAAATTATTTCTTGACAGTCTTAAGACTTGAGAAGTCTCTTAAGTCTTCTTAAGTCTTTACTTAAGGCTTATTCTCCAGTCTCGGCATTATCACAGTTTCTAGATTAATGTATTTATTTTATATTGATCATGTTAATTTAATGCTACTGCCATATTTAATGTTATTCAGTTGATAGAACTGCCTGATTTTTATTTCTCCATTGGTTACAAATTAATGACTTAAACAGCAACTTTAGGAGAAGTATTTGTTTTGGTGAACATACTTGCACAGTGTGCATAAAGATCTTTTTTGTCTGAGGAGAAATATCTCCCTCATTTCCCTCTCATTATAAACATAATATATATTTGTAATAATTGGGGCTTCCCAGGTGGTCAACCTAGATAGTATATTAAAAAGCAGAGACATTACAACCAAGGTCCATCTAGTCAAGGCTATGGTTTTTCCCGTGGTCATGTATGGGTGTGAGAGTTGGACTGTGAAGAAAGCTGATCACCAAAGAATTGATGCTTTTGAACTGTGGTGCTGGAGAAGACTCTTGAGAGTCCCTTGGACTGCAAGGAGATCCAACCAGTCCATTCTAAAGGAGATCAATCCTGGGTGTTCATTGGAAGGACTGATGCTAAAGCTGAAACTCCAATACTTTGGCCACCTCATGCGACGAGTTGACTCACTGGAAAAGACTCTGATGCTGGGAAGGATTGGGGGCGGGAGGAGAAGGGGACAACAGAGAATGAGATGGCTGGATGGCATCACCGACTCGATGGACATGAGTTTGAGTGAACTCCGGGAGTTGGTGATGGACAGGGAGGCCTGGTGTGCTGTGATTCATGGGGTCGCAGAGAGTCGGACACGACTGAGCGACTGAACTGAACTGAACTCAGGTGGTACTAGTGGTAAAGAACCCTCCTGCCAGTGCAGGAGATGTAAGAGACACAGGTTTGATCCCTGGGTCAGGAAGATCCCCTGGAGAAGGGAATAGCAACCCACTCCAGTACTCTTGCCTGGAGAATCCCATGGACAGAGGAGCCTGGCAGGCTACAGTCCATAGTGTCACAAAGAGTTGGACATGACTGAAGTGACTTAGCACGGCATGGCATTTGTAATAAACATTAAAACACTGTAGAAATATGTAAAATAGAAACATATTTTTGTAAGCCTACTCATTTACCATGTATTCTATATAATACTTTAAAATTAAGATTTCTTATTGCTGAGCATGCCCATTGAGATCCGCCCAGGTACTCTAGAACTAATGCCTCTTTCTCCATCATGATTGTTTTTATTGCCTCTTCCTCTTCTCTGGAAAAACTTTTGAAGTCTAGAACAGGATTTTGAGGCAAGCTGGAGCAAATTCTCTCTAATGAGAATTTGGAATTAAGATTCAGATATCATAAGTATATGTATTGTCTGTATCTGAGGGTGATGGCGACAGAGCTGAGAGACAGGGATTGGCAGCAACAGGATAAATTTGGGGACATGTTTCTGCCTTTGCTTTTGATGAGATATCTCTCTTCTTTAATAAATTTTCATGTTGGTTAAGCCAGTTAAATTAATTTTTCTCCCTTGTAATAAATAAAACTGCTCTATTAATATAAAGTCAGTACCCCAAAAATATTTTCATAGGTCACAGCATCTTAAAATTAGAAGAATCCTTAGAAATCACTTTTATATTTACCATTTACTACTATTTACTATTACTTTTTAAAAAGTTATTTACCAGTTACTGTTTTACTAATTTACTATTTGCTTCTTTCTTATTAAGTTATTAAACCACAAAAATCTTCCTTCAAATGAAGTCTAACGCAGTAACCCAATATGTAAAAGTGTGGAGAGGAGAGAAGCAAAGACCTTCATGTATTCCACCTCACACAAGTGCGTGTGTATAAGGGGATTGGCTGTGGGCCCGTGGGACCCTCAGGAGCTGTGGTTTCAGCCAGGAATAGTGTTGCCCATTAAGGAGATATTAGCAATGTCTAGAGATGGTTTTGGTTGTCACAGTGGGGGATGCTGTTGACATCTAGCGGGTGGAGGTCAGGGGTGCTGTTAAACGTCTTCCCGTGCCCAGGGCTACACCCTGTTGTTCATGTTACATGACAATCCAGGCCCAAAGCCAGGGCCTGACTGATTTGATTAGAAAAGATGCCACAAGGCGCTTTTATCGTTACATACATAGATTGTGAAAAGAAGAATAATGGAAGTGTGCCAGCTCCTTGTGGTCCTGTACCATGCACTGCAAAAGATGACAGTGAGAGGGAAGGGCCAAGTGATGGCAGCAGGCACTGCGGGGTGCCCTGTTGCTGAAGCATCAGCAGAAGGGGGAGGAAGAGCGCCCCTACCCTACCTCACCAGGTGCTTCCGTTTACAGTTGAAATGGTAGATTCGCATATCTAGGCTGTTCAAAACAGATTAAACATTTTCCAATAGTTGAATCATGCTTCAGTTTTAATATTTAATTAAAATTAAATATAATCAATAATTCAGATCATCAGTCTCACTAGCCACATTTCAAAGACTCAATATTTGTATTTGGTGAGTGGCTACTATACTGGATGGTGTAAGTCTCGGACACTGGAAAATTACTGATCATCGTAATTTATGGCTAACCAGACCAAGCGAAGACCATGCAACCATGACTTCAGACCTTTTCTCCAGCTTGCTTGGTTCTCTGTTCATTATACTAGAATGTGCTCAGCTGCTCAGTGATGTCTGACTCTTTGTGACCCCATGGACTGTAATCCGCCAGGCTCCTCTGTCCATGGAATGGTCCAGGCAAAATACTGGAGTGAGCTGCCATTTCCTGCAGTATACTAGAATACCTGCTCTTCAGTCTCATTTTAGAAGAGCTTTATTAGCAAGGTCCGTTTAAGCCAGGCACTGTATTTGAGGCTCTCAGAGGTTTCTCCAAAGGGTATTAATTAAGATGGAAGAAGCTTACTTCACTCAGTGAATGTCACTCCTTGTTCAGTGAAAAGATAGACTCCGAGCATCACACACACTCAGAAATCAACGTGAGTCTCGCCTACGTTGAAACTTACTGATCAGCATGAGTATGCTGACAGAGAATAGAACTGGTCACTCTTTCTGAGTCCCAGATTTAATTTGGTATTTAAAACCAGTATTTATCACCAATGAATGTTAAAATTGGAAGAATTTAAATGTTTAGGTTTTTTTTGGAGGTAAGAACTCTGCTGGGAAAAAGATGTATCTTAAGAATTGAAAGGAATTCTAAAAAAAAATATAAAGAGGAAATATTTTTAAAATGAAAATTTTGCAAATGAAAATAAATATTTATATCAAAGGAAGAGTTTTCTTGGATTTGGCTAATCAGACCTTATGTATCTTGGTTCCAGAGTAGTTTTGTAGAAAAACTTTGAATGTATTTAAAGCTGTTAACATTTATTTTAAAATAATTTACTCACATTAAATTTGTCCTGTAGGAATATAGTGTTCTTATAGTTGCAAAAATATAATTTTTTGCTAATATATGTAGAAACAGATTTATAATTAAATCATTGGTTAACATTTGCTATATAGTATAACATATACTGTAGTTGGGTTTCCCAGGTGGTGCAGTAGTAAAGGAACTTCTTGCTAATACAGAAAACATAAGGGACACAGGTTCGATCCCTGGGTTGGAAAGATCCCCTTCATTCCAGTATTCTTGCCCGGAGAAGATTATGGACAGATGAGCCTGGTGGGCTACAGTCCCTGGGGTCGCAAAGAGTCGGACACAGCTGAGGCACTGAGCACGTGCTGTAGTTGGCGTAGTTTCGCAAATTCGTGATATTTACCTCTGATGTGTTGCACTATTACTCTATTAACGTATTGTCTGGAATTATCACCTGTTTTTTATGGTCCGTTCCGTCGCTCAGTCGTGTCCGACTCTATGCGACCCCGTGGACTGTAGCCTACCAGGCTTCTCCGTCCATGGGATTCTCCAGGCAAGAATACTGGAGTGGGTTACCGTTTCCTTCTCCAGGGGTTTTTTATGGTAGTTATTCCTAATTTATATGTGTAATATTTTTTTCTGTATCATTGACTTTATCCTGTTTGAGCTTCTTGAACCTGTAAATTGCTGTCTTTTTTTTTTTGATGTCTTATTAGTTATGGGAAACTTTTAGGCATTATTTCTTCAAGTATGTATGTGTTTCTTTTTTTTTAAGACTGATTACAACTTATTAGACACCCTCACTCCATCCTTTGCCCATGATGATTTCTCCTTGTAGCATTCTTAGAAGTATCTATTGATATGTTTTCGAGGTCAGTAAATTTCTCTTCAGGTGTTTCTAATCTGTGGTTAGATCCCTCTTTGAGCTTTTAAAAACATCAACTTTATTGAATTCTAACATAAAATTAGTTTGATATAATGGAATAAAATGCATCCATTTTAAGTATGTGTATTGATGAGTTTTGACAAATGTATAGGCCCATGTAATCAATACTGTAATTTTGTAGAACATTTTTATCACTCTGAAAAGTTCTCTGGTATCTGTTTGCAGTCAATTTTCTCTTCCCCCTCTACCATCCCTAGAGAACAGTTGATCTGTTTTCTGTCACAGTAGATTAGCTTTCTATTCTAGAAATAGGTTCTTTGCTGTGTGGCTTCTTTTGCTGAGCATGTTTTAGAGATTCCATCCCTCCAGTATGTTGTTGTTGCTTAGTCCCTAGGTCATATCCAGCTCATTGTGACCCCGTGGACTGCAGCACTCCAGGCCTCCCTGTCCTTCACCATCTCCCGGCGCTTGCTCACACTCAGATCCAGTGAGTCGGTGATGCCACCCAGCCACCGCATCCCCTGTTGCCTCTTCTCCTCCTGTCCGCATTCTTCCCCACCATTAGGGTCTTTTCCAATGAGTTGGCTTTTCCCATATGGCCAAAGTTTTGGAGCTTCAGCATCAGTCCTTCCAATGAATATTCAGGGTTGATTTCCTTTAGGATTGGCTGGTTTGATCTCCTTACTGTCCAAGGAACTCTCAAGAGTCCTCTAGCACCACAGTTTGAAAGCATCAATTCTTTGGCACTCAGCCTTCTTTATGGTCCAACTCTCACATCTGTACGTGACTACTGGAAAAACCATAGTTTTGACTATACAGACCTGGCAAAGTGTAAGTCAATAGTTTATTTCTTTTAATTGCTAAGTAGAGTTTTTTTGTATGGATATGCTAAATTTTGCTTATCCTTTCACCTGTTGATGAATATTGAGATGTTTTTCATTTTTTTGCTGTTCTAAACATGCAGTATTCATCTGCAAGTCTTTTGTATGGCCATATTTCTTTTCCTCTTGGATAAATATCTAAAAGTAGGATGTTAGCATGTAAGAGTAGTGTGTATTTCCCTTTGTAAGTAATTGCCAAGTTGATTTCCAAGTAGTTATGTACCACTTTATATGCCCACCAGCAATGTAAAAGAGTTCCAGTTCAGTATATTCTCACTAATACTTAATACCGTTAATAATAAAAGATGGATTACTGCCCATCTTTTACATTTGCATTTTTCTTTTGAATGATGATGTAGAGCATCTTTTCGCGTACTAGTGGTTTGTGTATCTTTTTGTCTTATGCATTGAAGATTACAGCTAGTTAAAATTTGGTTCCATAGTATTTTGCTTTAAAATTTAAAAATTTTTAATTTGCTGAAAAATCTAATAAACTTAATGCTTTGTCTGATTTAATATTAGAAACTCAGTCAAATGAGTATCTCTGTACCCTTAAGAAAGTAAGATGATATTGAAATACTTGTAAAACATTTCAACATAAATATAGCTTCTTTTAAAACTAAATATCTGTTCATTGTGATGAATAGTTTTAGATCCTTAATGTAGCTCTAAAATTCACATAACAAGGAATTTGCCATCGTTTAATAGGTGAATTTCTGCCATTAAAAGTGAAAACTATACAAAATGGTTTTTCATAATTTATATAAAAGCCTTGCTGCATTTTTAGCTTGGAAAATTCACATTGCTTCTATTTCTTCCATCTTCTTAAATCAGTTATTAATGCCTGTACTTAAATATAATTTACCATTATAGCTTTTCATTGTTTTTCTAGGAATTTGATGAGACTTTTTTGCATATATATAAAAATTTTTTTTTGTTGTTTGGAAGAATTAAAATCGTATGAATACTTTATTAGTTCTGAGGAATTAAATGAGTCCATTTCTATCTCTGCTTCATTGGTCACCGGCTGAAAGCTTGCTCTCTGAATCTGGTTTACTATAGTTGAACATTTGTCCCAGAAATAGGAAAATCACATGTCCTTCTTGCCATAGCTCTTTTGAGAATGTCATTTTGAATATTGGGATCTTACCTTAGTTTTAACTCCCTGTTATTATGTATGCTAGCTGCTATATTTTGTCCACTCTTCTAATTTCCGAAGGAGATAAATGAATTTGAGATGTACAGCCTAGTCACTTGGGATTTGAGGTTTGATAATGCCCTAATTGGTTAAAGATATTGTAAAGAGATTTTGAATGTCTCCAGTAGTCTCAGATTTACATACTGAATATAATTCAGATCTTAGTTTTCTGTTTTTCCTTCAAACCTTATTTTGTGTATTGATTGTGTATTTGGGGGACTTTCTTCAGACATATGTGCTACTTTTGAAGAAGAATCTATTACAAAATGAATTTCTTATTGTATTATTTATCTGTAGTCATATTTTATTATTCCTTTTGGTAGCATGGAACTTTGAAAGCAAATTTTGAAGCCTTTAGCATTTAGAGTCCTACTTGTCACCACTTCAAGTACAGACTGACATTCTTGAAAGGCATGGTTGTTATCTTTGCCCTATGTATGTGCTGTTCTTCTGGTATTAGAAAATAGTGCCACACAAATCTTCATGGAGAATAATGTGAAACAGAAATTTGACTTGAGCAACTGCTCAAGTTGACTTTTTGTATGTACCCTACAACTTTCATTGATCTATAGTCTCAACTTTTAGTTTTGTTTTTGTTAGATAGTGTTAGGATAAATAAATCTTTCTTTTTTTCTTTGACTTAAAGCAAGGGAGGAAAAAGGTCTATTTGAGGCAATTCTTTTTTAAGATTTTAGATATTAATGCTTAGACTGTAAATCTAAAAGCATCATCAGGGATTTGATACCATTCTGAACAAAGAAAAGTTAGTCCCTCATTAGTGTCCAACTCTTTGCAACCCCATGGACTGTAACCCCTCAGGCTCCTCTGTCCATGGAATTCTCCAGGCAAGAATACTGGAGTAGGTAGCTATTCCCTTCTCCTGGGAATCTTCCCTAACCTAGGGATTGAACCTCAGTCTTCTGCATTGCAGGTGGATTCTTTACCGTCTAAGCCACCAGGGAAGCTGAGACCATTCTCGATACCTAGAAATCATCTACTTAGGGCTTCCCTGGTGGTTCAGACGGTAAAGAATCCGTCTGCAATGTGGGAGACCTGGGTTCGATCCCTGGGTTGGGAAGATCCCCTGGAGGAGGGCATGGCAACCCACTCCAGTATTCTTGCCTGGAGAATCCCATGGACAGAGGAGCCATGGGGGGGTCCGCATGGGGTCCATCGGGTCACTAAAAGTCGGACACGACTGAGTGACTAAAAACAGCACAGTCCAGCTCCTTCACTTTGTAGACCTGGTAATTGTCTTAAGTTGTATTCCTCAAGCTGTGATTAGGGACCAGTTTTTTTCCTTCCTCAATGAATGGCAGGCCAATAATTTTGTAAACTACAATAAAGACAAAGTACTGGAAAAAGTAATTTTTACATGACATACACAGTTTTAAATGCTTCTTACTTTTTGTGGTTATCTCAGTGTCGATTACGGAGAGTTCTGGGACTAGAACAGTCCATAGACCACACTTGGTCTGTCCCTGCCCACACTTTATCTGTTACTGCCCAAAGTCAAGGTTGGCAAACTGACTATGGGCCATACTCACCCCTTGTTTTTGGTATGTACTTTAAGCTTAGAATTGTTTTTCTATTTTAAGTGCTTTCTTAAAGTTCACCATAATAGTAAATTTTCTTATACATGAAAATTATACAAAATTCAAATTTTAGTGAAGTTTTATTGGAACAGAGCCACACGCATCCTGTAAGTATTGTCTGTGACTGCTTTCCCTCCATCATGATGGACTGAGCCAAGGCTGAGTAGTTGGGGCAGAGACCATGTGATCTATAAAGCCTAATATATTTTCTCTCCGGGCCTTTACAGAGAAAGTTAAAATCTGAAGGTTTGGCTCTAGGACACAGCATAGAATTAATAGTTAGTGCTAGAATTGAGAGTACAAATAAATTTTAAAATGGGCTTTAAATGTTATTATTAGCTGATACGTATTGTCATTCTCAGTGCTTAGTACTTTTGCTGCCATTTTCTGTTCTCATTTAATCTCCTCAGTGCTGTCCTTTTCTAAAAACTTAGGTAAGTTTAGATTTTTTTCTGGTCCAGTTATAGGTACTTGTATTGCTCCTAAAGCTCTTAACTCTACTCAGTATTGTGAGTTTTTTACTCATATCTATCTGGTCAGTTTAAATGGTTTGATATTTGAATTTTGTTATCAGCATCCAGCTTTTTCCCTATTGCTACATAACTCTGCAGTGATATTTCTGTGTGTTCAAGTCCAGTGAATGAAATACATATGACTCAAAAATGTTAAGAAAGCAGATATTTCTAGTGAAAAGATTAATCCTTTAAAAGTGAGCTAAAACAAAACAAAACTGCAGCTAGACTATAATGGCAGATTTCTGTTGCAGATAGCAAAGATATAACAGCTAAGGTTGAGGCTTTAGGTGACTTTTGGAGGATCAATAAGGCTTTCAGTGTTTTGCTTCTGCCACTCATTAAACTGCAGAGTCAAAGCTCCCATCATATTATCGTCAAGGCTTGTTAAACTAGCATATTTCTTTACATCTTGTTTATTTTTTTTTTATGTTTCAATCCATTCTCCCAAATTATCCCACCCTCGCCCTCTCCCACAGAGTCCAAAAGACTGCTCCACACATCCAAGTTTACATCTTGTTTAAAGCATGTTCTTAAGTTCTCATGCAATTTAAAAACAAAACAAAACAGCTTTTCATGGTAGCTGTTATTTCTTTGTTTTCCTACCCTTTGCATGTGATCACTCAAAAACTAGAGTAGTAACTGTCATCTTTACATTTGATACATGAGCCTGCTTCATGATATAGACCCATTACAAGCCAAATCTTCATGTTGGGATTTCTTCTTGGAATAAAAAATTACATAATTGCAGTGAAAGCTTATTCATTATATTATGAAAGAATAAATGCAGTTTGATATTATGGTACTAGCTATTTTGTACTACTTAGCTCTTGTCACTTTATAAACATACGGAAATGAATTATGTTCATTGCTTTCAATCAAGAATGAAATATTATAGACAGTCTTGACAAAATCTCACTGTATCTTTTCAAGCCATGGTTAGTTGTTATTACCCCAAATCTCAAAGTACCCAAGGTTTAGTGCAAGAGATGCTGGTGTACATTGTTCTAGCAGCTGCCTCTCAATCTAGATAAGGCTGTTCCTTTGTACCTTATAATAAAGCCATTGACTAAGTGGCTGTGCATTAAAGGGAGAGGAAAAGCCTTATAAACAGCAGGATTTATTACTTAGTAATATATGAGGATTGCGTTCCCAATATTCCAAAAGATTATATGTACTTTAGCATGAGACTATTAATGAATGAAAATCTGGGACACATGAGTCATTAATGTCTTTAACCATTTATTTGAATTGAATATTTCTGCTTTGTTTTAAATTTATCCTATAGAATGTTGGTAAATGGTAACAGCTCCTGTTCTCTCCAGGAGTACACAAAATCTTGTGTTAAATTTGAACTGTTAGAATAACTTGTGATTGAACATCCCTATACACATACATACCAGATGTATTTGAAATCTTTTGAATTAACAAACAGTGTTCTTTCTTTTGGAAGCCTATACTTCTCAAAATTCTCTGTAGCTACTTTTTTACCCATAATAGCATGTGTAACATTCATTCCTCAGTATATATTATAGTGATCAAATTTCTGATTCTAAAAATTTTTGACGGCTAGAATTATTGTGGAAGGCAGTTGTTTTCTGCAGCTTGGCTGCAAGGAACCCGAGTTGCATGTATTGCTGTGTCTGTAAACTTCCTGGAAGCCAGTCAGTGTGTTCTGGTCTGTTTCCACATATGTAAGCGGTGAGCACTAAAAGGCTTACCCAGTATTACAACCGTTCTGAGGCGAGGAAGCGGTGGGAAGTTCAGCAGTGAAACAGAAGCAGCAACAAGCAGCCACAGTGGTAGGAAAGACAGGGCAGGCTCACCGTGAGCGGATTTCCCAGTGCGAGGCAGCGAGCACACAGCTCCCCATCCTGCCGCCGAAGGAGGCAAACCCAAACTGTCTGTGGCAAGATTTCTCTAGTTTCATGTTTATGATGTTCAGTCACGTGATAATACTGTACCACAAGTTGCCAACTTCGCTGTACTCTAGACAGGAGCCTTTGCTGCAGTGCTTTTTTTCCTCCTTTCTTGCTTTTTCTTCCTTTCCTTTTTTTTCTTGAAAGAGAAAAAAAATCGTGCAATGTATGTTTATGCCTACACCATGCCGAGGCGACACTTACCAGTAAATAATCTTTGTATCCCTGAGGTAAGATACTGTTTCTGCTTTCCCTGCACAGTGCTGCTGCAGCACGGAGCTGATCCAAACATTCGGAACACCGATGGGAAGTCAGCCCTGGACCTGGCAGATCCTTCAGCCAAAGCCGTCCTTACAGGTAAGGAGACAGAGCTGCCCAATTATCCTGTCTACTAGCTGTTAGATCTATCAGCTTGCTTGTATAAAACCTTTATGCTCTGAATTTTATTTTGTTTTTTCCTACTCATAAAAGCTCAAGAAATATATGCCATTACCTCTACTTTATTATTGATTTGTTATATTAACTGTTAACCTTAATTGCTATACTGTCACAGCAGAAGCAATAGGATTGCTTATTCTGCTTAGAACGTCTGAGAATTACAGCATGACATGAAAGCATAATTATTCATATTTTAGACTTTCTTTTTTTATGGTTTAGACCCTCATTTCCTGCACTTCGTCTTCTCAGTTAAATCTTGTGGAGACCTTCACTATGGAGCAAGCAAGGGCATTTCTGTTACTTTATAAAAGTCGCTTTGATCAGGAAGACAACCTGCTGCCTCATTGCTTAGGTCAATAATTAAATAAAATATGGTGCTGCTCCTCCCTTGCCACTCTATTTATATTTTTGATCATTTCTTCTCCCCATGATAACTAAGTCAGTACTTTTTAACTGAGGCCATGCATTGCCTTTTTACTTCAGATAATAAAAATTGGGGCTTAAGTATTGGTTTTAGTAAGGCAGATGTCAAGAGCAGCAAAGAAGGAATGCTGGAATAGAAAGGCTCTCAATGACAACATAGGAAATAATGCTATGAGTGATGTGATATTGAGCAACCATTTTCATTGATCTTCATTCGCAAAATGCTGCGTTGGGTCTATTTTTGTTTTTATTCTTAGCATCTGAGTTCTGCTGCCTTTGCCTTTTACTTAACTGACCTTTGTAATTTGGAGCCTCTTAGTCACTGCAGTGCTAACAGTATTGTTTTAGGTTGCATGAAAGTAAATGACTTTTAGCTTCCTTTGAAATTTGTCCAAGCTTGAGAAAAATAAATCTTGTATTCACTTTTAAATTTAGAGTCCATTTTTAACAAAGTCCCTGACATGAATGAAAAATATCTATATACAGAAAGGTTTAAAAATATGTGGACTTTTGCTTATTTACTCTGCACAGAAAGACAACTTCTCAGTGTTAATACAATCTCTGCTAAACCTGAGTTATCTGATTTATCTAAATTAATAAAAGGTTAGGTGATTCGGTTGCTGAATCAAGATAACATACACTAGAGGGATGAAGCTATTTTAAACCAGAGTAGATAAGAAGAAATTTAAATGTAATTATGAAGTTTTAAATAATGAAATGAAAGTCCCTAGCCTGAGGTCTGCTGTTTAGGTTCCACAGCCTTTCAGTTTTTCCATTTAACAAAGCCCTGGGCAATAGTTGCAGCCTTGAAATGGTCTCTGACCAAAGGAGAAATGCCATTCACAGCAAGAGAGGGATGTTGTCAAAGCTGACCGAGACCCTCTCTGCCTATGTCCTCCCTCTGACCTTTCCTTCCCTTCAACCCTCAATGCCTGCCTGGTCCATGTGCTAGGTTTATTCATTTGTTCGTTTACTGCAGCACTGCTTAGATCAACTTTCACTGTTTTTAAAAGACAAAGTTTGAATATGTTCTTAACAACAAGAAGCTATCTTCTAACTGGAAATGAATTTCATGGGAGATTATATTGCCTGTTGTTAGTATGGGAAAGAAATTTGGCAGAATAACTCATAGTCCCCAAAGATTTCCTGAAGGGCTATACCATGTCTGTTAAACTTCACTTGAAAAGCATCTAGCCTGTATTTTGCTTAGTAGGAAAGTATTAAATTCTTCTTGGTTGTAATACTGAGCTCATTAATTGTTTTTTTCAAGAATATGCTCTCTTGGAAATGATATACAACTTTTCAGGTATGATTTATAAGAAAAACATTCTAGTGGAAAATGTTTATGGAAAATATAAGCTAATGATATTTACACATTTGTGTTATATAATGCAATGAAATATATTCTAAAATGTGTTTCTGCCCATGCAGGTTCTCTTCTAAGCAGTTCTTTCTGGTGGAAGTAATATTTCCAAAGTTAAATTTAAAAGATTGAGCACTGATAAAAAGAGAATCTTTTGAAAGGAAAACCTTAATTTAGAGTTATTAGAGATTATTCTGGATGATGTGTCATTATTTTTATGCCAGATATAGTTGTAGTACCATTACTTACCTTGAGGGTGAAGTTTCTGTTCTTAATTTTTTTCCTATTTGGGAATTTAATTGCCAAAGATGACTTTCCGGTGTTTTTTATGTTACTGCTTTTGTGCATTAGCCAAAATTGTGTATAGGTATATGTATAATCTTTAAAAGAAATTAGCAAAGTTAAAATCCCTTTTACTGAATATTTTAAATATGTAAATGACTAATACCCTCTTCTGTATAAAGAATGCATGGGTTTTTACAGAGCTGTATAAAACAACAACATACTTCTGATTTTACAGCTAAGGGACCCCAGCATATAGCCATCTGCTTTGGATAGTCACTTAGGTATTTTTAAGAGAATAATTAATTGGAGAAACTAATTAGGCTCTTTGTTGCATTATTATGTTAAGTGACTGATATGCTTAGAAGAGATCTTGAGGGTGTTTTGTTTTTGGTTTATAAGTCTGAAGTTCTGGGCAGTCAACTGAAGGACTTGGATATGGTTTTGTTTTTTTGTTTGTTTGTTTTTTAGGAAACAAGGATAGGAAAAGTTTAAACAAGCCTGTGTAAATTTCATTGAGGAGCAGTTTCAGTGTGTTAAGATGATGAATTTTTTAAAACTTATTTATTTTGGCCTTTGTTCCTAGGTATATAAATATATTCATTTAGAAATTGGGGAAAATAGGAAAAGTACAAAAAAGAAAAAAATTGCTCATTATTCTGCCACCTAGAGAGAACATTTTGGTATATTTTATTTATAACCTCTTTTTCTTAGCACACACACCCCACATTCTTCTTTTTAATCAAATCAGCCTTATACATTATATATTGCTTAATAATCTTTCTCAAAAATTGAGTTATATGAATATTCCCAGAAGGTGCTAAGTATTATTCCGCAACATGAATTTATAAAGACTTCATGGTATCCTTCTATGGATACATGTTAGTTTTTTGAGCTAATCCTCTAGTGTTTACCATTTAGGTAGGTTGTTTTCATCCTTTATTCTTTCTTATGAATTTAGAGTTATTTTATCAATTCCATTGGCATTATCTTCTTTACCATGTTCAGTTTTATCATCCACACACATCTCTATTTCTGAATGAAATAGAGAATTTGGTGAATGGGACTTCCTTTTTAAAGGACTGCACTGTATGTGGTGTTATTTTGAGAGTGCTACATGTAAATTGAAGGTGGGTGACAAAGGGAGTATTCATTGAAGAGGATAAAGATGTAGGAGTGTTGGTTAATCATGTAAAGGGGATTCGGTGGGGCAGAGTGGGAAGTTGGGTCATAACACGAAGTGACAGCAGATTGAGGCTGAGAGTTTGGAAAAGGCTAGATGGCCAAAGGAGAGTTATGGCTGGCAGAAGCAAGGATGACAGGGATATAACGGTGAGTTTAGGTGGTCACGGGGTTGCCAAGGTAGTTTGTCCCAGAAGTTTCCTAGTAGATTTAGGGGTAGGGGAATAAGGAAGAGGGATATATTTGCACCAGGGTGTCTCAAGAATAATCTGGATTCATTGCACTTCTGAGGAAAGTCTGTGCTTGATGGGCTGGCTTTTGGCTCCCTTTTTAGAAGGAATCAGCTGTGGCTCAGTCTGAAGGCAACATTGAGGGGTCTTAATGTTTAGCTTGCTGAGCCTGGTGTGCTAAATCAACAAAATTTATCTGGAATCCTGTCTCTTTTTTGTGTTGTTGTTATTCTACTCCACTGCTTCCTCCTGCTTTTCAGATAAAATGAAAACCTTCAGCGTGATCAGTGAATACTTAAAATGGTCTGAATCCTGTACATTTGATTGCTAGGTTTTAGTTAAGCAAAAATTTAGGATTCCTTTCTTTTTCTCACATTTCAAAACTAACCTATCAGTAGTTCAGGTCTACCATACTTTCAAATCCCCCAGCCAACCATTTCTTACCAGCTTCACTACCTTAGCCTTAGTACATGCTTTTCGTCGTCTTTCTTTCCTGACAGCAGTAGCTTCGTAATGGGTCTCTCTGCCTCCACTATAGCTGGAGTGAGTTTTCTAAAGCATAAATCAGTGCTATGATTAGAAAAATAATTAATATGTTCTCATTACCACTGAATAAAATCTAGACTCCAACCATAGCCTTCCGTGGTCTGACCCCTGCCTTGCACATCTCTGATCTTGTCTTCTTCTGTGTTCTCCCTTGAGCTCTCTGCTTCAGCTGCAGCGGGATGCTTGCTGTTGCTCAAACAGACGAAGCCCATTTTGGTGTCTGGACCAACACATGCACTTTACTAAAACTGGAACACTGGCCCAGAGCTTCACATGGGTCATCAGTCAAATCTCCACTCAGTATTTTCTCCTCAGGGAAGGCTTCCTGTCCTCAATCCCGTTAGCTTACTTTAGTTCCCTTATGGATTTATTATTGTATTTTCTTTACAGTGTCTGAAATTGCATTAGTTTGTTGTCATTATTTTTTTGCCCCCATGGAACGAAAGCTTCACAAGAATTTGGGCTGTTGTCTGTTTTGCTCACTGCATTGTGTCCAGGACTTGGATGAGTATGTGAAACTATTGAATAAACAATTACATCTAGGGTCTGATTCTTAAATTTTCTGCTTCTTAAAAATTATTTTGAATTGCTAATAGTCATGTACACCTCTTAAAACAAAGTGCATTAAAATTTTTTCTGTTTTTTTAATCACTCTATACCTGATGGGTAAGATACGTACTGAGCATTTTATCAACAGAATTCTTGGATAGCTCCATTGATTGAGAATATTTCAGTTCTGGAAAGATCAAACTTCCTGCAGCTGTCACATCAGAATTCCAGATGTCAAGCCAGGGCCTCATTTTTACTCTTCTTTGGTCGTTGTTCTGTTAATTGACTGTTTTGCACATCACCTGTACCCCGGTGTAGCCTATTGCCTTTCATGTGTAGTACATTTTTACTATGTCTCCCATGATTGAAGACAAGATTTACCTGATTAATATTGCCTGCAAGATTTATCATTGTATTATTATAAAAAGTTAATTATTTGGATAATAATTAAAATAATAAATTAATAATACATTGATTTATCCAACATTATAAATGTCCTTCTTAAGTCTTTGCTCTCTAGGCAGTAGGCTTGAATTCAGCATTCATATGAAATATAAAGACTACAATATTTAGAATCTATAAGGAAAGATCTAATAATCAAAATATTTGAGCTATTCATAGTTAAAAGGCAACTCAAGTAATGTAAGTATGTAAGCCTTATATGAGTTATAGGCCGTTACACATAAATATGAATTTCCCAGGTGGCTCAATAGTAAAGAATCTGCCTGTCAGTGCAGGAGACATAGGAGGTGCAAGTTCAGTCCTTGGGTCTGGAAGATCCTTTGGAGAAGGAGATGGCAACCCACTCTAGTATTCTTGCCTGGGAATTCTATGGACAGAGGAGCCTAGCAGGCTACAGTCCGTGGGGTTGCAGGAGTCAGACACGACTTGATGACTAAACAACACAACAACAGATATAAGTACACGGAGTGGAAGAGAAGAGAAACCTTCTGTTTGGATAACCAGGAATTCTGGTATTTCACTCTCTTCCTGTCAGCCTTTTGTGTAATTCAAGCCAGCAGGCCTGCATCATTAAAACCAGCATGATCTTTCAGCTTATCAAAAATCACCCATTTGTGAAGCGTAATAACTTGTTAGTGTGTACTCTGAGAGCAACTGTCATTTTCCACAGTAAGCTGTAGCCACCTTATAGTGTTTTCACTGCATTTTATATTAATACCTCAACTGCAACCAAATTGCTATTTTAAATGGTTCTTTTAAAAAATTCTTATAATAATTACTGTTAACATTTGCTTTCTTAAATAGCACATGGGACATTAGAATTCATTAATACTTTAGTATTATAAGGGTTAATAACTCTATTCTTTGCAATTGTTATTAAACTTTTATTTTGACATAATTGTAAATTCGTATGCAATTGTAAGAAATAATACAGGGAGGTTCCCGGTACCCTCTGCTTTGCTTTCACTTAGTGAAACAGTAATGTCGGTGAAACCGTGGTATGGTATCACAGCATTGATGCACTCAAGATGCAAAACATTTCCATCACCAGAGAGACTCTTCTGTAGTTTTCCCTACTTGTGATGCCTTTATCTATTTTGGTATTAGGGTAATGCTGGCTTCATAGAATGAATTAGGAAGTGTTCTATACTTTGGCCACCTGATGTGAAGAGCCAACTCATTGGAGAAGACCCCGATGCTGGGAAAGATTGAGGGCAAGAGAAGAAGGGGGTGACAAGATGAGATAGTTGGATGGCATCATTGACTCTATGGAAATGAGTTTGAGCAAACTCTGGGAGATAGTGAAGGGCAGGGAAGTCTGGCGAACTACAGTCCATGGGGTTGCAAGAAGTCGACATGACTGAGCGACTGAGCAACAGCTGCCTGCTTTTATATTCTGGATGAGACTGTTTTCTGAAAGAGTTGTTTTGTGTTTTTTTTTTTTTTTAATAAATGTTTGGTTGAATTCACCAGTGAAACCATCTGGGCTTGGTACTTTCTCTTTTGGAAGAGTACTATTAATTCTTTATCTCTAATTGGTACAGTGTTAACTAGGTTTTGCATTTGTTCCTTGTGTGAGTTCAGTAGCTTCTGCCTTTCAAGGAATTTCATCTGAGCTGTCAGATTTCTGTGTATAGAGTTAGATGTAGTTTTCCTTTGTTAGATAATTTTTAATGTCTTTAAGATATATATGTTATCCTCTGTTTCGTTCCTGTTAATAGGTAATTTGTGCTTTCTCTTTTTGTTTTCTAATTCTCCATTGAATTTGTTACAACATTGCTTCTGTTTTATGGGGTTTTTTGTTTGTTTGGCAACAAGGCATGTGGGCTCTTAGCCTTCCCCACCAAGGATTGAACCTACAACCACTGAATTGGAAGGCAAAGTCTTAACCACTGGACCACCTGGGAAGTCCCTGTGTTTTCTGTTATTAATGTTGCTTAGAAGTTTGTTAAGTTTTTTGACCTTTTTCAAAGAAGCTAGTCATTTTTTCATTGATTTTCTTTCTCTTTATATAGATTTCTGTTCTTATGTTTGTAATTTCCTTCTGCTTATTTTGGGCTTAACTGTTTTTCTAGGTTCTTGAGGTATTTAGAAAACTGATTTGCAATTTTTCACCTTTTCTAATGTGCCATAAATGTCCCTCTAAGTACTACTACTGTGACTGTGTCCCACAAATTTTGTATTTTCATTTTCATTCAGTTCAATGTGTTAGTTTTTAATTCCCTAAGACTTTCTCTTTAGCCCACAGCTATTTAGTAGATGTATGTTGCTCAGAATCTTAAGTGTTTGGAGATTTTTTATTATCTTTTTAATATACCTTCTAGTTTAATTCCATTGTAATTGGACAACACTTGTTATGTTTTCAGTTCTTCTCATTAAAAAAATTTTGTTTTATGGCCTAGAATGTGGTCTGTTTTGGTATATGTTCAATGGGCATGTAAAAAAAAGTGTTCTGATTGTTGTTGGATGAAGTATTCTATAAATGTCTGTTCCATCCTGTTGGTTGATGGTGTTGTTGAGTTCTTCTCTATCCTTGCTGATTTTTTTCCCCGCGTGGCCTTGATTGGCATCATAGGAAGAAAGGAGCAGTGACTTCATTACTATTGGGCTACAGTGAAAATCTGTAGAAGTTTGTTGTCTCCACCAACATTGTGGTGAGAGGTGCTAATTTTTACCTGGAAAAGATGAAATCTTAGTTCCTAATGAGCTTGCAAATTTAGGCTCATCCGAAGGGCTTTGCTTTGTGAGTAGGGGTAGAGCTACAGGTTTTTTGTTTGTTTTGAGGTGTGATTTTCTATTTGCTTATTTATTTTTTTGGTTTTTCTTTTTATAGTATTTGACTGGAAGAGGCAGTTATTGTCTAAAGATTTACTGTCATGTTAGACTGTACCTGTCTTGGTCCTTTGGCTTGAGAGAATAGATTTTTGTTTGTCTGGACCTATTGGCATTTTCTGAGTGGCTAGCTTCTTTAATCCTTAAAGTCTGTATCAGTTCAATCACTCAGACATGCAATGCCCATGGACATGCAGTGCCCATTGACTGCAGCACACCAGGCCTCCCTGTCCATCACCAGCTCCCAGAGATTGCTCAAATTCATGTCCATTGAGTCAGTGATGCTATCCAACCATCTCATCCTCTGTCATCTCCTTCTCCTCCTGCCTTCAGTCTTTCCCAGCATCAGGGTCTTTTCCAGTGAGTCAACTTTTCACATCAGGTGGCCAAAGTGTTGGAGCTTCACCTTCAGCATCAGTCCTTCCAATGAATATTCAGGACTGATTTCCTTCAGGATTGACTTGTTTGATCTCCTTGCTGTCTAAGAAACTCTCAAGATTCTTCTCCAACACCACAGTTCAAAACCATTGATTCTTCAGCCCTTAGCTTGCTTATGTCCAACTCTCACATCCATACGTGACTACTGGAGAAAACATAGCTTTGACTCGACAGATCTTTGTCAGTAATGTGTCAGCTTTTTAATATGCTGTCTAGGTTGGTCACAGTTTTTCTTCCAGGGAGCAAGTTTAATGGCTGCAGTCTCCATCTGCAGTGGTTTTGGAGCCCAAGAAAATAAAGTCTCTCACTGTTTCCATTGTTTCCCCATCTATTTGCCATGAAGTAATGGGACCGGATGCCATGATGTTCATTTTTTGAATGTTGAGTTTTAAGCCAGCTTTTTCTCTCTCCTCTTTCACTTTCATCAAGAGGCTCTTTAGTTCTTCTTCACTTTCTGCCATAAGGGTGGTGTCATCTGCATATCTGAGGTTACTGATATTTCTCTGGCAATCCTGATTCCAGCTTGTGCTTCTTCCAGCCCGGCATTTCACATGATGTCAGTATACAACCTTGTTGTACTACTTTCCCAATTTTGAGCCAGTTGTTCCATGTCTGGTTCTAACTGTTGCTTCTTAATCTACACACATATTTCTCAGGAGGCAGGTAAGGTGGTCTGATATTCCCATCTCTTTAAGAATTTTCCAGTTTGTTGTGATCCACACAGTCAAAGGCTTTGGGCTAGTCAATAAAACAGAAATAGATGTTTTTCTGGAACTCTCTTGCTTTTCCTGTGATCCAGAAGATGTTGGCAATTCTTCTGCCCTTTGTACATCCAGCTTAAACATCTTGAAGTTCTCAGTTCATGTACTGTTGAAGCCTAGCTTGGAGAATTTTGAGCGTTATTTTGCTAGCTTGTGAAATGAGTGCAATTGTGCGGTAGTTTGAACATTCTTTGGCCTAAACAAGTTTTCCCAACTTGTTTTCCACTGTTGAGTTTTCCAAAGGCATTTTCACAGCATCCTCTTTTAGGATTTGAAATAGCATAGCTGGAATTCAGTCACCGCCACTAGCTTTGTTCATAGTGGTGCTTCTTAAGGCCCACTTGACTTCGCATTCCAGGATGTCTGGCTCTAGATGAGTGATCACACCATCATGGTTATCTGGGTCATTAAGATCTTTTTTGTATAGTTCTTCTGTGTATTCTTGCCACCTTTTCTTAGTATCTGTTCTGCTTTTTTCTAGTTTCTTTTCTGCTTCTGTTAGGTCCATACTGTTTCTGTCCTTTATTGTGCCCATTTTTGCATGAAATTTTCCTTTAGTATCTAATTTTCTTGAAGAGATCTTTAGTCTTTCCCATTCTGTTGTTTTCCGCTGTTTCTTTTCACTGATCACCGAGGAAGGCTTTATTATCTCTCCTTGCTATTCTTTGGAACTCTGCTTTCAGATGGATCTATCTTTTCTCCTCTGCTTTTCATGTCTCTTCTCAGCTATTTGTAAGGCCTCCTCAGACAACCATTTTGCCTTTTTGCATATTTGCAAAGTCTGGATATATGGGACAAAAAGGACTTGGGAACTCACCACCATGTCTTTCCTTGGGTTCCAAGGTCCTTAACCAGTATGCTTTCTTCTATCATTGAATTTTCTCATGTATATTTTATATATGATGTCTAGGCTTTTAAAGGTGTACTTAGTGGGAAAGGTATGGAAAAGTACATATACTCCATTTTCCTAGAAGTAGAAGCCTTGAAACTTTTTTGATTGGTTCTTATAGTATTTGGAATCAGTCTATTCTCATATATATACTCTGAATATTTAAGCATTGAGTGTAACCGCATGAACAGTAGGGACAGTTTGGATGGCATGCTTACTTTTCTAAAGCTGTCTGCTGATCAGAAACCTAAATTTAAACAGCTGTGGGTTATGAGGGGTGTGACTGGACTCTCAGTTCTGTCACACAGTGCTGCAGAGAACGTAACTGTGTGGTGTGTTTGCTTTTTTAGCTGAATCAAAAGCAAAATTATGAGTTTACAGTTGAAATAATTGTGACCAGAAGTAACAGTTATCAACAACTTGCTGCTTTATCTCAGTTGGTAACTGGTAGATAAGCCCATCTTCCATGGTCTTCTTTCTGTGCTGTTCATTATTTCCATTTATTCTTTGACTCAGCCCTAAGGTTGGAATAGCCCAGCAGCCAGTGTTTTCCTAGTTGGTCTAATGTAGGAGAATTATTTTTCTGAAACTTTAAACAGTCATTGAACACATGGTGTGAGGTTTTATTATTTAAAAAATGAGGTGTCCCTGAGTGGAATAAAGGGAGTAATTGGTAATTATTTCAGATCAGAGAGGCTCCATAATTAAAGTAAGTTAGTGTTGGAGAGTGTCCTAGTAGAATTTTTGTAGAAAACCATCTTTTCCTGCTGTACTCCAGCTTTGTCAGTGTGCCTGCCTAACATTACTCATTCATAAGGCTGAGGAAGCTGGAGCAGGTTATGATGATGCAAAAAATATAAGTTGACCTAAAACAAAAACCTCCCCTTTGAACATATACCCACTTTTATGCCTGATGTTTTCTAGCAGAGTTTGCCTTACACCTACATTTTCACACCTTCCAGCATGCTGTATAAGCAGATGTCAAGAAGGAACATGTGCTAGCTGGTAAGAAGAGGCGAATGAGTTGTGTATACCCTTTTACTTAGGGAGCAGTTTAGCCAAGCTTTGGACTGGGAAGGTGTTGATGACTTAGGAGACAGTGCTTTTCTTAACCCTTTCCCCTCTTTACAGAGGAAAAGGCATCACAAGCTGCAGGTTCATGGCCATGCTGTTAGACTGCGGCATTACACCAGGCCCTCAGTCAAGAATGGGGTAAAAAGAGCAATTTCAAACAAACCCTGAATTCCTTCCATTAAGCTGCTTTGCAGTAATGTGATATAGTAATTATGAAACTATTTTAGGTGTACTGTAAGATTGAGTCAGTGTGTTAGGAGTAAATGAGTTAGGAGTTCTTTGGGGGAAAAAATGATTGATTTTAGGACTAGATTGGGGAAGGTATTATGAACCTGGAATATCTTAATATGCTGGAAAGTAAGGAAGTGCTCAGACAATAGCACAGGCAGGTCTAAAGGACACAGGGGCCTGTCAAAAGGACATCTTGAAGGGGCTCCCACTGAGCAAATCTAGGACAATTTGACCATCAAAATAAGTGAGAGTAAAGGATTATAACCCATTAGGTAACATAGGAAGAGCTGTGTTCATCCAGTGATCGTAAATGAGTGGAGAGAGTTCCTCCCACTGCTCGAACGCCCATTGATAAATGTGGATTGAACTGTTGGGACTGGAAAATCCGCATTTGCAGCCACGGTGGCAGACTGGCTGGGACAGGAATCCTTAATGGATGCTAAATTTCAAGGACCAGATTCGATGAGGAGCAGGATATTTGTGTGATTCTGAGCAGGGCTGCCAATAGATTGATTATTGCTGCTACTGCTAAGTCACTTCAGTCGTGTCCGACTCTGTGTGACCCCATAGACGGAAGCCCACCAGGCTCCCCCGTCACTTGGGGGAAAACAGTAACTATACAATAGAGAAATCTGACAGTACACTTGTTGAGGAAGCAAAATTAACATAATCAGTGAGAGTCAGATAAGCCTTGAGTGCTGGCAGATGTAATACCTGAGAAGGACACAGCATCTCTCATGTTATATTCTAGCCAGGGATGTATAACTAAATCTCCCCAGGAGACATTAGACGAATACAAATTTAGGTGCATTCTACAGAATAATTGGCCAGTAGTTTTCAAAAAATGTCAATGTCAGGAAAGACAAAGGCCGAGGAATTATTTCAAATTAAAAGAGATTAAAGAGACATGGCGACTGAATGCAAAATAGATGACCCTGGACTGGAGGGGAAGTGCCGTAAAGAACATTACTGGAACTGTAACAAAGTTCGAATGTGTGCTCTCTGTTAAGTGAAAATGTGGTACCAGTGTTAAATTTCCTGACTTTAATTACTGTACAGTGCTTACATAAGAAAATATCCATGTTTTTAGGAAATAAACAGGGAAGTAATAAAAGACAAAGAGACATGATGTATTGCAAGTTTCTGAAATAGTTTAGAAAAATTACTTATTGCTTCTGTGTACCTCCATAGACAGAGAAGGCAATGGCAACCACTCCAGTACTCTTGCCTAGAAAATCCCATGGATGGAGGAACCTGGCGGGCTGCAGTCCTCCGTGGGGTCACTAAGGGTCGGACACGACTGAGCGACTTCACTTTCACTTTTCACTTTCACACATTGGAGAAGGAAATGGCAACCCACTCCAGTGTTCTTGCCTGGAGAATCGCAGAGACGGGGGAGCCTGGTGGGCTTCCGTCTATGGGGTCACACGGAGTCGGACACGACTGAAGTGACTTAGCAGCAGCAGCAGCAGCAGCCTACATAGAGATATAGAAGAGAGAGAGAGGATATAAAAAACATGGACAAAATATTAAAAATTGGCGAGAGGCAATTCCCTCGTGGCTCAGATAGTAAAGCGTCTGCCTGCAATGCAGGAGACCCAGGTTCGATCCCTGGGTCAGGAAGATCCCCTGGAGAAGGAAATGGCAACCCACTCCAGTATTCTTGCATGGAAAATTCCATGGACAGAGGAGCCTGGTGGGCTATAGGCCATGGGATCACAAAGAGTCGGACATGACTGAGCAACTTCACTTTCAAAGGAATTCTCTGTACCTATTTTGCAGTTTTTCTCTGTGTTTGAAATTATTTCAAATGAAAAGATCTTAAAAATTAGTATTCCAGCACACACACAGACACACACAGAAAGTGACAATTTTGTTAATAAATTATATGGTCACCCTGTACTATTTTTTTGTACTTTTCATCCTCAGTTTCATTTTTTTTCATTACTAGCGTTTAGGAAAAGCTTAAGCTTTTTTTTTTTTTTTTCTTTATATTTTAACTTTAACTGCCTTGGTGTCCTTTTCTATTTGTTACTACCTCAAAATTAAATGCTTGTTTCTTTTCTGTGAATAAAGGTTTCTTTGCCTTGTTTTAGATTGAAGCCATCTTAAGGTCGTTGTTACAACTGTTAACTTTCCTTGTTTTCTGTCTTGTTCTGAAGAAAACTCTTTGGCATTAGATTTGTTGAGATTGTTTTGAAACAAATATTATTTGTACCCATTTGTCTATTTTTTTTTTTTCTCTCCTCAAGAACACAATAAATTCATTGTTCCTACTTGGGCAGCAGTATATTCCCTTTGGTTCTTTGAGGATACGTGGCCATAGTGGGCCCAAGGTTGATACTATTTCCTGAGAAGCTTTTTAATCATATGAGCCTTCTCGTGCTTCTGTGAAAGGAGCAGTGTTTTCTTTTCTCAGGGAAAGGATAAGGTTTAGTTCCAGTGTCAGTAACTTAAGAATATCTACTGAATTCAGGAAAGTGTGTATTTGGGACTTCCCTGGTGATCCGGTGGCTAAGAGTCTGCCCACAGTCCCAATGCAGGGGGCCTGGGTTCGACCCCTGGTCAGGGAACTAGATCCCACATGCTGCAACTAAGACCTGGTGCAGCCAAAAAAAAAAAGCCTGCGTTTGATCATCAGCCTCTGACAGTTTGAGAATTGCTAGACTTTTTTCGCTGTGGATATTGAAAGTCATCTGAAATGATACCCTGACAGGGCATGGAGAGAAATACAGTGAATCATATACTCAAGTCTTTCTAAATGAAAGTGGAAAATATAATTTGAAATAACTACAAGTATTGTTTTTTATATGTGGGGATTTCTTTTAAAAGTAGTTATTAGGCACTTAATTAAACAGGAAATCAGTACTAGATAAGGAGTGCTTGACTATCCTTTGATTTGTGGATTATCAGAATTTCGCCATCCCCAGTTTGTATCATGTTTCTTTTCTTTCTGAAGCAGAGGAACATTCCATGTATCAAATTTTATTTATGTTTTTTTCCCTAACAGTTTTTCTTTGTGGGGAAAAATTCATTGCTCTTTATAATTCTGGTTATATGTATTTGGCTTCAGTGTTTGGAAATGGGCCCCAGGTGAGTGAAGAAGAATCCTTCTTTCTTTATTGATGTTCTAATCTTGCCACATGTTGTTTTTCTATTATTCTATTATCCTCCATTGTACTGAAGATGAATGACATTTTGCTTATGACAGGACATAAAAATGACTCTGATTTTTAAGAAGTTATTAGAATGCCAGTGGCAATAACAGATGGACATGGGAGAGGATCCTTTCCTCCAGAAGAGCAGCTGATTTTGTGAACTTGTCTGCAAAATAAGTCTTCTTTTTTTAAAACCTAATAAGAGAAAATAAAATAACTGCTTGCCTATACTCTTTGTAAAACAAAAACATGCCAGGTAATAATGTTAATGATGATTTGTAGAAGAAAAGGCTAGCCATGAAGTAGAAGGAAAAGAAGTTCAGTTAAGAATGGAAGTAATCTTTATACCAGAAGTTTACGATATTACTCATTCCTTTTTCTTAAGGATATGTTTTTATACTTACCCTTCTTCATATTTTAATTCTTAACTTGACCCTAAAGGACTAGAACTTCATAGAAAATTCTTGGATCCTTTATATTTCCCTATATTCATCTTAATTATGACTTTTCAATGTCAGTGTTACTTTCTCTTTTATTAAAAGTACATTTTGGGTCAAGTTCAGTTCAGTTGCTCAGTCGTGTCCGACTTTGTGACCCCATGGATCGCAGCACGCCAGGCTTCCCTGTCCATCACCAACTCCTGGAGCTTACTCAAACTCACATCCATTGAGTCAGTGATCCCATCCAACCATTTCATCCTCTGTCGTCCCTGTCTCCTCCACCTTTAACCTTTCCCAGCATCAGGGTCTTTTCTAATGGGTCAGTTCTTCGCATCACGTGGCCAGAGTATTGGAATTTCAACTTCAACATCAGTCCTTCCAGTGAATATTTAGGACTAATTTCCTTTAGGATGGACTGGTTGGATCTCCTTGAAGTCCAAGGGACTTTCAAGAGTCTTCTCCAACACCACAGTTCAAAAGCATCAAAGCTTCGGCACTCAGCTTTTTTTATAGTTTAACTTTCACATCCATACATGACTATTGAAAAACCATAGTTTTGACTAGACAGACCTTTGTTGGGAAAGTAATGTCTCTGCTTTTTAATATGCTGTCTAGGTTGGTCATAGCTTTGCTTCCAGGGAGCAAGCATATTTTAATCTCATGGCTGCTGTCACCATCTCCAGTGATTTTGGAGCCCAAAAAAATAAAGTCTCTTACTATTTCCATTTTTTCCCTATCTACTTGCCATGAAGTGATGAGACCAGATGCCATGATCTTCATGTTTTGAATGTTGAGTTTTAAGCCACCTTTTCCGCTCTCCCTCTTCACTTTCATTAAGAGAGAGGCTCTTTAGTTCTTCTTCACTTTCTGCCATAAGGGTGGTGTCATCTGTGTATCTGCTGCTGCTGCTAAGTCACTTCAGTCATGTCCGACTCTGTGTGACCCCATAGATGGCAGCCCACCAGGCTCCTCCATCCGTGGGATTTTCCAGGCAAGAGTACTGGAGTGGGTTGCCATTACAAGTCCCTATGCTTAGAATCTTTCATTCGTTTTCCCTTAAGACACTCATGTATACATTATGTCTTCTAGTAAACTATATAAAGCTTGATGTCCAACAGAAGAAAGATCAAGAGCAGTGGAAGATGTGCTTTTTATGTACTCAGCAAAGGATGATTGCAACAAAGCATTGTGGACCTCTGTAAATCTTTCCCGCTGTATCTGAACTCCTTAGCTGAAAACTACTTTTACAGGGAATATATCAAAATTTTGATATTCTTTGATCTTGATCATCCCAAGGTTAGCCTTACTTACCCTTACATACACGGCTATACTAGTTGGGAAGATCCCCTGGAGGAGGGCATTGCAACCCATTCCAGTGTTCTTGCCTGGAGAATCCCCATGAAGAGAGGAGTCTGGCAGGCTACAATCCATGGGTTCGCAAAGAGACAGACATGACTGAGCAACTAAGCACATACTATTGGAATTATTTATTAGAGAATTGTTCTCCCCTTGAACATTTTTAGTTAGACTGTAATATTGGAAAGTAAATAGATCACTGTCTGCCTCCACTGAATTCAAGAATCTGTTGGTTAATTGGATGGCAATGATCGAGAAGTAAATTGGGCATAGGAAGAGTTTCCAAAGAGAAGTTTACCATTTTTTTAACTTGTAAATTTGTGCTCAGCTAAATGTTACAATAATTTTTTCATTATCAATTAATTAAGTGTTCCTTTTGAGAAAGAAAATAGAACTTTATAAATGGGAACTGTTTTAATACATCTGGGCCTCAGATAAAAACAAGGTCATGGTACACATACAGTATAGCAGACATCTTCATCTGGTTAATATGAATGACAGCTCTCTTTTTACCCAGCCATAAAATAATTGCCCAGCATTTTCTAATAACATATAGTCTAGAAGAAACCTTTGCTTCCTTAAACCCTCTCCCAATACTCTCAACTCAGCTCAAAAGCTGTAATGGAGTCTTAACACCCTCTTACTGAGGTGCCTGCTGTCCTCTCAGTTCAGTTCAGTTCAGTTCAGTCGCTCAGTCGTGTCCGACTCTCCGCGACCCCATGAATTACAGCACGCCAGGCCTCCCTGTCCATCACCAACTCCCGGAGTACACTCAAACTCATGTCCACAGAGTCGGTGATGCCATCCAGCCATCTCATTCTCCGTCGTCCCCTTCTCCTCCCGCCCCCAACCTTTCCCAGCATCAGAGTCTTTTCTAGTGAGTCAACTCATCGCATGAGGTGGCCAAAGTATTGCAGTTTCAGCTTTAGCATGAGTCCCTCCAGTGAACATCCAGGATTGATCTCCTTTAAAATGGACTGGTTGGATCTCCTTGCAGTATAAGGGACTCCAACACCACAGTTCAAAAGCATCGATTCTTCGGCGATCAGCTTTCTTCACAGTCCAACTCTCACATCCATACATGACCACGGGAAAAACCATTGCCTTGACTAGACGGACCTTGGTTGGCAAAGTAATGTCTCTGCTTTTTAATATACTATCAAGGTTGGTCATAACTTTCCTTCCAAGGAGCAAGCGTCTTTTAATTTCATGGCTGCAGTCACCATCTGCAGTGATTTTGGAGCCCAAAAAAATAAAGTCTGACACTGTTTCCACTGTTTTTCCATCTATTTCCCATGAAGTGATGGGACCAGATGCCATGATCTTTGTTTTCTGCATGTTGAGCTTCAAGCCCCCTTTTCACTCTCCTCTTTCACTTTCATCAAGAGGCTTTTGAGTTCCTCTTCACTTTCTGCCATAAGGGTGGTGTCATCTGCATATCTGAGGTTATTGATATTTCTCCCAGCAATCTTGATTCCAGCTTGTGCTTCTTCCAGCCCAGCGTTCCTCATGATGTACTCTGCATATAAGTTAAATAAGCAAGGTGACAATATACAACCTTGACGTACTCCTTTTCCTATTTGGAACCAGTCTGTTGTTCCATGTCCAGTTCTGACTGTTGCTTCCTGACCTGCATACAGGTTTCTCAAGAGGCAGGTCAGGTGGTCTGGGATTCCCATCTCTTTCAGAATGTTCCACAGTTTATTGTGATCGACACAGTCAAAGGCTTTGGCATAGTCATTGAAGCAGAAATAGATGTTTTTCTGAAACTCTCTTGCTTTCTCCATGATCCAGCGGATGTTGGCAATTTGATCTCTGGTGCCTCTGCCTTTTCTAAAACCTGCTTGAACATCTGGGAGTTCACGGTTTACATACTGCTGAAGCCTGGCTTGGAGAATTTTGAGCATGACTTTACTAGCGTGTGAGATGAGTGCAATTGTGCTGTAGTTTGAGCAGATTGATTATATTCTTTGCAACCAAAGATGGAGAAGCTGTATACAGTTAGCGAAAACAAGACCAGGAGCTGACTGTGGCTCAGATCATGAACTCCTTATTGCGAAATTCAGACTTAAATTGAAGAAAGTAGGGAAAACCACTAGACCATTCAGATATGACCTCAATCAAATCCCTTATGATTATACAGTGGAAGTGAGAAATAGATTTAAGGGACTAGATCTGATTGATAGAGTGCCTGATGAACTCTGGACGGAGGTTCGTGACATTGTACAGGAGACAGGGACCAAGACCATCCCCATGGAAAAGAAATGCAAAAGAGTGAAATGGCTGTCTGAGGAGGCCTTACAAATAGCTGTGAAAAGAAGAGAGGTGAAAAGCAAAGGAGAAAAGGAAAGATATAAGCATCTGAATGCAGAGTTCCAAAGAATAGCAAGGAGAGATAAGAAAGACTTCCTCAGTGATCAATGCAAAGAAATAGAGGAAAACAATAGAATAGGAAAAACAAGAGACCTCTTCAAGAAAATTAGAGATTCCAAGGGAACATTTCATGCAAAGATGGGCTCGATAAAGGACAGAAATGGTATGGACCTAACAGAAGCAGAAGATATTAAGAAGAGGTGGCAGGAATACACAGAAGAACTGTACAAAAAAGATCTTCATGACCAAGATAGTCATGATAACGTGATCACTGACCTAGAGCCAGAAATCTTGGAATGTGAAGTCAAGTGGGCCTTAGAAAGCATCACTACTAACAAAGCTAGTGGAGGTGATGGAATTCCAGTTGAGCTGTTTCAAGTCTTGAAAGATGATGCTGTGAAAGTGCTGCACTCAATATGCCAGCAGATTTGGAAAACTCAGCGCTGGCCACAGGACTGGAAGAGGTCAGTCTTCATTCCAATCCCAAAGAAAGGCAATGCCAAAGAATGCTCAAAGTACCGCACAATTGCTGTCCCCTATGGCCTGTCTATTCCCTCACGGTAACAAGTAACAATCCCAATTTATTCAACTGTAGCTGTCTTCCTGGTAGAATTTGGCTGAACGGCATCAACATTTTCCTAAAACACATAACTTAGATTCAAATTACTCCCCCAACGCTTAAAAGGTGAATGAAGGATTTGTTACCTGTGTGTGTGTGTGTGTGTGTGTGTGTGTGTGTGTGTGTATTCAACTCAGCATGTTTGTTGGTACTTACATGTTCATTTTGATAGTTGTTAAGTATATAAGGATAAGTAAGACATCATCTCTGACCTCTAGGAAATTTCAAACTGAATGATTAGTGTGTTTTCATATGATAATAATAGTGAGTCTGGTTAATTTATAAATCTCTTTCCTTCGTAGATTTTAATCATTTTTACAATGTTTCTTCTGAAGGCAAAAGAAAATGCTTGAAAATTTGTTAACTTTGTGTTGTGTAGGGTATGGAATTCCGATTACTTTTGCCTAACACCTTGACAGGGGCTAAATTCTTGTAATTTATTCACAAAAACTCTAGTACCACAGAGTTTGTAAAGGAAACTCATACTGAAAATGTTTCTGTATGCATGTGTGTGTGTCAAAGAAAAACAGGGGAGTCATAATGATTTACACAGAACCACCTGATGGCAGTTATGAGGATATAGTATATGCCTTTCCTAAGAGAACGTCTGGAATTACTGTTAGTTCCAGCGTCTTCTCCAGGAGAAATCTATTTCCACAAGTCATTTTCAGTAAAATGTGAAAGTTTCTCAGTTTCATCTATGTCATGAAAACTGTAGATCTTCATCTCACACAAAGAGAGTGAATCTTTATATGACTCTTAGTTTGGCTCTTCAATATATACTTCCAAACAGCTACAGATATTTCTTTCCACACTGGATTAGAAATGTTTGCCTTGAATCTTTTAAGATTATCAAAATGAGAAAACATTAGGCTGTCAAGAATCTGAAAATACCTCCCGTTTATATTCACTCACTCTTAGGCAGTCCTTGTCAGGATTCCTGGGAATTACATGTGGAAGCCGCTATACAACTGGCTGGTTTCATCAGTTAAGCCACATTTACTCAAAATGAATGCATAGTATTTTTCGCTATCACAGGATGAGAGATTATGTGTGGAAAGAGACATTTTCAGTATTTAAACAGTGCAAGTTACCCTTAACTATAACTTTCTCCAGATGATATGGTTATTAGTATATAATCACAGATTAGAAGTGTTAAATTATTTGAAATAATTATCTAATTTTGTCACACTAAGATTTCTACAAACATTATTTAATTTTGTGTGTGTGTCTGTATGCTATCTGGGCTGGAGACAAATAACTTGAGATGGTGACAGGGTCAGAGTAATGTCGTCTTTCATGAACACGACTGGCCATGAGCTATCATAGCTGTCATTTGTCAGACTGTTCGTTTTATGTATAGAATAAATCTCTTAATGTCATCCTTGAAGTGAGACTCAGTTTTAGTTTAGAATGTTGTATACCATCTTTTCTTTGATTTTCTTAGCACTGGTTTCTCATCAGGTCATTTCTGGAGATTCTTTCTGTTTAAAATGTGTAATAGTACCTTTAGTGAAAATATGTTATCTCTTTCTAGCATATAAACCTTGGTTTATCACTGCAAAGAAAATATGACTAAATAAATGTACCTACATTTGTGTCTCATAAAAATGTACGTAAACTCAAAATATGGAAAATTTATTATTTTACCTCTTTTGGAGGACTACTATCAATAATAGCCTGCTGAAAGTATATAGTTACTATACTTCTTCATGTTGTTGTTTAGTAGCTAGGTCATGTCTGACTCTTTGCAACCCCATGGATTGTATCCCGCCAGTCTCCTCTGTCCATGGGATTTCCCAGGCAGGAATACTGAAGTGGGTTGCCATTTCCTTCTCCAGGGGATCTTCCCAACCCTGTTGTTATAAAGTAGCTGATTATACTACACCCCCATAATACTGAGGAAAAAATGAATATTTTATTGAATTAATTCAGTGAAAGGAAAACAGATCAGGTAAAAACCAAAATCTGCTTTAGTAAACATAATTTAATATAAGAAATCTTTCAGATAGATTTGCTTTTTACCTGTATTTTGAAGTCATTTATAGAATCTTGGAAAGTCAGCTTTTATTAAAAATTTATCCATTAGGATTAGTCTTGACAAGAAATATAAAAGAAATTTAAGGTAATACCACTTCACACCCATTAGGATGGCTACTATTTTTTTTAAGAGAGAGAAAAAATAAATATTAGCGAGAATGTAGAGCAATTGGAACCCTTAGGCACTGTTGGTGGGGATGTAAAACGATGCGGTGGATGTGGGAAACACTGGAGGTTCCTCAGAAACAAAAATAAGATTACCGTGGGGTAGCAACTCAGGTTCAGAAGAATTGAAAACAGACTCAGAGAGATATTTGTGCACTCAGGTTTGTAGTAGTATTATTAGAGCCAAAACATAGAGGTACCTTAAGTGTCCGTTGAGAAATGAGTGAATAAACTAAATGTGCTCTGTACATAAAGTGGAATTTTACTCTGCTTTATAAAAGCCCACCACTCATTAGTCCAGTATTCTCATAGAGAAAAGTAAGTTCTTCGCATAATATAAAGGACTATATGTTTGGTTAGTTTGCTATTGCTATTAATTTTTACTTATACTAATTCAAATAGCTGTCTCCCCAAAACTATTTGCCTTGCTTTCAGGAATAAGACATGTTCGCAAAAAGCTAAAAAGTAATAGCAAGGCAAACTTTGTACTGGAAAGAACTGTTATATGTATGTGCTTATAATAATTGTTTTTGACCGAATTAGAATCATAACAGTTTCATTTAACAATTTCAAATTGCCACATCAAATTTTGTTTTTATTCTGATTTATGATGCACTTATATCTGAATCCTGTCCTATTGGTATCCCCACCCCACCCCCCGCGCCCGCAGGGATTTCCTGTGTAATAACCTGGTGATACTTTAATTTTTATATCTAAAATTAGATACAGTAGACTCTCTCATTATTGCAATGGAGCTTCCTCCGAATAAGACATTTCTTTTAGGAAACACAGGCAGCTCCAGGGATGGGAACGTGGGATAGGTATGCCTTTTTTATAAATAAAGTTCATTGTGCACTTCTGGAGATATAAGAAAGAGTATAAAATATGGTCCCTGACTTCAAGGGTCTCAAGTTAGGCCAGGGAGACAGACCTGCAAGTGATTTTTCATACAACATAGGAAGTGTTATGGAGCACAGAGGCAGGCGCAGGTGATTCTTTGCAGAAATAACTAAAGCCAGGAATTCGGCATTTACTGCCCCTGGGTTGTTCACTCTGTCCACTTTTGTGACTTAGTATTTTCTGTCTAACATTTCTGTGTATTTTTCCATTTAGAATATGTTGTTTTTCTGTACTTTTGATCAACAGTGTCAAAAGAATATGGCCTAGACTAAAACCAAACAATCTTATTCATTTTCTCTCCCCAGTTACTTCTGGGGCATCTAAAAGCTTGGCACCAAATAAAGACAATAAGCAGACTAAGGAAATGGAAAAAAAAAAATACAATTCTCTAGCTTGCCCTCAGCAACAACAGTATCACTCTACCAGGTAGACAGTGCTTTCCTCTGAATCCATTGGAGGCATCAGGTGATCAGTATCATTCTGCAGAACTTGAACACAAAAATTACTGTCTAGAATGAGGGTACAATGTGTTTGCCTGTGTGTGCACACTGGTTTGCTGGTTGTTTCTTAAAGTTAGAACTCGTATAACCTTGGAACCTTTTCCGGAAGACGGTGATTTTCATACTTGAATTTCAAATGTGCCTTTTCTTTAATTTTCTAAGCTGTTAATACCTTGCTACTAAAGAAGCAGGAAGAAAGAAAAAGGAAATATTAATATTAATAGATATCCCCAATCCACAAATCGTAGATTTCTCTGCTAATTTATTTAGTGTTTAGCTGGTACACTGGGTGGTGTATACACCTATGCCTACACACACACGCAGAGGTGTGTGACTAACAGCCCTGATCCTGAGCTCAGGTTGACAGTGTTCTTATTAAGAAAGCAGCAGTAACTCAGAAGAAAGGCTTGTCTGCCACTTTTTCATAGCTATGGTATGGCCTTGTGGAGAAACATTGTTTTACGTGGCCTTGTCCATGTCCTGTTGGAAACGGTCATTATCAGCAGAGCTGACTTGCACATCCTCAGTGTTTAACATAGCACTAATGGTAGATTCGATGGACAGGAGTTTGAGCAAGCTCTAGGAGTTGGTGATGGACAGGGAAGCCTGGTGTGCTGCAGTCCATGGGTTCGCAGAGTCATACCCTACTGAGCAACTGAACTGAATGCTAGATTAATTTTATTTTTAATTTATCTCAAACTTCGTGCTTTAAAATACTGGCTACATACATACTAACCTTCAGTCACATGTCATAAGGATTGCTACATTGCAGAGTTGGAACATTCCTGTGGTAGATAAAAATATGCCAAGACTGATATGCATTTCATGAAATCACTGTAATATAAAGTAAATCTAAAGTTTAAAATTAACAAAAAACACATTCATAGTTTGCATTATGACTTAGCATTATTGACTCATGGATATAGGTGAAGCTGGCTACTAGAAAACAATAGTTTGTTAAGAAATATCAAATATCTATAGCAGGAATTTACTATACACACACATACATATATATATTTTGGAATGAAATTTTCTCTTTAATGAGGAAATGAGATTTACTCTCTGTAAGGTTCTATCAGTCTCAATAAAGTTCTACCTCTTCACAATATGGAGGAGAAAGGAGAGTTCATCTGCATGGTTTTCTAATTATCTTCCCCTGAATAGCTTTCACTTTTTCTTAGGGATTATTTAATTTTTTAAAACCTATTTTTTCCACCAGTTGATTAATGTTGTACATCAGTTTTTATAGCTTTCTGCTCATATTGTGATTGCAGCTTTCTATGGAGCCAGCAAAGTGTTTAGGACAGAAAGATAAAATGCCTCCCCTTTTTTCACTATATAAAAGCCATTGTATTACAGAGAAAGTTACTGGTGTATGGAGAAATCTGTTCTCTCAGATCTCTTAAATGTCAGTCGTTTTTAATAAGAATTCTTTCACTGATGTTAATTAAAAAGAGGGCCTATCTCCCTGATGATTTACAGGGAGAAATAATAAACAATTGTCAGTAAAGCAATTGCTTTAAAATTTGAAAAGCATTGTCATCATCATTGTCATCATCACTGTCATCACCATTATCTTGTGTCGAAGATTGGGAAGCATCGTTGGGTGTTGTGTTTATATTATCCCTGACCCTCAGAGTAACCCATAAGATAAGCTTTATCTTTCTCATTTTACAATGAGAAACATGGAGCTGAGAGGAAGGTTAAATGATTTGGTGAAACTCCCATGGCTAGTCAGTAGCCGATCCAGGATTTATTCAAAATATCTGACACAAAAAAGTAACCTTCCCTTGATATGACTTACTGGTGATTCCCAAACCAGACCCAGGTCATGCACCCCCTGGATATATGCACAAACCACTTCTGTCTTTGTGATGAAAGTCATAAAGTTGGACGAAGAAAAAAATTTAAAGACAGCAGTAATATACAATTAGAGCATTTTACCAAGTTGGTTCAGTCTTTTTTTTTTTATTCCAACATGCCATTAATTCCCTATTTCCTTATGAACTTTCTGCCGTAATTAGTTCATTGTTAAATACCTTAAATAGGAATATTCTCCTATTTTTTAAGACAAATACAATAACTTCTTTTTTGGAGCCAAACTGTATATGGCTAAGCATTTTTCTTTTTGAGAACCTCCTCTGAAATACCAACAAGAGTAGACAGGACCTTTTGTATAAATGTAACCATCACCTCTACCACCTTGTCTTTTTATCCTGTAAGCCAAATAACCGCCTTCCTTCCTTTTTCTTTTTTAATTCTGCAGATACAATATGAATTTCCGTGTGCTTTTCTGTAAATTTTTCACGTTGATTCATTGAGTTTCCTGTCAAACCAGCTCCAGAGTAGTGAATCCAGGATATTCTCAAGCTAGTTTTTAGTCTTTCTTGACTTACGTATTTGAACAGTTGCGTGTGTTTTGTTTTGTTTACTCTCATATCAGGACACTACGTTTATCCTCCCCATTCTTTATGTTCTTTTTGAAATGTTCGCCATCAGTTGCCATTATTGTGTATCCTAAGTTCAGGGTCTTCAAGACCAGATATTGTTCCTCCATGTTATCTAGATAACCAGCTTTTTTTTTTTTTTTCAAATTTCCATTTCTCTTAAGTTAGTCAGCAGGAACAAGTGATGAATTTACCAAGTCCTTTGGTCTTTTGCCCAGGACTTTCAGAGTCACTGCAAATTGTCTATATTTCTTTTGGTAAAGTTATTCATCTCTACAAGATTCAGTAAAAGTGGTTAGTGGAGTATGATACACTTTCTAAACATACTCTCAGTCACTTCCTGGCGTGTACATTTGAATGATGTAGCCTTCTAAAAAGCTTGTGCTGTCCCTGTGAGTCATCATTAACCATACCAGTCCCTTTCTCTAAATGCTGTAGCATATTGCAAGGACTCTTCAGTGCTTAATACCTGTGAATTGTCATCAGTTATCACATACATCTTTAAAAGCCTTAGATTACCTACTAAGATAAGCCTCGTTTTTGCATTATTCTGCTCATTAATGTTCAGTACTTCTTATGTATTACTCACTTCTTGAGTTTCTAGCCTTCTCATAAGCTTTATTATTGGATTCTCTTCTCCCAGCTTCATTCCTACCTCTGTTTTTACCACTTTCCTCTTTTTCGACTCCTTCTTCCATTTCCCTCTCCCTATTCTCTCTCCCACCCATCACTCCCCTCCTACCAAATAAATGTCCAGAAGTCGTGCTCTGAACCAGAAGTTGCTTATTCCCCGGAGAGCCCTTCTTAGATCACTCAAAGAGAAGGTGCTCCTCCATAGTGAGTGTTTACTCAGTTTTGTAACCTTCCAGCTCAGGGTAGTTTTAGATGCACACTGTGCCGAACTGTAGCTACTGGCCACGGATGGCTATTGGACACGTAAATGGGTCTAGTGCCACATGTTGAAATGATAATATTCTAGATATACTGGATGAAATAAAATAGTAAAATTATTATCCTCTGGTTACCTTTCTTTCAATATGGCTACTGGAAAACTTTAAATTACATATGTGCTTTGAATTATATTCCTACTAGACGGCAATTTTTAGACACTCTAAAAGGAAATAAATAAAGAGATTCATTAGCACAAAGAAAAAGAGGAAAATGAATTATACATGAACAAATAATAAAATGTGTGGTATTCTAGAGCCATTTTGGATCGGCACATGTCAATATGCCCAGAGTGCTTTGTTATATTATTGCACGGTCTGGTGGAGGTTGAACATAATCAGCCCTGATTTGTCAAGAAAGGTTAAATTATGTTCAGAATAATCCATTTTTGAATGCATAGAAGTGTTTAATATGTTTCAGAAAGAAATTCCCTCAAGAGCAGAGGAATTAAAATGCTAAATTAGCAGTTATGTTGAAAACTTGGCTATCCAGAGTGTTTTAGTCCTTGAGTTTTCCAAGAGAATTAATTTTTATGGCTGCAGCTTTTTAATAAGGCTAAGTGATAATTTTTATGTGAGGGTAGTTGATAAATTTATGGGAGCAAAGTAAGCCCCTAAAAGAGTAAAAGTACCAAAATATCAAAACCACTTTTTCTTCAGAAATGTTTCTTAATATTTGAAAGGAAGTGTTATATTTATATTAAAATTATTTCAAAAAGAATTTATTTTTGTTGTTTAAAATTAGTACACGAATTTGATCTCTTTATTCAAGAGGCTTTTGTATTTAATACCTGCAATCTCTTTGTTCATCTCCATTTAGATGATAGTAAATGTTTCTCAAAGGCAAATTCTACAGTAAAGTTATGGATAATACAAAACTAAAACCTAATCATGGAAAAACAAATTAATGTTTTGAGCATCATGGCAGAGTTGTATGCATGAAGTGATATTATATCACAGGTTAATCTAATCAGCTTTCTAAACAAGGAAGCTCTGAATAACCATCTACTGAAAAGATAGTAAAATTACATAAATCTAGTTTCTGCTAAGAAAGTCATAACAGCACACACAGAATGGAGTGTTGACACGGATTTCATTATTATTGATATCACTTCAGTTCAGTCGCCCAGTTGTGTCCGACTCTTTGTGACCCCATGAACTGCAGCATACCAGGCCTCCCTGTCCATCACCAACTCCTGGAGTCCACCCAAACCCATGTCCATCGAGTCGGTGATGCCATCCAGCCATCTCATCCTCTCTCGTCCCCTTCTCCTGCTGCCCTCAATCTTTCCCAGCATCAGGGAAAGACTCTTTTCAAACGAGTCAGCTCTTCACATCAGGTGGCCAGAATATTGGAGTTTCAGCTTCAACATCAGTCCTTCCAATAAATTGTCTTACATATGTTTCTGATAGAGATGTCACTGCCCTGTTTTGCTAGGTGTTTACAATAAGAAAGAACTGACAATAGACAATAAAACTGACACTAAGGGGTAGAGTTAATGTATTCCAGATAAGAAAATTAAAATGTACAGTTGTCATGTGGTTTCTTGCCCTCTCTACATAGTAGAATATATCCCAGTAAGATAATAATTTTAAGATTATCTGAAATTGAACATCTACTTCTATTTCTTGGGTTTGCTACTTCAAATAAAGATTCTTTTTCTGATTTACATTTTGAAAAACTTGAAGCTATTTCCCAAAATAAAATGCTGTGAAATAATTTTTCCCCAAAATTGCAAATATATTCTCATTTCCTCAACTTTAAAATCTTTCCTCCATATTTTTCTGAAATAATAAGCATCCTTATATATCTCCTCAGTTGAAGAAAATAAGAAAAAGTAGATAAAAGTATTAGAAGAAAATCAAAATCAGTACTTATGATAGTACACTAGCCCATTACATTAACCTTAGAATAAGGAATTGAAAATGATTAAGTAAATTAAGTGAATGTGCAACTGTATTGAATTTTTTTTAAACTAATATTATGCTCAGGAGACGAGCAAACTGACCTTCAGATATTATACCTCAATAGTTCTCTTACAGTCATCCTTTTTTTTTCTAAAACTATTTCTCATGGAGAACATTTTCTTTAATATGCCTGAAACACCTCCTAACTGAACTATGAACCCTTAGTGTCTGTCTTGGAATAGACTGTGCAAGAATCAAAGACAAGTTAAGTTTTGACAATTAAATTAATAAATAAACTATTAATGGCTATATTATTTAAATGGATTGTTCGAATTTAATGAACATTTCTCAATATATAAAGTCTGAGTCTGTGATTATATAGCCATTAAGTAGAAGCTGAATTAACATGCTGCTGCTACTATGATCATGTTCAGAAAGCTTATTGGATGAAGTATTTGTCTAAGATTGAGAAGTAAATATTTTAAAATTTACTGCTGATTTATAGCTATGTTAGATCATATCCCTAGTCACACATAAGACTAACACATCAAATATGAACTCTGCTGCATTGTGATCCATTCGATACCTTCTCTCTACTTGACTCTTCCCATTCTTACTGTCACCGTTTATACACTTTTCCTCTCACCATCCTCCTACAATAGTCCTGTAACTAATCCCCAGTGTCTCCAGGTCCTGATTCATAGAGCTACCAGGTTAAGTTCAGTTTTAATTAGTTTACTCCCCTGCTTAAAAAAAAAGAGTGACTTCCTGTTCCTATTCCTTATAAAATCACGTTCAACTCTACAACCTAATGTTCAGGATCCTTTAAAATATAGAATAAATTTACTTTTTAAATTATTATTCAATGCTCCCCATCCCACTTCATCTTCCCGACATATACTCTAAATTTGACATCAGTCACCTTTCTCCAAATAGGTATTCCACTTTCCTGCACTTCCTTCCTCATACTGATAATTATCTAAACTCCAGTCCATCTCCACATGTTAAAATCTTGCCCAAAACTGTGTGGCCAAGGTTATGTGTGTCTTCATGAAATTACCCTGTATTATTCCAATTAAAATACTGTCAAAAGGCACAGATTCTAATCTGAGCTTTGCCACTACATAGTTTTAAAATATTAGGCAAATTATTTGTTTATTCTGGGTCTTAACTGAGTCATGTATAAAATAAGGATATCAAACTAATTTATCTTGCCAAACCTGCCTTAAGATTATATTTAGAATCAACAAGTTTAAGTCAAAGATCCTTTTTTTTAACAGTAGTTCTTAACCTGTAGTAACTTCACAGACTTCAGCAATTCTGTGAAAACTCTAAAACTGGAGGCAAAAGTTTGAGTTTATCTTAAAATATACAAAGAATTTTCTCCCTAGGGAGAGGGTCTAAAGCTACTTTCATTAGCTTCTTAAAATGGTTTATGATTCCCAAAAGGTTAGGATCTAACATTTCCCTGATCTAAATCTTTTATTAACACAGACACACTCAAGGGCTCTGTCCCTCTCTCACTGTCAATGGTAAATACCTAAAAGCTTTAAGAACATAGTGCTTAGGTCAGTTATCTTCTATAAGAGATCCTCAACCCCTTTTCCTTAATATACCTGACTGTTAATGCGTGTACATGTGATACGCTTCCGTCAACAACAGTTGTGCACTGCAGCATGCTAAATAAGTTCTTAATTATTTATCCTGTGGATCTGACACCATATCCTACAGGTTTGGTACCATTCCTTGCATGCTAGCTCCAATCCCATCACTTATGTCCTACTAATTCCAAGTTTCAGTACGTGATTTGGTAGTAGCAGCTGTAGTATACTTGGCATGTTATAGGTAGTAAATATTTGTTGAATGAATAAATGAATTTATTCAAAGGAGAGCTAATAAATGAATGGTATTTTAAAAAAGAGAGTTTACATGAGAAAGATTATGCCCAGGATAAAATACCATTACTCAGGTTGCACTAAGGTTAATTAACTCTAACTGTGAATAAGATATTTAATGATACTTGAGGGAAATATAAGAAAGAAAAGTAAGTTAAGCATTTGCAGCTTAAAGAAGTAAATTGTAATTGCTGCTTCCTGAAAAGACCAAAATTGCAAAGTTGCTGTGTATTTCAGAGACTTTGTTAACAGGACAAAATATACCAAGAATAAAATACAATCGTACACAATAATTACAATGAAGACAGGATAGTTCTTAAATCATTAATGTAGTAGTCACTTGTACTTCTGTGTTAACTTTAGTTTCCTTAATTTTTTATATCTAATGTAAAAGGGCAGCGGTCTGACAATCCCAAATAGGTACCTCTCCAAACTCCAGGCCCTCAGGAGGCTGATGCATTGAGAGGCCAACCATCCTGATAAGAGCAAGGACTGCAGGAAGGTAATTTTCTTTTCGCAGATAACAATTTGATACCTATAAATCAAAATATGCTTTGTTCATGTCTTCTTATAGCTCTGAGCTCACCGGTACTGCATACAAAACATTCCTTGAATGAAGAGGTCAATTTTATTAATATACATTCTGCCTATTTAAAAAAATACAAAAGCTAGAACAAGTGAGCTATGAAGAACTAAAAGCTGTGCAGTTAGCTCAGTTTAGGTGAATTCTCCTCGCAAAAAGGCAAGAATGTGATTTCTAGCTGTGAGGTGGGATTTCTAGCAGTTCTGTCATATTTCTCATTAGTCAACTTCTTCTCTTTTGTTCTCTTTCCTTTCTATAGATGGCATGTTTATATTCCAGAATTAAGAATTTTTCAGATTTTAAAAAAGATGTGATTTGGCAGTTTCTTATAAAGTTTAACATTTACTGTACATTTTAGCACCCCCACACTTTTAAGTATTTACTCAGGGGAAATGATGATATAGGTCCATACAAAATGCTGCCTGAATTTTTAGTAGCTTTATTCATGATCGCCAAAAGCTGGCAACAACCCATATATCTATCAGCTAGTGAATGGATAAGCAAATTCAGGTGCATTCATACAATGGAATGCTACATAATCAAAATGGTCAGATACTGATAGGTCCTTCTCCAGGGGACCATCCTGACCCAGGCATCCAACTCACATCTCTGTGTCTCTACACTGGCAGGAGAGTTCTTTACCAGCTGAGCCACCGGGGAAGCCCCGTTTTTGGCCAGTGTGTGTTTATAGTTACGTCCCAAATTTTAATTCTTAGATTTTTAACTAACAAAAAAAAAATTAGTGAAAAAATCTTGAGTTACATTCCAAATACAATTGACAATAGCCTGCCAAGTTGCTATGTCCATGGGATTTTCCAGGCAAGAATACTGGAGTGAGTTGCCATTTCCTTCTGCAGGGGATCTTCGCAATCTAGGGATCAAACCTAGTTCTCCAGCACTGCCGGCAGACTCTTTACTGTCTGAGCTACCAAGGAAGCAAATACAATTGACAGAATGTCAGAAGGTATAAATTATTTGAAACCCTGCTTGTTGTTTATTCGCCAAGTCGTGCTTGACACTTTGCGACCCCATACACTGTAGCCCGCAAGGATCCTCTATCCATGGGATTCTCCAGTCAAAATATGGGTTGGAGTGGGTTGCCATTTCCTTCTTCATTGAAAAACCCTGCTAAATGTCCGTAAATGGTATATGTATCTAAGATGTTGCTGGGGCTAAGTATAGACATATTACTGCATACAAAGAAACTGGTTGTTAACAATCATCTATTGACTGCATTATCTTCTTTTTTTGTAGAACCTTTGTTATGGATGTAATATTGTGTTTTTGAAATGTTTAAGGACTTTTTTTTTGTTAATGTGTAATTGTTGTCATAAATATTACGATATAAGATAGTATAGTTGTATTTGGGAGGGGGGAACTTTTATCTTTGAAAACTGACTTTCAGCTGCCCTGCAGGCATTGGGACATCTCCATTTTCCAAAAAAATTGGAAAATTCTGTTTCAGCTGTACAGTTTGGACAGCACAGCTTCAAGTTTATGTTGCACAGGTTGAATATTAGCTCATTAGAAAGATCAAAGTTGTAGAAGACGAAAGATAGAAAGGATCTCCACGAGGAAAATACTCTAAGTTGATACCTAAAATTTTAAAGCCCCCAGTTTTCCCATGTTTAGCACTGATATGAAATGTTTAATTTGATCACGATTCTAGACTTAGCCAATGTATGGACTTTAAAATCAGAATGAGCAGGAAGATTGATAGGGTTCAGAAATAGGAAGTAGGCATTGAGAACTTTTAATACTTTGGGATTTTTTCCCCAAAAAATTGTCTTGAAAATGTTCATGAAAGATTTCAGAGAGAGATATAATAAATTCAATTAACACATAATTGAAATAAATAATTCAAAAAATAATTTCAGAGAGAGTAGTCAAGTCGTTCCTAGGGTCATGTTTCTTTATGGTAGATATCAAAGACCTAGCTTAACATCTTGAGATTAGATTATTTCCTGGTGCTTCAGTGAAATTCCTTCCACAGCTACATAACTTTTTAAATTTTCAAATCTATTAATGAAAACACAATGGATCATGTCACCTAAATTGATATTTTATTTCCCCATATTGGCTGTCAGTTTCGTTAAAAGAATCAGTTCATCTCTTGTATTTGTTGGCACTTTAATGAGAAAATACCTATATGAGAATGATCAAGTCATGGTTTTGGCACTCAGCAACCTGAGTCACTAAACTTGTTAATTGAGATTCTTGATTGAAGTCTTTGCATAGCTCTTCTCTTGAGAAACCTAAAGCATGAGAAATTAATGCATGCTATGGGAAAGGCAAAATGCATTGATCATTTTAATGGACCTGGAATACATTTTCTTCATTCCTATTCCTTTGGTCTAAAATGTTAAACTAGAATGTAAAATTTGCATACCTACTTTTGGTTGGGGGGGCCCACGTTTACAAGCTCATGTTAAAGTTCACTACTTTAAAGCAGTTTTGATGGAAATATTTGGCTTATGTTATATAAATATGTTCAGCCTGTTGAAAGCTAGCTGTTGTCATTGTTTTTTAAACTATTTTATTGCTGTTACTGTTTTGTTACTCTTTTCTTTTGTTTACATCACTTCTTCCAAAACTTAGGTTTGGTTAGTTTCTGCTCACATGTTAGCATTTTTCAGGGCTTGACAGACAGTGAATAATACTCAGTGAAACCTTAGACAGTTCATTTAATTGCCTTGGCATCAGTTTCATTAACTGTAAATGAATATGTTGATGATCCCTTAGGAAAGCAATTCTGAAATTGGGGATGAGGTGATGAGAAAGGTGACTTTCAAATTACATCCCCTCTCATACATATAACAAAAGATGTTATTGATTGGCATGTATTATGTGTGGTTTCAAAGTAGAGAAAAGAAAGGTTACAATTCTTTTTTAGTCCCTATATTGCTTCTAGAATTTATGATCCTGTGTTCATAATCTTTCCATATTGTTCCACCTCAACAAAAGCAAATGACTCATTTTTAGAAACTTAGTCTGCTTTGAATTCTGTCAGTTGCTGAAGAAAGGGACTAAAACACTTCAAGATGTTGAAATTGAGATAAGTCATAATTATGAGTTCTGTTTATTGATTCAGTTTTCTTCATTTTTATTCACAAAGTAATTTTGCCTTCACAGTAAGTGAAAGAGAAGTTGTTTCTAACTACCTAAGAGAAATACAAAGGAGAGTTTTACTTTTAACCTTTATTTTTTAACTTTCATTTTTAACCTTCTTTCTGACAACACACGTTTGTTAACACATGAACTCATATCCCTGTCCACCACTGTGTGTGTCTGTGTGTGTGTGTGTGCGTGTATTTAACTTTCTATGCATCCTGTCAATACTTGTACTAATAACCATTTTTACTAATAAGAACAGTTCAGACTTTGGAAAGTAATCTTTGTGGCTTGCTTCTTTTTTTTTTAATCCCACTTATTTTATTCTAATCAAAAAAAAATATTTTAAGCCATCTATTTTATCCGTTCCTGAATACTATTGTCTTGACTATAATTGCCTGGTTTCCTTTCTGACTGATCTATTGCTAGCCTTTATCTGGATGTGATTAAAGAATATAAATGCTCCACAAAGCACCAGAATCTCAGCCAGAATATTTTCAGATTCGCAGCTAAAATGATATAGAACAAGGGGTTTAGCTGTTAAGCAGCTCAGATTTGTTGTCAGAGTGTGTGAGGGACTCTAAATTCATTATGCTAGTTGTTCCTGCAGTGTAGCATTTGAAAAATAGCTTCCACTGTTTATGGATTGTGGTCCTCGGGCACCAGATAGTGGATGTTGGAATGTATTGCAGAAAAGCTGATTAAAGTACTAGGATCTGTAACTGTAAGAGTAGAAAGTCATTTGTAATACCTGAGTCTGACACCTTTGGGTGTACTTATAGGTTTCCTTTTGAAAGCTTTGGTTTATTATCAGTTTAACCATGAGGGAATAACTTTTTATTTCCCCCAAGAAAAGTGCCTTTTGGAGAAAACATCAATAAGCTGTACTAGGTGAGAAGTGTATGTAAGAGGATTGATTTGAACTTTGAAGATCCCAAATTCTGTGTGATTTTATTTCTTAGGTTATTGGAGTCATGCTTCACTGTGACTTTAATTTTAATGGTAGCTGCTTTCAGGTCTCAATTTCAGATTACTGTATCGCAGGAAATGTATAACTTACTCTAAAATATAAGCTGTGCCAGAATTTATGTCTTCACCTCCCATTACCCCTACTTTGGGCCACTTTCCTCTCCAACAAAAAGTTCACCGGCGTGGAATATGGAAAGACTTTAATCACAAAACTTTTACAAATCTTTAAATATACTTGCATTCTCCTTGTTGAAATATTTCAGTATTTTCTCATTGTTTTCAAAATAAAGTTCAAACTTCTTAGAGTACCATTCATGTGATCTTTCTGTTTCTTCTCTGCCTAGTTTTTACCCAGTCCCCTGTAAAATGGCCTTTTTTTTTCAGGTTAAAAGTGGACATTTCCTCTCTCATTTCTTTTCCTTTGATTGCTTCCTTCTCCCCCTCCCTTCATCCAAGTATTATCACCTGTTCTTACTTTAAAAACCCTGCACAACTTTTTCCTCTTCCAGGAAACCTTCCTTGGACTACAGTTAGCCTGCTTCTTATTTATCCCATTTAGACTAGCCTTTCAACTCTTTATAGCACTCTGTGAGACTCATTTCCTACTCTCATCGTTGGTTTACTTGTCTTGTTTAATAGACTATTATTCCTTGAGTTCAGATATGATAGTGTCTTTTTCAGTTTTGAATCTGGCCTATAGGCCTTTCAAATAAATGGTTTTTGCCTAAATGAGTGCCTTTTATAGATAATTCCATAATTTCCCTTACTTTGCTCTTGATTCTTAAGGCATTTTGAGGGTATGGGTCGAACCATTTTCTCAAAAGGATCTTAAATTGACTCACTCACTTCCATATTGCCACCTAAAATATTTTAATAAGGGTAGATTTTTGTCTTTAGAAAGATAAGAACCTTATTTGCTGGGGGATTATAATATAGATTTCAAATTGTCAATCAGTTGAAGAATCTGGGATATAATATATGAAAATTGGAAAGGTAAACTCTTATCATGAAGCAAGCATTCTAGCTTATTCACATATATTGTTGAACCCATGACTTCATTGGTATATAAAATTCCCTTAGGAGAGAATAGATATTTGGCAACTTTTTCCTGATTTGAAAATTACTGCTTACAGTTTCTAGATTTTAATAAAATCTTAACCCAAGAATCAAGAGAAATGTTTAAACTAAAAACGTATTTGCTAATGAAGGGTTATAGAATTTAAACATGTGCTTAATGGCCCTGAGATGTACTTAAAATATTTGCATCAGTATTCCACATTCTGTAGCAGAGCAAACAAAATGCAAAAAAAATTCATGTTTATAAGTGATAAGATTTTTTTAAAGTAATTTAAGCTTATTTCTTAATAGAATTATAACATCTTAATCTAAAATTTTATTTCTTATACATATATATGTATACACACTTAATATTTGCCTTCATATAATTATTTGCTTAGACATTTTATATAGTTATTTCTTTAATGATATAGCAAACTGAGTCAGCATGTTATAGCTGAATCATGGTCCTAGCTGTTCTTTTTATTCATTCAATGAGCAAACTCTATATTATTAAAATTCCTTGTCCTTCAATTGTGCTGGCAAAGACTTGCTTTTAAGTTCTTGAATGCCCTAAGAAATTTGTGTGGAAAATTCTAAAGTATATACCTATTTTCACTCTTTGGTATGTTAAGCAATAGAATGGAAAAATATTATCCACATCTTAATAGATGAATGTCTGCTCATTCTCAGAGACCCTAGTCTCCTTTTAAAAAAAATATTTTTAAGATTTATTGTTTTTAAAATTTGGTATTGAATTTGCATAAAGTGTAGATTGCAGCATGCTATAATATTATTGTCATTTAAGAGCATATTCATGGGTTTTTAGAGTACTGCCTCCAAGGGGTTCATAGCATTTGGTACATAGTTTATGTATTTCTCGTCTACAGACTTACCCTATCGAGGCAAAGGCTTCATGATCCTGATTTTTTTTTTTTTTTTTTCCTACTGCTATAAAGCTCAGCAATGGTAATGAATGGTTGTGTGGGGTTTTTGGTGGGTTTTTTTTTTTTGAAAAAAACTTTCCATGTCATTAAAATAAAATTGAGGATTTTTGAAGACTAGTAATTTGTCCCTTTAAACAGCCACATTATTTTGCTTTTGTCTCAGAATGTATTATGCTTCACAAGTATACTGTGACAGTCTGAATGGAAAAGGGGGGAGGGGACATTGTCTTCAACTGGCATGCTGTTATCAGAGGGAATGTGTTTCTGGACACGAGATTTAGCATTCATTGGTCGTCTGAAGAAAGCTATTTCATCTGAGGATTGGACAAGAAGCTGCGTCAATTTGCTGCCCGTCTCCAAGGCACTGGTGATGCTGCCTTCACAAGCTGGCTAACGTCACGGCTCCATCACCCAGCGGGGTGTGGACTCTCTTTTTCTGTTCTTCTCTATTTAATTCTCTATTTGCTGCCTACTGCATTTCTTAATCTGTCTTCTGCCAAATGCTAACAGCATGATATTTTGCAATCATCTAGGTGAATACAAGAAAGACGAACTCCTAGAAGCTGCTAGGTAAGTGATTCCATTCATTTTAAGTGAGTATAAGGCATTTAAGGGAGAAAGGGGGAGGGCAGGTAGAGGACTATAAAAATTAAAGCATGTTATTGTCTTGGTTGGATTTTATGCGATAATGTGGATAAGACCTTATACTAAATCTTTGTATACTTTATTTTCACAGTTAGTGTATTAAATGAGACTATCTTTCAATATGGTGATGATTGTAAGGTTAATTTTATTTGGAACATTTCTTAAGGTACCTGCAAACCTGAGTTGCCCAGCTTTTTGGTTCATATTCTTGGAGTATTTAAATAACTATATCTGTATTTTTCTCTGGGAATTTTCTAGCCAAGCTTGAATGAGGGGCATAAAGTAAATGTTAAAATTCTCATCCATTTTCTTTTGTTCTTGGTCATTTATAGTTTAATTGATTAGCTTTTTACAACATTTTGTATGTATATTTAACTCCAGTGTTTTAGATCACTTATCACACTGAAGTTTGTTTGTAATTAAGAATGTGACTTTGTGCAGATAAATAAAGCAAATAATAATGTAGAAATCACCCTTATCTAAAATATACCACTATATGATGATTAACAGGAATTAATTAGGAATATATTGATTGAATTAAGTATAGCAAAAGACATTCATTTAGAACCGTATAAAAGAAATCAAAGAAGTCATATGATTTTCCATTCTGTTGTGAAAAATATCCATAAATATTCAAAAGAAGCACTATAATTTTATAGGAATTGACTTACTACCTTTTTGTAGGAGTGGTAATGAAGAAAAACTCATGGCTTTACTGACTCCTCTAAATGTGAATTGCCATGCAAGTGATGGGCGAAAGGTAAGTCATTAAGATGTAATATTCCCCTTCAATGATTTCTATTTGCTTTACAGTTAAAATTTTTGAAGTTGGCATATATATATATGTGTGTGTGTGTATACATATATATACACACATCCATATATACATGGCTGCATTTCACTGGCATCTTTTCACTGTAAATGAAACACTGTCGTATCTGTTATTGGCAGTTGTGACATATTCATAGAGCTGGTGGAGCAAGGATTTTAAGCCTCTTCTCTTAAATGTCTGACACTGAAAGTTATTTGTTAAATGAAACTGCAGCTTTTTCGGGGATTGCAATTATAACAACATATATTATTTTCTGTGTGTGATAATGAAAATTAAAAATTTTTGTTTATGTCCTAATTACCCATCTTTGTTAGGATATATGTATTTTTTGTTTCTGGCAGAGGAAAATTTGTTTGCTAGGTTACCAATACTTTTTCAAGCTGAGAAAATGCTAATGATTTTTCAGGTCTGTTGTAACAGCCCTGCTTTTTTTTCCCCCCATTGGCTAAGTTTTCGTCATTATATATTGAAAGAAAGATTAGAGCAGTGAAAATTATCTGTATTAATGTACACTTGTCATAAGATAATGTATGAAATGTACAGTTGGTATCTTCATTCTCTGCTTCATATTCTTGCTGAATTTAGACTGAAAATGTAACCCTTTAACTGCAAAGTATTTAACTGCAGTATTTAACTGCAAAGTTTTGCAGTGGTTTACCTAAAAGTACTTTGTACTATAAAGTCTTTTTTAAAATGATGATTAATTTTTTAATGTTAAATGATGGCTTTTATATTTTTAAAACCTAAAACAATTTTAAAGTACACTGTAGACACTGAAGAAAATTATCTTGTACCTAATATTTAGGTAATTAACCGCTTTGGAATTATTTATATCAAAAATATGCTATGGATGGTATCAGAAGGATGGTACCCCCTTAGAAATAATGAGCTGTTTTGCATTTTAAAAAATCATTTTTCTCTGAGTGATAATTTTATAATTAAAATCATTCAGCTTTCCTTGACTGCCTCCACACTCTTATCCCTATTCTAATGAAATTCATGTAATAGTGGCATTGAATTGAATCCTCTTGAATATATGTTGTTATTGAAGACGGCTTGAATATTATTTCGCATGGCCTAACATTTGTCCATCTAACATGTCTCCATTTATCTCTGAATAAATGAAGAGAGACTTCTACTTTCCTGGAAAGTTAAACTATGTATAAATTAAGCTATAAATTAGCAAAGATTTATTCAGTACTATGAATGACTTTTGGGAGATGTTTTCAAATGATAACTGCTCATTTTCCCTTCAGTTTTGAAGTTGCTTTGGAAATTTTAACTTTCTTGTGTTAGAGTTCCAGATTTTGTTTGGATCCTCCTAGTAGATAGGTGACTTTTATCACTATGCACAAAAAGGCTGTCTTATCTGTATGTGCAACTGTGTCTTTAGACAGAATTCTCTGAGAACCCAGCCTGCTTCAGTTTCTCACAGCCATTTTAATATAACAAAATTTATGTGAGATTACTGTAACAGGAGTCAGTTTCTATCCCAGCCTTATTTCTCCCTTCCTCATCCTTATACCTTGACACCCCCATTTCTGGCTCAGTAAATCCTAATAATTAAGGAGCATGAACTCTAATAACAAATTACCTCTTCTCTCTGCCTCAGCCCTACACAAATAGGTAGATCTTCTTTATTTTTCCTTCTCCCCAAAGGAGGACACCCTTTCCTTATTGCTGTAGCTGAACCTAATATATTCCTCGCTCAGGTTCCTGTGGTTCTTTTTCTGTATTACTCGGTGGCATTTACCAGAGTTCTTGATTGTAGTCATTCATACATATCTTTTTCTTCTACTCGTCTGTTAGCTCTCTTTTGTACCGGACCATGCGTGGCACTTTGCATGTAAGAAGCTTAGGCTACAGATATGCTCCCCGATGAACATAATTTTATCCTTAGAGTGAAAAAAAATCATCTGTACTCTGCCATGTAGGAATTTAACTCATAAGTATATGAATGGGAAATTATGTATTTTCTGTTATTATATATTATTACTAGTATTATTTTATTAATTTATTTTTGAGTAATTATAACACAGAGGAGAATTATATATCTTAATAGGTAGAACATTTTAAATGTCTCAAATATTATTATTATACCGAAGGTCTCGTAACATAAAAATAATGCAATAATTTTCCAGAATGTGTTCCTATACTTTTTTAGATTATCAATTTTCTCAAATTAGCTAGAAAAAGAAAATTAGACTTAACCTTTTATTAGGTTTTGGTGCTATGCATAAAACATAAAAAAATCACTCAATATTGTTCATCGATATGCAAAATGCAAATAAAATTTCATGATTAAAATTGAATAATGTGCATATTTAGATATTACCCTTATTTATGGCACAGAGCAATTCTTATTAGATGTACCACTTTCCCTGAAGCCATAGAATGGTAGATAATCTAGGTGCTGAGGGAGGCTGGGAAAATATCCTTTAGTTATGAAAATCTCTTTGTTTTCTTGCTGTTGATGTCACGAGAATGTGTAAGCAAATCTAGCTGCTAAATTATGAGTCTACCTGATATATTCAGTATTTTTCCAGGCCATTTAATTCATTTGTTTATCTAGAATTAAGGAGATCAGATTGTATATTAACAAGAGGACACAGGTGCTTTACGTATATAGTAAGGTATATGAAGTTTCATTTCTTGACTTTGCATTTTAGAACACAGTGCAGAATCGGATTCATTTTTAACAGATTTTTAAATGACTGTCTTAATGCTTAACTGAGTCTTTGGTTGGCTCTGGTTTTACTGTGATTCCTGGTTTGTAAATTTTAAAAGCCCATGGAAATGTCAATTTTGAAATGTTTTTAGAAAAGAAATGATCCTTATACATTAACTAGTAGGTGGAGAAATTGCCAAGTTACGTGTGGGGTTTTAGAATTTAGTATTCCTTTTTCAAGTAGTAGATGGGCTTATACAGTGACAGTGTGAATTTTAAATAGTCTCCTAATTCTGTACTGTGACTTGATGATTATCTAATTAGCTAATAATCTGAGTGGTTAAAATTTTTATTTCCGACAGACATTTGGTTTTCTAACCTGTAGAGTCTGAAAATAGTGAACAAGGTTTTAAGTAATTTGTATTGTTATATTTTGTTTTATTTTACATGTGAATCAAAGCAGAGCTTGGCTCCTCTAAAAATTTCCAGTTGTTGTTGTTGTTTTCCCTAAAAAGCAAAGACAAAAAAGTTTTTAGTAATGTTTTGTTTTAAAATGCCACTTTCATTTAATTATACGTGTATTCTACTGCTGGGCATTTTAGAAACATAGGGCATTGATATAGTTAGACATAGCATTCCAGTTTCCTATTTTGATTGTAGTGACCAGGTCCTTAAAACAGATTGCTTCCCTTCTATAATTCCTGTATTTTTGAACTTATATTTCTTGTCCTTTAATCTCCCTTTACAGCATTTTCTGTCAAGATCAGATGTTTTATTAGCAATTATCCAAATATTCTAGTCTTGTTTGATATGTAAATTTAAGATGGTGGTCATCTCGTTTTTCAATATTAATTTTTATAAGGATTTTTCAATGTATGAAAATAAATTTGTGAATACATCTCAAATTATTCCAACACTCAACCCTTTTCAGAATTCTTTTAGGTCTCTCTGTGTCCCTTTTCTGATTGCCTTTATCAGCTTCCAAAATAAATGTCCTGAATTTATCCCCTCCTTATAACAAGGAATAAGTTGGAGTTTGACATTATGTATTCCGAAATATGTATCTTTGCATGCATTTTCTGTGCCTACCATTGCTGTAACTGTACATCACTAAATATTGAAAGTAAGTAAAGTTTGGTTGGAATTTTTATTTTCATTATTTTCAGTGTAATTTCTGGTGGTTTCTCTCTGCTTCTTTTGTTCAGTCAACACTCAGTACATACCGTGTATAGGTCACTATGCTAATGTCATGGGAGCTAACTGTGTATTTAATAGTATTGGTTCATCGGAGTTCAAAATTGATAGAATCATTAAGATACTATCCTAGACAGTGAAGCCAGTGCCGAAAAATGTGATTCCTTTTGCTGTGGTACAGTTATAAAATGTAGATTTGAGGTGAGGTGTTTTTTTCCTAGCTCTTTTATTTTGACGGCATTAGTATTTAGACATGTATGGTCTTCTGTAAGAAACCACAAATTTAGATGAGAAGACAACTGGAGAAGCGTGTTTTAAATTCAGAAAGATTGCTGAAGGGTTTCTTTATGTGTCAGATTTCTGCAGTGTAAATGTTTGCTTCCATAAAATAGTTAATAATGAATAAGACTCTGGAAATGGAGAAAAGTAAAGTGTTTTAAAACCATTTTTTAATGGAGATCCATCAGAAATAAAGTAGAGTTTAATACCATCCCTCGAAGATACCGTAAAAAACTGTGTGATAGAGTTGAAAGAGCAAATAGGCTTTGAGGCCAAACAGATGGATTCTATTCTCTACTTGTCTGCTTTCTAAGCATGTGGCTATGGCACTGCAGTTTTCAGTGTATTCTTTACCAAATGAGGGTAATGATTCCCATTCCACAAGACATTTGAGAGGATTAAATGAAATTATGTGATTAATATAACCCACAGTAGAACCTCAGTAAATTAGATCCCTGCTCCTTTGATGCATTTTTTAAAGCTTTTGAACATATTTAGAATGGACATATACATAGTTTGGGGGCTTCCCAGGTGACACAATGGTAAAGAATCCGCCTGCCATTGCAGGAGACGCAGGGGATGCAGGTTCGATCCCTGGGTTGGGAAGATCCCCTGGAGAAGGAATGGCAACCCACTCCAGTATTCTTGCCTGGGAAATCCCATGGACAGAGGAGCCTGGCGGGCTGTAGTCCATGAGGTCACAAAGACTCAGAGATGACTGAGTGACCGAGCACGCACATACGTACTTCTGAGTATTTTAACAGTCCCTAGTTCTCCACTTAAATTGTATGTTACCCACACTCAGTCCCAGGTTGCATTTGGATAAAACGTAGGTTACCAGGTAATATGTAACACATTCAATTGAATTAATTGTCTTGAAACTCGGTCTTTGCTCCCTGTCCACCCCACATCACATGTAATAAATAAATTTATTTTTGCAGATTATAAATTGAGAAATGTGTTCATAAGACACATATACCCATTTTAAGAATATCTTTATTAAAAATTAATATCTGGCTGAAAAATAATGCCATGGTGTTCATTTGAATTCCATAAAGCACATCCAGTGAGGTGCAAAGGATAAATAGGATTAGTGCAGTGTTTTTGTATTCATACTTAAATTTTAGGATTATATGAATTTGTCATATTCTCATACAGTATTCTTGGTGAACAGCTTTCTCCTTCAGTGTAAGTCTTCTCTAAATTTCATGTTGGAATGGATATTAGCAATCCTCTCATTGTTACTTTGAAGATCCCTCAGTGAACCAGGCCTCTCATTATTTATGATCTTGACTGGTCCTTTCCCAGATAACCTGTGAACAGTGACTGGAATTGCTTTGATGAATAAAGTTGAAGTGATGCTCTGCCAGGTTTGGGACTAGCCCATGGAATTATTGGCCTGGTAGCTGCAGTTTCTTGCTCTTGGAATATGCTTTCTTGGAACCCAGAGGCCACGCCGTGAGGAAGCACAAGCAGCTGTGTGGAGAAGTTCATGTGGAAAACGAAGAACTGAGGTCTCTAGCCAGAAACCCTCACCGAGCTTGGTTAAGGATATAAATGACTTTTTTTTCCTTTTTCTCTATGTTTCTTTTTTTTTTTTTAATTGGAAGCTAATTGCTTACAGTATTGTGTTGATTTTTGCCATACATTCACATGAATCTGCCCCGGGTGTACATGTGTTCCCCATCTGGAACCCCCCTCCCACCTCCCTCCCCAGCCCATCCCTCAGGGTCATCCCAGTGCACCAGCCCCAAGCACTCAGTCTCATGCATCGAACCTGGACTGGCGATCTGTGGCACATATGATAATATACATGTTTCAGTGCCATTCTCTCAAATCATCCCACCCTCTGAATGACTCTTAACTCTCCATGTGTCCTAGACTTTTAGCTTCAGTTGAATCTAGCCTCCAGGTGACACCAACCATCCTAACACCTAGTTCATACCACGCAGAGCAGAGGTACCACCCAAGTAACCTGCAGTCTTGGGGGCGGTGTGTTATGTACTAGTAGCTGACTGCAATACCCTATGCGAAAATACAGCTCAGTGCCCATTATATAATGCAGTGCACATTATCTACTGGGCAAGAAAGTTTGTGTCTTTTCTCAGGCGGATTTCTGAAAATGGTTCTTTCTTAGCTACTTGGAAAAACAAGTGAAAATTTTTAAATCACCAAACATATTTATTTCTTTTGATATGCTCACTTATTTTATATTTATATCTTACAATTTAAGATACTTTCCCCTCAGAATGCAAAAAAAAAAAACCCGCAAAATTTATGCACATCTTTTTGGGTCATGACATTGTAGGAAAAAGCAGAACATTGAAGCTAAAAGACCAAGTTTTAAGTTAAAATTATTGCTAGCTGTGTGATTGTGGCAAGTTTTATTATATCTCTGAGTTCTCAATCTTTTAACTTAAGAAATGACAGATTTGGGCCTCATGAACTCAGATTTACCTTTCAACTCTAACATCTTAAGATTTTTATGTGTTTTGTTGTTTTTCATCAAAGTTAATAATACAGAATTGGATTATATAAGAGTCAGTAGTGTTACATAAGATAAAACACACCTGATATCTAGAATAAAGTTTACATACAGCATTTTTCACCTTTAAGAAAGTCTTAGTGTTACCTGAGGGCACATGTGTAGATCCCTGTGGCTTTTAGTGGCCTTTATCATCCTCCTCTGTTCTTGCCAAATCTTGGTTTAGAAAAGGTCAGAGCATTATTTAATTTCCAACTTTTCTGGCTTATAGTTTAGATGTTGCTTGGGACTATGGGAAGGTCAAAGTGCAGTTAAGTCTGCATGAGGGAACTCTTCAAGTACTTTAATTATGTATCTAATCAAATCACTTCTTTAAAGTACATCTTACTGAGTAGTGCGTGTCATACTGTAAGGCAGAAATCCATGAGAGCAAGTGTTCTTGCCTGCTGATGTTGGGATATACTGTATAAAATCTTTATGGCTGTGTGTATTCATTTTATAACAATAAAGGCTTAAAAATGCCGTCTTTATTTTTCATTAGGGAATCACTTCTACTAAAACAGTCTCTGTTTTGTCAAGCATGACATCTCTACTGGTGAGGGTAATTAGTACCCATGCCAACCATGTTTTGTTTCTCTTTTTGAGAAAAAAATTTTTAGTAGAAAGGGATATGTGTAAAAAGAAAGAAAGAAAGTGAAGTCGCTCAGTCGTGTCGGACTCTTTGCGACCCCGTGGACTGTAGCCTACCAGGCTTCTCTGTCCATGGGATTCTCCAGGCAAGAATACTGGGGTGGGTTACCATTTCCTTCTCCAGGGGATCTTCCCGACCCAGGGATCGAACCCAGGTCTCCCGCATTGGAGGCAGACGCTTTAACCTCTGAGCCACCTAGGAAGCCCATGTGTAAAAAAGCAGGTGGTAAAACTTAGGAATTCAGTTTAGCTCGACTTAGCCATCCTCTTCTGAACTTTGGTTTCTCCTATATGCTCACGCTAAGTCGCTAAGTTGTGTCCGACTCTGCAGCCCCATGGACTGGAGCCCGCTAGGATCCTCTGTCCTTGGGATTTCCCAGGCACGAATACCAGAGTGGGTTGCCATTTCCTTCTCCAGAGGATCTTCCCAAGCCAGGGATTGAAACCACATCTCCTGCATTGGCAGGCAGGTTCTCTACCAGTTAGCTACCAGGGAAGCCCCTGATTTCTCCTATGCTGCTACTGCTAAGCCACTTCAGTCGTGTCCGACTCTGTGTGACCCCATAGACGGAAGCCCACCAGGCTCCCCCGTCCCTGGGATTCTCCAGGCAAGAATACTGGAGTGGGTTGCCATTTCCTTCTCCAATGTGTGAAAGTGAAAAGTGAAAGTGAAGTCGCTCAGTCGTGTCCGACCCTTAGCGACCCCACGGACTGCAGCCTACCAGGCTCCTCCATCCATGGGATTTTCTAGGCAATAGTACTGGAGTGGCTTGCCATTGCCTTCTCCGGATTTCTCCTTTACTCATATCCAAAAGACCCAAGTTTCCTGCAGTTTTCAGTATAGATGAGTTGAGGGATTAAAAAAAAGGAGTACGAAATCATTTTGCTATGATTCATTATTAAAATTCAATTTAGAAGCGAAATTACAAATGTGACATTTCAGTATAGCCTTGTAAGAATCTAAAGTGATTCCTCTGTCTCTCCAAATGAACCAAACTTTATAGGGTAGGTTAAATTATAACTGCCACAGTAGCTTGAAAAGCATCCATCTGGCAGAGTGTTAAGGGAATAGGAGATTAGGAAGAAACATAGAAGGTCACTTTAATGCTATTCCTAGTTCCTCAGTAGTGGAATTGTCAGTGGTGTTATTTACATATAATTATTTATCAATTATTATAAAGGTATTTTAAAATAGTTCTCTGATGATTATGATTGGTTATGATCTCTTTGGCCTAAACTGTTTAGTCAATATCACTTGAAGTAGAGTGTTCCCCCATCAGCTCTTAAATCCTTTTAAGTGAAGGGTGAACCTTAGTCTGTGAAAAGGCTTATTAGTTACAAAGAAAGTCTGGTTTCAGAAACTCTTCTGGCCTAATGAGAGACAGCGAAAAGTGGAGAGTTCATTGTGGATTGAAGAACCTTGATATTATCTGTAGCTTTGGATTGGCATTATGAGAAAGAGTTGTTTGGCCATCATACAAAAGCAGTGTAAACAGTTCATTCATTGTGTACCCGCATCTGGTGCCTCAGTGAGCTTGGGCTGTCATACCAAAGACTGAGTGGTTTAAACAACAAAAGTTTATTTCTCCCAGTTCTGGAGGTTGGGAAATCCAAGATCAAGGTGCCAACTTGGTCAGTTTCTAAGGAGGGGATCTCTTCCTGACTTGTGGAGGGCTGCCTTCTTGCCAAGAGAGAAAAAGGATTCTTGGCTGTCTCTTTGTAAGGGCACAAATCCCATCTGGAGGGCTTTTACCCTCATGACTTCATCTACCTTGATTACCTCCTGAAAGTCCTGTCTCCCGTCTCCTGGAATATCCCGTCACAGTGAGGGCTAGGGCTTCAACATATAAACCAGAAGGATGGACACAAACATTCACCTGGTTATTTTTGTATGCTGCCTTTTTTTTTTAAGTATAATAATTGCTCATGAAATCTCCCCACACACACAAAAGCATATTCATCCATTCCCTCACTTCATCAATTAATTTAGAAGGAAATTTCTGAAAGTATTAAGAATCTAAATAATATTCTTTTTTAAGAGGAGACTATTTTCAGTGACTAATAAAATGTCCTTCTCTAATAAAAATGGCATCAGGAGTAAAACTTTAAAAACACTATAAATACCATGCATGTTTATTTGAAATACATATTTGGGTAATCAAATTAGTAAATTTGGAAATCGACTAAATATTAAATACTTTATATGTTGATTTTTCCTTTTGTAAAGATGTTTTTATTTTTCAATAGTAACATGATAATCCCCTACTCTGAATACCATGAAAATGCCCATTAAAGTTACCTCCTAGTTTCTGAGAGGGCTCAATACCCTTAGGGCAAGGAATCACTTCTTTTGTTAAGAAGTCCTGCCTTTTTAGGGACCCCTCCTACACCATTGGTGGCTGTGTAAACTGGCGCAGCCACCGTGGAAAACAGTGGCTTGGGCAGGGAATAGAGCTGGAAATCTTCACACCTGGCCATCGCTGGCTCCTGAATTCATATGTGCAAACTCAGAAATGACAGGACCGGATCACTGAAGGAACTTTGAGGTGACACTATGTCTCCCAAATCCTGGAGCTCTGGAGACACTAAAATCAGCTAAAGGAATTTCTCATTCTCACAGTTTATATAGTCATTGTTAAAACGACTCCCCAAGGGTCTAAGTTGAAATGATTTCCCCGTAAATAATCTTTAAATGAAACTCGATGGACTCGTTTCCTTGTACTTCCAGAATAAGACATCTATCTGTTGAACTTTAGTTAGAATCTTTGATGTTTAGATTTGAAAACCTGAGATTATAAATATTAATTATAAAAAGGAATTCAGGTGAGATTCGAATAGTCCAAAAACTTTTCTTTTGAAAAGTGTAAAACATCAGGCTACTGTCAGACCAAGCAACCTGATTTCCATGGAGTCTGCCAGCTGTTTCTCCTTAAACAATGCAAAATTAACATTGCACCCCCTGAAACTATTAAGCATTCTTTTTTTCTTTCCCATACAAACCCTGTGAGAGGATGCTAGGAACTCATTTTCATGCATACATTTCAATTCTTCTGCTGGTTCTGAGGCTGGTAAAGAGAAACACAAATTTCTGGCTGTTGAAGAATCCCCTTGGAGTTTCCACAATGATAACGTTAAGTTAAAATTTAATTAAGTTGGCATTCAGAGCTTTACCCTCACAAAGATTACCCCATGGATTACGTGCTCTTTCTTGTCCGTTCATTTCCTTTCCCCTGTCCTTCTCTTCCCCATACCTAAAACTTAAAGATAGTCCTTTAGAGTCTTACTTTAAAAAATAAACTTTTACTCTATAAGGCAATTGAAGTGTAGAAGTTTTATTTTATTAGTTATTTCATAAATTCTATAAATTTTCAGGTGCCTTAGGTTCCTTCCTAAAGATAACTACATATGTTACTTTGGAAAGGCATTCTCTTTGAGGCTGTAAAATATCAATCATTATTCTACCTCATTGAACTTTATTTGGAAGAGGACTTAAATGGCAGCTAGTCCAGCATCCCAGTACAGTGTTGGAAGCTTCCCTCCAATAACTCTGATAGGTTGTCATCTCACTGTACTTGATCTGGCTCAACAGCTCATCTCTGGATTTAGCACCAAACTTAGAATTTCACACTTTAAGGAGAGATATTGAGCAGTCAGAAGGTGACCAAGAAGGTAATTAAAAAAAAAAAAAAACATTCTTTAAGAAGCAGTTGAATCAACTGGAGGGATATAGTTCAGGAAGAGACCAAATGACCATCCATTGGAGATACGTAGAAAAATCCAGCACTAGGAAAGCAGATAAATTATCTTCTTTAATTTCAGTATTCTGTTTTTCTTCCATGTCCTCTGATGCTTATTCTAAATCACTTTTTTTGTTAAGAAGTCCTACATTTCTAGGGAACCCTCCTACACTGTTGGTGGCCATATAAATAGGTGCAGCCAATATGGAGAACAGTATGGAGGTTTCTTAAAAAAACTAAAGTTACCAAGTGATCCAGTAATCTCCCTCCTGGGCATGTATTCCAGAAAAGATGAAAACTCTTAAATCCAAAAGATACATACACCCCAGTGTTCACAGCAACACTGTTTACAATAGCCAGAACATAAAAGCAACCTAAGTGTCTATCAACAGATGATGGATAAAGAAGACATGATGTACAAATACAATGGAGTATTACTCAGCCATAAAAAAGAATGAAATAATGCCATTTGCAGCAGCACATGAGAACCTAGAGATTATCATACTAAGTAAAGGAAGACAGAGAAAGACAAATATCATATGATACCTAAAATGAACATATTTACAAAACAGAAACAGATACATCTAACAGATACAGAAAACAAACTCTTGGTTACCAAAGGGGAAAAGCAAAGGGAGGTATAAATTAGGAATTTGGGATTAATAGATACACACTACTATGTATAAAGAAGATGAACAGCAAGAACCTACTGTATATCAAAGGGAACTATATTCAGTATCATATAATAACCTACAATGGAAAAGAATATATATATGAATCACTTTGCTATATGCCTGAAAATAACACAACAGTACTTCAATTTTTTTTTTTTTTTTAAAGAGAAAAAAAGAAAGAAGTCCTACATTTTGGGGGCACTCATCTAATAATATGTCACACTCTCAATATTGATAGGGTTTGAGTTGAATGCTGAGTTGAGTCAGAACTACCAAAGCAGTCCCTGCCCACCAAGAGCAATTCCCCCTCTCTCAGCCATACTCATCCATTTCTGAACATCCTCTTCAGAATCTGAGTGCCAGAACCCAGCCAGAGAAAAGGAAGGAAGACAGGGTGAGAGTTCTGAAGTCAGACTTCCCTGCACTTGATCCGACTCTGCTGTTAACTTGCCGAATTAATCTCCATGTTTCTTAGTTTCCGTATCTGTTGTGTGGAGATAATAATAGTCTCTAGCTCTGGTAGTGGTTATGTAAAGTAAGCAAGTTAACACATATAATGCACTTTACTACATAGAAAGTACCCAGTAGGTTTTAGCTGTTATTTTAACAAAATACTGTGTATTTTCAAAGTGTTTTTATATCTTCTATTTCATTTTCACCGGAAAATAACACAGTAAAGAAGCCAGTACTATTATTACTCTCTTATTTCAGAGATTGAGACTTATAAACATTAAAATGTTAAATGCTCCTAGGTTGTAGGAATAGTATGTCTTACTAATGAAAAGTAACAGTCTTGATGTAGTCCACTGTGATGGGACTGTAGCTATTGTTAGGTGCATTAGCTCTAGGCGCTATGCTTTAGAGAACTGCTGACCAAGTGTCCCAGCACCAGAGAAAAAGACTCACAATGGGAAATAAAACATTGTTATTAGAAGATTTAATAATGTGTGGTCTGTAGAAAAGAGACAAGTTAAAGGAGATACTTAGGAAAGAAGTGAATTAAGGTATCTTTAAAGTCTTATTTCTACTTTGGTTCATCGGTTCTCATTCTGCAGATAGTTTGTCTCTTGTAAATTATTTTTATAAAAACTCAAGAGTTGAGAAGCTACAAGGAAACTTGGTATGGTACTACTTAAAATATCCTTTCTAAAGACAGATGTCAGTGATGAGATACAGTTATTTCCATGGACTCATGCCCATATTGATTCTCTGGCTTTTAATTTGGTTTGATGCTGATTTAAGTTTCACTGTCTCAAAGACCTTCTTAGCTATACCTCACACTCTATGCCTAAAGGAAATTTAATAAGCTCTGATTATGCAGTTATTATATCTTCCTGAGAGTTTCATATTAATGGCTGATACAGTATTTTATTTGTAGAAGGGGCACACTGGTCTGTCTTAACCAATGGTAAGTTTGAATGAGATGTGTTTTGTTAAGTAACCAGAGTAGAGATGTAGCATTTATAAATGTCCATATATAAGTTGTTAGTCACTCAGTCATGTCTGACTCTTTGCAACCCCATGGACTGTAACCTGCCAGGCTCCTCTGTCCATGGGATTCTCCAGGCAAGAGTACTGGAATGGGTTGCTATTTCCTTCTCTTTATAAGGTGATGGTTATTAAATAATTATGGCACAGCTACACAATGGAAATACTGTACAAAGAATAAGATGGACCTATATGTGCTAGTATTTTTAAGAGGGGGGAAAAAGCCAATTCAGAAGAATATAGTGTGATCTATTTGTGTGACAAGTGGAAGTGTTAGTCCCTCAGTTGTGTACACCTTTTTGACCCTGTGGACTTAGCCTGCTGGGCTCCTCTGTTCATGGAATTCTCCAGGCAAGAGTACTGGAGTGGGTTGCCATACCCTTCCCCAGAGGATCTTCCCAACTCAGGAATCAAACCCAGGTCTCCTGCGTTGCAGGCAGATTCTTTACCATCTGAGCCACCAGGGAAGCCTTGTGTGACAAAAGCAACAGCACAAAGAACTCAGAGAAAAACAAACATACCTTCATATAACACAGAAAAATATCTCAGATGATACAACTATAAGCAGTGCCTATCTTTAGGAAAGGAGTTTGTTGGGTAAAGAGTGGCAACCCACTCCAGTATTCTGGAGTGGTGGGATGCTGTCCATAGGGTTGCACAGAGTCGGACACAACTGAAGCGACTTAGCATGCATGCATGCATTGGAGAAGGAAATGGCAACCCACTCCAGTGTTCTTGCCTGGAGAACCCCAAGGACGGAGGAGCCTGGTGGGCTGCTGTCTGTGGGGTCGCACAGAGTCAGACATAACTGAAGTGACTTAGCAGCAGCAGTAAGTCTTACCTTATCACAAATGCGTGTGTGCCCTTGGCACACACACTCAGACACACATGCTGTTTTCTGACTTGAGACAAGTCCAGAATCCAAGAATCATTCGGCTTTAAGTCTGCCTAGAGTTGGGTTATCAACCATCCCAGTTTGCCTGGGGTGAGTGGGTTTCCTGAGACTATGAATGGCCTGAGCAAACCAAGATGAATTGATTACCCTAACCTGGAAAATCCCAGAGGATTTCATCTAGGTCAAAATGAAATCTTAATGAAAACCGAAATATACTACACATCATGAAGTTAGGCAACTCTCTATTGACTTACATCATGACTTCTCAGTTGTGGTTTTGTTCTTTCCTAGGGAATGCTTCATACATCACACAGGCCTGTGTTGAAATGTGGTATTCAAAGTCATATTCACCACGCTGGATTATATGTATCCCCTATTCTCTTTCAGTAATGTAAATCTAAAGCAAGCTATAACTTTCACTTCATTACTAGCATGAAGCACTATGTTAAGCCTTTGAACATAAAATTAAAATACACTCCTCATTCTCAACAAGCTCACAATGGATTAGAGGAGACAGCACATAAATATCAATGTTTAACTGTGTTATTTTGTGACAGGTGTTAAAGTAAAAGATAGTGGCACACAGTTTTAGAACCAGTCTTTAGCAATCTTTTAAGTGAATATTTTTTGTTGCCATTAACAGCGATAGGAAATTCTGCAACCAGGAAAGAAGTGTGGTATCTAGGTGTCCTAGATACCAAGGAGAAAAACATTTCAAGAAGGAAGAAATGATCACCTATGTCAGATGATGCAAATAGGTGGAGTAAGATGACGGCTGAGAAATGACCATTAGGAAATAACTTCTAAGTGTGCAAGATACTCATTAAGGTGATAATAAGTAATAACCACCATTTGTTGAGCTTTTTCTGTGTGATACTGTATTAGATGCTTATTTATATAGTTAACTTTAATCCATAAGATAGTCTTACATGGTAGGAATTATAATTCTCATTTTATAGGAAGCCAAGGCTCAGACATTAAGAAACTAGTCCAAAGCCGCATAGCTTGTAAATTTTGCAAGAGAGAAATGCAAACCCAAAACTTAAACGTCTCTCTGTTCATCATTTCTTCATACTGTGCCACCTGCACTTCTGTTATAAAGTTGTGTCCACAATTTTTTATATACTTTTAATTTAAAATTTTTTACACTTTTACAATGTTGTTTTCTGCCATACAACAATGCAAATCAGCCATAATTATCATCCACAATTTTATAACAGTTGTCGGTTGTTCCTGTTTTAGCTATGCATGTATAAAGCTTAGGATAAGTTAATGCATTATGGTGTGCTTCAGATCTGTATCATAAGAAGCAAAGATAAATATACATATATGTTTCTTTTTTCTCTTATGGCCTGATTCCAAGAAGAAAACTTTGAATTATGGGATTTAAGTAAGGATTCTTTTTTGTATAAACATTTTACAATATAAAAATAGTAGTGATAGCAAATCTCTTACAGCAGAATAGTATTAAGATAGGTTTTTTGATAGAGCTATATGTTTGCAGTTGTTTCATATTTTATCACTCTACATGTTTGGCTTTTAAAGTATTCACAACAAAAAAGTCTGTTTTAAAAGTAAATCTGAGGTATGCAAACTGACAGATTGCTCTGCCGTCCTGTCCACAACGATGCCTTAAATGTTTGATTCTTGTATTTGCTGGTTTACAGCCACCACAAAATTATCAAGTACCATGTGTGAATAAATGGGTCTGCTTCCCCCCCCCCAAAACCAAAATTATACTCTGTTAATTATCCTAGCATTTAGAAAATTACTCTTACCATTGTTTTGCCATTTGGTAGTTGAGGTATAAAGTTGACACTGTGTGGTAACCATTCACTAAATTTAGTCCTGCACCATGTGATTTTAATTGCTTTGCATCCTAAGATAGCATTTAGTATATAATGTTCAGTTGTAAATTTTTTTCTAGAGGAAAAACCCCTGGGCTCAGTAGTAGGAGCTTGTTCAAATCATCCTTTGTTCTCAGTTAGTACTTGTTTTTGCTTTATACCATTTCCTCAGATTTACTGCATGCATTTCACAGACTTTGATGCGCCTTCCAATGATGCTATTTAGTTTGCATAATTAGCATCCACGGTAGAGTGACTGCTGGGAAAGTTTCATCCAGTGAGCGTGCAGCACTCACTGCCTACGAATTCATCTGCTCCCGTAACTCATCTGTCTCTGCCTAGATGCTGCTGTCTAGCTAACTGACACTGTCATTCTCTCTCTTCTAGAGTAGTCCTGTAGGCTTCTGTTCAGGTCTTGCTGCCATCAGATTTGCCCTCCCTGTCAAGTCTATTCTCCATTGAGTAACTAGAGTGATCTTTCCAAAACTCCATTCTCAGCTGCATTACCGCCAGGGTATCATATAGGCACTTCAAGCTCAATAAACCTGAACTTCACATTCTTTCCCTTTGGGTTCCCTTCCCATCTCCCCTCTATCCCTCCCTCCCTTCTTTCCTTCTTAAAAGCAAGCTTCGAAAGAAGCCTAACATCTGTATAAGGAGAGAATGGTGAGAGAGAAGGCAGAAAAATATTTGAAGAAATAATAGCTGAGAGTTTTTCAGATTTGGTGAATACTATACATAATAGATCCAAGAAACTCAGCCAGCCCCAGGCACCCACATATACCAAAAAAAGAAGAAAAAAGCTGTACCAGGGTACATCACAAATCAAATTGCTTAATGTCTCTTAATGATAAAGAGAAATTGTGAATGTATCCAGAAGAAAAACCACATGTACACAGGCACATAGATAGAATGTAGGCAGGTTTCTAGTCTCAAAGAGTGCAAGCCAGAAGATAGTGAAACAACATCTTTAAAATATTAAAGGAAGGGGAAAATAAGTCCTGAAAATAACTTGATAGTCCTTGGAGGTATTTGCAATAACATTCGACATGTGTCTGAAGGCAGAAACTTGGACAGGCTTGTTGTTTGATGATTCAGAAATTTTAATCATCTGTTTTCATATGGCATTTTACATTTTAAAGATGTTTAAATATGGGAGAAAACTTTTCACACTGTTTTGAAATAGCCAAGAGGAGTGGTTTTATCTCCATTTTTCAGGTGAGAAAGCTGAGCTAGTAGTTAACATAACGTTTACAGTTCTATAAGATCCAGGACTGTGATCAGCTTTCCTGACTTCCTATTAGGACCTTCTTCTACCTACCCAACCTCATTATTAGCTATGTTTTGCTCAAAAATAATTCCTAAAGTTAGAGACTGTCAGAATAAATAAAATGTATGGAATGCCTTGAAAGCAGTAATAGGTAATACAGTATTTAGTAATTCTTTTGTATCTTGACAAAATATGTGAAGAAAATAAAATGAAAATCTTTTAAAATCCCAAGGCATATGAGAAGCCATTGCAGTATTTAAACTTGAAGTGAATGAGTAGAGGTAGGAAAATTGCTGTGATTGTGGAGAAACTTTTAATTAAAGTAATGTTATTTCTGATTTTTTTTAAAGGTAAGAAGTTTGATTATTTTTCATTGTCATATGTGAGCAGAGAACCTTTTGATAACGGGTCAAATTAAAATGTGACAAATTTGTTGAAGAGAAACTTTATTTTCCTCTTGTATTTATGCTGCATATAAATTAAATGCCATCTTGGCATATTTCATTATATCTAAGGTAGGAAATTAGTTTTGACCCATGGCTGGCAGCAGTCTGGTGGGATGAATACAGTCCATTGTCCTTTTTTTTTCCACTAGAATTTCTTCAGATATTCTTTAGAGATGTTTTTCAGCTTTTCCTATTAAGGAGGAATTCTCTTTATAATAGAATTGGGATTTAAAAGTTAGAATTTGAGAGGTGGACAGGGCATAAGTAGGATAAAGAAGAATATTTCTAGTTATGAGGAATATGAACTCTGACATGCCTTCCCAGAACAGTTGAGATGGTCCTTGATGTAAAGAAACTAAGAAATAATGTAGAGCAGATAGAGTAGGGCATGATAACTGAAGGCCTTGAAAAAAAACCACTAGGAGAAATAGGTGAATGACATGTGGTTACGGGGCTTCCCTGCTGGCTCAGTGGTAAAGAGTCCTCCTGCCAATGCAGGAGATGCAGATTCAGTCCTTGAGTCCGAAAGATCCCCTGGAGAAGGAGATGGCAACACACTCCAGTATTCTTGCCTGGGAAATCCCATGGACAGAGGAACCTGGCAGGCTACGGTCGGGGTTACAAAAAAATCAGACATGACTTAGTGACTGTAAACAGCAACAACAACTGAAATTAGAATTTACTTCTGAGATGAGTGGATTGTCTCTTATCCAATTAAGAAAGATGGATTTGAGCACTTCACCTCAGTATTTTCTGTGTATGTTAACACTCACTGCCTTTAAAGAAATACAAATTAAATGTCAAAATAAGAATTACTTACCTTTATTTTACCTGATTATTTTACCTTTGTTTCTTTTTCTTTTCTAGTCAACTCCTTTACATCTAGCAGCAGGCTACAACCGAGTTCGGATCGTTCAGCTTCTTCTCCAGCATGGTGCTGATGTGCATGCAAAAGACAAAGGGTACGTGTATCTGCTTATTTTCTTGAATGGTTTCACTCACGGGTCATGTATTACACTTGGTGTTCCATATCTGATACGCCAGAGTTTGTGAGCACTGGGCAAAGTCTTACATCCCATTGTTTTACGGCTTCTGCAGCATTTTGAGAATGTTCACAGTGATTTGACTTATTTTCATATTTCTACTAATTAAGGATTCGTCTCATAACAATTTCATAAATTAGTTTAATTTTACTATATTCTATTATTTGCAGTTAAAATTTGTTTCCCTCAGTTACAATTGCTATTTTTCAACTCTTAAGTTGTACTTCAGAAAGATAGATGAATCAAAAATTCTGATAACCCAGTAATCTTTTATAAGCTAAAATCTTAAGTATACAGTATTTAATTTTTTTCCTGATGAAATCTTGACCATCTAAACTGAGAAAACCTTAAAGATCCTTATGAAGATTGATGTGAAAGAGAGGTTGTCTGGGAACCAAAAAAAGCAGTATGTCATTTATTTTATAAACAGGTGAATTTTGGAAAACTTTGTACCAGTTTTCTAGCTAATCTCTAGGGACGTGGGAATTGGGTCTGTTAGCCTATACTGCGGGCTGACACTTCTCCTTATGCCACTTTAAGATCTAAAAGATAATTACCTGACTGCCCATGTGATGGCGATTCCTATTACAGTCGTGATGGGTAGCATAAAGGAAAGAAGCCCCAGAGAAGGCTGTCTTTCACTCTGCCCCTCTCCACATCAGGAAACAGAGACAAAAAGACAGAGCTCAGTACTTGAGGTGGTTCTCAGAAGGGGAGTCTGTCATTTCCAGTCTGCTCTTTTCCGTGCTGTTTCTCTCCTGCCTGCCCCATTCTCTGTGCCGTATGTACCTGGTATTCCCTCAGTTCAGGGGCACGCATGCCTGATGCTCTTGTACACCTCTGTAGTTCTTGTCATGTCTGAAAACAAATGGGGGAGTCCTCAAGAGAAGTACACGCCCAGAAAGAGGGACCTGGATGTGTGCAGAATGACATTTGGATATGCAAGCTATAATAAGTTGGATATTGAATTCTTGTGTTGGAAATCACCATGAAAGTGAAATAATATGGTAGGAATATTTCAGTTCACTATCAGTTAACGTGGAGAACAGTCTGGAGATTCCTTAAAAAACTGGAAATAGAACTGCCATACGACGCAGCAATCCCAATCCTGGGCATACACACTGAGGAAACCAGAATTGAAAGAGACACATGTACTCCAGTGTTCATTGCAGCACTGTTTATAATAGCCAGGACATGGAAGCAACCTAGATGTCCATCTGCAGACAGATGGATAAGAAAGCTGTGGTACATATACACAATGGAGTATTACTCAGCAATTAAAAAGAATACAGTTCTAATGAGGTGGATGAAACTGGAGCCTATTATACAGGGTGAAGTAAGCCAGAAAGAAAAACACCAATACAGTATACTAACGCATATATATGGAATTTAGAAAGATGGTAACGATAACCCTGTATACAAGACAGCAAAAGAGACACAGATGAATAGAACAGTCTTTTGGACTTGTGGGAGAGGGCGAGGGTGGGATGATTTGGGAGAATGGCATTGAAACATGTATATTATCATATGTGAAACGAATCGCCAGTCCAGGTTCGATGCATGATACAGGATGCTCGGGGCTGGTGCACTGGGATGACCCAGAGGGATGGGCTGGGGAGGGAGGTGGGAGGGGGTGTTCAAGATGGGGAACACATGTACACCCGGGGTGGATTCATGTCAATGTATGGCAAAACCAACACAATATTGTAAAGTAATTAGCCTCCAATTAAAAAATATAAAATATTTTGGATATAATTGTATTGGAATTTGTTAGATTTTTGTTTCTTGGATGAATGACTAAGTTGTTGGACATTACAGTGTCTTAGTTTGCTTTTTTCCATTTAGCGGACTTGTGCCTCTTCATAATGCATGTTCATATGGACATTATGAAGTCACAGAACTGCTACTAAAGGTAAGAAGAATTAAAGATATTGAATATTGTTTGCTTTTAATTTGTCATGAGTTTTCATGGGGATCTTTTACCAAGCTTTTTACGAGAACAAATTTTTTTTTTTTAATATTCACTGTTGCCTTGAAATGTTTAAAGTATTCAGCTTATTTTAAACTATTTTAAATGCTGAAATTAAAACAGTTGTTGACATTTCAGAGTTATAACTGAAATTTACAGTGAAATGAATGTTTTCTTTGATTCAGTGAAATGATTCCTAACCAATAACTTTTCTTTTCTCAATTCAGCATGGAGCTTGTGTTAATGCTATGGATCTGTGGCAGTTTACCCCACTTCATGAGGCTGCTTCCAAGAATCGTGTAGAGGTCTGCTCTTTGTTACTTAGCCATGGTGCCGATCCCACTTTAGTCAACTGCCATGGCAAAAGTGCAGTGGACATGGCTCCAACTCCTGAGCTCCGGGAAAGATTGACTTGTATGTATTTATATCCTAAAATCAACACTGCTTGTTGTAAATTGGAACATCTTCTTTTTGTTATTAGGGCTGATGTTTTGTCCAACTTAGATAATGGCCTTATCTTCTTCTATGTAGACTAACTAGTTATTCTCTTTTCTGATTCTTTTCTTTATGAATTCTGCAGGAATCTTATATATGTACGCTATATTTATTTTGTGTTTATTCAAGCTTAATTCTAATTTATGTGTTCAGGCTCTCTCTTTTTTTTTTTAAAAGACTAGAGAGGATGAGTTCATCAGTAACCATTTATTGAATATTTACTGTATGCCGGAAACTGGGAATGTAGATGTATACAAACAAGAAAAAAAAAAATCTCTAGGCTCACAGAGCTTATATTCTTGCACTGTTAGTAATAACAGATGCTATATAGCATCATGGAATGCTCACTGTTTCCCAAACCCTGCAAGTTGCACAGTCTTGTTTTTATTTGTGTTACAGCCCAAGCACAATCACTAGTCCAAATTTAAATAAGATAATTTTTACAACTTAGTTGAAATAATGTTCTCAGATACTGATACATCTTACTTACATTTACATATGCATGTTTTTTATAAACTTATTTTAGAATAGTTTCAGATTTAGAAAACTTACCAAATTAATACAGAAAGTTCTCATATGTCTCATACCCAGTTTCCCCCCATAAAGATATTAATATGGTACATTTGTCATAATGAACCAGTACCAATACACTATTAAAAAGACTACTCTATTCAGATTTCCTTAGTTTTTACCTAAAGTTCTTTTTCTACTCCAGGATCCCATTCAGAATTGCTGTTGCTGTTCAGTCACTCAGTCGTGTCTGACTCTTTGCAACCCTATGGACTGCAGCACAGCAGGCTTCCCTGTCCTTCACAGGGAAGTCCTTTTTCTTCTCCAGGATCCCGTTCAGAATACTACATTAAATTTAGTTGTCATATCAAATACTAAGATATATTTAATTCTACCTGCTGGCATTTCAGGTTTAAATTAAAGTAGGTGTCACATACCTAATTTTAAATTTGTCCCACAATTGAGACTATCTTACATCTAGGATGCTAAGAATCAGATAAAAACACCTGAGAAAATCTTTAAACCATCATTTAAGAAAAAGGCATAGTCAAAACGAAAACATCAGTGAAGTTTAAACAGACTGTAAATTTGTTTATGTTAAAACAGGAAGAATTCCTTGCAATTTTGATCTCGTTTAAATGGAAATTCAAACTTATTTTGATGCCGGAACAGAGGACATCCACTAGATTACAGGCCCGCACAAACCAGGTTGTCACTGGGTAGATGTCTTCTTGGCAATGAATCCTTGCGGAAGTGCATTTTTTTCTCTCTCCCACTCATCTGACTCTTGTCATATGTTATCTTCCATTACATAGTTTATTTTCCTATGTGATGTTCTGTCTCCTCACTTTAGTTTTAAATTCTTAGAAAGGTCTTTGATTTTATTATTCTATCTTCTTAGCACCTGCACAGTGCCTTATTACCTAATAAAAATGTGTGGATGGTGTTTGTGTTTGGGCTTGTATCTACCTGCCCCCAACTAGCACAGTACATTGTGCATGCTGTGTGCCCAGCAGGTTTATTGAATTGAATTTAACTTAACTCAAAGTGTGTTTATTTTTTAATATCTTTTTCTAATTTCTTTCTTTTAGTTTTATACCCCAGACTCGGCTTTCTCCCCGTCACCAATTGACTTTTTTTCCTTTCAGTCATTTTGTAAATACAAGTATTGTTATGGGTCTTTACATTGTATTTCACTGGTCTCTCTGTTTCCAGTGTAAACATTAAAATTTAACCAAGATTTCTATGGTTTTGTAAAGGAGAAAGTTCCCTGATTAGAGTATTTTGCAACCTTCTCAGTATCTCCTTAAACAAGATTCTACCAATGAAGGAAAGCATTTAACAAAATTGGAACTTTTCTAACCAGTTCTCATCCTCATGCTCACTGCTTTATGCTAGGCAGTCACAGTAGCAGACTTCATTTTAAAAAAGTTATACAGGAAACAGGAAACAATATTTTAATCATACCCATCATTGCTACATTTTCTCTATGCATTTCTTCTACTCTTTCTTGTTTACTTTTTTATTTGTTGTTTTCATGAAGCCAGATGAACACAATAACTTGGGTTCTGCACATATTGGAGTTGAAAATCCTAAAAATAACTTTCATTCTTGTTTCAAAAGGCCTTTATAAAGAGAAATTTCTAAGGCATTCCATAAATGTTAAGTTTTCAAGGTAATTAGGATTTCTGAAGTTTCAAAGGCCTGTTCTTTGAGGAATTTGGCCATGATAACGTACCACTAAACACACAGTTACACAAAAATGTTTTCCCACAAATCTGCCATGACTTATTTTATACATATCAACATTCGTGCAACAGTTATTCATTGGGTACCTACTGTATGCCAAGCACTGTGTTCAGTGATGGGACCACTGTAGCAGATAAGACAGTGTGATAAGCCCTGTGATAGAAGGCTAAAGGCAGGTGCAGAGGCTTTTAGAAGAACAAATCCTATCAGGGACCATCAGAAAGGCTTATCCAGAGGATCTGAACCTAGACCCCGAGCAATCAGTAGTCGTTAATATGTGTGTGTGCATGTGTGTGTCTCTGTCTGTCTCTGTCTTATAAGGGAAAAAAGAAAGTGACAGGGGGCCCTCAAAGGAAAGAGAGAAAGGCAAAGAGAAAGAGTTCAATGCCAGGTAGATGCAAAGGCCTGAACATGAGCAGGCCTGGAATTATGTAACATATTATGTCACATATCATTTATGTCTTTTCAGAACAATTTTCAGCTTTTTGTTAACAAGTAGTCTTATCAAAATACACTCCAGACTTTTAAAGTAAAAAAAAGACTATTTGCTTTTAGTAAATAAGAGTAGTGGATTCTTATTCATGTAGTTAATTTAGAACTCCCTTTTAAAAAGTCTTACTTGCTTATATAAATGATAAATATATAACATTAACTGTTCTTTGAAAAGTTTTCAGACTGGCACTTCCCACATAAATCAGTTCTCCCCTCCTCTGTGTTAAGATATAATCATTAATATTTTGATGAATATTTCTCTAAACGTATTTTTTATATCATTAGTTGCATTTAGTTGTGCTGACAGTAAGGTAGTAGTAATTGTACCAAAAAAATGGGTCAACCTTCCCTTTCTCATTTGCTACCTGAATTTTCATTTAAAAATATATACTATCATGTCCAGTATATAGAGAGCTATCTTTTTGTTTTCGAGCTAGAAAGTATTCCAGTGTGTGAAAGTGAAGTCGCTCAGTCGTGTCCAACTCTTTGCGACCCCATGGACTGTAGCCCACAAGGCTCCTCCGTCCATGGGATTTTCCAGGCAAGAATACTAGAGTGGGTTGCCATTTCATTCTCCAGGGGATCTTCCCGACTCAGGGATCGAACACGGGTCTTCCGCATTGCAGGCATACGCTTTAACCTCTGAGCCACCAGGGAAGCCTATTCCAGTGTATAAGTGTTCACAAATTTCTATTTGGTGTACATTTAAGTCACTTGATTTAAAACTTTCCTGGAGTGAGTGTCTTTATATGTGTATCTATATGTGAACACTGAGTAGAAAATAGTCTTATTTCAGAAACTTTCATTAACCTACACCCTCCTTCTTTGCACTTTTATCATTGTTTTGTCATGTCGTGGCAGTTGCTAAAGTAGAGGAATATGTAAAATTAATAATTTTCCTACTTTATAGTCATGATAATGATTTTTATAGATTTTAAATATTTATATGTCACCATTATTTCATTAACAGATGAATTTAAAGGTCACTCTTTACTGCAAGCAGCCAGAGAAGCAGACCTAGCCAAAGTTAAAAAAACACTTGCTCTGGAAATCATTAATTTCAAACAGCCACAGTCTCATGAAACTGCACTGGTAAGATCTTATTGTTAATCCGTTCCTTGGGTCTGTAACAGTAGTGTAAACTCAAAATACGATTTTCATTTCAGAAACCTTAAGGTAACTTTAGTATCTAAAGTTTGCATTTTAATGTTGGTTGCATTGATTTTTAAATTTGGTTCAGGAGATGATTGCTTTCATGGGTGAGAGAAGAGCCATTTGCTCAACCTTAATTTGAAAATTATTTTTACATTTGCCTTTATCCAACCGTATTATAACAAACCTACTTTTGTGGCCAATGTGCTCATGAAATACAAAATGTAATTTTTATCATAGAATCTCCCTTTTCTTGTGGTTGCTAGTTCTAGATAAATATTTGCTTTTACAGAAGATTAAATTATTTTCAAAGGTACTTGCCTCATCCTTTTGAGCAATTGTAGTCAAGAATTATTGTATTCCTTAATGAAATATAGTAATACTAGGAAATTTTTTGTTCCAGACTGTACAAATTGTTTTTTTAAACTATTCATCTTCTTTCTGTTAATGTACTTTCAGAAAGATGATTCTGTTTTTGTCAATGATCACGTTAAGTTTCAGGTATAGGACTGGTTGGATTACACTTTAATCCAGAATTTAAGCATAAGGGATGCCTCTATCACAAACCTCTTCATTTTCACTTTTCATTTTTATGCATTGGAGAAGGAAATGGCAACGCACTCCAGTGTTCTTGCCTGGAGAATCCCAGGGATGGCAGAGCCTGGTGGGCTGCCATGTATGGGGTCGCACAGAGTTGGACACGACTGAAGCAACTTAGCAGCAGCAGCAGATATGCTTCTGTTAACATTCTTAACTTATATCTGGCACAGAAGGGTCAAATTGTAGGCAATACCTGCTGAAAATAACATTGTAAGTTACCAAACCAAAATAGGCCAACTATATGTATGCTTAGAATATGGCTCCTATGCAGGGGTTTAGATACATTCAGGCTACACAGTATTATGCCAGGACACACTCAAAGCCATGGAATAAACCTGACCTGCTTTTCTAGAGTGGTCATTTTATTCATTAGTACATACATACTTTTTAAATTTTAATACAAATATGAAGTGAAATTGAACACAAAGGTTGTATGAATAGAGGATAAAACATAAAATTTCTGAGAATTCTTCTCCCTCTAAGCTCCTTCAAGTCTGTTACCTTCTTACCTGTCCCTGGGCATATGGACTTATTCTCCAATAGTGCTAGGAGTACCTCTGGGGAAGAGCTTGAGAAATACTGACTTTTGTGGCTGACAACCTACTGAAGGACTGAGTAACTCAGTTATAGATTTTTATAGCTTTGGAGAGGCAGTATTCTGATACCTCAAGTAAATATATACTGGATAATTGCTTATTGGCTAAAGGAAAAGGAATCAAGTCTCTCTGAATGCTCAACTAAGATCATAATTTCACTTTGATTTAAAGGCTTATGTTTTATACTCCCAGTGTATTTAGGAGGAATTTCAGTCGTCTCCATAATGTGAAAATGTATGTTTTGAGACAGCAGTGTTTTAAATAGTCAGCAGGTGCTATTCAATTCAGAAATCTACTTTTACACAGAAGTTATTTTATTCACTGGTTTTTCTTTATTTTGCAGCACTGTGCTGTGGCCTCGCTGCATCCCAAACGCAAACAAGTGACAGAATTGTTGCTTCGAAAAGGAGCAAATGTTAATGAGAAAAATAAAGAGTAAGTGCAGTCACAGAAGGTGTTGCTCTGTAGTTAAAGCGAGAATGCCATACAAGTTAAGAGGTGACCTTTTCCTTTTCTCCTTTCCACAGTTTCATGACTCCCCTGCATGTTGCAGCAGAGAGAGCCCACAATGATGTCATGGAAGTTCTCCATAAACACGGAGCAAAGGTAAAAGGCACACACCTGAGATAAGGTGCCAGTCTTGACATTGAGTAGCTAGCTGCACTTAAAGATTATTCCTCTCCTCTCTGATTCTCCTGAAGAAATTAATCTTATTCATGTTAACATGTATTTGAATTCACTGATTCTCCTTTAAAGCTGATTTAAATCTGGTTGCTAATAGAGATAATTACTGGTGTTTTATGTTGTACTTTACTGTCATTCTTCTCTAAAGCAATAAATGTGGTTAGGGTCTTATCATTTGAATGCATTTCAACTTTACATTGTTTTACCTTAATACTGGAATTGATATATTTTGGTAGTCAACATCATTGATGGCATATCAGAAAATAATTTATGTAAATGATGGGCAAAATATTGCTACTTATTTTGAAGAACATTTTTTCCTTCAAACCAGTAATGATAATCATTTTTTCACATAACCTCAATATAAAGAAATAAAATTTTAATAACCGTTTTTATTGGCATTATCTGAGTGACATTATCTGCAACTCCATGACTTCCATGAATTGCTTGAGGAAATTTTGCTTGAAGGAAGCAAGCTGGATGTCTTTCAGGGGCACTTGAACGTGAAAATTTTTAAATCCTCAGCAATGTTTTGTTTTTTTTAACAGCTCAGCTTTTTATTGAATGTGTTACTAAAGAGGTTTAGTGAAAAAGACCAAAGCCCATGTCATCATCATACTCTTCAGATTCTTCTCTTTGCTTCTGCTTTCTTCTCCTCAGCTGGGGCAGCAGTGGTGGATAGGGCAGGACCTCCTGCTGGTCCAGCACCAGCTACCGGAGCAGGTCCACCAGCCCCCACATTGCAGATGAGGCTCCCGATATTGACATTGGCCAAAGCCTTTGCAAACAAACCTGGCCAGAAAGGCTCAACATTTACACTGCCTGCTTTAATGAGGGCATTGATCTTATCCTCCGTGACTGTCACCTCATCGTTGTGCAGAATGAGGGCAGAGTAGGTGCAAGCGAGCTCTGAGACAGAGGCCATGGTGCGGGTGGGTGCTCGGCGGGGGCTGCCGGGCGTGGTGCTAGTTGCTGGATGAAGTGAGGGCCTCACCCCAAAATGGCCTTAGCTTCCTTGGAAGAACCGAGCGCCTTAGCAGCAGCTGAGGAAAGAAAGCAAGAGTGTATATTTTAAAACAGGAGTCCCCAAAGTAGGAAGGATACAGACCCTCTATGGAACATACAAGAGGAACCACTGGGTTGAGAGGGAAAATACTAGAATTTTTATTTATTGAAAGAGTAATTTATTAATCACTAGTAATTTATTAATTTATTAAGAACAGAGAAATTAAGATCTACTACTATTTCATACACAGATTGATACTGCCATCAATCTGTGTGTGTGTGTGTGTGTGTATGTGTGTGGTGGGGGGATTGACAGGGATACACTGACTCATCTGCTCACATCCAGCACGATGTGACACGTTGCACTTTACATGAGTAGATTTATGGGTATTATTCTAAAAGGTAGCATCTTGATAAATACCATTGTTGAAAATCAGAGGAAACAACCATGACAATCTTATAAAAAGGTTTACCTGGCTATTTCATAAATGAGGATTTTCAGGAATTGACATACAATTTTAGTTGTGTCTTTTTTTTTTTTTTTAATGAAAGTGAGTTCAAAATTTGCTTATAGTTCTATGGTGACATGATTATTACCTGTATGTAGGTACATATTTTTAAAAAGAAACATAATCAGAACCTTAAAGATCAAAGTTACATATTTTAGAGAAATGAATGAGAAAGTAACTACTTTTTAACTTTTAAATAATGAAGAGGCCATTTTGAAAATCAATTTTTAGAAAATATCTGCTGTTTTTTGAGTTTCTTGCCAAAGAATGATATATGTTTATCAACTAGCTGTCATCTATATAATTTGAAACCAGACAACAGAATTTTCTAACCTATTTTAAAGTTGTTGTTTTTTTTTTTTTAATTTGTTAGGTAGTTTTTGAACCTGTTCAGTTCAGTCGCTCAGTCATGAACCTATTAATGACATTTTAATGCAGGGCCTTATGATAAGTTTGCAAGAATCAAGAAAGATGCAATTTTACTAGCAAAATTCAATTAAAGCCTTAGCATAATTAGTAAATTACATTAAAAGTTAAAAATAAGCATTGTGATTTAGAAGACTTCACTAACAATGTACTTTTCCCAGTCGCACCACATATCTATGTAAAATCTAGGTGTTATTGAAAATGAACCTAGAATCACACCCTCAAATCTACATCACAGTTTTTATAAGATTTTTTAAAGTCTTTTAATTGAGCCAAATGACATTTTGTATGACTGATAATTCTTTTTAAATATTTTATTGTTTCATCTGCTTCCCATCCTTTATAATTTCTCCTTTTATATAAGTTGTATAATATTCATTATGCATTAGTTTAGAAATGCTTGGTTATAATTTACAGATGAACATAAATGAATATTGAGAGGGTTCTCCAAACACATATTTACTCCTGAAGTGCATGATCCAAAAATTAGTATATCCTTGCTTTAAAAGGACCGTTGATGTTTTTAATTAAAGAGGCAGGGTGAACTAGAATGAAAGGAGCAGAGTTCTACAAATTTATTACCTATTTTGAGGGTACAGCTACTGTGTTGTTACATAAATAATGTCTTGTTGCTCTACCAAGCAGAAAATAATAAGCTAAGTGGGCTTTCTGCTACTGTTAAGAGCATTGTATGTTTATCATTGACCTATTTTTAAAAATATCTTATGGCATTTATAATGTTCTTGAACAGCCATGAATAATGCCCTTCATTTGGGGAAAGTATCTATTTGTTGTCTCCCATGAGTCATTTTATTTCATGAAGATTCAATGAGAAATAACATTATTTTATGTAACCTATCCTAGTCAGCATTACTCTAGGTCTGTGGCTCTAAATCTTTTTCTGCCCTTCATGTTCACAGTACATTCTCATCAGTAACGTCGCAATTCATCAGTCAGGCATGTGTATAATTTAAACGCGCTGCCAGTGTTGTAGAATGACTTTTAGACTAGTATATCTTCCCTAGCCCTCCCACTGCAGTTCAACAAAATTGAGAACTCCTGCTACTAATAAGCACCTTAAATGGAAAAAAAAAAAAATTAAGCAGGGTTATGAACCCACAGATACCAATTTCCACCCTCCCATTCATTCATTTTCTGATTCCAAGGCAGACTGCTGTCCCTTAGGGTTGGTTTATCTGGTGACTAGCATTAGTAAAAGCTCACTGTAAAAACCCAATTTAGCTACTGGTGGGCCCTAATGTTTGCCTGCCTGGTGTTCTTTCTGGGGAACTTGTGGTTTCAATTTGATTTTTGAACAACTCATTGTTTCCATTTGATTTAAAAGCACCTTCCCAACAAGCAAGCCTACCCTTGAATTACGATTCAGCTCTCTTATGCTGCTTCTACCCTTCTGCTGTCTTCATCGCCTCACCATGAACCCAATTCTTAAGCTAAGACTAGTAAATCAGAAACGGCAGAGAATTTGGTAGGGAGATCTAATGCCATTAACTAATTTGTCTTACTTAAATAGAACTTGGTAATATAAGCAAAAACATTCTTTTGAGTAAAGCTTGGTAATACAAAGTTTAGGTTCATTGTGCATGTTAAATTAAGCATATTGTGTACATAACATAAGCAGGTATACTTTTCCGTTTGGAATCTTCCACTTTCTAGTTTTATGACCTTGGACGTAATTTTGCTGAACCTCAGTTGACTCATTAATGATGTATGGGTATTAATACCTCCCCTGCAAGGGTGACTGTTGTTGTTTTGTTTTGGTAAAAATTAAATGAGCTTTTATATATATATATATTGTATAGTACCTTTCATACAAACCATGCTTTCTTTAATTAGTAGTAAGTATGAGTGTTGTAATTTTTTCCTTGTCTTTCTAAACTCATATAATATGTATTTCCCCTCATTATCTAAATTTTATATGAGACATATGTGTACAGTCCCTTTCTAATTTGTTTTCATCCACTAGTTCACCATTGAGATGTAAAATGATAACGATAGTGTGCCGGATACTGTGAGAAATACCATTTGAAAGTTAATACAATTACCAAACTTGAAGCTAATCCTGAATCAGTTTAGTGGCATCAGTAGTGAAGAAGGAAGAGAATGACAAAAGCCATTTGTAAAAGACTATTTGTGAAATATAATACTTTGGCCACCTCATGCGACGAGTTGACTCACTGGAAAAGAGTCTGATGCTGGGAGGGACTGGGGATGGGAGGAGAAGGGGACGACGGAGAATGAGATGGCTGGATGGCATCACCGACTCTGTGGACATGAGTTTGAGTGAACTCCGGGAGTTGGTGATGGACAGGGAGGCCTGGCGTGCTGTGATTCATGGGGTCGCTAAGAGTCGGACACGACTGAGCGACTAAACTGAACTGAACTGAAAGCTCTATTACTTGACAGTGAATTGGGTGCTTGAACAGACTTAGAAAATGGTACAGCTAAGGAAGTAAGAAAGCTATGTGTTGGCAGTGATTTTGTACTTGGAGTTAATATGATAGGAGGAATAGAAGGACATTAAAGAAAAGTAGTAGTTGGAAACATAGCCATGGAGTGTGATAGAGAATTTAGGGTTAGAAATATGTATTGGGAAGCCCTTGACATAATGATCAGACGCTGTGGGAATGAGGAAGGCTTCAGGTAGAGAATGTGGAGAGATGAGCTGAGAGTCAAGGAAGGAACCTCTGAGGGTTGCTCATCTTTGTGGAACAGCAGTGAGAAGAGGGGTCCCCAGGCGGCGTAGTGGTAAAGAGTCCGCCTGCCACTGAAGGAGACAGGAGATGCAGGTTTGATCCCTGCTCGGGAAGATCCCTGAAGAAGGAAACGGCAACCCACTCTTGTATCCTCATCTGAAAAAACTGTGTGGGCAGGGGAGCCTGGTGAGCTACAGTACATGCGATCACAGAGAGCTGGACAGGACTGAGCATGCACACACACAGCTTTTGAAGGAGTTATTCCAAAGGTATAGAGGTAGAAAATTGTGTTAGTTAGGGTTTTGGCAATAAATACACACTCAAAGTGGGTAATCTGGGGAATATTTAATAAATTATATACAAAGGTGTGGGCAAGGTTTAGGAAATCAACAGGAATGAGGTAGTACCAGCAGCAAGTGGGAGCTATCGTCATCCCTGGGCCTGAAGGGGCACAGCATGGGGGGCTAGAAGACCGCCTGACAGCATCTGTAGCCTTTGATAGAGGGTAGACCTCATCCACATTCCTCCTTCTGCTCCTGCCCACCCACTGGCCAATGCAACAGAAAGTTAAAGACAAAAAAGCCATTGCTGTCATCAATACAAGTGATTTTCCCAGACACGAGGCAGGGTCAAGGATGATATTATGGGTCCAGAGAGGCAAGCAGGTAGTATTCAGCGGAAGGACAGAAGACAAAGGACTAGTAAGGAAATGATGGTTGTAAGAAAATGGGGTTATTAACCAACTTATTTGAGAAGTCCACTTTTATAAGAGCACTGAACTGAACTGAACTGAACTGAAATGTCTGTATCTTAAAAAAAAATTATGTCTACCAACCCCCTGCTTTACAAGATTACTGTAAACCCTAAATAAGAGAGACATAAAGATTTTATCTTTCTTTCTTTATTATTGTTAATCTACTCTGACATTCTGTATTCTATTGCTACTGCTTTGTCTGCTATCATTATTAAGTAGATCCTAAGCCCCAGTTGCATATGGTATTGTTAGTACCTAGAAACAAAAGGTTTAATTCAGAAGTTCTTTTTTTCATATTTGAAAGCACTACTGTTTTGTCATTAGTGAGCATCTGTTAAATGTGTGGAACATGAAGAAATTTTTTTGATGTTCATGTCTTAATTTGACAGATTTATTTATACTGTATGTAAAAACAAATTGTGTCAATAGTAATTGGTGTTTAATGGGCTTATTTCTCACATTGAGAGTGATCAAGAATCTTTGCTGTCTTTAGAGAAATGTGTTAGCTTATTATAAGGATTTTATTAATTCTCTTTCAGAGGTGAGTTGATAAGCAGATTCTGTCAGCCCAAAAGTGTTAAAGTGCTTTTAAAAATGTAGATCCCAAGTAGCTTTTATAGTTCAAATAATATCTGAGGTTTGATCATATCAGAATAAAGTCCCAAGGGGCCAGTGTCTCAGAGACATTTTAGTTACCTTTCAGTTAGATCGACTGAATATAGATTAGGCAGAAGTAGAAATCTGGCTTATTGCTTCTGTGAGATAACCACAGAGTTAATCCCAAAGAAATGATCTGCAGGAGTTATAGCTGAAATTCACAAAAGACAGAACAATGAATTTGACAGTAACTGTTCGTTTCCTTAGCTGCCATTCTCTCTGTGTGTGTCTCTCTTTCTGAGATTGCGTGAGTTTCTTTTCTCTGCCAGTCTTGTTCGTCTGCTTCATTCTTCTTTTTGTAGACTGTGTTTTTCTGTTGTACTTCTCTGTGGCCTGAATACGATCTTCCCAGCCCTTCCTTTATAAACCTTTGGCTTAGAAATATACCACCTGCAGCTGCCATCTCATCTCAGAGATGAGAAAGGAAGCGTAAATAAGACCTCAGTTTGTTTAGCACAGCCACGGCATTGGCACCTCGAGTCTAATCAGCTATGCTCCGAAACTTATTTCTCTGACAGTTAGGGCATGTGGGCAGTGTGAGTACCCCTTTAAGAAAGCAAAGAAAATATGTACCATTAGAATATAATATATCTCTTTTCAGAAAAGCTGATTGCTTCTTTTAAAATTCCATGTAGATGTTGAGGTTTACAAATAATAATACTCAAATAATAATAATAATATTAGTGGCTAGTAAACACTAATCTAGTTTCATGTTTCTCAGATTATCTTAAAATTTAACTTCCTAGAAAAATTCTATACTCTGTGATGGATTCATAACACATTAAAGGATTAAAAACCTTTGAGTAAAATATTGATCACTGTAGCAGAACTCTGCTGCTGCTGCTGCTAAGTCACTTCAGTCGTGTCCGACTCTGTGTGACCCCATAGACGGAAGCCCACCAGGCTCCCCCGTTCCTGGGATTCTCCAGGCAAGAACACTGGAGTGGGTTGCCATTTCCTTCTCCAAGCTAAGAATTAAATTGGTAGTCATTTTGTTTATTTCATTCCTCATAGGAGATGCTTTGACCTGTGTACATCCTACCATGGGATAACAGTGGCCTGTAATAATCTGTAAAAACTTAAATTATACTTTTGCTGCAGATAAAGTGAGTCAGTTATTTTCAGTATTAAACAATTCTGTCAACACAGGCATTTAACTTTTTTTCCCTCCAGATTTCTGGGGAAAGAAGAATACATGGTTTTTGGTTAGAGAATGTTTCAGTAGTCTCTGTTCATTATACAGAACAGTATATCAAAAACTGTATTCTTTATCATCAGAATTTAATAATTTGTCATTCTTTTGAGCCATCTATTTACCAACCATTTTCAAACACCCAGTATACAAGGCGTTGCACTTATTACTATGAGGTATATAAGAAGTTTGAATTTGATAAAACTTCTTGTCTTAAGGGACTTAAAACCTAAAAATAGTCTCAATTAATACAGTCTACTTGAATATCTGTTATCAGATTGGAAAGGACAGGTAGGAGAGACCAATTACTTCTATTAGAGGTGGCAGGCTGGAGAGAGAATGGAGAAATTTCATGAATAAAATAGAAGTTTCACTAGGAATGTCCAGGAATTAGATCTATAGAAATAATAGTAAATGTCGTTGGCATCCCTTTCTTATACTAGTGAGTGGTTGATTTTTGCTCAGAATACATTTTAAATAATGACTCAATCAAGGAGTTTGTTAGTCACAAGTTATGATTAGTTAGTTCAGTAGATAGAATAATAGGTAGTTAGTTCATGGGGAAATAAAGGAAAATCTGAAAAGACATGTTGGAGCAAGGTCTTAGTGGTCTCAATTGGAGAGCTTGGGTTTGTTCTTATAATACTTGGAGAGCCATTGGAAATTTTTGAATAGGCAGATGGCATGAGGAAATCCTGCTTCAGGAAGGTAAACTTCCTAGGGAACTACTTTCTCTTAGAAAACCAATTACAGAAATGTGGACTCAAGATGTGTGTATGATAGTTGGCATAATCATTTAGCAGTATTCAACAAAATTAGGTTCTTAAGACTTTTAAAAAAAGGGGGGATGATACAGAGTTAATGTTTCTTTAAAAAAAGTGAAAGTGTTAGTTGCTTTGCTCCAACTCTTTGCGACCCCATGAACTATAGCCTGCCAGACTCTTCTTCCACGGACTTCTCCAGGCAAGAATGCTGGAATGGGTTGCCATTCCCTTCTCCAGGGGCTCTTCCAGACCCAGGGATTGAACCCAAGCCTCCTGCATTGCAGGCAGATTCTTTACCATCTGAGCCACCAGGGAAGCAAACTAAAAAGTTTACAGTATGCCTGCCACCTGTTCCCTCGGTTGTAGTTTCTGTCTACCAGGATATAGACCTGTTTCAGATTCCTGTCTTTGTCCCTCTATTGCGGATTTTATTTTTACTGTTCTGGGTACCCTGATTTGAACAGAAAAAAAATAGCTAAAATAATATAGAGACTGTTTTCAACTCTCAGATTACCTGTAATCAGATTGGGACATCATCACATGTTCATAGTTAATGTAAAATTGTGTGAGTTCACATTCCCAAGTACAGAAATGTCACAGAATAATTCACGATGAATTACCACATGAGTGATGTGGACGAAGATAGCTTGAGCTTAGACAAGAGGTGAACTCAACCTCACAGTTAGCTGTTGAGACTAGGCTGTTCACACTGACTAGAATTTGGAGAGAGTCCCCTTACCGTTTCCTTATAGTCTGCTTCCATTCCGTTCCATTCCGTCGCTCAGTCGTGTCCGACTCTTTGCGACGCCGTGGACTGTAGCCTACCAGGCTTCTCCATCCATGGGATTCTCCGGGCAAGAATACTGGAGTGGGTTACCGTTTCCTTCTCCAGGGGATCTTCCCGACCCAGGGATCAAACCCGGGTCTCCAGCATTGGAGGCAGACGCTTTTAACCTCTGAGCAGCTTACTGGTTCCCAAAGCAGTTTTTGGCATTTTTTAGTCATAATGTTATGTCCTATACATTTCCGGCCACATATCATTACAGTACTCAATCGTTCTCTTTAGGAGAATCTTAAAAAGCATAGTCTCTGCTTTTAAACAGCTTACAATATATTAAAACATATAGTATCAGGCACAGAGTCTAATACTGATAAGTGCTTAGTAAATGTAGTTGCGTCCCTTCCTCATACTAGTGAGTGGAGACTTTTGCTCAGTAATTCTCTCCATGAGTGCATGCCCCCGAGTGAGTAAGAACTGGGAGAAGTGAATCTGTGGTTTCCTGTTACACTCAGTTCCACCACTGAGATAACCACTTCTTACACACAGTGTGTTGCTAATGTTTAAAAATATTCTCTCTGCTTCATCTGGTGTTCAGTTGACTTGCTCAGACACTGGAAGTGAAACTGGCTGATGCTGGATTTACTGAGAAACTATATCTGTCTCTACCACTGCATTGTTAAGGTATCTTCAAGGATAATCTTGACCAAAGGCAAATTTTACCTTTTGCAATGACTTTAGAAACTAACACCTCCAGAAAATAGGGCTTCAGTGTAACCTAATAATGTTGGAGCATAGCACGCCTATCAGATCGTGATGAAAAAATATCGCAGAAGGGGTGGTGATGTAAAAGTAAATGACAGATGGTCTTTAATATGTGGAGGGATTCAAGTTTATGTGAAGGCACTAAAGAGTCCCTGTGTTTGAGCTGAGGAGTAACTTGGTAAGATCTGTATTTTAGACGAGTAGTTCTCAAATTATGTTCCCATGATTTGATGAACTGGATTGAGGATTTCCATCACTGTTAATTAAATTGGTGTTTTATGCAAATTCCAGGAAAATGTTAATGATTAGAATGTTCTCAGTTTTAAGTTTTTCTCCTGTGATGAGAAGTAATAGAAATATTCATAGAAAAATTCAAGTTTAATCTGACCACTTGTGTTTTCCATCAGTGCATGCTAATAATGACTGTGCTTTTATGTATAAATAGTCATTTTTCTGCTGGCAAATACGATATAAGTAAATTTGCCATGTACCCAGTGAGTGATATAAACACATTGTAAATTTCAGTTTTCTAATAAAAAACTAAAAAAAAAAAAAAGAATTTTCCTGCCAGTGCAGGAGACATTAAAAAAAAAAAAATTGTCAGTATTTCATGGTGAATCTTGTGAAACACTGTTAAGAATTGATTTGAACCCTTGCCTGACGTGTCACGGCCTTACAGCAACGAAAGACTGGAGACAGGAAGACCAATTGTCTTAAATCCTCTCTCATTCTTGTGTTTGGTGGCGGTACACAAGTGTGTTGAATAACCAGCCAGTATGAATTTGAGAGTTTACTGTGTACCATTAATAGCTTTCTAGACACACAAAACCTATGCAATACAGTCCATATTTCAGTAACCTTAATTTTACAAACATTATCCCAGTGTTCTAACTTCTAAAATAGTGCTGAATTGACATAGGTGTTCAGAAAGGAAGTAATCATCAAGGTTTAAAGTAATCAAGGAAGACTTCTTAGAAACGGTGAGACTTGCCATGAATCTTGTAATCCAGAAAGGCAAAACGAAGGGCTTCTGTGAGAGAAGCATTGTGTACAATGAATGTGGACTTTAGTCTGACTAGAGCAGTCTTTACTGGGGCATTCCAGAAAACAGCTTGGAACTAGTTCGTTTTGATCAAATTATAAACATGATCCCAAAGTTTAACATTGTCTTAACAGTCTTAAAAGTAACCATTCTTTCATTATAATTTTTCAAATTTTTAAAAATGGAACTTTTGAATTTTCAAATCAAGTTTTTGGTTAAATGTATTTGTAATGCAATTAGGTCATTCTATTATAATCATTTACTAAAATTAGAAAAGAAATACAATTAATTAGTTTATCTTTGCTTACTTACTCTGTTGTCTTTACATTCTGGATACAAGTTTGGTAGAACCCATTCACCCAAAAGTAGTTAATGTGCATCTTTGCTGTGGCAGGCAGCAAACCTCAGACAAGAGTCCCAGACCTTGGGGACCTAACAGAGACCTCGAGTTGTCAAGGAGAGTGGCAAGGAATGGAGGATGGATGGACAGAAAGACAGTCATTCAGGGAAGAGATGGGTATATTATAATTTTCAATAAGATGGTCAGAGAAGAGCAGCTGAGAAGATGGTATTTCTTTAGAATCAGTACGCAAGAGTTCGTGAATAGTTTATGAGAAGTCTATTATATTTTTCATAAAAGTTGACAATTGATTTTTCTCAAGAATTTATTTACTAGGTTGTAAAGGGGAACAAAATAGCTGCTCAGCCCCATGTGCCCCCTTCAATGATTTTTCAGATGAATGCACTGGACACCCTTGGTCAGACCGCTTTGCATAGAGCTGCCCTTGCTGGTCACCTGCAGACATGCCGCCTGCTGCTGAGTTACGGCTCTGATCCCTCCATCATCTCCTTACAAGGCTTTACAGCAGCGCAGATGGGCAACGAGGCGGTGCAGCAGATTCTGAGCGGTAAGTCCACACAGACAGGCCTCACTTTCTGGTCTTCCTCTTCCAGGTCTGTCCGCTGATACACGGACTTTGTGCCCCTTGTTTTAAGGGGCTCTTTGGAATGTTTTCTTGGTCTGAAAATTGTTCCTGCCTTTCTTTGCTTACAGTTTAGCCTGTGGCCCTGCCCATCAACATTCTCCTTATTGTAATTCTTAAATTTCAAACATTGCAAATTTTTCTCTTATACTTGTACTCAGAACCATTTAATAGTGAATTTTAGGTTAGTTTCTGCAAGTTGGAACTATAAATCAGGCAAACATACAGCTATTACATCAGAATTTCTCATAATATTATATGTAGTTTTTAGAGGTAATTGATAAAATGGGGAGGAAAAGATTGAATAAATTAAGCAGATTGCTCCAGCAATGCTTTTAAAATGTCTTCTAAATGAATACAGTTAGAATATATGGCTGCTAGTAAAAGATAAAATTAAATACTGAATCACAAATGAAAATTTTTTTATTATTTTGATAATTCTTCTTAAAAATTGATTAGTAAGAACAAACATTATATGGGTCATTAAATGCCTAATTTAGTATGTGCCAGAACTTTTTAGTTTAAGTCTTCATATTTTGTATTGATCAGGAAGGAAAATACAAATAATAGAATTTGGTGGTAAAGTCTTGCCCTTATAAAGGTTTTTTTTTTTAATGAGAATTCTTTTTTTTATTTAGAAAACAATATAATTTTTTAAACTAATATTTCTGCAAAAAATTTGTATGTCTATAGACCATATACTGGCTGAACTTTTCGGTTGTACTTGTATTTACTAATCCAACTCCAGGTTATGTCTGTAATGACTCCGGAAAGAATACATCAGTTATATAGAATGTATAGTGAATTATTGGAGTTCTGTTCTGGGCAATATTTTAAAAGTTTATTTAACAACCCCTGTTAATACCACGTTTGAGATCTACTTTTAGAAACCAGCACTTTCATCTCACAAGCCTGTAGTGTTACCAGCAGTATACAATAGTAAAATTTTAATGGTACACTCTGACAGCATTTATGTTAACATCTCTCTTTCCATTTACCGAATCATTTTCCCTCCTTTGCTACTCTCTGGTCCTTAAAAACCAGCAGCAATCTTCCCTTGTCTTTTATGCAGAAAGTACACCTATACGCACTTCTGATGTTGACTATCGACTCTTAGAAGCATCTAAAGCCGGAGACTTGGAAACTGTGAAGGTATATCAGTGCTTTAATGTCTTGGGTAGCTCTTTGAAACCTTTGCTTCCCAGTTCATTTTAAGCTTGTAAGTGAAGCAACTCAAATCCAAACAATAAAAGGGATGAGCAGAGTGGACTCATAAGGAGAGATCTTTATGAAGAATTTCCTAGTATGTGCCTTTCATTAAATCACTTTTTAGTCACTTTACTTCTGGTTATATGAATGCTCTTTTTCTTTCTTTCCATTTTTTAAAATTAAAGTGTTATTTTGGACCACACTCATAAATTTGCAAGCTAGTGCAAGCCCAGGTAATAGTACAATATGTTTGAAATAGTGTTCAGTATATCTGTAGGTAACTTCCAGATTCTGAGTTTTTGTTACAACAGCTCACTACAGTGGCAGGAGCAACAACCAGACTGTCAAATACCTGGAAAAGCCCTTGACACCAGACCTTGTAGTCTAGAAAATGTCACTTTTTCTCTGCTTTTTTTCACCTTTTTTAGCTTTCTTCTTTTCATTACCTCTCTTCACGTCTTCCCCTAAATTTGGGATAATTAAATAAGTAAGCAATGGCAGAAAGATCGCAAGATTAAAAATCAGGAAAATGGGGTTTGAGTTTTTATTCCACCCCTTACCACTCTAGGACATAGGCTGTCGCTTAACCTCTCTGAGCCTTGGTTTATTTATCTGTAAAATGGAGATGATGATTCACTTCTCAAGTAGAGAATAATTCTCTCACTGGAAAAAAAATGAAATTCTTTATAAATTATTACTCAGATATTTGTATTGTCATCCATCTGTCACCACCAATGATGCAGGCTCTCCAGCCTGACTTTGCTTCCACTGCTTTGTAAGCAGACAGAGTTGAGCTTGTGCGGAGATGCTAATGTTCAAAAGGAAAATGAACAGGTGACAGGCGATTTGGAGGACACAGCTGAAGGAGATAGAAGGCCAAAAACTAGCATGATCAGAATCAGTTTGACTTGTAGACCTAAATAAATATCCCCTTGAAGATCAGGTAAAACATTGTTGATTGTTTGGCTCTGCTCTGATGGATCGAAGGGTCAAAGGGGTGGCCCAGACAGAATGAATGTAATTTTTCCAGAGCCTTCTTGTTGCCACGTCAAAGCAGGCAAAAATTTTGGGTAGTTCTGCAGTCAGCCAGGGTTAATCTTATTTGAGCAAAGGATGGCTAAGAGCATGCTGGTACAAACAGACAGGCTCTCACAGGGAAGAAAGCCTTGTAACATTGAAAAGAAGCCACCATTTGCCTTGGAAATGCTTGCTTTATTATGTTTTCTTCTTTTTGATTAGGATTTTAGCCAGGAAATGTTGAAAAAGGTGAAATTGCTGTGCAAAACATAAGAATATTTGTAGACACTGTAAAGCAAACCCATCTTGCTGATTTTAAAACGTCACCTGTATTATCTAATCAAAGAAATATTCATTAGAAAATTACAACTTATCCAAGATCCCTGCTGTATTTTGGTGCAAGATCCTTAAATAAATACTAATGTTCTTTTTGTATTTGTGTGTGTGTGTCAATAAAGCAACTTTGCAGCCCTCAGAATGTGAATTGCAGAGATTTAGAAGGCCGGCATTCCACGCCCTTACACTTCGCGGCAGGCTACAACCGTGTGTCTGTTGTGGAGTACCTCCTCCACCATGGTGCCGATGTCCATGCCAAAGACAAGGGGTATGTGTTAGAATGTCACTGTGTGGAATTCATTTTCTTGTAACTTTTAAAAAAAAGAAAAAATTTTTTTTCATGATAGATTTTTTTCCCCTTGTTAAAAAAGTAATTTTTTTTTAAATTAAAGCTTAAAGCATAATGCTTAAACCTTTGTTGTTGTATAGTAGCTAAGTCATGACCAACTCTTTGCAACCCCATGGACTGTAGCCCACCAGGCTCCTCTGTCCATGGGATTTCCCAGACAGAAATACTGGAGTGGGTTGCCGTTTCCTTCACAAGTCATCTCATCCAGCCCATTGATCAAACCCACATCTCCTTCATTAGCAGGCAGATACATTTTTACTACTGAGCCACCTGGGAATCCCCCAAAATTAAAACTTTATGAAAATGTATAGAAAGTGAAAAGTCCTTCTCATTCCACCTCCTAGAGATTACATCAAAATTTCGTTGTAATTGTCAGGAGTTTTGAAGCACATGTACCAGTGTGTGTGCTGTTTTGGTGGGGCTTGTTTTTAACATAAATGAAGATGTCATCGCACACAGTCTGCTTTACAGCTTGCCTTTTTTATAATAGTATATCTTGAATGTCTGTCTGTATCAGTTCATTTCATCCTTTTAATGTCTATATATAGTATTTTATTATATTTTGTAAATATGTTTATATAGTTTATAGTTTATTGTTCATCCCTCCTTTTGCTATTAAAAATGTATAGTCTCCTCCAAAAAGAAGCCATCCATCCCAGAGTCATCCATATTAATAGAAACATAATTTCATTTTTACTAATTCAGATATTCTCTATTTTTGTATTAGTTTATGAAACTATTTCAGATTATCTAGACAGGGTTAAAGCAGCCACAGAAGACATTTAGAAAAGCATGAAGGAAGTTTTAACTGAAATGAGCTTCCATATCCTGAGTTAATTTCATATCATCACAAAATATAAATAAGCACCTTCCTGTACAGTTACATTGCTAAGAAGTAAACCACCCAACTTAGACTTCAGTTGGGCTCCCTTAGTTGCCCAGACACTAAAGAATCTGCCTGCAGTGCAAGAGACAGGGTTCGACCCCTGGGTCAAGAAGATCCCCTGGAGAAGGGAATGGCAACTCACTCCAGTATTCTTGCCTGGAGAATTCCATGGACAGAAAAGGACTACAGTCCTTTGGATCACAAAGAGTCGGACCTGGCTGAACAACTACCACTTTCACTCACTATCACTAGATTTCAGTTAACCTTTTTGCATTTATTTCTCTTTTTTAAAAGAAACACGTCAAACATGAATATTTAATATTAATCACTATCTCTTTCAAAGTATTATAGTTCGTTAGAGAGGAGCCAGGGCTTCCCTGGTGGCTCAGAGGTTAAAGCGTCTGCCTCCAATGCGGGAGACCCGGATTTGATCCCTGGGTCGGGAAGATCCCCTGGAGAAGGAAACGGTAACCTACTCCAGTATTCTTGCCTGGAGAATCCCATGGACGGAGAAGCCTGGTAGGCTGCAGTCCACGGGGTCGCATAGAGTCGGACACGACTGAGCGATGGAACGGAACAGAGAGGAGCCAACATTTCTTTCCGTTGCCCCATTTTAGCTCATAGTATTTTTGGTCTCAAAACATTAAAAACAAAAAGAAACTAGATCTCTCTAAGCAAAAAGTTACTAACTTGATACCTTGTGTTTGCTATGTACTAAGTGCAGCTTAAACTTACCTTTTGAGGCACCCTCCTTTTTTATAGGGACATCTTTTTGTCCTTTTAGAAGGCCAGCTGCCTTGTAATCAGAACTAAGAGTCATCACAGAATAGTTTGCACATCTGACTGGAGTTCTTGGTTGATGTCATTATTTTCATTACTGAATACTGCCTAAGATCAGAGAATTATTTTTCTTAAGAGAGTGTTCAATAGTAGTCAAATGCCATAGAGAATTATTTTATTATATGTATCATTTTAACTCACAGGTTTATTGTATGTCTTTAAAATAATTTTCTTTGATTTAGTGGCTTGGTGCCGCTTCATAATGCTTGTTCATACGGACACTACGAAGTAGCTGAGCTCTTGGTGAGACATGGGGCTTCAGTCAATGTGGCGGACTTATGGAAATTTACCCCTCTACACGAAGCAGCAGCTAAAGGAAAATATGAAATCTGCAAGCTCCTTTTAAAAGTATGTACTTTTAAAAATTATAAAATATAAGGTAATTATATTTATTATTTGGTTAGGATGTAAAATGACATCCAGGTAAATTATTCTGTAGTACAGTGCAGTAAGTGCTGTAGAGACTGCTTCCGTTTTCTATTCTAGGGGGATGTTTAAGTGTGATATCATGATACTTACATAGCTTTGAGTAGTGGCTTTCTGAACTGATTTGATTATGTTGAGTTCATCACAATTCAACAAGGTAGGTTTTGGAAAGAGTTGAATTAGCTTGCATTACTTATCTGTGACTGACAGAATTAATATCAGAAGATATTTATATAAGAAGAAATGTATTTTTCCATCAAGTTTGATTTTTTTTTCTTGCTAGCTATTTTTATTATTGTTAACAAACTCATCTCTATTAAGCATTAATTAAACATTAAAAGATATAAAATTAAAAGATGTGAAAAGTGACTGGACGTGTATTTATATCATTTCCTGTCTCTTTTCTTTAAACTAGAGAGAAACTTGTCTTAGTTAAATATAAAATTCTTCTCCCACCACTTTTATGGGATCAGATATGTTCATATGAGTTTTAAGAGTAGCATTGTATTTGATACTCATTTTTATTGTCACTGGTTAAGTAAGAAATAACTTCTAGGTTACTGTGAATTCACTGTCTGGGTTGGTTAGTCCAAATTTCCCCAGTGGGCCAATAACATCTGTGTCAGGTCTGTAAATAAAGATTCTTAACTTTTAATTACTTTATTTCATAAGTATAAATGATTAAACTTATAAAATCAAGTTAATTGTTAATATATTTCTACCTAATTTCACTGTAGGTGCTCAGACTTAAAACAGAAATAGTTTTAAACTACCAAACTTTCTTTTTACTGATTCCGTTTGGAATTGAGTATTATTATTTTTTCCACCTGTGTCTTCCCCTTCTCATTTCATCAGCACTGAATATCGTTATGTATTAATAATTAAGATTTGATTAACATTAATATCCAGGTCATCATTAAAAGGAAAAGTGGTTTCCAAAGACAGCACAGAGCCTGAGACAGTATATGCTACAAAAGTAAAAGACATTTGACACCTTTCCCTCTCACCAATCACAGGTGATCCTAAGGCATGGGGCTTTGGTTGGGAAGTAGTTAGAAAGCTGATCAGGTATGTTACTAAGTAGGAAATTTGCAAGAAAAACCAAATGTTGCCTCTGTTTTTCACATTGCACATAGAATTGGTATTTTTCTTTGGAGGAGTGAAAGTGAAGTTAAAAATAAAGAAACAAAACATAACAAAGATGCTACAGAAAACACACCATTTGGTTATTTTGTAGCATGGAGCAGATCCCACTAAAAAGAACAGGGACGGAAATACACCTTTAGATTTGGTGAAGGAAGGAGACACAGATATTCAGGACTTGCTGAGAGGAGACGCTGCTTTGTTGGATGCTGCCAAGAAGGGCTGCCTGGCAAGAGTGCAAAAGCTCTGTACCCCAGAGAATATCAACTGCAGAGACACCCAGGGCAGAAACTCAACCCCTCTGCACCTGGCAGGTAAGCATCACCAGCACTTCCAAGGCTCATGGCCTTTCTTGGATACAGTTCATCAGAAGAGGAAAGAAATGCTGATCAGGAAGAGCGCTGCTACTCAGTAAAATGCTTCACTGACATAATTTTATATAATTTTTATTATAAATCTTGTAAATTTTTTAATTCTTAATCATTCTTAACTAGTTTTTAAAGCAAAAGGTATTTAATAAAACCCAGTATTTTCTGGTCATTATCATTTATATACATTTCTTTTTTCTTTTAAGCTGACATGTTTGACTTTTTTTCATTCTAACAGCAGGCTACAATAACCTGGAAGTAGCAGAGTATCTTCTAGAGCACGGAGCAGATGTTAATGCCCAAGACAAAGGTGGTTTAATACCTCTTCACAATGCGGCATCCTATGGGGTGAGCATGCTAAAGTCCAGAAAAGTTCACTGATACGTACTACTTTGTTAAATACATACCATGCATGAAGTAACCAACAGATACCTAACCAGCAGCATAATTTAGTACAATTTTAATCTTACAGTTTAAAGTGTTTCTAGCCTTCTCAGTTAGGCTTAATCGTCTTTTGCCCAAAGACCGTATTTTTTTCAGCTTTTTGGACTCTTCACATTATGTAGTACAATAATAGGTATTTAATGGCTGCTCAACTAATATTTATTAATACAGATAATAAATCTTAACTGTATCTTATGTAGATTTTATAAACTCTAAAAGCCAGCAGGTTACTCTGAAAGCATGGAAATTATGCTTGCTTATGTTTATCATCAGCATCTTAGAAATATTCAAGTTTATAAAGGGTTGAGTGATTGCTATATATGGTTTGATACAGTTCAGATGACTAGCTGAAACTCCACTGACTAGCTGAAACCCCACTGTGAAAGTCGAAATTTATTCTCTCAAAGCCCTGTAACTGTAATCATCAGCTGAAAGAGAAAAAGGATATATTCCAACCTTGATATTTGTTGGACCACCTGCCTGGAAGTCACCAGGGCCCACTCTCGGTCTGATGTCTCACGCAGGAAGGATATGAATGCTCCTGTGCTTTCTGCTGAGCCACTTAATCCCTATTTGACTGTAAAAATGCCCAGATGCCAGAATGTACATACCAGGGGTTCTCATAAATGGACTCATTATTGGTAAGGACAGTTTCTAGATTTGAAGAAACCTGACAGACTGTAAGTAAAAAGTAATCACATGACTTCCGTATTCTTTTATTCTCTCCTTCCTTGACCTTTATGATGAGCATATCCACATCTCACGCCCCCTCTCAGTGACCAGTATTTCAGGGAGATGACATGTCCTGAGTTGAAACACTCTTCAGGAAAGCAGCAAACCAGTTTCAGGTTGGACAGATAGGAAAGAAAATATTACTTCCAAGTGTGTGTTTGGTCAACTCAAAATCAGTATTAAATAGACACAGATTAAGTGACTTCAGTAGTGGACGATGACTGGTATCCTGGCGATAAAATAATTTTGTGAGAGAGCTGAAATGACATACAGTTACTTAAGCTATTATTTATTGTTCATTATTCTTTGATACATATTTTATCTTTTTCCTCTGAGGGGTCAGCCAGCTCTCTGTGTATCTTTGGGCCTTTTTATATAGAAAAAACTTACCACTTCAGTTTTTCCAAATGGAGAAACAAACACATAGTTTATGAATAAAAGTTAAAGGTTTAATGAGAATATATATTAATGGTAATGTGCATTATCCTGCTTAGTGTTTTCTATTATAATGCCTTATATTATTTTTAATGTACATTTATACATGACCATTAATATTTTTGCTCTTCAGTAGATATAAGGCATTGATATTTACCACACAGCATGTATTCTTTCATAAGAGTAAATCAATTTACTGAGTTTTCTTTCTCAACTTTTTCATTTTTTAGTGCTTTCTCTAAAATGTATAATGTTAGGGGAAATTGCATGACATTATTGTAAAATTAAATTGCTCTAACTGGAGCCCAAGCACGTTTCTCTTCTCCTTGCTTCCCAACTTTCTAAAATTAAATTAGGGCCCTTGAAGTTTTTTTATGTCACATTTGTCATTTAAAGCATTTTGTGTTGCAGCTGAATTTTGAAACCATATTAAATTGACTCCTGGAAACATTCCAGCAGAGTTCAGTTCCTTTTCTAGACCTTCCAGTTCAGTACTTCACTCAGTCCTGTGAGCTGTAGCTATTTATTGCATTCTTTAGCCTTAAATTTCAGTTATAATTTTTGCTTCAGTGATGTGGCTATTTAAAAGGCTTAAGAGTTGTGTTACACTATATTTTTTAGTGTTTTAGTGTATGGTACTATCAGTTCAGTTCAGTCGCTCAGTCGTGTCCGACTCTCCGTGACCCCATGAATCACAGCACGACAGGCCTTCCTGTCCATCACCAACTCCCGGAGTTCACTCAAACTCATGTCCACAGAGTCAGTGATGCCATCCAGCCATCTCATTCTCTGTCGTGCCCTTCTCCTCCCGCCCCCAACCTTTCCTAGCATCAGAGTCTTTTCCAGTGAGTCAACTCGTCGCATGAGGTGGCCAAAGTATTGCAGTTTCAACTTTAGCATCAGTCCTTCCAATGAACACCCAGGATTGATCTCCTTTAGAATGGACTGGTTGGATCTCCTTGCAGTCCAAGGGACTCTCCAGAGTCTTCTCCAATACCACAGTTCAAAAGCATCAATTCTTCGGCGCTCAGCTTTCTTCACAGTCCAACTCTCACATCCATACATGACCACGGGAAAAACCATAGCCTTGACTAGACGGACCTTTGTTGGCAAAGTAATGTCTCTGCTTTTTAATATACTATCAAGGATGGTCATAACTTTCCTTCCAAGGAGTAAGCGTCTTTTAATTTCATGGCTGCAATCAGCATCCGCAGTGATTTTGGAGCCCAAAAAAATAAAGTCTGACACTGTTTCCACTGTTTTTCCATGAAGTGATGGGACCAGATGCCATGATCTTTGTTTTCTGAATGTTGAGTTTCAAGCCAACCTTTTCACTCTCCTCTTTCACTTTCATCGGGAGGCTTTTTAGTTCCTCTTCACTTTCTGCCATAAGGGTAGTGTCATCTGCATATCTGAGGTTATTGATATTTCTCCCGGCAATCTTGATTCCAGCTTGTGCTTCTTCCAGCCCAGCGTTCCTCGTGATGTACTCTGCATAAAAGTTAAATAAGCAGGGTGACAATATACAACCTGACGTACTCCTTTTCCTATTTGGAACCAGTCTGTTGTTCCATGTACAGTTCTGACTGTTGCTTCCTGACCTGCATACAGGTTTCTCAAGAGACAGGTCAGGTGGTCTGGTATTCCCATCTCTTTCAGAATGTTCCACAGTTTATTGTGATCCACACAGTCAAAGGCTTTGGCATAGTCAATGAAGCAGAAATAGATGGTTTTCTGGAACTCTCTTGCTAGTGACATGCTTCCTGTTTTTGCATTTTCAGATGTTTGTTGGCAGATTTAACAAGCATGTAGTTGGTTTCTCCAAGCATAAACTACAGATTTTATATAAAGAAAGTTTAATAATATATACACCATATATATAATTTTTATCCTCAAACACATAATTTTTCTTGGACTGCCTTAATTTTGGAGACCTATAGAAATCCGCCCACCTGATTATATTATTCCATCAGTACAAATGTGTGTGTTAGTTGCTCAGTCATGTCTGATTCTTTGCAACCCCATGGACTGTAGCCCACCCGGCTCCTCTGTCCATGGGATTCTCCAGGCAAGAGTACTGGAGGGGGTTGCCATGCCCTCCTCCAGGGGATCTTCCCAACCCAGGGATCAAACCCAGGTCCTCCCTCATTGTAGGCAGATTCTTTACTGTCTGAGCCAGTAGAATAAAATTAATCATCAGGAAACATAGTTTAAATACGCTGTAACAATGGCAGGCCACTCCATTACTCTTGTCTGGAAAATCCCATGGATGGAGGAGCCTGGTAGGCTGCAGCCCGTGGGGTCGCTACGAGTCAGACATGACCGAGTACTTCACTTTCACTTTTCACTTTCACACATTGGAAAAGGAAATGGCAACCCACTCCAGTGTTCTTGCCTGGAGAATCCCAGGGACGGGGGAGCCTGGTGGGCTTCCGTCTATGGGGTCACACAGAGTCGGACACGACTGAAGTGACTTAGCAGCAGCAGCAGCAACCGTACTGGGGAGAAGCTTGAAATTACTCCATGCTTTTGGATTAATTGAATAAAAATAGCTATTCTTTTCAACTTATATCCTTTGAATAAGGGAAATGGATTACGGGGGTTTAAAATTACTGCAGATGCTGATGGCAGCCATGAAATTAAAAGACGCTTGCTCCTTGGAAGGAAAGTTATGACCAACCTTGATAGTGTATTAAAAAGCAGAGACATTACTTTGCCAACCAAGGTCCGTCTAGTCAAGACAATGGTTTTTCCCGTGGTCATGTATGGATGTGAGAGTTGGACTGTGAAGAAGGCTGATCGCCGGAGAATCGATGCTTTTGAACTGTGGTGTTGGAGAAGACTCTTGAGAGTCCCTTATACTGCAAGGAATCGATGCTTTTGAACTGTGGTGTTGGAGAAGACTCTTTTGAGAGTCCCTTATACTGCAAGGAGATCCAACCAGTCCATTCTAAAGGAGATCAATCCTGGATGTTCACTGGAGGGACTGATGCTAAAACTAAAACTGCAATACTTTGGCCACCTCATGCGACGAGTTGACTCACTGGAAAAGACTCTGATGCTGGGAAAGGTTGGGGGCGGGAGGAGAAGGGGACGACCGAGAATGAGATGGCTGGATGGCATCACCGACTCTGTGGACATGAGTTTGAGTGTACTCCGGGAGTTGGTGATGGACAGGGAGGCCTGGCGTGCTGTGATTCATGGGGTCGCGGAGAGTCGGACACGACTGAGCGACTGAACTGAACTGAACTGAAGTGATTTTGATAGTACTATGGATGTTACCTCTTTCTATCTTTTGTGTTAGAATCAATTTCATAATTATGCCATGTCATTCATAATCCCTAGAAGGGCCAAAACATGGTCTGTTTTCAGAAGCCCTGGTCTGATTATGATCTGTTGCTGTTGTTTTTATATTGTCAGAGCAAATATGGAAGCTTTCTTAGACGCTTCTGATTTGTATTTGCCTAATAAATTTTCTTCTGTTTTCTGAAATCACTTTTCCTAAAATTAGAAAATATTTGTATTGTATGACAAAAAATTTAATACTTCCTCAGAAGAAGTACCTGTGCCTTTTGTAGTGAGTGTATCTAAGAGAACAGAGAAAACATTTTAAGGAATTCTTAAGGGAAATTTGGAGAAGCCTGCCCTGCATCCCAACACTCCTGTCTTTACTCTCTTCCCATTCTCTTCCCATTCTCTTCCCATTCTCTTCCCATTCTCTTCCCATTCTCATGAAGGTCAGCCTCAGATAGGTATTCAGCAGATGTCTGATTGGTGGGCAAGTGCATTAGGGAGAATAAGTGAACAAGTAAATGACCCTCCTCTCTGTGCTCTGACCTTTTATGTCAAAAACCATTACTTAGACATTTTACTTTAGAAACCACATACCTCGAGTGACGCTTCCTTGAAGATTCCTTCCTACTTAAATTTATGCTACTCGATTTCTGCTAATGCTTCCCTCTACCTTTTTTGTCAATCTTCTAGACTACATTAAAAAAACAAAAGACAGTCATCTTTGAATTGTTTTTACTCTTCCTCTGTAGTTAATTTATCTTTCTAAAACCCATTTTTTTTCCTTCAGAATTTCTCAAATTTAGCTTTTCTTTTGTGTTCCTCTCTGACCATCACAGTTCAGTCTCTTCTCACCTCCTGTCCAGATTATTAATATGTGTGCTGCTGCTGACATTTCCTCCACCCCCTCAATCCCTTTGGGCATGACAGACTATTTTTTGTAGAATGTTGCTTTGTTACGTTACATTACTTCCCCAAAGGCTGAAGAAAGAACATTGAGAATCTTTAAGATGAGTATTTCAATAAACAGATCAGATTGCAGTGGGTTAGAGAATTTAAGATAGGTCTGAATATGCTTTAGGACTGAATAAAAAAAAAATTTTAAAGCTCCCATGAAGAATTACAGAGTAGCAGAATAATTACAAAATTTATATTTTGGAGGAAGCAAGAAAAGATGAAGTCTAAAATACAGGTGGAAGGGTGCAATGAATATTCTTTCTTTTATAAAAGAAACTTCTGTTCAGGATGAGAATAGAGATGTAGGAGCAATGAAGTGTTAAATAAAAACAAGTGTACCTGAAGGAGCTTTACCAGATAATCTCATTGTTACCTTTTGGTATCCTTCTGTTTTTCTTCAGCATGTGGACATTGCAGCATTATTGATAAAATACAACACATGCGTAAATGCAACAGACAAGTGGGCATTTACTCCTCTTCACGAAGCAGCCCAAAAAGGCAGGACACAGCTTTGTGCCCTACTCCTAGCACACGGTGCAGATCCAACTATGAAGAACCAGGAAGGCCAGACCCCTTTAGATCTGGCAACAGTAAGTCCTCACTTCAGGATATTTGGAATTGCTTTTTAGAATTCCAGGGATGACAGTAAATTCCAGGGTTTATTGGCAGGTTTGCTTTAGCGGCGCATATTATCCCTTAGGAGAAGAACAAGTTTCCTTCCTTCTGGAAACTTGAGAATTTTTTAAGTTCTCGTTGTTGTTGTTGCTTTAATTTAAAACTGTTAAAACAAACAAAACAGTAAGTTACATTTTTTTGACCTTACTTGGAGGGACAACATGAATCATAGGAAAACTTGTGTATAGATTGTATTCTCAAAGAATTACATTTACCACCTTCTACATTTCATAGTATGCTAGAGCATTTGGTGTTTATGGTAATTTACCTGAGGGGATGAGATAATCAAAGAAAAATGATCTTCTAAGCAGTATATCATTCTTCTGAAGATGGAAAAGTAAAACTGATATAGAAATATTTTCAAAATTAAATTTTCATGATTAAATGTGTTATTTACAGAATTAAACACGGTACAGAAACATCTTTCCTGAACTTTCTGGAAAGCAGGGGGTTATTGTATGGTCACGTAATTTAGAATTTTTTAACCAAAAATACTTCTCTAAGCCACATTCTGGTTTATACATCTATTAACTGAGTATTAAACAATTTCAAAACATGTAGTAGCTTAAGCAAAACCAAGTGAGTGACTTACTGCGATGACTTGCAGTTTCTCAGTGCTGTGTACATTGACTGGGCTTAGCTGGGCAGTCCAGCTATTTGTGCAACGCCTTAACTGGTAGCTCAGCTGAGGCTGCAGCATCCAGGATGGCTTCCAATCCTGCAGTGCCTCTCTGTGCATAGTGTCTCAGACTCAGTGACCTAGTCCAAACTTCTTTATAACATGGGAGAATGATTCCTAAGAGAAAAAGGTAGAAACCACCAGTCCTTTTAAAGCCTGGCTCAAAAGCTTCAGAGCACCACTTCCTTTGCATTCTGATTGTCACAGCAACTCACAAGCAACCCAAATTGAAAGGAAGGGATATAGGTGCCCCTCCTGATGGGAGGAAGGGTTACAAGATGTACACGGAGGAAGGAATTCCCCCACATACTCTAACAGCACTTGGCCTAACAGACTGAAGAGTTCATGAATAAGCTGGCCAAAGCGCTGTCCCTTTAAAATTTCACCAGGTTTTTATTATACGTTAAATTATTAAATGTGCACTAAATAAACTAACAAAAACCATCATAGTTATTACACATAAACAAACATAGTAAGTATGGAAACTCCTTCTAAAGAAGAGATTGAGAGTCAATGTTCTGAAAAGTGCTCTTTTTTAGAAGAAAGAGGAAATATTTCAATTTTTAACTCTACATATCTTTGTTAGTTTATATGTCCTTTGAATACATGGGTAATCAGTATGAACAACTGTGCGTACTTTTCATTTAGTGTTAAAAATGTGTTTCTGGGAATCAGTATAGTTCACATTCTTGGATTCTTTTCACAGTTAACTTTTTTCTGTGTGTGTTGTGGTGAGAACACTCAAGATCTACTCTCAGCAAATTTCAAGAATATAGTACAGTATTATTAACTATCATCACAGGCTGCACATTAGATCCTCAAAAAATGAAATATTTTGAAAAATGTTTTGAAATAGTTTGAAAAATTTTGATACTATTTTTTTAGTATCAAATAGTTTCTCTAGTCCTACCTACTGAAACTACTGGGACTCTTTGGAGCTGTTGATCAGAGAAGGAAAGAAGGAATTGTCAAAAACTAATGGAATAATGGAGCATCCATAAAAGAAAAAAATTGACTATGCATTTGGTCCTTAGTGAGAAACTTATTTTAAGATGCAATATTTTGTGTGTGTGTTTTATCTATTTGTTTTTTAGGCTGATGACATCAGAGCTTTGCTGATAGATGCCATGCCCCCAGAGGCCTTACCTACGTGTTTCAAACCTCAGGCTACTGTCGTGAGTGCCTCTCTGATCTCACCAGCATCCACCCCCTCCTGCCTGTCTGCTGCCAGCAGCATAGACAACCTCACCGGCCCCTTAGCAGAACTGGCAGTGGGAGGAGCGGCCAACACTGGCGACGGAGCGGCGGGCGCAGAAAGGAAGGAAGGAGAAGGCAAGTACACCACCGAATGCCTGTTTGGTTTTGGTGTTCTAAATAAACAGATTCCTTTTTTTATTGGTAGTTATTGAACACCTCACTTAAAGACATCCTGTCTATGAGTTTTCACGTACAGACCAGTTCATAAGAAACATGTCTTCACAAACTCCCACTGTTCTGGGCACCAGAATCAGACAGCCACGGCCCCTACCCTCATGGTCTTACCCTCTTCCCCCACATGCTCTGCTGTCTGGGTACCTGAAACTTTGCAACACACACTTTATTTAATCAGTTGTTGACTCTGCTGAAAAGTGTCCTCCATTTGATTTCTCCTGTGCTCAACTCACGGCAGAAAAATCTGAACAAGTGTATTCCATTTTTTGTATGGCCCTCCTGCCTGTCTGCCATGAGTTCCCTGCCATGAATAATATATTTGAAGAACTAAGGGCCAGCCAGTGCTTATGCCTTTCTCCAGCTTCCCCAAGAGGGGAAATGTTAGCATTTATATAAAATAAGATATTTTCTTTAAAAAAAAAAAAAATGCGTTCATAGAATAAATGCCTTGAATCTACATTGTTCTTATATATATCCCAATACATCCTATTCCAACTGTGGTATCTTACTGAACTACTGAGTGAGTCTTATTACTGAAATTATATCAGAAAAATGAAGAGAGATTATGTAAGAAATGAAAACTGAAACAACAGCTAGTTAAAATTTGATTTTTAAATTCCGTTAAATATTTCACTCAAATCATTATATTGTGCTTTAAAATATTAATATTAATACTACTGATAAGATAAACTCTGCTTTTACTTCCCCATAAAATTCAGAGCTAACTTGAAATGTCTGAATTAAATTTATGTAATATAGATCATTTTATGCTGTGTAGAAGGAGCTGCACAACCAAGGGTGTGTCAGAGAGCCATGGCTTTAAATAAATACTGAAACTTCCTTTAGATTGACGTACTTCTTTCTGAAAAACGTTAATGTTGTCTGTTTTAGTTGCGGGTCTTGACATGAATATTAGCCAGTTCCTAAAAAGCCTTGGTCTTGAACATCTTCGGGACATCTTTGAAACAGAACAGGTAAGCTCTCATATATTGTCCAGTCTTTTCAGTTAAATACTGCTGCTGCTGCTGCTGCTGCTAAGTCACTTCAGTCGTGTCCGACTCTGTGTGACCCCATAGATGGAAGCCCACCAGGCTCCCCCATCCCTGGGATTCTCCAGGCAAGAACACTGGAGTGGGTTGCCATTTCCTTCTCCAATGTGTGAAAGTGAAAAGTGAAAGTGAAGTCGCTCAGTCGTGTCCGACCCTTAGCAACCCCATGGACCACAGCCTACCAGGCTCCTCCATCCATGGGATTCTCCAAGCAAGAGTACTGGAGTGGCTTGCCATTGCCTTCTCCCAGTTAAATACTAGGAGTTATTAATTGCCAGTTATTCTTTCTTTTTTGCTTCTTAACCATTCTTTTAAAACTCAAAAACAGATTTCTGAAGAAGCTAGGGGCATCTACTAAGTATGCTTCTTTCCAAAATTGTCTAACAGATGGTGAGAGTCTTTGACGTTACGTTGTATCTTTATAAGCAGTCTGGCTCAATATGTTTTATTACATGTCAAAATTTAGGCCATGAAACCACCTCAAAAGAATGTTTTCACAATCTTCCCTCATCTTGTTTCCAAAAAGTTATTAGCCTATATTTACCTTATTTTATTACTAACGTGACTGGATTCACTTAAAACTAGTAAGAAATTTTTCTGTTAACTATTTAGCAAAATCTTCGTGAAGCAGTTGTCCATTAAACTGGAACGCAAAATAATTCCTAGGCAAATGTACCTTTAAAAATTGCTCCTTTATGAAGTTTTCACTGTCTAGCTAGAGACTGAAATATGTTGAACCGGAACTTGGCCATATGCTTAAAGACTTAGACTGTTTTCAGACAGATCTGAAATGCCTGTAAAGATCTTAGTATGAAGTCATCATTAGAGTGTTTATGAATTAAGATCCTTCTGTTTGTCAGTCTGTTTTTATATGGAATAATGAGTTTTTAACTTACCACTGTGTGATTTTATTACCATTAAACATCAGGTAATAAATTCCTCAGTTTAACTTGGGTATTATCAATATACATAGAGTCTTAGAATGGGAAAAATTTTAGAGATCAGTAAGTCTTTCTCCCAGATACAGGAATTACCCTTTTTATATCAGTGTGGAACAAAATCTTGTTACAATTTGGACAGGTATAATGAAATGCTTCTAATCTAAAATACACCCACATCTGCCCCATGTTTAATCTGTTAATCTGTTTATCTTTACACTGTTTTGCACAGAAATCTCACCCCTTTCTGCCTATTAGACTAGCACTAGTTTCATAGGGCTGCCTTGCCAAATTTCCACAGACCTGTGGCTTAAACAACCGAATGGTATTCCTTCACAGTTCTAGAGGCCTGAAGTTCAAAATCAGGGTGTCAGCAGGGCTTCAGTCCCTGCAGAGGGTCTGGGGAGAATCTGCCCCACGCCTCTGCTAGCTGCTCGGCCCCTTCAGCTTCTGGCTGCATCCTTTCAATTTCTGCTTGTCTTCACCTTGCCTTCTCTGTCTGTCTTCTCTCCTGTGTGTCTTTTGTAAGAATGCTTGCACTGAGTTTAAGCCCTCCCCAACTAGTCCGAGATGATCTCCTTATCTCAAGATCCTTAACTGAATTTACATCTGCAAAGATGTAAAAAAAAGTTTTCCAAATAAGGTTCTTCTCAAGTTCTGGGGATTAGAACTTGGACATATCTTTTTGAGGGTTACCATTTAGCTCGCTACAACATACTATAGCCCTTCTTACATTTCTAAGACCTAGTAAACTTATTGCAGATTTGTCCTTCTAATCAACTACCCACCCCTACAGAGTTTCTCCTAATTTAGCATAATAAATTCATCTTCTTTTTTAGTTATTCTTTTTATGGATATAGTGTTCAAATTCTTCACTGGCCTCTCTGGTCCATTCTGATTTCTTTGTAGGCAAATAGTCGGTTCAGAGTTAATTTAAAACTCCAGGTCTTTTTCATATCATTGATAAAAGATTTTTTATGTCAAGATTTTCTAATGTCTTTCATTTTAGCTAAATTTCTTTATACTATATATTGTAGTTGATCTTTAATGATCAAAATGGTTGGGTAGAAGTAGCACTGGACTGAAAAAAGACCTTGATTCTGATTAAGGCATTTAACCTATCACTTGCCTTACCTGTAAAATATAATAATACTTTCAAAAGTCCAGATAAAATTCTCAACCTCGTACTGCTGTGCCAGTTTTTAAAATATGCTTTAATAAAGGAATGGTTACATTTTCTGTCTGGTGGTAAGGGTTTTATAAATGCTGTAATAATTACTTTTGCCTTTAAGCTTCACCTGCCATTGATTCACCCTCTGGCTTGGCGATTTCGTATGGGAATATCCTACACTGTAAGACTCTTCTTCCCTTATCCTTTCCCTGAAGGTATTAAAGCTGTTTTAAAAGCAGTATCCTCTGCTGCAGCCATATTCTGGCCATTTCCCTTCTTCCCAAATCATATCCACAATAACTGTGAAATTTCACATAGCTTTGCTTAATAAAAACAAAGACCCAAATTCAAGCAAATCATTCCAGTTAGCCATTTTTCAAAAGAGTTCAGCCTCTACTTCATAATTTTTTTTTTACTTTATGTATTCTCTTTTATAGTAATGGTACCCTGTGGCATACTTATTTTATTGTTTTTAATAGTGTAATCTTACAGTTGGTCTTTTGACAGCTTATCATAGTTTCATCAGTTTCATTGTTATGTTTTTCATTTCAGTTTTGTTCTGAGTAAATGGTTCCATTGATTTTCCTTTTCTGTATCCTTTTTTTTAATCAATACATTGATGCTTCCCTTTAACATGTATTCAGTTCAGTTCAGTTCAGTCGCTCAGTCGTGTCCGACTCTTAGCGACCCCATGAACCACAGCACGCCAGGCCTCCCTGTCCATCACCAACTCCCGGAGTTCACTCAGACTCATGTCCATCGAGTCGGTGATGCCATCCAGCCACCTCATTCTCTGTTGTCCCCGTCTCCTCCCGCCCCCAATCGCTCCCAGCATCAGAGTCTTTTCCAGTGAGTCAACTTGTCGCATGAGGTGGCCAAAGTATTGCAGTTTCAGCTTTAGCATAAGTCCTTCCAATGAACACCCAGGATTGATCTCCTTTAGAATGGACTGGTTGGATCTCCTTGCAGTCCAAGGGACTCTCAAGAGTCTTCTCCAGCACCACAGTTCAAAAGCATCAATTCTTCGGCAATCAGCTTTCTTCACAGTCCAACTCTCACATCCATACATGACCACGGGAAAAACCATAGCCTTGCCTAGCCTAATTCCTTCCCTGCAGACAAGTAATATTATCATTCTCTATGTGGAGCTGTGTGTGACTGTCTTCTGGCCCAGTCTTCAAGCAGTCAAAAGTTTTATTTTGACTATAGTTGTTTCTTGACTAGCCTTTAGTTCTAGAGTAATAAGTTCCGTAACCCTTTCCATAACTTATCCAGAATACTTTGTGCCATTAATATTCTACATCAGTCCAGTAGAATGTGATGAGGTCAAGGTATTCATGAGATGAGGGGAAGTGTTATGGTGTGTGTGCATTGTACCATTTAGTTCTTGTCTGTTACTGATCTTGAGCCAGTCATTCTGTTTCCTGAGATGCTTTGACACATAATGGATTATTACTTCTATTCTGATAGATACTTTTCTCCCAGTGGAGTGGGGAAGGAAGATCATTTATTTTTCCTCCTTCAGAGCATCATCACCCCACCTCTTGCCTTCACAGTTATTCTCTCAGAAGTCTCTTAGCCAGCTTGTTTGTCATATATATTTTGCCAAGTTCTATATTAAGTAATGTCTACCTATGTCCTTTATAGTTAAGTGTCACACCAGTGTCACTCGGGCCCTTCCTCTGTAACCTAGTTTCCTGACTATGATACTTTTTCTGTGGGAAAGGCTGTTTGATTTACATTGCAATTCCTGGAACATAAATGCTACGACTTAGAAGACTCCTTGTGAACATATTTATGGTCCACGTATATATATGAAAAGTGACCATATCAATTTTTATTTCAGAATCTAAAGACAAAGGCATGGACTCAGTAAATTCATTATGAACATGATTGCAAAGTTAATTCTAATATCTGTTACTGTAACCTGCAACCTGGCAATGTAAAAGAAAGGCCTTTTTCATTAAAACCCCAGTGTTTCTCCCTCCATCCCAGAGAAAATAAATAAATCTTAGAAACAAGAGGCAGCTCTTCTTAAAGTAACATTCTCGAAGCAAGATGATTTAACTAATACATGGGTGATCTTTATGTTAAAGGTTATAATTTGGTTTTATTGTATGCTGAGTATAAATAGCCCAACAAACTTGTAATTTCCTAGACGTAACTAAGTTTTTTTTTTTTTTTAAGTGAGTAAAAGATAATTTTCAGAAAAATATTTCTAGCAGTATAAAAGCTTTGAATCGTGGAGAAACATGTCTAAAATCCAACTTCCAGGTATTTCCAGTTCTTTTATGATTAATGCAGTAACATCGTATTCACTCTTCATCAGAATGTGGAATAATCTTTACTCCCATGCCTTTCTTTTCCTTCAGCATTTCTGTTACCAGGCCCTTCACCTCTCCCTTTGAATTTGCTCTCCAGTTCACCCCTTCCAGTCTCCTCCACCATACCGTCGGCATCTTGTTCACAGTCACTTTCCCTTCCAGATCTGCCCTTCGTACCACCGTCCTCCTGAAATACAAGTTTGTATTGCACTGCTGAAAAGGCGTCCTTGGACCTTTTGGACACTATCTTCGCTTGATGTGAAAAACCCATAAAGACCTGCTCTTAGCCCGCTGCTCTGTCCATCACTTTTTGTTCTGTATATACATTACACACTAACCATTTTGAACTTTATTATTACTACTAGAGTCTCTCAAATGTTTTATGTTCACTTGGTTTTCCTTTTGTACATAGTGTTCTCTTTGTCGTAAACACCCTTCCCTTCTTCCTCTAAGTCTTCCTCCTCAGCGGAATTATTACTTTCTTTTAAAAACCTTTCCTGACCCCCTTCCTGTTCCTTTCTTAGTTCCCAGTCCCACTTATAACCTCAACACATAACCTTCCTGAGAGTTCCCATGGGATTCCTCCAAAACATTTACCAACCTTTACCAAATATTTGTGTTTACATTTTATCTCCTTGGTGGAGGAACTGTCGTGACCTGTAGTGTTAGTGATCTGTTTGTTCCCTGGCCCCACTGTTTACTACCAACTGCGGCCAGCTGTTTACCTTTCTGAGCTGTAATGGGTCACTTTAGAATTAAATGAAATGTTTAATTAGTCACTTTTTGGGAAATACCTGGCATATAGAAGGTACTCATTAAATACATTTTGTATGAATGAATGAACAAGTGAACATAAATGTAAATTCAATAGCTAGTTATTTAAGGTTTTCCAGTCCCCAATTCCAATAAATATAAGGACTAATTGAGTACCATATAACTCAAAGCAGTTAAATTTAATGTTTAATTATTTTAGCTCTCTAGTCATCCCTTTTAAGACAAATAAGCAAAGGGAAAGACAAATATGACAATACATTTCAGCTCCTCTGTATACTATTTTTATGATTTCATTGAGCCTGAATTTCTTCATAAAGACAATAATAGTATATCATGGGTCATTATGAAGATGAAATGAGGTATTCATTTCACGATTGGAATCACATAATGAACAAATGTATCAAACATTCTCCATTTCTTCTCTGGAACCTAATACTATGTTTTGTTGGCCTTGTTTTCTTTTTCTTTCAGACATACACTATATGTATCAATTCAGAAAAGCTAAAAGACTCTTTAAATTGAAGCTGCCACATAGATATGAAATCCTGTTTTTATGTCAACCTGATCTGAAGTTTAGAAGGAAAAAGTGGAATATCAATAATGTAGTAAACCTTGTACATGGTTTCCAAATTATATTAAAATCACATCTAGCTAAAAATGTAAAAACTCCTATTATGTTGCAAACTATGCTGTCTCAAAGATGTAGGTGATTGTAAGTGAATTGCCCATTTTGTGCAATGGAGAGATTATTTCTTAAATGGCCACTTAGGAGCAATATAGCAAATTATTTCCAAAGAGTGAATGATGTATGCTTTTTGCTCTGAGAAGATCAGACTCATTATATAATATTTTATTCTGACAATAAAAATCATCAGAGTTGCAGACCTAATTTGTTAAGTTTTTTTAAATGTTATGTGCAAGTATAAAGGTAGAAAAAGCCATGGATAAAAATATCTTGAGTTGGAAAAGAGTGTTCATCAAAGGATTTCTCGGTTTCCTAAAGAAAAAGAAAATCAAAAGCTAATCTTGTGAAATAGTATTTGGATTGTCACAGGACCAGCTTCTTCTGAGCTGAGAATTCAGATGCAGCTGCTGGAGATTTCACCCTGCGCATTCCGAGCACCGCCACTGGGTGGTGGTAGAGCCGCAGTTACTTCTAGTCAACAAAGAACGGAATAGCGGTCTTAGATCCTGAATTGTAGAAGCAAACCACCTCCATTTACAGGGATAAATCACCAAAACTTAAAAAAAAAAAAAAAAAGACCAAAACTTTTAAACCACTGCTTTCAACAAAAATAAAATGTATGTTAGACTTTAGGGATTGTAAGATGGCTTTTAAGCTCTTACAAATTCTACCTACTCTCTTTTCTCCAAAATGGAATTCTTTATATAGTTTCTGTATAAGATGGTTTATAATCTAACTAAATGCTTGTGATATAAATCTTGCTACTTTCTCAGGCAGCCTCTTCCATGCTTGAATACTTAGCATTAGGAAGTTCTTTCTTATTTTTATATAAATCCCACTTCCCTAAAGCTTCTTCTGTTTCATTCATCTTTGCCGCCTTCTGGATATTGAGATCTGGTATTTCCCCCATTTTCAAGCCGCTGATTGTCTCCTCTTATATCATGAGGCAAATGAAATGTGGTAGAATGAAATAATCAAAAGGAAAAATGGCAATGATCATTTTATATTCTATAGCATTGTTTCTCCCATTTTCCTTCTCCATGGACTGAAAGCAAATCAAGAAGTATTTCAAGTGAGCAAAAGCCTGGTAAGTTTATGAAGGCAGCTTTAAGAAGATTTAAGTTCATGCTGATAAAGGAGACAAGAATTTTCTTAATTTGACTGGATACTGGAACACTGAAGACAAATGGAAGAGTTTCATCATCTGAAAGGTTTAGCAATTTTGTTTCATTTTTCAGATTACGCTAGATGTGTTGGCTGATATGGGTCATGAAGAGTTGAAAGAAATCGGCATCAATGCATACGGACACCGCCATAAATTAATCAAGGGAGTAGAAAGACTCTTAGGTGGACAACAAGGTAAGCTATTGAAAAATAAAGAGGTTTCAGAAATTAGTGATAAAGTGTCCTGTGAAGTGAAAGTCGCTCATTTCATGTCCAGCTCTTTGCAACCCCATGGACTATGCAGTCCATGGAATTCTCCAGGCCAGAATACTGGAGTGGGTAGCCGTTCCCTTCTTCAGGGTATCTTCCCAACCTGGGGATCGAACCCAGGTCTCCCTCATTGCAGGCAGATTCTTTACCAGCCGAGCCACCAGGGAAGCCCAGTATAAGTGTCCTGCCTGGCGTGGCCTGACGCCAGAACTCATGCACTCAGCTTGTGGCATCTCCTGCCTGTCCGTCTCCATCATTGGTCTCACTCTCCCTCAAGTCATTCATGCTAAACATCAGAGTCTCTCTTCTCTCTCCCCCATAACATTGCATCCTAAATATCCCTGGAATCTGTACTTCGGTCCTTTCCCACTGCTGTCACCTGATCCACATCACTATCGTCTCTCTCTTGGACTTACACAGCCACCTTCCAGCTTAACTCCAACAGTCACCTTTGTGGCCTCCCACCCTCACCCAGCTCCCCGAACCTTCCTTAGATGATAACCAGAAGACTCTTTTCAGAATGACTGTATGATCATATCATTCCGGTGCTTGAAATCCTTCAATAGAGTACTGTTGGTTTTAGGATAAAATCAAACGTTCATAACATGACTGTTGGTAATCTGACCTTTCTGTTTTAACCTCGTGTCCTCTTCCCTCCTTCACAACTATCAGTGCAGTCTTTTTCTGGTGTACTTTGCTGTTAAGACACCTATCTTTTTTTATATATATATATATATATATATATATATATATATGCCTCCATGTTTATCATCTCTTTGTTTGTTAGAAATGCTTTCACTATAGAAAAGCAAAGAGAGAGAAAAGAAACAACTTGAATTAGTCTGCAGAGACAGTAAAATTGCAAGAGTGCCATGAAAGTAAATGTTAGCAGGTATTGATCTTGACTCTTGCTTATTTAGCTGTACTAACTCAGCAAGAATAATGAAATTAACAAGAATCATGTACTTTAAACTTATTATATAAGTGACCATTTAAAGCTGTCTCACAGATGATAATTCTTTTAGAGGATAATTCTTAGATTTAGACCTGACTGCATTTAATTACAGTGTGTTCTCTTTTGGATCAGAATCATGTATGTTCATGATTGAGTTCAACAAGTAATTGTTGAGTCTGTTGTGGGTATAGGGAACTGTAAGAACAGAGCAAATTGAACCCCAAACACATCTCCATTATTTTTCTTCTTGTCTTTGGATGTATTTGTTTAATATAACCTTATATATTGCGTTCAAGTTGCAAATAGTTTAGACTTGTTCCAAAATGTCAATTATTTATGAGAGTTTTCCATAAAATAGAGCCTGAATAGTGTAGACCTTTGTTTAATATGTTAATTTTTTTTCCTGCAGGCACCAATCCTTATTTGACTTTTCACTGTGTTAATCAGGGAACCATTTTGCTGGATCTTGCTCCAGAAGATAAAGAATATCAGTCAGTAGAAGAGGAGGTAATGTGCCTCGCAATTTTTCATTATCTTTTCCTGAAATCCCTGCTTACGTCTCTTTTTCCAGGAGAGGTAAACTGAAGTCATTCAGTCGTGTCCAACTCTTTGCGACCCCATGGACTGTAGCCTACCAGGCTTCTCCGTCCATGAGATTTTCCAGGCAAGAGTACTGGAGTAGGGTGCCGTTTCCTTCTCCAAGGGATCTTCCTGACCCAGGGATTGAACTCAGGTCTCCCACATTGTAGGCAGACACTTTACCCTCTGAGCCACCAGGGGAAGCCCAAGAGAGGTAAACCTGTCTTATATTGACTGATGGTCTGTTACCTGTTTATGATCTTGTCTCCCTTAGCCATTGTGGTGGCATGTTGCCAGCATTAAAATAGGACTATAGAGGCAGCACTGCACTATGTTGCTTTCACATCAGAACCCCTGGGGTTTCCAGTGGGTGGGCCACGTGTACCTTTTTACTCTAGAGACTTTCCTGAAACTCATGGAAGTAAAGAGACCCTATAGAACTGTTTTTTCGTACTGTTAACATGCTACCTAAAATTAATATGGAGTGAGACTCTTGTCTCATAAATAATAAACATCTTCTCATCTTTATTTTCATGAAAGTTCTAAAATGTGGTAATAAAATAATGTGTGCTTAGGAAACCTGCCTCATAACTCCAGTCACCTTTCATTTCTACAGTCAGCTATTTTAAAGCACTTTGTATGAGTAAGACTTTGTATGAACCTCCTGGTAGACGTGATGCCACAGAGATGCCCCCTCTCCTGATGCTCCCTCTCCTTATGCCTCACTTAGCTTGTACATGATAAAGTGCCTAATTGCATTATCATAATAAATAAGCTTCCTAACTAATTCCACCGTTTTGCAGAGAAAGGCATGCCTATATTTTTGTTTGTTTTCCACCTCTTAATTAGTGCTGATATTATTCCCATCCCAGGGTCTCAGGACCCTTACCCCAGGGTAGCATTTCAGCTCATACTTAGTTTATCAGGAAAGCATCCTGTTTTCTCCTGTGTTACTGGATAATCATTCTCCTTGTATTAAGTAAATTCTGATTATAAGGTCAAAAATGTAGTGACTAGGGAACAGTGGGATAGAGAATCAACTCTTTGAGTCAGTTCTCTGAGAAACTTAGGAATTTAAAACATCTTAATTTTCAAACTATCATAATGCTTAATTTGGAGAGTAGAAGAAGGGTAAGTGTTCAGAAGATAGTTATTCCACTTACTTACTTACACGTTATACCCAGCTTCCCCCGTCTGTGCAAATACACTTTGAGATCCCAGAGCAAAGAGATGACATGGACTTTTTCACCTAAGGGACAGAAATGTATTGATTTTTATCAGTTCTCTGTGTTTATTTTCAGCACTCGTGCAGTGGGGCGTCAGTTCAACGTTGGGGGTTTTATTGTGACTTCCTTACAGTGTTCGTTCTCCTCAGTAACAAACAATAGTAATGTGGGCGACTCACTATGGTACTTCACCCCATGGTGTTTGCAGAAAAACCTTTCAAAGCTTTTATTAAAAAATAAAGTGCAAAAGTTTGATATTTATGTCTGTTTTCTCACCAGAAATACTTTTTTTCACTAAACTTGTTGACTCATTTATAGTGAACTCCTATTTACTTACTAGTGCCGAGTCTTAGACTCCTTAGCGAAACAATGGAATTAAAATGGTGAAAACAACAGGAGGAACGTCTTCAGAATTCCACACCGGCATCTTTTCAGAAAGTTATTTTGTTTTGTTCTGTAGATGCAAAGTACAATTCGAGAACACCGAGATGGTGGCAATGCTGGTGGCATCTTCAATAGATACAATGTCATTCGAGTAAGTTTTGAGTATTTCAGGGTGAAAATTGGATTGCACAGCTTGCCTGACTATCAGATATAAGCTAGATCAGCTGGCATTCATGAGACTAGAATGGTGATAAGACTCCCAGCTCACCCACAAATTGGGACTGTAATTTCTGTTTCCACTATTTCAAAGTAGTATTAAAGGCCTCAATCGATCTGAGTCAGTGATTATATCAGAATGCATATATCTCTTAATCTCAGTATTTTAATTCAGAACACGAAATAAAGGACTGCCACATGCTTTTTTCAAAGGGGTGTCATAAAGATGAATAAAATCTGTTGATAAATGGTTTAACCCTTTGGGTTAATGGACCTATTGACATTACACCAGTGCACATCAGAATTACCTGGGGAGCTTTCTGAAAGTACAGATTTACAGGCCCCTACAACCTGAAGTCCTCAGGTGATTTTGAAGTATAGCCAGGTCAGGTGTAGATAAGGAACAAAAAGTGTACCTGAAAATTGTCACTGAAAACAGAGTATTAACTGAATTATAGTGACCTGGCAACTGTATCTTTTTTAAATAATGTTTTAAGCAAACAAAACAAAAATTGAACATCCCTAAAAGCATACTTTTTATTTTCAATTATAAACTGCCAGTTAACATGCATTTCACTGATTCGCTTCTTTCTTCCTCATCTTTAAAGATTCAAAAAGTCGTGAATAAGAAGTTGAGAGAACGCTTCTGTCACAGGCAGAAGGAGGTGTCTGAGGAGAACCACAACCACCACAACGAACGCATGCTGTTTCACGGTGAGCGCCCGCTGGCCGCTGGCTCTGAGTGTGTGCAAACGCCGGGACGCTGAAAAGCCTGTGCTGTTGGCTGTATTCGTGTTGTGTTAAAAATGGCTTTTATTTATTTATCTTTTTCATTACACGTTGGTACCAGCTTTCTAAAGCATTACACGTATGGGCTTTCCAAGGAACGTACAATGAAAATAATTTATCTGAAACTGTCTCGGAATTTAAATTGCATGCTGAGCCATCTAGATGGTGAAACACTATTTTTGTTGTAGTTCAGCATAATTGTTTTAGTTTATTGGATTGTCTGTTTTTGCTTAAAGCAATACGGGGTGTAAAATAATCTGTATTTTCAAAGTTACGTTGTACTTTGCTATCTGAAATCTCACTGTGAGTCCCTGGTAAAATTCTAGCACATGATAGTAGTTTATGTATCGTAGACCATCCTACAGAGTAAACTTTTCATGTGAGCATAGTTACTGTCACTCTGCCAAGTGCAGATAGTATGCAGCTAATGGAGAGTCTAGAAAGTGCTCAAAACTGATCTGTCTTTATATTTTTAGGTTCTCCTTTCATTAATGCCATTATTCATAAAGGGTTTGATGAGCGACACGCATATATAGGAGGAATGTTTGGTGCTGGGATTTACTTTGCTGAAAACTCTTCTAAAAGCAACCAGTATGTTTATGGAATCGGAGGAGGAACAGGCTGTCCCACGCACAAAGACCGATCGTGTTATATATGTCACAGGTGAGCATCGTGCCTGCTGTGTAAGCGTTGCTATCCTCCGGTCATGGACCAGGTTAGTTTCTCAGGCTCTGTAGAAGTCACAGGTCATTCTCACTCTTACTCCTAACAAATCAGACCATCTTGGGGGGATAGATAGGAATATCTGATCTGCCCCTGCCCTAATCAGAGCAATGACAGCAGAGCCGACAGCAGTTGTGGTAAAAGCCAGGTATTTGTCTGGGAAAAGCCAGTCAGGTTACAGCGAAGCTCCCATCTTGACTTTCTCCCTGGGCTCCACTCTACTTATTTCAGATTCAGGACAAGATTGAAAATTATTTCTGGAGAACAAGGAACCTCTAGCACTAATCACATTTGAACTGGAGCACATAACCTCTCTAAACAAGCAGAATCTTTCATTTGTTCCTGGTCAGCGTTTGCCCCGCAGGGTTTTAGTATCCCACACTGGGGCCACTGCGTCTGCAGGCCGCACACAGGCACAAGGCAAGCTGGTGGGCAGACATGAGCCAGCTAGGCAGGGCCTGCATCTTCTCCTGTCTCCATAGCAACAAGGATGCCCTGGGGCAGGAGGCAGAAGGCAGGAAGCGAGGGCTGTCAGGTCACACTTTGTGTGACATACGGACACTGGGTATAGCCTTGGCAGTGGGCCCAGCAGGCTGAGCAGGCAGAGTCCTGTGACACTGTAGTGCCACCACAGTGTGGAAATGGAGCTCAAAAAGCTTCCTTCTAATGCAAGTGCAAGCCTGTTCCTCTGGGACCTACAAGAGGACACAGTTGATGCCAAGCCAACATCACCAGTAGCATCACACTAAAAAAGCCAGCCCAGGCAGGATTCAATTAACGACTGCATCGACTTAGCAGCAGCAGCAGCAGCACAGTTTTGATTCACGGTAATATTTGTTTAGTCGTAATACACAGATCATACTTCATTACTTAAAAACTACTTGATTGAATACTGTTTACAGTTAACAGTAGGACCAAATCTTATAGCTTAGTTGTCTATTAATATGTTCAAGTATTTATTAAGGGTTTGCAGACTTTTATTTCAAAGGGCCACAGTGGTAAATATTTTAGGCTTTGTAGGCTGTAGGATCCCTGTTACAGTGACTCAGTTCTGTGCTTGTACAAAAGCAGCTACAGACAGCCTGTATTGAATGTGTCTGTGTTCCAGTAAAGTTTTATTTACAAAAACAGGTGGCAGCCTAGATTTGGCCCATAGTTTGCCAGTGCCTAGTTTATTTAATACACTTCTTCCCAATCAGTCTTTCTTTTCCTCCATTTAACAACTGCCTCAATTCATGTTTCACTCAGGTAGTGAACTTTCTGGCCATATATTGAAGCTAAGTATTTTTATATATAATCCACTTTTATTATTATTCTTTATCTCATCTCAGACTTTACATCTTCATAATGAGTAAACCTAATTTTAATTTCAGACGCTGCTGCCATCTGCTTATTTTCTTCACTTTCCTCCTATCCATCCACACTCATTCTTCCAGAATGCAGTTTCACCAGTATTTGTCTTTTCCCACTAGTCAAAACTTGCCAGGTGTTATCTGTGATTGATTTCTAAACCATACCAAAACCACTTTAAGTGGAACTATTGAACCTGCTAACTGCTTATAGTAAATAAGTATTTCAAATCTCATCCTGTTCCTACTCATAAAATTAAAAATGACATTGTAATTAGCTTGCCTTACATTAACTATCTTTTTAAAAAATCAATAAACCTACCAGTTATACCATTCTAAGATTTAAAGCTTCCTTCAAAGTATTGCTTTGCTTTTTTCTTCAGGCAAATGCTTTTCTGTAGAGTGACCCTTGGCAAGTCCTTTCTGCAGTTCAGCACCATGAAAATGGCCCATGCCCCGCCAGGCCATCACTCTGTCATTGGGAGGCCCAGTGTGAATGGGCTGGCCTATGCTGAATACGTCATCTACAGAGGAGAGCAGGTATGGTGCTCATGAAATAGGCGAGACCAGGCTACTGTAAACAGTTGATTCCAAGTGCGAAGACCACGTTAGAATGAATGAAAACCATGTAATGTAATAATGTAAATATGAATTTAGTTGAATTTTCAAATGGATTGAAAAGGAGAAAAAATAGATTAACTATATACACAAAAACAATGTTTTATTATATTCCAATAGTCTTGGCCCAGGTTAGGTGTGGAGTAGAGCGAAGAATTGCAAACAAATCCTGGATTTCATTTATATCTGTTGATTGTGGGCAAAGATTTGAAACTCTTTCAGGTGTATTCTGGGATTAAGCAAATGAGTAAATATGTTGATGTGTTGATTTTGGGAACTGGGTTCTCACTGGGGAAGAAGAGACGTAAATATGGAATGAGGGAAGGTTAAGAATGACTGTAGGGACGGACAGAAATTGGAGGTATTGATAGGAACGAATGGTTTCTAGTAAATGTGTAAATGTGTATATGTTTGTACACATGTAAGTATATGTATGTATAGGTTTATGAACAAGAGATGTGTAGGCACATATATATATATATATATGAGTACATATGTGCATGTATTTCTTAGCACTGTCTGCTGAAAGCAAAAAAAAAACAGTAGCAATGAGGACTCCTCAAGCCCAGATCTTAGCCTGTAATACCATGCCCCATAGAAGGATCTTTGAAGAAACAGCTAATTCCAGGGTTGGAGCAGATTAGGAACTTGTTACACCAGAAAGTAGTGAAGTCCTCAAAAACAATGATGGGAGCATGTCACAGGGACACAAAGTCAGCTCAGAGTGGCTCCCAGTGGCCAAATCTGAGATAATTTGAACATCAGAATAAGTATAGTAATAAATTTTACACCATTGGAAAGAATAGGAATTTATGATTCCATACTGATAACAAAGAAAGGAAGGAAGGAAGAGAGGGAGGAAGGAAGCTTTCAAGTTAAATGAAACGCCAGAGACAGAACAGCTAACTGCAGATTCTCCCCCCAAAGTAGATCTGGTACTAGAAGAGAAAGGACGTTATTAGATCCACAGGTAAAAATTGAAATATAAATGGTAGGTTAAAAAATGTATTATGTCAGTATAAAATTTATGTATGAGAATATCCCTATTCTTAGGAAATAAATACTGGCATATTTAGGGATAAAGAACCATGACGAGGTATATTACTTACTCTGAAATGACTCAGGGAGAAACATATCTGAATCTCTCTGTGTGTCTGTCTAGAGAAGTAGGGGGAGAGTCCACATGATAAAACAAATAGGATAAATAAAACCTTAACAATATTTGGATGTAGGTAAAGGGTCGGACACGACTGAGAGACTGAACTTAGAAAGCGTATACAGGTATATTAGGTACTAGTTTAATTTTCACAACCTAACATACCAGTTTGCAGTTGTTTAGAAATAAAGAGTTTTTAAACTACCAAAGAATACTTTTGTCAGATTTTTCTTTTCAAATCTTCAGAAATGCCCAGCTTCTAGAAAAAATATTTTCACTTTAACTCAGTAATTCTACCTTCAGAAATTTGTTTCAGATAAAATCAGTGACGGTCACATCCCAAAAAAGTGCCTAGAAGGATGTTCATTGCTGTCTCGATTATCATAATGAAAATTTTAAACAAACTATTTAGCAAAAAGGGAATGATTAAATGAATGTTAGTATATTTGTGTGCCTGTGACTTAAAAACGTGTCTCCGTTTTATTTGCTAAACACAGAATCAACCAAAGCATAAGAGCAGTTATCTCTGGGCATTAAGGTTATGGGTGATTACAGTTTTCTCTGCTGAACACTTTTCCAGATCTTGTCAGTTAGCTGCGGGAAATAGAATTTCATTCACATTTGGGTGGAAAGAAATAAGAGATACAAATAATAGGTTTACATGTCTAGTATTTGCTGATCTTTTAACCATTTCCCAAGTACTGTGACTTGATAACTTATTGAAATTCTCTTGCTAGAAGAATTTAAAGAATGATATGGTCCACATCATATTTGAAAGAAAAAAAAGTACCTTGAAAATGGATAAGCTCTTTTGTTTCAGGGCAGCACACCTGTGCCTCCATATGCAGGTAACACATGGACAGTGTTAATTATAATGTCTACTAATTGAGTCATTGCCCATGAGCAATTTCTCCTGATTTATGGTAGTTTTCCTTTGCCAACTTTTCTTTCATTCCGCTTAGTTATACCTTGCCTTATTTCACCTTTAGTATCACCATTTTTAAGAACATGTAAATGTTTTATTCAGAGGGTTGATCTGAGGAACATTATTTATTATTGGTGGGATTGTTTCTTTCTTTAGAATTGAAGAGATATATTGAAAACTAACTGTACTGTACTTGAAAGAAAAATAGTTCCAATTTTAATATATGACTGGACTTAAAATATCAGGAATATTTTTGTATGTTGTACTTTAAGCTTCACATTAATTAGACATAGAGGAAGTATTCTCTGGTCATTGACAGCTACAGAGACGTGGCCTGTTTTACTGAAGTGATATGAACAATGCAGAACAACGTAACCTGGAGAACGGAACAGAACGATTTGTAGAATGGTTTTCAAACATACAGAATCATTCAGGGGAGCATGATGCTTCTTCATCTCAGTGGAGAATAAACTAAAAGCACTTGAGTTTAAATTATAGCATTAAGGATTTGAGTTAAGAATTTCCTGAAAGTGAAAGTCACTCAGTCGTGTCCAGCTCTTTGTGACCCCATGAACTATAAAGTCCATGGAATTGCTCAGGCCAGAATACTGGAGTGGGTAGACTTTCCCTTCTCCAGGGGATGTTCCCAACCCAGGGATTGAACCCAGTGTCTCCCACATTGCAGGCGGATTCTTTACCAGCTGAGCCACAAGGGGAGCCCAAGAATACTGGAGTGGGTAGCCTATCCCTTCTCCAGCAGATCTTCCAGATCCAAGAATTGAACCAGGGTCTTCTGCATTGTAGGCGGATTCTTTACCAACTGAGCTAACAGGGAATTTGGCTACTAAAAGTCGTTGTTGAATCTTTTCTTCTAAGTACTTAAAAAAATATGCTCTATGCTCTTAGAACCAGCTTGGGTTTAGAGTAAGACTTGATAGGAAATGATGTTTGTTGGTCTATTCTGGGCCTTTCTGGTCCTGAACTTTAGTAATTCCCTTGCCTTAAGCCTACTTCTGGACTTTGATATGATTAATTCCTATCTCAAACTATGTGCTCAGCCACTCAGTTGTGTCTAACTCTTTGTGACCCCGTGAACTATAGCCCTCCAGGCCCCTCTGTCCATGGGATTTTCCTAGCAAGAACACTGGAGTGGGTTGCCATTATACACAGAAGCAATTCAGTAGCCTAATGAGTAGGAACCAGAAACACTCAGAAAAGGATCTTTAAGTCATTCGTACCATTAGAATCTGCCTAAATTTTACATGTGTTGGGAATATAAAATACCATACTACCAAATTCAAACACTTGCGTTACCGATTCCTTTGCTTAAGCAACTTTTCTAGAAGCAAAAGGATGTGTCACACAAAGGGTCAGAGAAGATGGGGTAGAGGCTCCTCTTCAGAGCCATTCTCTCTCCTGTCAAAGTTGCCTTTCACTAGTCAGCTTGTCACAACCACATGCTTGCCTTTAGGTTGCTGGTGACCCGCATACCTCGCCTTTCCCCCTCCTCGCTCAGTGGGTTACCTCATCGTCTGTGATTAACTTGAAATCAGTTCAGTGAACTATTCTGTCATCGACTTTCCTTGAAAATGCTAGGTGACAGCAATCCACGAGGTGACATGAGAAAGATTTTTCTTTGCCTTAGTTTTCTGGTTTATGGCATGTGACTCTCTAGGGAGGCATAAATGTGGTGTGACGAATATACAGTATTCAGAGGTGAAATAACATGATAGCAATTCTAGGATTACAGGGTTTACACAGGTTTTCGTACAGAGATGAAAGTGGACCTCCTCACTGTCCAGGCACCTATGAATTAGCTGGCCTTTGCAGGCTCTCAAGTGTATGTAGAGTGTGGGTTATGACCAACAGCCTCTGAAGCGTCCACATGAAGCTGGGCTTCAGTATCTTACCTGCCCAAAGAGTGATAATGCTTTCTTCCTGTCCTTTCCAGGCATACCCAGAGTATTTGATCACATACCAGATCATGAAGCCGGAAGCTCCTTCACAGACCGCAACAGCCGCAGAGCAGAAGACCTAGTGAATGCCCATCGGTAAAGGCCGGATCGGATTTCAGCCTGGGCCTGGATGACAGTGGATTGTTTGCAACAAAATCAATATTCTATAAATCCCTGACAGCCTAGAAATAAGCTGTTTGTCTTTTATAAAGCATTGCGATAGTGATGAATATAGTATGAGTAACTGATACATACTCAACTGCTACTGTTCCCTTTGAGGAAATGTTTACAGGGGCGGCCTTTTAATATATCTCAGGCTCATTTTCATTGCAGTTATCCATCGCTAAGACAGGACTGCTTCGATCTAGACTTGGAAATGGGAAAAAAGACAACATAACCAATACTTTCCCAAATGTTCACAATTCACACACTACATTTGCTTTTCTACATATGGCCCGTGTATATCATAAATATACACATATGATGGGCTCATTTTTTAGTTTTTTCTGAGCATTTATCATCCACTTTTTGTTGCTATCATTGTTGTTGCTTACTTTGAAAATGAGCCCGAGCCTTCCTGAGGATATTTTGCACAGTCACACTGACTAAAATCACTAGTGACATAACCCGAGCTTCCAGCTGAGCAAGGCTTTTAGTGTCCAGTTTTTTCCCCCACTGATTTATTTTTTATCTGTACCTTTTATCAGTGTAAACTGAGATGGAAAGGAAAAATGCCACATTTCAGTCTCCTTTTATGACTGGCCATCTTACAAGGGAAAGCACCCAGCATCCACCTGATTTAGGAACTCCCAGGTTCAGAGCAAGTCGAAGCCCATGAGAGCCAATGAGAGCCACTCGCACTTCCCAGCGCAGGCCTGCCTCCGAGGCGTTCGGGACGGTGCTGGAGGGCCAGGAAGAGCCCAGCCAGTGAGAGGCTGTGGTGACGTTCAGAGGGGAGACCGCCTGGGAGGCCTGTGAATCCAGAAGCATCATTAAGACGCGTGAGGGGCCTGAGGTGCGAAAATATGGCAGCAGCAAAGGACCACGAGGATGTCTCCAAGATAACACTGCTTCCCTTCACTTAACCCGCACTCCCAGAACCCTCGTCCAGAATCAGCTGCCTTACTTCCAGATTCGATGGAGTTAACCATACTCCAGCAGAATCACAAAAATACTGCTTGATTGTTTCTCTAGTTTAGAAAGCTGGGCTTCAAATCCTGTTTAGTCACGAGATAGGCATAAATGGGAGAACTCTTTTGTTTGCTCCAGATTTGGGGTTTATTTTGAGTGAGGTGCTTCAGATAGTTTACATAGGTCCCTGCACTAAATTTTTGAACCATTGTCTCAAACTGCTTAATAGATGAGGAGAACAAAATGGAAACCAAAGCTCTTTCGGTTGTTTTTTAAATGAAAGGAGAGAAATAGTCATACTGTTTCTTCTTGAAATCACTGCTTTGTTTTGCTTTTTTTCCCTCAACATATGTCAAGTGCATGTTGACACTTGTAAAAAAAAAAATTATCCGTGACAGTTCTCACACTTGTCCTTTTCATCTTAACTGAAGATTGAATTGAGTGCATTAACATATTTACTTGGACATGCTATGTGTCTACTCAGCTTCAAAGCAAAGTAATATACATGTGGTGGAAAAAAAGGAAAAACAGTGTGATGCAAACTTGCCATTTCAATTTACAGTCCTGAAAACTAATTTGCTTGTTTGTTTTTTTAATGCAGGTTGATAAAGCTGTGACTTCATTTAATCTCCTAAAGAAAAATAAAATGGTAACATGCAAAGATTCTAGAATAGGGTCTTAAAAATACACATTTTGCTTTCCTTTTGGCTGGAGTCCAATGCTAGAACTAGGCATCGGGAACTAGTTTTGAGTTTTATAGCTGAATCTTGCATGGGTCCTCAAAATTAAATCAAGAATTAGCCTCAGTTGTTGCTTCTATTGAAGTTTTAGTGACCCAAGCTGGGTGTTTGTGTCTTGGCTACTTGTTTAATAGCACTAGAATTCCACACAGAGCTCCCAAGTTTGATATTCATGAAGAGGGCTTTTTTCCTCCCTTCCTTCTTTTTTGCTGTGTTCGTAACAGTGGGTCGAAGGAATTGGCATTTGTGTCGTTTTCAGTGGCTGTGAAAGTGTATAATACTTGCCTCCAGTTAGATATAGTTTAAAATGGTAAACACAGCTGTGATTTTTCGTTAAGTAAAAGGATGAATATGGTATGGATCTCAAAAGCTTTATAGCTTCATTAAAAACATAAGCCACTACCCACTCAACTGTGGTTATATGTCGTTTCCGTCACACTAACTAGGTTAATGGGTGTGCCAGTTTGAAACTTCAGCCTTACATTTCAGAAGCTAAGCCGTGGTTCGGTATTTAAACTGCCAATGTTATATCTGACATTCTGTGTGCCAAGTAAAGGTACTGTGTAAGGAAGACATTTGCTGTGCTTCTTGTCTTGTAATGATTCGAGTATGTAGTAGTTCTTGAAGGAATGTGTACATATTATTCATCTGCTGAAAAGAATGAGGTAATCAATATCTCATAGGAGCCAAATACATTTTTTCAAAACTTGAAAACCAAAGGTTACCCTGAGCACATTTCAAGTTAGCAGAATTGATTGCATTTGGAATTTCCACCCACAGTAGTGTGAAAAACCCTTTGGGACTTAAAAGCATGGCATTAGACTAAAATGCAGTTAATTTCTTGTACACGCTCTACAGAAACTCTAGGAAGTGAGGGCTTCCAGTGTGCCCGCCCCTGAGTGGCCCCTCTGTTTCCCAAACCACATAGAAGAGAGAATCCAGACCCTCCGCCAGCCCACTGCAGGTCTAACATCAAAGGGCTTCTAGCTCTGATGGCCCGGTTTGCTAGCTGTTGGCATCAGTTAAGTGGTCTGGACTGGGCACTTTTCTCCTTGCTGTTGGCCTCCTTCCCTTTTCCCCAGATTGCTAATCTGGATTTAGGATTAGCTCCAGCAATTACCTTTGACCCCACTCATTTGCCTCCTTTCTCTGTCTTGAGTCTTGCATACATACAGTGGCTGTACCTCAGTTTCCAGTTCATAACCAGAGTCAGGTAGTAGGCCTCATGTTCTCTGCTTAGAAGATTCGCCCACTTTGTTGACAGATGACAGCATGGAACCCAGAGTTCTAATTCTAAGCAGAATATTAGCAGTACAACCAGAGTCCTTTTATCTTTTCCTTGGGATTTGGAATTCCTAGGTTTTCAGTAACATAAGTGAACAATACTAGGATGTTTGTGTGAAATGACATCCTTGTGCTCCTTTGAGCTTGATGTTAGTGGCTACACTAATTTCCCTCTGCTCTCAAAATAGTGAATTGCATTGATATGTGCCAAGAAATGCCTGAATGTGGCAAATAAAGTAATATAGAGTAATGTCATAGCCTCTATTCAAAAAATAAAATTTTGGTGTATGCTAGAAAACAGCATTAGAATGCAATAAGTTGTGTATGTGTTTCTCTATCTCACAGCTGCACAACGGTTCTTGGCCACTGCTCACCCTCGTTCTTAAACACCTGTACCTTCTGGATTCCCGTGAACAGTTTCAGACAGAGGTGGTGTGTGTTTTTAAGCACCTTTCCCCTAGGATATCCAGATCCCATTTGTATGATAATCTGTGATAAACAGCCTTTTTTCTGTATTTTTCTGTTGGGCAGTTATCTGACCTAGAGCTATAGATTTTAATCATTCAGGCAGCGCTCAAAACTGACATTAAGATAGGGTTTCATGTGTCAGAAATTTAAAGACTTAACTTCTTTGATGTCAAATCAATGACAGAGAAATTAAAAGAAAGTAATTGTGAAGATGATATTTGTGCTTTGGCTGGACATGTCTAGCATATGAAAAGGAAATGCATTTAAAAAAAACTTAAAAAGTAAGACTATTTCAGATACTTTGTGCATTCTGAAATTAATAGGCAATTAAAATTTCTTAAGAAAGCCTTAACTATGGCAGAGAATTTTCAACCTTTTATATCCTAATAAACAGAGTTGTAATTCCATTTCTCAACATGTGAAAGATGTCAGCATGTTGGGTGTATCTCCGTGTATCTCACACCTGGTAAACTTAGTTGACAAGAATCTATTTTCTAAGGAATCCTCCTTTATCTGCAGCAGAGCTGAGAGAATCAAACCGTCCCCCGTTCCTCTGCATCTGAACTTCCTCAGCTATCAAACATTCTGGCTGAGAAATGATTTCAAAACCCATGAAGTTTTGTGCATGTAGGGATTACCAAGCACTCACGAAGTGACAGATACCATGTAGAATGTGAGTGTTGCACAAGCTAATTTTGAATCATTTAAAAATATAAACCACAGTGATAAGTGACAAGCAGTAGGAAGCTAAGATTCTACATGCTCCCCAAGACTAAATATGCTCACAGAGTAACCAGTTTTAAACATCTGCAGAGGTTTTTAACTCCTTTAAGATGATATTCACACAGTAGAGGTGACTGCATTCTGACTCTCCATTTTTTCATGTTTTCTTTTATGCTTTACACTTTCACATCTCCATACACACCCCACCACCCATCTTTTCAAACAGATTTCTCATGCCCTAGGGCTGCAGTCCATGGGGTCGCTACTAGTCGGAGACGACTGAGCGACTTCACTTTCACTTTTCCCTTTCACACATTGGAGAAGGAAATGGCAACCCACTCCAGTGTTCTTGCCTGGAGAATCCCAGGGACAGCGGAGCCTGGTCGGCTGCCGTCCATGGGGTCGCACAGAGTCGGACACGACTGAAGCGACGCAGCAGCAGGATCTAGAGTGTTCGGTTATTCTTCATCTGCCTGCCCTTTTCCGCATGCAGCTCTTGAAGCCCCTTTTTGTCTCTTAGTGTTTGCAGAGAAGTACAGTTAAACCCTGGTGGAGCAGGGGGAGGTGCCTTACATGCTCCCAGCCCCTCCCAAGGCTCAGGATGAAAAGCTAGAAAATAGAACAATAAAAATTGGAAAGGAACCAAAATCTTTGAGGCTAATAGCCTAGACCTAGAAGCTGACCTTGACTCTATAACCATTATATTCATGACACAATATTTAAACTCTTCATGTGCATGGAATACCTCCTGCTGCTTCGATTGTTTCAAGCTCACCCTGTCTATTGTCTTTGATACCTACAGACTAAAAGGTACTTATATCAAGGTTTCTCAAAAACATTTACAAAACCAGCTTTGAGGAAATCGAGTTTCCTGGCAACGGCATTTGAAGTAGTAAGTGTATTTTCTCATTGTGATGTTGGTCTGTGTACATAACCAGTGTCGTGACTCTTCGGTTCATTATTGGTAATGTTTTTATTTGTAGTCGCTGTGACCCGCCAGTGGCAGGGAGTTCCAGTTCACTCTTCTGTCCTTTTTTGCATTTGTCTATTTGTAGAATTGCCAGATAAAAGACACCCAGTTAAATTTGAATTTCAGATAAATAATTGTTTTGCTTAAGTATGGTTTGCATTATTTGGCGTATATTTACTGTAAAAAAATTATTATTTATCTGAAATTCAAACTTAAAATCCTGGGCTTTTTGGCTTTGTTTTGTTTAGTTTTACTCAATCTGGCAAGCCTATTGATTTGGTCGTAGGAAATTGCTTACAGCATGTAAATTCTTCTAGACTTCACTCTCTTTCACATGGAATGGAGGACCTTTTTTTCCCCCTCACCCTCTTCTTTCCAAAAGAGAGCATCAAGGAACTCAACCTGCCTGCATGGTGGGTTTCTATTTAAGACATCTTTATGATTATATTTAACCTGTTAATTGTGCTTTGGCTAAATGTCTAACTTACAGTACTTGTAATTGTTTAATATTCAATAAAAACATTTTTAAAGTATACAGTATGTGGGTAGCGGTTAGCTCTGAAGTGTTTTCATTTCCCTGTTTCTTCCTTTCAACCTGACCAGCCTTAATGCTACTGCCCTAAAACTGCCAGAAAAGACAAACAACAGCTCCCTCTCATCTTCGGACAAGTCTCTAGTGAGACCTGCATGAAGGGCCTTATCCTCACCTCACAGCCAACATGGGAGTCACTGAGGTATAGCAATAGCAGAAGCACAGCTGCCTTTTAGAAATATCTTCACAACAATGGGGCACGTGCTTTGGAGACAGACTTCACACTGGCTCCCAAGGCAGCTGGGAGGCCGGCAAACTGCTATCGCACCAGACCTCACTCCCTCCTTGTATCGTGTAGGGGTGTGGGGCGCAGGAGCCAGTGACTGCCTGCCTCCTGGGATGGCACTGCTTTGGTGGCTGTGACTCAGGCTAGAATAGCACTTGAATATCACTTGTCATCCTTTGTCATTGGGTATGGTTCACTTTTCCTTGTTATTTTATAATCATAAGATAGCACAGTGGGCGTCTAAGCTGAAGGAGCACCTGGCATTACAAAAGTCATCTAAAGACTTCCCTGGTGGCCCACTGATTAAGAATCTGCCCTCTAATGCAGGGGACGCAGGTTTGATCCATGGTCAGAGAATTAAGATCCCACATGCCACGGGGCAACTAAACCCAAACGGCCATAACTAAGATCCAGCACAAACAAATCATATAAAAGGTCATCAGTTCCCATTCAGCTGAGACCTGGCTGCCAGATTTGCAGCTTAGCATCTGCTCTGAAGACTGGCGTCTAGAACAAGGGGAAGGGGGTGGGTGCAGGACTTCAGTTGGCCAATCCCCACCTGTCCTATAGAGCTAATAATGAATAAAACGTCTGACTGTGTAGGTGACATGTTCATTTTGTTAATAGGATTCTTGGCATACTTTACTTGGTCAAAGGCTGATTTGAAAGGTAATTCTGTTCATCCCTACTTTCATAATTCTGCTTACAAGTCCAGAGAATGTTATACAAAGCATAAGATAAATTAGGTGTTTAGCAATAACAGATCCAAACTACCATATATAAAATAAATAGCAAGGACTTACTTTTGGATGGCATCACTGACTCAATGGACATGAGTTTGAGCAAACTCCTGGAGATGGTGAAGGCCAGGGAAGTCTGTTGTGCTATACAGTCTGTGGGCTCACAAAGAGTCGGACATGACTGAGTGACTGAACAACAAAAATATAGAACGGGGAACTATAATACCTTGTAATATCATAAATGCAAAAGAATCTATATATAAAGCTGAATCACTTTGCTGTATACCTGAAACTAACAGAATATCGTAAAATATCTATACTTAATTTTGTTTTAAAAAGTTTAAAAAGAAAACCATGGATCGAATCCATGGCGGCATGAAGAGGCTGGAGTTTTCAGGAAACCATGGCTGCTGTGGACCACCAGATTGCTTCACAACCCCCAGGAAAGTCTATGGGGGCTCTGGGTCTCTTCTGTCTGCCAAGTCGGAATAATTTCTGCAAAGTTATTTAGTAGGAATATTTGGAAGATATTTAAGTGCTCTTGGGGTCCTAGGAGAAAGCAGAAGTGTAACGAGAAATCTGGCCGGCTACAAAGTGTAAGAGCAGCAAGTTTGCTGAAAGACTATATAGGATTACAGCACCTCAAACGGCCTGAGTTCAAGGCCTGGCTCTGCCACTTATTAATAGCCATGTGACTTTGGGAAGCTCCTTACCCTCCCAGTGCTTCAGGCCCTTCATTTTCTTTTTTTTATAAATTTATTCAATTACTTTACAGTATTATAGTGGTTTTGCATACACTGCCATGAATCAGCCCCGGGTGTACATGTGTTCCCAATCCTGAACTCCCCTCCCACCTCCCTGCCCATCCCACCCCTCTGAGTCATCCCAATGCACCAACCCCGAGCACCCTGTATCATGCATTGAACCTGGACTGGCGATCCAATTCACATAATATACGTGTTTCAATGCCATTCTCCCAAATCATCCCACCCTCGCCCTCTCCCACAGAGTCCAAATGACTATTCTATACATCTGTGTCTTTTGCTGTCTCGCATATAGGGTCATTGTTACTATCTTTCTAAATTCCATATATATGCATTAGTATACTGTATTGATGTTTTTCTTTCTGAATTACTTCGTTCTGTATAATAGGCTCCAGTGGAACATCCCTCATGGTCCAGTGGTTAAGATTCTATGCTCCCAATGCAGGGGGCGCAGGTTCAATCCCTGGTCAGGGAATTAAGATCCCATATGCCCCACAGTTCATGGGGTCCATGGGGTCACAAAGAGTTGGACACAACTGAGCGACTTTCACTTTCACTTTTCATGCCCCACAGTTGAGCCAAAAATAAAAAGACTATAAAATGAGTCTCCTACTACTAGCAGTTCATAGAGTGCTGTAAGAAAACTAGCATTTTCTGCTGAGTTTTGTATCAGAACTGAGATCCTACAGAGTAGATCTGGACACACAGTGAGCACCTGCTGATTTAGGCCCTGGTCAGCTAGTTCTCATAAAGGAAGGTTAAGAACAGAGGTTGTGGTTTATTTCAAAATCGTTCCTTTCTCTCTCCTACTGCCTAAAGAACAAGGATATTTTTCTCCAGTATTTACTCTGAGACGGAGAAGGCAATGGCAAGCCACTCCAGTACTCTTGCCTAGAAAATCCCATGGATGGAGGAGCCTGGTGGGCTGCAGTCCGTGGGGTCGCTGGGGGTCGGACAGGACTGAGCGACTTCACTTTCACTTTTCACTTTCACACATTGGAGAAGGAAATGGCAACCCACTCCAGTGTTCTTGCCTGGAGAATCCCAGGGATGGGGGAGCCTGGTGGGCTTCTGTCTATGGGGTCACACAGAGTCGGACACGACTGAAGTGACTTAGCAGCAGCAGCAGCAGCATTTACTCTGAGAACCTCTTTGAGCTCCTGGAGATAAATCTCACAGAATTGTCATGGTCCCCGATGACCAGGACCCACTGGACTTTTGAGCTCTCAGGGTTATCCACATTCAGCCTCTAGCAATTCATTGCAGTTCTTGTTTTCCTGCTCAGTACTGGTTCCGTGAGCAACTTGAGCTCATGAATCTCAGCTCCAGTAAATTGTTATTCTCTGTATTTGCCTGTCAACTTCTCCATTCTTGGGAACAATTTCCTGTGTCTTTACCTCTCTTACGTATCCTAGAAGAGTTGATTTTTCACTCTGTTTGGCTTTTGACGTGTTATTAGGACTAGCACCTTCCAAGTTCCTTACAAGTAGAACTAGAACCCCCAGACCACAATGACTGTTTAAAATATAGCACTAAATTCATCATCTGTAAAAGAAACTGATAAGCTAAAAATTTATTTAAAACTTCTGCAAAAGATGCTGGATAGAGAATGAGAAGATAAGCCACAGACGGAGAAATATTTGCAAAGGCACATCTGATAAAGCACTACTATCCAAAATATGCAAAGAACCCTTAAAACTGGATGTTAAGAGAATCAACAGCCTGAGTAAAAAATTGAACAAAGACTTGAACAGACACCTCACCAAAGGAGGTAAACATGATGAATAGCATAGGAAAAGATATTTACCGTCATTCGACATTAGGTAAATGCAAATTTGAAAAACGACATGCCATTACACACCTATTAGAATAGCCAAAATTTGGAATGGATACCAAATGCTAGTGAGGATACGGAGCGACAGGAACTCATTGTGGTATGCAAGATGGTATAGTCAGCTCAGAAGACAGTTTGGCTGTTTCTTACAAAACTAAACATACCGTTATGTTCCAGCAAGAGTGCACTTTGATATTTATGCAAAGGTGTTGAAAACAGGTCCATACCGATACCCGTGCACAGGTGTTTCTAACAGCTTTATTCACAATTGCCAAAACTTGAAAGCAATCAAATGCCCTTCAGCAGCTGAATGGATAAACAAACTCTGGCACCTCCAGAGAGTGGGATATTTGTTCTGCGCTAAAAAGAAATGAACTTTCGAGCCATGAAAGGACGTGGAAGAAACGTGAATGCTAAGCAAAAGAAGCTGATCTGAAAAGGCTACAGGGTGTATGATTCCAACTATATGACATTCTGAAAAAGACAAAACTATGGAGACAAATTGAGAAGTGGCTGCCAGCAGTCAGGAAGGGAGCGATGGCTAATGGAGCACAGAGGGTGTTCAGAGCAGTGAGAATACCTTCAAAGACACCGTAAAGGTGGATGAATGTCACTGCACACTTACCAAAACCCACGGAATGCACAACACCCAGAGTGAACCCGAATGCAAACTGCAGACTTTGGGTGATTGTGATGTGTCAACATAGGTTCATCAATTGTCACAAATACACCACTCTGGCAGAGGCTGTTGATAATGGAGGAGACTTTTATCTACCGGAACCAGGGGTTTATAGCAAAATCTCTGTAACTTCTGCTCAATTTTGCTGAACCCAAAACTGCTCTAAAAAAATTAAATCTATTTTATAAAGAGAGAAAGCTAGAAACACATGTACAACCAAAATGTATTCATCAATACTTCCTCTTTTAGAGCGGAGACCTAGAGATGCACGTGAAGAAATAAATAGTAAATAAATAAAAATAATTGATTTAAACCTAATCTTCCTTTGACTTCAAGGAGGTGAATAGTGTGAACATGTATTTTTAAAAAGGTTGGTGTTTTAAATTCATTTAAAACTGGGGAAGACAGGGTAAATTCAAATATTCTTTATGTTTCTGCCACTTCAAACTTAGGAACTGATTTTGTAGATCCGTTCTCCGAAGTTCAAACCCTGGGGAAGTACTGGAAAGAGAGAACAGTTACCCAAGCAAGTCCTTCTCTCAGGCACTCACTCAATGTATGATGTCGAAATAAAACTGGTGTTTCCTTGCTCAGCACTGGGACCAGCCTACAAGGTGATCAGCTATGATCTCGGTCTCAGTATTCTTTAAAATAAGACAGGAGAATGTATAAGAAAAGAATGGAAAGCAAAGACTCAAAAAGATACATTTTTTTAACTGTTATAAACAAAGACAAATGACAAACAGGGGGAAATATCTGCAATTCATACTGTAGAAGGGCTTCCCTTGTAGCTCAGTCTGTAAAGAATCTGCCTGCAGTGCAGGAGACCTGGGTTCCATCCCTGGGTTGGGAAGATCCCCTGGAGAAGGCAATGGCAACCCACTCCAGTATCCTTGCCTGGAAAATCTCATGGACAGGAGCCTGGTGGGCTTCAGTCCATGCAGTCCCGAAGAGTAGTGCACGACTGAGCAACTAACATTACTTACTGTAGAAGGGGGCTAATCTCTTTCATACAGAAAGAGTTCCTAAAAGCCTGGAAAATTATTAAAAAAAAAAATCAGGGGAAGCAAAAAATGGCGCCTGCAAATGAGCAAAGTTTGTGACGCAGCAAGCTTTTGGTCTCTGGTCGAGCTCTTCTTCCAAGACGGAAGAAAGTGCAGGCTCCTCATTGGGCAGCACGGGTACGAGCAGTGGGAGGTGTACCAAGGAGGCGATCAAGACTCCAGCATCTTCCCTGGCTGCATCAACAAGGCTGAAGTCTTTGAAGACCAGGTAAACGGACGCCTTACGAAGGGACTGGCGGAAGGTAAGGGCTCGGCATTACCTGGTCAACCGGTATGTTCTAGAGCATGACCAGCCTCGCACGGAACGCAAGGTCGTGGAACTGCCCAGCATCCACAAGGCTGAAGTGCACCCAGCAGAACTGGTGCTCGTCCAGCTCACTGATACGGCCACACCTCCCACGGCTCAGCTCAGCCCCGCAGATTCTAGTGACCTTGTTTTGCGCACCGCTCGAGAACTGCAGTTTCCGGGGCACCCCCAGGAAGAGAGCCGGCTGTGGCTCAAGAACGCGGAGGGCCCTTTTGAGAGGTCGTGCGACGCCCGCGTCACAGTGCTTGACACCGGCTCTCGAGACCGAACAGGTGGTCGTCATGGAGACCCGAAACAAGGATGGCTCCTGGCCCAGTGCGCAGTCACAGGCCACGAGCGGAGCGTCGGAGGAGGGTGAGGACTTCCAAGGCCAGCCGGGCATCTGTGGGCTCACCAACCTGGGCAACACGTGCTTCATGAACTCGGCCCTGCAGTGTCTCAGCAACGTGCCGCAGCTCACCGAGTACTTCCTCCAAAACCGCTACCTGGAGGAGCTCAACCTCGGCAACCCGCTGGGCATGAAGGGGGAGATTGCAGAGGCCTATGCAGACCTGGTGAAACAGGCGTGGTCCGGCCACCACCGCTCCATCGTGCCCTACGTGTTCAAGACCAAGGTCGGCCACTTTGCGTCCCAGTTCCTGGGCTACCAGCTGCATGACTCACAGGAGCTGCTGTCGTTCCTCCTGGATGGACTGCACGAGGACCTCAATCGCGTCAAGAAGAAGGAATACGTGGAGCTGTGCGACGCTGCCGGGAGGCCCGATCAGGAGGTGGCTCAGGAGGCCTGGCAGAACCACAAGCGGTGGAACGATTCTGTGATCGTGGACACTTTCCACGGCCTCTTCAAGTCCACCGTGGTGTGCCCTGACTGTGGCAATGTGTCTGTGACCTTCGACCCCTTCTGCTACCTCAGTGTCCCACTGCCTGTGAGCCACAAGAGGGTCATGGAGGTCTTCTTTGTCTCCATGGACCCCCGCCGCAAGCCCGAGCAGCACCAGCTCCTGGTCCCCAAGAAAGGCAAGATCTCGGATCTGTGTGTGGCTCTGGCCAAACACACCGGCGTGTCTCCAGAAAGGATGATGGTGGCCGATGTCTTCAGTCACCGCTTCTATAAGATCTACCAGCTGGAGGAGTCTCTGAGCAGCATCTTGGACCGAGACGATATCTTCATATACGAGGTGTCAGGCAGGGCGGCCACTGGGGAGAACTCCAGAAAGGATGTTGTGCTTCCTGTCTACCTGCGGGAGCGCACCCCAGCCCGGGACTGCAACGGTTCCTACTTTGGCCTGATGCTCTTCGGGCACCCGCTTCTGGTGTCGGTGCCTCGGGAGCGGCTCTCGTGGGACGCCCTGTATCACATCCTGCTGTACCGTCTCTCACGCTATGTGTCCAGACCCAATTGGGATGACGAGGAGGATGGGGCTGAGAAAGACCTGGAGGGTGAGGACAGCCTCCCTCAGCCTGGACATGGGTCTGGGGGCAGCTCCCAAGACCCTGGGCCGGAGCAGGCTGGATCCAGCTCTGGAGTCGCGAGCGGTGGTCGGGGCCCCTTGGACACCTCTCCTGGGGCATCTCACTGTCCGCAGAGGGCTCGGCACAAGCACCTCTTCACCCTGCAAACGGTGAATTCCAACGGGACCAGCGCCCGCTTGCCCTTTAACGAGGATACCCAGGTGCAGCCATACATTGCCATCGACTGGGAGCCAGAGATGAAGAAGCGTTACTATGACGAGGTGGAGGCTGAGGGCTACGTGAATCACGACTGTGTCGGGTATGTGCTGAAGAAGGCGCCAGTGCAGCTGCAGGAATGCATCAAGCTCTTCACCACCGTTGAGACCCTGGAGAAGGAAAACCCCTGGTACTGCCCCACTTGCAAGCAGCACCAGCCGGCCACCAAGAAGCTGGACCTGTGGATGCTGCCAGAGACACTCATTATCCACCTGAAGCGCTTTTCCTACACCACGTTCTCCCGCGAAAAGCTGGACACCCTTGTGGAGTTTCCTATCCGGGACCTGGACTTCTCCGAGTTTGTCATCAAGCCGCAGGACGACTCGGCTCCGGAGCTCTACAAATACGACCTCATCGCGGTTTCCAACCATTATGGGGGCCTGCGGGATGGACACTACACGACATATGCCTGCAACAAGGACAGCGGCCAGTGGCACTACTTCGATGACAACAGCGTCCTGCCTGTGACGGAGAATCAGATTGAGTCCGAGGCAGCCTATATCCTCTTCTACCAGCGCCAGGACGTGGCCCGCCGTCTGCAACCCCGGGCTGGCTCATCGAAACCCCCGGCGTCCCCTGCTTGCGGTGCGCCACCCAAGTCGGGGTTCATGGATGTACACTGAGGGGCCCCAGCCCCGCCAGCAGGAAGGAAGCTGTCCCGGCTCTCTTCCTCCCCGAAGCCACCCCCGTTCTCTTACCCATTAGGTGCTCTGTGCCAGGCGTCACAGGCTTAGTCGTGGCTGCTGTTCTCCTGTGCTGCTACACTGCTCTCTCCCAGGGAAAAAGAGGTCATGGCTCCTTCCAGCAGTGTTCCCCACCCGTGTTTGCCCTTCAGAGCATCAGCCTTCCCTTCTATTCTTTATTTATGATTCTCCCTCTTCCTTCTTGTCCTCATTCTGGGGTGTTCTCAGCGGGTGGGGGTGGGGTGCACCTAAATAGAGTGTATTCTCTTACTGAGACCTTGTACCTTGCACTGTATATATAAAAGTGCCAGGGTGTTCCTAAAAAAAAAAATTCAGATCAAAGTTATAAACACAGTTCATAGAAAAATACAAATGGTTCTTGAATATGTAAAAATTGCTCTATCTCATACAGAAATGCAAATTAAAATAAGTTAACACAAGTTAGCTCTCAGACTAACAAAACTCAGAAAGTTGTATAACAAGTGTTAGTGAGTGGGTATAAAAGCAGTGGATGAGGGAGAAATTATATAAACACTATACCTTCATGTGCTTACTCAAATGATTGGAATACCTTCTTGGTGAATATGTCAAAATCTGGTAACAAATATTTTTTTAATCTAATAACATTGGTAAATTGGTGGTGAGGTGACTTCGTTGAGAAGGAGGCATTTTATTATATAGGGGTCTATATTTTTTAAATTACTGATCTATGTGAATAATTTATCTACATAAAAGAATTGGAAGTGGGGGCTTCCTTGGTGGTCCAGTGGTTAAAACTTCACACCTCCACTGCAAGGGGCTTGGATTGAGTCCCCAGTCAGGGAAAACTATGATCCCTCATGCCATGCGATACAGCCAAAAAATGTTGAAAAGAAAGAAATTAGGAGTAAATCAACTCATTTATCATTGGGTTGAAGCGATTTCCACAGTACATCAAGGGAAGCAAAATGCAGAAACTGTATTGTATGATCTTGTTTTTATAAAGCAAATACCAATAAAATCCCTATATGTAGTTAAACAGATACATGGTGTATGCACTTTATACCATTATACCATATAATATAACACATCATATCGTGTATGAATCTGTGGGGATAGAAAAGGAAGGACACGTGATGGTTAACAGTGGTGGTTTGCAGAATCTGGTGGAGGGAGACATGTAAAAAGAAAAAATTTTTTAACAATATGGCTGACATTGTTGAAAGAAAAAAATGTGTGTGCATATATATTTATGTCTATCTGTCTGGAACATAGAACAAAGAAACATCACCTGCAAGCCACAAAAAAACATAGCTATCATGACTCTTAGTCCATGAACTAGAACATGGAAACACACATGTGTATATATGTATGTGTGTACATATGCACACACGTGTATGTAGAAAGATGGTCATGGAATGCTGAGGGTGAGTGTTTCAGAGATACAGGATTTCAGGAGATATTTTTGCTTTCCAGCATTCAGATGTGTTTGACTTTTTCAATAAAACTGTGTTACTGTAGGAAGGGAAGAAATTGAAACAAGAATAATACATGTTTTCTAAATCATGCGGCTCAGTAATTCAAGACCTGTCCTCTAAATTTACAGACTGATTTCCAGGTGAAGTGCTTCATTCTGATTGAAAACTTAAAAGCAGGAGCAATCATCTTAGAAATGAAGAACGCTGTGACAATGACGACAGAACCATAAGTGTGCCATTCTGCTAGCATCTCTGCTGTCTTTGCCCATTTGCTTAGAATGTTGGAAGAAAATCTTTTCCACTGGGAGATGAAAATGAAAAGGGCGTGGAAACATCACTTTGGTTTTCTTGCTGGATCCCTTCAAAGCCATGGGTTATATTTTAAAAGGAGTAACATTGTAGTAAGCAAATATCCAGAATCAGCATTCACCCTAATTACAGAATTCAACCTATAAATCTACAGTCATATTTCTATCACATAATGGTCATGTGTTCTCTAGGATTAAAAATAAATCCCCAACTGTTACTTGAAAAGGATACGTATAAGGACATACCAGACAAGAGGTGACCAAGCAAATGTAGACATGGTATTAATTATTCCAAAGTAGCAACAGAATGGCATCACATACGTGGAAAACAAGAAACATCACCTACCTATCAACCACATGAGACATGCGTGCTAAACTGCTTCAGTCGTGTCCCAACTCCTTGCAACCCCATGAACTGTAACCCGCCAAGCTCCTGTGTCCATGGGGATTCTCCAGGCAAGAATACTGGAATGGGCCACCGTGCCCTCCTCCAGGAGATCTTCCCACCCCATGGATTGAAACCTTGTCTCATGTCTCCAGCATTGGCAGGCGGGTTCTTTACCTCTAGTGCCACCTGGGAAGCCCAGCTGCTGACCACAAGAAGCTGTACAAAGCACAACTTCATGCACGCGAGGCATCATTGAAATAGAAAACACAAACTGTTAGTCTTCCACTGTGATTCTGAGTTTATCAAATCCTCCTCGTATTTGTAATACATTCCTCTAAGAAACTGACAAAAATTAAAATATCAGGGTGTTGAATATCATATTTAATTAAATTGATTTTTAACAAATAGAACAAAAGCAGAAACTGTACACTCTTAATGTCTATTTAAAACAACTGACTTTTGAGTAACAACTCAAATGTTATCCTGTTGTCCAGGAGGAAGAAATTTTCCCTCTACCCTTCTACGTTATTTTGACTGGTCTAAGAATAAAATTGGCATGAGACATGTATAGATGAACGGGAGAAAAGCCCACAAAAGTTGAATGACATGTATTCGTGGAAGAGACCCAGGAAAACTGAGTAACTCAAAACGGCTGAAACTCTCCAGTTAAAGACCATCTTCGGCTAAAGATAAAAGAGGATGTTGGGGGTAGTGATTTGGTACTTCAAAGGAAAGGAAGGCAATTTATATGGAGATGAAAAGCAAATGTTTGGTAAATAAATATTTGCTGGGCCCTGCGGAGACAATGGGACGGAGGAATTTTAACAGACTTTGCTGGATTCCTCCCCGTCTACACACCTGGTCCAGACTAGGTTATCTAAGGTGATGTTCTCTTCCTGAAGCAGGTCCTCTGCATTCTTCAGGAGGAAGGTCAAAGTTTCTTCCTGAACTTTTTGTTCCTGCGTTACTGTCAGCTTGAAATAATTTGCATGCCAAAAAGACATTTAGGGGTGGCCAGTTTTCTCCCCTGTGCTGTCAAACACTTGAATTTATAAAATGCGTTGTCAGAGTCTTGATGTAATTACACCCAATGGCTCATTTTAGTTACTGAAAAGTTCTTAAAGTGTGATGTAAGGCAAGGATATGCAGAAGAAGGAACTTTCACTGTTCCTTGTATGTATTTGCATTCTTTGAATTTTGTGGCAGCGAACATATGTATTTATTTTCATGTATTAATCATTGAACAACTTTATTGGGGTGTAATTTACATACCATGAAATTTACCATTTTAAGTGTACAAGATTTTTTTCATAAATTTACTAAATTTAAGAGTTGTCCAATCACCCCAAGGGGTCACACAGAGTCAGCTTGGCAGCACTTTGATGGAGATGCCTGGAACCCCAAAGTCAAGTGCAGGAGCTTTTCCACTGAACTTTTCTATGACAACTAGTGGGGAGTCAGTTCCCTTAGCTACTGTTCTGGTTAAAAAAGTTTCCCTGGGCTTCCCTGATGGCTAGGTCATAATCACTTGTGGGAGTTTGTGGAGTCTTTGACTCAATGTCTTAGATGGCCCCAAGGACCTCTATTTTTAAAATAATCTATATGGCATTGAAACACGTATGTTGTCATATGTGAAACGAATCACTAGTTCAGGGTCAATGCATGTTATAGGATGCTCAGGGCTGGCATGGGGGGATGACCCAGAGGGAGGATAAAGGGAGGAGGGAGGTGGGAGGGGGGTTCAGGAGGGGGAACTTATGTAAACCTGGGGCGAATTCATGTCAATGTATGGCAAAACCAACCAATATAATATTGTAAAATAATTTGCCTCCAATAAAAAAATAAATTAATTACCAAGAAAAAAATAAAATAATCTATAAAAAATTTAAAACTATTTTTATCACAATAGTGGTAGATGGGCAGTACAAGTGGTACCTTCCTTTTTTCCATTTTCCTACACACTACTGCATATTTGTCTCTTCAGGTGAAATCAGGAATATTTTGCCATGTTCCTCCCAAATTCTGTTGGTGTTTTGATTGAGATCATATTAAATGGATAGGTTAATTTATGGAGAAATAATATCTTTTCAATACTGAGTCTTTTTATCCAAGAATACACTATGTCCTTCAGCTTTTTTCCAAGTGTTCTTATATGTCCCTGGGTAGGGCTTTTTTTTTTTTTTTTTCTATGTCCCTTAGTAGGACTTTTTTTTTCATTGAAGAATTTTTTTAGTTTTTGACCACACTGTACCATCTTAGTTCCTGACCAGGGATTGAACCTGTACCCGCTGCATCGGAAGCACATGGTCTTAACCACTGGACTGCCAGGCAAGTCCAGTGGTGCTTTACCAGGTCCATCAGCTGGATCTTGCCTATCTCTGGTAAAGTCTCCTGTAGGCAGTTTATCTTTAAGCTGATATTGTAAGTGGGATCTACTACATCTATTTTAAATTGATGTTTTCATATGGGGAAGCTATTGATTTTTTTTCATGTTAATACAATCAACCACTAGGTAAATTCTCTCATTTCTGATAGCTTTTCAGTTGATTCATGTTTTTCAGATACGTATTATCTGCAAATAATTTGGCCTCCCATTTTTCAAACCGCATGCCTCATTTCTTTCACTTGCTAATTACATTGACTAGTGCTTCCAAATTGCATTGCTTATGGTGTTGGAGAAAACTGTTGAGTGTTCCTTGGACAGCAAGGAGATCCAACCAGTTGATCCTAAAGGCAGTCGGTCCTGAATATTCATTGGAAGGACTGATGCTGAAGCTGAAGCTCCAGTACTTTGGCCACCTGATGCGAAGAGCAACTCATTACAAAAGACCCTAATGCTGGGAAAGATGGAAAGCGGGAGAAGTGGATGACAGAGGATGAGATGGTTGGATGATGTCACCAACTCGAGGGACATGAATTTGAGCAAGCTCTGGGAGTTGGTGATGGACGGAGGGGGAAGCCTGGCGTGCTGCAGTCCATGGGGTCGCAAACAGTGGGACACGGCTGAACTGAACTGAGTGCTTCCAAAATAATGTTAGATAAAAATGACACAGTGGAAATACGTGTTTACTAACATATTTGGTTTACACTTTGGGACATTTGTAGCAACTGAATATGATAGAACCAATCCCCAAATGAGCACTGGGGAACCACTGCCTTATATCTCCTTCGTCCATTTATTTCTTCAACCTGGCCTTGACGCATATTGCTATTTCCATGCTCCCAACAGAACATGAGGGAACACGAGGTCTCTAAGATTCCCTAAGATTTTGTGAGCCAGGCCCCTTTCCTATTGTTGGGGAAGGGTGTGGCAACTCCTTGTGCAATCTTTGGTTGTAGCCCTAATCACTTGTGCTATAAGGTGTTTATAGAGAAGGCAATGGCAAGCCACTCCAGTACTCTTGCCTAGAAAATCCCATGGATGGAGGAGCCTGGTAGGCTGCAGTCCATGGGGTCGCTAAGGGTCGGACACGACTGAGCGACTTCACTTTCACTTTCACACATTGGAGAAGGAAATGGCAACCCACTCCAGTGTTCTTGCCTGGAGAATCCCAGGGACGGGGGAGCCTGGTGGGCTTCCGTCTATGGGGTCACACAGAGTCGGACACGACTGAAGTGACGCAGCAGCAGCAGCAGCATAAGGTGTTTAAGATAGACCTCTCCTACCTGAGAGTCATCCTTATCAGTCCATCCTGTGCCTGGCAGAAAGCAGACTCTCAAAAGCAAATATTGTATATTAAGACATACATATGGAATCTAGAAAGCTGGTACTGATGACTCCATTCTTAGGGTAGCAATGGAGATGCAGACATAAATAAGAGACTTGGAGACACAGTGGGGAAAGAAGCGGGTGGGATGAGTTGAGAGTAGCATTGAGACATATCCACTCCCATATGTACAACAGATGGCCAGTGGGAATTTGTTCTATGATTCAGGGAGCTCAAACTGGTGTGTGACAAGCTAGAGGGGTGGGATGGGGTGGAAGGTGGGAGGGAGGTTCAAGAGGAAGGGGACATATGTATACCTGAGGCTGATTTACGTTGATGTATGGCAGAAACCGGCACAATATTATGAAATAATTATCCTCCAATTAAAAATAAATTTCCTAAAAAGAAAGCAGACTCTCAGATGAGGACCTCTGTGTCTTACCCTTCACTTCTTCCTGTCTAAAAAATCCAGTTCTCAGAGATTTCCGTTCTGCCTTCACCTGTCACCTTCCATGGTGTTTATGAGGCTCACAGATTTGAGCGGCCCATATCCACCAGATTACCATCAAATGATTCGGATCTTCCAAGTTATCATATTGGCAGTTTTTCGGGAAAGGATAAACCAAGCCAGAGGTGGTCGAAAATGTATTTATTTTTCTTCAAATGATCTTTGTTTCAAGCAATAAATAAAAACAGACATGTCGACTTTTCTAAAAAAAAAAAAAAAACCAAACAACAAAAAAATTCCCCTAAACTATATACATCCTACAGAAATACAAGCATATCAAATGTAGAAATGACATCACTCTGAAAGATGGGGCTATTTACAGAAATTACAAGTATTGCATTGCTGTCTTGAAGAAGCCTCTTTTTCGCATGACTCACAAGCTCTAAGAGAGAGTAGGGTCCTCTTCAGAGAGATGGCACTCTCCAGCCTTTGTTTTTTTTCCGGCTGCACTATGTGATATGTGGGATCTTAGTTCCCTGACCAGGGATTGAACCCACACCCCCTACATTAGAAGCACGGGACTGGACTGCTAGTGAAGTCCCTTCTCCATACTTCTTGATAAACAAACTTGCAAAGAGCATTGACAGCCAGACACGTTCTTCAGTTCCTTAACAACCACAGATCAGCTTTCAAGGGGCGTGAAAAGGCCTCATCCAGGAGGTCTTAAGCCCCGTGAGCTCCTGACAGAAACCATATTGTCCCTCATCAGAGCTGGGACCTCGCAGGGCTACAGACAACTGTCTGCTGTGGTTTCTGCCACACAAGCCAGTTCTGTGTTATCAAGCTCTGGACTCCAACAGCACCTTGCCATCTAGAAAGTTTCCCAAACTCAGTTATGCAGGGAAAGCACTTGGGGAGCTTTGAAACCTACTGATGCCAAGATCCCTCCTCCAGAATTCCTGGTGTACCTCGTCTGGGCTAACGGGCGGCCAAGGCGAATCCCTACTTTACCAACAAAGGCTGGTGGCCAAACTCCGACCTCACAGCTCCCTCCCCTCACATTGAAATCACCCATCCCACCTCCCTCTGCCCATCTTCCCAAGAACTTTGTATTTTTTCTCATACAGAATCAGAATCAACTCTCTAGAATCAGGCTAGGATGGGCATCTGAGGAAAATGGCCTCAGAGGCCACAACTAAGGCTGGGATCCCTGCCACCAGCTCATGGGTGGCTTCAGTATAATACTGCTGGGGAGGGGGCTCCACCCACACCCTGGGGTCACCAAGACGCTGGAGGGAACAGCAGCATTCTCCAGTCTCTATACATGATCCAGCGAGTCAATAGCACAGGTCACCATGGATCAAAGTGGCAAAGCTTTCTGACTGTAACAGAAATTACATGTCACCAGAAATCACTTCCTGGGAGAGACACCTATTGAAACCCAGTGGCCATTTCGAGGGACCTCGTGGTGCCGTCTTCATTAGAGCTCTTTCTTCCAAGTCATCAAAGAGGCTTCTGATGGTAGAAGTAGACAGTGACCCCAAATCCCCGATTCCAATCAAGCCCATTTCCTATTTGATTTCTAAGGGTTTGGGGACTCACACTGTTATCAAGTACAAAGAAAATGGCTTTATAAATAGTGGTTTGACACTGTGACACAAGACTTGAATTGGAAAGCAGGGAAGAGACCTGGTCAGGGCGGGTCCTGGGCTCCAACTGTCTGGGTGGCTGGAATCCAGTCTGGGAAAGCACGATACACAGATTTTGGCAAATGTACACTCATTCTGTAAAAAGTAAATCTGTTCTAAACTACTTTCCCTCTCCCTTCACGCAGTCCCTCCTGCGGACCTATCTGTCTGTGGGAACCCTCACTTTTCCAGCAGTGGAGCCCGTTTGACCACATTCATCACAAAACATGAAGCAACTTCCAGGAATCAAGGAAGACAAGGGAACGTCCAGCTGAGCTGTCTCTCAATAGGCCCAGGGTCATGAACCCGACCCCTCCACGTCTTCAGGAGGGGTTCAGCCAAGCAGCTCCAGGGAAAGGAGGGGGCCTTGGGCTTTTCTAAAAACAGGAAGTGGGAACTCTGGCCACATCCAAGACAGGGCTTGACAAAGGTAGGACAAATGATGCCAGGTTCATGTTAATGGAAGGAAACGTAGGAACCTGGTCCTGCCTGGGACATGGGGACAAGAAGGAGCATTCCAACACTATGCTGACATGAAGGCTTGAAGTTATTAATGGGTGAGCAGCACTTCGATCCTCAGAGGGCAAAAACAACCCCAAAAAGCAAAACCTAAAGCATGCTCTCATTTCTAGACAAGTTTGGAATTACTGCTAACCTGGCACTGGGTAACAACACTGTTCCACAATACTATAAGTTAAATAACCCATGGTTAGTTCCCTCCTCCCTCCCCCCAAGCCCAAACCACCTGCTCCTTGTTCCAAAAGCCACTCCTCTATTTGGAAAGGCCCCCTGAAAATGGCATTATCTCAAGAAAGGATTCTGCTATGGACTCTAATGCCCATCCAGAAACCAGCTTCTCTGCAAAGAGTCTGCCCGGCCCCTCACTCAGGCTCTCTTGCTGTCCTAATCTTCCACGGGACCTCCAGCGGGGTGTCCACGCCCTTCTTTTTATTCACCTATTCACTTTACAGATATCCACCTACACCAGGAATCTTTTAAGATCACAAGAATTTGTTGGCATACTTCATTCCAAGCAAACCCCCTAAAATTAAAATCTCCGATTTAGGCAAAAGAGAAAAAAAAAAAAAATGGTGCTTCCACTTCCCTTTCGGGTCTATCTCTTATTAGCTGGGTTTCCCAAGGGCCTTGGCAAATGATTCGCTGCAGGAAAATCTGAATTGCACCCAATTTTTTTTTAGGAGCACCTTACACGATATGGCATTTATCACAGATGATATACAAGTCCTCGGGCAGGTCTAGGAGAAAAATGCTTCCACCGCCAAACTGAGTTACTGATCATCCAAAACGGTTGTATGGTTGCGGTTTCAAATCGCTTCGGTGGTCCATGTGCCCAGAACTAACTTCAAAAATAGTCTCCAGTCCATATTCAAGGCTGCGCTATCTGTGGATGTACACACCCAGATTCTGGTATCCGCGATGGAAGGAGGGGGTGCTGGCACCAATCTCCCACGGATACACAGGGACAACGCTAACAACGTTCTCCCTTCCCTTTCTCCTCCTCCCACCCTGCCCCCTTCCCAGCAGTAGCAAATGCAAGCTGATCATCATGCCATCTCGAAGACACCACTTCGCTGCATTGACGTCTGCATGCCGCTGTGCTCCACCGGTTCACACCAACATCAATATATTCTAAAGTCACGGACCCTAGACTTCGTGTACTTACATAGTTTGAGGAAATTCTCAATAAATACTTTTATTTATTATTAAGCCTAAGTATTCACCTGTTGATGGTGACTTAAAAAGGAAAACCAGGTCCTAAAAGATTTCTTCAAAATAATAATAATTCCTGTAACTATAACAACAAAAGGACCAAGCACACAGAAGCAGGCACTTCTGGTCAACTTGTTTTCGGCCCTTTACCTCCCCTCCACCTCCCCCCCCCAACCTTAACCGGGAGGGCACATTTGCCAGGATCTGTGGGTTTCCTAACTTCAAGCCTTACTGCTTTAAAAAAAAAAAAAAAAAATGAGGTAAGAAATTCCTATCTGAAAAGTAAAACTGACACACAAACCAAGACCCAGGTCTTCCCTGCCTGCCGAGGAAGCCGTTATTGCTCTAAATTGGAGTGTTTTGTTTGTCTGCGTTTAAATATGTATTCGAGGTCCTTATTGCCATTCTAGCTGGCCCCACGGTCGGCCAAAGGGAGATGGATGGAAGGAGCTTGGTCGCCAGGACCCCTGCAGGTCAGTCCGCACCTGCTACCCGGCCACAGGGCCCCACCCGACGTGGGCTGGTGGGGGGGCGTTCCGAGGGTTCTAACAGCTGGGGGAGGTGGTGATGGGGCTGTGCAGGTAGGGCAGGCTGCTGGGGGCTGGGTGCACCCCCACGGAGACCGGGAAGCTGAAGACGAACTGCGACGTGGGTGTGGGGGTGGCCTTGCCCCGCTCGCGCAGGGGCCCCGACGGGCTGGCGGCCTCCACCGCGCAGGACGTGGCCAGCACCTGCGACTCGAACTGCAGCAGCTGCCCCATGAAGCTGAAGTTGGGCGAGATGATGCTCCGCCGCTGCTTGACGAACTCGAAGGCCTCCTCCAGCCGCACGCGCTTCTTCATCATCAGGTAGGCCAGGCAGATGGTGGCCGAGCGGGAGATGCCAGCCTGGCAGTGCACCAGCACGCGCCCGCGGCAGTCCTTCACCGCATCTGGGGCAGAGAGCCACGCACCCGTTAGGGTCCCCAAGTCCCCGTGCTTCCCGCGGGCCGGACAAGGGCGCTGGGGGGAGGATCTGAGAAGCGTTGGTCGGGGCCCTCCCTCTGAACCGCGGAAAGAACAGCCCTCCAAGCTGAGGCCGGGAGAGAGGAAACCCATGGGGCTAGGGAATGCCACCGGCTCTAGGCTATTTTGGAGACTTAACCAAACAAATGTGCCAGGCTTAGGGAATACACATGCTAAAGCCGGGGCCAGCACACACAGGGGTCTTCATTTGCAGGAGCAAAAACAATGACCCACTTTTCTCTGTCTTCCTCCCCACCCTTCAGTCTTATCTGCTTGGCAGGTGGGACATCCAAGGCAAAAGTTCTTGGCTCTATCAGCTAACAGTGCCTGTGGCTGGTGTAAGGTCATCTTCCTACCCCTGGGCAACTCAACACCCTAAGGGCCAGCCTTCCTACTGAGAAAGAGGGAAAATAAGCACCCTCTGGGCAGGGCCCTTTCTAAGTCCCTCCTTCAACACTGCAGCTCCAAGTGGTTCCCTCTATCCTCCCTTCCTGTCTCTGCCGGCCTTGCACCCAGCGCCCCTTCCCTGAGCCCAGCGCCCCGGCCAGGGCCAGCCTACCGATGTACTCGATGGCCTCCATGAACCAGGAGCTGATGTCGGCCTTGTGGTTGTCCTCCACCGGGATACACTTGTACTGATAGTGTCCTTCAAAGTGGTTCGGGCAGTCAGAGGAGACGTTCAGCAAGGCCGTGATGCCCAGGGCATCCAGCATGTCCCTGCGGGCCGCGTGATAGGCACTGCCGAGGTAGAGGAAGGGCAGGATCTCCACCGGACCCCCCTACAGAAGGAGAGAACAAAGGGGCCCCCCAAACATCGTAAGTGTAAGACAGTGGGGCAGAGGGCTGCGGTGGTGGGACGGGGAGAGGGAAGCTAGTCTGGGAGAGGGGTGCTGTCACGGGCCCTGGGAAGGTGGCCTGTGGACACAGCCCCTCTAGGTCTCCCCATGTCCTGCTGGGGCTCCGGGAGGGAATAATGTGCTCAGTGGGACCTCTCTGGCCTTGATGTGTGCTCTGCCTTGATGCTGGGCCCCCCTCTCTGATTCAAACAGCCCACCTCCCCCCTGCCCCGTGACCAATGAAGCGGAAGCCACAACGCTGGCCTTGTTCGATCGTTTGTGATGCGAGGAGCTTACACCTGCTACCACTAAGCTACTTGCTGCAGATCAAAAACAGGCGCCACAGCAACCTCAAAGACAAGAGGAGGGATCCTGGCAAAAGGAGGTTATGTTGACTTTGCTAATGACACGATTCTGAGGCAGATTAGCACAAGTGATATGGGATTTGCAGAGCAGAGTTACGGGACCCCATCAATTTACTCCATCTCTGTCTAAAGGAGAGGGCTGGAAGGGGCTCGTAAGAATCACAGTGGCATGAGCGGGTTTTCTTAGGAGAGGGGTTGGTTGTCCACTGATGTTCACTTAGCATTTACGATTAGCTTGTATGGGAGGCAGACAGCTCTGACTGTTGTAAGCCAGGGCTGGGGTCTCAGCTTCCTACAGAGCAGCCCACACACTTCTGGCCTCCTTGCTTGTCTGCACATAACTCTGGGAGCAAAGTCAGGGACTTATGTCTTTACATTCTTTTTTTAAGTAAGGGTAATGAGAGAAGGAAGGGGAAGAATTTCAAAGGAATAATGGATTCCACCTAAGGTCGCATCCCAACACTCAGGGTTCATCAATTCACCCAGCACTGAGGCCCTGAATCCTGAGCCTCTGACAAGCAGAAGTCTTATCTCAGCCCGCACCTGGTCATGCAATGGGGTTCCACAGGAGCTGCAACTCAGGTCCAAGGACTCCGCCGTGCTCGGGGGCACAGCAGGTGGGATGGCTGCTAGAGCCTTGGTCTTGGAACAGAATTCTGGGTACTCAGAGGAGAACCTCTCATAGCCACCTGTAAAGGAGAAAGATGCTCAGGTTAATGGGGTCACTGAACAAGCAGGAAACCAAAGCAGTGGAGAACTTGAACCCTACCCTTCATAGAGGAGAGCTGTTGGGAAGCTAGGGCTGGTTGCACCTACACTGGCCACTGGGTGGCGCTGTGGGCCCAGAGATAATGGCTAAGGAGACCTTTTTCCAGAGATGGGGAGACTACCTTGGGGAAGAATGCATCCTAAAAGCTGGAAGAAAAGCTTTAGGGACAAGACTTCGGTTTAGAATGCAGATACACAAAGGAGGATGGGCACGGGGAGATGAAGAAGGAATGTTTTCTTTACAGTGATGACAAAGAAAGAGGGAAGAGCCACTATGGGTTTCCATGAGGCCACAATTGAGTCCTGGGACCCACAAAGATGTCTGTCATCCCCCAACTCCAGCTCTTCTTTTAGAGAGTTCTCCAGTGTGGGAGAGAATAAAAAACCTATTATCCTGGCACCAGCCCTTCTGGACCTCAGCAGCAGAACAGATGCCAATCACACAGCCTCATGAACAGCTGTTCCACCAACAAGGGGCCAAAACGAGAGGAAACGGGCTTATATCTAAACAAATCCCTCTTGCCTCATTAAGGTTTGGGGCACGGGAGGATTTCCTGACCTGAGAGTTGCTAAGCCCTGGAATGGTTCTCTGCGTAATCATCTTCCGGGGAAGGGAGGTCGTTTAAGTAAAAGGAGACAAATGGCCAACTTCTGTGGAGTAGCGTTAGTGCCATTCAGGCAAGGGCAGCTGGGCAGGGGTGGGCAGAGACGCAGGCGGAGGCGGGCAGGGAAACACACCAAAAGACAGTCAGCCTGTGTCTCTGATTTTCTTGTGCACTCTGGGACTTTGCTTTGCGGCAATCTACCATCTATTATTGTCAAGGTTTGGCCTGCTTTTTTTTTTTTTTTTAATTTGTTGTTGTTGGTGGTGGTTTTTTGTTTTGATGTGGACCATTTCTGGAGTCTTGATTGGATGTGTTTGGGGGGCTTCCCAGGTGGCACAGTGGTAAAGAATCTGTCTGCAGTGCAGGAGACACATGCAGGTTCAATCCCTGGGTCAGGAAGATCCCCTGCAGGAGGGCATGGCAACCCACTCCAGTATTCTTGCCTGGAAAATCCCATGGACGGAGGACCCTGACGGGCTACAGTCCACGGCATCACCAAGAGTCAAACACAACCGAGCATGCACGCACTGCTTCTGGTTTGTGTTTTGGTTTCTTAGCCCTGAGGCAAGCGGGATCTCAGCTCCCCAATCAGGGGGATCACACTTGCGCCCCCTGCATTGGAAGGTGACATCTCAACCCCTGGACCAAGAGGGAAGTCCCCCTGCTTGTATTTTTATTTTGCAGCTTCTATTGAACCAAAAATAAGATTATAAATGAACTCAGCAGGGTCTGCCGGTTGTGGAACAACCACTCAACGGATGGTCACGTAGGCAGCTGGCCCCGTTACACCTTTATGACTAAGTGACAGAGTGGGTGCCATTGCTCTCCATCCCTACCATTCAAAGCAATTTTCCAACATGTGATGGTTAGTCAATTCCTTGCCCTGAATCCCAACCCTAGACACTACCGCTTCGGAGGGGAAAGAAAACGATCGTTTGCCACATCATAAGGCTTCCAGAAACAGGGCAGACATTTTTTCCTCTCTGCGCGGGAGGCTCCTGGTTTCCCTCCCCCAGGCTATAAATGGCCATTTCTCTGGTCACGGGCCCTCGCTCTGCTGAGTCATAATGACCAGCCTCCCTGGAGGAAAAACCTGCTGGAGGGCCCGGTCCTGCCCTCTTCAGAGGTGCCAGTGGCCTGAGTGGACTTCTTGTTATAGGAGCAGCCCTCCCTTTCTCCTATAAACCTGCCAACGCTTCCGCTCCAAATGCAGGCTATGGGCAATGAGAGCCGGCAAGTGCCTTTAGCTGAAGCCCCTGTGATGGGCCTCTGGGATGGAAACTTCGGGAAATGCTGCCCTTTGGAGAAAGTAAAAGGAGAAGTGGGTCCATCCACAAACTGATGTTGATCGTCTATATGAAACACCATCACTTGCTACTCTGTACTTCTAGAGGATCTGAAAAGTTGAGTGAAAGGATCTATGTGCTTATTACATAATTTGAACATTAAAATACATCTCAAAGAGATACAAGACGTTAAGGGGTGCCCTCCAAAAAGCTGATCACCTGGACTGGCAGGCCAGCAGAGTCACAGGAGGGTCAGGGCGAGGCTCCAAGGTCATAGAGAAGCAGTAGCCCTTAGGGCAGAAGGAGCCAAGGAACCTCAGTGGTAGAAAGAACGTTCTTCCCGTTGCCGAGAAGGCACGGACCAGGGCACCAGACAGAAGGGAAAGAGCCTTGCCTTTGCAGTCAGACGCACAGCTCTGAGTTGAAATGCCAGCCCTGTGCATGAATCATAGGCTGCGCAGCCTGGAGACATCACTGAAGCTCTCTGAGCCTCCTCTTCATTTGTAAAATGTAATGAAACTTCCAGGCCAGGAGTCTCTGGTGGGGATTGACTGGGACAGCCAGTGTGCTGTGCCTGGCCCCAGGGAGACACGCAATGAACGTTTCCTTCTTCGGTACCTAAGGCGACTCCAGCTTCACTGGCAACTTCTCACACTCAGGACAGCTTTCTCCTCCTGGGCTTTCCTTCTTTTTTCCAGGGGGCATCTGGAGAGCTGATAGTTAGGCAGCAGAAGAACAGGTACCAGGCACTTCCTGAGTCCCATATGTCCCTGCCCAGTCAAGGACATCTGCTACCTCCATCAATCAATCCCCAGGGAGCAGCAGAACCCTGGAGGGGTCCCCAGCCTGCAGCTGACCCTGGGGTGTGGCAGGTGTGGGGGATGCGGGAGGGTGCAGGCGGGCCCAGAGACCAGACCAGGCTTGAAAGAGGGGCTATCTGTCATCTCCCCAAGGCTGCACGTAAGAGGACAGAAAGATAGCAGTGGTCAGGAAAGGACACCATTACAACGAAGCCGCAAAACGATTACTGAAAAGTCCAGTCTTCAAAGAACGAGCAGAAAGGAGCTAAGGGAAGAAGATTCGTTCAGGAGACAGGAGCAAAGGGAGGGTGGTGTCCCTGACATGGGAGCAACGGAAAGGATTTCCCTCCGGAGCCATCATTAGCTTTGGGGGGATCTGTGGCTGGTAGTTACAAGGAGCATCAGCAAAGGACCTCCTTCTGGGGTCCAGGAGCTTCAGTCAGGCCAGGACCTTGGATGAGGAGAACACACCCTCGTGGGGTCAGGAGCTCCCGGGCGATGCAGTGCAAACAGATACAGAAGTGCAAGTCAGGGGCCATTCAGTCCACACCCCACAAGGTCACACCCCAGAAAGCCATCTCCCATCCAGGTTAATAAAAATGACAGACCCTCTTAAAAGGAAATGTTCATTATGTGTCAGGCTCTTCCCACCCTGGTGTCCAACCAGCAGCCCTGGAGGAAGGCGTGCCGAGCCCCAATTTAACAGAAAAGAAAATTGAATTGCACGGCGGCCCCCACGTAAGGGCATTCAGCGCACAGAAGGGGCCTCAAAGTCACTTGGAACCCGGTCATCAAGAGCCCATCCTGGTGCTTGCGACCACTGCTTCTCCAGTGGCCCTTCTCTAAGGGGCCCCCTGGCGGTTCATCACTTGAAGAATTTTGATGTAGAAACAAGATGAACAGGGCCTGCTGACATTCCACTGGACTCTGCTTCTCTCCGATGCTTTAGTCGTGACCAGCATTTTTTTTTTTTAATGAAACAGAATAAAAACAACTTGAAAGCACTGCATTTATAGAGGGTATAATTTCATGGCACTCTGGTTTCACAATGATGGTCCCCATCATAGGGACTTCCCTGGCACTTAAAGGCACTTGCTGGCTCTTCTTCTCCCAGACTGTACATGTCATGTGCTGCTGTGGGGCATGAGCCCAGTACAGGGCGACAGACACCTGGCCAGGCCATCAGCTGTTGCAGGACACCACTCATGTCTTATATCTTTTGGGGGGAAATGTATTTTGATAGATCAAATTATGTAATAGACACATGGATCATTTCACTTTTTAAAAAAGTCAGCTCCTCTAGAATTATATAGAGTAGCCCTATACTAGGTCCTGATGGAAATCAAACAAGTTTCTTCTGGTAGGTGGCGGGGAAGAGACTGTTCCCAGCCTCTCTCCTCAATGCCTGCCTTCCCAGCTCACATCTGTGCAGGTACCATAGCCACAACCCTTTCAGCAAGAGCGGGATTTATTTATATTTTTTTAATCTTTGGATGTGAGAGTTGGACTGTGAAGAAAGATGATCGCCGAAGAATCGATGCTTTTGAACTGTGGTGTTGGAGAAGACTCTTGGGAGTCCCTTATACTGCAAGGAGATCCAACCAGTCCATTCTAAAGGAGATCAATCCTGGATGTTCATTGGAGGGACTGATGCTAAAGCTGAAACTGCAATACTTTGGCCACCTCATGCGACGAGTTGACTCACTGGAAAAGACTGATGCTGGGAAAGGTTGGGGGCGGGAGGAGAAGGGGACGACAGAGAATGAGATGGCTGGATGGCATCACCGACTCTGTGGACATGAGTTTGAGTGTACTCCAGGAGTTGGTGATGGACAGGGAGGCCTGGCGTGCTGTGATTCATGGGGTCGCGGAGAGTCGGACACAACTGAGCGACTGAACTGAACTGAACTGAATCTTTGACCACATCCTGCAGCATGTGTGATCTTAGTTCCCCGACCAGGGATAGAACCTGTGCTGCCTGTACTGGGAGTGCAGTCTTAGCCACTGGACCACCAGGGAAGTCCCAAGAGCTAGATTTAGGATCTTCAAGCTTTTATCATGAGAGGGAAAGTTCATTGCCACTGTGGACACGGTGGGGTGGTATGGGGGAGCTTCTATCCTGTGGCCTTGGAGCTATGCGGGGTGGGGGGTAGGAGGCAGACGTGTGCAGAGGAGCCCCAGCTCTGTGGGTGCTGGAAGAGACACACCCCCTCCTAAGCCCCCGTTTTCCACCCTCAGAATGCAAGGATTCCAGATGCTATCATCTCGAAGTTCCAACATTCTGGGCTCTTGAATGGTCATGAACTGACTTGCCGACTACCAACTGACATCAGGTGTATTTCCATCAGACCTGTGTATTTCCACCTTCTGAACACAATCTCACAACACATTCGCCAGTGAATTCCCACCGTTTTTTTTTCTCCTACGTCCTGTTGCGTGTAATTAGGTAACAGATATGCTGACTAATTTTGACTTGTTTTTCCCATGTTCTTATTTAATAATATACCTTCTAGCCTTAAAGCTCTCATTTTCTCATGGTAATTTTAAAACTGGAGCGTCTGGGGGGGGCGGGGCAGAAAGGACTATAATTTTCTACCCAACTTCCTTGAGGAATAACTACGCCTACAGCTCAACTCTGTTCTTTTCCTCTTCTCACACGGACAGCGAGGCAGTTTTCAAAGTTGACAGAAACTGTGAAACCAGCTGGCCCCCTGCTCATGCAGGTGGGGCGGGGTGTGACGTGTGGGAAAGTCCTTCCAAAGGGCAGGCTGCTGTAATGCCCGTCACCTCGCTGTAACAGGACTCTTAATGGGGTCTGTGATGGGAAGGACAGTTTCTTGGTGGTGACGATGGTGGCAGATCTTAATGCAGCTGCCACCTTTTCCCTGTTACCCTCCCTACACTCACGCATCAACCTGTTCACAGACAGGGCTCATGGCCTTGCTGTCCTGGGACATCTTATCAATATCAAGCAAACACTGCCCAGCAGGCAAAGTCTGGGGACATCTGAAGGTTCCTTTGGCTTTGAGAACTTCCAAGACTTCCGGTTTACATATATGGGCTCCTCACCTCGGGGTTACGGGCCCAGACCTCTGGGTCCTGGTCTGACACTTCTGGTGTCCCGGGCAGCTGGCTGGACACCCGAGGTCACACTTGAGGCTGGATCTCGTTTGCAGCCCCTCCCGGTCCTTCTCTGCCATCTGCTCCCTTCAGCAATCTGGCTTCCGTCTAGTCTACATTTCTTCCTCCCCAACTTCCTCTTTGTTAAATGGGAACTGCCTTCCAGGAAGAAAACCAGCTATCTGGTTTCGGATATTCTGATTTTTTTTAAGGAATTCCTTGGCTCTTTAAAAAGGCCACCCTTTCTCCTCTCTGAGTTCTCTGTGCAGCCCACCTTGGGGAAGGGCAGCCTACCTTTCCTGTAAGCATCCAGGACAAGCCCAAGGGAGCCGAGATGGACTTCCTGACAGTCAGGCTGTCACTCTCAGTTTACACCTATGCCCTGTCTTTAGTTGCTTTTGTGGACTGGAACCATCCAGTGCAGATGATGCCAGGAGTAGTGACTTCGCCTCATTCTTTATAATTCTTTACAGTCTCACACTATGGGTTAGGAATTTCCCTTAAGGCCTACCTTTATTTTTACGTTTGTAATTCTAACAGGTCTCCACTGTCATGGGTATTGTGTCCTGTCTGCAAGGAGAAAAGCCAGTCCTTTTGCCTTTGGGTGAAACAGCTGCCCTTAGCATCCCCCAAGACTCTGCCCTTTGGTGCCACTGACCTGGAAATGAGGATGGGCAGGGCAGATGGACACAGAAAGAGAAAAGATGGAACACAGCCACCTGACCTCTGCCCATAGCTCTCATGATAGGCCTCAGTCGCTGTTCACGCGGAAGGTACCATGTCAGGTCTCTATGATCAGGCTTGGGGACCATCGGGTATGTGACTTCCAACCTGGAAGGAGAAGCTGGAGTATATTGATCTTCCCAATTTCTCAAAACAGCTCCAAGAGGGCTTTTAAATCAGAACTTGAATAAGAACTGACAAAGGTCACAGGCTGAGAAGAACTTCAGACAGAAGAAAAAGTAAGATAATGTTTTTATACCCTAAATCTTCTGTGTAACTGACTGATCTCTTATTTGGGGGATGTGGGAAGTAAAGAATGACTTCTATTAAGGTAAGAAAATGCTCTTTTTGTCTTTCTCTACTGGGGGTAGGGGGTCTAAACCCTAATCCAAGGATCTATGAAGAGAAAGGGATTTCAAAAGAGATGTGTACTACAATTAAACCTGAAAAGCTGAAATCTCTAAACTGTCCCAAAATGCCTTACAGGGTTTTCAATAAAATGAGTTTTACCCCAGTGGGAAGATTAACTAGCCAAACGACCAGAAAATGTAGTGATTTAGGTTACTGTTTTTAGCAAACCTTGGGTATTATTAGGAATTGTAAGGGCCAGCCAGCATTGCCTTGATCTTAAGTAAAGCTATTAATTCTTGCCTGTGGTATTAGTTATTAACTACCTGTAACATCACTGGAAAAGACTCTGATGCTGGGAGGGATTGGGGGTGGGAGGAGAAGGGGAGGACAGAGAATGAGATGGCTGGATGGCATCACCGACTCGATGGACATGAGTTTGAGTGAATTCTGGGAGTTGGTGATGGACAGGGAGGCCTGGCGTGCTGATTCATGGGGTCGCAAAGAGTCGGACACGACTGAGCGATTGAAATGAACTGAACTGAATATATAACCAACTGCCCTTCAAAGTGGCAGAAATAGAAAAATCAGCTGTTTAAACTTAGTTAATTGGTAAAAGTCGATAGCTTGTGACCAAGCAGGGTAATAGAACTTCTGAAAATATCTGGCTGTTTTTACTGTACCCCCAGGATGGCAGATATCAACAGTTTTCCACGGCTTAATGTCTGACCACTTTTGCTTCCCACCCACCACCACATGTGAATGATTGCACAGAAGGCCCCACTAGCAGCAAAATAAAAGGAACAACTTGGGTGGGGGGGGAGAATCATCCAAATTACCCAACCCCTAATCAATTCAGATATTTACTAAAGATAAATCTAAGGGGCTTGTCTCCTCCCGTTTCCCTTTAGTTTCCTGCCCCCAGGGCCTCCTGAGAGGAACCCACGTTTCCTGCTGTTCCGCTAGCTTCTGCGCTGTCCGCCCCCAGGCGCACCTCCCCGCAGCGCCAAGGGAGCTCTCACTGGGGGATTCCTTTGCAGGGGAAGGCAAGGAGAAGAGGAACTGTGTGAAGACCGACTCTGTTTAGCACCTAAATGGAAATAAGCTGAGCTGAATAGAATTTGAACCAGTTAACCTCCAAGATGTTCTATCACCACTGCAGAACAAGCTGGAAGGAGATACCCTTCCTCCCCACACTCTGTGAATTTTAGGCGGCGGTTGCGTCCAAAGGCAGGCTCCCTTTGTTAGAAAGTCCCAGGTGAACCTCTCCTGGCCCCTCCCGGGAGGGCCTGTGAAAAGAAGTTGGACCCCACGCCCAGGCCATGACCCTCCCCAGCTCAGAGGATGCGGTCTTCGAGAGGCAGCGAGCTGTCCGCCCCTGCGCGCGCTGGGTCAGACAACAGGAGGCAGTGCAGGCCTCGGGAGGAAACAGCCCTTAAAGCACTCCTTTTTCCTCAGGCCAGGCACCTCGCCAACCGCCAGAGGACTGCCGACCCTCTGCCGGGCGGCTCTCGGTGCAGATCTGGCTCCCGGCTCTCCCGGCGGGATTCGGGGGAAGCAGGCAGGTGCGCTAAGCCCGAGGAGGGAACCTTACAAATCTGCTTCTCTCGCCGGGAGCGGGGCCTAAGTGCGCGCCCGGAAACCCTAGGGCGGTCCTCTCTGGATTTCTTCCAGGAAAAAAGGAAAACAAAACGAACCCAGACGCCACGTGCGTCCGCTCTGCCTCGAGAAGGGTCCTGGGTTCCGAGGTCGAGCAGGCAGGCGTGCGATCGCGGTCCACATCCGGAGCGATCGAGGTGAGCACAGCTCGGAGAACACCGCGGCCAGCCCCTGCCACTCGAAGGGGCTTTCGTCCCAGAGAAATTTCTCTCACTGCCCCTACGTGCGCCAGCACCACGCATAGGAGGACGAGCGGCGTGCTCAACCGCCGGGACCCCATCCCCGCGCTCCACCCGGTCCGGGGCCGCGGGGCTCCCGGCACACCTCGGCGCCCGGGGCCCCTTGGCCCCTGCGCCCAGGTCGCCTGGTCCTTCCGGTGCAAGGCCCTTCCTGGCACTTTCCCTTAAAGCGCTGGGAGGAGAAGGGAGGAGCACTGGGCCCAATCAGAGGTGCCAAAGGCCGCCCTCGCAGAGAAAGAAAAATCAGCAAAATCGCCTTAGTGGTTCAACCAAAGGTCAACAGCAGCATTTCCCCAGCAGCTGACAGGTCAAATGGCCAGGAAACAACTGCCGAGAACAAAGCCCCCCGCTGTTCACAGGGGCCAGCCCGGCCCGCCGGCACCGAGCGGTGTGGTCTTGCCTTTTGGAAGGGGCGGTGGGGAGAGATTTCCGCCGCGCCTCCCGCCCCATCTCCCTTCCTCTCCGGTGAGCGGGTACGGAGAGGAAGGGCAGGAGGGAGGGGGCTGAGGGCGCCGGCAGGGAAAGAGGCGGCCCTTTGATGGCGGGGGTTCGAAACGCCTCCCTCGGGTCCAGGGGCGGCCAGGACCCGCAGCGGGCTAAGGAATGCGCGGAATGCGGCGCGGGTGGACGGGGCGCAGCGCCGCGGGGCCCCAGCAACTCGCCCGCTCCCGGCGTGGCCGGGCAGGTGCAGCCGGCGCCCGGGTCCTTCCAGGTACTTGGGTAGCCCTCGGCCCTTTTGGAGTTTCCGACTTGCAGATTTGATAAGATCTCCCCTTCCCTAGAGTTTCGCACTTAAGCCCGCGCCGCCATCTGAGAGTCTTGAGTCTGAACAAAAGGTCGTTACTTCTCAGCTGCCTTCATTTTAAGAGGCCCCGTCCCACTTGGCGACCCCCGCAAGTACTCGGACCTCCCGCCTCCATCTCCGGAGCCTGGGCCCTCCGTCTCCGGAGCCTGGGTCTAGCCCGAGGCGGGAGGGGTTGGCCACCCTTCCTGGTGGAGCTCGGAGTTGGGCGGCGGGAGAGGAGATAAGGATTTGCTCCGCACCAAGCCCGCAAGCTGACCCTCGTTTTTGCATTTATGAACGGCTGGTTTCCAGCAGGAGCCGCAGAACCGATCGCACCCCAGCGCTCACCCTCCTTCCCTCTCTTCCCCACGCCTCAGGATCTCGTAGTCGGGTTCGGTGCGGGACCCGGCCACGCCAAACCAACAGGCCTAACCTGTCCCCCACCTCCCGCGTAGTGGCACTTGAGAGCACTTCCCTGGACTCGAAGGTGGAAAAGCTGCTGAGTCGCTTCTCCCGCAAGGCCAGACAGTTAGTGGGTGTAAACAAATGCAGAATCGCCGGGAAGGGTCCGGAATTGCAGGTGACTGAGCCCTCACCATCTCTGAGGACTTCAGGACCTCGCGCTTGCACACAAACGCACAGAACCCTTGCACACCAGCGCGCACACCAACACGCCCAAAGAAGCGTTCCGGGGGTATCCCGCAGCCAGGAGTACCCCCCAGGCACCTCTTCTGCCCACTAACGCGCAGGCGGCCCAGTCCCGCCGCACCGACCCTCCAGCTCGCGCCCGGCGCCCGCGTTTACCTTTCAGCAGGCATATGTCGGTGCGCTCGGCGTTGCGACGCAGCGCCTGCACCACCAGCGACACGGTGCTGTCCTCGCGGAGGCTCTCGGCGCGCGGGCTGCGCTCGTCGTAGACGATGACGGCGGAGTAGAGGCCGGAGCGCAGGCGGGCGCGCACCTCCTCCTCGGCGGGCAGGATCTGCTCCAGGCTCACGGAGCCCTTGGCCCGCCGCCGCACAATGGTGTTGCAGCGCACGTTGACCGAGCCTCGGATGTAGCCTGCGCTGTGCGCCAAGAACGGTCTGCAGTCCAGCAGCAGGCACTTGCCGCCGCTCAGCAGCCCCAGGGCGCCGTGGCTGCCGCTGCCGCCCGGGCCGCCGCCGTTCTCGTCCCGGTTCATCAGCCTTTTGAGCACGCTGCAGTCCATCTCCCGCAGCTCGTCCACCGTCACCATGGTCGCCGGGAACCGCGTCTGTTAGACACGCGAGGAGGCGAAGGACGCCCGGGCGAGCTGGGCTCAGGAAGGGGTGAGCGGGGGGCTACGAAAGGGCTCGCGCGGGCAGAAGCAGCCGCAAACTTGGCCCCTAGGGGCTTTCACTGGCGAACCTCTTCTCCCGAGTTCCCCTTTCTCCCGCAGCTTCTCGGTTACATAGCAGTCCGGGCGGCCTCGGGCGCCGGGCAGCACGATGCCAAGGGGGAGGTGGCAGTGGAGTGGGGTGTGTTTACGGGAGAGGTACGAGGGCTCCCTTCTGTTGTCGCCTCTATTGTATTTTGCCCGTTGCGCTGCCGTTCCGGTCGCCGTTCCCCCACGAACTGCCGGAGCTCCGCGCTCTGCCCCAGCCAGAGTTTCCTCTCCTCGGCGTATAGATTTATTAATGCTCCTCGGCTCTCCCCCTGGAGGGGGCAGATACATTACTACCTCGCGAGGCTCCGCCTCTTTCCATTCCGGGCCGCGAGCCGTGCCCCGCCCCCTGCTCGCGCCCCGCCCCCTGGCGGCTCGCCCCGCCCCCGGCCCCGCCTCCTCCGCGCGCCCCAGCGAGTGAATGGAGTGCCGGCCCCTCGCTCCTGGTCACGGGGACGCGACGTCACAAAGAACGGAGTAAACAGGGCGCGCGGCGGTCGCCGCCAGGCCCATTCATAAAACCGAGACCTAGAGGAAGAGGGAGGAGGCCTCCGACCCGCTGGCGAGCGGCTGCGCCGGGACTTTGTGAATGGAGCGTGGCGGCGCCTCTCCCCTGCCTCCGCGCGCGGCCAGCCGGACCCGAGTTGCCTTGCAGCCACTGCACCCCCGCCTCGGTGGTGGCGGCGATGATCCGCGGGAAAAAATCGCCAGCCGAGAAGCTGGCCTAGCGGAGGGCCGGGCTCTGTTTTGAGCTTTCATCCCGGTTTACCCCCGCGCTTCCCCCTTGCCAGCCTCGCAGGTGGCCCCCTCGTACCCAAGGGGACTGGGAAACCCAGCCAGCCCTTTCCTCGCCCCAGGCTTACAGAGCGCGTTCGGCCCGCCAGGCGTTTTTGTGTTGTTTTTTTTCTTTCCCAATTGCAGTTCCTCAGACTTTAGCTTCTGCCTTAGCCTGATCGATTTTCATCTTTAAGGTATTAAATCAGTTTTATAGCTTCCCGAGGAACGTGGGCAAAGCCGAATCCAGAAGATGAAAGAGAAGGCCCTCGCGCCCCGAAACCCGGTAATAGGAGTGAAGTGTTGAGTTTGTTGCTTTATGACCCAGAGGGAGACATTAATGGATCCGGAATGTTGTTCCCAAGAAGGAAGGCGGAGTGCCACTCCCTTCCACGCTTCCTAAAGATGTTTATTTAACCCTGATGGGGGGGTGGGGGGACAGACATTTTCGGCTTTTGGAAAAGCCCTCACGCCTCTCGTAGTCGTGTGAATTGTCTCTCAGGAAATGACAATTAGGGTCCACATTTGGTGCGAAACTAGACCCCAAGAAATTGACGCGTAAAGAATTTAATACGTCCCAGGGCCGATTCGGGTTTCTTTGCATCCCTCTTTCCCGGTCCGGTCTCATTTCCCCCGCCCCCGCTTTTACTTATGCATTTAATTTCCCAGAGGCCACTTTTGGCAGGGGGTGCGTGCGCGCAGCGGTGGGGACACGACAGAAGCCAAAAATGATGCGTCCGACATCTTGCCAAGTCTTGTTAGTGAGAATTAACCACCCAGCAGGGAATTACGGGGCTCGCTCAGGGCCCCGGTGGCAGCGGGGTCGAGTCTTCTGCTCCCGGCCGGCGGAGGCGACAAGGGCCGGTGAACCCGCGCCCTCCCCAGACTCGGCCTTCCGCTCCGCCTTTGTTCCCCGCGGAGCGGCTCTCCGGGGCTGTCGCCTCTGGCCCCCAGGGCACCTCTTTACTCCCCAGCCCGGCTTCGGCGGCTGCCTCCACCTCCAAAATCTACAGCCCTCGATCCCCTCCCGCTGCGTCCGGGCTCCCAGACCCCAGGCCCAAGCCGAGTGCGCCACAGTAGCTCTGAGATGTACTGATCCTGTCTCTATTTAGAATTTACTATTTTATTCATCGTGGACTTGGGGGAGGCGGCACTAATTTTAATTGTTTAAGCCACTACTTTATTTATTTTGACTACTCAGTTTCGGGTTCCCCTTGACATTTGGCGCACGCCCCCACTGAGGACCCAGTGAGTCCGCGGGGCGCTGCGGAGGGGAGGTCACCGGTCAAAGGTTTGCTGCTTGGCTTCTCCGTTGAGAAAAGGACTGTACTCCCTCCCAAGGCTTTTGTCCGGTTTTTCGCGTGCTGAGGTGGTCGTGACGCTCTGTATAAAGACTCACTCTACCTGGCACACCAGGAGAGCGCCCTTTCCAAGGAGCCCCCCGCGCGCCCACCTTCCCCGGCTTTCCCGGGACGCTGTTGGGCAGCCCTGGAAACCGCTTCCAGAAAAACGCCGATGCCTTTACAAGGACTTAAACTGGACATCTCTTGGAAGAGCCTCTCAGTCGGAGGCAGGTCCGGGCGAGTTGCACACGTGTCGCAGGAGCTGGGAGACGTCCCCCGGCGGCACGGCCGGGCTCCGCTAGCCTTTGTCTGGCATAAGCCGGGGGCGCCTCCGCGTCCGCCTGACCCCTCGCCCGGCCCTCACGTGGCCCGTAAATAACAGGTCCGGAGGGAGGAAAATGCCCACCGAACAAAGACTTGCTTTCTGCACCTGACGGTAATCCGCCGTGGCAAAGCCCGTAAATCCCGCAGGCAATTCACACGGAAGGGGGCGTGGGCGGGCGCGTGTGAGTGTGTCTCTGTCCACGTGTGCCCGCCCGCGCCTGCGCGCCCGCAACCTGGAGGCGAGCCGCAGCATCCAATTCAAGTGTTTAAGCCAAGATCCTTTTGCATTACCAACGCGAATGCCTGATATTTGAAAAAAGACTGGAAAAAAATTCCTGTCCCTTCAAGTCAGGAATTAGGTTTCGGTTATGTGAATTTAAGCCAGCAAGATTTAAATTTTGTTTTTATCCGGGTTCTCTCTAAGCACCCTAGATAATTTTTTTAACTTTTGATATTATAAGCGTGTGGGCCATTTGCTACACAAATAAATACAATGTAAGGGATCCTTGATCCTGGCTACAGAGGTGATAAAACTTGCCTCCAGTGAGTATGCAGACGGGGGCGGAGGGGTCGGTGGGGGGGAACCTTAATCAGTTTACAGGAGAACCTCGTGAAACAGCTTGTCTCCAAGATCTTGGAGAAAACAAAGGCATTTGGAAGGAAGACACTGAATGTCATTTCAAAGTTAACTTGATTAAGGAAGGCATTTCTGCGGGAGCTGGAATGGGATTGCCCACGGAGAGATATTTTATTTATGCTCAGCAGGAAACCTCCGGGTGAAAATACTTTAAACATTCACTGTGACATGTAAACCCAGCTTCTCTTCCATCAGATATCCTCAGACCGACCTTCTCCGTCACCGTTAGGCCTGGCAAAGCCCTTGTTCTTGTTTAAGAACATTTCTTTCCAATTAGGAAGTTGTGTGATCTGGGAAATTTAAAGCCCAGAGCAGGATCCCCTGAGAGGACTCTATGGCTTCTATTCTGGTTTTGATGGCAACCTCTGACTCACTGCTGCTGTCTCCAAGTGCCTGAATAAAACTTGCCTGAAAAATCACTAATGAATTAAAGTGGTGATGAAAAGAAGAGTTCTGTGGATTCCTCTTTACTGAGTGGATCCCTCTCACCTTGCTTATTACTGTCAAGTAGAACAGGAGTGGTCCTTTTGGCATAGAGCTGTTGGCGAGGTTTCTTAGATCAGCTGATTGGGGAGCTTCCACCCTAGTAATGAGAATGCTCAAAAGAGCTGAGAGGCTGTCTCATGCTCCTCAAGGGAAGAAGTCTGTATATACTGTGTGTTCTTAGGTAACAGGTATAGATGAAGAATGTCTTGTCCTTTCCTGCCCACCTCTGCTCATCAAGTCAGGACTCAAAAGCAATGGAAAGTCTTCAGTGTTGAGAATGAACATCACCAAACAACCTCAAAAACAGCCTGAAGCCTTTTTTTTCAGTCCTGACTTTGTCATAGATTTGTTCAATAACCTCCATTTATTTTTCTAGCCACAGTACCGTAGCACTTGCTGATGATTTAAAGCGCTAGGTTTCTAATCCAGGGTCTCTGCAGAAAGGTGTTAATACATTGCTTCACCCCATACTTTATTTTAAAAACAATTCAATCTAGGCTATGCCAGCATCTAGCTTAGTGATCTTGGGCAAGATAATCTCCCTGGAGTTCAGTTTCTTCATCTGCAAAATGAAGAGTTTGGGCACGATTGATTTGTCAGAGCCAGTTCATTTCCAACCCTGTGTGATTCTGAGTTGGAGAGCTCTCTGCCAGCCTGAAATAACCACCTTCTTTCTCTCAAAGCCAGGCACTCTGAAATTCACAAGTCACAGCGCAGTCTCTGCCTCCTTCCTGTCCTGCATTTGCTTAACGCTGGTAATTTTAATTTATATGTTAAGTGCTAATGTCCCAAGCGTCTTAACAAAACTTCAAGTTAAAGCAAGTACTCCACATAGGAGATAAAAAGTGGGCTCAGATTTTGGGGGGGTTCATGCCAGCTGTGAATATTTTCATATTCATTTATTTGACACACATGTTAAACTCAGTGGGGGAAACAAACTTGTCTCAAACACTGTGCCTTCAAAGAGTTTATGATCTATTTGGTTTAGTCAGGGTGAAATTGTTACGGTTTGTTACTGCAGGACAGAATCAAATATCTTTAGGGAAGAACAAACACAATCCCAAGGGGATTCAGACAAGAAAGGGGTTGAAATGTTTTGTGAGATCCATAGGGAAATGGAAGAAAAAGGTCATCATGAATAAAATGAATTTCGTCTGTTCAGATGTTATCCTTGATTTCTCTTGGTTGGTCCCTATTCTTTTTTTTTTAAGCTTTCACTCCACCTTTGACATTCATTCTATCCTTGTGCCTCGTGTCGTTTCTTTTCATCTGTTAACTTCTCTCTTCCCCAGTGGGTTTGCCTGCTGAAAATAGATGAGCTCTTGGTCTGAAGCTGCAAGGGAGCCAAGATGATGCAAAGGTTCTGTAGAAAATCTCTGCCATGGACAGTGAGCTGACCCAGATGTAAGGTGACCCAAGTGTGGGCCTGACTGTAGGTTGCACTGTCATCTTCAGCAAATCAGTTTTCTACATCTTAATTTTACCATCTGTAGAAGCAGGGAAAATAATGTACTTATTTACTTTTCTCAGGACAGCAAAATATCTAAATCACTTTCCCAGGAATCCTGCTGTGAGCTTCTTTTCCAAACCAAATATTGGCATAAGTGGTCAGAAAAGATTTTTGGAATTGTGAGATTATATATATATATAATTTAAAAATTCTTACCAAGAATTAAGCATTAAATCACATTTATGTATTTCTAAATTTTTTTTTGAAAGCAATAAAACAACCCTAAATTAAGACTGTCACAGGAAATCTGGGATTTTGTGGCCTTATTTCTTCACTGGCAAAACTGTGTGCTCAGTCACTTCAGTCATGTCTGACTCTTTGCTACCCCATGGACTGTAGTCTACCAGACTCATCTGTCCATGGGATTTTCCAGGCAAGAATACTGGAGCCAGTTGCCATTTCCTCTTGCAGGAGATCTTCCCAACCCAGGGATTGAACCTGCGTCTTCTAAGGCTCTTGCACTGGCAGGTAGGTTCTCCACCACTCAAGCCACCTAGAAAGCCCCACTGGTGAAACAGTAGAGGGAACAGTTTATAGAAGACCCCTGTCATGCCACCTGTTTGCTATCAGAGCCCCTTGTCATCATTATCCACCAAAGTCTCCATAGTCATCCTGCAGAAGGTCCCGGACGCAATCCTTCCTGCCCAATAATGTAACAAAGGGAGTGTGTGTCCTGCCTTTCAGATGGTTCAGCTATACTTTGCTTCCACATTTTGGCCTAACTGAAGTCGGTTTGTGTAATGGTTGGTTCATTCTCTTCATAACTGTATCAGTTCAGTTCAGTTCAGTCGCTCAGTCATATCTGACTCTTTGCGACCCCATGAATCACAGCACACCAGGCCTCCCTGTCCATCACCAACTCCCGGAGTCCACCCAAACTTATGTCCATCAGGTCGGTAATGCCATCCAGCCATCTCATTCTCTGTCGTCCCCTTCTCCTCCCGCCCCCAACCCTTCCCAGCATCAGTCTTTTCCAGTGAGTCAACTCTTCGCATGAAGTGGCCAAAGTATTGGAGTTTCAGCTTCAGCATCAGTCCTTCCAATGAACACCCAGGATTGATCTCCTTTAGAATGGACTGGTTGGATCTCCTTGCAGTCCAAGGGACTCTCAAGAGTCTTCTCCAGCACCACAGTTCAAAAGCATCAATTTTTCAGCAATCAGCTTTCTTCACAGTCCAACTCTCACATCCACACGTGACCACTGGAAAAACCATAGCCTTGATTAGACGGACCTTTGTTGGCAAAGTAATGTCTCTGCTTTTTAATATGCTGTCTAGGTTGGTCATAACTTTCCTTTCAAGGAGTAAGCGTCTTTTAATTTCATGGCTGCAGTCAGCATCGGCAGTGATTTTGGAGCCCAAAAAATAAAGTCTGACACTGTTTCCACTGTTTCCCCATCTATTTCCCATGAAGTGATGGGACCAGATGCCATGATCTTAGTTTTCTGAATGTTGAGCTTCAAGCCAACCTTTTCACTCTCCTCTTTCACTTTCATCAAGAGACTCTTTAGTTCCTTTTCACTTTCTGCCATAAGGGTGGTGTCATCTGCATATCTGAGGTTATTGATATTTCTCCCGAAAATCTTGATTCCAGCTTGTGCTTCTTCCAGCGTTCCTCATGATGTACTCTGCATATAAGTTAAATAAGCAGGGTGACAATATACAGCCTTGACGTACTCCTTTTCCTATTTGGAACCAGTCTGTTGTTCCATGTCCAGTTCTAACTGTTGCTTCCTGACCTGCATACAGGTTTCTCAAGAGGCAGGTCAGATGGTCTGGTATTCCCATCTCTTTCAGAATTTTCCACAGTTTATTGTGATCCACACAGTCAAAGGCTTTGCATATACATTTTTTTTTAACATGTACAGGGGATTCACAGAAAAGGAACCCAAAGAAGTGGCTAGACTTGGAGGCTTATATGCCATTTTAACAAAGAGCAATAAGTTGCGAAAGTGAAAGTTGCTCAGTTGTGTCCAACTCTTTGTGACCCCATGGAATTCCAGTCCATGGAATTCTCTGGGCCAGAATACTAGATGGGTAGCCTATCCCTTCTCCAGGGGATCTTCCCAACCCAGGGATCAAACCCGGGTCTCCCTCATTGCAGGCAGACTCTTTACCAGCTAAGTCACCAGCGAAGCCCAAAAATACTGGAGTGGGTAGCCTATCTCTTCTCCAGGGGATCTTCCCAACCCAGGAATTGGACCGGGGTCTCCTGCATTCCAGGCTGATTCTTTACCAACTGAGCTGTCAGAGAAGCCCTGATAAATTGTAGAGAAGCAATTAGACAAAGAAAAGAGAAGCTGAGCTTGTAGGGCTGATAAGTTATGGAAAGGTGATTAGGAAATAATGGTAGATTAGGGTTATTTAGGACTTCCCTTGTGACTCAGCTGGTAAAGAATCCACCTGCAATTTGGGAGATCTGGGTTCAATTCCTGGGATGGGTAGATCCCCTAGAGAAGGGATAGGCTACCCACTCCAGTATGCTGGCCTGGAGAATTCCATGGACTATACAGCCCATGGGGTCACAAAGAGTCGGACACAACTGAGCAACTTTCACTTTCAAGGTTATTTAGTGAGGTTTTATTTGTGCAGACTCATCTAGGTACAGTATCTGTCTCTGGTGACATGGGTCATTCTCCTCCCCCTGAGCAGGAGAAGGAGGCAACTACATGGGGGAATTCAGGCCCTGCTTTTAGGCAGATGGGAAGTAGGGAGGCAGAGAGCTCTTTTCACATCTGTTTCTCAATTGCCTTTAGCTGACAATAGTCTTTATGCTAATGCAGCATTTCTGGGGGTGGCACATTGTGATCCCCTTCAGAACCATCTTGAAGCTTGACCAAATGCTGGGCAGGAAAACAGAGAGATGCCAGAGTCTCAGCTTGAGGCTTGCCTGAATGATGAGTACGTCACCCATCAGCGAATCATTGAATGATTCAGCCCATTAATGGTTTTAGAAACCCTTTAGAAGCTAAAGTCCTTACTTCTGAGTTTTCAGGCAGATGGAAGGAAGGGGCCAAGAAGCAACAATTCCTAAAGGAAAAATATCCACAGTCGATGAACTATCTTACCAAAAAGCAAAATGCCACGGATACTCCATGATCAATTCACAAATCCTTGGTTCAGCTCACCATGGTTGAAATCATCTGAAATTAGGACCAGCCTCTCCCAGCTGGATGGATACTCAGATCAACAACCCCGGAAAGGAACAAGAGAAGCAGAGGGAGGCGGGGCAAAGGGGCTCCACCGGCCACCTCAGGCTTCTCAGTGAGCTGCCAGGATCAGCAGGACAGCCCGCCTGCTCAGGGGCCCCAGACCCACCTTCGCCTCCATCATCCTGCACCGTGAGGCCGTCCTCAGACTGTGTACATTTCCTCTGTGTGATTTCATTGTCCGGGCTAGCCAGTTTCTGTCTTAAAAAAAAAAATTATTGGGGCCATCCAGAGTCAACCTGCCAAAGGAATACAGCTAAATGTGCGCCATTCTTTCCCAGGTAAGAGTTGTAGTCTCTCTACCTTTTCTGTTGGAATTAGCATAACAATCCACAGAGGTTTACTCACTGAGGGAAAAACCTAGGGTCCTCTTTAAGCAGTGGTTAATTACATCCTGCTATTTATCCCATTTATTAGAGGTTAACTAATTAGCACCCAGCCAACTCCATTTTTAATCTAACGTATTCCTCTTCCCCCTTCCCCCACAGACTCCCAGTGTCCTGAGTGGTCTGGGTCACATAGTCCTGAACCAGGTAAGCCTGTCCTCTCTGCTAGGTGACCCAGGCCCCTTTATCATCCTGCTGCCCCTGCCTTGAGTCTGAGCTGTATCCTCTCGAGCCCTAGATCACATTTGGTGCAATGAGAACAGACCCAGGCTTTGGAGCCAGGCAAATGTGGGTTGTTAGCTCAGCCATATAGCGGCTGGGGAACTTTAAGTAAGTCCTGATTTCCCCTTTCCTCATTTTTTCAATGGGAATGTTACTAACATGTAGACTAATTACTGGGAATGTTATTCAACAAATCTTATTCCCTTTTCTTAAAGAACTTTTTAAAAAGAAGCTAAGCGATGTCTATGAGGCAGCATTGTTGTTTTTTTTTTTATGTTTATTTATTTGGCTGTGCCTGTTCTAAGTCGTGGCATCCAAACTCTTAGCTGTGGCATGTGGGATCTACTTTCTAGACCAGGGATCAAACCTGGGCCCCCTGCAATGGGAGCTCTGAGTCTTAGCCACTGGACCACCAAGGAAGTCCCAATATTTATCCTTTTATATTTGATTTATCTATTTCAGCATTATGCTTTCAAGACTGGTCTATATTGTACCGTGTATCAGGATTTCATTTCTTTTTTAAGACTGAATAGTATTTCATTGTGTGTATAGACCACGTTTTCTTTATCCATTCATCTGGTTATCTGGGTTATTGCTAGCTATTGTGAATAATGCTATGCGCATTGGTGTACGATATCTGCGAATCCCGCCTTTCAAATCTCCCAGGTTTACACCTACAAGTGGAATTGCTAGCTCATATAGTGATTCTCTGTTTAACTCTGAAATTCATCTTTTTTCATCTGTTTGATACTCACATGCTCTATTTACTTTTCTATAGCTCACATGTCTCATAAGTTAAACAAAAAACATTTGTTCCTCGCAGTTCTGGAGGCTGGGAAGTCTAAGACCAAGATTTCAGCAGATCTGCCGTCTGGTTTTATCTTCTCATTGTGACCTCACATGGCAGAAAGGAAGAGGAAGTTCCCTGGGGTCCCTTTAATAAGAGCATGAACCCCATTCCTGAGGGCTTTGCCCTTATGAGCTAATCACCTCCTGAAGACCCCACATCTAATACCATCACCTTGGGGGTTAGGGTTCCAACACGTGAATTTTGAGAGGACACAAACCTTCAGTCTGCAGCACACTTCTCTACTTAGGTTTCCTCATTTTCTGTAGCGGAATTGAGTCATCCCAGCTACTGCAGCCGATTTGAATTACAACCCCTGCCAAGCAACAGGGTTCCGAGCTGATCATGGACCTTGACAAAACTTCTACAGTCCTCAGGCCAGACCTAAGCACAGAATGCCTGGATCCGAGATGCATTAGTTTATTAATTGCTAGGGCTGTGCTCAGAAAAAAGCCCTGAGTCCTCCACGCCCCTGTCCTGCACTCCCGCCAGCCTCCCTGCACCGTTTATGCTGTTTACATTCTTTCAAACGCTGTAGGATTCACCTGCGCTCCACAGAGTCCCTGGGGCTGCCTTCTCTGACCTCCACTTCCTGCTTCTTTTATGTAGTTCAGATGTTTGCTGCCTGGGGCTAGGGCGTGAAAGTGGGGGTAGGGGGTGGATGTGGGAGTGGGTGGGTACCCAGGGCCACAGCTTGCTCCCCTGGAGAGGGAGCCTCAACTTCTTGGCTAGTCCACCCAACCAACTGGCCCCGGCCTGCCTCCGCGCCACCGGCAGCCCAAGGGCCTTTCCAGTCTTCCCCTGAAAAGGCAGATTTAATCCTCTCGAGTTCTCCGCAGCAACTTCTGACCAGACAGCCTGCTTCCGCTCACCGGGGGCTCACAAACCCAGTCACACTGAAAGGCGCTTATGTGTGTGGATGGCTGTTCAGAGCTGAACCCACGCTGGAGGGTACATACGCACTTCCTGGCCCCAGGCATAAACACCATGTATATATTCTTTCCTTTCAGAAGGGATACTTTTCATGCTTGTAGTGAAGTGTGGTCAGAACATACTCTCTTCTAGAATATTAGGTCAGTCGGAGGTTTTTCCTTCTTCTTTATATATGTGAATGAAAACGGAAGTCAGCAAAGCCTGTCATTGAATACTGTACACACGTGTCAGTAGAGGCAGTTCTAGAGTGGACTTTTCTCTGGGGTATTTGTTGGTGATTTAAAGGGAAAGGCAAGGGATTAGACTGTGTGTGCCTCTTCCATCTGTGGGTTGGGAAAAACACGGAAATGTCTAAATATTATATAATATCTAAATAATTATGATCAAGTTTTCCACTTGGAAGTTATCAAGTCTGAAGTATATCAAACTGAAGAATGCTGTAAATATAGATTCTTTTTTTATCTTTTAAGGACTGATGTTTCTGTGCCTTCTCTCCAGTTGACTGAAGAATTAAGGAAAATGTTTTGCTTGAACTTTCTTTTTAGGGCAACCCTGGCAAAGGTCTTTTCCTGTATTAAATTCCCCATGACCTTGCACGGCAGAGGTGGAGTGTGTGTGTGTGTGCATATATAAACATATACGCATACATATATGTATGTATGCATGGGTGTACATACACAAATATGTGTGTATAACATTTATTTTTTTTTTCTTCTTGAAACACCCATTTCCAACTCCCCCCTCATTTTTGGAAAATCCCCTTATCCCTTCCCCACCCCTTGCAATGCAAAGGGGGTTTTCTCCTTCCCACTGTGTTTTGCTATTAACTCATATACACTCGTGACAGGATGTATTCAAATTCAGTGCTCACAAAATTCAGAGACTGGTTTTTCTCCCACCCCCAGTGTGCATTTTCTGACTCGCCGAGGCGTGTTTAGTTAATTTTCACTTTAGAAGGTCAGCAGCCCTCACAGGGTGGTGATTGACCGGACGAGAACGGGGAGGGGGAGGGTCGCCCCCCTCCCCGGGAGTCAGCATCTTGGCAGAGGAGGAGAGTAGTTGGTCACGTTGGCACGGCTCCGGTGCCAGGCACACCCCCAGTCAACCCCTGGGGGGCCCTTCTGTCTGCGTACCTGCCTCCGTCTCGCACTCCTTTAAGTCCTATTCTGAGAGGAGGCAGAGGTAGTCGCTGCCGGGATAATTAACATGGAAAGGTGGTTGACAGGGGCGCTGACCATGGGCTGAGTTGGTACCAGGGCACCCCATTAGCTCCGGGTGCCTGTGGACACCTGTGATTCTCCAACCTCTTGCCTACCCCCTGGATGGGTGGGACTCCACTCTGAAGAGAGCGCAATATAAAATACCGTGCATGGGGGCCAGGAAACAAATACTGTGTACCGGGGGCCCTTCCCTAGGGCTGCCATGATGAAGGACCACAGACTGAGTGGCTTACATAGCAGGTGTTTATTTCTACACGGTTCTGGAGGCCAGAAGTCGAGATCGGGGGTGGTTTCTTCTGAGGCCTTTCTCCTTGGTGGATGGATGGACGGTGATCTTCTCACTGTGTCCTCACATGGACTTTCCTCTGTGAGCCTGTGTCCTCGTGGCCTCTTCTTATAAGGCACCAGTCATATTGGATTAGGACCCTCTCTAAGGCCCTCATTTTAACTTAAGTACCTCATTCAAGTCCTCGCCTCCAACTATATCGCATTCTGAGGTCCTGGAAGTTAGGACGCTGACTTATTAATTCTGGTGATGTAACGGAACTGCTGTGAACTTTTCCCAGGAGGAGATCTGATCCGCTCAATGTATTCTTCCTGACCCTGTCTCCCCAGGAGGTAGCTTCCTGTAGGTTCTGGAGTCAGACATGGACTCCAGTTGGATCCTTTCTAGCTGTGTCACCTTAGGTTGCTTACGTGATATCTCTGAGCTCAGGTTTCCTCTGCTGGGAAACGGGGGCAAAATACATACATGCCTGACCTGGTACTGGTCTCTGTACCCAGAGCCTCTACCATCCTTTCCTCTTGGTTCTAGGCCCTTCTCTAGGTCCCCAAGGACATCCCATCCACAGGGAAGACAGATGCGTTTATTTGTGATATGTCGGCAGGTGCCGGCTGGGCCCGTCACCATGCCCACCTCGGAACCTCCACGGAAGGAGGTCCATCTCCCGGGGCCTTGTCTCTTTCTGGGTCCCCAGGCTCAGCTGAACCTGCTCGGGGCTCCTGGTCTGGCTTGGGGGTGGGAGCAGACGAAGGAGTCTCACTTCCAAGGCCAGTTCAGTTCAGTTCAGTCGCTCAGTCGTGTCCGACTCTCCGCGACCCCATGAATCACAGCACGCCAGGCCTCCCTGTCCATCACCAACTCCCGGAGTACACTCAAACTCATGTCCACAGAGTCGGTGATGCCATCCAGCCATCTCATTCTCCGTCGTCCCCTTCTCCTCCCGCCCCCAACCTTTCCCAGCATCAGAGTCTTTTCCAGTGAGTCAACTCGTCGCATGAGGTGGCCAAAGTATTGCAGTTTCAGCTTTAGCATCAGTCCCTCCAGTGAACATCCAGGATTGATCTCCCTTAGGATGGACTGGTTGGATCTCCTTGCACTATAAGGGACTCTCAAGAGTCTTCTCCAACACCACAGTTCAAAAGCATCGATTCTTCGGCGATCAGCCTTCTTCACAGTCCAACTCTCACATCCATACATGACCACGGGAAAAACCATAGACTTGACTAGACGGACCTTGGTTGGCAAAGTAATGTCTCTGCTTTTTAATATACTATCAAGGTTGGTCATAACTTTCCTTCCAAGGAACAAGCGTCTTTTAATTTCATGGCTGCAATCAGCATCTGCAGTGATTTTGGACCCCCAAAAAATAAAATCTGACACTGTTTCCACTGTTTTTCCATCTATTTCCCATGAAGTGATGGGACCAGATGCCATGATCTTTGTTTTCTGAATGTTGAGCTTCAAGCCAAACTTTTCACTCTCCTCTTTCACTTTCATCAAGAGGCTTTTGAGTTCCTCTTCACTTTCTGCCATAAGGGTAGTGTCATCTGCATATCTGAGGTTATTGATATTTCTCCCAGCAATCTTGATTCCAGCTTGTGCTTCTTCCAGCCCAGCGTTCCTCATGATGTACTCTGCATATAAGTTAAATAAGCAAGGTGACAATATACAACCTTGACGTACACCTTTTCCTATTTGGAACCAGTCTGTTGTTCCATGTCCAGTTCTAACTGTTGCTTCCTGACCTGCATACAGGTTTCTCAAGAGGCAGGTCAGGTGGTCTGGGATTCCCATCTCTTCCAAGGCCACCTGTCCCTAAATAGGCAGGGGGCAGGATTTAGACTCCAGAGGGGACGCAGACTGCAATCAGAAGGCTCCAGGCTTGGATCAGAGCCAAGGCAAAAGCCACTCGTACCAGTTGTCAGATTCCAGTGATTAGCAGTTTCCCAGACTGGGGAAGGTGACCCGTCGCTTGTCCAGGAGGGTGGGAAGCAATGGCTCAGGACACTGAGGGAGAGAGAGGAGGCAGGGAGAGGACCAGACTCCCTGGGAGAGAAAGCAGTGCGTGGAGGATGGCCCTGAATTCAGGGAAGAAGTTTCTCAATCAAGAATGTCACAGGGCAGCTGGCATCAGCCCCATCCAATGCCGCCCCCATATCCACCCCTCCCGCGCTGACCAGCGGGCTCCGCTGAGGCAGGGGGCTCTGGGCGAGGGGCGCAACAGCCTCTGGCAGAGAAATGACGAGAGGCGGGGAGGCCAGCCCACTAAGGCTTTGCACAGGGACAGGCTGGCCCGCTGGTGGCCCCGTCCTCTCCCTGTTGCCTTTTCCTGTCCTTCGTGGCTGGCTCGCATCTCTCCAGATGGCGCAGAGGCAGGGAGAGCTCACAGAGAAGCAGGTCTGCTGTCTTGGTGTGGAGGGGAGCTGAATTAGGGTTCGTGGGCATTGTGTGCTTGGAGGCACCCCCTTTCTTCCCAGAGCAACAGAAAAGAGACAAGAGTGTAAGTCAGCGCCCTAGCCCCAGTGTCTTCCTGCAGCTCTGCTGGGGGTGGGGGAGGAGAGATCGGATGGCCACAGGGCTCCCCGGGCTCCCCAGCTTATCCACGAAGACACAGACGCCCTTCAGCCCTGAAGTCCCTCCCCCAAGTCTAGCTGTGTATCGGGAGCCCATTGCCCACCAGCTGGAAGCCCCGGGGGCTGGCTGTGTAGCCCAGGCCTGGCCTTCCCTGCGATTCCCTGGTCTTGGCTCCATGTCTGTCCTGGGCCTGGGCTCTTGCTGCCTGGGTCTGGCGGTCAGGCCTTTCCCACCTGGGGCTAGATGCTGCCTGTTGAAGCCCCACTGCCTAGATGGGGGTGGTGTGCACTCAATCTGCTTGGACTGAAAGGCCCTGCACCCCATGAGTGACCCCCTTGGCATGTTGGCGCCAGCTGCGGTGAGTTGGAGCTGCCCCGCTGACCACGGGGATTTACATTTCCTGTCATCCCCTCCTCCCCAACCCAGTGAGCAGTGAAACCACCCGGGGTTAATCCCTTCAGGCCGCTGGCTGCTACTGTGGGGTCAAGCGTGCCTCCTGGCTGAGCCTGCAAGCCCCGGGATCTGTGGGAGTGTCCACGTGGGAGGTACATGTGGCAGTGGCCTGTGGACTCCCTGCGGGCCCTCCCAGAGCCGTCTCTACTTCTCTTCTCCAAGCACTTCCTGGCAGCTGGCTCATCTGGCTCACTGTCTCTGAATCTTTGGACCTCCCACCTGGGTTACAGCCTCCTTACTTGTCCACCCGCCCCATCCCAGGCCCCTGTCCTGTCTCTTCCTGCTTCCATGAACCCTACACACGAGGCTGCTCTGATCATATATGCTGATTCCAAATGTTTGTGATTCTGGCCATCTTCATGGAGTCTGCAGCGGACCCTCCACCTCCTTTCCCAATGTCCATCCTTCGTCTGGAATCACCCTTTGCCCCAAGTCATTCCTGGATGTGCGCTGTATTTTCTTTCCCGAGTGACTGGGCTCGCCCTGTTCTCTGTGCCCCCGGCGCCCTTCTCCTGGGACTCTTGAGACAGTTTAAGAAAGATCCTGCCTCTGAGCTTTGAGCACGCACATCTGAATCTGCCATCCATGTGATCCCCAGCCCACTCTCACCAGAGACTTATGCAAGCTACCCCCGGTCTGTTTGAGAATTGCCCCATGCCTGAATGATGCAAAACCAGAGCCATAACCCCCTCAAGAGAGGCTTTGAACTTCACTTATTAATCAGTTGGAAATTTGGACAGAACTTCTGCGTGATGTCTGTTCCTTTCACTTTCAGTTCAGGGAGGCTCACTGAACTCCCTTCAAGGATGTGGCTCTCTTTGCCTGGCAAACAATACATTCTGAACATTTAGGCCACTTTGCTTGAGACCTAGTCAGTGTTTTCTTAATTTTTCAGCCAAAAGTAATCTTCTTGTCTCTCTAGCACCTTTAACAATTTGTTCTGTAAAGCAGGCCCTATCTTCTTTTATGTATTCATTTAAAGATACACAGGCATTATTATTATACCAGACACTGTTGCTTGCCCTGAGCTATGGTAGTGAACAAAACAGACAAGGATTAAAAAACCTGATCTCATGGAACTTACATCATGTACAGAGAAAGACAATAAAAACACAGAAGTAATTTGTATAATGTGTTACGTATTGATAGGACATGCAGAAAAATAAAGCAAGGATAGAGATACAGAATGTTGGAGGGTGCTAAAAATTTTAAATAAGACATTTTATAAACTTCACCTAAGCCATTTTGGATATGCTCAATTCTTAGGAGGTTTTTGGTAGATGGCGGCAGCTGCTGAGAAATATGAGGTAGGTGGGAGTTAGCCGTTCCCCTGTAATGTCACTGTCGGGAAAATAATCAAAGTACAGCTCATACCAGACTCTGCTTATGACGATTATTAATCAAATACTTTGTTAGCAAAGCAGATCTGAAATTGTTCATACAACCTATATTGAATTCCCATCGACTTTTCGTATTTCCCAGGTTCTGTGCCTTCTAGTCAGGATCTTGGTCCACAAATCCCTCTAAACCTGGGTATGGCTCAGAGCAGGAACTCCAACTCTTTGTGACCACATGGACTGTAGCACACCAGGCTCCTCTGTTCATAGAGATTCTCCAGGCAAGAGTACTGGAGTGGGTTGCCATGCCCTCCTCCTGGGGCTTTTCCCAAGCCAGGGATCAAACCCGGGTCTCCCACCTTGCAGGTGGATTCGTTACCATCTGAGCCACCCGGGAAGCCCAAGTCCCTAAATGAATGCAGTCAATTATCAAACCAATCCCTCTAAATAAAATTTAAATTTTACTAATAGAAGCACTATTGCTTTGCTTATTCACATGTTGCTAGCTTTACCAACAAAAACTTACCTTTTGAATTTAATGAGCTCACCAGCAAAGTGTTGGTTGTGACTTTGAGAAAAGTGTAAGAGTTAGTTGCTCAGGTGTATCCGATTCTTTGTAACCCTACGTTCTGTAGCCCACCAGGCTCCTCTGTCCACGGGATTCTCCAGGCAAGAATACGGGAGTGGGTTGCCATTTCCTTCTCCAGAGGATCTTCCCGACCCAGGGATCGAACCCAGGGCCTCCTACATTGCAGGCAGGAGATTTGAGATAGGGGTAAAAGAAATTCTTGGAATAGTATCCTGAGAGTGAGACCTTTTCTGGGAGAATACCAGCTGAATATTCCAGGACTGTGGATTCTTTTTTTAAAAAAAAATTTTTTTTTTAGAAACTTCCTGGTGGTCCAGTGGCTAAAATTCCAAGCTCCCGATGCAGGGAGCCCAGGTTCCATTCCTGGTCAGGTAACTAGTTCCCACATGCCACAGCTAAGAGTTTGCATGCTGCAACTAAAGATTCCTCTTACTGCAACAAAGACCCATCACGACCAAATAAATAAATAAATGTGCATATTTAAAATTATTTTCAAATTAATTATTCTTGGCTATGCAGGGTATATGTTTCAATGCTATTCTCTCACATCATCCCACCCTCTCCTTTCACCACTGTGTCCAAAAGTCTGTTCTTTGTCTCTCCTCTGCTGCCCTGCACGTAGGATCATTGGCACCATCTTTTTAGATTCCATGCTGCTGCTGCTAAGTCACTTCAGTCGTGTCCAACTCTGTGTGACCCCATAGACGGCAGCCCACCAGGCTCCCCCATCCCTGGGATTCTCCAGGCAAGAACACTGGAATGGGTTGCCATTTCCTTCTCCAATGTGTGAAAGGGAAAAGTGAAAGTGAAGTCGCTCAGTCGTGTCCAACTCTTAGCGACCCCATGGACTGTAGCCCACCAGGCTCCTCCATCCATGGGATTTTCCAGGCAAGAGTACTGGAGTGGGGTGCCATTGCCTTCTCCATATATATGCTTTAATATTTGATATTTATCTTTCTGACTTACTTTACTCTGTGTAATAGCCTCTAGGTTCATCCATCTTGTTAGAACTGACTCAGATGCACTCCTTTTTATAGCTGAGCGATAGTCCATTGTGTTTATATATCACCACTTCTTTCTCCATTCATCTGTCGCCGGACATTTAGGTTGCTTCCATGTCCCCACTCTTGTAAATAGCGCTGCAGTGAACATGTGGGTACACGTGTCTTTTTCAGTTATGGTTTCTTCAGGGTACATGCCCAGTAGTGAGACTGCTGGGTAGCCAGGTAGTTTTATTCCTAGTTTTTAAAGGAATCTCCATACTGTTCTCCAGTGGTTTTCTCAATTTGCATTCCCATCAAGAGTACACTTCAGTTTTTTAAAAAATTTGAAATTAAGAAAAAAACAAGGGAAGGAAATGGCAACCCACTCCAGTATTCTTGCCTGGGAAATCCTATGGACAGAGGAGCCTGGTGAGCTACAGTCCACAGGGTCACAAAGAGCTGGACACGACTGAGCGCCTAATCAACAACAAACAAAGGCAAGAAAGAGCAGCTTAAGGCAATGCTGTGAGGAGGTGCAGGAGGGGGCGTCTGTGGTGAAATCCACTGAAGGAGTGATGGCCTGCGATGGAGACTCAGGGGAGGGAGGCATCACTCCAAGTTTGTGCCTCAAACGGGGCAGACAGGTTGATGAAGCTCATCATCAGTTCAGTTCAGTTCAGTCGCTCAGTCGTCTCCGACTCTCCGCGACCCCATGAATCACAGCACGCCAGGCCCCCCTGTCCATCACCAACTCCCAGAGTTCACTCAAACTCATGTCCATCAGGTCGGTGATGCCATCCAGCCATCTCATTCTCTGTCGTCCCCGTCTCCTCCTGCCCCCAATCCCTCCCAGCATCAGACTCTTTTCCAGTGAGTCAACTCGTGGCATGAGGTGGCCAAAGTATTGGAGTTTCAGCTTTAGCACCAGTCCTTCCAGTGAACATAGACGCCTGAAAAATCTGTCTTGGTTATTGAACTTAAATATGAAAAACCTAAAGGAGAGTTTTAAAATCAATTTGTAGGAAACCAGGACACACTCCCGCGACCCATGCATAGAGGCCGTGGACATGTCTTAGATGTAACCAACACCCACGAGAGGCCTTTCACTGAGCTGTGTGCTCACCATTTCCCCAAGAGGCAGAGAGAACCATGTGGATGAGTAACCCGAGCAAAACCTATTGGCAATATATTGTGAAATAAGCTTTATATCGTGTGATTCAGATGAGATGTTCTGTGGGAGTCTGGAGAAGAAAAAGAACCACCCCCTCCCGAGATGTCCAGTTGGGCCCTGGAGGGTTAGGTAGGTGGGATTAGGACAGGGGTGATAATAATTATAAATATTTATCAAGCAGCAGCTGGTGCCAGGAGCTGTTCTGCCAGGAGCTGTTTGAGGCCTTCACGGTGGGTACTGTGACTATGCCCAATTTACAGATGACAGTGAGGCCCGCAGAACTTGGAGCGCCTCTGGAGGTTCCCTGGGGCAGGGGGATCTCACAGGATCTCACTGAGCCAGGACTGTGACCCCTGCAGCTGGCCCCAGAGTCCTACGCTAACCCCTCCTCCTTCCTGCCCTGGTGCATGCAGGTGGAGGGGGACAAATGAGCAGCTGAGTGGGGCTCAGGAGGGAGTCGGGTTCAGTGAGCCCCCTTGCCTGGCTCAGAAGAACCATGCTGGGCCAAGTGGGGGAGTTTTCCAGGCTGTTGGGGGACAGTCTTGACAGCTGCTCTCCTGGCTCTGGACAGTTGATTGCCAAGGGGAGGCACTTACTGAGCACAGAAGTTGGGGGAGGTGTGAGGGAAGAAAAGCAACAGGAAGAAAGCCAAGAGGGGGCTGCCTTAGGGACCGCATCGCCAGACCCCAAACACCCGTGGGGGTGGGCTGGCAAACTGGGCTGCACAGGACACCAGCATGGAATCAGCCCCATGCAAAGGGTGTCTCCAAGGAGACTCAGTGGCTTTAACGCCTATCAGCCCGGCTGGGTGCAGTGGGAGGTCCCTTTTAGTGCCTAGGGGAGGGGTAGCCTGCCGAGTCGCTTCAGTCCGACTCTTTGTGACCACCAGGCTCCTCTGTCCACAGGATGCTCCAGGCAAGCATACTGGAGTGGGTTGCTATTTCCTGGAGATCTTCCCAGGGATCGAACCCACATCTCTTGCCTCTCCTGTACTGTCAGGTGGGTTCTTTAGCACTGATGCCACCTGGGAAGCCCTGGTGGAGGGGAACTTGAGTTAAATGAGCATTTGTCTCTCAAGCTCAGGGAGTGAAGCTTTTCCAGCCACAGGAGTGTTTTTCCCCTCCTTATCATCACACCCCCTGGAGTGGTAGGAAGAAAGGCAGCCGGGGCATAGTGGCCAGGGACAGCTGGCCTCAGACCCCCTCCCTCGTCTCTTACATAAGCCTCCTGCTCTCCTTCCGGCCCGCAGGCTTCAGCCCCGGGCTCCCGTGTGCATCTGTGTGCGTGTTTCTGCTGCAAGCTGCTGCCCAGAGGGGCCGGCAGGCTGCGTCACAGCCTCTTGGGCTCCGTGCTGAAGGCCGAGCGCCTGACTCATCCAGCCCTGAGCCTGCGGAGCAGCTGGCCGGCTGCCTGGGCCCGTCCCTGGGCCACCTTCGATGGCCTTTCCAGCCCCTCTTCATAGGCACCCCAGCCTCAGGGGAAGAGGATCCCAAGCAAAGGAGGCAACACAACGTTACCCCTTTAAGCTATAAGCACTTCCATCTCCCAAACAGGCCGGGTGCTGCGCTAGGCAGTGAAGGCCTAGCAGTTACCAAAGCCAGTTAGAGACGCTGCCCTTCAGGAGTTCACGTTTTAGCAGGTGAATGAATGAGCTTAACCAGCTGTTGAAGAAATCCAGCCCTAAGCTGATCTGGCCCCACTGGACACCCCATCATCCCTGTCCTGCAGGCCCTGGTGCTGTCTCCTCCCCACACCTGGTCCTACCTTCTGATCCTGCTGGTCTTGGGAGTCGGCCTGGAGGCGGGACGTGGGCCTCTTCGAACCTCTAAGCCCCCATCACGGCCTTCTGGAGGCACAGACCTCCCTAAGGCCCTGTTGGGGGCCCGGCCGTGCGAGACAGAGGTGACTCAGGAAGCTCGTTCCAGTGACTGCTCAGGGACAACCCCCTCCAACTTGAATTTAGGTTCATTCAAACTGGGGGGCCTGGGAAACTCACATTTGTGAGCATCATTTGGCTGGTGCGTTTGGAGAAAGTTACAGTCCGGAATCCACAGTGTCCACTCCCTGTGCTTACTATCTGAGGTCCAAGCTGGGAGACCGCAGGGGAGGGGACATGGGAGAACCTGGGGGCTGGCAGGTGCCTTCAGGCACAGCGGATGATGATGCTCCATGATGTGCTGTCACTTGGAAGTTGCCCTGCGGCAGATGGTGGAATAAGGCCAGGCTTCTCACCGGCCCTGTGTTTCCTCTTTCAGCCACAGCACCATGATTTTCGCCTGGGGAAATGAGCTTTCCCTCAGTCATGGTGGGGTTGTCAATCCAGCTGCCTGCCTGTGATGGACTCATCAAGGTGGCTTCTCAGAGCGCCTTTCTCTTGAGTACACGTGAGATCAGCCGTGTGGATTTGTCCCAGTGGACCTGTTGATAGGATTCTGCTACTCACATCCCAAAGGGCCCTGGTTCCTGTCCTTTTCCTGCTTGATTATTCGGTTCTTTCTCCTATGCTAGGAACCACTCTGTATCCTCCAATACATTGGTTTTCTTGCCTAGATTAGCTGGAGTTGTCTTCCGTTGCTGGCATCCTTAGAACTCTAAGTGATGGCAAAGGTAGCCTGCGGCTGTCCTTTGACCTGATCCTGGGCAGGGAGAGGTTGACACAGAACCAGTCGGGCTTGCAGAGTCCCCAGAACCCTGCCTTCCCCAGTGATGGCCAAGAGAGGAGGATGCTGCTAGCAGAGCCGCTCAGCTGCACTGCGAGCTCCATCCAATAGCTCCTGCCCCTCTGCTGCATGCTCTAGGTGGCATGAAGAAAACGCCTTCGTATTTTGAACAGTGGTTTCCAGAAGATTCTTTTCACCTTGCCTGTGTCCTGGCTGAAGTGGAGGGAGGTTCTCTCGTTAGGTGGCCAGCATCCAGCCTGGCCTCTCAGCTCTGACTCCAGGCCAGGCTCCAAGTCTTCTGTCTCCCTCCTTGCCCTGCCCATTTCTTCCAAATCAGCTCACCCAAGAGCCCTGGAGCTGGGGCAGTACTAGCAGACAAGGAAAGTATATGGCAGAGAGGAAAGAACCCGAGTCTGACCAAGCTATTGACTTCAGCTCTGCAACCTGCAAGGGTGTGGCCAGTTTTGCTCACTGTTGCGTCTCCAACAGAGGCTCTGAGGAAGGGCTCAATGGAGGGTCATTCTCGAATGACCAGGCTCCTAAGGAGGGTGGGCTTTCCTGGGGGCCCTCCCTTTCCCCTCTCAATGTCTAAGACACCTCGTCTCTCTACCTCCTTGACTGCTGCACCCATCATTGTAGTTTTGGAACAAGCTGCCCCAGGAGGCGGTACGCATGCTCCCTCCCTCCATCGGCGCGCTCCAGCTGAGGCTGGGAGACCATCTAACAGGGATGTTTTAAGGGGATCCAAGTTCAAGCTGGGAAGTTGGGTTAAATGACCTCTGGGATCCCTTCTCAGTTGGGGGTTTGATTATTCTATAGCTATTTTTTGTTTTTTAATTAAAAAATACTTCTACTGTGAATTTTTGAAGCATGCAGAAAAGTACACGGTACAATAACTGACAAACATATACGTAGCCAGCACCAACTGTCAAGTTTAGCCTCTTGTCGCGTTTATTCTGGACACAAATGAACTCCCTCTGCAGATTTGTGGGGTCTTTTTTAAAATTAAATATTTATTGAGGTATAATACTGTGAAGAAAGCTGAGTGCTGAAGAATTGATGCTTTTGAACTGTGGTGCTGGAGAAGACTCTTGAGAGTCCCTTGGACTGCAAGGAGATCCAACCAGTTCATTCTAAAGGAGATCAGTCCTGGGTGTTCATTGGAAGGACTGATGCTAAAGCTGAAACTCCAATACTTTGGCCACCTCATGCCACGAGTTGACTCAACGGAAAAGACTCTGATGCTGGAAGGGATTGGGGGTGGGAGGAGAAGGGGACGACAGAGAATGAAATGGCTGGATGGCATCACCGACTCGATGGACATGAGTTTGAGTGAACTCCGGGAGTTGGTGATGGACAGGGAGGCCTGGCGTGCTGTGATTCATGGGGTTGCAAGGAGTCGGACACGACTGAATGACTGAACTGAACTGAACTGAATTTACATATAGAGAGTATACATTTTGAGTGTACAGTGTGGTAAGCTTTGACAACTGTGTACATAGGTGGAACGACCACCCCAGACAAATTAGAGAATTTTCTCCTCTGTATCTTTTCCAGCCCATCCTCCCCTGCCAGAGGCAACCACTGTCCTAATTTCTCTCACCACAGAGTCATTGCGCCTGATCTAGAACTTTCTATAAATAGAATCATATAGAATAAACTCTTTTGTGCCTGGCCTCTTTTGCTCATCGTTGTGTATTTTTTGGATTCTTCCATGACTCTGTAAGTACCAGTAGTTCATTCCTTTTTATTTCTGAGTAATATTCCATGAGATGCAGACACCACAGTGTATCTACTCACCCAATAAGGGACCTTCCCATAACATATTTGTCCAAGATAAACGAAGACATATGTCCATAAAAAGAATCCCACAAGTATATTCATAGCAGCTTTTCTCATAATAGCCCCAAACTGGAAACAACCAAGATGAGTGTTCTATTTTGATATGATCATCTTTCCTCAAAGACAGTGAGGAGAGGATGCCCCCCTGATTCTTCCATGGACCATTGCAGTGGTTTGAACATAGGAGAGAACTGGTACGTCTTTGTTGAATGGGTGGAAGGTGGAGAAATGTGCAGCCTACTCTCTGAGCCTAGTTTAAGAGATGAGGGGTAATGCTCACCCCTGATCAGCTCCACCAGGCATAAGACAGAATGTGAGCAGGGAAAACGGGGTTGTTCATCCGAGAGCCTCAGTGCTAAGCTTAGCTCCTAGGACAGGGTAAAGGGTTCAGAATATATATGTCGAATAAATAAAGAGAAGTAAACATGCTGTGGAGTGATAACCACTAGGTTCTCTTCCTTTTGGACCACCCTGGCTTCCACAGTAAACTTGCTTCCTGGAAAGACACACTCACCAGGGTACGGGGACAAAGAGTCGGTATAAAACGACAGAGAAGGGTCCACTGGGAAGGCCTGGAGATAAGGATGAGGAACTTAAGAGTTTCCAGAAGAAAGTTAACATAAGCTGGTTCCTAGCTCTTGCCCCCTGGTGGCTCAGAGGTTAAAGCGTCTGCCTCCAATGCGGAAAACCCGGGTTCGATCCCTGGGTCGGGAAGATCCCCTGGAGAAGGAAACAGTAACCCACTCCAGTATTCTTGCCTGGAGAATCCCATGGACAGAGAAGCCTGGTAGGCTACAGTCCACGGGGTCGCAAAGAGTCGGACACGACTGAGCGACGGAACGGAACGGAGCTCTTGCCCCCACGCCCTATACGTTAGCTCTTTCATTATCATCCCTGGTAGACCCAAGCACAGGAATCCACCCATTTACAATCAAGAAATTTGCCTGGAGATCCCCAGGGACCCACCGCCTCTAGAATGCCCTGCCCCGCTTCCTTTCCATGGCTGCTTCAGGCTCACAGGTCCTTCAAGGTATCCAGCAAAGCCGGGAGAAGGAGGGCTTTTCCTCTCCCCCAGCCATGGGTTCTGACAGTTCAGCTCTTCAGGAAACCAGACACGTGCCCATTGATGGAAAGTTGATTTTACAAGGGAGAGAAATTGCGTCCTCAGTTCAGTGGGTCTGTCCCAAGGCAGGGATAAATATGTTCCCTTAAATGACAAGTCTTCATAACTTCAAGTCCTTTCAGGCGGGAACAAAAGGTTTCAAGGGAAGGCTGGAGAAGAGGATGTTTCCTGGGTCCTCTGACTCTACTGTGTCTCACAGGAGGATTACTATCTAAGCATCTAGAGTTGGGCCTGTGATGACCCAACTCTTTCACTTGTCCTGGAACCCACAGGCACTTTAGTTTCTAGGAAGTCATAGTGGAAAAATGATGTAGGATTCCAAACTCCTGAATCCTTCTCGTTGTGCACCTAGCTATTTATAGGGCCTCCGATGAGCCTGTTTGCTCACCTGTACAATGAGATGCTGGATTAGACAATCTCTAAGCACTGCCCTTCCAGCTCCAAAACCTATGCTTCTAGCATCACAAGTTCAAAACCTTGATCCCACTGGTTGTCCTCGTGATATTTATGTTTGTTGGCGTGTCATTGCTTTACAATACTATGTTAGTTTCTGATGTACAATGACTTGAATCAGCTATAAGTACACATATATCCTCTCCCTCTTGAACTTTTGCCCCATCTCCCTCGCCACCCTGCCTCCTGTGCCATTCTGCCCATCTAGGTCATCAGAGAGCACCGAGTTGAGCTCCCTGTGCTAAACAGCAGCTTCCCCCTAGCTATCTATTTTACCCGCCAGTCTCATCCCTATAAATGCATGGAGGGGAAATATTCACAGCCATCTCTAGCATCGAGTTCATGTGTTTTGAAGACTCCCACGCATGTTTAAAGACAGCCACGTTCCTATCAAGGCGATTTTCCTGCCCATGATGTTTCTTTTTTAGGGTCCAATTCGGAAATGCTTTTAGTCAACTGTCAGTGTAGATGGGAAAAAAAACTGAAAGATTTTCTGCTTTCTATCCTTGTTGATAATACAAACAAGGCCCCACCGCCTTGAGAGGATGGTGGAGGGATAGGAAATTCTCATCCTTTCAGGGCTAAAAATAAGCATTTGTTGATGATCGGGACAATCTGACTGCTTGAAACGGCAGCAGCCTGGAGTCTTACACCACGTGGAAGAGGAGGGTGCATTTCCCTGGCTGGACCCAGGGACACAGAGTTAAAATAAAGTTGACCTTTTGAAGAGGAACACTGAGAAACTTGTGTCCGTAGTTTCCATTCCCCTCTCCCCTCCCCCATTTTGTGGGCCAAGCACTGAGTTTTACATAAGTACATACTCTAAACTGAACATCCTTTATTTCCTGTTCGGACTTACGGTGGCATACATATTCAGCCTGACCTTTAAAGAAGTTACAGCAAGAGGAGGATTTCTAAGGATTCACTTTATGGAAGATCCTGAAGATAAAAGATAGTTCAGTCAATAAAAAGGGCTTTTTCCCTACTTGTTGACTGACAGAACCGTTGGTCTGTTTGTTCACTTTGGCCTTCGTTCTTTCTTTCTAGAGGTCGAGCGAGGGCTTGGAGAAGATGGATCTGGCCCCAGATTCTGACTTTGCCCCCCCATGTCAGGGGCCTGCTGGTGACTCACTGAAGCCAGGCTAACCATTGGGGCAAATGGCAGGAAGACCTCGAAGAATGCTGAGAAGCTGGGGAGCAGAGATAAGTAGGTTGGGCCCCCACAGTGGTGTCCCAGTGACAAAGAAAGCCAGTCTTAGGCTAAATTCTGCCAAGCAGCCAAAGGTTTATTAGCACATTGGCACAACACAGTTGTATGAATAAAACCTCTCCAGCCAGCCTGTTTTGCAGAGCTCTGATACAACCTTGCCTGGAGAGTTTGCTCGGGGGTGTGGGGTGTGCCTTCTCAGAGGTCAGCAGGGACCTGAAGGAACACAGTGGGTATCATCTCTAGGGCCCTCTTCCTGAAAGGTGCCCAGTGGCCTCTCCAGACTGGTCAGTTTCCTCAGCAACAAATTCGTGATCATCAAACCTTGCAGGGTTGAGTATATAATAATGTTAACTAAGAAGCAGACACTTTATTAGAAGCATTTCATAAATGAAACAAAGTGCTGCTTTAAAATGCTTTTGAAATTATTACATATTAAAAAGATTCTGCTTTCTAAATTGAAATAATGTGTCATATGTTCATTTCACAATCAGAAAAATAGAAGACCTTCTGTGCATTCATATGGCAAAACTTGTTTGCAGGGAAGGACCTCACAGAACAGACGCCACTTTTCCATATTGGCCACCCAAGTGACGATGGCTAGGTTACACTGAGGTGGTTTCAAAAGACGTTCTGACCATTATGACCTGTATACTGGCGATCTCCACTTCTTCACACCTTTCGGATTTTAACCTTAAGACCCTATGGCTTCACCAAGGATGTCAGAGCATGTGACGACTTGGATTCACAACTCAGCTCTACCCCTTATTAAGCTCTGTGACCTGGTTAAGCTCCTTAACTTCTCTGAGCCTTATGATCTTCCGGTCAAAATCAGGGCTAATAAAACATACTTTGCAAGATGGGAGCATGTGGTGGGGAAATGTGTGACTTCATAAACTGCTAGTTAGAGTTTATCCAAGCACTTTTTTTTTTTTTTTAAAGAAACTGATTTTTAGAATGTTGATCAAATCATGTCATCGAGCTGGATAAGGCCCCTGGTCAAGAGAGTCATTTAGAGAGGAAGTTGTTTCTTAAGGTGGTGTATGCGCATAGGGAGCAGGAAAGGAAATTGAGAATGATGAGCGGCTGTTAGCCTCTTTCCTTTCCTGAATCATCTCCGCTACCGCCTCCAAATCCCTCTCCACCCCACCCCAGTCTTCCTCCCCCTCCATCCCCTCTCTCTGACTTTTGAGAGGTAAAGGCCTTTACGCGGTCCTGTCCCTGAGCACATTACAGCCTTTGATGTCGGAATATCCATTTCCTGCCCCCTCCCCGCCACCAGCCAGGTAGACCATGCCCTCCCAAGGGCCTGACCTGACCTCACCTGCAGCATCCTCATCCCTTGTCTGGCTTCCAGAAAGAGCATCTCCTCTGTTGCAGGGGGTCTGGAGGGCAGTTCTGTTTCCATCTTTCGCCCCCTCCCCCATGGAGTCTGGATGATTCTTCAAGTCTCTTTCACACCCCGTTGAACCAGTGGAGTTCGTTGCTTTACACTCTCCCGGAGACACACACTGATTTTCTCTCCCTTCTCTCCTTCCCTCTTCCTTATTTTTTAAAAATTTTATTGATTTATTTGGCTGTGCCGCGTGGCACGTGGGATCTGAATTCCCCAGCCATGGACCAAACCTGTGCCCCCTGCAGTAGAAGTGCAGAGTCCTAACTGTTGGACCTCCAGGAAGGTCCCCCTCTTTCTTATTAAGTTGTGGGTTCTAGATGCACCAGGCATAGTCCATGCGTGTATAATGGCTTCAGTCGTGTCTGACTCCTATGGATGGTAGCCTTCCAGGCTCCTCTGACCATGGGATTCTCCAGGCAAGGATATTGGAGTGGGTTGCCGTTCCCTTCTTCAGGAGATCTTCCCAAACCAGGGATCGAACCCGCGTCTCCTGAATCTCCTGCATTGGCAGGCAAGTTCTTTACCACTGAGCCACCAGGGAAGCCCTTGGATGCACCAGGCTTTCAGAATTGGAGCCTAGCACTGAGTCTTCACTTTTCAGCTGAATAAAATAAACGCTCCCAACCTAGCTTGGATACTAGGGCTTGCCTTTGCTTTTGTTCCTGTTTCTCTTTCTTTTCTGTGTCTCCCTCACCTACCCACCCCCAACGTCCTTCACCACCTTGGAGAGGTTTTATCTGCCTGTCTGGTCCTTGCCTGAAGAAATAACAGAAACAGGATGGTCTTAATTTTAACTACTTGGTGGAGGTGGGGGCCTGCAGACAGAAAGAAAAGGAAGGCTGTGTCCTCTTAAAATGTCACAAGACAACATTTTCTCTTTTCTGTTCGTTTTTACTCACATACAGCCATGTTTTATCTGATCTTTGTACCTCGGAAACCAGGGGTAATCTTCAGAATCTCTTTCATCACTTTGAACTTGACTCCAGGGAAAAACGATACAGCATCCAAGTTCAGAGGAGTGTATTTGAGGTTGGGGGCTTATTTTCTTTGTCCTGGCGGGTAGCAGGGTCTCTGACTCATTTGCTGTTTTTTATTTTCCTCTGAGGAGTGACCAGAATCACAAATCTTGACATCTGTCCCATAAAGCAGCTGGGGACAGTAGCAAATGCTGGGCGCTCCCTCCTCCCGGGCATCGAGGAGTCAGCGCGTGCTGCTTAGAGAGGACAGGCATGTGTCACCCCGTGAGCAGGTTAGCACAGCACGTGTGCCCTGGAGCACAGATGCCACTGACTCCTCAGACAGAAGCCAGGTCTCGCTTTCTTACCAGTGAAATTCGGTTTTGTGTGTGCCTCTGCATATGCTTCATTACAGAAAGTTGACAATAATGACATTCTGCATATAAAGGAGAATCCCACCCCACCCGTAACTGGCATTACCATTTCAGTGTGTGTTCTTCTAATCTTTTCAATATAAATATAATGGGTACATTTGCGGGAGGAAAAAATTAAACCACACACATACGTGCCCTGGAGTCTTTCTGGCCATGGAGTCTTACTATAGTAATATAAATGCCATTACTTTTAAAAGGTACATGTTGTAGAATCTAACCTTGTCACTAGGTAAATTTGCAATGTCATTTTCATACTATTGTTTTTATTTTATTAAAACTTTTCCTTTTACAATATTGCTTCTATTTTACATTTTGGTTTTTTGGCTGTGAAGTATGTGGGATCTTAGCTGCTTGACCAGGGATCGAACCCACATCCCGTGCCTTGGAAGGCTAAGTCTTAACCACTGGACCACCAGGGAAGTCTCTTATTTAAAAAAAAAATTAACACTGATGTTTTTAAATGGCTCCATAGTAATCTGTTCTGTGGATATACCACAATTTAACTTCTGTCTTATTCATAGTTTTGTTGGTGTTTTTTTTTTTTTGCTGTTATAAATAAATAACACAAAGGTACAGATATATCTTTGTCCAGTTATGTCTTAGGATAAATCTCTAGAAGTGAGATTGCTGGGCATACCATCATTCTCCAAGTTGCCCTTCCATCCCAAGACTTATCATGAATTTCACCTGTTTTTGGACACTTTGTGTAAATTTCCCAACTAATTCAGGGGCCTGTTATATTGTGTGTAAAGTAAAGGAAAAAGAAACAAATGCCTTGGATAAACAGCGAATGTTTCTTGATCCCACTGTCCAAGTTTAAATACTTGTCTTCCTAAAGATCCCTTCAAGATTACCATGCTGCTAGGTCCCAGTGTGTGAGGTGAGGGATGGGGGAGGCTGCAGGCAGACGGGACCAGCCCTCGGGATGCATGCTCTGCTTCCTTTTCCTGTGTTAACCCTTCTCTCTCAACGTGCATATCACTTCCCAGGACCTGTAACATCACGACTTTCTTTGTGGAACACTCTGCGATATAAACTTTTTTCTCTAAATTCCAAGAATGAAGAAGCACCATGTGTTGGCCAGCTCTTGTGATTTCTCAACTGTGACCACCACGTTGGTAAATTGGTCTCATCTCCCCACTACTCTGGGGGTCAGTGTTCTGTTCTACCTCTTAAAACCTGATCTGTTGAGAACTGATCATTTGGGGTTGGACATAGTGGAGCAGGGGAGGGCTGGGAGGGTCAGGCATAATCGGAACCAGGGGACGACCCAGCAGACAGACGCTGGTTTCTTCTTGTTCCTGTTTCTCTCTTCTACGGATTCACTCAACCTGACCAGGGGGTTCAGAGGGAGCACAGGGAAGAAAAAGCTTCCAACCTTGAGGTCACAGCATCTCCTGTGAATGGATGGAGATGGGATTTGACTTTGTGGCTGGGAAAGTGGCCTGGAGCATCTCCGTGGGAGGCCAGTGAAACTATAAACTTAAATAAACAGAAAACTGGAGTCCACACCACTCCTGTGAGACAGACCACACCTGGGTTTCAGTTTAGTCTTTTGATCTCCTCAGATTACTGATGAGAGGAGCAAATGGGATGACATTTATTTGCTTTGAAAAGAAGTGAGAGCACCAGTCGAATACAATAAATTCAGGATTTAAGTCATCAGACTATTTCTAGCCCTTACCAACATAGATTACTAAAAAATTGACTATGCAAGGGCACGCAGCTGCTGGAAAAATAACTTTTCATCATGCAATGTAGGCACCAAACTATCTTGAAAGTGAAAGTGTTAGTCGCTCAGTCACATCCAACTCTTTGGGACCCCATGGACTGTAGCCAGCGAGGCTCCTCTGTCTATGAAATTCTCCAGGCAAAGCATACTGGAGTGGGTTGCCAGTTCCTTCTCCAGGGGATCTTCTCAACCTAGGGATCAAAGCCAGATCTCCAGCCTTGCAGGCAGATTCTTTACCATATAAGTCACCAGGGAAACCCAAGCTGTCTTGAGGGGCCTGCATAAAAACATCTAGGTCTTAGGATTTTCTTGGTGGTCCAGTGGTTAAGACTCTGCACTTCTAATGCAGGAGATGTAGGTTCAATTCCACAAGCTGCCTAGAGTGGTCTAAATAAGTAAATTAAAAAAAAATAAAATAACAGAAAAACAAACACTAACCTTTAAAAAATTCTAGGTCTTGGTTATTTTATTTGAAAGAAGACTGATTCTATTTTTAAAAGCCCCAATTCACCTAATTTATCATATTTATAGATACCTTTCTTTAAAAATAAACAAATTCTTTTTCTCTAAAGTTAAGGTTGCAAGTGCAGTAAAAATGCAGGCAGGAGATGTGGGCGAGCTCTATTCTCATTGAAAATATAGAGCAAGTGAAGTAAGAAAATGTGGTGGTGGTGGTTTAGTCACTAAGTCATGTCCGACTCTTGCGACCCCATGGACTGTAGCCTGCCAGACTCCTCTGTCCATGGGATTCTTCAGGCAAGAATACTGGAGTGGGTTGCCATTTCCTTCTCCAGGGAGTCTTCCCAACACAGGGATAGAACCCTGGTCTCCTGCACTGCAGGCAGATTGTTTACCAACTAAACTACAAGGGAAGTCCAAGAAAATGTACAGTCCCTGATTTGAGACCAGACATCCCCCCCTGAGATCCTGGCCAGTAGGTATTTGAGGATATAGCCAGCATCTTTTCTTACTGTTTTCCCAGCGCTGAAGGACTCATGAGGATCAGCCTGGAGTGGGGAGATATACGAAGAGTCAGAGTAAGCAGCGAGGTAGTGGAGCCTCCTGCACGCGGGGGACATACGGTTGCTGGAGACACTACTAAAACCCTTTATTCACCTCTGGCTGAGGACTCCTGTTTTGTAAATTCTTCATCTGACACCACCTTGGTTTGCTGAAACACATTTTATCTGCTTTGTAGGTCTCTACTCTCTATCTCTCTATAGGAACTCTGGGCAACCACAGCTGTCAATGCCCCAGCTCCCCACCAGCAGCTGAGCAGCCAGTAGGAGCAGCTGAACCTGGGAGGGGCCCCAGCTGCGTCCTGGCGTGGGGAGGGGACCAACTACAGGGAAAGAAAGGGGCAGGCCCTGGGGGGTGGCAGACTGGCTGTAGAGTCGGGTGTGAAGCTCAGCTATGTTCTTCCAAACCCAAAGAGTCAACACGACTGACCTTCGCTAACGGAGTCATCCGTGAGACCTACCAAAGTCAGATAGAAGGACTGGGAAATCTCAGATGACCTAGTTAGATAAAGTCCTTTAGCATTTTATAGTACCAGGGCCCAAAGAGAACAACCAGAGAGCTGTAAACTGTGCTGTGAAATGAAATGGAGTACCAATTAAAGACGCTTCTGAGCTTGGTTAGATTTTTGCCTAATAGTTTTTGCTCCCTACACCCTATCAGCTGGAATGGAAGCCCGAGGCCTTTCAATTTTCACAACAAAAATCATCCCAGGTGAACTGATGAACTGTAGGATGACCATCTTAGAAGTCTGGTTCTGCCCTCATAAAGCTGTGTGTGTGTGTGTGTGTGTGTGTGTGTGTCTTTCCCTTTCCCTTTCTTCTCAACCTCTTGTAAACTTTAAGGAAAGCAGTTTGGCTCAAAACAAAAAAGCTGTTTGTTTTTCATGTGTGTCAATTATTGGAAGTAATGGAAGCTTCTGAGTCCGTTTCATAATGCCTGGGTCTTTTGCATAACATCACAATCAAGAATCCTAACATTGAAAGAATCTAGGTTTTCCCTCCTAAGTCTGCATTTTATACCCACTCAGAAAGCTTTGGGGGACTTTCAGAATTGGTTAGACCATGTGTGTTAGGTCTCCTGGTAAGTGACTTAAAAGGAAACACGATTTAACAAACACAAGGAAAGTGTCTTACAAACAATTTGCCAGATGGCTCTTCTCCACTTGTCATATCAGCTTGGCTTTGTGACTTATGGGTAAATTTCCTCGTACAATTCCCACCGGAGCTGCAGAGTCAGCGAGAGTGTGTCAGAAGAATATCTAAATAAATCCTGGGCAAAGTGGAGTTTTCAATCCTGAAACTTCTTGGTGACTTTAATCACACGGAGAAAGCTCCAGGGCTTGGAAGGGTAGCATTTATGATTTAACCCAAAAAGCCTGTGTAAGAGGCGGGACTCACTTTCCACCACAAAATTCAATGGAACCCACTTGGAATACAACTTGCGGTTCAGTCTCTCTCCTTTGACTTGATGTAATTGTGCCTTTTTCAGCTCTGGGATTAGAGGTACCAAAATAGTCTGCTGGACACTAGCTTTTCTCAGGCTGTGTGGATCACAACCGGGAATAGGAAAATGCCAGAAACTTCTCAAGGCAAAATGTTTTCTTCATTGTCCATATGGAAAGGGGGTGGGAAAGGTTTTTCAACTCCTTCAAGGAAAATATAATACATTCTAATGGCTATTGTGCTCTGATGAAGAAAAATGGGCGGACTCCTTGGCCAAGAGTAAGAGGTACTTCCACAATAAGGTCTCCTGTTTCATCGCACAATAATGATTTACTTAAGGTTTGATTTTTCCAAGTCTGAAGTTGAATATACAGGAAACGGCCTTGACAGCAAGGGCTGTTTCTGTGCCGGTAGGTAGAACTGGGGCTGAGAAAAGACAGTTACAAGTGTGTTTAATAGACACCAAGACTCTTCACTGTTAACTTGTGTAACTGTCCCTTTCTTGTGTGTGATTCTGTTTAAGTTGAAATAGAAGAGAATGGTAAATATCCTTTCTTAGTCCAGTTGTGTAGACTAATATTGGGTAAAAGTCTGAGCTTTTCTTTTAAAAACAAAACCCCAAAATTAGCAAAAGTATTAAACCTGTAAGTCAGGAGGCCTGGCTTCTCTCTGGCTCTAACTTTGCCATTGATTTAATTTATGACCCGATTTGTTTCTTCTCTTCTCTATCTGTGAAATGGGATGAAGGAGGAGGGATAGAATAGACCACTTTTAAGATCCTTTCCACTCTGGATATGAAGCTATCATTTTCTTCTTTAGTCCTCTTTGGATTATAAATGATCAACCCTGACCTCCTTGTAACGGGAAGGGTTAATTTTAAATTTACACTGGATCTGTTTCTGCGGCTTTCAGATCAGTTCAGTTCAGTTGCTCAGTCATGTCCGACTCCTTGTGACCCCATGGACTACAGCATGCCAGGCCTCCCTGTCCATCACCAACTCCTGGAGTTCACTCAAACTCATGTCCATTGAGTCATTGATGCCATCCAGCCATCTCATCCTCTGTCATCCCCTTCCCCTCCCACCCTCAGTCTTTCCCAGCATCAGGGTCTTTTCCAGTGAGTCAGTTCTTCGCATCAGGTGGCCAAAGTATTGGAGTTTTAGCTTCAACTTCAGTCCTTCCAATGAATATTCAGGACTGATCTCCTTGAGGATGGACTGGCTGGATCTCCTTGCAGTCCAAGGGACTTTCAAGAGCCTTCTCCAACACCACAGTTCAAAAGCATAAATTCTTTAGCACTCAGCTTTCTTTATACTCCAACTCTCACATCCATATACGACTACTGGAAAAACCATAGCCTTGACTAGACGGACCTTTGTTGGCAAAGTAACATCTCTGCTTTTCAATATGCTGTCTAGGTTGGTCATAACTTTCCTTTCAAGGAGTAAGCATCTTTTAATTTCATGGCTGCAACCACCATCTACAGTGATTTTGGAGCCCCCCAAAATAAATTCTGCCACTGTTTCCACTGTTTCTCTATTTACCATGAAGTGATGGGACCAGATGCCATGATCTTAGTTTTCTGAATGTTGAGCTTTAAGTCAACTTTTTCACTCTCCTCTTTCACTTTCATCAAGAAGCTCTTTAGTTCTTCTTCACTTTCTGCCATAAGGGTGGTGTCATCTGCATATCTGAGGTTATCGATATTTCTCCCGGCAATATTGATTCCAGCTTGTGCTTCTTCCAGCCCAGTGTTTCTCATGATGTACTCTGCATATAAGTTAAATAAGCAGGGTGACAATATACAGCCTTGATGTACTCCTTTTCCTATTTGGAACCAGTCTGTTGTTCCATGTCCAGTTCTAACTGTTGCTTCCTGACCTGCATACAGATTTCTCAAGATGCAGGTCAGGTGATCTGGTATTCCCATCTCTTTCAGAATTTTCCACAGTTTATTGTGATCCACACAGTCAAAGGCTTTGGCATAGTCGATAAAGCAGAAATAGATGTTTTTCTGGAACTCTCTTGCTTTTTCCGTGATCCAGTGGATATTGGCAATTTGATCTCTGGTTCCTCTGCCTTTTCTAAAACCAGCTTGAACATCTGGAAGTTCATGGTTCACGTATTGCTGGAGCCTGGCTTGGAGAATTTTGAGCATTACTTTGCTAGTGTGTGAGAAGAGTGCAATTGTGCGGTAGTTTGAGCATTCTTTGGCATTGCCTTTATTTGCGATTGGAATGAAAACTGACCTTTTCCAGTCCTGTGGCAACTGCTGAGTTTTCCAAATTTGCTGGCATATTGAGTGCAGCACTTTCACAGCATCATCTTTTAGGATTTGAAATAGCTTAACTGGAATTCCATCACCTCCACTAGCTTTGTTCATAGTGAAGCTTCCTAAGGCCCACTTGACTTCCTCTGGCTCTAGTGAGTGATCACACCACTGTTATTATCTGGGTCATGAAGATCTTTTTTGTACAGTTCTTCTGTGTATTCTTGTCACCTCTTCTTAATATCTTCTGCTTCTGTTAGGTCCATAACATTTCTGTCCTTTATTGAGCCTATCTTTGCATGAAATGTTTCCTTGGTATCTCTAATTTTCTTGAAGAGATCTCTAGTCTTTCCCATTCTATTATTTCCCTCTATTTCTTTGCACTGATCACTTTAACCCTTTTAACCCTGCGACTTTAACCCTTTTCTTATACATAATGACCTGCCACAAGGAGATAACCTGTGCTGCCCACCTGTGAAGGCTTATAGGGAAGTAAAACTAACACTTTCCCCCTTCCCAAGGCTGACCTTTCTAGGGGACATTTGCAAGTATTGACAAGGATTGAATAGTGTTTTTACTTTGTTTCCTCAGCTCCCCCCTATCTCTGATCTATAAAAGAACCTGGCAACCAGGCCCTGTCCAGACGGTTATTTTGAGGCGCTAGCCTGTCATCTTCTGGTTCAGCCTGATTAAAGTCTCCCTTGCCTCAAGCCCTCATCTCTCGGATTCACTGGCCTTTTGTTCGGTGAGCAGAGTGAGCTTGGATGCGGTAACACCCTTTCATGGGGAACTAGATAGGTGGTGGTGTGAATCAACTTTCTTTAGAAGATCTTAATGTAAATACCTTAGAACACTGGTGTAAAGAGTTGATGTTTAACTCTGTCAGGGATTATGTACTTATGTTTTGGGTATGTTGCAATATTACCCCCTGAACAGAACTTCAGTATTGGTGGTGAATAAAAACTTGATGTCTTAGCCGTCACCTTGGTGGGTGAGGTTAAGCGGTCCCCTCACCATCTCCAAGTTTGCTTTTGCATCCTCTCTTGGAACCTCTCCTTGGGCCTGTCTCCATCACATTTGGTTCCTAACGCCCTCTCCCCACTTCAGGGCTGTCTCTGACCACCTCCCTGACCACCTCCATTTCCCTCCCCATCACTTCATCCCTTTTTGTTTTCTTGCTAGCCCTTATCTGAAATTCTTTCACAAGTTTCATTTGTTGGCTTGTTTCCTCTCTTCCTGCGTGAGAAGGTGAGATCATGAGCCTAAACTTGATCTTGGTCTCTGTTGTATCCCCAAGGCCAAGTTGAAAATTCTTTTTTTTTTTAAACCGCAATTCCCTTTTTTATTTTTAAAACTTATTTATTATCATTACTTTTTGGCCCTGCCGCACGGCATGTGGGATCTTACTTCCCCGACTAGGGATCGAACCCAAGTCCCCAGCATTAGAAGCACGGCCTCTTAATCACTGGACCTTCAGGGAAGTCCCCCAAGTTATTAATAGGTCTTTGTAGAAGGCAGGAGCAAATCTGTTTCTCTTTCCCCCATCATGTTCCTATCACACTAAACTTTCTTCAAATGTGCCATGCCATGCCATCCCCTCCATGCTCTTTGCTCCACCAAGAAGGCCCCTTTCCTTGTCGCAATTCTACCTAAGTTTAAAAACACAGCTCAAAAGCTGTTCCCTCTCCAGCACTGCCCTGGGACTGAGCCTGGAGCTACTGGAGCTCTTAGCCCTTGCGTTGACTTCCTTTATCTGTCTACCCTGTGGGTGGGAAGGGATCCCTGATGTCTGGGACCAAACCTTATTTACCTCAGTCCCTGCAGGCTTAGCGCCACAAGTCTGGCCTAGTGGGTGCTGAGGATTATTTGTGAATGAATGTGCTGATGAAGAATGTCCCCTGCCATTTCAATAAAAAAAAGGATATTGAAGCCATCGAATCATCAGCCACTATTGTGGTCCCTAATGGTGCACCTTGAGGGGACTGCAAGATGCAAGGGTGTGGGGGGCCCGGTTGCTTGCCACCAAGCTACCAGCCTCTGCAGCCACCCCCAGTGGTGTACCCTGAGGGGCTTCAGGAGAGGGAAAAACAGAATACCGGCCCCAGACTCTTACCACTAAATTCATTAACTTGAGATGTCTGGTTTTCTTTAATTAGCAGTAATCTTTTGATGTTCTGATTACCTGGGGTTTTTTTACTTGTTGTTTGTTTTGCAAAAAAAACCCAAAACACTTATATTCCTGACTCCTCCCTATCTCTTTGGAAGAATCCCTCAGAGCTACCTGAGATGCTGTCTGTGGAGCTTAAGTCTTCAGTAAGTCCACTGAATAAAACAGAATTCTCACTTTATAAGTTGTGCCTTTTTTTCTCAGTTGATGAATGATTTCCTGCAAAGCTCTTGGATATCCAGACTCTCTGTGGAGACACAGCTTAGCAGACCCTCGACTTTTGGGAGACTCCATTTACTGCAGTTGAGGGGACCTGCCCGGTGGCTCAGAGGCTCAGATTGAACTGGAGATGCCGGCTCAGTCCCTGGGTTAGGAAGATCTCCTGGAGTAGGAGATGGCAACTCATTCCAATATTCTTCCCTGGAATATATCGCGGACAGAAATTTCTGGAAGGGACCTGACTAGGGGAGACTGTAATGACCATCTGGGAGTAGAAGATACTGCCTGAGTAGAAGGTAAGCAGGGGCTGCTTGCTGCCCTTTGGGTGAGGGATACCAGACCCTCAAAAGCATGTCAGTCCGTCTACTATTCTTTGGCCTTTTATCAGTCAAGTTGTGGAACAGATTCCCATTCCACAGTTGCTTGCAGCCCGAGAGCTGTGGAAGACCTGGTCACATTTTCAAGTATTAGTCCCCTGGGTCACAGATTCCGCTGAGACCCAGGAGGGAGGCACAGAAAGGCAGCTTCACCTGCTTCAGGTACCATTTTCTGGGATCGCTTGACCGAAATCTGGCTGGAAGAAGGGGTGCCCACAAATGATCAGGTTCGTCTCAACCTGTTTCTGATTCTCTGGTGAGTTAGATGTGATGATAAGCATGACAGTTCCCCTGTTAGCTGCACGTGGGCTGTTAGGAGACTAGTCATTTAAATTAAAATTTTTTTAAAGAAATTAAAAAAAATTTTTTTTTATATGGACCGTTTTCAAAGTCTCTATTGAATTTGTTACAAGATTGCTTCTGTTTTATGTTTTGGCTTTTTGGCATGAAGCATGAGGGGTCTTAGTTCCTTGACCAAGGATGGAACCCACACCCCCTGCAATGGAAGTCTTAACTGCTGGACCACCAGGAAAGTCCCTGGTCATTTTTATTAGGAAAAGTTATAACAGGGCAAAACATCTCCACATGGTACTGCTAACTTTCACTCACAGGGGATGTTACTGAAGAGTTTTAGAATGTAGAAGAGATACCCTAAACCTACAAACAATGGGGAAAATAACACTTGCAAAACAAAACAGCATGTATAACTGTTTTTTGATTGAAAAATGAATTTTTTTCTGGTTTGCCAAGGATGTGGAAAATAGGAAGCTCAGGATAATAGCATTTAAGTAACTAGCCCAGCGTTTGGTATCAGTTTTTAAAGTCTTACACTCTGGGGGATCTGGTGGAGTGTTTGATTAATGGAGCAAGATTTCCTAGAGGACTTGATGCTACAGTTTTGAGTTTTTTAGATGTTGGCATCTCCAGTGAATATTATAAAGGTTGATATAATACGATTCTTCTTGGGTTACTCTTTTGATTGCCTTCCTCATTGTGTAGGATTCCTCCTTTTTTAATGCCTCCCAGCCCCTTTTATGTTCTTCTGTTTCCATTGGGCAGGACTTGTAGCTCAGTCATCTCTACAGCTCCTGCATCATTCAGCACAGAGGTAAGAATTCAATACATTGACATCTTAGTAGAAGAAATATTCTGTATGTATTATAGACATGTGGCCATAATATAAGACAGAATGTTATAAATGGCTAGAGGTACAGGCACAGCATGCACAGTGAATTCAAAGGACCCAGAGTTGTAACCTGCTGTCATATTGTTTTGTGCGACTGTCATATTCTTTGGGTCTCCTCTACTGATATTTATGCCTTACGGCATCCTCTGTAGAGTATCGACTCACCTATACTTTTTCTCTTCTTCTAGGAAATGAACTCTTATCATCTCCTGTGGGTCACTTGACACCTTTACAATGTCCCCCATTGATAGGGTGAGTATATAACATTATCCAAACAAAGACAGTTTGGGGAGTAAAAAAAAACGTCCTATTTCTCCTTAACCTGGAGCTACAATCCACAATGTCAGTCAATCTGGAATGAATGATCATCCCACTGATGGGAAAAAGCCTCTGGGATTATTCCTCAGATATAAGCCTTTCCAGGTACCCAAGTAGGTATCCAACTACCTGCTTTGCCTTCTCAACTGGTTTCCTATAGTGACAGACTCTTAGCTTATTGACTCATGTTACTTTAGATTTTTAAAAAATATTATTTACTAGGGTTAAATACAGAATTCTCCAGGCCAGAATACTGGAGTAGGTGGCTGTTCCCTTTCCCAGGGAATCTTCCTGACCCAGGAATCAAATTGGGGTCTCCTGCATTGCAGGCAGATTCTTTACCAGCTGAACTATCAGGGAAGCACTTACTAGGGTTAGATGCCCTAGTTTTTGCTTTTGTGTTCTTTTTTTTCACCCTGCTCAAACAGTTCTCTTCAATACTGATATATGCAGGGTTAAACTTTCGTTCCTATAGCCTTTGTTCTATTCAGTACAATAATGCCTTCTATGAATGGCCCAAGTGACTTCACTCTTACTTCCCTACCCATAAAATAAACAGGATGCAGCCTCCTTTAGGAAAACTTATCACAAAAATGTGAGGCATCTTATTTATTAATTTTTTAAAGTTATAGTTACTTGGTAGGTGGGGTGGAATGGGAGGGATAGAGTGAGGGGAAAGAGGGAGAGCCATGGGGATACAGTACATCTTCGCAGGGACTCCTTTCAGGAACACAGTGCAGGAATTTACAGACCACATCAAGCACTTTGGAACTAAGCCAATCTGCGTGGCTCTGTCCTTGTATCGGTGGGAAAGGGTTCGTTTTGAACAGAAGTGCCTTATATGCTGACATTTCTCACTGTTGTGGGATATAGGAAATGTGCTTTGCCATCATTTTTTAAAATTCCAAATTGTATGACCCCGAGACCTTCAGCACAAATGGTCTGGGAAGAATGGTTGGGAATTCTCTGCTCCTTCGAAGTCCCTTGCTCTGTCCTTAGCAGCTGGGCTTCTCCCTTCCTGTAAAAAGAAGTTGGTCTGGCTGCTGATGTTAGTGGACTTTGTAAGCTTCTTGCATGGGACCAGTGGGGTTTTTAAAAACATTTACCCTTTCCTTGCCAAGTTTTCCAGTCTATTTGAGATCTAAAAAAAAAAAATTTTATTTATTTTAAATAATTTTATTTATTTATTTAGGCTGTGCTGGGTCCTTGTTGCCGTGTAGGCTTTTCTTTAGCTGTGGTGAGTAGGGGACACCCGCTAGTTGTGTTCAGGCTTCTCATTGCAGTGTCTTCTCTTGTGGGGCATGGGCTCCAGGGCACGTGGGCTGCAGTAGTTGCAGCTCCCAGGCTCCAGAGCACAGGCTTAGCAGTTGTGGTGCACGAGCTTAGTTGCTCCACGGCCTGGGGGCTCTTCCCAGATCAGGGATGGAACCTGTGTCTCCTGCATTGGCAGGCGGATTCTTTACCACTGAGCCACCAGGGAAGCCCCTCTCCCAATTTTTTTAAGTCAACATTTTATTGTTCAGAGTTCTCTTAAGGACAGCTCAGCTAGGATGTGGGTTAAACCCTAAATGATAGAAATCCATTCTTTATCACAATGTACTGTTTGCTTACTCATCAGGGGTGAGGGGTTGGGGGAGGGAATGAAACTGGGTGGAGCCCAAGCAATCAGCCATGACTGATTTTCTAGTCAAGGGCTCTAGAACCCAAAGAGATAGACTGTAAGAGTTTAGGTCACTGGAAACTCTGAGCAATGTTTACTCACCCATGAGACAGGCTCTCTTGTTTCCACAATGTGTGGACAATGGTATCAGAGAGGGTTGATTCAGTGTGTGTCATGTGATATGCACTGGGTTTATTTTTTTTGTATCCTCTCATTTAAACCTCACAAAAACTTCATGAGGGAGGTATTGTTATCCTCATTTCATGGATGAGAAAATAGAGACTTAAAAGACTAAAAATGTAGCCCCAAATCCCAATTAAGCAATCAGCAGCACCAGTAACTGGATTCCAGTTTGAATGACTCCAAAGCACTACTTTTAACTGATGTGCTCCACCATACAGTAGCGAACAGGAAAGTGAGTCTGATGTTCACGTAATGTAAACATTTTGCATGCCATATTGAGGGTCTGTATCACTGAACAATGCAAAACAACACTCTTTCTATTGCTTCTGTTTGTGGCATCTCTGAATTTACTTCACTTGGCTTTAGCCCTGCAAAGGAAGTTTATCTTAAGGCGTATAAGGCAGTAAAATCAGCTACATTTTTATTTCTTTGGAGGGTGTGTTGGGTGAATACTAAAGTGGTGATGAAGCAGTGAGGAACCCACGCAGCACAGTTAGAAAGTAGCCTCTGCTCCCCACAGCTAGAAAAAAGCCTATGAGCAGCAATGAAAACCCAAAATAAAAAATAAATACATTTTTAAAATAAAGAAAGTGATGGTGAAGAGGTGCAGCTGGTCAAGATTGGAACTTATGGTTGATGGTGGCTCGTTTCTTCTTTTCTGGAAAGGCTCAAACTTAGTCTATCCAGATTAGGAAAAGCCAGCATATTTTCTGAAGAGATCCTAGAGTATCATCCATCCCACCGGAATCAGATATACAACTCCCTCAAGAGAGAAAAAATATCATCCTACTTGTTGAAAGATTGTAGAAGGAAAATATTTTAAAAATCAAGCAGTGGGTTTGGGTTGCCGATTTTTTAAGGAATGATCTCTTTCTGGGCCAATTCTGTATTCAGTGTAGTCAGATATGATCAAGTGGCCTTGTGATCTCAGCTCTGCTCCCTTAGGCAACGGATGAGTGCTTGAAATGGTTGAATGTTCCTGTCACTCCCACCTCCGGGGTGTAGGGGTTCCCAAAACCTGCCCCCTTCCTTCCTGCCCACTGCCCTCTCCCCCCAACCCAGTGGATCACAGGTACCTCAGCGCCTTCGGTATTATTAGTTATTACAGTATTATTAGTGACGAATCACAACGTTCAGACTGTTTTTTCCCCTCCCATAACAATTTACCCTCGTCCCCCACCAAAGCTGCATTCTGACTGCGGGATTAAAAGTAATTAAAAACATTTTAAATTATTTATTTATTTATTAAACATTTAGTTAGTTGCTGTGTGCAGGCTTCTCCTTGTAGCGGCTTCTTTAGTTGCAGAGCTCAAGCTCCAAGCATGCGGGCTTCGGTAGTTTCAGCACGTGGGCTCAGTAGATGGGGCTCCCCGGCTCCATGAACAGGCTTAACAGCTGTGGAGCGTGAGCTTTGTTGCTATGAGGCCTGTGGGATCTTCTCCGACCAAAGATGGAACTCATGTCCCCTCCATTGGTAGGTGGATTCTTTCCCACTCAGCCATAATGCTCTTGCTCAGTCACTTCAGTTGTGTCCAACTCTCTGCGACCCCATGGGCCAGGCTCCCCTGTCCGTGGGATTCTCCAGGCAAGAATACTGGAGTGGGTTGCCATTTCCTTCTCCAGTGATAAAATATGAAGTGAGTGAAGTGAAGTCGCTCAGTCGTGTCCGACTCTTTGTGACCCCATGGACTGTAGGCTACCAGGCTCCTCTGTCCATGGGATTTGCCAGGCCAGAGTACTGGAGTGGGGTGCCATTTCCTCCTCAGCATAATGGAAGTCCCTAAATGTAATTTTGTTGCTTTAAATACTTCTCCATATTTTCTCCATTTGGTATGTGATATTTTACAATCGTGTACTTAGTTGCTCAGTCATGTTTGACTCTTTTTGACCCCACGGACTGTAGCCTGCCAGGCTCCTCTGTCTATGGAATTTCCCAGGCAAGAATAATGGAGTGGGCTGCCAGTTTTCTATTCTAGGGGATCTTCCCAATCCAGAGATTGAACTTGAGTCTTTTGCACTGGCAGGTGGATTCTTTACCACTGCACCACCTGGAAAGCCCAATTTACAATGATTAAGCTAATGCTGCTGAGTTGTGCTTAATGACCCAGTTGTGTCTGACTCTGCGACACACGGACTATCACCCACCAGGCTCCTCTGTCCATGGGGATTCTCCAGGCAAGAATACTGGAGTGGGTTGCCATGTAGTCCTCCAGGAAATCATCCCCAACCCAGGGAGAACCCAAGTCTCTCATATTGCAGGCAGATTCTTTACTGCTTGAGCCTCCAGGGGAGTCCAAGAATACTGGAGTGGTTAGCCTATACTGGAGTAGGTAGACCTATCCCTTCTCCAGGAGATCTTCCCCACCCAGGAACTGAACCTGGGTCTCCTGCATTGCAGGCAGATTGTTTACCTGCTGAGCTACCAGGGAAGCCCTATTAAGCTAGAAATATTGTTAAAGATTTACATATTCTTGAGTCTCAAAACTAAAATCTCTTTACCCTGCCATGTATTTGAAGTGTGTGTGTGTGTGTGGGTACCTGATTGTGAAAACCTCCCATCTCGACTTTCATCTCTGTTTAGTTTGCTGATAGGTTAAATTACTTATAACATTATACCCATCACTTCTCAGACAGGGACCACCAACTCCTTGCTCTTGTTAATGGAGAGTGTTCATTGATGTGCATCCTGAGTAGGAAATGTATCCACCTCCTTCAACATTCAGAATGTACCAGAAGTTCCCTCCTAGAAACAAAGTTATCAGTTTTTTGAGTGTTTTCTGTGATATTTTTCTTGTTTATTTCAGCATACACACACCGGAGAAGGCAATGGCAAGCCACTCCAGTACTATTGCCTAGAAAATCCCATGGATGGAGGAGCCTGGTGGGTTGCAGTCCGTGGGGTCGCTAAGGGTCGGACACGACTTCACTTTCACTTTCACTTTTCACTTTCACACAGTGGAGAAGGAAATGGCAACCCACTCCAATGTTCTTGCCTGGAGAATCCCAGGGACGGGGAAGCCTGGTGGGCTTCTGTCTATGGGGTCGCACAGAGTCAGACACGACTGAAGTGACTTAGCAGCATACACACACACACACAGCCCATAAGTTTGGGTCAAAATAAAAACAAAGACCAGAAGTAAAGTGAGGCTGGGGTTGCTTGGCTGGACCTATGTCCCTACCCTGTGCCTTTCTCTTTGGGACCAAACAGCCTGACTTCTGGTTCGGATTCTAATCCCCACAATTTTCTCATACCTCCCTCTTCCAGCTCAGACAGAAACAGCCACTCCTATTGATTTCTGATCCCCAAACACCTGTTTCTTCTTCCCTTTAGAAAAAGCTGTTTACCTCACACGATGGAATGGGTACTTTGACAGATGAGGCGCGAATGCAGGGCAAACGGGAAGGAGGGAGGCAGCAGAGGAGGGGCGGGCTGACGGTGCTGTGGGCAGCGCCCCTCACCCTGCGCCTGCCCAGCTGTGTCCTGTGCAACTCACAGCCTGTGGGAGGCGAGTGTCCGGGGGCCTCTGAGCCTGCACTGCCCTCATCACTCCCACCTCCAGGGGGTGGGGGTTCAGCAAGCCTGCCCCCTTCCTTCCAGGCCCCTGCCCTCGCCCCCGCTCCCCCGCCCAGCGGATCAGAGGTACCTCTGAGCCTTTGGTATTATTAGTGTTATTACAGTATTATTAGTGATGAATCACAAGGTTCGGACTTTTTTTTTTTTCTCCCTCCCAAAGTAATTTACCCTCCTCTCCCACCGAAGCTGCATTTTAGGCAGATGTAAATGCGGTTCCTCCTACCAGGTTTCCAAGCCCGCTGAATCACCCGGCTTTCTGAAGAGAGAGGGCCCCGCGTGGCAGAGGGTCTGGTTTTCCCAGCTGACCGGCCAACGTGCGTTTGGCTGACCCGATTTGAGATTCGGGGGCCTCACTCGCAGGAAGTGCACTTGATTTTCCCAGAAAGAAAAAGTCCCATGGCCAAGGTCACCTGTCTCTCTCTGATGGTGTTTGTCAGCTTCAAACACGGTGACTCATAGTCACAGGTCGGAATAAACCTACTCGCTAGCATTTATTTGAAATGAGCTCCCACCACCTGGGAAGGCTGGCTGCCTCTGGTAAGTCACGTCTCTGGAGCCCCGGCGCTGATGAAATCATTTTTAATGACACGGTCTCTAAATAGCCCAGGCTTGCTTTTTTATCTTGTTTTCTGTGTTTTATTTTGTTGTTGTTCACGACAGGTCCTTGGCTCTTATTTTAGGCCTCAAATGAGGTGTAGTATGAAAATTTTGTATTCTTTTCTTTCCTCCCAGAAGCGGCCTAGGTGAGGGGAAGGTCTGGATGGAGGGTGAGTGGGAGAACGTGGAGGTGGGGGGACGGGGGCGGCTGACGTGGGCTCCTGGCATCTTGGGCAACAAGGCTCTTCTTCTGCCCTGAGCATTAGCCACCCAGTGGTGGATGGAATGTTCCAGATGGACCAGTGGGTGATGTCCTGCCACGTGGGCCCCACACAACAGAGCCTGCAAGGCACATCCCCCCTCCCAGGATCTGGTCTTCTGGTGGGAGTTTCAGATCTAGATATTCTGGTTAGGCATCTGAACTGATGTGTCAGTCATGTCCAACTCTGCCACCCCTTGGACTGCAGCATGCCAGGCCTCCCTGTCCTTCAACTTCTTCCGGAGCTTGCTCAAACTCATGCCCATTGAGTCAGTGATGCCATCCAACCATCTCATCCTCTGTGGTCCCCTTTTCCTCCCACCTTCAATCTTTCCCAGCATCAGGGTCTTCCCCCATGAGTCAGCCCTTTGCATCAGGTGGCCAAAGTATTGGAGCTTTAGTTTCAACATCAGTCCTTCTAGTGAATATTCAGGGTTGATTTTCTTTAGGATGGACTGGTTTGATCTCCTTGGAGTCCGAGGGACTCTCAAGAGCAGAGTAACACAATTTAGAATCAGAAATATAACCAGCAGAAGTCAGTTCTTTGGGTGGGTCAATTATGTACTTGAGAAGCCAATTAAATTTTAAAGTCTTGGTAGAGACTAGAATCACAGGAAATGGAGAATTTACAATATACAGTCAATTTTGTTTACCCCCCATTACTCTAGTGTGTGTGTGTGTGTGTGTGCATGCACATGTGTGTGTGTGGCAGTCTTGCTAAAGTTTAAAAAAAGGAGTATTACAGATTATCTGTTTTGTATTTTATTTACTATTTATTCTCCTTCTTCAATAATAATAAACAGGCACAAGCTAAAAAATTCAAATAAGATGCAGCGCAAAGAGATTCGTGTTCCCCACTGCGTCCCCAGTTCCCTAGTCCCCCTCCACAGTTATGAGTCTCGTGCTTCCTTCTGGAGATATTCTCTGTATGTAGAAATGTGTTGTTTCTTCCACTCCCATTTTATATGTACATCTGTAGTTCTCTAGACCCACTGTTCTATGCTTTGCATTTTTGCTTATCATCATGCTTTATACATCTTTCCAAGATGTCTGATTTTTCCACCGTTTGGACATACTGTAATTTGATGGGCACATCTATTGTTTATAATCTCTTGCTATTACAAAAGCTACTGAAATGAATAAATGATTTAAGAGATACTTTTACCATGGAGTGCTCTAATATTCGGAGAAGGCAATGGCAAGCCACTCCAGTACTATTGCCTAGAAAATCCCATGGATGGAGGAGCCTGGTAGGCTGCAGTCCGTGGGGTCGCTAAGGGTCGGACACGACTGAGCGACTTCACTTTCACTTTTCACTTTCCACTTTCACACATTGGAGAAGGAAATGGCAACCCACTCCAGTGTTCTTGCCTGGAGAATCCCAGGGACAGGGGAGCCTGGTGGGCTTCCATCTATGGGGTCACACAGAGTCGGACACGACTGAAGTGACTTAGCAGCAGCAGCAGCAGCTCTAATATTAGCAGCAGCAACAGCTCTAATAAAACATCCTCTCTTTTGATTGGAATGGTCTTGTCTACCAGCTCCAGTGATTTTCTTCCTGGACACTGATGAACACTGACAGATTCTGACCTCCCTGCTTCTTTTAAGGCTGCTCCCACCACCCCGCTACCCCAGTCAGGCTTCACGTATTACCCTTCCTCCTGAGCACAATGCAGTTAATTAGTTTTTGTCTTTTTATTTAGTCTCAGATTTCACTAAGTGCCTCTTTGAGACTGTATCTAAGTTGCCAAGGTTACATTCACAAAGCTTCTCAACCTTATCTTTATAAAACATCATGTTACTTTTAGGGTTGTAGAGTATAGAGGTGTAGTGTGTGTGTGTGTACACACACACAACATATCAAACTTGTTTAGCTTTCAGGGAGAAGGAGGTTTACTGCAACAATGCAAATAACTTAATTAATATTTGACATCTATCTTTTTCAAAGTCCTGCTAGCACGTTGCCACCAGAAATTCCTTACTGACCGCATTTCTGCAGACTCCAACAGCCTTGCCCTCCTTCGCAACCTACTTTGCCTTCCTTTCAGTTCAGGTCATTTCAGTTGCTCAGTCGTGTCCGACTCTTTGCGACCCCATGAATCACAGCACGCCAGGCCTCCCTGTCCATCACCAACTCCCGGAGTTCACTCAAACTCATGTCCACCGAGTCGGTGATGCCATCCAGCCATCTCATTCTCTGCCGTCCCCTTCTCCTCCCATCCTCAATCCCTCCCAGCATCAGAGTCTTTTCCAGTGAGTCAACTCATCGCATGAGGTAGCCAAAGTATTGGAGTTTCAGCTTTAGCATAAGTCCTTCCAATGAACACCCAGGATTGATCTCCTTTAGAATGGACTGGTTGGATCTCCTTGCTGTCCAAGGGACTCTCAAGAGTCTTCTTCAGCACCACAGTTCAAAAGCATCAATTCTTCAGCGATCAGCTTTCTTCACAGTCCAACTCTCACATCCATACATGACCACTGGAAAAACCATAGCCTTGACTAGACAGACCTTTGTTGGCAAAGTAATGTCTTTGCTTTTTAATATGCTGTCTAGGTTGGTCATAACTTTCCTTCCAAGGAGTAAGCGTCTTTTAATTTCATGGCTGTAATCAGCATCCGCAGTGATTTTGGAGCCCAAAAAAATAAAGTCTGACACTGTTTCCACTGTTTCCCCATCTATTTCCCATGAAGTGATGGGACCAGATGCCATGATCTTTGTTTTCTGAATGTTGAGCTTCAAGCCAACCTTTTCACTCTCCTCTTTCACTTTCATCAAGAGGCTTTTGAGTTCCTCTTCACTTTCTGCCATGAGGGTGGTGTCATCTGCATATCTGAGGTTATTGATATTTCTCCCAGCAATCTTGATTCCAGCTGCCTTCCTTTGGTGCCTTATTAAAAGCCTGTGCTGTCTAACCCTTACACTATCAGCTTCTTTCCCTCTGAAGCATTGGCGTGTACATCTCTGAGTATGTGATACCCTAACAAGTGCAAAAGTGGAACATGTAAGCACTAGAATCTTGCTGTCATCTGGCAGACAGTGCCTCTCAGATAGACGCTTGACTCTCAAAAGCATGCCACTGAAATATCCAGGAGGGGAGGCAAATCCCTCCCTTATTTCTATTTTTAAATTTTATTTATTTTTAATTGAAGGATCATTGCTTTGCAATATTGTGCTGGCGTCTGCCAAACATCAACATGACCTCCCTTATTTCTTGTTGTTTGCAACTGCTGTAACACACAGATCTCCAAGTATGTAATGGCTCTAGCTCACTCAGATTTATGTCTTGCTCACAAAACAAGTGGGAGGTTGAGCAGCTCATCAGTGTGACCCTCCTCTGCATTGTAATTCTGGGAACCAGGCTTCACCAGCGCTGCTGTCTCCAACACATGGCTTCCAAGACTGACGCTTTATCAGTGAGAAGGGGAGGAAATCATGGTGGGACCCTGCATGGCAGGCTTCTGCGGGCCAAACCTAGGAGTGCTGAGAATCTGTTCTGCTCAATTTCTGCTGCCCAGAGCTCTCTTGTTTCTCTCCTAACTACGAGTCCAGGAACTTTAGCCCTTGGCTGATCATCTACTTTTTAGCAACAGTTATACACTAGGGAAGGGGGAGCCTTGGCTTTTTGTCAGATGCCTAGCTATCTTTCTCTTCAATCATTATCATGTTTTTATATATCACCTTCTGAACACACTACTTACACGGCATTGTACTGTATATATATGGACCATCTAATTCATTCTCAAATCAATTAGTCATTTCTTGTCAATACCAACATTATCATATTTTTTAGATGAAGAAACTGAGACTCAGTCTAAATTTCTTGCCCAAGAGAATACATATAATAAATTTGGGAATTGTGATTCAAATCCTGGTCTCGTTCAGTTCAGTTCAGTTCAGTCGCTCAGTCATGTCCAACTCTTTGCGACCCCATGAATCACAGCACGCCAGGCCTCCCTGTCCATCACCAACTCCCGGAGTTCACTCAAACTCATGTCCATCGAGTCGGTGATGCCATCCAGCCATCTCATTCTCTGTCATCTGCTTCTCCTCCCGCCCCTAATCCCTCCCAGCATCAGAGTCTTTTCCAGTGAGTCAACTCGTCGCATGAGGTGGCCAAAGTATTGGAGTTTCAGCTTTAGCATCAGTCCTTCCAATGAACACCCAGGATTGATCTCCTTTAGAATGGACTGGTTGGATCTCTTTGCAGTCCAAGGGACTCTCAAGAGTCTTCTTCAGCACCACAGTTCAAAAGCATCAATTCTTTGGCATTCAGCTTTCTTCACAGTCCAACTCTTACATCTATACATGACCACGGGAAAAACCATAGCTTGACTAGATAGACCTTTGTTGGCAAAGTAATGTCTCTGCTTTTTAATATGCTGTCTAGGTTGGTCATAACTTTCCTTCCAAGGAGTAAGCGTCTACCTGGTTTTAAAACCTAGTGACTTTAAATTTTCTGTTATACTGTCCATATATGAATAGAAGTGGCATATCTGGGTCTTTAACAGCTAAAACAGAATACAGGTACTATCACCAGTGGTCCCCTTTATGTTTGTCATTAGTTTTCTAGCAGAGTTGAGAAGGCCTGAGGTTCTGAGTAGTCTCTGATTTTCACATTCACCTCTTGTTTCCTCTTTTTTATTGTCCAGAATCTGAATTATTTTCAGTCATTCTCAAGGATTCAGTTTCTAGTCATGTGAGGACGATGCTTAGATATTTAACTTCAATCCCAACATCTCATCTTAGTTTAGGCCCATGATTCTGACTGCCAGCTCAACACCTCCGTCCGTTCCATTCCGTTCAGTCGCTCAGTTGTGTCCGACTCTATGGAACCCCGTGGACTGTAGCCTACCAGGCTTCTCTGTCCATGGGATTCTCCAGGCAAGAATACTGGAGTGGGTTGCCGTTTCCTTCTCCAGGGGATCTTCCCGACCCAGGGATTGAACCCGGGTCTCCCGCATTGGAGGCAGACGCTTTAACCTCTGAGCCACCAGGGAAGCCCACCTCCGTAGACATCCCAAATTCAACCTACTGAAGGCATTGCGTTCATGCCTTTGGAGCTGCCCATTCCTTAGGCCGGTTAGTCAACAGCTCCCACAGCTTTGATGAACTCCCCAAGATGGGAGTGCCAAACATGTGTTTTTCCATCACTGCTTACCTCCTAAAGATTAAATAGATTCTTAGCTACTTTGCATGTTTTCTAGACGGGCCAAATGTCATCACTCTTGCTAACAAGGTTGAGCACTATTTTGAGATGGTGATGATGGTTATCTCAACAAAATTTCTTCCATGTGTCGGCCTCCTCTCGTCTCACTTTCTGTTTGACACTGAAAAAGCTGAGGAGAGTGTCTAGATGGTGCAAATCCTTTGGGGCTCAAGCCTGGCCTGAGTCATGGACACCCACTCACGGAGATGTGTTCGTGCTTATGAACATGACTGCGGGGGCCACATGCATATATTTCAATACCTCAGGTTCCTCTGTCCAACCTACTCCCTGGGAACATTTTTTCTCTTCCTGTCTCTCCCACCCTTTGAGCTGATCCAAGTGCAGAAAAGAGTCCAACACATCAGAATTCCTCTTCCACACAGGCATTCCTGAGAGTTTCTAGGAAGATGGTACTTGTCCTTAGTAATTTCAGCCTAGGGAAACACAGGGGCCTCTCCAAGATGTTTCATTTTCCAAAAAAGCTTAGACTACTTGTTATAGACCTTGAACCTAGCTAGAGAGGGGCTGAAGGGCCAACTGGTACCAATTACTAAATTTAAAAAAGAAATACCAACACGAAGACATCCTAGAATCAAGAATAATATGAAAATGGCAATTGATGACCAGAGAATTTAAATTCTTAGTTTTCACCACCTTTTCATTCTTTGCAAAAATAATTCACTTATGAAAATGAAAGAAAATGTTTGCAGCTGCTTAGTTTCCCTCTTATATGCCAGGCATTGCTGTTAATCTACCAAAATCCTGTAACATAGGTATTATGTATGTTTTACAGATGAGGGAACTGACCTTAGAGAGACTGACAAGCCAAGTTATTTACTTTTTTTCTTGGCTATGCCCTGTGACATAAGGGATCTCACTTCCCCGACCAGGGATCAAACCTGTGCCCCTTGCATTGGGAGTGCAGTTTTAACCACTGGCCCACCAGGGACGTGCCAATCCAAGTTTTTTAAATGGATAAATTATCCCCCCCCACACACACCATTTTTATATCTGTAGCCACAGACCTGGGGCACAGGATCACGTCTGCCTTCTGAACTCTTGCGTCCCCGTTACTGAGTCCAAGGTTGCTCTGCTAGCTGTACAACAGGCCAATGAATCCAACAGAGGTGTTGAGGCAAAGGAAGAGACTTTAGTCGGGGAGCCGGCAGACTGAGAAGATGGCAGGCTAGCGCCTCAAAATAACCAACTTATGGAGTCTGGATGCCAGGTTCTTTTATAGATCAGAGAGAAAGAAGCAATGGGGAACTAAAGTCAAAAGACAGAGAGGGAGATGCAGTGGGGAAGTAAAGTGAAAGGGTCTTCAGTCTTGTAAAACATCTCCAAGGAAATGTCCAGCCCTCAGAAGTGGGGCTTCTATTCACAGGTGGGCAGGGACAAACTATCTCTCCATGACCTGAACAAAAGCACTTTAGTTTACAGTCAAGCAGAGAGGCAGGATCCTCCAGGAATGCCATTAAGTATGACTGTAATAATAAAAGCAAGTTCAGAGAAACAGTTTCCAGCATGGAGTCAGAATTGGCTTCCTGCAACACCCAAAGCTAGTACAATTTCTAGTACAAAGTAGGGATTCTGTAAACGTTTGCTGAGTAAAGTATCACATGAAAGGGTGATGTGATTAAAATGATGGTCTCCTTCTTCGAGAGGTGGTGTAAATTGAAATGTGTCAATTGTAATGTGGTCACAAGCCACCTTAAAGTTTCGCCGTTTAGAACCACGAAGGTATGTTTCTTGTTCTTGCTCTGTGTCCATCACAGATTGTTGCAGCTGGCAGTGGGGGATTCCACTCACCACGGTTACTCAATGAACCAGGCTGAGGGAACGATTCCTACCTTGGATGTTGCTGATTGTGTTGTGATTAAATCATGTAAACTGAAAAGGACACGCGTCTCTTTCACTCATGACTCACCGGCCAGAACTATCCACATGGTCCCACCTAACTACAAGGGAGCCAGGAAGTGCGATTCCATCATGTGTCTGGAAAGGGGTGGACCCAGAAATATGTGGCAAATAGCACTACGGACCTCCTTGGGATGTGGGGGTCCAGTGAAATGAATGATATAAAAATGCTTTTTATCATAAGTGATTCCTGGCAATTATTAGGCTTAAGACCTAATAATCGTCGTCCCCTTCTCCTCCCGCCCCCAAGCCCTCCCAGCATCAGAGTCTTTTCCAGTGAGTCAACTCGTCGCATGACTCAGCATCAGTCCTTCCAATGAACACCCAGGATTGATCTCCTTTAGAATGGACTGGTTAGATCTCCTTGCAGTCCAAGGGACTCTCAAGAGTCTTCTCCAGCACCACAGTTCAAAAGCATCAGTTCTTCGGCAATCAGCCTTCTTCGCAGTCCAACTCTCACAGCCATACGTGACCACTGGGAAAGCCATAGCCTTGACTAGATGGACCTTTGTTGGCAAAGTAATGTCTCTGTGTAGGTTATTATTATTATTCGCATTTTACAGATGCGAATCACCCCAGTAGAACTCAAATCTCTATTCAGTTCAGTTCAGTTCAGTTCAGTCCAGTCACTCAGTCGTGTCCGACTCTCCGCGACCCCATGAATTACAGCACGCCAGGCCTCCCTGTCCATCACCAACTCCCGGAGTACACTCAAACTCATGTCCACAGAGTCGGTGATGCCATCCAGCCATCTCATTCTCCGTCGTCCCCTTCTCCTCCCGCCCCCAACCTTTCCCAGCATCAGAGTCTTTTCCAGTGAGTCAACTCGTCGCATGAGGTGGCCAAAGTATTGCAGTTTTACCTGCTCCCTAATCACTGAGGCCCAAGTCTCCAAATCATATGAGCCTGGAATATATTTTAGCAAAGAAAGGATGGGAACAATAGTCTCCACCATTTAAGAGCGAGGGTAAGCCCAAGCTTAGCAAGTGATTAGACTTTTTGAAGTCTCATCTTCTGGCAGAGAAAGCAACTTCCTAACCAAACTACATGTGATTGGGGATCGCACAGGACTGGGGTGTTTAGAAGTGCATCTGGATGGGAAACCATCTATTTTTAAGGGTCAGGATTAGACATGATATTCCCTCTTACCAGGTCCCAGGGCCTTTTTATTACAGCCAGGATGAATTCCTCATGAGATACCTAAGTCGAAACCAACACAATGACTTGAGGCATCTTTATAAATGTGTCTGTGTGTGTCTGTGTGTGTGTGTCTGTGAACTCAGCTATGTCCAGCTCTTCTCAACCCCATGAACTGAAGCCCACCAGGCTCCCCTGCCCATGGGATTTTCCAGGCAAGAATACTGGGAATATTTGCTTTGGCTTTCTTCGGATTTAGTTTTTCTTCCCCCCTGCCCCCAGTTTCCTAAAGTGGGAGCTTATATTATTGATTCTAGATCTGTCTTCTTTTCCAACACATGCCTTCAACACTATTCAATTCCCTCAGCCACAGTTTTTTGTTGCCTACATAAATTTTGATGAGTTGTATTTTCATACACTCCTATGTGTTAGTCTGATTTTTTTAAACAAAAGTTTGAACTGTGGTGCTGGAGAAGACTCTTGAGAGTCCCTTGGACTGCAAGGAGATCCAAACAGTCCATTCTAAAGGAGATCGATCCTATGTGTTCATTGGAAAGACTGATGCTAAAGCTGAAACTCCAATACTTTGGCCACCTCATGCAACGAGTTGACTCACTGGAAAAGACTCTGATGCTGGGAGGGATTGGGGGCGGGAGGAGAAGGGGATGACAGAGAATGAGATGGCTGTCCACCGACTCGATGGACATGAGTTTGAGTGAACTCTGGGAGTTGGTGATGGACAGGAGGCCTGGCATGCTGTGATTCATGGGGTCGCAAAGAGTCAGACACGACTGAGCAACTGAACTGAACTGAACTGAACTGGCTTGAAGGGTAGAGATGGAAACCTGGGTTCCCCATAACTCAGTTCCTCCAGATGTCTTATCATTGATTGTGTCTGGGAGTGTAAAGGGAATTTCTCTCTTTTATGCATCAACTTTTCCAATTTTTAGAGTACTCGAGACTTGGTAAGCCAATGGCAAAGCTACTTTAGGATGTAAAGAGTTTTTTGTAGGTAGCTGCTCTAATTAATACTCCTTCCGCCTACCTTTGTATTGTTCTGCTCTCAATTCTAGCTTGGGATCTCTGGTTTTCTTTTCCTTTTCTTTCTGGTTCTTGAACATTTCCTTTACTTTCTAGAATGTGCTGCCTATATTACCACTGTAACTTTTGTTTGGTGTAAGGGATGAAGAAAGGAGTTCAGTGGGAGTGGAGCTTCAGGGCATTTGGTCGCCTATGCTGCTGCCATCCTCAATTTTCCACCCTTCTCGGTCACTTACTTTGTAACTATTTATTTTAAAGATTGTTTTAATGTGGTCATTTTGGAAGTCTTTATTGAATTTGTTACAATGTTGCTTCTGTTTTATGTTTTGGTTTTATGGCCATAAGTCAGCATCTTAGCTCCTGGACCAGGGACAGAACCCATACCTCCTGCAGTGGAAGATGAAATCTTAACCATTGGACCACCAGGGTGGTCCCTGTCACTTTGTTTTAACTTAACTTCTTATAAAACAGTATAGTGAACTCTCACGAACATTATCCAGTTTTGACAGTCATCATTTTATTATTCATATTTCTGCTAATCACACCCTCCTGCATGCTGTTTGTTTGTTTGGTTTGTTTTTTAAGAATTTTAAGGCCAGTCCTTGACCTTTGATCATTTCCTTCATGAGAACACCAATATGAATCTCACTCATAAGAAACCTGCAATACTATTATCATGCATTAATATCCAATAACCAGCCTCTGGAAACATTAGTTTTTTACATGTTGTATCCTTGATCTATCTGCTGATTCTCTCACCTTTCCCCCATAATTTGTTTCTCCCCATTCTTCAAGATGGTCTTGATTTTTCAGGCCATTATATCGGATATAAGAGTTTTCCTGGTGGCTCAGTGGTAATCTGCTTGCCAAGGCAGGAGACCTGGGTTCAATCCCTGGATCTGGAAGATCTCCTGGAGAAGGGGATGGCAACCCACTCCAGTATTCTTGCCTGGGAAATCCCATGGACATCCCTGTAGGGCTTTCACTTTCAAGTCAGATATAAAGAGTGAATTCAGCTACTAAAATTTTTTAGTTTGCAAAATATATTTTTTGCTGCAGGATTTTAGGGGATGAGGTTCATTTTTTTTTTTTTCCTCCAGCTATCCAGCTGTAACCTTAAATAGCAATTTCACTGGCCCATGTTCTGATGATTTAATCTCATCCTTCTTTTCCTGACTGCTCCCACTTTGCAGGTGGGTGGTTATTTTCTCTCTGGGATATAAATCTTGCTGATGGAATACTTTAATGGCAAAAATCTCACAGACGGTGACAGCAAAGATGTCTTAATTAGTGTTTGTTGAATCAGTAATGAATCTGTAGCCAGGGATTTGTGTCCCTCATTTGTGTATTTCATAACTGTTGTCCCTTTAACAGACTGAAGTCATAGTAAAATTTTCGCCTAAACAACTGATCTGAATTTTCATTTCTAAAGGTGATCATTTCCAGGAAACATGGTCTCTCTTAGATATATTTTTAGTTGTTACATGGGCTGTGCCAAGCTTGGTCTTGAAAACACCCCTTTGGTTAGAGGAATATTTGTCATATGTAGCAATTGAACTAAGGGTATGAGGATTCTGTAGGAATGTGTGTGTGTGCATGTGTGGCAGAGGTTGTAGCATCCAATTGCTCAACCAGGGGTTTAATATAAGTGTAGGGGAGACTTCTCTAGCAGTCCAGTGGTTAAGACTCTGCGTTTCCACTGCAAGAGGCGTGAGTTTGATCCCTGGTCATGGGAACTAAGATCCCACATTCCTCTCAGTGTGACCAAAAACTTTTTTTAAATAAATTAAGTGTAGGGTTTGAAAAGAAATGTCTTTTTTATTTTCTGTTTTCTGTTAAATTCAGTCCTTTTTTCCCTGGAGAAAATATAATAGCGCAATTAGACATAAACAGTTGCATGCAGTTAATCTCAGGTTTCCACAAGCATCTTCAGATCCACTGGAAACAATGCCATTTTGAGAAAGGAAGGAAGAAGAGGCAAGAAGGCGCCATCCCCAGAGTGAAAAGCTCGATGTACGTGAATCGGACAGAGTCCTGTTTGTTTGGCAAATAGGAAGACCTTGTCTCAGATTTGCCTTCAGCTAGCTCTATGTTCTGGAGAAGGCAATGGCAAGCCACTCCAGTACTCTTGCCTAGAAAATCGCACGGACAGAGGAGCCTGTGGGCTGCAGTCCATGGGGTCGCAAAGAGTTGTACACGGCCAAGCAACTTCACTTTCACTTTTCAATTTCACACATTGGAGAAGGAAATGGCAACCCACTCCAGTGTTCTTGCCTGGAGAATCCCAGGGACGGCGGAGCCTGGTCAGCTGCCGTCTATGGGGTCGCACAGAGTCAGACACGACTGAAGCGACTTAGCAGCAGCAGCAGCTCTATGTTCTGGGCAAGCCACTTATATTCTAAAATAAGCATAATGGTACTCACCTGGTAGGGTTGTTTCCAAGATTAATGGAGGCATGGTGAATTGCTCAATAAATGTTAACATAGTTACCTAAAATTTTAGTTTTGGGTCCTAAATACTATGTGTTTGCTTCTGTGGTATTCTGTATTCTAGAGTTTGCCTTTGATGGTCCCAACACTTCTAGACTTTCAGCTGCAATGGTATTTTTCAGTCATGCACAGAGTATTTCTGTAGAGCAGGGGTCCCCAAACTGTGGGATCCAATGCTTGATGATCTGAGGTGGAGCTGATGTAATAATAATAGAGATAAAGTGCGCAATAAATGTAATGCACTTCAATCATCCAGAAACTATCCTCCCACCCCCCCACCCCATCCTGGGTCTGTGGAAAAATTGTCTTCCAGGAAACCAGTCCCTGGTGTCAAAAAGTTTGGGGACCACTGCCGTAGAGGATTAACTTGGTGTTAGTAAATAAGTGTTATTTTATATTTAAAAGTCCATTTAGATGTTAATGCCCTTTTCCCTTAAATGGGTCTCAGTGGAAAGCTCTAACTTTAGGGGAGCAAATTTCCCTTGAGGGGGACGGGGCGGAGGAGGATTCCTCACCACTAATGGAATAATTAATCCGATGTGTTTAAGACTGAGAATGCAATGATTAAGAAAACCCTTGATCTGAGTGCTTGGAAATCCAGTCTAAATTTTCTGAAGAAGTGTTTGTGAGCTGAACTTGGTATTTTGGTGGACGACTTTATCAACAAGACCAGGAGAAATGTGGGCAGGATGAGACAGGACAGGAAATTACTACAGAAAGTTGATGTAAAAATAGAGAATGAGGCGAGTTAACTGACCTACTGATTTTCCTCTTTAAGCAAAAAACCAGGGGCCCTAATCTCCCAGAAATCAGAATGTTATGACTTTTCTACACGGAGTGTAAGGCAGGAATGGACATGACCATGTATTTTCTGTTATGCGTGACTCACCCTTCTTTTGAAGCTGGGTGTTCTCAGTACTTCTCCAGATGGTCTGTTCCGAGTAGACGGAGGATCCACTCCGAGGACCCAAGGATCTGGGGGCATGGGTCAGTGAGGCTAACAAAGATAGAATCCGGGGAACTTGTTCGAGGGAGACAGAATCAGAACCAGGAAGAAAGAGTTGATATTTCTGTTAGGTGTGATGGTGGCTGAACGGTCATAGTTTTGTGAGGGTGATAATGCCGGTGGCTCTGGATTTCTTGCAGCATTATGGGATGCAAGTTATGTCCAAGCTTTAAAGAGATGCGCGCAAGGATGAAACTTCATACTGCCTTAGATTTGCTTTTAAAAATATGAAGACCAAAACTGTGACAGTCATTTTGTGTAGAAGGTGTAGTTAAGCAGCGGCCCCTCTGCCTGTGAGGAATATGAGAAATAGTAGAAAAACAAGCATGTTGTGTTTTAGCAAAAGGAAAGAACAATGAAGTGATTTGCAAATTTAAAATATATATGTTTTTATTTCTAGGATCAGGTGCCTTTGATAAAGCTCTGTTGGCTCTGTTGCTCCTCAGTGAAAAGCAGAAAATATTTGATTGGATGGAGAGCCCCCTTTCTTTGTGTCCTGCCTGCCAGTCTGGAAGGAGAAAAGCTGTTACAGTGTAGGTTCTTCAATAGGACCATAAAGGGGATCCCTGCGTGGTTATTCCTAGTGACTGGCTGTGGTTAAATGAGACATGTGCTTCATCAAAAGTTGAAAAATGCCTCTCCCATCCTCCCCTCTTTCCTTCCCCTCCTGTGGCCTCTGTGTTTCTCAGAATACAGGGAATACACCCTCTTTCCACAAACCCCCATGCCAACTGCAGGACATGGAAAACCTCCTTTATTCCACAAACATTTTAAAGGACACACTACCTGTGAGATAGAAAGGCCCTAGGCTTTCACGCTCGGCTGGTGCCATCTTGAAATTCTTAATGATTTTTGAACAAGGGGCTCTGCATTTCCATTTTGCAGCGGGTTCTGCAAATTACGTAGCCAGCCCCGAGTGGTGAACAAAACAGATGTGTATTGTTCTCATGTAGCTCATTTTTCTAGGATTAGGTTTTGGTCCCGGCCTGGGTGGGGTAGGGTATGTAGTCCCCAGGGAGGAGAAGCAGCTATGTAAACAAGTCCAGCAGAGCAGGGGTGGGGGAGGGGAAGAAAGAAGGAAGGAGATGGAAATGGTCCCTGGGGGTGGGAGTGGGGGGCAAGGGTAGCCTTAAAAGAAGACTGAGATGTTTGCTTGCAGAAACGTGTGTGGGCGGGAGAAGCTCGGGCTTCTGGGAAAAGGCTACAGAGATGCAGATGGGAAGTGCTCCTGTGTGCCCTTGGCAAGGCTGAGTTCACGGTCGGATGGATGCACTGTGGTGTGAGAGAGAGAGAGAAGACCAGCAAAGGGCTCAATCCTAGAGGAACTTCCCTCCGTGATAAGGCACTGAAGCTTCACCTTTGGGTCACTGGTTCTCAACTCTTGTCTACTCATTAAAACCGCTTGGGAGACTTTGAACATTATCCCAAGCTCCCACTTCCATTAAATCAGAATTTTAAGGACTGAGGCAAAGGCATTGAGCCTTTAGAGCAACGCAGGTGAATCTAACGTTTAGCCAGGATTAGAGACAACAGATTTAAGCAGAGGGGCATCAGGATGTAGGATATCACACTGATAAAACTGTTCGGGGAGGACTTGGTCATAGCTGGATTTTAGAAAGATTTACGGTAGCCAGAGGAAGAGTTCGAGAGCCAGGGTCAGAAGGTAACATCCGTACTAAATGCCTGGTTCCTGAAGTTACTTTCAATAGGTCTGAGTGGACAGTATGATATAGCAATGCATGCTGAGGACTTTTAATATTCAAGTCAAACAGTAACTTTTTAGTACCTCCCAGTAGCATAAAGGAAGACATCCATCCATCAATTTCTTGGTCATCAGTTGTACTTCTCCAGGGCTTGATATGAAGCCAGCTGTTTTCATAGATGACACCTCTGAGGAAACACTGAGTAAGACAACGGCTGTGGAAAATCGCAGGTTTTGTGTTTGTTAGTCTTTAGGACAGTGGAGCCAAAAAGTAATGATGCTGTGTGATCCTTTTCAGCTCACCCCGAGATGGAAAGGGCATGGGTCACCGAAATGAAATACTCACCTCACGGGGACATGAGGTGACATCTTTGTTCTCATCCTTTGTATTTTAACCCAAATGACAAATGGATCTGTTTATTCCTAGCTATCCCGCATCCCCTGGATGGTTATGTTGTTGTACGATCTGTGCATGTACAGCTGGATGATTTTATGAATGTTGTGTCGGTACATATTTTGGGTTTAATAAAACAACCCTCCCTTAGAGGCAGGCACATTTATGAGCAGAGCTCCGTCTCAGGGTGTGGGGTTTCTTGTGCATACTCTTTGTCTTTCATTTTATGAGAAAATATTTTTAAAACCTAACAAGTATATTTTGACTACCCATTAGCAGTTTCAAATTTTTAGCAAAATGCTAACCATCCATCAGGTTGAAACAATTTAAGCATTGAATCTCAAAAACAGATTAGATGAAAACCAATTTAACTTTAAAGGAAAGTTTACCCGAGAGGCCCTGGAGAAAATTACTGGTAGAGGAATTTGGGAAATGCAAGAGTTTTAAGTCACTGTGGTTGGACTCACCCCAGGAATAAAGTTGAGCGCACACCGTCTACCTGGTATATTTTGTGATGGAGTATATTCTTGACTCCATCACAGTTTGAGCCCAGACTCAAACTCTGACCATTTCCCTCCCTTTTCTAACCTTACCTTCTATTTACAAAGGAGGGTTCTTCCCTTATCAGGCCAGATCATACTCCCCTTTCACATATGGAGGTTGGGACTTTAAAGGATCAAAACTTGCTCAGGGTTTTAGGGAATTAGAATATGCAGAAGTAGGACTTCCTGGTGATATAGTATCTAAGACTCTGCACTCCCAAGGTAGGGGACCTGGGTTTAATCCCTGGTCAGAGAACCAGATCCCACAACTAAGACCCGGTGTAGCCAAATAAATAAATAAATATTGGGGGGAAAAAAGAATCTCTCTCCTTAAAAAAAAAATCTGCAGAAGTAGGAGAGACTTCAGAGGTGAGTTCCAAGGCTGACTTTCTCATGTTGGAGAGTAAGAAAAAGCCAAATGTAATAGAATTTACTAACCCCAAGAACATTAGACTTTTATTATAATATATAGCCACTCGTATTTGAAGATGGTAACAGTTCCCATTGGGACAGGCATATTATATGGGAGGTAGAAAGAATTTCCAAATTATAGTGGAAATGTAGAGTAGAGGGTATACGTGCTAGTGTGGGTTATTGGATTATTATCTGCTGAGATAGAAAGATCATCTGATTGAGAAAAGGACTTCTTTCCTCTCTTGATTGATGATGTCAAAACCTTGACCATTGTCCGTGATGAATCACCACCCACATTTAGCAAATGCCCACACATGCTGAGGTGACTTCCAGGCAGAAAGGGCACCTCGTGGCTAATTGAGAACATTGATTGTTGGTAAAGAAGTCCTCAAAGGGGAAGAAGGAAGGTCTGTTGCCGTGGGGCCCCTCAGATAAATATAACTCCTTTTGGTAGCGTTTGCCACGTGTTTTAGAAAGTGGTTGTTCTAAAAGGTCCTGCCTGCCACAGGCATTTCTTACAGATGAGTTTGTGTAAAGGGATTTCCCTCTGAGAAGCAGAAGTTCTGTTAAGGCATTTGTGTCTAAGAAGGAACCGTCTAGAGGGTGGAGGTGAGCCTGTCCGTTGCCAGAAGGACCAGTCAGGTACAGAACCAGGTGACCTTCTCAGCAGGCACACGCCCACCTTCATTGTGGGTTCATGCAGCCTTCTTTGAGTGAAGAACTGTTCAGTTGAGAGGATTTAAATCTTGACCGAATCATGATGGGGGGAATAAAAGTACTATGCCAAGAACAGCATTTTCGTGTTTGTTTTTTTCCTGACAATGAACACTAGTCTGATAATCAGCCATGACAGAGAGCTTCCTCAAGCAGCCTCTGGAGGGGATTTTTCCATCTGATTCTAAATTATATTCTTTATCAGAGTAGAAGAGAAGGCTTGCGACAGCCCTTGGCACCCAATCAAGTGGGCGAGGCTATGGCCTTGTCTTGATTTTGACCTGCCAAAAGGCTAGTATTGGGTCAGCGGTGGATCCGAGGGCCTGTGTTCTTTGTCCTAATGTTTGTGAATGATGTGCATTATGCATAATATGATTATGATCGCTGAGCTAAGAATTATTCTCCAGCTCTTTTTAAAATGTCATCAGATTCTAAGTGCTTTCTTAGTCTTTCGTGAAGATACTGGTTGTTTTCATAGATGATCAATCAGCATAAAGGTGATGAGATGGTGCGTGTCGTGAAGCAGTATTGGCTGTGCTGTCCTCTGCCTCTGTTTGCTCCTTGGTCCAGGGCTCGTCAGAGTGGATTAAGCAAATGAAGTGTAATTTGTCAGATTCCAGAAAAGGAAATGGAAAACTATTCTCATGAGCTTCAGTGGCCGAGTCCCCGGTCTGGGGACAGAGTAAGCACCTCCATGAGGTGGGTTAACTTGGTGGTGAAGCTCATAGCCTTTGGCACCATATTGGTTTTGACACAGATGGACCTTGGCATTACACAAACCTGAGTTTGATCACCAGCTCCCCACTAACTATTACGTGCATGCTCAGTCATATCTAACTCTTTGTGACTTATGGACTGTAGCCCTTTAGGCTCCTCTGTCCATGGGATTATTTTGAACATGGGATTATCCTGAAATTATCCACGGAGTGGGGTGCCATTTCCTCCTTCCAGGGATTGAACCTGTGTCTCCTATGAGTCCTCCATTGACAGGTGGATTCTTTACCACTAAGCCACCGGGGAAGCCTTCCTATTACTGTGTGGTCCTGGGAAAATTACTTAGCTTCTCTGGCCCCAGTTTCTCCAGCCAGAAAAATGGGTTAATAGCACCTAATTTATGGGGTGCCATGAGCATTGGCTGGAATAATGTTGAAAATGGGTCGAGTGGCATGTGCTTGTGTTTTAAACATTCTAATTCCTTTTGTAAGAGGGGAGCTGAGCGGTGGAGTCCTTGAGCAGGGTTTGATCAGTCAGCACTTGACATTCATTCTCGCCTCCCTCCAGAATGCCTCTCCTTACTACAGAGATTAGAAAACCCCAAGCTACCACATTTCCCAGACTCTCTTTTAGCTAGAAGATTGTTTCATTTCATGAGATCTGTGTATATGTTGTTTGCAAGGAGGAAATGACGTAGTGACCATTTTTCAGGCTGTTTTTGGCTATTTTCTGCAGGCGAGCAAGATCATGAAATTTTCTGGAGCACTTGTCCAGCTCTGTAGGTGATGAAAGGCAATGACTTTCTGATCCTGTCATTCAGATCCCTGTTTCTTCATCCTTGGATTGCAGTTATGATGACGTTCTTGAACTCCACACACTCAGGGGCAGCCTCGCAAGTCCCCAGTGTCTTGATTTCAGCACAGGGAGCAGCTTCCTAGTCATTGGCTCTTTGAAGTTATGGGAGTACCCCGAGACTCATCCAAGAGCCCCTTTCTCTTGTCTCTCCACCACTGCTCTAATTCAGTCCTTTTGTGTTTAAAATTGAAAGGAGTATGTTTCAAACACCAAATCCTAAATTGTACAGTAAATGAGTCCCATGGGAAGAATGAAGGAAGGGACCATATAGAAGGAAAGAGAGAAGTGAGAAGGAGAAAGTGCAAGAGGTGAGGAGAAGGAAGAGATACCTTTAACTGATGGCTAAGGTAACACTGAGAATTGCTTACAGTCCGGATAAGCATGGAACACTCAAGAAGGGAGGAGCAAAATTACTATGAGGTCTAGGTTTAAGATCTGCTATTTAAAAAAGAAAAACCTGCTATTAAGTGGACATCAAGGATTACATGGGTCCCGTAGGGGCTTTTCTGATAGCTCAGTTGGTAAAGAATCTGCCTGCAGTGCAGGAGACCCTAGTTTGATTCCTGGGTCCAGAAGATCCCCTGGAGAAGAGATAGGCTACTCAATCCAGTATTCTTGGACTTCTGTTGTGGCTCAGCTGGTAAAGAATCCACCCACAATGCAGGAGACCTGGGTTCAATCCCTGGATTGGGAAGATCCCCTGGAGAAGGGAAAGGCTACTGACTCCAGTATTCTGGCCTGGAGAATTCCATGGACTGTACAGTCCATGGGGTTGCAAAGAGTCAACCGTGACTGAGCGACTTTCGCTTTTCACTTTCTATAGGAACTTGAACCAACTCCAGTTGCTTGGTCATCAAGTTTGTATAAACAGTGTAAGGGCACCAAGTCTCTCTTTGATGAAAGCACTTGCACAATATAAGACATCTGCTGGCCTGTTACTCTACCAGGGACATGTAAGAAATAGCTAGCCCGTTTCAGAGAATTATCCCATAAATGAATAATGAAGTTTGATGGAAAAGGATTATTTTGGCTGCTGTCTTGATTGGACTGGAAATATACAGAATCTATAGGAGCATCTCTGGGCTGGGAAGTCATTATTCAGTGGTCCTTTCCTACCTAAGGTTTGTTGATTAAGCTGCTCTCTCCCCTGAGGCTGCGTTCCTATTTCAGAGGCTGATCTGTGTAAAGGGGATTAAGTATTACAGGAGCATTCTAGGCTATTAAGCATAACACTATTCTGATGATGTTTGCATTCAACTGTGGCTTGGAGTAATCACGGAGATAAGAGCCCTTAAGAAAAGTCTCTCATTAGCACACTTATCCACAGGGGTTCTACAGATAACAATTCTTCGTGAAATGTAGCCAGGTTACTGGTTTTTGGCTAACAATCTATCAGCAAGGGTGCTGTGAAAATATAACTCGGATGTAAAGAAAGCAGTCATTTCCCTAGCAATCTGCTGTGCGTAGCAAATTGGGACCATTCTGTCTCTTCTCCATCTAAGATACTGGCACCAGTTTCCCAAAAGGTTTGATGTGCCCGACCTTATCAACAGTCACGGAGAAAGTAATGAGGCTACAGCTGCCTTGTGGCAGTTGGAATCTTTTTGGAAAAACTTTCCATACCCAACCTGTTGGAATATCATCACCAGAGAACACAGACGGATGACAGGACATCAGTACCAGAGATGATAAAGCTACATGGATTTACTGATGTGGTAGATTACAAATCCTTTGCAGGTCCTTCCATCAAGAGATGAAATCTAAGGACTTTCCTTGTGGTCCAGTGTCTAAGACTCCATGCTCCCAATGTGGTAGGACCCAGGTTCGATCCCTGGTCAGGGAACTAGATCCCACATGCCACAAATAAAGATCCCACATGCTGTGATGAAGACCCGGTGCAGCCAAACAAAACTTTTTAAAAAAGAGATGAAATCTATCTCACCCCTTCCTGCCGGACTGGCCTTGTGACTTGCTTTGACTAATAGAATATCAGAGAGGTGATGTATGATTTCCAAGCCTAGGCCACAAGAGGTCTTGTCCCTTCTGTTCTTGTTCTGGTGGAAGGCTTCCATGGCTATGAGCCCAGGCTAGCCCACTAAAAGACAAAACTATGTAGAACAGAGGTGAAGCATCCTAGCTGAGACTCCCTAGGTCAACTATCCTCCGGCTGCCCCACCAGGACTGCCGGTTCACTGAACGACTCACTGATATGACCCGTATTGTGAGAGGCCTCTTACAATCCAGCCTTGTATATTGGTTTACCTGTCTCCTACAGGAGTTTTGTTGTTCAGTCACTCAGTCATGTCCAACTCTTTCAGACCTCATAGACTGCAGCATGCCAGGCTCCCCTGTCCTTCAGTATCTCCTGGAGTTTGCTCAGATGCATGTCCAGTGAGTCAGTGATGTCATTCAACCATCTCATCCTCTGTTGCCCACTTTTCCTCTTGCCCTCAATCTTTCCCAGCATCACGGTCTTTTCCAATGGGTCGGCTCTTTGCATCAGGCCAAAGTATTGGAGCTTCAGCTTCAGCATCAGTCCTTCCAATGAATATTCAGGGTTGATTTCTTTTAGGATTGACTGGTTTGATCTCCTTGCAGTCCAAGGGACTCTTAAGAGTCTTCTCCAGCATCACAATTCGAAAGCATCAGTCTTCGGCATCAGTCATCTTTATGGTCCAACTCTCACATCTGTACATGACTACTGGAAAAACCATAGCTTTGACTATACAGACCTTTGTTGGCCAAGTGACATCTCTGCTTTTTAAATAAGCTGTCAAGGTTTGCATAGCTTTCCTTCTAAGGAGCAAGCGTTTCATACAGGAGTGCAGACCAGCAATGCTAGGAGTTACCTGTCTTTTTCTCAGTAAGTTTCTGACTGCTTTCCTGGAAATACACTGCATCCAAGAGCCGGAAGCTGAAACTTCAGTTTTGCTGAAACTCCAGTACTTTGGCCACCTGATGTGAAGAACCAACTCATTGGAAAAGACCCTGATGCTGGGAAAGATTGAAGGCAGGAGGAGAAGGGGACAACAGAGGATGAAATGGTTGGGTGGCATCACTGACATGATGGACATGAGTTTGAGTAAACTCCCGGAGTTGGTGATGGACAGGTGTACTGTAGTCCATGGGGTCGCAAAGAGTCGGACAGGACTGAGCGATGGACCTGAACTGAACTGGAGGGTCAGAAATCCTCCCAGAGTCTCAGGAGAGTGATATTTCACATGGAGTCCACAGGAAGCTCATCCGACGGCCGGTTTTAAGGGCCTTAACCCTTGCTGATGGAACAGTGCTGTGGGGGTGGAGGGGGTCTTGCATGGAGTTTAGGGAACTCCTGAGCCCAGTTTCGGTGGATTTCCTTCTTTCAGGCTTTGTTGATTGCACGTCCATTTCTCCACCTCACAGTGACGATTCTAAGAATTTTGGGGTCTTGGACATCTTTGAAAATGGATGAGTTCTCTGCACCCTTTCCCAAGGAAAGAAATGTGCATAGTTACTTTCAAAACAAAAATTTTGCTTACAGTTTATAGGGGTGGGGAGAGGGGAGGGGCTGGAGGTAGGAAGAACCCCAGGGAGTTAAAATAGCAGGATTAGTGTAATTGGTTTCTCTGTTTAAAAAAAGTCAGAAAGCTCCATTGGAATTAACTTCTTAAATTCCCTCCATTGCTTAAAAAAATCCTTTGGGTTGTAAATGAAGCCTTTATCAATCAAGTTAGTCAACACAATGTGGGCTTTGAGAGCAAAATGAGGGACTGCAAGCTATCATCAAACACAAAGGAAAGCCCAGGGTGTATCCTGCCTGATTCTTTTAGAAAAGAGGGAAAATGACTATTTCTGGCTGTGGGGAAGAGCTTTTCCATTCATCAAGAAATTGAAACAAAGAGAGAGCCCTGAGGCTTTTGGGGGTAGGAGGGAGGTGGGTATTGGTCTCATTAAGATTTGGGTTTCTCCAAGAGTACTCTATAGGAAGTGGCAGGAACATCTCAGAACTCAGTTCTCCCCCTCTGTGAATCCATTCCAGGCTCTCTGAGGAGCTCTGCTGGCCTTACATCACCTGAGCTACCATAGGCAAGGAGTCCAGCCTGTGTAGTAGTAGGCGGTGTGTTGAGTTCCAGAACTAACCCCTTTGCTCTCCCCTAAATCCTTACTAGCAAAGGGTAGTAGAGAGGGAATAATTTGTACTTATAATTTTAAATAAAAATGTACTAATAATTACCAAAATCATTTTTATTTGTACTTACATTTAAGGACCTTCACATTCCAAGATGTCTGGCTCTAGGTCAGTGATCACGTTATCGTGACTATCTTGGTCATGAAGATCTTTTTTGTACAGTTCTTCTGTGTATTCCTGCCACCTCTTCTTAATATCTTCTGCTTCTGTTAGGTCCACACCATTTCTGTCCTTTATCGAGCCCGTCTTTGCATGAAATGTTCCCTTGGAATCTCTAATTTTCTTGAAGAGGTCTCTTGTTTTTCCTATTCTGTTGTTTTCCTCCATTTCTTTGCATTGATCACTGAGAAAGTCTTTCTTATCTCTCCTTGCTATTCTTTGGAACTCTGCATTCAGATGCTTATATCTTTCCTTTTCTCCTTTGCTTTTCATCTCTCTTCTTTTCACAGCTATTTGTAAGGCCTCCTCAGAGAGCCATTTCGCTCTTTTGCATTTCTTTTCCATGGGGATGGTCTTGGTCCCTGTCTCCTGTACAATGTCACGAACCTCTGTCCAGAGTTCATCAGGCACTCTATCTATCAGATCTAGTCCCTTAAATCTATTTCTCACTTCCACTGTATAATCATAAGGGATTTGATTGAGGTCATATCTGAATGGTCTAGTGGTTTTCCCTACTTTCTTCAATTTAAGTCTGAATTTCGCAATAAGGAGTTCATGATCTGAGCCACAGTCAGCTCCTGGTCTTGTTTTCGTTAACTGTATACAGCTTCTCCATCTTTGGTTGCAAAGAATATAACCAATCTGATTTCGGTGTTGACCATCTGGTGATGTCCATGTGTAGAGTCTTCTCTTGTGTTGTTGGAAGAGGGTGTTTGCTATGACCAGTGCGTTCTCTTGACAAAACTCTATTAGCCTTTGCCCTGCTTCATTCCGTGCTCCAAGGCCAAATTTGCCTGTTACTCCAGGTGTTTCTTGACTTCCTACTTTTGCATTCCAGTCCTCTGTAATGAAAAGGACATCTTTTTTTGGGTGTTAGTTCTAAAAGGTCTTGTAGGTCTTCATAGAACCGATTAACTTCGGCTTCTTGGGCTTAACTTGGGCTGGAAGAAGCACAAGCTGGAATCAAGATTGCCGGGAGAAATATCAATAACCTCAGATATGCAGATGACATTACCCTTATGGCAGAAAGTGAAGAGGAACTCAAAAGCCTCTTGATGAAAGTGAAAGAGGAGAGTGAAAAGGTTGGCTTGAAGCTCAACATTCAGAAAAGAAAGATCATGGCATCTGGTCCCATCACTTCATGGCAAATAGATGGAAAAACAGTGGAAACAGTGTCAGACTTTATTTTTTTGGACTCCAAAATCACTGCAGATGCTGATTGCAGCCATGAAATTAAAAGACGCTCGCTCCTTGGGAGGAAAGTTATGACCAACCTTGATAGTATATTAAAAAGCAGAGACATTACTTTGCCAACCAAGGTCTGTCTAGTCAAGGCAATGGTTTTTCCCGTGGTCACGTATGGATGTGAGAGTTGGACTGTGAAGAAAGCTGATCGCCGAAGAATCGATGCTTTTGAACTGTGGTGTTGGAGAAGACTCTTGAGAGTCCCTTGGACAGCAAGGAGATCCAACCAGTCCATTCTAAAGGAGATCAATCCTGGGTGTTCATTGGAGGGGCTGATGCTGAAGCTGAAACTGCAATACTTTGGCCACCTCATGCGACGAGTTGACTCACTGGAAAAGAGTCTGATGCTGGGAAAGGTTGGGGGCGGGAGGAGAAGGGGACGACGGAGAATGAGATGGTTGGATGGCATCACCGACTCTGTGGACATGAGTTTGAGTGTACTGCGGGAGTTGGTGATGGACAGGGAGGCCTGGCGTGCTGTGATTCATGGGGTCGCGGAGAGTCGGACACGACTGAGCGACTGAACTGAACTGAACATTTAAGGACCAGTCTGTTTTTTAAAATGTTATCCCAGCTAAAGAGGAATTTTAGGTCAAGAGTAAAATTCTCTTGTTTTTGTTTAGTCACTAAGTAGTGTCCAACTCTTTTTCAACCCCATGGACTGCAGCCCACCAGGCTCCTCTGTCCTAGGATTCTCCAGGCAAGAATACTGGAGTGTGTAGCCATTTCCTTCTCCAGGGGATCTTCCCGACCCAGGGATAGAGTCTGAGTCTCTTGCATTGGCAGGCAGATTCTTTACCACTGAGCTAGCAGGGAAGCCCTTTAAAATTAATTCAAATAGCTACACAACAATTCCATTTACCGTCTTTCATGTTAAATGATAAACTGAGGCATATTAAGAATTTCGAGAGTTAAATTGATCAACATCCATTCCAATCTGTTTGGTACCAAACCAGAAGCAGATAGGAGACCTTATTTGGCAAAGCCTGGTTGGCTGTTTGTGATCAGTTGTCCTCAGGTTTCTATTTCTCTACCTTGAGGTGTTCAAAAGATCAGATTTTGGTTTGCTTACTTAGGTAGCCAAGACATTAGAACCACCTCTGTCTAACAGCATCTTTGTTCAATGAATTTAGCACTCTGCTAAACTGTTCTGGGGTTCTTTAATACATAAGAGCTTTAGAAAATACTTTTCCTCATGTCCCTGTTGGAGATTGAATTATCACAGCCAACTTTTGAGAGATGCTACTTTAACAAAATACCTGGAGAGAGTCAGTCTTGAAGCAAACTGGCAGTTCTTGACACTAGTGAACCTAGTTGATTAGAGTATGTTTGCTTTCAGATAGCATCTAAAATTAGAAGCAGATTCTCCACTAGAGGCTGAGTCAAGGGACATTGGACAAATCTGATGCTAATCAAGCAGTTCTTCCAGGATGATTCCAGTTGGTTTAGACTTTCCCCACCACCTCTATAACCTGAACATTTGTCTATGTCTGTACATTTAAAAAATCTAGGGAAGCTTCAAATCCAAAGAGAGTCTTCTAAAACTACTTTGGACTTCAAAACACTTGAAGAAAATGGCTACTTTAAAAAAATGCTGGGAATTGGTCAAAAAGAGTTAGAATTTGAGATGGACACACAGCCCTTATTCATATGTGCATTTATGACATTAATAATACACTTTTCATGAGGTCTCAGATACATAGGAAGTGGCTGACAAAGATTATGAAAATCAATGGTAATAACAACCAGACAAAAAATCTTAAACATAAAAAAAAACCCCATCAGAATGACTTAAAGCCTTTCAAATGTACTAGACAAGTCATTTTCATTTTTAGAAAAAGAAAAAAATTTTAGTGATAAAGTATCTGAGCTAGATTGATGCAAATTTAGACATTCCAGGAATGCAAATGACAATTCTTAGTAATTCATTTGACTTAAAATGTTATTTTCTCTATTTCTGTATTGGAAAGTCCAAAAGGAATCCAGGACATAGTGAAAGCTCCTTTTTTTTAAAGCATTTTGAGTTGAGCATTTTCTATGCTTCTGCCTATGTGTTAGAAAATCAAACTCAAGCAGGGCGGCAGCCTAGGGCTTAGAAGGGATAGAGTTAGGAAGACCCTCTCCTGGATCTTGTTTTAGGCCAATGCAGGTTCAATCTCTGGGTTGGAATGATCCCCTGGAGCAGAACATGGCAACCCACTCTAGCATTCTTGCCTGGAGAATCCCACTCACACATTGGCTGCAGTCCATAGAGCTGCAGTGCAGGGTCGGACGCAACTGAAGCAACTTAGCATACCACGCAGGTACATTTCCTACTTGCAGGGGCAAATCTTTAACTGCTCCAGTTTAATGTCCACCATAGCATGGAGGTTATGGGAACATTCCTGGTCCAAGGCTATTTCTATTGTAGGACACCACAGGCAAGGGAACAAAAGTTTTTTCCTACGTCCATCTTAGGTTCGCAGGTCCTGTAATTAGATTAACAAAAACAGATTAACCAAGAAAGACAGATGGAAGTTTATTAACAGCTGCATTGAACGTACACATGGGGCTACTCAATAGGGGTGGTTAGAACTGTGCTTATACAGCATCTTTTAGCAACATTTTTTATGTAGATTCCTCTGGACTGATCAGGGTCTGGTGAGTAACTTCTATCTTTCCCTAGACAGCTTCCCTAGTGGCTTAGATGGTAAAGAAACTGCCTGTAATGCGGGAGACCTGGGAAGCCATGAGGCAGGGTGGAAAAAAAATAAAAAATTACATGTTAATCCTGATTCATATGCTGACCTCCAGTGTGACCTTGGACAGGTCAGTTTCTCTCTCAGAGGCTCAGTTTCCTGAACTTAAAATGAGGATATAAATAGTGTTTACAGTATTAACAAATAATAAATGAATGGGATAATGTCTGTGAAAATGCTTTCTAAACCATCACTGCTGTACAAGTTATAGCCCTACTGATTTTTATTAATCTATATTTTGGTAGGGAGGTAGAGGAAATTTGGAGAGAAGGATATAGATAGATTTTCACATTTGTGTATGTGTGTATGTGCCTGTATTCATGAGTTTGTAAAATACACACCAAAGTAATTAAAGGAGATAGTTTGTACACTTTTTATTAATAAGTAAAAATAATCACTGTAGTTATGACTATTGATCTCTATTCTTTCTATCAGTAATTAGATTGTAGGGCCTGATGTCTGTTCAAATCATGGAATGTTAGAAACGTGCCTTTCAAATAACTATACGACCCTAAGTTGTTTTTAGCTTTATTGGAAAATATGTTCTCCTTCTTCCAGCCTTTTCTCTTCAGTTATTGCCCAGTCCTTCCAAACCCCTAACGTCAGGTAATCGCCCTTATTCTGGTACTGGTAGATGCTACTGATTCATAGGGAAAGACTTTGATCTGCACCACCATGGAGTAAATAACCATCCAAGTTGTGGCTTCCAATTTCAGTTACTTTCAGCTTGTGCATTTGGATGAATCACTACACTTAAGTTTAACCCTATGAAAGTTGGTTGAGGAATGTTTTCATCATGTTTATAGAATACATGACTGAGTGTTCTTAGAAGATCTATTTTGGACTGTTGCCCAGCTACATTTACATTGCTGCTTGAAAGAATTCCGCTTCTCAGATGGTCTGATGTATTCATGGCATCTGGAGGAATATGGTTTTTGAAAGCTCTTGGATCCTCTAATTTTCACAGACGGTAGTGTGTGTTTCCTGCTTGTGCCCAGTAAATGTAGAAAGCTGGGGAAAATCCTAGGTTTTATAATTTGGCACTGGCGAACCGATGTCCCCACCCCCGATATCCATTATATGTCGGTTTCCCTGGTGCAACTACTTCCAACATGGCCAACTGCAGGATGCCATCACGTTAACCATGGACTCTGTAGAGCAGCTACAAGCTGTCTCCAGCGCGCCACTGAGACCATAAAATTTACTTAGTCATCACTTTTCTAAAAGGAAAGGCAAGAAGAGGAGTGGAGATAGTGGCTGTGTTTGGTCTGAGCTCTTTGGCATACGTATAAGAAAGACGTATGAGTCATTCTTCACAATAATTAGTCCAGGAAAACTCAGTGTAGGATGCTTTTACCTATTGGTCTATTACTTTTGCTCCATTAAGTCTTTTCTAACCTTGAAGAATCTCTAAAAAAGATCTGTTTATTAGAGATGATAGTATAGATATTGTTTCAGTTCAGTTCAGTTCAGTCGCTCAGTCGTGACCGACTCTTTGCGACCCCATGAATCACAGCACACCAGGCCTCCCTGTCCATCACCAACTCCCGGAGTTCACTCAAACTCATGTCCATCGAGTCGGTGATGCCATCCAGCCATCTCATTCTCTGTTGTCCCCTTCTCCTCCCGCCCCCAATCCTTCCCAGCATCAGAGTCTTTTCCAGTGAGTCAGCTCTTCGCATGAGGTGGCCAAAGTATTGGAGTTTCAGCTTTAGCATCAGTCTTTCCAATGAACACCCAGGATCGATCTCCTTTAGAATGGACTGGTTGGATCTCCTGGCAGTCCAAGGGACTCTCAAGAGTCTTCTCCAGCACCACAGTTCAAACTTTTGTTTAAAAAAAAATCAGACTAACACATAAGAGTGTATGAAAATACAACTCATCAAAATTTATGTAGGCAACAAAAAACTGTGGCTGAGGGAATTGAATAGTGTTGAAGGCATGTGTTGGAAAAGAATACAGATCTAGAATCAATAATATAAGCTCCCACTTTAGGAAACTGGGGGCAGAGGGGAAGGAAAACTAAATCCAAAGAAAGCCAAAGCAAATAAATAAAAATTAGAAAGCTGAAGAATGATGCTGAAAACAGAACATCAACAGAGAATATCAACAAAACCAAAAACTGGTTCTTTGAAAAGATCAATACAACTGATAAAACTCTATCTGGACTAGCCAAGAAAAAAGAGAGAACTCAGAAATCAGTAATATCAGAAATGAAAGAAGGGCCATCACTACTGATCCTATGGACATTAAAAGAGTATGAAAGGAATATTATGAGCCATTCTATGCCCCTAAATTTGATAACCTAGGTGAAATAAACCAATTCCTTGAAAAGACACAGTCTGCCAAAACTCATACATGGATCGATAAGTTGAATATCCCTATATCAATTATAGAAATTGAATCAATAATTAATAAATTTCCCAAACATAAAGGATTAGATCTAAATGGTTTTACTGGAAAATTATATCAATTTTTATGGGGGGAAATGAAACCAAGTCTCTACAGTATCTTCCAGAGAAAGGAAGCACTGGACATACTTTGTAACTGATTTCATGAGGTCAGTATTCCCTGAAAACAAAACCAAAGACATTACTAGGAAGGAAACTACAGACCAATATCTCTCATGAATATAGCTGCAAAAATCCTTAATGAGATATTAAATAAATCAAATCCAACAAAGTATAAAAAGAATTCTTCAGCATGCTCGAATGAGATTTATCCCAAGTGGTTAAGGCTCACTCAATGTTCAAAAATCAATTAATATAATCATTTACATCAACATACTGAAGAAGAAAAATATAGGATTATATTAATAGAGGCAGAAAATGCATTTGACAAAATCCAGCACACCGTTCGTCATAAATCTCTCATCATGGTTAATGGTGAGATACCAGGTGTCTTTCCCCTTAGAGCAGGAATAAGGGAAGGCTGCCTCCTCTCACCATTCATAGTCGTTATTATGCTTGAAGTGCTGCTGCTGCTAAGTCGCTTCAGTCGTGTCCGACTCTGTGCGACCCCATAGACGGCAGCCCACCAGGCTCCGCCATCCCTGGGATTCTCCAGGCAAGAACACTGGAGTGAGTTGCCATTTCCTTCTCCAATGCATGAAAGTGAAAAGTGAAAGTGAAGTCGCTCAGTCACGTTCGACTCTTAGCAACCCCATGGACTGCAGCCTACCAGGCTCCGCCATCCCTGGGATTCTCCAGGCAAGAACACTGGAGTGGGTTGCCATGGCCTTCTCTGCTTGAAGTGCTAGTTAATACAATAAACCAAGAAAAGGAAACAAAAGGTATGCAGACTGGTAGGAGTAAATAAAGCTGAAAACTAAAGTTGTTCACAGATAACATAATTTTTACATAGAAAATTTCTATATAATAAAAATTAAAAAATCTCCTAGAACTAATAAGCATTTACAGCAAGGTTGTAGGGTATATAGAAGGTTAACATACACAGGTCAATTGGTTGCATATATGTCAACAGTGTACATTTGGAATTTGAAATATAAACACAGCACTTGTTTGCAGTTGCTAAGTCATGTTCGACTCTTTTCATCCTAATGGACTATAACTGGCCAGGCTCCTCTGTCCATAGGATTTTGCAGGCAGGGATGCTGGAGTGGATTGCCATTTCCTTCTCCAGGGGATCTTAACCACCCAGGGGTCAAACCCCCGTGTCTCCTGTTTTGGCAGGGGGCTTCTTTACCGCTGAGCCACCACAGAAGCCCCTAAAACAACACTACAATAGTACAAAAAATGAGATACTCCACAGGGAGTTCCCTGTGGTCCAGTGGTTAGGACTTGGTGCTTTCACTGCCATGGCCCAGGTTCAATCCCTGGTCGGGGAACTAAGGCCCTGCATTCCTGGGCACAAGGCAAAATCAAATTTTTAAAAAAGAAACAAACAAAAAAAGCCTCTTAAAACTTGCCAATAAGAAAATGTGTGTGCTAAGGTGCTTCAGTCATCTCTGACCCTAACAGACTACCCAATTTAAGAAATGGGCAAAAAATCTGAACTTACACCTCATTGAAGAAGATATATGGATGGCAAATAAGTATCTGAAAAGACAATATCATATGTCATTAGGAAATTGCCAAATTAGAACCACAGTGAGGTACCATGACACCCCTATTGGAACAATCAATATCCAAAATACCAGAAACGTCAGATGCAGTGAGAATGACGAACCGCAGAGCCTCTCATTCATTGCTGGTGGGAGCACTAAATGGCACAGTCTCTCTGGAAGACAGTTTAGCAGTTTCTTCCAAAACAAAACAGGCTCTTACCATATGATCCACCAATGGCACTCCTTAGTATTTACCCAAATGAGTTGAAACCAACATCCACACAAAAACCCGCACACAAAGAGTATATCAGCTGAATTAATAATTTTTGAAACTTGGAAGTGATCAAAATGCCCTTCAGTAGGTGAATGGATAAACAAGCTGTGGCACACCCATGCAATCAAATATTATCCAGTGATAAAAAGAAATGAGTTCTCAAGCCAGAAAAAGATACAGAGGGATTTTGAATACATATTGCTATTGAAATGAAGTAAGAGAAGCCAGTCTGAAAAGGCTACAGGCTGTATGATTTTAACTATGTGACATTCTGGAAAAGGCAGTTACAGAGCCAATAAAAAGGTCAATGGTTGCAAAGAGTTTCCATGGGGGCGGAAGTGAAGGAATAGGAGGCGCGCTGGGGATTTTTAGGGCAGTGAAGCTATTCTCTATGATGCTGTCATGGTGGATACATGACATTATGCATTTGTCAAAACCCATAAGACTATACAACACAGAGTGTGAACCCTGAGGCAACCTATCAGTTCAGTTCAGTTGCTCAGGCATGTCCGACTCTTTGCGACCCCATGGACTGCAGCACGCCAGGCTTCCCTGTCCATCACCAACTCCCAGAGCTTACTCAAACTCATGTCCAGTGAGCCGGTGATGCCATCCAACCATCTCATCCTCTGTCGTCCCCTTCTCCTCCTGGCTTCAATCCCTCCCAGCATCAGGGTCTTTTCCAATGAGTCAGCTCTTCTCATCAGGTGGCCAAAGGATTGGAGCTTCAGCTTCAGCATCAGTCCTTCCAATGAATATTCAGGACTGATTTCCTTTAGGATGGACTGGTTGGATCTCCTTGCAGTCCAAGGGACTCGCATGAGTCTTCTCCAACACCACAGTCCAAAAGCATCAACTCTTTGGTGCTCAGCTTTCTTTATGATCCACCTCTCACATCCATACATGACTACTGGAAAAACCATAGCTTTGACTAGACGAATTTTTGTCGGCAAAGTAATGTCTCTGCTTTTTAATATGCTGTCTAGGTTTGTCATAGCTTTTCTTCCAAGGAGCAGGTGTCTTTTAATTTCATGGCTGCAGTCACCATCTGCAGTGATTTTGGAGCCCCCCAAAATAAAGTCTGTCACGGTTTTCATTGTTTCCCCATCTAATTGCCAGAAGTGATGGGACCAGATACCATGATCTTAGTTTTTTGAATGTTGAGTTTCAAGCCAGCTTTTTCACTCTCCTCTTTCACTTTCATCAAAAAGCTCTCCAGTTCCTCTTCCCTTTCTGCCATAAGGGTGGTGTCATCTGCATATCTGAGGTTGTGCGCTTTAGTTCTTTAGTTAATAATAATGTATTGGCACTACACTGTGCTTTTAAAGTAGGGGGTGTGGGTTTGAACCCTAGTTGGGAAAGTGAGGTCCCACATTCCACTTGGCCAAAAAAATGTATCAATATTGGTTTATCAGTTGTAACAAATATACCATACTAACGAAAGCTAATAATAAGAGAAACTTTGTGTATGTGGTTGGCCAGAAGGGGCATCTGGGGGAACTCTGGTTGAAATTTTGAAACTTGGCTAAGAACGTAAAATGTACTAACTTTAAAAATGCAAAGTAGACTAATACCCAGAAGTGTATTTTTTTTTCCTCCTGGAGCAGAGGTTGGCAAACGTTTTCAGTAAAGAATCAGATGGTGAGTACTTCAGGCTTGTGGGCCACGTGGGACTCTATCATTTCCTCTCCTCACTTCTTTCTCTTCCTTCCTTTTTCTTCTTAAACAATATTCTTAGCCTACAGTCTGGGCCCAAGATCCCTAGTTTACTAACTTCTGCCCTAGAACATTTTCTTTCTTTTCTTAGTCTTGACCAGACCCATCCACATTTCCCCGCCTCCTTCTTTCTACTCTCATCTCCGTTTGAAATAGAAACCTGTGATATTTAAGTCCTCTCCACGTGGTGTGATTTCCCCTATGATTTGCCATGCTTATAAATAGGGTAATTTCCAAAGCTTAGTAAGAAAAATGAAGAGTCAAGAATTAACTTACTGGCCTGAAGTAAAAGAAAGGGTATTTTTTTGTTTGTTTTCGGATTTTTCAGCTCCTCTCACCAAGATTTGGAATATTAATCTAGAGAAGAAATGTACTGCAGGTATTGGATTTACCTTGTGCCTGCTGAGAATACTTTATTCAAGATAAATTTTCATTACAAATATTTTAGTAAAAACATTATCAAAACAAGATTAAAGACAATAAAAATAATGAAAAGGTAATTCTATAATCTAAGCAAGGTTTGGTTTGCATATTAATTTCTAATTGTATACACTGGCTTACTTTTTGTGTATTCCTATTTCTTTGTATTTTGTTAATTTTTACTTGTTATTTTATCATAGAAAATATTTCCAATTTTTACATAGTCTTTAAAAATTATTTTAATATATGAGTCCATCATATATATTACAAATATTATTATATTCTACCATAATATAGTAAAGAGTTCCCATAGCTTGGGAATTATTTATGTTGCAATAAGATAGCATTACCAACCCAATGGACATGGACTTGAGCAAACTCCAGGAGATAGTGGAGGACAAGGAGCCGTGTGCTGTGGTCCATGAGGTTGCAAAGAGTCAGACATGACTTAGCGACTGAACAAGAGCAACAAAACATTTAAATACCTACATCTTTTTGCTTAGCTGAATTACTTTCTTGTGATAAATTACTGGAAGTAAAGTAGCCATCCGTTCTGTTCCGTTCAGTCGCTCAGTCGTGTCCGACTCTTTGCGACCCTGTGGACTGTAGCCTACCAGGCTTCTCTGTCCATGGGATTCTCCAGGCAAGAATACTGGAGTGGGTTACCATCTCCATCTCCAGGGGATCTTCCCGACTGAATATGATTATTATATTTGTCATTTATACTGCATGCTTCTATATTCCTTGAGGGACAGGTAATGTATTTTTTTACTAAAAATTTTAAGGATTAAATTTAGGGAAACAATTTAAATGTGAAATTAACTACTAGCTCTAAGAATCACTTTTGAGCATTTAATGAGTGCTTGCTATGCGCCAAAGATAAATAACCCTTGAACTCTGCCCTCAGTGTATGTAGTCTAGTGAGAGTAGAGTCACGACTGGGATGTGAAATACATTTTATTTTTATTTATTTATTTTTTGTTTGTGTGGAACTTGAAGGATGTGAAATAAATTTTAAAAGGTACCAAAAAACTCAGCTATCAAAATAAATAATATTTTAATGCACTATATTAAAAAATTGACTTGGCAAACCATGGCTCATGGGCTGTCTCCTTGTTTATATAAATAAAGTTTTATTGGAACCAGGGCCATGATTAGGGTAGGGAAAGTGAGCAAAGTTGTGCAAGGGCAGGTTGGATTTTGTTGTTATTTACAATTGCAATGTTTTGTTATCATGTAGTTTTTCATTTAATTTTAGTTTATAAATAATGTATTAAAACACATTATTTATCTTGATAACTGAGGTGTTTTTTTGTATCCTCTTAAGTTTTTTTCCTCAAGTCAAATACCTCACTCATTACTCACATCCTAGTCTTGCCTTTGGGGTGGAGATGAAAGAAACAGATAATCGGAACCTTAGTGAAAGACGTTGGGTGTTATAAAGTTTGTGTGTATGCATGTGTTTTCCAATGGTGATGGTTTATATTTAACTACCCACAAGGACCATGGTGCTAAGCAACATGAAATATGAGCCGCCCCTGGGAAAGGATGCTGTGTCATCTAGAATCAGCAAAGAGAGCTCTGGTTTACCATCAACATAGGTTGCAACCATGCTTACACCTGCGTAGCATCAGTTGGGCTTCCCCAGTGGCTCAACAATAAAGAATCTTCCTGCAATGCAGGAAATGCGGGTTTGATCCTTGTGTTGGGAAGATCCCCTGGAGAAGGACATGGCAACCCACTCCAGTATTCTTGCCTGGGAAAGGGACAGAGGAACCTGTTGGGTACAATCCATGGGGTCACAAAGAGTCAGACACGAGGTAGTGACTGAACAACAGCATCAGTTACATAGCCTGAAAATCTAGGCCAACCATTGCCACTTAATAAGGACCACTGGCACTTTTTGATTGACTGGCTTGTATAATCTTTATTGTTCCTTAATGCATTAAACATATTACTGTGTTCTTTAAAAGGAACTATAATAGTGGGAAGGATTCATGCTACGTGTGTTTTAAAAGCCAGGTCACTAAAGTATGCATAAGGCTCATCCTGTCAGAGATTACTGCCTGCCAGAGTATAATCAGAAAATCCTTCCTTGTCTAAAAATTGGTTTAAGAAATCGTTTCCAAGTTTGCTAGAAAAATGAAAAATTTTTCTCAAAGTCCAAATACAGCAGACTCTAAGTTGGGTGATAAGTATCTGGTCCTTCCTTAAACATATTTTCCTTCTGCTGCTGCTGCTAAGTCACTTCAGTCGTGTCCGACTCTGTGTGACCCCAGAGACGGCAGCCCACCAGGCTCCCCCGTCCCTGGGATTCTCCAGGCAAGAACACTGGAGTGGGTTGTCATTTCCTTCTCCAGTTCATGAAAGTGAAAAGTGAAAGTGAAGTCGCTCAGTCGTGTCTGACTCCTAGCGACCCCATGGACTGCAGCCCACCAGGCTCCTCCATCCATGGGATTTTCCAGGCAAGAGTACTGGAGTGGGGTGCCATTGCCTTTTTCCTTCTGCTGCTGCTGCTGCTAAGTCACTTCAGTCGTGTCCAACTCTGTGCGACCCCATAGACAGAAGCCCACCAAGCTCCCCCTTCCCTGGGATTCTCCAGGCAAGAACACTGGAGTGGGTTGCCATTTCCTTCTCCAATGTGTGAAAGTGAAAGTGAAGTCGCTAAGTCGTGTCCTACCCTTAGCAACCCCACGGACTGCTTAATTTATGGTAAAATCAATTTCAGGAAATGCTGAAAAATAAATCCTAAGTACAGCTACTCTTCCACTTTTTCCCAGACATTCATTGGGACATAAGACTATAAATACCTAGGATGTTTGTAGAAAGATCAAAGCATTAACACAAGAACATTTAGGCCAGTGTTCTGTAATTAAAAAGATAATTAGTGGTGATATTTCTTTAGTACCTGTGATGAGGTTCTTGTCATTCTACAATTCAATAAATATATGAAATCTGGGCTCTATGTGAACTTTGAGAAACAGAAACTGATTTTTTTAAAAAAGGGCAAAATATTGTGATAGTCGTCATAATGGATCATTATGAAAGAAGAAATATCTTGTGTTTGAACAGATGTAGAAGCAAGTCACTTCAGATCCATTCTAAGGTTTTGTTGTGTTTCTGGGAAACAAGACATTCACCACCAGGTTTTGGATTCCTGAGTGCTCGCTGCTGGCTCCCAGTGTCTTGAGGTGAATGGATGTGGTTGAATTAGAAAGTCAGTGGAGGGAAGAATCAGCCTGCCCAGTCCCCAGACGGGAAACGGCAAGGAGATTAAAGATGGGCTGGTGTCAGTTGTGGGCTTCCCCTAGGCTGTGAGAACAAATAGAACACATAATTAATATTCTTCCTGCAGCTTGTGGAAGGCCTTTAGGCAGAACATCAGCGTTCATTTTGCTATCTATATTCAAGCTGCATTTTGATGCATGATATTTTGGGAAAATGGGGAGCGTTGCATAAGCTGGGATCATCTGTAAACAAATGTCAGGTTTCTAAATAGGAGGAGAGTCCATAGGGGGTTGTTCTGTAATTCAAGGCCAACCTGCTCAACCAGGAGACGTGGAGAAGCGAAGAGGAGTGTGATTATTGGTGAAGAGTAGGAAGATGTTATTTTAAAAGGGACAGTTACTGTCTGGGCAATAGCCTGCTGACTGCTCAGTTCAATAAATATCTTTTGAGCACTTAAGCGCCCACCATGTTCTTTGTTATTAGCACCAGAATACGGAGATAAATAACAGGATTGCTGATCAATTTACAGTCTAATGCATACAGAAAAGAGGAAGGAGATTAATCACAGCAAAATTCAGAGCCCAGTGTCTAAACACCGAACTCAAGAGTTGCAAAGTTCTTTCCCACTTGCTTATGGCACTTACAACTGTCAGCCTATGGGACTCAAAAAGTTTGTGGGCAAAGTTTATTCCTTTGTTGACTGAAAAAACGAAAAGTACCACCTAAAGGTTGTGAAATATGTTTTAGTCATAGGACTTACTGAGGACTTAAGCCTAGGAGACAGCCTCTCAGACAGTGCTAAGGGACATTTTCAAAGAGATGAGGGAAGAGCCAGGATACACAGGAGTTTTTGCCAAAAAAACCCCAAAAACCCCAAACCAAAAAATCCAGGTAATCAGAATATCAAAAGATTACTATTAATTAAAGAAAACCAGATATTTCAAGTTAATGAATTTGGTGCTTGCTACGTATCGGATGGTGACTCAGCTATGTAAAAGACACTTGTTCCTTGGAAGGAAAGCTACAACAAACCTAGACAGCAGATTAAAAAGCAGAGACATTACTTTGCCAACAAAGGTCCATATAGTCGAAGCTATGGCTTTTCCTGTAGTCATGTGTGGATATGAGAGTTGGACCATGGAGAGGGCTAAGGACTAAAGAACTGATGCTTTCAAATTGTGCTGCTGGAGAAGACTCTTGTGAGTCCCTTGGACAGCAAGGAGATCAGACCCGTCAATCCTAAGGAAAATCAACCTTGAATATTTATTGGAAGGACTGATGTTGAAGCTGAAACTCAAATCCTTTGGCCACCTGATGCAAAGAGCTGACTCATTGGAAAAGACCCTGGACCCTGATGCTGGGAAAGATTGAGGGCGGGAGGAGAAGGGGGTGACAGAGGATGAGTTGGTTGGACAGCATCATAGACACAATGGACATGGGTTTGAGCAAACTCCAGGAGATGGTGAAGGATAGGGATGCCTGGCGTGCTGCAGTCCTTGGGGTCACAAAGAGTCTGTGAGACTGAACTCAGAGACTGAACAACGGCAACAAAATATATGGGAAGATGCAAGAGTTTGGCCTCACTGAAATCATCTGCTTGACGGCACTTTAACCGTCTGGGCTGGAGTCCTGCTTTTCTCCATCCTGAATCCCCTCAGGGTGCACAGTCGGGAGTGGCTACAGTTGCTGGTGGCTTCATGGTTACAACGTCCTTTGTGTACCGGTTTGGCAGGGGACACTCCTCATCCACACCTTCTTATTGTGTGTTTTATAAACGCAGGGGGGAAGTTCGGGGTTGGACTTAGCCCAGAGTCACTGCTCGTAAGCCATGGGAACCAACGTCCTGGTTGGTTCCACTGTGTTCCCTTGTGGATGAGGAAACTAAGACCTGGGCCCCGGTTCTGGAGTCTATATTCACCTACCTGTGTGCTCAGCCAGCAGTTTTGTATTTTGTATACAATGGTGAAACATTTGGGGATGAATGTTTAGCCTTATTTACATTTTATGAAGGTAGATTAGCTTAAAGATATAAAGCAATGCTGCAGTCCAAGGAGTCACAAAACTCGGACAGAAGTTAGTGATTGAATGACATTAACTATAAAACAAGGCACAGTCTCCCCACTGATGTGATTAATACGATTAAGTAACATGTTAACTGGCCTTCCCTGGTGACCCAGCAGTAAAGAATCCACCTGCCAATGCTTCAATGCAGTGACACGGGTTCAGTCCTGGGTTGGAAAGATCCCCTGGAGAAGGAAATGGCAATCCACTCCAGTATTCTTGCCTGGGAAATCCCATACACAGAGGAGCCTGGCAGGATCGCAGAGTCAGACATGACTAAACAACAACAACATGTTAACATAGTACTTTGCAGCTAGAACCAGGAAACTAGTTTCCATGGTTTATTGGCTGAGGGGTGTGTGTGTGTGTGTGTGGTGCGTGTGTGTGTGTGTGTGTATTCTCAGTCCCTCAGTCATGTCTGACTCTTTGCAATGCCATGGACTGCAGCCTGCCAGGCTTCTCTGTCCATGGGATTTCCCAGGCAAGAATACTGGAATGAGTTGCCATCTCCTCCTCCAGGGAATCTTTCCAAACCAGGGATCGAACCCACGTCCCCTGTGTCTCTTGCAGTGGCAGATGGGTTCTTTATCACTAGCACCACTAGTCAAACCTGGTTGCTTTCCCTTTACGTTTGTAAGGCTAAAACATTTTTAAACAAAAGGTTTAAAGCCAGCATCCAGAAATCTCATGAGTCCTGTCTGAAGCAGGTGGGGAAAGAATTTTAGGTCTCTCTCTGGCTGATCAGAGGTTAGTTCAAAATTATACTGTTTAATTCTGTCATAAGAGACAGTAGCCATTTGGTTTCAGACCTAGGAAGGTAGATGTATTAAGAATGTGTGTGTGTGTGTTTATTGGCAGTGTCTGTGAGTTAGATGTACACTCATCCCAGTTGTTGCTGCTGCTGCTAAGTCGCGTCAGTCGTGTCCAACTCTGTGTGACCCCATAGATGGAAGCCCACCAGGCTCCCCCGTCCCTGGGATTCTCCAGGCAAGAATACTGGAGTGGGTTGCCATTTCCTTCTCCAATGCATGAAAGTGAAAAGTGAAAGTGAAATCGCTCAGTCATGTCCGACTCTTAGCGACCTCATGGACTGCAGCCCACCAGGCTCCTCCATCCATGGGATTTTCCAGGTAAGAGTACTGGAGTGGGGTGCCATTGCCTTCTCCAGTCATCCCAATGCTGCTGTTGCTGCTGCTAAGTCACTTCAGTCATGTCCAACTGTGTGTGACCCCATAGACGGAAGCCCACCAGGCTCCCCCTTCCCTGGGATTCTCCAGGCAAGAACACTGGAGTGGGTTGCCATTTCCTTCTCCAATGTGGGCAAGTGAAAAGTGAAAGTGAAGTCTCTCAGTCGTGTCCAACCCTTAGCGACCCCACGGACTGCAGCCTACCAGGCTCCTGCATCCATGGGATTTTCTAGGCAAGAGTACTGGAGTGGCTTGCCATTGCCTTCTCCGAGTCATCCCAATAGGTGATGCTAAATCAGGTTCTTCATCTTATGGAAAGAGTCCCTTCATAGATTCAGCTCTCTTCTAGATCTAAAAAATTCTGTGAGCCTGTCATTCTATGTTGAGTTCCATAGTATGCTCAGCTCTTTTTATTTTTTCTGAGGTGGAGGGAGCGGGAGAAGGGAGTAGACTTAAAGGAAATCTAACTCTTTACACCATTTATCATCAGGAAGTTTATCAAGATGAGAGAGATTAACACATATGAAACAGCTATAAACAATGGAAGACAGTCTGTAATTAAATTGGCAATTATTTAAATACCTTAAGAATTCCAAAGGGCTGGGAATCTGTAGGACCTGGGAGTGACTAGGGAACATTCGAGGGAAGACATGGTCATGTAGAAATTTACCGGGGCAGAATTTGAGAGATGAAGATGTAAGCATTCCAAATTAATAAATACATGGTGCCTGAAAATGTATGTCTACATTCACCGTATATATATATATACGGTGAATAATATATATATATATATTCATTTATTTGTGTGTTTGTCACTTGTTTGTGTATTGTTTGTGAAATGCAAATTACCTATCATTTGTAGCATTTTTCTGTTTCGCCCACTTTGGCTCATGGCAGGAATGAAATGTATTGTTGTGACTTCAAGAAACACACAGACCAAATCCTACAATATAATGAATGGTTCTAACCTGGTTAATTATCTTCAGGTGTTGAAATATTACCAGGTTTCTTAAATCTAGGGGAAAATTCTGAGCCCTTGGTGTGGGATGTTTCCAGTTGAGAATGTCTTTTGTTTTCACCACCTGTTCCAATGCATAACTTCTTCTCTGGCCCCCTAACCCAAGCCCTCATGGGGGTGCCAGGTGGGAAAGGCTTTCTGGAGCTCACAGACACTGTTTCTCCCCTGAAGTACTTGTTTGTTTTGAACCTGTCCCCTTTCCTCAGAAAAAAATCCATGTGGTTTCCAGACACAACTTTGACCTCTAGGAAGCTGTATGTGTCTGTGTGTTTTAAGTCGCTTTGGTCGTGTCTGACTCTTTGCAATCCCATGGACTGTAGCCCGCCAGGTTCCTCTGTCCTTGGGGATTCTCCAGGCAAGAAGACTGGAGCGGGTTGCCATGCCGTCCTCCAGGGAATCTTCTGGACCCAGGGATGGAACTTGCATTTCTTAAGTCTCCCACACTGACAGGCGGGTACTTTACCACTAGTGCCACCTGGGAAGCCCAATAAACGGTAGCAGTTATTAAAGTATGATGACAAAACAAGTATTAATGCCATCGTGTTTAAATGTGAAAGGAATAATAATATGAATCACGTCTAATAATATGAATTAGTCTCTCAGTTGTGTCCAACTCTTTGCGATCCCATGGACTGTAGCCCCCCAGGCTCCTCTGTCCATGGATATTTCCAGGCAAGAGCACTGGAGTGGGCTGCCGTTCCCTTCTCCAGGACATCTTCCCTACTCAGGGATTGAAGCGGTTCTCCCACATCGCAGGCAGATTCTTTACTGTCTGAGCCACTAGGGATGCCCCCAGTATTGATATGATAATAACAAATGCTTAGAGTGTGCTGTGTTCAAAGTGCTGTGCTCAAGAGTTGTTCCTCTCTTAGCTCATTGCCTCTTCGTAATAATCCTATAAGGTGTCAGTTCAGTTCAGTTCAGTCGCTCAGTCGTGTCCGATTCTTTGCGACCCCATGAATCACAGCACGCCAGGCCTCCCTGTCCATCACCAACTCCCGGAGTTCACTCAAACTCATGTCCATCGAGTCGGTGATGCCATCCAGCCATCTCATTCTCGGTCGTCCCCGTCTTCTCCTGCCCCAAATCCCTCCCAGCATCAGACTCTTTTCCAGTGAGTCAACTCTTTCCATGAGGTGGCCAAAGTATTGGAGTTTCACCTTTAGCATCAGTCCTTCCAATGAACACCCAGGACTGATCTCCTTTAGAATGGACTGGTTGGATCTCCTTGCAGTCCAAGGGACTCTCAAGAGTCTTCTCCAACACCACAGTTCAAAAGCATCGATTCTTCGGCGATCAGCCTTCTTCGCAGTCCAACTCTCACAGCCATACGTGACCACGGGAAAAACCATAGCCTTGACTAGACGGACTTTTGTTGGCAAAGTAATGTCTCTGCATAGGTTATTATTATTTTTATTCGCATTTTACAGATGGGAAATCAAAGCCCGGAGAGGTTAAGAAGCTTGCAGCTGACCCAAATTGTGGACCTGGAATTTGAATCCAGGCAGTGTAACTAGAAGTCTGTATTCAGCATCATTCTAGCAAAAGGAAGCCATTGAACATAGAATATTCCTGACTTCTGTTAACTCCAGTGGAGTCCTTTCGTCTTTAATTGTGTTGTCTGTAGTCAAAGAAAAGGCCGCTGACCCTGTCACTGGGGCAGGGCTGGCGGGGATTTTCTCTCTGTGGTGGCAGCTTTGGGTTTCTTGTGCCCTCATGTGGCCCAGCTAAGCCCAAGGGCATCATCTAGGACCTGGGGATACCACGCAGATGCTGTGGTCCTAAAATCTTCTCTCTATCCACAACCAGGCAAAACCTTTCCCAACCCTGAAGTATCAGCATTAAACTCATGCCCACAGGACGTGTTTTTAATTTTAACAAATGTCACCTATGATTCACCATTACTCTTAACATCATGGCATTTTCTCATCCAGTTTATTGTCTATGAATTTCCCCAACTGTCCTCTTATTATTGAAACTTTAACGTATAATCAGTTTGCTATACTGCTCTTTTGTTTAATACATCACATGCATTTTTCTCCTTGTATTATAAATCATTCATAAACATAATTATATTTTTGACACATGAAAGAATTACATATCCATGGCAAATGTTTCAAATGTGAAACATTTTGAAAGATGAAAGACATGTCAGTGCATGAAACAGTGTGTATGTGATGAATCATTTTTGCTGATATAAATAGATCATATGATAGACACTATTCTATACCTTGCTTTCCTCTCTCTCTTACACACACAGACAGACACACACAACACACTTCCCCCAAAATACAGAGAAATATACCAGTTTGGAAGTAACATTTTCTTTCCATTTTCATCTCATTTCTTTTTAGTGATATTTTTCAGTATGAGTAAAACATGCTTACTGTAACAATGGAAATGATGCAAAGACATATAAAATAAAAGTGAACTATCTCCTTTGGTCCCGTCTCTCCCCACACTCCCAGCTCCCATGCTAACACCTGCTACCTACTGCCCATGCTCATTCAAACAGATGCAAATACATATTTACATATAAGATAGATTCCTTTTTGGTTTGTTTTTACTCAAACATAATTAGAGTAAATGCATCAGCCTGTAATCAGTCTCTTGGTGTCCACCCCCTTGACAATATATTAAGAGCATTCCTAACAATTCAAGAGATGAGCTGCGATTATATTTTTCTTTCCTAACTCCTCTTTCTCTTGTTACGTATGTGTGTGTTTATATATAAAGGTGTAATTTTTTCTTTGTCTCCTACAATTCTTACTTGCTATATGGCTTTGCAAGCCCCTCAGGTCTGCTGACGTTCCAGGAGGTTCCTAAGCTCCTACCAGTCAAGGGAAAAGGTCATCACTCAACTGAATGTACTTGAGGGATGCAATTGAAATGAATCTCTGATCTTTCAGGGAAAGGAGAATGAGGGTCTCGTGGTCTAGCAGCTTCTGCAGACAGAAAGCCATCAAGCACTTATCAGATAAATAACTGGATCCAGTTCTCCTTTCCCAAGCCTTTAAACTCACTGTCATAGAGGGAGAATGTTGTGATTTCAAGACGGCCAGTTAACATAAATCCTTTGTTCATCTGAGTTTTGAATCCATCAAGAGATCAAAAACAAGGGTCAAATGAAAATATCATTTTAGTGATAAGCCAGACCCAGCCAGTTTAGAACTAGAACCACAGTGAGGCTGAGTCAATTTGCCCAGCCCTCCTCCGGCACATTGAACAGAGCCAGAGCTGGACGGCATCATGCCTGTGGCTGCTGAGAAGGCAGCCCTGGGGGGCCAGCACTCCAAATAGAGCTCCTCCAAGACAGGAGCTGGGGTTGGGCTTCCCTTTCTCCCATCTGACCACTTAGATGGACCAGGCTTGGTCCTTAGATGCGAAGAGAGAGAGGTGGGGAAACGCCTAGCCAGTTCCTCCCTCTTATTTCTGAAAGCGGGGAGGATTGACTTTAAGGGCTGAGAGAGGGAGATTGCGATGGAGAGGGTTGCTGCTGCTGATCATTCATTGAAGAGTGAGTCATGACACAGGAGGCAGATTTATACTTCAATCTGTTGTTCAGCAAGTAGATTTTCATCATTTTGTTCATCCCAGATTGGGCACTGATCCCATCCATTCATACTGGGTTGACGTACATTTTTGAGAACACCTCTTGTAGCTTTGGTGGCAGCTGTATTTCCAAAAGCATGCCCCCCTCCCTCCCCCAAGGGGGCATTGGAAACACGCCAGTGATCTGGATGGCTGATAAACACCCACATCTCACAGAGGGGTGGGTGGGGGGCTGGGTGTTGTGTACCCTGAGCCGGCACACGCCCACATCTGCACTTGCTCATCTGTCAAAAGAGGAGGTCGATTAAGTCATCTCCCCAAAGACCTTATGGTGCCAGCCTCCTGGGTTCTGAAACACTGCCTCCCCCGTGACTGCTGACGACCACCTTGTCCATAAATAAACCATCAGAGCTATATATAAAGGTGCTGAATTTCCAATGGTGGGGAGCACCTTTTAGTCATGCTGGGAGTCCAGGATTTTACTTCTAAGTCAACGGGCAAGATTGGGACCAACCAAGACCTCCAACAATGACATACTCCCACTTTTATAAAATCCACTTCTCTGGGCGGATGAATGATACAACCTCTTGAAAACATTCATCAAAAAATAAAAAGAAAATCTGCAGGTACCCTTTGATTCAGCAATTTTACTTCAGGAAATTTACCTTACAGCAATGAATCGATGCAATTGGTAAGAATATCTATACAAAGATACTTTTTCTGCAGCATTCTGTACAACTTAAATGTCTATTCATACAATGTGGATTGATTAAATATGGTTCATAGAAGGGAATAACCATGCAGCTATTGAAAAGGTAGTGAGGAAAATTTGTAAGGGCAAGCATGGAAAATTTTCCAAGATAGAGTATTGATTGAAAATGGCAAGATGCCTACACTTCTTTTGTATGATGATACTTCTTGGTGTGTACTATGTGTGTGTGTTCTTATAAATACTTAGAAAATAAAACAGACCCCAGATCTCTTCACAGTCTCTATCTTGGAAAGTCTCAATTGTCTGCATGGGAGTGAGGGCGGCTGAAAAACATAAAAGTAAAAATTTCTGTTTTTTCACTTTTATCCATTTCTGTACTCTATGTCCTTAAAAAATAGGCAATGGAATGATAATCTGTGAAAAAAAAGAACAACAGAACCATTATGCTATACACCTGGAATTAACACAATATTATAAATCAACTATATACTTCAATAATCAAATCAAAACATAACAATAGGCATTTATTATTTTGGTGGCACATACAAAGAAAACCCCTTCAACTTTCAGAACCTTCCTGAGGAAAAGAGTTAGCTTCTTTACGTTCACGGTTTAGAATGTAAGATAGTGCTCTACTGAGTCAGTGGAAAGGCAATGCACAACATCTGAAGTGTTAAGGCGGTATCACCTTGAAGGGCACACTTTCTCAATTTAACCGGTTGATTTTTGACTGGTCTGGGTCTTTGGTACTGGACATGCGCTGCTATCTAGTTGCAGTGCATGGGCTTCTCGTTGCCTGAGGCTTCTCTTGTTGCCCAGGCTTCAGTAACGGAGGCTTATGGGCTTCGGTAGTTGCAGAGCATGGACTTAGTTGCTCTGCAATATGTGGGATCTTCCTGGACCAGGGATCGAAACTGTGCCCCCTGTGCTGGTAGACAGATTCTTAACCACTGGGCCACCAGGGAAGTCCCAGGGAAATCTTTGGCATTATTGATAGATGCAGTCTGTCCCAGAGTGCGTGGGATTTGGGTGAACTCAAGGGCAAAGTCAGTACCCAGTCAGTCTGAGACCACATATACACACAAAGACTGCTCCCAGTATGAGAAAAGATCGCAAAGAACCTGCACACAATTTAAAAATACAGGCTGGAAGGATTATTTCTGAGCATCACTGTCCTGCAGCAAACTGCATTCCCCCGCAGTGCACAACAAGTTTCACATGCCCACCCTGGTCTTTACCCTCTTTGTGGGTGTATACAAGCCCAATCACGCAGAATGGTTCACAGAGACATCGAGGGCCCTCTTTCTGTGAATGGTTTAAAGCCATCTGTCAAAAAAATCTCTGTGTTATTGAACTTAACATTTATGACCTGATGTCACGAACCTCAAGAAAAATGAGATCATGTTACTATGAAGGCCCAAACGCTGCTGGATCCTTCCATCTTCTTGACTGCAGGACTCCCAGCCCCTTTCGAGGTCAGTCGCCTCCCTCCTGAAGAATGTCTGAGAGTTCACTAAAAGGAGGTCATCTTAAATCTAACGATGCCCTTGGCAGTTCTGGCTTCATTGCTCAGTGTTGGTTTCTTGGTGACACCCCTTGGGACTCTCTTAGGCCTCCTGGCTGGAACCACTGCCACTGCTCTGTAGGAGTGCCCCCTCGAGCACCCCTTGGACATACCAGGGGGCACCTTCTCACACCACCACCACTCTCCCTGGGGTCTGCCATTCATTTGAGCAGAATACTCACCCTCTGAGCTGCTTTGCCCAGACCCCAGCTCCACACTCCTCCAGCTGCTAAGGTCTGGATTGCCGATGTTCACTCTTCTCCCGAAGAACATGCACAGGGACAGGACTCCCCCGCCTCTCTCTGCCTTCCACAGGGGCTGTTGGGGTGGGGGAGCTGAACTGGGAAAAGATTCTGGGAAAAGTCTCTGTGTTCTTCCAGGGACCACTTCCTTCCATCTCTTAAATCTCTTTCAATTTCGGCACACCAGTGGCCACCTTCCCGAGTCCAGAGTCTTCACAAGGTGAAGTTTGGTTTCTGTTCAATTTTGGCTAAGCTAACTTGCAGGATGTGTCTGTAGTCCTCTGACCCCTATATATGGACATCAGACATACTTTCCACCTTTTTCCTAAGGTGCTTCTGTTTTTTAAAAAAGTTATTTATTTATATATTTCTTTTAATTAAAAATTTAAATTGGAGGATAACTGTTTTACAGTATTGTGTTAGTTTCTGTTGTACGACAAGGTGAATCAGCTCTAAGTGAACACATATCCCCTCCCTCTTGAGCCGTCCACTCACCCAACCTCCCTTCACCCCACTACTCTAAATCTTCATGGAGCCCCGAGCTGGGGTGTTTCTCTCTAGATGGAACTAGTTAAAAGGGAACCAGAGGGTGCCATGGCAGGGAATATCACCCAACTCCAGGGGTCGTATGTATCTGAATCTCTGCTCTGGTAAACTGAGACCCACCAGTGCGCTAGTGAAACACGGGAAAGACCCTGCAGTGGAAACACAAAGGCCATTGAGTTAGACAAGTAAGAAAGAAAAAAAGCAGTAATGAAAGAGAAGAAATAAAGCTGCAGACTAAGAGGAAACGGCAGGTACCTGCCAAGAGAATGATGAAAGAATTTCAAGGCAAGTGGGTCAAGGGGTTACATTGTTTTAGTCTTCAACAAGAGGCCAATGCAGTACCTCTGAGAAATTTCACAGAGATTTTTGCAGAGTAAATCTTTGATGTTTGGGAAAATATTAGACCTCTAAAGATTCCCACACAGATCGGTACTATTCTAACATGCTTTCATGTTAGAAGCTGAGATCTGAAGGAAAATAATAAAACCCTAGTGAAGTATGTAATTTGGATACTCAAGAATATTCATTGGAAGGACTGATGCTAAAGCTGAAACTCCAATACTTTGGCCACCTGATGCCAAGAACTGACTCATTTGAAAAGACCCTGATGCTGGGAAAGATTGAAGGCAGGAGGAGAAGGGGCCGATAGAGGATGAGATGGCTGGATGGCATCACCGACTCAATGGACATGAGTTTGAGTAAACTCCGGGAGTTGGTGATGGACAGGGAGGTCTGGGGTGCTGCAGTTCATGGGGTCGCAAAGAGTTGGACATGAATGAGCGACTGAACTGAACTGAAATGAACTTGGCTGAGAGACCTACCCCTTTACAGCTGACTCAGAGTTTGGATTCAAACTGGTACCTCCCCTGTTATAAATGAGTATGTTATGGCCTGTCCGATCACATGTCAGCAGCTGAAACCAAGCACATCAAGTGTCAGAGTGCTAAGGGCCTACTGTATTGTGCAAGAATTGGGCCATGGCTAAGAGCTGCCTCAGCTCATTGTTTTCCATCAAGGTTCACTGGCCTATGATTTACTTACAAAGGTTCTTCAGTTCACACCCTTCACCACTGCTTGTCAGTCTAAAAACCTTCAGAGGAGCCTGTTTCCTTAAACCTGGTCTCAGCCTTCTCCTGGGCTTAAGCCAGAACTTGATGACCAGGGTCTTGTTCTGTGTGCTTCTAGGTATGTAGAACCTCTTCCTTGTTCCTTCTTCCTGATTTTTTTTTTTTTTAATAGAGAACAGGAGAAGGGAGATTAGGGAAGGAAGTCTGGCAAATGAGATTCAAGGTAGTAAGTTGTATTATTCAGTGGAAAATTTTGACTGTAGGTCTAGAAACTTAAGATGATAATTTTTAGAGTAGAAATATAATTTTAAAGATGCTTCCATTTTACACAAGGTCAGCCCCAAGCCTCCATGTATATGAGATAGAAATGAAGAAGCAGGTGATGGAGGGAATATGGGAAAGGACCTGGGGATCTCTAGAAGGTATAAGGCAGTTTCCTGGCTTACCTGGTGTCAGGAACTCTGGGTTTCCCTGCCAGTTCTGCCTTTGACCAGCTACATGATCTGGGAAACATCATTCTTTCCACACCTCAGTATCCTCAATGTAAAGAGGGAGTTAGACCAGATGTTCTAGAAGATTCCTTTCAGTTTTAACAGATAAGAATTTGCAGTTTTATTACCCCCTCTACCCAAAAGTTGACTAAAGAATAATGGATTTAAGACAAACTTAGTGGTTCTTAGAGGTGAATAAATAGCATCAAATTTAATAATGGATAATAGTCCATTCTAAAGGAGATCAGTCCTGGGTGTTGGAAGAACTGATGCTAAAGCTGAAGCTCAAATACTTTGGCCACCTCATGCGAAGAGTTGACTCACTGGAAAATAACTCTGATGCTGGGAAGGATTGGGGGCGGGAGGAGAAGGGGACAACAGAGAATGAGATGGCTGGATGGCATCACCGACTCGATGGACATGAATTTGAGTGAACTCCGGGAGTTGGTGATGGACAGGGAAGCCTGGCGTGCTGTGATTCATGGGGTCACAAAGAGTCAGACACGACTGAGCGACTGAACTGAACTGAAAAATTGATCCAAAACAGCTATTTGTCTTCTGTTATAAGACAATGTACACTGAACTTTTGGTTTTAGCATGAATATAATGTAAAAAATCTTTTAATCCACTTTTCAAAGTGTTTTTGCTTGTATAACTTTTAAAGCTACTCTCATTACAAAGAGTTAGTAAAAACCTGTGGCCAAAAGACTGAACTCGGTCGTGAATTTTGGCCACATTCTTCCTTGGCTTGGCCACAGAAAGGTCCAAGAGGTGTTATTTCTGGGCTCATACATTTTTTTCCTGGTAGCAGATAGCCACTTGGAGGGTCCCTGGTCAATTGGTCCTATTGTCCTTCTCTGTGCAATGAGAGATAGACCCTAGTGACTTCCTTCTCCAAGTTACAGACCTGCCCCATCGCTTCTCATTTCAAGAAGAAAGCATTAACCCCAAGCAGCACCTGGAAGCCATCACAGTGTGTTGACCTTTGGCCTCTTTATTTCATGGAAGATGTATTTTAGGAAAGTTAGTTTTTATTCTATGGAATCACTAACATCAATTTCATCATACACTGAATTCCCTTCTCTTTCACTGGCTTTTTGGCCAGTTGCCTTGTGTATGCTTGATTACAAGAGGTCTCTAATGGGCTCCACAGGTCATTCACTGTGTAGGGTAGTTTGCCCAGGACAGGGTCTCTGCGGCTGACTCCAGGCCCCGTGTCTAGCACGAAGGGCAGAGCAAGCCAGCTCCTCCGGTGCTCTGATGCTGAGGGATCGTCTCAGACTCAGACAGTGTCTTTCATCTGACATGCGTGTGAAGTTACTTCAGTCATGTCCGACTCTTTGTGACCTTATGGACCATAGCCCGCCAGGCTCCTCTGTCCATGGGATTCTCCAGGTAAGAATACTGGAGTGGGTTGCCGTCTCCTTTTCCAAGGGCTCTTTCCGACCCAGGGATCAAACCCGCGTCTTTTATGTCTCCTGCATTGGCAGGCAGGTTCTTTACCACTAGCACCACCTGGAAACCCCGTGTTTATTCCACTGAGTCCTGATACAGGAAGAAATTTGAGAGTAACCAATAGCTATTTGCTTTTACTCTTCTTATAAAAGAGTTGACTGGACTAAATGCATTAATTTAGAAAAATTGTATAGAATAAAACTTGGTAAAATAAATACTCACAATATTATTATTATTACTACTATTATGGACTCTACAGCACTTTGCTAGTTGCAAAGTGACTGACTCTAAAGACAGGACCTAGAAAACTTCTAGTCTAAACTGCCGCTTTGCAAATGGGGAAACTGGGATTCAAAGAGGAGACAAGACTTGCCTGAGCTCACAGAATTTACTAGTAATGTAAATGGGATTAGAATTCAGGTGAAAAATATTAATTTAGAAATTTTGTATCTTTGAAACCAGCCAGGACATCTCAGAAGTTTTTGAGACAATACGGTAGCAGGAAAATCCTGGCTTCCTCAGAGAAGGTTTGGAGAGGTTCTTTCCTTCACATCGTTTCTTATTCCATTGATCCTAAGATCCCCTCCATGGGACCCCAAGGAGCCCCCTCTTCTTCTGACTGTGGTTCCTTCAGACTGGCTACACTAGAGCTGTGTCTTGGCCATATGCATGGCTGGGAATGCTTGTTGTTGCTGGGAGAGATGGAAATCTGCCATGTTTACTGGAAGCTGGACTTCTCCCACAGTAGAAGAGAAATTGGAAAAGTTCTTTTCAAGTTTTTCATGAATGCTTCCTTTTTAAATGACATCATTTCATAGAAGGCATTTGCATTGAGTTTACTAGGGCTGTGTTACAAAGTACCACAAACTAAGTAGCTTAAGCCACAAAAATGTACTGCCTCATAGTTATGGATAGCATCGCCAATTCAATGGACATGAATTTGAGCAAATGCCAGGAGATAGTGGAGGACAGAGGAGCCTGGCGTGCTGCAGTCCACGGGGTTGCAGAGAGTCGGACATGACTTCGCAGCTGAGCGCAAAGAACAACAACTGAGTTATGGAAGCTGAAAGTCTAAGATCAAAATGTCAGCGGGGCTGGCTCCTTCTAAGGGCTGGGAGAGAACGCTTGCTCCATTCCTCTCCTCAGGTTCCTGGTGATTTGCTGGCAATCTTTGGTGCTTCTTGGCTTACTCCCCCTGTATGCCTGTCTGTCTCCAAAGTTCCCCATTTTATAAGGATGCTAGTCATTTTTAATTACGACCAACTCTAATGGCTCATTTTAACTTGATTTCGTCCAAAGACGGTCACATTCTGAAGTCTTGGGGATTAGGACTTCAACGTATAAATTTGGGGGCACAATTCATTACCCCTTGAATTGTGAGGCACAATTCAAGCCAATAACAACACTGAATAATTTAGACCAGTAAGGATGGCATCTGTTTCATTTACCATGGAATGTCCCAATGTCTAGCACAAGGCATGGCATGTATTGGGCGCCCACAAATTTGTTGATGTAATGAACACACTTAGTAATCCTCATTTAATTATACTGGGGCGGGGGGTTCAGATTGGCTGTTCATAAGGTGTTAATTTTCCCTCAAAGATGCTGATTATCCTTTTGGAAGACTGTCTTGTCAGTAATCCCCAGTCCTGAGTGTAGCCAATTTAATGTCAGAGTCTTCTCGCATGAGCACATTCAATTGCGTTAATACCAAGTATAAAACGGACTGACATTGACTTTTGTCTGTCCTGCCTGGAGCCTGGTGGAGGGTATGTGAAGCCATGAATTGATCTGAAAGCAGCAGCAGTAGGAAGAGGAAAAGAGAAGAGCATTGGCATGGCTCTGTTCTTGTCTTGGAAATCTCATTTTGATTTCTGATGGTACCAGGAGACGTTGACACATGAGCATCTGTGTGGCACTGGCCATGGGAACGCTGCCCAGGCACATGAGGAAGTTCTCAGAAATGTCTTTGTGATGGGAGGAGAGACAGTTCTTAGATATCTGCGTCCCATCTGTAGGCATAGTAACTCCTTACAAATTAAACCTGAAAACTCAGAGGCCCAAGGAGGAAATATCCTGGGTCAGCCTTTCTGATTTCCCATTAGAATTATTCCTACACATAAACAACAGATGGATGAGATTAATGAGACATTACATTCAAGTAGAATAAATTGGTCTGTAATGTCGAAGTAGTGCTCTCACTTGGCAGAGGGTGGTATCCGCTCACATGGAAGGTTGCTGTTGTGCTTCCAGCCTTTCCGGGCATTTTTGGCACAACCTATTAGCATCAGTATAAGAGGACCCAAGTCAGAGAGCAGACTACGCTTTTAAACCCCTGAATGCTTTCCATCAAATAGTGAGGCATCCAAATCATGCCTCGAGTTGTTTCAAAAATGGATGATGACAATAATAGCAAAAGAGCGCATGACACAGGATCCAGTCACTTGTTTATTTTTATGTGTTTTGTTCTGTTGTCTTTCCGTGGGTGAGTTGGCCTGTGAGTACGTGCCTACACGGCCATCTGGGCGAGACCAGATTTGGGGCCCCTTGGTTCTTCTGTTTGATTGGAAATTAGCTTCTTCTGTGGACTCTAATTTGCAATGTTTAGTGGAACAGAAATGATTGGGAGAGTGTGGTTGACTGTTCATGTTAGAGAGAAAATCATACTTAGTGTCATAAACAAGCTCTTTGCCCGTGTTATTGGTTGGTTCCAGTCCATGTAAATAGATCACTGTATCTAAGCCCTTAGACGCAGGACTCAAGGGCTCAGACCACGACCAAGACCCCAATGCTCTGAAAGATCACGTGTAACCCCGCATCAGCTACTGGGCTTCCAGGTCCCCAGAAGTCAGTTCAAGATCAACTGCACCAGGGGATCCCTTTCAGGACTCAGCAGGCAGCAAGGGGATGTGTATCTTTCTGGCAAGTCCTAGAAGACTTGGCTCTGTGCATCTTCTGAGCAGAGAGAGGGCAGTGGTTCTTTTCATGATGCAGCCGTATCACCAGAACTGCTCTGCAGTGAAGGGGAGGCTGAGAACCTTGTCTGGACTGACACCCTTTGTGGGGCACAGACCGCTCACTGGCGGGCTGCCATTTTCCACAGTGACACTCCAGGAGCTGCTGGCCTTGCCCCTGCTTGTAAAACTTCAGAAAGTCTTTGACTCCAGCCTAAACCTCCCAGGTACCTCCCTGTTTCTTTTCGGGCCTGTTTGTGTGTGCTGACAGGTCCCGCTCCCCTCTTACAGTCAGCTGCCTGTTTATCTGTGGTCTAAGCGCACATGCAGTGTTTCAGATGGAATCTGCCTCATTCAGATTAGAGGGCGCGGACATTATCTTACCATTTTGGTGCCTTATTTCTGTTAATACTCTCTAAGCTCGTAGTAGGTTTAAACATTTTCATTATGAAACAAACATACAGAAAAATACAAAGAACAATATAACAAACACTTTGGTACCTGGTCCCCGACCCTCTGGAAAGCTTTTTTATTTTTTGCTGTAAAATCTTAGAGCTACACTTGATATGTCCTGGGAACCACCCCCCCTCCCCGCATTTCATATACACCCCTTCTCCCTTGACTCATTCCTTTCTCACACCCTCCCTTCTCAGAGGAAACCATAATCCCAAATTTAGAAATTTTCAATTTCTTGCATATTTCATTGACACTAATAAATGTGTATGTATTCTCAAAAATATAGAGCGCCGTTTTGAACATTTTTAAACTTTACATGCGTGATGTCATTCAGTATGATCTTTTTATAACTTGCTTTTATACATAACATTTTTGGTGTGGAAATTTCCCTGTTGTTTGATTTTTTAAATTTGCTATATCACTGAATAGTGTTCTGTTTTATGAATATAACATTATTTACGTACTCTCCATTTGAGTTCTATTTATGCTGTTTCCTTTTTTTCCCCTTGCCTTTGACAAAACACTGCATTGCATATCTAGTATCTGTTTCCTAGTGTGTGAACAAAAGATTTTTTTCTAGCAAGTGTACCTCTAAGAACTGCTGGGTCTGCTAATACTGACAATCATGCCCCTGTAAGTATGTGTGAGGATTCATTTCTCCACGTTGCCACCCACCCTTGGTGTTATCCCATTAATATTTTCTAAGACTAATTGTTTTAGAGCAGCTGTAAGTTTACAGCAAATTGGGGGAGAGGAAGTTACAGAGATTCGCCACGCTTCTTCTACCTCCACACACGCACAGCTTCCCGTTATCAACAGCACTCGTGAGAGTGGTACATTTTTTACCAAAGATGAACCTACATTAACTCATCATAATTACCCCAAGTCCATAGTTTCCCTTAGGGGTCACTCTTGGTATTGTACAGTCTGTGGGTCTGAACAAAATTATAATAATGTACACCCATCATTACAATATCACATGGAGTGTTCTCACTGCCCCCCAAATCCTCTGCTCTGACTATTCTTTCCTCCCTGCCTTCAGCCTCTAGCAACTACTGGTCTTTCTATTGTCTCTTGAGGTTTGCCTATTCCCGAATATCACGTGGTTGGAATCACGGTATGCAAATTCGCTTCTTTCATTTAGAAATATGCTTGAGACATTAAGATTCCTCCATGTCTTTTCAAGGTTTGAGAGCTCTTTTCTTTTACATTAACATGTTTCACCAATCTGAGCGTTTCTCACTGTTGTCTTAATTTGCATTTCCCTAATTATCAGTGCTGTCGAGTGTGTTTTCCATATGCCTGTTTTCAGTTTTCTTCTGTGGTTTGTTTCTTTCTATATTTTGCCTCTTTTCTTCCATGGATATATTTATCTTTTATACATTATAAAATTTGGACATGATCCTTTGTTAGTTTTAAGCAGTGCAAATATCTTGTCCCAGACTGTGCTTTGTCTTTTAATTATGTGTGTCTTTTGGTGAACAAAAGGATTTATATTTTAATGTAATAAAATGTACTCTAATGGTTTGTCCTCTTTGTGTGTGTGTGTCTTTTAAAGGAAATCTTCCCACTCCTCACAAGAGGTCATAAATAGATTATTCTATAATTTCTTCATTAAGTTTTACAGGCCCTCCAACCTTAATGTAGATTTCTAATTGACTGGGAATTGATTTTTGTGGGTGGTGTGATATAGGGATTTTAATTTCATTGTATTTTTCATAAAGATCACCAGTTGCCCCAGAATATTTTTTTTGCAGAACACTGTTTTCTCCTACTGGTCCAATTCCACCTGTGTAGGCAAAGGTATGGAGAAGGCAATGGCAACCCACTGCAGTACTTTTGCCTGGAAAATCCCATGGACAGAGGAGCCTGGTGGGCTGCAGTCCATTGGAGTCGCTAGGAGACTGAGTGACTTCACTTTCACTTTTCACTTTCATGGTTTGGAGAAGGAGATGGCAACCCACTCCAGTATTCTTGCCTGGAGAATCCCAGGGACGGGGGAGCCTGGTGGGCTGCCGTCTATGGGGTCGCACAGAGTCGGACACGACTGACGCGACTTAGCAGCAGCAGCAGGCAAAGGTAGGGAACAGTGTTAGTGAAGACTGGGTGAGACTGGGGCTGAGGAAAGTGCGCCACCCATAAGAGTTACTTTAGCGAACAGATGGCCCCGAAAGGAGAATGACAGAGAGAGAGGGGGTGGGCAAATAAAAGTATCGACCTCTCTTTTCTGTCTTCCATGCTTTTGCTGTTACTTCCTATTGGTCAAACCCTAAGCGGGCCAGAGGGTGCCGGTGCCCTGGTGATGCAGTCATTAGGGGTGGGCTTCCGCAGGACTCAGAGCATCAGAGTCGAGTGTAGAGGAGGGATTCGCGTGGGGTGCAAATGGAGCCCGGTTCCCCGTGCTGTGAGCCCACCCCATTTTCCAGTCCAACTCTTTTTCCTTGTGGCTCAGTGGTAAAGTATCCACCAACAATGCGGGAGACCTGGCTTGATCCCTGGCTTGGGAAGAGCCCCTGGAGAAGGGAAAGGCTACGCACTCCAGTACTCTGGCCTGGAGAATTTCACGGACTGTATAGTTCATGGGGTCACAAAGAGTCAGACACGACTCAACGACTTTCACTTCGCTTCTCTCAGAGATGCGTCACTCTGTTTCATCACGGTTCTGCAACCTAGATATGTATCCCGATTTAGCACGTTTTGAAAGTAGGTTTCCCCAAACTGGGTAGCCAATCCAAAGCAAGCTGTGCAAAGAAAGCAGAAGTTCCCCTGCCAGAATAGAGTCTTGAAGTCACACCGTGGCTTCAGATTTCTTGAGAATTTATATTTTTCCCTTTTGGAGAAAGTGGTCCTCGGCCATCTGCACATGTTTAAAAGTAGGAGATTTAAAAGCTGTTTGGATGTACAGAGAGAGTGTTGAGGCTGGCCAGATCACTCGTTTCAACATACGAGTTTTAGGAGGACACAAATATTCAGATCACGGCAGACACCCGTACTTCCAGTTGTGTCTTGGCAGTGCCCAGTCCAGAAGAGTTTCTGGTCATCTTCCAGGTGGTTATAATGCAATTCGGTGTACAGAAGGCTTCTAAGGGTCATCTGTTTCCCCAACAGCTTTCACCAAATCCTCCTTCGTACCTCCTTTCTCCCCAATCTCAGAGTTACTCCGTGCCGCCAGGATGTGAGCCTGTGAAGTTGCTGCTCTGAAAGCCAGGTTGGCTCACAGCTCTGCCCGCCGCCATCTGAGGATTTGGCTGCGGCAAGTCTGTTGAGTCAGTCATCATTCGTCCGTCTGCGCTCCAGCTCCCATGTTTTACTACTGTTGCCTCCTCTCTGTCCTCCCCAAGCTGCGCTTGTCTGTCCTTTTAAATCCTCTCTTTACTGTACTTTTAGTGGAGTCTCGGGAGAGACAGAAATTAGATGCATGTGTTCAAACAGCCTAACTCAGAACCCTTCCATTTTCTGTAAATGTATTAGCCCTGAGAAGGGAATGGTTTATTCACTCATTTTCAATCCTTCCTGTTTTTGGATAAATGCATCCGAAGCTATCAATTTCCCACTCAATATGCATCCCGCAGATTTTGATAGTACTTCCACTGTTATTGGATTCCACAGATTTTGTCCTTTCCACTGTGATTTCTACATGTTGACAAGCTACTTAGGAAAGTATTTTTAAATTTTCAAAAATATTGTAAAATGATCTTTATACTGCTGATTTCTAATCAACATGTGGTCTTAGAAGATGGGCTGTATGTATGACAAGGATCTTTGAAATGTGTTGAGATTTCTTCTGTCTCCTCTGATCATGGTTGATTTTTGTGTAGGTGCCATCTGTGCTTGAAAAGAGCATGGCGTCTCCATTCGTTGATGAAAGATTCTATGTATATCTGTTAGATCAGACTTGATCTCATTATATAATCAGCATAATTTTATTATTCTAACCTTCTATATTCTTATTAATTTTTCATTGGCACAATCAGCTTCTTACTCTGTGATTGTTTTAGTTTTCACTTTGTTTATTTGAGACTATGTGGTTAACTGTGTGATATGCATGACTGGTAGGTTTTTTCCTATTAAATTTTATATAATGTCATTCTTTGTCCCTATGAATGCTTTTGTCTTACTTTTTTATTTTTGTCTGATTATGATTTATTCCCCAGCATTCCTTTGCTCTTTATTTACTTTTTCATAATATATCTTTCCTATCCATTTGTTTCCAACTTTATCTCTCTCCCCATGAATGTGTATAGTTTAGAGAGAGCTCTTAGAAGAAGCGTAGAACTGCATTTAAAAATTAAATTTTATTTAATCTTTGAAATATTTACTCCCACATATAGTATCAAATTCTAAACATAATAAAGATATAGCTTGTATGTGGAGTTTAGAAAAATGGTACACGTGAGCTTATTTGCAAATCGGAAATAGAGTCACAGATATAGAAAACAAGCTTATGGTTACCAAGAAGGGAAGAGGAGATGGGATGAATTGGGAGGTTCAGTATTGCTACATATACACTTCCATATATTAAATAGAGAACCAGTGAGAACCTGCCAGGTAGCACAGGGAACTCTATTCAGCACTGTGGGATCTAAATGGGACGGGAATCTTAAAAAGAGAGGACGCATGGATATGCATAGCTGTTTCAGTTTGGCGTACAACCGAAGCGAACATTGTAAAGCAACTCTGCTGCCGCTGCTACCAAGTCGCTTCAGTCGTGTGACTCTGTGCGACCCCATAGACGGCAGCCCACCAGGCTCCCCTGTCCCTGGGATTCTCTAGGCAAGAACACTGGAGTGGGTTGCCATTTCCTTCTCCAATGCAGGAAAGTGAAAGGTGAAAGTGAAGTCGCTCAGTCATGTCCGACTCAGCGACCCCATGGACTGCAGCCTACCAGGCTCCTCCATCCAGTAAAAATTTATTTTAAAAATATACTAAAAAGTAACTGAAAAATTTCCCTCTCAGCTTCTTTCCCCGTCTTCCTAGTCTCTCTCTAGGAGGTGATGAACATCGTTAGTTTCTTGCTGGAGATAACCATTGTGAGTATAAGTTAGTATGATTTATAAAGTATTTCTTTTATGGTAGCAGTATATGCACTGTCCCTTATCTTGCCTTTTCATCTTTTAGGGATTTGTTCTTAATTGTACATGAAGAACTTCCTCATTTTATGAATGACTGCATATTATTTCACTTTATGAATGTATCCTGATCTATTAACCTTTCTCTCATCAGTGGACTTTTAGGTAGTTTCCAATCTTTTACTTTTACAAACAATGTTGCAATGAATAATCTTGTGCAAACATTATTTAAACACGGACAAATATATCTATGAGAGAAATTTCTAGAAGTGGAATTTCTGGGACAAAGGGTATAAGCTTTTGTAACTCCGATAGATATACAGATGTTGCCCAACTATTCTCCATAGAGTTTTGCCAGTTTACACTCCCACTGCAAAGAATGTTCTAATTCATTCTAATTCCCGCTTGCTGGTTCCCCCCCACCCCCACCCCCGTCTCACCTTATCAGCCAAGGGCCAGTCAGGAAAAAGAGTCATTGTTGATGATTTTTAGAAGGGGGACTGAGTATACAGGTGGTGGGAGAACCGAAGTCAAACACGGGCTAAGGAGGCAGCTCAGGGCCAGAACCATCGCAGGAATCTGCTACCACCCATGGGCTGCTGGACCCAGGAGCCAGGACCATGGAGGAAGCTGGCACTGCCTCCCTGGTAGGAGCTGGGAGGATGGAAATAGGGGCTGTCCAGAGGGAGCTAGAGGAGAAGTAGTTGTGGAAGGAGCTGCTCCCAGGAGCAGAGAGTGAAGAGCAGAAAAACCCTGGCTTCTCCCTCTCCTCTGCCCTCCTGTTTTTTGGGCAGTGCCTCCCACTTCTGAAAATGACCTGAAGTCAGCCAGAGAGTTTGAGAAATACCTTTTCCTATGACTGGAGACCAGAGCAGAGAGAGATAGAGAACAGACAGATCTGAGAGCAAAACAGAGAAATGAATGGCACAGTACAATTTTTCTGCAGTTCAGCTCCATAGTACACGTCTACTCCATATATAAATACCACTGTCTACTGGGTTCCACAGGATATGACCCCTGGCTGCTCTTCAATCTCATTTTCTACCACTGTCCCCAGATTTTCTCGGTCGCCCCTACTCTGGCCCAGCAAGCCAGCTTCTCCCCAGCCCCCACCGTTCATCTCTGTTCAGCAAGTCTGAAATGCCTCCACTCGGGACCACGCCTGCATCTGCAGTTATTTGGGTGGGAGCTCCCTCCGGCCCTGGGACTTTGTCTCGGGCCCAGTGATCCCAGGCAGTGGGCAGTTCATTTAGTTCCTGGTCTTGGGGCTGAGTCTTAATCCTTTCCATGCCTTAGTGCCACCATTTTCCACAAAGCCACAGCCCCAGGCAATGAGCAGCTGTCATTATTTTTCAGTTACCTCATATGGGTTGTATCTAGCAGTGAGCCTGGCCCACTTACCACTGCCCCAGCAGAAACACATTTAATCCTTGTTATTTGAGGCAACCGACCCCTTAGCCACTAATGCTTGATTCAGGCCATGGAAGTCAGCAGGCTCAAGGCTCCCGTTTCACCTATCACTTTGGTTTCTGGTCCTTGGAGATGTTTAGTTTATTTCTGACACCAGTTGTGTTTTACTTGTTTTCTCTTCAGATCATCTATCGTGTGTGTGTGTGTGTGTTTGGAGCAGAGGGGATGTGATGAACCATGACCTTTCGGCACCATCTTTTTTCCTTTTTTAAAGTTTATTTATTTATTTGGCTGTGCCGGGTCCTAGTTGCAGCATGTGGGATCCAGTTCCCTGACCAGATATCGAACGTGGGCCCCCTGCATTGGGAGCGTGGAGTCCCAGCCACTGGACCCCCTGGGAAGTCCCTCGGCCATGTTGACCAGATCATGCACTTAGATTGGCAGATGCTCAGTTAAAACATTCCGTTAATGGACTCAGGAATCCATTTCGCACATGCTGCTGCTAAAATCGTACATGAACCAGCCTGTACTTGTGTGGTGGTTTTGGGTGCAAATGCTGGGCTTTAGAACAGTTCCTTCCAGCAGCAGCACAACTGGAGAACGTACAGGTGGGTGTGATGGCAAACTCGTGACCCCCAGCCCCAGCAGGGCCTTCTGCAGGGCCACAGGTGAGCGTGGCTGGCTTCCCTTCTTGTTTGCTTCAGCACTTGATCTGACCTTCACTGCAGTGAGTGTTAGTAACACTACGATCACTGTTATTATCATGACTCTAGTCATCAGATTAAACTCCTGCAACAACTCTCACTCTTTAAACTGGACTCAACCTTTCTTCTTAATTTTCACCTCAAGGGATTTTCTGCCCCTTTTTTTCATTGAAGGCTTATTTCTTAAATTGCTCTAATTCTTAGCCCCGGTGAGCAACTCAGGTTTCCTGTGTCATCAATTTCCCCTTCATCTAGACATGAAAACGGTAAAATCTATAATGATTGAAACCAGCCTATTACTATGTGGTTAAAAGTATCTCACCTTCAAAACAGTAAATAGAACTTTCCTGGCAGTCCAGTGGTTAAGACTCTGTGTTTCCACTGCAGGAGGTACAAGTTCCATCCCTGGGTGGGGAGCTAAGATCCCGCAAGACTTGTGGTGCAGCCAGGAAGAAAGAAAGAAAGAAAAAAGTAAATAATCAAAAAGTCTCCCCTGATGTGGCACCCCTTCTAGCTACTACCGACCTTAGCCATCCATCACGGAGGCATACCATGGAGCAGTCTTGCTCCCACCCCCTCACCCCTGTCTTAACTGTTGCAATCAGGCCTCCGCTCCCATTGCTTCACTGAAACCAGGCAATGAAGGTCACTCATGTGTTTTCATTGCCAAATCCAATGACGCCTGCTTGGGTAACTGCTTGGCTTTTCTGCAACATTCGCCACCTCCTCTCTTTGGAAACTCCACACTTGTTTGGCTCCCATGACCGTCTTTCCTCTTGTTCCATTTTTCCTCCTTATGGCTGGAGTGTCTTCACCTTCCCCTGGCCCCAGCCTTCATCTTTCCTCACCCTGCTCCCTCCCTCTGGCTTTCTCATATGCTCAGTGTGCCTCCTTTTGTATTTGCCTGCAGGTGACATCTGTACTGGATTGAACGATGTGCCCCCAAATTTATGCCCACCCAGAACTTAAGAATGTGACAATACTTGGACATAAGGTCTTGGAAAGTGTCATTAGTTGAGACGAGAGCATACTGGACTGGGGTGAGAGAATACAACTTTGTTGTTTAAAGCCACCCTGTTGGTGGCACTTCGTTACAGCAGACACAGGAATCCAATACATTGGTTCTCTCTGGACTTGCAGTAGACTTCCCTGGGGTCAGGGGCTGGACTCAGGCAGGGCAGCCCAGTCCTCCCTTATAGCTCATTCATTCACTTTGTTCTCTCTAGATATTTCCAGTTTTAGACGAAAAATCTTCCATTTGACTGGGACAGTGGCTTTGTCCAGAAGAGAAAGTGAAGTCACTCAGTCGTGTCCAACTCTTTGAGACCCCATGGACTATTCAGTCAGTGGAATTCTCCAGGCCAGAATACTGGAGTGGGTAGCCTTTCCCTTCTCCAGGGGATCTTCCCAACCCGGGAATTGAACCCAGGTCTCCTGCTTTGCAGGGTGATTCTTTACCAGCTGAACCACAAGGGAAGCCCAAGAATACTGGAGTGGGTAGCCTATCCCTTCTCCAGCGGATCTTCCCAACCCAGGAATTGAACCAGAGTCTCCTGCATTGCAGGCAGATTCTTTACCAACTGAGCTATCAGGGAAGGTCCCACAGAAGAGAAAGATAACTCTTAAATCTTGACTTACCGCTTAACTGCTGTGTGTCCCCAGGCAAGAACTCCTTTTGTCAGCTCGGTTTTTCCATCTGTTCAGTGGGAGATGTTAGTTTCTTCCTGGGTTTTAAGATTCAGTGAACTGATAGGAAAAGTTTTTAGTGGAAAGTCAAACTTGTAAGTTTTCCTTTCTTTGGAAGACAGAAACAAACAAGAAATGGTTGGACTTCTTTACTTGCTGTTCCTTAACTTGATATCATCAGCCTCAAGCTTCAGTTTGTTCTTTTCACTCAAGCAACTTTAGAAAAACCCTTTCTGAGTCTGGCACCTTTAAGTGAGTCCTTCCTCTGGGCTAAAACTTCACGGCATCTTCCTGGTCCATGACCTTGAGGTTTATTCTAGGCCAGCTGCCCTGCCATTGTAATTTTCTCCTATCTCCCAGCAATTACATTTTTGTAAGAATTTGAGGTTGTCAGAGAGTGTTTGTTTTCGTAGCAACACTATTTTCTTTAGACGCTTGCTAGTCCCTTCCAGCTTTCCACACCTGGTGATTTACCGCCCTTAGAGCCTCCTGTGTATATTAGTTGCTCAGGGTTGTCCGACTGTTTGTGACCCCATGGACTGTAGTCCGTCAGGCTCCTCTGTCCGTGGGATTTCCCAGGCAAAAACACTGGAGTGGATTGCCATGCCCTCCTCCATGGGATCTTTCCCGACCCAAGAATCGAACTCTTATATTGTGTCTCCTGCATTTTTACCTGCTAAGCTATCAGTAAAGCCTCCGAGGTTAGCTCTTTATTCTCCCAGAGCTGAATGACAGCAGCCATAACAAAGCCGATGACAATGACACTTGTGTAGCATGTCCCATCTGCCAACACTGTTTAAGAGCTTTACATACGTGAACTCACTTCATAGTTAACCTTTTTGTACTTCTTTTATTGTCTTGTTTCATGTTAAACATTTTTTAGTGCACCATTTTGGTTCTTCAGTCAATTTTGCAGACATTTTTAAAGGATTATTTTCCCAGTGATTGCTCATACATCTTAACTCAGTGCAAACTACTTCAGGCTATTTTTGACATAATTTTGGTAAAATAGAGTAACTTCATTTAGTATCTCCCTTCCGCACATAGTATTGGCACATGTTGTATGTTTACAATAAATCCATCAATAGAGTGTTATAGTTATCACTCTATGCAATCTTATTTTTTAAATAAAAAACTTATGACATATTTTAACATTCTTTATATTTATGTTTACCCACATATTTACTATTTCTGGGGTTCTTCATATCTTCTTGTGGATTCATGTTACTGCTTTGTGTCATTTTGTTTTAATTGGACAGCTAGCAAAACATTCTTTCAGTTTTTGTTTATTGAGAAACATTTTTATTTTGCCTTCATTTTTCTAATTGCTGTGTATAAAATTCTTGGTTGGCAATTTTTGGTTCCAGCTTTTTATGTATGTTGCCACACTCCTTCTGGCTTCCCTGGTTTGTGGTGAGACATCAGCCATTAATTGCATTGTTGTTCCCTTCGTACATGGTGAATCATTTTATTCTTGATTCTATTATGATTTTCTTGTTTTCTTTGGTTTTTAGCAGTTTGACTGTGACGTGTGTGGGTGTGGATCTCTTCATGTTCAACCTGCTTGGGATACATTAAGCTCTTTGGATCTATAGGTTCATTTTAAAAATAAAATTTGGTAAAATTTCAACCGTTGTTTTTTAAAATTCTCATTTATTTGTTTACTTTTGGCTGTGCTGGGTCTTTGTTGCTGCTCAGGCTTTTCTCTAGTTGCGATACAGGGGTGTCTCATTGCAGTGGCTTCTCTTGTTGCAGAAGAGAACTTCTTTTGGGCTTCTCTTCTTTTGGGGTCTAGAGCATAGGCTCATGGTTGCAGCACACAGCCTTAGTGGCATGTGGGATTTTCCTGGATCAAGGACTGAATCCATGTCTCCTGCATTGGTAGGTGAATTCTTTACCACTGAGCCACTGGAAAGCCCCATTATTTTCTTAACTATTCTTTCTGGCTTTTTTTTTTTTTTTAACTCTCATTACATTTATGTTGGTTTGCTTGATATTTTCCTGCAGGTCTCTGAGACTGTTTTTCTTCAATCTTTTTTCCCTCTGTTCTTCAGATTGGAAAACTTCTGCCAAACTCTCTTCACATTGACTGATTCTTCTGAAACTCGTATCTTCAAGTCCAACCTCAGTTCAGTTCAGTTCAGTCACTCAGTCGTGTCCGACTCTCCGCGACCCCATGAATCACAGCACGCCAGGCCTCCCTGTCCATCACCAACTCCCGGAATTCACTCAAACTCATGTCCACAGAGTCGGTGATGCCATCCAGCCATCTCATTCTCCGTCGTCCCCTTCTCCTCCCGCCCCCAACCTTTCCCAGCATCAGCGTCTTTTCCAGTGAGTCAACTCGTCACATGAGGTGGCCAAAGTATTGCAGTTTCAGCTTTAGCGTCAGTCCCTCCAATGAACATCCAGGATTGATCTCCTCTAGAATGGACTGGTTGGATCTCCTTGCAGTATAAGGGACTCTCAAGAGTCTTCTCCAACACCACAGTTCAAAAGCATCGATTCTTCGGCGGTCAGCCTTCTTCACAGTCCAATTCTCACATCCATACATGACCACGGGAAAAACCATTGCCTTGACTAGACGGACCTTGGTTGGCAAAGTAATGTCTCTGCTTTTTAATATACTATCAAGGTTGGTCATAACTTTCCTTCCAAGGAGCAAGCGTCTTTTAATTTCATGGCTGCAATCAGCATCTGCAGTGATTTTGGAGCCCAAAAAAACAAAGTCTGACACTGTTTCCACTGTTTTTCCATCTATTTCCCATGAAGTGATGGGACCAGATGCCATGATCTTTGTTTTCTGAATGTTGTACTGAGTACAAAAGAGCTTAGGTAATTGTCTAAGGCAAACCCTTACTTAAAGGGCAAAACAGCAAATATTTTGGGCTTGCAGTTCATATGGTGTCTGTCACAGCTACTCAGCTCTGCCATTTCGGCTCAAAGCTATACAGACTATGTAAATCAGTGGCTGCCAATGTGTGCCGATAAAACCATTATTTACAAGAATAGGTGGCTGGTCTGCGGACTGTAGTTTGCTGATCTATGATCTCTGGTCTAAGTTTTGCAATTATTAATAGCAACAGGCATACCTGGGATCCAGATGTGTGTCTTCTTTCTTCAAAGTCTGTGCTTTATCCAATATCTCACACTGCCTCCCACTGATGGATTGTTTTGGTCTTTTTAGTGATGAGGTCATCTTAGTATCACCACAAATACTAGTCAGAACATACCATCTATTTTTCCATCACTTGCTTCATTCCAGCATTTAAAATGCCTATTGTAATAGGAAAGTCTTTCCCCCTCTTTTTCTTACTCCTCTTTCTTTCCTTCCCTCCTTTTATTTCTTATTCCATCCTTTGCTTCTTCCTGCCTCTCTCTCTTTCCTCCCTCCCTTCTCTCCCTCTCCTTTGTAGACTGACCGCACTGACTTTTTTCTAATTCGGTTTCATTCTCCACTGAACTGTTTTCATTTTGCCAAAGAAAATTGCTGATAACGTAATGTGTTACAATAGTCACATGGAAAAATAGTAACTAGGAAAGAAAATAGGAATGTAAGTGCTATTGCTAGCAGGATTACCATCCATAAGTTATACATAGAGTAGAGGTAATCTGTTTTCCTCTGGTAATGTTTGATTTTTTTTTAAAAAAATTTGCTTCAAAAAGTCTTCTGGGGAGCAGGAAGCATGCCGATTTCAATTTCTTCTTCATTTTCTATGGATGATTTCTTTCTGAAACTATTTCCTCCCTCAACCTGGCTTTGTCATTCACAACCTGAAATGGACTGCTCCAGTCAGTCTTGGGTTTTAGCAGTTGTTCCCTAGGCTTCTTGGGAAAAACTTCCATCTCTAGAATTAAAGACCTGCGTGCGTGCTGCTGTGTTCTCAGTCACTTCAGTTATGTCTGACTCTTGCGACCCCATGGGCTGTAACCCATCATGCTCCTCTGTCCAAGGTATTCTCTAGGCAAGAATACTGGAGTGGGTTGCCATACGCTCCTCCAGGGGATCTTCCTGACCCAAGGATCGAACCCATATCTCTTGCATCTTCTGCATTGTAGGTGGGTTCTTTACCCACTGAGCCACCTGGTAAGCCCAAAGACCTATGTACCTGCCCCAAAAGGTGAGTTGGTTCCTGGAATCATGCCTGTCGTAGGCCTTCGCAGCCATGGAACTTGTATACCTGCTATAGAATGTTTTTGATAAAAGGCGATGAAATAATCAACTAAAAGTAGCTCAGATAGAGCCTGTGCTCTAGAGGAACCCCAGCTACTGAGCCCACGTGCCACAACTGCTGAAGTCCATGCGCCGTTAAAGCCTATGCCCTGCAATAAGAGAAGCCACTGCAATGAGAAGCCCACGCACCATAACTAGAGAAGCCCCCATGTGCCGCAACTGGAGAAAGCTCTCAAGGAAGACCCAGTGCAGCCCAAAATGAAAAATAAAACAACATCTCCACTGTTCTTGCCATCCTCTGACTCCCCAGTGGTTCCTGGTGAGATCCCTTTCATTTTAAGATTCATTTTTATCACTCTGAAGAGTTGGCACCATGCTCATCTATTTGCAGAGGGTTTTCTTCTGTTTATTCCCAGTTATAGCAACTTAAAATAAGTTCTGTGGTCAGACTGTTAGTATTTGTTTACGCATTCAGTTCTGACTCAGTGTCCATTATGTGCCAAGCACTGTCAGCCACTGGGATTACAGGATGAATCAGAAAAATGCCTACTCTCAGGGACCACAGGCTTGGGGTTTGGGCGTGCTAGATTTTCTTTCTGGCGCCATCTCTCTGCAATTTAAAAACTTTATTTTTTCCTATGCTCTGGGTGATTACAGTCCTCAGTTAGCGCTCCAGGAAGTTGCCATTATTCGGTTAGAATTAGCTCTTAAGATGGAAAATGTTTGCTAACCTTATCCAATCTCTTTATGTTTCAATTGGAGAAACCAAGGCTCTTGCTGAACAAGTCTACCCTCTTCCGAATCTTCAGCAGTGTATAAGGTGGGTATCGGAAATGACCACAGTCCTCTGCATAGCTGCATTCCTTCTAGAAGGTTATGTGAGAGAGGCATTACATGTCTTGCCATGACTTGGCTTGCAGTGTACACTACAGAGGGTGTGAGCAGTCCTAAAACAAGTGTGGTCTGAAATCACATCCAGATTCATTGGTGTAAAATCACATTTCACATTAGAAAGTTTGCTAACAGTTTCTGCTTTGCCCAGCAGCCCAATCCTGGAATCTGAGGTTCTTTCACCAGGCAAGGAACTAAGCTGAGCTTGAACTTGGGTGAGAAGAGCAGATGACATTGATGAGAAAGGAAGGTCCTGTCCCTGCTTCTTCCTTGGAAGAAAAGCACTTTCTCTTACCTTGGTGTTCAGAGAAGAACACAAAACCGTACCATCAAGATCCCTTATGCATCTTCACACAGGAACTTCTAGGACTGCCTTCATAGCTCAGTCAGTAAAGAATCTGCCTACAGTGCAGGAGACCTGGGCTCGATCCCTGGGTCGGGAAGATCCCCTGGAGGAGGAAATGGCAACCCAATCCAGTATTTTCACCTGGAGAATCCCATGGACAGAGGAGCCTGACAGGCTACAGTCCATTGGGATTGCAAGAGTCAGGCACAACTTAGCAACTAAACCACCAGCCCACCACAGGAAGTTCTAGCCACTGAAGAAGGATGGGCTTTGCCTCAGACAAAAGGAAAAATAACAAGGCAGCTTGAACTCATAGGTTGTTGAATGTCAGTGGATGTAATAAACTATTGTTAAAAAAAAAAAATGTTCAACCCAATGTGGGTCGTGCTGGGAACTATGTGCACAGATTTCATTAGAAAAAGAGATTTGTTGCTTAGGTTTGGATGTGGGCCATCTGTTCTATTTTTCTTGAATTTAAAGTCACTTTCCCAGTGGAATTGTATTTTGAACTTGTTTGGGGAAAGCAGGGCACTTTATTTATATGTTAGTCTCTTTGGCTAAGCATGGAACTGATAAAATCAACTCTAAAATGCCCTTTGATTGATAACTTTTATCTTACCCACATGGGATGATGTTTTCATGTAAGATGTGACTAAGATAAAATTTAAATTGATCATCTGATGCCTGCCATCAGAGACCGGCAGTTCTGACCTGAGGCTTGTGATTTGTGAAGGAAGCTGAGTCAAATGACCTACACAGAACTGATAAGATGACCCCAGACTGTTGACTATCACTTTCCTGCCTGAATTTCTTTCATTAGTGAAGGTAGATTCCATTTTCCCACAAACTGATTCTCACTGAGATTCATGTTCAAGAGATATTTATCATAGTACTATTTATAATTCAAAATAGTTTGAAAATGACGTAAATGTGCGTTGTTTGGAGATAGGTCAATAAATTATGTACTATTAAAAACATTATTCTAGGAGGATATTTACAGACATGGGAAAATATTTACACTATGATATTAAGTGAAAAAAAAACCCTAAGTGTATAATGGTATGGCTTCAATTTTTTAATTACATAAACATAATTATATGCACAGGGATATAAATATCTATATTTATGTTGTCATTTATTCAGTAAGCATGGATCAAGTGCATTTTATCTATCAGTGCTAAGGGCTGAAGGTGTAGAGTTGAATGAGATTAATTCAGTTCCTGTCACGGACTTAATAGTTTAGTATGTATAGGGAAAAGCATCAATAGCAAACATATCAAATATTCATAATTTTTTCTGGGTGGTGGGTAACTTAAACTTTCTTTTTTCTGAGTTTCTGTATCTTCTAGATTTTCCATTAAAAGAAAATGCCTCATATAGATAGAAAAAGACAGCAAATAATATTTTAAAAGATTAGTGGAGCTGAAAACCTGTTCCCTGGCAGGAGGCTTTCTCCCTGAAACTGAAGATTCAGCTCCACAAACTGTAGGAGCCTTGGCCCAGGGGCCAGGAGACTGTCACTAACCCGCTACAAGGATTAGTGAATTTCCTCTCCTGTTCTAAGTTTCTTTTCCTATATGATGATCGTCTGATCCAGGTAATGGCTAAGATCTTGCCAGGTCTTAGGGTGTGGAACAGTATTTTCAGAGACTTTATATGGGGAGGCATATTTCCATAGATGAAAATCTACTGCTCTTATAATTGTGCTAATTCATAATTTGTGCCTTCTTAGCTTATGCACTGGAGAAGGAAATGGCAACCCACTCCAGTGTTCTTGCCTGGAGAATCCCAGGGACGGGGGAGCCTGGTGGGCTGCTGTCTATGGGGTCACACAGAGTCGGACACGACTGAAGTGACTTAGCAGCAGCAGCAGCTTATGCACAAGTGTTGTCTTCAGTTTATGGGCAAATCATCTTTTGAGCATTCTAGACCTTCCTTCTCCATCCTTTTGCCATTTTTTAGACCTGAAAGTAATGAGAGAAAAAAAGATACCACAGTCTCTGTTGGTCAGCTTCTCTGTGTGTTCTAAAAGCAAATGACTTTCCATCAGCTATTGACTGTTTAGCCTAGTCCTATGGCAGATGTCAGAGAAGGAAATGTCAACCCACTCCAGTATTCTTGCCTGGAGAATCCCCATGGGCAGAAGAGCCTGGCGGGCTACAGTCCATGGAGTCGCAAAGAGTCAGACACCATTGAAGCGACTAAGCACATGGTAGGTGTAACAGAGGATACAGATAAAAATACAAGAGGCCCAGGTAAACTTGAATTTCAGGCAATGAATGCATTTTTAATATAATTTTGTCTCATATTTGGCACATTTAACACCGGGCCTATACTTATACTAGAAATTATTGGTTATTTACCTGAAATCCAAATGTATCAAGGTGTCCTGTATTTGATCTGGCAACTCTGATTGGTGTTTGCTCCTGTGAGTGAACACCAACAGAACTCACCTGATCCAAGCAGATGATTAGAATTTCTGCCCCACTGTCTTGGATATTTAGAGAGTCCTGTACTAGCTCTCGGATTACATCTCTACTTAGCTACACTGAGCAAGTAATTCATGGACTCTATATCTTTATTGTATCACTTGAAAAATAAAGGTTTCTGTATTAACATGTTAATGTATATTCTAGGGCATAATAGTGTGAGAACATTTGATATTAAATAAAAAAGGGAGCCAGACCCCTCCTGTCATGTCTCATACAGGAAAAACCAATCGTTTTCTTTCTGATTCCCAACCCGTGAGATTCACTGCTACTGGCTGATATTCTGTCTCCTTTCCCTTTGTCTGGGCACGGCTGGACTAATCGGTTTCTCTTATGTCTCAAAACAATGTCTGCATCTTCCCTGTGTGATGGGATTGCCTTTCCTTCACATTGTCATCCTGCTTTTCTCAAATCCCTTCCCAAATATAATAGACCCTCTAACTCCTCTTGAGTAGTTGCCAGAGGGGAAGGGAAAAAATTTAATCCTCGATTCTGTTTCCCTCCCCCGCAAAGAGTATGACCACCACAAAACTCAGAACCAGGGAAGGCGGCTGGGGCAGATGTTCATCGTCCCCTTCTTAACAGGAGGGAGTCGGCTCGGTTTTCACGAGTGAGGATCATTGCTTCTCTAAATGGGAGAGCCATATATGCTTATCTGAGAAAACTACAGGTAAAAACCATGGCTTTTTCCAGATCTCGGAAGCACTGGTGTGGTGTTGACACATAATCCTTCTTACACAATTATGAAGGATTCCCTTGTTGCTCAATCGGTAAGGAAACTGCCTGCAGAGTGAGAAGACAGAGCTGACGCGAGAGAGAGACGCCCGGCTCCGGCGGCGCAGACGCGGGAGACGCCCGGCTCCGGCGCAACCGACCACATGCAGAATCGTGGCTGAGAGGAGCTACCCCGCGCCCAGGGTTAGGGCGGTGGCCGAGAGGAGCTGTACCACGTCCAGGAGGCGGTGGCTGCTTGGGCCCCGGAGGGCCGAGAGGACCTGATCCACATTCAAAGCAGGAGGGGCGGCCTTGAGGAGATACCCCTCGTCCAAGGTAAGGTACAGCGGCTGCACCTTGCTGGAGCAGCTGGGAAGAGATACTCCACGACCAAGTGGAATATAAGAATCCAGTGTTCTGGGGAGGAAGGAACAAGATGGCGGAGGGATAAGACGGCGAGACCACTCTCTCCCCCACAAATTCATCAAAAGAACATTTGAACGCAGAGTAAAGTACACAAAACAACTTCTGAATACTGGCAGAGGACATCAGGCTCCCAGAAAAGCAGCCCATTTTCTTCTAAAGGAGAGAAAAGAAATCCAGCTCCACCCACCAGAGCACCGACACATGCTTCCCTAACCAGGGAACCCGGACAAGTCACCCGTCCAATCCCACACACAGCGAAGAAACTACATATTAAAGAGAACTCCACAAACCGCAAGAAGAGGGAAAGGCCATCCCAAGCAAAGCAATATAAGCAAGATGAAGAGGCAGAGAAATACCCAGCAAATAAAGGAACAAGATAATTGCCCACCAACACAAACAAAAGAACAAGATATAGGGAATTTACCTGATAAAGAATTTCAAATTTTGATGGTGAAAATGATTCAAAATCTTGAAAGCAAAATGGAGTTACAGATAAATAACCTGGAGAAAAGGATTGAGAAGATGGAAAAAAGATTTAATAAGGACTTAGAAGAAATAAAAAAGAGTCAATATACAGTGAATAATGCAATAGATGAGATCAGAAACACTCTGGAGGGAACAAACAGTAGAATAACAGAGGCAGAAGACAGGATAAGCGAACTAGAAGATAGAATTGTAGAAATAAATGAAACAGAGAGGAAAAAAGAAAAACGAATTAAAAGAAATGAGGACAATATTAGAGACCTCTGGGACAATGTAAAATGCTCCAACATTCGAATCATAGGAGTCCCAGAAGAAGAAGACAAAAAGAAAGACCATGAGAGAATACTTGAGGAGATAATAGTTGAAAACTTCCCTAAAATGGGGAAAGAAATAATCACCCAAGTCCAAGAAACCCAGAGAGTCCCCAACAGGATAAACCCAAGGCGAAATACTCCAAGACACATATTAATCAAATTAACAAAAGATCAAACACAAAGAATATTAAAAGCAGCAAGGGAAAAGCAGCAAATAACACATAAGGGGATTCCCATAAGGATAACAGCTGATCTTTCAACAGAAACTCTTCAGGCCAGAAGGGAGTGGCAAGACATACTTAAAGTGATGAAAGAAAATACCCTACAGCCCAGATTACTATACCCAGCAAGGATCTCATTCAAATATGAAGGAGAAATCAAAAGCTTTACAGACAAGCAAAAGCTGAGGGAATTCAGCATCACCAAACCAGCTCTCCAACAAATGCTAAAGGATCTTCTATAGACAGGAAACACAGAAAGAGTGTATAAACTTGAACCCAAAGCAATAAAGAAAATGGCTACGGGATCGTACTTATCAATAATTACCTTAAACGTAAATGGGTTGAAATTTTCAAAAAGGCTAGGAAACAATTCTCATAGCCATCAATAGTTCAGTGTTGAGTGCATGAATAGTTTTTAAAGTTTGGGACAAACTGTGGTATTTGCTATTTGAAGTACTATTTGTAATTGGCATATTACGATGTAACATTGGTCTTCATTTCCAACTTAAAACGCCTAAAAATGCCTAACAGGTTTTTAGATTTGTGAATTTTAGTTGAAATGTATTTTATGATGTTACTAAACCTGCAGAAATATTGAAATATTTCAGAGAACTTATTCACTGTACATTTAATTTATTTTATTTATAAAAGTTATGAACTGTAGAAAGTTTTACTTGTTGGGTCAAATGCTTGTTGCTTCAAATGCTTGTTGCATTTGAAGTGCTAGTTACAAGAACATCAAATACCTTCAATGTATAAATGCTATTAAGTTTTTAAAGGACTCTGGAGTAAGTTTGTTTAAAGAAATTTAGTCTGTTCAACTTGAATCAGTTCTGTCAAACATTAATTAAAAGCCTCATTTAAAAAAAAAATAAAATAAAGATTCAGATGCTCAGGAAAAAAAAAATAAAATTTATTCCTAAAAAAAATAAATAAAATAAAAGATCTGTAATGTGAAAAAAAAAAAAACATTTCATATTAACATTTGACAATTTTTTTTTAATGTTCAGGTAACATACTGATTCAATCAAGTCATCCAAACAATAGTATCAGCATTAAGTTCCAGAACAGTAAAGCTTTCAGAACTACAATGTTTAACATGTGAATTTTAAACACAGTATTTTAATTATGATGAAATTAAATCAATACTACATCATTAGTCTATATGCTCATGTAAATGAGAAAACTGTGGTCTTTAAGTGCAGCTTGGTTGGTTAAGGTTAACAATTTCTGGTTTTTAAAATTCGTGATAGGCTACTAAGCCTCCTGATAAACCCTTCCTTCCACTCCAAAAATGTTTTGGGGTAATTCAAAATAGAATATGAGTTACTAAATAACTGTAGGTGCTGAAGTAATATAGTTTAATAGTTATAAAATGCAAGGCGCATCTTTATGAAGTTTGTATTAAATGAAGAGCCATAGTGTAAAAAGTGATTCAACCATAAAAAAATTGATTAATAGTACATTGAACAATAAAATTCAAATCTGGGAATCATGTTTGCATAATCTAAAAATTTTCTACATCCTCAGTTGTTCTCTTAAGTATTTATTCTTTTTAAAGTGTGTCTCTGAAGCTTCTTTCACTTTGTACAAATTATTGGCCTCAAAATGTAAATTTAATAGTATTGCATCTAATCTAAGTAATAAGTATTTTAGAACAGTAATTAAATATCAGTATTCTTCTTTGAAAACTTATCTATGAAATCTACAGAAAAATATATAAATAAAAAATCCAGAATTTAAAAAAAAAAAAGAAACTGCCTGCAGTGCAGGAAACCCAGGTTCGATACCTGGGTCGGGAAGATCCCCCTGGAGAAGGAAATGGCAACCCACTCCAGTATCCTTGTCTGGAAAGTACCATGGACAGAGGAGGCTGGTGGGCTGCAGTCCATGGGGTTGCAAAGAGTTGGGCATGACTGAGTGACTAACTAGCTGGTGGTGATGGAATTCCAGTTGAGCTATTTCAAATCCTGAAAGATGATGCTGTGAAAGTGCTGCACTCAATATGCCAGCAAATCTGGAAAACTCAGCAGTGGCCACAGGACTGGAAAAGGTCAGTTTTCATTCCAATCCCAAAGAAAGGCAATGCCAAAGAATGCTCAAACTACCACACAACTGCACTCATCTCACACACTAGTAAAGTCATGCTCAAAATTCTCCAAGGCAGGCTTCAGTAATACGTGAACTGTGAACTCCCAGATGTTCAAGCTGGTTTTAGAAAAGGTAGAGGAACCAGAGATCAAATTGCCAACATCCACTGGATCATGGAAAAAGCAAGAGAGTTCCAGAAAAACATCTATTTCTGCTTTATTGACTATGCCAAAACCTTTGACTGTGTTGATCACAATAAACTGTGGAAAATTCTAAAAGAGATAGGAATACCAGACCACCTGACCTGCCTCTTGAGAAACCTATATGCAGGTCAGGAAGTAACAGTCAGGACTGGGCATGGAACAACAGACTGGTTCCAAATAGGAAAAGGAGTACGTCAAGGCTGTATATTGTCACCCTGCTTATTTAACTTATATGCAGAGTACATCATGAGGAATGCTGGGCTGGAAGAAGCACAAGCTGGAATCAAGATTGCCGGGAAAAACATCAATAACCTCAGATATGCAGATGACACCACCCTGATGGCAGAAAGTGAAGAGGAACTAAAAAGTCTCTTGATGAAAGTGAAAGAGGAGAGTGAAAAGGTTGGCTTAAAGCTCAACATTCAGAAAACTAAGATCATGGCATCTGGTCCCATCACTTCATGGCAAATAGATGGGTAAAGAATGGAAACAGTGACAGACTTCATTTTTTTGGGCTCCAAAATCACTGCAGATAGTGATTGCAGCCATGAAATTAAAAGATGCTTACTTCTTGGAAGGAAAGTTATGACTAACCTATACAGCATATTAAAAAACAGAGACATTACTTTGCCAACAAAGGTCTGTACAGTCAAAGCTGTGGTTTTTCCAGTAGTCATGTACGGATGTGAGAGTTGGACTATAAAGAAAGCTGAGCGGCAAAGAATTGATGCTTTTGAACTGTGGTGTTGGAAAAGACTCTTGAGAGTCCCTTGGACTGCAAGGAGATTCAACCAGTCCATCCTAAAGGAGATCAGCCCTGGGTGTTAATTGGAGGCACTGATGTTGAAGTTGAAAGTCCAATACTTTGGCCACTTGATGCAAAGAGCTGACTCATTTGAAAAGACCCTGATGCTGGGAAAGATTGAAGGCAGGAGGAGAAGGGGACAGCAGAGAATGAAATGGCTGGATGGCATCACCGACTCAATGGACATGAGTTTGGGGGGGCTATGGGAGTTGGTGGTAGACAGGGAGGCCTGGCGTGCTGCAGCTCATGGGGTCGCAAAGAGTCGGACATGACTGAGTGACTGAACTGAATGACTGACACTTTCACAGTGAAGTATTTAGAAAAGTGTTTCCTGGGATCCCTGGGTGGCTGGGTGGTAAAGAATCTACCTGCCAATGCAGGAGTCATGAGTTCGATCCTTAGACCAATAAGATTCCACATGCCATGGTGCAACTAAGCCCGTGTGTCACCACTATTGTGCTCCAGGGCCCACGAACCGCAACTACTAAAGCCTGCTCACCCTAGAGCCCGTGCTCGGCAACAAGAGAAGCTATAGCAATGAGAAGCCCACATACCACGATCAGAGAGTAGCCCCCGCTCGCCACAACTACAGAAAAGCCCGTGCCATAAGGAAGACTCAGCTCAACCAGAAAAGAAAAGAACAGTGTTCCATTTTGTGCTCATTCATTAAGCGCTCATCTTACTAAGTGAATTCCCGTTATTGCAGAAGACTGGGCCTTCAGAAGAGATGATTCGCTCCTATTTATTTGCTCACCCACTACAACTCTGGAGTTTTGCCCCCAAGGACTTCTGGTCTCAGGTGCCTTGAGTGGCCCAGAAGGATCACCCAAGCCACAAGGAGCAGACGCAGCAGACACAGAATGGCTACTTTGATGTGAGCTGTTCAAAATCAGCTCTGGATCCAAGCAGATCACGTGTTTATTGCCTGCTTCTGGCCTGGGTTACTTTATACCCCATCACAACCCACAGCCTTTTCAGGTCACAAGCTCTTTCAAGTGGGCTCATGAGGGTCTAACTTGCTTAATTCTGTGCCCATTCTTGGAGAGACTTTAGGGCTGATGCTGGAGTTCAGTCCGGCCCCCAGAAGTGAGCATATCCTTCTCTCGTTGCTCTGACACAAGCTTGTATTCAGCCTAAAAAGTACCTTCCCGTAGCCATGGTATAGTGTATTCTGGGGAGCATTGGATAGTCTGTGTGTTTTGATTCTAGGAAAGACATTAGAGTCAATCTCTGGGATCCAGGTGACTCCCAAGAAGAGAACTCACCCCACCCCCACCCCCCTAGACCCTCAGAAGCCCCGCCTTCCTAGACAGCCTCACTTTTCACCCACCTGGTCTCTGGATCCCACACGCCTAGGTATGTAATAGGGTAGCTGCCTGAAGGAATATAGGCTTTCAGGCTTTTGAATCAGGCCCAAGACTTGGCAGGGCAGTGGGAGCTGATCTGGCAAAGGTCACGCTACTTCCTTTGTCTGTACTGAGGCCAAGTAGGAGAATTAGGAACATAAATTCTGAAAGATTAGATTGGATCAGAACAAGGCAGCTGTTGTTTTGCTAGGGTTTAGAGAACATTACAAAGGTCATTGGACCTACTTCTGTTTTATTTAGAGGTTCCCCCCTATCTTGGTCAGCGTTGGTTGCTTAAAACAAAATAACATAGACTAGGGGTACCGAGTACCAGAAACCTAAACAGACATTTATTTCCCAAGTTCTCGGGGCTGAGAAGTCCAAGATCAAGGTGTCAACATGGCCGGGTTCTTGAGGGCTCTATTTTGGACTTGTGGACGGCTGCCTTCTTGCTGTGTCCTCACATGCTGGAAAGAGAAAGAACAGGTTCTCTGACATCCTATCTTATAAGGATAGTAATTCCATCTTGAGAAGCCCAAGCTCGTGACCCCATCTAAACCTAATCACTAAAGCCATCACATTGGAGATTAAGGCTTCAAAATATGAATGGGGAGTGGGCACCAACAAGTAGTCCATAACACTCCCTGTCTGATTTGAACACTACTTCTGTTGTTTTTTCCCTGCTGCGTGCTCCAAGGTGTGTCCCATGAGGTAGGGAGAGGCTGTGTCCAGGCCTGGAAGGAGGGTGGACAGCTGGTGCACTTCTGAAGAATCAGCTGAAAAGTGAATATAGGTGGTTACAGAGGCTTGGTCTCCCACTGGTCATCCAGAAGATCTCAAGCCTGGGAGCATATCTGATGTAGCAAACATGACTCTGGTGCTCACCTTTTCCCTCCAGTCTCCATTGAACAGGACATTCCTAGAAAATGATGGAGTAAGTTTTTAGCATCTCCCTTCCCTTTTCTATTTATTGATTAAGTTTCGGTTGACTAAATAAATGCATTCACTTTTCCAGGAGCTTCTTCAATATTGACTGAAAATCCTGAACAGAACTGAAACTGTCATGGAGTCACCATGTCCCTCTATTTCGTGGTCTCCCTGGTATTGGTCTCTTCCAGTCTTACTGTCTCAATCTAGGTCAGGCTCCCAAGGATGGATACCTTCTCTCATTAAGCAGAGTCCAAGGCACTCTGCCTCAGTCATTCAATGTTAGAATAGTCCCTGGTCTAGAAAGGTCCTTAGAGACATTTAGTCCGTTTCCTTTAAAGATGGTTTTTCCCAGCTACATAGAGATGAAGAGATGGATGAATTAGAAACAGGCCTCCTGACACTTTCCAAAGCACTAATGAAACTTGTGATGATGCTCCAGGGAAGTCTCAGGGTGCAGGGGAAGGAGATGCCATGCATGGGCTGTGGAAGCCAGGAACCTCACACTCCAAGCAAAACTGTCTGAAACATTGTGTTTCCCAGTAGCTTTATGAAGCATATGCTTCAGATTTTACTTTCATAGGAAGACTGCTGAGGATCAGAGGTCTGTGGAAGGGTGGTGAGCAATTTTTCTCCTCCAGAAAGCTCCCCCACACTAACATCGTGCCATGTCACTGCTGCCCTGGCCCCCACCCTCACAGAGCCCTGTCCATTGACTGACAGTTGCTCTTTGGCGTATGGAAGTCACCGGTGCCTCTGAGCAGGTGAATTTGCAGCTAAGTTCCTTTCTTCTCAGAAAAAGAGACAAGAGGGGAAGAAATAATATTGCAGAGTCAGGCATAAGGGAATTCTCTGGTTCGCTGGACTCTTAAAGGCAAAAGCGCAGTAGAGAGTCAATGTAAGGATAGTATTACCCTTCTCAGATGTCAGTGAGGCGTGAGGCCACGGGGGTCTTCTGTGTGTGTTCATTAAAGCAGATGGCAACAGAAAAGGGAGTTTCATTTCAGGCCCAGGTGGCCAGGAACCTGTTTGCTTTCTTCTTCTTCTTTTTTTTTTTAACTTTGGCTGCATGTGGGATCTTAGCTTCCCAACCAGGGATTGAACCCATGTCCCCTGCTTTGGAAGCACGGAGGCTTAGCCACTGGACTTGCAGAGAAGTCCTTACTTGCTTTCTTTTTTGCCAGAGAGGAAAACGTCTGCTGTTCCTTCCATGGATTCTACCTTAAAGAAAGTGATATTATTTCAAGGTACAAACTTGCAACAAGTAGCAAATAAGCCATAGAGATCTAATGCACAATGTAATGAATATAGACTATATTGTAGTATAATTATAAAATATGATATTGCTACAATGGCAATTACATGACAATATTCAGATATTTCAAAGTGATGTATTATTGCACACTTTAAATTTATACAATGTTTCATGTCAAATCTCTTCAATTAAAAAAAAAAAAAGAATCTGTGGTAGAGTTCCACTGGCTTTACCTGAACTTGTCCTACATGCATCAACTTAGACTGACAGTATCAAGTAAGATAGTGCGCATCCTCTGGGGAGGTAACGATGCAATATTTGCAAACTACCTACTCTGGACCCAGATATTGGCAGCCATGATGGAAATCCCAAACTTTATTCTGGTGTTTGAACGCTGAAACCTTAGCCAGTTTATGGCTGCACCCTGTAAATAAGACCAAAATGTCAGGACCCTATCTAAGCTCTCTCTGTGTGGTTTTAAGGTAGTCTTTGTATCCAGGAGCAGTCTGAGGTTGGATACGGGACTTTGGAAGAGTTTGTGAATAGTGACAGGTTCCACCCTGTTCGGGTTCGAGGGGCCCAGCTATTGTAGGAGCTGGGGGCATTGGGCTCAGTGGAGGGTCTTTCTTTCCTGAGCTCTAGGTGTGCAAGTCATTCGTGGACAAATGTTTACTGTTCTCTAGGAAAATTCAACCCTGTACGCGGCTCAGGAGAATTTCCTGTAAAATCCTAAAATCCTTTTGTTGCACTGAAAGCCTTCCTAAATCCTCCACATTTTTAAAAGCTTTAATTGTGTGATTGTGTTTGGAAACCACCTCAGGAAAGCCTCTGCAGATCTGGATAAAGGATTATTGTAAGGGTTTTCATTTTGATGGTATTTATTAAAGGACCAAGATGGGAGGGCTAATTGAACTACTGCACCTGAGGAGTTAACCTGAAAGGAACAACCACAGCAACAATAATAGTAAAATTCAGCAGCACAACTAACATTCATTTAGCCAATCAAAGGGCTTCCCTGGTGGCTCAGATGGTAAAGAATCCGCCTACAATGCAGCAGACCTGTGTTTGATCCCTGGATCAGAAAGATCCCCTGGAGAAGGGGATCTGCTCCAGTATTCTTACCTGGAGAATTCCATGGACAGAGGAGCCTGGCGGGCTATAGTCCATGGGGTCACAAAAAGTCGGACACAACTGAAGCGACTTAGCAGCAGCAGCACAGCACGTGCCAGGCATTGTGCTAAATGCTTGATAAGCCTTATTTCACTTAAATTTTGAGACCTATCAAGTGGTTATCTAGGCAAAGGGGCAGTCAAGGAGTCTCCTATCTCATGTATTTTTTAGCATCTTGGCAACACGGCTGAGCGACTAACTCTTTCCAAATCGCGGAATTTTACATCATGTGCTAGAGTGTGGTGGATATGTACGTCTTTTCACCACTTTTTTTCTCAAGGGAAGAAACTATTCGGCTCTCTGGAAAGGCCATGGAAAATTCATTTGGCTTAGGTATACAACAACAGAGTGTTCCATGCTGCCCACTCCAGAGAAGGACAAATGGGCTTTGGAGGGCTGGGCATCCAGTCATTTCCTGAACGAGTTTTATTGGGTGTCCACAGTGTGAGGAGCTGGTTCTGTTGCTGCCATGTTCCTGCTGATACATCTAGTTGAGAGATGCTCTTGGAGAACAAATTCAGTTCTACAACATCATCTAGGGTCAAGGGAAACAATGCTTGATGGGACGTGATGGAAAAGGCTAAAAGATATAGAAAAGAATATGCCTAATGCATAAAGAGGAATGAAACTGGGTCATTTGTCAGATGTGGATGAACCTAGAGTCTGTCCTATGGGTGAAGTAATTCAGAAAGAGAAAAACAAACATTGTATTTTAATGCATATGTATGGAATCTAGAAAAATGGTAACCGATAAGCCTATTTGCAGGGCAGGAATAGAGACGCAGACGTAGAGACGGACTTGTGCTCACAGGAGAGGGTGGGACGAATTGACAGAGGAGCACTGGTGTATATATATCGTGTGTGAAACAGAGAGCTCGTGGGAAGCTGCTGGAGAGCACAGGGAGCTCAGCTCAGTGCCTGGTGATGACCGAGGGTGGTGGGAGGGAGGCTCAAGAGGGAGAGGATATATAGATACTTACAGCTGATTCATGTTGTACAGCAGAAATTAACACAACATTGAAAAGCAATTCTTCCTCAATTAAAAAAAATATTTAAAAAATTTTTAAAAAGAGTATGGCTAATAGACTCAGAGTTTCTCCTACCCTTAAGAATCTATTGCTGGGAATCTTCTACTCCCAGGCTCCAGTGTCCTTCTTGGGCGATGTCTCTTAAGCGTGTATGGAGATACAAGCAGGGTCCCATCACTGACATCCCACTTGACACTCCTGAACACACTCACTGCTTTTTCACAATTGATTTCTCTTTCCATCCTGGGGTTTGCGTTTTCCTTTCGTGTCAGTCCCAGATACAGCTCCTTCCTCAGTTTCCCTGGTTAATAAATAAGGTCCACACTGGCTGGTTTGCTTGAGTCGCACCTTGGACGTCAGACTGTAGCCCAGGTGAGAGTTTCTCATTCTCCACCGAGACATTTCCCTGAATTAGTTTCTCCCTGGGGTCATTGTCTCTGACCATTCTCTTTTAAGTTGTAACTGTTTTTTTTTTTTTTAAATACTACACTATTTAGGCTCTTCTGTTGAATATATATTATAGCTTTAAAAGTGGCATCACTTTATACTTTGGTCTTCTATAGTTTTCTGAAAAGTTCCTTAGAAGAAAAAACTTTATGCCATTTGAGGTTATTCAGGAAGTAAGACGTGGCAACCTACAAGCCGACTTCATCTTATTGTGCTTCACTTTATTTCATTTTGCATATACTGCATTTTCTACAAATTGAAGTTTTGTGGCAACCTTGCATCGAGCACGTGCCATTTTCCTACAGTATTATTTTTAAATTAGGGTGAGTTCATTTATTTTTAGACACAGTGCTATTGCACACTTAATGACTACAGTATGTGGTATATGTAACTTTCATATGCTCTGGGAAACCAAAATATTCATGTGACTCACTTGCTCACAATACTCACTTTATTGAGATGGAATTGCCTGGAAATGAACCGTAGTATCTTCAAGGGATGCCTCTACTTTTTTATTTATTTAGGAATAGAGCTGGGTTGTCAAAAATAGCACCTTATCATCTGATATCTTAGTCAGATTCTCTAGGTAAAAGAGCCTAATGCACACTTCAGTGCTAACATCTATCACAGGGTGGAATCCCAGGGCAACCAGAATGGAGGACAGAAGACCGGAGCAGAGACGGCGCCTCACCGACCTGGCTGCTACTTTGTGAAGGACACAGCTAATTGCTCGGCTCTCGGGAATGGTTCTAGACAGGCTCCACGGAAGTATCACGCTCAGAATAGTCCACTGGTGGGCGGAACAGAGAGGCCATTTATTTGTTGGCTCTCCTCTGTCTTTTGTTTCCGTAGGTCAAGGTTTGTCCGCTTGGAAGTGGAGCCCTCCGCTTGCAGGTTGCACATCCCAGCTTCTGGGAAAGTCAGAGCTCACATCTGGTGGTTTGGAGCTTCAGCCAAATCCGGTGGCGGAGAGAGCAGCAGGAGATGGACAGAGTCAGCCTCAGATGGACCAAGTGAAGCTGAGAAGCTTGAGAATTCCATCTCCTAATGTGGCCCTTTCTGATTGGGTCCTGCCCAGTCAGGAGGTGGGAAATGGCCTGGGTGAGGCGGGAAAAAATATTTGTTACCAGTGCTGCTGACAAGGTTCTAGGAGGCGGAACTGGCTTTGTCTTCTGGACCCTTCAGGGCAGGAGCCAGCAAACTTTGTCTGAAAGAGCCAGATGGTAAATATTTCAGGCTTTGGGGATTGTGTGGCAAGGGAAATGATGAAGGCTATCATGTAGGTACTTCTGTAACTATCGAAAATGCTACTATTTTAAAAAGATAAAAATTATCCTTAGCTGGCAGACCTTAAAATGTAGGCAGCTGACCAAATTTGACTCGAGGGCTGGAAGGGGCTGATCTCTGTTTTAGAGGTAAAAAGGTATCCAAAGAGGAGTCTAACTCAACTTCCGGTAAAGTCTTCTCTGGTCTCAGGCACTAAACAGAATTGTTTTCTTCTAGGGCTGTTGATGGAGGAGGCACTGGTACTCCACTCCAGTGCTCTTGCCTGGAAAATCCTAAGGATGGAGGAGCCTGGTGGGCTGCAGTCCATGGGGTCACTAAGAGTCAGACAAGACTGAGTGACTTCACTTTCACTTTTCACTTTCATGCATTGGAGAAGGAAATGGCAACCCACTCCAGTGTTCTTGCCTGGAGAATCCCAGGGATGGGGGAGCCTGGTGGGCTGCCATCTGTGGGGTCGGACACGACTGAAGTGACTCAGCAGCAGCCGGGCTGTTGAAGGAAATGCCTATGAGAGTAGAGGCCTCTTGGGGTGGCCTGATGGGCCAGTATGGTTTGGATTTGGCTTGGATTTGGCTATAAGGCTATTTAAGGAAATGGCAACCCACTCCAGTGTTCTTGCCTGGAGAATCCCAGGGACGGGGGAGCCTGGTGGGCTGCTGTCTATGGGATCGCACAGAGTCGGACACAACTGAAGCGGTTTAGCAGCAGCAGCAGCAGCAGCGTAAGGCTATTTATTTATGTATTTATTTTAGTTTAAAAATACTATTGATTTTTGGCTGCACTGGGTCTTTATTGTGGTGCACAGGCTTCTCACTGCTATGGCTTTTCTTGTTGCAGACCACAGGCTCTAGGATGTGCAGGTTCAGTAGTTGCAGCTTATGGGCCCTAAAGCTTGGCTCTTCTAGTTGAGGTGCGTAGGCTTAGTTACTCCATGATACGTGAGATCTTCCCGATTGCGATCGAACCCTGTCTCCCGCACTGGCAAGCGGACTGTTAACCAGGAGACCACCAGGGAAGCCCCTTATTTTAGCTCTGATGGGCGTGTGCAGTGGCTCACACTGGCTTAAGAAAGCTGATCCTGCCCATCTCCTCCCAACTTCACATTCAGAGATGTCACAGCAGTATCTTGAAGTTGGCCATCGTGAGACTATTTATACTGTGGGAATCAGCAGATGCTACAGAGGGCTTCCTTGGAAGTGGGAGGAATAAGCATTTGCAGATATTAGCCAGCACACCACTGGGTATGTGCCTGATCGGTCCGGAAGCACAGCCCTTACTACTTTCTGTAGGAAGTGAAGACAACACGCGTTGTGTAGTCGCCCCTGACATGTCATGGCCGTGGGAAGTGCTCCAATTGTTCTTTCAGCAGTCAGCGCACTTGGGTTTAAAACTCCTGCTTTTGACATAGAGACACAGACATGGAAAACAAACGTATGGATAACCGGGGAAAAGGGAGGGGCGTTGGATGAACTGGGAGATTGGGAATGATGTAAACACACCATTGATACTATGTATAAAATAGACATGTAATAGATAATGAGAACCACTGTGTAGCTCAGGGAACTCCACTTGGTGCTCTTTGGTGACCTAAATGTGGAGGAAATCCATGAAGGAGGGTACGTGTGTGTGATAGCTGACTCACTTTGCTGTACTGTAGAAACTAACATGACAAAGCAACTATACTCCAATAAATATTTAATTTAAACAAAACATGCTTTTATGTCGAGTGGTCATGATAGGGATAATGATGAGTTTCTGTATGTGGGACAAATTAATAGTATGCTTTGGGGGTATTACTATTGAAATTACAGTTTTTAAATTATGGTATTTTGGACCTTGCCTATTTTTTTAATTAAAAGATAATTTTTTTTTTTACAGAATTTTGTTGTTTTCTGTCAAATCTCAACATGAATCAGCCATGGGTATACACATGTCCCCTCCCTCTTAAATCTCCCTCCCATCTCCCTCCCCATCCCACCCTTCTAGGTTGATACAGAGACCCTGTCTGAGTTCTCTGAGCCATACAGCAAATACCCATTAGCTATTACCTATTTTCCATATGGTAATGTAAATTTCCATGTTACTCTCTCCATTCGTCTTACCCTCTCTTCCCCGCCCCCCTGCCTGCCCCGTATCCATAAGTCTGTTCTCTATGGACCTTGCCTATTTTATTTTAAAGGATCAAGTTTGAATTACAATGGGAATGGTTCAGGTACAGCCAGAGAGCAGTCATGTCAAAGACACAATACAGCATCTCCTGTGATGGTGTTGGGAGAGGTGGGGCGAGATTAAGGTAGAGCTGGCTGGACCAGGCTGCCTTCCTCCTCCAGCTCGCTTGCCATCTGTCAGCTCCCAGCACTCCCTAGTACTTAAACAATTTCCAATCGCCATCTCTTAAAATAAAGCTTAATATATTCACATCTGGTGGTTTCCTGCTCCAGTTATGCTTAGTTTTGGCCTTCACTTAAAAAAAAAAAAAAACAACCAACTATTCTGTGATTGCTTTGTGGTGCTTTGGAAGCGTTTCTGGATTAAGGATTTGTGACTCTCTTTGATTGCATTGTGACTGCATTTGCAAGTGGCAGGATACAGAGGAAATTTGAAGCCTGTTTGCACCATGCTTCTATGAGTACCAGCCCCTGTGGTAGACTAAAGTCATCTGAAAGGTATTTTTAAAGTACAGGTTATCTAGCTCTGCCCCAGACCGATGAGAGGGACAGAATCCCTGGACATTTTTTTTATTTTAATTTTTAAAAAGTTTTTTTTTAATGTGGACCATTTTAAAAGTACTTATTGAATTTGTTACACTATTGCTTCTGTTGTTTTTCAATGTTTTGCTTTTGTGGCCACGAAGCATGTGGGATCTTAGCTTCCAGACCAGGGATCGAACCCTCACCTGCTGCACTGGAAGGTGAAGTCTTAACCATTGGACCGCCTGGGAAGTCCCCTGGGCATTTACTTTAAAAAGTTCTCCCAGATGACTCTAATGAGCTACCAGGATGGTTAACTATGAACACTAGTGATTTTTAAAAGTCTTATCAGAAATTGTCAGTTGAGCATTTCTCTCTGGAAGGATCCTTTCTTCTGTGTTGGCCGCTGAGGTTCTTATTCTGAGTATTAACAATGTTGAAACATCTGCAATGACTGTCTAAATATCAAGAAAAATAATTTCAGTCCTTAAAGGGACTACGGAGCAAAGCGTTTGAATCAGGACTGTCATGCCCATTAATTCCTAAAGATTAGAGCAAGTGGGCTTCCTACTGGAAATATTAAGTCACAGTGAATCCTCTCATTCTTGCTAATAAGGAAAGAACATCAGTTTTGGAATCAAGGTTTAGTTGGCTTCGAGTCCTGGCTCTACCAACTTCTTTGTTGGCAAAACCTTAGGTTCTACAACTGTAAAATGGGCATAAAATATTTTTATTTCAGGATTATAATAATTTTTAAAACTATGGATCATGCCTGGTATATCATAGTTGCTAAATATATGCTAGATATTCTCCTCCTGGGTATAATGAAAAGCCTAGCATTTCTGTGTGGTTCTGACACTCTGGAGCTATTCTTTCTTCTCAGGGAGCTGGTCACCAAACTAATGAGTAAAGCTCTTGCCCCTACTGGATTCTGTTTCTGTTGTTTTTTTCTTTTTTCCAGTTTTCCCATTGGGTAATTTTTTAAAGATTATTATTATTTAAAAAAATTATTTATTTGGCTGTACTGGGTCTTGGTTTCTGAGTGCAGGCTTTCTCTAGTTGCAGTGAGTGGGGTCTACTCTCTACTTGCCATGCTTGGCCTTCACTGGTTGCAGAGCATGGGCTCTAGGGCGTGTGGGTTTAGTAGTTGCAGCACGAGGACTTATTTACCCCACAGCATGTGGGATCTTCTTGGACCAGGGATCGAACCTGTGTCCCCTGCATTGGCAGGTGGATTCTTAACCACTGGACTACCAGGGAAGCCCCCCATTTCGTATTTTTTCCCCAAGAAAAAATGGAGGCAAAATAGTTTTGTCCTTCTGGACAGTAACCCCTTCTGGTATGGCCAGATAAACCCCTCAGTTTAAAGCAGTCTAAGGTTTCAGGGACAGACTGCCTGGATGGTTTTCCCTGCTCTCTGTACAAAAAGACAATCTGGGATTTCCATGCTAGTCAGGCACTGCCTCCCATCTCCTCTGATCTTTACAAAACCCTTTCCTCCCTCACCTGTCTGCCTCGCCAGGGAGAAGGATCAGCTCCCGCCTCTCCCTGCTTGGCTTCAGCAACACAGCTTCTTCTACTTGCTCTTCTGAACCCTGGGGCTTTTTTTTTTTCCAGCATAGAAGCCTTTTGAACAAAACTCCTCCTTTGCAAAAACTCTCACCTAAGAGGTGTTACAAACCTCTGCAGCTGAATGAAGAGTGGCTCGGTCTCTTGAGAAGACCTGTTCTCTTTCCTTTGACAGAGTAAAAATTCCCTCTGAGGAAGAGAGAAGGAGCTTCCATTGATGAATGCATTTTCCTCCTTGCATGAATTTACATTCATGAATGATAATGGCTTTTTTAAAAAGCTGCTACCTGGTATTATTCACATATCCCGCCACCCTAGAGGAAAATGTGCCTTTGTTAAAACAGGACACTTGGGACAATGTTGTTGTAGGACAGATGGAAATTTTGCAAGATGAGAGGAATTTACCAGATGGGGAAGGGGAAGTGGGGACTGCCTGGGTGGGTGGGTAAAAACACCTTCTGATGGGAACATGTTGCATAGGACCTTAAAAATGTGGATGAAATCAACAAATGAAGAAGAAGGAAAAGGCAGAGCTCAGTAGGGCAGGGGGGCCTTGAATTGGCGGTGGGGGACCAATGGTTTGGAATGAGACTAAGAATAAGTTATATTAGAAAGGTCAAGTGTGGGATGGGAGGGGTGAGGGAGGGAGGCTTCCGAGGGAAGGGATATACATATACTCACGGCTGATTCATGTTGTTGACAGCAGAAACCAACACAACATTGTAAAGCAATTATCCTCCTATTAAAAAATAAAAATAAAAGGGAAAGGAGAAGTACGTCCAGCCTGAGACTGATGGGCCAGATAGCAGCAGAGCCAAATGAATGAGGTGGTTGCAGATGAGGAACTACAAAAAGATCTCTGACAGAAGAGAACTTGTCTTTTCCTGAGGACGAAAAATGCTTGTGATACATTGGAGTGAATTTCTGAAGGAAGGGAAGGGAGAGGGGGAGAGATTGAGAGAAAGAGAGACAGAGTTTTATAGATGCAATATTTCACTTTAAAAAGTCTAAAAACAATGAAATTCAGTGTTTGGGAAAATTTAGAGGAGGGACAGAAAGAGATAGTTACTGATGCTAACTTGCATATCCAGATAACATGCATACTGCTTACAATACAACAGCCAGGAAATTACATCTTCTCTGTAAAGTTATAGGAAGAGCAGGGCCATCAGGGATGATCATATGAGTAACAGTCAAATACAGTAGAAAAAGTCCGACTTAGGGGTAGATCAGACTTGTTCAATTCAGTTCAGTTACTCAGTTGTGTCTGACTCTTTGAGAACCCATAGACTGTAGCACACCGGCCTCCCTGTCCACCAGCAACTCCCGGAGTTCACTCAAACTCATGTCCATTGAGTCGGTGATGCCGTCCAACCATCTCATCCTCTGTCATCCCCTTCTCCTCCTGCCCCCAATCCTTCCCAGCATCAGGGTCTTTTCAAATGAGTCAGCTCTTCAGGTGGCCAAAGGATTGGAGTTTCAGCTTCAGCATCAGTCCTTCCAATGAATATTCAGGACTGATTTCCTTTAGGATGGACTGGTTGGATCTCCTTGCAGTCCAAGGGACTCTCAAGAGTCTTCTCCAACACCACGGTTCAAAAGCATCAATTCTTTGGCACTCAGCTTTCTTTATAGCCCAACTCTCACATCCAAACATGACTACTGGAAAAACCATAGCTTTGACTATACAGACCTTTGTTGGCAAAGTAACATCTCTGCTTTTTAATATGCTGTCTAGGTTGGTCATAACTTTTCTTCCAAGAAGCAAGTGTCTTTTAATTTCATAGCTGCAGTCGCCATCTGCAATGATTTTGGAGCCCCCAAAAATAAAGTCTATCACTGTTTCCACCATTTCCCCATCTATTTGCCATGAAGTGATGGGACCAGATGCCATGATTGATCTTAGTTTTCTGAATGTTGAGTTTACAACCTAAAAACTGAGACTGATGCTCTATTGGGTGGACTTGCTGAGGATTTAAAGCTGGGATGCAGCTTCTCAGGTAGCTCTGAGGGTCTGTTCTTCAGAGGTAAGGGAGGAGCCAGGAGATATAAGAGTTCAAACCAAAAAACCCAGGGAGTCGAACTTCAAAATATTACTTCTAATTAAAGAAAACCAGGCATCCTGAGATAATGAATTTAGTGCTTTTCTGTGTAAGGGAAGAAGCAAAGGCCTGGCCTCAAAATCATTCCTTTGATGTGCACCTTCGCTATCTGGGGCCAGAATCCTGCTTTTTTTCCATCGCGAATCCCCTCAGTGCACAGCTGGAGCAGCTGCAGTAGTTGATGGCTTCATGGCTGCAACAGCCTTTGTTTACTAATGTGGTGGGGGTATTTTTGTCTGCATTTCCATTTCAGCTCTCCTGGAATTTCTTTACCCTAATTTATTTGATTTTTCAACATCCAGTTCAACATGTAGGCTAATGGGGATTCAATTTTTTACATGAAATCTCTTGTCAAAAAAAAGGTGTTTTTACTGGTGAATGTGAGAGTTTTGCTTTCTGAGCTGTCAGGACTATAAACACTTCTTTTCAACAGTGACTCAGAGTTGAAGGGGGTGGGGGCGGGAATCAAGCAAACAGTGTGAAACCCATGGACACTTTTAAGGACAACACAAAATGATGCAGTGATGGACAACCTGCTTAGTGTTAGATTACTTCTTTTGATATCTTCGACTGTTGCATTCATCCGTCTGACTGTGAAAATGTTTGAGCGTGAACTGCTGTGTGAGAATGCTCAGCAATGGTGGCCACGTGACTTCTTGAGGGTCCCACCAGTTCTCATAGAGTAAAAATCTCCTGGGTGCTTCATTCTGCTCTGATTTCATTGGTGATAAACGGTGAGCTTTCTGACCCCAAATTGATGTTGTACTTTGTTTCTTCACTATCGATCTACTACTGTGCATTTATTTTCTGGCATTTTCAAGATATTTTCATGTGTGTTAATGTAGAGGGTGCAATCCCCCACTTTCTATCCCTTTAATTTTGGTTTACTTGTGTGGTAGACAGAACAATGGCCCCTGTGGTATGTGCTGTGCTAAACTGCTTCAGTCGTATCCACCTCTTTTCGACCCCATGGATTATAGCCCGCCAGGCTCCACTGTCCATGGGATTCTCCAGGCAAGAATGCTGGAGTGGCTTGTCATTTCCTCTTCCAGGGGATCTTCCCAACCCAGGAATTGAACCCTGGTCTCTTACAAATTGAACCCTGGTCTCTTACATTTCCTGCATTGGCAGGCGGGATCTTTACAACCCCTCCTTTACAACCACCAGTGCCATGTGGTAGGCAGAACAACTGTCCCTGGAAGAGGCTAAACATACTAACCCCCAGAATCTGTGAACATTTCATTATGCGGCCAAGGGGAACTAAAGTTGTACGGGATTAAGGTTGTTAATCATCTGACCTTAAAGCAGAGAGATTATCCTGGAGGATCTGCATGGGCACTGTGTCAACAGGAGGTCCTCGAGGTGAGAGGGACACAGAAGAGCAGGTCAGAGTGATTGGATGCGAGAAACTCTCAATCTGTCTTTGCTGGCTTTGAAGATGGAGTGAAGGGGCCATGAGCCAAGGACTGTGGGTGGTTTCTAGAAGCTGGAAAAGGTGGGGAAAGTGATTCTCCCTTGTAGCCTCCGGAAGGAACACAGACGTACTGACACCTTGATTTCAGCCTGGTAAGACCTGTCAGATTTCGGACCTCCAGAACTGTAAGATGATACATTGTATTGCTTCAGCCACTAAGTCTGTGGTGATTTGTCACAGCAGCCATAGGCATCTAATACAATTTGCATCATTCAAAACACTAGCTTGGTCAGTAGTGCAGCAGCGGATAGACCATGAGTCTGAAAATGAGCCCCTGTAGGGATACAGGCTGGTGGCTTCCACAGGACTCTCGTGTCTGGGGAGGCTGTTCCTAAGAGGTAAGGGAGGAAGACCCTGCCCCAGGGGTCTGGAGAATTCTGAGCCACACCCCCATGGAAACTTCCTCATCCCTGGCCTCCTCACAAACCTTCCTCATCCCTCCACAGCATCTCCCCGCTGCTGATTGTCACAGGTTCACTTCCTGTTTTGGTCCTTTATTTACCAGAAGCGTCTCTCCCTTTCTGAGAACAAGTCCACTGACCATGCAGAGAGAAGCCATTCAGGAAACACGTATCAGGGTTTCATTTTGAAAACCTACATATATGAGGTGACGTTGGAAACCTCACAGACCCCCCGGTTTAGTAATGGTTTAGAGAACTGGTTTGCATGAAATGTCTCAATGAATGGTACACTGGGCTTTTCAGAAATTAGTTTTTCAAATACCTATTCTAGTCTTCACTCTAAAGGATCAAGATGGCTTTTGAATAATTTTAGCCTCTTGGTTGAAAGCCTGCTTAGATTTTAAAGGTGTATTTTTATTCCCGGGAACGCCTTTGATAGAACCATCCCTGTTGAGGATCTTGTATCAACAACTTGAGGTTTATTGGAAATGTTGAATTTCTGCCTTAGGGTTTCTGAAGTGCAATGAATCAGATGTTTGAATTGTTTGTTCTAAGTTATTAATTACAAAGCTAGAGAGAGCTGTGGTTAATGGCACTCCTAGGATCATATAAATCTGTGAAAACAGGGCTCTCAACTTACCCAGTCATATGACCGCTCAGACGGTGCCAAACATCTTCATATGGTCCATGGAGAAGCCTCAGAGATCCTCTCCCACGTGGACGAGCCAGTGGGTCTAGTCAGAGCTTTCAGTGAGCTGTTGATAAATGTTAGATTGCAGGGAAAGTAAAATTTGAGATGACGTTTACACAGAAAGTCGAAGCTTAAAATGTAAATCCTGGAGTATATATAGTAAGGAGGGGAGAATTACACAAGCAATCACATCACAGTCTGATAAATGCTGCCACAGGGGAAATATAGACTGCTACTCCTCTCTGTCTTCCAGTTTCTCTCCCTCTTTCCTTCTACTCAGTTTTTCTTTTCTCTGCAGAGACCAAAAGCTGTTGCTGATCTGCTTCATTCCATCCCCTCGCCCCCACCCCAAGGCTCTGCTTTGTAGGTACACTCAGTGTATCTCTAGTCTATCTCAGCTGTTCGGTTTTTTGTTTTTTTAGAAAATGTTTTGTTTTCTACTTTATTTTTTTTAAGTTAAGTGAGTTGGATTTTTTTCAAACTTATTTCTCTGATTTCTTTTTTTAATTGAAGTGTAGTTGCTGCACAATATTATATAAGTTCCAGGTGTAGCAAGTCACAGTTTTTAAAGGTTATATTCCATTTATAGTTATTATAAAATATTGGTTATATTTTGTGTTCTATTTTAGATTTGGTATGGAATATTTTATTTTGGGGGCTTCCCTCGTGGCTCAGTGGTAAAGAATCTGACTGCCAATGCAGGAAACATGGGCTTGATCTCTGGGTCAGGAAGATTCCCTGGAGAAGGAAATGATAACCCACTCCAGTATTTTTGCCTGGGAAATCCCATGGACAGAGGAGCCTGGCAGACGACAGTCCTCAGGGTCACAAAAGAGTTGGATAGCAGCAATTTTATTTTTTACCTCCAGCTTTATCAAAGTGTAATTGACAAATAACCTTTTATGTATTTAAAGTGTACATGATAAGTTAATATACACATATATTGTCAAACATTTGCCACAATCAAGTTAATTAGCACATCCTCAAAGCTTTTTTTTTTTTGAATACTTGGTATTTTAGAACTCTTGAAAACACTGAAGTAACTCATTCACTAAGAACTATCCCAGGTTGACAGGCAGGGAAGGATTTAAGGGCTGGTGATTCAGGCTAACCTCCAGTGCCCACCCTCATCTATTTGAACAGCCAGGGAAGTACTTCTCCAAGGATGGTGAAGAACTCCAGCGATGGAAAAAAAGCCCTTTTCTGCTGTGTATAATATGTCATTGCAAAAAAAAAAAAAAAAAAACCCAATGAAAAAGGAAGGCTTGGAGCTTAAGGAAAATCCTACTGCCAGTGGAAGGTGTATTTTTTCTCATTGCTTTAAGCAGTAAGTAGCCGGCGTCAGCATCCGGGCAGCCAACATCCGGGAGCCTTGGGTATTGGACAGGATGTTGGTCTGCCAGCTTCATGGAGGGAAGGAACAATGGGTGTTTAATTTGCTTTTTATAGCAAAGCCCATTTGGGAAGAATGAAGGCAGGAGGATCTCAGAAGGGCTTCCTTTCCCTGAGGGCTGGCCCATCTGCTGGGGGAGAGGAGGGCCGGCTGCAAGCAGGAAGCCACTACCCTCAGCGTCGCCTTTGCCAGGATGCTGGCCCACATGGCCACTGAGTGAATGACAGGCTCTGAGTGCAGGGAGGTTAGTTAGGGGCCCCTTTCTGAGCATAAGACAACTGACTTCTGTCCTGGGATTACCGGGACATATGTTCCGTGACCATCCTAAGTATATCCTCTCTCTAACAAAGCCTCTTTTGTTGGGAGAGGGAGGGCTCACTGAAACTCACCCCTGCAGGTGATGCAACATTCAAGACAAATTAATCAGACTTTGTCTAAGTATCACATCTTAATGCCTCTGAAAGTAAAAAACAGACCAAATTATAAACATCCACAAATGGCTTTGGGTCATTAATACAGATATCATTTTCTGCATATAATGAATGTAATTATTATAACTATTCTTTTATTTTGATGTTATGAATTCTGTCTTGAAACTGGCAGAGGTTTACCAACCAGCTCCGAGGCACTACGCTTTTAGAATTTGTAAGCCTATCTCTCATCATCTTAATCTTTCTCGCTCCTTGTACATCGTTTCGGAGTCTAACTGAAGAAATACTTCCTTCTAATCCTTTTTTTTTTTTTTCTTCTTCCCTCTCGTTTCTACTGAAATTAATAAATTGCTTTGTTATATTTATCTGTAAAGTCAGAATAAATAGGCTCTGGAAAGAACCTAATGAGATTCTTATGAACTTAACTGATAGCTCTGTTGACTGTTCTCAGACCTGGTTTTGTTTTATTCTTGTAACAAGGTTCCTGCCTGTCTCACAGTAACCTCCAGATAAGGAAGGTATTTTAGACTCTGAGAGGGTAAGCCAGAGGTCTTTCCTGAATGGCTGTGGCTAGGTTGAGGGTTTAAGGGCACAGGCAAAATCTGGGTAAGAGAAGGCCCTTTCTGCTTGAGCTTGGTCCCTAAACTCAGTGAAGTTTGACATTTTGGATGTGGGTTGTTTTTACACGTGACCTTTCCCTCCTCAAAGCTGAGAACGATCCAGTTAAGATGCCTATTTTTGCTTCATATTTTCACTTATATGCTATGCTCCTACCCAGGTGAGTCGCTCTGCAAGATAACAATCCTTTCAGTACCTTAGAAGATATCATTTGGGGATTTGGTGAGGGACCACATTCCTGCTGATAAAGAAGAGATAACTGTGAAAATATTTGTCTTCTGAGTCTCACTATTTTTCTGAGTCACATGTGTTCTGATGTGGTGGTGGGAGTAAAGAAGAGTCTGATGAGTGCTCTAGACAGAAGGATGGAAAATTCTTAGATCATCCAGTTTACCCTTCAAGGCTCAGAGAGCATGGGGCTGGCTTCGTCTTTTCGTTCATCTTTTGGGCTGGCTTCATCTTCCCAGGCTTCCTTCTCAAGAGACATGAAGTGGCGGATAAAGATCTCAGTGTTACAGCCATTAAAAAGAATGAAATAATGTCATTTGCAGCCACAGGGATGGACCTAGAGATTGTCATACTGAGTGAAATGAGTCAGACAGAGAAGGAGAAATATCATATGACAACCCTTCTATGTGGAATCCAAAAAGAAATGATACAAATGAACTTATTCGCAAAACAGAAACAGACTCACAGAGAGAATGGACTCATGATTACCGATGGGGAGTGGGGGCGGGTGGTGGGAAGGATTGGGGGAAGCGATAGTTAGGGAGTTTGGGGTCAATATGTACACTCTGCTATATTTAGAATGGATAACCAATAAGGACCTACCGTAACACACAGAAGGCTTCTCAATGTTATGTGGCAGCATAGATGAGAAGGGAGTTTGGAGCAGAATGGGTACATGTATTGCTGAGTCTCTCTACTGTCCACCTGAAACTATCACAACGTTGTCAATCAACTATACTCCAATACAAAATAAAAAGTTTTTTTTTTTTAAATCTTGATATTAGAGAAATATTTTCAAGGAATCATGCCAAACAGCTATTGTTTTTTAGTTCCTAGATCAGGTCCAACTCTTTTGTGACCCCCATGGACTGTATAGCCCACCAGGCTCCTCTGTCCATGGGATTCTCCAGGCAAGAATACTGGAGTGGCTTGCCATTTCCTTCTCCAGGGGATCTTCCCAACCCAGGGATCAAACCCTTGTCTTCTGCAATGGCGGGTGTATTCTTTACCACTGTGCCACCAGGGAAACCCTGCTGGTCCTATTTAACTGGTGAGATGACTATACTCCCATCCAGGCTGTCAGACATTGACTTTAGTTCAAACTCTCTGTGGAATCTAGAGCAAGTCACTTAAAAATATTCTTGTGCCTCAATTTTTCTTCTTTATCAATGGTGTCCGATAGAAATAAAATGTGAACTACACATGTAATCTTAAATGTTCTAGGAGTCCCATTAAAAGAATAAAGAGAAATGAATAAAATTTATTGAATATATCTAATATATGTGAAATAGCATCACTTCAAGGTAAAGTCAATATAAAAATTAATGAGACATTTTACCTTCTTATCATTCATACCAAGTCTTTAAAAATCTGTTGTGTATTTTATACTTATAATACATCTTAATTCGGACTAGCCACATTTCCAGTGCTTACAAGCCACGCAGACAGAGCAGTTCTATATTTTGGAAGATGTCTATTGCTTTTTTTTGTTTGTTTTGTTTCAAAAAAAGTCTTTTAATTGTTCACAATAGCACAAAATGACATCACATTATGGTACTATTGAGTCATGAGGGTTATTCTACAGTTGATGAACAGATGTACTGTTCTCAAAAGGAAGAATCAATGTCTGTTGCTTTTTTAAAAATATATTTTATTTATTTGACTGTGCTAGGCCTCCCTTGCAGCATGCAGGATCCTTGTCCTGATAGTTCATGGTTCTCTGATGCCCTTTGAGCTTTATGAAATAGATTCTAGTGGGTGTGGCATGACCTGAATGAGTTTCAATCTGTGCCTTAATTCCTAACAGCCATATGTGTGTGCAGAGTCACTCAGTTGTGTCTGACTCTTTTCAATCCTTTGGACTGTAGCCTGCCAGGCTCCTCTGTTCATGGGATTTTTCAGGCAAGAATTACTGGATTGGGTTTCTATTTTTCTCCTCCAGGGGATCTTCTTGACCCAGGGATCAAACCTGTGTCTTGTGTATTACAGGTGGATTCTTTATCCAATAAGCCATCTGGGAAGCCCAGGAACCATATCTGCGAGTACACATTCTGCAACCTTTCTGAGCCTCAGTTTCCTTGTCAAGAGATTGGGGATTGTACCTTGCACTTTGATGGAAATTTTAGTGTTTGTAAAGCACCTGGTGAGTACCTGGTAGGTGCGTGTGTGCTTCGTTGGTCAGTCTTTCCAACTCTTTGCGACTCCATGGACTGCAGCCCACCAGGCTCCTCTGTCCATGGAATTTTCCAGGCCAGAATACTGGAGTGGGTTGCCATTATTATCCTCCAGGGAGTCTTCCCAACCCAGGGATCAAACCCGTGTCTCCTGCATCAGCAGGTAGATTCTTTACCACTGAGCCACCTGGGAAGCCCTCCCTGGTGGATAGTTGATGAGGAAATTGTCAGCATACACCAGTAGCATCTGTCTCTGTGGAACTGCGGGTCTACGAGTCACAGGCCTACGTGACGATATGAGGGGATGCGTGCGGGGCCGCCACCCTGAGAGTTCACACACAAGGTTCTGCCATTTTAATTTCAGTTTTGGAATTGTCAGGATTTTTTTTTAAACTGCCACTCTTGGGACTTCCCTGGTGATCCAGTGGCTAAGACTCCATGCTCCTAACGTAGGGAGTCCGGGTTCCATCACTGGTGAGGGAACTAGATCCCACAGGCCGCAACTAAGGCCTGGCGCAGCCAAATAATTAGGTAATAAATAAATCCTGAGATAATAAATAAATAAATGCCACTCTTTGTCAGGAGAGATTGATTAGCAGGCATTCGTTGCCTTTTACTCACTCAACAAGCATCTCGTGAATTCCTAAAGTAGTGACAGAGTCTTTCACAAAGTTCTGTGAGAAATACCTGAGGAGCTTGCTTACAATAAAGTTTCTGAGACGCCTCTCAAGACAAGACAGTTTAGTTGGAGAGGGATGGTGCCTGGGGATCTGCAGTTTCACACCTCTCTAGGGATGCCAATGTAGCCTATCCTCTGACCAAAGATGGCCGCACAGCTGGTCCCATTCCTGCCTGGAAGGACATCTGAAACTGTCCTGGCCACCCATGGGCACAGCCTTTCCCACTGGGTGGCCTTACCTGGGCCAGGTAGCACTCAGGGTGGACCTGGGGGTCAGCCAGGCAGGAGAGAAGGCAGGAGAGGAAATCCATCTTAAATAGATAGGCTGAAGTCAGATGCCTTACAGTGGAACCAGCCAGTTCATTCTTAATAAAGTAAAACTCTCAAGTAATAAAAGAGGACCTTTTCAGGGTCCTGAAATAAACAGTCACTGCCAAGATGGGCTAATGGTGTGTTCTGACCTCCAGGCCCCTAGTTAACCATCAGCATAAATAGCTGACTGGGCTAAAGCTGCCAGGAGTGGTTTTCTTTCTCATCAAAGACCCCTGCGACAAGTGTCACTAGCACGCTTGTGGCTCTAACAGGCCCAGGGACTATCAGTCATTTCTCGGCTTCCCACCCACGCAGCTTCGTGTGGTGGGCCAGAAGACACCCCCTCCTTTCCTCGGAGTGAAGTCCCCCAGAGAGTCAGAGAGAGGATGTGACACCAAGCAGAAGTCTGGGCTCAGGCCTTGCCACCTGTCTGGTTCTGTGAATGCTGTGTATCTGCGCCTCCGCTACTGCTGGACCACGTGCTGGTCTGGGTTATGACATTTGCTGCCCAGGTTTTTAAAAAAATTTTTTCCAACAGCATCTGCAGGAGACTCTGCGAGGGTTCTACAAACCACATGGTGTTCTCTGGAAGCTGAGCTGAGGCGTGTGGGCGGAAACAGCCTCAGGTCTCTCTGCTTTTCTTTCTGCCTAAAACACTCACTGCACATACCACAAGTTTTTTTTCTTTTTCTTTTTTTTTTTAGAGGTTAGACAAATTTGCATCCTCCTTCTTCAAGCCAGAGGAAGTGCTGGAGGAAGTTGTGTATTAAAAGAACCGGGTGGGGGCTTAAGTTAGGAAGAGAGTCGCTTCTTGGCAGCTTTCCTTGTGGCCAGAAGTCCCAGTAACCTTGAAGCTATTAACCCTTGAAGACACGGATCAGTGGTGAACTCACTTGGATTAGGCCCAAGTGGAGGGGATCCACTTCATTATTTAGCTCCAAAAGCCGGGTCTCTTTCTCTCTTTACATCTGAGCTTTAGACTCATCAGCTGCAGTTTGTCCAGCAATTCAGCTCCAACTCCCTGGAGACGCCAGCAAATCACAGGACAGCTGCTCTTAATACTGAGAACATCATGAAAATCCGCCCAGTGCGCAGGACGTGTTGACACAAAGCCCTGGCCTTGTCATTTTAAGGGGGCCAGAGGAGGGATGAGGTCCTCAGCTGGCCCTTTCATTTTTGCCTTCGGATCATGGATGATGAGCTTGTCTTTGATGCCTTAATTGGTTCTGAACTTTCTTCTTCTCTTCATAAAACCAGTGAAATGATAAATATTTAAGAGCTAGCCAAACCGCAAGTTAGGCTGTCTGTAGAACAGAGCCACTGCAAAGAAAGCAATTAAGTTATTGGCATGAACCAACAGGACATTGGAGGGTATGGCATGGCAAAGCCACCACTAATTAAGTGGAAGGAAAGGACTTTTGAAAACAGTTACCTGTGCTAAGAAACCTCAAGAGTAGACCTGGACCAATTGTGATCAAACTTGAACATAAACCTGTGTGTGTCATCAGATGTCGGGAGGACTTGCTGGCCCCTATGATTTAGCTAAATGTGCTGCCTCTGTGTTACTTGGGCTACCTTTCTCAACCTCAAATACATCTCCAGAGTATTCAAATACTCCCGAGTACTCAAATAAAGAAATGAATTTTGGGTAAATATCAGATTCATGGTGGATCTCTAAGTTATTTTTGTTAAGACATTGGAAAGATTTAAGGCAATGCCTCATGAAAATTTTCAGGTGGACAAAAGCCTTTGGAAGGGTCCTAGGGTCAGGTTTTACAGATCCAATTCATTTAAGAAGTCGAACTTCTAAAACCTTGAAGGTGTTGTCCCACACCAGCCACATCAGGAGTCTGAAGTAGAAAAGAACTCCTCAAAGAGATTTGTGGATGTGGCCCTTATCTGGTATGGATTGATAAACTGACCTATATACAATGTGAATTACACCAGCTTGAACCAAAAGAGGTAGGGAGCACAAAATGAAAAGCTGTCTTTGAGTCCTCAAGTTTGTATTTGTAAGGAACAGGTTGGGAAAAACCACTCAGCTGCAGAGGCTTAGTGTTTTTTCGGAAAAAGGATGATCAACAGGGAAGAACTAAGTATCCAGAAGGCTGAGCCAAAAGCCACAGTGAACAATTCCCAGGCGGTAGATCTGAGCCCTAATCAAGGAGCCAGCAGCATACACCTGACTGGATTTCACAGATTTCAGAGAATGCTGTGTGCCTCTAATTCTCATCACCTTTAAAATTTTTTTTAATTTATTCGGCTGTATCCAGTTTTCGTTGTAGCACGTGGGGTCTCCGTTGCCTCACACAGACCCTCCGTTGCAGCATAAGGATCTAGCTCCCCTGACCAGGGACTGAACCTGGACCCCTTGCATTGGGAGCCCCGAGTCTTAACCACTGGACTGCCTGGGAAGTCCCTCTCCTCTTCTTGAATGAGAGTCTGTAGTGGTTATCCCAGGCCTCTCCCACTATTGCCTGTTGGGTGTGTAGGTGGTGGTGGTGGAGGAAGCAGAAAATTTGTCTTTTTAGTACATGGGTCTTCATGGGTCTTTGGGCAGAAATCAATAGTTTTTAAAGATCTATTCTCAAAGAACTGAGCCTCATATGCACCTGGATTGGATTTAGAAAATAAAGTTCTGGACTCCCAAGAAGATGCCATCATGGAATAAGATTTGAGGATGTTAACAGAGGGGTTGAGTGTATTTTTTAAGTGGGACAGATGTGAATTGTTATGGCCAGAGAACAATACATCGTGATAGATCATATTCCCCAAAGACATCCACTACAGTATGACCCATTCCACATTTTTTTTTTTAATTAAAGATTTATTTATTTTTAAAGGCATTTTATTTTTTGGCTGTGGCGGGTCTTCACTGCTGCACGCAGGCTTTTTTTCACTGCAGTGCACAGGCTTCTCATCCCAGTAGCTTTTCTTCTTGTGGAGCACAGGCTCTAGAGTGTGCAGCCTTCAGTAGTGGCACTCCGAGGCATGTGGGATCTTCTGGGACCAGGGTTCGAACTGCTGTCCCTTGCATTGCAAGGCGGATTCTTAACCCCTGGGGGTAGGTGGGGTATCTTGTTCACACTGCAGATGCTGCAAAGCGGTTTGTTGTTCTTTACTGTCTGAGTCACCAGGGAAGCCCAAGAATACTGGGGTGTGTAGCCTAACCCTTCTCCAGGGGATCTTCCCCACCCAGGAAATCCAGGAATCGAACTGGAGTCTGCTGCATCGCAGGCGGATTCTCTACCAGCTGAGCTACCAAGGAAACCCACGTTCTTCTAAGTCAGATGCTCATAGGCAGGAAATCTAACTAGCCATTTATTTACTTATTTATTTTTGGCTGTGCTGGGGCTTCATTGCTGCGCTGGTTTTCCTCTAGTTGTGGGGAGCAGGAGCTGCTCTCTAGCTGTGGTGCACAGGCATCTCATGGCAGTGGCTTCTCTTGTTGCAAAGCACGGGCTCTAGGGTGAGGGGGCTTCAGTAGTTGCGGTGTGTGGGTTCCAGAGCACAGGCTCAGCAGTTGTGGCTCCAGGGCTTAGCTGCTCCGCGGCATGTGGGATCTTCCCAGACCAGGGATTGAACCCATGTCTCCTGCATTGGCAGGAGGATTCTTTACCACCAAGCTGCCAGGGAAGCCCCAGACTAGTCTCAATAAATTCCCTTTTCCTGCTCTGACAGAGGGGCCTCTGAGCCTGGAAAGGGTCTGGCAGAAGAGGAGGAGTCGAAGCAACGAACCCGAATGACTTCCCACCTGGAGAGTGAAAGGAGCTGGGTCTGCGCCCTGCAGAGCTGTCTTCCTCCCCATTCTGGGGCTGCTCCTTCCTCGTTGCCAATCCAGGCTCCTGCCTTCCAGCCCTGGCCTGTCGCAATGCATACCCCAGTCTGGTTACCCACAGGCTGTGATGGCGGGAATGCCCCAGATGTCACCGTAAAATCAGGATATTTGCAAGCGCAAAAAGGATCCGGGCCACGTTTTAATACTTCATCTCCTTCATTTTACAGCCAGAGAAGTAGGGATCAGAAGGCTAAGCAGCTTATCAGAGGTGGTGGGGCCAGGGCTAGAAGGCACGTGTCGCCCTGCTGTTCCCGTCCTTCGAGTCAGCGGGGCTCCAGAGAGCGCTGCCCTCCTCCCTGCTGGGTCTTTGCACATCCTCCCCAAGGTGGAAGGAAGTGGGTTTCCGCCCACTTTCTTCACTCTTCACTCATCTCCATCCTCCCCTGCCGTGGGGAGGGAGGCTTTTAACATAATCACCCATCAAAGTTTTGCTATGAGACAACAAAAAAGACTTGTTTGTAGAGTGGAGATCCTCCTCCATATAATGTGGGGGTATGGGACCTTGTGGGTTAAATTGTACCCCCCCCCGGCCCGTCCCCAAATACATATATGCACTGTGTGTGCTAAGTCACTTCAGTTGTGTCCGACTCTTTGCGACCCCATGGACTGTAGCCCTCCAGGCTCCTCTGTGCATGGGTTTCTCCAGGCAAGAATACCAGAGTGGGTTGCCGTGCCCTTCTCCGGGGCATTTTCCCGACCCAAGGATTGAACCCTCATCTCTTATGTCTCCTGCATTGGCAGGCGGGTTCTTTACCACCAGCGCCACCATACTGAAGTCCTAACCCTGGATACCTGTGAATGTGATGGCCTTTGGTAGAGGGTAGTCAGGGCCCTTAATCCACTATGACTGTTGTGCTTGTAAGGAGACAGAAGACACAGAATAAACACACACAGGGGAGAACACTTTGTGAAGATGGAGGCGGAGATAGGCCTTATGCTGCCAGAAGCCAAGGATGCTTGGGGCCACTGGAAGCTGGAAAGCACAAGGAGGACCCGCCCCCTAGAGTTATCTGCTGACACCTTGATGCTGAACTTGTATTCTCTAGAATTGTGAGAAACTAAAGATCCTATGTTCTAAGTCAAGGGTCCCCAACCTCTGGAATGTAATGCCTGATGATCTGAGGTGGGGCTGATGTAATAATAATAGAATGTAATGCATTCATCATCCTGAAACCATCCCCCAGCCCCTGCTCAGTGGAAAAATTGTCTTCCATGAAACCTGTCCCCGGTGCCAGAAAAGTTGGGGACTGATGTTTTAAGCTACCAGGCTTGTACTCGGTTACAGCAGCCTTGTGTGTGTGTGTGTGTGTGTGAGTCACTCAATTGTGTCCGATTCTTTGTGACCCCATGGACTGTAGCCCAAGGAATTCTCCAGGCAAGAATCCTGAAATGGGTTGTCATTTCCTCCTCTAAGGGATCTTCCCAACCCAGGGATTGAACCCAGGTCTTCCACATTGCAGGCGGATTCTTTCCTGTCTGAGCCACCAGGGAAGCCTTACTGCAGCCTCAGGAAAATACAAATGAGACTTGTTAGCTGGAACCCAGGAAGCTGAGGTGGGAGAAGCCAGGATCTGGAGTTGGAGCCAGAAAAGGAAGTGGGGAGGGGAGCCCACATGAGGCATACCTGGTGCTGCCTGGCAGTGAGCAAGGGGAACAGCAAAGGAACATGTGGGCCGCTTTCTAGCTGATCAGAAACCAAGCCCATTTCCTTTCTAGCCACTGGGGGCCTGGCCAAGGGGAGCAAAGAATTAATGCCTAGAAATGAAATCTCCGATGCCACCTCTGGTTGGTCTCATTCCCTTTGAACTTGCACCTCCTCATTCCGCAGACAATAACTGCATCCTGCGATCTCACCTGTGATGGAATAAACCTCGTCTTATAGCGATATTTCTCGGGCTCCTGTCAGTGCCAGGGCTGTGCGTGGCATGTACTGGCCTCTTAATCTGTATCGACTAGTTGGGTGATTTGGTATCACCTCAGCAGTGCAGCTTAAGGTGGTGTGGGTTTGTTTAATTTTAAGTATTTCTGGCAAATCTAGAGTGTAGCAGTATCTTTATACTTCCGGGCAGGAGATAAGTCACATGACAAGTGGATGCCCATCTACTCGGTGACCTCAGGCTGGCTGGTGAGGTCGCTGAGCTTTGCGAATCTTCCAGTTTGGGCTCCTCTTGTTTGTATGTTCAGGGTGTTTCTGATTTTAGAAGATGCTCATTTGCCTTTTCTCTTCCCTATTTCAACTCCCCACCCCAACTCCCTGGTAACTCATCTTTCTTTAGAGGCTATTTATTTTGCAGAATTTTCAAAGAGCAGGATGCTATTCAAAGGTAAGCATGGAGAAGCCTTACTCCCTCTGTCCACATCTTCCTCTCTCTGGGCTACAGGGATGGATCGGTGCCGTTAGATTCTTGTGTTTCTAACCCTCTTAGATAAAGGCATATATTCTTAAATCTGCTCTGTATTTCTTCTACAAAAGACAGCAAGAATATTTACTACTTGACAACTTGATTTTTTGTGTGTAAATAGTAATTTACTGAAGTGTAACATATGCAGTCAAACGTACAAAATGTACGTGGACAGGTGAATGAATTTTTTTCCTTCTTAAACTTTATTTTTTCTTGTGTGACTTTTAAGAGCAGTTTTAATGAGGTCCAGTTGGCATAGAATAATAAGCTGCACACATATGCATCTATATATGTCCATGAACCATCACTACAGTCAAGACATTGCCTCCGAAGTTGCCTCCTGCCTTTGTATGTTTTTATCAGCTACTAAATTAAAACAAGTGGCTTCTGGCTTTCCTGGTGGCTCTGTTGGTAAAGAGTCCACCCTCAATGAAGGAGACCTGAGTTCGATCCCTGGGACAGGAAGATCCCCTGGAGAAGGAAATGGCAACTCACTCCAGTATTCTTCCCTGGAGAATTCCACGGACAAAGGAGCTACAGCGCATGGGGTCACAAAGAGTCGGCATGACTAAGTGACTAACTTTCACTTTCAAGTTAAAACAGATTACTGAGTTGGGCTGAACACATCTAACGTCACGCTGATTTACATCCCTGTGGATATTTCTTTGAGGTCCCTGCAGTTTCTTGGGGCTTCCCTGGTGGCTCAGGGGTAAAGAATCTGCCTGCAATGCAGGAACCATAAGAGATACGGGTTTGATCCTTGGGTCAGGAAGATCCCCTGGAGGAGGGCATGGCAACCCACTCCAATATCCTTGCCTAGAGAGTCCCGTGGACAGAGGAGCCTGATGGGCTACAGTCTACAGGGTTGCAAACAGTCGGACATGGCTGAAGCCACCTAGCATGCATGCACAGTTTCTACCCACTAGGAGGTAGGTAACACAGCATAAGTCTTTGCCACTACCATGTCTTATTAATCACCTAAATTTCTAACAATTAAACATTTGAACTCAAGGGACTTTGGGAAGATTAATTTGACAGTATTTGTGGCAAAGAGCTTATTTTTGTCAACCTGTAAACCTCCTAGTGCCAGAGCTTCTGATTCTGAGCAGGTTGACTCAAAGGATTAAGGATTCTTGGAAAAAAGGAACAGAAGTTCCATGGAATTTCAGGATTTCCTTTGTTTATAAACCATAATTCTGGGAGGAAGGAAGTAAACACTCATTAAGCATCTTGTAAGTGTCAAGCACTTCACATAAAATAAATAATTTAATCCTCAAAATAACTACAACAGAGAAGGGATTATCACCATTTTTACAGAAGAGGAAATAGGATCTGAGAGTCTAAGCAAGTGGCTCAAGGTGACATGAGCCGGAGTTGAAACCCGGAGCTGTTTTATTTTAGAGTCGATCCTATTTATATCTTATTTATATAGCGCCTTCTGCACCTCACATCTAGGCAAATACTAACAATTTATATATCCATAGGTATAGACTATAGATTGGGTTTCCCTGGTGGCTCGGAAGGTAAAGAATCCTCCTACAATGTTGGAGACCTGGGTTCGATCCCTGGGTTGGGAAGATCCTCTGGAAGAGGGAATGGCAACCCACTGCAGTATTCTTGCCTGGAGAGCCCCCATGGACAGAGGAGCCTGGCAGACTACAGTCCATGGGGTCGCAAAGAGTCGGACATGACTGAGGGACTAAGCATGGATATAGATCTGCAGATACATCTATATACATACACACACACACACACACACCTATTGGGATGTGCTGTCGTTTCCTGTTAGACTCTGCCAAAGCCCTTAGAAAAAAATTAACAGTCTACAGAACATGCAGGCAAATTAGTTACATGGATAAGTGGATTTTGCAATTTATGTAAAGCGATATATAGTGAGTTGATCCCAAGTGTTCTAGTTAAAAGTACTGAGAAGTTTTCTTATGGCCTAAGAATTGTGTTCTGCATTTTAATGGAAACAAAATAGGGACGAGATAGAACATCTACTAGCAAAGATGGTATCATGTTGTTGGTGAGGTGAAGCATTCAGAGGGAAACAGGGTGTCGTGACTGTGAGGGCAGCATGGTTCTAGGAAGGCCCCGACCTGGGGGAGGAGAACTGGAGGATGGGGAAGTTGGATGTCTAGTTGGGAGGGGTCTCAATATCCAGAGCTTTAAAAAACCAGGCAGTGAAGTTTTGACGACTTGCTTGAGTTTGCATGGAGAGCTATAATAATAAAGTACAACTGAGTGGGAGGCATCCTGCCCAGTTACACAGTTGGCCTTGCCTCTCTGTGGGTTTAGCAGCTCAGGATTTAGCCAACTGTGAATCCAAAATATTCGAAAAAAAATTCCAGAAAATTCCGAAAAGTCAAACTTGAATTTGCTGTGCTGCCAACTATTTACATAACATTTACATTGTATTAGGAATTAGAAGTAATCCAGAGATGATTGAAAGTGTACATGGAGGAGGTGCATAGGTTATATGCAAACACTGGGCCATTTTATACATGGGACTTGAGCAGGGACAGATTTGGGAATCTGCGGGCTGTCCTGGAACCGATCCCATTCGATACAGAGACTGTACATCTTACCAACCTCTGTATTCACCAAAAGCTAAAATCTTTCCCTCATAAGAACCAGCCTCAATTAGCTGTAAGCAAAGAGAAAAAAAAAAGACACAGCATCAGAGTCCTACAAGAGACAGACAAGATATTCAAAAGGCGTAATAGAAGGGCGTTCCGTGGAGGAGGGCCCATTGGCAAAGGTGGAACAGGCTCAGAGAAAAACAAGAGGGGACGGTGAAGCAGCAGGACCAGCAAAGCAGGAAGCCATTGCCAGCCCCAAGCTTGAGGGGCAAGGGGAAGAGGAAGGGTGCCAGAACCAGCGTGCGGAGCTTTAGGTCCAGGAACACGTACCTCTTTCTCCCCGTCCCCACATCCCCTGGTCAGTTGCTGGTTTCTCCTATTAACCCAAACCAAGAGAAAGCCTAGGGTCCTGAGAACTGTGTGGGCGTGTTCCCCAGACATCAGCAGCCTGGGGTACAAGACAGGGTGGAAAGGCACAGTGCATGGATTTGGAAGGAAACATGGAGAAGGTCAGTGCAAAACCTGAGTGAGGGGGATCTGGGAAGGCTTTTCTGGGCAGTACATCAAAGGAGCTATTCCAGGTGCCCTAGAATCTCAGAGTTTTAAATCCACTCCCTTTTGTAATCCAGCAGCGTTGTCCTGGTTCTTAACAGCAGCTCTGTAAACCCAAGACCTTATTCTTTTTGGAGCCATCATTTCCTGCAGAACCCAGATATAAGTGCCAGCTGTTTAGCTCAAGCCCTAGCTGAGGAGGCGGTAATGGGGGCTATTCTTAGTGAGCACATTGTCATGGGTTAGCGCCTTGGAGTTCAAGGTAGTGGGCGCCCAGAGAACTCTGTATGATGGCGGTGTTTGTCAGTTGGAAAGAGGTCTTCCTCATTAACTCATTATCTTGCTGGAGAGGCAGTAGCATTTTGGCTTCAGCTTTTCAATGATAGTGGCTCTATTTCCGACTTGCTTGGAAACTGTTATTAACTATTATTCCGAACAATACGCTTGCATATTTGACAATCCGGAAACCAAATTTAGCTGGGCAAATTATAGACAACTGCTGTCTTATAATGTCACTGTGATGTCCTAATTTTTTAAAAAATGGAAGATTAGCAGAGCCAGCTTTAACGCTTAAGACAATATTTTACGTTAGAAACCATTTCCCCCCAAAGATACTTAGATCTCTGAAATGTTCCCAGAGCTCTCTGGAAGATAGCTAATGTTTCTTTCAAAGGAAGGGGAAGTTGCAGAATATCAAATATATGCAAAACGTCTTCAAAGCTGGATGTTCCATCAACTTATAAGGAATTATGATGAAACTAAGGAAAACTTAAGAGGTAATTTAAATGATTAAGCACTACCCTCTTCCCTCCTTCTCTAATACTCCCCACCCCAACCCAAGACAAAGCTCATAACGTTAGACTGACCTTTAGCATCCGTGATTTTAATGAAAACCAAGGCATTCCCTGCTCCTGAATACATCTCAAACCATTCTTTAAAGTAATGATCTCTTGTCAAGTCCCTTGCTCTGACCTGTGAAGGAGGAACATCTGACATTTGAAAAATACTGTACAGGTTTGAATCATCTAAGTATATTATAGCTTTATTTTTGTAGATAAGAGAAACTAGGAACAGTTTGAGCAACAAAGGAATCTGTTAATACAGCTGGATTTGAATGCCACTTCTTTGAATTCCACTGTGTGACTATAGCCAAGTTGCTTAACCTCTCTGAATCTCAGTCTTCTCATTGTAAAGTAAGGATAACAGTACTGTTCACCATGCTTATTGTAAATGGCAAGTGGATTTGTGTGAGCATTAAGGTATTTTTCCTGAAGGTACTTGTTATATGGAATACAGTGCGAGAAAGCCAGCCACAATAATTCATGAGCCTTCTCAGAGTTCAGGTCTCTTACTGAGAATGCTATGTTGGCAGATGACCTATGAGACAAAGAAAATGTGGTCTTATATAGGGAACCTGAAAAAAAGGTCATGGTTTTTAACAAACCAATCTAGCGTACCTGAGTTTGAGGGGGCTATGCATCTATTTTCAAACTTGTCTGTCGGGGTACCACAGCTAGCCTGATTTGCCTGGGATTACCTGACCAGGTAGCTCAGCAACCATGACTGTTCGGACAATGATGGCAGTATTTTGTACTGCCTGCAAAATGATGAATATCATTGGTCCACTGCCCACACATGGAGAAATGATCCTTCTAGACGTGAGGAGGATGTTGGTATGAAATTGTGACCTGGCACAGGTGATGTTTCAAGAATTAAATAACTTCCAATTGAAACAGCTTCAAAGGATCGAAGCTCTATAACAATCCACGCTCTTTGTTTCAGGAGTCTTCAAACCTCTCTGTCCAACTTCAGAGATTTGCTAAACTTAAATCTTTGGAGCAGAGTAATCTGTCCTTTATATTTTTCTAATTTTTAAAAATAAATCTTATGCAATGGGCAATCATTTTATAACGTATGCAATTTGTAGGCATCAAAATGTTTACTTTAAAAAATTCTTGCAAATAAAATACTTTTGAATATTTTTTGAAATTGAAACTTAGTATATTTCATATGTACTATGATCATTGAAGCTAAATAGAGCATAAAACAGAAGGAAGGGGGAGGAGAATTAGAAGAAATTTTGGCAGTCTGCTGCAATATTTGCATTAAAGGGGCAACTAAAAGTAAATTGCCCAGATTTTGGAAGCTTCTTCCAAATCCTAACTCAACCACTTAACAGTTATGTGAACCCAGGACAAGTTATTTAATTTCATTCTGCCTCAGTTTCTATGACAACAAAATGGGAACATAATATAAATATGTTATGAGATTTAATGAGTTAGTATATATTACATGCTTAGAAAAGCAATAACAAATAGTAAGCAGACTCTGAGTCTCATCATTATTATCACTCTTCCTAGACTCACTGCTAGAATATTCCTGAAGATTGGTGATTCAGCCTTTATTGTATTTATTTATACTGCTTTTTATGTTATCAAAGCTATATATGAAAATCAAATTGTATTTAAAGAATAATCATGAAAATCAGTCTTCCCCATCTCCACAATTAATCTGTGATCTTGCCTTCAGAAGCAGTCACTTCTCATCTATTCTTTTAGCTGATTACTTTGGTATTTACTTCCTTAAGTAAGGATATTATTTCTTGATTTACGAACTATAGACATTATCTATGAATTTCTATTGCAGCAGTCAAGTTTAGCTTTTGAACTCTTCCCTTTTCCTTTCTTCAGTCCTACCAAAATTATGCTTAAATCATATTTTGTATTTACTTTATTACAATTGTGTATATATTGTTGACCCCTGAGCCCAGTGATGTGCCAAAATTATGTTTTATTTTGCTTTGGAAATTTTTGCTTTTATTGGAGATAATTAATTGCCTTACTTTTTCATTTCCTTATCTCTTTAATCCCTCTCCCACCCTCCCCCCCACCCCCTGCCCCCTCTGCCCCCTATACACACACACATGATCATTCAGGTCAGTCAGACATCTCCTGTTTCATTTCAAACTATCATCTCTCTTGGATAATCAGTTGATTCCATTGTACCGCAAAGGCTCCCCTCTCTGAGCCCTTCATCCACTTCCTTCAGTCCGGGCGTGGCTGTATATTAGGCTGGGTGCTCGGCTGCATCCCAGGTTTTCCTTACACCTTTCCTGTGTCCTCCATCTTCATACTATTTTACTTGATTACTTTTCTGAAACACAGCCTCTGGAAGCATATTTTAAAAGTGTGCTTCGCAGGTAAAATGCTTGACTCCCCGAATATCTGAAAATGTCTTTCCGCTAGCCTTATGCCTGATCCCTCATTTGGCTGGTTACATAGCTCTAGGTTGAAAATAATTTCCTCCAGAATTTTGAAGTTGGTATTGGTTTGATGTCTTCTAGCTTCCAAGCATTCTGATGCCTTTCTAGTTCATGTCTTTTGTATGTGACCATTTTTGTTCTTTCTAAATGGTCTTAGTGTCTTCCTTTTCATGCTGGCGTACTCTCTTCATTGTTTATTTATGCATTGTGCTGAGCACGTTGTGGCTATTTTCAGTCCTGAGTCTCATATTATCGAGTTCTGGGAAGTTTTCTATTATTCTTTGACAATTTCCTCTGCTACATTTTCTTCATTCTTTTCTTAGAACCACTGTCAGTTGATGTCAGACTTCATAAATTGATTCTCTAAATTTCTTACTTCTAGTCTTCTACTATTTTTCTTCTCTTTTTCTTTTGTTGCTCCTTTGGGGTTATTTCCTCCAATTTATCTGTCAATCTCTTTACTGAGCACTTAAAAAAACTCATGTTTTATTTATTTTTTAGTGAATAATACATGCTCATGTTAAAAATTCAAAATTTTGAAAAAAAGAGAACACAAGTAGAAGTAAGCCTCTTTCTGGCCCTCATTCCTCAGACATCCAGTTCACCATGTTGGCAGGGATGTTTGGCACAGCTGAGGGTGGAGCTGCAAACAGGGTTGTTTTATGAAAGTTTGAATGATAAGTGATGGAAGGAAGCAGCACACAACTCTCTATCTTAATAAATGTAGCCATCCAGGCATATACTCTCCTAGACAGGAATTTGCTGGGTGGCTTTGCTGGAGAAAAGATCCTTGGCTGTCAGCACCTTTGGGTCTTTTCTCCTGGGTTGGTAAGTCTCCCTAATGTAGGACATTCTAACATTCTGTTGGAAAATGTAAGACTGAAGCCTAGCTGCTAACATTCTCAGCAAGAGAGCTGGAGTGCGGCTGGGGAGTGTTTGCGGGAACATATCCATACTCCATTTGTAAATTTCTACTTCATCATTCTGGTTTCAGTCTTGGGCCATCCACCACCCAGAACTGTGCCTAATCTCTCAATCCAGAGGACCCACACACATACACTTTTTACCCTTTCTAGAGACTTAGCCTGTTTTACCCTCTTTGGTCTTCTTCTCTTGAGCTGAGTTGAATAAGGGAAGGGATATTAACTTTGGGCTTTTTCTGTTCTTTACACTGAATTTCTATTGATCTCTTCTTGCTTACTGACGCTTTCCCTTGTTATCACCATCCTACTGTTACCTAGCCTCCCCACGAAATGTTTTATTTCGGGTACACTCCAGCTGACCCTTGAACAACACGGGGGTTGGTGTCATCAACCAATCCGAACACAACGTAACCGTTGTTCCTCCCATCACACATCCTTCATCCAGGGACTCAACCAACCCCAGATCGGGTAGGACTGCTATATTTACTACTGAAAAGAATTTATGCACACGTGGACCTGCTCAATTCAAACCCATGTTGTTCAATTGTAGTCAGTTTTAGAATTAAAAAAAAAAAAAAAGTTTCCATATCTCTGCTGAGATTTTCCACCTTTCATTCATGACGAGTATATTTTCTTCTACTTTATTCACCATAGTTATAATAGATGTTTTAAAGGCCTTGTTTGCTACTGTAAACATCATGTCAAGGTCAGTTTCTGTTGATTACTTTTTCTCTTGAGTGTGAGTCACATTTTCCTGTTTCTTTGGATGTTGAATCATTTTGGATTATATTCTAGACATTGGGAGTGTTGTGCTGTAGATAATCAGGAGGAATGCTGTCTTTTTCCATTGATTTATCTTAGGAAGCCCTTGGTTGCATTCTAATCGAAAACTCTAATTTGGGTTGGCAGCTCAAATTTTCCTTTGGTTCACGTCCTTTTAGCTGCACTGTTTGCAGTTCTCCCTGTGCCTGGGTAGCTTGAGAGTCGCTCAGACATTCAGTGAGAGTTTACACGCCTAATCTATGGCTCCTCATCATGGACCTCTACCTTCCCAATATGGTGACTTCACTTTCCAGCGGCTGTGGTTGCCCTGCTCTCTGGTTCTTCATGCTGGAAACACTGCAGGTTTCCTATTGGAGTTTTAGCTGTGCCCCGTGATCAACTTCCTTGCATCTAAGGGGGAAAAATGTGGGGGGAAACTCCCCTTGTCAACCTGTACCAGCCCCCTTTTCCAAATGTCAACTGCCCTCTGTAGAATCTGCCTGCTTTTGTTCACTGCACAGTGCCTTCAGATGGTTTTTGTTTTTGCTTTTTTTAAATGTTGCTCTGTGAAGTGAAGTGAAAGTCACTCAGTCGTGTCCAACTCTTTGCGACCCCAAGGATTGTAGTCCATGGAATTCTCCAGGCCAGAATACTGGAGTGGGTAGCCAGGCCAGAATACTGGAGTGGGTAGCCACTCCAGATCCAGGTGATCTCCCCACCCCGATAGTTATTATCTGTGATGGAGCAGGTTTAGTTTGAGCTTACTCTACTGTACCAGAGGTAAACTTCTTCTAACTTCTTTTTAAAAAAACTTTTAAACAATTACATTTTCAGTCATTAACTCCACTTCCGAAGTAACTCAGTGTCACCAATTTCTGAGCTTTTTGGAGGTCCTTTGTGCAAATGACAGTACCACTGCTACTATATTCACCCTGAAAAGCTCTTTCAGGGAGCATGAAATGACACATAAATAAAACGGGAGGTAATGGAACACTGTGGCACAGAGCCTTCTAAATCAGACAGAATCTCTACTGCTTTTCCAGTTAGCCTCAAAGTGGCAGAGGGTAGGTTTTTTTAGCTTCAAAATAAGATTATTCTTTTAAAGCAGCACTTTTTAAAGTGTGGCTAAGAACCTCAAACAGCAGAATCACTTGGAGTTCTTATTAAAATAATGCAGATTTCTGGGTCCTGCCTTAATCTTCCTGAATCAAAATATAGGGTGGAGACTAAGGATTTACAGACAGTCAGATGGCTCAGAGGTAAAGAACCTGCCTGCCAATGCAGGAGACATGGGTTCGATCCCTGAGTCAGAAGATCCCTTGGAGAAGGAAGTGGCAACCCACTCCAGTATTTTTGCCTGGGAAATCCCATGGATGGAGGAGCCTGGCGGACCACAGTTCATAAGGTGGCAAAGAGTTGGACAGGACATAGTATCCAAACAACAACAGTGGTCCATAAGTGTTGCTTCTGTTATCGGCTTCAGACGGCAAAGAGTTGGCCTGCAATGAGGGAGACCAGGGTTCAATCCCTGAGTTGGGAAGATCCCCTGGAAAAGGAAATGGCAACCTACCTCAGTATTCTTGCCTGGAAAATCTCATGGATGGAGGATCCTGGTGGGCTACAGTCCATAGGGTCGCAAAGAGTCGGACGCAACTGAGCAACTTCACTCACTCACTAGGCTGCTTAAGCAACAAAGAGCCCTGATGTGCATCTGAGTCACTGTTACCATAAATGGGACTGGTGTAAGGAGTGAGGCGCAGCTCCTGATTTTAAGTCAGTAAATTTGCTTCAGGATGACAAACACAAATCTTTTGGAAGCATGTTGCATGATAGGAAAGAGTTTTTTGTTGTTTTTTCTTTTCCCAGGGTCAGTTTGAAATAGGGATTTTGAATAAGATTTTAGTACCTAAATTTGGAACTTCTCATAACATGCATACTCTGTAAACTAACAGGAAATCACTGCTATGTACAGCAAACACGACCCCTTTGCTGTAAGAGGCCGCCATTCTCTCTGGCTTTCTCTCACTGGCATTCAGGTAAGCAATATCAAATGTATTGCCCTGTATGATGGTAACCCCACAGAGCCGGTCAGTCCAGGACCCTGCATACACACCGGAAAGCTTCGTGGAGTTGTTGCATTCATTTCTGGAAGTGAATTTTTACTCTTACCTTCCTGTAAATTCAAGAGATAAGACAACGTAGTGTAGTAATTGGTCTGTTAGATCAGCTTTATTAGAAATTGACTGCATTCTTCATTCATGCTACTCTAGACTGTTAACTTGGGTCTCAGTGAATTTGTTCTAGAGAAATTCGTGTACTTTTTAAAAGACCCATTTTCTATCAAGGTACTGATGGGGAAATTGAAACGCTGAAGAGGTAAGCATTGTGCTTATGTCTTGGTTACACACACCTTTTGAGGGGAGACCAAGACAGAAATAAAAGGTAAGTCATTCTTTCTAATTCAAGGCTATATAACCTCTACTACTGGGCTCTTTGGGGCTTCCCCAGTGGCTCAGATGGTAAAGACTCTGCCTGCAATGTGGGAGACCTGGAATCGATCCCTGTGTTGGGAAGATCCCCTGAAGAAGGGAATGGCAACCCACTCAGCATTCTTGCCTGGAGAATTCCATGGACAGAGGAACCTGGCAGGCTATACAGTCCATGGGGTGGCAAAGAGTCAGATACAACTGAGTGATCAACACTTTCACTGGGCCCTTTATGAAGCTGTAAGTCAGTGCTTCACCGTCTGGGGTACCTGAGCCCTTAGGGGGTCTTTGAAGGAAATAAGAAGGAGTTTTGAGTTGTTTTCACTAATTTCAAAAGGTCCAACAGAAATCGCACATTTCCCAAAATAAAACTGCATGAATTAAGTAGAATGTCATGGTATTTTTCCTTTTGATTAGTGTTAAATTTATTCAGTTTGATAACATTGATTATCATGCTAATTTGAAGCTGTGATTGCAGTTATATATGTCTTAGATGATTAAATGTAAAAATAGGTTAATTATGTCTTAATAAATGCAGTTTGTTTGATAGAATTTTATAACACCTAAACTCATCGGAAAAAGTATGATAAATTTGGGGCACTTTCTACATATATCTAGAAACAGGAAGAGTGTTTCTAGCACATATAACTCTAAAACATATAACTCTAAAACACTTTCAAAATTCTTCTGGAATCACAAGATTCCACATATTTGTTCTTTCTGGTCACCTTAACATGCATAGTATAAGGACTTCCCTGGTGGCGAAGTGAATAAGAATTTACCTGCCAATGCAGAAGACACAGGTTCGATCCCCGGTTGGGGAAGATCCCACGTGCTCTGGGGCAACTAAGCCCATGAGCCACAACTACTGAGCCTGTGCTCTAGAGCCAGGAACTGCAACTGCTGAGCCCACAGACCTAGAGCCTGTGCTCCTCAACAAGAGAAGCCGCTGAAATGAGAACCCTGTGCACTGCGATTAGTAGCCCCCGTCTGCCACAGCTAGAGAAAGCCCTGGCAGATCAGCAAAGACCCAGCACAACCAATCCAGAAAGAAACGACGAAACACGCACAGTAGAAGCCAAACCCTCCTTTCTTATACTTCTGATGCTAGCTGTGGCTGCAGGCCACTGACAGTTAGCGTTCATCACTGACATCGCTGGCTGTTCAGCCTTCACTTCAGTTCAATTCAGTTGCTCAGTCGTGTCCAACTCTTTGCAACCCCATGAATCACAGCACGCCAGGCCTCCCTGTCCATCACCAACTCCCAGAGTTCACTCAAACTCATGTCCATCGAGTCGGTGATGCCATCCAGCCATCTCATTCTCTGTCGTCCCCGTCTCCTCCCATCCCCAGTTCCTCCCTACATCAGAGTCTTTTCCAGTGAGTCAACTCGTCGCATGAGGTGGCCAAAGTATTGCAGTTTCAGCTTTAGCATCAGTCCTTCCAATGAACACTCAGGATCGATCTCCTTTAGAATGAACTGGTTGGATCTCCTTGCAGTCCAAGGGACTCTCAAGAGTCTTCTCCAACACCACAGTTCAAAAGCATCAATTCTTCAGCGCTCAGCTTTCTTCACAGTCCAACTCTCACATCCATACATGACCACTGGAAAAACCATAGCCTTGACTAGACGGACCTTTGTTGGCAAAGTACTGTCTTTGCTTTTTAACACGCCATCCAGGTTGGTCATATAGATACTTTACCCGGTTGCTAATGGCACGTGGCAGTTGACAATGGCAGTTCAGCTAGTTTGGAAAGTATAAATAGAAGTGTACCATATTTTCTGAACTCATGAATCATTAGGCTCGTTGAAAGACAAGTCTTTGAGGAAGTACTCAATTTGCTTCCCTAAGCTAACCCCCCAGGGTGGGGTTTTCGTAATCTCGTTACCATCACTGTGGCTTTAGGCGTCACTTATGTGACTCACCTGGTTTGGGCTGCTTTAGACAACCAGTCCAGAGTTCAGTCTGCTGAAGGGCACTGACTGAGATCATTGTTTCCCAGGCATGGCCTTTAAAGGTTAAATCAGTGGGGAGAGGCTCAGGAACATGTGACTTGCTATATTTAGGCTGGATTCTTCCCTAGAAGAATCTGTTCCAGAGATCATTCTGGAATGCTTCTTGGTTCTAAGGAGAGGTTGGGCATCATCCCCATCCCCATGCTGATGTCCATGAACTTGGAGATAAGAACAGAATTTGCTAGCTCTCAGTTGCAGGGGTTATTCGTATGATCACCACATGTCTGTTGGAACACATTACACAACACCACATGATGTGATGGAGACTTAATCTACTCAAGTTCCTCCTGTGTAAAGGAGGATAAGGCAGACGGCCACTAAGGATCTCCCAGGCTCTGACCAACTCCATATGACTCTCAGCTTCTGTGTAGAGTAGATCTCAGAATAAAGATTGCCCTTGTACAACACTCTTGACCAAGCTGATGCCAGACAGGTGGCAATTTACATGTGTGGGAGACTCACTGCGGGTGGGGAAAGTGGGGTGGAGACAAAGCATGTGCCTCAAAGTACTTATTTTAACCTTTAAAAAAACCTTTAAATGTTCCACTCATGTAAGGTGACTCTTTTCCTTTTGTTTCCTCGTGCTGGTGTAAAAAGCGATGATCAGCTAGGACACTTGTAAGCATCCATATTGGAACTGTTGTTCCCAGGGACTTGAAGGGTTCACAAAGTTTTAGTTACGCAATTTTCTTTGTTCTTAGATGTGTCTTTAAAGTTCTTAACTTTCTGTTTGTCTTTCATCCTAAGCTTACTCCCCTGTGCAAGACATGTGGGTCTGGCACCTGTGAGCCCACTAATATGTGCTTATTAATAATTAGTTATAATGAATAATTATTAATTATTATAATGAATAATAAGCTGTCATCTATTTAGACTTTATGCCAGTCCCCATTGCTCTAAGCATATATTATTTAATCCTCATGATAACTTCATGATTTACTCTTGTCCTGTCTTACAGACAGAAATGGAAATTTTTGAGAGGCTGAGTAATTTGCCTAAAGTCACATACATGTGGGAAACCAGGATTCAGGCTCACGTGCATTTGACTTGAGAGAGTCTATGTGCTTAATCACTATGCTATATTGTTTCTCTTTCTTTGTTGAAAGGATGAATACTATGAGCTCTTTCACAGTGAGGGGAGTGTCTTATTAGCAGATCTCCTCTGCTTGAAGACATCCTCTGGGATGGAGAGGAAGAGGCTTGGGGTTGGGAATTCTTTTACCAACTTTAACAGCAAAATAGACATCCGGTCCACAACCTAATAGCATTTACAGAAGTTTAAAAATATGCACAAAGCAAAAGTCCACACTTTACAAGAGCACATTCAAGCACATTATAAGCCCCTTATAATGGTTTCTCTTGGGGTACAGAATAGGAGTGGGAAGCAGGGCTAGAAGGCAATGAATAAATACCTAAGACAGGAGAGGGGACTCATGAAGGCCCAGTGACGGTGATATATGTGAGCTGAGAAATATAATGAACTTGACCTTTGCACTTGAGTATCTCCCCTCTTCCTTAGAAAGAATAAGAGCCAGGACAAGGGAAAAACAGATCAGGTTAAGACAAAACCTGGAAGGGTAAGGAAGGCAGGAGTGACTACCTCCTTCCTCACATTCAGAGGTTTTATTTGGTCCTAGAATGGAGGGGCTTTCCTTTAAACACAGCTACACATAGATCTGGTCCTAGAATGGAGGGGCTTTCCTGTAAACACAACTATACATAGATCAGCCCCACCAGGCACTTCAGTTTTGCTGGAGGATAAAGGTCTGCGGCCCCATCATCCCTATACGGGGGCTTCCCAAGCAGTGGTAAGGAATCTGCCTGCCAATGCAGGAGACATAAGAGATGCACATTTGACCCTGGGCTGGGAAGATCCCCTAGAGGAGGAAATGGCAAGCCAGTCCAGTATTCTTGCCTGGGAAATCCCATGGGCTAAGAAGCCTGGCGGACTACAGTCCATGGGGTTGCAAAGAGTGGGACACGACTGAGGCAACTTAATGCATGCGTGTGCACACACACACACACACCCCTATACACTAAAGGAGAAGCCATTCCAGAACATGCGAACTAGAAAGCACAGTCAGAGTCACTCTGCAGATAAGAAAGCCAATGTTCAGAGTTGTTGAAGGACTAAACCAAGATGGTACCGCTGGTTTGGACCAAATCCCGAATGACAACCTAGCTCTCTTCCCATGGGCCCTCACCCCTTCCCAGGCACGTCTGCCTCAGCTGGGCTCTAGAAGCCCCTTGCACGTTGACTTCTCTCTGCTTCTCTTGTTGAAGTAGCGATGGATTTTCCTGACCAATATCGCTCCCCTTCATTACCTGGACTCAGAAGAGTCTTTTTAAAAATATGTCAATTTTTCTTCTAGTTTTATTGAGATATGATTGATACACAGCCCTGTAGAAGTTTAAGGTGTACAGCATTATGACTTGACCTATATAGTACATTAAATGATGATCACAGTAAGTCTAGTGAACACTCATCACCTTATATAGATACAGCAATAAAGAAACGGAAAAAATATGTCTCCTTGAAATGAGAAATCTCAGGATTTAGTCTCTTAACAACTTTCATATATAATATGTGGCAGTGTAGATTTTATTGACATGTTGTATATTACATCCCTAGAACTCATTCATCTTATAACTGGAACTTTGTACCTTTTGACCGTATCTGTCCAGTATGCCCTCTCCCTAAGAAGAGCCTTGACTTTGGAAGGTGCTCAGTAAATATTGGTGACAGTGACCACTGATACTATAGAAGGTGTTCTTCGACTCTCCAAACACTTGGGTAAGGAAGTGAACTCTATACTACTTGTTCTAGATTATTGTAGCTTCTTATTTTATTCTAGTTTCAGCTTGGGTGTTAACTAGCTGTACAAATGCGAACTGGCAGCCTTATCTTGGATTTAGTTTCTTCATTTGTCCAAAGGATGGAGTGGTTTTTAGAGCTTTCTAGCCAAGGATTCTGTGGTTAGGGCTCTTCTGGGACTCCAGAACTAATATTTTCCACCAGGGCAGGCATGGGACAGTGCATGCTCACGGCGGATGCTCTGGCTAGCTCACTTCAGTGGCTCAGTCTTACAGGACTCCTGTGCTATCTATGAATGAGCAGCGAGATGCTCACCAAGAGCAACGTGCCTTGTAGAGATGGACAGTCCTTGCCTTCCAGGCATTGTCATCTTATTGGAGAAAAGTTAGTATAGACAGAAAAGATAACAACAGTTAGAAGCACGCGCATGGGTGCGTGTGTCCCTTCAGCCATGTCCGACTCTGTGTGACTCTGTGGAATGAAGCCCGCCAGGCTCCTCTGTCCATGGGATTCTCCAAGCAAGAACACTGGAGTGGGTTGCCATTTCGTTCTCCAGGGGATCTTCCCAACCCAGGGATCAAACCCGGGTTTCCTCCATTGCAGGTGGATTCTTTACTATCTGATCCACCAGGGAATCCCAGGTAGAAGGAAACCAAGTGACAAACCAGGCTGGGAGTCCAAGTGCCTACTTATACCTCCTCAGACCCAGTTGTGAGTGGCCAGGGAAAGCTTCTCAGAGGAAGAGGGATGCTGGGCTCTGAAGGGAAGTAGGATTCTGATAACAAAGGCAATGAAACGCAACAGTACAGGTGAATGTCACAGACCAAAGACACAGTCAAGGCACCCAACGGTTGCTGGGACATCTGCAAAAAACTGTATCACTAGATCAAGAGATAAGGGTGCTCAGAACTCAGCTAGGGAGGTGACCAACCGAAGGCATTATTTACAGCAAATACTCAGGAGGCATTTGAGTGTGTATCTGTGATTGAAAGGATGAGAAAGTGGATTAGAGAAGGTGTTTAGAGTTGGAGCTAAAAGTGGAGTGTGGCTGCAACAGGAGAGGTGGGCACGTCCTGGGGGTGGACTGTGGCTATCTTACCATCTGAGAGTGGTCACAAACTCACTGGGAGTTAAAATAAAGACAGAATGAGGACATCCAACCTACCGAGCAGTGACACAAAACTGTTTGTGAATAGCAGGTGAGTGTTGGACAATTAGGAGGTGAGCAGAGATCGTAGAATGTCAGAATGATTTTTAAAGATAACTTAAAAATGGAACTTTCTGAACAAGAAATAGTAAATCTAAGAGAAGATAATGTTACTAAGAGCTCTTCTACCCACACTGAAAGCATATATGTAATATCTGAACAATTATATTTTGCATTTGAATAAGTTCATGTGGCTATTAGAGTCAATAAATAAACGTCTACAGTCTCAGATACAATTAAAGTCAGTGGGTCCCTGAAACTTGGAATAGTTTTCTCCCATATGGTTATTTTTATATATGTAAAGATTGATCCTAGGTGTTCATTGGAAGGACTGATGCTAAAACTGAAACTTCAATACTTTGTCCACCTCATGTGACGAGTTGACTCACTGGAAAAGACTCTGATGCTGGAAGGGATTGGGGGCGGGAGGAGAAGGGGACGACAGAGAATGAGCTGGCTGGATGGCATCACCGACTCTATGGACATGAGTTTGAGTGAACTCCGGGAGTTGGTGATGGACAGGGAGGCCTGGTGTGCTGTGATTCATGGGGTCGCAAAAGAGTCGGACATGACTGAGCGACTGAACTGAACTGAACTGAACTGAAAGATCGATAGATGATAGATACATATCTGTATGTATGTACAGACACATAGATAAGTAGGTAGAAGCTCCAATACTTTCGCCACCTGATATGAAGAGCCAACTCACTGGAAAAGACCCTGATGCTGGGAAAGATTGAAGGCAGGAGAACAAAGGGTCGACAGAGGGTGAGCTGGCTGGCTGTAGTCACCAACTCAATGGGCATGAATTTGAGTAAACTCCTAGAGACAGTGAAGGACAGGGAAGCCTGGAGTGCTGCAGTCCATGGGATCACAAAGAGTCAGACACAGCTTAGCGACTAAACAACAACAATAAATATGACACTCAGTGGAAGCAGGATGATTAGATTTTTTAAACATCAGAAATTTTTATTTTTAAAATTTATTTTATTTATGTACTAATTATTATAGCTGGGCCAATATTGCTTTCTTCTCTCAGAAGTGTCCTTTTTAAAAATAAAATACTATAATCATTACAGTGAAAATACAAGAGGAAAAATATTTGAACTCGTATTTGAACCTACAACTTTCTACCATCTTTCTGATTCATTTCTCCCTTTCTAAAATTGAGTTAATATGATCATTAAAAAAAAATTTTGTAGTGTTTTTCTTACATTGAAGTATGGTTGATTTGGACTTCCCAGGTGGCACAGAGGTAAAGAATCCACCTGCCAAGTAGAAGATACAGGTTTGATCCCTGGGTCAGGAAGATTCCCCTGGAGAAGGGCATGGCCACCCACTCCAGTATTCTTGCCTGGGAAATTCCATGGACAGAGGAGCCTGGCAGGCTACATACAGTCCATGGGGTTGCCAAGAGTCAGATACGACTAAGCAACTGATCTCACATGTTGATTTACAGTATTTTGTAAGTTTCAGGTATACAGCATAATGCTTCACAGTTTTTAAGGGTTGTACTCATATTTTATAAAATATATATCATATTCTCTGTGCTATACAATATACCCTTGTAGTTTTTTATTTTTTAAAGATTTTTTTGATGTGAACTATTTTTAAAATCTTTATTGAATGTATTACAATATTGCTTCTGTCTTATGTTTTGGTTTTTTTGGCTGCAAGCAGGTGGAATCTTAGCTCCCCGACCAGGAATCGAACCCATACCCTCTGCATTAGAAGTTGAAGTCCCAACCACTGGACTGTCAGGGAAGTCCTTATTTTATGCATAATGGTTTGTTCTTCTTAATCCCCTACCCTGATTTTGCCCCTACCCAGTTCCCTCTCCCCACTGGTAACCACTAGCTTCTTCTTTGCATGTCTGTTTTTGTCTTGTTATATTCACTAGTTTATTTTTTAACTTTTTATTTTGTATTGGGGTATATCTGATTAACAAACAATGTTGTGATAGTTTCAGGTGAACAGAGAAGGGACTCAGCCGTACATATACATGTATCCATTCTCCCCCAAACTCCCCTTCCATCCAGGCTGCCACATAACATTGAACAGAGAGTTTCATGTGCCGTAGAGTAGGTCCTTGTTGGTTATCCATTTTAAATATAGCAGTATATTCACTAGTTTGTTTTATTTTTTAGATTCCACATAGTTAAATCTTACAATATTTGTCTTTCTCTTTCTGACTTCTTTCATAAGCATAAGATACCTTCCAAGTAGGATAGTTAGATTCTTAATAGAGTTTAGGAATAATTGCCCATCTCTTTATTGGGTATGTCTTCTGTTTAGCAGGCAGCTACTTTTCCCTTCAATAGAGGGAAATGGCAGGAAGCAAACAGAATCAAAATTACTTGAATTAAAAAAAATTACTTGAATTTTCTAAATATATATATTGTTCTGGAGAATATTATACCAATAACAATGGGACTGTCTTCCATCTGTGATGCAGTAAGCAACTTACAGCATAGTTTCCAATATATTTTATATTTAGAATCTCAGTACTGCTTTGTGATCATCAGGCTGGTATTAACATCCTCACTTCTCATTTAAATATAGGAAAACTGAGGCTCAAAGAGTTTATATGTGTTGCCTGGGAATTCACAGCCAGTGAGCTACAGAGCTGTGATTGAAATTCAAATCTTCTGACCCCTGGTCCAGTGTTTCTCACTTGCTGTCACACAAAAAAAGCAGCCTTGATTTTGATCCTGCATTTGTAATGTTCTTTTCTGCTCCTCAGGTCTGGAGATGCTGCTGACCTCCAACAAAAACTGCTGTCAAAGGCCCAGGCTCTACCCTGGCTCTCCCGAATAAAGGTTTCGGTCCAGAGCACACCACCCTGCTCACATACTCTTATTTGCACAGAGAGGATTGGATTACAGGGTCATCTTTGTTCCCATCCGTGCTTCCGTGTTCATTTGGTTACAGAGAAAACTGTGCTTAGGATTTGCAAAGTACAGCAGAGTATTTCCTTGTTTCATCACTGGCATTTTTTTTTTTAACCCAATGGTACACCTGTCCTTTAAAACTTGAGTATAGGTGTGGAATTGTGGGTGAGTGTGAAAAATGTTGCGGGTATAGATGGACCCAGGCTGAGTGTTTCCAGAGGGAAAGATACTCTGATGATGTCACTTGGTAAGCTTTGTTTATTGAGGCAGGAACAAAGCTCTTTCGAGGAGACAGAAGTAGAGACTGATTTTCACTCGATGGTAGGGACCCTGAGGTTTTTAAAAAAACTTTTTATTTTGAAATAGATATTTACAGGAAGTTGCAAAGACAGTATGGAGAAGTCCTATGTAACTTTTGAGAGTGTGCTCCAGTAGTTACTTGTGGCATAAATATAACGCATTAAAGCCAAGAAATTGGCATTGGTATAGTGTGTGTGCATGCTAGATCTTTCTAGCACATGCCAGACTGTGCATCTAATACACAAGGTGCAGAATTGTTCCTTCAACCACAAAAATCTCCCTTGTGCAAGCTCTTCATAGTTAAAACCCACCTACTTTCCCCAAACCACAAATGTTTTCCATCACTCTAGTTTTGAAAATGTTAGATAAATAGAATTATACAGTATGTGACCTTTTGAGAAGGGCTCTTTTCACTCAGCTTAATATCCTTGAAATCCATCCAAGCGGTGGCGTGTTATCCATTGTTCATTTCTTTTTATTGCTGATATAGTATGCCACAGTATGGCTGTTCCACAGTTTGTTCAATCACTTGCCTGTTGGAGGACATTTTGGTTGTCCTCTTTGGGGGCTGTTATAAGCAAAGCAAGTATGAACAATCATGTACACATTTTTGTGTGTATACGTTTTCATTTTTCTGGGGTAAATGCCCAAGCATGTGATTGCTGGATCATATGGTAAGTATGCGTTTAGTTTTTAAAGAAAACTACCAAATTATTTTTCAGGGTGTCGGAACTACCTTACATTCCTACCAATAATGTATGAAAGATCCTGAGTTATTTGTCTTCTCATCTCCTCCCTGCCCTTAGCCCAGCACCTAGAAAGGCACTGCCCATAGAAGACACTCAGTACATGGTTGTCTGCATGAATGGCTAAGGACCCCAAGAACCTGCTGCTGCTGCTAAGTCACTTCAGTCGTGTCCGACTCTGTGTGACCCCATGGACGGAAGCCCACCAGGCTCCCCCATCCCTGGGATTCTCCAGGCAAGAACACTGGAGTGGGTTGCCATTTCCTTCTCCAATGTGTGAAAGGGAAAAGTGAAAGTGAAGTCGCTCAGTCGTGTCCGACTCTTAGCGACCCCACGGACTGCAGCCTACCAGGCTCCCCCATCCATGGGATTTTCCAGGCAAGAGTACTGGAGTGGCTTGCCATTACCTTCAGTTCATCCCTATTCCAGGATTCCATTCCCTTTCATAACTGAGGACTTTAAGTAGCTTTGAGTAGTCCTGCCAGTCTGAATTTAGATACACCAATCCAAACTAAGCCATGGAAGGGGGTCTCCTATGAACCTGCTCCAGCGGAGGCATAAAATAGTTCTATTGAGAAGCAGAGTCATTAGTAGCTTTATTTTCCTCCCATGCTCCTCTGCTCATAGAAAAAAGGGGAAGTCAAATATTTTCAACACCAAGCTCCCTCTCTAGGGTTTGGCACCTTGTACCTCTCTTGATCTGAGAAGGAGCAACGATGTCCTTGCAGACTTGGCTGTACCCAAAGGAGCCGTGTGGTGTGGACCAAAGTCAGTGTGCGGGACTCCAGCAAGACAGCTGCCTCCATTCTCTCAGTCCACAGTCACCCATTAGCCATAGAGAAGAGATGCTTGGAGCTACCCTGTGAGTTTTCCAGAATCCTGACTCCTCCATGGAGAACTCCTTTGAGCGGCGCTTCCCAAAGTATAATCCATGGTGTAACAAAGACCATTATTTGCTCTGTCAAAGATTTGGTTTTCTCCTCTGTAGAACATGAATACCGGGAACTGAGAAAGTTGTTTGTGGAGTAAATGTCATGACACGTGGAAAGAACCTGTCCAGGGCTGGGCTCCCTGCAACTATTGGTTCCCAATAGCATTTCCTCTTTCTTCTCAATAACTAGACAGACATGAATTCTCCGTACACCTTCCAAACTCTTTTCTACCTATTTGGCTCCTCTGCCTCAAAATCCTGTTCAAGTCTCATCTCCCTTGCCAACTTCCTCTCAAAAGTTTGCCTTCCCTTGTGGATTTCCTGGGTTTCTTAGAGCAGAGTGGTCCTGGATGAGCTTAAACTCAAGGTGTCCTTAGGTGTGTTGTTTTTCCTGGAAGCAGGACCCAGAATGGGATCCTTGCCTAGAAAGTTTTAGGTGCTAAGACACCCAGGGGACCAAAGGAAGAGATGGTGACAATGGAGGGGTGTCACTGGGAGAGAAAAGTCATCCTTCGCCTCATCTCTGTTGGTCCCTTTTTCACAGGGACCAACCTGGCTCTTGGATGGTGAGGGCCAGAGGAACGCGACTCTTATGTGAAGCCCTGGGAGGAAGGGCAGGTGTGGAGACATGGGAAGACAGATCCTGGGCAGGGAGGGCAGCCTTTCCGCAGTGGAGATCAGGTGGGTGCCCAGTGGGGAAGAACAAGCCCAGAATTGTTCAGACATCAAAGACATTCCCACAGGACTCTCAGACATCCTTGGGGGAGGATTTTGAGAAGACTTTGCATAGACAAAAAGGATGATGAGACAGCAGAATGTATGACCTCATTCACACTCACCAGCTGATTACACTTCGAAATAATGCAAACCAGTCCACTCACTGCCTAACGTCCACTTGCCAGGTAGTGGAGTCAATCCTGCACAGGTATGCGGGCGCTTCCTGTGTGTTGTGGATTGCCTGATACAGCAACTGGTGCCTGGAACCCTGCTGCCTTCTAGAGTTCGAGATTCAGAGAAAATGGGGAGAAGAGAACAATTTACTATTTGTTAGGACTTCATCTGCACCAATAAATCCTGTTCTGCAATTCAATTTCCCAAACCCAATCTCCGCCGCCTATGGCATTTTCTCTCCTTCTTGCACTTTAATGAAGGTTTCTGCATTAATTTTGCAGGACGTTTTTACAAAACTTAGTTGATGCAGAATTGTACTGAGAAACACCTAATAATGTTTTGGTTCCCATGTGGCCAAGAGAGGGTTTTAACCTGTCTGTGTCGAACTTCAGTTTCTCAATCACGTCTGACTCATTTTGACCCCATGGACCACAGCGCGCCAGGCTTCCCTGTCCATCACCAACTCCCAGAGCTTGCTCAAACTCATGTTCATCAAGTCAGTGATGCTATCCAGCCATCTCATCCTCTGTCGTCCCCTTCTCCTCTAGCCTTCAATCTTTCCCAGCATCAGGATCTTTTTCAATAAGTCAGTTCTTCCCATCAGGTGGCCAAAGTATTGGAGTTTCAGCTTTAGCATCCGTCCTTCCAATGAATATTGGATGAATATCCAATGAATCAGTCCTTCCAGGACTGATTTCCTTTAGGGTGGACTAGTTGGATCTCCTTGCAGTCCAAGGGACTCTCAAGAGTCTTCTCCAACACCACAGTTCCAAAGCATCAGTTCTTTGGCGTTCAACTTTCTTTATGGTCCAACTCACATCCATATATGACTACTGGAAAAATCATAGCTTTGACTATACAGACCTTTGTTGGCAAAGTAATATCTCTGCTTTTTAATAAGTTGTCTAGCTTGGTGATAGCTTTTCTTCCAAGGAGCAAGTGTCTTTTAATTTCATAGCTTCAGTCACCATCTGCAGTGATTTTGGAGTCCAAGAATATAAAGTCTTTGTTTCGCCACCCATTTGCCATGAAGTGATGGGACCAGATGCTGTGATTTTAGTTTTTTGAATGTTGAGCTTTAAGCCAGCTTTTCACTCTCTTCTTTCACTTTTATCAAGAGGCTCTTTAGTTCCTCTTCACTTTCTGCCGTAAGGATGGTGTCATCTGCTATCTGAGGTTATTGATATTTCTCCCGGCAATCTTGATTAGAGCTTGTGCTTCATCCAACCTGGCATTTCGCATGATGTGCTCTGAATATATGTTAAATAAACTTCCATTCCGTTCCGTTCAGTCACTCAGTCGTGTCCGACTCTTTGCGACCCCGTGGACTGTAGCCTACCAGGCTTCTCCGTCCATGGGATTCTCCAGGCAAGGGTACTGGAGTGGATTGCCATTCCCTTCTCCAGGGGATCTTCCCAACCCAGGGATTGAACCCAGGTCTCCTGCATTGGAGGCAGATGCTTTAACCTCTGAGCCACCAGGGAAGCCCTAAATAAACTTACATGGGTTAAAACCAAGATAAGAGCTGTCATCAGGGATTATTCAGTTTAGCTGTATTCACACTCCGTTCTTTTTAAGAATTGGGCTTCCCTGATGGCTCAGTGGTAAAGAACCCACCAGCCAAAGCAGGAGATGCAGGTTCAACGCCTGGGTCGGGAGTATCCCCTGGAAAAGGAAATGGCAACCCATCCAGTATTCTTGCCTGGGAAATCCCATGGACAGAGGAGTCTGGCAGGTTACAGTCCCTGGGGTCACAAAGAGTCAAACACAACTTAGCAACTAAACAACAACTTTTTAAGAATTGGTAACTATGGATGTGAGAGTTGGACTGTGAAGAAGGCTGACTGCCGAAGAATCGATGCTTTTGAACTGTGGTGTTGGAGAAGACTCTTGAGAGTCCCTTATACTGCAAGGAGATCCAACCAGTCCATTCTGGAGGAGATCAATCCTGGATGTTCATTGGAGGGACTGATGCTAAAGCTGAAACTGCAATACTTTGGCCACCTCATGCGACGAGTTGACTCACTGGAAAAGACTCTGATGCTGGGAAAGGTTGGGGGCGGGAGGAGAAGGGGACGACGGAGAATGAGATGGCTGGATGGCATCACGGACTCTGTGGACATGAGTTTGAGTGAACTCCGGGAGTTGGTGATGGACAGGGAGGCCTGGCGTGCTGTGATTCATGGGGTCGCGGAGAGTCGGACACGACTGAGCGACTGAACTGAACTGAACTGAACTGAACTTCTTGAGTTACTGAAGCCGTTACTGCTAACATAAGAGCTGAACTTCCTAGAAATTCTGAATGAATGTCTTTTCATTTGATTCCAGTCTTTTTTTTTTTTTTTTTTTTTGAGTGAGATGTTCAAGTCACCTCCTAAGTTAAGTTGCTGAACTTGTAGGTTGTCCGGCTGCCTCCCTGAGGTCTTCGTTGACCAAGGAATCAGCTGTGAGGTCTGATTGAGTGTTCAGACTGGTGTCTGTTGTCACATAACCTTTGTTTGTGGCCTGGAGAGCTCAAGGATTGGCCACAGAGAACAGGCAGTGTCTGCCTGGTGGTGGTACGGATGAGCTTCCAGGATGAACGACTCTTGACAGGTGTCCACTTTCAGTTCCAAAGCAAGTGCCTGGCAACGTTCTTCGTAGCCACATGGGCGGCTTCCCCTTCCTTCTCTGAGGTAATTACATAGTATTTCTCACAGCCTACAGCTAGTTTGGAAAGTGAAAGTGTTAGTCACTCAGTGGTGTCTGACTCTTTGCGGCCCCAAGGACTGTAGCTCCACCAGGCTCCTCTGTCCATGGGATTTCCCAGGCAAGCATCCTGCAGTGAATAGCCCCAAACCTTTTAAATACAAATGACATGGAGGATGCTAGGGCCCTGGGGACAGTGGTCATGGCCACCATGTTTTCACCGTCTGTTGTCCAGGTTCATGGCTGGATTTCATTGAATGCCCCATGTTCTTGGCACGTGAAGAACCTTAAGTGTGGTCCAGTGGGTTGGGCTGGCTTCCTGTTTGTGTCAATGCTAAACCGGCAGGATTCTTCTGCTGCCTGGGAGGCTGCCAGTGGCCCCTGGCTCAGACTTGAGATTCCCTTTTGTTCCTCACCACTTGGCCCTGGAAACAGCTGTCTTCTGACAGGCTTATCAGGAACAGACTTTTCTCGGAGCTCCAAAGCTCTTGCCAAAGAAATAAATGGCCAATTCTTTCCCAAAGTGGCTCTCACTCTAGGAGTGCCTGCGAGCAGCTCACAGGGGGCAATCGATAAGTATCTGTTGAGGGAACTGGGTACACAGTACATCTTCTGGATGAAAGATTCTGCTTGAAAACATTCTCATGTGGTGGTAAGTTTGGCTTAAGAGAAGCTCTAGTAAACCTGGACTGCAAAGCCTAGATGCCTTTCTTTCGATGTTGCTCTCAAGCAGTGGGCAACCATGTAGAAGGTTGGATGGAATGGAGCCATATGGCAGAGTGCTGTGTGTGTGGAGCGGGGGTTGGGGGGCTAGTTGGGGAGGCTGACAGACAGCATTTCTTTCCAGGAGCTTCCATGTGCCAGGCCCTGAGCCAGGCATGTTACGTGCTTTATTCACTTTATCTGCACAGCAGTGTCCTAAGGAGGAAATGAGGCCCTGCTTTAGTGATGGGCTTCCCTGGTGGCTCAGCTGGTAAAGAATCCGCCTGCAATGTAAGAGACCTGGGTTCGATCCCTGGGTTGGGAAGATCCCCTGGAGAAAGGAAAGGCTACCCACTCCAGTATTCGGGCCTGGAGAATTCCATGGACTGTGTAGCCCATGTGGTCGCAAAGAGGTGGACACAACTGAGCGACTTTCACTTCACTTTAGTGATGAGGAAGTTGAGACTTAGAAAGGGGGAGTCACTTGCTTGAGGTCACACAGCTTGTACAGGGTAGAGCCTGAGGCAGGAGTTCTGTCCAGACCTCTGCTGTTGCCATCGTCCCATGGTCAGGTAGCTGCTGGGCTCAGGGAGAGTCGGGATGAACCAGGGCCTTCTGGGTGTCCTCACTCTGAGGTCTTCTGAGAAAAATTCAAGTTACAATAAATAGAATGCTTATTTAAAGTAAAGTAAAAAAAATTTTTTCTTTTTAACCTGCACTGGGTCTTCAAGCTGCATGTGGGGGACTTCTCCAGTTGCTGCTCATGCGATCTAGAGTCCATGGGCTCAGAAGACAAGGCACCAAGGCATGTCTAGTTGTGGCACTTGGGCTTGGTTGCCCTGTGGCATGTGGGATCCTAGCTCCCCAACCAGGGTTCGAACCCATGTCCCCTGCATTGGAAGGGAGATTCTTAACCACTGGACCACCTGGAAGGTCCCCAACAGAATGCTTTAGACTTGCGTAGCACTTGAACTTACAGAGTAATTTTACACCCAGTGTTTCACTGGCTCTTCACAGTAACTTAGTGAGTTACTAGCCACATATCATCAATGAGGACTTCCCTGGTGGCTCAGACAGTAAAACATCTCCCTACAATGAGGGAGACCCAGGTTCAGTCCCTGGTCGGGAAGATCTCCTTGAGAAGGAAATGGCAACCCACTCCGTATTCTTGCCTGGAAAATCCCATGGACGGAGGAGTCTGGTGGGCTACAGTCTGTGGGGTCTCAAAGGGTCAGACACGACTGAGCGGCTTCACTCACTCACTCATCACCAATGAGAAACTGAGGTTTGACAAGACACGGAGAGGTTGGCCTAGAACTCAGAACACCTGATGATGAACCTAGAGCTCTTTTTACGGAGCACTTTTATTAAGCATTGTGAAAAAATGTTAATACAACTTTAATTTCAAATATAAAATACTAGACTGGAAGCTCCTTACGTCAGGAACTAAATAAGATTTATCTTTGTATCCTCAGCACACTGCCCAGCGTGGGGCTTACTGCAGGTTATCAATATCCCTAAAAATCTATGCCATTGGTAACTCTGAGTCCTCTGTCTATAAAGCAAAGAGCCTCATAATCCTGGCTTCAGAGTTGTTCCTTAACCGTAATTGAGTGTCACGTTTATTTTTAGTGCAGCAATTTGTAACTAGAACAGTGGATTGAAAATGTTTTTGTGGTAGACAACTTTTTCAAAGGAGATCTTAGGCAGAATCTTGACCCAGTAAATGGCTTTTAACATAGAGTTTACTGGACAATTGTATCTTCAGCTGGTGGAAAGTATTTCATGGGAAACTCCTGCAAACTGTCTTGGCTATCCTAGGTTTCCAAGGTGCACAGTCTGAAGATCACCAAGTGAATTAACTAGATTGACCTGAGGACTGTTCCTCTCTTAACCTTGTCAAACATTAAGGTGCTAGGTAGGAGAAAGAAAGAAGGAAAAGAGCAGTAGAGGGAAGAATGGTGGGTGTCTGGTCTCAACCTCAAGGACCTAGGCTGGAGGACATATTTTAGAGGTCACAGTCTGGATCAGACAATCTAGAAGACACAGGCTTGAGGACACATAAAACAACCGGAAATACACCCATAACTATTCTAGTGATTCTCACAGCAGACAAAGCTGTCAAGGAAAAGCCCAGCCTTGTACCAGGTTATCAATATCAGCCACGACCCGGTGAGTGGAGCCATCCATCCTCGCAGAAACATTAGCACGTCTTGAATCGCCCTTGTTGTCTCTGTTTGAGAGGCGCATCCATCTGCATGCCGTACCAATGACATTGGCCTCGATGTGAACAGCAGAGAACTTCATTTTGCTTGTTCCCTGTTATGAGGTTGGTGTCACTTTGTTGCTGGGGTGGCAGCCTCCTGTCCAAAGCAACCAGCACAAGTCAGTCAAAGGTGAGATGAGGTCTGATTTTTATCTCTAGGTTGTGAAAGGAGAGTTGGCATTAAAGAGCCTGACATCCCTCCTCTAAATGTGTGTTAAATGCACTGCAAGGTGAGAAGTGATTTCATTTTCCAAATTATGGGGCAACAGAATTGAGTAGTGGGGTGGAGGATGGTTTAAGATGACTTGCAAGTTAATTATACAGTTACGAGGTTGCGCTCTTATCTTCTCTGTAGCCCATTTCCTTCCTCTGAAGTTTCCCTCTGGTTGAACCGTCTTTGCCTCTGCCCTTCCTTACTGACCATAAACTGGGCTGCTCCTGGGGAACCGTAGTATTGGTGCTGATACTCTGAATAAATCGAGTAGTGGGTATTGGAATCTTGCCCCAGAACCATTGCGAAGAAAAGGAGACTTCCAGCCTCCTAAAGTTGCACTATGTAGTTCTGACCTTATTTACTTGGGCTTCTACCTGTGAAATCTCAAGTTCAGGGCAACAGGCATTTTTTTCTTTTTAGCCCTAATATGCACTGGGCACTAAGCAAAGAGCTAGGGACGTGGGTACGTCTCCTTAGCTTATCAGGGAAAAAATATAGGTTTATAACTAAAGAAACCAGGACACAATTAATTTTTAATCACTGTTATGAGATACGTAAACCAGAGAGCTGGGATGTCTAAACAGGTGTCACAGAGTCAGGGGGCTTCCCTGGTGGCTCAGATGGTAAAGAATATGCCCACAGTGTGGGAGACACATATTCAGTCCCTGGGTCAGGAAGATCCCCTGGAGGAAGGCATGGCAACCCACTCTAGTATTCTTGCCTAGAGAATCCCATGGGCAGAGGAGCCTGGCAGACTATAGTCTATGGGGTTGCAAAGAGTCAGACACGACTGAGCGACTAACACTTTCTTTCGAGAGGAAGGCACTTGTAATTTAAACAAAAGACAACTAAGATCTCACAAAATGCTAAGTCACTTCAGTTGTATCTGACTCTGTGCTGCCCTATGGACTGTAGCCAGCCAGACTCTACGCATGGGATTCTCCAGGCAAGACTACTGGAGTGAACTGCCATATCCTCCTCTAGGAGATCTTCCTAACCTAGGGATCAAACCTCAGTCTCTTATGTCTCCTGCATTGGCAGGCAGGTTCTTTACCACTAGCACCACCTGGGAAGCCCTCTCACAAAATGATATACAAGTATCCTGTGAGCGTAAACTCTCCTCTGAAATGGAAGAATGAGGCCATTGGATCAGCTGATTTCCTTAGATCCTGATTTTCAATTCATCACTGTAGGATTCTTACAATAAGTGCTTTGAGGTCAGAGTTTTATCATCTAAACAGGTTTTCTTCTCTTCCTTTTATTGCATTTACATCAGAAAGTAATGTAGAGGAGCAAGTTATGTGGAATTAAAGTTGACTTGCAATAATACCTAAGTTCTATTATCTGCATCTTATATGCTGGACGTAGTACATCCAAATATTGACCAGTGAGCATACAGAGTGTACTGAAGTTTCTTTACTTATGAACAGGTTAGATTTATAATGTTATTCTTTTGTTAGAATTTTATTTTATTATGGTACGTGCATGCTAAGTCGCTTCATTTGTGTCCAATTCTGGGCGACCTCACGGACTGTAGCCGGCCAGGCTCCTCTGTTCACGGGATTCTCCAGGCAAGAATACTGGAGTGGGTTGCATTTCCTTCTGCAGGGGATCTTCCTGACCCAAGGACTGAACCTGGGTCTCCCGTATTGAAGGCAGATTCCTTACCATCTGAACCACCAGGGGAGCAAACAATCTTGTTGACTGTAAATAAATGTTGCATGTCAGATCTCGAGAACTTATTCATCTTGTTTAACTGAAACTTTATGCCCGTTGCTTAACAACTCCCCATTTCTCCCTCCCCCGCAGCCCCTGAAAACCACTATTTCACTTTGGTTTTCAGATCCTTCTTAGATCTAGTTGTTCTCAAGTTCAAAGTGTCTCCAAACCACCAACATTTGACATTTTCTCACCACTGTCAATATTCTTATTTCTATATTAGTTTCATTGGAAATTCCACCTCATCTTACAAGGACCTTCAACATTCTTATTATTTTTTATTCCATCAGATATAATGAGGTTAATACTATTTGCAAAATTCATTAAAAAAAACACACAACAAATCTTCCATTCTCTACTGACAGAGGTCAAGAGAAGACTTGGTTTTGGAGTAACACAGCTTCTTCAAATGTCTAGAACTTCATATACAAACTCAGAGTCACTTACAAATACTAAGAATGATCCCCAAGCTCAGGAATTAAGACCTGGCCTCCCTAAGCCTTCTATTCTACCATCCTGGGGCTCCAGAGGGGGCCTGAGGGCCTCACCCCTCCCTACCATTCAATATTTACAGCTTCATCACCAATAAAGTAATTTCCTACATAAGAACCTTCAAGTTGCAAACTTTCAAAGATGCAAATGTGCATGCCAGCCCCAGTATGCCAGCTGTTGTACTGTACTACTGTACCTTTAAGGTACTATACATAAGACTAAAAATGTTTTCTCTATTTTTTGTTTTAATGTATGCATTATTTTTGTGAAAAGTATTATAAGTCTATTATGTACTAAGTCACTTCAGTTGTGTCTGACTCTTTGCAACCCCATCGACTGTGGCCCACCAGGTTCCTCTGTCCATGGGATTCTCCAGGCAATATCTGGAGCAGGTTGCCATGCCCTCCTCCTGGGGATCTTCTTGATTCAGGGATGGAAACTGTGTCTCTTGCATCTCCTGCCTTGGCAGGTGTGTTCTTCATCCCTACTGCCACCTGGGAAGCCCAAACCTATTACAATAAGTGCTATATAACTGATTGTGTTAGCTGGGTACCTAAGCTAACTTTGTTGGACTTTCAGATTGGACTTAAGATGTGCTCTCGGAGTGAATGAAACTTGTTCGTATGGAGGGGACTTAGTCTATTTGTCTTGTGTCCAGTAGGAATCATCTCAGCCTGCCCTGCATCCCAGGTTATCCTAAGAAGCTTCAGCCTCTCAGGTCATTCCCCATCTCCCTCCCTCTAATCCCTATAGGTTCTGAGTACCCGCTATTCTATCTCCGTCTTTTTCCACTTCTGAACTCTTGAAACTTTTCTACCGTGTCTCCGCAATTCCTCGTCCATCATCAGCAAAATCCCACATACCATCATCTCTCCTCTGCCTGAATCTCCCCTGAGGATGGGCTTCCCCAGGAGCCCCTCAAGAAGTGACTGTGTTTCTCCTGTAGTCTTCGCAGCCCCAGGCCTAGAGGAGAGTTCAGTGTTTGCTACGATCCCCCTGAACCCTTAAGGGCCTTTCTTACTCTCCTCGCTACAGATCACCAGCTTTGACTTTCATATCAGCTTGTGTCACTCAGTACCCTTCAATGCTGCTGACTTGGATTAATGGGGTCACTTCCCCCTTATATCTTAGGTTTTTTAGCTCCTGGTTTGCTGGTACTCTTTTTGATCTTTCTCTAATCTGAATGTTTGGTGATTTCTGGGTTCCTATACATACATGGTCTTTCCCCCACCCTGGCCTTTCCAGTCCTGTGACCTCCTCTCCTTCATCTCAGCCACCCACTCCCCAGTCCCACTCCATCCACACCAGGTGGGAGGTAAGGTCCTTAGTGCAGATGTGGGAGGAGGTAGATGGGTTGGTAGGGTCTGTGGTCCTCTCCTGCACACGTAAGTCATCTCAGGAAATAAGAAGCAAGGTCATCAGCCGAGAGTGGGATGAGACAGAAGGGTTGAAGAGGGAAGAGAAATCAGGAATGAATTAGGAATGAATGTTTAGGATTTGGGTGAGGTGTCCTTGGGGGAACTTGCTTAACCTGTACACCTCACTCTCCTAATTTATAAAATAGGGGCAAAAATAGTAGCTAATTCAGTGGTGTATTGTGAGGACTATTCAGTTCAGTTCAGTTCATTTCAGTCGCTCAGTCATGTCCGACTCTCTGCAACCCCATGAATCACAGCACGCCAGGTCTCCCTGTCCATCACCAACTCCCGGAATTCACTCAAACTCATGTCCATCGAGTCGGTGATGCCATATAGCCATCTCATTCTCTGTCGTCCCCTTCTCCTCCCACCCCCAATCCTTCCCAGCATCAGAGTCTTTTCCAGTGAGTCAACTCGTCGCATGAGGTGGCCAAAGTATTGCAGTTTCAGCTTTAGCATCAGTCCTTCCAATGAACACCCAGGACCGATCTCCTTTAGAATGGACTGGTTGGATCTCCTTGCAGTCCAAGGGACTCTCAAGAGTCTTCTCCAACACCACAGTTCAAAAGCATCAATTCTTCGGCGATCAGCTTTCTTCACAGTCCAACTCTCACATCCATACATGACCACTGGAAAAACCATAGCCTTGACTAGACAGCCCTTTGTTGGCAAAGTAATGTCTCTGCTTTTTAATATACTATCAAGGTTGGTCATAACTTTCCTTCCAAGGAGTAAGTGTCTTTTAATTTCATGGCTGCAATCAGCATCCACAGTGATTTTGGAGCCCCCCAAAATAAAGTCTGACACTGTTTCCACTGTTTTCCCATCTACATCCCATGAAGTGATGGGACCAGATGCCATGATCTTTGTTTTCTGAATGTTGAGCTTCAAGCCAACCTTTTCACTCTCCTCTTTCACTTTCTTCAAGAGGCTTTTGAGTTTTACACTTCATCAAATCCAAGATACCATCCATTGTAAGGCGTACCTTTACTTCATGCACCACTAATACAGAAAAATATCCACCAATATCTGAACACCATGATTGTTAGATGGGGCCTGATTTCCCAGATGTTAAAATGTGAAACAAAATACATCATACAATCAATGAAGTGTCATAAATGTTTTAAATGAATCATACACTTATGGGATGAAGTGTGTCCTCCCAAAACTAGTATGTTGAAATTTAAACCCCTAGTCCTCAAAATGTGACTCTATTTAGAGATAAGGTCTTTAAAGAGGTAATTAAGTACACTTACATCATAGAAATGTACCCTAAGCCAGTATGAATGGGATCTCTATGTGAAGAGCCGACTAGGACACAGAGCCACCTGTGAGCCTGGGAGAGAAACCTCTGAAGAAATCACCTTGATCTTGAACTTTGAGCCTCCAGAACCTTGTGAAAATAAATTTCTGTTGTTTAATCCACCTAGTCTGTGGTACTTTGTTATGGCAGCCCTACCAAACTACTATGCTGTGCTGTTCTTAGTCGCTCAGTCATGTCAGACTCTTTGTGACCCCGTGGACCATAGCCCACCAGGCTCCTCTGTCCGTGGGATTCTCTAGGCAAGAATACTGGAATGGGTTGCCATGCCTTCCTCCAGAGGATCTTTCCAACCTGGGGATCAAACCCAGGTCTCCCACGTTGCAGGTGGATTCTTTATAGTCTGAGCCACCAGGGAAGCCCTACCAAACTACTATAGATTCCTCAATAAAGCTTTCTAAGACTACAGGACAAGAAACTTAGATATGTGTCAGCCCTGTCTCAGACCTCCAACCCACCCTCCCAGGGTCCCTTATACTCCATCAACCCAGCCCCAAGTTAGAGCTTCCCTTCCATTTGGGTCTCCATTCACTAAGAAGTCAACTGTCTACTTGGCACACAGGAGCCATATGTAAACTAGAACCATTAGCACTTGACTTCTTCTTATGATTTCTTTTTAATTTCACTTATGTGGCCAGAAGGGGAAAGTGTGATGAGCTTTTGATCAACACACTGTTAGCAGGATTCAGACCAAAGTACACAGTTCACACTTAGCTCAAACCATCTTTAGCAAAACTGACAGTGGGCACTTGACATTAAAAGGGTCTATAACAGCAGATTGTCTAGATTAATTAGCTCTCTGAAAAGGACTGACACCTTCCCACCCACCCCCCACACCCTTGATTTTTTTTCTAGACCCATTTGACATTTGTGCATAATATGAAGAAAGATTGTTAAGCCTGTAATGTGGCTGCTAAGAGGCTTTGGCTCATGTTTGCTAATCTCCTGTATGGTGAAACAGTGGCACCCGGACAAACCCTCATTCACATTGGAACAAAGCGCTAGTTATGTGTGTTGAAATTCCTTCGAGAAAATGTCTTGCAGGCCATTGGGGGAGTGCATGAATGCTGGAAATACTTTACCAAGTGTTGCTCAACATCCTGGGAAGACAGTCTCCTGGCATCTGGACGCTCACCCTGGAGACGGGTTGCGGCCCTCTGGGGCACGTGGGTCTGGTGAGGACAGAAGGAGCGTGGGTGGAGGAGGGAGTGGACATGGGGTTGGATGTTTTCTCTGTAATTGTTCCAGACTGGGCTGGGGCCAGCCCCAGACTGCCCGCTTGCTTAGTCCATCGAGAATATCTAACCCCAATGCTGGGAAAGATCGAAGGCAAAAGGAGAAGGGGGCAGCAGAGGATGAGATGGTTAGACAGCATCACCGACTCAATGGCCATGAGTCTGATCAAACTCCAGGAGAGATGGAGAACAGAGAAGCCTGGCGTGCTGCAGTCCGTGGCGTCGCAAAGAGTCAGAGACGACTTAGCGACTGAATAGCAACAACAAAGTCAGGTTTATCACCAAGGCTGCCACCTTCCCTGCTGGGAACCAGATTTTCCTGTTTTCCGATTATACGTCCAAGTTACATACGTGGGTTTCTTCAGCTTTGACTTGAAGAAGTAGGAGGGTGGAGAAACAGAGGAAAGGTTTTTGATCGACACTGAAGGTGTGAAATGGTTAGGTGGGAGTCCATGGGTGGAGGATGCAAGCCGGATCCATTGACTGTAGCCCGCCAGGTTCCTCTTTCCTTGGATTTCCCAGGCCAGAATACTGCAGAAGGTTGCCATTTCCTCCTCCAGGGGATCTTTCTGACCCAGAGGTCAAACCTGGTGTCTCCTGCAATGACAGGCAGATTCTTCACCACTGCGCACCTAGGAAGCCCAGTTGTGTGGAGGTAACTCCAACAGATGGGTTTGAGGAAGTGACCTTAGGGAGCAGAGGATGGTAGGTGTGGTCTTCCTGTGGGGTGACGTGATAAGTGCACACGACCAGAAGGGAGAGGAGAATGGTGCAGAGTTAGAGCAGTGCTTGGCATGGTGACCCGCAGCATCAGCACCACCTGGGAAAAATGCAAACGCTCAGCCCTGCCCCAGGTCTGCTGAATCGGGGACTTTGGGAGTCGAGGCCAGACATCTGTGCTTGAACAGATCCACCTGGTAATTCTGATGCTGGCTACAGTGTGTCAGGAGCCCTTCTGGAATGAGGACGAGACAGTCCTGGTATTAATGGTTGGGAGAGAGTTTGGGGGAAGGAAAGAGTAGAGAATGGACTCAAAGGTAGAAAGATGTTCTGCTCCATACATATGAAAAGTGATGAGGGATGCCGGGATCAATGAAGAATGTGAGTCAAGACTGTAGCTTCCCAGTATTTCCCTGCTGGTCCGGTGGCTAAGATTCCGAGCTAACAATGCAGGGGGCCCAGGTTCAACGCCTGGTCAGGGAACTAGATCCCACATACCACAATGAAAGATTTCGCATATTGCAACGAAGATCTCATATGCTGCAGCTAAGAATCGGTACAGCCAAAGAAATAAGCAAATATTTTTTAAAAAGGACTTTAGCGCTCAAGGTATCCTGAATCCTTAGTTCGCATATGCTGACCACAGATGTCGATGCAGAAGTTTTAAGGAGAGATGTGGCCAATAAGAGTGAAAGAACAAATGAGCAGGCAAATTACTCTTAGAAATTAGAGAAAGGAAATTACATGGCTGAGATCCACCTGCAAATGGAGGGTGTCTTATTTATCCTTTCCCCTCTACTCTGGTCTGTTATGGGTTGAATGGTGGCCCTCAAAAGCCAAGCCCATGTCCTAACCTCCAGAACCTGTGAATGCAACCTTATTAGAAAAAGAGTCTATGCAGATGTAATCAAAGTAAGGACCTCTAGCTAAGATCATCCTCGAGTCCTGAGTCCAAGTAACTGTTATCATGAGATTCAGAAGAGGAGAGAGACACACAGAGAAGGCGATGAGAATCAGGAGCCTGAAAAAGAAGATGGAGGCAGAGCCATGCTGAACCTAGAGCCTGTTACACAGAGTGAAGTAAGTCGAAAACCAGATATCGTATCTTAACGCATATGTGTGGAATTTAGGAAAACGGTACTGATGAACCTGCTCTCAGGGCAGGAATAGAGGTGCAGACGCAGAGAGCAGACATGTGGACACAGAGCGGGAAGAAGGTGGGATGAATTAAGAGGGTAGCACTGACGTATATACACTACCATGTGTAAAATAGGAAGCCGGTGGGAACCTGCCGTATAACACGAGGAGCTCCACTCAGTGCTCTGTGACAGCTTAGAGACGCGGGGTAGGGGAGTGGTGGGAGGTTCAGGAGGGAGGCATGTCGTTGTACAGCAGAGGCCAATGCAACACTGTAAAGCAATCATCCTCCAATTAAAAAGAAAGTCTTTGAAAATGAAGGGGAAAAAAGTTAAAATAGAAAGATGGAGGCAGAGACTGGCATTAAACAGCCATAGACCAAGGAATGCCTGAGCCACCAGAAGCTGCAAGAGGCCGAGAAACATTCTCTCAGAGAGACTTCAGAGTGAGTACGGCCCTGCCAACACCTGAATCTCAAACCCCTGGCCTCAGACCTGAGAGATAATAAATACCTGGAACTTTTAGCCTGTGATCTGTGGAAGTTTGGTACGGCAGCTCTAGGAAATGAATACATCCAGCCTAAGGAAAAAGATTTGGAGGCAGAGGACATGTGTGTTTAAAAAAAAATTATTTTGTTTTTTCATTATATTTGCTTGGATATGAAATAAACTCTTAGAGTCACAATGGCCCCTACCTGGCTTGTGTCACTCATGACTTTACCAGTTCGCCTCCTGTGAGCATCTGAGCTTGTGTCATACTAGCATTCTAGCAAGGGGATGGATGTGTCTGTGCTCAGTTGCACAGCTGTGTCCGACTCTTTGCGACCCCATGGACTGCCTCCCTGTCCATCACCAACTCCCGGAGTTTACCCAAACTCATGTCCATTGAGTCGGTGATGCCATCCAGCCATCTCATCCTCTGTCGTCCCCTTCTCCTCCTGCCTCCAATCCCTCCCACCATCAGGGTCTTTTCCAATGAGTCAGTTCTTCCCATCAGGTGGCCAAAGTATTAGCGTTTCAGCTTCAGCATCAGTCCTTCCGATGAATATTCAGGACTGATTTCCTTCAGGATGGACTAGTTGGATCTCCTTGCAGTCCAAGGGACTCTCAAGAATCTTCTCCAACACCACAGTTCAAAGCATCAATTCCTCTGCACTCAGCTTTCTTTATGGTCCAACTCTCACATCCACATATGACTACTGGAGAAACCATAGCCTTGACTAGACAGTCTTTTGTTGGCAAATGTCTCTGTTTTTTAATATGCTGTCTCAGGTTGCTGATAGCTTTACTTCCAAGGAGCAAATTCTTTTAATTTCAAGGCTGCAGTCACCATTTGCAGTGATTTTGGAGTTCAAAAAAATAAAATCTGTCACTGTTTCCATTGATTCTCCATCTATTTGCCATGAAGCGATGGAACTGGATGCCATGATCTTAGTTTTCTGAATGTTGAGTTTTAAGCAAACTTTTTCGCTCTCCTCTTTCACTTTCATCAAGAGGCTCTTTAGTTCTTCGCTTTCTGCCATTAGGGTGGTGTCATCTGCATATCTGAGGTTATTGATATCTCTCCCGGCAATCTTGATTTCAGCTTGTGCTTCAGCTGGCATTTTGCATGATGTACTCTGCATGTAAGTTAAATAAGCAGGATGACAATTAACAGGCTTGACATACTCCTTTTCCTATTTGGAACCAGTCTGTTGTTCCATGTCCAGTTCTGAATGTTGCTTCTTGACCTGCATACAAATTTCTCAGGAGGCAGGTCAGATGGTCTGGTATTCCCATCTCTTTAAGAATTTCCCACAGTCTGTTGTGATCCACACAGTCAAAAGCTTTGGCATAGTCAATAAAGCAAATGTAGATGTTTTTCTGGAACTCTCCTGCTTTTTCGATGGTCCATTGGATGTTGGCAATTTGATCTCTGGTTCCTCTGGCTTTTCTAAATCCAGCTTGAACATCTGGAAGTTCACAGTTCACGTACTGTTGAAGCCTGGCTTGGAGAATTTTGAACAATACCATGCTAGCATGTGAGATGAGTGCAATTGTGCGGTAGTTTCAGCATTCTTTGACATTGCCTTTCTTTGGGATTGGAATGAAAACTGACCTTATCCAGTCCTGTGGTACTGCTGAGTTTTCCACATTTGCTGGCATGTTGAGTGCAGCACTTTCACAGCATCATCTTTTAGAATTTGAAATAACTCAACTGGAATTCCATCACCTCCACTAGCTTTGTTCGTAGTGATGCTTTCTAAGGCCCACTTGACTTCACATTCCAGGATGTCTGGTTCTAGGTGAATGATCACACCATCGTGGTTATCTGGGACATGAAGATCTTTTTTGTATAGTTCTTCTGTGTATTCTTGTCACCCCTTCTTAATATCTTCTGCTACTGTTAGGTCCCTACCATTTCTGTCCTTTACTGAGCCCATCTTTGCATGAAATGTTCCCTTGGTATCTCTAATTTTCTTGAAGAGATCTCTAGACTTTCCCATTCTATTGTTTTCCTCTATTTCTTTGCATTGATCACTGAAGAAGGCCTTCTTATCCCTCCTTGCTATTCTTTGGAACTCTGCATTCAAATGGGTATATCTTTCCTTTTCTCTTTTGCTTTTCGCTTCTCTTCTTTTCACAGCTCTCGTAAGGCCTTGTCAGACAACCATTTCGCCTTTTTGTATTTCTTTTTCTTGGGGATGGTCTTGCTCACTGCCTCCTGTACAATATCACGAACCTCCGTCCATAGTTCTTCAGGCACTCTGTCTATCAGATCTAATCCCTTGACTCTATTTGTCACCCACGTGTGAGGCAAGTGTTATTTGGAATTGTTCTCAAGTTCTCAGCTTAAAAAAATATACAACCTGAAGTCAGTCTTTCCCAGAGTCTGTGTGTTGTTCAAGAAAATCTCTAGAGTGAGCCACTCAAATAGAGAATTATACAGTAGATACATCAGTACTGTCTCCATCCAAGGGAATTTATTTCTTGAGTACCAGAAAACACACCAGTTACTAGCTGGTAAGGTCTACTCTGCTGCTAGTAAGGTCCCAAGCTATGCTCTGCTGCTTTGTGGTGGCCGATCTTTGGAGGCTTCCTCCCAACCCCTGAAACGTAGTTTCCATCTGGCTCTGCCTCTGGGGCAACACTCAGACTTCAAACTTTCACCTTCTTCTTCTTTCTCTTTCATTTTGGCTGTGCTCGGTCTTCATTGTTGGGTGGTCTATTTTCTCTAGTTGCAGAGATTGGGGGCTGCTCTCTAGTGGTGCTGCATGGGCTTCGCATTGTCATGACTTCTCTTGATGCGGAGCACAGGCTCTAGGCATGAGAGCTTCAGTAGTTACAGCATGTGGGCCCAGCAGCTCCCAGGCTCTAGAGCACAGGCTCAGTATTTGTGGCTCATGGACTTTGTTGCTCCATGGCATGATGACTAAATGTCTCTGCATTGTCAGGAGGATTCTTTACCACTAGGGGCTTCTCTGGTGGCTCAAATGGTAAAGCGTCTGCCTGCAATGGGGGAGACCCAGGTTCAATCCCTGGGTCGGGACGACGCTCTGGAGAAGGAAATGGCAACGCACTCCAGGACTCTCACCTGGAAAATTCCATGGACGGAGGAGCCTGGTAGGCTACAGTCCATGGGGTCACAGAGTCGGACACGACTGAGCGACTTCTCTCTCTTTCTTTCTTTACCACTGAGCCACCAGGGAAGGCCCTTCTTGTCACTCTCTATCAAAGTATAGCTTGTTCTTAGCCTCAACTCTTTAAAGTTTGGATCTGTGGATGAACAAACGTCCTAGCAGCCATGAGCATCCTGCATTCCTAAGTAACCCATTTGCATTTCAGAGCCTTTTTGACTCTAATGGTGGGAATTTCAGAACCATGGTGGACTGGGCAGTGACCGAGTGTCCCTTAGAGGCCCTCAAACCACAGGATGTGTTTGACCGCCAGCTGCACCAGTGGACCAACAGACTCAGAACCAACCCAGAAAGGGAATTAATTTGTTTGGATCTACAGAGGTTCTTCAGCTTCACCTCGGAAGTCAGAGCCAGCAAAAGCAATGTTTGCTCGAACTCCTTCTAAAGAAGGCTTCTCTCAAACAGCGCAGGAGGAAGGGCAAGGAGGAGGCTGAGAGAGCCAGGGTCCCCGCTCCTGGGGCTGGCTCAGCCCCAACTGATCCCTTCTCTTAATTCCTCCGAGTTGCTTTTGTCACCTAAAAAATTTAGCAGTAAATCAGGTGAAATTAGGTCAGTGTCTGGTCAGAAAAATCATTCAGGCCAATGGCAGAGAAATCATTCAGGTCATTGGTTAAAAAAAAAACAAAACCTGTTCTCGGGGCCTCACGACAGACCACCTGACTCTGACTCTCCATGAACGGACATGGGCATCTCTGTTGGTGATAGGTGCTGCTGTGGTCGAAGGGATCGGGGTGTGGGAAACAAACGTAGGTGGTATCTCAAGACCCTTTCAGCCTTACTCTCCTGTGATGTCCAGAAAATCAGTAGAGCAATGGCTTCAACAAAAGCCTGGGAGCCCAAATGCCTGAGTTCAAATTCTGGCTCTGATTTACCAGCCGCATATTCTTGGCCAATCATGCCTTCTGGCCTCAGTTTTCTCATCTGTAGAATGGGCATGGTAAGAATATCAATCCTGAAGGCTTGTTGCTGATTCAGTTCAGTTCAGTTCAGTTGTTCAATCATGTTCAACTCTTTGCGACCTCATGGACTGCAGCATGCCAGGCTTCCCTGTCTGTCACCAACTCCTGGAGCTTACTCATGTCCATCAAGTAAATGATGCCATCCAACCATCTCATCCTCTGTCATCCCCTTCTCCTCCCACCTTCAATCTTTCCCAGCATCAGGGTCTTTTCCAGTGAGTCAGTTCTTCGCATTAGGTGGCCAAAGTATTGGAGTTTCAGCTTCAGCATCAGTCCTTCCAATGAATATTCAGGACTGATTTCCTTTAGGATGGACTGGTTGGATCTCCTTGCAGTCCAAGGGACTCTCACTCTTCTCCAACACCATAGTTCAAAGCATCAGTTCTTTGGCACTCAGCTTTCTTTATAGTCCAACTCTCACATCCATACGTGACCACTGGAAAAACCATAGCTTTGGCTAGATGGACCTTTGTTGGCAAAGTAATGTCTCTGCTTTTTAATATGCTGTCTAGGTTGGTCATAGCTTTTCTTCCAAGGAGCAACTATCTTTTAATTTCATGGGTGAAGTCACCATCTGCAGTGATTTTGGAGCCCCCCAAGATAAAATCTGTTTCCATTGTTTGCCCATCTATTTGCCACCTAATCACAGTCTTCTGTGTTCAAAAATTGAATCTATGATACCTTTTAAAAAATCATTTGCCATGAAGTGATGGGACCAGATGCCGTGATCTTAGTTTTCTGAATGTTGAGTTTTAAGCCAACTTTTTCACTCTCCTCTTTCACTTTCATCAAAAGGCTCTTTAGTTCTTCTTCGCTTTCTGCCATAAGGGTGGTGTCATCTGCACAGCTGAGGTTATTGATACTTTCCTCAGCAATCTTGATTCCAGCTTGTGTTTCATCCAGCCCAGCGTTTCGCATGATGTACCTGGCGTATGTTAAATAATCAGGGTGACTCTTAAATTAAATAAGTGAAGAGTACAGCACAGTGCCCGGCCAACAGCCAGGGCTCAAGACAATGTTTGTTGTGTTAAAACTACAAAGGAGAGACGCAAGAGATGCCCGGCTCTGGCGCAACCGACCACGTGCAGAATCGTGGCTGAGATGAGCTACCCCACGCCCAGGGTTAGGGCGGTGGCCGAGAGGAGCTGTACCACGTTCAGGAGGCGGTGGCTGCTTGGGCACCGGAGGGCCGAGAGGAGCTGATCCACATTCGGGGCAGGAGGGGCGGCTTTGAGGAGATACCCCTCGTCCAAGGTAAGGTACAGCGGCTGCGCCTTGCTGGAGCAGCTGGGAAGAGATACTCCACGACCAAGTGGAATATAAGAATCCAGTGTTCTGGGGAGGAAGGAACAAGATGGCGGAGGGATAAGACGGCGAGACCACTTTCTCCCCCACAAATTCATCAAAAGAACATTTGAACGTGGAGTAAAGTCCACAAAACAACTTCTGAATACTGGCAGAGGACATCAGGCTCCCAGAAAAGCAGCCCATTGTCTTCTAAAGGAGAGAGAAGAAATCCAGCTCCACCCACCAGAACACCGACACATGCTTCCCTAACCAGGGAACCTGGACAAGTCACCCGTCCAACCCCACACACAGCAAAGAAACTACATAATAAAGAGAACTCCACAAACTGCCAGAAGAGGGAAAGGCCACCCCAAGCAAAGCAATATAAGCAAGATGAAGAGGCAGAGAAATACCCAGCAAGTAAAGGAACAAGATAATTGCCCACCAACACAAACAAAAGAAGAAGATATAGGGAATTTACCTGATAAAGAATTTCAAATTTTGATGGTGAAAATGATTCAAAATCTTGAAAGCAAAATGGAGTTACAGATAAATAACCTGGAGAAAAGGATTGAGAAGATGGAAGAAAGATTTAATAAGGACTTAGAAGAAATAAAAAAGAGTCAATATACAATGAATAATGCAATAGATGAGATCAGAAACACTCTGGAGGGAACAAACAGTAGAGTAACAGAGGCAGAAGACAGGATAAGCGAACTAGAAGATAGAATTGTAGAAATAAATGAAACAGAGACGAAAAAAGAAAAACGAATTAAAAGAAATGAGGACAATATTAGAGACCTCTGGGACAATGTTAAACGCTCCAACATTCGAATCATAGGAGTCCCAGAAGAAGAAGACAAAAGGAAAGACCATGAGAGAATACTTGAGGAGATAATAGTTGAAAACTTCCCTAAAATGGGGAAAGAAATAATCACCCAAGTCCAAGAAACCCAGAGAGTCCCCAACAGGATAAACCCAAGGCGAAATTCTCCAAGACACATATTAATCAAATTAACAAAGATCAAACACAAAGAACAAATATTAAAAGCAGCAAGGGAAAAGCAGCAAATAACACATAAGGGGATTCCCATAAGGATAACAGCTGATCTTTCAACAGAAACTCTTCAGCCCAGAAGGGAGTGGCAAGACATACTTAAAGTGATGAAAGAAAATACCCTAAAGCCCGGATTACTATACCCAGCAAGGATCTCATTCAAATATGAAGGAGAAATCAAAAGCTTTACAGACAAGCAAACGCTGAGGGAATTCAGCTCTCCAACAAATGCTAAAGGATCTTCTATAGACAGGAAACACAGAAAGAGTGTATAAACTTGAACCCAAAGCAATAAAGGAAATGGCTACGGGATCGTACTTATCAATAATTACCTTAAACGTAAATGGGTTGAAATTTTCAAAAAGGCTAGGAAACAATTCTCATAGCCATCAATAGTTCAGTGTTGAGTGCATGAATAGTTTTTAAAGTTTGGGACAAACTGTAGTATTTGCTATTTGAAGTACTATTTGTAATTGGCATATTACGATGTAACATTGGTCTTAATTTCCAACTTAAAACGCCTAAAAATGCCTAACAGGTTTTTAGATTTGTGAATTTTAGTTGAAATGTATTTTATGATGTTACTAAACCTGCAGAAATATTCAAATATTTCAGAGAACTTATTCATTGTACATTTAATTTATTTTATTTATAAAAGTTATGAACTGTAGAAAGTTTTACGTGCTGGGTCAAATGCTTGTTGTATTTGAAGTGCTAGTTACAAGAAAATCAAATACCTTCAATGTATAAATGCTATTAAGTTTTTAAAGGACTCTGGAGTATAAGTAAGTTTGTTTAAAGAAATTTAGTCTGTTCAACTTGAAAAAAAAATAAATAAAAATTGGATTATTTGATTTAAAAAAATAAAATAAAATGAAAAAAAATAAAAATAAAACTACAAAGGAGAGAGTGAGAAAAGGCACCTGGGGTTTTAGAACTCAGCTCAGTGCCAACCCTCTCTGCAGCCTGCTCCGGGGCCCTGAGCCAGCCGGGCCCCATCCCTCACTGCTGCCTTTGTGACTATCCTGACTTAGTGCATGTCTTTGTTTGACTTTGTTTACCTGCACGTCCAAATCCCCACCAGAGTCCAAGGGCCCCAAGGGCAGGGCTGGGCAGGTTTATCATTTTCCTTCCCTTCCATGTACAGCAGAGCTGGCAAAGGGCAGACCCCCACATCCACACGAGCTGAGTTCATCTCTCTGACTCTTAGCTCTCTCTGCTTCCCTCTGTCTGTCTCCTCTTGTCTCCAACTCTGTCTCCCTGGGTTGGAAGGTCGCACTGTTCCAACTGGGACATAAAAACTTGCCTACAATAATTGGGAGGTAAATGAACTTTCTCTTTCCCCATTCCTTGGCGGAAGGTGTACTCTGGAAGATTCCAGGGTCAGAGGATGGATAGGAGTCTAAGGCAAGCAGGAGTCTTAAAAGTGAAGCTGGGGGGTTCCCTGGGGGTCCAGTGGTTAAGACTCCAGGTGATTCCACCGCAGGGAGTGTGGGTTCGATCCCTGGTCAAGGAAGTTACACGTGCCGCAAGGAGTGGACAAATAAAGAAACACATAAATAAAGGGGGCTCTTCTTCCCTGTCCCTTTAAAAAAAAAAAAAGAAATCTGGGAGGACCAACTTCAGTGGCATCTCCTGAACCCTGCAGAGAACTGTCACTAAGCAGTGGCTAAAACAGTGACTGTTGTCCCAGAAAGCTGTCCCATTTTCTGGGTGCCAGGCATCTGTTCAGCCTCGTGCCCCTAAGGGAGTCAGGTCAGTCGGCCTGGAGGTTGACCTAACTGCCACTGAGGGAGGGGCCCGGCTGTGGGATCCCTCCCAGACACACCCAGAAAGACGTTGGACCAAATATCTGGGCCTCCCCAGATCCAGTCATGTTGACAAGTAATGTTAACCATCACAAGTCATCTCTGAAAAACACAATGCCACATCCTCAGAGGGACGCAGCCCCACCCTTGCAGTCCTCGGGTGAGCTAGGAGCCGTCTGGGTCTTCTCAGGGACGTGGCTGCTGGCAGACACGGGGACAGGATTCGGGCAGAGACGCTTCCTTCTCGGGGTCTCCAGCCCTCTCCTGATTAGATCTTGTAGGTAAAGGAACCCAGAGAGAACAGGGGTGACTTCTGGGGGTCACAGGAGACCTTATTTACAGCATTACCTTCAGAGGAAAATCCAGAAACCGTGTTTCTTGGGCCTTTGTGACTGGGCCAGTTCACAGGTGGGAGCACGTAGGGGCACTCTGGTGCTTCTTTTCCTTTTCTTCCTCCTCCTCCTTCCCTGGCCTGGTTCTGGCTCTGTGGTCTAACAACAAGGCAGAATAAATAATCCAATAAAGGACACCAGCATAGTATTGAGTTCCATTTATGTGTCACATTGATGAGCTAGGGCTCTCAGAAAACTTTTGAGAGTAGGAAACTATTTCAATCTGTAAATAAAGACCCAGATGGAGAGATTGCAGAACTTGCTCCAGACGTTTGCAGCTGGTGAGGATGGAGGCTGGATTCCAAAGATGTCCATCTGACCCTCAGTTCAGTTGTTCAATTGTGTCTGACTCTGTGACCCCATGGACCACAGCACACCAGGCTTCCCTGTCCATCACCAACTCCTGGAGTTCACTCAAACTCACGTCCATTGAGTCGGTGATGCCATCCAACCATCTCATCCTCTGTCATCCCCTTCTCCTCCCACCTTCAATCTTTCCCAGCATCAGGGTCTTTTTCAATGAGTCAGTTCTTTGAATTGGGTGGCCAAAGTATTGGAGTTTCAGTTTCAACATCAGTCCTTCCAATGAATATTTAGGACTGATTTCCTTCAGGATGGACGGGTTGAATCTCCTTGCAGTCCAAGACACTCTCAAGAGTCTTCTCCAGCACCACAGTTCAAAAGCATCAATTCTTTGGCGCTCAGCTTTCTTTATAGTCCAACTCTCACATCCATACATGACTGGAAAAACCATAGCTAAAAGGATCTGACCCTCAGGGTTCAATCATTACAGGCTCCTTGCCCCAGATCAGAGTGCCTCTCACTGAGGGCGGGGGGCGGGGGTTGGGGGGAGAGCGGGAAGCGATGAGGAACAGGGAAGTGAGGCTGATATGAGGAAAGAGCAACTGGGCGGAAACAGAAACCAGATTTCCTTCCGTCTCAAGGGTTGTTGAACTTTAAGGGACAAGTAGGTGGGGGAGGCTGCCTGATTCTGGGGACACCAGTCAATTTGGGCAGGAGGTGGTCTTGCAGCAGAATTGAGGAAGTGATGGGGGAGGCTGTTAGGTTTAATGAGAAATGAAATGTCAGGTTTAGGAATGCCTGGCTTCTCCCCCACGGGCACAGCCAACCTGCATGGTAGCTCAGCGGCTGGCCCTCTTGTCTCTGCTGTTTTCTATCTTGAGGTTTCTTGGGAAAGCATGTTTCCTTTATTATATAATAGTTTCCTGGGAGAAGGTGGGATAGAGTAGATGTCACATGAAGATACAGCAAATGGGACCTGGACTTCTGGCCGGGTCACCACTAGTTGATGTAGAGGACGTGGTGCCCAAGTTTCCTTCCAGCTCTGCACCTGGTGTGTCCGAAGCACTCAAAGAAACTGCATTATCGAGCATATTGAGCTAAATCTCCAGGCACTCCAAGGAAAGGTGCGGGCTCTGTTTCCTGAAGAGGCAGAGCAATCCCACCCAGGTGAGCTGCCTCATTTCTCCTGTACATCTGAGTCCGGGGAGCGGGTTTACTTGCAGGCAGGTGACACCAGAGCTCTGATTGCCTTTTGTCTCTCATGTGACTCTGACTCCGGTGGCATCTTCCTGTAACTTCCTGAAGCCAAGTCAACCTACAGGGCGGTGTTAGAACGTTCTCCCTTTGTTCCAGATCTTCTCAACGCCACCCATCCAGGGAACACACACTGTGCATCACGTCCAGAGCCTTCCGGGATGTTCTGGGTGCTGTGAAGGGGCCCTGGTGGGTGCTGAGGGACACTCGTCCCATCTCATGGACTCGGGCTATTAGGCTGCTGCCCCCCTCCTTACCTTGGTTCTTCTCAAATTCTCCCCCTTGGGGACCCTGCCCTTCCTCTCCCAGACCCTCCCCAGCCACTCATTCTGCACCAGGCTCATCCCTCTCTTTGCTGAGGGTTCAGCTTGGGCTGCGTGAATCTTAGGGAGCTTGTCCCATCTTATGCTCTTCCCCGCTGCTCCTCACTGCAGCCCCATCAGCTGTTGGGGGGTGTCAGGAGGTTGGAAGGGCTGGGCCATAGTTAATAGCAGGTGAGTCATTTTTGCAGGGGGACTTAGGGCAAAAAGGATGGATGGATGTACTGGGGAGAAACAAACGACATTTGGGCAAAGAGTACAGCTGAATCAAACATTAGTCATTGAACCCTGGGCAGAGGACGCCCTCTCTGGGAGCGGCATGTATATAAGGGGATAGGGCGTGGGGGGATCTGGGAAGAGACCCCAGAAGGCAGCGGGGCTACCGCCTGAGGGCCTGCTTATTCAGAATAGACCCTGGGCCACTTAGACTCATGAAAGCCCATCCGGGAGGGTCTACCATGTGGGTGCCTGTGTGCGTTGCCCCACGGCTCCTTGATAATTCAGGAAAACGGTACGTGGGCAGAAGCTAAAACACACAGCTAGAGGGATGCTGGTACTAGACTCCAGTGAAAGAAGCATCTATTTTTCTGGAAACTTTTCAGAAAAAGCATGAGAACCCTCTCTGTCTAAAAGAGGCAGGGGCCAGTCTGAAGGTCAGGGTGAGGCCGGTTTATCTGGGAGCAGCCCTTGAAGATCTGTGGACCCACAGCCTCTCGCTTTATCATCTGGGGACAGGAGGCCATGGTCCTCGGGCTTGGGGACTCCGGTTTCAATCAGAAGGTTGGAGGTCGGTCAGCCTTCATCTCTCTCCTCGAATCCCCTCTTATTGCTTTGGCAAGGCATTTGGTTTCTCCCTCATTCCCTCTCCTCAACCAGGCGCTGATCATCCGCGTTTCTGCCATGTGTATCAGCCCTCTCTGGTCCTGAGGTCACAGACTCTGTGGTCCACTTGGATTTAGCGAATTCACTGAGTGCTCTTTCACTCATCTCCTAACGTCAGTCCTGCTCCCTCCTCCCCAGTTCCAGTGTTCTTACTCCAACCTTCTATTCTTCTGCACACCACTGTCCTCAGACAGCTCTGGGCCGTCATAACATCACATATGATCTCCAAGCTATCGATCCTCAGCTGGTATTTCTCCCCAAACCTCCCTGAGGTGTGCTTGGGTGATGAAACAATGGACCGGGTCAAGAACATGCAGCAGAGGCCGAGTCTCCACTTGCACCAAAAATCCATTTTCTCTCCCAGGGAACATGGCTGGCCCACTTTTACCAGCATCCCGTGTATTTAAATGTAGCAAACCACTGAGTTCCAGGCAGGGGAATCTGTGCAAAAGGACCAACACGTTAACACAGCACCAGCTAGAAGCAAACAGCAAGAAGGCTTGGGTGATGGCAGCCTTGGAAATAGGATACCGAGGCCCTGAATTACACTTAGGAAAGTCACCACCAGTGAGACCGGACTTCCAGCCATATCAGCAAGAAGTAAGTTTGTTTCGATCTTACTGTATAGCACAGGGAACTCTGCTCAGTGTTTTGTGGCAGCCTGGATGGTGGTTTGGGGGAGAATGGATACATGGAGATGTGTGGCTGAGTCTCTTGGCTGTTCCCCAGAAAGGATCAAACATTGCTAATTGGCTATCCTCCAATATAAAGGTTTTAATTAATTTATTTAATTGGAGGCTAATTAATTTACAATATTGTAGTTGTTTTTGCCATACCTTGACATGAATCAACCACCCAATATAAATTTTTTTAAAAAAGAAGAAGCTCGTTTTGTGTTTGAAAATATTTGGGTCAACTAAGTATTGGCCCCAAATGGGTCAACCATTTCAAGTCCAAGATCCCCTATATGGTTTTTGGGGGCTCTCACTGTTACCCCGTTCCCCGTCTGGCTTCATTTCCCAGCGTTGCCTCCTCTGCCCTCCGCTCTGGGCATCCAGGTCTGTGTCAGCTTGCCTTCTGCCCCGAGCCTGCCGCTCCTCCTGTCCTCTGCCTCCCTCCCTCTGATGACCTCAATCTCAAGTTCTTCTAGGAAGAACCTGGGAGAATTCCACCCCCCACGCACCTCGCTCTTCCCTGAATGAATAGGTGAGTCATCGCCTCACATGTGGTAGTTTTCCTTCTCACAGGCAAGAACTGTCCTGGTGTTTCTCCTCCCTGTTGAGTGTTCAATAGAAGTGAAATACAATGTTTTGTGAATTGACTGCAGTCTAGGGTCCTCAGACTTTATCCCTAGACGTGAAAAACATGAAGTATGCTAATAGATCATTCGTTCACTCAGGGGAAGATTTCCCGAGTGTGAGTCTCTTTACAGTCCCCACCAACACAGTGAAAGTTGCAAGGGAGCACTTGACGAAGTTAATGACCTTCAGCTTATATGTCAGAATGTGAGAGGAGTTTGATGATATTTCTGTCCTGGTTAGTCCCTGAGGTTGCTCATGTATTTTCACTTTCCCCTGAAATCTTTGGCTCCCTATCAACTCTGTACCTTTGACTTGGAACCTCGAGGCTGGACACACCCAAGGAAGTGCACGGCAGGTCCCCACTTGACTTTGAATCTCAAAGTTGACTTTCTTTGCCTGTTTACCAGGATAATACTCGTGGAAGTCAGATTTTGTAGAAAGAGGGGAACTTTTTCTAAATCCCAAGTATTTCCCTTTGGCTTGTTAAGAGCCGAAAGCAGCTGGATCTGTATCAGAGACATCAGACACCCCCTCAACCTTTCCCCATTCACTGCCCAGAAGGGGGCGAATGAGGGCAAAGGGAGTCGCTGCCAGTGAGAACGATAAAGTGAAATGCCTCTGGCTCTCTGGAATGTGGAACGGAGAGTGGATTGAGCTGAGTATGCCTCTTCCCAGTAGAGGGGCAATGTTCGTTCAGAGGGAGACCAAGATGAGAGGGACTTTTGCTCCCCATCTCAGGACTCTGGGAGGAGACCTCTAGGCAGACACCTGCTCCACTGTCATGGAGTTGCTGGAATGTAGGCTCCGCTAAGGCAGGGATCTTTGTTTCTGTTCACTGTTCCCCCTAATCTAGAACAGTGCCCCGAACAGAGTAGGTGCTCAATAAATATTTTGGGAGTGACTGCTGCTGCTGCTGCTAAGTTGCTTCAGTCGTGTCCGACTCTGTGCGACCCCATAGACGGCAGCCCACCAGGCTCCTCTGTCCCTGGGATTCTCCAGGCAAGAATACTGGAGTGGGTTGCCATTTCCTTCTCTTGGGAGTGACTACATCAGAGTAAAAAGGATGGGACGCAGCCTCCAGACAGAGCTCCCCCATGTGGTTTGGAAGGCGCTCAAGAATGTCCAAGAGCCCTGCAAGGGGGACTTGGCCAAGTGGAGAGGGCTGGATGGTGGTCTTGTGTGGGATGTTGCCACAGTAGAGGCTTCTAGAAGGACCCTGTGGGCTGGAAGCGCCATAGCGTCCTCAGCCAGGGTCAGGGGGACACTCAGCTCCAGTGAGAGCCCGAGGGGGCTGAGTCGGCAGCAGAGATACCAGGCTTGGCTGACTGAGAGGGGCCACAGCGCTGGCAGCATCAGGCAGACAGGGGGCGCTATGGCCCACAGGACAGAGGCACCAAGGCACCGTGGGCATCAGTGACCACCTCTGCAAACACAAGGAAATGAGAAGACTCAGACACCGTTAACAAGCCGATCTGAGTCTCCTTTCTTTCAAGTGCAGTGGGCATTGGCACCTACTCCGTAGGGTTGCTGGGAGAATTAGATAAAAGGCACGCAGAAAGCCTTTGGTGTCTGACAAGCTGTAATCCATGTCCTTGCTGGAACTGTTGTCCCCACTGCTGGGGACAGCTAGGTCAGTTATGAAAAATAAGATCTTATATCTATTTTGCAACATCTGAACATAGTGTGAAAAAAAATTGTTATCATGACACTTAATAACAACACGGTCTGGGAAGGGATTTGTGACATACAAAGCACTTTCAAATATTGTCCCCTTGAATCCTCTCAACAATGCCACAACAGGGGAGATCCTTTCTACCCTGAATTTATAGATCTGGAAACTAAAACTCAGCGAATTTGACAGGCTCACCCAAGGCCAGACTTCTAGCAAATGCTGGAGCCAGCTCTGAAATCCAGGATTCCTGACCCTAAATCCCCTTCTCTTTCAACTCCAGCACTCCTGGAAATGGGCTCCCTGCCACCAAAGAGGGCAGGACCTTCCACCTACTCCTCTGATCACAAGACTTCCCTCCTACAAGGACGCTTTTGTTGAGTTGGGCCAGGGTGCTGAGAAAGGAACCAAATTACAGAGACTCCCAAACATGCGGGGCTGAAAGAACAGTTTGCGGCTAATTTAATAAGCACTGGGTTCATTCGTGCAACAATCCTGCCTGTGCAAAATGGGTTTCAAGGATCCTGAGGTCTCACCAAGGGTTCCCACCAGCGCTGTGTGGTGGCTGAACCATCTGCAGTCTTACAGATTAGCAGCTCATACACGGAGAGGCCAGGCAGCCTTCAAAAGGTCACACAGAATCAGAAGTGACTCACATATGAGGAACCCCCATCATCAAAATGTGGAAGTGGCGGGTGGAGGTGGTCGATGTCGCATACAAAGGAAATGGAGTCAGACACCCATGGGTGAGATAAAGTCCAGATGAAGAAGAACTTTCTCTTCTATTTTTTCTATTCACTCTTTTATTTATTGTTTTACAGTTCACTTCAGTCGCTCAGTCGTGTCCTACTCTTTGCGACCCTATGAACTGCAGCATGCCAGATCTCCCTGTCCATCACCAACTCCCAAAGTCCACCCAAACCCATGTCCATTGAGTCAGTGATGCCATCCAATCATCTCCTCCTCTGTTGTCCCCTTCTCCTGCCCTCAATCTTTCCCAGCATCAGGGTCTTTTCCAATGAGTCAGCTCTTCGTATCAGGTGGCCAAAGTATTGGAGTTTCAGCTTTAGCATCAGTCCCTCCAATGAACACCCAGGGCTGATTGCCTTTAGGACGGACTGGGGATCTCCTTGCAGTCCAAGGGACTCTCCAGAGTCTTCTCCAACACCACAGTTCAAAAGCATCAATTCTTCAGCAATCGGCCTTCTTTATAGTCCAACTCTCACATCCATACACGACTACTGGAAAACCCATAGCCTTGACTAGACGGACCTTTGTTGGCAAAGTAATGTCTCTGCTTTTCAATATGCTGTCTAGGTTGGTCATAACTTTCCTTCCAAGGAGTAAGCGTCTTTTAATTTCATGACTGCAATCAGCATCTGCAGTGATTTTGGAGCCCAGAAAAATAAAGTCAGCCACTGTTTCCACTGTTTCCTCATCTATTTCCCTTGGAGTGATGGGACTGGATGCCATGATCTTAGTTTTCTGAATGTTGAGTTTTAAGCCAACTTTTTCACTCTCCTCTTACACTTTCTTCAAGAGACTCTTTAGTTCTTCTTCACTTTCTGTTATAAGGGTGGTGTCATCTGCATATCTGAGGTTATTGATATTTCTTCCAGCAATCTTGATTCCAGCGGGTGCTTCTTCCAGCCCAGCGTTCCTCATGATGTACTCTGCATATAAGTTAAATAAGCAGGGTGACTCCTTTTCCTATTTGGAACCAGTCTGTTGTTCCATGTCCAGTTCTAACTGTTGCTTCCTGACCTGCATACAGGTTTCTCAAGAGGCAGGTCAGGTGGTCTGGGATTCCCATCTCTTTCAGGATTTTCCACAGTTTGTTGTGATCCACACAGTCAAAGGCTTTGGCATAGTCAATGAAGCAGAAATAGATGTTTTTCTGGAACTCTCTTGTTTTCTCCATGATCCAGCAGATGTTGGCAATTTGGTCTCTGGTTCCTCTGCCTTTTCTAAAGCCAGCTTGAACATCTGGGAGTTCACGGTTCACGTATTGCTGAAGCCTGGCTTGGAGAATTTTAAGCATGACTGCACTAGCGTGCACTGGGTCTTTATTGCTGTGCAGGGACTTGTCCACTTGGGGCGAGTGGGGGCTTCCCTCCAGTTGCAGTGCTTGGCCTTCTCACTGCAGCGGCTTGTCTTGTTGCAGAACTGGGACTCAGTAGTTGTAGCTCCCGCGGCAGGTGGGATCCTCACCAACAGGGGATCACACCACTGTCCCCTGCATTGCAAGGTGGATTCTTAACCATTGGCCCACCGGGGGAAGCCCTCTGTTTTAGTTTAGACCCGTTTAGTGGCAATTAATGGAAGCCCAGGTCAAATTTCCTTTAATATTGAACAAGGGCTATTTGTTATTATTTTTTTAGTATATTACTAAAGCGGGGTGTTATAAGGGTCCAGGGGTGATTTACAGAATGCATGTCATGGCAAGACCTGGGTCCAGGGATTAGGAAACCCTCGGTGCTGCACCTGAGTGACATTTCTTCTGGTCAGTCTCCTCCCCTCTCCTGCAGCTTAGCTGGCCTTTTTCTCTGGCCTCCTGGTTGTCTATAAAGCTAACTTCTCCTGTTGGCAATTCCAGAATCCCAGCCTAGAGGGTGTGATCAGCCTGGATGGGGCGTCTCCACATCTACCCAGGCTGGATTGGCTCTAGCTGTTCTCCTGAAGGGCTCACAGAGGCTGTTACTGGGCCTGCCCCCCAGAGAAGTAGGCAAATGCAGGACAGACCTTTGGGCCACAGTGCAGAAAAAAAAAAAAATTTGCTTGTGGAGGAGAGTTAGATTATTCTGTGTTCCATTTTTCATTTCAGAAGGCCTAAGTTTTTCTTTCCATTTCAGCCTATTCCTTGCAAACCACTCTCAGGACAGCTCCCACTCTGGGCCTAGAGGTGGCTGTTGTATGTAAAAGGCTAAAGTCATTTTTCAACAAAAAGACATTGAAGTCGCTCAGTTGTGTCCAATTCTTTATGACCCCATGGACTGTAGCCTACCAGGCTCCTCCGTCCATGGAATTTTCCAGGCAAGGGTACTGGAGTGGATTGCCATTCCCTTCTCCAGGGGATCTTCCCAACCCAGGGATCGAACCCAGGTCTCCCGCATTGCAGGTGGATTCTATACTAGCTGAGCCACCAGACCACCTCCTAAGTGCTTGAAAATGTCCAATTTCCTCCACTTGTCCAAAAGTCACTCCTTGGTACCTGGGAGGAGATGCTCTCTGCCGGGGAACAGAAGTGAGACACCAGCCAGTGACAGGGACCCAGGTTCTCTGGATACACATGGAACACTGAGATTTGTGTTTGCCTCTTCTTACGTCCAATTTTGTCAGATAGATTCTAGCTTTGGGGCTCAACTTCTGAAGAAACCGAGTCAGAAAGAGGTGGCCCAACTTCATGTGACATTTTGGTTGATGGGCAGGGGGGAAGAGTGTGTGTCACTGTCCCGTGTGGATGGTTTCCAGTATGAAAGAAAAAATTGAGGGTTTGTCTCTTTTCACATTCAGGCCCCATATTGTTGAACTTAGGGAATAATACAACAACTTAGGGAATAACACAACAGAGACTTTATTGCAAACTCATTTCACAGGCAAGTTATAAAGTGGAGCATTTATATGTGGCGCTTACAGGCTTAAGGGCTCCACTGGTGGCTCTGACAGTAAAGAACCCGCCTGCAATGCAGGAGACCTGGGGTTCTATCCCTGGGTGGGGAAGATCCCCTGGAGAAGGAAATGATAACTAACTCCAAACTCTTGCCTGGAGAATCCCATGGACAGAGGAGCCTGGTGGGCTACAGTCCATGGGGTCTCAAAGAGTTGGACACGACTGAGTGACTAGCACACACTTTTACAGGCTTAAACTCTCTTTTCCTGGAGAGAGTGTAAGCAAGTGGTTAGACCAGCCCCACAGGAGTGAAAGACATGCTCAGCTGAACCTCTGACTGGAGCCGGGGCCGTGTTTTTGAAGCTTCATCAAAATAATACTTTATTCTTAATATAGTGCTAGGATTAAGTAGCTATCACATATTTTTAGTTTTAATTTTTAAAGGTTACTTTCCACTTACAGTTACTACGAAGTTACTGACTCTCTTCCCCAGGTTGCACGGTACATCCTTGAGCCTATCCATCTTGCACCTGCCACACCCCCTGTGTTGTCCCTCTTCTCTTCTTCTCCCCACTGATAACCACCAGCTTGTTGTCCATATCTGTAAGTCTGCTTCTTTTTTGTTATTTTAACTGGTTTGTGGTTCTCTTTTGTGACCTCACTACGTCTGCTCCTTTGTACCCCAGTCACTGTGTCAACCAGGGTCTCACCCTCTGGCCGTCACTATGAGGTGCCCCTCCTCTGCACGGAGGCATCCTTCTGACCCCACCCTGGCCCTTTCTCTGCTGGACCAGTCACAGCACAGGGAGGTCACCAAGGCACATGTTTCCCTGAGTGGGGCTAACGTTCTATTATCAATATATAGACCTCCAAATGAGACAAGCTGTATCTACAATTTCATCCAGCATCCCCCATGATTCTCCTCTTTGAGTAAAATTAGTCTTTGGGTTAATGATACTGTCCCTCATAAAAGTCACGAGGAGAGAAGACGGGGATGGTGTTCATGATCTTCTGCAAGAGAAATGATGGCGTCACACGGAGGGCAGCTGCAATGACGGCTCTTTATGAGCACATTTTGGTGCTACCTTCATCAACAAGAACAGGACGGGTCAGAGGCAGAAACTGCCTGACCCCAAGTGTGTTCTTTCTCCATTTAGTCATTTACGTCTGGTGTTATTATAGCAGAGAGAGATTCTTCTTCTGGGTAGCATGGGAAGTTAAGACAGAAGTATGGAGGTGGGATTCAAGATTTTTCCCACACAGTCCATAATGTTGTTTTTTTTTTTTAATTTTTTTTAATGTGAACCATTTGTCTTTATCATATCTGTTACAATATTGCTTCTGTTTTATGTTTCGGGTTTTTGGCCCTGAGGCATGCGTGTTCTTAGCTCCCTGACCAGGGATCGAAACTGCACCTGCTGCATTTGAAGGCCAAGTGGTGGGAAGTCCCCCATAATGTCTTTATCATAGTCTATGCATGTTAGGTAGTAATGGAAGTGGCAAAAAATGATAGGCATTTCCTTTTTTTTAAAGATTAGAATTTTTGTTTAAAGGAAATATTTATTTAAGAAGCATATTCCGAATGAAAGATCAATTTGAAATTTTAAATGAATCCTATTTAAAACCTATATTTAATATAGTTTATGGAACTAAATCTCTCAAAAATAATATTTTGCTATTAAAAACTACTCAAAGAAGTCTGTTTTCAAATGAATGTATAACTCTTTGTATGTTAATGCTATATATTTGTTATATCCTAAACTTTTATTTGTGTATCTTAAACTTTTAGGGGCTGAATATGATTCTTCTAACAATAGGTATTTCCTTTTTAATATAATTTTATTTATATAAAATTTTATGTATTTTGTGCTGTGCTTAGTCGCTCAGTCATGTCTGACTCTTTGCTACCCCATGGACTGTAGCCTGCCAGGCTCTTCTGTCCATGGGAATTCTCCAAGCAAGAATACTGGAGTGGATTGCTAGGCCCTCCTTCAGGGGATCTTCCCAACGCAGGGATCAAACCAGGTCTCCCGTGTTGCAGGCAGATTCTTTACCATCTGAGCCAGCAGGGAAGCCCAAGAATATTGGAGTGGGTAGCCTATCCCTTCTCCAGGGGACCTTTCCGACACAGGAATCGAACCGGGGTCTCCTGTATTGCAGGAGGATTCTTTACCAGCTGAGCTACCAGGGAAGCCCATTTATATTTACATAGCTAATCAATCAGTTAATTTCTGTGCTGAGTCTTCCTTGCTACACAGGCTTTCCTTTAGTTGTGACGAGCTGCTCTGGTCTGCTCTGTAGCTGTCCACGGGCTTCTTATTGCAGTGGCTTCCCTTGTTGCGGAATACCAGCTGCAGGGCGCACTTGCTTCAGTACTTGTGGCACATGGGCTCAGTTGTGGTTCCTGGTCTCCCGAGCACAGGATCATTAGGTGTGATGCATGGCCCTAGTTGTTCTGGGCATGCGGGATCTTACCCAATCAAGGATTGAATCCACGTCTCCTGCATTGGCAGGTGGATTCTTATCCAGAGAAGCCCTAACAACAGACATTTCTAATACTCCTTTATCATTGCAGAAATCACTCCAGGCTAACCCCACGCTAATTACTGAGGTTCACAGTCCTAGGCATTGCAAAGGAGGAAAACAGACATCTCCACAGAGCCTTGGTGCCTTGATTCACCCAAGAATCTCCACATCCACATAAGGATCAGGTAAACCCCTCACTCCCGTCTCCTTTATGCAATAGAGAAGGACAAGGCTGGACTGGGGATTTTATGTGCATTACTGAATTCCTTCATGCCTTTCTTTTGAATCAGATTTTGTGATTTCCACTGTAGTGTTATGACCTCGAGGCTCACACCGCTGAAGAAGTGGCCAGGATTTTCTGGCACCCAAGACTGCCCTGGACTCTTTCCTCAAGTTTCCCAGCAGATCCTCAGAGGTATGAACTTCCTTCAGTAAGGTTTGATAAGGGGTCCTGGGAGGCATGCGGAAGTCTCAGATAACACTGTGAAACCAGTAAGGTTTGCGTTTGAGTCCTTGTAGCAATCTCCATTTCTGACACCAGCGACAAGTGCCTTTCCCAGCCTTTCTGAATAAGATACACCATCACACTAATCAAAAGAAAGCTGCAAGAGTTATATTAATTATCACAAGGTAGATTTCAAAATGAAGAATATTGCTAGAGATAAAAAGGAGCATTACTTAATGTAATATAAATAGGTCAATTCACTAAGAAGGTATGTATGTTGAAGCTCTCCTGTTAGGTACATTCTTACTAAGGATTTTGTTATCTTCTTGTTGAAGGACTTTCCTGGTGTCTCAGACGGTAAAGTGTCTGCCTGCAATGCGGGAGACCCAGGTTTGATCCCTGGGTCGGGAAGATCTGCTGGAGAAGGAAATGGCAATCCACTCCAGTACTATTGCCTGGAAAATCCCATGGACAGAGGAGCCTGGTAGGCTACAGTCCATGGGGTCGCAAAGAGTTGGACATGACTGAGCGACTTCACTTACACTTGTTGAAGGTGACAAACAGTGAAGCCTCAAAATACATGAAGCAAAATGTGATAGAGTTGAAAGGAAGAGTAGACAAATCCACAACTATCAAAAGAAAAATCTTTTTTCAATATTCCTCTGTCAATAATTGATAAAACAAATGGACAAAAAATCAGCAGATATAGAAAACTTGAACAATGTTCTCTATTTATGGCAGAAGTTGCCTTTCTCCTCTCACCCCACCAAGTCCAACCTTCCTTCCCAGAGAGAAACTTTATCACTAGTTTTGTGTGTATCTTTCTAGACTTTTAAAAACATACAAACACATATAGACAGACGCTTTATTTGTGTGTATAATCTAAACAAAATGGGACTCCTTTGTGTCTGTTTTCCTGCCACTTGCTTCTTTTGTTTAACAACGTGCCCTGTGAAGTCACTTCAGTTGTGTCTGACTCTTTGTGACCCTATGGACTGCAGCCCGCCAGGCTCCTCTGTCCACGGGATTCTCCAGGCAAGAATACTGGAGTGGGTTGCCATTCCCTTCTCCAGGGGATCTTCCAGACCCAGGGATCCAACTGGTGTCTTTTACGCCTAACCTGCATTGGCAGGAGGAGTCTTTACCACTAGCACCACCTGGGAAGCCCTGTTTAACTATATATATATAAAATCTTTGTCATAGAGTACATCTGATTCTTTCCTATTCTTTTTAGAGAGTCTGACACCAGGCATGTCTCCTCAGAGAGCATAGTCTCTTCGTCCAAAAGTGAGGGCTGATGGAACATGTCTTGATCACGTACCCCTAGAGCACCATCTTTCAGTCTGAGGTGTTTGTTGTCGGACATTTCTCCTTGTGGAAGGCTGTCTTTCTGTTTGAGAAAGCCTGCCATCCAGCAAGCATTTCTTCTCTTCCGGCACTGTCTCTTTGTTTCTCTGTCAAAAAAGGAGGGTCACCCCTCCAAGCATTTCTCCTCATGGAGCTCTGTCACCGTGCAGGCCAAGGAGGCCTGGGCATCTGGCATACCTCCTCAGGGAGCACTCTCTCTCTTAGATGGAGCACAGACCATCTGGCATTTCTCCTCACAGAGCACTGTGTCTCTTTTTGAGATGAAGACCCTACTTTCTCCTCAGAGCGTTCTCTGTCTGAGGTGCTATTTATCTGTCTGCTTGTCTGTCATCAGGCATTTCTCCTTGTGGAGGGCTGTCTATCTATTTAAGAAAGCATGCCGACCAGAAAACATTTCTCCTCTTCCAGCGCTGTATCTCCGTTGCAGCATCTTCTCTGGCATTTCACATTATGGAGAATTGTCTGCCTGTCTGAGAAAGAGAGCTGGACATCTGCCTTTTCTTCTCAGAGCCCTTTCTATGACAGAAAAAGAGGCTGACATTCAGAATTTCTTCTCATAAAGAGCTGTCCCTCTTTCTCATCAGAGTGCTGTCTCTGTCTGAGTTGGAGAAGGTCACCCATCAGGCACTTCTCATCAGACAGCTTTATCTCTCTGTCCAGAAAGTGAGCTGGGAATGGCTCCTCAGAGGCCGCGTGTCTGTCTGAAGAGGAGGGCTGGCTCGCCAGCATCTCTCCTCCCAGAGTCTAGAGCGCTGTCCCTGAGTAGCTGCGGGCTCCCACCTCCTGTCTTTTTCCTCTGAGGGCTCTGTTTCTACGAGATGGAGGGCTGACCATCGGGCATTGCTCCCCCTAGAGGCTGTCTCTCTCTGTCTAAGGAGTAGGCTGAACCTCGGCCATTCCTCCTTATAGGGAGCTATCTGCCAGTTTAACAGAGTGTCTCTCCTCACTGACCATGCTGTATTTCTCTCTCCAGAGCTCTGTCTCTGTGTTGGAGCAGGAGGCTCGACCCACCAGCATTCCTCCTTATAAAGAGCTTTCTCCCTGTCTGACAAAGCAAGCCGGACATCCAGCATTTCTCCTCAGAGGGTTTTCTCTCTGTCTGAAAAAGGCCGGCCATTCAGAGTTTATCTTCATTGAGCGCTGTCTCTATGTGAAAAGATGGGCTTTCCCTCCGGAATGTTTCTTCATAGAGGGCTGATCCTTAGTCTGAGCTGGAGGGCCTGACAGCCAGCATTTCTCCCCATCCAGCTCTGTCCCTTTGTCTGGAAAAAGTCAGCTGGCCATTGACTTTCTCCTCACAGGGCACTGCCTCTGGCTGAAAAGGAGGTCCAACCCTGCGGTATTTCTCCTCCTAGAGCGCTATTTCTCTGTCTAATGGAAAAGCCTGGGGGTAGTGTGACCATTAGGGAGGTTCTGCTACATACTAGCCTCCACACTCCTGCCTCATCTCCTGAGGGCACTCCTGAGACCTAGGCAAGGCTGTAACAATTGCGTTGGGCATGAGGCAAGCAAATCCTTGGAGATACTGATATGATACAGTTGCCTGGGAATGCCTTCTCACTTGTAACCACCCTGGAACCTCATATATTTCTTAGGAGCAGTGTGGTCAGTAGCCAGTTCCTCTCCTTTTGAATCAGGCAACCCATCCTTCTCCTTGGTTGGTGCTGATGCTCCAGGGCCACCTGGGAGGATCTTGTTAGTGACGTCAGCCAGAGGCATGAATGACTGCTTCAACAGACAGTGGACTTTAGGAGGCCTGAATACTTGTCTCTCCTGACTTCACGACACCCTTTAAAATTAATGCCTTTCTCTTGTCTGTGTTTCCTGTCATGGCCTCCCACCAGCTCTGATGTTGGTTCGTGCCAGTTCTTTTCTCTTTTACAAGGGTTGAGTCCCTGATTTTCAGGGTTGCTTCTTGTTGAACTGGAGGAAGAATGGTTATAATAGTGTGTACTCAGAAAGTATGGTGTTATAGGGATGTAGATGAACTGAGGGTCTCTTATGAGGATGCCCTTTCTGAGCATCTTTTATGTGTCAGGCATAATGATAAGTGCTTTATATCATGGTATTTGATTCTTCCAAATATCCCTTTAAATATAATGTGATAATCTCCATTTCCCACATGAGCAAACTGAGATTCATCGAAGTTGGGTAACTTCCTCCCAAATAGCATGTGCTTTACATAGCAAGTGTTTACAGTGATGTCTCCCTGGAGCCGAATCTTACAACCTCTTCCTCTCGCCCAGGCAGCTCCTTGGGATGGGGAGGGTGAATCCGAGCATCCAATTTTTGGACTGTGTTTTATTCAAATGTGAACTACTTGCAGATAACCACTCTAACTGTGCTGCTGCCTCCACCAGAGCCCGTGGGCATGTGCCAGAGGCTGGTGTCTGCATCAACAGAAGCCTCTTTCTACGTCATTCCGGAAGACAAGGGCCAAGACCCTGGCACACTTATCCCCTTGCCCTGACTCAGCTTTTGCGTGATCACAGATCTGCCCTTCAGTCTTCCTGGTTATTAATCACAATTTCAGTCCAGGAGATGGAGATGAAGGAAATCAGGAATTAGTTCAAAGAAATATCATGCAGTTTCTTAAACTCAGTACTCAGCGGGACACTTGGGGAGGAGCTTTATTGCTTGTGAAGGGTGCTACCATTATGATTTGGTTACTTTTTTTTTTATTTAAAAATATTCTTTTATTGAATCATCTAGTAAATTTCCTTAAAATCATTTTATACAAAGTTAAGAAAAAATAGAATTTTATCATGTAAGTAGAGCTTTTAAAAAAATACCATAGTTATTGGCTTTTCTTTAAACATGGTAAAGATAGTTTCTAAGCAGCTATCAAAAGATTCATTTATTCCTTAAAGTCAAATTTAAAGGTATAAATTAACACAACTAAATATTTTATGTACATTTATTTTGATAGTTTTCTTTTTTTTTTCCAATTTTATTTACTTTTTTTCAAGTTGAACAGACTAAATTTCTTTAAACAAACTTACTTATACTCCAGAGTCCTTTAAAAACTTAATAGCATTTATACATTGAAGGTATTTGATTTTCTTGTAACTAGCACTTCAAATGCAACAAGCATTTGAAGCAACAAGCATTTGACCCAACACGTAAAACTTTCTACAGTTCATAACTTTTATAAATAAAATAAATTAAATGTACAGTGAATAAGTTCTCTGAAATATTTGAATATTTCTGCAGGTTTAGTAACATCATAAAATACATTTCAACTAAAATTCACAAATCTAAAAACCTGTTAGGCATTTTTAGGCGTTTTAAGATGGAAATGAAGACCAATGTTACATCGTAATATGCCAACTACAAATAGTACTTCAAATAGCAAATACTACAGTTTGTCCCAAACTTTAAAAACTATTCATGCACTCAACACTGAACTATTGATGGCTATGAGAATTGTTTCCTAGCCTTTTTGAAAATTTCAACCCATTTACGTTTAAGGTAATTATTGATAAGTACGATCCCGTAGCCATTTTCTTTATTGCTTTGGGTTCAAGTTTATACACTCTTTCTGTGTTTCCTGTCTATAGAAGATCCTTTAGCATTTGTTGGAGAGCTGGTTTGGTGATGCTGAATTCCCTCAGCTTTTGCTTGTCTGTAAAGCTTTTGATTTCTCCTTCATATTTGAATGAGATCCTTGCTGGGTATAGTAATCTGGGCTGTAGGGTATTTTCTTTCATCACTTTAAGTATGTCTTGCCACTCCCTTCTGGCCTGAAGAGTTTCTGTTGAAAGATCAGCTGTTATCCTTATGGGAATCCCCTTATGTGTTATTTGCTGCTTTTCCCTTGCTGCTTTTAATATTTGTTCTTTGTGTTTGATCTTTGTTAATTTGATTAATATGTGTCTTGGAGTATTTCGCCTTGGGTTTATCCTGTTGGGGACTCTCTGGGTTTCTTGGACTTGGGTGATTATTTCTTTCCCCATTTTAGGGAAGTTTTCAACTATTATCTCCTCAAGTATTCTCTCATGGTCTTTCTTTTTGTCTTCTTCTTCTGGGACTCCTATGATTCGAATGTTGGAGCGTTTAACATTGTCCCAGAGGTCTCTAATATTGTCCTCATTTCTTTTAATTCGTTTTTCTTTTTTCGTCTCTGTTTCATTTATTTCTACAATTCTATCTTCTAGTTCGCTTATCCTGTCTTCTGCCTCTGTTACTCTACTGTTTGTTCCCTCCAGAGTGTTTCTGATCTCATCTATTGCATTATTCATTGTATATTGACTCTTTTTTATTTCTTCTAAGTCCTTATTAAATCTTTCTTCCATCTTCTCAATCCTTTTCTCCAGGTTATTTATCTGTAACTCCATTTTGCTTTCAAGATTTTGAATCATTTTCACCATCAAAATTTGAAATTCTTTATCAGGTAAATTCCCTATATCTTCTTCTTTTGTTTGTGTTGGCAGGCAATTATCTTGTTCCTTTACTTGCTGGGTATTTCTCTGCCTCTTCATCTTGCTTATATTGCTTTGCTTGGGGTGGCCTTTCCCTTTTCTTGCAGTTTGTGGAGTTCTCTTTATTACGTAGTTTCTTCGCTGTGTGTGGGGTTGGACGGGTGACTTGTCCGGGTTCCCTGGTCAGGGAAGCATGTGTCAGTGTTCTGGTGGGTGGAGCTGGATTTCTTCTCTCTCCTTTAGAAGACAATGGGCTGCTTTTCTGGGAGCCTGATGTCCTCTGCCAGTATTCAGAAGTTGTTTTGTGGACTTTACTCCACGTTCAAATGTTCTTTTGATGAATTTGTGGGGGAGAAAGTGGTCTTGCCATCTTATCCCTCCGCCATCTTGTTCCTTCCTCCCCAGAACACTGGATTCTTATATTCCACTTGGTCGTGGAGTATCTCTTCCCAGCTGCTCCAGCAAGGCGCAGCCGCTGTACCTTACCTTGGACGAGGGGTATCTCCTCAAGGCCGCGCCTCCTGCTTTGAATGTAGATCAGCTCCTCTCGGCCCTCCGGTGCCCAAGCAGCCACCGCCTCCTGAACGTGGTACAGCTCCTCTCGGCCACAGCCCTAACCCTGGGCGCGGGGTAGCTCATCTCAGCCACGATTCTGCACGTGGTCGGTTGCGCCGGAGCCGGGCGTCTCCCGCGTCTGCGCCTGCGCCGCCGGACGATTTGGTTACTTTTGGTTACTTTTAAAACCTTATGAGGCATCCTTGCAACAAGAGAAGCCATCCTGCCTTTAAAATAGGGTTGGATTTTCTTAAGAAAGAGAACATTACCCCAGCTCTCCCAGCATTGCCTTCTCCTCTGTTGTGGGATATATGAAAATAAAATGCGGCCTGTTTACCCCTCCCTGTAGATCAGAAAATACCAAAATTTGAGGCTTCAGGGCAATGGCTAACCCTGCCTTTGGGTCCATGCCATGTCAGGATAAGATTTGAACTGCTCTCCTTATGGTACCCTACTGTCGGTTTGCTCCTATCAAACCCACGCCTTTTTTTTTTGAATCAGTTACTCAAGTAAGGATTGAGGCCGAGAGAATGAATGGAAATTCTGGAAACTGAAGTTCAAAGGCTAGATTTTCCACCATTGTTTGTCCCTCATACTTGACCCTTTACTCAGGCCCTTTATTCTGACAAGTTATTCTTTCTGAACCTGAACTAGTGCTGAGGCAGTAGGATGATTGTTGGCTGACTAGGAAACAATAGTCCCAAGCGTGCCAGCCTCCCTGCCCTCCCCAGTACTGTTTACTTTGCCTGGCACGTGCTTCCTTCCATGTCTGCCTAGCCCAAAGCCTCCCACCCTCTTCAAGGCTCTGGATAAATATCTTCACTTTCACGAACGCTTCCTTGGGGTTCTCCAGCTGCCAGTTAGACGATCTCAGGGGGCTGGATGAGAACAAAGATTCTGGGACCAAACCACCACCCCAGTTCAAATCCCAGCTTGGCCACTTTCTAGCCACAGGATTTTCTTAAAATTTCTCACTGTGTCCTAGTTTCTCCATCTGTAAAATGAGGATAATAATAGTAACTACCTCAAAAATTACTAGGCACATTCAATAAGCTATTACACATTCAGTGCTTAAAACAGTACCTGGTACATAGTAAGGGTTACGGAAGTGTTTACATAAAATAAACAGTACTTCTTCTTCTGAGCTATTAATAGCATTTCAGAGATATCTTCTATAGTGAGTATAAGTTTCTGCTACTGCTAAGTTGCTAAGTTGCTTCAGTCGTGTCCAACTCTGTGCGACCCCATGGACGGCAGCCCACCAGGTTCCCCCGTCCCTGGGATTCTCCAGGCAAGAACACTGGAGTGGGTTGCCATTGCCTTCTCCAATGCATGAAAGTGAAAAGTGAAAGTGAAGTCGCTCAGTCGTGTCCGACTCTTTGCGACCCCATGGACTGCACCCTACCAGGCTCCTCTGCCCATGGGATTTTCCAGGCCAGAGTACTGGAGTGGGGTGGCATCGCCTTCTCAGGTATAAGTTTCTCCTTTCTATTATACACATTTTCTTCTTTTTCTAGGCTAAAAGTGCCCGGCAGGAAAGCCGTGCCTGTCTCTGCTTGGTAGCCCTCATACTATCCTGTGAACGGCAGGCACTTCGTGACTATCCAGTGAATGCTTTCTTATTGTCACTTCATCCTCTATTGCACGAAAACTATGGGCTTCCCTGGTGGTTCAGTGATAAAGAATCTGCCTGCAATGTAGGAGACATGGGTCTGATCCCTGGGTTGGGAAGATCCCTTAGAGATGGAAATGGCAACCCACTCTAGTATTCTTGCCTGCGAAATCTCATAGACAGAGGAGCCTGGTGGGCTACAGTCCATGGGGTCACAAAAGAGCTGGACACGACTTAGTGACTAAACAATAGCTCACAAAAAGCATCGTGAGTTGGGTGTTATCTTTCCTATTCATAAAGAGTTGGGTGTTTTTTTTTTTTCCAATTATCTTCTCGGATAATGTTCCAGAAAATGCACTTCCTCTCAGGGAAAATACATTGGAATGTACATCCTGCCAAGCATCCATTCATTCCACGGTCACTGGAAACTTGCTGTTGCAGTGAGGAAGTGTGTCAAGGCTGGCTTCCCCAGAGACCTACATCCTGGTGGCATCGCAAGATGCAGAAGTTTTTGTCAGGTCACTCAGCGAGAATCTATCTGTTCATGGTGGCCTGGTTCATTCATGCTCAACTTCCAAGACGTTGTTGCCTAAAGACCAAAACAGCAAATCATCCATTTTCACTGAGAAAGAGATCTCGAGAGGAGGTACTTAAAAGCTCCCGTTGGCAGTTATTTTGGTCTTTTGAATATGGAAACGTATCTGAGAAGCCAGATCAATATCAGAACGCTGCCCTGTGGATAGACAGAGCTGAGTAAAGGAAGACATTGTTCATGTCATGACTGCTTGATACGCCCGGTTACACTAGATGGAGTGCAGACCAGAAGGACAGGGGTCCTCTCTCAGCAGCACTGGACGACAATCTAACAAATGTCCATGGTTCTGCACTTCTTTCTCAGCATTCCTGGCCGGTCATGGAAACTCCTTCCATGGCATTATTTCCTCATAATGGATGTGTTTCAGTGTTCCAAGATTACCACTCACTTTTCACTTTGCATTCTAAATGAAGACTTTCCTTTTGGGAGGGACCCTGCAAGTCCTCCTCAGAGGTTAAAGCATCTGCCTGCAATGCAGGAGCCTTGGGTTCAATCCCTGGGTCGGGAAGATCCCCTGGAGAAGGAAATGGCAACCCACTTCAGTATTCTTGCCTGGAGAATCCCATGGATGGAAGAGCCTGGTGGGCCACAGTCCACAGGGTCGAAGAGTTGGCCATGACTGAGTGACTGAACACAAGTTTTTTAGTTTAGTTTTTTTTTTTTTAAACTTCTTTTTAACATTTAACTGGTATATTAGAACTAGTTCGACTCATCTGGGAATTTTACTGGCTCCCTAAAGGACAGAGTCACCTACATTATCTTTATTGGAATGAGCCAGTTTCCCCGCTCATTCAGTTCTTTTTTACATTAATGGTTATCATTTCTATTTGAAAAATATCTACATTCGCCATGACTGTCCAGAACACTGATTTCAGTTTAGTCATACAAACGATATGATAAACTCCACTGGCAGACAGAGTCTCTGAAGCGAGACTTAGCCTAATTGGCTATTCTTAAAATGCTCTCAGTTATAGCCTGCTTTTGTCCACCATGTTGTATCTGCCGTGGAGAGACAGGAGTCTCCTCTCGAGGCCAGTCTCTATATGAGATCATTTTGAACACTGCTCCACCTAAACCTTTAGTCCTTTCAGCAGATGGACTTATTATAAACATTTTTTAAATGGAAAGACTGAGATGCAGCAATGCAGCCTAGAGTTGGGAAGCACGTGAGCGTCAGGGGAGTGGTTATGAAACGTTGCAAATACACTTACTTTCCTAACTACTCTGGGCCTCAGTTTCCTCATCTCTCAAATAAAGACCTTGAGGGAGATAATTTCTGGAGTTATTTTTAGGTTCCTATGGTCTTGGGTCTATCTAAATTTCGGGTCATCACTCCTGGAATGGGTGCAAATCTTGCGGTGGGGAATCCCCTACCCAGGAAGGGACAGAAAGGTCCCCAGAACACCCAGCCGTCCGGGAGGCAAGGCTATGAGCTCTCCCGACTCACACCCCTGGCACAGGGTTGTGCGCCCTGCGGAGGATGTGCGCTGTTGAACCAGGGATGGGCGCCCCCTGGAGGGGATGTGGGGAAGGCGCTCCCACTCCTGAATCCCTGGGGAGCAGGGAGCAGTAGCCAGTGGCTGCCCACTGGCCTTCTAGCTCTCCTTCTCCTCCCCACGCCCCCCGAGTCCCTAGGGATGAGGATTGAACCAACTGGGCTGTAGGGGAGAGAAGAGCCTGTTCTGAGCGGAGAGGTGGTTCTATATGGAGAAACCGAGCAGAGCCCCTTTCTGGGCACTGCTGCTGCAGAGACAGTCCATGGCACTCAGAGCCTGGGACACGGGCAGGCGGTGGAAGATAGAGCTGACCTAGGTGTATGAGCGCCTTGCCTTGCGAGCGCTGATGCTGAAGATGGAAAAGACGGTTTCGCACAAGTCTTTGCCGTCTCCCCTCTATCATGGTGGATCGGGGCTGCATCAGGGCAAGTGGCCTGCTCCCAACTTGTCCCCTGTGTCAGACAAGATTCTGGAAAGGCAGGTGAAGGCGGAGGGGAAGGGAGTGAGTGGCTGGCAGTTCTCGGCTCCAGGTTCCCCTCTAACCTGTGTCAGCCACACCCCAGGAAGTGGAGGGAGCCAGCCAGCCTCTGAGAGTCCTGTGCACACCTGAAAACTAAGCTGAACTTTAAAAGAGGCAAAAAAGAAATAAATAAAGCCAAACTGGGGTTGCAGTGGCAGGGGCCGGGGGAGGTAGAGGCATTTTAGCAGTGGTCATTTATTCAACAAGACAAACTAATTCACAGAAATCTTTATTAAAGTGTCTGTTGCATGTTTGAAAAATCAACCAAGATGCTTACAAAAAAAAAAAAAAAGGCTTTTCAATGGACGCTAAATTGCTCTTTCTGGCTCTGCCTGCCTGATCCTACCTCATTAAAATTCCAGATGTCGGAAGGAGGCTATGCTCCTTCCATGATTTAAGGCCCCTTTGTTAGTTCAAAGCAACCTGGGCCGCCCTGATGCAGAATGCCAGGTTCATGTCCTTAGCCACACTTCATCAAGAAGAGTGCCAGGTGGGCCTGTCTCCAGAGAAGGGTGATTTTCCTTAAGACAGCAGTTCTTTGGAGTAAACAGCCCCCAAAGTATGTGTGAATCTCCAGAAAATAGGTTTGTTGTTGTTGTTGTTTTTTTAAACAATAGGGTCTGTAATTATTATCAGATTCTTTTTTAAAAAAACGAAAACTTTCTTTTGTATTGGCATATAGCCAATTAGGTTCATAAGGTCGCAAAGAGTCCAACATGACTGAGAGACTGAACCGAACTGAAAGCCAATTAACAATGTTGATAGTTTCAGGTGGACAGCAAAGGAACTCAGCCATACATACACATGTATCCATTCTCCCCCAAACTCCCTTCCTATCCGGGCTGCCACATCACATTGAGCAGAGTTCCCTGTGATCTACAGGAGGTCCTAAACTCCCTGTCTCTTCCCCCATTCTTCCCGCCCCCCAACCTCAACCATAAATTCATTCTCTGAGTCTGTGAATCTGTTTCTGTTTTGTAAATAAGTTCATTTGTTTCACTTCTTTTTAGATTCTTAAAAAGAAAAAATAAGAAAGAATAAACGGACGACATAAAGGAAGAGCCTCTCTCCCAGGACCACCAGCTGGAGGTCAAGGGCTACATTAGGCCATCAACCCTTCTGTCATATGGAAATAAGCAAAGACCTTTCTGGTTAGGTGAAGAACTGGGCTTAGACCAACATAGCAGGCAAAGAAAAGTGCTACCTTGTCTCTAAATATCCACCCAGCTAATCTCAGTTTCTGAGGACTCTCTCAGGACTGTGTGGGGCTGCGTGGGGCCATTCTCTGAACGGTCCAAGCGTCCTCCTACCTTTCTAAACCCTGGATACTAGTGTCCCTTCCTGCTCCTTTAGTCATTTGAAGGCTCTTGTTTGGCTGTCCGGCCACTCACTCACTGCTCAGCAAGGAAAACGCTGAAAGATGATATCGCCAGGCACCTTCAGATCCACACTGTCCCTCCTCCCCCAGGCACATATTCCAGAACAACTTTAAAGTGATGGCTCCCAAAATGCACCCCCAACTCCAGGGTGAGGGGGCTTTCTGGCCAGTATGCCAGCAGTGAACCCAGTGAGGCCCTCTCCCCCGAAAGGGGTGGGGGAGGAAGCAGGGGGTGGTCTGTGAGGCCGCTTTAATCCCTGTGAAAGAAACACCAAGCTCTAGAATGGATGTATCGCTTCTCCTAGGCTTTTTCCTGTTTTTGTAAAACTCCAAAACCCATTGATTTTCTTTTACCACTGATGGATATGTTTGCTAATTTGCTAATAATATTGCCTTCCACTGACAGGAAGGAACTTGTATTTGGTTACTTAATTTTCTTTCAGATGCCATCCTGTGGGAGGTGGGGGTGTCTTGACAGTGATTAATGGGACATTTTCTTGCTAAAGAGTGCGACTTCTCATTTATGTCCCGGCTTTCTCTTTTGTTTACCCACTGCCCACCTCCTGAGACATTCCTCAGGGACTGACACCAGCTCTGATGGGGTATTTAGACACCAGGAAGGCACTTTTCCTCACCTGCTGTGCTGGTCTAAGCCCCATTCTCCACCTAAACGGAAAGGTCTCATAAGCCTATTTCCATACGATGGCAGGGTTGTGACCCACTAAAGGAAAAAGCAGTGAGTGGAAAAAAAAAAAAAGAGTTCTGCTCTTATTGGATTTAAATTGTGGTTGGGAAGACTGGGACATAGGATGGTTCTAGAAATAGAAATGTAGAAGCATTCAGATTGTGAAGCTGGGAGTCCCTTTCCAGGAATGAGAAGAAGCCAGAATCCTTAAGATGAGTATGTTTTTTTTCCTAGAGAAGTAAAGGTATTCTACCCGTTGCTGCTACTGCTGCTGCTAAGTCGCTTCAGTCGTGTCCGACTCTGTGCGACCCCATAGACGGCAGCCCACCAGGCTCCCCCGTCCCTGGGATTCTCCAGGCAAGAACACTGGAGTGGGTTGGGACAAAGGTGAGTTGGCTGAGGCACTTTGTGTAATGAAATGAGCTAAAGGATTGAGTTTTAAATCTCAATCTTGCTGCTTACTAGCTCTGTGACCTCAGGGAATAACTTTCTTGAGTTTCATTTTGTCATCCATCCAATAGAAATAGTAATGTATTAGGATGGCTTTACTTGCAAAGAACTGAAAACCCTATTCAGAATGACTTAAACAATTGGAAGAAATAATTTAGCTCGTGGCTCCTAAAAAGCACATTAGTGGCCAAAGCTTCAGGTATGGTTTGATCAAGGGTCCAGATGTATTTCTCTTGGAGTCTCTTATTATCATTTGCTTTTGTCTCAGCAGAAAAATAGCAGCAGAAGTTCCAGCCTCCCAGCTTACCACATCATGTTGCCCAGAGTAAGAAAGAACTTCTCTTACCCAATCGCTGAAAAAAATCATTGATGGGACTCTGACTCTGACTTCAGTATTCTTGCTGGAGAATCCCATGGACAGAGGAGCCTGGTGGGCTACAGTCCATGGAGTTGCAAAGAGTTGGACGTGACTGACTGACTAACACACACTGCGCTCGGACTGGACCGACTTACATCATACGCTCACTTCTGAACCAGTCATTCAGCTGGGTGAATGCCGCACGCTAATTATTCTAAGCCTGGGTCACACGTCTTTCTCTACACGAACCACCTGTCAACTAAAAATTGGCACCTGCCATGGGTGCTTGCCATCTTCCTCCACAGGGATTAGATCATGCGCTGGTGTAGAAGCTGAAGGAGTTCAGCTGGAGACCAGAAATGAGGCACCCTCTACTCAGCCAAACATGGGCAGCAGACATCTTCAGATAGATATTCTCAGCAGCTGATTTTATGAGCCCAAATCTTATAGCTCTTCATATTTAGAAAAGCACTAAAATCCTTCATGGTGACGACTGTTTCTCATGACAAGAAGATGCTTCATGAGACTAGTAGAAACCTTTTGGGAAAATATGTGCCTGATTGAATGTATTCCCCCCCTTGAACAAAATCACGTTACATACTGACCTTTGCCTTTTGCCTCTTTGGAATAGTTTCTCAGAGCTCTGAGGTGCCATCTCCTGGGCTGCAGTCCTCATATTGCCCCAAATAAAACTTAACTCACAACGCACATGTTGTGCATCTCTTTCGTCGACACACCATAACAAGAGGCTTGGAATTGTTGTTTGATTGAGACTGTCTGTGTTTAGGACACCATCCAAACAGTACAACTGCTTTATGATCCATGAAGGATTAAAGAGAGGATTAGCTAATTTAAACATATACAAGCTTTCCCAACACCACCCCTAGCGCCTCAAAGATGCTCAAACATGAGTCAAATCTGAATTCGTGGTAAAATGTCCTAAATTAGTTTCCCATCACTCTGTAACAGTTTATCACAAACTTAGAAGCTTAAAATAAAGCCCATTTATTAGCTGACAGTTCTCTAGGGCAGAAGTCCGGACTCTCTGCTCAGGGTCTCGCAAGACCAAAATCAAAGCATAGGCTATGCTGCAGTCTTATCTGGAGTTCAGGGTCCTTTTCTAAGTGCATGTGGGTTATCAACAGAATTCAATTCCTGGAGGTTGTTGGACTGAGGTTTCTTGTCGGCTGTCAGCAGGATGACACTCTCAGCTCCCAACAGGCTACCTCCATTCAAGGCCAGCAATGGAGATGCTCCACTGTACTGAATATTTTCATGTGTCCAATCTCTGTCTGAGTCTCTCAACCCAGATTTAATGAGCTCCTCTGATTACATCAGGCCCACTCAGATAATTTCCCTTCTGATGGATTCTGCTTTCACTTGTTTTCTCATCAAGTGAGAAGATCATACATTAAAACACACGGTAAACTGCAAAAGGTCACATGACTAATAGACGCACGATGCTGTGTTAGGTTCTGAGTGTGGTAATGGCATGTAAGTGCTTTCTGCTTTTCAAGTAGGTTTTAAACGCACCAAATGAATGTTCACCTTCCTATTTACTATACAACCTGTAATGCTCCCTACAACGCTGGTAGTTATGGGGAAGTAATGAAGAAAAGTGTGCACCTTCTGAATTTTGCTTCCCGTTCGAAAGTCCATTTCCATGTCACAGAGAATGTATTATTGGGAAGCAATAGGCTATTCATGTTGAGAGGCAGAGCCGCAGGATGAGATTAGCGTGATTGAGACCTAGCAGGAAATCCTGAACTGGACTGTCCGTGTTAGTTGTCTTGTGAATTTGGATAAGTTCCATCTCAATCTTAGACACTCCGATAGGCTCTGGGGATTTAAAAAAAAAAAAAAATGAAGAAACGGTTCCTGTCTTTCTGCAGCTGCCAGTATGGGGGTAGAGACAGAAATGACAGCAGAAAAATGACATCTGTCTTTCTGTCTTGGCATGTCTTAGAAGTGGCATGGTTCAGAGGAAGGAGCTGGTGGTGGTAGTTGACGCTCATCAGAGTGGGCGTTTGCCAGGAGGAGTAGGACAAGGAGAGTCCAGCCAGTGGGAAGAGCTTTGAGCAACGGTAGAGAGAGGAAGAGGAGGAGGGAAGGCACTGCACTAGGTGAGGGCCCACAGCAAAGGCTCTGCACAGACCAGGATGTCCCTCAGGGAGCCGGTGGAGAGCGAGCGGAGCAGCACATGATGGTAATGGAGCCTAGTGGAGGTGATGGAATTCCAGTTGAGCTATTTCAAATCTTGAAAGATGATGCTGTGAAAGTGCTGCACTCAATATGCCAGCAAATTTGGAAAACTCAGCAGTGGCCACAGGACTGGAAAAGGTCAGTCTTTATTCCAATCCCAAAGAAAGGCAATGCTAAAGAATGCTCAAACTACCGCACAATTGCACTCATCTCACACGCTAGTAAAGTCATGCTCAAAATTCTCCAAGCCCGGCTTCAGCAATACATGAACCGTGAACTCCCAGATGTTCAAGCTGGATTTAGAAAAGGCAGAGGAACCAGAGATCAAATTGCCAACATCTGCTGGATCATGGAGAAAGCAAGAGAGTTCCAGAAAAACATCTATTTCTGCTTCATTGACTATGCCAAAGCCTTTGACTGTGTGGATCACAATAAACTGTGGAAAATTCTGAAAGAAATGGGAATCCCAGACCACCTGACCTGCCTCTTGAGAAACCTGTATGCAGGTCAGGAAGCAACAGTTAGAACTGGACATGGGAACAACAGACTGGTTCCAAATAGGAAAAGGAGTACGTCAAGGCTGTATATTGTCACCCTGCTTATGTAACTTATATGCAGAGTACATCATGAGGAATGCTGGGCTGGAAGAAGCACAAGCTGGAATCAGGATTGCCAGGAGAAATATCAATAACCTCAGATATGCAGATGACACCACCCTTATGGCAGAAAGTGAAGAGGAACTCAAAGGCCTCTTGATGAAAGTGAAAGAGGAGAGTGAAAAGGTTGGCTTGAAGCTCAACATTCAGAAAACAAAGATCATGGCATCTGGTCCCATCACTTCATGGGAAATAGAGAAACAGTGGAAACAGTGTCAGACTTTATTTTTGGGGGCTCCAAAATCACTGCAGATGCTGATTGCAGCCGTGAAATTAAAAGACGCTTACTCCTTGGAAGGAAAGTTATGATCAATCTAGATAGCATATTAAAAAGCAGAGACATTACTTTGCCAACAAAGGTCTGTCTAGTCAAGGCTATGGTTTTTCCTGTGGTCATGTATGGATGTGAGAGTTGGACTGTAAAGAAAGCTGATTGCCAAAGAATTGATGCTTTTGAACTATGGTGTTGGAGAAGACTCTGGAGAGTCCCTTGGACTGCAAGGAGATCCAACCAGTCCATTCTAAAGGAGATCAATCCTGGGTGTTCATTGGAAGGACTGATGCTAAAGCTGAAACTCCAATACTTTGGCCATCTCATGTGACGAGTTGACTCACTGGAAAAGACTCTGATGCTGGGAGGAATTGGGAGTGGGAGGAGAAGGGGACGGCAGAGAATGAGATGGCTGGATGGCATCACCGACGCTATGGACATGAGTTTGAGTGAACTCCGGGAGTTGGTGATGGACAGGGAGGCCTGGTGTGCTGTGATTCATGGGGTCGCAAAGAGTCGGACAAGACTGAGCGACTGAACTGAACTGAACTGAAGGAATGGCTCTGCCTTTTACCATTCATTCGGCAAAATAAGAGAAGCATTTGGTTTAGGAACACCGTGGGGATTGCCAGGGTAACAGCACGGGACAGTTTTTCAATGGACTTCCCAGATGGCTCAGTGGTAAAGAATCCACCTGCTATGAGGGAGACCTGGGTTTGATCCCTGGGTCAGGAAGATCCTCTGGAGAAGGAAATGGTAACCCACTGCAGCATTCTTGCCTGGAGAATCCCCATGGACAGAGGAGCCTGGCAGGCTTTAGTCCACGAGTTGCCCGGACATGACTGAGCAAATGAGCATGCGTGAACACACAGCCTTAGTTACCTCCTCGTATCCTCAGCTTCCTGACCACACTCTGTCCCTCTTGGGACCACCCACCTCCACCTTGGTTCCGTAGAGTGAGAGGCCATGGTCTTACACCAGTGAGGTGTCACCAGGAGCAACAGGGACCTTGAGTGTGGCTCTAAGTCCTTAGAAAATGACTATTGAACCGACCGGCCCCAGTGCCTCCACCCAACAGAGGAGCAAGCCAGGAGCACCAAGTCCCGGGTGTGGTGACAACCTGGCCTCAGGGGTTGAGGAGCTAGACCCTGCGTCTTCTGGATGGAGCTGCCGGGTCCACACTGGATACGGGGATGGGCAGAGAACTGGAGGAGGGTTTGCACTCAATGCACCACAGTCTGCCCACAAATGTTCACAGGCAATAATGCTCACTCTCCTCCCAAAGACCTGCAAAAGTTGCATGTAACTATGGCAGCAGATGCTGTTCCAAGTCCAGGATCTTGGGACTAACATCCGATTCAAATGGGGTTCCTCTTGATCCAAAGGCTTATGAACTACAAGTACAAGCTATCTGCCTCCCACGCACTGAATCCACAGTGAAGAAACAAGCACAGGATAACCACAGTGACACGGACATCTAAAGAGGGGAAAGGTCGGCGGCACAGGCCAGTGACAATTCTGAAACCGTTCAGCACGCACGCCGCCCCGTTCCCACACTCTGGGGCCGGGTGAACGTCCTGGTCAAGGCACTGGCTCTCCCATCCACGGGGACGGGAGCACTGGCTTTTGGCTCCTCCCTCTGGGACATCTTCCTTTTCCAACGCCCTTCTTCACCAATTCTGATGAGGGGGCAGGGAAACGTGCAAAACCCTCAGCCTTTTGCCTGCTGCAAAGCTTTGGGGATTCAGAGGTCTTTTACAATAACTTTGAATAACTTTGACTTAGGACCTTTTAGTTCAGGCTGATGGCAGTTTCACCTCCCAATTCCTTGACAAATTTTCTTGGGGTTACTTTGGATCTGATTGAAATCCACTCTGTTTCACGAGATCTTTTTGAGACATGCCAGACTCTACAGACCTTTTCTCAGCATTCAGGCTGCTATGGGATAGCATCTTTAAAGCTCCTAGAAGTCCTTTTGTCCAGCCGAGAGAGTATTCTAGGCACTGTTTTAATTCCTTCAAGGGTCTTATAACTACAAACTTGATTTGTGTTTTATTCTAAGCTTCTCTCTTACTGGCAGTGGCCCAAGTTTTATCTTTTACTGGTTTGATTCACTGGAGATAAGAAAGTTTTCTTTTCCATCCTAGCCTGTTCTGTATAGGTTCCCTCTCAAATCAGCTTGCAAACTAACCAGCAGTAGACATTTTCAAGTTCTGCTGGAAATTTCATTGCTCAAACCTAAAAGTTCACAAGGTACTGTCTTCCACAGGCAATGGCTTTGCTAATGGTTTTGCACTCTTTGACATGGGTCATCATTTTTTGAGATTTCTATAGTTTTCAGTTTTCTACTTACTGTCTGGTCCCTAAGTCAAAGACACATATTTTAGGATTCTGTCACTCTAGTACTTCATTTACACACACTGCTTTTGTTTCAGTTACCTATTGCTGTGTAACAAACCTCCCCAAAACCGAGCTGCTTAAAACAATCATTTTTTAAGGTCATGATTCTGCAGATCAGCGCTTGCAGCTGGTGTCATCCTTTCATCTGTGGTCTGTTGAGGATGGGCTAGGTGGCTCCGTTTTTGGAGATTGTCTGGCTGGGCAGATTGACTCTCCTTCACGCGTCTCACTGTCTATGTTTCTCTCATATCCTTCCAGCATGGGAACGGGGCTTCTTTCTTATGGTAAGGCCAAAGTTCAGATGCAACCCAGCCCAATAGTTCAAGAGAACAAAAGGAACTGCATAAGGCCTCTTAAGGTCGAGACTTGAAACGGGCTTTCTGCCATTTCTGCTGCATCCTTTTGGCCAGAGCAAATCACAGGCTGACCTGTTCAGAGTGAAACTCTGAGGGTAGAAAGCAGAAGGTGCAGCTACAGGGAACCATTAATCGGGGACTTCAATTGCAGTCAGTCAACCCCAGAGAGACAATCTATTTTACTAAAGGCACAGCACCATCATCTGTAACCTGAGAGTCCGCCTGGACGCCCAGCAGCATACCCGTGTCTTGCTCCTGTTTCCAAAACGAAAAGGAAGAAGCCCTGTCCCCACGTAAACACATCCCCACCTCCATCCAGCCTCTCTGCTGCTTGAGCTTTTTTCCACCTTGGACCTGGCTTTTGGCGGAGAAAAGGATCCTGGCGAGCATGACGGGCACTATGCTGTGTGTACAGTGAACAGCTTTTGGCAGTAGGGAAGTGTGACACTTCAGAGACTCCAAAATAATAGTCATTGTACAATGTCCCTATTGATAATGCCATTTTTTAGGGGGGGGGGCAAGGACATTTTTGAAAAAGCAATCATCTGTCTTTAGAAGACTTGTGAATGGTTTTGCATTCAAAGCCAAATGAGTGTCCTAACTTGCCTTTAACTGAGAACATTTAAAAAACAACATTTTTAGAAAAATTATATTGAGGCCTTCTGTTATGGGCTGGACAGTGCCCCCTCCCCTCCCCCCAATTTCATAGGCTGACGTCCTAACCTCCAGTACCTCTGAATGTGACTTTATTTGGAGATATGGTCTTTAAAGAGATAATTATTAACTAGTTAAAGGGAAGTCATTAGGGTGGGCCCTAATCTGATATGACTAATGTTCTTATGGGGAGAGGAGATTAGGACACAGACATGTATCGAGGATAGACCATGTGAAGACACGGGAAGACAGAGGCCCTCTACAAGGCAAGGAGAGAAGTTTCAGGAGAAACCAATGCTGTCACCGTCTTCATCTCGGACTTCTAACCTTCAGAACTGTCAGGACACGAAAACTTCTTTTATTTAAGCCATGAGGATGTTGATGCCTTTAGGTTCTTTTTTTGACTAAAATGGCTCACTTTTGAGTGCACACAAGTTCTCTTGTCAAAGTAGATAGCAGATCTTACTAAGAACAAAATTTTATTGAGCGATTACTTTTTGCTGAGGATTGAGTACTTGCTTTTTGCTGAGGACTGAGTACTTACTTTTGCTGAGGACGGTGTTTACATGTATTTTCTTACCTAATCCACTGCTAAGTTGCTTCAGTCATGTCCGACTCCTAGCAACCCCATGGACTGCAGCCCACCAGGCTCCTCCATCCGTGGGATTTTCCAGGCAAGAGAACTGGAGTGGGGTGCCATCCACAGAACTCCTATAAGGTGTGTACTATGTTACATCCAACTTTTAAGATGGGGAAACTGAGGGTCAGATGGCTAAGGGGTTAAATGACAGAGCCTGAGTCTCCCAACTGGCAGAACCAGGAATCCATTCCTCTCGAGTACAAAAACACCTGAGCTTTGAAGTCAGATGGATTTGAGGTCAAATCCTTGTTCTGAAAATTACTAACTATACTACCTTGAGTGGTTTACTTAACTACTCTGAGCCTTAGTGTCCAAATAAAAAAAAAAAAAAAAACAGTCCCGGTGCACAGGTTACTCTGATGGTTCAGTGATGTAATTCATGCCTACTAAAATCTTTCAAGAAGCCTAGCACAATTCTTACAGCATGTCAAGGGCTCGATGAATGCTGGTCTTTGTGTGTTAAGACAACATCAGGTCCAGTTGCCTTACAAGCATCTCTAATCCAGTCAGTCTGTGGGTCAGGGCCAGAGGTCAAGGCTATTTCCTGCATTACATTTTTTCCAGTTTCTTGTCCCATCTGCTCTGGTGTTTCCTCAAAGGATGTGACCTTTACCCATGACCTCAGAGTGTAGATGGGCAAGTCACAAAAGGTCTCACGCAGACCAAAGAAGCTCAGGATTCAACACAAACTATTGCACAAAGAAATCAAAGGCCCCTATTCTATCCTCTGAATAGATGGCAGAACCCACATACTCAATAAGAGGGCTGTGATGTGAAGAACAGGGTATGTTCAAAATTGCAAATTGGAAGGTGTTTGTTTCTCTAGGTGAGATTTTATTGATCATGAGTATGAAGATGGTATCATAATGAACGTTGGGGGAGATAAACCCTGAAGCAGCCCAGCACCAGATCGAATGCAAGAAGTGCCTTTAAACACATTTATGTGTGTGAGAGGGTAGGGGGTGGAGAATTCACTTTTGGTGTGGAAACATGCAAAGCTTCCATAGAGAGGGTGACATTTAGGTTAGACTGAAGGAAGGGAGGAGAGAGATGGCTTTTTCAACCAGGCACACTCCATCCTCAGCCTGGTTGTACATTAAAGCACATGGTCTATATTTAACCGACAGCATGTTTGCATGCATGTGGGCATAGTTGCTTCAGACATGTTTGACTCTTCGCAACCCTATGTATTGTGGCCTGCCAGGCTCCTCTGTCCATGGAATTTTCCAGGCAAGAATACTGGAGTGGGTTGCCACGCCCTTCTCCAGGGCACCTTCCTAACCCAGGGATCAAACCTGGGTCTCCTGTATTGCATGAAAATTCTTCACCATCTGGGCCAATAGACAAGCTGAGTTCTATTTGTAAGGTAGTATAGCTTGTAACTTACTACTAACTAATATATTCCCAAAAACTTGGCAGCAAGAGGCTATTCCAGGGACAGTTAATTAAAGGATAAGCAGTTCTCCAGTCTTTTTTGGCTATTTCAAGATATTCCCTGGGATTAAATCATATGAACCGAGTGGGGCTCCTGGATGTCATGGCATGGATGGTCCTGTGAGGCCACTGGCTGACCCGCTTTCACAGCAGGTGCCTTGGGGTGATGGGCAGGATGTCCATCATGTGGATGCTCTCTAGGCTGCCCATCAGTGGAGAGTATCTGGACCTGCTTAGTTAGGGATCATCAGTCTCTCTGGTCCAATAGTTGTACTTTTCCTGAGGAATCCTTGTCCCGAGAGGCAACAGCTTTTCCTTTCAGGGTTGATTCCTAGAAAGTTTAGTGTCCAATCTGTGCTCTCTTGCAACAAGCATACCCGTAATTATGGGATATAGTCCTTAATGTCTTACTCTCAGCTCCGTTTGAAAGCTCCACCCTTGTTTTCATTCTTTCTTAAATTCCTCTATTCAATTCACGCCTTTCTCCTCTGGCTTTTACAGCCTCCCTTGTGAGCTACTTTCAGCCTTTTCTGGAAGGAGATGTGGTTGACTCACACTGTCTTTCCATTTCCAACAAGACTGCAGATCTTTGCCCATGAGATTTCCTTTGCCTGGAAAACTCTTCCTTTCCTTTCCCTTTTCCCTCCTTTCACTTTTCCGCTCCTCCCCCTTGACATCCTGGTAGCTGTGCCCTCTTTTGAGTCTGTTTTGATATTGCTTCCTTTCTGGGTTAGAGGTCCCTGTGTGTGTTCTGAGGATTAAAGAGAATGATTCATGTAAAATTCCCAGCACAGAGCCTGCCGTATACTGAAGACGAGATGTCCTCTCACCTTCAACCCCACTTTCTGTAAGTGATTCATTTCTTAGCACATCGTTCACAAGGAACCGAGTCCTTCTGGGGAGCAGTGTACGTTTGTCTCTAGGAGGAAAAGGCACAGGTACAGAGAAAGTGATTAGGAAGGGCTTCCTGTCAAGGTGGAGTCTCAACATTTAAGAGTTAAGACTCAGAGTTTCCCTGGAGACTCAGCGGATAAGAATCCGCCAGTCAATGCAGGAGGCACGGGTTTGATCCCTGATTTGGGAAGATTCCGCATGCCACGGGGCAACTAAGCCCATGTGCCACAACTGCTAAGTCTGTACTCTAGAGCCTGGGAGCCGCAACTCCTGAGTCCACGAGCCACAACTACTGAAGCCCGAGTGCCCTAGAGTCCATGCTCTGCAATAAGAGAAGCTACAGCCATGAAAAGCCAACACACCACATCTAGAGAGTAGCCCCGCTTGTTGCAACTAGAGAAAAGCCCATGCAGCAACGAAGACCCAGCACAGCCTAAGAAATAAACCAAAACTGTATTTAAAAAAGGAGTTATGACTCCAGACAATAGCCAGCCTCAGAGAGGGGTGGTAGAAGATGGGCTGTGGGGAGGGACCAATCCTGGGGCCAGTAAACAGCCCTGACTCCATCTTTCTAGATCTCTACTCTGATTCTTCAAGCCTCAAAAATTGCAAAAGGCTTGGGGCCCCATGTTTAGGGACCTCAGTGAGCATGTCCTAGGGGTGTGAGCTCCTCTGTGCATATTTTCCCTCTTTGTGGTTCCAGAATCTAATATACTTCCCTGCTCCAATCCCTGGGAAACTCAGTTGTCTAAGCCACTTCTCCCTGGGCCTTTCTTTCAGCCAACAACACAATACACAGTGTCTGTTCGGTGCCCAGACACCTTTCCCCCTCTTTGGCACTCAAAGCAACAGAGCTACCATGAGCTCAGAGATCATCTACACGTATGTCTCTGAAATCGCTCCATGGTGATGGAAGAAATGCTGTCTTCACTCACGGGAGACGTGATTCCTTCCACAAATCTGGACTGGTCACTACTGAGTGCCAGGCACTGGGAATAGAGGTACCCAAGGATGAGCTGTTTGTCGATAAAAGTAGCGTCCAACTCTTTTGCGACTCTGTGGACTGTAGCCTGCCAGGCTCCTAGCTTGGTCCATTTCCCCCAGCCAGCGGGAGCTATTCTAAAAGGGGTCCCCAACCTTTTTGGCACCAGGGAGCGGTTTTATGGAAGACAGTGTTTTCATGGACTGGGACACAGGGGTTGGTTTGGGGATGAATCAAACACATTACATTTATTGTGCACTTTATTTCTATTATTATTACATCAGCTCCACCTCAGATCATCAGGCATTAGATCCTGAAGAATGGGGACACCTGTGCTAAGAGGTGACCTCAGCCTCTTTGATGCCTTCATAATTTGTTACTTCTCCCCCATCCTGACAAGTCAGCCCAAAACACATGATTCAAGGAGTTATCTTTATATCCCTAGGCAAAAGTGAAAATGTTAGTCACTTAGTCATGTCCGACTCTCTGCGACCCCATGGACTGTACCCCACCAGGCTCCTCTGTCCATGGACTTCTCCAGGCAAGAATACTGGAGTGAGTTGCCATTCCCTTCTCCAAGAGCTGCTGCTGCTGCTGCTGCTAAGTCACTTCAGTCGTGTCCGACTCTGTGTGACCCCATAGACGGAAGCCCACCAGGCTCCCCCGTCCTTGGGATTCTCCAGGCAAGAACACTGGAGTGGGTTGCCATTTCCGTCTCCAATGTGTGAAAGTGGAAAGTGAAAAGTGAAAGTGAAGTCGCTCAGTCGTGTCCGACCCTTAGCGACCCCACAGACTGCAGCCTACCAGGCTCCTCCATCCATGGGATTTTCTAGGCAAGAGTACTGGAGTGGCTTGCCATTGCCTTCTCCGAGAGCAGCTTCCCAAATCTCATGTTTCCTAATAACCGCTGTAGAGCCCCTTCTACAGGAAAATTCCTGAACTGCAGCTTGAGGATCTAGGAAGAGACAGCCTGCAATGCCAGTCTCAGGGGAGGAGAAGGGAGGTTTCCATTCCTTTCTGGTTCCCACCCCCTGCCCCCCTCCTTTTCAATGACTTGTTCTTCCCATTTGTCCATAGAATAAAGAATGAGGAGGGAGAGGAGGCGCCACCCCACCTTTTTCACCATCTTTGCTTTCCTGCTTCTTTGAATAAGATGGATATCTTTATAGAATATGGCTACTTAAGAATACCTGGAAGAAATGGACCAATTCCTAGAAAAATACAACTTTCCAAAACTGAACCAGGAAGAAATAGAAAATCTGAACAGACCCATCACAAGCACGGAAATTGAAACTGTAATCAAAAATCTCCCAGCAAACAAAAGCCCAGGTCCAGACGGCTTCACAGCTGAATTCTACCAAAAATTTAGAGAAGAGCTAACACCTATTCTACTCAAACTCTTCCAGAAAATTGCTGAGGAAGGGAAACTTCCAAACTCATTCTATGAGGCCACCATCACCCTAATCCCAAAACCTGGTAAAGACCCCACAAAAAAAGAAAACTACAGGCCAATATCACTGATGAACATAGATGCAAAAATCCTTAACAAAATTCTAGCAATCAGAATCCAACAGCATATTAAGAAGATCATACATCATGACCAAGTGGGCTTTATCCCAGGAATGCAAGGATTCTTCAATATCCGCAAATCAGTCAACGTAATACACCACATTAACAAACTGAAAAATAAAAATCATATGATTATCTCAATAGATGCAGAGAAAGCCTTCGACAAAATTCAACATCCATTTATGATAAAAGCCCTCCAGAAAGTGGGAATAGAAGGGACATACCTCAACATAATAAAAGCTATATATGACAAACCCACAGCAAACATTATCCTCAATGGTGAAAAACTGAAAGCATTTCCCCTAAAGTCAGGAACAAGACAAGGGTGCCCACTCTCCCCACTACTATTCAACATAGTTCTGGAAGTTTTGGCTACAGCAATCAGAGCAGAAAAAGACATAAAAGGAATACAAATTGGAAAAGAAGAAGTAAAACTTTCACTGTTCGCTGATGACATGATCCTCTACACAGAAAACCCTAGAGACTCTACCAGAAAACTACTAGAGCTAATCAATGATTACAGTAACATTGCAGGATATAAAATCAACACACAGAAATCCCTTGCATTCCTATACACTAATAATGAGAAAATAGAAAGAGAAATTAAGGAAACTATTCCATTCACTGTTGCAATGAAAAGAATTAAATACTTAGGAATATATCTACCTAAGGAAACAAAAGACTTGTACATAGAAAACTATAAAACACTACTGAAAGCAATCAAGGAGGACACTAATAGATGGAGAAACATACCATGTTCATGGATTGGAAGAATAAATATTGTAAAAATGAGTATACTACCCAAAGTAATTTATACATTCAATGCAATCCCTATCAAGCTACCAAAGATATTTTTCACAGAACTAGAACAAATAATCTCACAATTTGTATGGAAATACAAAAAACCTCGAATAGCCAAAGCAATTTTGAGGAAGAAAAATGGAACTGGGGGAATTAACCTGCCAGACTTCAGGCTCTACTACAAAGCCACAATCATCAAGACAGTATGGTACTGGCATAAAGACAGAAATATAGATCAATGGAACAAAATAGAAAGCCCAGAGATAAATCCACACATCTATGGACACCTCATCTTTGACAAAGGAGGCAAGAATATCAAATGGAGAAAAGACAGTCTCTTTAACAAGTGGTGCTGGGAAAACTGGTCAGCCACTTGTAAAAGAATGAAACTAGAACACTTCCTAACACCATACACCAAAATAAACTCAAAATGGATTAGAGAGCTAAATGTAAGACCAGAAACTATAAAACTCCTAGAGGAGAACGTAGGCAAAACACTCTCCGACATAAATCACAGCAGGATCCTCCATGACCCACCTCCCAGAATACTGGAAATAAAAGCAAAAATAAACAAATGGGACCTAATTAAAATCAAAAGCTTCTGCACAGCAAAGGAAACTATAAGTAAGGTGAAAAGACAGCCTTCAGAATGGGAGAAAATAATAGCAAATGAAGCAACTGATAAAGGATTAATCTCCAAATTATACAAGCAGCTCCTGCAGCTCAATTCCAGAAAAATAAATGACCCAATCAAAAAATGGGCCAAAGAACTAAACAGACATTTCTCCAAAGAAGACATAAAGATGGCTAACAAACACATGAAAAAATGCTCAACATCCCTCATCATCAGAGAGATGCAAATCAAAACCACAATGAGATACCATTTCACACCTGTCAGAATGGCTGCTATCCAAAAGTCCACATGCAATAAATGCTGGAGAGGATGTGGAGAGAAAGGAACCCTCTTACACTGTTGGTGGGAATGCAAACTAGTACAGCCATTATGGAGAACAGTGTGGAGATTCCTCAAAAAATTGGAAATAGAACTGCCATATGATCCAGCAATCGCACTCCTGGGCATACACACCAAGGAAACCAGAATTGAAAGAGACACGTGTACTCCAATGTTCATTGCAGCACTGTTTATAATAGCCAGGACATGGAAACAACCTAGATGTCCATCTGCAGACGAATGGATAAGAAAGCTTTGGTACATATACACAATGGAGTATTATTCAGCCATTAAAAAGAATACATTTGAATCAGTTCTAATGAGGTGGATGAAACTGGAGCCTATTATACAGAGTGAAGTAAGCCAGAAAGAAAAGCACCAATACAGTATACTAACACATATATATGGAATTTAGAAAGATGCAAATGATAACCCTGTATACGAGACAGCAAAAGAGACACAGATGTATAGAACAGTCTTTGGGACTCTATGGGAGAGGGTGAGGGTGGGATGATTTGGGAGAATGGCATTGAAACACGTATGTTGTCATATGTGAGACGAATCAATAGTTCAGGGTTAATGCATGTTATAGGATGCTTGGGGCTGGCATGCGGGGATGACCCAGAGGGAGGATAAAGGGAGGAGGGAGGTGGGAGGAGGGTTCAGGAGGGGGAACTTATGTAAACCTGGGGCAAATTCATATCAATGTATGGCAAAACCAACCAATATAATATTGTAAAATAATTTGCCTCCAATAAAAAATAAATTAATTACCTAAAAAAAAAAAAAAAGAATACTATTAATAGTTCAAGTTGAAAACATGATATTTCAATATAGCCCTAGCTCAGGGCTGTGGCCATGGCAAACCCTTCAGAATGACATGTGACTTGCTGGGTTGTAAATCGTTGATCCCTGGAACCAACTATGAGGCGAATTTGATCCTTGAATGCTTCTTATTTGGCATAAAACTGAGAGGCTTTGAGCAGCAAATCTTAGAACAAGGAACTCTGTCTTCTATGGCCAAAGTGAACCAGAAATAAGAGTCAGGAGGCTGTCCTTATAGTCCTCATGGAGTCCGAGATCTGAGTTTTTCATATTGAAAATGGAGAATATGCAGACATCAGAAATGATAGCACCAATTCACTGCCCACAATCAGATGAACAAGTGTGGTACCAGCCAGAAAACTCCATTTATTAAAATAATAGTTCCTTAGGACACTATAGAATTTCCCTAATAACGGGCTGAATATATGTTTAAGCCCAGTAATAATGGCTAGCAAACTAAGAGGTACTTACGCTTAATTATACCTCTAGCGTGTAGGTTGGCACAGAGGGAGGCCTTAATTATCAATGTGTTATGCCCTTGCTTTACATATAACAAATGACTTTAAGGTGGCTATTCATGTTATAGTTTAAACATCTCGGTAATTAGGAAGTGGAAAATAGGTGTAGTGGAGGGAGTTGTCAGATTCTTGAGCTCTATCGTGACTTTCTGTGCTCTGTAACCTCTAAGCTGAAATTCTCCGCCAAGGGAGGCTGGACCAGTCTTGGGTCAGAGGACACGCAGTGCAGACATCCAGGCACAGGACGAGGCTAAGATGAGAGTTACTCACAGAATTGCATCCCTTTATGTAACAAGTCTTTACTGAGCACCTACTATGTGCTGAGCACTGTTCTAATCACATGAAATGTCAGGAAAGAAAGTGGCACTCAGGGGACTTCCCTGGTGGCCCAGTGGCTGAGACACCACATTTCCATTGCAGGAGGTGTGGGTTCAGTCCCTGGTCAGGGAACTAAGATCCCACTGGCTGGGATCTTCATTAAAAAAAAATAAATTAGCATGGTCAAAAAAAAATTAAAATACAAATTAAAAAGGAAAATGGACTCAGAGACCTGCCTGTGTGGAGCTTGTATTCAAAACTGGTTCAGTTATGGAACCCAGAGAGTTGATAACTGGCTCAGAGATGGTCACCAGTTGTGGGCTTGCCCTTGGCCCTGTCCCATCCTGTGCTTCTTTCAACAACTTGGATGAAGACGTAAAAGGCGTGTGATCAAGTCTGCAGAGAGCAATTGTGAGCATGTGCCAACACTGAGGGTGGTCCCTGCTAGATTTCTCATCCCCTCTGCAATCTTGCAAGGCACGTATTATCATCACTTCCATTTCAGATCACAGAATTCTGTGGACTTATGTGGATTTCCCATCCAAGCTGGTTTCCCTCCCTCTGAAGATGCCAGGCTGAAGATGGTGAAATTAATACAGGATGTTTGGAACAGGATTCCAAAAGTCTTTATTATCTGCATACATAAGCTCAAACTAATAGTTTACACTGAGGGTATAATATAAAGCAGTAAGGTCTAAGACGCAACATTTAGAGACTTGAATCCTCTTGGTACCGTTTTTGATGTCTTATCTATTTCTGTGATTATTTCCTGCAGTTTATGAGATTTCTGCTTTTCCCTGGTACTCTGGAGGAAGTTGATGTTTAAAATGCAGGATTAATATATTTAATAGCCAAGTTTAAGGAGTGAGGGAATTTAGTGTCAGCCTTACTCCAGGGCACAAGCATCCTTGGCCAAGGTGATTTAGGGGTTGATCTCTGAGCCAGTTACAGCGATCTCTGTAGCAAACCAAGCCCAACCCAATGATGTAAAATAGCAATCATTTTATTATACTCACTGATTCTGAGTCAGGAATTTGGACAAGACATGTCAGGATCAATTTATCTCTACTTCCAGAGTATTTGAGGCCTCATCTGATAGGATTGCAATGGCTGGGGGTGACTCAGATGTCTGGGGGCTGGCATTGTCTAGAAGCTTCTTCACTCACTTGTCAAGGGTCTGGGCTGGGATGACCTGAAGGCTGGGTTCAGCTGGGACTGTCTGCTGGAGCTTTTCCATGTGGCTTGGGCTTCCTCACAGAATGGCAGCTCAGGGTAGCTGGATGTCTTAAATGGGAGCCTGAAGCTCCAAGAGCAAGCATTCTAGCAAGTAAGGTGAAAGGTACATGGCATCATTTCACTAGAATCTATCAGTCAGAACAGTCACAAGCCTGTCCAGATTCAAAGGCAGGAAACACAGACCCTATCTTTTAATAAGAGATATGTACACACCTTTATAGATAACCAACAAGGACTTACTGTATACCACAGGGAACTCTGCTCAATGTTATGTGGCAGCCTGGAAGGGAGGGGAGTTTGGGGGAGAATGGATACATGGATATGTATGGCTGAGTCCCTTTGCTGTCCATCCAAAACTGTCACTGCATTGTTAATTGGCTATACTCCAATACAGAATAAAAAGTTAACCAAAACTCTTCTGTTGTATTCTTATTTCTGCCCAAATAAGCTTAATAATAATAATAATAAAAGAGATGTGTTAGTTAACTTGTTTAAAAACCATTCCTTTCCTAAGAAGCATACGTTCCCTGTGGACCTTTTAACTCAATTTCCTTGCCCTGAGTAAGTCCCAGTTTGTAGAAGAAAAAACTGGGGAAGGAGGATGTGACTGGTCTTCAAGTCTTTGAAAGCATGCCACATGCAAGAGAGAACAGATTTAACCCACAAAGCTTCAAGCACAGAACTGACAGCCAGTGAGTAAAAGTCGGAGGAGAACTTCCTAATATTTAGGGATGTCTGTCAGTGGCCGGCTCAGCTAGGAAGACGGTGAATTCTCTGATTTTTGAACTATCAGTTAAGCACAAATCAAGAATGCTCTAGAAGAGTTTCAGGCTTTGTCTGGGATGTTGGATTCGATGATTTTTTAAGGAAAGCAAGGGCTATAAGTGACTGCCCATCAGAAACATGGCCATAGACATAGGGAATGATGCATAATAGTGCAATGCTTCACTGTCTTTTTCCAAGTCACCTCCAGAGGCCATGAATTCAGGGATACTCCTCTTCTTATGTCGGTGGCTGAAAATCCACCTAAGAGAGATTATTTCTTTTAAGATCCTGATCCTTGTCCAAATGTAATAAAATACCCTGGGAGAGGTGAGAGCTGATGCTCTTTTGGGTAATTTGTCATTTAACTTGAACATGTTTCAAACCCTATTCAGTGAGCATCATTTGGCAAGAAAAGACACGGCCTTGAGTGTCTGAGAAGGATGAAGGGAAGCTGCAGCACAAAGAGAGAAGGGGGGATGCAGGAGTCTGGGGAGATGCACTAACATCTGGGAGGGCCGAGACTTGACCGGCACAGCCCTGGTGATGCTCTGACTTCTTCGGCTTAATATCGGCAGATAAGAAACCACAGTTTTCTGAGCAAACCAGTAGAAAGTGGGTGCCCTGTGTGCTACGCTTCCTGAACTTGAGAAATGCAACGATGACCACAGACCCCTCTTTCCTGGGGAGCAGTGGAAAGAGGTTCACCCCCGCCTCCATCACAGACGCCTGTCCCCACACTGCTAGAACAGCGAGGCTCTGAGGCTGAACCCACTTCCTGAGAAGTCAGCCTCTGTCTAAACGAAGTAAAAATCGGAGCCACAAATCTCCGAAGCAAGAGAAATCCCAGAGGAAGACAGAGGCGGTGTGGGAGGCTGATGCAATCCAAAGGATATACACTTCAGGTTGCGTGCGTTGGACCTAGTCATTTAAAAAGGGCCCTGTATATGAGACAGCAAAAGAGACACAGATGTATAGAACAGACTTTGGGACTCTGGGAGAGGGTGAGGGTGGGATGATTTGGGAGAATGGCATTGAAACATGTATATTATCATATGTGAAACGAATCGCCAGTTCAGGGTCAATGCATGATACAGGATGCTCGGTGCTGGTGTGCGGGGATGACCCAGAGGGAGGATAAGGGGAGGAGTGAGGTAGGAGGGGGGGTTCAGAAAGAGGAACTCATATACACCCGGGGTGGATTCATGTCAATGTATGGCAAAACCAACCAATATAATATTGTAAAATAATTAGCCTCCAATAAAAATAAATAAATAAATAAAATTTAAAAAATAAATAAAAAGGACCTCTTTAGAAGAGCAAGGGATTGAAGAGTTTCAGAGGCTATAAAATGTAGAGCCTAAACGGAGCATTCCATAGAGTTCCATACAGGGACGCATAAGTACCCGACAGACTCCTGCCTCCTCCCTCACTTGCACTACCCACACACCCCAAAGAATATCTGCTTCAACCTCAGTTGAGGATCACTCCCCCCACTTCTATTTCTGCACTTCCCTCACCTTACACGGCCGGAGCCCGCCCTTGCAAAACCAGCTGTCAGGAAAACCTTTTAAGTCAGCTGTTTGCATCCTAATATGATGTAAAGACAATGGGCTGCCTCCCTCCAGTATTTCAATGTGAAGACTGATTTTGGGGCTGAGAGAGAGTGTCCTCCGAGGGAATTCAAGTTGGGGAAAAGGGACGCAGCAGAGGCTGGGGAAGGGGAGGTGGCCAAGGAGTAACCCAGGGGCCAGCACCTCCATTTCAGGGTATTTGGGGGTTGGTGGTGGTTGGGGGGTAGCGTTTCAGTTGCTGGTTCACTCAGAGGGTGTGGGCTTCGGATTGGATGCTGCTCCTGGAGAACTGGGGGTGAGTGGGCTCAGGCTGTGGTCCAGGGTGAGTGGATGTGCCTTCAGTCTCAAGCTTTCCTCCGTGGTCCAGAGAGAAGTCAGAAACCAGGGCCCCGCCTTACAGAAGCAATGGCCCCAGGATGCTGAGCCTGTGGGAATTCAGGGCTTCCCCCCAGCTACAGGAATTTTAATTGGATTGGCAAATAGACTACCTGGAGACAAAAGGAGAAATCTTCCGATGGAAACCTTGCGGGCCCTAGGACTCCAGACCCACAGAGATCTTAGGACAAACAAGGCCCAAGTAACACCAAGTGCTATTTATTTTCTCCAATATATATAAAACGAGCCCTGAGCCTGTCAAGCACTGCTAATAAGCACTGTACAGGATCACAGACACGTCAATGGTCCCCAAGGCCCTGTAAGGCTCTTTTCCTAGCATTACAGATCCTTCAAGTCATGGATGTCACAACGTTGTTCCAGCAGAGATTGAATGCCATCCCATTATTAGAAGATGGAAAGTTAATTCAATATACAAGATCAAATGGAGACATTTCTTTTTCTTTTCTTTTTTCACTTCCTAAACCAGTAGATCTTAGTTGTGAGGAGCTTTTAAACTTTCACACGGTTACAATGTAATGCTCAAAAGCTCCACTTTAAAGGGGCCATTTGATTGGACTGGGGTAAAAGAATCAGTGGCTGAACAGATTCATTTAGCATAGATCTTGTCCAAAGAAAGGAATAATCTTGGAACTCGGTATGAATAAATTTAAATATGACTCAGGAGACAGTGCATTTTTTATACATGAATTTGAGCTATGTGAAATCAGCAATAATAAACAATACTTATAATACTATCCATGGCCAATAAACAAGAATGAAAGTCTGAAATAATATCACACATTAGGAACCAATTCAGACAGCCAATTCCCTCCTCAGTCAGATAATAACTCTTTATGGGTCTACACACCTAGGAGTTCAAACTGGCTATGTAGGGTGCAATTGTGAGATTCTGCAGGGGTATAGTCATGTGGCCTTGTGCTGCCCTGACATTGAGAAAAATAAAATTACTTATTATTGGAGAAACACTCAGAATCTTTCAACATTTGCATCAGTTAACCATAAAGCATTTTAATTAGCTAGGCAATTTTCCTTGAAGATTTGTCATGCTTTGCATAAAAACTGGGACCACAACTCCTCACCTGAGTTCTAAAGAATCTTTAGTGGGTCTGTAATCTTGATATTTCTGCTGGGGACTCAGGATATGAAAGTCTCTGCTGCTGCTGCTGCTAAGTCGCTTCAGTCATGTCTGACCCTGTGCGACCCCATAGACAGCAGCCCACCAGGCTCCCCTGTCCCTGGGATTCTCCAGGCAAGAACACTGGAGTCTCTAGTACCTTGAATTTTCTCTTTTCTCATAGCAATTGAAAAAAAGAATGGTCAGTCAGACAGGCAGGAGCTGTGTTTGGCTTCCTAAGGAAGGAAGCTCTAGTGGTGATTACAGGACATGTACTTGTCACTGGGAAATTTACCTGATGCAATGGTAGCTTACAATTATACTACCAGGCAAGATAACTCTGAGATCATGGAATACAGGGGCTCATGCCAAACCAATATGCTTGAAACATATAGTTTATTGAAACCTTTCCAAAACACTGTGAGAAGCAAGAGGGAACAGATGAGGGAGGGAAACACACTTAAGCTAGGGTGCAGGTACGGGGAGGGTCCACACTACCCGATCCAGTCATCCAATATTCATGCAGCCTGTCTCTCTCTCTAACTCATCAGCCTCCCTCACCGATGGAAAGTTATGCAGATAAGAGATGAGGTTTAAGCAAGAGAGTGCAGCCCTAAGCTGCCTGAAACCAACACACGTGTGCTGTTTCACAGATACACAGGGCAAGTCCCCCGACCAATAACTGTGCCAATTAGCTCGATATGCAGCTTTGGATTTTATCCACATTCCTTAGTGTGTGTCAAGTCACTTCAATCGTGTCCAATTCTTTGTGACCCCATGAACTATAGCCCATGAAGCTTTTCTGTCCATGGCATTCTCCAGGCAAGAATCCTGGAGTGGGTTGCCGTTTCCTTCTCCAGGGGATCTTCCTGACCCAGGGATCGAACCCGCGCCTCTGGCATCTCCTGCATTGTCAGGCGGGTTCTTTATCACTAGCGCCACCTGGGAAGCCCCTAGGCAAAAGGTACGTGATGCCAGGATGGATATCACTTATGAGTGGTCAGTGTAAGACCACATGAGTATTGAGTGTCTCATATTACTCCTGTATAGCTAGAGGTTCATGAATATTCGTTGTCTCTTGGTCTTTGGTCTCTGTTCAGCAATACATAACTTTGTTTATTGTTATTGTTTTGTCGCTAGGTTGTGTCCTACTGTTTGCAACCCCATGGACTGTAGGCCACCAGGCTCCTCTGTCCATGGGCTTTCCCAGCAAGAATACTGGGTGGGTTGCCATTTCCTTCTCCAGGGGCTCTTCCCAATCCTGGGATCAAGCCCAGGTCTCTTGCATTGGCAGATGCTAACCTGTCTCCAGGGTTACTAATTTACTTATCTAACCCTAACACATTTAACCAATTTTTTCAGATGGTGGCATTTGTTCATCCTTAGAGCAAAACGAATCTACAATCACAGCCTGAACAGGTAACCCTGTCCCTCAGCCCTACTGTGAAGTTCCTTGGAAATAATAAGGATGGTACTGTCCTGTGATTTCATTCGTCTATCCAAAATGTAGAAAGATGCACAGCAGGGAAATTGACATCTACATATTTCTAAGTTAATACCACGTAATATTGGAAATGCTTATCTCAAAAAGATTGCTTAGCTGGGGCATCGTGGAACAATGCCATGAGGTCTTAGCTGCCTGGCTGGGTCAAGGCTGGGCTGACGCTGACTTGCCTTTGTTTCCGGTTGACACAGAGATGATTTCTGCTGAGAGCATCTTTAAAAATGAGGGACGACGGAGGGAGAAACATTACCCTGGGCAGGGCTGGTGGTGCGAGGAAATGATGATTCAGTTCATCGCTCTGACCCGCGAGATGCTTTGTTTAAAATTGCACTGGGCAATTCCTTCAGCCTCAGGAAGAGAAACAAGTCTTGTCGATAAATTATAGCGGATGTGGGGAAATCACTCCCAGGGTGAGGTCTGGGACTGAATGAGTCCCACAAGGTCGGTGCCCACAAAAGCAGCTGCCAAAATTCACATTTTTCTGTTTGCCCGCTGGTTCGGAGTGGTTATAAATCCACATAAAGCAGCCTGAGAGTCCCCTGTCTGCTGGCCATGCGCTGAGATAAAGGTGGGGGAAGGGCACACGACCCTGAGCCGCTAGACTTGCCTGAGAGACGCAGACTGCTTCAGAAGAACCCTACGGGGCTTTGGGTATCCTTTCTAGATGTCTGGAATCTTCTAGAAAATGTCAGTCCCTCATTAGAAATAATTAGTCTGTACTTGGCTTCCCTGGTGGCTCGTCGGTAAAGAATCCATTTGTAATGCAGGAGACCGCCTGCGATGCTGGAAACGCCAGTTCCATCCCTGGGTAGGGAAAATCCCCTGGAAAAGGAACGGCAAATCTGCCCTTAATGCCCAAACTATATTGAGGGCAAAAATATTTGAATCTATAAAGATGTATTTTTCATTATAAAAATGATACATATATAGCAGGTATGTTGCAAAATTGTCAAGAGTACCCAAGTGCAGACAAAGTGAAAGCCCTTCTCTCTCTATTTCCCTATGAAACCCAGGGCTTGGTGCCCTCTTTTTCTTATTTCCCTACAGAGATGTGGAAGCCCAGGGCTGACACCAGTCTCCAAGAAGAGGAGAGAGATTGACCTTAGTCGTGCTGGGGTGGTGTCTGATTCACACACCAATTCTTGTCTATGACCTTTGCCAATCCATCTTTCTTGTGCTGGAATAGCGTTTTCCAGTTGACAAGGCACTTTCTAACACATTCGACTTGACCAATACCATATAGACTTGGAGGATAGGGAAAGTGTCACTAATGTTGGATTAGTGTTAGTGTGAGTGATTAGTGTTAGTGATTTCCAGATAACAAAACTGAGGCTCAGAGAGCGTAGGGCCTTGGGTCAAGGTCATGAGCACTAAGCAGAGCCAGGACTGGCATTCTGTGCTGTGACAGGCCTACCCCTCCGAGTGCTCTTAGAAGGCCAGTTAGAGACCAGCCCGTGGTATACGGAGTGACTGGGCTGCCCAGATCAGGACTGGGGCCAGTGTCTGGCTCAGAGAAATCCCTCAACAAATAGGTCGCCAGTAGTCCTAGAGAATCTTTTAAAAAAATTGTGCTTGTTAATTAACTTTAATAATTTAATAACTGTATTAATAATTAATTAATTGGGGGGTTTGTGCTGGGTCTTCGTTGCTGCCTGCAGGCCTTCCCTAGGTATGGCAAGTGGGGGCTACTCTTTGGTGCTGTGCTGTGGCTTCTCATTGCAGTGGCTCCTCGTTGCAGGGCTCTGGGTGCACGGGCTCAGGAGTTGTGGCGCGCAGTTCTGTGGCATGTGAGATCTTCCCCGACTAGGGATCGAACCTGCACTGGCAGGCGGACTCAACCACTGGACCATCAGCGGAGTCCACTGAGCATCTTTGGTTATCATTGCTTCTACCTTTCCCACCATGACTGTATCTCAATCCGGATTTGTTTTTCTGGACCTGGCATCGCTGATGGAGCTCATAACACCACTTTTTTTTTCTCCCTTTATCAAAATGATCTATATTTGGGGGAAGTGTGGCTCTTCTCTTCTATCCCTTTTTGTATATTTTGAGTCAGGAGTGATTTTGCTTGAGAAACACAGTCAGGCCAATTTCATCTGTAACTGCATTGCAAGGAAGAGGGTAATGGAAATTTTAATGAAAACACCGACGCAGTGAGAATAGGAATCAGTTCTTTTGCAATAGGAAGCAGCGACTTTGCTCAACAGGCAACAAAACCTTTAGTTTGTGTTACTGAAAATTATGATCAGCTCCACAGAGATTTAAACTAAGGGCAAAAAAAGAGAAAAAAAACACCCCAGAATTTTAAAAGTTCAGATGCAGTTCACTCGGAGGTCTGTCTCCAGACTCGGAGAACATTTCAATTTCTCACAAGGGCACACAAAGAAAGAGGGTGGCATCTCGTACGAAAGAACACAGATTCTGTAGATCACAAGGAAGCTAGTTGTCTGTGCTCTGCGGCTCGTGACTATGAAGTAGCAGTTTTACAAATGACATGCGGGACTCACCATAATCAGCCTCAGGGCTGTGCCATGAACCCACTGCACTGCAATGGCAGCGCTGCTTTTCCATCCAAGTGGAATTCATGTGCTCGTGGGTCCTAGCTGAGGGAGGGGGAGGTAGAAGTGAGGTGTGTGTTGTGTGTGTGTCTGGGGGACAGAAAGACCAAGCTCAATCATCCGTGATGCCTGAGCCAATCCAGTGACCCAATTACTAAAGGCTCCAACAAGTTACAGAGCTGTTGCCATGCTGTGGTAGGAGGAGACCATGGTGTCTGTCCACCACCCAGTCTTCCGTGGGAAAGACAATGAAAATGCAGTTTCCCAGAAGTGTCTCCATTACAGCCCCTCATATTATGTACGGCAGACACTGCTAATATCCAACTTTCTGGAAGAAACACCCTGTGTTCCTTTACTTAAATGGAAAAATACCCTGTGACCAGAGGTTCAGGTTTTCTACACCAAACAATTCTGACACTAACTACTCGGAGTTAGTGCCAATTCCACAAGTGAAAGCCCCCTAAGACTGCCCCTCACTTCGGACATCAATAGCAAGTAGGTCACTCACAACTTCTGCCCAAGTTGGCTGTACATGTGAGGTTCTCACGACTCCCTCTAGAGTTCCACCATTGGCTGGAGCAACTCACAGAACTCAGGGAAGCCTTTCCTGATGTTCACTGGCTTCTCATATAATAAGCAATATGATAACGGATACAGATGAACAGTCAGATGAAGAAAAACACAGGGAGAGGTTTGGAAGGGTCCTGAGTGCAGGAGCCTCTGTTCTCGTGGAGTTGGGGTGCACCACCCTCCCCAAACATAGATCTGTTCCCTGCTCAGAAACTCTCCAAATCCCATCCTTTGAGGTTTTTCTGGAGGCTTCATCATGTAAGCATGATAGATTATTAACTTATTTTCTAGCCTCTCTCCCATCTCTGGAGGATGGGGATGGAGGCGTGGGGGAAGGGGGCTGAACATTCCAAGCTTCTTGGAAATCATGGTTTGGTCTTTCTAGTGACCAGTCCTGTTCCAGGAGCCCCACAAGATTCGCCTCATTAGAACAAAAGACGCTGCGTCTCCCAGTCTCATTGGACAGCGCCTCCACCTTTGCATGGCATTTATTCCTTCTATAATGTAGACACAATCCAATCTAGACATCCAGTAGCCTGGGGAATAAATAAATAGGGGGAAACTGTAAGTACAGACTCGCACACTCTCACTCACTCACACACCCATCAGAGAAAGAGAGAAAATACAGGGAGCTATGATAGAGTCTTCTGCAGCTAGCAGCAGTGAGAAGAGGGTAGAGCAGTGTCCAGTAGAGGTACCAGTGATGCCAGGCAGATGCGATGCTGCCAAATGGACACGGTGCCAGGCAGAGAGGCCTGGAGCAGAGAAGGGAGGAAAGGGGAGCTGAACAGACTGTACAGAAGAACACATGGGGCCAGCCAGGGCTCCTGGAAATGCCAGAGGGAGAATTTTTGCTGGGGTCTGTGTCCCTGCATTATGAGACGAAGTTTACAGAGGAAGAAATGCAAAACACATGTTAAAGAATTAAAGAGACGTAATTGTGCCCCAAGAAATTAATGTCCAGTGGGAAGACAATTATTCAATGCTCCAAGTACCTACAGAGGAAATACACATAATGTAAGATTAAGGATGTCCTCAGTTCAGTTCCGTTCAGTCGCTCAGTCGTGTCCGACTCTTTGCGACCCCATGAATCACAGCACGCCAGGCCTCCCTGTCCATCACCAACTCCCGGAGTTCACTCAGACTCATGTCCATCGAGTCGGTGATGCCATCCAGCCATCTCATTCTCTGTCGTCCCCTTCTCCTCCCGCCCCCAATCCCTCCCAGAATCAGAGTCTTTTCCAGTGAGTCAGCTCGTCGCATGAGGTGGCCAAAGTATTGGAGTTTCAGCTTTACCATCAGTCCCTCCAATGAACACCCAGGACTGATCTCCTTTAGATGGACTAGTTGGATCTCCTTGCAATCCAAGGGACTCTCAAGAGTCTTCTGCAGCACCACAGTTCAAAAGCGTCAATTCTTCGGCGATAAGCTTTCTTTACAGTCCAACTCTCACATTCATACATGTTTTATATAAAATGCGGAGACAAGGAAGGAAGGTAGGATGGAGCTGATCTGGGAAAGACAACAGATCACCATGTGTCCAAAGGCCTACACAGCACCACTGCTGTGTCCTTGGAGGGGTTAAGAGCTACCAAGTGCCAGAGAAGATAAATGACTTGCTCTCGGTCTCCCAGGGCAAGAATCCTTCAGTAAAGCACGCCACGGCAGACCATATAGGAAATAAGTCTATACTGGCTTCCCCTTGCACTTTTCATTCTCCTCTCAAAAAAAAAAAACAAAAGAGCTACTGTGTATTTTCGATCAAGTCATTGGATCTCCTCTTGCCTCCAGTAGGCAAACTTCCCCATCTAGTCATCTGTTTCTCAGCTGAACTTTTCTGGCTAATACTAAGGAAAAAAGTAATTTCTGTTATAACAGTATCTTCTGAGCTGGGTGGTGGCAAGATGCAATGGGAAGTCAGGAGCCCTGAATTCCTCTCCTGGCTTCATCAGCAACTGGCAGGGGAGGGGCGGTGGCTTCCAAGTAAGTTGCTTCACCCCTGTGGGCCTCTGCTGCTTCATCTGCAAAATAATGGCTTTGCCTTAGATCAGTGGTTTTCCAGAGGTTCTTGAGCCCTAATATTACATGGTAGCCCCCAAGAAGCAGGTAAAGGGGGAGCCCAAATAAACAAGACTTGAAGTCCCCCACTCCACTTCGATTTTACATAGTGAGGTTCCTAGGCTAAAAAAAATCATTTCGAGAATTGCCCAGGCACTAATAATCTGTGATTCCAAGGCATTTTGGTTGATGGTTCTAAAGATAGATCCACGCTCACACGCCTCAAGTGAGTAAAATTTTGGATGTACTAAAAATAATGAAGGCTGGTTTGACTTCCGGATTTTTTTCAGAATGGCACAGAGAGTGGACTGAGAAAAATGTTTTGTGAGTGGGTAATTATTTTGCTTTCCTGCCAATTTTTATTATATAAGCACATTTTTTCCGTAGCAGCTCCAGCCCCTCTGTGAACACTACTTCACTGTAGGTACATAAACTCGAAGATTTGTATAAGCTGGGACCACATAGCATCCAGTGTGCAAATTAATCGTTAGAATTTTCTAAAAAAAAAATAAGTCTGTGGGAAAGATGAGTTTCTTGTTTCCTCCCTTAGAATCTTAGCCATATTAGGAATTTATTTAGTTAGTTATAAATACCCTATTACTATGACAATGAAGACAATTACACTACAAATAACATTTAAAGAGAATTTCTAGGTGAGTGAATATACACAACTTTAGTCCAGAACAGTTGTTCAATGGTCTGTTAACAGAAGAGCTGTCAGAAAACAGAGATTCTCAGACTACATTGATTGATACTAAAGAAAAACTGCTCCAGATGCTCAGACTTTTCAGTTCAGTTCAGTTCAGTTCAGTCGCTCAGTCATGTCCGACTCTCCGCGACCCCATGAATCACAGCATGCCAGGCCTCCCTGTCCATCACCAACTCCCGGAGTTCACTCAAACTCATGTCCACAGAGTCGGTGATGCCATCCAGCCTTTTAGCTAACGAATAAAAACAGGGATACATGGAACACAAAGTAAAATTTAGGAAATATAGAAGTCAAGATAATTGGAATTTTTGTTTATTAGTTTGTTTACAGATAAAGGTGACAAATGAAGATGCTTTGTGAATTAAATCCTTCCTGGTCATTTCCCATATTCTTTGAGGAGGAAATGGTCTTATATTTAAGGGAAAAGATCTTGATCTGTAGACAGAAGTGAATTGAATTTTTTTGGTAATAAAACACCAGGATGGTCAAAATAAGGTCACCCTCAGATCTCTTGCCATCTGGCCATCTGTCCTGGAGTTCTGCCCTTTTAAAGGCAAATGGTTGGAGAAGAGAATTATGATTTTGATAACTGAATATGGAGCATGTCTAGAAAGTGAGCTGGCACAAATACAGAAGTATGTGTGTATTGTGTGTTAAGTTATTTCAGTCATGTTCGACTCTTTGTGACCCCATAGACTGTAGCCCTCCAGGCTCCTCTGTCCATGGGATTCTCCAGGCAAAAATACTGGAGTGGGTTGCCATGCCCTCCTCCAGGGGATCTTCCCAAGACAGGAACTGAACTCGTGTGTCTTATATCTCCTGCATTGACAGGTGGGTTCTTTACCACTAGCGCCACCATCACATCTGTAAAACATTTGATGCTTTTAAACATCCTTTTCCTATGAAAGTGTTAGTTGTTCAGTTGTGTCCAACTCTTTGCAACCCCCCTGGGAGGTAACCCACCAGGCTCTCCTGTCCATGTAATTCTCCAGGCAAGAATACTGGGGTGGGTTGCCATTTCCTTCTCCAGGGGATCTTCCCGACCCAGGCATCAAACTCAGGTCTCCTGCACTATAGGCAGATGCTTTACCATCTGAGCTCCCTGCTGTCATTTGGGCTATGGGAGGGTTCAGAGGTAGCATCCCCTGGTGCAGGGGAATGAAGGGAAACAGGCCCATAAGAAGCAAAGAATCTTATAGCCACACACTTTATAGTCTAAAGCGAGAGACAAAGTCAGGACTAGCCTTGTTTCCCGCACCATCTGCATGGCCCCAGGCATCAACTCAGGAGAGAGACCAGCCAACAGCAGTAGCTTTGAGGAGAATGTCGGACTTGGAAAAGCATTGGGAGAGACAGAGGAAGAGCATCATCTGGTGAAGAAAGGCTGGACGCCAAGACGTGTCTAAGCTGGGGATTACTGCCAGAGAGAATTAACGGACTTTGGCACCCACCTTCACTGATGAGGTCCACAGACTCTGGAAGGCACCCCCTCAATAACTCACACCACCTGCATGGACCAAAAAGTACACTAGCAATTTATTTATAATCAGAGTAATTATTTTCCCCAGGGACTGGAGGGCTTCTGTGCACACAGGGCTGGTGACAGTATGTGAGAGGGTAGATGTTCCCTGGAGTGGGCGCCCTACCCCTGCTCCAGTCGAGCTTCCCGACCCTGGAATCGAACCGGGATCTCCTACATTGCAGGTGGATTCTTTACCAGCTGAGCTACCAGGGAAGCCCAGTGTATTAATACATGCTTATATTCTATTCCTAGAATCAAGGTGTCTGGAAACTGGAGTATTTTAAGAAGGTTATTTGGGGACCATAGAATCAGATTGAACTTGGAGAACTAGATCACGGAAAATCCTATAAAATATATCTACACACCAGTCCTCTATCTCTGGTGAGTATCTCTACTAGCATCTCCCAGATGCCATATCCCTCTCTCCTGATAGGGCTGAAGGTACCAGACAATTCTGCCCTTTGGATTGCATATTGTAATGTTGACCCTATTACCCCTGTTTCCCTATTCAATGGCCCATTCATTCTTTAAGTACATTCACATTGTTCTGATTCCAGTCAGGATATTTAATGATCTTCTTGGTGCCACTCAGTCTTAAAAGGATCACAATGGACAGCCATGTGTCTGAGGGCTGGGGGTCCCAAGTACAGGAGAAGCGGCCCCAGTTGACCAGATCAAGTCTTGGAGATGAACTACAGCAATAAATGACTCAATATACATCAACATGTGATCTTCTCCTTGATAGATTCATTTTCCTTTGCACAAAGCAATGAGTCGCGTTGCCAGGGAACTGCTCTTCCACCCCACCGCCCATCTTCCTTACTACCAGCAAATTTCTAGCCACAGTTTAGGGGCCCACAAGGGCTGTAGCTGTAGAACAGATATATTTTCTCTTCTTTCCTTTCTCACTCATGGCTCACTCGGTCTGAACTTGCTTTGACCTTGAGATGACTCCATTGAGCCTCACCGTCCCATCTGCAGAAGGGGGCCTCAGACATGACCATCTCTAGATCCTCAGAAGTATTCCCTTGGGAAAAAGAATCCAAACTTAAGTAAGTTGGAATTGACTGTGGTTTCTGTTCTTTCTCTTTATTCTGTAGCTGCCAAGTCATTTTCTAGGTATTCAAAATTGATGAAAAGATATCTCTCTGGGTTTAATTTCAGTTGCTTTCTATGTATTTTATTATTATTATTATTATTACGCACTTACCCAGGGATCAGTCTATAGAACTGTCCCCCAGGCATGAGTGTCCTTTTAATTCTTAGAGGCTTGGCAACCCATGTAAAGTACTCCAAAGTACTTTAAAAGCACATTAAAAATGTGCATTTTGAGAACAGTTTGAAGTCATCCCCTCTTATGGTGGAAGAAAATATCTCTATTAAATTCTCCACAGACATGAAAATGAATCTCACTGTTAGAAAGAGACTTTCTATTCTTCCAGTCCTGACTCTGGACTTCAGAACCCACCCCAGGCATTGGAATCTCTCTCGGGCCCCAAGTATGAGCTTTATCTACCATCAGTTGGATCCTTCACATGGGGACTCAGATCCATTTACATGCCCTGGAGACCTTAGTAGATGTCTGGCCCAATTCACTGAGGACCCAAACGCAAGGGTTTGGGGTTCAAGCTCTGGGTGAATCAGATGTAGTTGGGTCCAGGTTCTAGCCTCTATGACCTCCTTGAACTTTAGTGCCTTCATCTACAAAACAGATGGCACCTGCCAAGTGGGGTTTGTGTGAGAAGTCCAGGCAGTAACACAGGCCAAGCACCAGCACAAGGCCTGGCCCCTAGGAAGCCCTTACATCAGTGGCAGACACTGTGATGATCACAGGAGGGAAAATGACAGATTCTTTATTCAACAGGAGTTAACCAAGAGTCTTACGTTCCGGGCTCTGCCCTGGGACACAGGCCAACTTCCTGCGTTTGCCTGGCAACAATCTTTCCAATTTCATCTCAGTCCTTATTTACTTCATCTTGGGCTTCCTTGACCTTCTGAGTAGTATGGACAACTCCTTCCTGTGGGATCCTCTATACCTTGCTCACAGCCAGATCGTAGATTTTTGTAAGGGTAGGACCATGTCTTATGTAACCTTGTACCACCAGCACTTAATCTGATGGCCATAATAAGGAAAGAAAGGTGTGAGGGAAGGAAGAGAGAAAGGGGAGGAGGGAGGAAAGAAGAAGGGAAGGAGGGAGACGGCATCACTTAATAGCCAATGATAATAAGAAAGCACCCTTCCTCTCGGCTGGTCACCGTGGCCCTTCTCACTGCCCCTACCTGGTAGAAGCTGGAGCTGTGGGAGGGGCAGGTGCCTGACCAAAAACGATTACCATGGCTTGACAATAAACGACCATTTTCCAGGTGTCAGACGATAGACGGGCTTCCCTGGTGGCTCAGATGGTAAAGAGTCTGCCTACAATGCAGGAGACCGGGGTTGGATCCCTGGGTCAGGAGCATCCCCTGGAGAAGGGACGGGCTACCCACTCCAGTATTCCCGCCTGGAGAATTCCATGGACAGAGGAGCCTGGAGGGCTACAGTTCACGAGGCCACAGAGTCGAGCACAACTGAGTGACTAACACGTTCACTTTTTCACTTTCAGAAGACAGCTGTTCCCTTCTGACATGAGAATTTAACGTCCCTTTTTTTCTCTTGAAAGACAAACACAACAGAGTATTCCAGAGTCGGAGCCTCTTGCTGAGCAGAGAGACCAGAACCAGGTGCCCGTCTCACTAACCTGGGGCGCCCAGCTCCTCTCCTGTTGAAAAGGGCCAGTGGGAGTATTTGGAGGAGGGAAGGGCAGGCGAGAGTCCCCCAGGGCAGACTGTAGCGGCCAGAGCTCCCTTGGAGACATCTGTCCTTCACTCCTGAGGTCACCTGCTTGACGTTCAATACTCCTCTGCAGCTGGAGAGACCACTGGGGAGTGGCGAGGATGAGGCGAACGTGCAAGTGGACTAACCAAAAACTTTCATTTACTCATTTATCCGACCATCCATCTAGTCACCCATTCACTCTACAAATGCTCTTGTTTTTTTGCCATCCTGCACGGCATGCGTGATCTTAACTGCTCAACCGGGGATCAACCCGTGCCCCCTGCAGTGGGTGCATGGAGTCTTAACCACTGGACCACCAGGGAAGTGCCTCTACAAATGTTCCCTGAGTGACTCATATGTGTTGGATGTACATGGATGCAAGACAAAGCCTTTGATAAAGAGCTCAAATTTCTCTGTGTGTCAAGTTCTCATCCGAAATGAGAAATCTGGATAGTTTCAGGGTTAGAGTTTCCTGTGACCCCAATTTTACAGTGTGATAAGTTCTCTCCATAAAAATAAACAACCACACAATTTTGCATGTTAGTTGAAGGGATTCGTAGACATGCTGAAGCCCATTCATGAATACCAGGTTAAAAATTTTTGAACTAGAATACTGTTCTATTGTCTTCTTACCAAAAATTCAATTCTTGATTCTACAATAAAGCTATCCCAACAGAGACTCCTTAACACATGGTACTTTCTGCTGCTGCTGCTGCTGCTGCTAAGTCACTTCAGTCGTGTCCGACTCTGTGTGACCCCATAGACGGAAGCCCACCAGCCTCCCCCTTCCCTGGCATTCTCCAGGCAAGAACACTGGAGTGGGTTGCCATTTCCTTCTCCAATGTATGAAAGTGAAAAGTGAAAGTGAAGTCGCTCAGTCGTGTCCGACCCTTAGCGACCCCACGGACTGCAGCCTACCAGGCTCCTCCATCCATGGGATTTTCTAGGCAAGAGTACTGGAGTGGCTTGCCATTGCCTTCTCCGATGGTACTTTCTAGCAGTCAGCAAAGATTTCAGTCTTGGAGGCAGACACTTTGTTTCAAAGCAAATCAAGGGAACCATTGTGGAGGAGAAATATCAGATGCACAGTCTGCTCAGCTCATCACCTTCTCCAGCCACCTGTGTCTGCAGCGTTAGTCACTCAGTTGTGTCCTATTCCTTGTGACCCCATGGACTGTAGCCCAGCAGGCTCCTCTGTCCACGGAATTCTCTAGGCAAGAATACTGGAGTGGGTTGTCATTTCCTTCTCCAAGGGAATCTTCCCAACCCAGGAATTGAACCCACATTGCAGGCAGACTATTTATCAACTGAGTCACCAGGAAAACCCATATCTACAGCTCATCTGGCTTAATCGGGAGTCGGTCTGGAGGCTGAAGCTTCTCTGATTGGCAGTTCCCAGTGCCTGGGCTCCTGCTACAGAGGTTTAGATTTTTCTATCTGTGGCTGGATCAGCCTTCCTAGCCCTATGTCTTCCTACCCAGACCTGTTCTTCCTCTTACTTCATCACTGTTCACCCAGATCTCAGACTAAGAACATCAGCTTAAGTGACCCATCGCCTGGCATATCTTTCCTTCTGGGCCCCACCTTCTGGCTGCAGATCAAAAGCCCCTTCACCCCTGTATACCAACTGCTAAGCAGGAGGACCCTGGCTGTTTGAGTGTTAGGTTCCCCAGCATCAACCCATCCGAGTTTCTCTGTCTGAAATGTCCCCTCTGTCTTGACTCTGACCCATCCTGCTTTTCCCACCCACATCTAGGACCCCTGGAAGTCACACAGCAAGTGAAGACTGGGGCAAGGCCAGCGTGAAGCAAAGGAGGCTCCCAGGCAACTGAGGAAGCACTGGTTCCTGGTGCTGACCTTGAACCCGCCTGATCTAGGGAGGGAGTTCCGCCTTAAACTTTGCAGGCTAAGCACCTCTCCTGCCACGCTCTGATCTCAGTCTTAACAAGGAAACCTCCTCAACCCAGAGCAGACCGAAGGCATCCTGGAGAGTTTCCTTAATTTCTGTTTTTAATTTCTGGAAGGGACCACACAATCATATTATAATCCTACTGCCAAGAGGGAAAATTCATGGGGAAGAGGAAAGTACTTTATATCAAGTTCAGCAGGTTTTGTGGCTGGTGATTAATCCCTTTGTGAAAAATGGCAATTTTAACACTGACATGAGTAATCACACCTTTTCTTTCCACGCAGTTTAGCATTTCCTGCTGTAATAATTCAGGCCTAATACCTCATTCAAGGAAGCAGAAGTGTCAGCATGCTATTCGTTTTCTCCTCATTGACCTATTTGTGTCTTCATATGCTCGGGCTGAAGCGGCCACATTGTGGGCGCGCATTCGTGATTCATGCTGGACATCCACTGAAATTCTGAAAGGGCATTGCCAAGAAGGACCTCCTTCAAAGGACAATTCCTCAACTTGGTGACAACTCAATGACCCAGCAACTCGGTCATGATCTCTTGAGCTGGGAAGTCCCCCGATTGTAGATTTTCAAGGCCGCTGTCTACAGAAAGGTTGGAAGAAAGGAGAAGTCCAGGCTCAAGTCTCTGGGGTTCTCATCCCAGTTCTGTTGTCTAATTTTGCTAAACTTTTTGACCTCCCTGGGCTTGCGTTTTCTCATCTGTGCTAAGAGAAGCCTGGATGAGGGCTGGATCAGGAAAGGCAGTTTCAGCTTTAGAATGTTATGGTGCTACTTGGTGTGACTCCTGGGGTTTTAAGTTATTTTTGAGAGTTCCTTGAACTCTTTCCCACCTCGACTCTCTGGAGGACTTGGACAGTGGCAGTGGGAGTCTCAGTTCATGCCCACAGTACCTTTCTGGCTTGTCATGGAGCTCGAGGGAGGTGGAGAGAAGGGTTCTACTGTGCTTTGATCTCTTGACCTGTATTCTAAGCCTTTCCCTTGCTCCCTCGGGGACTCTTCAGGCTCTCAAACCAGCTTCCCCTCTGCCGAGCTGCCAACTCATGCTCCCTGATGGAGGCCTCTTAAGCAGCCCACCAGCAACATCTCCTTCCCACTGAGGTTTCTGACTCACAGCTGCAGCAATGCCTGGCACCCTCAGAACACATCTTGCAAACTGCACTGGGGGCTGCCTCTCTGGTTTGCCCCTCTGGATACCAGATCCAAGACGACAGCCAGAACTGAGCTCCTCACTGGGTAGAGAGCATCTATTAATAATTGGGAGAGCTTTCTAACACAGACTTTGTTTTCTTTTAATATATATTTTTATATGTCTGTACATGTATATATATATATATTTCATGTATATGTTATATATGTCACATATGACTAATACTTGGAGTACTGTTCAATTCTGTCAGTATAATTGGTTCATTCATATCTGGGCGTTTAAATAAAATTAAGATTGTGAACTTTTACTCTGAAGGATATATTCAGGATAAATTCTGACACTTTTCACTGAACATGGTTTTTATGACTATCTTTGGAAAACAACAAAGATAGGACTGGGTGGCAAATATGTTCTTTTCTCTCATCTACCAACATCAGTTGATTTATAGTGACTTCCTTGTGGCGATGTTGAAAATAATTGTGAGACAGTGACTTGACAAGGAGTGCCTAATGGATGAGCAATGTCTGCTTTGAGTAAGGAGGGGGCTGGGCAGCGTGGGTATCACTTATGTGCCATCCTTGGGCGACATCTTTCCAGCCGCTGCCTTAGCTCATCCTCCTGCCTGATTCAAGGTGTGATGCTCAATGAACACGAGTGATGTCCAGGATGGAGGAATGTCCCACAAAGTAGGATCATTTCAGTGATAAACATCCAAAGAGAATAAGCTATAGCCTTGATTCTGGGGCTTTGCTTCTATTATCAACATACCTGGTGAATCCAGTTAAAACTGAAGTCATTTTCAGTTCAGTTCAGTTCATTTCAGTTCAGTCGCTCAGTCGTGTCCAACTCTTTGCGACCCCATGAATCACAGCACGCCAGGCCTCCCTGTCCATCACCAACTCCCGGAGTTCACTCAAACTCATGTCCATCGAGTCGGTGATGCCATCCAGCCATCTCATTCTCTGTCGTCCCCATCTCCTCCCAGCCCCAATCCCTCCCAGCATCAGACTCTTTTCCAGTGAGTCAACTCGTCGCATGAGGTGGCCAAAGTATTGGAGTTTCAGCTTTAGCATAAGTCCTTCCAATTTTAGTGGAGGGCAAAAAATCTAACTGGGCTTCCCTGGTAGCTCAGTGGTAAAGAACTCACCTGCCAATTCAGAAGACCCAGGTTCAATCCGTGGGCCAGGAAGATTCCCTGGAGAAGGAAATGGCAACCTGCTGCAGTATTCTTTCCTGGAAAATCCCATAGACAAAGGTGCCTCGTGGGCTGCAGTCCGTGGGGTTGCAAAAGAGTTGGACATGACTTAGTGACTAAAACAGCAACAGTGATGACAAGAAAGTTCACAGAGAAGGAAATTGAGGTCCTATACAATCTGCTGCACATTTGATACAAATCACCATATACATGGTAAATAACAGATAATCATTTATTCCTTACTAAGAAAATGGCAAACTCTAACCCGGAGAAGGCAATGGCAAGCCACTCCAGTATTCTTGCCTAAAAAATCTCATGGACGGCGGAGCCTGGTCGGCTGCCGTCTATGGGGTCGCACAGAGTCGGACACGACTGAAGCGACTTAGCAGCAGCAGCAGCAGCAACCCAGGCAGGACTACAGTAAACCTCCCTGGCTAGTTCTGTGTGTGGCCTATTGAGATGTCTCTATCGTGCTCTTCCCACCCTCTCCCTCCTTGCCTCCCAGCGCCCTCCCCACCTCTCCATACTAGAATGGGGTCTTCCTTCCATAAGCGCTGAGAGCAGACCAAATGCTAAGAACTCTGTTTCTCCATCTGCTCTTGCTTTCAACTTTAAGGAGAGAGTTGTTGGTCGTAATCCTAGAGCTGTAGGTATCTGCCTCTTTAACTGATAACTATTCGAAATTGAAAGGGATTTCTTTTGCTTCAGATACAGAAAAATGTCCCCTCTTCCCTCCCCTATTTCCCTCAGTCTTGGAAATCCACCCGCCATGTGCATCACAGTGCTTTGTCTTTGCTCTGATCACCGTGTGATCTGGCTTATCCCGTGGCCTTGGGAGGGATTCACTGGGTACGAGAGAGGACATTATTTTAAGTTAAACAGGAAGTGGAAAAGCCTCTAAAACATACACACGTAACGATATTTTCCAGAGGTCAACATCAAATGCTCAGCTCTTTCTGGCACTGCAGGAAAACAGTCAGTGGTTCAACTGTACTGAGAATTTAAAATCCTCACCATTCTTAAGATCTTGCTTTAATGAAAAAGTAGGCTGGGCACCTGACCAGAGGTGCCAGGTTGTCTGGGGGGAGGACAATCCCAATTTTGACCTGGGTCATAAGTGGGCCCGTTTCAGGAAGCAAGGAATAGATAGAAGCTCATAAAGGCAGGTCAGAGAGAATAGGATGTATTTTAGCAAGCCTGACGAAGCAGGGGATGTTCACTGAATATTCAGTGCATTTCAAGCAACCTGAAACTTCTGTGCCCACTCAGATTTCATGTTCGTGATGCTAGTAAGCCAGCGCTGCCTGACTCTGTGCCCACACCTCCTACACACGGAATTCCTCCAGTCCCTCTCCTTTTGTTTTCCTGTCTCCCAGTGCTTTCTCTGGAATGCATCCTCTTGTGCACCTCACCACCTCGCTCAGCTGTGCCACACAAAAGCCGCAGTCCAAATGTCCTCTTTGGAAGTGACCGGGGAACGAACGATGCAGTGTGGACTCCAAAGGCTAGGATCTTCCAGCTTTAGCCCTCCCTAAGAGCATCTCTGTTTGTCAGCTTCTGCCTATCCTCTTCCTTGTCATGGTCCCTGCTCTGGTTTATTTCACACCAGTTCCCTTTCAGGTTGGATTAGTCAGTCTTCTCTGCCCTGTGCTAAATTCATTAGTCATGAAACGAAGATAACATCATCTATTAACTCTATTACTGAACACCATTCTGAGTCCTTTGGGGGTTAAACTACATACAACATAGCCCTCAATTTCACCCTCATACCCTCCATGAAACTTGCACCTGTGAAATGACAGGGAATCATGTATTTCATTAGAACTTCCCTGGTGGCTCAGGCAGTAAAGAATTTGCCTGCAACGCAGGAGACCTGCGTTCTATCCCTGGGTCAGGAAGATCCCCTAGAGAAGGAGACGGCAACCCACTCCAGTGTTCTTGCCTGGAGAGTTCCATGGACAGAGGAGCCTCGTGGGCTAGAGTCACAAAGAGCCAATCACGACTGAGTGACTAACATAACACACATGTAGTTCAAAATATTTGCAAATGCTCAGCACAGTATCTGGTACATTTTAGATGCTGTACGAGACATACTTGTTAGACAAGTAGACGAATGTTTGATTGTGTCGTTAAGCACAGAGGGGCTAGGGGAGTTCAGATAAGGCCTGATGATGTAGCCTGGAGACGTCAGATGTCAGAGAGAGTTCCAATAAAGGCAGGACAGGAAGGTGCTGGGAGGTCTGTTAGGCTCCACCTGAGCAGTCCGAGGGAGGCAGGCCGAGCAGGCTAAATGGGAGCCTGTGGTTCTCTGGATGAAAGCTGCTTCTTAAGAGTTGGCTGGTATGGTGCTGACTGCTGCTGTCATTACAGCTAAATTTACTCTAAACAGAAAGCTATAACTATCTCAATGAGCGCTGAAGAGCAGCTTAGTCATCGCGGTCACCAAATGTCGTCATATACATTAAGGGCATCTATGTGTCCGGAAATGTCCCAGCCACACTTTTAAATGCACAGCCTCTGGTTAGCTTTGTCATTTGGGCTTTTGGATTTGAAAACAGACATACAAAGGAAACAATCTGATCTTAGGGAAAAAGGAAAATTTACCCTTGACATCTCACTGAACTGGATTTTTGCTGTTACATATTATAGAGACTTGTAGCTGGGAAATGTCAAGTCACTCACTTGACAATTACATAACATTAACGCAACAGGCATAAATCGGTGAGAAGAGGGAGGCAAATTTAAGAACTAATTGCAATTACTTATCTAAGTATAACTGCGCAAAGTGCACGAAGGAACAGGGCAGGGTACTAAGGAGCAGAGAATGGGGGATCTGACCTAGGATGGGGCAGGGATGCAGGTTTCCTTAAGTATTTGAATATTTAGAAGGAGGAGGAAGAGGCAGGTGAACAGTTGTATGGGGATGATCTGGGGTTAAGCTGGGAAAAGACCCACTTTCCCCCGGGTTTGAAGTGCATATTTTACTAAGTTACAATTCCTTACAGTAAACTCCTGTGGCTTGAGAGGCTGGCTATGCAGATAATATGGTGATCACAGTGGCTGCCCCTGAAGTGAGAGGAAGCACACCAGCTTTTACAGTTGTCTCTCGGTGTCCAGGGAGGGTTGGTCCCAACTCCCATCCGCTGTGAATCCCAAACTCTGGGGGTGCTCAAGTCCCTTATATAATTAGGTATAGTGCAGTCGGCCCTTGGTGTCCTCCGGTTACCCATCTGAGGGTTTGGATCCGCAGTAGGTTGAATCCACAGATGCGAAACCCATGGATGTAAAGGGTTGATTTACTCTGTTCTTTTACTCTGGGTACCAGGGTGGGACTCAGTAGCAGAGTGTTCTATTGTTTTGCTCTGACTCTCAGAGTTGTGTCAAGTAGAACACAGGCATACATGGACACACACACACAGACACACAAAAGGCAGTAAGTATTCAGATCTTCTCTGCTGTTACTTTTCAAACGTCTGCATGCTCAAGGTTCTGAGCGTGGCTTCCTACTGCCTGCACTGAGCTATCTCACAGCAACCTCACTTCCTGCCTGGTCAGTGCCCCCCAGTCCCTCCATTACCTCTGTTCTCTCCTTCCAAGCAGTTTCATACCAAGTGTCCTTCCCTCAACCCCAGAGTTCTGACTTCTCAATACAGATGTTGAGCTTATTGGCACTTACGCTTCATTCTATAACATGTGATGAAGCTAGCGGAGCCAGTGCTGACAGTATTTCTATTTTGCCAAAGCTGGTGACCTGACCACGAACAGAGAAGGACTGATAGTAGCAATCTTGAATGTGAACTTGAACTTCAGAAGAACCGAGAGAACCTGAAAGGTCTGAAATGTGTTTATAGGTGGCTTCCCAGGTGGCAACAGTGGTAAAAAGTCTGCAGGAGACTCAAGAGATGTGGGTTCAATCCCTGGGTCAGGAAGATCCTCTGGAGGAGGAAATGGCAATTCACAGTAGTATTCTTTCCTGGAAAATTCCATGGACAGAGGGACCTGGTGGACTACAATCCATGGGGTCGCAGAGTTGGACACGACAGAGCATGCACACCAGATTAGGTAGAAATAGGACACCAGAGTTCTGAGCATAAAGGGAAGAGGGCTGTTTCTGCTGATTCTCACCAACTCTGATCCAGCCTCCCCAGGCTCCTCAGGAGGGTGTTGGGAGTGCGGCTGTCGCAGCCTGAACTGGGCAAGAGGAGGAGGGTGGGAGTCGTGGACATGTTGTCACGGGCTTCCACCACGCATGGCTGTAAAAGTCATCTGACCACCAGATTCTCTCACTGAGGAGTAAAATGCCCATAAAAAGGAAACTGCAGAAGTAAATCTGGTGGGTGGAGAATGACCATCTACGCTGTGCCGAGAGCAAGCTCAGGTGGAACTTTTCTCTGAGGAGGGATCCAGTGGAAAGACATTATGCTGGTCTCCCGCCTCGTCCGTCACATCATCAAAGATCAACTGGAACAAATTGCACAGATGTCACATGTAGACACGGGCTTCCCTGACAGCTCAGCGGGTGAAGAATCTGCCTGCAGTGTGGGAAACCCCGCTTCAATCCCTGGGTGGGGAAGATCCCCTGGAGAAGGGATAGGCAACCCACTCCAGTATTCTGGGGCTTCCCTTGTGGCTCAGCCGGTAAAGAATCCGCTTGCAATGAGGGAGACCTGGGTTTGATCCCTGGGTTGGGAAGATCCCCTGGAGAAGGGAAAGATTACCCACTCCTGTATTCTGACCTGGAGAATTCCACGGACTGTATAGTCCAGGGGGTCACAGAGAGTCGGACACGACTGAGCAACTTTCACTTTCACTTTTTCACGTGCAGAAGACAGACTCCAGCCCTAGAAATGAGACTGCACATTGCCTTCTGGGATTTTACACAAAATGGTAATATTCTCTAGGCTTTGGTTCTTCTCTTTGTAAAATGGAACACGGACTTCTGACTCCTGAAAAGAGAGATGAAGTACTTTTTGTGACCCGGAAGACAAGGCTGTGAGACTGCATTTTTACAGCTACACATTCAAGAAGTTGTTGGTTGGCAGAGAGAGGGGGATGGGGTGAGGGCGGGACTGGTTGATTTACCATTTCAGTCTCTCTGGAGTGGAACAGATTTTATTGCTCCTCCATCCATAGGATTCTCCAGGCAAGAATACTAGAGTGGGTTGCCATGCCCTTGTCCAGGGGATCTTCCTGACCCAGGAACTGAACACACATCTCTTATGTCTCCTTCACTGGCAGGCATGTTCTTTACCACAGTGATACCTGGGAAGCCCCAGTAGGCAGAACAGTGTCCCCTGAAACATGCCCACACTGTAATACTGACAATAATGGGGCAGCATCCTTAAGAAGCAACAAATCCAGCAGGCAGATTGGGGCTCCGGAAGGATGTCTCCAAGGGAAAAGAATGAAACTTATGGTGGATATGTTTGGGTATCTTGAAAGGAGATCTGTACTTTCTGACAGAGTAAGGGGATAAATTTGAGATACAGACGTAGGAAACTGGGCAAGAAAAGAATAATATGAAAAATTATTAACTCTAGGAACATCGTATTAATAGTTGAACAAGAAAGCAAAGGCAACTGTAAAGTATTAAATGGCCCATCTGAGAAGTTTCATGAAATCATAATAATGCGATGCCTGGGTATTGATGTAGCCATAATTCATGATACTGTTTTGGGAAAATGGGAGTTTGCATGTCAAGTGCCAAGCAGGAGATGTGAGTTCGATCCCTGGGTCGGGAAGATCCCCTGGAGAAGGAAACGGCAACCCAGTCCAGTGTTCTTGCCTGGGAAGCCCCATGGACAGAGGAGCCTGGTGGGCTACAGTTCACGGGGTTGCAAAGAGTCGACACGACTTAGTGATTGAGAATGAGCAAAGACACAAGGAACTCCTTTGCTGAGCAAAGAGTAAAAGCCTTTCTGAGTCATCATCCAATGACAAAGTGACCTTGGAGCCACTCAGTGGAACAGGCAAGAATGGGGCATTCAGGGTGGACCTGGGAGCCAGGCCGAAGAGCGGCACCAGGATGAAGCAGCAGCAGCTGTGCTCAGAGGCAAGGGGTTCAGGTGGGTGAGAGCCTCCCCAGGGCCCAGTGAGCAGGGGCAGGAGAAAGAGAAGTTTCCAGAGTCTGAGTCACATCACTTAGGGACCAGCCTAGTAGCCTTACCATTATAGCGACGAGGTCACTCCTTCAGACTTTGCCCTGCTCCATCTTTTGGGCCAAGAGGGTCAGCATCACAGACATTTGTAAGTACTGACTTCTCCGATCTCCTCATTCCCTGGATTTCCCACACACCCCCAACCCCCCACCAGCTCAGTCTCCCAGGAGCCCTCCCCACCTGGAGACAGTTTGCACTAACCCTTTCCTTTCCGAGCCCATAGCACCCTGGGGTATCCCAGCTGTGAGCACCCACAAGGACAGGAAGCTGGTTTCACCCCAAGTCTTCCCTCGTGCCTATCTCACTTCCCCAGTAGATGGTTGTGGAAAGAATGGGTGGGTGATTTGTGAACCGTTCCCCCTCTCCCATTGTCAGACCCAGGTACATGGGGCGGGTGCCACCCAGGCCGGAGTGCAGTACACCTTCTCCATCACCTTGCTCCTCTGGGCTCCAGTCTAACTCTGTCCATGGAGGAGAGTCATCAGAGCCTGGGCAACCGTGGACGGCCGGGAAGATATGGGCAGCATCAGAAGGAGACAATGTCACATTCCCTTCTCACATTCCAGGAAACAGGAATAAATATAAACATCCTAGATGTTTGCCCTGTTGCCCTGTCTCTGATAACTGTCTTAGCAGACAGAAAGCTGTATGTCTCTTGATTTCCAGAAGTCTTCCTGCCCTGGCCTTCTGTGCTGCTAAGATACTTATCAGACCACCCTCTTCACCCCAAAGCTTCCTTCAGCCTGAGAGTTTTGAGTGTTATGGTTTTTTTCGGGTACCTCAGGGAACAGAGAAGTCAGGGAGAAATTGGTGGGTACCCCAACCACAGATCCCTGGAGCCTTGGGCTTACTGATCCCTGACTATCACTTCTGCCAGAAACGGAGGCATGGCTCCAAAAATAATCTCGGAGGCAGGGGGCAGAGCTGGGATGGGAGCTGAGAAGCTAGCTCAGAATTCAGCCTCAGCCCAACCCCTGCGGGGAGAGGAAGCCCGCCCCCTCTGCCCTTGCTTCCCCTGGTCCAGTGGAGATTAACAAGGTTCGCTATGACTCACCCTGTGAGTCAGACCGGGGGAGAAAAACAAGCACGTCAAAGTCTGAGTTTCAGATGTGAAAAGATTCAGCAGCCTGATCTGTGACCAAAATTGTTGATTTGAAGAGCTGGAGAGAAAATTGCCAAGTTCTCTCTCCTTTCCCTGTCCAAAGGCCGAGCCTTCTGGAGACCAGCTGGGTAAAGGCCCATCTGGAAGGAGAAAGACTGTGGACAACCTCCAGCCTCTCCAAACAGGCGGTACCAGGGAGGAAGACCCGCTCAGGCCTGCAGTTAGGGTGTGAAGCAGATACTGTTTCTCTGGGCTCCCCTTCACATCCCCCGCTCTCCTTTGGGCACTAACATCCCCATCCTTTTCCAGGTGTCACTTGACTGTGTTCTTGATTTCTGCCTCCCGAGTTCCATGGTCCTCAAACTTGGCTGCACCTTGGAATCTTCTGAAGAGGTTAAGATATCCTGATGCCCGGCTCTGCCCCTGAGGCCCCGGCATGGGGATTTTTCCAAGCAACCTGGGTGATTCTAATGCACAACCAAGCTTATGCATCTTGTCCCTCAGCCAATGCATAAACAGTCCATAAGAATTTGCATTCAGACCTTTCATCTATAAGAGTCTAATGGCATGCTCTGTCCTAAATTAAAGAATTTCATGCTCCAGAGAGATTTTTCCGTGGGCTGTGAAGTCTTCTTTTAAATTCTATTGCATCAGATATCGGTACTAAAGATAAACGGGTTATGGTTGACTGAGGATACTTTAGGTCTGAAAGCAGAGTGAAACGCAGAGGGCAGCTCACTACTCTCTAGCGTTCTTCTCTTAATTCTCTTTCTTCCCCTCCCTTTTTTCTTCCCCCAAACCCCCTCCTGCCAGGGAACCAGAGCCCATTCTAATGGAGCCCTCTCTCCTTCCCTGAATGTCCCCCCAACATCCCGCTACCTGAGACCCAGAAGGGAGTCACAGTGGGATCTTCCGCTAGAGACCCCAACCTCATGATCCAGAAAGTTCCTTCCACACCGTCCATTCTTCCAGGCATCAGATGCTCAAGGGCTCTCCGTTCTGAAGCAGCAGCAAGAGTCAGGGGGCATGGCTATGTGACACCTGGGTCCCTCAGGGGGGAGGGCAGAGTAGCAGTTCTCTGCTTTTTTAAAGTGATCTCAGGACTCCTTGACCTGCTTCAAAGGGAAGCTTTTGTTGATGTGGGGGCTATATCGATTGATATAACATTAGAAATGAAATAGCAAACACTGTTCAATAACATATAATACATTTCAAATTAATACATCTTATGAAAAGAGCTATATTTTCTTTTTTAAAAAATGTAGTGAGAAGAGTGGCATTGTTCTACTTTGGGCAAATCTCTTTTCTACCTGGCTTAACAGAAGATAGCTGGGGTCTCATACCTTCTCCTATATTCAGCCTGTTTCAATTTGTACATTATTCAGCAGCCTCTGGCAAACAACACTGGAAATTGATGAGAGAATAAGAGTGCAAAAGCAAACAATGTCTCCATCTTATGAAATTCATTTTGACCCTGTGGGTCCTCTAAATGTATCTCAGGTACTCTCAAGGGTATTTGGGCCAACCTACTCATTGTGAGTACAATCCTACAATCATCTATGATCAAGAAAGCTACTGCGGGGGTGATGATTGAACAGGTCACAGGGCCAGGAATAAGCATTAACTTGGTACCTGAGGGTAGATCCCAGAGGACAGGAAAAAATAAAATAGAAACTGAATTGACAGAGTGCAAGCAATAGGTGTCAGTGTCACGTATGTGTCTTTCATATCAGTTTCTGAGTCTCTGTGCAACACTCTTGTTCACATTAACTTGGGTTCAGGGCCGTGTTGAATAGCTAACACTGAGGATGAAGCTCTGAGACAGATATTCTAGAAATCCTGCGGTCCCAGCCCTGCCACTGGCTATGTGAACTGATGTAAGCAGTTTTGGTTTCAGTTTCCACCTCTAAACAGTTGATTTCCACAAACCTCTTTTCATTTTAACATCCTTTGGTTATCTGTTGACAACTTTTTAAAAAGCGAGGGGAGGGTCATGGCATTCTTGAAAAAATTTCAGCTGAATTAAACAAGTAAATAATTAGATGGCAGAAAAATAAGAAGGAAGTAAAACTGAACGTTTGCTAAGTTCTGGGTAGACAGTAACTTCTGAAAACTAAAAATCATTTAGAAAGTACAAAGCCTATTAAAAAGAAAGTAAAACTGACCCACGATATTTTGGTGTATTTCCTTCTGAGCATTCCTTTTCCAGATCGTACTACACACAGAATTTAATATTATGATTCCCTTAGGTAAACAGTTTTGCTAAATATTTAGGTAAAATTTGTTGTAATTTTCATTTGGATGCATAACATTCAACCATATGAATATACTATATTTTACTTAACAATGCCCTTATTTTTTGAGATCTGAGAAGTTATATTAGTGTCACGAAATTATGGGTGATTTTGTTTTTATTTTGTTTTAATTTTTTAATTTGCTCTACTGTGATTTGACATTATTCTTATCATCAAATGTAACTTTAAGGCTTCCTAGGTGGCTCGAGCAATAAAGAACCCGCCTACCAATGCAGGAGACATAAGAGACACAGTTTCTACCCCCAGGTCAGGAAGATCCCCTGGAGGAGGGCATGGCAACCCACTCCAGTATTCTTGTCTGGAGAATCCCATGGACAGCGGAGCCCAGCAGGTCCATGAGGTCTCAGAGAGTCCAACATGATTGAAGCGACTTGGTCCACAAGGTGAGGATGTATTTTTTTCCCCACCATGGGAAGTATAGTGATTGTTTATACAAGATATCGTATTCTTTGAAGAGTCTGGTTTTATTGCAGATTTTTCTCAACTCTCAACAGACTCTTGACTTCACAGGACTGCAGTTGCAAAGGCGCGGCTAGCATTCCAAATAGGACCGTCAGCCAGCTTACCTGCCTGTGGCGACTCATAACTGCTTGCCCCTACTCGGATAACGGCTTGTCATTTCAGCCAGCACAGTCCCCGACTTGCAGCAACTTGACTGGAATTCACTTTTCCTGTTGGTTTTTTTTAAGGTGCTCCTCCTAGTTCCAGGAAGGTAACTCAGAAATCATCACCCTTTGCCTTTTCCCACAGTGCCGTTAAACAGGGACGGGCAAGAAATGGCCGAGTCTGACAGGAGCCAGCACAGGACAGAGAAAGGTCCCTCTTGGCCATTCATCCCTGACAGCGCGGTCAGTGTCCCAGGAATGTCACGTGGGCCTCTCTCCAGACCTGAGGATGAGCTGAGCTGCTGACAAGTGAAAATGTTATGGAACAAAATGTCCTACACAATTGAGATTTATCTGTTAACACACGGATACTGGACACACTGGGGAGGCCAAAGAAAGAGTTCTGTCTGCTGAACTGTCCCCACAGCCACCTTCATCCCAACAGCACCGGCTGCCAACACGTTGTGTCTCTGGTTCCTTTTCCCTTTCTGCAATTTCGCAACCCCAAAATTGCCTTGGTAGAACTTAAATGTTCTGAGTGAAATGGTCTTCCCAATAATTCTAGTCTCTTTTAGTGAGAAATACTATATAAAGATTTGGGCTTCCCTGGTAACTCTGTCGGTGAAGAATCCACCTGCCAAGGTTGGGAAGATCCCCTTGAGAAGGGCAAGGCAACACACTCCAGTATCCTTGCCTGGAGAATCCCATGGACAGAGGAGCCTGGTGAGCTGCAGTCCATGGGGTTGCAAAGAGTCAGACATGACTGAGTGACTAAGCACATACACATATTTACGTCATAAAGTACCACAAACTGGATGGCTTAAGACAGTAAAAATCTTACTTCATGTTCTTGAGGCCAGAGGTCCAAAATCAAGGTGTCCGAAGGGCTCTCTTCCTCGGAAGGAGACATTTTGGCTTGTTCCTCCCTCTGGAAATGTAAGTGTTCCGTGACTGGGAGACAACTGTCTTCATATCATTGTCCCTCTGTGCGTGCCTCTCTCTGTCCAAACGTCCCCTTTTTGTTAGGACACCAGTCACACTGGATTAGGGCCCACCCTAATGACCTCAGTTTAATTCAATTAGCTCTGTAAAGGCCTGGTCTCCAAACAAGGTCACATTCTGAGGGACTAATGGGGTTGGGACTTCAATATATCTCTTCAGGGACATAATTCAACACATACCAATACCTAAATCTCGGAACCAGAGTTGGAACTCAGAGCCGCCACATGGCTTCCTCAGGCCCACATTTTTCTCAGAGGAGTTAAGAGCTGGGATGTGTGGAGATTCTCTGGAAGCCGATTCGCCTCACAGTGATAACTTGCAGCAGTAGGTTTAGCTCTAAATGAAGAGCACTTCTTAGCCAAGTATTTTACTGGCTATTGCTGGTGTGGCCCAGTGCAGGCTGCAGAATAAACCTGAGGGCTTAGCATGTTTTTTCTCACAGAGCTCTGGAACAGCAGGCTGACTTTTTCTCTCTGAGCCTGAGGAGAGGCAGTGTTTTTGGACAGGGCAAGCCCGGGACTACACACCCTGCTAGGGAGACGCCACAGGCAGGGCTTCCTCTGCTCCAGGTCTCCAGCCCTTGATGCAAAGACTCTCTGGGTTGAGGGAGTGACTGTGGCGGGGCTCCATGATGGCGTGCTCAGTGAGAACAACTGTTCTCATTCCTTGGAGAGTCCTCACCAAGCCTCAGGCAAGTGACTGGCTGGTGAACACAGCATTGCGTGTCCGGCATCTACTTCAGTCTAAGTGGGTCTAACTAGCAACTGAAGGGTGCTTAATGTGGGATTAAGACAACATTTCTGGGTGGCTGGAAATCACTCATTTGAGATTCTGCTGTGATGTGAGCTCCACCAACCCACTGTTTCCTTCAGACAGACCAGGCCAAATAAAATATTATTCCTTTCTATCTCTGCCCCCTTGATGCTATTTCTCACCAATTAAATCTTTATATAATGTGTTTATATATTTACTTATATGCTGTATAAATATTAATATGTGTTAACTGTATATATGTTATAGGTACATACAATGGGGCTGTATTATATGTATAAATATATAAATTCAGTTATGTTAAACCATTATATAATGTGCCTATTAACATAGATTTATGATTACTTTTCGGAGAAGGCAATGGCACCCCACTCCAGTACTCTTGCCTGGAAAATCCCATGGACAGAGGAGCCTGGAAGGCTGCTGTCCATGGGGTCGCTGAGGGTCAGACACAACTGAGCGACTTCACTTTCACTTTTCACTTTCATGCATTGGAGAAGGAAATGGCAACCCACTCCAGTGTTCTTGCCTGGAGAATCCCAGGGACGGGGGAGCCTGGTGGGCTGCTGTCTATGGGGTCGCACAGAGTTGGACACGACTGATGTGACTTAGCAGCAGCATGATTACTTTTTGTGCATTTTCATTTATTCATTTGTTTTTGGCTTATAAACATCAGAAATTTATTCTTATGATCTGGGGGCTGGAAGTTGGAGGTCAGGGTGCCAGCATGGTAGGGTTCTACTGAAGGCCCTTTTCAGGTTGCAGACTGCCAATGTCTCTTGTATCCTTACACGGTGAAGGGTCAGGGAGCTTTCTGGGGCCTCTTTTATTTTGTTTAAACTTTGTAGTTGGAGGGTAATTGTTCATAACGCTGTGCTGGTTTCTGCAGTACAACAACGTGAATCAGCCATACGTATACATAAATCCCATCCCTCTTGATCCTCCCTCTCACCTCTTCCCCACCCCACCGCTCCAGGTCATTACAGAGCACCGAGCCAAGCATCCTGTGTTACACAGCGGGTTCCACCAGATATCGATTACATTTTACACATGGTGGTCTATGTATGTCAATGCAACTCAATTTGTCCCACCATCTCCTTTTCCTGTTGTGTCCACAAGTCCATTCTCTACGTCTGTGTCTCTATTCCTGCCCTGAAAATAGGTTCATCAGTACCATTTTTCTAGATTCCATTTCTGTTATCCTCTTTCCGAATTATTTCACTCTGTATAACAGGCTCTAGGTTCATTCACCCCAGTTCAACTAACCCAAACGTGTTCCTTTTTACCACTGAGTATCACACCTTCTTTACCCATTCATCTGTCAATGAACATCTAGGTTGCTTCCATGTATTTTCCTTTAAATCTGTAATGTTTTACTATATTATTCTGCTGTTTTAGAAAGTAATTCCTGCTCCAGATAGAAAATGTGAGAAGTCATTATTCTTCATTTCCATGAGATGAGCATGAAGTCAAGTGAAGTGAAGTTGCTCAGTCGTGTCTGACTCTTTGCAACCCAAAGGACTGTAGCCTACCAGGCTTCTCCATCCATGGGATTTTCCAGGCAAGAGTACTGGAGTGGGTTGCCATTTCATTCACCGGGGATCTTTCCGACCCAGGGATCAAACCCGGGTCTCCCGCATTGTAGGCAGACACTTTACCCTCTGAGCCACCAGGGATGAGCATATATATTATTAAATATTAACAAATGTGAGTGGCACAAGGAAGGGACTCTGATATTCATTGGTGCCTCCTAAACACCTGGGCAGGGAGGCCTGGCGTGCTGTGATTCATGGGGTCGCAAAGAGTCAGACACGACTGAGCGACTGAACTGAACTGAACTGAAACACCTGGGCACCATCCCAGGAAACCGCTACTGAATTTCGTCCTTCCACAGCTCCTACAAGCTGTGTGTATTATATCCATTCTCTGGATGAGGAAATGGAATCTCAGAGGAGGTCAGCTGCCAGCCAGCCTCCACACATGCTGTGTTATTTTCAGATCCAGTTCTAAGCACACCTTTTCTCAGAAATCCTCCCTAGTAAACCCTTTCTGTTTACCTTTCCCAGGACATCTTTGTCCTCGTATGCATCATTCCCCATGTCTAGTGTACCATTTAAATGTGTGATTTTTTAAAACTTCTATTTTAGGGAGAGGGTAAAGGTGGGATGATTGGGGAGAACGGCATTGTAGCATGTATTTTATCATAAGTGACCAGTCCAGGTTCGACACATGATACAGGATGATTGGCGCTGGTGCACAGGGATGACCTGGAGGGAGGATTTGGGGAAGAGGGAGGTGGGAGGGGGGTTCAAGAAAGGGAACACATGTACACCCGGGGCGGATTCATGTCAATGTATGGCAAAACCAACCAATATATTAATGTAAGATAATTTGCCTCCAATAAAATGAATTAAAAAAAAAAAACTTCTATTTTAATACATTGATTCATATCCCCACCTCTACTGAAAGTTTCCAAGTGTGGGGATACAGCATTTACTCTACAATGTTATGAATATAGCAAGATTATTAAATAAATATTGAAACACTGACGAGCTGACTCCTCAAGAGATGTTTATCTTGGAGCGTGTGCGTCAGGTTTCTCTTGACTTGAGGGTTCAGAGGCACTAAACGAAGGCATTTCTTGACCTTTCTGGTCATAGACTTCCTTCCCCAATAACAGGCTTGATTTCCCAAACTTTGGGGAAGAAAGCTCTATTTCACAAGGAAGTGATAGTGGAGGCATGTGAAGTCTTCTTAAATAAAGAGGTAACAGCAGCCATCCTGGGAATTTTCACTGTGCTCAAAAGGGACAGGGGAACGGAGTGGGACTTCTCTGCAGCAGAAATTCCAGCATTCTGGAAGGCCGTGTGCTGGCTTCTGGTCCCTCCCATATCTCTTTACCAACCGTGCAGAGGGCAAAAGCGCACACCTGCTCCTCCGTCCATAGGGAGCAATTAGGAGGCAGGGGTTGCACCCAATTCATCTCTGTGTCCCCAGTGCCTGGGAAGTGCCTGGCACACAGCAGGTGTTCAATAAATGCTTCATGAATAAAGGAAAAATGGGACTTCTCTGGTGGTGTAGTGAATAAGAATCTGCCTGCCAATGCAGGAGACATGGATTCGAACCCTTGCCCAGGAAGAATCCCACATACCACGGAGCAACTAAGCCCACATGCCACAACTACTTAGCCCAAGCTGTAGAGCCCAAGAGCTGCAACTACTGAAGCCCACACGCCCTGAAGCCTGTGCGTCACAAGAGAAGCCACCACAATAAGAAGCCCAGACACCGCAACTAGAGAAAGCCCGTGTGCAGCAAAGAAGACCTAGTGTGGTCAAAAATAAAAATAAATAAGTGATTTTAAAAATGAATGAGCTGGGTTTTAAAAAAATTCCTTGCGAAATATTGCACGTAAGTCTTGTCTATTGCATATAGGGTTGCCTATTTATTGTCTGAATCCTTACCTGTCTGAGTCTCTGATTTCATCTACTGGCCTGTGTTAATTTGCTCAACTAGTCCAACCCTCAGATGTGCCAACTATGGGAAATCTAGATCTGGGGAAAGGCATAGAGCACTTCTCTAGTGGAAATTCATTTTCTCGGTTATTTTGGTATGGAGTTCCTTTCAAGCCTAATTTAGCAGGTACTAATATGCCTGGTGGCCAAAGTATTGGAGTTTCAGCTTTAGCATCAGTCCTTCCAATGAACACCCAGGATTGATCTCCTCTAGAATGGACTGGTTGGATCTCCTTGCAGTCCAAGGGACTCTCAAGAGTCTTCCCCAGCACCACAGTTCAAAAGCATCAATTCTTTGGCGATCAGCTTTCTTCACAGTTCAACTCTCACATCCATACGTGACCACGGGAAAAATCATAGCCTTGACTAGACGGACCTTGGTTGGCAAAGTAATGTCTCTGCTTTTCAATATGCTATCTAGGCTGGTCATAGCTTTCCTTCCAAGGAGTAAGCGTCTTTTAATTTCATGGCTGCAATCAGCATCCGAGTGATTTTGGAGCCCAAAATAATAAAGTCTGACACTGTTTCCCCATCTATTTCCCATGAAGTGATGGGACCAGATGCCATGATCTTCGTTTTCTGAATGTTGAGCTTCAAGCCAACCTTTTCACTCTCCTCTTTCACTTTCATCAAGAGGCCTTTGAGTTTCTCTTCACTTTCTACCATAAGGGTGGTGTCATCTGCATATCTGAGGTTATTGATATTTCTCCCGAAAATCCTGATTCCAGCTTGTGCTTCTTCCAGCCCAGCATTCCTCATGATGTACTCTGCATATAAGTTACATAAGCAGGGTGACAATATACAACCTTGACATGCTCCTTTTCCTATTTGGAACCAGTCTGTTGTTCCATGTCCCATTCTAACTGTTGCTTCCTGACCTGCATACAGGTTTCTCAAGAGGCAGGTCAGGTGGTCTGGGATTCCCATCTCTTTCAGAATTTTCCACAGTTTATTGTGATCCACACAGTCAAAGGCTTTGGCATAGTCAATGAAGCAGAAATAGATGTTTTTCTGGAACTCTCTTGCTTTCTCCATGATCCAGCAGATGTTGGCAATTTGATCTCTGGTGCCTCTGCCTTTTCTAAAACCTGCTTGAACATCTGGAAGTTCACGGTTCACGTATTGCTGAAGCCTAGCTTGGAGAATTTTGAGCATGACTTTACTAGCATGTGAGATGAGTGCAATTGTGTGGTAGTTTGAGCATTCTTTGGCATTGCCTTTCTTTGGGATTGGAATGAAGACTAACCTTTTCCAGTCCTGTGGCCACTGCTGAGTTTTCCAAATTTGCTGGCATATTGAGTGCAGCACTTTCACAGCATCATCTTTCAGGATTTGAAATAGCTCAACTGGAATTCCATCACCTCCACTAGCTTTGTTCGTCATGATGCTCTCTAAGGCCCACTTGACTTCACATTCCAAGATGTCTGGTTCCAGGTGAGTGATCACGCTATCGTGATTATCTTGGTCGTGAAGATCTTTTTTGTACAGTTCTTCTGTGTATTCTTGCTACCTCTTCTTAATATCTTCTGCTTCTGTTAGGTCCATACCATTTCTGTCCTTTATCGAGCCCATCTTTGCATGAAATGTTCCCTTGATATCTCTAATTTTCTTGAAAAGATCTCTTGTTTTTCCCACTCTGTTGTTTTCCTCTATTTCTTTGCATTGATCACTGAGGAAGGCTTTCTTATCTCTCCTTGTTATTCTTTGGAACTCTGCATTCAGATGCTTATATCTTTCCTTTCCTCCTTTGCTTTTTGCTTCTCTTCTTTTCACAGCTGTTTGTAAGGCCTCCTCAGACAGCCATTTTGCTGTTTTGCATTTCTTTTCCATGGGGATGGTCTTGGTCCCTGTCTCCTGTACAATGTCATGAACCTCCGTCCAGAGTTCATCAGGCACTCTATCTATCAGAGGTAGACCCTTAAATCTATTTCTCACTTCCACTCTATAATCATAAGGGATTTGATTTAGGTCATATCTGAATGATCTAAAGGTTTTCCCTACTTTCTTCAATTTAAGTTTGAATTTGGCAATAAGGAGTTCATGATCTGAGCCACAGTCAGCTCCTGGTCTTGTTTTTGCTAACTGTATAGAGCTTCTCCATCTTTGGCTGCAAAGAATATAATCAATCTGATTTTGGTGTTGACCATCTGGTGATGTCCATGTGTAGAGTCTTCTCTTGTGTTGTTGGAAGAGGGTGATTGCTATGACCAGTATTCTCTTGGCAAAACTCTATTAGCCTTTGCCCTGCTTCATTTCGTGCTCCAAGGCCAAATTTGCCTGTTACTCCAGGTGTTTCTTAACTTCCTACTTTTGCATTCCAGTCCCCTATAATGAAAAGGACATCTTTTTTGGGTGTTAGTTCTAAAAGGTCTTGTAGGTCTTCATAGAACCGTTCAACTTCGGCTTCTTCAGCATTACTGGTTGGGGCATAGACTTGGATTACTGTAATATTGAATGGTTTGCCTTGGAAACGAACAGAAATCATTCTGTCGTTTTTAAGATTGCATCCAAGTACTGCATTTCGGACTCTTCTGTTGACCATGATGGCTACTCCATTTCTTCTAAGGGATTCCTGCTCACAGTAGTAGATATAATGGTCATCTGAGTTAAATTCACCCATTCCAGTCCATTTTAGTTCACTGATTCCTAGAATGTCGACGTTCACTCTTGTCATCTCCTGTTTGACCACTTCCAATTTGCCTTGATTCATGGACCTAACATTCCAGGTTCCTATGCAATATTGCTCTTTACAGCATCGGACCTTGCTTCTATCATCAGTCACATCTACAACTGGGTATTTGTTTTGCTTTGGCTCCATCCCTTCATTCTTTCTGGAGTTATTTCTCCACTGAGCTCCAGTAGCATACTGGGCACCTACCGACCTGGGGAATTCCTCATTCAGTATCCTATCATTTTGCCCTTTGATACTGTTCATGGGGTTCTCAAGGCAAGTATACTGAAGTTGTTTGCCATTCCCTTCTCCAGTGGATGCTAGGAGGGGTTGGGGGTAGGAGGAGAAGGGGACAACAGAGAATGAGATGGCTGAATGGCATCACCGACTCGATGGACATGAGTTTGAGTGAACTCCAGGAGTTGGTGATGGACAGGGAGGCCTGGCGTGCTGTGGTTCATGGGGTCGCAAAGAGTCAGACACGACTAAGTGACTGAACTGAACTGAACTGAATATGCCTGATGCTGGGAAAGACTGAAAGCGGGAGGAGAAGGGGACAACAGGGGATGAGATGGTTGGATGGCATCACCAACTCAATGGACATGAGTTTGAGCCGGCTCTGGGAGTTGGTGATGGACAGGGAAGCCTGGCATGTTGCAGTCCATGGGGTTGCAAAGAGTCGGACATGACTGAGTGACAGAACTGAACTGAATATGCATTTGTTGAGTAAACTGATGTATAATGGCAGAATTATCCATTCAGTCAGTCAGTCAGTTCAGTCGCTTAGTCGTGTCCGACTCTCCGCGACCCCATGAATCACAGCACGCAGGCCTCCCTGTCCATCACCAACTCCTGGAGTTCACTCAAACTCATTTCCACAGAGTCGGTGATGCCGTCCAGCCATCTCATTCTCTGTCGTCCCCTTCTCCTCCCGCCCCCAACCTTTCCCAGCATCAGAGTCTTTTCCAGTGAATCAACTCATCGCATGAAGTGGCCAAAGTATTGGAGTTTCAGCTTTAGCATCAGTCCTTCCAATGAACATCCAGGATTGATCTCCTTTAGAATGGACTGGTTGGATCTCCTTGCAGTATAAGGGACTCTCAAGAGTCTTCTCCAACACCACAGTTCAGAGGCCCCTATATTTGAAAGTGTGCAGTGGCTGAGAAAAAGGTCAGAGTACAAAACAAAAAATGAACACCTCCAACCCACATCCTTCCTTTGGTCAATATTCAAAGAAGAATATGAAAGACTGCAAACTTTCCCCTACTCATAAGCCTATTATTCCTCTACATTTCTCTATCCCAACCACTCCCAGGAAGACAGAAATCAAAGAACTGGAATTTGTCAACCCTTCAATGCTTCACTTGTTTCCCATCTGTTTCCCCCACATATCTGAGTCCGTGTGTGTGTGTGTGTGTGTGTGTGTGTGTGTTTGTGCGCGCGCGCGCGCATGCACTAAGTCATATCTGACTCTTTGTGACCCCATGGACTGTAGCCTGCCAGGCTCCATGGAATTTTCCAGGCAAGAATATTGGAGTGAAGTGCCATTTCCTTCTCCAGGGGATCTTCCTGACTCAGGGATTGAACCCCAGTTTCTTGCGTCTCCTGCTCTGGCAGGCTGACTCTTTACCACTGCCCTACCTGGGAAGCCCTTGGACTGTTTCAAATATCTGTTTCTCAACCCCAGAGGTGAGTGACAGGCTCAGATAAAGTAAATATAACTTCCTCCTTTCATGTGGCATCTGTCTCACCACTGGATACAGTTGATTTACCTGTACTAAAAGGAACAGTAACCAGAAAAGAGGATTACAGTACATTCAGAGGCAATCAAGGGAGGAAAACAAACCTAGTGCCAAGAGGGTATTAAATAGCAGAGCTATCCACAAGACGAGAAAAAGCTTAGCGAGAAAAAAAGAAAAAACAAATCTTCTAGGACAATCCCTGTTTTTTCATAAATCTGGAATTTTGTCAGAAGCTTTAGAATTGATTTTCTATTTTAGGTAACTTAACATGTTGTTTATACTTTTGTCCAGGGCATCCCTGAAAGATTGTTTTTTATTGACAAAGTCATTCTTCCTTGAAGCAATCTAAGCAATGGAAAAAACATATTCTTAATTCCGTCTCTGCAAACATACTGGGCATGGGTCTGTGGGTGGGTGAGTGTGGGGGAGTTGTATAAAGCCAAAGGAAATGGGGAATTTCTTTGAATATAAATTGGACTTGAAAATCTGGGGAAGACATTATCTCTTTGTATTGAACAAATGTGCATTTGTCATGTAACATAATGGCATCTTTCTGCATGAATTTTAAAGATTAACATGAGACGTCACATAATTGTCACACCAGTAGCAGCTGCTTCAGATCAGCAGATTTTCCTTTTCTCCCAAATCCTAGGGGGGTCCCCTCTGCTACTAAGCCTATTGACAAAGAGATTGCCAAGAATACTCAGCCATGTGTATTGATATATGCTCAAGACTTTACTTTGCAATCCTCATCCTCTGTAATTATCGTTTTTATTGTGGAATTTCAAAGGGATTCTTACTACTACTCCCATACTTTTTTCCCCCACTATGTCTCTCTTCTGGCCAACTCTGAAGGCCTATGACTCTGCTGGTCATCAAGGAAAGTTAATCAAACAAAGCAATAAAACCAAGTGTGTGGAGCATGACTCATTCCTCCTTCCAATCTCCCAGTTTTCATACCACTCCCCAAAGGACGACATTTTCTGTAGTGAGTCATGGATGGTAGGTCTGAGAAATGACTCTAGCCCAGCCTTGGATGAGGCTGGAGAAATCAGAAGAATGGACCTTAAGTGGGTGGTGGTGGGAATTGAAAAAAGATCAAAATTCAGTTTGTAATATCTTTGTGAAAGATTCATAAAAAAAGGTGAACTAAAACTACCTAGAAAAATCGAGTATGATTCATACCGTATGAATGAAAAACTGGGAAGTTTTCCTTCCCCTTTTCTGCCTTGGCAAAGATTGTGTAAAGTGAAAACTCAAGCTTAAGTGTGGAGGTAGAAAAGAAAAAAGATCTTGTTGAAAAGATCTCAGCTTTGGAGGGAGACAGATATGAGTTCAAAGCCTGCATGTGCCGCTTAGTAGCTGTGGCCAGGGTAAGTGATTCAGTCTCTCTGATCATTCATATCTTCATCTGTAAAGCAGGGATAACTTATTATCTTTCAGTTCAGTTCAGTCCAGTTGCTCAGTCGTGTCTGACTCTTTGCCACCCCATGGATCACAGCACGCCAGGCCTCCCTGTCCATCACCAACTCCCAGAGTTCACTCAAACTCATGTCCATCAAGTCGGTGATGCCATCCAGCCACCTCATCCTCTGTCGTCCCCGTCTCCTCCCGCCCCCCCGTCCCTCCCAGCATCAGAGTCTTTTCCAGTGAGTCTATTTGTCTCATGAGGTGGCCAAAGTATTGGAGTTTCAGCTTCCAGTGAACACCCAGGACTTAGAGGAGGGTTAAAGAAAGTAGATGCAAACTGTCTGACACCTAATGTAATATTTCTTAGTTTACTTTGTATTAGTCATCTATTTCTGTGTAACAAATTGCCCCAAACGTAATGGCTTCAAACAACAAATGTTTGTTATCTCATAGTTTCTGTGGGTCAGGAAGCTGGGTCCACTTTGGCTGGGTGGCTCTGGCTCAGGGTGTCTTCAAGATTGCAGTGAAAGTGTTGATTAGGGCTGAGGTCTCATCTGAAGGTTCAACTGAGGGAGGATCTGCTTTTATGCTCGTTCACATATCGTTGGTGGATCTCAGTTTCTCACTGGCTATTGGCCAGAGACATGAGTTCCTTCCCAAGTGAACCTCTTGACAGGGTATCTTATAACATGGCAACTTATAACACTCAAGTTTATAATTTGTCGTCCTTCAGAATGACGGGCAAGAGAGAGAAGGTATGAAAAACAAAGCATTGGTCTTTTCGTAACTAGTCTTGAAAGCGATAGCTCATTATTCTGTCACAATGTGCAGCCCACAATCAAAAGGAGGGAATTTATATACCAGCATGAATGCCAGGATGAAGGAATCATTAGGGCTTATCTTTGAGGTTCCTACTAAAATCTTGCATTTAACACAGATATTTAGTGAGAGTCTATAGTTGACCAGACATGGTGCTAGATGATAAAACATAAAAGTGAGCAAAATGAGACATGGTACCTACTCCCATGCACTTACAAAAGAGGATACAGGCATGAATTTATGTAAAATTATAATTTGTGGTGCTAAGAAAGCACATACTATGGGACTCAGCCTAGTCAGCAGTCAGTAAATACATTCCTGAGAAAGTGACACATTGAGACAAGATCTTATGATTATCCAGAAAAATCACTCCAGAAAGAGAAAAGCCTGTGCAAATATCCCAGTCTGGTAAGAAATTCTTAAAATACTAATCTCCAATTAATAATATTTATTTATTTATCAACCCGGAAAGATATTTACTTAAAGTACCTGTTTAATTTCAAAGCTGGCTTGAAACTCAACATTAAAAAAACAAAGATTATGGCATCCAGTCTCATCATTTCATGGCAAATAGATGGGGGAAAAGTGGAAACAGTGACAGATTTTATTTGCTTGGGCTCTAAAATTTCTGCAGACAGTGATTGCAGCCATGAAATAAAAAGATGCTTGCTTTTTGGAAGGAAAACTATGACAAACCTAGACAGCTTATTAAAAAGCAGAGACATCACTTGGCTGACAAAGGTCTGCATAGTCAAAGCTATGGTTTTTCCAGTAGTCATGTATGGATGTGAGAATTCGGCCATAAAGAATACTGAATGCGAAAGAATTGATGCTTTTGAACTGTGGTGCTGGAGGAGACTCTTGAGAGTCCCTTGGACTGCAAGGAGATCCAGCCAGTCCATTCTAAAGGAGATCAATCCTGGGTGTTCATTGGAAGGACTGATGCTGAAGCTGAAGCTCCAATACTTTGGCCACCTCATGTGACAAGTTGACTCACTGGAAAAGACTCTGATGCTGGGAAAGATTGAAGGCAGGAGGAGAAGGGGGTGGCAGAGGATGAGGTGGTTGGATGGCATCACTGACTCAATGGACATGAGTTTGAGCAAGCTCTGGGAGACAGTGAAGGACAGGAAAGCCAGGCGTGCTGCAGTCCCTGGAGGTGAAAAGAGTCAGACACGACTGAGCAACTGAACAACAACCTGCTTTATTTCATTTCAATCGACTGCAAAACAACCAGAGAGTCATTTTGTTCTTTTTCTTCAAGGGCTGTGGATGCAGCTCAGAAGAGAGAGCACTCAAGCAGTGCCTCTCCAACTTTAATGGCCATTTGAGCCTTGTTAGATCTGATTAAAATGCAGATTCTGATTTGGGAGATCCCAGGTTTGGTATGCAATTTGCAGTCTCTGGAGCCAGAGATTCAGAATCACTTGGGCGTTAGGTGGAAATGTGGGATCCCACAACCCAGACCAAAGTACTAGTGCAGGTGAGTACATGAATGCCCTGGAGAGCCTGGGATCCACCCCAAACGCTGCTTCAGGTGGTTTGGGTGGGACTTAAGAACTGGCATTTCTAACAAGCTCCCAGGAATGCTGCTGCCATCCCTGTGCTTTGAATAGTCCTGCTCTAGATTCTTAGAGCTCAAATAGTTACCCAGGACATTCCAGACAGGGTCCTTAATGGTGGCTCCCGTCAGGGTAAATCTCATGGAAAGGTCTCCTCTGCTGGAAGAGAGAAAGGGCTCATCTTTTTTCCTCTCTGGGTGGACCACTGATGCAGGGAGCAGGGAGGAGCTAGAAGAATGATGCCTGCATCTTGGTGATGCTCTGGTTATATAAATCATGTATTTCTTTTAGGAAGCCTCAGGGACCACAAGGATCATTTGTGCGTCAGTAGCTGAAGCGCATTTTTATTATTACATTCCTTGAAGACACATGTTTAACCTGAGTAATAGTTTTCATTTCTTGGAATACCTACATGTCCATGAGGACATAGGCTATGTGATGTTGAGGTCAGAGAACTAGACCATCTTAACCAAGTCACCTACATGTCCATGAGGACATAGGCTATGTGATGTTGAGGTCAGAGAACTAGACCATCTTAACCAAGTCATCATAACGAATATCACCAGTATTGTCAATGTGAGGGCCTCAGCATCAGTTCTGGGATGTTCTAGCCAAAGAAGCATGACCTGAATCTCATCGTGAAGGACTAACTCCCTTCTCCAACAGTGAGCGCACATCTAAGGACATTCAACAACATAACCAAATGAAAATCTCCGAAGAGTCAAGGTCATGAAGCCAGGGAACGCCCAAGGAACTGCTCCAGACTGAAGGAGCCTTGAGACGTGACAATGAAATGCAACGTGTGATCCTGGACTGTGTCCTTTTCGTTCTAAATGACATGATGGGAAAACTAGAAAAATGTGAATGAGGTGTGAAGGTTAAACTGGTAATGCACCCATGTGCATTCTGACTTCGGGGATTATATTGTGGTTCTGGAGGAAAACGCCTTGTGCGTAGAAATACACTAGAGCTCAGAGTTGATGGAACATTGTGTTGACAACTTATTCAAGTGGTTGGCGGGGGGGAATTCTTTCTTCTGTGTCTGCAATTTTTCTATAACTTTGAGGATTATTTCAAAAAGCAGCCCCCAAAATCCAAAACAAAATAATGACGCGCATCCATGTGTCCTGAGAGACACGAGCAATTTACAAAGGGCAGGCGGGATGACGTCGTCCCCTGCTCCTCCATCTGCTGTTTGTTCCGTGTAAAGCCATCGTCGCATCCTTCCATCTCTACTTGCAGACTCTTTCTGGGCTCTGTTCTTGTATCACTTTCAATATCACCTCCCATGTCAGGGGTTCATTGCTACACAGAGAACCAGACAGCAGCCTCCAAGCTGCTCTTCCTGCTCCTTCCCATGTCAGCTTCCTATTCTCTCTGCCCCACCCTGCCCCCAACCTCTTAACCTCTTCCCCTGCTGCTGACAGAGAGGTTTTTCTAAAACCTAGTCCTGCTTATGTCATTGTCCCACTTAAAATTCTGAAGTCTTCCCCCGCCGCCCCACCATTTCCCATAGATGAAGTCCCACTTCCTTTCACATCCCAATTCTGGTTGTAGCCTGTCCATCCGTTTCTTCTAATTCTGCTCCCTCCTTTCCTTGTGGCCTGAAAAATTCACCTTCCCACAAACCCTTCCTGCCTCCATGTCTCAATGATAGCACTCCCTTGGTTTTCTTCTCTCTGGAAAACTCCAGCTCATTCTTCAAGATCCAGCTCAGGGGTCACCGCCTCTGTGACGCCTTCCCTGATCCCCACCACCCTACTCCAAGCAAAGATAACAATCCCTTCCGTTCTGTGCCAATAATTCTTCGTGTAATTGCTCTCATGGCAACTATCATTGTTAGGGAAGTTGTTTGCTTTGTTGTATGAGTCCCTCCCCAGATTGTGAACTCCTTGAGGTCAGAGATTGTATCTTAATGTGGCTGTCACCAACTCATTACCTGGCACTTGTTGGGATTCAGTAAATGCCTGGTGGGCCACAGAACCGACTGCCACAGGGGGTGCCTGCTATTTGGATGCTCATCAGGCACTGGGTGGCACTGATGATGAAACTCCTCCCCATTCTGGATAGAAGAGCCTGCAATCGCAGTGGAGGTGGCAGCATGGATAGACAGTCATGAGATGCGATGGGTCTTGCCCACGCACAGTTACGGTTAAGTAAGAAATTCAGCTCCTCAACACCCAGGTTTAGTTTCTTGTCTTCTCTGGGCAGTTCTGAAGCACCAAGAAACAGCATGTTCTTTGTCTATCTTTCCCCTCATTAAGGATGACTTTGATAAAGTCTCCTCCAGTCCCCCAGCCTTTGCAGAGTAGTGGGAGCCTATCCAGAGGGGCCCCAGCTAGGCAGCCAGAGTGTGCAGAAGCAGTAATGGCGGGGGGGGGAGTTGGAGGGGTGGGCACTACTTATCTCTGTCTGCGGGAGATGCCAGCAAACAGAATGGCAGAGGCCAGAGGCTGGGTAGGAAGCCAAGGTTCAAAATGTGGATAGGAGAGCCAAGTGCTGCATCAAGCCTGGTGGGAACGCCAGCACAAGAGCCCAGGGTCCAGAGGGAGAACCGTGAGGCTGAGCATCAGCAGGGTGGAGGGCAGGGGCACCTCCCTTTCCTTTAGTTTGCCTCAGAGGGAGCTGGCACCAGCCTGGCATTTGAGGGCTAGCAGGGGTGTGGGGATACAAGGGTGGGTTAGTGGATTTGCATAAAGAATCCGGAGTGAGTCAGACGACAATTAACCGTAAGCGATCACAAAGGCTTCTCAAGTCATCACGAATATGATAATATTCCTCTGTGTCAAAGCTTCGTTGCTTTTTGTGGCATTTCAGTTAGCAGAGAGATGACTCTCTGGGGGAGAAAACTAATGTCATTCTCAGGCTGGGCTAATCATGAGTCTGGGGAGCTGGCTAAGAAAACCTGGCTGAGCCCTGCAAATCAAGCCAGGAACAGAGCCCCCAAGGCATCAAGTCAGTCTGGCTGAGGACCATTGAAAGCTACCACGCAAAGTCAAATGAATTTCAAAGTTTTTCAAATATAAATGCATGCAGTTCAGGTATATCTGTCTTTAAGCTAGTCCAGAAGAAATCAGTGAATGAGTCATTCCATTTGCCAAAAAAAAAAGATTCACAATAGAAAGTTCTTTTATAGAGCAAGCTGCCCACATGTATTTAAAAAGAGCCGGGAGTTGGAAAACCTGTAATAAGGACACAAATGACTACAAGCACATCTATAGAAGTCGATCACCCCCTCCCACACATCCAGGAAAAAGAGGCAAGCCACTCTTACAAAAATCAAACAAGTCTACAATCGAAACTCCTGGAGTTAGAGACGCATTGATTCCAAGGCTGTGATTCAAGAGTACGACTTGACATTTTTTTTAAAAAAGGTCTTCACTTTTTCATTAATTCAGTATTTCCTGAGTGTAAGGATGGGTTAGCATAAGAACGGCCATCTTAGAGGCTGGAAAAACCATTTTTACTGAGTATGTGACTTGAGGGAAGAAGAACTAGATAAAACCTGGGAGACAAGTTAATCTTAAGTACCAAGAATGTGGGCGGCTGAGACACTGAAAATTAGGTAAACAGGTCTGATAAGTTTATATCGTTAAGACACTAGGATAGAGATATGCACAGCTGTGTGTGTGTGTGTCTGTGTATGTGGAAAATTCCTGTGAGTTAGGTAATTTAGAAATATCATGATTTGAAAATGCTATATAACCCCTTGGCTCTGAGTGCTCGGGGTCCTTGTTGAAACCCGCTGCGTCGGGCAGATACTTGGACCCCAGCTAGCTGGAAATAAACCTCGCTGTGTGTCTTGCATTATCGTGAGTGTCCTCTGTTCCTTTGAGGGAAGGGCGACTCCGGACTCTAACACTGAGCACCAACTACATTGCTTGGCACGGAAGATATAATGGTGAACAAAGCAGAGATAAGACTTACTCTCATCAAATGTTAGCCTAGTAAGAAAGACCAGATAGAATAGAAATAAACAGTCAAGTGATTTAAAAGGCAGCCAATTATGATAACCGCTGTGTAGGTTATCACACAAGTCGGGGAGGCAGAGTGGTGGGGAGGTGGTTTGGAGGACAGGTTTACTTTAGATGAGCGGCTGAGAGGGAATCTCTGGAGGAAATATTTCGGTTGAAACAAAGTTGCTGGAAGAGTCAGGCTGCGATTCAGGAGTAAGTTCTCGGCAGCAGGAGCAGCATGTGCAAAGGCCTGAGATCAAAGAAAGGCCTAGAGGGTCTGAAGAACAGAAAGGAAAACAGAAGGCAGTCATGAGGAAGAAGAAAGTGAGCTGATGGACCAGAGGAGAACTGGGCGGGACCGTGGGGTCCGCTGTAAGGATAACAGGGAGCCACAGAAGAAGAATTTTAAGCTAGTGAATGTTATGTTTCAGTTTACATTTGAGCAGATTCCTCTTGATGGCAGCAGACTCGACTGGGTGCTGGAGACCATTTGCACACTCTACCAGTTGTCCAGGGAAGCGACATTGATGGCAGGGTCAAGGTGGCAGCAGGCAAGATGGAGACACGCGGGCGAACTTGAGATATGCTTTGGAAACAGAATCGACAAAGTCCGCTTTGGGTTAGTTAGATGTGAGCTTCAGGTAAAGGAAAAGCCAAGAATGACTTCGAGGCTCCTGGATGAGCACCTGGAAGGTGCCACTTCCTGAGACAGGGAAGATGTGCAAGAGCAACAGCTTTGGGAATTGTGAGTACAGGGAAAGCCAACCACTCAGATTAGGTGTTAGATGTTAGATGTCTCTATGACATGCAGGTTGGGATGTCAGATCGACAGGTGGATATATAGAGGTGAAGTCAGCTCTGAAGAAATTTTAAAAATCCGTGTATATAACCAAACAGATGGTGACCAAGCACCTCGGGGAAATTCACTTATTCTTCAAGTGTTTGAGCATCTTTCTCGAGACATGCTTAGATGTGACATCTCTACTGCATCGTGAATTACCATGTTTACTGCTTGCAGGGTGTCTTATCCTAGAAACTATAAATTGGTTAGCAATGACTGAATAGAAGCGGTGAGTCCTCTGCTCAACGTTATTTAATCTCCACAAGTTTAGAGAGGGTGGATAAGAGTACAGTTGGAGGGTGGATTAGTGAACAGAAGCTGTGGCACAGCAAGCCATGGAACGCAGGCCTGCTGACTGCAGGGTCATGCTCCTGCCCTCAGGGACTCCTCTCCTCTCAGCAAAAATCTCTTACCTATTCCTCATTGGAGAGCAGTTCCTATTGCACTATAACAGTGTTGGATCTCCCAGGTGGCGCAGCAGTAGAGTCCACCTGCCAACGCAGGACATGCAAGAGACATGGGTTTAGTCTCTGGGTTGGGAAGATCCCCTAAAGTAGGAAATCCACTCTAGTATTCTCGCCTGGAAAATTTCATGGATAGAGAAGCCTGGTGGGCTATAGTCCACGGGGTCGCAAAGAGTCAGACAGGACTGAGTGACTGAGCAAGCACACACACGTAACAGTGCTGAGTCCGAAGTTGGGCGGCCCCAAAACATACTCACAGCATATGGATCATTTTGAATTAAAGTTACTTAAGGAACAGTCAGTGTAGAAGAAGCACTCTGACTCTCCTTTCTGTTTGTCTGAAAGCAGGAAATAAACCTCGTGAGAAACGTGCACTCCCTGAATCTGGCCTTAGAAAGACACCCTTATCACTAGAAATAGGGAATTCGGGCCAAGAAGCCTGTATAAACAAACCTTGTGATTTCTTTAATTGACTGCCTCAAGCCCAAACTCTGTTTAAATTCTAATTGAACACCCAAAACCTAAGTTTCTTTGTCCTGTCAGTTCTTCACAAATTTATTGTTTCTCTGTCTAAAAAATATAAAAGCCGCCTGCTTTGGCCACTTTTTAGTTTCCATTTCTATAAGATCCCTCTATGCACATGAATTAAAATTTGTTTCTTTTTCTCCTGTTAGTCCATCTTTTGTTAATTTTATTATTAGTCCAGCTATAAGAACTCAAGAGAGGTAGAAGGGGAAATTCCCCCTCCTTGACAATAGTATATGGCTATGAGAGTTGGAACTTCAGGCAAATCACTGAATTCCTCCAAGCCGCCTTTTCTTCAACTATTATGATAGTTAATTTTATACATCAAAGTGGCTGAGCCACGTTGCCCAGATATTTGGTCAAACACTATTCTGGATGTTTCAGTGACAGTGTTTTTGGAAGGGATTACCATTTAAATCAGTGGGCGTTGAGTATAGCAGATAGCCCTCCATAATGTGGGTGGGCCTCATCCAATTCGTTGAAGGCCTGAATGGAACAAGACAGACTGCCCCAAGGAAGAAAATATTCTGCAGCAGACAATCTGAATTGCAACACAGACTCTTCCTGAGTCTCCAGCCAGTCTGTACATCTTATAAAATTTGGGGTTGCTGGTGTTCACAACTGGGTGAGCCAATTCCTTAAAATAAATCTCTTTCTATATGATATACAGTTGACCCTTGAACTATGTGAGGGTTAGGGGTCCTGACACCCTGCACAGTTGAAAATCCACTTGTAACTTCGGACTCTTCCCAAATTAACTATTACAAGCCTACTGTTGATCAAAAGACGTACTGATAACATAAACAGTTGATTAATGCATATTTTGAATGTTATATGTATCATATACTATATTCTTTACAATAAAGTAAGCTAGTGAAAAGAAAATGTTGCTTAGAAAATCATAAGGAAGAGAAAATACAGTACTATACTGTATTCAATAATACCATTCATTTATCTGTTTATAAGATGAATAATTGCTCAATACCTAAATAATATTGTCTTAAATGATACAAAACATAGAGATAGATCATCTATCTGTATTTTTATCTATCTACACACAAAAAGCACTCAGGAAAAAACAAGTGCTCTTGAAGGATCCATAATTAAACTGACAGCTAACTTCTCAACGGCAATAACAGAAGTCTGTAAAAAGTGGAGTGGTATCTTCAGCAAGCTGAAAGACAGGAGCTGCCTATGTAGAATTCTATTCAAGATGAAACTGTCTTTCTTGAATGAGGACAAAGATAAAGACACTTCCAAAAACAAAGTGAAAAGGGTTTGCCACCGGCAGAACTGCTCTAAAGAAACCACTAAAGGAGGAACTTTAGGGTGAAAGACAGTGATCTCAATGGGAAGGTTTAAGATTGCAAGAAGGAATTAAATGTCAACAAGACACATAGATGTTTCTTCTAAGGAAGCGCAGTCAATAAATGCCTGAGAAGATATCCAGCATCACTGGAGATCAGGGAGGTAAAAATCAAGACCACAATGACCCATCCAATTTTCAAAAATCAGAATGTGTTGGACAGTACCAAGTGTCAGAGGAGACGTGAATCCATGGGCTTTCTTTTACACTGCTGATGGGGCTGTCAACTGGAAAATGGGCTTTATCTCAAGTTAACTGATGTTATTATCCAACAATGCATCCTCAGCTTATATTGAGAAATGCTTTGCACATATACGGGAGACAGGTATAAACAATGCTCACAGCAGCATGATTTGGTAAAAACATGAAAACAATCCCAAATGCCATCAACAGGAGAACAGATGAATAAACTGCAATACAGTCAGAGAGACAGATACTATGTAGCAGTCAAAACAAATGAACTACAGTAATATGCAGCTAATTGGACAGTTAGGTTTCAAGAGATTACATGAAGAATGACATTCTTTTATCAACACAATTATGGCTGGCTTATAAGTGGGAAAATTTTACAGCAATCATACACATTCTTTCTGAGGAGGATCTGGCTCACTCAGCATCTTTTGAGAGGGAGAGCAAGGGAAGGTGCTGACTTTATTTCGGACCATGGAGAAAAGATGTATATGTGTAGATGCTTAATATTACAAGCATGAATGTTCAGCACATGGATAGCTGTATATAACCGAGTTGGTTTCTTTACCAGATCAGCTGGTAAAGAATCTGCCTGCAGTGCAGGAGACCCTGGTTGGATCCCTGAGTTGGGGAGATTCCCCTGGAGAAGGGATATGCTACCCACTCCAGTATTCTTGCCTGGAGAACTCCATGGACAGAGAAGCCTAGCAGGCTACACAGTCCATGGGGTTGCAAAGAGTCAGACATGACTGAGCGAACTTCACAAGGGCCATTCAAGTTTCAAAGTCCCTCATGGATCAGCTCATGTTTTTTTCACAATAGCATCGCATTTCAACTTCCCCTCTGCCCAATCTTGCTTCCTCACTTCCTCACAGGTATTGCTGAGACACCTGCTCCCCCTTAAGACTCCGTGGGTCCAGCATCAACTGAGTGTTCTGCTAAGCACCTAGAGTTAAGGGGACCCCAACAGGTTATGGGCGAAGTCCTCCATATGACCCGCCCCAGCACACAACTCTCCCCAAAGGCACAAGTCTTGGGAACCTTCTGACCACCACAATACTGACCAGCTGGCTACAAATTTGGGCTTCCCATGACCTCCTTGGGTTTGATAATTCACTAGAAGGATTCACAGAACTCAGGAAATCACTCTACTTACTATTACAGTTTTATTACAAAAGATACACACAGGAAGACCAGCCAAATGAAGAGATGAATAGGGTAAGGTTTGGAAAGTAATACAGTTTCTATGCCCTCTCCTCTTGAAATGAGCGTGCATCACCCTCCTGACACATGGATGACTGATTTATGTTATGATGGACAGTAACTAATCAGGAAGCTCCACTGAGCTTTTCGAAAGACTCCAGAGTTTTTAGGAAGTTTCCTTATATAGGTGCGATTGATTGAATTATTGGGCACATGATTAAACTCATTCTCCAGCCTCCCTTCTCTCCTGTCAGTCTGGCTGGCTCAAAAACCCAGCCCTTTAATCACACGTTTAGTCTTTCTCTTAACCAGCCCTTATCCAGTTCGCATCCTGAAACTCTAGGGCCCCATCCTGACTCACCTCGTTAGCATAACAAAGACACTCCTATCACTCCGGAAATTCCAAGGGTTTTTGAAGCTCTATGCCAGGAACCTGGGACAAAGACCAGACAAATTTATATAACTCCTTAAAAACAATACTGCAGGGAAACAGAGAAAAAAAAAACACACTCTTGCACATTCTAAAATCTCCATCTTAGAGGCTGTTTCCAGGAAACCTGACCTAAGACAGTTTTTTTCCCAGGGGTGGTTGTAGGAAACACAAGTGCTCTTTCAGGCCCCATTGTGCTACTATTCAAGGAGAAATGAGGAACCAGAAGCAGAGGATATTGAGAAGAGGTGGCAAGAATACACAGAAGAACTATGCAAAAGAGATCTTCACGACTCAGATAACCATGATGGTGTGATCACTCACCTAGAGCCAGACATCCTGAAATGCGAAGTCAAGTGGGCCTTAGGAAGCATCATTATGAACAAAGCTAGTGGAGGTGATGGAATTCCAGTTGAGCTATCTCAAATCCTAAAAGATGATGCTGTGAAAGTGCTGCACTCAATATGCAAGCAAATTTGGAAAACTCGTGGCCACAGGACTGGATAAGGTCAGTTTTCATTCCAATCCCAAAGAAAGACAATGCCAAAGAATACTCAAACTACCACACAACTGTTCTCATCTCACACGCTAGGAAAGTAATGCTCAAAATTCTCCAAGCGAGGCATTAACAGTATGTGAACCGTGAACTTCCAGATGTTCAAGCAGGTTTTAGAAAAGGCGGAGAAACCAGAGATCAAATTGCCAACATCCGCTGGATCACAGAAAAAGCAAAAGAATTCCAGATAAACATTTACTTCTGCTTTATTGACTACGCTTAAGCCTTTGACTGTGTGGATCACAACAAACTGTGGAAAATTCTGAAAGAGATGGGGATACCAGACCACCTTACCTGCCTCCTGAGAAATCTGTATGCAGGTCAAGAAGAAACAGTTAGAACCGGACATGGAACAACGGACTGGTTCCAAATCGTGAAAGGAGTACATCAAGGGTATATACTGTCACTCTGCATATTTAACATATAGGCAGAGTACATCATGAGGAATGCTTGGCTGGCCCTCAGTTGTGTCCGACTCCTAGGGACTCCATGGACTGCTGCAAACCAGGCTTCCCTGTCCATCACCATATCTCAGAGCTTACTCAAACTCATGTCCATTGAGTCAGTGATGCCATCCAGCCATCTCATCCTCAGTCATCCTCTTCTCCTCCTGCCTTCAATCCTTCCCAGCATCAGGGTCTTTTCTAATAAGTCAGTTCTTCCCATCAGGTGGCCAAAGTACTGGAGCTTCAGCTTCAGCATCAGTCCTTCCAATGAATATTCAGGACTGATTTCTTTTAGGACTGATGGGTTTGATCTCCTTGCAGTCCAAGGGACTCTCAAGAGTCTTCTCCAACACCACAGTTCAAAAGCACCAGTTCTTTAGTGCTCAGCCTTCTTTATGGTCCAACTCTCACATCCATACATGGCTACTGGAAAAACCATTCAGTTCAGTTCAGTTGCTCAGTTGTGTCCGACTCTTTGCGGCCCCGTGAATCACAGCACGCCAGGCCTCCCTGTCCATCACCAACTCCCGGAGTTCACTCAAACTCATGTCCATCGAGTCGGTGATGCCATCCAGCCATCGCATTCTCTGTCATCCCCTTCTCCTCCTGCCCCCAATCCCTCCCAGCATCAGAGTCTTTTCCAGTGAATCAACTTGTTGCATGAGGTGACCAAAGTATTGGAGTTTCAGCTTTAGCATCAGTTCTTCCAAAGAACACCCAGGATCGATCTCCTTTGGAATGGACTGGTTGGATCTCCTTGCAGTCCAAGGGACTCTCAAGAGTCTTCTCCAACACCACAGTTCAAAAGCATCAGTTCTTCGGTGATCAACTTTCTTCACAGTCCAACTCTCACATCCATACATGACCATTGGAAAAACCATAGTTTTGACTAGACGGACCTTTGTTGGCAAAGTAATGTCTCTGCTTTTTAATATACTATCTAGGTTGGTCATAACTTTCCTTCCAAGGAGCAAGCGTCTTTTAATTTCATGGCTGCAATCAGCATCCGCAGTGATTTTGGAGCCCCCCAAAAATAAAGTCTGACACTGTTTCCACTGTTTCCCCATCTATTTCCCATGAAGTGATGGGATCAGATGTCATGATCTTAGTTTTCTGAATGTTGAGCTTCAAGCTAACCTTTTCACTCTCCTCTTTTACTTTTATCAAGAGGCTTTTGAGTTCCTCTTCACTTTCTGCCATAAGGATGGTGTCATCTGCATATCTGAGGTTATTGATATTTCTCCCGACAATCCTGATTCCAGCTTGTGCTTCTTCCAGCCCAGCGTTAAATAAGCAGGGTGACAATATACAGCCTTGACATACTCCTTTTCCTATTTGGAACCAGTCTGTTGTTCCATGTCCAGTTCTAACCGTTGCCTCCTGACCTGCATACAGGTTTCTCAAGAGGCAGGTCAGGTGGTCTGGTATTCCCATTTCTTTCAGAATTTTCCACAGTTTATTGTGATCCACACAGTCAAAGGCTTTGGCATAGTCAATGAAGCAGAAACAGATGTTTTTCTGGAACTCCCTTGCTTTCTCCATGATCCAGCAGATGTTGGCAATTTGATCTCTGGTGCCTCTGCCTTTTCTAAAACCTGCTTCAACATCTGGAAGTTCACGGTTCACATATTGCTGAAGGCTGGCTTAGAGAATTTTGAGCATGACTTTACTAGCGTGTGAGATGAGTGCAATTGTGTGGTAGTTTGAGCATTCTTTGGCATTGCCTTTCTTTGGGATTGGAATGAAGACCATACCACTAGAACAAATCTGACTCCATATTGGATCTGTTACTTTAACTTTTGCATGCTATTGCTTTTGTTACAAATTAACAATATTGTCTATATCTTGAAATATACAGGATAACTCATTCTCCAGGCTCTGATCTTTAAAGGTACATAACACTTCTCCATTCATTTAGAGATAAAAAGTTGTAGAACAAAGAACAACATTTGTCTTAGAGGTTACAGGAACACCATGACCTGACCTAGGTGGAAAGAGGCAAGAACAAAGGATTCCACACCAAAAATGTATGCAACCACTGGCCACACCCCTCTCCTTTTAGTATAAAAGAAGCCTGAATTGTAACTTGGGTAAGATGGTTCTTTGGAATAACAGTCCACCATCTTTCTGGTCTGCTGGTGCTCTGAATTAAGTTGCTATTCCTTGCCCCAACAACATGTCTATTTATTGGCCTATCAAATTGTGGACGATACTTGTGTCTTACTGTCTTTATAGCTAAAGTACTTACCAAAGTGTCTGGAACAGAGCACGTGGTCAGTTACAATTAAATAAATGAAGGTTTGCCCTCATAAACTTATCAGATCCTATAACTTCAACCACTTGTGAAGTTAATGGGGGAATCATGTCTTTTAAGAAGAAGGAATTTTGAAAGCTAATGGATCTGGTAGATTTCTTTCCCTCTAGTCAATAATAACAAAACTGAAAGTCAAAGTTCTTGTTGCTCAGTCATGTTCAACTCTTTGCCACCCCATGGACTGTGACTTGCCAGGCTCCTCTGTCCATGGAATTCTCCAGGCAAGAATACTGAAGTGGGTAGCCATTCCCTTCTTCAGGGGATCTTCCTGACCCAGGGATCCAACCCAGGTCTCCTGCATTGCAAGCAGATTCTTTACCATCTGAGTCATCAGGAAAGCTCTAATAACAATACCACAAACACTGATACACTCACACACACCATAATATATAAATGAATGCATTGTTTTAGTTTTGTATTTTCTTCTGATTGTCAAGTTATTTGCCCTAGTTAAGGTCTTCATTCTTGAAGACAATAATAATGGTAACCACAGCTATCATTTATGGTGTTCCTTGGATTAAGGATTTACCAGAACATCTCCAAGGGTAGTTCTAAAGGGTTCAGTTCAGTTCAGTTCAGTTCAGTTGCTCAGTCGTGTCCGACTCTCCGCAACCCCATGAATCACAGCACGCCAGGCCTCCCTATTCTAAAGGGTAGCCACAATTATTTCTATTTTACAAATACGGAGCGTGAAAGGTTAATACCACAGCCATTATTACATGGCTTTAATTTTTAAAAAAAGAAAGAAAGAAAAGCGAGTGCTGTAATCCAGGTCTGTGAGAACTGAAAACCCATTCTCTTTTCCTAATCAGGCTATTTCCCAGTATTTTTAGCCCATTGAAAGGGCTGTGGACTCAGGCTCCCTGGTACAAGATTCAAGACTCACAAATTGACAGCTCGTTGGGAATTGCAAACACTTTCTTTTCTTGCTGCTATAATCAAAGAGGCTTTCACTTAAATATTAACATTTGACTGTAGAAGCATAAATAGAAACGATTAATGAATATTCTAATTGTTCTTCTGTCCCCTCTTGCATTAACATGCATTGAATTTTTAGCTGGGTCATGTTCCCCAAGGGCTATCATTCTAGTTTATATACCTTCCTTCTAATTTCAATAATAAGCTAATTTCCAACAATAACTATCTATAATTTAATGTTACCCCTAAGGAGCGTCTAATGTTCTGCATAAGCAAAACACACACAAAGTCTCCTCCTGGGAGTGGCTATACTTTTCTTTTCACAATTGAGATTTATAAGCTGCAGTGATATGCTAAACTGCACCCCTCTTGAAAGGGATTTTTAAACTATACATATCCAAGAAGTGTTTTTTTTTCATTTTGTTTTTAAGGTTGTACACTTATAATTCCAATGATTAAGTACTTTGGCTTTGGAGGCAATCAAACATGTCATCTAGTAGGTCCCTGATCTTGAGCAAGTTGCTTATCTTCTCTTGAGTCTTGGTTTTCTTTTTGGATCAATATGAGGGGCTTTATTTATTTTTTACTATAAAGGAAATTATCTAGATTCAGAAAAGATTATTTTTTGCTATTTGAAGATTTAATTAATAGTTAACTTATCTACAGTACAAATTCCAAAACCTAGCTTTCCTTTCAACAATCACATTTAAGATGGCCTTTGATTAATGTTTGCTCAATTCCAGTTGAACAATTTACAACTTAATTAAACACCTTAAACTCTATTTATAAATTTAATATATTCAATTTCCTTTTCAAGCCCTTCAACTATCTCCCTTTTTAGTCAATCTTTCTAATAACTCAGTTCTTGTAAATTTAATAAGTGAAACTTATAATGAATTTCAATTTGTCTTAAACATTAAATGCAATAAGCACACAAAGATAATTTCAATTTTCTTAAACCTAACACAAGAGTAATACTACTGTGGATTCTACCTACTTCATCGCCTTTAAACTCAACTTTAAACCTTCTTGGAGTTAAAAGATTCTTGACTTCATGAGCAAGAGTCCCAGGCAAACTGTAGTAAATGTCCCAAGAGAACTGAGGTTACCATCTCAAGCAAGTAAAAAGGCTTAATGACTAGAGACCCAACATCTGGGGGCTTTGTACATGCAGGAAGATTCTCTCATCCACCAGTGGACACAGAGATTCATTTCTATGGCTACAATAATAAAGGATTCAAAGTCCTTACTTTTCAAATAGATTTGGTCTTACCAACGTCTTCTGGGGACAAGGTATACCATGAGCTAATTATTTCATCTAAGCATATCTACACTGTTTGGCTCTAACTTCTTTCAATAATCTCTGTACTGTCTATCAGAATTATGCTTTCTTATTTTTTTTTTTAAATTTGTTTTAGCCATTGCAAAAACACCCAAAAAAGATGTCCTTTTCATCACAGGGGACTGGAATGCAAAAGTAGGAAGTCAAGAGATACCTGGAGTAACAGGCAAGTTTGTCCTTGAAGTACAGAGTGAAGCAAGGCAAAGGCTAACAGAGTTTTGCCAAAAGAACGCACTGGTCATAGCAAACACCCTCTTCCAACAACACAAGAGAAGACTCTACACATGGACATCACCAGATGGTCAACACCGATATCAAATTGATTATGTTTTTTGCAGCCAAAGATGCAGAAGCTCTATACAATCAGCAAAAGCAAGACCAGGAGCTGACTGTGGCTCAGTTCATGAACTCCTTATTGCCAAATTCAGACTTAAATTGAAGAAAGTAGGGAAAACCACTAGACCATTCAGGTATGTCCTAAATCAAATTGCCTATAATTATACAGTGGAAGTGACAAATAGATTCATGGGATTAGATCTGATAGACAGAGTCCCTGAAGAACTGTGGATGGGGGTTCCTGACATTGTACGGGAGGCAGTGATCAAGACCATCCCCAAGAAAAAGAAATGCAAAAGGGCAAAATGGTTGTCTGAGGAGGCCTTACAAATAGCTATGAAAAGAAGAGAAGTAAAAGGCAAAGGAGAAAAGGAAAGATATACCCATTTGAATGCAGAGTTTCAAGGAATAGCACGGAGAGATAAGAAAGCCTTCCTCAGCAATCAATGCAAAGAAATAGAGGAAAACATTATTCAAGAAAATGAGAGATACCAAGGGAACATTTCGTGCAAAATGGGCACAATAAAGGACAGAAATGGTATGGACCTAATAGAAGCAGAAGATATTGAGAAGAGGTGGCAAGAATACACAGAAGAACTGTACAAAAAAGATCTTCATGACCCAGATAACCATGATGGTGTGATCACTCACCTAGAGCCAGACATCCTGAAGTGCGAAGTTGAGTCGGCCTTAGGAAGCATCACTACGAACAAAGCTAGTGGAAGTGATGGAATTCCAGTTGAGCTCTTTCAAATCCTAAAAGATGATGCTGTGAAAGTGCTTCACTCAATATGTCCGCAAATTTGGAAATCTCAGCAGTGGCCACAGGACTGGAAAAGGTCAGTTTTCATTTCAATCCCAAAGAAAGGCAATGCCAAAGAATGTTCAAACTACCATACAATTGTACGCATATCACACACTAGCAAAGTAATGCTCAAAATTCTCCAAGCCAGGCTTCAACAGTATGTGAACTGTGAATGTCCAGATGTTCAAGATGGATTTAGAAAAGGCAGAGGAACCAGACATCAAATGGCCAACATCCACTGGATCATCAAAAAAGCAAGAGAGTTCCAGAAAAACATCTACTTCTGCTTTATTGACTACGCCAAAGTGTTTGACCATGTGGATCACAACAAACTGTGGAAAATTCTTAAAGAGACAGGAATTCCAGACCGTCTTACCTGCCTCCTGAGAAATGTGTATGCAGGTTATGAAGCAACAGTTAGAACCGGACATGGAACAACAGACTGGTTCCAAATTGGGAAAGGAGTACATCAAGGCTGTCTATTGTCACCCTGCTTATTTAACTTATATGCAGAGTACATCATGCAAAATGACAGCTGGATGAAGCACAAGCTGGAATCAAGATTGCCGGGAGAAATATCAATAACCTCAGATATGCAGATGACACCACCCTTATGGCAGAAAGTGAAGAGGAACTCAAAAGCCTCTTGATGAAAGTGAAAGAGGAGAGTGAAAAGGTTAGCTTGAAGCTCAACATTCAGAAAACTAAGATCATGGCATCAGGTCCCATCACTTCATGGGAAATAGATGGGGAAACAGTGGAAACAGTGTCAGACTTTATTTTTGGGGGGCTCCAAAATCACTGCGGATGCTGATTGCAGCCATGAAATTAAAAGACGCTTGCTCCTTGGAAGGAAAGTTATGACCAACCTAGATAGTATATTAAAAAGCAGAGACATTACTTTGCCAACAAAGGTCCGTCTAGTCAAGGCTATGGTTTTCCAGTGGTCATGTATGGATGTGAGAGTTGGAATGTGAAGAAAGTTGATCGCCGAAGAATTGATGCTTTTGAACTGTGGTGCTGGAGAAGACTCTTGAGAGTTCCTTGGACTGCAAGGAGATCCAACCAGTCCATTCTAAAGGACATCAGTCCTGGGTGTTCATTGGAGGGACTGATGCTAAAGCTGAAACTCCAATACTTTGGTCACCTCATGCAACGGGTTGACTCTCTGGAAAAGACTCTGATGCTGGGAGGGATTGGGGGCAGGAGGAGAAGGGGATGACAGAGAATGCGATGGCTGGATGGCATCACCGACTCGATGGACATGAGTTTGAGTGAACTCCAGGAGCTGATGATGGACAGGGAGGCCTGGCGTGCTGTGATTCATGGGGCCGCAAAGAGTTGGACACAATTGAGCGACTGAACTGAACTGAACTGAACTGAACATCCTAAAAGGCAAAACCATAAGAACAGAAAATGGTTCAATAGTTGCCAGAAACTCAGGGTAGAGGGAGGACACTGATTGCCAGTGTGCATCATGGAACTTTTGGGGAGTGGTGGACACAGTCTATATCCTGCTTAATGTGATGTTGCACATCTATGTCCATTTATCAAAATTCACCTGTTATGCACTTAAAAAGGGCAACTTTTATTGTATGTATATTTCAATAAACCTGATTTAAAATGCATTAAAAAAATCATGTCAGGGAATTTTGTTAAATGTGGTGGATTGAATCGATGTGGATCATTGCTCCTTCCTGAAATCCTGTGGAGGTGACTGCAGATGAGAGATGGAAACTTTTGGGGGAGCCTGAAAGTGGGTGGGCAACTGGTGACTGACTTCACAGAGGAGCGGGGAGTTAATGTCCTACAGTCAGCAGATAGGATGCCAAGGTAAAGCAGAAGAATATTCTCACTAGAACCCAAGAGAGCTGAAGAGCACTAACTGGTAGGCTCTGAAGGGCAGGGTGAGAAGTGGGCTGGATATGAATATGACTGGCTTCAAATTAGGCCTCCAGATCCATTCAGTCACCCTGCATATTCAGAGTCCCCCTCCCCCAACACAGCAGGTAATAGGAGGCTTATCCTCTGGAGTACCTGATCCTCAGAGACTCTGAACTTGGAGTCATCAAGAGAGCTGAGGAGAAGAGTAAGGAGAGGGGTGAAACAAAGAATTAACCCAAAGTCTCTGTGTCAAATGGTAGCACACTTAACCCCACGTTCCTCCATCACCCACCTTCCTGCATCCATTCCCAGACGCCGGCAGCCAGGTCTACATCCACACCAGACAGGAGATACTTCCAGTTATTTCCTCTCTGGGCCAACACACTTGAGGAAGATACATAGAAATACTGACAGATTCACATTTGTCTAAGAAATGGATAGGAATGAACTAGAGTAAAGCCCACTAGTCAGCAAGTCACATCCACACAGTACTTTTATACTTTATTCTAATTATTACAGGGGGCTGCAAAGAGTCAGACATGACTGAAGTGACTTAGCATGCACATGTGTACGCTAATTACAATCAACAGCTAAGAACGAACAAAATGTGGAAATCTCTCACCTGAAAGAAAAAAGACAAAAATATTTAAACTAGAAAGATAGAATAAAAATAAGCAATTTAAAAAGATCAAAAAAGCAGAGCAAAATTTCCAAGGAATAAAAGAAGACCCTAAATATCCTTGCCTGGAAAATCCCATGGACAGAGGAGCCTGGTGGGCTACAGTCCATGGGGTCACAAAGAGTCAGACACGACTTAGTGGCTAAAACACCACCACCAAAATATCCTTAGAGAACTAAAAGAAGATATCCATTAAAAAGGAGGAACTGTTATTAAAATGATAATTCATTTTTATGTTAAAAATCACAGGGATTTCCCTGGTGGTCCAGTGGCTAAGACTCCACGCCCCCAATGCAGGGGGCCTGGGTTCCATCCTGATTGAGGAACTAGATCTCACATGCCTCAACTAATACCCGGTGCAGCCAAATAAATAAATAAATATATTTTAAATGACAGCAAAATTAAAAAGAGAGAGAGAAAGGGAAGGTTTGAAAAACAAAGTTGATGAAATCTCTTAGGAAGTAGATCAGAAAGGCCAAAAAGGGAGTCAAAAAGAGTGTTTTGGTCCAATAACCAAATAGCAAGTGTTAGAGAAGGCAAAACAAGAGAAAAATTAAAAGAGGAAAGTATGAGGAAAATAATAAAAGGAAACAATCCAGGGCTGAAGTAGATGGGTTTCTAGACTAAAAATGTCCATGAAAAAGGTTCATCAGCCATTTTTCATCATAAAACTTCAGACATTTACAGATAAAGAGGATCCTTAAAAAGCTTGCAAAGAGGAAAAAGGAAAAACAGTTCTTGGCAGGAAATGGGGCTTTTCCACAGCAAATATTTCTAGCAATGCTAGAAAGCAAAGGAGACAGTTCTTCAAAATTCAGAGGGATAACAATTTTAAAATTAGAATTCAGTAGTCAGCCAAGCTATTAGCCAATCATATTTTTAAATATTCGAGGACTTAACATTTTTCTTTACCTCTTAAGCACTGTTTATCAGGCAGCTACTGTGTTTGTCCAGCAGCAAAACAAGAGAATAAACCAAGAAAAAAGATGACAAAGAATTGAGGCAACAAAAGATGCAGTGTGGGAAGAAGCGAACTAGAGCCCCCGGTTGTTAGCTATGCACTGGGCATGGCACGATCGGTCCAGAATAGAACAGCAGGGGGTCCAGGAGGAAAGGCTCCAGGAGAAAATGGAATCAATAGGACTCGTGGCGTGTTTGAGCATGTAGAGAATAAAATTTAGTAAGTTTTTCAAACAAATCTATAGAAAAAGAGTCAAATTTGTCTTTGCCAGAGACAGGGGGTGGGGGGAGGGTGAACTGGAAGAAAACATCCAAAAGGTACAAACTCCCAGTTTTAAGATAAATACACTAGGGATGTAACGTGCGTGCGTACTCAGTCACCTCAGCCATGTTTGTCTCTTCATGACCCCATGGACTGTAGCCCACCAGGCTCCTCTGTCCATGGGATTCTCCAGGCAAGAATACTGGAGTGGGTTGCCAATTCCTTCCCCAGGGAATATTCCTGAACCAGGGTGCAACCCAAGTCTCTTATGTCTCCTACATTGGCAGGTGGGTTCTTTATCACTAACACCACCAGTGAACACATCTGTAAATTTTACATGAAAGTTGTTAATAGAGTAAATCTTAAGAGTTCTCATCACAAGGAAAAAACTTTTTCCATTTCTTTAATTTTGCATCCATATGAGATGGAAGATCTTCACTAGACATTGTAAGAAACATTTCATGATGTACATAAGCCAACTCATTATGCAGTACACTTTCAACTTATACAGTGTTGTATGTCAATTATACCTTAATTAAACTAGAAGATTTAGCAAGTTTTTGCAAATCTGGTAGAGATGATAAGAACCGATGAGAATCTGGGGTCTTGTTTTTCTTTACTGAACTTTCTGTATTCTTATCACTACTCATTATGTCCTGGAGAAACCAGTAAGTCCATTACAAGGAGTTGTGGTTCAGTAATGAACAACAATTGCACAGTTAAAATGATGTGAGAAAAAAATATTGATTCAACAAAAAGTTTTGATTGGCGTATGTAGGAAAGATAGATGTATGTCAAGAGCAGTGAAGATTCCAAGGGCAGTGGGAAATGAGAGTACTTTGTTTCCTCCTTCCATAATAAAAATTCAAGTTTTGACTTTTGGTTTGGATGTAGACAGCTGAAGACACCAGTGTATCAACCTGACAATGAAACAAGTTGGATAAGCTACAAAATCATAGTTTCATTAAACACATGAAGCTGAAAACACAAAGAAACCTGAATGAACAAAAACCCAGAAGAAAATAAAAAGCTCTTTGCAGGAAATTTATGCCTGTTTTCATTCCTGAAAGAGCATCAGAAGATGTAACCCACCAGAAACAGGAGGAGGAAAAAGTTGGCTAACTGCTGACAATTAATAGTTGTGAGTGGGCTGCCATAATAGATTAGAATTTGAAAGATCCTGGTTGAAGACAAGACAGGAGTGCAGAAAGAAATTGCCTCTGAGGCATGCAAGTCTTCCCCCAAGGGTAAGGCAGAAGCTGCTGAAGGCTGGGGATGGGGAATAAGACACATTTAAAATATACTCACATAGGCTAAAGGTAAAGATACCATGCTAACTAGCTGGAGTGGTTATACAAATATCACCTAAAGTAGGCTCAGAGGAAAGAATTACCACCCAGGGATAAAGATGTACATTTTATAATGATTAAGGGGTGAATTCATCAAGAAGGCATAGCATTCCTAAGTGTTTATGTGCTTAATAACAGAGCTTTAGTACACCTGAAGCAAAAACTGATACAACTGTAGTAAGAGAGACAAACCCAGAATCACAGTCAGAGATTTCAACACTCTTGTCTCAAAAAGTGAAAGATCAAGTACTTTCAAAAGTAAGGACTGAGAAAACATGGACAACAATAATGACCCCCTTGAGGGAACTGCCACTTACAAAAAACACTCCATCCAGTAGGAAAATACAGGTTATCTTCAAATGCACATGGAACACTTACCAAGACAGACCATATTTAGGTCCATGAAACAAATTTCAGTAAACGTAAAAGATTCAAGTCTTACAATATGTTCTCTAACCACAATAGAATTAATTCAGAAATCAGTAATTAAAAATGCCTGGAAAAATCCATGATTATTTGAAAATAAAATAACATACTTCTAAATAACCTGTGGGTCAAAGACAGAATTAAAAAGAAAATTAGAAAGTGTTTTGTAATATAATAGAAACACAATACAATAAAATTGGTGGGATGCACCTAAAACAATGCTTAAAAGAAAATTTATACCTTTTGATGCTTATGTTAGAAAAACGTAAACAGTGTTCTGACCTCCCACCATAAGAAACTAGGAAAAGAAGAACCAATAAGGAGGAGAAATAATAAGCAGAAAGCAATGAGACAGAAAATAGACAATAGAGAAAAATAAGCAAAGTAAATAGTGAATTTTTTTAAAGAATATAATCAATTAATAAGCTCTTAGCTAGACTAATCAAGAAAAAGAGAAAGAAAACCAAGTAACCAGTATCAGGAATGAAAAAGAAGAATTACTACAGCTTCTGCAGATATTTAATGAGTAATAAGAGGATATGTGGAATAATCTTATATCAATAATTTTAATAATTAGATGGAAATTAAAAATTTCTTGAAAACCATAGCTTACCAAAAGAGACACTAAAGTGAAGTCACTCAGTCATGTCTGACTCTTTGCGACCCCATGGACTGTAGCCCACCAGGCTCTTCAGTCCATGGAATTTTCCAGGCAAGAGTACTGGAGTGGGTTGCCATTTCCCGCTCCAGGGGATCTTCCCAACCCAGGGATCGAAGCTGGGTCTTCCGCACTGCAGGCAAACGCTTTACCATCTAAGCCACCAGGGAAGCCCAAAAGAGACACTAGAAGAAATAAAAACTATAGACAATCCTATACCTATTAAAGAAATTTGATTTATAATAAAATACCTCCTTCCTGAAAACCTCTGGACTCAAACTGAAATCTCTCAAACATTTTAAAAAGAACTAGTAGCACTCTTCGGAGAAGGCAATGGCAAGCCATTCCAGTACTCTTGCCTAGAAAATCCCATGGATGGAGGAGCCTGGTAGGCTGCAGTCCGTGGGGTCGCTAAGGGTCGAACACGACTGAGCGACTTGACTTTCACTTTTCACTTTCACACATTGGAGAAGGAAATGGCAACCCACTCCAGTGTTCTTGCCTGGAGAATCCCAGGGACGGGGGAGCCTGGCGGGCTTCCGTCTATGGGGTCACACAGAGTCGGACACGACTGAAGTGACTTAGCAGCAGTAGCAGCAGCAGCAGCACTCTTACCCAGCAGCATTCTTTCAGAAATAAAAATGATAGGGATATTCCCCACATACTTTATGAGGCCACCATAATCCCAGTACCAAAACCCAGTAAAGATATTACATGAAAAGAAAACTAAAATCTGATATTGTGTGAACAAAGACACAGAAATCCTTTCCAAATATTAACAATTCAAATCCAGAATATTTAAAAAGAAACATGCATCAGGGCCCAATGGTTACTTAAGCATTTTTAAATTAACCATTGTAATTCACCGTATCAGCAGACAATATAGAAATCATATAATCTTTTAAAGAGATGCAGAAAAAAAATTGATGAAATTCAACACCCATTGATGATCAAAACAATCAAACACAATTCAGCAAACAGAGAATAGAGGCAAACTTCCTCAACTTAACAAAGGGAATCTATTACTACAAAACTCTGCAAGTAACATCATACTTCAAAATGAAAAAAATGAATGTAATTTTACCCCTAAGATAAGGCAAGCTTCTTTGAATATCATACCGGAAGTCCTAACCAGTGAATTATGCCAGGGATAAAAGATAAAAGGTGCAAGAATTGTAAAGAAAGAAGTAAATCTGTCTTTATTTTTAATTCAATAAGTACTTCTTAAAATTGAAAAATTATTAAACACTATATGACTGAAAAATACAGATGTAAAATTCAAAAAAATTAAGACATTAAGTGATGTGGGAGTGAAGGGGTGATGTAGTGTTTTTTAGCTTTGTAGTGCTTTTTGAGTTTTTAAAAAACTCTATTTTACTTTGATAAAAAACAAATTAAATTAAAAAGAAAAAGAGAAAAAAAGGCCTCAGCAGGCATTAAGAACATTTATTCAGCTCCAACCACTTCTTCAAAGACAATTTCACTATTTAAGAAGGCCTTTTTTCTTGACTGTAAATTAAAGTGTTGACTGAATTTTGCCCTCTTTGGAAACAAAGCTTGTGAAATCCAGAAGTACTTAAAAATGCAAGCACATTTTCATGTATTAATAGACTGCAATCAAAGCTTGGAATAAAAATAAAAATGTAAATTTCAGGCATAATTAATGAGCTTTAAAATTGCTTTTCCCATGGAAAGAATTAATAGTTTTTGGCTGTTAGCCCCAAGAGCAAGCATCTATGCTAACATAAATGGGTCTGTAGACATATGAAGGTATATTTTCATGGCTATTTGCATTAGTATCTATAAATGTGTATACATTTATGTCCATCAACTAGTCAGCAAAAAGACAATTTTATGATACTTAATTACAATTTGTTTTAAGAACTTATGCTAACCAGAAAAATTAGTTTTACACTTAGGCTACTAACCTCCACTTCTAGTATCAGCTGTTTATTTTTAACTCACGTTTAATGCGTAGAGACTGTTCAAGCAACTTTCTGAGTCCAGACATTCAGTTCACTCAATCTCAGGCCAAAGGCAAAATCTAGGAAAGGGAAGAAATAACACATTTTCAATGGGGGACAGAATACTTCTTGGGTCCGCTTCCTCAGTCCCTTTGACTTGCCCTGCTACTTATATTATGAATAAATAAATTGCTGCATTCTGTAGACATATCCCATGGTCTCTATTTTTCTTTGTATCTATGTATATTGAAAAGTTTCCCCCAAATGAACTTATAATTAACATTTTACACAAGATGTCAAGAGATGGTAGTTACTCAATAATTACCAAGATTTCAAGAATTATAAGAAACAGAATTATCCCTCCAGGGAAATGCATGTAAAGCTTGTGGACCGCTTCTCAAGAGGAAAGGGCAGAAAATGCAATAAAGCAGAGCAGACGTACTTTGGAAAGCCAACACCCTCTGCACAGAGTTGACTGGTGTCAACTGTGAAAGAGGAGTAAAACTCACATACATGAAACACATCAGGTAAATAACTATACCAGCCACCTGATCTGTGCCTATCAGATTCAAAGTGGCCACGGGTGCCTTTAGGAAGGTTATATCCTCATGAAATTGTCCCGATTCCTTTCCATAGACTCAAAGAATAGCTGGTTGTTCGTACCCTTTTGGGAATCACTTTTTCTTTGCCCTCCACCCTAGCCCAAACAACCTCTTCATTTTACTTTTTCACTGGAAGACATTTATCTTTAAATAATGTCTCCAGGGACTTCTGCTTCTGGGGAAATGGAGTAGACATATGTTTCCCTACTCCTCTCACTGTGAACAACTATCAACCTTGGACAGTGTACATAAAACAAACATAAGAAGACTCAGAAAGCTGGAGAGTAGAAGGCAGATCAACTAGAGACCTTGGGACCCAAGGAACAATAAGATGATGAGTTCTCTGAGTTTTTTCATTTATTTGCTTGCTTCTCAGCCCAAACTCAAAGCTAAAATAGCCAGCAACTCAGAATCACCCACAAGGGTACATTAGAAAGTCCCCAATAAAAAGGAAATGGCAACCCCCTCCAGTATTCTTGCCTGGGGAATTCCATGAACAGAGGAGCCTGGTGGGCTACGGTCCATGGGGTCACAAAGAGTTGGACACGACTAAGTTACTAAAACACACCCAGAATCACCCACGAGGGTAGATTAAAAAGCCCGCAACAAAAGTCTGCTTTCTCTAGCCAAAGGATCAGGGAAGGGACAGCACTGCATGATAGGAAACAATGACAATAAGCAAGCCACTCCAGCCAAAAGAACTGTGGCCTCACCAACATCTGTGCCAGCAAAGACCAAGGGGGGAGCCTAACCTTCCACCCAGGCAGAGCGGTGATGAGGCATCCCAAAGCCGCAGCAGGTGATGTTAGAGAAGACCAAGGAGGGGGCTGGGACTTTCATCTCTGCCAGACAGCAGCACTCTCCGCTTCCCCAGAAGTGTCAAGAGAGACTATGTGGGGAGCCTGGACTCTCACCTTCTCCTGGCAACAATGAAAGATCCCTCCTTCTGTTTGCTGGAGTGACATCACAGGAGGCCTGTGGAGGGTCAGAACTTTCACTATCACCAGAGTAAAGAAGCTGTTTCCTTCTGGTGGGGCCAATAGAGGTCACGTGGGAGGCGATAATAAGGCATTCCTACTTCTACCAGCTAGAGGGGTATTGGCAGATGCTTAGTGGCTAAACCTGAATTCCCAACTCTCCCCAGCACTATAGAGGAGCCCTCCCTCATGGGTGTCACTGGAAAGCTGGTGGGGAACTGAGACTTCTACCCCAACCTGGCAGAAATGAGGTAGCCTCCCTTGCTTCCTTTCCTGAGCAGAGTCACAGACACGGTGAAAACAGAGAGTTTAAAGAAGATGCAGAAATGTCAAAAACATCTAGCTTTCAAAAGAAAATCTTTCATCACACGAAGAAATAGAAAAGATTTCAAACTGAGCGAAAAAAGGCAATGAATAATTGTCAGCCCCGAGATGACAAAAGTGTTAGAATGATTCGATAAATAATCTTTACTGATAAAGCTGTTAAAGCAGCTATCATCAAAATGCCTCCAATGAGCAATTATGAATACACCCGGGACCAAGGCAAATGTAGAATGTTTCAATGAAGAAACAAAAGAATTCAGCAAAGAAACAGAAAACATGACGAAGGACCAACTGGAAATTTTAGAGCAGAAAGAGGCAATAACTGTAAGTTTAAAATGCTACAAGTGGGTTCAAGAGCAGAATGGAGAATAGGGAGGAGAGAATCCATGAACTTGAAGGTAGAACAAGAGATGTTACTCAATCTGAACAACAGAGAGAAAATGGACTGGAAAAACAAACAGAGCTTCAGGCATCTGTGGGACTATAACAGAAGATGTACCATTTGTATCTTAAGATTCCTGGAAAAAGAAGAGAAAAGAGGGCAGGGCTGAAAAAGCACTTAAAGGGTAACTCCTCAAAGCTGCCAAAGTTTGGCAAAAAAAAAAAATACTAACCTACAAGATTCAATAAGCTGAACAAATTCCAAACACGATAAACCTGAAGAAATCCATTCTAAGACACATCACAGTCAAATTTATGAAAACTAAAAACAAAGAAAATATCTTGAAAGCAGTGACAGAGAAACAACATCTTATATTTAGAGAAAACACTTTGAAAGTGCGTTTCTCAACAGAAGCCATGGAGTGCAGAAGGAAAGAAAGAAGATAAAGAACTGTCAACCTGGTATCTCACTTAGGAGACAGGTGATGCTATGGGTTGAACTGTGTCCCTTTAAAGAAGGTTTGTTGGAGTCTGAATCCTCAGTCCTTCAGAATGGGATATTATTTGGAGATGGGTCTTTACAGAGGTAATCGAGTTAAAGTGAGGTCATTAGAGTGGGCCCTAATCCAATATAACTAGCGTCTTTATAAAAGGGGGAAACTTGGTTACAGAGATAGACATACAGAAAGGAAAGATGATGTTGAAGAGACCACAGGGCAAAGACAGCGCCTGCAAGCCAAGAAGAGAGGCCTGGAACGGATCCTTCCCTCACAGACGTCAGAAGAAAACAGTTATAATATCTAAACTAATATCTTTTGTTTTGTTTTTGTTTGGTTATTTACTTAAATTTTTTTAAATCAAGGTATAGTTAATGTAGAATACGATATATGTTACAAGGGAGCAGCACAGTGATCACAGCTTTAAAAGAGCATACTCCTTCGAAGTACTTAGTCACTCGGTCGTGTCCCACTCTTGGTGACCCCACGGACTGTAGCCCGCCAAGCTCCTCTGTCCATGGGGATTCTCCAGGCAAGAATACTGGAGTGGGTTGCCATTTCCTTCTTCGGGGGATCTTCCTAAGCCAGGGATCGAACCCACGTCTCTTGCATTGCAGGAGGATTCTTGACCATCTCAGACACCAGGGAAGCTGAAGTACAGTGGAATGGGTAGCCTATCCCTTCTGCAGGGGAACTTACTGACCCAGGAATCGAACAGGCCATCTATAATCATTATAAAATACTGTCTATATTACAGTCCCCATGTGGTACAATACAGCCTCGCAGCTTATTTGTTTTATACACAGCAGTCTGTACCCCTTAACCCCTCCACTCTTCCCTCTCCCCTTCGGAAACCACTGGTTGGTTCTCTGTATCTGTGAATCCGTTTCCTTTTGTCATATTCACTCATTTGTTTTACTTTTCAGATTCCAGTTAACATTTTGATTTCAGATTTCTAGCCCCTGGAACTGTGAGAAAATTTTTTTGTTTGTTTAAGCCATCAGTTTCTGGTACTTTGTTATAACAGCCCTATTAGCAAGCTAATACAGATGTAAATCTAAAATTATATGTATAGAACTTGCATGTTACAAATTACAAAAAGCTCATGAAAGAAATTGAAGACCTAAAATAAATGGAGAAGACACATCATGTTCATGTATTAGAAGACCCAACTGATAAGAGTTAATGAAATTACCATCAAAATTCCAGGAAGATTTTCTTCATAGACATAAAGAAGATTATTCTAAATTTACATGGAAAAGCAAAAGAACTACAATAGCTAAAACAACTTTTAAAAGAGAAGAATAAAGGGGAGGAATTAGTCCATCTGTCTTCACAACTTATTCTATACTTACAGTAATCAAAACTATTCAGGGTCAGCAGACAAATAGATACATAAGTCAATGGAACAGAAGACAGAGCCCAGTAACAGACCCACACAAACAGGCTAGACCGATTTTGGATGAACGTGTGAAAACAATGCAATTGGGGAAAAATAGCCTTTTTAGCAAATTGTGCAGGAGCAACTGGACATTCACAAGTTAAAAAAAAGCAAAACCAAGAAACAAACAAAACTCAAAAAAGCCTTGATCTAAGTGTCCTATCTTATAAAGATATTAACTAAAAAATGGGTCACAAGTTAATCCTAAAATGTAAAACTATAAAACTTTTAGAAGAAAATATAGGAGAAAAATCTTCACAGTCCTGGGCTAGGCAAAAAAAAAAAGCTCGCAGAGTTAACACCAAAAGCAAGATCTTTCTAGATCTGAGAAACTGACAAACTGGATTTGATCACAATTAAAAACTTTTACTCTGTCAAAGACCCTGTGAAGAGAATGAAAAGACAAGTTATAGATAAGGAGAAAATATTCTCAAATCATATATCTGAAAAAAAACAGCATCTAAAATATATAAAGAATTCATAAAATTCAGCATTTGAGAAAGCGTTCAGTTTAGTTCAGTCGCTCAGTCGTGTCCGACTCTGTGCAACCCCATGAATCACAGCACGCCAGGCCTCCCTGTCCATCACCAACTCCGGAGTTCACTCAAACTCATGTCCATCGAGTCGGTGACGCCATCCAGCCATCTCACTCTCTGTCGTCCCCTTCTCCTCCTGCCCCCAATCCCTCCCAGCATCAGAGTCTTTTCCAGTGAGTCAACTCTGCATGAGCATAAACCCAACTAAAAAATGGGCAAAAGACATAAAGAGACATTTCACTGAAAGGGGTGTACAGTTGGCAGATAGACATATGAGGAGGGCATCAACATTATTCGCCATTAAGCAAATGCAAACTAAAAACACACTGAAATATCACTACACACCTATCAGAAGGGCTAAATCAAAAATAATGACACCACCAATGGGCGGTGAGGATCACTCATACAATGCTAGTGGGAATGTAAAATGGTACAGCAGCTCTGAAAAATGGCTCAGTAGTTTCTTTAAAAACTAAACATGCAATTACCAAACAACCCAACAATTTCCCTCTGTTTATCCTAGAGAAATAAAAGCTTATGTTCACACAAAGACATGTGCACTAACGTTTATAGCATCTCTGTAATTAGTCTAAAACTGGAAACAACCTTCATGTCCTTCAATATGGGACTAAACTGTGGTTCATCCACTCCATGGAATATTCTTCCACAGTGACGATGAACTGAATATATACACAACAACCTGGATGAATCTTCAGAGAATTATGCTGTTAGAAAAAGGGCAATCCCAAAAAGTTATATAATACATCATTTCATCTTCTAGAACATTTTTTTTTGTACTCATAATTGAAATATATTTGACACATAGTATTGAGTAAATCTAAGGTGTGCAACATGTTCACTTGATACTTTTATAGATTGCAGAATGATTGCCACTGTAGCAACAGTTAGCACCTCTATCATGTCACACAGTACCATTTATTTTGTGCTGGGAATAATTAAGATCTAGCCTCTAAGGAAATTTGACGATTATAATTCAATATTGTTGTTGTCTATACTCTATATACCATGCAGTAGATCTGTGGAATTTATTTACCTACTCCTTGCAAATTATTTAACAATCTTAATTGACAAAATTACAGAGATGGAGAAGAGTTGTTGCCAGGGATTAAGCAAAAGGTGGGGGCAGGAAGGAAGTGGGTATGGCAATAAAAGGGCAACCTGAGGGATCTTTACAGTGATGGAAATGTCCTGTATCCGGATGGAATCAATGGAAATGTCCTGTATCCGGATGGGATCAATGTCAATGTCCTACTGCTGTGGGGACTGGGGAGAGCCACAAGATCTGTCTGTATTATTTCTTACACTCGAATGCAAATCTACAATTATCTCAAAATAAAATATTTAATAACAAAAACGCAAAACTCAGTAAAAATAACATTTTCTGATAATTAGGAAATTTCAGAGTTCCTATAAATATTTTTAAAGGAAATCAGCTCTAAATTCAATTCATTGCTTCCATCCAATTCTAGAGCAGAGCAGATGTTAAGGCTGCTAAACTGAAATGAGCTGTGATTCAGTCAGCATCTAGCGGGTCTGTAAACTATTCACAGCAGAGTGCTGGGGACTGTGCCTGCCCCAGACACTGCCCCTGTCCTCAGGTGGGCTACAGTCAAGGTGGACAGGCAGGTTCAGGACATGCAGTTAGAGAAGCAGCAGCTTTGTCCTCAAGCCCAAGCCACTTTCTCCACTCCAGGTTCCCCAGGGAGCCCTATACTTTGGGGGTTAGTTAGCTTGCCCATTAATAATGCTGACAGTTGGACTTTCACTTTGCTCCCAACGATCTCTGAGTATGCACCATCATTAAGAAGAAGGGTGAAATTCATCTCTGCCAGCTGCACCCCTCACCACCACGAAGAGATACTGAAGTGGAAACAGCGGTACTTCCCCAGCTGGTCTGGGGTACTAAGGCCCAGACACATGACAGTACTTACACTGCACACAGAAGAGAAGATATTGGGACACCCTGAAATAATGGGAAAGCTCCCTGGGTTTATCCTTATCCAGAAGAGATTATAAACTTGGACTGTTAAGTCTACACTTTTTCTTTCGTGATCCCCGCCTCTACCGTGAGCTCTGCTTTGACTATATGGACAAAAGTCTGTATAGTCAAAGCTATGGTTTTTCCAGTAGTCATGTACGAAGTGAGAGCTGGACAATAAAAAAGACTGATGCCGAAGAATTGATGCCTTCCAACTGTGGTGTTGGAGAAGGCTCTTGAGAGTCCTTTGGACTGCAAGGAGATCCAACCAGTCAATCCTAAAGAAAATTAACTCTGAATATTCGTTGGAAGGACTGATGATGAAGCTGAAGCCCCAATACTTTGACCACCTGAAGGTTACAATAACCTTCAGGATACGTAAGCTTCACTCTCTTCTACTATAAAATTTACCACCAGGATTGGATGCCTTTAAAGACAGTCCATGTCTAGTACTCATCATGTTTCTGCAAATGTATTCAGTTCAGTTCAGTTCAGTCACTCAGTCGTGTCCGACTCTTTGAGAACCCATGAATCACAGCACACCAGGCCTCCCTGTCCATCACCAACTCCCGGAGTTCACTCAAACTCATATCCATCGAGTCGGTGATGCCTTCCAGCCATCTCATTCTCTGTCGTCCCCGTCTCCTCCTGCCCCCAATCTCTCCCAACATCAGAGTCTTTTCCAGTGAGTCAACTCTTCACATGAGGTGGCCAGAGTATTGGAGTTTCAGCTTTAGCATCAGCCCTTCCAATGAACACCCAGGATTGATCTCCTTTAGAATGGACTGGTTGGATCTCCTTGCAGTCCAAGGGACTCTCAAGAGTCTTCTCCAGCAGCACAGTTCAAAAGCATCAATTTTTCGGCGATCAGCTTTCTTCACAGTTCAACTCTCACATCCATACATGACTACTGGAAAAACTATAGCCTTGACTAGACTAATACTAGCAAATGTATTAGTGAAGACAAAATTTGGGGCAAAGAAACACAGTACCATTGGAGAACTGTGGAATTAAAAAAAATCTGAATGCAAGTTTTTCTTTTTTTTTTTAACCAAAGAGTAACTTAAAAAATAAAGAGAATATATATATTTCAATACTACTCTCTCAATTCACCCCACCCTCTCCTTCCTCCGCTGAGTCCAGAAGTCTGTTTTCTATGGCCGCGTCTCTATTACTGCCCTAGAAATAGGTTCATCTGTACCATTTTTCTATATATGTGCATTAATACCTGATATTTGTTTTTCTCTTCCTGACTTACTTCACCCTGTATAATAGGCTCTGTGTTCATCTACCTCAGTTCAACTAACCCAAACCCATTCCTTTTTAGGCAACTATATTTGATATCCTGTAGTAAACCATAATGGAAAAGAAAAAATATAAAGACAGTGATGAATCTGCACAGTCTTCCAGCCAAGGCTGGACCTATGCCTCGTGATCCACTTCCTAGATGGTAATATTGATGAAAGATAGGGGGAACCAGAATACGATGGGCATAGTGGGAGGAAGAGACCTAAGGAAGGTTCAAGTCTTGGGAATAGTAACTCTCAGCTAATACTGGTCCCCTATAGATAACACACGAGGCTGTTGTTAGGCTTCTATATATTTGGATTCAATATATATTTTCCAGGAATCCATTACCCCAAAGCAAAAAATGTCTTTAATTATTTATAATCTTTACTAATTTGATGAGTGGCCACCCTTTCTCACTGGTATCTTAGTCTGGCTTTCTTTTATTATATGTGTGCTGAATACTTTTTCATATGATTTTTTTGCTATTTGCATTTCCTGCATTATGAATCATCTGTTTATATTCTCTGCTCAATTGTCTGTTGGATTCTTGGCATTTTTTTCTTGCCAATTTTTGATGATTGAGATTTTATATAATGAGGACATTAAGATATGTGTGTGTGTGTGTGTGTGTGTTTTGTTAACCAGTTGACATGAGCTCCTATGAATTTTCCAGCTAAATAGCTGTTCTATTTTGGTTTGAGGGGGAGAAAAAAGTCAAACCAAGATAAGCTTTTAAACTCGGCTTCATTTTCAGCAGAAAAGGAAAGCGGGAATTGTAAAGCTGCTGAACAAGAGCAATTTTCATTCTCTCTTGGTTTGAATGAGATTTTTTTTTTTTTTCTCTCTCTCTCATGGAATAAGAACTTCTTTTCTGTTTATTCATACAGTTGTTATCTGGAATAATAAGGAACCTTTGCTGAGAAGCAGCTGTGGACTGGAGTGTAGGGCTCTTCAGATCGGGACCTGAAGGCCAATAGAGCGGTCTGATTTAGACAGGGCCCCTCGATTCTGTTTAGAAATATATTTTCAATCACTTGGATGAAAAGAGCCAGGGCACTGGTGGGATCTTCAGAGGCTCAATGTGACACAGCAGGTAAGCTCCACAGTCTTGACTTGCTGCCCCTCGTTCCGCGTGGTGAACACGGCAGTCCATCTGTCCTAGTAAATTTCTCAGCGAGCACAGCCCCGGAAAGAAGATGCTATGAAGTGCCCTCTGCTTGGCGGTCTCCACCGGGTGAACCAAAGCTCCAGTGGGGTGGAGGCGGCAGGGCAGAACCTCTCTGGGATGGATACCGAGGGGCAGGAGGAAGCAACAAAGGAATCCGGAACTCAGGCTGGAAAAACTCAGGGTTGGCGCCTGAGGCCTGGAGAGCCCTGAGCCCCAAGAAGGAATTTTGCTTTTGGGTCTTACCGCCAGAGAAGGCAGCATGTGAGGATAGCCTAGGGGTCATCTCAACCCCCTCATTTTTCATTTGGGGAAACCAGCTGGGAAAGGTGAAGTGACCTGCTTCAAATCACGCCCGGGGTGTGGGCAACAAGGGCTGCAACCTCACATCCCCTGCTAACAGCCCGCTCAGAGACAGCATATCATTTTTCTTATACCATTTCCTTTTTGCTTTCTCCCTGAGGTTTGAGATGAGGATGTCTAGTGTGAGAGCCAGCAAGACCTGACCAGCGCTTGGAAGGGTCTCTGTGAGTATTCATGGGTTGCAGGCCTCATCCTAGGCTTTAAGAGGAAAGGTTTCAAAACCAGAAAGACTCAGGCCCCCCACCTGGGTCAGCTACTTATCAGCTGGAGGATCTTGAGAAAACTAGGTTTCTCTGAGTTTCAATTTCTTTTACTGTCAAATGTGGGATGGTAATCTCTCAAGGGGCTATTTTGAGGCCTGAGTAAGGTAATGCCCCCAGTCATTAAATGCTGTTAAGCCACTAGCTAGATCTTATAGAAAAGGAAGTAAAAGCCAGAAGAAAGTTAAGCAGTTTTGCCCAAAGTAACTCATCTTTTAAGATGTTGCTTGGATGCAAATCTGAGTCTCAGGTGCTAGGACAGTCCCTTTCATTCTGCATTAGTTCCTATCCACGGTGGCTTATTGTTCAAGGGCTCAAGAAAGTCACTGATTGCAGTTCAGTATCTTAGATTATTAAAGGAAAATCTATAATAATCCCAGATATGTATAAACTACTGTAACCCAGTGTCTATCGTTCACTATTACAAGGTCTAAGTTACATTGAATCCCACCTGTGAGGTCAGAAAGGACTTTTTAAAAAGCCCACTGACAAATTACACCATTTGGAAGCTGGAAAGGGCAGATTTAAGGAAGACACAGGTGTGTAGCAACTGAAGAACTGGGGACGCAGGATCAGAGGATGCTCCCGTCGCCCCTGCTGAGCGCGGAGTGGTCTGGACAAGCTGCTCCATCTCTCGGCACCTGAGTCCATGTCACATGGGGCTTTTTTAGTTTAAGGTTTGAGTGTTAGTCGCTCAGTCATATCCGACTCTTTGCAACCCCATGGACTATAGCCTGCCAGGCTCCTACATCCATGGGATTTTCCAGGCAAGAATACTGGAGTGGGTTGCCATTTCCCTCTCCAGGGATCTTCCTGACCCAGGGATCGAACCCAGGTCTCCCACATCACAAGTGGATTCTTTACCGCGGAGCCATCCCCCATGTCATGTGGGATTAGGAGCAGCTAATGCTGAGGTCTCACCTGGCTTAAAACAAGCCTGGGAGGAACCCTACAAAAAAGACTGACTCAGACCATAGTTTGCCATTATTGGGAAGAATCCCTTGGCTGCAGGTTGAATTTAGGGAAAGAAATTTGCCAGCTGACAACTGGGATAGGAAGGGATCTCATGAAAATCACTACATTAGAAATGTCATAGCTCCCACTAGCTCCACTGTAAATCGATGTTATGTCTATGATATTGGGTGAATTTGCTGCTAAAACTGGCTTTTTTTGCAACTGGCTTCATATCCTTAATGTTCACCTCCCGAAGGCTGTGTTCAGTAGCACTTACTTCCAAAAGGAAACCAACATTTCTGTTGTTACTATTGCCATAAAATTTTTGGCATCTAAAGGGAACAGTGCCCCCTAGTGGAAGTATAATCCAATCAGGCACCCAGGCCCACCATTAAAAGCTGTTGGATAGTGTTTGTGTTTGGAAAACAGTTCCTGCAACCCCCTTCCCAAAGTCATTTGTGTTGCCAAAAAACGTACATTGGGTTTAAAGTTCTACCAAGGAAATGTTCCTTGTTATTACTGTGTTCTTAAAGACAGAAACCAGATTCATGACTTCCGGTTAGGATAAAGAGAAGACAGAACAAGAAAAGGATCAAGAGTTAGGACCATGAAAAAGGGGCAGAGAACAAAACACAGACAAAAGAAGGATGATATGAAAATACAAATTACATTCAAATACATTTTTCCTTAATCTTACTGAACTGTGTTCTTGACACAAAATGCTTCAGATGGAGAGAACGGCCTTATGCTATAGAACAATCCCAACCAGAGGCCCTGTTTTATGAGGAGCGCCTTGTATATTAGATGGGCAATGCCTCTATTCCTAATAATGCAACAAGCCACCACCACCCCACCCTGGTTTAACAGAACAGACATTCTGTCTTTTTTTGTTGTTTTTTTCTGTATGTTCTCTCCCTCTTGAACCTCCCTCCCACCTCCCAGCCCACTCCTCTAGCTTGTCCCAGAGCCCTGGTTTGAGCTCCCCGAGTCATGCAGCAAATTCCCACGGGCTATCTGCTTTACACAGGACAGTGTGTGTTTCCATGTTGCTCTCTCCATTCATCCCCATCTCTGCTTCCACAAGTCTGTTCCCTGTGCCTGAGAGGTTCTGCCTTGTTCATGTTAAGCATGAGGACTTCTAAAAGGAAAAAAAAAAAATTGTGCCTGATGCCATTGAGAGCTTTGACAAGTGTGTGACTTGGGTGGGTCAGCGGGCGGGAGGCAAGTGCCTCCTACGGCTTCATTCCAAGTGACTTCCGTGTTCAGGGAGACTGCTTCTCCCATCGGGGATTAGGTGGTGGCCTCCGGGGTAGGTGAATGAACACTTTCTCTTTTAAGAGTCATGTGTCCATAATAATGTGTATTAGGAAAAAAACTCAACGGGTGTATCAAAGGTGTGAATTTAAGGATATGATCTTTACCAAGAAGCTGCATTTTTTCCTAAAGTGGGTTATTTTAAAGACAATAAATAATGAAACGGTGGAAAGAAGAGGGGGTGAAAACCATGAGCGAGTTTGCAGAATCCCTGAGGTTTGGAAACACTACTGGAAGTACGCAGATACTATTTAAATATTTTCCTCTCCTTTCTCTGGAGAAGCAACAGGCTGATTTTCTCTCATATTTATTTCCTCTGTCTTGCTTCTTCAGTTTGCCTGGCTCTTGTCTTTCCTTGACACATTGCCTGCTGCTCAGAACCAACTGCAGTGTTGATGTGAAGAGAGTTCTCCTTCTTCAGGTCTTGTTATTGTTGCTCAGTAGCTAAGTCGTGTCTGAGTCTTTGCAACCCCATGGACTGCAGCACGCCAGGTTTCCCTGTCCATCACCATCTCCCAGAGATTGCTCAAACTCATGTCCATCGAGCCGGTGATGCCATCCAACCATCTCATCCTCTGTCGTCCCCTTCTCCTCCCGCCTTCAATCTTTCTCAGCATCAGGCTCTTTTCCAATGAGTCGGCTCTTGGCATCAGGTGGCCAAAGTACTGGAGCTTCAGCTTCATCGTCAGTCCTTCCAGTGAATATTCAGGGTTGATTTCCTTTAGGATTGACTCGTTTGATCTCCCTACTGTCCAAGGGACTCTTCAAGAGTCTTCTCCAGGACCACAGTTTGAAGGTATCAATTCTTTGGCGCTCAGCCTTTTTAATGTCCAACTCTCACGTCCGTACATGACTACTGAAAAACCATAGCTTTGACTATATGGATGTGGAGGAGAGTTCTCCTTCTGCAGGCCTATCCAGCAGTTGTTCCAAAACTGAGATCCAGCTAAGGAGGCATCACTAGACTGTCACCAGCATCTTGTCTCCACATCGGGCATCCTCTCTGGTTCTTCCTGCCCTCTCCATCGGCTTCCCTCAGCTCCCTCCTCACCCCAACAGAAGAGCCATGTGCCAGTGACATGGCCACCAGCTCCTGCAGTGGGAAAGATGGATTCTTGCCTTGAGGACATGAAGGAATCAGCTGCTTTTCTCACAAGTGATCCCTGAGAATACTCTGTCTTCAACACCATGGTTAGGCAGAGGGGTAAAGGCTGCAAAGAGAACCTTTCATCTGAGCCTCCTTGGGGCATTCCCCTTGCCAGCACCCTACCAGTGTGGGTCTGGGTCTGTCCTCCAGGGCTCCTTCCCGTTCAGTTAAGAAGCTTTCTTCGTTTATGGGATGACCTAAGAGTGGATTCTTGTGTCATTTTTCCCTTCAAAACGTCCTTGCAGGAATGTAACTCGCTACCTACCCGAGTATCTCAGAGCCAGTAAGAGCCCCCAGTGTGCATGGCTGACCTTTTCCAAGTCTGTGTTTTGGCTAAGGCCATTCTTCCACTCTGATGCCCTGGTGAGCTTCTGACGAGTCAACCAGTCACAGCCCAGAAGCCTGAAATGGTCAGCAACCCACTGATCATGAGGAGCTTCCCAATCCTGCCGCCCCATCCGAATGAACAGGACTCAAGATTGAGGACAGATTAGCCCATCTGGGGTAACATATAGACTGGCCCTTAATGCTTTCACTCCCCTTTGCACCAGAGTTGGGGGGGAATCTACTCAGTGATGTGCTGGTCAGTGTTTGGCAATCGGTCCTGGGCAGGGGAGTGGGAGGGGTATAGTCCTCGTTTGTAGCCTTTGGCAATTTCTGCGGTGTAAAGACTCCCATCATAGCCAATTTCAAGCTACCAGCATCACGTCAACTGACTGGCAAAATTCCTGAAAATTTAACAATCAGCTCTTGGAACTCTGTTCAAGCCTGCTGTGGCATCGTACTGCGTGTACTTCTTACGGGTATGTGCTACAGAGTTCCTTAACAGCATGCAGTGTGGCGTGTTTGGGAACATTTCTACAGCTCTTGGCTGGTGCTAGGATCTTGGATATATTTCCTCTTCTTCCCCAGCATCCTTCCTCTTCCTTCTCCATTTATCAACTAAAAAACAAAAAACCCTCACGTTCTCTTTTCTTCCTGTATGAGTCCTCATCCTGTGTGTATCTTCAGCCATGGGGAACTGAAATGACACATTTCTATTACACCATGTCACTCACTCTGTAATAGCTGAAATTCGGGCAGAGCTGGGGGTGAGCAGGATGGGGATTGAAGTTTCCACAGTAGATACAGGCACAGTTCAAATGCAAAAAAATGATTGAAGGCTAGTCATTAGACACCCAAAGCTGAATAAAACAGTCTCCACCTTCTAAAAACTCATGGACAAATGAGAAGATGGCAAATAATGTCTCCATAGCAAATGTTAAGAATCACAGAACTCACATGCAGGTGTTTTTAAAAATTTATCATCATAGAGTGGTCTAGGCAGTTCCTGGGGCTTCCCTGGTGGCTCAGTGGTAAAGAATCTGTCTGCCAGGACAGGAGATGCAGGAGACTCAGGTTCGATTCCTAGGTCGGGAAGACCACCTGCAGGAGGGAATGGCAATCCAGCATTCTTGCCTGGGAAATCCCATGGACAGTGGAGCCCAGTGAGCTACAGTCCATAGGGCCTCAAAGAGTCGGACACAACTGACCGACTGAACACATACACACAGTACCTACTAATTAATCAGAGTTGACACTCAAACCTCAATGCATTTTCCATCCTTGACCTAGTAGAATAAATACAGTAAGTGCAGGGGAGAACAGATTGGAAAAGTATAAAAGGAGCAAAGTGTATATAGCGGAGAGGAGAGGTTGCCACAGACAAGCTTAATTACTATTCATGCCCAAAGCTGGCCTGTCTGTGGACTCACCTCTGAGTGAGTGCATCTCAGGGCCACCATGAAAACCTCTTCTATCCCTGAGGACTGTCCCTGGCAGGATCCAGTGAGAGGGTACCGGCATGCCCTCCTCCAGGGGTGCAAAGATGATGGGAGGAGCTGGGTTGGTTGCATGGGAAAGGGGTCACAAGAAGAGTGGAAGCCAGGCTCTGAGTTTAGAAACAGTCCCAAGCATGGGATTCCAGCCACAACCTACTTCCTTAAAAGCGGGCTGCTCTGGGAGCCCCTCAAGAAGGAGATTTATACTCAGCCTATAGGGAATCTGATGACTACTCCCTGCATCCCTGGGGACCTGGGATTTTATATTCACATGTGGTCTGGGGGTCTACAGTTGGCTACAGAAATGAGTTGTTTTCAATGGAAGAGAAGGAAATTGAGTTTCAATACATACACTGTTCTGAGCCCCCATCTGAATTCCAGATCATTGCTCCCAGAAGGAAAACAGAGCCCCAGGGACCAATGAGCAGCACAAGCTCATTGCAGCCACTTTGGGAACTTAGGACCTGGGACTGGTGCTTGTTGTCACCCACAGGGTTCCTAGATTCTGGATTTTTCTTGTCTCAAACTCTAGGACCAAGTGGCTCCCTGAATTTCCTGACCCGCATGCCTCTGACCTGGAGTGACACAGCCTTGCCACATCTGAATCTGAATCTATATGGCCCTTTATAAACCTTTCCGTTCCATTCCGTCGCTCAGTCGTGTCCGACTCTTTGCGACCCCGTGGACTGTAGCCTACCAGGCTTCTCCACCCATGGGTCTCCAGGCAAGAATACTGGAGTGGGTTACCGTTTCCTTCTCCAGGGCATCTTCCCGACCCAGGGATCGAACCCAGGTCACCCGCATTGGAGGCAGATGCTTTAACCTCTGAGCCACCAGGGAAGCCCTTATAAACCTTTACCTTCTTTCAGAAGAACCTTTGGAGTGGATCTCAGCGAGCGATATCCAATCGAATGGATCTTTGCTGGAGACCCAGTGGTTCCACGCTCATGGCTTGTCCTTAACACAGTCTGAACCACCCCTCTGCTGAAAGATGGGCCTTGTTCACACAACTGATGTGTGGAAAAGGTCCAAGAGATAGACAGCCAAGCTCAACATGAAATGATCCAACTGAAAATGCTGGATTAAGAAGGCTCTCCTGAGCCCTTAACCCCGTGGGAGGAAGGCAGAGAAGTTCAGGGATTTGGTAGTGACGTTACTCACAATCCACTCGGAGGTGTTGTCTTTTCTAGACTCTGACTCAAAGGGGATAAACTGCCTCTGCGAGATCAGAAGCTGGCTGATGGTGGTTGGCTTTATCACCAGGAATGGAGTCACTGCCCGTCTACAACGTGTCACACAAGGTTGCTGTTATTGTTGCTCAGTCACCAAATCCTGTCCGACTTTTTGCGACCCCATGGACTGCAGCAAGGAGAAGGCAATGGCAACCCACACCAGTGTTCTTGCCTGGAGAATCCCAGGGATGGGGGAGCCTGGTGGGCTGCCATCTATGGGGTCGCACAGAGGCAGACACGACTGAAGCGACTTAGCAGCAGCAGCAGCAGGATTGGAGCATGCCAGGCTTCCCTGCCCCTCACCATCTCCTGGAGTTTGCTCATGTTCACGTCCATTGCATCGCTGATGCCATCCAACCATCTCATAAGGAGCACTTCTTAAAACAGGGTCTCTGGTGGGGGTTATTCTAGAATAAGGCATTTCCCATCATCTAAGCATTTTGTGTCAAGAGTAAAGTTCAATAAAATTAAGGAAGAAAAATAGTCAGAAGTAAATGTCTTTCTTTCTTTGTGTCCTCTGCCTCTTTTTTAACGTCAGATCTCTTAAGCCTCAGTCCCTTCAGTCATAGCATCCCTAAGGAACAGGAGAGGAACACGGATCTAACCCTTGCTATTTTTATTTTTGGAGACACAAATGAGGCAGTCGGTTCTGGAGGAAGTCACGAAAGACTTTCTGAATCAGATGGTATTTCACCCACCACCACAGGCCAGATGTCTTTGCTCTCATCTCCCGAATCAAAGAGTTCTCCGGGCTTGCTAAATGGGACACGAAATGGCCTGGTGCAGCTCCAGCACTGAAAATGCGAGGACTTCGCTACAAGCTGAGCTGTAGACACAGGCTTTCCCCAAGCTAGAGCCTCAGCTTTCTCGAAGGGAGGAGGGGCGTGTAGGAGGAGGCTTCATGCCCGGAGTCAACCACCGCCCCCAGGAGCCAAGGCCTTAGCACCAGCGACGGAGAGGATGGATGAGACGTGATTTCCTCCCGAAGCTGAAATCGGGTCTGGTGGGCAGCGGAGAGGGCTTCTGTGTCTGTGAACCAGAGCAGCTGAATCAGCCCTCACCCCTGCCCACCCCTTTGCTCCCTGTGACTCCCCATTTCCTGTGTGCGTGCCTGCTAAGTCGCTCAGTCGTGTCCGACTCTTTGTGACCCTGTGGACTCCAGCCCACCAGGCTCCGCTGTCCATAGGATTCTCCAGGCATGAATACTGGAGTGGGTTGCCACGCCTTCCTCCAGGGGATCTTCCTGACCCAGGGATCGAACCCACATATCTCATGTCTCCTGCATTGGCAGGTGGATTCTTTACCACTAGCGCCACCTGGGAAGCTCTCTATTTCCTGTCTCAAGTCCAATTCCAGATTCCCCTGTCATTTCTTCCTCTAACCCTGCCTTCTTACAGTTTCTCAAGTTTACACTATTAAAAACAAGAAGAATAAGTTTGACCTCTCAGTTCCCTACGTCCCCACTAGCTATAAGCTCCTTTGGGAATACCCGTTGGGTCTTACATCACTCAATTTCCCTCAGCATCCAGCCATGTACTTGCAATATACTATGTGTGGTTGATAGAGATCTTTTGATTTGATCCCCTCACTAACGATTAACTTGAATACTAAAACCAATCCTCCCCCTGTATAAGGAATCCCAGAGATTATTGTCATGAACCAGCTGTTTGGAGCAACTTGAAAAATTTTATGGTAGTTTTTTTCAGCTTTGTTGAGGTATAATTGATAAAAGTTGTTAAGGTATTGAAAGGGTATGTTGTGACTTGATACACATGGTGAAAGTGTTTCTGCATCTAGTTAACTAACACACCTGTCACCTCACCTTTCTCTTTTGTGTGTGTGTGAGATTGTTTAACTTCTACTCTCTCAGCAGATTTCAATTCTATAGTAAGTATTATCAACTATAGTCACCATGTGATACACTAGATCATCATCTTATACTTGAAAAATTGCACCCTTTCACCAAACTCTCCCAAGTTCCCCACCCCTCTAGCCCCTGGCATCCATTTTTCTAGTCTCTGTTTCTACGAGTTTGACTTTTTTTTTTTTGATTCCACATATAAGTGATACCAAGCAGAACTTGTCTTTCACTGCCTGACTTATCTCACTTAGCATATGCCCTCAGGGTCCATCCATGCTGTCGAAAATGGCAGCATTTCCTTCTTTCTCAGGGCTGAATAATGATATATAAATAACTAGATCTTCTTTATCCATTCATCCATCGACAGACACTTAGGTTATTTCCATATCTTGGCTATTATGAATAATGCTGCAATGAACATTAGGGCAGGTATCTCTCAGCTTTCCTGTTTTCACTTCCTTTGGATATATACCCTGAAGTGGGATTGCTGGATCATAGGGCGGTTCTATTTTCAATTTTTTTGAAGATTGTCCACACTATTTTCCATAATGGTTGCACCAATTTACATTCCCACCAACATTGTGCAAGTGTTCTCTTTTCTTTACGTCCCTGTATCGCAGATATTTTGACTGCAGACATCATAGAGAGGATGCCCGCTATTTTGAAAGGAGCCTCTTCCATTATTACAAAATCATTATTTTAAAATTGGACCTCCTCTATGGGAAGTGGTTACCCTGCATTGGGTGAAGCTTCTTCAGGGACTGGGAACTTATTCCATCAAAAGGCAGCCATCTTATCTTTTGACTTCCAAGCCACAAGAAATTTCTACTTTATCAAGAGCTGAAATGTCTTTCTAGAGTATTCTTCCATCAGGATTACTGTACGCCTTTGGAACACTTTCAGACAAGCTGATCTTCTTCTACACTATAGCCCTTCTTATACTGAAATTATAATATAGGATGTGGGAGAGGTCCCTTCTCCCTTCGTCTCATTTTTTTTCCTCAGAAAAGGAACCTTTGTCCCTCTCTCATAGATAATCTTCTGATAAGACCCTGATGCCTATTGCGTGTAATTTCCTTGTCAGCCTGATTACTGGGCATCCAAGACAAGTCTTGGGCTGCTGGTCTCCTGTTTCCCTGTTTGGGAGCCAGGGGACTCTCATCTGCTCTTGGCCTCCTGAGAGCTGAGTGCCCTGAGGTACCTGCCTCCATGGAAGGGGGTTCAGGCAGGGCTTGGCAATGGCTGCACGTGGGCCGTGCCCTACCTGTTCTTCTGGGAGCTGGTCTTCAGCCGCGCTGAAGCGGGTTGGGTGCCTGGGCGTGGACTTTGCCCTTTAGACATATCTCCACCCTCCAGGCTTTCAGTCTCCTTTCTCCGTCTCTTTGACTCTCACACACAAGCCCCTCCTCGCTCCCCTTCCTTCCCTCTTTCTCTCTCTCCCTCTTCACCCCCGAGTGTGCGGTTGCGGGGAGCTCCACAGTTCCACAAGTCTTATCTTTAATTTTGGAATCATAAAGGCTTTGAAAACAGGGTGTCATAAGACTGAAACAAACTCATCTGGCAGTGAAACTTGACGCGAGCTGACAGGAAGCTATTCAGTAGGAGACTTTATTTATCCCACTTGGTGAGACTATCCAGGCATTATTCCTACAGAAATATTAATGTATCTGATCACAGGAAGTGCCCTCTAACCCACTGGGGTATGTGCCGCTTCTTAAAATTCAACACATTCTGAATGCCAACCTTACGCCATGTTTCCCCAATGTTTTTTTTTTTAATTTTACCTTTGAATTTTGCATGATATAAATTCCTGATTAAAAGCGTGGTATAGGGCTGCAGCTACTGAAACCTACACACCCTACAGCCCATGCTCTGCAACAAGAGAAGCCACCACAATGAAAGACCAAACGCACCACAATGAAGAGTAGCCCCTACCTGCTGCGACAGGAGAAAGCCTGCACAGCAACAAAGATCCAGGACATCCATAAATAAATAAAACACATCTGAAAAAAATATATCATGGTATATTTCTCACTTGCCTAGTAATCCTTGTCTTTATACTTCATTAGTAAGAATTTGGCATGATATAAATTCATGGGACCTAGCTGCAGGCCCTTTGCAGTGATTGGAGGTGGCCCTGTCTTTAACACATCCTCCCATGATTTAAAAGAAGAAATAGGAGGTCAGTGGTCAGCTCTGCATGTGACTTGAAGCCCAGAAGGACACTAAACAAACTGAATAACAAAATCAGGGTCCAAAAATATCTTAATCTGATGGGAGGAACTAATTAAAAAAGAAGGAATTTTGAAAAAGCAGTTGTTTGCCTTTATCCATGAATTAGGGAGTTTGATTTACAGGCATTTAATGAATTAAGAATCCACCTAATTTGACATGAGTAAAATTTATAAATGCTTTGTACAATCCAGACACACTATTTCCCCTACTTTGCTGAAATGTTTGTCTACCCACTTCCAGATTTGGACTATGGTTTTAACCTGACTTCAGTGAATTCAGCTAGAATCATGGCTTCCTGTGACACTGTCATATGATGAGCTTCCTGTGATGAAGGCATGTGATTACAGCTTCTGTGGGACAGTCACTAACTGACCCCAGGCTCTTTCCCTATCACATTCACCCTTCTGTCCCAAATATAGTAAATTTAATTCTTGTTTTGACTGCAGTGGTTTTTATTTTGAAAATAGCCAGAAAGTCTGCCTACATCTTTTCCAATTTAAATTTCCTTTGTTGGCAGTTAAAAATTCAAAAGATAACTGAATGGTGAAAATGTTTCTTTAGTTACTGCTAGGATCAGTAATTCTTTCTCACAATGCAAAATCTTCAGATTTTTAACTTCTGTGTGTCTTTTGAACCCCTTCCCCTGGAGTAATAAATAAATATGCAGGATTACAGGCAAATTTGATTTCTTCCTTTTGCTTATATGAATAATGTAAACTTATTTCCTTATAAGGAACATGTATTTTGATTGAAGAAAACACATAATACAGATCCTAACAATCCCCCTCCCCCAGCCTTGATGAACAGCAGCAATTTGGCTGGTTGGGACATATAGGGCTTCCCAGTTGGCTCAGTAGTAAAGAATTCACCTGCCAATGTAGGAGATGCAAGAGACACAGGTTTGATCTCTGGGTCAGAAAAGATCCCTGGAGAAGGAAATGGCAACCCACTCCAGTATTCTTGCCTGGGAAATCCCATGGACAGAGGAGCCTGGGGGGCTACAGTCCATGGAGTAGCAAAGAGACAGGCATGACTGAGCAACTGAGCAAATACACATGAGTAGGGGCCTCTCCTGGCTATAGGGAGGGAGGACCACCATCACTTCCTTTGCTTCAACATCCTGAGAATCAGCACTAGTTGATTCTGTTGACTGTGAACTTGGGGGGCTGTCCAGGGTAAGGGGTTCCCTGGACACAGGCAAGTGTGAGGACTCCAAGTTTAAGGAGACTTTCTGGAAAAGCCAACTGGAGTCTTCAAGTGTGGTCCTTTAGCTGAAAAGGCCAGCTGTGTTTTAAAGGGAGGGAGGACCTCTGACATGATGAGAAACCCACTGCGCATCAGGTAGTCACAAGGGTTGACAATAAGATGAGCTAGGTCAGTGAAGGTGCTGGATTCTACTGTTACCAGAGCTGTGGACACAGGTTTACCTCGGAAATACTGCGGATTTGATTCGGGACCACCACAATAAAGCGAATAAGAGAACAAAGTGAATCACAGGACTTTTTTAGGTTTCCTAGTGCATATAAAAGTTATATATATTTACACTATACTGTAGCTTATTAAGTATGCAATAGCGTTTTGTCTAGAAAAACAAGGTACATGATTTATTACTAAAAATGCTAACCAACATCTGAGCCTCTAGCAAGTTGTAGTGATAACATCAAAGATCACTGATCACAGGTCACCAGGACAAATATAATAATAATTTAAAAAATGGAAATATTGTGAGAATTACTAAAATATGATCGAGACACAAAGTGGGCAAATACTGTTGACAAAATGACTGAAGAGACTTGCTCGATGCAGGGTAACCCCAAATCAAGATCTGAAAAACAAATCTGCAAAGGCCCTGCATTAAATGCGGTCTGCCAGTATAAAGGATGGAGAAGGAAATGGCAACCCACTCCAGTGTTCTTGCCTGGAGAATCCCAGGGACGGGGGAGCCTGGTGGGCTTCCGTCTATGGGGTCACACAGAGTCGGACATGACTGAAGTGACTTAGCAGCAGCAGCAGCAGCAGTATAAAGGAATTGGGACAAATCGATACTTTTCACCCCTAGCTTTTCATTGATAAAGAGAGATAATAACAACCTCTTACCTGGTGGTCTCTGAAATGTCTAAGGAAATTCATGTCAGGCTCTCAGAATTACTCTGAGAAAGAAGGCTGACTTACAAGCAAAATTAACAACCCTCAAAGTGTCAATCTGGAGACCTGGTCTGAGATTGAGCTAATTGCCTATAAATAATAAGAACCGGTTAACAGTTCATATTTTAAGTTTTTACTGTGTGCCAGGCAGGGCTCTAAGCACTTTACATGAATTAGGACATTTTGTCCTCAAAATAACCCTACGAAGCAGGTACTATAATTATTCCTAACCTATATCTGGGAAAAAGAGGCACAAAGAGACATCACCACGACGTATATGTAAGGAGTGTCAGCACCAGCCTGGATGCCCCGCCATCTGGCATCAGCAATCCACACTCCCAAGCTCTCCACCCTCTCGGTAAAGTGGTCCTGCAAGATACTCTACTGGGTTCACAGCAAATCAGATTCATCAACTTGCATACAAATGGGTTCTTTTAGATTGACACTGATTGTTTTATCTTTTTAATCTGGTTGATTTACAAGCACAAGGTGGCTCAGACAGTAAAGAATCTGCCTGCCAATACAGGGAATGCAAGAGATGCAGGCTCAACCCCTGGGCGGGGAAGACCCCCTGGAAGAGGAAACAGCAGCCCACTGCAGAGTCTTGCCTGGAAAACTCCACGGAGAGAGGAGCCTGGCGGGCTACAGTCCATGGGGTCGCCAAGAGTCGGACATGACTGCACACAGCACAGCAGCAAAGATTAAAATAGCAAGGACAGATTGGGGAAACTGACTCATGATCTACCTGCTGTCCCCCAAGGGAGACGTAGGCTGAAAAGAGGCTGAAGAATGTCCCCAACAGCAAGCTTGTTGGGCAGAAGATGGTGCTGGCTTTTAAATAATCCCCTAATAAGCAATCTGATGGGAATCCTAATATTCTCCCCCTCGTGCCCCCACCTCCTCAGGATTTTGGAAACATAGAGGCAAAATCATCTTCCAAGACCCACTCTCTTAACTCTGTCGGCCAGAGAAAACTGGTGTCTCTTGCCCAAGACCTCTGCATCTAAGACTCACACATCCTCGACCAGTTGGAGCCCAGGCAAAGTCCCCAATATTCTTCTATAACAGAACAGGAGGACACAGAAACCTGGGCACCGAATCCTAGCATGTGTAGAAATGCAAGGATCTACTGACCTACAAAATGAGGTCCCCTTCTTTTTAAAGGGGATATAACTGAAGCCAGGTTGGTAAAGTTAAGTACTTTTTTTTTTTTCATTTTTTAGCATTTAGTGAAGTTAGGATGAGCCTTAAAGGTACAGCACTCTGAGATAGTGAGCATTACATTAAAAATAAAATATCCCCCAAAGGCATAACTCTAGTGTTCAGCCTAAAAGTACATCATGCCCTTAAGCGCATCATTATTTTTCACCAGCAAATAAATGTGAGGTGAGCTCACGCACACGTCCAAAGTGGCAACATTTTTATTGAACTGAAAGATAGTTCAGCCAAGATTCAAAAAGTCTGAATGCAGTGGGAAAAGTCCGAATGAATATATCATGTCAGGTTAAATTCTGTTAGGTCTTCATCTAACAAACTCTTATTAATGACCTAAGTCAAATGACCTTTCTCAGCAGCCCTAACCCCATGTACCAAAAAGACACCCTTCTAAAAGTGTCACTTCTGAATTCCCCTTTCCTGATACTCCTCCATTTTGCTCCTCTATTATATATGGCTTTTCTGACCAACCTAGACAGCATATTAAAAAGCAGACATTACTTTGCCAACAAAGGTCCATCTAGTCAAAATTATGGCTTTTCCAGAGTCATGTATGGATGTGAGAGTTGGACTATAAAGAAAGCTGAGCACCGAAGAATTGATGCTTTTGAACTGTGGTGTTGGAGGAGACTCTTGAGAGTCCTTTAGACTGCAAGGAGATCAAACCAGTCCATCCTAAAGGAAATCAATCCTGAATATTCATTGGAAGGACTGATGCTGAAGCTGAAACTCCAATACTTTAGCCACTTGATGCGAAGAACTGACCCATTGGAAAAGACCCTGATGCTAGGAAAGATTGAAGGCAGGAGGAGAAGGGTATGACAGAGGATGAGATGGTTGGATGCCATCACCAACTCGATAGACATGAGTTTGAGTAGACTCCGGGAGTTGGTGATGGACTGGGAAGCCTGACATGCTGCAGTCCATGGGGTAGCAAAGAGCTGGACGAGACTGAGCAACTGAACTGAACTGACCTGAGAACAGAAGTTATGAGAACAGAAGTTATGTACTTTTTAAAACATATTGATAAGCCTTTTAGTTATTAAAGTAATTATATTTCCAAGTACAAATTCTCACAAAGAACATTCTTGTATCAGATAGTTTCACTTTTTGAACTTATTCAAACTTTAAGGAAAACATTTTTTAATGAAAAATATTTTTCAGAAAAATGAGGAAGAGGAAATATTTTCCAATGAGTTTCATAAGGCAATATATCCTTCTTACATAATTATGACAGACATTACAAGAATAGAAAGCCACAGTGAAGTCATTTACTTTAGATCATGCAGTTAGTCAACACCTTATTTCTCTTTGTTTCTCTGAAAATTGAGAAGAGAAGGTCCTCAGTAAATGCTTAATGAGTTATCTGTGTGAGTTTAGGGAAGTGTCTTCACCTCTCTGGTCTCAGTTTTATCAACTATAGAATATGGAAAATAATACATGGTCTATACACCACACAGAATTATTATGAGATGAGGATCCAATGAAATTTATCCTCCTTCCCTTTCTACACAGCTTCCTTGGTGGCTCAGTGGTAAAGAATCTGCCTGCCAATGCAAGAGATGTGAGTTCAGTCCCTGGTCTGGGAAGATCTCCTGGAGAAGGGAATGGCAATCCACTGCAGTATTCTTGCCTGGGAAAGCCCACGGAGAGAGGAGCCTGGAGGGCTACAGACCAAGGGGTCACAAAGAGTCAGACACAACTTAGCAGCTGAGCATGAGCACACCTCTGACATACAAATACACTCAGATAACACTTCCTCCAAATAAATGCCCAAGCAGGAGAGGAAAGAGGGGCAGTGTTACTGCTCTTCCCCTCCCTCCTCCACCTTAGAGGTTTTGAAACAAACCATCATGGTGACTGCGGCAAGGCCAGACACTGACTTGGGCTGGGCAAGGAAACAAGAGAGGAAAACTAGTTGACCTGGTGGGGTTTTGGTTTCTTGATGTCTTTTTTAACCACGAATTGAATTTTGCTCACAATAGGGCGAAATTTAAGCTTAAAATAGTCATCCTCTACGCAAGCATCTTAGAGATGGCCTGCATCAGCCCTGCCACTTCAGAGATGAGGGTCTGAAAGTCAAATCAAGATTTGCACGTCACACAGAGGGTCAGGACTGAGGTTGCTGACTCCTGTCCTCTCGTGTAACAAACCACCTTTACATCTGGCTTCCAGAAGGCAAGACACAGACCCGCTCTAAAGCTGTTGGTACACAGGTTAGCCCTTGTGTGTCAGTCACATCTGGGTACGTGACTAATTTCTGGACCCAGGCCTCCTCCCACTCCTTGACTTTCCACCGTTGCATTTCTTTAGCAGATGCTGCAAAGGGCAGTCCCAGGGGCCTCCTCCTTACCGATCCAGCAGCCTGGACTCTGTCCCCCTCCCCAGCTGGCAGCACATGACTGCTTGGCCAATTCATCCTCCCCTAATGCTCCCCCCATCCCATTTTCCCTCTGGTCCCGTTATGACCACTCTTTCCCTGGAGCATCCTCTCCCTCCTAACCTGGATACAAACAGAGAATCTTAGGCTTCAGCAATAACCCTGAATCAGAGAATTCTCTTCCTTTCTTTCAAGCTCCGCCCTCTCTTCTGAGCTCTACATAAGCATTCCCACATTAATATCCATCCACCAACCCCACACTTCAAACTCAATAATCCAAATGAACATGTGGTCTTCCATTCCCACCTCACTCATCCCTGACTTCCCATTTCCACACCAGCATCGCCTTTTCACAGCACCTGCCCTAGAAACCTGATACTCGTCTTCACTCATTCTATTTCGGCCCCGGCTCCAATTAGCTTCAGAATCCTTCCTGCAGGTCCTACATTTGTCGTGCTTCTCAAAGCAGCCCACTCTTTCTATTCTTGCCGCCACGATTCTATTTCTGGCACGATAGCCATAATTTTCCTGCATCCAGACATCCTCCCACTCAATCTATTCTGCAGACTGTTCTAGAATAGTCTTCCTTAAAACCCAGATATGATCAGAAACTCTATTGTTCAGTAATCGTCAGTGACTTGACAGTGTTCACCAGAGCCAATTCGAATTCCTGAGCATGGTTGTGTTAGTCAAGATTCTCCAGGAAAACAGAATCAACAGAGAGAGAGAGACAGAAAGAGATTTATTAAAAGGAATTCTCAGATGACTCAGTGGTAAAGAATCCACCTGCCAATACAGGAGATGCAAGAGACTCGGGTTCGACCCCTGGGTTGGGAAGATCCCCTGGAGGAGGAAATGGCAACCCACTCCAGTATTCTTGCCTGGACAGAGTAGCCTGGCAGGCTACTGTCTATGGGGTCACAAGAGCTGGACATGACTGAGCACACACACACCCCCCCATGTAGGCTTCTAGAACACCCTGTCTATGCTAGACACTGTGTTATATGCTTTCACATTACTACATGCTTACTAAGTCCAACAACTTCAAAGTCATAAATAGAAATGGTAACTTGTGTGTATGTGTGTTCTAATAATTTCAACTTACAGCAAAAGAAAACCAGAACTAAGTAGATTTTCTTCAAGTTGCATATTTAAAAGGAACACTAAGCAATTAAGAATCAAACCGATTATGGGAATTATTCATAACTAACGTTTTTGAGCACTTGTGCCCGTCACTGGGGTGAGTGTTTACAAGCACTGGCTTACTTAAATGTCACAAGAAACCCATGAATCATTGTTACGGTTCATTTACAAAAGACAAACCTAAAGGCTAAAGAGGTCAAGTGACTTGTCCAGTGTCAGAGACTCGGAGGTCACAAAATTGAACAGGAGCTCATGTAGGTCTGATCTTCAAGCCCCTACACTTGCTCTTTATGCTCTACTGCTTATTCGCAACAGCCTGCAAGAGGGACCAGGGAGTGCGTGACTCCATCTCCTTTTCCCCACACAACTTCATTCTCCTGTTTGCATGACACCAAGGGACTAGAAATCACATACCTTAAGCATAAAGCATGGAGTTCTTTCTTATTTAAGTGTCAAGTTTTGCTTTGATAGTGTTTATGGAAGACATCACAAGTCTCATGACAAGCTAGTACCAAGGTCTAGTGTTTGGATGTCCTTGCGCTGGCAGGGATCCTGGGCTCATCTGAACCCATGAGGGGTCCCCCCTCAGATCTCAGAACTTTTCCTCACATTCTCCCCCTGAACTCTCACCATGACCTGGAAAGCTATTACCATACTTATCATTAAAAAGAAGTAAACTGCTTTATATATAGTACTGTGTAAACATTCATCCTAATGTATCCCTCCCCACCTTCCCACTTTGATAACCATAAGTTTGTTTTCTCTGTCTTTCTGAGTCTGTTTTGCAAGTAAGTTCACTTGTATTTTTTTTTTTTTTAGACTTCTCATATAAATGTCATTATACGCTATTTCCCTTTCTTTGTCTGGCTTACTTCACTGAGTATGAAAATCTCTAGGTTCATCCATGTTGCTGCAAATGGCATTACTTCATTCTTTTTTAAGGCTGAGTAATAGCACAGGGGACTATACTCAATATTTTGCAATAACCTACAAGGAAAGGAATCGGAATAAGAATATATATGTATGTCTGTGTAACTGAGTCACTCTACACCTGAAACTAACATAACACTGTAAATCAACTGCACATGAATAAGATAAGCAAAGAAATAAACCATGGTTCATAGAGTTAGGGACGGTCCAAGGTCATACTCCCTGTAACTGGTCCACTTTTTGACTGCTCCATGTTGCCTCTTAATAACACCACTTATTCTTGAATACAAGTCATTCTTTGACAGATCTCAGTGTTCAGAGCTTTTCACAGTATTGCTCAGGGTTACTGGACTAGAACCACATAAAATGGTCACCGCACAGGATCGTTAATAGCAGAGGATTTGCTGAATCCCGGGGTCTTCCCAGGATACAGGATAGCTTTGTTGAGGCATTTCTGCGTGAAAGGATTTGCTGTCATATGATTTCACCTGAACGAGTAGCCATTACTGCAAATTCTGCTTCATAGAGAGGGTCTAACTTAAGCTGCTGTGGCAGCTACTCCCCTGCAGCAGCTAGCACCCCAGAGTAAAGCAGAGATGAGAGGAGCCGCTCTTTGGATCTAGAGATAGAGAAGGCAAGCTTGGGACCCAGACAGCAACCTCCCCGCCCTTTCCCAGAGGGTGATGTGTGGTGAAACAGGAAGTCTCTGTGATCCCTGGTCACTCGTACCCACCTGGCTGTCGTAATACGGGGTGAGAGTCACAGCCTGGAAAGACAGATGGGACTTTCCAGGAACCGAAATCACCCCGGGGCTGCAGCAGCCAGGTTTGAAGGGACAACCACAGTCCATATCAGGAGAGCTGGGGAGGGGACTGAGAAGGGCTGGGAGCCCCTAATCACACTCTCAATGCCCTTGGGCAAACTTCCAGACACCTCATCCATCAAAACTGCTCACCCAGAGAAAATGACCAATGACAAGCAGCCCATGGTCAGACCTCACGCCAGCAAAATGATTCCAGGTGCAAAAGGGGCGATGACTGTGCAAACAGGGTCAGCACTCAGCGCCACGCAACGAGGCACAGGGTGGAGGTGGCAAAGGATTCCCCACCAGCGCGCGCGCACGCACACACACACACACACATACACACACACTCTCTCTCTCCCCTTCTGTCATGGTTACCAAGGCAACCCAACATGAGTCATCAAATCTCAAGGTGGATTAGCAGAGTGGGAGAGAGGCTTTTCTTTGTTAAAAGCTTTTCCCTTCTTTGCTCTTAATAGCTTGCTCTGATGTTGATGATGTCCGACTAACTCTTCTACTCTCAGAAATCCTAAAATCACTATACTGAGCCTGTTTCATCTTAGAAAGCAATCAACATTATTATTTTTTTTTCAGATTGGGTCAGATTGGGCAAGCCAGGTCTTAGTAATTATGCTACAATTGGCAGATTTGAAATGATTACTGGACCTATTAGGGTGGAGACTTAGAAATTGTATCCCCTCTGCTCTGAGGGTCAGCACTACTGCCCCGGAGGCCCACGAGGCATCTGGACTTCTTAGAGAAGCTCACCCTCCTAGCATTTGAGCCAGCAAGCTCTTCCAGGGCACAGAATGGCCCCTGGGGACACAGCTTGCCTGAGGACTTTCTATTTTGGACCCTGAACGTCTGCACAGTTCATTTTCTACGCTTGCTCAACAGGAAGGTCTTCCCAGGAACACATCCTGACTTTATCAAGAGCAGAAATAAGTCAGCAGAGAAAACGAGATGACAAGTTGTGAGGGTAAAGCACAGTGTAGGAGAATATGTCCTCTGTCCTGGCCTGATATTCTGTCTGGATCTACTCAGAAAGCCCTGGAGAAGCATCTCGTGACTGATTTGGAGGTGGGCCCTTTTGCAAGTGGGAAAGACAGGTACAAGTTACTGGACTTGCCCTGTATAATAAGCCTTACCCCCAATTCGCTGTGGTTCAAATCATCCATGTGTAATTCTCGGGTGAAAGCAAGGGCTTTGAACTCAATGAAGGAAGAAAGATGGTGGCCAAAGTGCCAGGAAACTCATCTTTTCCCTCCCTTCCTCCTTAGCTCAAAGATCCCCTGGGCCTTCCTCCCACATGGGTCTTAATTCAAGGCCCAAGTTCGGTTTTGTTAAGGTGGAGGTCCGTGACATGAAGTTGAACTGAGGGTAACTAACTGCTCTTTGATGACTGGACAAAAGAAGCCCAAACAATTCCATGTCAGCTCACCTCTCCCCACCTATGATGCAAACAGCAGCCATCAAGACTCTCCACCATTGACTGTAGCAAAAACCCTAAATGGGACCAGGAAAAGCACTTCTTTAGCAAGGATTCCTGCTGTGGAATCTGTAGGCACTAGAGGAGTAAAGTATTGTTTCCACAGGGCTGGGGTGAGGGGTGAGCTTTATTGTAGAGAATATTTCAGATAGCATTCATTTTTATAAACTTTCATCTCTAGAGTCCAAGGATATCACAGGCCAGCAAATATTTCCCCGGGTCTACATACAGCAGAGCTATCTCCCAGGGCATGTGATGAGAGAAGGCAAACCTTTGCTTACGTTAATATCCATGACACCTACAAGCACATTCCTATGCAGTCTAGGCTGGAGTGACAGGCTCTGTGATGCTTCTCATCAGCTCCCCCTGGGCTGTTCTCACCTGCCCTGGCCTAGGTCTCTTCCAGACCCAACAGCAAATTACCTGCTCAACCCTTGGGCTGTTCTGTGGAGCTGGACCAAAGCCAATGCTAACTGACCTAGTTTTACTAGCAGGTAGCATCTGGCAGATTTCTTTTTTAATAATTTAATTTTTATTTGGGGTTGCTCCGGGTCTTTGTTACCGTGCTTGAGCTTTCTCTAGCTGCAGCCAGTAGGGGCTACTCTTCATTGAGGTTCACGGGCTTCTTACTGCGGTGGCTTCTCTTGTTGCTGAGCACAGGCTCTAGGGCACGTGGGCTTCAGTAGCTGTGGAGCAGTAGCTGTGGCATGCGAGCTTAGATGTTGCACTGCATATGGAATCTTCCTGGACCAAGGATTGAACCCGCGTCCCCTGCACTGGAATGTGGATTCTTTTTTTTTTTAATTTATTTTAATTGGAAGCTAATTACTTTATTGTGGTGGTTTTTGCCATACATTGACATGAATCAGCCACGGGTGTACATGTGTCCCCCATCCCAAACCCCCTTCCCACCTCCCTCACTACCCCATCCCTCTGGGTTGTCCCAGCGCACCAGTTTTGAGTGCCCTGTTTTATGCATCAAACTTGGACAGGTGATCTATTTCACATATGATAATATACATGTTTCAGAGCTATTCTCTCAAATCATCCCACACTCACCTTCTCCCACAGAGTCCAAAAGTCTGTTCTTTACATCTGTGTCTCTTTTGCTGTCCTGCATTGTCATTCAGTTCAGTTCAGTTCAGTTCAGTTCAGTCACTCAGTCGTGTCCGACTCTTTGCGACCCTATGAATCACAGCACGCCAGGCCTCCCTGTCCATCACCAACTCCCGGAGTTCTCTCAAACTCATGTCCATCGAGTCGGTGATGCCATCCAGCCATCTCATTCTCTGTCATCCCTGTCTCCTCCCACCCCCAATCCCTCCTAGCATCGTTGTCATTTACCATCTTTCTAAATTTCATATATATGCGTTAATATACTGTCTTGGGGTTTCTCTTTCTGATTTACTTCACTCTGTATAATAGGCTCCAGTTTCATCCACCTCATTAGAACTGACCCAAATGAGCTCTTTTTTATAGCCGAGTAATATAGACTCTTGAGAGTCCCTTATACTGCAAGGAGATCCAACCAGTCCATTCTAAAGGAGATCAATCCTGGATGTTCATTGGAGGGACTGATGCTAAAGCTGAAACTCCAATACTTTGGCCACCTCATGAGACGAGTTGACTCACTGGAAAAGACTCTGATGCTGGGAAAGGTTGGGGGCAGGAGGAGAAGGGGACGACGGAGAATGAGATGGCTGGATGGCATCACCAACTCTGTGGACATGAGTTTGAGTGTACTCCGGGAGTTGGTGATGGACAGGGAGGCCTGGCGTGCTGTGATTCATGGGGTCGCGGAGAGTCGGACACGACTGAGCGACTGAACTGAACTGAACTGAACTGAATATTTCATTGTGTATATGTGCCACAACTTTCTTATCCATTCATCTGCCGATGGACATCTAGGTTGCTTCCATGTCCTAGCTATTGTAAACAGTGCTGGCAGGCAGATTCTTATCCACTGTACCACCAGGGAAGTCCTGGAAGATTTTATAGATGGATTTTTAGAGATGAACCCATCCCATCTCAATTCAGATGAGGAAAATGGGGCCCTGAGAGGTGAAGTGACTTGCCCTAGGTCACACAGCACCCTGGTGGCAGAGACTAGAAGTTGAGCTTCTTGATTTTAAACTGCGGTTCTTAACACTCCACCTTAGTGAGGTCTGAAGGGAGAGAGGCTTCTTCAAATCCCCTCCTCTAATCTCCATCTGATTTTTCCCTCCTTTTTTCTATTGAATTATAGTTGATGTAAAGTATTATATAAGTTACAAGTGTACAACACTGTGAATCATAATTTTTAAAGATTATACCCCATCTATAGTTCTTATACAATATTGGCGATATTCCCTGTGTTGTACAATATATCCTTGTAGCTTATTTTATACTAATAGTTTGTTATCCCCTCACTGAAGTTGCCCCTCCTCCTTCTGATTTAATATTTATTAATTTAAAAACCTACCTGATTATTATTAACCACAACAGAGATATATTTGGGGATAGGAGAGCAATATTTTCAACCACCAAACCTTGAGTATATAAGAGATTGGAAGAGAATGGAGGTCCCTGGATGGTGGGAGATCCCGGAGTACAGAGATAGCCATGGGCCCCATAAGGAGTCTAAAAAGAAAGGGCAAAGATCCCGGAAGACAAGTACCACCAATATCATAGGTAGCTTCCCAACTCTGAATAAAGGGAGTGGTGGAAAACATCCAGAACTGGCGGCTAGACTACATCCATAGAACCAGCTCCTCGCCTCCAAGGAGACTGAGTGGTCAGTCTTTGTTTTGCTCCCGGTGACCTTGGACTGACCCTCAGGAAGTGTGAGCTGCAAGCCTCCGGTCTGCTGAAGGGCACCGCCACACCACCAAGGGGGGAAATTAGATGACCTGCGTCATTTGAAGCTACCAGCTGCTGCCCGTGGCTTCATTCTGTTTCAATCACACCGGCTCCCTCCCTCTTTGAAAAGGTCTGTTATAACCACCTCTGAATCAAAAATAAAAATGCTTATCTTATGTTTATCTTAACATGGTGAAAAATCACAATTAATCTGAGCCCAGTTATCTGAAGGCTGGAATAGGTGAATTTTTGTGGTTATTATCACATTCAATTTTCAGAAGAGGAATCATTCCATCTTGTAAATCATCTGAAACTATTCTGCTCTGCAAAAACCCCACTAAGTCACAAAACAATGTCAATGGTACATTTTTATCCCTTTCCATCTGTGTCAGAATTAGGCAACGAGCTATCATTCCACTCACATAGAACATCAGATTCCTAAGGCCAAGTTGCCTTGGCTACTTAATTTCTGAACTCATTGGCAACACCCTTGACATTGATGTAGCTGGAATAATTCCAACAGGGAGGTTCCTGGTTGGGAAACTTACTTCCTGTTGGAGTGGATGTGATTTCCTTGACCTGCCTTTCTTCCTAGCCTGCCTGCTCCCAACCTCTAAGTGTGATGCTCAGAAACTGGTACCCGGCACAGATATTTTTAGCTTTGCTGCAGGCCCTAAACCCAATTGGTTCCTCCCACTTACATGATTTATCTCACTTTAGTGGATTCCTGTAACTTCCGACTGTTTTTCTCTTCTCTACCTTAAAGAGCCTCTTCTCATGCTGAACCTGCCTACAGGCTCTTTCTGGAATTACCTATTTCTTTCTCAAGTCTGTCCATCAGCACACTAAGTGATTCTTCCCCAAATGGCAGCTTGGCCAGGGGGGTCCTTTTTGAATGCCTGTCTCTCAAAGCCAAGACAGAAGAGTGAGGATGTTTAAACACTCGTGGGGGGAGGTTGGGGAGCAGAAAGGAGACTCAGTGCTTGGCAGAGCCTAAGAGGAAAGGTTGAATGAAGCTCACTTAGATCTAGAAGGAAGTCAGAACTGGGTGCTGAGTTGAGAAATAATTATAGTGTCACTCTCTCAGTGTTTACATGCCTGCTCATGACCTTGTGTTATAGACTCTACTCCGATACTCAGCTCTGGTTTCTGGAAAGTTCTCTAGCAGCCAGGGTTTGTAGCCACATGCAGCTTACATTCCAAAAAAAGAATGCCTTCTTACTGGTATCAGACCATGCAGGTGTAACTTTGTGTAGTAGCTATGATGCTATGATTTTTTAAAAGGTATCATAGATTCAATTTTTGGCTGTGGATAGATGGCACAGATGGCAAATAGATGGGGTAACAATGGAAACAGTGAGAGACTTTATTTTGGGGGGCTCCAAAATCACTGCAGATGGTGACTGCAGCCATGAAATTAAAAGACGCTTACTCTTAGGGAGAAAAGCTCTGGCCAACCTCGACAGCATATTAAAAAGGAGAAACAAAGGTCCATCTAGTCAAAGCTATAGTTTTTTCCAATAGTCAGTATGGATGTGAGAGTTGGACTATAAAGAAAGCTGAGCGCTGAAGAATTGATGCTTTTGAACCGTGGTGTTGGATTAGACTCTTGAGAGTCCCTTGGACTGCAAGGAGATCCAACCAGGCCATCCTAAAGGAAACCAGTCCTGAATATTCATTGGAAGGACTGATGCTGAAGCTGAAACTCCAATACTTTGGCCACCTGATTCAAAGAACTGACTTATTTGAAAAGACCCTGATGCTGGGAAAGATTGAAGGTGGGAGGAAAAGAGGATGACAGAGGATGAGATGTTTGATGGCATCACCGACTTGATGGACATGAATTTGAGAAAGCTCCGGGAATTGGTGATGGACAGGGAAACGTGGCGTGCTGCAGTCCATGGGTTGCAGAGTCGGATGTGACTTAGTGACTGAACTGAACTGAAGGCTGTGGAGAATATAATAAAATGGGCAGGCCTCAGAGTCAGGATTCTGGAGCAGACACTGAACAAATATATGTGTGGCTTTGGACCAATTATTTTAATTCTCTGAAAGTTCAATTCCCCTATTAGTAAAATGTGATTAAAAATTAAAAAGTGATTTATACAGCTGTGTAGATTACTTTAAAGTTAACAACAGCAACAGGAGAAAAGAATTAAGGTCTGAAGAGCACTTTGTATGTGTGTGTGTGTGTGTGTGTGAGGCTCTATTTTCAGGCACCTTCCCTGGTGGCTCAGATGGTAAAGAATCCACCTGCAATGTGGAAGACCTGGGCTGGAAGATCCTCTGGAGGAGGGCATGGCAACCCACTCCAGTAGTCTTGCCTGGAGAATTCCATGGACAGAGGAGCCTGGCGGGCTACAGTCCATGGAGTCACAAAGAGTAGGACATGACTGAAGCGACTTAGATGCACTCATCACTAACCTTAAAAAGTTATTATTAACTATTATTAAAATCAGTGCTATGAGTATCTTCATTTTATAGATGAGGAAACTGAGACGCAGAGCAATGTAGTAACTTGCCCAGTGTCTAGCAATACCCTTAGGTCTGGTGATCTGGGAAGGGAGAGGCACACGGGGGAAACCTGCTCTTGATTGAGGCTGGGGTACTGGGTTCCAGACTATCAGGCTTTTCCCTGAGAGGAGAAAGGCAATCAAGCGCTTGTGAGGCTTTGCCTGAATTCCTGGGAAGAGGAACTTTCCAAGACACAGGGGAGTTTATGCTATCCATGGTGGGTCCCTGGGCCCACACCCGAGTTTATGCTCAGAGGATGACTCCTGGTGAACCCCTAGCTAGTTTCAGGACAGGGGTTGGCCATGCTGGAAAGACCACCCGTGAGATTAGAGGATTTGGGTGGTGTGGGGGGGGATCTGGAGATTTGAATTCAATCACACACCCAATGATTCAACCAATCTTGCCAACATAATAAAAAAAAAAACCCATGAACATTCTGGACACCAAGGCTTGTTAGTAATCCTACAATGATGTGTCAGGAGGGTGATGCATCTTGGGGACCTGGAAGCTTCATTTTAAGGACTCTCCAGACTTCCTCATACACATCTGTTCTTTTGGCTGGTCTTAATCTCCATCTTTTATAAGAACACTACAGTCATAAAAATAGCACTTCCTTGAGTTTGACGAGTCATTCTCCTGAACTATCAAACCTGAGAGGGGAGTGGGAAGCCCCCAGATTTGTAGCCAGTTGTTCAGAAGTGGGGGTGGCCTGGGAAACCCAGAGCTTTGACTCAGTCTCAAGTAAGGGGGTGTCTTCTGGGGGACTGTGCCCCCAAACTATGAATTCTGTATTAGTTCTGGTACTTAGTGTCAGAAATGCACTGTGGTAGGAAAAGGAATGCCCAGCCCCAGGAGGCTATGCTGGGGCAGGGAAGGGGTAAAAGGGCAGTAGGACAACGGGATCTCATGTTTTGTTTTTTAAGGATCCTCTCCCCCCATCTTGGCCTCTCCAAGCATTGTCCTGTCCTGTATCCTCCACTTAACACCTCTCCACTTCCACTGCCACAGTTTAGATGACCCATCTGACACACAGAAACAGTCTCTCAAAAACATCTAAGCCTTTTCTTATTCATAAACCTCAGTTATCTGCTGACCAATGAAGAAAACAAAAATTGAGCAGATTAAATTGTTCACCACGATCCACCCCATAGCTGCCTTCATCCTCTCTTCCAAGGACCTCACATACCTGACACAGGTGCACGCAAGGCTTTTCAAAACAGGATCAAGTTCTCTCTGCTGAGTTTGGACAAGGTGTGCTTCTTCCCAGGGGTCTTTCACAGTCCTTAGAGTTTCATGCTAAAGCAGAAAGAGCATCAAATCGGAGATAAGCATCTTGAGTCTGGTCCTCTCTGGGGCCATGCGTCCCCTGGAGGATGGGGTAGGTTAGTCGGGCCAGGGGATTGTCAGGTCCAACCCTAATCATCCAAGGCTCAAAGCCAGTGGGGGAAATGAAAATGTAAACCTGCAATTGGAGAAACCCAACCAAACAGACTGAAGGAGACTCAGGTCTGAAGGGCACACCATTGCCAAGGCTCACTGCAGGTGTTCAGGAGAGCAAGATTGACATCTCCTGCCACTCTGGGCTTCGCACATGCATCCCACAGAATCTGTCTGGGTGGATTGGGAAGGGAGGAGAAGCAAGCACTTCCAGCTGGGAAAGCCTGTGGCGGAGGAGGTCAGACAGGAGGGTCCCTGTGCTGATGTATCTCTCACCAGTCACTTGTGTCAATCACCGCACCCTCTGAGGTGTTAGCGTCCAGACACTGCAAACTAACTGCTGACTTGAAACAACAGAAGGCATCTGGCAACACGGAGGAGCACACACAGGGAGTCTAAGGAGCTGAGTCACAACGGTGCCTTCTAGCTCTGGACTGACAAGGGGAGAAATAACAAAGAAGCAAAGACCTGTGCTTCCCTGGTCGCTCAGAGGGAAAGAATCCACTTGCCAGGGCAGGAGACACAGGTTCAATCCCTGGTCTGGGAAGACCCCACATGCCATGGAGCAACTAAGCCCATATGTCACAGCTATTGAGTCTGTGCTCGAGAGCTTGGGAACCACAACTGCTGAGCCCCCAAGCCGCAACTACTGAAGCCCACACACCCTAGAGCCCTCGTTGCACAACAAGAGAAGCCACCGCAATGAGAAGCCCATGCACCATGAGCGCATAGCCCCCGCTCTCCGCAGCTAGAGAAAAGCCGCAGTAGCAACGAAGATCCAGCGCAGGCAAAAATAAATGAATGAAATTTTAAATTATTTTCAAAAAAGAAGGAAAAACCTACTGTCTCTTTCATCTCCCTCCTTCTTCCCCCAAACCCTACTGTCTTGTCTATTTGTTATTAAAGCTCTCGTTTAAAATTATTCTTTTCTCCACACTGTTTCCAATAAACCAAACGTATTAGGGCACTGTGATCTTTGAATGTTCTTCCAAATCCAGCTATGGACCTGTATTGGCCAACATTCATGAAGCCAGTAAATGTTAGCTCCTCCAAAGCAGGATTTTGCTGTTGTTTAGTTGCGGAGTCATGCCTGACTCTTTTCGACCCCATGGACTGTAGCCTGCCAGGCTCCTTTGTCCTTGGGATTCTCCAGACAAAAATACTGAAGTGGGCTGCCATTCCTTCTCCAGGGGATCTCCCTGATCCAGGGATTGAGCCTGCCTCTCCTGCAACTCCTGCATTGGCGGGTGGATTCTCTACCACTGAGCCACTGGGGAGGCCCAAAGCAGGTTTGAGTTAGTCCAAAAATGAAGATTTACAGTGAGCAAATCTCACTAAAATGTTACCACAACCCCAAATTTAAGCCAAACAGACACAACCCCTGTGCCATTGTCCCACAGATCTAAGCCTTCTGTGGAAGCAAACGTCTATTTTGGGAGAAATTATGGAAGCAAGAGAGAGATGGATGGCAGCTGCTGAAAATCATATCAGAGCCATTTCCAAGTGTCCATGATGATCACTGGCTGTATCGATTCGATAATGACAAGGAGATCTGGTTTGAGTCCAAAAAGCAAAGCTACTCAGAGTAGACAGAGGGAAGAAGGAGTACTTAATTTTTATGAACCTATTGGCTGGTGCTTGATATTCGTATTTCAGGTTGTCAATCTTCTTCTTTATTTTAAACTCAAAATGAAGAACTATCCCTGGCTATGGTCCCAGTAAGAGCGTGTGGCATTTTCATCTACTGCCCTCTCCTCCACACCCGTCTAGTCACTGGCAGCCCAGCATCTGAACTGCTCTTGTCAAGCCACTGCAAGTTAAATTTTGGAAACGGGTACTCATTTCAAGGACTAAACCAAATCACCGCATTGCTAAATACCAGTGCTCTCTTTCTTAGGCAACAGTACGTGGGGTCTACCTTAGGGGCCATGAATAGGTCTGGACGACGGCCCTGCCTGAAGCAATCTTCTGTTTTTCCCCTCTGTCTTGCCTCACCACCCCCGGTTTCTCGGTTGAGTTTACGGTTTGGTGGCTAGGTCAGCAGAAGGTGAATGGCTTCCTGCGTGGGTGAGACAGAGCGATTGCAAAATGTGTATCTCGCCTCAGCTCAGCAAATGGTGCCCCAGCTGTCAGGGGTACACGGCATATTGGAGGCTCTGATTCAGGAGGGAGCGCGAGGTGAATTGCATTGTCAGGTGCAGGATTAAACGATTGTGGTGGGGGGGGGGGGGTCGGGTTGGCAGCTCCCTTGCTACCCTGTCTTTCTCTCAAAGTGAATCTATTCCATTGGCAGGCATTAGAGCAAATGTTTCCTAGTGGAATCATGGGTATTAACTTGGAAGGCATTGTATGGGCTAGCCTTTACTCTTTAGAGACAAGGGATCTGAGATCCAGAGAATTCAGGGCAGCGTGGTGTTGTTTTATTTTTTTGGTGGTGGTGGTGTGGCAGGGTGGGTATGGCTACTGCATGAAAAGGATCTAATGGGACCAACAAAATAGTGCTGACATTTCTCAAGAAAATGGCTACTTGAATTGTGAACATAAAAGAGTCTTCACAGTGCATGAGAGAGAAAGATTCAAACCTGACAGTCCTAATATTCAGAGAAATGCAAAGTACTGAAATAATTTGGATCAGTCGCCTAACAATTCCAACGGCCTTACTCCAGTCATGAAGAAACGTGCTAGGGTGAAGCAATATGGATAGCTCCCTCTCTACCTGGAAGCTTGCAACTTTAGCTCATCTTGAACCATATGCAATCAGTAATTCATCTGATAAAAACAAATTAACCAGTCTTCCACGGTGGTCCAGGGGTTAGAAATCTGCCTGCCAATGCAGGCGACACGGGTTTGATCCCTTGTCTGGGAAGATTCTACATGCTGCAGAGCAAATAAGTCCCTGCCCCTCAACTACAGAGCCTGTGCTGTAGAGCTGGGGAGCCCAAACCACCAAGCCCATGTGCTGCAAATACTGAAGCCTGAGCACCCCAGAGCCTGTGCTCTGCAACAAGAGAAGCCACTGCAATGAGAAGTCCACACATCACAACCAGAGAGCAACCCCCACTCACTGCAACTAGAGAAAATAAAAGATAAATAAAACTTTTTAAAAAGTAAAAAATAAAAATATCAACACAAAGTCTACTAGACAAATAGCCCTGATTTTTAAAAAAAGTTAAAATCCTAGACAGAGTCTAGGAATAAAAATGTCAGTAAAACATTATATCTACCTTCAAAACCTTCCAGACATGCAAACATTTTTTATTCAATGTCAGAAACTCAAAGAAATTTATTACAATAATGAAATTTCACCTACAAGACAATCGGTGACTTCCAGATATGGCTCAGTTTTCTCCTTCCATGTTTGATAAGAGCCAATAGCCATCAAAGTCACATAAAATTATTATAAATGGTAGACATTTATTTTCAGACCTTAAATGATGGGAGGCAGTAGTAAGTATCAGTTGTGTAGCATTTTATGTGTGCAAAGTGCTTTACTGTCATATTTTATGGCTTGTTCTACATAATAGCTGTGTGTGAGATGGGTTGAAACAGCCTCTATTTGAGAGTTAAGAGAGAGCAGTCATCACCAGATATATCACTGTCCTTTTTGAATGCTGTTTGCCTTGGGCCTTGAAAAAAGGTCATCATATGTTTGAATTTCTTGGAGCTTGCATTCCGCACGTTTAGATTTGGTGTGCACGGTCTTTTTATAACAGTTGAGATTCAGAGCTCAGATTCTGAGCCGCATAGGTCACATTGTGCGCAGCGGCCAAGGTGAGCCACGGCAGACCTGACCCAACCCTCTCAGCCTTCATCATGATCAATAGCTTTTACTGTACTTCCACTGGAACTCCATTTCATGCTCCCCGTCACTTACCCTCCAGGGTCACAGGAACCATCCCTGGTCTCCACCCCTTCTCCTTCCGAGTAAGTGGCCCTTGGGGTGGTCCTTGTTGGCCCCTCATCACCCAGCTTTTAGTCCATCTTCCTCAGGCATTGCAGTCACGACAGGGCCACTGTGGACCAGCTGTGGGTGGGGGTCGGGGGGAGGAGTGGGGAGTGGGATCCAGATCATTCTTTTTTTTTCCAAGTCCATCCTTTGCATTGTTGGGGAGGCAGGAGAATGCCCCCGTCCCAAGCCTCTAGTATGTGCTGAGCTTTCTTTCTGAGGCAGGAGGGTGAGGCCCGGAATGGTGAGTGAGTTCCCTATATTACACCGTTTGGTGGGCACGAGACTGAGTGCTTGGCTTTAGGTTTTATTTTTTTATGAATGTCCAGATCTGTTTACCCCTGCCCTCCCAGACTTGTGTGGCCAGTTGGAAATGTCTGGACCAGCTCTGGTAATGAATCATCGGTTCCGTTCTCAACCCCTATGACTAGAGCAGAACTTTGGGGAAACAGGTGTAGACTGTTCACAAGTCTTGGAAACTCATTAACTCTTTTGTTTCCTCTTTCCAGTCCTAGCAGTGTGATCATCTTGGGGACAGATCTGCTGGTCAAGAGGGACCATCCCCTGCCTGTGAGAAGCATACAGTCTCCTGGGGATTTCAGAAAGACCAATGGGCAACTGTCAGTCAAGGCTCTTGATGCCATGAGAGTGCTGGGAGCAATGGAGCAGAAGAGATGGACTCCTGCCTCAGGTCTGGGAGATCAAGGAGGACTTCCAAGAGGAAGTAGCCCCAGGGCTCTGTGCTTTGGAGTTAGACTGGAAAGGCTGTTTTTGGCTTGGGAAAAACTTTGAGTCCAAAATCACTGCAGATGCTGACTGCAGCCAGGAAATTAAAAGACGCTTACTCCTTGGAAGGAAAGTTATGACCAACCTAGATAGCATATTAAAAAGCAGAGACATTACTTTGCCAACAAAGGTCCGTCTAGTCAAGGCTATGGTTTTTCCACTGGTCATGTATGGATGTGAGAGTTGGACTGTGAAGAAAGCTGATTGCCAAAGAATTGAAGAAAGCTGATTGCCAAAGAATTGATGCTTTTGAACTGTGGTGCTGGAGAAGACTCTTGAGAGTCCCTTGGACTGCAAGGAGATCCAACCAGTCCATTCTAAAGGAGATCAGTCCTGGGTGTTCATTGGAAGGACTGATGCTAAAACTGAAACTCCAATAGTTTGGCCACCTCATGCAACGAGTTGACTCACTGGAAAAGACTCTGATGCTGAGAGGGATTGGGGGCGGGAGGAGAAGGGGACGACAGAGAATGAGATGGCTGGATGGCATCACTGACTTGATGGACATGAGTTTGAGTGAACTCCAGGATTTAGTGATGGACAGGGAGGCCTGGCGTGCTGTGATTCATGGGGTCGCAAAGAGTCGGACACGACTGGGCGACTAAACTGAACTGAACTGAGGGAGCCAAAAAAGGGCCAAGAGTGTGGCCCAGGGGGAAGGGAGTGGAGACTGTCTTTACACTCCAGGCACTAAGGAAGGGGTGGGAGGACGAGCTTTCCTTCGCTTTGCCATGATCCAGACACGTTCAGTTCACCCCCTGCAGTGTTTCTCTTGACATATGATGGGCAAGGTTCAGATCCAGCAAAAATACTTTCCCCCACAAAGCCTAAAAGGACAGGTTGGCCTCCCCTTCAGTCACTGCTGACAAACACCACAGCTAGTCTTGGTGCTGAGGGGAAGGACCTCAGGAAAGGGAATCAGGAAACAACTCTGTTTCATCGGGTGCGTGGCCTCAAACTGTCACTGGGCCACTCTGGCCCTCACTGCCTCATTTAACTTATTGGATCAATAGTACCTGGCTTATTCATTCAACAGTTTAATAAATAAGAAAGGCTTAAGATAAATAAAAGTCAAGCCCAGGAGTGTGTCCAGTGTTGTTCTGCGATGTTCATTTGTTTCTGCTTCTAGGTTAGTATTCTCTTCACCTACCTGAGGGTCTTGGGTGCCCCCTCACCTAGCTCACCCACTGCCAGACACCACCCTCCACTCATCCGACTCCATCAACAGCTGCTAATCATGTGGCCATGGCTGAGTCATTCCAGACCCTGACCCAGGTCATCACTGATACCATCAAAGTATTCAAGCAGCCCCTTCACTTCAAAGCCCGTGACCCCATATTTCCCAAGTCTCCTCTGAGTCCAGGGCCAGTGAAGTGCACCCCAAGGGGAAAACCCTCATCTCAGATACCACATCCCCAGGTTTTCCCCCTGGGCCCAGCAGCTGCCTTCTAGCTGGAGCACGTGTGTGTGTGCTTAGTCGCTAAGTTGTGTCTGACTCTTTGCAACCCTATGGACTATGGCCCGCCAGGCCCCACTGTCCATGGGATTCTTCAGGCAAGAATACTGGAGTGGGTTGCCATGCCCGCCTTCAGGGGATCTTCCATCTGTCTTTATTTCTGAAGAACAAAGCTTAGGGCTCTTTCGGCAATGACAACCGAAGCCCCATTGCTTTCACCCTCTTTTCTGTCTCTGGTCATAGACAGGCACAACATCTTAACCAACTGATCTATTAACATGACAATATGACCTTGACTGTGCCCTGGCTGGCTGAGCTAACTGCCCAGGACACAGTGAGGGTTCAGTAAATACTTGTCAAATGAATGATTAGACCTTGTTATGGACTGAACCGTGTCTCCCCCGGCCTGCTCCAAATGTGTGTGCTCAAGTCCTAACCCTCAGTATCTCAGAATAGAATCATATCTGGAGATAAGGTCTTTAAAGAGCTGGTTAAGTTACAATGAGACCTTCAGGGTGGGCCCTAATCTACTACGACCAGTTTCCTCACAAAAAGAAATTTGGTATAGGACGCGCATGCGCACACAGAGGTAAGACCACAAGAGGACTGTCTATAAGATCTCAGAAGACACCCAACCTGCCAAACACTTGCTCTCAGATTTTCAACTTCCAAACGGTGAGAAAATGAATGCTAGCTGTTTAAGCTACCCAGTCGGTGGAATTTTATTATGGCAGCCCTAGCAGATTAATACAGACCTACTTAAGAAAAGTAGCAATTATGCCACAGAACAGAGTTGTGGTGTGGAGCTTACAGTCTCATCAGTAAGGATGTGATTTGCTCATAGTGGGGAAACTGGGGATTCATCGTTGTTTCTCGGAAACTTCACGGGTCCACAGGAGACCCTCAGAAACAAAATGACCAATAGGTGGAGAAGAGAGACTTTCCTAACAGTAAGGCAGGGGCTGCTCTCTGGATATATATGAGCTCTCTGTGTTTGATGAGCAGCAGATATTATTTTTCCATTTTGCAGAAAGGTGACTCAGATCAGACAATGAATCTGGAGTCAGTTTAGAATGGAATCCCAGCTACATTTTCCATATACAATGTGCCCTGGCTCATCTTGGCTCCGTTTCTCTCTCCTCATCTCTACTTGCTCGTCAGCAAACCTTAAGGCGTATACATAAGTATATAGATATTTGGAAAGTGGGGGAGAATTTGAGGGAAAGGCCAATATTTAGCAATAGCAAAAAATTGCACAACATCTTTGCCTACATAGCCTTGGCAGCTGGGACTCAAACTGAGAGCCCAACTGATGAATTATACCCTGCCTGAATTCTACCAGCTCTGAAGCTGAATTAAAGAGAAGAAAAACTGTAATGAGCATCAGACAGACTGTCCCCAGGGGTACAGATGACAGAACGAAGCAAGCGAATTGGGGAGATGATCAGAAGAGGCACAGAGTCTCCCCGAGGGGTCCGGGGCTTCTTTCTACTGAGATGCAGGCTCTGTGGGCTGCCCTCCCTCCTGCATAGGGAGCCGGTGCCCATGTTTGCTGTCAGTCCCCTTCCTGGTCTCTCTCCTGGGGGGAGGACACCAGCTGCCCCTTCCCATGCCTGCCTGTTGTGGCCCTCCTGGTGATGGAGACCAGTGGCCTCCGTCACCAGGATCCTCCTTGCTTTCTTTCTGGTTCTCTGTTCGTCCATGAGCCTTACTGTGGGGCCACGTTGTGCATGACTGGATCAAGCTCAAGTGCCCTCCTCCAAAGTTTGCACTGCGCCGTCCAAGCTCAAGTGCCCTCCTCCAAAGTTTGCACTGCGCTGTCCAAAATCTTCCTGCGTTTTCTCAAACCCTAAGGAGCTCACAAGACCCTTCCCAGTGTGTCTTCCCTGTGTTCTCTTTGGTGTCTGCTCTTTGGACGCTCCACGCACACTCCTGATACAGGCCCTTTGCCCCTGCCATTCCTCTGCCTGAAACACCTCTTGCCAGGTAACCTCATGACCCCCATTCTCACCTCCCTCAGGACTGTGCTCAAATTGTCAATGAGATCCATTCTGCCCCCCAGTATTTAAACTTCACCCCTCATCGCTGGGGGCTTCTCTGGTGGCTCAGTAGTAAAGAATCTGCCTGCCTATGCAGGAGACACAGGTTTGATCCCTGGGTTGGGAAGATCCCCTGGAGAAAGAAATGGCAACCCACTCTAGCATTCTTGCCTGGGAATCTCCCAGATAGAGGAGCCTGGCAGGCTCCAACCAATGGGCTTGCAGAGTCGGATACAACTTAGTGACTAAACAATGACAACCTCATTGCTGGTACCCTAAGTCCTCTTCTCTACTTAATGTTGTCCATTTTGCTCTTTATAGAGGATGAGATGGTTGGATGGCATCGCCAACTCGACGGACATGAGTTTGAGCAAGCTCCAGGAGTTGGTGATGGACAGGGAAGCCTGACAAGCTGCAGTCCACGGGGTTGCAAAGAGTCAGACACGACCGAACGACTGAAGTGAACTAACTGATGCTCTTTGCCAACTGATGCTATCAAGTATTTCATTTGTTCTTTGCCTCCTGCAACAAGAAGATAAACTCGAAGATGGTGGGAAATCTTTCTGCTCTGTTAGTGACATCAGCACCTAGACCAGTGTCTGCCGTGGTTGAATGAGAGAATGAATTCACAGGACAGCTCGTTAATTGAAAAATGAAATCCACGATGGGACAGGAGTATGGGAATGGACTCGTGCATTCTTTCCTGAGAGTCTCATTTTATTTTAAGTACTTTGACCACAGCTTGGTTGCCCTCTCTTACAATGGATGGTTCTCGCAGTGTCTGTATTGGGCCTCATTCTTCTTTCTCAGGTATCAGAGGAATGCTTTCCATTGGCAGCTGTGGCCTTTGAAACATTTGCCTGGCTTTCTGCAGACTCTGCAAGTCAGTGAGCATGAAATGTAAAATGACCTTCCTGACAGAGGAATAGCATCCGCTTCCCTCTCTCACTCCCACGCACAGCTCTTATTATCTCTGGGGGAAAAAAAAAGCTTCTTTGCATTTTGTTTGTTTTTATTATTTTTGCCAAAAAGAGAGACTGTCTTGGTATCTTTGAATTTGTAATGCTTGAGGTTACCAAACAGAATGTGCAGTGGAATCCTATTTTTACAGTGTTTATATATATACATGTTTGTATATATATAGTTACATATCCTTAATGTTTATATATTTTTGTATTTTACATTTATATATTTTACATGTTTCTACATACACAAAGCTTCCCTCATGGCTCAGGTGGTAAAGAATCTGCCTGCAATGCAGGAGACCCGGGTTTGATCCCTGGGTCGGGAAGATCCCCTGGAGAAGGGCATGGCAACCCACTCCAGTCTTCTTGCCTGGAGAATCCCACGAACAAAGGAGCCTTGTGGGCTACAGTCCATGAGGTCACAAAGAGTTGAATACAACTGAATGACTAAACACATACATATATATTTCTAAAGACTGGAAAAATATATCAATATGCTAATAGTTGAAGATGGTGAAAATACTATGATTTTTATTTTACTGTATTCCCTACAATGATCATATATTATGTCTATGATAAGAAAAATAACAGTACATTTTCTTATTTTTTTAAAGTAACAGTGCTTGTATTACTTGGGTACCTGCTTATGGCTAAAGGTCAGTTTTCTGATATAAGGAAATATCAAAAGGATCCCCTTGGGGTGTGGCCATTCCTTTCACCTTGTGATTTTAGCTTTTAGGTCTGACTTAACAAACTAAATAAAGGCAAACTGAACTAGCAGTGCTGGGTTCTCATGTCTCCATTTACCCTGAACGTAAGCCAAGCCCCAGGCTAACGTGGGAATGGCTGATTAAGGATGACAGTTTGCTCCATCACTTCCTTGAGAAGTTGCTTGTGACGTCAGAGCTGGCTGTGGCATCTTAGGACTCTCATCGCTCTGGATGCCTGCCTTGGAGCAGCTGCATTTCCCTTCGTGGCTTCCTCTCCACTTTCCTCTGGTGGGGGTGTCTGCATTTGCCATCTGCCCCTTTTCCTGCCTCTTCCTTTTTTGCTCTGAATATCGGGGTAACATGCTTCATGCTGCTTGGCAAACCCATGTCCACTTCTCCCCACCCCCAGTAATCGAATTCTTGAGATCCAGGCTTCAGCAGTCTCCTTCATTCCCCGATACTCCCCAAGTGCTTCATCTTCTGTCCAAAAGGTCTATTTCTCCTGGTCAGACTTTCTGTGTTCGTGCACTGGCTTGGGTGTTTATTTAGGGAGTTGTGCAGGGACCAGCCCTTCCATGAGTGCCCTGACCTGGTTTTCTCCAGAGCTGGTAAGACAGCTTCTTCCCTTTAAAGGTTGCTCTCAGTCCTTCTGGAACATGTCTTTCAACATGTGAGACTTCCGGCTGATGTGATTTACAAAACATAAAACTCCTTTTCTTAGTATTGAGGACCCACAGTCATTTGGTCCTTGCCTGTCTTTCCAAACTAATCTATGAATTAGATAGAATTCCATGAATGCTCCCTATGAATCCTCCCCAGGAGCAAAAACCTCTTTATTGTGTTCAGACTCAACTGATGTCACATCTCTGTGCTTTTGCCCAACTCCGGAGTCTCCTCCATTATCTGCTCTATCGACCTGAATCCCATCCATCCTTTTTAAGTCTTCATCAGACATTTATCCTGTGAGTCCCTGTGACCCCAGTTCACAGTGACCTTTTCCACTCATCTGGAAATCCTCATATAATGTGAATATATGCATAAATAAAAATAATAATCTCACACTGCCACCTGAGAAGAGATGAAAGCAAATGTGTGATAGTCTGCTTTATATACTCTAAGGAAAGTGACAAAAGGAATATAAAAATAAGAAGAAACTTCCATTGAGACCAGAACCTAGGAACAGAGGTTATTTACATGCCAGAAACTATATATGATTACCAAGTTCTTGGATCCATCAGACATGGTGTAGGTACAGAGCTAGACTTAGGAAAGGCAACCTCAGATCTTGTCCCTCATAAGTCAGAGAGGAGCCTTGGAGAAGTGGAGGAGACATCAATAGAAACCCTTATTAGAAAAGGAAGATCTGGTAATAATATAAGTTTATATCAACCATCATTCATTAGTAAGAAATGAGAGAAGAGTTCTAAGCATAACCAGATGGAGAGAATTTACCTGCTTTTTTCATGGGGGAAAAAACAAAACCAATATTTAGTCAAGAAAGGGTTTAGGCAACAAGAGAGAAATAGAATATAACCCTCAAGACAGGCATCAAGATGATAACCTTTGGAAAAGATTTGCCTCGAGAAACAGAAGTAAACTGTAGAAAGAATCCCCTAGCACCCCCACAGACACACCAGTTTCTCCGGACAATGTGTGCCATTATGTAGGAAAGAAGCTTCTGTTTTTCCTGGGCATAAGTGTCTGGCCTTGGGCTCTTCTCTCCGTGGAGTTTAGGAAAGGACACAGGAGGTATCTGTTCTACATATGCAATTTCATCTAATCTCCTGTTTTTAGCCCCAATTCTCACTCCAGTGTTCAACACATTTGCCCTTTCCTAGTCCAGTGATTCTCTGGGGTCACGTTAGCTCCATCCTCGACACATGGGGGAGGTTGCAGCTTCCTTTTGCTTTGCATCCTCTAAGAATTTGAGGCAATTTCATGTCGTCAGTATTCCCTTTCCATTATCTGAAGTGCTATAGGCTCTAACTTCTCTATTGCTTTACTGTCGTATTCCGGGGCATCGAAAACCCATAGATGTATGTTCAATCTGTCATTTTCACCTGAAAAGCTCCCAAAGCTTTACTCGATTATTCCCAAGATATTTTATAGCTATAATGAAATTTCATTCTGATGACAAGTGGAATATTTTAATGAAATAATTTAAAGTTTATTTGGAAGGCTAATCAGTTCAGTTCAGTTCAGTCGCTCAGTCATGTCCGACTCTTTGCAACCCCCTGAATCGGAGTACACCAGGCCTCCCTGTCCATCACCAACTCCCGGAGTTCACCCAGTCTCATGTCCATCGAGTCAGTGATGCCATCCAGCCATCTCATCCTCTGTCATCCCCTTCTCCTCCTGCCCCCAATCCCTCCCAGCATTAGAGTCTTTTCCAATGAGTTAACTCTTCTCATGAGGTAGCCAAAGTATTGGAGTTTCAGCTTTAGCATCACTTCTTCCAATGAACACCCAGGACTGAAGGCTAATATGGTAGACCAAGTAAGAAATTCTGAAAGACAAGAATTATGGGAAAGGACAGATACTGAGGACTTGGTTATGAAAAATAAAACAGAATGACAAGTGGAACAGAAAAGAAAAACACAATCCAGACCTAAATATATGCATGAATTCAATATGTGATTAAAATAATACTTCAAACTGGCTGAGGGAAAAATTAAAGGTGAAGATGGCAAATGGAGTGAGTCATTTGGAATGAAGATAAAAAACCACCTTTATTCTGTATAAGAGATATATTAGAACACATTCCAAACTAAAGAATTAAATCTTTAAGAGAGAATGAAAAAAATATGACAGAACAAGATAAAAATATACATTAAAATGTAGCCAATCCTGGTGGTGGCAAAGAAGGCATTAATAACACAAAAAAGAAGCAAAGACTCCAAAGGAAAAGACTTGAGAGCATTGATTACATAAAAATAGAAAAGTTCTGAAAGCTTAAAAAAACTTTTAAAAGACATAGACAAACCAGGTAAAATATTTGCAACATATGAGCCAGAAAGAATAAAGTATTAGTATACACAGGCCTTTAAAAATCAATAAGAAAGTATGAATACCCCAGGAGAAGAGGGAGCTAAAAACACAAAATCACAATTTACAAAAAAGAAGAAATGATTGATAAACAAGCAACCATGTTCAAATTCTCTAGTAAGCAAAGAAACATTAATTAAAATATCATTTTTAACCACCATCCTGTGCTTAGTCACCCAGTCGTGTCCAACTTTTGCGACCTCATGGACTGTAGCCCTGCAGGCTCCTCTGTCCATGGGGATTCTCCAAGCAAGAATACTGGGCTGGGCTGCCATGCCCTCCTCCAGGGGAATCTTCCCAACCCAGGAATCAAATCTAGGTCTTCCACATTGCAGGCAGATTCTTTACCACCTGAGCCACCATGGAAGGTAGCTTCCATAAACCTCTCATCCTTCTTCATCAGCGGGCAGACAGAATGAAAACCACAATTATAGAAAACTAACCAAACTGATCCCATGGACCACAGCCTGTCTAACTCAATGTAACTATGAGCCATGATGTGTAGGGCCACCCAAGACGGATGGGTGAGAAAGAGTGAAAAAAGGAGTGAAAAATCTGGCTTAAAACTCAACATTTAAAAAACAAAAATCATGGCTTCTAGACTCATCACTTCATGGCAAATAGATGGGGAAATAATGGAAACACTGAGAGACTTTATTTTCCTGGGCTCCAAAATCACTGGAGATGGTGACTGCAGCCATGAAATTAAAAGACGCTCCTTGGAAGCAAAGCTATGACCAACCTGGACAGCTTATTAAAAAGCAGAGACATTACTCTGCCAACAAAGGTCCAGGAGATCAGTCCTGGGTGTTCATTGGAAGGACTGATTCTAAAGCTGAAACTCCAATACTTTGGCCACCTAATGCGACGAGTTGACTCACTGGAAAAGACTCTGATGCTGGGAGGGATTGGGGGCAGGAGGAGAAGGGGACGACAGAGAATGAGATGGCTGGATGGCATCACCGACTCGATGGACATGAGTTTGAGTGAACTCCGGGAGTTGGTGATGGACAGGGAGGCCTGGCGTGCTGTGATTCATGGGGTCTCAAAGTCAGACACGACTGAGCGACTGAACTGAACTGAACTGAATCAAGCTATGGTTTTTCCAGTGGTCATGTATGGATGTGAGAGTTGGTCTATAAAGAAAGCTGAGTGCCGAAGAATTGATGCTTTTGAACTGTGGTGTTGGAGAAGACTCTTGAGAGGCCCTTGGACTGCAAGGATATCAAACCAGTCCATCCTAAAGGAAATCAGTCCTGAATATTCATTGGAAGGACTAATGCTGAAGCTGAAGCTCTAATATATTAGCCACCTGATGCAAAGAACTGACTCATTGGAAAAGACCCTGATGCTGGGAAAGATTAAAGGCAGGAGAAGAAGGGGACAACAGAGGACGAGATGGTTGGATGACATCACCGACTCAATGGACATGAGTCTGAGTAAGCTCCAGGAGATGGTGATGGACAGGAAGGCCTGGAGTACTTCAGTCCGTGGAGTCACAAAGAATCAGACACAATTGAACAACTGAATTGAACTTTTAACCACCAAATTGGCAAAACATTTTAAAAATTATAACATCCAGGGTACCCTTATTCATTGTTGGGTTGTGTGTAAATTCCTATAGCTTTTTTGATAAGTAAAACCATACTGGCCCAAACTTTGCATGTGTATTTTTTTAATCCTTTAATATATTTATGTTTTTCTGTCCATTAAATTTACATATAGGAAATTTTCCTAGGGAACTATTTTTAGATGCAACAAAAATGTACACTGTAATATTTGTAATAGTCAATGGTTTTAGTCGACATAATGCCCAAAAAAGATTTGTTAAATTAATTATTTTGCATCCAAACAATGGAATATCTCATACCCATAATTTTTAATCATATTTAATGACTTTGGGAAATGGTATCATTCTAGTAGGTGAAAAAGACACCTTTCCATGTCTATACTATGATCCCAGGGCTTCTCAGATGGCGCTGGTGGTAAAGAATCCACCTGCTGATGCAGGAGAGGCAAGGGACACAGGTTCGAATCCTTGGGTTGGGAAGATCCTCTGGAGGAGGGCATGGCAACCCACTCCAGCATTCTTACATGGAGAATCCCCCCTTGAACAGAGGAGCCTATCGGGCTACAGTCCATAGGGTCACAAAGAGTTGGGTACAACTGAAGTGACTTGGCACGCATGCATGCATGACGATATGAACCTAAATTTGTAAAAAGGAATTTAAACATATACACATGATAAAAAACTATTCCAAATGTTAATAATGATTATCTCTGGGTAGTGGCATATGGGTGATTTAAATTTTCTTCCTTATATTTTTACATATTTTCCAAATTTTCTACAATAAACATATGTCATCTTTATAAGCAGAAAACATTTTTTTAATATAATGATTTTCTTAACCAAATTTTAAATTGCTCAAGTTTTTTTTTTTTTTATTGAACACATCATCATAATTCCTACAGGGTGCAGACCCAGGATGTTATTTTTTTTAACTTTTTATTTTGTATTGGGATATAGCCAATTAACAATGTTGTGATAGTTTCAGAAGAATGAAGGGACTCAGCCATACATATACATGTATCCATTCTCCCCCAAACTCCCTTCCCATCCAGGCTGCCATATAACATTGAGCAGAGTTCCACCTGCTTGTTGATTATCCATTTTAAATATAGCAATGTGTATATATCCATCCCAAACTCCTTAATTATCCCTTCACCCCATCCTTCTCCCCCACCAACAATGTTTGAAATGATACAAATTAACTTATTTACAAAACAGAAAGAAACTCACAGACCCAGGGTGTTATTTTAAATGTAGTGGATAATAAAGAAATTATTATTATTATTATTTGTTATCTGATTGACAAAATTTCTCCTTGGGTTTTTTGTATTCCTTTTCAAATGACTCTAAGGTATATTTTTAAAATATGGGACCATCATCTAAAACCTGTTTTTCACGCAGGCATGTGATAAATACTGCTTCCTGCTCTGTCCGTAGCAGAGTGCAAACTCATTGCCTGCAAGGGTTAATTTCAGGCACTCCTGACCACCTGTTCAGCATCTGCCACATGTCGTTCATTTCAAAGGCCTCTGAGGCTCACCAACTCAGGAAAAGGATTTTTGCTTTGCAGTAGGTATATACACAAAGACAGCGCCAATGCAAATAAGAAATTCCCGGTCCAGAAATAAACATTTCTTAAGCAACCTAGACAATGAAATGGATGCTAGCCTTTTCTCCCAGAACTTTTTTGTAATTACATTTTTATTGACTTTGCAGAGGAAATGAAAAAGGCTAACATATAATTGACTAAAAGAAATAGAAGTAATAAACCGAGCCAGAAGTCTTGAGGAAACATGTATATAAGGTAAAATAACTCTAATAGGAAAATCTATTCTAGGATGTTGAAGTTATATAATTACCTCCGCATGCCGCTTTGGCTGTGAAAAGAGCTGGGTGGGGTGCTGTGACACGGAACACCATGAGGAGGGCTCAAGCCTCTTACCAAATTTGTCTGTGCTCTGGGTAATTTAAATTCTACATTTCAAAAGCAACTACCGGTATTGGATTCTGAATTTTACATGAAACAACCGTGGAGGAGGGGGCGTGTGTGAGTGCGTCTATTGGATTCAAGAGGCATTTAACAAGTTGTCTTATGATAACCTTGCAGCCAAGAGGATTAGTTACTTGGTGAATACATATGTGTATATACATATATATACATACATTTTGTTGTTTAGTTGCTAAGTCATGTCTGACTCTTTGGGACCCCATGGACTGTAGCTCCCCAGGCTCCTCTGTCCATGGGATTCTCCAGGCAAGAATATTGGAGTGAGTTGCCATTTCCTTCTCCAGAAGATCTTCCCAAACCAGGGATTGAGTTCACATCTCCTGCGTTGGCAGGCAGATTCTTTACCACTGAGCGACCTGGGAAGTCCCATATACATACATAAATACATATTCTGCAAATGATCAGGAGATGGAAGCCACTCTGCATTGAAGTGGTGAGCCATATACCACTGTATTTTCAACATAATCATTACTGTAGTTTGAATTAGCTGATCAGAATTAAGAGCAGAGGTCAGAAAGGAAGGTGGTGAAGCTTCAACTGACATAGGCCCTGCACCCTAAAACTCAGGCAGTCCTGCTCCTCACCCCCTCTTCACACCTACACTTTGAGTCATTCATGTTCTTGATGAGAGAGAATCATACCCCTCAGATGCTGGGGTAGAAAAAGATTAAAACCTGCTGACATTAATAAACATAGAAAAGGCAAGCTCAGCCCATTTGTGAGTCAATTACAGCTAACATTTTGATGACAGAATCAGGCTATAAACTGATCTTGACAGGAGGAAATGAAGAGATGGATGTAACAAGAAGATATTTAGTAGGGATAAGAGTTAGGCTCTGACCTTGGGGCTGAAAGATCAATGGCAAAAACACAGGGAGAGGTGATCTACTTAAGGAATGTGCATGCTTCGTCACTTCAGTTGTGTCTGACTTATTGCAACCCCATGGACAGCAGCCCACCAGGCTCCTCTGTCCGTGGGACTTCCCAGGCAAGAATACTGGAGTGGGTTGCCATTTCCTTCTCCAACCTAAGGAGTGGTTCCTGTGACAAGCCTCAGGGGTTTCAGGCACCACTCTGGATGTCAACCAGAAATTCAGTCCTAAACTCTATATATGCTGCTGCTGCTGCTAAGTCGCTTCAGTCGTGTCCGACTCTGTGCAACCCCAGAGACGGCAGCCCACCAGGCTCCTCTGTCCCTGGGATTCTCCAGGCAAGAATACTGGAGTGGGTTACCATTTCCTTCTCCAAGGCATGCATGCATGCATACTAAGTCGTTTCAGTCATGTCTGACTCTGTGCAACCCCATGGACAGCAGCCCACCAGGCTCCTCTGTCCACGGAATTTTCCAGGCAAGAGTACTGGAGTGGAGCTCTATATACGGACATGTAGAATTTGGAATGAAGAGGATGGCATACTCTTTTTTGCCCTGCTCACAGCATACCCAGAGGGCTACGTCTGGTTCTCTCTTGTGCCATCTTTCAAGGGGGCATAGGCCAACAGGATTGGGTTCAGAGACAGTGAGGGAAGGCTTGGGGGAGAGTGTCTTAAGGCTCAGCAGAGGAGAAGAGAGATGTGATGCCTAGAGGAAGAATGACTTGGGAATGAGTGGGAGAGAGGGCATGGATTGATTCCCAAGTTTAGAAGAACACAGAGGGATCCCCATCCAGAATGGTCAGGAGCCCCTCCTCTGTGGGTCTGCAGCACTGTGTGCCTATTTCTAATACAGAAGAAATTTGTTTTCATATTAATTTCCACTCACAAGACTCTGAGCTCTGTGAGGACAGAGGCTGCATCGTAGTTCCTTTGTTCTCTCAGAATATAGCAGATTCTCACTGATGTTTGTTTGGACCAGAAAGAAGAGGAATTAGACTTACGTCTGGCTCCTAGAGGTAGGGAGCACTATGATCAATAGCTAGGAGCTGTAGCAAGACAAGCTGACAACTCACCATAAAGAACGATTGAGCGATAGAGTTGAACAAGGTGAAATAGTTGACCTCAGGAAGGAATGCCTTCAACGCCAGACTGAATGACCAGCCAACATTCAAACGGATAGTTGGAGCAGATCATCTTTAAGATGGCATCTTTCAAAGCCTGGATCTGTGATGCCACCCAAGGGCACACACCATCTTTGTTTAAACAGACAACCTCATGCTAAGCAGAGGTGCTCCCAGAGACATTTGAAGGCCTCTTCTCGTTTCCTTTAACAGAACCTCATGGAAAAGCTATAGATCTAAGTCCACAGATCCAAGGTCAAGTGAAGAAGGACCACCATATAATAAAGCCCTTACAATGATAGTCAGGTCATGCCCAGCTCCCCCTTTGACTTCATGTGTTCCTGACTCGACTTGCCTAACTTACTCTCATCTCCTTTCTCTTTCCTTTCCTGGGCCTCAGTCATAGCATTTCCCAACTGGGTTGATCGTTTGATCTTGACTTGTGATTCTTCTGTGCCTGCCAGCTTCCAGTTTCCATTCTGGATGCTTCACAGGGCCCCCTGGACCGGGTCACAGGGGGAAGGACCACTAGGGGGCTACTTTACTTAGCACAGTGATCTCATATGTAGGTCCTGGGGATACAGGAAGTGGCCAAGCAGAGGGTGCAGGCTGGCCTGTAGTTCTCTGCTCCCTCAGGACTGGGCAACAGGACCACCCCCTCTGCAGCACCATTTGAGTGCACACTGCAGGGGTGATGCTGTGTGACAACCCAGGTGGCCTTGTGTGGGGCAATAGCCCAAGGGGAAAGGGCCCTAGTGTGGACAAGCCACCAGGCGGCAGGAAGTGATTCCCAGGCACCTGCTGGGTCATGGTGAGCCCTTCAGGGACATGCCTGCATTTCCTCGGGGGGCTTCTGCTTTTATGAGTCTCCTTGGGCTGCCCCAAAGAGAAAGAGTTATCGTGAATTGTCATGGATTCAGGTCTCAAGAAGCTCAACACCTGTAACCACCCCTATCTATTCCCTCCCCAGTTCCCTCTAGACTTGGGATTTAGATGAGGAATGTCGGGGTGGGAGGGGGCTACTGTCCAGTTACCAGAGGTGGGGGCTACAGGAGCCCCCAGATCATAAGACAGGTCGGGATCCCTCTTGCATCCTGTGTCTGGCAGAGTCCGGCTTTTGCAAGGGGCACTGAACTCTTAAACACCCAGCAATGGATTAGTTCTGGCGAAGGGAAAATTCAAAGATGAGCTGGAAGGAGCGTTTACAGGACTAGGATCCATGTAGGAGGGAAATTAATTGCTCAATTCTCACGTTTTAAGTCCAGCAGTTAACTTCTAAAAGACATCTATTCTCTTTAGACAGGACTATTTCAAAAGCCCCATTATCTGATTTCTTGAATGGCCCAGTGCTTCTTGGCCGGTTCACTGCTAACTCTCTGCTAACTCTCTCCCTCCCTATATCAAAGGGGGAAAGTGCCCCCAAGGCAGCCACTTCAGGCTTGGGTGGACGGCAGAGGTACATCCTAATTCATTTTAAATTGGTTGCAGGGGCATTCACAGACATGCAGCGGCCAGACATGGGGCAGTGCGTCTGTGTGTGTATTAGGAGGGCAGGCTAACAGGTAGAAAGGCAGCAGGGATCAGAAGGGTTTGAGGGTTTCTGAAATAACCTGCCAGACCATTTAACTGTGACTCTGGGCTGCTCTCCTAACAGCTGCTGGACCGGGTAACCTTCCATCCTTGTGCCCCCACCCCACCCAGAACTACCTTTTCACTGAGTGGCAGGGTGAACAGATGCCACGCTGTCCTTAGTCACTAAAGGAGAAAGACTACATCTTCCTCATGTTTTGTGGAGATGAAGCTACTCTAAAAGGAGACCCCCAACCACTCCCACCTCTCTCAGAACACACATGGGGGCCGCCATGTGTCCTGGAGGCAGCATGGCGGCCTTAGCAGCCTAGCTCTGGGTCCCATGTGAAGTTGGCATGGTGATGCCCATCTCACGAGGCTGCTATAAAGAGGAGCTCATGTAAACATTGCCTAAGACACAGTGAGCACCCACAATAGTTCTTCCCCTCCCCAGGACGGATATAGCAGGTATCTAGGACCCCACAGACTCACACTCTGCGTTCTCTTCTTGTTTTTGGAATAATTTCTCATTTGGGATCTGAAGCCTTGAACCTGGGGAAATCTGTTTGTCCTTGCCATCTAACTCCTCCCAAATTTACCTGAAGCACCCTCTGTCTCTGGCTGAGAACTGGTATCAACTCTGCTGTTTAACGCTTGGGCCTGGGTGTAATGAAAGCAGAAAGCAAATGGAACTAATGACGGCAGTATGCGTTTTTGGTTGCTGGGGTTATTTTATGTACTTCTCAATACATTCTCTTCTTTAGACTCTTGGGCACCCGAAATCCATATGGATTTTGCTCAACTATGAACTTCCCTCTTCTAGTTGCAAATCAGACCTCACTCCACGTCCATCTCAGGGAAAGAACTGTTAATTTATTCATTTGCCTACTTTCTCATGCACTCACTCATTAATTCAACTCAAACATCTAGTGGGGACTTAGCATTTGCCAGACATGGGTCAAGTGCTGGTGATACAGAGATGAATCAGGCATGATCACCACTCCTGAGAAGCTTCTGGTTGGCCGGATGGCCAGTAGAAGTACACTTTGACCAGAGCAGGAGGGCATGCTGGTTGCTCCCACAGAGGTGTGGGGAGGGTGCATCCTAAAGGGAGGTACACTGAATCCTTCCTGGAGGCAGTCGTGAAAGCTCCCATAGAGATCTGGAAGCCAACCATGGAGGTCAAAGTTCAAGTGGTCAAGCACGAAGGTTTGGAAAAGGGCATATCATAGGGTCAGGATCCCCTGAGGAAAATCAGGAAGGCATGGACGTACTTTCAGAACAACCCATGCATTTGCCTAAATGAAGAACAAGCGGCTTCCTCCAGATTCATTTCCAGGAACAGCCAACAGCATCGGCCTCCTTAAGAAATAGGGTGCAAAATATACCAGCTCAGTGGGACTTCTAATAGATCTTTCACATATATGTTAACATGGAATTGAAAGCTGAAGATGACCAGAAGGAAAATCTTGAAGTAATTCTACTAGAAGCCCAGCAATTATCCCAGAATCCCAGCACACAGTTGGCCATGAACGATGGCACATAGGTGAGGACCTTGCAAATGGCACTTCTTAAGGACTCACACACCCTCTAGGAGATGAGCAGGGAGGGAATCAGGAAGTAAAAATAAAAACAAACATGAGACCATAGTACAAACGCCTCCTGCCACAGGTGAGGGGCAAAACCCAGCAAGGTAAGGGACTTACCCAAGCCCACTTGGCAGAACCAAGCCTGGAGCCCAAGTAGACAAGTTCCCTATCACCCCGCGCACATGGTGGATAAGGTCTTCTCCCACCCAAGGCTGCTCACCCCTCCAGATGCCTCTCTCGCCATCCTTGCTATACACTCGACTCCCACCATTCTGACCCACTTACAACTTGAAACATGCCAGTCTCTCTCTCCCTTCTGGCTGGTGTTTATGCAACTTTCGGCGCCCGGACTGCTCTCCTCCAACCCTCCCACCCCCACACTTGACTAATACCCACTCATTTCTGCACTAGAACTAGAAGCCCTCTCATATCCCCCTACCTCCCTCCTAACGGCAGTTAGCACACTGCCCTTTAGCACAGTAACTGCCAGGTCACCACCACTCTGCCTGCCCAAGAACAAAGCAGGCTCCTTAATGACAGATCTTACTCCTTTCTCATCTCCATGCCTGGACATCTAGCACAACACCTGGAGCAAGCTCTCAATAAATGAACAAATTCTCTCACTGCAGAACAAGGGTTAAAGGCACTCTCTCTTCTTGGCCCAAAGATACCCACTGAGCAGAAACAGCCAAGGCACACCATATATTTGTAGAAAATATACAAATGTATATTACACAAGGGCTTCCCAGGTGGCTTAGGGGTAAAGAACCTGCCTGCCAGAAATTCAGGAGGTGCCAGAGATGCAGGTTTGATACCTGGGTCAGGAAGATCCCCTGGAGGAGGGCCTGGCAACCCACTCCAGTATTCTTGCCTGGAGAATCCCATGGACAGAGGAGCCTGGCGGGCTACAGTCCATGGGGCCACAGAGAGTCAGACACGACTCAAGTGACTTAGCATGTACGCACATATATTACACAGCCACCACATTATAGCCACTTACAATGGGTCACCCACATATACTGGACCACTTAGACCTGGCAGCTAACCTGCAAAATAGATATCAGCCCCCCATCTCATTTTACAGCTGAGTTTCCTCCAGTCACCCAGTCTACAGTAAGCAGTAGAGCCAGGCTCTTCCATCCTGAGGTGTCCAAGCTCCAGAGCTTTCCACTTGCACCCCTGTCGGAAACAGGTGCTCAGCATTCTCCTTTGTACTGTCTTTGAAATGCAGGTTTTTCTGCTTACCTAAGCTGATGCCAGAACAGACAGCTTCAAGCAAAATACCATTGTGGTTCTGCTCAACAATGCCAAGGTGAAATTAACAGCATTCAGTCTGCTCAGACAGAAGCGAAAAAGACTAGAACAGGATTTTTGTGGGCAGAGGGAAATGTGCAACTTCAGTAATTAACCCCAAAAAGCAAATTTTGGATGACAATTAAATTCTCATTTGAAACAACACATTTCTCATGAAAACAGGAAATTATCTCCTTTCAGGTTTCCCACAAAGCAAACTGGCTATATAACAAGGATGTTTGAGTTCTTTGAAAACAGCAACTCTGAAATCAACAAAATTAAGATCCCCACCTGCATGGGAAGACCAGCAGGCTTCTGAAGGCTGCTGCCAGATATGATGTTTTACTTGTATTTCTCATGGCTATGGATAGAACAGGTGTGACCTTACATACTCAGTATACAAATACAGGTCAGAGAACTGGAAGAACATCTTGAGGCATCTAGATGGATGATCTATATGGACAGGCTCTGTGGCAGGTAAAACTGCTGAAAGCTTATGAGGGACCCAGTAAGTCATATCTTAGGACATATCAGAAGCATTTAACTGTTCAGCCATGACAAGGTACAGAGGCTAGGGGCCAGGAAAGGACCCACCTAGCTTCTCATAGGGACCAGCTTACATACATTTTGTATCTTGGGCTCCTAGTGGCATTCTTCTTTCCAGTCTTGACCTTTGATTCCAAGTGTTTTATCAAAGAATTTTTCTAAACAAAGATGGTTATTTCCCTAAGAGAAAACCTAGTGCCACCTCTTAAAATAATAAGACCCACAGAAGGGTGGGGAAAAAAAGGTACATACTTAAAAGGTCAACTCACAGGTGACCTAGAGCAGCCTATAGACAGAATTTTAGGCTTCAGGGAGGGACACTGAGAGGACCTATTAACTTAGGTCTCAGATCAAAGCAGAAGCGTAATCATAGGCCTAGATTTGAAAACCAAGGCATAGGTGAGGCCCTATTCCTGGAAAGCATTGCTGGGGAAGAATGGAAGATGAAACTGTCAAACCACACAAGAGGTCCATGGTCAGCCTTGGAGTCTTGTTCTGGCCAGATGAACCCAGGGACACAATGGCACTGAGGCCAGCCCCTGCTCAAGTTGAGTCAGGGTTTGTCTGGGAATTTTAGCGTGACAATAGGCCACCCATTATGGGAGCTGGAGAAACCAAGATGGAAGAAGTGAAAGATGGGCTGATCTATAGCACCCTTCCATTAAGACATGAAATTGTTTATGTTCGTAGCATCAAAGAAACTAAATTATGGTATCCAAGACTAAAAGAAGAATAAACCATGACCAAAATATACTTAACACAAATAGGCAGGGAGTGCAGGGGAAGAAAAGCTTTGACATGAATAACCTACCATAAATTACTGATGTTTCCCATTTTAATATTACAATTGAATACAAAAGAAACAAAACAATGTTAAGCACATTCATTCCTTTGAAAACTGTAATTGAAAAAAAACTTCCCGTGATGTTAGTAATCTTGAGAACAACAAAAATAAAAATTTGTATAGCACCTTGCCTTTTCTGAAATATTTCCAGATGTATAACCTCATTTCAAATATATTACAGAGACAAAATCAAGCATTGGGTAGGTTTTGTGACTTGAAGCACAGAAATAAGTAGTGTTGTGAAAACAAAACACCCCAGTCCCTGAAACTGGGGCTATGGTTTTATAACCGTGTCATGTCCTACCGGCTCTGTGTGGGAGTTGAAAGCCCCCAAAACTGAGCATTCGTTGATTCTGGATTTGGCAGTTAGGACAGAATTAAGGTCGGGCTGCCCCCCACTCTCAGCCACCTCCTGCTCTCCAGTCTTCCTTGGATTTTCTCAGTAGAACTACCCACAGTCATGTGGGGGCAAAATCATCCCAAATTGTAAAAGACTGGACTTGGTAATGTAGCAGACATGATTAACTTACTGGCTGATGACATTACAATTTACTTATCAAACTTGCCATATGAAAAAACCAGACTTGTATAAATGATCTAATTATTTACTAGCAAATATCCATCTTCAAAATTAACTAAACCAAATGAATTGCTGTAGTCAGGCATCTAAGTAATGTCCTACTCTGCTCAGTCTTTCCAAATTTAAATTAAATCAATGATAGACTCCTGGCGACCAATGGGAATAAATATGTACTCATTAATCTCTAATTTAATCATGGATAATTAAATACAGTCATGTTATACAGTTTAAATATCATCTGTTACATTGGTCAACTCTCCCAACATCGTGTCTAGCAAATAGTCAGATAATGAACATGGTTAAGTTGCCATCATTTTTATTTCCTTATAATTAATTCAACTCTGTATTAATTAATGGGCAAACAAACAAAGATACTTTGGGTGGATGAGCAGCAAAGTGGCAGAATAATCACAAATATTTTATGATTCTGCTCAAAGAGCTCAGATCTATGACTTCCCTGTTGGTCCAGTGGTTAAGAATCTGCCTTCCAATGCAGGGGATATGGGTTCAAATCCTGGTCAGCGAAGTAAGAATAATTAGAACTCATCTTCGGGGGAGACGTTGTTTATTTTGTTTGTCTTTTTTTTAAAAGATTTTTTGATGTGGACCGTTTTTAAAGTCATTTTTTAATTTGTTATATATCCAAAGTATATTGCTTCCGCTCTATGCCTTGGCTCTTTGGCTGCAAGGCATGTGAGATCCCAGCTCCCAAACCAGGGATGTAACCCACACCTCCCACATTGGAAGGTAAAGTCCCAACCACTGGACCACCAGGGAAGTCCCTGGAACTCATCATTGGATATGGTCTAAGAATTCTAGAATGTGCCACTGAGGGAAGTTCTAAGAAGAGGGTAGGGTAACATGGGTCTCCCACTACCTGGGAGCTTTAGAACCTACTGTGTTTTGAGATGTTACTTTGGAATGACACTGTTTATGCTCCAAGTTGGTGATAGGAGCCTTAACTGGAATCCCAACTAGAAGTATGGCATTAGATAAGACATTTTTTAGAGAAGCACTAAGTCATGGGAGGGCTTCCCTGGTGGCTCAGAGGTTAAAGCATCTGCCTCCAATGCGGGAGACCCAGGTTCGATCCCTGGGTCGGGAAGATCCCCTGGAGAAGGAAACGGTAACCCACTCCAGTATTCTTGCCTGGAGAATCCCATGGACAGAGAAGCCTGGTAGGCTACAGGCCATGGGGTCGCAAAGAGTCGGACACGACTGAGCGATGGAAAGGAAGGAAAGGAAGGAAGTCATGGGAAGGTATCCTTTGGATATTCCTGGGACAGAAATGGGTCCAACTTACTTTAATAACCTTTTAAATTTTGCAGAAATATAATCACCTTATCAAACGGCGGAAAATTGTGAATTAAGAAGGAGCTATTAGAAACTCAAGAATTTTTCACAGTTTATTGTGATCCACACAGACAAAGGTTTTAGCATAGTCAATGAAGAAGAAGTAGATGTTCTTGCGGAATTCTCTTGCTTTTTCTATGATCCAGTGGATGTTGGCAATTTGATCTCTGGTTCCTCTGCCTTTTCTAAATCCAGCTTGAATATATGGAAGTTCTCAGTTCACATATTGTTGAAGCCTAGCTTGAAGAATTTTGAGCATTACTTTTGAATAGTCTTTGGCATTGCCCTTCTTTGGGACCGGAATGAAAACTGACCTTTTCCAGCCCTGTGGCCAATGCTGAGTTTTCCAAATTTGCTGGCATATTGAGTGAAGCACTTTCACAGCATCATCTTTTAGGATTTGAAATAACTCAACTGGAATTCCATCACCTCCACCAGCTTTGTTCATAGTGATGCTTCCTAAGGCCCACTTGACTTCACACTCCAAGATGTCTGGCTCTAGGTGAATGATTACACCATCGTGGTTATCTGGATCACGAAGATCTTTTTTTGTATAGTTCTTCTGTATATTCTTGCCACCTCTTCTTAATATCTTCTGCTTCTGTTAGGTCCATACCATTTCTGTCCTTTATTGTGCCCATTCTTGCATGAAATGTTCCCTTGATATTTCTAATTTTCATGAAGAGATCTCTGGTCTTTCCCATTCTATTGTTTTCCTCTATTTCTTTGCATTGGTCACTTAGGAAGACTTTCTTATCTCTCCTTGCTATTCTTTGGAACTCTGCATTTAGATGGCTATATCCTTCTCTCCTTTGCCTTTAACTTCTCTTCTTTTCTCAGCTATTTGTAAGGCCTCCTCAGACAATCATTGTGCCTTTTTGCATTTCTTTTTCTTGGGTATGGTTTTATTCACCACCTCCCATACAATGTTACAAGCTTCCATCCATAGTTCTTCAGGTACTCTATCAGATCTAATCTCCTGAATCTACTTGTCATTTCCATTGTGTAATCTAAGGTAGTTGATTTAGGTCATACCTGAACTGGCTTCCCTGATGGCTCAGACAGTAAAGAATTTGCCTGCAATGTGGGAGACCTGGGTTTGGAAGATCCCCTGAAGCAGGGCATGGCAACCCACTGCATTATTCTTGCCTGCAGAATCCCCATGGACAGAGGAGACTGGTGGGCTAGAGTCCATGGGGTCACAAAGAGTAGAACACAACTGAGCAACTAAGCACAGCACAGCACAGTACATACCTGAATGGCCTAGTGATTTTCCCTACTTTCTTCAATTTAAGTCTGAATTTTGCAATAAGGAGTTCATTATCTGAGCCACAGTCAACTCCCAATCTTGTTTTTACTGACTGTATAGAGTTAGAACCAGACATGGAACAACAGACTGGTTCAAAATTGGGAAAGGAGTATGTCAAGGCTGTATATTGTCACCCTGCATTTAACTTATATGCAGAATACATCATGTAAAATGCTGGGTTGGATGAAGCACAAGCTGGAATCAAGATTACCAGAAGAAATATCAATAAACTCAGATATGCAGATGACACCATCCTTATAGCAGAAAGTGAAGAAAAACTAAAGAGCCTCTTGATGAAGGTGAAAGAAGAGAGTGAAAAAGCTGGCTTAAAACTCAACATCCAAAAAACTAAGATCATGGCATCTTGTCCCATCAGTTGATGGGAAATAGATGGGGAAACAGTGGAAACAGTGTCAGCCTTTATTTTTCTGGGCTCCAAAATCACTGCAGATGCTGGTTGCAGCCAGGAAATTAAAAGACGCTTACTCCTTGGAAGGAAAGTTATGACCAACCTAGATAGCAAATTAAAAAGCAGAGACATTATTTTGCCAACAAAGGTCCATCTAGTCAAGGCTATGGTTTTTCCAGTGGTCATGTATGGATGTGAGAGTTGGACTTGAAGAAAGCTGAGCGCCGAAGAATTGAGACTTTTGAACTGTGGTGCTGGAGAAGACTCTTGAGAGTCCCTTGGACTGCAAGGAGATCCAACCAGTCCATTCTAAAGGAGATCAGTCCTGGGTGTTCATTGGAAGGACTGATGCTAAAGCTGAAACTCCAGTACTTTGGCTACCTCATGTGAAGAACTGACTCATTGGAAAAGACCCTTATGCTAGGAGGGATTGGGGGCAGGAGGAGAAGGGGACAACAGAGGATGAGATGGCTGGATGGCATCACCAACTCGATGCACATGAGTTTGGGTGAACTCTGGGAGTTGGTGATGGACAGGGTGCCTGGCGTGATGCGATTCATGGGGTCACAAAGAGTCGGACATGACTGAGTGACTGAAGTGAACTGAACTGAACTGAAAATCACTACAGATGGTCACTGCAGCCATGGAACTAAAAGATGCTTGCTCCTTGGAAGAAAAGCTATGACAAACCTAGACAGCATATTAAAAAGCAGAGACATTACTTTGCTGACAAAGGTCTGAATGGTCAAAGTTATGATTTTTCCAATAGACATTTATGGATGTGAGAGTTGGACCATAAAGAAGGCTGACTGCCAAAGAATTGATGCTTTTGAACTGTGGTGTTGAGAAGACTCTTGAGAGTCCCTTGGACTGTAAGGACATCCAACCAGTCCATCCTAAAGGAAATCAAACCTGAATATTCACTGGAAGGACTGATGATGAAACTGAAACTCCAATACTTTGGCCACCTGATGAGAAGGACTGACTCATCGAAAAAGACCCCATGCTGGGAAAGATTGAAGGTGGAAGGAGAAGGGGACAACAGAGGATGAGATGGTTGGATGACATCACCAACTCAATGGACATGAGTTTGAGCAAGCTCCGGGACATGGTGAAGGACAGGGAAGCCTGGTGTGTTGCAGTCCGTGGGGTCGCAAAGAGTCGAAGAGGATTGAGAGACTGAACAACAACAAATTAGGAACTCTGGCAGACTGAGGACAACTTTTGATGTAAGCACAACCTGAAGAACTGCCTCACTTGGAGGAGTGCCTGGGTTCTTGAGTCTGGTCAGATGTGAGACAGAATCCCAACCCACCACTTGTCTGCTCTGTGACCTTGAGCCATGACTCCATGTTTTGTTGGTCTCACTTTCTTCTTTTGCAAGACAGAGATGATAATGCCTGCTGCATAGGGTTCTTGATCAGTTAAATGAGATTCTACACGAATGTGACTAATACAGTTCCAGACAGTCAATAAATGCTAGCTCTCATTGGGCTAATTTTGTTCTCATAAGATATTAATTGCCAGGAGATACAGCCAGCCAAGCAGGAGAGGAAAATCATTTTCATTTCACCAATCATACTGATAATGCAAAATCAAATAACACTGACGCTGTTGACTGGAGATGAGTCATGTCGTTTGCATTAGTTGGCAACTGGCAATTTCCTCTCAGGTACTTTGCACTGGGGACCTGCCTATACTACGTAAGTGATGTCTTGCTGATGACTGTGTAGCTTTGGTGTAGTGAAGAGAAGAAAATAATCACTTGTTTTTCTATCCAGTTATTCTTTTATAAACAAAATTAAGACATTTAAACAACAGCCCAGAAGAAGAGTGGCATTAATAGTTCCACCAAAAAGAAACATAAGTAAAATAAGATTTTTAAAAGAAACATACAAGAATAAATTTGCACCTGTCTTACTGACCCTTACACTTAGTCTCTTTAGTCTTTCTATTTCTTCTGATCTGATTAGTATGTCCCTTTCTGATTCACCTGAACACACCTACGGCATCCAAGGTTTCAAGGATGACTCTGAGATTTCCAGTCCGCTATCATCTCTCTTGTGGAAACATGGTTTGTCTACAAGGCGGTACTGCATGTCCTGTCGGCTGACAGAGCTTGTAAAGAGGCATCTATCTCCCCTGCTTATTTAGCTTACCCTACACGCTACCCTCTTCACACACCAGAGGCAGAGAGAAAGAAGAAAAGTCACACAAAAACACAGCCCTAACTTTGGTAATGACTTTTTTTTCATTCAGACAGGAAACATTTTTCACTAAAGGAATTAAGAAACCTCTCTAAACAGGAACAATCTATAGGCAGGCTTCGGAGATATTGTGGGTTCGGTTTCAAATCACCACAAGAAAGCGAGTATTGCAATAAAGCCAGTCACATGAATTTTTGGTTTCCCCATTCATAGTAAAGTTACATGTTTACACTATGTTGTAAGTCTATTAAGTGTGTGATAGCATTATGTCTAAAGCCATGTACATATAGTAATTTTTAAATACTGCTAAAAAATCCAAAATCACTGCAGATGGTGACTGTAGCCATGAAATTAAAATATGCTTGCTCCTTGGAAGAAAAGCTATGACCAAACTAGACAGCATATTAAAAAGCAGAGACATTGCTCTGACAACAAAGGTGCATCTAGTCAAAGCTATGGTTCTTCCAGTGGTCATGTATGGATGTGAGAGTTGGACTGTAAAGAAAGCTGAGTGCCAAAGAATTGATGCTTTTAAACTGTGGTGTTGGAGGAGACTCTTGAGAGTCCCTTGGACTGCAAGGAGATCCAACCAGTCCATCCTGAAGGAAATCAGTCCTGAATATTCATTGGAAGGACTGATGCTGAAGCTGAAACTCCAATACTTTGGCCACCTGAAAAACTGATTCATTGGAAAAGACCCTGATGCTGGGAAAGATTGAAGGCTGAAGGAGATGGGAACAACAGAGGATGAGATGGTTGGATGGCATCACCGACTCAATGGACATGAGTTTGAGCAAGCTCCAGGAGTTGGTGATGGACAGGGAGACCTGGTGTGCTGCAATCCATGGGGTCTCAAAGAGTTGGACACGACTGAGTGACTAAACTGAACTGAACTGAAAAAATGCTAACCATCGTCTAAGCCTTCAGAGAGTCATAGCAGTGACATCAAAAGATCACGTTACAAATCACGATAATAAATATAATAATAATGAAGAAGTTTGAAATATCGCGAGAATCACCAAAAGGTATCACAGAGACACAAAGCAAGCCAATGCCATTGAAAAAAAATGGCCCCAATAGACCTGCTTACAGCAAGGTTGCCACAAAAACTTTAATTTGGAAAAAACACAGTATCTGCAGACCACAGTGAAGCCAAGTGCAATAAAACAAGTTTGCCTGTACAGATAAGCTTTTTCTATAGGAACTAAGGACTTGGTCCACTGGAATTCATCAGTGATCAGCTTATTTCCACAGGATATAATAGCCTCTGGGGACCAGGGAGCTATAACTGTTCCTTGACCTTTGGGGCAAAGGACCAACAGGAGGACACAGCGTGTAGGCAGTGAGAGTCAAGGAGGCCGAGCATGGTCCTGGGACACTGGCATGGGTCTGAAGGAGGGACAATGCCAAGTGAGCAAAGCCCAGCATCACTTAAGTCCCCCTTGGGCCATCCACTCAGAGGCTGGTGGTAGAACCCTCAGCAGAAAGAAGGGAGGAAGAGAGGAGAGGTAAGGGAAAAGGCCGGAAAGAGCTCTCATGAAAAAGCACTAACCCCCACCCCAGGCATTCGATTTTGTGACTTTATGTCCCAGGAAAACTGGCATGGGAACCCATGAGGCTCCAAGACACCACTGAGGGCCTCTCCAACCAGAATGGAACTCCAGAGACTTTGCTGTTGGGAGTTAAGCCAGACACCAGTGTAGTGTTTCCGTTCATTCTACTCAGATTTCTTGATGGCTGCCCTAGGCCAGTGCGCTTGCAAGAGCACAGGCAGACAAAGGTAACTAAAACCAGCAAGGACCTGCCTGAGCCTGCGAGGATTTAGGGGAGACAGAGCTGGGCAGAGCCAAGAACTTATTTCAACTGTCCCTGGATCCTCCGCAAGTGCAGCCGGAAGAGCTGGAGTCACTGAATTCTAGGAGCTTCGGGTATCCTGTGTGATATCCCACCTTCCTGACACGATCATGGCAAGAAAAACAAATGACCCAGCTACCGAAGAGTCGGGCCAGTAGACTTGCTGTTTGTCTAAGATTGTCCCTTATCTCATGCCTTGTTCCCTGACCTTGAACTCCTGTTTCCTGGTTTGGCAGATGAGGAAGTCAGTCCCTACAGCTGAATGAAAGAGAGGGCCTTGGCAAGACACTCCGTCTGGTCACTGTTGCTGAGGTGTCTTCCACCCTCGTGCCCCCCTAAAACTCACAGACGAGTGTCAGGTGGTGGGACACACACAGGAGAAGGCAGCTGGGACAGCTGTCCCCGGCCCGTTGTCAGGCCCCATCCATCTGTTCCTCTGTTTGTCTTGCAAAGCAGAACAGGGCCACCACCGTGCTGGGCAGCCAGGGAGCAGGTGGCCAGATGCACAGGGCCAGTGACGTGGCTCCAGGAGACGGGGCGCAGGGCAGAGACAGGGAGTGTGATTGGGGTCTCTGTTCCAGGGGAGGAGGGCTCCCAGCTGGATCTGGCTCCCCCAGTGTCACAATGGGCAGAACTGACTCCCTGGGTTGGCTTATCATGTCCTATCAGATATCCACTCCTGGGACATCCCTGATGGCTAAGACTCCATGCTCCCAGTGCACAGGGCCTGGGTTTGATCCCTGATTAGGGGGCTAGATCCCACGTGCTGCAACTAAGACCCGGCGTAGCAAAATAAGGGAAGCCTGACGTTCTGCAGTCCACGGGGTTGCAAAGAGTCAGACTGAGCGATTGACCAACAACAACAAAAGAGAAAGATCCACTCCTGCAGGGGTGGGGTTGAATCTCTCTTGCTTTTGAGAGGATGGCAGGTGGAAAAGCCACAGGCAAATCAAGAGAAGACTGTCCGACAGCCCCCCTCTTAAATCTGCTTCCTGTGGTCCACGCTCCCTTTTTACACCACCGCGTGCCTGTTCACACCCAGGCCCTGAAGTCCCTCCCTCTCCCAGCGGCGCCCTGTCTAGAGGGGCCTCACAATGTGAAATGCCTTCTTGTTCAGCCACATCCCCATGGATCCCCCCCGGTTCTCCATGCAGGGAAAGCTGTCAGACAGGTGCTCTTGAGCACATCTCTCTGTCTGGGTTATATTAACCGCCCTTTCCTTCCCCGGGCCCCTCGGCTCCTCACCCTGGCATTAAGCCCTCACATTTGCCTACTCCCAAACTGCTTATTTTGCCAGCGGGAAGTATTACCTGTCCATTTGCCTGCTAATGAACTGTGTGCTCATAACAGTCAACTCACTCCAGCTCCAGAGAGGAAAAGGAAAGGAATGCCTGTGGCCCAGGCTGTCCCTCCAGGGCAGGCTGGAGGGGATGGGCTGGAGGAGGGGCTGTGGTTACAGTGGAGGCAAAGAGACAGAAAGGAAAAAAAAAAACAAGTTCTCCACCAGCAATGTACAAAGCACAGGGGTGCGTAATTTGCATAGATTATCCCAGTTTAACAGTGAAGAAACTGGAGCCCAGGGAGGGTAAACGGCTTTCCAAGGTCACACAGCGAAAGAGGAGAGTGAGCGACAGAACAGGGATTTGAACCCTGGTTTATCTGATGCCAGAGCTATGGCCTGTGGGAGCTGCTGCGTGGTTCACAGGCTGCCCCCGGAGTGGGAGACGCACACACAGGTGTCCCAGGCACCTCAGCAGACTCGCTGGGCTCTCCTGGTACAGGACAGAGTCCGCAGCACGGACCCATGGCTGGGGGCTCAGTGTGGCTCTCGAGGGAACTTGCAACAGCCATTCCTAAGGTCAGAGCAGAGGACACGGGGCCCCCTGCTGCAGGCAGGAAGCCAGTGTCAGCTCCCCCACTCTATCGCACTGGGGAGGAGGAAGCCTAACTCTGCCCTTCCAGAACCTTCTGACACCACAAGCATATAGCTAGTTGGGAAAGGGAAACTTAGCACAGTTTTTGAGCCACTTACAATAAAGCCTAATATGAACAAAAAACAATTCTGGGACTTCCCTGGTGGTCCAGTGGTTAAGAATACGCCCGCCAATGCAGGGAACATGGGTTTGATCCCTGGTTCCAGAATATTCCACATGTCACAGAGTAACTAAGCCCATGTGTCACAACTACTGTGCTCTGCAATGAGAAGCCACCACAATGAGAGGCCCGGACACCTCAACTACAGAAAGCCCATGAACAGCAACAATCATAAAGAAATAAATTAAAAAATTAGTAAGAAACAATTCTGAAAATCAATTAGTTCCTATCACAACAAAGAGATATTTATCAATAGTAAGCCCTGCTCATCAAGGTTTGCATCTTGGCTTGTGGACCCCATGAGATGGTCATCCACTTACCATTTTAAAAATTAGGAGCATCAGGTTGGAATGAAGTGGGAGCAGAATAAATAAGGAGGACACCAGCAGGGAGGGGGCTCGATGGCTCAGGCAGAGAGGCTCTCGATGGGAAGTCAAGGGGGAAAGGAAAGGAAGAGGCTGAAGACGGGAGGGGGGAGGAGGGAGAGGAGGAGGGGGAGGAGGGGGAGGAGGGGAGGGGGGAAGGGGGAGGAGGGGGAGGAGAGAGGAACCTCCTGTTCTACCACATGGCAAACAAAAATGTGCCTTTTGTTGTCCAAGAGCCTCTTTAGAAATGCAGGGACACGAGTTCTTGGGCACAGAGATGTGACGCGATCACTCAGGTGATGCTGTCCGGGGGCGGCTAGAGGTCAGCCATGGAAAAGGAGGCCCTCTGGTAACATGGAGAATGCACCCAGAAACTAAAGGAAGCCCGCAGAAGTTATAGTCCTGGGTACGTCCTACCACCACGAGTCACCCGATCCGAGCACAGGCCTCTGAGGGAGCCAGGAGCCCTGCAGCCAGCGGGTGAGGCTGGGTCAGCCCCACTCCTGGGTGGCCAGCATGCATCCAGGCTGTGTTAGGGAGATTCTGTTATGGTTGGAGACATAAGAGATATGGGTTGGATCCCTGGGTTGGGAAGATCCCCTGGAGGAGGGTATGGCAACCCACTCCAGTATTCTGGCCTGGAGAATCCCATGGACAGAGAAGCCTGGAAGACTATGGTCTGCTGCTAAGTCGCTCAGTCATGTCCAACTCTTTGCAACCCCATGGACTGCAGCCCACCAGGCTCCTCCGTCCATGGGATTCTCCAGGCAAAAGTTCTGGAGTGGGGTGCCAGTGCCTTCTCCGAGGCTATGGCCTATAGGGCTGCGGAGTCGGGCAGGACTGAAGTGACTTAGCGCACGCTCACGCTAGGATCAGACCTCAGGCTCGCCCCGCTCCCCTTCTCTGCTCCCAGGTCAGTGCCTGTCCTCCAGTCCCAGGGCACGTGACACCCATTTCCTCTGTGAACCCCTGGAACCGAGTTCAGTGCCTTCTCAGGTGATGGGAGCATGGGCTGGTCACAGCTCCCACCCCAAAATTAATCCCCTAAATGTGAATCAGTCATCAAGGGCAAAGAGAAGCAACTCTTTAAACAGTCCTTCAGAAAAGGAAGCTGCAAAAGAGAAGACCATATATCTCCCTGGATCCATCCCTGTCCTGAGTTCTTGGGGCTGAAGTTTGAGAAGAAAGAAGGTTCAATCATATTTGTCCTTAAAATGGGATTTTGGCCCATTTCTGGTGAGTCCCACTTTTTTAAAGAGTGGCACATAAAAATCTAAGCTTAGTGAAATGGACACATTAGGTAATGCTTATTCATTGTCTGAAAGGATCTTTTATTCTGCATAAGCATTTACAGCAGAATATCTTTGACACTAAACATCTTTTGAGAGAGTCCTTCTGTACCCCAGGTATTAAGACAGCTTTGAAATGCAAAGCACTGCATCCTGCTGTCAAAAAGCAGCAGCGGAGAGCAAGCCATCAGCTGAGGTCACCCTGTCCATGGAGGTTTACATAAAATTAGCCGCAACTCCCTAGGCCATGTCTAGTAGGCAGCGCTATGCCCACATCAAAGCTTCTGCCTGTTTCCCAGGCTCTCTGTCTTAAAGGCTCCTTCTGGCCTGAATGGAACCCTTGGTCTCACATGCTTTCTTCTCCCCCACCCTCAAGCTCTTCTTTGCCAGCAGTGGCACTGACTCACCCAAGTGCATAATTGTCATGCTCAGGGTCATGCTAACTACCATGGAACAAAGTCTATAGATGAGGATTTATTTTTTGCTCAAGTAATAGTCAAAGGCGAATGTTTCCAGCTGGCAGGAGAATAAGCAAGGACTCCTTCCTCTCCCAGGTTCAAGGAGACATCTCCATCCAGTTGGGGGAGCAGGTAGTGGGGTAGAGAAGGTACAACTGCTTTCTAGCTGCTTTCTGGGAATTGACACGCATCACTTTTGCTCACTCAATGGACATGAGTTTGAGCAAACTCCAGGAGATGGTGAAGGACAGGGAAGCCTGACATGTTGTAGTCCAGGAGGTTGCAAAGAGTTGGCCACGACTGAGGGACTGAATGACAACTTTTGCTTACCTTCCTTTGGTGACCATCAGCCAACCACATTGTCCTACCTAGAATCAAGAGGGGATGAGAAATGGACTCTTGGTGGAACAGCTGATTCTCAGCAACAGCGCTGTGCTGTGGAAGGGTGAGCGGGACTCTTTATTGGACAGTTTGCCATCTGAGCCACATACACACACACACACACACAAAATCACTGCTTTTCCTTGATTTTTCCCCCTCACACAAGGATGGCAAGTGATGAAAGCTTTTCACAGAAGGATGATGGATAAGAAAGGGGTAGTGACAAAACCTATTTTGAAGGTGTCCTGTTAAAAATAGCAAAACGGCTTCAAATTTAATTAAATTTTAGATGTATCCTTAACAATCTTTGGTCTTTCTAAGAATTTCTTACCGGGCAGTTTTCATGGCAGGTCTTTCAAACGTCTTCAGCCCCCCAAATCTTGTTCATTTTACATGTTCAGAAGTTGGAGTTAGATCTATGCATGTGCAGCTCGGGGTGGAGCCAGAGGTTCGTACCCAACTTTATAGGATTGCTACCTTGACCTCCCTGGAACTTTCCAGCTCCCAAGCACCACCCTTTCTGGTCCACTGGCGAGAAATCCAGTGCTTTCATCTCCCTGTTCTGTCACACTCTTCTTGTGAGTGCATCTGCTCCTGGTTCCGTGATACTTGGAGTACTGCTTTCTTTTTCCCCAGTCTGCCTGCTATCATTTCACTTCTTTGTGTCCTCCAGGAGCTATTTGATCCATTTTCTCCAGGGACTTTTAACTGTAGTTGCTGGGAGACATGGAGGTGGTGTGCGCTTAATCCACCTTTGCAAGAACCGGAACCCATTGATGGCTGTTAAACAGTACAGTGGCATGTAGCTTTGTATTCCAGAAAGCTCTGCTTGGCCAGGTAAAGCCAGTGATGCTAGAGCAGGGACTGCAGAGAAGAGAAACAAGCTGGCTGCTTGAGCTAAGGAAGAGATGCCACAGGCCAGGTCTGAGGCCACGGCAGGTGAGGTGGGAAGGAGTGCGTTACTGAGAGGTTGGTTCTACAGGTTCTGTTGGCCAATTAGATGTAGAGATGAAGACTTGTGGAAGTGTCCAGAATGACTCCCTAGGAGGGAACAGGAAAATGGGCCATTCGCTCCAGGATATCGGTCTTTGATCAAATTCATCAGCAGATGCTCCTCTCATAGACGAGGACAGACAGATCTGAAGTCTCTCTCCACTTTCCTTCTCTACACTTCAGGGTCACTGGCTTCTATGTGATCAGTCGTACCAAGATATCCTCCACTCTGATAAGATATATATGAGCCAGCTTGAAGGTGTGCCGTGTTTACTACTGACCTGTTTGCGGTTTTCAGCAGAACCAATTCAAAATCGATTTTATTTGTATAAGAAGCCATCACCTTCATTTGGGAAGTGGTCACAGGTAGAGCTTTCATTTTGTACATGTTGCACCATGGGACTTTCTTTGAGCCGTGTTTAAGAGATTTTACATTTGTTTATATGACCTGTTAGCAAAATACCTTTGGGTGACATTTCAAGGATATATAACAGTGTAAAAGAAACTAAGAAAACCTGAGTTTGCCTGGATTGTTTGTTAAAGAAACCAATAACAGAGAAGTTACTGTGGCTGCAGATAGGGTAATGTTTTCCTGATATATTTTTGCAGAGAAGCTGTGTCTTTAGATGTTCCACACACAGACTCACCATGGAAATATATTCATTTTCTGCAGGCTCCCACCTCACCTGCTAGCATATAATTCAACCTTTCAGCTCCCTACAAATTCTGCTTCCTAGACCCACCATTTTTCATAAACCAGGAGGTGATTAATCATTCCAACTATGAGCGACTTGTCCTTCAGTTCAGTTCAGTTCAGTCGCTCAGTCGTGTCCGACTCTCCGCGACCCCATGAATCACAGCATGCCAGGCCTCCCTGTCCATCACCAACTCCCGGAGTACACTCAAACTCATGTCCACAGAGTCGGTGATGCCATCCAGCCATCTCATTCTCCGTCGTCCCCTTCTCCTCCCGCCCCCAACCCTTCCCAGCATCAGAGTCTTTTCCAGTGAGTCAACTCGTCACATGAGGTGGCCAAAGTATTGCAGTTTCAGCTTTAACATCAGTCCCTCCAATGAACATCCAGGATTGATCTCCTTTAGAATGGACTGGTTGGATCTCCTTGCAGTATAAGGGACTCTCAAGAGTCTTCTCCAACACCACAGTTCAAAAGCATCGATTCTTTGGCAATCAGCTTTCTTCACAGTCCAACTCTCACATCCATACATGACCACGGGAAAAACCATTGCCTTGACTAGACGGACCTTGGTTGGCAAAGTAATGTCTCTGCTTTTTAATATACTATCAAGGTTGGTCATAACTTTCCTTCCAAAGAGTAAGCGTCTTTTAATTTCATGGCTGCAATCAGCATCTGCAGTGATTTTGGAGCCCAAAAAAATAAAGTCTGACACTGTTTCCACTGTTTTCCATCTATTTCCCATGAAGTGATGGGACCAGATGCCATGATCTTTGTTTTCTGAATGTTGAGCTTCAAGCCAACCTTTTCACTCTCCTCTTTCACTTTCAACAAGAGGCTTTTGAGTTCCTCTTCACTTTCTGCCATAAGGGTAGTGTCATCTGCATATCTGAGGTTATTGATATTTCTCCCGACAATCTTGATTCCAGCTTGTGCTTCTTCCAGCCCAGCGTTCCTCATGATGTACTCTGCATATAAGTTAAATAAGCAAGGTGACAATATACAACCTTGACGTACACCTTTTCCTATTTGGAACCAGTCTGTTGTTCCATGTCCAGTTCTAACTGTTGCTTCCTGACCTGCATACAGGTTTCTCAAGAGGCAGGTCAGGTGGTCTGGGATTCCCATCTCTTTCAGAATGTTCCACAGTTTATTGTGATCAACACAGTCAAAGGCCTTGGCATAGACTTGTCCTTAACCTTAAATAAATACCTTTTTCTCTGCTGTGCATGTTTACAAACAGCGAGGCCTGGAACCCGTTTGGCTTGGTCACAGCATCGAGATGGTACAATCTTCCTCTCATTGTAAGTAAGCCATGTGCTTAACTTTGGGTTCAGTTCAGTTCAGTTCAGTTGCTCAGTCGTGTCCGACTCTTTGCGACCCCATGAATCACAGCACGCCAGGCCTCCCTGTCCATCACCAACTCCTGGAGTTCACTCAAACTCATGTCCATCGAGTTGGTGATGCCATCCAGCCATCTCATTCTCTGTTGTCCCCTTCTCCTCCCGCCCCCAATCCCTCCCAGCATCAGACTCTTTTCCAGTGAGTCAACTCTTCGCATGAGGTGGCCAAAGTATTGGAGTTTCAGCTTTAGCATCAGTCCTTCCAATGAACACCCAGGATTGATCTCCTTTAGAATGGACTGGTTGGATCTCCTTGCAGTCCAAGGGGGTAGGTAGGGGAAAAAAAAAACTAAAAATGGAAAGAAATTACCAAGATAAACAGCACAAAGGACAGAGAATGAAAGCCTTTGCATTTGAGAAAGAATTGGATGATTTCTTGGAAAGGCTTCTGAGGCAGGAATCTGTGGGCAGAAGGAAAAATAGGTTCCTTTTGTGCAGCTTATGGCAAGTCGACTGAATAAATAAAAGGAGGAAAAGCTTTGGCAATCTGCTGCTAACAAAGTCCTCAATTTGGGCTGAATCTTCTAGGGTTTGGGAGAGTTTTTAGAGGCTTTCTTGTACCATTGAGAGCATCGCTGCAAGACACTGCCCACCACCTCCCTGTGACCAGAGTGGGCAATTGTTTCTCCTTCCCTGGGCCTGGGATACTATTATGTTGGAAGGCTTTGTTGGATCAACTGGAAGGGCAGAGTGAGTGGGGTCTGAGCCTCAGATTTTTTTGTTCACGCTCAGGCATTAGGCTGTCACACCACCACCACTGTGCAGCTTGACAAGACGTATCCTTTAATCAGCACAGAAGGACCAGGCTTTGGGTTAAAAAAAAAAAATTCTACATTGCTCAGGAACTCTAGCCAATGCTTTTAATCATGTACATTTGTGCTGTATTCTTCCAATTAAAACTTTTCTGAGAACCCCCTTTCTGGCATCCACATTTAATTTGTGTGGCTCACCCACTAATAGAGACCTGCCGCTGCTGGTGGGATCAGGTGATTCTGAACTGGATTGTTCCTTGGTCCAAGTTTTCCAGAGAGGTGTGGTCAGCACAGCCCAGGCTGGAGATTATGCAGGGAAGGGGGACTGAGCCGGAGGGTCAGCTGGATCTGAGTGCTCTGAAAAGCATGTGCAACAATCTGTTAATACGCTACAGTTGGTTCCATGAAAACATGTGCAAATACCCCCGGGTGCTCGTGTGAGTGCTAAGAATAGGAATAAATTCCACGTGTGAGGGAATTCGAAATAGCATCAAACAATAGGCTCAGAAATATTAGGAGTAGACTGTTTGCCAAACTCACCGAAAGACAAGCAAAAAATTCCCAGTGGATCTTGGCTTAGTTTCACCACTCAGACACCTTGGTCGATTGTACCAAGGAGTGGATTCCTTGTGAGATGTTTTAGATTTGATCCATTTCTTCATGAATACTCAATGGCTGGTTCCTGTTTGGATTTATCATTCAAAACCGCTGTTAAAATATTATTCCATAAAAAGACATTAGGCAGCCATAGGGGCTTCCCAGGTGGTGCTAGTGGTAAAGAACCTGCCTGTCAAAGCCAGAGACGTAAGAGATGTGGGTTTGATCCCTGAGTCAGGAAGATCCCCTGGAGGAGGAAATGGCAACCCACTCCTGTATTCTTGCCTGGGAAATTCCATGGACAGAGGAGCCTGGTGGGTTACTATCCACTGGGTCGCAAAAAGTAGGATACAACTGAAGGGACTTAGCATGCACAAAGGTACAGAAACTGTAGAGAAGGTTGGCGATGAGTTTTATGAAAAGGAATCTCTATGTCCTATATCAAATAACTAAGGACAAGCTGAGGTGGAAAGGGGAGTAAGTTCAGGAGATGCATCTTGGAGCCAGAAATGTGCCACTGAGAGCTAAAGCCACAAGCGTGGGGTCAAAGACAAGGACGAGATTACTATGGCAGTAAGAGCAGTAGTGATGAAGTAGCTTATACTTCTTAAACACTTACTATATTTTATTTGTCCAAAGCCCCATTGCTGAGAAATGCCAAACCCAGAGTTTCATCAAACCCAGAGTCTCTGACCCAGATCCCTGGCTGTTAACCTTTACTGGCCAGGATGGTGGGGGTCCTGGATTTCCTAGACTGCAGTGAGAATTCTTAGCAACATTTGCATTGAGAATTCTGGTACCAAGTGGGCCACTGCCAAGGCCATTTTGCATGAGTGTGCAGGTGTGCATTACACAATTTTGTATACATCATAGCTTAGATCACTGCCACTTCCACTCAAAAAACTGCACAGCAGACCACCTGCCAACTGTATACTCTGGCTCTGCCATTTCTATTCTTTCACTCTTACAAGTGAGAGACCTTAACTGATGGAAGGATAAAGGACTCTGTCCCAGGCTGGCCCAAGAGAGAGAAAGAATGAGAATAAGAAATCTCAGTCTGGGGACTTCCCTAGTGGTCCGGTGGCTAAAACTCCAAGATCCCAATACAGCGGGCCCAGGGTTCAATCCCTGGTCAGGGAACTGGATCCCACATGCCGCAGCTAAGACCAGGTGAAGCCAAATAAATAAATACTTAAAAAAAAAAGAGAGAAAAAAATCTCCATTAGGTTTTAAGATCCTGGTTCCAGTCTCTTCCGAAGCCCTGTGCACTTCTTGCCCTGCAGCTTTAGCCTTGTCATAACCCCAGCCTTGTCCCGGTGGGTTTCTCCTGTAAACAACCAAATAATTCTCGATAACCCTTATCTCTCTGTGTGACTCTCGCTGCCTCTGCTTCCTAATCTGTTAAACTGTGGCAGCCAGCACGCGTATTTCACAGCTTCTTTCCCAGCCCTCTGACGCTTCTGCAAAGCAAAGCAGGATGAGGTTCTTGAGGCCCCGCTCCATCCCCGCAACCAACCAGATCCAAGTCCACAACGAAGCCCACACCCGCCACATGAACAGCCCCCACCGCTGTTGAATCGGCAGAGACCACCATCCCTTCCAGACACCAGGGGTGCACAATGGAAATAGGGACCTCAGACTCCCCCCATACAAAGTCAACTCTCCAGCACTCAGTTCTGCCAAAGACGAGGCAGCGAGTTGGCCCAAGCAGAGCTCACCAGGGGCCCACACAGCTCCCACCCACCCGTGCTGTCGCTGTGGCCTTGCGCGTATTTATAGCAGCCCAGGCCTGTCAGAAAATGATGCTCAGGCTTTTTCTTCCTCCCCTCTCTTCCAGGCCCTTGAAGTAAGTGGAGTGTTCGTGATTCTGAGCGATTTCAGTTGGAGTTTCCATTGCACAGGCTCCTCAGACAATCCGCGTCTGCTTCTAATGCGTGTGGCATTTCCCAAGTACCATTGTCTGCCACAAAGGAACGCTGCACGGGTGGCCAGCTAGTGTCTCTTTATAGCTGCTGAACTACAAGAAAAAAAACAGAAGAAACTGCAGCTGTAAGGAATTAGATTAGACAAAAGGAAAAAAAGAAAAAAAAAAAAACCTTCCCTAGGGTAATAGTAAGACAGTGGTGTATATTAAAAGGGACAATGTGTTAATGAAATCTCAAGATATTTTTAGAAAGAGCAGACAGCTTCCTCCTGGGGATGGGTGTATGGCTGGTAATGCAATTCTGCTTAGAAGCCTTGGAATAGATGTGATGTAATCTCCGTGTCCCTTCCAGGCCTAGACTGATGGCACGATCTAGCAGAGCAGAGGGTCCCTTTGCCCCTATAATTACGTGAAGAGGCCCACATTTTAGCCAGCTGTGACTTCACTCTTTCCTATCCAGTCCTCCCCACCATCCCACTTCACGACCAACCCCAACCCTCGCTAAGGTGAGACTCTGAAGCAAGAGTTGGGATGCTGTGAACAAATGTGGGTGAATTTCTTCCAGAGGATGAACTGACTGCTGTCTGATAACTGAGGCCACGTGGCCCAGATGTCTCATTCAAAGTGTTGGTATCACCCACCCTCCCTAACTGCATCCTTAAAGGCACCCTCAGATACACAGCAAACCGAAGCTTCCAGAAAAGCAGTCCTTCCCACCATAGGGAGGAGGAAGCCTCTGACCAGTAGAACCAGTTGACCAACAGATAAGTCAACCTCAGGTCTCAAAATCCTGAAGAAACTTGACCTGTATGATCAATATCTGTGGTTCTGGCTTCACTCATGAATCAGCAGCTCATTCCATTGGCCTCTTGTGAACATCTGCATTTCAAAGGACTTCTGGTGGCGGGAAGGACGTGGACAAAGGTTTGCCCATCACTATGCATCCACAGTACAAATCACCATGCTTGGCACATACTCAAAAATGTGTACAAGGAAAAATAAAAATAAATGTATCAGGCGATTAGTCAGTAAATTATGTCTTCTTGGATTCCTTCTGAGTTTGATAATATATCCTTTTATTAATTAATTGCTTAGGGAATTCTCTGGTGGTCTCAGGACTCAGCACTTTCACTACCATGGCCCAGGTTCAATCCCTGGTCGGGGAACTAAGATCTGGCAAGCCATGTGGCATGGTCAAAAAGAAATTACGTATTTATAATGATTGTATTAATCACAGTAGATAGCCTGTCAAATGAGGCAGTTTTTTCTTCTATTTGCATAAACATACTATGCCCAAGATTTAAATTGTTCTTCTTTACGGAAAAAAAAAAGATTCAGGACAATTTTGTGAACTAGTCAAGGTTCATACTTTTTATTCAAGATGACTGGGGATTCATCCTGGTATCTAAAAATAATGACAGCCCATTTGCAGAAATGAGGAGCCAGAGAAGGGAGCTATGAAACAAGAGTGCAGAGTGCATGCTAGAAAGGGCTCTGATTAGGACCAGGAGGCGGGTCAGTGCCAGCTCTGCCCTTTGCCAGCAGCCTGACCAGGAGGAAATCCTTCCCTTCCCTGGACCCGGGTTTATTCACCTGGGAGACGAGAGGGTTGTTCTCTGTGGGGACCTTCTGCCTTCAGCATGTGATACGATTCATGAGTACGAACATCCTACTGCCTGCCATCTCCCTGTAAAACCAGAAATCTTGTGGGGAGAAGGCCAGAGCCAGAGATCTTTCCTTCTCCAGGGCTAAAGTTGGTTTGTTTTTTTTTTTTTTTTGGGTAGCTCTTGGCCTGCCATTTATAATGGGAAAGTACTGAGAAATATTGCACTTAGGGTACCTCTCTGTCATTCTGCCTGACACTCATCTTTCCATAGTCAGGAAGAAGACTGCCAACATTTCATGTCTAGAAATGAATTCATTTAGAAAAGCAGGTACCATATTCTGGCCATGCATGGAAAGAAAAGCCTCAGGGTCAGACGTCAGAACACATGTTCCAGGTCCTCCCTTGGCTGGCTGAGAGATCTGGGTGTGATCTAACAGAGAGACACACGGATAGGTAGTAGATCCACACATACATATAAGGCTATAGATGGACAGACCTAACTGGCTTACGTCTATGGGGTCACACAGAGTCGGACACGACTGAAGTGACTTAGCAGCAGCAGCAGCAGCAACTGGCTTACTCCACACGGTGGCCATAAAAACCATAGAAGACATCATTTGTGTAAACGATCTAAAAACTTCAAAGTACAACACGGATTTTCAGATGCCCAAAACATACCCCCAAGGAGCAAAGGCTTATGCAGTCATCATGACATCAATGTCATAGAAATTACATTTATAGCAGAGCCATTTGGTGTCAACTTCCAACAGAACAAGACGTGAGCTGCTCTATGCCTCCGTCTCTGCCACAGTCCAAGGTCACAGTTTTAAAAAAATCCTAGACCCTTCCAAGTACTCATCTGAAAATATCAGGATTAATCCATGAAGAAGTCACAATTTACCTTTCAGGGAGATAAAGGATTTAAATGTAAAATGACAGCACCATTAACAAATAAATATCAATAACAAATGGATAAAAATATATTAGAGATAGTCTCATTCAGAGTAAACAGACTGAAAAATAATATTTACTCAAGAAAATATGTTTGCTGCTCTAGGTAATAATTTTTCAGCACTATCAGAGAGTAATTCTTTCAAGACAACTGATGCTCAAAAATAGAATGGAAAGGTTTTTATATGTGATAGTTGATTTTCCACAAAAGTGTCAAGACCATTCAATGGGGAAAGGTCAGCCTTTTCAACAAGTAGTGCTAGGAAAACTGGATATCCACATGTAAAAGAATGAATTTGAGTTCTTATACTATACACAAAAATTAATTCAAAATGGAACAAAGAACTAAAACAACAAAACTCTTAGATGCAAAACATGGGGTAAAGTTTTCATAACATTGCGTTTGGCAGTTATTTATTGGATATGATACTAGAAGCACAGGCAGCAGAAGAAAAAAAACAAATGAATCTGACTTCATCAAAATTAAAAACTTGTGTGTGTCACTATCAAGAAGCGAAAAGGAAATCCACAGAATGAGAAAAAACACTGCAAATCGTGTATCAGGTAAGGAATTAATAGTCAAAATATAGAAAGAATTCCTACAGCTCGAAAACAAACAAACAAAACCAATTTAAAAGGAACAAAGGACTTAACTAGACATTTCTTTAAAAAGGTATACAAATGGCCAATGAAAAGTGCAGTAAATGATGCTCAACATCACTAACCAGGGAAATGCAATTCAAAACCACAATAAGATACCACTTCACACCCATCAGGAAGGCTGTGATAAAAACAAAACAAAATGAACACTGTAATTCAACTATACATCAGTAACAAATTTAGCCAAGTAACTTACTTAAATAAAATGGTGCATAAAGGAGCATAAAATGGTGTAATTACTATGGAAAATGCTTTCGTTGTTACTCAAAAAATTAAACACAGAATTACTACGTGATCCAGCAATTCCACCTGTAGGCATGTACCCAAAAGAATTGAAAGGAGGGGCTCAAACGAACACCAATACTGATGGCAGCCAAAAGGTGGAAACAACCCAAACGTCCATCAACAGATAAATGGATAAACAAAATGTCATATATACAATGGGGTTTACTCAGCCTTAAAAAGGAATGACATTGTGACACATGCTACCACTTGGGTGAACATTAAAGACATTAAGTTAAATGTCAGATACAAAAGGACAACTATTAGGTAAATCCACTTATATGACAGCCTAAGATGGGCAAATTCAAACAGACAGAAAGGAGAATAGAGATTACCAGTGTCTGGAGGGAGGGGAAGTTACTGTTTTTGGATGCAGAGTTTGTTTGGGATGAAGAAAAGTTCTGGAGATGGATATTGGTGATGGCTGCAGAATACTGGGAATGTACTTAATACCATCAAATCGTAATTTTAAAATGTCTAAGACCGTAAATTTCACATTATGTATATTTTCCCACAAGTAAAAAAAAAAAAAAAGGACATCATGGGGAATTGTTCTTCAGTGATTTTTTATAGACAGTGGGTATATTCTATTTACTTCAGGGTCTGAAAACCCAGGAGAAGGCGAAATTGTTGGAAAAGAGCCAGGACCTGAATTTCCCTGTGTCTCCTGCAGCCCGCGCTCACCCAGCCATCTAAGGTTCTCAGCAATTAGTCAGCCTTCTTCTTTACTCCTTTCAAATACTTTTCACGATGGCAAACAAGATGTCAAGCTGCAGCACCCTCACATCTCCGGATGAACAAGATGTCACCTCGGCCTGCAGACACAGCCCAGATCTGCATGTCAAACAACAAAGCAGAGGACCGCGGCACTGCATTGATTCAAGGCTTGGAATCTGCAGCCTGTTCAGCTAAAGGACATGCTTTTGGAGTTGGGGAGGGGGAATAGACAGCTCAGGGAGAAGAGCAGGAACGTGAACACTAAGAACTCCCACAATGGCCATTTCTCTTGGCCTCGCTCCCAAGAGAGATCTAAATGATGCACAGGTTCATATGAGGCAGATTAAGAAAGGTAGGACTGGGGAGGTTAAGAGAGAGGGCTTCAAGGTCAAAGAGTCTGGTCTCAAATCCTCCGTCTACCACTCACACCCTGTGAGACCACGTCAAACTGACTCACCTCACTGCGCATTTCTTTCTCTATAGGGACAAAGAATACCCTACTATAGAACCTAACTTACTGGACTGCGGTGAAGATTTTGAAGTATTAGTTGATGTCAGCTATTATTATCAGAGAACACAATAAAAAGCCAAATCTAGAACTAAGAGTCACAGTAGTGAGCAAACAGAAGAAAAGATTGCTTTGGGGGTATACTGTGCACATGTAAGGGTATATTGCGTCTATGCATGTGTGTTAGTCGCTCAGTCATGTCCGACTTTTCGCAACCCCACAGACTGTAGCCCGCCAGGCTCCTCTGTCCACGGAATTCTCCAGGCAAGAATACTAGAATGGGTTGCCATGCCCTTCTCCAGGGGATCTTCCCAACTCAGGAATCAAACCTGGGTCCTCCAAACTGCAAGCAGATTTTTTACCATTTGAGCTACCTGGGAAGCCTGTGTCTATGTATACGGTTTGTTTATAACAGCAGGGTCATATGAATATTAGCCTGAAACCCTCTCCCAAGCTGCTCTCTAACTTCTACCTGTAATATCCTTCCAAGAACAAAGTTTCTTGGCAGGCAGAAAAGGTCAATGACTTTAAAATCAGAATCGGTGGAGTGGGCTTTTTTCTTGACAGTTTCCCTACATGGTGGAAACAATGCTGCATCCAAGCTGCTGCTGCTGCTAAGTCGCTTCAGTCGTGTCCGACTCTGTGAGGCCCCATAGACGGCAGCCCACCAGGCTCCCCCATCCCTGGGATTCTCCAGGCAAGAACATTGGAGTGGGTTGCCATTTCCTTCTCCAATGCAGAAAAGTGAAAAGTGAGAGGGAAGTTGCTCAGTCGTGTCTGACTCTTCGCGACCCCATGGACTGCAGTCCACCAGGCTCCTCTGTCCATGGGATTTTCCAGGCAAGAGCTGGGCTCAAGTTACAGGAGCTGGATCTGACCAGCTCCTCCCAGCTATTCTCTGTCCTCCTCTCAGGATGTGGCAGGGACCACATGCCACAATGATTCAAGCTTCACTGGACTCTTCCTTCACGTTTCTATGGTTCATGCCTGACACTGAGATAAATTATGTTCTTTTTTTTTTCCTGGGTGGGCAGAATCAGGTTTATGCCCCTTTTCCAGAAGTCTCCTCCTTGTTAGGGTACTGCCCAACCTCTTCTAAAGAAGGGGCGTGTATCACCTCTGTTTCCCTGATCCTGGCAACTGAAATTTCATACGATAACTAAAGTCTCATCAAATGCTGGCAAAGAGGCTAGAGGTTCCTTAGTAATACCGGACAATCTAGTGTTACTTGGGGATTCCCTAGTGGCTCAGACGGTAAAGAATCTGCCTGCAATGCCGGAGACCTGGGCTCGATCCCTGGGTTGGGAAGATCCCCTGGAGAAGGAAATGGCAACACACCCAGTATTCTTGCCTGGGGAATTGCATGGACAGAGGAGCCTGGTGGGCTACGGTCCATAGGGTCACAAAGAGTCACACACGACTGAGCGATTAACACTTAGGGTTACTGAAGGGCCAGGAAGTCTGTGGTCCAAAAAATGTAATTAGGAACCATTAATATTCTTTAGAATCATATGGAGAAAAGATAAGGAAAAATAAAGAGAAGAGAGGTATAAAGAAGGCATATGTTTCATGATAACAGAGGAATCTACAAAGTCACACTATCTCAATATGTGTATATGCTTAATCGTGTCTGACTCTTTGCGAACCCGTGGACAGTAGCCCGTCAGACTCCTCTGTCCATGGAATTCTCCAGGCAAGAATACTGGAGTGGATTGTCATTTCCTTCTCCAGGGGATCTTCCTGACCCAGGAACTGAACACATGTCTCTCGTATCTCCTGCATTGGCAGGCGAATTCTTTACTACTGCACCACCTGAGAAGCCCTGTCTAGTAGAATATCATTTATCACCATCCATCTCAAAGGAAAGGAAGCAATCTAAGCCGAGATGCTAACAGTTGTACCAGCAATAAATTCTCATCCTCCAACTCAGGAGCACAGCTTCCATTCTCCATGGCAGAACAACAGCCATAGAAGATATAAGGCAGGGCTACATTCCAGACTCACAGCTACAAGAGGATGATTCTCACCATCTGTGATCGTGACCATGACAGACCCAGGAGACCCGAGAGCTTCATGACAAGCTTCTGCTTTCAGAGAAAGGCATCAGTCTGAGGGACATAATGCTGCAACCCATAAAGAACTAAGTGTTATAGCCTTGCTGTGCCTCATTGAACTCAATGATCCTTTTTTTTTTTTTTTTTTTTTGTAATTAACAAGAGCTATCTTTATTTAGGCTTCCTTTCATTTCCCCATCATGTCTGTCAAGGGATCAGGTGGGGAGGAGAGAGAGGATGGCTGTGGGGAAAGCATTAAGTAGAGGAAGGCATGCTATCTGAGAATTCAGTGCCTACAAGAAAAATACAGGAGAGAGAAAACTGTTTTTTCCTAAATTTTTCCATTTGCTTACCCTTCATCATCACATAGACTCCCAAGAGTTAGAACCTTAGTTTCAAAATCTTCCCAGCAGATTGCTCATCTTCGGTTGATGAATATGGCCCAGTGGTTTGTAGAAAGGAGAACTGAATATTTTAAATACACCAAATCTTCCCCAATTCTAATTAAAATATCAAGGGTAACTCTTTTGGAACTTAACAAAGCAGTTCTAAAGTTCATTTGCAAAAATAAACGTATAAGTATACTGATGAAAACTTTGACAAAATAAGAGGAATGAGCAGACACTTGCCCTGTTGCTCATTAAAATATATTTTAAAGTTATAATATATGAAACAGCATAGTACTGACTCTAGAACTGACAAGTCCAGTTGAAGAGAGCATTGAAGAGAATTGACATGCTGGATATATAAAGTTATAAAATTTAATTATTTAAAAGATGGTACCAACAGTCTGTGGCTTTCCCTGGTGGCTCAGCGGTCAAGAATCCACCTGCCAACGCAGAAGACACAGGTTCCATCCCTGTGTCAGGAAGACCCCCTGGAGAAGGAAACGGCAACCCACTCCAGTATTCTCACCTGGGAAATCCCACGGATGGAGGAGACTGGTGGGCTATAGTCCTTGGGATCGCAAATAGTCAGACACAACTTCACAACTAAACAATAACAACAAATCAAAACTCTGTATAGAAAAGTAAGGATTGCTCAACAAATGGTTTTGATGCAATTGGTTATGTTTTCGTACTTGCTATAAAGCTTCTTTCTTCAAATCTCCCCCGTTTTGAGTCCCCCAGAATTATGTCACCAGGGCTCGAGAACTGTCATCTCACTTTCTTCCACTCTGTTCCTCTCATCCTGGTCTCCCACCACTGTCTCTGTCGCACGTGATCTTCCTGAGATAATAATTGCCAGGGGTATCTTTATGCTCCACTCAGGAGTGAGGACTGCTCCCCTCCCACTCACTTCTTAGGCCAAACGTTCTTGATCACAGGTCTCCTCAACTCTCACAGCACATCCAGAATCAGGACATGTCTGAAGACCTGGGACTAATTATAAAGAAATCTTCAGAAATCTTCAGGGGTTGCCGGGGAACAGAGGGATGGACAGGTAGACCACAGAGGATTTTTAGGGTAGTGAAACTCTTCTATGTGATACTGTAATGGTGGATACCTGTCATACATTTGTCAAAACCCATAGAATGTACTGTTAAAGAAAAAATGATTCTAGCACTTGTTGGAAGACTTTATTCATGATTATTACAAGAGTCAGGACTACCACAAGAGAGAAGAAAGATCAGACTCAACTCCAAATACAGAAAAGACAGCTGGGGAGTTGGAGTCAATGAGCAGAGGGAGAGGGTCAGTGGACGAAAAATTACTAAGAGGAGACATGAAGGTTAGAGATTCTTGTTGATCTGGCTTAACAGGATTCTTGATGAGGGTGGGCCAGGGTGATTGGACAGATATGAGGAATTGATTCGATACCAAGGGCAATCAGATATCAAGGGTGGGGGACTCTTGCTAAATTGACTTAGCAAGATTCTTGCAAAGACTGAATGGAACAGGTCTGCCAAGGTCAAAGCTTTGACCACCAAGAGTGAATCTAAATTACGGACTTTGGGTGAGGATAATGTGTCAGTGTGGCTTCGTCAGCTGTAACAAATGTACCACCGTGGTGTGGGATGGTGATGGTGGGGAGTTTTGTGTGTGTGTGGGCACAGAGGGTGTACAGGAACTAGCTGTGCTTTCCGCTCTGTTCTGCTGTGACTCTAAAACTGCTCAAAAAATAAAGTCTATTAAAATTTTTTAATTAAAAAAGAAATATGAAAAAAAATAAAAAAGAAATATGAAATGGAATAACTCCTGATTATGTCAAGGTAGCAGGACAGCAGGAACAACCCTGGGCCCTTCATTAGGCAAGAAGTTTCCAGTGAGGTTACCACCTATGGCAACCGATTGATCCCTGGGAGAGTCAGTCATTTCTGCTGTGCCAAACAATGGGGTGGTCGGCTATTCCATGCAGGTCCCTTCTGTCCTATGGTCTCTCTTTACTTCTTCCCTGTTCTTATTGTGGACACTGTGGATTGTACCCAAGAGCCACTTAGAACCCCCTCCCACTTGCTGTAACAAAAACCTAGAGGGAGGGCATTCTGGGAATGCTTTCACAGGCAACAGATTGAGCTGGTATAGCTCCTTCAGTCTATTGGCCCTTTTCCATTCAGCATGCCTGGAATGGGGATATAATGTCTAATGCAGCCATCTTGTGACTATGAGGATGAAAGCCACAAACCAGGGATAGCACAGTGAAAAGAGAGAAAGACCCTGGCATATGATGTCATGTGGACCCTGAACTGCCTATCTCCAAAAGTGTTTTGCCTGAAACAAATAAATCCCTTATTTGCCTAAGTCCCTGAGAGTTTGGTTTTTATTACTTCCAGACAAACACAATGATGATTGGCAAACTGCTCTGCTCTCCCAACTAGGCACAAGAGGTGGACTGGCCACCTACTGCGTAACTGCACAGACAAATGTCCAACTGGAATGCAGGGACCTCTAATTTTTTAATATGACTTTAAGTGTAAAAGCATTCCCTCTCTACAAAGCACTTCCTCCTAAGTCAAAACTCATGATCTTCCTCTTCCTTGGAGTTCTAACTTTATTCTAACTCTGTCTTTAGACAGAGACTAGTGGGAGAGGGTATTAATTGTGGCAGGATTATGCAATTTCTACACCATTAAAAACTGATTCTTTAATATTGAAGAACAAAGAATGCAACACATTGCATCTAAAGAAAGGCTATTGTGTAATCATAGTTTAGACTACTGATGATCTGTCTGCTCTGAAGTGATCTTTCTAACATATAAACCAGTTGACTCATCTATTCAAAATCCGCCTGTGGTCGGCTATACTACTTTCTTGCCCATTGATATTGGGTTTGGTTGAGTGACTTGCTTTGGCCAGTGGAATGTAAGCAGATATGATGTGAGCAGAGGTGTTAAGTGTGCTTCTTTTAAAAATATATATATTTCTTTTAATTGGAGCATAATTGCTTTACAATATTGTGTTGGTTTCTGCCATATATTAACATGAATCAGCCACAGGTATAGTATGTCCTCTCCCTCTTGGGCCTCCCTCCCACCTCCAACCCCAACCCATCCCTCTAGGTTATCACAGAGCACCAGATTTGAGCTCCCTTAAGTATGCTTCTTGGTTTGGCTTTTTTTTCTTGCCTTCCTGTTATCTGTCACAAGACCATGCTCTGGCAGCTACTGGCTCAAAACCAAGAAGCAGCTGAAGCAGTCAGTGATCCAATCTGCAGCTTGAAGCAGAGCCTCCACAACAGATCCACAGATGTAAGAGTAAAAAATAAAGTTTGTTCTTATAAACGATTGAAAAGTTGGTATTGCTTGTTACGCAGCAGTGAGAGCTGACCAATACACTTCCAATGGCTTTCCAGCTCACTCGGAATAAAATGTCAAAGTCATCCAAGTGATTTACAAATATCCTTATATTCTAAATCATTTTACCGCTCTGACTCATCTTCAACGACCTACCTCCTTTCTTACTCTGCTCCAGATATGCCAGACTCTGTTTCTCCTCTAATATCCCAGACACATTTCTCCCTTAGGACTTTGTACCTGCTGCTCCTCCTGCCTGGAACTCTCTTCATTCCTGCCTGGTTCATTTGCTAATTCCTCCCAGATCGGTGAGCAGTTCCTCTCTGTGCAGACTTACCTGCCCGTCTGATTTCTGATCATACTGCATCCCCAGCGCGCCTGTGCCCCTTCCTTGCTTCACTTTTCCACAGGGCACTTATCCACCATCTGTCTTCTTAGGGTCGCTCTGTTTTATGTACTGCAGTGCTGCCGGAACCAAGTTAGAGCAGTGCCTGGCACTTTGTAGGCATTTTATAATTATTCACAAATGAACAAACAAGAAAAAATAAATAAAACAACATCTAAAAATAAAAATACACAAATAGAACTCTATTACTTAGTAAAATAAATATTAAAATTTCATTATATAAATAAAAACATATAGATGATATTTAATGAAGGAAGAAATCTACATGGTTAAGGAAAAGAAACATAGATGATCCTCATTTGTAATTAAAGGATTAGGAATCAATATTACTGAAAACTATTCCTTCTCCTTTAAAATAAGCTAATGTTTTGAAGAAGTATAAAATTCCTGTCGGTAAGAATTCTCTTTTGCTGGCACAGGTATCCTCATATCCTGAATGTGGAAATTTAGTGATTCATTTCTGGGGGCAAGCAATCAAATATCTTTATAGTTTGCATTTATGGTTTGGTAATTTCCTATCTAGGAATCTTTCCCAAAGAAGAAATTACTGCTTAAGGCACGGAATTTTATACCAAAAAGTTCCTTATAGCATTATTTGTGGTGACACAAATTTAGAAACAACCTAAGCAATCTATAATGGAAGAAAAGTTAATGATTCATAGTATGAAGATCCCCTGGAGGAGGAAATGGCAACCCACTCCAGTATTCTTCCCTAGGAAATCCCATGGACAGAGGAACCTGGGGGACTATAGTCCATGGGGTCACAAAACAATCAGACACGACTTAGCTATTAAACATGTTCATAGTTTAGTATACAACGTTTGCAAATATTATTTAATGATATGAGAAATTGCTCACACATGATATTAAGTGAAAAAGGCAAAACACAAAGCTACATATTTAGAATAACACCAATTATGTAAAGACAAGAATACATATGAGAGTGGAAAGTCTAGAAGGAAATTAGTATATGAAAATTTCAGCCGTGGTTATCTCTGTGACATGGAATTCTGAATGATTTTTAATTCTTTATATACTTTCCTGCATCTTTAAGACTTTCTAGGATGATCACATATTGCTTTTACAAATAGATTTCTTTTAACATAAAAGGAAATAAGATGCAAATTTGAGACCAACCTCTCTGGTAACAGAAAGTCCACCCACAGTTCAAGGAAATGATGCTGCAGAATGCCAGAGCCTTTCTTGCCCATATTTGGGAAGGAAAACACTTGAATCCGAAGATGGTCCAAGCAAGAGAGATGAAGAGAGAATGAAATAAGGTCTCTCTTGGCTTCCATTTTCATGGGTTTCATACAGCACTATTTTTTTCCTCCACTAGTTTACAGTTCATTCAAGACAGAGAACATAGCTTCTCTTTTAGTTTCCCACAGATCCAACCTGGAGTAAAAAAAAAAAAAAAGGCAACCCACTCCAGTATTCTTGCCTGGAAAATTCCATGGACAGAAGAGCCTAGGCAGGCTACATTCATGAGGTCACAAACAGTCGGATACAGCTGAGTGGCTGAGCACAGGACAGATCCAACCTAGGCTTGGCACACTGCATGGGGAACACGGAAGGGGACTGAAATGAAGGAAACAGAGCAATTGCACTGGGGGTCAGCAGAATGGAACATACAGAAAGATGGGAGGTCAGGCCAAGGAGAGAAAGAAATAGAAGACGCTAGGGAAGAAAGGACCTCAGAGAATGGGGAGAGAGACAAGCAGGTGAGGATGGGGCTGAAGACAGGTGCGGACAGGATCCTCTGTGAGGACCGCTCTAGCTCATCCTCTAGGAAGGCTCTGGGCTAAGCCAAATCTAGAGTTGACCCCAAAGGGGAAGTTCTCGCTGGTTTTACATAAGCCCCAGATGATTCCTGAGAAGATCACGACTAGCCACTGCGGGAGTTCCTGACCTTGCAGTCCAGTCTGCTCAGTGGCTGGATCACACCAGCATTGAGTGACTCACCAGCCACTGAATAATTTGGAAAAACACAGAGACACCAAAGGCTTCCTTAGGGGTCACTTGCAGCATCCAAGGTACATTATGGCTCCACCCTGGTTAAGAGAGGTGGGGCAGTGGATAGAGGCGGCAAGAGATGATCAATGATAAAGCGGGGACATATGATGGAAAAGTAGGTCACCCCCAAATGGCAATCTCAGTGTGTCTAGCCCCCTACCGAGCACAATCCAGTATGAGCTTCCTGGCTGTGGATTTGGCAGGGTCGGGGGCAAGGGGTCACTAACCTGTCTGAGATTCACTTCCTAATTTCACCTGGTGAATCTGAGAATTAGAGTTCATTTAAAGTGTCTAGGACAAACGAGAAACTCAGAAACGGTTGTTGTCGTTAAATCACTGCAGATGCTGATTGCAGCCATGAAATTAAAAGACGCTTACTCCTTGGAAGGAAAGTTATGACCAACTTTGATAATATATTAAAAAGCAGAGACATTACTTTGCCAACCAAGGTCCGTCTAGTCAAGGCTATGGTTTTTCCCGTGGTCATGTATGGATGTGAGAGTTGGACTGTGAAGAAAGCTGATCGCCAAAGAATTGATGCTTTTGAACTGTGGTGTTGGAGAAGACTCTTGAGAGTCCCTTGGACTGCAAGGAGATCCAACCAGTCCATTCTAAAGGAGATCAATCCTGGGTGTTCATTGGAAGGACTGATGCTAAAGCTGAAACTGCAATACTTTGGCCACCTCATGCGACGAGTTGACTCACTGGAAAAGACTCTGATGCTGGGAAAGGTTGCAGGTGGGAGGAGAAGGGAACGACCGAGAATGAGATGGCTGGATGGCATCACCGACTCTGTGGACATGAGTTTGAGTGAACTCCGGGAGTTGGTGATGGACAGGGAGGCCTGGCGTGCTGTGATTCATGGGGTCGCGGAGAGTCGGACACGACTGAGCGACTGAACTGAACTGAACTGAAGGTGCTATTTTAATTGCTAAAGGGTACAAAGATGAGTAAGATATTTCCTTCTTTTAAAATCTGTAATGCAAAGCACAAAATAAATAAGCTACAAGGATATACTGCACAACATAGGGAATATAGCCAACATTTCACAATACCTGTCAGTGGAATATGACCTATTAAGGTTGTGAATCACTGTGTTGTACATCTGAAATTTATATAATATTGTACATCAACTAGGTAGCAATTAAAACTAAGTAAATAAAATAAATAATCCAAAAAGAAAGAATAAGATAGAGGCACGTTAACTATCACAAGAGATAGGATTACAAGACAGTTATACATTTCCGGGCAAACCCGGAAGGGGAAAGGTCATAGCCCTTGGTGACTGGGGTGGGGAGGAGGTTGGCGGGAATTGACTCCCTCCCAGATGAGGCAGGATTCGAAAGGGGCAGGTATATGACGCACGGAGCCAAGTGTTCAGGCAGAAGGAGCAGAAGCAGCAAAGACCCAAGGCAGGATGATGGAGGCCCAGTGAGAAACATCAAGTCATAAAGTTCAAGAGTGGGAAGGGTAGAGATGCGATTAGGTGTGTGTTCTGGGGCCAGGCTGTGGAAAGCTCAAATGCCAGGCCAAGGAGTTCGTGTTTAATTCAGTGGTCAGTGGGGAGTCATTGGAGGTTGTGGAGCGGGAGAGTTGCTTTCGTTACAGCTGTGCCAGGCTAAATTAAGCATAAACAGTACTTTATAATTGGAAAGGGAAGGCCCAGAAATAGCTCTTGACTCAGAAACAGGCATAGGGAAAGGTAATGAGAAACATGGCTCTGATCAAAGCAGAGAGGTTAATTAAATTTCTAATTATTGTGAAAGGCCATTAAAAAACCCTAGTTCACGAGGGATAACTGCTGTAGAGGGGCTTGAAAGAATAAACCTCCTCTTAACCCTTGGGTAACTGCAACAGAGGGGGACCTTTGCTTTTCCATGGAGGGAAAGTGTCTGAAGTACTAAGGAAATGGTAAGTAGACATGTACACATGTTCTCTGTAAATCACACCCCCAAAATATCCATGTGTCCACGTACAGGACTCGTCAAAAGGAATCTACACAGTAAATGATGGGTCTCTAATTTGACCCTGAATCCATACAGCAGGTGCTGAGATAACCTGTTCTGTTATTGCCAAGGTTCCCCGTGAATGCTTAAACGGTATTCCTCTTATGAAGTATTTCACCATTACTTGAATAACTAGCAATTTATCAACAGGTCATTTGTACCATTAACCACTGGGGATTAGCAGACAGCTGAATATGGACATCATTGGTGGAACTGACCCCAAACGCCTTCATCACATTGATGACCCTTGTGTATGCAGCATGGTCATCAGTGTGGGGAAAAAAAAAATGTGCTACCACCTGAGGATTGTATATTACTTTGTGGCTGACAAAATATCTTCACATCTCCTGTCTCATGAGAGATACAGTTTCTACTCCCTTTAAGCAGCTGAGAACTCTAGGGCTCAGAACGAATGAGAAGTGCACCCAAATATACCCTGTTAACCACGAAAGGCCAGAACCTAGGTCTTCTAACTTCTAGCTCAGTGTTCTCTCACCCGTGCCAAACTGTGTGCAGGTCTAATTCATGGTACGTGTCCAACCAGCAGCCTGGCTGGTAAGAGAAAGTGAACAAGGAAATAAAGGGAAAACAAAGATGCACCAGACTTTGCGGTGGTGGTGAGAGTTTAAGAAGAACCAGGAAGGCTTCCTGGAGCAGTTCCGCTGCTATAACAGAAACCCCCACTTTAAAAACCTTAAACTGACAGAAGTTATTTCCCCCTCACGTGTCTAAGTGCCAGCATCCAGGGCTGCCCGGTCACAGAGCCTGGATGATGGCTCCATGCTGTGGGGGAAGGAGATGCCCTCCTTCCCTGTGTTCTGCCCTCTGGATGCACATCCATCCAGGGCAGACAACTCACACACTCTCCAAAGCGCAGCCACAGGAAGGGCAAGGAGAGAGCATGCCCTTCCCTTTTAGAAGATGATCCATGGCTTGCACACACTTCTCGTGAATAATCTTGCTCTTTGACCCAGCGCTGCTACAAATAAGTCTGGGACGTGCGGTCTTTGTTCTGGGCAGCCACATCCCCTGTTAAACTCCTAAGACCATGGAGGAGGAGAGACCAAAGGTCGGGGGATAACCATTAGCCTTCATCATAAGCAGGAGGCTGCCCTGGAGTTTGGGAGAGGAGTGGGTGGGTGTGGGGCTGGGGGCACAGGGCCAGCAACGCAGGTGGGTAAAGTGGGGTAAAGACAGCATCCTGAGCAAGCAGATCTGGGAGGTGCATTCAGGACACAAGGAAGAAATGAACCTGTCGTTGGGAATGGCGACTGCAGGAGGAAGAGAAAATCAGATGTATTCACTGGAGCCAGGTAGACAATGGACTTTGAACATCAAGCAGAGAGCCTAGATTTTAGCTCCTGTAGGTTCTCAGGGAAACAGCGCCTAAGGATGACTTGTTGGTCAGGACCGCATAGGATGGGTTAGGTGGGTTAGCCTGCGAGCCAGGAAGACACATTAGGAGGCTCTTTCAACAATCTGACCATACTCTGATAAAAGACCTGCCCGACGCAGGAGCCCAGGCTCCAGAGATGGGGTCGTGTGAGAGGCATTTTCCTGGGCTTGGTCTCCAGTGGGCTGTGCGGGGAAAAGTCAGAGATGCCTCAGAAGCTTCTCTCATGGGAGGCTGTCCCCCTCGCACATGCTCTTTGGGGCTCCCCAGGTGCACATTCATCCTTCCTGCTTGTGCTTGAAGAACACGATGCTGAACCTGCATTCAACAACACACATCTGTAAAACAGAAGCTTCATGTGGACACAGAGCCAAGCACACAGTAAACGCTCAGTAAATATCTGTTGGATGAATGGCTGAATAAATAAATGAATAAGTCAACACAATGTAGGCACAGCTAGCAATGACTTTAAATGGAATGGCGACAGATGGTAATTAGGCTTATCATGGTGATCATCTCATAATGTATGTAAATGTCATTATATTGTGAAACTACTATAACATGGTATGTCAATTATACTTCGATTTTTTTAAATGTAGGTAAAGACCACACTGGGGGTTCCCAGGTGGCACTAATGGTAAAGAACCCACCTGCCAATGCAGGAGATACAAGAGACTAGGGTTCGATCACTTGGTGGGGAAGATGCCCTGGAAGAGGGCATGGAAACCCACTCCAGTATTCTGGCCTGGAGAATCCCATGGACAGAGGAGCCTGGTGGACTACAGACAGCAGAGTTGCAAAGAATCAGAGACAACTGAGCAACTTTGCATGCACAAACCACAATGGGTTCTGTGTCCAGAGAGGTCATGAAAACCTTCTGGGAAAAGTCACCTATCACATGTTCTGGATTTTACATAGAAGAGATTTAGATGGAGTGTTTTCTGCAAACTGTCCTAGCAACAGTGGCAATTTGTGGCATTGTTGAGTGAAGTGGGAATATTAAAACATTCTCTTAGTCAAACTATTTCTTAAGATCAAGCCCCGAGGAGAAAATGCAGACACCAGTTATGCCTGATTATCTATATTTTCATCCTGGTTTCCTTTCTTTTAAGAGCCCAGATCTTCTGAACTAGCTAGATGTGGGTAGTTCGTTCAACCATTATTTACGGTTCTTTCTTGTATTCTTCAACTTCCATTCCATGAATGAATCAAAAGGAGGTTGCCTTGACAACACTCACCTCTCTCTAATTAAGCACCCTGAACAGCCTCCAGTGCTTCTTTGAGATAAAAGCCTCTACAACTCCGGGATTCATGACCTCAGACAACACACAGAGGTTAACCTGAACTGGGTCACTCCGGAATAAAAGCCTGTGAAACCCTTCCTTCCCACCTCTCTATGTCCCAGCTCCTGTAGACCCTCACACTGGCCAGTGAGCAGGAGATGCAACCCCACAAACAGAAACCACACTAAGAGGCTCTTTTCCACTGGGCCCATGGACTGTGTGGGTTTTTTTCCCCCAGTTAATGAAGACATTGTATGATTGAGTGACAGACTCATCAAATCCTTTCTGTGCCACTGTACCTGGCAGTATCTTGTTGAATGAGGCAGACAGCTGTTCTATCACAGATCTTGGATATTCTGTTCTGGTCCAAGACAGAAGGAGAAGACTCCCATCAGGGCCACGTGTACACCCCAAGTTCTGAATCCAAGATTACAACTAAAACATCCAAACCAAATCCCAACCTTACAATTCTTAGAAATCTACAAGATGAACCCAAGTAAAACCTGTATATTTACTACCATAATTAAACCAGAATAAAACTGGATGAAGGGTTTCCCTGGTGGCTCGATGGTAAAGAATCTGCCTGCCAATGCAGGAGACACAGGTTCGATCCCTGCTCCGAGAAGATCCCATATGCCATGGAGCAACTAAGCCTGTGTGTCACAACTACTGAACTTGTAGAGTTTATACTCTGAAACTACTGAGCCCACATGTCCTACAGCCAGTGCTCTGTAGGAAGAGAAGCGACCACAATCAGAAGCCTGCACACTGCAACTACAGACTAACTCCTGCTCGCTGCAAGTAGAGAAAAGCCCATGCAGCAATGAAGATCCAGCACAGCCAACATTAAAATTAATATATAAATTTTAAAAATTATTTAAAATATGCTTTTTAAAAAAAACTGGATGAAAATATTCTCTGAACCAAACTAATAGCTTATTCTGTTCAAATATTCCAAAGACCTGAAAGATGGAGCCATAGCATAAATATCGCCAATATTTCTAGAGTGGCAGAGCCACTTTTCAGCAGCACTGATTGAACTGGAGAGGTGGGGGTATGTGAAAATGTTAAGACATTATTGTCGTTGTTCTGAATGTATTTAATCCGCAATGAGTACATCCCAAGCCCTGCACTAAGCATTTCTCATGCACAGTTTTGTTTAACTCTCATAACCGGCTAGGTAGTCTTCTCCACATGATAGAAGAAGAAATGGTTAAAGAACCTGTGTCGATTTCTCTGGGACCTACAGTCAGCCAGGCAGGAATGTGAAGCTGAATTATCATGTCAACTTCATTCATCCCCTCCTAGGTGAAAGGAAGAGAGAGACAGAGAGACAAAGAAGACGAGGGAAAAGAGGGCAGAGGGAGGCAGGAAGGGGAAGGAGAAGAAGGAGGGGGACTTCCCTGGTGGTCCAGCAATTAAGATTCCCGAGCTTCCACTGCAGGAGCCGTGACTTCAGTCCCTGGTCAGGGAACTAAGATCCTGCATGCCATGCCGCGAGCGGCCATACATAAATAAGTAAATGGGAGGAGGGAGAAACAGGTGGAAAAATAAGGGTAAGATGGAAGCGAGGCCAGATGTCATCTCGAAGTCTAAATTGCTTATCTTACTGAGACAATGATCTGGCTAATTCAGAAGCAAGAAGGATGCGTCTGGCTCCTTTTCGGCATGGGTGGTTTGGGAATAAAGATAAAGACGTGGGTAATAAAGACAGGTCTTCCTAGCCTTTAGGATCCCTTTGGGTTAAGGCTCACTAGGGATGCCACTTTGCCTTTTGAAATTCTAAGTTGAGTCTACGGCCATGCCACCCTGAATGCGCCCGATCTCGTCTGAAATTCTAAGTTGAAGCCCGTGTAATCCTCACTTCGGAGAGGACTGTGGGAAAGGGACTGAACACTATGATTCCCAGAGTGATCTTATACATTTTCAAAACAGCAAAACCGCATGAAGGCCCAAGCCATAGGATGTCAGTCCTGGACAACAGCAGCAGGTACCTCAAATAGGACACGTATATCAAAGGATTTTAATTCTCGGTTTAGCTCTGACTTCTTTAGAATGAAAAGATGAGGTATGTGTGGGCTGACAGGAGGCTGGCAGGCAGGATGCATCTGCTTTTATACTTGTAAGACTTAGTTTTCTGTTTTATTCAGATACGTCTTACACCAAAAAGTTCTCACAGCTGTTAGAGGCTGGCGAACCCCCCAAAACATGTATTTCAGCACTGAAAGAGTAATCTGAATTTAGACCAATTCCATCTAGAAATATACCTCTGGGAGCCCTACCAACTGGTTATGGGCTCATGCAACTCTCAGAGAAAAACACCAAAATTCTTATCCCTCACCTGACAAAAGAAGACCAAGGAAAGAGATTTAATTTTTCTTTAAGGTGAAATCAATGGAATATGTCACGTGTTTGAAAGTACTGAGAGACGTGCAGCTGGAGGGCAGTCAGGCTGACTGAGCAATAAGTCACAGAATGTCAAGTGCAGACACACGCACACACACGGGCACCCAAGCTAATTACTAACTCCGAGAAAGGAGAAAACTGTGCGTCCAAGGAAAGTAACCATAGTTTACCCCATGGCGGAGTTGTGCAGAGTATTTACATATTCATAAAATGAAAACAACAACTATTATACCAGTCAAAATTACAATACAACCATATTGAAAGTACGGAGGTCTGGGAAAGTGTGTGTCTTGTGTTTGTGTGTCTTGAGGGGAAATCAGTTTGCAGAATAAGAAGTCCTGATAAATTATGTAGCCAGATGAGCATAAAAGATCTATGAGATAAGCATTGAGATAATATATGGATGCTAATACTCAAAAACATCCAATAAGAGAGCTGAAAATGGCTACCTCTGGAGAATGGAATATTTGAGAAGAGTGGCGATGGATGTTTTTCCCAACAAACCTTGGAAGATAATTTGACTTATCAAACTATGTGTATGTATTACTCTGATGGAAGAAAAAATTAACTTTTAAAAATCACTCACATATCATGGTAGTATACACAATTTAGAGTTCAATGTGCTGAGTTCTTTAGGAGCTCAATACATGAGAACTATTCCTCCTAACCATGGGAGTGTTAAACAGCTTTAAAATGGAACCAGTAACAAGAGACTCCATGACTTCGACGGTGACAACCTCACAAGAAAGCTCTCAAAAGAGCCCAGATTCCCTGACAGAACTTTCTCTCTGCCATGCCCCATAGGAGACCCTGAAAACACAGCAGCCAACAAATTAGTGTGTGTGTGTGTGTGTGTGTGTGTGTGTGTGTTAGTCACTAGCTTGACATGCTCCTTGTCCATGGGATTCTCCAGGCAAGAATACTGGAGTGGGTTGCCATTCCCTTCTCTAGCGGATCTTCCCAACCCAGGGGTCAAACCCAGGTCTCATGCACTGCGGGCAGATTCTTTAAGATCTGAGCCAGGGGAATTCCCAGGTGTTTTTCTTCTCAGGGTTCAGGCTATCAGAAAAGATGGAGGCGCCAAGAGTTACCTGCATCTGGTGCTATGTTGGGGAAAGGACCAAGTGTAATAAAGTAAGGTCCCTATTCAGATTTGGGGTTGGTCAAGGAGGCTTCCCAGGAAAAGGGGGTCACTTTGGAGACAGTCCAGCAATTATATCCACTATTCTTTTCATCGAGGCTGCCTACCCACCTCTTAGGCAGGCACTGTGACAAGATATAAAATAGAAAATGATATTCACCCTCAAAGGATGCCCCCTGACTCCAGTTAAAGAAGTTACCAAGTTCCAAGATCAAATGCCCTTACCAGGAACAGACTGGAGATGAGAAGAAAGTCCAAGAAAATCACAGACAGAGGAAACATCTAAACAAGGAACCTCTGGACATTATAGGGTCCCTGACATTCAGAAGCACCACACAAACAAATCAGCCCATTCGGCATTGAACTGATGTGGTTTATTTCTCCAGGGATTTGCTCACTTCCAGTAGCACAGCCCTCACGTCATCATCTAGGAAAAGGTCAATGCCTAAATCCATCTTGTTGGTAAAATACCCCAGTTGCATCGGATATGAGCATCCAGACCACGTGCACTATGGCCCCCCTATTGCCCTGCAAGTCTCAGGGGTCAGCGTCCCAAGCAAAGGGCATCTGAGCTTTGGACAAACCAAGTTCCTCAGAAAACCTTGGTCATTCCCCAGGAGTGCATTCATTATGTAGTTGGCACTTATCTGAATTCTCCAAAAATAACCTCCGAGCAAAGAAGGAAGAGCGACAGAAGCAACTGGAAACCGCGGTCCAGTAAGTGAGAGGTGATTCAGGGTAGGTCCGTGGAAATTTGGATAGTGAAGGTGGCCAATATTTTCCCAATTGGTTACAGCAGGTTGGCTCAATGAAAACCTCCCTTTTGTGACTTTTTTCCAAGCACAATCTCATTCTAAATGTCAGAGAGCTTTTTTCAATCTATACGCTTGCTTGCTCGCTTGTCTGTTTTTAACCAGAGACCAAAACTGATGGAAATATCTGTTTGATTCACTTCAGAGGATATTTTGGTGTTCAAATTAAATACTTTTCAAAAATATAAAAAACCAGTCTGGTTTTAACTAGTCTTTCAAAAAGTGGCTTGCTTTATTTTTAAAAATACACATTTGGTTCTTGGTTTCTAAGTTCAGATCTTTTTTTTTTTTTAAATGTAATTTGGGAGCTGAGCCCTGGGTTCAGTTTATTCTAGGTTTTGGCATACAGGTTTGGTTTGAGTCCTGGCTGGCGCTGACAAGGCAGCTTGCTTAGCTTGGTTCTGCAAGTTCTTGGCAATGGAAGGCAGAACAGGTGCTGTGCTTTTAAACTCGCTGTGGTTAGGCAAGGAGAAGCCTGACAGGGCCACAAATTGCTGGAGCTGGAAGAGCCCTCAGTGGACAGGTAGCCTGGTGCCTGCATGCAGAGAGGAGCTGACTACGGACAGGAAACTCACTCAAAGGGGCACCATGAGCAGGGCAGAGTGGACAGCTGCCAGTTTGATTTCCTGATTCCCCCTGAGCTATATTTTTAATTTAATTTTTATTTTTTAATTGGATGATGATTGCTTTACAATCTTGTCTTGGTTTCTGCCATAAAATAACTCAAATCAGTCATAATTATATATACACACAACCCAGCTATTTAGAAAACCCCTTCAGATGGCCAAGCTTTAGGGTAATACTACAGAGGATTGATACAAACAGCATCATTTCAAAGTGTTTCTTTTCCATTAGACCTTTGATGTGACATTCCAGGGACTAAAGCAAAACCTTGAAAAAGCAGTTCTCCAGCCCCTACCCACAACTCTGCATTCCCCAAGCCTGTGCCAGGGCTCAGACTTGGGGGAAGTGGGGGCATCTCCAGAGCCCTGAACAGTGATTCAGGGAAATGCTGGGTGAGTAGAGGGGCCAGGAGGTATTTAAAAAGACCTAAGGTATCCCATGGATGGAGGAGCCTGGTAGGCTGCAGTCCATGGGGTCGCTACAAGTCGGACACGACTGAGCAACTTCACTTTCACTTTTCACTTTCACACATTGGAGAAGGAAATGGCAACCCACTCCAGTGTTCTTGCCTGGAGAATCCCCGGGACGGGGGAGCCTGGTGGGCTGCCGTCTACGGAGTCGCACAGAGTCGGACACGACTGAAGTGACTTAGCAGCAGCAAGGTACTCACATAAGAATGAGCCTATCAATGCTAGCCCCAACACAGGTGGGTTTGAAGCTGGCTACCAGGCGAGAAAAGCTCCACCTCCTCCCTCCACACACTTTCCAGGCTAAGCCTAGGTTTTAATGACAGCTCTTCTTCAGCTACTCCTTTTCCTGTATCAGGGACTCGTCTTAGTCAGATTCCAGCCAGATGGAAATACTCAGAGGAATGTGGAAAAGCCCACTGCAGGACCTATCCTGAGCCCTGACCTCCCCCTGGGAGTGAGACCGCCTCAAGCCCAGATCAACAGAAACTTCAAGATCAAGACGCTAACTCGCGGACATACAAACTCAGCCTCTCTTCTGCTTCCTTGCCCCTACTCTGAGTCACATCTTCAGATCTTCGCTGCTCTTCCTCCAAACACAGGCCTGACAGGGGTAGTTCCAATCTGTCACCCACTGAAATCAATGCAAAAGCCTGCGATTTGTGTGCTAAGTCCCTTCAGTCGTGTGAGACTCTTTGAGACCACGTGGACTGTCGTCCGCCAGGCTCCTCTGTCCCTGGGATCCTCCAGGCTAGATTACCGGAGTGGGTTGTCATTTCCTTCTGCAGGGAATGTTCCCAATCCAGGGATCGAACCTGTGTCTCCTGTACTGCAGGCGGAATCTTTCCGGCTGAGCCATCAGAAGCCCAAATACACGGGGACCACATCTTTCCTCCTCCCCAAAAAAAACCAGAGTGGCCACAGTCACAAAGAGGGAAGGCCAGCCATATTATGACCGCAAGGAAGAGTCCACTTCCGTGCTCAGCGGGGCCAAGTGTGAGAAGGAAAGGGTTAAGCTGCACTGCAACTCCTTTTCTGACGTTCTTTCCCCCCTTTGGGAAAATGACGTAGTTCAGCTTCCCCTCCCCACATCCCTGCACAGAGAGATAACCTTTTTATTCCTCACACAGCTGCTGTTATGAATGACGGCAGCCTTGCCATATGGCGCCGCTCGCTCGGCTCCATCGAGCAGCATCAGGCTCACGCTAATCGCATGTACCCCGCTCTCTGACAGCCCAACAAGCGCTCCAGCCATCCTTCGGCCTGGGCCTCCGCGGGCACGCCAACGAGAGTGCGCGTGCGCACAGCCCAGGACAGGCCACGGGCTTGCTCCAGCTCAAAGTCTGGGGTCGGCCCCCCTAAAGATGGGCCCAAACTGATAATTCTGGACTCAAGTAGTACGGGAGAGAGGTCTGTTCTAAACATGGCCTCATGTGATCATTAACCAGACTGTTGATGCCTAAATTAATCCCTGATGGCATCAACCGATGGCGGCCGCACCAGTGATGTAATTTGATCTAGATACACTCTCCTATGGGCTTTCCTGGTGGCTCAGTGGTAAAGAATCCACCCGCAATGCGGGAGACTCCGGTTCAAGCCCTGGGTCAGGATGATCCCCTGAAGGAGGGCATGGCAACCCACTCGGTATTGTAGCCTGGAGAATCCCATGGACAGAGGAGCCTGGCGGGACAGTCCATGGGGTCGCAAAGAGTTGGACACGACTGAGCGACTAAGCACCACACTCTCCTACCTGCTGCAGGGGGGCAGAGGCGAGCCACGCGAATGCACGCCTGCCCCAGATGGAAAGAGAAAGGGGAGAGGGCAAAGCCTAGGGAGGGAACCCAGAGGTGAACAAAGCGCCGCCTAGTCTTCCCACTCTAAACATCACAGCTTTGTCCCTAAGAAGAGTCCAGAGATCTTACTCCCACCACTACTTCCTGTACCGGAGTGCCACCACTGGATAAATCCAGGGAGGTTTTTTTGTTCTTAAGCATATTTCTCTGAGGAAGCAGGTACAGGTTGTGTGGCCTGAAACCAACAGGGCCCATGGCGTCTGCATATCTACCCACCTGTGGAAGCTCCCCATTACATTAAGAAATGAGTCGAGCTAGAGGTCCAGGCTTCCCTAGTGGCTCAGTCAATAAAGAATCCGCCCACAACCTGGGAGACCTGGGCTTGATCCCTGAGTTGAGAAGATCCCCTGGGGTAGGAAATGGCAACCCACTCCAGTATTCTTGCCTGGGGAATCCCATGGGTAGAGAAGCCTGGCAGGCTACAGTCCATGGGCTCACAAAGTGTTGGACACGACTGAGCGACTTAGCACAGCACAGCACAGAGTCCTGGGAAGGTCTTAGCATCTAAGGACTCTGAATAAACTGACAAAGTTTGAGTATTTAGATTATTTTTTAGTATTTGTGGGATGCAGTTTAGAAACAATCCCAATAAAATGTCATTATCTGAGGTTTGTGTGCTCAGTCACGTCCAACTCTTTGAGACTCCATGGACTGTAGCCCGCCAGGGTCCTCTGTCCATGGGATTCTCCAGGCAAGAATACTGGAGTGCCGTTTCCCCCTCCAGGGGATCTTCCCCACCCAGGGATTGAACTTGAGTCTCCTGTATCTCCTGTCTTGGCAGGTGGATTCTTTACCATGGAGCCAGTTGGGACGCCCCTATCTAAAATATACCAATAGACATATATAAATTGATATATACAAATGAACTAAGTCCCTGAATTAAATGTTTTATCTTTTCCAGGCAACAAAGGGTTGTGTACAGTGTGTGAAAGTTAGTCACTCAGTCAAGTCCAACTCTTTGTGACCCCATGGACTGTAGCCCACCAGGCTCCTCTGTCCATGGGATTCTCCAGGCAAGAATACTGCAGTGGGTTGCCATTCCCTTCTCCAGGGGAGATCTTCCCAATCCAGCGATCAAACCCATGTATCCCGCATTGCAGGGAGACTCTTTACCGATTGAGTCACTAGGAAAGCCACTACAGTGTGTAGGGTTTGTGTCTCTAATAGGGACCATGGACAGATCTGTCTGGACTGTGGTGCCTTTAGCTCTGAAGTCGTGATAATATCACCACATCTTAACTGTGGGCAGACTAAATGATGTGTGTGAAATCTAGCATATCACAGGCATTCACTAAATGTTAGTTCTCTTCTCATTACCTCTTTTTTCCCCCTGAACTTGTTGCATTGTTATCCACACTCCTGCAGCCCTGGGAACAAGGAAAAGACCCATAGAATAGGAAAAACCAGCTAAGTACTATTCACCTTAGCTGGTGTGTGAGTGTGCTCAGTCCCTCAGTCGTGTCTGACTCTCGACAATCCCATGGACTATAACCCATCAGGCTCCTCTATCCTTGGAATTTTCCAGGCAAGAATACTGGAGTGGGTTGCCATTTCCTCCTCCAGGGGATCTTCCCAACCCAGGGACCAAACCCACGTCTCCTGTGTCTTCTGCATTGGCAGGTGGATTCTTTACTGCTGCACCAACTGGGAATCCCTTGCTGGTGTGGTGGGCAGCCAACCAGGGAGACTGAAGTGTTACCATCTTTGAGAAATAAGACGTGTGCACCTAACTGACACCTACTTGTACCCAGAGTCACCCACTTAACAAATTTCCCAACAAATAATTGTTTTAGATGCAGGGCTCTTCATTCTACCCCTTAAAAAAATGTTAAAGGATAACACTTCTAGATGGCAGCCATCAAAATCTGCCTTACAACCTATCTTAATGATTTCAGGCATATTCCCTTAAGTCCAGCAGATACTATTTTTACAGATGTGAACATCCAGCTCCAACTGTCAAAACAAAACGGCCACTTGGGGATTCAAACATGCAGGCTCTGGGTTCTTTCCATAAGGACATTTTGAAATTAAGATGGTTCCATCTGGAGGGCCAGTCACCAAGGGGTGTATCTCTGCCTGTGTGGTCGGTGAGCAGGATGAGAAAGGGAGGGGTCGCTGTCCAGCCCCTGTAGAGTGCAAAACCGGGAAAGCATGAAAGATGGCCAGGCACCGAGATTCTCTAGCCTGCCTTTCCGCATGACGCACACACACACATATATACACGCACGCACGCATGCGCACACACTGCCTGACAACGCAGCTCTGCACATCAGGCAAACTGAATCCCATTCATGAAACGGTAAGTGTTCCCTCCATTCATTGAGAGATACGGAGTTGTGATTGCCACTGTGCAACAGTGGATAAACTCCAGCTAACCCAAATTGTCATTCCTAAGCACAAAGGAACTTGGAATCTTGTGCTGGGGTTGTATGTCAGAACAGTTTGGTTGCTAGGCAGAAATATACCCAGCCTCCAGCGAGAGAGAATATACATGAATGTGTGGGGAGGTGTGTTTCTCCCAGGACCTCTTCCTGCCTCGCCTGCCATCTCTAATCAGCACAGTCAGCGACACAGGAGGCTTCTATGACAGCCTTCCTCCCAGGGCGTCCAGAGGCTTGGGCTATGAAACCTGTTCAGTAAAAAGCCCAATTTCAAAGGGTCAGTTTTATTTGTTTACATGCCCTCCACTCAGAAATCCTCAATGTACAATATTTGGTGACATTTCCAGCATGAACGCAGTAGCCGTGGCTGGGCAGTAGGCATGCTTGAGCCATCAATTTAGAAAGCATATGAGGTTAAAATGTTCTTTAACGAGACACAACGCTGCAGGGACTAACTCTGTATCACGGTGAGATTAATATGCATATTAGAATGTGTGAATTACCTCTGCATACTGTAATAACCATTCATAAGACTCTAGATGTAAGAAAATGTATATTTTAGTACTAGATCAATGGGGAAAATCAGAATCAGAGTTTACATATGAAGAAAATATTAAATTCATTGAGAAACAGGCAAAACATCAAGGCTGTAAGTGGTCCATTAAAATCCTAGAAAAAGCATCTGCAATAATAAATTGTTGACTATAAGAGCTCATCATAATTCCATCACAAGAAAGACTATTCTTAGAGACGGAGAAGGAAAAAAGAAATCCATCAGCAATGTATTTTGCCCCCAGGTCACAAGATTCTGGGTTTACAGGAAAGAATTCAGCCTGTAAACAGTAACAATGACCAGATTTATACCGGAGAAGCCTGTAAAGATAAAGGGGGACAACGCAGCAGGGGTGGAGGAGGCTCATAAATAAACGTGTCCAGAAGCAGAAATCCAGAGTTTCCTGCTCTTTAATAACATAAAGCTCGGCCAAGATAACACAAATTTATGGATGAAGTAATATAAGTTATTCAACCAAACCAAGACGTTTGTTATAGCCATTCAGGAAAGAGCGAGACCCACTACCCTTCCACCAGTGACTGAGGCCAGGCAGTAATTGAATCTGTCACTCAGGGCTTGCCCACCACAGGCAAATGCAGCAATGCAGCTGAGAATGCACTTCAGGGCTTATGCTTCAGATGGGTGATAAGAAATGGATTAAGACAATAAAGTTTTATAAGTACAAACCGAAGAATATATCTTTTAAAGACTTCCGTGAAATATCTTGGAATAGGGCCAGAATAATATACCTTGGCCAATGTTTCTATCACTGGACATCTGGTTGGTTGAGAAAGCTCATGGAGGCATCACCGTGAACCCAGCACTGTGCCAAATACTTAATGGTGAAAAGTTTCTCAAGTTGCTCAGTTAATTACCAGAAAAATCTCCCCAAAACATCAGTGCAAGCTGAATATATAGTAGGAGGTTGAAAGGGAAAGTGTAGCTGAGAATGGCTTCTGTAAAGGTTGGAAAGCCTCCTTGCAGCCTGGTGAGTCTTGTGATCAAATGATACCTCCTTAATGGTCTAGTTTTAATTTGAGCAAGAGGGGTGGGCTCTGAATCATATGGAAACGTATTTTGTCATATAAAGGGAAAGACTCAGCTGCTACAACCCTTCCTACTTTCACTTTTCATCATATCTGAAGCAGCTATTTTGTAACCATGAGGGAAAAGCCAAGAAAATCACAGAAATAACTCTGATATCACCTAATGACTAAACCAACACAAGCACCTGCCACCTTCCTGCTGTCTTGTGAAATAGAGAAAAAAAAACCCCACCAATGTGTTTAGACCACTATGGTTAGTGCAGCCAAATGCATCCCTGACTGCTAAATCTTCAGAGGAGTGTCTCTCGTGCTGTAATCCCACTAACCAGTGGAACCACTGGTCCCTTATAGCTGCTGCTGCTGCTGCTGCTGCTAAGTCGCTTCAGTCGTGTCCAACTCTGTGCGACCCCATAGATGGCAGCCCACCAGGCTCCGCCGTCCCTGGGGTTCTCCAGGCAAGAACACTGGAGTGGGTTGCCATTTCCTTCTCCAATGTGTGAAAGTGAAAAGTGAAAGTGAAGTCGCTCAGTCTGTCCGACTAGTAGCGACCCCATGGACTGTAGCCCACCAGGCTCCTCTGTCCATGGGATTTTCTAGGCAAGAGTACTGGAGTGGCTTGCCATTGCCTTCTCTGCCCTTATAGCTAAAGAAGTCCAAACTCCCTTGCCTTTATTTGAGATTCCTGTTAGTCTGACTTCTCCCTTCCTTTCAGCCTTCTGCTCCCAGTGTGAGACGATCTGATCTCATTAGGATAGCCTTGCCCGAGCCCACAAACCAACCAACCATTCCTCCTGCCCCTGTCTGCCTGCCTGGAAGTGCCGAACAATGTACCTCTGTTTTCATCAAGCCTCCCCAACTCTGACAGCCTTCTCAGAGCTGAGACTAAAGCACATGCTTACTTTCCCAGATCTCCTGTGATAGCCAGCACACTGCTGGTCCCACCATGGGAGACCACACCGGAAGTCCAACAGGAACAGGGCTTAACTGTGTTTGATCGGACTCCCTTGCTTGCCTGGACAACTGAGACCCAAAGAGATAAAGGGACTCGCTCGGGGTTACACACGGAAGTATTAATAGACCCAGAACATCAGGCGGCTGGCGCCTCGATGGACATGTTTTCCACTATATTTCATTGTCTAAAAGAAAAGTGCCAATTAGAAGCACAAAAAGTAACAAAGCTGGTGATGACTGTAATGGATGATTACGTCTTTTCAGAGGGCATGAAAAAGAGAGCTGAGTAGAGGCTGATGTGAAGGAGCTCCTTTAGTATATAATTAACTGCTGGCTTCTTTGTATTGTTCCCGTAATGAACTCAGCCACAATCTGCAGAACAACCTCGCCCGCAGGGGCAAGAAGCGGTGCCAGTCTCCGGAGAAGACTGCTGGCGGTGGGGGTCCTCGCGAGGCTCTGAGTCACCGGGGACGTTTCTCACTCACCCCCCTTTAAGATGATGTGACCTAACAGATGATTTCTTGCCGTGGGCAGTTGTCAGTTTAGGCAGAGATGCTGAGCGCACAGCCCTTGGGTTTTCCACGTGCCCAGACCTTACAGCAGAGGAAAGACATGCAGAGCCTGCAGTGTGCCTCGGTTCTGATCCTCTTTCTAACCAGCTGGTGGAAGTGCTCTTGGCTGATTTGAGGAAAGGTGCTCGGCACATTTTGGGAGCCTATGATCCCAAAAACGACTTAAATGGAGGCCACAGAGGAGGCAGAAGATTCACAGACACAAAATCTTACATTTTTAAGGCAGCAGGAACCCTGGAAACAACCTACTCCAATCTTTTTATTATTATTATTTTAAAGATGAGGAAACTGGGGCCCAGAGAGGGAAAGTGACTGGCCTGTGGTCACACAGCCAGAGGGTGGCAGAGCTGGCAGATGCATGACACACCCTGTTCTCTGCTACTCCCTGAACACACACACCCCCCCATACCCTTCAGACCTGGGTTCTTTGTGCCCAGAGAGTTGAATATCTCACAGCCCACTGAAGTGTCCTGATGCTCACAGAAAGATATGCTGACTCCAATCAAGAGGTGGGTTGGGGCCACCATTTTCCTCCCTTATTAATCAGTAAGTAGGCACAGGGGCCTCTCTTGCCCAAAACATCATCTAAAAAGCAGTTTCCCAGATGGTGAATGAAGGACTTGACAAGACTGGCAGCCACTTTTGTTTAAACATGGGAGGAGGACAGACCAGCCGACAGAAGGGGAGGACTACCCAAAGTAATGTCTTTGTCTCAATATCCAATAGGAGGTTTTTAAAAAGTCTGAAGGGAAGTGGGAACTAAGAACCAGAGATATTAATATCTGTCCAGAATCAGATAACTAAATAGTGCCAAACCAGTATTAATAGAGAAAGAAAACTTAGACAAGGATGACACACCGAATTCTTAAAAGGCCATGGAACACTTATAAATGGCACACAGAATCAGAAATATGGAATTAAAAATGCAAACTGCTATGAGTTGTCTGTGTTTCCTGTTCTATCACTGTCCCAAACCCAGGCTGGGGCACCTGAGGCCACGTCTCTGGTCAGGGCTGGCTTCGTGAGGGGTGACCAGTGCAGCTGTCCAAGCCCCTGGGCCCAGGGCTTAAGGCCCTAAGATCACTGTCTCGAAATTCTTAATTCCATTTTTAATTTCTGTTTCGTAATTGAAGTCCGATGGGAAAGCGGAGCACACCTGGGCACCTTGGAGCCTCACAGACTGGCTCCCTTGCTCCCCTGGGTGGGTCTCAGCTGCATCCAGCTCCTGGTGCCCTGATTCTGCCCATCCTCGCCCTCTCTCCCCTCCTCCACCATCCTTTGTCTAGGCTGGCAACCAAGTCACTTAGGTTGGGGACAGCAGTGTCATCTCTCTCTGCTCCCAGGTGGGGGTGAGTGGGCACAGCAGAGATGCTAGGAGGCTCTGGGCTGTGTCTTAAGGCAGAGCGTAGTGGCATCTGTCCCCATCCTGGCAGTGGACATCCTGGCAGGTGTGAGCCTCTTGCCTACCTCGGATCCAGGTACCAAACACTTTCCCGAGTGGAGGCTGCAGTCCCTTTGAGGACACCAGTCCTCAGTGAGCTGGGTCTTTGGGCCTGAAAGGAAGAGGAGATTGGTTCCCATGAAACTGTAGGGGCCAACAGAAGGGGATCCTGGAAGCTGGGGGACCACACTGCCAAGTAACAGGGTCGCCAGGCACTCAGGAGAGTGTATACTGACCTTGCAAGCAAGTATTCCTATGGCCAAGGGAGTGCAATATTAAATTGAAAATAAAAAGCCAACATAATAGAGAAAGACACTAGCTGTGTGACCTTGGGCTAGCTTAACTTGTAAAATGGGAATAATTGTACACACCTCAGTGCTCTGCCTGTGAAATCATCTGGCACTCGGTACTCAATAATTTTGTTTCGTATTTCAATTGCAAACACCCTGGCATAAGGCAAAGAGTGTGGATTTTGGAATCTGGCAGTTCTGCATCAGAATTCCAGAACCGCCACTCACAGTGTTACTTTCAGAGAGGGAATACGTTCAAAGACAGCCTAGGTTTTGTCATACAAACACAGGGTGATGCTATCCTAAAATCCAGAGCTGTTCTGAGAATTAGGAGACAGGGAGACAGATTTTATAAAGTGTATGGATTGTAGTTAGCACCTGATAAATGTTTACTTTCTTCCATCACACACACACACACACACACACACACACACACACACAAAGCTTTAATCAGAAATAGAAAGTGAAATGTTGACTAATCCTAATTCTTTTCTTTCCCCCAATGGCTAGGTATGTGAAAGCCAAACATACTTGTGGGAACTCAAGATGATTTTTATTTCCTCATAGACAAAAGTGACTTCAAAGAAACAGCCAACATAAAAGTCAAAGACTCCGGCTTCTCTGGAAGCTCAGTGGTAATGAATCCACCTGCCAATGCATGAGACACAGGTTCTACCCCTGATCTGGGAAGATCCCACCTGCTGTGGAGCAGCTGAGCCCATGTGCCACAACTATTGAGCCTGTGCGCTAGAGCCCGAGCTCTGCCACAAGAGAAGCCGCCACAGTGAGACGCCCGCACACGGCAACAAACAGCACCCCACGATCACTGCAACTCGAGAAGAGCCCTGGCAGCAACAAAGACCAGTACAGCCAAAATTAAATAAGTATTTTTAAAAACTAAACATTAATTTTTTAAAAAAAGTCAAAGACTCACTTTAACAATGGATGGGCAAACATCTCCTTAGATGACGGTCTTGATCATTGTGGGTTTCCCTGCCTTCAGACAGTGTGCTGGGGCTTCGGGCAGGACCACAGCCTCCCAACCCAGCTGCCTTCGCCAAGCGCCAGCGACAATGGGCTCACAGGCATCCCCCACGCAAGCATCATCTCTGGGTTCCCACCACCAAATCCTCCCTCCAGCAGGTCTGCATCTCTCTCTCTCTTCTCTCAGGAGATAAAATATTGACTCACTATATATTTTTTTTAATAAAGGCAAATTTAAGCTTTAATTTGTATTTTAAAATAAGTTCTCCTAGGACATGGACCACCAGGGAATTAGTTACAAACGGCTCTTAGCGGTACACATTTAATGAACATTTAACTAAAGAAAGAAAATTGCTGGTATGCATGATTTCTTTTTTTTTTAAATTGCTGAGTACCATAAATCCAACCTGTCATTTCTTTTTAACTACATTTGCCATTAAAGCACTTATTTTACAGCTGCCGTGACATAAGCACTGCTGTTTCACCTGATGATTAATACAGTAATTAGCATCGGTTCTAATATCCTCAGCAAAAAGGCCACGCTTTAGATGTTGCTGTCGCAATGAGAGGTTTTTGGGTTTCTAAAGCAAGCTGGCACTCACGGAAGGCTGCATATGGGGGCCTGTGGAATGCATTCTCTAATGTACATCGTGGAGATCAATTGATAAATTACGTCAGGCTGGGTTAGTCATCATACAGAAAATATCATTAGAGGTAAAAAAAAAAGGCAAGGGAGGAAGTGGGCAGGGGTAATTTGTTTTTCATGGTTGATTTATGTTATAGAACTATCCTTCTTAGTCAATTAGCAAAAGACAAAATGCTGGGGAAAATATAATAAATTTCAGAAAAGAAGAGGCTATTTCAGAGATCTATGGTACATAGACAAGAATGACAACACTTTTGAAACTAGGATCCCGTGGAGTCAGCTGGAAATGATATTTCTGACTATGGCTTGTGTCCATGGGGCCCCGCCAAGTGCAGAATTGGGCCCTGGGCTCCATCACATCCTTCCTTCCAACATGTGTTTCCTTAGAGTGGATCTGAGGACACCTCAGGGGGGGCAGGGAAGAGGACCTCGGTGGTCCAGGGAGGTTCAGGGTTCGTTCCTTGCAGAAACTTCAGGATGCTGAGCTCAGTCACCAGGGAACCTTTCATCAGCCAGAGCCCTCTGAGGTTACAAAAATAAAAGTTAAAAATTGCATAGATTCATGGGTATTGCTGAAAACAGACCCTCTCTCTTTTTAAGAGCATGCCTTGGAAATCTATTAGGGAAATTTGATTCCTGGAACAGGATATAAATTTTCTTATCAGCCCTACAGTCACTGACTTCACTGTCCTTCCGTCATTCATTCTTCAGTAACCACTTAGGCCGTGTCTGGCTTGGGCTTGGCCCTGGGCAGACGATGACTCTTGTTTAGGAGACCCGCTGAGTAGGGGCAATACTAGTGTGGGCTCTGGATCCAGGTGTCACTAGTTACTAGCTAAGGGACTTCAAGTAAGTTAACTTGCCCAAGCCAGGTCTAAAATGGGGGTCAAACTGTATCTGTCATATAAGGTTGTTGTGAGGATTAAATGAGGTAATGCCTGTGAAAGAGTTGAACACAGGTTCTCGCTCATCATGACTGTTCAATAAATAGAAACACCCACTCCTACCGACACAGTCTCAGGACTGCAGGGAGGTACCAGGAGCTGCTTCTGCGGTTCTGGGGATGAACTTGTAGAGAGCCATCTGAGCTCTCTCCTTGGGGGTGTCTGTGGGGTCTCCCTGGGATCCATATGCCTATCTGCAAATAGCTTCTCAGATCTGCAAATAGTTTCTCAGATCAGAGAAAATCATCAACCAACAGAGATGGAACAAAGGATCTCATATTGATCAGCCCAGGGCTTCATTAATCAAACTACCCAACGCAGACATACCCTGGCAGGGACACTGGACATGTTTTCTTCCTCTCTCCTTCTCCCTCTCCCCTCCCCTCCCCTCTCTCTTCCCTCTCCTCTCTCACTTGACACACCCTCAGACCCCCTTCCCCTTCTCCTAAGAGAAGGACAGTGCCTTTATGGTTTGGGATAAGCCCTGTCATCTCTCAGGAGCCCAGAGTGAACCACGAGTCAGTTGCTCAAAAGAAAAGAGAGTGTAATTCACAGACTCAGATTCCGCGGGGCTGGGAGGAGCCTCAGAGGCTCTTCCTGTCGGAAGGTCTCAGGTCCACTCTCTGATAGAGCCACATGTCCTGCTGCTAGGCATCCAGAGTGGAGGTGGGACGACAGCCTGACCTCTCTTCTCTGGGGCAACAGCGATGAGAGTGAGAAATAACCCCGTGTTCTCGCTGCGTCCGTCACCCCTTGGCTCTGCCCTTCCTGGAGCTCAGGAGGCTCTGTCGGCACGTTTCAGGTGGCTTCCTTCATCCAACAGGGGTGCACACCGAGAGGCTTCTGGATACAGGGCAACTTGTCTTTGCTTTTTTTCCCAAAGGGACTACAGCCAACCCAAACCCACCCCAGTCGTGTCTTCAGCCACCTCCCACTCACTAGTTTTTAAGTGTGTCTGTTCTTGAGAGGTGCCTGATCAGAGGAAGAGTTGGTGCCAGTGCCTGGAGGGGTGAGACTCAGGGAGAAGATTCTGAGGACCAGCCAGGATCTGGGGGCTGCCAGTGGGTAGGACACGTGGACCCCAAAGGCCTGTGCTAGCCTGCTGCCTTGGCCTGACCTGGACAGCCGTCTTCTCCCTGTGTCTTCACAGGGTCCTCCTTTATATTTATCGATGTCACAATTTCCCCTTCTGTTTTTGTTTTTCGGCCACGGCACGCAGCACGTGGGAATCTTAATTCCCCAACCAGGGATTGAACCCACGTCCCCTGCATTGGAAGCATGGACCACCAGAGAAGCCCCCTCCCCCTTCTCATAAGGACAGCAGTCATCTTGGATTTGGGCCCATCCTAATGACCCCGTTTTGACTTAATTACCCTTGTAAAGATCCTGTCTCCAGAAACCCCCACATTCTGAGATGCTGATGTTAGGACTTGAACACATGTATTTGGGGGGCAGGGGGACACGGTTCAACCCATAAGAGGAGCACATTGGCAGCACCTCACAACTCCTGTCAAGCACGTCTAGGTTCAGCCCATTGCTACTAGCCTAAAGCCACCCCATGGCCTCCACTTCATCTTCTCAGGGTAAGACTTCTTGACCCTTGAGAGGGGCTCTTGTCTGAGCTTAACACGTAAGGACATTTTTCAGTCCCCAGAGCAGCTGTGGGGAGTGTGAATTCTGTGGTGGACAGTTCAGGGCGAGGCTCACCCATGCCGAGTGTGAGATGATTGACGCAGACACGCTTAGCCCTGTTTCTGGCTCCGTTTTCACTCCTTCCTCCTGCCTTTTTGTCTTCATTTGCTCAAATGTGAAAGCAGCCAATTGGTCAAATTTCACACATCTTGACAAACTATCTGTACTCCTTTCTGCATTAAGAAGACTCAATTGAGCTGTTCTGTCGTCAGCCAGGACCAGCACCTCTCCCTTCTGAGAGTGGCAACGGTAATTCCCAAGATCTCCCTTCTCTGGATAGTCTTGGGTTTGTTTTCCATCGAGAGGAACTCTTGTGAGATTTGGAGGGGGGCAACCGTCTGCAGAAAGAGTTACAGCCAGATGTGTGGGGAGATGAGAGAGTTCCCATGGCTTCCTGGTGAGTTCTGCGCCAATGCAGACTGAGAGCCCTGGTGGAGCTACTTGGAGAGTCTCATGAACCCCAGGCGAGCCACTGAGAGCCAGCTTGGAGCCCTGAGCTAACAGCATCAGTGTCCCCGTCTGGGACAGCTCCCCCAAACCTGCGGCACCAACTTCTCTGAACTCCGCTCCCTGAAATCTTCCAACTTATACGCAAGATTCAAAATTTATTTCCAAAACCTATTCTAACCCCTTTATCTGCAGATAAAGTGGCTTCTGTTTTTCTAACCAAATCCTGTCTGATACATACACATATAATAAAAATAACCCATCATACCCTCATGTGTTGCTGAGAGGAATGGAAAATGGTGCCACCACTGTGGGCAACAACTTGGCAGTTCCTCAGAAAGCCAAACAAAGAATTGCCATATGATCCAGGAACCCTGCTTCTAGATATATACCCCAAGGAACTGAAAACAGAGACTCAGACCCCTGTATACACTGATGTTCACTGTAGCACATTAGCCAGAATAGCCAAAAAGTGGGAACAATTCAGACGTCCATCAATAGATGAATGGACAAACAAAATGTAATATATACACACATAAAAAGGGAATAGTTTGGTCATGAAAAGGAAACCAGTCCTGTTACATGCTATGTATGAACCTTTAAAACATTATGCTATGTGTTGACTTTCTGCCATATATCCACGTGAATCAGCAATACTGTAAAGCAATTATCCTCCAATTAAAAATAAATTTAAATTAAAAAAATAATAATAAAACATTATGTCACAGAGCAACAGAGCCCTGTGCACAACTATTGAGCCCGTGCTCTGGAGGCTAGGAGCCACAAGCACTGCTGAGCCCACGAGCCGCAACTACTGAAGCCCACACACCCCAGAGCCCACACTGCACAGCGGGAGAAACTCCCAGTGAGAAGCCCAGACACCACAACTAGAGAGCAGCCCCCGCCCGGTGCAACTGGAGAAAAGCCTGTTGCTCAGCAACGAAGACCCAGCAAATGAATACTTTTTTTAAAAAAAGTATGCTAAGTGAAATAAACACCTGCCCAAAAGGACAAATGTTACATGATCCCACTTATATGAAATATCTAGAAGAAGCAAACTCATAGAGACAGGAAGTAGATTACGTTTCACCAGGGGCTGGTGTTTTTATTTAACGAGGACAGAGTTTTTCTATTTGGGATGATAAAGAAGTTTTGGAAAGAGTTCTTTTGTGATGGCTGCACAACATCGTGTGTTCACTTAATGCCACTGAATTGTACACTGTTGTTCAGGACCCTAGCAACTCAGCTTCAAAGCTATAAGGTTTATATCGAGCCAGTCAGTGATGAGATCACAATCCTTCATGGGAAATATTCTCCTTATGGGTATAAGTGAATACTACCCCTTTGTTTCCATTTCAATACAGATGACCATTTGTTTGCTTCTTTTAAAAATAAACCCTACAAGAGTTTCCTGTATATACTCCTATATACTTAAGAATATATCTACCTAAAGAAACAAAAGACCTATATATAGAAAACTATAAAACACTGGTGAAAGAAATCAGAGAGGACACTAATAGATGGAGAAATATACTATGTTCATGGATTGGAAGAATAAATATTGTGAAAATGAATATATTACCCAAAGTAATTTATAAGTTCAATGCAATCCCTATCAAGCTACCAACGGTGTTTTTCACAGAGCTAGAACAAATAATTTCACAATTTGTATGGAAATACAAAAAACTTCGCATAGCCAAAGCAATCTTGAGAAAGAAGAATGGAACTGGGGGAATCAACCTGCCGGACTTCAGGCTCTACTACAAAGCCACAGTCATCAAGACAGTATGGTACTGGCATAAAGACAGAAATATAGATCAATGGAACAAAACAGAAAGCCCAGAGATAAATCCATGCACCTATGGACACCTTATCTTCGACAAGGGAGGCAAGAATATTCAATGGAGAAAAGACAATCTCTTTAACAAGTGGTGCTGGGAAAACTGGTCAACCACTTGTAAAAGAATGAAACTAGAACACTCCCTAACACCATACACAAAAATTAACTCAAAATGGATTAAAGATATAAATGTAAGACCAGAAACTATAAAACTCCTAGAGGAGAACATAGGCAAAACACTCTCCGACATAAATCACAGCAGGATCCTCCATGACCCACCTCCCAGAATATTGGAAATAAAAGCAAAAATAAACAAATGGGACCTAATTAAAATTAAAAGCTTCTGCACAGCAAAGGAAACTATAAGCAAGGTGAAAAGACAGCCTTCAGAATAGGAGAAAATAATAGCAAATGAAGCAACTGATAAAGGATTAATCTCAAAAATATACAAGCAACTCCTGCAGCTCAATTCCAGAAAAATAAACAACCCAATCAAAAAATGGGCCAAAGAACTAAACAGACATTTCTCCAAAGAAGACATACAGATGGCTAACAAACACATGAAGAGATGTTCAACATCACTCATAATCAGAGAAATGCAAATTAAAACCACAATGAGGTATCATTTCATGCCAATCAGAATGGCTGCTATCCAAAAGTCTACAAGCAAAAAGTGCTGGAGAGGGTGTGGAGAAAAGGGAACCTTCTTACACTGTTGGTGGGAATGCAAACTAGTACAGCCACTATGGAGAACAGTGTGGAGATTCCTTAAAAAACTGGAAATAGAACTGCCATACGACCCAGCAATCCCACTGCTGGGCATACACACCGAGGAAACCAGAATTGAAAGAGACACATGTACTCCAATGTTCATTGCAACAGTGTTTATAATAGCCAGGACATGGAAGCAACCTAGATGTCCATCTGCAGACGAATGGATAAGAAAGCTGTGGTACATTTACACAATGGAGTACTACTCAGCAATTAAAAAGAATACATTTGAATTAGTTCTAATGAGGTGGATGAAACTGGAGCCTATTACACAGAGTGAAGTAAGCCAGAAAGAAAAACATCAATACAGCATACTAACACATATATATGGAATATAGCAAGAGGATAACGATAACCCTGAAAAAAAAAAGAGTTTCCTGGTAGCCTAGTGGTTAGGATTCCAGGCTTTCTGAGCCATGGCCCAGGTTCAATTCCCAGTTGGGAAACCAAGATCCTGCAAAAGCAAGTAAGTGTGGCAAAAAAAAAAAAGTAAAAATAAACCCTAATTACCTGTCTTAGGTAATTATGAAGGCCATGGACAGTCCTAATTTGCATTTAGGAGCAGTGAGAAAATGACCTTGGGGGTCAGCAATCTTTGGTTTCCTTAACTTTGTGAACTTGAAAACGTTCTGTCACTAAGCTTGAATTCTTCCATGTTAAAAAAATGGAGGAAGAATTTGAATTGGTGAATTATCAGGTTCCTTCCAGGTCTGGGAGCTTTTTTATTTGGTCAAAGCAAATCCCAGGTTGCACCAGATTTAAGCCCCTCTAATTTTTAGTTGCTCCACAGGTTCAAGAAGCTTTCTCAAGGCAACAACCAGGAGAAGGCCCCACACTGGAGACCCCAGGAACGGGAACTCCAGACCCAGAGAAGCTCAGTGTCCTCACCTGAGTCCCAGGCTGAGGGTCTGATGCCACGGTTCCTCCCAGAGACCACCCTGCCTTTTTGTCTGACCAGCTGGTTTGGCCACCTCAAAATGGTTTTAGCTTTAAAAGCTTGTAGCCTGTGATGGTTACATAATTTCATGATGGGGCAATTTGCAATTCTGTCGTGGTGTTGGAGAAGACTCTTGAGAGTCCCTTGGACTGCAAGGAGCTCCAACCAGTCCATTCTAAAGGAGATCAATCCTGGGTGTTCATTGGAAGGACTGATGCTAAAGCTGAAACTCCTCAGCTTTACTTTGGCCACCTCATGCGAAGAGTTGACTCACTGGAAAAGACTCTGATGCTGGGAGGGATTGGGAGCGGGAGGAGAAGGGGACGACAGAGAATGAGATGGCTGGATGGCATCACCGACTCGATGGACATGAGTTTGAGTGAACTCCTGGAGTTGGTGATGGACAGGGAGGCCTGGCGTGCTGTGATTCATGGGATCGCAAAGAGTCGGACACGACTGAGCGACTGAATTGAACTGATACAGAATTCATGATTTATGCTAAGTTGCTTCAGTTGTGTCTGACTCTGCAACGCTATGGACTGTAGCACGCCAGGCTCCTCTGTCCATGGGGTTCTCCAGGCAAGAATACTGGAGTAGGTAGCCATGGCCGCCTCCAGGGGCTCCTCCCAACCCAGGGATTGAACCCGTGTCTCTTACATTGCATTGGTAGGCAGATACATAGCCTAATTACAGGATCCTCCATAGAGACACACACAGGTAGAAACCCTGTCTTATGGCGTAACAAGTAGATATCCCTGGTTGGGGAACTAAGATCCCACAAGCTGCATAACATGGCCAAAAAAAAGATTCTAATCCTGAAGAGGATTAATTCAGAATCCTATATGCAGAGGAAGAGAATGTGGACTGACGCGTAGGGGATGGGAAGCAGAAGGAAGCCAGAGGAACTTAAGAAAAGGGTCACTTAGCATGGTGACCTGCCTTAGATGGCTCGTCCTGAAGTTGGACCCATCGTCCCCAGTTCCGTCCACCTATGGAACCATCAAGATTTGGAAGAATCAAAGGAAACACATCAAGAATGCCTACATTTGAAGATTATGCAGACTTTTGGGAAGGACTTACTTCTCTGGGACGTTGTCAAATTCCAGTAGAAACTTCACAATCTCCCAACTTTGAGGGAGAATGGAATCTGCTGGGCAGGAGATGAGACAAGATACCCTCATAAAGTCTCTTCCATCTGGTCATAAGATGAGCTCGGGGCCACACAGTTTCTAGGAGGAGCAACCCCACCCACTTCTAGGCCAGAGGATCTCACTTTCTGCTCACACAGAGCAGTCGCTCACAGGCCACTGTCGCTTTAATCCACGAGAAACAGCAGGGTGGTGAATCTGTGGGCAGAAACCCAATTTCCTAAGGATTTCAAGAATGTGAATTGTTTCCTGGATAAGGGCTAATGACAGCTAATAGGCCAGTGCTGGGTACCAGGCCAATGACCTCACAGCAGTTTCCGATTTCTGTTGGCCATAATCACAACTTCCACTGCTATTTTCATCCTCCCCTCATGTTATTGGCAGCACAGCCACACGTTCACGCTCCTACCGCTCCCAAAGGACGTCAGCATGCCTACTTTACAAAGGTACACAAAAGCATCCGCTGTCCCCCAGTGGCCTCACGGGAAACAAACCTGCACAGGGATAAGCTTAACATCCCCCTCGATGGCCCTCATCTGTATGCACCATCCGATTTTGTTTGTTCAAAAGCAAAGGAAGTGGAGTTGCTTTAAATTTATGAGCTGACAAGTTTCTGAGTAATGGTGAATCATGGCTCGATATTTCACCTGAAGCTCAGGCGGTGAGCTGGCTTGGGCTGCATCTCTTTTGGGGGCACAGGAATTCACTGAAGGATCACTTATGGCCCTGAGCCACCCGGAGTGAAAGATGGAAGGCTGGACAAGGCCAAGGTTAGCACGCCCACGGAGAGAGGCTGCCGCACATCAGAAAAGCACTTCAGAGGGCAAAGATGTCAACCCAAGTGCTCGTTAAGCAATGGAAAAATAGGGGTTGGGACCTGAAATATGGAAAAGAAAACAAAAATATTGGCTGGACCAGGTAAGTCTTGGATGCTAGAGAAGAGCCCACATAGCACAACCCCAGGGCAAAAACTGCCTTGGAATTAATCAGCCTAGAAGTTCTGATTTCTCCCCCGACCCTGGGACACTCTCCCTACTTCCAAGCCCTGAAGGTAAGACGTTTCCAACTCATCTCTTAAGAATCTGCACAAAGTGATCTTTCCTGAAGTTCCTGCCTCGATGTCCCCAGAACTGGTCAGTGTGAGTCACAATTTTTACCACATGCAATATGAAGGTTTGGTTTTCCAGGGAGGTCTGCATCTTTTTTCATTGAGGTATAGTTGATTTACCATGTTGTGTTAGTTTCTGCTGTACAGTGAAGTGAATTAGCTATATGTATCAGTTCAGTTCAGTTCAGTCGCTCAGTCGTGTCTGACTCCTCGCGACCCCATGAATCACAGCACGCCAGGCCTCCCTGTCCATCACCAACTCCCGGAGTTCACTCAAACTCATGTCCATCGAGTCGGTGATGCCATCCAGCCAGCTCATTCTCTGTCGTCCCCGTCTCCTCCCGCCCCCAATCCCTCCCAGCATCAGTCTTTTCCAGTGAGTCAACTCGTCCCATGAGGTAGCTATATGTATACAGAAATCCAAAAAAGAGGGATGTGTGAAGGTTTGTTTTTATGTTTGTCTCCCCCACCTGAGATGATAATCATCTCAAGAGTGAAGATCAGCTTGGAAGTATCTTTATACCCCCAGGGACTGGCATAGTGAAAGTGAAGTCGCTCAGTCGTGTCCGACTCTTTGTGACCCCGTGGACTGTAGCCCACCAGGCTCCTCCGTCCATGGGATTCTCCAGGCAACAATACTGGAGTGGGTTGCCATTTCCTTCTCCAAGGGACTGGCACAGCACTTAATAAATCCTTTCAGATAGGGAGAAGTGAGAAAGAAGTAGGAGGGAAGAAAAGAAGAGGGAGGGAGGAGGAAGGTAAAAGAAGGGTTTAGCTTTCAACTCGATAAGACACTTGCTTTATCCAAAGGAAATGATCCAAACTGGGTTGGACTAGAAGACAGCAAAGAGCAATTACAATCTAAATCTGCTGTGAATACTATTGATAAGATTCCACGCTTTACATTCTTGATTGACACGAAAAGGAACATGAAAAGAACTGGTGAGAGACTGTCAGAAAAATTATTTCTAAATGGGATGACCTTCTTGCAGATAAGACGCTGCAGAGCTGCACCCACAGCTGCCAGCCTAATTAGAGATGCTTACCCTCCACCATTGTCACCTTGCTTATTTAACTTATATGCAGAGCACATCATGAGGAACGCTGGGCTGGAAGAAGCACAAGCTGGAATCAAGATTGCTGGGAGAAATATCAATAACCTCAGATATGCAGATGACACTACCCTTATGGCAGAAAGTGAAGAGGAACTCAAAAGCCTCTTGATGAAAGTGAAAGAGGAGAGTGAAAAGGTTGGCTTGAAGCTCAACATTCAGAAAACAAAGATCATGGCATCTGGTCCCATCACTTCATGGGAAATAGATGGAAAAACAGTGGAAACAGTGTCAGACTTTGTTTTCTTGGGCTCCAAAATCACTGCAGATGCTGATTGCAGCCATGAAATTAAAAGACGCTTGCTCCTTGGAAGGAAAGTTATGACCAACCTTGATAGTATATTAAAAAGCAGAGACATTACTTTGCCGACCAAGGTCCGTCTAGTCAAGGCAATGGTTTTTCCTGTGGTCATGTATGGATGTGAGAGTTGGACTGTGAAGAAAGCTGATCGCCGAAGAATTGATGCTTTTGAACTGTGGTGTTGGAGAAGACTCTTGAGAGTCCCTTATACTGCAAGGAGATCCAACCAGTCCATTCTAAAGGAGATCAATCCTGGATGTTCATTGGAGGGACTGATGCTAAAGCTGAAACTCCAATACTTTGGCCACCTCATGAGACGAGTTGACTCACTGGAAAAGACTCTGATGCTGGGAAAGGTTGGGGGCAGGAGGAGAAGGGGACGACAGAGAATGAGATGGCTGGATGGCATCACCGACTCTGTGGACATGGGTTTAAGTGTACTCCGGGAGTTGGTGATGGACAGGGAGGCCTGGCGTGCTGTGATTCATGGGGTCGCGGAGAGTCGGACACGACTGAGCGACTGAACTGAACTGAACTGAACCCTCCACCCAGTCAATCCCAGTGAGTCAGGACAGAGAGGAGCCGGGCCACTGTTCTTCCCACTGCGATCCCCAGAGGCACTGGGAGACTTCCTTCCAGCAAAACGTTCTGAGAGATGCTGTGAGATTTCCGAACCGCCTACCTCACTGCAGTCCTGATCAGCTCAAGCCTTCCTGGAGAGATGAAACGAGGCCGGGGAACGATTCGGCTCAAGGCAAGGAAACGTGAGAGAAGCGCGTGTGACATCACCGCCCCCTCGACTTGGAAGCCTTACTCCTTCCCTTCCCTGAATGACTTCACTTCTTCTCCTCACATTCAGCTGGAACAAGGGCCCTACGGAAGGCATTTCCGCTCACGAGTCTTGCCACCAATGCAGAGGTGGCTCTGGATGGGTTTCTAGAGACATCAAGGGGAATCTTGAGACTTTACGTCACTTTATTGGATAAACACGAAGTACAGAGACTAATACAAATTTGTGCTTTTGTTAAAATCTGTACATACACAAATATATAGAAATAAATGTAAATATGTGTCTATGTGTACATATGTGTATATATGTACATTCATAATTATATATATATATATTCATATGCATTGTATACACATTCTTTTATTCCCTAGTTCTGTCCACTGAAAAGACCTGGAAGCAGTGACTCATCAAGTGCATTCAGCACACACAGCGTTAGTTGTTGATGTCTAAATGCCACCTGGGACTAAATGAGAGAGAATCCCACTGAGAGACGTCCTGTAAAATCACCTGCCTGCAATCTCTGAGACTGTCAGGGTCATGAAATTCTAGGTGATGAGGAACTGCCACAAATTGAAGGTGAAAAGACATGACAGTGAAATGTAACAGCAACTCTGGACTACATCTGTTTACTATAAAGCACATAATGGGGACAACTAGAGAACGCTGAAGAGGATCCGAGAATTAGATTGTACCAATGTATCAGTGTTAATTTTCTGATGTTGGTAACTGAGCTGTGGTTTCATAGAGAATATTTTTGTTTATGGGAAATGTACCCTGAAACATTTAGGGGTGATGGGACATGATGCTGATAAGTTATCCTCAAATGACTCCGAGGAAAGATCTTCTCACTTTATACACACACACACACACACACACCTACATACGTAGGAGCATTGTAAGAGGTAGGAAAATAGGACTCTGTTCATAGACGATACATGCTGAAGTAGTCAGAGGTGAAAATTCATAACGTCTAAATCTTACTTTCAAATGATTTGGAGAGAAAAATGAAATGTAGCAAAATGTTATTGATTGGTGAATCCCGGTGAAGAGTACCCTGGACTCATTCCTTCAGTTATTCTGAAGGTTTAGAAAGTAGAGGAGGTGACAAGCGACATAAAGTGGTGTGAATAATAAAGTTTCTAGGAGCTCTAAATGGGAAAAAAAAAAATTAATGAAAACCCAAAACCATGGAGAAGGAAATGGCAACCCACTCCAGTATTCTTGCCTGGAAAATCCCATGGATGGAGGCCTACACAGGCATTGCAAAAAAAAAAGAAAACCCACAACCAAAGGAGCATGCTTTTAGGGATGTTCCTGACTTGCTTTATGACATGGAGAAACATGTTGGGGCTTTTGCTCCCTTTCAAAACAAAAGATACTAACTCAGGCAAAGCTTGTCCCGGTGTCGTAAAGAGCTTAACTGTATCCCAGCTTCTGTTAAAGCGCTTTCTACTCCCACCAGGCGTACCAGGATGCAGCCAAGGCCGCGCCACCGATTCCTGGCACACAGAAAACCACCTCTCATTCTTCCTGCCCCCATGTGAATGCACTGCAGGGCCTCCCTCAGGCTCCCATCTGTTCTCCCTGCAGCACCCTAAATCCTTCTGCCTCATGGAGAGGTCACAGGAAGGGTGGGTAGCGGAGCCCTCATCGGAAGGGACTTATAAGACCCTGTGATGGAGATGAACCCCCTTGATCCTGCAGTTACACTGCACCGTGCCTACAGCCTAGAACTTTTCAGGGGCCCACAAAACACTTGAGATTTTTCAAGTTAAAAAAATATTTAGTTTGAGAAAGAGAAAAGCAGCCCCTGACATCCAGGAGCTGGCCTGGTGCTATCAGCTAGGCCTTGGCATTCTCCTATCGAACAGAAACAATTGCCCAGAGCAGCAGCATCAGACGAGGCTATTGTGTAAGCAGGACGGATCAAGACAAAACAAGACCAGCCCGTAATCATGTCAAAACACAGACAAAACCTGAACACTGTTTAAGCCAAAACACACCAAACATCCCCCCATCCCAGCTAAAATTAGTGACCTTAGCTGTTTCACCAGTCACAACTTTAGCCTCCATTAGTATCCCCTCCCACCTCCAGAGAAGATTTATGAAGATACCCAATCAGAATTACCCTACGTCCTGACAACATCCAATCCAGAGCCAAGCCCCACCTCCCTGAACTCTCGCCCAAATCACCTAGCACCAGCCCAAACCCCATCCTTTCCATCACCCGCTATGGAGATGCCTGATAGCTCCTCATGGGGTATATCCTCCATCTCTACAATGAATAATGAGCCCTGAATGTACGTTTGTGTGCTTAGTCGCGTCCGACTCTTTGCGACCCCCATGGACTGTACCCCGCCAGGCTTCTCTGTCTATGGAATTTTCCAGGCAAGAATACTGGAGTGGGTTGCTCCTTCCTACTCCAGGGGATCTTCCTGACCCAGTGATCAAATCAAAGTCTCCTGCATCGGCAGGCAGAGTCTATACTACGAGTGCCACCTGGGAAGCATATAATGAACCCTAACTTGTTCAAATGCAAGTGTGTTCCTGGTGATCTTGATTAAAAGGCAATGACAAACTCCATGTGCTAAAGAACATTTGGTGCCAGAACACTGTAAAGTAAAAGTGAAAGTTGCTCGGTTGGGTCTGTTTGAGACCCCATGGACCATACAGTCCACAGAATTCTTCAGGCCAGAATACTAGAGTGGGTAGCCATTCTCTTCTCTAGGGGATCTTCACAACCCAGGGATTGAACCCATGTCTCCCACATTGCAGGCGGGTTCTTTACCAGCTGAGTCGAAGCCCAGAACATTGTTTTAAAAAAAAAAACAACTCTAATTGGTAAATACTCAGCAAAACAACACTATGTCAACTTCCTTCGTTGTTAAATTTATAAGCCATAAAATTTTACGCCCTCTGAAAACAATTTGTATGTTACGTTAGATTTTCGCACTGCACAAGAATCCCCAAGTCTGCAGGCTGATGACTGAGAAATCGTGGCAAATGTCAGTTAAATGGGTAGCCAATTATATAAGCGAGCTATGAATTATTATGTTTGACAGAACCCAAAAGTTAAGAGTGCCTGGCGTCTGTAAAGACTGTAAATACCCCAATGGAGAAGGCAGTGTGCAAGGTTTGTTTGGAAACAGAGGGGCACGAGGGTCAGAGAGAAACAAACAACCCCAGATCACGGTTCTGCCCTTGAATGGAAACCAGTGGGCCCGGAGACTGGATCCACTCCCCGCTACCCCACAGTCAGCCTTTTTTTAATTATCATGATTTTGTTTGCTTTGTTTTGTTTTTTCATTGATTTGTTTTTAATTGAAGGATGATTGCTTTAGAGTGTTGGTTTGACTTCTGCCATTCATCAACATGAATCAGCCATAGGTACACACGTGCCCCTCCTCTTGTACGTCCCTCTCACCTCCCACTTTCTCCCACCCCACAGTCAGCTCTTTAGTAACAATCTCCGACCGTCCCACAGGGCAGACCCCATGCTGGCTGGCTGTCAGATGGGTCACACAGCTACAGGTGGATGAAGTCACACCAGCACCCGGCTGCCCTTACCAAGGTCAACCCCAGGCTGCTGCCACCCTGGCCTCCCTCGTGGCAGCTCCTGGTTCCTGTCATCCCCATCTTCTTTGGGGGCGCCTGCCATTGGTCCTCAGCCTCCCTGACATGAGGGCTTTTCTCTTCCTCTTCATTTTCTTGCCTCCACCGCACCCCGGGGGATCCTCTGCTAAGTCCGAAGCTTCTTGAAACACTTCTCTTCCTTCCGATCTCCCACCCCGTCTGTCCCAGACACACAGAGGAAGCCAGTCCACCCACGCCTGACAGCAGACATCTGCCACAGAGCATGACCATCAAAAGGAAAGCCTCTGGAGGAACTTCCCTTGTCCATTCAGCAGTCACACTTCTGGGACAAAGAAATAAAACCTAGAACTAGAGACTCTGAGACATTTGGAAGTGGAAATTGAACTTGGAAATGATTGTCATTTTTCATTTGAGAAAACCACGGGCTGTGGGGTTCAAGTTTTTTTCTGCAAGGCTAGGAAGCCTGATTTTTGCCTTTCCCCCTGAAGTCTCTTGGTTTTATAATTTAGTGGGAAGGAGAAACGTTTTTTTTCTTTTTCCTTGGTCAACTTTCAAAAAAATAATAACTGTGAAATGGTACGTGTTTTTTTTTTTTTTTCTAAAGCCCCCACAAAAGGCAGTGCAGTATGAATTATATCTTTGTCGGTACAGGTTATGAAATTACTCGGGAGAGTCATTTCTACAGAGACTGGCAGTGCAAAGCCTATAACTCAATGGAACGCAATTCCACTCAGAGCTCCCAGAATGTAATTGATGGAAGGAAGCAACATAAATTACCTTACCATTCTTCATGGATAATGTCTCTGTTTCCCACACAATCTCATTTTGCACACAAAACAAACAAAACCAAATTCAATCTCCCAAATTGTGTCTCCCCTTGTTTGCTTTCTTTTAAAAATCCTTCTGCCCACGTCACCCAGAGCCAACGCACTCCTGCCAGGCAAATTAAGTCCGGTTCTGGCAACATGCTTGATATCCACTCTCCATTTCCCTCCCCCGTCCTGATCCTCCAGCCCTCCTTTATTTCAGATGGAACCTTTATTTGGAGCAGTGACAAAAGCGAAAGAATCAAAATTTTACCAAGAAAACACCAGTCAACTTGGCTTTGATTTCATTTTCCAGGCAGACTTACAGCAGAACAGCAGATTCCTTTGTCCCTCTTTGCAACAACTAGCAAAATGGTTAACCTAAAAAAAAAAAAAAAAAATCAAGTTCTCCATGGTCAGGAGAAAAATGATGGGGGCTGAGATAGAAGGGAAGGGTAAGATACAGGGTAGATGCGGAATCTAAAAATAAATGCTATAAATGAACTTACCTACAAAACAGAAACAGACTCACAGACTTAGAGAAGGAACTTACGGTTACAGAGACGGGGGAGGGAAGAGTGGGGGACAGGGATAGTGAGGGAGTTTGGGACGGACATGCACACACTGCTATATTTAAAATGGATAACCAGGGACTTCCCTGGTAGTCCAGTGGTGAATCCACTTTCCAATGCCAAGGACATACATGGGTTCAATACCTGGTTGTAGAACTAGGACCCCACACGCTGGGATTGTGGGGAGGGTGGAATTAAGCTCATATGACACAAACAGAGAAACCTACACACTGAAGACCCAGAGTAGCAAAACTGAAATAAAATAAAATGTATAACCAGCAAAGACCTACTGTATAGCACAGGGAACTCATTCAATATAATGTAACAACCTAAATGGGAAAAAAATATGAACAAGAATGGATATATGCACATGTATAACTAAATCATTTTGGTGTATACCTGAATCTAACACAACATTGTTAATTAACTTCACTCAAATATAAAATTTAAGAACAATTCTGAAGTATCACACTAAGTGCCTGATCCTGATCTTGAGAGCATTTCGCTAAGTGAAACAAGTCAGACAGAGGAGCGCATATACTGCGTGATATCACTTACAGGCAGAACCTAGATCTGAACTCATACAAGCAGAGAGTAGAATAGTGGCTACAGGAGCTGGAAGTGGGGGGGAACTGGGGAGATATTGTTAAAGCGGACAAACTTGCAATCAGAAGATGACTAAGTTCTGGATATCTAAAGCACAGCCCAGGAATGACAGGCATCAATGCCGTATCGTAAACTTCAAAACTGCTCAGAGACTAGATGTTAAATGTTCTCACCATAAAGAAGAAATGTTAATTATGTGACATGATAAAGGTGTTAGCTAACACTATGGTGGTAATCATACTGCAATAGATAAATGTATCAAATCAACACCTTGTACACCGTAAACTCATACAACATTATGTGCCAATTATATACATATATATATATATTTTTTTTTTTTTAAAAAGGAAAAGACTGAGACACCAGGAACCAGAGCCCTAATCTAATAAGTTGCATTTGACTCTTTGCGACCCCATGGACTTAGGCCACCAGGCTCCTTTGTCCATGGAATTCTCCAGGCAAGAATACTGGAGTGGGTTGCCATTTCCTTCTCCAGTGCATGCAAGTGAAAAGTGAAAGTGAAGGCGCTCAGTCATGTCCGACTCTTCCCGATCCCATGGACTGCAGCCTACCAGGCTCCTCCGTCCATGGGATTTTCCAGGCAAGAGTACTGGAGTGGGGTGCCATTGCCTTATAAGGGGCTAAAATTCGGTCCCTAGAAGCGTGTCAGACCAGTTGCAGGTGCTTTGTTAAGCCAAAGTCTATAAAAGGGATCTATAACCAAAAGACATTCCAGTGGAGGCTGACAGAGGATAGATAGAGTGGTAACTCAAGTTCGGGAAGGTTGATTCAAGTGCCTCTTAAGACAATGCCGAAAGGAGTTTGAATCTGCTCTGAATTGTCCTCTAAGGCACATCAAGACTGGATATGAATCCACCGTTTATTTGCATGACTTAGCTTACACTCGTGGGTCATTCTCCTCCTCCACCTCCTCCTCCCAGTCCAGCTGACATAAACCCATTTATTCTCTCTTCTATGAAGGTCACACCCACTTTAAGTGGACAGAGCCTAACACCAGTTCTGGAAATGACCCCCCAGCAGAACACATCTGCAGAATGTTTTTGGCACCTTTAGACTGATAAGAGTATGGCAGGTACAGGGTAAAAGAGATACACCTTTTTAAAAAGCTAATTAAAGAAAAAAAAAAAAGGTGGAAGAACTTCCCTGGTGGTCCCGTGGCTAAGATTCTGCACTCCCAAAGCAAGGGGCATGGGTTTGGGGAACTAAGACCCCGCAGGCTTTAAGGCGCAGCCAAAAAAAGGGGAGGGCCAATTTGTGTTGTATAATTTTGACAGAGACAGAAGTGGAAAGTTCATTCATTATATCTCATTATTCATCCAACAAACGTGTCCAGAGGGCCTTGTGTTCCGGGTAGAGTGCCAGGTGCCAGAGATACAAAGGTAAAACTTGTCCTCCCTTGAGACGCCCACAGGAGAAGTGGGGAGCAGAGGCACTCACAGCTAAACAGTTAGCATACCCCACAAGGGGACACCCAGCAACATCACTGGGAGGGGAAGACAGATTGCCTGGAGGACCAAGAAGTCTTCCCTTGGGAGGGAGGGGTACAGCCAGCTTAGTAATGCAATTTTTTTCTGAGTTAAGACTGCATGTGGGGACTTCCCTGGTGGTCCAGAGGTTAAGAATCTGTGCTTCCAATGCAGGGAGCACAGGTTCAATCCTTGGTTAGAGAATTAAGATCTTACATGCCACACAGCACAACCAAAAAATAAATAAGAGTGGATGTGGAAAAAAACTGTCAGTCACAGAGGCCAGGCACAGGCTGAAAGCAACATACAGCTGGTTATAGCCAAGGATAAACCAGTGGAGCTGATGAGGAAACAAGAATTCACACCTGATGCATCTAATCAGACCACTCTTTGATGTCCGTGTGTCCTGATAATATGAAGTTTCCAACTGATACAGTGAGTCTTCCCACTGATACAGTACCTCTCAGTTGATGTTTATTCTTTGGGTCAGTGAGTTGTTTTTTAAATAACAAACTTAGGTGGGTTTCTCCTGGACTCTCTGTATCTGGGCAGACTCAGTTCTCATGCAGCAGAAGTCACCAATGCCCCATCATGTAAAAATGAACCAAACTGGACGTCCTTGAAACCACAGATTTTTTTTTTTTTTTAATGATCTCCTTGGCCCCTAAAGGCACCAAATTTTCAAATTTCCAGTTACTGTGGCTTTAAGAGACCACCTGGTTACTGAAGCCAAAGAAGGATCCAGCAAGATCCATGACAGCAGTAAAACATATTCAGCCTGCAGCTACAGTTACAGGTATCATTTAGCACCAGTATGCTTTCTATAAGTTAAATTGAGATGTGCGTGTGTGTTTGAGTGTGTGTGTGTGCATGTGCACGTAATCAACAGGAGTAATTTCCATTCTAGTCCTTTTTTCATAGTTTTTCCAGGCCCCGATAACCCTAAAAAGCCTAGCGTTACATAAACCAACAGGATGCCCAAATGCTAATGTAGTCACTGCTTACATGCAGGTAGCATTTCTCTATGACTTTGCTCCCTGGGGCTTCTGCAGTGAGCATTCTGGGGCTAAGCATTAATATTTTTTAACAACCTGTTCCAGAGTCATTTTTGTCTTCTCAGGTAGTAAATATGTAGTATTCATCTTCCACTGCCTTCTGGGAAAACGAAAATAAATAATGACAGGAGACGACTTCAGCTTCAGGTCCCTGAACTTGCCGGCACCTAAGGGCATCCCAGCCTTTAGAGGGAAAGGATGTGGCTGGTCTGGAAATTTCCTCACTCCCTCTCACTCTAAGGAACTGGACGGTGGTCTTGAATTTCTGAATCTCTCACCAACTCCCTTGAGTGTGTGTCTTGTTTTGAGATGGGGTTCAAGTAGTTAACTTTTACTGGGGAAGAAGGCAGAGACCAAGGTAGAATGGAAAAGGAGCAACTGGGAATCAAGACAGCGAGTGGGGGCCTGGACTTTTGGGTTGAAAGAAGGTGATAGACCAGTTGATAGGAAGAAACCAGCCCAAAATAGTGACTCTAGTAAGCTTGAGTTGTGCTTCCTACTTTGTCACATCCTGTGCCTCCAAGGTGCAGATCAGACTGTAATTTTGTCTTAATGTGACACAAATACAGTGGCTGACTCAGTCCAGTATTTTAGTAAGTTCCGTTTCTCTTACTTTGCAGCCTTTCTAGTGGTCCAGCCACTATCACCTGACTCTCCCTCCCCTAAGGCTGCCGTCGGATTTTGAACACCCTCTGCTAACTTCCTAGATGTAGGGCCAATGCCTTCTCCCTCACCCCCCAAATAATTCAGCACTGTAGCAACACGTGGCCCCCTAGAATTCTCAAGCCTAGCATTCATCAGTCCCAGGCCCAAGTACTCCTCCTTGGCTGACCATCACCTGTATAATCTCAGGCAAAGCACCCAAGTCTCCTTAACCTCAAAGATAACATTCCCTCAACCAAACAAGGGTTTGATCAACAAGGAACTACCATATAGCACAGGGAACTCTGCTCAATGTTACGTGGATGCCTGGATGGGAAGGGAGTTTTGGAGAGAATGGATACATGCATATTTATGGCTGAGTCCCTTTGCTGTCCTCTTGAAACTATACAGCATTATTAATCAGTTATATCTCAATGCAAAATAAAAAGTTAAAAAAACATAGGGGTTTGGTGGAGCCCAAGTGAGATGATGTTTGTTTGTTTCTAAGTCACTTAGCACAATGCCCAGCACAAGAGCAAGAGTTCAGTATACAAGAGCTATTTCGACACATGACGATTTTACGTTAGGTGTTCATGCAACATCTGTAATAATTGTCCTTTCCTGCTCTGAGATGGTGATTCTAGAGGCAGTAACTGGAAATGCATCTCCATGTCAGAAAATTTGCTTTCCAGGTTGACTCAGGGACCAAATTACCCTGAGTAGACGATCCTTTCCAATATGGAAAAACTAGGAGTTAGAAATTTAAGGGGAACAAAAGAAGACTCGAGAGAGTCCCTTGGACAGCAAGGAGATCAAACCAGTCCATCCTAAAGGAAATCAACCCTGAATATTCATTGGAAGGACTGATGCTGAAGCTTCAACACTTTGGCCATCTGATGGGAAGAGCCAACTCATTGGAGAGGATTCTGATGCTGGCAAAGACTGAAGGCAGGAGGAGAAGGGGATGACAGAGGATGAGATGGTTGGATGGCATCACTGACTCAATGGACATGAGTTTGAGCAAACTCCAGGAGAAAGTGGAGGACAGGGAAGCCTGGCAAGCTGCAGTCCACGGGATCACAAAGAGTTGGATATGACTTAGTGACTGAACAACAGCAATAAAGAAGCTAAAGCATATTTCTACAGAGAAGAGTAACAACGTAACAACAGCTGCGGGGTGTGGTAGACAAGCCCAGAATGAGCAGTCAACGTCCATCTCCCTGTGCTAAGTTTGTGTGGAGATGCTCAGGGTAGGAAGCCTGGAACACACCATCCGTCACCAGATTCGATCCTTGTTGTGCTGTGTGGTGGTCAGACTCTATTCCATCCCTTATCTATTGAAACTGGGATGCTTCAACACACCAAAACAGAGGGGACCAAATCCTCAGGCAAAGCCTATGGCTCTTAAGCTCAGGGCAAGTTCAAAAACCGGGGAAAGAATGGGGTGGCCCTGATCGTCTTAGGTAATGAAGCCTGGCCATCAGAAACCCGGGGCAGTCAAGGTCAGTTGAGAAGTCCAAGACCCCCTCAGCCTGTGAACACCCCACACCTCACCAGCTCTGAAGATCCATCTCACCCCACTGCATCCAGTGCAATGTTTCATCCAGTTTCCCTTCCCAAATAACTTGAGACCTCCTCTACCAGCACCAAAAATGCTCGAACCTTCTGCAAATCAACCTCAGTGGGGCTTGTCCCCAAGATGAGCTACTCAGCCCCATATAGCGATCTCCCCTCTGGCCTGAAACACCAGCCTCCAGCTGCGAGTCACCTCCGCTACCCTCTCCTCAAGTCACTGTCTCCCATGAATGGACAGAGACCCCTCCCTGGACCTCCTCCACAGCAATGGAGGACACCAGATGGAAACTGTGGATAAGACCACGCTGAAGGTTTTGAGGCTCACCAACAAGAAACATGATAGCTGGAATGCATCTGCCATCAGAGGGGTCAGAACAGGCTTATTTGGGGTCCCTTCTGTCTGCAGCCCCTCAAAGAGAGAAGCAGATCCCACCTTTCCACTCCCTTTGTCTCTTACCAAAAACCATCCACTTGCAGAGGCTCAGATCTGCCTCAACCACACTCCAAGATAAACATTACCAAGCAGATTATTGTGCCTTGGTGGAAGACATCTGCACCGAGATTGCCTCCCCACGCGCCCTTCAAACACCGGCCACCTGCTCTGATACAGGTGTCACCCAAGGGCCCACTCAGGGGCTTTCAGAAAACAACCAGGGCTCTGTCTAAAGTAAATGGATGCTTTCACCAAAACGGCTAGCCGCTTTTAAACCTTTTTCCTTCTTTCTAAGAACCCACCAAGACTTCAAAATCTTAAAGCCTGATTTCACGTAGGACACTATTAAAATAGAAACTGCTCTCTAATTGAAATCACTTGTAAAAGAAAAAGAAACTTCAAAGGACCCACGTCTCTATCAGCTGAGCTTAGGGACTCCCGTCCTACACGGGGCCGCTGGCTGCGTGGACAGACGCAGACCCTCGGCGCTAAGACGCCCTGCGCTTTGTTGCTCCCTCAGTGGAAGGGCAGCTCCCACAGACTCTGTGTGCCCGGCATAATTGCCTCCACTGAAAACCGATGAGTCACCCCATCACCACTGCTTTCTTCCGTTCTTGCTTTGCGTCAGCCGAACTTAGTCAATATAACGTATGCTGTCTAGGTCAAGATGCTGTAGAGAAAAGCTTTCTGGGGGTCAAACTTAGGCTTTAAAAAATATTAATTGGAATTATAGGTCTTTTGCACAAGGTCAGGCACTCTCTAGGTGTTTCCACTTATGTTTCAATATTTTGGCAATCCAGCACAGATTCATAAAGGGTGTATGCAAAACACACATTTAGTTGTCTCAGCCTTGACCATGCCAGGCACCATTCACAGGTCGGTCTACGGGAGAATTCATCCCGAGTTCCAGTTGGAGATGTCTAAGCTTATCTCAGGGTCCTGAGGTCCATGTCGATGGAAGAGGCTGGACTCTCCTAGGAGAGCTGGATTTGAGGTTCCAGGGCTCCCAGGATTCTGGGTCAAGAGGGAGGAGAAGAGAGCCATAGAAGCAGAGAAGAAAGAACTAGGATCTGTATGGGAGACAAAACATTCCAGAGAATACATACACATTTGAAAAAATCTGCCAAAATCACTTAGAGAATTAGCACTGACATTTGAGTCAGCAGCACGAACATCCTGGTTGTCTTCCGCCTTCATCAAACAAAGCTTGAGTTATTGCTTCCCACGTGCCAAGGGAAATGGCGTTGACCAGCTCCCGGCTCTGCTACCATAGAGCACCCAGCCCGGCAGAGGGGTGATGGGGGTGCTGCACTTTGTATCTGGTAGGCAGAGTTTGCTATAAGAACAGGCAGGACAGTCAGCCTAGTCTGAAAGATCCTCAAGCTTTCCTTAACGCCTGAGCATCAAATAAAAGGTGGCTTCCCTGGTGGCTCAGATGGTAAAGAATCTGCCTGCAATGCAGGAGACCCCTGGAGAAGGGAATGGTAGCCCACTCCAGTATTCTTGGCTAGAGAATTCCATGGACAGAGGATCCTGGCGGGCTCCATGGGACTGCAAAGAGTCGGACACGACTGAGCAACTAAGCACACACACACGGAATAAAAACTAATCAATGTCTGCCATCCCACAAAGGGTGGATTTCCACCCCCATGCCAGGTTCCCCTGACCTCCATCTCTATAACAAGCTCCTTCAGCAACAACAGAATTTTGTGGATTCACTCTGATCTCCAGGGGCACGGCCAACGATGACCCTGGGTGTGGAGTCCAGCGTTGTCGGGAAAGGCCAGGCAGGAATAACCCACAGGGAGCCTGTGTGAGTGAGGGTGACATTCACACCCTGGTGGGCTACCCCCAGCTGGCTCTGAAGCCCGCTTCCCTACTGCTGAATTGCCCATCTCTCTCTCTCTCTCACACACACACACTCCAGATCTGGAGGGGCAGGCACTTAACGAATTTTGTTCCCCAGCAGGTAAGCGGCCCACTCAATCCCTGACTCACAGGTCGGAGTGGGAAGCAGTCTTCCGGCAAAGGCACGTCCTCCTCTCTCTGCAGAAACCTGCATTCAGCTTGGGGCCCTGGGTGTGAGGGAGCAAGGCTCATAAAAGTCTGATTAGCTGGCTCGTGGGCAGGGGCGAGCTCAACCCATAATTGGACAAAACAGAGCAGGAGCTCGGCGTTTGCCAAAGAGAAGAAGTCGTCTTTGTTCTAACGCAGCACTTGGGTGTTTAGTTAAAAAGACAGGCCCTGCTGACCCCTGATGACACTTGGCGGGTGGCTTTGTGCTTCTAATAGGAGGCACAGCGCTTTGGCTCATTTTAAATTACTACCAAGTGTTGTGTGGGTTGGGGCTTCTTCAAGGGGAAAAAAATCAATCTGAGGGGAAAAGTTATTCCTTAGCAACAAAGGAAAAAGAAAGAAGGCAGTTCTTTTAATGGAATCTGAGATGGAATCTAGCTTAGTGCTGGAGCCAGAGCAAAAATAGCTCTTATCTGATCAAGGTGCCCGAGTTCCACTTGACGGCAGTTCAGGAGGACCAGGCTCGGGGTTCCAGGGACCACAGCCAGCATCATCAGGGAGGGACAGTCCTCCCGGCGGAGGGACAGTCCTCCTGGCAGAGGGATGTCCACCGGGCCTCAGGATGGCAGAAGTCAGTAGTTGTCACAGTCATTCTGTTGATGTGTATTTTTAATCACACTCTTTTTCCAAGTACAATAAAGCTGAAAGGAAATGATTTCAGCAGTCTGGGTAACAACGCCAACAGGGTAACGGCCCATCCACTATGGCACTCTTTGTCACACCTGCAGAATACGGTGGAAACTGGATGGTGGGCACTTAGTTACACAAGTTTCCAGCACAGAGATGGGGCAAAGGTTATAAAATGCACAGTGAAAGTAGAGATTAAACAAATAAGCGAGGAAACAGAGAAAAGGGTAAAAACTATTGGATGAAACCAGGAAATAAAATGAATATACCAGCCTGTGCCTGTAGGGATCTATGCTTGCATTAAATGGATATGGTTAGCACACCAAAGACACACACACACGCATGCACATACACACACACGCACGCACACACACATTCACACATTGTGAGGGTCTCTACAGCTCTGGGTGTGAGTGTGTGCGTGCGTGTGCATGTGTGTGTACATGTGTGTGTGTGTGCGTGTGTGTGTGGGTGTGTGTGCGCGCATTAAGCAAGACCATCTGGCTTGAGGTGCAGTTGTGATGCACAATAATCCACCTCTAGTGCCCACACTGGCTTTCTCTATTGTCTTAGCTGCTGCTGCTAAGTCACTTCAGTCGTGTCCGACTCTGTGTGACCCCATAGACGGAAGCCCACCAGGCTCCCTCCTCCCTGGAATTCTCCAGGTAAGAACACTGGAGTGGGTTGCCATTTCCTTCTCCAATGTGTGAAAGTGAAAAGTGAAAGTGAGGTCACTCAGTCGTGTCCGACCCTTAGCGACCCCACAGACTGCAGCCCACCAGGCTCCTCCATCCATGGGATTTTCTAGGCAGGAGTACTGGAGTGGCTTGCCATTGCCTTCTCCAATTGTCTTAGCACAGGGCTCAAAATTTCCACTTTCCAGAAAGAATCTACTCACATCTCAAAAGCAATGTGACTTAAGAGCTTCCTGAAGATTTTGTAGAGAAATTCGAGGATACTGTGCCACATACTGCACACCACACTCTTCAAATCTCTGTCTACTAGTCCATTTCTCCCCAGCCTGCATCAGTGTGTCTCACTCTCTCTTCCCTTGATGCTCTCATTTCTCGGAGTCCAATCTCTCAGCTCCAAAATGTTCCTCCGAATCCCCTAACTCATCCCTGCTTTCAGCTGCTGCCTGCCAACTCACATAATCTCCTTGCCCAGAAATCAGCAAACCAAAACTCTCAGCTCCAGAAAGAGACTTGGAGACATAGAAAATAAACTTATGGTTACCAAAAGGGAAGGGGGTTAGGGATAAATTAGGAATTAGGGATTAACAGATACACACTACTATATATAAAATAGGTATATAACAGGGACCTACTGTATAGCACAGGGAACTATATTCCATATCTTGTAATAACCTACAGTGGGAAAGAATCTGAAGAAACATATATAAATATATATATTACATATATGTGGGTACAGATATATATAACTAAATCACTTTGCTCTACACCTGAAACTAACATGACATTCACTGTAAATCAACTATACTACTATAAAAATAAATAGATACATAAAAAATTTAGAAACAAAGTTTCCAGTTCCAAGATCTGCCCATTTTAGGAGGAAAGGGTTGGCTATACATAACCAACAACAAAATTTTGTCCTATCAAATGTATCAAGAAGAATTCAGGCACAGAATTTGGAAGTCACTTCCAGTAAAGCAACAGACCCATCATTAACCCTATATCGTGACAGTCATGCCCTTCAAGGGGCAGGGCAAGGTCTCCATGACATTTCTTCTAGAGTTTTCTTTTGTCACGGAGTCTGTGACCACACCCACATCTGCCTCTGGGTTACTGTCATCACTACAAAAACATTCCGGACTAGTTCATCTGTTCTAATCCTTTGCACAGAACACAATCCAAAATTCTGGGCTTCTAACACAAGACCACACTCTTTTTCAGTATATCTGAGCTCATAATCCAGCTGTAAAGTGCTGTGGCTTTTTTTTTTTTTTTTGCTCCCAAATTCTCAATAATGATCACAAGTGTAAATTAATTCAGGCTTAAAATATAAAATGGACTGACTGCCCACCACTCCCTGAATTATTCATGAATCGAGCGGACACGGTTCTTTGTCATCTATGCACACGCTCTTCCTTTTCTATTTGTAACACTTTCTCTGCACTTTCGAAAGAGGCTACAGTTCATCAGTGGCTATTAACAGCATCCACTCAAGACTGAACTCTGGACTCTTCAGAACTTGGAGTTCCCCAGACCTTCCCCAGGCGTGGGCTTCAACCGGTGAGGCGGGAAGCTCGCAAAAGTTCCCCACTGGGATCAGCAGAGTCTCAGAGGAAAACCAGTGACTGATACAAGTTCCCAAACTCAAACCAGATACTAATTCATTTCAGAATGATGGCAATTGAGAGCTACCTAGTTTGACACTATAATGGGACTGTAGAGACTCAGGGAAAATCAGTGAATTAGTCAAGAACATGTGGCCTCTGGGAGCCAGAGCAAGGGTCTGAGCTTGGGTGGGCAGCAGCCTAACGCCTAGTGGACAATCACTGGGGTCAGACAGGTCAGGAAAGCCTGAGGACCTGGGAGAGATCAGCTCAGACTCAGATCATAGTCAGTAACCAAAAGAAATGTCCTTCTCCTCCAAGACCCATTCAATAACAAACCAAATCACTTTCTCAGAAACCCTCTTCTCTGGTCAGATCTTCAAAATTAGCAATCTCTGGTGGCAGGGGAAACCCACTCAGCTGGGGGTAGAGGGTCAGGGCTCGAGGGGATGGGCCCTGCCCACTCTCACCCTGGGAGATTCATTAAAGCCCTGCCAGCCCAGGAACAGGAAGTTCTGCCAGGCAGAGTTGTTTCTGCTGGGTATGTAGGATGGGGTGTACACCCCGTTCTAGAAACCTGGACAAAAAGAAAAGGAGAGGAGTCCGGCGCAGAGAGAAAGGGCCCCGTGGACGGCCCGGGTTATGGGAGTAGTAACCCCTGACCCTCAGTTCCTCATTTGTGAACAGAAGATTCATAGGCACCAACACTGGTACGGGACTTAAAAGAGACAGACACCTTCTTAGGTGTAACGGCTCACACATACCATTTCATCCCCAGAACCCCTGCTGCTCTTACTATCGCCCTTCTTCTGAGCTTGACTCCAGTAACGTCTCCCGTCTCTACCCTTAGCCCCTTCAGACCCCACATCACTGGAAGCTGTGCTGGAAGAAAGGACCGAGGCATTACCCCACAGCCCAGAACAGAAACAAACTGGGAACTTGGCTGCCATTGCTGCCACTGTTATTATTATCATTTTTCTGCTTCAGTTCTGTAAACGCTGATATGGCAGATCCAGAACGACCCCAGGGGATCTGTCCTCATAGGCTTACTGTGTTCTCATTTCAAACCTCTTGGAGGTTGGTGTTATGACCATGTCTGCATGGCCAGATCCATCAACTCAAATTTCTGATCCGTGACTTCCCCACTAAGAGCAGGACTCCTCCCTTTGGTCAGATACAAGCTTCAAGAGTAAGGGGGCTGCCACCCACCGGAGGTTCTGAAAGCAACAGAGACACCTCCTTCTCTACCTTTGCAATTCCAGTGAGAAGATTAAACTGCGACATCACTTAAGGGCCGGCTTGTTGACAGACTGTCTGTGTGACTCAGCCAACTCAACTTCCTGGGCCTGAAGAAAGAATACTTTTCTTTTTTTCTGTCCTCCACTCAGGTAGATAATTCACTTCCTTGAAACACGTCATCAGTGTGGAAAAGCTGTTTCTGAGTGGAACCTTTCTGACGTCTCTATTTGGGGGCAGTGTTTCTATAGCGCTACTGCTGATCCTTGATCCAGAATTGTAGGTCATGTTCTTGACCTGGGCCTCAATAACAAGATTGTGAAGAGACAGAAACCTGGGCCAGAGTCACCCTGGCTAGAACATTTGCAGTTGAATCTACAAGACACACTTTTCCATCAAGGTGGTGACACCCCCCGCAAGGCACTGAGTCTGGGGAGCCCCCTAGGGTTATCTCACTCCCTCGGAGTAATATGAATCTGAACGTACTCGGTCTGCCAGGTGTCCTTTGCCATGAAATAAAGGATTAGAGTTAAATAACAGAGTTTCACTGCACCCTGATGATTGAAATTTACATTTTAAATACGAGAGCAAACAGAAGTTGAGCCAAGAGGTAAAGGAACGCCACATGTGAGCACCAGGTGGTGGGGCTGTCCTTCGAATCCTCAAGGGCAGCCAGTGAGAGTAGACAGATCGTAAACGCCAACGCCGGACAGACCAGAGTGTGAACCTGGAGGGGCGGGGGTTGTTGTGAGACCTCCGGCACTCCTTGGGAATTTCTCTGAGCCTGAGTTCCCTCACCTATGTGAAAAATTCTTTGCTGTGACTGTCATGAGGCAAGGCGATATGAGTAGATGCCTCCAACCCTGCCCCAGAGTAAATAATCAATAAGCATTATTTTCCCTGCTTTCTTGGCATTCCAATGGACTCTGGCTGCTTCTTAGAATCCAGGCTCCTCCTGGGTTTTGGTATGGGTGAAATCTCTGCATATATATCTATCTGCAGACAGCATTATTTGAAGAAACCTCCCTTTTGCATGTTTCTTGCTCCCAGGACACCCAAGTATCCCAGGACAGTTTCCTCTCAGAGAAACCACACAGCCGTCAAACTGTTGCTTCTCCTTTCTCCTGCTGTGGTTAAAAAAAAAAAAAAAAAATCAGAAGAACACAGGTTTCTGGGCTTCCCTGGTGGTGCAGTGCTTAAGACTCTGCACTTCTGCTGCAGGGGGTGTGGGTTCCATCGCAAGTCAGGGATTGACTAAGAACCTCCAGACAAAAAAAAAAGAACAGACGTATCCCATGCATCCTCACAGGTAACCAGAGAAACAACAGTACTTTCTTCTGTTTTCCCTTTATCATCCTCCTCCCGCTCATCCATTTCTCTTGACTGTCCTCCTTCAAAGCTGTTGGTGTTGCTGCTCCCAGCCGAGGAGTAAGAGAGAACAGACACGTTCTGGTGTGTCCATGTGTGGCTGTCTCACCCAGCCTGCAGTCCCTGCTCCAGTTCCCTCTTCTGAAGCTTTCCTTCCCTCTCCCCAGATGATGAGCTCACACCACATTCCTCCTGTCCGCCAATCCCTCCTACTTCCCCAGCCCTCATAATGCCCATCACCAGTGGAGGCGACCATCCCTCACCAAGCCCATCCTATCATTCCATCCCCTGGTTGTTCACTTAGGAGAAGGTGTGGGTCTCAGCAAAACCATGAGATAAGAAAGTCAGTGATTCTGTACCCAATTCACAGGTGAGAATGTTGAGACTTAAAGAGTTGAAAGGACATAAATTAACCTGTAGTGAGTTGAATGGTGTCCCCCCCAAAAGATCTGTCCATATCCTGGGACCTGTGAATGTCCACTTTGCGGGGGAAAGGGTCTTTGCAGATATAATTAAGATTAAGGATCTGAGGGGAGATTATCCTAGATTTTCTGAGGGGCCCTAATTCCCATGACTATGTTCTTATAAGAGTGAGGTAGACGGAGATTACCCAGGAAGAAGGGAGGGCCATGTGACAAAGGAGGCGGAGACCTGAGTGATGTGGCTCAAGTTAAGGAACAGACACAGCCACCAGCAGCTGGAAGAAGCAGGAGAAAGAATGCCCCCAAGCCTCCGAAGGTCAGACATCTGGCCTGTGAGAGAATACATTTCCATTGTTTTAAGCCCCCAGTACTTTGGCCACCTGATAGGAACTGCCAACTCACTGGACAAGAACAATCCAACTAAAAACAGGCAGAAGATCCGAATAGACATTTTTTCAAAGAAGACATATAGATGTACCAATAGACATATGAAAAGGTGCTCAACATCACTAATTATCAGAGAAATGCAAATCAAAGCTACAATGAGATATCACTTCACACCTGTCAGATTGGCTATTATCAAAAAGACAAGAAATAACAAATATTGGCGAGGATGTAGAGAAAAGGGAACATTTGTGCACTGCTAGTGGGGATACTAATTGGTGTAGCCGCTGTGGAAAACAGTATAGAGGTTCTTCAAAATATTAAAAACAGAATGACCATCTGATCCAGCAACTCCACTTCTGGGTACCTATCCACAGAAAATGAAAATACTAACTGGAAAAGATCTATGCATCCCCGTGTTCATTGTAGTATTATTTACAATAGCCAAGATATGGAGACAATCTAAGGGTCTGTCAGTGGATGAATGAATAAAGAAAATGTCGATAGATATTAAATATATGGAATATGAAAAAGCGAAGTCGTTTGGCAGTGTCCAGCTCTTTGTGACCCCATGGACTGCAGCCTACCAGGATCCTCCATCCATGGGATTTTCCAGGCAAGAATACTGGAGTGGGTTGCCATTTCCTTCTCCAGGGGATCTTTCTGACCCAGGGATTGAACCTGGGTCTCCTGCATTGTAGGCAGACACTTTTCCATTTGAGACACCAAGGAAGTCCATATGGAATATACTTGTTCATAAAAAAGAATGAAATCCTGCCATTTGTGACAACCTGAAGTGGACCTAGAAAGTATTACACTAAGTGAAATAAGTCAGACAGAGAAAGACAAATACCATTGACTTCCCTTATACACAGAATCTAAAAAGAAACAGATGAACCTCATAGATGCTGAGAACAGACTGGTAGTAGCCAGAGATAGGAGATGCAGATGGGAAAAACGGGTGAAGGGAGTCAAAAAGTACAAACTTCCAGTTATAAAATAAACAAGTCATGGGGATGTAACGTACAGCATGGTGACTATCGTTAATAATGTTGCACTGAATATCTGAAATTTTCTAAGAGAATAGATCTTAATAGTTCCCATCACAAGAAAAAGGTTTTAATTATGTGCAATAACAAATGTTATCACATAGACTTATGGTTGGTGATCATTTTGCAATATACACAAATATTGAACCGTTGATATATACCTGAAACTAATATAATGTTACAGGTCAATTATACCTCAATTTTTTAAAAGAAGAGATTTACCATGGAAATTAACTCACAAGGTGATGGAAGTCAAGATGTCCCAAAATCTGCTCTCTGCAAGGTGGAGAGGCAGGAAATCTGATGGAATGATTCAGTGTGGATCCAAAAGCCTGGAAACCAGGGGAACCAGTGAGTGAACACCCTCCCAGATACACTCAGAAAAAAATGTCTTACCAGTTATTTGGGTATTCCTTAGCCTAGTCAAGACAGCACATAATTAATTATCACAGCATCCTCCATAATAAAATGAAAAGACATGTAAATAGAATGACTGCTTCATAGTAAGGACGCAATTAATGTCAGCTAGCACTGCTGGGGGTTTTAATTTTGCAACAATTATTTATTTGGGGCCTAATCATTCAACATTTTACAAACTACTCAAAAAGGGATCACAGAGGCCCCACACGTCTGAACCACCATTACAGGTAGTGAGTAATCAAGTGGCAGCCTCCCTCTCCATCACAGTAGCTTCAGGGGAAAGCCAGAGAGAATTGATCCAGCCTTAAAATGTCATATGAATCATGATGCCAAAATGATTTATGTCCACCTTAGAAGGTAGTTAATTCCATCCACCTCGACTGCCTGCCTTTGCTCTCCTCAGAGTCTGGAATTACATTTATTAACCAGAGAAGGGAACGGGATCCTGAGAATACTCAGTAACCTGCTGGGCTGGGAGGTGGTCTGAGACTCAGCGTACGTCTCCAGTTTCTCCCTGACATGGAGGTCTGGCCAGGGATCGTCCACAGAAAGGCCTTTGGGAACCACAGCATCACTGGGGGATAAGGACAGAGGAGGGGAGGAGATTGACTTAAAGAGCATCCAATTGTACAAACGCTGCCTAGACTGGTCACAGCTCCTTGGACAGAGAGCTACATCCAGCTGCGGAGTTCAAATAGAAGGGAAATTGACGAGAAGATGCTCAATGTTGCTAATTATTAAAGAAATGCAAACTGAAACTACAGTGAGGTATCACCAAAAACTCCCCAAATAATAAATGTTGGAGGGTGTGGAGAAAAGGGAACCTTCCTACACTGTTGGTGGAAATATAAATTGGTGCAGCCACTATGGAGAACAGTATGGAGGTTCCTTGTGTGATCTGCTGTGCTCAGTTGCGTCCAACTCTTTGCGACCCCATGGACTGCAGCCCACCAGGCTCCTCCATCCATGGGATTTTCTAGGCAAGAGTACTGGAGTGGCTTGCCATTGCCTTCTCCAAATGCAATATTACCCAGTCATAAAAAGAATGAAATAATGCCATTTATAGCAACGTGGATGGAACTAGAGATTATTTCCAAATCCTACCTAGAGAAACATATTCTAAGCACGTGTGTGTTAGTTGCATAGTCATGTCAAACTCTTTACAACCACATGGATTGGACCCCACCAAGCTCCTCTGTCCATGGAATTCTCCTAGCAAGAATACTGGAGTGGGTTGCCATTTCCTTCTCCAGGGGATCTTCCTGATCCAGGGATCGAACCCACGTCTGCCATGTTGCAGGCAGATTCTTTACCGTTTGAGCCTCCAGGGAAACCCTAATGGAATATTACCCAGTCATAAAAAGAATGGAATAATGACATTTATAGCAACATGAATGGAACTAGAGATTATCATATTAAGTGAAGTCAGACAGAGAAAAACAAATATAATATGATATTACTAATTTGTGGAACCTAAAAAAATAATACAAATGAACTTATTTACAGACTCACAGACATAAAAAACAAACTTATGACTACCAAAGAGGAATGGGAAGGGGAGGGATAAGTTAGGAGTCTGGAATTAACCTATATGCACATTACTGTATATAAAATAAATAAACAAGGTTGCACTGTATAGCACAGGGAACTATACTTAATATTTTCTAATAACTCATAATGTAAAAGAATCTGAAAAAGAACATATATGTATGTGTGTATATATATATATATACACAAACATATATATATAACTGAATCACTTTGCTATATACCTGAAACTAACACAGCATGGTAAATCAACTACACTTCAGTTTAAAAAAAGAGGAGTGATTGACTCTAACACCCATGTGTCAGGGTCATTCATAATTTCTGTTCTTCAGCTTTCCCTGCCACGAAATCTTTAATCCCTGACTTCTTCCTGTTTACTTGCTTCCCAGAACTATCCATTCATCTGCTCTCTAGGGAGTAATGAGTCCTCCCTCATCCACAATCATTCAAACAAGGCTGCAACCTTCCACGCATTTTCCAGAAGAAGCATCTTTTAAATTCATCTTAGAGGATGAGACCTTTCTCACTGTCATTTATCACTGTTGACATCTAAGACTGACTGAGCCAGGTGACCTGATTCCCGGTTGCAAACAGAAATAAATCTGAGGGCTCACAGTCCTTAATCTGCCAGGTCTCCTTCCCCAAAACTGTTCTTACCACAGTGTTATGAAGTTAAGGGCCCTGGCTCCTGAAGGTTCCTAAATACTTTAAAATATGTAAATGCTTTATTCTCTCAATTTTAAAAGGGCATGTAGGGACTTCTCTGGTATTCCAGTGGTTAAAAAAAGACTTCACCTACCAACTGAACCAGGGTATGGGTTCAATCCCTGGTCGGGGAGCTAAGATCCCGCATGCTTCGCAGCCAAGAAACCAAAAGCATAAAACACAAGTGATATTGTTACAAATTCAGTAAAGACTTTAAAAATGGTTCACATCAAAAAAAAAAAAAAGGAGAGGGGACATGTAAGGGGTCTGAGGTTGCCACACTAAAGTGGCTGTTAGGAAGCGAATAGTCCAGATTCTTTCTTAGCAACAGATCTGCAGGAACATTCTAAACTGATTATTTGGCTCAGGAGAATCATCACTTCAGCCAAAATTTTCTATTTCTTATCTCTACTTTTCTCAAGGCATGAGTTTCAAAAGGCAAACTACATGGGATTCATTCGTTACCAGTCAGGCTAGGCTCTCTCCAGGCTGACGTCAAGGCTGCACTTCTATGCACCTTTCCTTCCTAAGCCTACTTGAGCAGTCTTCAGACTAAACCCAACTAATTGGACTTGACTGGTCTGATGGTTGGATGGCATCATCAATTCGATGGACATGTGTTTGAGCAATTTCCGGGAGTTGGTGATGGACAGGGAAGCCTGGCGTGCTGTAGTCCGTGGGGTCGCAAAGAGTTGGATACAACTGAGCAACTGACTGTGTTCTGAACCTGTTCTTACAGCAAAAATTCTAATTGAGTAATTTGTTATGAAGAGATAACCAAAAACTGCATTTCAACAAATGTCCTAAAAGAAAATGGAAAACTACAGATGAAAACGCATTTATCCTCAATAGTAATCAAAGAACACATATATGATACGACAGCTTTTTAAATTACCAAGTATAAAAATAATAATACCCATAATAATACTGGGTAAAGTATAGAAAAGCAGGCATTTTCATATACTGCTCTTGAGAACAGAAGTTTTTGAAGAATACTTGCAACATAACAAAAATCTTAAAATATGCTTATTTTTGCCCCAGCAATCTCATGTCAAGGCATTTATCCTAGGATATGATTTTTAAAAATTAAACATTAGGCATAAAGACATTAAACTGTATTTATGATGGTAAAAAATAAGCCAAACAGATTATCCAATAATAGGACACTGGTTAAAATGAACAATGGAATAGTAATATGACAAAAAAAATTTATCACTAAAAAACAATACTTGAGGTTACTGATTACTAGTAATGATGTGCTAGCTTGTATTCAACTAACAATTCTACTGAAAATAATAAGAAATTCTATACAATTGAAAAAAAACTGGTTTTAACTTCCAGTTTTTGATCTAGTATGTAAGGAGCTCCATAACAAGAAAAAAGCTGAACAAACTGAAAATAAGTAGCTCTTCATATTAGAGAATTGAGGTTACAGGGAACACAGAGTCCCTCAGAATTGGAGAAACAGACAGGTGGACACAGAGAATTGGAATTTACCAGAGAATTCTAGGAGCAGAAACCTCCATGGGAACCAGTATTCAGGTAGAAAATCCTGAAATGTAATTGACAAATTGCTGGAGGCTCAGTGGAAGAAGCACAAGCTGGAATCAAGATTGCTGGGAGAAATACCAGTAACCTCAGATATGCAGATGACACTACCCTTATGGCAGAAAGTGAAGAGGAACTCAAAAGCCTCTTGATGAAAGTGAAAGAGGAGAGTGAAAAGGTTGGCTTGAAGCTCAACATTCAGAAAACAAAGATCATGGCATCTGGTCCCATCACTTCACGGGAAATAGATGGGAACACAGTGAAAACAGTGTCAGACTTTATTTTTGGGGGCTCCAAAATCACTGTGGATGCTGATTGCAGCCATGAAATTAAAAGACACTTACTCCTTGGAAGGAAAGTTATGACCAACCTAGATAGTATATTAAAAAGCAGAGACATTACTTTGCCAACAAAGGTCCATCTAGTCAAGGCTATGGTTTTCCCAGTGGTCATGTATGGATGTGAGAGTTGGACTGTGAAGAAAGCTGATCGCCGAAGAATTGATGCTTTTGAACTGTGGTGCTGGAGAAGACTCTTGAGAGTCTCTTGGACTGCAAGGAGATCCAACCAGTCCAGTGTAGACAAGTCAGAGAGATAAAATCTCCAGGGGAGGGAGGGTCATTCTAGGGTAGTCACCACACTTTTTTAAGTGTTACCTCCTGGAAATCTATCAGGTCCTCCCAAGGGAGATCAGAAGAAAGTTCCCTCATGCTCCTGGCAGGGAAGGGGGAAGAGTAGTCACATTGAAACACACCTAGAGCATTCTGTTCTTTGTAACAATGTCGGCTTTCAACAGACTGTCTTTTCAGAGTCTAACCAACTGAGATTCTCCCAGAGCCTAACCATCCATGGGAAAGGAAACACCCAGTTCCAGCCTCTGGCCTTTCACCTGGTAGAAAGGAAATACCCAACTCCATCCTCCTGCCTCTAGCTTTCCTGCTCACCTACGTGTACGAGTTGGAGGTAGGGAACAAACTAAAAAGCACTTGTAAAGGTGGCAGCCCAGGAGCACATGCTCACTAAAACCTGAGACCTCACTGTAGGATTATAGAATGCTCTCACTCCCCCAACACCTTATACCACATCAAGAGGAGTCCTGCTGACAACAGGGCAGTGCAACTGAAAGAACCACACATCTCAGAGCTTAGTTAAGGAGAAGTCTCTAGGAAAAAGCAATGAGGGAAACAAAAACAAAGACACCAGAGGAAATCTGATCCCCCAACACCCACAACTACAGTAAACAATAAACATGACCGAAGCCCCAGCTAGCTAATCATAAAAACTCACACTAAAGTACTATTTATCTCAGTTCCTTTAACCCTGTATATCATGTCCAGCTACCTAAAGAAAATTATAAGACATACTCAGAGGTGAAAAAAAAAACACACACACAGTTTGAAGACACAGAGCAAGCATCAGAACCAGATGCGAACATGACAAGAATCTTGGAAATAGCAGATTGTGAATTTAAAACAACTATGATGAACATGCGAAGAGCTTCAGTGGAAAAAAGGGATGAGTGCAAGAATGGATGGGTAATATAAGCACAGGAATGGATGATCCGAGAAAGAGTTGTAAGGAAATGCTAGAAATCAGAAACACAGAAGTGAAGGAAAAAGGGTGAAAACAGATGTGGTTATATTAATATCAAAGCAGATGTCAAGCTATGAAATATTATTAGAGATAAAGCTGATTACTTCTAAGTGATAAGAAGTCATTTCATGAAAAAGACAAAACAACTATAAATCATATGCTCCTAATGACAGAGACTCAAGAATAAAATTGGCAGAACTAAATGGAGAAATAACAAATCCACAGTCATGACTGGAGTTTTTAACACTCCTGTCTCAGTAAATTGATAGTAGAGAAACTCAACAAGGATTTAGAAGATTGGAACAATTATACGAGACCAAATGGGTCTTACTGATGTTTATAGAATATTATACCAAACAAATCCAGAATACACAATCCTTTCAAATGCACACAGAACATTCATCAAGCTAGACCATAAAACAATTTTGAGTACTTAAAATATACAGAATATATGCTTTAAATGCACGTTGATAACTGTAAGTTAAAAAATGACAGAAACATAGCTTGAAAATCTTCCCACTTTACTTATAAATTAAGCAGAACACTCCTAAATAATCCATGGGTCAAAAAAGAAATCACCAGTGACATCAGAAAATATTTATAACTCAATGGTAATAAAAAATAAATCACTTTGTAGGACGGAGCTGAGACAAGGCTTAGAGGGAAACTATAGTTTTAAATGTTTACATTAGAAAATAAAAGTTTAAAAATCAATTATTTTCACTTTAAAAAGTTAAAAGATTAAAAATAAGCTTAAGGAAATTAAGAGCAAAAGTCAACACAACAAAAAACAAACTATAAAAAAAGAGCCTCTGAGAAACTGTCAAGAGTCTAGAAAAGCCTAAAAAGATATGACAACTAAATGTTGGTGGTATTCTGGATTGGATCCTGAAACAGAAAATGGATATTAGGTGAAAACTAAGGGAATGTGAATAAATAATGGACATTAGTTAATAATAATAATTTACATATACTGGTTCATTAGCTATGAGAAACATACCCTAGCAGTGCAAGTTGTTAACAGAGAAACTGGGTGTCATGTATATAGGTATTCTCTGTTATATCCTTGCAACTTTTCTATTAACCTAAAACTCTCCTTCTCAATTCATATTATGAAACCAGCATAAGCCTGATCCTAAAACCTGAAATGGACATTACAAGAAAAGAAGATTATAAACCAATACTATTTGCGAGATATACATAAGAAGAAGAATAGAAATTGACTATTTAGTTCAGAAATGCAAGACTGATTCAATGACCAAAAATCAATTTCTCACCACACTGACAAAATAAAGGAGAAAATCATATGATCATTGCAACTGGTCCAGAAAAAGCATTTAACAAATCTAACATTCATTCCTAACAAAAACTCTTAGCCAACTAGAAATAGAAGGAATTTTCTTTTTCTGTTAAAAGGCATCTATGAAAAGCCCACAGCTAACATCCTACTTGCTGGTGAAATAGTAAATGCTTCTCTAAAGACCAGAAATAAGTTTGGGATACATTTTAAAATTCATGAGCTATTTATACTTTTTCAAGTATTTCTATATCCAGAAAAAGTTTCAATGTAACTTAACATTTATTGAATACTTACTAGGTGCAAAACAGCTGCCAGGTGTTGGCAATTCTTTTAATGGTAAAAGTCCATCTGTCAAGGGATTTTAAAATAAATGTAAAAGACAGATATTCGGTAAAAGTAACTAAAATCAATTCAGTATATGTTGGAGGTCCAAGAGAAGCAAAAGATAATAAATAGCCCAGGCTTTCAGAATCCAGTTCTATAGGATAGAGAATAACATATTAAGTAATTTAAATTTTATTTTATAGGCTATGGGGCTTTCTCAGCTCGTTTTAGGTTTTTGAGCAAAAGAATGATATAACCTGCATCATCAAAAGCACATTTTGCAAATATTTCAGTATGTCTGGGGCTCTGTGCTTTGACGAACATTTTACTACAAAGCAATTGATAACCAGAGAGGTGACTGATTTTCTCAAAGCTACTGATCAAATAAATAGGAAGAAAGCATGGGAAATGAGAGTGAATATGAAACAGGATACGGACTTCCTTCAGCTTTTAGGATGTCTACCATCCCAACTATTGGTTAGGTATCCTAAAGAGTAGAAAAATGAAAACAGGAGTCACTTTTGTTTTTATGTTTGACAGTTCAGTACATCAGAAACATCCAACACTGAATGTCTGTGTTCAGACGATGATAACCAGGGAAGGATAAAATAACTGGAGGAACGGGGGAAAGAGTTAAAATTGGCTACAAGGAACAGATGGTCTTCTCTACTGCATTCCCACCTTCCTTTCTCTCTTCCCTACACCCACTTGCCCGCCATCCAAGTGCGCACACGCTCACACACACGTGCATGCACACACACACACGCACAATTTGTGAGCTCCCCACTGCTGCCATTAGTACTGACAACTAATCCACTGATAGAGAAATCTGTCTTCTTCCCATTTTCAGTGGATAACTGGAAGGCATGAGTATAAGCAGATGTAGAAATTAATCATTATTTGAGGAAAAACAGATGAGATGCTGATAGCAAGCTGATGATAATGAGCAGTGAGAAAGAAAAGGCTTCCAAGGATCTCACCAGACAGATTTCAGAAGCATGAGACTCCTTGTAAATGGTGAATCCTACTGTCATCAGGAGAGTGGGGTCAGATCAATCCAGGGGACAACATGCTGATTCTTAAGAAGCACACGATTCTTGAATGATTGTCCCTACCACATTTAATGCAGCAGAGAGAAAGCAAGACAGACTGGAAAAGTTTGGGGGGTGAGTCCACGCAGAGGGCAGAATCTTAGTCCCCGAGGAAAACAGTCAAAGGATTCTGTATGGTGACACATCCACCTAATTTGCCTAGAACTGTCCCAATTTTAGTGATGAAAACCCCACGTCCTAGGAAATCCTTCAGTCTCAGACAAACCAGGACAGTTGGTCATCCTGGCTCGGGAAGGCTCTTTAACCCTAAGAACTGGAGGTCAAGATTTTAGGCGATAGGTCACATGCTGTACGGCCTCAAAGCCCCAGATACTGTCCATCTACATGATCATAGAAAAGTGTAGATGCCACACCCCTCCTCCGGAGCCAACCCCACTGACATGGAGCCCATGCTGTCCAGACTGTTGAGGGTGTGCTATTCAAGGCAGAGCAATGTGCTATGCTCCCCTCACAGTGGTCAAATCTACTGTTTCTCCTCTTTTTTAAACATTTTATATTTGGGTATAGCTGATTAACAATGTTGTAACAGTTTCAGATGAACAGCAAAGGGACTCAGCCATACATAGACATGTATCCATTCTCCCCCAAACTCCCCTTCCATCCAGGCTGCCACATGACATTGAGCAGAGTTCCCTGGGCTCTACAGCAGGACCTTGTTGGTTTCCACTTTAAATACAGCAGTGTGTACATGTCCATCCCAAACTCCCTGACTATCCCTTCCTTCCCTCCTTCCCCCACTGGCAACCACAGTCTACTGCTTCCTCTTGATTTACTATGGCAGCCTATCCTCTGAGAAAGAGGTTGCATAAGACTCCTCTCAAAGAGCACCAAACACCATCCGAGAAGCTTTTCTGGGGTTCAGCAGATTCGTGAATACGCCTAGGGCTATGTGCTTCAGGGTGATGACACCAGCTGAACATTTACTGTGCTCTGCAATCTAGGGCCATGGTTTACAATGTTGGCTGCACATTGTAACAACCTGTAGTAGCTTCCTAGATCTGCTGTAACAAAGTATGACACTGGACAGCTATAAACGACTATGCATGCTCTCACAGTTCTGGAGGCTAGAAGTCAAATTCTAGGGGACTAAGATTCTGCCCTCTGCGTAGACTGACCCCCAAACTTTTCCAATCTGTCTTGCTTTCTCTCTGCTGCATTAAATGTGGTAGGGACAATCATTCAAGTTCTGGAGGCTAGAAGTCACCTGGGACTTCTCTGGTGACACAGTGGATAAGAATCTGCCTACTAAGGCAGGAGACATGGGTTCAGTCCCTGGTCTGGGAAGATCCCACATACTGTGGAGCAACGAAGCCTGTGTGCCACAACCACCAAGCCTGTGCTCTAGAGCCCAGGAGCCCCAACTGCTGATGTCCACATGCCCTAAAGCCTGAGCTCCACAACTAGGGAATAGCCCCCACTCGCCGCAACTAGAGAAAAGCCCACGCAGCAACAAAAATCCAGCACGGCCAAAAATAAATAAATAAAATTATTTTTAAAATGTTTTTCTGGAGGGTTCTGAATGAGAGTCTGTTCCATGCCCTTCCCCTAGCTTCTGACAGCTGGAGGTAATCCGTGGCATTCCTTGGCACATACAGATGCATGACTTCAACTCTACTTCCCTGGTTACGTATGTGGCACTGCTCCTGTGACTCATCACATCATTTTGTCTCTGTGGACATGCATCTTTGTGCCTCTTCTCTTCTTATGAGCACATCGGTCATATTGGTTTGAAGGCTCACACTCACGCCAGTATACCCTCATCTTAACTAATGACATCCGCAGGGACCCTATTTACAAATATTGTCACATTCTGAGGTTCCGGGAAGAACATGAATTTGGGAGGCGACACAATTCAACCCAGTAAATACTGAAGGACGTTTTTATAATACAGTTAGAACCATCCCAATCCCTGGGAATGGGACCCAGGCATCAGTGTTCTTTAAAGATCTCCAGGTAAATCCACTGTGCTACTAAGTTTGAGAACCACTGCTCTAGGGAGGTTACAGGTCCCTCTTTACACGAGTCTTCAGAAAGTTAGGTTGAGTTTCCTTCACCAAAATCTTTAGCTCCCATCACCTAATCCTAATGCCTCAGTCTTTTTTTTTATTTGTAGATGGATGAATAAGCTTACCTTCAAGTCTCATCCCCAAATCACTTAAGAAGTCTGTATCTGGTTAAATATGTCTAACTCCAATCACTTCTTTTTTTTTTTATTGGAGGTTAATTACTTTACAATATTATATTGGTTGCTTCTGCCATACATTGACATGAATCCGCCCCGGATGTACATGTGTTCCCCCTCCTGAACCCCCCTCCCACCTCCCTCCTCTCTATATCCCCTCTCTGGGTCATCCCCGTGCACCAGCCCCGAGCATCCTGTATCTTTGTTCCGCGTTCCCTCAGAACTCTGTATTAAGTTGGGATGATATTAATTTCACTCACTTATGTGTCGCCTTTTAATTTTTAAATTTTTAATTAATTAACATTTTAATTTTTTGTGTTCTATTTGCATGCTTAATCCCAAATTTTCTGTATCTTTGATATTCTCTCCCATGCTATTCAGCCCATAAATGCCACTTGTCCTCTCTCTCTCACACACACACACACAAACATGCTCTGACACACGCGAGTTACTGTTGGTGCTTCTTAAATGCTGCTGAGAATGCACATTCTGCGAACTACAGTCAGATGAGAACATGTAACCAAATCTCACACATTACTGTTTTAATGAAGGTAAATTTTGTTGAAAATCATTCATGTGCTTTTTTCTTCTAGTTTTCTGTAGATGCTGTCATCATCCTAGAATTGCACAAGGCCCCAGGAGGCTCCCAAGCTACACAAAAGGCAGAATCTTTAACAAAAGAATGCAAAAAGAATGGCAAGAATAATTTTCATTTCATGGCTTTCAGAAACCAGGTTACACAGCAAAACAGTAGGCTTGAGGCCAGGCTTTTGTCTTGAAAGCAGATTTTCCCCTTTCCACCCCATCCCCTTAACCCCTCTGTGCTCTCACTTTAATTATCAAGAACGAAGGCTGGATGTCACTAATGCGTAAAAGCACACTGTCACTTGGATTCTATGCCCCTCTACCCAGGGCTCAGAGTAAGGAATCTGCCTGCAATGTGGGAGACCCAGGATCCATCCCTGGGTCGGGAAGATCCCTTGGAGAAGGGAATGGGAACCCACTCCAGTATTCTTGCCTGGAGAATTCCATGGACAGAGGAGCCTAGAGGGCTACAGTCCATGGGGCCGCAGAGAGTCAGACACGACTGAGCGACTAACACCTTATATTCACCCAGGCAGGAAAGCCAATGCGTGCTACCCCCACAGCAGAGGAGACTGTCGTACAGCAGAGCAGAGTGGACCAAGGATCCGTCCCTTTCCAGCCTGGAAGGTGGGAGAAGGGGAGGGCAGGAGGGCAGAGCTGTTTGACATAGGTCTCACTTCCTTCTCTGAACTTTGGCACAGAAAAAGCAAACCAGGCGGAGTAGGAGGCATGGCCCTGGCTCCCTACATGGATTTCTAGAAAAAAAAAAACAGTCTCAACTGCCTGCACCAGCCTCGGGCCAGGCCACATCAGTGTGGCCACACAGCAAGCAGGGAGTAAGGGGGGGCCTCCTGTTTCACTCTCTCAAGCCAGCTTCCCTTCCAGCAGGGCACTGAGGGCATGCTGACCGACAGGGCCTGCCAAGGGCCTGTGTGTGATGACCAGAGCCATCGAGGGTCAAAGGTCAGCCAGGGACCCAGCCCCTAGCCAGGCCCAGGTTACACCAGCCACATTCAAGGCGTGACACCGGAAGCAGGGGAGCCCAAGCAGAGTCAGCAACCTAAGAACACAGCCCCAGTAGCCAAGGACCCGCTCCTCCCCTCGCCCAGGAGGTCCTAAGAGCCACGGCCCCTCGCTCAGACACTGAATGCCTCGCCTTACACCAGATGCCATTTTTGGGGGGGAGAGAAGCAGGAGGAAGATGCAGGCAATCTGAGATTCAAAGCGTTTTTTCCTAGAAAGGCTGAGCATTCCTTGAAGGCTCTGTTTAAATGCTCAAATCAGACATTCACTCAAACCAAATTAAACATTTAGTTATTTTTTTTCCACTGTGGGGTGGGGAGTGAGGGAATCGTGAATTAAATGAAAACAGCTATAAACAAAATACAGAAATCACGTTGCCTCTTCCTATCCAAGCTGCAGTGAGTGTCAAGATTTTTCAAAGCCATTACACCAGCCTGCCATTTCCTGACAGGCCAACAGTTCTGGATTAATTTCTGAAGCTGCAAAATACCCAGACAACAATGAGGACAGAAATTCTTCTCCAAACTACAGAGCAGTGAGTTACCTAGCAATGGGTCACTGATTTATCGCACCGGCTGTATATAAATTAAATTTTAAAATGCAAATTGATTTCATTTCCAGTTACTAAATATCCAGGTGGCTTGCTGCATTAATTACAATTGACGTGGAGGTTAATAATTTCACCCTCTGATCTCTACCTCTTTCAAAGTGAATGCCTTGCTAGTCCTGCTGATCACATTGTGGGGGGTGGGGGGGTAGGGGAGCGTGGGAGTGGATCAGGAAGCAAGGGCCTGATGAATCATGCAGGAGAGGAACTGTTCAAAGCATCCTCCCCTCACGCCTGAGCAGGGTATATTACCATGCTGGCAGCCAGCAGCAGGTGCATTGGAGGGCTACAGCTGGGCAAGGCGACAATCGGTGAAGCCCCATCACCTGCACAGGGACCCTCTCTGTCCTCAGCATCCAGTGAAATCCCAAGGCGGGCTGCATCCCTGGGAAAGAGCCAATAACTGCCCACTCCCAAGAAGCTCAGGCAGAACGAAGCTCCAGCCACAGGCTAACAAGCTCTCCTAAGATGGATTTAGTAGCACCGCCATCGGGCAAAACCGGGCACCAATAATCTGAGTTCCTGCTGACTTTAGATTCTTGCTAGACAGACAGGTCCTGGGCTTATTAAATTTCTAGGAAAAGGAAATCATCAGATCCCCTCATCAGAAAGTCCCAGGATATGAGACTCTGGCTCTAAGCTGCCACTCAGATGCTCTTCTAAACAGAACATATGGGGTTAAATGCATTTTCTTTTTCACTCCCTCCGCAGGCAGAGCTGTATTTGGCAAGTGGTTTGAAGGTGAGGTTGCAGAAACCACTTGTGAAAATTAGGTGAGAAAATATCTTCCTTCATCAGCTGCCAAGTGCTGTTGAGTCCTCTTCCAAATGTCCTTTTTTGTGGACTAAGTACCAAACATTTGACTGAAATCTCCTAATTCCAAAGACCAAAGCTAGTTGGCAGATACTAAGATATGGATTCGAATGCCACCGGTGACAGGCAGAGCACTGTGGCAGCTCCATGAGATGCAAGCCTTGTTCACAGTCCCCACTCAGCTCAGGTTCTGAATGTTCTCATCAGTGTCAAAAACCACCCCAGGAACTTGAAACAATGTCATAAATGATGATCAGAATCCCAGGTTCGTCCAAGTCGCCCACAGTATTGAGGAACTATCTGTGGCTTGCTGAGCTCACTTTAGTGTGTTAAGTTTCTGCTCAGTTCTTTCTAACTATACTACCCTGGATGAGTTGCTTCTCTTAAGTCGTAAACTAATAATCATGTTTGACACCCAAAAGGCCTCCTTCCATTCAATGAACCATGTGTCAAGAACTGCAGGAGGAGCTGAGGGTTCAAAGCACAAAGACTGGCCCACTGGCCTGGTTCTTTTGCCTCTAGCTGGGTACTCTCAGGAAGGTTTCCCCACCTTAAATTAGTAACTCAAGCAGGTTCTAGAGTCAAACTAACCTGGATAAATTCCAACTGCTCCATTTACTAGTTATCAAGTTTAAGTTACTGCCATTTCCTTACTGGTTTAAAAAAAAGTATTCATAAAAGCAGTATCATAAAGTTGTTATGAGTATTAAATGCTAATATGCACACTACCTGGAATCGAGGACTCAATTCAGGAGGTTATATTTTTATTGTTGCTTTTAATAAGAAAGCAGCATATGGTAAGGAGAATACTTAACTGGCACCATAAACAGTACTTAGTAGATGCTAAGTAATTATTTTCTTCCATCAGCAAGAACCTTCAAGAAGCAAGGACTACAACTCTTTAAGAGAGAATTAAAATGAAACGTGATAAATATAAGCACGGGGCAATAAAGTGCTATGGGACACAAGGAAAGGCTGATTCTATCCGGAAGAAAGTAAAAGACTTCAAGAAAGAGGTGACGCTAGATTGAGGAAAGTCTGATTAGGATCACAGAGAGTGTAGGAGAAGAGAAACTTTTCCTCTACCCTGTTATGTTCAGTGACTAGGGCCAGTGAATGAAAGTAACAGAAGTCAGCTTACCAAGAGAAAAGATTTATTTCATATACACAAGGAGGGCGGCTCACAGAAAAGGCAGGAAACTCCAAGAAGCAGTTTGGCATATGAGCTTGCTGCTGCTGCTGCTAAGTCACTTCAGGCGTGTCCGACTCTGTGTGACCCCATAGACGGAAGCCCACCAGGGCTCCCCCGTCCCTGGGATTCTCCAGGCAGTGACCCTTTTAACAAAGAGCAATACTGTGGAGAAATGACACGAGAAAGGAGTTTGATCTTCTTAGGGACAGTAAATTGTTGGAAGGTAAATATATAAGGGAAACTGATGGGAGATAAGGGTTACTTAGTAAGGTGTATAAGTAAGAAACAAGTCTGTAGAACAAATCTTACTAAATCTTACTAAAATATTAAATATTGAGGCTTCCCTGGTGGCTCAGATGGTAAAGAATCTACCTGCAATGCGGGAGACCTGGGTTCGATCCCTGGATTGGAAGATCCCCTGGAGAAGGGAACGGCTACCCACTCCAGTATTCTGACATGGAGAATTCCATGGACAGAGGAGCCTGGCAAGCTACAGTCCATGGGGCCACAAAGAGTCGGACACAACTGAGTAACTTTCACTTTGGGCTTCCCTGGTAGCTCAGATGGTAAAGAATACACCTGCAATGCAGGAGACCCCAGTTTGATTCCTGAGTTGGGAAGATCCCCTGGAGAAGGGATAGGCTACCCACTCCAGTATTCTTGGGCTTCCCTGGTGGCTCAGCTGGTAAAGAATCCACCTACAATGTGGGAGACTTGGAAACTCCAAGAAGCGGTTTGGCCTATGAGCTTATATACCCTTTTAACAAAGAGCAATATTGTAGAGAAATGACAAGAGAAAGGAGTTTGATCTTCTTAGAGACAGTAAATTGTGGGAAGGTAAATATATAAGGGAAACTGATGGGAGATAAGGGTTATTTAGTAAGATTTATATGTAAGACACAAGTCTGTAGAACATACCTTACTACATCTCACTAAATCTTACTAAAATCTAAAATATTAAAAATGAAATTTACATATCACTTATCTTTAGTAACAAGAGTTTGATCATCTCTGGTGATTGCGTCATTCTCTTCTTCCTGGTACAGGAGACAGGAGGGGCACACTTTCAGAAAGGGAAATATATGCCCTGCTTTTGGGTAGAAAGAAAAGCATAGAATTTCTTCTATGTCTTCTGTTTCTTAAATGCCTTCAGCTCAAAATAATCTTTATTCCAAAGTGGCTTATTGGGTCTGTAAATATATACATATATATTATATATAAATATATTATATATATATATAATATATATATGCTAAGTCGCTTCAGTCATGTTCAATTCTGTGCAATCCCACAGACTACAGCCCACCAGGCTCCTCTGTCCATGGGATTCTCCAGGCAAGAATACTGGAGGGGATTGCCATGGCCTTCTCCAGGGGATCTTCCCAATCCAAGGATCAAACCTGTGTCTCTTGAGCTGCACTGGCAGATGGGTTCTTTACCACTAGCGCCACCCGGGAAGCCCTTATTGGGAGGGTGGCATATTCTGATCCCCCCAAGAGCAAGGTCATTTCAGACAAAGGAAGAGTTTAAGCAAAGGCTTGGAACTCGAACTGCATGCAGCATGTGTGGGGATAATGACAATTTTGATATGGTGAGAACCTCAGGCATGTGAGTGGAAGATCCAAGGATGAATCATTACCAGAAAAGAAGTTAAAAAGGCAGATATAGGTAGGCATCAAATTGTCCTGGGCTTTGGACGCCATGCTGAGAGTTCAGGGTTCACCTTTGGGTCAGTGTTTCTCAAGATGGAACCCACAGATGGTCTACATTAGAATAACCTAGAATGTTCACTAGAAAAGCAGGTCCCTGAGCTCCACTCCAAATTTAACAAGTCATAGTCTCTGGGAGAGATGCCTGGGGATCTGCACATTTCACAAGGTGGGCAAACTGAAGTTTGAGGACCACTGGTACAGACAGCGGGACCCTGCAAAGACTAAAGGTTACAGCGGAAGGTTCCAGTAAAAACTGTAACTTAGAAATAGACAGCTCTGTGGACGATGTCTTGGACAGACCTGGAGACAGGAAAACAAGCAAACCCAGAGGACTAAAACAGAACATAGGCAGTGAGGGCTGAGGGCCAAAACACAAGGCACCCCTGTAAGGAGGGTCAAAACACAAGGCACCCCTGTAAGGAGGGGGTGGCCAGCTAAGGGGAGACTGTGAGGCCTTTCCGAAGAAAGTGAAAGAGCAAACGAGTATAGCTAGACATCGAACAGGGATGGACAATCAGCGGACAGATCTTCAGAGGCTGTTAAGATCTGTCAGAGACACTGCTTCCCGGGAAGTTAGATGTGGGCCAGGGACAAGATATTATCTTCTTTTGAGGAATGGAAGCCACCAATGGCTGTCGCAACAAAACTTTGCTGTCTTTATCTGACCAGCAAGGAATCCATTAGAAACCCCACCAAATGGATGTGTCCCTCACTGTATGAACTAGAAAAAGGAATGAGAACAGAATGGGAAAAGTTCATTTTGTCCTGTAACATATATATTATTCCTAACCCCGGGAACAGCCAGGCTACAGAAATAGAAAAATATTAGGGGAAAAAATGGAAACTGGGAAAAATAATATATAAAAATAAAGATATTCTTTCAAAAGTAAGGCGATCTGAGACAGAAGCTAGAGAGAGCAGAACTTTGAGATAAAGCAGCTCTTTCGTAGTTCCACTTCCGTTCTTCCTGAATTCTCCTCACCACTTTTTCCAGCCATCCAGCTCTGCACATGTATTTCATTAGAATATGAATGAGGAGCCCTTTGGGAGAATTTTATGCTGTCATGGCAACGGTCGCCATGGAAACTGTTAATTAATTGGATGCTGATGAAGTAGAAGAAGGAAAAAAAAGCCAACCAGAACGGATACAACTCTAGAGGCAGTCATGGTGTATAGTAATTATATCAATTTCATTCAGCAAAGGCATGTCGCAGGTCAGAAATGCAAATATCGCCTCCGCAGCCACCACCTACTCGGAGAGGCCGGCTTTCAGATCAGACACATGTGAATGGGTGACTAGAGCCCTGACAATGCAAAACAAAACAAACAAACAGACACACACACAAAAAAACCCACATATGGCTGCCCCAGCCTGGGCAGATTCCCCAGGGAGATAAACTCATTCTAACACCAAGCGGGTTGACCCTACTGAGAGTGGCCACAGGCAGCAACTATAACGCATGATAATTGTTGCCTTCACGCCTTCTTTACAGCAAATGATACCAACCAGGCAGGAAAACAATGACATATGACCCTGCGAAGTTGTTCGGCTACGAAGTGTCTTCTGATGGACGGGTGAGGAAGTTTGGTTTGTCACCACCATCTGAAGATGGCACTATGGTTCCTATATACACACAGACGGCTCACAGTTCAGAAAGAACACTGATCTGAGTGGGGGAGAGGAGGGTCAGCATAGGAGAGACCCAGAAAGAAGCTCCAGAAAGAAAGTCAGCGTTCTCTGAAGAAAGCAAAGTGGAGACCAGAGAGTGGGGTGGGGGGGGGCAATTGCTTTGGTGCAAACATTTCTCCGCTACTGTCCTCCAGCTTCACCCCACCTCAAGCCTGTTTCCTCAATTACCCAAATTATATGCAGACCCCAGGGAACTGGGGATTTGATTTCCTTGTATGTTTTTCCTAGAATTTTCCATTTCATTTGCTTGTTGAGGTTAAACCAGGGGAAGTAGTTAGGAAACGCTGAGCATAGCTTAGAAGCCCTCCCACTGCACTCCCTCCTTCCTGGCCCTTACCAAGAAACCTCGGCAAACAGGACCCAAGGCAGTGACCTTGATATCCCCACGCAAGCACAGACACCGCCCCCAACTCCAGATTCTGTGGGGCTTTCTACAGACCTTCCCTGTGACCAGTAGTTACAAGTTTTGTAAGTGTTTGGAAATGGGGTTCTGAAAGCAACTCCTTGAGCTGCAAATTCAGCCACAAACTGGCACAGTGAAAGTAGAAGCCCTCCCCCCATGTCATTTCCCTGTTTCAACAATAATCTGAGAAACCCACACCCTTCTCACAATCGCATCAGTCTCAAAAAGTGCAACCCACTCCTGCTGTCACTCATATCATTGTTATTATTCTACACAAGCATATCATTGTGCAGAACACTGGGCCAGGTGTCAGCCAGACGGGTACTTGACCTCTGCCCTCAAAAACCTGACAAAGACCAAAATGACCTAATTCACACTTTCTAGCCATAAAGATTTTTTTGGGGGGGGCGGGGGCGGGGGAGCAGTGGGGAGGAAGACATCTATGTAAGCCACTCTCAGAGGCTTACACCAAAATTCTAAGCCACAAGAGTACATTCCAACATCCTACTTGTTATCAGCACCTGCATCACACTATGTACAAAGCTAATATCTTCAATCTGAGCTGAGAACAAAGCACACATGGTCATCTAAAGGAGGGGCACCTTTTCATGTACTCAGGCAGCCATTCCTAGGGAGTAAATCTCCCCTTTTTTCCAGGGAGCCAATTACTGTTTTCGCTGCTAGCACTGAAGACAGGGTGGAGGAAGGGAGAAAGAAGAAAGGAACGCTTGAATCGATGCTCTGCTTCCAATAATAATCCAGGCCATCTGGTCTGACTTTCCTGCCTTACCGACAAATACCCAAAGCACCTAGGAGAAGGAACACAAAAAACCAGATTCGTCTGTGATAATATCCATAATATACGTAATTTGTGGCTTAAATGATTAACTGAAAAAGTCAATTCAGTCTGTGATAAAGGAAACCATAAATGCCCCCTTGACCTCTGGAATATTTAAAATTGCTGTGAAGATTACCTCATTCTTGTTTCAGAAATCATTAAGGTTTCACCATACAATTTGCAGAATGTCAGGGTTGCTAAGTGGCCATAAAAACTCCGGTAGACCCAGGAAGGGGATTGAATTGGAATGCGAGTGAACGTGGCTGCAGGCACCTCTGCTCTATCGGCAGGGAAATCATTTCACAAAATAATCAGAACGCAAGGACAATGCATTCCAGGTTTTCATAGCAAAAGATTTCATCTCCTTTAAAACTGGTTATGTAGGATGTGTTCAAAAGGGGGCACCTTGCAGAGCCTTTCCTTTTATTAATATCACTGTGATTAATTCAGATGGAACCATTTTTGAATGTCGGAAAAAGGCCAAGTGGCCCTATTAATTGGTAATGATCATAGAATGGTTTAAGTGTCCATATCCCTTTATAGCATCCTCAGGTCAGCACATTTATGGAAGGTCAGGGGGAAACTGATTTCTTTCACTTCCTCCCAGTCAAGTGCAAATATACACAAAGATATGAAGAGAGAAAAAAATGAGGACTGATGGGTTTTGTTTTTTAAGGGTTTTTTTTTTTCATTTCAAGACTGCTTTAAAATATATTGCATATATGAAATCATATACATATATCATTATTGATATATGCTATCAAAAAATCAAGGTTCTAATTCCATATAAAATATAACTCACTAAAGCAATCTATTTCTTCTGAATATATGCATTCAACGTTTCTCAGCACTTCTACCCTAGAAGTCAGAAGACCTAAGCTCGAAACCTGGTCCTACTTCCAATCTCACACAAGACTAGTTAAGCTTCAGTTTCCACACCTCTCAAGGAGGTACAATAGACAATTTACGTGGTGTTTAGAAATTCAAAGGAGATCATATTGGAGAAGGGCACGGCAACCCACTCCAGGATTCATGCCTGGAGAATTCCATGGACAGAGGAACCTGGAGGGCTACAGTTCATGGTGTTGCAAAGAGTCAGACACTACCGAGTGACTAACACACACACACACACACACACACACGTGCAGCTGCACTGTGTAAATGCGGGGGCTAAGCCCAGCAGGACAGAGCACAGTCCCTGCCTGCAAGCAGCTTACAATCTAATGTGACATTCCTTTGTTGATCATTTTTCTTACCTACTGCTCTGTGAACTGCACCCTCAAATTGCTTTCCTCTAATGCTAAATGTTGGCACGATCATGGCATTACCTTGAAGAAATCGCTAAGACAGAGAATCTCTCAAGTTCAGCCTTGTCCCTTTGCTGAAACTTTTCACTCCACGTGATCCAACAGTAGGTTCTGAATCATCCCTTTCCCTTCACCGACCTCTTCAACACTCCCCTCCGTTACCCACATATAAAAATACTCCCTCCTCTGAAAGCCACGCTTCCCAGTTCTGTCACCTTTGACCCTTTCTTGCACGCTCCTCACAGACCACCCGGTCACCCCTGATTCACCTGAGAACTTCAGTATCTTTCTCCTGGTCTTTCTCTCCTGTCCTGGTCCTGTCATCATCCTACAGTACCAGTGTATGAGAGAATGACCCCAGCTAATAGCCTGGCTGCAAAGCTCCTCGGCCTCTCGAACTCAGTGAGATTCGCCCACCATCGAATCTCACAGTGAGATTCTCACCCGCTATCGCAGCCATTCCTTGGGTCTTCTTGTCATGGGAACACAAAGACCAGCATGCCCACGTCTGCCCCAGACCACCACTCCTTCCAGCCCCCTTATCCCCTCAGGTCCATCTTCCTCCTTGTTACTATATCCGACGACGACCTTCAGTTCTCAGCTCTTCTCTTGTCCGCCCGTCCATCACCTGTCTTACGATTTCTCATCCCTTCTTATCCAACCTACTTTCCATAAAGCACCTCTTCAGTTCCTTTTGCCAAAAGGCTCAGCTCACTTGAACTCCTTCATGACGTCCCCTCGCTGCTGAGGAATCCTGCAGGAAGGCGTATGGAGTGTCAGATGATGCCACTGCAAGCTTAAGCTCTCCCATAGCAACTGAGGCCTGAACGACTCTTCCTGGTATTACCTTCCCTGATCACCTCTCTCTCCCATTTCCCTGTAGCAGCTATTCGAAAACCTCACCACTTTTTATAGTGGTGAGGGATCGGCTGTTCTGGCTCAGATGGTAAAGAATCTGCCTGCAATTCAGGAGACCCTGGGTCCAGAAGATCCCCTGGAGAAGGCAATGGCAATGTCTATCTGACTTTGCAAATTAACCAGCATTTTATTTCACCAAGAAAATAGAAGCTATTCATAGAAAACCCCTTTGACCCACACCTACCCACATATAACTTACCTACATCTACATTAATTCTCATCTTGCTTCCTAAATCTAGCGGGGGGGATGTGTTTTGTTAATTTAAAACCTCTTGCAATAGTTGAACTTATAAAGTTATCTAATCTCTCCCATATTTTAACCACTATGTTTTGATCGTATTTTTCTAACAAAACCCTCCCTCAACCAATTTCCCCTCTCACTTTCCCATCTCTCCCACATGAACAGCTAAAGTGAAAAGTGTCAGTCACTCAGCTGTGTCCGACTCTTTGCAACCCCATGGACTGTAGCCCGCCAGGCTCCTCTGTCCATGGAATTCTCCAGAGAAGAATATTGGAGTGGCTTGCCATTGCCTTCTCCAGGGGATCTTCCCAACCCAGGGTCTCCTGAATTGCAGGCAGATTCTTTACCATCTGAGCCAGAACAGCCAATCCCTTCAAAAAAGTCTGTATTTCCTTTTGTCCGTATTACTCTTCATCCAAACATGAAGGTGGATCATCTGTTAGATGTATATATCTACCCAGGATTGAAATTTTTAGGTCAGAGTTCAGCACTTTTTCAGCTTTAATTGCTGCCCACAGCAGTTTCCAAAGCACCAATTTATTCCCCCAAGAGCAGTGTAGGAGTACTAGTCTGTCTACACTCTCACCAATTCTGACATTTTTTTGTCTCTCATTTTAACCACTTTGGTATATATGTATTAGCATTTCATTATGATTTTAATTGGCATTTCCCTGATGACTAATGACACTGAACAAATTTTCACACATTTACTGGCCTTTTAGATATCCTTATTTGTAAAGTTCTTATTTGTCTTTTTCCTTATTGGTTTAGAAGAGTTTTTTATTCTGTAGATGAGTTCTTAGTGGAATATATGTGTAGAAAATATCTTTTACCACTGTTTTCACTCATCTCTTCTTTTCTTTATATATATATATATATATATAATTGAAGTATAGTTGATTTACAGTGTTTCAGGTTTACGGCAAGGTGATTCAATTATACATATAGACATATATTATTTTTGAGATTATTTTCCATTATAGCTTATTACACAAGATACTGAAGATAGTTCCCTATGCTATATGCACCCATCTTAATAATGTACTTCTTGGTATTTTTTGGTGAACAGAAATTCTCCATCTTAATCTAATCCACTTTTTCCTTTATCTAGTTATTTTTCTTTTGGATCTTTTTTTTTTTTTAACCTTTACCTCCTCCAAGGTCACGAAATAGTTACCTTTTTTCTGAAAGCTATATTATCTTTCACAATGACATCAGCAATCCGTCTGGAATTGATCTGTGTGCACAGTGTTAAATAGGATATTATTTGATTCTGAATCCGTGGCACCTAATACAGAATTCAGTTAATCCTTAATAAATATTGCCAAAAGTCATGAGACAGCATTGGGAGATACGGAAAGGGAAAGCAAGACTGGGACCAGGACTGCACAGCATCGCATATTTTCCCTGAGAACACCATGTGTTCTGGGCGTCCTCACCCCCGGTCACTGCCCACCTGCTGCTATGCGGCCAAATGCTAACAGTTGGGATAATTTCCACAATACTTAATCTGCAACCAGAAGCCAAACCCCAGAATTTTTGTTTTAACCATTATGATTTAAAAAGCATCATCTTGGGGAAAATATAGCCACTTCACGTTCCAACATACATGTCTGGAGACTAAAAAGCTCCCAGAAATCTAAAATCATCTTCAGCCACAAAAAAAAAAAAAAAAAAAAACAGACTGCTTAGATTAGGAAAAGCACTACTTCAAATCTTTTTAAAATAAGACATTTTTTATCAAAACAAAGATGACAGAGTACCGTAAATAGAAAGCTAACTGCTTCTCTACCTTCTAAAGTTCCCCTTTAAGAAATGTCTAAAAAAAACCCAAAAACCCATGATGGTATTTCACACTCCTGGACTAGAAAAGAAATTCACCAGCCACTGTGGGGTGAGCCTGCTCTTATATTAAACTGCCCACATTTTACTTCCTGCAGGTCCCAAGTGTTTTCATAGATTCATATTTCTAAGACCGAAAAGTATTAGAATTCAATATAAAAGGTGACAAGAAAAAGGATGTGATAAAATCTTTGACTTGATCCAAAAAGGAGTGGAAACCCAATTTCAGGCCTAATGGAAGAGATGCAATGGCCAGATCTATGGCAGAGAAAATTCTTTGGTCAGGGGTGAGAGAGGCTAATTCAGTTCAGTTCAGTTCAGTCGCTCAGTCGTGTCCGACTCTCCGCGACCCCATGAATCACAGCACGCCAGGCCTCCCTGTCCATCCAACTCCCGGAGCTCACTCAAACTCATGTCCACAGAGTCGGTGATGCCATCCAGCCATCTCATTCTCGGTTGTCCCCTTCTTCTCCCGCCCCCAACCTTTACCAGCATCAGAGTCTTTTCCAGTGAGTCAACTCGTCGCATGAGGTGGCCAAAGTATTGCAGTTTCAGCTTCAGCATTAGTCCCTCCAATTAACACCCAGGATCGATCTCCCTTAGAATGGACTGATTGGATCTCCTTGCGGTGCAAGGGACTCTCAAGAGTCTTCTCCAACACCACAGTTCAAAACCATCAATTCTTCGGCGATCAGCTTTCTTCACAGTCCAACTCTCACATCCATACATGACCACGGGAAAGACCATAGCCTTGACTAGACGGACCTTGGTTGGCAAAGTAATGTCTCTGCTTTTTAATATATTATCAAGGTTGGTCATAACTTTCCTTCCAAGGAGTAAGCATCTTTTAACTTCATGGCTGCAATCAGCATCCGCAGTGATTTTGGAGCCCAAAAAAATAAAGTCTGACACTGTTTCCACTGTTTTTCCATCTATTTCCCATGAAGTGATGGGACCAGATGCCATGATCTTTGTTTTCTGAATGTTGAGCTTCAAGCCAACCTTTTCACTCTCCTCTTTCACTTTCATCGAGAGGCTTTTGAGTTCCTCTTCACTTTCTGCCATAAGGGTAGTGTCATCTGCATATCTGAGATTATTGATATTTCTCCCAGCAATCTTGATTCCAGCTTCTGATTCTTCCAGCCCAGCGTTCCTCATGATGTACTCTGCATATAAGTTAAATAAGCAAGGTGACAATATACAGCCTTGACGTACTCCTTTTCCTATTTGGAACCAGTCTGTTGTTCCATGTACAGTTCTGACTGTTGCTTCCTGACCTGCATACAGGTTTCTCAAGAGGCAGGTCAGGTGGTCTGGTATTCCCATCTCTTTCAGAGTGTTCCACAGTTTATTGTGATCCACACTGTCAAGGCTTTGGCATAGTCAATGAAGCAGAAATAGATGCTCTTCTGGAACTCTCTTGCTTTCTCCATGATCCAGCGGATGTTGGCAATTTGATCTCTGGTGCCTCTGCCTTTTCTAAAACCTGCTTGAACATCTGGAAGTTCACGGTTCACATATTGCTGAAGCCTAGCTTGGAGAATTTTGAGCATGACTTTACTAGCATGTGAGATGAGTGCAATTGTGCGGTAGTTTGAGCATTCTTTGGCATTGCCTTTCTTTGGGATTGGAATGAAGACTGACCTTTTCCAGTCCTGTGGCCACTGCTGAGTTTTCCAAATTTGCTGGCATATTGAGTGCAGCACTTTCACAGCATCATCTTTCAAGATTTGAAATAGCTCAACTGGAATTCCATCACCTCCACTAGCTTTGTTCGTAGTGATGCTTTCTAAGGCCCACTTGACTTCACATTCCAAGATGTCTGGCTCTAGGTCAGTGATCACGTTATCGTGACTATCTTGGTCGTGAAGATCTTTTTTGTACAGTTTTTCTGTGTATTCTTGCCACCTCTTCTTAATATCTTCTGCTTCTGTTAGGTCCATACCATTTCTGTCCTTTATCGAGCCCATCTTTGCATGAAATGTTCCCTTGGAATCTCTAATTTTCTTGAAGAGATCTCTTGTTTTTCCCATTCTGTTGTTTTCCTCTATTTTTTTGCATTGATCACTGAGGAAGGCTTTCTTATCTCTCCTTGCTATTCTTTGGAACTCTGCATTCAGATGCTTATATTTTTCCTTTTCTCCTTTGCTTTTCGCTTCTCTTCTTTTCACAGCTATTTGTAAGGCCTCCTCAGACAGTCATTTTGCTTTTTTGCATTTCTTTTCCATGGGGATGGTCTTGGTCCCTGTCTCCTGTACAATGTCACGAACCTCCGTCCAGAGTTCATCAGGCACTCTATCTATCAGATCTAGTCCCTTAAATCTATTCCTCACTTCCACTGTATAATCATAAGGGATTTGATTTAGGTCATATCTGAATGGTCTAGTGGTTTTCCCTACTTTCTTCAATTTAAGTCTGAATTTGGCAATAAGGAGTTTATGATCTGAGCCACAGTCAGCTCCTGGTCTTGTTTTTGCTAACTGTATACAGCTTCTAAGAGGCTAATTAGAAAACAGTTCCTGATCTAAGGCAGTGGCCTAAGAAATAAAAGAAAGGGCAGTGAGATTGTGTAGTCTAAGAAGACTCTGAGTTTCACACTGATTCCACATACGATATAAAGGACAGATAAGAGGCAGATAGGACTGGAGGCTCCCTCAAGGCAGGCTTCTTGGCTTGAGGCTGCAGGACAGTGACGGCTCTGCCCGCTGGAGAAGCAACCAGGGCCCAGGCAAGAGGGAGGAGGAAGATGCACTGCTGGCAGCTGGTCAGGCACTGAGGTCTCTGCGGGGCAGATACACAGGGAAGCAAGTCACCTGAGTCAAGCCAGAGCTGAGAGCTTATCTGAGAACCAAAGGAACCAAGACCCAGCTCTGGGTCCTACCGCACCCAGAGCACAGAGCACAGGACGGCACAACTGTATTGCAGAGCCTTGTTACTCTCCTACCTGCAACCCAAGCGCATGGCAAGGTGACAAAGGGACTTAGATGGCAAGGAAAACTCACTCAAACATCAAATAGCCTGAAGATGTGCACTGATGCAGGCTGGTCAATGGACTAAGTACTATGACTAATCAGATTGTCTCAAACTTTTCAACAGTCAGAAGGTGTGGATTCAAGTTTAAACTCTGTCCCTTATAAACCGGCCAGACTTTTGTCAAGTTGCTTATTTCTTTAAGCCTCGGTTTTCTCATCTGTCAAGACGAGTCTGAAATGAAGTAAACGGAAAGCCACTCGTCATGTCAGACTCTTTGAGACCCCATGGACTATAGCCTGTCAGGCTCAGTTTATCTGGATTAAAGATCTGCACTCTCCTGCTCTGAAACTCTGTGGCATTCTCTCCCATTTACCTCCCAATGGGGCTCAAGTTAATCAGCTCACACCATCATCCATCATTTCTCTGTCTGAGGGTTTATTTCCCTAATCAGATTCGGGTAAATTTTCAGCCTGTGTCTGTCTCTTCCTTTCAATTTAATAAAACTGGTTCGGATTTGTTTTGTATTTCATTTAATGTCATTATTCATTCTAACAGTTACTGCCTAGCCATTTCCTTGCCTACAGCATCATCAGCTATTAAAGAGCCACGATGGCATAGTTTTCAAATTTGTATCCTCTTTTTCTGAGGCAGATTAGGTCTAAACTGATGAAAATATCCCAAAATTTAAAATACAATTTTTAAAAGGCAACAGATTTCCAAGACTCCCTTATAACCTTGCCAAGAGGGTTGCCAACTCTTGCTGACTGCCAAGGAAGACAAATAAATAGTTCCAACAGTGGTCCTGAAATGAGAAATGGATGCCCAGTTATTAGTATGACAATGCCACTCTCATCCATTGGCTTCCAGAAAGTCAGGGGCTAATGCTCCGATCTCCTGGAAAGAGAGACCAGCATCCTGGACCAATTATAGGTATTTCTGAATAAACATCTTTGCCTCAAGCAGTTTCACCACACAACTAGTTGGCCATATGGCCTTCTTGCCATAAAATGTAAAATAATTGGGTGATAGTCACATCGTGCGAGAAAGTAACATACCAGTTTTTGCAAATCCTTTGGGGAACACAAGTCATCTCTTCCAATCATCAAAACTACAAGTTGACCAAGTTATCGCAAATAAAAAAATTGGCAGCTACCAATTCACAACAATCTTGGAGAGCATTAATGATTGATTCTTTAGCTAATTTAGATATGACAGCTTGTTATCTCGTGCCATCTTCACCCAATTTCTCACAAAATATTGGAAGCTGGAGGCAAAAGAAGTATCAAGCTCCTCCTATCTCCCCAAGAGAAAATAATTGCATGATTCCTAAGTTTTTCGAACTGGTAAAAAAAAAAAGAAGAAAAATTAATAGACCTGACTTAAATTACCTCACAGAAAGATTTGCAAACTGATATGCTATCATTTTCTACTGTCATGTAAATGTAATGTAACGTAAATGTCAACCAGTTATTTTATCCTTTACGGCAAGATTAGTTGTGCCAGGAAACTGGTTGTGGCAAAGATGCTTACTGCAGAAGCACCAGACACATCCTGGACTAGTCCTCTCACTCAGAAGACAGGAATCATCTGCCATTTTCCTTCACATGCACCCACCCTCTTGATAAAGATATAGTCCTTCTCTCTTCCAAAACTATGCTAAACTTCACCACTTCAGTGAAACCTTGGAAGGCTCTTTCTAGGTGTCAACCTAGACTCTATCTCTTAACCTCCTTGTCTGGAATCCTGGACCCCATGGTTTGGCCCTTACATCAATGGACTTCTGTTCTAACCTTGCAGATGTCTCCAACTAGGACCAGGATCATCATCCTACAATCTGGTTATCAGATAATTCAAACCTGACATGGTCAATACTACCACCTATTACAGCTGCTGACACCCAGATATTGGTCTCACCTATACCTACCCCAACTCTTAGATATGCCCTAGAAATGCCAACAAAGTCAACCAGGGATTTCTGCAAGCCCTTGAACCCATTTAACTGTGCTATGATTCCTTTGGTTTCCTCGGATCTGGGACCATCTATGGATTCTAACATCATCTGAGGATCAGATGCAGATGGTCCCTGGCTGATGTCACAGGCACCCAGCCCTCACTGACTTAAGTGACCATCTGGCTTAGCCAGGAGCAAAGTGCAAGGCATCAAAGCCATATAGAATTATGAATGTCTATTCTTCATTTTCATGCCTTTGCAGTATGCATTTTACTTGTCTTTTCTTCTGTTAAATTGTCAGAGTCTGAACCTAAAATGATGTGCATGATGTGTGTTCCCTTTCAGGTCCACAACTGACTCCTTGTTTTGATTTATCAAACACTGTTACTACACTAACTATGAAAATACGAACTTAGAGGAAGGTTACCAAATCCTTGTGTGGTATCAGGGACCTGGAGCTTGTGACCCCCAACAAGATCACAATCAAGATCACATCCAGGATCTATATGATAAAGGATCCTGCCTCCATCAACAAGTTTCTCAGGCCAAGTTGCAGGAACAGAATCCCTTGTTGGCTGATAGAATGACCCTCCTGCCACAGCTGCACAACCTAAGCTAATGACAAACAAATTCCAAGGCCATGCATGTGACTTTAGATCTATGAGTCAACACCTCTGGTTGGAGGCAGAGGCCCCTTTTCTCAGAAGAGGCTTTTTATTTCTGGCTTGGCATAAAATTAACTGGAATATTTCTGTAATAAAACACACACACACACACAGATAGCAAGCTTTTTTATTTCCCTTCAGGTCATGTCTCCAGACGGCGAAATTTTATTAGGTTTGTAAATATTCCTCACTTTAAGGGTGATGAGATTCAAACTGAGTCTGGGGGATGTCCTGATAACAGCTCAGCCAAGAAAATCTAAACTGAATTTTCCCTCCTTGGTATCAAAATGTTCCTAGTCAGTAACCAAATTGTTGCTGTTGTTCAGTCACCAAGTCATGTCCAACTCTTTGTCCAACTCCAACCCCATGGACTGCAGCATATCAGCCTTCCCTGTCCTTCACGATCTCCTAGAGCTCGCTCAAATTCATGTCCACTGAGTCAGTGATGCCATCCGACCATCTCATCCTCTGTCATCCCCTTCTCCTCCTGCCCTCAGGCTTTCCCAGCACCAGGGTCTTTTCCAATGAGTTGGCTCTTCACACCAGGTGGCCAAAGTATGCGTGCTTCAGCTTCAGCATCAGTTCTTCCTATGAATATTCAGGGTTGATTTCCTTTAAGGTGGACTGGTTAGATCTCCTTGATGTCAAAAGGACTCTCAAGAGTCTTCTCCAACACCACAGTTCAAAAGCATCAATTCTTTGGCGCTCAGTCTTCTTTAAGGTCCAGCTCTCACATCCATACATGACCACTGGAAAAACCATAGCTTTGACTGACCACAGTAACCACGAAGTTATTGAAGATTGCATAGGGCACTTCATGCTCTTCAAGGGACTGTGAGCCCCTGGGAAGCTCACAGTCTGCTATACAGACTTGGATGGACCTAAAACACTCAAGCAAGGTCATATGCTCCATCCTCTTAAGAATAGTATCAAATGCTCCAGGAGCTTAGTGCAAAGTGGGCCAGCCTTGATGTACCTGTAAGACTTCTGAACAAAGCAACAGGGAGGAGGAATTCCAAGAAGAGGAAAGTGCATGAGCAGAAGTAATGTGTACTTGGAAATAAGGAGGAAATCCAGTTTACTGGAGTGTATTATGCCGGGGGCAATGTAACAGAAAAGAACAAGCCTGACTCCATATATTGGATCTATTCCTTTAGCTCTAACCTTCATGCTCTGTTGCCTGTGCTGTCATGCTTGCTCCACAGCTTTTATAAAGGATGTTGCCAGTAGCCCGGAAATATACATGATAGTCCGCTTTCAAGGCTCTGACCTGTAAAGTATAGCTTTTCCACTGATACACAGAAAAGAAGTTGCAGAACAGAAAACAACAATTGCCTTGTTAAAGGTTTATAGGAACACTGTGACCACACCTACCTGGACAGCTGCAAGAAGGAAGGGTGCCTGCACCAAGAAGTTTGCAATAACCAGACACCCTTTTTAGTATAAAAGAAGTCTGAATGCTGACCTGGGTAAGGCGGCTCTTTGGGGCGCTCGTCCACTATCTTCTCAGCCTATTGACTTTCTGAATAAAGTTACCATTCCTTGCCCTATGACCTCATCTCTTGATTTATTGGCCTGGTGTGCAGTGAGCAGTACAAGCTTGGACCCAGTAACAGTAGCATGGAGGGAATACCGGGAAACTGGAATTCCTGGAAATTCTTTCCATCATGAATGGACTTTCATTCAACCTTCACAGACAATAAATACACAACCCTACTGACTGTGAGGATGGAGGAAACATGGCTATTGGAAGGGCTTCTTATGTTCTTCAGAAGTTATTTGATCACAGAGACCTACTGGCGACACCTCGTCTCTATTCCTGTTACAGGCCATCACACTACTTTCTTTTCCCTTTTTTATTATATATATGCATCTCCCTATTCTGCTAGACTGTGAGTTCCTTGAGAGCAGTAGTTGTTTCTTATTCATCTTTTAACCCTTAGTACTTGGCACAGTTCCTAGAATAGTGAACCATTCTAGTTCTCTGGAACTAGAATTCCACAGAATTCCTAGAATGGTGCCCAGTAAATGTTGGATGAATTAATTAATAAATGAGTTAATGGATACTACTATGCACCCCCACTGCTCATGGTCACTTGTATTGTGTAAAAAGATACCAGACAACAGTTGCATTTCACAAGGAGAGAGGGTGTATGAATACTAAATGTGAAAGTAGGGGTAGTCGAACCAACAGTGGAGGACTTCTTTTTGATACCAAAAACTGCCGGGGATGGACACCAAAGCCATGAAAAACACAAGAGCCTGAGCAGAAGCCTTCATACCAGGAGTGCCTAAAGCATAGCCTATCGTTCAAGACTGCTTCTCAATGGCTTTGAAGCAAAACACTGCGTTTTGTAAATTACCATCAGAGTTAAGCAAATTGATCATGTGGAATTTGTAGCTGGCTTGTTAGACTATATCCAAGGAAAGGGGACGGTAACAGGTTTGGCTCAGCTGTCTATAATTTTACGCATTTAATGGGATGACAATTTGCTGTTCAGTGTGTTCATTTTGAAAAGCATCAGTCTTTCAGAGGGGAATATGAATAAAACCAAGTCTTTCTGCTCCAAATCTGTACGGAAACATCAATATCCTTCAATGAAGAAAACAGGTGGTTAAGACATGGAAGCATGGGAGAAACTGCCAGTGTCCCACAGAAAAATGTGTGTTGTTACATGGTTAGTTGAATTAACTTATCATGAGAAGCTTCCTATTTAAAAAAAAAAAAAAGAAGAAACTAGAATTCTAGTTTGTCTACACTATATATCCCAGACATTAAAAGTCCCCAGGAGAATTCTTGGAGCCACAGACTAAAGGAGAGACACAAGTAAACAGAGGGGGTGTGTGTGTGTGTGTGTGTGTGTGAGTGTTTCCACATCCCTATGTATCAATTTATTGGAATTAGCATTTCCAGACAAGAGATTATATGATGGCCTAGAATATTTTCCACTCAAATTAAATGCAGTTTCTAATGATATTAATTTAGTTGACTTCTTCCTTGATGCATCAATGCTTTCACACATACTCTCCTTTTCCCTCTTTTCTCTTCTGCATCTGAAATTAATTCTGAGGAAATCAAGTTGGTCTTTATATACACTGTAAGTTCTCAAGGCAGCTCATGTTTCTGGTCACCTATTTACAAACCCTAAAGATGCCCAAACACTATCTTTTTGTAAGAGTTAGAGGCAAATACGCTCCATGAGCCAACACAAAGGAGAAAGGAACATGACAAAACTGGGAAAATTATTCTCAGTAATAGATCAAGATTTTTTTTAATTCCCTAACTCATCACACATTTACAGAGCCCCAGTGGCTCAGCAGTGAAGAACCCACCTGCCAATGCAGGAGACGCAGGTTTGATCCTTGGTTCAGGAAGATCCCCTAGAGAAGGAAATGGCAGCCCACTCCAGTATTCTTCTTGCCTGGGGAATCCCATGGACAGAGGCGCCTGGCAGGCGACAGTCCGCGGGGTCGCACAGAGTTGGACACAAGTCTCTGCCGTCTTACTCTGTCGCTCTGCACTGGGTTCTAAGAAGGTCTGCAGGCTGAGACAAGAGAGACTCTCCAGATTGTTGACAAATGAGTGAACATCACTTATGAAAAAGCCACTGTGAGCCAAGCACTCTATACGGCAATGCTTTCCAACCTTCCATTCTGGAGCCCACGTTGCATATGTGGTCTTTGCTGTGAACAGCAGAGCAGAGGAGGGCCTTAACCAAGCAGAGCAGAGGAGGGCCAAATACAAGCCCACCAAATTGGGGCTGAGTTTCTGTCTGAACTCACAGCTGCCGTGTGGGAGGGAGGCAAGCCATACACCAACCCTAAAGCACAGTTGCTCAGTGGCTAATGAGAGACCTTGACCCAGACAGTATCTGGAGCAAAGGGCAGGCCAGGCGACACAGCTGGAAATTACCCAGGCTGGGTGGGGAGGGCTTAACATCATGTAAGTGGAGCACACAGACCCTGCCTTCAAAAGCTACTTCCTCCATCCCGGTAAAGGATACAGGTGGAGCAGACATGAAAGATACTAAAATCATTCAAAAGCTTCAAGCACTCTGTGTAAGAAAAACAATGAGAATGAATCACACTTTAAGAGTCCAGAAACTGAACTATTAATCGCATTCTGAATAACAAAATGAGCCAAAGTTTATTTTTGAACTCTGTTGGTTGATTGAGTTGAGGGTAACTAGAACCATTCTGCAGAGAAGGCAATGGCAAGCCACTCCAGTACTCTTGCCTAGAAAATCCCATGGATGGAGGAGCCTGGTGGGCTGCAGTCCATGGGGTCGCTAGGGGTCGGACACGACTGAGCGACTTCACTTTCACTTTTCACTTTCACACATTGGAGAAGGAAATGGCAACCCACTCCAGTGTTCTTGCCTGGAGAATCCCCGGGACAGGGGAGCCTGGTGGGCTTCTGTCTGTGGGGTCACACAGAGTCGGACACGACTGAAGTGACTTAGCAGCAGCAGCAGAACCATTCTGAATCAGAACTAAGCTTGAATATTAAAATATTCTCACCAGTTAGGTAATATTTCACCAAGTTCAAACGGCAGACAAAAACAAAAAATAAGAAAAAGACAACACTGGATTGATTAAAGGGTTTTTCTTATAAGACAATAAAGAATTGGAGAGCCTATTAAGAATAAGAAAAATTTCAATCATTATGCAAAAAGAAATAATAAAGATAAGGAGAACACACTAGCGGGATACTTCTATTAATATAACTAATATGTAAAGAGCTCATTTAAATTAGATTAAATGAATTGTAAGTGAATTTGTAAAAATCAATACCTCCATGGACACAAGCAGGCAATACACGCAAGAAGAAATGTAATTGGTAAGTAATGTACGGAAAATGGTTACCTTTGTTAAGAAAATGAAAACACTATGATGTCACTTTACATTCATTATAATTAACATCCTATCTGGCAACACTCTGACAAATATGACACACATTTGCACATTGTTTTTGTAATTTATACCAATACAAACAATACAATACAATTTGTCTTGGTATAATGCAACATAATACAACAATACGTAGCAAAACAAAAATACTCCCATCTCTTAAGATTCCTTCTCTGGAAATGCTGAAGGAAGTTATTAAAAACAAGGAAAAGGCTATACACAAAAAGATACTCACTGCAGGGTGTGTTTGTAACAAGAATTAGACACATTTAACAATGAAGGATGGTTAACTTAACGGTGGCACATCAGCTCTGGAATACCATAATACCACAGCTATAAAACAGCACTGATGAACAGAAACAATCAAGGAACATGCTTATCATAAAGTGTTACATGAAAAAAAATATACAATGCAAAATTCTATTCATTCACTGATTATAATTACACTAAAGTATATCTGCAGGTGGATTAAAAACTTAAAAAAACCAAAAGCAGTTGTGTTTGGGCTGCGGACATGTAAGACTTTTTATTTAATTGCTTTTCTGTGATATTCTAAAAGCGCTGGTACCACACACACAGTGGGGGCAGGGGGAGCCCACCAGGGAAGCTCAAGCAAAAATTAGCCACATTTCCCATTCCTGGTACAGGCATTCACAGCAGGCTCCCAGACAAAGAATGAGACCGCAGGCAGATTTCAGGGGCGCTGTCCTTGGCTCCCACACTGTGAAGATTTCCCAGTTCCCCCTCAGTCACCTCATTCATGCTTAAGAAAGAAAGCACAGCTAGCAGACAGGGTGACAACAGATGTCCAGGCGCTGAGCCATCCCAGAGCTGTTGTTTGTCATTCACATAAGCACGCACCAGATCTCGCAGATGAACCAGACCTACCCTCTTCCTCCTGGCTTTTTATTCCCCTACCGCTGCTGCTGCAAGAGCTAACTGCCAATTATCTCCCAAGCGTGAAAGCAAATATTGTGATAGGCCAACAAGTTCTACAAATGGTAGAGGACACTGGTGGAGATGAGTGTCTTTCCTGGTCTGGTGTCTCTTTATTCATCCTAACAACTCTTATTTAAGCAGGATCTGGTAGGTGCACAACTCTGGGCTAGCCCCTTCAGTACTTGGCATTCTTTATTTTTGCTTCCATCTCATCCCATTTTGTCTCTGCCCCCGAAAGAACTCTCCAACCATCTACCCATTCTCGGGATCCAAAGTAATATGGGGTGATACACTCTTCAAATATTTGAAGGCCTGATATGACAGAGAGAAAGAGAGAGACTTTAAGGAACTGGCTTCTGCAATTGTACAGTCTGGTGAGTCCAGAGTCTGCAGGGTAGGCCAGCAGTTTGAAGACCAAGGGAAGAGTTAGTGTTGCAGCTTCAGTCTTGAGATAGTCTGAAGGCAGAATTCCCTCTTCCTCCAGGGATCTCAGTCTGTATTTTCTTTAGCCCTTCAACTGATTGGATGAGGCCCACCCAGATGGAGGGTAATCTGCATTACTAGCAGTCTACCAGTTTAAATGCTAATTTCACCTAAAAGATGCCTTGACAGCAACATCTGCTGCTGGATGAAACCTCAAGGTACTGTAACCCAGATGAGTTGACGCATAAAATTAACCATCACAACAGGAATTAGACCAAGTAGATGTTACAAGGATGCACATTTTGCCATCAGTTGGAGGTGTAAAAAAAAGAAAACCAAAATGTCTCACTTGTGAGGCAGTATACTTCTGAGCCCAGGAACGTTCAAATTGATAGTGGCTTTTGATTCTAATATCTCATTATTGTGAGACTAATACAGTTAACTCATGCAAACTATTTTTTTTCATGCAAACTAATTTTAACTACAAGAAATTTTATGGACAAAGAAACTGAGATTTGAGAAGGTTAAATGGCTCATCCCAGTACTACCATCCAGGACTTCCAGTCCAGGCTCTTTCCACACCCACAGAGTGATCTGAGATGCCAAAGGGATGTTTCGAGGCAATTACTGGCCATACACATCACTTCTTCAGGTCACTTCAAGTCTTTCTGCACCCTGCTCATCAACCCACTTTCAAGGAAAAGTACCTCTTAGATAACTAAAGCATAAGATGGACTCCAAGAACAAACTGGAGGTGCCAAAGAGGGGAGTAAAGTTTTCCTGGAGTAGCCCAAAAGTTCTCCTGGGTCAGCTCTCCTTTTCTCAGCAGGAACTCACACCCAACCTGAAAAGACCATAATTGGGTCCAGTGGAAAGGAGATCTGAAGAGGAAGGACCCAGACCACCAGAGAGGAAATAATAGCAGAATTCGGAAATCAATCTCCAGCCATTCATAGCCTGTGGCCTTGGCCCCAAGTAACCTCTGGCTTATGGAGGCATTTCCACCCCTCAGATTTTACAGAATAAAACATCAACGAGGCAAGCAAATTTTGGTCTTGCTCATATTGGTCACCTTGCACTGAGTAACGTCAGAGGATAATTGTACTAACAAAGTCTCTCTTTTCATTCTCCTGGGGAAGAGGGAAGGAGAAAAGGGAAAAAGGCAATGAAGGCAGAAGGAAGCCCAACCTGCCGTGTATTTATCTCAGTTCTTCAGGCACCCAGAATAAGGCAATGGCAAGCCACTCCAGTACTCTTGCCTAGAATATCCCATGGATGGAGGAGCCTGGTAGGCTGCAGTCCGTGGGGTCGCTAAGGGTCGGACACGACTGAGCGACTTCACTTTCACTTTTCATTTTCACACATTGGAGAAGGAAATGGCAACCCACTCCAGTGTTTTTGCCTGGAGAATCCCAGGGACGGGGGACCCTGGTGGGCTTCTGTCTATGGGGTCACACAGAGTCGGACACGACTGAAGTGACGCAGCAGCAGCAGCAGCTGAAAATCCGGGCATTTAGAACATGGACCTCACCCTTTCCCAATACACGTGACTAACAGCAGTGACATCATCAGGGATGTGAAGCAAGTTTCAGCCTGTGAACATCTTGGTGTTCTCCAAAAGAGAAAAAACACATAAGGACTCTTTTTGTAAGTTAGGACTTAATTAAAAGGCACAAGTGCTATTATTATACCACTCCCAGCCCCACTGCCCTCTTCCACGCCCTCTCCTTGCTGACCTCATCTTCCATCCGCAATCATACCCCCCACAGCCATGCCATTGACACCTCGAAGTTGCTGGGAAAGACATTTTCTTAACGAAAGAATTCATTCACTGCTTTTCATTCTTGGAGAGAAATGCTTTTCCTTTGTGCTCCATGGTGTCTTTAGCCCATTGAAAGCATTTCTCATACATTTCTTTTTGTAGTCTTTAAAAAGAGGTAATTATATAACGGCTGACTTCTTCTAGTTACGTGGGGAATCAACATCTCCGTAGCTTTTTCAGACATACTTAATAAGAAAGCCATTAGAAAGGCAAAGAGAACCCTATCATTATTTCCCAGTTTCCTCCTTAATTATAGACAATCATTCTGAAGGAGGGGGGACATCTTCTGCAACAAAAGTTGTCTAGCATTTAATAGAACAACTTAGAACCAGATTGAACAGATCAATGTTATGTCAACTTGCAGATGCGCGACAAAAAAAATGCTTAAAGGATGTTAGATGGAATGAGACGCTAATTCAGCCTTTTCTCTTTTTCCTTCACTCTGAAAACAGGGTGTTTTTTTTTTCTCTCTGCTTAGGAAAATTCAGGTAGGTCTGTCCCAAAGGCTCCAATTAAAGCATGATACACCCCCAAATTCTTACTCTTTTTTTTTTCCCTAGGTAATGCAAATATGACCACCACCATAAAAGCCACTGACATTTTCCCACTTCAACACATTTTCCTTTGGCTACAATTCTACCTCCAGAAAATTAATTCTAAAGTTTTCTTATGCTTTCTTAGTTCTGGCAGCTCTAACAAAGATACCAAAGACTGAGCGGTTTACAAAGAACATAAACTTATTTTTCACAGTTCTGGCAAACCAAGACAAGATGCGAAATGTCTACCTGTTTCCTGTGCAAGGTGTTCATTTTTCTGAGGAGACACTGGTAATAGCCCAAACAAATCTTCTGGCCAAACCAGTATCTTCACCTATTTGATTATTTGGGAATCAAATAAGATAATGCCACTAAAGTTGCCTGGAAAATTATAAAACACACAACAAATTCTTTACAGTTTTCCACTGAATTAACCTACACAATGCAGATTTACTTTGCTATTTTGCATGCATCAGGCAGGTAGCCCCCACTGTTTTTCTGCCTGAAAGGTAAAGTGACTTCTCCAGGTGACACAGCTAATAAACAGAAGAGCTGAGATTCAAGCAAAACCTCAGTGATGTCAAGAGCCTGATCTCTTGAACACTACTCTTTCTCCAAAAATGCAAGCGGAGAGGTGGGTCTAGGGCCACTACCCAAAGCCACCAACTTTACTTTAACGAGTGTCTCTCCAGCATCACACAAGTGGGATATCTGATATATGAGGGAGGTACTTATGTGTTTATTTTGTAAGTAATCACTTTCCAATAAAACTTTTTTGAATGTTTTTACAAAATGTAGCATTAATATTAAAAATCAAACAGGAGAGAAGCCTCCATGTGGGAGTGGGTGGGGAGATTCTGCAGTTCTCCAGTCATCCCTCACCTTTCTCCCACTCTCCATCTTTTTTCTAATATTTATTTATTTATTTTTATTTGGCTGCACTGGGTCTTAGGTGCAGCATGCGGGATCTTTTAACTGTGGTGTGAGGAATCTAGTTTCCTGACCAGGGATCGAACCTGAGCCCTCCACACTGGCAGCTCAGAGTCTTAGCCACTGGACCACCAGGTAAGTCCCCCAAATCTACATCTTAACCTACCATTGTATACTACTGGGTTAACCACTGCCAATAGCTCCATGTGTTGTGAATATTCTGAATGTTTTTAGATACAAATAGGATCATTCTATACATGTTATTCTGCAACTTGTTTTCTTTTTTTTAATTTAATACATGTGAGCTTTTCCTATTAACACATATATATCTACCTGATTTCAGTAGCTATGAACCATGGTGTGCGTGGACCATAATGAATGCACATGGCCACTGAGCTACAGGCACTTAGGCTACTTCTTAGTGTCTATGTGCTTGTTTATGTCATTATTAGAAAGCAGCCAAGAACATCCTGTACACATAATTTTGCAAATTTATGTGAGTTCATATATGAAATAAATTCATAAAAGTAGAGATGGTGAGTCAAAGGAATTGAGCATTTTAGGTTTTCACAGATATTGCCAAATGGATCTTCAAACACTTGCACCAATTTGCTCTTCTACAAACAGCAGTATTCAAGAATATCTGTTGGCATATATGTTAGCCAACTGAGGAGATTATCAGACTTTTTAGTCTTTGCTAGTTCAGTGGGGGCAAAACACTCACCTGCCCACTTATTTTGTATTTCCTTGTCCGTGAGCATGCATCTCTTCTCATTCTTTTTATACAACCTCCCTCTTTGTGTCTTATGCTCATTTATCTCTGATTTTTTGGTCTTAGTCTGTTCTATTTTTAGTTAAGATATTATGGAACATGAGTCCTTTTGTTACAAGTGTGTCTGTTACTTTGTTTCCCAGTCTGTCTTTGGACTTTCTTTACACTATTTTCTTCCAGTAGGATTTTTTATTTTTATATAGGCAAATCTGTTTATCCTTTGCTTTATGGTTCTAAGCTTTATATCATGCTTAAAAGAGACATACCCATTCCAAGATCATTTTTAAAATTCATAAAAGTTTTAGTCTAGTGTTTTTATAGATCCATATTTTAACGTTTAAACATTCGATCCTTCTGGAATTTATTTTGGTATAACAAAGGAAGTCAGGATCAAACTTCACCAGGTGGAACAGTTTCTCTTACCAGGAAACCACGCTTAGTTCATGTAACAAAAAAAATTTATGTTGCATACATACCACATATTGAGTGTGCCAGGGCCATTTCAACCCTTACAAGCTCTTCATTTTGCCTAAATGATGACCTTGAATCGTGTGCAGCTTACTGATCCGGGCCTCAGTTTATCTACTGGCAGGGGACCTGGTAAATGTACTGGCATCAGTCACCTGGGTATCTCTTGATTAACTTATTTTCCTAATCCAAGAACTCTTTTCTGCCTCTTCGGCAGAATGTGTGGTTAGTCATTCAGTCACATCCGACTCTTTGCGACCCCATGGTCTGTAGCCGCCAGGCTCCTTGCTCCATGGGGATTCTCCAGGCGAGAATACTGGAGTGGGTTGCCATGCCCTCCTCCAGGGGATCTTCCCAACCCAGGGATCGAACCCAGGTCTCCCGCATTGCAGGTGGATTCTTTACCATCTGTGCTACCAGGGAAGCCCCTTTGGCAGAACAGTGTTCTTAAAACACACAGGATCACAAAAGAAACAAGTATAATACATGAGAATGCAGTTCTACCCAAAGACCCCTGGGCTTACTTAGGATTCCTTCCTTCTCCTAACTTTGCAAACCCACTTCATGGAGGCAGATACGGAAATCTGTCCCATGGGCTGACTCTCTCCCTCCTGCTGCCAGCTGGGGTCTCTACATCTCGAGCTTCCCTCTGCCTCAATGCCTCCAGAGCAGTCACTGACTAGCTAGTCATACTTAGCTAGTCTGCAATGGGCTCTTCCATATCAGCTGAGCCACTGCCAAGTTTATTCAGTGGTCCCCAACCTTTTTGGCAACAGGAACGGTTTCATGGAAGCCAGTTTTTCTATGGACCAGGGGGATGTGAGCGGTGGGGAGTGGCTGTAAATACAGCTGGAGCTTCTCTCACCCACTGCTCACCTCCTGCTGTGTGCCCCAGTTTCTAACAGGGGGTTGTGGACCCCTGATTTACAACCACATATTACTGTCCTGTTATATACATGCAAAAAAAGAAGAGGAACACAGTCATACATTCTCGTGAGTATGTGTCTACCCTAACTTCGGTTGGGTTTTCTGGTCTCTAAATAGGTATAATCCTTCCCCGTTGTATCCATATTGTAAGTCCTCTTGATTTCTGCTGTGAGGAACGGGTTGGCATCAGAAGGTCATTTCTGAAGAACTGTCACCCAAGAGTATTTTGAAAGCAGAAGAAAAATGGTAACAGTGGATTCACGTGATGAGAAAATTTGGGGAATGAACTATGAATTGAGTGAGCATCACACAAAGGGAAAAGCTCACCTTGCAGACCCCAGGAAATATGACTCTGATTCCGTTGGCTTGGTCTGTGATGTGTAACATTATTGGATCATTAGCCTTCGCCTTTGCTCAAAGCCAACTCTAGCATCTGGATCAATGATATCAGAGCCCCCAAGGGCATCACCACATTAAAATTCTACAGTCCATGTGGAAGAACAAAGAGTTTACAGTATATTCACCACTGACTTAGAGGAACCCTCTTCAAAAAAAAAAAAAAAATCAATAAGATAACCATTGGCTCCTTAACACTCACACCCTTTCTTTCTTGTCCACTCTATGCTGAAAGAGTGACTGAAAAGACAATCTAAAAAGTGTAAAAGTGGCGAGTTCCTTGACAAAAGCAAATGGCATTAATCAGAAACTCAAATTTTCTCTTAGATGGACCACTTGGACTGTAAAACACACACACACACACACACATATACACACACAATTTTAACCCCTAAGTGACAAAATTTTCACAGAATTGCTGCATTAAAAAGAGATTGTAGGGACTTATCTGGCAACTCAAGTGGGTAAGACTTTGCCTTCCAATGCAGAGGGTGCTGGTTCAATCCGTGGTCAGGGAACTAAGACCCCCACATGGCTTGCAGCCAAAAAACACAAAACAGAAGCAACACTGTAAAAAATTCAATAAAGACTTTAAAAATGATGCACATCAAATAAAAACGGTAAAAAAAAAAAAGAAAGAAATTTAGAGGGAGATTATAAACATGAAAATACACTTTTTAACTTGTAAAAGACAAGTCCAGAAAAGGTACAACGATCGTCAACAACACTGACAGTTGTCTTCTCTGAACCTGGCTCAAAATCATAAAAGCTTCAAGTTACAGACCTCAGAAAATTTATTTTAGACCTCTTTTTGCCTGATGTAAGATTACTCATCCCTGTACACACAACACGAGGCCAGGAAGAAACCACGGAGGTCATCCGATCTCACCACGGACTACAGATGAGGAAAGAAGCGGGTCAGAAAGGTTAGGCGAAGTGTTAGAGGTCACAGTGAGTCAGCACACAGCTGGGACAAAACCGCAGATTTACTAACTCTGCGGTCTTTTTGGTGACCCACTTGCACCTACCAGAAACAGATTTATAAAGTTACATTGTGATACGAAGCCTGGCTGGACTGGCCAGGCTGCTCATCCTCCCCATGTTTTGGAGTCAATCCTCTCTGTGCCCCAGGAGGCTAACAGGTACCAACTCCAGCAACCTTGCCCTCTGCTTCCAGTTGAGTTTAGTCAAAAAGAAGGAAGAAACAGAAGACAGAGATCAGGCGCCCGTTCTCCTCTGTGTGGGCGCTGCTCTGAGATGACAGCTCCCCCTGGCTCTTTCTGCCTCCATTCCCCTGCCCCTTCATGCCTGAGGGTGTGTTATCATTTCCTAAGGCTGCCATAACAAATCAGCATATGCTGGGACTTCCCGGAGGGTCCAGTGGCTAAGACTCCGCACTCCCAATGCAGAGGGCCTGGGTTCGATCCCTGGTCGGGGAACTATTAACAGATCCCACATGCCGCAACTAAGACCCAGTGGAGCCAAGATAAAAACGAATAAATACAAATAAACATTAAAATCATTACCATACATTGAGTGGTATAACAGAAATTTGTCCAGGGACTGTAAGTTTGAAATGAAGGTGTTGGCAGGCCCGTGATCTCAGTGCCCAAGAAATGGTCCTTCCTGGTCCCTTCCTGGCTTCCGGGGTTTGCTGGCCGCCCTTGGTGTGCCTTGGTTTGTAGAGCTATCGCTGTTCGCTCCGTCTGTCATGACACGGTGTTCTCCAAGGGTTTCTGTCTATGATTCTTCTCCTTTCTTACAAGAATGCCAGTCATATTGGAGGACGGTCTCCCTTTGTAACCTCATCTTAACTTGGTTACACTCACAGATTCTCTTTCCAAATACGACACATCCCTAGGAATTGAGGATTAAAACTTCAACAGATCTTTTTGAGGGACACAATTCAACCCATAACAGTGCTTGGCAATTACCAGCCCTGGGGTTGGTATTATCACTGTGTTTTCGTGTATAGGTGTTTTATTATCACAGGTGTTTTATTATCACTTGTGTTTTCACGTACAGGTGCTGAATTATCACTTTTTTTTCATGTACAGGCAGACTTCATTGTACTGCATTTCCCTTTACTGAGTGGATTTTATAGATTGAAAGTTTGTGGCAACCCTGCACTGAGAAGTCCATTGCTGCTGTTTTCCAGCAGGGTTTGCTCACATTGTCTCTGTGTCACATTTTGATAATTCTCACAATATTTCAAACTTTATTTACTTTATTATTAAATTTGTTATGGTGATCTGTGGTTGGTGATCTTTTTAATATCATAGTTTTGTTTTTTATTGAAACATGGGCTTGCCTGGTGGCTCAGCGGTAAAGAATCCATCTGTAATGCAGGAGACACAGAAAACTCAGGTTCAGTCCCTGGGTCAGGAAGATCCCCTGGAGGAGGGCATGGCAACCCCCTCCAGTATTTTTGCCTGGAGAACCCCATGGACAGAGGAGCCTGGTGGGCTACAGTCCATGGGGTCGCAAAGACTCAGACACAATGGAAGCGACTTCTCACGGACACATAGTTGATTTACAACACTGGTTTAATTTTAGGTGTACAGCATAGTGATTCAGTTAATAGTTTTTTCAGATTCTTTTCCATTATAGGTTATTACAAGATACTGAATATATTTCCCTGCTATACAATGAATCCTTTTTGTCTACCTTGTTTTCTATTTTATTTTTTTCTCTTTATTTATTTATTTTTTATTGGAGGCTAATTATTTTACAATATTATATTGGTTGGTTTTGCCATACATTGACATGAATCCACCCCGGGTGTACATGAGTTCCCCGTCCTGAACCCCCCTCCCACCTCCCTCCTCCCTTTATCCTCCCTCTGGGTCATCCCCACACACCAGCCCCGAGCATCCTGTAACATGCATCGACCCTGAAATGGCGATTCGTTTCACATATGACAACATACATGTTTCAATGCCATTCTCCCAAACCATCCCACCCTCACCCTCTCCCACAGAGTCCCAAAGACTGTTCTATACATCTGTGTCTCTTTTGCTGTCTCGTATACAGGGTTATCATTTGCATCTTTCTAAATTCCATAATATGTGTTAGTATACTGTATTGGTGTTTTTCTTTCTGTCTTACTTCACTCTGTATAATAGGCTCCAGTTTCATCCACTTCATTAGAACTGATTCAAATGCATTCTTTTCAATGGCTGAGTAATACTCCATTGTGTATATGTACTCAGTCTTTCTCATCCATTCGTCTGCAGATGGACATCTAGGTTGCTTCCATGTCCTGGCTATTATAAACAGTGCTGCAATGAACATTGGAGTACATGTGTCTCTTTCAATTCTGGTTTCCTCGGTGTGTATGCCCAGGAGTGCGATCGCTGGATCATATGGCAGTTCTATTTCCAGTTTTTTGAGGAATCTCCACACTGTTCTCCATAGTGGCTGTACTAGTTTGCATTCCCACCAACAGTGTAAGAGGGTTCCCTTCTCTCCACACCCTCTCCAGCATTTATTGCATGTAGACTTTTGGATGGCAGCCATTCTGACTGGTGTGAAATGGTATCTCATTGTGGTTTTGATTTGCATTTCTCTGATTATGAGGGATGTTGAGCATTTTTTCATGTGTTTGTTAGCCATCTGTATGTCTTCTTTGGAGAAATGTCTGTTTAGTTCTTTGGCCCATTTTTTTATTGGGTCGTTTATTTTTCTGGAATTGAGCTGCAGGAGCTGCTTGTATATTTTGGAGATTAATCCTTTATCAGTTGCTTCATTTGCTATTATTTTCTCCCATTCTGAAGGCTGTCTTTTCACCTTACTTATAGTTTCCTTTGCTGTGCAGAAGCTTTTGATTTTAATTAGGTCCCATTTGTTTATTTTTGCTTTTATTTCCAATATTCTGGGAGGTGGGTCTTGGAGGATCCTGCTGTGATTTATGTCGGGGAGTGTTTTGCCTACGTGTTTTGTATTTTAAAATCAAGGTATGTACACTTTTTTAGATGTAATGCTACTACTGTCCACTGAGTAGACTACAATAAAGTACAAAGATAACTTTTATATGCACTGGGAAACCAAAACATTCACACAACTCATTTTATTGGGATACTTGTTTTATTGTGGTGGTCTGGAACCAAACCCACAATATCTCTGAGGTATGCCCGGATGCTATATGCATTCCTATAAACAGTTCCTTCACTAAAGTTTACTAAACTCTTCCATGTCCACTCAGGACATAGAAAGCCACAAAGGGACTATTGATGCCACCCTAACATGAGAAAATGCAAAGCAATCTACAAAATTATAACTACTCTTGAGCCCATCAGAGAGCTGAGAGCATAAAACATTCAAGTGAACTAAATTCCAATGAGTACTGAACCCCTCCGAGGAGGGATGGAAGATACTTCCCTCTTGGCAGAGCCCAAAAGGAAGTGGCAGCTAAAAGTGGATAAAAAGAAAATGGCTAAAACTTTAACAAATTCATAAAGGTCAAATGAGGGTTAATGAGGTAGTGTGGAATCCCTGGGAACCCAATGCACAAGCAGAAACTGCCCCCCTCAACGGTTCTTTCTCATGAGGCTTTACCAGCTTCTCTTGAGAAATACTGGAGGCAGGACAGGAAACTTGAGTGAGTCCCCTTGGGGGTGCCAATGTCTCATCGTGAATATCTGTGGCTGCAGTGGTACAAGCACAAGGTCTCATCCATTTTCCAGACTCTTCTGGAAACACTAATGCTGCTGGGTGAAGGCAGGAAACCCTGATTCTCAGAACCCTGATCCCACAATGATCCTGTTGGGCAAGATAGTAGGGCAATTTTCATTGTTATTTCCAAGTAGGTAATACAGGGGCTTCCCTGGTGGCTCAGTGGTAAAGAACCCACCTGCCAATGCAGGAGACTCGGTTTCGACCCCTGGGTTGGGAAGATCCCTGGAGAAGGAAATGACAACCCATTCCAGTATTCTTGTCTGGAGAATCCCATGGACAGAGGAGCCTGGTAGGCTACAGCCCATGGGATCACAAAAGAGTCAGACACAACTTAGCAACTAAACAACAACATAATACTTACAGGTGAGGTATCATATTAAGTGACTTGCCCAAGATTGAGCCAGGACATAATTTTAAAGCTCCCATTCCATGTACAACTCTCTTTTCACTATTCTCTCCTGATTCTTTATACTGTAGATGTTTTCTGGAGAACCAAAGCATCTCATTCCCTGCCTTCTGGGTGAACCCAAAGTTTTTTTCAGGTTCTTTTCCATTACAGGTTATTACAAGATACTGAATATATTTCCCTGCTATACAATAAATCAGGGGCAAAATAAAAAACGTTTAGCCATGGTTAAGTTATTGAAACATCAGAAAATTTATAAAACACTTGAAGAAATGTTTTTTTTTCACCAAGTTCACACATGTCAAAGACGACAGCCTGGAGTCTTCATAAGCATTCCAAAAGCATTACCCACTGGCTGAAAATTGGCTCCCTCGAATACTTTTCACTTAACAGAAAGACCTTTTCAAAAGATAGCTAGACTTCCCTCCTTTGGATCGAATAAATGCCAAATCATCCATCTAAGAAACATCACAGTTGGAACATAATTTGGATGAATTCTCTGTTCCATTTTGGACAAATGGGATCCCAGCTTCTTGAACACAACCAGGACTCTGAACTTAGTTCATTGTGTTGTACTTTGAGAAAACAGTCATAATTAGAAAATCTCTGCTGTTATATTTGATTCAGATCTACTTCCTTACATCTTCTACCCATGATAATAGAGAAGCATTTTAACGAAAATGATAATTTGGATGTATTTAATCAGAAAACTCACAGGGCACCATAATCAAGATGTCTTTTACAGTGGAAACAATGGCAGGTAACTTATTTCTGCTAATAACCACTTGACTGGGCAACAATCCTAGCCAAGTGAAGAGTTGATTTCATCCATATAATTATTTGTGTGGATACTGTGAGATGGTATGGAGGATTCATGGCTGTTTTTCATGCCTCAATGCTTGGTTTGTTTGGTTTGGTTTTGTTTTTGGATGTGCAGAGAGAAATGGACCAAACATCTATTGAATTTACACTATATATTATATACTATGCTAGGTACTTTATAAGGACACTCATTTAATTCTTATAGTAATCCTTCAGTTCAGTTCAGTTCAGTCGCTCGGTTGTGTGTGACGCTTTGCGACCCCATGAATCACAGCATGCCAGGCCTCCCTGTCCATCACCAACTCCCGGAGTTCACTCAAACTCATGTCCATCGAGTCAGTGATGCCATCCAGCCGTCTCATTTTCTGTCGTCCCCTTCTCCTCCTTCCCCCAATCCCTCCCAGCATCAGAGTCTTTTCCAGTGAGTCAACTCTTCACGTGATGTGGCCAAAGTATTGGAGCTTCAGCTTTAGCATCAGTCCTTCCAATGAACACCCAGGACTGATCTCCTTTAGAATGGACTGGTTGGATTTCCTTACCCATCTATTAGTACTTCCATTTTGTGGATGACGGAATAAAGGTTCCAAGAGGTTAAATAAGTTCCCTGAGGCCTTGAAGTTTCTAAATAAAAACTCAAGGCTTGAACTCATTTTCAGAGTTGCAAAGCAGATCATAGTCCGTGCATCATATTGCCCTGATTAAAACCAAAACCATGCAGCATATGGGATCCTAGTTCCCACATGCCTAGTTCCCCAAGTAGGCATTGAACCCAGGCTTCCTGTATTGGAAGCATGCAGTCGCAGTCATTGAACTGCCAGGGACATCTTGCAATTGCTTCTGGCTGCCACAGTTCCCCTGAGAATGCTAATCTACTTGGTGAAGATTCTCTCTGACCCAAATTCCAGCACAGGGCACCACTCTTCATCAAAGTCTGAGTGCTGGGTGGTCCAGTGGCCCCATTCTGGGCTCCAGTATGCAGAGCTACCTCTCAGGTGTCCCATGGTTCATCTCTTATTCATCTTTGTGTTCCCACCGCTAATACAATTCCTGACCCATGGCAGGGGTTCAACAGCTCTTTGTTGAATCAGTGACAGGCAGAACGAACAGAAGAACATGGGTTGAATGGATATATCACTGGCTCCAGCTCAGTTACTTCATTTCTCTGGCCACTGTCCTAAGGAAGCAATGACATTAGCCATAACAAAAACATGTGTGGCCATGTCTCCCTTGTAGAAAATCAGTCTGAATAAACAGGATAGGAACTCAGATAATAAAGAGACCTCATTCCATTGAGGGAGGCAATGCAATTCTATCCAAATGCTCAGAGATTCTGAACATTCAGAACTTAAGAAAAAGTACATCTAGACTTCCAGAGTCATTAAATTCTCAAAGCCGTGTCCTTTTTTTTTCACTATTTTATCTCAGATTTGAGATTTTGGACCCAGCACTTTACAACCTATATGAATACTCTACAAATCCAGGATATATTGTACGACATTGGGAAGTGGAAAGTAACGCTGCTAGGTGCTCAGCCGTCTCTGACTCTTTGCGACCCCATGGACGGTAGCCCTCCAGGCTCCTCTGTCCATGGGATTCTCCAGGCAAGAATACTGGAGTGGGTCGCCATGTCCTCCTCCAGGGGCTCTTCCCAACCCAGGGATCAAACCCAGGTCTCCTGCATTGCAGGCAGATTCTTTACCATCTGAGCCACCAGGGAAGCCCACAGCATGAGGAATAAAGCCAATATTGGAAAGGATCAAACTGTTTCTGAGTATTTTAACTGCATCTTAGAACAAAGCTCAAGAAGATTTATAGAAAGACAGAAATATCCATCAAGTGGAAACCTTTTCAAAATGGAAATCCATGCTTATTTTAGGCAGACAAGAAGATGCCCCCATAAGAGAGACTGATTGATAACTTTGGCAAACAAAAGGGTAACTGCAGTCATGAAGCTCATGAGGATAAGAAGGTTTGGAATATGTGACTCAGACGGTAAAGAATCTGCTTGCAATGCAGGAGACCCAGGTTCAATCCCTGGGTCAGGAAGATCCTCTGGAGAAGGAAATGGCTACACTCTCCAGTATTCTTGCCTGGAGATTTCCATAGACAGAGAAGCCCAGCGAACAACAGTCCATGGGGTCGCAAAGAACTGGACACAACTGAGTAACTAAAAGGACCTCTGGTCTACGGCCACACCACCCTGAATGCACCCGATCTCATTTAAAAGGACCTCTGGGGAAAGGACAAAAGCGGGGAAAAGAGTCCTGAAAATAGTATAATCTAAAAATGCTGGATAAAATACAGCAAGTACTCTTTATTTTTTTAATTTATTTATTTTAATTGGAGGCTAATTACTTTATATTATTGTATTGGTTTTGCCATACATTGACATGAATCTGCCCCGGGTGTACATGTGTTCCCCATCTTGAACCGCCCTCCCACCTCCCTCCCCATCCCATCCCTCTGGGTCATCCCAGTGAATTTGCAAGAAAATAAAATTCTGAAATGCCAGAAATAAGAAGCAGCTAAAAACCAGAGAGGTAAGCCTTCCACTTGGCATCACATGGCAAGGTACAGAGGAAGGAAGGGGACATTATTGTTTGGAGGGTACTCTAATGGTGTTGACTTTTTTGTCTGTGTTAGAATTAGAATTCAGGCTTCTGATTTAAGCTGGGACCTTTTAAAGATTCACTTTCATGAAAAGTGGATTAAGGAAAAAACAAACTAACCAGAGGCATGGAGATCAAAAAAAAGTTGTCTATTTCAAGCCTAATCTTGAGTGGAAAAAATATTCTCTCCTAAGAATGCATATATCTGGGTCCGGGCAACAACCAGATTTTTTGGTTTGAATTTATACTAGTACATGGCGTGCTAAGCCTCAACCCAAGATATCAACATAAAAATTTGTCTCAGGTTGTTAAACCCCTGGAATGCTAATGCAAACCAACTCTGAAAGGCTATGTTCCCAATCCTGGCCACATAGGAGCTCACAGATAAAGTACCAGTGAAGATGAACTTGGAGCTCAATAATTATAAACACATAAGCAATATTTCATAAATCCACTATGAATCTATGCACTATCACAATAAACTGCAGGATTAGATCGCTGATCTAGAAATACAGATTATCTGAATAAGCTAAAAAATAACTACATTTCAAATGATTAAGAAGATCAAAGAAGATACGGGAAAAGTGTAAGAACAGAATATTGTTCAAAAATTAAAATCAGCAAAGAAAAAGCTCAGAGAGAAAGCATCAAAATAAGAAAGTAATATTTCTAGGAACTTCATATATATATATATATATATACTTATATGTTATATATATAGAAATAGAGACTGAAATTATAAAATTCAGCAAATGCATTAAAGAGCAGAGTCAACACAGGGAAAGAGGACTAGGGCCAAGTCTGATCTGAGGAAATTGCTCAACACGAATCTCAAAGAGACAGAAAGAGAGGAAAATACTCGGCAAGGTTAAGAGACAGAGGATTCAATAAAGAAGGACTAACACACACCTTGAAAGAGTCCCAGGAAGGGATTCATTCAACCAAGAGAAAATGGAATGGATTTTATTTTTTGAAGACTCGGATGAATCTAAGCTTGAATGTTAAGTTGTTCAAGTTGGCCCAGCTGGTACACTAATTTTTTTTCTCTGATCATTTCAACCCACATTCTTCTCCCGCTTCGCTGAAGGTCTCTGGTCATTTCAATCCATACCTCACAATGTACCATCTGATTATACGCTGTCTTGCTGATGGTGATGACAGTTTCATACACGCTAGCTGTTATCTCCCTAACTGAACTGCAGGATTCCAAAAGAAGAGGTCACGTCTTACATTTCCTTTGTATTTTCTGCAGTACATGGCATTACTTACTCTAGAATTTAATGAGGGAAGTAATAGAATGCAAGGTAAAAACCCCCATTTAACTCCTATAATATATAATACTTTCTTTTAGTAAAGGCATATTCATTTCTCTTTTTTTGAGACAAAACATATGCAAGTCAAGAACACACATTTCCACCAAGCCTGGCTGAGCAGGAGTTCAGCTAAACTTCAGCTAAAAATTCCTTCAAGCACTCATTCTTTTAGTATGCATCTAGCAAGTTTGCATGCTGAGCATATTTTGTAAATCAAACTATAAATAGCTATAATAAATGTCATATGTAAATTGATCTATTTTCAAGGTTTCTGAGTACAACAGACGATTTGAATAATTTTTTGAATGGCTGACAAATACTTTTTTGCTTTTGCATTTGGAAAGCTCCCAAACAACTGAGCAAATTTTCCTAAAACTTCTTCTACAGTTCTCTGTAAGATTATAAATGGACATGAGAAAATTCACTTCTTAAACAGGTAATTAATGAAGAAGGTCCAGAGTAATGAGAATTAATAACTTGAGCTGGATAAGGGGTCCCTACATTCACAAAGATTTATTCCAATCACACAATGAAGAATGCATGATGGTAACATAAAAAAAAATAATCAGTGCAAAGCATGTATAGACCCACAATTCATAATGGTACCTCACTGCTGATGTTATTAGCATAAAAATTCATTGTTATGACATAAGTAGAGGGTATCCCAAAGCAATAATCTACACTTTGTTCATAATCTCTAAAGCGGCTTCATGAAAGTTTTGGTTGCTCAGTCATGTCCAACTCTTTGCAACCCCATGGACTGTAGTCCTCCAGCTTCCTCTGTCCATGGGATTCCCAGGCAAGAATACTGGAGTGGGCTTCCATGCACTTCTCCAGGCAATATTCCTGACCCAGGGATCGAACTCAGGTCTCCCGCACTACAGGCAGATTCTTTATCGCCTGAGTCACCAGAGAAGCAAGTCAAATCTGAAAAAGGTTTCTACACCATTAAATCAGCTGGACCCCTTCATTACATTGCTTTATTTCCTGCATGGTGTAATGATTAAGTACTGAACAGGGGTAATACACTGGCCAAGAAAGAAACTAGCCCAAAGAAATTAATAGATCAAAAGATACAAACCAGGGAACTCAAAGGGAGAACTCAGAGAGACTTCCTCTCAGATTCTGTCTCCCACAAAAACATTCACACACACAAACACACACACACTTGGAGTCAAAAGAAAGAGAATGTCAGAATCCAAGACAGAAAATGACAAAGCAGCAGCCATCTCAGCTGACTGGGACATCAGTTTAGGTTCCCTTTGACTCATGGAAAAAGAAAAAAAAAACAGCTAGAAACATAAATTCAAGTCCCAGGTGTCCTTTGTTAATCTTCGTAGTTAACTCCCTTTACTGAAAAGTACCCATTTTCGTGACGGGTACATTTAAACTGGGTAAAAAGTTTGATCTACCATGTTATATTGACTCTATGAATTGTCTTGAGAATCTAAAATAAAATCCCAAATTCTAAATGAATTATACCTGATATTAAATGCACACAAAGTCAACTGCTCCGAAACCCTCAATTGTCCGTGCACTCAGCTCTTGGACAAGCCAAACTCACCCAGCCAGCTCAAGGTAAACACACAAACCAAGCAGTGCAGGGGAGATCAGCTTGCTCCCTGCTCTGTGTTTATCTAGGATGGGTTGTGTTTACATCTTCCCATTGAGTAAAGATTTTTAGCCGTGAAAATTTCCAACTGCAGCCTGCCTACCTCCTGACTAACAACCAAGGGCTCCCTCAACAAACCTCTCCTTGGGGATCTCTGGGACTTAATTCCATCAAAGAGTTCAGCCTTCTCCAGCTGCTCACTATTTCATCCGTTAAATGCCCAGACCTCTAACTCAAGGGAGGAAGTCTAATTAGCAGAGAGAACAGAGGGAGGTTGGACCAGTCAGTCTGCAAGTTAGGGGTCTCCGTGCATCAGAAGACGAGCCTCAGTTCCCCCATGTGCCCTTCACAGGAAACTGACAATTAAGTGCTCTGGGTCCCTGGGAAAAAGAGGCCTAATGTACATGATCTCTTTTGAAAGCATTCTCCTTTGCAAATCGAATCCCCGAAGTGTCGCCCCAGAAGCCAGCAGAAATCATGTCTCCTGGTTCTTTCGAGTTATAGGGACACTGAGGGCACGTATGGAGCTACTGTGAAGGCATCCCATGATTAGGGCAAGAGTCACTTGACATTCAGATTCAGGTTACCAGCAGGAGCAGAGTTTCTTACCCTAAGAAACCTGAAAGTGTTCCCATAGATGCAAACTATTTATTAAGCTTAATACATCTTGGTGAAGCCATGACCCTCAAAGGCACTCAAGGAAAAATTCATCTTCTGCAATAAATCATTCTTGGATAAAGTCTGGTTTTTCTTATTTTTTTTTAATATCAAATATTGGGAGCTCCCTAGTGGTCTAGTGGTTAAGATTCAGCACTTTCACTGCCGTGGGCTGGGTTCAATCCCTGGGTCAGGGAACTGAGATCATGCAAGATACACTGCATGCCCCTCCCACAAAAAAAAAAAGATTCAAACATTGCATTCATGGTATCACAGTTCAGATCAGACCCCAAATGGGATTTCCCTTATGACTTTCTGAATAACAGTTCAGCACTCTACTTTCACCATTTTGGGATGGGGTAGGCTGCGGAGGGGCCTTCCCAGGTGGCAATAAAGAACCCACCTGCCAATGCAGGAGATGTAAGAGACACAGGTTCGATCCCTAGGTGGGTAAGATCCCCTGGAGGAGGGAATGGCAACCCACTCCAGTATTCTTGCCTGGAGAATCCCATGGACAGAGGAGCCTGGCGGGCTACAGTCCATGGGGTAGCAAAGAGTTGGACACGACTGAAGTGACTTAGCATATCTGAGATTATTGATATTTCTCCCAGCAATCTTGATTCCAGCTTGTGCTTCTTCCAGCCCAGCGTTCCTCATGATGTACTCTGCATATAAGTTAAATAAGCAAGGTGACAATATACAGCCTTGACGCACTCCTTTTCCTATTTGGAACCAGTCGGTTGTTCCATGTACAGTTCTGACTGTTGCTTCCTGACCTGCATACAGGTTTCTCTTGAGAGTCCCTTATACCGCAAGGAGACCCAACCAGTCCATTCTAAGGGAGATCGATCCTGGGTGTTCATTGGAAGGACTGATGCTAAAGCTGAAACTCCAATACTTTGGCCACCTCATGCGACGAGTTGACTCACTGGAAAAGACTCTGATGCTAGGAAAGGTTGGGGGCAGGAGGAGAAGGGGACGACCAAGAATGAGATGGCTGGATGGCATCACCAACTCTGTGGACATGAGTTTGAGTGAACTCCGGGAGTTGGTGATGGACAGGGAGGCCTGGCGTGCTGTGATTCATGGGGTCGCAGAGAGTCGGACACGACTGAGCGACTGAACTGAACTGAACTGACTGAAGTGACTTAGCACACACACAAGGGCTGGGGAGGAGAGTCTTTCCATCTAAAAACCATAGATTATTCTCACATTTGATGGATTAACGTGTGCCTGCTAAATAAACAAAAATAAAAAATAAGCAAAACCTGAGAATCAGAAAGAACCTTAAAATCACTAGTCTGACTCTCTTATCAAGACCCACAAAGGGCTCAGCATCCCATGGTTAGGGCGAGAACCACTTGACATTCAGATTCAGGTTACCAGCAGAGCAGACATCCTTCCATGAACCTACTGTTTACCCCTGTAGGACTAAAGGATCTCAAGGCATGTGCGATGTACCAACTGGGAGATGCAAAGTTACATAATATTCCATTCTGGTCAATACTGCTACATGTAATTTTATATTCGTATTATCTCTTTCAGTTCTCCTCCGTGGGTCACCATTATGCACAACCCCAGTGTAAAGTCATTGCCCTAAGTAGTGGGGAAAGTAATGTATTTTGAGCCCACCTTTCCATAACAATCCCTAGTTTTTCTCTGAAGCCATCTAACTCAGTGACTTCCAAGATTCCAAACAAAAGCTTGTTTGATCTGATCTAAACTTGCCATGTTTCAGTGAGAAAACATGGTGTGGGTCAACCTCCTTGAGCTGCTTAGGCTCGAAATGCTTCCTCCTACTTTCTGAACGCACCGCTTCTCCACACTGTCCAGTACAGCAGCACTAGCCACATGCATTATGTAAATTAAATTCTAATCACTCAGCGGCTTCCCTGGCGGTCCAGTGGTTAAGACTCCATGCTTCCAGTGAAGGGGGTGTGAATTAGATCCTGAGTTGGGGAACTAAGATCCTACATGCTGTGGGGTGCACCAAAACAATTTTTTTTTTATTCCTCAAAATTAGATAAAATGTAACATTCAGTCACATGATCTGCATGTCAAGTGTTCACTACCTGCAGGTGGACAGCACAGATACAGAACATATTCAGCTTCAAGGAAAACTGTTGGCCAATGCTGCCCTGGAAGCTGTAGATTTCTTCCCAACTAGATTGCGAATTCCTTAGTCTTCTCAAACACTGCATCTCTGAAACCCATTTGCTTTTTTAAGTCCCTGCCAAAATGTGTGCTTGCTAAGTTGCTTTATTTTGCCATACTGATAGGTTTGTAGAAATCTCTCTTTGTGGCTTTAATTTGCATTTCCTAATGGCTGATGATGCCAAACATACTCCTCGTGCTTATTTGCTGTGATTATAGACTCTTCAGTGAGATGTCTGTTCATGTCTTTTGCCCATTTCTATTGGATTGTGTGGTTTTTTACTACTGACCTTTAAGAGTCTTTACATATCTTCGACACTAGTCTTATGTGACCTGTGTGATTTGCAGATATTTTCTCCCAGCCTGCAGCTCCTTGTCCTCATCATGAGATCCTTCGCAAAGTCTTTAATTCTTATGAGGTCAATTTATCCATTTTTCCTTTTATGGATTATGCTTTTGGAGCCAAATCTATGAAATCCTCACCCAGTCTTAGATGCCAAAAAGTTACTTTTTTTTTTGCAAAAAGTTATTTTTTTTAACTGAAACTTTTATAATTTAACATTTTACATTTAAGCCCATGATCCATTGTTAATTAGTATTTGTATAAAGTGTGAGGTTGAGTTCAGTTTTCTGCCTATGAATGTCCAACTGCTCCAATATAATTCACTGAAAAAACTAACTTCCTCTATCGAATTGTTTTTGCACTTTTGTCAAAAATCAGTTAGGGAGGAAAAGTTTTAAAGATCTTTGCACAATATGAATATACTTAACATTACTGAACTGTACACTTAAAAATGGTTAAGATGATAAGTTTTATGTTATGTGTTTTTTACCACAATTAAAAATTAGTTGGGCATATTTGTATGGGTCTAACTCTGGATTCTACAGTAGATATTTAATATGTGTTAAAATCAAATAGCATGATTCCTCCCACAGTATTTTTTTTAGTTTTGTTTAAGGAGAAGGAAATGGCAACCCACTCCAGTGTTCTTGCCTGGAGAATCCCAGGGACAGCGGAGCCTGGTCGGCTGCCGTCCATGGGGTCGCAGAGTCGGACACGACTGAAGCGACGCAGCAGCAGCAGCAGCAGCAAGCTATCCTAGGTCCTGTGTAGAAATTTTGATTATCATTTTATCCTTCACAAAAATTATAAAAGAACATATTTCATATATGGAGAAAGAGACATTGATCTCTATTTAGTCATCAAAAATTTACTCATCAAATACACTATCATTTCTTGGGCAACTTCTCTATGTTGGTACATTCTGACAAGACCTCACTTAATCTTCACAGAAATCTAGGCAACATGTTCTATCTCCATTTCTACATACAAAGTAACTGAAGATCAGATAGGTTAAGCAGTTTTCCCAAGGACACACAGATGAAAAGTGGTAGAATCAATATCTGCACTGGAGAAGGCAACGGCAACGCACTCCAGTACTCTTGCCTGGAAAATCCCATGGGCGGAGAAGCCTGGTGGACTGCAGTCCATTGGGTCGCGAAGAGCCGGACACGACTGAGCGACTTCACTTTTCACTTTAATGCATTAGAGAAGGCAATTGCAACCCACTCCAGTGTTCTTGCCTGGAGAATCCCAGGGACGGGGGAGCCTGGTGGGCTTCCGTCTATGGCGTCACACAGAGTCGGACACGACTGAAGCGACTTAGCAGCAGCAGCAGCAATATCTGCACATGAATCTGTTTGATCCCAAAGCCCATGACTTTCCACTGTGCCATTTCCTACACTTTTCACAGTGTCTACCATCTGCTTGATAATCTCTGTTTAATCTCAGGGATACAAAGGGGAGTAACACATGACCCTGTTTTTGAGAATGTCTTAGATTTTTTTCCAGCAGTTTTCAGCCCTCAAGCTAACAGGCTAAGAGTTGGTTCAGTCAAGGTTCAATGGCCTTTTTCCATCTTCCTTTACTGAAACTGCTTTTCTCCCTTCAATCTTACCTTTTCTAACAATGACTAGCCACTTAATCCACCCAAATTTCTCAACCTGAAAGATCACAACCATTCTTCTCTACTAAGCCTACCATTAACTCTCAGGTACTGAGAGTCCTATATTATCCTACTCAGTAGGTAGGGGAGACAGGAGATGGACCAGCTCCTCCAGATCAAAGACGGGATAAATGGATTTAGTCTTCAATAGAAGTCACCTTTACCGTTTGACAAAGCTGGAATACTGCTTGTCTGCGCAGGGGCTCGGAGAAGGCAATGGCAAACCACTCCAGTACTCTTGCCTGGAAAATCCCATGGATGGAGGAGCCTGGTAGGCTGCAGTCCATGGGGTCACTAAGGGTCGGACACGACTGAGCGACTTCACTTTCACACATTGGAGAAGGAAATGGCAACCCACTCCAGTGTTCTTGCCTGGAGAATCCCAGGGACGGGGGAACCTGGTGGGCTTCCATCTATGGGGTCACACAGAGTCGGACACGACTGAAGTGACTTAGCAGCAGTAGCAGCAGTGCAGGGGCTACTTTGCAGACACTATAGCTCCTTATGAGTTCCCACTGTCAACACACAAGCAATTGGGTCACAACACAATAATGCAATTCTATTTAAAGTGGTGTTTGCATTTTATTAGCATCTGCTTTTAAGGTATCAGTCAGGAGAGGGAACAGCAATATGAAATTGCCTATCCTTCCCATTGCAAACATGTGACTTCATTAATATTCTCATGTGAGCAGTGAAATTGCTTACTTTCCTAGAAGGTTAAGAAGGTCAAAGTGGTTTCCACTGCTTATCATAAAAATAGCTGTTGGTTTCTACAATGGGATCTTATGCATATAATGATATCTCACCAGAAACTGATCAGTAGAGGCAGGTCACATTAAAGAACTCCCTAGGGTCTATGTTCAAATATCATGCAATGCAACAGGCTTACAGAGATGATAAAGGACTGACCCTCACCTTAAGAATCACAACAGCAATTAACTACAAAATTAAACATGCCAAAACAAACATTTATATAGAGCTCCACTGAAGCCAGAAGGAATAAAAATTTTTACTCAATCAAAAGAGGTCAGGAGGGCTTCCCTGGTGGCTCAGTGGTAAAGAATCCACTTGCCAATGCAGGAGACATGGGTTCGATCCTTGATCCAGGAGATCCCACAAACTTCAGAGCAACTAAGTCCAGGCACCATAACTACTGTGCCTGTGCTCTAGAGCCGGGGAGCCACAACTACTGAAGCCCACACACCCTAGAACCTGTGCTTCGAAATAAGAGAAGCCAGTGCAATGAGAAGCCCTAGCACCGCAACTAGAGGGCAGCCTGAGCAGCAACAAGACACAGGATGGCCCCCAAAATTAATTCTTTAAAAATAAAGGTCAAGAAAAACTTTACAGAAAATTCGTGTTAGTTTTAAAAAGTTTCCAACCACAGACACAAGTCAAGAAAAAGACTATATTGGAAAAAAAAAATTTTTTTAATGTATGTTCCTCAAATGAGAAGTTTTGACTTCAGAATTCTTCTCCAATATGAGTATCTGTCAGGTCCTTATCTGTAAAGTGGTGCTGACATCACCTCCCTTCAAAGAGATATTGTGAAAAATGTCTGTGACACTCCTGATAAAATAGAAATAATTTCCAAAGCAGGTGTGCAAAATATATGTCCATACTCTCCGTATGACGCCCATTCCTGGAGGCTGCATGGAACACAGACGCACCAGACAGCTCCCCTCCCCTGACCTCCTCCACGTCATCGGGGGAACCTACCAACGAAACAGCTCACACCCCTGAAAAAAGGCAGAAAATATTTCAAGCAGTGAACCTGCTTGACATCAGACCCCCACAGACGCATCACGAAGACTGAGATGCATAATATGCAACAAAATACCAGTTAATCAGCATGTCAGTAGACGGGAGATTCCCAAAAGGGAAAGTGAGAGATGTCAAAGGACTCTCTGCTGTCCAGACGATGTGGTCCCCTTTCACCAGTGACCAAACCGCTCATTTTTCACCCAAACACCTGAAGCAGTACTAGAGAGTTTAAGTGCTTATCACCTTAGGGTATGCATATTTAAATGATGTGGCATCCATGAAGACTTCAACGGTACTCCCAGCAAACTCCAGGCTGACTCAGTTCTCATCAAACATTCACGTGGGAGGAATCCTATTCATTGAAGATAGTCCCAGGGATGAGCAGCTCTTGGCTATCAGAGCGCCGCCTAGACAACACCGAAGGAGGCTAAAAGAAACAGTCGTATGAAGTCCTTCTTACCTGTGTGGCAGGTATGTCATGGAGCATATTAATCAGCCATATAAAACTCACCTCTTCTATGGAAACGCCAGAGAAATTTTCCTTAGATCTTGATACAATACAGGTTCTGAATCTCCTGGAAAGAAGGTAAATTTTTATTTTATAGGCATGATAACTATCATTACTCATTATATATATATATATATATATTTTTTTTTGCTTTGGCTACTGGGAAACACACATACAGTTATAATTCACACATACAACAGACATGCCTTTGTGGTTATTACATAAACTCTGTGGCGTTATTATTTTTTCCCTCATTTTTTCCTTCACCCTTATTTTATTATTTTTTTATGTTCTTATTTCTGTAGGATATAAAAAGTAAATTCCCAGACAGGTGAATACACATTATATGTTGCTGTTTAGTCACTAAGTTGTGTCAACTGTTTTGCAACCCCATGGACTGTAGCCCTCCACGCTCCTCTGTCCATGGGATGCTCCAGGCAAGAATACTGGAGTGGATCACCATTTCCTTCTCCAGGGAATCTTCCTGGCCCAGAGATCAAACCCGTGTTTCCTGCACTGGCAGGTGGATTCTTTACCACTGAGCCACCTGGGAGACCCACAAGTTGATATCTGTCTATAATTTATGCAGGTTAGTAAACGGCATCACCATAGGCTGTGGGGCAGGAAAAGACGAGTTCCGGGATAGAACGTCTATGATGGAACCAATGATTCTAATGCCAGCATCCACAGGCTGCGGTCACTCTCTGAATGTGTGTTTTATCAAATGTCTTAAAAACATTTTTCCTCAGAATGGTTGTAAAGAGGAGACAAGGAAGGAAGAATTGATGGATACAGTTTTAAGGCTGTTCCACTTCTTTAAATGTATAATTAAATTTGATCCTATGTTTATACCTCTTTAAACATTTCAAAAATAAATTCAGAATCATAAAATGATGATTCTTTTAACCCATATTTTCATGAAATACAGCAGATAGAGTTATAACTTAGTCACTTAACATGGATTGCCCTGGAAAGCAGAGTTTGGAAGAAAGACTCCTGTAAGTCCTTTACTGAAATACGGGATTCTAAGAAAAGGTATGAATGACAGTGTCAGCAAAGCAGGCCAGAAGGAGAAGCCATTATAAATATTCATTATCAAGTTGGTCTCCACTATTGACAACTGGCTTCTCCGTCCTACAGGACGGTCTGATATGTCATATAAACTATGTTTCAGAAGCAATTCCCTGGTGGTCCAGTGGTTAAGAATCTGCCTTGTAATGCAGGGGACACAGGTTCTATTCCTGGGTGGGGAACGGAGATTCCCACATTCCATGGAGCAACTAAGCATGCATGCAGCAACCACTGAGCCCATGTGCTACAATTAGAAAGAGCACGTGCATGCAACGAAAGAGTCTCGTCACACAATGGAGATCCCCTCGGCCGCAACTAAGACCCAACACAGACGAATAAACAATAAATAAATAACATTGTGCAAATGTTCTAGAACTGTGAGTAGAGAGAAGAAATGCTATCTACCAGTTCCCAATGTCCGTTGATCAAAGGTCACCCCATCAGTATTAATGCCCCAACATTTCCAAGTTGTCAATGTGTGAACATCCAGTGGGTTTCCATGGCACCCCCTGCTGCAGCAACAACAGAGGATCCCCAGAGTGTGACTAGAGATGAGGGTAATGGGCCAGAGGCATCTGCAGGAAGCAGGTCAGATCCTGTGAAGAAATGACCAATGCCCACAGTGTCATATTCCTAGGAATTTATTCAAAACAAACAAATAACCTCTACATTCTTTTCTCCCCTCCGATCTGTCTATAATCTGTTTAAAGATTGAAAGAAAAAAAGAACAGTCTTCACAAAGCATTGGTCAGATTAAAAACCAAAGACTAAAGCTGACATTAGCACTAGAGAACAGGTGGACTGAAAGTATCCCATTGTGTGATGTGAGTATTAAATTAAATTAAGGAGTAACATCGCTGCAGGTATGACAAGGGATCAAGTGCCCAAGCATCTTCTATCTGAAAGAGCCCATCGTGAGGGACCTAGCCCACTGCCAGTTTAAACACTGTGCACTCAATAATCTCTGTCTCGCAAAAGAATGCCAAGTTAAAAGAAGCAGACAGCAGCTGTGTGAACAGAAAACTCAGGTTCAGACACCCAAAACGTTTTCAGAAACTTTGGCAGCCTAAGATTATCAGAGCATAAGATTAGAACCTTTTGCTATTGCCATTATAATTTGCAGCAAAGACATTTAACTCCAGCAGCAGAAGGTAATTGCAAGAATAAGGCAGGAGCTAAAAAAAAAGAAGAAGAAGGCAGGAGCTGCGAATAAGGCTCAGGGCCTTTTACACCTTGAATAAGTGAGTGACAGTTAAACATTTCTCCTAAGAGGGAAATACAATTTCAAATGCATTATTAAAAGACAATACAAAATTAACGTAATGAAAATAAATAGTCTTAATGTAATGAGAAATTATCACATATTTCTATAAAGGCTCTATTCCTTTTAATATAAATTTTATATGAATCATTTATAACTATTCATTAAAATTTTATAGGGAAAACATAAGTGAGTGGGCTTTATGGGGTTCTAGCTCTGTCTTACATTAGGGAATCATCTTAGCAACATTTCTCAGAGTGGGTTGTATGGATATTCAAAGGGCTTTTGTGAAAAGAGAGATTCCTGGTAAGATGTGTTGAGAAACTCTGAGTTAAGGTAAACCAGTCCCCTTTCTGTAGACATTTCATCTTCCTGAATCAAGATGGCGACACAGGTCATTTCCTACGTCAGTCTCCATCGCCAGAAGACCAACTTACAGCTCTCCAGAGACAAGACTCCACTAGGAAAATCCCAGAGCCTGGTGGGCAGGCACAGAGACCAAGAAGGATCTCACCTGAAGGGGAGGAGGACAGCCTTCACTTGGAATGCGTGGAACCTTCCCCAAGGCCAGCACAGAGCCCCACTGAGAGGGCCCCCATGGGCCTCCAGTTCCTCCAGTGGAAAAAGAGAGCCCAAGGTGGACACCCAGCACCCTCGCATCGCAGGATGCTTCCCAGAAGGCCCACTCGGGTCTCACCTCACGGGGCTCGCTAGAGGAATGTGCAGTTTGACCACAGATGGAGAAAGGGGGCAGGGCTTACAGCAACAAGCATTCAGACAGTAGAGGACTAACATCTTCCTTGCAACAGCCCCCAACAGACATACCTGCCAGAGGTCTGCCTCTCTGCGGAGCTGAGCCAATAGCCCCACCTGGCCAGGAAGCTTGGTTGTCAGCTCTGCCCAGTTTGGATATCAAGCCAACGGGCAGTACCAGTGTGGACCCCATTCTATGGTCCTGCTTGGGCAGGGAAGCATATTCATAGTTCTGCCCAACTGCTAAGCACAGCCCCCAATCCCACCCCTCCAGGAAGCCGGGCCATCGATGCCTCTAAGGCATGGAGCACAGTTTACAATCCGTCCAGGCAGAGAGCCATGCAAGCAGGGGCACAACTGGTGAACACTGGCTATGGCCCCGCACAACCAGGGAGACTGAACAGCCTCAGAGCCTGCAGTTCACGCCAGCGGAGCTGAGCCTACAGCCCTGTCCTCCTGCTGAACAACGGCCTTGTGGCCTGGACCGGGCAGGGAACTCAGCCAGTGACCCTGCGCTATGATGCAACAGAGCCTGCAGCCCCACCCACCAGGCCGCTCTGAACAGAGACCACGCCCACCCCTGAAGCACACTCTCCAGCCCCGCCCACCCGCGGGACAGGGCTGGAGGCTCCACCCCACTAGGGAGCCAGGCCAGCAACTGCACAATCAACGGCCTACCCGACTGCAAAGCCCAGCAGTGGCCCTGCCCAACTTCCGGGTACAGCCTGTGACCCCACGTGAAGGCAGACCCCTTAGGCACCACCAGTCCAGGAGCAATGGTGGAGCACAGCCTATAGCCCCGACCTTCTACAGAGTCCAGTCAGCAGCATCACCCAGATACTGAATAGAGCCTGCCACCCTGCCTGATCAGAAGTGACTGCAGAGCCCAGCTAGTGGCCCCACCTGAATGCAAAACCGATAGCAGCCCCACCCAACTAGGGAACCCACCCCAGGGTCTCCACTTGAACAAGATGCTCAGCCAAAGTGCTACCAACCGTGGAGCCCAGCCAGCAGCACGCTCCTCACTAAACCGCAGAGGTCTGGTAGTGACCTCGCCCAACTAAAGATCCTGATAGCAAGCCCACCTGCCAACAGGTGCTACCAACCAACCCCTCCAGTACCCACAGGCTGAGCTGAATGAGATAAATGGAAATGGAAATACAACATACTAAAACTTATGAGATGCAGCAAAAGCAATTCTAAGAGGAAAGTTAATAGCTACAAATGCATAGAGTAAGAAAGATCCACATAAACAGCCTAACATGCACCTCAAGGAACCAGAAAAAGAAGAATAGACTAAGCCCAAAGGTAGCATCAGTTCAGTTCAGTTCAGTCACCCAGTCGTGTCCGACTCTCAGCGACCCCATGAATCACAGCACGCCAGGCCTCCCTGTCCATCACCAACTCCCGGAGTACACTCAAACTCATGTCCACAGAGTCGGTGATGCCATCCAGCCATCTCATTCTCCGTCATCCCCTTCTCCTCGCCCCCAACCTTTCCCAGCATCAGAGTGGCCAAAGTATTGCAGTTTCAGCTTTAGCATCAGTCCCTCCAATGAACATCCAGGATTGATCTCCTTTAGAATGGACTGGTTGGATAAGAAATTACATAATAAAGATCAGAACAGAAATAAGTAAGAAAAATAAAACTAAGAGTTCGTTCTTTGAAGAATAAACAAATTGACAAACCTTTAGCAGAACTAAGCAAGAAAAAATGAAATACAAATGTAAGAGGAGGAACTGCAGCAGACTCTGAAGGAATACAGAGAATCAGGAGAGACTACTATGAGCAATTGCACACCAATAAATTGGACACTCTAGAGGAAATGGGCATATTCTATTTATTATTCCTGTCCTGTACAGGAATCCGTGTAGAAACATAGTCTTCAAGACTGGATCATGAAGAAACAAAGTCTAAACAAACCCATAACAAGTAAGGAGACTGAGTCAATAATCAAAGCCTCTCAACAAAGAAAAGCCTCTCTATTATAGGTACTGGGGGAACAGCAATGAACAGTTTTGTGAAGTTCAATAAACTTAGCAGCTTGAAACAACACACGTCTATTTTTCTGTGGGTCAGGAATTCAAGCCTTGGCTACCTGGGTTCTCTGCTAAGTTGGGATAATGTGTAACACAGAAATAAACAACAGTCACGTGGTGTGAAAATTAGAGTTGGAGCTGGTGGTTCTGTGGCACCAAGGGATGAACTCTTTAATGGAATGTCCTAGTTTTCTGTCCTTATCCCTATCTGTCCTAAGAGAAGATGAAAGAAGAGGGACAGAGATAAAGGCGTCTAATACTCATCAAGCGCTTTCTATCTGCGAGTCACTATAATAAGTACATAAATTATCTTGTTTATTCTCCAAAATGCTTTGAGATGATAATTGTCATTCTCCTTTTACAGAAGAGGAAGTCAAGATCATATATGGCTTTTAGGATTAAATAACAAAATATGTATCAAGCACCTGGCACAGTACCTGGCAAATAGTAGGGAGTAAGAATTCTTCAGCATCACTTCTTTCCCCTTACAGAGAAACATTATCAGGCTGGGAAACACAGACATCAGCAACTTGCATGCTATATCTGCAATTATTACAGTACTACTAGAAAAAAAAAGACCTGAAAGGATAAGTGAGTCAAGATGCAAAATTAATCCTGACAGTCAAGAGTACTGGGCCAAAACTACCAAGATGAAATGAAACAGGGTTAATGTAAAGACCTGCGTTTAGGTTTGAAAAATTAACCTTTCTTGATTAATGTAAGCTTAGGAGAAAACTTGACTAGACAGTAACTCTCATAAAAGAGAGGGTTAACCACAAGCTTAATACGAGCCAAAAGTGCTACATGGATCCTAGAAAAATAATTATCTTGCTCTTGATCTTCATTAATTCAAGAACAGTATATCAACAGTGATCCAAGAAAAGAGGAATCCCAGCACACTCGGCCCTGGCCAAAGCGCAGCTGGAGAACTGGGCTGAGGTCTGGGCTCTGTGTATTAAGAGGAAACTGACAAACTAGAGCTCTCTGGATCTGAGTGAGCAGTTTGTGAGGCCTCCGGACTGTGCCACCCAAGGCAAGACTGAAGGAACGCAGATAATCTAAACACTGATTCAGCCCATCCCCACTGCTCATTCGGCGACCAATGTCTGCTCCACTAGCTGACCTCACAGTTGTGCCCTGTGGCCCGTCACTCCCAGTGTGGGCATGGAGTCGAGTCTGAGCATCAGAGGACTGTGGTACTTATATCAGCTCCCCCACTAACTTGGTACAACCTTGAACAAGCTCCTTAACCCCTCTGGGCCTCAGTTCCTTGAGTTATCAAGTGAAGAGTTGGGACTGAGATCTCTATAGAGTATCTGAACAGAAAACAGAAAGGATTCTGTGCCCCGTCATGACCCAGTCCCACAGATTAGATTACTGATAGCACAGTCATTCAGTTAGCCTCTGAATCCTTACTAGAACACAGCCTGAAACTTCTGGATCACCTAACTCAGGGTTACTAAAGGATTTTCCATGGGGTATGAATGCCACCATATTAAGGACCCTGGAAAGTCCCACAGCCAAGAAGCCAGTATACTCACTCAGGTGAACATCTTTAAGTTTACCATAAATGCTTGCACTAAATATCTGTCAGCAGCCCCACTATATCGAACAGTGACTTGGCTTAAGGATAATTAGTTCTTTTAGACCCCACTGAGCCTTCCTTTCTTCTTTTGGAGATTCAAAGCAGCATCAGCAAAGAATAGTAGCCATCAGACGGCCACACACTTGTGTTCCGGACACATGTTGGCAAAGAAAGTAAGATGTTTCAAATCAGCTCATCCATCACTCACAATTCTGGATGGAGGGGGCATCTAACCAACTTATCATTTCAACCACATGCATACACTAGAGTCAGACCTCAGAATACAGTGCTGACATCCAAGTAGTATCAAATTATGGGTTATTCTCAGGTTCAGTTCAGTTCAGTTCAGTCGCTCAGTCATGTCCGACTCTCCGCAACCCCATGAATCAGGTTATAGACCTCTAAAATCAGTCACTTAATACCTGTATTGAAAGAAGAGAAATAGTAGATGTTTTGAAATATTCTTTCCAAAATCCTTACATTAAAAAAAAAAAAAAAATAGCCAAGGGGACTTCCCTCGCAGTCCAGTGGTTAAGATTCCATACTTCCATTGCAGGGGTATGGGTTAGATCCCTGGTTGGGGAACTAAGCTCCTGCATGCCGTGCAATGTGGCCAGGGCTGGGGGGGTGGGGGGAATGTAACCAAAAGCCTCAGTTACTAATGTAAGAGGTAATATTTAAAGTCCAAAATAAGAATGATAGATACAAATGAAGCAAGGTATGAAAAAAATGACTTTTAAATCAGCAATTCATATTAGCACTGCTCTCTTGTCCATTTTAGCAAGAAATTGATTGTAAGGGCAAACTCCAGTATATCCTACAGCAATAATCTATGCTGTCTTTATAACCTTTAAAATGGCTTAATGAAGGCAAAGTTAAGTCTTGAAAGGTTTCACTGCGATTAAAGGCGTGGTCCATTTGCCAGTTCTCTTTCATAATGTTAATGTGGTCTCCCTAGCACATAAAATTTAATTACTGAGAGACATAAAAGATCGCCTGGGGACCCACCTTGGATGGAAAATTGATAGGACCTTCATGTCTTTCCTCCCGTTGCCCCCACTCATCCATCCAAATCCTGTTTATCTTTCGATTCAAGCTCTAGCTCTAGCTCTCCCTCTCTTGCTTGAAATATTCCTCAGTCTTCCAATGATTGTTTTATGTTTGAAATCCTAGTGCTCCAGAGTGAGCCCAGAAGCATAAATCAGACCAGCACAAACGAAGGGACACAGGAAAGCCAGCACAAAGGGAGACTTGTGTGTTACAGATTGTGGGGGAAAGCTGGGCAAAGTCGGGAGGGTGGAATGAAAGAGCTCTCAAACAAACCAAGGAACTTGACTTAGAATATCTGATGCAGTAGTTCCCTTATACCAGATACCCACTTATTCAGTCATTGTTACTTAAATTACCAGGTTCCACCCTTTACCTTTTCTTAACAGTCTATGTGAAGAAAGCTGAGCGCCGAAGAATGGATGCTTTTGAACTGTGGTGTTGGAGAAGACTCTTGAGAGTCCCTTGGACTACAAGGAGATCCAACCGGTCCATCCTAAAGGAGATCAGTCCTGGGTGTTCATTGCAAGGACTGATGCTAAAGCTGAAACTCCAATACTTTGGCCACCTCATGCGACGAGCTGACTCACTGGAAAAGACTCTGATGCTGGGAAGGATTGGGGGCAGGAGGAGAAGGGGACGACAGAGAATGAGATGGCTGGATGGCATCACCGACTTGATGGACATGAGTTTGAGTGAACTCCGGGAGTTGGTGATGGACAGAGAGGCCTGGTGTGCTGTGATTCATGGGGTCGCAAAGAGTCAGACGCGACTGAGTGACTAAACTGAACTGAACTGAACCCTTTACCTTTTCTTAACAGTCTATTACCATGGGCAAGTCACAAATCTTTCCGAGTCTCAATATATAGTTAGGGTTAGGTTTGATGGGAGACTTTGGGGTGGAGAATAAAATAAACAGCAGTGCCTAAACAGTATAGAAATTTATTTCTCTCTAGGATAGGTAGGAGCTCAGAGATTCACAGTCTGAAGCTGGCATGGAGGCCTGGCTAAGCAAAGTCCTCAGGGACTTAACTCCTCCCACTATAGAGTGTGGTCTCACCATCACGGCCCTAAGCAGTTGCTGCATTCTAGGCAGCAGGATGGAAGGAGGGAGAACAGAAGGAGTAAATGATTAACAAGGGGACTTCTCTGGTGGTCCAGTGGTTAGCACTCCACGCTTCCACTGCAGGGGGCTGTGGGTTCGACCCCAGGTCGGAGAGCTAAGATCCCGCACGGCAGGTGGTACAGCATAAATAAATACTTCTATGTCAAAAAAATATTAATAACAAAGAAACACAGTGGTATAAGCAAAGAGAATGAGAGCTTATCTCATCAAAAGGGAGTTTATTAGAAAGAAAGAAATTTTTTAAAAGGGAAGAGGAGGGAAGCCCTGACAAAAAGGAAGGAAATTCTGTGAATTAACAGAAATATTGTTATATACAATATATTAAGGAAGAATCCCATTTTGAGTGTCCAGTTCAGTCTAGGACTAAGGCCTCACAATTGAAAGGACCTGCAATAGAAATCTATAATTAAGTGAGAAAGAGAAAACTGGAAACAGATACACCAAAATGTTTGCTCATGCTTAGAAGGTAGGGCTGGATGTGATTTCCTTCCTTACTTATATGATCACAGACAGACTCTGAAATCAGACAGACATGATTTTGATCTGGGTGTCTGTAAGGTCTGGTTGTGACCTTAGAAAAGTTATTTAGCTTTCTCTGAACCTTAATACCTCTCAAGTATATTGTAAGGTTTTAATGAAATTATATGTGAGTGTGTGTATGTGTGTGTGTGTGCAAAGGAGCACAGCACTTGGCGGGCAGTAAGCCAACAAAAACAGGTATTGTTACTTGCAGGGACCTCTGCCTCCCTTTACCTGCCTTCCCTTTTCTGAGCATTACTCACAGAAGAAGGGCCACATGAGGACACAGTAAGAAGATACCCATCTGCAATCAAGAAAGAGCCTTCTCCAGAAACCAGCCCTGCCCTTGATCTCGGATTTCCAGCCTCCAGGGCTATGAGAAAATCAGTGTCCATCATTGAAGCCCCCCCAGTCTGTGGCATTTTGTAATGGCAGCCAGAACAGACTAATACTGGTAGGCTGGAAACAGAGGGTACGTTAATTGCTACCATAATTGTAGCTCTCCACCTCTGAGATTAAGAAGCTGGCATTTTTCTTCTGAAAGCTTCCAAAATCTACCAAACTTTTAATATGTAGGAACAGGGACCAACTCAGGTCATGCTGGGAGACTCTGGAGGAAACCTGGAAGAACTGGCTAATAAAAGCAGTCAAGAATGTCTTCCACCAGCAGTTGGTGGGAAGGCAAAGTGAATTTATTGGCTATTCCCAGGGTCGAGCAGGTTTTCTGTGTGCAAGTCTGGACACAAAAATCTCTTTGTCAGCAACTTTGGTCGGGGGGAGGGTCTAGATTTGAGATTGAACTGTTTGCATTTCTTTTACTCATTGGGGTCCCTAAGTGAATTAAAGTTCAACTACTTTAGGTAATTACAGTTAACTGTTTTTCTCTGAGCCAGAAAGGTCAGGGAGAAGGAGAGGAGATATGCCATGTCCCTGATCTCCTCTCCTTTCCTATCAAACCATCCTTCTTCCCTTCAGCCTCATCAGTTTGATAAACAGCTGCATTAAATTTAATCCTGAGTCGCTCTGCTACAGCTTCTCTTCTGAAAAAGATCCTCGGGGGAGTTTTCACACATTAAGAAAGTAGTCAACAGGCTGGCAGGAGGTGAGTCTTCCCCACTCATTGGATTTATGTCCATCCAGAGGCAAGACCAATAATCAAACAGCAACGCCTGCTGAGTGCCTATCATAGACCAGGTTCTAAACACATCAATCTCTGTGGTCTGAGTGAAAGTCCTCCCCATCCCTGACAGCAAATCGCCCTTGCTATCTTATTCCTGCACCCCACCCCATTTCCAAGGAGGTGATTCTCAAATGGCCCTGATATGAGCAAGAGATGGGCATGGAATGCAGATTGGAAAACGTGTTTCAGGCTTTGTCCTTTCCTGACCTAACAGTGTCAGACACTGTAAGAGCAGCCTGGGAGAGAGTGGGATGGCAGAGGAAGGGCTAAGGAGAGAGGCGTGCTGTCTTAGTATTTTCTGGCGGGAGAAAATACTAGCGGGAGAGTAGATGAGATGAATGATAATGTAGACCTGACATAGGGGCTGTCGCACAGTGCTTATCAGTAAATATTTATACCCAATAACTGTCTTAATTTAAGAAGAAAGTAAGAAGAAGGAAGTATTTTTTTAATTTTAAAATTAGGTACTTCCCTGGCAGTGGCTTCCCTGGTGGTTCAGACGGTAAAGAGTCTGCCTGCAATGTGGGAGACCTGGGTTTGATCCCTGGATCGGGAAGATCCCCTGGAGAAGGAAATGGCAACCCACTCCAGTATTCTTGCCTGGAGAATCCCATGGACAGAGGAGCCTGGCGGGGCATGGGGTGCAAGGGGTCGCAGAGTCGGACACGATTGAGTGACAGACTTTCAGTTTCCCTGGCAATCCAGTGGTTCTGGCAAGTCTACCCTTCCACTGCAGGGGGTGAGGGTTCAATCCCTGGTTGGGGAACTAAGATCCCACAAGTCACGAGCTGTGGCCAAAAAACAAATAAATAAATAAAAATGTTAAAGATAAAGATTTTTTAAAAGTCCAACATAAGGTAATCTCTCCCACTTGCTATAGTCAGACCACTAGAACCCAAAATTTCAGTGCCGTAGCCTAAAAACCATTTTTTTACTGAAGAGCTTTTTAAATTTTTAACCCTGGTAAGTGTTTCAGAGTTATATACTCCTGCCATTGAAGCCAGCTTTAAACAGTTGGAATCCGAAAACGTTTATTATAGTGACTTATCTCTGGTCCTAAGAGCATCCACTCCATCCTGAGATTAAATTTGGCCAATTATTTTTCCCCCAGAGGACCCCCTGAAATGATTCAAAGATCCTGAGGATTTGACTTATGGCGTTGTTCTCTTGACTACTGACTACTGACTAAAAGTGGAGCTGTCTTAGACAAGACTATCAGAAGGCAGTCACCCTGTTTCACTGCCAGGTCAGCAAAACTCAGGGGTCAGTGGCAGGCATGGAGGTGCTGCCACTTAGACAAGCTTTCTCCATGGCTCAGGTCCCAGATTTGCACTCAGACAGAAGCATGAGCTTCTCAAGGGGCCTCGATAACAAGTAGCCAAATTCATCCTGGGTGGCCAGACAGCTCTCTGTTCATCTCCTAGAAATAGCCACACCCCAAACTGCTAAGTGAAAATTTACTGTTTATAGAAAACTGTTTTCCAGAGGGTGTTGTGTTCCCAGCAGGACAGGATTCTCCTCTATGCTGGGAAAGCCCTTAGGAACCAGCCGACTCGACAGTGCAGAAGAGAAAAGGGCAGGACACGGTGTGAGTTTAAACCCCCTTGGGGAAGGGGTAGCTGGGTGGCTTTGCTCCACTGGCACATTCTCTGCAATAACAATCAACCAAAGAAGAAACAAGAATATTCCATTTGAACAAATTTATGATGCAGCCCCACAAAATAATTGTAAGCAAATGTTCAGAAGGGTGAGTTTGGTCTCTATGCAATGATCTGGAAGTGTCTCCAAAACACACTATTAAATAAACAAGCAGGAAAAAACAGCCGAAGTGCAGAAAGGCGAATATTGACCCCAGGAGTACTTTAGCAAGATATTTACAAGAGGGCACCATTTTAACAGCGCTGCGATCTTTGTTTCCATATTTCCTGTTACCTGTGACCTTTCCCCCAGTCAGGCATCAGTCAGAGTATGCTAGGTGGGTTAGGTAGGCTGACTCGGAGAAGCACTACACGGAAGGAAGAGGTCAACTCCTGGCTGCTGTGTTTTTCAATAGGTCTTGATAATCCTGGCAGAAATAACAGGCGTGAGGGGTTCAAAACTCAAGGCCTTTGAGTTTTAAGAAGATGGGCTTTGGAGATGCCTATCATTTTATGCCTCAAGCCATAGTCTTAGAAAACTTCTGCTCACTCTCAGTCTAAATGAAGACCCCTTGGACTAGCTGAAGGCAGTGAGTGAAATGCTCTCAGACCCCTAAGAAACAGCTCTGTGCCCTGCCACCGACCTTCCCCACCAGGAGATCTGGGAGGACAGGATAGAAATCCCAGAAGAGCTGGAAGATCTGAGAGCAGAGAAGACCTGGGCCTAGCTGCAAGGAAAGAGCCCCCAGAAAGGAGGCAGGCATGCCGGAGTCCTCCCATGACCTAGAGGCAGAAGAGCCAAGACAGTCAAGTGGGGTAACCCTGAGACACAGCCAGTTTCCCCTTGAGTAACACCCACCATGGATGGGAAGATTCAGATGCTTCCTAAAGACCCCAAAGGAGCCCAGAAGTAGCTGCGAGGCCAGAGCTCAGAGGCCTGGAAGCCAGAATGAGAAAAGCTGCCATTAGCACCTGCGTAGACCAGTGACAGGACACTGATCAGGGACAAGAGCTCTAAGGTACCTGGGCGGCAGGTGACACAGAGGAACTCATCCTTTGTCCACCCCACACCTTGACTCCCTACCATCCTCCGTTCAAGAATCCCTCAAAACTTTCACAGGTCCAGAAAAGAGAAGTGTTAAATGTTGAAATGTCTAAGATCAAGTTCATACGTCATCAGTTCAGTTCAGTTCAGTCTCTCAGTCGTATCCGACTCTTTGCGACCCCATGAATCACAGCACGCCAGGCCTCCCTGTCCATCACCAACTCCCGGAGTTCACTCAAACTCATGTCCATAGAGTCGGTGATGCCATCCAGCCATCTCCTTGCCAGGCCTCCCTGTCCATCACCAACTCCCGGAGTTCACTCAAACTCATGTCCATAGAGTCGGTGATGCCATCCAGCCATCTCCTTCTCTGTCGTCCCCTTCTCCTCCCGCCCCCAACCTTTCCTAGCATCAGAGTCTTTTCCAGTGAGTCAACTCGTCGCATGAGGTGGCCAAAGTATTGCAGTTTCAACTTTAGCATCAGTCCTTCCAATGAACTCAGCTTTCTTCACAGTCCAACTCTCACATCCAGACATGACCACTGGAAAAACCATAGCCTTGACTAGACGGACCTTGGTTTGCAAAGTAATGTCTCTCCTTTTTAATATACTATCTAGGTTGGTCATAACTTTCCTTCCAAGGAGTAAGCATCTTTTAATTTCATGGCTGCAGTCAGCATCTGCAGTGATTTTGGAGCCCAAAAAAATAAAGTCTGACACTGTTTCCACTGTTTTTCCATCTATACGTCATAACAGAAACTTAAAAACCTATTTCAGCAACACGGATGGACCTAGAGATTTTCATAACTAAGTGAAGTAAGTCAGACAGAGAATCACAAGTATCATAGGATATCACTTCTATGTGGAATCTAAAAATATGTTACAAATGAACTTATTTACAAAACAGAAACAGACACGCAGACATAGAAAACAAATTTATAGTTACCAAAGGGGAAAAGTGGGGAGTCAGTCCAGTTCAGTTCAGTCACTCAATCGTGTCCAACTCTTTGCGACCCTATGAACTGCAGCACGCCAGGCCTCCCTGTCCATCACCAACTCCCGGAGTTCACCCAAAGTCATGTCCATTGAGTCGATGATGCCATTCAACCATCTCATCCTCTGTCATCCCCTTCTCCTCCTGCCCTCAATCTTTCCCAGCATTAGGGTCTTTTCAAAAGAGTCAGCTCGTTGCATCAGGTGGCCAAAGTACTGGAGTTTCAGCTTCAGCATCAGTTCTTCCAATGAACATCCAGGACTGATCTCCTTTAGGATGGACTGGTTGGATCTCCTTGCAGTCCAAGGGACTCTCAAGAGTCTTCTCCAACACCACAGTTCAAAAGCATCAATTCTTCGGTGCTCACCTTTCTTTATAATCCAGCACGCACGTCCACACATGACCACTGGAAAAACTATAGCCTTGACTAGACGGACCTTTGTTGACAAAGTAATGTCTCTGCTTTTTAATGCAGTCTAGGTTGTTCATAACTTTCCTTCCAAGGAGTAAGCGTTTTTTAATTTTATATCTGCAATCACCATCTGCAGTGATTTTGGAGCCCAAAAAAATAAAGTCAGCCACTGTTTCCACTGTTTCCCCATCCATTTGCCATGAAGTGATGGGACGGGATGCCAAGGGTGAAGATAAACTAAGAGTTTGAGATTAAAAGATACACACTACTATATACAAAGCAGATAAACAATGAGATTCTATTGTATAGCACAGAGAAGTAATTTCAATATCTTGTAATAATCTATAATGGAAAAGTATTTGAAAATGAATATATATAAATAAAACTGAATCACTTCTTTGTACACCAGAAATGAACACAGCACTGTAAATCAATTATACTTCAATAAGAAAAAGGAAGAAACTTAAAAATAGGATTCATTTCTACTACAGAAAAAATATATATTAACCATATTCTTGCCACCTGGTATGGTCTGAGTTTGCCTCTGCTTTTCCTCATCTATATGCAGGTATATGTAGAAAAAATTTTTGAAATGGCTAACAGTAGTTACCCCTGCAGAATGGAACTGGAGAAGAGGATGGACATTTATCTTTTTCATTTCATATGGCTAGTTTTTCTACCAAGAGCAGTAACATAAATGATGCTTTCACTCAGCGGAGATAGTGGGAAGAACATGTTCCTGGATATGGAATACTGACTCCCTCGAAGCTCACAGGGTTGCTGTGGCATCACCTAGGCAAACATGTGACCCCAGAATCTTCCACTGCAATTACAGATTATTCCCTTCACATCCTCTGATGTCAAACAGGCCTTTTCCAGCTCAAACAATTTCTACCCACCTTCACTCCCAGTTTGCAATCGTTCTTAAGGTTTTATTCTTTTTTTAAGAGAGAGAGTGGATCTTTTTATTTATTTATATATTTATTTATTTGACTGCACTGGGTCATGGGTGCAGCACATGGGATCTTTAGTTGTGGCATGTGGGATCCCTGACCAGGGATCAAACTCCAGGGCCCCTGTACTGGGAGCACAGTCTTAGTCACTGGACCACCAGGGAAGTCCCTATCATTTTATTCTTAATGTAAAAGGATACCTACCAGTTCCTAACTGCTTACTAAATTTTACCCCCTGTTTCTGCAATGATGTGCTTGGAAAAACTCCAGATACCATGGAGTTCAAACTTCGATATCTACCATGATGTTTTCATTTGGTTCACGGCAGGCCAGCACCATCACTAATACACTTTTGACAACTGTTATGGGTCAAGATGATTCACCAGAATACAAAGTAATTGGCAGAAAGAGAGACCATAATAAACAACACATTGCAAAATGCAGTCAACTCAGGACAGAGTGACAGAGCAGTCGTTGGTTGAAAATATTTCAGCGTGGTAAATTAACGCTAAGTTTACATAGAATAGCTAATGTGTGTAAAGAAAGCATACTGTGGAAGAACGGAATTCTGTACTATGGGGCAAAATCTGCATAAAGGACCCATTATTTCAAACAGGCCTAAAGGGGACAAAACAGTTTAGAAACAGTTGCTTTCTGATTAACAAGAGAACAGATAGAGTATATCCAGTGAAAAGTCAATTAACACAGTTGGCACATTCACTTACAAGAGTTAATTAACATAGGACTGGCAAGGTCATATATAGCTTAAGTAAGGAAATTCAATATCCTCTACAATTTATGGCTTATGTAAACGACTACAGTTTTCTACAATAAGCACATTTTTCAACACTTTTGGTTATCAACTTTCCAGTTAAAATGTTACTTTCCCAGGAATTAAAAGTATACAATTAAAAAACAGAAAGACATAGGAAACCTACTGTTTCTTCTCCTTGTATGTCCACAAGTATGAAAAAAGGAAGTATACCATGATGACAAGAAACAAAGCACAGGAAGTTTTCAATTCAAACAAGATCTTTGCCCCCCAGGTTAGTAACTAACGGGGGTCCTTGTTCCCTGTACCCTGTGGTTAACAAAATGTAAGAAGTTACAACCTTCTCTAGTTCACCTTGCTGAGCCACACAGTAGAGCAACCTGTACTGAAATTTTCAGAGGACTTCTCTCAACAAGATCCAATCAAGTATCCAATCAAGTCTTCCATAAATTAGAATTGGTACCCATAATTTCTTGTAATTTTATGTAAGGTAGATTCAAAGTTCTAGTGGTTTTTTTTATTTCTTTTAAAGCATATACTGTTACTTTCATGGTTCAATAACACTCAGAAAATGGAATTTTTTTATATAGATAATGTATATGATGTTTTCTGTAACTCATTGTTTTACATAAACACACATGCCTATTTTAGAAAAATGTTTCAGAGGGAAATAGTGTTATAACAAATTAACACTGCAGGGAGCAGCATTAAACTGTTATCGATATATTACTTCTGTAATAAAAAAAAAAAGGCACCCAGTAAATGCAAAAATAACTTTTGAAGAAAGCTGATCGCCGAAGAATTGATGCTTTTGAACTGTGGCGTTGGAGAAGACTCTTGAGAGTCCCTTGGACTGCAAGGAGATCCAACCAGTCCATTCTAAAGGAGATCGATCCTGGGTGTTCATTGGAAGGACTGATGCTAAAGCTGAAACTCCAATACTTTGGCCACCTCATGCGACGAGTTGACTCACTGGAAAAGACTCTGATGCTGGGAAAGGTTGGGGGCAGGAGGAGAAGGGGACGACAGAGAATGAGATGGCTGGATGGCATCACCGACTCTGTGGACATGAGTTTGAGTGAACTCCGGGAGTTGGTAATGGACAGGGAGGCCTGGCGTGCTGTGATTCATGGGGTCGCAGAGAGTTGGACACGACTGAGCGACTGAACTGAACTGAACTGAAGGCCATTTTCAATATCAGTCAAGACTCACTGAAAGTGTTTTTAATAACACTCAGAGTTAGCATCTCCTCAACCAATGCTTATGCCTGGTTGCTCACCTTAGCTCTACTGCTCTGCTCTTCTATGGTTGGTTGATGTCCTACAGCCAGAAAAAAACCACTTTGCTAGGTGACACAGCAGGTCTTCTCCTATCCAGTCCCTCCTGAGGAGACTGAGGTGAAGGGCTGGGTTGAGGGGCTGAGGAGCAGAAGGAAACATGGTGCCTGAGAGCCTCCACAATCCCACGTACCCAAGACACTATAGGAAGAAGGTACCCGGTACCTGAGAATGCTGGACCCGGAACAAGACAAGCTGGACTGCCAAACCAAGGGATGGAAACACATGGCTTGGGAAAAGCCTGAGAGTGAGATTCTCCGCTTGTTATTCCAACACACTCCAGTCTCTTCAGCCAAAACTACACTCCTGGCTCTTTCATGGGGCGTGCAGTTAAGTGTCCAGCCTCCAGTAATGTGAAGCATGAGCAGGATTGGCATGTACTGAAGTCATTAAAGCTAGAGTCCCTTCTCCTCCCCTCTCTTTCCCTTCTGCTGACTTGGCGCAGCCCAGCACGGAGACCGTGGGGGCTACATGTTAGAGCTAGCTGAGCTCTGATGGAGGAGCCCCTGCCTCCTCGTTACTGCCTGGAGGAAAACCCTGCTGACCAAAAACACCCCTTTAGGATCACAGAGAGGCAGAAATGAACTTCTACTGTGTTGGAGTCACTATACACTTTGGAGTTTGTAATAAAGAGCTCACATAGTCTAATATACAAGCCGACATGCAAAACCTTCTCCAACATTTTGGAGAAGTATTCTTTCCCCACCATAACATCTCCCGTATCTTTCAGACAATCCATTGCCTGAGACCATTTTTCTACTCAGTGTTCCAACATAATGAGTCCCAATTAATCCTCAGGTTCTTTTTTTCCCAACAGTATTAACTTTTTTCACCTATATTAAAATTATTGACAAATAACTAATATATTTAAAGTGTACAACATAATAACTCAATATATATAGAAATTATGAAAGGTTCCCCCTATAGAGTTAATCAACACATCACCTCACAAATTTACCTTTTTTTTTTTGGTGAGAACCCAAGTTCTAATCTCTCAACAAATTTCAATTATACAATACAGTATGATCAACTATAATCATCATGCAATACATAAGTTGCACAGACCTTATTCATCTTATAAATCAAGGTTTGTACCCTTTCACCATTCTCTCCCTATTTCTCCTACAATGGCAACACCATTATCTTATTTCTGTGAGTTTTGACTTTTTTTTCCAGATTTCTCATATAAGTGGTATCATGCAGTATTTGCCTTTCTCTGGCTTATTTCACTTAGCATGATGCCCTCCAGGTTCAACCATGTTACTGCACATGGCACAATTTCATTTTTCGTGACTAAATAATATTCAGTTTATTTCTATCACATCTTCTTTATCCATTCATCTGTCCATTTCAGACAAACACTAAGGCTGTTTCCATATCTTGAAGGCTAGCATGAATAATACTGCAGTGAATATGGGAATACAGATTGAATCCAGGATTTCTGGTAACTCAGAAGCCAAAGAAAAGTGTAGGAAATTGCTCTGAAAGAAGTTCCTGGCCAACTCATCTTTCAAGACCCAGCCCCTTGCTACCTTGACTCCTGTGCGTGCTTCTACCATGGCAACCATTACGCTACTTTTCTAATTTGCTTTCATGAGTCCCACCTCCTTCCCATTCTATTATAACACCCTTAAGGGCAGGCACCATTGATCCCTGTCTGCACCTCTAACATTTAAAGCAATAGTTTGGGGCTCAGACTTGGAGATCAGATAGGATGGCATTCTATCCCTTCCCCTTACAAGATGTGTGACCTTGAAAAGCTTTTTTTACTTCCTCTCTCTGAGCTGACTTAGTTGATGGGAGGATTCTTGAGAAATATTATTCTCCCTAATTATTGAGATAATCATAATTACTATTATTAATGCAAGTTCAGCATGTGATTCAGTGCCTGGCACCATCCATCACAGCTAAATAAATGGCTCAAGGTTCAGAAAGGCTGATTTTTCACCCTCTTCTTGCCTCTGTGACTGTCTTTGCCAGGAAACGGTTTTAAGAAATGATATGTACAAATGCTAATTCTAAAACTCTCTTTTCCTGTTTCCAGATTCCCGACCCAGGCATTCCAAGTTCTGGGGCTTCGAATAAACAGACCCTTGATTACAGAACTTGTCTGGTTTCTTCCCCAGAGCATGCTCTGTGACAACACTGGTGTGTCCGTGTCCTCTGTGGCAGAGACTGGATCACTGCCTCAGCCACTGGTACCAGCACAATGCCAATTATCTCTTTGTCCCTCACGTGTATGTCACTTAATCTATGTCTCATTCCTTCTCCGGTCAAAAATGGCAGAAGAATCACAGTCCATCATAGAGGCTATTAAAAGGGCAAAAATCAAACTAGGAAAGTTCAAAGTGAAATTTCAATTCTCTTGAAGAAGAGCAACTGCAGCATGGACTTTTCAAGGCTCACTCATGCCTCTACAGAAAAAAAGAATAACCCATACCCAAGACATAAAATACATGAAAACCTGTAAGACTGTGTTCTACCCATGTCTATAGTCCAGAGTTACACACACACACACACACAATAAGCTCCATTTTCAAAGAAAAAAATTTTTCCTCTCAAGAAAATCAAGCCAATAAATGAAGAAAACAGTGAATTAACAAGATACAAAAATTAAAATTTTAAGTAACCAAGATAACTTCTAGGAAAGAGAAGTCAAATCACAAAATTGGAAGATAATACAAATTAATATTTAATAATCCAGCCAAGGAAATAAGATAACTAGTATTGTAGAAATCTCCGGATTGTGTGTATGCTGAAGTGTCAATTTCATCACAGTGGACAGGGCACCCAACAACTTGAATCAAAAAGAATCTGTATTCCAAATGACACAGCAGAGCTAGTCCTGGCTGAACACTGCCTTCTTCTCCTGATCTGGTGACAAGATGCCACTGGTATGTGCTTGAAGACTTCAAGAACCCAGAGAGCAGAGTCCACGGGACTGCAGTTCTGGGGACATGGGCTCAGATCTTCTCATCCCCACAGTCCCCTACCCCACCCAGGTCAGCTCCTTGAGTGCTACCTAAGCCACCCCTGTGGACAGTACAGCTGTTGATTGCCATTAATGGGAGTGTTTATCACTGCATGTGCTGAAAGTTAAGTTCAAATTGCTGTAGTATGGACTGCTAGGAGGGTAGGGCCTGATTCCTGCCTTCAAAGGCCATACACTTGTGGTAATGACAAATATCAATACACTGCAGATGGCCATGTCAGTTTCTGACTCCCCTGACATTTTTATCAGTGATCCAGGAGAGTGGAAATGGCATGTTAATGGCAGTTGCACATGGCAGCATACTGGACACTGAGCCCATGAGAAGGTGAGGCTGCAGACAGTCCCAGGGGCTCCAACGAAGGAAGAAAACCCAGAGTCAGCGTGGCAGAGACAGATGAGCTAATAGGCTTAGGAAGGACAGACAATTCACAAGTAACGGATAGGCTGACCAGCAGGTGCCAAGAATAGAAACTCTGGGTGTGAGTCACATCCACGCAGGAAAGAAGCCTCTCCATCAGATCACTGCATGGATCCCCAGCTCCAAGCCCTGCTGGGGAGGAGAGTGTGTGCTCATAGCAAAAATAACCGCAATAATGGGTCTGGAGGGAGGGCAGGCATGAAAACAGGGGAACTCTGGGGAACTAGGGAAGGAAAGGTCAAGGCATTCTGCAAAGGTCAAGAATATGAACACATACTCTGCTTCTTTTGTTGCTCACACGCCCTGACCCTGCTTCTCAGTCACAAGGTGAATGAACCTCAGACGCTCACTCTCAAACTGGTGCAAGTAATGTATATGGTTTGGGGGTCCATAAATGTTAAACCAACGTCTAGAGTTAGCCCGGGTTATCTCCTACCTGGCTCTCAATTTCTCAAGTATAGGCTCTAACCGTGAACCAAACCCTAGGGATGAAGAAATACATCCCTAGGACTACCAGAAGTCTCTTTGCCCCATCACCAACTACTAAAGAATACCAGGCTGTCTTCTCTGGAGGTGTTTAAGCACACTGCCAACAGCTATTGCAAAAACCCCAGAGAGGAAATGGGGTAGGGCGAGATGGGGATCTTCACGGGAGCCAGAGACAGGGCAGTTCTCCTCTAACCTGTTTAATCTGAGGATCGACAGAGTCCAGGGTTAATTTGCTATGGAACAGGTTTTGAAATTCTCTGTTGTGTTGGCTTCCTGCCTTTATTCTCTCTTCTTTGCTGGCAGGTCCGTCCTCAAGCCATTAACTGCTCATTAGCACCTTTACAGAAAAGAACAGCACGGAAACTGAAATGAGGTGGGGGTAAAACGTGGAGTCCCAACGTGACCTGAGACAGAGAAATGGTTTAGCGGATGGATGTCTTAGGTGTCACCTAAAATAACAATCTTCTACATCTAACTCTCGAATGGTCCTTAAAATCAAGGTAAGAAGGATTGTTTCATCCTTTTTTCTTTTTATTTTCTTTCTCTTTTTTTCTTAAATGGTCGTGTTATACGACCCTCAAAACTCAGAATCTTGGGATACTATCTATTAATTTCTTATGATAACCCATCTTCTAATTTATAGAAAGGAGTATGAATGGGATGAATCTTCTCTTACTGAGACTTTGTCTCTATTTAAAGTAGTTTTCTACTGGAAACCTGCAGTTTTCCGATTCTTGTGGGCAATGGAAGAGGGTAAAGAGATTTGAGGGGGACACTTTCTGGAGTCACCAGAGAGCCTGGGGAAGTGGTTACTTCTGGAAAGATAGCCAGGGCCACAGTTTCTTAGTCATCTCTGCAAATTAGGTATTGATAGTGGTAACCCTCTGGGAGGAAGCAAGAATTTAGCAAGCAGGCAAAGACTCCAGTTTTGAATTAAGAGAAAGCCCAGAAACCTCTCTCAGCCATCAGACTGGCCCAGACTATGCCAGGAGTACTCACGATGGAGACGCGTTCGTGAAAATCACAGCAGAAGGGAGTCAGGCTTCTCCAAAGGCAAAGGCCACCCTTCAGTTCAGTTCAGTTCAGTTCAGTCGCTTAGTCGTGTCCGACTCTTTGCGACCCCATGAACCACAGCACGCCAGGCCTCCCTGTCCATCACCAACTCCTGGAGTTCACTCAAACTCATGTCCACAGAGTCGGTGATGCCATCCAGCCATCTCATTCTCTGTCGTCCCTGTTTCCTCCTACCCCCAATTCCTCCTAGCATCAGACTCTTTTCCAGTGAGTCAACTCATCGCATGAGGTGGCCAAAGAATTGGAATTTCAGCTTTAGCATAAGTCCTTCCAATGAACACCCAGGACTGATCTCCTTTAGGAAGCAGCAAATATGGATATTTATGCAAAATGAATGAGACGGGCTGCAGGTACAGATTTTATGCCGTGGGGATATGAAGAAAAGTAAGTTTAGTATCGAAGCACTTCTTGGAGATACTCATTCTTCTTGATGTAGCCATAATGGTTTCTGTTTTCCAAACCAACCCCTGACTCCTTCAGATGTTGAAAAGTCATCTCAAAGTCGAATGGTCCAAAGACTTAATATGTCCAAAATCAAGTTCAAGTTTACCACCCCATCTCAACAAGTGGCAACCTTGTCATTTCAGCTGCTCAACTGAAAAATCTTGGAGTCTCTCCCTTGACCTCTGAGTCTGTCTGTCTGTTTCTCTCGCTCTCACATACACACACACACACAAACATCCTACGTCCAACTCACCAGCACCTCCTGCTGGTTGATGTTCCAAGTTCCCTGACATTCCCAACACTTTGACTAGCTCCCACCCCGGGACCAACTGGTCTTCCTCCACTCTCACCCCAATAGAGTCTATTCACTGAACAGCGACTGGAATGATCCTTTAAAAGCTTGAGTCAGATCATGTTATCTCTCTATCCAAAAACTCTCCCAGGGCTTCTCATGTCACTGAGAGTAAACCCAAAGCCTGTCCCAGGTCCTGTGAGGGCCTGGCACTCTGGTCCTTCTTCTGGCCCTTCCATCTCCTCCCTCACTGAGTGCATCTTCCCTTCCCACGGCTCCTGGCTGTTCCTAGACTGCCCAGGCAAGCTTCCTCCCTCACACCCTCCAGGTCTCTGCTTATTAGAGAGGCCTTCCTGCAACACCCTACATAAAACAGTCATCACCCACCCACTCCCCATCCCCTTTACCAGACTTGACTTTTCTCCAAAGCATTTCCCCAGCGCATGTATCTGTTTCTTATCTCTCTCCCCCACTATAGGATGTGAGCTTCGTCAGCACAAGTTCTTTGTTTCACAACCACATTCCCAGGACCTGGAACAAAAAGGGACACATCATAGAAACCCAACATGTTCTTGATGAGTGAATATTCCTGTTCGTTCTGTCCATACAGTTTCCTCTCTATTTCCTTAGTATGATATGTTTTTATCCATTAGAAAGCCCTTTTGAAAAATTTCTACCTTGTCCAGGCTGGCCTAATGGAAGATGATCTGTACACACGAGGTTTGAAAGCAGAGAAATTATTCCCTGAGAGGCCAGGCCTGGGGATAGCAGGGGCCACCCCAGGTTGAGGTCCTAGAAGGAGTGGATGGAATGGGAGGCAGATCCAGAGAAGGAGAGGACTCGGGATAGCTCAGAACACCAATCTCTTCTCCCTGTGGTCCTCCTCATTAAGTTAAACCCAGAAAGAGTAAGTGATTCGTCCAAGGTCACACTGTTGGGAATGCAAATCAAACTCCTCATTGTGTCCTGGTGTTATTTCCCTCCAAAGTGCATTTGCAAAAGAAAAAACAAAAAAATCGTTCAAAAAAAAAAATTGTTAGGGTTCTCCCTGCCAGTCCAGTGGTTAAGACTCTGAGTTCTCAATGCAGGGGATGTGGGTTTGATCCCTAGTCAGGGAACTAAGATCCCTGCATGCTGTCCAGTGCAGCCAAAGAAAAAAGTTGAATCACTCTAAAAAAAAAAAAAAATTATGAAGTTTATTTTAGTCCTGGGTATGAACTGATGAACCCACTTCAACCCTAACCCTTTTATGTTCAACACTTTTTTCATCAACCTGTATGAAGAGAAAGAAGGCAAGCATTTCGCATTTACAGGTGGCACAAATCTGGGAGAAAGCAGCTAACAGAGTGAATGACGGGACCAGGATCAAAAAAGACAATGAGCAAAAGCAATGAGCCAAAACTGACAAGACCAAATTTAGGCAGAGTCTCAAAAGTTAACTACATAAGTGTAAGAAGGAAGAAGGAAATGGGATACAGCAGCAACGCCTATGAAAAACAGAGGTGTTTCAGGCCACCACAGAGGTTTAATCAGAGGAACCCAATGGAGTACACAAGTCCGGGCCCCAACCCCTGATTCAGGAGATTCTGGTCCAATAGGCCCAGATATCTGTATGCTTTCTAATTTCGTTTTGAATTTTAATTTTTTGGCCATGCCACACGGCATGTGGGATCTAGTTCCCTGACCAGGGATGGAACCTCTGCCCCCTGCATTGGAAGTGTGGAGTCTTAACCACTGGACCACCAGGGAAGTCCTCGGTATGCTTTTTAAATGTCACCAGTGATTCACCCCAACTTGAGGACCACCTGGCAACAGCAAGATAAGGGTCAGTCACAAACACAGAGGGGCCTCCACAAGCATCAGTGTGGTCTTGGGTTACGTTAATAGAAATATAGACTCTAAAATAAAGGTGACTGTATTTTCTTGTACGAAGATCAAACTTTTTTTATTTATTCTTTCATTCATTGCTAAAATGTTAATCAAGTGCCTGTGAAGAGTCGGGCACCAGGCTTACAATTAAAAGACAGACCCAGCCCTATGCTCACAGAGCTTACAGTCTAATGGGGAAAGGCCACACCTGTGTAACTGGGGCTTTGCCAGCCTGTGGGTACACATGAGGATAACTCTCCCAACATTACTCCAGATCCTGATGATGCTCATCTCCATGTGTTTAGAGGAGAAGTCTAACCTCTCCCTAGGATTCCTCACTCTAGATATTTCCAACAATCTAAGACGGTTTATCACTGTCCATAATTCACTCCCAATTTCTTTTCACTACTTGGCAAGGAGCCAGACTTCATGGAGACTTGCGTGTAGAGGCCAGACCTACTCAGAGCTAGGCTGTGGTCTTCTGTCAGTGGACTGGTTCATTGGTGCAGGGCAGATACTAGACACAAAGCAAATGGTTAGGATACCATCAAAACGCCCTGGGTATCCAACAGGGAGCTTCTGAACTAGACAAGGTGTGATGAGAACTCAAAAAAAAAGAGGATTTGAGGAAAGACATATTATGGAAGTAGAATTCAGAGGACTCGGCCTCTGGATGGGGGAAAGGAACCAGGAAGAGAAAGAAGTCAGCACTATTTCAAGTCCAAGTCTATGGGATCAAATAAACATGTTACTTGAGGTTGCTTGAGGGAAGAGGGTGGGGAGGGACTGAGGCCTATAAGTAAAGAATATTTATTCTGTTTTGGACACTTTGAGATTGAGATCCTGGTAGGCACCCAGGTAGAACATAGAAGCAACCTAGATGTCCATCAACAGATGAACGGATAAAGAAGTTGTGGTACATATACACAATGGAATATTACTCAGCCATAAAAAAGAATGCATTTGAGTCAGTTCTAATGAGATGGATAAATCGAGAGCCTATTATACAGAGTGAAGTAAGTCAGAAAGAAAAAGTTAAATATCATATACTAATGCATATATACAGAATCTAGAAAGATGGTACCAAGAACTGATTTTCAGGGCAGCAGTGGAGAAACAGACAAAGAGAACAGACTTGGGGACGTGGGGAGAGGGGAGGGGAGGGTGAGGTGTATGGAGAGAGTCACATGGACACTTACATTACCATATGTAAAATAGATAGCCAACGGGAATTTGCTGTATGTCTCAGGAAACTCAAACAGGGGCTCTGTATCAACCTAGAGGGGTGGGATGGGGAGGAAGATGGGAGGGAGTTTCAAGAGGAAGGGGATATATGTATACCTATGGCTGATTCATGTTGAGGTTTGACAGAAAGCAAAATTCTGTAAAGCAATTATTCTTCAATTAAAAAAAAAATCCACCTTCCAATGCAGGGGTCTTGGGTTCGATCCCTGGTCAAGGAACTAGATCCCTTATTCCTCAGGGCAACTAAATCCATGAGCTGCAACTAAAGAAGCCAAGGAACCACAACAGAGGCCCAGTGCAGGAAAAAAATTTTAATTAATTAATTTAAAAGAGCAGATGATCTCTGATCTCTATAATCCCACCCAGAAAAAAACAACTTCAGGAGAGATTGGGGGATGAAAGGTGAGAGGCAAAGGTTGGTAAAAGTGGCATTTAGTTAGAGGAAGTGCAAAAAAGCAAGTCAGATAATAATAAGGCCTCTTATAATTTTAAAATTAATACCAATGTTTAAAATTTTGACGACATATAAGGAAGAACATTTTAATTTCCCATACTTCCACCCCAGAGAGAAACACTAAGAACATCCTCAGATAGGTCCCTCCAGACATTTTTTTATGTATATTTTAGGGAGGTTTGTATTGTTGTGGTTTTTTTGGAATGATACCTTAATGCACATTTATTCCTGATTGCTTCATTTAAATTCTATCTGGAGAATCTTCCTGTGTGACTAAAATAGTTTTCAAATACTGTTTTTAATACTTTGAGCAATAGTTCACTTTTTGCCTAAATCAAAATGTATGTCAACAGCTAGGATTGTTGTTTCAAATCTCTTTCTGTTATACAAATCTATCTTTCTAGATGTTGGAAAGAAAGCTAAGGACAAGAAGTTTGCTCCAAGGTATGGCAGGTTGAGGGGGAAGAGTGAGTTTTGAAGGGTTTTGCTTTTAATGCAAAAGAAATCTGAGTTTGTTTGAAGACAGAACCAAGAGAAACTGAGGCAGAACACTGAAAGAGGAAGGCCCTGGAGAAGGTGTGTTTGCAGGAAGGTGATTCTTTGAGCTTCTCCCCCTAGCCTAGAGACAGCAGCCCCAGGAAGGCCCCACACGATCACGGTCAGCTATCACATAAGACAGCCTCACTGCCCTTCCCTTTAGGGAACTGGATTTCCAGCTCAGGAAACTGGGTGGCACTGGGGAGTCATCCTCTCCCAGCTTCCCTCGGGGCTAATGAGATCGAGTCCTCTAAACCCCTCAGAGAAAGAGGCTACCCAGACTCAGGACCAACTATTGTGCATTTCGATGGGAGCAAAAAAATCACGGGCCACACTGTTTCCTCATTTCCTGTAGGATGATCAAGCCAGGCTCCAGGGGCTCGAGGCTACTTCTCTTTCCCTCATTTTCCATCCCCTCCCAGGAGCCCATGGGTCTCTTCCTTCCACGCCTCTCCACCTTCCTCTGGTCCCCTCCCGGTCCCATCCCCAACTCAACCCAAAGGAACAATTAAGATCTCCGAGGGCCACTGTCTGGGTTCAGTTCCCAAGCACTTGAGCCATCCTTCCTCTTTGTGTCTGCAGCCCATATCCCTCCACAGAGGTTTTGTTGCAGCATCTTCGTATGCTCCAAAGCAAACTCTCGATATCTTTGTTCTTGAAAGCACCCAAACAGTGCATTGCCAGAAAAGACACAAGTCTCCAAGGGGTAAACATCCCTTTGCATTTCTGATCGTCTGAGACTGTCACGTCAGGGAGTAAATGAAGCAGCATTTATTAGGCCACCTGCCTTGGTGTCACAGCCAGACAATGCCAAGGAAGCTTGAATGAGAAGGCAAAGCAGAGCTATTCTATAGCCATGGGCGCTCTCTAGTGTTCAGCCAGAGGCCTTAACTCCCCCACAGCCTGACAAGAGGAATAAAACAATATGTGGATGCACAGTGGATATTCTCTCAGAGCATCTTAATTTCTTATTGCATTACCATTTCCAATCAAGGCCACACAAAGAAGAGCTGTCTGCTCTTCTGACAGATTATTCAGAGTGAATAAAAGAGCACCTTGGGTTCTCTTAAGAGCGAAAGTAAAAGTGCTAGTCGCTCAGTTCAGTTCAGTCGCTCAGTCATGTCCGACTCTTTGCGACCCCATGAATCACAGCACGCCAGGCCTCTAGTCGTTCAGTCGTGTCCAATTCTTTGCAACCCCATAGACTGTAGTCTGCCAGGCTCCTCTGTCCATGAGATTTCCCAGGCAAGAATACTGGAGTGGGTTGCCATTTCCTCCCCCAGGGCGTCTTTCCAACCCACGGATTGAACTCGGGTCTCCTGCATAGCAGATTGATTCTTTACCATTGGAGCCACCAGCGTACCTTGAGTCATTTAATTCACTAGCCATTAGATGCAGTTACCAAGCTTAAACCCTGAGCAGTGAGCATTCTACATCTAGTAAGCTAATGTCAGAAAGTGTTTTCATCGTGACATCCAGTACTGTCAAAATTGTAGAAAAACTAACAAACTCATATTTTTTTGTAGAAAAACTAAAACTCATATTTTTTTTGGCATCATTGTATATTGGGAAAGCAACATGACAATATGGTTAAGTATCATGAAATATAACACCTTTTGACCCTGATTCCAAGAAATAATAAAACAGAATTTTAAAAATTATATCAACAGGAATGTGGACCACAACTTTATCTGCAATGGTTTTCACTATTATATTACTCATCCACTTAAAATACTGACTTTAAAACCTCTTGTATGTGGTTTGATGTGAAATGAAAAGACCAGGTTATAAATTGCATTACAGTATAATTATAAAATGTGTATATTTTATGGATATGGAATATAAAGTAATGAGAACAGCTGTGTTAAATGATTGAAAGTCTTTTGTTTTTCATTTTTTAACTGTACTTTAACTGCTCAGTAACAGATATTAGTTAAGGATAAAATTTTTAAATCTACAGTACCCTTCCCCAGTCAAGACTAAGTGGTTAACTCTCAGCTTACAGCTTGAGGCCAAAAGATCATTTCAACGCTTATATTTCTAAAGGTCAAGAACTCTTTCCTAATTGGAAAGAAAACATGATAAATACACAGTAAAATAAAAGAATTAATAAAAACAAAAGAGCTTATCAGTAAAATCATATCACATGAACCGCATGGCTATCAGGAATGATCGTAATGTCATTATCGAATGCCAAGGTGAGGGTAACGTTGATACAAATAAATTGGAATAGAACCTAAAGAAAAATACTCGGACAGAAAATTATACAGTCACATCTATTAATGATAGTTTAGTCACTGGTAAATGTACAGACAGACTAGAGAAAAATTTGAACAGCTTCCTGTTGATGGAACTGTGAATGCAGGAGACCTGGGTTGGATCCCTGGGTTGGGAAGACCCCCTGGAGAAGGGAATGGCTACCCACTCCAATATTCTTGCCTGAAGAATCCCAAGGACAGAGGAGTCTGGCGGGCTACAGTCCAGGGGGTCACAAAGAGTCTAGAACTAAGCGACTCACACATACACACACTCCTGTTACTCATGGTACACTCATGGTACTCCTGTGGTTCAGAATTTTTTCCGGCAACTAACCTTAGAGATTAAGGACACGGGGATCAAGCATATTTCTGCATAGTTCTGCTCCCTGCTCAGGAGAAGACCCTGCTGCTGCTGCTGCTAAGTCACTTCAGTCGTGTCTGACTCTGTGTGACCCCATAGACGGCAACCCACCATTGTCTTCTCCAAGAAGACCCTGAGGTCCCAGCAATTTCTCAAGAGATCCAGACGTTTTCAAAAGCAAGGAAGCAGTAGCCAAAACAAGGTGATAGTCTCAAAGGCAGCATTAAAAGGGCCTTTGGGAGAGTATCAGTAACATCAAGTCAGGATTTGGGACAAAGTAAAAATTTCAGGCAGAGTTAGGGTTTTGTTCTCTCCCTATAGGTCTGATTTAAGCCCCTGGAGTGATCATAAGGGGCTGCTCTGATGGCACTAGTGGTAAAAAACCCACCTGCCAATGCAGGAGACATAAGAGACATGGGCATCTTCCCTGGGTTGGAAAGATCCCCTGGAGGAGGGCATGGCAACCCACTCCAGTATTCTTGTCTGGAAAATCCCATGGAGAGAGGAGCCTGGCGGGCTACAGTCCACGGGGTCACAAAGAGTCTGACACAATTGAAGCGACTTAGTATGCATAATGGTCATAAGACAGATTGGAAATCATATATCATGCTCATACACAAACAATCTAAAACTGACACACCATCCAAATAATTCTAGATTCATGATGTAGGGATAGAGACCCAGTCCAGGGAACGTTTCAGAAACAGCCAGACCATCCAAAGGCAGAACAAAAATATGTAAGGCATGTCCTCAAAGCAGGCCAGACTGTGGTTCAGGGACAAATAAGTCAATTTGGCAAATAACATTAATGTTCTCAGAGATGTTTTCCTAGCTGAAATATGTATGCAAATCAATTTAACAGTGGAAAGTTAAAGGAGGAAATGGAGATTATTCACAATCAAAGTAAATAAAAAGCCTTCACAAAGATGAACAAATTATAATAAGAAATAAACCCCTGAGGAAATGTAAATAATTTATTGTGTAAGAAGGCTGCTCTCATAGCTCAGTAGGTAAAGAATCTGTCTGCAATGCAGTAAACCTGGGTTCGATCCCTGGGTCGGGAAGATCCCCTGGAGAAGGAAATGGCAACCCAAGAATATGTATCCCACTTGCCAGTGACATGAAAACATGACAGTCATAGCAAAAGTAATGTGCAAATATCACTGCAAAGTAGGTTCCCTTTAGCTTCATGGTGTAAAATTCCATGCGGGCTATACCCAGGGGAAAACAGAGCTGTCTTTTCTCCTGCTGGGATGAATTTCACCCTTCTACCTGAGAACCACTTTTCAGAGTTCTGGGCTGCTTCTTGTTTCTCCCAGCCTCCTCTCCTCACCCTTTTTCCTTCCTCTGACATCTCAACCTATAAATGTAGGGATTCCCAGATGGGAGTGTTTGGGGCAGACTCCAGGCTTAGGAAAGGGCCTGGATCTTTTCAAAGCTGTTTTCATTGCCCTTCAAAACCACTGAAAGCTCACTGGTATCCAAAAGCTCACTTTAAATGGCTTACCTGGAAAGCCAATAGCAATGGGTGAGAGGGGGACACAGTGGGAAGTGGGTGGCTCCAAGCCAGAAAGGGAGTTTAGCAGGGGATCGGGTTCTGGGTTTGTTTTTTTTTTTTTTTCAAGTTTAGGGTTTTAATCACATTCCAAGATAGCACCCTACAAACAAGATGGTTTAGTTCAGTTCAGTTCAGTCGCTCAGTTGTGTCCGACTCTCCGCGACCCCATGAATCACAGCACGCCAGGCCTCCCTGTCCATCACCAACTCCCGGAGTACACTCAAACTCATGTCCACAGAGTCGGTGATGCCATCCAGCCATCCCATTCTCCGTCGTCCCCTTCTCCTCCCGCCCCCAACCTTTCCCAGCATCAGAGTCTTTTCCAGTGAGTCAACTCGTCGCATGAGGTGGCCAAAGTATTGCAGTTTCAGCTTTAGCATCAGTCCCTCCAATGAACATCCAGGATTGATCTCCTTTAGAATGGACTGGTTGGATCTCCTTGCAGTATAAGGGACTCTCAAGAGTCTTCTCCAACACCACAGTTCAAAAGCATCGATTCTTCGGCGATCAGCTTTCTTCACAGTCCAACTCTCACATCCATACATGACCACGGGAAAAACCATTGCCTTGACTAGACGGACCTTGGTTGGCAAATTAATGTCTCTGCTTTTTAATATACTATCAAGGTTGGTCATAACATTCCTTCCAAGGAGCAAGCGTCTTTTAATTTCATGGTTGGAACCCATTAAACTCCTTTTGTTGTTCAGTTGCTCTGTCGTGTCCAACTCTTTGTGACCCCATGGACTGCAGCACGCCAGGCTTCCCTGTCCTTCACTGTCTCTCAGAGCTTGCTCAAACTCATGTCCATTGAGTCGGTGATGCCATTCAACCATCTCATCCTCTATCATCCCCTTCTCCTCCCGCCTTCAATCTTTCCCAGCATCAGGGTCTTTTCCAATGAGTCAGCTCTTCGCATCAGGTGGCCAAAGTACTGGAGCTTCATCTTTAGCATCAGTTCCTCCAATGAATATTTAGGGTTGGCTCGTTTGATCTTCTGAATAGCCCTCAAAGCCACAGATAGAGACCTGACTGCACATTAACTGCAGAATCAGAATTCTAAGTTGGCCCCCAGATCCCTGCCCCGCCGGTGTTCACAGCCCATAAAACCCCTCTCCCTTCAATGTGGGGAGACCTGTTAATATGATAGGATCGGCTTTCCCTTGCCTAGGTTCGTCTGACAAAGCTAGTGAAACGGCACTCCCTTGCTCACATTACACTACACACACTTTCTAGCAGCAGACTGGAGAGAATTTTCTCCAGCTGACTTTTTTTATTTCTAGAGTAAATGCTTTTGTTTTAATTTTTTAAATGTATTGGTTTCTGCCAGACAATAATGGGAATCAGCCGTAATTATACATAAAGAAAGCTGAGCGCCGAAGGAATCGATGCTTTTGAACTGTGGTGTTGGAGAAGACTCTTGAGAGTCCCTTGGATCCCAAGGAGATCCAACCAGTCCATTCTAAAGGAAATCAGTCCTGAATATTCACTGGAAGGACTGATGTTAAAGCTGAAACCCCAATACTTTGGCCACCTGATGCGAACAGCTGACTCATTTGAAAAGAACGTGATGCTAAGAAAGATTGAAGGCGGGAGGAGAAGGGGACGACAGAGGATGAGATGGTTGGATGGCATCACCACCTAGATGGGGAATTTGAGTAGGCTCTGGGAGTTGGTGATGGACAGGGAGGCCTGGTGTGCTGCAGTCCATGGGGTCGCAAAGAATCGGACACAACTGAGCCACTGAACTGAACTGAGCTGATCCCGTCCCTCCAGAGCCTCCCTCCCCTCCCAAATCCCATGCCTCCAGGTCATCACAGAGCACTAGGCTGGGCTCCCTATGCTACACAGCGACTTCTCACCAGCAATTCATCTCAACACTTGACAGTGTATATATGTTGATGCTACTTTATCCATTTCATCCCCCGCTCTCCCTTCCCCACTCTGTCCACAAGTCCATTCTCTGCGTCCACATCTCCATTCAGGATGGGATCTTTCATGAAGGAAGAGAAAAAGGCATCAGTGTACCTAGCAGAAATAAATCGGTTAAATTAGTAAGTGTAGAAGAAACTGAGCAGAACAGCCAGACCTTGGAGTGAGAGACAGAGGTGGGAAAAGGAAAAGGTAAAAAGCAGAACTGTGGAATGCTTTGCATTGTGACTTCAAAAGTCAAAGGAGGGACCTCCCTGGTGGCTAAGACTGTGCTCTCCCAATGCAGGGGGTCCCAGTTAGATCCACACATGTGCACTGCCATTGGCCCTGGTGCCCATCCCTCTTCATTTGGCAGTGGTTCTCTGGTAAGAATAAAACACATTTCAAAGAAGAAAACAGTAATGTAGGTCTAGACTAATTGGTTCCATCTTGGATGGGGAGGGAGTTGTTCAAGAGAGGAGTCTGCAAGAGTCTGTGCTTTGGGCAAAGAATGAACAGAAAGACTCTGATTTGTGTATGGAAGGGAGAAGTTGGACTTCCGGGGGTTATTGACTTGTTGTTCCTCCTGCTGGTCAACCAGAGAATAAACCATGTAATTACACATCTGGACTTTCCTGGTGGCTCAGACAGTAAAGCGTCTGCCTACAAAGCAGGAGACCTGGGTTCAATCCCTGGGTCGGGAAGATCTCCTGGAGAAGGAAATGGCAACCCACTCCAGTATTCTTGCCTGGAAAATCCCATGGACGGAGGAGCCTGGTAGGCTACAGTCCATGGGGTCGCAAAGAGTCTGACATGACTGAGCGACTTCACTTTCACTTTTCACACATCCATATCCCCTCCCAGTTCTACACATCAGCATCAACCTGGAAGGCACCATCATCTGGAAATGGTGAATGATCATTCTTCCACGGTCCTGGGTAATTGGCTTGGGTCAGAAGCAATCCACACAGGTTGCTGTTAGATTGCACTCTATTCATTAGAAGTTAGGTTGGAGGGATCAGCAAAGAAGTAAATGAAAAAAAAAAGTTAACTCTGGCTTCCACAAATCCAAATAAACAACCCAAACTGCAAAGTTTGCTCCACTGTGACAGGAACCTCGGCTCCCTCTATCTTGTGGCTCTTACCACGTGGAGCCTTAATCTCACGGTCCAAGATGACAGCATCTCCCTTCCAAGCAGCAAGATGAACAACAGTTCTCAAAATGGGCTGCACAATATTTCCACTTGCACCCACTGGGCTACACACAGTTTAGTCACAGGTGATACCCAACTGTGAAGGAAGTTGCAAAATGTAGTGTTTATTCCAGTCAGCTAGATGCTGAGCTAAAAATTGAGAGCTCTGTTGCCACAGAAGAAGGGGAGCACAAATATTAGGAGAAAATTAGTGATCGGTGCCTTCCTGTCCCTGACCTTAACCTCATCCAGATGGAACAGGGAAGGGAGAACAGGGAATAAATGTACAGCAGCACAGGTACTGATTTTAGAAACATCAGTGCCCAGGCCGATAGAGTTTTGGTCTAATGTATATTTTAATTTTAATAGAAACAACAGTGCCCAGATGGTTGGAGTGGTCCAATGTATATATTAATTTTAATGACTTAATGCAGACCAAGAACTGACCTTTGAGAAGAAAGGAGTCTCCTGGATGGCCACTGCCACAGCCCCTGGAGAGGAGTAGGAGATTAAACCAGAGGAGGTGGGAAGGTGCAGGAACCTGAGAGGACAGGCCTCGGGCTCCCAGGAGAAGGAGCGGAACTGAGCCGGAGGAGGGAAGGCACACAGATGTCCAAAGCAGCCATCGTCTCCACGGCTGTACCACACTTGGAGTGTCTGAGACCTGGTTAATTTCAAGCTTTACTTCAGGCCTTCTTACCTCCCAGAAACCAGGCCTCATCTTTGAGAAACACCAACAAGGATATCAATCTGAAAACAGAAGAGCAAGCCCAGCCTGAAGGAGGCCACCATGGCAGGAGTCTAAGGTGGTCTTCCGATGGCCTCAAACCGCCATGGACCACACACTACACTAGCTCTTGTTCCTGTCTCTACCAATGATGTGCTGTAATCGTCCAGCAAGTCTCCTGGAATCTCTAAAGTACATTTTCCTATCGATGTAAGTAGGAATAATATTTCTGCCCTCTGGCCGTCTCTTAGAGTCATGGAAAGCATAAGGAACTTTAAGTGCCTTGGAGAAAGACAATTTGTCTATTATATAATATGAAATAGATAATTTATAATAATACCTATAACTATACATTTAATAATATATGTATATATCAATTATATCATACCATATATAATATAAATATGTGTATATTGGGCTTCCCTGGTAGCTCAGACGGTAAAGCGTCCGCTTACAATGTGGGAGACCTGGGTTCGATCCCTGGGTCAGGAAGATCCCCTGGAGAAGGAAATAGCAACCCACTCCAGTATTCATGCCTGGAAAATCCCATGGACCAGGAAGCCTGGTGGGCTACAGTCCATGGGGTCGCAAAGAGTTGGACACAACTGAGCCACTTCACTTCACTTCATGATTAATTATATTATATATTATAATATAATTATATAGTATATACTAATTATCTAATCATACATTATGATTATCATAGTCATGGTAAATATTGTCACATAATATAATAACATTATGACATAATCTAATGTATACCTTTAGATAATTACATAATATTATATAATTTCATAATATATTTATAATAAAATTATATGTACTTATATGACTATATGACTATATAACTATGCAATATAGTATATAGCATTTTATATATAACATTATTTCTGTTTAAAAATAGGGAAGTTTAGGAAATCTACATTACTACTTATAAAATAGATTTAGATATATATATAACATAAAATAGTTTACACAGCTTCAAGCGTGAACTAGAGGTGTGACGGAAAACCTGGAGGTGGAAGAGTAACCTTGGCGGAGCCGCTCGCCGAGCCTGGACCACCCATGCACCCTCCAGCCGGGAGGCGGCTTTCATGTTCTCCTTCACTGTCCACGAGCTCTGGCCCCAAGGCGGGCTCTGCTTAGCTCACCCCTGCACGCGCATGCTTTCTGAAAAAAGCCCTAAGCCTCTGAAATGAGCTTCCTGCGAAAGGCTAAGGCTCGTGCAGGGCGCTTTGTGGAGGGAGACCAGCGGTGGAAGAAACCACGGGGGCAGGTTCCGCTCCAGCTGAAGGCCCGTGGCCCCGGCTCCTTCACAGCCGGCCCCGTCCTCCCACCTGGTTCCTCCCCTCGGCGTCTGGGTCCACGACTGTGCTGAGCGATCCCGTGCCCCCGAGCCGGCCACGGCCTCGGCCTCCGGGAGACCCGGTGCCCCCCTGCTTGCCCAAGGCGTCTGCGCCCACCCTGCACTGCCACCTCTCCTCCTGGGCCCCGCGATGGAGCGTCCTCACCCGGTCCCGCTGGGCTGACCCCGCTAGCTTAGACGGCCACTCACGCCTCGCTGCCGGGCTATCACGTGCCGGTCTAAACGCAAGACTGCACTCAGCAGCCGCTGGGTCCCTTCTCCCGGGAGCCGAGGGTCCTCGCGCCTCCGCCTTCTCCTAACGCCCTCTCCTGGGGGCCTCTTCGGGGTCCCCAGTTCGCCTTTAACCACCTGGGTCAGAGCCAAGGCCAGCACACGCTGGCCACGGGGCCAGGGACGCGGTGGAGGAGGTCACGGAGAGGACGTGACTGCACTGACCCGAGCCAGTGGGCAAGCGGAGGCTGGCTTCTGAGATTCTGCCGGATGGTGGATGCTGGGATCCACTCCTCTTGCAGCTGCCCGAGGTAAGCCTCTGGGTAAGTTTATCAAACCCATCACCTACCAGTCTGCCTCTTTCTTGGTCTCTCCTTGCTCTCCATATTCAGGTCCAGTTTCAGATCCCACCCAGGGAACTCAGCTTTTTCAACCAACAGGACTGCAGTGCCCTGGAGTCATCATTTCTCCCTTCGCTTTCCTCCAGCCTCGCATACTCGCCAAACTCAAAACAAGGCCCTTCTCTGGCGTCAGAACCCCAGGACCCACACTTCTGGGAGAGAAAGGACCCCTACAGCAGATGCTTTCCAAGAAGGGAGGGCAACATGCACTTGTATATGGAAGCATCAAGCCTGACCCCTCCCCCTTCCCTTGCCACATCCTCCGACCACCAGCTACCCCTCAGAATCCCCAAGTGTGCCAGACCTTCTGGTTACAAATGACAGATTCTTATGTAAACCTCCAAAGTGAATAGCACCGGTACATCCTAAACACTAGAGAAGTTGGTGGTGTGTTGCCCTGCAGAAGCTTACAATCCAGTATGAGAGGTGAGAGTCAGCCAAATAAAACAGCCAGAATGAACAGCCTAAGGGCTATGACAGGGCAGAATGGCAGGTAAGTCAGTTTCTTCAGCATACAACAGAGCACCTGAAAAACTTATTAAAACATTTATTTAGAAAAAAAAAAAAGCAAATCCAAACCATTAAAAAAAAACAACAACAAACTTTGTTAGTAGGTCTGGAATAAGCTTGTGGTCTTTATTTAAAAAAATCCCAGGTGATTTTGTTGCTAAGAGGCCAAAGATACAGTCCAGTGATATAGCACAATAGGTACCATAGACTAGTTAGTGGTTTACTACTCAAACTATTGATATTGAAAACTATGTTTTTTCTTCTAGCCAGTTCCGTTCGTTACTACAGAGTCACCACTCTAAGCAAAACCAATTACTCCATTTCAAAAAGGAAAATCGAAAACTACAGAAGTGCCGTACTATGTGGAAAACCTCAAACACATTCCTTGACTTACAAAAGCAATCAAAAGAAATAAAAAAGCTCATTTTGTATCTCTGAGCATCAGACAAAAAATATATATATTCACCTTTTCTTTGGAGGAATTACTAAATTTTGTTGCTGTGGGTTAAATCAGGTATCTGGGCCAGCTTCTGTAAAACTCAAATATCGTTCGCTTATTCAGGCCTTGGAACCGGAAAGCATCAGTACCAGCCCCACCCCTGCCATGTCTTCCTGTGACTTCAACACTTTACCGGCAGAATCCAGCTCAGGATCACTAGAAGGGGAAAGCATTCTGATTTAAAAAAACAAAACATAATTTGACTCCATCTGTATTTCCAGGTCAAACAGGATCTTAATAAATGTTCTTCACTATAGGAGTAACAAAAACTTTACTGTCAGTTGCCCAAATTATTTTTCCTGTAACTGAAAGACATGCGAAAAGAAAAGGAAAAACAGTTCTTTTAGGGACATTCGGATGAATTTTTCCATTGATCCCGAGGTAGAGGAGATTTCTCATTTCTTGTGGTCTTGATCAATCTGCTCTGCCTTCAGAGCCATCAACCTTAGAGCCAGTAAGGAAGCCAAGCTGCTACCCACACCACCCAGCAAACTCTCCTTCGAGCTCTTACCAATCCCACCTGCGAGGATAGAACTGTGCAATTCAAAGATGGAAGAGATTATGGTCATCTGTCCTTTCACCTTTTACCAGCCTCTGTTTTACAGGTAAAGAAACAGAGGCCCAGAGATTCATGGTTGCAGAGCTAAGGCCACCTCTCCTAGAAATGGGAGGGCCCCTCAATCACCTGGCAGCCCAAACTTGGTTGCTCCAGTGTTCCCTCTTTTGGAAAGAGGGCTATAGAAATGCAAGTGGGTTCCTCTTGCCACCTAGCCTTGTCTGTTTTGAAATCATTCATTAATCCACTTGGCAGCTTTGCAGTGATAATACATTTAGCCCTGCTGGTGGTCCAGTAACACTTCATCACTAGTGGGGATGGGGCTAAATGACTTGCAGTGAATGGGATGACTCCCCAGAGAGTCAGGAAGGAAACCTGTGCTCATGGGGTCACCATCTCCCTGCACAGAACCTGGAGCTAAACAGAGGACTCAGGAGAGGCACCTGCCCAAGCAAGGGAGTAGGTCGAGCTTTGGTTGCAGGCTTTCTCTGTCATGTTGGTAGGAGCCTGCAAAAAAGGAGGGGATTGGGGAAGGCTCCAATGGCAAGCCACTCCAGTACTCTTGCCTAGAAAATCCCATGGACAGAGGAACCTGGTGGGCTGCAGTCCATGGGGTCGCTACTAGTCGGACACTACTGAGAGACTTCACTTTCACTTTTCACTTTCACATTGGAGAAGGAAATGGCAACCCACTCCAGTGTTCTTGCCTGGAGAATCCCAGGGAAGGCAGAGCCTGGTCGGCTGCCATCTATGGGGTCGCACAGAGTCGGACACTATTGAAGCGACTTAGCAGCAGCAGCAGCCATTTACACCCTAAAGGTCTGGCAGGCCTGTGTTCTCCTGAGCTCAGGGAAGATGTTCAGCGCCCAGTAGCCTAGAGCCAGCCTGGGCAGTGGGGCACTGGCAAAGCCAGGAATGGTTGCTGGGCTGCCTCGCCTCCGGATTCCAGTGCCAGCCGGCTGGACAGGCGAGGAAGGAGGCGGCCATTTCCGGCTGACTCACCTCCTACCCCCACTCTTCACAGGTGCGATCCCTCCTGACTCTGCCGTCCTCCACACCCACCCTTTTCCTGGTTTGGGTTCAAACCTTAGCAACTAGCTCCAGCAGCTAACAACACCTGCTCACTCAGAAACCTGGCGCACCGTCAAGGGACCAGCACAGAATATAGTAGTTTGACACCATCCCTTCCAGCGAAGCCAAGATGATGGAGAGAGAGAGAGGACACGGCTCAGAGCATGGGCCCCTGGCCACGTGGCCGCCTCAGAAGCTCACATTTGCATTGGCTTCTTCAGGCCCCCAACCCCGGACCCAGTCAGCAGAGCACACAGAAAACAGGTGGCATGCGTGCGCGGCCTCTGGCGGATGCGCTGAACGCCCACCGCAGATGCAGCGACCCCCTCCTGGCAGGTTTCTTGGCACCTTCCAGCCCTTCCTGAGTCAGAGGCTCACAGGAGCTGGCTTCCTGGGGTGAGATGCAGCCCCTTCTGTACAACCATCCAGGATCCGTCACTCACCCCAACAGGAACTATAGGCGCTGTGTTTTCTAGGTCATGAAAGCCTCTGCCTACACCTCCCTGCCCACAGCTCCTGCCAGGTCACAGAGACACCAGGTCCAGGAGAGACCCAGATCATGGAGGCCTCCAGGAGGAAAATCGTCATCCCCAGCCACTGAGCAGCAGATTCTGGAACCCTCTGGAACACAGGTCTCCAGGTCTAACCACTTACTGGTCCTACTGTGGACCAATCAAATAATGATGCCCTATTTTCACAAAGGTTCTCTCACACCTGGAACAGTTTGACTTAAAAAAAATTTTGTTGTGTTGAAATGGCTACTGAATGTTAGCCTTCAAATTTCAAATCACTGGAACTTTCTGAGCATGAAGTTGACCGAAAAAATACAAAAATACATGTAGCCTAAAAGTTGAGAGCTATTAATATGTTTTATTTGGTGGAAATTTTTAGTCTAGGAGGCAGCATCTCATGTAACCCTGAGAGAACTACTCTGGGGCGGGGAAGCGGGAAGCCAGAGGGTGGTTGTTGGAGAGCCAGGTTATATAGAAGTTTTGCAATGAAGGGCAGGTGTTTTGAACATCAAAAGTTTTGCTGTAAATTAAAGTACACCAAATATCCCAAGTTAAGGAATTTAGGGCTTTTCTATGTGTGAAAAAATGCAGGAGTTAGGGCTTTTCTATGTGTGGAAAGATACAAGAGTCTTGGCTCACTGAAATCCTTCCTTTGATATGCACTTCAGTTATCTGGGGCCAGTTCCTTGTGTTTTTCACATCCTGAACTTCCTCACTGTAGGGAGTGGCTGCAGTTTGATGGCTGCTAGATGGCAGGTGTTCTTTCTTTCCTGAGTTCCCTCAGGGCTCACCAGCTCACCTTCCCTGGGGGCTGCCAATTGCTGATGACTGTGACATCCTTTATTTACTGATATGACAGAAAATATTCCTTCTTTCAAAGTCAAGTCCCTGACCTCAAGGCACCTGTGTTCTCACAAGAGAATTCGGGTGAGCAGCTCTCGGTAACGTATATGTAGCTGGTTTGTACAGCTCCATGACAAGAAAGACATTAAAAGTGCCGGTTTCTACATTTTAATCAAATTAAATCTATTAAGACTGTCCTTTCCAAAAGTGATGAAGAGTATGCTGCTGCTGCTACTGCTGCTAAGTCACTTCAGTCGTGTCCGACTCTGTGTGACCCCACAGACGGAAGCCCACCAGGCTCCCCTGTCCCTGGGATTCTCCAGGCAAGAACACTGGAGTGGGTTGCCATTTCCTTCTCCAATGTGTGAAAGTGGAAAGTGAAAAGTGAAAGCGAAGTCGCTCAGTCGTGTCTGACCCTTAGCGACCCCATGGACTGCAGCCTACCAGGCTCTTCCATCCATGGGATTTTCTAGGCAAGAGTACTGGAGTGGCTTGCCATTGCCTTCTCCGGATGAAGAGTATAGTGTCTGTCATTTCAGAAGGTTCTTTCCATCTCCCATGAGCATAAGAAATCATGGAGCTTATGATTTAAATAAAAAAGAGGCAGCTTCTGCTTATCACACCAGGATATAGATGCTGCCTTGTTCCTTGTCCAGGCTATATGCTAGGTGTGTTCAGTGGCAAGCACTTTTAACCCCTCCTTTGTGCCAAGTTCAACCATGAGGGAGAGTCCTCACTCAGCCCAGCAGCCACAGCCTTTGTATGTCTTTCCACCTCTGAGCTGTTGAATTCAGGTGAGCTCAGCTTTTCCCACTTTATGAAACTCACAAGCCTCTTTCCAGCCCTGGGGGACTTAGCTACTGCCTCCCCATCCTTCCAGGCCTCAGTTCAACAGCTGTTCCTGGCATTCTACATCCCACAGCCTGGTCACAGCTTCTTCATAGCACAGATCAGTATCTGAAACCACTTGATTTATGGACTTTGTGTTGATTTTCTGTGTTCTTTGGAAGAACATATATCCCCTGAGAGCCAAATCCTACTTTCTGATATGTATCCAATGCCTGGGCTTTCCAGGTGGTTCAGTGGTAAAGGACCCATCAGCCAATGCAGGAGACATGAATTTGATCCCTGGGTGGGGAAAATCCCCTGGAACAGGAAATGGCAACCCACGCCACTATTCTTGCCAGGAGAATCCCATGGATAGAGGAGCCTGGCGGGCTGAAGTCCATAGGGTCACAAAAAAGTCGGACACGACTTAGCAACTAAAACAGCAACAATCCAGTGCCTAGAAAAGTGCCTGGCACGTGTCAGTGACAGATATCTGTTGAATGAATAATGGGATATGCCAGGTCTCCAATCTCCTCCTTTCCTTACACTATCCATCCAACATTCTTCTGCCAACAGACCCCTCCCCTAATGGACCTCGGTCTTCAAAAACAACATAACTCAGGAGTGGAAAATGGAAAAGTGTTTTTCATTTTTTCTAGCTCATTCCACAGCAGAAGGAAACAAGTTATTGATTTTCTAATTACTATCTCACACATGTATACACAGATGTATCTTTAATGTCAGGATTATTTTAAGGAAATAGTTGATTATGGTCTGAGCTGGATCACATCACAAAACTGATCTGAATTCAGTGACTTTTCAGAATGATGATGTGGACTTAGTTTAAGGTTGTTTCTGCTTTTGCTTGGTGCTCAACCACCCAGTGAGCAGTGAAGTGAATATACACGAGACCAAAGCTATCGATGAGCAGACTACTTCCTCAGCTCAGTTCAGCCGCTCAGTCGTGTCCGACTCTTTGTGACCCCATGGACTGCAGCACGCCAGGCCTCCCTCTCCATCACCAACTCCCAGAGTTCACTCAAACTCATGTCCATTGAGTCGGTGATGCCATCCAGCCATCTCATTCTCTGTCGTCCCCTTCTCCTCCTGCCCTCAATCTTCCCCAGCATCAGGGTCTTTTCTAGTGTCAGTTCTTCACATCAGGTGGCCAAAGTATTGGAGTTTCCGCTTTAGCATCAATCCTTCCAATGAATATTCAGGACTGATTTCCTTTAGAATGGACCGGTTGGATCTCCTTGTAGTCCAAGGGACTCTCAAGAGTCTTCTCCAACACCACAGTTCAAAAGCATCAATTCTTCGGTGCTCAGCTTTCTTTATAATCTAACTCTCACATCCACACATGACTACTGGAAAAACCATAGCCTTGACTAGCTGGATCTTTGTTGGCAAAGTAATGTCTCTGCTTTTTAATATGGTGTCTATGGAAAAACATTCGAAACAGTGTCAGACTTTGTTTTTTTGGGCTCCAAAATCACTGCAGATGCTGATTGCAGCCATGAAATTAAAAGACGCTTGCTCCTTGGAAGGAAAGTTATGACCAACCTTGATAGTATATTAAAAAGCAGAGACATTAATTTGCCAACCAAGGTCCGTCTAGTCAAGGCAATGGTTTTTCCCGTGGTCATGTATGGATGTGAGAGTTGGACTGTGAAGAAAGCTGATCGCCGAAGAATCGATGCTTTTGAACTGTGGTGTTGGAGAAGACTCTTGAGAGTCCCTTATACTGCAAGGAGATCCAACCAGTCCATTCTAAAGGAGATCAATCCTGGATGTTCATTGGAGGGACTGATGCTAAAGCTGAAACTGCAATACTTTGGCCACCTCATGCGACGAGTTGACTCACTGGAAAAGACTCTGATGCTGGGAAAGGTTGGGGGCGGGAGGAGAAGGGGACGACGGAGAATGGGATGGCTGGATGGCATCACCGACTCTGTGGACATGAGTTTGAGTGTACTCCGGGAGTTGGTGATGGACAGGGAGGCCTGGCGTGCTGTGATTCATGGGGTCGCGGAGAGTCGGACACGACTGAGCGACTGAACTGAACTGAACTGAACTAAGACGATGACTACTTCCTGTTTGCTCCTAATTCCACATGGAGAGGTTCCCAGAATTGAGTGGTCAGATCAAGTAGAGTAAGGAACCCACAAAAATGGAAGAGCCCAGAATCTCAGGTTGCGCACTTTCACAGGGACTTCCTCAGCCATATGAGCAACTCCTGGCTGCACAGAGGGGCATACTGTCTGCTGTCTCTAACAGCACCAGTGGGCCAGCTTCAGGTGTGGAGAACTAGGTTTGGTCACCACCCACCATAGAAATTGTGGTAGAAGATAGCTTAGTACCATCAAAAAATAATAATAAATTATTGGGTTGAGTCTTCTTGTTTGGTCGCTAAGTCATGCCTGACTCTTTGCAGCACCATGGCCTGTAGCCCGCCAGGCCCTCCTGTCCATGGAATTTCCCAAGCAAGAATACTGGAGTGGGTTGCCATTTCCTTCTCCAGTAGTTTAAACACGGAGAGTAATGTACCATGGAGGACAGGAAGAAGATGCTTTCAAGCCTCTGAAATGGTTTTGTCTAAAGACTTGGAGGAGAGTCAAAATTGATTGTGCAGAGGGGAGTAACCCACAAAAGCAAGCCTGGCTCAAAAGCTAGCTGTAGGCAGGGTTTACATTGAGAGACTAGAGCCACCTGGTGGAGAATATTGAAAGCAACCAAGAAAAAGAAATGAAATCAACTGAAGGTACTTAAGTAGAAAAGGAACTTGCTGAAGGATATTTACACAGCCATGAGAATTCCTGAGAGGGGTAGAAAGCCAGCCACTGAAGCTAGGCAAGCAGGAACAACACCTGACCACATTGCAGAAACTTCTAGCGAACTACCTTTGCTGTCTTGCTCAGTCTATGGCTAAACGTTCTAGAGCTCCACCGTTGCTTCCCCCAAGAAACCACCCATTTGTCACCATGCTAGTCAAAAGAGTAATTTCACCATGTAGTTGAACTCCTATGCACTCACCAAAACCCATGACCAGATTATATTTCTGTTGCTGTTAGGTGTGGTATGTGCCTGAGTTCTGGCCAATAGGATGTATCAAGAAAAGAAGCATACCACTTCCAAGAAGAGCCCATAAAATCTTCCTGCAAATGGTTCTCTGTTGCTTCTTGCAGTGCCTGAGTTTCTGAGAGCCCATGTGGAAGTCTGCTCCACCGAGAACTCCAGCATCAGACTTTGTTATGAGAAGTAAGTGTATATTGGGTTTCAGTGCTGAGGATGAGGTTTTTTAACAGCAGCTACTGTTTTACCCTAAGGAAATCACTCAAATCGTTCACTTCTAAACAAAGTCTTCTATGGGACAAATCTAGGTTAGACACTGCACTCTCATTACAAGAGAGCCTGATATGATTTTGTTTTCTGACATCATCCTTGTGCAAGAAGGATTCTGCCTGTGGACAGTTATTAATATATAGAGAGAATACTTAGAGCAGTGATAAATGAAGCAAGAACCCTATAGAAAAGAACAAACAGAAAATGAAACAATGGCCAATAAATATGTGAAAGGATTGTCAGTTTCACTAGTCATCATGGAAATGCAAACTTATAACCAAAATAGACTATTTTATAGGCAATAGATTGCTTTTTTTTTTTGCCACATGGTTTATAGGATTTTAGTTCCTTGATCAGATATCAAACCCAGGCCCATGACAGTGAAAACTCAGAGTCCTAATTGCTAGACCACCAGAAAATTCTGGCAAAATGCTTTAAATTTTTCAGAAATTGGGTGATGATGTGGAGAAATGGCCCTTTCTTATCACCTTGGTCAAAATGTAAATTATTGCAGCTGGTACAAAGAGCTAAAGTAGACATTACATAATACAGATGAAGTTGTATGTGACAACACAACCCAGCAAGTCTGCTTCTAGATATTAGCAGTGGAGTGTCTCATACAAATGGATAAATGGCGCAGCCCAGAAGTGACAAGTATGCTTTTATTCACATCTCATTGGCCAGAACTAGTCACATGAAAGAGAAGAGAGTATTCCTTCCACGTGTCCAGAAGCGGTTAGAAAACTGGAGATCACTTAGCACTAGAAATCTCTGCCAAGCTTTTTCAAAAAACGTCAATGTTGAAGTCTTTCTTGCATGAATCAGCAACGAAAGTGTCAACTACAAATTGGCGCTTACCAAGAGCATTGCCAAGGACTGAACACCAAAGGCGTTTGCCACCTGCCTCTACGGAGATTGAACCCCATGCTGCCATAGCTGTTGACCTTCAACAACCCCTGAGGGAGTTTACGGTGGAGTGAAGCGCTCTAACAGAAGCAGAAGATATTAAGAAGAGGTGGCAAGAATACACAGAAGAACTGTACAAAAAAGATCTTCACGATAAAGATAATCACGATGGCGTGATCACTTACCTGGAGCCAGACATCTTGGAATGTGAAGTCAAGTGGGCCTTAGAGAGCATCACTACGAACAAAGCTAGTGGAGGTGATGGAATTCCAGTTGAGCTATTTCAAATCCTGAAAGATGATGCTGTGAAAGTGCTGCACTCAATATGCCAACAAATTTGGAAAACTCAGCAGTGGCCACAGGACTGGAAAAGGTCAGTCTTCATTCCAATCCCAAAGAAAGGCAATGCCAAAGAATGCTCAAACTACCGCACAGTTGCACTCATCTCACACTCTAGTAAAGTCATGCTCAAAATTCTCCAAGCCAAGCTTCAGCAATATGTGAACCGTGAACTTCCAGATGTTCAAGCAGGTTTTAGAAAAGGCAGAGGAACCAGAGATTAAATTGCCAACATCCGCTGGATCATGGAGAAAGCAAGAGAGTTCCAGAAAAACATCTATTTCTGCTTCATTGACTATGCCAAAGCCTTTGACTGTGTGAATCACAATAAACTGTGGAACATTCTGAAAGAGATGGGAATACCAGACCACCTGACCTGCCTCTTGAGAAACCTGTATGCAGGTCAGGAAGCAACAGTTAGAACTGGTCATGGAACAACAGACTGGTTCCAAATAGGAAAAGGAGTACGTCAAGGTTGTATATTGTCACCCTGCTTATTTAACTTATATGCAGAGTACATCATGAGGAATGCTGGGCTGGAAGAAGCACAAGCTGGAATCAAGATTGCCGGGAGAAATATCGATAACCTCAGATATGCAGATGACACCACCCTTACGGCAGAAATTGAAGAGGAACTCAAAAGCCTCTTGATGAAAGTGAAAGAGGAGAGTGAAGAGTTTGGCTTGAAGCTCAACATTCAGAAAACAAAGATCATGGCATCTGGTCCCATCACTTCATGGGAAATAAATGGGGAAACAGTGGAAACAGTGTCAGACTTTGTTTTTTTGGGCTCCAAAATCACTGCAGATGCTGATTGCAGCCATGAAATTAAAAGACGCTTCCTCCTTGGAAGGAAAGTTATGACCAACCTAGATAGTATATTAAAAAGCAGAGACATTACTTTGCCAACCAAGGTCCGTCTAGTCAAGGCTATGGTTTTTCCCGTGGTCATGTATAAATGTGAGAGTTGGACTGTGAAGGAAGCTGATCGCCGAAGAATTGATGCTTTTGAACTGTGGTGCTGGAGAAGACTCTTGAGAGTCCCTTGGACTGCAAGGAGATCCAACCAGTCCATTCTAGAGGAGATCAATCCTGGGTGTTCATTGGAAGGACTGATGCTAAAGCTGAAACTGCAATACTTTGGCCACCTCATGCGACGAGTTGACTCACTGGAAAAGACTCTGATGCTGGGAGGAATTGGGGGCGGGAGGAGAAGGGGACGACAGAGAATGAGATGGCTGGATGGCATCACCAACTCGATGGACATGAGTTTTAGTGAACTCCGGGTGTTGGTGATGGACAGGGAGGCCTGGCATGCTGTGATTCATGGGGTCGCGGAGAGTCGGACACGACTGAGCGACTGAAGTGAACTGAACTGAACTGAGGCGCTCTGTGCTCCAGGGAATCTGGTGGGACAGGTCTTTAGATAGTTGGCTGTTTTTAGGAACAGATTTTATTATCTCAATCCTTATATCTCCTCATATCTAGAGAAGCACTAAATCCCTTCATGGTGACATCAGATCCTAATGACTAACAAAAAAACCTTTTGTAAAATGAGTACTTCATGGTATTCAACTCCCCCTTCACCAAAACCTTATATATTGACTTTCCCTCACTGCCGCTTTGGAGCAGTCTCTCAGAGCTATCTGAGATTCTGCCTCCTGGCCTGAAGTCCTCATTTTGCCCCAAATAAAACTTAACTCACAACTCTCAAGTTGTACATCATTTTTTAGTCAACAGAAGCCTGACTACAATAATGAAGTAAAAACGCAGTATCATCAGTCATTAAGTAAATGCAACTCAAAACCACACTGAAATGCCACTTCATACCCAGTAGGACAGCTGTAATTTTAAAAAACTGGAACCCTCATACATTGTAGGTAGAAATGTAAAATGGTGCAGCCACTGTGGAAAACAGTTTGGTGGCTCTTCGAAAAGTTAGAGTCACCATACAACCTGCATATCTATTCCTGGGTATTACCTACCATCAGACGCTACCTAAGAGAGTTGAAAAAAATGTACGTTGAAATAAAAACTATACAGTGTTTCAGTTCAGTTCAGTCGCTCAGTCGTGTCCGACTCTTTGCGACCCCATGAATCACAGCACGCCAGGCCTCCCTGTCCATCACCAAATCCCGGAGTTCACTCAAACTCATGTCCATCAAGCTGGTGATGCCATCCAGCCATCTCATTCTCTGTCGTCCCCATCTCCTCCCGCCCCCAATCCCTCCCAGCATCAGAGTCTTTTCCAGTGAGTCAACTCGTCGCATGAGGTGGCCAAAGTATTGCAGTTTCAGCTTTAGCATCAGTCCTTCCAATGAACACCCAGGATTGATCTCCTCTAGAATGGACTGGTTGGATCTCCTTGCAGTCCAAGGGACTCTCAAGAGTCTTCTCCAACACCACAGTTCAAAAGCATCGATTCTTCGGCGATCAGCTTTCTTCACAGTCCAACTCTCACATCCATACATGACCACGGGAAAAACCATAGCCTTGACTAGACGGACCTTTGTTGGCAAAGTAATGTCTCTGCTTTTTAATATGCTATCTAGGTTGGTCATGACTTTCCTTCCAAGGAGTAAGTGTCTTTTAATTTCATGGCTGCAATCAGCATCTGCAGTGATTTTGGAGCCCAAAAAAAGAAAGTCTGACACTGTTTCCACTGTTTGCCCATCTATTTCCCATGAAGTGATGGGACCAGATGCCATGATCTTTGTTTTGTGAATGTTGAGCTTCTACAGTGTTTCCGTTCCGTTCAGTCGCTCAGTCGTGTCCGACTCTTTGCGACCCCATGGACTGTTGCCTACCAGGCTTCTCCGTCCATGGGATTCTCCAGGCAAGAATACTGGAGTGGGTTACCATTTCTACAGTGTTTAGTGCAGCATTATTTAGAGAAGTTATTATAATAGCTGAAAATTTCCACCAAAAGGCAGAAGCAAATCAAATATCATTAACTAATGAATGGATAAGCAAAATGTGGCATATCCATACCACGGAATATTATTCTGCCATTAAAAGGCATGAAGTACTGATCGTGCTACATGATAAGCCTTGAAAACAAGTGAAAGAAGCCAAGCACAAAAGACCACATATTGTATGATTCTATCTTTATGAAACGTCTGCGTTTGCTTAATCATTCAGCTGTGTCTGACTCTTTGCCACCCCTGGGACTGGAGCCCACCAGGCTCCTCTGTCCATGGCATTCTCCAGGCAAAAATCCTAGAGTGGGTTGCCATGCCCTCCTCCAGGGGATCTTCCCAACTCAGGATCAAATCCAGGTCTCCCACATTGCAGGCGGATTCTTTACCATCTGAGCCACCAGGGAAGCCCATATGAAACATCTAGAACAGAGAAATTCACAAAAACAGAAGGACAATGAATGGTGGCAGAAAGCTGGTGAGAAGACAGGAAGTGACTCTAATGGGCACGGAGTTTGTTTTTGCAAGGATGAAGTGGTCAGAGTTAGACGGTGGTGATGGTCACAAAGCCTTGTGAAGAGACTAAAAGCCACTGAATAGGACACATTAAAATGGTTAAAATGGTGAATGTGTGTATGTGAATTTTACCTCAGTTGTTAAATGTGTGTGTGTATGTGCTAGTGGTAAAGAACCCACCTACCTAAGCAAGAGACAAAAGAGACGTGAGTTCCAGTCTTTCTGCCTGGAGAATCCCGTGGACACAGGAGACTGGCGGGCTACGGCTACAGTCCATAGGATCGCAAAGAGTCGGACACCACTGAAGCGACTTAGCACAACCCATAGCACACACATGGATGTGCAGGCGCCCAGCATAGAATGAAGTTACTCAAGCTCTGGCTAGTCTATAGGCTGTATTTGACACTCAGCTCTACCAGGTAGGTGAATGAAAGCGAAACACTTGACCTCTCTAAATCTCAGTTTCCTGTGTAAAAAATGGGGATGATAATAATGCCTGCCTCATAGAGTTGTCCGGAGAAGGCAACGGCAAGCCACTCCAGTACTCTTGCCTAGAAAATCCCATGGACGGAGGAGCCTGGTAGGCTGCAGTCCATGCGGTCGCTACGAGTCAGACATGACTGAGCGACTTCACTTTCCCTTTTCACTTTCACACATTGGAGAAGGAAATGGCAACCCACTCCAGTGTTCTTGCCTGGAGAATCCCAGGGACGGGGAGCCTAGTGGGCTGCCGTCTATGGGGTCACACAGAGTCGGACACAACTGAAGTGACTTAGCAGCAGCAGCAGCATAGAGTTGTCATGAGGATTAAATGAGCTACTGAAAGTACATATCAGGGGACTAGAACATAGTAAGCCCTCAGTAAATAGTGCAAAACCTAACTAAATGCACAGATAATATTCCCGTACAGAGAGAGAGAAAGAAAGAGAAATAGACTGGGAAGAATGTGCTGATCAGCCCACAGGAACTTTCTTGTCTTGAAACTTTACCAGTAGGAATTTTGTAATTTATCACACATTCTTTTTTAGATTTGCCTAGAATGACTCAGTCCCCTAAAGGCAAAGTACCTGATAAAATGACAAACGGAAGTCATTGAATTAAAATGTCAAGATCCTGTACACACACACACACACACACACACACACACCCTTGAAAGCCACTAGTTAACACACACACACACACACACACACACCCCCTTGAAAGCCTGTCTGACATAACAAACTAGTTATGTTCCTCTAAATCAGCAATGACTGAGGAAAGTTATTCACTGCCAAGGAAAGCAAACGTGAATTTTCACTGTTAGATACGTTCGCCAAAATTACAGCTTCACATAACTTGCAGCTTCTTTGCTCCTACAAGTCTTTCCAGAAAGTGAAAGTTGCTCAGTCGTGTCCGACTCTTTGTGACCCCCCTCCCCCGCCCCATGGACTATACATACAGTGCATGGAATTCTCCAGGTCAGAATACTGGAGTTGGTAACCTTTCTGTTCTTCAGGGAATCTTCCCAACCCAGGGATCAAACCCAGGTCTCCCACATTGCAGGCGGATTCCTTACCAACTGAGCCACAAGGGAAGCCCAAGAATACTGGAGTGGGTGGGTAGCCTATCCCTTCTCCAGCGGATCTTCCCGACCCAGAAATCGACAGGGTCTCCTGCATCGCAAGCGGATTCTTTACCAACTGAGCTACCAGGGAAGCCCCACAAATCTTTCCAAGGCCAGCTCAAATATCACCTCATTGAGCCTTTCCAATCACTCCAGAAGAACTATACTTTCTCTCCCACTGAGCTTCTCAGTGAAAGGAAGGACCTGAGGAAGGAAGGGAGGGAGGGAGGGAGATGAGTTAAAGGCACTAATTCAAAAGCCTAATCTCCTACCATAACCTTTGCCTTCACATCATTTTCTCAAGTTCCTCCTGTCCCAAGACCAGAGTTCTTTGACCTCATCAATGTCACCAGCACGCCGTCACTTCCTAACATTTTATCGGTCGTGTCCCTCCTCATCCAGCTGCAGTTGCAGGGTCTAACACTGCGTCTGCCAACACCTTCAGTTCCTTGATCTTCTCCTTCCAAAGCAAAACCCTAACTATGCACAGATCCGAGACCACCTACGGTCTCTGGGCCTCAACCTGAAGTCCGAATTATTGCTGGAGAAAACCCCCAACTAGGCAGGATGCTACCAGGTCAAATTCATAGTGACCAAGCCTGAACTTAGGCTCAACGATGGAGCAACTCTTCCTGCTCCTTCCTGCTTCCTTCTCTGCTAAGCCCCTCTCCCATGTTTTATGATTTCTTACCTCTCCCCTCCACTGAAACTCTGACTTCCTCCTTCTCTCCATTGTGAGCCCCTGTGCCAGGTCCTCGTATTTCAGCCACCAAGTCTCTATTCGCAACTATCTTCTTTCTCTATTACATACAGGAAGTGCCTTTCCCTTAATGAAACTCATTTTTCCCCATGTGTACTCTGGACTGAATCTTCTCTCCGCTCAGGGTCAGACTGTCCACCCAAGGTGTTCATCAGGCCACATCTGAGTGAAACTCTGGTTTTTTCTTTTGTTAATCTTTATCATGGAAGTTATCGCTGATGACTTATGTCATTTTTTAAAAGAAGAATTTAAGAGAAAGGTATGAGTCATTGTCTTCTGGGAGATGTGGTAATACCCACCCTGTCATTTGAATCAACATTCAGCCCCCATTCCATTTGAGGGCAGGAGTAGATACTAAATCCTGCCAGCCACGAAGCTAGAAGGGCTCAAGTCTTAAGGCAATTTTATTTTTTCTATTTTTCTGGCCGTGCTGCACAACATGAGGGATCTTAGTTCCCTGACCAGGGATCGAACCCATCCCCCCTGCAGTGGACATGTGGTGTGTTAACTGGTTACTGGTGTCTTAACTACTGGAAGTCCGGAGGAGATCATATTAAGTGCTACTGAATATAGTCACTCAGTCTCTTCTACAGCAGATTTAACCCACTTCAGTACTCTTGCCTGGAGAATCAGAGTCAGACACGACCGAGCGGCTTCACTCACTCACTCAGTTGGATTTCCCAGGTAGCACAGTGGTAAAAAAATCCACCTGCCAATGCAGGAAACACAAGAGACGCAGGTTCGATTCCTGGGTCAGGAAGATGCCCTGGAGAAGGAAACGGCAACCCACTCCAGTATTCTTGCCTGGAAAATTCCACGGACAGAGGAGCCTGGCGGGCTACAATCCACGGGGTCACAAAGAGTCGGACACGGCTGAATGACTGAGCAGGCACAAAATTTTCTAATTTACCTTAATCATAAAAACTGAGTCAGAGAGATTTACCTAATTGCCAGTCTCTGAAACAGGAGGGAATTCAAAAGGAGTCTGACAGCATGTGAGGGGCTCGAGGGTGGGAGGGTTTACCTCCGTGGAGCCACTTCTCCTGTGTCGGTGAATCACACAGTCAAATTACAGAGCAAGTGACAGGAGCTCGGCTAGACTCCAGCGCCTGGTGTCAGAAGGTTATTCATCAGCCCTACAGCACTGGCTCTCTGTTTGGCAAGGGATGTTGGTTCTAATTAGGTACTGCTCCCCGTGGGCCACCTGGCAGGACCTTTATTCTCTCCACAATTATTAATCAGCTCTCTGGTGCTAACAAGATCAGATGGAGAAGTATGTAAATTCACCCTCGATTCTTTGTTCCCATCACTCGGCAGGCCACCTTACGAGCTCACTAATGAGGTCCTGGCCAACTAACTAGCAAGCTGGCCAGCTCCTGTTCCTAATGATCACAAAATGGGATTTTTGAAATTTCGAAAACATAAGCCAGTCCAACACACTGCAATATATAATCTTTATGCAACTTTCTGATAAAACTTTAAACTAGGCCATGTTAAAATTGAGTAACTAAATTACAATAAAATTGAAGAAATGCACAGAAATTGAAGGATTAAGGGGGCACAAATTCAACACTTGGGGACTTTTCTGTCTGTCCCCAGAGACGGAGCCCTCATCTGTATTCTATTATCAAAATTGCATCCTTCTGCTGTTTCTTCCTCTCCTAATTTCAAAATAGAACTTATACTCTGAAGCAAGTATTAAATGGAACCTTATGAAATTACCAATTTTTGACCTACAATCGTGGCAATTTCATACAGTTCAACGCGTAATGCGTGAGACCTTGGAAGAGTTTTTGAAGGGGATTGAGTTTTTCAAGCATAAAAATAAATAATCATAGGAATAAAATAGAGAGCCCAGAAATAAACCCATGCATATATGGTCAATTAATCTACAAGGGAGGCCAGAATATACAATCAGAAAAAGACAGTCTCTTCCATAAATAATATTGGGAAAACTGGCTACATGTAAAAGAATGAAATTAGAATATTTTCTCATGCCATGTATAAAAGAAACTCAATATAAAGTCCTAAATGTAACACCTGAAACCATAAAACTAGAAGAAAATATAGGTTGTACTCTCTTTGACATCGGTCTTAACAATATTTTGGATCTGTCTGCTCAGGTAAGGGAAACAAAAAACAAAAATAAATAATTGGACCTAGTTAAAAGCTTTGACACAGCAAACAAAACCAATAATATAATATCCTATATATTAATAATAGTTTGTATATAATAAGTATCATATACATATAGATTGAATACATACATACAATAGATTATAGTATCTATTGGATAGATTGAGAGATCTGAAATAGATATGACAAAATTTTGTCATTTGGATGGTAGATACAAGGATATTTGATAAACTTGTCTCCATACTTTTCTCATACTTGATATATTCTGTAATACATTTTAAAATGAATAACTATTCACAAGAAAATCTAAACCTGACCACAGAGGCTGAATTTGCTGCTTTGATCTCTGCTGACACCTGACACGGGAGAGAGAACAAGGCATCCAAATGTTCCACGCTTTTTCTCGTCACAAAATTTCCGTGACATCACTTGCAAGAAAACAGCCTAGCGCCTGGGGTGGGGAGGAAATCAAACTAAGGAAGGTGGATATAGTATATACCAAGGCAGAGATTCTCAGTCCTGTTTCCCCTACACCATATCTGAGAAAGAAGAGTCACATTTGAGACACTTTCAAGAAGAGGAACCCAGATGTTTAGTAGCCAAGATTAGCTATGGTTCATGAGCAGCAACATAATCTGTTGATTTGACAGCTGTAAGTCCACTTTTCTCTTCCTCTGATCAGAGGGAACAAAACTCTGACCCAAGGTTTGAAAAAAAATTAGGCACTGACTTTGGATATCTGACCTTCTAACCTGATGGGACCAGTTCAGTTCAGTTCAGTCGCTCAGTCGTGACCGACTCTCCGCGACCCCACGAATCACAGCATGCCAGGCCTCCCTGTCCACCACCAACTCCTGGAGTTCACCCCAACTCATGTCCATCGAGTCGGTGATGCCATCCAGCCATCTCATTCTCTGTTGTCCTCGTCTCCTCCCACCCCCAATCCCTCCTAGCATCAGACTCTTTTCCAGTGAGTCAACTTGTCGCATGAGGTGGCCAAAGTATTGGAGTTTCAGCTTTAGCATCAGTCCTTCCAATGAACACCCAGGATTGATCTCCTTTAGAATGGATGGGACCAGAGGACCAGTCATATTCCTGGCCTGGGGCGTGGCTTGTGAGCACTGGTGACGCATCCTCTGGAGTTCCTGCCTGCTCCCCGTCTCGTTCCTTCCCACACCTGCAGTTTGGAGTCAGTCGTCACCCCAACGTGAGTCAGGGGAGCGGGGCACATTAGGGACTCTGAGATTGAAAAAGGATGCCACTGCCCTGTGCTGGGACCAGCAGCTGACAGTGGCGGTGGGCAGTGGGGAAGGGGGAGGTGCGGCCAGAAGAGTCGTCCGTCATCTTTCCTCTTCCTCTCACTGCATCTTGTGCTGTCCCACCAACATTCTCATTAAACTCCCGCCCTTTCACAGCATGAAAAGGAGGAGGAGTAGCCGCAGGCAGAGAGAAGTGAGGGACCTAGAACAGAAGGCACTGCGGACAGGAGAGAAGGTCCCATGATGGACCTTTTCCCAGGGGCCGTACAGTGAGCTGGGTCAGTGCAGGGTAGGGGATTGTCAGACAGACAAAACTGGTAGATAGGGACGAATACACAGGACAGTTGTTTCAAGATACTGATGAAAACTTTATAAAATGGAGATTACATAGCAACAAGGATTTACTGTATAACACAGGGGACCATACTCAATACCTCGTAATAACCTACAATGGAAAATAAACACACACACATATATATATCTGAATCAGTTTGTTGTATACCTGAAACTAACACAATATTATAAGTCAATTATACTTCAGTTTCTTTAAATGGAGGTTGGAATTCATACTTTAGATGATGCTCATATATTCTGGGGCTTGCTCATGTAAAGAATCTGCTTGCAATGAGGGAGACTGGAGTTCCATCCCTGGATTGGGAAGATCCTCTGGAGATGGGAATGGCTACCCACTCCAGTATTCTTGCCTGGAGAATTCCATGGACAGAGGAGCCTGGTGAACTATAGTCCATGAGGTCACAGAGTCGGACACAACTGAGTGACTGATACTCTCACTTTTCTATCATATATTTTTAAGTGAAGCCAAATGAGCTTATTTTTAAAAAGCTTGTCATGTTGGAACTCAAAAACTTTAGTCAATAGATGTTTCTGATGTTCTTGAACAGGTGTTCATTAATTTGAGGAAATTAAGGAAAGAATTAAGTCCCTATGTGACTGAAAATGGGAGACCACTGTCTCTGGTTCTAATAGGTCAGAAATATCTTTGTGTGAAAAACTGTAATATAAGTAACCCTTATATTCTGGTAGCAAGTCGGGGGAAGCTTATCTCCCTAATAGGTCTACAGCCCACAAAATATTCAAAGCAGAGACGTCACTGCCCACTAACTTTGTATAGTGGAGCATTACTGCCCTCTAGTGATGAAAAGAAAAAAAGAATTTAGGAAAAGCTTGGAGAGAGCAACTGTACCCGACTCCAGTACTCTTGCCTGGAAAATCCCATGGACGGAGGAGCCTGGTGGGCTGCAGTCCATGGGGTCGCGAAGAGTCAGACACGACTGAGCGACTTCATTTTCACTTTCATGCATTGGAGAAGGAAATGGCAACCCCCTCCAGTGTTCTTGCCTGGAAAATCCCAGGGACGGGGGAGCCTGGTGGGCTGCCATCTATGGGGTCACACAGAGTCAGACACGACTGAAGCAACTTAGCAGGAGCAGCAGCAGCAGCAGCAGGCAGTAGCAACCAATGCTGCCAATACACATTTTGAAGTTTTAGATTCTCTGTGCCATGACAGGTGACTTCTTAACAGTTTTTGATTAGGAGATACCATGAGCCATTCTATGTCAGAAAAAAGAAAACCTGGCACTGCTTTCCAAAGTTATCCAATCCATAATTTTCAAGGAAGCAAGAAGCTTGGAGGAATTTTAAAAAAGCAAGAATCCTGCAACCCACTGGTTAAGTAGTACAATGACTACTGCAGATATAAAACTCAGTAGGAGGCCACCTGATGCAAAGAGGCGCCTCATCAGAAAAGACCCTGATGCTGGGCAAGACTGAAGGCAGGAGGAGAAGGGGACAACAGAGGATGAGATGGTTGGATGGCATCACCGACTCGACAGACATGAGTTTGAGCACGCTCTGGGAGTTGGTGATGGACAGGGAGGCCTGGCGTGCTGCCGTCCATGGGGTCACAAAGAGTTGGACACGACTGAGCAACTGAACAACAAAAATTTAGGGGAGTTTAACCTTTAAAAACTGTGAGTCACTGTACTGCATATCATCTATTACAAAAGAAATTTTCTTAAGAATTAGTGGCATATGTAGTGATAATAACAACACAAATCTGTTCTCGTCTTCCATAGCAAAATAGTGATGTTTAAGGAGGATAACCGGGAATTCCTGAACTGAGGTTTTATGTGTGACAGATAGCTAAGGCAAGACTACCGCGGGAAACTGCTATTTAGGGAGAGAACTTCTGCGTGAATCCCTCTGCCTTTGGGAAAAGAGTAACACCAACTTGTGTCAAGGCTGATAGAAAGAACAAAACCTTTGTTTTTATTTTTTCTGTCATTTTAATGTAAGATTGAAGCAGACTGCTACACAGCATTTGAGACTCCACAGAAAACTGCACGCTTCTGCTGTTAGAAAACTTTGAAGCACTTGAACTTTCCTTCCTCAAAAAATGAATATGGAGGTTTCAAGCATTTTTGTCAGCACAGTCATTCATGACAACCTTCTAGATACTTATTTTCTACCTTTTCCTAAAAAAAGATAATTCTCATTTACCAGAACCCCACCCACCACTGACAGATTCAAAGCTCCTGAGCTCAGAAGTGATCAAAACATACAGGTAAGTATAATTAGCAGTCCAAAGCTTGGTTTAAATGTTTGGAGAACAGCAAACACATACATAGCAAATAGCTTATTATCAGTTCTATGATATAATGAATCAACAACTCAAACCACCTAAAACTGAAAATTTCTGATTCAGTGTCTACTGGTATAAAGCCTTCATTCTTATTCTTACGGCATCACAGGTTTTAGAAATTACACGATACATTCCTAGCATTCCACAGGAGTCATCAAATGGAATACACATCTGCGTGTTACACAAACATACAGTTGTCTACCTAAGCATTCTGTCATATGTCAACCCTTAGCCTCAAATAACAGAATACAGAAAGCCATACAGGACAAAACACCACAGAACTTTTGCATATTCCCTTTCCCCAGCTGTTAGCAGGGGGCACGTTTTATAAGAGAAGTGATGAAACGTCAGAACTTTTGCGTCCAGTGTTTGACCCCAACTTTTAACTTTCTTATCGTCTTCTGGTTCCACCATATCCTAGAAGAAGAGCAAATTTCATATTAGTTTTCTTAAATGCACTAGAACTGCTTATAAAATGACAACAGTGATACACATTTACTGCCAGCAAATGAGTAAGAAATTATGAGGGAAGGAGAGAAGCAGGTTGTGGTCCAGGGCTGTGCAGGACAGAGCATCCCCCCTGGCCCCCCAACAGCCAGTGCTCCCATCAGCATCATGGTTGCTGGGAGTAACTTTTAATCAGGAAACCAAAGATGTGTTCTCTGGGGGCAGCCTGACATAGCACAGGCGATTCCCAAAGTCTAAGCCAAACAGCAGAGAGGCCACTGAAGCCGAGGTCAGGCCCTGCTGCCTCTCATGACTCCAGTGGTAAACAGAAGTAACCTGGGGGAGGGTTATGGACTTCTGACGGTAAATGTTAGTCAACAGGCACACGCGCATACACACACACACGCTAACACGTTACAAGACCACGAGTGTTTCCATCTGTTCTCACTCATTTTCAGACTTTCCTGTAAGTTATTTGCTAATGTTTATGATTTTCTTCATGTAAGAAGAAAAATTTCTTTCTAGTTGATATATATGGTTTCTTACAATTCTTGTTTCCATGGAGAATGAGTTTTCTATCCTCCTAATTTCAAGAATTATTCACTGTTCTGTAACTTCTACCCTCTGCTAAGAGAAAAAAAACCCAACCTATAGCAATCTATTACTGCTTCTTCATCCACTAGCCCCATTCTCTGCTAATTAGCTGGATGCTTAACCCCAACTAAATTTTTTATACATATCTCATCTCTGCTTCTTTACAAAATTTCCTCTTAGCAACTGCAATAAACATATTTTTGACAATAATGTAAATTGAAGACTGGCTCAATAAATTTTTATTGAGCTTTACTGAACTGAAATGTTCAGCCTTCTACCTAGAAAATTCCCACTTTAGAGCTTAAAGGACCCCTAGAGATTTAACAGAATTAAACATAGATGAATACTAATGTTCAGAAAGGTTTAACTTAAAACCCTGACTAGCAGTAGAAGTGAGTCTCTAAACCAAATTCCTGTTTGAGTTTTAAAGAAGAGAAGTGGAAGGAAAGAATGAATCTGAATTGTATTCTTATCTCAATTAAATTATGCAATTAATATTTCTGGCAGGTATACCACATAAACCATAACTGCTAAATATAATCATCGTAAGGTCCAAATTACTTCTGTACTCTACTGAACAGTAACTTCCTGATTTTTGCTCTCACCTGACGCTGTTCTGGTTCTTGGCTCTGAGCTGGAACATGCTGAATCACTTCCGGGGCCTCCCCGAAGCGGTGAGTAAGCCCGGCTATTCCACGTGCTGGTGTATGACGGGGGATAGGACGGGTACCACGAGTCTGAAAAGGGGGTTGCTGCTCTAGAAAGAAAAAAGCGGGGCAGGCATTTTCCTTGTGACTATGACTTTTAAATCCCTTCCTGTTCCTAAACTATCAGGAAACAATTTTTATTGAGTATTTTTTTCCATAGTGTTTCTGGTACATGAGGATTTATTGTTATTTAGTCGATAAGTTGTGCTCAACTCTTTGGTAAAGAATCTGCCTGCAATGTAGCAGAGTCTGGTTCGATTTCTGGGTTGGGAAGATCCCCTGGAGTAAGGATAGGCTACCCACTCCAGTATTCTGGCCTGGAAAATTCCACGTACTATATAGTTGATGGGGTTGCAAAGAGTTGGACACAACTGAGCAACTTTCACTTTTCACTTTGCGACGCCATGGACTGTAGTCCTCCAGGCCCCTCTGTCCATGGGATTCTCCAGGCAAGAATACTGGAGTGGGTTGCCATTCCCTTCTCCAGGGGATCTTCCCAACCCAGGATCGAACCCATGTCTCCTGCATTGGAAGGGGGATTCCCTATCATTGAGCCACCAGGGAAGCCCACCATATGAGGATTAACATGAAATAAATACTGTTTTATATTTCTGCCCTTGTTATGGTCATTGCTATGAAGGAAGAAAATGACGCAAATAAAGGCTCCTTTCTGAATTCACACTCAAATACACTATAAACTTAAACTACAGTTAAGACATTAAAAAAATGGATCCCAAGCTCTTTTGACCCTTGCTTCTATCATTCTTCAACTAACCAGAATGCCAACTGTGCCCCAAATGCTGTATTCTTTCCTGCCTTCTCATATATCAACATCTTTCTATCTCAAATCCGTAAGCATGACATGTGAAAGAAAACAAGACATATAACCCTGAAGCACACACAGCGTTCCTTCCCCACCCCCAGAGAATCTGATTTAACAGGATTTATTTCCTTAACAAATCCAGTCAAATTTACAAGACAAAGAAGCCTCTAAAGAAAGGCTGAATTAAAGAGCAGATAAAATAAAAGCAAAGCCTACCTGTTGCTGCCAAACAAATATCCTAATATCCCTCCGGCTCCCAAGCCAGTCCAGAACCCAGGTCCTGAATGTTCACGTCCTTGTTGTCCGGTGAAAGCACTGCCAAAACCGGCAGCTGCACCATGCGGTCCTGGAAATAAAAATGACTTCTTATGTATCCTCTCTTAAATCATCGCCTACAAAACTAAAGGTAAAATATGGTATTTCAATTGCTTCATCTGTATGATTTAATAATACTACTTTGGTCTCAACTTATAAACAAGTTATATTCAAAAACTGTACTCATAAAACATTCTTATAACTAAGGAGTGCCTCCCTTTCCCACATACATGGAGGAGGAGAGATGTGTTTTAGGACAACGGAAGGTGGTTTCTTCCTAAAAGGTCACATCCGCCCTGCTCCAGGGTAGTTACTGGAAGATGGCCACATATGTCAGAGTTTCTCTTCTACCTTGTGGGCATCTCCAGAAGCGCCAGGTGAGAGGTGTACCTGAGTGTCTAATGGAGGAATCCAAGTGGAGGGTATTTGTTAATAGGGAAGTCAGGTCTTAAAAGAGACCCAAAAAATATCTTCTGTTCAGAGGAAGGTTTTCTTAAACTGCTGTAGGATATGCATAGAAGAAGGCACTGATCCTCTGTGCACAGCTCTTACAGCTCATCCTAAGCGTTTGCATGCACTACCCATGCATGTAACCACTCCCCACATCAGTAAAACCTTTCCAGCACCCAGAGACTCCCTCAAGACGACTCCCACGTCAGACAGAAGCCGACTCTGACGTCTCTCACTACACTTTGGTTTTACCTTGTCTCGAACTTGTTATAAACAGAATCATACAGAGATAGTCTTCTGTGTCTGCTACATATTATATCCATGAGGGTCGACCTTCACCACTGCAAGTACAGTTTTGTTTTCGTTTTTTCTAAATTTTTCTATAGTATTCTAATGTGTGAGAAAAAAAAATTCGTCTCATCCTAATTTCACGGACATTCTATTTCTAGTGTTTGGCCGCTATGAATAAACTGCCCTATGCAGGCCTGTGCACGTCTTTCTGTGCACACATGTGGGCATCTCTCTTGGGTGTGCATCTCGGAGTGGAACTGCGGGGTCACCGGGTGACGTGTGTCCGACAGTCTCAGCAAATACTGACGGTTTTCCACAGTGCTTTACCTCCTTAACCTCTTCCAGCAAGTCCCAGTTAACTACATCCTTGCCATTACTTGGTAGTCTGCCCTTTTAATGTCAGTCATTATGATTAAATGGAGGTTAATTAAGAACTCAGGTTTGTTTTTTTTTTTTTTAATAAAAAAAATTGTATTTACTTAGAAGCATTCAGAATGTCAACAAAACAGCTGCAACTTTTTCTTTTTTTGCAATTACAGAGTGGTATTCAGGTAATAGAACAACAATTATTTGTATACGCTGCATCAGAGACAACTGAAGATGAAAAAGCTACCATCCCCATATATAACTAATTTGTGCTGTGCACCAGCAAGAACCTGCTTTAAATTTCCGTGCCAATTTACAACCCCCACACTGTACCAGGCAAGGTCAGTGGCTACTGAAAATACCACCAGGACACGGCTATCTAAAGACACATTCGGTAGTGTGTTACCTATACAAAAAAAGACACTGTACAGCTTAAAAACAAATCTTACACAGCCTTACATTTCAATTTTTTCCTTTAAAAGGAGTGAGCTGTGTACAGGGGGGTTAAATGCTTCACAGACAAGAAAAAAAACTGCGCTAGAATCAACTTCTTCATCTTCTCCTTCTTCGTCATCCTCTTCATCTTCCTCCTCTTCCTTCTTTTTCTTGCTTTTCTTTGTCAGCCTTGACAACTCCCTTTATGCTGCATCAGGCTTCCCTTTAGCTCGGTATGCAGCAACATCCTTTTCGTACTTTCCCTTCAGCTTAGCAGCCTTCTTCTCATAAGGCTGCGTGTCATCCGCGGCGGTGTTATTCCACGTCCCTCCCAGTTTCTTTGCAACATCACCAATGGACAGGCCAGGATGTTCGCCTTTGATTTTTGGATGATACTCAGAACAAAACAAGAAAAAGGCCAAAGGAGGCCTCTTGGGTGCACTGGGACCCTTGAACTTCTTTTTTGTTTCCCCTTTAGGAGGAAACAGGCCTTGTCCACCTTTGCCATGTCTTCAAATTTTCCTTTCTCTTTAGCAGACATGGTCTTCCACCTCTCTGAGCACTTCTTAGAAAACCCTGAGAAGCTGACTGAAGCATCCGGGTGCTTCTTCTTGTGCTCCTCCCGACAAGTTTGCACAAAGAATGCATATGATGACATTTTGCCTCTCGGCTTCTTAGGATCTCCTTTGCCCACGTTTAATTATTTTTCCTCCGCGAGGCACAGAGTCGCCCAGTGCCGTCCGGCTCTCACTTGCCCCGGTGCTGTCTCTATGGAGCTCAATGTACTGTAATGGCTGTGAGAGCGGGAGCCAGACGCAGCCTCAGAACTCAGGTTTTAATCTGCATTTTCCTGAAGATGAATGATACTAAGCACCTTTTCAAATTTCTACTGGGCGTCTAGACATCTTCTTTTACTATAATAATTTTTTTTAAAAAGAGCTGTTCAAATCTTCTGTCCACTAACAAAATTCAGTTGTCTGTCTTTTTCTCTGATTTACGGGAGTTCTTTATTGTAGACACACATCCTTTGTTGGAAATACGTTTCACAAATACCTTCTCCGAGTCTGTGGCTTGCCTTTTCACTCTCTCAAAGTTGTTTTTAGATGACCAGACATTCTTAAATTAATCTAGTTTATCTATATTTTCTTTTTTGCTGGCATTTTTTGTACTCAAAGACATTTTTGCCTATTGTGACAAATATTTTCCTATGTTTCCTTCTGGAAACCTAATTGTTGTACCTTTTATATTGAACTCTGTAATATTTAACTAATAAAATTTTGTGTATGGTATGAAACAGAGTTCAAGGTTATTACCAAATCTAATCAAGTCTGACTAGGTAATTTAAAATTTAATCACACATCCTTAAAATAGTGATCACAATTGACTTAAAAGAGAAAACCGAAGCGGTAAAAGAAGTCAAAAGTAAAAAATAAGAAGACAAATCTGCTTTGGTTTCCCAATGTGAGCATTTTTCTACTTCAGAAACCCACACAGGATTCACTACCTGACTTCTACCTTACTTACTGCCACTGCCTAGGGAAACATACCTGTGAACTCAGACTTAAAGCCTGCAGGAGGAGGCCCGGCCGAGTTGGTGAATCTCTGATAACCATGGGAATATGGAGGATACTCAGAATATGGTGGAGGTGATTCATGACCATCACTGAGGAAGAATTTATAAACTCCAAAGGCAAGAGCAAGCAGCACCACGATGGTAATCACTCCACGGAGGTTACAAGACTCTGGGGAGTACAACTTATTATAATAGTTAGAGAATGAGTTAAAGCCATGCTCTTTTCCAGACTCTCTCAACTTCCTCAGGCCAAGTTCCGTGTAATCTAACTGATACTCCAAGCCACAGGAACCTCTAAGTACATACTGGTCTTCAGAGGACTCATAGCCTTCGCAGCTCACCACAGTTTTTCCAAATTTGTATGCGACATCTAAATCAGTCTTACATTCCCACTGTGAAGAAAAAATAGAAATAGGTTATTAGAATCGTAAGATTTTTTTTCACTCAATATATATTATTGGGGCTGTATGAGTGAGTGAAAATCTCACAGTCGAGTCTGACTCTGAGACCCCATGGACTTCTCCATGGACCCCACGGAATTCTCTGGGTGAGAACACTGGAGTGGGTAGCCTTTCCCTTCTTCAGGGGATCTTTCCAACCCAGAGATCGAACTCCAGTCTCCCGCATTGCAGGCGGATTCTTTACCAGCTGAGTAACAAGTGAAGCCCAAGAATACTGGAGCAGGTAGCCTATACCTTCTCCAGCAGATCGTCCCAATCCAGGAATCAAACCAGGGTCTCCGCATTGCAGGCGGATTCTTTACCAACTGAGCTGTCAGGGAAGCCCAAACAACAAAATGAAGCAAGGAAATGATAAAATTCAGAACGAGTACTTCTGTGCTGGGAGAGGGCAAACTAGGGGCTCCAAAGGTACTGGTGATGTTCACGTTCTAGTGAAGCTAGGTGGTGGGTACAGGAGTGCTCATTTATTACTATTCCTTATTTCTTACATACAGATGTGAAAAATTCTTTTGTACATATTAAGCCGTCCCTAATTTATAAATTTTAAGCAAATTTTTTTAAATGTCGAATTTTTAATCACTGTTGCTGAAGTTTTTTTAAAAAACAAGAGGTTTTTTTAAACATTAAGGTTCAAAAATTAGCATCATATACAAGTACTTGGTAGCTCCATACAGCATTAGAGATAGTATATAACCTTCTGAGAAAAACTTTCCATACAAATTCTATAAAAACCGTGAACTACCATTCCCAAGGTCCAATCCAAGAAGCAATTGCTTATAGCTTTTTCTAAAGATACTTAGAAAAATGCAAGAGGAATCTATGCTGGCCTCAAAATTTCCCAGCTTAAAAAAAAAGTCCAGGCCTAGTTTGAATTTTGTAACTATTTTCAGCTGAAAGCTTCTCTAACAACTTTTTTTAAAAGGTAAGCTAAAACAGATCTGATTGGTTCTGTTGCTTTTCTCTTTTTTTGGACAGTATCTTCCTCTCTCAAACTTCAGATACATTGTGACAGCTTCATTCATATATAATTCACATACTATACATTCACCCATTTCATTGGTCTGTAGTATATTCACAGAGCTGTGCAGCTATCACCACAACCAATTTTGGAATATTCCCATCACCCCCAAAAGAAATCTCATCTCCAAGAGCAGTCACTTCATTTCCCTGCAACTTTAGGCAACCACCAATCTGTATGCAAGGATTCCCCTATTCTGAACATTTCACATGAATGGAAACACAATATGTGGTCCTATGTGACTAGCTTCTTTCACGTGGCAGAATGTTTTCAAGGTTCACACACGTAGCATGAATCAGCACTTCATTCCTTTTTGTGGCTCAAAAATATTCCATCGTATGGAAATACCATATTTTGTTTATTCATTCATCACCGATGGACATTTGGGCTGTTTCTACTTTTTGGCTTTTGTGAACAGTGCTGCTGCAAACATTTAGTACATTTCTGTGTGGACACCCGTATCCAGTTCTCTTGGGTGAACACCTAGGAGTGGAATGACTAGGGCATACAGTAACTCTATGTTTTAAACTTGTGAGAAACTGCCAGTTTTCCAAAGTGGCTATACCAGTTCACATTCCCAACAACAAGTGTATGAGTCTCTCACATCCTCATTGACATTTGTTACTATGTCTTTTTGATGGCAGACATCCTGTTGGGTATGAACTAGTATTTTATTGAGGTTTTAACTTCTATTTCCCTGACAGCTAATGATGCGGAACATTTTTTTTTTTCACATGTTTATTGACCATCTGTATATCTTCTTTAGAGAAATGTTTACTTAAATGCCTTATCAACTTTTAAATTTAGTTATCTGTCTTCTGAGTTGTAACAGTTCTTCACATACTCTAGACATAAGTTCCCAATCAGATATATGACTGCAAAGGCTTTCTCCTTTTGTGTACATCCTTCTCACTTTCTGGAAGACTAAAAAGTTCTAATTTGGATAAGATAATACATAATTTTTCTATTGTGCTTTTGTTGCTACCACTATTCTATTTTTTAAATAATTTTATTTGGAGGAAGATTTAAAAACTTGTTGATTTAGGTAAATAAGACAAACTCAATCTCTACTGATATTTCATGTTAATTGTCATCTCCTTAATAGCATATACTAGAAGTGGCTTTTAATTATTATATTTAAGCTCTCAGAGTTAAACAAGGCTCTCTCCTGCTACTAAACATAAGTCAATAAGTCAAGCCTCTAGATTTCTGTGCTCTGCCATTTACTCCCTTCTCTACCTCTTCAGCTCTAAAAATCTGATCATTCCTTACTAACACAGTACATCATAGTTTTCCTCTTGAAGTCTCTCACAATCCCCCCAACAACACATGACTTTACAATGCCTTGTGGCACCCAGATGCAATGTGAACACTTGTCTCATCTTTTCTACTAGGAAGAGAGCTCGGGGGGTGTGACTCCATCATTCATTTTTGCGTTATACTATTTAATATGCGTTTAGTGAATGACTTTACTGATAGTATCTTTTTTCCATCAAGACTGAAAAGTAATACAAAAGCAATTTCAGCTTTAACCTGAAGATTCCACAGTTCAGTTAGCAAGACTATAAAAAAGTATTGTAAAGCAAGTATCACCAAACAAATAAGAACCCTCCCCCTGAACTGCATAAACTTGGCTAAAGATTATATCAAATAAGACTATCACTCTGACAGAACAGTAAACTGTCAACACAAGTTTCTTGCCAGATGACCAACCATCTTAGGTCCTTTTTGAAAGCAGGTAGGCTACAAAGTAGAAATCTAGTAGTATTGATTTAATTAATAAAATCTATTCCATTTCTAAAGGAGAGTAAATTTTGGAACTTCAAGGAGATGGTTTAGCCTAAGAACAAAATACCTGAGTCCTGAAAACAATAAACAAAGCCCAGTGAAATGTTTTCATTCAGAAGTAACCATCCTCAGTTCAAAAACAACTTTAAAACCAAACATTTGAAGCATAATAGCGACACATGTAACCCCACTACTTACGATCTATAATGCCTTAATAATCATTGTTATTTTTTAGGAGTAGGTTGGTAGTCTTTGAGGAATGACAGAAAAATAACAACCAGAAGAAATCTTTCCCCTACCCCTCAAGTATACGAAGTCTTAAGAACTTACTAATGTCTGAGAAGAAAGTTATGGCATAAAAATTACAATGATTATTTCCAGGCTTTAAAAACAGTTCATTTCTCTTGTAGAAGCTTTCTTCCAGAGAATGGATGACTGATTTATATTTATATATTTTAGTGTAACCTTAGATTTTTCTATATGTGCTTCCCAAAACTACTGAAGAACATCTCAATAAACAGTTTCCTGAAAAAAATTCAATTTAGACTGGCATCGACATAACAACATTACCTGCACATCGTAACCATCCCAGCCTCTGTTCTGACACTGTATGACTTTAGGGGTGTAAGAGTCACATCCAGCTGTACCTCCTACGCATTTCAACTGTGGGATGGGATCCAACCTCCGGGAAGTGGTATAGCGGTCATAGTAGAGGGTGAGAGCTTTTATGTCCCGCAACAATATTCTGTCTGAAACAGTAAGAACACAGATAAACAGATGGTAAATATCTTGTCCTATAAAGGATTCGTTCTAGTCAAATTCTTGTGGTAGGAAATACTTTCAAAAGTCAGTCTTTCCTGCCTTTTGAGGATGACCACAGAAGAGCAGACGAAGGAGTTTCCCAAATCCCAAAGCCATCACAACAACCTTCAGGTCTTTCACACAAAATTTAGAAAGTCACACCTCTGAGGCCTCCCTTCATTTCAGGATGGATAGCCCCTAAACGGCTTCTATATCGTAAGTTCTACATAATTTCTGCAAATCAGAGGCAAAAATACATTACCCTGAAATGCTGTACTATTGTATGACAACATCGATGGTTAATTTAAAAAGCAAAAAATATACACGAATGCTCCTGGAGCACATTTAATGATTTGAATGTCTGTCAACAGGTAAATGGTTTAATACAATTTTGGCCTAGTCCCAAAATCTACAGCAGTTAAAACGAGTGAACTAGAATTCATGTAAAAACATCTCAAGCAAGATGCATGTTGTAGCATGTTTAGCAGGATAGCTTTACATGAACCTTGAAAAGTGGCAACACAGCACTTACTGCTGTTAAAAGTCTATACATGTATATAGTAATATATGAAAACCACATAGGAATGACTGAATACCAGAGAATCTCTGAGGAGAGAGAGAGATAAGAGACTATAGCTCTCTATCACTAATGTTTCATTACTTTGCAGGTGGGAAGAGACCTGCTGCAAATATAGTAAAATGTGAAGATTCAATGAAACTGGCTGGTGAGGATACGGGATTTTCCTTGTATACTTCTGTGCATTTAAATATTTTAAATATTTCAAAATTTTAAAAGTTAGAAAGTTACATTATCTTACAAATTAAAAATCACACTGACAAAGCAGTTTAAAAAGAAGATGTCAAAATAAAGAAAATTAAGTCCAGCACTGATGTACATGAATTAGTTTTGAAGTGTTTCTGGAAAATTAAAAATCTGCTTACTTATCATCCTTGGATTATGATGGAAGAGACTGTGGACTGGTTCACTCAACATCCATTTTTCCCTCAAATTGGTACTACATCTTGCAAAGCTAAAAGACTCCTAAAACCTCTTAAAGCTACAGTTCCTGAAAGTGATCTCGGTTCTGTCAACCGGGGGGACTCAAGCAAGACCCGGAGGGCAGAGCTTCAACTCAGACCACGCTCTGGTTAGCAGGCAGGTACGGGGCTTAGGGTTTTTCTGACACTGTCCACTGCCCTATATTAGTTTTGTGGATGCCAGGAGGCTTGATGGAAGCCACCTATTGTTCACTGCTACAGATGAAGAAGGCGTCACTTTCTACCATTGTGTTAGCACCCAATTCCCTAAAATCAACCTGTCAAATTAGCAGAATGTGCTGCTTCTCAAATTCCACCAAAAGTACAATAAACGGATTGTCTTGACGATGTGAATAAACAAGGTGAGGCAAAACAGAAAGGAGGTGGCAACAGAATTCTGGAAGGTGAAAGCAGATGGGTCACTGAAAGTGAGAGTCACTCAGTCGTGTCCTGCTCTTTGTGACCCCATGGACTATACAGTCCATGGAATTCTCCAGGCCAGAATACTGGAGTGGGTAGCCTTTCCCTTCTTCAGGGGAATCTTCCCAACCCTGGGATCGAACCCAGGTCTCCCGAATTGCAGGCAGATTCTCCACCAGCTGAGCCACAAGGGAAGCCCAAGAATACTGGACTGGGTAGCCTATCCCTTCTTCAGGGGATCTTCTCGACCCAGGAATCGAACTGGGGTCTCCTGCATTGCAGGCGGATTCTTTACCAACTGAGCTATGAGGGAAGCCTCGGATTAGCAGTTAGTCCTAAGTACAAGCCAAATGCCAGACCAGCAGGTGAGAAAACTGAGAACCAACCTGGCACACATAATGGAATCCTTAAAAGGAACCAGAAATGGCAGCTCTTGAATAGCAGTCCATGGAAACTTAAGACGAATCTACATCCCTAGATCGTCTCCCCAACTCATAGAGAGTTGTGCAATATATATATGTACTTTATAGTTTTTTAAAGTCTAAAAGTAACTCGTTTTCCCTTTAAAATGAGGGATCCACTCTTCCTCCAACTTCATATTTCTATGATAACCAAAACGAGCAGCCTGGTAAGTAGCTTCTTGCTCACACAAACAGATACGCATACAGAGATTGTTTTGATCCTTATTTTTATATAACTGAATCATACAGTGCCCATGAGCCTTCATATCATTTTCCACCTAATCATAGATATTCCCTGACATCAGCAAATGCATATCCTATTTATACTTATTTACCCAAAAAAGCTTAATAAATTAGACTAAGCTGAGACTTTTTGGCCATATTCTCTTATCAAAACAAAACTAAAAATAATATAAAATAATAACATATGAAACAATAGTAAAAAGACAGCCGAAAACCAGTAACAAAGAAAGGAAAACTGGACTAAAGCTAACAAAATATATATGTAATCAAACCTATATGGTGGTTTAGTCACTAAGTTGTGTCCCATTCTTTGTGACCCCATGGACTATAGCCCACCAGGCTCCTCTGTCCATGGGATTCTCCAGGCCAGAATACTGGAGTGGGTTGCCATTCCCTTCTCCAGGGGATCTCCCCACCCAGAGATCGAACCTGGGTCTCCTGCATTGTAGGCGCATTCTTTACTAATTGAGCTACAGGGAAGCCCCAATTAAACCTATTAAACCTATAGTAACACTACCACCGGAGAAGGCAATGGCAAGCCACTCCAGTACTCTTGCCTAGAAAATCCCATGAATGGTGGAGCCTGGTAGGCTGCAGTCCATGGGGTCGCTACAAGTCAGACATGACTGAGCGACTTCACTTTCACTTTTCACTTTCACACATTGAAGAAGGAAATGGCAACCCACTCCAGTGTTCTTGCCTGAAGAATCCCAGGGATGGGGGAGCCTGGTGGGCTGCCGTCTATGGGGTCGCACAGAGTCGGACACGACTGAAGTGACTTAGCAGCAGCAGCAGCAACACTACTACAGGATTAGGAAAATCAAGCATCCTGTGCACAATGTATAAAATTAATCCCTGATGGTTAAACACTCACCATAAAACACACAACCAATTAAAAATATTGGAAGAAAGCACAACAGAATATGTTTATGATCCTGGGATTAGAAAGATCTTAAGACAGCAAAAGCAAGATGGACCAGCAAGACAGTCACTGTACTGGGCAAATCAGGTTCAATCTATAAAAACCCAAGAATCCATAATAATACTCAAAGAGAAAGCCAAAAACTCATTTGTCTAATACTTAAGTGAGTACCAATCACCTCCTTAATCTGAAAACTAGTAATTAAAGATTTTATTTTAAATGTTTATCCTGATTCTCTAGCCAGAACTATAATCTGAAACAGTAGATAATCTCAACTTTACTGAAGAATATAAGTCAATAAAAGCAGAGGAAAGTAACAGAAAAATCATTATTTACAACCCACTAAAGAAACAGATTCAGATTTGGACTAATTAGTTTTAAAATCATTAAGCGAATGAATATTGGTATGGTGCCAAGTAACATTACACGAGTGCTTTCCAGTCACAGGAGGGGGGAAAACGTAACTTCGCAAGGGAGAAATAGAACAAAATAGAACCACTGTAATCCACTAGTTAAACTTAGCACTGCCAAAGGTAGACAGATTGTGTTATACCATCTCCAGTGATGTAACCTCCCAAAGTATTTAATATGCATCTAATCAATCCTTTGAACCTAGCATTCAGTTTACTAGCTAAAACAATGCCATGAGAAAACAGAATCTAGAAGGTAGGATAATCTGAAGAACAACTGACCCAATCCCTTCAGCAAAGCAGAGGCATGAAAAAAAGAGACCCTTCTACATTTTCAAAATTCAATCATATGTGATGCATGGTCCTGGACTGGGCCCAGGTTTGAACAAACTAGCTTAGACATTTTAGGGACAACTGTGCTATCTACACTTTCACTTTTCACTTTCACACATTGGAGAAGGAAATGGCGGCCCACTCCAGTGTTCTTGCCTGGAGAATCCCAGGGACGGGGGAGCCTGGTGGGCTTCTGTCTATGGGGTCACACAGAGTCGGACATGACTGAAGTGACTTAGCAGCAGCAGCAGCAGCAGTGCTATCTAAATATGGAATAAATAATCAGTTGATATTAAGAAATTAGGCTTAATTTTGTTAGATGTAATGTTATTTTTACTATATAGGGAAAAGTTCATTTAAAAAAGGTTTATACTGAAGGATTTACTGATGGCCTGTAATTGATATTAAAGTATTTCATCATTTTAAAAGAGAGGGTTGAAAGAAAACAAAGAAATAAGATTAATAATTTTCCATCAAAACTTAAAGATACTTTCCCCAGAATTCCTCCAGCAGATTGACAAGATAACTTAGTGTCAAGAGATTCAAGTAAAATGAGTATTTGACTTTTCCAATATGTACCTGAAGAAAGACAAGAAGAAAGAAGAAAACAGCTTTTGAATAATTACCAAACACTGTCTGTCATGTTTGGTACAAAGAGTAGAAGAAATAACATTTTATTTAGAGCTGTTAAACCTAAAAATCCAAGAGAACTTCCCAAAAGACAACTCTGTTATATTAGGAGAATTTGACAAGACAGTTGGATATTTTGTCAGGTTACCAAAAGGCCAAAGCTCTTCTTATAACTGTAATGTCTAATTACAGATGAAAATTTAAAGCCTATCTCAAATTACTATATTTTTATATGACAAATTACATATATACATATATTATATATATGTATATAATTACTATATACATCCATAAAATATCTAGAAAAAAACTTAAGGTCAATATGGGATCTATATAAGAAAATATATATATAAATAAAACCTAAATAAATTTAAGGCACTTCCAATCAGGAACCCAACTGGGCTTCCTTGGAACTAGAAAGAAATTATGTTAAAGGCTTTTGGAAAAATTAATGTCTATAAATAGCCAAAAAATTTTCTGAAAAATACATTGCTTAAATAAGCTAAAAGGATAGACTACAGAGCACAAGGAAATAGAGCCATTATTTTGTAACAACTTTAAATGGAAAATAATCTAAAAAAAAATACCAAACATATGTTGACACCTAAAACAAACATTGTCAGTCAATACATCAATTTTTTTTAAAAGGCAGGTGATAAAGCTTACTATAAAATTAAAATAATCAAAATGGTATGAATAGTAACAGAAATAGACTAGTGAACTGTGAAATAAAACAAACTCTAGAAATAAATCCAGATATATGTGGAAATTCAATACAAGATAAAGTGGGCTTTTTGCCTTCTTTAATAAATGTTTTGTCATAATTGACTATACAATTAGAATAAAACCCACCTACAGAAAGAGAAACAGAAATTTTCACTCAGTCGTGTCCGACTCTTTGTGATCCCATGGACTGTAGCCCACCAGGTTGTCTACGGAAATCTCCAGGCAAGGATACCAAAGTGGGTTGCCATTTCCTTCTCCAGGGGATCTTCCTGACCCAGGGACTGAACCCAGGTCTCCTACATTGCAGGCAGACTCTTTACCATTTGAGCCATTAGGGAAGCCCCAGAATAAAATCCACCTAAGACTATATAAAAACTTAATTCCACGTGAGCCAAAGATCTAAATTTCCCAGAACTACACTAAAATAAAATGTTGTATATTAAATGGGGGGTCGCTACTAGTTGGACACGACTGAGCAACTTCACTTTCACTTTTCACTTTCACGAACTGGAGAAGGAAATGGCAGCCCGCTCCGGTGTTCTTGCCTGGAGAATCCCAGGGACGGCGGAGCCTGGTGGGCTGCCATCTATGGGGTCGCACGGAGTCGGACACGACTGAAGCGACTTAGCAGCAGCAGCAGGCAAGTACACCAGAGCGGGCTGCCATTTCCTTCTCCAATGTGTGAAAGTGAAAAGTGAAAGTGAAGTCACTCAGTCGTGTCCCACCCTTAGCGACCCCACGTACTGCAGCTACCAGGCTCCTCCATCCATGGGATTTTCTAGGCAAGAGTACTGGAGTGGCTTGCCATGGCCTTCTCCAAAACCCATACTGCTGCTGCTGCTGCTGAGTCACTTCAGTCGTGTCCGACTCTGTGTGACCCCATAGACGGAAGCCCACCAGGCTCCCCCATCCCTGGGATTCTCCAGGCAAGAACACTGGAGTGGGTTGCCATTTCCTTCTCCAATGTGTGAAAGGGAAAAGTGAAAGTAAAGTCGCTCAGTCGTGTCCGACCCCTAGCGACCCCACGGACTGCAGCCTATCAGGCTCCTCCATCCATGGGATTTTCTAGGCAAGAGTACTGGAGTGGCTTGCCATTGCCTTCTCCAAAAACCCATACTACCTCCTACTAAAAAAAAAATTGTAACAATGAAAATGTTCAATGGTTTAAAAAATCAAAAAGTATTACTAAATAACAGGAATAATAACAACTTGACTTTGTTGCACAAGGGTTGAGATAATGCAAAGAACACTGAACTAAGTTCCCACCACCAACTTGCTATATGACTTTGGCCATGTCACTTTACTTACCTGTATAGAAACTACCAGTAAAGTTAAGATGAGATTAACCAAAAAACTGGCTGTGAAGCTTAGACATGATTTACTAAAATTATCTAGCAGAATGCTTGACACATAATAGGAGATCAAGTATGAAAAGTATTAGCCTTCCCAGCTGGCACTGCTGCTGTTGCTGCTAAGTTGCTTCAGTTGCGTCCGACTCTGTGCGACCCCATGGACTGCAGCCTGCCAGGCTCCTCCGTCCATGGAATTTTCCAGGCAAGAGTACTGGAGTGGGTTGCCATTGCCTTCTCCGCAGGTGGCACTAGTGGTAAATAAAAAAAACAAAAACCTCTCCTGCCAACGTAGGAGATGTAAGAGACGCAGTAGGTTCAATCCCTGGGTTGGGAGGATCCCACTCCAGCACTTTTGCCTGGAAAATCCCCATGAACAGAGGAGCCTGGCCTGCAGTCCATAGCGTGGCACAGAGTCGACACGACTGAAGCAACTTAGCATGCACACGCGTACCTACGTTTTGTGTCCCCCAAAATTCGTATCAGTTCAGTTCAGTTCAGTCGCTCAGTTGTGTCCAACTCTTTGCGACCCCATGAATCACAGCACGCCAGGCCTCCCTGTCCATCACCAGCTCCCGGAGTTCACTCAAACTCATGTCCACAGAGTCGGTGATGCCATCCAGCCATCTCATTCTCCGTCGTCCCCGTCTCCTCCCACCCCCAATCCCTCCTAGCATCAGACTTTTTTCCATTGAGTCAGCTCGTCGCATAAGGTGGCCAAAGTATTGGAGTTTCAGCTTTAGCATCAGTCCTTCCAATGAACACCCAGGACTGATCTCCAGAATGGACTGGTTGGATCTCCTTGCAGTCCAAGGGACTCTCAAGAGTCTTCTCCAGCAACACAGTTCAAAAGCATCAATTCTTCCGCGATTATCTTTCTTCCCAGTCCAACTCTCACATCCATACATGACCACGGGAAAAACCATAGCCTTGACTAGACGGACCTTGGTTGGCAAAGTAATGAATGTCTCTGCTTTTTAATATGCTATCTAGGTTGATCATAACTTTCCTTCCAAGGAGTAAGTGTCTTTTAATTTCCTGGCTGCAATCAGCATCTGCAGTGATTTTGGAGCCCCCAAAAATAAAGTCTGACACTGTTTCCACTGTTTCCCCATCTATTTCCCATGAAGTGATGGGACCAGATGCCATGATCTTCGTTTTCTGAATGTTGAGCTTCAAGCCAACCTTTTCACTCTCCTCTTTCACTTTCATCAAGAGGCTTTTGAGTTCCTCTTCACTTTCTGCCATAAGGGTGGTGTCATCTGCATATCTGAGGTTATTGATATTTCTACCGGCAATCTTGATTCCAGCTTGTGCTTCTTCCAGCCCAGCGTTCCTCATGATGTACTCTGCATATAAGTTAAATAAGCAGGGTGACAATATACAACCTTGACGTACTCCTTTTCCTATTTGGAACCAGTCTGTTGTTCCATGACCAGTTCTAACTGTTGCTTCCTGACCTGCATACAGGTTTCTCAAGAGGCAGGTCAGGTGGTCTGGGATTCCCATCTCTTTCAGAATGTTCCACGGTTTATTGTGATCCACACAGTCAAAGGCTTTGGCATAGTCAATGAAGCAGAAATAGATGTTTTTCTGGAACTCTCTTGCTTTCTCCACGGTCCAGAAGATGTTGGCTATCCCCAATAGATGGCATTTGGAGACAGGGCCTTTGAGGGGCAATTAGTTTTATATGAGGTCATGAGTACTGAGCCCCAATGATGGGATCGGTGCCCTTGTATGAATAGGACGATAGCAGGGCCCCCATCTCCCCACCCCGGCTCTGTAATGTGAGAACGTTAACAAGACAGCCATCTGCAGAGAAGGAAGAGGGGCTTCACCAGACACCAAATATGCTGGCACCTTGATCTTGGACTCCTCAGCCTCCAGAATTAGAGGAATAAATGCTGCTCACCACCCACTCTATGCTATTTTGTTACAGAAGCTTGAACTAAAACAAGGTCTAAGAACAAAATGCTCACAACCTTAATCCACATCAGTCAAGGGTCACACAGAGTGCCCTGAAATCCAGACTCACAAATCGAAATTTACTCATAGGAGGTCTCAAGCTTAAGGTGAACAAAACCAAACTCCCCCAAACCTGATTCTCCCACAATCCCCCATCTCAGGAAATGGTAATTCCATCCTTCTAGCCACTCAGATCAAAAACCATGAAGTCATCCTTGTCTTTTCTCTTCCTTCCACCCCTATGTCTAATCCAGCAGAATTATCTTGTCATTTCTACATTCCAAACAAGTGAGAAGCCAACCACTCTCATCAACTCTATCACTTCTCTCCTGGCCCAAACCATCACCTCTCTTGAAACTTCACTGGCTTCCCAGCTTCCCCCACACTCTCACTGGCTATGGTCTGTTTTCCAAGCAGCAGGCAGAATGAGCCTCTAAAACACAGGTCATATTAAATATATATGTAAACACATACACACACACATACACACACACGTGTGTGTGTGTTGTGTGTTCTGTGCTTAGTTGCTCAGTCGTGTCCTATTCTTTGTGACCCCATGGATTGTAGCCTGCCAGGGTCCTCTGTTCAGCGGGATTCTCCAGGTAAGAATACTGAAGTGGATTGCCATGCCCTCCTCCAGGGGATCGTCCCAACCCAGGGATGGAACCTAGGTCTTCCACATTGCAGGAAGATTCTTTATCTTCTGAGACACCAGGAAGCCCATGAATAATGGAGTGGGTAGCCTAACCCTTCTCCAAGGGATCCTCCTGACACGACTAGATAGAATAGAGTAGAATAAAACAAAATACAGGTCATAGCACACCCGTCCATTCAGATTTCTCATCAGTTATCACCGTAAATGTGACTTCTTCCCTGACTGATGTATATTTTGAAACTCCCTGCTTCTACCTACACACTCTGTCCTCCTTATCCTATTTTTATCAACATCCACACCACTATTAAGGCTTCCCCGGTGGCGCTAGTGGTAAAGAACCTGCCTGCCAATGCAGGAGGTGCAAGTTCAATGCCTTGGGTCAGGAAGATCCCTGGAGAAAGAAGTGGCAACCCACTCCAGCATTTTTGCCTGGAAAATTCCATGGACAGAGGAGCCTGGGGGTCTACAGTCCACGGGGTTGCAGAGTCAGACACAACTGAGCGACTGAGTACACATACACACACCACTATTTACAATACAACACGCTTCTTTACCTGATTTGTTCATTGTCTATTTCTCAACAGATGTAAACTCCTTCAGGGCAAAACACTGTTTGTTCACTGCTATGTATCCAACACCCAGAAGAATAACAAATACTAAGGAGCTCTATAAAGAACTTTGAAAATTTTGGGGTACTCTCTTTAGAACTGGTACAATTTTTCTTTTCTGGGCACATGATTGCTTTGTGTCAGCTAAGAACAAAGTAAGTACATGCAAAGTCAAACAAAGGACAAACAGTTCCTCAAAAGAAAGTTAAGGCCAAGTAGTTAAGACTGTGTTTATTCTGAAAATATTTCAGTGCCTTTTGTTCCAGAACAATAGTTTTATAGAGCAGACAGACTAAGAGCTACCGGGAAGCAGTTCACCATTGATTTAAATTTGGTTCCTTTTTTTCATTCCCTTGACTCATCTGAAAACCTCACTTCTTCATTTAAGGATTGAAGGTTCGACTAATTAATGTTTCAACCAGTTTATAAATTGTAATTCTGATCAAAGTCTCCTATCTATATAAAACTTTTTAGAAATACATATGTAAAATGTGCAGACATTTAAATCCAACTTGACTTTTTAGTAAAACATCAACATCAAAGGAGTACTCAAAATCAAGCACTTACAAATAACACCTTCTCTTTTTAGCATTTAAAAATAGAAATAAGAAGCTAAAAAAATAAATCTGTTGCTTAAGTTCAAAAACAGTCATTTCCCATCACCAAATCACTACTGCAATACTGGTACACTTTCCATGCTTTAACATCTTTACTCTGCAAAGCAAAAATGATGTTTTCATTGTTTGAAAATCATTTTTTACATCACTCCAATTTAACAGCATGCATCATTTATTAATTGGAAAAACTGTCTGTGTGCATATATACACACATACATATTAATCATAGGGGATATTACCGTTCCCATAAAACGTCGTTAGAAAATTCTAATAACACAGTGATATAAAATAACTTTTTCTTAAAAATCACTTATGATGCACCATCACCAAAATATATTTTTTTAATTCAATGAGAAAAGCTTATGTAATGCAATGGACTTCACTGTAATAGTCAGAAGTAGCAGCGTGAGTTGTGCTCACATAAATAGTACAGTGTACGTCCGTGCTAACCTTGAGAGCCCCCTGGACAGCAAGGAGATCAAACCAGTCCATCCTAAAGGAAATCAACCCTGAATATTCACTGGAAGGACTGATGCTGAAGCTCCAATACTCTGGCCACCTGATGCAAAGAATCGACTCAACGGAAAAGACCCTGATGCTGGGAAAGACTGAAGGCAGGAGAAGAAGGGGCAACAGAGGATGAGATGATTGGATGCAACATCGATTCAATGGACATGAGCTTGAGCAAACTCCGGGAGATGGAAGAACAGGGAAGCCTGGCGTGCTTCAGTCCATGGGGTCGCAAAGAGTCAGACACTACTGAGCGACTGAACAACAATCTACCTCCAAGGTCTGCAGCCTGTCCACTAAGCGTGACTCAAGACACCGCGCGTGCAGTGGCAACCGCCAGGCATAGCAACAGGCAGCCAAGACAACAGCCAGCGACGATGACGTCAGACAGTCTTGACAACAAAGCAGGACGCGCAGGCGAGATCGAGCTCGCCAGCCAGACTCGGGGGACAAGGGCTGGCGGAGAAAGAAGGTGGCCCAATTCCGGGAGTCCAGGGAGGGGAGAAGGGAATGGTAACCGCGCCAGGATCGCCCGCCCCGCCCACTCCCCAGTCCAGCCGTCTGGGAGGACGTCGGGGAAGCGCACGCAGGACAGGCAGGAGGACGGACACGAGAAACTCCGGCGGAAGGGCTCGAGGGGCGGCGAGCGGAGATGCTCCTCCGCTGGCTGAAGGCAGCGGGAAGCGGGGAGTGTGAGCGGCACTCACCGCGCTCGTCCCAGCACCGGGCTGTGCCCACGACCAGCAGGAGCAAAAGGAGGCTGGACACAGCGCAGCGTCCGGCCGCTGCCGGCCCGCCGGCCGCCGCCATGGCGCTGGGCGAAGATGGCGCGCGGCAGCCGGGCACTCACGGGCAGCCGCCGGGGCTGCAGCTGTCCACGCGCCGCTACGCACTGACGCCGGTGGCTCGGGCAGCCGAGAAACGCAGATCTGCCGCAGAGCCACTGCCGCAGGAACCGTCCGTGCGCCACTCTGACGTCACTGCCGCTGCGCCGCGTGTGGGGCCCCGAGTGGTCGCCGCTGTGGGCGGGGCGCCGCTGTTGGGGCGGAGCCAAGGGCGGGCACAGATAGTGTGGGCGGGGCGCCGCCGTTTGGGCGGAGTCAAGGGCGGGAGCAGATAGTGCGGGCGGGGCGCCGCCGTTGGAGCGGAGTCAAGGGCGGGCGCAGATAGTGTGGGCGGGGCGTCGTCCTTGGGGCGGAGCCAAGGGCGGGCGCACAGGCTGTGAGCCGGGCTGAGGGCCGTCTGTCTTGAAGGTTAGGCGGGAAGGTGCTGTGGTTGAAGAATGAAACCATTATTAGGCAAAGTATTTGTGCTCTGCTATGCTTAGTCGCTCAGTCGTGTCCGACTCTTTTCGAGTCTGTTTTGACTGTAGCCTGCCAGGTTTCTCTGTTCGTGGGGATTCTTCAAGCAAGAATACTGGAGTGGGTTGCCGTGCCCTCCTTCAGGGGATCTTCCCAACCCAGGGATCAAACCCAGGTCTCCCGCATTACAGCCGGATTCTTTACCGTCTGAGCCACCAGGGAAGCCCAAGAATACTGGAGTGGGTAGCTTATCCCTTCTCCAGGAGATCTTCCCTATCGTTGAATGGAACCCGGGTGTCTCCTGCATGGCAGGCGGATTCTTTTACCAGCTGAGCTATACTAGGGAAGTCCCAGGCAAAGTCTGCTGCTGCTAAGTCGCTTCAGTCGTGTCGGACTCTGCGACCCCATAGACGGCAGCCCACCAGGCTCCCCCGGCCCTGGGATTCTCCAGGCAAGAATACTGGAGTGGGGTGTCATTTCCTTCTCCAATGCATGAAAGTGAAAAGTGAAAGTGAAGTCGCTCAGTCGTGTCTGACTCTTCGCGACCCCATGGACTGCAGCCCACAAGGCTCCACCGTCCATGGGATTTTCCAGGCAAGAGTACTGGAGTGGGGTGCCATTGCCTTCTCCCAGGCAAAGTCTAACTGTTGTCAATTATGTATTTATAAAACCTCAATAATCTTCCCGACAGATGTTACTGTGCCTTACTCAACTTTATATCTTCAGCCCCTAGCATGGTATCTGGCGCAAGATTTGTGTTCCATTAAGTGTTAGTCGCACAGTCTGACTCTGCGACACCATTCAGTTCAGTGGCTCAGTCGTGTCCAACTCTTTGCGACCCCATGGACTTCAGCACACCATGCTTATCTGTCTGTCACCAACTCCCAGAGCTTGCTCAAGCTCATGTCTATCAAGTCGGTGATGCCACCTAACCATTCAGTCCTCTGTCATCCCTTTCTCCTCCTGCCTTCAATCTTTCCCAGAATCAGGGTCTTTTACAATGAGTGTGACACCATTACTGTTTGCTAAATATTGAGTGGATTTGAGACAGAGGTGGCATGGAAATATAGCCTGGTTTCCGAAGCTCAGAACTTTTACATATTTCCTTCTATGTGGAGGCAGTGGGGATTGACAGGATATCTGGAGGAGAAACTACCACCTAAATAAAGAACCAGCCAGAGAAAACAGTTATGTGCATAGGCATTATCTTTGATGTTTGAGAGGCCTGGGTTTCTCTCCATTCATTCATTCAACAAACATAGGTTGAGAGCCTAATATGTGTCTGGTGCTGTTTTAGGCTTAGAGGACGCAGACAAGGTCCCTGTTCTCATAGTTTACACTGATAGGAAATAGGACAAACAGAATTAAATAATAAATTAATAAACAAGATAACAGTGATAGTGCATTGATGAAAATAAAACAGTAATGCAATAGCGACTGGGGCTTCCCTGGTGGCTCAGCAGTAAAGAACCTGCCTGCCAATACAGGAGACCCGGTTTTAATCCCTAGGTCAGGAAGATCCCCCGGAGGAGGACGTGGCAACCCATTCCAGTATTCTTGCCTGGGAAATCCCATGGACAGAGGAGCGTGGCAGGCTACAGTCCATGGGGTCACAAAAGAGTTGGACACTTAACAACAGCATTAGAGACCTGGGAGGCAACTTCAGGGAGAGCCTTGCTGAGGAAGTGATTTTGAAGCTTTGAGAAGTGAATGATGAGAAAATATGAATCTCAGGGAAGAGCCTTCACCATGTGGGGAACAGCAGATGCAAAAGCCCTAGCTTTGTGTTTTGAGGCACATCCTTCACTAATCTGATGAGTACCTTCATATATTTAGCACCTACTAGTATCTAACAGTACCTGCAATGCAGCGTTCTAGGCACTGGGGATATACAGTGAATAAGGTTGGGAGGGGCAAACAAAGGAAGTGCAATGAAGGAAAGTAGGTTTGGGAAAGAAAGGAACAAGAGGAGGCATGAGAGTGGTAGCATGGAGTAGGACCAAGCAGGACTGGAATAAAGATACTAGAGAATTCTGGTCTCTGCAGATGAAGCTTTTTTTGCCGGGGGCGGGAGGGATGGGGGTGAAGTAGAAAAGGACCGCTTTATTGCTTTGTCAGAAAAGGGGGACAGTGAGCTCATGCCCTTAGAATCCTGTGTCTCTTCACATGGTAGGTTTGAGGTGACTGTTAGGAACCCAGATAGACATGTTAAATAGGCACTTGGACAGACGAGTCTAAATTTCCAAGCCAAGTTGAACTTTGTACTTATATTATCAAAATGAAAGCAGCATTTAATGTCACAGGAAGAGATATAATTCATAGAGCATTTCGATATAGCAAAGACAGTGAAAGTGTGTTGGTCGCTCAGTCGTGTCCAACTCTTTGCAACCCCATGGACTGTAGTCTGCCAGGCTCCTCTATCCATGGAATTGTCCAGGCAAGAATACCGGAGTGCAGTGCCATTCCCTCATCTGGGGATCTTCCCAGCACAGGGATTGAACCCGGGTCTCCTAAACTGCAGGCAGATTATTTACTGTGTGAGCCATCAGGGAAGCCCAACAAAGACACAGGCCCAGGACCAAATTAAGAGAATACTAACATTTGAACTTCTCGCATAAGATCCTGGAAAGAGTCTGAAAAGTAATCTCTGGTGAGGTATAAGAACAAACAGGAGAGTAGTGGTGTGGTAGTTGAAAGAAACAATGGTCACCAGCGTCCACTGTTGTTGAAAGGGTCAGAAAGTGACCTTTGGATTTTTCAATGTAGAGGCCACTAATTACCTTAAGAGAATTTCTTTTATTTGAGGTCCCATCAATGGCCTCATACACTTCTAGACAGTAGTAAACAAAACAAAGGACTGTACTAATTTACATTCTAGTTGGAGAGACAGCCAACAAATAACATAGTTCAGATAAATAATAAGTGCCTTCAAGAAGAAAACAGGGTAATATGATGTGAAATGCTAAAATAAAGAGGATGTCCAGGAAAGGTTCTGAAGGGTTACCATTCAAGCTGAGAGCTATATGATAAAAGGCAGTTTTTAAAAACATCTCTGAATCATAGCAATAGCAATATATGAAATCAATTTGGAACTTGATTCGAGGTAAACTATAAGAGACACTTATGAGGTATGGAAATGTAAGCACTGACTAGATATATAAAAATATTAAAGAATTATTGTTTAGGTGTGATAAATGTTCTATGGTTTTGTTAAGAATCATTTTCAAAACATACCGAGCTATTAAAATCACATCTGGAATTTTCTTCAAAATAACATAGGGAAAAATACTATGGGAGGTAAAGGAAAGTGGATGTGAATATAGATAAAACAACATTGACTGTGTGTTAATTGTTGAAGGTGGCTGATGGTACATGGGAGTTCATTAGACACTTCTGATTACTTTTTTATATATTAAATTTTTTCTACAATAAATTTTTTAAAAAACTTCTCTGAGATGTCTCTGACTTGATCTGTAAGAGTTAAGAATTCCAAGTTTACAAGTGTGGAGAAGATTAAATTAGATCAGTGTTTAAAGCAACAGATAAATGTTTATAGCAGCTGCTTGATAAAAAATAGCTCTCCTCCTCTCATCCCCATCTTTGCAAGCTGACTTTGGAAGATAGGAAGCTATCTGAAGGAAAACTTTTTGAACTAGGAATTTATGTAAGAATATTTAGAGAACATTCAAAGGATGTAATATTAATGCGTGAAGTGAAGTGTGAAAGTCGCTCAGTCGTGTCCAACTCTGTGACCCCATGGACTGTAGCACGCCAGGCTCCTCTGTGTCCATGTAATTCTCCAGGCAAGAATACTGGAGAGGGTAGCCGGTCCCTCCTCCAGGGGATCTTCTCACCCAGGGATGAACCCAGGCCTCCTGCATTGCAGGCAGATTCTTTACCATCTGAGCCACCAGGGAAGCCCTATTAATGCTTAGGATTCGCTTGGAAAACTGATGACAAGAAAACTCCTGACATTCCACCTTCTTCAGACAATTATTTTCAAGCTTTACTTTGCATAGGAATCCTTTGGGATGCTGGTTAAAATTTCAGATTTCTGGGCTCTGCCCACAAAAGTTCTGAGCCAGAATGTCTGGAGTGGAGCTTAGGAACGTGCATTTTTAAGAGGCATACCAAAGAATTCTGTTGTAAGTGGTCTTTGAAATACAACACTTGGAAATACTGTTTTTAAGGTCTCAACTGACTCCAAACAACATCTGTTGTTCAAAAAAACAGTCCTTAGGATAGTGCTTTTCTTTTTTTTTTTTTAAGCTGGAAACACTGGGTCTCACGGGAAAAATCAAAGCATATTCACTTAGAATTTCTTCATGACCACGGATGCAAAAGAATATAGACCCCTCTAATCTAAAGAATAATCCCAGTTGCCCACTAATGTCATGGAGAAAAAATGTCTGCAATGCCCAACCCTTTTGTATTCACAAGAGCAAATTAGGGAAGATGCATTTTACTCAGCCACCAGGGCTTGTGCCCCAAAGATTCCTAAATGTGCTCTTTCCCTTCCCCACCCCTGCAAACACTATCTTCTCCCCAGGATAGCTTTTCCCTTTTCTCTCCTACTTACACACCTGTCCATCCTGCTGTTGTCCCTCAGGGAAACAGTTATCTGATGGATTTAATCAGCCTTTCATTGGACTAGTTATCCACTTCGCTAATTGTCCTTGTTGCAATTTTACACCTTTTCGTGTCTGTCTCTCTCACTAAACTGCAAGTTCCTAGAGGAAAGAAACCGTATCTAGTTTTTCATCAGTTCATACATGGTAAATGTTCAATCGATTTGCAGGACGACTTAACTAAATGTATTTAGTATTTAACTAAATGTATTTCTCCTTTTTTCCTAGCCCTGTTACAGAAACAAAACCGACTCTCACAGACTCCCAAGAGCTCGGATTTGTATTAAATCCTGTTTGTATTGTATTAAATCCCACCTGTGACTGGGTTCCGCCGCTCCTACTTCGGAAGGTGGGTCCCACCAGAACCCCGGTTCTGTGTCAGAAAGTGAGGAGCCAAGTGCAGGCCATCCAACTGGCCTTACAGCTCCTTTATTACCAGATGGAGCGGAGGGAGAAGTGGGTGCGCTCTGAAGAACGCTAAAGGATGCCCCCAAAGGCATCACACCTTGCGTCTCAAAGGGATGGCTTCCAGTCGCGTTCCTTCTCCTCAAAGGATGTGGGAGGTTGCGGGATGCCCGCTGGGGGCTTCGGGATGAAGCTGGTGTTTCCACCGCCCCTGAACCGGGACAGGGGCGGAAAGCCTCGGAGAGCGGTGATCCCACAGCAGCGCAGCTGAGGAAGGGGCCTGGAACCTCGGTCCCCAGCCCCGCGCGCCCCCCGCGCGCCCCCCGCGCGCCCCCCGCGCGCCCCCCGCGCGCCCCCCGCGCGCCCCCCGCGCGCCCCCCGCGCGCCCCCCGCGCGCCCCCCGCGCGCGCCGCCGGCGGAAGTGCTGCGTCGCGCACTTCCGGGTGTTGTCTGGCCGTGGCCGCCGCCGCGCGTCTACGGTCTCCAGGCCGCCGCCGCCGCCGCCGCCGCGGGTCCGGGAGGCAGGAGCGACGTCACCACCATGGCCGGCATCAAAGGTGGGCCTGGGGCGCTGAGCCCGGGCGGGCTGGGCCGCCGCCCCGACAAGGGGGCCGGGGATCCCACGCGGGGCCCGCTCGCCGTCTCCCGGGACCCGGCGCGCGCCGCGGGCCCCCCGCGTTGGCGGCTGACTCCCGGCGACCCCCGACCGCGACCCCCGCGTCCGGCCTCCGGGCCGCGGTGGGCGCGGCGGCGGCCCGGAAAGGACTGGGCGGGGGCGGCGGCTCCGGAGCTGCGCTCGGCCGCCTGGCCCCCGCCCGTCGCCCCCCGGGGCGAAGAATGGAAGCGGCCCCACCGGGCGCTCGGAGCCCCGCAGCTGCTCGGCTCCACACACACGCGCGTTTTGCAGGAGTTTGCATCCGAGGGCGAGGCGGCAGCGTGTGCTTTTGAGGGGGTTGAGGAGGCCGCCAGAGATGCCAGTTATGGAAAATCAGTGTCATTTCCCATTTAAAGGCACAAGTGCGATCTTTTCGGATGCTGAGCCGAATCGAGCCCCCAGGAATGCGCTGGAAGGTCTTTAGGGATGGTTCTTTCCCAGACCTCGGCGATCGCATCCGCGTCAGGACCTGGGCTCTGAGCTTCACGCTCCGAAAACGGATGCGTTTTGATTTGTGGTGTTGGTCTGACTAGGTAAAGCCCGTGAGCGACCCCAGAGGGCTCCTTTTCCCTCCCCTTTCCACAGTTGCACCTTGAGGCTTTTTCACACTTCAGTGTTTTTATTAAATTAGGGTTTTTTTTAAATTAGGGTTAAAAGAGTTTTTTATTAAAACTCAATGAAAAAGTTCTCGTTTTATTTGTTTTTTTCCTTTAAAAAAGAAAGGAATGTTGCATTTTTTTTTCCTCCAACCGTTTGGTAGTTTTGTTAGAAAGGTTAGAAGCTAATAACCATCAACAACATTTTCAACTTAATTCTTGACAACGAATTACATTGATTTCCTGACCTGCGGCTTTGTTTGAAGGGCAGGCAAGCAGGAAGTGAAGAACTTCAGTAACTGTGTTTTTTCTTGTGTTTTTTTATTTTCTTCAAGGACAACTTTTGCTGAGCTTCTTCCCCAGAGTCACATGTTTACTGTTTCTTGTTTATTTATAATGTCTGGAAACATTTCCGGTAGAAAACTTTGTCAGTTGAGCAGCTGGGATAACTTTCTAGTCTCCTTTTGAACTATAACACACCTTTTAAAATACCTGTGTGAAAGGTAGTCATGGTAGAAATGGTGTGTTTTTTAGAATGTTGCCAGTTTCCCAGTTCTTCCCCATTTCTGTACTGTCAATTAATATAGGAGTCGCTCCCAAGAAAATAACTTTGTACTTATGGGCTCGGTGAGTGTTAATCAGCAGAAAGTATCTCAGACGGAATTGTACTTACACTTTTGGTTTCAGTACAGTTTTCTGATTGTTGTGATTGTTATCAGGATGTTTTCTTCCTGTTGACCTATCTTTAAGTTAGGTTGATATAATGGAATCCTGGACTGACTTCTCAAGTCATTTGTCTATTTGTTACATATTGGATATTTCTGGTAACTCCCAGCTTCCTCCCTTCTCCTACTCCAATCTTTTTGTAATCATAGGAACAACACCCAGTGTCTTGAGAGTTTAGATAATTGGCCTGTTCCACCCCTAACCTGGAGGCTTTGGGAGTAGAAACTAGACTCATCTAAGCTTTGCCTTCTGAATGTTGCATCACTTAATTACAGTGTAAAATTTTGCCTTGTTGATCTGTCATCTAGGACATCCGTTTATACATAGATGGCAAGATTTGTATATACATCAACTTGGTTGTTGGTTCATAAGACTGGAGGAATTTTACACTTTTGAGAACTCTTTTTGAGCAGTTTATCTAACCCCATTGGTATTTATCTTATCCAGGATGACCCAGAGGTGAGATGTCACACCAAGTAATCTTTTGGTACCTGAATCTTATCTCTTTTCAGTTCCTTGTTTGTTTGTTTGTTTTTTCTAATCATTAACTTTTTAACAGCATACTAAAAAGAATTTAGACTCGTTTTTGATGATAAAAATATAAGTAGTTTTTCCCTGTCTTAGAGCAGTGTTAACCACAGCAACCAAGTTCTAAGGTTACTAATCTCCTGGCCAAGATTATCACAAATCTGGTATGCTTTTTGACATTTTTATGCCTGATTTAACTGGAATTTTTTTTTTTTTCCAGTTTCTTCCTACCAGTCAGAGGGCAGTTCTTGTCTGCAGCTCTCCCTCCTGTTTCTCGTCATTTTTCAATATGGGAAGCAAAATAAGCTTACAAAATTTTGTGCTCACATGATACAGATAACAGTAATTGCTTCCCGGAAAGGAAGGTTACTTTTCACATAACTTTGTTCTGGGTACATGAATTGCCTATTGAAATATATATGTATAAGTGAGCATAGGTGATTCTTTAAAAAGGTTTCATTCCAACATACAACATTTGTCACAAAAATCAAATAACTTCTGAATAAGAGGGTAAAGAATGTTCGCTTTAACATGTGGGCTTTGTGACATCTGTGTGGTCTCTCTGTTTCCTCCAGGTTTATAAGCTATAGTCTGAGAAGGAAATGGCAATCCACTCCAGTACTATTGCCTGGTAAATCCCATGGACAGAGGAGCCTGGTAGGCTACAGTCTATGGGGTTGCAAAGAGTCGGCCACGACTGAGCGACTTCACCATAGTGATGAACTGAGCTGTTAGGCAGTTACCTTTCAAAAAGCCAAGTTGGTTTTGTTTGTTTGTTTTTACTTCTTCAGCATGTCTTGTAACAAGTATCTTAGTGTTCAGAGAATTATTTGCATTTTAGATCTAGTGCAACCCTTATTTTCTAGAAGAACGAACTGACATTCAGATGACTTACATAGTCAGTTAGTAAGTGGCTGGTAGGAGCTGGGCCCCAGTGCCTCTTGAGTCTCACTTGCAACTGTTTCTGCTCAGCTGCACTGGGCTCTCTCCTCATGTCTTCTTTTTTCCATCTCCCCACCCTCTCTCTTTTCCTTCAGCCTCCTTTCGTTCATTCCACACATAATTATTATGGACTGTTAAGAGCTGAGGCCTGAGAATCAGTAGAAAACCTCTGTTCTCTGTTTTCTGCTCTCGTGGCGTGAACAGCTTAGAAGGAAAGACAAATCTGTATAGCACTGCATAAACATTTATAGTGAACCATTTTCATGTCTGGTTGTCCAAATGTCATGGTAACTTGATAGCTTAAACGTATTCAAAATCGGTTACTGTACTAATCTTTGTTTACCAAGCGTGTATTTTACACTTCAGTTTAAGGAAATTGTTAATTGATGATGACACATAAAATTATATTTTTTCTGAGAACAAACAGAAAACCTGGCTGCTGTGATAAATGCGCACAGGGTTTATGCACCCCAGAGCACCCCAGAGCAAAGCAGGCCTCCGCGTGTGTGTCCCATCCGGAAATTTCCCCCCACATAGCCACAGCGTTGATTCACTTCTACATTTCACGCAGACCTCTGCCCAGGTGTCTGCGCATCAGAGATGGCTTCCAGGCCGATATATCTAGAATAGTGGTCCTAAGCCCTTGGTGTTTTTGTTTTTGTTTTTAATTTGACATTTGTTTACTTAAAAAAAAAAAAAAATCACCTTATTCTCCCACCAGGCATGAGAGCAGAAGTTTTAATTTCTTTTCATTGCCCTATCTGCAGTGTCAAGAACAGTGTGCAGCGCTCAGGAAGCACACAGTAGATATTTGCAGAGTAGGAATAAACAAACATAATATGGGGAATGGGTCTAGTTAGGGGCTTTGTGAACACTGAGGAAGAGCTAACTGGGCTGAGATCTAAAGGAAAAGCAGGAGCTCATGTGGCGGAAAGAGGCCAGAGTTGGGATAAGAATGCAGTCTCCTGAGTTGTTCACAGCCTTGCCTTGTTTGTTAACACCACCCCAGCACCTGTTAGTTATTTGGCTCTCTGTAGACATTTCTTGAATGAAATGAGTGAATGAAAAAGTATCTGAGGTAGAAAGGATAGCATATGCAAAGGGCCTGTGGTTGAGAGAGCCGCTGACTTCCAGGAGGGGAAAGAAGGCGAGTACAGATGCAGAGGCCAAGGGGTGCAGCCTGGGGTATATGCGTGCTCTCATAAGCAAGCAAGACCAGCTTCTGAGGACTTGTCTTGAACTGAACAAAACATGGTAAACTTGGTATTTACTTCACTGTTGGTTGATATCACATTCCCTTGGAAACTTAAAGCTCCTCCTTTGCCACAAATTAAAGGGCAGATATTTTTCTTTTCCTTGTGCAACTGAAAATCTAATGGCATTAAGGACAAAGTAAATGTGTTCAGGGTTGACATGACCTACATCAGTGATTGGAATGAAAACTAAATCTGCTCAGCTCCCATGTCTGTGGGTGTCCTTGATTATGACCATTTTAATTCAGAGAAGTATATCTAATTCTGAGCAGCGTTTAACCCCTTTAGTGTTAATTTTGGTTTATATGTGTTGGGTCTTGTCTTGCTAACTTGTAGACTTTTGACAGCTCTTTTGAATTTTAATGTTTTTGTTAAGGTTAATAGACTGCATCATTGGACAAAAAAAGAAAGTTATTCTTTTAGCCACTGTTAGTTGCGGAAATAGAGGTTATGTGGAGCTCAAATTGATCATTTATTTCTTTGCTTAATTCTAGACTATAGTTGATTAACTATACTTTTTCAAGAACGTTGTTTCTACTCACTGATATATGTGAAAACACTTTCTAAAATATATGCTTTGTATAGGGGTATGTGTGTGTTGTGTGTGTGTGACCTCAGAAACTGTATTTTACCTACAGAATGCATCTATGGCTTATGATAACGTCTTAAAATGATGATACAACTGAAGGATTGTACCTGTGATCCTGAATATTTTCAGTTTAGGGAAATAAATCTGTCTGTAGTTTTGCAAGCTATTTAGAGATACAACTGAAGGATTGTACCTGTGATCCTGAATATTTTCAGCTTAGGGAAAGAAATCTGGCTGTAGTTTTGCAAGCTATTTAGAGATCTGTAGCAAAATTAATTGAGATTGTTGACTACAGGTACTCTTGAACACTTTTCATCTGTACACGTCAGGGGCGTATGTGCAAGAAGCAGTCGCTGGTCAGGAGAGGTTTTCCCGTGATGAGGCCTCTAGAGTCCAGTAAGGCTGACAGCAGAGTTTCTCCACAGACTGCTTTTGAAAACCGTAGAGATCTGTGGGGTAAACGTCGTATCGCACTGGGCTTCCCCCATGCCTCAGCAGTGAAGAGTCCGCCTGCGGTTCAGGAGCCTCAGGTTCAATCCCTTGGTGGGGAAGGTCCCCTGGAGTAGAGAATGGCAACCCACTCCAATGTTCTTGCCTGGAGAATCCCATGGACAGAGGAGCCTGGCGGGCTACAGTCCATGGGGTCACAAAGAGTTGAACACAACTTAGCAACTAAACAACAAATACCATAGTAAAGGCTGGAGGAGCATCGATCTTGCAGACTGGGTTGGGACTCCTTTGACACGGGACCATTAATTTGGGAATGTGGTAATGTGCCGGCCATCTGTCAGGGCTTTGAAAATCAGTATCACTGTATTTTGCTTTGAAGATGCCTCAAAGAGCTTATTCCAAGGCAAGATAACTCCAGTTTTTGAAGATGAGTCACTGATACATTTGCTTTTTTGTTGTGTTTTGTCTTGCTTTTTGCTTCTGGGATTTCAGGGAATATTCTGACTGCTAATAGTAATGTTAATAAAAATAAATGTTGATTTAATTGCTATTTCTGTTTGACTTTTTATTTACAGCTTTGATTAGCTTGTCCTTTGGAGGAGCAATTGGACTGATGTTTTTAATGCTTGGATGTGCCCTCCCAATATACAAGTATGTAACATTTTGTCTTTTTGTGTTTAAGTGTAAAATTTTTCTACTTTTACCCACTGAGCCACCAAGGAATCATAAGTGTAAAATTTTTCCACTTTTAAAGTTAAAACACTTTTTTTTTCTTACTGCAATAGAAGTAAACCTGAGAAATAGTCATTTGTTAAGGATAAACTTTTAAGTCTTCCCTTAAAATTTGTTTGAAAGTATTTTAGGACAGCAGCATGTAGAAAAGACTTTGGCTGTTGTTCCTTGACTGCTGCTGAGTTTTTAATGGCCAGATAGCAAAATGCTAACCCATCACTACTGCTTCATCTGGAGAACCAATTGATTAAGTTATAGACAATAAAATGTAAAAATGTCTTTTTCAACACAAAAAACTAAGAGAGTCAAGAGCAACTGACAAAGAAAAAAGTTATGTAAACAATTACTCTATAGGACAGAGAGAATTTTTTAAATAGGATAAATTAGTAAGAAAAATACAGACAGCACAATAGAAAAACGAACAACAAATATGTAAAAATGACTGCCGTTTGCTAATAAGAACATGAAAATATACTCAACCTCACTCAAAATTAGGACTTCCCTCGTGGCTCAGCAGTAAAGAATCCTCCTGCCAATGCAGGCGATCGATCCCTGATCCAGGAAGATCCCACATGCTGCACAGCAGCTAAACCCATGTGCCATGATTATTGAGCCTGTGCTCCGCAACAAGAGAAGCCATGGCACTAGAGAGTGGTCCCCGATTGCCACAACTGGAGAAAGCCTGTGCGCAGCAAGGAAGACCCAGCACAGCCATAAATAAATAATACAAAAATTTTTTTAATTACGTGAAATCTATTGGCAAAGGTAAAAGATACGACAGACAAGCATTGTCATGTACTCTGGGTGGAGGTTCAAACAGGTGCAAGTCTCCCGGGGGACCAGTTTGCCTGTAGCTCTCAAAACATTTCCTTCCACTTAGAGTTACTCATAGCAGATATTTACAAAGATATGTGTAGTCAGGGGAGAGTATGAATGTTTATGGCAGCCTTGTTTATAATACCAGCAAGAAAACTGGAAGCATCCTAAAGGTCTATCGAAAGAAAAATGATAAATCAGTACATCCACTGATGGAAATACCATGTCGTCTTATAAGGGACAAGAAGGAGCTGTGATTGCTAATCTGTTAAACAGGCTATCTTGTTAAATTTAAAAGTGCAGTGATTCATTCGTATCTCTAAAGTTTATCCATATGGGAATCTGGAAAGAGCCACACCAGTAGAACTGGGAAAGAAGACAGGGAAGACACGGGTAACCTTGATTTTTCACTTGTTGTCCTTTTGTATTTTTTACATGTGTTTTCCCTTCAACTTACGCCCATTTGTAATTTTTTGTTGTCCTCAAAATATTCAGCAAAAGATTTTTAGGAGAAACACATAGATAAAGCTTTGCTTATCATGAGCCTCTAAGTACAGGCAAATCTCCATTATGATATGTGTTTTATGGCAGTCTTAAAAGCCATCTATTTCATTTTAACCTTTTATTTTGAAATGATGATGGACCGTCAAGAAGCTGCAAAAATAGCACAGAGAAGTTCCCAGCACCCTTCACCCATCTCCCAGTGGTAATATCTTACATAAGTGTTTTATATCATCCAAACCAGGAAAGGACATGGCACCATACAATAGCTGGATGATTTTTACTGTGATAAAGTTGACATTCTGACTGAAAGTCTTCAGTATTTCTTTCAGTTCATTTTCTGTATGCAGTATTTTGGGAGTTCCTAGTGAACTAAGGAAAGTTTGGGGGTGTTCCAGCTTCATGCCAAAGCAGGATTTTAGAAGTCAAGGGTATGATCTTGAATTTTAAAAATTACTGTGTTAACAATCCCATTTTTCATATGCCTTTTTATTTATAACCTAAAAATATTTTTTTAATTTTGGGCCTTAATTCCAACTGTTACAAATCATAAAGCATTTTCTTTTCATTTAAGAAATATTAAGTAATTGTATCATAGTTGACTTTAGGAATACTGTGACTCAAAGTGTTTCTCTTTTTCGGTGTTCAGCTTATAGCTTATATTTAAACCATATCATATTTGTACCTTGCAGTATACTTTGGTCCTTATTTTTAAAAAGAGTATATTGTGTGTGTAGGAAAATGACAAAGACGGCAAAAACTCCATTAACTTATTTTTCCTTTTCTAGCCAATACTGGCCCCTCTTTGTTCTGTTCTTCTATATCCTTTCACCGATTCCATACTGCATAGCAAGAAGACTAGTAGACGATACTGATGCTATGAGTAACGCCTGTAAGGAACTCGCCATATTTCTTACAACAGGCATTGTGGTCTCAGCTTTTGGCCTCCCTATTGTATTTGCCAGAGCAAATTTGGTAAGTGACATTCTCCTACTCACGATTTTGCAGTAGACTATGTTCAGTTTTTCTCAGAAAAAAAAAGTCTGTTAAATAACATGAAAAAGAGATGAGAGACATAGGAACCTAGAAGATCAGAGAGAAAAATCTTACTTTTGTTGTTAATTGGTGAGAATACTGGAATGCACTGGCAGCAGCGGTTGGCATGCCAGTACTTCACTCTCAGAATTGGGCGCGTGGGGACTTCCCTGGCTGCCCAGTGGTTAAGACTTCAGGTTCAGTGCCTGGTCAGGGAACTAGGATCCCACATGCCACATGGTGTGGCCAAGAACTTAAATAGATAGGTAACAGTTGGGGGCATGGACTCGCCCAGTGCTGCACAGCCCCAGTCCTACCTTGTGCAGCTTAAAACATTGAAGACCCTAGGAAATCTCTGCAGGTGGGAAGGTACCAAAGAGTAGAAGAGACCTCCCTGACTCACCAGTCAGATTCGCTCCTCTGTGACTGGGAAGATCAAGACGGCAAAGACGATAGGCTGGCCACCCTTCCACACAGAGAGGGCAGTGACTCCCCCTGCCTCTTTAATAGACCATACACGAGTACATGTGCATCTCTGATGCTCTAATATAATCTCTCTAGGTAAAATTTTTAGATTCACTAAGGACGAGTTGACTCACTGGAAAAGACTCTGATGCTGGGAAAGGTTGGGGGCGGGAGGAGAAGGGGACGACGGAGAATGAGATGGCTGGATGGCATCACCGACTCTGTGGACATGAGTTTGAGTGAACTCCGGGAGTTGGTGACGGACAGGGAGGCCTGGCGTGCTGTGATTCATGAGGTCGCAGAGAGTCGGACAGGACTGAGAACTGAACTGAAGGAAGATTTGAAGCAAACTTCTTTGAAAACAGAAAATCATAGAATTCTATGCTGCCTCTTCATAACCCAGAAGTCAAGCTTGCTTTTCAAAAATGATTATCTTCCATGCCTTTCTGTCTCTTTAAAGGAATCACAGGTCTACAAGAACAGCCAGGTCTACAGGATCAGCCATTGCGTGTTCAGCAGTGTCAGAGTCATTATGACAAGTCATCTTTGTTTTGGATCGTGGTTGGCGTACAACTGGAGCCTTGATCGCTTTTCGTTTCCTTGTTGTATTTCATGTCTGTTAACTGAGCATTTCTGTCTTACATCCATAGATCGAGTGGGGAGCTTGTGCACTCGTCCTCACAGGAAACACCGTCATCTTTGCAACTATTCTGGGCTTTTTCTTGGTCTTTGGAAGCAATGATGACTTCAGCTGGCAGCAGTGGTGAAAGGAATCACTGAACTCTTAGCACATGGACTTATTGTCGTTTCTCGGCCGTCCGCGCACACAGGAGACAGGGCAGTGATGCTGAGCAGCGGAGCAGCCTCTCGGGGGTGTTCCAGGCGCTCCCTTCTCACTTGTATTGTAAGCATACTGTTTTCACAGAGACTTGCTGAAGGATTAAAAGGATTTTCTCTTTGGGAGGAGCTTGACTGATTTCACACTTATCTCTAGTATGCTTTTTGTGGTGTCCTGCTGAATTTAAAATATTTATGTGTTTTTCCTGTTCAGTTTGTTTTTTAATCAATATGCAATGTTAAAACATTTTTTAAATGTAATAACCATTTGCATTGGTTAGGCATTAGAGTTCTGCTGGCTATTACTGGGCTAAATACATTTTTTCTTTTTCCTTAAAATTGTTTAACCTCCATTACTACACACAGTTATAAAAATAAATTTTTCATTCAGTCAGGATGACATTACTCCCAATTTTATGCAAACATGCAGACCATTAGCATACCTTATAGACTATATACTCAGTGCAAATCTAGCTGCATTTATACCTCAGAGGGGCCAAGTGTTAATGCCGTGCCCTCCATAATAGTTGCTGGTTTTGCCAGAAAGCAGGTGTCTTGTGAATTGAAAATTATTTTATGGAATTGTTGCAAAGGAGTGCTTTTATTCTCGGTTGCTAGAAGAACTTAGGGTTAAAGGTAAGGGGGTTAAAAACAGATTTTTGAGACATGGTTTTTATTTATGGTTATTATAGTTAGAGTGAGTTGCATGGCAGGAAGAAACGAGGTTGAAATTCCACTTTTTTTAAATCCTGTTTCTATTTATCAGTGAAATTTCTGATCTTCTTTCAGGCTTTCCTGTTTCACATGGGTAAAGGGACACGCATGAACTGCTACTGACACTGGAAAGTGTGTTTGCACCCTCCAGACTAGAATACCTCTTCCTGCATCCTCCTGTGACTTATTTTATACACTGTATATATTCAGTAAAATATATGTTCTCATACAGTTTAGTAACACCTTAACTTAGAAGTGAGTGCTCTGCCATACATTCAGAGTGTCCCTGCCCCACACAGAAGGCCTTGAGGTGATTAACAAGTGACTTCTTAGTCTTGCCAGTCATATATTAACAACTTAAGATCTAGAACATGGGAATGGTAGTACTTATTCCCTAAGGTTATATCATACATGGCTTTAAAATACTTAAGACAAGTTTCCTGTGTACTTCTCAACATTTTTTTTCTTTCACCCTCAGAGATAGGCTGTTTGTTTCCTTTTATGAATGGCCTCGATGGTGTGAATTCATGCAAAGCAGCCAAATCCAGCTGTGTGGCAGCTTCAGACGCAAACCTAACCCAGATTCCCAGTAACCAGGCATGATCGAGTTGTCCTGGTCACTTGCCTCTCTCGCAGTGATCAGTGTTTGTTTCAGGAGTTTTGAAAATAGTCCAGGTCAGACAGTATTTTGTTAAGGACATTTGTTTGGATGTTTATTCAGTATACTTACTTAAAAATCTGTTTTGCCTTCAGATGAAACAGTAATCACGACAACTATCTCGTTCTATAAAGTTGATTTCTCCCCAAAAATGGGAACAGATTGTGGCATCTCTTTCTGCTAGAGGTGCCTCAAGGCTTCTTTGCCCAACCCAAGTTGGTACTTTGAGCCGTGAGATGGGCAGCAGGGTGAAATGCCGGCGTGTGGCTGTCGCATCTGCTCACAAGCCGAAGGCGGCTTGCGGTGTCACGAGGTAGGCCTAAAGATGAAGGGACAGCTACTTGTGGAGCAGGCAGCTGGAGGTACCTCAGTGCCTGTGATCTACTCAAGTTTTTCTTTTTGCCAAAAGGACAGTCTCTGGTCCTCCCCTGTTTTCTGTTCTAGAATGTCAGTGCGGTGCACTGCTACTGTCTTATTTACTTGGCCGTAAGCTCTTTCTAGCAGCTGCGGATTTCTTCTGTATAATAATCACCCTGGCAGCATTGTGTCTTTGACCTTGCACACTAGCTTGACATAGTGCTGTCTCTGATTTCTAGGCTAAAATTACTTGAGGGCTGAATTTTCCATAGAATATGCACTGATGCATTGCCATTCTTCTATGGAAAGAGAACTTTTGATGATGAAACAATAAAGATTTTAAATATCCGCTTTAGTTTGTGGGTGTTTTTGAAATGAAATGTACAACACACTTCAGTTGCTTAAGTGCATTATCCATTTTAAGAATGTGCTATAAAGCAGGGAGGACATTAGTTGTTAATCTTGCAAAAGTTTCACTTCCAAAATAAAAGTGAAACTGTAGTAATAAACACTACAATGAAGCCATAGGATATTGAGCTGTAGTCAAAGGACTGGTAATTTGGAGGAGTAGAACTTTGACCTAACCTTTTAAAAAAAGAGCCATAGAAGGTTTTGTTGACATAACAAGGCTACTGACCATCTAATGTCAAGGTTGTACGTGTTCTTAATTTTCAGAACTCTCTTTTATGACTTCATGTTTTATTATAATTTATTATTCGTCATTAGAGCATTTTGCTTTTTGCAAACATTTCAAACAGGTAAATGTTAAAAAAAATTTGATCTGTGTGGTACAGTGTGAACAGAGAAAAGTAGTGTTCTCTTTTATCAAAAATGAATCTTAAAAAGAATCTTGTCCCAAATTGTCCTACTTATAATCTCATTATATGTTTTAAAAAATTCAAATTATAGGGTCTTAGAGTCTGCTTTAATATGATTTTGGGGAAATCAAATAATGAAGACCATAAAACATTCCTCTTTGAATTATAGTTCTGTTTTCTTCTGTGTATTTAGAGGCAGTACTAAAAGGAGAACTCAAGAATTTTTTATTTCAGTAGAATGGCTAATACTATAAAAGAAAAACTGTCGCAGTTTATAGCCATAGGAACCATCAAATAGAATAAAATCTTATAGAACAAACACGTATTCCCATATGTATTTGTAAGAGCATTAATATTAGGTTGGCCAAAAAGTTTCGTTCTGGGTTTTCCACAAGATGTTACCCAAAAAATGAATGAACTTTTGGGCCAACCCAGTACCTTATAGGGCTTCCCTAGTGGCTCATCAGTAAGGAATCCACCTGCAAGGCAGGAGACATGGGTTCGAAGCCTTGGTCAGGAAGATCCTTGGAATAGGAAATGGCACCCCACTCCAGTATTCTTGCCTTGGAAATCCCATGGACAGAGGAGTGTGGTGGGCTACAGTCCATGGGGTCACAAAGAGTCGTACACTACTTAGCAACTAAACAACGGTACTTTAGATTTATGGTTTGGCATTTAATATTAGAAATGTCTTTTTCTCTTGTCAGATCAATTTAATGTTTAATATTAAGTAACTATAGTGTGGTGGAGAAGGCAATGGCAAGCCACTCCAGAACTCTTGCCTAGAAAACCCCATGGATGGAGGAGCCTGGTAGGCTGCAGTCCGTGGGGTCGCTAAGGGTCGGACACGACTGGGCGACTTCACTTTCACTTTTCACTTTCACACATTGGAGAAGGACATGGCAACCCACTCCAGTGTTTTTGCCTGGAGAATCCCAGGGACGGGGGAGCCTGGTGGGCTTCCGTCTGTGGGGTCGCACAGAGTCGGACACGACTGAAGTGACTTAGCAGCAGCAGCAGCAGCAACTATAGTGTGGAATAAGTGTCAATGAACTTGTGTAGACTTGTGAACCTCCAAAATGGGCAGATGTTTTCCTGAAAGCTAGGTATAGTTACATTGAACATTTGAAGATTGTTTTTAAAACTGTTCACAGCTGAACAATTGCTTAGAATTAAACTAAGTTGGATAGATTTTTCCTTATTTTCATCATGCTCCAAAACATAGGTAAGAATCAGCTTTAAAACCAAGTTACGAGTATGGCAGTGAAGAAGGATGTTAGTCTCCTAATGATTAAGAAAAGCTTGGTTTGAGAATTCCCTGACAGTCCAGCAGTGAGGACTGCGCTTTCACTGCAGGGCCTGGGTTCAAGTTCAATCCCTGGTCGGGGAACTAAGATCCCACAAGACAAGTTGTGTGGCACCCCCCCCGCAAAAAACAGCTCCATCCTGGAAAAGTTCTTTGTTCCCAGTGAAACCTATGTACTACAGGACTGCGTTCTAGATACTATTGGGGAACATAAACAGATGAGGGCACGGGGTCCCTCTTGGAGCTAGAAGTCTACTGAGCTAAGAAGCAAGAATGGACCGCAGGAAGCTGATCCTGTGCACGCCAAAGGAGAAGTATGTGGGTTCACCGGAAGAAACGATTAGGGAAGCAAAGCTGAGGTGGAGGGAGTTTCCTGTCCTGCTCTGGCCAGTCTGCTGCTGCAGGCCGGGTCGTGGAGCGGGTCTCCAGGGCAGCGTCCTGGCCGTGGTTCAGCTCCCTGGGGTGCGGGAGGTGGCAGGGACAGTAGCAGCAGTGATCACAGAGGCTTCTTGATTCTGACCCTGATCTCTGGGTCCCAGATACAACAGCGATGTGAGAGGTGGTGAGACTTAGGGTATGTTTTAAATGATCAAGCAGATCCGCTGATGAATTTGTGCGGGGGAACGAAGAATCAAGGGTGACTACCAAGTTGTCAGTTGTGCGTGTCAGGGGCTTGGGGTGAAGAAGATGTGATGAGGGAGGGTTTGAAATGTAAACGGCAGAGGTGGACACCGTGTCCCAACCACTGGTTCGTCACATCCATGTGTAACCTGGGAATATCGGCATTTGCCTTGTTTAAAACCTTTACCAAACAGGACAGTACTGTTGACCCGTTGACCGTGTAGCTGCTTTGTCAGTTCCTTGAGGGGTGACATGGTAGCACACGTCTTGTCTTCACGGTTACACTGTGGGCTCTGGAGTCAGACTGCCTGGCTCTAAGCTCTTGCTTACATTAGATATGTCACACAAGTGTTTTTCTCCTTTCTGGGTCTCATATCCACATCCCTAGAAGGAGGGTGATCGTAGTAGTTAATAGGGTGCTTGTGGGGTTCAAGGATGACAAGCAGAGGGCTCAGCAGTTGTGCTTGTTCAACGTTAGCCGTGATTACTCATAGCAGTTCTCTGTACCGCTAAGCAGTTCCTTACACAGGGAGACAAACTGAAAATCCAGTCTCTGTAGATAATATATTTGCAGACACATCACTGTCAGCCTCATAGTACCTCTTGGAAATACTGTTAACCTCCTTGTTCCCTGTCAGTTGTCACAGTACTTCGGGGAAATCAGGAGATCCGTTGACTCTCATAGACCCTGCCAACTGCTGTGACACGTGCTTCCGGTGGATAAGGACATGTGATCCTACTGCCCCCTCCACTCCTGTCTTGGAACTGAGATGTGGTACACATATTTTAAAACAAGAATGGAGAAATATATTGCCGAATGTTTTTAAAGCAAGAAGGGGAAGTCATGGTGGATGTGAAACTGAGAAATCCCTGAGAAAATGAAACCATTGGGGATTGAGTTGAAGAGAGAAGCTGAGACACCGGTGGCAGGTGCGTGGGTGAACACTACCCTAATAGGTGGCAGTCCTGCTGGGGAGGCCTGGTACTGCTGCAAGTGGTGGAACCCGGGGCCAGGACAGGCTTGGGCAACGTACAGAGAGGAAAGTCACAAGGGGATTACATGGGGTGCTGCAGTAGAAGCAGCCAGGCCAGCAGGTCCACCTACACCAGACACACACCCATCCCCGTGTCACAGCCTCTAGGGTGGGGAGAACCCGTATCCTGTGGTAGGGAGAACGGGAACATCCGAGTCCAGGAGACCAGCCAGCAAGAGACCCTGCTTGGCAGCACATCTTTTTTGGCAGTGACCAGCCAGCAAGAGACCCTGCTTGGCAGCACATCTTTTTTGGCAGTGAACACACTGCACCTACCCTTAGGCAGAATGCTCACTCCAGAGCAGCAGACGCTCCACCCAGGGGGTCTCAAAGGGGAGCTCCCAGCCAGGGATAACCAAACAGTTGAGAGCCCAATGGAAGAAGACAAATTCACAGAATTCACCTCCAGGGGAACAGTTGACAGAACAAAAGACCTCCATGCTACAGTTCTGAGTACTGGAGCCATGCATTGGCCCAGAAGGTCTTGCCAAGCGTCATACAAAATCGGGTTGATGATGTCAAGTCACAGAACATTTTACATTTCTCACACCCAAACCCAATTAGGATTCCCCAGGACTGAACCCTGGAGAAAACACTATTTTTCCCAAGGCTCTTCTTCCTTTAACAATAGATTTGACTCAAAGATATGATGAATACAGTAAACTTATTACTGATAAACCTTTTTTCTGCGATGTGTTCTCTCTCTGTGGCATCCTGTCCTGAGACTGAACCTAGAACCTTCTGTCTGCATGGATGGAAAGAAGGGGAGAAGCATACCCCATCTCATGAGATGCTTAGATTCCCACCTGAAACTATACATGGCCACCATCAGCACTTACTCATTCCATAGGTGTTTGGAACCAGACATTAAAACCACAGAGTAAATGAGAAGGAAGGTGAATAGGAAACGAAGTAACATATACACGCTGCTATATGTAAAATAAACAACATGATCCTACTGTATAGCACAGGAAACAATGTTCAGTATTTTTTCATAACCTATATAGGAAAAGACTCTGAAAAAGTATATATAGCTGTACACCTGAAACTAATACAGCACCATAAATCAACCATATGTCAGTTTTTAAAAATAAATTTTTAGAAACTGTTCTTTAATCACTTTTGCAACCCCATGGACTAGCCTGCCAGGCTCCTCTGTGCCTGGGATTTCCCAGGCAAGAATACTGGAGTGGGTTGCCATTTCTTTCTCCAATAGATCTTCCTGACCCAGGGATTGAATACATGTCTCCTGCATTGGCGGGTGAGTTCTTTACCACTGAGCAACCAGGGAAGCCCTAAAAAATATATCTTCCCTTAAAAAAGGAAGGTGAAGTGACAACAAACGAAAGGAAATATCTTGAAGTTCTCTACTACATTGTATCTATAAAGTGACTGTGATTATAGAGGAAGTAGGCAGAAATTAAGAGGGGCTAGAGAATCCTAAGGAGAAGGCAGTGGCACCCCACTCCAGTACTCTTGCCTGGAGACTCCCATGGATGGAGGAGCCTGGAGGGCTACAGTCCATGGGGTCACGAAGAGTCAGACACGACTGAGCGACTTCACTTTCACTTTTCACTTTCATGCATTGGAGAAGGAAATGGCAACCGACTCCGGTGTTCTTGCCTGGAGAATCCCAGGGACGGGGGAGCCTGGTGGGCTACAGTCCCTGGAGTTGCTAAGAGTCGAACACGACTGAGTGACTTCACTTTCACTTTTCACTTTCACACATTGGAGAAGGAAATGGCAACCCACTCCAGTGTTCTTGCCTGGAGAACCCCAGGGACGGGGCAGCCTGGTGGGCTGCCGTTTATGGGGTCACACAGAGTCGGACACGACTGAAGTGACTCAGCAGCAGCAGAGAATCCTAAACAAGCTCGTAAGTAACCATTCAAGCCTCCAGCCTATGTGACAGTTAACATTCTTTCTTTTATGTATTCCTCTTCCAAAGTATTCCTGGAAATTCTAGGGATTCTTCCATGTTGCATAAACTAGTCTTGGCTGTCACTCATAGCTCAGCCACTCTCTAGCCCTGGGCTGGCTCCCACTTCTCTGCAGCCACCTCTTCAGTTCAGTTCAGTTCAGTCGCTCAGTTGTGACCGACTCTCTGCGACCCCATGAATCACAGCACGCCAGGCCTCCCTGTCCGTCACCAACTCCCGGAGTTCACTCAAACTCATGTCCACAGAGTCGGTGATACCATCCAGCCATCTCACTCTCTGTCGTCCCCTTCTCCTCCCGCCCCCAATCCTTCCCAGCATCAACCTTTTACCATCTTCTAATTGCTTTACCAGCTGCAAATTTCTCCCGAAATCCTGCACCCCAACCATGGATATTTGTCCCCTTCTCTTGTGACTCAGCTGGTGAAGAATCCACCTGCAATGCAGGAGACCTGGGTTCTATCCCCGGGTTAGGAAGATCCCCTGGAGGAGAGAACGGTTGCCCACTCCAATATTCTGGCCTGGAGAGTTCCATGGACTGTGTAGTCCATGGAGTTGCAAAGAGTTGGACACGACTGAGCGAGTTTCACTTTCACTTTCACAACCATGGATAGGATCCTGCAAAGCACATCAAAAGCCCAGCTGTAACTTTACATAATTTTTTACTGAAGGCCTGAGGAAGAGAGGATTACTATAGACCCTCCCCTCCCCCACCCCCACCTCCACCCCCCACAAACAGAAACCAACCATACAACTGGACATTGAACTCTGGTTTCTAGAGTCTGTTGGCCATGGCTTGTTTGGAGGCTGCCCTGGGTCCTACCTCCCTGAAGGTGACCTGTCCCAAGTTGCCAGCACCATCTTACCTCCCCTAGATGGGAGGGATTCTTGGACAAGGTCCCCTTGCCTGAGTCCAGACCCCACCTCCAAAACACAACAATCAGCGCAAATGCAACTTGGCCCCTAGAGAAGATAGGGTTACTCATAATTAAGCACATGATCCTTTCAACCCTTTTAATCCAAGAAGGAAGATTTTGTTTCATGTGGCCAAGAAGCTGATCAAAACGTTGCTTCTTCCATCGCCCTGAACAAGCGCTATTAAAATGAATTAAAAATTTGTTGATAATGTCAAACACCAGTTTCCCCTACTTCTATCCATGAAGGTACTAAAATGTCAGGATTTGGTATCATCAGAACATCATGCAATCTACATCAGAAATACCTTGATTTGCCTATTGGCGTATTCATTAATGTTATGTGGTCACGTTGTTAGCCGCCAGGCTCCTCTGTCCATGGAATTCTCCAGGCAAGAATACTGGAGTGGGTTCCCATTCCCTTCTCCAGGGGATCTTCTTGACCCAGGTCTCTCATGCATTGCAGGCAGATTCTTTACCATCTGAGCCACTAGGAAAACTAATAGTTGATCATCAAACTGGGACCAGAAGTGTTGGGAAATCCTCCTATACCAGCCAGGGTAGGTTCAACTTGCTGCAAGAAGAAACAACTGCCAAAATCTCAGGGTGAAACACAATAAAGGTTTATTTCTTACTCACTGCTGCTGCTGCTGCTAAGTCACTTCAGTCGTGTCAGACTCTGTGTGACCCCATAGATGGCAGCTCATCAGGCTCCCCCGTCCCCGGGATTCTCCAGGCAAGAACACTGGAGTGGGTTGCCATTTCCCTCTCCAATGTGGGAAAGTGAAAAGGGAAAGTGAAGTCGCTCAGTCATGTCTGACTCGTAGCGTGTCCATAACAGGCTTCCTTGGTAGCTCAGCTGGTAAAGGATCTGCCTGCAATTCATGAAGACCCCATTTTGATTCCTGGGTCAGAAAGATCCCCTGGAGAAGGGATAAGCTACCCATTCCAGTATTCTCGGGCTTCCCTGATGGCTCAGGTGGTAAAGAATCTGCCTGCAATTCAAGAGACCCTGGGTTGGGAATATCCCCTGGAGAAGGGAACAGCTACCTACTCCAGTATTCTTGCCTGGAGATATCCATGGACAGAGGAGCCTGGCGGACTACAGTCCATGGGGTTGCAAAGAGTTAGATATGACTGAACGACTTTCATACACACCTGTCCATCACAGCTGGCTCTTCTCTGGCATCTCTCTTGGGACCCTGAGCTGACAGCTCTTGGCAGAAGAGACCAAACATGGAGACCCACATGGGGGTTCTTAGCACTTCTGCTTAAGGGTACACCTGCTCCACCCACCCACTGACCAGGGCCTGGAGTGGGTAGCCAAGCCTGATCTCAAGAGCGTGGGTGAAATTCACTCAGTTGTGTCCAGCTCTTTGTGACCCTGTGGACTGTAGCCTGCCAGGCTTCTCTGTCCATGGAATTCTCCAAACCAGAATGGAGTGGATAGCCATTCCCTTTTCCAGGGGATCTTCCCAACCCAGGCATCGAACCCCGGTCTCCCACATTGCAGGTGGATTCTTTACCATCTGAGCTACCAGGGAAGCCCAATCTCAAGAGTAGGAAAGTAAAATTCAGAAACACAGACCAGCACCCTTCTTTTGACCACACTTCCCTTATTTCTCTTCTGTCCCTAAACCTCTTATCCTGTACTTTAACTTCTTTTTTGATTCAAGTACTCTGAATCTGGTGTTATTATGAATAACAGCATGATACCTAATAGCTAAAAATGAAGTGTCTCTTCTTTGGTGAAGCCTGTGTTCAAATTTTTTGCATAGTTTTATCATTTTGGAAATAGGGACAGTTGAGAAGGTTCATATCAAAAATAATCACTGCCACTTTACCTATCAATACTGAACCCAGAGATTAGAGGAAACCAAGTTTTCTGTACCATCTGCTAATTTATAAAAACATGTAAAGAAGAATCTGTTGGAAGTGACTTGAATCTATTAGTCTAATAGTTGGCATTTTATTCAGGATAATTACTCATGATTGCCATTTATTCTTTTCTAACAATTGGTCGTTACAATGCCCATGCCCATAATCTGTTGGTCTCTACCATGCTCCCATGAATACGATTGTCAAATCTGTTCTTTCACCGCCATTGAACCTGCTTCACCATCAACCTGTTCCTCACTGTTTGATCCCCTCCCGTTCACCCAGGGTTGCCAGGTTGGCTGCCAGGGTCTCTCAGGTAACCAGGAAAAGAGCTCATTGCCTGCAAGATGTCGATCACATGGGCTGAGTTGCATCCTATGGGCAGAGGTAGAACTCGACTTTCAAGATCTCCAAATTCTTGCCAGGACATACTCCTCAACACTTTCCATCCGGGCCTCCTTTTCCATAATTCTCAGAGAATTGATGAATCAAAGATTGACAGGCTGGACATGTATGTGTGAATCCTACAGTTTGCTTTATAAAACTACATGGATAGAAAAAAGCAAAATTGGATCATCACCTTTGGAGATATTGAACAATTGGGGTGGATCACTAAAGCTGGTTGCCCCATTTAGAGCCACTGGCTGCCTTTTGGTCATGGCATCTGCCTACAGATTAAAAGAATGCCAGCACGAGTGCATGGCCGCACATAAATCAGGGGGATGAGACTGCCCTGTAAGCCTAGCAGATCCAAAACAATAGGGCGAGAGGTGACCTCAAGTTTTCACGGAATATTTACTAAGGCAGTGTTATTTCAATAGACAAATAATGGTATCTATAGTTCCTTGGTCCTCTTAGGAAGGCAAAATTTGTAGCTTATTTTTGGTAAATATTTTCTTAAAATATTTCTTAAAAATATTATTTGTGATGACAAATTGAAATTATAATTGAGTAATCACAGTTTGGGTGTATAAAAATGGTGACCACTGAGGATATGATCTCGCACACCTCTCTGCCTCTCTGAGAACATGAACTTTCTTTAAACTGTTCCAACCCAAGGACACCAACAGCTGTCTTCAGAACAACACCTGCCGGCTGCAACCTTGTGGTCTCGAGTCCTCCCCCTTGTAACTATGCAACCATTTAGGGCCCCAATCAGTTCTTACTCAACAAGTATCCTTAATTTTTGCCAGTTTCAACTGTAATTCTTAATAAAAATTTTATCTAACTGTAACCTTGTGGTTTTTGCCCTTATAAACTCCCCTTCCTGTGATGCCAATGTTCCACTCCTTTGAAGATAAGCTTGCCTTCCCAGAGCCAGGGTCCTGCTGACTCACTGTGTACGTGCTAATCTGTAACCATCTGTTGAAACGTTGAAGAAGGGTCATGTTTGACGTAGGCTCTATGTTTTGAAAAGATATAAAATATAGTGAAAACCATGGTTCTCCAGACCACTCTTCCTTACTGGAGACTGCCCTCCTGAGCTAGTCCTCAGCCTGGTTCAAATAAAAAGCTCTCCAACTCGTTGTTACAGATTGTTTATTGATTGTGTCAACATGAGCATTCTGAGCTTTTCAGTTATGGCTTATCCCCTTTTTTGGGATTTCTTAATCACCAGAATCTCACAAGATGATGCTTTCAAACAACAAGATGTGGTCCCCTGTGGAGGACTGTGGGGAGGATCTGTCAGGGCTCCTCCCAGACCCTTTAGAGTAATTTGGCGGATGGGGTCGCAAAGAGTCGGACACGACTGAGCGACTGAACTGAACTGAACTGAAGGTAGGAGACCAAAGCTTCCCTGGTAAAGCTCAGACAGTGAAGAATCCATCTGCCAATGCAGAGACCTGGGTCTGATCCCTGGGTCAAGAAGATCCCCTGGAGAAGGGAATGGCAACCCACTACAGTATTCTTGCCTGGAGAATCCCACAGACAGAGGAACCTAACCACCTACAATCCATGGAGTGGCGAAGTGTCGGACACGACTGAAGGACTAACACACACACACAGAAGGTGGGAGGCCAGCGGTCAGGAAGTGTATGCCCTCCAGGGGCTGGCACTAGTATTTGTCCCACAGAATCTAATTCACTTGATCAGGGCTACTGCCCCTAGGGCAGAGGCTACCGGCCATTTCCTTGCATTTGTGGAGGATAAGCATGATTTGTCAACATATAAGCCAAAAAGAGATAGAAAGAAAGTAGGGGTGGCCTGGGGACCACTTCTAGATCAAACAAAAGGGGGAAAAAAATCAAATCCAGTTCTGGCAGCAAGGTCAGAACCATGAGGTTAATAACAAGAGAGGAGAATGAGCAGGTGCTATCAGTCACGTGTCAAGGGCATGTGGGAGTCGGTGAGCAGGATCTTGGGAGTGACAATCAGCAACTCAAGGAAAGAGAAACTAAAGTTGCCAAGGATCCAGTACTGAAAGAGCTGAGTCCTAAAAAAGAAAACAAGGAAGGGAGAGAAGAGGCTGTCTCTTTTCTCTGCCCTTCTGGGGATCCCAAGGATCTCCCCTGCAGACAGACAGTTCCAGGGTCTATGTCTTCTTAGAGTAATTCTCTCAAATTGTATTGTTCTTTTTTAAATGCCTTCTTTTACTTTTTTCTTTATACTCTCCAGCTAAATGAAACCCTTCCTGGTAGACGGAAATAGAAAAAGAAGGAAGCAAATGTTCTGGTTGTAACCAATCAGAGGAGCAGAAATGATCCCTGGGAGAAAGGGAGATAGCTTTGGAGAGACCAAGCTGCACTTTAAAATACTTCATTAACCAACTCATTTTAAAGCTGAACATTCTCTCATATACATTTCCCTAATTATTAAAAGCACTCACTTAAAATTGTTAAAGTGCAGCATATATACAGAAACTTGCATGGATCTTTTTTTACTGTGTATCTTTGGGGTGTGTGTGTGTTGCATGGATATTAAGTGTATAGCTTGAAGGGAAGCTTAGGAACACATACATCCATGTAGCCAGCTCCCCAGAGGTACCTTTAGAAAAAGCATTTATTTTTAATAGCTCTGAAAGAGGCCATCATAATTTGCTTAACCATTTTCCACATGCTAAATATTTTCCTCTAATAAATAATGCTGCAATGATTAAGGTTTCTCCAAGTTTATGAGACTACCAGCACCACCATCCCACTTGCTTCTTTGGATTAATCCTTAATATTGCCATTTCAGTGCTTGTGATGGTCTTAGATTTGTTATACCACTTCGAATAATTTTTATTGTGTATCATCAGTGGCATTTCTGTATATTATTACGGTATGGTTTGATAAATGCAACATGTCCATGAATCAAAAATTTAAATGATGTTAAAAAGTTATAATAGACTATCACATTTATACATCAATATTGTATTTATTTTCCTTTTATAAATCATTTTATTTATTTATTTTTGGCTGTACTGTCTTCGTTGCTGCACGGGCTTTTGCTGTGAGTGGGGGCTATTCTCTAGTTGTGTTTGGTGCCCAGGCTTTTCTTGTTGCGGAGCACGGACTCTAGGCCTCTCGGGCTTTCATAGGTGCAGCCCGTGGGCTCACTAGTTGCAGCTCCCAGGCTTACTTATTCCACGGCATGTGGGATCTTCCCACATCAGGGATCGAATATGCGTCTCTTGCATTGGCCGGTGGATTCTTTACCGCTAAGCCACTGGGGAAGTCCCTATTTTCCTTCTTAATAACACCTGCTAGGCTATCTACTGTACCCTCCTTGAGAGTGCCCCATGCTGGAAACCCCATTTGTCCATGTTGTCTCTTCTGGGCTATTGAGTGTAGTGAGAGAAAGTGTAGAGCCATATCGGTCAAGGCCACAACACATTCATCCCATCTGTTTAAGGCACTTGACGCTTGTTGCACTAAGTCCTGTGTGCTGAGATCAGGGGCTGTTTGTTTGCCTTAATGATGGCAAGTGATATTGACATAATTTTCTAAGTGATCTATGCGTGTATATATATTATAACTTCTTAGTATTACCTTTGTTAAATTTTAGACATTAAAAGCTTTTTGCAATTTTATATTTTGAGGATGGAAATGTTCTGTTTTGGAAGCTTAGATACCTGTACAATTCTTTCTTTGGTGGGACAAACGTAATCCCAGGGTAAGCAGATGATTTTAAGCAGTACACAAACATTTCTCACTCAAGCAAGAATGTGTTTCTTTCAGTGAGCTCGAGAGGAGAATAAAATTAGTACACCAAAGCCAATTTTTGCCAATGCTACTTCTCGGAAACAAAGTTTTTGAAAGTAAGGTAAGTTAAAGTTGATTTAAAGAAAAAAATAAATTAGATAATAATCCAGGTGGCCCACAGATGTGGGAGTGCTAGGAAAATGCTAGTTAAAATGACATTGCTTCGCTGGAACTTGGAGGTCCTGACCTCTTTCTCTCAGTATATTTTAAATCCTAACAGAGGAAGTTATATGCCAAGAAAAAGGACCAGACCCTCAAAGTTGTGCTAAAACAGTGTTTACTTCTTGTTATCGGTCTCTTCATGGGATATATTTTATGAATCAGTTTTGTATTTAAGTAAGTTAAATAATTTTAAGTATTTAATTATGTAAATGATTATCTAGTCTGCTGGATTTTTGGTTTATTGACATATTTCTCTGAGATAATATCAGCCTTGTCATTTTTAGACCAAATTTTTCAAATTCTTGGTGGTTTTAGTTTTTTTGGCTGTGCTGCACAGCACGTGGGATCTTAGTTCCCTGATCAAGGATCAGACCCATGCCCCTGCATTAGAAGTTCAAAGACTTAACCACTGGACCACCAGGGAAGTTTCAAGTTACTTATGATCCTGTGACTGACTGAGAGCTGCGGCTGCCCTGCCCAGCACCCCAGGAGAGCCTTGTACCATAAATCACTAGCCAGGAAAAGATAAAAATTCCAAAGATGATTTCCACTGAAAATGTATTGCTTCTGCACTAAAGTTGAAAAATCATAAGCTGAACCATCATAAGTTGGAGACCATCTGTAGATGCCATTTTCCATTTTGTTCACAGTACCTTATATTTTTTTAAATTTAGGTTTAATTGGAAGATAATTACTTTACAATGTTGTGTTAGTTTCTGCTGTACAACAAATTGATTCAGCTATATGTATACATATAGCTGTATAATCTCGGATATGCAGATGACTCCACCCTTATGGCAAAAAGTGAAGAACTAAAGAGCCTCCTGATGAAAGTAAAAGACATGGAACAACAGACTGGTTCAAAACTGAGAAAGGAATATGTGAAGGCTGTGTGTTGTCACCTTGCTTATTTAACTTATATGCAGAGTACATCATGCAAAATGCTGGACTTGATAAAGCACAAGCTGAAAACAAGATTGCAGGGAGAAATATAAATAACCTCAGATATGCGGATGACACCACCCTTATAGCAGAAAGCATAAAGGAACTAAAGAGCCTCTTGATAAAAGTGAAAGAGGACAGTGAAAAAGCTGGCTTAAAATTCAACATTCAAAACATGAAGATCAGGCATCTGGTCCCATCACTTCATGGCAAATAGATGGGGAAACAATGGAAACCGTGAGAGACTTTATTTTCTTGGGCTCCAAAATCACTGCAGATGGTGACTGCAGCCATGAAATTAAAAGACACTTGCTAAAAGCTATGACCAACCTAGACAGCATATTTAAAAGCAGAGACCTTTGCCGACAAAGGTCCGTCTAGTCAAACTATGGTTTTTCCGGTAGTCATGTATGGATGTGGTAGCTGGATAATAAAATAGGCTGAGTGCCAAAGAATTGATGCCTTCTAACTGTGTTGCTGGAGAAGACTCTTGAGAGTCCTTTGGGTGGCAAGGAGATCAAACCAGTCCATCCTAAAGGAAATCAATCCGGTATATCCATTGGAAGGACTGATACTGAAGCTGAAACTCCAATACTTTGGCCACCTGATGCAAAGAACTGACTCATTGGAAAAGACCCAATGCTGGGAAAGATAGAACGCAGGAGGAGAAGGTGACAACAGAGGATGAGATGGTTGGATGGCATCACTGACTCAATGGACATGAGTTTGAGCAAGTTCCGGGAGTTTGTGATGGACAGGGAAGCCTGGCATGCTGCAGTCCATGCGGTGGCAAAGTCAGACACGACTGAGCGACTGAACTGAACTGAACTGCTTCCTCTTGAAACCGCCCCACCCTCCTAGGTTGTTACGGAACACTTGATTGAGCTCCCTGTGTTATACAGAAGCTTCCCACACTATCTAGTTTACATATGGTAATGTATAGGTTTCAATGCTACTCTCTCAATGCATCCCACTCATTCCTTCCCTCTCTGTGCCCAGAAGTCCATTCTCTATGTCTGCATCTCTATTCCTGCCCTGCAATAGGTTCCTCAGTACCATTTTTCTAGATTCCAATGCCGACCAAGGTCCGTCTAGTCAAGGCAATGGTTTTTCCCGTGGTCATGTATGGATGTGAGAGTTGGACTGTGAAGAAAGCTGATCGCCGAAGAATCGATGCTTTTGAACTGTGGTGTTGGAGAAGACTCTTGAGAGTCCCTTATACTGCAAGGAGATCCAACCAGTCCATTCTAAAGGAGATCAATCCTGGATGTTCATTGGAGGGACTGATGCTAAAGCTGAAACTCCAATACTTTGGCCACCTCATGCGACGAGTTGACTCACTGGAAAATACTCTGATGCTGGGAAAGGTTGGGGGCGGGAGGAGAAGGGGACGACGGAGAATGAGATGGCTGGATGGCATCACCGACTCTGTGGACATGAGTTTGAGTGTACTCCGGGAGTTGGTGATGGACAGGGAGGCCTGGCGTGCTGTGATTCATGGGGTCGCGGAGAGTCGGACACGACTGAGCGACTGAACTGAACTGAACTGAACTGATATATAAACATTAAAGTACCTTATATGTATCATATTAAACCTAAACTTTGCTTCCACACATAAACTGTAACCCCTAAGGGAAGAAATTGTGTATTTTCCCTTTCTGGATCCTCAGTATCAGCATCAATAATAGATCATTAAAGTAGATGCACAGATTTCCATGTCAAGACATCAGGTATATACATCTATTATTTTAAAAAAAGAAAAAACCAACTTTATCATGAAAAAGTGCAAACACATGCACCATCAGTGTGACATCTGGTACTTTCTAACGTCTGTTTCATGGGCATATGAGAGGAGGGATGGGAAAGATGTCAGTTACATGTATGCTTTCTCTTTACTAACAGGAGAAGCAAAATACAGTACACCGTGGGAAAGACACTGCTGTAAGAATTCCACAGCAGCCAGAGAGAGGAGAGGCTCCGGGCCTCCACCGCCAGCATTATGTAGGCGATGATGAGCTGGGTGTGGGCCCAGGCCAGGGCTCTATAGAGCAGCCGCATGGGCCGGGAGCTGATGAACACGCTGGCGAAGGCGTGAATCAGGTAGTCGGCTTCCACCATGACAGCCCAGCAGAGGAAACCGAACACCTGTCCCGGGTGGAGACCGTGCCACCAGGCCGAGAAGATGAACGTCTGCAACAAGGGCCAGGTCCTGCACTGCTGGAAAACCAGGCGTCGGAGCCACCGAGCCGTGCTTTGGTTCCACTTCCTGGCGAACAGGGCTATCCTGTGGGTCGTTTCCAGCGTCCAAATGTCCGCATCGGGGAGGAGTCCCTCCCCACCCGGGCTGCGACCTAACTCGGATCCAAAGCCAGCCGCGCGGAGGAGGGAGTCATCCAGGAGCCAACGGGAGTAGTAGGTGAGTTTGAAGAGCCCAGCCGTGGACCACAGGACGAAGACGCACTGCAGCTGCCTGCAGCTGCCGAGTCCTGCCCCTGGGCCCACCACCCCCCTGATGACTACCTTCAGACTCTCCAGTCCCAGGATCAGCAGCGCCCTCCAGGTCGGAACCCAGAAAGAGTGCCTGGACCACAAACTGCTGGGCCCTTCAACTTGAGCCTGAAACCTCTGGAATGAACAAAGTGGGCCTCCTAGGAGGGCAGGGAAGAAGAGCAAATAGCTGAGATAGGGAAGAGCCGCACGCAGATGCTCAGACAAAGAGTTTTTGTTAGGGATTCGTCCTGATGGTGCTACCACCTTCCCTTCACGAATGTCCAGAGACAGGGATGTGACCTTCTGGGTCAAGAGCATGAGGGAAGAGAGAGTGATGCAGAACCTGAAAGAGATAATTTTAAGTAAAACATTCCGTAGTTTATTTTAGCCCCTCCCAATTACTCAAACAAGATCCCCAGGGAAATGGGTGGCTCTAGACAATTGAGCTCAATTTGAGACTCTCCTGGGGATCCAGAGGTTAAGACTCCACCTTCCAATGCTGGGGGCATGGGTTGATCCCACATGCCATGGGGGGAAGGGTGACCAAAAATTTTTTTTTTTTTTATTCTAGGAATAAAAAGTATAATCTTTGAAATTAAAACACCCAATGAATTTATAACAAAAGGAATACAAATTAAGAACTAAACCAAAATACCACTTCTTATCCATTATTTGGCAAAATACAAGAGATTGACTACATGCTCTGTTTGCAAGACAGGGGAGACAGTTTCTTTCACACTTTGTAGGTAGGATTCAAAATGATTTAAATTGTATCTAGATTAGGGACTGTTTTCCCATAAAATAAAAACCAGGCCTACACATATTACAGAGAAGTTTTACTAAATGTTCAAGAAACAGATTATTCTAAATGTCCAGAATGTTTTCCAGATAAATGAAAAGAAAGGAGTATTCTTCCAAAGGATGAATGTAACTTAGAATCAAAATCAAAGACTGTATAGAAAAAAATCATAGGTCAGTCTCACTCATAAACATAGATTAAAAAAATCACAACAAAATTTTGACAGATTTAACAATGAATTTTTAAAAAAAGCATAGTATATACTTATCCCAGAAATGTAAGTTTGGCTCATCACAAATAAATAGAACCAAAAATAGCCAAGATAATTTACCACATAAATTATAGGAGAAACACCTATAGATTATAGGAGAAACATCTCAAAAGATACAGAGAAAGCATTTGATAAATTTCAATACTCATTTGTGGTAAAAAATCTCTAACAAACTAGGTATAGAAAATAAATTTCTTTATCTAATACAAGAGATCAAAAATCTATAATAAAAACACATCCAAAGCTTTTGTTTGAATCACATATAAGATGTATCTGAACTGAACTGAAGGTAGGATATTTAAAGAATCAATTCAAATAATCATTTCTCTGATACCAGTAGGTGAGACCCTTTGAGATGCTGTGGAAACTCTGAATTCTGTGTCTTCAAGGGCAGTTAAGCATTTGCCATGACCTGATATTTTAGTTTCCCAGAATGTTAGAGCAGTAGTCTGAAACCTCGGTGTACCTTGGCCTGGTAGTCTGGGAGGCTTGATGGAGATGACATGACTGTTTGCACATAGTGGGGGGAAGGAACTCATTTAAGTCTATCTCCTTTCCTCAAGGTCCCCCTTAGACGTCACCTTCCTGCTGTATAATACAGTGCACTTCTACTCCACACATTTCCATTTTAGCAGCTCTGCTCCATACTGTATTTGCCCTGTCCTTGCTCTAACTATGGAGGCGGGTGACAATATTTGTGAACACTATTAGTTGTCACCCGTGTTAGCCTATCTCTCAGAACACAGCTGATGAACTGTCACTCAATAAGCCAATGCACTGTTTTGTTTTTGTTTTTTTTTTTAATTTTTAAAAAAATTTTAAAAAGCACGTAAGACCAATCTAATAGCCTGCAGTGCTGCCCCCAAAGACTCTTAGCTTAATTCAGAGACACAGGATCCTCTGAGCAGGATGGAAAGGTAAATGGAGAGGTGAATCCTTAGTCAGAGAGGCAAATAAAAGAAAAACAAGGAATATAATGGGGGAAATATTGAATATGTTATCTCTAAGAGTGGCTTATGAAGATTAGGATCAGGGACACGGGAGAAATTTGCCACAGAAGAAACAGAACCTTAGGAATGAAGAGACTCTAGGAAGCTGAAGATCTGGACTGTAAGATTCTGCAGGCTTTGTTATACAGAGTGAAGTGAGTCAGAAAGAGAGAAATAAATATTATATATTAACGCATGCATATGGAATATAGAAAAATGGTACCGATGAACCTATTTGCAGAGCAGAAATAGAGACATGGACGTAGAGGGTGGTCTTGTGGACACAGTCGGGGGAGGAGAGGGTGGGATCAACTGAGAGAATAGCACTGACCTACATACACTTCCACGTGTGAAACGAATCGCTAGTGGGAAGCTCTGTATAACACAGGGAGCTCAGCCCGGTGCTCTGTGACGACCTAGAGGAGTGGGTTAGGAGGGTGTGGGCGGGAGGCAGTCTCAAGAGGTAGGATCCCGTGGAGAGAGGAGCCTGGTGGACTATAGTCCACGAGGTTGCAATGAGTCAGACATGGCTGAGCAACTAATACATTATTTTCACTTTCATGTATATAGTTTTGACTGGTTTGAGTTGTTGTATGGCAGCAACCAACACAACATTGTAAAGCAATTATCCTCCAATTAAAAAAATTTTTAAACATGAAAGATTCTGCAGGCTTTGGGATCTGAGCTGAGGAACAGTGAGTCATGCTAGAGGTTCAGGGTGTGTGCTAAGGCTTTAGCAATTCGAGGCGTGTTCCTCACCAGCCACCGGAGCTCTTCCTGCTTCACCCTCAAAGTAGAGAAGATCCTGCTGGCAAGACTATCACGGAGAAAATTAATGGCAATTACAGTGACACACTCAACAATCAGGATTGCTGTCCTGTGGGGAGAAAATGGTTCTGTTTCTGTGTCTGAACACTGAAGGACAACTGACCTCCTTACTTGATTTATCAAACAGTAAGCAAACCGGCCACTGAATGCCACTAACCCCTGTTCACTCACCTTCTATTAAGGGCTGAACGTGTCCACCCCACCCTCAATTCATATGTTGGAGTCTTAACCTCCAGCACCTCAGAATGTGGGGTTGTTTTTATTTTTTTTTCAATTTGTTTATTTGTTTTGGTTTGGTTTTGTTTTGGCTGCACTGCATAGCAGATGGGATCTTAGTTCCCCAACCAGGGATGGAACCTGTGTCCCCTGCATTGGGAGCACAGAGTCTTAACCACTGGACCACCAGGGAGGTCCCTAGGATTTGTGTATTTGGAGCTAGGATCTTCAAGGAGGTAATTAAGGTAAGATGAGGTCGTGAGGGTGGGCCCTAGTCCAAGGTGACTGGTCTCCTTGGAAGAAGAGATCAGGACACAGACACGCCGAGAGGGAAGATTGTGGGAAAGCATAGGGAGAAGCATCTACAAGCCAAGGAGAGAGGCCTCAGGAGAAGCCGAACCTGCCAACACCTTGACCTTGGACTTCAGCCTCCAGAGGAAATAAATGTCTGTTGTTGAAGCCACCTGTCCGCAGCCCTCTGTATGAGGGCCAGAGCAAACAAATGCATCTTCCCACTTCAGCTCTGGCTCGGCTTCCTTCCCATCCAGCCAGATCCTGTTCGACTTGCTCCTCCAGCCCCCCCTAGCAGTCCTAAGTCACCACATCCCAATCAGGACTCCCCACTCCCTACCCACCCGCCATCATGCCTTCTCCTCAGAGAAGCATACCCTGGAGCCTATGGTGAAAATAAAGAAAAGGATCCTGGGTGCAAAGGGATGGCAAAGTGCAGGAACCAACGGCAGCTAGAATCAGAGAGGTGAACCTCCCCTCAGTAGGTCACCACTCCAGTTCACCACGAGACCATGGACCCGGGAGCAACAGCCCTCAGGATGCCAGAGGCACCTGCTTCCCTCTAATCCTGCTGATCTCATTGGATCAGGAAAACACATCCCTAGACTTCACTTGGCACCTGATTTTCTTTCCTGGATTGGGTGAGTTCTCTTCTTCTAGGGGATGGAGAGTTGTGTCTCAGTGAAAGTAAAACTCTTGTGGAGCAGGTGTGTGGAAATGCAGCAGAGGCTGACAGTCAGTTTGGACCTTCCCTGTCTTACCGAAAAACAGCAGGGTGGCTGCCAGCTGTGTGTCTAAACCACCTACACTGAGGTGTGTGTCCTCTGCTTAGTCACCTGCAGGCCGGGGCACTGGGACTCCTGGTTCACCCTCTTTCTCGGGCACAATGATAATTACAGCTGGTGCCAGGCACCGTGCTATGTCGGAAGCACATGGTAGTTACTAGGATATCCCATACATTTACACTTACAGTAAGTCTTCTACATACGAACAAGTTCTGTTCAGAGAGAGCATTTATGAGTCCAAGTTGTTCATTAAGTCCAACAGAGTTAGCCTAGGTACTCAACTAACAGAATCAGCTATATAGTACTGTACTAGAATGGTGGTGGTTTAGTCCCTAAGTCGTGTCCGACTCTTTCGACCCCAGGCTACAGTCCATGGGATTCTCTAGGCAAGAATACTGGAGTGGGTTGCCATTTCCTTCTCCAGGGGATCTTCCCGACCCAGGAATCAAACCTGGGTCTCCTGCATTGCAGGCATGTTCTTTTACCGACTGAGCTACGAGGGAAGCCCCTTACTAGAATAGGTTTATACAGTAAATCTCCTACATATGAACCTTTAAGCTGCAAACTTTCAAAGATGCGGACAGACATTCCATTAATATCAGGTGTGAGTGAAATTGCAGCTTGCCCTCCATCTCCTGGTGCCGACGATCCTTCAGCTCTACCATCTCCCTCCTCCTCTCCCTCCTCCTGGCAGGAATTCCACTTGCCTGTTTGCTCACTGTCAGCCCCCATGTGCCAGCTGTTGGACTGCACTTTTCAAGGTACTGCACCATAATATTAAAAATGTCTTCTTTATTTTTTTGTATACTTTTTATGTATTGTGTGGAAAGTATTATAAACCTATTTCAGTGTATATAGCCAATTGTACTAGTTGGGTACCTAGTCTAACTTTGTTGGACTTGTGAACAAATTGGACTTACGAACACGCTCTTGGAGTAGAATTCGTTCATGGGTAGCGGACTTACTGTATATTTATTACCTCTAACCTAAGAAGCTTGCAAGATAGGTGTTGTTATACCCCAACACACACACACACACACACACACACACACATCCTTTATTTCAGAAAAAGACATGAAGGCTGAGAGAGGTTGACTGATTGACTCAAGATCACACTGCTGAGATGTGGAAGAATTTGGATTCAAACTCAATGCCCAGGTCCTCTCCACCATTCGGGTGGAAGCAAACCCTGGTGGGCTCGGTACCAGCACAGGAACGGGCTGCTTTACCTTGTAGAAGGAGCTTCTTGCAGATAATACTCCGTATAGTGCAGACCGAGGTGGCACAGCGTCTGCCAGGTCATCTGAAAGAGGAAAGTCGGCCTGTGGACCTCCTGGGGGCCGAGCGAGTGGATGAGGGCCACCGTGCACAGGGCGGGGATGAAGACCAGCGCAGCGAAGGCACGCATAGCAGCCACGGCCAGGGCACCGCCTCCCACCAGGAGGAACAGGTACCTGGAACACAGAGGACAGCCTGGCCTTGAGACCACCTTCTAGCAGTGCACCGAGGAGTCATTCCCCATGGCAACCACCTGGGACGCCCGATGGAGGTAGACTCCACTTCACCCCTAAAGAAGTCACAGTGCTGTAGGAGAGAAATGCGGGAGGCAGAGACAGAGTGGATTTGTGAACTACTTCCTCGGGAGGCAAGTCGTGATTCCTGCCTGGGCACCCCTCTTGGATGTCCACCATAGCAGTGAGGACACTTGTCCCCAACAGTCCTGTGGGGACAAGTCTGTAATGTTTCCCGGTAGGGCCACACACAGCCCTGTGCCTGCTGCGTGACCCAAAAGCTCTGGGAATCTAGGCTTGAGGATCTAGGAGGGTTCCAGATGTCATCTCAGCCAGATGGCTCTCTTCCCTTTGACATAGTCACACCACCCTGGCCTTCAGAGGGAAGGTTGAGGGGAGGGGTAGGCTCAGTGTCTCCCTTTTAAAATTTATTCAGTTCAGTTCAGTCGCTCAGTCGTGTCTGACTCTTTGCAACCCCATGCAGCACACCAGGCCTCCCTGTCCATCACCAGCTCCCGGAGTTCTATCAAACTCATGTCCATCGAGTTGTTGATGCCATCCAGCCATCTCATCCTCTGTCGTCCCCTTCTCCTCCTTCCCCCAATCCCTCCCAGCATCAGTCTTTTCCAGTGAGTCAGCTCTTTGCATGAGGTGGCCAAAGTATTGGAGTTTCAGCTTTAGCATCAGTCCTTACAATGAACACCCAGGACTGGTCTCCTTTAGGATGGACTGGCTGGATCTCCTTGCTGTCCAAGGGACTCTCAAGAGTCTTCTCCAACACCACAGTTCAAAAGCATCAATTCTTCCGCGATCAGCTTTCTTCACAGTCCAACTCTCACATCCATACATGACCACGGGAAAATCCATAGCCTTGACTAGACGGACCTTTGTTAGCAAAGTAATGTCCCTGCTTTTTAATATGCTATCTAGGTTGGTCATAACTTTCCTTCCAAGGAGTAAGCCTTTTAATTTCACGGCTGCAATCACCATCCGCAGTGATTTTGGAACCCCCCAAAATAAAGTCTGACACTGTTTCCACTGTTTCCCCATCTATTTCCCATGAAGTGATGGGACCAGATGCCATGATCATAGTTTTCTGAATGTTGAGCTTTAAGCCAACTTTTTCACTCTTCTGTTTAAAATTTATTATTATTATTATTGCCACATAACATGTGAGATCTTAGTTCCCCAACCAGGGATTGAACCCATGCACCCTGTATTGGGAGCATTAACCACTGGACTGCCAGGGAAGTCCAATGCTTCTCTATAATAAGTGTTTGAAAATTCAATGACAAAGTCTTTGTGTATCATTTAATAATTTGTGTCATCTGTATACATAGTTTAGCCTACTCTCCAAATTCATACAAATAAAGTCTTACAGTACATCCCTATTCGAGTAAAGCTGCTGCTGCTGCTGCTACTGCTGCTAAGTCACTTCAGTCGTGTCCGACTCTGTGTGACCCCATAGACGGAAGCCCACCAGGCTCCCCCGTCCCTGGGATTCTCCAGGCAAGAACACTGGAGTGGGTTGCCATTTCCTTCTCCAATGTGTGAAAGTGAAAAGTGAAAATGAAGTCGCTCAGTCGTGTCCGACCCTTAGCGACCCCACGGACTGCAGCCTACCAGACTCCTCCATCCATGGGATTTTCTAGGCAATAGTACTGGAGTGGCTTGCCATTGCCTTCTCCGAAAGCCGCTACCATCAGTATAATATTTTGTTTCATTTTGTTTTTTAATTTATTGAAGTATAGTTGACTTCAATGTTTCAGGTATACACCAAAGTGATTCAGTTAAACACACACATATATCCTTTTTCAGATTTTTTGCACTATAGGCTGTTACAGGATACTGAATACAGCTCCCTGTGCTATACAGTAGATCCTTGCTGTGTATCTATTTTATATAAAGTAGTGTATACACGTCACTTCCAAACTTCTAATTCATCTCTCCCCCTCCACCCACAGCTATCCCCTTTGGTAATCACAAGTTTGTTTTCTGCTCCTGTGAGTGTTTCTGTTTTGTAAATACCTTCCTTTGTGTCATTCTTTTATATTCCACGGGTGAGTGATATCATGTGATTCTGTCATTATGTCTACCCTTAATCCACCCTCCTGCACTTTAAGACGTCATGACTTAGCACTTTTTATAATGTTGTAAATACCCACATCAGCATCGATGGTTTGGGAGTTTGCCTCCCTCGGAAGCCAGTGGATAACTCGAGGACCAGCAGAGGCCCTGGGGTTCCACATAATGAAGAGTCAGCTCTTTTTTCCACAGTATATGGAGGTTTGTTTGGTTTTTCCTTTTAATTGGTGCCAGGTTAATAAATCTGAACAAAAAGTTCAGAAGAAACCATCTGAAACAGGGACGGAGGAGTCAGGGGCAGGAAAATGAATGACTCTGTCCCAGGGTGAGGATCGAGGCTCCTAGGCTCACGTGCTTGTGACAGACATGCCTTGGCAAAGATGGTTTCCTTTCGTGAGGGAGATGTAGGTTCCTCAGTGTGAGAGGCTCCATTCCACCGGCCCTGGCCCTTCCTGAACCACTGTTGAGCCTATGTGTAGGGCTTTGAACACTGTGGTTTAAGCCTTCGCCACCTTGCCATTGAAAAATAAGGGAAAACACTTATTCCTTACACAGCACAAGTGAAACCTGAAGCAACTGCCCTGGGGATTTGTAAGCACTGTTAAGTCAGGAAAAGAAAAACAGATATTGTTTATTAACACACGCACATGGAATCTAGAAAAACGGTACTGATGAACCCATTTGCAGGGCAGGAATAGAGACTAGGGATAGAAAATGGACTTGCAGACAGAGCGAGGTGGGGAGGGTGGGACGAACTGAGCGTAGCACTGACATATTCACATCACCATGTGTAAAAGAGGCAGCTAGCGGGAATCTGCTGAACAGCCCAGGGCGTTCAGCTCGGTGCTCTGTGATGACCCAGAGGGGATGGGATGGTGAGGGTTTGGGAAAGGGAGAGAGGTCCAAAAGGGAGGGCATATATGTACACTTATAGTTGATTCATGCTGGGGTACAGCAGAAACAAAGACAGCACTATAAAACAGTTATACTCCAATTTAAAAATAATTTAAGAAATGAAAAAAATTGTCTACACATGTACAATGCAAGATGCATGATTTTTTTAAGTGCTTATTTTATTCTGCGCATTGGGTCAATAATCAAATTTCTTTATTTAATCCTTAAAATAATCCCTTGAGGATTATATTATTATTGTTGTTATTTCCATTTTACAGATAAAGGCCAAGTTTACTCACATATACAAGAACACTCAGGAAGAGAGGGCCCAGGACACATCAAGCTGACTCCAAAGCCAGAAATTTTAACCTGTGGGGATTAACCCTTATTCTTGCATTCATTTTGCTTTATTGTTTGTGATTCTTCCTCAATAGGAAACTTTTTTTTTTTACAACTGCTTCCTTCATCTCTGAAACAAAGGTAAAGAGCCACCAACTAGTTGTGTACATGTAATAGTCTACCATAGTTTAATCAAACTCAGCCATCCTGATTGTTAGATATAGCCAGATTTTACATAAGAACCCCCAATATGTAAAAATCCAAATTTCAGAAATAAGTGAATTATTAGGAGGTAGAACTTTGGCAATGGATTTTAATTTTGCAAAAGGATATACCATAAAACTTTTTTTTTCCATAAAACTTTTTTACAAAATAGGGACTGTCTCTAATGTATTGAGTTGATTGGGTATAAAAAATCATTTTAATCTTTATCAAATCTCTGATGTGAAATGAAAGTGACTCAGTCATGTCCGACTCTTTGCAACCCCATGGACTATACAGTCCATAGAATTCTCCAGGCCAGAATACTGGAGTCAGTAGCCTTTGCCTTCTCCAGGGGATCTTCCCAGCCCAGGGATTGAACCCAGGTCTCCCTTGTTGCAGTCAGATTCTTTACCAGCTGAGCCATGAGTGAAGCCAAAGAACAGTGGAGTTCTTTCTATCCCTTCTCCAGTGGATCTTCCCGACCCACAAATCGAACCAGGGTCTCTTGCATTGCAAGTAGATTCTTTACCAACTGAGCTATCAGAGAAGCCCATCAAATCTCTAGTGACAATAATCACTAAATCCCAAGTTGAGATAAAACTAATCTAAGAAAAATGGTTTTGACTTATTTCATTTCTCTGGGAAATCATACAAAGGCACTTAAAAAAATCATATTTAATAAAATTTAATTTTATTGAAAATGATACAATTCCATGAAACTGTTCAAGAACATCTGGAGTGCATGGTTGACTTACAGATGCATCCATTTGGGGAAATCTATATCACCCCAACATTCATCTCTCCCTGGTTTATTTTCACCCTTTTCCCTTTTAATGTGAACTTATCAAACTTAGCTGAGTCAGTGCAGACATGATGTCAATTTCCAATTCTGATTCACTCTATTAGACGTATGCATAATCAAGCACTAAATAATCAGTGGCAGCAATGATAACTTAAAAATGACCAGTGTAATTAATATTTAATATTCACATGTGCACTCCAACCTAGACATAAGACCAAAACTAGCCGTCAAACCTACCTGGCCTGAGTGGAAAATGACTCCATGATGCAGAGATAATTAAACAGAAGCGCAAAAGGAAAAGCAGCTCCTTGATAAAGTGATACAGGATCAAGGAGCCAATCCATCAAGAACTGGAACAAAAGATGCTGTCCTTCCTAGAGTCCTTAACTGATGCTTTCCTGAAAGAGGTCTCAACCAGGTTCTCTTTGATCTTTTTATATGGTTTAGGAAGGGTGAGCAAAAGGCAAACAAAAGCATGGAGATAAGCAATATAAACAGTTGGCTTTCTGATAAAAGGAACTCACTATAGAAACCAAAACGTATTTGGTGTTGTATCACTTAACAAGGACATGTATGAAAGCATTGCTTTCAGAAGTTCTGGTTTTGTTTATATACTGCAGTATTTGCCTTTCCAGTCATCTGGAAAAGTCATATTCTTTTCACTAAGTAAATGAAAAATCTCATTTTCCCTTCGCTGGGTTAGGAAAGGAGAGCAAGAACATGAGCTGTGAGAAAGGGAGGCAGGTTCTCAAAGAATAGGAAGGCTACCCCTCCCAACCATTTCCTCCCTGGGCTCCTGATACTATTTCCTTATGCTCTATTCTTTTTTATAGTACTGGTCACCACTACTTGTATGTCTATTTCTGGATTAGTTTATTGCCCGTCTCCCTGTGAGCTCTACAGGGGAGGAACTTTGTTTTGTTTATTGCTGAATTCCCTGCCCACAGAACAGTCCTGGATGTGTATGATGTGCTCAATAAGTGCTTGTTAAAATTCAAAAGGTTTTAAGGAAGAAAACATGTGGAGAGGAATATTTAAAGAGAAGCTTTTCTTTTTTTTTTTTTTCCAATTTTATTTATTTATTTTTTTCAAGTTGAACAGACTAAATTTTTTTTTTTTTTTTTTATTTATTTTTTTGCATTACAATAGTTTAATATGAACAATCAGAACTAATTAACAGTATAACAATATTTTACAACTGAAATAATTAAAATAAACTATAAAATTACTACATAAAACAGGTCTGATCTAGCTTATTTACTTTCTATAATCTCTTCAGTGCTGCAAAACCATTTATTTCTTTTTTTTTCATGTTTTAATAAACACTTCGTCTTTTTGTATTGCTTTTTTTTTATCACAATAATAGAAATATAACATCATATATCACTGTAAAACACATTTCCACATAAATGCTGATAAGCACAAAATATTTTTCATCATTTACATTTTAACTGTAATAATATATGGCAGAATTAAAGCTGCATCCATCATGTGTCTAACTCACCTTGCTGTAATGAATTTTTAAATGTAATGGTTTCTGTCGCAAAGTAAAATCGTACATAATGTCTAGTGACACAGTACGCTGGTGGATGGGTGGATTTGGAAAATGGAAATGCAACTTCATTTTTAATTAGATTTATAAACTTCACCACCTCCACCTCCAGCCAGCTTCCCAACCCTCCCTCCCACCACCATTATTTATTTATTTTTTTTTTTAAATGAGGCTTTTTTTTTGTTTGTTTGTTTGTTTTTTTTTTAAAAAAAGAATTTTATTAAAAAAGCACAAATGCAAAGAAATGAACAGAGGAAAATTTATGCGTCGAACCTGGACTGGTCACTTATGATAATATACATGCTACAATTCCATTCTCTCCAATCATTCCACCTTCACCCTCTCCCACAGAGTCCCAAAGACTGTTCTAAATGCCTATGTCTCTTTTGCAGTCTCTTATACAGGGTTTAGGTTACCATTTTTCTAAATTCCATATATATGCGTTAATATACGGTATTGATGTTCTTCTTTCTGGGTTACTTCACTCCGTATAATTGGCTCCAATTTCATCCACCTCATTAAAACTGATTCAAATGCATTCTTTTTGATGGCTGAGAAATACTCCATTGTGTATATGTACCAAAGCTTTCTTATCCATTCATCTGCAGATGGACATCTAGGTTGCTTCCATGTCCTGGCTATTATAAACAGTGCTGCAATGAACATTGGAGTACATGTGTCTCTTTCAATTCTGGTTTCCTCGGTGTGTATGCCCAGGAGTGCGATCGCTGGATCATATGGCAGTTCTATTTCCAGTTTTCTGAGGAATCTCCACACTGTTCTCCATAGTGGCTGTACTAGTTTGCATTCCCACCAACAGTGTAAGAGGGTTCCCTTCTCTCCACACCCTCTCCAGCACTTATTGCATGCAGACTTCTGGATAGCAGCCATTCTGACTGGTGTGAAATGGTATCTCATTGTGGTTTTGATTTGCATTTCTCTGATGATGAGGGATGTTGAGCATTTTTTCATGTGTTTATTAGCCATCTTTATGTCTTCTTTGGAGATGTCTGTTTAGTTCTTTGGCCCATTTTTTGATTGGGTCACTTAGTTTTCTGGAATTAAGCTGCAGGAGCTGCTTGTATAATTTGGAGATTAATCCTTTATCAGTTGCTTCATTTGCTATTATTGTCTCCCATTCTGAAGGTTGTCTTCTCACCTTGCTTAGAGTTTCCTTTGCTGTGCAGAAGCTTTTGATTTTAATTAGGTCCCATTTGTTTATTTTTGCTTTTATTTCCAATATTCTGGGAGGTGGGTCTTGGAGGATCCTGCTGTGATTTATGTCGGAGAGTGTTTTGCCTACGTTCTCCTCTAGGAGTTTTATAGTTTCTGGTCTTACATTTAGATCTTTAATCCATTTTGAGTTTATTTTGGTGTATGGTGTTAGGAAGTGTTCTAATTTCATTCTTTTACAAGTGGCTGACCAGTTTTCCCAGCACCACTTGTTAAAGAGACTGTCTTTTCTCCATTTTATATTCTTGCCTCCTTTGTCGAAGATAAGGTGTCCATAGGAGCGTGGGTTTATCTCTGGGCTTTCTATTTTGTTCCATTGATCTATATTTCTGTCTTTATGCCAGTACCATACTGTCTTGATGACTGTGGCTTTGTAATAGAGCCTGAAGTCCGGCAGGTTAATTCCCCCAGTTCCATTCTTCTTCCTCAAGATTCCTCATTAACAAACTGAAAAATAAAAATAATATGATTATCTCAATAGATGCAGAGAAAGCCTTCGACAAAATTCAACATCCATTTTTGATAAAAACTCTCCAGAAAGTGGGAATTGAAGGGACATACCTCAACATAATAAAAGCTATATATGACAAACCCACAGCAAACATTATCCTCAATGGTGAAAAACTGAAAGCATTTCCCCTAAAGTCAGGAACAAGACAAGGGTGCCCACTCTCACCACTACTATTCAACATAGTTCTGGAAGTTTTGGCCACAGCAATCAGAACAGAAAAAGACATAAAAGGAATACAAATTGGAAAAGAAGAAGTAAAGCTTTCACTGTTCGCTGATGACATGATCCTCTACACAGAAAACCCTAAAGACTCTACCAGAAAACTACTAGAGCTAATCAATGATTACAGCAAAGTTGCAGGATATAAAATCAACACACAGAAATCCCTTGCATTCCTATACACTAATAATGAGAAAATAGAAAGAGAAATTAAGGAAACTATTCCATTCACTGTTGCAATGAAAACAATTAAATACTTAGGAATATATCTACCTAAGGAAACAAAAGATTTGTACATAGAAAACTATAAAACACTAGTGAAAGTAATCAAAGAGGACATGAATAGATGGAGAAATATACCGTGTTCGTGGATTGGAAGAATAAATATTGTAAAAATGAGTATACTACCCAAAGTAATTTATACATTCAATGCAATCCCTATCAAGCTACCAACAATATTTTTCACAGAACTAGAACAAATAATCTCACAATTTGTATGGAAATACAAAAAACCTCGAATAGCCAAAGTAAATGAGGCTTTTAATTAATGTTTGACAGAGCTGATTCAGGTTGAATAGACTAAATTTCTTTAAACAAACTTACTTATACTCCAGAGTCCTTTAAAAACTTAATAGCATTTATACATTGAAGGTATTTGATTTTCTTGTAACTAGCACTTCAAATGCAACAAGCATTTGAAGCAACAAGCATTTGACTCAACAAGTAAAACTTTCTACAGTTCATAACTTTTATAAATAAAATAAATTAAATGTACAGTGAATAAGTTCTCTGAAATATTTCAATATTTCTGCAGGTTTAGTAACATCGTAAAATACATTTCAACTAAAATTCACAAATCTAAAAATCTGTTAGGCATTTTTAGGCGTTTTAAGATGGAAATGAAGACCAATGTTACATCGTAATATGCCAATTACAAATAGTACTTCAAATAGCAAATACTACAGTTTGTCCCAAACTTTAAAAACTATTCATGAACGCAACACTGAACTATTGATGGCTATGAGAATTGTTTCCTAGCCTTTTTGAAAATTTCAACCCATTTACGTTTAAGGTAATTATTGATAAGTACGATCCCGTAGCCATTTTCTTTATTGCTTTGTGTTCAAGTTTATACACTCTTTCTGTGTATCTTGTCTATAGAAGATCCTTTAGCATTTGTTGGAGAGCTGGTTTGGTGATGCTGAATTCCCTCAGCTTTTGCTTGTCTGTAAAGCTTTTGATTTCTCCTTCATATTTGAATGAGATCCTTGCTGGGTATAGTAATCTGGGCTTTAGGGTATTTTCTTTCATCACTTTAAGTATGTCTTGCCACTCCCTTCTGGGCTGAAGAGTTTCTGTTGAAAGATCAGCTGTTATCCTTATGGGAATCCCCTTATGTGTTATTTGCTGCTTTTCCCTTGCTGCTTTTAATATTTGTTCTTTGTGTTTGATCTTTGTTAATTTGATTAATATGTGTCTTGGAGTATTTCGCCTTGGGTTTATCCTGTTGGGGACTCTCTGTGTTTCTTGGACTTGGGTGATTATTTCTTTCCCCATTTTAGGGACGTTTTCAACTATTATCTCCTCAAGTATTCTCTCATGGTCTTTCTTTTTGTCTTCTTCTTCTGGGACTCCTATGATTCGAATGTTGGAGCGTTTAACATTGTCCCAGAGGTCTCTAATATTGTCCTCATTTCTTTTAATTCGTTTTTCTTTTTTCCTCTCTGTTTCATTTATTTCTACAATTCTATCTTCTAGTTCGCTTATCCTGTCTTCTGCCTCTGTTATTCTACTGTTTGTTCCCTCCAGAGTGTTTCTGATCTCATCTATTGCATTATTCATTGTATATTGACTCTTTTTTATTTCTTCTAAGTCCTTATTAAATCTTTCTTCCATCTTCTCAATCCTTTTCTCCAGGTTATTTATCTGTAACTCCATTTTGCTTTCAAGATTTTGAATCATTTTCACCATCAAAATTTGAAATTCTTTATCAGGTAAATTCCCTATATCTTCTTCTTTTGTTTGTGTTGGTGGGCAATTATCTTGTTCCTTTACTTGCTGGGTATTTCTCTGCCTCTTCATCTTGCTTATATTGCTTTGCTTGGGGTGGCCTTTCCCTCTTCTTGCAGTTTGTGGAGTTCTCTTTATTATGTAGTTTCTTCGCTGTGTGTGGGGTTGGACGGGTGACTTGTCCGGGTTCCCTGGTTAGGGAAGCATGTGTCGGTGTTCTGGTGGGAGGAGCTGGATTTCTTCTCTCTCCTTTAGAAGACAATGGGCTGCTTTTCTGGGAGCCTGATGTCCTCTGCCAGTATTCAGAAGTTGTTTTGTGGACTTTACTCTGCATTCAAATGTTCTTTTGATGAATTTGTGGGGGAGAAAGTGGTCTTGCCATCTTATCCCTCCGCCATCTTGTTCCTTCCTTCCCAGAACACTGGATTCTTATATTCCACTTGGTCGTGGAGTATCTCTTCCCAGCTGCTCCAGCAAGGCGCAGCCGCTGTACCTTACCTTGGACGAGGGGTATCTCCTCAAGGCCGCGCCTCCTGCTTTGAATGTAGATCAGCTCCTCTCGGCCCTCCGGTGCCCAAGCAGCCACCGCCTCCTGGACGTGGTACAGCTCCTCTCGGCCACCGCCCTAACCCTGGGCGCGGGGTAGCTCATCTCAGCCACGATTCTGCACGTGGTCGGTTGCGCCGGAGCCGGGCGTCTCCCGCGTCTGCGCCTGCGCCGCCGGAGCCGGGCGTCTCAGTCCTGTTCCAAGAGAAGCTTTTCTTTAGGGTGTGGACAAGCAATCCAAGAGACACTGCCTAGAAGCAAGACAAGAACAAGAAGCCTCATGGCGAGTTGGGGTCCATCTACTGAGCCCAGGGCATTATCGCGCTGTCCCTGACCAGCCACTTTTCATCTCCGAAGGTACATGCAAGAGCAAGCAGCCTTAAATAAGAGACAGGAAAGTATAGCTTGATATAATATCATCTTAAGGAAAAAAAAAATCTTAAAGGCAAGGACCACATGTTAGTGAGATACAGCTCTTCACTGAAGAGAAAGCATGAAAGGAAGCCTCCCATTAGCTGGGGAACTCTGAGCAAATCACTTTACCTCTCTGAGACTGAAAGCTTTCATCTTAAAAGTAGACACAATAATGCCAGTTATTCAGCAAAATTGTTCTGTTGTCTTCAAGAGAATTATTATGAAGATTAGATACCGTATATAAAAGCATAGAGGATAAACTGGTTGGTTAGATGTAGTTGAAGGTAAACCAACTGATTAATAAAAATGATGAGCATCATTGGGCTGCCAATTTATGAGAGACCTGTGCTAAGCTCTTGGGATAGAAAGATGAACACAATATGGCTCCTGCCCTCCTGTAGCTCTGAATTGACGAGGAAGAAAGAAAAGGCAACAAATACTTTCATCAAAGAACTATTGATGCAGTATGTCACTGGCAAACTGCAGTGAATAAATAAAGAAGCAATCATCTACAGAGATAAGGAATTTTTCAAATGCAAGGGAAGTAGAGAAAGGGGAATGCTTAAATTGGCTCTGGAAGGATGTTCCCAAACAGATGGATAATTTTTTCCAGGCCACAGACGGCACAAAACCCTAGACAAACAGTAGAGCAATTAATGGGAGAAAAGGGCTCCAATGGCTTAAAGCTCAACATTCAGAAAACTAAGATCATGGCATCTGGTCTCATTACTTCATGGAAAATGGATGGGGAAACAGTGGAAACAGTGTCAGACTTTATTTTGGGGGGCTCCAAAATCACTGCAGATGATGATTGCAGCCATGAAATTAAAAGGTGCTTACTCCTTGGAAGGAAAGTTATGACCAACCTAGACAGTATATTAAAAAGCAGAGACATTACTTTGCCAACAAAGGTCCGTCTAGTCAAGGCTATGGTTTTTCCAGTGGTCATGAATGGATGTGAGAGTTGGACGGACTGTGAAGAAAGCTGATCGCCGAAGAATTGATGCTTTTGATGCTGTGGTGCTGGAGAAGACTCTTGAGAGTCCTTGGACTGCAAAGAGGTCCAACCAGTCCATTCTAAAGGAGATCAATCCTGGGTGTTCATTGGAAGGTCTGATGCTAAAGCTGAAACTCCAATACTTTGGCCACCTCATGCGAAGAACTGACTCACTGGAAAAAGACTCTGATGCTCGGAAAGATTGGGGGTGGGAGTAGAAGGAGATGACAGAGAGTGAGATGGCTGGATGACATCACCAACTCGATGGACATGAGTTTGGGTGAACTCCGGGAATTGGTGATGGACAGGGAGGCCTGGCGTGCTGTGATTCATGGGGTTGCAAAGAGTCGGACAGGACTGAGCGACTGAACTGAACTGAACTGTACTTTTCTTCTTGAATTTTGGAATTAACACATTTTACTTTCAGGTCTCAAACAATTTATAGATTTCTCAGAAAGCTTATAGGCCCTAGACACTGTACTTAATATTGATAGAATGGTCCTTCTTATAAGCATGCTCTTGCAATTAATTTTGCATCAACTCAGGCTTCATCGCCCAGCTCTTTGGTCAAACACCAGTTTAAATATAGTAGCAAAGGTATTTTTAAGGTGATATTAACATTTAAATTAATAGACTTTGATTAAAACAAATCACCATCCAAAATGTGGGTGGGCCTCATCCAATCAGTTGAAGGTCTGAAGAGCAAAGATTGAGGTTCTCCCCCCAGAAAGAAATCCTGCCTTAAAGAAACCCTGCTTGAATTTCCCACATTTAGGTTTTGGGTATGAGATTGCAATATCAACTTTTCCCTGAGTTTCCAGCCTGGGGGTCTACTTCTACATGATCAAGTAAGACAATACCTTAAAATAAATGTGTGTGTGTGTGTGTGTGTGTGTGTGTATTCTCTTCCACAGCTTCTGTTTCTCTGGAGAATCCTGGCTGTTACTCATGCCATGGAAGTCTTTTAAATTAATTTAGATATTGCTTAGAAGTGAATAGGTGTTTACCTGCTTGGAGACAACAAGATGTTCTAAATTCATCCATATATTTATTCAAGTTTTTTAAGTATCAGCTATGTGTCAGGTATTGTGGCCAGTGTTGAATAAATAGTAGGGCCAAAGTGGGAATTCCCTGGTGGTCCAAGGGTTAGGATTCTGCACTTCAACTGCAGGGGGCCTGGGTTTGATCCCTGGTCAGGGAACTAAGATCCCGCATCAGTTAAAAGGCCTTAGGGGCAGAGATGGCGCTTCCCTGAAGAAATTCTACCCGTAGACAGTGGCTGCACTCCATGTATGAGTGTTGCAGTGTGCCCTGCAGATTTCTTACCTGCCTAACCAACCCCCATGATCACGTTAACCATTCCCTGCAATAAGCCTCTTCTTATATTATCTCCTAATGCTTTTGTTTCTGTGGCTGAACCCTAAGTAATACATTGAACATGAAACTTGAACAGTCAGAAGTGGGGTGGGGGTAGAGGGCGGGTGCAAGCAGTTTGGGTTTGAACTCAACCTGGCTTATTGGAGAATCAAAGTGTGATTATGTTACCGAGAGTTGGGGTCCAGGTCCTCGCTACTCAAAAGCCAATAAACAGGCCAGGTTGATGGAAAGTTTGATTTCGGATGCTGGCAGCGGGGGTGGGGGAGGACAGATATCTAACCAAAGGTGGACTCCCTCCTCCACCGACAACCGGGGGGCAAGAGCTTTTATAGACTGAGGGAGGGTCTGCTCTGATGATCATCTTCAAGTTGGTCACTGGTGGTCTGACCAGCTTCATCTTGATTGTTTTAAATACAGTTAACCTTCAGTTATAGGGTCAGTTTGTTTCCATTTTTTTAAGGCCAAAAAAAAAACACAAACTGTGGCAGCTTATGTAACTGCTACAATCTGGTCATCATGTAGTTAGCGTCTTCCACCTGGTGGGGGTTTCAGTGTCTATAAGACAGCTCACAGCATATGGCTCAGAATATTATCCATAGCCCTTGAGAAGGAACTAAAGTTCCTTGATTATGCTCAATGAGTACATCATTTGTATTTGGTCTCCTTTGATTGCTACCCTTTTTTCCCACATTTTCTCATTTCTCTGATTAAACTAATAAGTTTTGACTGAGATTTCAACAGACAAAAGGCAGGCAGACATAGGGGGAAGGCTCATAGGGTCCCACTCCGTTTCAAAGAAGAGGAAGAGGAACATGAAATTAAAGAAAAGAGAAGTGGGCAGGGGCTGGATCAAGCCCAGAGATAGGTAATGGAAATAAGTTTGGATTTTAAAAGGAATAAGAAGTAAAAAAATAACTGAATTTGGTTTTTAAAAGGATGATTTTAGCTACAGAAGAATAGCTTAGATGGAAATGTGATTTTAGAGGTCAAGGGTAGAAGGCGCAGACTACAGAGAGAGATTTAGAGATAGTAAATGATGCAAACTTAAGAATGAGATGTACGACCAGCAGAGGTGAAAGTTGCTCAGTCGTGTCCCACTCTTTGTGACCCCATGGACTATACAGTCCACAGAATTCTCCAGGCTAGAATACTGGAGTGGCTAGCCTTTCCCTTCTCCAGGGGATCTTCCCAACCCAGGGATCGAACCCAGGTCTCTCGTATTGCAGGTGGATTCTTTACCAGCTGAGTCACAAGGGAAGCCCAGGACTAGCAGAAGTTGTTGGTCAATTATATATGGACAGGTGAAGAAAACCAAGGATGACTTGAGCTTCTGTCTTGAGCAACTGGGTGAATGGTGAACTCCTTTACTGAGACAGAGATCAAAGGACCAACTTACATTCTTTAGAGAGAAGTGCCTGCGAGCTCAGGTGCTCCAGACGTGTCCAGCTCTTTGGGACCCCACGGACTGCAGCTTGAGGGCTTCTCTGTCCATGGAATTTTTCAGGCAAGAATACTGGAGTGAGTTACCATTTCCTTCTCCAGGGGATCTCTCCATCCCAGGGATTGAACCGGAGCCTCCTGCAAGAAGGGAATGGTTACCCACTCCAGTATTCTGGCCTGGAGAATTCCATGGACAGAGGAGGCTGGCAGGCTACAGTCCATGGGGTCACAAAGAGTCAAGACAGGATTGAGCGACTTTGACTCATCCACTCCTGCATTGGCAGGCAGATTCTTTACCACTGTGCCACCAAAGCTCTGTTCTGGACATTTTAGGTTTCATAAGACCTCGCGGCATCCAGGTCAAGTAGGCATTCGAATAATCAGTTGTGAAGCTTGGCAAGAAGGACAGAATTAGAGATAAACCTGAGAAAGACATCAGGTAGAGGGTACTTAACTTACGGGGGCGGGGAGAGAACCAGCTCACATTGAAAGGGAAAAGGGCCGAGGTTTAGCAGGAGGACCCTTAAGGAACTTAACTGAGAATGAACAGTGGGGCTTAATGAGGTCACAATGACTTGCGTTGGATCTGACTTAACGGCTGTTTTAAATCCGAGTCCACCGATCCTTTAACTGCACTAACAACCCGTTTGCGGCCAAACACCGCCGCCCGACTGCAGGCGGCTCACGCAGAACTGAAACCTACAACCCGAGCCGGCCCTGCCCCCGCCCAGGCGAGCAGCGCCAAGGCTCCGCCTCTTTTCTGTCCTGCCAGGCTCCGCCCCTTCCCCGTCCTGCCAGGCTCCACAATCACCCACAGAGATCATCGCTGTGCCCAGGCGGTTGTGTCGATCCCGCTAGAGACAGGAGCTGAAACCATGGCGGAGAAGACTCAGAAGAGGTGGGTCGCTGTCTGAGAACCTCTCCTATCCTCCCCGCAGGGATGGAATCTGCTCTCGGTCGCCAGTGGTGGGGACTTTGGTGGTGTCTTGTTCCAGGCGCCCGGCCCAGATGGTTCCTAAGGCCCAGACCTGGCGTTCGCGGAGGGAGGAGGCGACGGGCTGGGGTAGCGAGGGCCGGGGAAGGGCCCGGGTCGTGGTCCCTCCGTGGCCTCGCCGGCCCTCAGCCACGCGCGCGCTGTCTCGGGCGGGCCTGCTGGGGATGCAGGGCGTCCCCGTCGCCTGGGACACGGAGGGACCCTCCCCTTTTCCACGGCGCTACGAACCCCTGTAGCTGTCCTGCGTCCCCATCACCCACGGTCCCCCAAACCCTCCCTGTCCGTCGTGGGGGCTCCGTGTATGTGTTCAGTTCAGTTCAGTCGCTCAGTCGTGTCCGACTCTCCGTGACCCCATGAATCGCAGCACGCCAGGCCTCCCTGTCCATCACCAACTCCCGGAGTTCACTCAAACTCATGTCCACAGAGTCGGTGATGCCATCCAGCCATCTCATCCTCTGTCGTCCCCGTCTCCTCCCGCCCTCAATCCCTCCCAGCATCAGAGTCTTTTCCAGTGAGTCACCTCTTCGCTTGAGGTGGTCAAAGTATTGGAGTTTCAGCTTTAGCATCAGTCCCTCCAATGAACACCCAGGATTGATCTCCTTTAGAATGGACTGGTTGGGTCTCCTTGCAGTCCAAGAGACGGACTCAAAGCGGGGCCCGCGCCTGGGCCAAAGCTAGCTGCTTGATAAACGCGTGGGGACGGGCCTCGGGGCTGCTGGACGCTGTCGGTGGAAAGGGACAGCTGGGATGCAAGACAAACTTCAGTTAAACCGTTTCCCAAAGCAGCAAAGTTGAGCACCCTCTGCTGACTCTTAGAAAATGAACACCGAGAAGCCTTGTTTTGGGGGCAGCCATAAATTAACATTTAGGTTTTTCATCCATTTAGGCAGGTAATTGTAATCTTTTGCATAAGCTAAAGAGGAGCAGATATGCTAGGAATATTATGCACAGTGTATAGGAGTGTGCTGTGGAGAGGAGGGTACTGTTGATATTTTATTAGTTAGGACTTCGGCTAAGTCTTCCCTCGCTGCCTGCTCCCCGCTCCGCCCCTTCACTCCTGACTTTTATTATTCCTGCCTCACAAAGGAATATGCTGACTGACACACACCATCTGGAGCGTCTTCCTTGGGCATAAAACTGAAGACAGGGCACTTTTGAGTCTCTTCTGTTCTCACTTGCCCAGTATAAGTTAATTATTAGATAATGCTTTTTTCATTAAAAAAAGAAATCATAGCAAGAGGGAGGCTGAGGGAATGGAAAACTGGGATCGGAAATCATGTGTAAAATGAGCTGTTTTATAGAGGTTAATTTATCTGTCCACAGCTTAATAAGATTGCTTTTTTTACACACACAAACCCACCTGTAGGGAAAAGGATCGGAGAAAAAGTGTTTATCAATGGTGATGTATTTATCACCATTTTCAAGGGCAAAATCATTCAGCTGACACAGGAAACCTGTCCAAAGTGACAGGATGTTTCCAGGAAACTTCCAGCCAAAAAAAAAAAGGGATGATTGATGTTTGTGTTTTAGAGTGTGGCTGAGCACAAACCTTAGCATGGACTATTGCTGTACACTTTTAAGCCCCGCCCCTTTACTATGTAACAGTTGCCCAACTCTTTGTGACCCCATGGACTGTAGCCCGCCAGGCTCCTCTGTCTATGAAATTTTTCAGGCAAGCATACTGGAGTGGGTTGCCATGCCATTTTTGGGGGGGGGGGCGTGGTCTTCCCAACCCACGGATTGCACCTGCTTCTTTTGCATCTCCTGCGTTGGCAGGCAGATTCTTTACCAGCAAACCACCTGGGAAGCCAGGTAACAGTTACTGGGCTCCTGCCATAAGCAGTCAACTGTCAGTGAGCAACCGTTAGCGGTCCTGTTCAGCCATCCGTGGGTGCTGCAGTGGGCCCCCTCCCACAAGCCGCCAGGTGTCAGTGAGAGACAGTTAGTGATCCCCTCAGTCAGCAGAGCGGTGGTTTTCAGGCCTCAGGCAGAGAGTCAGGTAAGAGGCAGATCCTGGGAACAGTTGGGGGCTGTGTCCTGCAGGGCTTCAGAGCCCTGGCCAAGGCCTCCCACTGGCCAGGCTCAGGTCTTGAGTGGCTGCAAACCTCCCCCCCATCCCTGTGTCTGCAGCGTAATGGCAGTGGCGTCTGCATAGGATGCAGTCTGCAGGACCCAGCCCCTGCCCTAAGGGTGGCTTGAGAAGCCTGAGAGTCATTGGGGTCCCAGGCACCTGTGTCCCTCAGCGATGATGGCTAGGCAGGGTCTGGGGACGGATGGATATCTGATGGATATCTGCCTCCTCTTATCCAGGACCTGGACTTTGGAGGGTGACAGTTGTGTCTTGGGACCTGGGCCTTTCTTGTCAGAACAGAGAATAACATTTGTATGGTAGAGATTTACAGGAACATCGTTACCTGACTGTGAACTAACCTCAAGAACAAAGGATCTGACACCAGGATGTTTGCAACAACTGACCATGCCCCCACCCCAGTTCCTAGAAAAGGGCTTTGCTAAAGGCTTTCAGGAAGTTTGGGGGTTTTAAGGCATAAGCCACCCATCTCCTTACCTGGCTCTGCAGTAAACCTTTCTCTGCTCCAAACTGATGTTTTAGTATTGTTTGGCCTCACTGTGAGTTACATGGATTTGTGTTCCGAAAATATGAGGACAGTGATGTCCCGGGAATGAACTTTGCTTCAAGAAATTTCAAGGCCCTGGGCTTCAATTTCCTCATCTAGAAAATGAGAGGTTTGGAGCATTTTCTATTTTCTACTCCGTGTCCCTGAAGTTTTTCCTTCTCCTATTCAATAGAAAGGTTATATATTTTCTGTGATTTCAGCAGACAAGTGACATGTAGTAACCCAGATGGATCATTTTTAAATTGTATTAATTTGTGCCTTGTAGAGAGGCAGTACCTGTCAAAATGATGGAGACAGACGTAGCTGTGTCTCCTCTGGACTTTTCTTAAAGATAGACTTAAGGATTAGAAGTTTTTTATTTTATCAAAGCTTATTTATTTTTGGCTATTCTGGGTCTTCATTGCTGTGTGGGGACTTTCTCCAGTTGCAGTGAGTGTGGGTTACTCATTGCGGCGGCTTCTCTTGTTGCAGAGCATGGGCTCTAGGCTGGGTGGTTGTGGTGCACAGGCTTAATTGCCCCATGGCACGTGGAACCTTTTAATTTCAGAGATGCTTGCTCCTTGGGAGGAAAGCTATGACAAACCTAGACAGCATATTAAAGAGCAGAGATACCACTTTGTCAACAAAGGTCTGTATAGCCAAGGCTACGGTTTTTCCAGTGGTCATGTATGGATGTGGGAGTTGGACCATAGAGAAGGCTGAGCACCAAAGAATTGATGTTTTCAAACTGTGGTGCTGGGCAAGACTCTTCAGAGTCCCTTGAACCCCACGGAGATCAAAAACCAGTCACTCCTAAAGGAAATCAACCCTGAATATTCATTGAAGGACTGAAGCTGAAGCTCCAGTACTTTGGCCACCTGAGGCAAAGAACCGATTCATTGGCAAAGAGCCTGTGCTGGGAAAGATTGAGGACAAGAAGAGAGGGGGTGACAGAGGGTGAGATGGTTGGATGGCATCACTGACTCAGTGGACATGTGTTTGAGCAAACTCTGGGAGATAGTGAAGGACAGGGGAGCCTGGCATGCTGCAGTCCTTGGGGTCTAAGACTAGGACACAACTTAATGAATTAACGACAACGATGTGGAATCTTCCCTGACCAGTTATCGAACCCATGTCCCCTGCATTGGCAGCCAGATTCTTAGCCACTGGACCACCAGGGAAGTTCTGATGGATATTCTTTTTACTTAGAGCTTTAAAAATACTTTGTGATAGGAAGATTTGTTCACTTAAATTTATAGAAGAAAAATCCGTACATGTCTTTTTTAAGTTTTCCACATCAGTATAGAAGTGGTGATTTTTTAAAATATTTATTTTTGGTGTTACTCTGCATTTATGTTAGGGAATATTTGGGTGGATTCTGGAATATGAATGATGGAGAAACATGTTAAAAAGTGTGTACTCTGCTGACTCGCAGCTATATTTCTCGTCTAGCATGCTCTCATAGCCCCAGATCTAGATATACTGGGTCTTTCTTCATGGGTACCTCAAATTGACTTCATCTAAAATTTAACCAAATAACTTCCATTTTTCATTTTCTTACTTTTCTATGTACTGATGTTTTTCAAATCTTCCAACAGATATGTCAAATGCCTCCTAACTTTTTTCCCAAGTGCTCGTCACATAATCTTTCAGTTTTTTTTTTTTCTTTTTTCCTAGAAATCTTCCCTTTGAAGTCCTCTGTCTTTGCGCTCTAAGACCAATGCGCAGCAATTACCCTAAGTTCCCCTCTGTCCTTGTATGCTGCTGCTGCTAAGTCACTTCAGTCGTGTCCGACTCTTAGCGACCCCATGGACTGCAGCCCACCAGGCTCCTCTGTCCATGGGATTTCCCAGGCAAGAATACTAGAGTGGGGTGCCACTGCCTTCTCCCCTTGTATGCTGCTGCTGCTAAGTCACTTCAGTCGTGTCCGACTCTGTGTGACCCCATAGACGGAAGACCACCAGGCTGCCCCATCCCTGGGATTCTCCAGGCAAGAACACTGGAGTGGGTTGCCATTTCCTTCTCCAGTGTGTGAAAGTGAAAAGTGAAAGTGAAGTCTCTCAGTTGTGTCCAACCCTTAGCGACCCCACGGACTGCAGCCTACCAGGCTCCTCCATCCATGGGATTTTCTAGGCAAGAGTACTGGAGTGGCGTATGCTAGAGCCTCTGATTCTAATCCCTGGCTTCAATTTTTTTGACTTAACAATGTAGCTTGGAGATCATCCCAACTCTTCACACACAGGATTATTCCTTCTTTTTTATGCTGTATATTAGTTCATACTATACCATAATGTATTAACCAGGTCCCTACTAATGAATACCTAGGTTGTTTTGAGCTTTTTGCTACTTAAAAACAATGTTGGTATTAAAAGAGTCCAATGCCTCTTTTCCTCTCAAGCATTTTAAGAACACATGATAAATGATTTTAGCTTGATGGATGGTGTACCATCTGAGAAGTTTATAGTATATTAAATCTTACAGTTTACTTTTCACTTTTCCATCAGTTTGTTTTAACCTATCATTGCAGTGCCAGGATAGCTCCTATAACAGTATTTTTAAATCTTACGCACAACGCATGTTACTTTGTTCTTCCTGCAGTGTGAAGATCGCACCTGGAGCAGTTGTGTGTGTGGAGAGCGAAATCAGAGGTGATGTCACTATAGGTGAGAAAATATCCCGTCAGTGTTGTCTCTCAAGAATTGGTGTTATTTAGTTCATATCAATGCTTTACAGTTCATTAGGTATTATTTTCTATGTTTGACTGAGGTCCTCATTTTATTGACAAAGCAGTGTATTTCTCTAAGCGTTTAATATTTCTCAAATAATTTAGTGTGATGGAATCTATGTTTAAACTCCCATCTGATGAACTAACAAGGCAGTATAATAAAGTAATTTATTTGAGAGACATCTGCTGTGTACCTGCTATGTGCCAGGCCCTATGCTCACACCTGTGCTTGCACTCTGGACCCAGCAGTGAATGTCGCAGAGCTTACATTCTTCTAAGAGTGTAAACCACAGAGTCTGATGGACTTGGGGTCAGCATCCTTGCTCTTTGTCTGCTGGATTACCTCAGGCATATCACGTAGTCTCTCTCATTTTCCCCTTCTGTGTAATTGTGTGTATCAGAATTAGGGTCAGCAGCTTGTAGTGGTGGCTTAACACACAGATGTTTACTCTCCTGTATAAAAAGCCTAAGGGTAGGCAGTTCACGTCCTGTCAGTTGATTGTCCAGGAGCTCTGGCCTCACAGGCCAGGATGTGATGGCTGGAGCACCAAGAGGGTCTTAGGTAAGAAAGGAGAGGAGTGGAGACAAAAGGGTGCACCTCCCAGTGGAGTCAGCTCCCCTCAAATAGTCTTCCTGAAGGTTCCACAAAACTCTTTGCCTTGGGCCTGGTCTCACGGACACGTCTAGCTAAGAGAATGCTGGGAGACGTAGTCTGAACCGGACACATTGCAGCCCCCATACTGGGTTCTCCTAATAGAAAAAGGGAAGAATGGATATTCAGTGGCAGCAGCTTTTGTCACACATGCAAAATAAGAGTGCCTTCCTCAAAGCTTTTTTTTTTTTCTCAAAGCTTTTTGAAGGATTAAATAAGAAAATATTTATGAAAGTCATTGCCCAATACCTGACATTCAGTAAGCACTCAATAAATGTTGGCTAGCTGCGCTGTAAAGTCAGTGTAGCCTTGCTTTATAGGTTAGGTCCAGCATTTAAACGAAATGAATAATTTAACATGTGGTAGCATGGGCTTCCCTGGTGGCTCAGTGGTAAGGAATGGGTTCAGCCCCTGCGTGGGGAAGGTCCCCTGGAGAAGGAAATGGCAACCCTTTCCAGTATTCTTGCCTGGGAAATCCATGAACAGAGGAGCCTGGTGGGCTGCAGTCTGTAGGGTCACAAAAGAGTTGGACACGACTTAGTGACTAAACAGCAACTTGCTTATATGAGCATGATTGAGGTCCCCCAAGTGCGCATTTTAGCCACTAGATCTTTTCCATACGTTTTCATTGCATGTGGTGCCCGATAGCTTTATTAAGATGAGTACATGTTTACTAGTCACTGGGTGTTACCAGAGTAGAGCTTTCAGGAAACTAAGTACACTTTCAGAGAGAAAATGTGCCTTGTTCCCTTACACTGACAGTAACTGCAAAAGAAAAAAAACATTTTCTGTAATTTTAGTAAAGCTGAAACTCCAATACTTTGGCTACCTTATGCGATGAGTTGACTCACTAGAAACGACTCTGATGCTGGGAGGGATTGGGGGTGGGAGGAGACAGGGACGACAGAGGATGAGATGGCTGGATGGCATCACTGACTCGATGGGCATGAGTTTGAGTGAACTCCGGGAGTTGGTGATGGACAGGGAGGCCTGGCGTGCTGTGATTCATGGGGTCGCAAGGAGTCGGATACGACTGAGTGACTGAACTGAACTGAACTGAAGCCTCCAGCCACGTCAGGATCGTGTCTTATAAAAATAATTACGATTGTGCCAGTATTATGGAGCATCATTAGGGATTTGCCCAGGTTGGATCTAATTAATTATTTTAAATTGACAGAATTTCAACGTTTAGAAGGTGACTCTTTCTTTTCAGTCCTGTATTAACTTTGTTAACTTTTAAACCACCTGCAAACTTTTTATGAGGAGAAATTAGCCACATGTTTCTGTTGCTCTGCATTTTTATTCTGGTATTTTTATGGTTTTCATCATGATTCGAGGGATAACACCTAATATTAATTCACAGGGTATTCTATAAATAGAAGGAAAGTAAGACTAAAATAATGATATTTCCCTCTGATTTCTGCTTCCTCCCTGCTTTAACCAATGTGTTCAGTATCTACTAGGTAGTATCTACGCAGATGGTACGGATATCTCTGCAGGCATGTGTGCACACACAGGGATACATATATGTCTGTGTGTGTGTTTCAGATTTGGAATAACAGGTCCTGTCCTTCCCTAGACAAGCAGTGACGGCTTTATCCTGGGAAAAGGAGAGCTGGACCACTGTGTAGGCCTGGGGCCTGGGATTTCAGGAATCAGCGCCCACTTTACTGTTCCCCCTCTGTCTTCCACGTCTGGGTGCTCTTCCCTCTTCTTTATCCCTCTCCTCCTCCTGCCTTCCTTGAACGTTGAAACTATGTAAAGAAATGTGGTATTCAAATCTGCTTTCCATATAAGCTGATCACCGGCTGATCAGGCACCGCTCTGGTGGTTAAAATATAAAATGATTGTTCAGCACAGATTTTCAGTGATGGATTGTTGCATAAGAAATGATAATATATTTTTTAAGCTAGTGATTTTTAATTTCATCATTGAATGGATCTAAGTTAATATTTTGTTGGGATTATTTTTGACCCAGGTTTTTAAAACCAGAGAATTTGCTCACTTTACAGAAACACCTCAATGTTCAAAACGAAGGAAAAGATTCGGAGTGATACAGTTACCCCGTGTTCCGTAGTTCCTGCCTCATGTTCATTGTGCCTGTTTCATATTCTTAATTTTATATATAAATATGGAAATTTTGGAGAACTGATACTTAGTCATTTCTATCACTTTTGTATTTGGTGTAAAATAATCTCTAATCTTTTTGTACTTTTAATTCCTTTTTCTGATGTAATATCTCAGATTTAAAAAAGCTCTTGGTAGATATAAACTTAAAGCAGAGAGTAGAGATAAGTTACCTGGTTAAAACTTACTCTCCCTACCATGTTTTCTTTTTCCTTCTTTTTTTGGGGGAAGAGTGTGGAATTTTCTTAGGGAAATTTTTATTTTTTTTAAAAATTTTATTGACGTATAGTTGATTTATAATGTGTGTTGTTCGTTTCTGCTGTACAGCACAATGAATCAGTTATACATGTACACATACCCCCCATTTTTTTAAAGTCTTTTCCTTTATAGGTCATTACAGAGTACTGAGTAGAGTTTCCTGTGCTATACAGCAGGTCCTTACTAGTTATCTATTTTATATATAATTGTGTGTAAATATCAATCCTAATCTCCCAATTTATCCCTCCCTCCCTTCCTCCCTGGTGACCATGTTTGTTTTCTATATCTGTGACTCCATTTCTGTTTTGTAAATAAGTTCATTTTTTTAGATCCCACGTATCATATCATATGATATTTGTCTTTCTCTGACTCACTTCGCATACTATGATAATCTCTAGGTCCATCCATGTTGCTGCGAATGGCCTTATTTCATTCTTTATGATGGCTGAGTAATATTCCATTATGTATGTGTGTCATATCTTCTTTATCCATTCCTTTGTCAATGGGCTGTTGTTTTTCAACTTATGGCTGGTTTTGTTTTTGCTTAGTTTATCAGAATAACCAATATAAGTCTTCCCCTGTTACAGTATAGATTTGGAGATTTCACGATGTTTCACATAACTTTCCATCCCCTCATCAGTTTTACCTTGCTATGTTTCAGTTAGTAGAACTTTAAATTTTCTGTTTTCCTAGAAAATCAAGTATTTGGTTTATCAAAGAAACTAGTCTAAAGCTTTGAAGTGTAGTCCTTAACCAGAAACCCTATGTCTGTGGCGCTGTTGGAACCTGACCCCTTTCATTAGAGTCTGCTAGGAAGCAGACCTTGGGAAAAATAACAGTTCTCTCGTTAATTATAATTTGGGTAAATAAGGTTTCATCTTATTTACTGTCAAGCCTGCTTTTTTTTCTTTTTAAGCCTGCTTTTAATTAGACTGCCTTGATTCATGGCTTTTACATTATTTTTGAAAATTTTGTTTTAAGAGCTGAAACACGTTTTAGAAAGGTATGCCTGTGCACAGCCATGCAGTCCTGTTGCAGCGTGAAGGCAGGCCTCTGGGATTAGGACAACACCTGGGGACTCGTGGTGTGAAGCCAGGACTCCTGCAGTGACGGAGCTTTGTGGTGGAAGCACTTTGTCTCACTTTGCTCTTCTTCCCATTAGAGTTTTTAATACAGATCAAAAGCTTCCCTTTTATTGTGGAAATTTTTTTAAATTGAGGTAACATTGGTTTATAATATTACATAAGTTTCATATGTACAACATTATATGGAAATCTTTTTCAATAAGGCAAAACAGTGGCTTTGACTTGAGAAATTCACTGAATATAAAACAGTTGTTAAAAGTACTTCGTCTTATAGGTCAAAGGAATTGTTTTCATTTCCAAGAGACCTTGTGGCTTTTGGAACTATTTATTGACATATGAAAATGTCCACAAAGATTGCTTTCTGTGGCAAAGATAGACAGGAAAAATACCCTTTACTAACTGAAGGGAATAGAAATATGATGCAAGGAATGTCTTTCTGGCTAGGTTGCATCAAGCCCAGCCAACCATTTAGAAAAATAAGCCAGTAAGGCACATTTATCCAACTCTAGACACATTTATCCAAACAAGGAGATAAGCCAAATAGGGTTTCAGCACATTTGGTAAGAAAATACACAAACTACCCTGCCAGAAAGAGCTCCAAGAAAGTTCACGACAGCCTTTTAACAAAAACTTTCCATGGTGACAGATTTTTATTTTTAAAGCATTTTAACACCAAGACCCTTCAACTTGGTTTGAATTCAGACCCATCCTAGGTGAAAGTGCCACTTGCATGCCGAAAAGTATGGAGCAGACTGTGCTCACATTTCAGCGTGCGGGTGCTGCCTGTGTCTTGCACTAGTTCTGGGCTATCAGGCTTTCTGGTGCCAGCCTCCAGCTCTGTGCAGAGACAAAGCACCTGGTCAGAAGTTTCCTTTAAGAAGTTCACCAAACTTAAGTCTTAGCAGTCATGTATACTGCAGTTCATGTTTAAAAACTAACCTCTCTAGTCTCTGCCCCCAAAAGCCCTTCAAGAGGTTAAGGGGAGTTATTTAGTAGTGCTTTTTCACCCATGACCTTGTTGTTTCTTCACAATTCAGAGTAGATCTCATTGCCAACATTCATTGGCTCATGGAGAAAGCAAGGGAGTTCCAGAAAAATATATACATCTGCTTCATTGACTATGCTAAAGCCTTTGGCCATGTGGATCACAACAAACTATGGAAAATTCTTAAGAGACCGGAGACCAGATCACCTTACCTGTCTCCTGAGAAACCTGTATGTGGGTCAGGAAGCAACAGTTAGAACTGGACATTTAACAGCGGACTGGTTCCAAATTGGGAAAGGAGTACGTCAAGGCTGTATACTGTCACCCCGCTTATTTAACTTCTATGCGGAGTACATCATGCGAAATGCCGGGCTGGATGAAGCACAAGCTGGAATCAGGTTTGCTGGGAGAAATATCAGCAACCTTAGATATGTAGATGATACCACTCTATTGGCAGAAAGTGAAGAAGAGAGAGCGAGCCTGTTGTTGAGAGTGAAAGAGGAGAGTGAAGAAGCTGGCCTGAAACTTAACATTAAAAAAACTAAGATCACGGCATCTGGTACCATCACTTCATGGCAAATAGAAAGGGAGAAAGTGGAAGCAGTGATAGATTTTATTTCTTTGGGCTCCAAAATCAGTGCAGACAGTGACTGCAGCCATGAAATTAAAAGACGCTTGCTCCTTGGAAGAAAAGCTATGATAAAGCTAAACAGTGTATTAAGAATTAGAGACATCACTTTGCTGACAAAGGTCCATATAGTCAAAACTATGGTTTTTCCAGTTGTCATACAGATGTGAGTTGGACCATGAGGCTAAGTGCTGAAGATTTGATGCTTTTGAACTGTGGTGCTAGAGAAGACTCCTGAGAATCCCTTGGACAGCAGGGAGATCAAACCTGTCAATCCTAAAGGAGATCCACCCTGAATATTCACTGGAGGACTGATGCTGAGGCTGAAGCTCTAATACTTTGTCCACCTGATGAGAAAAGCTGACTCATTGGAAAAGACGGTGATGCTGGGAAAGATTGAAGGCAAAAGGATAAGGGAGTGGCAGAGGATGAGATGGTTAGATGGCATCACCGACTCAATGGATATGAGTTTGAGCAAACTCCAGAAGATAGCGAAGGACAGAGGAGTGTGGCATCCTGCAGTGCGTGGGGTCACTAAGAGTTGGACACGCCTTAGGGACTGAACGACAGTCACCTTTCAAGTCACTTCACAACTCCAGGACTTGTAGTTTGGCAGGGTGACCACCAGGTGGAGGTGTTGTCTTAAACAGGTCTCGTGGAATCTGCTCACTGGTCTCCTGTAATGCTTTCTATCTCAGGGAAGGCCCTGAGACTTAAAACCAGTTTTCCAGTTATTTACTAACACTCTTGTTAAGAATGATGAGAAATAATAATAATAAAATACCTAGCTAACATACCGCCAACATTATTTTTAAAAGGGAAAAAATGAAAATATCAGTTGTTTTCAAACCTGTACTTTAGAGGAACTTTTAAAGAAGCATAGGTCCCAGCGGAACCTTTGTCTTATCAGCCTTTTCTCACGCAGCTTTTTGCAAGACTGCTTGTTATCAAAAGCTGCAGCCTGAGGACCCGCAGAATATCTCGTGCCCCTGGGTACTAATCTAGCTGTGGTAAAGGATCTGCTTCCTCCTGTCAGATTTTTAAGGCCAGTATGGAAAATTTTTATTAATCTTTTTCACTGTCTTACAGTAAAGTGAAGAATTTCTTCCCTGATTAAAAGGAGATTTCACCCTGTTACCTGAGTATCAGGGGAATAAAGCAGTCCCTTTTCTTCTGTTTCTCAGAGCAGAAAGAGTTATTTTGTTTAGTGTGATAAAGTTCTTAGCTCTTAGAGTCAGATAGTGATGAACCTCCCATTTTGAAGAACTATGGGCCAGACCCCATGATCTCCTTTCCAAATATAATCCACACTTCAACCTGGCGAGATAGGCTATCATAGACTTTATCTTTTTATAGATGAGAAAACTAAGGCATTTGAGAGGCTGAGCACACAGCCTTTAAGTGATAAAGACCAGAGCCTGGACTTTCTAGACAAGGGATGTGGTTGCTGGCTGGGGCTTTAATTATAAAGAACCGAAAATAGAAAGATCGTGTCCCTTTATCATAGAATATCTTGACATAAAATATAAATCTGGTATTGTGCAAACCACAGCTTTAAATTGCTTCACACAGCTGGAAGGACCTATAAGAAATTTCTCATTTCAAAGGAATCCAGTGTTTGTTTCAGCATTGTTTTAGCACCTCTCCCCAGAAGTGATAATTCTTCTAAATGCCTATTATTAAAAGATTGGTTAAATAAATCATGGTATGTTAATATAATATGAAATAATATTCAACAATTTATGTGGAAAAAAATCACCATAACTTTTTAGGTGAAAAAGCAAGGTGCAGAATAAGAGAATAAGTACCATTCCTTAGTTTTTGAAATTCATATTTTAGTATGTAAAATTCATATTTTTTCTCCTTCAAGTTGAACTTATCTTCTAACTTTCTAGGGAAATAAATTTTATATAGTCATATTTACAGATTTTAAATATACACTAGTACTTAAGTCTGGAGTAATACTCCAAACTTTTAAGAATAGTTACCTCCAGGGAATGAGATCAGCAGGAGGAGACAGGATCTTTCACTTTTGACTTTGATTGAGTTTTTTGGGGTGAGCAGGTATTCCTTTTATAATTATGTGTATGTGTGTGTATATATTTATGATTATGTGTGTGTATATTTATATGTACATGTATATTTATAATTATATGTATGGGTGTATATTTATAATTATGTATGTGTGTATATTTATAATTATGTGTATGTACGTGTGTATATTTATAATTATGTGTGTGTGTGTGTATGTTTATGATTATGTGTATGTGTGTATATTTTTTAACCAAAGGAAAAAGGCACCTGTGGTCACAGTCATGGCCACCTTGAGAAGCTTCCCAGGGATCTGAGTGACCCCTTCTTCTATTCTGAAATCTCCTATCCTAAGCAGGAGCATTTGCCAGGAAAGTTTTACTTTAGCAACTGAGGATTTAGGGAGCTAGAGGTGACACAAATAACAAAGCCACCCTCTGTGTGTCCCCTGACCCCACACCCCATGTTGGGCCCCACCCTCTGTATAAGTCCCCAGCTCTTCATTGTTAGGGAAAAAAATAAGCTGTCCTGAGAGTCTTTCCAATTCTCTGGGCACCAGGAACACCTCCTTATTTATTTTAATACATTTTTGACTGAGCGTGTTAAGTCTTCCCGATTTCAAGACAAACAAAGCTCCAGAGGGCAAAAGCAGCACCCGTTCCTTTTGTTCCCTATAACATACAGCCTTGCTTCTTGCCTGTCACTAGCAGATAGTGATTGTTGGATAAATTCACAGTTTATTAGTACAGCTTATTGAAACAATTGAGTACTGAATTTCATGGACAGCCTCCCTCCCTGCCTTGTGTCAGCGCTGCTGCCCACCTGTCCTGCTTTCGGAGTCAGCTGCGTCCTGTACAAAGCAAAAACTTCCTGTCCCCTTGTGTACAGCTAAGGATGGCCTTGACCTGGGTTGCTGGGGCAGGTTGGGAGGGAGTGCCTGCAGTGAGGGAATGTTTTCTCCTCAGTGGCTTCATTATCACCCAAATGCTAGGCCTTTGGGTAAATCAAGCGGAGGAAGGGAATGGTACAGTCTAGAACCGTCGGCCTTGTTTAGGCTGTGCAGGGCCTCCTCCACCCCGGTGGGGAAGGGATGCGATGGGGGCCCTTCCTGCCCCTCAGCCTAAGGCTGGAGTCACTGCCTCAGCTCTCCCACTGCCAGAGTCCAGTAACCACGCTTGGCTCCTTCCTCTGCCTCCCTTTCTCCTTTTCAGCTGGTTAAAATCATATCCTCAACCAGACATCAAGGGCTCAGCCTTCTTCCACTGAGTAGGCTTATAATAAGGATGGTGACAAAGTAACAAAGGTCAGGTTAGTCTCCATGTTTTCTAACTCTCATTCCACCCGTATTTCATCATGTTCCCTTAATCAAAGGACTAATCCTGTAATACACCAGCATGAGAAAGTGTTATGTGGTTCACCAGCATAAGCAAGTACCAGTATTGTAAGCAACGAGAGCCTTCCCTTTATGAGGGAAGAGAAGGAAAGGAATTAATTTTTATTGCCAACTCCGTGCCAAAATATCGTTGTCTACGAATAGTGTTTCATCTAATTCTTAAAACAACCCTGCAGGACTGGTATTAGCACCACCCCCATTTCACCACTGAGATAACAGACCTCACAACAGAGGGTGAGCCGGGACTGTCCGGCTCTGAAGCCCTGTGCTGTCTCCCCACTCCTGGGCTGGAGATTTGGCCCAAACTACAGTGGTAACGTGCCCCGTGGGGTCCCTGTACCTGCTTTAGGAAACGTTCCTCCCAGCACCCTCCTTGGAAGCTCCGCCTCCACAAGTAATTTCTTTTCCATCCGTTTAACAGGACCCAGGACAGTGATCCACCCTAAAGCGCGAATCATCGCAGAAGCCGGTCCAATAGTGATCGGCGAAGGTAACCTGATAGAGGAGCAGGCGCTCATCATAAATGCGTGAGTAGCACCCTTAGGCATGCTCTGAACGCGCTGCCGCAGAGAGAGTCTCCACTCATGTCAGCCATCTCATCTCCGGGGACCGTTTACAGCTGACATCTGGAAAGCCCACTCTCTAAGAACCAGGAAGACACTAAGGATCTTTTTCACAACACAAGTAGTTAGTAAGCGAGGACGCCACAGACCAGAGGGGTAGAGAGACTTGTCCAAGGTGAAGCAGCTGGTAGGTGGATGACTAGAATCTCCGACTCTGGGTCTGGTCATCTTCCTGCACATGTGCCAGCCTCTTCTGTTCCTTAAGGAGATGTTTCCTGAGGACACCCCCAGTGTCCCTGTGCTGTGCTCTCAGCCTCGAATTGTCTTTTGATTGGATGTCTTGATTCTGACTGCCATGTTGTTACTCATACCAGGACATATGAACTTCAGTCTGATGTATATTTTTGTATGCCTTGTGGGGATAGTACTCAGAATTATATTTGAAAACCTGGAGGTCCTAGAGGCAATTTTTCAATTTTAAAGATTAAAAAAATTATAAGCTATTAGAACATGTATGATCTTAGTGAACTAGACTGTAATACCTATGAAATTTTTACAAGCATCTGTAAAGCTAGATAAAATTTTGGCAGGAAATTCAAGCTTATACCTAATTTATAACAACAGTGTATGGAATTTGTAGTAAAGACCTTGGGAAAATATTTAACTGTGATAAAGAGATTAATTAATGCTTACTTAGGCTTTGGGAGTTTCTTACTATATTAAGCAGTGTCTTTTTAAAATATATTTTGGCACCTTTAGTGTAAGTCAATTAACATTAGCTATATTCTGCAGTAACTCAGCTGTCAGAGATAAAGCACAATTTTAAAATGGCTTCCTTCTCTTAGACTGCAAACATTTTTTTGTTACAAATGTTTCACCTAACCACATAACAGCATAAAATGATTATTTTACTTGAATATCTGTTTACATTTCACATTTTTGAATGGTTATTAGGAATGGAAAATTTTCAAGTTAGGCATGATTTTGATTCCAATTTAACAAGCTGAAAGTCCCAGCCAGCTTCTTTTCTACCTTGTCCTGGGAAAGGTCCCTTGGGCTTTGAGTTTAAAAAATAAACAAAGGAAGACTGACCTTCTATACACACCTGTGATTTCTTTACATTTCAGTAGTTCTTTTTCAATTCAGAATCAAGTCTTCTCCAGCACAGAGGATAAGTAATTCACTTAGATTAAGAAATTATTTAACGTCATTACATATATCAAGCTTGACAGAGGTACAGTTGAGAGAATGAACCCAAATTCTTAACAGGAGAATTGCTTATTGCATTATTGACTTTATGATAATTTCTCTCTTCTTTTTATAGTCACCCGGATAATATCACTCCTGATGCAGAAGATCCAGAACCCAAACCTATGATCATTGGCACCAATAATGTGTTTGAAGTTGGCTGTTGTATCCTTTGCAATAATTTAAGAGGAATCATTCCCAACTGTCTTTCAGTACCCAATCTCCTCTGTAGAAATTGTCGTAATTTATCTATCAAATATTATATATATATGTGTGTATATATATATATACTCACATACACTTTATATATAATCGATCATTTAATTATATATGTGACATATGTTATGTATATATATAAATAAATGTATGAATTATATTTTTAGGACGAGGCCATCCATCTCTTGAAAAGACTTATTTACAGTATATCAGAGAGAATTATTGCCTCTCTCTCACTGAGTAACCTCAGCGAGGAAAGGAAGAACACTGTTTTCAGGTGTGCATGCGTGCACACACACTCACCCCTAGGAGCCATCTTGCTTGTGTTGCTGCATCTTGTCCGCGGGTTCAGTGCCTGAGAGGCAGTGGGCATGAAGCAGAGTAATCTTGGCGTCAATCCTGATTTAAGCACCACAGCTCTGTCCATTTGTGATTCCTGTATGGTTTTAAAAGGTTGACAGTGTGTTGTTGTCTGATACAAGGAAATGGTGGATGGGCTGGAAGTATTTCATTCTTAGATGTTCTTCTCCTGAGTGTTACCTGTGCTTTTGCTGATTTCAGGCTCTAAAAAGAGTAAAATCTTTTCATAATGTGAGTAAAATCTTTTCATAGTGTGAGTAAAACATTATTTTATAAGAGAAACTGTTAATACTTCAAGGAAAAAAATCTAAAGGTATAACAGTAGCAAAATATTTAAATGAATTAAGCTTCAGTTATAAGATAGACCATTAGAACCATTGAGGAGTCACTTAAAATTATGTTTTTAAAGATTCTGATGATATGGAATAAGGCTTGCAAAGGTAGGTGAACTGAATAAAGCAAGCTACAAGCGGTTATACAGTTTGATTTCAAGTTATATATAAAGGGAATTATATATCTTTACATAAAGATATGTCCAGCTGTTAACAGTGCTACCCTTATGTGATTGGGTGTTAGTTTTAATTTTCTTAATTATGAAAATATGTTTCTTAAAACAATTATGAAAATACTCATAAAATTGGGGTATAAGGTGCTCATTTCTTTAAAAATATAGAAGTCGTTTATTTATACTTCGAGACTTCAAGATATTTCTGTTTAAAGAATTAAACTTTATTTGCTGACTGCCCTGGGCAGGGAGTTCTGGTCAGCCCAGCCTGCGGGGCCCTCCCAGACCTCTCTCTGCTCCACTGCAGGATGAGGACAGTGAGTCAGAAAGAAAAAAGATGAACATGTTCACCATGTGTACTTAACTCTGGCTTACAGATTGCCAAGCCATGAAAATAGGAGATAATAATGTTATTGAGTCAAAAGGTAAGCTGTGTTTGGAACTATATTGTGAGCAGTGATTCCCTCCTTTCTCTCTGTGGTATTCTGGAAAACAGCCTATGTGCAAACCACGACGAAGCCATGTGCTTAGAAGGACCGCAGGCATGGTTGAAAGCGGGCTCACATAGTCGTGAGACGAATTCTTCGCCTTTAAGGAACCTAATCTAATCATGTTTTTTATCCATTAAATTAAACTTCTAGCTGTGTATGTTTAAATCAGAATTAAACCTTCAGGTGAAAGATTTGAAAAAGATTTCTACTAAAAACTAGTGTCGATGGTAATTTAGTTGATTCATGTTGTTGTCAAATTAAAGGAAAAAAACCAGTTTCTCTAGTAGTTTGCTTTCTTTAATTTCAGGACTGCTTTTTCCTAGCCCATTAGAAACAAATGTAAGCTACGTGTCATAGGAGGGGCTAGGCAGGGGGTCTCCTGAGTTGCCACCACTGCTGGGAAGTGACTCCAAGAGCTTGTCCAGAAAGAACCGGAATGATAAGACTTCTTTGTCTGTTTTTCTAAGTAATGTTATCTATTTAATAGAACAAATACAGTTGTTTTATTCATTTTTAAAATTTTTATTTATTTTTGGCTGTGCTGGGTCTTGTTGCTTCGAGGGTTTTTCTCGAGTTGAGGTACACGGGCTTCTCACTGCAGTGACTTCTCTTGCTGGGCACAGGCCCTAGGGCGCCTGGGCTCAGTAGTTGCAACTCGCGGGCTCTAGAGCACAGGCTCGATAGTTGTGGGGCGTGGACTGAGTCGTTTTGCAGCATGTGGGGTCTTCCCAGATCAGCGATGAAACTCAAGTTTCCTACATTGGCAGGTGGATTCTTTACCACTGAGCCACCAGGGAAGCCCAAGACCTCTTTATTTTTTTTTAATTAATTTATTTTAATTGGAGGCTAGTTACTTTACAACATTGTGGTGGTTTCTGCCATACGTCGCCATGAATCAGCCATGGGTGCACGTGTCCCCCCATTCTGAACCCCCCACACCTCTCTCCCTACCGGCTTTAAGTGCCCTGCTTCATATAATGAACTTGCACTAGCCAAGACCTCTTTAGAATAGTGCCTTTCCTTTCTTAGTCTTGAATGGCATGAAAGAAGAGCTTTTTTTTTAAATAATTAGACTTTTTGTTAACCTGCTTAATGGTTTTTATTTAATTTGGATTACCAGTTATGATGATGATGAGTATCACTGTCATTTTCTATTTATTGTATACTTCCCGTGTGTCAGACCTGTGCTTGACACTTGACATTTATTATCTCATTTATTCTTTACAGCACATTGTGAAGTAGGATGGGCTCCATTTTAGAGATAAACTCACTGAGAGCATTTACAGGTCACACAGATCAGAACAGAGCTCTCTTTTGAATCCGCTTAACACTAGCCTGGTTCGTGCCTCTCTGCTGTACAACTCTGGACTGAAGTACTTCTTTTAATATGTTTCTTAAGGACAGTTTGTATTTTTATGCTTGCATCGTCATAGGATGGAAACAGTGTTCTAGTCGTTGAATGTCTTATATAGTAGTTCTCTGTGTGTCTTTCCTGCAGCATATGTAGGCAGAAACGTAATACTGACAAGTGGTTGTATCATCGGGGCCTGTTGCAACCTGAACACGTTTGAAGTCATCCCTGAGAACACAGTAATCTATGGCGGAGACTGCCTGCGTCGGGTGCAGACTGAACGGCCACAGGTGATAGAACTAGAACCTCTTTAGTAGGTAGCGTCCTTTCTAGGGCTGCTGATTTTCCCAGAATACCACATGAATGTTTTAATGGGGCAGCGAGTCTGTTATTTAAAAAGCAAATGATTAAAGCGTCAGAGGAACATTCCTAAAACTACAATTTATTTGTTGGCTCGATAGACTTATTGAGTCCTTAAGTTCACATCAGAAATATGTTCAAAGGTGACAGGGACACAATGACTCTGGAAAGAGAACATCCAGGGATGTCGCTCCTGGTCTTACGTATTTTCACCGGAGGTGCATCTCCAAGCCTTAAAAACTATACTGATTTGCTCCTGAAATACCAGCCTTCAAGGGTAAGAAGTGAACCTGCCAAATTACCGTACACCAAGCTTGGGTCCACCTATCAGTTTACTGACATAGTTAGCCTGAAAATAAATGCAGCTTGTGAATATGCAAGTATAGATAGGTATTTTCCTGGCTTATGAGGAATTGTCCCCTCCTAATAACCCAGAATAATGGCAAGTATGCATTTGGAGTTTCATGTTAGAGTAGGAGATAAATATTAATAGAGCATTTGGGGCTTCCTTTGGACAGAAGGCATTCCGATTGAAGTTTTTACCTTACTGCTTCTCTCACTCAGTATATTGCCTTCGTTACGCAGCCTTCTTCCCCTCTCCCAAAGAAAATATTTGCAAGACATTTTGATTCTTAGCCATATTTTATCAGAAATTAAAATGCCAGTTCTTTCTGGGTTATTCTAATTCTGTAATCTTTGGCTTTTATTATTATAAGCAAGTATTACTATTCTCTGGACCAAAAAAGAAATAAGAACAAATCTAGTATTTTTTCACTATCTTTCTGTATAACAGCAAAATGATTGAAGAGGGAGAGATGAAGCTGGAGTTGGGTTAAGGGAGATTAGAATTAAGTGAGCAAGAATATCTGAAGTTTAATGCGTAATGGTATGTATGCAACACTGTTTTCCATGTTTTACCAATTATAAGGATCACATAGAGGTCCTTATTACAAATGATCCCCAGGCTTTTTGAACCAAAGTGGTTAGGACAAAAGGCCTAAAAGTACCGCAAGTGAGTTTTACAGTGAGGCCAAGTGTGAGCAAAGCTGGCATCTGAAGAGTGAAGGTCAGATGAGTATCACAGCTGTGGCTCTGTCACATAGAAAGCAGTGTGCTCATGTCTGTATGCTGTAACTGAAACTCTTTCACTGCTTAGAAGCCAAGATGAAATCTACAAAAAGCAAGGTTGAAAACCGATAAACATACATTTTTACATGCAAAAGTGTCTGGCTTTTTCTTATTACCAAACTTAATGTGTGTTCATTGTAAATTGAAAGCAGGGAAGCAAAATTAAGTCAGTGAACGGGATCCACTGCAGGAGGCACAGGTTCAATCCCTGATCAGGGAACTAAGATTCGGCATGCCTCAGTCCAAAAAAAAGAGATTAGTGAAAATCATCTGTAATTCCATGACGTAGTGATAATCATTTCTACTTGATGCTCTTAACTTTGCTTTCTGCTGGCCAGTTCTTAATTCTCTTATCTTTTTAGCCCCAGACACTACAGCTGGATTTCCTGATGAAAATCTTGCCAAACTACCATCACCTAAAGAAGACCATGAAAGGAAGCTCAACTCCAGTTAAGAACTAAGAACAATAGATGATATCAAGATAATATTTGTGTTTGACCAGTGTCTTTTTTTTTGACTGGTGTCTTTTGAAAGAACCACATGTTTGTGCATTCATAACAGTTCATAAAACACCTGTTTGACTTTATCTTGTAAAATTGAATTAGAGAAGAAAGTAATGGATTTTCATTGTAACTGTCCTCTATAATTTATATAAAATGTATTTTCTCATGTCCTTGTCTCATTCTGATAATTTACAGATTTTTTTGTTCTGTGTTGCGTGTTATATAAAATGTTGGCCATGAATTTTAGTTATGTAAAAGACTACCCATGATAAGAAAGAACATATTGTTATGTATTTATAGTCTAACAAATACTAAACTAAATAAAAATGTTGATGACAGGACTTTTACTTTAAATCAGTTTTTCTGCTCGCATCAACTTTCCCAAAATAGCTCTTTTAATTTTTATTGTATACTAGTTAAATATTAAAGCTAACGTGTTTACCTTTTCCTTTTGTGAATTTGTGGCTGTCTACAATATCAGGTGAAATTTCAGCAGCTATTGAATTAATTTAGATTTCATTTTGTTCCCAAGAAAAATATTTTTTTTTCTCTTTAGTAAAACAAAAGTAATCAGGGAAAGATATATTCAGTAGAGTATGAAGTCAAAAAGAATGGTGTCTAATGAAAATGACAAGTAAGTGACCATTGAGTGGTATTCTTAGGTTTCTGAGGACATTGAAACAAGAAGAGATTTTGATATATTTACAAATACATGAAATTATTTTGGCATATTACTAATCAGTAGTTATCAACCTTGGCATGATTCTGTTTACCTGATTACATAATAGGCAAAATATTGAGCATTTTATTGTAATCCCAAGTTTTTTTAATAATTCAAGTGTGTACATTTAATGGAATATAGTAACTTGAATTAGTTCAGTTCAGTCGCCTAGTCGTGTCCGACTCTCCGCGACCCCATGAATCACAGCACGCCAGGCCTCCCTGTCCATCACCAACTCTCGGAGTTCACTCAAACTCATGTCCACAGAGTCGGTGATGCCATCCAGCCATCTCATTCTCGGTTGTCCCCTTCTCCTCCCGCCCCCAACCTTTCCTAGCATCAGAGTCTTTTCCAATGAGTCAACTCGTCGCATGAGGTGGCCAAAGTATTGCAGTTTCAGCTTTAGCATCAGTCCTTCCAATGAACACCCAGGATCGATCTCCTTTAGAATGGACTGGTTGGATCTTCTTGCAGTACAAGGGACTCTCAAGAGTCTTCAACACCACAGTTCAAAGTAGATGTTGATTAATACTAAGACATTAAATGCTAAAATATTTTCTCTTGAAACTTTTTTTTAAATTGAAAAACAGTTGAGTATGTTGTGTTAGTTTCCCATGCATGAACTATGATTAAGTTATACATATATGTGTATTCTTTTTCATATTCTTATCCATTATGAGTTATCACAAGATTAGATTTTAATTGTGGATAGTAAAAAACTGTCTTTTAATTTCTGAAACCGACTGGTACAAATTAGCCTTTGTTCTAAATGTGAATGACTTTATTTTGATAAGAATATTCATGACTCAAGTTAGAGTAAGTATCCTGCTAGACGTAGTGATTTGAGAAGAGAAGAACATCACATAAATGTCCTGTTTTTGATAACTGCTGTCTATTCATTTTTCAACCCCTGGTGATCACCTTAGGATGTTGTTGATCACAAAAATTTCTAGATAAAAGAGCAGAAATTACAAAACTACCCTTGCAATGCTGTGCCAGTTCTGAATATTATCTCTGGATAAGCTCTGATGTGCTCATAACTGCCCTGTGCTCCAAACTACGCAGGTAGTCTGTGAAGATAGCAGCGGGATCCCTCCCGAGGACTTGGTAATAAGATATCCCCAGAGTGCCAAACTGTTAAATTATCACGTGAGAACAGCCTCAACGTTCATCAGGTACACTGTGGCTTTTAACTGCTATTAACTCATTTGCAGAAAGAAAGTGTTAACAGAAAACATCGGAGTTTTACCAGGAGTACAGAGAAACAAAATGTGACAGCGTGAACACAGCGTTAACCCATGGAGGGGAGGCGCTGAGTCCAGGAGATGTGAGCTGTTCAGGGACCAGAGGTGTGCTCTGCCTCAGGTCACACGGCTTGGGAAGGACATACCTCAGGACTTGTCACTTTGGCCTCTAATTGCAAGCTTAATCTGATTGCTGATTCGGCCTCTAAGCCGTTGTTTGGGACAAGGGGGACCTCTGTATGTGAGCATCAGAATACCATTCTGCACACAGAATTTAGAGAAACCTTTTGATCTATACATCAGTGTCATGGGAACTTAGTCTGTGTAGTTCTGCCTCCACGTCTGTCCGTTTAGCCGATGAGTTTTGAATATTTTAATGAAATAGTTTATCCCCCTTCAGGACAAAGAATCAAAGACAGTTTTTTGTAGTTCTTACTCTTTGGGGCTTCTCCACAGCCAGGCTCCAAGCCTTCTTCTAGTAAACAGCCTCGGCCTCACTGAGATTGCAGTCAGCACTCAAACCTCAGCACAAATGTTCCAGGTGATTATGCTAAGTAGTAGGACAGACCCTGACATACTGGTGACTGCAAAAGAAGCGCCTAAGCAGGGAGAAGAAAGGACCCATTTTATCACAGCAATTTGTAATAGTTCTAGGGTCAAGATGATGGGTTTTTAGCAGGTGAAGTGTCAGGAAAAAGGGTATCGTACCCTGCTGTCTTCTTCACTTCATCCTTAAACACACACCGTAATGGTTATCTTGTGGAAAGTGACCCTAAAATACAGCAGCTTAGAACAATGAACATGCGGTTTCTTCAGATCAAACCTACAAGTGGCTCTGCTGGTGGTCCTGGCTCAGTGCCCCTCATGAGGTTTCCCTCAAGCCAGAAACTGCAGTCAAATGAAACCTTAACTGGGGCTGGGGGCGGGGAAAGGGGCGTCCACCTCCATGAAAGCGGTCTCACGTGGCGGGTGGCAGGAGCCCTCAGTTCCCCACACGTGAGGCTCTCACACGGCTGCTGAGTTGTCCTCAGGATGGGGCAGCTGGCTCCCTTCAGCTCCCTCCAGATGCACGCCAGGAAAGACCTAGTCTCCAACATTATACACCTCCACTTGCGCTTCATTTTATCTGCTCGAAGCTGGTCACTAAGTCCATCTCACACTCAAGGAGGGTCATTAGGCTCCACCTTTTGAAGGAGCCAAGAACTGATGTTCTTGGAACATCCAAGAATCGATATTCATATTCTAAAACTGCCAGCATACACAAACACACATCATTTCCACCTGGGTTCCTCCTAGGGCACCGTCAGCATCTCTTAGAGGCCCCCACACTGTGGGGAAGCTTTAGGAAGGACTGCTGTGTATTGATGGGCACACACATGATATCATTCAAGGTTTCTTTTTTGTTTGTTTTTAGCCACACGTTGTGCGGGATCCCAGTTTCCCGACCAGGGATTGAACTCAGGCCCTCTGCAGTGAAAGCATGGAGTCCTAAACACTGGACCAACTGGGAATTCCCTATTCAAGATCTTCATCTCCTTACCTTGTATAAACTCTGTCTTCTTAGACATTTAGATTACTTGTCCTAAGTTTAGCATGCATTTCATTAAGCCTCTGTTTAACCTGTCTGGGCTTCCCTGGTGGCTCAGATAGTAAAGAAACCGCGTGCAATGCAGAAGACCCAGTTGATTCCTGGGTGGGGAACATCCCCTGGAGAAGGGCATGGCCACCCACTCCAGTATCCTTGCCTGGAGAATTCCATGGACAGAAGGGCCTGGCGGGTACACCCCATGGGGTCACAAAGAGTCAGACATGACTGAGTGACTAACTTATCTAGGCTTAGTAAAAAGTATTAATAAAATCTTGAAGGATAAGTGTGCCGAATGAGAGCATGTTGAAAATAATGTGAAAACTGTTCATAATGCTAAAATATATACTTAGTAAACTCACTGACATTTTAAAAATTTGCCTGTGTTTGTTAACCTTGTATAGAACCTATTACATGTTCAGTTCAGTCGCTCAGTCATGTCTGACTCTTTGCGACCCCATGAATCACAGCAAGGCAGCCCTCCCTGTCCATCACCAACTCCCGGAGTTCACTCAAACTCATGTCCATCGAGTCGGTGATGCCATCCAGCCATCTCATTCTCTGTCGTCCCCTTCTCCTCCTGCCCCCAATCCCTCCCAGCCTCAGAGTCAGAGTCTTTTCCAGTGAGTCAACTTGTCACATGAGGTGGCCAAAGTATTGCAGTTTCAGCTTTAGCATCAGTCCTTCCAATGAACACCCAGGACTGATCTCCTTTAGGATGGACTGGTTGGTTCTCCTTGCAGGCACTGTTTAAAGCAGTTTACATATAACTTACTAACTAGACATTAACTTAATATTCTTAATCATCAGGTAGGTAATGTTATTACAACTATTTTACAGATGAGGAAATTGAGGTGCAGAGGTTTAGTAACCATCCAAAGTCACTCAGCTGGTCAGTGGCATTTCAGCCCCAGAGTTCACAACCTTTACTACTCAATGCTGCCATTAGGAAGGCTGGTTAAACCTTTTAAGATACAGATGCTATAACTTGGTGAGCTTCCTGAATGCTAGTGGGAAAATTGCTGTGGATTTGTCTTGCTTGGTTTTTGTCTCTCTTAAAATTTTTAAACAGCCTGAGCCAAAACAATAGGAACATTTTAAAAGAATTATTTGGTCTTCCCACTGAATTCAATACTCAAAGAGGGATTAAGGTTAAGACTACAAGTCATTCTATGTAGAACTTTAAACTACTTCTGCTTATTATTACTAATTAAGTGTGGTGGAAAATTGTGGTGGTATTTTGGTTGTTTTTACTTCTAAAAGTAATATAATTTCATTTTAGACATTAAGAGGGTAGAGAGGAAATCCTTCTAATTCCATGGTTTACCCTCAAGCACCACCTCTTTTATCATTTTGCTGTCTAATTCTTAGTGTTCAACTCCTAATGAAGGTAAATGAAGATAATTTAATCTTAAAGGTTTATAACCCCACTGTAGACCTGCTGTTTTATCACAAGAGGGCACCAGGAAACAGGATCATTTTTCCCCCTTTTGGCTAGCAGATGGGTTCTCCTAGAGAATTTTATTATCCTTAGTAATCCAACCTGTATTAAGGCTACTTTAGACTTAAGTGTTTTATTAAACGTAAACTAGGAACAGTTCCTCGCCTGCCTCCTTTAAAGGAATATAGGTATATTTTATATTTTAGAGTATTTACCAGGGGTAGAACTAGTGCCACTGCACACATCCAGCTGGGGGCTCAGGCACAGTGCCCTCCCTCAGAGAAGCGTTGCTGGTCCCACTGGGGACCTATTAAAAGCAAAGGAAGGTTGGCCAGATCTTTATTAACATCCCTTTCGAAAGAGTGTCTGCACTAACTTCATGTGAATTTGAGGGCTAAGTCTCTGAACTTAGATGTTCTGTTTCTTAAACCAACTCCGCTTCCTATGGTTCAGACATTTGAACCAGTCTCTTTTCTCTGTGAAAAACGGTAAGGAAGGCCCACAAACTTTTTACAGCTAGTAAGTAGGCCAGTTCCTGATGGGCTAGTCACGTTTCTCCCAGAGTTGTATGCTTTTCAAAGTCAGTCACTTGTCCCCAAACTAGTTTATGCAAGTTGTACTCAGTAATTACATAATTTAATGCAGTATTTCTCTTCAAGAAACTTAGAGATTCCAAGGGAACATTTCACGCAAAGATGGGCTCAATAAAGAACAGAAATGGTATGGACCTAACAGAAGCAGAAGATATTAAGAAGAGGTGGCAAGAATACACAGAACTGTACAAAAAAGATCTTCACGACCAAGATAGTCACGATAACGTGATCACTGACCTAGAGCCAGACATCTTGGAATGTGAAGTCAAGTGAGCCTTACATCTTACTACGAACAAAGCTAGTGGAGGTGATGGAATTCCAGTTGAGCTATTTCAGATCTTGAAAGATGATGCTGTGAAAGTGCTGCACTCAATATGCCAACAAATTTGGAAAACTCAGCAGTGGCCACAGGACTGGAAAAGGTCAGTCTTCATTCCAATCCCAAAGAAAGGCAATGCCAAAGAATGCTCAGACTACCGCACAATTTCACTCATCTCACATGCTAGTAAAGTCATGCTCAAAATTCTCCAAGCCAGGCTTCAGCAATATGTGAACCATGAACTCCCAGATGTTCAAGCAGGTTTTAGAAATGGCAGAGGAACCAGAGATCAAATTGCCAACATCCACTGGATCATGGAGAAAGCAAGAGAGTTCCAGAAAAACATCTATTTTTGCTTCATTGACTATGCCAAAGCCTTTGACTGTGTGGATCACAATAAACTGTGGAAAATTCTGAAACAGATGGGAATACCAGACCACCTGACCTGCCTGTTGAGAAACCTGTATGCAGGTAAGGAAGCAACAGTCAGAACTGGACATAGAACAACAGACTGGTTCCAAATAGGAAAAGGAATACGTCAAGGCTGTATATTGTCACCTTGCTTATTTAACTTCTATGCAGAGTACATCATGATGAACGCTGGGCTGGAAGAAGCACAAGCTAGAATCAAGATTGCTGGGAGAAATATCAATAACCTCAGATATGCAGATGACACCACCCTTATGGCAGAAAGTGAAGAGGAACTCAAAAGCCTCTTGATGAAAGTGAGAGAGGAGAGTGAAAAGGTTGGCTTGAAGCTCAACATTCAGAAAACAAAGATCATGGCATCTGGTCCCATCACTTCATGGGAAATAGATGGGGAAACAGTGGAAACACTGTCAGACTTTATTTTTTTGGGCTCCAAAATCACTGCAGATGCTGATTGCAGCCATGAAATTAAAAGACGCTTACTCCTTGGAAGGAAAGTTATGACCAACCTTGATAGTATATTAAAAAGCAGAGATATTACTTTGCCAACCAAGGTCCATCTAGTCAAGGCTATGGTTTTTCCCGTGGTCATGTATGGATGTGAGTTGGACTGTGAAGAAAGCTGAGCGCCGAAGAATTGATGCTTTTGAACTGTGGTGTTGGAGAAGACTCTTGAGAGTCCCTTGGACTGCAAGGAGATCCAACCAGTCCATTCTAAAGGAGATCAATCCTGGATGTTCATTGGAAGGACTGATGCTAAAGCTGAAACTGCAATACTTTGGCCACCTCATGCGATGAGTTGACTCACTGGAAAAGACTCTGATGCTGGGAAAGGTTGGGGGTGGGAGGAGAAGGGGACGACGGAGAATGAGATGGCTGGATGGCATCACCGACTCTGTGGACATGAGTTTGAGTGTACTCCGGGAGTTGGTGATGGACAGGGAGGCCTGGCGTGCTGTGATTCATGGGGTCGCGGAGAGTTGGACACGACTGAGCGACTGAACTGAACTGACTGAACTGAACTGAATGCAGTATTACCAAAATCAAACAAATAAGAGTGTGAAGAGAGTCTTAATCTCTCTGACATTACATTGAATGCTTGAGAAAGACCTGGTATCAGGAAAAAAAGATGCTGTGGAATTAAGTGTGGACAGAACAAATGTGAAAGTTTGGGTGGGTGGAAAGGGTTGGCAAAATCTAGAATTCTGCCCTTGGTTTGCTCCACAAGTGTCTTGAGTCCTCACCGCGCCGAAACTAAAATTGACAAGGCTACTTGCTGTGCTAATGGGTAGCTTACATGCACCCCAATCAGGAGACCCCATTCAGAGAAGAGGTCTTAGCCTGATATCACAAGAATGATGGATGAATGAGCTTGTATATGTTTTAAGTTTAAAATAAAGTTATAAGGATATTTATTATAATTTTGTGATTCCCCATTATAACTTGCTTTTCTCTTCAACTTCCTTTTCTCTTTAACTGGCCGTCAACAGATCCTGACGACACAGGGGGAGGGAGGTTTAACGGTATGATATAACGAGCAGCTGCCAACCACACACAGGTACAGGGACATGAATTACCTAGACCTCAGTGCTCGTGAGTGACGTAAGTACTTTTTAAAATCAGTAGCCTCATTTTTATAAAGATTACACAAAAGTCCTTCTTTCTGGGTTCAGTTCAGTTCAGTTCAGTCGCCTAGTCGTGTCCGACTCTCTGCGACCCCATGAACCACAACACGAAAGGCCTCCCTGTCCATCACCAACTCCCGGAGTTCACTCAAACTCATGTCCATCGAGTTGGTGATGCCATCCAGCCACCTCTGGGTTAGACATGCTTAATTTTTAATACAGTAGATTTTATAACTTAACTACCTATAATGTGCCTAAGCCCATTATCTGAAGAGATGGTTTCGGATCTTTCAACTGATCCTGTAACTGTGCCTCAAGTATGTTTCCGTTTTACTTAAGGCTGGCATAATTGTAGATGTATATTTAAGCAATATATTGCTTAAATGCTTACAGCCCAGAAGGAAAGACTGTGACTTTTTATTTACTCCTGTAGTCAGTGAAACTCTGCCATCATGTTTAGTATATTTTTTAATTGGGAAAAGAATGACCCACACCTGATCCCATACACCAGCTTTTACATTTTAACTTTATCATAATAAGAAAAATTAGAAAGCTCTTTGCTTAATTATAGACAAATTATTAAAGTTAGTTTGTGTCAGATGACAGAAAATCAAATGTGTTTCAGTTTTGAATGTTGAAATAAGAAGGAGGGAAAGTCATACTGTAGTATGAGTGTTTTGCTTAAATTACCTTCCTCTTTCTGCAGTATACAAAGGTCCCTTCCCCATATTTCAAGCTTTATATAAAAGAAGAGCCATATTAGATCACGGGCAAGCATCTGTCTCCTCTTCCTCCTTCTCCGCAGATTCTCAAATTTTGTTCAGCTGTCCACCTAATCCACAAGTAAGCCTCAGTCAGTCCATGCCAACAACTTTTTGGCCTTTCCCTGGCCCACAAGTGCACATATAGCTTAGATTTGCTCAATTCAAGCCCAGGGAAGAATTTATAGTTGGGAAGGAGATTTTCCTTCTACCACAGGATATGTTTAGGGGAATGGGCTGCATGTTTGCTCCTGATAGCCACCTTACCACCACACGGGGAGGCTGCAGAATGGAAAGATAGGAAAAACAAAGGCACTTCAAGACATGGCTGAGCCTAAGCTTAGGGCCTACCTAACCTTGAACTTGAGAGAATACATTTGCTCACTGTCTTAGCTGGGGTTTCTATTACCTGCAGGAATTTTGTATCCTAACCGATACAAAATACAAAATTTTTCAAGAAAGCTTGTCTCAGTGTTTTTTTTTTGTGTGTGTGGTGAAGGTAAATATAGCATTTATTTGCAGGACACAAATCCAGGAGAATGGACAACTCATGCTCAAAAGACCTGAACTCCCTGATGCTTTGGAGCAAAGGTTTTTTTTTAAGGCAGCATTTGGAGTGAGGATCACAGGTTTGTGATCAACTCATAGACAGTCTTCTGATTGGTGGTGAGATAACAGGATGATGTTTTGGGAATCTTAATCATCAGTCTTCTGGTTCCAACCAGTCTGGGGTCTGCATGCTTGTGGTCAGTATGTAGTCAACATCCTCCACTGAGTGGCATGCATGCAGGCATGCATGGGTTCAGTCGAGCCTGACTGTTTGTGATCCCAGAGACGGTGGCCCACCAGGCTCCACCTTCCTTGGAATTCTCCAAGCAAGAATACTGGAGTGGGTTGCTATTTCCTACTCCAGGGGATCTTCCCGACTGGGGATCAAACCCGTGTCTCTTGCATCTCCTGCACTGGCAGGCAGGTTCTTTTACCGCTGCACCACCTGGGAAGCCTCCACCTGGTGGGGCTCTTAGTTTACGTTTGAAGCAAGGTCCTGGATCGACACCAACTGTGTGCCACAGACAGCAGGCTTCCTGCCTCAGTTTTTTTGGCGGCCTGCTTTGTGGGACCAGCACGAGCCTGGTCCATCTATTGAGCAACCCAGCCCTGTCAGCTGCTGCGTGGGTGGTAGGCTGAAGAGGGGCGGGAGTGAGTAAAGAGGCCAGAAAGAAACTTTGTTAGCAGGAGATGTTTGTATGTAGGCTTGGTATGTAACCATAAAGGTATGGACAAGAGGGAAACTAAGGAGAGACTTAATGAGATAAAAATGAAAAGATTCAGGGGTGAACTAAACCTTGCTGGGGGGAGGCAGGCGGGACAGAGACAAGATGCCAAGCATGACCCAGGGGTTTCCACCGTGTATAAGCAGATGCACTGTGGTCCACTCTGAGTTCCACGGAGCACAGAAAGAGGACAAGGATGATGTGAAAGAGCAAGAATCTAGCGTTGGACCCCTGAGTCTGAGCTGCTTTCGAGATCCCCAGTGAAGATTTTCCTAGAGCAGTCTGAGGCATAATTTATCCTACGAAACGAAGACCCTGTTCACACTAGCAGTGCTTCCTCCTTAACTATGGCCACCGCTCATCTATTTTCAGTCTCTGTGGATTTGCCTGGTCTAGACGTTTTACATAAATGAAATCATATTATATGTGATCTTCAGTGACTGGCTTCTTTCATTTAGCATGATGTTTTCAAGGGTCATGTAAGTTATATCGTGTATTGATACTTCATTCCTTTTTTATGGCTGAATAATATTCCAGCATATAGATATACCTCATTTTGTTTATCCATTTATCTGTTGATGGACATTTGGGTTGTTGCTACTTTTTTTTGCTATTATAAATAATGCTGGTATGAGTATTTATGCACGTGCTTTTTGTGTGACAAGTTTTAATTTCTCTTATTCATACCTGGGAGTGGAAGTGGAATTGTTGGGTCATAAATTAAAAGACACTTACTCCTTGGAAGGAAAGTTATGACCAACCTAGATAGCATATTAAAAAGCAGAGACATTACTTTGCCAACCAAGGTCCATCTAGTCAAGGCTATGGTTTTTCCACTGGTCATGTATGGATGTGAGAGTTGGACTGTGAAGAATGCTGAGCGCCGAATTGATGCTTTCGAACTGTGGTGCTGGAGAAGACTCTTGAGAGTTCCTTGGACTGCAAGAAGATCCAACCAGTCCATTCTAAAGGAGATCAATCCTGGGTGTTCATTGGAAGGACTGATGCTAAAGCTGAAACTTCAATACTTTGGCCACCTCATGCGACGAGTTGACTCACTGGAAAAGACTCTGATGCTGGGAAAGGTTGGGGGCGGGAGGAGAAGGGGACGACGGAGAATGAGATGGCTGGATGGCATCACCGACTCTGTGGACATGAGTTTGAGTGTACTCCGGGAGTTGGTGATGGACAGGGAGGCCTGGCGTGCTGTAATTCATGGGGTCGCGGAGAGTCAGACACGACTGAGCGGCTGAACTGAACTGAACTGAACTGAACACTGGTAATATTTGTCTGTTTTATTTTAACCATTCTAGTGGATGTGAAGTAGTGGTGTTGGTTTGTTTATGGTTTTGGTTTGTATTTCTTTGATGACTAATGATGTTTGGGGCACAAATCATGGTTTATATGCAAAAAGTATTTTAGTAATTGAAAAAAGTAATTTTCAATATTGCAATTTTTTTTTTTTTTGGGTGTTTTTGGCTGTGTCCCATGTCATGTGGGATCAAACCAGCAACCCTTGGATTGGAAGTACAGTCTTAACCACTGGACCTCCAAGGAAGTCCCATTATAAAGTATTTTGATAAAATATATATCCAGTAGTTTAATAGATAATGATAACTTCATTGAACATTACCATTTGAGCCATCTGGTAATAAACTAAATTTACAGAGAAACAAGTCTATTATCCTTTACAAAGAAGCTTATAATATAATTGGGAGGTATAATGAAAATAACGTGTATGTAAACCCATTTATTAAGGTTTAAATCAAAACACTAATTACCTAACTATTTAATCTGTGGTCCATGGATTATATGCAAAATGTGGGTTTTTTTCTGAAGACAGGGTCTGTAACTTCCATGAGTTTCTTAAAGAATTCTAACCATTAACACCCCCAAAGCTAAAAATGACTGCTCTTAAGTTTTCATCAGGAAAAAACGACTAATGTGTTCTTAATGTCTGCTTCCATTTACGTTTCCTTCTCACTGTTAGTTCCTGATTAAATTACACATTTTGCTTTGGTTATCATTTTTTTCTAGTCAAGTCTTTTTGGGTCACAAAGTAAAGACATCACTTCAAACTAGTTTAAGCAAAAAGGCCTTTATGGAAGGCTCACGAGGTGGCTGATGGAATCCGAGGGCATCCAGCCTGCCTTGGGACCCACAGAGGACTGGCCCAGAAAACCGGCAGCCAGCGCCCCTCGCTTGCGTTCTCTCTCTAATTGTCCGCTTGGCTGGTTCCTGAGTGAAGCAACCACCACTGCGGGTGAGGGCCCCTGACAGCGTGCCTGCCCTCGCTCCCTAGTTTCCAGTCCTCCGTTCACTGCCCTGCGTTGATGACTAAATAGCATCTCACAGCCCCAGTGCAAAACTCTCAGGATTGAGACTCTTAGTCCCACTGCCAGTCCCATCCGACTCTAGCCAGGAAGGCTGGATCCTGTGACTGCCCCTGGGTCTGAGCAGAGACAACTTTCAGGAAAGAGGAGCAGAGGCCAAGGGACATCTGGTCTGTGTCTAATACTCCAGTCAACTGAAAATCAATTTGCTTATCTGTCTACCTGACTTTCAGGAACTTTTCATTTATCCAAGTCTCTCGAATCAGAAATGAAACACCCTCATGTCCTGTGGGGAAGATAATTAAGAGAGAAAACTCACTGATTTTACTTTTAGATCAAAATCTCCATTATGTTATATTTATTGAAAAACCAAGCCTTGAGTGCTTTATGTCCCTTCTCATATTATAGATTCAGATTCTGGCCACCATCACTGCCACACCCACCCTCACACCCTTTAGTCGCTCGTGTTGCTGTTCACTTGCTCAGCGTCTGACTCTTTGTGACCTCATGGACTGCAGCACACCAAACTTCCCTGTCCTTCACCATCTCCCACAGCTTGCTCGTGGTCAACTCTTTGCAACCCCATGGACTGTATCCCACCAGGCTCCTCTGTCCATGGGATTTCCCAGAATGCCGGAGTGAGTTGCCATTTCTTTCTCCAGGGGATCTTACTGACCCAGGGATCAAACTCGCGTCTCCTGCATTGCAAGTGTATACTTTACCACTGCCTCCTTGAATATTTAGCTTAAAAGTTTTCATGGTTGACCTATTTATTTTTATCAATCATCTGAAAGAGGTGGATCCCAACCTGTAGAACCACATATATATTTTATTTCACAAATCCTCTCCCATTTCCAAGAGTGCTGTGAGTTTTGTGTGTATGTGTATGCTTTTTAAAATGAATTTAAATAAATACTGCTTTGAAAATTATCTTTGACTATATTCCAGTATCCGGTAGGTTAATAAAGGATGTGGAAACCACCATGGGGAATCTTTTCAATCCAAGGCACCCAGGAGACTCACGCCCTGTTATCCATTCAGAGTAGTGGGTGGCTGCTGACAGTCCCTTCAGCTTCTGACTCCAGTCAGAGTCATGCTGTCATGGCCTTCACAGGAGGGTCATACCCAGATTAATGAGGAAGTCTGAAAACCATCAGCTTGTTACCTGAAAACTGGGTTTTTCTCTTGACAGGCATCAGGCCAGAAGACAAAAACCAAGCCAAAGATCAGAAGAAGGAGGGATTTATTATTACTTGCAGCAAGTAAGAACACTAGGGATCTTTCCCAAAGCAGTGTCTTTCTGAAGAGCAAAACTGGGCAAGTCTTAAGTTAAAGGTACATACATCCTCATGAAGGTCTTTGAACAGAGGAAAATTCAGCACAGAATAGAAAATTCAGTATCGAATTGGGGCAAAGATCGACAGAGGCCAAGCTTTAGTTGATTCAAGTCAGGAGGGTCAAGTCAGCACTTTCTTTCTGTCTTCCACATGGAAAGGAGCCTTAGTTCCTGCAGAACTCCAAGGTATATCAACATTATTATGTATATCCCTTGAGAAAGAGCTAGGACTCTGCTTTATCATTTCACTGTTGTTTGACTGCCTTTTCTTGGTTCCTGTATTCCTTTGTTCCCTTAGCATCATTAATTTCTGAGCCACATTAAGGCAAACATTGTGGCTAGGCTTAGAGCCCAAAATGACTTCTCTTATGTCAGACAGCCATTCCTGGTTCTCTTTCTCCGGGGACCCCCTAACTATCTGTTTTAAGTTCAAGGGTCCTCTACCTGGGCTGTACATCGGCACCCCCATTCTAGACCTCGCAGTCTCTGAAGATTAAAAGCTTTCCAAGTGACACACTACCCCCAAGTTTGAAAATACTACATTTGATGGAATTTTCAGACAAAATGTGTAGCATAAATTGCAAAACAGTGTAGGTCCCCCACCCCATATTTCAGTTTCATTATAAATATGTCCCATTTAGTACAAAACTTGGAAAAAAAGACACCCACCTCAACATGAGGACATCATTTCAGTTCAGTTCAGTTCAGTCGCTCAGTCATGACCGACTCTTTGCAACCTCATGAATCACAGCACACCAGGCCTCCCTGTCCGTCACCAACTCCCGGAGTTCACTCAAACTCATGTCCATCGAGTCGGTGATGTCATCAGTACTATTTAATTATATTTTCTTCTGATTTTTTTCCTAATATTTTTAAATAACTGAGGCCCCAGTGTAAATACGCAAAGACTATTTGGTTTCATTTTGTACTAGACACTACAAAGAAGCATTTTTCCAGGCAAGGCAGGCAGTATGATGATCAGAAAATGAATGAAAATCTTTCCATCACTTTAAGGTCCATCCCCCCATCTACTCCTAGCTTCACCAGGTCAAACCAAGAACTCACCAAAGTGTACAATGTTAAAACACAAACACGCCAACAGCAAGTCAGAACGTACTGATTTTACCTCAGCACCTCACCCCGTAAGGGCTCTTTTGAGAACAGAGCTCCATTTAGGGATACTGAGCTGGCTTCCCCTTCAGAGTCTAAGGGCCACTTGCTTTGATGTGCAGTTCGCTTTAAGGTTCCTGGAAGTTCCTGAGAGGATCTGTAAGTCAACAGTGCAGATTTTTGAGCCATGACCTGACCTGATGTTCCTTCCCTGCCTCTCCCAAAGGCAGCGTGCTGACAATGGGACCCCAGCCCCAGAGGGAGCATCCATCCCCACTTAACCATCACCTGAGTCACGGGAGGAAGCTGCCAGCCAGAGAAGGCTTCTCCTGCCCTCGAGGGAAGGTGGTGGTCGATCCACTTGGCAACCTTAAGAGTCCTTGTCACTGGGCAACCGCCCTTTCTGGAAACCTGAATTCTCTTTGAATAGTTTCTATTTCAGTTAGGTTACTGTGCACAAGTATTTCGCATAATTATGGAGGGCGACTCAGGAAGAAATGAAACAGCTTAGAGGAGTGATCACATATATAACTGTACTCACAGGCACACATGTATAGATTGTCCATAAAGTAAAAAATATGTACATATGAAGACACATTATTTATATTATAAAGGAGAGTGAGCTTCATTCCAGATCACAATCCACCCCACCTGTCACTTATGATGCACAGGCAGGCGTGGAAATGCCAGAGCCTCCCTCTGAAGCCCCACCAGACAATACAGATCTTCCTCAACTTGCAGTGGGGTTACTTCCTGGTATACCCATCATAAGTCGAAAATGCATTTCATACACCTAACCTACAGAACATCACATCTTAGCCTAGCCTACATTAAACATGCTCAGAATACTTTAGCTTGTGACTCAGTTGGTAAAGAATCTGCCTGCAATGAGGGAGACCTGGGCTCAGCCCCTGGGTTGAGAAGATCCCCCTGGAGGAGGGCAAGGCAACCCACTCCAGTATTGTTGCCTGCAGAATTCCCATGGACAGAGGAGCCTGGCGGGCTACAGTCCATGGGGTTTCAAAGAACCAGACATTAAACACTCTCAGAACACTTAGATTTGCTTACAGTTGGGCAAAATCCTGTAACACAAAGCTTCTCATGTCAGCCACTGAGCACAGCAGTGAAGGAGGAAAACAGGGCGGCCGCGTGGGTCTGGAACGACTCTCAGTGTACTGTCTGCTCACCCGCGCGATCACAGGGCCGATCAGGGCCAGAGGCTTGCTGCCCCCACCCAGCATCACCAGGGAGCATGCCGCTAATCCAGGAAAAGGTGAACATTCAGAATTCAAAGTACAGCTTCTACTCGCTGAGTATCACTTTCACACCATCCTAAAGTCAAAAGATTGTAAGTAGAACCAAGCTGAGGACCCTAGTGTACACTTAGTAACAGAGGAAAGGCCTTTGCCCCTACAGGGCCCATATCAAGGCTTTCCAACTTTGTTTGCATGAAAGAGCACTGTTTACAAAGTAGAAATGAGCAAAACAATTGAACAAGAACGGCTGTTGTCTCGGTAAAGCCATAAATTCTTAAGTATTTGAGACAAACTAAAACCTTAACGATCGATCACTCTAAAAAAGTAATTCCAAAAATGTATTTCATTCATCAGGATGTTGCCTTTTTCCAAAAGAAACTTGAAGTGGGTTAAGATAAAAATGTGTACACGTTAAGATGAAGAAAGCAGGAGTGAACAGGACAAGCAGGAAAATGAGGAGAAGCAGAAAACCTGACCTCAAGAACTAGCCAAGCTCTGTGACGATCAGACTGGGCTTCGAGAGCAAGTATGTAAGGCAGCTAACAGGAAACCTGAAACATGGTAAGGGCTAATAAATGGTGGCAAGTGTGATCATAATTCATGACCAATATTACATTTCTGTTCTCAAATTCCCATTTTATGTATTTTTTAATTCAGATTTTCCTTTTTTTCTTTTGGCTGTGTTGTGCAGCTTGCAGAATCTCAGTTCCCCGACCAGGGATTGAACTTGCACCATTGGCAGTGAAAGTGCAGATCATAACCTCTGGATCACCAGGGAATTCCCTCAAATACCCATTTTGTTTCACCACATGAAATTGCAGCTACATTCATTTTTCAGGCTTTAAAATAATTCTGAAACAAAATGTCATTGGGTTGGAATCTTCTGGTACAGCTCCATACCAAGCTCCCTCTTCTGAATCAGGATCATCTGAACCTTACATTTCAGCAAATAAAAAGGAATAATTAAACTAGCGATGTGCTTTCCCCATACATTTAGCTCTTCCATCTCTGACTAGAAAGTTTGGAGGCAATAAGGTCCCCAGTATTTTGGTTTGAAAAACATCTCTGTGATTCTTGGTAGCCATGACAAATAAGAAAAAAGGATTTCCCTGGTGATCCAGTGGCTAAGATTCCGAGCTACCAAGGCAGGGGGCCCGTGTTCAATGCAGTCAGGGAACTAGATCCCACATGCCACAACTCAAGATCCCCAAGCTGCAACGAAGATCCTGTGTGCCGCAACTGAGAGTGGAGCAACCAAGTAAATGCATGCGCTCAGTCGTGTCCAGCTCTTTGTGACCCCATGGACTGTAGTCCGCCAGGCTCCTCTGTCCATGGGACTTTCCAGGCAAGAATACTGGAGCGGGTTGCCTTTTCCTATTCCAGGGGATCTTCCCGACCCAGGGATTGAACCTCATCTTTTATGTCTCCTGCATTGGCAGGCGTGTTCTTCACCACTAGCACCACCTGGGAAGCCCTTAAAAAAGGGGGAAGAAAAGAGTAATTTCCATTTTTCCCGTCACATACAATGGAAGGTTTCAACTGGGAGAGCTCAGTGTTTCCAGCGCAGGTCAGAGAGACACAGAATCCCAAACGGGATTTTTCTGTTATCCTTCATCTGGATCTGAGACGCTGCCCCCTCAAGGACCAGCTTGTATAGCCAATGGCCCCAGCACAGTCCCTGCAGGTCTCCCAGAAATGTCTTGTGTTGGGGCCTGGAGAGACCATCCCACTTTGTACAGCAGACTGTCGCCGGCACCACGGGAAAACTAGCAGATTCCACCTGGACGTGAAGGCCAAGTCTCCCTTTGTATGCCCTCCTTTAGCTCTTCCGTTTGTTTTCTGCCAGATCCTTAGGTGAGTCCTCCTGAGACTCACCTGAGATGACACCAGAAGCTGGTTTATAAAAGCCTGCCCTCTCCCCAGACCTCTGGCACAGTGCATGACACGTACGTGCTCAGTAAGTAATGAGAACTGAACCGCATCCCAACAAAAATGACCCCAGTGATTCAAGTTCAGTCCAGAAGGAAAAAAAAAAAAAACATCGGAAGAGGAGACTGAGCTGTCGATACTGTCAAAATGAGATCCTCCAGATTTTCCCGTGTATGAGTCCTCCTCCGTCAGTCACGCTGGTTGGATGTCCCTTTGTCTCTTCATTTGAGCCTCCTCACCTGATCAGAAACCATCATCGGCTATTATTCAGTAATTCTATCTTAATGAGATTAACAAGATTGGAGGTGTGGGGAGGAACAGCAGTTGGAATATATTCTGAATTGATAAGATAAAGAAGGGACTGTGGACACGGACAGTTTCCATCATTAATCAATTAGAAAGTACTCATATCCTGAAAAGAAAATGTGTGGGTTCAATGCTTCTTTGTTGTTTTAGTCACTAAGTTGTGTCTGAGTCTTTTGTGACCCCATGGACTGCCAGGCTCCTCTGTCCACAGGATTTTCCAGGCAAGGCTACTGGAATAGGTTGTCATTTCCTTCCCCAGGGAATCTTCCCCATCCAGAGATCAAACACATGTCTCCTGCATTGGCAGGAGGATTCTTTTCCACTGAGCCAATAGAGAAACCCCAATACCTTTCTACTTTTTCTCAAAAAAATCTGTATTTGCTTCCAATGCACCAAAATGAATGTAATTTTCCTAGATTTATATCAGGCTAAAAACTACCCTATCTCACTTCATTCATAGTTCAGTTCAGTTCAGTTCAGCTGCTCAGTCGTGTCCGACTCTCTGCGACCCCATGAATCACAGCACGCCAATAGTTAAGAACCTATAAAAGCTACCTCCTGTCCACTGGAATTTTTATTTAACCAAAGAAATAAGCATTAATTCTAACATATACATTGTTTACATTGTGATTATGCAAAGCAGAACATGTAAAAGAGTAATTTGACTTGTGGAGTCTTTCCATCATTGTTAAATGCTCTAACCCTGTCCCACCACAACCCACACATTAAAATCTTCAGAAGTGAATTTCAAACTGCATACAAATGTATTTTAAATTTGTTTGCACACATAGAACATGATTTCAGGATCTTCCCTGGTGGTCCAGTGGGTAAGACTTCTCCCATTGCAGGGGGTGCAGGTTTGAACCCTGGTCGGGGAGGTAAGATCCCACATGCCTTGGGGCCAAAAAAAACCCAAAACATAAAACAGAAACAGTATTGTAAAATTCCATAAAGACTTTTAAAAATGGGTCACATCAAAAAAGGAAATCTTTTTAAAAAAGAAACAAAACATGATTCCACTTGTGATGTGAACCTAGGTACACAAGCCTTTTATGGCATTATCAGGATTGTTGTTTAAGTCAAATTTCCAGCTGACATATGGTAGTTGTTAGAGGTGCTTAGCCGAGAAGGCAGCAGCGGCCGGGTTCAGAACACACCACTCAGGTCCTCTGATGGCCACGGGAGAGCCTTTTTCCCTGTCTGCTGAGGCCTGAGACCTCCACCAATCAGCCCAACACTAAGTCTCTCAGCCAACAAGCAGCAGACTCTTAAGAAGCTTTTTTCTTGTTTTTCTCCTGGAATGTTTCCACCTCAAGATCAAAGCCATGCTTGGAAATATCACTGTGTGGTATCTACACTGTTTTTTCTTTTTTTTTCCAATGCAAAACAAGAAAGAGTGGAATTGGCCCAGTGGTCCAGAAGCTCTTATTCCAGAGACAAGTGAAGGGAGGCTATAAGACCCTCCATGCTTTACCTCTGATCCCAGAGACTTGAGCCCCCAAAGGTCAAGAGCTGTGAAGGATGGGCCCAGAGCAAACTAAGCTGGGCCTGGATTCAGAGAAGTTAGTATGCAGGCGGGGGCACGAGAGTCGTGGTCACTTGGGCTAACCACCAGCCCTCACCCTCCTCCCTGCCCTGCCCCGTTCCACTTGCTCCCACTCTGCCGGTCTCCCCTCATGGGCTTCACTGGTGAAACCTGCCCTTTAACCAGCCTGGTCTGCCCTGTGGCTGATTCCCAGTCTCTGCTCTCTCCTTGTCCTTTTCACACCCCAGGTTCCATGGCCACCACCTCCTCAGCGGCTCCCTAAATGCTGCTGATCCATGGGTTTCTGTCTGGGAGTTCTACTTGAGTGATTTCACCCACACCCCTGGCATCAGCTGCCTCGTTTGGTAATTGTCTGCAGCCTGGATTTCCAACCTGGGCCTCTCCTGATAGCCAAGCTCCAGCTGTCTTCTAGCAGCTTCCATTCAATGACCCACTAGGACTGCCTTCAACATGTGCTGTCATCCGACCAGCCTCCCAGAAATGCCTCACGTGTAGGGGCCTGGAGCAAGTCCCACTTGACTCAGTCCCAATTTATACAGTGGTTGTCACCAGTGGCAGCAGACATTAGGAGATCTAGCAGATTCCACCTGGGAGCGAAGAACAAGTCTCTCTTCACACGTCCTCCTTGAGCTCTTCCTTTTCCCTTCTGCCAAATCCGCAGGCAATTCCATCCTGAGACTCACCGGACACAGTAAAGTCGCTCAGCAGTGTCTGACTCTTGGCGACCTCACAGACTGTAGCCCGCCAGGCTCCTCTGTCCATGGGATTCTCCAGGCAAGAATGCTGGAGTGGGTTGCCATTTCCTTCTCCAGGGGACCTTCCCAACCCAGGGACTGAACCCTGGTGTCCCGCATTGCAGGCAGATTCTTTACTGTCTGAGCCACCAGAGAAATATCCTTCAATTCACCTGACATGACCAGTTCATAAAAGCCTTAACCTCTCCTCAGGTATCCAAGTGCATGGTAGGGACCTATTCCCCCAAACCAGCAAACTTTCTGTCATGCCTTACTCCCAGCTTCCAGTTGCTTGTACTTTAGTAAAGCCCAGTGCCAGGGCCTCTGCAGGCGACTGTACCAGCTGCATTCCGGACACTCTGCAATGCCCCATCCCACTGGCCACGCTTTCCCCTCGGCTCAAAATGCGCTTGGCTCTGCCTGCTGCACACCCACTCACCGTTTAAAAACTCAGTTTAGACACAAGAAGCCCCAGTCCCTTGGGCAGAGTCCACCGCAGCTCCCTGTGCTCCATGGGCCCGCGGACCTAACCTCCGGGGACTCGTGGCTGGGCTGTCCCCTCACCCACCACCAACTCCACTCCCAAGGGCCGTGCTCAAAAATGCCTGTGCTTTTGAGTCCACAAGAGTAAGAAAGCTGGAAAGCCACAGATCCGTTTCCTAACAGTCTTATTATGTTTGTATTCTCTTCCATCCCCACAGTAGATACTGTCTACATAAGAATCTAAGCTGGTGGGTACTTATTGAAGTGATTTCTGGAAGCAAAGAAGAAGCTCTCAATGCAGAAACTCTCACAGTGGAAGCCTGTTTGGGAGCCATCAGACACCTGCCCTGGGGAGCGGTCAGTCTTTACCTGGACAACCCGGAGCCTGGCAGAGGAGGGCAAGAAAGGAGGGAGAAGAAAAACTAGACCCGCTAAGAGTACAACAACCTCTCACACGTGTCTAGATGAGCAATTCAATTAAGCCAATAGAGAAGTAATGGTCTTAATCAACTGCAAAGAGCAAATGACATTATGTGGTGATCGGATACGAACTCGGGGTAGGAAAGCTGGGGGGCTCTGCTCCATCTCTAATCCGTCTCTTCCCCTCTCCTACTTCTGGCTTCCCTGCTGTTTAAGGGGAGCCTTGCAGAGGCTGACTCATCAGAAGGCTGGGGAGCTGCTGGGGAAAGGCTGGCAGGGGGCAGGGAGGACGGAGTGTGGTGAGCAGGAGAAGGAAGTGTCACTTGGGTTGTGGGACAGCAGGGTACTGTGGGACCTTCTGTCCACTGCTTTGTCCCCTGCTGGAATTGGGGCTCTGGTTGCCTCTCTCCTGGACTGTTTCCATTGATGAATAAGCTCAGTGTCCCACCTCCACCCTCATTGCTCTGGCCCCCAGGCGGCCACCAGAGCGATGTCTCCAAGGGACTAGTCTAACCTCGTCTTTCCTCTGCTTCCCAGGGGCCCACTGTATTACAGGATTCACCCGTCTACTCCAGCCAACAACTATGGGCCCCCAGTCCTAACCCCTGTCCCCTCTCCTCCCATTCCAGTTGATGGGTCTCAACTTGTCACCCATCACCTCTGTACTGACTCTCCCCTTCTCTTTGCTTGGAATCTCCTTTCAAGATTTAGGTCAGGTGTCTTGTCTTCAAGAAGGTGTATACCTTGTTGACCTGAAATTATTCTCCAACAAAGATGGATCAGCAGAGAATTGTGGAGGGGTGCAAAACCTGCCACCCTAGGGCTTCCCTGGTGGCTCAGATGGCAAAGAATCTACCTGCAATACCGGGTGACCCGGGTTCAATCCCTGGGTTGGGAAGATCCCCTGGAGAAGGGGATGGCTACCCACTCCAGTATCCTTGTCTGGAGAATTCCATGGACAGAGGAGCCTGTGGGCTGCAGTCCAAGGGGTCTCAAAGAATCGGACACGACAGAGCGAATATCACAGACAACATGCCTCTCAGTCTTGGGGATTATTTCAAGCTGGAAACAATCAAGGCCCAAAAAACTCAGAAACTTTGACCTTCCCACTAACTGCCTAAAAGAATTTGCATAGAGATGTCTGTTCCTGGAATAGAGCTGCCCCAGAGACTTCAGCAGAAAGTGTGGACCAGGGTGGTAGGGGAAACCCCTAGAGATCAGAGTCCAATCCGGGTCCCATTGTCTCTGCAGGCCCAGCAGACAGACGTTTATTTACCAAACATTTGCATTTCCATCTCCTTGTGAATTGCCCTCCTCCCCTTTGAAGTCCTAAACCACATGCTGCAACAGCCTCTTTGCCTTTGGCTGTTCAGGGTGAGGGCTTGGCCCCATTTTCATGACTTAACTGAGTTTTCCTGGGTCTCTCCCATGAATACATATTAATGAAATTTTGTTTGATTCTTGTTAATCTGTCTCATGTGCATTTTATTCTTAGACCAGCCAGAAGAACCTGGCAGGGTAGACGAGAATTTCTTGCTCCCCAACAATTGCAATTTGGGGTTTGAGCCGTGGTGAGTCAGGGGAAAGAGATCCCTTTTATGGTGGCGGGGGTGGGAAGGGGGCGGGGAGGCAGAGGAAGGGGAAGTCTCTAGTAAACACAGAGTCTGTGGCTTCCCATTGGCTGAGTGCTTGCCAGGAAAGGAGTCTCTCTGCTTCCTGGTGGGCTCTGCTGTCATCACAGGGCCTGAGAGCTCCCCCTTCTGTTCTCCCAACTCCATTTAAAATAAATCGAGGGGGACTTCCTTGACAGTCCAGCGGTTAAGACTCCACTTTTCGCTGCAGAGGGCACTAGTTTGCCCTGGAACTGGAAACTAAAATCCCACATGCTGTATAGCACGGCCAAAAATTGTTGGAAAAAAAAGAAAAGAAATTGAGGTTTCTACTTAATTTACAACACACATAGATATACATATAGACAAACAGAGATAGACACATATGTTCATACACACACAGCATACAACACCACACGTCGACACTGGGCTAGATCCCTTCCCTGGACTCTCCTAGCACCTCATCCCGACCTCTGCACTGAACCAACCAGCTCTTACCTACAGATCTGTCCTATCTCAATGATAAACCCCTCCAGGTGAGAGATAGTGCCCCTCTCACCTTTAACACCCTGTTTTCCCCCACACTCTATCTGCTTCATAATGGGCCATCAATAAAGCTTTGCTAACTGAACTGAACAAGAACTCTAAGGCAGGCTGGAGGAACTGGGAAGTGGAGTGGCTTCCAGGGTGAACAAATGTAAAACTGATCCCCCTCTCTGAGTCCCCGGGCAGACTGCAACTGCCTTTCGTGGAGATGGACAGCATCACCCTCTCCCCCACCCTTCAAGTCTTACCCTTGCCCCTTAAAGCACACACAAAAATTGTACTCCTAAAACCCAGCCATTGGCTGCTGAATTCAAGGCCTTTCTCCAATTTGAGCTATTCCACAGAATAAATGGAGTCAGTGCCATCTCTAGGCAGCCAAAAGGAAACAGAAAAGAGACTAGCTTAAAGTTTCATTCAGCACTCACTTAATTTCCCATTTATCTCCTTTATTAAGACCTTTTGAAGACAGAAACTACATCTGACTGTTCTTTCAATTTCCCACAGCTCCCCGCAGGATGCTTTTGATACAAAAGGCAAAGTGTTGCCAGAGAAGACAGGAGAGGATGGACGTGGGCCCTTTGGACCCATGGACGTGAGTTTTCCAGAGGAGAAAAATAACATGTAACATGGAAATGTAATACTCGCTTCAAAAGTACGTGTCACCACCTGTGTCCATCGCAGGAACTCAGCTGTGTTTCTGTCTGTTCCACGGCAATTTATGCACCTTAATCACCTGCTCATCTGGGTCGTATCACAGCCACCACCAGAGGCTTTGGGACCAGATGGCTCTGGGTGGAATCCCAACTCTGTCACCCACCAGCTGTCCACCCCGGGCTAGCCTCTTGGGCTCAGGGTCCTCACCTGTAAAGAGAAGACGACACACCTCACAGGAAGGGGCGCTGTCACTGGTGGGGTGTGCTCTTCAACAGTCTTTCAAACTTTTGATTTTGCATTTAGTATTGGAGTATAACCAACTAAAAGTGTTGTGGTAGTTTCAAGTGAACAGCAAAGGAACTCAGCCGTACATAGACATGTGTCCTTTCTTCCCCAAATCCCTCTCCCGTCCAGGCTGCACACATAATTGAGTAGAGTTCCCTGTGTTATCCAATAGGTTCTTGTTGGTTATCCATTTTGAATAAAGCAATGAAACAGTCACTATCTGATTGTTGTTATTGTTATGTAGGTCCTCAGTATATCTGAAATGAGAGCAGAGATTCTGAATTAGAGCAGGACACTATTCAGTTATTGATGGAAGTTTGGTGATTTGGAGAATGTAATGGGAGAGATCACACCTGAATATTTCTAGAGCCAAACAACAAATTAGTAAAGAAAGTTGTTAAAACCTAAGACCAGTGACTACATAGGGCACTTCTTTGGCAAAAGAAGGTAGAGAGGAGTGGGGTCCAGCTGGGCCCAGCACATGGAACAGGGGAGTGAGGGAGTGTCCGGCCACTGACAGAGGGTCAGCTCCCAAAGCCCCTTTAGGTCTCTGGGGACAGCAAGTTCCCACCCGGCGAAGGGGAGGCAGCCCAGGAAATCCAGGACTCAGGAGAACCTGAGCCTGGACCTCAGGTGAATTCCACCTCTCAGGAAAAGGGGTCAGCAACTACACAGAAGCCCTTTCCGGTGCTAGTGAAGCCCGGGCTTCTCTGAGGCTCCAGGACTGGCCAGAGGCTGACCCAGACCTCTCCATGGGACTGGCCGCCAAGCACAGCGGAACCAAGATGGAAACCTGGGGGTCATTTGGAGACCCGGGGTCCCTAAACCCACAGGAACCGCGGGCAGGGGAGGTGCCTAAACTCTGAAATTCCTTCCTGCCTGAGCATTGACTCAAGAACCTGCACCGAGGGGTGAGCATCAGGGAAGTCAGCGGTCCCAGCTCTGAGCAGTTGGTGGAAGGAGCCAGAAGACGGGATGCAAGCAACACGTCCAGCCGGGTTCAAATATGTTGTGTCATCCATCGTTGACATTGGTCAACTTTTTCCCTCCCAGATGCATCTTTGTTTCCAGGTACAGCTATCTACCTATGGGCACGTATTGTTAATTTGCAGATATTTTTATTTAAAAAATTTTTTTATTTATTTAGGCTGCACCACGTGGCTTGTAGGATCTTAGTTCCCCAACTAGGGATTTTTTTTAAATTGGAGTATAGTTAATTTACAATGTTGTGTTAGTTTCAGATGTGCAACAAAGTAAGTCAGCTATATGAACACATATATTCACTCTGTTTTAGATTCTTTTCTCATATAGGCCATAACAGAGAACCGAGTAGAGTCCCTTGTGCTATACAGCAAGTTCTTACTAGTTATCTATTATATATATATATATAGTGAAGTAGTAGTGAAGTCACTGAGTCGTGTCCGACTCTTTGCCACCCCATGGACTGTAGCCTACCAGGCTCCCCAGTCCATGGAATTTTCCAGGCAAGAGTACTGGAGTGGGTTGCCATTTCCTTCTGCAGGGGATCTTCCCAACCCAGGGATTGAACCCAGGTCTCCTGCACTGCAGGCAGACGCTTTACTGTCTGAGCCAGGAGGTGAGGAGAGATAAACTTCAGTTTGTCTCTCCTCATCTCTCTTACCCCCTGATAACCATAAGTTTATTTTCTACATCCATGACTCTACTTCTGTTTTATAAATAATTTCGTTTATACCCCCTTTTTTTTCAGATTCCACATATAAGCGATATCATAGTTGTCTTTCTGTGTCTAACTTACTTCATTCACTATGACAATCTCTAGGTCCACCTGTGTTGCTGCAAATGGCACTATGTTGTTCTTTTTATGGCTGCGTAATATTCCACTGTGTGCACGTATTCTTATCCATGCCTCTGTGGATGGACATTTAAGTTGCTTCCATGCCCTGGCTATTGTAAATAGTGCTGCAGTGAACACTGCAGTGTTTGACCAGGGACTGAACCCATGCCCTTGCCAGTGAGAGCACAGGACCACCCGGGAATTCCCTGCAGATATCTTTATAATAACATCACCAGCATTTACACAGTGCTTTTTGGATTCCGAACCACTTTCATGAAAACTGGCTCACTTTTTTCTTGGAATAACTTGTGAGGTAGAAAAGGAGGTGATTTTTACCACCTGAGATATATTTTGAAGCCTAAGAGAATTTGAGATGTCACACAACACTTGATTTGGGTTTCAGAAGAAGGAATAGAAGTTTGCCAGGCATACTCGGAAGGCTGCTTTCTCTGGAAGTGATGGTCATTTGCGCCATTATATTGATGCCAACCCATCTGTCCAGTCACTTTAATGCTGCACCAAAAAGTTGGGGAGACATAACCACTTCCAGTAGAGTATCTTTGTGGGACCAGTGCCCTGGGATTTGCGTGTGACCTACAATCTCAGTTTTAACGTAACATCTTCTAAAGCAATTAAAAATACTTTACCCATGGATTGACGTCGAATTCCCTTCCCTGTACCCAATTAAAAAATAATGATAACAGTCTTATTAGATCTAAAATAAGCCCAGATTAGAAACAGCCTGTTTAAAAATCAATAAACTTTTCTTAATCCCTGCAGTGGAAAAAGAAAGAGGCTCCTCTCTGTCTTCCCTAAAAAGCCAGTATTTACACAAAGCATTGCGTTGCCGGATTCGGAGCCGCGGAGGTGCCCGAGGTTTCACCCAGAGGCCTGCACCCCCTGAATCCTACAAGACTTATTTGGCTGTAGCTAATCTTAGCTCCAGGCTTGCTTACATTTCTGGGTGACCCCTTCGCCTGGAATGCTTCTCCGCGTTCTCATTAGCACTGTCTTCCCGGCCCCGGCCCTCATCTCCTTTTGTTGCTGTTACTTTCTATCCTGCCATTAGTAATCTTGACTGCTCCCAGCAGCCGGCCTGGCATGTTCCCCGTCACGCTGACATCTGTTCCCGCACCCGACTCGGCCCGCCTCCTCCCCTCTGCCCTGTCCCCACGGCCAGCCCCTCTGCTGCCTTTCCTGGATGCTTGCACTTGGATTTCTGATGTTGTTCCTTCTTTTTCCAATTATGAAACATACTTTATGCTTTTTATATAAGACTGTAAAGAAAGATACTAAGAAAACCCCCATAATCTACACTCAGAGTCAGACACTGCTATTTTTGTAGCATGATCCCTATTTAAAATATTAAATCCCTATTAAAATATATTTCATTGTATGTTTCATTCAGAAAGTAATATAGGGAGTTGTTTGGGGGTCTGGCATTAGGATTCGGCCCTGTCGCTGCCATGGCCCTTGTTCAATCCCTGGTCAGGGAACTAAGATTCTGCAGGTCACACGGTGTGGCCAAAACAAAAACCAAATAATTTTTTTTTAAGTAATCTATTCTGTGCTATGATGTGAGGAGAATGACACTTAACTTTTGTGGTCTTTCCCCCCTACCCCAATTCATAACTGCAATCTAATGATGAGGGAAAACATAAACTCAAAGTAAGGGACCTTCTACAAAATATCTGACCAGAACTACTTCAGACTGTCCAGCTCATCAAAAACAAGGAAAGTCTAAGTCACAGTCTAAAGGAGCCCAGGGAGACACAGTCACTCACGTCACCTGGTGTCCTGGATGGGCTCCTCCTGGAACAGGAAAAGGATATTAGATTAAACACTTTAAAAATCCCATGAAAGAATAGACATTGGTGGGATTCCCTGGTGGTCTAGTGCTTAAGACTCTGTTTTCCATTGCAGAGGGTATGGGTTCAATCCCTGGTATGCCATGAAGCCAAAACCAGTTGACATTGGTTAACTAAAATTGTTCGTTGGTTGTAACAAATGCAAGATGTTAACAATACAGGAAACTGGGCACTGGATATATGGGGCCTCTCTGTATCTTCTTTACAACTTTTCTGTAAATCTAAACCCATTTTCAAATTTAAAGTTTATTTTTTCTTCCAGTTTTATTGAGATATAATTGACATTCAGCGCTAAATAAGTTTAAAGTGTACAGCATAATGATTTGACTCACATCACGAAATGATTATCACAGTAAGTTTGGTGAACATCCATCAACTCATATAGATACAAAAGGAAAGAAAAAAATTTTCCTGGTGATGAGAACTCAGGATATACTCTCTTAAAAATGTTCATATAGAACAAATTTTCATATATAACATCCAGCAGGGTTAATTATACGAATCATATTTTATATCCCAGGTACTTATCTATCATATAACTGGAAGTTTATCTTTTGAGCACTTGCATCCAAGTTTCGGGCAACACGGAAGTGTGTGAAATACAAGGCAACAGGTCTCAGCCTCACCTCCCCACCTCACAGTTGGCACTGTCCTTATTTTCTGGAAACGTTTCCTCTTTATTGTGTAGTCGAGCTCGTGCTGCAGTGCAGTTCTGAGTCCTGGCTTTTTTGTTTTGCGTTACAGTGTAAGCATTTTCCCACGTCCTTAAAATTCTTCTTAAAGACAATGTTATAGGTTGTATAACAGTCAGTGCACTGTTTTCTTGCCTGAGGTAGCTGTGATCCACCCTTATGATTCCAGGAGATTTGCTTTCATTTTCCATGTTTTAGAAACTTTCCTCCTGCAAAGAACTGCCCCTCTGCTATCTCCAGGCAACACAGAAGATCACAAAATCCTCATCCAGGCTTTCCTGGGGCCTCCAGAAAACTTGTTTAATCCAACACGTTTCCACAGAGTTTGGGTGTCAAGCCTTTCTTTACGTGATCTCTTCCCTTGCCTTTATTTCTCATGATGGAGGATTTATAATCCAATGGGTTATAACTCAGGGGCTTTCAAGACTGATGATTAAAATGTGGACTGTTTGAACGTTAATGTACAAATTAGATTCACCTGGAGCCCCAGAACAAGATGCTATTTCAAGGTGGGGTCTTTGCTCATATAATATGGTAAAACAAGGTCATGCTCATTAAGGATTAAGGTGGGAGTCCAGTCTAATCACTGGAGTCCTTGAAAGAAGGCCACGTGGAGACACACACACACCGAAGGAGATAGGCCACGTGAGGCTGGAGACAGGTTGGAGGGACGCGTTTAGAAGCCAAGGAACGCCAGGGGCCGCCGGCGGCCACCAGGAGAGAGGTAAGGGACGGTGCTCCTCGGAGCCGCCAGGAAGGAACGAACCCTGCGGATACCTTCAGTTTGGGCCTCGAGTCCCCGGAACAGTAAGAGAATAAAGTTGTGTTCTTTTAAGGCACCCAGGTGATTACAGCAGTGCTTGCATACTACTTACAGCAGGCTGCGGTCTCAGAGGGTCGTGGTATAGGCAGAGCTCTGGCGCCTGAGTGGGGCAGGGGCCATGGTTCCCCCTGTGGGGGCCGTGAGGTATCTGGGGATGGGTGGGTGGGGGAGAGCCAGTGGGTCACAGGTCAGGCACTGAGCAAAGGTCCCACTGAGCGCAGGTGTTTTGTGTTATTGCCTTTCTCCACCATCCTCCCACCTCATGGCCCTTTCTTTCTGGTCAGACAGAAACAGGCCCACAAAGATCTCTTTCCTCCCTTACATCTGTGTCCAGAATATTTCTAGAAGACCTAAGTTGTTGTTTGCCAGGAAATGCCTTAATTACACAAAGCCTCGAGGGTGCAAACCGGTTCATTTCCAAGCTCTGGCTATGACAAAATAAATTACTTCAGCGCTTCGTTTCTTATTCACTATTGTGAATTTGCTTTGACAACACACTCACACCTTAACAGCGATCGCTGTATGGATTTTCACTTTTTCCAAAATGATCTTAGATTACTCTCCTAAGGAAAATATTGTCAGAAAACCTCCTTTAAAAGAGAGGTGCTGTATCTGCTGTAAAAGCTGATTGCTGATGGAGAGGCTCTCCTCAGATAAGAGGCTGAGGCTCAAGGCTGGTGAGCAAAGTGTGAGTGGGATGTTGTCGATAACTTTCAGCGCACGAGACCTGGTGATGTCTCAGGGGTCCATGGAGTCATTGTCTTTAAGGGGCTAGAAGGATCCAGAAGGTCATGAGGCAGGTATGTGGTGAGGGATTCCTCTCTTGGGGATGGGGGAGGGGTGTTGCTGGAGAGCAGAGTTTTAAAGGGGCTTAATGACTTTCCTATGACTATGACAGCGGTCCCCAACCTTTTTGGCACCAGGGGTTGGTTTCGTGGAAGAAAATTTTTCCATGGACCGGGAGTAGGGAGAATGGTTTTGGGATGATTCAAGCGTATTGCATTTATTATGCACTTAATTATAATATCAACTCCACCTCAGATCACCAGGCATTGGATCCCGGAGGTTGGGGCCCCTGAACTATAGGGTCAGAGTGGCAAGAGGAAACAGCCACCCTGGATTACTGTGAATGAAACCTGGATGGGAGGGTGTGGTTTGTGGGGGAAGAGAGAGCTCCCGGGGTTCACCGCAGGCAGGCAGGCCACGCCTCCCCAGAGGGGCCTTCATGTCCTCTGAAGGTCCCAGCATGGCTTTTTGTGTTGCTCATCAATTGCTGTGTAACTTCAGAACTGAGTGGCTTCGCACGACCAACGTCTGTTACCTCGGAGTCGATGTGGGTATGGAATGCGGGAATGGAGTGGCTGGTCGCCAGGCTCTGAGCCCAGCAGCCTCCCACTCGGGTGTGATGGTCTCCTTCACCTTCCTGACCTTCTGAGTGTGCATCAGGGTGAGGTGGGCACTGCGGAGCCCCCCCAGGGCAGTGCGAGGTGCAGGTGCAGATCCACTCCCCTCTCAGGTCTCCAGCCTCATTGCTCCACGCTTGGAAAGCGAACAGGGCCTCCCACCCAACCCCAAGCCACCCAACTGTCCCTCAACCCCACTGCTCACTGGCCCCAAGGCAGAAATTGACACTTTGCTCTAGACTGGTCAGCCTCATTACCGGTCACTCTGAACGTTCACGGTTGGGTCTGCCAGTCTTCTGCATCAGGACATTGCCAGCACGCAGTGAGGAGCCTCTTGCTGCGGTGAGGAGGGGGGTGAGGGCCAAGGCCAGGAGTGGGGTCACGGAACCAGTGACGGGCCGAAGGTCCGGCCGATCTGATGGAGCAACCTCGGACCCCAGCGAGTCCAGCCCAGGAACAGTCTGGGATGATGCAAAAGGAGCCAGACGTTGACCGGGAAGCCTTCACCCTAGCTTCACTTCCTGCCCAGGTCTGGAGGCCCGGCCTGGAGCTCGAGGGCCAGCAGCTGGGAACAACTCAGAAGAGCCCCTTTTCAGTGCACGAGGGATGCGTAGCCATCAAAACAGGTTACAATCCTTTGGCGGAAAATTCAGGCCCCTTCCTGCTGCAGCTGCCTGCTATTTGTAATTTAATTCATTGTAGGAATCCTTCCACCCTATTCCCCCCTCCCCCCAAAAAAGTCAACTCTGCATAGTCCATAGTCTTCCTGTAGTGCTGAGTCCCTTTATTTTAGACACTCACGCAGCTGGGCTTTCCGATGGAGACTGGTGGAGGGAACGCTGCTGCCTGGTTAGACAGACTTGGGTGGGGAGTGGGGGTGGCCAGTTACCAGTTCATCAAGGGTTTTACAAATCATCTCAAAAAAGAGTTCTTTTGTCATTTGCAGAGGCCGGGAGAAGAGTTTTAAGGAAAGGGTGGGAGAAGGGATAGGAATGGGTAGGAGCCTACTATGAACTGTTTTCCCTCCAAGGCTTAACCAACTGGCCCCTCTCCTCCACTCACAGACCCTCTCCTAAGAGCCTCATCGTCTTACATCCATCTCCCCGTGATTCCCGAAGCACTTTTTATCTGGGCATTCATCTGAAGTTTAGTCATACGTTGTGTTAGAAATCTGTGGCGGCTTACAAAAATATGAAATTGAAAAGACTTTTAAAACTCAAGTATATTGTCACAGAGAAATGCTCAGTCTTATCCAGTTGCTAAAAGGGATCAGAAAGTTTCTCTGAGTGTCCTTCCTGGAGGCAGAAGTTAAAGGGCAAAGGACCATTGCAGGGGCTGCACGGTGTCCTTAGGGGTGATTAGACTGGTTTTTAGGAATAGAACATCTTCTCTCGAAACAAAACTGAGAAAAATCTCCCCTGTGGGTCCAGCCAAAGACCTCAGGGTACTGTCTCATCTGAGAAAATGGCTAATCTCTCATGACAGTATGGGCTTTTTGTTTGGTTTGGTTGTGGTTCCTTGTGTTTTTCTTTTTTTTTTAAATCAAAATCACAAGCTGGCTCAAATAACTTACTCCTTTAATAGAAATGAGAAAAGCGTGTGTGTGTGTGTGTGTGTGTGTGTGTGTGTGTGTGTGTATTAGTCGCTCAGTCGTGTCTGACTCTGCAATCCCATTTACTGTAGCCCGCCAGGCTCCTCTGTCCATGGCATTCTCCAGGCAAGAATACTGGAGTGGGTTGTCATGTCCTTCTCCAGGGGATCTTCCCAACCCAGGGATCGAACCCAGGTTCAACAGATTCTTTTCTGTCTGAGCCACCAGGGAAGCCTGAGAACAGCATAAGCCAATGCAAATATACAAGAAAGAAAGACAGGAGGCAGGAAAGGGCACAAGAGGCTTCCCCGCCCCGACAAGAACAGACCATTTTACTAAGAACTCGGCTGTTGTCCTTCCTTCCCAGTGGGGGCTGTGACTGGGCATCCTGCTGCATCTTCTCCATAACCCCTTTTCCATTTCTCTGGGGGTGGCGAGGTTCCTTGCTCCTGTCTCCCGATTAGGGGCTCCTCCCAGGCCTGACTGTCACCAGCCTCTTCCTCTATGCATGGGTCCTCAGGAAACGGTATGCTGGTCTCTGGGTGCGCGGAACCTCCACCCTTGTCTGGCTTGCTGTCTTGTTGCAGCTGGTGGATGACCTTGTAGTTTTATGTGCAGAAAAGCTCCTGTTGGGCTCTAGCCAGGCGAGTCACTGCTCAAAGAGGGGGTCCAGCAGGACCATCAGACTCTTCAGGTGCCGCCCTGTCTGGGCCAGCTGTTGTGTCAGCTGGACCAGCTGTTGAACAGCTATTTTTTATAAGTTTATCAAGAGTAAAGGACAGAAACGTTTTAAAAAAAAAGCACCTAAAATTTCCACAACAAGAACCATGTCTAAAGTTTGCTGCCTCCCCCCTACAGCGCCGATCACAATGACTGGCCCAGAGTAGTTCCAAATTTTTCTGATTTATCACAAGATCTCTGTCCTATTTGTAACTTGAAACCGTGTTTAACAACTGCTTCATCTCTTCCTGGAGTCGCGGCCTGCACTAGGCTGCAGGGTTCCAAGTGGCCAGCAGGTGTCGCCAGCTAACACGATTCTGAGACGCCAGACCACGTGAAATTCTTTTTCTCTGAAAACGTTCCACGGACCCTTAATGTGGGCCGTGTAAAGTCCAAATTCCTAACCAGGACATCCCAGGCCCTGCAGATTTAATCCAATTCACTTTTTATGGCCTTAGTTCTTACCAGTTCAGGCATCCAATCGATCAGGAAAGGCTTACTGAATTTTTTTTTTTTTTTAAATCAGGTGCTTTGCTGGGGGCTGGAGATAAAAAGAAGACAGAGATTTCATCTCTGCTTTGGAGAAGCTCTCTGCCTCCTCCACCTCAGAAAGCAATGTAGGGTTAAGCTGCTATGTTAAAGAGACATCTGTCTACACAAATATACACAATGGCTTAAATTTACTTATTTCTCACGCCAGAGACCAGAGTGGTCCAGATTGGTGGGTCAGCTGGGGTTCTGGCTTCTTCTCATCCTGTTGCATGTCATCATCTGTAGGATATTATCCTTAGTTCAGCTCAGTCGCTCAGTCGTGTCTGATTCTTTGCGACCCCATGGACTGTAGCACTCCAGGCCTCCCTGTCCATCACCAACTCCCAGAGTTCACTCAAACTCACGTCCATTGAGTCGGTGATGACATCCAGCCATCTCAACCTCTGTCATCCCCTTCTCCTCCCCACTTCAATCTTTCCCAGCATCAGGGTCTTTTCAAATTAGTCAGTTCTTCTCATCAGGTAGCCAAAGTATTGGAGCTTCAGCTTCAACATCAGTCCTTCCAATGAATATTCAGACTGATCTCCTTTAGGATGGCCTGGTTGGATATTATCCTTGATTGCACAGTCACTGCTGGCTCATACTGTATCCATGCTTCAACCTAAGAAAGGAAAAGAGAAAAAGAGGAGGAAGAGCAATTTCCTTTCAAGCATCAAACACAGAAGTTGCACCTACCCTTTTGTTCACATTCCAGGGCAGGGACCTAGGCCTGTGACCACATCTAGCTACAAGGAAGGCTAGGAAATGTAGTCTTTATCTAGGCAGCAGCAAGCCCAGCTAGCAATAACTCGCAACTATCAGTCTGGTCAAAAGCATCTCTTTTTTCATACAACCTAACTTTACTTTTCTATAAACTTAAAAAAAAAAGTTTTTTTTTCAGCAGAGCTCTGCGGCATGTGGTATCTTAGTTCCCTGACTAGGAGTGGAACCTGTGCTCCCTGCACTGGAAGTTCAGAGTCTTAACCACTGGACTGCCAGGGAAGCCCGCAACCTAAGTGGATTCTTGAAACCGTTTATGTATCTTCGACATTGCTGTCAATAGTCATTGTACCATCAGGGTTTAGGAATGCCAGTTCATGGAAATTTGTGGGGACTCATAGCAGTTTACCATGCATGTTTCGTATTTGTGAGACATACCTATTTCTGCCCAGCAGAGATGATAAAGTATAACCACAGTGACAACTGAGTTGATAAAATTCAGTGAAATGAAACTTAAAATCCAGTTTATTTTCCACTCAAGAAGATATGACATCTGAGTTAGTCTCTTGAGACTGTTCGGGTGGGAAAGGAGGAAGAACATTTTAGAATGTGAACAGCATCTCCAGAGACCTGTAGTTGTAGAGAGGCCAGCTATAGTGGGACATTGATTGTGGGGCGTGCGTATGTGTTTGGGGAAGGGAGGCAGGAGAGAAAATGAAAAAATAGAGTAGAATCAGATTGTGCTAGGTTTCCTACTCCAAACTAAGGGACTTGGGTTTTACTCTGCAGAGCAGTTGCTTTGGAGGTATTTCCCAGTCCAGGAGCCATGCTCAGGTCCCACACTTTCTGTCACTGTATGTGGGTGGACTCCTGGCAGCCAGTGTATAGAATGTGACCCAGCTGCTTGACTTGTGAGTGGAGATAACATAGCAAAGGTATGTGTGTGTGCCTGCTGTTTTGCTCTTATTGGAAATTACTTGTGTGCGTTATGAAATCAATAGGAAAGATCCAGAAGCCAAAGGCTGAGAACAGGAGAGAGAAGGTTTATGTTCCTCTGAAGGGCTCTTGGTCAAGATTCAAGGCAGGATTGAAGGACTTCGCTTTCATGGGAGGGTTGTCATCCCTGCCATAACGAGAGGACGAGAAAGGAAAAGACAGGCTTTCATCTGCGGTTGGGAAGAAGAGGTGGCCATTGCTGTCCCAGCCACTTCTGTTTCTCTGTATGGTAGAAGCAAGATCACTTCCTGAGTGAGGAGATGGGAGGAGAGGAGAGTGGATTCAGAACCGTGCCTGTGAGAGGGAGTGGACTGGCAAACCTAGTGGTGTTACTCGGTAGGTCATCAATTTATGCACGTATTCAATCAATAAATGCTCACTGAGATCAAGCCGAGTGGCAGGCAGGGGGAAGAGAACAGATGAGTAAAACACAGCAGCTGACGACAGGGCTTCCCCGTACAGCTGTGCACGTTGCGCACTGCCCAAAGTGGCCAGCGAGGGGAGAGCCTACGTTGAAACCTGGCTCACGTATAACAGGCCAGTCCTGCAGCTGATATGTGTGCCTGGACTTAGTGCCTTTATCAGTGAACTCAAAGGGCCAGTGTGAAAGTCTGAGGACCTGGTTGCGGGCTAGTTTTGGAGGAGAGAAGAATTCACTGTGGAGTGAGTGCTGTGATGAAGAGAAGGCTCTGAGGGCACGGAGGGAAGAGTGACACGAACCAATGTAGAGTGAGCAGGGGCCGGGAACCACCAGAGTGAGTGCTCTGGGAAGCAGGCAGAGCAGGAGGGAGCGGAGTCATGAGCAGAGGCAAGGAAGCTCCGTTTACCATTTTTTTCTGTTTGAACAATTCTCCACTGCAGGCAAGTTTTCTCCCCATCAGGGACACCTAATCAGAACTGGTTGGCCCCACAGGCAGGGGGCAATAGCCCCCCCAAGTGTAGCTAAGCCTGGAGTGTTAAGATGCTGATTGGCAGCAGGTTTTCTCCTCAGCCAGGGGCGTGGCCGCCAGGGTTGGGTGGCCCGTGTGGCAGTTCTACTGAGCAAGGAGTGTTTATTTTCACGTCTAGGTTGTGTTGGTGAAGAACAGGGCCAGGAAGAGGACAGGACTGGGGTTTGCCCCACGTCGCTTCTGACTCTGAAGGCTTTCTTTCCTTTCTGAAGACAGGGGTTCTGCTCACAGAAGCCACGACGCCCTTGTGAGACCTCTAGCAAGCCATGTTTTGGGCTTCCCTCAGACGGTAAAGAATCCGCCTGCAATGCAGGAGACCCTGGTTTGATCCCTGGGTCGGGAAGATCCCCTGGAGAAAGGCATGGCAACCCACTCCAGTATTCTTACCTGGAGAATTCCATGGACAGAGGAGCCTGGCGGGCTACAGTCCATGGGGTCTCAAAGAGTTGGACACAACTGAGCGAGTAACACTTTGACTTTTTTCAAGCTGCGTTTTAAATATTTATCCGTGATTGGTGATATTACATATATTCATTTCATGGAGTAAAAGCTCTCACCTATGTTATCCAGTCTGAGATGGGAGACGGCTCAGTGAGTGGACAAGGCTTGTGTCTCAGGGAAGGTGGCTGATTGGGCTGAGGGCAGAGTTTCACCGGCAGAGTCAGGATGCAATCCCTGTCTGCCTGATTCAAAATAACTGCTCTTATTTTTTACCCAGAGAAAGAGAAAGGTGACTCCTGCTTTACAGTTGTGAGAATCCAATGAGAAAATCAACACAAGGTGCCCAGCAGAACTCTCTGTGCACAGTCTACACGTCCACTCCCAGAACCTCTTCACTTCTGTCTGTAATCAGAAGTGACCAGTCGCTGCTAAACCACAATACTGAGAACACGGCTGGTCCCAGGCCCCCGCGGCCTACGTGTGACTCTCTGCTATCACATGCTGCCTGACTTCTGCTTGGTGTTCTAAGATGGACTTCTTGGGGCACTGTGTTCCTCCTCTGGCTCTTTTCCCACTGTGGTGCTTTAATTGCTAAGTTGTGTCCGACTTTTGCAACCCCTTGGACTGTAGCCCACCAGTCTCCTCTGTCCATGGGATTTTTTTCTAGGCAAGAATGCTGGAGTGGATTGCCATGTCCTTCTCCAGGGGATCTTCCCCACCCAGGAATTGAACCCGGGTCTCCTGCATTGCAGGCATATTCTTTACCGATTGAGCTACTAGATACACAAAAGCTGCAAGAATGAGAAACAGCATGGTGGTCGTGGTGGGGTTCTAAGACCATCAATTCTTATAAAAAATAATCATTCTCTTTGGACGTGGTGCTTATCTGGGTACCATGCTAAATTCAGTCCAGGACAGACACTGGGAATAAGCTAAGGGTGGGAAGAGCGTCCCCTGACTCTCTAACCCACCAGCTGGAGGAAGTGTTTCTAGACCCAAGGGTTCTCAGCCTCACCAGATCCAACTCCCCCCTTTTTTAATGAATACTCTATATTATTATTGTGAAATAAAAAGGTAAACCACTATAACTTGCCTTTGATGGAGTATTGATGGGCGAGCACACAAGGGAGCCTTCTGAGGTGTTGGAAATAGTTTATATATTGATTTCAGTGGTGGTTACATGGCTCTATTCATATACAAAAATTCATTAAACAAGGGATCTCTCTTTTATGTTTTATAAATATATGTGAATCTATAATTATCTCCATTAAAACTGAAATTAAAAGTGAGATCCAGGTAAAAATTTAACTGTGTGTTTTGCCATAATTTTTTTAAAATGAGGTGTGCTTACACCCATGAGATTGGCAGAAATTGGGAAGTTTAATACTATTCAGAACTTGCCTGCCAATGCAGGAGACATAACAGATGTGGGTTCAACCCCTGAGTTGGGAAGATGCTCTGGAGGAGGGCATGGCATCCCACTCCAGTATTCTTGCCTGGAGAATCCCATGGACAGAGGAGCCTGGCGGGCTACAGTCCATAGGGTCAGTCACACAGAGTCAGATATGACTGAAGTGACTTAGCACTCACACATACACGCCTATGTTATGAGACCTTCATCAAACCCCTAAAGTGCAGGGTTTGGAGAACTTCCAGGTTGGCGAACACATCAAGGTGCCAAGAGGGCATGCTGGGGATGTAGCTCTCATTTGGCTATTCCTGAGTTGTACCCTTGAGTTCTGTGAGCCATTCTAGCAAATTATTGAGCCTGAGGAGGCAGCGTGAGATCCTACCACCCAACTTTACAGCTGATTGGTTAGAAGTACAGGAGGCCTGGGCTTTCGTTTGGTCTTTGGGACTGAGCCGTTATCCCATCAGGTCTGTGCTAACTTCAGACAGTTAGTGTCAGAATCAACTTAAATTAGAGGAAACCCAGTTGGTGTCCAGAGAGTGGGAAAATTGGTTGTTGTGGGAAAACTCCTCACATATTTGGTATCAGAAGTATTCTGAGTAAAAACAAATCGCAGTAGTAGGATTTAATATGTCCATTATGTATTCCTGCTTACCAAGTCATCCCAAACTTAGTGGCTGAACACAAAACCGCTTTTAACCTCTCATGATTTTGTGGCTTGGCTGGGTGGTTCTTCTGCTGGTCTTGCCCGGACTCAACCAAGATGCTGCATTCAGGGACTTCCCTGGTGCTCCAGTGGCTAAGACTCTGTGATCCCAATGCAGGGAGCACGGGATCGATACCTGGTTGGGGAAGTAAGATCCTGCATGTGTTGCAGTGTGGCCAAAAAAAAAGAAACTGCCTCCAGCAGCTGAATTGGCTGGAGCTGGAAGGTCTCACTTGGTGGAGACAGCCAGGAAGCTGGGACCTCTCTTTTGGCATGTCATCTGGATTTTGAGAGTGTAAGCCCCAGTGTGCACGTGCGTGTCCAGCCTCTGCTGTGTCACAGTTGGGTCCCATTAGCCAAGCAACTCATAAGTCTAAGCCCAGGGTCAATGTGGGAAGACGCTACCCAAGGGCATACATGCCATGAATACCAGTGGGCTTGAATCACTGGGAGCCATCTGTGTAACAGTCTGTAATTTTTTATACATTATTGCTATCTTGACAGACAGCAGCCTGCCACCTAATTTTTCTTGTCACGTCTTTTTCAGATGAGGAATCTCAGGCCCAGTGAGGTCAAGTAACTTATACTTGCCCAAGGGCTTCCCTGTTGGCTCAGATGGTAAAGAATCTGCCTGCCAATGCAGGAGACGGGGGTTCAATCCATGAGTCAGAAAGATCCTCTGAAGAAGGGAATGGCAACCCACTCCAGTCTTCTTACGGAGAATCCTCATGGACAGAAGAGCCTGGAGGACTATAGTCCATGGGGTCACAGAGTCAGATATAACGGAGCAACTAACATTTTCACTTTCCAGGTCCATAGCAATTAAATAGTGGAAAATTCTATTTTTTCCCAAAGTCTGTGACCTTCTATCGGATCACAGGCTCCTCTTGGGAGGACCTAGAATATAAGAAGGAACACAATTCATGCTGCTGCTGCTGCTAAGTCACTTCAGTCATGTCCAACTCTGTGTGACCCCATAGACGGAAGCCCACCAGGCTCCCCCGTCCCTGGGATTCTCCAGGCAAGAACACTGGAGTGGGTTGCCATTTCCTTCTCCAATGCATGAAAGGGAAAATTGAAAGTGAAGTCGCTCAGTTGTGTCCAACTCTTAGCGACCCCATGGACCGCAGCCTACCAGGCTCCTCCATCCATGGGATTTTCCAGGCAAGAGTACTGGAGTGGGGTGCCATTGCCTTCTCTGCACAACTCATGAGAGAACTCCAATTCATGTTTATTTTTCAATGAGAAGCAAAGTGAGGTTTATTTTTGTTTGCATGTTCATGGAGAAGATGAATGAGTCAGATAATATGGGCGGAGGAGATATTAAAATAGTTCAGTGTGACCTCAATGGCCAAGTCATCCTACCCTCTCAATGGAACTTTCATGGTTCCTCAGCTGTGGTCACTCAATATTTCATAGGTAATTCTCTGCTGTGACTTTTCTGTATACTGTTGGTGTTCACCCTTTATCATGAGTTCTTCCTGGTCTGAGTCCCCACAGCCTTTTACATTATCTGAAGCACAGAAAACTCTGAACAAATGTTTGTTGAATGAATGAGCAAGCAGAGGTTAGGGAGACCAAAGATGGACTCCACACTTTTCCAGGGACTCAAATGAGAATCAGTGATTCACCAGGGGATGAAACATTAAATGTGATGAACAATGAATCATATATTATCTGAAGAACAAGCAAGAGTTCATAGGAGCAGGTGTTTTGATTAAACAAATAGGTCAAAATTCGAGAACTTAATGACTAATCTTAAAGTCGATTTACACTTCTAAGTAGCTTAGTCAGATTTTTCACTTAGAAAATTTCTCTTTCATGTCAGCCAAATCTGCTTGCTTGTTTCATTTTGATTTGTTAATTTTTTTCCTATAGCTTTTTACCAACAATTTTGAAAGCCCCCAGAGAGAAGCCTGACTCAATAGCACAGCTTCTCTCCTCTTGCTTGTTCTATTCCTTTCAGCCTTGATTTCAGGAATTTAAATTTTCTTCTCCATTTGAGAGTAAATTGTCTGAAAGAAAATTTGTTTTAAAACACAAGAGTTGGGAGGTTTTGTCTCCAGAGAGACTGAACCATAAACGGTTTACCCCCAGTGAAGTAAAGGGGTGAAGCAACAATTCAATAAAAAAATAAATAGACTTTAAAAAGTTGTTGTTGTTCAGTCACTAAGTCATGTCCAACTCTGTGACCTCATGGATTGCAGCACGCCAGGCTTCCCTGTCCTCTGTCTCCCAGAGTTTGCTCAGATTCATGTCCGTCAACTTGGTGATGCTATCTAACCATCTCATCCTCTGCCCTCTACCATCCTCTTCTCCTTGTGCCTTCAATCTTTCCTAGCATGAGGGCCTTTGGCAGAGTTGGTTCTTTGCCTCAGGTGGCCAAAGTATTTCAGCTTCAGCAACAGTCCTTCCAATGAATATTCAGAGTTGATTTCCTTTAGGATTGAGTGGTTTGATCTCCTTGCTGTCCAAGGGACTCTCAAGAGTCTTCTCCAACACCACGGTTCAAAAGCATCAATTCTTCAGTGCTCAGCCTTCCCAGCTCTCACATCCATACATGACCACTGGAAAAACCATAGTTTTGACTATACAGACCTTTGTTGGCAAAGTGTGATGTCTCTGGTTTTTAATATGCTGTCTAGATTTGTCATAGCTTTCCTTCCAAGGAAAATGGTTTCAGTCATAGTCTGCAGTGATTTTGGAGAAAATAAAATCTGTCACTGCTTCTACTTTTTCCCCATCTACTTGCCATAAAGTGATGGGACTGGATGCTGTCATCTTCGTTTTTTTAATGTTGAGTTTTAAGCCAGCTTTTTCACTCTCTTTTACCCTCGTCAGGATGCTCTTCAGTTCGTATTCACTTTCTGTTATTATAGTGGTATCATTTGTATATCTGAAGTTGTTACTTTAAAAAAGTAAATGTATTTAAAAAAAAGTAAGTGTAAGTCCACTTGCTGAATTCAGCTCCCCAGCCAGTTTTGAATGCTATGTTTGAGTGGTGTAGGTGCTACAGAAAGAAAAACGAACCTCCAACAGAAAGGAAGGAAGGGCAGATTCATATGGACCATTTCTGAAGAAAAACACTAAGATGAGAAGGGGTAATTTAACATCCAAGTTAAGTACAGAGGGAAAACAAGTGTGTTTTGAACCATTTCTTGTTTAACTCGGTCGAGCGTGCTCATACAGACAGCTCGGTTTCCTTGGGTTCCCCAGATGTCCTGAGTAAAACTGGGGAGGGCTCCTGAGAACCACTCCTGGTCCCAGATTTCCCTGACCTCCTTCTAGGAGGGTCTGCAGCTCAAGCAGGTGTCTCCCTGGGACACTTGGGGCAGAGAGACAAGGCAGGGCTGGATAGTGTAAGATCTGGGAGACTGGGCTAGAATTCCAGGAAACTGATACAGATTTCAGAATTTTTCTGGACTTGTCTTCACTCAAAGGAATGTCTCTGGCACGATTTCTGGCGATAGTCAGAGGCTTGTGGAAGCAGAGCAGGCTCTCTTCATGTCGAGAGCTGATGCACAGCACGTTTTTTTCATTTTCCTTAAGAGCGTGTGTGCTCAGTCTTGCCCGACTCTTGGCAACTCACCACGTTCCTCTGTTGATGGAATTTTCCAGGCAAGAATACTGGAGCAGGTTGCCATTCCCTCCTCCAGGGGACCTTCCCGACCCAGGGATCAAACCTGTGTCTCTCGTGTCTCCTGCATGGCAGGCAGATTCTGTACCACAGCGAACTTAGTTTCAAAGAGCCTCTGTGTGCTCCATCTCAGTTGAGCAAGTGAGGCAGGTTATCATTGACCCAAGGTTAGACAAGACCCAGCTAGGACTTCATGGCGATCACACAGGAGACAAAACCTAGACTAGAAGCCAGGCCTTCGAGTCAATTATCCAAGAAGGTGCGCAGGGCTCCCTAGGGCCCAACACCAGCCCTCCAAGGCCAGGGGGGCCCAGGATCCCCTAGATGGGCCAGTCCATCAGCCCGTTGCCGGCTCTGAAAACTCTATGTCTGGCCACATCCCTCACCCTTCTTCCAGCTGCCGTGACTGGCCCCTCCAATGTTGCCAAGGGGTGTGGAGGACTGTGGCAGAACTGGGTATAAATATTTATAACGTTATGCATTAATAAAACACATATTGAGTGCAAAGTATGGATTCCTGCTTTGAAGATCAAGGTGACATTTGATGGGTGCAGGGCTGACAGGATGCAGGGCCCATCTCTATATATGGCCATGTTTTGGGGGATGAGCTTCTATGACCCTTGGCTCTCACCAGCCTCTTGCTAAGGTGGTTCTCAATCAGGAGTAATTTTATCCCCAGGGGACACTGGGAGATGTCTGCAGGCATCCTGGGTTGTCAAAGCAGGGAGGAAGTTGCTCTAGCATCTAGTGGGCAGAGACCAGGGTTGCTGCTGTGTATCCCAGGACACACAGCCCCCACAAATGTCAGTGGTGCCGAGGCTGAGAAACCCTGCTTCCAGGTAACAAGCCTGGACTTAGGAAAGGACTCCCTTGACAAGGCAACTTGTTCAAGATCTCATGCTAGCGGAGTCCATGCCTAAGGTCAGGGATTCCAGTCAGGTGCCTCCAAAGCCCCCATTCATTCAGGGAAAAGCCATTTTGTTTCCTGACATTTCATTTCTTTTCCTTTCATTCTTGATTTCTTCTCCTATAGAATGGGGTCACAGGACTTCCCTGGCGGTCCAGGGGTTAAGACTCTGCATTTCCAATTCAGGGTGCGCAGTTCGACCCCTGGTGAGGGAACTAAGATCTCACATGCCGCTCATGGTGTGGCCAAAATAATGTAAATAAATAAATGAGTAAATAAATTAAAAATTTTAAACTTGGATCACAATACCTACCGAGCAGCATTATTATGAAGATTAAGTCAGCTAAGGCATATGAAAATGCTTTATAAATTGGCTAAATACTGAACTAATACCAGTTATTATGAATAATCAGATGGTGGGTAACCAAACAGTACAAGACAGTCCATATCTGATCTTGTAGGTTATGAAACATGCTGGGATGTCGCTTCAGCTCAGCCAACAGAGATAGCTTCCCTGGTGGCTCAGATGGTATAGAGTCTGCCTGCAATGCAGGAAACCCAGGTTTGATCCCTGGGTCAGGAAGATCTCCTGGAGAAGGAAATGGCAACCTGCTCCAGTATTCTTGCCTGGAGAATCCCATGGACAGAAGAGCCTGGCGAGCCTCAGTCCATGGGGTCGCACTTCAACACTTCAGAGGCTGGAGATGGAAAAAGAATCATGTGGTTTTCATCTATATGTTAAGGGGGAACATGATGGTTCTTAAGGCTTCTAAAGCGCAACGGTTAAAAGCATGGCTCTGGGATCAGGCTGCCTGTGTTTGAATCCCATCTCAGCCGGGTACTAGTTGTGTGAGCTTGACAAGGTGTGTGTCCCCTCTGCACCTCTGCGGTAGATGGAAGACAGTGGTGTCTAGCTCACTGTTGTTTCTTGTTTATGACACTGCTTGGCCCATAGGAAGCACAGAGTAAACATCAGCTACTGTTGCTGTTGCTGTTGCTGGTGTCTGTCACCCGCTTCCCGCAGTGCCTTTTGTTTTTAAATCCCTGTATGAGCTCTCTGTGCCTTTTTTTTAGCCGTACCAGGTCTCAGTGGTGGCATATGGGATCTAGGTCCCTGACCAAGGATCAAATCCAGGCCCCCTGCATTGGGGGTGCAGAGCCTTAATCACCGGGACCACCAGGGATGCCCCTACAGTGCCCTTTGACAAACTGCCTTTAGCAACTCCCCACCTGGGAACATTTTTGTCACATTTTACTCTTTGTTCAGTTCAGTTCAGTTCAGTCGCTCAGTCGTGTCCGACTCTCCGCGACCCCATGAATCACAGCACGCCAGGCCTCCCTGTCCATCACCAACTCCCGGAGTTCACTCAAACTCATGTCCACAGAGTCGGTGATGCCATCCAGCCATCTCTTTCTCTGACGTCCCCTTCTCCTCCCACCCCCAACCTTTCCCAGCATCAGAGTCTTTTCCAGTGAGTCAACTCGTCACATGAGGTGGCCAAAGTATTGCAGTTTCAGCTTTAGCATCAGTCCCTCCAATGAACATCCAGGATTGATCTCCTTTAGAATGGACTGGTTGGATCTCCTTGCAGTATAAGGGACTCTCAAGAGTCTTCTCCAGCACCACAGTTCAAAAGCATCGATTCTTCGGCGATCAGCTTTCTTCACAGTCCAACTCTCACATCCATACATGACCACGGGAAAAACCATTGCCTTGACTAGACGGACCTTGGTTGGCAAAGTAATGTCTCTGCTTTTTAATATACTATCAAGGTTGGTCATAACTTTCCTTCCAAGGAGCAAGCGTCTTTTAATTTCATGGCTGCAATCAGTATCTGCAGTGATTTTGGAGCCCAAAAAAATAAAGTCTGACACTGTTTCCACTGTTCTTCCATCTATTTCCCATGAAGTGATGGGACCAGATGCCATGATCTTTCTTTTCTGAATGTTGAGCTTCAAGCCAACCTTTTCACTCTCCTCTTTCACTTTCATCAAGAGGCTTTACTCTTTGTAGTAAGTTGCAAATTCCACGCAGATTGAGGTCAGGACTATTTTGTTGCACCTCCACTTCCTAACATAGTGCTATGGGCTGAATTGTGTCCCTCAAAAAGTCATGTGTTAAAGACCTAACCTTCCATGTGATTGAGTTTGAAGCGAGGGCCCTTAGGAAGGTAATTAAGGGTGAAGTCATAAATGAAGTCATATGGGCGGGGCCCTGATCCACTGGGATTGGTGTCCTCATAAGAGTAAGAGACACTGTGGAAGACAGAGATCTCTGCCATGTGTGCACACAGAGGAGAGACCATGTGAGGGCACAGGGAGAAAGCAGCCACATGCAGGTCAGAAAGAGCTCTCACCAGAAGCAAGCCTGACAGCTGGTTGATCTTGCACTTGAGAAATTAAAGTTCTGTTGTTTAAGCCACCTTGTCCATGGTATTTTATTATAGCAGACTAGTACACCTGGCGTCCACAGAAACTTTGGTGGAAAAAACAAGTGAAAGAATAAATACATTCCCTGCTTTTGAGAATCATACCACCTAGTAGAAGCCTGTCAACAAGTACTCGTAATGTAGTACTTGTAATTATTAAAATATCTACTGGTTCAACAAGTATTTATTGAGCCTTTACCATGTGCCAGGCACTGTGACGGTACTGGGGATAAAGTGGTGAACAAAATAGGGTCTCTTCTGTCACATCTGATGTGGGAGACAGCAAACAGCTTGATATCATATCAGGGAGAGGAATACAGCAGGTGAGAGGGAAGGAAACGGTGGCGGTTATCTTTTGTACAGGATGCCTGCGAAGTGCTTTCTGACACACTGGTATTTGAGCAGAGACCTGAAGGAAATGTGGAAGGAACTGTACAGGTATCTGAGGGAAGAAGTGCCAGGCTGAGACGGGCAAAAGCAAAAGCTTGAGTAGGGAGCTGACATGTTCATGCAAAGGGGGTCCCTATGGCTGGAGCGAGACAGGAAAGGCACTGAGCATGGGTGGGGTCCCCATGGAGCACCAGGGCCCCCACTGGCTCAGGTGTCCCCTCCAAGCCCTGAGAGGAGCCTGGTCGTGTCTCACTTGTCACCCACTCTGTAATTTACACGGTTGAGATATTCCAGCTGCAGTGGATTGGGCCTCCTGTCTCCTTCTGCCCTGTTTCCCTTCCATGGCACTTCCTCCCAAGTTGGGTGGTGTCATCCGTTTGACTCTTTGGTGATCCAGAAGAGAAAAAGCTAGGAAGCCATTAAATGTTTAGTGGCGTGTTTTGTTTTGTTTTTTGAGGGAAATGTCTTTCTTTTATTATGGTAAAATAGAACAACATAAAACTACCATCTTAGTTGCATTTCCCTGATGGCTAATGATACCGAGCATTTTTGTAAGTGCTTATTGGCCTTTTGCACATTTTCTTCGGCTTTCCCTGGTGGCTCAGGCGGTAAAGAATCCACCTGTAATGCAGGAGACCTGAGTTTGATCCCTGGGTTGGGGAGATCCCTTGGAGAAAGGAATGGCTACCCACTCCAGTATTCTTGCCCGGAGAATTCCATGGACAGAGGAGCCTTGCAGAGGAATCAGACAAGACTGAGCAACTAACATTTTCACTTTCACCATCTTAGTAATTTTTAAGTGTGCAGTTTAGGGATATTAAATTCATTTGCATTATTGTACACCCATCCTAGTAAGTCTTTTAATAGAAATATTGTTGATGTACAATATTATGTGAATTTCAGGTGTACCGCATAGTGATCTGATATTTGCATAAACTAGGAAATGCTCTGGAGAAGGAAATGGCAACCCACTCCAGTGTTCTTGCCTGGAGAATCCCAGGGACGGGGGAGCCTGGTGGGCTGCCGTCTATGGGGTCGCACAGAGTCGGACACGACTGAAGCAACTTAGCAGCAGCAGCAGCAGCAGCAGGAAATGCTCACCACAATAAGTCTATGAGCGTACAAAGTTATTACAATATTATCGATCATATTTCTTAGGCTGTGTACTACATCCCCATGACTTATTTATTTTATAAATGGAGGTTTATAAATCTTAATCCCTTTCACTTATTTCACCCAGACCTCACCCCATCTGGCAATTGCCTATTTTCTCTCTGTGAGTCTGTTTCCATCTTGTTTTCTTTGTTTGCTTTGATTTTTAGATTCCACATGTAAGTGAGATCATACGGTGTTTGTCTTTCTCATCCATTCTTTTTTATGGCAATGGTTTTTCCCGTGGTCATGTATGGATGTGAGAGTTGGACTGTGAAGAAAGCTGATCGCCGAAGAATCGATGCTTTTGAACTGTGGTGTTGGAGAAGACTCTTGAGAGTCCCTTATACTGCAAGGAGATCCAACCAGTCCATTCTAAAGGAGATCAATCCTGGATGTTCATTGGAGGGACTGATGCTAAAGCTGAAACTGCAATACTTTGGCCACCTCATGCGACGAGTTGACTCACTGGAAAAGACCCTGATGCTGGGAAAGGTTGGGGGCGGGAGGAGAAGGGGACGACGGAGAATGAGATGGCTGGGTGGCATCACCGACTCTGTGGACATGAGTTTGAGTGTACTCCGGGAGTTGGTGATGGACTGGGAGGCCTGGCGTGCTGTGATTCATGGGGTCGCGGAGAGTCGGACACGACTGAGCGACTGAACTGAACTGAACTGAACTGAATATTCGATTGACTATGCCAAAGCCTTTGACTGTGTGGATCACAATAAGCTGTGGAAAATTCTAGAAGAGATGGGAATACCAGACCACCTGACCTGCCTCTTGAGAAACCTGTATGCAGGTCAGGAAGCAACAGTTAGAACAGGACATGGAACAACAGACTGGTTCCAAATAGGAAAAGGAGTACGTCAAGGCTGTATATTGTCACCCTGCTTATTTAACTTATATGCAGAGTACATCATGAGAAACACTGGGCTGGAAGAAGCACAAGCTGGAATCAAGATAGTCGGGAGAAATATCAATAACCTCAGATATGCAGATAACACCACCGTTATGGCAGAAAGTGAAGAGGAACTAAAAAGCCTCTTGATGAAAGTGAAAGAAGAGAGTGAAAAAGTTGGCTTGAAGCTCAACATTCAGGAAACTAAGATCATGGCATCTGGTCCCATCACTTCATGGGAAGTAGATGGGGAAGCAGTGGAAACAGTGTCAGACTTTCTTTTTTTGGGCTCCAAAATCACTGCAGATGCTGATTGCAGCCATGAAATTAAAAGACGCTTACTCCTTGGAAGGAAAATTATGACCAACCTAGATAGCATATTAAAAAGCAGAGATATTATTTTGCCAACAAAGGTCCGTCTAGTCAAGGCTATGGTTTTTCCCGTGGTCATGTATGGATGTGAGAGTTGGACTGTGAAGAAAGCTGATCGCCAAAGAATTGATGCTTTTGAACTGTGGTGCTGGAGAAGACTCTTGAGAGTCCCTTGGACTGCAAGGAGATCCAACCAGTCCATCCTAAAGGAGATCAATCCTGGGTGTTCATGGGAAGGACTGATGCTAAAGCTGAAACTCCAATATTTTGGCCACCTCATGTGAAAGGCTAACTCATTGGAAAAGACCCTGATGCTGGGAGGGATTGGGGGCAGGAGGGGAAGGGGACGACAGAGGATGAGATGGCTGGATGGCATCACCGACTCGATGGACATGAGTTTGAGTGAACTCCGGGAGTTGGTGATGGACAGGGAGGCCTGTCGTGCTGTGATTCATGGGGTCACAAAGAGTCGGACACGACTGAGTGACTGAACTGAACTGAATATTCGATTGTGTATATATGCTACATCTTCTTTTTCCATTCATCTGCTGGTGGTTGCTTCCATGTCTTGCCTGTTATGAATAACGCTGCAATGACCACTGATATTTGTCTATCTTTTCAAATTAGTGATTTTGTTTTCTTCGGGAGCTGACAGATTGTTTTGAGCATTAAAGGATAGTGCATGTGTCCTGTTAAGACTACACCACTCCAACGGGGTCATAGTACATCAGGACACTGTGGCCCTGCAAACCTCTGCATTTGAGTAGAGTCACAGGGGGTTTTCTAGAGGTTGCAGGCAGCCTCACCCTTGGGTGGGGATGAAGTTGTCATGGGCACTGGCCAGATAAGCAGTGAGGGGAGATTTATGTGAGCTAAAGAGATCAGCGGGGCTGGATCACAGTGGACTGCTGATCTTCTCTCTTTTTCTTGGTTTTGTTGCTTTTAATAAACAGGCACCATATTAAAGTGGGGAGGCAGTGAGATCCACCAGTATCTTCTTATGCTCTTCCTTGGCCCACACAGACTCTAGTGATGTAGCCGTCTTCTTAGTTCTTGGTCACAAGAGGGGGATCCTGAGGACACTGTGTGACACCAAGTCAGCATATTCATGCTGTAGGAAACTGGCTCTCCACTGCACCTTAAAGTTCCAGGACCAACAGGCCCATTTAGGGCAAGGAGAGCTTGACAGATCTCTTTGACCATGACCCCGGACACTTTAGACATGAGTTTATGTGGGTTTTTGTGTGTGGGTTTGTGTACATGTCCCTTTCTACATCTTCTGCCTTCCATTTCATTACCAAAGCGCCTTAAGTGGCTCTGTTTCCCAAAGACAAGTGGTCTTATTCTTGGAGGGGTCTGCCCTCTGTCCCAGCACGTCCAATCATTGTCCCTTGTGCGCACCATCTCATGTAAACAGATCCCGGGTGGCTTCACATCTGGCCCTTCTTTCATGTCTGAACATGTCTGAATTTCCAGGGGACATCCCAGCTAGGCTCACGCTCTGGAAGCTGCACTCTCTGTGCAAACATGTGTATACCCTATAAGGGCGTTATGTACATTCAGAGGTGTTTGTGTATCTGGATGACGTGCCACAGCTCATGGAGCTAACCACAGGAACGTGCGTTTGAGTCTGTAGGCTACAGTTTCTGCTCGTGCCCACGTCCACACAACTGCCTTCTGGGACGGAGTGACATGACTTCTCTGCCTTAGAGTAACCATGAAGAAGAAGATCCTTTCTGTTGTTTCAGTTCCTCTTATTTTACATTAATTGGGGGGTTGGGGAAGAGAATTTTCCATTGAATGTTTGGCTGTTCATTTGGAAGCCTGTTGTCCGACGGTATTTGCTTTGTCTTCCTTCTGTTGTGTGTTTTTCACTCTATTTCAACACAAGCATAATATTCAGTATCTACCATTCTCATTGGTAAAGAGCTTTATAATTTATAAAGTTCTTTGGCATACAGCAGTTCCTGTAAACATCACAGCAGCTTTGTTTAGAAGGCATTGTTTCTGTTTAATAGATGGAGTTACTGCAGGCCAGAGAGTGTATACATTTACCCAAGGGCACACAGATAGGAAATGGCACTTGGACTCCTGGGACTTGAACCCTACATTTGTGTGCCAAGCTCACTGGCCCAATATTAGACTGTTGGTGACTCCTTGGGTTTTTGTTTGAGGATGTTCAGGTGGGTGGTTAATGCTTTCTTGCCATAGAAACACTTATGCTAAGAGAACAGTTGTCACTCTTGCTATCAGACAAACATAGTCTTATCAGCTGTTTGAGAATGTCCATTTTCTAACAGGGCTAGGCAAATTTTCAAAGCCAAAATTTCTGTTTGGGATGAAGCATAATACTAAAGAATCAATGAGCAGTTTAAAGCTAGTTTTTAATCTAGAAAAAAATATACCTTGGGTTCCTGGTAGTCCAGTGGTTAAGAATCTGCCTTCCAATGCAAGGGACTCGGGTTCAATCCCTGGTCAGGAAACTAAGATTCCACATGACTTGGGGCAGCTAAGCCTGTGCACCCAACAGGAAGACCCAGTACAGTCAAAATAAAAATAAGGAAAATTTATAAATACATAAAGGACTGATGCTGAAGCTGAAACTCCAACACTTTGGCCACCTGATGCAAAGAACTGACTCATTGGAAAAGACCCTGATGTTGGGAAAGATTGAAGGCAGGAGAAGGGGCCGAAGGAGGAGAAGATGGTTGGCTGGCATCACTGACTTGATGGACATGAGTTTGAACAAGCTTCGGGAGTTGGTGATGGACAGGGAAGCCTGGCGTGCTGCAGTCCATGGGGTCACAAAGAGTCAGACACGCCTGAGTGACTGAACTGAACTGAAAGTTTAAAAAAAGACAAAATACATCTTCCTACTGGATTATCAGTTGAAGTTCTTTAAGGACAGGTAATAAAGATGAACCTGGGTTAGCATAAACCAAAAGGAGGAATAAATAAAATCACAGGTTGTCTAAAGGAACCAAGGAGCAGAAGGCCGCCAGGCTAGGACCAGACACCATTAGGACATTTCCACCCCAGTTCTTGTCTCTGCTGCCCTCTGAGCACGTGTTGTGGTCTCCGTTCTGTTCTTAATTCAGACATGGTTTTTCTGCCTCTCTAGCCCTCCAGGAGGATTATGGAAATATGGCCACCCAGTATTTCACAGCTTAAGATACCAGCAGAGGCTGACAGGCAGCTTTTTGGTCCCAGCTCTCAATTCCCAGGAGAGAACCTGGACACCCTCCACCAACCTTGGGGCCAGATGTCCCCTCTGTTCTAATTAACAAGAGCAAGAGGAGGAGTTGGTCACATAACAGTAACACCGTGAACCAGGGGCAGTTCCCAAAGGCTGAAGAATAGTGGGGTTTGTACTTTGTACATGTCCTCAAAAGTGTTTATCATAACTGAGTTGCAGGAGAATTGTTATTAAAATTTGGAATTAACCATTAGTCATAGTTCTGTATGACTTAATTTCCATAACTGTTCATAAAGAGTTCAGAAACTTTTTTTTCCTACAGTTTTTTTTTTGCGATGTAACTGACACGTTCAGTTCAGTTCAGTTCAGTCGCTCAGTCGTGTCCGACTCTCCGCGACCCCATGAATCACAGCACGCCAGGCCTCCCTGTCCATCACCAACTCCCGGAGTACACTCAAACTCATGTCCACAGAGTTGGTGACGCCATCCAGCCATCTCATTCTCCATCGTCCCCTTCTCCTCCTGCCCCCAACCTTTCCCAGCATCAGAGTCTTTTCCAGTGAGTCAACTCGTCGCATGAGGTGGCTAAAGTATTGCAGTTTCAGCTTCAGCATCAGTCCCTGACACGTAGAACTGTATAGATTTGAATTGTACCGCATAATGATCTGACATAGATACATCATGACATGTCTATTGTAAGAAGTTTAGTGAACATCCATAATCTCATATAGATATAAAAGTAAAGAAATAGAAACAAACTGTTTTCCTTGTGATGGAATTCTTAGGATTGACTCTCTTAACTTTCATATATAACGTACAGCTGTGTTAATTATACTTATCAATATTGTGCACTACATACTAGTACTTATTTATCTTATAACTGGAAGTTTATACCTTTTGATCACCTTTATCCAGTTCTCCCTCCTTCTACCTGATGCCTCTGATAACCACAAATCTAATGTCATGTGTTTCCTTACATGTTTAAAGTTGAGAGCATCTTTGCTGTTGCTGCTGCTAAGTCGCTTCAGTCGTGTCTGACTCTGTGCAACCCCATAGATGGCAGCCCACCAGGCTCCCCCGTCCCTGGGATTCTCCAGGCAAGAACACTGGAGTGGGTTGGCATTTCCTTCTCCAATGCATGAAAGTGAAAAGTGAAACTGAAGTCGTTCAGTCATGTCTGACTGTTCACGACCCCATGGACTGCAGGCCACCAGGCTCCTCTGTCCATGGGATTTTCCAGAGCATCTTTGGAGAACACCTAATCCACACCCTGTTTATGTAACAATGATATAACCGACACTTGGGGGGTTGAGTGACATGACCAAAGTCAAACAGCAAGTCAGTATAGGATGAAATTGGAACGCATATCTGAATCCCAGAACCGTGTTTTTTTTATTGTACCAAGTTTCCCTATGTGATCTGGAACTCTGATAACTGGTTTTGGAAAGAAACGACATGTATCAGGCAGTGCCAGCTCCGAGAAGCCGAATCACTAGGAAGGATGATGAATCCGTTCCGTTCCGTCGCTCAGTCGTGTCCGACTCTTTGCGACCCCGTGGACTGTAGCCTACCAGGCTGCTCCGTCCATGGGATTCTCCAGGCAAGAATACCGGAGTGGGTTACCGTTTCCTTCTCCAGGGGATTTTCCCGACCCAGGGATCGAACCCGGGTCTCCAGCATTGGAGGCAGACGCTTTAACCTCTGAGCCACCAGGGAAGCCCTAAGGTGTTAAATTGACTGAGAAAGCTAGTTAAACAGTCTCAGTCCGGCTGTCCCTCCTGGATCTAGGGCCACGCCCAAAGTCTCAGGGTGGGTGATGGAGATGGTAAGATGAATGCAAAGTGGGAAAAGGGGGGGCAGCTGATGCCCCCCGCCCCTCACTGAAGTCCACATCAGGCCACCCCATCTCCAATGTCCCCATGACCTGCAGGAGAGGGTTTGGAAGAGCTGGAGGAAGAGATCCCACTGAGCTGGAGCTTCAGCCCATTTGCCTCCCACACCAGTAACGGATCTATCGGATCCACAAAAACCAGTGTGAGCTGTGACCGGACCTGCCCTGTCTGGACCTTCTGGGAATAGTCACAGCTACCACTCCACTTCCATCTGCACATCACATGCAGCTGCCTCTTGTGGGCAGCCCTCGCCAGAAACACAGAAGAAAGGGAGCTGTGGGAGCCCTGGCTCAGCCCCGCCAGGTTGCAAAGCCAACAAGTTGCAGCAGGATGGCTCTGGGGATGGAGCCTCCCAGATGCCGCCCCTCCCTCGAGACCAGCTCTTGTTGATGCTCCCACCAGAACACAGGTGGCCAGAAGTCTGCCATCTAAGCTGATGTCCAGCGGGGGAAGTGAGGTGACCAGAGCAGGGCTTCTCACAGGCATCCTCATTGGCTGTAAGTGATTCCGTATAAGGTACCAACTCTTTGCTTGGATTCACAGAACTCGAGCATCTCCCTCCCTTGGAGGGTAGGAAGAGAACCGCTCCTCATTATGCACCCTGACTCGTCGTCCCCAGTCTCGGAATCCGGAATCCGTCTGGAGCTGCACTGGGATGGTAGCAGAACCTGTTCTGCAAGTTGCTGTGAACTCCAGGGGTGGGGTGGATGTGTCTGGCCCCAGTTATTGGCTAATTGTGTCAGTATTAGCTCCTCTCATCTTCAGCTTTGAGCCTTAGCCACAATTCCAGCCTGATAAAGTTCGGACCTAACATCTCTTTTCACAGTTCTCCCTTGGAACTTTCTGCAGACACTAAAGCTCCTACTATTAGGAACACCAATTAGGAAGCTTTTAGAAATATGTGCTTTTCAGCTGGGAAGGAAATACACATCTTCTGTCATCTGAAAAGTGATGGGGAATCAACAGAAAAACTGGATGTCCAAGATAGGTACCCTTCAGTTCAGTTCAGTCGTGTCCGACTCTTTGTGACCCCATGGACTGCATCACGCCAAGGGAGTAAAGAAGAGAATGAAGGACTTCCCTGGTGGTCCAGTGGTTAAGACTCCATGCTCCCAATGCACCAATGCAGGGGGCATGGATTTGATCGCTGGTCTTGAAACTAAGATCCCACATGCCAAAGGGTGTGGCCAAAAAAAAGAGAGAGAAAAGGGAATTGAAGCAACTCTGAGGCTTTCACTGAAACGACTAGAGTCCTCTGGGCATCCTGGTTGCTAGGAGGAAGAACTAGGAACAAGAATGGCACAGGGAACAGCTAACTCGCTGTCATACTTAGGATTCCAGGCGGATAGAAGGTCATCATCCCCTCCCCAGGGCCATAATGTCTTCACAGCGCTTGGCTAGAGGGTCCATTCCATAAGAGATCGTAAAGTGTTCCTCTAAACACCTACTCAGAAAGCTTTCTGCTTCTCTTTCTCCATAATCTCATCAGAAGAAACAAGCAGATGTTTTTAATTTAGTTAATTTTCCTTCCCCAATCACATAAAGAGGAATCTTTGGTTTCTCAGCAGACTTATGTCTCTCCATGTAGTGTAAGTTGCCCTTATAAGAAGCTAAGCTGGTAACTTTCTTTCTACTTAGTTCATCCTCAGGCTGATTCCTTTCATCCCTGCAGGCCGACGGGAAGACATCCTCAGAGATGCACCTGGAAATCATGTTTTCCCTGGCCTCTGTACGTACCTTGGGCAGTCAGGTTCACACATAAAATTAACCACAACATGACTTAACCTCTCTGAATTTAAGTTTCTTCACCTGTAACTGGGACTTAGACTTTCTCCATCATGGGGTACCTGTGAGGATCAAGATGGTACCCAGTGTCCCCTTCACTTTTTCTATTCCCTTGTAGTGAGTACCCGTGGCAGGGGCTTTATCCCCCAGGCCGATTCATGCTCTTTCTGACTTCTGCATCCTAGAAAAATAAGCAAAGAGGGTCAAGGTCAGTTTCTCTGTCCAAGTCTCTGTTCCTGCTCCTCTCTGCCTACAATGGGCTGAGCTGACTACTTTGAGGCTGCTCTGCAGATAACCTTGGATTCAAGAAGGGAGAGATCAGAGAGTTCCCCTGTGTCTCTCTGGTCTAAGCCATATTCTCCAGTGCGTTTTCCCCAAGACAACCCACATCTGGGAGTATGGAGGACTTGGCCAACTATGACCAAATCATGCTTTGTTTCCCATCTGACTATTCTTCCCTGCAGACAAGCCCCTTGGAGCTGTGGGCCACAGGACTGAGCAAGTCCTATGCTCCTGGGCATAATACAAACACTGGCAAAACCTCACTTCTAACTTCTAATACTGCCTTTGTTTAAGTAATACGGAACCTTTCTAAAGTCTTCTGTTCTGTTCAGTCGCTCAGTCGTGTCCGACTCTTTGCGACCCCGTGGACTGTAGCCTACCAGGCTTCTCCATCCATGGGATTCTCCAGGCAAGAATACTGGAGTGGGTTACCATTTCCTTTTCCAGGGGATCTTCCCGACCCAGGGATCGAACCCGGGTCTCCCGCATTGGAGGCAGACGCGTTAACCTCTGAGCCACCAGGGAAGCCCTTCTAAAGTCTTAGAATAACTTTAATCTTAAATCTATTTATGAATGAAATAACCACTGAGTTGTTGGAGGTTCAAAAAGAAGGGAACACATGCATACCTATGGCTGATTCATGCTGATGTTTTGCAGAAACCAACAAAATTCTGTAAAGCAATTATCCTTCAATTAAAAAATAAATAAATGTAAAATTAACCAAAAACCCTTCAACATCGATTTATTAAAATTTTTAATAAAACATTGTATGCAGTTGAATAGAAATGTCCTAGAATATCCTTATTTCAGATCTGTGGTTTGCACCTGCTCCCACCTACATGAAAAAGTCACTCCAGAAAAACAGGTAAACTGGGTCAATGCTGTTGTTCAGCCGATCAGTCATATGTGACTGTTTGCAACCTCATGGACTGTAGCATGCCAGGCTCCTCTGTCCTCCACTGTCTCCTGGAGTTTGCTCATATTTGTGTCCATTGAGTCAGTGATGCCATCCAACCATCTCATCTTCTGTCACCCCCTTCTAAACTGGTGCGAAATATCATTTTGGAGACAGAGAATTTTGCCTTATGTTTGGGGACATGAAGTTTTCTGGGCTTGGGCAATGTCTTATAAGCAAGAGCACACAGCAGGAGGCAGGTCTTGGAGCAGGGTGGTCTTCTGCTGTCACGTGTCTCTGTTATTGTGAGAGTCTCACCCTACGCTTATGGGATTTCTGTATCATTACGGGCAAAGCTTTATTCCAGTCTTGAAAAATCAACAATTTTCTAAGGCATCCTAAACTCCACTTGGGTGGAAGCAGACACTGGTTTAAGGCCACTGGAATTGAAGGAGGTGCTGAAAACAGGAGGCTTACCGAGGAGCTTCAGCTTTTGATGTTAGGGATGAACTGGCCACATCCTGCAGCAGCGAAAGGAATTCTACATGATGGGAGCCACAGAACAGGCCTGGAAGGGGCTGAAAGCCCAGGGAAAGGCAGAAGGACAAGGGAACCCTTTATCTTCAAGGAGGTGGCAGCTGTGTGCCCTGAAGATGAGTTGGCAATGACATGATTTGAGGACTGAGACCCCAAATCCTCCAAAGTCTTGAGATGAACAGAGGGACCGAGAAAAGGAGCAGGTACCAGAAGAAGAAAGTGGGAGATCACCCCTCTCGGATGCTCTGTCTTGCAGGCAAACACATTCTGGATGCTGGTCACTGGATGATGTCATGGTTGTTGTCCTTTTGACTTAAACACCATTTGAGTTTTACACGTTCCAGGACTGAACGTTTGCTTGACTTAGGAAGAAGCAACATTAGCAGAGGCAGTCTCTGAGTGGCAGGGTCAGAGGTGTTATCGTCTTACTTTAATGTATTGGCCGAACTGTCTACAATGAATACCTGCTACTTTTAACATTTTATAAAGCACTACTTTAAAAAAAATTGCAATTACTCAGAGATGTATTTGGACATTCCATTTGAGACTAAAGGAAGGAGATGCAGCCTGGGGAAGTCCAAGGGGCTGAAGAAGAGAGGACCCACAGTCTGGGTGGATGTTAGACTGGGAAGATTATGGTTGGAAGGTTCTAGGTTGTTTAAACCAGTGGCCCAGTGATATTATCAAGGAGCTGAATTCTTCCTCTCTCTGTTCTACCTTCATCAGTTCTCGTTTCATCCAAAGCTGACTCCCCACATTTTGGCACAGACTGCTCTGATAATTCCAGGCTCCACATCTATGCACTGCACCATCTAGCACAGCACTGTCCAGTAGAAATACAATGCAATTTATATAATATATAATGCAAGTCCTATGTGTGATTTTAAATTTTCCAGTAGTCATGTTTTTAAAAAGCAAGAAGGAAAAGGTGAAGTTAATTCTAGCAACATCGCTATTTCACCCAATGTATACAAAACATTCGGAGAAGGCAATGGCAAGCCACTCCAGTACTCTTGCCTAGAAAATCCCATGGATGGAGGAGCCTGGTAGGCTGCAGTCCATGGGGTCGCTAAGGGTCGGACATGACTGAGCGACTTCGCTTTCACTTTTCACTTTCTACTTTCACACACTGGAGAAGGAAATGGCAACCCACTCCAGTGTTCTTGCCTGGAGAATCCCAGGGAGGGGAGCCTGGTGGGCTTCCGTCTATGGGGTCACACAGAGTCGAACACGACTGAAGTGACTTAGCAGCAGCAGCAGCATACAAAACATTATCTCAGTGTGTAATCATTAAACAATTAATAAACTATTTTGCATTCATTTTTTGTACTAAGTCTTCAAAATGCAGTGTGTTTTTTGAAGTATTTATTTTATATTTGTATCTATTTATTTTTGACTGCACTGGGTCATCACTGTTGTGCAAGGGCTTTCTCTAGTTGCGGCAAGTGGGGGCTGCTCTCTAGAAGTGTGCAGGCTTCTCATTGCAGTAGCCTCTCTTGTTGTGGAGCACGAACTCTAGGGTGTGGGCATTAGTAGTTGTGGCTCACAAGCTCTAAGCTCAGGCTTTAAGAGTTGTGCTTGGGCTTAGTTGCCCCCTGGCATGTGGAATCTTCCCAGACTAGGGATGGAACCCAGGTTCCCTGCAATGGCAGGCAGATTCCTAACCACTGGACCACCAGGGATGTTCCAGCATGTATTTTACACTTAAAGAGGGCTTCCCTTGTGGCTCAGCTGGTAAAGAATCTGCCTGCAATGCAGGAGACCTGGGTTCGATCCCTGGGTTGGGAAGACCCCTTGGAGAAGGGAAAGGTTACCCACTCCAGTATTCTGGCCTGGAGAATTCCATGGACTGTAAAGTCCACGAGGTCGCCAAGAGTCGGACATGACTGAGCAACTATCACTTTCACTCCACTTAAAGAACATCGTAAGTCAGAGCACCTGCATTTCAAGTGTTTGATAGCCTCATGTGCCCAGGGGCTCCTGCACTGGGCAGGACAGATCTAGAACAGAGGAAAAGTCCTTCTGTCCCAGTGTTTCTGGCTAGAGTGGACATTCACTCTGATTGGATTGCATTAGGCTATTGCCTAAGACTGTAGCCAGGGCAATGGATTGTGCTAACTGGATAAAGCTTGGTGTGACTGTGGAAGGCAGAATATTGCCTCCCCCCAGCAAAGATGTCCACATCCTAATTCCTAGAATTTGTGAGGATGCTAGATTACATGGCAAAGGGGAAGTAAAGTTACAGATAGAATTAAGTTTGTGATGAGTTGATCTTGAGCAGAGATTATCCTGGTGGTAATGTAGTCACAAGGATCCTTACAGGTGGAAGAGAAGTGGCAAAGACAGAACCAACAAGATGGCAGCATGAGCAGAGCTCAGCTCCATGCCCCTGGCTTTGGAGACAGAGGAGGAGGGCCACAAGTCAGTGAGTGTAAGCTGCCTCGAGAAACTGCAAGAGGCAAAAAAGGGATTCTCCCTGAGCCCCCAGAAGAAACACAGGCCTGCCGACACCTCGACTTTAGACCAGTGAGACCTGAGTTAGACTTTGGCTCTCCAGCGCTGTAAGATAATGTACATGTATTAAGCCACCATGCGTGTCGTCATTTGTTATATCAGTCAAAAGAAACTAAATCGATGACCCAACTTGGAAACCGAAAATCTTAAATGACAGCCGTTTTGAGAGATAAAGTTCCAAATACTTGGTTTTTAAGTGTCAAAAACAAAACCATGAAAGAATGAGAAAATTTGTGCCATAAACAGTAGACTGAAAAGAGAACAGATAAAGAATTGGACGGCCCTGTGCCCTGGGAGGTCAGATGAGGTTTTCCTAGGAGAGGGCAAGGGAGTCAGAAAGGCAATAAAGTCATAAGACGCTGTTCATCCTCTTAACAGGTCCTTGCACTCTGTTGCTTCTTTTATGCTCAAACCATAGAATTCCACACGTATATATATATATGTATACAAATACATACACACACATATGGCCTTCCCAGGAGGCGCTAGTAGTAAAGAACTCATCTGCCAATACAGGAGACATAAGAGATGTAGGTCCAGTCCCTGGGTTGGGAAGATCCCCTGGAGGAGGGCATGGCAACTCACTCCAGTATTCTTGCCCAGAGAATCCCGTGGACAGAGGAGACTTGTGGGCTATAGTCTATACACACACACACACACACACACACACACCCCCACTGTGGGCTATAGTCTATACACACACACACACACACACACACTGTGGGCTATAGTCTATACACACACACACACACACCCCCATTGTAGGCTATAGTCTATACACACACACACACACCCCCATTGGAGGGCCATGAGAGAGCGGGGGCTTTTCTCTCGTTGCAGCAGGCGGGGACTACTCTCCAGTTGCGGTGCTCAGGCTTCTCATTGCAGAGGCTTCACTTGTCGCAGAGCACAGGCTCTAGGGCACGCAGACTTCAGTAGTTGTGGCTCCCGGGCTCTAGAGCCCAGGCTTCAGTAGTTGCAGCGCGTGGACTTCGTTGCCTCTCGGAATGTGGAATCTTCCTGGAGCAGGGATCCACCCATGTCCCCTGCATTGCAAGGTGGATTCTTAGCCACTGGACCACCAGGGAAGCCCAAGGTTGGACTCTCAGCAGCTGAAGGAACACAGACCTAGATCCTGGAGATCCAGAAGCTCAGGGAAGGGTGCCTTCCTGCTCTCTGGCTAACTGCACTCTTGGGTCATCCTTGACTCCAATATTTATCAATGAAAACCCCTCAAGTGTTTAAATTACTTTCTTTGACTAAATCCAACAAAATGAATCTTTTTTATTTTTTTCTAGTGGAACATCTTGCAGGGTCAAGGGGGTCACTATTCCAAATATTCACTCTCCTGTCCTCCAGGAGTATTGCATCTTGCCTGATTCCGTACAGGAAAGGTCCTGGAAGACCAACCTGAGGTCGTAAACAGACACCCTGGTCTCTGACAGCCAGCTCCCCAACTGGAAGCTCCTCTTCCCAGCCCTTTCTAGTCTCTTCCGACTTCACGCGTGCTCCAGGTTTAATGTGTGGTCAGTGAGAGCCAGAACTTTGTAGACTTCACAGTATTTCCTGGTTCATGGCCCTGTGAAAAATCTAGCCACCCCCCGCTTCCCCTTCTGTGTTTACAACAGACTTTTGTTGCTTAGTTTCCCACACAGGGGGGAAAAACCCAGGAAGCTGTCTGCTGCCTTTTCCTCAAACTCTGCAATGGCACAGCCAACCCCCTGGGCTATTGTGAATCCTTAGAGTTTTGACCTTAGGATGATTTATGGAGGTTGTAAAAGTAAGTTTATGAGGGGAAAAAGTGCAGGCATGTAATGTGTATATATAGAGAGAAGGGGGATGGGGAATACAGACTCAGTAAAATCTACTAATCTTAGGGGAATATATATGTGTGTGCTGTGTGTGTGCTTAGTCGCTCAGTCATGTCTGACACTTTGCAACCCCATGGACTGTAGCCCACTGTCCATGGGCTTCTCCAGGCAAGAATACTGGAGTGGGTTGCCATTTCCTACTCCAGGGCACCTTCCCCACCCAGGGATCGAACCCGCATCTCCTGCGGCTCCTGCACTGCAGGCAGATTCTTTACCGCTGAGCCACGGGCAAAACCCCAATAATTATTTATGTTTATCATATTTGTTCCTAAATAGGCACAATTGCCTTAAAGATATGAACAGAAAATTCACACAGACATACAACTAATTAGCTGGCATACAAGCAACTGTTCAATCTCACTAGCCTAATAAATACTTCTAGGTTAAAAGAAAATGCCATTTCTATTTTTCAAATAATTAAACTTATTTTTTAAATGAATCCAATAAAATAGAAATACTCCCACTGAGACTTTAAATTAGCACAAGTCTTAGGGAATAAAATTCAAGAGCTTTAAAAAATCTTGATTCCCCTTTAATAGTTCCCTGTAGTGACTCTAATACAAGGAAATCATCCTAAATATGAAAAAGACTTTTGAAACAAAAATGCTCAGCCACACAATAAGTAACATGTAAAGTAAGAAACAAACAAACACCTAGCACTTAGGGAATGGTTACAAAAATTGTGACAGGTTCACTCAGCAGAATATTAGATGGTCTAGCTAACTCCCTTTCTTTTTTTTTTCTTTTTTTCGGCTTGCAGGATTTTAGTTCCCGGACTGGAGATGGAACCCAGGCCTCAGGCTGGCAATGAAAGCGGCACTTCTAACCACTGGATTGCCAGGGAACTCCCAGCTGCCTTTGTTAGCACAAAGACAGACAGGAGAGGAGAAGGTTCCAGTTAGCTCTGCCTGGATTGGCTGTTTTGTTTTATACACAGTGTTACAAAGCTGAAACCTCTGGAATCCAGGGATATGCTTATCAACAAACAATGGACTTATTAAACTTTTTTTTAATTAATTAAGAAATGAAAAGCCTTTTCTGGTAAATGACTACAGTGTAGATTTATCAGTTTCTAGCACATTTCCTGGTCAAAGTAGGTGACAGCGGTTATTATCAGAGTAGTCAGGGATGTTTTATTGAATGCTGACTATAGGTCAGGGGCTTTCTCAAGCGGTCCATACCATCTTATTTTATTCTCATTGCACACATTTTACAAAGCTGCCCAAACTAGAGTGTTCCAATCTGTTTCCCTCTTAAGCATTTTGTCAGCCAGGTAGGTACGATGGCTCTGAGGGATGAACACTTCCGAGTTATTAGCTTGGGGATCCTGGCAGCCTGATCCTGGATTTTATTGTGCTCGTGAAAGAGGACTGCGCAGGAAAATGCAGGAAACTGGATTTGCCCATCAGCAGCCAGCTCACCCACCCAGACCAGCGGTCCCCAGCCACCATAGGGCCTCACTGGGGCTCCGGGAGGAATTGGTACCCATGCTGGTGCCGGTCAGGTGCCTGCTCCAGATACAGGCTGAGATGCCAAGTGTAGATAGCAAGGTCAGGGCAACCTGGTGTGTGGAGTCCAATAGGGAAGATAGAAAACCCCTGGGAAGTAAAGGAGATGCAAATTCTTCCTTTTGAATTTGGCCTTTTAGGCCTTCTTTGTAGCCTCCCCACCAACCCCTCTTCCCTCCCTGATCCCTCCACCTGGACCCACAGCCTATAGGTTGCCTTTCAAACCAAACAGGGAAAAAGAAGAATACTGTCTTAGTTCCATTTCTCCAGAACAACACTGGCAGGGTTCTGTGCCCTCCTCCCGAGAGTGTGATGGTGATAATTTCAACCAAGTCAGCCTCTGAATGGTCAAACCTCAGAACATCCCACCTGAGCTAGCCCCAGGTAGAAACCTGAAATCAAAAGAATTTCTCTTATTCCTTCTCATTTCTCTCATTTTAGGGAAAAAAAAAAAATTTATGTCTATTACAAGAAGAAACATTAACTTGTTGAACTGAACACTGATGGATTTGGAAGGAAAAGTGGGAATCCCTGATGCAGCCCTCTGCACTTACGAAGCCTCTGCTTTTGTTTTTTCTGGTATTTACTCTGTAGTTTTGAAATATAAGCCTACTCAACTACAGCTTGATTTTTCAGTTTTAGATATTGCCTATTGCCTTCCTTGGAGAAGGCAATGGCAACCCACTCCAGTGTTCTTGCCTGGAGAATCCCAGGGACGGGGGAGCCTGGTGGGCTGCGGTCTATGGGGTCGCACAGAGTCGGACACGACTGAAGCGACTTGCAGCAGCAGCAGCATTGCCTTCCTAGCGGAAAAGCAAGATCTAGGGTTACAAGAAGGAGGACCCCTTCTGGGGCCGGAGAGAGGGCTCTCGTCTGACACCAGCAAATGAATTGTTCGAGGATACGCACGTGCTGACAAAATGAGCCTTTTTGGGAGCGGGCAGCTGGGCGGAGAGCAGGAGGGTAAGGGAACCCAGGAGGACGTCTCTGCCGTCTAGCGGGTATCATGGTGATGCTAGTAGTCTCCAGGTTGTCTCTGGCCAATCATTCTGACTCAGCGTCCTTCCTGGCGGTGCCCGCGTCCTGCCAAGATGGATGCCAGCGTGAAAGATTCTGGGTAATTCTTAGATACGGTAATTCTTACCATATGTTGGTAAGACATATGGACTGGTGTCTCCTTTTTGACCTTTCGTGGTGGCTTTCTCGTCCTGTGTTCCTTACCAGGATCTCCCTGTCATAAAGTACCTCACATGAACGGTTACTGTGGCGCCTGTCTAGGGTGGGCGGTTTCAGTCAGCGTTTCCCTTGACCCCACGGCTCTCACCGGCACTGCCTCCCACACACTCCACCTCACCCCTCATCCCACTCACAAACTTCGGTTAAATCCACATTTAGGGTTTCCATTCTGGTGACCTTTCATTTTATTCGCAGCTGAAGCAAAGTCGTGTATTCTCTCCTCTGAGTTCTCGTCCATTGATTTTGGCCCTTGTGGATTTATGCTTTTTTTTTTTTTTTTCACTCCTTCGCTCCATTTTAGTGGGTTTGGGAGACTCATCAATCCTCCTCTTGTCACCAAAAGTCGGCTTTTTCAGTCTCCATTCTGTTCTCTCTCCTCCAAGTCCAAGCTTGACTTGGACCCATTCTTCAGAGTCTATGAGCCGATAAAAGAAAAGCTTGTCATTTCCCTTTCCAAGGGTACTTGCATAATTTTATGAGGAAACACTGGATGACAAAAAATGTTCAGGTTCCAGGAGAGAGGTTTATGGAGCAGAATTTCAGGCAGGAGTTTGGGTCCCTGGACACTTGGGTGACACCTCTCGGAGTCTGTCTGTCCTGCCTAAGGGTGAGGCCTGTAGGCAAGTCCTCAGGCCAGGAAGGGGTTAAGGGCCAGAGGCAGGAAGGACTAGGAAGGGAGGGGAAGGGAGAAGACAAAGGAATACTGGTCTCTGAAGGAAGAGGGCTCGTGGGCTGGACCGGCTCGTCCCTTCCCTGGACTTGCTAAATATAACTATTCAGTAATCTGCAGTCCCGGGGGGTCAAGCTCAGAGGAGGAGCTAGGCCGGGAAAGAAGTGGGTGTTGGGACCCCTAGGTCAGAGGTGAGCTGGGGAAGGCGTCACCAGCGCCTTCTTCTCCTGGACTCAGTTCCCTGAGTTCAGTGTCATCCCCGTTTGGGGGTTTCACACGGAGTAGTCTGAGGGGCTGTTTGCACTTGCCTGGCACGTGATAAAGAGCCGCTGTCCCTGGGTCACTGCAACGCAGGGCCTGCATTCCTCTGGGTTCTTTATCTGAGGAACATTCCTGACTAAAACGGGACAGACCCCAGAGGAGTGCTGATGGACAAGGCCTCTGCCCAGAGCGCACAGGGCCGGCCCTGGGCTCGGGGGCCCCACCAGGACTGCTCCCCGGAGGGCGCACCCTTAGGACGGGCCTCTCGCCTTGCAGAGGCGCTGGGGAGGGACCCGACTGGGGTAGCACCGTTGCTGGACGTCTCTGGCATTCCCCCGCCCTGTCTGCTTATGGGACAGACAGAGGTCCACGTCTTGGGTCCAGGGTTTGGTGAAGGAGCAGATCGTGGGCTCTGTCAACTGGAAACTTACGTTCTCTGTTAAAAATGTCAACAGAGAAAATCTCTTGTGGAGAGGGCAGTTAGAAAGAGAAAGCTGGATTCAGAGACTTCACTTCACAGCAAAGAAAAAGCCCTTCCCTCCCTTTGGAGAGAGGTTTCTGTACCCTCTCAGAAAAGGTCTTAATCAACTAGTATTTCCTTTTACGCAGGCACAGCGGTTCTGTTTATGAAAGAAAGCAGACCTTTTTCCTCACCATGCATATTGTGGAGAGGATTGTTTACAACACAGCACACGCACACACATACACGACTAAGGTTCTGGGCACTTTGCAAACACAGCCTCTCTGGGGCTGACCAAGGCTGTGGTGCTTTCGGTCTTGTGAAGAGGTTAATTTGCTTCGTCGCCTACGCAGGATTCTCCCTTCACCAGGCACCGCTCAGGGTTTCAGTGGATCTGTCCCTCTCTTTTCCCATACGAATGGTCTTCCTGGAGAGGGGCCACTGAGAAGTGTTTGACTAGGGGGCAGCCAGCCTGGAGGTTTCTTCTCTGACCAGCACCTTCTCTCAGTCACCCAGAAACATCGTGAGGGCTGTGAGCCCCTCCCACCTTCATGGGAAGGTGGTGCTGGTTAATAAATGGGGTTAGCTGAGTCCCTCAGCTCCAAACTCCCAAGTGCTCATGAACCACCTGAGCATCTTGTTTAAAATGCAGATGTTGGGACTTTCCTAATGGTCCAATGGCTAAAACTCCAATGCAGAGGTGGCGGGATCCATCCCTGGTCAGGGAACTAAGATCCTGCATGCACAGCATAGCCAAAAATAAATAAATAATACAAATAAAATGTAGGTGCTGATTCCGGCAGCCGGGGTTGGGACCTGAGAATCAGCATTTCTTACCAGCCTTCAGGGGGTAGCAGAGCTCTGGTCCAGACAACACTTTGAGCAGTGAGGCCTGACCCCAGGGAACCTTGTTACAGAAACACAGAGCCACCCAGGGCACACCTGAAGGCTTTGTCCTCTGCCCCGCTCTGTAAGGCTCCTCGTCCTCTCCATGGACCTGGGCTCTTCTCGTCACCCCAGCGCTCCAGGTCGACACCCCTGTCCTTGAACAGCACGTTCACCATGCCTCCTTCCCACTGAAAGCCTACTGCATGCATAATAATAGTAACAGCAACTGCTCCCCTCCTCACGGCACTGTGCTAAGTATCAATAGGTATTCCATGCCCACTGTGTGCATCACATCAGTCGTGTCCAACTCTTTGGGACCCTTTGGACTGCAGCCTGCCAGGCTCCTCTGCCCATAGGATTCTCCAGGCAAGAACGCTGGAGAGGGTTGCCATTTCCTTCTCCACTCCATGACCGTCTGTCGTCACAAATGAGGTCGACGAACATCATAACCGTGATCAAGGTGGGGACCGCAAGGCTCCGGGAAGGCTAACCTTTCCAAGGTCACAGTCAGTGGGGGATGCAGCTGGGGCATCTCCTCACTGCCCTGTGCTGCCACCCCATCCATGACACGGGTGGCAGCTGCTAGCAAGGAACGGAAGAGCAGGGTGCCTTCATGGACTCTGGGCGTAACTCTGGAACCCGTGCCTGAGTCACTGTATATAGGACTCTACCCGCACCCAACAGGTTCCCTGCATCTGGGACATGGGAACTGGAGCCATGGGGGTCTGAAAATGAGTGGAGCAGGGTTATCTTCCATCCACGCTGCTGGGAGAAGACCCAAGGGGTGATAATCCTCAGATCATGAGGCTTTGGGAAAGACAAGCTGTTAGGGGAAAATCGGCTTATCTCTGAAAGCGGCCCTGGATAACCTTTGCTTCCACCTTTAGCCCTGGCATTCCTTTTTTTTTTTTTGGGTAGAAGAGTAAAGAGTTAGGGAAGCAGCTATTTTCTCCAGAATCTTTTATGCTTCTCTGTTTACCACAGTGATCAGAAGTGGGGACATAGGTCCCTTACCTCCAAACATAGCGAACGTCCAGTGAGCTCTTGTTATCTTGCGTGCATACCCACGTACACACACGCAGATGCGTGCACACACACGCGACTTGCCAAGCAAAGACAGGACTCAGACATGGAAGCATGGAAGAGGGGGAATGTGTCCACACTTGTGACAACAATCTTGTAAAAAGAATTTCATCTGCCTACATCTCCTTTTTTTCTGGCTCACCATGTGGTGTGCCTGCGTAGTTCCCTGTCCAGGGATCTCACCCTAACCCCTTCCATTGGGAGTTTGGAGTCTCAACCACTGGACTGTTGATATCTCCTTTTTTAAAACTGACTGTTAAAGCATTTATTATTATTTATACATTTTTGGCTGTGCTGGGTCTCCGTTGCTGCAAAGGCTTTTTTTTTCTAGCTGCAGCGAGTGGGGTTACCCTAGTTGCGGTGCACGGGTCTCTTACTGGAGTTGCTTCCCTATTGCGGAGTGCAGGCTCTAGGGTATTCGGGCTTCAGTAGTTATGATTCCTGGGCTCTAGAGCGCAGGCTCAGTAGCTGTGGTCCATGGGCTTGGTTGCCGCATATCCAGTGGGATCTTCCTGGATCAGAGATCGAACTCATGTCTCCTCCATCAGCTGGCAGACTTTTTACCACTGAACCATCAGGGAAACCCTTTTTGCCAAATGACTTTTACAAGTTTTTTTTTTTAATTGATTTTTTTTTTTACTTCCAGTTTTGTTAAGACATAACTGACGCACAGCACCATATAAGTTTAAGGTGTACAGTGTAACAATTTGACTTACATATGCAGTGATTATCATAATAAATTTAGTGAACGTACATCATCTCATATAGGTGTGACATAAAAAAATAGAAACAAATCGTTTTCGTTCTGATAAGTGCTCTTAGGATTTATTGTCTTAACTTTCGTATGTAACATATGGCAGGGCTAATTATATTTATCGTGTTGTGCATTACATACCTGGCACTTATGTATCTTGTAACTAGAGATTGGTCCCTTTTGACCCTCTTCATACAGCCCCCTCCCCGACTCCCTCCTATGTCTGCTTCTTTATCATTAATGTGAGTCTTGAGCTCCTCTCACTTCATTAAATTTACTGTAAAAATTATCAACCGTGCTCATCTTTTTTTCCTGCATTCTTGGTTCTCTGCAGCTCAGTCTGAGCTCTCCTCCAGGCCCCCCGGGGAACCAGTCATCTCTTGGAAATAAACCATCTGATACCCTCAATCTTTGCCTCAAGTGCTTGTTTCATCACCTCACTTTAGTCAAAATCTGGCTTTATCTGCAGGAGGATACGTTCCTCCTCTTTTTGCACAGCATTCCATACACATACCTCCTTTCCCCACCCTCCCCATTCCAACCTGACATGGGTCTCCTTCTGCCTGCTTCCCCGGTTCCTCTTCCTGACTATTTTTTGGTCCATCATCAACTCTAAGGAAGTCCACGTGACTGTGTTTCTTCAGCTTCCCCAGTCCTTCTTCCTGCCTGCCACCCTCTAGGGTATTCTTCAGATGTCTCTTGCTCCTCACCATTCTAGAAACACCCATAGATCTTTTCTTATAGTTCCTCAGCCTCCTCGGGTTGAGAGAGCTTTATCTGCACTGCTTAATGTCATCAAGACACAGGCAGATAATCAAACAGGATCTCTCCTGGCCCACACTCTGAAGCCTGGAAATTCTCCATTGGGCTCTGCAGGCTCTCACATTCCCCCCCATCCCTACTGAACCCTTCTCACTGTTTCCTTTCTTTAAAAAAAAAATCATTTATTTATTTGGCTGTGCCAGGTCTTAGCTGTGACAAGTGGGACCCTTAGTTGTGGCAGGCGGGATCTAGTTCTTGGGCCAGGGAGGAAACCTGGACCCCCTGCACTGGGAGTGCGGAGTCTCAGCCACTGGACCTCCAGGGAAGTCGCCCCTTCTCCTTGTTGATTGAATGTCCTGGCTTTCCTTGCTTCTTCACCCAGGCTGGAAAATTCCCACTTCTGAATCACGCAGTCCCCCGTGTAATCTGTTCCCAACCTCCACCGTTTCTACAAGGGTCTCCCTGTGTGCCTCTGTTTTTTTATTCTTTTGCGTTTGTCTTTCGCAGGCTCCCTGAGGTCCCTGTGCTGGGGAACCTGCACCTTTTACCTTCTCTCCTCTGCTGTGAGGCCACCACTGTGGAGCCTAGTTCCTGGTTTTACTTCTAGTTCTTACCAGTTAGTCTCAAGGAAGATGTCAATGATTCAATGCTCCAGTCACTCCTCAAACCCTGCACTAGAGGAGGAAATGGCAACCTACTCCAGTCCTCTTGCCTGGAGAATCCCATGGACAGAGGGGCCTGGCGGGCTACAGTCCCTGGGGTCACAAAGAGTCAGACATGACTGGGCGACTAAACAACAATATACTCCCCACAGGGCCTGTCTCAGCCTTAATTTCGCCCCGTGGGTCCCCAATCCGTCCCTGTTCCCTGCTCTTCAGATATCATTCTGGACTGAAAACCCTGTGATTATCTGAAGTAAGGAGTTTCCTCATTTCCCCCATTCCCTGTTGGCCTTCTCCTAGTCAGAACATTTATTATTTTCAGCTTGGCACACTGTAAGAACCTCCTAGCTGCATGATCCCATCATCTCCTCCACTCCAACCTACTGTTCAAAGACCACATTCCTGTCTAGATTAAAAATCTTCATTTTTCCCCACTGAGGCTCAATGCTTTGACCTACCGGGCATGCCTAATTTTCACACATACCCCACTTTGCTGCTTAATCTTTGCTCATGTTCTTTTCTCTTTTTTTTTTTTTTAAGATTTTTTTTTTTTTTTATGTGGACCATTTTTAAAGTCTTTTATTGCGTTTGTTACAACATTGCTTCTGTTTTATGTTTTAGTTTTTTGGCTGCGAAGCATGTGGCATCTTAGCTCCCCTACCAGGAATCGAACCTGCACCCCCTGCATTGGAAGGTGAAGTCTTAACTACTGGACTTCCAGGGAAGTCCCTTTTCTCCATCTTGAGGGCCTTCTCTCCTTCGTGGCCACATGAGCAAAACTCATCTTACCTTAGAAGCAAGTTCAAAAGCCATCTCAGACAGGAAGTTGCCCCTAAACCCTCCCTGTAGAAGTGATTTCTCCCATCTTTACTTTCCTACAGCTTTTTGGTCCTCTTAAAACTTTTATAATTTTCCACCCTGTATTATGGTTGACACACAGAACTGTAAGTCCTTTAAGGGTGTGCATCCTTGTCTGTTAATCTCTGCATGCCCCCCTACAAGCAGCACAGCACAGGACACAATGCTGGAGTACTCAGGATGCTTTTATTACAAATGACAGGAACCTAGCTAACAGGCAAGAGAATGTATTAGCTAAACAAACACAGCAGGTCACAAAGAGGGAGGGACAGGGAAAGAACTACTCTGATTGGTCCAACCGAGGTCTTCCTTCCATCAATCAGCCTGGCCAGTTGATTGGACGACTCAGCCTTTCAGGAGCTCACTCCTGGGTTCTGCAGCTGTTTTTTAGAAAAGAGGAATTTTCATGAGCCAGGCAGGCACCCCAAGAATTATAGCATTCTTTTTCTTCTTTTTTTTTTTTTTAAATGTACTATAGTTGATTTACAATGCCTTTTTTTTTTTTTTTTTTTGATGTCTGATCTTATTTATTTGTTACTCTTAGAACATCTCATTTTTGACTGGACTCAGACTTTGATGGACAGCCTCCATCTCTTGGCAATCTCTTCCTGCTGTTTTTCTTTGGCCTCCTTCATTCTCTTGGCCAAAAGTTCAGCATATTCTGCAGCCTCTTCTTTATTTTTCTTAGCACGCTGTTTCTTCAGAGCACCGAGCCGGCATTTGTGGTGCAGAACTCGTGGAGTCACGAGACGCTGAATCTTGGGTGCTTTGGTCCTAGGTTTCTTACCGTCTTTGTTTAGGGGCTTTCACACAACATACTGGTGGACATCATCTTCTTTAAAGAGGTTGAAAAGTTTGCGGATTCTGCTAGCTCTTTGGGGACCCAGGCAACGAGGCACTGTAGTATCAGTGAGTCCAGGAATAGCCTTCTCCCCTTTTTTCACCATGACCAAATTGAGAACAGTCAGGTTGGCATCCACGATGCAGCCCTGTACAGATTTGAGCTTTCCCGCTCCAGTCCGCCTTGGCCTGTAACAGGAATGCCCCTGACTCAGTAGCAGCGAACGCGGCCATGGGTCAAGACACTCTGCTTCATGGGGAAACCCTGCTTGTCGTTCCCGCCACTGGTTCGGACCACATAACACTTCCATTCTTCACCCAGAGCGTCAGCAGCACCTTCTGTGGCCATTCACTTCTCATAGAAGGTAGGAAGTTTTCGTTCATCGTCCACTTCAATGAGCTTCTGGCAGCCAGTGGCCGGGAATGAGATGTTCATTCAGCTTCATTCTGAAGCGGCCGACAGCCTCCGAGGTGCCAGGAAAAAGAGCTACAATGCTATGTTAGATTCTGATATACAGCAAAGTGACTCATATATATATGTGTGTATATATATATAATTTTATTTTTAATTCTAGGTTATTACAAGATATTGAATATAGTTCCCTGTATTATACAGTAGGACCTTGTTGTTTATTTTATATATTAAAGTGTGTATCTGCTAACTTCCAAACTCCTAATTTATCCCTCCCCCAGCTCTCCTCTTTGGTAACAATAAGTTTGTTTTCTATGTCTGCGAGTATTTCTGTTTTGTAAATAAGTCCATTTGTGTCATATTTTAGATTCCATATATGAGTGATAGCATATGATATTTGTCTTTCTCTGTCAGATTTACTCCACTTAGTATGATAATCTCGAGGTCCAACCATGTTGCTGCAAACGGCATTGTTTCATTTTTTATGGTTGAGTAGTATAGCACTCTTGTATCCAATAAATTTATTTCAAACATGTTATTAGTATTTTTGTTGATGAGAATTATGTAGTAGTGCCCTAAGAATTCAATCACTGCTTAGGGCTGTTCTTTGTCATATTAACCACGTACCCATTTCTTGAAACAGAAAGTCATTCAGTCATGTCTGACTCTTTGCGACCCCATGGTCTATACAGTCCATAGAATTCTCCAGGCCAGAATACTGGAGTGGGCAGCCTTTTCCTTCTCCAGGGGATCTTCCTAACCCAGGTCTCCCGCATTGCAGGTGGATTCTTTACCAGCTGAATGACCAGAGAAGCCCATTTCTATTCATTAAAGTAGGACTTTTAATAATTCTACTTGTCAGTCTTACTCCTAATGGAATATACACCTGAAAGAAAGAAAATTGATTTTTTCCTTCTTTCTTCTTTCAGCCACACCCTGAAGCTGGTGGGATCTTAGTTTCCTGGCCAGGGATTGAATCGGCACCTTTGGAAGTGAAAGCTTGGAGTCCTAACCGATGGACCATCAGTGATTTCCTTCTTAAAGATCCTTTAAAATCAAACTTTCCTCTAATCTAGATAAACTTTCAGTTCAGTTCAGTCACTCAGTCGTGTCCGACTCTCTGCGACCCCATGAATCACAGCACGCCAGGCCTCCCTGTCCATCACCAACTCCCGGAGTTCACTCAAACTCATGTCCACAGAGTCGGTGATGCCATCCAGCCATCTCATTCTCTGTCATCCCCTTCTCCTCCCACCCCCAACCTTTCCCAGCATCAGAGTCTTTTCCAGTGAGTCAACTCATCGCATGAGGTGGCCAAAGTATTGCAGTTTCAGCTTTAGCATCAGTCCTTCCAATGAACACCCAGGATTGATCTCCTTCAGAATGGACTGGTTGGATCTCCTTGCAGTACAAGGGACTCTCAAGAGTCTTCTCCAACACCACAGTTCAAAAGCATCAATTCTTCGGCGCTCAGCTCTCTTCACAGTCCAACTCTCACATCCATACATGACCACGGGAAAAACCATTGCCTTGACTAGACGGACCTTGGTTGGCAAAGTAATGTCTCTGCTTTTTAATATATTATCAAGGTTGGTCATAACTTTCCTTCCAAGGAGTAAGCGTCTTTTAATTTCATGGCTGCAATCAGCATCTGCAGTGATTTTGGAGCCCCCCAAAATAAAGTCTGACATGGTTTCCACTGTTTTTCCATCTATTTCCCATGAAGTGATGGGACCAGATGCCATGATCTTCGTTTTCTGAATGTTGAACTTCAAGCCAACCTTTTCACTCTCCTCTTTCTGGAATGCAAAAGTAGGAAGTCAAGAAACACCTGGAGTAACAGGCAAATTTGGCCTAGGAGCATGGAATGAAGCAGGGCAAAGGCTAATAGAGTTTTGTCAAGAGAACGCACTGGTCATAGCAAACACCCTCTTCCAACAACACAAGAGAAGACTCTACACATGGACATCACCAGATGGTCAACACCGAAATCAGATTGATTATATTCTTTGCAGCCAAAGATGGAGAAGCTGTATACAGTTAGCAAAAACAAGACCAGGAGCTGACTGTGGCTCAGATCATGAACTCCTTATTGCCAAATTCAGATAAACTTTACCTCTAACTAAAATGGGTTGATGAAATTTCTATGTGTATGTAGCTGGACCCCAGTGAAAAAATGGCATCAAGCTTATTATAGCTTTTGGTTGTTGTACACAAATTCCTTGTATTTTTGACCAATTTTCTCTTTCCCACTTTCATCAACATCCTATACCTTGAATCCCAGCACTTGTGGGTTTTCTATGTAGGATGCATCTTTGTTTCTTTTGCTCATATTGATCATTGCTCATTATGAAAAATTATTAACATATTCTTCAAGACTGGTTTTTCTGGGATGGCCCCTCATGGCCAAGGCTGTGAGACTAGATTGGAAAGTAGGTCAAGGGAGAATTGGTTTTCTCACTTTGAGCTTTTTCACACTTTGAGATCTTTACTAACCATTTTGACCCCTTTTATCAATGTCACCTCCACTGAAAGTCAATAAGAACTGAATTACCCAGAACCTCTGGTCCTTGAGTCCTTGAAAGCTGGGGGGATGGCAGGAAAACTCTTTTGTTTCAACCAATACTTATGATTAAGAGAGGAGAGAAGCAAAGAGATGTTAAGGATAGCAGAAAGTGGGCTTTTAACACTAAACACGATAGCCAAACATCTATATGAAAAGGAGATTAATTTATCCAGATATGTCAAATGTCTAGACCATGCCATGAACTGAATATTTTTTTCATAGATTTGGAGTTGCCAGGCTTAACAAAAAATATATAAGATGCCCATTTAAATGTGAAATAAACTAAATTATAAGTATTTCCCATGTGATATTTAGGACAAACTTATACTAAAAAATTTAGTGTATCTGAAATTCACATTTAATTAGGTGTCTTGTATTTTATCTGGTAGTTCCACTTAGATTAGATACTTTGGCCTTATATAGACATAGTATGAATTTTACTTGGAAGTCAGTAATTTTTTTTTTTTTTAAGATATATATGCATAGGATTTCCCGGGTGGTCCAGCAGTTAAGAATCTGCCTGCCAATGCAGGGGGCACCAGTTGTATCTCTGGTCTGGGAAGATCCCACGTGCCGTGGGACAACTAAGCCCATGAGCCGAAACTATTGAGCCTGTGTCTTAGAGCCGGGAAGGGCAACTACTGAGCCTGTAAGCCACAACTGCTAAAGCTCGCATGCCCTAGAGCCTGTGCTCCACAAGAGGAGCCAATGCAATGAGAAGCCCGTTCACCGCAGCTGGAGAGTAGCCCCCACTTACCACACCTAGAGAAAGCCCACCCACAGCAATGAAGACCCAGTGCAACCAAAATAAATAAATAAATACAAATTTTAAAAAGGTGTATGTGCATAGAAATGAAGCCTTTCCCACGGCTTATCTTTCCACTATCTTTGAAATGAAAAATTTGACTGCTCTTCTAAATTCCAAATTTTATTCCATGTGGCTCACATCCTTATCATGGAACCCAAAAGCAGTTTAATCAATGGATAAATTGAGTTAATACTCTATTCTGTTAGCATGCTCATTGTTAATTTGATTGCCTCTAACTTTGAATACATTGCAGTGCGTAGGCCAGAGTCACAACCTTTAGTCCTCTCACAAAATCTCCTAAACAGCGGTGATGCAGTCATCTATTCGAGGACCAGTTGTCAAACACATCGTCCCTGTGATGCTCCTTTCTAGGCGCTACGAGATGCATGCGTGCATGCCAGGTCGTTTCAGTCGTGTCCAACTTTTTGCAGCCCTACAGACTGTAGCCAACCAGGCTCCTCTGTCCATGGAATTCTTCAGGCAAGAATACTGGAGCAGGCTTCCCAGATAGTTCAGTTGGTAAAGAATCCATCTGCAATGCCGGAGACCCCAGTTTGATTCCCTGGTCGGGAAGATCTGCTGGAGAAGGGAAAGGCTACCCACTCATGAGGTTGGAAAGAGTAGGACACAACTGAGCAACTCTCGCTCACTCGTACTTGAGCAGATTGCCATTTCCTTCTCCAGGGAATCTTTCTTACCCAGGGATCAAACCCACATCTCTTATGTCTCCTGCATTGGCAGGCGGATTCTTTACTACTAGTGCCACCTGGGAACCCACATGAGATGTACAAAGACGTACGAAATTCATCAATGACCCTCCAAAAAGTCTACTGTGGCAGGCACTACTCAAGGTGCTGGGAGTGCTGCAGATGGACTTGCAATTGATCAAGGAAGAACACATCCAATAAGGTGATAAAAAGACACCAAGATATCCAAGCCCAAGGGACTGTGTTCTGCTAAATAGTAGGGGTTTTGTTTTACTGAGTGGAGGATACAAGCTAAGGGCAAAGGCTGAATTTCTTAGGATGACAAAGACAAATTCTTTTTCTTTTTTTTTTAACTTTTTATTTTATATTGGAGTATAGTCGATTAACAATGTTGTGATAGTTTTAGGTGAACAGCCAAAGGATTCAGCCTTTGAATATGCATATGTCCGTTCACTCCCAAACTCCCTTCCCATCCGGGCTGCCCCATAACATTAAGCAGAGCTCCCTGTGCTATTTAGCAGAGGACATTGTTGGTTGGAGCAGTGTATATAAGTCGATCTCAAACTCCTTAACTATCCCTCTCCCCTCCCCTTCCCCCCTGGTAACCATAAGTTGTTTTCTAAGAAAAGGCAAGTTGAGTGGGAGGAAAGAAAGAAGAGAGAAGAGGCAACCAGCAGAGCTGGGCTCTTTGATGGGAAGAGACAAACATGTCTGCTGGGGTAATGGATTCAGTTTCTGCCCAGTGATATGTGTGAGATGTGATCCCTCTTTCACCGGCACCAAAGAATCCCCAATAAAACATCAGTTTTCTCATTAGTACATTGTGGTATTGGATGTGTTTTGGAGGATATGACAGAGTGGTGAGCATGGCCTCATAGTGAGTGTAAAGTAAGAGTCAGGGCCCCCACGGGAGGCCCACCCATCTGGGCTGCATTTTGGGAATGTTCATCTCACATGTTTGGTATAAGTTAGAGAATCCAGCTGCAGTTCAGATTAAGTTGTTGCTAAGAAGACAACCTCGCCATCCATGCCAAACATTTGGACTTTTATGTAAGACAGTGAAGATACTTCTGGCATGAGCCAATGGTTCTTGGCATCAGTTAAGTTTCTTTTGTTTTAAAGCAAATCAAGGCCGATTAAGCAAGAAGAAGAAAAAAAGAGAGAATGTGGGGAAGGGATTGGTGGGAGAAGGTATTGGAAGCACAGGGGAGAGTTCACAGACTCAACGGAAGAGCTGACCAGCTAGGCCTTGGGAAGGACAGGGGTTCAGAGACCAGGGCTTCTCCAGGGGCCTCGGGGGCCAAAGCTCATAGATTTTTTTTTTTTTTTCTTAGCTGCTGTGCTCATGTGTTTTAGCCTTACTTATCATCCTGGTCCTGTTTTCAAGTTCCCAAGAGAGAATCTTACTAGTGCAGCTCAATCCAGGGTTCTCTACTCGTTGTGGACAGCCAGATAGTACAGACGTGACTCATGACAGAATCACCTCTTCTTTCCAGGCCTCTGGTACACTCTTAGCTAGCTGGAAATGCTGTTTTCTTGGATGCTTATACAGCTATATCCCTTCTTTTGGTCTAACTGAGAATTTTAAATTATTCCATCTTTCTCACAAACACTAATTTGGAAGTTACATACTTGATTTCTATTCTTCTGGTGGTTGCCCTAGAAATTTCAACTTAATTTACAAAATTTAGGTTCATCAGCATCTTTACCCTCTTTTCAGGCATTATAAAGACCTTAAATACTTAAATTCCATTCCCACTTACCTACTTGTAAACTGATTTTTTTCATATATTTTAATTCAACTTTTAAAGCATAACCTAAAATTATTTATTACAATTTTATATTGCCCATGTTCATTTGCACTTGCCGTTTTCTTTGCTTTTCATTCTTTCTGTGTCTCGTACATTCCCTATAAGAGCACATTTTTTTTTCCTATGTCAAGTATCTTTCAGCATCTCCTTTAGGAGATTTTGGGTTTCCCCGTGGCTCAGCTGGTAAAGAATCCGCCTGCAATGCGGGAGACCTGGGTTCGATCCCTGGGTTGGGAAGATGCCTCTGGAGAAGAGAAAGGCCACCCACTCCAGTACTCTGGTCTGGAGAATTCGATGGACTACAGTCCATGGGGGTGCAAAGAGTTGGTCATGACTGAGCGACTTTCACTTCACTTAGGAGATTTTGTTAGTGTGGAGTAAACAATCTTTATTTCCCTAGAATATTTATTTATTTTGCCTTTATTCTTTTTAAAATTTATTTATTTACTTTTGGCTGTGCTGGGTCTTTGTTACTGCGTGGGCTTCCCTTGTAGCTCAGATGGTAAAACATCCGCCTGCAAAGCAGGAGACCCAGGTTTGATCCCTGGGTTGGGAAGATCCCCTGGAGAAGGAAATGGCAACCCATTCCAGTATCCTTGCCTGGAAAATCCCATGGAGAGAGGAGCCTGGTGGGCTACAATCCATGGGGTCACAAAGAGTCGGACACAATTGAGCAACTAACACACACACACACAGAGGGCTTTCTCTAGTTGCAGTGAGTAGGGGCTACTCTAGTTGTGATTCAGCGATGGCTTATTGCAGTGGCTTCTCTCATTGCTTAGCATGGGCTCTAGAGCATATGGGCTTCAGTAGTTGCTGCGTATGGGCTTAGCTGCTGCACGGCATGTGGGATCTTAGTTCCCAAACCAGGGATCTAACCCATGTCCCCTGAATTAGCAGGCAAATTCTTAACCACTGGACCATCAGGGAAGTCCCAATTTTGTCCATATTCTTAAAAGATGTGTTTTCACTAGATACACAATGGTAGGCTGGCTTTTAAAAAATTGGTTTTTTTAATATGCTGAAAATATAGCGTCATTTTTCTGGTGTCCATTGTTTGTTGTTGAAAGCTTGCTGTCAATCTAGCTCCTGGCAGTCTTTTCTCTCTTTTTTTTCTGAGTATTTTTAAGAATTTCTTAATTTTTCGTTATCTACAATTTCACTATGATGTATCTGAATATATCCAAGTATGTTATCTTGCTTGGATTCAGCAGATTCCTAAATATCTGGATAAGTATCTGGAGCAGTGGTAAAAATGTTTGAGCGTTATGTCTTCAAATATTGCCTTTGCCCAATTCTTTTCTCCCTCCTTTTGGAATTCCTCTGTAACATTATCTTGCATGTCTCTTAACCTCTATTTCGTATTTTCCATCTTTTTGATTTTGTGTTGCGTTCAGAACAGTTCATTGCTCTTTCAATAATTGTTTCTTCAATTGCACTCTTAATCTATCCCCTGAATTTTTAATTTCAGTTAAAACTTAAACTTTTTTTATTTTTAAAGCCCAACAACACACTCAACTGAATCTCTGCATATTTCTAAAATATATCCTTTAAACACTAAGTAAGGATGTTTTATAATTTATAATCTCTACCTTAATCATCTAGAAACTACATGGCTCTTTTTATGGTTCTCTGTTGTTTCTGTTGGTTTCCATGTGTGTGGATATCTTGGCTATTTTAAATTATATGCTGCTCACTGCCTTAGAAAACTGTTTATGGAGATGCTCTGTGGCCTAAGATGAAAGGTCTCTTCCTCTGGAGAATTTGAATGTGTCTTTCCTTCTTTCAGGCACATAGGTACCCTTATGTCTGGTACCATTTTAACTTCATTCAGGGTTTTGGATTTCTCAGACCACCCAAGTCTTTTGAATCCGTGGGAGTAACTACCTCTAATTACAACTTCTCATGCATTTTGTTTTGCTCCTTTGCTCCTTCTGGCCTAGTTTAATCTCCTCAAACCCCGTGGAGGTGGAAGCAGGAAGGTGGCGTCCCCTTTGAAAGTCCCGCTTCCTGTGGAGGCTTCCATTTAAACCTTTGTCCTGGGCTTTCGTTTCTGTCCCTCTCACACTGAGAGCCTGTGAGAACCATTGCTCAGTTCCTTGGAACCATTTGGCTTTTGTGAGGACAGAAGAGTGCTCTGTTTACCTCTGGATTTCTGCTTTCTCTTAGCTTTTGGCCTGATTTTTTTGTTTTTATTTGATCAGTAATTTGATGCCTTCATGAAGATTATGAAACTTTTTTTTTTCCTCATAGTTTTTAGATGCTCTTAGCCAAAGGGTATCTCTGAATAACCTAACTCAACACAATGAACAAGGCCAGGCCACGTAGACTGAATGCTTGCTCCTCAGGCCTCCAGCCGGTGTCACGTTTCTCAGGGAGTCAACACAGCACCTTCTGCCATGAGACAAGAGGGTTTGCTTCGTGTCAGTCAAATGTTGAATGATTTTTGAGGACTAGAGGTTTATAACCGTCTTGAGGCAGATAATTTTAAAAGGACGTGGAAGTGAGAAGAATTTCCGTTCTGGAGTCTCTTAATACTTCTATCCAGTACTAAAGGCTCAATCCACATCTGAGTTCCACAACTGGAAAAAGGAAACATCGGATGGGTGACCTGTCTCCTGCAGCCTTTCCCCTGTGGTCCTGCGTCCATCACGGTAGATAGAGTGTTTACCACACTTTATTCTTCACAGGTAGAGTCTGCCTCAAAAGACAGGTATTTGCACCTGACTGAGTCAAGTTCTATCCTTGTTTAATTTCAGAACCTGCTACATCCACATAGAAATTGTATGGGGAAGAGGAGACAGAAAGGGAAAGTAGCTGGCAGAGAAAATCTTCTGGGGAAAGATGAAGAATTTGATGGTCTCGTCTCTTGGCATTCAAATGCTTTGCCCTTCTATCCATAAAATTTACTGTTAATTAATGATTTCTCCTTATTGTGTTCATTGGCTCTATTTGAGGGGGACGTAAAAAAGTAATGAATATGACGTCAAGATTGTGATCATACTATTTACAGAAAGCCAACCATAACTGCTTTGCTATTTTATTATTTGCTTGCTTGGCCCCTGTAGCTATTTGAGCTTGCAACCCTTGACATGGATAATATTAGGTACCCAAGAGAATGAGCCCAGTGACGAGATGATAACTTCTATTTAAATAGCACAGGAGAATGAAACCTTTAGCCAGAAAGACTTGGAAGTCAGGTGTTACTTAAGCAGAACATTTTTTTTTTTTTAATTTACGTGGAAAGGCATTTTATTTTAAACATAGCAGTGCGTACGTGTTAATCTCAAACTTCCAGTTTCCCTCTAGTAACCTAGTAAAGTTCATTTTTTAAGTCTCTGAGTCTGTTTCTGTTTTGTAAATAAATTCATTTATATATATATATATATTTAGATTCAGCACATAAGCAATATCATATGATAGCTGACTTTGTCTGACTTACTTCACTTAGTATAATAATCTTCAGTTCCATCCATGTTGTTGTAAATGGCAACGTTTCATTCTTTTTAATGGTTGAGTAATATTCCATTGTATATATATACCACATCTTCTTTTTAAAATTTATTTTTAATTGAAGGACAATTGCTTTACAATATTGTGTTGGTTTCTGCCACACATCAGTATGAATGAGTTATGGGAATACCTAAGTCCCCTCCCTTTTGAACTTCCCTCCCACCTCCCTCTCACCCCACCCCTCCAGGCTGTCACAGAGCCCCAGTTTGAGTTCCATGAGTCATACAGCAAATATCCATCCATCTGTCGATGGACACTTCAGTTGCTTCCATGTCTTGGCTATTGGAAACAGTGCTGCAGTGAACACTGGGGTGCACTTATTCTTTCAAACTGAGTTTTTATCCAGATATATGCCCAAGAGTGGGATTGCTGAATCATATGGTGGCCCGATTTTGTTTTTAGGGAACCTCCATACTGTTCTCCATAGAGGCTATACCAATTTACATTCCCACCAACAGTGTAGGAGGGTTTCCTTTTCTCCACACTTTCTCCAGCGTTGATTGCAAATTTTTTGATGATGGCGTTTCTAACTAGTGTAAGGTGATATCTCATTGTAGTTTTGCTCTGCATTTCTCTAGTAATTAACAATTTGAGCATCTTTTCATGTGCTTCTTGGCCGTCGGTATATCTTCCTTGGAGAAATAGCTCTTTAGGTCTTCTGCCTATTTTTTGATTGGATTTTTTTTTATATTGAGCTGCATGATTAAGCAGGATATCTTAAGGAGAAGGCAGACATGTTTATCATTTGTAGCTGTAGACTCGGGTTCAATCAACATTGATCAAGGACCCCTTATGCACAAGGCACCAGGTTAAGTATTTTTAAAAATATAACTCATTAAATTCAGAACAAAAAATCACATCCCCTCTCTAGTGTTGAGCAGGGAGATGTGAAAAACAACAATGACAACCATTTTAGGACTCTGGAAGGAAGAAAAGTTCTTACTAGATATTCTCCCATGTAGGGAAAAATATTTCAGGAATATATTTGGAGACTCAGGGGTACATTTTAAAGCTCAAGTTTGTATAATATTCCATTCAGTTAAGCTTCCGGTTCTTCTGAAGGATGTGATAAGAGTCCTGGATGTGAAAGATTTGCATTTTTAGCCATATTAGTTCATATTACATTTTAATTTTCCAAAAACGTATTTATTTATTTTTGGCTGCTCTGCGTCTTGGTTTCTTCATATGGGCTTTCTCGAGTTGCGGCCAGCGGGGCTACTCTTCAATGCAGTGCTTGGGCTTCTCACTGCGGTAGCTTCTTTTGTTGTGGAGCATGGGTTCTAGGCGTATGGACTCAGGAGTTGCGACTCGTGGGTTCTAGAGCGTGGGCTCAGTAGTTGTGGCACGCATACTTAGTTGTCCTGCAACATGTGGAATCTTCCCAGACCAGGGAGTGAAGCTGTGTCCTCTGCACTGGCGAGTGGACTGCTAACCACTGGACCATCAGGGAAGTCCCTTACATCTTAGTTTTAAGGAAAATGGCACAATGTGCTGTTTCTGTGAAACCCACTCTCCACGGGGTAAAGATGCTCAGCACCCATACGAGAAGTTGTGTGCAAACCAGTTAAGGAGGGGAGTACCATGTGTCCACAGGGGGGAGTCTTTCTTCAGGGAGCACCCTACTGATTTTTCTTTGATGACATGTAGTCATTACACTTCCACTGTAGCTATTTGTGGATGCCTTCTATATCATATTAAACTACTTTCTTGGACATTTGGAGGCCTTATTTTCCCACAGCCCCTAGCACTCGACAGGCAATAAATCACAAGAGGCAGTATGGGGTGTAGGGCATTAAGTACTAAGGCTCTGACACTAAAGACAGACGATATGTGAGACCTCCCTGGTGGTCCAGTGGTTAAGACCCTGCACTTCCAATGCAGGGAGTGAGGGTTCAATCCCTGGTCAGAGAACTAAGATCCCACATTCTGTGAGGCCGAAAAAATAAATAAATAAAACAAAAATCTTTTTTAAAAAAGACAGGAGAGGTACAGGCGTCACAGATGCTTGTTCTTTTTCCCTCGCCAAGTTTTTTCTTCTTTCCTTCCTTCCGTTCAATGACAACAGAGTCCCAATTCTCATCGCTTATCCATTCCTTGCTCATGCAGTCAATGCCCCTTGGGAAAAATCTGATCCCACTCCTGGCTCCAGGGGTGTATTAGTCAGGGTTTTCCAGAGAAACAGAACAAATATATATATAAAGAGCTTAATTATAAAGATTTGGCTCGTGTGGGGCTAAGATGGAGCTTGCAGATGGAGGCTCAGGAGAGTGGATGGATTGAGGTCAAGTCCAAAGACAAGAGGAAACTGATGTTGTTGCTCGAAAACAGGCAGAGAGCAAATTCTTCTTTCCCCCCAGACCTTTGTTCAATTCAAGCCTCCACCGGATTAGCCAAGGCTCACCCACATTGGGGAGGGCAATCTACTTTACCTCAGTCTACAAATTTAGACGTTCATCTCCTTCAGAAACACCCTCACAGACACACTCAAAAATAATGTTTGATCAGTATATGGAAACCCTGTGTCCCAGTCAAGTTGATGCATCGAATCAGTCAAATAGGGCAAACCCTATTTGGTTTAAGCCAGTCATCACATCCTGCCATGTTGCTGGTCTCAGTGCTTGGTTCAAAATGAGCAAATATCCAACTCCAGGCCAATAAAATACAAGAGGAGATGACATTTGCTGGAGATTGCAAGAATAGAAACTTTCTTACTTTTCTATGGAAATGCCTTCTTATCCACCTGGACATGAATGAAAAAGATTCAGTCCAGGAACATTGCTACTAGTCATCTTGAGATGATGAAGAAGCCAGGCTTGGGACATAGCAGGTAGTGTGGAAGGCAGAGAAAGGCATGAAATTAAACTGGATCAGTGTTGAAATTATTAAGCCTGGGATCATGGTTTGCCTTAAAACCACCATATAGCTGAACTTACAGTTACAGGAGCCAGTAAATTCCATTTATCATGTCAACTGGTTGGGGTTGAATTTTCTGCTACCTGCAACCAAAAGATTCCTAACTAATACAGTTGGAATTTCAATGTGATGATCAATGAGAGACTTTAACATTCAATGATTCTGTTAAGAATGCACCAGAAAAGTAAACATTTCTGCTATGTGAGAAACCAAGTTGGACCGCATACATCAGAAAAGATGACCATGTATGCAAAACTTGAAACCACCAGAGGAATTCTGCAGAGCTACAGGTTACATTCCTTCCTTCTCTGCAGCTATAAACATCCTTCAAAGTAGCCTCTTCTCCACAGGGTTCCGGGGATACATCTTTTCAACAGTTCTCTGAGAGTTCACTTGACTGAGATTCTTTAAAGAAAGGGAGAGTGACTTCTTTTTCTTTGTGCATTCATGACTTTGAACAGTGCCTGGCAAAGACTAGGCCCCTAATAAATATGAATGTATAAATGGATGAATTTATTTATTTAACAATTACAGATCTTCCTCAGCTTATGCTGTGGTTATGTTCCAGTAAACCCATCATAAGTTGAAAATATCTCAGTTTAAAATGCATTATAAGTGGCTTCCCTGGTGACTCAGTGGTAAAAAATCTGCCTGCCAATGCAGGAGACACGGGTTCGATCCCTGGTCTGGGAAGATCCCACGTGCCCTGGAGCAACTAAGCCGTGCACCGCAGTTACTAAGCCTGTGCGCTGGAGCCTGGGAGCGGCAACAGCTGAGTCCACGAGCCCCCAGAGTCCATGCTTCACAGTAAGAGAAGCCCCTGCAGCGAGAAGCCTGAGCGCCACAATCAGAGTAGCCCTTGCTCGCGGCAACTAGAAAAAGCCTGTGCTGCAACGAAGGCCCAGCACAACCGAAAGTAAATAAATAAAATTATTTTTAAAAAGTAAAATGCACCATAGGGAATTCTCTGGTGGTTAGGACTCCACACTTCCATTGCAGGGGCACAGGTTTGACCCCTGGTTGGACAACTAAGATCCTGCATGCCTCATAGCATGGCCAGGAAAATAAAAATAAAATGCATCATAGCTTAGCCTTGCCTGCTGCTGCTGCTGCTGCTGCTAAGTCACCCCAGTTGTGTCCGACTCTGTGTGACCCCATAGACGGAAGCCCACCAGGCTCCCCCGGCCCTGGGATTCTCCAGGCAAGAACACTGGAGTGGGTTGCCATTTCCTTCTCCAATGTGTGAAAGTGAAAAGTGAAAGTGAAGTCACTCAGTCGTGTCCGACCCCTAGGGACCCCACGGACTGCAGCCTACCAGGCTCCTCCATCCATGGGATTTTCCAGGCAAGAGTACTGGAGTGGCTTGCCATTGCCTTCTCCGTAGCCTTGCCTACCTTCAACATACTCAGAGCACTTAAACTAGCTTACAGTTGGGCCAAATCATCTAACACAAACCGATTTTAAAGTAAAGAGTTGGATATATGTCATTTATTGAATACTACACTGAGAGTGAAAAACCAGACGCTTGATGGGTCCAGAATGGTTGTAAGTGTATCACGTGGTTGACTTCAAGCTGTGGCAGCTGCCACTGCCCAGCATCAGAGTGTGTACCCAGCGGAAAGATCAAAACTCCAAGTGTGGTTTCTATTGAATGTGTATCTCTTTCACATCATCAGAAAGTTAAAGAAAAAAAAAAAACTGCAAGGTAAACCGTTATAAGTTGGGAACCGTCTGTGTTTATTAAGTACCTGCTGTATGCCAGGTACCGAAGGAGGTGTCGGATCACAACAGCGAGCAAAACAAAGGCAGTCTTGGAAGTCTTTGTGTGACAAAGCTTCTAGGGAGAGGGAATGTTTTATTCCAGATAAACAGGTACTGGTTACCTAGGCGTGTTTATATTGCAAAATTTTACCAGGCCGGGGACTTACCTGGTGGTCCAGTGGCCAAGACGCCACACTCCCAATGCAAGGGGCCCAGACAAGATGCCTCGTGCTGTAACTAGATGATCCTGCATGCCACAAGGAAGATGGGGAGCAGCCAAAGACATTTTAAATTTTATCAGGTTTACGATGCATGCATGCTGTGTCTTTACTTCAATAAAATGCTCCCCCAAATAAAACAGAGAAATGAAAAGTCCTTTTTCTCAAAAAGTTTACATTCCCATCAGAGCAGACAATACAAATAAATATACAATATGTTGAGAGGTAATAAGTGCCATAAACGTCTGACTGTAAGAAGGATGAATTCAGTGAGAACGCATACGTGACAGAGAAAGCACCTTACATATGTACTGCCACATGAAGAGCGTCCCCAGGCTTTCAGCCATCCACCTCAGAAGCTCATCTTCAACTTGCTTTCTGAGTCAGGCTGATCCTACCTTTGTGCTGCTAACTGGGCTCAACTGAGGATGGTTCTGCCAGGGACGGATGTGGCAGTGGTTAGCAGATGGGTAGAGTTACATGTGGGACTTCCCAGGTGGCTTAGTGGTAAGGAATCCACCTGCCAATGCAGGAGATGCAGGTTTGATCTCTGGGTTGGGAAGATCCCCTGGAGGAGGAAATGTCAACCCACTTCAGTATTCTTGCCTGGAAAACCCCATGGACAGGGGAGCCTGGCAGGCTGCAGTCCATGGGGTCACAGAGAATCAGACATGACTTAGTGACTGACCACACATGCATGAGCTTACACGTAAAACCCAACTCACAGAAGAGGGCTGGGATACCCATCCTCAGCTCTGCTTCTCCAGATGTTGGAAGGATTTGATTCAATATTTGGTACATCATTGTTTATATTTTAGAGTATTTAATGAGAAATGTTAGAATTGCAGAAATGGAAAAGACATTTCCCCATGGCCAGCAGGTGTTTTTGGATAATCTGTTGTGTGCCCAGACCTGTGGAAATTCAGTTCTAAGATACAGTTCCAACCAAAGGTAGTTTATCATCTTAATAACAAGATGCATACCTGTCAAACAATTACAGAGTAATATAGGAATTTAAATAATCAAATTTAGGACCTCCCTGGTGGTCCAGTGGTTAAGACTCCTCCTTCCAATGCAGAGTGTGCAGGTTTGATCCCTGGTCAGGGAGCTAAACTCACATGCTGCAGGACCAAAAAACCTAATCATAAAACAGAAGCAGTATTGTAACAGATTCAATAAAGACTTTAAAAATGGTCCACATCAAAAAACAAAAATCTTTAAAAAACTATCTCATGTGATTTTTAAAAACTGTAAAAAATTGAAAAACAAAAACACGATAAGCTTGTATAGTATCCTGTATCTCCCCTTTATAGCATTTGTCACATGTGTAATTTTATTTATTTTTAAAAATAATTTTATTGATTTATTTTAATTTTTTGGCGGTGCTGGGTCTTCACTGTCGTGTGGGCTTTTCTCTAGTTGTGGTGCTTGGACTCCTCATTGAAGTGGCGTCTCCCGTTGCAGAGCACTGATCTAGAGTGTGCGGGCTTCGGTGGTTCCAGCATGTGGGCTCAGTAGCTGCAGGTCCCAGGCTCTAACGTACAAGCTGGATAGTTGTGGCCCACAGACTTTGTTGCTCCAGGGCATGTGGGATCTTCCCAGATCAGGATCGAATCCAGGTCTCCTGCATCGGCAGACTGAGCCACCTGGGAAGCCCACGTGTGCAATTTTATTTTTATACGTGTGGGTATTTGAGCGTTTGTCTCCTCACCAGCCTGGGACTGGGTCCAGTTTTGTTCACCATCGTAGTCCTCAGAGTGCAGGCAAGTGCCCCACGCAGAGCAGGCCCTCGGCACACATGTAAAATGAAATAACTGAATATGAGAATGTAACCACATCAGAGAGACAGTGGTTTAGCAGCCCACGGCATGCGCTGTGCGGTCGGAGCGATCTGCAGATTCCTAGATGATTACTTGTGTGTCCTTGAGTGAGATCTTTAAAGTAAATAAATGTTTTATTCCATTATTTCTGCATAAAATGGGGAGAATTATCATTCCCACCAGGACGGTTCATTGTGAAGAGTTAACGACAGGGGCAAAGTACCCGGTACATAGTAACTGCTCAATAAATAGTACTTATGAGTATTACCTTTGAAAGTATTCCAATAGTTGCTTTTATGAGGTTGAGGCAGAAACTAGCAGAAATCTTGAATCTAGTTTTAGTCGTCATTTCTAAAAGAAGAAATGAGATGTGTATCCTGGTTGTATGCATTCTTCACTCACTCATTCCATCTGATGAAGCCCCCAAGCCAGTGTTCTGGGGTGAGCGTTTAGCTTGTTGAAAGTCGGCAGACCTGGCTCCTGAGCCTCTCTGGGCTGTGCTGGTGAGTCAACTACACACATCAACGCTGCAGGCCAGCACAGGCAGCAGTGCACTGGCCCTGGGACTTGCAAGGCTCAGGGTCGGTGTAACCCTGAGCCTTCCAACCACAGTCCTTAGATCTCTGCAGGAACCACAGTGAGTCTTCAGGGCCCAACATCTCAAGGATCCCCTTTCTGTGAAATTTCAGAGGTTTCTCCTGGGTCGGGGGGGAGCCTTGGGTAGTAGTTAGCATAAATATTCTCATGTCCCCGCCCCAAATCCCAATTTAAAAACTGGCTTAAAATCCAAACACGATCACATGTTTACACCCAAACATGATCAGATATGTATTCCCCATGTGGGAAGAATTGGCAAACCAGGATGGTGAGCATCAGAAACAAAATCACCTGCCCAACTAGTTGCTCAGTCGTGTCCAACTTTTTGTGACCCTTATGGACTGTAGTCCGCCAGGCTCCTCTGTCCATGGGGATTCTCCAGGCAAGAATACTGGAGTGGGTTGCATACCCTTCTCCAGGGGATCTTCCCAACCCAGGGATCGAACCCAGGTCTTCTGCATTGCAGGGGGATTCTTTACCGTCTCAGCCACCAGGGAAGCCCATCTGCCCAATAGTTTACTGGCAAATGAAGGAGTTTCTACTCTGGTTTTACCTGAGCAATGAGAACCAGGTAGGCCATGTGAAGGATAGGTGATAACAAGCTCCAAAACCTAACCTCCCCCACCATATTCCAGACACAGATCATCCCCCCAAATTCCCTCATTAGAAATTCATCCTTTTAGTCAAGTTATTGACCTTTCTTTACAGTTCTTTTACTACAATGTTTTAAAAGTCTCTCTCACTACCTCTATTATTAGCAGTCTCCTGTGAACTGATGTAACAGTTCCTTTATCCCAGCCCCCAGAAGGTTGGATGGCAAAGATGAAGGGCACTGGGGGATGGGGGTGCCTTGTGGATTTCACAGTTGAAGGAAACTGGGTCGAGTTTGAAATCCAGGAATATGCCCTGCTTTGATTTGAATCATTGAGGATTTTATATTCTATTTATTAAAAAAGAAGATTTTTTTTGATGTGGGTCATTTTTAAAGTCTTTATTGAATTTTTTATAGTATTGCTTCTGTTTTATGTTTTGGTTTTTTTGGCTCCAAGGCATGTGGGATCTTAGCTGCTTGACCAGGAATTTCACCCACACTCCCTGCATTAGAAGGCGAAGTCTCACATGGATGGAGTCTGTCATGCAGAGTGAAGTAAGTCAGAAAGAGAAAAACAAATATTGGACATTAATGCATATATGTGGGATCTAGAAAAATGGGACAGCTGAGTCTATTTCCAAGACAGGAGCGGAGACATAGACAGACAGAACCGATGGGGGACCCGGTGGAGGAGGGCAAGGGTGGGAGGTGGAAATTGACAGATATATGCTACCATGTGTAGAATAGCTAGCTCGTGAAGTTGGTGGTGGACAGGGAGGCCTGGCGTGCTGTGATTCATGGGGTCGCAAAGAGTCGGACACGACTGAGTGACTGAACTGAACTGAAACCTGCTATAAAGCACAGGAAGCTCGGCTCAATGCTCTGTGATGGCCTAGATGGCTGGGATGGGGTGGGAGGGGAGGGAGCTCCCAGAGGGAGGGGATGTATTGTACATACAGCTGGTTCACTTCATCGTGCAGCAGAAACTAATGCAATATTGTAAAGCAATAATAAAGATTTTTAAAATTACTTTTTTAAAAAATAGGTGAAGTCTCAACCACTGGACCACTGGGGAAATTCCAATGTCTTTTTTAAAGGACTGTGTAATTCAAAGAAAAAAAGCTCTAAAGAGTAACTCACACATTCATTTATTCGTGTTCACCAAGTGCCTGCTGTGCGCCAAACATTCTTCAAGGTAGAGTCTCCCCCTAATGCCCTCCCTTTTGAGAGGCCAGAGGCAAATACAAAGGAAGACCCCGGCCTGTGTCCCCCTCTGCTTCTTGTCTCACCCTGAAACTTTCTCCCACACCAGGAAGGCCCCTCTGCAAACTGTATGATGCTCCAGCCAGCCTGTCGAAGCTCCATCCACACCCACTGCACTACAGTCTTAGGAGGACGGACTCAAGGAAGAGGTTGATACAGACTCTGGAAGTGGGCTTGAGGCCAACATGTGGGTTCTTGGTGCATGTTCTAGAAGCAGGGGTGTGGGCTCCATGTGGCACAGCCACCTACCCACACAGACTCTGCACCTCGACAGTGGGAGGGTGGCACGACCAGAGAAGGGCCAGAGAGAGCCTCGTACAGCCTGTTGGGGTGTAAGGGCAGTATTGATTCTAGATGCAGAGAATACATGAGGAAACATACCAAAATCTCTGCCTTCGTGTTGTGTAGACTCCAGTGGAGGGAGACAGACTATAAACAAATACAAAATCAATAGCTACATATATAGTACACTTAGGGGCTTCCCTGGTGGCTCAGTTGGTAAAGAATCTGCCTGCAATGTGGGAGACCCGGGCTCAATCCCTGGGTCAGGAAGATGCCCTGGAGAAGGGAATGGCAACCCACACCAGTATTCTTGCCTGGAGAATCCCATGGAAAGAGGAACCTGGCGGGCTACAGTCCATGGGGTTGCAGACAGTCAGAGATATTTGATAGTAATAAGTACTCTGGAGAAAACAAGAGGTACAGATAGTGCAATTTTAAATAATACGGTTCGAGCAAGATACTGTCCTGGGATTGGTGTAATAAAGTACCACAAGCTAGGTGGTTTAAACAGCAGAGATATATTGTCTCATGGAAGTCTGATCCGAGGTATTGGTAGGGTCTGTTCCTTCTGAGGCTGGAGGGGAGAATTGTTCTGTGTCTTTCTCCTGGCTTCTGCTAACCTCAGGTCTTCCGTGACTGGTAGACAGCTGTCTTCTCCTTTGGCCTTCACACAGTCTTTCCTTTGTATGCATCTGTCTCTAAGTGTCATCTTTCTGCAAGAACACCAGTCATGTTGAGTTAGGATTGCACCCTGATGAATCACTTCATCTTCCCTTGGTCATCTGCAAAGATCTTTTTTCCAAATAAGGTCATAGTCACAGGCACTAGGAGTTGGGATTTCAACATATTCCGAAGGGACACAAGTCAATCCTTATCAGAAAGCTTTATTGTCAAAATGCTGCCGCTGCTGCTAAACCCAAAGGTGAAGGGTTAAGGGGGTGAACTATGCTGAGATCTGGGGCAAGGGCTTTACAGCAGAGGAAACCGCACCTTCCAAAGCTGCTCATTCCTCCAGAACAACATTTTGGTGGGTTAATACAATGAGCCTGGAAGGTCAGGGAAAGAGAGTCTGCAGCGGAGTAATGCATTCCTGGGACTTCCTTGGTGGTATAGTGGCTAAGACTCCGCATTCCCAGTGCAGGCGGCCTGGGTTCAATCTCTGGTCAGGGAACCAGATTCCATATGCTGCAACTAAGAGTTCACGTGCCGCAACTGAAAACACTGTGAGTCAAGATCCCACATGCTGCAACAAAGATCAGAAATCCTGCGTGCCACAACTCAGACCAGGGCAGCCAAATAAATAAACCATTTTTTAAAGAAAAAGAAGAAATGACCCATCCACCTCTCATGGATGTCCTCCATAACCTCAAAGTCCATCCTTTTAGAATGTTGGAGACTCTTACGTTTCCCGAGAGCAAGGTGTAAAGTCACTGGAGACAGAGAATAAGTCCCCTACCTCCTGGTGGTCAGTGAACACCGGTGGTCAGTGAACACGGTGATGCTGAGGGTACACAAGCCACCGTTCTGTTTCATCTCCACTCCAAGAAGTGGCTTGTACCCTTCAGCCCAGGAGGAGTCCATGGGACAAAAGGGAATGTGGCTGGAGGCAGGTAAGGGCTAAGATGACAAAACACAAGGTAGTCAAGTTTATTGTTGAAAGATGCCTATGGAAATTTGAGGATGAGATGAGATGGTTGGATGGCATCACCAACTCAATGGACATGAGTTTGGGCAAGCTCTGGGAGTTGGTGATGGACAGGGAAGCCTGGCGTGCTGCAGTCCATGGGGTCGCAAAGAGTTGGACACAACTGAGCGGCTGAACTGATGGAATTTGGTCACCATTTATTGCTACTCTCTTGTCACGTTCAGTCCCCCACAACACGACCATCATTGACAGCTTTCATTCAAATTTTCTTAGTATTTTTTTTTTCTTAGTTTTTAATTGGAGGATAACTGCTTTACAATGTTGTATTGGTTTCTGCTGTACAATGCGAATCATCTTAAGCTTCTGAAATCCTATCTTACCAATGAAAAATTTGAGAAGTAAAAGAGAAAAGGCAAGCTTCCTGGAATTCAAATTTAGAGTGAGAGGAACCAGCCATGGATAGTTAGTGTGTGTGTTAATCGCTCAGTCATGTCCAACTCTTTGCGACCCCCATGGACCATAGCCTGCCAGGCTCCTCTGTCCGTGGGATTTCCCAGGCAAGAAAACTGGAGTAGGTTGCCATTCCCTTCTCTAGAGGATCTTCCCAACCCAGGGATCAAACTCGGGTCTTCTGCATTGCAGAGCCACCAGGGAAGTTTTCAGTTAACACACAAAAGAGAACAGGCATGTTTCCTGGAATGCAAATTTAGAGTAAGAGGAAACGTCTTTAGTTGAAATCTGACAGCCACTGATCAAGCCCAGCATTACAAAAGGACCCACGTCGCCTCAAAAGTTCTCCCTGATGCGTCTCATTTCAACTCAGATCAGGAGTGGAACGGGCAGTTCTTCAGACTTCCACTGAATCATGCCTAACCTTCTGGCTTCACTTATCTCCAAGCTGGAATGCTCTCTGCAGCCGTCAGCCGTCACCCCCCACCCTTCCCTTCATCCTGCTGTGTCCTCAGATAACAATCCTCTCCAAACAGGCTCTGTTCCCGCCACGTTTGGAATGTTTCAGAGTCAAACTGAATGTGGATCAGAACCCAAGTCCCTTCATGCCATTCCGTTCACCTTCCTCTCACATTCCACACCTCACCCTTAGCTGGAGGGGCCCGGGCGGTTTTCCGCTCACGGCTCCCCCAGTTCCGCCTGACCCAGCCCAGGCTTGTTGGGAGACTAAGTCCTTTGTTCCCGTCCCCCTTGGGGCCCTGGGCACCCTTCCTCGCCATCCCAGCTCCGCAACAGTCTCCTCCTTGTCTGCCCAAAGCCCACTCCTGATCCAAGTTCCCGTGTAAGGCTCTGGCCCCGTAGTTATGTTCTAGTGACGTGTACCCTTGGTTTCTCCCCCAGGCTGGGACAGGAAGTCCAGAACATTCTTTAAAGTATGGCAGAGGGAGAAAAGAGACAGTATCAGCCTGTACCAGAGCCTTGCACTTTGTGGGGTTTTCAAAGTAGAAAACAGCTTCCTTTCCAGGGCTCCGCTATCTCCTCCAAAATGGAGACACTTGGTGCCTAGGGGGGTGGGCAGCCCCAGCCTGGTTGTCTGTCTCATCAGGAATGTCAGGATGGGAAAGGGAGAAGGGTGAACAAAAGGCCTTGTGTGTGCCCAGCAAAATTTCCTTGGAAACTACCAACTCCCAAATATCCTTATAGGGCTTGGAAATCAATCTGTATTGAGCATCCCTCAGGTGCCTTGCACATTCATTTTCCTTGTATAGTTTTAATCTTTATTTGTATGCAGATATACCCACGCAAACCACTGTGGGGTAGGTTTTATCATCTTCATTTTACAGATGTAGAAACTGAGGTGTGCTGTGCTAAGGGCCTCCCAGGTCACAGAGCTAGTAAGGGGTGTAGCCCAGACTGAATTCGGTCCTGAGTTCAAACACTGTGCTCTTTCATTTCCTCTTACTTAAAATTAAATGTTATTGTTTTTCTGAATATCTAAGTGATACATATTCTTTTTTAATGTATTTTTCTACTGAAGAATAGTTTATTTACAATATTGTGTTAGTTTCTGGTGTACAGCAAAGTGATTCAGATATACATATATATATATACATATGCTTTTTTAGATTCTTTTCCTTTAGGTTTATTACAGGATATTGAACATAGTTCTCTGTGCTATACAGTAGGTCCTTGTTGTCAATCTAAGTTTTTTTATACAGTAACGTGTATCTGTTACTCCCATACTGCTGCTGCTGCTGCTGCCAAGTCGCTTCAGTCGTGTCCGACTCTGTGTGACCCCATAGACGGCAGCCCACCAGGCTCCCCCGTCCCTGGGATTCTCCAGGCAAGAACACTGGAGTGGGTTGCCATTTCCTTCTCCAATGCATGAAAGAGAAAAGTGAAAGTGAAGGCGCTCAGTCGTGTCCGACTCTTCGCGACCCCACGGACTGCAGCCCACCAGGCTCCTCCGTCCATGGGATTTTCCAGGCAAGAGTACTGGAGTGGGGTGCCATTGCCTTCTCCGTTACTCCCATACTCCTGATTTATTCCCTTCCCTCCCATCTTCCCCTCCCATAACCATAAGTTTGTTTCCTATGTCTGTGTATCTGTCTCTGTTTTGTAACTAAATTCATCTGCATCTTTTTTTTTTTTGATTCCACATAGAAGTCCTAAAAATTTCCCTCTAAGCGCTGCTTTTGCTGCATAGTTTAACCTGTATTTTCATTTTTGTTCAAAATATTTTAAAATTTCTCTTGAGATTTCTTCTTTGAACCCTGTGTTATTCAGATGTGTCTTGGGGATTTTCCAGCTATCTTTTTACTCTTATTTCTAGTTTAATTCCTGTGAGATTTGAAAGCAGACATTGTATGATTTCTATTCTTTTACAACCACTAAAGTATGTTTTATGGCCTAGAAGGTGTTCTATCTTGGTAAATGTTCCACGTGAGCTTAAGAAGAATGTATATTCCACTGCACTTCAATGAAGTAGTCCATAGATGTCTATTCTATCCCGTTGATTAATGGTGCTATTGAGTTCAACTATGTCCTTACTGATTTTTTGCTTCATGGATTTGTCTATTTCTGATAGAGGAGTGTTGAAGTCAGTATCTATGATTGTGGATTCATTTCCTTGCAATTTCTCCTTACACTCCATCAGTTTTGCTTCACATATTTTGAGGCTCTGCTGTTAGGCACATATACATTAAGCATTGTTATTTCTTCTAAGTAACTTAAGTCTAAGTTTATGATACCTTGTACAGTTTTATGTCTTTTTTTCTCACTAAAAACAGGCTTTTGCTCGTAGGCACCAGCTCTTTCCACTACATAAGTCTGATATTTCTTAATCAACTTGGTTGGGACAAATTTGTGATGATTTGCAGCATTGCCTGGCAAGATGCTATTCATGTGTTCTGGAAAGTGGTAGGAGTAGGTACAGGACTTCAGGTGGAGAAGGGGTTGACAGGGAGCCCTTGACAGCTGGCAACCATTATCAGCAGGGGAGATGGCAGAAGAGCAGGCAGGAGTTTCAGTTATTGGGTGAGACAGCAGGTCAGCATCAGCATAGATTGGACCAGTGATGCTCTTTCCATCTGAACACCTGCCTGTTGGAACAGAGTTAGGACCAGGAACCCAAAGTAGAAGGCATTTTGGGTACTTCTTAAGACAAAAGCCATGTGGGCAAAGGACAGGGCAAGGTTGAGAGCTGATGTAGAGCAGACACCAAGGTTAATGCCACTCACCCAGTCTGAGTGTCCAGCGGGTCTGCTAGATGGCGCCTCCAGTTTCTGTTCTGAAACTCAGGGAACTTTCTCACTTGTCGCCTTGGAACTGTGCATTGCTTCCTGTCACCTGGGCAGCCGAGCCAGAGTTTGAAAGTGAATCATGACAGATGTTTGACATGTAAACCCTCATTAGTAACCACCTCTGGGAATTTCTTCAATTACGTTCCCAATCAACTCACTTGTCTTCCGGAGCTTTGGCCTTGATTGGCCATGCCTGTGCTCAGAATGGAAGAAGGAGAAAGGCTCTAAAGAAAGGATTGAGCAATGTTAAAATAGTGGATTGGGTGAGGGCAATGACCTTAACGCTACTGAAATCAGCTGTGTTTTATGCTATTCTCAGTTTCAAGGTCTCCGAGGTCTATGCCCAGTGCAATCATATGCTGAGCTTCAGGACTTCCAGACCCCTCACACAGTAACCCTGAGCAAGCTTTTAGTGCCAACCAAGTCACTAGCTCCGAAGATAAGGGCTGACTTTGTCTTGCCTACTAAGAGGGGCTTTGGCATCTTTCGTGGACTAAAATTTTTCCTGAGCCATCTTTTGCTTTCACTGGAATACAGTTGTTGCTTTTCCACAACAGATTAATAAGGAATGTTCTAGAACTGGCAGTAGGATCCTCTCATAAGCATTGCCCTGAAGCCAAGAGGCAGTGTAGTATAATCCCGGAGATTGAAGTCTCAGACTTTGAATCAGTGTTATGACCGAGTGCCTTGGAAGGACCAGGAAGAACAGAGCAGGAGGGGAAAGGAATACAGCGATGTGGTCAGGATGCAGAGGCAGACACGCCTTCGCTCCTTCCTGCCTTGTTATTGTCCAGCTAGTTACTTACCCAGAGCTTCAGTTCCCCCAGCAAGAATTCCCAGCATGGCCTCTTGAAGAGGGATTCCTTATCTGTTTATTGAGCATCTATTAAGCACTGTGAGCCTCTGTCAAGCACAGCCAGGTGTTCTTCATTTTCTATCCCAAATGCCTAACACAATGTCTGGTACATTTCAAGAATTTTATCAATGATTATTGAGTAAGTAAATAAATGTATGGGTGGGGAAAAAAATGAGTGGAGAAAGAAACGAGTCAATGTAGAACTACTGACCTTTGAGAATCTGCTTTGCAAGGGCTGAAGGTTAGAGAAAGTGCTGGTTTTGATGTCCCTAGCAGTCACTAGTACCAGCCACGGAAGTAAGTAGAAATAAAAGAGTTGGCTCCCTTCAAAATACACAGCCTGTAGAAAGAAGGTTGCTACGAAAGGGATGGAAAAAGCCAGAAGTTAACTGGCTCCATTGTGTAAGGAGCAATGTGGTCCGGCAAGACGGTTGGGCCAATTTCATTAATGCCCTCAATGATTAATTTCTTAGTTAATAATTGACATGTTGTAGCAGAGAAGCCTGAAAACTGAAATGGCGATTGTTTCATTATTTCGGATTCTCGTGCATGTCTGGGTCCTGTTACGAGTCGCCATGGGAAACATCAGCAGGGGAAAGGTGAGCTTTTAACCTTCCGACGTGTTTAAATAAATTCAAATAAAATAAACGTAAATGCAGATCTCCTGGGATACCAGAAGAGGGATGAGCATCGTCAAGAAGGAATACTGGACTTCCTTAAATATCTGGGTGCTCTGAACAGGTCCTCATTTAAGATCTGTGGCTCTCCAAACAGGGCTGCCAGAGAATCGAGTCACCCCACACGTATGGGGGAGACTTGTATAACAGGAAGAACGCTGGAGATTTTTGCTTTGTCATTTCCTCTTTGAATACAACAGAAAAATCCATTTAGCCAGGATTCTGGAACTCTGCCGACGCTTCCTGTCCTATCTGACTGTAAAATTCACCAGGGGATCATAAATAATAGACACGAGGCCAAAAATACATCTGGGGAATCCTGTCAAAGAGAAGGGCTGACGTCAATGACTTCTGCATGGCCTCTGATATTTAGTCCCAAGAGTGAGAAGCGAGATTACAGCCGAGGGGAGGGAATGAAGCAGGGCTCAGCCCAGGTAGCCCTGGTGTTTTCTGATCTGTGGCTGCATAAAAATTTCCCCAGGGCTTAGCAGGTGAAAACAGCAGTCTGTCTCATGACCTTGGGGGTCAGGAATTTGGGAAAGTTCAGTGGGCGATTTTTCTGCTTCACGTGTAGCACCTCAGGAGGTCTCAGCTGGAGGGTCCGTGGCTTCACCCTTCCACTCACATGTCTCGAGCCTGGTGGGCTTGACTGGAACTGCTGAGCGGAGTGTGTTCCCAAGACCTCATGGCATGGCAGTCTCAGGGCAGACAACCTCTCACGTGCTGCCCAAGGCTCCCAGAGAAAGTGTTCCAGGAGACCTGGGTGGAAACTGCACAACTTCTTAGGTCTTTACCCCTAGAAGTTCTAGAATGTCCCTTGGACAGCATTCTACTAGTCAATCTGGTCACTAAGGACAGGCCAGCTCCAAGGGGAGAGGTGTGAGACTCCACCTTGGAGAGAGGTGGGAGAAGTGTGTGCCCAGCTGCTCAGTGGTGTCTGACTCTCTGCAACCCCATGGACTGTAGCCAACCAGGCTCCTCTGTCTGTGGGATTTCCTGGGCAAGAATACTGGAGTGGGTTGCCATGCCCTCCTCCAGGGGATCTTCCCCACCCAGGGATCAAACCCACGTTTCCTGCCTTGGCAGGCGGATTCTTTATCACTGAGCCACCTGGGAAGCCCGGCTGGTGGAAGAAGGAGCAAGCATTTGTGGCCCCATTAACCTAGGCCATTGAAGAATGGAAGAAATGTCCCCCCAGTGGAGGGTGGTCACCTGCAGAAGCCTATTTTCATTTCTCTGCAATAGCAAGAAGGAGAATGGCGAGATAAAAGGCAGGTCTTTCTTTTTTTTGCCCCCACCCCCACCTCAGCACTGCACAGCATGTGGGATCTTAGTTCCCTGACCCGTGGATCTAACCTGTGTCCCCAGCAGTGGAAGGGCAGAGTCTTAACCACCGGGCCTCCAGGGAAGTCTCACAAGGCAGGTCCTGAACACATCCTCCCAACCTCTCCCAGGGACTCAAGGGTGCTGCAAACAGTCCCAGAGACCCAGAGACCCAGGGCCTTCCCTGTGAGTACCTTTTTCTGAAATGAAGAGCTCTCTCTGAACTCCCTCCCTAAACTTTCAGCCCATCTCGTCTACAAAGTCATATACCTCTGGAGGTCTTGTAAAAACAGAGATGCTCTTCTTGCAGCCACACTGATGAGGAAATTGATGAGGAAACCAAAGCACAGACCTCAGACCCGGCACATCCTATAAACATTTACGTGTGGGCCATTCTTCACCTGTTAAAGACATAATTCTTCATAAGCTTTTCCACAATGTTTTCCAGTTCCTAAACACAGGGAAGCAAGGTTATGGGTGAAGACAATCCACGCATTCCAAGACAGACGTTTATTACCCTCAATCCCGGAGCAAACAGAGCCGGCTCCTAGCAGAACAAGGAAGGAAAGAACTCGTAGACCCTTCACACCAAGTGAGTCATAGGTAATGACAAGAGCCCAGAACTCTACAAAACCTTCTCAGAACTCCCTGAGGAAGGGCTATCATTTAACCTCTTCAAAGACAAGGAAGGAATCGACTCAGAGAGGTTAGGGGATTTGTCTAATGGCACACAGCTGGCGGTGGTGGTAAAGCTGAGATTAGAACCTAGGTCAGGAGGTGAAGGAGAAGGCAATGGCACCCCACTCCAGTACTCTTGCCTAGAAAATCGCATGGATGGAGGAGCCTGGTGGGCTGCAGTCCATGGGGTCGCTATGGGTCGGACACGACTGAGCGACTTCACTTTCACTTTTCACTTTCACACATTGGAGAAGGGAATGGCAACGCACTCCAGAGTCCTTGCCTGGAGAATCCCAGGGACGGCGGAGCCTGATCGGCTGCCGTCTATGGGGGTTGCACAGAGTCGGACACCACTGAAGCGACTTAGCAGCAGCAGCAGGTAGTGAAACCTCCTTTCAGAAGATAAAAATCCCCTCACGGAAATGAAGCAGAGAATTCCCTGGTGGTCCAGTGGTCAGGACTTTGCCTTCCAATGCTGGGGGTACAGGTTCGGTCCTTGGTTGGGGACCCAGAATCCCACGTGCCTAGTGACCAAAAAACTAAAACATGAAACAGAAGCAATATTGTAACAAAGTCAATAAAGACCTTAAAAATGGTCCACATTAAAAACAAAAACAATAACAGAAAGGAAGCAATTGCATTTCTGGGTAAACACGTCTGGGTACAGAGGGTGCTGGTCTTCCTAGAGTCCCCCCCTTCACATTTCATCATTAGCGCTGGAGAGGGGACTAGAGAGGAACCTGAAGCAACATACAGGACCAGCTTTTCCAGTTAAGCTGTGATCTCTCCAGGCCCTGGTTGTCTTCTTTGGCACTTTTGAAAAATATCCATCGCCTCTGGAGATCAGGCTGGCAATATATAAAAGAGAGCTATAAAACTGTCCCTACACTTTGACCCAATCGTCCCAGCTGTGGAATAGACCCCAGGGGAAATATGCAAAAGAGAAAGCAAGCAAATTGCACGGAGAGGTTTACGGTAAGACCATTCACAGCAGTGGAAAAATGGGGCATGACCTGATGCCCCAAATTAGGAAAAGGTTATGCGAACTATGGTACATTAAGACAATGGAATGTTATGTTACCATTAAAGGGAACTGAGTCTACAGATTCTGTTGATACATCGAAAGGCACATGTAAGATAGATAATCGCAAGAGAAAAGAAAAGAATGTGAAAGAGTACGTACACCCTGACCGCAGACATAAATCAGTTTGCATGCTCATCGATAAGGATCAGAAGCCAACAGACTGCTGCAGATAGCTGGTGCTCGAAATTTATAGCATTTTTTTCCCCTTCTAAACGCCATAGGACCTTGAAAAAAGATCCATCATTCACTTTTGTTCCTGGTGAGGAGAGAGGGGATTTCCTCATTCCGGGGCTCAGTATGTGTCTGTAATGTAATGTGTCTGTAGGAAGAGCCAGTAGCCCAGCTCATCCACATGACAGAAACACGGTGTTCAGGGAAAGGGGAGGGTGTGCCTGGCCTACACTCACTGGGCCATCTCTGTAATCACAGATAGTTCTGGGCCCCGCACCCCAGGCCAGATGAGAGCCCATTTCAAGGAGGATAACTAGCATGTGTGTTGACTAAGGACCATGGAATATGGGAAGAGCTTGAAAAGCCTGGGAATATCTGGTCTGAAGCAGAACAACCTATCAGAGACCCAAGAAACTCTCCTCCAGCCCTTGGGAAGCAGTCATTTGAGAGGGGGTTGGGCTTGTTTAGTGGGTTGGGAAGACCCATGGACAGAAGTTATGGAAGGGCAGACTTCAAGAGGCGGTGAGTCCCACACCACTAGAAGTATGGAAGCAAAGCATGTAAATTTCCATCACATAAATGGCCCTCCAGTTTGACCTTCACCAGCTCCAGCAGAATTACGCATCAACCCAAGGGACAGACACAATTCCTCTGATTCACGGAGGCCTGAGGGAAAAACATGGTAAAAATAGAATATTCTGCCCTCCTTGTACCAAGATAATTTTAGTGCCCCACTGTCAGTGGGGCTTCCATTGTCAGTTGTTTTCCCAGGACTGATCCTAAGTGTTTACAAAGTGATGTTGTGGAGAACTACAGACAGGCCAGAGGTATACAACCTATAGCTTTCCTGTTTTCCAATGGAAAACGAATTATCCTGAATTGAGCAGTATCCATGATCTTTGACCTCATCAATGATGCAAACAACTATGTCGTCAAGAAATTTCCCCTAACAGAATGTTGTAGTCTAGTCGCTTCTGGACTGTTTAAAATGAGAAGCCCATTAAAAAAAAAAAAAAAAAAATATATATATATATATAACCTGAGTATGTACCCCTAATGTCTGTATGTTAATATACAAATTTAAACATGAACTGGGGCTTCCCAGGTGACGCAGTGGTAAAGAATCTGCCTGCCAGTGCAGGAAACACAAGGGATGTGGTCTTGATCCCTGCGTGGGGAAGATCCCCTGGAGAAGGAAATGGCAACTCACTCCCATATTCTTGCCTGGAAAGCTCTATGGATAGAGGAGCCTGGTGGGCTACGGTCCATGGGGTGGCAAAGAGTAGGACACGACTGAACATGCACATACATGAACTACTGTCAAAACATATTAAATATTCACAAAGTTCAATTTCTTTCTTACCTATCGGCAAACGTATATAAACAGAAGCTACAGCATTTTCTCTTTAAGCTCCTTGGATCATTCTACTCACCTCTCCCTCCCTCCCCTCAACTTGAATACTCACTGAGAGTCCATAGCTCATGCCAACAGAGAGGTCAGTCTGATAATATTGGAGCAACTATAATAGGAACAAACACACTTTAAGATGATGGGAATACCTAATAAACACTACTACCTCTGGGAAAAAAGTAGATATATTGGTAGGTATTGGAGCTGTGATTTGAGCAACTTCTCTCAAACCCGTTTAAAAGTATGATGAATAAAATCCTATAATAAAATATATGCAACTTTCTAACAACTAAATAGAAAGCTTTAAAAAGTAAAGAATAAAAAATAAAGGATCTCATCATTGAATGTCAGTCGTGCTACCTACTGAGTGGATGGATTCATCTATTCAGTATTTATTCAGAACCTACTAAGTATCAATGAGGCATTGTGTGCTAGATGTTGGGGATACAGTAAGAGGGAGAAAAACAGAGGGTCCCTGAGATTGTGAGATGATCAACAAGTGGATGAGACAGAAAACACACATGCAGATAAACAAATTTCTGATTATAAACTGTGGTCCGGGCCAGGAATTAAATAAGCAAGGTGATATGATGCACAGGGATGCGAGGAGGGAAGAGACAGCTTCAGAGGCCCCCAGGGTGGGCTTCTCAGGAAAGCGATGCTGAAGATTGAGGAGAGGCTCTCACACGGAAGAGGGGGAAGACCTACACAGCACATTGCCAAACACAAATCATGACACCCAAAGGCCCTAAACCAAAGGGTAAACACACTCACCTTTTAGTTGGAGTTCACCATGTATATTTTCTTAATTTTTTTAGTTGCGCTACATGGCATACAGGATTTTAGTTCTTTGACCAGGGATTGAATTGGCGCCCCTGCAGTGGGGGCACGGAGTCTTAACCACTGGACTGCCAGGGAAGTCACCCATCATGTATATTTTAATGCCCTCTAGGGTGGCTTCCCTAGTGGCTAAGTCGGTAAAGAGTCTGCCTGCAATGCCAGAGACCTGAGTTCGATCCCTGGGTAGGGAAGATCTCCTGGAGAAGGAAATAATCCATTCCAGTATTCTTGCCTGGAGAATTCCATGGACAGTCCATGGGGGTCAGAAAGAGTCGGACTCGACTGAGTGATTAACTTTCAGGGTGGTGCTAGGGGTGAAGAAAACGCTTGCCAATGCAGGAGACATAAGAGGCGCAGGAGGCATAAGAGCCTCAGGGTTCAATCCCTGGGTTGGGAAGACCCCCTGGAAAAGAAAATGGCAACTCACTCCAGGATTCTTGCCTGGAGAATCCATGGACAAAGGCGCCTGAGGGGCTACAGTCCATAGAATCATACAGAGTCGGACACTCCTGAAGCAGAGTTATTTTTTTAGGCTCCCAATACACTGAGTGAACAGTATCTGGTGCTAAGGACTTCCCTATAATTGGGCCATTAATGTCCTCATTCAAAGACGCACACACACTCTCCTCTCCTTGGTCAAGGTTTCCTGGCAAACTTTCTGGATGACATCGAGACAAGAAGACTTCACAGCTACAGACAAGCTTCCCACTGGCCCTGCCCATGGGGGGCCCTCTTAGTCGAGCAGGGTCACCCAACCCACACCAGTAGGTGCAGCAGAAAAACTGTGGACTTGCTCTAAAGTGGTTCAAATTCCCTGCAAGGGCGGCCTGACTTATCTTCAAATGTAAGACGCCTGGATCAAGCGCGTTGCAGTCTCCGTGCCCACTGAAGACGTAAATGCATGGTCGGTAGGTTGGATTTATGAGACGGTACCATCTGGGATTCACGTTCTGTCCATTAGGTCGAGCTAAGTGCTGTCAGGAATGCAGGAAGAGCCATGCTGAAATGGGGGATCAGATAAGCAGTTAAGGCGCCTTAAGTGAACCCAGCTGGACCAGCAGGCCCGTCAGGAGCAGCACCACACCAGGCAACACCGCTGAGCCAACTTCAGACTCACTTAACCCTCAGACGTTCGAAAAGCAAAACCCCAGTCCTTTGCTCTTTCATCTCACTGGCTTTCTGTGCATGCTTACGTGACAAGAAAACCGGAAGAGAGATCACCCAGACACACTTGAGACTGCAAAGAAGAAGGGCAGGTCTGACCTTGAACTTGAACTTGACTCACACTCTAGGGTTTTGTAGAAGACTAAGCACAGCAGCTATGACTCTCAGAGGTTCATTGACACTTAGTTCAGTTCTGAATACCGCCAATGAAAGGGTGAGGAGGAAAGCCCCTGGATTCTGTTTATAGAGAGATGACCCTGAAGTCAGGTGAAGAAAAAAAAAAAACCCTGGGTATTAAAATAGTACTAGAAGAGAAAGATAGCTTTCTAATGGGACCAGGAATAGCAGAGACACTTCTGATATGAAACTTTTGTCACTTTAATGTCAAAGAAACATGAGTAAAGGGAACCCTCGTGAGCTGCTGGTGGGAATGTGAATTGGCGCAGCCACTAGAGAACTGTATATTGTTGTTCAGTCACTCAGTTGTGTCCAGCTCTTTGTGATCCCATGGACTGCAGCACGCCAGGCTTCCCTGTCCTTCACCATCTCCAGAGTTTGTTCAAATTCACGTCCATTGAGTCGGTGATACTATCTAACCACCTCATCCTCTGCCACCCCCTCCTCCTTTTGCCGTCAATCTTTCCCAGCATCAGGGTCTTTTCTAATGAGTTGGCTTTTCACATCAGGTAGCCAAAGTATTGGAGCTTCAGCTTCAGCATCAGTCTTTCCATTAAATATTCAGGGTTGATTTCCTTTAAGATGGAAGTACCTAAAAAAACTAAAAATAGAACTACCTATGATCCAGCAATCCTACTCCTGGGTATTTTTCCAAAGAAAACAAAAACATGAAATTTGAAAAGATGTATGTACTCCCATGATTGTGTGCATGTAGTCACTCAGTCGTGCCTGACTCTTGGCAATCCCATGGACTATAGCCCACCAGGCTCCTCTGTCCATGGGGATTCTCCAGCAAGAATACTGGAATGGTTTGCCATTTCCTCCTTCAAGGGATCTTCCACCCAAGGGATTGAACCCAGGGCTCCTGCATTGCAGGTAGATTCTTTACCATCTGAGATACCAGGGAAGCCCACCCCCAAGTTTATTGCAGTGTTATTTAAAATTTCCAAGATATGGAAACAACCTAGGTAAGTGCCCATCAATACAGCGATGGATAAAGAAAACAGTATGTATGTAAATACAATGGAATACGACTCAGCCATAAAAAATACAATGAAATCTTGCCATTTGTGATAAGAAGGATGGATCTAGAGGCTGTTAGGCTAAGTGAAATAAGTCAGACAGAGAAAGACAAATACCATATGATTTCACTTACATGTGGAATCTTAAAAAAAAAAAACAGATTTACAGAGTACAGATTGGTGGTTGCCTGAGACAGGGGCTAGGGATGGGTAAAATGGGGAAACAGAGTCAAAAGGTACAAATTTCCAGTTATACAATAAATACGTCCTGGGGATGTAATGTACAACGTCCAAATTACTATAAATAATAATACAGTGCTGCATATTTGAAAGTTACTAAGAGAGTAAATCTTAAAAGTTCTCATCGAAAGAAAAAAATTCTGAGACTTTGTATAGTGATGAATGTTAACCAGACTTATTGTGCTGGTTATTTCATAATGTGTACAAATATTGAAACATTATGCTGTACAACTGGAACAATATCATATTTTGTGAAAAAAAGAATGTAATCTGAGCCATTCTCAGTAATCGTTTACACACTTAAAACAGAGAGCAACCAAATGTGCAAAAATTCAACCAGGGAAGAAATGTGTATTCCAGAGAATGTAGACCAGAACTGGTTTGATTTTGATTCCCAGCAAAACCTAAAAATTAGTGAATAACAGATGGTAAGTAAACACTGAGAAAAGGAACAAGTGAAAGATACAACCAAACGAGCTTCTGTTATTTTAAAAGATTTTTTAAAGATTAATTTAAAAGATAGAGAAGGCTGTGTCCTGTGTGCCATGATTTGCATTAGATGTGTAACAAGATCTCTCAGGGTCTCTCGGTCAGAGCAGACACGTGGGTTCCATGTAGAGGTGACGGGATCCGCAGTTGATAGAACAAACTGAGTGGACTGTTGGCCCTGCATGAGCCTGAAGAGGGCTCCCCACTGTCTGGCCCTAGTCCTGTTCATTGAGCTGTTTTTGCTAGCCTCCCAGTGGACACACGGAAGACCATGTATCGTGTTTATGATTGATGCCACGTTATAAGGGACTGTTGCCACACTGGAGGGTTCCACCCAAGCATCCACGCATGAGCTATGGGAGCTTTTGCGGGCTTTGATTTCCTTCTCTGAGTCTCAGCAACATGAGAATACCTCCTAGAGGCTTTGTGAGAATTAGACTGCACAGCAGAAGTTAAATACCCAGGAGAGAGATTCAGTAAATGTGGATTTCCTTCTAATCTTTAGAAAGGGCTGGGATTCAATATTATCTTGATAGCTGAGATTGACAGATTAAAAATCCAAAACAGAATACATACCTTATCTTAAAATAGACAAAGGGTACCCAAGGGAGAATGAACCTAATATCCACTTTGATTAAAAAAATAGAAACCCTGGGAATGTTTTAATTGCCTACGAGTTCATGGTAAAAGGGTAGATTTTAGACTTTTCTTTTTACTGTATCTGATTCTGGATTTTTTTTTTTTTTTTTGCCACACTACAGGGTTTGAGGGGATCCTAGTTCTCTGACCAGGGATTGAACCCCAGTCCACAACAGTGAAAGCACACAGTCCTAACCACTGCACCATCAGGGAACTTCTAGAGGTAGCTTTTAAAAAGATATACAATCTGAAGATACCTACAGTAGGGATGGTGTGGCATGGAATAGGGCTGATGGCTGGGTGTTGCAATTAGGCAAAATTTGTTCGATGAAAGAATATGTTTCCTAAAAGAAAAAGCTGTTTGTGAATGAAATTAGTTTCCACATGAGGTCGAGGCACCTCCATTAGGCTCTCTAGGAGGAGAGTACTCTTGTTTAAGGTCTTTCAAAGTCTCTGTCAGCAAAACCTGGGGTCCCTCATTCCTGGGCTTCTCTCCCGTGGGCTCTGGTCTGGGAGAGAGGTATGCATTGCCTTTGCCTGAGTGCCGCCTAACCGCCCGAGCTCCTGTGCAGGGAAGCTCTTCTCATATTTGGAGACTTGTTCTGGCAGCATCACCGTTTAGCGTTATGATTCTGTTTATCACCAAGATGAGGCAGTAATAAAAAGAGAGTAAGTCCCAGTTCTGGAAAGACTGCATGTCTCAACTTCTGCTCACCTTTGAGTCATGTGGAGGTGATAACAAGTACTCAGGCAATGTCTGCACTGATCAAGGAGTAGACCTGTGTTTGACAACATCATCGGTTCGAGATACTGTATATTTATTGAGTGATCAAGCTGATCTCTTCTTTAAAAATACTTATTTATTTTATTTTTATTTGCTTGGCTCTGCTGAGTCTTAGCTGTGGCATGGAGAATCTTTAGGGTTAGGGTTAATTTGCAGCATGTGGGATTTAATTTCCCAACCAGGGATCGAACCTTGGTCCCCTGCTTTGGGAAATCAGAGTCTTAGCCACTGGACCACAAGGGAAGTCCCTGATGATCTCTTAATAATGAAGAATTCTGTAATTAAAATTTGATCCTATAGGTGACCCTTTTCTTGCTTCTCCATTAGCTGAAAGTATTGTAACAATTTACAACCTAGTCTCATAAACTCATATCAGGAAGGATCATTGAGTCTTTCCTGGAATTTAGTTATTTTTGAAAATTCATATTGACTCAGATAACATACTTTTCAAATTTTGTTGCTTACAGAAGCAAGTCATCACTGAGTCATGTTTATAGTAAACATAGGCAAAAGGACAGTAACATACTTAAATAAAAGTAACACCCCACATTGAGTCTGTACAGAAATAAATTTGTTTCATATTTACAAATACAGGTACTCAAAATGGACTTTCTTTAAATAAGGTATTTCTTCTCATCTGCAACCATATTTAGTACATGCCAACGTTACTAAAAACAAAGCCATTTTTTAGTTAGGAGAATAAAAACGCATCGCATCTGCTTTTTTTTTTTTTTTTTCAAAAAAAAAAGAGGAAATATTTTCACCATTCTTAAAGTGATCAAAAACATCCAAGTGGACTTTTAGGGAGTTTTCCAAAAGCAAAAGAAAGGGGAAGTTAAATAGAAGAGAATCTGGTACCTGAATGAATTTTTTCCCCAAATATAAAAGATTAGTTTCTCAAAAATCAAAGCACAGTGTATCTCAGGGGCTCAGAATAGCTCCTGAACTATATACTATATCATTTGTTATACCATTTATATTGTTATAAATGTGAATCTGGTGTTAAGGCATGAGAAGAATACAAGCTCTATAAATGAGTATATTATGACTTTCTATTGTGATAAGTTGTTATCAGTAATTTTGAATCTCAGCCCTCTGCTTGTTAAACTTTACACTAAGCAGAGCTTCCAAATTAAGAATATATTTGAAACACTTTCTTAAACTGCCTTTAACATGAGACTCCTTGATTGAATCTGACTTGCGTTGTGCTGCCGACACTCTTGTTTTCACTGGCTAGCAGCCCCGACCCTAGACAGTGGGTCAGGAAGGTAGAAAGACACCCAAATATCCTCCCCAAATAGCTGACATACCTGTGGAGGCAGAGCTGTCTTGACTACACTTCACCATGCTGGCATTTTTCTGTCCAAGTCTTCTCCCACCGTGGGAAATTGTCTATGAGCGAATCTATCTTCTAGTCCACTGGGTTACCTTTTCCTCAAAACTGCTTACCTGGGATTCGTCCTTCCTCTCCCCAGAAATCTATTGCCTCAATCTTTCTCCTCCTCCAGTTAGCTCTCTGATTGAAACATAAATATTGTACTTAACATGACTTCTGGGTGCTGTTCAGAACAGTTCTAAGTGGCAAAATATCCCCCCAAAAGAAGAGAGGGTTATGGAGGTGAATGTTACTGAGAACGAATCTGGTGTGGATATACCTGTTGCTATGAGGACAAACATACGAGAAGTATAATTGAGCTTGTAGCAGGGTCTACTAAAATATAACTCTGTTTTTCTTTTCTTAAAAATTATCTTATTGAAGTATAGATGATTTACAGTATCATGTTGGTTTCTGGTGTACAGCAAATTGATTCAGTTATACATATATAAATTTATTCTTTTTCATATGCTTTTCCATTATGGCTTATCACAGGATATTGAATATAGTTCCTTGTGCCATACAGTAGGACCTTAGGGGACGGGAGGAGAAGGGGGCGACCGAGAATGAGATGGCTGGATGGCATCACCGACTCTGTGGACATGAGTTTGAGTGAACTCCGGGGGTTGGTGATGGACAGGGAGGCCTGGCGTGCTGTGATTCATGGGGTTGCAAAGAGTCAGACACGACTGAGTGACTGAACTGAACTGATACATATATAAATTTATTCTTTTTCATATGCTTTTCCATTATGGCTTATCACAGGCTATTGAATATAGTTCCCTGTGCCACACAGTAGGACCTTATTTATTCATTCTGCATATAAGTTTGCATTTGCTAAGCCCAAGCTTCCAGTTCATTCTTTCCCACCTACTCCCCCTTGGCAACCATAAGTCTGTTCTCTGTGTCTGTGAGTCTGTTTCTTGTTTGTAGATAAATTCATTTGTCATATTTTTAGTTTCCACATATAAGAGATATCATATGGTATTTGTCTTTCTCTGATTTACTTCACTCCTTGTTGTTGTTATTTAGTTGCTAAGCTGTGTCTGACTCTTTGCGACCTCATGAACTGCAGCATGCCAGGCTTCCCTGACCTCACTATCTCCCGGAGTTTGTGCAAACTCATGTCCATTGGGTTGGTTAGTATGATAATTTCTAAGTCTATCCATGTTACTGCAAATGGTATTATTTCATTCTTTTTTTATGACTGAGTAGTATTCCATTGTATATGTATGTGTATATATATATATATATATACACACACATCCATTCCATTTTGTGTGTGTGTATATATGTATATATTTATCATTTCTTTATTTATATATGGACATTTAGGCTGTTTCCATTTCTTGACTATTGTAAATAGTCCTATACTGAACATTGGGCTAAAACATGAGTTTCTATTTTAAAAATAAAATGGTATTTTATTTTCTGACAGTTGTATATGGATAAAATCAATGATCAAGAACAGCTTCAAATAACCTGTTGATGGCCCATTTCATTAGTAAGCCTTCAGTTGCACTGCAGCCTGGTTTCAAATTTGCAGCTCTGCCTAAGTTCAGTGTCAGATATCTCAGTTTGCAAAAATCCTTTGGCTGTCTCTGTATAAATAAATGAGACATTCTTTTTTCTCAATAATGATAATCACACTGTTTGTAGATTGAACCAAGGACACGGGTAGAAAATTTAATGGAAGGGGTTGAAGAGAAACAGGAGTTAATGTTGATGCTTCGCTCTGTATAATAGGCTCCAGTTTCATCCACCTCATTAGAACTGATTCGAATGTATTCTTTTTAATTGCTGAGTAATACTCCATTGTGTATATGTACCACAGCTTTCTTAGCCATTCGTCTGCAGATGGACATCTAGGTTGCTTCCATGTCCTGGCTGTTATAAACAGTGCTGCGATGAACAAGAGGTGGGAGGGGGGCTCAAGATGGGGAACATATATACACCTGGGGCGGATTCATGTCGATGCATGGCAAAACCAATACAATATTGTAAAGTAAAAAAATAAAAAAGAAAATGTGTGAGGGTGGGAACAAAAAATTAAAAAGGCATGGTCTAGATAAAAAAAAAATTATGTTGATGCTGCAGGTGCTAAACCTAGGCAACTGGGGAAATTAATAAGCTCAGTTATGAAGACATAATGTATAAAATGCTAACATAATGTCCATGTTTGGTGTAGGTACGAAGAAACCAGCAGAGAAGAGAAATTCTGGGAAAGGGACATTGGGACAAAGAGTGATGCATTTGGGTGGGAAATTCCCACCTCGGAGGGTGAGACATTTAAGCAGATGTTTCAGACGCAATTGCAGATTTCCAATTGGAAGTTGAAGTAAATAAAGTAAATGAAGTAAGTATATCAGGTGGTGCTACTGGTAAAGAGCCCGCCTGCCAATGCAGGAGACGTAAGAGACCAAAGAGACACAGGCTTGACCCCTGGCTTGGGAAAATCCCTGGAAGAGGAAGTGGCAATCCACTCCAGCATCCTTGCCTGGAGAATCCCATGGACAAAAGAGCATTGCAGGCTACAGTCCATGGGGTCGCAAAGAGTCAGACATGATTGAAGTGGCTTAGCCCGCGCGCACTGGAGACAGACATTTAGCAGTCATCCACACAGGGGTGATGCTTAAGGCTTCGAGTGGATACGGGAGAATGATGACAATCCCTTTGATTTTTATAACATAAATCTTTTCATTGCCTTCTCCTCTGGTGTGTAGTCCGTTATCATGTCTCTTCTGTGTCCATCTATTTTGGTTTAGCTTACGTGCTCACAGTGGGTAAGAATGTGTCTAACTCACTTTGAACAGTACACAATTCAATACCATTACTAAGCAGGCTCTCTCTCTCTCTTTTTTTTTTTAGTATTTATTTTTAGTTATTTGGCTGCATCGGGTCTTAATTGAGGTACCCAAGATGTCTGATTTTGGTTGCAGCATACAAACTCTTAGTTGCAGCACGCAGGATCTGGTTCCCTGAACTGGGATCCAATCCAGGTCCTCTGCATTGGCAGTGTGGAGTCTTAGCCACTGGACCACCAGGGAAGTCCTGCTAAACAGGCTCTTAATGTTTACATTTCTCATCCAGATCTGAATTGGTTTGACCTGGGTTTGGGGAGGGCAGGACACAGATCATGGAGTTAAGTATGAGCAGAGAGACACGGTTGAGAATTAAAAACCCACTCAAAAAATAAAAACCCACTCAAAAGACAGCGCCATTGTGAAGGTCCTCCGAGGAGGTGGAATCCAGCCAAAAGACCATCAGAGGGCAAGCAGAACAGGTTAGAAAGGGAGGCAGAAGGTTTAACGAGTAAGGAGGATATAGATACCATGTGATGGTTTTCTCTGAGCTCCTCCACCGGGGATACATTCCAGAGTGTATAATTTCAGAAGCTCTGACACACTGTCTTCCTAGTTCACGCAGTATCTGGGCTTTGGAGCACGCATCCGGACGTGTACCTTCCCAAGTGTGAATTAGTGTCTTTTCTTACAATCAGTTGTGATTTTGACCATCTGCAAAGGACTAAATTGTAATCATCTCAATGGCAGGGATGTGTCAGAAGCCCCCTTCATGGTCTACCCTGGAACCCTTGAGGAACGGCCCCAGTCCTCCTGCAGCCTGGGTTGAATGAAAGCAGGGTCCACTGGGTGCCCCCGAAATCAAGGACTCATTTTGCTTATACTAAACTGAGGACCTCTCCCTCGCTGTACCTTTCTCCCCACCCACAGCATTCCCTTCATACCCCCCAGGCAACCCCCTCACTCCCCAGCCCTCACCAAGCAGGCTCTTAACATGCACACTTCTCAGCCAGATCTGAGTGGGTTTGGCCTGGGCTTGGGGAGGGCAGGACCCGGCTCCAGGACACAGACCACGGAGCTGAGTGTGAGCTGAGAGACAGGGCCCTGGAGGAGGATGTTCGAGAAAGCCATCGCGTGTTATCTCTTTCCTCCTTACTCATTAAACTTTTGCCCTCCCTTTCTGACTTGCTCCGCTTGCTCTCACAGTCCAGGTCTTTAGCTGGGTCTGCAGCTTTCTCTGACACAGCACTTTCTCTGAAAAACCCTGCCTCAGGCTCAACGGGCCCCGGGCTGAGACTCTCTGCACTTTTGTGCAGGCAGGCTTGCTCAACACATCCCAGAAGGAGATCTGGTACTTCTCGTGGTTGTCCACACCCTTGGCTCTGGCCTGCTCATCTCACATTTCTGACACCCTTGCCCACTTCCTCCACTATGCAGGAGAGTGAACAGCTAAAGGCTGAAACACCTACATCCTGTTTTAACAGGTATATGATCATTAGCAAATAAATATAAAAAAATATAATTCAAGTGAATGATTAAAAGCAGCTCACCTTTGGGTGGATATAGCTTTGGGGTTAAATAGAAACTTTTTTGCATAAAATTAGAACCAGTTGCTGTGTTTTCAGAAAAGGCTTTGCTTTGCCAAGCAAATTGGCAGAGATGTTCTTGCAATAAAAGGACCACATCTTAATATCTTTTCCTAGCTCCAACCTATAAAATGCGGTCTCTACGGCATTTCCAAACATCAGGGAATTATAACTTCCTCCCATCACACCACCAATGTTGCGAGGAACAGAAAGAGACAAGCCAACATCTTTATTATTTTTTTAAATACATTGTCACTGTACACACGTCAAGTGTTAGAAATTGGGCTGAGCACTATGAGAATTACAGTTGCAAAGATGCTCTGATCCCTGGTCCTCAGGCAGTCACAATCCAGCGGGGAACACCAGACATGTACATTTAGCCACACTACAAGGCAGTGTGTCATACCTGTCATGGGAGTGAGTGGTGGGGAATTCACGTGCCAGAGGTTTTCAGAGGAGGGAGAGAGCATTACTGGCTTAACAGCAGAAGTTCAAGTTGAGCTTGCCTTTTGCTTATTCAGTAACTATTGACTGGATGTCTCTGAGGACTGTGCTCATTGTTGGGGAACACAAGAGTGGGCAAACAGCTATGGCCCCATGGCTCCCATGAGAGCCTAGAGGGAAAGTAGACCTTAAAAGATCACACAATAAGGGAGGCAGTGTGCGATGGATTGGGAGATTGGGATTGACATTTATACACTATTGATACTATGTACAAAATAGATAGCTAATGAGAACTGACTGGAGAGCACAGGGACTCTAGTCAATGCTCTGTGATGACCTAAATGGGAGGGAAACCCAAGGAAGAGGGGACATATGTATGCTGCTGCTGCTGCTAAGTCACTTCAGTCGTGTCCGACTCTGTGTGACCCCATAGACAGAAGCCCACCAGGCTCCCCCATCCCTGGGATTCTCCAGGCAAGAACACTGGAGCGGTTGCCATTTCCTTCTCCAATGTGTGAAAATGAAAAGTGAAAGTGAAGTTGCTCAGACGTGTCCGACCCTTAGCGACCCCACGGACTGCAGCCTACCAGGCTCCTCCATCCATGAGATTTTCTAGGCAAGAGTACTGGAGTGGCTTGCCATTGCCTTCTCCAGACATATGTATACGTGTAGCTTATTCACTTTGCTATACAGCAGAAACTAACAGTGTAAAGCAATTATGAAAAAGTGAAAGTTAGTCATGTCCGACTCTTTGTGACCCCATGGGCTATAGCCCACCAGGCTCCTCTGTCCATGGAATTCTCCAGGCAAGAATATAAGAGTGGGTTGCCATTTCCTTCTCCAGGGGATCTTCCCGACCCAGGGATCGAACCCAGGTCTCCCGCATTGTGGGTGGACTCTTTCCTGACTGAGTCACCAGGGAAGCCACTCTACTCAATATTGATTTTCCTTCCTATGAAGAGCTTGTCTCGGTCCCTTCCTCTTCCTCTTAGGAGTGAGCTGCCAGAGAGCAAGTGCTCTCATGGACTCCCAGTAACTAAACTCCAATTTTAAAAATCACACAATATATAATAATAGTGTATGGTAAGTTGAAGGAAGGAAGTAGAGGGAGTTAAGAGAGCTCAAAGGAGGGGGTCAGGTCAGGGAGGAATTCCCTCTGGACGGGATGTGACAGCTGGGATCTGCAAATGAGTAGGAGTTAACTGGGGAAAAAAGAAAAGAAAAGCCAGAAGAAAGGAGAAGGGAATAGGCATTCTCGTAAAAGGGAACAACACATGCAATGTCCTTAGTGTAAAAATAAATGGCGACTTAAAATGTTTGAAATGCCCCATGTAGCGAAAATAATAGGGAAGAGGGAAGAACAGGAAGAGGCTGGAGCCAGACTACTCAGGACCTGGGGAGAGAAGCACTTTGGTCTTGATCCCAAGAGCAGTGAGGATCTACTGAAGGAATTTAAGAAGAGAAACAGGACTTCCCTGGTGGTCCAGTGGTTAAGACCCCACCTTCCAATGCAGGGGGTGTGGGTTTGATCCCTGATAGGGGGACTACCAAAAGAGAAGAGGAGAAACAATCAGATTCATCTGTTAAAACACTCTTCCAGCCACTTTGCCAGGAATGATTATTTCTAGAGCTGCAGGGTGGGTGCGGGAGACAATTCCGCTACAGGCAATTACGCTGGTCCAGGCAGTGGGTGACGGTGGCATGGGAGGAGAGAAGTGGGTGGATGGGGGAGATAGGTGGGAGTAAAAAGCTGGTACCAATTCTTAGTGTAGGTGGCAAGAATATGGAAGCCTTTATTCTCGATTCTGATTTCCCTTCCTATAAAGAGTTTGTCTCAGCCCCTTCCTCTTCCTCTCAGGAGTGAGTTGCCAGAGAGCAAGAGTTCTCATGGACTCCCGGCAGTGACCGAGATGCCCTTTGGGACTGGGATGTGAGTGGGTCTGCTTTCTACGTAGCCGGGGGAAAAAGCCATCTGGCCCTCCCACTGAACTCAATCCTCAACTCTATCAGTAAAGCCGATCTCCTGGTCTTCATAAGTCCTCTTCATTTTATTTCTCAAGTTTTTTACAACTTAGGAATAGAGATGCTGTTATCAGGGAATCCTTTGAAACTCCCAATAGACTGGAGGTGGGACGTCCTTAAAGGATGAATCAGATTTTGACAGAAACAGAAGGGAAAGCTTTTACAGATATGAGGACAGTCTAAGGAGAGGGGAAAAGGGTAGAAAAACCTACAAGGCGTGAGGGTGGAGAAGGGAGTGGACTAAACTGGCTAAAGCTGGAGATCTATGTGGAGAAGTTGCTACAATCAGGCTGGAAAGATTGGATTAAGATTATGGAAGGTTCCGAGGGATGTGCTAAAAATTTTGGACTTTATTCTATAAACAAAGGAAAGTCATTAAGGTTTTCAAGCAGGTGGCCTGAGCTAAACAGCTTGCGGTGTGTTGGGTAGGTTGAGCATGGAAACTAGTTAGGAAATCATTACAAAGTCCTGAACTAGGGTGGGAATGATAAAGAAGAAACATATACAGACATGTGAAGGAAGAATTAACAGGTTTTTCTGAAAAGATGAGATGTCATGGGTGACAAACAAGATGAATTTAAGATGGCTCCGGGGTTTGCATTCTGGAGGCCGAGAGAACAGGAGTACCCTGTGGATGTTGGGAAGAAAAGGATAAATTCAGTTGTAGACACCCCAGGAAAGGGGCAGTTGTGGGGGAAAAAAAATCAAGTGAAGGACAGACAAGTGGATGCATCAGCATGCGGAGATGACACTGAACCTCGATCACCTACGGTTACAACACACACTTTCCTGGGTCGGGGGTCCTAAGGCGATTGTTGGTCTAGAGGGCTTCAAGCATTTACAAGTTGAGTTTACCTTCCAAGAATGGGAGAAGACAGAAGAAGACAGTTGTCTCGTCCAGACACAGGAATACATTTTACTTGATGGGTTAACATTTGAAAGTCAGGAACTGATTTTCAGCAAAGATTTCCAGACTGAAGGGGGAAAGAATAGTGTTTTAAATGAATAGTGCCAGGAAAACTGGATATCAACATGCCAGAGAATAAGATTGTACCTTTACCTTACGTCGCATATAGAAATTAACTCAAAATGGACAAAGACCTAGATTTAAAAGCTAAAACTGTAAATTTCTTAGAAGAAAACAGGTAAATCTTTGTGACCTTGGATTTGGCAGCAGTTTCTTTAAAATGACACCAAAAGCAGGCAACAAAATAAAAATAGATAAATCAAACTTGATTAAAATTAAAAACTTTTGTGCCTCAAAAGATATTATGAAGAGAATAAAAAGACAGTCCATAGAATGAAAGAAAATATTTATAAATTGCATATCTGACAAGGGTTCAATATCTGGGTTATTTATTTATTTGGCCTCACCATGCAACTTGTGGGATCTTAGTTCCCTAATCAGGGACTGAAACCATGCCCCCCGCAATGGAAGCCCAGAGTCCTAACCAATGGACTACTAAGGAATTCCCTGGGTTATATTTTTTAAAATTCCCAGAACTCAACCACAAAAAGATAACTGAGCTAATTTAAAAATAGGCAAAGGATGTGAACAAACATTTCTCTAAAGAAGATATACACATGGCTAATAAGCACATGAAATGATGTTTGACATCACCCGTCGTCAGGGAAATGCAAATCAAAGCCATAGTGAGATAGTACTCGATACCTACCAGGATGGTATAATAAAGAATGAATCCTTGTACATTTCTAATTGGAATATAATATGGTGTAGACATTGGAAAACAGTCTGGCAGTTTCTAAAAAAAGTTAAACATAGAATTACCAAATGATCCAACAATTGCACTCCTAGGTGTATACCTAAAATAACTGGAAGTAGGGACAGAGATATGTGCACCAATATTCATAGCAGCATAACTCACAATAGCCAAAAGGTGGGAGCAACCCAAGTGTCCCTCACAGATGAATGGATAAATAGAGTGTGGTATAGCCATACCATAGAAAATAGCGGTCAGCCTTGAAAAGGAATGAACTTCCGATATATATCACAGCATGAATGAACTTAGAAGATACTATGTTTAAGGAAATAAGTCAGATACAGAAGGACAAATCTTGTATGATTCCACTCAGATGAGATACCTAGAAAAGGCAAATTCACACAGACGGACAGTAGACTAGGGGTTACTCAGGCGTGAGGGAATGGGAACGGGAAGTTACTGCTTAATGGGTACAGAATTTTGTTTGGAGTGATAAAGTTTTGGAAACAGTGGTGATGGCTGCACAACATGGCACTTAAAAATGGTTAAAATAGCAAATATTCTTACCACAAAAGGCCAATAATAGTTGAACAACTAGATAAATGTAATAATTATATTTTTATTTTTTAAATTTATTTTTTCCTTTTTTATTTTTAGGTGGAAAATAATTGCTTATAATGTGCTAGTTTTTGCTGTAGTAATAATTATAACTGTCCTTTACTGACTGCTTTCTGCATGCCAGGAGCTTTACAAGTATTATCTAATGTTATCTTCCTAATAGCCCTATAAGGCAGATGCTATTATTATCCCCATGTTATGCATAAGGAAACTGAGGCTAATAGAAGCTACATGATTTTCCCAGAGTCACAAAGCTGGTAAATAGTGTGAAGGTAAAATGATTTCAAGTCACTTGTTAGAAGTTAAAGGAATTCTGCTTTCTTTTGTTGTTATTACAGTTAAATTTTTGTATCTAGAAATAAAATTTCTAAGAAAATAATGTTAATAAGACTATGCTGCTGCTGCTGCTGCTAAGTCGCTTCAGTCGTGTCCGACTCTGTGTGACCCCATAGACGGCAGCCCACCAGGCTCCCCCGTCCCTGGGATTCTCCAGGCAAGAACACTGGAGTGAGTTGCCATTTCCTTCTCCAATGCATGAAAGTAAAAAGTGAAAGTGATGTCACTCAGTCGTGTGCGACTCTTAGTGACCCCATGGACTGCAACCCACCAGGCTCCTACGTCCATGGGATTTTCCAGGCAAGAGTACTGGAGTGGGGTGCCATTGCCTTCTCCGTAATAAGACTATAAATACTTCTAAAAACAATGTGGTGAAATACCAATTTCTGCCTCTTTTAAAAAATATATATATTTATTTATTTTATCTGGCTGCATCAGATCTTAGTTGCAGCATGCAGCATCTTTTGTTGCATAAATGCACAGGCTCTAGAGCACTCCGGTTCAGCTGTGGCACTTCGAGGGCCTAGTTGCTCCGGGGCATGAGGGAGGTTAGTTCCCCAACAAGAGATGGAACCCTTGTCCCCTGCATTGGATTCTTAACCACTGGACCACCAGGGAAGTCCCCCAATTTCTGCATGTGTGTGTATGTTAGTCACTCAATCCTGTCCGACTCTGCAACCCCAAGGACTACAGCCCACCAGATTCCTCTGTCCATGGAATTCTCCAGGCAAGAATACTAGAGTGGGTAGCCTTTCCTTTCTGCGGAGGATCTTCCTGACCCAGGAATCGAACCCAGGTCTCCTGCACTGCTGGCAGATTCTTTTCCATCTGGGCCACCAGGGAAGCCCAATTTTTTAATCACAAAGATATAAACCTGTATAATAGCTGCTGTTTTTGAGGATGTAATGAATTGAAAATAACAATCTGGTAACGTAAATCAGTACAATCCTTTAGAAAGCCATTTCACAAGATATACCAGAATACTAAACACTCATTTTCAAAGTCGTTCTACTTCTGGAAGTGGATTCTAAATTAAATTCTACATATAGAGAGAAAGTTAACTATGCAAAGGTATTAGTTGAAGCATTGTTTAAAAAATGGTTTAAAAAAAAGAACTGATACAAACCTGGGCTCCTCAGGAAGCCCATATTATTTTTTTAAAACAAAATGTTTAAAATCCTTATTTTTATAAGATCCTTATTTTTTAAGATTAAAAAAGGTTAAAAAATTGAAAAGTCTAAACTGCTCAAAAAATTTTGAATACATTATTATATATAGTTATTCAGCAGAATATTGGAGAAGGAAATGGCAACCCACTCCAGTGTTCTTGCCTGGAGAATCCCAGGGACAGAGGACCCTGGTGGGCTGCCGTCTATGGGGTCGCACAGAGTCGGACACGACTGAAGCGACTTTGCAGCAGCAGCAGCAGCATTCAGCAGAATGAATTTCTTAGAATATCACACAAAATATTTGAAAGTACCTTTTTACAACGTTAAGTTTTAAAAGTTAGATTAAAAATTGGATGTCCATTATGAGTGTAGTTCAGAAAAAAATAGTATACAGAGAAGAAAAATAACTTTAACTAAATTAAAAAAAAATTTCAAGTGAGATTATCTTTCAGTGGTGGAATTCTATCATATATGGAATTCTTTTACCTATTTCTCATATATTTTAAAATGAGCATCTATTACATTACAATTGTAAAATAAACTTTTAAAAAAAGTATAGTTTAAAAGGATCAAATTCATATTCTTCTTCTTCTGGATTAGTGAGTGAAATGAAAGATTTTCTCATCTTCAAAGATGATATGTTCTTTCTGTCACATCTTAAGAGCTCTGGTGTGATTAAAAAGACTGATAAATGACCAAGAAATCATGGGTCATCAACTACAGCTCCCTGAGGAATGATCGGAAAGCCCTAAGCCTTGAAGTCAGCATTAAACTAATGTAAAAAATTAGTCATGTTAATCCACCCAAGTTACATACACGGTACTTCATTTACTGCTTAGTTATGTAAAGACTCAATACACCAATGCAGTGAAATTGAAACAAGTTTTAGTAACAAACAACAATGGAGGTTTCACTAAGTGAGGCAGAGATTCGACCAGAAAGATTTTGAAATGATTAAAATATTACAAAGAGCTGAAGACAATGCCAACACAGGGAAACCCTTGGCTGATTTATAGCCAGACCACCCCCTGTTGGGGTTGGCACGTGTGCCTTGGGTGACCCTGGAAGAGACCTGGCTGAGACTTGGGACAGAGCTAATGACTCCATCAAGCTGAGACCAGGGTACAATTAGATGAACCCTTATACTAAATGGACATCACAAATTTGTGATTCTGTCTGCGTAAGATTTTATTTCTACCTCAGGCTCTGTCCTGTGTCAAAATTTGCCAGTGATTTTTATGAATCCCTTGACGATTTTACATAGATCCAAATGATGCCTCTGACTTCTTAACATCCCTATTTAGCCATTAGATTTTGATGGATCAATTTAATTTTTAATATTGAGCATATTCTATATTTTAGACCAGGGAGCATAAAGCCATTTGGCAGTTAATGAGTTTCATCATTACGTACAAGCCTGTGAACAGTGTCTTATTTAAATTGGGCAAACGTTAACAACCATACCCAGAACATTTTAAAAAAATACTCTATGGTATATGGTAAAGTTTCATGGTAGATGTGAAAAAAGAAAAGGAAGAGAGAATTGACAGTGGGGAGGCCAGAAGACACCTCTTCGGCTTACTCTTTTACTGGAAGGAAGTTCTGTGGGTCGGGGGGTGGGTGGGTATCCACAGACACCTCCATAGAGGTGCTATAGAGAAGGCATGCAGCGGACCTCCTAGTTGCATCCATCTTCCCTATAGATTTATCACAGTGTCCGAGGTGCTACCATTACCGTTTTCCCCTGGAGTCTTGAAAGCTAATCATGTTTATGGTTCTGCTTTGAAGATTGCAAAGCACCTCTGGGAAGACTTATTTTCTAATACCTCCAAGCAGGCGCTCTAACCAGTTGATCGAGATTGACTGGTGGCCCTTAATGGAAGAGGTGGGTTTCCTTTCTGCCTTGCCACTTACTGAGAATGACCTGGGGCGGGTTATCTTCTCCAAGACTCAGTTTCTCTAATTATAAAACAAGGATAATAATATTTACTTTGAAGGGCAGTCGTAAGGAGAAAACAGATGTAAAATAACCCCAACAGATGCTACCTGGGCTTCCCTGGTGGTCCAGTGGATGGGAATCTGCCTGCCAGTGCAGGGGACACGGGCTCAACCCCTGGTCTGGGAAGATTCCACATGCCCCGGGGCAACTAAGCATGTGCACCACAACTGCTGAAGCCTTTGTGCCCGCGAGCCCGCAGCAAAAGAAGCCGCTGCAATGAGACGCTCACACACTGCAACAGAAATCCACACAGCCACAAAAACCCAGCGTGGTCATAAATAACTAAATGATACCTCTTTCAGCACAGCCACGTGGGTCAGTGGGAAGCTCTTAGCTCCTGACTGAGTTTCAGCAGCTCACGGGCTTCTCCAATAGAAGAGTTTTTAATCTAGAGGCCTCCAAACCTGGAAAGGTAGAAATATGTTTGTGTCATAAAATGAGATACTCAGACACACACACTTTATTGTTGTGGTTCGGTAGCTAAATTGTGTCCAACTCTTTGTGACCCCATGGACTGCAGCATGCCAGGCTTCCCTGTCCTTCACTGTCTCCCTGAGTTTGCTCAAACTCGCGTCCATTGAGTCGGTGATGCTATCTAACCATTTCATCCTCTGCCTCCCCCTTCTCTTTTTGACTTCAATCTTTCCCAGCATTGGAGTCTTTTCCAATGAGTGGACTCTTCGAATCAGGTGGCCAAAGTATTGGATTTTCAGCTTCAGCATCAGTCTGTCCAATAAATATTCAGTGTTGATGATACTGCAAGGAGATCCAACCAGTCCATCCTAAAGGAAATCAGTCCTGAATGTTCATTGGAAGGACTGATGCTGAAGCTGAAGTTCCAATACCTTGGCCACCTGAGGGGAAGAACTGACTCATTAGAAAAGACCCTGATGCTGGGAAAGATTGAAGGCAGGAGGAGAAGGGGACAACAGAGAATGAGATGGTTGGATGGCATCACTGACTCGAAGGACATGAATTTGAGCAAGCTCTGAGAGACAGTGAAGGACAGTGAAGCCTGGCATGCTGCAGTCATGGGGTCACAAAGAGTCAGACACGACTAAGCAACTGAACATCGAGAAAGCTTTAGGATGGACTGGTTTGATCTCCTTGCAGTCCAAGGGACTCTCAAGAGTCTTCTCCAGCACCACAGTTCAAAAGCATCAATTCTTCAAAGCTCAGCTTGCTTTATGGTCCAACTCTCACATTCATACATGATTACTGGAAAAACCATAGCTTAGACTAGACAGAGCTTTGTTGGACCAACACTTTAGAGACTGTGATTCAGGAAGTGTAAGAGGTTTTAGAGGTCAAGAGTATAGATTCTGGAGTCAGACTGCCTGACTGGGTTCAAATACCAGCTCTCTGGCTTACTGTGTGTGTCTGTGAGCAAGTCATCCATCTTCTCTGACTTAAGTCTCTTCATCTATAAAGTTATGATAATAACATAACCTACCTCAAATAATTGTTAATGGGATAAAATTAGTAAGCGTGGGGTAGAGCCTAGCATCTGATATTTTTAAAAAGCAGTAGATCATGAGATGCAGCTGAGCTAAAATCACTTTGCTACAAAGCTCTTTTTAATTAGCTTCCAACCACTGGCCCTTAATGTAATTTCAGAACTAGAAACAGAAGATTCAGGGACATCAAAGAATAATTTTTGGCAAATGACTGATCGCTGACAAGGAAGATAAAAATGAGGCGGCATTGCTTTTTGATCACGCCTTATATGGATACATTTATGAAACACTGGACAATTTTCAAGGTAAACCATTTACGTCAAGAAGCACAAAGTCAAAAAATTGGAAGGAAAACCAAAAATTACAGGATTGCACTTGACAAATCAGAAGTAAATGAATCATTGCCAGAAATGTTTAACACTGTTTGAGTTGGACACTGAAAGTCAAGGGAAGAAGATATACCCATCTTAAAATGGAGAGAATTCCATAAATTAGATCCAGATGCATTAACAGCTTCATACCTGTATATTACAAATAGACCAGCTCCTCTAAGAGTCAGAAATTTAAAGTAGATGATATGTAGAAAGGAAATTTCGGTACTTTTAGGAATTTAGTATGTTATCCATACTTCCAAAATTCAGAGACTCTGTTGGGCATTTCTTACAGCTTCTCTTCCTTGTTTTTTAAAATTGCCCTTTCCAAATTCTTTTCTCTTCTTCTTGTGTGCCATCATTTACTTGTCTAAGCTACTGTAACATCAAAACCCATCGAAAACCATGGCATCTAGGTATTTACACAACATATTTTAATTGAAAACTTTTTGTTGCAATAACTATAGATTTACATGCAGTTGTCTGAAATAATACAGAGTCTCTTTATCCTTTACCCAGTATTCCCTAATGGTAGCACTTCACAAAATTATACTATGGTATTATGACGAGGTAATTGACATGGCTACAATCCACTGATCTTATTCCAATTTCCCTAGCTTTATTGATACTCATTTGTTTGCATGCCTGTGTGTTTATTAAGTTCTATACAATTTTATCATCTGAATAGGCTCATATATCTGCTACCAGAGTCAAAATACTGAATAGTCCAACACCACAAGGATGCCCCTTTAATCCACATCCACCTCCTTCCTGCCCTACCCCACTCCCAGCCCTGAGTCCCCTACCCTGACATCTATGTCCCATTTCTAAAATTTTGTCATTTTTTGAAATGTTACGTAATCGGAATCATCTACTGTGCAACCTTTGGGGAACTGATTTTTTTCGGTTAGGATAATTCCCTGGAGAGTCATTCAAGTTGTCCTGAGTATCAATAAGTAAGTAAGTAAAGTCGCTCAGTCGTGTCTGACTCTTTGTGACCCCGTGGACGGTAGCCTACCAGGCTTGTCCGTCTATGGGATTCTCCAGGCAAGAATACTGGAGTGGGTTACCATTACCTTCTCCAGGGGATCTTCCCGACCCAGGGATCGAACCCGGGTCTCCCGCATTGGAGGCAGACGCATTCCTTTTTATTGCTAAGTGGTAGGAAAGATGTTCCACAGTTTACCTGACCATTAACCCATGGGAGGACATTTCGGCTGATTCCAGCTTCTGTCTATTACAAAGAAGACTTCAATGAACATTCATGTACAAGTTTTTGTGTCAATATAACTTTTCATTTCTCTGGGATAAATGCCCAGGAGTACAGTTGCTGGATCATAAGGTAATTGCATGTTTAGCTTTCTGAGAAATTGCCAAAATGTTTTCCAGACTGGCTATATTTTTTACATTCCCACCCACAAATACAAGTGATCCAGTTTCTCTATATCCTCACAAGCATTTCGTGTTGAGATTTCTTAATTTTAGTCTTTCTGCTAGAGGTGCAGTGATATCTTGTAATTTTGATTTGCATTTCCCTGGAGAAGGAAATGGCAACCCACTCCAGTACTCTTGCCTGGAAAATCCCATGAACGGAGGAGCCTGGTAGGCTGCCGTCTATGGGGTCGCACAGAGTTGGACACGACTGAAGTGACTTAGCAGAGGGCTAATGATGTTGAATATCTTTCACGTGGTTATTCGCCGTCTGTATATTCTCATCAGTGAAAGATCTGTTTGCATCTTTTCCCCATTTTCTGATTGGCCTTTTTTTATTTTACGGTTGAACTTTTCAATTTCTCTGAGTGTGTTTCATATACTAGTCCTTTGTCACACATGTGATTTGCAAATACTCATTCCCAGTCTGTAGTTTATCTTTTCATCATTTCAACATGGTCTTTTGCAGAGGAAATGTTTTCAATTTTGATGAAGTTTGCCGATCTATCAGTTTTTCCATTTATGTATTGTGCTTCTGTGTCAAGTCAAAGAGCTCTTTGCCTAGCCCTAAACCAAGATTTTCTCTTATGTTTATACCTAAAATATGTTATAGCCTTACATTTTACATTAAATCAGTGATCCATTTTTAGTTAATTTTTGCATAGGTGTAGAGTTTAGGTCAAACTTTGTTTATTTATTTTTTGGCCTCTGAATGGCCAGTTGCTCCAGGGCTATTTGTTGAAAAGCTTCTCCTCCTTCCATTGAATTGCCTTCTCACCTTTACCAACAATTATTGACTGTATTCCTGTGGCTCTATTTCTGGAATCTTTATTCTGTTCCGTTGCTGTGTCTTTATCTCTACCTTGATTACTGTAGCTATACAGTAAGCCTCAATATAGGGTGAGTGATTCCTCCACTTGATTCTTGCCAAGATGGTTTTAGCTGTTCTAAGCCCATGAATCGGAGAAGGCAATGGCAAGCCACTCCAGTACTCTTGCCTAGAAAATCCCACGGATGGAGGAGCCTGGTGGGCTGCAGTCCGTGGGGTCGCTAAGGGTCGGACATGACTGAGCGACTTCACTTTCACTTTTCATTTTCACACATTGGAGAAGGAAATGGCAACCCACTCCAGTGTTCTTGCCTGGAGAATCCCAGGGAAGGGGGAGCCTGGTGGGCTTCCGTCTATGGGGTCACACAGAGTCGGATACGACTGAAGTGACTTAGCAGCAGCAGCAGCAAGCCCATGAATTTCTTTATAGATTTTAGAATAAGCTTCTCTATGTATGCAAAAAAATCTTGCTGGGATTTTGATAGGAATTGTATTAAATCTATAGGTCACTTTGGGGAGAACTGGTACTTTAAATATGTAACCACAATATGTGTGTTCATTTATTTAGATCTCTCTTGATTTCTTTCATTGGTTTTGTAATGTTCAGTATACAGATCATGCTTTATGTATATTTAAATATTTTTGCTTTATTTGAGCGATTGTAAGTGGCATTGTGTTTTAAGTTTAATTTCTGTAAGTTCACTGTCAAACTGAAATGCTATAGTATTTTTGTGTGTTGATTTTATATCCTAAAACTTTGCTGAACTTATTAGTTCTAAAAGATTTTTTTTGTAGACTTCTTGAGGTTTCTACATACACAATCATGCTGTCTGCAAATAGAGGTAATTTTATTTCCTCCTATCTAATCTGTCTACCTTTTTAAAAATTTTATTTTTCTTGCTTGTTGCAATGGATAGAACTTCCGGGACTATGTTGATAAGAGTGAAAATAGACTTTTTTGCCTTGTTCCTGATCCTTTTCTTTAATTATTTATTTTTATTTTATTAAAAAAAAAAATTTGGCCATGCCATGTGACATGCAGGATCTTAGTTCTCCAACGAGGGACTGAACTGGTGCCCCTGTAGTGGAAGAGCAGAGTCCTAACCACTGGACCACCAGGGAAGTCACTGTTCCCTGATCTCAGAAAGAAAGCATTCATTCTTTCATCATTAAGTGTGTTATTAGATCTAGGGTATTTTGTAGATGCCATTTGTTAAGTTTAGATATCTCCCTTATGTATTTCTAACATTCTAAGAGTTTTATCATGAATCACTTCTGGGATTTACCAAATGATTTTTCCTACATAAAGCTGGTATGGTCATACAATTTTTTCTTTCCAGCTTGTTGATCTGGTGCATTATCTTTATTTATTTAGAAAATTTTTAATTGGAGTATAGTTGCTTTACAATGTTGTGTTAATTTTTTCTTTATTTTTGAATGCTGAACCAGCTTTGTACACCTAGAATAAATCTCATGGTTCATAATTCTTTTTCTGAGAGATGTTGTTCTGGTTTTTTTGTTTGTTTTTTTACTGACTTTATCTGCTTTTGTTATCAGGGTTCATAAAATTAGTTAGCTTCATAAAATTAATTAGAAAATGTTCTCTCCTCTTCTATTTCCTGGAATAGGCTGTATAAAATTGGTCTTAATTCTTTTTTAAGTGTTTGGTAGAATTCTCTAATAAAACTATCTGATCCTGAAGATTTTGGGGGCGGGGTGAAGTGGAGGAGGAGAAGGATAGTTTTAAAAAACAGATCTTTTTTTTAGAACAGTTTAGATTCATAGGAAAATTAGATGGTACAGAGAGTTCCCATGTATCCAGTTCCTCTGTTATTAATATCTTACTTTAGCAAGGTGCATTCATTCTAACTAATGAACAATACTGATACATTAATATTTGGCCACCTCATGCGACGAGTTGACTCACTGGAAAAGACTCTGATGCTGGGAAAGGTTGGGGGCGGGAGGAGAAGGGGACGACCGAGAATGAGATGGCTGGATGGCATCACCGACTCTGTGGACATGAGTTTGAGTGAACTCCGGGAGTTGGTGATGGACAGGGAGGCCTGGCGTGCTGTGATTCATGGGGTCGCGGAGAGTCGGACACGACTGAGCGACTGAACTGAACTGAACTGAACTGATACTTTATTCAGAAGACCTTAGTTTTGACCTAGTGTCCCTTTTCTGTTCCAGAAACCCACCTAGGGGTTACCACGTTGTGTTTGTCATGTCTCCTTAGGCTTTCTCTTCGCTCTAACAGTTTCTCAGACTTATTTTTGATGAGTTTAAAAGTTTTGAGGAGTACTGACCAGATATTTTGTAGGATTTCCTTCCATTGGAACTATCTGATGTTTTTCTCAAGATTAGAGTGAGGTTCGGGAGCGGAGAAGGCAATGGCACCCAACTCCAGTGTTCTTGCATGGAGAATCCCAGGGATGGGGGAGCCTGGTGGGCTGCCGTCTATGGGGTCGCACAGAGTTGGACACGACTGACACGACTTAGCAGCAGCAGCAGCATAGGTTTGGGAGAGGAGGAACACAGAGGTGAAGTGCCATTTTCATCACACTTTATCCGCGTTATTGATACATATTATCCACACGATTTGTCACTGTTGATGTTGACTTTGACCACCTGGCTGAGGTGTTGTTTGCCAGCCTTTTCCACTGTAAATGTAAACCCTTACTTTCCATGTTACTTTTTGGAAAGAATTTACTACATGTAGCCCAGGATTTCTCTGTTGGTCCACTGGTTAAGAATCCACCTGCCAGTGCAGGGAACACAAGTTTGATCCCTGGTCTGGGAAGATCCCACATACCTTGGGGGCAACTAAGCCCACGTGCCACAGCTGAGCCCACACTATAGAGCCAGTGCTCCGAAACAAGAGAAGCCATTGCAATGAGAAATCCATGTACTACAACTACAGAAAGCCCATGCACACTGCCAAAGACACAGCTCAAAAATAAGAAATAAACTAATGCTAATACAAATAATGTATTATTTCCCTGGTGGCTCAGAGGTTAAAGCGTCTGCCTCCAATGCGGGAGATCCGGGTTCAATCCCTGGGTCGGGAAGAGCCCCTGCAGAAGGAAACGGTAACCCACTCCAGTATTCTTGCCTGGAGAATCCCATGGACGGAGAAGCCTGGTAGGCTACAGTCCACGGGGTCGCATAGAGTCGGACATGACTGAGCGACGGAACGGAACGGAATACAAATAATTTATTATGTGTAGCCTACACTTAGGGAGAAGGCAATGGCAAGCCACTCCAGTACTCTTGCCTAGAAAATCCCATGGATGGAGGAGCCTGGTAGGCTGCAGTCCGTGGGGTCGCTAAGGGTCAGACACGACTGAGCAACTTCACTTTTCACTTTCACACATTGGAGAAGGAAATGGCAACCCACTCCAGTGTTCTTGCCTGGAGAATCCCAGGGACGGGGGAGCCTGGTGGACTTCCATCTATGGGGTCACACAGAGTCGGACACGACTGAAGTGACTTAGCAGCAGCAGCAGCAGCAGCAGCCTACACTTAAGGAAGAGTTATGCTCTTTCCCAGTTCCCTTGCAGGCAGAGTATTTGTATAAATTATTTAGAATCATACATGGAGACTTGTCTCTTCTTCCCTTTTTATTTATTTATTTACAGTGTGGCAGATTTTCCTTAATGCATCCACCTTCTCACATGTCACTAATGGCAGATATGAGATGGCTGTCCAGGTGAAAGCACCCATTATCCTCTCTTGGTTCTGCGATGCTTGGATACATAACAACCACCTCACTTTATAGGTGCGATGTGGCACAAGATCCTTAGTGAGACGGAAGTGAATACAGACTCATCAGGATGTCATGGTGCAGAGGCTGGGCTAGGAATCGGGAGGCTGCAGCTGGACTGCTCTGGACTCTAATGAGCTACGTGACCTTGGGGAAGTCAGATTCTGCAAGATGGTATGTTCACATGCAAACAGGAGAACTGAAACCGATCAGCCCTTCCGATTCTAAAAATATACACGTGTTGCAAAGCCACAGCTAGGTTCAGAGTGGTTAACTGATCACTGCAGGCACAAACCCTGCGGTTTTCCCTGACCAGCTCTGGTGTGTGGACTTGAACCATACAAGGATTAGCCTTGTGCTTGGCTCTGCTTCACGGTTCCATAGCCATGTTTCCTGACTCTGTCCTTCCCTTTCCACCCCTATTACTAAACTATCATTAACATCATCAAGCTTCCATACCGAGACCACCACAATACTTTCTTGGTGAGTATCCCAACTTCCATCTCTTTCCCAGCACTTCAGCATACACCCTGCTGCTACTGCTAAGTCGCTTCAGTCGTGTCCGACTCTGTGCGACCCCATAGACGGCAGCCCACCAGGCTTCCCCGTCCCTGGGATTCTCCAGGCAAGAACACTGGAGTGGGTTGCCATTGCCTTCTCCAATGCACCCTGTAGTAAGGCTTATCTGAGAACTGCAGATTTATCGAAGTTATAGGTTGAAGGAGACCTTAGAAAACAACTACTCCGGGATTTATCAAACTGTTTTTGTTTTGTTTTTTGCCCTTTACATAGAGTTTCCTTTTATTTTTTTCACTGTTCAAGAATTGTATTTTATTTACTTTTAAAATTGGGCTTCCCTGGTGGCTCAGACTGTAAAGAATCTGCCTGCAATGCAGGAGACTTAGGTTTGATCCCTGGGTTAAATTGATTTTTATTGAAATATAGTTGCTTTAAAAGGTTGTGATAGTTTCTACTGTACAGCAGGGTGAATCAGCTATACATATACATATATCCTTTCCCTTTTGGACTTCCTTCCTGTTCAGGTCACCACAGTGCATTAAGTAGAGTACCCTGTGACATAAACTGTGTTCTTTTTAACAGTGGTTATGCTCACACATTGAAGAAAGTAGGGAAAACCACTAGACCATTCAGGTATGACCTAAATCAAATCCCTTATGATTATACAGTGGAAGTGAGGAATAGATTTAAGGGACTAGATCTGATAGATAGAGTGCCTGATGAACTCTGGACGGAGGTTCGTGACATTGTACAGGAGACAGGGACCAAGACCATCCCCATGTAAAAGAAATGCAAAAAAGCAAAACGGCTGTCTGAGGAGGCCTTACAAATAGCTGTGAAAAGAAGAGAAGCGAAAAGCAAAGGAGAAAAGGAAAGATATAAGCATCTGAATGCAGAGTTCCAAAGAATAGCAAGGAGAGATAAGAAAACCTTCCTCAGTGATCAGTGCAAAGAAATAGAGGAAAACAACAGAATAGGAAAAACAGATCTCTTCAAGAATATTAGAGATTCCAAGGGAACATTTCATGCAAAGATGGGCTTGATAAAGGACAGAAATGGTGTGGACCTAACAGAAGCAGAAGATATTAAGAAGAGGTGGCAAGAATACACAGAAGAACTGTACAAAAAAGATCTTCACGACAAAGATAGTCACGATAACGTGATCACTGACCTAGAGCCAGACATCTTGGAATGTGAAGTCAAGTGGGCCTTAGAAAGCATCACTACGAACAAAGCTAGTGGTGGTGATGGAATTCCAGTTGAGCTATTTCAAATCTTGAAAGATGATGCTGTGAAAGTGCTGCACTCAATATGCCAGCAAATTTGGAAAACTCAGCAGTGGCCACAGGACTGGAAAAGGTCAGTCTTCATTCCAATCCCAAAGAAAGGCAATGCCAAAGAATGCTTAAACTACCACACAATTGCACTCATCTCACACGCTAGTAAAGTCATGATCAAAATTCTCCAAGCCAGGCTTCAGCAATATGTGAACCGTGAACTCCCAGATGTTCAAGCAGGTTTTAGAAAAGGCAGAGGCACCAGAGATCAAATTGCCAACATCCGCTGGATCATGGAGAAAGCAAGAGAGTTCCAGAAAAACATCTATTTCTGCTCATTGACTATGCCAAAGCCTTTGACTGTGTGGATCACAATAAACTGTGGAAAATTCTGAAAGAGATGGGAATCCCAGACCACCTGACTGCCTCTTGAGAAACCTGTATGCAGGTCAGGAAGCAACAGTCAGAACTGTACATGGAACAACCGACTGGTTCCAAATAGGAAAAGGAGTGCGTCAAGGCTGTATATTGTCACCTTGCTTATTTAACTTCTATGCAGAGTACATCATGAGGAACGTTGGGCTGGAAGAAGCACAAGCTGGAATCAAGATTGCCGGGAGAAATATCAATAATTTCAGATATGCAGATGACACTACCCTTATGGCAGAAAGTGAAGAGGAACTCAAAAGCCTCTTGATGAAAGGGAAAGAGGAGAGTGAAAAGGTTGGCTTGAAGCTCAACATTCAGAAAACAAAGATCACGGCATATGGTCCAATCACTTCATGGGAAATAGATGGAAAAACAGTGGAAACCGTGTCAGACTTTATTTTTTGGGCTCCAAAATCACTGCAGATGCTGATTGCAGCCATGAAATTAAAAGACGCTTACTCCTTGGAAGGAAAGTTATGACCAACCTAGACAGCATATTAAAAAGCAAAGACATTACTTTGCCAACAAAGGTCCGTCTAGTCAAGGCTATGGTTTTTCCCGTAGTCATGTATGGATGTGAGAGTTGGACTGTGAAGAAAGCTGATCACCGAAGAATTGATGCTTTTGCACTGTGGTGTTGGAGAAGACTCTTGAGAGTCCCTTGTATCTCAAGGAGTTCCAACCAGTCCATTCTAAGGGAGATCGATCCTGGGTGTTCATTGGAAGGACTGATGCTAAAGCTGAAACTGCAATACTTTGGCCACCTCATGTGGCGAGTTGACTCACTGGAAAAGACTCTGATGCTGGGAAAGGTTGGGGGTGGGAGGAGAAGGGGACGACCGAGAATGAGATGGCTGGATGGCATCACCGACTCTGTGGACATGAGTTTGAGTGAACTCCGGGAGTTGGTGATGGACAGGGAGGCGTGGCGTGCTGTGATTCATGGGGTCGCGGAGAGTCAGACACGACTGACCGACTGAACTGAACTGAACTGAACTGATGCTCACACAGATAAACCTGAATTTGTGATAAACTGCTTTTGAAAATTCTGTATTCCTCCCAGAGATTTAAAACTCATGCTTGTATATTCAAGCATGTTCCTTGCATCATACTTTACCACCACCTATGAGTCAGGTCTTAAGACTGCTGAAGAAAACAACAGGATATAATTTTTTAAATATTATAAAATATTTCTACACATATACTTATTTTAAGTAACATATAAGGAAACGCTCTTAATGTTTAACCCAGAGTTCCTCAAATGAATTTTACCACAAAGCTTTTTTATTGTTGTTGCCACAAAATACCAATAACATATCTTAGAACTAATGTTCTGAAGAACATGGTTGGAAAGTGCCGACCTGCTCGTTTTCTAGATGAGGGAATTTTATCAATTGTGCAAGGTCACAGGGCTACTTAGTAATACTTGTTGTTGTTTAGTTGCTAAGTCATTTCTGACTCTTTTGCGACCCCATGGACTGTAACCCGCCAAGCTCCTCTCTCCATGGGATTTGCCAGGCAAGAATACTGGAGTGGATTGCCGTTTCCTTCTCCAGGAGATCTTCCTGACCCAGGGATCTTCCCTGTCTCCTGCATTGGCAGGCAGATTCTTTACTGCCGAGTCACCAGGGAAGCCATTTAGTAGTATAGCTGGGACTAAAGCCCAGGTTTTCCAAATTCCTGATGAGCCAGCATCATACCACACCACCATCTATGAGTCAGGTCTTCAGACTGCTGAAAAGCAACAGAAAGTAGTTTTTAAAATATTATAAAATATTTCTACACATATATTTTTTATAACATATATGTGGGGTAAAAAAGATATTAAACACCCATTACCCAAAATCACGCAGATGCTGACTGCAGCCATGAAATTAAAAGACACTTACTCCTTAGAAGGAAAGTTATGACCAACCTAGACAGCATATTAAAAAGCAGAGACATTACTTTGCCAACAAAGGTCAGTCTAGTCAAGGCTGTGGTTTTTCTAGTAGTCATGTATGGATGTGAGAGTTGGACTGTGAAGAAAGCTGATCGCTGAAGAATTGATGCTTTTGAACTGTGGTGCTGAAGAAGACTCTTGAGAGTCCCTTGGATTGCAAGGAAATCCAACCAGTCCATTCTAAAGGAGATCAATCCTGGGTGTTCATTGGAAGGACTGATGCTAAAGCTGAAACTCCAATACTTTGGCCACCTCATGTGAAGAGCTGACTCGTTGGAAAAGACTCTGATGCTGGGAGGGATTGAGGGCAGGAGGAGAAGGGGATGACAGAGCATGAGATGGCTGGATGGCATCACCGACTCGATGGACATGAGTTTGAGTGAACTCTGGGAGTTGGTAATGGACAGGGAGGCCTGCCTTGCTGTGATTCATGGGGTCGCAAAGAGTCGGACACAACTGAGCGACTGAACTGAAATGAACTGAACTGACCCAGCTGAAGAAGTAGAATATTATCAGAACCTCAGAAGTCCTTAGAAAGCTCTACCTAATTGTACCATCTTGTATTTATCATTCATTTGCTTTTCTTCATAATTTTACTGCATATATATAAATATACCCCTAAAATACATTATACTGTTGTGCATATTTTGAACATTTAATTGATACAACTGTACTATTATTTTGTGACTTGTGAAGTTTTTGCTCATTAGTTTTGTGAGATTCATCCATGTCAATTATATATATATATATATATATATATATATATATATATATATATATATATATCTCACATGTATTTGTTTATTCAGGGCTTCCAAGGTAGCGCTAATGGTAAAGAACTTGCCTGCCAATGCAGGAGTCATAAGAGATGCAGGTTTGATCCCTAGGTCGGGCAGATCCCTGAAGGAGGGCATGCAGTGTTCTTGCCTGGAGAAGTCCATGGACAGAGGAGCCTGGCAGGCTATGGTCCATACAGTCGCAAAGAGTCGGACACAACTGATGTGACTTAGCACCCATTTATTTATTCTCCTGTCAATTGATATCTGAGATGATTCCTTCTCTTTTTATTTTGGTTTATCATAAGCAGTGTTGTATGAATTATCTTCCATGTACAGATGTGTGTGAGCACATGTGCTAGTGTTTCTTTGGGCTATAACCTCAGAGAGAAGTTGCTGAGTTGTTAATATAAAATATACCACCTTCACTTTTACTAGATAATATGAGATAGTGTTCAGTTCACATCCTCACCAGTAGCATGTGAGGATTTCCATTGTTCCACATCCTTGGCAGCAGTACCTTGGCAGGTTTTTTCAAGTTTATATTATAGAAAATTTCAAACATAAACAAGAATTATATTATAAGCATTCTTCAGCTTCAACACTTACTGATCCACAGCCGATCTTCCATGGGCCATCCTGGAGTATTTTAAAGCTAATTCCAGACGTACTATCACTTCATCTGTAAAAATTTCAGAATGTATCCTTAAAAAGATCCTACCTTTAAAAAACTGAGCTGAGACTTACATGCAGTAAAGTACACAAATCTTAAGATTCAGTTCAGTTCAGTCGCTTAGTCGTGACCGACTCTTTGTGATCCCATGAATCACAGCACGCCAGGCCTCCCTGTCCATTACCAACTCCCAGAGTTCACTCAGACTCATGTCCATCGAGTCGGTGATGCCATCCAGCCATCTCATTCTCTGTCGTCCCCTTCTCCTCCCGCCCCCAATCCCTCCCAGCATCAGAGTCTTTTCCAGTGAGTCAACTATTCGCATGAGGTGGCCAAAGTATTGGAGTTTCAGCTTTAGCATCAGTCCTTCCAATGAACACCCAGGATTGATCTCCTTTAGAATGGACTGGTTAGATCTCCTTGCAGTCCAAGGGACTCTCAAGAGTCTTCTTCAGCACCACCGTTCAAAAGCATCAGATTACAGCTCAGTAAATGAGTTTTCTCACATACCCACAACTGGGAAACTCCCACCCAGATCAACATCTAGAAGGCTTTCGGTTCACCCAGAAGGTTCCTTTAAGAACCTTCCTAAGACCTAATAAAAGGCCTTATAAAAACACAAGAACAAGACCACTATCACACTGAAAATTGGATAACAATTCTTTTTTAAAATATTTGTGTATTTTTGGCTGCCTTGGGTCTTAGTCGTGCAAGTGGAATCTTTGCTGTGGCACTTGGGTTTCTCTAGTTGTGGTCAAGGGCTTAGTTGTCCCAGGGCATGTGGGGTCTTAGTTCTCCAGTTCAGTTCAGTTGCTCAGTCATGTCCGACTCTTTGCGACCCCATGAACTGCAGCACCCCAGGCCTCCCTGTCCATCACCAACTGCCGGAGTCCACCCAAACCCATGTCCATCGAGTTTTTGATGCCATCCAACAATCTCATCCTCTGTCGTCCCCTTCTCCTCCTGCCTTCAATCACTCCCAGCATCAGGGTCTTTTCAAATGAGTCACTCTTCCCATCAGGTGGCCAAAGTATTGGAGTTTCAGCTTCAACATCAGTCCTTCCAGTGAATACCCAGGACTGATCTCCTTTAGGATGGAATGGTTGGATCTTCTTGTAGTCCAAGCGACTCTCAAGAGTCTTCTCCAGCACCACAGTTCAAAAGCATCAATTCTTCGGCGCTCAGCTTTCTTTGGAGTCCACCTCTCCCATCCATACATGACCACTGGAAAAACCATAGCCTTGACTAGATGGACCTTTGTTGGCAAAGTAGTATCTCTGCTTTTTAATATGATGTCTAGGTTGGTCATAACTTTCCTTCTAAGAAGTAAGCGTCTTTTAATTTCATGGTTGCAATCAGCATCCACAGTGATTTTGGAGCCCAGAAAAATAAAGTCTGACACTGTTTCCACTGTTTCCCCATCTATTTCCCATGAAGTGATGGGACCAGATGCCATGATCTTAGTTTTCTGAATGTTGAGCTTTAAACCAACTTTTTCACTCTCCTCTTTCACTTTCATCAAGAGGCTCTTTAGTTCTTCTTCACTTTCTGCCATAAGGGTGGTGTCATCTGCGTATCCGAGGTTATTGATATTTCTCCCGGCCATCTTGATTCCAGCTTGTGCTTCTTCCAGCCTAGTATTTCTCATGATGTACTCTGCATATAAGTTAAAAAAGCAGGGTGACAATATACAGCCTTGACATACTCCTTTTCCTATTTGGAGCCAGTCTGTTGTTCCATGTCCAGTTCTAACTGTTGCTTCCTGACCTGCATACAGGTTTCTCAAGAGGCAGGTCAGGTGGTCTGGTATTCCAGTCTCTTTCAGAATTTTCCACAGTTCTCCAACCTAATTTCCAATTTCCTCGTTCTCCAACCAGGAATCAAACCGCGTCCCCTGAATTGAAAAGCAGATTCTTAACCATTGGACCACTAGAGAAGTCCCACAATTTTCTAATATCATGAAATATTGAGTCAATGTTCAAATTTCTTCTGCTTTCGTTTTATTTTACTAGTCCTAATTGTTTCTATTTCATTTATTCGTTTTTATTTTATTTCATTAATCTGCTCAAATCAGGATCAAAGTAAAAAACTACCCCTTTCCCCTTCTTGCAGTTTATTTGATGAGCAAAACAAGGAGTTTGTTCTGGAGCTTCCTGTGGACTGAGTTTTGTTGGAGGCATTCTCGTGGTGCTGTTTCACAGGTTCCTCTGTTTCCTGTTTCCAGCAATGTGTTTGTTGCATCCTGAGACTGGATCAGATTCAGGATCAAATTTCTGGCAAGAGCATTTTGTAAGTGGTGGTATGTTCTTCCATTAGGAAGAAGGTTGTCTCTGTTGATTGTTGGAAAGGCAGAAATCATTGATCACTGCTTAGTTCATTAATTCACTGGAGGCTGCAGACTTGTCAAATGCTATCATTCCCTTTTCATTGATTAGCTAGAATATTTCTTTAAAGAGAAACTTCTGCTTGCCATTTATGTGGTTAACCTGAGATGCAATTTGTATGACAAACTGTCAAACTTTAAAATTTCTACCAATATAAAATAATATTGTGGTTTACATTTTCTATTTCCCTAATTTCTAATGAGATTTTCATATATTCCATGATTTTATTCTGTCAATTGCCCACTTTTTTCTTTTGTCCATTTCCCCCCATTGTATTATAGGTCTTCTTACTAGCTTTTGAATCGTTCACATATTTTAGATACTAGTTCTTTGTTGGTTGCAGATACCTTTTTTTGGTTTGTGGCATTCTACTTTTGGCCTCTGAGGCTTTCCCCCTGCTTTGTTACCAGCTTGGGAAAACATTTTAAAAGACGTTCATTTTGCCATGTAAAAGACATAACTATATACACCACTAGAGGTATGTGTAAATAAATATGACGTTTACTGGTAAATACACAGAAAGAACAGACAGAATGGTCCACCCCCTGCTATCCTCTCTATTCTGTGGATAAATGTGTTTGAGCAAGGTATAGCTCATTTGCAGAGAAATTAGACCACAAGAATAAAAGCTTCCTAATCAATGAAACTAGCTTATTCCAAAGAGGAACTTCCAGAGCTCATCTTCGGATATCCTTTTGCTGAAAATGCTATCCTTTTGCTGAACTATGGTAGACCTGCTAAAGCAACTTCTTACTAAGCTGCAGAAATGGGAGAGGGAATGAGCCTCCAGAGCCATCTTTTTAGAAAATTACTTGGGGGGGGTGCGGGCTGTGCTGGGTGTTTGTTGTGGCGCGAGGGCTTCTCTATGTGGCCCACGGGCTTCTCTATGTGGCCCACGGGCTTAGTTGCCCCGAGGCATGTGGGATCTTGGTTCCTCGACCAAGGTGCAACCTGCATCTCTTGCACTGGACAAGCAAGGAAGTCCCTTGGGAATTTAATTTTAAAAATATTATGCAGGGCCTAGCATGGAAGGTGGTTGGAGTTGACAGGAGGAAGGCAGCCAAGCAGGTTGACAGCCTGGCAGGCCTTAGAAGAGCATGTACAGTGGAACTGAGCAATAGGTGAATTCATTGAGGGTAATGAGAGCCAGTTTCTCACTGTTGGAGAAGGGAATTACAAATACAGAAAAGGAAAAAATCTAGAATGAGCATTGTATGTTGGATTGGGGTTACAGGGATTGATGTGAAGTAATGGTACTCCATACAGAGATGTAGAAACGAAGATATATATTTTATGTATATATATGTGTGCAAAAATCTAAGTGTGAGTGTGACACTTTTATATATTCCCTTGCTCTGTCCATTAAGAGAACTAGTAGCAATGAGCATCTAATACCCAGATCTTGGTATCTAAATTCCTTTTCTCCACTAAAAAGGGTCCTTGTAGAAACGGCTGGTTCCAGGTATGGGGCATGGGAAGTACAATTTGAATCTGTGACATCTTCTTTTACCAGAATGTAAGGAAGTGCTTATAGACTGATGGGGTGTAACAAAGGGAGTCAGTTTGAATGGGGCTCAAATCTGGGGAAATCTGAGCATCACAATAAAGAATAACACGGACCTCCCTGCTGGTCCATTAGTTAAGGATCTGCCTTGCAATACAGGGGACTCAGATTCAATCCTTGGTAGGGGAACTAAGATCCCATATGCTGTGGAGCAACTAAACTCTCGTACCGCAACCAGAGAGTATGTGTGCCTCAATGAAAGTTCCCATATGATACAACGAAGATTCTATGTGCTGCAGAAGACCCGATGCAGCCAAATAAATAAATGTGTAGCAGCCTGTCAGGCTCCTCTGTCCATGGGATTCTCCAGGCAAGAATACTAGAGTGGGTTTCCATTTCCTTCTCCAGAGGATCTTCCCAACGCAGGGATCGAACCCAGGTCTCCTGCATGGCAGGCAGATATTTTACCAACTGAGCTACAAGGGAAGCCCTTAAATAATAAATACTTAAAAACAAATAAATAAATAATGACAGTGACAGATTATATTCCATCGAATAGAATAGGAATCCACCAGTCCACACTACTTATCAATAGACAGATGAGTAAACACACGGGGAGAAGGACAACTAACAAGTTTAAAAAGAATGGTTGAATTAGAAAATTACCACTTGTCATTCATTATAATGATTTTTAACTGAGGCAGGAAACATCAGCTGATGCTAAAAGTGGAAGGTGAAAGTTGGATGAGAACAGGATATTTACACAGCCTCAAAGTTCCTTCCCACAAAATAATGATTAATTAAGGGAAAAAGAGTAATCTTACCATCAGACACAGAGGGTTATTTTCAGACCCTCTGACATGAACTTCCTGATACACAATAAGAAAAACACAGCATCACTTTTCTGATATCCCTGCCAAAGACGGGTAATAATCTAATCACGAAAAAAGAAACACCAGACAAACCCAATTGAAGGATATTCTACAAAATCACTGAGGAACTATTCTAGGTCAAAGAAAACTGAAGAGACATAGCAAGACATATACACACACTACAGCATGTGACCCCGGATTGGATTCTTTTGCTTTAAAGGACTTTATTGAGACAGATGGGGTTTCCCTGGTAGCTCAGATGGTAAAGAAGCTGCCTACAATGAGGGAGACCTGGGTTTGATCCCTGAGTCGGGAAGATCTCCTGGAGAAGGGCATGGCAACCCACTCCAGTATTCTTACTCAGAGAATTCCCTGGACAGAGGAGCCTGGTGGGCTACAGTCCGTGGGTTCACAAAGAGTCAGATATGACTGAGGGACTAACTCCTTCAGCTTCACACGTTTTCATTGAGACAGACAATCCATGAAACTTGATGATGTTTCTGGGTGAATCGTATATGAGAATTCCTTGTACTGTTCTTGTCATTTTTTCTGTAAGTTTGAAATTGTTTCAAAATAAAAAGTAAAAAAAAAAAAAAGCAAACAACACATCATAAACAGAGGAAAACCAGAAAAGTTCCAGATTTATAGTCAGATGTGGGAACAGGATGGAACACTTAGATACTCAAACACTTCTTTGTGGTTAATGGATGAAAGAAAATCCTTTAAAGGAAAGAAGAAACAAAAAGGCTCATGTGGCTGTAAATATCAATTTCTTGCCTAGGTCTTTATGCAAAGTACTTCAGCAAATAACATTTGTATTAATTAGTGAAAATATAACAGAAATGGGCCTCCCAGGTGGCACCGTGGTAAAGAATCCTCCTGCCAATGCAGGAGGCGAAGGAGATGTGGGCTCCGTCCCTGGGTCAGGAAGATCCCTGGGAGGAGGAAATGGCAACTCACTCCAGTATTCTTGCCTGGAAAATTCCATGGACAGAGAAGCCTGGAAGACCACAGTCCCTGGGGCTGCAAAGAGTCAGACATGACTGAGCAATAGCACACACCCAGGTAAAAGAAATAGATTGATCAAAAAAGAAGGCAGACCTGTACAGGTCAATGTGATTACAGTCACTATCTCACAAACAACTACATAGTGAAAAGCAAGAGTTTAAAGTGAAGAAATCACATGCAGTTGAAAATCCAATAAAATATATAGTACTGAAAAAAAAACCAAAGATAAATATATAGGACTGTGGGCCCAGCGCCAGAGGTTATTCTCAGAACGGGCTTCAGACCTAAATTTTAACCATCTGGATTTTTTTTTTTTTTTTTTAAGACTCATCCTACTCAACCTTTTCAGAAAGGATGAACCTTTTAATAGGAAGTCTGTATTTCCTCATAAAGACCGAAGAAGCACACCAAGTCCTTAGCTGAGCTAATCTCCAGAAAGCAGGCTCTGTTTTAGCATCATAGAGCATATTGTATGGACTTGGCAAGTTTATTTCATGTGGTCACGTGTCAGCAGATCAGTCAAGGAGCTGATGGACTGGCAATGTGTGTCCTAACTTTATACTTCTGTTAAAATAAAATATGGTGTTGACTTTCAAACGGTCTTGACTTCAGCTCTGAGAAGAAGGTGGGCCACTGTCACTAGTCCAACTTTACAAATAAGGAAATCACATCTAAACGAGACGAGGCACCTTTCCCAAAGTTGATTCTTATAGGCGGCAGGACTTGGGCTTAACATAGATGCACTATTGCTAAATTTGCTTCGATTTCCATGATACCAGGCTCATGGACAAAAATCACAGATCAACAGTAAGCAGTAACTCTGTGATATCAAACAAATGTTCCTATGTTATGATGCACAGCTCAAAAAACTTATTCATTCAATTACAGCTAGTATGAAGGAAATGGCGACCCACTCCAGTGTTCGTGCCTGGAGAATCCCAGGGACGGTGGAGCCTGGTTGGCTGCCTTCTGTGGGGTCGCGCGGAGTCGGACAGGACTGAAGCGACTTAACAGTAGCAGCAGCATGAAGAACTCATTTGTAACTCATTTCTTTTTTTAAAAAGTATTTTAATTGGACTATAGTCGCTTTACAATGTTGTGTTCGTTTCTGCTGTACAACAACGTAAATCATCAATCAGTTCAGTTCAGTTCAGTTGCTCAGTCGTGTCCGACTCTCCGCGACCCCACGAATCACAGCACGCCACGCCTCCCTGTCCATCACCAACTCCTGGAGTTCACTCAAACTCATGTCCACAGAGTCAGTGATGCCATCCAGCCATCTCATTCTCTGTCGTCCCCTTCTCCTCCCGCCCCCAACTTTTCCCAGCATCAGAGTCTTTTCCAGTGAGTCAACTCGTCTCATGAGGTGGCCAAAGTATTGCAGTTTCAGCTTTAGCATCAGTCCTTCCAATGAACACCCAGGATCGATCTCCCTTAGAATGGACTGGTTGGATCTCCTTGCAGTACAAGGGACTCTCAAGAGTCTTCTCCAACACCACAGTGCAAAAGTTTCGATTCTTCGGCGATCAGCTTTCTTCACAGTCCAACTCTCACATCCATACATGACCACGGGAAAAACCATAGCCTTGACTAGTCAGACCTTGGTTGGCAAAGTAATGTCTCTGCTTTTTAATATACTATCAAGGTTGGTCATAACTTTCCTTCCAAGGAGCAAGCGTGTTTTAATTTCATGGCTGCAATCAGCATCCGCAGTGATTTTGGAGCCCAAAAAAACAAAGTCTGACACTGTTTCCACTGTTTTTCCATCTATTTCCCATGAAGTGATGGGACCAGATGCCATGATCTTTGTTTTCTGAATGTTGAGCTTCAAGCCAACCTTTTCACTCTCCTCTTTCACTTTCATCAAGAGGCTTTTGAGTTCCTCTTCACTTTCTGCCATAAGGGTAGTGTCATCTGCGTATCTGAGATTATTGATATTTCTCCCGGCAATCTTGATTCCAGCTTGTGCTTCTTCCAGCCCAGCGTTCCTCATGATGTACTCTGCATAGAAGTTAAATAAGCAAGGTGACAATATACAGCCTTGACGTACTCCTTTTCCTATTTGGAACCAGTCTGTTGTTCCATGTCCAGTTCTGACTGTTGCTTCCTGACCTGCATACAGGTTTCTCAAGAGGCACGTCAGGTGGTCTGGGATTTCCATCTCTTTAAGAATTTTCCATAGTTTATTGTGATCCACACAGTCAAAGGCTTTGGCATAGTCAATGAAGCAGAAATAGATGGTTTTCTGGAATTCTCTTGCTTTCTCCATGATCCAGTGGATGTTGGCAATTTGATCTCTGGTGCCTCTGCCTTTTCTAAAACCTGCTTGAACATCTGGGAGTTCACGGTTCACATATTGCTGAAGCCTGGCTTGGAGAATTTTGAGCATGACTTTACTAGTGTGTGAGATGAATGCAATTGTGCGGTAGTTTGAGCATTCTTTGGTATTGCATTTCTTTGGGACTGGAATGAAGACTGACTTTTTGAAGTATGATTTTCTCAGGAATATGGGCTTTCCCAGTGGCTCAGCGGTAAAGAATCTGCCTGCAGTGCAGGAGCCAAAAGAGACATGGGTTAGATCCCTGGGTCAGAAAGATTCCCCTGGAGAAGGAAATGGCAACCCACTCCTGTATTCTTGCCTGGAGAATCCCATGGACAGAGGAGTCTGGCAGGCTACAGTCCATAAGGTCACAAAGCGTCAGACACGACTAAAGTGACTTAGCATGCAGGCACTGCTGCTGCTGCTGCTAAGTCGCTTCAGTTGTGTCCGACTCTGTGCGACCCCATAGATGGCAGCCCACTAGGCTCCTCTGTCCCTGGGATTCTTCAGGCAAGAATACTGGAGTGGGTTGCCATTTCCTTCTCCAATAGCGTGCAGGCACACACAAGAGTATATGCCCAGTAGTGGGACTGTGACCAAGGATTTCTTTAGAATGTATTCAAGGGAATAATCAGGCAATGTATGAAGACATTTCTGCATGGATATTACTTATTTAATATTAAGAAACTGTAAACAACTTAAATGTTCACTCATATACAAGTTGAACACCCATAGGGGCATTCCTCAAAGCTTAAAAAAAGATTAGATAGGAAAATCTAAGGTGTCTTAATATGAATAAACATTCATAACATGTGGTTAATTTAAAAAGCAGGTATTGAGTATTAGTATATAATAATAACTTTAAAAATACATGTTAAAATTGATTTAAAAAATAAATTTAAAGCAAACCAGTTAAATAAATTGTTGAAACAAACTGTTCAAAAAATCTATTGGACCAAGACGAATATATCCAGCCTCTAGTTCTGAACCTTTTCAGTCCGAGAATGTCCATTTTACCTTTACAAAGATTAGTCATACATACATTTTAATGTAGGTCACTTAGTGTGAAAATTATGGTAATACTCAGGATTACTGAGACCTTAAATTTATACACACACATACACAAAGATCTAGTTTTGCAACTTTTCAGCCACTGATGTTTATCTTATCTAATTAGTCCTATTTCTTTGCCTTTTAAAAATTTATATACTTACTTTATATTTAAACTGATTTGATGAGGCTTTTTTTTTTTTGGCCAGGTTTCATGGCATGTGGGGGCTTCCCTGGTAGCTCAGCTGGTAAAGAATCCACCTGAAATGTAGGAAACCTGGGTTTTATCCCTGGGTTGGGAAGACCCCCTGGAGAAGGGAACGACTACCCACTCCAGCATTCTCGCCTGGAGAATTCCATGGACTGTATAGTCCATGGGGTCACCAAGAGTCGGACATGACTGAGTGACTTTCACTTTCATGGCATGTGACTTCTTAACTCCCTGACCAGGGATCGAACCCATGTCCCCTTCAGTGGAAGTGCAGAGTCTTAACCACTAGACCACCAACGAAGAAGTCCCAATGAGGCTTTTTTCATTAGGAGAGAGATTAATTTCTGATAAATAGGAAAACATGCTGTTTTTCTTTTTCCTGCTGGATATTCCTAAAAAAGAGGAGAGAGACTTAAAATGTTAACAGTAAAATGTGCAAAAAAAAAAGAGGAATCTGGGTACAAACCACTTTTCTTTAGATCAATCCTCCAGGCTAGAGCCCCATTTTCACTCTCACTTCCATGCTACCAGCTGCTCTCAAAGCTTTTGGAGATTCTTCAATGTAAGGCTGCTTCTCAATTTTCTCCCATCAGGCTTAGGATTTCATTTTCTTAGCTTCCCCCAATTTTATTGCTGTTGTTCTCTTTCATTCTCTTTATCCTTGTTAATTTACGTCTTAAATGATAATGGCCACAGCAAGCAATCTTTTCTGTGTTTTTGGTGGAGATTTTGGAACAGAGTGAACAGAAACCTGTAGGTTTCACTTGCCATCTTCAAACAATAAAATGTGACAATCCACATAAAGTCTGTAGCACCGTTCCCTGGCCAGCGCTTTCAGCTGGTATTATTTTTATTGGTGTGCTTGTTCCCCTTTTATATCCGGCTGCTTGGTCTGCCTCTTTTCTGGCTAGTCTTTCTCCTTGTCCTGTCTTAGCATAGATACTTCCCAAGATCTATTCTCCAACCTCTTATTTTTTTTTTAAGCTCACCTATGATTCCAATTTCGATGGCACCCAAATATACATATTAGCTCCTAGCTCTTCCGGGTTGCAGACCCATTTTCCAACCATCAGCGTGATCCTGACACTTGCAAACCTTATAAACTTGATGTTGAACTTGATGCTCATCTAACCGTACAACCAACTCTTTCCTGACATCTGTTTCTTTTCTTTTCTTTCTTTCTGGAGTTGGCATCACTAAATCCTTGAAGCCTTGAAACCTGGCTTTTAGGTTAGATGCCTTATTCTTCCTTGGCTTCTACATTCAATCATTTGTCACATCACATAGCTTCCCCACTGGAAATGGCGTTCACGTCCATCCTTTTTTCTCTGCTTGTCCATGGACCATTCAGGATTCCTGTTCCCCATCTCCCATCTTACCTCACTCAGATCTATACAAGCCACTAAAGATTTCTTTCTAAAGGGCAATTCTTTGTTTTTTTTTTTAATGTATTTCTATTTAAGGCAATGGCAAGCCACTCCAGTACTCTTGCCTAGAAAATCCCATGGATGGAGGAACCTGGTAGGCTGCAGTCCGTGGGGTTGCTATGGGTCGGACACGACTGAGCGACTTCACGTTCACTTTCCTCTTTCACACATTGGAGAAGGAAATGGCAACCCACTCCAGTGTTCTTGCCTGGAGAATCCCAGGGAAGGGGGAACCTGGTGGGCTTCCGTCTGTGGGGTCACACAGAGTCAGACATGACTGAAGTGACTTAGCATTAGCATTAGCATTTATTTATTTAATTTTTGGCCACGCTGTGGGGCTTGTTGGCTTTCAGTTTCCCAACCAGGGATTGAACCCAGGCCCTTGTCAGTAAGACCGTGGAGTTTGAACCACTGAAGTATCAGGGAAGTCCCTCAGGCAGTTCTTAATAACGACTAAATGAATGAAATCTTCAGCCTTATCCCTAATACTCACGTATAAATTCTTTACACTCTCGACAAGTTAGAGTACGGTAGGCATTTACCATGTTTATTTTAGCATTTGACTTTTGACTGTTTATAAGTGAGTCTCTAAAAGGCCAGACATTTGCTAATTTATTATTTTCCTGAAGCACAAATTCAAATCACAGCTATAAAATCGGTTACAAAAAAAAAAAGTCACTTATCAAAAGCGTGCTTGCCAACTGCCCTACAGCCACACCTCAATCTGGCTTTGTTGTTTTCTACTTATCATCTTGTATTTAGCGAATTTTATTGAGGCTCTGAAGGGACCGCATATGTTTTTTCAATTCCACTTTTTGTGTCGTGGAAAGGAAAGTACGCACGAGAAATGGCATCTGTGATTTTTGCTGTTTCACAAATCTAGCTCTTGGGTCGAGGGTTACCATACTGGCACGTCCTTAAGAATGTTTAGTGCTTCCTGGTTTGCAGAGCTTGGCTTCCATTCTTCCCTGCTCCAGTGTTTTCACTGTCTATTGCTACCTAAATAACCACCCCAAAAGCTAGTGGCTGAGAACAAGAATCATTTACCTGCCCACAAGTGAAGTGAAAGTCGCTCAGTCGAGTCTCTTTGTGACCCCATGGACTGTAGCCCTCCAGGCTCCTCTGTCTATGAGGTTTCCCAGGCAAGAATACTGGAGTGGGTTGCCATTTCCTTCTCCAGGGGATCTTCCCAATCCAGGGATTGAACCCAGGTCTCCTGCATTGCAGGCAGATTCTTTACCATCTGAGGCACCAGGGAAGCCCTGCTCACAAGGGTATTTATGATTTGGGCCATATCCTAAGATAGCCTGTCTACTCCATGTAGTGTCAGCCACGGGATCTCACTGGAGAGCTTCCACCGCCAAGCCAGCTCACTCTGAAGCCTGGCTGCTGATGCCGGGAACTCAGACGAAGCTGAGGGGGGTTGAAGGAGCATGGTTAGGTCTTGAGTTTCCTCCATATGGTCCTCTCCCAGTGACTGCTTGTGCTTTCTTATTACATGGAAGCTGAGTTTCAAAAGGGAGGAAACAGAAGATGCCAGAATTTTTTTTTTAATTTATTGGAGTATGGTTGCTTTACAGTGTTGTGTTACTTTCTGCTCTACAACAAAGTGAATCATCCATATGTATACATATATCCCCTCCCTCGTGGACCTCCCACCCCACCCCCATTGCACCCCTCTAGGTCATCATAAAGCATAGAGCTGAATTCCCTGTTCTACGCTATATAGCAGCTTCCCACTAGCTATTTTACACATGGTAGTGTATATATGTTGGACTTCCCAGTGGTAAAGAACCTGCCTGCCAATGGAAGAGGCACAAGAGACGCAGGTTCGATCCCTGATTTGGGAAGATCCCCTGGAGGAGGGCTTAGTTGCTCCAAGGCGTGTGGGATCCTCCCAGAGCAGGGATTGAACCTGTGTTTCCCACATTGGCAAGCAGATTCTTTATCACTGAGCCACCAGGGAAACCCTACCCAGAAATTTTTTATGCCTGGGTGCAGAATTGCCAGACTGTCATTTCCTCCACATACTATTGCTTGAAGTAGAAACAGGCCTTTACCTCTGGATGGCAGGAGTGGTGTGTATGTACCAAAAAGTGATGTTATTTGGAGCCATGTTTGATTTTTTTGTTATTTGAACTCGGGTGGCTCAGATGGTAAAGAATCTGCCTTTAATGCCGGAGACCTGGGTTTGATCCATGGATAGGGAAGATCCCCTGAAGAAGGGAATGGCAACCCACTCTAGTGTTCTTGCCCAGGAGAATCCCATGGACAGAGGAGCCTGGTGGCTACAGTCCATGGGGTCGCAAAAAGTCAGACACGACTGAGTGACTTTCACTTTCTCTGAAGATTAGCTACTACTATCTACCTTGTGGCCATAATATATTCTCCTCCCATATGAAAATATACTTGTCTCCTTCCCTAAGATATCAAAATATCTCATCACATTATCTTCCAGTTCATAGTTTAGGATGAGGGTTGATCAAGTCACAATCAAGTCCATAATGGCTTCCCTGGTGGCTCAGTAGGTAAAGAGTCCGCCTGCAATGCAGGAGACCTGGGTTCGATCCGTGGGCAGAAGATCCCCTGGAGAAGGAAATAGCAACCCACTCCAGTATTCTTGCCTGGAGAATTCCATGGACAGAGGAGCCTGGTGGACTACAGTCCATGGGGTCACAAAGAGTCAAACACAACTAAGTGACTTTCCGTTTTCAAGTCACAGTCTGAGGGCCAAACCTCACCTGTGGGCTATTTTTGTACAGCCCTGATATAAGAATGTTTTTTAGATTTATACAAGATCATAAAAATCAAAAACAAAGAATCATATGCAACAGCGATCACACATGTAACCTGCAAAGCCTAAAATATTTACTATTTGGCCCTATATGGGAAAAGTTTGCCAGTCCCTGGTCTAGAATATCAGTATCTAAGTCAGGTCCAAGTGCACATGTGGCTCCTTGGGTGTGTTCCTTAACTGTGGCTCCTCAGACACAATTTTTTTTTGATCTGAAGATCAGTGGACTTAAGAGACAAAACATCTGTCTCTCACATTTGTTGTTGCTGTTCAGTTGCTTAATTGTGTCACACTTTGCGACCCCTGGACCGTAGCATGCCAGGCTTCCCTGTCCTTCACTATCTCCCTGAGTTTGCTTAAACTCCTGTCCATTGAGTCGGTGATGCCATCCAACCATCTCATCCTCTGTAACCCTCTTCTCCTCCTGCCCTCAATCTTTCCCAGCATCAGGATATTTTCTAGTAAGTCAGCTCTTTTTATCAGGTGGCCAATGAATATTCAAGGTTGATTTCCTTTAGGATTGACTGGTTTGATCTCCTTGCAGTCCAAGGGACTCTCAAGAGTCTTGTCCAACACTACAGTTCAAAAGCATCAGTTCTTCAGCACTCAGCCTTCTTTATGGTCTAGCTTTCATATCCATACATGACTACTGGGTAAACCATAGCTTTGACTATATGGACCTTTGTTGGCAAAGTAATGTCTCTGCTTTTTAATAGGTGTCTAGGTTTGTCATAGCTTTTCTTCCAAAGAGCAAGCATCCTTTAATTTCATGGCTGCAGTCACTGTCCGAGATGACTTTGGGGCCCAAGAAAATAAAGTCTGTCACTATTTTCATTGTTTTCCCATCTATTTGCCATGAAGTGATGGGACCGGATGACATGCTCTTACTTTTTTGAATGTTGAGTTTTAAGCCAACTTTTTCACTCTCCTCTTTCACTTCCATCAAGAGGCTCTTTAGTTCCTCTTCGCTTTCTGCCATAAGGGTGGTGTCATCTGCATATCTGAGGTTATTGATATTTCTCCCGGCAATCTTGACTCCAGCTTGTGCTTCCTCCAGCCCAGTGTTTCTCATGATGTACTCTGCATATAAGTTAAATAAGCAGGGTGACAATATACAGCCTTGCCATACTCCTTTCCCAATTTGGAACCAGTCTGTTGTTCCATGTCTGGTTCTAACTGTTGCTTCTTGACCTGCACACAGGTTTCTTAGGAGGCAAGGTAAGGTGGTATGGTATTCTCATCTCTTGAAGAATTTTCCATTCTGATTCACACAGTCAAAGGGCTGTAGTGTAGTCAATGAAGCAGAAGTGGATGTTTTTCTGGAATTCTCTTGCTTATTCTATGATCTAACGGATGTTGGGAATTTGATTTCCGGTTCCTCTGCCTTTTCTAAATCCAGCTTGTACATATGCAAGTTCTCAGTTCACATAGTATTGAAGCCTAGCTTGAAGGATTTGAGCATTACTTTGCTAGCGTGTGAGATGAGCACAGTTGTCTCTCACATACCCAACAATAGTAAGGTAGGGACAGAAACCCCATAATAAACACTTCCATTTAATAAGGGAAGAATATGAAAGGGAGATGGATACTGGTCCCTAGTGATTCTGAAACCCATCTGGTCAAATGATTTCACTTCCTTAATTATGCCCACTCCTGATCTTTAGGAGTAATTCCCAGTGACTCTTTCATGCATCTTGAGTTATCTTCCCTTTTGGAAACAGTTCATCATTGCAAATAAGTAGTTTCCTCAGCCTGTCTATAATACTGAAGGTCTAGAGCCCTCTTTTCAATATGAATAGTTTCTGTTTCAGTGCAAGCTATTAAATAGTAGAAATCCTTTAAAAGCCAGAAGTGTCATGTACTTATAATCATCTCTTAGGCAAAAAACATATTCATATTTCTTATCAAGACAGGCCCTTCTCAGGGACTTCCCTGGCAGTCCAGTGGTTAAGACTCCACACTTCTAAGTTCCCACAAGGTGCAGGCAAAAAAAGAAAAGAAGGACCCCTCTCTACCTTCTCTGCCTTTGCACACTATTAAGGGACAATGTCATTTAGATCCCCAGAAGCCCTGCCGTCTAGTTGAAAGGATCTATGAGGTACTACCTTAAATTTTTCTGAGATATTCTCTTTTTGTATAACAATTTACTCCAACATTTAATGGCTTCAAACTATTATATTTCACACTTTCTGTTGGTTAGGAATCCAGGCTCTGCTTAGCTGGGTCCTCTGCCTTAAGGTCTCTCAAAGGTTGTAAACCAAGATGTCAGCCAGGGCTATGATGTTGTCAACCTGATCTATGTCAGTTTCCAATAATAAGACAACATAGACTAGAGGTTTAAACTCTTTTTTTTTTTCTTATAGTTTTGGAGGTTGGGAAGTCCAAGACCAAGATTCCAGACAATTTAGCTTTTGATGAGGGCCCTCCTCCTGGCTTGCAGATGACCATCTGTATACTCATATAGCAGAGGGGCCAGAAGCTCTGGTGTCTCTTCTAATCAGGGCACTGATCTGATCATAGAGGCTCCACCCTCGTGACCTCATCTAAACCTAATTACCTCCCAAAGGCTGTACATCCTGATACCATCACATTGGGGATTCAGTTCAGTTCAGTTCAGTTCAGTTGCTCAGTCATGTCCGACACTGTGACTCCATGGACTGCAGCACGCCAGGCCTCCCTATCCATCACCAACTCCTGGAGTTTACTCAAACTCATGTCCATTGAGTCAGTGATGCCATCCAATCATCTCGTCCTCTGTTGTCCCCTTTCCCTCCTGCCTTCAATCTTTCCCAGCATCAGGGTCTTTTCAAGTGAGTCAGTTCTTCGCATCAGGTGGCCAAAGTACTGGAGTTTCAACATTGGGGATTAGGGCTTCATAATATTAACTTGGGGGAGGATACAAACATTCAGTCTGTAACAGGTCTTATCTAAGGCTGCACTTAGGGGAATGCTTCCAGGCATACTCACAGGGTTGTCGGCAGGATTCAGCTCCTCGTGGGTTGCTGGACTGAAAGCCCCAGATCCTTGTTGACCCTTGGATGGAGGCATCCACCACTCCTTGCCACATGCGCCTCTCCATCAGACAGCCAATATCATAGCTGCTGGTTTCCCTCAGAGGCAGCAAGTGAGACAGCAAGAGAGGGTGTGTACAATGGGAGTGGAGGTCTCTTTGCAATCTAACCTCGGAAGTGATATCCATCACTGATGCTATGTTCTAGTTATTAAAAGCAAGCCACTCTGTCAGCCCAGGCTTCCCTGATGGCTCAGTGATAAAGAATCCGCCTGCAATGCAGGAGACATGCATTCAATCCCTGGGTGGAGAAGATCCCCTGGAGGAGGGCATGGCAACCTATTCCAGTATTCTTGCCTGGAGAAACCCAGGCACAGAGGAGCCTGGCGGGCTACAGTCTATGGGGTTGCAAAGAGTAGGACTCAATTGAAAGGGCTGAGAATGCATGCACGTGTGTCTAGCCCACACTCCAGGGGAAGAATTTATACCAGGGCTTATGTACCAGGGAGTAGGGATCACTGGGGGCCATCACAGATGCTGCCTACCACGGGGGTCTTCTAACTACATCCTTGTGATTTCATTTTTTTCAGGCCATGCCCTGGGTCTTAGTTGCAGCATGCAGGATCTTTGATCTTAGTTGTAGCCCGTGGACTCTAGTTGCGGCCTGTGGACTCTTTAGTTGTGGCATGTGAGATCTTGTTCCCAGACCAGGGATAGAACCTGGGCCCCCTACATTGGGAGTCTTAGCACTGGACCATCAGGGAAGTCCCCTACATCCTTGTTTTGAACTTTACCTAAGGCCAGATTTTTCTGGTAGCACCCTGGCTTTGAGCTTTACCCTGAGGCCATATTTTATTTTGAGAGTGGAGAATCTAGGAATAAAGCAGCTTTATTTCAAATCCAGTAAGTCCTGGCTTCTCTAGATTTCCCCCCAGATTCTGACTGAAAATGAACAGTTTCTTTTCTCTTTAACTTACCTCACTTCTCTTGTGCTAAATCAAAAACGTCTAAAAGAAACCATCCAATCCTTTTGACATTCTATCCAGATCTAGCTAGATCCACATGTTCATTAGGTGTCTTTCACATAATAGCAGGCTAGTTTGGCTAACTGTTTTTCCAATATGTAAATGGGGTCCCCTTTTTTCTTGCCTGCAGTGAGAATACTGTGTCCTCAAACAAAGTTCTCTGGCACTTCCCCAGTGGTCCAGTGGTTAGGACTTGGGCTTCCATGGCAGGAAGCGCAGGTTCAATCCCTAGGCGGGGAACTAAGATCCTGCAAGCCACAGGGTGTGACCAAAAAAGAAAGAAAAAAAGAAAAGAAATGCTCTTCACGAGCAGACTACTCAGAGTTCTTCCAGCTTCTATCTAACACCTGACCCCAAAGCCACTGCCACTTGTTTGGGGTTTGTCACTGTGACACCAGGCTCCCATTTCTAAGTATGCAAATTATGTTTCAGTTATCTATTTCTGTATAACAAATCACTCCAAAACTTAAATGTTTTCAAATAACAGTATTTGCTTTGTGGCTAACAATTTTGCAATTAGAAGGAACATCTCATTGAAGATAGCTCACGTCTCTTCCGTGTGGGGTCAGCTGGGGCAGATCAACTGGACAGGAGTGTCCACTTGCGAGATAACTCACTTATAAGTGTAGCATTTGCTCCCCACTATCTGCTGTGAGCTCAGCTGTAGCCAGGGACCTAATTCTCTTCCACTTGGGCCTTTTCATGTGGCTGCATGGGCCTCCATAAATGTTGGAGGGAGGCAAATAAATCTCAGAATGGTTTTAGGAGGTAAAAATCAGGATGTTGTACAACAATGTGAATATACTTCACGCCACTAGACCCTACACTTGAAAGAGGTTAAGATAGTAAATACTATGTTGTGTGCTTTCAGCCACTATTAAAAATTAATAAATAAAAACAGGGGAAGGTGGTGATGGCCTCGAGGTGGATGGGGGCAGGGTGAGGGAGAGAGAAGTGCTAAGAAGGACAAAAAACAATCAAATGCAGCCTGTGGCTTCAGAAACATTTTTGGTCCACAAAAGGATGTAAAAGAGTTAACGGACAATCGTAACACTTGTGGTAGATCCTGCAGATTTCTGCCACGGGTGCTAACAGAGTTACAAAGCCCACGCCACGCAAACTGCCTCAAAACAGACCTTCATTGCCTGCAATTCCCAGAGAGGAACATTTAAGACATAATTATAGGTTTGGAATTCTTAAATCAAACTTCAAAATGAACACTGCCAGAGAAACAGAGATGAGTGATGAAAACTACAGGTGCATAGACTATTTCCCTCTCAATCTAGTAAAGAACCTTGCAGGCCAGAAGCAATGAGGCAAATTGGTGGACAGGGGGCTAAGCAGATGTTTCTTGGTCATTAGCCCTTTTTTTCTAGGAATATAAAATCCCTTTGTTGTCTGATAGCTCTTAGCATGTCTGGAAACTATTGCTACCGAGATCTCATTTTGATACTGTCTTTCTTTGAAGTAGTAAACCAAGTCATAAAGATCATTTATATCTTGATTCAACTGTTTGTCCTCCTCACTAACTCTTTTGCTTCACTTACAGAGTTTTATAAATAACCAGTCTATTTACAGATTTTCACTGAGTTTTGTTGGCAACTTAACTCTATTGTTCTTCCAAGTAAGCCTAAACTATTCTTCAAAGGACAAAAATAGGAGTCCCTCTTTCATGGTATATTACATCGTGAATTTCACCCTCACCATTGACTATATGTTGTAGATTTCCCTGCTGCTGCTGCTAAGTCACTTCAGTCCTGTCAGACTCTGTGTGACCCTGCTTTGTTGTACATTGCCTGATGTGTCTGTCAGTTGACTGGCTGAGTGGTGTGATTTTATTTTTTGAAATCTCATCAGTTACCCCATCCTGCAAAAGCTCTCTATCGAGCGTCTCCCACTGCAGAGCAATGACTAAAGATCACTACCAGGAACCTGCCTAGTGCTTTTCTGGTGCTCTCCATGCCGAGAGACCTCCACTAATTCAGTCCCTCCTGCAAGGTCTTGGAAGGATCTGTTTGTATCATTCACGCCCTAGAATTAATACCTGATAAGACTGTGTTTATTCATTCCGAAATAACTATTGAGTGCATACTACCTTTTGGGTGAATATAGTAATAAACAGGCCAGACAAGGATCCCCCATGGAACGTATTCTCATTCTTTTATTCCAGAGGTTTTTGACTTTTAACAACGGACAAGGTGCCAACTTGGCTTAAAGACAAGGGCATCAGGTTCTGTGTTTGAGATTAAGCCACATTTCCTTGGATGGGGTTCAGAGAAGTTCTCCAGCATCCTAGAATCACAGGACACCCACCTACTCCTAAGTGGAGTCTGATGGGGACGTTCAGAGACTAGGTCTATTGTCATTTTCCCTGGGCCTCTGCCAGGCTCCAGTTAGACAATGTCTTTCTGTGGAATGTATTCAGGAACAGGCGAGAATGGCCAAGGAGGGCAAAGAATGGCCAGTGGCTGGCATCAGGGGTGAGCATATGGGCCCAAGATCACCACTCTGCCATTGCTCAGAAAGACATTGCCCCCTCGTGGTTCCTTATATAACGGAGGGAGGGACTGGAAGTGCAAAGGGCCAGTTTCCAGATTAACTTTTCTCTTAGCTCTTTTGAACTTCAACTGCAATTTCGATAGTCTCTCGGTTTATTTTCATCCGGGATATTTTTTGTTCCCCATAGGGAGAAATGACATCATGACAGCAATGGAATCTTTTATCAAAATCTCCACTCCAACCCCAGAGAATTCTAATTTAATATGTAAATCAAAATTTCCCTCCTGCTTTTTTTTTTCTTTTCAAAATGCTCTCAAAGCAAATTATTTTCTTCGGTTTCTACGTTGAACCAGGACCTGCCGTTCTGGTGATGTTGCCGCGGAGCTGTTTGGGGTAGCTTGTCTCCAGGGCACCACTTTAAATTCCCTAAAAGCAGAAGCCTTATCTTCAACTCCGTCGCCACCCCCCATCCCATTCCCAGGAGCACTTAAACCAGTCCAGGGTGAAGAATGTCTAGTGGGGGAGGAGGGCGGGGCAGAAGGGGGAGGGGAGGAGACCAAAGCAAGCCAATAAATAATTAGGAATTGTGATCGTCGCTGGGGCTGGAAGGGAATAGCGTGCTGTGTGAAATCCCGGGAGTGAGAAATGAGGGAGAATCTACCGATGTTTGGAGTTTTTAATTATGTGTTTGTAGCAGTCACTCAGTTTGAAAGCTTAAATGATACAATATTGGGAAAGTTCTCGGTGGCGCAGGAAAAGTGGAAATTAACCACGTCAGCTTCCAAGTATAGCTAACAACTGGGTCCGGATGGGTGCCAAGTGCTATAGTTTTATCTATCAACTTATAATCTCCTCTAATAACAAACTCCTCGGAGAGGAATAGAACTACTTCTATTTCACCGAGGGGGAAGCAGAAACCAGGCAGTTCTTCCTTCGGCGGGTGGGGAGCCAACAGGCATGGTACGCTGACCTCCCAGTATGCTGAGTCTCCCTTCTTTCAGCGGCTTTGACCCTCTGAAGATCATCTGTCTTGGCCTCCAGCTCGGCTGGCACTGAGAAATGTTCCCCCAGCCAACAAATATTTATTGAGTGCCAACGATACACCAGGTACCGTTTTCAAATTGCCATGGGATTCAAAAGACAAACAGGGCCCGGTCTTGTCTTCCAAGAAGTATCTCCCGAAAGGGTGAGAGAGGCAGCCAGGTAAACAATTCCAGGACAGTCTGATAAGGGCCGGAGAGGAGTCCGAGCAAGGGCGGCCGGAGAAGTTTCGGAGGACCCGGCGTGGAGGTGGAGTTTGAAGATGCGCCCCGAAAACGCCGGCCCGGCCCGGGCTGCCCCCGGACGTCACCCCAGTTCCCGCATCCTGGTATTACCAGCTGCCCACTAGGTACTGAAGAGGAAGGGGAGGGATTGGGGGGCGAATCCCTAGAGAAGAGCGAGCCAGCAAACAAAAGTAACAACACATCACACCTCCCGGTCGCCCGAGCCCCGCTGCAAGCTGCGCGCCCGGCCCGGGGGCCTCCAGGTGCCAGGCGGACCCAGGCTTCTGCCCTCCCCCGCGGCCCGCGCCCTCCGACCTACCGCCGAGTCGGGGGCCGGGGGCCGCCGCTTCCGCCCAGCGCGCGCCATCCGGCCGCGGGGCCGCAGCCCTCGGCGCGGCCCCTCCTCCCGCGGGGGGCTCTGCCGTCCCTCGTCCCGTCCCTCCGGGCTCCAGCCGGCAGCCCACGTCCAGGGAGGGCGGAGAGAGGCGGAGGGGAGGGAGGAGAGAGCGGGGGGGAGGGAGGCAGGCGCGCGAGAGAAGGGGCGCTGCCCGGAGCCCGGACTTCGCAGAGCCAGCCAGGAGCGCGCACTCCGCGGCTCTCCGGGTCCCCGCCGCGCCCCGCACCTCCGTCCGGCTCCTCTCGGGGTACCCCTCGCCCCCTCCCTCCAGCAGCTGCTGCGCCCGCCCCCCAGCCCCTCTGGGCCACATCCCCAACCCTGCGGACGCCCTCCCGGGACGCGCGTCCTCGCCGCATCCTTTCTTCCTTCCTGCCTTCCCTCGCGCCCGCCCGCCCTCTCCAGGTCGCCCTCGCGGGTCGCGATCGTCTCGGTCCCGTCCGCGCTGCGCCGGCGCCCCGCCCTGCCCTGTCTCCCCCTCGCGCTTCCTGAGTCGCCGGCCGCCGCTGCCCCGACTCCAGCCCGCGGCGCCCGGGGAAGGGAGAAGTGGGCGAGCGCGCCCTCGCCCAGCCCCGCGCCCCAGCCCTGCCCGGCGAGGGAGGACCGGGAAGATGAACAACGGCGGCAAAGCCGAGAAGGAGAACACCCCGAACGAGGCCAACCTTCAGGAGGAAGAGGTACGGAGCGGCTCGGTGCCGGGGCGGGGACGGGCTGGGACGGCGGCCGCGGGCTCTGCCGAGAGTGCGGGTGGCCGGCCGGCGGGGCGCGGGTCCCGGGGCGCCGGGCTGCGCTGGGGAAGGGGCACCGAGGGGTTGGGAATCGTCCTGGCGCGGAGACGCAGCCCCAGACTGCGGCCACGGGATAAGGGTGTTTCATCGGAGAGTGTGTTTTGGTGGCTCCACGCGCGTCTGCGTGCCTGAAAATTGCGTAACTTTGAGGACTTTCCCGAGCCCTCTGTAAGTATAATGGTCAGCTTTGTTTGCCCCGGATTTTAAAAGCGGAATCGAGAGCTGACTCCTGGGTGACCTCAGATGATTGGGACCCGGAGGGTCAGCACTTAGTTCTGCGTCTGGGGCTGCAAGTTGTGGGGGGTGTGTTTGTGTGGTTTAGGGAAGAAACTCGGGGAAAGTTCTCATGAAAAGACACCTTCCGTTCCCTCCTCCCCCCAACCCCCACCGTTTCTATGCGAAAAGTTCTCGGTGAAATATCTTTCCCAGCTAAGGCGTTTTGGATTAATAGATAACTCATCAGCCGCATTCTTCTCTGATGAGTCAAAGACCCCGAACCTGGCTGATTAGGTTTTGTAAATTTAGGGGCGTTGCGGTTATGGGGCGCAGCATGGTGGAGTTTCAGACTTTGCAACTCGCGAAGTGTTGATCCAGACTATTTTAATAGGACTTTGACGTCTGAGCGTAAATTTTATGTGGTGCGTCCCTAACAACGGTAAAAATGTTGCGGCTGTAGAGCGTTCCTTTGGTAGAAACAAAACTCAGTACATGTGGGGGAACTCCTGAATAGTCTTTTCAGAATTTTGTAGTTGGGATATTTGCGTTATCTTGTTAAATGGGCTCTGTTCTTGTAGGTGCGTTATCTAGAACCCAGTAAATACTGTTTTCCGCCTACCTTTTGAAAAGCCCAGGAAATTGACTTCTGCAACATTCCAAAAGGAACTTTAGATTATGTGTAGATGCAAGAAAGTATGCAGTCTAGATAAAAACATTCTTACAGAAAGGTGAACTGATTCCCAAGCCGTAAGGGTCTTGAGATGATTATGGAAATACTATGTTGTGTGAAAACTCAAATTCTGATTGTGAAACCCAAGGTTGGGGAGGACTTAATACATTTAAGCCCTCAGCACTTGTAAAATGGGAACTATTTAAATGGGGAAGACAGAGGAGAGCTCCAAGACCAAGCCAAACATTATGCAAAATAACACAAGATTTTACTCTTAACACAGTTGTTTGTGGGTGCAACCCAGGTGAAATGCTGTTGTGCCTGAAGTTGCTGTCTCACCTGAGCAAATCGCCTTTATTATTATAAACTGTTCTGAAAAGCATTGTTTTTACATGCTGGTTTTTAAAATTCCAAGTGATGGAATAGTACTGACTTTCCTTCTCTTTCAAAGAGATGGAGACTTGAATTGCAAGTTCCGCTTTTTTTCTTGAATCCTCACTGGCTGCTTTCCTACTTTGTTTTCCCTACCACTGAAACAAAATGTAAAAATAAAAGGTAGCTTTTTTTTGAGAATGCTGGAGTATTTTATTTTTTATAATTAATAAAAAAGGTAGTTTTTTTAAGGAGTTGCAATGGCTTCAGAAACCTTTCTGTTTCACTTAGATTGGCGATCTGTTGACTTCTAAGGGTAAGACTATATCACTTGAAACCATCTTTCTCTCTTCACCTGAAAGAGAAACTTGTAAGAGTTCATTAGGGTAAACCAAAGACTTTTTTTTTTTTGGTTTGAGTGTGTGCACACCATAAACTATCTGACAGAATTAAGCAGAGAAAACTCAGGTTTTTCTGCTTGACCCAGCTCAGCTTAACTGCCTCAGTACTGGCCTGTTTGCCTGAACCCCGGGTGTCTTTATGTGCGAGGCTGGGTACCAGTAGAATCACAGCTAATCCCAATACAATCGCTGTCCCTTAACCTGTCCTGTTGCCTTGTTAAGTCTTCCTTTATCAGGTGGAAATGGCCCGTGGTTCTATAAAGTATCTGTATTTTTAGCTAGATATTTGTTATTTTAAAAATAAGGGGACAGATTAAAAAATCTTAGAACCCAAGCTGTACAAAAGATGGAGCAGACAAAACAGACACACCATGAAGGGAGACGTTTTATGATGTTAAAAATTTGGGAAAAGAAAGTAAGTTGGCCTGAATGATCTAGGTAATTTTGCCCTAATTCCCTGTTTGGGGTTTGTGTTTTGTTTATGAAAAATGCCTCCTTTTTTCCCTAACCCTGAAAGCCACAAGTAAAACACATGTGTTTGAGTCCCATTAATGTGCTCAGCAGTATACAAAACCACGCGAATGGTCCTTTCCCTTGCCCACCCAAGGATCAGCAGTTTGTCCTCAAACACATTGGAAAGCCGCGGTGGAGGATTCCAGTAAACAGAACACACACACATTAATGTATATATACATAATGATGAGTGTTTTGCAGCTTCTGGTAGCCACTGAGCTGATGGGGAAGAGTAAGTCCAGTCATCTTTGAGGGAAAATAGTTCATTTCCTAGATCATCAGGGTTATTTAGACTTTGTCTATTGACAAAATCCAGGTTTTATTCCTCCCCCTCCTCCCCCATTTAAGTGTGTTCCCTTTATCTTCCGGTACATTTCAGTGGCCCACCTCCCGGTTTGAGAGCTTCTGAAGCTCACTCTGAAACACTTCGTTTAGTTCCAATGCTGTAGAAGAAACAGTTTGAGACCTAGGAGCATTTCTGCAGCTTTTTAAGGTTGGAAGTTTTTGAGACTTTGGGCAGGATATAGTCTTCTGCTTTGGGTAATATTTAAAACTTTGAGGAAAAATAATTTTAAGATTTGGCTAGTCAATAGTGTAAGAGAGAGGATACATCTGGCTTTCTGGCTTCTAGGGTGCTGTACGTGCGTATTCCTATGTAACTTGTCCCGGTAAAGAAGAACCGGTTGTCAAAATCTTAATGGCGCCTGAGATTTACAAGGCTTCTGTATACATTTGTGTAGGGCAGACAGGACTGGGTGACAGAATAACAGGACAGCAGAGCTTTTCGTACATAGCTTTACAGTTAATAAAAAATTCCTTGAATTTACCTCTACTTTTGGACTAAACATTCTTCTCTTCAAATACTTCACACTTGACAAATTTCACTACTGTTAATATGTAAGAGACCTAATTTTTTGGCTTGAAGTTCTGTATATTGAAACAGTCTAGTAGTAGATATTTTTGATCCCTGAATTTTCAAAATGGAAATCAGATAATTTGGTCTTCTTTTTACTTTTATGGTATGCTGTTGGACACTTTTCAGGCTGATTACAGATCATTTCTAAAAGGTGTTTTATTACGTCGAAGCACTGGTGTTAGTTTTCTCCTTAAATTGCTGTGAACATTCTTATACGTTAAAACAAAACTTGGCCTTGTTGGAACATTGATCAAAAAGATGTTTGGCGGATGGTGGTCAGAAATCACAAAGTCAGGTGTTCAGAAGTTTAATACTGATCTTTACCTCACATTTTATCTTTTAAAGTGCTTTGTAATTTTTCCCAGTTACATGGGACTGGGGGTCATAAAGAAAATGGTTTCTGATACAATTGGCACAGAGAAATGTGTGGTGGTTTGATGCGGCAACCTCAGGTTTTCATTGAGCATTAAGATTAATCAGTATTTTGACCTGGGGAAAAATACAGAATGGTTTTGTATGGTTTAACCAAGTTTGGAGTCTGTTACTCCAAATCAAATCAAATACAGTAAACTTATATTTCAGTCATAAATAGGATTTGGTGACAGCGTTTTGGATGAAAATGTGGTGATTTCATAGTAAAATGATGCTGCAAGACCACTGTCAATATGGCATGCCCTTAGTTAGTTTTCCAGTAGTGGTTTTAAAATTTCCACGATAAACCCTGACGCTCACATGCAGTCATCTGTTTCTAAGGTCATTTGTGTGTTTAATGCTCTCATTGGACATGCTTTCAGGTAAATTCTGCAAGTTCATCTTAATTTTCCACTTTGAGGGTAGAACTGTGACATTGGTGATGGGGCAATAAAATGGGAATTCTGGGGCGCTGCAATGAGGGCATGAATTATTGCGGCTTTCGGAAGGACTTTGGCGCTCTGTGTCAAATTTTCAAGCTGTTTATTTTGTGCTTTAATTTTAGAAATTTACCCTAAGGAAATAAGCATGCACAAAGATTTATTTATAGGATGAATATTGGTTACTTATGATAGACACATATAGAGTCTGTGAATTTTCACTAACAAGGAAATTGCTAAGTAAATCGTTGTGTAATTCCTCAAAGAGAATATTATGTAGCCATTAAAAACCACATTTTAAAAGAATGTACCTGTGTGTATTTACTTTTTTTGGGGGGGTGGTGGCTTAAAACATTCTGTCAGTTCTGGAGACTAGAAATCTGGAATCAGTGTTTACCTGTCTCTGAATGCTGTAGTAGAGAATCCGCCTTTCTCTTCCAGCGTCTGCATTTTAATGGAATTAATTCCCATGACATTACATGAAAAAAGTAAAAAGCTTGCTATTATATGATGCCAATTTTTAAAATAATTGAATATGAATACAAACAATGTTGGAGAAGGAAATGGCAACCCACTCCAGTACTGTTGCCTGGAAAATCCCATGGACGGAGGATTGTGGTAGGCGACAGTCCACGGGGTCGCAAAGAGTTGGACACGACTGAGCGACTTCACTTTTCACAAACAGTGTGGTGGATTACAGGTCTTTGTATTTACCTTCTGATGCTTTTCTGGGTTCTCTAAATTTTCTGTAATGAACATAGGCACAGAAGCAGTTCGAGGTCTTTGCTTAGAAGATTTCATTAAATGCCCTTGCGGTATCTGTAGGTGTCACAGAACCGTTGTGTTGGCCACGTTTTGTTTTGCTCCCAAGCATTGCCCCAGGAATCAGGCCTCCAGTCCTCCTAGGATGTTTATCTCACTCATTTCCTTGTCCTGTCTGTGCCTGGTGATCTCAGCCTGCTCTCCTTGTTCTGATGTTCTTTGTCAGTCCATCCACACATACACTGATGGATGCGTTGGTGCCCAACTCCATCAGCACTCGGTGAAGTTTAAATATGACCTTCAAGATTGCTCTCGGGTGTTCCGTAATATCCTGCACACCATTTATTTCAACCAGTTTTCCCCTCTCGGTTGAGCGTGAGCTGCTTTCTAGGCAAAAGCCAAGGTTCAGCCTGCATTTCGCAAGACCCCATCACCTGAATGTCTTATCCCAAAGAGATGACTTTCCTCAGAATTCCAGAAGTTACATTCTTGTATCAACATTTAACTCCTGGATCATTACCTTTTTTTTAAAAAAAAAACTGTACCATCTTACCGGAGTATTTCTAATCCCCAACTCCTCCCCACATAAGTACCACCCACACACACTTACACCTGTGTGCACATGTAATTCTTTATGAACAACTTATGAACATGGGAAATATACTTATTGGTAGGGGTGGTGGCGATGATCTTGAATAGGTAAGTTCTCAAAAAGCAGCCACTTAATTTCACATGCAATTTAGAGCCTGTGGTGGATGGACCCCACAACAACCCTCCAAAGTGACCTCCCCCACCTGTCACCTGCAGCTTCCCTTTGTGCCCAGAGGCCAGTGTGCCTGGTCCATCTAACAACGTGGGCCGGCTCATCTCCAGGTGCAGCTGGTCTTCACTGTTAGAATGTGGTGTCTGCTGTGGGATTCGTTCTGACCTTTTGGACCGGGGCTTCAGGGAGCTCCGGTTCAATGCGAGAGAAACATTCCCAAATGAGCCTTCTCTGTGTGACCTGTGTGACTGCCACTTTGGAATGTTTGTGTTCTTTTTCATTTGGCACCTTAGTGTCTGCCCAGGGGTAGGGGAAAGGGAATGCAAATGGTCCTCTTGAACAGTGCTTGCTTTGGTCAAAGGAAAAATTTAGGAAGGAATGAAGAGAATGAACCTTAGTAAAAGCTGGAGCAGAAGTGGCAGCCTGGCTCTGTGGGGCTTGAGGCCAGCTGAGACCAGGTCTTTAAAGTGATGCTCTGTTGATTGGAGGGTGTCATCTGGGATGACCTTATCTGCCCTGTGGGGATAACTTGGGTATGATTGCCCTGACTCACGTCCCTCCCTTTAAGTGTGTGGGGAGGATATTGCAAACCACTTCAGTGCATTGTGTGTGTTGGGGGCAAGTGGGGAGTGCTTGACTGCAGAGCTGATCAGAGCAGAGTTGCCTAGTTTGTGGCCTGGTCATCTTTGCTGGGCGTCCCAGGTGGCTAGGTGGTAAAGAATCTGCCTGCCAATGCAGGAGACTCTGGTTCCATCCCTGGGTCAGAAAGATCCCCTGTAGAAGGAAATGGCAACTCACTCTAGTATTCTTGTCTGGGAAATCCCATGAGCCTGGCGCGCTACAGTCCACGGGGATGCAGAGTCAGACACGACTCAGCGACTGAGCACACATGCCCATCTTTGCTGAGTGCAGAAAAAAGAAAATTCTGAACTACTTGATCCTGGGAAATTTTCAGAAATCTTTTTAGCCATTCACCCAGGTAAGAATTATTAACTTTTGATTATTTACTCTGTGCCGAGTACTGACCAAGCACTTTTATATGTTATCTTGTGACTCATCCCCACAATGAGCTAATGTAGGAATCAGGGCAGTGATGAAACTCATTATATGGGGAGGTGACTGAGATCCTGAGTGACCTGGGACCTTGAAGGTTCTGAGGAAGCCAAGATCTGGGACAAAGCTCCGACTCTTAAGTTGCTCCCAGGTTTAGTGGAGAGGGCCTTGTGTGCACAGGTAGCACCTAGCACTGTGCTCAGTTATGTGAGGCAGTAGTTTGAGCTGGGAACCAGTCAACACCCTAAGGAGGGGGAGAGGGTCATGGAGCTATATCACAGGAAACTTTTTTAAAAAAGAGGTGATACTGGGATATTTTTTTTTCCCAGGTGAGGGAAGGATTGAGGCATTAGAGGAAAGATGGTCCAGTCAAAGGGATTGAGCCTTCTATGAAGATACAGAGGCTTAGGAGGTAAAACAAGCAGGGAAGGAAGGGAAGTATGGAAGACTGGGGTGGGGGAAGGATGGAGGAGTCCCTTCCATGCCAGGGACCAGCACGCGTCCTGTGATGGGAGCCGACTTCTGTGCAAAGGGGACGTGGCATCCTGGGATGGTCCATTGAGGAAGTGGATGCATTGGGTTTCGAGGCTAACGCTGCAGGAATCTTGCTCTCAAAATAAAGACAGTGGCTGCTGGTGGTGACTGAGCCTGGCAGGGGCAGGAGAGGTGTTCACGGGCTGCAGTAACTGTCAGATGCTCCAGAGGGGACACTGGGAGCTCCATCCATGGAGCCTCTTGGGTTTCTCTTTCGGATGATTACGTGGTGGTTGTATTTGTAGAAGCCAGAAAGTTTACCTTGAAAGGGGGAGAAAAGAAGGCAACTGGGAGGTGAAGAGGTTGGATTTGAGATGCAGAGGTCTGATCTTGCAAAGAAATTTTCAAAACAATTCAAGATTATGTGGGACTTGCCTGGTGGCTCAGGGGTAGTGAATCTGCCTGCAGTGCAGGAGACGTGGGTTCAGTCCCTGGGTCAGGGAGATCCCCTGGAGGAGGGCCTGGCAACCCACTCCAGCCTGGAAAATCTCATGGACAGAGGAGCCTGAGTGGACTACAGTCCATGCATGGAGTTGCAAGAGAGTCAGACATAACAAAAAGATTATGTAGCTGGTTGTTGAAAACGTGGGTAAATATGAACTGAGTGCCCAGAAAATTGGAGAGGGTTTGGGACCCCAGTTCCTAGGAAACCTTGTGAGGGTAGGCAGCAAAAGATGGACAATTGACTTAAAATTTGAAGTTTTGTGTTTTTTTTTTTTAAGGCGTGGCAGGGGGATTGCGGGGTGAAGGGGAGAGCTGGACATTCTCAGAAAAAGTTAAAGCAAAATTTTAAATGCACTCTTAATTTAGGAACACAAAAATGTATTGCATATAATCTGCCTAGTTATACTAGTGTTCAATATACTGTAACCATTTGAAAGCCTGATTCGGGGAAGCCTAAAACATCTAGGTGTATATATAGTGTATTTCATATCCTTTTTTCTTTCGTCAACAGTCTTTGAACTTTATATATTCCTCTAAGATTTGCAGTTCATTCTTAGGCTTTTACTTAAACTTTTCTTTTCCCAAACCTTTACCTAGAAGGGACATAAAATTTGGAAGTGGGTTTGGAAGGTAAAGATGGAAGGCCTGAAGAGGCTTGAGTATTTTTATAAGAAAATTCCAAGTTGCTTTGTTCTTTTTCATTTCATAGGGGTTGGGGGAGTTAGAATGAGTCTTTGGCTAAAGCCCAGAGTCGTCTCTTCTGTGGGTTATATTTTCAGTTTATTCATTTCGTTTGCTGCTTTTTCTGCTCACAGCTAAGTGTCAGCTTGTGAAGAAAGAAATACGGTCCAGGAATTTAAGAACAAACAATTGTGTTTCTCATAGGTTTTAACCCTATTGCAACCATTCTGATGCACATTATGTAGAATACGGGAGTTAAAAAAAGGAAATGGCAGTAATAAATGCCAATCACGCGGAGGAAGATGGTTCCAAATTCCAAGCTGTAATACAGTATTGTTACACAAATTTAAAACGCTGAGGGGTTGCTAACACAGCATAGCTCAGTTCTGTCACCCCCCTCAGACTTTGCAAAGATACAAAGAAATCTAGGCATCAAAATCTTAGTGCATCTCACGAGCCCACAAAAAGAAGTTAGAGACTAATTTCTACTTTGAGTTAATCTTTGTTTCTCATGAGTTGAGTTTTGTTTCTTAAACACTCTTTGCTCTTCCTAAATTCTTATGTCACCAGGTAGATATGCTGGCAGGTGGCCAACTTTATTCTAAGAAATCCTAGAGATTTAAAAAAAATTTTTTTTCCCTCAAATCCCCAGGATCCTGTTTTGTGAACATTTATTTTCCTGATGCCCACCTGTAGGATGGATAGTTTTGGCCTCATGAGAGAAGAGACGGCACAGAAAGTGCTATCTTATTACAGAAGTACCAGAATTTCCTTTGTGCTCAGAGAAGTGCTACAGAAGTGTAATTACTTTACCCAGCATGTGTGATTTACAGGCCTGAAAATGTGTGAGCTTCCAGAAGCATCTGTTTTTACATACAGTACCCCTCTAAGCCACAGGATGTGTTTTGGGCCAGGGAGGGGACACACACAGCTTTCTCCACTGTGACACACACTCACACTTCCCGTCCTGTCCTATGCCTTCCGTGGGATGCTGGGTGACAAGAGACTGAAAATGTCGGTAATTGCTTCTCTGGGCCTTGCTTATCCTGAGAAGAAACACAAGCTGTCCTGGAGTCCAGACAGCCTCCCCTTTGCCAGATCACTGTGTCCTGAGTCTGCCTTCTCTCCCCTCTACTCTTCTAAGCCTATTTCTTTCTTTTCTAGGAACTCCAAGCATTTTCCCAGCAGTGAGTAAAAAAAAAAAAAAAAGGTCAGAGCCAGTGCTGAGACCATTTTTGTTGCAAACATTTTTTGTAGTCTTCAGAGGTATAAAAAAATTGGAGGGATAATCGAAGATCAGGTGCATGGCCCCAGTATAATCAAACTTATAAAAGCATTTATGGATTCTTGGCATATAATTCACTAAGCATCTCTGGACTAATGTCTTCTCTTTTAAGCACTGCACTTGGCTTTTCGAAAGTTTTTCTTTTGGGGTATAGTTGTTTAATGATGTCTTACTTTCAGATGATTCTTTTATCCATGGACATGCATCTACTCTTTCAAATTGTTTTCCCATTTAGGTTATTACAGAGTGTTGCGCAGGGTTCCCTGTGGTATACAGTAGGTCCTTGCTGGTTATATATTTTAAATATAGCAGTGTGTATACTAAATGTGTACTTTAGCACAGTGTGCACTTTTAACAAACACATTGAGGTTTAGGGATGTTTAGGGATGAGGAAACTGAGGCTCTGAGAGATAAAGTAATTTGAGGTTTTATTTGCGAGCGGTGGTAGGAGCTGAAAATCTCTATAGAGGTATGTGAGGTTCATGTAATCTGAGCCTACTGGTCTCCCTGACCTCATCCACCAGGAGTCACAGCTTCATTCATTATGCTTCAGCTGCTGTGCCTTACTTAAGTCTCTCCAACTTGCCAAACTGTTGCTGCCTCAGGGCCTTTGTATGTGCCTGGGAAACCATACACCCAGGTGTGAGGCAGCCTTGTCCTTTTCATTCATTCAGATCTCAGTTCAGATGTTACCCAGAGGGACCTTTGACCTCCAAGTTCAAAGGAGCCCCAAGTTCCCAACCACTGTCAGATTCCTCTTATTTTCCCCACAGGACTTCTTCCTCACTGATGGCACCTTGTGTACTTGCCTTGTACTCCTGGGATGTGACTCTGGTCTTGTTTAAGGCAGTAATTCCAGTGCCTAGGACAATGAGTGGAACTGCCCAATACATTTGTTGTTTGTTAAATGACTGGAATACAAACCAGCTTGTCAGATTCTGAGGCCTATACAATACACTCCATAGTCCTAAACCTTTCCCAGCAGTTTTCCAGTTCAGTCACTCATTCGTGTCCGATTCTTTGCGACTGCATGGACTGCAGCACGCCAAGCTTCCCTGTTCATCATCAACTCCCGGAGCTTGCTCAAATTCATGTCCATCGAGTCAGTGATGCCATCCAACCAACTCAACCTCTGTCGTCCCTTTCTCCTCCTGCCTTCGACCTTTCCCAGATTTTCAGCATTTCCCAGCAGTTTTTAGATTAAATCTTAACGCTGCCTTCAAGATGATCACTTCTGGATTCCCAGTTACATCAGAAAGGACAATTAGCACGTGCTTTTAAGCCAGAAATTTTGGATGGGAAATGACGAGTCCCATGGAGATGAAGAGGGTGGGAGAGAAAAGCAGATTTTCACATGTAAAGGACTGCTTCCCTTTGTCCAGTAAAAACGAAAACTGAGTACATATTTCCACAGAAGCAGGAGTGAAGTGTGGGCCGCCCAGAGAGCGATAAGTTGAGTGGAGCAGGGTGACTTGGATTCCTGCTTTGCAGATGTGCTGTTGGTTTGCAAAGAGTTAATGTTAACAGCCCAGGTGGAATTGATTTGGAGATAGACACACGGGCCTTTGATTCAGTCTAGCCTCCAGCTCAGTGTGCTTTCTTCGCTTTGCAAAGTGAGAAGGCAAGCAATGCAGGACGCTGTGGCCTTTAGCTGGCCCTGTCCAGCCTGTGAGCACCTGTGCAGTAGCCACGAGGCTGCTGCTAATCTGAGCCCTGTGAACCCTTAGGGAGGCACCTCACAGCCACTGGTCAGCCTCACCGACTCAGGAGTTGCTTTTATTCCCTGTAAAACACAACAGATGACAGGTTAGGATGAAAGAAATCTAAGTCATTCTTACTTTGGTCATCGGATTGCCTGTTAATCGAGCCCATGAAGGCACTCATGAAAACGCAGGCCATTGGCATATTCTTGTTTACGGCATTCAGGTCTAATACTTGAGCCTGAACAGACTCTCTATTTTTCTATTTTTCTTTTTGGCCACCTGTGCAGCAGGTGGGATCTTAGTTCCCCAACCAGGGATCGAACTTGCGTCCCCTGCAGTGGAAGCATGGAGTCTTAACCACTGGACCACAGCGGAATTCCAAGAGCAAACTTTTTAAACTTTGCCATCATCCAGTATCTGATAGTCTTGGAACCAGTGGTATATAATCTTTATATTCGTCGGTTCTTGACCAAATAAATCATCAGTACTCTTTAAGATCCCCTGGAGAAAGGAATGACAACCCACTCCAGTATTTTTGCCTGGAGAATCCCATGGACGGAGGAGCCTGGCGAGTCGCAGAGTTGGACATGACTGAATGAGTAACATACACGTTAAAAAAAAATTATACCTTTTTTCCCTTTTGTAAGGGACCTAGTACAAGTCACTTAAGTATCTTATTTCCCTAACTAAAATATAGAGATGGAGAGACAATGCTTGCTGTGCATTCAAAGAACTGTAAGTTTGTCTATTTCATCCCACTTTTCATCTCCTCTGTGTGATGCCAAGTGCTGTGGTGGCCTGCCGGCCCAGAGACATCCGGGGTGGAGGGGGAGCGACTGTTTGGGAGGAAAGGTTTTAAGCCTGAGATTGTTTTGTTTTTGTTTTTCACTAAGCAAATCAGTGCCTCTTCTGGAGAACTGGGTGGGAGTTTCTGGGTGTGAGCTAACGGCAGGAAATGACCCTCTCTAAACAAAAGGACTCTTTAAGGCCCATCCTGAGTCTTTGTGTTTCTCGAGGAGGGGTTATGCAGAAAACCAGAGCTAGGAAATTAATCTCTGCTTTTAGCCTTTCTAAGGGGGGAGGGGAGAAAGAAGAAGATTCCTTCCCTGCTCACCCTCCTAAACGTCCAAAGCGCCCGCCAGTACCCACTGTGAGTGCCAGAGACATTTAAGAGCAAGGCAGCTCTTTGGGCCAGTGTGCCTTTATGCCCAGAAGACGCAAAGAAAAACCAGGTTGGGCAGGATTACACCCACCGTGACCTTCAGCTTTAACCTTGGCTTTCAGCTGCCTCTTGAAAAAACCCATCACCAGCAAAATGCAGAATGGGGAAAGAAGAAAGAAATATTTTGTATGATCTATTAGTTGGGGTGCTGAGGTTTGCTAAATAACGTGAACGTCACTCAGTCGTGTCCTACTCTGCGAGTCCATGGATAGTCCATGGAATTCTCCAGGCCAGCATACTGGAGTGGGTAGCCTTTCCCTTCTCCAGGGGATCTTCCCAACCCAGGGATCAAACCCAGGTCTCCCGCATTTCAGGCAGATTTCTTTAGCAGCAGAGCCACTCCCATAAATAAAGGTTTGAATACTGCATTAACCACAGTCTTCATTTTTCTAAATCTTAACAGATAAGAGCCGGTGACTTCTGCCAGTTGATTAACACAAGGCATTTCTAAGCTTTTCTGTGTTAGATGGCAAGCCCATTTGAAGAAATGTCGGGCCTTGCCCCTGCTTTGGCATGCTGCTTCTTTTTAAAGTGCCTGTTCATAGGATTCATGTATCTGTAGGGCTGAGTCCCTCTGCCATTCACCTGAAACTACCATAACATTGTTAATTGGCTATGCTGCTGCTGCTGCTGCTAAGTCGCTTCAGTCGTGTCCAACTCTGTGCGACCCCATAGACGGCAGCCCACCAGGCTCCCCCATCCCTGGGATTCTCCAGGCACAAATTGATCTTGGTGTTAAAAATAAATTATAAAAAATGAGCATTATATCAATATTTATACTGCAGGATTCTGAATTTATATTGCTAGGAAAGTGTTGCTAGTTCTGTCTTATCAAAAATTATTTTGCTTTTACAAATTCTTGCTGACTTGCAGCAATGAACTTCTTCCAGGCACACCACTTTTATTTTTTTTTAAAGGAATATAAATCTTCCCACTAATAATTAGAAACACATATTTTGTTGAAAATGGTTTTGTGGTTTTACTTCATTTTCAGAGTGAAAACGACAAACATCTTCTCCAAAAAACTTCCTTAACTATTTTAGGCTTTATATTGTAACTGTATTTTTAGAAAGGCCTGCCTATGTGTTTGGTGGGTACCATGTGGTGGCGGGGGGAGGAGGGTAGAGAGGTGGATTCTGTCACAGCACCAGAAACTTAACAGAATCGCAGAGATAAGATTAAAGCCAATGCTTGGATCCCAGAATGAAAGGATTGTGTCTGGATGTTACATGTGTTGAAAGACTCTGTATCTCAGATAGGAGTTGAGTGTAGTATCATTGTAAATTCCAAGGTTTACAGGGGAAAACTACTCTTGTTAAATTTTAGTGTCTGATGGATCGGTAGGTTTTCTCATTTTCTTAATAAACTTGAGAGAAAGGTTACTGTTGTAATGTTAGTAATTTACAGATAGGAAAATTACACATTGACTTAGATTCCTTTGGAGGCTTATGGTATACATTTGGCATGTGTTTTTCATTTGCGAAAGATGAGTTATTTTTCAGTTATTATCTGTGTAACATCACTTGTTATTTTTACAAAGATTAAAATACCAGCGATGATCTGCTCTCTGCATTTAAGCACTTATTTAACTACAATGTCTGGCCAGTAGAGTTCTTTACATTGAGAACCATCCTGCATCCATCTTGGGGGTGACTAGGATCAAATTCCCAACCTGCATTTTTTACACAGGTTAGTGTGTGGTTTAGCTGGATTTGGGAATGAAGCATGTCTGATTGTATTGGGTGGAGGAACAGCTTTTTCCGTAGCTCTGTCCACTCGTGCAACTCCTGGTAAACCTTGAAACAAACTGAAAATGTCCTGATCAAGGAATGTTCTTGGATGATCAAAAGGAAGCGTCTTGCCCTCTGCAAGACCGGCATCTGTTGCTGTTTGGTCATAGCGCACCCAGCCTGCTGACTCTGTATCTTAAAAACAAAAACAAAAGCCAGGAGGGAGGGAGCAAAGAACTCAAAAATACACGTGGGGCTTTGGAATATGGTGAGTTTCTGGTTTTGGCAGATGATCATTTGAGAAGTTTTAACCGTTAAGTTGTCCCTTCTCCCTTCCCAAAGCCCCCCGGTTTTAATTAACAATTAACCAGTATGAAAATTGCTCTTTATTACTATTATAAATCATGGGTCATGATTATACAGAAATCCTATTGGTCTGAGCTTATTCTGAACTTCACTATAAAGTGTTATTTCTTTGGTTGTTGTTTAACAAGTCATGTTTCTAAGTCGTTTCTGACTCTGCAACCCCATAGCCTGTACCAAGCCAGGCTTCCCTGTCCATCACTATTTCCCGGAGTTTGCTCAGACTCATGTCCATTGAGTCGGTGATGCCATCCAGCCATCTCATCCCTGTCGTCCCCTTCTCCTTCCACCTTCAATCTTTCCCAGCATCAGGATCTTTTCCAGTGAGTTGGATCTTCACATCTGGTGGCCAAAGGATTGGAGCTTCAGCATCACTCCTTCCAGTGAATATTCAGGGTTGATTTCCTTTAGGATTGCTTAGTTTGATCTCCTTGCAGTTTAAAGGACTCTCAAGAGTCTCCCTCAGCACCACAATTCAAAAGCATCAGTTCTTTGGGGCTCGGTCTTCTTTATGGTCCAACTCTCACCTTCATTCCCAGATGGCACTAGGTGGTAAAGAATCTGCCTGCCAGTACAGGAGACGAGACGTGGGTTTGATCCCTGGGTTGGGAAGATCCCCTGGAGGAGGGCGTGGCGATCCACTCCAGTATTCTTGCCTGGAGAATACCATGGACAGCCTGTTGGGTTACAGTCCACAGGGTCGCAAAGAGTCGGACACGACTGAAACTACTGAGCACTCAGCACTCACACTCATACGTGACTTCCTTATTCACTAATAAAGTCAGTCCCAGGTAAAAGCTTGGGTGCTGCTCACAGCAGGAGACCCAGGCATAGAAATCCAGCAACTTGACCTCAGTCCTCCCACTCATCCCCGTGCGCTCTGAAATCTTGCCACAAAATTTAAAGGTATTGTACTCTCCAAATTGAAACTGCAGTCATATTCCTTGGAAAAGGTATACCGTAAATACATCGCTTCCCACCCCCGGTGAGTTAATTTGCAGCCATACAAATAGGTTTGGGATGAAGAGTAAGCATATTGTTCATTGTATAATCCTGGAGTGGTTTCATTTGTCCGAAGCTGTAGGATGTTAATTCCATTTTTTGTTGTTGTTTTGGTCATCTGTGGCCCCCACTCCTGCAATGGGCCACAGCTTAGCTTCAGAGTACAGCGTAGGTGATCTCCTGAGTTACTGCTGCATATTTTACATCCTTTTATGCACTTAACGTTGCAGTCGTTTCTCCCAACACCAAAATAGCTCCATTGGATTTTAAATTTATCTCGTTTGTTGTATTATTGAGACTACAAAAATGCATAAACCACTTGTTGACTTAATTGGATGACATTGGGTGGGTCCATATTTCTTCATATCTTCTCCCCGCCCCCAAAATAAAATCTTTTATTTTTTTTAAACAGCAAAAAGTTTACTTACATTATCCTTTTTTTCCCTTCTCCTCATTCCAAAAATAAAGGTAAGCAAAAAAAAAAAAGCTATAAAATCTGTTAAATTTTTTTCTTTTTGTTAAAATGTTATAATTCCTTTCTCTACAACTAGTGTTAATATTTTGGTGTATATCTTATTTATATTCTTTTCTGTGTGTATGAGTGTAGACACACTCACTCCCCTCTATTTTTACAAAAGTGAGATCATACCATAGTAGTGTTTAGTTCCATTTGATTTTCTTTTGTCATTTCATTATGAGTATTTCTGCATGCCAGTGGATAACAGTCTGCAGCCCCATCTTTGTTTTTCTTCTCTAAGGTTCTAATTAGTTATCTGTTTTATACATAGGAGTGTATATATGTCAGTCCCAATCTCCCAGTTTATCCCACCTCCCTTTTCCCCCCTCTTGGTGTCCTTATATTTGTTTTCAGCCCTCTCTTTAATTCTTCATACTGTGCCGTGGTAAGGGTGTGCCTTCATGTATTGAACCATTTGTTACTGAGCGATGAGTTTGTTTCCAGCTTTGTGATATAAACTCTATATCCTCCTAGCTAAATCTGTGTGTATACCCTTAGTGATTTCCTTCGCTTAGACCCTTAGAAGTTGTAATTTCTGGGTCAAAGGACTTACATTCCTTTTTTAAGACATTTTGATGTTTATTGCCAAATCTTCTCAAGAAACAATGGTACTAATTTATACTTCCACCAAGAGTATTAGCAGGCCCATTCTCCTGTATCCCCTGCTACTGCAATTTTTAAATCTCTCAAAGGTTGCTTCTTCACCCAATGGCTCAGTGGTAAAGAATCCACCTGCAATGCTGGAGACTCAGGTTCAATCCCTGAGTTGGGAAGATCCCCTGGAGGAAGAAATAGTAACCCCATCTGCAGTTTAATAATAATAGTATTCTCGCCTGGGAAATCCCAAGGACAGGGGAGCCTGGCGTGCTACAGTTCATAGGGTCACAAAGAATCGGACATGACTAAGTGACTGAACACAGCACACACTGATCTGTACAACACCTGGGTGGTGTGTGTGTGTGTGTGTGTGTATATTTTTAGTGTCGATTATTTATTTGGCTGCATGGGTCTTCGTTGCGCCCTACAGGATCCTCCATCTTCGTTGGCAGCATACGAAATCTTTTTAGTTGGAGCGTGTGAGATCTAGTTCCCCAATCGGGGATTCATACCTGGGTCCCCTGCATTGGGAGTGCCACATCCCTATATTGACTTCTTTAACCTCAGTTCAAGACAACCCAGTTGTCTCAGGTACTGCTGTAGGCACTAAAATACTTAGCAGTCCATTTCTGGAACTGTTATTCTTGAGTTCCCTTGAACCCAGTGAGAAGTGTTGATTTTGTGATCCTTGATGTATATTTAGGTCCTTGATGTATATTCTGGCTAAAAATGTAATGACTGGCTGGCAAGACCAGTACTTGATGTGTTCTGTGCGCATGGATAGAATTTCATTGCATTGGTTGCAATATCTAGTAAACCAGTAGCACTGCTGATTAAACTGTATTGTAAGATGCATCCTGATCTCAGAGATGTTACTTGGTGGGGAGATGTCAGAGCCAGTGGATATGTCCTTGTAACTCTCCTTTTCTTGTCTCATGGCTTGAGGTAAGCATAGAGACACATTGGTCAGTCTGACATAAGTTTTGGTGGACAGTTAGCCAGTTACATCCCTGGAAAGAACTTTTATGGACACAGCTAAAACAGTAATGCCTTTCCTTAGGCATAGACCCTCCAGTGGTCCTTTTCCTCCCTTCTAGATTGAGAAGGGGGCCTAGACCTCAGTGTAGATACTGTCATGAGGATTCCTCAGTCTGAACGAGGGACCAGCAGGACTTTCTCGTCTATCCCAGAAGGGGATGTTTTCACCGTGATGCCCATAATGTACCAAGAGCTACATGTGGCTGAGGAGTGGGGCTCAGGTCTCCCCGTGTGGGTTGGGCAGTTACCATTAACCCCAGCCCACAAGGTCTCCTTAATTGTTTCCAGAACATTCCTGCAGAGCACACGCCCTCCACAAAGCCTCCACAGATGTTCTTAGAGTGTGGCTCTAGGAAATGAGCAGATGTAATGGAAACCCCAGTCTTGACTCATTCTGACTGTTCCATATGAATGGAATTTGCATCTCATTTTGCATTTACTCGAACACTATTTCAGGGCAAATTCCCACTGAGGTCATGAAATCCTGAATTTTATGCACGCGACACCTTTCTCAAAGGAACTGGAAGCTCTTTTGCAAAGAAAAACATGCCTTTTCCTTGAGGCCTTGATTGTGGTTGACAGATGGGGAAGGAGTTGGGGGAGAAACCATTGATGAGCGGTGAAAGAGGTACATCTCCCTGGGGTTCTTTCTTCCTTATCACTGGTTCTTGTCTTGGCCATTCAGGTAGGGTGTGGAAGTGCTACAGAGAGTTCTCTTGTCTGCTTGGAAAGACTGTCAGCACAGAAGACAATGGGAAAATACCACTAGTTCCTTTGTAAATTGATGCTATTGTGCAATATAGACCGGCGGCTTAGTAATTCAAAGAGATCAGTGTGGATGAGAGGGAAACAGACTTTTAAGAAAGCGAAAGAAAGTTGGGTCTTCATGAACTGGGAGGATTTAAATAGGTAGAGAGAATTGGGGACTGGAGTGGAGGTTCACCATCATAAAGGGTTTGGGGGTAGGAATGTGGCATATTTCTGTGACAGCGAGGAGCCTTTTCTGGCTGTTCATTTTGAATGAGTGGAGGAGTGATGATGAAGCCTTGAGGGTATTTTAAAGAATTCCTATCAGTTTTCATTGGTTCCCCAACCAGACTTGTCCCATAAGTGACAGGTATAACCAGCTGCAGAACACAGTGCCAACACATAACACCCAGCTTGTCTGCTGGCTCAGAGAGTAGAGAATCCGCCTGCAATGCAATCATCAGTCCCTGAGTTGGGAAGATCCCCTGGAGAAGGAAATGGCAACCCACTCCAGTAATCTTGCCTGGGAAATCTCATGGACAGAGGAGCCTGGGGGGCTACAGTCCATGTGGTCTCAGAGTCAGACATAACTGAGTGACTAGCACTTTCTTCTTCTTTTTTTTAAACATGTATGGCTTGCAAAGCTACCTAGCCATTCAGATTAGCATACTGGAAAAATGAAACAATTTCATCTTTAACTGACTCTTCCCATTCAGCTTCCTCGATGGGGTCATTTACTCCATGAGGGCACTTGTTGCTTTTCGTCTTCTGCAGTAGTGTGGCTGCTAATCAGCCCTGGTGGCCCTCAGCTTTAGAAACTGAATGTATAATTCCCCGGTGGTGTAGTCACTCCACATATATTAAACTCCGAATGTATTAGGCCCTGGTAATAAAACTTAGACAAACTTAGACATTGTCTTGACCTTCCTGGAACTTGCAGTGTAGTGAGGAAGCATATACTAAACAAAAGAACCAGTAAATATAAAATTATAAACAGGTCCAAGTCTCACATGACTATTGGAAAAACCATAGCTTTGACTATATGGAGGTGTTACTTCTCATAAATCAGCTAGCACCTCAAAACATTTGGGGGCTTCTTGGTCAAAGCATCTGACATCTAGGGAAGTACTTTGAAAACTGGAAAGCACTGTCTGCCACCATTTTTTTTTGGTTGTAATTAGTAGGTAGGATCTTGGTTTCCATAGCTGACGTTTAAAGCTCTCAATGATCAGGCTCTTCTTTGCATTTCCAAACTTGGTGTCTGCTGTCTGCCTGTGTGCATTCTCTCTTCTTAACCTTCATCCCTGCATCTAGTCGGGTGATGGTGCCTTTGTTCTTTCTTCTTTAATAACTTTCTCTCTCTTTAGTCATTAAGTCGTGTCTGACTCTTGCGACCGCATGGACTGTATGAAGGTATAATTCACAAACCTTAAAATTCACCCTTCTGAAGTATAGAATTCAGTCCTGGGTTGTTGGGTTTTTTTTTTTTTTTAATATTTATAGAGTTGTGCAACCATCACAGCTCTAATTTTAGAACATATTTTGCTATCCCCTCTCCCTCCCAAAATAAAACCTGTGCTCATCAACCCCTCCTCCCAGCCCTTGGCAACTATACTAACTTTTGTCTTCATGGATTTGCCTATTATGGACATTTTGGACAAATGGAATGGTACAAAATGTGGCCTTTTGTGTCTGACTTCTTTCACTTAGCGTAGTTTGAGATTCATCCATGTTGTAGCATGAATTCATACTTTGTTCCTTTTTAATGCCTGAATAATATTCCGGTTGTCTGTCTATACTGCATTTTGTTGGCAGATTCATTAGTTGATAAGCATTTGAGTTGTTTATCAACTTCTGGGCACCCTGTTCTTAGAAAGTGACGATTCCACCTCCAGGTTCCTGGCCTGCTTTGTTCTGTTCTCTCCATGAATTTTCATCCCCTCCCCACTTCCAGGCTTCTCCTGTGGGCTTTCCGACTTGTTAGCCTGTCTGGCTTCCCCCCATAGAACAATTATGTTAGTCTCTGACTTAGCACCCTGAATATGCTACCTAGTATTTTTACTTCTATCCTTTCATTAACATCTCCATACATTTATTTGGATCTCAGACTCACTTGCTTGTTCAAGACAGTTCATTCAACAAATACAGAGTTGAGGATAAATCAGTGAATAAGGCTAAGAGCCTTACCTTTGTGGGGTCATTAGATTATAGCAGAACTTAGGTGACTTTTTATTTAACTTTTTAAATTAATTTTTATTGGAGTATAGTTGCATTAAAGTGTTTTTACTGTACAGCAAGGTGAATCAGCTGTTTGTACACATACAGTTTTGGATTTCCTTTGTAGGTGGACTTATTAAATACATATATATTTTACTGCTATTCTTTTAGATTTCCACCTGACCACGAGATATCACAGTGTAGATTCTCAGGAAACATTACTTGATAATTATTGCATTGAAATTTTCTTAACTTAAAAATTGAATGAGGCCACTTAATCCTCTCTGAACGGCATAGGCTGCTGTCTTATTTCCTCCTGGGACTGTAATCACAGCTTCGGAGGTGATTCCTGAAGGTGGGAGGATGGGTGTGCCGTGGGCCCTGGGAGACGAGAAACCAGCCTGCAGAGGACAAGCCTCTCATCCTCTGCGCCATGTCTGGAGTCCAGACCCTCGCCCGCATCGTCATCTTTTGCTGGGCTGTTGGAGTCTGAAATCTTCGTTGTTCTAAGGACTGGAATCTGGGGGAGAGAGAGGAGGGCAGGCGGAGTCTGATCGTCACTTACTGTCAGAGTTGAGAAGCTTTCCTCCTCCTTCCAGTTCATGAGGAGGAAAGCGTTTGCTGGGTTCCTGATAAAGCTGAGGCTTGCCGGGCCCTGAGCACGGCGCCCAAGAAGGGCTGCCAGGCCAGGCTGGGAGGGGGCTTTGGGGGAGAGTGGATGCGTATACACGTGTGGCTGAGCCCCTTGGCTGTCCACCGGAAACCATCCCAGCATTGTTGTGGTTTTGTTTCTTTGGCTGTGCTGGGTCATAGCTGCAGCGTGTGGGATCGAGTTCCCTGACTGAGGTTCGAAGCCGGGTCCCCTGCATTGGGAACTCAGAGTCTTAACCACTGGACCACCAGGGAAGTCCCTCACAATGTTATTAATCAGCTCTTCTCCAATTGAAAATAAAAAGTTTTTTAAAGAAACAGCCTGCCAGCTCCTCACTCAATGCGCCTTAGTTACCTGTGAGGTCAGGTGTCTGGCTTGCCCATCCTCTTTTGGAAATGGTGGTAGAATGGTTAGCCCAGATCCCTGTGAGGATTCAAGAGTTAACATTTGTAGAGGCCTCTGGAAATGTTAAGTGCCTGGTGTTCTTATCTCCTTTCTGGGCATAGTTGCCTTATAAGGCTGTCCACTGGGCCGAGGGACCTCTGCTGGGGAGCTGGGCCAGCCCGTGAGGCTTGATGACTGTGGCAGGCTGTGACAGTTTTCCCAGAATGGGCTCCGATTTCTTATTTTAATACTGGTGATACCACTTTTTCCCCCCCCCCTAATTGTTAGTGTCAGCCTCACAAACACTTTACCCTCAGCTTTATTGCATCTATTTTTAGCCCCTCATCTCTGATTCTTTCCCTGTGAAAACCAAGTATAGTAAAATCCATTTGAACAAAATAACCCAGTCAAAGTTTTTAAATTTTCTTTTTTTGGAAAGGAAGACTACTCATCCCAAGACGTATTTTGAAGTAAATGAATTCCTTTTTTTTTTGTTTTTTTAAAGCTGTATTTAAAAAAAGAAATAGCAGATATGACTTTCCCATAGCACTCCTAAAATAATCGATCAAAACGCACAGATACTCAGTCTAGAGGACTACAAACTTTGGTTCATTTTTCTTTTGTGGAACAGACTGCTTTTCAAATAGCAGTATGTAAACATGGAAACTTAGTGTTTGAGAGCCGGTTTTAAAGGTCTTCCTTCATACTCTGGCCATTTACTCTTGACATGTCCGTTTATGCTTATCAGAACTTTTTGGAGCTTGACGGCACCCAGGAAGTGGGTTCAACACCCTCCTCTGAGCAGTGAGTCAGCTGAAGCCCAAGGTTGGGCTTGGAGCCCATTCCGTTTGTAAGACCGTGCTATTCTAACTGACCCCTGTGTCTCTTTCTGGGTCCCTTGATGTCAAGCAGAATGATTCCTCTATTTTGACTTGGTTACTTTATAAAGTAGAGGGGATGACAGCTACTCTCAGCCTACTCCAGGAAAGGCGCTATCAAGGCGAATGGTCTAAATAGTTCAAAATGTTATTTTGGGATCTAAAGACAGGGATTAGAAGGTTAGAATATTATTTCTTAGATCCTCGTTGATCTCTCGAAGTATTGAAACCTTGGTTCAAACCTGGCTTCCTTTTTTTTTTTCATTGAAAGTATCATCAGAACAACAGGTATTGTGGGGAACTTCCCTGGTGATCCAGTAGTTAAGACTCTGAGCTTTATATGCAGGGGGCATGGGTTTGATCCCTAGTCAGGGAACTAAAATCCTACATGCTGCATGGCATGAACAACAAAAAAAAAGAAAAGAAAAATTAAAAAGCTAATTTAAAAAGAACAGATATTGTCATTGGTAACTGTCTATGCCAGCTTAGTAGGTTATCATCATTTTCGTTAATGATACACTTCTGCTTTCCAGGGCAGTACCTTGTGAGTAAACCTAAGTCCTATTTAGAGACAATAGGCAAATATTTTTGGTGAGCCTTGTACCTCCTGTATCTGTGTGAATGTTTCCAGGCAATCTTGTTTATAAGAAATGGTGCAGAGTTGGGGAACTTTGGCCTTAGTAGTGGTGGGAAGCGGGACACAGTAGGCTGGGTCTGTTGCTGGTTAGCTCATTTGATGAGAACAGTGTGCTCATGACCCCAAGGTCAGTGGACCATCTGTGCGTAGGCCAGCCAGCTCTGCTCTGCTGGGATTCCAGGAGGCTGGGCCATGTGTGTCACTGGTCACGAAGCTGGAGCAGAGAGATCACCAGACCCAGAGAACGAATTCAAAACACATGCCCTAAGGATAGAAGACTATTTGTGGCTCTTTAATTTATGAGTCTATCATAACAGTTAGACATTTTACACAGTTAAAGTTTTTAGAGGAATAACAAAATACATCACTATCAAGGATCCTAGGAAAAAACAGAAAAGCATAAGGAAGGAAATAAAAAAAAATCACTTATCCCACTACTGACAGATTTTATATTTTGGGTTTTTCTCATTCTTGACACTATCCTTGACTTTCATGATACCATGGACTTCCACTCTCCCCGCTTTCCCCCGCTGCTTTAACCTTACTCCTTTTCATCTTTTTTCCTTGGTTTGGTTCTTAAGTGATAATACCCCTTAGCCCTCTGTTCTGTGTCTTCATTTCTCATTATCCTCCTCTTCATGGATGATGTCCTTAGGCCAGACTTAAGGGAGGCCTGGTGTGCTGTGATTCATGGGGTCGCAAAGAGTCAGACACGACTGAGTGACTGAACTGAACTGAACTGAAAGTATCCGAGTGTCCACACCACCTCCAGCTGAATGGCTCCCGTACACCTTAAACTTACCATGACCAGTAACTGATTTCATTATCCACACCGCCCCGAACCTGCTCCCCTGTATTCTGCGTCTGAGCCACCCTTTACCTGGGTGCCCTCTTTTTCCTCCCCGCTCTTGCAGTCCAGCCATTCATCCTCCCATATGTCTCTCCAGCATGTTGACTTCTCTCCATCTTCCCTGCTGCTATCAGGAGGGCCACTGCCAAAGCTTTCTGCACTTCTGTGCCAGCTTTTGAAACACCTTTCTGTCTCTAGTGTTGCCTCGCCACGGTCCTTGATCTTTAGGACAGCCGGGGTTACCTTTCAGAAATTGGAAATATACTCTGCTGTTCTGCTTAAAACCTTTGACTGCATCTCTCGCTAGGTAGCCTCACCTGCGACACCGTCTCCCGCTGATTCTGCTTTTAATCATACTGGACTTCATTCACTTCTCTAGTAGCGCACCGTCTCATTCATTTATTCAGGAAGCATTTTTATTGAATATCTACCATGGCAGATGCTGTTATAGGTTCTGGGAACATGCTCCAAGGAGAATGAGGGAAGGGGTCAGGATACCCCTGGGGGAGGGCTCCCCTGAATGGCTGTAGGAGCTCTGTTTTGGGGGAAAACCTGGGCCAGAACCATGCAGGTCACTGTTTTCTGTGTTAGATGGCAATGCTTGTACCTTCATTCTGTGCCTAGCACAGTGCTTTGGACGCAGGAGGCACGCAGAGTATTTCAGCTTGCATTTCTGCAGGACTTTGAAGGATGACTCCTTGGAAGAACTGTATGAGAAGCACATTGTACAGAGGCAGGGACATCTGATTTCTTCATCAAAAATTAAGTGTCTGAGGTTTGGCAGTGTGGTTTTGTGTTAGTTTTATACTTAAAATGAGTGCGGATAGGGCTGAATTTTCGTATAATACAGTAATTCCTTTTTGTAACATTCCAAATCATGTTACGTTGCAATGTGGGATTTTCAGAGTTGGGAAATGCCTGTGGAGCCAGGTTATAGAGTGCTGTTTCTGGATATACTAGTGACTTACGACTTGAAACAGTGGCATATATAGTAGCCATGTCCCCTGCTTCATCTTGGGTTTGTTTCGCATCATCCTGGACAAATAAACTAAACAAAATGATAAAGGGTAGAAAAGGCCCTGCATTAGTGAAGTCAGTGTTTGTATAAATGTTAATCCTTAGGAAATACAGTGTTCTTCAGTCCTACAGATCCATTCTTTGACCCTCATTCTACTGCCTTCATGTTTTTTCATATATGTTTTCCTTTTTGTGGGAGAAGCTTGTGCGTCAAAAGGACAGACACATCTTTTTGCCTAATCTCAGAATACAGTAAAACCTTTTGATAGTGTTTGTGATCTCTGAAAAGTTTGTTAAAATGTTCAGATGATTTACTTTCATATAGAAACAGAGCAGAACAGATCACATTGATTGGATACTTAAGCGTTTACAGAATGTTTGCAGTCATTGGATGCGTTCTGTTTTCTTTCTCAACTGTCTCCACTTCTCAGGGACTTTTCCTACCCAGTACCAGAGAACTGATACTAATCTGTGATTGAAATAAACATGGAGACTCCTCAGAAAACCTGTTTTTCATAAACTTAGAGAGCTGCAAAGGACCATAAACACGATAGCTCATTTTTCCATTGTTAATATAATGTACAAAGTAATAAGACGTGATTTTTGTATGTCAAAATACAGATGTACATGCAGCAAAAAAATGTAATTTCCCCCTCAACCTCCCACCCTATCCTGTACCAAAAATGTAATCACGGTTAATGATATAATATGCATCTTTCTTTGCACTTAGATGCAGATAAAAATGTCTTCTTACATGCAGTACATATGATTTGGTCCCACTTTTTATTTTAACTTGACAATAAATCTTAGATCTTGTATCAGAATGTATAGCCTTACTTCATTCTTTTTAATAGTTATATAGTATCTGTTGTATAGATGTATACTAATATATTTTACTACTTCCTGCTGACATTCAAGTTATTTTTCAGTAGCTTTGCTATTACTAATGCTATTGCAGGAAGCATCTTTTATGTATACATCTTTGGACAGGAGTGTGCTGGTATTTCTAACAGTAATAGAGCTGCATTTTATGCATTTAACTTATTAGAACTCAACCATAATATGCTCTTATGTAATTAAAGATGTAAAATTTTATTTTGCCTACATGTTCTTTATGATGTATGTACTTCAGTAAATAAGTTTATATTTATGTGTATTATGCATATTTAAATTAGTAGGTTACATACACTTGGACAACTTGAAGGATATTTAAGGATCTAAAAAATTATTTTTTACCATATGTCATTTTAAAATTTACTCTTTAACTCTGGAACATGAGTATAATGTAAAGATTACTAGAATTGGATTTTTCTGGATGAAAAGGTTATATGCATTTAATTTTTTGATAATACTGAATTTTTCTCTAAAAAAACTCATTAATATGCAGTTCCATCTAGTGTTCATTTCTTCACCTCCTTTTTAACATCAGATGTTATCTTTCTTTGCAGTCTTTGGCTGGGAAAAAGGCATTTCATCACTTTAATTTGTATTTTCATTAATGAAGTTGAACATTTTCATATGTTCACTGGTTTTCTGCTTTTAAACAACTTGGTTAGTAGTCCTCTCTTATCCAAGGTTTTGCTTCTGTGGTTTGTTACTCACAGTCAACTGTAGACCCAACATATTAAATGGAAAATTCCCGAAATAAACAACTCATGAGTTTTAAATCTCATGCTGTTTTGAGTAGTGTGATGAAGTCTTGTGCCATCCCACTCTGTCCCACCCAGAGTGTGAATCGTCCCTTTGTCCAGTGTATTCAACTTGGGCATGTACCTACCAGTTAGGATGGGAAGAAGCATATGTAGACTGTGGGTTTCAGGCGTCCACTCGAGTCTTAGAATATATCCTCCACAAATAAAATGGTGGCTCAGACAGTAAAGAATCGGCCTGCCATGCAGGAGACCTGGGTTTGATCCCTGGTTCAGGAAGATCCCCTGGAGAAGGAAATGGCAACCACTCCAGTATTCTTGCCTGGGAAATCCTATGCACAGAGGAGCCTGGGGGGCTACAGTTTATGGGGTCACAAAGAGTCGGACACGACTGAGCGACTAACACTTTGACTGTATTTATGTTCTGTTCTATTAAGTTATTGATTTCTAGGCTCTCTTTATATATCATAAACATTGTTTATGTACTTTCTAAAATATTTTGGAAATATTTCCCCTAGTTTTTTGCTTGTCTTTTAAGAATAGGTCAAGGTGTGATTGTTTGCCTAGAAAATCCGGAATTATCAGTTGAAAAGGAAAAAAAGCTAGAATAATAAACTTAAGTAAGGTGGCCAAACAGGATAAGCACAAGATCACAACGCTTTTTTTTTTTTTTAAACCTACCAGCATAGGAAAGCAGTATTAAATAATTAGAAATTTTAAGAGATACATTTTTGGCAGCAGTAAAACAAACTTGAAAGAACAACCTGAAGAATACTGTATTGTAAAGAACATAAAAGACCTGAATAAATGGAGACAGAAACTATATTCCTGGATGTATATTGTAATGTTGCCAGTTTCCTCCAGATTAATTTATAAATTCCAATAAAAATTTCAAAGTAATTTTAAAAGAATTTGATAAACTAGTTCTAAAGTTCATTTGGGCTTAAAGATGTAAAGACAGCCAAGAAAATTTTGAAAAAGACGAACTATGAAGGGGGACTTTCCTCACCAGATAGCAAAATCCATTTCAAAATGTTTTTTAAAAAAATTTTATATAGTGCAGCATTTGAAACAGACAAATCACTAATTGAGGACAGTGAAGTCCAGAAAGGTGAAATGAGCAGCTGAAGGTCATAGAGCTTGATAATGTCATTTTTCATGAAGTAGAAAAATATTTCTCAGTTTCTGAACGGATGGCATGCCATTCTAACTTTGAGCAAAACTCCATTTGGGGATTTCTGGTTTCGTCATCTGAAAGAGTATTTTAGGAAAAGTATGCATTATAGAGAATCAACTTGTAGAACGTTCACAAAGCTTATGAATAGAGTTTAGAAAAGATGCTTGTTCGCGTCAGCCAAGCTCACATGTGTTTTGTGTTGTGGTGTGTTTCCTGGTGGAGGTGACTCAGTAGTTCAGAGGTGCAGGGCTGGAAGGTGAGCGTTCTGGGATGTATCTAGGAACAGGAAGTAGGAATAGTTTAGAAGTTTGGAATCAATTGACAGGTTGGTTAGTATTTTCTTGATATTGAGTTAAAAGTTTCAAATATTGATCTGTTGCAATTCATGAGAATGGCCAATTTTATTTCCCATTGATTTCCCCCTTATGCTTTAAATGTGTGCTGTGCTGTAAAAATAAAAGGTGCATGGATGGGAAAGGGGTGTGGAGAATTTGTAGTGACTTGTATGAAAATTTGGCACAGTTTCCCCCCCTCTGCTTTTTTTTTTTTTTTTTGACTGTGGCTGGTCAGCTGCAGAATGTTCTGTTTAAGGAACTGATAGCATCTTGGGTGGAGCTAGGAGCAGAATCATGTCTAATCACATACTTACCAACTTCCTGGCACTAAGAAAATTATCACCAGGCAGCAGCTACTGGGCTCATGTAACTTTAGTTCTGGACAGGCACATCTGAACTAAATCATTTTTGAAGTAAAATTTTTTTTGAGCAAATGTAGGCATTACTTGGCTTCCTCTTTCTGGGGATGTTTTCTTGCATCCTCTACAGTGTTTTTGTTGTTGGTGCGTGTACATATGTCTTTCCCATTAAAAAATGCGTTAAAGTACAAATGTCATATCTGAGTACTATGTTAGTACTCTTTAATTTGAAAGTACAGTATCACATAGATGATTCTTTAGACGATTTCTATGTAAATCTATGTACCTACTATTGCAGTACCCTCAGGTCGCTTGTGGAAAGTGACTTTTCGCTAGGTGGAAAGTATTAAACGGAGGTTGAAAGTGTTGAAAATGTTAGTTGCTCAGTCGTGTCTGACTCTTTGAGACCCCATGGACTGTAGCCCCCCAGGCTTCTCTGTCTGTGGAATTCTCTAGTCAAGAATACTGGAGTGGGTTGCGATGCCCTCCTCCAGGGGATCTTCCTGACCCAGAAATCAAACCCACATCTCATGCGTTATAGGCAGATTCTTTACTGTCTGTGCTAGACGGAGGTTAGAAAAGTTTAATTGCTGTAACAGATAAAAATAATCGCTGGCAGGGTATTGAGGAAAGCTTGTCAGAAGCAGTAGCGTTTGGGCAGGGATGTGTTGGATTATTGACTGTTATTTTATACACAAACCTGGGTTTTGTTTAGGCATGAGAGTCCCATGGCACTTCCTTTTGTAGGAACTTAATGTACAAGAGACGGAGAAGGCAATGGCAAGCCACTCCAGTACTCTTGCCTAGAAAATCCCATGGATGGAGGAGCCTGGTAGGCTGCAGTCCGTGGGGTCACTAAGGGTCGGACACGACTGAGCGACTTCACTTTCACTTTTCACTTTCTACTTTCCACTGTCACACATTGGAGAAGGAAATGGCAACCCACTCTGGTGTTCTTGCCTGGAGAATCCCAGGGACAGGGGAGCCTGGTGGGCTTCCGTCTATGTGGTCACACAGAGTCGGACACGACTGAAGTGACTTAGCAGCAGCAGCAGCAATGTACAAGAGAAACCCAAATGTGTCTTTCTGAACAAAGTTAGACATATGAGGGTAGATTTTGAAATCCTTCTACTTGGGCTCATTGCCACTGTGTTCTCTTATGTAGCCTAATACACAAGAAGTTGCAGAACAAATATGTAAAAAAATTAAAAAATAAAAAAGCCCCTTCTTAAAATGGAAAGATCACATTCTTCATGGTATTGAATGGATGTGTATTCATTTTCAGTTACCATTTGTCCACTCTTTATGCTAGAGGAACTCATCAAACAGGAATCTTACTGTCTGCATTAAGTGCCTTTCCAATTTAGTTTGTTTTGAAGAGGTCATGTGTCCGTTGATCCCCACTATCTAAATTAGGGTTGAGGGGGACTTCCCTCACGGTCCGCTGGTTAAGATACTCTCTTCTAATACCGGGGAGCTGTGAGTTTGATCCCTGGTTGGGGAGCCTTAGCTCCCATATGCCTCCTGGCCAGAAAACCAAACCATAAAAGAAAAGTAATATTGTAACAAATTCAATAAAGACTTTAAACAATGGTCCATATTAAAAAAAAAAAAAAACCAACAATGGAAAGCAGGGTTGAGAAGCAGGACCTGCCCCAAAGACTGAAGCAGCTGAAATAGGTATATATTATAAAGTCCACACCCTCGTCCTTCATGGCTGTGTTCATAGCAGAGCTGTTCAACCTCACTTCTGGCCTCTTTGCTCTTGAACAGCATCGCCATGGGTTTAGCTCTCTGGTGTCCCTACCTAGCCCTCCCAACTTTCTGCCCACCAGTTTCTTACCAGGGCTTTTAAAATTCTTACCCGGACTAGACATCCAGACGCTCAGACATCTGTACTGTGTGTCCCTTATCTCTCTGTTCCGTGTTTCCGTCACCTTGCGGGTATTTATAGGTCGCCAGTTCTGCTTTTGTTGGAAGCCCTGGTGGCAGGGCTTGGCACCTCTTTCCTCTTTGTGTACGTGGGGTCTGGTTGCCCAGCTACCTTGGAGGGAGAGTGAGGAAGGGTCTAGAAAGGGAAGCCTGGAGTCTGGGTTAGACTCTGACTCTCCTTGTTCTCCAGGGTGGGCAGAGCGCCAAGGGCCCAGGGAAGTGGCTGGGGAAGTGGCCAGTTCCCTTCCGTTTCTTCTTTATGGTCTTTCCCTCTTTTTCTTCTCTTACTAGTTCTTCATCTCTGCTTCTATCTCAGATCCACTGGTGCTCATCGGGACCCAAGAATCTGCAGAGTCGATCGGGTTGTGGGGACGGTGGGTGGGAACTTGCTGAAAGAATAAGATTTAACTTTTCCGTGAGCAGACTCAGGGATTAGTTGAGAAGAAAGTTTTCGGGATGGTGGAGAGTTTTACTCTAGGTCTGTGTTCAGAAAATTTAGATGACCTTTCAACGTCTTCAGAGTGCCTTGAGATTTGGCACACCAGTGTAGGTTTGAATCGTGGTCTCCTCTGCTGGCACTGTCAGTTAATAGCTGTGTTACTTTGGGCAAGTTACTTGATTTCTCTGAGGCTCTGTCTTCCTGTGTAAATTGCCAATCCCAAAATCTACCGCATAGGAGGCTGCATATAGGCTTCCCTGGTGGCTCAGATGGTAAAGAGTGTGCCTGTGATGAGGGAAACATGGGTTTGATCCCTGGGTCGGGAAGATCCCCTGGAGAAGGGAATGACAACCCACTCCAGTCTTCTTACCTGGAGAATTCCATGGACAGAGGAGCCTGGTGGGTTATGGTCCATGGAGTCTCAAAGAATCTGACATGACTGAGCAATTAACATAGGGTTGGAGAAGGCAATGACAAGCCACTCCAGTACTCTTGTCTAGAAAATCCCATGGATGGAAGAGCCTGGTAGGCTGCAGTCCGTGGGGTCGCTGAGGGTCGGACACGACTAAGCGACTTCACTTTCACTTTTCACTTTCCACTTTCACACATTGGAGAAGGAAATGGCAACCCCTCCAGTGTTCTTGCCTGGAGAATCCCAGGGACAGGGGAGCCTGGTGGGCTTCCGTCTATGGGGTCACACAGAGTCGGACACGACTGAAGTGACTTAGCAGCAGCAGCATACAGATTAAAGCAATAGCAATAGAGAGTATGCCTCCTTGGATTGTAAATATGTGTTCTAAAGTACAAAGCTACCATTATTATTATTACTTTTATTGTTATTTATTTGGAAGGGAGTTATCATGGAGAAATGGAGGAGGACAGGTTATGGAGAAATCAGCCAATAAGCCTGCTTTTTGTGACATAGAACATTTAATTATAAATCACTGACTTCAGGGGACTTTCCTGATGGTCCAGTGGCTAAGACTCCATGCTCCCAGTGTAGGGGGCCTGAGTTTGATCCCTGGTCAGGGTGGACTCCACATACCACAACACAGACCTGGCACAGCCAAAGAAGTAAATACTAAACGCGTTTTTTAAAGAAAATAAAATCACTCTAGGCGCAGTTATGTCAGCTTCATAACTAGGTTCATAATGTGTTTTGCCTGCTAGCTAGGTGAGCTTTAACCTTCCTAAAACGGTAGTTTCTTCATCTGCTTTTAAGAAAATGGTAATATCTACTTCATGGAACTGTAAAGTAACCTTGTATGTAAAACATGTGGCAGAGTGTCTGACTCAGAGCTTGACCTAAAGGATCCTATTTTTAATTCTTAGTAAACTTTAAGGTAAAAGAACAATAAATTCTACAGTTACAATTGTATCAGCGTACTCTCTGTTCCTGGAAACATGGCTGTTTCCAAAATTTTTGACGCTCCTGCTTTATTTTCCTGGAGAAAATATACATACTCAACAATAGCATGAACCCATTATTAAGGGACACTACTCCATAAAACCTTTTTTAAATTTTTTGGCCATATCACGTGGCATGTGTAATCTCAGTTTCCTGACCAAGGATCGAACCCATGTCCTCTGCATTGAAAGCTTGGAGTCTCAACCACTGGACCACCAGGGAAGTCCCTACACTGTTCCACTATTACTTGGGTAGAAATTTGTCTTCGTTCAAGTTAAGCCTAGCTCTTCAGTGTATTGCAGTGGATATAAGCATGAATACTACTCTCAGCGTTCTCTGCTCCCGTGATATAAAGATGTATATGTAGAACAAATTTTTTTTTACCACCAACATTTAGCATAGTGAATAACACGTGGTAGTAGCTCAATAAATCTTTAATTTGGTTGGATTTTCTGAGTTTTAAATGTTTTTCTTCTTAAAAATATCTTTTGTTTCATGGAGAGCTATAGTATTTGCACTGGTAGTGGTTATCTTGGTGCTTTGTTTCACACTGAACAGGAGACATATTACCCTGGATATTGGCATTTTACTGAACATGACTTTTCTTTCTCAGTGTTGTTGAAACAGCTCGTTTCCTTAACCAAGGAATTTTGGTGAGATTTTGCGTATGTGTCAAACACTAGCTTCCAGACACTGCTCTAAACATCTTACGAGCCTTACCTTACTGACTTCTCACAACAATCCTATGAGGAGCTAAAACCATGATCCCCATTTCATACTTGAAGAAAGCACAGAGAGGGCAGGTAACTTGCCGGAGCTCACACAGCTCTGTGATCAGGCTGGCAGTGAACTTGGACCACCGCTCTGCCTTTTGCTGCTGTGCATGCTGCATGCCCAAAGGCTCGTCTGTGTTTTTCATGAAAAGTTGCTTCTAATCCCTTGGCTTTATGCAGCAAAGAAATAGAACAGAAATAGAAAAGATGCTGACAACAGAGGAATTGTGATGTGTTGCAATGCTGGTGTTGTGATGTAAGATGTGATGCTGATGACATGCTGGGTTAGCAGTGTTCACATTCCACCAGGGGACCCAGTCGCCAATCTGCATATAAGCTTTCTTGTGTTCAGACTCTTTGGTGATTATTATTCTTCAGAGGGCAGTCATCCTTTTAATCTTGTGGTAGAAAATTAAGAGTGAGCCTCACTGAGGTATGGTTTATTTTTAAGTTTTCTTTTAAATATTAGTTTCGAGAAGTTAATTAAGTAACCAGTCTGTGAATCTAGCGTCTTGGATTTCCTCCGTGTCTTCACCATTTAGAGGGCAGGTTTTCTTAGATTCCAAATTGGTGAGTTTTATGCCTTATCAGTCAATCATGAACATTTGGGGTCCTGAATAGGTGGCCGGCTTGCATAATATGACCTGAGTAAAACTATCTCAGATCTTAAAGGCCTTTTGAACAGAGCCTTAAGCTAACGTGTTTGTCAGCATTTCAAGTAAAGCTCAAGAGGCACGGATACTTTCTCATTTTGCTTGCACTGTTTTTTTTTCTTTTAACTTATTATATCTTAGGGTTGCCCCTGCTGTTACAGGGAGGTCTGGTCTGCTTGAAAGCAGTGATTGTTGCTTTGGGGGGGTCATTGATCCCTTTGAGAATCTGGCGAAACCTGTGGATTTTCTCCCTAGAAAACACACACACAGTTTTGTTCATAACCCCCTAAGGGCCCCAGACCTAGACTTTAGAGTTTATGGAAATCCATCATGGGAGACAAAACCCTCCCCTTCTGTGTGCCATCTTCTGCCTGCCTGGCTCTAAAAATTTCAGCTAACTGGTTGGTCTATCACACTTACATTCTTGCTTGCACCCCAGGACTATTTGACTCTGGGGAAGTGTTATCTCAGAAGGGAAGAAAAGATATTCCTTTAAACTCCACCAGGTATTACCCCTGTAGGACAGAGCTCCCCAACCTCCGGGATCTAATGCCTGATGATCGGAGATGGAGCTGATGTAATAATAATAGTAGAAATAAAGTGCACAACAAATACAATGCACTTGAATCATCCCAGAACCATCCCCCTACCCTGATTCATGGGAAAATTGTCTTCCAAGCAAGTGGTCCCTAGTGCCGAAAAGGTTGGGGACCGTTGCTGTAGGAGACAGCTGTCAGTGGGCCCTTTCCTAGCCACCATTAGTCAGGTAGGATGAGTCAGAAAGGGGTCCAGTGAGCGAGCCTGGAAACTCCCTGTCCCTGGCCTGCCTTCTCTCCCCTCCTGCCCCACTGGATTCCGTGGGTTCGCTCACCTTTATGTACCTTGGCACATGCTGTTCTCCACCTGGAATGCCCTTCCATTCTTCCTGCTCCCCAGGAATGCGTGCTCATCTTTCAATACCCAGCTCAAATGGAAGCCTGGCTGAACTCCCAGGCAGCCTGTCTCTCTCCCTTTGCTCTGTTGCCACAGCAATGTTTAAAGGCCTGGGTTACAGCGCACATACTGTGTTGTAATTATTTCTTAAAAGTTTGGCAGGCTCCACCACCTGTAAACCAAGCACTCGCCTTAATTACCTTGATCACTCGGAACGGTGTCGGATGCTTGGTAGGTTTGCCATCCAGCGTTTAGACAGGTAGGCCACGGGGTCAGGAAGGGGGAGTGCAGATTCTGCCTTCACGACCTTGAGAGGAAATGACTTCTGTCTGCCTCTGTTTTCTCATCTGTAGGCTTCTGGGGGCAGGTGGATGCCGGTTCTGTCTGGTAAACTAGTCAGTAAGTGCTAACCATCATGATTAATCATAATATTAAACAGTTATATTATTGAGTGAAAAACTCTTAAGTAATCCAGCTGTAATTGGAGGTAACAGTGTTTAAAGAAATTTAGCCAATGCTGTACTGTCCAACCTAGCATTTATAGGACACCCCAAGAGGCTTGGTAGGACACCCTACTTTCAGCCTAGTATCCGTGTCCGCATTAGTATTAACTGTGATCTACGTGAGGGCTTTAAAACAGAAGTAGGTATGTACTGTGGGAGACTTAAAAGAATAAATGTATGGTTACCAGAGAGAAGGGGCAGGGGAGATAGATAGGGAGTTTGGAATTGACACGTATACATGACCACATTTAAAATAAATAACCAACCAGGACCTACTGTATATAGCACAGGGAACTCAGCTCAGTATTCTCAAATAACCGAAATGGGAAAAGACTTTGAAAAAGAATGGATATTTCTGTGGATATAACTGAATCACTTTGCTGTACACTTGTAGCTAACATACCACTATTAAGTAGCCATGCTCCAATATAAAATAAAAAATTAAAAAAAAATAGGTACTGTGGGAATGTAAGACTTCCTTTTTTTCCCCTAAAGAAAATGCACACTGTTTTAAGGTATAGTTTAAATGTGTTCACAACCTTGTGTTTTTCACATCACTTTCAGAGCATCGCTAGCAAGCTTTGGGAAATGGAACGGGTCACCACCGTGTGTAGCCCCACCAGTAACATTCGGCCCTGTGGGAATCCCTAAGAAACACTTAATCACAAAAGCATTTGCTTCTGCTTCTAAGACAAGTCAAAGGTGGTGAGAAGAAAACATCTTCGAAGTTTTTTCCTGTGTGTGTTTTGTTTGTAGGCAAGCTCGAGACATCCTGCTAAAGTCATAAATGTCATAATCCTGTTTTAGAACTGGAAGGAGCGTCTTTTCTCCTTTTTCAGATATGGAAACCAAGGTCCAAAGAGTGGCTTGATTTGCCATGTAACGTTACGTCTGAAGGTGGGATGGTTCTATACCACCAGTCTTCACGGGAGCCACATGGATGGCCGTGTGGCTGGCTCCGGGCAAGAGGGTGAGGGAGAGCCCGTGGTCTCTGTGCAGGACGAGAGCATCTGCCTTCCAGCACGCAGATTGCTTCTAGAAAGCCTTCCTGGACTCCCCAGGCAGTATCTCCTTTATGCTTGCAAAACTAACTTATGTCTAAATTAAAAGCCGTGAAATCCAGACCTCCTGGAAGGGTATTTACTTTTCCCTTTTAAAAAAGTAAAACAGTTAAGCTAATGACAGTGTTGGAAGCCTTAACTACATCATTCAGTGACCAATAGCTATCTCTTCCAGTTTTTGTAGGGAAATATAAAAAAGTCTAGAATCTTATTTTTCAGTCAAAGTTCAATCAATTGTAGTAGGTCTCAATACATTCTTTATCAAGAATTTTTTTTTTTTTTTTTGCGGGGGGGAAGTCCTTAGGTCACCCAGCAAGATCCCTGTTGTCAATTTCTTTATTTTTAATTGGAGGATGATTGCTTTACAGTGCTGTGTTGGTTTCTGCTGTACAACGTGGCACTTAGTCACATACACACACACACACACACACACACACCCCCTCCTCCTTGAGCCATCTTCCCCCCTTTCATCAGTTTCTTGCTTTTCTTTTTCATGTTTTGGCTTCTTGGTGTCTACATAGCTTATAAGTGCAGCAGCCCAATAAATGGTACTATTATCTCCAGATTTCCATGCTTTTAAAAAAAAGGTAAATACTTGCTATTGTCTCCTTTTTCAAAGTGTGGGTCAATTTGTGAATTTTAAACTATTTTTCATATGAAAGAAGGGAAGGAGAAGGTGCTCTAGAAGTAATTAAATGCTGCTGCTAAGTCACTTCAGTCGTGTCTGACTCTGTGTGACCCCATAGATGGAAGCCCACCAGGCTGCCCCACCCCTGGGATTCTCCAGGCAAGAACACGAGTGGGTTGCCATTTCCTTCTCCAAAGTGTGAAAGTGAAAAGTGAAAGTGAAGTCGCTCAGTCGTGTCCAACTCTTAGCGACCCCACGGACTGCAGCCTACCAGGCTCCTCCATCCATGGGATTTTCTAGGCAAGAGTACTGGAGTGCCTTGCCATTGCCTTCTCCGAATTAAATGCTAGTGGTTTATAAATTAAATTCCTGAGCCCTAGTAACTTGATTCACAGAAGGTTCCTTTTGTTGTAACTGTGTGGTTATATAATCTACACTTAGCAAATTTTGCAAGTGTGAAATCTCACAATTCCATTTGCCACTGTTGGCAGCACAGGAGAGAACCATAATACTTGTTCTAAACTTGTAGTATTTCTCTAAGAAACAACAAGTTTCATGTCTTGATTCTCTGCTTCATGTAGAATCAGGATATTTGAGGGGTGAAAGCAAAGAAGAGACTTCATCATGCATATCCCTGAAATGTACTTTTTGGACACGTTTTTCAGAATCTGATAAAGAGCCAATCTTCTAGTGAGTTGTTGAATAACTTTAATCCATTCCTCCACTGTATGTTACAAAGTAAATAGCATGTCAAAGAACAGAAATGCAATAACAACAGCATTTTAAAAATTAGTGGTATTGAAGTGTTATATGGAGAAACCAGTGTTTGGAGTTCCTGGTAGCTATCTCAGTTACTGATTGGAAAAAGTGGCATAATCGTGCAATAATCCTTTTATATGTGTTTGAGAGTTTATGGGTAGCTTTGAGAGACATGTACTAACACTCTTCATTATTTTTTATGGGATACTTGGCTTTTTATTTTTTATTTAATTGGAGGGTAATTGCTTTACAGTGTCCTGTTGGTCTCTACCATGTGACAATGCTGAGCAGCGATAAGATACATATATTCCTTCCTTCTTGAGTAACACCTTATTTAGTAGTTTCTCCTAAAGGGCAAAATTATAGCTTCTTGCTTCCTCTTCATTTACTTTTCTTGAGCTGTGGATGAACATGCTGTGCATTCTTTTGAAAACCCATCTCTTATAATTCACTTATTCCAGTAAGATGTGTTAAGTGTCTCCCATGTGCTTGGCACTGTGCAAGCTGCTGAAACGTAGACAAAAACAAGGCCATTTTCTCAGTGAAGGTGATGAGAAGTGAAGCAGGTGACAGTATAGGAGGATAAGTAATTACTTGTGGGTGTGATTTACTATATAAGTAAAAGTGGTTTCAAAATGAAAAAGACCTACTGCGTTCACTCTCTTCTCTTTCGTTCCATTAGAGTGCTTATCAGTATATGACTGACTGATCATACAGTTTTGTTGTCAAGAAGACACTTTTAAAGGCTTCCTTGGTGGCTCAGTGGTAAAGAATCCACCTGCCAACACAGGTTCAGTCCCTGGTCCTGATCCCACATGTTGCAGGGTAGCTAAGGCGTGAGCCCCAGCTCTTGAGCCTGCGCTCTGGAGCCCGGGAGCCACAACAGAAGAAACCACCACATTTAGACGCTCCCGTGCCACAACTGCAGTAAAGCCTGCAAAGCGACAAAGATCCAGTACAGCCAACAGTAATAAAAAGGAAAAGACTTAAAATTTTGGTTCTACCTCTCAAAGATCACTTTTCTTTAGAACCAATCTTTAATTTGACTTATTATCTGATAGTTGTTTAACGTGACTCTTTGGTCGAAAAGTTACGATTTTCCATCCCTTTAATGAGATGTCTGGAGTCTTTGGTTAGATGGAAAATTGCAGACAAGTCAGCAAACCTGCATCTCATTTGCATTATTTATTTATTCTTAAGCACGACGTCTTCCACCAGGACCTCTGATCTGGCACTGACAAGTACTGACCGCAGAGGTGCTCGTGACTTTTGATGTTCCTTGACGATGTTGGTGCCAAGGGCTACTTAAATCCTCCTTGGAGTGATTTTTATCCCTTGAGGACGATTGCCTTAACTTAATGTCGCTTACCTGTTTTGCCTTCCTGTCAACCAGGCCACTTCCTTTGTTCCTTTGACTGCAGTGACTATCTCCATGAAGGTAATTTTAAAAGCAGACGACAATATTAAAATCAGATAGACTTCATTAAATATAGCATGAGAGTATGGTATGCCTATTAGTCATATGGCTAATAGTTTAAGGTCAGGGTAGTAGCTATTGTAATAAAACCAAGTACAACTTTGGTAGTTTCAGTTATTTGTTGCTATTTGCAGCTTTATTCTTGATAGGACAAGGCAAAGAATAAATAAATGGGAAAATATCCTTACACAGTTGCTTTCTATCTGGCTATATTGCAATGTAGGAAAACAACAAAAGCAAAACTCTTGAGCTTGGACATTCCATTGACTCAAGAAAAATCACCCAAGCTCTGAAGACAGCTTTTATTTGGAGAGCTAGACTTGAGTTTTCCCGTGTGGAATGTTCAATAGAAATCCAATGCAAGCTTCTGCTCCTCTAAAATGATGATGACTTTTGCCTAAGAATAGACCCTTCTTTCAGTATAGAAACCAGATAAGCTGTCCCACAGTGATCCAAACAGCTAGCAGCCTCACCCCCACCCCACCCCCAAACTTGAATAACAACACAGCAATATAATTTTACCGTTTAAAACTTGGCTGACCCAAACATGAACTTTCAAAGAAAACAAGAGTCATTACTAAAAGAGATTCCATTTCTTTCCGGGGCCTAATTTAAGATGACTTTCCAGAACTTTGAAAAAACTTATTCTTCCAATGGCCACTTAATTGTGAAACAAAATAAACACCCACAAGGGAGGCAAAAGAGAGAGTTCTCTTGTGTTGGGATTTTAAAATGATCTTTTTTTGGGGGGGTTGTCATCCGTTGTTTGGAATGATTTATCAGGTTCCATCCAAAGATTATACTCTTCTGTGAATTTTAAGGGTGATGATTTATGAGTAACCCTTAGTAAGACTTCATTTCTCAAAATTCTGCCCTGTTAAGCTTCTCATAATACCTCTCTAATCTGTGTGCCCTGGGTTATTCAGAACCAGTGAGTGATGGTGTCAGGAGTCAAGCCTAGTGGGCCTGGCTTCTAAGCCCTTGCTTGTTTTAGTGAACCAATACTGCTTTTTATTGGGTATGCCTTTCTGAACATTTGGAAACTTCCTAGAGAACTGAAGAATTCCTTGGACAGAGGAACCTGGTGGACTGCAGTCCATGGGGTCGCAAGGAGTAAGATTTGACTAAGTGGCTAACACTTTCATTTTTCTTTCACTTCTGAGAATTGAAATAGCGTTGAGGAACTAAACGGCAGCAGTCAAAGTGGCACAGCAGAGAGTGGCCAGCTTTGAAGTCAGACAGGCTGGGGTTTAAATCCAGTCTCTGCGTTTTGAGACATTGTCTTTGGGTAGAATGAGTCTCTTTGGCCTCATTGGCCTTTTATTTGCTGTAGCAGGGTCACTGGGATGATGGCATGATTGTATGTGTAGGATCGAATCAGCTAAAAAGTACAGTAGGAGTTTATGACATGATGGCTGTTTTTACCATGATTGATTCATTATTGTAGTTGTTGACTGGACCTAGAACTCCTGTGTCCTGATTTTTGCCCTTGCACACATAAGACTTGTCATTGTACCCACGTTGTCTAAGTGGTGATGACTTCCAGGTGTGAGTTCCTTCAGGAATAAAATAATTGAGCAGTCACGAATCTCAGTTCAGTTCAGTCGCTCAGTTGTGTCCGACTCTTTGCGGCCCCATGAATCGCAGCACGCCAGGCCTCCCTGTCCATCACCAACTCCCGGAGTTCACTCAAACTCATGTCCATCGAGTCGGTAATGCCATCCAGCCATCTCATCCTCTGTCATCCTCTTCTCCTCCTGCCCCCAATCCCTCCCAGTATCAGAGTCTTTTCCAGTGAGTCACCTCGTTGCATGAGGTGGCCAGAGTATTGGAGTTTCAGCATCAGTCCTTCCAATGAACACCCAGGACTGATCTCCTTAAGAAATGGACTGGTTGTCTCAGGTGGTCCTAAACCAATGCAATGACTTCTATGAGGTGATTAAACCTGTATTTTATTCGTGGTTTGAAAAGAAAAAGTGAGAAGACTGTTCAGAATCCTTCGTTGTCAAGTCATTTTACTTTTCTAAGTAGTAAAATGAGAGAACTGCATTACATGGTCTCTAAGTTACCATCTAAGTCTGAAATTCTGTGATTGGCGTCAGACCCAGTAATAGAATCCTGGGAACTTTTAATTTTCACAGCTTGTAGAAAATTAGGTGTATCAAGGATTATTACATGAGCATTGGAGGTAAAGGAGTTACTATCAGTGGTCTTTTGTGTCCACAAGAGCAGAAAAAGGAAAAAATCTTATTCTACCAGATTCTCAAAAATAGTAAGTACCCCCTCATCTCCTATACTACCCCCTCATCTCATGTACACACACACACTATTTATTACATGGTTTAGTTCTCCAAGTGTAGGTTTTTTTTCTATTTGTGAGCAGTTTATGGAATTTCATTTAACCAGCTACTAAGGTCACTTGTGGAACTAGGAAAGGAAGACCTCTACATCCTTAAGTAATTTAAAATCTAAGCAATGCTGAACTATATAAAACAAAGATTCTAGAACATGTTTCTAAGGGACAGATGTTCAGAGAAGACACATAACCATATCATCCAAGTGGTTCCTAACTCCTTGGATGCCGAGGTAGAACACATACCCTCTGGTCACCTTTTTAGGTGTATTGCTTCTTTAAAATTAATTTTTTATTGAAGTGTAATTGATCTGCGATGTTCTGTTATCTTCAGGTATATAGCACAGTGACTTTTATATATGTATATACATGTATATATGTATGTGTGTATATATATTTATATTTGTATACATACATATTCTTTTCCAGATTCTGTTCCCATGTAGATTATTACAAAATACTGAATGCAGTTCCCTGCGCTAGACAGTAGTTCCTTGATCATCTGTTATACATATAGCAGTATGTATGTATTACTCCAAATTCCTAATTTATGCACCTCCCCCTACCCTTCCATTATGGTAACCATAAGTTTGTTTTCTGTCTGTGAGTCTGTTTTGTAAATAGGTTCATTTGTATCATTTTTTAGAGTCCACATATAAGTGATACCATAGGATATTTCTTTTTCTGATTTGCTTCACTTAGTGTGATAATCTCTAGATCCATTCATGTTTCTGCAAATGGCATTATTTCATTCTCTCTTTTTTTTTTGTCATGGCTGAGTAGTATTTCGCTGTGGGTATGTACCACATCTTTATTCCTGCATTGATGGACGTTTAGGTTGCTTCTATGTCTTGGGTATTGTAAATAGTGCTTCAGTGAACACTGGAGTGTATGTATCTTTTTGAATTACGGTTTTCTCTGGTTATAAGGTGCATGTTGTTTTAGTTCTTTCATAAATTTCATAGATTGATGTAATTCGGTAGTACTAATACTTTATGGTACATGGCTTTCTAAAGCCAAAGTCTTAAGCTCTAACTTAGAATTCTGTTCATATCAGTAATCCTTATGGGGCAATGAGTATGTTGGTGATATACACAGATAACCACGGAAGCTTAAAGCGATAGCAGCCAGTACGGATGCGTGCACAGTCTGTGTGTGTCTGTGGTGGTGGGGTGATGAGTTATGGGAGACTCCATCAGAAATGATCTTGACGAGATTTCAAGGTAAGTTGGTAACTGGGAAAAAAGAAACAATTTTTGGTTAGATTGTTTAAATCAATTATATACTGATGCAAGATGGAAAAATTTGGATGTGGATAAATACAGGAAAGGAACCAACCTTTCTGACATCTCCTTAAGTCCTTATTTGGAGTTTGTTTCCAGTAATTATCCCCCTTTTTCCTTTGAAGAAAATTATCTATTCATCGTAAAACAGACTAACTTGGAGAATAGAAAGCTTCTGGCACCAGAAAATGTTTAGAGGTTCGGAAAAATACTGACTCGAGGCTTTTCGTTTTTCTGAATTCTTTAAACGTTTCCTACTGCCAGGAGCTTTCTGTTCTTCAAGGTATTCCATTTTAGTATAGACACTTCCAGTGGTTCTACACACCTGGAACTGTGACTTCCATGCTTGGTGCTATTCCTGCCTCCTTGGATGGTGACATTCCTTGTATAGGGGCTTCCCAAGTGACACAGTGGTAAAGAATCTGCTGCCAGTGTAGGAGACACAAAGAGATGTGGGTTCGATACTTGGGTCAGGAAGATCCCCTGGAGGAGGAAATGGCAACCCAATTCAGTATTCTTGCCTGGAAAATCCCATGGACGGAGGAGCCTGGCGAGCTACAGTCCATGGAGTCGCAAAGAGTTGGACACGACTGAACGTGCGTTTGCATTTGGTTGAACAGGACAGCTCTAAAAATATTTTAAATGTGCTGTCAGATTTCTCCCAAGCCTTGTATTTTTCCCGTTAGGTAAACATATCTCCTTTGATCAACCATTTTTATGTGCCATAGTTTCCAGTTCCTTTCCTGACCGGATTGCTCTTCTGGGAAGTCTTCAGATGGGGTTCTGTGCTCTGAGCACAGACCTTCTATTCAAGATAGGTTGACACCATTTCATTTCTTTGTCTAATGACATTACTGTCACTTAGGACTACATCGGTTTTTCTCGGCACACATGGGCCTGTTTCACTTTTTTCCTCAAGACTGGGGCGTGTGATTTGTTGCAGCTTGCTGGTGCCCTTATATTTTTCCATGCAGTGTTGGTTTGCCTGTGTTTTTGTTTTCAAAAGATTCATTGTGTTGAATTCATAAGATTGGATTTTGTACTAGCAGAGATCCTTGCTCATGGGATTTCATGTTTCTTGAACATTCGCATAAGTAAGAACAATTGGAAGTGAATAAGTCATGAACCTTTGTATGTTTATATTCCTCGTCATGATGTGTGTAGCAATTTGACCTGAAGTTGTCGGGATTATAGGTCAAACGTTAAAATTGATCTTATCAAAGCCTGCCATTTGGATAAACAAGTTCACTTCAGAAGAATTTTGTAGTGAACTCTTGAGTGCTTAAAAAAAAAGCACTGTTGTTTTTACTTAGGAAATGATTTATCTATTATGGAAGTTTGTCTTAAAGCATAATTTTAGATAATTATTTTACTTAGTGTTCATTCCTATCTTCCTCTTCCCTCGCTGATGAATTAGCCTCCTGGCTTTTAGTAAGATAACGGCAAATCAACAGGGTTCTCTGAATATCTGTTGTAAAATTTCTGAGCCAACTGATCCTCTTACTTCCCAGGTTTTAGGATGGTCATTACAACTTTTATCAGATACAGAATATAACTGGGTAGGTTTGCCACCTCTGCCCTGTCTGTGCTGTGAAGTGGACTGATCCTGTGTAGAACCAGAAGTTGATGGTGGTCTTATTGCAAGGGGTAAAGAAGACGATAGCAGCCAGGAATACCATTTTCCCTGAAACTTCTAAGTGACTTGGTAGAGGAAATACTTGTTCAAGCAAAGGTGTAACTGATTACCTTTCACAGAGGAATAAGAATTACCATTTAGTTCTGCATTTGGAATTAAATTATTTAGTCCTTTATCCTTACACATGGGGGAAGGTGAAAGGAGAGGCGTTTCAAGTACAGACTATACTTCTCTACCTTTTTGTTTTCCTTTTCCTTTGCATTAATGATATATATTATTAAAATAGCCTGGATGTGCCATGATTTACATTAAGTTTGTATTTATTACATACAGAGCTAGAAATAGAAAGATACGGTCTTATTTGAAATGTCTGTTTGCAGAGGGGAGGTATCTGAATTTACTTGAAAATGTCAAAAATACTCTGATACTGTAATACTGGTGGTTATTTTGACCTTATTTTAGACAAAGTTAATGTGAGCTGTGATCAGTCACTAATGTGAAATACTGTTTGGAGGATAAACTTTATGTGTGCGTCACTGAAAAGTAAATCTCTTTAATCCTAAAGCCAAATGGAAAGGATATGTTCTTTCTTCAGCGTTTCCTGTTGGATCTTACAGGAAGAAGTTGAAGGAGTCATGAATCGGCACTTTCCAAGAACTTAAAAGTAATTTTGATAATTCATAGAGCAAAATCTCCTTGGAGACCCCTTTTCCAGGATAGCCTAATGACGTGGAGACACTGATTCACAGTTTACAAGGACCCTTCTGGAACCTAAGAGCACTTTAAATAGGCTAGTTTGCAGTGAACGTCTCAAAAAAGGCATGTTGTGAGAAATCTTTTGACATTCTGGAAGTGAACAAGACAGAAGTTCTTGAGAGAGTTAATCTTCCATTGGCTTCTCTCTTGCCAATTGTTTCTTCTTTTATATCATTAAACATTTTTCTAATTGTGGTTAAAAGATAAAATTTGCCATCATTTTTAAGTGTTCAGTTCAGTAATGTTGAGAATATTCACAGTGTTGTGCAATAGGTCTTCAGAACTTTTTTTTCCTAACAAACATGGAACTCTCAACCTGTTAAACAGCTCTGCATTCCCCGCCCCCCACCCCAGTCCCTGGCAGCTGTCATCTACTTTCTGTTTCTCTGTATTTGTTTTCTTCAAATAACTGTCTGAGTGGAGTCATACAGTATGCCTTTCTGTGACTGGCTTATTTCAGTTGGCATTTTGTCTTCAGGTTCATCCATATTGTAGCATGGGTCAGAATTTCCTTCCTTTTTAAGGCTGAATAGTATTCCATTGTATGTATAGACTACATTTTGTGTGCTCTCTCTATAGGTGGGTGTTTGGGTTCCTTCTACCTGCTGGATATTACAGATTATGCTGCAGTGAATGTGGGTTTGCGAATACCTTTATAAAATCCTGTTTTCAGTTCTTCGGGATATGTACCGTTGGATAGGATAGCTGAATCACACGATAATTCTATGTTTAATTTTTTGAGGACCTGCCATACCATTTTCCTTAGCAGTTATACCAATTTGCATTTCCCACTAATGGTGAAGAAGCATTCAGTTTCTTGAGTTGAAATTCCAGTGTAGTCTGAAAAGCTGGGGTTTTTATTGTTTTTTAACTTGCTTTTAGTAGGTCTGCTGGTGCATTGTTTCCTTCTTGATTTTCAGCAAAGCCAGTAGGGGAATTTTTAACCAAGGTAGAAAAAGTGGTGGAACATCATGGTACCTACAGTTGCCAGTTTCAAACTTGGCACAACTATTTATGCTGATAGAAATAAGGTGAAGTTCAGGAGACCAGACTGTAGGGAAAGCATCATTCATGTCACAGAGTTTACAGATAACAGGTGTGCATAGCACCCCAGCGTGCTTCTTGCCCATTAATGGAAATGTTCCAGAGACCGTGCAGTCTAGAAAGATGGATAAGGTGGTGGATCTCTTCCACTCCCCGGTGTTTCACTTTTTCCATCATAATGCTGCTTTTCTGTCCTTTCTCTGTGATGATAGAGGCTGAGTAGTATCAGGATTGTTTCCTTGCTCTTATGCCACAACACTAATGTGGAGCAAAGTGCTGTGTGAATGTTGCTTGTTTATGAAATACAGGCATAAACGTAGGCCTGGTCTTTTCCCTTAAAATTCAGTATGTGTTGTACTTTTCCCAAAGCTTAAATATGGTTTTTAAGATTTCTTTTTTTCAGTGTCCTACATGAATAACTTTGGTGAATATGATTAGAAAACCCCAAACCTCATTCATCTGGATGCTGTAAGAAAGGAAGACTACATAGCATAATGGTTAAGAGTTGAGGCTCTGAACTGCTTGAGTTGAAATCTCAAGCTTTAACACTTAGCAACTGTGTGAGCTTGGGTAGTTTCCTTGAGCCTTATTTGCAAAATAGCGCCTATCTTCTTGGGTTGTGATAAGGGTGATTGAATTGATACAAGTCCACACGTCCTTCTCTGGAATCTTTGGGACCAGATGTGCTTCAGTATCTTAGATTTTAAAAGGTCAACCTTGATAGTATATTAAAAAGCAGAGACATTACTTTGCCAACCAAGGTCCGTCTAGTCAAGGCAATGGTTTTTCCCGTGGTCATGTATGGATGTGAGAGTTGGACTGTGAAGAAGGCTGACTGCCGAAGAATCGATGCTTTTGAACTGTGGTGTTGGAGAAGACTCTTGAGAGTCCCTTATACTGCAAGGAGATCCAACCAGTCCATTCTGGAGGAGATCAATCCTGGATGTTCATTGGAGGGACTGATGCTGAAGCTGAAACTGCAATACTTTGGCCACCTCATGCGACGAGTTGACTCACTGGAAAAGACTCTGATGCTGGGAAAGGTTGGGGGCGGGAGGAGAAGGGGACGACGGAGAATGAGATGGCTGGATGGCATCACGGACTCTGTGGACATGAGTTTGAGTGAACTCCGGGAGTTGGTGATGTACAGGGAAGCCTGGCGTGCTGTGATTCATGGGGTCGCGGAGAGTCGGACACGACTGAGCGACTGAACTGAACTGAACTGAACTGAACACAGTGTATAACCCACTGATAACACAATACCCTCAGTGAAGTCTAAAGTAGCGTCTTCCTTAAGCACAGTAATGTTTCTCCAGTGAAAGAAATACACTGAGCAGGGAGAAAGGAAAACTCGGCATTTCAGGTCACATTTTGCTGCTCAGTGCATTGACATACATCACTCTTTTTCCCCAGCACACACAACTTTAGGCTTTATGAGCATTTAGGTTTTTGGAGTTGGTTTAGCAATTGGATCCATACATTTGTAAGCATCGTGTTAATGTTCATTATGTGCAGAACTGAGTTCTTTCTATACTTGATGACATTTGGCTTGTCATTATAAGAACAGTTAAATCATTGTGGTTTAAAGGGAATATGGTGGGGGTCGTGTACTTTTATGTATTTTTCACACATTACTATTTCATTTGGGTTTCAGGTCTACCCTTTTTTCCTATTATAAAAGAACTAGAAAGATGGAGGACAAGATGTGGTAGAAACCTGCCATGTTCTTCTGAACTTCCAGACAATTTTTTTTTAAAAAATGTCTTTTTCTAGGACTTCCCTGACGGTGGTTAAGACTCTACTTCTACTGCAGGGGGCTCAGGTTTGATCCCTGATTGGAGAACTAAGTCCTCAAGCCACGGGGAAGAAACAAAACCATTTCTTTCAAAGATTTAAAATTTCTGAAATGTGTTTTGTGATTTCTGCTTTCATTTGCCTCTACCCTGTAGTACACATTAAGAACAGAAAACTGCCCAGTACATCTTAATCTTTTGATCTGCTTTGCTGCCAGCGAATCATTGCTAGAATATCTGGTGTAGAAAAATTTTTAATTTTAAGTAAATTAAGTGCACTTCAGACTTTAGTTTTCTTTTCCAAAGACAGGAGCTTCCTGAGCTTAGGACTGTGGGGTTAGTTGTCTTGTATAAACTCATGGTTAGTATTACAATTGACCTGAATGTCTAGCAATCTGGTATGTTTTATTCTATTTAAAAAATTCATTTAAAATCTATTAAAATGCATTGAAAAATCTCTTCAAGCTTATACTAGAAAATAAGTAGACCTCTAGGTTTTCATCCTCTTTCCAACTACTGCATGTATTTGCTAGTCAGAACCTGACCAAAAGGACAATATGAAATGTTTGAAAAAATAATGTATGCTTTTGAAAAGATAAGATACTGTAAGCAGAAACTCTGTGCTCTATGAGAGGCGAATTTAAAATTTTAAAGGAAATGTTAGTATCCTTAAGTCTGTCAGAAACATCGACAGAAGTAACTTAAATACATAGGTATTTAAGCACTACAGGAGAATAATCTTAGATTAATTTGCTGGCGTATATCTGTTTTCTGTAGAACTTCCAATTCCCCTTTTACTCGTTTGTAAATCAGTAGTCTATTAGTTCCTAAAAATAACTAATTCTCTATAGACGCGAAGCTCATACTGGGGTTTTAAGAGTCTTGTTCTCTAACATTTCTTTATCACTTATCTTCAGTGATATAAATATATTTGTGCGAGGACTTTGATTCCATTGCCTCGTTAAGGCATACCAATGTGGCACGTTAAAAATAACTTGGAGGGGCTTCCTAGGTGGTCCAGTAGCTAAGACTCTGTGCTACCAGTGCAAGGGGCCCAGGTTTGATCCCTGGTCAGAGAACTAGATCCTGCTTGTTGCAGCTAAGATTTTGCATGCCAAAACTAAGACCTGGCACAGCCACACACACACACACACACACACACAGCCACACACACACTAAAAAAACCATGACTTGGAAAGTTAGATCAAAATGGCCAGAAATCATCCTGAAGGATGCCTTGTTTCTTTGTATAAAGTTGCCTTGGTTGCTGCTTTGCATCATAGTGATGTGGGGTATTAATTTTAAAGATGATTTTATAGCTTAGTTTATGTGTCTAGTGATTGCTCCAAGTTCAGTCTTCTCTTTATTGTGGTTAATCTGTGGGGTACATTAGGTCACTTGGTACATTTTATTTTTAGTAGTCTCACAGTATTTTAAATCTTAACATTTGACTCCTTTCCCAAGTAAGGAACCAAGGCCAGCAATTGCTCAGGGTGAGGCTGCTCCGTTTTTCAAACTCGCTGCTCAAAACCCAAGGAACTTAAGAAAGAAACCAAGATATCTTCGGTTCTTCTGCTTTTGTTTTCTGTTTTAAGATTTAACACAGGTAGATGAACTTTTAGTTTTTAGTTTAATAAACTTGTTTTTAAAGTGAGATTTATAGGATTAGAGTGTGGTGTGCGCATGCATGCAAGCTTGCAGTAGGACATTGACTGCAGCAGTGGAAAAACCAAGGCTTGTGGCTTAGACATAGCAGATGTTTATTTCTCTCATGTGAAAGTCTGAAAAGTGGTCCGTGATCTGTCTGTATGCTTGGTCCACATTCATCGGGGACCGTATTTTGTTGCTCTGTCATCTTCAACATGTAGCTTTTATCTTATGGTCTCAGATGACTACTCCAGTTTTCAACGTCATATCTTCTGTGTAGCAGAAAACAGGGAGGAGATATGGTGCCTTTATGTACCCAACTGAATTTTCTTAATGTTGGCTACTCATCAGTATTTACCAAAAAAAAAAAAAAGAACCACCAGTGCTGTACAAAGGTCTGTCTAGTCAAGGCTATGGTTTTCCAGTAGTCCTGTATGAATGTGAGAATTAGACTATAAAGAAAGCTGGGCAACAAAGAATTGATGCTTTTGAACTGTGGTATTGGAAAAGACTCTTGAGAGGCCCTTGGACTGCAAGGAGATCAAACCAGTCAATCCTAAAGGAAATCAGTCCTGAATACTCATTGGAGGGACTGATGCTGAAGCTGAAGCTCCAATTCTTTGGCTACCTGATGTGAAGGACTGGACTCACTGGAAAAGACCTTGATGCTGGGCAAGATTGAAGGCAGGAGGAGAAGGGGACAACAGAGGATGAGATGGCTGGATGGCATCACAGACTCGATGGACATGAGTTTGGGCAAGCTCCGAGAGTTGGTGATGGACAGGGAGGCCTGGCATACTGCAGTCCATGGGGTCGCAAAGAGTCGGACACAACTGAGCGACTGAACTGACTGACCAAGTGTTATATAGCCATTGGGATTTATACATCCCCAGTCTTGGATAACCCTGAAGAATATTTCCTTACAAATCTGTCATGTGTAGAGAAGCATGCATGTGTGTTTGCTCACTCATGTCTGAGTCTTTGTGACCCCACGGACTACTGTCCACCAGCCTTTTCTGTCCATGGGATTTCCCAAGTAAGAATAAGTGGAGTGGGTTGCCATTTCCTTCTGCAAGGGACCTTCCTGACCCGGGGATTGAACACATATCTCTTGCATTGCAGGTGGATTTTTTCACTGCTGAGCCATCAGGGAAACCCTATATATAGAGAAGGATCTCCTAATTCTTAATTTAGGAAAGACTGTCTAAGGAGAAAATTGTCACTAAAAAAAAACAAAACAAAACCTATGGTTTTAAAAAATAAAAATGAATAGAGGTTAAAAAGTAAAAGTTTTTCATCTAATTTGCTTTGAAATAGTTTTAGAGCTTCACTGTGTCGTTGTACAAAATTGCCCCCTCATCATGTTTTTGAATCTTCAGCATCTTTCTATGTCAGCAGTATAGCTCTGTCTCACTTTACACAATGTTATTTAGCAATTATTTGGGGATTTTTTAAATTAAAATTTTAATTGGGAGTAGAGTTGATTTACAACGCTGTGTTAGGTTCAGGTGCTCAGTGAAGTGATTCAGTTATATATAGATCATTTTTCAGATTCTTTTCCATTAAATTTTTTTACAAGATGCTGATTATAGTTCCCTGCGCTACACAGCAGGTCCTTGTTGTTTATTTTATATATAGTAATGCGTATCTGTTAATCTATTTGGGGAATTTTTAAACAGTGCTGTTAATGTAGCTGTCACATATTTCATGTGTGATTACATTTTTTTTGTTAGTTGATGAATTATAGATAGCTCCCTGATTAAAACAGGAGGTTTATAAAGCTGCTTCATTCATTTTGTTCTTGCCTCAGAAATGTATAGCTTGGTCTTTCAGTGTTCTAAATTTTCTCTGAGAATACATACGCTGTTAAAAGTCAGGGGCTGTTGGCATGAGAAGCAGACAAAAACTGAGATGGTTGTCCACTGTTAAATTTAGAATGAGGGACTTCCCTGGTGGTCCAGTGGGTAAGACTTCATCTACCAATGCAGGGGTTGCAGATTCAGTCCCTGGTTGGGGAGCTAAGATTCCACATGCCTCATGGCTAAAAAACCAGAACATAAACAACAGAAGTATTGTAACAAATTCAGTAAAGACTTTTAAGACTTTTTTTTTAAAAAATGTGAACCATTTTTAAGCAATTCAGGGTGAAGCATTAAAAAATAGATCTGTTTTTAAATTCTGGATCACTTTTGTATAACTCCTTTCTGTTAATTAGAATATTAGAGTTTAACAGATTGTATGTTAGTAAAGCATTAGAAGAATTGGTATTTTTCACATGTTATTTGAATGCTGTAACATTAAGGATGTGTGAAGTCCTTTGCACTTTTTAAAAAAAAATGTACAGCGTGACAATGTTGGTTGAAGATGCCAAGAGACTTGCGAGGTTGTGCACTCCCAGTGGTTGGCCCCCATGTCCTTTTTACCACTGGGACGAGGATCACCTCCACCACTGTTACCAGTGTATGCCTACGTGCTCAGTCTATCACTCGTGTCTGACTCTCTACAACCCTATGGACTGTAGCCCGCCAGGCTTCTCTGTCCATGGCATTTCCCAGGCAAGAATACTGGAGTGCGTTGCCATTTCCTTCTCCAGGGGATCTTCCAGACCCAAGGATAGAACCCAGGTGTCCTGCGTCTCCTGCATTGTCAGGTGGATCTTTACCACCGAGCCACCTGGGAAGCCCATTGTTGTTTAGTTGCTAAGTCGTGTCTGACTCTCTGCGACCCCATGGACTGCAGCGTGCCAGGCTCCAGAATCCATGGGACTCTCCAGGCAAGAATACTGGAGTGGGTTGCCATTGTCTTCTCCAGGAAGCTCATACTTGGACCTAAAAGAGATCAAGCCCTAAAACTCACTCTCTTAGGTTTTTAGTATTTGTAAACTTGGGGTGTTGGTTAAAATACTGGGAATCTCTAACATGATCCTCCTCTTCTTAGTCCTGTATTCTTACATCCAGAAGCCACTTAAGCTGTGTCCCCTTTTCCCCTCCAGCCTTTAGTTCTTCTAGGTCATGAAGTCTGTCCTCCTCACGTACCACCTCCTCTCAGGATGCCAGCCCTGGCACCTCACCTCGGACAGAGAGAGACAGCCCCCGGCGAGATTGACCTGAAGATATACTAGGGGGTTTCTGCCCCTCTGATAGTCTCTTAGGCGTTTCGTCTTTCAGAGTACTTTTCCATTGTTTTAGAAAGAACTTCTTGAGTACCAGAGCCTACAGTTTTATGGGCAGAGTTTAGTTTCAACAGCAAATCATGAAAAATTACAATTTACATTTAGTTATACTCTAAGTCAACTCGCATGTCCTGTTAGAAACAGGGTTCCCAGCCTTTTTGAAGAACAGTTTATCTTTCTTTTAAACAAATGGAGGTATTACAAGGGACACAAGATGGAAGACAGGTTGCCACACCAAAATAAATTAATGCATAGTTTCCTTCTCCCAAAGAACTTTCCTCTTAAAATGAAGGGCGGGAGAATGGATTAAATATACAGAACTTTAGATTGCTACAGTTAGTCCCTTTACAATCAAGAAGCACAGTAACTAGCCAGCCTTCTAATAATTGTTTTAAAAGTAGACGGCTTGAAAATCCCTGGAGGTAGAATATTTAATTGCTTGCATGCTAGTTCCTAAGAATTAATAATTAAGCAGTTCAGCGTGAAATGGACTTGCAGTCTACCAAGTAGACTTTCTTTGAGTCTGGTGGAAGCTCTGGATGGTTACAACCTGATTTATTTGCTTTTATTCCTTACTCCCAGAACCCGACTTTGAAGGGGAGGTAAGACAGACCCCAGTGGAGGTCACTTTAGGGTAGGGGCTGGAAGGCTGTGAGCAGAAAGCCAAGCCCATACCTGTGGCTGGAACTCCACATGGTGAGCACATAGCAACTTCTGATGAACAGCCAGTTCAGGCTTTCAGTCTCACTTCCTCCCTTGGAACTTACAACAACTTGAATGGGAAGAAGTCATCACATAAAATGCTGCATAATATTTCCAGAGCAGCATGACTATGGAAAAATAACTGGCATTCTACAGACTCATAGATAGAGGACGAACTTATGGTTGGTGGGGAGTGTGGTGGGGGGCATGGGGGAAGAGAGAGAGAGTTTAGAATCGACATGTATACACTGTTCTATTTAAAATGGATAACCAACAAGATCCTGGTGTATAACACAGGGAACTCTGCTCAATGTGATGTGGTATCCTGGATGGGAGGGGAGTTTGGGGGAGAATGGCTACATGTCTGTATGGCTGAGTCCTTTTGCTGTCCACCTGAAACTGTCACAATATTGATAATTGGCTATACCCCAATAACAAAAATTTTAAAAATATATAACTGGCAATCTAAAAGCTAGCATCGTCTCCTATTGCAGCAGGGGTGACCATGGCTATTAATTTATTGGTCATTTTTTATTTTATCTGCTTTCCCTTTGACTGAAAGCAGTAGAAGTAAGGTTTTCCACTGGAGAAAACATTCTTTAATAATAGAGAAACTTCAGAGTAGAATTATTTTTCCTTAGTCTTGTGATACTCACTGATGAAAGGCAGGTGTGTTTCTTGAGCAAAATTCCTGCTACATATGTTGAAATGAGTAGAAAACATATGATGAGCACGGTGACTAGCCAGCATTTAATATTTGTTTAAAAGTGGACTGCTTTAAAAGCGCTGGAGGTGGACTGTGTAATCATTTGCATGCCCCAAAGTGTTTCAGTCCTGGGGTCTTGGACAGGCCCTGAATGATGCGACGTAGGAGGCCTTTTATTTTTCATGACCTGCTCTATAGCAGAAGTAGGCAGACCGACCCATTTCTCTGGCCTGGGTTCCTGAGATCTTTAGAGTCACACCTGCCATCCCAGGATCCTAAGCCTTAGAAAATTTCATTTTCATGTCTCCCTCAGCTAATATCTAATAAACTTCATGTATAAAATGATGTGTATCGGGTATTACTGCAGCTGTTGACACAGGTCTGTACTCATGGGGCTTTGTTGATTTCACAAGCCTGAGCCGTCTTCCATTATTTAGTGGGCGTTTTGATATCGGTCATGTGAAGGTTGTCAAGAAAGGCCTGAATGCTTTGTATAGGAACTGAGATTTTGATAGATATGGATTACCTACGTCCCCTTACCCCCAGTCTTCTCTTTGGAAATAACTCCCATGATTTCAGCCTCTCCAGAACTATGAATGGGGCTAGTGTCTTTTCTCAGGGGAAACTGTCGTTTTACTGATGTTTCCCAGCAGGAAACAGTGTGTTAGTGATGGACATACTGATAAGAAAGGAGAACAAGGGAGAAGCTGGAGAGTTTTGGGTAGAGTTGGGGGATGATTTTGTTTAGGGGAACATTTAACCAATTTTTTTCTTTTTTTAAATTTCATTTACTTATTTTTGCCTGTGCTGGGTCTTTGTTGCTGTGCAGGCTTTTCTCTAGTTGCGGCGAGCGGGGCTCCACTGGTTGCAGTGCACAGGCTTCTCATTGCAGGAGACTTCTCTCATTGCAAAGCACAGGCTCTTGGCCACGTGGGCTTCAGTAGCTGCGGCTCCCAGGCTCTAGAGCACAACCTTACTAGTTGTGGCACACGGACTTGGTTGGTCCGTGCATGTGGGATCTTCCTGGGTCAGGGATTGAACCCATGTCTTCTGCATTGGCAGGCTGATTCTTTACCACTGAGTCATCACTTCATGGCAAATAGATGGGGACACAGTGGCTGACTTTATTTTTGGGAGCTCCAAAATCACTGCAGATGGTGATTGCAGCCATGAAATTAAAAGACACTTACTCCTTGGAAGGAAAGTTATGACCAACCTAGACAGCATATTAAAAAGCAGAGACATTACTTTGCCAACCAAGGTCCGTCTAGTCAAGGCTATGGTTTTTCCCGTGGTCATGTATGGATGTGAGAGTTGGACTGTGAAGAAAGCTGATCACCAAAGAATTGATGCTTTTGAACTGTGGTGCCAGAGAAGACTCTTGAGAGTCCCTTGGACTGCAAGGAGATCCACCCAGTCCATCCTAAAAGGAGATCAGTCCTGGGTGTTCATTGGAGGGACTGATGCTAAAGTTGAAACTCCAATACTTTGGCCACCTCATGCGAAGAGTTGACTCACTGGAAAAGACCCTGATGCTGAGAAAGATTGAAGGCAGGAGGAGAAGAGGACAGGATGAGATGGCTGGATGGCATAAGTGACTCGATGGACATGAGTCTGAGTGAACTCCAGGAGTTGGTGATGGACAGGGAGGCCTGGCGTTCTGCGGTTCATGCGGTCGCAAAGAGTCAGACACGACTGAGCGACTGAACTGATACTGATAACTTGACATCAGGGAAAGCCTAGCCCTTTTGTTTTTAAAAACCAAAAATAACTATACAAATGGCTCCCATCTTCTAAGGAATGCAGAGTAGTTGGCAGCTAGATGTAGTGTTGATTCAGGAAGTCATTAGCCTGGAACCACTGTAAAGTGGTTGCTTCTAGGTTTCTTCTCCATCATGATTTCCACTGCATTATTATTTGAAGCATCCTTAGAAAGATGGTGCATCCATGGACAATACAGTTTTTAAGGATGAAGCAGTGATCAGAGGTGTTTAGTACTAGAACACAGAACTCAAAATTCCCTGTCCAGTGCATTTTCCTTCATATCACTAACTTTCTCATCTATGAGGCTGCATTCCTGTTTCTAAGAGATCATCAATTCAAGTTGTACTAAGTTCAACATCAGTTGAACTTCAGTAAGAGTGAGGCAGTAGCCAGAAATGTATTTTACAGTCATCATTGCTTAGTTATCATGAAAAATATGGGCATTCCAGTGGCCTTTTATCTCTATTTAGAGGTGGCCAAGAAACCCAGTTCCATTAAGTCTAGTAGGAAAGCAGGAATGAGTGAGTAATTCATGTTAAATGTTCAGAGATGCTTGTACCGGCCATTACCACTCAGAAGGCATCCAGACTGTAATTTTTAAATGCTAGATGTTAGGGGAGGAGAAGTGAAGAATCAGTAGGCTGGAGTTAGATATTTCACACTGGCATTTTGTTCAGACAGTAGGTGAACATGATCTTGTAGCTAGATTGATTAGTTTTCTCCACCTCTACTCCCTCTCCCATAAGAATTTTTTCTTTATTTCTTTTTTTAAAATATGTGGCTGCAGTGGGCCTTAGTTACAGCGTGTGGGATCTAGTTCCCTGACAAGGGATTGAACGCGGGTCCCCTGCATTGGAAGTGCAGAGTCTTAGCCACTGGACCACCAAGGAAGTCCCAGGTGTTTTTTTTTTTTTCCTTTTTTTCTCTTTTCTTTTTCTTCTTTTTCTCTTTCTTTTACTGCATAGGATTGGTCCTTCTTTCATTTCTTTTGGTTTAGTACCTGTTTAGTACCATCATCTTGGATATCTGTAATGTTGCCTGGGTGTTGGGGAAGAGTACTAAGGGATTCTTAGGCCTCAAATTTCTGCCCAACTATGAGATGTTTGTAGTATTTTCTGCTACAAAATGTACACCAGGATACATTGCTTCGGCATGAAACCGTTTCTTGTCAGAGAACTGGGGGAGCCGATTTCTGACACTTCTTTGTCATATGAGGTCTGCTTCTGCTATTGGTCTAAAAACTATTCTTTTCCTACTTAATAGTTTTCTGTTGGCTAGTAAAAACTTCCAAATCGTTCCCTTTCTAAAATATCAATATCTACTAACTTTGGAGCAAATTGTGAGTGCTATTGTTAACAAGGATCTCATACAGCTTTGAAGTATGGCTTCTTAGCACAGATGTCTTTGCCCTATCCTGTAAATTCCTCAGAAAGACGTCGGACTGCAGTCTACCAGGCTCCTCCATCCATGGGACTTTCTGGGCAAGAGCACTGGACTGGCTTGCCATTGCCTCCTCCGCAGAAAGCCGCAGCAAACTTGATTCATCTTTGTGACCTCCACAGCAGTTCTCAGTGCATCTTCTGCCTCTATCATTATCATTTGGGGCCCTTTTTAAAAATGCAGGTTCCAGGGGCCCAGCCATAATCCAGGAATGGGGACCAAAAGTCTTCACTTCTAACAGCCATCCTGCCCTTCCTGTGACCCCTCCATTCATTAAAGCTTGGGCAGTCATTCCTGTAGAACCTTTGAGTCTGTTCTGTGGACCAGTTAGAAAAGGAGAATCTTGGGCCCCACACTGGGTCACAATCTACATTTTAATAAATTCCTTTGAGATAATATGCACACTGCTTTACAACTCCATACAAGCAGTAAGCTCTCAGTAATTAATCATTGCCTATGGGTTCCTTGATCTGCTTCTCAGATATTCTGCTTTTCTAAAACGGCCATTAACTTTCAGCTTTTACGAAATGTAGGGAGTGTCTCAGAATTATTCTATTACATTATTTTCAATAAAAAACTACAGTGAAAGTTCATTGTGTCACTAGTTTAAGTGCAGACTTTGTGCTTTCCTCCTAAATAAATGCAGAAGTACCTCATAAAATATAATCACAAATCAGTTTCTCCTAAGAAAGGGTCTAATTCTTCTCTGCCTGTGTGAGATTCATTCTGGGCCTGGCTGAAAGGCCTTTGCTCCGTCCAAGATGAAACCAGGTCTTTCCAAAAGCCTGTGTGGCACTTAGCGGTGAGGAGCTTTCAAGGGCCATAGCCTCGTCTCAGTGGGAGCAAGCATAAGTGAATATTGTTTTGGATGTTTGTTTAAGACCAGAAAACCTTCCTGTGGGCGTGGCAGCTTGTTACATTGGTGTTTCCTAATGTGTCTGATCAGAAAAATCATCTGTGTTCCTTCCTTGTTAAAAATTCGGAAGCCAAAGCTTCATCCTCAGGTCAGCTGAATCAGTTTCTGGGGGAGAATCCCAGCAAGCTATTTTTTTTTTTTGACACTATAGACATTCTTGTAATCAGGCGTATTTGAGAAACACTGAATTAGGAGATCTTTACCCAAGCAGATTACCTTCCTGATTATATTTTTTGTCATCCCTTGTGTTTTCTGCAGTATGTTGTACATTGCTCCCAAGAGCTGCTCAGGATTACCGGTTTAGAACTGCAAATCAGAAATGTGAATAAGTATTGCATAATACTGTTTTTCAAAGACTTAAAGATTAATGTAATTTTCTACTACTGTGTTCCTTAAAAACATAAAGATGACAGGTATTGTGAGGATGGAAGACCTGGTGAAACATCAGAAAATACTTGAGGGGTGGGTGTGTTGTGTGTATTTGTAGGAGGCTTAAATATGTGACTTGTCATCTCTTAGAACTCCTTTTCTTTACATTTAACTCTTGAATGCTTTAACCTCAGATAAATTTTTATTATTGTGGCTATGTTAGAGAAATGAGTTATGCTTTCTTTTCTTGTAATTAGATAATTCATGTCCCATCCTTTTGGAACTTTGCTGAAGAAATCTGGTCCTTTCCTCTTACAGAATAACAAATTACATTGACCTCTAGTTTAGGTCTGGTGGCTCAGATGGTAAAGAATCTGCCTGCAATGCACGAGACCTGGATGCGATCCCTAGATCTGGAAGATCCCCTGGAGAAGAGAACGGCAACTCACTCTAGTATTCTTGCCTGGAAAATCCCATGGAGAGAGGAGTCTGGAGAGCTACAGTTCATGGGGTCACAAAGAGTCAGACTCAACTGAGTGATTAACACTTAACAATAGGATAAGAGGGATCCTTGTATCTCAAGCATTGAAACAAGAATTCAGTTCAGTCGCTCAGTCATGTCAGATTCTTTGTGACCCCATGGACTACAGCACGCCAGGCCTCCCTGTCCATCACCAACTCCTGGAGTTTACTCAAACTCATGTCCGTTGAGTCGGTGATGCCATCCAACCGTCTCATCCTCTGTCATCCCCTTCTGCCTTCAATCTTTCCCAGCATCAGGGTCTTTTCAGATGAGTCAGCTCTTCACATCAGGTGGCCAAAGTGTTGGAGTTTCAGCTTAAGCATCAGTCCTTCCAATGAATATTCTGGGTTGATTTTCTTTAGGATGAACCGATTGGATCTCTTTGCAGTCCAAGGGACTCTCAAGAGTCTTCCCCAACACCACAGTTCAAAAACATCAATTCTTTGGTGCTCAGCCTTCTTTTAACTCTCACATCCGTACATGACTACTGGAAAAACGATGGCCTTGACTAGACGGACCTTTGTTGACAAAGTAACATATTAAAAAGTCTCTGCTTTTTAATATGCTGTCTAGGTTGGTCATAACTTTCGAAGGAGTAAGCATCTTTTTGGAGAAGGAAATGGCAACCCACTCCAGTGTTCTTGCCTGGAGAATCCCAGGGACGGCGGAGCCTGGTCGGCTGCCGTCTATGGGGTCACACAGAGTGGGACACGACTGAAGCGACTTAGCAGCAGTAGCAGCAAGCATCTTTTAATTTCATGGCTGCACTCATCATTTGGAGTCCCCCAAAATAAAGTCAGCCACTATTTCCACTGTTTCCCCATCTACTTGCCATGAAGTGATGAGACCAGATGCCATGATCTTAGTTTTCTTAATGTTGAGCTTTAAACAAGAATTAATCTAATACTTAATGGTACTGTCATAAAGTCATGGAATCTGTTTTGCTTTTGTAAATCCACTGTTAGGTAATATTTAATTTGGGATTTCAGTGCCTTCTACTTTATAAATCATTTCACAGGTTTAAATTGTTCTTTATAGAAAAGGAGCTCTTTTATGTTAAGATCCTGACCATTTCTGTGAAATAATTTAAATACTATCCCGTTGTGGGTTTCCCCCAAGTGAGTGTGTCATCTGTAAGTTTCCAGAAGGAAATTTCAGTCCCTCAGCTTGGGACATTGAGATCCCTAATTGAAGATGGTAGTGATAGGTGAGTAAGGTACAGTCTCTGCTCTCAAGGAATGCATAGTTTAGTTGGAAAAGACTTAATCAAAGCCTGTGAAACAATTAGAGATGGGAATGAGGCATAGGACCTTGCTACAAGCAATGCAGCAGGAATTGAACAAAGAAGGAAGTAACGGAGCAGTCATGAAATGCTACTGTTTCGGTGAAGGAAGGAAACTTGATTTGGACTTCTAAGTCCAGAAGTGAGCCTTCTACTCAAGTAAAGAATAACTATACAACAGGCCTTTTAGTCAGGAGCAAGCAAGATACGATGGATATTAAGACTGACGTAAGAGAGCCCAGGGAGGTAGTGTTGCAGAAAAGGAAGGAATCACAATTATGAATATTGGAAGGCCGGAGGCTTGGGAATTTTGATGTAGCAGGAAGAAACTGCTGCATATTATAGCAGTGCTGATTGTGAGGTTAGAAAGAAAAGCACTCATTTTGTTTGTGTCCTTTAAAAAAAATTATTTGCTTTAATTGCAAGATAATTACAATATTGTGATGGTTTTTGCTATACATCAACATGAATTTCAGCCACAGGTATACAAGAGTCCCCCTGATTCTGAGCCCCTTCCTTTCTCCCTCCCCACCCTATCCCTCTGTCTTTATTTATTTGTATGTGTATCTGATATTCTGTGTTTTAGCATCTTTGAGCCATAAGATGGCTTTGCAAATAAAATTTAAAATTTCTGATAATTTAAAATTTTACTGTGTTCTGATGAATGGGATATTCTATAGCACAGATTAAGACGTTGGCCTTATGGGATCATCTGAGAGTTATGGGCCGATGTCCCAGCACTACTTACGCTTGGATAGTGTTGAACGGATGAGGCTTGAGGTTAAAGATCCATTTCATATTCCTGGGTTCATTGTGCCTATGACACCATTTCGGTGATCTAAGAAATGTATATTGCTTGTGGTGTGTGGTGCATACTACACACTAAAAATATTTCAAATCGTTGGTGTCTTGTAGCTCAATAAAAACAGACTGTCTTTTAATTTTCTGATGACGTTTTTATCTTCAGCTGTATTTGGAACATTAGGAAATTCTTTCACTAGGCTCCAAATAAGTTACATTTGAATCGCTGAGATGTGGCCATTTGGAATGGCCAAGAATTTGATCGAGAAGTTTTGGAACAACAGAACAGCAAAATCTGGAAAGCTGGTTGTATCTTTATTTGGTCTTATTAGAACACAGACTCTGGCACGGGGAGAAATGTTTTGGCTGAGCATATTTTAGCCTGTGTCCTGGGCTGGCACAGCGGGTTCCAGGGAGATCACCGACAGGCTGGGTCATGTCCCCTATGAAAGAGCCTTCACATGCCCCCAGGTTTTGACAATTTGAGAATTCTTCCTCAATTGGAGATGAACAGTTTTGGAACCACCTGAGCTGTTTGAAAGTCACAAAATGGGTAATATAGAGCTGGTTTCTGGAAAGTGTACTGTTTTGTGATCTTTACAAATACGCTTTATCAGAAATGCATATTTTCATTCACATGTTAAACCTTAAAGAAGAATTGTACGAAATTCCTGGAAGTGTGAACAGCAGCTGGAGATTCACTGTTAATAATGGAATATTTGGGGCTTCCCTGGTGGCTCAGTCTGGCTGCCAGTGCAGGAGACAAGGGTTTGATCCCTGGGTCGGGAAGATCCCCTGGAGAGGGAAATGGCAACCCACTGCAGTATTCTTGCCTGGAGAATTCCTCAGACAGAGGAGCCTGGTGGGCTATAGTTCATGGGGTTTAAAGAGTTGGACATGACTTAATAACTAAACAACAGCAATAAATTTGTGTCTTAAGTAGTGTGTGCAGTTTGTTCAGTGTTTGGGGTTTTTTTTCTTAATAGCTATTGTTGAAGAACTGTTTTGGGTAATTTTTCAAACTTTTTTTTTTTTTTTTGGCTGTGTTGGATCTTTGTTGCTGTGAGGGTTTTTCTCTAGTTGCGGTGAGCAGGGGCTTCTCTCTGGATGCAGAGGACATGCTTCTCATTGCAGTGGCTTCTCTCTTGTGGAGCATGGGTTCTAGGCCATGCGGGCTTCAGGAGTTGCGGTTCCCAGGCTGGAAAACACAAGCTCAGTATTTGTGGTGCGTGGTGCTAGCCCCTCCAAGGCATGTGGGGTCCTCCCGGACCAGGGATTGTACTCTCCTATCCTCCATTTGCAGGCAGATTCTTTACCACTCGTGACCAGGCAAGTCCCCAAAGTATCTTTCGCTGGCTAAATGAAGTCCTAAATTCTGCACTTGAATAATTTCATTTTTGAATATTCTTTTTGCCCTGCCAGCAAAAAATATTATCTGATAGCAGTTGATAGGTTATATTTATTTTACTTCTTTAACAAAAACTTACAGAATGCTTTCTATGTGCTAGGTGCTTTTCTATGTACTTTACAAATATTCACTTATTTGATCTTCTTAGCAACCATATAAAGCAGGTTTTATTCTATTTCCCACTTACCAGTGAGGAAACCAGTGAGGCTCTAGTTAGTTACTAGGTTGTTCAAGATAGTTATGCTAATAGGAGTGAAAGCTGGGATTCAAATTCAGGCAGTCTGCCTCCAGAGTTTGCATCCTTAAACACTGCTCTGCGGAGTCACTCTTACTCACAAGGGAAAAAAAAACCGATGCAAATAGATTCCATCTTGACTGTTTTGCTATCAGTTCATCAAATAATTTTACCTATCAGGAACCCTGGGGCCCATTTACCTTGTTTGGCAATAACAAGTCCGCAAATTCTTTAAATTGGTGGCTTAAGATGACATTCTCCTCTATCGCTGTAAATAAAAAAACAATTTTTAGAAAGTACTTATAAAAACAACGAAATGTGTGCTCCATTGGCTTGACTGAGAGGTCCTCAATGGCAAGAACTAGGTGGCGATCTTCTTTTCTTTTTTTTTTTAATCAATTTATTTGGCTGTGCCGGGTCTTGATTGCTGCATGAAGGATCTTAAGTTTTGTCACGTAGCATCTTTTTAGTTGCAGTATGTGGGATCTGGTTCCCTGACCAGGGTTTGAAGCTCAGTCCCCTGCTTTGGAGGAGTCTTAGCCACAGGACCACCAGGGAAATCCCTAGGTTTTCTTGATTGGCGTCCTGTGACCCCAGTATGCTTTTACCCAGAGCCTTTCCTTTCCTTTTGCTGTTCCTTTGGAATTGGGATGGGACCTAGAGGTGAACTGTTCCCCACCTTCCTTTTGTAAGTAAGGGAAATTGAGGCTCAGAGCAGTCACGCCCAAGACCTCAACAGCTAGTTTTGAGGCAGATAGGTGACTTAAACTACTAGGCTCAACTTAGTGGCCTTTTCCTTTCATTATAGAAATTGAAAAGTTTCAGTGCTATGGGAACCCAGGAAACCTAAGAAATTCTAAAATATTTTAGATCCATTTGGAAGGCATATATTATGCTTTTATTAATCTAGGCTGTTTCTCAACCTCAAACCTCATCATTTCTTTTCTGACATTTGTTACATCTTTCAATACTTCTAACCAACGTATATTGTCCTGCTTGTAACTCATGCTGAGTCTTCTGAGACCTGCATTCCTTTACATAATTATACATACACATAAGTCATGTATGATCTTAATATTGATTTGATTGTAATGACCACACGAATGGAAAGTAGGTATGATTATAAGTGGTTATCAAACCAAACAAATATATATCACTAGAGAGGTAGTTCACATATAGTGGTCTGGGAGATTATATATCATCTGATAAATATATTGACTGTATTCTGGAATTGACAGTTTCTATCACTTCATGGCAAAGAGATTTGGAAACAGTGGCTGACTTTATTTTTCTGGGCTCCAAAATCACTGCAGATGGTGACTGCAGCCATGAAATTAAAAGACGCTTACTCTTTGGAAGGAAAGTTATAACCAACTTAGGCAGCATATTAAAAAGCAGAGATATTACTTTGCCAACAAAGGTCTGGATAGTCAAGGCTATGGTTTTTCCAGTAGTCATGTATGGATGTGAGAGTTGGACTATAAGGAAACCTGAGCACAGAAGAATTGATGCTTTTGAACTGTGGTGTTGGGGAAGACTCTTGAGAGTCCCTTGGACTGCAAGGAGATCCAACCAGTCCATCCTAAAGGAGATCAATCCTGGGTGTTCATTGGAAGGACTGATGCTGAAGCTGAGACTCCAATACTTTGGCCACCTGATGCGAAGAGCTGACTCATTTGAAAAGACCCTGATGCTGGGAAAGATAGAGGGCAGGAGGAGAAGGGGGCAAAAGAAGATGAGATGGTTGAATGGCATCACCAACTAAATGGACATGGGTTTGGGTGTACTCCAGGAGTTGGTGATGGACAGGGAGGCCTGGCGTGCTATGGTTCATGGGGTCACAGAGTTGTACACGACTGAGCAGGTGAACTGACTGACCACTGGAAAAACTAGGAAGTGATCCAGACTTAAACATTGAAGTTTGCTCTTTTACTGGAAAAATGCATTATTAGCACTGGGCTTTGCAGTAAACTCACTAGTTTATAAATTAGAGAAAGTAGCTGACATAAAATAGATTGTGTTTTTTAAACGACCCAATCAAAAAATGGGCCAAAGAACTAAACATTTCTCCAAAGAAGACATAAAATGGCTAACAAACACATGATAAGATGCTCAACATCATTCATAATCAGAGAAATGCAAATCAAAATCATCATGAGGTACCATTTCCTGCCGGCAGAATAGCTGTTAAAAAGTCTACAAACAGTAGGTGCTGGAGAGGGTGTGGAGAAAAGGGAACCCTCTTACACTGTTGGTGGGAATTCAAACTAGTACAGTTACTCTGGGAAATAGTGTGGAGATTTCATAAAAAACTGGAAATAGAACTGGTGTATAACGCAGCAGTCCCACTGCTGGGCATACACACTGAGGAAACCAGAATTGAAAGAGACACATGTACCCCATTGTTCATCACAGCACTGTTTAAATAGCCAGGACATGGAAGCAACCTAGATGTCCATGGGCAGACAAACAGATAAGAAAGTATATACACACAATGGAATATTACTCAGCTATTAGAAATAATGCATTTGAATCAGTTCTCATGAGGTGGATGAAACTGGAGCCTATTATACAGAGTGAAGTAAGTCACAAAGGAAAATGCCAGTACAGTATATTAACTCATATATGTGGAATTTAGAAAGATGGTAACGACGACCCTATATGCAAGACAACAAAAGAGACACAGATGTAAAGAACAGACTTTTGGACTCTGTGGGAGAAGGCGAGGGTGGGATGATTTGAGAGAATAGCATTGAAACATGTATGAAAATATGTGAAATAGATGACCAGTCCAAGTTTGATGCATAAAACAGGGCACTCAAAGCCAGTGCGCTGGGACAACCCAGAGGGATGGGGTGGGGAGAGCAGCAGGTAGGTTCGGGACCGGGGGACACAGGTACACCCGTGGCTGATTTCGTGTCAATGTATGGCAAAACCCACCATGATATTATAAAGTAATTAGCCTCCAATTAAAATAAATAAATCAGTTAAAAATAGATTGTGTTTTTAAAAATTCTTATTTCAGTTGTGAGGTATTTCACGTACATACCAATATGGGCTGAAATTCTTATGTAGAAACAGGTATGGAAAAGTGGATGGTTCTTGGTGAGTTCACCAAAGCCCTGTTAATATAAAATATAGCCTATGCATATATTTTTCTTTTTTTCTTATGACACTTCTTGGCCACGTGGCACAGCTTGTGGGATCTTAGTTTGCCAACCAGGGATCGAACTCATGTCCGCTGCATTGGAAGTGCAGAGTCTTAACCACCGAACCACCAGGGCCCAGGCATGAAGCCTGTGCATATGTATTTCTCTGCTCTTTGGAAATCACTGGGCTTGACCCTCCCAAGTTTTTGCCCTGGTAGTAGTTTAAAATATTTTAAATTTGTACTTGCTATTTTTATTTTCCATATCAAATGCAATGAATTCTAAATGAGATGTGGATACTAAAGTAGAATGTAACTAAGAGGTATAATACAATAAAAGGTAGTGGTTGAACAAATCAGGAAAGTTAAAATTAAGTAAAATACGCTTTTAAAAAAAGTCACATTTCATTCTAATGTCTTTTACAATACTGAATCTTATCAATTAAAAACTTAATAGGAAAAGACCAGTCTTCTTCTGATAGTGCTTTAAAATAAAAATGTGTGTGAATTTGTAACTACCGCCTAGCTTCACTGCGTAGTTTTACTGACTGATATAAATCTCTTGGTTAATGTTTATATAATTACTTATGTCAGAGTCTTAAAAAAGACACAGTTCTATTTAACTCAACTGACTTTGAAATAATTTACATACGGTTCTAAGAAGTACATATAGAAAGATCCTGGGTGCCCTTTGCCTGCATGCATGTGTGCATGCTAAGTCACTTCAGTCGAGTCCAGCTCTGCAACGGCTCTCCAGGCTCCTCTGTCCATGGGATTCTCCAGGCAAGAATACAGGAGTGGGTTGCCATTTCCTTCTCCAGGGGATCTTTCCAAGCCAAGGATCAAACCTGTGGTTCTTAGGTCTCTTGCATTGGCAGGTGCATTCTTTACTACTAACGCCACCTGGGAAGCCTGTGCTCTTTGCTTAGTTTTCTCTAATGATAACATATTGTAAAATTATAGCACAGTATCACAACCAAGAAATTGAGGTTGGTACAATCCACTCATTTTGTTTAGATTTCCCCAGTTTTACATGTATGTGTTTGGTTCTATGCAGTTTTATCCCATTTATTATTTCATTTTTTAAGGGTCAGAAACCTAGGCATGGCTTAGCTAGGTGTGTCTAGTTCAGGATCTCATGAGGATGGGCTTGACTTTTTTTTTTCTTTTGCCCTGTGCTGAATCCTAGGCCCTTGTTGATTATCTGTTGATAGTGTGTACATGTCCACCCCAAACACCCCAGCCATTCCTCCCATTCGTCTTCCCTTCAGTAAACATAAATTCATTCTTTAAGTCTGTAAGTGCTTCTGTTTTGTGAAGAAGTTCATTTGTATCATTTTTTAATTTAATTTTTTTTTTTTTTCACGGCTTCAAAGGCAGCCTTTATTGTGCAGGGAGCAGAGTCCCCAGGGTCTGTGCTGGATCCTACCTGGGGCCTGGGAGGTGGAAGCAGAACACTGGCCTGGCACCCTGAGGGCGGCCGGGCAGAGGTGGCCATGGGGCTGGGCCCCTTGAAGCAGGGTGAGCGAGTCTGCCCCCTGGTGACCTGGGGCCTTCAGGGCAGCCCCAGCCCGGGGACTGGGAATGCCCTCACCCTCCCAGGGACCCCCTCAGCCCAGGAGGGACAGGAGCCCCTCTCCTGGTCCCAGACTCGCGGCCCTCACTTGATCAGCGCTCCAGTCCGCCGAGAAACAGAGGACCAGGGTGTGGAGACAGCAGAGGGGCTCGGGGAGGGCGAGCGCTGGACGGGAGGAGGGCATTGGCCCGGGGTGGCAAGGCAGGGGGTTAGTCTGCACCTCGCCCAGCGCTAAGCCACAGGAGCAGCATTTGTGGGGCTGCCAGTGGGCAGGGCACAGTGGGTGCTCAGGCTGGGCTCTACCAGAGGGGGTGTCAGGGACCCTGGTTCTTAGGGGCCCCCCAGAATCTGCCCCTCCCTCAGAGACACCCCCTAGTGCCGGCAGAGGCCATGGGCAGAAGGCGACCACCAGCCCTGCTGCCCATCTGGAGGCCTGACCCACCTGGACACGACCATGAGAGCCAGGAGAGTGTGGGGAGCTGCAGGGAGGGGAGCAGGTGTGCAGGCTGGGGCCCGGGCAAGCCGGCTCAGGATGGGGCTCCCTGCCACCTGCAGGCATCGGGGGCGTCTCGGGCCTGCTTCCCCTTCTTGGGGGGCCTGAGGCAGCGAGTGGCACAACGCTGTGGCCCATCCCGTCCTGCCAGGAAGGGCACCCGTGGCCCAGAGGGGCAGGAAGGGCCCGAGGTCACGGAGCACAGCGTGGGCCGGTGCCAGCAGGTGCCGCATCCTCTGCAGACACGCCGCAGCACCTGCGAGGGTGCCCAAGGCACCGTCAGGCCTCAGGCCCCAGAGCTCAGCCCTGCTGGCAGTGGATCTGGGTCTCGTCAGAGCCTGGGACCGGGCGTCCTGATGGCGGCCCCAGGGACACGGGTGGAGTGGCGTGAGCAGCACCAGCGTGTCTGTGCACAGGTGTGCAGGCCCTGCAGGCTTCTCCCAGCGGGCCCTCCTCCGGCCGCTGGGGGATGAGCTGGGAAAGTGAGACTGACCAGGAGAGCAGGACACCCTGGAGGAGGGGCAGGCAGGGGACCTGGAGAGCCCTGGCCTCACACTGGAGAAGAGGCAGGGCACGTGGTGGGGACGGGCCACCCTGGGCCCCAGTGGACGCAGGCCGCATCCCCCAGCTGCTTCCAGCACCGTGCGGAGCCCGGTGGCCAGCTGCGTGCCCTGCTCGGGTGAGCGCCCACAGAAGACCCTGTTGACGCCAACCTGAGTGGGTGCGGCTAGGGACCCAGCCTCCACACCCTGTGCCTCCTCCCGCAGCTGCCCTGCGTGTTCGTCCTGGACGTGCTCGACCCACTCCCCCGCCCCCGGCTCTGCAGCCTCTCCTCTGCAGGCCGGCATGACTATTTTTTTTTTTTTTTGCCCTGTGCTGAATCCTAGGCACTTGTTGATTATCTGTTGATAGTGTGTACATGTCCACCCCAAACGCCCCAGCCATTCCTCCCATTCGTCTTCCCTTCAGTAAACATAAATTCATTCTCTAAGTCTGTAAGTGCTTCTGTTTTGTAAAGAAGTTCATTTGTATCATTTTTTTAAAAAAAGATTCTGCATATAAGTGATACCATGTGATTCTCTGACTTCATTTAGTATGATAATCTCCTGGTGCATCCATGGTGCTGCAGATGGCCTTATTTCATTCTTTTTAATGACTGTTATTGCACTATGTATATATACACACCTCATTTTCTTTACCCAGTTATCCGTCGATGGTGTCTTGGCCATTGTAAACAGTGCTGCAGTGAACCTGGGGTGCCTGTATCCTTTCAAACCGTGGTTTTCTCCTGATACGTACCCAGAAGTGGGATCACTGGATCATATGGTAGTTCTATTCTTAGTTTTTTAAGGAGCCTCCATACTCTTCTTCATAGGGGTTGTACCAATTTACATTCTCATCTGCAGTTTAGGAGGGTTCCCTTTTCTCCACACCCTCTCCATTTATTGTTTGTTGACTTTTTGATGGCCATTCTGACTGGTGTGAGGTGACGTCTCATTGTAGTTCTGACTTGCATTGCTTTTCACTTTCATGCGTTGGAGAAGGAAATGGCAGCCCACTCGAGTGTTCTTGCCTGGAGAATCCCAGGGACTGCGGAGCCTGGTGGGTTGTCGTCTATGGGGTCGCACAGAGTTGGACACGACTGAAGTGACTTAGCAGCAGCAGCAACTCTAGTTCTTAGCAGTATTGAGCGTCTTTTCATATGCCCCCCATCCATCTTATATGTCTTCTTTGGAGAATTGTCTGAGCCTTCTGCCCATCTTTTGATTGGGTTGTTTGTTTTTTGGATATTGAGCTGTTTGTAAATTCAGAGATGAATCCCTTGTCAGAGATATTGAAAAATACTTTCCTCCCTGGGAAAATCACACTTGAGTGTGGTATATGATCCTTTTAATGTATCGTTGAGGGGTTTTGTGTCTATGTTCATCAGTGACACTGGCCTGTAATTTTCTTTTTTTGTGTGGTGTCTTTGTCTGGTTTTGATATCAGAGTGATGGTGGCCTCACAGGATGAGTTTCAGAGTATTCCCTCCTCTGAGGCTTTTGGAAGAGTTCCAAGAAGGATAGATGTTAACTCTTCTCTAAATGTTTGATAGAATTCATCTATGAAGCCTTCGGTCCTAGAGTTTAGTTTTTTGGAAGTTTTTAAGTCGATTGGTCTGTTCGTATTTTCTATTTCTTTCTGTTTCAGTCTTGGGCGATTGTACCTTTCTAAGAATTTATCTAATTTCTTTTAGGTTGTCCATTTTATTGGCAAATAGTTGCTTGCAGTAGTCTCTTATCCTTTGTATTTCTGTGGTGTCTGTTGTAATTTCTAACTTTATTGGCTTGAGCCCTCTCTCAACTAATCTTATACCTAAAGCAACTAAGAGAAAGAAGAACAAGTAAAACCCAAAGTTAGTAGAAGGCAAGAAATCATAAAGGTCAGAGCAGAAATAAATAAAGTGGAGACGAGGAAAACAGTAGAATGGACAATGAAACTAAAAACTGGTTCTTTGAAAGATAAATAAAATTGATAAACCTCAAGACAGTTTTCCCTAGGACTGCAGTCATCTGAATACTTGGGTAGAGCTGGAAAATCTGCTGCTAAGATGACTTGCTGGCGTGGCTTCTGGTCTATCACCACGTAGTCCTCCACACAGAGCTTCTTACATATCATCATGGCTTCACTGAGGGAATGATTCGGGAGTCCTCTCCTGAGGAAGCCACAGTGCCTTTTTTGACCCGGTTGTTAGAAGTCACTTCGGCCACGTTCTCTTGGAGTGAGTCGCGAAGTGAAGCCCACACTGACGGGCAAAGGAACTAAGTTCTACGTTACAAATGGAGGGGCATCAGAGATTGGATGTAACTTTAAATTGCCACATGTGAGATCACTAGAATTGTCTCAGTTTTCCAGGTGAGGAAACTTGTGCCTGGAGAAGTTAAGTGACTGGTCCGAGGTGTATAGCTAGGTGGAGAAGTGGGGCTTAAATGACAGCAGCCTGGGTCCTCATGAACCCTTTCTTTTTTCTTCTTTCTATTTGTGTGTTCTTTTTACTATGTGTGATTTACTGCTCAGAGACCTTAACCTTTGGAAGTGAAAGTGAAACTTCACTGCTCGGAGACCTTCAGTGCATGTTGAAAAGTCATACTGACTTGACTTCTTCATAATCATCCATATCCATATCTGGATATTTATGGTTTATTTTGCTCTATAATGCCTCCCTCCTGGTACTGTGATTTAATAGTCATTTAGTTCATTCTGTAGAATACTAGCATCTATTGCTACCTATTGGGATGCTTACCACTGTCATGTGAGGAAGAACTTTAATTTTGAAGGTGTACTGACCTGGCAGCAAAGAATTTAAAGGTGTATTTTTGGGTAGTTTCCCATAACTAAACATTGGGAAGCAAACCTTTTCTCCACAGCTTTCAGCTTTTTATTTTTGTAATCCTCACACTTTGTGTAGTTGTTAGAACTATGGTGCACTGTGGTTCTAACAACTACAGAAAAGTGTGAAAATCACAAAATTGCAAAATGGCATCACCGACTCAACAGACATGAACTTGAGCAAATTCCGGGAGATGGTGAAGGACAGGGAAGCCTGGCATGTTGTAGCCCATGGGGTCGCAAAGAGTCGGACACGACTGAGCAACTGAACAACAATGGTGCATTGCGAGCCAAAGTTGACAGTGGGATCAGGTTCCTCAGATGGAGTTTGTCTGTTACTGATATCAAAAGCAACAAATGCATTAGACCCTGGCTAGTTTTAGTACCATAATCTGCTCCTGTGAATTTTTTCTGGTTACTTTTAAGTGACCATAAAGAACTCCGTGCTACTTAGGGTAGTTTTCCTGTGTAGTGTGGGAGAGGTAAAATGACTTTTTTTTTGTTTTAATTTAAACAGAACTGCTTTGTAAAATAACAATCACAGTCACCAAAGCTATGCTGAAAGAGAGAGGTTTTAGAATTTTGATTATATATCTTCATATTTTCTGCTTATATTCCATTTCGTTAGGCCATGGAAAAGTCTATATTAGGGGTAGCCCAAGGGATCTTTTTGACATAGAATTTTGGGTACTCTATAGGATTGAAAAAAACCTTAAGTGTAAATGCACTTTGAGCTTCCCTGATGGGTCAGTAGTAAAGAATCTGCATGCCAAGCAGGAGACACACGAGTGTGGGTTTGATCCCTGGTTTGGGCAGATCCCCTGGAGAAGGAAATGGCAACACACTCCAGTATTCTTGCCTGGGAAATCCCATGGAAAGAGGGGCCTGGCAGGCTACAGTTCATGGGGTCACAAAGAGTTGGACATGACTGAGCATACACACACCACTACATTTTAGAGCATTATTAATGCACACTTCTGTTTATAATGTATTAATGTATCCATTCAAAAATCTTCATGTTTTAATGACATAAGCAGTGCAATGTAATTGAATGAAGAGTGGGATTCCATGGGCTAACCAGTATTAAAACAGGATAAACCATCAGAAGTTAACTAAAGGAACTTAGAGAAGCCAGGGTGGGGTGTTTAAAGGGTAAAGCTTCCTGCCTTTATAAGGAACTTCCTGTTGACCTCTAAGGACTTGACAACCATATATTGTATTTGACAGCACTCGGTGAATTTCTTAATGATGAGGTTAAGTTCTCACATGCACACACACAGATATCGGGTTTCCTATCTAGGCTAATTCAGATCCTAAATTCCTGATTTGCCTCTGGTACCCACCTCTCTTTGTGTGACAACTCTCAGTGAATTTCTTAGTAATGAGGCAAAGTGCTTACATGTCCAGACACATCTACCTGTGTGCTTGGGCAGTTTCAAACCCTTGAAAGTCTTGCTTTGTCTTATCCGTGTAAAAATATAGGACTTCCCTGTTGGTCCAGTGGTTAAGACCATGCCTTAATGCGGGGGGTGCCAGTTTGATCCCTGGTTGGGGATCTAAGATTTCCACGTGGCTCGTGGCCAGAAAACCAAAACAGAAAACAGAAGCAATATTGTAGCAGATTCAATACAGACTTTTAAAAAAGGGTCTACATTGAAAACAACAACAGATGTGAGAGAGGGCCTAGATAAGACTTTGATATTAAGAAGTCCTAGCAAGTTTAGAAGGAAATGGTAACCCACTCCAGTATTCTTGCCTGGAGAATCCCATGGACGGAGAAGCCTGTTAGGCTACAGTCCACGGGGTCGCAGAGAGTCGGACACGACTGAGCGACGGAACAGAACGGAACGGAGCAAGTTTAGAGATTGAGATCATCTGATTATAAAGTGACATTGAGTTGGACTGGGAAAAGTTCTTCCAGAACAAAAGTAGAAGCATGGTGTACGTCGTGCTAACTTGGGACCCCAATCCCTTGTCCTTGTTCTGAGTCCCGTACGTACAAGTTTATGAAACGTGGCGTTTCTTTTCCATGTGTTTCCCTGAGTCTTCCTCCTTTCCCTGATACTTGGTGGTTTAGTCGCTTAGTCGTGTCTGACTCTTTGAGACACCATGGACTGTAGCCCACCAGGCTCCTCTGTCCATGGAATTCTCCAGGCAAGAATACTGGAGTGGGTTGCCATTTCCTTCTCCATCCCAGATACTTAATAGAAACTTTCTTATCACCTTGGCAAAATGACCCTGGTTTCCATGGACCCTAAACAAAGGTATAAATTTGGTTATACAGATCAGTTCAGTCGCTCAGTCATATCCAACTCTTTGTTACCCAATGCACTGCAGCACACCAGGCCTCCCTGTCTATCACCAACTCCCGGAACTTGCTCAAACTAATGTCCATCAAGTTGGTGATGCCATTCAACCATCTTATTGAATAGGTCTTAGGGCAAATACAAGTGGATCCCTCCAAACTAGGGAGGAGCACATCATGGATAATGATGTGGCTTTTTTCTTGAGAAAGCATAGAACAATCCTTCATTGAAAACTAAAACAAACGTGGGAGTCCATAACAACAGCGTTTATCCTATGGTTAGTTTGGTATCTGTAGCAACGTGGCCTCATGAACCAACGCATACTTTCCCAGGGCTAGAAAAGGAGCAAGTCTTTTGGTTCAGTAGGTGGCCATTGTCAGGAACAAGGAACTTGACCACCTGTTCCATCTTGAAGCCAGTGCAAAGAAGAAACTGGAGCTTGACCAAAGGCTGGTCAGTTTCTATTGAGCTGCAACCAGAATCAAATGCCTGGCAGGCCATTTAATGATTGTGGTCATCCATTTTTGTGGTGGCAAGATGAAAATGGGAAATCCTTGCAGGCCAGCCAATCCTTCTTTGGAACTAAGAGGATGGGCAGTCCTCAGTGTGGTTCAGTCTTGCAGTTTGGTTTTTCAGCTTGTGCTTATAGAATAAGCAGAGAACTCAATTCATTTACACTTTATTTTAAAAGAATGAAATAATTTAACCAGTGTGTAAAACTGAGAAGGCTCTGGAACACACAGCTCCCCCGTCCCAACCTTGTGTATAAGCAACCCAGCTCTGTGGAATTTATACTGCTACTCATGAGTGGAGCTCTTTTCAACTTCTCTGTCCCTGAAACTATCTTTATTTCATCGTCTCAGAAGAGATAAGGCACTTTCTTATATGTTGGAAAGTGAGTGATCCCTCTTTTCTTGTTCGAGTGAGAAGTAAGTTGATCACAAAGCATGAACCCTCCTTTGACTGTAGTTGGGGTAGACCCTCCTGCTGTGAGGACGTTGAGCCATCAGTGTCCCTTTTTGGGTGAGATTGTAGTTTTAGACTAAGTATGAAGAAGCACTCACTCGTCAGATTTTGAAAAGTGAAGTTAGTTAATATGAATGTATATTTCTGCTAGATCAAGTTTGTACCTATAGAAAAAGGGCAGGCAGAAGATGAGAATTTCTAATGACAAAAGTGGATGGGCAGGACTCAAGGTTTATTTTGTTATTATTATTACTATTTTTTAATCCATTTGAGCTTGCTTGTTCTTTTTTTTTTTTAAAAAAAAGTTTATGCTTACAAAATGTTTAAATACCAGATTATATAAATATAAAAATGAAAATTCTCTTCATTCACCTTCCCTGTTCCACTCGGTGAAGAATCTGCCTGCAGTTCAGGAGACCTAGGTTTAATCCCTGGGTTGGGAAGATCCCCTGGAGAAAGAAGTGGCAACCCACTCCAGTACTCTTGCCTGGAGAATTCCATGGACAGAGGAGCCTGGCAGGCTATAGTCCATGGGATCACAGAGTCAGACAAGACTGAACAACTAACTTTCACTTTAAATGTGGTATACAGTCTTTAAAAACTTAAAAAAAAAAAAAAAACACGAGGATGTACTAATTTGTAAAAACACTAAAAGAATTACTGGGACTGTGAGCAGTTTCTGGTGCTTTTTTAAACTTAATAATCAGAAACTTTGTTCTCTATCAGTAGATAAAGATATCTACTCATCAGTTTAAATGTGCAAGAATTTGAGAATTTTCTCAAGCTTCTTGTGAATTACTTTTGTTGAAATTGAACTTATTTACACAAACTTAAGGATGTTTCAGTCATCAGTTGTAAGAAATGTGATTTTTTTTTCTTTACTATTTCCCATATATTGATTCTATATTGATATTCTATCCTTGTTAATAGGTTCATAGTCCTGAATTTTTTGTGGTTTATGACTTTTTAGGTCTGTTTTGATTTCAGTCTGTTTTTCTTGTTCATTTTTTTGACCTTGTTTTTTTTCTCATTCCTCTTTTTCGTCTAATTTTGATCCCTTATGCTGTTATCTCTTCTGTGTTTTTGTCAGATGAGTATTTATCATTTGATGTTTTAACTAATATAATGTCTGGGAAACCTCATTTTGTTTGCCGTGTCACCACTAGAAGTGTTGACAAGCAAACACTGTTTCCCCTGAATACACAATGTTATTCTGTCGATTTCTAAAATCAAGGGAAATTTTTATATCGTGTACCTATGGACTGTGTTACACACTACTCCAAAACAGCCATTTCAGACTCTAAAATGCCCACTGCGGGATCTTACCTGTGAATCTACTTGGCATGTCTCAAAAATTACTTATTCCAAAAGAATGATTTAAACATCCAGCACATTTGAAAGCTGCTTTTGGAGTCTGTGTGAGAACATGGATAGGTGGAGGGAAAGTTTGCAGATGATAGATGATCACTGAAGCACTCCTGTGGGTTTCAGAAGGTTTCAGATGAGGGATTATACACAGTTATTTGTGAGTCATCAGAAAATGAAAAGTTGCCTTTCCCAATCCTATGAATCTAAGAGGAACCTCGAGAGGTCAGCTCAGAGCAGCTGGAGATGATGACGAAAATCTTTTTTATAAACAATTAAAACATACACAGAAAATGCCATAGTCTTTGGACACGGTGTTTATTGGATGTGACTGCTGAAAAGTGTGCGTGACTATTCTCTCCTCTGTATTGAAATTAATAAGCATTTGTCTATTGGTTTTTATTTTAATGTCTAGATTTTGTTGTTGTTGTTTAGTTGCTGTGTCATTGTCTCTTTGCAACCCCATGGACTGTAACCTTCCAGGCTTCTCTGTCCTTGGGGTTTCTCAAGCAAAAATGCTGGAGTGGGTTGCCATTTCCTTCTCCAGGGGCTCTTCCTGATTCAGGGATCAAACCCCGTCTCCTGCATTGGCAGGTGGGTTCTTTACCTCTGAGCCACCAGGGAAGCCCGATGTCTAGATTACCTGTAGGTAATTATCTTGTAAGATAATGTGTGTTCTTTGTTAAAGGGGGGGCCTTTCTGTTTGAGGCCTATTTTGGCCTTTCTATCCAAGAAAGCCCAGGACTCACACAATGACTGTACTTCTTGAATTATATTGAATTGGGAGTCAGTCACTGAAATGTGGCTTCTGTTTCCCCATGGGAGCTGGCAGTACCATTTCAGAACACACAGTGAGTTTCATCCGGAATCTAACTGTGGGCTCCACAGGAATGGTTGGTCATGGCTGAGTCAAGAAGGCCCTGGCTCTTACTGACAGGATGATTTCTTCTGGCGTTTGTTCTTTCAGTCCTGTTGGGGGAGAAATGAAGTTGGAGGTACATCCGCAGAATCCATTAGCGTCCCTTTGGGATAGAGCTGTCAACAGCTTCACGTCTCGAACTTCTATGAGGCATGTTGTGTCCTTGACTAAAAAATGTGTTTCCCCGTGTGTCTGATAAAGTAAACATCTGCAGCGCCAAAGGCGGAGTGCCAGGCACATCTGTGTTCATAGACAATGCTGTTAAATTAAGGGCCGACCTGGAAAATGATTGACCTGCCACAAAGTTCACATGGCGTCATTCATTTGTTGTTTGGGGGCGCTTTTATTGAGTGTTTGATCGTGGATTTACATGTCTTTTAAGCTTTTAGCTCACTGTTTGTGTTCTAATTGGTTACTCTGAATGAGCTAAGCTTTCTCTTGCTGTGACAGTTAAGCTCCCTGCAATCAAGTATCATTTCTAACCTTGGTGATCTACATAGACACACAGCAAAGGCAAAACCTAAAAATGCTTTGCTGTTTAATGATTCAGATAAAATGAGTGGTGGTAAGAATAGAGAAACTAAAATCTTTTTTTTATTTTTATTTTTTAAAATATTTATTTTTATTTATTTATTTGACTGCACTGGGTTTTATTTGTGGCAGGTGGGATCTAGCTCCCTGACCAAGAATTGAACCTGGGCCCCTGCATTGGGAGCAGGAAACTGGACCACCAGGGAAGTCCCTAAAGTGTTTAAAACATCCCCATGAGTCTAGGTTCCAGTCACCGTAGATACGTATGAATTAGATGCTCAGGAAGAGTTCCTCATCACCGCGACTCATTATCTTAAGTTTTTTTTGTTTTTTAACTTAATGAAGTTTCCTAGTCTGGGGAGGTCTAGAAAGGATTCAGAGCACATCGATTCCAAAATTCGGATTTAAAAAACCTTTAATTGTCGTAATTCCAGAAGATCTATTTCTCCTACTCGGTCTATCTGTTCCATCAGAGGAGGGATCAGCTTTTCGGTGAGTGATATCTTGTCAGGTTTCTGAGAAAATAATGGGCTTCACTAACTTCTAGGAAATGTAGTTTATGTCCGTATGTAAATAAAATGCCAGACATCTTAGTTGCCTCTAATTTGATGAATAACGACGAAAAGCAAGCAGCTTGAGTGAGTGGCAAACTTCAGCCTAATAGGAGGTCACTTTTTTTTTTAACGTATAACCCTTTGCTGTTGAAATATTAAGTTTATCTAAATATTTCAGAATTAGAAGATTAAGTTTTCTCTATGAACTTCGCATTTTTTATTGATACAAATATTGACATTATGTATTTTTTTTAAATAGAGCAAAGTAATAATCCAGGCTATTGTCAACCTAACAATAAACTATAAAACATGCTTATTATAGAAAGATAGAAAATACAAATAAGCTCATAAAAAACAGTAAAATTATTTATTAGGACTTCCCCAGTGGTCCACAGGTTAAGACTCTGTGCTTCCATTGCAGAGGGCACGAGTTTGACCCCTGGTCCTGGAACTAAGATTCCACTTGCCACGCAGTGCAATCCCCCCTACCCCCCACAATTGCTTATTAAGCATATATATCCTATAAGGTATTTTTACCCCCTTTCGTATACATACATGTATTGGCTTTTTGCTTTATAGAATAAAACTGAATGTACTTTTTCCTTGAACATAATTTTTATTGGTTGCATAATAATATATTCAGTGGGTGTAGATAAACCTTAATTTATATCAAGTAGTATTTTGTTGATAACTCCCAGATTTCCAGTGGGTTTTTTTTTTTTTTTTTTGATAAATTGTTTGACTTACAACTTTCTAAAGCCTCTTTCTTTAGAATAGTGCTATAAGTGGTAGCTCATTTCCTGAGTTAACTCCCAGGTCCTAATTGATACCTGTCACATGGCTACGCTTCCCAGCTGGACAAACGGTGCTCCAGTGTTTAAAACACAGCATCTGCTTATCATTATTTCCATGGAAATCTCTATAATTCGGTCAGCACCTGGCATAGTGCCAGTCACAATGGGCACTCAACAAAATATGAATGAGTGGAGGCTGGAATTCCCTCTGTCCAGGTTGTCCTGGCCAGGGCAGCCAAGTAGAACAGATGGTGTTCACTTTCTGGAACGTGGGAAGGGAGTGTGGGTTGCAGGGAGGGCACACAGGGTAGCAGGATTCCTTTGAATATGTCTTTGGCAGTTGTCAGTAATTCAGTCTTAGCAGCTTTAATAAAGAAAGTTCTTTAGAGTACTCCCCTGGCAATCCAGTTGCTAAGACTCTGTGCTTCCACTATAGAAGGCACAGGTGCGATCCTCAGTCAGGAATCTAAGATCCCACATACTGCATAGGCAAGAAAACAAACAAACAAACAAAAAACCCATTTTTTTGGAAAGAGTGTTTATCACTGGCAAAGTTGAGAGAGAAGGGAGAGACGAAAGGTATATTGAACAACAAACTTGACTTTAATTGAAATTTATAAAACACTATATGCAACAGCAACAGAATATATATGTTTTACATTCAATATTTATCATGTTATAGGCCACAAAACAAGGAATTGAAGAGGGTAATTTCTTAAAAAGTTTGAAAGTGAAAGTCGCTCAGTGTGTCCAACTCTTTGCAACCCCATGGACTATACAGTCCATGGAATTCTCCAGGCCAGAATATTGGGAGCGGGTCACCTTTCCCTTTTCCAGGGGATCTTCCCAACCCAGGGATAGAACCCAAGTCTCCTACATTGCAGGTGGATTCTTTACGAACTGAGCTATCAGGGAAGCTGTTTTTTTTTAAAGCATTTTTTAAAATGTTTTAAGCATATTCCTACCATATCATCCAGCTATTCCATTTCTAGTTAATTATCCAAGAAAAAGCATAGGTCCATACAAAGACTTGTACACACTGATACCTGAGTGTTCATAGTCATTTTATTTGTAAAAACCAGAAACAAGAGATAACTTGTATGTCTTATAAACAAGTGAATGGATAAATGAACTGTGATGTATTCGTACCACAGAATACTGCTCAGAAACAAAAATAGCCTTTTGAGATGTGCAGCGGTGTGGATGAATCTCAGAATAATTATGTTAAAGTGAAAGAAGTTGGACCAAAAAAGGACACATACTTTATGGCTCCATTTGTATAACACTTCAGAACATGCGTGCTCGTCTGTAGTGACAGATGAGTGATTGCCAAAGGATAAAGACTGAAGGAAGATTACAGAGCCATGAAACAAAGAAACATCACAGGGGTATGATGAGTTTGTTCATTCTCGTGATTGTTATGAAAACAATATTGGTTTCATAGGTTAAACGTGTCAAAACTTGTAAACAAGATGTTTAGTTATATGTCAATTATATTTCAATAAAGCTGTTCAGAATATAAATAAACAAATGACAGGCATTCATGATTCTATGACTGTTTACTTCATCATAATGTTTGTTATACACCTTCATGTAAATGGCATGACATTTTTCCATATACTTTGCTGGATCAGCAAAAAGGTCCTGCTTGCTGCTTTGTGCTTCTTCAAGCCAGAATCAATGGAAAGTGTTAGGATTCTAGAAAATATTCTATTTCTCACTGAGAATAAACCTTCCATAGTTGTACATGGTTTACAATTAAGCACTGGTTTTTTTTTCCTTTGAGTAGTAACTTGATTTCTAATGGGAACTCAATCATGTCATATCAGCTTGAGTAGAGAAGAGGAATAGAAAGTGTGAAAGTGAAATTGAACTCATAAAAACAGAATGGAATGGTTAGTACCTGGAACTGGAGGGTGAGGAAAATGGGGAAATGTTGGTCTAAGGTTACACACTTCAGTTAGAAATTGAGTAAGTTCTGGAGAACCTAATGCACGGTATTGCATTATAGGTGTACTTGAAAGCTACTGAGAGTAGAGCTTAAATGTTCTCACCACAGAAAAAGAAATGGTAGTTATGCGATTTGATGGCGGAGGCGTACATCCTAATGTTACCTGTCAGCTATATCTCAAAGCTAGGGGGTAGGGGACTGAGTAAAGGCACACAAAACACATTCTTTCTCTTTTTTTGTGGCTGAGTAATATTCCACTGTATATATGTACCTTTTTCATACTGAGTTTAGTCAGAGAAAGACAAATATCATATATCACTGTGTAGAATCTAAAAAATGGTACAAATGAGCTTATTTATAAAACAGTCACAGGTATAGAAAACAAACTTATGGTTACCAAGAGGGAAAGGGGGTGGGAAGGATAAGTAGGGAGTTTGGGATTGACATATATACACTACTACAAGAAGTGATAAAATGAAAAATGAAATAGATAACTAATAAGACTCAATAATAGCACAGGAGACTACTCAATACTCTGTAGTGGCCTATATGAGAAAAGAATCTAAAGGCAGTGGATATATGTATGTATATAACTGATTCACTTTGATGTACAGCAGAAACTAACTCAACATTGTAAATCAACTATACCCCAATAAGATTATTTCAGAACTTTTTTAAAGATAAAAAATGTATATATGTATTTCTTAATAAGTTTCAAATAAAGTTTTAAAAAACACACTAAGTAGAAACAAATGGTGGTGATGATAATTCAGTGGTGACTACTTGGCGATTCATGGGATTCTCAAGGCAAGAATACTGAAGTGGTTTGCCATTCCCTTCTCCAGTGGACCACGTTTTGTCAGAACTCTCCACCAAGACCCGTCCGTCTTGGGTGGCCCTACACGGCATGGCTTAGTTTCATTGAGTTAGACAGGGCTGTGGTCCATGTTTGGACCACTTGCCGATTGAATTAAGACCATATTCCTGTGCTGATGACTTGCTGTCTCTGTGGTTTGAGCCTCCATTTTCCGTTCAGTCTCAGCTGGCCCTTCTCCCAGAACGCACTCTGCTATCCCCTTCTTCATTAACTGGCTAATGCTTTTTTTCTGCCTGTGCTTTTCCCCACCTCACCCTTTCTATATCTATGTGGTAAATTCCTACCTGTCCTTGAAGGACATTCCATGCAGATGCCAGCATACTCTGAGTAAACGTACTCTGATCCTCCCAGCTGGAAATGTCCCCTGTGTTCTGTGTTTCGGCACACATTAAGTACATATTTTGTACCCTGGGCCTTATGGGTATGTATAGGTTGGCCACATCTGCCCTACTTTTCTGGAACTGAACAAACCTAGGGCTATTCATTTGGCTACTGTTGATACGTAGATACATTTCAGTTGTTTAATAAACTTCTTCACTTACTAAAACTGCTATAACTATTAATGCCGATGAAGGAAACAATGACAAGACAAGTAGAAGTAAACAAAAATTGTTTTGGGACTTCCCTGGCAGTCCAGTGGTTAAAATTTCATACTTCCAATGTGGGGGGCCTGGGTTTGATTCCCTGGTCAGGGAACTTAAGATCCCACATGTCACAAGGCGCGGAGAAGAAATTTAAAAAATAAAAAACTTTATTTTCCAGAGGTTCAGGAGCGAGGGGACATACATATAAGTATGGCTGATTCATGTTGATGTTTGGCAGAAACCAACACAATATTGTAAAGCAATTATCCTGCAATAAAAATAATTTATGATTTAAAAATATTTTTTTCAATTGTGTTTTTGAACCACATTTGTGTTCCTTTGATCGCAGCAGAGGGGTGGTAGATTTACTGTCCCCATGACACTTTTTTATTTTCCCCTTAAGCTAACGTTTTAATTATGGACCCTCTCTTCCCCTCACAGTCTTAGAACCAGGCAATGGCAAGGAAAAGAGAGGGCAGTTTGTAATTTATATTGGCTAGAAGTGATCCACTCTGATAATTCACACAGAACTATTTAAAAGAGTTGGCTTAAGAGCATCTTAACATTAGTCACTGTGTCATAAAAAGAGCATGAATTAGGCAGGAGTTGTGGGATATGTGAAGAAACATGTTTTTTTGGATTTCAAGTGAGCTGTCCCCCACCTTGATCACTTCTCATATTTATTTTCCAGGTCCGGACTCTCTTTGTCAGCGGTCTCCCTCTGGACATCAAACCTCGGGAGCTATATCTGCTTTTCAGACCATTTAAGGTACCTTTTCTATCTTTTAGAAATCGTAAAAGGAAACAGAAAGTGGGTCTGTCTGGAGAAAGAAATGAAATGTTTGAGAAACGCCTGTTGTTTGAAGTGGTTAGTGAGTAAACAAGTTAACAACTCAGTTGTAATATACATTCTCACTTTGGAAATCCTGAAATGGTCTTTTGTCCTCCCAGCCACTAATCTCGAGAAGCTAATCTGTCCTAATTTAGAACAGCCTCAGTTTCCTCCCTGTGTATCCTCTGCCAACTGGGGGTATTTTGAGTACAGATCACCCCAGATATGATCAGTGACTTACTATGTATTTATATCTCAAACGCAGGAATATAAGTCAAGCCCTACCCCAGGAGGTTACTTATTAGCTGAAATATTGCTGTTCATACAATTCCTAGGAGACATAATAGGTTAAATAAGCTTTTATGAACTTGACAAGGAACCTAAAACCATTATTTTTTTGTTGGCAAAATGTCCAGCGTTGCTGAAACAGTAGAACAGAATTTTGAAGAACTGCTTGGCAAGAGTTGAGGGACGTCTTCCCTGGTGCTTCGTGTGTGCTCAGAATCACAGTTGTGTCTAACTCTTCGCAACCCTATGGACTGTAGGCCGCCAGGCTCCTCTGTCCATGGAACTTTCCAGCAAGAATACCAGAGTGGGTTGCCCTTCCTTGTTCAGGGGATCTTCGAAACCCAGGGACCAAACCTGCATCCCTTATGTGTCCTGTATTGCCTGGCGGATTCTTTACCACTCTGCCACCTAGTGAAATATTTAATATAAGTTGTCTGTCCATTGTGATTATCAAGATAAACTTACTTTAGAGATTGTTAATGTTGTTGGGATTGAAAATTTAACAGGAAATTGAACTAAGGCTGAAATACCGTGCTCCACAGAGAAACCTTGAAAGTTAGCCTTTGGAGGGTCAGAGACAGCTGGGATTGGGCACAGTGTGGGCTGGAGGCCTTGGCTCTCAAGAAGCGATCCTGCAAGTCAGGGCAGATTCAGGGCGTGTCTGAGCTGGTCACATCGGCTGAGGACATGTCAGCAGCAGTGTCTGGCCAGGGCTGCACCTAGGACTGAGTGATGGACTGTCTCAATTGCTGGTTAAAGATCCATTCTGATGGAAGCAGGATCCGAGCCACAGAGGCAAGACAAGTTCTAGCTTCTTAGGGAGAGACAGTAAATGTGACAGCTGAATATAGCTGGGTAGGAGAGGAAGATCGGGGGTCGAGGGGGCAGCCAGTGAAAACCAACAAAGATAAAATAGTTTATGTGCCCCAAAGGCACCAGGTGATAATGGACATAACTCCATTCTGACAGCTCTCCTTTTTTCTGCTTTTTTTTTTTTTAATTGGAGTATAATTGCTTTACAGCATTGTTAGTTTCTACTGTATGCATCGAGAATCAGCATTATATATACATATATCCCCTCCCTCTTGAACCTCATCTTCCCGTCACACCCCTCTGGGTCATCACAGAGCTCCCTGTGCTTTACAGGAGTTTCGTGCTGGCTGTCTGTTTTACATATGGTAGTGTATATAGGACAGCTCTCCTTTTAATGCAACGGTAATGATGATGTTACAGAGGGAAACAAAGGTTAGCCCAGAGGTTGGCTAGGGGAAGTGGGGAAGAAAGAGAAGGTGCTGTGGGAAGAGTGCCAACTTGGCAGAATTTCCCATTTCTTCTGCAGGATTGCAGTTCGTACAGTTTTGTGGGATGAGGACTTTTTAAGCTAACCACTCCTCTTAATGAACAAAACAGCCGTGTTTCTGTGTGCATGTGGAGAGAGCTAGCAGTAAGCCCCTTAAGAATTATCTCACTTAATTCTCATCACAGTCCTTTAAAGTGGGTTAGCCTCATTTTTCTTTCCCCCCAAAGAAAGAAAATGAAACTTGGAGCAGTTGAATACATTTTGCTCAAGTTCACACACGTAATAAATGGCAGGACCAGGATCAAACCCAAGCAGTTTGACTCTGCCATTCATATTCTGAACTACTGTGTGATGCTGCTGCTGATTTTGTGACTTGAGAGGACAGTGTATCCCTACAAGTGGGCTTTTACTTGAGTGAAATATCCATTTGTCCTCTGCCTCTGAGGCCTTTGGGGTGTTTAAACCTGCACGTTTTTCAGAGAGCAAGAGCACCTTGAAAAAGAAAGAGGCAGAGCTGTGAATCATAACCTCTTGGGCCAGAAGAGCTCAAGGCCTTAGAGGTAAAATGTTTACAGTAGCTAATTGGTAACATAGTTCTCTGCTGGGAAGATAGGAGGGTGAGTCAATTGAAACATGCTGCCCAGAAACCCCAACGCGAAAGTCAGGACCCTGGTACATTCCTACCAACCCTTTTTTAATTAAAGTCCCTGGTGGCTGACCCTCGTCTGCAAATCTGTCTCTGGACCAATATGTGCTGTGGTCAATCATGTCAAGTGGTGGTGTTTTTTTTTTTTTCCCTTCTCCTGTGTCATCTATCTGTGCAAGCCACCTGCCATTGATTACTTTCAGAAATAAGCAGACTTTGTTATCTTCATCCTGGGGAACCAGGAGGGATCGGAAAGGGAATGAAAGGGAGTGTTTCCATCTTCCTTGAGGATGACCTGGAGTAAAACCCAACAGGGAATTTTTGCATCTCCCAATCCTAATACCAGCATGAAAACGGATGGCTGCAATAAATAAGCAAAATAACAGAATTTAGCATTACTGCCTGTTTAACTTTTCCAGGCAATTTTGAAATTTTCATTGACAAGTTGTACTAAGTACAAAATCATTGTTTTGTTGTTTTATAGCCAATATATTTTTCAGTGTGAACAAGTCATCACATACTCTTCTTAACCGCCTTTCTTCTCCCGTGCTGTGTGCGCAGTCGCTTAATTGCGTCCAACTCTTTGTGACCCCATGGACTGTAGCCTGCCACGCTCCTCTGCCCATGGAATTTCCACAGAAGAATCCTGGAGTGGAGTGCCTTTTATCCTATAAAATGAAAAAGACCTGCTGTTGACATAGATACCATTTTCCTACTATTTCCAAATTTCATAAGAACATAGAAAAGAAACATAAGAGAGTGAGTTTCAGGGTTTGATCTCTTTTAGGCCCAAGTATGGGCTTCCCAGGTGGCTCAGTGGTAAAGATCCACCTGACAGTGCAGGAGACTTGGGCTCTATCCTTGGGTCTGGAAGATCCCCGGGAGTAGGAAATGGCAACCCACTCTAATACTCTTGCCTGGAAAATTCCATGGGCAGAGAAGCCTCTCGGGCTACTGTCCAGGGGGTTGCAAAGAATCAGACACGACTAAGCACACAGCACATATATACATACTTAGGCACAGAACTAAGCACACAGCACATATATACATACACAGGCATATATACATCGTGTGTGTGTGTGTGTAAAACTTGTTTTATAGTTAACAGACATTTGTAAGAAGAGTTAGTCAGTGGTCATAAAGGACTCATTGTCACTTGAGCAAGATGGTATTATAGTTGCTTTTTTTCCTGGCATATTTTTTTTTGTGGTCTAAATCCGGTTCTTTATTTTCAGGGCTACGAGGGTTCTCTTATAAAGCTCACATCTAAGCAGGTAAGCATTTCAAACTTGCACATAAATGATCACTTCTAGAATAAGTTTTGATTGACTTTCTTAAGGAATGTCACAAGGGCTCAACATCCTTTTTTTATTTCCATTAAGATTTAATTTTTTTTTATTGCTCTAAAATTAACGGTGAGATCAATTAGGAATTAGCAGATTGGAATTAGGCTAATTCCAAAGCCTCCAGCTAGAGTGTCTGAGACTATCCTCAGGAAAGGCACATATAATGCCTTCAGCATGGTTATATCGGGATTGATCTGTATCTTCAAAAGAAATTATTGTCCAGATTCACTTTTACTGCCAATTCTTTCCTTTTTTTTTTTTTTCAAATTAAGTTAAATAGTCAGACTTTTCATTCGCAATCGGTATGAGAAGTTGATGGTAAAGAATCAGGCTCTCTCTCAAACCCTAATAACCACATGCAGAGTCTTAAGTCTAGAATGGAGCGTAAAAGGCATAGGTACGGAATGGAGGAATTAATCAGTGACCCTGATAGCGGCTTCAAGTGCCTTGAAATTTTTTAGCTGTGTGCTCTTTTTAATCCTGAGCGACCGGCATCTCACTTTGGGTCACTTTTCGTCTCAGTACGGTATTCTCTGGTTCATCAGGAATAAGCTATGTTGAAACCATCCTTCTGGACTCAAAGATACCGAGTCCAAAGCAATTAGGAGCCCTCTCTTGAGTTGGAACAATATGGTTTACACAGCTAATTAAACACAGAACTTTTTAAAAACTTCCCTTGGGATTTGAGATTTAAATGTTCATTATATAATTGTGATCATGCAGTGAGTCTACAGGGCTTTTATCACTGTGTCATTATATTCCTTGCACTTACAGTGTACCAAAAGGTGATTCGGTTCTCTTTCCATTTTAAAAGATGAAGATGCTGAGGTACAGTGAATTCGATTTAGGACAGTAGAGCCTCTCCACCCAAGTTTTCCTGTTCCCTTGTTCACTGCTGCTCACCTTCCAGCCCCTTCCAGACTTTTTTTTTAATGATTCTCTCAATCTCCAGCTGTCCCTTGAAGAACCACCCTCACCATCCCTTTGATCCATGTTAGAAATTTGGCTAAGCCACTGAGTCATGATTCTTCTGGACTGGCTTTCTGATTTCTACCCATTGCCTGCGGTCATTTCTTTATCTGAGCTTTTTGGTTTGATGTCACCTTTGACCCAGAAACAGAGCCATCCCCTGATATTTTTTTCTTCATATTTCTTTCTTTCCTTAGCCCGTAGGTTTTGTCAGTTTTGACAGTCGCTCAGAAGCAGAAGCTGCCAAGAATGCTTTGAATGTAAGTATGAATGATGTTCATCTTCAGGGGTTTCCTTATGAGGTGAAGGGAAAGTAATAGAACCTCTTTGGACAGGAAAGTAAATGGAAGGGATATGACTGCATGATCTAAGAGGAATGGACTCTAATTTAATTAGCCACATAAGGAGATTTTGCCTAAAATTGTGGTTGGATGTACAGACTATTAAATAACACTTTACTCGCCTCTGGCTCTTACTGTAATGCGCAAGATACCTGATGCTGGGGATTTTATTTTAATTCAGCCCAATCACATCCCAGGGTGGTTTACAGTTTACTTCAGCCCCCATTATACTCTCAGTGGCTAAGCCCAAGTCAAGAATAGATCAAAATCTTGGCTTTCCTTAACACATGAGGTTTTTGTTTGTTATGTGGCTCTTAAGGGCTTCCCTGGCTGTCCAGTGGTGAAGACTCTGTGTTACCAATGCAGCAGGCATGAGTTCCATCCCTAGTCAGGTCTGCCTAAAAATATATATATTTAAAAGTATGTGACTTTAAAAAAAGGTTGTAGTCTTTATTCTGATTGATTCAAAATTTGCATGTACTGCTTCCCCAGAAGACATTCAGTATTGTGGTGTATAATAAAGGATGAAGTGAAGTGAAGTCGCTTAGTCGTGTCCGACTCTTTGCGAACCCATGGACTGTAGCCTACCAGGCTTCTCAGTCCATGGGATTTTCCAGGCGAGAGTACTGGAGTGGGTTGCCATATTCCTTCTCCAGAGGATCTTCCCGACTCAGGGATCGAACCCGGGTCTCCCACATTGTAGGCAGACGCTTTACCCTCTGAGCCACCAGGGAAGCCCATAATAATAAAGGATAGGCAACTACAATTGAGTAGCGATAACCTGTATTTGGTTTGTAAGCATTTTGTTTGCCATATTTTTAAGGCTTTTTACCAGCTTTGTTTTAGTAAGATTTTTTCCCTCCCTTTGGTATGTTTTTTAAAAAAAACAAACCAAAAGCAATTTAAGAGGAATCAACCCGAGAGAAGGTGGTTGGAAGCAGAATTTAGTTCCAGGTGCCAAGGCCTGGTCCAGGTGAGGCGTCTCAGTGAAGAGCCGGACTCCATCCTTCTCCAGACAGTTGACTTAAGCGGCTATGAATGAGGTGTGAGTGCAGCTGCCAGGAGTGTTGGAATACTTCTCGGAGGGTCGGCTTATGTGAACTTGAGGCTGCGGGTCCTGCAGGTGCCCTTCCAGCTGTTTCTCGGCGCCTGGAGGCCCAGGGACCCCGTGGTGAGGGGGGCTGCAGGAGGGACCCTTCCTCGTGACTTGGAGATCCAAGGGAAAGGGCCTCCGAGGGAGACTGTTTATTTGGCCTATTGGTATCATTGTGACACAGTCTTGAAAGGGTTTTCAGCTTTGGAAAACACGTGCACTCAGAAGAACGGTTTGCTTGTTATTGTTGTTGGTTTTTCGTGAAAGTGTGCAAGCACATCTGAGGAATCCAGGAAGTCCAGAGAGTTTGGGATTTTTTGAATTTGGACTGGGGACCTCCTGGTCAGAATAACTGCTTCCTCTGTTCTTCTCCCACAGAACAAAATGTAATTATTTCCTTCAGTTGTACATGCTGAGGCGTAGTGTATAACTAAGAATTTTGATAGAAAAATGGTTTTGTGAATTTTACATTATACATATACAGTCAGAATCTTCTCAGTATAACCAAATTTTAAACTGAAAATGGATTTCTATTTAGGCAGTGTTTCCTTTCATTCTAGCCAGGTGGCAGCTTTCTTATAAGTGTAGTTGATTTACAATGTTGTCTTAATTTCTGCTGTATAGCACAGTGATTGCTATAGGTACATATACATTTTTTTCCATTATGGTTTAGCACAAGATAGTGAATATAATTCCCTGCGCTACAGTAGGCCTTTGTTGTTTATTCAGTCCATATATAATAGTTTGCATCTGCTGATCCCAAATTCCCAATCCATTCCTTCCCCCTTTCCCCTCACCTTGGCAACCACAAGTCTATTCTCTAAGTCTGATTCTGTTTCGTAGTTAAGTTCATTTGTGTTATATTTTGGATTCCACAGGTAAGTGATACCATATGGTATTTGTCTTTCTCTTTCTGCCTTACTTCACTTAATATGGTAATCTCTAGGTCCGTCATGTTGCTGCAAATGGCATTATTACATGCTTTTTGTAGCTGAGTAGTATTCCGTCGCATGGACGTCCCATATCTTGTTTACCCATTCTTTTGTCAGTGGACATCTAGGTTGTTTCCGTGTCTTGGCTGTTATGAATAGTGCTGCTATGGATGTAGGGTGCCTGTATCTTTTTGAATTATAGTTTTGTCCACATGTATGCCCGGAAGTGGTAGTGCTGGGTCATATGGCAAATCTGGTGTTAGTTTTCTGAGCAACCTCTAAACTGATTTCTGTAGTGGTTACACCAATGTACGTTCCCTTTGGTGGCCTCTTTCTAAGTGCAGCAGTATTCTGGGTCCTTCACAGTCGTTAGATGAAATTTACACCAGGTTTGTTTTTTTTTTCATTGTTCTTATAAAGGAAATATCAGCAGCTGAAGCTTATTCACAAAGTGGGCTTTCCTTCTCCTCACTTTTTTTCTCCTCTGTGTAGAAACATGTTACTGACCCCCTGTCTGAAAAACAGTAGGTTTTTACAGTGGGTTGATTTTTTTTTTTTTTTCCCCTAACGAGAGTTTATTTTTTAGATGTTTAAATGGTCATAGTCACAAATTGTTTCTTTGCCTTAGTAAGAGTATGCTGCTGCTGCTGCTAAGTCACTTCAGTCGTGTCTGACTCTGTGTGACCCCATAGACAGAAGCCCACCAGGCTCCCCCGTCCCTGGGATTCTCCAGGCAAGAACACTGGAGTGGGTTGCCATTTCCTTCTCTAATGTGTGAAAGTGAAGTCGCTCAGTCATGTCCGACCCTTTGCGACCCCACGGACTGCAGCCTACCAGGCTCCTCCATCCATGGGATTTTCTAGGCAATAGTACTGGAGTGGCTTGCCATTGCCTTCTCCGAGTAAGAGTATAGGAAGCATCATTTCATGCTTTCTTAGTGCTGAGGGTTCAGTTAAGTCACTCAGTCATGTCCATCTCTTTGTGACCTCATGGACTGCAGCATGCCAGTCCTTCCTGTCCATCACCAACTTCCGGAGTTCACTCAAAATCATGTCCATTGAGTCAGTGATGCCATCCAACCATCTCATCCTCTGTCATCCCCTTCCACTCCCGCCTTCAGTCTTTCCCAGCATCAGGGTCTTTTCCACCTGGTTCGATATCCTTGACGTCCAAGGGACTCTCAAGAGTTTGAAAGCATCAAACTTTCACAACTTTCACAGTTTGAAAGCATCAATTCTTCCGCACTGAGCCTTTTTTTATGGTCCAACTCTCACATCCGTATTTGAATATTTATTGGTGGAGTTTTAAACCTGAGCTTGCTTCTGCTAAGAAGTTGACTTGTGAATTTAGAGCATCTGTTAAAGTGCTGGTTGATCTGTTTCTCGATATTTTTAACTTTTTTATAAAAGTATTGTATTAGAGTTTTTGGTACCTTAGAAACTGTCCTGTTAAGAGGGCTGAGACCAGAAAGGATGGATGGACCAGCCAGGAAGTGCAGGTTTACAGCTCCAACTAGAAGGAAGCCTCCCGTGTCTTAGTTCTGTCTACTTCATCAGCATCTTGCTTAGTCCGTGGAATGTGGCTTCGTTTTTCCTAGTGGCAGTGACAGATGATTTAAGTCTCATTGTCCAGGACAGATGCCCACAATAAAGTTTGGTGCAGAGCCGTGGAGCAGGCTCTCTTTACAGAGAACATGGGCCCGTTCAGGACGACATACTTAATCATGAAGCTGATGCATTTCTGTGACCCCATCTAATGTGATCTTTTTCACCATCATCTTTTCTAATTGGTGAATTAAAAACATACGGTGCTCATAGCCATTGCAAAATTTTCTCCTTATGTCATTCGTCCAGGCTTCCCTTAAAATCTTTTCTTCACATTCCTTTGGGGGAAAGTTCCGTGTTGTAATGTTTTGTTTTCCATGATTGAGAAACGTAAGCCTCATTCCAGTAAGTCCTTCTTTGTAGAGTTGTTCACAGTATTATAAACCACTTGTCCATGTTTAGAGCGTCTCTTCTTCTTGTTTGTCTGTCTTGGTTACTGTCTGTTTCACTTATGAGTATTAAGTCTTTTCCCAAAATGACTTGAAGTGATTTTTAAATCCTTCCCCCCCGCCTAGTTTTGGACTATGCTTTAAGTTAGTTTGATAATTTTATGGAAAAACATGCCCAGACTGAATTAAGTGGTAACACTGAACTTTTATCAGGGGGTTAGTCAAATCTTCTAAAGTAAATACAGTATATTTTGGTTTTATTGTAAAAACACCCAAGTTAGGCTAAAAAATAGCCCAAACCCAGACTTGCCTTCAGGTTATCTGTTATCTCATTAATCCACATGACTGGAAACCCCATCCATTCTTTAACCCGACAGCAGAATAGCTAACCTGTCCTTTACCTTCACTCACATTTATAACTGCTGTGCTAAACTTTCTCCATTTTCCATGCTAATGGAAGAGGGAGCCGATAATCCAAACTGTCTAGTTATTTTTCAGATTTGTTTTTAATTTTGGAATGTAAATCAAGTGCAGCCATATTGATAGTTAACAGTCTTAATTTAGTAAAAATATGAAGAAACGCAGGAAATAAGACTGGCCTGGAGGTAAGGACCCTGAGCAGAGGTGGAATAAACTATCTCTGGCTACTGCTGCCAGCTGTGGAAACCCTAATGTTGCCATTGCTGTGTAGCCGGAATTGTGTTTCATAAACAAGAAGCATTGGAAGTTAACACTTAAAATACGCAGACCTGTCACTGGTTTTTGTTTTATGTCCATTTCCATGGCAGGCATTGTCTTACGTTGGTGTTTGAGATTTACTCATCTAGGGTACTTTAAAAAGTTGTATGTGTCCTGTTGAGTATGCGTGCCATCTTGTTGGATACCCCTTCTCTGCTGCTGCTGCTAAGTCCCATCTGTCGTGTCCGACTCTGTGCGACCCCATAGACGGCAGCCCAACAGGCTCCTCTGTCCCTGGGCTTCTCCAGGCAAGAACACTGGAGTGGGTTGCCATTTCCTCCTCCACCTCATTTTAAATAGTTGTCATTGGCCTAGGCTTCATTATAAATTTATCAGAACTTGAGAGGTGTGATGCAGCGTCACCATGAACATCATTACAAATGGCCTTCACAGCTGAACCTTGCTTGGGATGTCACAATAATTTGCTTTACTCTCCAATCTAAACTCACTGACCTAAATGGTCTCTAATTATCACTGCGCCCTCAAGTCTATTGGTTTCTTTTTAAAGTAGCTTTCTTGAGGTACAACTCAATGATTTTTGGTATATTTTTGAAGTATAGAAAACATATATACCAATTTGAAATTTTAATGATATTTTAAGTGTACATTTAATACATTTACCACGTTGTGCAGCTGTCCCCACTATTTATATCTTTTCATCATCCCAAACGCAAAAATTTTGTAACCGTTAAGCAATGCCTCCCCATTACTCCCTTCCTCTGACCCCTGGTAACCTGTCTTCTATTCTGTATCTCTTACCTGGCCTATTAACTGAAATACTTGTCCTTTTGTGTCTGCCTTCTTTCATTTAGCATGATGTTTTCATGATTATTCCATATTGTAGCAGATATCAGAACATCATTCCTTTTTATGGCTGACTGAGCGACTTCACTTTCACTTTTTACTTTCACACATTGGAGAAGGAAATGGCAACCCACTCCAGTGTTCTTGCCTGGAGAATCCCAGGGACGGGGGAGCCTGGTGGGCTTCCGTCTATGGGGTCACACAGAGTCGGACACAACTGAAGTGACTTAGCAGCAGCAGCAGTATTCTATTGGATGTATATTCCACATTTATCTGTTCATCTGTTGATGGACACTTGGGTTGTTTCCACTTTTTGGCCATTGAGAATAATGTTTCAATAACGGTGGGTTACAAACATGTTGGTCCTTATTTTTTCAGTTCCTTTGGGCATATACCTAGAAGTAGAATTGCTGAGTCATATGATATTAATATTTTTAGCTTTCTGAGAGATGTCCAAATTTTTTCATATTGGCAGTGCCATTTTATATTCCACTGGCAATGTATGGGAATTCCAGTTTTCACTATTGTCACTAATACTTATTTTCTGTTGTTTAAATAACAGTCATCCTACTAGGTGTGAAGTGGTAATTGGGTTTTTTTATTAATACTTTTTGACTAATTTCAGTAGTAGAGTTGATGATTTCAGTTGCAAATTTGATTTCTCTTGGAATCCCATATGACTTAAAATAGTTTCTTTTAATGAGGATTAGCAACATTTCTGTGATGTCAGTTAAAAGTAATGGAACTGTGTTACCCTTAAGTAGTTTAAAGTGGAGAAGTGAAATTGTTAGTTGCTCATTCCTGTCTGACTCTTGACACACCTTGGACTGTAGCCCACCAGGCTCCTCTGCCCATGGGATTTCCTAGGCAAGAATACTGGAGTGGGTTGCCATTCCCTTCTCCAGGGGATCTTCCTGGCCCAGGGATTCAAGCCAGGTCTCCTGCATTGCAGGCAGGTTCTTTACTGTTTGAACCACCAGGGAAGCCTATAGTTGTTTACCTGTTCATTAAAGAAAGGAAGGGAAGAGCCAACCCTTAGATGATTCATTCAATAAGACTAGGATTTTGTATTCTCTCATATACAATATGTCACACATGAAGAAAAAGTGTTTTTTGAAGGTCTCAATAGACCTTGGATTAAAGAGAAAAAAAGCACCTTGATTTTGAAGAGGGAAAATGTAGCAGTTACTTAAGTAAGAAGAAAATGAAGAGGACTTGAGGATATATAGTACTAAATTATTTATTGGTTACTGAGGACATTTATTCGCCTGTGTGGTAAAAAGAATTTTTAGAAAAATCTTTGGTAGTTTGTAAGAAAGCATGCTGAAAAGGTACTTGGTAGTGCCCCATGTGTAAAAAACTGATATAATCAGGAAAGCATAGTTTTCTTCATCTCCATAAATTCTTGGCATTGAAATAAGCATTACAGTTATTTATATCACAGTGATCCTGGCCTTGTGCATAACTTAAGTTTAGTTGAATAGCTTGAGCTCTCCAACTACTGAGTTTTAAACACTTGCATATAATTCATTCATTATTCCTATACCAGGTTTCTTACTTGTGAAATAGGGATATTACTTCCAGAAGTGTTAAAGGGAAATCAAGGAAAAATACTTGCGTGCTTACTCAGTGGTATTGACTCTCTGTGACCTCCATGGACTATTAGCTCCTCTGTCCATGGGATTTCCTCAGGCAAGAATACTGGAGTGGGTTGCCATTTCCTGCTCCGGGGATCTTCCCGACCCAGGGATTGAACCTGAGTCTCTTACATTGTAGACAGATTCTTTAGCACTGCACCACCTGGGAAGCAGGTGTTCTCAGTGTGAACCATTCAGTTCAGTTGCTCAGTCATGTCCGACTCTTTGCGACCCCATGGGCTGCAGCACGCCAGGCCTCCCTGTCCACCATCAACTCCCGGAGTTCACGCAAATTCATGTCCATTGAGTCAGTGATGCCATCCAACCATCTCATGCTCTGTTGTCCCCTTCTCCTCCCACCCTCAATCTTTCTCAGCATCAGGATCTTTTCCAGTGAGTCAGTTCTTCGCATCAGGTGGCCAAAGTATTGGAGTTTCAGCTTCAGCATCACTCCTTCCAATGAATATTCAGGACTTATTTCCGTTAGCATGGACTGGTTGGATCTCCTTGCAGTCCAAGGGACTGTCAATACTCTTCTTCAACACCATAGTTCAAAAGCATCAATTCTTCAGCGCTCAGCTTTCTTTGTAGTCCAACTCTCACATCCATACATGACTACTGGAAAAACCATAGCCTTGACTAGACGGACCTTTGTTGGCAAAGTAATGTCTCTCTGAACCCATTACCTGAATGTATTTTCTCAGTGAAAAGATGTACAAGCTGTTGAGCACCGACTGATACCAGAGGAAGCTGAGACAGGTTCTGGCCACACAGAAATAGAAGTTTGGATGACGGTCTCTGTGTCCTGTGTCACAGGTTCTGCTGACAGTTTGTGTGAGTCAGGACTTTTGATCTTAATATTTGTACAGCTTGCGAGTTGGGTGAATTGTTTCCACTAAACAAAACCTTTCGCGTGCACAAGCATCCAGATGGCCTGTCTCAGCTCCCCGTTCACCAGGCACCCTGTCAATATGTTTCTTATCAGGTCGAAAAATTTCTCCCTGAATTTCTCTTAGCCTGTTGCCCAGAGTGGTTGAAGAGGCCCATTTACTGTGATCCCAGCTGGGAACTGTGCAGGGCTGCCAGATGAGATCATGGGTCTGATCTAGTGTTTATCTGTTAAATCTGTTGATAACTGCTTACTCTTGACTTGCAGTTTGGAAGCAGCCGTTTGACCTCACTGAGTTGGGGGCTGCCTGTGCCCTTGATGACTGGATCCTCCTCTTTTTCTCAGCAACTGGGTGGACTTTGGGGCTTGGCAAACAGCTTAATTAGGCTACTCTCCTCACAGAAATTTGAAATAGGCCCTTTTTTTTTCATGTGTGTGCGGGAAGGGGGCTGCAGTCTGCTCACTCTTGTAGTTTTGGATTGTTACAGAACCTCGCTAAGGATACTGCAACATAGAAATTAAAAGTTGTTCTGAAAGAGCAATTGAAGATGAATGTGAGGAATTTGCTGAATTCCCGGTTAGTCTTTGAAGAAAAGGAGGTTATTTAAGTCTGTGAAGCATTCACATAGGAAACTAGGAATTGGGATGCTAGTAGAAGACTTTCTAAGGACGTTTGAAGAAGGAAAAGTAGCTGGAAGAGTTTGCATCACCCGTTCCCTAAGAGAAGAGGCAGATAGAAGCCCAGGGTCTTAAACATAAACCCCTTTTTAGTCCAATGGCACGTATGTGTGGAAATCTCAACTCTGCCCAGCTTTTCCCTAAGTGAAATAGTTCATCAAATATTACATGGCTGTGTGAAACCGCCCTCAGACTTCACATTCTAGCCTCTTTTTTCCCCTGAGGATCTACATGTTTAAACTTACCTCTACTCTCTTTAAAAGGCTATCTTGTATTGACCTTGCTTGGCCTTTCTCCTTGGTTCTTCAGGTATTTCAGAAATGCTGAGAAGCTCTTTGCCCCTGTTGTAAATGAAAGTAGAAAATATCGTTAGTGTTCGCAGGTGCTGTAGTGCAATGAGTGAGTTATTGGCTAGGATTCTTTTTGGTCAGGAAGTCAAGCTAGAACTGTCTGGCGAGTGACGGAACCAAAGATCTTGACACTCTAGGCCGTATACATTCCTGATTATTCTGCAGTGCAGCATATTTTGGGGCTTTAAATCCCAGTGAAGTGAAAAAGTGTTAGCTCTCCTCAGTCACATCTGACTCTTTGCGACCCATGGATTATAGCCCACCAGGCTCGTCTGTCCATGGAATTCTCCAGGCAAGAATACTTGAGTGAGTGGCCATTTCCTTCTCCAGTGGATCTTCCCAACCCAGAATTATAACCCAGGTCTCCTGTACTGCAGGCAGATTCTTTACCATTTGAGCCATCAGGTAAGGCTTTGCTGTAAAATCACTCTTCTACTTCTTAGTGTATGATCAAACCATCATAATGACAGTGGCTTAATGTTTCTGATGATCTACACAGATTTGAAGTTTTGGTCCACGAAGCTGAAACTCTATGCCTTCCTCTAGAATTAAAATGCATTAGAACATTTTAAAACCTGGGGGTGGGGAGGGGTAGGACTTAATGCAGAATAGGTTATTTTGACAGGACATTTGTAAATTATTCTACTCTTACTTCCTTTCACATATATACAGTATTTCTTTATGGTTAAATACAAACTTTTCTTGCTGCTTCAATAGACTTTAATTATTACTACATGGAAACATTTTAAAAAATGAGAGAAGCACAAATAGTCAAGGATTGTTTTGTACCTAAAAATAGGAGGAGATAGAGTAAATGTTTCTAGAATGTGAAACATACATCTAATGCATTATAAATATGGGAATAAGAGGATAAGAAAACAATTCCAGTGAACATCAAACTGATTAATTTAGAATGTTGAAAGTAATAAAATCTGCCTTAAAATGCTAACATCTGTAGAAAAATAAACCATGAAATATATTGACTAAAATTTCTCTTCTAAAAATGTAGTGATAAGTTTCAGTAGAAAACAGTTTGGAAAAATTAAGGGATACCTCGAGTAACCTTGACATTGCATGAAAGGATGTATGTTTTGGTTTTCTAGGCATTGTGGCAAGTTGATTAGAAAGATTGTTTTTAAATGGAAAGATGCAAACAATTTCCCTGGGAAGTACAGTCAGGTAGAAAACTCCTAGTGTGAACTTCCCCCTTGGTAACTTATAAGCTTGTTTTTGCATCTGTGACTCTGTTTCTGTTTTGCAAATAGGCTCACTAGTAGCATATTTTTTTTAGATTCCACGTATAAGCAATATCATATATTTTTCTTGATATGTCTTTGACTTCACTCAGCATGACACTAAGTTCAAGTGGCATTATTTTGTTTTTTCTAAAGGCTGAGTAATACTCCATTGGATATATGCACCACATCTTTATCCATTCCTCCACTGAGGGACATACAGGTTACTTCCATGTCCTGGCTATTGTAAACAGCGCTGCAGTGAGCATTGGGGTACACGTATCTTTTTAAATTAATGGTTTTCTCTGGATATATGCCAGGAATGGGATTGCTGGAGCATGTGGTATCTCTATTCTTAGTTTTTTAAGGAACCTGCATACTGTTCTCCATAGTGACTGTACCTGTTTATACCCAATTTGTATATGGATAGTATAGGCATTTTCACATTATTGATTCTTCCAGTCCAAGAACTTGGTATATCTCTTCATCTGTTTGTATCATCTTTGATTTCTTTCATCAGTATCTTATAGTTTTCTGACTATAGGTCTTTTGCTTTCTTATATAGGTTTATTCTTAGGTATTTTATTCTTTTTGATGTGACAGCAAATGGATTTGTCACAGTATTGTTTTTCATAGAATTTTAGCATTCACGTAGAAGGCTGGTATAATGTTGCCAGTAAAGGAAAACTGAATAGAAGGCAGGAAAAGCCCATCCTGGGTTACAGGTCACAGATAGACCTCAATGAAAAAAGTGAACAACCAGATTATGAAAGAGAATCTGTTTTACACACCTTAGAATGCTCAATGAGTGACAAATGGAGCAAACTCTTAGAAGAGTTCACAGTAAGAAGCTGACTTTTGCCAGCCATTGCTATATATTCTTAACTTATCTGTGGGGGTGTTCACTAGATGCTAAAAACATACTGAACACATCCCTAAGAATGAATCTTAATTCACTGATATTATAAGTATATTGCGTATTTGATTTAGGTGGGTGGTTTCTTGGTATTTGTGCATAACACTAAGTGTATACCTGTGAAAAGGTACCGAATCTCTAAATTGTGGCTGAGAGAAAGTGTGTCTTCCTGGTAACCACTTAGCGTATCTGAAGGGCTTTCTGGTCAAAGGCAGTGTAATAAAGAAAGGTGTCAAGCAGGCTGACTTGGCTCAAATCCAGGCTCTGCCACTTACTCAATCGAGGTTTTCTGCACCTAAATTTTCCTTCCGTTAATACTGACAGTACCTATCACAAAAGGTTAGGGCATCAAATTAAATGATATAGGTATTTTTAAAGCCACTAGTACTCAATAAATGGTAAATATTCTGATAATTGGTGATAACTGTCAAAAATAACTGGTTTTAATTCCTTAAGTCCCCTTTTCCGCAGTTTGACTTAAAAGTAATTTCTGTGGAATCCCAAATTATACCGGCTTCAGAGTCCTTCTAAACATTTATTTGTATTATAGTGTTGGTAAGTTGATTCATCAATCCTTGGTGTTTTTTAGGGAAACAGAGTAATAGTGTTGTCCTTAATATTCAAGTATCCAGAGAGGGAGGCTCAAAAGGGAGGAGATGTATATATGTATCCATATGCTTCTTTCATGTTGTTGTACAGCAGAAACACAACATTGTAAAGCAATTCTCTGCCAATTAAAAAAAGAAAAGAAGAAAAAGCCTCCAAAATACTGTGAGCCCAACAAGTACACTCTCATCTCACGTTTATTCTGTTAAGCTGACTATGCACTTGGCTTTCTCCATTTCCGGTTCCAGTCCAATCTGTTTAAAAGCAGAGACACGGCCCCTGCTCGCCATCAATTCCATAGGAATTTATGTAACAGCCAGTGAGATTCTTTAGAGTTTTGTGTCTAGACGAGCCTTTTAGAGAGGGAGAAATTTGGACTCTGCCTTGTCAGATCCCGGTAAGCGTCCTTGAGGTGCCGCTTTCAAGAGGAGGAAGTGTGCTGATTCACGACGCTCAGAGATGAGATCCGCTTTGACTCACTTTATTTTGGCTCGCTGTGCAGCACAGGAAGTACTTTGCAGTGAACTTCCGAAGTTTGGACTTCACTGTTTACATTCTTTTCAACTAACTCTTGCTTAAGCCCAAGATTCTTGGTTGGAAAGAGCCTGCAAGCCATTCGATGGTCTGGGCTCGAGGTTTTTTAAAAACCAGCTTAAGGAGCAAATGCTACCTTCTTTTTTTAATTTATTTTTGTTGTATTCATCAGAACACATTTCCCACCCACAGATCGATTTATCTGTCGTCATGTTAATAAATGACTTTGGGGACCAAATAAGTAACTTATTGGTTAAAAAAAAAAACAACAACTGAACTCATTTTTATCCTCTATAAAGTTGAGGATATACCATCACTGACTTTTTAAAAATACGTTTAATCCTTAAATGTAATGAAACCTTTACTTTCTAAAGACTCGTCTTTTTCCTGATGCATAGCTGAAAAATACATAAATTGGAGGTACATGTCTTTTGACTCTTCTTGGTATTTCACTTCATTAAGATTATCCTAAATTTGGTTATACACACGCAGTATGGGACAGTCCACTGGATCCTGTTGGGGTGAGGGCTGCTCATTGCTGATAAACTGGAGAGCAGAAACGGCTGTAAAAATATTCTCGGCGGCCCATTGTGGGCTGTATTTGATCTTTAAATGGAAGTCTCGAAATGGTTTTGGAACATTTAGGCAACTGCCTTTTTTCAGTTGTAGGGTTTGTGTATGTCACAACTGTTCTCCCCACATCCCTCCTTTTTGCTTCTGCACCAGTCACTAATAAAGACTCAAAGTAAACTTTGCTCAGCGATCCTGGAAGCATATACAAAAAGTTAAGACGGGTGCTCAAATGACTTAACATGCACTGCCCGTGAACCTGAGTGTGTTAAATGCACTCTCTTTGCCTGCCTACCTCACAAGTAGGACTTACTCTTCATAGGCATTTCTACGTAGACATAGAAATACTTGGTTCTTATAACTCCAAGACTGTTTATATTGCACAGTATTCATCATTCAACATATCTCAGAGTTTAGAGAGTACCTTAATAACACAGACTCACATATATCCAGTCTTTATTTTTCCTGGCATGCACCTAATATGTGCAAGAGCGTGTTGGTTTCTTTCTTTGCAGTAATTAGAAAATTAGTGTGTAATTAGTATGATTATTCTTTGCCTTAAAGAACTGACATCACTCTTGAAACTTTAGTCTCAACACTAGTAAACACCAGTAACCCTTTTATCTTTAAAAGACCAAGTCATCTATTCATGATACATTGGATTCGGAATTAATAAGCATTTAGAAATGCACTCCTTTGTAGTTTAATTCTGGGTTTTGTGATTTGCACAAGCTGTATGAACACATGTGTGGCCTTAATGAAAGTGATACCCTCAATTTGCCATCACTCGGAAAGGAGATTTACACTCTTATTTTCCAGTTGTAATTGATAGGAATTTGAACATAAACACCCTTGCCTTTTCATCAGATACACTGTGTGCCCAGCTGTATATATTTTCTAGACTGGCTGGTTTAGAAATATACACTATAGCTAGGAATAGGCTTGTGATTTCTTTTGTTAGTTTTATCGTTTAGCTTTCCTTTTCTTCAGTGCCAGATTCGCTGATTTAAGCTCATGATCTGGGCTTTACAGAGATGAACCACACACCCTAGGAATCATTTACCTTGGCCCAGCACAATTTATCTCTTACATTTCTTTAGGCTACCTCTTTAATCCCTGAAATTTTTGCTGTGACAGCTATAAGGTTTTGGACAAGTACCAAGTAGTTGGTGAAGGCAGAACCTCTTTGTTGATTCTTCAAATGAGTTAACCATCAAAATTCCGGTTCCTCCGGTGTCCGGTGGAGGAGCAACAGACATCAGACTAATGTCACAGACAGCCCTCAAGTGGATGTGGACCGTCAAAGACTGTGTGTAGGTTTGCTCCATATCACATTAAGATCTTCTCAGAAATAGAGACGCAGGCCTAGATTACAGACTTACGGGCACAGGAAACAGTCTATGTATATCTTGAGGGCGGGATGAATTGAGACAGTAGCATGGAAACATACATTACCCATATGTAAAACAGACAGCTGGTGGGAAGTGGCTGAATAACACCTGGAGTTCAACCCCAGGCTCTGCGGTGACTTTCAGGGGTGAGCGGGAGGTTCAGTAAGGATGGAATGTATATCCACTTACAGCTGATTCATGTTATTGTACGGCAGAACCAACAGCACATTGTAAAGCAATTATCCTCGAATTAAAAAAATCTATCCAGAGTCAGAAACTTAAATAAAAACCATTGCCGAGTATCTATGTTCTTTTAAACTTTCATTGTGAGAGCCATTTCGTGCCTTTGTTCAGCAGATAGCTGAATGACCGCCTTTTACTCCTGCTATTACTCTCCCCCGCAGGGGGAGTGAGGAGATGCTTACGTTTACAGTCACTGTCCCATTAATGAGACAGGGAAGAAAGAGTCTTCGGGACTAAACAACAAGAGGGACTGCTGGCAGCACAAGTCACATTTGGCCTTTGTGGTTTAAGGATTCCAAGAGATGCCTTTGTCCCCATGAGAAGAGCTGACCCTGTGTACCTTCAGAGGGAAAATGTTAACATCAGGATTCCTGAATGGACACGTGCTCTCTGCACTCTGGCCTGTTTTGCCTTCCGTGTAATATTTGTCTCCAAGAGTCACTATAAAATAGTGCTGTAACAGGTTAACTGACGGCGCTTGAAGTGGAGACATCCCCTTCCTAACGTTGTCAGGGCCCGGCTCTCTCAATCATCCTTTCCAGGACAGTTTGAGAACATAGTGGCAGAAGTTCAAACAGTCATGCCCTCTCAACCCTTTGGAAAATAAACTCTGTTTGACTCTGATTCTGTTGACAAGTTAAAGATGGAGTTTATAGCGTTTTCAAAGGCTCTGTCATGACTTTATAGTCGTCCTATACAAAGCAGATTCTTCCAGGGCATGGTTATGTACCAGCGGGGGTGGGGAGAGCTGCCTAACAAAAAGTGTGCTTTACTAGAAAAGAAATAAATTTAGCCGGGGTGAATGGTACCGAGACCCTGATCCAAAGGACTTTTACCTAATTCTCCTCCATGGTGGATCCAGTCTCTGGATTTACCCAAGAGCTACTCAGACTGTGAGAAACCAGTAGACATGGGCTAGAGAATTCCAGGGTCCCACGTCCATTTCTTGTAGGGGAAATGAAACGAGAGAATAAAAGAATATTTTGAACCTGTGCAGCACTAGCTTCTCAAACAGCAGCTCAGGTAGCCTGCTTCCTACAGTTGGAGGAAGTCTGATAGTGGAATATGAATGGCATCCTTCTCTTTTATACGTGGTAGAAGCACCATTCCAGGAAGTCCAACGGAGAAGAAACCCCGTCAGTCCATGGTAGCTGTGCCGCAGGAGTGTTTCATAGGCTGACATTAATCTAACCATGGAGCAGAACTCATTTTTTCTTACAGTCAACCCTGTGATGTATGGACAGTTATTCCCAGTTCATAGATTAGTAAACGGAGGCACAAAAGTTAAAAAGCACACCCAAGATCAGTAGTGGAGGTCGATATGAATGCATATGGGCAGACTTCAAAACCTAGACAGTTGTTAAATTTTAAGTTGGTTTTTGGAGGGAGGTTCTACTCAAAATTGGTTGTGACCCTGAATGGAGTATCTCCTTATAATTATCATTATAATTCGCTACAAGTGATGGTTGTTCTGGAGAACCTGTTTTCTTGCTTCCTTCACTGATATGTGGAAGAGAATTCACCAAGACAATTTTCTATTTGTTTTTCTGATCCTTCTAGATTGGCTGCGGAGGAGGGGCATCAGAAACAAGGTTTCCCTCATTTTGTTTTCGTGTCAGATAAAACCTAACCTTAACTAGTTGTAGGTTTTACTGTAAGCGTCTGGCTTAGTTTTGAGACAATCTGAATTTGAATTCTGTTCTTCACATAGAAGTGAAGCCAGAGATAAACTGTGTTTTACTAAGTGGCCTAGGAAATATAAAAATTCTTTTATTCCAGGCCAAGGTTGGCTAGTGAGGGATAATGTGTCTTGGCCAAGCTGGTTCCATTATGACAGTCACCTGAGCTGGTTCCACAGTATTATCAGAGGAGGAATTATTCAATACATGGGCTTCAAATCAAGGGTAATCCTCAGGATATATTTTAGCGTAGATGTGGACATAGTATTCCTTTCACTGAACTTCTCAAAACATGATAAAACTTCTTTGTATTTTAAGGAATATCTGGTTTAGAAACAAAATTCTACAATTTTTTTTTTTTTTAATTCAAAGAGTTAAAAATGACAGGCTACAAGACATTTGGGTTTCCCTGGTGGTTCAGATGGTAACGGATTTGTTTGCAATGTGGGAGACCCGGGTTCAGTCCCTGAGTTGGGAAGATCCCCTGGAGAAGGGAATGGCAACCCACTCCAGTTTTCTTGCCTGGGAAATCCCATGAACAGAGGAGCCTGGCGGGCTGCAGTCCATGGGGTCGCAAAGAGTGGGACACGACTGAGCGCATAAGACATCTAGAAACGTAATTTTTACTTTAAGTTTTTTTTTTTAATGTGGACTATGTTTTAAAAGTCTTTATTGAAAATGAATTTGTTACAATATTGTTTCTCTTTTATGCTTTGTTTTTTTCGTCCCTGAGGCCTATGGGATCTTAGTTCCTGGATCAGGGTTTGAACCTACATTCCCTGCATTGGAAGGCAAAGTCTTAACCATTGGACCTCCAGGGAAGTCCCTGAAAGACTTTTAAATCAGTCAGTGGAGTGGGTCAGAGTCCAGCTCTGATGGGCATAACCATGTAACCCGGAGTGCATCGTTTGGAACCGGATCTCTTTCTGAAAGCTTGATCTAGATACGTTACCGTGGAAAGGGACACATTCTTTCCAGATGACTCTGCTTAGGCATGGAGGACAGTGAGTAGTAAATCAGATTATTTTAAGGTAAATCCAGGGCAAACACTTTGAGGTAGTTGGATTAAGGAAAAGAACAAGGCGTAATTGGTCTGAGGGTTTCTCAATGGGCAGTGACCCAGCGGCATGAGCTGTTGTATTAACAGTCCTGTTGTTTCTGCAAGCAATGCCCTTATTTAGGAAAAGTATGAAATATGGTTTACATCTGATAGATTCTTCTCTTCACTTGCTCACTCTCTGTTGGAATTCACATCTACCTAAATTTTAGCACAGCGGAAACTGAACAGCAACCTCCATTCTTATGTGAAAATAATGTCTTCTTCACGGAACTGTAATGTATACACATGCACGCAATCAGCGAGAATCAAAATTAAATTTTGATCTGGATTCTATGAATAGTTAGTCAGGACTTTAGGGAGATTCCTTGACTTTTCTGCACCTTCTTCATGTATGTTTGGGAAGCTATGGAACTTTGGATGAGGCAGTTCTTATATCGTATGGGACTGTCCTACTCATTCTAGGAGTTTAACATCCTTAGTACCTTGTGCTTAAAAGCACTCTCATACATTTCCAAATATCTCTAAGGCGTGTGCAGGGTAGTAGGGGTGGGGATAGGTACCCGTGGTTGAAAGCTACTAGGTTAGGAGGCCCCCAGTATGCAGTACCAAATGCTGTGACTTTTACCCTTTACACACTCAATGCTTAGCATTTGAGAACCTACCCCAGTTCACCCTCAGGTCCCCTCTTCTGTGGTCTTCACTCGGGTAGTTTGTTTTACAGTTTTTGTTTTAACGTTTGGGCTTCACAGGTCTTCACTTCTGGTACAATGACACTTTATAAATGGTAGAAAAATTCTGTTCATTGATTCAGTTTCAGAAACAGTATTAAGTTTGGAGAAATTTTTGAAATTGTGGCATTGGTCCCCCCTCCCCCCACCATTTCCTTTCCTCCAATCATCTTTTCTGTATGTATCACATACAGAGATCTTCCCTTAACTTCTGTCCACGCTTGTCTCTAAATGAACCCCATCCACTCCACTGTAACAGGTTACCCAGGCGGGTTTCTATTTGGCTGATCATTGAGCCCTTTTAAGGCTCTGACTGAATGTAACAACTTTTCAGAATCCTGGGGGAACTTTTCAATATACCTTGCCTAAAGTCTTTTTCTAATTCTATTGAATATTTTATGCTGCCTTTAGAAGAGAAAGATGTAGTCAGAAAACTATAAATATATTCCCCTGAGACTATCTCTGAAGTATGTATTTACCTCTTACTATCTGATGGGAGTAACATGTCTATCAGTAATTTTCAGAAAGGTTAATATTTCTAACTTTTTTTAACCCTAAAAGGTAAAAATTAATTCTTTCCGTTTCATTTTTCTTTTATATTTTGAAAGATTTGTGGTCCCCAAGTTATATCCTTTGCTTGTGACCAAAATGCTCTGTGAAAATAGAAGCCTTTTATTCTTAACCCTCTTTACAAAATGTTTTAAAATATAACAGCATAAAGATAAAAAATTGAAACCACATTGAGATACCACTTAACAGCTAGGAGGGTGGTGAAAATAAAGATGGGCAATAGCAAGTGTTGGCGAGGATGTGAAAAAATTGGAATTCTCCTCCGTTGATGGTGGGATTGAAATGGTATAGCTACATCGGAAAACAGTTTCACAGTCCTTCAAAAAAAAGTTAACCCAAGAGTTACAGTCTATGCTCCAGCAGTTCTTCTTCTGAGAACTGAAAACATAATGCACAAAAACTTCTACACAGTGTTCAAAGCAGCCCCCCAAAGTGGCAACAACCCAATGTCCAGTTGGTGAAAAGATAAAACGTGATATGTTTGTACAATAGTGTATTATTCAGCAATTAACAGTGGATGGATCTCGAAAACATTCTGATGGAAAGAAAACAGTTGAAAAACATCAGATGATGTAGGAGTCCATTTATAAGAAATGTCCCTAATGAATAGGTGCAGAGACCAAAGCAGACTTGTGGTTGGGAGAGGGGAGTGAGTGAAGTGGAGCGAGAGAGCAGTGGGGAGAGACTGCTAATGGGTACCATGCCCTGTTGGGGTGATGAAAGTGTTCTCAGGCTGTATGGTGCGGATGGTTGCACAAATCTGACTATACTGAAAATCATTCAATTTCACATAAAAGGGTGACTTTGATGATGTGTGAATTGTGTCTATTTTTAAAATTTAATTTCATTATTTGGGGTCGTGTGGGGTCTTCCTTGCTGCTTGGGCTTTTCTCTCGTGGTGATTGGGGGCGACTCTGGCTGGCTGGTGTGCAGGCTTCTCAGTGCGGTGACTTCTCTCTTTGTGGAGCGCAGGCTCTAAGGTGCTCGAGCTTCAGTGGTTGCGGAAGGTGGGGTCGGTAGTTAGAGCTCCTGGTCTCTAGAGCCACAGGCTCAGTAGTTGAGGTGCTCCAGCTTAGCTGCTTTGCAACACGTGGCATCTTTCCAGACCAGGGATTGAACCCGAGTCTCCTGCATTGGCAGGTGGATTCTTTACCACTGAGCCACCAGGGAAGCCAGTGAACTATTTTTAATAAGAGCTTTATGCAATGTATCTATAATTGCAGAAACTACTATTGAAACTTTGAGAGCCTTGAATTTTTAGTTAGGCTGACATTAAATAACTGAAGTAGAAACTTAAGTCATAAGTAAGAGACCCCCGTCTCTTAGCAGGAAAGGATTCAACTACATTTTTATGTTTAAAAATTTTTTTAATGTAGTGTTGTAATTAAGCCACCTCCAACCTCTGAAAAATCTTGCCTATATCTTCCTGTACATACTATTATGACTAGAAATCTTTTGAGTACATTGTGTACAAGAGTAAGTACTAATAAGAATCATTTTCTGGTTTATTTATTATCTTGTTTGAGTCAGCAGTAGGTGAAGGAATTAATTTATTAGCTTGTCCTAGTCAACCATAGTGGAGGGAACTGGTGTTGGAGCCCTGAGTTTCTTAATGAAGAAGTCATCTTGGTTTCTTGGTTCCTGCGAAACTGGCTAGTTGTTTATTGAAGCTCAACTAACTCATGATCTCAATGAATTGGAATATAAATGCTTTGCAAACCCCTCACGTCACCAGCAGAGTATGCCTTTCTCTATTACTCCTGAGAATTGATTCAGTTCTTTCTTCCCCATAGCAGTTTTTGTTGAACTTTTCTGTTTAAAACTTTATAGTTCTGATTATATAGAAGGCAATCACTTTACCTCCCACTCCCTAATCCTGCTATACTGTCTGATTTCTTTTGCTTTGTAGGATGATAGTCACTACCTTTAAAAAAAAGTTAAGTAACCGTAACACAACGTAGTAATAAGAAGGGTCAATGGCAATATGGAGATTCCTTAAAAAACTAGAAATAAAATCACCTTATGGCCCAGCAGTTCCACTCCTAGGCATATACCCTGAGGAAACCAAAATTGAAAAAGACACATGTACCCCAATGTTCATTGCAGCACTGTTTACAAAAGCTAGAACATGGAAGCAACCTAAATGTCCATCAACAGATGAATCGCTAAAGAAGTAGTGGTACATATACACAATAGAAAATTACTCAGTCATAAAAAGAAATGCATTTGAATTAGTTCTAATGAGGTGGATGAACCTAGACCCTACTATAAAGTAAAGTAAGTCAGAGAAGGAAATGGAAACCCACTCCAGTGTTCTTGCCTGGAGAATCTCAGGGATGGCGGAGCCTGGTGGGCTGCCGTCTTTGGGGTCACAAAGAGTCGGACACGACTGAAGCGACTTAGCAGCAGCAGCAACACATATATATGGAATCTAGAAAGATGGTACCAAAGAATTTATTTGCAGGGCAGCAGTGGAGAAAGAATAGCGAACAGACTTATGGACGTGGGGAGAGGGGAGGAGAGGGTGAGGTGTGTGGAGAGAGTAACAGGGAAACTTACATTACCGTATGTAAAATAGATAGCCAACAGGAATTTGCTGTATGGCTCAGGAAATTCAAACAGGGGCTCTGTATCAACCTAGAGGGGTGGGATGGAGAGGGAGATGGGAGGGAGGTTCAAGAGGGAGAGGATACATGTATGCCTATGGCTGATTCATGTTGAGGTTTGACAGAAAACAGCAAAATTCTGTAAAGCAATTATCCTTTTAAAAAATAAATATTTTAAAAGGTCAGTGGGTGCCAGGTATATTACTAACCACCTGGTGGAGTTCTGAGTCTTGGTGCTTTTGACAGCAGTTTTTGAAACAAGTCTGGGTATTTACTGGAGTCTCTTGCTTGAGTAAACCTGGAGAGGTGTGTCAAAACTCCATCCTTCAGAGGATCTGAGGTTTAGGACCAGAAACTGAGATAAGGAAGGTCTGTGGAGCAGGAAGATAGGACCCAGGTACTGAGACAATGTTATAAGATCTCAGAGGTATTATTACCAAGTTTGACTTTGATTTGAGCTCCTTTTCTTCTCATAGGAATTTCATATCCTTCCATTAAAAATATATATTTTTTTAAAGATGGGGATTTCATTGACCTCATCTGTGAAAGTATGAAGATTCTGAAGGCCAGAGAAAAACTGAGCAGATGATTACAAAAGAAAATGGATTTTCCTACACCAGGATTTTATTGTACAGCATATAGTTTCTGGTGAGAAATTATTCTCACTCTGTAAGTCCGAATGAATTGGTTAAAACCTATAACCTACACAAGGAACATTATTTCTCCCTTTCAGCGTAGACACCTGGCTAGCCAGTCTTTCTGGATGCTCCGCATTCCTTACAGCAGCAGTGGGTTTTCGTTGGGATTGGGTATAGAGAAAAGGGCAGTAAGAAGCTTATCAGAATCAACCAAGACACTCAGCAGTTATACGAAGTTGACTCTTAGGAGATTGTAACTCAGCAATTATACTAAGTTGACTCTTAGGAGATTGCTGCCACTGTACTGTTTTTTTATTCTACATACAAAAAAGTATCTGGTTCAGTAACAGATACTATATAGTTACCTGATTTAATCCAGACGCCTCGGATCCACGAGATTACGCTTCAGAATGGGTCATGTGTGAAACAGCAGATTTCGATAGGAAACGACCTATGCTCTAGAAGAGGCAGGTCCCTGGGGGCCCAGGAGAGAAGAGGGTACTTACAGTGGGGGAGGTGGGAGAAGCAGCCTGTTGCCTTACAGGGGAATGTCATGTGGTTCACCCGAATGGAATCATGTTCTTAAACATCTAAACTTGCCTGTATCAGGACCTGGTAAAGGCTTTTGACCCAGGAACCAGGAGAAACCAGGCATCATGCAAAACCCAGGTTCATTCAGGCCTTGAACTTAACTTTTATAGCGATATTTATGACAGCAATTTTAGTTCCAGTTGTCTTTATTCCCCCTCCCATTATTTTTTTTAACATTTCAATATATTTCAATTAAAAATTGAAAATCAACTGAAAAATTAAGTGCAAGAAACAACACTGAAAACTTGGTTATTTAGAAGCTTCCTTCAAAAGACTGGGCCTCTTGGGAAGTCATAGCGGGTTGGGAGGATGTTAAAATTCTGGGTCCTCAGCTGTTTAGTCCATATATGTGTAATTATTCAGAAATTCCTAATCAGAAATTCAGAAATGTGTAAAAGATGAATGGGTTGTTGAAGCAACTTTTCAATTGGTAAAAGTTTTACCTGCTATGAATATGTAGAAGGAAAAAGTGAAGATAACAATAACGGGGAGACACTCCAAGCAAGGCAAACAGAAACAAATGAAGCCTAACTATCTCAAATGAATAGTACAGCCATAGTGAAGTTGGAAAGAACTGACCCAAATAATATATATTTTTTTTAATCTTTATTGGAGTATAGTTGCTTTACAATGTTGTGTTATTTCTACTGTACAGCAAAATGAATCAGCCAGTCATACACATAGAAGCCCTTTTAGAAGCCCTCCCTTTTGGACTTCCTTCCCATCCAGGTCACCACAGAGCATTAAATAGAGTTCCCTGTGCTCTACAGCATGCTCTCATTAGTTACCTATTTTATACGTTATGTATGTGTTGATCCCAATCTCCCAAATAATTCTCAGATGCACATATTGGCTGCATACTTTTGGGCTAAAGATAAAAAAACTGTAAATACTGAACTATAGTTAATAGGATTTCTTTTTATGCTGATATTGTTTAGCACTTCTGAAACTTTTTGTTAGTATTCCTGTATTGAGCAAATAAGCAAACGTATAGTGGATGGTGAGCTCTAGGATTCAGAGGTGGAGTTAAAAATAATGGAACGGAAAGGCTAGAATTAACCTAATGGTATTGGATTGGAATTAGAACTATCAGTACTCACTTGTGTTTTTAATACATCTAAGTAGATATAGAGAAATAGATGTGGATGCAAAAGCATGTGTGTGTTTACATGTGTGTGTCCATATAAATCTGGGATTTTGAGAGTGCAAGCAAATGCTGGTGATTATAAAGTAAAATAAGGTATGAATCAGTACTGATGTGTGAGTGAATGAATAAACAGATGAATGTGGAAAGGAATAAATAATAAACAGGAGGAGGGTAGGTAATTCTTTAGAGTAGAAGACTAATGAGTATGGAAGAAATGATTGGCTTAGGGAAAAAAATCACCATTTAGCAATCCCAGTAGTAAAGGTGGCTTCAGGTAAAAAGTATTTATAGATGTTAAAACTGATGGGTGAGACTTTGAGAAAATATTTAGTCTCAAAGTACCTGCCTATGAGATACTTCCTAACTAGAAAGGGGGAAAATGGGAACTTCACAGTGGAAACTTGGCAAATGATCAAAGTTACTAGCACTAATAATGAGACAAAAATGACATCATGTGTCTCCTTGATCGGATGCATGGAGAATGACACTTGTGTGATATTCCTGTCAAATACTTATAACCTTAATTTAGTCAAGAAGCAAATCAGATAAACCCAAATTGAAGGACATTCTACCCCAAAATAGCCTGTACTGTTCCAAAATGTCTAGGTCATGGAAGACAAGGCCTGAGGAAAATATTCATGGGGGACTAAGAGATGACAGCTAAATGCCATGTATGACTCTCGTTTAAATGGATCCTGAATCAGGAAAGCAAAGAGATGTCCTTGCTTTACGAAGCTAAACTGATTAAAAGGGCATCATGCTTTCAACATATTCTTTTCTTTTTTTTTTTTTAAACTTTTTATTTTGTATTGGAGTATACCTGGTTAACAAAGCTGTCATGGTTTCAGTCAGTTCAGTCACCCAGTTATGTTTGAGACTTTGTGACCCCATGGCCTGCAGCATGCCAGTCTTCCCTGTCCGTCACCAACTCCCAGAGCTTGCTCAAAGTCATGTCCATCGATTCGGTGATGCTGTCCAACCATCTCATCCTCTGTCCTCCCTTTCTCCTCCTGCCTTCAATCTTTCCCAGCATCAGGGTCTTTTCCAGTGAGTTGGCTCTTTGCATTAGTTGACCAAAGTATTGGAGCTTCAGCATCAGTCCTTCCAATGAATATTCAGGACTGATTTCCTTTAGGATGGACTGATTGGATCTCCTTGCAGTCCAAGGGACTCTCAAGATTCTTCTCCAACACCACGGCTCAAAAACATCAGTTCTTCGGTGCTCAACTTTCTTTATGGTCCAACTCTCACATCAGTACATAACTACTGGAAAAACCATAGCTTTGACTAGATGGACCTCTGTTGGCAAAGTAATGTCTCTGCTTTTTAATATGCTGTCTAGGTTGGTCATAGCTTTTCATCCAAGGAGCAAACGTCTTTTAATTTCATGGCTGTAGTCACCATCTCCCAGGATTTTGGAGGCCAAGAAAATAAAGTCTGTTACTGTCTCCATTGTTTCCCAATCTATTTGCCATGAAGTGATTGGACTGGATGCCATGATATTACTTTTTTGACTATTGAGTTTTTCACTTTCATCAAGAGGCTCTTTAGTTCCTCTTTACCATAAGGGTGGTGTGATCTGCATATCTGAGGTTATTGATATTTCTTCTGGCAATCTTGATTCCAGCTTGTGCTTCATTGAGCCTGGCATTTCACATGATGTAGTCTGCATATAAGTTAAGTAAGCACGGTGACAATATACAGCCTTTACATACTCCTTTCCCAATTTGGAACCAGTCTTGTTGTTCCATGTCCAGGTCTAAGTGTTGCTTCTAGACCTGCATACAGATTTCTCAGGAAGCAGGTGAGGTGGTCTGATATTCCCGTTGCTTGAAGAATTTTCCACATTTTGTTGTGATCCACACAGTCAAAGGCTTTAGCGTGGTAGGTGAAGCAGAAGTACTTGTGATAGTTTGGGGTAGACAGCAGAGGAACTCAGCCATACATATACATGTATCCATTCTCCCCCAAACTCCCCTCCCATCTATCTCTACTGGGAGATCGTGGAGGTAACTCAGCTCCAGTCGCCTCGATTTTATCTGAATTTATTGATATATTTTTGGCTGCCCTGGGTCTTTGTTGTTTTGTGCAGACTTTCTCTAGTTTCAGCGAGTAGGGAGCTACTTTTTGTTGCCTCTGTTGTTGCAGAGCATGGGTTCTAGGGCGAATGGGTTCTGTAATTGTAGCTTGCAGGCTCTAGGGCACAGGCTCAATAGTTGTGGAGCACTGGCTTCGTTGCTCCATGGCATGTGGGATCTTCCTGGATCAGGGATCGAACCTGTGTCTCCTGCTTTGGCAAGTGGACGCTTTACCAGTGAGCCACCAGGGAAGCCCCAATTTTCTCTGTGTTTTATACTCAAGGTTGAAATCCTCAGGGGTAAAAAAAAACATGTTTGGTCACTGTTTGACCTTTAAATAGTCAGCTGTTGTTAGGGGAGTGAAGGGCCCTGAACCTGGCCTGAGGTTCTGGGTGCTTCCTGGAGAAGGGCCAGCAGAGCCGTGATCCCAGCTGCCTTCTCAGGCTGTTCTAGATGCTTCACGTCTGGTCTGTTTCCCTCTCTGTCAAGTCCAGCCACCCTTCCACCCCTGGAGTTACCCTCCACTGCAGTGATTCTCAGATGTGGTCCCTACGTGAGCGTGTTTAGCGTCAGCGTGGAGACTTGGTACAAATTCAGATTCTCAAGTCTCATCCCAGACCTACTGAACCAGAAACTCTGGAGCGGGGCTCAGCACTCTCTGTGCAGGAAGTCTTCCAGATGCTACCTAAATCCAATCATACTATTTCCCCAGGTTAAAAAATTTTTAGCGGCTCAGCCATGCAAATATTCCAGAGTCCTCACTCATGACCTAAAATGTCCTGATGATCTCATCCCCGTGCTTATACAGTCATCTACCAACCTCCCCTGCTCCCCAGAGGCTCGGTGGGAAAGACTCTGCCTGCCAATTCAGGGGACTCAGGAGACCCCGGTTCTACCCCCTGGGTTCAGAAGATCCCCTGGAGGAGGAAATGGCAACCCACGCCAGTATTCTTGCCTAGAAGATCTCATGGACAGAGGAGCCTGGCAGGCTACACTCCGTGCGGTCACAAAGAGTCGGAGACAACTGAGGACACAGCACCTGCTTGCACACAGCACATCCACACCCTCTCCGCGTCCTGTCTCACAGAACTTTGCTGAGCTCTTTCCTGGACTGCCACCTGGTAAATTTCGGCTCTTCCTCTGAGATGCTTTCCTGGTCGTCAGTCACTCCGGGCCTTGGCTGTGTTTCCCATGGAGTTCTAAACCTCGTGTCTGTCTCTTAATCTAACCATTAGTTTACCTGTACAGCTCCTCCACCAGAGTGTGCCCTCTGAACTCCTCAAGGCAGGGACTTCACTGATTCTTATGTCTCTAGCACATAGAACTGTTATGTGCTTGCTTAAATCTGTTCTGTTTTTACTTTTACGAAATTTCAAGCATAGCAAAAGATAGAGTATAGTAATGAACATCCACAAACCCATCAGAGTATACCAACATTCTGTTGCATTTGCTTCCATTTTTTTCCCCCTAAGTATTCTAAAGTAAAATACTTGCTGTTACGATATTTTGTCACATTCTTGTTATTCTTTGTATTTCAGTACCGATGATTAAAGACAGGATGAATCGGGAGATACAGATTGACATATATACACTGTCATGTGTAAAAGAGATAGCTGCTGGGAAGCTGCTGTACAGCACAGGGAGCTCAGCTCAGTGCTCTGATGACTGAGAAGGGCAGGATGGAGGGGTGGGGTGGAGGCTCAAGGCGTGGGAGGCGGATATATGTATACTTACAGCTGAATTCATGTAGCTGTACAGCAGCAACTAACACATCTGTAAAGCTATTATATTCCAATTAAAAAATAAATTTAAAATAGGCATGAGAACAACATTCTTGAGATCACAAGAAGACATCTGAAGACATTTTCCTACATTATGATATTATCATGCCTAATAAAATTGACAGTTGCCAAATACCACCTAATGCGCATCCTATTTCAGCTTTTTTCATATTCCCACGAGAAGTCTTTCACATCTGGTTTGTTCAGTCAAGGACCAAACATTGCATATGAGGCTAGGCCTCTAAGGATATTTTAATCATTCTAGAATAGCCCTTCTCTTTCTTTTTTCCTTCCATTATTCAGTGAATAAGCTCCTGACTAATATTTATTCCACTCTTGCGAGATGACATTAATACCAGCGACACTGCTGAAGGGTTGGAATGATGTTGAACCTTTATGTTCAGAATAATCATGATTCCAAACCCATGATTTGCAGCCAGTGAATCGTTCCAGCGCATCCACTGTGCCTGAGAAACCAGAATTGCAACAGCTAAAGGAACATGAGAGCACTTGGGATACGAGCTTTGCAGTACATTAATTAATAGGTTTTCCATCCTGTCTTCCAGAAAGACCCTGAAAGAGCTACAGCCCATTTCCAGTGATTCTCTAGATTTCTGTAGGCTTGGGTCTTCAGGATTTTGTGATGTCCTTTCAGTTTGCCATTTTCTTGTGTTTTCTTATATACTAGCTCTTCCCTTGTCCTTCTGAGACGCCAGCCTTTGATATAGTCCATAGAGCCATAAAATGGCATTTTGAAGCTCTGTAACTTGCTTAGAATCTAAATTCAATGTAAATAAGAAACAAAGATTTTCATTAAGGGGGGATCTAAGTTTACAATTCTGAAAACTCTTTTTTCAAGATTTTCTATTTACAGATAGTTTTAACTTTTCATTTGAGGAGAAAGAGAATGGATAAAAAGATATTTTGCAACTGCCTCCATAGAGTGCAGAGCATTACTGTATGCAGATGCAGAGTTTGAATTTTCCCTCCAGTCTCTGATTGCTGTTTGTCGCTTTTGAGATTGAATTGTTAAGACTTCTAGTAATCGCATACGTCAACACAGATGGTTGAATAAAACTGTTCATACGGGTAGGGTCACTTGCAGTGAGGGGAGAGGTGGGCTTGGGGCTGGGGCTGGTGGAGAAGAAGTGATTCACCTGGATGAGACTCCAGAAAGTTCAGAGAGAGGACTGTGGCCTATTTTAGGAACTATGGTGCAAGAAACAAAACCGTGTTATTAAGGTATCTTAGCTCTGACTGCCATAACAAAATAGCACAGACGAGGTGGTGTAAACAACATTAATTCTCTCAGTTCTGGAGGCTGGGAAGTCCAAGATCAAGCTGCCAGCAGATTCAGTATCTGGTGAGGATCCTGCTTCTGGCTTGCAGACCTTCCTTCTCACTGTGTCCTCGCGTGGCCTTTCGTCGGTGGGTACTCTTGGAGAGAGAGAGCTCGCGTGTCTCTTCCTCGTCTCTCAAGGGCACTGATCCCCTCATAGGGGCCCTCCCTCAGAATACATCATGTTGAGAGTTAGGGCTTCAGTGTGGATTTTGAGAGGACAGACATTCAGTCGATAATATGTAGGTTTATGGATTTGCAACTGCCCTGATAAACACTCTTTGGTGTTATTTAGTAGACTGCTAAATCCTAAAGGAAATCAACCCTGAATATCACTGGAAGGACTGATGCTAAAGCTGAAGCTTCAGTACTTTGGCCACCTGATGCGAAGAGCCGACTCATTGGAAACACCTTCATGTTGGGAAAGAGTGAAGGCTGGAGGAGAAGAGGGCGACCGAGGTTGAGATGGTTGGATGCCATCACCGACTCGACGGACACGAGTTGAGCAAACTCTGGGAGTTAGTGAAGGACAGGGAAGCCTGGCATATCGCAAGCATTTCTACTAAGGATACTTTCTGGCCCCTTGGCTAGGCAGTTCGCCTTTGCAGATCACAGTGAACCTGTATTGCTTTGGTCAAAGTGTATTAGGCCATCTGGGAGAGGATGTTGGCCGTCCCTATAGCCAGTAAGGTTGTGTTGCTTCTGAATAACTTCTCAAACTGGTATCATCCTGATATCCAGTAATTGTCCTTTCTGGACACCATTTACAATTGGAAGAGAAAAGGTTTCTATTCACTTATCAGAAGGGTTTTGATCAATTTTAGACAATAAAGGAGAAGTTGATTTTGAAAGTCACAGATTCCCTCTTTTAATTTAGTAGTAATCTTCTAAAGGAGATCAATCCTGGGTGTTCATTGGAAGGACTGATGCTAAAACTGAAACTCCAATACTTTGGCCACCTCATGCGACGAGTTGACTCACTGGAAAAGACTCTGATGCTGGGAAAGGTTGGGGGCGGGAGGAGAAGGGGACGACAGAGAATGAGATGGCTGGATGGCATCACCGACTCGATGGGGTCATGGAGAGTCGGACTGAGCGACTGAACTGAACTGAACTGAATCTTATCCTGATAGCATTTAATGTTGAAGTCCCTGTGGCCAGAGAATAATCTTAACAGTCTTTAATTAAAAGCACAAGGAGTTTGTGTTTTCTTTTCATGTCTCCTCACCTGTCTTCCTCTTTTTCATCTTTCTCCTTTTCTTTCTTCCTTCTCACTTCCATGTCCCCCATCCCTGCCTCCCTCTGCCTCTTCTTCATCCTCTCACATTGAAATGTTTTTGGCTTGGCTAATCCCTCTGGATAGAAACTGAGCCGAGCAGGATATTGATTACCAAATATGGTACTGCTGCTAAAGCTGTTAGAGGAATGTGGCTTGTATTCTAAGCCTCCGGCCTCTGAATAAGCTGCCAAACAAATTAGGTCATTTTAACTTCTGAGCTTTTTTTTTTTTTTTTTTAATAAGGAACTGGAACTTTGATTTGGAACATGATGGTGTTGTTAGTTTAGCTCACAGAGGGAGGAGGAGTATGAAGAGTGGGGGTGAGGAGTTGGGGCCACTCAGGCATGTTTTAGGACCTGAGTCACGAGACCAGGTTGTGTAAGAGCCTCAGTCAACTCGGGCACATCAGGAAAAGGACCCAGGCATCAGATGCAGACAGAGAGCCTCCTCTCGGGGATAGAAACTCCAGAGGACCCCTGACCAGGAGGCTTTTCCCACGCTGCTCACGGTGATGGGGGCTCAGGGTGAGGACACGTGCTTCTCACAGAAGGATGATGGAGTTACGCACCAAGAAGGACACTCTGAGAGCATGTTGTTTCTATGGGCAGTTGGATGGAGCGTGAGACGAATATGCAGGCCTTTCCACAGCACACCTTTGACAGCGGGGAACTGTGCTCTTTTTCCAGCAAAGACCACAGCTCTTCAGCTCCATATTTGGACATCTTTACTCTGTTGTGATACCAGCTCTGATGGAGGAGATGCTCTCTGTGGAAGTAGATGGAAGCAAACTTGACTTCCACATGCTACCTTGTCTTTTTTCCCCATATATACATTTTTGGCAAGACAGTCCTGAGGTTTCCCCAAGTAAGACAAAAACTAAGGGCAGTTAAAGAATTGCTTTTTACATTTCATACAGCTGCCCCCTTTTTCGTTTTTGTCACTGGTTAGGGCTGCCCAAGAGGATTCCTTGTTCACTGTGACCTGCTTGCTCCTGCAGTTGGTTTCTTCTGAGAGTGTGTCCATCAGGCTCAGAAGGAAATTCCACCCACTCTGGGACATCCGTGGGTCGGGGCTCTATGGCTTCTGTGGTGCCTTCCCAAGGACTTCTCTCCCCGTCACCTCCCTTCATTTTTCTTATTGGTGTTACCATGAAGTCACAGTTCTTCCTCCCATCTTTGGACCCAGGCCTGTGAAGTTCAGAGTTGTTCATGCTGGTCTGCAGAGTTAGAGACTCTTACTAATTTCTGGTGGAAATTGCTTTTTAATTCAAGTTAATTAAATGAAGAAAGGGGCTTTGGAACCTGCAGGCTCATGTGGGTGCTAAACTGAAAACCTGTGTTCTTAAGACCCTCATTTTCAGAACTCACTGCATTTCCAGAACATGCCATACAAACAGGGTGCCTAAGTCTGTTCTGAACACACTGGTATGCACCATATTATACTGGGGTGTCTTTTTCATACCATTATTGGGGTCCAGATTCCATAGCATTGGACAGTAGATCTCATGAGATGATTCAGTATGCTCAGACCTTCTTGAATGATAGAGTTGGGGTGGGGGGGTTTCAGAACAGACTTATCTTGTCCTAAATCTTGTATTTCATAGGGATTTCCCTGGCAGTCCAGTGGTTAAGACTTCGCCTTCCAATGCTGAGGGTTGCATGTTAGATCTCTGGTCAGGGAGCTCAGATCCAACATGCCTTGTGGCCAAAAAATCCAAAACATAAAAAAAAACAAACAATATTGTAACAAATTCAGTAAAGAGTCTAAAAATGGTCTACATCCAAAAAAAAAAAATCTTGTATTTTATAGTGTGTGACTTACTTTGTTGAATATGTTTTGTGTAGGTAAACTGTAATAATAGTTAAGGGTAGAAATGACTAGCCTCTCTTTGGCCCCGGTAATCTGTTGTCTGTCCATCCATGTAGCTATGAGCCAGCTATAGTCAAAATAAGAACTTAACACATCAAGGCATTCATCTAAATTTATCAGTCTAGAAGCTAACTGGAATGAAATGATACTAGTTATATTGAAATCTTAAAACTGTTTTGTTCTTATCTACTTAGTTTAATTCAGAGCACATGTATTATCAATATGAAAGTTCACCACTTGGAAAAAGATGGGAATTTTCCCCCTCTAGAGGTGATGAAACTAAAGCATTGAAGAATTATATTGTTTTAAACACTGGTCAGATCCTTCTTATGATTTTTGGTATTAGAATTTCCAGGGTTGCACAGGGCTTTACATTAATTTATTCTTATTGGTAGGCATTAATTAGTTTTTAGCCATGCTAGGAATTTGTTGGTCCAGATTTAAAATTTGAACCTGAGGGAATGCCCTGGTGATTCAGTGGTTGAGACTTTGCCTTACAGTGCAGGGGGGTGCAGGTTCAATTCCTGGTCAGGAAGCTAAGATCCCACATACCTCTTGGCCAAAAAGACCAAAACATAAAGCAGAAGCAACATAACAAATTCAAGAAAGACTTTAAAAATGGTCCACATTAAAAACAAAAAACCTGAACCTGACAGTGTAGTCCAAAAAGAAGAGGAATAGTTGGAAAACTATGCAACTAAATCAAGCTTTTGATAGAGTAAACTAAATCTCCTTGACTTTGTGGACATGCTGTATCACAGGTTTCATGTATTCTGTATAAGCAGTGAGAGTGAGTGCTCTTGCTGACTTTTTTTTTTTTCTGATGGGCTGGGTTGACTGGTATGTTTATTTTGTCACCATTCCGGTTTGCTTCTAAGGAAATGAAAACATCTTCCATTTGTTCTTTATTTCTACAGGGCATCCGCTTCGATCCTGAAATTCCGCAAACACTACGACTAGAGTTTGCTAAGGCAAACACGAAGATGGCCAAGAACAAACTAGTAGGGACTCCAAACCCTAGTACTCCTCTGCCCAACACTGTACCTCAGTTCATTGCCAGAGAGCCATGTAAGTCGATCTACTTTTCATTTGGCGGGTGGTGGCGGGGGAAGAATTGTTCAAGTGCTTCATGTGAGATTGCACCACGGGTCACAGAGCTGGCTAAGTGTCATTTTCCATTTCTGAGAAGAGGCTGCCTATTCTTGCTGTCTGAATTCCAAAGACAGCAATCTTGTTCATGACTGGCTGTCCCAAAAGATGGTTCGGCTCAATCTGAACTGTGACTACACAACTTAGTTTTAAGTGCTGTAGGCTTCCTAAATATATGATCTTGACCTTACTGTGAGTATTCCCTCTTTGCCTTGGGGTCGACATCCTTATTTATTTCCCATCCTTGGACCATGAGGGCTGGTTCTCGGCATTCCCTTTATTTCATTTTTTGAAGATTGTCAGTTCTGTGGCTTTGAGAAAATACAATGTGAGACTTGAAAGAAGCAGATCATAAGAAGTTTGTTCTATTTTTGAGAACAGTTTGGCCATAAATCAGGGGTGGGGGGTGGGAAGTAAACATACACAAAGAATTTATATAGTAGAACAGTCAGTTCTAATAAACTAATACGAGCAGCGCTTTAAGGAAATTCAGGGCCTCCTATTTTAAATGAATTGGGGTTAAAAGACACTGACTAATTGCAAAACAAGTCTTTTACCCCCACCTAATGAGCTCATTCTCCTAAATGCTCAGGCTACGATTTCTGCCTTTGATGGAATAACGTGAAAAGGTTGTCTCAATTTTCTTTGTCAAGCTCAATCAGTAGAAGGGGCAAGGCGTGCGATATGCCTGCACTTGTCCTATTAGCGCATGACCGTGTGGGACTGACTATGGCAGAGCCTTCAGGGAATCCCACGTGCTTGGTGTTACTTGGAATCTTTCTGCCCTCTGGTTCTTGACATTTTTCCCAAACCACATGATCTTGATCTTCTTCCTGCTTTCCCTGATAGTCCGCTTCAACTTTTCTTATTGAAATTGAACAGTGCGGGGGTCCTCTCTCCCTTGTGTCCTGTGCGTGTCAGATTTAATCAGGTTGTTGTGGAAATTACAGTCATTCTGCAGCTCAGTCATTCTTGAAAAGCTGCTGCTTATCAGTGGAAACTGGTAGATAAAAAAAGTTTCCTTCAGTGTATTGGACAGTTTTTCTATGAATCCAGGAAATCATAATAGAGAGAAATATACATATTTTGTTCTTCCGTGTCCTAGGGAAACTCAAAACCTTTATTTGGGAAAATTAAACAGAAGTTTTATCTTAGGGTGCAGTTGCATGAAAGGAGGATATGTGGATATTTCTTATTAATGCTAATTATGTGTCATTAACAGCATCTAGTCCAGTGCTTTGTATATTACATATATCTACTAAGTATTAGTGATGAGAAGTGGATAAATTTCATATTTTTTAATTTGGCTACTTGCAGAATTATTCCATTTGTATGCCTCTTCATTTCTTTGTGAAATGTCCTCTCTCTTTAAAGCATCAGAAAAGAGTATTTGTAGGATACCTTTACTTAGAAAAAAGAACCTAGAGTAACTCTTTACTTTCCTGGTGATTTAGCACCGGATCTCAGAGTACTCTGAAAAGTACTCTTGATTCAGGCAGGAAGTGTAAAAATGCTGACAATACTTTATCCTTTTAGTTCTTTATTGAATGTTTTTCTTTCTGGGAGTTTGGGTTGTTGTTTTGTTTTGTTTTCTAAATTAGTTACAACATCTCTGTGAAGGAGAAGCTGAACCTACCCACGCGTTGATCTTAGACTTCTAGCCTCTGAATTACGAGGAAATTAGTTTCTGTTGTTTAAGCCACCCCGTCTGTGATATTCTGTTACAACAACCTGAGCAATCTAGTCCATCAAGTGATAGAGCCTGGATTTAAATTCTGGCCTGTCAGCTCACTCATTTTATAACTTTGGTCTAATTACTCAGCTTCTCCGTACCTCCGTTTGCTCACCTGTAAAATGACAATGCTCACACATGAATGGTTGTGAGGATTACATTAGTTGACAAATATGAACATGAGAAGAGGGAGCCACATAGTGTTCAGTTGCTCAGTCGTGTCCGACTCTCTGTGACCCCATGAATCACAGCACGCCAGGCCTCCCTGTCCGTCACCAACTCCCGGAGTTCACTCAAACTCATGTCCATTGAGTCGGTGATGCCATCCAGCCATCTCATTCTCTGTCGTCCCCTTCTCCTCCCGCCCCCAATCCCTCCCAGCATCAGAGTCTTTTCCACTGAGTCAGCTCTTCGCATGAGGTGGCCACAGTGTTGGAGCTTCAGTGACTGTTAATATTTGCAGAGAAGAATGTATGTTTCTGTGCCTTTTGTCTCTTGCTGTGAGACCTACGGTTTTTGTATGTTCAGTATCCTAGCACCTAGAAAAATATGGAGAATTTTTAAAAATATATTTATTTATTTATTTGGCCATGTTGGGTCTTAGTTATGGCATGCGGGATCTAGTTCCCTGACCACAGATAGAACCCAGGCCCCCAGCATTGGGCGCACAGAGTCTTTACTGCTGGGCCACCATGGAAGTGCTTGGAATTTTTTAAGATGTACAGGTTTCATTTTCTGCTTTTTCATATGGAACTTTAAAAATTCTCCATGGTAATGAGTATGATTGGGATATGATAATGATGCACATAATTCAGGTGTCTAGTTGGGTAAATTTTGTCACAGTACATATTGGATTCACTGGAAAAGACTGATGCTGGGAAAGGTTGGGGGCGGGAGGAGAAGGGGACGACCGAGAATGAGATGGCTGGATGGCATCACCGACTCTGTGGACATGAGTTTGAGTGAACTCCGGGAGTTGGTGATGGACAGGGAGGCCTGGCATGCTGTGATTCATGGGGTCGCGGAGAGTCGGACATGACTGAGCGACTGAACTGAACTGAACTGAACTGAACATATTGGATTTAATTGGATAAGTGTTCTTGCTTGGTCTGTTTACACTGTTGTATACTGTATTATAACAGTCCGTTATAGATGGAGGCAACCAACATGTCACAGAGCCCTTCCTCAGGTTAGACAGTCCTCTTTCAGATTTTTGGAGCAAATACCAAAAGGCTCTAGAAAGTGAAGTCTCAGTCATGTCCGACTCTTTGCGACCCCATGGACTGTAGCCTACCAGGCTCCTCAGTCCATGGAATTTTCCAGGCAAGAGTACTGGAGTGGATTGCCATTTCCTTCTCCAGGGGATCTTCAGATTCCTGTAGTCCAGGATTCAGATATCCACGGATCTGGTCTAGGACTTACTCATTGTATCAGATTTTGATGGCCAGAGTGCATTAACTCTAAAATGTATTCTTAAGTAGCGGACCAAACTGAAATACTTGGCAGTTTTTATTTAGTTTTGGTGTACTTAATTCTGAGTCATTATTTCAGAAAATTAGAGTGACCACTTTCAAGAGTAAATAATGGCACATTCAGCCATTCTTCAGCCAGGATATTTGGCTTCTTTGTTTTATTCGTGGAGGACATGCACACTGGTCATGTAGGAGGCTTTTCAGATCATTCGGGTGGAAGTGGCAGTGAGCTTGGGTGGAAAGGCATGTGAAGCAGCCCTGTTTTATTTACATTGTTTGGGATTCTAAGACCTCACCTGCCCACTCGTTGAAACAGTGATAGTATGAACCAGCATAAATACTCACCAGTTTATGGTTAAGTAGATAGTATACTGGGTGAATGGTGCCTTGCTGTAAAGTCCCACAAGGTTGATGAGCAATCTGCAGGAAACTTCTCACTTTTAATTTTCAAAGTGATTCAAAAGATCAGCCAGAAACCTCGCCTGTTCTTTATGTTAAAGATAAAATTGAGACCTAGTTCTACAATTTTTTTGTAAAGTAGAAGTACCACAGAACTGTGAGGAGTCGTCTCATTGGATATTGGGTCTGTTATTTGAGGGGATAAAAGATTTCAGTCTACCTTAGGGACCATCCTGGAGACAGAGGTTTGATCATATGATTACAATCTGAGCCCATCTACATTTGAGAAATAGGTCTTTTTCAAACAATATCCTTTTAGTTTGAATCTTCTCTTTATGCTAAAATGTGTAAAGTTGTGTTTTATTTTGTAAAATGATTGTGCGTGATGCATTTTATTGTTATAAAAGTGAGGAGGTCATAAATGAAATTTAAAGAGTTAAAATGATACATTTTCCTCCCATCTGGAAATAACCTCTGTTAACATTTTGTTGTTTCTCTTTCTATATACCTGTTTATGCATTTATACATATATGTATAAAAATACAAAGTGGCATAGGTAGATTTTGTTTGGTTTAGTTTGGTTACAATGTAGGACCATGCTGTCTTTATCATTTCTCACATACTGTCCTTCTTTTAGGCAGACTATTCTTCTTAAAGTTCTCCTCTTGTCTGGGAAGATGAGAGGGAACAGAACACCATAAAATATATATATATATATATATATTTTTTTTTTTTTTTTTTTTTAAATGTAGACAAGGAAATTGGATAGTAAGGAGGAGGCACTTACCCAGATTTTGCCAAATATGACTCCAAATGCCACTGGAAGTCCCTTCAGGAGGTGGTTTTCTGCTCCCTCTCTTATCTTCCCAGATAAGAGAAGAGCCCAAGGGTGAAAAGGAAGTTCTGAAGAAAGACAAGAATGAGGACTCTGGGCAGTCAGAGACACTGGGAAACATTACCTAAAGGAAAGGTCAGGAGATGGAACATCAGGAGGAGACAGGAGTCAGCCAACTCCTCAGAGGAAGGAGATGGGGACATCTGAGCCCTAAAGCTAAACTTGCAGGAACTCTGCTTACTAGACTTACGCGCCTTTTGCCCCTGAGGCAGCTCTGCAGTGGGAACCATCAAGGATTCCCACTGAGGATTTCTGCCCTTGAGCTGGATCACTCTGAAGCTATCAGAAGTGATATTCCTGGAAACATGCCAGTGACTTCTATGTGCTAACACTCCATGATAATTGAGTAACCCACTGAGCATCTCTGAACACTCTCACCCTCCACCCACCCCCCAATACCAGCAAGCATTTGTAAGCCCGATTGTCATAAGTCAGGACATGTATTTGGCACTCAGGACATATAAGGGCACCAGATGCCTGGGCCCCTGAACATTCTGAGAAATAAAAACACAGAACAAATCTACAGTAAATAAGGACAGCAAATACTCTTAGAAACCAGAGACCTAAACTAATGTTTATTTCCACATATGTCCCACTGTGAAAAAACAAAAGCATGTTTTCCTTTTAAAGAGAAGAATCAGGAGAAGGAAATGGCAACCCACTCCAGTGTTCTTGCCTGGAGAATCCCAGGGACGGGGGAGCCTGGTGGGCTTCCGTCTTTGGGGTCGCACAGAGTCGGACACAACTGAAGTGACTTAGCAGCAGCAGATCTTTAAGGTACTATATCAGTCTTAATGGAGACATACAAAATAAGACATTTTACATTTTACTAAATGTAGTATTCAACAGTGAAAGCATTTCAACAATATTGCAGCTTTTATTGTTGATTGGAGTAATGTATTACTCCATTTCTTGAATTTTTATGTAATAACATTATAACCTATAAGTCACTTGAACCAAAAGCTTAATATTCTCAAGGAAAAAGTTACCTTTAAATGAACACACAGTTTCGACTAATTGTGAATTGAATTCAACAAGTTATGCTTGTGTGTATGTGATTGATTGTGTATGTGTGCGTGACCATTGTTTATTTCTGGAGGTGAATTTTCAGAATTGATCAGTGCAAACCTTACTCTCTGATTTCTTCATTTCTTCCTCTGCCTTCTTTTACTTAATAAAAATTATTCAGCAAAAAAATAAATAAATAAAGAGAAGAATCAAACATGTACTGAGTCACATCAAGAGGTAGAGCCCGCTTCCATCTCTTTCTTCTCTTCAAACCTGCATATATTCCTAGTTTTTGCTTAATGCACATAATTGCAATAATTTTAATAATTAAGTGTAACAATAATATTAAAATGTTAGGCAATGGGTTTGATAAGAACAGTTTCCATGTGATATATCTTTTATGTGGGAAGTACTTTCTTATAGCATCAGTAGGTCAGCTAACCTGATCCTATTTATTTAATTATGATTTAATGAATAACCTACCTTTGATTAGTTTCCCTGATGGCTTAATGGTAAAGAATCTGCTTATCAATGCAGGAGATTTGAGTTGGATCCCTGGGTCGGAAAGATCCCCTGAGGAGGAAACGACAACCCACTCCAGTATTCTTGCCTGGAGAATCCTATGGACAGAGGAGCCTGGGGTGCTACATCCAGTCCACAGGATCGCAAAGAGTCAGATACATGTAGTGACTGAACAACAATAGGAGCAATCTTTGATTAGCAGTGGCTATTAGTTAACATTTTGCTTTGAAATTCTTTTTTTCAATTGCTTTGCAATGTTGTCTTAAGTTTCTGCTGTACAACAAAGTGAATTGATTATATATATACGTATATCCCCTTCCTCTTGAAACTCCGTCCCACCTACCACTATCCCACCCCTCTTTAAATTTCTGTTTATCTGATCATTGATCAACAGACTTCCCTGGTAGCTCAGCTGGTACAGAATCCGCCTGCAATGCAGGAGACGCTGGTTCCATTCCTGGGTTGGGAAGATCCTCTAGAGAAGGGATAGGCTACCCACTCCATTATTCTTGGGCTTCCCTGGTGGCTCAGGTGGTAAAGAATCCACCTGCAACGTAGGAGACCTGGGTTTGATCCCTGGTTGGGAAGATTCCCTGGAGGAGGGCATGGCAACCCACTCCAGTATTCCTGTCTGGAGAATCCCCATGGGCAGAGGTGTCTAGTGGGCTACAGTCCATGGGGGTCTCAAAGAGTTGGAAGCGACTAAGCACATAAACAAATGCCTTAAGAACTCAGGAAGTCAAATCTCCTTGGAAGTCAGAGATTTCTTTTGTAATGTAGATAACGGCCCCAACTTTAGTGTTTTGTAAACTCAGTGTATTCATTACCTCGGCAGAGAAATGAGAGAATAAAGGTAATTAATTTACTGGGACAGTCCAGAAGTAGCAGCTGGTACTGACTTCATTCTTTTAAGGCCATGTTCTCTCCTCACCTGCTTATTCAAAGGAAGGCATCTCTTTCTTTCTCAAAGTCTGATTCTGACTTCCTGTTTCTTCTGCTTTTTCATGCACTTGGAATCCTCAAATAGACATATTGTCTTGTACAGCAGTTCTCAAAAGTATTTGTCTGCCAGCCCCTGGTTGGTCTCCAAAACCCATTCAGGGAGTTCACAGGGTCTAATCTATTTTCATGAGAAGAGTTTGTTTTTCGTCCTGAGTCGTCCTAGACACAACTGGTGAGTGCCTGTCAAGACAGTGGCACCAAACTGTTAGCAAACTGATAACCACCGTGTTGTTCACTGCCTCACACTCTGAGTTTTAAAAATGTTTCACTTAAGACTGTCTGAAGAATTAATAATATTATTACTTTTGTTCAGTCTCCACTCTTAAATACCTGTCATTATATCATTCCTTTTTGACAAAATAGGGCAGTAAAGTTAAGTTGTAAGTGGAACCTGCTCCCATTTTGGGGTTTCCCTTCTGGTTCAGCTGGTAAAGAATCACCTGAAAAGCGGGAGACCTGGTTTTGATCCCTGGGTTGGGAAGATCCCCTGGAGAAGAAAAGGCTACCCACTCCAGTATTCTGGCCTGGAGAAGCCCATGGACTGTATAGTTCATGGGATCACAAAGAGTCAGATACTACTGCGTGTACACATCATTATATGATTCCTTGTTGACAGAACGGGGCAGTACACAATAGTTAAGCTGTAAGCTGAATCAGCTCCCATTTTTACTTGAAAGAATAACTTGATAGACAATTACAGTTATTCAGACTATGATACTGAATAACTGAATAATTGGATTTTTTTAATGAAAATTAATGAAATGAGCCTATCCTTTTAAGAAAAACAAGAGTTTGTTGCCACAATAAAATTAGAGCTCTAAAAAAGTGTGTGTGTATTAGTCAGTCATGTCCAACTCCTTGTGACCCCATGGACTATATAGCCCACCAGTCTCCTCTGTCTATGGGAATTCTCCAGGCAAGAATACTGGACTGGATTGCCATTTCCTTCTCCAGGGAATCTTCCTGACCCAGGGATCAAACCCAGATTTCCTGCATTGCAGGCAGATTCTTTACCATCTGAATTATAAGGAAGTCCCCCCTAAAAAAATTAGAATTTTTGAAAACTTAATGTTCACTACTATGAGTTTGACAACTTGTCAACTCTTAAAGACTTTTTTTTTGTTATGATTAATGGTGATACGAATGAATTTCTTTTTGAATAATGAAATTAATCAACATTTGGAAGATCACCATAATGTAGAGAACTAGTATTTTCCAAATGACCAATGCATCATGTTATAAAATAACATGGTTATTGGTTAAAAAAAAAAAAGTGTAAAATATAAAGTGGAATTTAATGTAAAAATACAAAATGTTTATTGATAAGTTTTCAGATACCACAGTGCAACAAAATTTTAGGTGTGATATGAAAAAGAAATGTCCACAGTTAAATGTAAAAAGCCATAAAAATACCCATTCCTTCGTAAGCTACCTATCATTGTGAGGCCTTTTTTCCCCATATGCTATAGCTGTAATACATTGAATTTTTTTTAAACTTATTTTAATTGGAGTCTAATTACTTTACAGTATTGTGGTGGCTTTTGCCATAAATTGACATGAATCCGCCACGGGTGTACATGTGTCCCCCATCCTGGAGCCCCCTCCCACCTCCCTCCCCACCCCATCCCTCTGGGTCATCCCAGTGCACCAGCCCTGAGCACCCTGTCTCATGCATCAAACCTGGACTGGCGATCTATTTCACATATGATAATATACATGTTTCAATGCATTTCTCTCAAGTCATGCCACCCTCACCTTCTCCCACAGAGTCCAAAAGTCTGTTCTTTACATCTATGTCTCTTTTGCTGTCTCACATATAGGGTCATCGTTACCATCTTTCTAAATTCCATATATATGCATTAATATACTGTATTGGTGTTTTTCTTTCTGACTTACTTTGCTCTGTAATACATCGAATTAGAAGCAGATATGATAATTCAATTGTCTTCTTGTTTTAAATGTTTATTATATATTGGAGTGAAGATTTTGCACATGATATTTGTCTTTCTCTGACTTCTCTTAGTATGATAATCTCCAGGTCCATCCATCTTGCAGTAAATGGCATTATCTCATTCCATTTATTGTTTGAGTGATATTCAATTGTATATATGTACCACATCTTTATTCATCCTCCTGTCAATGACAGGTTGCTTCTATGTCTTGGCTATTGCAAACAGCACTGCAATGAACATTGGTGTGCATGTATCCTTTCAAACGATGTTTTTCAAGTATGCCCAGGAGTGGGATTGCTGGGTTTACATGGTAGCTAGTTTTAGTTACCTCCATACTCTTCTCCGTATTTGGCTGTAACCACTTTACAGTCCCATCAACGGTTCTAGGAGAGTTCCCTTTTATCTACACCCTCTCCAGCACTGCTGCTCTTAGAATTTTTGATGATGGCTATTCTGACTGGTATGGGTTGATAATCTCATTTTCGTTTTGATTTGCATTTCTGTAATAATTAGTGATGTTAAGTGTGTTTTCATGTGCCTCTTGGCCATCTGTATGTCTTCTTTGGACAAACGTTTTGGCCCATTTTTTGGTTGGGTTGTTTGGTTTTTTGCTATTGAGCAGCATGGGCTGTTTGTAAATTTTGGAGATTAATCGCTAGTCAGTCACATCATTTGCAAATATTTTCTCCCATTCTGTGGGTTGCCTTTTCATTTTGTTTATGATTTCCTTTGCTGTGCAAAAGCTTTTGAGCTTAATTAGATCCCATTTGTTTATTTTTGCGTTATTTCCATTACTAAAGAAAACAGATCGAAAAAGATTTTGCTGCAATTTATGTCAGAGTGTTTGTTCGTTGTTAGTGTATAGAAATGCAACAGATTTCTATGTATTTATTTTGTATCCTGCAACATTAAGGAATTTATTCATAAGGTCTAGTAGATTTCCTGTAGCATCTTTAGGATTTTCTGTGTAATAGTATATCACCTGCAAATTGTCTTCTATTAAACCAGGTATTAAAGAGCTTTGCAAAGTAGAATTTAAATTTTTCATTGTTTTGAAATACATTTTTCACAAAATATATCTTATTTTAGTATGTAATGGTTTTAACATGGTGGTTATCAATTGATATACCCCATATAAAAATTCTTTGACATCGTCAGTAATTTTTACTAGGGTAAAGAGGTATTGAAATAAAAATTTAGGAAAGTCTAGTCTTGACCTTTAAAAGAATTTTTTTTGGTTGCATTGGGCCTTCACTGCTTTGCTTGGACTTTGCTCTAGTTTTGTTCTTGGGCTTCTCATTGCAGTGGCTTCTCTTGGTGCGGAGCACAGGCTCTAGGCATTCAGGCTTTAGTGGTTGCGGCTTGCAGGCTCTCGAGCGTGGGTTCAGTGGTTGTGCCTGGGGCTCGTTGCTCCAGTGCCTGTGGAATCTTCTCAATCAGGGATCGAACTCATGTGCCCTGTGTTGGCAGGTGGATTCTTATCCACTGCACCGCCAGGGAAGTCCACCAGTCATAACCGTTGAAAGTTAATATTTTATTCCTGGTTGGGTAGAGTGGGTATGGAGATGGCGCAGTTAACAGAAGATGACTAGAGATTTGGGGGCCAGTGACTGTTTGGCTTCAGCAGCTAAAGCTACTCTGGGCTAGACTGGAGGGAAACATTGCTCCTGCAGTGCCTGGGACCCTGCAGGCTCTGTGCCAGCCTCAGCTTTGAGGGACTCCACTTCTGCCCCTTACTGTGTGGAGACCAGCCCAGGAATAACTGCATCAGTGGTGGTCTGAACAGCTGGATGATACGCCACCGATTCATCCTCAGAGACCCTCACACAGGCTTGGGCACGGGCTGAGTACCTTTCAGAATCGCTGACTCCTCCCCCACTTTATACCACTCCCTTTCCCCAAAGTAATAGGAGCTCATTTCAAGAAATTTGGAAAAGGCAGAAAGGGAGTTTTTAAAAGCTAATGTTTTAAGGTCCTAAAGACAAGTGCTATTAAACTCTTTCCTATTTCCTTTGTATTTTTTAATGTACAACTTTTGCAGACTTTTTTAAGTGTAAAGGCTTGAGACATTTTAACAGTTTTAAAAATACACATGTGTTTTCCTCATGTTCATTGGTTTTTAATAATTTTACTATTTTTATTTAACCTACTATCTGTTTATTTTACAAAGTAAATGCAACAAATGATCTCTTTTGTAAAATTGCCCAAAGAGACACTGACTTTATGAGAAGGACTCCTAATTATTGATTTAAGTTATCCAGCGAATGTTTTCATTACAGGGTTTTGTTTGTTTTTTAATTACAAACCTGTCCCACTCTCAATCCTTAGACTCACAGGGTAAAGAGACTTTTTTTTTTCTCAGTTGTAATTTACAATGTTGTGTAGTTTCTGGTGTTTAGCAAAGTGATTTGGTTCATACATACATATATTGATATATTTTTCATATTCTTTTGTATTGTAGGTTATTACAAGATAGGTTCCTGTTGTCTATCTACTTTATATCTAGTTGTTTGTATCTGCTAGTCCCAACCTCTTAATTTATCCCTCCTTCACTCCCTTTCCCCTCTGGTAACCATCGGTTTGTTTTCTTTGTGGGTAATGAGACTTTATAATGAAGGTTTCCTTTCCAATTAAATTCAGGCTTCTGGGTAATGGACAGCAGGTAGGCAGAGCTGACACAGAATCTTTCTCTGCTTATCAGGAAGGAAAAGAAAAAAAATTCCACTTACCTCTGCACCCTTTTCTCCATCTGCCCAATGGGGGCAGGTCTGTTACGCACAGTTGTTCCGAAAGGTCAGCAATTATGTACTTCCTGCATTGTGGACATGGTAGTGGCTCGATTAAATGACAGCTTTAAAACAAAATTCATACTCGTAGCTGGTGGCCTGCAATCTCAGGGTCTTTGAATCATGGAAGATTAGATGAGATGACAGCTCACTCAGCACATTGATCCCAGGTCTGTAAGACCAGGAGCAGAGCACCTTGAAATTGTGACCAGTAGGGACTCCCTCCAGCCCAGTGGTTAAGACTTCGCCTTCCAGTGCAGGGGGTCAGAGTTCGATTCCTGGTTGGGCCGCTAAGATCCCACATGCCTCTTAAAAACCAGGACATTAAAAAAAAAGAGGCAGTGTTGTAACAAATTCAGTAAAGACTTTAAAAATGGTCCACACCCCCTCCCCCCCAAAAAAAGTTTTTTTAATAGGATAAAAAAAGAAATTCTGACCAATAGAATCTGTGAATGCCCCAGCCTCCAAATCCATCCTTCTTTATCAGTTTGCTTATTTTGAAAGTGCTTATCTGTGACTGCAGCAGCTTGCTGATCAGATGTGTACTGCGATGGGGTCAGAGAACCTAAAGCAGTTTCCTCTGCTCGCAGAACAAGACCTGTCACCAGGATTCCCTGCAATCGCACAAACCCATGCCCAGTGTTGTCGCCTGTTCTGTGCACCCCTCCTGCCTCCCCAGGTCCTCGAGCCCTCCTCGGGTCCCTTCCTTCCTGTTCCCTCGCAGTTTTCATCATCACGTCAGTCATCCCTCCAGTCTTGAGGTCATTTTGCATGTTTTCTCCTTTCTAAAATCTTTCTCATGCTCATGTACCAGGTCAGCCTGCTCCCAGGACGTCCTTTCCCCATTCTCTGTAAAGATCGGCTTCATTTGCACACAGCGCTGTCCATACATTGAGTTCTGCTCTGCTGCCGCCTTCTTTTTTAAAAAACAATTTTTATTTGTTTTTGGACACACCACTCGGCATGTGAGATCTTCGTTCCCAGACCAGGGATAGAACCCATGCCCCCTGCAATGGAAGTGTGGAGTCCTAATCACTGGACCGCCTGGAAAGTCCCTATCACGTACAGACCTGTTTCTCCTATTAAATCGTAAACATCTTGAGACCAGAACAGGACTTCATTCCATGTTTTACCTCCCCTCCCCTCAAATGTTTGCTAAACTCAAGTGAGAAAATTGGAACAGGAATGCACCATAATTTCCTGTATAGAACTGTTCGTGTTTGGCCAAGGCGATCTCCTTGACCTCCTGAGAGAGATTTAATTAAAAGGCAGAAAGACACTCCTCCACCCTCAGCCCCTGATTAGATTGTTTTGTTCAAGTAGACAAGCTTCTGGCCCCAGCTCCATCATTTCTCGGGGCAACTAGAATCCGACTAGTTGCTCATTGTGAAATGAAGGGAAGGATGACAAAGCATGGACTCTGTTACACTTTGAGTCTGACATTTTTCATTTCATTTATTCCCCAAGCAACCACCACAAGGAAAAGAGCCTTGATTTCATGGTACTCCATTGTTACAGATCAGCTATATATTTATTGATGTAGAAAAATGAGGCCTAAAGCAGAGAATGAAAGCAAGTATCTGTATCATGTAATATGTAATCCCATTCATATCAAGGGCTTCCCTGGTGGCTCAGACGGTGAAGAATTTGCCCACAATGTGGGAGGCCTGGGTTCGATCCTTGGGTTGGCAAATTTCCCTGGAGGAGGGCATGGCAACCCACTCCAGTATTCTTTCCTGGAGAATCCCCATGAACCGAGGAACCTGACGGGCTGCAGTCCATGGGGTCACAAAGAGTTAGACACAGCTGAACGACTAAGCATGTTCATATCAGTATGTGTATATTTGTATGGCTTTTCATCACAGATGTTAAAATATGTAACTCAAGTCTCTTTACGGTTGGATTGTTCATACCAGGTCAGTATATTGCATTTAGTTAAGTCTCTTAATTGTCTTTTAATCTAGAAGAGATTATTCCACTCTCTTTTTTACTCCATTGACTTGTTGATAAAAGTGTCAGTTTTCCTAAGGAAAAAACCATCCTCCTGGGCTTTTCTGTTTATTTCTTGAGATGTCCTTTTATTTGTTCTTGTGTCCCTTTTAATTTATTGCTGAAAGCTTGATTAGATTTGAATTTTATAGCTGAATTTAGATTTCACTTTTTTTTGTCAAGGATCACCATCCTAGGTGGGCTACCAAATACTTCCTATGGCATTGCATTATGAAGTAACTAATGTTAAGGGTTATTCCGAGTTTGGTGATGCTAAGATGAACCTGTGGATTCAGATTCCATTGTAAAGGTTTCAATTCCTTGGTTTCCTCTGTTGATCTTTCCCTCACTATTTAGTTAAGGTTTGAAAAATGGTGAGTTTACCAGTTCTGTTTATTCTGAAATACTGTTAGTTCTTCCAAAATCAAAAAGGCGAATGGATACTGATTATTTCCCTTTCATTACTAATTTTGAGCCTAAGAGATTGGTGCCTGGTTGTCTACATTGGTGATCACTGTTTTGTGGGGGGTTTGTCACTTTTTTTCTTTCACTTGCTGTATTATTCAATATCATAATGAACTTGTATGTTTATATCTTCAAGGTATTTCAGTTTATTTCAATCATTCTTTCTGATACCTGGGGGCAGCATCTTTTAAAAAAAAAACATTTAGCTGAAGTGTATAGTTAATTTACAGGTTACAGTAAAGTGTTTTAGTTATAAATTCATATATATTATTTTTTAGATTCTTTTCCAGTATAGATTATTTCAAAATATTAAACACAGTTCCCTGTGCTATATAGTAGATCTTTGTTGTTTATCTGTGTTATATATGGTAATGTGTATATGTTAATCCCCAAATCCTAAGTTACCCCCCACCCTCCCCATCCCCTTTGGTAACCATAAGTGTGATATCTGTAAGTCTATTTTTGTTTTGTAAATAAGTTCATTTATATATTTAATTTTTTAATTCCACATGTTAAGTGGTATCATGATACCACTTACTTAATGCTATATTCTCTAGATCCATCCATGTTGCTGTCAGTGGTATTATTTCATTCTTTTCGTGGCTGAGTGTTCCTCTATTTACTATATTCTATATATATATATATATATATGCGCCACATCTTCTTTATATAGTCATCTGTTAAGGGACACTTAGGTTGCTTTCATGCCTTGACTATTGTAAATAATGCTGCTATGAACATTGGTGTGCGTGTATCTTTTTCAAGTTAGAGTTTTCTCCAGGTACGTGCCTAGGAATGGGATTGTAGGATCATAAAACAACTCTGTTCTTAGTTGTTTAAGGACCCTCCATACTGTTCTCCGTGGTCGCTATTACCAGTTTACACTCCCACCAACAGTGTAGGAGTGTTGCTTTTTCTCCACTCTCTCTCCATTACTTATTTGTAGACTGTTTGATGATGACCTTCTGTATGAAGCGATACCTCAGTGTAGTATTCGTTTCCTTTTCTCTAATAATTACTGGTATTGAGCATCTTTTCATGTGATTCTTGGCCATCTGTATTCTTTGGAGAAATATCTTTTAGGTCTTCTACCCACTTTTTCACTGGGTTGTTTGTTTTTTTGATACTAAGCTGCATGATCTTTTTTGTATATTTTGGAGATTTATCCCTTGTTGGTAGCGTCATTTACAAATATTTTCTTCCAGTCTGTAGGTTGTCTTTTTGTTTGTGGCTTCTTTTCCTGTGCAAAAGCTTTTAATTAGGTCCAAGATGTTTATTCTTGTTTTTGTTTCCATTACTCTAGGAGACGGATCCAAAAAAAATACTGCTGTGACTTATGTCAAAGAATGTTCTGTCTTTGTTTTTTTCTAGAAGTTTTATAGTATCTGGTCCTACATTTAGGGCTTTAATCCATTTTGAGTTTATTTTTGTATATGGTGTTAGAGAATATTAATAATTTCATTCTTATACATATATCTGCCAGTTTTCCCAGCAACACTTATTAAAGTGACTGTCTTTTTTCCATTGTATATTCTTGACTCCTTTGTTGAAAATGGTTGTTGTTGTTGTTTGGTTGCTAAGTCATGTCCTACTCTTTGTGACCTCATGGACTGCAGCACGCCAGGCTGTCCTTCACTATCTCCTGGAGTTTGCTCGAACTCATGTCCATTGAGTCGGTGATGCCATCCAACTATCTCATCCTCTGCTACCTTCTCCTTTTCCCTTCAGGCTTTCCCAGCATCAGGGTCTTTTCCAGTGAGGTGGCTCTTCGCATCAGGTGGCCAAAGTATTGGAGCATTTGACAGAGCCAAAGTACAGATCTGTCATTTCTTTCCAAAGTATTGTCCATAAGTGCGTAGGTTTATTTCTGGGCCTTCTTTACTGTTCCATTGATCTGTATGTCAGTTTTTGTGCCAGTCCCATCCTGTTTGGCGACTGTAACTTTGTCTATTTTAGTATAGTCTGAAGTCATGGAGTATGACTCCTCCAACTCCATTCTTTTTAGTTTGGTCAAATCAACTTTTTTTAAAAAATCCACTGAAAAACACTCCACTTATGACCTCACTGAGGATAAAATTTTTAGAAAAGAGATTGTTATTTTCTGTTTTTTAAATTCTTCATATTCCTTAATTAAGCTAGTCATTTTATGGGATTGATTATTTTCTTCTTATGTGAGCAGAAGAATAATGAAAAGTAGTTTTACATGTCCTGCAATTTTCCGCAATGAAATTAAAAATGGAAACATGGGACATTTCTTAGCCAGAATGGTCATCAAAAAGAAATGAAATTTATCTCAGAAAAGAGTATCTTTGGATTATGCATGTTTAAAAAAAAAAGTAAAACAGACTGAGCAATGATATTGACTAGATACTTTTAAAATAGGCTCAGGGGCAGAAAGTTAAATATTTAGATTAGTGTGAAATGTTAGCTTTGTAGCAGTGTCCCGTTGATGGAGTACTCCTGGAACATGTCTCCTCTGCTTGTTTTAACACCTGACCTTGGTCCCTGAAATGGAATGTATAGTAGGGAAGACGCTCCGTGATGTGGGTGGGTTTGTTTGACATTTTCTCTTTGTTTGTATAAGTACTTTCGTTGTTTCTTTGCACTCCCTTTAATACCGTGGAGATTTTGGTGACTTTCTAGAATCAAGATGGTATGGATCTGTTTGGGTTCCCTGACTTTTCCTCCAAAAAGACTAGACACTTGAGTCTGAGGTTGATCTTACTTGACTTTTTCTTCTTGTGTTTTTGAAGGCTAGATTGAGTCTATCACCGAGATTGATGCCTGGCACAAGGATGGAAACTTAGTAGGCTTAAAGATGCCTGTTTCCCTGACTCTCCCCCCTCCTCTGGGGCTATTATCGTATATATAAACTGATTCTTTCTGTCTGATAGGCCAAAATGACATGGAGTTTTGCTTGTTTATTAATAAACTTAGTTTCTTGTCATATATGCATTGGCCATTTAAGAGTGGTTTTTTTTTTCTATTTATCTGTTTCTTGTTTCCCTTACTGATATGTCTCTGTTAAAAAAGCAATGCTTTCTTCACTACTGTGGTTTATTTTCATTGGATAATTTCTTTATCATTTGGTTGAAGAAGAATCTGGTAGTTTTGTGTTTTCTTTTTTCTCTCCCATAAAAACTGACAACATGAGCACCCGTCACAGCTGGTGGTTTCCTTTTAAAATAATGATGAAGTCCCTGTTCTTCGTGACCTCACAGAGCTGTATCAAGAGTAAAATGAGAAAATGTGCTTTGACATAAGCACTACAGAATGGCACATTGCAAATAATGCTGCTTCACCAGGAGAACCTGAAACTTGGCTTAAACACGGTGTCATTTAGAACGTGATTAGTTCCTCGAGAAATACCTTTTGCTTAATTCCTGGGCTCTTACAAAGTCCCTAAGTTGCATTATACTCCATATAGATACAAATTGTGATATTATAATGGCCTCTTGGTATTTACACTCCAAGTTGGGGGAAATAGATAACCAAGAGGACAGACATGAAAGAGTTTACATTTATAAATTATCTTGCTTTCAGTGTTGACATTTTTTTCTTAATGGCGATCTCCTAGTTTTTTTTTTAACTTTTTATTCTGGAATACTTCATATGCAAAAAGTAAAGCCTATTTGCATAACGTTTTGATGTTTTTAACAATTTGTTTAAATCAAGATACAGATCTATATACAGTCTTTACATTTGATTGATCTCTTAAATTTCTTCTCATAGAGTCATCCCTGTGTTCCTTCTCGTTCTCTTTTTTTCCCCCTTTCAGTGTAGTTACTGAAGAACCCAAATTGCTTGTCCCTCAATTCTCTGTAAGGTGTTGCTGCTTGTATCTCTGTGGTAATGTTTAGTGTGATCCTGTTTCTGACTTTTCTGTAAATTAGGAGTTTAGTAATGGAAAGCTTGATCAAATTTGGGTTTCAATTTGCAGTCAGAGGGCAAGAATACCTTATTCCAGCAGTAGGCCACATAATGATTAGTTATAGCCTAATCTGTTTTTGGAATTAACAGCCATTGATGAGCTTGATCTAATGGTCCATTCCTTTTGTATTTAGTTATTTACTTACCTTGGTTATTTTAATGTATTTTCATGAAACTTTAGAAAACACTTTATAGAACCCTGTATAAAAGATTATGACAATTTATATAGCTTACAGCCATGTATCAGAGTATACAAATTTTAATTTTCTTAAGGGAAGTTACAGTTTTCCCTAAGGTCACAAAATACGGTACCTCGAATTCAATATGGGCTTCCCTAGGTGGCTCAGCAGTAAAGAATCTGCCTGCAGAATTGGGTTCTGGGTTAAGAAGGTTCTCACTCCAGTTTTCTTGCCTGGGAAATCCCATGAACAGAGGAGCCTTGGTGGGCTACAGTCCACGGGGTCGCATAGAGTCCAGTAGGACTTAGTGACCAAATTACAGCAGAGTTCAATAGATGGGTCTTGCCTCAATCTTATACATAACGTCTGCTTCCTTCTCTTCTTTAATCACAGCCCAGTTAATTGCTCCTCTTCGTTTAGAAGAAATGATAGACAGGCTCAAGAAGGCAAGGTGACAGATTCAAAGAAAGGAACTGAACATTTAGCCCAGGAGAGTTAAAGATGGAACAGTGACTTCCAGAGACGTCCCCAGTTTATCCTGTCATTTGATTCTGTGGTGCTTATCCAGCCATTGATTATCATTACTTAGGACTGCTAATTTATTGCCTGATCCTGTGTATTTTTCCAGATCCACATTTAACCAAACATTAATGACTTTAGAGTCTTAATTTCAAACTTTGCCAGAAAAACTACTTTTTGAAGCACCTTTTCCCACGCCCTTTAAAGACCGTTTTTAACACGATAATAAATAGTAAAGCTGGAATCCTGTGGGAACATGACAACTGTAGTCCATTGTTTCACCTAAACACACCACTTTTCATAACATTTCTCTCTTAATTTATCAGTGGATGTATTTATGGAGAAATTTAATCTAGATATATTTATGAAAAATTTAATAAACAAGAATAAGCCATGTCATTTAAAGGTATTTCAAGAGGCATTTCATTATATAGTAAATGTTTCTCAAACTTGTTCCATTTAACTTCTTTTCCTAAAATAGCCTTTTAATTTGACTTCTGGCAAATACGTATTCCTCAAAGGTTGAGCTAAGTTTTGAATGTAGTGATTTTGCATAGAAGCTAAATTTAGCAATTAGCAGTTTCCCACTTTTAGTTCAAATCTAAGTGAACTTTTAAAAGTCTAAAATACACTGGCCTCTCCCAAGACCTAGACTCTGATATTAACAAATGCCAAAAGAGATGTGCAAACAGGAAACTATGTGATTCTTTTTTTAAATGTTTGAAATCATATAATCATTTTTCCACTTGACCCCCCCTCACCCCCAAATAAAAAGGATCTACAGTAAACCTGTGGAAACTTTAGAAATCTTCTTGTTTTTCTTCCCCACATCTCTCTATTTATATATTTTAAGTGCCACTTGATACGGCAAACAAATGTAAATGATGTCTTTTCAAAGTTCCCTGACTTCCTCTGTGAAGTCATCTAAAATTCTGGAGCCATAATACAAACCAGCAGATAAAAGTGGGAGACTCTGGACTTGAGAAACATTAAGTGCCTTCAGATGATTAAATGAAGCCACAGGAGCACTTTTTTTCTTTTTTTCCAGTTTCTAGAAGGGATCGTGTTACTCCTCTTAAGTGATACTCTAAGTGAATGAGTCATGAGATTTTAGTTCAGGAGAATCCAAGTTCCTTGAGACTACAGGTATATATATCCTCATGTGTTTGGTGTTTGTTTGTATGTTTGGTATGGATAGTGTTTGTCACACAGACGCTTTGAAAGACAGGTAGGTTGCTGACTTTAGGATCAAACCAAATAGCTCCACCTCTGCCTCTGATGACCGCTCCCGCTCCTCCAGCTGGGTTTCCAGCCCTGTCTACTTACTTCAAGCCTTCCCAGCCTCTCACCACTTGAGTTGAGTTCCTCAGCACTCAGGTGACATATATTGATTTGTTTTAAAATAGTTGTTGCATTTACATCCCAGGTTAGCAGCAGTTATGATAGCAGTTAAAATAGCTTTCTGATGGAAAGCTGTTTTTCACAGATCCTGTAGTGGCCTAAGAAGAGCTCCACTGTCCTTTGGGGAGGGTCTCGCCTCCTTACCATGGTACCCTGTCCCTCTCACCAACACACAGCCCCTGGGAGTCTGTGCTGGCATCTCATGTCCCATCTTGGCCTCCGGGCTTTTTGCTCAGTGCCCATTCTCTGGCAGTAAATTCAATCCTTTTGCAAATTAGCTACCTGTCCTGTAGAAAACAGAAGTTTTCCTCTTCTGGAAAACCTGTCTGACTCTCCAGAGGAGAGAAATTCATTGCCCTATTGGATTAACTGCCTTACTAGATGAGCTGCTGCTGTGGAATTGTGTTCGTTCTTTCAGAGAAAACTTGTCATACTGTATTCATAATGTCTCCATGATAGTATGTATACTTCATACTGTATCATGTATTGAAATCACTAATTACTCTACCTCCCCTCTGTAATCTCCAAGCTTCCTGAGTAGTAAGACTGGATGTAGTGTTAGACACAGTAGTAGTTAATAAATACTTGCTAGATTAATTCTTCACTTCTGCTTGTAACTCACCAGAACTTCCACCCAGCAACCTGTTTTTAATCCGTGGGCCTCATGGTACAAATCTAATTCCACGTTTACATGCTAGCCCTTCAGAATCTAGATTTCTGGCAGATGGTTCTCCAGGGAAAAAATGAGATATTCCAGAAAGCGTGGTTTCTTACACGTGGGCAAAATACACTTAATCTACCTGAACACGAGCGGTCACTGTATAGCTTTCCTTCTAAAGAAGGGTAAGCAAAGATCTTACAGTTTTCCTTCTAATGAAGGAAGGAAGACAGTTAAAGGTGTGAATACTGACTACATTTAAGTTGGATGATAGGTGTAAGAAGTTACTAAAAGTAGAGACATTCCACTGAGATCAAATTTTCAAGCTCAGTTTTATTTTAATAACTGGTGGTCCAGTGGCTGAGACTCCACACTCCCAGTGCAGGGAGCCTGGGTTCAGTCTCTGGGAACTAAATACCATTTGTTCTTGAGCTTAATCGCTCAGTCATGTCCAACTCTTTGTGATCCCATGGACTGTAGCCCGCCAGGCTCCTCTGTCCATGGGATTTTCCAGGCAAGAATACTGGAGTGGGTTACTATGCCCTCCTCCAGGGGATCGTCCCGACCCAGGGATCAAACCCAGGCCTCCTGCATTGCAGGCAGATTCTTTACCACCTGAGCCACCAGGGAGGCCCATCTGCCACAACTAAAAGATCCTGCATGTCACAGCTAAGACCTGGCATGGCTAAATAAATAATTTTTTTTTAAAAAGTAATACCTGGGAAGCTCTGAGGTTGGGTCTGGAAGCACAGACAACCTTGGGAAATGCACTCTGAACTGCATGGCTACCCCCAGATTTAGACAAATTACATTCCAGGGAAGAGGAAGAATGATTTTGATGTTCCATGGCAAAAATAACTTTTCAAGAAATCATTAACTAACTTAACCCAGAGAGAGGTGAGTTATGTGGTGGTGGGTAGGAGAGGGAGTTGGGAAGGAAGGAAAGAGCAAATGGAAATCCTTTTTACAGTTAGGAGTGACTTTGATGCAGAAGAAATTGGAATCTATTAGAAATGTGTAAGGAGGGTAAACGACTTTATCAGAAAGAACTCAGCGTTAGGTTTTTGAAGGAGATAGCTTTGTTTTAGGTATTTTTTCTATCCCCCAAAATTAAGCATAATGATTTAAAAATGCATCATCTTGTTCTGTGATGACCTAAAGGAGTGAGATGGCAGGGTTGGGAGGGAGGCTCGTGAGGGAGGGGATATGTGTGTATATATATATATTCATAGAGCTGATTCACTTCCTTGTACCACAAAAACTAACACAACGTTGTAAAGCAATTGTGCTCCAATAATAAAATTTTTAATGCATCATCAAAAGTGCCAGGGTGATGATTCAGATAATACTCTCTGGCTCCATCCTAAAAAGGGCATGTCAGCCTGTTTCTCGGACACATACTCTCAAGAAATGTTCCCAATGCCCAACCCCCCCCCCCCCCCCGCAACCTCTGTTTATTTCCAGCACCGTTTGCCCCTTTGGACTTGATTCTCATCTAAAGATATTCTGAGTGTGGGAAAAAAATAACTTTACCAACAAAACCTTGTGATAAGTCACTGTAAACCCTCAGGCTGGCTTCTTGTTCTTCATTCGCGATGGGATCAGAGGAATGAACAGAACTTACCCGGAGCCAGTGTGAAGTCTCCACACTGTGGGCTCTAGCCACAACCTCACAGCCTCCCGGAGAGGCATCTTCTGGGACTCCAGCCTCACCCTGCATAAGGCTGTTCTTCTTGCAGGTCTCCAAACTAAACTTCCCATTCTCATTTCTTTTCATTAATTCTCATGGAAGGTCCAGAAGCAACTCTCCAAACAGCTTCTCTTCTGTCTGGGAAACATTTGCAAACTAGTCTTGTCTCCCGCTGACTGGCCTGTGACCATTGGTTACACTGACAACTTCGTCTTCTCATAGTTCACCATCTGAGCCCCAAACCGTATGTGCCGTGGGCTTCATAATTCGTTTACCTGATCGTCTCCAGCTCCTGCATCCTATGCTGGGCCTCAGCACTGTTTGAGAAGGGAAAAACTTGAGGGGATCCAGCACAATGAAAATGATTGAAAGGTTGGAGAAAGGAGCTGCAAGAGAAAAGGGTGAGGGAAGTGTGTAGGTTCAGCTCTGAGAAAGAGAAGGACAGGGAAAGAGGTTGAGAACAGTCTGCAGTCCCATTGCTTGCTTCCTTTTCATCACAGTTACCATATTGTCTATAAAGATACTTTTAAACAATTGTATTCCTTATTTGGGAATAATCCTCATTGGGGACTTCCCTAGTAGCTCAGTTGGTAAAGAATCTGCCTGCAATGCAGGAGACCCAGGTTCAATCCCTGGGTTGGGAAGATCCCTGGAGAAGGGAATTGCAACCCACTCCAGTATTCTTGCCTGGAGAATTCCATGGACAGAGGAGCCTGGAGGACTATAGTTCATGGGATCGCAAAGAGTCAGATACGATTGTGCGACTTTATTTTCATTCCTTATTTAGTGATACACTCTTTGTGTTGTTCGTTGTTCAGATTCTCAGTCATGTCTGACTCTTTGCAACCTCATGGGCTGCAGCATGCCAGGCTTTCCTGCCCTTCACTATCTCCCGGAGTTTGCCCAAACTCATGTCCATTGAGTTGGTGATGCCATCCAGCCATCTCATCCTCTGTCGCCCCCTTCTCCTCTTGCCCTCGGTCTTTCCCAGCATCAGGGTCTTTTCCAGTGAGTTGGCTCTTCACATCAGGTGGCCAAAGTATTGAAGCTTCAGCATCAGTCCTTGAAGTGAATATTCAGGGTTGATTTCCTTTAGGATTGACTGGGTTTTGATGTCCGTGCCGTCCAGGGGACTCTCAAGAGTCTTCTCCAGAACCACAGTTTGAAAGCATTAATTCTTCAGTGCTCAGCCTTCTTTATGGTCCAACTCTCACATCCGTACATGACTACTGGAGAAACCATAGTTTTGACTATATGGACCTTTGTCAGCAAAATAATGCCTCTGCTTTTTAGTATACTGTCTAGGTTTCTCATAGCTACTCTTCCAAGGAGCAAGTGTCTTTTAATTTCGTGGCTGCAGTCAAATCACTGTCCACAGTGATTTTGGAGCCCAAGAAAATAAAGTCTGTCACTGTTTCATTTTTTTCCCCATCTGTTCACCATGTAGTCATGGGGCTGGATGCCATGATCTTAGTGTTTTGGTTGTTATATTACTTAGGACACAGTAGTCGGAGCTGCTCACACACTCTTCAATAGGATCTTGTTCGCTGTGTTCCTATTCCTCTACTATGAAATTTTGGTGGCTAAGCTGGTGTTGGATGAGAGCTCACGCAAGCCTGTTTGGCTGATAAACTCTGGTTGGGGAACCAGGGTGTAATCTTTTCTTGATATCAAGGTGGATCTTAGGTCTTATACTGCATAGTTGTGAGAGCTGATAAAACCTGGAGTTACTAACTAGAGTACATCTGACCTTTGGGACTCTTCAGTTATGAGACATCTAAAAATAACAGTGTTTACAATAATAGCATGTGGTTTACCAGGTGGCTCAGTGGAAAAGAATCCCCCTGCCATGCGGGAGACTTGGGTTCGATCCCTGGGTCCGGAATTTTGCCTGAGGAAGGGAATGGCTACCCTCTCAAGTATTCTTGACTGGATAATTCCATGGACAGAGGAGCCTGGCAGGCTACAGTCCCTGGAGTCGCAGAAGAGTTAGCAACTAAACATAATAATAGCAACAGTTGTTATTTAAGACATTTTGTTAAGCTCTTTATATTCATTATGTCATTTATTCTTCACAAGAACCTGTCATGTAAATACAGTTGTTATCCTCATTGTACAAGTAATCAACCTCAAAGAGCTTTAAAAGGTGTCCCAGGTTACATTTACTAAGCTGCCCAAAATGAAAAGCAAAAATCAAAGTCGCTCAGTCATGTCCTACTCTTTGACCCCATGAAATATACATACAGGCCATGGAATTCTCCAGACCAGAATACTGGAGTGGGTAGCCTTTCCCTTCTTCAGGGGATCTTCCTAACCCAGGGGTCAAACCCAGGCCTCCCACACTGCAGATTCTTTACCAGCTGAGCCACCAGGGAAACCCAAGCATACTGGAATATTCTCCAGGGGATCTTCCCGACCCAGGAATCGAACCAGGGTCTCCTGCATTGCAGGCAGATTCTTTACCAGAGGGAAAGCTCCTCTGGGGTTCAAAACCAGGCCTCTGGGGCTACAGAGCATGAGATGTTTTTGCTTTTAACAGCTTTATTGTTACATAATTTGCATACTATACAATTCACCCATTTAAAGTGTACCGTTCAATGAGATGTTTGTATATTATTTTTTAAACTGGTAAAATATATATGACATTAAATTGGCCGTTTTGACCCATTTAAGTGTACAGTTCGGTGATAATTGATTTTATTCACAAAGTTTTGCAACCATTACCACTGTCTGTTTCCAAAACATCTTTATTACCCAAAAGAGAAACCAGTCATTAAGCAATAGCTCTCTGTTCCCTCTTCCCGCAGCCCTCAGGAGTCTAATCTGCTTTCTTTCTCTGACTCGGCCTAGTCTAGATAATCCCTCTGTAACTGGGATCACATAATATTTGCCATTAATGTCTGGCTACTTTTCTCTTAATGTTTTGAGGTTCGTTCATGTTGTAGCATGTGTTGGAAATGCATTCCTTTTTGTGGCTGAGTATAAAATGAGTATGGAATGGATATAGCACGTTTTGTTTCACCATTCATCAGTTGTTGGACACTTGAGTTGTTCCCACCTTTTGACTGTTGTGCAGAGCCCACGTTTTAACTGGCATGTATACATTACAGCCTAAACTGAGGGCCACCCCAGGGTGGAATCTCCTGTCTACAGTCTTGGGCATCACATCTTGTTATATCTAACCCTGCATCGCACTGACTTTTCTAGAAGTATTTTCAAGAATCAGGAGTTCTGAGTTCTGAAATCCGGGAGTGTCACATGTCACTTGTGGGAATTTGGACCAGTTTCTCCGAGTCTCTCACCCTGAGGTTGCTCAGTCTCTAATAGGGAAGCAGTTATACTTGCCCTTCAAGGTTATTTTGAGACACGTAATATCAGTAGTTGTGTGTGTGTGTGTGTTTAAATTTGTATTGGAGTATAGTTGATCTACAATGTTGTGTTACTTTCAGGCATACAGCAAAGTAAATTATACATATACATATATCCACCCTCCCCCCTATTTTTTAGCAGTTGTTTTTTTAAGTGGCTCATTTGCTGAGGTTGAGATATTTTTCTTCTGTATATTTTTACTGACATAAGATTTAACAGGTGTAAAATTAAGAACATGTAAGATCCACTATCCAGAAGTAATCCCAATAATATCATTGAATATGTGTTATATCACAAGGGCTTTTGTAAATCTTTTACATTACCTTATTTAATTCTCATGACAGCCTGTGAGAACAGGTACTCCCTTCCTCCTTTTCTTCCCCTTTTTCTCTTTAATAATTTTCAGATAAGGAAGTTTGGCCTTAAAGAAGTTACTAACTTATTCCAGTTGTGGTTGTTTTTAGTCCCTAAATGATGTCCAACTCTTTTGCAACCGCATGTTGCTCTGTAACCTGTTTTCTTTTTTAGTGTTTTGTCAACATTTTTCTGTATTTATAGATACCGATTTCTCATATCATCCTTTTCAATGGCTGTAATAATACGCCATTTTAAGATTATTTAACCACACTCCAGATTTGAACAATAAGGTCCTCCCTCTCAATTTAAAAAACCAAAACCTTGGTTAACCAGCTCCCAGTTCTAGATTTGTGAGAAATCTCCCTGGCACCGGAATGGTTTGGACAAGTCGTTTCTATTGTCAAGGGGTTCTGGTATCTGACTCTAAGGAGGTGAAGTCCCACAGACTCCTTGGTTCCTGCATGGATCACCTACCTGGGCTCAGAAGTCATGTCAGAGGCCAGCCAGCCCTCCTCCTGACTCTCATGCAGGTTTCCCTAGTTTTATGTATTAGTGTAAAACTGGAAAAGACTTAACACTAACAACCAACCAAAATCACTTCAGACTGTGACTACAGCCTTGAAATTTGAAATTAAAAGATGCTTGCTCCTTGGAAGGAAATCCATGACCAACCTAGACAGCATGTTAAAAAGCTGCTGCTGCTACTGCTGCTAAGTCACTTCAGTCGTGTCCGACTCTGTGTGACCCCATAGATGGAAGCCCACCAGTCTCCCCTGTCCCTGGGATTCTCCAGGCAAGAACACCGGAGTGGGTTGCCATGTTAAAAAGCAGAGACATCAAATTGCTGACATAAGTCGTATAGTCAAAGCTATGGTTTTTCCAGTAGTCATGTACAGACGTGAGACTTGGACCATAAAGAAGGCTGAGCGCTGAAGAAGTGATCCTTTCAAACCGTGGTGCTGGAGAAGACTCTTGAGAGTCCCCTGGACTGCACGGAGATCAAAGGCAGTCAGTCCTAAAGGATATCAACCCTGAATATTCACTGGAAGGACTGATGCTGAAGCTCCAATATTTTGGCCATCTGATGCAATGAGAAGACTCATTGGAAAAGACCCTGATTGAAGGGTCTTTTAGGACCCTGGGAAAGATTGAAGACAAAGGAGAAAAGGACCACAGAGGGTGAGATGGTTCGATGGCATCACTGGCTCAATGGACATGAATGATAGCAAACTCTGGGAGATAGTAAAGGAGCCTGGCGTGCAGCAGTCCATGGGTTGCAAAGAGTCAGACATGACTTAGCAACTAAACAACAACAAACAGGCGACCTTTTAGAGTGTGAAGGTAATTCGATCATCCCATACCTGAGATCCTCATTCAATAGAAATACTTTTCTCCTCAAATCAAGAAGCTCAGTTAGGTTAAACCCTCCTGTTGTCTTGCAGTGTTTCAGGGCTTCTAACCAGGTTAGGGTGCCCTGTTCTCTCAGATGAACTCTTTCTGTCATTCACAACCCAAGAATGAGTGTAATCTTCAGGAATGAGACGGGTGGGGAAGGGGAATTGTATAAGTAGTACTTGCCAAGTTTTTACTGTTTATCTTACTCCAAAGTCAACACTGTGGCTATTCACCTCCTGGACAATTAAGATGTAGACTTTTTCTTATGGTTGTTCTTAAACTTGGTGCTTAAATCTTTCTGATTTTTATGAGGCAAAGAGGTGGAGAAAAAAGGGAAAACATAGTCTGGCCAGTTAGGGACCGAGGTGCATCAACTTTGGAGCTGCTGTTGTAACTTAGTCCTGTTGTAGCTGGTGGAATTGGGTGACCGGGGAGGTTAGAACAGACTCCAGAGGTACTTGGCCAGTTATGTTTATGAGGTTAAGTGGACCTTTGAGCAGATCAGATTCTCTTAGAGAAGCTAAAGGGCAGTGAGACTTCTTTGAAAGGAAGCCTTGTGCTATTGAAAAAGAGCATTTTTGTTTTAAAAATAAAAGAGTTAATGTCATATAGTTAACAAAGCTGTATCTTCTAGTGATCATCAATTTATTCCTAGTAAAAAGAGAGAAAGGAAAAAAAGTATTAGTCGCTCAGTCGTGTCCAACTCTTTGTGACCCCATGGACTGTAGCCACCAGGCTCCTCTGTCCATGGAAAGGCTACCCACTCCAGTATTCTGGCCTGGAGAATTCCATGGACTGTGTAGTCCATGGGGTCACAAATAATCGGACACAACTGAGCGACTTTGACTTCAGTAAAGAGTTGAACAGTAAATATGAACCACAAGGGACTTCCCTGGCAAGCCAGCAGTTAACCTGGACCTGCAGGGGACACGAGTTCAATCCCTGGTCGGGAAACCAAGGTTCCCCATGGTACAGCTAGAGCATCAACAGCAAAAATGAGGCAGGGAAGAATAAGGAAGAAGCATGAAGAGTGGCTGAGGGCACACATTCCAAAGCACCACTCCTTGCTGTCGCCTCCGGGAAGGTCCGGCCCCAGACAGTGTGATGAACCCGGGGAATTTCTTGTCATTAGCATAGATTTCCTATAGCATAGACATCATTTACACTCCCAGACCTTGTCCTCACTTCCTTTCCTATGTTAATGTCATAGGATTATGTTGCTGTTAGCCCCCACTGTGTGCTACAGTACGTTTACTGTCTGCATCCCAAATTTTCAGTTCCTTTTTATGCTGAAGCTAATGATAGTCTGTATTTTCATCTGAGGAAACTGAGGCTCCGAGAAATTAAATCAGATAATTGTCCAGGATGGCACAGCTAGCAACATTTACAGCTAAGACGTAGGAGAGGAACACTAGTTTGACTTTCAGGTGAAACTTTTTTAAAAAAATTCGAGTATAATTGCTTTAGTGTTAGTTTCTGCTGTACAATATAACTGTACATATAACTGCTGAGTGTATAACTGAAGTGAATCGGTTATATGTATGCATATATCCCCTCTCTCTTGAGCCTCTCTCCCACCTCCCTCTTATCCTATCCTTCTAGGTCATCACAGAGCAATGAGTTGAGCTCCTTTGTGCCATGGGAACTTTTCACCGTATTTTTGGAATTATGTCATGTCCACTGCTGATCCAAGGTCATTTATTCTTCCCTTGTCCAGTCCTTTTTGGTGACCATTTGCTGACTCCCTAGAGAGTTTATAGCTTTTCCGACACTTTCCAGATGACAGATCACATCACCCTAACAGCCTGCCATCTTGAAATTAATAAGTTCCATTTCCAAATAGTTGTTTTTCAAGTACATTCTTCCCCACCCCAAGATCACCAGGATACATTCAATTAAGTAGGAATTACCTTCCCTGGTGGCTCAGCTGGTAAAGAATCTGCCTGCCATGCAGGAGACCTGGGTTTGATCCCTGGGTTGGGAAGTTCCCTTGGAGGAGGGCATGGCAACCTACTCCATCTGCTGTTCTTGCCTGGAGAAGCCCAATCCCATGGACAGAGGAGCCTCAGAGGCTACAGTCCATGGGGTTGCAAAGAGTCAGACACGACTGAGTGACTAAAGCACAGCACACATTTCAATTGTGTAGATAATGAGGTTCCTCAGTGGCTCGTCATTACTGTCCCAAATTTGGGCTAGAGAAGTTTTAAATGATGGCATTCACCTGGCATCTGGCCCACAGTAGGTACTTAGTAAATGTGTGTTGAAGCCATGGACAGAGATGATAGCAAACATGAGAAAAAGTGGCAGGGTGCATACTGAGTAGTGTCTGCCTCTTGGTGACGCCATGGACTGTAGCTTCAACGCTCCTCTATCCATGGGATTATCCTGGCGAGAACAGGAATGGGTTGCCATTACCTTCTCCAGGGGATCTTCCCGACCCAGGAATGGAACCCTCATCTCTTACGTCTCTTGCATTGGCAGTCCTTTATCACTGGCGCCACCTGTGCCCTGAGTAAATGGACATTTTTGCATCCCCTGGGCTATATTCATTCATGCTGGCCCAGTACCCTGAGCTGGTACTATTTCTCTCAAAACTATGCACATTCTCCTGTAAACTTTACTCAGCCATGCCTTATGACTTGCTGGATCTTAGTTCCGCGTCCAGGAATTGAACTGGTACTCTCAGCAGTGAAAGCAAGAGGAGTCCTAGCCCCTGGACCATCTGGGAACTCCCTAGATTTAATAAACTTTGACTGATTATCTTTTGTGTGCCAGACAGAAGTGATGGGAGTAGGAGATTACAACTTGAGGAAGGAGAAAGATAAAGAAAGAGATCATTCTCAATGCAAGTGATAGATGCAGTAGTTAGGGTACCCATGGCATTACAGGAGCTGCCAGGAAGATTATTTGGCCCATCCTGGGTTTTAAGAGAGCATCTTGTGTTAATGAAGACTTTCCTAGGCAGCACCTGCTCCAAATAAGAATCTGGCAACGTGTGAGTTCAGCTTTGTTAACTTATTAATATAAGGGAGAGGTTTTTTGCTTCTAAACTTGTCCATGTTTGTTTAGTTTTGTTTTTAATAATAATTCCCAGTATCGTCATACTAAAACCTGGTACAAATATTTCTGTTTCTGTTGGGACTATCTGTTGAAACATTTCAACACAGAAAGCTGTATCAAGCTCCTTAAAAATTCTCATCACCTTTGACACTATCGTTTTCGGTCTTAGAATTTATCTCAGAGAAAATCAGCATATGAAAAGATTTATGCCTAACAGAGCATTGATCAAAAATGATGAATGGAACTTCCCTGGCCATCCAGTGGTTAAGACTGTGCACTTCCAGTGCAGGGGATGGAGGTTTGATCCCTCGTCAGGGAACTAAAGATCCCACATGCCTTGTGGTGTAGCTAAACCAAAAAGAAAAAAAAGATGAATTTCTGTTAGATAAATATACTATACTAGGCACTGGGGGTACTGTGGTGAGCAAAAGAGACACAGGCCCTGCGCTCAGGAAGCTTGTCATTTAATGAAACAGTTCTGTAGATTATCTCTTTGTATAACTAAATAGTGTAGTGTTAGTTGCTCCGTTGTGTCCGACTCTTTGTGACCCCATGGACAGCAGCCCTGCAATAGCCTGTCAGGCTTCTCTGTCCATGGAATTCTCCAGGGAAGAATACTGGAGTGGGCTGCCATTTCCTTCTCCAATAACTAAGTAGAGATATATCCAAACAGCCGTTTCATGAAAAGACACCTATGCCTGTACGTTCTTGTAAACATCTCTCCCTTCCTCACTTTTTTCCCTCAGCAAATAATATCAATACATCTATGTCCCAGGAAGGTCAGTGGCAAGTGGAAGTTTTAGTGAAGCACAAAGTGGTTATTTTTTCCTTAAATACTTTTTAAACAGCAAGAAATTTCTTCTGCTTTCTTTCTACTCTGGCCAGTATTCTCAGTAAGGCACACATTGTTATCATTTCTCATCTACCATCTCTCTGATCCACACCTTTAATTTCTCATGCCTTCTCTCTCCCTTATTTAGTGCTTATATACATATTGTATGTCTTCTGACTAGTTTTGTAAAAACTCATGTTGAAATTACCTTATGACTGGGGACTTTTCTGATGTCCAGTGGTTAAGGCCTCGCCTTTCAATGAAGGGGGTGTGGTGGGTTCCGCCTCCAGCCAAGGAGCCAAGACACAGAACAGAAGCAGTATTGTAACAAATTCAATAAACATTTGAGAAATGGTCTGCATCAAAGAAATATTTTTTAAAAATTTTACCTTATGACCATGCTTTTCTTTTACTATAAATTTTAAAAATTAAGTGTTCATTACACATCATCAGTGTCCAGAGAAGCAGACCAGAATTGTCATGTTGCCAGAACGACCTCTTGTGATATTTATGCAGCCACCCTAAAGTAGTGTTTTGTTTCTTCTTTGTTTTTGAAGGTGGTGACCTGTCTTTTCTAACTTGAAAAGTGAAACTTTATGGCTTGTGGGGAAGATGTTTGGACACCGTTTTAACAGTGGGTCAGAGCACGAGCTCTGTAGTTGCACTGCGTGTATTCAGATCATAGCCCCATTCCTCCCCTCTGCATGGCCTTGTTCCTGTCATGTCATCCCTCTAAACCCTTAGTTAGAGCCTGCGTTTGTGACATGGAGTAATAATCCCAGTACCTCACAAGGATGTCTTGGCAAATAAATAGGTTAAAGTTTGGAAAAGGTTTTGCACCAAGTATGTACTGTATAAATACCCTTATTATGACCGTTTGCTATGTGGCTGGTCCCATGGACAGCCACACACCCGCTCTTCTGGACAGTTCTGAGATCCCTTTATAATTAAATGACCTACCACAGATGGAGAAGTCTGTTTGGGCGGCAAAAGAGCCAGAAGAAGAAACATTTGACCTGACAGTACAGTTCTGGATGAATATAGAATAGGGAGGGGGTGTGGTGTGTAAAAGGAAGGGTATATCCATTCAAGGAATATTTATCGGGCGCTTACTTTACTCCTGACACTGTGAAAATGGCACGTTAGTAAATACAGCTATTAACAGTATAATTGCTAGTAGGGAATATCTAGTACTGAATCATGAGAGTGTTCTATCTTCATGAAGCTTACCTGGGTCTCTAGCAGAGTAGAGCTGGGTGAATGTTTTTATGTTGTATGTGTGTGTGTTAGTCGCTCATTTGTGTCCAACCCTTTGCGACCCAATGGGCTGTAGCCCACCAGGCTCCTCTGTCCATGGGATTCTCCAGGCAAGAAGTCTGGAGTGGGTTGCCATTTCCTCCTCCCGGGGATCTTCCTGACCCAGTGATTGAATCCGGGTCTCCTGTGTTGGCAGGCAGATTCCCCACCGTCTGAGCCACCAGGGAAGCCCTTTATGTTGTTTATATGATAGAAAATCAACACTTGGGATTATCCTTTGTTGTCCAATGGCTGACTCCATGCTCCCAATGCAAGGGGCCTGGGTTCAATCCCAGGGAACTTAGATACTTCATGCCTCAACTAAGTTCCGGAAAGCTGCAAATAAGACCAAGTGCAGCCAAATATATTTAAAAAAACGAACGAACAAACATAAAACCACCAGTGCTTTCTGGAAATAGAGCTCCTGTTAAACATCTAGATTTGATTGCAGTTAATTCCTTGTTGACCAGCTCTCAGAGAAGCCCTAAAAGTTCAGTTGCAATGTCTGGGTGGGAAATTGCTAGGGAAGTTCTGGGTGATCCTCCACTCTGCAGTTTCAGGTCTCAGGAAGGAAGAGGTATGAAAATGTCCCGTTCTGATGAGCAAGAGGCAGTAACAGTGATGACTTTAATCAAGTCACCAGAGAAACAGTTTTCCTGCAGCTTATTCTTTGGGTTTCCTTCTGCACTCAGATCAAGGGTCAGTTTAGTTCAGTTGCTCAGTCATGTCTGACTCCTTGCAACCCCATGGACTGCAGCATGCCAGGCTTCCCTGTCCATCACCAACTCCCAGAACTTGCTCAAACTCATGTCCATCAAGTCAGTGATGCCATCCAACCATCTCATCCTCTGTCCTAGACTGGAAGGTATTTTGACATGGAACATCTGCCCAGTAAGGAAAGAACGGAACCCTGGGAGCAGTGACTGCTCATGGCCCAGCCCAAAAACCATTAACCTGGAGGGGATGTGCCCTAGTTGAATAAAGACCAGCTTGCTTTTGGAATTTCCTTGGCATACCTTTTTTGGTCTGGGTTAGCCTGCAGGTTTAAAGGGTTGCTCTAGGAATATGTGTTAGGAGAGAAGAATGTGAGTGGAAAGACCGTGGAAGTCATTAGGAAACCAGTTTAAAAGTCAAGAAGAGGTTGTTAGGAGTCCAGCTGGGAACCTCATTTGGGTGGTAGAAATAAGGATGTAAAGGGAAAGATAGCTATGAGAAAGGCATGGAGGAAATGTCGCGCGTGTGGAGAGGCAGAGAAGTGGAGGGTCTGGAGATGACTGATCCACACCCTGGTTCTGTCACTCGCTGTGAGCCAGTGGACGAGGAATGGAACCTGGGAGTACCTCTGCTTCCTCTTGACGTACAGGGGCTGGAGTTAGAGCCTCCCACCAGGGGTATGAGCATGGTGGGTGTCATGGAAGATATGCTCCAGAAACGTTAGCTGCTTTCTTGCTACCCTTGTTTTCGTTAGTCTCTGCCATCATCTTTAGTGTGTTAAAACTCTAGTCGTTGGATACGAGACATGAAAGAGGCTTGTACCTGAATGGACGGGCTAATGGAGAGTGGGAGGTATAAAGAGGCATTGGTTTATGAGCGATAGTGCATTTTTGGATGAGTTGACATGAATATGTTTAGGATGTCTGCACTGAAGTAGAAATCTTAGCTGTAGATTTATGTTGTTGTTCAGTCACTGAGTTGTGTCTGACTCTTTGCAACCCCGTGGACTGCATCCTGCCAGGCCCCTTGTCCTCTGCTATTTCCTGGAGTTTGCTCAAATTCATGTCCATTGAGTCGGTGACGATATCTAACCATCTCATCCTCTGTCGCCCCCTTCTCCTTTTGCCCTCAATCTTTCCCAGCATCAGGGTCTTTTCCAGTGAGTTGGCTCTTCACATCAAATGGCCAAAGTATTGATGCTTCAGGATCAGTCATTCCTATGAACATTCCAGGTTGATTTCTTTAAGGATTCCTTGGTTTGATCTTCTTGCAGTCAAGGGACTCTCAGGAGTCTTCTCCAACACACAGTATGAAAGTATCAATTTTTGGGCACTCCGTCTTCTTTATGGTCCAACTCTCACATCTGTACACAGCTCCTGGGTAAAACCATAGCTTTGACTATACGGACCTTTCATCAGCAAAGTCGTGTCTTTGCTTTTTGATACACTGTCAAGGTTTGTCATAGTTTTCCTTCCAAGGAGCAAGTGTCTTTCAGTTTTATGGCTGCAGTCACCTTCTGCAGTGATTTTAAAGCCTGAAAAAGTAAAATCTATCACCGCTTCCACTTTTTTCCCACTTTTTGTAACTTTTTCCACTGAAGACTTAGAAATTATCCTAAATTGAGTTAGGAACTGAAGCAAAGAAAATGGCCAAGGACTGGATTAAAGAGCAGGTAGAGGGACTTCCCTGGTGTTCCCATGGTTAAGAATCCACCTTCCAGTGCAGGGGATGTGGGTTTGATCCCTGGCCTGGGAACTTAGATTCCTGCATGCCTCAGAGCAACTAAGCCCGTGTGCCATAACTGAGACCCAGTGCAGCAAAATAAATATTAATTTCAAAAAAAGCAGGTCGAGTAGAAGCGGGGCTGAGCACTGATTGATTTTTCCTGGGGTCTTCAGCACAGAACACTGCTGGCTCCCTGTACCGAATGCACAAACTACAGTCATGATCAGTATCACGTCCTTTTGAACTTTTCACCGAATCTTTTGACTGTGCCCCTGCACTTACCTTCTTGGGGAGCTGATGAAGTATGTGACCTTTGGTGGGAACCAAAGATTTTCTTAGGCCATGACAACAAATTCCCACCAGACGGGTGGCTGAAAACAACTGAGATATCTTCTCACTGTTTGAAGTGAAGATGCTCAGTCGTGTCCGACTCTTTGCAACCCCATGGACTGTAGCCTACCGGGCTACTTGGTCCTTGGGATTTTCCAGGCAAGAATACTGGAGTGGGTTGCCATTTCCTTCTCCAATTCTCACTGTTTAGGAGGAGGGAATTCTGAAGTCACGGCATCCACAGGGTTGGCTTCTTCTGGAAACTCAGAGAGACTGTCCTGTGCGTCTCATAGCTTCTGGTGGTTCCTTGGCTTGTGGCTGCATCATTCCAACGTCCGTCCCCATCTTCAAATCACCTGCTCCTCTATGCCCTCTGCTCTTCTTATAAGGACATCAGTCTTTGGATTTAAGCCCACCACCACCACCAAATCTAGGATGATTTCATCGCGAGATCCTTAAACAATTACCTCTCCAAAAATTCCTGTTTTCAACAAGGTTACATTCTGAGGTTGCAGGTAGATATGAATTTTAGTGGGGACACTCTTCAACCCCCTACAGCCTGTGTGCACTGTGCGTGGCCACAGAAACTGGGAGTGGACTGTATTCTTAGCCCTTACATCAGAAGAGCATGTCCCAATGGGATAGTCCTCAAAAGAGTGGGCCTCATAAGGCTGGTTTTTGAAGGGTTTGCTTAACAAACTTGGATCAACTGCTTGCGGAGGTATGTGAGTAGGAGTTGCCTGCTTAACAGAGTCCTGGATTTATTTTTCTTGTTTGGAATTTTTCATCATACACAGCCTTCTGTGACATGGCTGCTGTTTTTTCTGGCTGAATTCTTCATCTATCAGGGAGGCTCTCGTGGAGTTTGTTCTAGTGTATTGAGTATGCTGGATGCTAGAGATGAAGACCACTTCTGCTCCAGGGAGCCTAAACCATGAGACGTGGGTGAAAATAGGTGAAAGTGTTAGTCGCTCAGTCGTGTCTGACTCTTTGTGACCCCATAGACCATAGCCCACCAGGCTTCTCTGTCCATAGAATTTTCCAGGCCACAATACTGGACTGGGTAGCCATTCTCTTCTCCAGGGGATCTTCCCTCCCCAGGGATTGGACCCAAGTCTCCTACATTGCAGGCAGATTTTTTACCATCTGAGCCACCAGGAAAGCCCAAGACATGGGACCTGGGTTCTAATCGCAGACTTAAGTTTTTCTCATTGTTAAAATAAGACATCCATTCTTGCCCCTTTCTCCAGGATTTTTTTTTTTTTAATATTTATTTATTTGGCTATGTGAGGTCTTAGTTGCAACATGTGGGATCAAGTTCCCTGACCAGGGATGGAACCCAGGCTGCCTGCATTGGGAGCACAGAGTCTTAGCCACTGGAGTAGGGTCTTTTCCACTTTTCTGAAGAAGTCTCTCACCAGAGTTTTTAATAAGGCTTCAAAATAAGAATGGGCATGTTCTCAGCTGTGTATAAAATGTATGAAAATAGGTGCTATTAATATAGAGTTGAAATGTAATCTTTCTTAAAAAGTAGCATTTGGGAACTTCCTGGCAGTCCAGTGGTTAAGACTCTGTGCTTCTGCTGCAGGGGATTCGGGTTCAATCCCTGGTTGGGGAACTAAGATCCCACATACTGTGTGGTATAGCCAAAAAATAAAATAAAAAGTTGAATTAATCTCCAATTTGATCATTTCCTCCTGAAGGGCAATTTCTCTTTTTTCTCCATTCATTTTATCAAATACACAGCAAACAGTTGACTTCTGAATACCTTCTGATGTACTGGTCTAGGTCCCAGGGTAAGCAAAGGGTGTCTGTGACACTGGGAGGCGCAGGATGTAGCCAAACAGAGAGAGAGGACTTTGCTGGTGGTCCAGTGACTGAGAGACTCTGTGCTCCCAAGGCAGCGTCCCCAGGTTCCCTCCTCGCTCGTGAACTGGATCTGACATGGCTCAACTAAAGTTCCTGCATGCTGCAACTAATAAGATGCTCCACAGCCTCAATAAATAAATAAATATTTTTTAAATAGTTTTTTTTTTTTTTTTTAATAACACAGAGAGGATTCTAACAGCCCCAGAGATGGTCATTGTCACCTCCCTTCTACCCTCTAGGAAGTGACATCTAAGGGGAATCCTTTAAAGAATGAATAAGAGTTATACCAGGTGAAAGGAAGGCACATGCCTGACAGGATGTGTATGTACTAGACGTAGAAGTGGAAAGGGAACCATGTGTAGTCAAGCCATATAAGTAACTCACTGATCTTAGACCAGGAGGGAAGACCAGGTGACAGTAGGGCTGGAGGGGCTAGGGGATTCGCAAACTATCCAGCCATCAAAGGGAAATCATAGAAAGGTTTTAAGCTGGAGTGACAGTACTGAATCGTATATTTTAAAGTTCTTGGGTGCAGGAGTCCTTTTCAGTAATCCAGTGACGGTAGTTAGGATTTAAGTGATGTGATGGGATAGATTCAGTAGGACTTTGGTGAAAGATTGGATGACGGTAGGGTGACTTCCAAGTCATCCTGGCTTGGACATCTAAGCAGCATCTTTTACTGAAATCTGGGACAAAGGAGGACAGGCCATTGGAGGGAGTATGTTTCTTTTCATAAATACTGAGCATGATACTGCTGTGGAATATTTCCAAATAGAAATATCCAAGAGGCAAAGTAAATGCTGACTTAAGTTCTTGGACCTTGTGTTCTCAACTGTACTAAGGTTGTGTCCTCTAAAGATTCTCCTTGTCCCTCTTGATCTCCATTGTTTCTAAGAGTCCTTCATCTTCACCTAAGTTTCAGCATGACCTTAGACTGGAAACTTCCCCTGTCTGCCTCCTTGTTTTCTCATCCAGCAGAAAAGGCAGACTGGGTGATCTTCAGCAGCTCTTTGGGTTTAAACCTTCATCGGAGACTTTGCAGTTACTTCATTTCAAAGAAATCGGGGGGTGGAATTGGGGAATCTAGTCCTTGTTTGTTAGAATTAAGTTTTACCTGTTCTGTTTGCATATTCTTATGCTAAGAAAAAGGCCAATTCAGCTGGATTTTGGGAGACCCAACAACTGCATGTGTTCTCAGTGCTGCAAAAGGAGAAAGAATGTGACCAGATCTGCGGCAGTGGGGAAGGGTTGAGCCAGCCTCTGAGGAGGGTCGACTTAGGCCCAGACAAAAGCCCCGGCCTCCTGATCTCTTTCTGCTCCCTGCGCCCTGGCTCACTCAGCCTCGCTGACTCCCAAGCCGTCCATCCCCACGGGCTCGGGCCATCAGAGGTTCTCTTGTTTTAGCCTTGCTTTCCTACTAAGTTGGCACAGGATGGGCCGAGACTAACGACCTGAGCTCCGTTCCTTCCATTGGGTGGTCAGGTGAAGGGCTTGTTCTATGGAAAACCCATCTCTTTACCTATTACAGTTTTCTCAAACCACATTAGCAGCAACAACCAAAAAAAAAGCATACAGATGCAAAAAAGCTCGTTCAGCTTACTACCTTCTTTCATCAAAGGAGAGCATGTGCGTTTTCAGGGAGTTTCAGCCTCTCAGTGAAGTGGAGGTGTTCTCGTGGACTCCTCCTTTCCAGGTGAGATCCTGCCCTGGGCTGGCCACCTCCACTGTGCCTGTATGGCTCTGTCACTCATGGGTGGCTCTGAACCTGGTGGCTCAGTGGTAAAGAATCCGCCTGCCAATGCAGGAGACATGGGTTTGATCCCTGGGTCAAGAGGATCCCCTGCAGGAGGAAATGGTAACCCATTCCAGTATTCTTGCATGTGAAATCCCATGGACAGAGGGGCCTAGAGAGCTACAGTCCATCAGTCCATGGCGTCGCAAAGAGATGGACATGACTGAGCGACTAAACAACAGCTGAGCCGAGCAAGGGATGTCAGGCTGGGTCTACTTTGCCCCTCCAGTTTCTGTTCACGGAGCAAGTCCGGGATGATTGCTTTCATTTGTGTCTTTTCTGCTGGAGTGTCTCATTCACTTCTTCCACAGGTACTATGTCACAGCACTTGGAAAGCAGAATTCTGCAGACTTGGCTCAGGTCGCTACTGACGTTAGTGTGTCTCAGAGTGAAGTGTGTGCCAGCATCACCTGGAGGGCAGAATTCCCGATTAAGTGGGTGTGGGGTGGAGCGGAGAACTTGCCTTTCTCCCCTGCTGCTAGCTGCTGGTCTGGGGAGCACCTTTTCAGAAGCACTGGCCCCCAACATGGCGCTCTGTGGGGGCTGCAGTGCCGCTGGGTAGCTCCGCCTTGGGAACACGGGGAATGGCGTGAATAACTCTTCCTGGGTTGTTGACCTTTCTTCCTGTTATTTTACCTGCTGTATGGCTGGGGTCAGATTTCTCAGCACCTCACTCATGAGGCCATTAAGTGTTAGTCGCTCGGTCGTGTCCAACTCTTTGCAACCTCATGGACTGTAGCCTGCCAGGCTCCTCTGTCCATGGGGTTTTCTAGGCATGGAAGTGGGTTGCCATTCCCTCTCCAGGGGATCTTCTCCTGGGCCTCCCGTGTTGGAGGCAGATTTTTGACCGTCTGAGCCACCAGGGAAGTCGTTAATCCTTGGTCTTGGCGTACCCTGGAACCTTGGCCACTGAAGTCAGGCCGGGAGGCCTGCTTGGTTCCCTCCCAGCTGCTTCACTCTTCCTTGGTTTGTCCCCACCCTGCTCTGACTACCCTACCCCTTGCCCGTCCACCCTCTCCGTGAGGGGTTTCCAGGAACTATAGGAATGAATTCAGACTTCAGAGATTGGAAGAGGAGCTTGCTTTAAAAACTGGTCCCTGGATGAGAACCACTGGATAAGCGGTTTTCAAACAGTTACCTCCGGAACCCCGGTGTTCTCCAGAAACTGTCACAGGAGTAGAGTTCCTCCAGCCAGGACCACCAGAGAGTCAGCCCACACAGCTCCACTTCTATTAAAAAAGAGTTTCTGGGAAACATGTTTGAAGAAAGGTTCCACTGCTTTTATTTTTAACTTTGAAAACTCCTGCTCCAAAACACTTACTCTGATTTGAGCCTCCCTTGGCTCAATATTTTGGGTGCATATGATAGATATTGCCAGGGTTGAGAAATTTTAGATCTAGTTCCTCTGGCTATTCCCTCAGTTCCTTTAACAAAGAAAACAGTGGTATCTCTTTAAAGAAGTTTTGGAATTTTCTGTCAGGTGCTATTCAGTACAGCAAGCATGACTGCATGCTAAATGCCAGGCTCAGAGCCGGGCCAGGGGTGCAGAGTGCAGAGTAACACCTGGCTTCTGCCTGGCAGATGTGTTCACCGCCCTCCTGTCTTAGCAGGGTATCATCTCCACTGATACCCTGAGTTCATCCTCCTCCTGACCAACCTTTCACGCGCCTCTTAACATTTACTGTAACTCCGGATTCCATTCTAAGAAGAGACGGGAGAGCTGACGAGCTGGAGCAAGGGATTTACCCAGTGTATGTTCCCCCTGGTCTCTTATCTTAGGATCTGCTTCACTGGGGCTTCGCTACTAGCTCAGATGGTAAAGAATCTGCCTGCAATGCAAGAGACCCCCTATTTGATCCCTAAGTTGGGAAGATCTCCTGAAGAAGGGAATGGCTACCTACTGCAATATTCTTGCCTGGGAAATCCCATGGACAGAGGAGCCTGGTGGTCTACAGTCCATGGGGTCACAAAAGTGATGGACACGACTGACAGGCTGATGCTTTGACTTGTTCACTACCTGACTATACTGTTACTCTGCAGTTGGGATATAGGACAGCAGACCCCAGTGTTTTTGGTACCAGGGACTGGTTTTGTAGAAGGTACTTTTCCCACGGACTGGAGTGGAAGGGGTGGTATGGGGATGTTTTAAGCACATTAAATTATCGTGCACTTTATTTCTATTATTATTGCATTAGATCCTGGAGGTTGGGGACCCCTGGCTTAGAGGACTTGGAAGCAAGCCCCCCCCATTCTGCTGGGCTAGGCTTTAGTATTCATGTATTGATTGCACTGGGTCCTCCATGCTTTGTGGGCTTTTCTTTAGCTCCAGAAAGCAGGGATTATTCTCGTTTTAGCCCGGGCTGCAGGGTGCTCTGGCTTCTGTCATTTCTCCCGGGCTCTAGAGAACAGGATCAGTAGTTGTGGGACATGGACTTCGTTGCTCAAGAGCATGTCCAATCTTCCTGGACCAGGGATCGAACACTGCATTGTCTCTCCAATGTCTCCTGCATTGGCAGGCAGATTCTTTACCACTGAGCCACCAGGGAATCCATGGCCTAGGTTTTGTGCAAATATCCCTCAGTGACTGGTCCAGTGTGAAGTAAAGCTTTAGGACAAGATATGGAAAGATCTGAAAATCACAAATTCCATCAGGCTGAGATCAAAAGCCAGATCCTATGTCTTTAAGATCAGGTACCTTAAAAGACATACTTTCTAGAAACTTTCTGAAGGGAGCCCCAGAGCACCCTGCAAGGCTCCCTCACCTTTGGCCATCAGGCACCAGACTGAGCAGAGCCCCTGGGTGATGATTATCGTCCTCTGCTGTCACCGTGGGGCCGGACAAGCATGGGCTGAAAGATGACTGTGCTGGGTCTTGAGACTCTCTTGACTTTTTTTAAAAAAGACTCAGAATGTCTTAAAATAACCTGGTAGCTGAAATAACAACAGCAGCCACAGTCACAGCCTGCCATTCCTGAGAATGGTTGTTTGTTTAAAATCTGAGGCATTGGTTCTGGCAGCGGTTGGTTTCCACGAGCCTGGGCTCTCACAAGAGTTGTTGCTCTAATGGAAATCATATGGTCTCATCACCACAGGAATCACGGGGCTCTGCTAACCCCTCGCTAAGGAATGCCTTCCAGAAACTACACACATACCTCCACACCCTAGAACGGTGGAAGCAGGTGGTGGAGGCCTGATCACTGTAAAAAGGATTATGATGTTAATATTTTCCCATCCAAATAATTGGCCTACACTCCCCAGCCTAGATAGACCAGCAGACTGTGTTCCCATCACCTCTAGGAGGTCGCTTTAACAGCCTGTTGAGAGAGGGAGAGTTGCAGTGCCCGAGCAACCAGAGTCTCATCACCCCACCTTGTTGGGATCCCCTGCCTGGCCCCTAAAGTGTCATCATCAACAGCTCTTGACTCTCCCTCATCCTTTCAGAAGCTCTTCTTGGGACTTCTCTGGTGGTCCAGTGCTTAAGACGCCACCTTCCGATGCAGAGGGCACAGGTTTGAGCCCTGGTCCAGGAGCGAAGATTCCCATGTGCCTCATAGCCAGAAAACCAAAACATTGAACCAAAGCAGCATTGTAACAGAGTCAATAGAGACTTTAAAAGTGGTCCACACCAAAAATAAAAAGAGAGACTATTATCACAATGACAACTGAGTTGATTTAAAAAAAAAAAAAATGCCCTTCCACGCTGGCTGGACACAGAAGCAGCGCACACACCCGTGCGCTGATGAGACGCTCCTGTGGGCCCGGCTGCCTTCTGCTTGTCCTGTAGGGCGGTCTCCGTGTCACACTCAGCATGGCACTCTTCTGTTCTAACCCCCTCCCCACACTGAAAATCCTGCCCAGAGTCAGAATTTGGGGTGATAGGGGAGACCTGGAATGAAGACTTGGGGTGGCTTAGACGGTGAGAAGGAAGCACATGACTCTCTGGACCTTGGGTCACATCCATGCACTGTCGACCTCTGGAAAGTCCTGAGTGGCGGAGTCACTAATGGCTTTAGGGGTCACCTTTCCTGACTCCCTTGGCAGTCCCGGGGAGCATCCCTGGCCTACATGATAGCAGACTTTGACAGGTGATAAAAGCACGTACTGAGATGCTGCCTCATGGGTTCCAGATGGGTAACTGTTGACTGTGGGTATTTTTGCCTTGAGACACATCCCACCCTCCCTCCATGTGTGTGTGGTGGCTTCGGCGGGCCGCTTCCCGCTGCATTCTGAGACCCCGGCACTTGCCCTTCAATCTGGCAAAACTACAGCCTGACCAGCGTGGACTCGGAGCTGAATGAGGAACATTGAGACCAGCTGGTCGGCATCACAACTCACATGTTTTCCCTAGAAAATGAAATCTGTGTCAACAGCAGTAGTGAACGCCCTTATTTGGATCTTGGTGCAGCGCCCCTTGAATCTGAACACCCTAGACTTTGCGTTTCCATCCTCCAAACTTAGAACACTTTAAATGCCCTGTGGGCCTTGTGCTTCTAAACAGAAAACACTGGATGATCGTGGTATTTGCCAGTAATCATTATGCCGATGAACAGAGGACTCCTCCAGTCCTTCTGGTCTGTTGGGGGTCCTTCTGGTCCTGCCGGGCAGCCGCTGTTCTCCCAACGGCTCTGCAGTGGGTCTTCACGGGAGATCGCTACTGGATCTCTGTCTTCCTCAGAGGACCCTGTTTGCTGTTTGCTTCAGGAAGTCCCCACTGTTCAGGGGGTTCCCCATATTCCAGTTGGAAAGACATCAGAGTCTCCACTGCAGAGCCTAAGATCTCAGCAGGCCAGGCAGGAAGCAGATGCTTACTGCTTTTTTAAAAAACTTTTATTTTACTTACTGATTTTGATAAATACTATATAATTATATATAAATTTATTATATGGTATAAACTTATACTTTTTTAAAAAGTATGAAATATGTTTAATTACTTATGAATTTTAAATTTATTTTTAATTGGAGAAGAATGGCTTGACAGTGTTGGTTTGTGCCATCCAGCAAAGTGAATCAGCCATAAGGAGACAGACACCCACCCACCCCGCAGCCCTGAGCCTCCCTCCCACCACCCCCAGTCCATCCCAGCCCTCGAGCTTTTTTTTTTTTTTTCCCAATTCTGTATGTACCGTTCAGTGATCGGTGTTCAGGAGACCGGCGCCAGCAGGTGATGGAGCGGCTGAGAGTGCTGCGGCCTGTGCTGCGGCCGGGGGCTTGGGCGCGCGCGGGTTTGTTTGCGACTCGGAGCCGGCGGCGGGGTGACCACTAACTGTCCCCTTCTTCTTGTCTTGCAGATGAGCTCACAGTGCCTGCACTTTACCCCAGTAGCCCTGAAGTGTGGGCCCCGTACCCTCTGTACCCAGCGGACTTAGCGCCTGCGCTGCCTCCTCCTGCTTTCACCTACCCCGCTTCACTGCATGCCCAGGTAATTGATGCCCATCGGCCACGACTCCACTCACCCCAGCACCGGTCCTTTCCAACCTGGTTCCCCAGAGCACACCGTACGACTAACACCTCTCCGGCTAACAGATCCACCTCCGAGAGATTAATGTCCCCCTCTCGATCCAGCCGCCACTCCTCCGGGACTTCTGAGGACCGTCTGACAGCCATGACATCACCCACTGCCTGACGTTTGCCCCCCCAGACAAAGCACTCTCTTCCTTAATGATCTCACCTCATGTCACACACACGGGAGACAGGGCCGGTTGGGCCTCCCCCAGCCAGCTTGAGGGCGCCCCCGGAGCACAGACGTGTGTGCCTTGTGTGGAGGGACCGCGGAGGGAGGCGTGCGCGTGGCCCTGGAGTCGTGTGTCTGCCTGTGTTTCTCTGTATGGAGAGTTCTTCTCGTGTGTTCTGGGAGCTTGAGTGATGAAGGGGGCATGTCGGGAGTTTCCAGGAGGAAGGCTGTGTGCTATCCTACATGTGTCAAAGACCAGATTCACACTTCCATTTATTTTGAAGAGACCTTGTGGGAAAAGGAGGTACGATATAGTGTCTTAATTGTGATTATAAGTCAGGGTCGAGGTGTGTCTTCTGACTGGCTTTCTTTCTCAGTTAAGAATAGCCTGAGTTTTATAAACAAACTCCAGTGTTTCTTCACAAAGATTACTGTCTGTCTACTTACCAACCCTTTCTCTTCCCTTGAGGGGAAAAAAATTGTTTCTCTTAGCTTTGTTTTTCTTGCAAGCAGTAGTAATCCATGTTAGGATCCAGAGTGATGATCAATAGCAAATAAGAGAGAAAGAATATAGTTGTCATTTGTCTTATTCCACGTGTAACTCCTCTAAAAGCAGAAAAGCCTGTTTTTAAATATCATCAGCCTGAACAGGTTTGTTTGGGGGGCGGGGGGGGTTGTTTTGCTTAGTGTTTATTGACCAGGCTGGGTGAAATCAGAAAACCCTTCTGACTTAACACTCTTTTACGTGGTACAGAACTTAACTGTGTTGTACACGACACCTACCAGCCGCCCCAGTGAGGGTTCTCACAGGGAGCCCATGGGCTCACGAGTGTTGTTAGATGGACATCCTTCCGTTCTTTTCCAGCTCAGTTGTCAGTGCTTCGACAGGTACCCGGCCTCTCAGGTACTGTGCAGGCAACCTACAAAGAAAAAGCCTTGGTGCCTGGACCTCCAGGGTTGGGAGAGGCGGGTGAAGAGAGTCCAAGTAGTGAAGAAACACGTAGGTGGTGGTGGTGACAGCACTTGGCACAGAAAACAGAACGACAGGGTTATTCCAAGACTGACACCCATTTCTGGATTGTCCGTGCTGTCCGCTTTCCCTTCCCTTGCTGCCCTTTCCCCCTTTGTCCACGTCAGTGCTCGGTCACCCTTGCAACGGCAGCTAGCCAGAGCTGGAAAAGGGAAAGAGAACCAGCAGACGCCTTCTGCTGGCTTATCAGAATGTTCCTGGGGGCCTCAGGCATAATTTCATAGAGGCCGTGGAGCCACTCAGAAAGTCCTCTCTGTTGGTGGCCCACCCCCGCCATCTGGGCTCTGTGACCCCCCTTCTTCCTCTTCCTGGCCTGCCTAGATACAGATCCATTGACTGTCGAGGCCATGTTAATAATACCATGAAATGGTGCCAAGTTTGCATGGTCTTCTAAATACCCATGGCTTTGGTTAATCAGCCACAAAGCCTTTTCACCACTGCCCGGGAAAAGCAAGAACTGACACTGGCCGAACAGGACTGGGAATGAGAGATCCGAAAGCCCCGGCCATTGTGAGAAAGGATGAGGAGAGACGATGCCAAGATAAATGGACTCACCTGTTCTGACTTACAGGGATGTGTACCGCCCATGGTGGCACGTTCCCCGTGAGCTGTTCCTTGGTCTTGAGGCTTTCCGAACCGGGCATCCACTTGGCATCGCTACATCAGCCCTAGAGCTGGTGGGACTCTCATCTGATACCAGTGTGAGATCCTTGCGTTCAACCCCGCTTCTTGTTGGGGGTCATTCCCAGTAGAAGCTTGAGTTCTGTGTTGCAAAGACTGATGAACAGATACGGTTATTTAAATGTCTTTGTCTGATATGAGAATCGTAGAATGAACTGGGAGAGGCTTGACAGATCAGCTGGTCTGACTCATTTTACAAATGAGGATGCAGACCGGAGAAGATCAGAGGGTTGTCCAAAGTCTGCACGTGGCTCTGCCGCGGCCAGAGTCAGGCCGCCTGACTCCCGGCTCTGTCCACACCTCAGTGCTGGCTCACCAGAGGCTAATTCTTTGATGGAATTGTGGAGAGGCCTTGCTCCAATGACTCCTTGGATCTTTTTCTTCTCTAAGTAGATGAGAAGCCTGTAAGAAGAGATTTGGAGTCAGAGACGAGGGACTCAGAACTTAACCATCACCCAAAAGGCCTAAGAGAATTTTTACTAACTGCAGGGTAGAGCAGAGGGGAAGACCAGAATGGAGCATCCCCTTAGTGGCTAATTCCGTTTTATTTTTTCTGGAAATCTTATTATATGTCTTTGGAGATCAGCTTTGAGATGATTTTGCTTTTCTTCGTGATGTTGTGCTCTGTTTTGAGACATGGATTTTTTTTTTCTTCTAGTGTTTCTCTCCTGAGGCAAAGCCCAACACACCTGTCTTTTGCCCACTTCTCCAGCAAATTAGATTTGTCTCTGGGAATGTGTTTGTAACATATCAACCTACTGCAGACCAGCAGAGGGAGCTCCCATGTTGAATTTGCTTGTTAGCCGTTTTGTTTTGTTTTGTTTTCCCTTCCCTCCTTTTGCAAAAACTATTTCTTGGTAACGTTTGAGAGATTTCAATAAAAATTTTAATTAGAGCAAAAATGATCTCAAGTAGACTGCAGCGTTTTGTTTTTCATGGTGATGCGACTTTGGAGCTAAGATGTTATCTCTGACTGAGATTTGGGGAGAGCTGGGCCCGGAACGCTGAGTACACATCATATGGGAGAAGGAGCCAGCATCCCAGGGAGACTTGGTCCAGGGCGGAGGCCTCGCTGCTGTTGCCTGTATCCTCCTGGGCTCCTGAACCATCAGAGCTGCATATTAGAAGTTGCTCATTCTAGCATCCATGGGTCACACCTGCCGGGAGCTGTCACTTCAACTAGGATGGATGTCTTTTCCAGTCTGTCTGATCCAGAAGGAAGATCCAGGAGAGACAGAAATTATCGCTGCAAAGGAGTTGATGCTTTGTATCTCTACTTCTGCCCAGCCTGTATGGTGCCTCCATGACTACATTGAAGATGCGTGTTGGACATCACATCCCACTTGTAAAGAATTATTGGAGAAGGGCTGTAAGCCACAGTACTGCCTTTTGTACTTCTAGAGAAAAGAGAGCAGCTGATTTCTGAGAAGATCATTCGCATTTTAAGAAATGCTCATCCTGCTTACTTTCACCATCGTTGGTATTTGAAATGTATTAAGTGTATTATGTGAGTCACCCTGAACAAGGGAGGAAGGTTTCATTTACGACTTTTAGGAAAGGTGCACGCGGAAGAGAATCCACACATTTCCTCTTACCTCATATTCACAAATTCAGCCTTTTTTTTTTTAAGTCTGGGTTCATTTTTGCTTTTGGTCTGCTTGCTAATGGGGCTGAGAGGAAGCCAATAAAACACACTGTCCTCTCCCACAGTCTGGAAGCAATACCATTTACCCTTGACCAGAGTCGCCCTGAATTGAGCCAGGAACTTGCGCAGGTAAGTGGGACCGAGAGAGCAGGTCCTGGCTACCAACCTGTCTCCTCCGCGGGCCCCGTCTGCCCTGAGTCTCTGCACGTCGTCTCCCAGGGCTGCCCTGCAGCTTGTGACTGGAGCGCATCACCTGCCGGTGAACAGAAGGTCTTCAGATGAAACCACAGACTTCCCAGGGCAAGACGGGCCCCTGGGGAGGTCTCCTTGTGACACACTGGAAAAATTCTAAAGGTTAGACCTAAAATAAATGCCAAAATGGACCATGGGAAAAACACATAGGCAAACAGGGAAGAGAAGTCATGGGGGAGAGATGGCCTAGGGTGATATGTGGGTGTCCTGACCACCGGGTCCTCACCCCAGACACTGGCAGTTTCTAGAACTGCATCTGTAAACTTTGTTTTTTTAAAGCAAATCTCTTTAGGCATCTCCTCTGTCACTGAGCCCCCATAGTGAATACTGAGATGAAGCAGCATGGTCTGATGTGAGTTGACTCTAAGTGTGATACATAGCTGGTAAGAGAGGGCATGGTGAGGGAGGCAGGTGTGCCTGTGGACTCAGGCAAGCGCACAGCCTGGCAACAGGTCAGCGGTGCTTGCTTCCTACCCAGTTGATCCTGGGGACTCGCACAGGGGGGCCTCTGTTCTTTGAGCTTCTCCCTCCTATTCAGAAGGCAGCAGCCAGTGTTGAAATGCTGGGCCTGAGAGCTGAACCCCCCGGAGGCGACTTCATTCCCTCACCAGCTGCCAGCCTCCCAGAGGAAAGGGAGGCATCAGGAGATTCGGGCGTGGTTTCTCTTCCCCCTAACAGCCTTATCCTTGAGGCCTGGCTTTCCCAAACATATCCTATCCTGTAGCCCTGGGGCTGTTCTCTGCCCCAGAGACCCCAGCCTTGAAGGACTGCCTTTGAGGCAGTTCAACTCAAGGCTTTGAATTTTGTTCTTGGGCATAAATGAAACTATTAATCCTCTGACATTTGCTTTTCTCTTTAAACCTGTAGCTCCATGAAGGTCAGAGTAAGGGTGTGGGACCGGGCTCCCTTTCCTGTTCCAGTCCCCCCAGCCCCTCCCTAGGGGGCTCTTTCCCTGTCAACCCCGTAAGGCCTAAGTTTTCTGGGGCTCCCTGGTCAGATGCAGGCTTTGCCATTTACAGGGTCTGTGACCTTGACTCAAATTCCTTGAAAGAATCCACCTGCAACACAGGAGACCTGGGTTCGATCCCTGGGTCGGGAAGATCTCCTGGAGAAGGAAATGGTAACCACTCCAGTATTCTTGCCTGGGAAATCCCATGAACAGAGGAGCATGGCAGGCTGCAGTCTATGGGGTTGCAGAGTCGGAGACGACTAAGCAACTAACACTCAAAGTGTGGGGGAAAATCCCTCATGTAAAACTGGGGTGCCTGGCACACAGTAAGGGCTTAGAAAATGTTAGCCTTTCAAGGTGCATTTGAATCTTCCGGGAGAAGGGAGCCCAGGACTAGCTACCCCCACGAACTGTGCTGGTTCAGACATCTAGCCCGTCTGGACGCCAGCAGGAATGTAGAGTCCTTGTGGCTGCAGCCCGAGGGAAGCTCAGAGGCTGGGAAGGTGGCTAAGGAGTGGGTGAGCAAGATGAGGCCTGAATGACGGTCCCCACTGTCATGAGTGATGCCTGCCCGCATCAGCACTTTGGTCCCTGCAGCCGGTGCTGGCTCTGGGAGAACGTGGCCCCCGAGGGAGCCCCCCCACCCCCTGGGGGCAGGCCAGGCCCGGACACGCCTGTCCCCGACAGGAAACAGCTGGGTTCCCAGAGCCCAGTGGTTACACGTGTTCCCTTACTCAGAGCTGTCGTCCCTGAACTCTTCAGCTGCGGGTCAGCCCGCTCGTCCTTCCCGGGGCCTTCTAGCTCATTCTCCCTCCAGTCTCTCTGCTATGATTGCCCAGCCTGGTGTCCAGGTGATGGGCTTACCCTGTGTGCCTTGGGTGGAGGGGGAGATGATTCTCCCTAGTCCTGGTGGCTGAATACCGCCTCCCCACCCCCGGGAGCCAGCTCCTGGCCTCAGAGATGCTCCGCTCCCTTTTACCTTCTCTGTCCCCCTGTCCTGTGTCTTGCCCTTCCCTCCTCTGCTCTTTGGTATTTGAAGACGTAAGGAGCCTCTTCATAAGACAGCGACATATGCCTCTGCCTTGTCCTCGCCGGCTTCAGAGCAGTCCAGAGCCGGTGTTCTGTCTGGTTGTTGGGCCCTGTGGTTCCTTTGATCAAAGCTGCTGCTCTGGCCACAGAGACCCAGACTCCCCCTGTCCTGGACAGATTTCCTGACGGTGGGGGCAGGTGGCAGGATTGCCTTCCTTTGGGGGGTGCTGTGTTTTCCAGGTTCCTTTTTTTCCAGCTGTAAGCCTACATCCCCCCAACGCTGTACGTCTCCCCCACCCTGCATCCCTCCAACCTCGTGAGCAGGGAGAGCTCCCAAGGCTCCGTGAGGCTCACCTGGGTGCTCCCATTTGGGACCGTCTGTTCACTACTGAGCTGTCTGCCTGTCGCAGTGGGACGGTGCAGAAAATCCAGCAGGCCAAATTTTAATGACAGGTTCTGCCCATGCTCCTGACTTTGAGGTTTTAGGCAGGCTTTTGTTCTGTTAATTTTGCTACCTCCATTTCCTCATCTGTAAGTAGGAAGAATGAACCACTTATTTCTTGGGGTTATTTTGAGGCAAAAAGTAAAGTGCTTGGCATAGAGCAGTAATTACTATTAAAATAGCTCTTCCATTTCCTTTTTTTTCTTGGTCAAGAAGAGATGCCTGGGACCTCTCTTTTTAGCTTAAGAAGCAGTTAAGATGCAGGGGCTGAGGACTGGTACCCCGCCTGCAGAAACCCGAGGGCCCAGGCTTCACAGTTTGGTGAATTAGAGATGTATCTGGAATCAGGCACAAAGGACCCCGGTGTGAGCTGAGGGGTGGCTGGGGCCAGCTCCACTGGCCGTCCACCCAGGTCTTTGGCCTCTGGTGGGACGAGTCCCCAGATGCCATCTGAGAGGACATGGATTCAGACTGTTTCGGGAACAGAACCAAGAAAGGCTACCAAGAAACTTTGGAATTAAAAGACGCAGGCGCCATAAAAGCAAGTGAACTCCGTGAAGAAAACCCGTGGTGACAGGGGCGAAAAGGAAAATGAGCTCCAAATGGGATCATGTTTTATTCAAGGCCGGAGCTGCCGGTGGGGAAGGCCAGAACTCGGTGACAGGAGGGGAAACTGGGACGCCCCGACTTCCATGTTTCATCTGCTCTGCCACCGAGCGCTTCTCGCTCCACCGACCCCGGCTCCTGGAGACCTCTAATGGCCCTTGATAGCAAACATAGTTAAAAATTAACAGACTGACAGAATTAAATATGGATGACCAGCCAGCGCTACAGACTTAATCTGACACAGGGTGTTACACGCTTGGGTGCCTTTGACCCGAGTGGCGTCCCAAGTGAACTTCTGGGATGTCTGAGCACATTTCGCATGCCAGTTTGGAAGCACGAGCTGAGTTGGTGCTGTGGAGAGACGGAGAATGATCCGAAAAGGCCAGAAGGGAAGACGATCCCTGAAGGGTTATGTTTAATTAAGCCGGGCCTTGATTGGTCTTAGCGGGAGGGGTTCACTGGCCTAGGACCTTGCTCTTGGGATCTAGACTTTGTGGCTGCCTGGACTCAGACCTCAGCAACCTCGCACTGTTCAGACCCAAAGATGGTGCAAGGTCACGGGGCTGGGGCCTGGCCTCGGCCTCCTCTGCCCGCCACCCTACCACCGGCTGTTGGAGTGGGTCAAATGGCAAACTTCAACCTTTGAACCAGTTCACAGAAATCTTGACACTTTTGTCTCGGTAACAGCCACTTGCTTAATCACCCCAGGCAAAGAGTTGTTCAGTTGCGTGACAAAGAGTGTTGTAAAAGAAACAGTAAGAAATGCTGATTGCAGTTCTGTGTCCTCTCTGTCCTTGGAAAGACTAGGAGGGGGCGGAGGCAGACCATGGGACGTTCCTTTCGGGAATCGTCCTCAGTGGGCCTCATCTTGTGGGGTCGAGAAATTCCTGGCAAGTGTTCTGGTGTTTGTGAACGCTTTGTAAGAAACGGATAGGATTGCTGTTTCACAGAATCCTGTAATTCATCCCATCATGAGGATTATCTTTTTTGTAATTGCGAATCATCACTGAGGTCTGTTGGGTGAATTTGGACTTCCTTGGACCAGAGGAGGTGTCCGGCTTGACTGCCTCTCCACAGCCTGCAGCGGAGTTTGCTGTGGGACCTGACCTGTTTATTTGGTGATACTGCTTAAGAGCGGAGCCTTAGAGCTGGAGTCAGTGGGGGAAGAGTTGATCGTGATTGAATAGCGTATGAGTGGCTGGTGGCCGGTGGCTCGCAGCTGAGAAAGCTCTGGCAGGGTCTTCAGGGTTCTGTGTTGAGGACAGTGGGAGAAACCCGCCTAAAAATCTCCATGTCTTCAAGAGGAGAGAGAGCTCGGTTCTGAATGTGGTGCCGGGAAGTCTGCATCCAGGCCCAGCACCCGCCTTAGGAAAGGAAGTCGCAACTGCGACTTGTAGATCAGACAGCTAGGGAACCAGCTGGTCTGGTGATCGCCCAGGTCTGATTAGTTTTGTTCAAGAGCTGGTTGATGCATCGGCATGCTCAGCCTCCCGTGTCCGCCAAATGTCACCACTGGAAGTCACCTTCCAGACCAGCATTTCTCAACACTGTTATGTAATTTAAAAGATGATGTGATCCGATAAACTTGGGAAACCCAGGATGAAATCAGGTCAGACAGGTTTGTTTCAACTTCTCGGAGCCTTTCCCGTACTGATGTGGATCTAGAGTCTGCTGAGATGGGGCATTTTTCTCTCAAATGTACTTGACTGCAGAGCGTGACTCGCTTCTTCCGGCTGCCCTTGAGGAAACGTTGTTCAAGAGCAGGGTCTCTCAAAGTTAAGCATGTATATGCAGCAGCGTTACCTGTTGGACTTGATAAATGCAGGTGCATGAGCCCTCCCCCTAACAGTTTCTGCGTTTCGGACATGGTCCCAGGTGATGCTGGTGGTCGGGGGACCATGGTCTGAGAACCACTGGTCTAGACTTGTCCCTTGAGTCCACAGAGAAGAAAATCGTTAAACCGAGGGCTGTTTATTAATGGTGGCTCCCAGGAGTTGAGCCGGCCGCCTAGTAAGCACTTCTCGTGACTGCTTCTAAAGGCAAGTGGGATAATGATGACATTGTCACTAGGAAGGAAGAGCACAATGAAATAGTAGCCCTTTGGATGCTTTACCGTGTTTGCTCCTCAAAACACTGCAGGAGAGCTACTGGGTGAGGCATGGAGCCCTGTCAAGATCTTCCTATCCTTGGCAACACTGTTGAGGATGTGAAGTCTCTGTATTTGAATCCTCTGGGCCTTAGTCCCTCATCTGTACATGGGAGAGGATGGATGTTTTATGGGTATCTCCGCCTCTTCTCTCGCACTTTATTTTTGCACTGAGTCATTTCTTCTCTGGCTGCTCTCCTCCTCCGGTCTGTCACCAGTCACTGGAGCTGGTATGATGCTGAGGTGGTGGAGACTCCAGGGCTACCCTTGCTGCCCTGGGGAGGAGCGTTCCTCAAGAAGCGTGATGGCGGAACCCCAGTGTGTTCTGGATGGTGAAGCGAAACAGGGATGACTGTCAAGTGTCAGGATGAGGTTCTAGGGGAAGCTCCCAGGGTCTTCCATGTTGCTCACTCACGTGTCGCGGTCTGCGTACTGTGTCTAGCAGTCTCTGGCGCAGAGCAAGTAGCAGTATCAGTTTGGATCGTATCTGTTACGTTAGAGGTTCTTTCAGGGACTTCTGAGGCCCCTGGAATTGCACACAACACTGTGAGCATGCAGTTGTGTACATGGGGTTGAGCACACTTGCATTTTTCTGCTGAACAGGACGGTGGCCTTAAGAGAAGGTCAGCCACGCTAGAAGGTCCCTAGAGCCAGAGTCAGCGAGTCATGGGTTTCCCCAATGTTTATGACGTGTCTAAGTAGCCCCTAGGCGCCGGGCAGGAGTGGCCACGAGTGACTGGGAGCCGGAAACCACAGCAGAACAGCAGTCTGAGCGGGCATAAGGATGAACCCTCTTTTCTCAGAGGAGAGCTGCGATTAGCACAAAACACTTGATCCCCCGGGGCTGGCTGCCTGTACTGGGGTTTTGCCCCATGAGCTCTTTCACTGCTCTGTCCTCCTCGGGCACAGGGATGTTGCTGATGACAAGTGCAGGCTAGGCCAGCTCCTACTGGAAGGGGGATGGCGTTGCGCCCATGGAGCTGGAAGGAGGCAGCCTTTGGTTGAGGGGGGCGACGTGGCAGGGAAGAGCCCACCTTCTGGGCATGCACAAGAGTGGCCACATCCCAGTGGGTCTCAGGCCCATTTCCCCTCACTTCCCTGAGGACCAGCGTGTGGGCTGGCTGTACCTCTGCTCAGCAGCTGCCTGCCCGTCCCCCGCGGGGCTCCGGTCCCCCCACAGGCAGGTGCCCTGCAGAGTGCGAGGCTGTGTGTGTGGTGGAGAGGCTGGAGCGGATGTGCGGGACGGGGTCGGGGGGTGGGTCTCCTGGTCACCGCCACCTGCACCAGAACGGGCATCATGCCATCCACCCCGCAGTCCCCCTCTCCCCGGGCTCCTGTGAAACACCAGCGTGCCCTGGGCTCCGCGCCCCAGCCCCGCACCCGGGCATCACCGGCCGCCACCACTGCTCCCCCCGACCCTGGCGCACACGGACCCACCCCCCTCCACTGTGTGTCTAGGTTCCCAGCCCCCCACCTGCCACGGGGCTGTGCCCCTGCCCCATCCTTTACTACCTGTCTCAGGAAGGCAGCTCCAACTCTGCCCTTTGCTTAGTGAGCAAGTGGATTCAGATGCACAAAGCCATAAGCCATGGGTAGGTATGAGTTTTTTCTGTTGTGTCTCTCCCTTCTGCCTTCCCTTCCTCTACCTTCCCCTTCTCCCTTCTGCCTCTGCCTCCCACATTTCCCCCGTCTCTCCCTCCTTTGTTCTGCACCCCCTAAATCCCCCATGTGACATGTTTTTAGCCTACCTGCACGGGAAGGTTTGATCTGTGTCCCCTTCATTGCTATGAGTATTGAAGAGACTCTGGTTCAGTCCTAAAAGAGCTTCAGTACCAGCTGGTGGTCCCCCCAGGAATACAGCTTTGCCCTCCTGATACAGGGGCCCCACTTTGGCTGGTAATCCTGTTTCTAGTCATATCTGATGTTCTGCCCTGGCGGCTCTCTAAGGCACAGCTGGCCCAAGGGCTTCCACGAAACGGAGTCCTGGTGTTAGGCAGAAGCTCCATATACAGCCTTGGTATATGGAGTGAGCAAGGCCAGACTGCTTTGCTCCAGGCGGGGATGGTGTCCCCTAGTGTGGCCCCTCCCCATAGAATACAGCCAGAGAGACACAGTCACTCTGTGAAGGATGCCCGTAGGGTCGAAGGGAGCTCTGCAGACTTCTGCATGTGACCCACGGGGAAAGGCCAGGGTCCGGTCGGGGCCTTCTTGGGCCCATTCCCAAACAGCCCAGCTTGAAGAATCTAGTTAGAGCTGGAGGAGCCTGTGCCCTGGATCCTGATTCAACCCCAGGCCCACTGGGCTCTGACCATGGTGGACACCACTCAGAATACCCAGCCCTCGGCCGATTTCCCCACCTGTACCTATCAGGTAAGAGGAGGTGGAAGGTCTCCAGGCCCTCTGCACCTCTGGGTCAGCCAGAGGGCCACTTCATCTCTTCATGCTTTGGAGATACAAATAAGATGGCTGTGAAAAAGGGGTTCTGCTGGCAGATTTGATTTTATTAAGCCACGGAAGTTGACTTGCCAGGGTAAAGTACCTCCCAGCATCGCATTCCACTCTAGAAACAAGCTCCCGTGAATTGAATAAAGAGCAGTCTTCCTCCTGCCATGCTGGGGTGGGTACCACCTCCGGGTCCTCTGCTGGCAGCCTCTGTCTCTGCTGTAATTTGTCTGCCTTCCCCCAACCCCAGCACTGCTTCCTGTGTTGCTCAGGGGCTGGTGGGAGTATAAACGGAAGCAGCAGTAAACAGGGATCTCTCATCTCTCGCCTCTGTCCAAATGCTTAGGGGCAAAGCCCACGATGCCAATAGATGGACGTCTGTTCAAGCCAAAGGGCACGTGCCCTTTTGTTATTTTCACATTTTGCTCGGTACAGGATGGAGAGCATTCTGCCAAGTATACCCAGCATCACAGTCCATTTGTGGGTAGGGCTGGCCTTGCATTCTGGAAACCTAACAGAAGAGATGGGGCCCCACAGAGTGAGCAGAGGGCATGGGATACCAGACACACTCCCCAGTGCCCAGAGGCCTTTTCTAAAAGCACAGGAGCAGATTCTCAAAAGCCCTCCTGGCCAGACCACTGGCATGGGTGGTGTCAGGAACCGTCCCTACCTGATCAGAGAGAGACAAGTTTCCAGCTGTTAGGCAGGCTGGCCCCCCAGCCTGGGTGATGCTGGGTGAACATGGGGAAGGTGGCTCACTGGGCAGATTCCAGCCCGGCCCAGGCTGTTGGCTATAAAGGAGGCTGGGAGCAGGGGACCCCCGGGGCTCCTGAGATCATGGTCCTGTGGAGGTGTTCTCAGGATGCGGCGCTGATGCTTTTCAGCCCCTGGTGGGGAGCTGCCCGCAGGCAAGGACCTGGGAACAGCAAACGGGGTGGGGGCCCTGCCAGCCGCCCTGCGAGGAGTGGGCGTGCGTCCGGGCCTTGGCTCACAGCCTTCTCCCCACATGTCTTCCAGATGCGCTGGCTCCCTCCCTCCGAGGCTGCTTCTCAGGGCTGGAAGTCCCGTCAGTTCTGCTGAGTCCTACGTAAGTACTTGCTTTCAACAAGAACCGTGTCCCGCGCCTGGACGAGCCCAGGACAGAGCAGACGTTTGTAACCTGGCGGCCCCCATCCTGCCCCGGTGCCCACTCCTAGGTGCTTCCTGGGCTCATCCGAGGTCGTTCCACTCACCCCAGGAGCCCCGCGTGGCCCAGAGAGTTCTGAGGTTCACTTTCCTGCCCTGTTGACCTGAAGCCTCAGCTGGTGGCTCAGGTCCCCTTGGTTTCCGTTTCCAGGGGGACTGCTGAGGGCAGATTTCCCTTGCTGACATTCTGGGTACCATAAAAGGTCAGGACTTCCAGAGGGCTCTCGTCCTGGGTCAGAAGGCCAGAGCCTCACCTAACAGGAGGATTAGCGATAGGCATCAGAGCCTCGGAAATCCCACCCCCCAGGGGTGGTCCACACTCCAACCCATCAGGATTCTTCTTCTGGCAATAAGTAAGTTGAGGGATGACGTTTTTGTGCTTGAAGACATCAACTTCAATAAGCCACGATTGTACCTTGCCTTCCCCTCAGTTCAGTCGCTCAGTCGTGTCCGACTCTTTGCGACCCCATGAATCACAGCATGCCAGGCCTCCCTGTCCATCACCAACTCCCGGAGTTCACTCAAACTCATATCCACCGAGTTGGTAACCCAATGTATTTCTGAGTATGGTCAAAGAGCACTTGTCCTCGGGTAGAGACTTAACATGCTTGCAGGGTTGGAGCTAAAAAGACTTCTTCACCAAGCAAATCTCAGAACTTTTATGACAATGTGAGCACTGTGCATCGTTGAGATCAGGAAACTCTAGGATGCAGCAGTATTTCTCAAACGTGAGATCATGAAACCCTTTTCTCAGAGAATCTTAGGAGACTCAGGCTTTACTTAGAGCACGCCTTGGGAAAACTTGCCCTCACCTCTTACCCAGAACCTAAATCAGCGGCACCCATACATAACCCTCGGACCAGTAGTCATCTGTCAATGCTTGTCATTAATCTGTGATGAGAGGAAAAAAACCAAGGTTCTTCCCTTCAAGCTGCTTGTATTTGTCATTTATTCTGGAGTGATGTTCTTCTCTTTGTGTTAAAATACATTTGAATGAAATGGTAATGTTAGTGAATGACAATAGTATTTTAAATGTTCATGGTAGATACCTAAAATGTTCCTTTAAAATATTTTGTGACATCTTAAAGTTTGTTATTTAAGGGAGACTTTTTTTTTCCTGCCTGAAAACACAAATTTTAAGTTTTGAGGTGTTCCAGAGTCCCTTTAAGTCCAGAATTTCCTAATTCCATGCTTCATATCGATATGCATGCCCATAATTAATTTTTATTATTATGTTTTTTTATGTGGACCATTTTTAAAGTCTAATCTGTTCCAGTACTGCTTCTGTTTTATAGGAGGGTTTTTTGGTTTGGTTGGTTTTTTGGCCATGAGGCATATGGCATCTTAGCTCCCCAACCAGCAATTGAACAGGCACCCGCAGCATTAAGGTGAAGTCTTAACTACTCAACCGCCAGGGAAGTCCGCATAACAGACTCCAGGCCTGTTCCCCCAGGGGGCCCTCAAGGATTTTTTTAACACATTATTGACTGGGAGCGGGGTTGGTGTTGCAGAAACTAATGCCTGTGGCCAGTGGTTGGTTATGTAAGTCACTGTTGAGCATTTGGGTAACAAAAGATGTGTTAATACACCGAAGTTGTTGATTGATCCACGCTGAGCTCTTATTTCTAAGGGAAATGAGCGACTGGAAAAGTAAAGGAGCTCTCTCTGTTCTTTAAATCAACACGTTATGTATCTATGTGATAGATGTAAAAATGTGTGAAACGGGCCTGTGCCCCTGAAGAGCTTAGGTTCTAATGGGCAAACGCCATGGACACCCATTTCAGAGTGAAAGGAGAATTACCGCTCAGGATGCTCCTAAGGAGGTGGGTGTGCGTGTGGACTGCCATCGGTGGCCTAAGTAAGACCTTTAAAATAATGGTGGTTCGATGGTTGGGTATTATTGACTCTTTAATCTGTTCAGCATCTTGCTTGACAGATGATTTTTAGTCTGGTTGCAACGTGTGTGCCTCACTACAGAGTTTTGCTGATGGTTCAGCCATGTGGTAGAGAATCCCAGAACACATAATACTGATCTGAAGTGATCAGCTTCCCAGATCGTTTGAGAATAGGACACTCGCAAGTCTGTAGTTGTTCCTTAGAAGGAATAAGGGTTACGCAGTTTTCCTGGTTGGAGTTCCTGGTTATGCAGTTTTCCTACGTTTCCAAATATAATTAAATAAATCAGAAAAAAGGGGGAAGAAAGAGTTGGAGTGGATGTGAGAGGGTGTTCATTAGAAAATCATGAACTTTCCCTGGCCGTGGACCAAAACCACAGCATAGAAACTATAGGCACATGTAGTTACAGCCTCACCAAATCAAAGGAGGAGGTAGCAAGAGAGATGACAAAGCTGGAATTGAAGCTGTTTGTTCCCATTGTTTACTTTCAGGGAGGAATGGCCTCGTCTGTCTTTGGTTGTGAACAGGATAGCCCTGGGGGTGTGGCTATCACCCAGAGAGTCCAGGAGCTAGATATCCAGGCAGAACTTAGAGTTTAGCAAGGTGGGAAGGGCAGTCTTTATGGTGCCCTGATAACTGCTGTGGCTCCTGCAATCACCCCTGCCTTCTCCCTAGAAGAGGCCCCAGGACCATTCCCTTTCTTCTATGAACCAGGGTCTTTCAGTCACACTGAAGTAGATTAACACAATCAGTATTCAGTGAAGATCTGCAGGCCATAAGGTGCTATTCTAGGTGCTGCGTATACAGCAGTGGATGGAAGCAGACAAAACCCTTGCCTTGGTGGAGACATTCTAAGACAGGGAGAAGAACAATAAACTACTAAAACACAGTAGGTCAGATGGTGAGAAGGGCTAATGGAGAAATGCAGAACGAGAAAAAAAGGCAAAAAAAGCAGGTGCTTCCTTGTACACAGGAGCAGAGATGAAAGCTCGCCCATATTTATATGGGCTTCCTTTTCTAGAGCAAACCTGTGTGTGCATACCTGCTAAGTCACTTCAGTCATGCCCGACTGTGTGTGACCCTATGGGCTGTAGCCCGCCTGGCTCCTCTGTCCATGGGATTCTCCAGGCAAGAATACTGGAGTGGGTTGCTATTTCCTCCTCCTGTGGATCTTTCCAACCCAGGGATCGAACCGGAGTCTCTTAAGTCTCCTGCATTAGCAGGCGGGTTCTTTACCACTCATGTCACCTGGGAAGCCCCAGAACAAACCTCACTTTACTCAAGTTTAGGGGAACAGTTTAACTTCTCTGTTCCTCTTCTGCTCATCTCCTTTTGCTAAATCAACGTGAACAGGCTTGAGCCGGGTGACGCTTTAAAGCACTGCTGGCTTTCCCAAACCTGGGAGGCCCGAGTTCATGAGCCCTGCCCTGAGAGGGGTCTTTACGTGCCCTGGTTATAATTTCCCCACCCAGAAGCCTGGGGTTGGTCTGTTCTGCTTCCTGTGTGTATTAAAAGGTAGGGATGGGCCTGAGACCTGCCTCCTGCCAGGTACTGGGGTTGTGGCGTCTTTGGGAGTTCCAACACACCAGGCGTCTGCTCACCAGCTCATCTGCAAACCCAGACTGTGTGACAGCCCCCACCCCGCCCTTCGTCCATAGCCTGTTTCTGGCTGGAGACCCCCGAGCATGCGCAGTAGAGAGCTGCCCGTCTGGTCCCTGGAAGACGTTCACAGAGAGCAGAACTGTCTGGGCAGCTCCACAGGCACAGGGCAGCGCCACCTGCAGGAACCCACCTGCGCCTCTGCCCTCGCCGTTCACACCATCAGCTCTACTTGGCTGAAGGTGGAGGTTCAGAAGGCCCCGTGTGCGCCCCATAAAGTTAAAGCTGAACGCCTGGGACTCGCCTCTGGTGTGTTGTGTTCCTTGGGGAGTCATCTCCTGGGCGTCTATAGCGCAGACTCTGTCCCATGCATTCTGTCTGCCCGCCCGGTGTGCAGACAAGAGCTGCTGCTGTTAGCAACTGCAAAGAGTGCCTTGGTGATAAAAACCCTGTGCTCCCAGAACCTGGGGTGAGAAGCTAGGGTCCCAGGACTCTTAAATCACCAGTCCTGAGTCATCACGGTAAGCTTCAGTCCAGAGGCTGAGTGGCATCTGGTCATCAGTATGATTTCTTAAACAACAAGCATCCCAAAATTGCAGCTTTGGTCTGGCCGCCCCGGGGCCTCTCTGGGTCTCTCCCTCCTTCCTCGCCTGCGCCCGGCAAGTGCGGACAGGGCCAGGGAAAGGTGGGTGAGGGGAGATGTTCTGTTTGCAGGCTGAATGTTTATTTTTTCTGTCCTCAGATAACCCAAGTTTTACTAGGAAAGCAGAATCACATCTATTCATCTTTTAATGTTTTTTATAGTGAAATTCTGGGAAGAACATTTTTTTTTCTCCCCCTTGCTTCTGAGAAGAGAGATGCCCTAAGAAGGCGATCTTTCAGTACAGGGCATGGGTCTCCCTGCAGCCTCCTGGAGTCAGCTTTGTACAGTCGACCTCCAGTTCACGCAGCCTGCCTGAAGCAGGTGCTGTGTCCCAGGAAGAAGAGCAGTGCTGAGAACTTGAGGAATGTTAGTGGGGAATGGGATCCACAAGGGCCATCCTTCGGGCTTCCTTGGCACCAGGAATTCTCGATGAAAACCAGCTGGCTCAGAGGCAGCCACGCCTGCAGGAAGAACATTCAAAAATGTGTGGCTCACTGAGGCTGTCCCTTTGCGTTTCAAAATTCTCAGATCTTGGGAATAGCAGGATATGTGTTTGCTTTGGGTTTTTGCGTTCTAGTAGGTGGTTCTCCTGGAGAGTGGCTCCTTGGCCTTGGGCTGAGCAGAGTTGACCCTGGGGTTTGGGGTGGCCCCTGGAGTTGGTTTTGGGTTCCTCCCCTTGGGGAACCTGAAGCTTTTGGCCAGTGCTGGGGATCTAGCCCGTGGGGATGTGTGTGCAGAAGCCCTGCCAGTCTGCCCCCAGGGAGCTTACACCCTGGTGTTCTTGAAGGGCACCCCTTTCTCCAGGTGCCTTCCCCACTGACCTAGCTATCAGGGAGCCCCGCTCTGCTGCCAGCCACCTCACCCCCGCCCCGCAGAGCCTTCTCCACCGCACCACGGGCCCTTCGTGGCCCTGATGATCCTGGTCACTCCTAGTGGTGTCACCCCTTGGGCTCAGCAGGCAGAGGCCTTTGGTGCTGGGGCCTTTACCTTTCAGCTTTTTGCCCTCGGAACCAGCCGGCGTGGACGTCACTGGTGTTAACGGCTGCTCTTTTCTCCACCCCAGGTTCCAGGTGTGTGATGGTGGCTGCAATCTGTCTTGTGGGTATTAATGCAATCTTCAAGTGGCTACTGTTCTCGAGCTGTTCTACAAAACTGGAGCGTGCTGGTGAGTTCCAAGGCAAGACTGAACAGTTCCTTCCGAGAAGCCTGGGCCGGGCATGACCGCGTAGATAAGAGTGGTGTGGTCGGGACCAGCCTCCCATGCGGGGTGGGTGCTCGGGATCGGGGCGAGGTCTTTGTCGCTTCCTCCGGCCGCCGCCTGCTGAGAGAAGTCGTCCCAGGAGAGCAGGTGAGCTCTGCAGTTTCTTAAGAGCGTGTGGCTCAGTGCTTGGCTGTCGCAGCTTTGCTGGGTGATGCCTGGTTGAGAGTTGACACTTCTCATCTGGTAGCATCCGGGGATGAGATAGTCCGCCGAAGGGAACTTAGGTATGAATGAAGCTTTTCCCTTGAAGCCTTGAGCCTTTTTTTTTAAACAGTTTTGGTAGAAATCTTCATTTATAGTATGTATATCCCTCTTATTAATCCATTAATGCTAAATATAGTGTAGCCCTTTCTTATGACTCAAGACATGTTGATGAGCCTTTTCAGAAATAGAGCGATGATGGGCCTTGAGCGTGACTGAACTATGATGGAATCTCACTGGATTCCTCTAAACTGCGGGGCTTTTCTGGTGGTGAAGATTTGGGTGACTTATCCGTCTTTTCCACTGATACCAGCTGTCACTGCTCAGTTCTGCTTGTAGCAGTGCAGGAGGTCTCCATCGTGCAGCAGAGTTTCCAGAGGCGAACCGTGTGTGGGGCTTCCAGTCTTTTTGGAAAGCTTGACCACGGACACCAGGAATGCCAGGGGCAGGCCAACCGCAGTTACGGCTCGGCCCAAATAAGGTGGCAGACTGCATCCCTGTGAGGGGCCTATAAAGCAAAGATGAGTCAGAGAACACGATTGCTGCTAAGGACAGAATCGGGCAGTCAGGCCTAGGAGGTCATTACCACATTTGGGAGGTAAGCAAGCACGTGCTCAGACCACCACCTCCCCTGTCCTCCAGAGGGGCGTGTGGTGCCTGTGCGGGGAGCTGGCCTCCAGCACTCAGGGTCTTTTTTTCCCAGTGAGGTCTGTTTCTCACACTAACCTGGGGCTTCCCTGGTGGCTCAGGCAGTAAAGCATCTGCCCGCAATGCAGGAGGCAGTAACCAAACTTACCAACAGGTAAACGTTTTTCCCACATCACTGGGGAAAGCCGACATATACCCACCAGTTGTACAGGCTTCTGATTGGTCAGATTTTCCTGTTGTCATGGGCCTCAATGGAAGTGCCCAGGGTATTCTTATTGATGTTACCACTCAGTAAAAAGACAAGATTTTATTTTGCTTTCTCCCCTCCTCTGGGGAAATTTAAGGACCAATTGAAAGCCACCCATATATAACTTTAGAAGCAGGTTAGAGTATGTTTTTTTTTTTTTAATGCAATAAATCAACCGACACTTCAGTAACTGGGGCACAAACAGATGAGCCCCGTCAGGACGCAGCTGGAGCATGTGGTGGCTGTCCATGGACAGCGGAGGGCCTGGTGACGAGGGGGAGGGGAACCAGGCTTGGTCCTGCGGGGAGGCAGCTGGGAGTCTGACCACAGAGGAAACTGAGTGGGCGGGCGGTGCCAGTGTGGACGCGGGAGGAGGGTCGGCAGCATTAGCCATGGTCCTGATGAAGCTCCCGGGTCCCAGGGCCACTCAGGGAGTTCCAAGACCTCCCCGCCCACTCAGACAGCCCCGCAGAGGGAGGCCTGGCCTGGGTGGAGGGGAGGGTTGGGCCGCCAGGCCCACGCTCTGTTCCTATGGGCAGTGGCTGCCCAGATGGAGGGGGGCCGCATCTTTAGGTTAGGGAGGAGTTCCTAACCACAGAAGACTGGTCCCCGGAGATTCTAGACTGTGAAGCTTTCTATCTTGTAATATTTATGTTTATTTGGTTGCACCGCTGAGTCTTCTCTTAGGATCTTTAGTTGCGGCATGCAAACTCTGAGCTAGAGCACGTGGAATCTAGTTCCCTGACCAGGGAGCGAACCCTGGTCCCCTGTGTTGGGAGCACAGAGTCTTAGCCACTGCACCACTGGGGATGTTTTAACTGACCCTTTTTAAATGTTAATTAGTCTTTTTATTACAAATTAGTATGAACATTTTAAAAAAAGCTGACAGAAAATGAAAACGAAACCACTCAAAAACTTTAGTCATATGATATTGGGATTTGGGTAGAAGGGAATATTCCTTACTTGACTTTTAGTAAAAGTGAACAAATGTTAGAAAAACTCTTGGGGAAGAAATCATTAGGAAACAGGTCAAGTATATAGGGATGGATTGGTGGAAAACAGGATTTTCTTACTGCTGGGAGAAAAGAAAAAAAAAGCTCGTAAGGTACTTGGATCAATAGACTTGAACCTACCAAGTTACCTCTGGGAAGAGCGGCCTCTCCCGGGTTTCATGGCATTGACCACCACCAGCAGGGCAGCCCTTGACCCACACACATCAGCAGCTGTCCCCGGGCACTGCGGAACACAACAGCTGAAATGAGCTGGTTTAGAATTGCTTTGTATGCCTTAAGACACCAGGAGACATTCTCCATTGTCTTCACATTGGGCGGGTGCTGCGTGGTTCACTGTCTTCCCTTGTTCGTCCCATCACGTGCGTGTCATAGTTGACCCCCTTTCAGGAAAGGCTCTGTGAGGAGAGTCTGCTGTTTGAACAGAGGGGCCTGACCCCCTCCCCACCACCGCCGCCCCAGTGCTGTGTTCCCGGATGTCTCTGCCGTGTTTAAAATGTCCTTGTTAATACATTCCAAGGTTTGAACTCCCGTTCCTTGTTTACAGGGACTGAAATAGCCACATTTTGACCTTCTGTTCAGTCTGAACAGCTATGGCAATGCAGACACATTCTTTTCCCATGTGAGAGCTGCCTTAGTTATGGAAAACCTCAGGAAGCTGTCAACTCACACCCCCTTCCTTGTCCTTTTTCACTCTGAAAGATGCGTCTTTCAGCCCAGGTTAACCAGCTCCATCCACCTTTCTTTCTGCTCAGAAACCCGGCAAGGGGACAGAGTATCCTGAAGCCAGGAGACTTCTCAAAAATCTGGGCAGGTGCCTTCCCAGTCCCCGTTTACTGTGGCGACTCCTGCTCCACCCCCAGGGCCAGTGTGCAGAGCTCCACATGGGCTCCGGGCACCTCCTTGCTCTCAGATCATCAAGCCTAGGGGCCCGCGTCTCTGGGCCTCCTCCCACTAACAGCCAGTCGTTCTGGTTTCATTTGTCCTAGAGTCTTAAGTGTCTGCATTTTTGCTACATGTAAGTGACTGTGTCTGGAGTAGAGGAAGGTGGAGATGGTCTTAGGGAGGAAAATAATCCAAGGTGATCCTTGTGTAATCTGAGTAAGTGGTCTGGATGGGGAGAACACCTGTGAAGAGCTGAGAAAGCCCTGAAGGAAAGGCTGGCAAATACAGACAGCATGGTCTTGCTGAAAGGGGATTTTAACGAAGCTTTTGAGGGTCTTGCGGAGGCACTGAAAATCTGGGTGCGGGGACAGGGGGAGGCGGTGGTGCTTTAGGAACTGTCCTCTGGCTATCCAAAGCACAATGAAGAATCAAGTGGAAACACCCAGGTGAGGCGAACCCAGATGGTAATGCTGGTGTCAGGGTGACAGAGTGACCCAAGAGTGCGGGGTACGTGAAGGCAAGGTGGTGAGTCTGAGACGAGACGCGTGGCCTTTGTGGTCGCGGCAGAAGCATCCAGCACAAAGGTGAGTGAACAGGGCAAGCTGGCTGCGGATCCGCAAAGAGGCCAGAGCAGGCACGGTGCACTTCCCGAAGGCAGCCTCAGCTCCTGAGAGGCAAGCAGGCCTAGAGCAGCCAGGCTCTGCCTGCAGGGGCTAAAGCTGCGGGCCCACCGAGGAAGGATCCTCTGCCTGCTTGCGCAGTCCCTGAAGACCATCGGTCTCGGCTGCCCTCCAAGCCCACGTGCTGTCAGAGGCCGCCAGCCATTGCAGGCCCCTCAGGTTCCCAGGGCTGCCCCAGTGAGTTGTTCTGAAGTGAAAACTGCTGCTTCTTAGAATCGGGTTTTCTGCGATCCATGCTCGCAGCTTGGGTTGCTGGCGTGGGGCCAAGTTGGTAATGATGCAGGACTTGTCATTCCAGGCCCGATGAGACCTGAATGTGGAGGAAGGAAACTGGCCTTGCCTCCAGTTTCCTGAGGCTGGCTCCCCTCCTCCGTGGACAGCAGAGGTGGGGAGTGGGGGGTGGGCAGGGCGCTCCTTCGGCAGACTTGAGGCCCGACGCTCTAGAGTTCATTAGGGAACGGCAGCTGCTGTGTGACCCTCCCTGGTCCCAACCCCAGAGCTGCTTCCTGCTGTTCACACCTGGACACGATCGTGATTTCTACTGGGTAGAAAGATTCAGGGGGCAGAAGACATGTGGCTTTTAAGAAGGGATCCTTCCAGATGAAGTTGGTGTAGTGGTGTATTCTTGGTTATCAAAATTGCGTAGCTTTGGTAGTTTGGTAGATATTCGTGATGTGTGAAAAAGCATGATAGCTGTATAATCTTCATCACATAAAAGTGGACGCTTAGTTGTGAAAATAGACCGAAAAGGACACATCAGCCAGCAAACTGCTCGTGAATATGGATGACTTTTTTTTTTTTGCTTCTTGTGTTTCTGATTTCCTATTAGGCAGGTGTTAGATTCCTCCATCATCGAGCGAGTTGCAGGGGTGGTGGTTAGGCACTGTGCTGGGCACCGGGAAAAGCAAAGGAATCAGAGTGCGGTTTCCTTAAGGAGGGCACGTCCTCCTGCTGAACAAGTCCTGTGTTTCTGAGAAAGGCGGGAGGAGGTGGGGATCACCGAGCTTAAGCTGGAAGCATTTCTCAACCCAAGGGGGCACACTCTCCCTAATTGCCAGAGTTAGTGTTCTTGCCTGGAGAATCCCAGGGACGGGGGAGCCTGGTGGGCTTCTGTCTGTGGGGTCACACAGAGTCGGACACGACTGAAGTGACTTAGCAGCAGTAGCAGCAGCACGTCATTTGGTTAATAGTTGCAACAGGCTGAAGAGACAGGTTAAGTGCTACTCTAACTTCAGAGAACCAGATCCCTACTTTTGAAATCAACACCCTTCTCGTGGACTTTCCCCCATGATCCCTAGGTACATCATTGCTGCATTCAGTCTAACGGCTTGTGGCTCATTATCATTTTTACCCGTTTGGACTATCATCCAAAAACTAGGCTGTGACAAGATATATTGGGTCATAGTTGAGACCCAGCTGGCACTGTACAGATCTGGCTTAGATAGCAATATTAAGGTCATCTTATCAGCTATATTTGGGGGTGTTAAATGTAGTTGTTTCTAATTTCAGGATTCCTTGCTAATAAATACATTTTCCTAAATAAGTCTTAACACAGGGCAGTACCGTAAGTTCCCTACATACGAATAAGTTTCACTTCAAGAGCACGTCTGGAAGTCCAACAAAGTTAGCCTAGGTACCCAACTAACACAACAATACTTTACTGGGTTTGTAATACTTTTCACACAGACAGTGCAGAGAAAACAAAACACTTTTACTCCTACAGTCCCCTTGATAAGTACAGGAATACAACAGCTGGCCTACAGGGGCTGGCATGGAGTGAACAGGCAGGAACGCTTGCTGACTGGGGGAGGGCGGAGAGCTGAAGGACCATCAGCAGTGGGAGATGAAGGCGAGGTGCAGTCTCTCACGCCGGACGTTGATGGCAGCATAGGCTCTGGTTCCCTGCTGGTTCAGTTCTGTTCTCTTGGGGAAAAACCATCCAGCGGTGTCTGGGTAGTAGTTTTTTTCCTTATCATGGATGATGTGGTAACACTGAATTGCACTCTGAATAGCTGCTGCAACCTTTGTGTTCCTGTCCTACGTTCCCATCCTGTGCCTCCTTAAAGAAAATCCCCTTTTCACTTCCTGCGCCTGGAAGCTCTTCAGTTTCTCATCCTCCTTCCCCTGGGCCTTCACTTCCATCTCTTCCTCTTGCTCCACACTGTTATCTTCACTTTTGTTTCCACCACTAGCACTTGGTGCTTCGTAGTAGTACTTGCTTCCGCACATCGTGGACTTGAGATATACTGTATGACTGTCCTCTATAGTGTAAAGTACACAAAAGCGCAGACACGTGAACGCACCTGATTGGCCATCACAATTTTCAACAGTTGGAATATAGGGGACTTAAACTGCATGTGTAATGACAGCCACCTCCCATGTACAAACACAAAATTCTAGTCCCTTTCCTACAGATTTATGTGAGCCTCACCTATTGGTAAGAAAAGAAGGGACTGGGGAGTTAGACGATAGTGAAATGAGTAAGAGTAGGACACTTAGCAATGCAGCCTTTGTGCATGCCTAGTCACTCAGTCAGGTCTGACTCTGCAACCCTCTGGACTGTAGCCTGCCAGGCTCCTCTGTCCATGGGATTCTCCAGGCAAGAATACTGGAGTAGGGTGCCATTTCCTCCTCCAGGGGATCTTCCCGACCCAGGGATCGAACCCACATCTCTTACATCTCCTGCATTGGCAGGTGGGTTCTTTACCACTAGTGCCACCGAGTAAATTCAGACACAAAGAATTGAGATGTGTTTAAGAAACTGCTGGGACCAAGGCGGGGCTCTGGCAGAGGCAAAGTCTTGTTGATTGTCCAAAAGCCCTTTTTTCTGCCACAAAAATGAGTGTTTCCTTGCAACTGCAGGGGAAGGAGGTCCTACAGGTTCCTAGTAAGAGAAAGATAAATAGAAATTAAGCACCCACTCCCCACGGTGAGGCCACCGACCCTCTGGTGCAGGTTCTTGCTGTGGAGAGGGTCAGTGTTCGTATTCTGTGTTTACACAGACGAGCACATGCACACCTCTGAAAGGGAGCAGCCAGGGGTTTCTCTGCTGGGACTTGTATCCACCGGTGTCTCCAAGCAGCCCTGCGGCTCAGAGGAAGGACTGTACATGGTTATCAGATCAGCTCCTCTTACACACCTTCTTTCTGTTTCAGGCTTGAAAAACACCTCGCCCAGTTTTGAGCCCTTCAAGACTTTGCCACAGCCTCTATCACACATCTGTTTTTCTCGAAGAAAAAAATATATAATAAAAAATGTTTTACTCTTTTACACTGTATAATTGTAAGAAATAGTGTGTTATTTGTGAACGCATGGTCTGCCATTTCTGTACAGTTTGGAGATATTTTCAAATGAAACATAAAAGATGTCAACGATAAAACCAAGAGAGTGAGTATTTTTATACCAAACATTTAAAGTGTGACAGGATGGATGATCTTACACTGGGTTGGATCACACATTTTGTGCTCAACTTTTGAATGCTTGTAATTTAAAATACCTATTTTTCCCTCTAAAATAAGCTGCATGTTTGAGGCATGGTTTAAAATATTATCAGAATTTCCCGGATCATATGGTGAATGTATAGAAATCTGTTTACCTGGCCTGGGTCCATGAGTAACGTGGCGATAGAGGTTAGAACTGCTGGTGTGGCACTTGAGGTTTGCTAAGTCTGGTACGAAGCCCTGCAGGAGCTTCCAGATCAGAGCCTGCAGGAGCTTCCAGTGCAATGGCGGGTTCCCAGCTGGGCAAAGCAGCCTGTGTTTGGTGCACACTCCTCATCGAGGTGCACCCTTAACAGGCCCAGCAGCTCCAAAGGTGACTATACAAACTGTGTGCGAAGTTCTGGGTCTTGCCTTTTTCTTCTAACAGCAGGCTCCTGCGTGAGCCCCGCTGACGCACGACACCCCCAGTGGACATGCAGAGTCTGAAGGGGAAGCCTCTGCTTGGGAGCCCAGCCCTGCCGACGTGGCCACAGTGGGCACCTCCCAAGCGATTTTCAGAATATCAGTTGAACTGAGCTGGTGTTCCTGAGTCTTGGTGACCCAAGCCAGACGAACCATTTAAAAACCTGACCTTGAATCCCGCTGTACTCACTGGGACACTTCGCCACACTGGCCTGGGGGGAAGATGCGTGAGCAATAACGAGAGGTCAGCTTGCTTCAAGACTCGCTCCACGCCCGGGTGAGTCCCGTGGGGGAAGCTGACACTCTTCCAGCGTCACCTCACACTCTCCCCACTGTGGAAGAGCAGCCGTGTGTAAACATATATTGACCTACGAATTTTTAACTGCTGACATACTAAACATGACCACAAGCTCTCTTACTGATCTGCTCACAGTGTGCTGAAGATTTTGATGTTCTAATGATTATATATATGGCTGGTGTTGGGTTTTTAGTTTCATTATTTTCTATTAGAAATCAAGGTGTCAAGATGCTTTTAAAGGTCATCACAAAACAAACAAGAGCCAAGGGTGAGAGGCTCTTAAACTTACGAGAAATGCTGGCAAGAGGTGTCCCCGGTGCACCCAAGTGCTGCTGAGGCCTCCAGCACCACCTGGTTCGTGGTGACAGTTCTGGACTCTTTGTTTCCAAGGAAAACAGAGCAACTTCCACACAGTCTGTTCTGCTTTTATAAACTGTTTAAAGGTACTTTTCTATTGTCATTTTTAAAAATAAAGTGCTAATTCCAGCTGTCACACCACTGCTTGGCAAATTCCTTCTTGCAAGACCAACCAAGTACATCTGATACTGCAGTCCAGAAAGTGGCAGATTTTGTTCCCATTTTCAGGTCTGGACAGAGCAAGCAAGGGAGGGATGGGAGGGCCTATGCAAATGCTCTACTGTGGGTGCCTAGTGACCCACAGGGATACAGCGGCCCTGAGCCCTCCAGACCCCACAGGAGGTTCACGGGGGAGACACATACCTCTCTCTTGATGTCTTTTTACTGCACTCAGCAGACTGCACATCCACCTCAGCCTACAAAGACTCTGCAACCTACATTTGTGGTTTTCTACTAACTTACTAGAGTAAGAAATACATTCTATTAAGTGATAAGACCGGCATTGATAGCCAAGCGATAAAAATGCTTTACATATAAGACTCTCACCAAGTCCTCTGTCCCCAGAAGGAGGGGGCAGGGGGAGGTCACAGTGCTCAATTCCAAGTAAGGGCAGCAACCACTAACAGCTACTAGTCTTGCTGGGCACTGACATTCTAGGTTCTGTTGTTGGATCACACGTACCTTTTGCAGAGGAGACCAGCCACCAAAAGTGGGTCCCAGCGACAGCCTTCCAGTGCCCTGGAGCCAGGGCTGAAGGCAGACAGGGACTGCACAGCTCTGCCCTGCCCAGGCTCTGAAGCCCACACCCATCACGGCTCAGGGCTTGTGGCTCTGGGACAGGCTTGATCACGTGACTTCACCTTCAGCCCGTCTGGGACTTTCCCACTCACTCCAAGGCACCAGGTTCAAGCCAGGCGGTGTAGATCTGAGGCCACCTCCCTGGAGGGGCTGAACACCATCACTGCTGTGTGCTTTTTCATAAAATGAGTGCCTGGTCAGCATCACTGCAAGGGACAAGTATGTAGAGAGTACCTACCCGTCTAGTGTGAACTCCAGGCACAACCCACTGTCCGGTCGCTTGAACACCAGCTTCATTTCCTGTCACCCCACTGAGCAGAAACACAGTGTATCTTCTGGACCTGGGAACTTGGGGTAAGAAAAGGGCAGGTCTGTCTGTTCCCTCTGCTTATACAATGTCCCAGTTTGTAGAATCCGGAAAAAAGGTAACTAGGCCATTTTTTGTTATCGAGTAAATCCTCCCTTGGGGGTAAAGATCTGCCACTTCTGAACACAGGACTAATGCAGCTATAGTATAAAACCACCACTTAGTACTGAAATTAAGAACTATGCCTTCTACCTCTAACAAAATTACAAAGTAAAGGAATCTGGAAAAGAACCTTAAAACTTGCAAAATGTACATTATACTTATAGTATAATCATATGTGTGGGCTTCAAATTCACTAGACCCAGTACCTGAATATATGGCAGGCCCACTTTCATAGAGTCAGCATGGCGGACGCCCCAACAGTTCTTGGGGTCTGTGTCACAATGACATACAGGAATCACCTGATTCCGAGTTTTGGGCAGGCGTGCTTAGCTCCAGGAGTGCAAGCAGAATCCCTACTGTCTCCCCATCCATCACTGGGACGACCGACTGTTAGGGGACGAGCGTGCTCGAGTATCAGCACAGGGTTGGCTCTCGTGCTCTTCAACCGGTCTCCCTGTTCTGTCACACCTGATGACATCAAACAATTAATTGTCCAACATTCTGAGAAGGCAGAAGAGTACCTGTTACTAATGACATTCTCTGTAACACTGGTCTTCAAAATGCCTACACCACAACTCATGACTCGGATACTGAAAAACCACATGCCGTCAACTAACTGATAAGCCTCTCTAAGCAAGGAAACATTTACCAGCCACAATGAAGCTCTGTCACCACGGCAAACCGTCCTGGACTGTACTCGACTCCCCAAGACTGGCCTGGCTCTGTAACGGCCCCAAGCCCCTAGATGCCAAGATGCCGTGAGAAACCTTCATCTTCTTTTCTCCTCTTTTTGCAGCTCTCCAGCGACCCATGGCTGCTGATTCACCCGGACTTCCATGGTGAAACCACGCTTTCCTGCTTTATGAGTGGAAATGTGCCCATGAACCATTACAACAGGCCCATAAATCAAGACCACAGGGAAGCCTGTTCCCCACTGCTCACATATACCACTCACTTCAACTCTCTTGCCATGCTGCTGCTGCTAAGTCACTTCAGTCGTGTCCAACTCTGTGTGACCCCATAGACGGCAGCCCACCAGGCTCCCCCGTCCCTGGGATTCTCCAGGCAAGAACACTGGAGTGGGTTGTCATTTCCTTCTCCAATGTGTGAAAGTGAAAAGTGAGAGTGAAGCTGCTCAGTCATGTCCGACTCGTAGCGACCCCATGGACTGCAGCCCACCAGGCTCCTCCATCCATGGGATTTTCTAGACAAGAGTACTGGAGTGGCTTGCCATTGCCTTCTCCGTCTTGCCATGCTAGTTAACAATAAACAGAAATTTAATTGTGTTAGATGCTTCAATTCAACCCAAACTTACGTGGAATAGGAAATAATGCTCAGGTTCAAATATTAGTATTTACCTGGACAAGAGAGTACTTTTTCCTTAAAATTAGGATGCAGATAAGTTCAAAACTTCTTGACACTCACATGCAAGATGAAACCTGGTCCTGGAGTTTCTGGAGATGGTCCTGCCAAGGTCAGGCTGTGGTTTACCCCATAAGGTGAGGTGGCCCTGACAGTCTTTGGAGCCCTGCAAAGTTCTGGGTGGTGGCAAGTCACTGTTTTCTCACAGGGTCTTGAACCCACATGGTTTGAGTCACAGGAACATGCTGGCCCATCTCCAAACCAGGAGAGCTAGGGTGTTCCAGGCCTGTTTCCAAAGGATCCATGGTAGCAGCCTTGCCACTTGGCCTGCAAGCACCAGCAGGGCTTTCCAATGGAAACCCCACTATGAAGGGAAATGTGCTTTTGTTTCTTGAGCTACGGCCAGAAGGAAGGGCAATAGCATGATGTCAGGGCCTATTCCAGCTGTGCGCTCCCCAAGTGCTCACTCAACACCATGCTCACAGGGCAGGGACGGGGGTTCCAAAGTCCAGCTCACCAGAGAAGTAGTTTCCAAGAGGTCCTTTGGTTCCAAGAGGTTCTCCCCCACAGAACACCCATTCTCTCGGGAAAAGCCCACAAAACACACCTGGGGAAAGGGTGGACTGTTCTCCATGAAGCCCCAGGGGTGGCATCACATGATGGAGGTCATCACGTTGTCTCCACACACAGCACCCCAGCCTTGCCACACAGCAACAGCAGTGCACCCGGCTTGTTAAGGACAGGCACTAATACCTTAAAATTACCTGCAAATGCATCATTTTTGCAAGTAAAAGCAGTAGCTAGAAGGAAGTGAAGTGAAGTCAAGTCGCTCAGTCATGTCCAACTTGTAGCGACCCCACGGACTGCAGCCCACCAGGCTCCTCCGTCCATGGGATTTTCCAGGCAAGAGTATTGGAGTGGGTTGCCATTTCCTTCTCCAGGGGATCTTCCCGACCCAGGGATCAAACCCGGGTCTCCCGCATTGCAGACAGACGCTTTACCATCTGAGCCACCAGGGAAGTCCCCGCTAGAAGGAAGAGGGGACATCAAATCTCATTTCCCATGCTTCAGAAAACCATTGTTAGCTGCTAAGAACTGGGGAGTTTATAAATCCAAATACCCTATCCCCACACCCAAAATGTATTTTCTGCCGGTGACTTCAAACCCCCCATCACAGAAGAATCCAGGGCTATATGTCTGCAGCGCCCTTGCTACAAACCATGGACCGAGCAGGAACGGGAAGCAACTGCCCTGCCTTCTCGCTCAGGCACGGCTTCACACGTATCAAGTGCTCCTCTGTCCCTCGAGTCCCACCATCATCTAACCACACTTACAGGATGTGACAGCAGCGGCCAAGCGTTCGTTTTTTACACTTTGGGCTCAAAGACATTCCTTTTAGCCAGCCCCTAAAAGCCTCAGCTGATTGTGATGAATTATAGATCAAACGCACTAAAGATGGTCTTAAACTTTTAATGCACCCAGACATGCCCATTCCAACTTGCTTCTTCTAAACAGCCCACAGACCCAGCAAAAACAGAGGTGAGACCATGACTCTGACGTTAATTTGAATTTCTTGTGGAAATGTTTCTAGGTACCCAGAAGAACTGGTAAAGAACTTCTATTACAACCTTCAAACACAACTGGGTGCCTATCACAATTTGCAAAAAAGACTATCTCCCTCCCCACATATTAAAACAGCCAGAAAACAACAAAGTGTAAACAGTCCAAAGTCCTCCCCTATCAATAATTATTACCTTAAACGCAAATGGATTAAATTCTCCAATAAAAATACATAGACTTGTTGAATGGATTAAAAAAAAAAAAGGATCCTGCATGCCACAACGAAGATCCAGTGCAATAATTAAAAACAAAGAAAAGATAACCTATGGAATCAAAATATTTGCAAACCATTTATCTTACAATGATAAGGGGGTTAATATGACCATAATATATAAAGAATTCATACAACTCAGTAGCAAAAAGTAACTCCACAAATAATGCAATTAAAAGACAGGCAAAGGACCCAGACAGACCTGAATAGACATTCATCCAAATAAGATACACACCTGACCAACAGGTTACCTGAAAAGATGCTCAACATAGTTAATCAGTGAGGCCTCTCAGTTTTACATCTTATGATGTATTCTGGGGCTTGGGTATAAGAAACAGGTAAGATGACACTCAAAATCAGTGAGAAGTAAATACAAAGGATAAAAATTAAAACAACAAAATGGTTCCTTGTCATGTGTGCAGAGTAGTTACTGCTCTGGGTTATCACTATGCCTTTTTTGAGAACACCAAACCCTGTGCTTATAACCCACTAGTTTCAATTTGTGATATGAGGACCTTATCAACCAACCCAAAGGGCCACTACAAACCATAAACAAGCACAGAGAAGGAAAATGGGTCATTTACAGTCGAATGCTGGAATGACCACAGATCTCCCCAGAAGTCATGACGATTCTTAGGAACCTACATATGTGCTAACAGCTCTCGTGAGTGAGAACCTTGGGGCCGGGCGCTGCCAGGGCTAAGACACCATAACAGACAGTTCAGGCTGGCGAGTAGACTCAGTCCATCCTTGCTGTAAACAGTGTGACAGCGTGACTTGAGAAATCCAGGGACTAAGCAGTGCTTTATCCTTTTAAAAGAAAGCATTAAAAATCACGTCAAGTGCACCTTTCCTGCTTCACTTGCCAACAAGAGGCACACCTTGGGTTCCACTGTGAAATCCACACGCTCAGTGACACAGCCCAGACCGTGGTCTTCAACAACATTCCAGACCAGCACCTGCAGGACTCAAAGCCCACCTGCAACCGCCAAGAACGGAAAGGAGCAAACTAAAGTCAACGACGTCTTAGAAAGCTCCTTCTACAATGATTTTATTATAAATATGATCTTTTGGAATAAACAAATATTGCATTCAAGACTACCAGCAAACTTGTTCTAAAGTAATAAAGGGGGAAAATGGAACCAGGAGCCACTTAGAAGGAGCGATAAATAGCAAAGATGCCTACACACCATGCTGAGCGCCGTTCCCCCGAGAAGTGACAGGAGGTTCACAGGGGACATCACATTTCTCATTAGCCCATTAAATGAGCCCATTAAGGAAAACAAGCTTTGAGTTTGGTAATTTGCCCTAGTCCTATAAACTGAACTGCTCCTCTCCTCAGTCCTAGGTAGGAGATCAGGAAGATGGTCAGTCTGCAGATGCCAGCGTCAACACGGAAGATCTTGACTTTGAAACTCTTTGCTCTCAGACCAAACTGTTTACTACTTGCCAGGAGCCATATCAGAGTAGTCCTTCAGCACCCCGGCCAAGTGCTCATTGTGAGTCTTAAACCGTCGCTTCTTCTGTGAGGCAGGCTTTTTCCTTCTCTGAATTGGGGCCTACAGGAAAAGGTAAAAACAGAAATGACAGCTACTCAGAGCTGTGATACAGGGAGGATTTACGAAAGATGCAGCAAAGAGATGCAGGGTTTTGTAAGCTTTTCTCTGTTCCTCAACACACCCACGCACACACACACCCCCACACACACCCCCACAGCACATCCCCAACCACAAACACCAACCAGCGGTTTCCGTTACAGTGAAGTGTGGGTACGTCCACCTAGAAAGAACAGGCTGGCACAACAACTTAGCACGACTACCCCAGGCACTAAGTGGGTGACGAGAGAGCAGCATGGCTCTTTTGTTTTGTCTTCTCGATTCTCAGGTTTACAAAATGTTACCCACCATTAACTACCCATAAAACAAAAATCTGAAGCAAATACAGCAAAGTATAGAGACATAGCAAAACTGGGGAATGAATGGGCACAGAAAGAGTTGCTAGGTATTACTCTCTTTACTGCATCACATAATTAAAAAAAAAAAATCAACAAACTAAGGAAACCATGAAACCATGATAGGAAACCATGAAGTGCTGCAATCACACTAATTCTTAGAGCTCACTGGAAATAAATTTTCCCTTTAAAGGAGTCCTAAACTTCACCGAATAAAACACAGGCACACACAAAAAAGCCACAAAGAAAACAAGCTACAAGGCATGACGGTGGCCAGGGGAAGGAGGGTGTTAGTGAAATATCCCTCATTCTGGCTTTGTCTCTGGACGGCAGAGAGCTGGTTAGCTGGTACGAGGCAATTCACAAATCTTCATCCAGCTACAAATCCTTCCAAATGAGCGGATCTGGGGTTATCAAGACAGTAAAATCTGGTTCCTAAAGGATCTGAGAGTCATCAAGGACAACTGAGTGTGATCAGCACTAAGGCAAAGTCAGGTACCAGCAAGAAGCGGGTTGGGGATGAAGATCATGAAGGCCAGGGGGATGGAGCAGGCTCCCGGCAGAAACCAGGAGGACATCACGGGGATGCCCGAAGTCCACAGGGCTGCAGCAAGAGCAGGCACTGCCAGGACGGGGGCGGGGCAAGGGGAGAAGCACTCCCATTACCCTGGGAGCAGCACCTGAGGGCAAGGAGTACACCAGAAGCAACCTGAAAGCATCTGACCAAGGTCAGAGGGTTAGGACACGGAGGAAAAACTGGAAGGAAGAAGCAGCTACCTGCTCTTCCGAGAGCTGCTCGGGAAGCAGGCTAACAGTTCAAAGGGCACAGCATTACGTTCTCTCCTAGAGACTACATACCACTTTCTTTGGTCCGGAGTCCTGCATGGAAGAAATACCCTGTCGCTTCAGATACTCTTCAATTTTCTCCTCGTCCATTGAATCCACGGTGACACTCCTCCACAGTTTCTGAAACTCTGTGCCAACAAGAAGTAGTTACCGTACAATAGATGTTTGCAAGCTGTAACATCTTGGTGATCAAAATCAGGCTTCCATATTATCTCCTCTGATCTGCATTAGCACATCTGAGATTTCATTATAAAAACGAAGGAAGACAGGAACATTCAGATGGTGGACACTGAGCAGAAGGGCCTGGGAACACGAGCTGCAACCCTAGGCCAGATGAGCACTGCTCTATTTTTAGAGTCCGTAAATGAAGGGCCATGTGACTGAGGCCTCCCCGCTTTCCTGGGAAGAAAGACAGTTGACACACTCCTTTTATCCCCAAAATCAGTTCTCTCCACTGAAATAGTTCAAATTCCTGCTCATCTCCCATGAGCCCAGTATACTCATCCCACTTCCTTTCCTACAGAAGAAGAGAAACACACAGGGAGATGAGGAACCAAAGTTTTATATGAGAGTGAGGAGTTTTAACAGTCTATTTGCTAAAGAGCCTTCTGAAATCTGAAATAAACCCGGGATGGGTGACTAAGAGGTCATTAAAGTGAAGGGAGGGAGGCTGAGGCAGTAACACTGCTTCTCTCACGCCCTGCAAAACAGGACAAAAACCTTCCTACACCTTGTTCTCAAGAGTTCCTTGACCCCTTTGCCACATCACTATTTTTGCAAACAAAAGGGATCACAATTGGGATATGTCCAGAATGAAACTCATGTGCATCTTAAATTCTGTCCCTAAAGACAGGCCCCTTTCCAAGTGGCACCAGTGGTAAAGAAAACGCCTGCAGATGCAGGAGGAACAGGAAACTCAGGTCAATCCCTGAGTAGGGAAGATCCCCTGGAGAAGGAAATGACAACCTACTGCAGCACTCTTTTCTAGGAAATCCCATGGAGAGAGCAGCCTGGCGGGCTACAGTCTATAGGGTAGCAAAGAGTGGAGCACGACTGAGCATACATGTAGCAAAGACAGACTCAGACAGCCTGGTTTCACTTCATTATTAACTACTTGCCAATGCACAAAAAGTTTATGATGGAAAATCAGAAGATGAATATACTCTGAAGACCAAAAAAAAAAACAAGGAAAGTTCCCTGGGTGCCCTGAGGTGAGCCTTCTGCTCAGATCAGGACACACACATGCACACACACACACACACGCACACACTCCCCATCCCCTCACCCCCGCCACAGGATCTGGAGGCCTAACCCAGGCAGCGCCAGCGCCGTCCTGCCTGTCACTATCACTGCAGAGCCCTCAACCTTTAGGTAGACCATGGGTACAGTCCATTCATAAGCTGTAGATAAAATAAGGACACAATACCACTGGACCAGACTGTTCTCTTTCCTGTCTCAATACAAACTGCATGAAGCAAACGATGCCCTAATAGCTGGGGTGCCAGTGATATTTAAGAAATCTGTCTTGAAAAAGCTTTGGTTGTTGACAATGACCGAATGCAAACAAAGAATTCAACTTAGGCACAAAATGTTTTGGGGGTTTTCCTGTTTGTTTTTTAAATATTTATTTGGTCGCAGTAGGTCTTGGCTGTGGCACTCGGGATCTTTAGTTGCAGCAAGCGCACCCTTAGTTGCGGCCGGTGGGGTCTAGTTCCCTGACCAGGGATCGAACCTGGGCCCCCTGCATTAGGAGCACAGAGTCTTAGCCAGTGGACCACCTGGGAAGTCCCCAATCTGAGCACATAGTTATTTCAATACAAAGCATCTCTAAATAAAAATATTCTACATTTCTATTAGATACATTAGGGACTCATTCTCTTCTATGTTCCCTGAACTTCCATCTGCATAGATTCCAGAAACCACTTAACAGGTGGCAATATTTGTTTGCACGACTTTCTCAGCCTCTTGAAGCTCCTTGGGAGGGGGAATTCTATTTCATAAGTTTTCCGCTATGGTTGGCGCTAAACTTATTTATTTAGCACATCCTCAACAATCTGACCACTGAAAGTATGAAATGCTATTGTCTGGGCATCAGAGAGCATCTGTTTTCCTTTTACAGTTTTTAAACCTCAGTTGCATCATCAGTATACCCAATTCCAGTACGTGCTTTGACCCCGTTTTTCCTAATGTTAACACTATATAACCTTAACAAAACTAAACTAATACAAGCCTATTAACTAAGCCACAGACCTTATTCTCCCATCACCAGCTTTAGCAGCAACATCCACAACCTGGCCCAGGATCCCACTGTGTTTAGCTGCTGTCTCCTTGCTCCAGGCTCTAAGTACATGCCCACTCTCTCTGCTCATCTCTCAGGACCATGACACCTTCGAGGAGTTCTGATAGTTATTTTATAAAATGGCCCTCAACGTGGGGTTGTCTGACGTTTCCTCATGATTAAACTGAGGTTCTACCTTCTGGGCAAGAATATCAGAGACGATACTGTGCCCTTCTCAGGGCCTAATAACATCAAGGGTCTATGATGTCCACACGTGTTTTTACTGGGGCTATTAGACTGATTGCTGGTTAAGGTGGTGTCTATCAGATTTTTCCACCATGAAGCTATTATTTGTCCCCCTGTAATTAATAGCATCCCCAGAAGAGATCCACTAAGACTACGCAAAGTTACTGCTTCTCTGCATACCTTAGCTCACTAATTTCAGCATCCATCAATGCCTCTTGCCAACTACAAGTGTTAATTGTGGGTTTGCCTAAAGGTACATTATTTTCATCATTCCTTTCATACATATGGATTAGAATCCTACTGTAAGGGAGGAGACTATTCTCAATCCAATCCATTCAATTAACTTAGTACGGATTTATGGATATTTGTTTCACTTCAATGGATTATAATCCATTACTATCATTTACTTTGCTCTTCAAATATCCTGGCTTTGGATATTGAGTCCCTCCAAACTGTTTCTGTCTTTTTGACTTGTCCCTTTTTTGTTACCTGTTTTGGGGGTTTTGAGCACTTGCTCAACTTCTGATACCAAAGCATGTTTCAAGTTCAGCGTGCATTTCGCCAAACTTGGAATCAAGGAGTCCTGACTCCTTTTACTGGAGAATGGTACTGTGAAACCAAGATCGAGGCAACCTGTTTTCTTTTTCTAGCAATCATTTTTCTTTTTTTGAAAACAGCAAATAATTTGGGGACATCAAATTTAAAGACAAATGATTTGTTTCAGATTATTTCCAAGTATCATGAAAGTCAGTCAAGCTCTAAATTATACAGGTAAGTAAAATAGGAACTGTTTTAAAATCTGCTGTATTTTAACAGAAAAGAAGAAAACAAGCTAGAATTCAGAACTCAGATTTCACCCTTTCAATGGAAGGGAACCCTGTCCTAACTTGAAGCTAAGACTGAAAACTGTATAACAGAAAGTATGCAAGGAAGGAAAGAAAATAAGCAAATTCTTTAATAAGGCTTTGTTTAAATTCCCAAATAACTCTTTGGCTGCACCCAAAGCTTTCCTGTGACATACAAAAGCAGCAGAAGAGTATGGAGCCACATGGCCTGTGTGTGGAACCCAATGAACCCATTTGACTATGTCCTCAGATGGTAAAGAATCTGCCTGCAATGTAGGAGACCTGGGTTCGATCCCTTGGTCAGGAAGATCCCCTGGAGAAAGAAACGGCAACCCACTCCTGTATTCTTGCTTGGAGATTCCATGAACAGAGGAGCCTGGTGGGCTACAGTCCATGGAGTCACAAAAAGTCAGACATGACTGTGCAACTAACACACACATACACAAGGGAGGTTACTTAACCTTTCTGCCTCAGTTTTCTCATTTGTAAAACTGGGATGATAACATGTATTTCACAGAGTTGTGGCAATTAAGTGGGTTTATATAAAGCACTGAGTTTAACGCCCACAAAGGAAAAAGCACTATCTCTCTCAGTTACCATTATCATCTGATGTTGATCAATTCTTATTTCCGAGCGCTAATGCCTTTAAGGAAAGAATGACACATCTGAGCTCTACCCGTTGTTGGACATGTCAGCTCTTTGTTCCTTTTTATTTCAAAGTGTATTCCACTGTAATGAGGTACCACACTTGGAAGCTACAAAGGGACAAGTTAAAGGGCACTTGAGTTTCCAGATTTTGGAGGAAATGAATAAAATTGATATGCACATGGATTTTGAGCAAACCTGGGTAAAAACCTGAGTGGGATGACCGGGTCATGCAATTACACGTATCATAATGCAAAAATAAAAACAACACTGGACACACAGCTCACACTATATGCAAAAATTAATTCAAAATGATAAAAAAATCTAAATGTTAAGAGCTAAAACAGTAACTCCCTGAAGAAAAAACAGGAGTAAATCTTTGTGTTGTTGGATTAGGAAATGGTTTCTTAGCTATGACATCAAAAACAGAAGCAACAAAAGACAAATAAAATGTATCTCATCAAAATAAAAAAACTTTTGTATCATAAAAGATACAGGAAAGTAAAGAGACAATCCACAGAATGGAAGAAAATATTCACAAAGTAAAAATTTTGTAAGAGACTTGTATCCAAAATAAAGAACTCTTTAAAATTCTGTAATTTAAAGAAGTTTAAAATGGACAAAAAACTTAAAGACATTTTCCAAAAGACAATATACATGTGCAACTGAATGGCTTTGTTGTACACCTGAAACTAACACTGTAAATGAACTATACTCCAATAAAAAATTTAAAAATTTTAAATAAATTTAATAAAAAATAAAGAATATATAACCGGCCATTGAGCACATGAAAAGATGATCTTTAGAAAAACACACATCAAAACCACAATAAAATTCCATTTCACTAAATGCTATCTTAAATAGCTAAACTCAGTGTTGGCAAGGATGTGGAGAAACTGGAACCCTCGTGCATTGCCAGTGGGAATGTAAAACGAGGCAGCCCCTTTGCAAAGAAGCATGGCAACTGCTCAAAAAGTGAGCCATCGGAATTACCACATGATCCAGCAATTCCACTCCTATACTTAAAAGAAAGGATAAATTATGGCCACACAAAAACTTGTACATGAATGTTCACAGCAGTATTAATCACAATAGCCATAAAGTAGAAACAACTCAAATGTCCATCAACTGGTGAATGCATGAATAGTGTTATATCCATAATGTAATGTTCTTTTGTAGTGTTATTTTTTTTTGGTAATGTTCTTTTTAATGTAAGCATTTAATGCTCTATTTCACTTTAAGCACTGCTGCAGCTACATCCCATGAATTTTGATATGTTGTGCTTTCACTTTCATTTAATTCAACAGTTTTTTTTTTTTTACTTCCCCTGTGATTTCCTCCTTGAACCATGAGTTATTTAAAAGTGTTGTTCGATTTCCAAATATGTTGGAGAGTTTCCAAATACAGCTGATTTCTAGTTTGATTCCATTATGACCCAAGCACAGCCTTTGTTTGCTTTCAATTCTTTAAATTCATTAAGGTTCTGCGGTAGAACACCATCTGCCTTGGCAAGTACTCCCAGTGCACATATATACTCTATTGTTGGGTCATCTTGTTTTATAATAAATGTCAATTAGGCAAGTTGGTTAATAGAGGTAAGACTTTTATATACTAATTTTCCATCCATTTGTTCAACGGCTGAGAGGAATGCTATGAACTTTAATCTTAATGATGGGTTTGTCTATTTCTCCTTTCACGTGTCTATTTTTAATTCGTGTACTTTAAACATTTTTATGATTCCACTTTATTTCTATTATTATTTTTTCTTTATTGAGATAAGTGTAATTGACATAATACTGTATTAGTTTCAGATATATAACATAATGATTTGATATATATACAGTGAAAAGATTACCACAGTAAGTTTCAGTTCAGTTCAGTCGCTCAGTCGTGACCGACTCTTTGCGACCCCATGAATCACAGCACGCCAGGTCTCCCTGTCCATCACCAACTCATGTCCATCATGAGTTGTTCACTCAAACTCATATTCACTCAAACTCATGTCCATTGAGTTTGGTGATGTCATCCAGCCATCTCATCCTCTGTTGTCCCCTTCTCCTCCCGCCCCCAATCCTTCCCAGCATCAGAGTCTTATCCACTGAGTCCACTCTTCGCATGAAGTGGCCCAAGTATTAGAGTTTCAGCTTTAGCAAAAGTCCTTCCAATGAACACTCAAGATTGATCTCCTTTAGAATGGACTGGTTGGATCTCCTTGCAGTCCAAGGGACTCTCAAGAGTCTTCTGCACCACAGTTCAAAAGCATCAATTCTTCGGCGATCAGTTTTCTTCACAGTCCAACTCTCACATCCATACATGACCACGGGAAAAACCATAGCCTTGACTAGACGGACCTTTGCTGGCAAAGTAATGTCTCTGCTTTTTAATATACTGTCTAGGTTGGTCATAACTTTCCTTCCAAGGAGTAAGCGTCTTTTAATTTCATGGCTGCAATCAAGTTAATTTTTTTCTTGTGATGAGAACTTTTAAGACCTATTCTCTTAGCTTTCAAATGTACAACATGGTATTGTTAACTATAGTGACTTTTTAAAAAATGGTTTCAGTGGTTGTCCTAGGGTTTACAATACACACCTTGAGTTAACCAGAGCCTGACTTCAATTAAACTGTCTCAGATCACATATGAAGATATATAACAGCACACCCTTCCTGACCTGTGGCGACCGTCAAAAACTTCATTTACATATGCTCTAAACACAAATTTATCTCTTAATAGTCTGCTTTATAGTTAGCTATCTTTCAGAGTGATCAAAAATTTTTAATTAGACAAATGTGAATTTTAACATTGATTTTCATTTATTCCAGTTTTAACACATTTTCCTGTACATATCCAAGTTTCTGTCTAGTATCATACCCCTTCTGCCCGAGGACTTCTGGCAATGCAAGTCTGATGTCAAGGAATTCTCTCAGTTTCTGTGATACTGAGAGAATATTCCTCTGAGACAGGACTTCGCTTTTTAAAGATTACTTCTGCTGCAGATGGAAATCTGGGTTGAAAACTTTTTCCCTTTTAGCACTTCAGATATGTCACAACACTGTGCTTTGGTTTGCATAAGGTCAAATGACAAGTGTGCCCTATTCTTTTTTCCTTTGTAATGAGCTTTTGCCTCTACTTCAGGTACTTTCTCTTCACCGTCAGTTGTCAGCATTTTGAATGTGATATGCCTAGATGTTTTTCTGTCATTTGTTTCTATTGGGGATTATCTTGCCTCGTGTTCTCTGAGCTTCCTGGACTTTTGTTTTGGTGCCTATCTTTAATTTTGGGGGAGGGGGTATCCCTTGTAGTTCAGCTGATTAAGAATCCACCTGCAATGCAGGAGACTCCGGTATGATTCCTGGGTTGGGAAGATCTGCTAGAGAAGAGATAGGCTACGCACTCCCAGTCTTCTTGGGCTTCCACGGTGGCTCAGCTGGTAAAGAATCTGCCTGCAATGTGGGAGACCTGGGTTCAGTCCCTGGGTTGGGAAGATCCCCTGGAGAAGGGAACTGGCTACCCACTCCAGTATTCTGGCCTGGAGAAGGCCATGGACTGTATACCCACGGAGTTGCAAAGAGTCAGACACAACTGAGTGAATGTCACGTTCATCTTTAATTTTAGAATACTTGGCCATTATTTCTTCTACCCCATTCTCTTTCTCTTATGAGATTTTAATTATACATTCAGACCATTGATGTTATCTCACAGTTAATGGAGACTCTGCTGTATTTCTTCCCATTTGTCTCTGTGCATTTCAGTTTAATTTGTACTGGCCTATCTTGCAGTTTGGGCTCTCCCAGGGGCTCAGTGGTAAAGAATCCGCCTGCAATGCATGAGCCGCAGGAAACAGGAGTTCGATCCCTGTGTAGGAAATAGCAACCCACCCCAGTATTCTTGCCTGGAGGATTCCATGGACAGAGGAGCCTGGTGAGCTACAGTCCATGGGGTCACAAAGAGCTGGACACGACTGAACATGCATGCAGCAGCAGCAGCCTGCAGGTTACAGATCCTTCCCGTGGTTACGCCAAGTTGACTGATGAGCTTACAGAAGGCGTTCTCTGTCTCTGTTACCGTGCTTTCCATTTCTAGAACTTACTTGATTTTCTTAGAATGTCTCTCTGCTGAAATATCCTACCTGACCATGCATGTGCTCTGTTTCATATCAACCAGAGTTACTTCAAATTTCAAGTGCGACAGTTCCAATACCTGTGTCCTCAGAATGTGGGAGTTAGTTCTGTTAACTCTCTTCTCTCAAAAGCGCTTTGTTTTGCCTTGCTTCTTTTTATGCCTCACAACTTTTTGATAGCAGAATATCCTCCAGAGAACAGCACAGCTGAGACTGAGGTCAATAGTTCTGTGCCGGGATTTGGGCACGCCTTTCCTTCTGCTAGGCCTTCAGCGTGTGGAGGTCGAGGCAGTCTATGATGAGAACAAGAACTTGGTTTGAAATCTGTTGCCGCTATGGTTACCCATAATGCACCACAGGCTCCAAATTCCTCCAGCCATACCCTGCGTTCGGTGGAAAGACCGCTCTGCCAGAGGGGTTTTCATCCGTGTCTGCTCAACCTGCTCTTTCAGGTCTTCCCTTAAGGCTATAACCCTGGATGGCCTGTCAGCCTCCATGCTCTTGAGGCTCTCACAGAATTCCACTGCTACCTGTTACTGCGCATCTGTCAGCCTGGGGTGGGAGTTCTGATATTCTAGTTAAGCCTCGGCCTCAGACAAGCCCTGCGTCCCATGGTGCCTAAACGGGGTCTCCTCCGTGTTCCTGGCTTGTCCTCTCCGCCAAGTTTTAGGTCCAGTATATATTTCTGCCTGTCCCCTAGACAGAAGGTTCTTCTTTCTTTTCTTCTCACAAAAGTTTAAGACTTTCGTCTCACAGAAGACAGGGAGGGAGGATATGGCTTCATGTCTTTTCTGAAGCATCGACTGTCCCCTTCTCCAGACCCGCCCAGCGGGGCCAGTACCCCCACCCTAGCCTCTGCTTTGTAAGCAATCCAGCGAAGTCTGTGGAGAAGTGCCGTGAGTGGATGTCAACTCCCAAGTGTCTGCGGCCCCAAGGGTTCTACAGTCTCTTGCTAGCCCACACTAAGCCTTGAGCAGGTTCATTAAACATTTTAAAACTGAATTCTTCTCACCAGTATTCATGCTCTCAGTATTCACGCCCCAGGTGTACAAGTGTTCGTAGCCCATCTTTTCCTGGTGTCTGTCTGTCCTTCCATTTCAGGTTAGGTGGCTGCCTGCACCTCAGCTCTCTGATGGAGTCAGTCTCTCTCAGCCGTGTCCAACTCTGCAACCCCATTGACTATACGGTCCGTGGAATTCTCCAGGCCAGAATACTGGAGTGGGTATCCTTTTCCTTCTCCAGGGGGGCTTCCCAACCCAGGGAGCAAACCCAGCTCTCCCGCATTGCAGGCACATCCTTTACCAGCTAAGCCACAAGGGAAGCCCAAGAACACTGGAGTGGGTAGCCTATCCCTTCTTCAGGGAAATTTCCTATCCCAGGAATCGAACCAGGGTCTCCTGATTGCAGGCGGATTCTTTACCAACTGAGCTATCAGGGAAGCCCCCGATGGAGTCAAGAAAACTATAAATTTGTGGCTGTCTAGGGTTTGTTGTTGTTGCAAGAGTGGGAACAGTGCCTCCTCCATTCTCAGTGAAAGCTGTAAGTCCCAACTATCTACTTTTTAGCCAAACTTGAAGAACAACGTGACTACCACGATTAGGTCTGATCACAACAGGTATACATGAGAGAAAACAGCTTCAAACGTCCATGTCAGCAATGAAAATATCTAATTCCAAGAAAGCACACAAAATTGTTCTAAAATGTATATCATAACTGGGATTCTACATGCCAACTTTACCATAGCTGAGGGAATTATGTAACACACACACGCAAAAGAACAGTTCTGATATTTTAAATGTGACTTGCTAAATTCTAACTATCAACATGTACAAACTGCATTCACTTATTTAGAATAATACATGATATAACTGTATAACAGCTATACTGTGGACTTCTCTGTATAAAAAAAGGAGAAAAAATACATATAATAAAAACACTTTTCACCCAGCATTAAATTTCATTCAGTGCACTTTTTACCAAGCCTCTGTGTTGCCAGGATTGCAAAATTTCAGTTCCTTGAAGTCAAACTACTTTTACTTTGTACCTGCCATTGACAGAGCTTATACACGTCAGGGCACTCACGACACGACGGCAGAAACACCGTGACAGTAATGGTCGGGAAAGCCCACCTCTGTTAATGTACCACCAAAAAGAATATACAACGCTATATATACACTGTCAGAGTACACAGAATTGAAAGTACATTAAAACAAAATGTAACTACTTCCCTTTACTAAAAGAAACATCACTTGAGCTGTATTCAGAGGAAAATACCTGAATAAAAACTCTTCAATGTCTTTATTTCAATAAGACGTTTCTACTTTAATCCTTGGCTTTCCTTAGCTCAGTGCTATTGCAGTATTTAAATAATACATCTACTATGTAAATGTATTACAGCTGCATAAATACTTAAAATGAACATTGGAAGGCAGGGTCTAAAATAGAGACAGAATCTCACAGGATTCCAAATTTAATTAATTTTTATTTAATGTATGTAGGGACAGAAAATGCTCAGATTTTCTGTCATAGGTGCAAAAATAAATAAACTGGTGTAAATTTTATTAAAATCATTGCAAGAAAAGAAAAATTAAAATCAAGATAATCTTTATGTTCTGTGAGGCTGGCAAAGTCAACTAAAACCATCCAGTATTGGTGAAGGTAAAGAAATAGAAACCTCTGCATAAAAACTGGTCCCCCAAAATAGGTTGGGCATTAGGCAGGCTATTGAAATTGTTTCAAGTATGCCTTATCTTTTGTCCCATCAATTACACTTTAAGAAAACAAAATAAGAAGATAACTAGGCAAAGTGTACATACAATATATTTATGTACAAGGATTAAGTATTACTTATAAAATTTATAATAGCATATAGCAAAAAAATTCAATTTCTCTCTGTGGAGCATCAGAAAAAGTGTTTTAAAGTATGGTCATATCTGGAATACTAAACAGCTGTTAGAAAATGAACTAAGACAGCATCAGGGCCCCAGGGAGAGTGGCTAGCCACTGGGAGGAATCCTGGATTCTAAGGATAAAGCTGCAATTGCTGAAGCTTCCAGGCAGAAAAGAACAATTTACTGGCAATCGGAAGGAACAATCAGATTGTCATCGGACTTCCTCCAAAGACCACCACCTAACATTACCTCACTGCCACAGATCAGCAACTCCAATTAACTGCTAAACTGACTTGGTTTCTTTGCTGTCTGTATAGCTCAGTTGGTAAAGAATTTGCCTGCAATGCAGGAGACCCCACTTCAATTCCTGGGTCAGGAAGATCCACTGGAAAAGGGACAGGCTACCCACTCCAGTATTCTTGGGCTTCCCTTGTGGCTCAGCTGGTAAAGAATCTGCCTGCAATGCAGAAGAAATGGGTTGGGAAGATCCGCTGGAGAAGGGAAAGGCTACCCACTCCAGTATTCTGACCTGGAGAATTCCATGAACTATATAGTCCATGGAGCCGCAAAGAGTCAAACACGACTGAGCGACTTTTACTCACTTCACTAACCAACTGCCAAGCCACAGATTCACTGAGTTAAGATTAAACCACCAAGTATTTTGGTACTACTTTATATTTCTAATGCTGCTAATAGTAGCTAACCTGATGTTAGTACTATTCTTGCTATGTGCCAGGTTCCATTCAAAGCTCTCAGCATTTTTAATTATATTTACTCACTTAAACCTCATAAGGACCACAGATGAACAGACACCATTATTCCTGTTTTATACTGGATTGGCTGAAAAGACCATTTAAGTTCTTCCATAGCATCTTGCAGAAAACCCAAACGAACTTTCTGGCCAACCCAACAGATAAGAAATCTCAGATAGAGCGTCTTGTCTTCGCCAGGAAGGAGCAGAGCCAAGATTCACATCAACAGGTCAATTACGCAACCCACCCTCCTGACCTCTGCATTTATCCTGCCACTAAACAGGTAAGATTCCGACTTAAGGAAGTAAGCACCTCTGTGCAATAAAACACACAGCAAGGTTCAACCACTCTGGGTTCCCTTATCCATTTAATGCTTTAAATTACCACACAACAGACTCTCTCTCCTTACTTATGCTGTATCTCATTTTTGGACATCTGCTTCATCACAGAACAAATGAAGGGTGAGTCTTCAGTGTGACCGGAAAGCTTGCTCACTCAAGATGTCCTCTCTACAGCTAAGACTGCCACCCAGTGGGCTAAACAAACAACCTCATCAGCACAAAACAAAACATTTTGAGAAATAAAATACAGACGAAGAGACAGACGGACAGTGAGAAAGACAGATGTTAAAATATGCACTGCTTTTCAACAGATCTTCACTGGAAACACATAATGTATATCAATAACAGAAAACCTCAGTTTTTAAAATTAAGTGATTTAGGCAACACCAACACTTTCAACTAATGGGCATCTTACCCCTGAGATTCCTGTGGCGGCTGTGACCCCCCGGGTCTCTACAACACTGTATGAACACCACAATGACATGCGGTGTGACATGCTGCACCGTATGTGTTCCCGTGTCATTCTTTCTGCCTGGGCTCAAGGACAGAAATCTTATTCACTTTGCTATCTCTGCTATCACTGAATATGCTGAAGAACGCATGGAAAGAAGCTTGAAGACAACACATTGTAGCATTTCTGTTTTATAAGTGTAAACTATACCTTTAATATAACTCAACCTGGGCAAGTCCACTCCCCAGGGAACCGCTGGTAAAGTCTGGATACATTTTTGGGACTCACACTGTGGGGGAAAGTCTGCTATGGGCACTGAGAGCGGCCTGGGATGCTGCTAAGCATCCCACAAAGCACTGTGACAGCCGTGACCCCCAAAAAGTGTGCAGCTCCAAATGTCAACACTGCTAAGGATGAAAAATCCTGCTTCCTTCCAACCATCTTTAGTAAAAAGTATACAGATTAATGATAAATATAAATTTATAATAAACTGATAATACCACTAATAACTAATAAAAGATGATACCACTCTTACAGCAGAAAGCAAAGAGGAACTAAAGAGCTTCTTAACGAGGGTGAAAGAGGAGTATGAAAAAGTCAGCTTAAAACTCATTAAAAAAAACTAAGATCATGGCATCCTGATCATGGCACACTTCATGGCAAATAGAAGGGGAAAAGGTGGAAGCAGTGACAGATTTCCTCTTCTTGGACTCTAAAATTACTGTGGATGGTGACTGCAGCCATGAAATTAGAAGATTACTGCTTCTTGACAGCAAAGCTATGACAAACAAAAGCTATGACAGTGTGTTAAAAAGCAAAGAGATCTCTTTGCCAACAAAGGTCCACACAGTCAAGGCCTACGGTTTTTCCAGTAGTCATGTACAGAAGTCAGAGCTGGACAGTAAAGAAAGCAGAGCACTGAAGAACTAATGCTTTCAAACTGTGGTGCTGGAGAAGACTCTTGAGAGTCCCTTGGACAGCAAGATCAAACCAGTCAATCTTAAAGGAAATCATCCTTGAACACTCTTTGGAAGGACTGAGCTGAAGCTCCAACACTTTCAGCCACCTGATTCTAACAGTTGACTCATTGGACAAGATCTTGATGCTGGGAAAGACTGAAGGCAGAAGGAGAAGGTGACAGAGGATGAGACAGTTAGATGACATCACTGATTCAACAGACATGAACTTGGACAAACTCAGAGATGGTGAGGGACAGGAAAGCCTGGCGTGCTGCAGTCCATGGGACTGCGAAGAGCTGGGCACCACTTGGCGACTGAACAACAAAATAAAAAACTGAGCTAGAACCCAACCCCGGTTTACATATATAAAGTATTTCTTACATTGGTTAAGTACACACTTGATTTTCTAGGAATGTACAGTGCATATGTATATGAATATACTATGATTAACCTTTGTATATCACAGAGAAGTTATTACTTTGAGAAATTTACCAAGAATTTTTATCACTTCAGGAAAATACCAATTATGAATGGTATTTTCATAAACGAATGAATCACACATTTATTGAATCAAATAAATCATACATTAGTTCACTTGTAGCTATAACATTCAGTCGCTCAGTCGTGTGCGACTCTTTGCGACCCCATGAATCACAGCACGCCAGGCCTCACTGTCCATCACCAACTCCTGGAGTTCACCCAAACTCATGTCCATTGAGTCGGTGATGTCATCCAGCCATCTCATTCTCTGTCGTCCCCTTCTCTTCCCGCCCCCAATCCTTCCCAGCATCAGAGTCTTTTCCAGTGAGTCAACTCATCACATGAAGTGGCCAAAGTATTGGAGTTTCAGCTTTAGCATCAGTCCTTCCAATTAACACCCAGGACTGATCTCCTTTAGGATGGACTGATTGGATCTCCTTGCAGTCCAAGGGACTCTCAAGAGTCCTCTCCAGCACCACAGTTCAAAAGCATCAATTCTTCGGCGATCAGCTTTCTTCACAGTCCAACTCTCACATCCATACATGACCACGGGAAAAACCATAGCCTTGACTAGATAGACCTTAGTTGGCAAAGTAATGTCTCTGCTTTTTAATATACTATCTAGGTTGGTCATAACTTTCCTTCCAAGAAGTAAGCGTCTTTTAATTTCATGGCTGCAATCAGCATCCGCAGTGATTTTGGAGCCCAAAAAAATTAAGTCAGCCACTGTTTCCACAGTTTCCCCATCTATTTCCCATGAAGTGATGGGACCAGATGCCATGATCTTTGTTTTCTGAATGTTCAGCTTCAAGCCAACCTTTTCACTCTCCTCTTTCACTTTCATCAAGACGCTTTTTAGTTCCTCTTCACTTTCTGCCATAAGGGTGGTGTCATCTGCATATCTGAGGTTATTGATATTTCTCCCGGCAATCTTGATTCCAGCTTGTGCTTATTCCAGCCCAGCGTTCCTCATGATGTACTCTGCATATAATTCTACATAAAAATGTAAACAACTACTTCATTTATATTCTAGTCTGTATAAAAAACAGTCCACTGAATCTGATTAAATAATTAAAAACCACCAGGTTAACAAAAAAAATCAGTCATTCCTCCAGTGTTTGCTGTTTTCTACCTGAAAGACCTCTCCCTGCACAACTGCACACATGGGCGCTGTCCTAACACTTCACCAAGCTGGCTCCAGCTCATTCTTCATCTTTTTTTCCCACAGTGGTCTTTTCTGAGCTCCACCCTTCCTATTATTTTACTAGCTCAGCACACACCTCATTTAATTCCTTCCTAGCATTTGATACACTCGGCAATCACTTTTTGTTTTGTGTGATATCACCTATTTTCCCATTCAGAATATAAGTAAGCTCCACGAAGGCTAGAACTATCCTATGTTGTTCACCACTGTACCCCCTACATTAGCAAAATGACCAAAGAATGCAATAGGAAATAAATATTTGTTGAAAAATGGGTTCATGAATAAATGATAACAGAACTCTCACAATATATCACAATATATAACTAAAGAGTAAAAAGAGAATGAAGTTGATAAACTGATACCAAGAATAAGCAAACTACTTAAAGATGTAAGGAGAAATACAATTTCCAAATAAATGAGGATACATCAGATATCAAAAATGGTAAATACAAAATGACACTCACAACTGGTTCAGAAAGTTAAGACTAATATATACCATCTACAAAGAAAGTATCTAAAACAAAAGAACAAGGTACAAAGTAAGAGAATAGGCAAAACTACCTCAAAATTTTCTTTAAAAGGCAACAGATTAGACATAACAGGATATAAAGCTAGAGTTCAAGTAAAATAACATCAAATATGACCAAGAGGGATAACTGAATAATAATTATGATACAATCCTTCAACTATGACTGTCAAGAACATTTATAAACTGAAAATTGCAGGAAAACATATAAAGCAGTAACTATTGGAAGTACTGGCTAAATTAACAAAAAATATAAAAGCAACAGGAAATGTTAACATTTGTTCAGACACTTCTCAAATCAAGATGTCCAACAATCAGTATGTAAAGGATGATCAGATATTTTCAAACGAAAACACAACAGCAACAAAAGTTAAACAGATAAACCAACAGTTAAAACAAAGAAATAAGGGAGAAAGCCCAAACACAAAAAGTTAGCAATAACAAGGGAAAATAACAGGCAATAAACAATTCCTAGGGCTAAACACAGAGAAGGCAATGGCAAGCCACTCCAGTACTCTTGCCTAGAAAATCCCATGGACGGAGGAACCTAGTAGGCTGCAGTCCATGGGGTCGCTAAGGGTTGGACACGACTGAGAGACTTCACTTTCACTTTTCACTTTCACACATTGGAGAAGGAAATGGCAACCCACTCCAGTGTTCTTGCCTGGAGAATCCCAGGGACGGGGGAGCCTGGTGGGCTTCCGTCTATGGGGTCACACAGAGTCGGACACGACTGAAGTGACTTAGCAGCAAGCAGCAGGGCTAAACACTACCAATTATATGGTATTAAATTTTAGAATTTAAAATTATTGATTTTTAAGAAAAAGACAAGTTACCAAGATTGATTCACAAGATAGAATACTTAAAGAAGGACATAATGAAAGAAGATTCTAAGAATGTCTAAAAAAGCATGCTAGATACATTGACGGGTGTATGCTTTCAAATAATCTTTAAGGAAGCCAATATTCTCCTAAAGAAAGGTAAGGAGGAAAGGCAGGGAAGGGAGGAAAAACTCTTCTTCCCTTTTCTGAATCCAGCATTATACCCATAACAAACCGTAAGAAAACACACAAAAGAAAAAAGCAAAAATCCTTAAATACATTAGTAAGAAAAGAACACACAAATACATAAACCAAACAAGTATTACTCTAGGACTAAAAGGATGGTGCAATACTGAGAAATCTAGTAATATATTTCACCAATGGCAGTAAAGATCTTAAAAGGTGCAAAAATAATTTACTGTTAATCTTCCCAATAGCTTCCTAAATTATATGCATTTCATTAATATAAAATACATATACATATCCCACTGTGTAAGGGCTGGAAGAATATTTGCTGCAGCAACATTAAATGTCTGAAAATACATCTATCAATCAGACACATCTATAAAATGAAATACTAAATAGTCACAAAACATCACAGAATACCTGCAGTACAGAGAAAATAAACTGGAACATTTTACAGAACGTATACCTAGAAATATATCTAACAAGCACATATAATCTATGTGTGGGGGGGGTGAAAATCCTTATTTTGCCTTTACAGACAAATAATGAGGTGATGCGAAGCGTTTAAGCCGGTAGAGGCCATAAAACATGGCAAATGAAAACAGGTTAACACTAGGGAGCAGAACTCTACATAAAAGGTACAAAACACAAAAAGGCTGAGCAAAGTTAAGACAACAGTATCCAGAGAAAGCATACACAAGGGACAGAAAAATCACAATCCAACAGAAGGACTAGGGTGATGGCTACTACTAAATTCTAAGTGCACTCCCTACAATTTTTCCAATGAAATACGATCAAGGAACCCTACAGTTTCAGGCTATTTTTTTCTCTTGACATAACAGAATTTTATTTAGAAACTGTTTAAAGTAGGAAAAAAACCTGTCAAGAAGGAGCAGGTGGAAAATGGGTTCCCAATAAAATGGAATTCTAGGGCAACGAAAGTCTAAAAGGTCACAAGAGAAACAGTATCACCATTATTTGAATAATGGCCAGTTGCTTGCATTTTCTGGCACTGCTGGATCACTAAATCTGGATTTTCCTCTGAATTCCACAGAGAGCATGCACTACGCAACAATTTTATCATAAAACACCTGCTTGCTACACACATGTCATGACAGGCTACCACCAGAAACAATACAAACACATTCAGGCTATTCTTACAGAATGACTGCAATCTCTCTCCTATCAAACACTTGCTGTGCTTATTAGTTGCTCAGTTGTGTCCCCACCCTTTGCGACCCATGGACTGTAGCCCGCCAGGCTCCTCGGTCCATGGGGATTCTCCAGGCAAGAATACTGGAGTGGGTTGCCATGCCCTCCTCCAGGGAATCTTACCGACCCAGGGTTCAAGCCCAGGTCTCTCTCGCATTGCAGGTGAATTCTTCACCATCTGAGCCATGAGGGAAGCTCAAGAATACAAGAGTGGGTAGCCTTACCCTTCTCCAGTGGATTTTCCTGACCCAGGAATCGAACCAGGGTCTCCTTCAATGCAGGTGGATTCTTTACCAGCTGAGCTGCCAGGGAAGCCCCCAAATCAAACACTTGCTTCAATTTAGACATCTACTTCCAGATACGCTACATGATGCTGCCATCTAGAGAGCAGAATTAATACTACATGTTCTGAGAAAGTTCATGTTGTTGAAAGTTGCCTGTGGTCAAACAGGAGATAGCAAGAGAGAACACGGACATTTTAGGAATCAGTGAACTAAAATGGGCAGGAAGGGGCAGATTTAATTCAGATGACCATTATATCTACTACTGTGGACAAGAATCCCTTAGAAGGAATGGTGTAGCCCTCACAGTCAACAAAAGAATCCGAAACACAGTACTTGGTTACAATCTCAAAAATGACAGAATAATCTCGGTTCGTCTTGAAGGCAAACCATTCAATATCACAGTAATCCAAGTCTACACCCCAAGCACTAATGCCGAAAAAGATGAAGCTGAACGATTCTATAAAGACCTACAAGACCTCCTAGAACTAATGGCAAAAAGGATATCCTTTTGATCATGAGACTGGAATGCAAAAGTAGGAAGTCAAGAGAATACCTGGAGTAACAAACAAGTTTGGCCTTGGAGTCCAAAATAAAGCAGGGCAAACGCTAACAGAGCTTTGCTAATAGAGAGGACTGCTGTGGACATCACCAGATAGTACTGAAATCAGACAGATTATATACATTCTTTGCAGCCGAAGATGGAGAAGATCTATACAGTCAGCAAAACAAGAGCTTACTGTGGCTCAGATCACCAGTTCCTTATCGTAAAATTCAGGCTCAAATTGAAGAAAGTAGAGAAAAACATTAGGCCATTCAGGTATGCCCTAAATCAAATTCCTTATGATTATACAGTAGAGGGGACAAACAGATTCAAGGGACTAGATATGGAAGACAGTGTCTGAAGAACTATGGACGGAGGTTCATAATACTGTATAGGAAGGAGGTGGTGACCAAATCTATCGATAAGAAAAAGAAATGCAAGAAGGCAAAGTGGTTGAAGAAGCATTATAAATACCTGAGAAAGGGAGAGAAGCAAACGGCAAAGGAGAAAGGGAAAGATATACCCAAATGAATGCAGAGTCCCAGAGTAAAACAAGGAAAAGCTTCTTAAGTGAACAATGCAAAAAAGTAGAGAAAAACAACAGAATGGAAAAGATTAGAGATCTCTTTTAGAAAACTGGAGATACCAAGGCAACATTTCATGCAAAGATGGGTACAAAAAAGGACAGAAATGGTATGGACGTAACAGAAGCAGAAGAGATTAAGAAGAGGTGGCAAGAATACACAAAGGAACTACACAAAAAAGCTCTTAATGACCCAGATAACCACAATAGTGTGATCATTCACCTAGAGCCAGACATCCTGGAGTGTGAAGTCAAGTGGGCCTTAGGAAGCATTGCTATGAACAAAGCTAGTGGAGGTGATGGAATTCCAGCTGAGCTATTTCAAATCCTAAAAGATGGTGCTATTAAACTGCTGCACTCAATATGCCACCAAATTTGGGAAACTCAGAGGCCACAAGACTGGGAAAGTTAAGTTTTCATTTCAACTCCAAAAAAAAGCAATGCCAAAGAATGCTCAAATTACTGCACAACTGCACTCATTTCACATGCTAGCAAGATTATGCTCAGAATCTTTCAAAGTAGGCTTCAGCAATACGTGAACCAAGAACAAGATATATAAGCTGGATTTAGAAAAGGCAGAGGAACCACAGATCAAATGGCCAACATACGCTTGATCATTGAATAAGCAAAGGAAATTTTTTAAAAATCTTCTGCTTCATTGACTATGCTAAAGCCTTTGACTGCGTGGATCACAACAAACTGGAATACTCTTGAAGAGATGGGACTACCACACCACCTTATCTGTCTCCTAAGAAACCTGTATGCAGGACAAGAAGCAACAGTTAGAACTGGACATGGAACAATGGACTGGTTCAAAATTGGGAAATGAGTACATCAAGGTTGTGTACTGTCACCCTGCTTGCTTAACTTATACGCAGAGTACATCATATGAAATGCTGGGCCGGATGACTTACAAGATGGAATCAAGACTGCCAGGAGAAATATCAACAACCTCAGATATGCAGATATCACTCTAGTGGCAGAAAGCGAAGAGGAACTAAAGAACCTCTTGATGAAGGTCAAAGACGAGAGTGAAAAAGCTGGCTTAAAATTCAACATTCAAAAAACAAAAGATTATGGCATACAGTCTCATCACTTCATGGCAAATAGATGGGGAAAAAGTGGAAACAGCGTCAGATTTCATTTTCTTGGGCTCTAAAATCACTGCCAAAGGAACTGAAGCCACAAAATTAAAAGACGCTTGCTTCTTGGGAAAAAACCTATGAAAACTCTAGACAGTGTATTAAAAAACAGAGACATCACTTTGCAGACAAAGGTCCGTATAGTAAAAGCTATGGTTTTTCCAGTTGTCATGTATGGATGTGAGAGTTGGACAATGAAGAAAGCTGAGTGCCAAAGAATTGATGCTTTTGAACTGTGTTGTTGGAGAAGCCTGTTGAGAGTCCCTTAGACTGCAAGGAGATCTAACCAGTCCATCCTAAAGGAGATCAGTCCTGAATATTCACTGGAAGGACTGATGCTGAAGCTCCAAAACTCTGGCCACCTGATGCAAAGAAGCAACTCACTGGAAAAGACCTTGATGCTAGGAGCAAGAGGAGAAGCGGGCAACAGAGGATGAGATGGCTGAATGGCATCACTGACTCAACGGACATGAGTTTCAGCAAACTCAAGGAGGTAGTGAAGGACAGGGAAGCCTGGCATGCTGCTGTTCATGGGGTGGCAGAGAGTCGGACACGACACAGTGACTGATGGACAACAACAAGTCATTAGACAATATTTCAAGTTAAATATAAAGAACAGTATAAACATATTATGTAGCAATATGGGAAAAACCACCAGAAGAAACTGAAGTAAAACCAGTTCAGTTCAGTTGCTCAGTCGTGTCCGACTCTCCGCGACCCCATGAATCACAGCACGCTAGGCCTCCCTATCCATCACCAACTCCCGGAGTTCACTCAAACTCATGTCCACAGAGTCAGTGATGCCATCCAGCCATCTCATTCTCTGTCGTCCCCTTCTCCTCCCGCCCCCAACATTTCCCAGCATCAGAATCTTTTCCAGTGAGTCAACTCGTCACATGAGGTGGCCAAAGTATTGGAGTTTCAGCTTTAGCATCAGTCCTTCCAATGGACACCCAGGATTAATCTCCTTTAGAATGGACTGGTTGGATCTCCCTGCAGTACAAGGGACTCTCAAGAGTCTTCTCCAACACCACAGTTCAAAAGCATCAATTCTTTGGCGATCAGCTTTCTTCACAGTCCAACTCTCACATCCAGTTAAGTTACCTGCCATTAAAGAAAGGGACTGGAACCAGAGAATGGACTTTTTACTGTATCTTTCTTACTATTTGAAAATGTGATACTACTGGTAAGTTTAAGAATATGAAAATTTTTTTTCAAATGGATTAATTATGCTTAAGGAATCAGCTGAACTCAGAAGGACTTAAAGATCAAGTCCATTTTTATGGTTTTAAATAGGAAGAACTCAATCTGACAATTATAAAAGTTTACATAACAGTAAAACTCCAAGTGAAAGAGACAGAGGCGAAACAAACTGCTCAGCTCAATCTTTCTTAAATGAGCACCTATCACTATAATATACAGGAGTTGACCACTACCCTGTTTACATACAGAAAGCTTATTCAGAGAAATGGCATTACAGAAAAGCCGTAGTACTTTGCAAATTTTCACTTAATTAACAAACATTAATAGAGAACCTACTGTATACAAGGCACTCTTGATGAGGATTCTCACGAAAATATATCACTCTATTTCCTACAAAAAAAATCAAAGTCGGGGATTCCCTGGTCCAGTGGTAAAGAATCCGCTTTGCAATGCAAGGGACCCCAGTTCAATCTTTGGTCAGGGAAGAAAGACCCCAAATGCCTTGGGACATTTGAGCCCATGCGCCACACCTACTGAGCCTGCTCTCTGGAACCTGTCAGCTGCAATGACTGAGCCCACGTGCCCTAGACCTCACGCTCCACGACAAGAGAAGCCACCGTAATAAGAAGCCCTCACATGGCAACTCAGAGAGTAGCCCCCACTCGCCACAACTAGAAGAAGCCCACGCATAGCAACAAGGATGCAGCAGAGTCAAAAATAAATAAATTTGTAAAAATCATGGTCATCTAAGTGACTTTCTGTTCTGTTCTGTTCAGTCGCTCAGTCGTGTCCGACTCTTTGCGACCCCGTGGACTGTAGCCTACCAGGCTTCTCCGTCCACGGGATTCTCCAGGCAAGAATACTGGAGTGGGTTACCATTTTCTTCTCCAAAGTGACTTCAGGTTGATGAAATTACAGCACCATAGACTGAGCATCCACAGACAGATAACACGCAAAAGAGAAACCTGGAGTTACTATACAAACTACAAGTTACAGTCAAGACAGGGCTCTCCCGGAACAAGATCTGTAAATGCATTTCTTTTACAAAGTTATTTGTTCAATAGAATCTCCTTTATTTAATGTCATAAAAAGAGTCCATATGATACCAAACTGGGACAGCAATAGTTTCACTGCTTAGAGTCTATACCTCTACTGCACTCTGTGTCTTTCTATATTGCTAAAATATTTTGCTGGAGTTGGAATTACTTTTGAAATTTTAGAATTAAAATGTTCCATTTTTCTTGCCATTTAATAAAACTTCAAAGTTAATACAAATTTAGAGTAAAAGATATTTGCTTAAATGGGAATATCTACTTGTCTAGAAATTTCTCAAAACTAAACTCTTTAACTTCTATTTTACATGAAAATATTGATGAAATATTTGAAACTAAAATCCAAAACGTAAGTATCACGCATTTAGAAGACAGTATAGGGCTTATTAGCATCCAACTCTACAACTGCCAGAAAGAAAAACATTAATCTCCTTTCTTATCCAACTGGATAACCAAAAATTCATAAGTTATTTAAGAAAATATCGGTCTCCACAGAAAGTACTTTTTTTTTCCCATCATGGATCAAGCTTTCATACCAAGATATGAAGTAGTATTTGTAAAACAGAAATAAACTCCTGTTTGGTACAACTGAAGTGTGAGAACAAGAAATTACTGTTATACTACAACTATAAGTACAATTAACCTAAAATCTTTCAAATTACATATTTCAAATTGTATTGCGAGAAATACATTAGACACATAAAGTTGTTAGCTCTAAGAGATGATAATGCTACAAAAGCAGTATATACCATTTAAGTTATAATTGTCGATAAACAGTATGAATTCTATCATCCTAAATTTGTAACATGTCTGCAAATTAAAGAAAGTATCTAGAAAGGAAGGCTCACCTTCATCCACAGAAAACTGACAGCTCTTATCATTGAAGAAAAGAATTTTCTTCTTATCAGGACGGTTTACAAATAGTATCTGGTCCCCTAAAGCCTTAAAGATAAAGAAAAAATTTTCAGTTAACTGCAAATTACATCACTCAAGATTTTTTTTTTTAAACAACAAAGGATTTCCAGTTTCTTTAACTCTCAGCATACCATTAGGGTCCACTAGACCAAATTTTAACTCTAAAATTTCCTTCTTGAGCAGTTCAACTTTTAAGGATTGATATTTTGAAACTTTGAGAGATCCTTCACAGTACAAAAAGAAGAAAAACTGTTTTAAATATTAGAACAAAAGTCAATCCATGTGACAAGTACAACTTGGTCTAGTGGGCTCTTATTAATCTGTGGGGGAAAAGACCATGGATCTCAATGTTCTTACGTGTCCTTGAAATATTTTGTTACTTACTCATCATTATCCATCAATTATTTCCAGTCATGCTTTGAAAAGCTAGAACAGTAAGATAATGGAAGAATGATTAAATCATATAAACTGTGACTATGAGATAAATAGCCATCCTTCAGTTTTCTTACTGCACTGCCCAAAATACTGCATCATCTTTACAGAAAAAAATAAAGGACTTGAGTAGTTTTTGTTGTATTCTAGCTTTGATTGAACACAACTAACAATTAGATTTTTCACTCACTACTCTAGCAAGGACAAGAAAATTGACATATTTCATTATTATTAATTATGAGAACAAGAATGCAAAAGGTCTGATAATACTCTGGACTATAATGATGATGGTAAAATTCATCACAGAAATAAAGTCTCAAACTATGAGTCTTTAGATGATAACATCACAGATGAGTTATCTCAACCTCAGGCATCAACAAGGGCTTCCCTTGTGGCGCTGACAGTAAAAAAATCTGTCTGCAATTCGGGAGACCTGGGTTTGATCCCTGGGTCAGGAAGATACCTTGGAGAAAGGAATGGCTATCCACTCCAGTATTCTTGCCTGGAGAATTCCATGGACAGAGCAGTCTGGCGGGCCACAGTCCATGGGGTTGCAGAGAGTCAGGCATGACTGAGCAACTAACACTTTAGGCATCAATGTGTGAACCACACGCACTTAACAGCTACGTAAAGAACATTCCATCCAAAGGCAACGGAAAGAATATGTACTACTCTCAAGTGCCCACGAGACATTCTCCAGGATAGTTAATACGATAAGGCACAAAACAAGCCTTAACAAGTCACATCAAGCACCTTTTCTGAGCACAGTGGCATACAAAACTAAAACTCAATTACAAGAAGAAAGCTGGAGGACTCACAAATAACAACAGAATAAGTCCACTACATATGAACAAGTTCTGTTCTGAGAGTGCATTCTTAAGTCCAATTTGTTTGTTAAGTCCAACAAAGCGAGATAGCCTAGATACCCAACTAACACAACAGGTTATACAGTATTGTGCCATAAGAGGTTTATAATACTTTTCATACAGATAATACATAGAAAACGAACAACAAACAAAGCATTTGTAACCTCACAGTACAGTTTGATGAAAGGTACCGTGTAGAGGACAACAGCTGGCACACCAGGGCTGGCATCAAGTGAACAGGCAAGGAGAGCCACTGACTGGCGGAGACAGAGGAGGGAGGAGGGAGGAGGGAGCAGGGCTGAGCACTGGCAGCAACCGGAAATGGACGACAAGCTACCATTTCACCAGTGCCCTATGTGACTGGACGTGGAAGTACACATCTGCCTCTTTGAAAGTTTACTACTTGAAAGTTGGAGGGGACTTACTGTACGCTGCTAATTGCTGGGTCAAAGAAGAAATTTTAAGAACACCTTGAAAAAATGAAAATGGAAATACAATGTACCAAAACTTATGAGAGGTTAAAAAAATAGCAGTTCTAAGAGGAAATTCAGTTATAAATGCCTACATTAAAAAAGCAGAAAAATCTCAAAAAAAACTAAACTTACACCTCAAGGACCTAGAAAAAGAACAAATGAAGCCCAAAGTTAGTGGAAGGAAGGAACTGACAAAGATTAGAGTGCAAAACTGACAAAACTTTAGCTTAACTAACCAAGAAAAAAAGGCAAGAAGATGCAAATATATTAAATCAGAAATGAGATTCATGTTGACGTATGGCAGAAACCAACACAATATTGTAAAGCAATTATCCTCCAATTAAAAATAGATGTTTAAAATTGGAAATGAAATGGGTGTTACAACAAATATTACACAATACAAAAAATCATGAGAGACTAGTATGATACATATTGTCAAAATTGGAAAACCTAGAGGAAATGAATAAATTTCTACAAACGTATAAACTATCAAGACTGAACCATAAAGAAATAGGAATTCTGAACAGATCAATAATTAATAGACAGAATAAGTGATCAAAAATCTCCCATCAAAAGTTCAGAACAACTGCACTAGTGAATTCTACCAAACATTCAAAGAAGAGTATCAGTCCTTCTCAAACTCTCCCAAAAACCTGAAGCAATGCATCAAATTAATTCTGTGAGGCCAGCACTACCCTGAAACCAAAACAAGACAAATATGCAACAAGAAAAGAAAACTGCAGGCCAACATCCCTGATGAACACATGCAAAAATCAATAAAATACTAACACACCAGATTCAACAATACATTAGAACAATCACACACCACAATCAAGTGGATTTACTCCAATACAAGGATGGCTCAGTATCTGCAAATCAATCATGATACAGCACATTAATAAAATGAAAGATAAAAGTCACGTGCTCATCTCAGCAGATGCAGAAAAAGCATTTGGCAAAATTCAAAATACACTGACCATAATGCTCCACAATATGGATACCAAGGTAACATATCTCAACACAACAAAGGCCATATATGACAAGCCCACAGTTTACATCAACATCAACAGTTTAAAGCTGAAAGCACTGCCTCTAAATCAGGAGCTGGACAAGGATACCTACTCTTGCCACTTTTATTCAGAGTCCTGTGAAGTCCTAACCAGAGCAGTCAGACAAGGAAAAGAAACAAAAGGCATACAAGTGGGAAACAAGTAAAATATCACTTTTTGCAGACTATATTTTATATATCTCCCTAAAGACTTCACCAAAAAGCTAGTAGAATAATGAATTCAAAAGCTGCACAATACAAAGCCAATACACAAAAAATCTGAGTTTCTATAAATTAACAACCATCAGAAAGAAATTAACAATCCCACTTAACAACGGCATCAAAAAGAATAAGGTACTTAGAAATAAATTTCACCAAGATGAATAAACGCTACACTGAAAAATATAAGACAATGATGAAAGAAACTGAAGACAACTCAAAAAATGGAGATATCCTGTGCTCATGAACTGGAAGAGTTAATACTGGTAAAATATCTATTACCACCCAAAGGAACATAAAGATTCAATGAAATCCTTATCAAAATTTCAATGGAATTTTTCACAAAACTAGAACAGTGCTAAAATTTACTTGGAATCATGAAAGATCCTATCAAGCCAAAGCAATCTTGAGAAAGAACAAATCTGGAGGCATCAAACTCCCAATTTTACAAAGGAAAATTACTGAAACAGTATGGCACTGACATAAAAACAAACATGCAGATCAATGGGGCAGAACAGAGAATCCAGAAATAAACCTACGCATCTATGGTGAATTAATTTATGACAAAAGTGCTAAGACTAGACAACAAGGAAAGGACAGTCTCTTCAATAAATGGTTCTGTGAAAAAGGGGCAGCCACACTTAAACGAATGAAACTGGACCACTACCTTATACCATATGCAAACCTTATTTTAAAATGGATTAAAGACCTGAATGCAAGACTTGAAACCCTAAGAATCATGGAAGAAAAAGTAAGCCCTGTGACATTCATTTTGGCAATTTTTCAGATTCAACATTAAAAGCAAAGGCAACAAAAGCAAAAATCAACAAGTGAGACATCATACTCAAAAGTTTCTGCACAGCAAAAGAAACATCAACAAAATGAAAAGGCAACCTAATCAATGGAAGAAAATATTTGCAGATCATACATCTGATAAGGTGTTAATACCCAAAATACATAAACTCATGGAACTCAACAGCAAAAAAAAAAAAAAAAACATTCAATTAGGAAATGGGCAGAGGATTTGAATAAACATTTTTCCAAACAAGACACACAGGTGGTCAAGAGGTACATGCAAAGATGCTTAACATTACTAATCAAATGCAAATCAAAACCTCAAGACTATCACCTCATGCCTGCCAAACTGGCTATTATCAAAAAGACAAAATAATGAGTCTTAGAGAAGATACGGAGAAAAGGGAACCCTTGCGTCTTGTTTGTGGGAATTGTAAGCTGGGGTAGCCACCATGGAAAACAGTACGGGGTTCCTCAAAAAATTAAAAATAAAACTACCAGATAATTCAGCAATGCTAATTCTGAGTATTTTTATCCAAAGAAAGTGAAAATACTAACTTAAAAAGATACATGCACCACCTTGTTCAGTGCAGCACTGTTTACAATAGACAAGACAGGGAAACAACCTACGTGCCCACCGCGGTATGAATGGATAAAGCAAATGTGTTATATAGAAACAGTGGACCCCAAGGGCATTATGCTAAGTCAAGCAGGTCAGAATAAGAAAGACAAAATACTGCATGAACTCACTTATGTGCGGAACCTCAAAAAAAGAAAGCTTACAGATACAGACAACAGATTGGTTGCGTGAAACAAGGGATAAGGGGGTGGGCAAAGTGCAAGCAGGGGATCAAAAGGTACAAACTTCCAGTTACCAAGTCAGTCAGTCATGGGGACGTACTACACATTACGATGACTACAGTTAATAATACTGTACTGCATATCTTAAAAGTTCTTGTCACAAAATAAATTTTTTGATAACTATGTATGGTGACAAATTTAACCAGACTTACTTATGATCACTTTTAAATTAAGATTAAAAACAATCTTCAACTGAAAAAAAAAAAAAAAAAAACACCCTGAGTAGCTGATTCAATATACCATCTTAAAATTTAAAATCCTATCACTACTGCAGAATGGCCTATTTAAAATCATACTGGTTTCATTATTTCATTTCATCATTAATCTCCAGGACACACTACTTAGAGAAGAATAATCTGGAGCGATCACTGCTTTCTCTCATTCTCTTCTCTTGTTGCTTTCACACACTCCTTTTTGTTCCTTGCTAGCATTATACTGTACATTTCTTCAAAGCACTGCATGGTCAACAAAATGACAGTAATAGTTATCTTCTATCTCTGCCAAGAACTGAAGAAAAGGAAACAACACAGAAGGGATTTAACTTAATTAGGACAAATTTCTCCCTTGAGAAATTACTTAGGATAGAACACATCTTCACATTTTTTAAGTGTGGGGGTTTTTTAAAACTTCGGTTTCTAACAATGTAGAAATAACCCTGCCTGAAAATGACAGACTGTCCACTTTTCATGACCCCTTCAATTCCTTAAGGAAAAGAACCACTAAAAACAGGATGTCAAAGTGACTTTATATCACAAAATTATTTAAATTAGAATAAGCAATTGTAAGTTTACATCACTGTTCTACTTTAGAATGTAATGAAAAGCCTACTGAAGACTAACAATACTGACGCCTATCAAAATGGAGGAAAAGAATGGAGCAGGAAATGCACCTAGAACTCCCAACTAGTAAGCTACGATTCAATATTTCTACCTTTCAACATGCTATAAAAGTGCAATTTATCAACTTCAGTCACACATTATTTGCAACATTTGTGTTAATCGGATTAAGTTTAGACACAAGTTGAAATCTCAAAAGGGTTCTTCATGTGGTAATGGCCAAGCAGCTCCTAAGGGACCAGACCACTTGAAGACAACTACCCTAATCTCTGGACAAGGCATTTTAAAAAGAAGCATCCCCCCCCAAATAAAAAAACACCAATTCCCTGCCAGTCCAGCAGTTAGAGATTCCGCACTCTCAGTGTGAGGGCCCGGGTTTAATCCCTGGTTGGGGAACTAAGATCCCATAAGCTGTGTGATATGGCCCCAAAAAGGAAAAAAGAGCTAAATGAACAAAACAGGTATGTCGTATGGTACCTATCACAGAGAAGAGAAAGTCTGAAGTTTGAGTCTAATCAAGACATATGCCCACTTAAAAACAAAATAAACAAGAACACTCTTTTGAGGACTATACTGGAATCCTGAGTCATGTAATTCACAATGTTCAAAATTCAATAGAAACTAGGTATCTAAAGAAACAGGAAAACAAGAGCTATACTCAAAAAACAAAGTCTCAGTGCAGACCATCCCCCATATGAGCCAGCTCTTGAAATTAGAAGATTTCAAAGCACTTTTTCAGAGCAGCAACAGAAATTATTCACAAGGGTGTAATGGAAAATATGCTTGTGATGAACAGAAAAAATAACAGAGTATCTCAGCAAAGAAACAGAAACAATTTCATTCAGAAAGAATGAAAAGTCTGGAACTGAAAATACAATTTATAAAATAAAGAATTCACCAACTGGGAGCAGAAGGATGTACGCTCACCTCCTCCTGCGAGAACACCAAAATCTCAACTAGCTGTTGAGTAAGCATTGACAGAAGGACGCTGGAAACTACCAAAAAAGATAGCCCACATCCAAAGACAAAGAAGCTGCAGTGAGATGGCAGGAAGGGCTCAATCACGATAAAATCAAACCCCATACCCGCCAGGTGGGTGACCCAAAAACCAGAGAACAGTAATATCAAAGTTCTCCCACTGTTGTGAAGGTCTGGAATCCCATGACAGGCTTCCCAGCCTGGGGACCCGACAAAGGGCCTGGGAATCCCCAGGGAATCTGACCCTGAAGGCCAGCGGGATTTGATTACAAGACTTGCACAGGACTGGGGGAAACGGAGACTCCGGTCTTGGAGGGCACGAACCAAACCTTGTGTATACCAAGACTCAGAGGAAAAGAGTAGTGACTCCATGGGAGACTGAACCAAAACCACCTGCCAGTGTGAGGGTCTCCTGTGGAGGTGTGGGTCGGCAGGGACTAAGCACAGGGACGGGGACATTGGAAGCAGCAGGCTGGGATGGTCCCCCTTGGTGTAAACCCTCGTGGAGCTTGCCCACAGACCTGAGTTCTGGGTTGCCTCAGGTCAAACAACTACCAGGGAAGGAATGCAACCCTACTCATCAGCAGAAAATCGGAGTAAAGCTTTACTGAGCAAGGCCCTGCCCACCAGAGTAAGAACCAGGTTTTCCCACCACCAGTCCCTCCCATCGAGAAGCTTACACAAGCCTCTTAGCCTCCTTCATCAGAGGCCAGACAGAAGCAACAAGTAGAACCACAATCCCACAGCAAGTAAAACAAAATCACATTACATCATGAAAAAGCAGAAAGGTACCTACCAGATGAAGGGACAAGATAAAAAACCCCAAAAAAACAATTAAATGGAGATGGGCAATTTTCCAGAAAAAGAATTCAGAATAATGATAGTGAAGATGACCCAAGATCTAGGGGAAACAAAGGAAAAGATGCAAGAAATGTTTACCAAAGACCTACAAGAACTAAAGAACAGACAGAGATGAATAATACCCTAGAAGGAATACACAGCAGAATAACTGAGGCAGAAGCACGGATAAATGACCTGGAAGACAGAATGGTGGAAATCACTGCCACAGAACAGAATATAGAAAAAAGAATGAAAAGAAATGAAGACAGCCTAAGACACCTCTGGGACAATGCATCAATATTTGCATTATAGTTATCCCAGAAGAAGAGAGAGAGAGAGGACCTGAGAAAATATATGAAGAGATAATGGCTGAAAACTTCGCCAACATGGGAAAGGAAATGGTCAACCAAGTCCAGGAAGCACAGGAAGGATAATCCCAAGGAGGAACACATTGAGACACATAGTGATCAAGCTGACAAAAATTAAAGACAAAGATAAAATAATGAAAGCAACAAGGGAAAAATGACAAATAACATACAAGGGAATTCCCATGAGTCTATCAGCTGATTTCTCAACAGAAGCTCTACAAGCCAGAAGGCATGGCACAACATATTTAAAGTGATGAAAGGGAAGAATCTAAAACCAAGAATACTCTACCCAGCGATATTTTCCTTCAGATTTGATGGAGCAATCAAAAGCTTTCTAAACAAGCAAAAGAGAATTCAGCACCACCTAACCAGCTTTACAACAAATACCAAAGGTAATTCTATAGGCAGGAAACACAAGAAAAAGAAAAGACCGACAAAAAAAAAGACTCAAAACAATTAAGAAAACAGTAAAGGATCATCAGTTCAGTTCAGTTCAGTTGTGTTCAACTCTTCGCGACCCCATGAATCACAGCACGCCAGGCCTCCCTGTCCATCACCAACTCCCGGAGTTCACTCAAACTCATATCCATCGAGTCGGTGATGCCATCCAGCCATCTCATTCTCTGTCGTCCCCGTCTCCTCCCACCCCCAATCCCTCCCAGCATCAGAGTCTTTTCCAGTGAGTCAACTCGTCGCATGAGGTGGCCAAAGTATTGCAGTTTCAGCTTTAGCATCAGTCCTTCCAATGAACACCCAGGATTGATCTCCTTTAGAATGGACTGGTTGGATCTCCTTGCAGTCCAAAGGACTCTCAAGAATCTGCTCCAGCACCACAGTTCAAAAGCATCAATTCTTCGGCGATCAGCTTTCTTCACAGTCCAACTCTCACATCCATACATGACCACTGGAAAAACCATAGCCTTGACTAGATGGACCTTTGTTGGCAAAGTAATGTCTCTGCTTTTTAATACACTATCTAGGTTGGTCATAACTTTCCTTCCAAGGAGTAAGCATCTTTTAATTTCATGGCTGCAATCAGCATCCGCAGTGATTCTGGAGTCCAAAAAAAGAAAGTCTGACACTGTTTCCCCATCTATTTCCCATGAAGTGATGGGACCAGATGCCATGATCTTTGTTTTCTGAATGTTGAGCTTCAAGCCAACTTTTTCACTCTCCTCTTTCACTTCCATCAAGAGGCCTTTGAGTTCCTCTTCACTTTCTGCCATAAGGGTGGTGTCCTCTGCATATCTGAAGTTACTGATATTTCTCCCGGCAATCTTGATTCCAGCTGGTGCTTCTTCCAGCCCAGCGTTCCTCATGATGTACTCTGCATAAAAGTTAAATAAGCAGGGTAACAATATACAACCTTGACGTACTCCTTTTCCTATTTGGAATCAGTCTGTTGTTCCATGTCCGGTTCTAACTATTGCTTTCTGACCTGCATACAGGTTTCTCAAGAGGCAGGTCAGGCGGGCTGTAAAGGATCACACCTATCAATAATTACCTTAAATGTAAATGGATTAAATGCACCAAGCAAAAGACACAGGCTGGCTGAGAGGATGAAAGCACGTGCTTGTCTGCACTTCCGCTTACCACTCTGCTTGACACCCCAAATTATATGCAATTATTTTATACTGTTAGGTTAATCATGTTCCCATTATGGCTTGCAATTGTAATTATCTTTTTTGTCTGGCCATTGATTGTGAACACTGATAAAACATCTTTACTATTAAAAAAAGAATTCACCAATTCGGCTTAATAACAAATTGAAGGTAAAAAAGAAAAGTCAGTATAATTAACAACAGATCAACAGGACAAAAAAAGTCCAAAAGCAGGCACACACATATGCACACGCACACACACGCACACCTCCCCCCACCCGCCAAGGCACTAGTGGAACAATACCAAAAAAGACCTAACACATGTAACTGAATTACCAAAAAGAGGAGAGAAAGAAGCAAGTTTTCTCCACAAGTAGCAAAAAAAAAAAAAAATGAACCTAAAGCTTACAGGTTAGCAGCAGTCATTAGCAACTGTGACTAACAGAGACTAACAGCCTTCCCAAGAGAGTCGAAAATTTAAACTAGAAATGTAATCTCTATCACATTTACTGACGGCCCCTTTCAGAATGCAAAACCAAGTTATTAGTCGATGCTTTGGTGTTTTAAAGTCTCTGGTTCCCTCGGGTTGGCAATGTGCCCAAGTGCTGTTGAAGGAGTTCTTGAATACAAACAGTAACAACTTAAAAGAAAAACACTTATGCTATTGAGGAAATCTTTCCAGACGCATTTTGAATAATTAATTACACACAACACCACCACAGAAAGATGTCAAAGTTACAGAAAAATGACTATGCTCTGTCCTGTTCTGTAGCACAAAACGCAAATTTCAAATCTTCAACTGATGATGGAGAAGGTTTTAAAATCATTTTTTTTAAGTCTTGATGTTTTTTAAAGCCAAAAGAAATTACCAACTCAAGTTATATTAAGGTATAGAAAGAAAAGAGAGGTTACCTTGACAGCTTTCTGGGAATTGGGCAGTCCTTCCTCGATGTCTTCTAAAAGAATTCCTCCTAAGCCTCGCTGGTCATGTTGATCTAAGAGCCTAAGCAGAGCCTTCTTATCTTTCAGGTTGTACTTAGGCTTAAAGGCATACTTTCCATCTACTACTTCAATTTTGGGATTATTGACTAGTGCCTGTAACAGTGACACAATTTCAATATATTAACAAAAGGAAATACCATTATGTAATTCTACTAATACTAGAAAAACAACAATACCTAATACAGAGGCAAATTAAAAGTATCTTGTGGCTATCAACAGATCTAAACAACAGGCTATCAACAGGATCTAAAACGAGAGGCAGAGATCAGCATGGTGCTCACATTTAAAAAAAAAAAAAACTTCATTATTTACATGGAATCTCTGGATAAGAAAGAAACCAGTTTATTAGAACTGCTCTAAAGAAAATGTACCCATATTGTTTCAGAAGACAAAAGAGGTGAGAATCAAAAACACACCATCAATAGCCACTGCCTACCCACCCTCAAAGTATCACATATCGGGATTATAACGTGAGAAACATTCCCCTGGGATGAACATATCAAAAATCAGTCTGTCCACATGGTATCAAATGGCACTAGCAGCTGTAGAAGGACTTGAAAAGGACCAGAGTAGTGCAGATACGAAATTACCTATAATTTCATATTACCTCACTCATTAGTCAGTTGAGACTGAAACTGAGAAGGAATACAAATACAAAATTTCTGAATATAATTATGTTCCCAGTCAGTCCTGTTGTATAGCTAATACCAGAAGGAAAGCTCTTCAAGAAAGAGCAACCATTTTATTTTCTTCTACAGCTGCCAGCCTGACCATGAAAAGATGAAACAACAGAAAGAAGAAATGAGAACAGAACAGTAATTAAAATAACCTTTACCTAATGTCTGTAGTCCATGAAATTTCAAAATTAGGAAAAGCATCAAAAATGTGGATTGCCACCATTTGTATATCACTAATATAATGACGTACAATGATACTGCCTAACTAGTTCATTTTACATTATGAAAATCAAGACTATCTTGCTTGGCAAAATAAACTGAATTCTATTTTAGGAAGTTTACGTTTAAAATCAGCACTGGTCTAAGAAAGTTGCTTTACTGAATTGTCATTTCATACTTATCCAGAAAAGAGATAAATATTTCAATTTTTATTTTAAAGTGCTACTCATTTCCAAATTAACACAGTCACTGATTGTTTTTAGATTCCTTTTCTTCCAATGCTGAATGTATATATACAAAACATTTGTGGTTATTTTTCCAAGTGACTTGCCAGAAGCAGTCACATCACTATCAAATCATTATAGCAGTAGCAGTACAACAAATACATTTCTTAACAAAACATCTTGCTTTTCCTAGAATACTCCATGCTATCAACGACCCAAAACAGAGAAACAATACAATCTGTCAATACACACATTACAAATTTAGCAATTCAAATTAAGCATCAATTATTAATGCTACTGTCTCTGACATTTTAAAATAGATAAAGACAGAAATATAGATCAATGGAACAAAATAGAAAACCCAGAGATAAATCCATGCACCTATGGACACCTTATCTTTGACAAAGGAGGCAAGAATATAAAATGGAGAAAAGACAGTCTCTTTAACAAGTGGTGCTGGGAAAACTGGTCAGCCACTTGTAAAAGAATGAAACTAGAACACTTCCTAACACCATACACAAAAATAAACTCAAAATGGATTAGAGAGCTAAATGTAAGACCAGAAACTATAAAACTCCTAGAGGAGAACGTAGGCAAAACACTCTCCGACATAAATCACAGCAGGATCCTCTATGACCCACCTCCCAGAATATTGGAAATAAAAGCAAAAATAAACAAATGGGACCTAATTAAAATCAAAAGCTTCTGCACAGCAAAGGAAACTATAAGTAAGGTGAAAAGACAGCCTTCAGAATGGGAGAAAATAATAGCAAATGAAGCAACGGATAAAGGACTAATCTCCAAAATATACAAGCAGCTCCTGCAGCTCAATTCCAGAAAAATAAATGACCCAATCAAAAAATGGGCCAAAGAACTAAACAGACATTTCTCCAAAGAAGACATAAACATGGCTAACAAACACATGAAAAAATGCTCAACATCCCTCATCATCAGAGAGATGCAAATCAAAACCACAATGAGATACCATTTCACACCAGTCAGAATGGCTGCTATCCAAAAGTCTACATGCAATAAATGCTGGAGAGGATGTGGAGAGAAAGGAACCCTCTTACACTGTTGGTGGGAATGCAAACTAGTACAGCCACTATGGAGAACAGTGTGGAGATTCCTCAAAAAACTGGAAATAGAACTGCCATATGATCCAGCAATCGCACTCCTGGGCATACACACCGAGGAAACCAGAATTGAAAGAGACACATGTACTCCAATGTTCATTGCAGCACTGTTTATAATAGCCAGGACATGGAAGCAACCTAGATGTCCATCTGCAGACGAATGGATAAGAAAGCTTTGGTACATATACACAATGGAGTATTATTCAGCCATTAAAAAGAATACATTTGAATCAGTTCTAATGAGGTGGATGAAACTGGAGCCTATTATACAGAGTGAAGTAAGCCAGAAAGAAAAACACCAATACAGTATACTAACGCATATATATGGCATTTAGAAAGATGCAAATGATAACCCTGTATACGAGACAGCAAAAGAGATACAGATGTATAGAACAGTCTTTGGGACTCTGTGGGAGAGGGTGAGGGTGGGATGATTTGGGAGAATGGCACTGAAACACGTATGTTGTCATATGTGAAACGAATCACTAGTTCAGGGTCGATGCATGTTACAGGATGCTCGCGGCTGGCATGCGGGGATAACCCAGAGGGAGGATAAAGGGAGGAGGGAGGTGGGAGGGGGGTTCAGGAGGGGGAACTTATGTAAACCCGCGGCGAATTCATGTCAATGTATGGCAAAACCAACCAATATAATATTGTAAAATAATTTGCCTCCAATAAAAAATAAATTACCAAAAAAAAAAATAAAATAGATACACAGAATATATGAAAACAAATCAATCTCAAAATGTGTATGTTTAAAAAAAAACCCATACCAATTCTTTTAAGAAAAAACTTATCAGATTTCAACATATGAAAACCTTACTTACAGTAAACAAAAAAAAAATTTTTTTTGCAATTTAAGACTATTCTTACCTCACTCATTAGCCATTGCTTCTGCTTGAGTCCAATATCTAAATGTTGCGTTTCATCCAAAATTTCTTCTAAAGTAAGAGGATGTGTATCTCCTCGCTGATGCCGTGTCTATTGAAGGAAGAAATTGCTATTTGAAGACAGTTTTAAAATGCTAGATGCAATAAATAATAGGGTAAACGAACCTTTTCAGGAAATGTAAAATGTGTAATTATTTGAGGCAGTACAATTATAGTGATGAAAAGAATGGACTATAACATCAGAACTGAGTTCAAACTTGAAGCTACATAAAATCAAACAATAAAATGAGAAAAAACATTTGCAATTATCACAAAATGTTAACCTTACCAATATTTTAACAGTTCCAAAAAGCTAACAAGAAAAGGACCCAAAAACAGGAACATACAAATCACAAAAAAAGAAATGCTAATGACCATCAACGGAGGAAAAGATAATCAACTTCCACTAAGCTATTTCTCATCTATTACACTGGCAAAAATCCTTATTTGACAAGTCAATTAGTAAGGCTATAAGGAAACAGGCCCTCTAACACACCACTGGTTCAGTTCAGTTCAGTTGCTCAGCCGTGTCCGACTCTCCGCGACCCCATGAATCACAGCATGCCAGGCCTCCCTATCCATCACCAACTCCCGGAGCACACTCAAACTCATGTCCACAGAGTCGGTGATGCCATCCAGCCATCTCATTCTCCGTCGTCCCCGTCTCCTCCCGCCCCCAACCTTTCCCAGCATCAGAGTCTTTTCCACACCACTGGTAAATAATGCAAATTGATACAATCCCTTGGAAGGGAATCTGGCAACAGTAATACACTGAAACCCTTGATCAGCAAATCCAATTCTGAGCATTTACCCTAAAAGAACTACAACACAGAAAAGCAGCAAGGTTACCTGCAGCATCCTTTTAAAAGGAAAATATTAGAAACAACTCAAGTGGCCATCAATGGACCTGAGTTTGAGCAAACCCCAGGAGACAGTGAAGGAGAGGGAAGCCTGGCGTGCTGCAGTCCATGGGGTTGCAAAGAGTTGGACACGACTGAGTGTCTGAACAAGGGCCCATCAACAGAGGACTGATTAAATTACAGCATATCGATGCTACTACACAGATTTTAAAAAAGAAAATGCAGATGTTCGCTATGTGCTGATTTGCAAAGATATCCAATACAAACTATTAAGAAAAATATGTTGACATCAAATGCTGGTGAGGATGTGGAGGAACAGGACTCTCATTCTTTGCTGGCGGAAATGCAAATGGTTTGTGCAGAGTACATTATAAACTGTATAAAAAAGGTCTTAATGACACAGAAAACCACAATGGTGTGGTCACTCACCTAGAGCCAGACATCCTGGAATGCAAAGTCAAGTGGGCCTTAGGAAGTATTTCGACAAACAAAGCTAGTGGAAGTGATGTAATTTCAGCTGAACTATTTCAAATCCTAAAAGATGATGCTGTGAAAGTGCCACACTCAATATGCTAGCAAGGTTGGACAACTCAGCAGTGGCCACAGGACTGGAAAAGGTCAGTTTGCATTCTAATCCCAAAGAACGGCAATGCCAAAGGATGCTCAAACTGCAGCACAATTGTGCTCATTCACATGCTAGCAAGGTAACGCTCAAAATCTTTCACGCTAGGCTTCAATAGTACACGTACCAAGAACCCCCAGATGTACAAGCTGGATTTAGAAAACGCAGAGAAACCAGATATCAAGCTGCCAACATCTATTGGATCATGGAAAAAGCAAGGGAATTCCAAAAAACATCCACTTCTGCTTCGTTGACTATGCTAAAGCCTTTGACTGCATGGATCACAGCAAACTGTGGAAATTTCTAAAAGAGATGGGAATACCAGACCACCTTACCTGAGAAATCGGTAGGCAGGTCAAGAAGCAACAGTTAGAACTGGACATGGAAAGACTGGTTCAAAATTGGGAAAGGACTTCCAGTTCAAGATGGCAGAGTAGAAGGACGTGCGCTCATCTGCTGTGAGAACACCAAAATGGCATCACCGATTCAATGGGCATGAGTTTGAGTAAACTTCAGGAGTTGGTAATAGACAGGGAGGCCTGGCATGCCGCAGTTCATGGGGTCGCAAAGAGTCAGACACGACTGAGTGACTGAACTGACTGACTGACTTTAGTCAGCAAGGCCCTGCCCATGACAGCAAGACCCATTTTTTCCCACCACCAGTCCCTCCCATCAGCAAGTTTACACAAGCCTCTTAGCCTCCTTCATCAGAGGCCAGACAGAAGCAGCAAGTAAAACCACAATCCCACAGCAAGTAAAACAAAACCACAGTACAGAAAGTTAACCATCATGAAAAAGCAGAAAGGTAATTCCCAGATGAAGGAACAAGATAAAACTCCCAGAAAGACAACTAAATAAAGTTGAGATAGGCAATCTTCCAAAAAAGAATTCAGAATAATGACAGTGAAGATGATTCAGGATCTTGGAAAAAGAATGGAGGCAAAGATTGAGAAGAAGGAAGAAACGTTTACCAAAGACCTGCAAGAACTAAAGAACAGAGGTGAATAATACACTAGACGGAATCCAAAGCAGAACAACTGAGGCAGAAACACGGATAAACCACCTGGAGGACAGAATGGTGGAAATCAGTGCCACAGAATACAGGAAAAAAGAACGAAAAGAAATGAAGACAGCCTACGACACCTTTGGGACAACATTAAACAAACGAACATTCACATTATAGGGTTCCCAGAAGGAGAGAGAGAGAAAGGACCTGAGAAAATATATGAAGTAATAATAGCTGAAAACTTCCCTAACCTGGGAAAGGAAATAATCAACAAGTCCAGGAAGCACAGGGAGTCGCAGGAAGGATAAACTCAAGGAGGAACACACCGAGACACACAGTGATCAAGCTGACAAAAATTAAAGATAGAGATAAAATATTAAAAGCAACAAGGGAAAAATGACAACATACAAGGGAACTCCCATCATGCTATCAGCTGATTTCTCAACAGAAACTCTACAGGTCAGAAGGAAATAGCAAGATATATTTAAGTGATGAAAGGAAAGAACCTACAACCAAGAATACCTTACCCAGCAAGACTCTCTTTCAGATTTGATGGAGAAATCAAAAGCTTTTCAGACAAGCAAAAGTTAAGAGAATTCAGCACCACCAAAGCAGCTTTACAACAAATGCTAAAAGGACTTCTCTAGACAGAAAACAAGAGAAGGAAAAATTTTACATAAAGAAAATAAACCCCAAACAGTTAAGAAAATGGTAGTAGGACCATATATATCAATAATTATTTTAAATGTAAGTGCATTAAATGCACCAACCAAAATACACAGACCGGCTGAGCAGATAAAAACCAGGTGCGTGTATGCACTTCCACTTACCACATCACTGCTTGACCCCCCAAATTGTGTGTGATTATTTCATATTGTTAGGTTAATCATGTTCCCAGTACGGCTTGCAATTATAATTATCTTTTATTTTTTGTCTGGCTATTGATTTTTTGAAACAATACAAATGCCCAGGGATTGCTTTTTTTTTTTTGCCAGAGCTCCAGATATGTTTCTAATGAGCAGCCATGTTTAAAAACAACTGAACTATATAGTTCACGTATATGAACTATACGTGACAAGGGCGTTGACAGACAGGACCTCACTCCTTCACTCTCAGCCTTCTGCAGCGCACTATAGTTACCTGCTGTAAGATTACAGTACTGCAGTGAATCTTTTTTTTTGAAGACCTTTAAAATAGAGACTGTACAATGATTTTATTAACCTATTAAGGAACATCCACTTAAAACTGAGTCACAAATTTGTTTTACAACAGGCAAGTGTTTCAAATTTGTTAGCTATTTTTAAGAATACAGAGGTTATTCATAGTTTGCCAACAGTCCCTTCAAAGTAAAACTGGTATTTTAACAAAGTGTGAAAGTAACAAAGCAACTCTTCTGGAAAGCAATTTATGCTGAAAGAGAGCACTTTGAAAAAGAACCTTTAGGAAATATTTCCATCACTATGTGACTTCAGAGTTTAAAATATTTAAGAATAAAAACTCTTATACCTGCCTATTTTCAAAATTTTAGAAAGTTTTTATTTTTAACCTTTATTTTTAAAAACGCTTCCAAACCAAACCCTCCAGTGAGTTTCCAATCAATACATCAAAAATATAAAAAATTATAAATCCTTCTGATATATTTGCATGAATTTAATGACATAGCAAAGATGGAAATGTACTAACCAAATAGCCTAATGAGTTGACATGAATATTAAAAAAAGACTACAAAAATTTTTGTAATGTAATACTGTGACTGTGTCACTAGAGAATCCCCTCCCCCAAATACTGCATCCTCTCCCGCAAGGATATCCACGTCCAAACCCTTGCAACCTGAAGTGTTACCATATATGGCAAAAGGGACTTCGCTGATGTGACTAAAGATCTTGAGATAGATTACTGTGACTTACTGCATGGGCAGTAATCACAAGTGTCCTGGGGAAAGTCACAGTGAATGTGAATAGTAGCAGATGTGACAACGGAAATAAGAAGCTGGAGAGACTGAAGGAAGGGGCCATGTGTCAGGAAACACAGCTGGTCTCCAGAAGCTGAAAAAGGAAAGAAAACAGAAGGTCCCCTCAGAGTTTCCAGAGGAACCACCCTGGCTACAGCCCAGTGAGACTGACTTTCAACCTCGGACCTACAAAACTAGAAGATAACCAATCTGTGTAATTTTAAGCCACCAAGCTGGTGTTAACTTGTTACAGCAGCAATAAGAAACCAAGATAAATACTTTCTTCCCTGCAGATCTAAAAATCTATGTATTTACAGCTATGAAAGCAACTTAAAACCCAGGATCCAAATACACTAAACTTAATTTTTAAGACACAAGTCACTTTACAGAAAAAGCTAAATGAAGATTTTCAGACATGATGAATGACATATTGCTTTCACTTAGCAAAAGAGCTTTTAAGAAAACATTCATTTAATCTCAACTTTAAAAAATTCCTAATTCTGATACAGGATGCTCAGGGCTGGTGTACTGGGATGAACCAGAGGGGTGGGAGGGGGAGGGAGGTGGGAGGGGGGTTCAAGATGGGGAACACATGTACACCCGGGGCAGATTCATGTCAATGTATGGCAAAACCAATACAATAATGTAAAGTAATTAGCCTCCAATTAAAATAAATAAATTAAAAAAAAATTCCTAATTCTGAGCAAGTTTAAAACATACACACTTTATCTGTGCAGTAGTATATTCAGTTCAGTTACTCAGTCGTGTCCGACTCTTTGCGACCCCATGAATCACAGCACGCCAGGCCTCCCTGTCCATCATCAACTCCCGGAGTTCACTCAAACTCATGTCCATCGAGTCAGTGATGCCATCCAGCCATCTCATTCTCTGTCGCCCCCTTCTCCTCCCGCCCCCAATCCTTCCCAGCATCAAAGTCTTTTCCAGTGAGTCAACTCGTCGCATGAAGTGGCCAAAGTATTGGAGTTTCAGCTTTAGCATCAGACCTTCCAATGAACACCCAGGATCGATCTCCTTTAGAATGGACTGGTTGGATCTCCTTGCAGTCCAAGGGACTCTCAAGAGTCTTCTCCAGCACCACAGTTCAAAAGCATCAATTCTTCGGCAATCAGCTTTCTTCACAGTCCAACTCTCACATCCATACATGACCACTGGAAAGTAGTACATTAGCACAAATAAAAAGAGTAGGCCAGAAAAAAATTTGGGGGTGGCTAATCAAAAACAGGTGGAAACTGGGACTTCCCTGGTGGTCCACTAGTTAAAATCAGGGGACACAGGTTCAATCCCTGGTCAGGGAACTAAGACCCCATGTACCGTGGAACTACTAAGCCCGTGGCCACAACTACTGAGCCCGTGCACCTGCAGCCTGTACCCTGCAACAAGAGAAGTCACCTCAACAAGAAACCCTCGCACCTCAGCTAGAGAGTAGCCCCCACTCACTGCAACTAGAGGAAGTGCATGCAAAGCAATGAAGACCCAGCACAGCCATAAAGAAAGAAAACAGGTGGAGATCAGTGCAGCATTTTGCACTAGTACTTTGCTTACTCTGGATATACGTAATATATTTGTACATATTTTGGATATATGGACCTGGAAAAGCATAGCCTAAAGGAGAAGGAATACAGGAGTTTAGGGTAATTTTACTTGTCTGCTGCTGCTAAGTCACGTCAGTCGTGTCTGACTCTATGCAACCCCAGAGACGGCTGCCCACCAGGCTCCCGTCCCTGGGATTCGCTAGGCAAGAATACTGGAGTGGGTTGCCATTTCCTTCTCCAGTGCATGAAAGTGAAAAGTGAAAGTGAAGTCGTTCAGTCGTGTCCAACTCTTAGCGACCCTATGGACTGTAGCTTTCCAGGCTCCTCCGTCCATGGGATTTCCCAAGCAAGAGTTGGAGTGGGTTGCCATTGCCTTCTCCATTTACTTGTCTAAGGACAGCCAAATCAAGTCCTTCAAAGTAATTATTCCATACTCTTCACTGTCACTGATTATCAAATTTCATATATTTTCCTTAATTTTCTTCACATTAAAAACTTCTCCCCCATTACAATATTATGTAAAATTATCAAAAGGCTAAGTTAATCTGGAAACAGAAGCAAGTTAAGAATGAAGACAGCTCAAGAAAAAATTTAGAAAGCATTAGTCACGCCTGTTATTACTCGTTTTAATATTTAAAATAAGTGGGACTTTTAAAATTAGAAAAGTACAAAGATTGAATACTCAATATATGAAAGCCTAACCATTTTCAAACATGTAAACAGAGAAGCCAAAAAACACAGCTATCAAGCTGTCAAGGGAAAAAATATAAGAAAATATGAGTGACCAGCAAAGAAAAAAAAAAAGAAGAGATATAAACCTGAGAAACTTAAAATGACTTTTACTTCTTGCCCTTAGATCAAGAACTAAGGAAAATGGGAGATCATCTAGAGAGAATACTCAATACAGAGCTAACACTTCAGTTTTCAGTGAAGAGTATTACACATCTTTGTTCAATTTATTCCTGGTCATCAGATGATTTTTGGTGTACTGCACTTTGTAATTTTACTTGTTTTTCTTGTTACTTTGTAGAGACTGATTTTAGCAATACTGACTATACACAGCAACCCTATTAAACATATTTAATTCCAACAGTTGGCAAATTGTCTTGGCTTTTCTATGTACTTAATCACGTTTACAGTTTTACTTCTTCCTTTACAACTTTTACATTTGTCATTTCTTTTTTCTTGCTTTATTGCATTGGTAGGACTTCCAGCATAGTATAGAAGTGACAAGAAGGTATCTTTTTATGACTTCTGAGGAAAAGCACTATTACACCATAAGTATAGAGGTTTTCACTGGGCTTCCCTGGTGGCTCAGTGGTAAACAAACTGCCTGCAATGCAGGAGACACAGGTTCAATCCCTGAGTCAGGAAGATTCCCTGGAGAAGGGCAAGGCAACCCACTCTAGTATTCTTGCCTGGAGAATCCCATGGACAGAGAAGCCTGGTAGGCTACAGTCCAATAGGGTTGCAAAGGGTCGGACATGACTGACACGATTTAGCATGCATGGAGATTTTCATAGACACACTCCCATTACAGGGTTTCCCCATCATTGTTCCACAGAAATCTAGGGATCCATAAGATGTCACTAGGTGTACCATAAAAAATTGTGATTTAAAAAATGACTTACAGGAGCAAAAAAGCAGCTCTGCTTGTACCACAGGAAATTTGGGGGAAATTCTAAACAAGGAATCTTCCATACTGGGACTCAACTGCCTCCTTCTGATCTGCTGCTGTAAATGTTGCAAAACATGACCATGTAATAATAAAAGTAAAATTCTGTGAGTTGTTCATATTTTTTGAGACATTTTTTGCAAAGTTAGTATTACTTGCTGTTTTATCCTTTATTAGGATAAAACCTTCACACATTGGAGAAGGAAATGGCAACCCACTCCAGTGTTCTTGCCTGGAGAATCCCAGGGACGGGGGAGCCTGGTGGGCTTCCGTCTATGGGGTCACACAGAGTCGGACACAACTGAAGTGACTTAGCAGTGACTGTTTTGTAAACATGCCCAACAGTTCACTGTGATGATTTCTGAAGGTGAGATCTGTGATAGAAGAAGATTCTAAGCCTAAGCCCATGAACAATCCTAATCAGGTTGTTGTTGTTCTTTAGTCGCTCCGTCGTGTTCGACCCTTTGAGCCCATGGACCATAGCACACCAGGCTCCTCTATCCATGGGATTGCCCAGGCAAGAATACTGAAGTGGGTTGCCATTTCCTTCTCCAGGAGATCTTCCCAACACGGGGATTGAACCTGTGTCTTCTGCATTGGCAGATGGATTCTTTACCACTAAGCCACCAGGGAGGCCTCTCTAATCATTAGGTTGGTAGAACTATAATCTTCTAAGCCATTTCACTGCACCAGTGCAAGAAGAGATACCAAAAGAGCCTGCCATTACAATGAGAGCTAGTAACCAATGCATTTTACATGGCCTGATAATCCACGGGGCCTATTCCATTATTCACCACCATGGCAAACAACTTATAACGGTTCCAGCAAAACTGAAAGGACACTTAAGCAGAGAAAACAGGCACTGGAAAAGTCAAGGTACTTAAAATTTTAAATAGCTATTGGAAATCTCAAACCAAACAGAGAAAAAGTTTCATTTAAAAAAGTTACATTCAGTGAAAAGGCTCAGGAAGCAAGTTATAGTAAAACTTATTACCCATAAAAGGGGGATTAGGGGATATCCCACTGCTAGCAGGAACCCTAATAACGCCATCATATCAAATGACAGTGAGTAAAATGCATATTATAAGAAACTGAAAAGTATCAAACAGTTTAAGTCAACGAACTGATGACATATCACATGATGCTGATGAGGCATATTTAATAAACTGAGAAACAACAGCTTGTCTATCTAGGCTGACAAACCAACAGATTTCACCAATAAATGTCACATAGTAACATCGGTAAAGTTTTTAAGTGATGGTGAATTTCAAGAAAAACTTTACTACTGCAAAGAACAACCATTAACAAGCAAAGAGAAGGATTTAAGGTGGTGTCTTTATATCTGGAAACAAAGGTCTGTCTTGGAGGAACTGTGCTGGTATTCTCGTTAATGTGTCCAATCAATGGCTGCCTCATTACAAGGTTTTACCTCTCTTGTTCAAAAAAAAACACACACATGCATACATATATATAAATAATGATGTTACCACAACACACTGATTTCTTCAGAGAGGTACTAGTATCAAAAACCTTTGGAAATGATGAAAAATGTCTTAAATAATGGTACAAAAACGGTCTGCTTTATTACACAAAGACCAGTACACTTGGGCACAGAAATCTGCTGCTGCATATAGAAATCCAGTGGCTTAGCAGATTTCTCTCAAAGAACATTTAAGCTGACAGGTGAGTTACAGAAGTGCTTTCAAGAAAATAGGAGACCATACTTCACTCAGTGCTCTGAAGATGAAAAAGGCCTGCAGAAGTCAGCTTTCTTTGCAGACTCTTTTTTTTTTATTTTTTAATTATATGAACCAGTTGAACAAGTTTCTGCAAGGCTCTAGAAAAAAATGTTCTGACTTACAGTGACTTCTGATTTTCAAAAGAAAACAGAATCTTTGGAAAAATCATGTAGCAAAAGGAGACCCTGCTGTTTGGACTTGAGAGCGAGGAAGGATGTCGGCAAGTCTCAAGCGTTACTGAAATGTAGATGGAGAAGGACGACATGACAGAAATCAAACCATATTTTCCCTCCTTTTCAATGAAAAAGGATGCCTGGCTGAAGGACTCTCTTTCTCTGGCTCGTCTGCTCATTTGTGAACAAGTAAACTGCCTACCGCGGTAAGGTTAAAAAAAAAAAAATTTAAGGAGCTTCCCTGGTGGCTCAGTGGATTTGATCCCTGAACTGAGAAGATCCCACATGCTGCGGAGCAGCTAAGACCGTGTGCCACAACTACTGAGTCTGTGCTCTACAGCCTGGGAGCCACAACTACTGAAGCCCTCGCCTCCGAGAACCCACGCTCCACACAAGAGTCACTGCACCAAGAAGCTCGCCGCAACTGGAGAAAAGCCCATGAACAACGAAGACCCAGCACAGCCAAAAACTCATTTTTTTTAATTAAAGACAAAACTGAAGCTTACCTACACTACCGACTTGCATTAAGAGTTGTTATCATTTCTGGAGAGGCAGAACCTCACACACATGAAGAGAGTAGGCTAAGAAATAGAGCGAAACATATACAAAGAAAATCGCATTCTCTACTTAAATGAACAATTATTACTGGCTATAACAGTTACAACTTAAAAGTTAAGTAATGCACATGAGCTGTAGGTGTAACAATTTTTTTTTTAATAAGAGTTCCCTGAGACCTAAAAATTATTTCAAGGCTTCCTTCAGAGTAACAAGATTGAGAAAAGCCATTCTACTGTCCTAAGGAATTCTATTACTAACTTGTTACAAGTTTTTATCATAAACGGGTGTCAGCTTTTATTAGAAGCATTTTCTGTATCTAAAATGATCCTATGACTTCTCTTATTCTGTTAATATGACTCACACTGATTGATTTTCAAATAGTAAAAACTCTAACATTCTTAAAGTAAACTCTACTTCATTATGACATATTATACTTCTTAGATATGAGTGGATTTGATTTGTTCCTATCTTTTTAAGGATTTTTACACCTGTATTTATGAGAGATACTAGTCTGTAAATTCACTTAAAACTGTAAATAAATCCAGGTTCTTGACCCAACTCTGCTGTCAACCAAAGCTGTGCCTATCAGTCAGTCATTTAATTTCTCTGAACTTCAGAGTTTCAAAATTCAAATATGATTGTCTGAATTAATTCAGACAGAAGCTAGCCCAGTGGTCCTCAACCATCAGTGTGAATCAGAATCACTTGAAGGGCTTGTGAAAACCCAGACTGCCGAGCTGCACCCCCAGAGTTTCAGATCAGTAGATCCAGGAAAGGGCCCAAGAATATGCACTTCTTACAAGTCCCCGGGAGATGCTGATGCCACTGGTTGGAGAATGACACTTTGAGAACCAATGAGCTAGACTAAAACACACTGCTTTCAACATGTTTTACATAACTGAGGTACAACCGCCTAAAGGGGTAATATAGTGAGATCAAGAGAAAAATCATTCGATCAAAAACAAAGTGCACCATTAACTTGCCATCTGAGCACGAGAACAGTATCTCATATGGAGCTAACGTTGTCCACCGAACCTTCTCCATATAATTTCTACTTAATTCTCATTAAGCAATTAAAGAGAGCTCTTCCATCAGTGAATGAATAAACTATGAGGAGCATTTTGTGTTGCCTTTTTTGCTTTCTTTCTAAGTTCCTCACTTTATCAGCTCTTCAAAGTTGAAGACTTTTCAAGAGAGAGTTTACAGGTCATCTTTCATATGTACTCTTTCCCATTCAAAACAGAGCCACCCTCTTTTTACTAAAAAAAAAAGAAAAAAAAAGGTTATAACTCTCACCTCCACCCAGAATTTATAATGCGTTGCCTGAAGGCATAATTAAACTCCAGGGAATCAAGTAAAAAAAAAAAAAATGTTGTTTGGGGGAAGCCTTCATAAATGATAATTGAAGTATCATAAACTACACTACAGACTACACTAAGACAGCTTCTGCTTTCTTCCCGTCCTAAATATTTTTCTGAGAGTTAAAAATAGGACCCTTGCTGCTGCTGCTAAGTCACTTCAGTCGTGTCCGACTCTGTGTGACCCCATAGACGGCAGCCCACCAGGCTCCACCATCCCTGGGATTCTCCAGGCAAGAACACTGGAGTGGGTTGCCATTTCCTTCTCCAACGCATGAAAGTGAAGTCGCTCAGTCATGTCCGACTCTTCGCGACCTCATGGACTGCAGCCCACCAGGTTCCTCCGTCCATGGGGACCCTTGCTAGGACACTCTAAATTCTGAATTCTGATGAATTACAGTTTCTGGGCAACTGAGAGCTGAACCTTTCAATAACTCTGTCTCTTCCATCCCCCTACAACCCACATTCATGCCAAACTGTCCAACAACACATCGCTATTAGGGGAGAATCTCCAAGGAAAGGAACCACTGATAAGAAACCTCTAATAATAAAAGTAAACTTTTTTCAAGTATTTTCAGATAAGTAATCTCTTCAGTAATTCTCAAAACCCATTCCTTGAACATTCATTAGCTTGAAGGAAAAGCACATTTATAGAACTGAAGAAAAATCAGTAAAGGAGGCTGATTCTTTTAAACATAACAAATACTTTCTGCGACTACCAAAATGTTCAAAGTATGCTACATAAAATGCACAGACAAAAGCCACATATGAACTGTTTCCGATTGAGTGTGCATTATTCAATGTGGTAGTTAAAACCTACTCAATCAAACCATACCATAAAATTTTTATTCTAATTAGTCAATTCTCATTACATCTTTTACATATTTAATATTTCTACCTCCTACTGAAAAAAGAAGTCATAGCTAGCTATAAAACCAATTCGTTTTCAGCAAAGGTATCCTTCTCCTTCATTAATCACCCCAAACTAAAATTTACAGTTATTTCTGAACCATTCCCTTTATTTATAACTAAAGGCTGAATATTAGAGATTAGAAGATACAAACACACACATTTACAAAAACAGTAACACGATTTAACACACCCTTGCTTCATAAACATTTAATTATTTCATTTTTAACAAGGGAATGTAACATGATGGCAAACCACACATTTATTTTTTTATTATAAAAATGAACAAATTCATTCTTTTTATGCATGTAGAGATGGCTGGATGGCATCACCGACTCTATGGACATGAGTTTGGGTGAACTCCGGGAGTTGGTGATGGACAGGGAAGCCTGGCGTGCTGTGATTCATGGGGTCGCAGAGAGTCAGACACAACTGAGCGACTGAACTGAACCTTAGTAGTAACTGTTAGTATTCATCCATATTTCTCAGTGATTATTACTTAAAATATTAACCTGTTTATTCAAACTTAATAGTAAATGATCATAAGATTATGAGACCTTAGAAGACGGCGCTCATCTTCTCCTGCAAGAACACCAAAATCACAATGAGCACCTGCAAAATCTTCAAGAGGAGAATGTTGCTGCTGCTGCTAAGTCACTTCAGTCATGTCTGACTCTGTGCGACCCCATAGACGGAAGCCCACCAGGCTCCCCCGTCCCTGGGATTCTCCAGGCAAGAACACTAGAGTGGGTAGCCATTTCCTTCTCCAATGTGTGAAAGTGAAGTCTCTCAGTAATGTCCGACCCTTAGCGACCCCACGGACTGCAGCCTACCAGGCTCCTCCATTCATGGGATTCTCTAGGCAAGAGTACTGGAGTGGCTTGGAACCCACCAAAAAAAGATACACTATGTCCAAGGGCAAAGAAGAAGCCACAGCAGGATGGTAGGAGGGGCACAATCACATTTAAAATCAAATACCTCATACCCACCAGAGATGCTTGGAGGTCACAAACAAAACCTTGTCCGCACCAGAACCAGGGAAAGGAGCAGTGACTCTGACAGACTGAGCCAAACCTGCCCATGAGAGTTTCAGAGTCTCCTGTGGGAGCACGGCTCAGCAGTGGCCTGCCATGGGGACAAGGGCTCTGACAGCAGCAGTCCCGGGAGGCGTGATGTGTGGCATAAGCCCTCTCGGAGGAGATTACCATTAGCCCCTATAAATATAGAGCCACCAGGAAGGCGATACACAAACTGGAGAACAATTATAGCAAAAAAGTTCTCGCACTGTTGCAAAAGTTCTAGGTCCCACAGCAGACCCCCCAACCTGGGGATCCAACAAAGGCACTGAGAATCCCCAGGGAACCTGATTTTGAAGGTCAGCAGGACTTGATATAGAACTTCCACAGGGCTGGGGAAACAGAGACTCTTGGTAGGCACAAACCAGTGTGCTCACCAGGACCGAGGAGAAAGGAGCAGTGACCCCACACGAGACTGAGCCAGACTTGACTGTGAGTATTTGGGAGTCTCTAGTGGAGGCATGGAGTGACAGTGGCCTGTTGTGGGGTCAGGGACACTGACTTGCTGGCATAAGTCTTTTGGGAAGAGGTCGGAGATCGCCATTACTGCCCTAAGGCCTCAGGCCAAACTAAAGGGAGGGAGCACAGTCCCACTCATCAGGAGAAAACTGAATTAAAGATATACTGAGCATGGCCTTGTCCAGAGCAAGACCCAGTTATCCCCACAGTCAGTCAGTCCCTTCCATCAGGAAGCTTGCATAAGCCTCTTATCCTCATCCATCAGAGGGCAGACAGAATGAAAACCATAATCACAGAAAACTAGCCAAACCGATCACATGGATTACAGCTTTGTGTAACTTAATGAAACTATGAGCCATGCCATGTAGGGCCACCCAAGACAGACAGGTCATGGTGGAGAGTTCTGACAAAACGTGGTGCACTGGAGAAGGGAATGGCAAACCACTTCAGTATTCTTGCCCTGAGAACCCCATGAATAGTATGCAAAGGGAAAAAGATGTGACACTGAAAAATGAACCCCCCCCAGGTCAGTAGGTGACCAATATGCTACTGGAGAAGAACAGAGAAATAGGTCCAGAAAGAATGAAGAGGCTGAGCCAAAGCGGAAATGACACACGGTTATGGATGTGTCTGATGGTGAAAGTAAACTCCGATACAATAAAGAACAACACTGCATAGGAACCCGGAATGTTAGGTCCATGAATCAAGGTAAATCAATGTTAGGTCCATATCCAAGGTTTGGCTGTGGTCAAACAGGAGATGTCAAGAGTGAACATGGACATTTCAGGAATCAATGAACTAAAATGGATGGGAATGGGCGAATTTAATTTAGATGCCCATTATATCTACTACTTGGGCAAGAATCCCTTAGAAGAAATGGAGTAGCCCTCACAGTCAATGAAAGAGCTCGAAATGCAGTATTTGGATGCAATTTCAAAACTGACAGCATGATCTTGTTTCAAGGCAAACCATTCAATATCACAGTAATCCAAGTCTATGACCCAACCACTAATGCCAAAGAAAACGAAGTTGAATGATTCTATGAAGACCTACAAGACCTTCTGGAACTAACACCAAAAAAAAAAGATGTCCTTTGCATCATAGCAAACTGGAAAGCAAAAGTAGGAAGTCAAGAGATACCTGGATAACAGATAAGTTTGGCCTCAGAGTACAAAATGAAGAGGGCAAAGACTAACAGGGTTTTACCAAGAGAACATGTTGGTCAGAGCAAACACCCTTTTGCAAAAACCCAAGAGATGACTCTGCACATGGACATCACCAAATGGTCAATACTGAAATCTGACTGACTGTGTCCTTTACAGTCAAAGATGGAGAAGCTCTACACAGTCAGCAAAACAATACTCCAGGAATGTGAAGTCAAGTGGGCCTTAGGAAGCACTACCATGAACAAAGCTAGTGTAGGTGATGGAATTCCAGCTGAGCTATTTCAAATCCTGAAAGATGGTGCTGTTAAACTGCTGCACTCAATATGCCAGCAAATTTGGAAAACAGTGGCCACAGAACTGGAAAAGGTCAGTTTTCATTCCAAGTCCAAAGAAGGGCAATGCCAAAGAATGTTCAAACTGCTGCACAGTTGAGCTCATTTCACATGTTAGCAAGATAATGCTCAAAATCCTTCAGCTAGGCTTCAGCAGTACGTGACCAAGTACTTCCAGATATACAAACTGGATTTAGAAACAGCAGAAGAACCAGAGATCAAATTGCCAGCATCTGCTGGATCATAGAAAAAGAGTTCCAGAAAAACATCTAGTTCTGCTTCATTAAGTGTGCCAAAGCCTTTGTCTGTGTGGATACAACAAACTGTGGAAAATTCTGAAAGAGATGAGAATACCAGACCACCTGACCTGCCTCCTGAGAAACCTGTATGCAGGTCACGAACAACAGCTAGAACTGGACATGGAACAACAGACTGGTTCCAAACTGGGAAAGGAGTATGTCAAGGCTGTATACTGTCACCCTGTTTATTTAATTTATATGCTGTGTACACCATGCAAAATGCTTGGCTGGATGGAGCACAAGCTGGAATCAACATTGCTGGGAGAAATATCAATAACTTCAGATATGCAGATAACACCACCCTTATGGCAGAAAGTGAAGAGGAACTAAATTAGGGCCTCTTGATGAAGGAGAAAGAGGAGAGTGAAAAACCTGGCTTAAAACTCAACATTCAAAAAAGTAAGACCATGGCATCCAGTCCCATCACTTCATGACAAACAAATGGGGGGGGGGGGATGGAAACAGTGACAGACTTTATCTTCTTAGGCTTCAAATTCACTGCAGATGGTGACTACAGCCATGAAAGTAAAAGACGCTTGCTCCTTGGGAAAAAAACTATGACAAACCTAGAGAATGGATTAATTTAATGTATTTAATTTCATGGCTGCAGTCCCTGTCCGCAGTGATTTGCCGACAAAGGTACACAGTGTCCAAGTTGTCAAAGCTTTGGTTTTTCCAGTAGGCATGTAGAGATATGAGAGTTAGACCATAAAAAAGGTTGAGCACCGAAGAACCGATGCTTTCAAACTGTGGTGCTGGAGAAGACTCTTGAGAGTTCCTTGGACAGCAAGATCAAACCAGTCAATTCTAAAGGAAATCAACCCTGAATATTGAAGGACGGATGCTGAAGCTGAAGCTCCAATACTTTGGCCACCTGATGCAAACAGCCAACTCACTGGAGAAACCCTGATGCTAGGAAAGAGGCAAGAGGAGAAGGGGACGACAGAGGATGAGATGGTTGGATGGCATCATTGACTCAATGGACATGAGTTTGAGCAAACTCCGGGAGATAGTCAAGGACAGGGAAGCCTGGTGTGCTACAGCCCATGGGGTCACAAAGTGTTGGACGACTGAGCAACTGAACAAAATAACAACAGTAATAGACATTTAATGATTAAAAAATAAGTCTGATATATACCGTTGGTCCAACAGTGGAAACTAGTTTTATTAACCAAGAAAAAATTTTCATAAATTGAATATATTAAACCTTCAACATGACAGCTTTGGCAAAGATATATTTATAAACATAAAAACATTTCATTAAAAACTGCACTGGCAAAACTGTTGAAACTAGCATTTTTATTTTCAACTGCTTCTGAATATATGAGATTAACAAAAGTGCCTAGACAGAGAAGAGGAGGAACCTGATATAATCACTTATTTACTGAGTCTTGGTAAAACTTTTTTGACATACGTCGTAGAACTAAACAAATGGTTAAGGACAAGTTAACAAATTCTTTGGCTAATTAGATGATTCCCATTCTTCTGCATTCAAAAAAACTAAAGGAGGACCTAATATTAATAGAACTGTCAACTAAGAAATGTTTAATGATAGGTCACTATGTGATTTTTGGCACACAACCTGGAAGGTTTTCTACCACAAAATTTCTATTAGAATGAACATATTTATATCAACATTTTTAATTTTAAGCACTACAAAATCTCAAAATAAGACCAGATATTGATGTCAAATCCTATTTTATTCTATTAATAATATTATCTCCAGATACAAGAACCACAGGAGAAAGACAGCTCCATTTATTTCTTTAAAAATGGATTTCTGTTGTATAATTATTACATACAAAGTGCATTTTAATCAAAATTTTGATGTATTTATGTTATTCCAAGCAACTATGTGGTAAGAATAATTGTAACTCAAACCAGAAAATATTTAAGTCTCATGGTCATAGGGAAAACATCCCTTATTGCATATACATAGTGCCGTGACAAAGGAGTTTGTTAGATGATCAACAGAAGATTCCTGAACACTAAAATATGTAAAATTTGCATAAAATTCGGCAGGAATAACAGAACTACCATACAAGTTGAAAGGGAAAATAATTAAAATTTCCAACCACTGCAGTTTGTTTTTATATTTTTAAAAAATGACATTTAGATTCCCTAAGATAAATTTAAGAGTGCTATATTTTATTTAAAATATTAAAATATGCCAGCAATTTCATCCTGTATCACTATGTGTATTTTTGTTAAAACAGAAATTAGACTGAGACATAGAAAACAAACTTACAGTTGCCAAAGGGGAACACAGTGGGTAGGGGGGAGGTGGGCAGGGAGTAACAGGAGTTTGGGGTCAACAGATACACACCATTATATATAAAACAGATGAACAACAAGGCCTACTGTACAGCACAGGGGGCTTCATTCAGTATCTTACAGTACCCTATAATGGGAAACCCATCGGGATCACTTTGTCATACACCTGAAACTAATACAAATTGTGAAAGTGAAAAGTTAGTTACTCAGTCGTGTCCGACTCTTTCTTCAGGCAAGAATACTGGAGTGGGTCAACTATATTTCATTTAAACAAAAATTCTGCTGAAAAATTATACTTATCAATTCAAATATGTGCAAAGGAACACACAGTTTTTCAAAACTCTTTCAGGGAACATTTGAGTAAAAATTTTAAGACTGCTGTTCTAGATTAACAAAGGTATAAAATGAAAACTGTTTTAGCAAAGTACCAAAAACATGAGATTTAAATGCCAGTCTCCCTCAAAAGGCTGAGCGCCTCAAGGGCATCCATTCGTCTGGGCATTCATACTATTCGTGCCACAATTAGCATACAGTATTGTTCAGCTGCAAAGTCATGTCCAACTCTGCAACTCATGGACTGCAGCACGCCAGGCTTCTCTGTCCTCCAGTATCTCCTGGAGTTTGCTCAAATTCATGTTCACAGAGCTGGTAATGCCATCTAATCATCTTACTCTCTGCTGCCCCTAACAGGATACAGTAGGTTTTAATAATTGTTTACCATGTCGGGGAATGGATGGATGCAATGAAAGATGAATGTCTAAATATCAGAGTATATTACTCAATAATGGATTTCTACCAAAAATCAAATACAAACCACAGATTTCACATATAGCCAGACAGATACCAAGTTCTCTTAAATTATGAAAGAAAAGTCTTCACATAAACCTGATTTATATACTAAGGAACAAACAGCTAAAACATGAAATAACAACAAATATATCAGTAGTATTTTCCATGACTTTTTCAAGAGGTGCAAGTAGTAACTAAACAGAATATCAGTCTGGCAGACAAAGAGGTTAAATCTGAAATCACTTAACCGTTTTAGCTAAATGAAATTTCACTTTGATAGGGTAAGTCAGGGTTCAGAATTTTTAGTAAAGCCAAAATGTTGTATCATCAAAACTTCAAAATCTACTTCAAAAAATACTAAATCTCCCATCCAACATTAAATTCTAATTCTTTTGAAGTCAAAGCTTTTCTAAGACCCTCAGTAAATCTTGATTTTTCCCCTCCAAGATGTAGAAAAGCCACCACCACCATCTCCCTGAACTATGTAGTGTTTTTTACTTCTCACCATCAACAGAAGTAAGATCCTGTAAATCATTCACATTTTTTCATTGGTTTTGCCAACAAGTACTAACTAATTAAGAGGTGGCTATCTCTACTGCCTGAGCACAATTCTATTAAGTGAAATGGTGGGCTCACACTGTGTACTTCAACTAATGCTCTGCAAAGTAAATAAAATATACTTAGATGACTCACTGCAAAGCCAACTTGCTATAACATAAAAAGCTTGAAGCGTTAAGTATTTTTTTACAGTTTTGCTGAGGTATAATAGGCATACAATAAACCACATATTGAAACATACAACTTGATAAATTTTGACATGTATATAATATACAAATTTACTTCTGAAAATTCCAATCCCCCTCTTTTGCCAAAAACCAAAAGAATTTTTGTTAGTTGAGAAAAGTACTTACCTTCATGTAATTCACAATCTTAGCTAGAACGCCAAACTTATATCCTGAGCTTCCTGATAGAGCTTTCAAATTAAATGATCCATTGCTATGATCTGAAAATGAAGTTCAAAAAACAATTACAACATTTTAATATTAGATGTGATTATCTACTTTTAAGCAGCTAAGATGATTTTAAATCTGGTAAAATATTCATTGAGTTTTTCTATCTAGAAAATTCCATCCCATGAAATTTTGGTGACAAATTCAAAATCTGTGCATGTGTAGTAACTATTTTCTGAGGATGGAAACAAAGTATAAATACTTCAAAAACATTAAAATATATTTCTTTCATAAGCACCTTTATCTCACTCTTTCCTTAAGTCTGACTAGATTTCCTCCAAAATTAAAAGTAAGGTTTTTTAAACAAGAGGACAATACAAATCACAATCTGATCCACAGTGCTTTTCTAACAACCTTAAAACCGTGAGAAGTGAGTAGATTAATTCTAAGGGATAAAAAATTCAATTTATCACCAATTATATCAATTTCTGCTTATCAACGTATAACAAATAGTTATTGATCAATGGGAATTAATAAAAAGTATGATCCCATAACTATTTTAAAGTCAACTTCAGAGATATATTGGAATAAAAAATGTAAGCAGTACCACTGTATAAACATGAAGACTTTAAAATGACGACAGCATGATACAAGGAGCAATTTACATAGATCATTTGGTTCAGAACATATACCATTCTGTTGCATATTTATAGGCAGAAACCCGAATGCTACCATTGCATCACAAATACATTCTATTACTCAAGCAGCAAGAGTGAAAAATTCATTGTAAATACTAGGAAGACATTTCAGAAGTACACATTCTACTAGCAAGGAATCAGATCACATGTTATAAAGTTCCCATGTGGTTGATCCACAATGGAAGAGGTTAAATAAAAGCAGGGAGAGTCAATTTCTGGCACCAGTTTGGTAATAATAATTTAAACAAAAGAATGCATTAGAATAACCGCAAGTCAAATGGAACAACTGTCAGAGATCCAAAAGAACAGCTTCTAGAAGGCAGCATAATATTCCTCTGAGATTAGTTAGTGAAAAGGCTTTATTGAACATGATTTTTTTAGACTAAAATGAAACCTCATATGCAATTTTCCTTTAAGAATAACTGCTACAACTTTAATGTAATTTAACTGACACATTAAAGTCTACTTTATGTTTTCTGAAATAACATTAAGAATGCCTTACAGGTGTGCCTTCACATTTGCTATTTCAATTATGATATACTTTCTATGCAGTTCATTTTCCCAAGGTGTTCAGGACACTCATAACAAACAACAGGAACTAACCTTCACTGAACACTGACTGTTGCCAAGAATCAAGCTAAAATGGTTTTCTCACTTAATCCCTCCCAGAAATCCCATTTAAGTGGTTTTCACTGTCTCATTTTAAACACAAGAAAACAGACTAATAAGTGGCAGACTAAAGATCCCAATCCAGTGGTAAACTGTGATGTGCCTGATATAAGAATCATTAGTTAGCATTTAACAAAATTATTCCATTTCCAACTGGATATTTTTTCAGAATACAGGAATCCATAAATACATATTTAGTGAATTCTTAAGTAATACATTCATCTTATAATACTAAATAACTAACTGGGAAGATTATGAATAATAGCTAAAGACAATATGCTATGGACAGTTCAGTTCAGTCGCTCAGTCGTGTCCGACTCTTTGCGACCCCATGAATCACAGCACACCAGGCCTCCCTGTCCATCACCAACTCCCAGAGTTCACTCAAACTCACGTCCATCGAGTCTGTGATGCCATCCAGCCATCTCATTCTCTGTCGTCCCCTTCTCCTCCCGCCCCCAATCCCTCCCAGCATCAGGGTCTTTTCCAGTAAGTCAACTCGTCGCATGAGGTGGCCAAAGTACTGGAGTTTCAGCTTTAACATCAGTCCTTCCAATGAACACCCAGGATTGATCTCCTTTAGAATGGACTGGTTGGATCTCCTTGCAGTATAAGGGACTCTCAAGAGTCTTCTCCAGCACCACAGTTCAAAAGCATCAATTCTTCGGCGATCAGCTTTCTTCACGGTCCAACTCTCACATTCATACATGACCACGGGAAAAACCATAGCCTTGACTAGATGGACCTTGGCTGGCCAAGTAATTAATGTCTCTGCTTTTCAATATGCTATCTAGGTTGGTCATAGCTTTCCTTCCAAGGAGCAAGCGTCTTTTAATTTCATGGCTGCAATCAGCATCCACAGTGATTTTGGAGCCCAAAAAAATAAAGTCTGACACTGTTTCCACTGTTTCCCCATCTATTTCCCATGAAGTGATGGAACCAGATGCCATGATCTTAGTTTTCTGAATGTTGAGCTTCAAGCCAACCTTTTCACTCTCCTCTTTCACTTTCATCAAGAGGCTCTTGAGTTCCTCTTCACTTTCTGCCATAAGGGTGGTGTCAAGCTAAGCACAAGCACCAGGCAAACGGTCAATCATGAAGCACATACAGTTCTGTTTACCGTAAGGTCTCCAGTGTTTTAACTCAATGCCAGGAGTAGTAAACAATAAATATTACTTGACTGAACAAATGAACGTAATAATTATTTCCACATACTCCTTTACTGGTCTTAGAAACAAATGTGACTTATTCAAAATTTAAAAAACTAAAGTCTGCACAGCAAGCATTAACCCAGTCTGCTGCTGTCTAATAGCCACTCTCACAGATAAAAACCTTGATTGTTACACTTAGACCACAACTCTAATAAACCATAATAAAAACATCATTCTATCTCTAAACAGCCAACTGAGGGTTCTTTTGCAATTTAACTTTCACAGACGGTTTTTTAGTATCACTGATGTACCTACCAAAGTTAACCCTCTCCCAATTAGTAGAGATAAAAATTTTTTTTCTTTTTCTTCTCCCTCAGAATTTCATCTAAATCAAACTACCACACAGAAATAATCACTTCCAGAGAGTCAGATTTATATAAATGGCAAGCTGAAAGAAAAGAGAATATCATTTATGAGATTCTATGCACAATTCGTGGAGAAAATACCACACTGGAGAACCTAGACTGCTGGTTTCCCAGGTTACGGCCTCTCTGGAGATTAGCTTCTAGCCTGAGCACTTAAATAATCACCAAAGGATCAGAAATTCTACAGCTAAACACTAAGGAATCATCAATTTGTTACTAACTCACAAATTTCTATGCAGAAATTTAGCTTAAAAACAAAAACAATTAGGCCTAAAGAGGGGGTGACAGTTGAGAACCCCGACAGCTCTACTCAAGTTTATGAATGATTTACTCAGGGTGGCAGGACTTAATGCAAATGAACACAGAGGAAACTGTCAGCTGCCCTGTGGTTCAGCCAATAGAAGCGCAGCTCCACCTTAGCTGTGCACTAGACTGCATTACTAACAGACGTTACCATCGCTTCAACTGCAGCCTTTCAGACCAGAGGTAGGTTTCTGTGATCTTTTCATTTAATAATACATGTTCTTATGATACAATATAAATATTTTACCATAAAATCCAAGCAGAAAGCTTTGTTCCTACTAAAGACCAAGAAACCTCTATTGTTTTCATTGTCTGGTAGGATTTCATTATGAAAATATGAAGACTGCCTTTGCTCTTTGACAAGCACCCTTACCATCTGTGCCTTAATGGAAAATTCATGACATTTTCTATGAACCTGATCTATATCCAGACCTTAGAGTAAGCCATATGCATTTGACATTAAGCAATTACTTGCAAATTTCAATTTCTCTGAGCTATTTCATTTCAGCAGTTTGGTCTGTCTTAACAAAGGATTTTTCTTAAAGAAGAATCTAGACTAAAAGCAAATCCAGAACTAAAGCTTTCTGATTATACATACAAATTTAAAGCATTTATATGAAAGTTTGTTATATTTTAGAAAATATGAGAATATATTCAAAATTGTTTTTATTTAAGTGTAGATGTAGAGAATGCCAATAATCACACTGTGATTTTTATATGAAAATAAAAAGACCACAAAAGTACCATTACTAGGCTGCATTATACTATAAGCAACGAGATGATTTTCAGAGCCAGAGCTTTAGACTTTCATACATTTAAATTAAAATAAATTCCTACAGTCAAATTTTAAAGTCTATATTACTGTAACATACAAGTCATGCTATTATTAAATAAAAATCCACTTAATGTTTCATTTTTAGATGCCACAGAAATATGTATTTATCATAGTATTTCAATATGTTACAGTTATTCTTAAACTAATCTTCAAAAATAAATACACAGTAAGTCTTTTTTGATAAACTACATTTTAAAATGAAAATATATCCTAAGAAGAATTGGTTAAGGGAGGGAGAAGGGTACCTTTTGAGGTGCTAAGATTAGTTTCATAGCTCAGAGCCATCATTCATGTCTACTAAGAATTACTATCAACTTGCTGACCAAATTTCAAATCCTATATGAATTTGAAATATTCAAACATGAAAATTTAACTATTTAGTAAATGCTAGAGTTCTAAAATATTACCTAGATATACTGACCTAAAGATTCAACTTCTGCCCTTTTCTTTGCTGGTAAATCTATTTTAAATTTTAAAGGTTTTTTTTTTTTTTTTCATAATTTTTGTTCCTTCTATAATAATCAGTGTTCTGCCAGCATGAGAAAAGTATCCCCTATGAAGCCCAAAGGTTGCTGAAAGAAGATTTCTCCAGACTCAGTACAATGTGGTTAATTGCTTAGGAAATATTCTTGCTTGCTACCCAAAGTAAGAGAGCTCAAAAACAGTCTCAGATCAAATAAAAATAACTGTCAAATAGAACAGTTAACTCATAACTCAAACTTCAGACAGAAACTCCTATCTCCCAAACTGTCTTAATGCTATAATCAGCCTACATCTTACTGGTAACTGTCTATAGTTACACAGATGGAAGCTCATTGCCATTTCACCCAGCTAACTAGATACATGGCCTACCCCAGACAGTTCCAGAGGTGGATGAGCTATTCTATATGTAAAAGCTATTACGATTAATTGATCATAGTTCAAAGGGATATGCTTTTAAAGGTACCAGAAAATTGAACTCAAGGGCTTTTTCCATAAATAGAACAAAAGCATAACTTTATTTCGATCTGGCAATTCAAGGACTCCAGAACAGTTCCAAGTCCTATACCCGTAAATATTTCACTAGGGCCTTAAAAATGGGAGGAAAATTAGGTAAAGGGAATTTATATTTTAAAAAACTAAAAATTATCTATATAATTGTATATATAACAGACTGTTCCCACCTTTGACTGTTTTCTCTCACTTTCTCAAAGGCATGTTTACAGCATCTGCTTCATATAAATTAATATTTTAATTTCAAAAACAGTATCACAATACAAGAAAATCCTATTGGTAAATGACTTTCTACATGTCTGCGTGCATGCTAAGTCGCTCCAGTCGTCTCCGACTCCATGCGACCCTGTGGACTGTACCCACCAGGCTCCTCTGTCCATGAGATTTTCCCAGCAAGAATACCAAAGTGGACTGCTATGCCCTCCTCCAGGGGATTTTCCCAACCCAGGTATCAAATCCATGTCTCTTATGTCTCCTGTATTGGCAGGCAGGTTCTTTACCACTATACCACCTGGGAAGCCCCTCTACATGCGTATCTAATTATGTCTAATTCATCAAAAATTTAGATTTTACCCTAAACACACAAAATTATTAGAGTTCTAGAGTACTATGAAAGAATAAACCACATTACATGTAAGGTGGAAAATAAATCTATCTTACAGGGTTTACTTTTTCCAGGTTATGCCCAGAAGCTAGCTAAAGGGTGAATGTTCTGAGTTGCTCATCGGTTAACCAACACATTCACAAATGGCAACCCGTCATCATTCACAACATAAACCTGCTATGTATATTCCCTGAAAACTGCCTAGATACCCATGATGAAAAACTCACAAGTACCCGTGGAGGTGGCACATACATCTATCCACAGTCACCATTCCAAGAATAATTATAAGCATGTTTGCATGTGGATAAAGTACTCAGTCTAGTCAAAGTCACGATGCACTAATTCTGCTTTAGAAGTCATCTAAACACAATAAACTGTTAAAAGCCAAAGGCAAGGAGTACTTTTGGCTTTGAATAACTACATTCAAATGGTTCCAAAACCAAGAGATTATAACAAGGTCCACCTTGACAAGTTTCACACACACCCCTATCACCTGACTCTACTCTCCAACCAACCCCACAAGTAATCATTGTTATTAATTTCTGTATATCCCCAAGATTCCTGCGCAGATACAAGTAACTAAAAATGCATATTATTTCCCTTTTTCCTCCACATACTGTCCTGCACTTTGTTCAGTTAACAACATATCCTAAAGATCTTTCTGGGTCACTACAGTCACTCATTCACGCGTAACATTCAACTGTGTGACTATACTGTATTAATGTAACCAGCAGAACAGTTCAACGACAGGTACGAGTTAGCCTCAAAAAAGTGAATGTAGAGTGTGTCTCCCTGCCCGCTTCTCTCCTCTCCTTATCTCGCCCATTCCATCTCTTTCCCTCACTCCTGCTTTTTTTTTTTTTAAAGGGAGAAGGGGACCAGAAAAAATTTTAAGCAGTTCACTTGTACCTCAAAAATAAATACAAAGTTCCTTAAACCAACTTTCTAATCATTCTAAAATTTCATTTTGAAATAATAACTTATTTATTAAGTCTTTATAATTTCTCCCCGGTCTTAAAAAGTCACCACAAATGTAAAAAGACTTACTCATAATAAATTAAAATACAAAGGAGTAAATTCAGTATAATTTCAACCAGGTATGACTTATACATTTTACACAGCCAATTTCTAGGAAAAAAAATTAAAAGTTTGATATGTTAGGGAGATAAGATTATAAATGATACTTTTTATTTAAAATTGCTAGAATAATGTTTCTGAAATCAGTCATGAAAAACTTAAGTTAATTATTAGGATAGGTTAAATTTGAGGGCTAAAATGTGGAAACCCCCTCACTCTACTCTCTCCTTCCTCCCCTGCCATTATTCTCCCAGCAGTCGGTTCTAATGTCAGATTTAGAAGAGAAATTTCAAAAGAAATTTCCAAATTTTAAAAAGGAATCACAACCTGAAAGGCCTAAGGAATACTTCTATCTGTGCTGGAGAGGGCTAGGTGGGCCAAGGTAAAATTACCAGATAGGGCTCAGGCAATTCTTCCTGCTTTTATGCATCCACGTAAGACACCCTCACCCCGATTTCCCCAAGGCCTTCATCTTCTTCATCTCCCTCTCCTCTATTAGCTCTGCTCTTCAAAAAGAACCTAAAACTCATTCATACTGAAGCAAAAATAACTAACAATCTGTGTTACCCCTCCAAGGAATATCTGCATTTTAGCAGTGCTAAAAATTCAAAAGGATTTTTTTTCATTATTCAGGCATTTGTGCACACGCATACATGACACTACTCTATCAGCAAGGCTGGGTCAAAAGGAGGTGACTTTTGTCTCCATTTGAGTTAGCGTCTATAGATTACTTGACTATTTGTGTAAACGGTGCTAAGATCAGAGGCAGCGACCATGCAGAGGAGGAACGGTGGGCTATCAGGACCTTCACACTGCACAACCCCAGCGTACACTGTATTCTATCTGACAGGCACCCACCACACACCACACCAAGACTAATACTCCCTGGAGCTGTGCAACACAGAAACCCTGCCTTCTACTATGGTGTACTTGGAAAAGAAAAAACCAAAAGACAAAAGAGTAACTCTGAAAGGCTGGGTCTCCTGACATAGTCTGAAATCCCATTGGACAGAGGAGCCTAGGTGGGCTACAGTCGCAAAGAATATGGGTAACAAATCAAAGAGTAGAACACAACTAAGGGACTAAACAACCACCACCACAAAATTGTAAGTTACTCAAATACCCATGTGCCAGACAATGTATTTTTGTATCTCCCATAAGCAATTGATTCAATTACCGTCCATTAGTCTCCTGTCTCTCATTTCAAGATGAAAGGTCACCAAGCATCATAAAATGGAAGGATTCTTAAATCCAACAAGAAAAAATGAACTTAAACCTTTACTTCTGCCCTCAGATGATCAATTTAACCTTCAAAATACACGAAAGAAGAAAGGAAGGAACCAAGTCCATCCAGAGGTGAAATGACTTGCCAAGCAAATCAGATTTAAAAGAAAAGAAAAAAGAAAATAAGCTTAGAAAATGTTAGCTTATTAACTGCAAAGTTTTAAAGTTATATTTATAAGGAAAACAGAGAAATCTAATGAATTAAACTGTTCATTTGAGGGGGCAAGGGGTTTAAGCTTTAATCTTTTTTGGTGTGAAAATGATACTGCAGTTATATTTAAAAAGAGTCCTCACCTCTTAAGATATACATACCAAAATATTCCTAGATGAATTGACATGATATCTGGAATCTGCCTCAAAATATTCCATGGGATGGAAGTGGGCAGAGATATAGACTGGCCGAGAGTTGAGAAATGAAGCTGTATTATAAGTATGGGGGTATTCATCATACACTGATACTACCTTGAAATTGTCTATAAATGAAACATACTCTCACACACATGTTATCTCTAGCACTTAGAAAAGTATTTGCTACAAAGCAGGTAATCAATAAACACTTATTTACAAGAATAAACGTCTACTTACAATTATGTAGCAAAAAAAACAACACTAAATAATTCATTTTTTTCATAAAAGAAAGCATACAAACTGACAACAGTCACTGAATTAGGGAAGTGGGACTCTGGGGTTTTTTCCTCTCATTTCAAAAAGTTTCTTAGTATTCATGTATTTTAGAACTTCTTTCAAAAAGCTTAAAAAGATTATTTTTGAAGATTAAGATAATAAAAAGTCATTTTTTATTTTAAATACTATCAAATCTTCAATCCTTACAGTCCCACTTAAGGCCAAACAAGTATCAGGTCAACAAGAGCAAAGCTCAATGCAAGAATAGTAAACTTTGACTCCCTGGGTAATTTTGTAAATGGAATAAAAATGTAATAATACGTACCTGTGGAATGCTGAATCTGCGTGTTGTTTTTTTTTTTAACTATTCCTATCTATAGGCCATTTAGGTATTATGAAACATTTTAAGATTACCATATGCATATATATACACACAAATATATATATAACAAAAAAATCCTAAGATTAAGGTCTCTTCATAGGCAACTTTAATCTAAAATTGTATTATCCTTATTCTGTCATTACCTGGCTTTTCTTTCTCTACTATTTTTCACTCAGCCATTATTTCCTGATTCACATCACCTGTCTTGGAAGTTTAAAGGCGTGGAACTAAGACAGAATATACGGAACCAGGAAGGTGAGGAGGATCTACAAAGGTATGAGAAAAGCTTTTCTGGGGGCAGTTTGAAGAACACAACTCTAAAATGCTAAGTTTGGGTTTTGCTTTCTTTTTTTTTCTTTCAGATAATAGTCCTGTGACCACCGCTTTAGTCAAATTTTAAACCAATTCAGCTGCCTTTTTTCTCCCTCCATTAGCAATTAACTTTTATACATGAATCCTGACAATAAACACTTGTCTAACAAGTGATATATTTAAAAAAAAAAAAAAGGTATAGTTTGTAGAATTTTATAGTCCATAAACACAGAAATATAGAAAAAATTCAAGAACACTATATTTAGGCATGAATTCTGACAGAAAATAAGGAAGATTCACACAGTCTATATAAACTAACAAATCTTAGAACTGAGATTTTAACTGACAAAATTCATTGTATTTGGTTACATATATTCATTTTCTACCTTCTATAGATTCAAAGGAGTGATATAAGAAGTAGAATCTCTAAGAATGGCTTCACTGAGCTCCAGCCTCTGGAATGAAACCACTACATCTGTTTATCAGTACCTTGGTTTTCAAGTTCAAAAAATTTACCCTTTCCATGATAACTGGAACACTGCGTGCTTTGTCATTCTGCTTTTATTTATATTTACAGTGGTTTCTTTAGTGGTGCTGGCTTTTCTTTATGAAGTGCTTGATTGCTGCTGCTGTGTGAAAAACAAAACTGTAAAAGACTTGAAAAATGAACCAAACCCTATTAGAAGTATGATGGACAACATCAGAAAACGTGAAACTGAAGTGGTTTAGTACTCTACACAGAATGAACAAAAGCTCTGAAAACAGTCTTCAACTACTGAGGAAAAAAAAAGAAAAACGTCTGAGACCAGTTGTTATAATATTGAGTATGAATAATTAAAAGATTTCTACTCAAAGGGAAAAACAAGCTAAATATGCACTTTTTGTGTCTGTATCTATTTCATTAAATATACAATAAAACTTTGACAAATGTGAGTAATTGATCAACCTGTTTAAAATGACACTTCAGGGAATTCCCTGACAGTCCAGTGATTAGGACTGGATGCTTTCACCACTGTGAGCCTGGGTTCAATCCCTGGCTGGGGAACTAAGAACCCACAAGCCACACAGTGCAGCCAAATGAATAAATTTTTAAAAATAAAAGTAAAATGACACTTCAAAAACTGGATTAGATTCTTAGAATTCAATACTAAGCATTAAAAGGTAAACTGAAAAACATAAGAAAGGCTAATGATTCCAAAATGACTTTATCTAAACAAACCACGTGGACTAAAAAACAGTACTGTCATTACTGTGTTTTGGTAATTAAAACGCTACTTAAAATGCTTATCTAAGTCCAAAGTAAAATACTCCCACTTACATGTAAGACCCAACTTATTAAGCAGCAATATTTTCTAGTTAGCTACAGTACTTATATAGTTTTAAAGACTTAAGTTTTATGTAGAATTAGTGTGAAAGACTCAAAATACTCAGCAAGGTCACAAGGACACTTGCATACACATTTCATAAAACCAACTTACTCTTTAGTAAGAAATTCATGATCCAAGACGAGCTATTTTCAAACTGAAACTCACGAGCACACCTCCTAATTTCACTTCTCAAGCTTGTCTTTTCACTATGCCTCTCATATTCACACTCTCAAGAACTAAGATGCCCAATGCAAAAAGACTGCTAAAACTGTCACAACATAGGCCCACTTAACACTTTTTAATATGGCAGTTTTATTTCCTGAAATGCCAAAGGCTGTACAGTATTAAATTTTATAACCCTGATACTATTTCGCTACAAGCCATGAGCAAACCAAAGTATGGTTTTAACCACTACAACTGCCCTTTAGCCAGAAACATCACCTCTGGAAATTTATTCTGAGAAATTAGTTCAAGAGAAAAAAACTCAAGATACAAAGATGTTTACAATAGCATTATTCAAAATAACCACCAAAAAAATGGAAGCAACAACCTGTAACTAAATGTGTCACATCAACTTAATAGATTAAGAAGCTACTGAAAATTATGGCAAAATAGAAAAAATGTGATATGTGAAGTGAAAAATATCGTTTTCAATTTCAAGAGCCCTATATCCCAGTCTGAAATCGCTTATCCAGAGTATTTATATATTTTAAAGTCTTTATTGAATTTGTTACAATATTGTTTGTTTAGTTTTGGGCCACTAGGCATGTAGGATCTTAGCTCCCAGACCAGGGATCCAACCTGCGCCCCCTGAATTGGGAGGTGAAGTCTTAGCCACCAGACCACCAGGGAAGTACCCAGAGTATTTATTTTCTCTATTTTTCTTCTAACGTTAGCAACTAACACAAAACACATAATCAACTTTCAAAGGACTTCTGAAACTTATATATACAAAATATTTTGGTAACCAGGAGCAATTCTGAGCAATTGTTAAAACCACATTTTCATAAATTGAAAAACTTGGGGTTCGTGCCATAGATAGGAAGCATACAGGTCCTTTGATAACTAGACTTTTTGATCATGAACATTATCTTTTCCCTATCTTACTCTGCAATTTAACTCGTTCAAAAAAGATGTATCGCGTGCTTCTATGTGAGAGTGATTAGGTTACAATGACAAACAGATAACCATGGCTCAGTGGGTAAAGAATCTGCCTGCAATGTAGGAGACACAGGAGATGCAAGTTCAATCCCTGCGTTGGGCGGATCCCCTGGAGAGGGCATGGCAACCCACTCCAGTATTCTGGTCTGGAGAATCTCGCATGGGGGAAAATCCCATGGACTCAGGAGCCTGGCAGACTACAGCCCAAAGGGTTGCAAAGAATCGGACATGACTGAGCGGACTCAGCATGCACAATCATGCAATTACAGTAGCACAGACAGCTCTGTCAGAAACAGGGAGCGCTGTGGGAATTCAAAGGCTAAACAATGAACACAAACTGGCAAGTGGGAAAGACTTTTAGGCTGAAACCTAAAAGAGAAACAGGTTCACCAAAGGAAGGAAGGAAGGAGGTAAGAAAGAACATTCCATGAGGAGGAAATATTATGACCAAAGACCAAAGGGCAAAAGAAAGCAAAGCATGTTGGAGGGGCAACAAGCCAGTGACACGAGGACAGAGCATAAGAACACTGAGCGGTCAGATTCATCAACAGAAAATCACCGACCGTAGTAAACAGAATGGCCAGTGGAGAGGCTACACCAGGAGGCCTGGCAAGCAGCTGACCGGGCAATGCAGTGACAGTTGCCCAAGCTAGGCTGGTGTGGCCGGCTTTGGTGTTTACACCCAGTACTTCCAGCTCCCCTCTCACTCGGCACACGCAAGTGGTGGGGTATAGAGCCCTGTGATGAGGTCCGGTCAATGAGCTGTGAGAGGAAGGGATGTGTGTCACCTCCAAGTGCTAGTCACTCGTCGTGTCTAACTCTCTGTGACCCCACGGGCTGTAGCCCACCAGGCTCCCCCATCCATGGGATTCTCCAGGCAAGAATACTGGAGTGCTTGCCATTCCCTCCTCCAGGGGATTTTCTAGACCCAAGGATCGAACCCAGGTCTCCTGCATCACAGGCAGATTCTTTATCATCTGAGCCGCCAGGGACATCCAAACCAGAGCATTTAACTGCCAGGCCAAGATTTTCCAGAGTTCTCTTTCCCTCGGTCATTGACACCAACAATATCTGAAGTATCACCAACTATGTCAGCTTGGGTCCTTGAGTGACTATAATGAGTTAAGACCCCATGACGAACAGGTGATATGAAACAGAAACAAACCTTCGCTGTTTTAAGCCACTGAGATTTTGAAGCAAAGATATTCTTGCTCAGACACTCAGTCATGTCCAACTCTGCAACCCCATGGACTGTAGCCCGCCAGGCTCCCCCGTCCATGAGATCCTTCCAGGCACGAATACTGGAGTGGGTTGTCATTTTCTTCTCCAAAAGGTATTCTTAAGTAGATAAAAGAGACTAGTTCTAAGAGTGGATTTCTGCTAACACATAAAACAGTTTCTAAAATTTTGTTCGTGCATGTGTGTTCAGTCATTCATTCACGTCTGATTCTTTGTGATCCCATGGACTGTAGCCTGCCAAACTCCTCTGTCCATGGACTTTTCCAGTCAAGAATACTGAAGTAGGTTGTCATCTCCTTTTCCAAGAAATCTTCCCAACTCCGGGATCAAACTCAAATCTACGTCTCCTGCATTGCAGGCTGATTCTTTACCACTGATCCCCTTTTGGGAAGCCTAAAATTTTCTTTACTATGAATTAACTCAACATGAATTTCATTAAAGGACTTCTGACAGTCCAGTGGTTAAGACTCTATGCTCCCTATGCAGGGGCCAAGACGGGATCCCTGGGGGGCACAAGACAGCCAAAAAATTAAACTTAAGAACAAAAAGAACTTTGATTTAAATTTAAAAGGAGAGATAATCAAACCTAATGTATGTGCTAGTAAGAATGATAAACCTGCTTTGATAGAAAGATTGGCTCTGCTGTAATATCAGTTAGTAAAACAGTCTGAAAACCACATAACAAGATGACATCAGTAAAGATTACTACTGCTACACTTTGAAGTAGGCAAATAATTTCTGTTGTGAACTAAGTTACACTGATCTAGTTCTCTAAAATATATTAAGAGTAAACTAAACGCAAAATAACCAGAAGGGAAGAAACTATAAAGTGGAAATAAATAAAATTTTTAAAAACCAGGAAAACAGAGAAAAAGCAATGAAACCAAGAGTTAGTTTTTTATTTAAAAAAGATCAACAAAATTGACAAACTTTAAGCGAGACTAACCAAAACAAATAACAACAAAATTCCTAAAATCAGAAACTAAAGTGGGGAGGGATAGCACTACTAATCATACAGAAATCAAAGGGTTCCAAGGGAATAGTCTGAAAAACTTTGGACAATGTAGCTGATGAAATGGACAAACTCCTAAGAAAGACAGAGTACCAAAATTAACCCAAGAAGAAACAGAAAATCTGAACAGATCTTTAGGAAGAAATTTCTATGAAGAGCATCCTACAAAGGAAAGATCAGGCCCAAAAAGCTTTCCATGTGAATTTTACCAAATATTTAAGATGAAATTTTTATCAAACCTTTACAGAGAAGAGAGGAAAAGGGAATACCTCACAAATCATTTTATGGCCAGAAATACCCCAACAGGCACAAAAAAATTACAGACCATATCATATCCCTCACGAATAGAGATACAGAAATCCTGTACAAAACATCAACAAAGTGACTCCTACGACAAATAAAAAGGATTATACACAACAACCAAGTAGAATTTATTTCAAGAATATAAGGTTGATTTAACATTTAAAACTCAATTAGCATAACATCCACATTAATAAAGAAAAAGAACAAACATGATGTCAATGGATGCCAAACAAGCATTTAATAGTAGCCACTACACATTTATATTAAAAGTTCTCAACAAACTAAAGAGGGGAACTCCCTGCAGCTAACAACATATTACAACATGAAAGACTGGATGCTTTCCCCCAAGATTAGGAACAAGGCAAAGATATTCACACTTACTACTATTAGTAGCCAATATTGACAAGAAAAATAAAAGGCATTCAAACTGGAAAGCTGAAGTGAAACTTCCTATTCACAAATGACATAATCTTACATGAGCTGGTGCTGAGTCACTAAGCCGCACTGACTGTGCGACCCCGTGGACTGGAGCCCACCAGGCACCTCCGTCCATGGGATTTCCCAGGCAAGAATACTGGAGTGGGTTGCCATTTCCTTCTGCAAGGGATCTTCCTGACCTGGGGACTGATCCTGGTCCCTGGATTGGCAGGTGGGTTCTTTACTGCTAGACCACCAGGGAAGCCCCAATCCATAAAACTTCACACAAAAAAAACTAGAAATAATGAGTTCAGCAAAGTTGCAGAGTTCAAGATCAATGTACACAAATATAGTGTATTTCTAATAGTAGCAATTAACAATCCAAATACCAAATTAAGAAAATAATTTCATTCACAATATCAAAAAAATACATTTAGAATTTAATCGAGCAAGAGTTACACATTAAAAACTACAAAGCATTGCTGAAAGAAATAAGAAACCTAAATAAATGCAAAGACAGCCATATTAACTGGCTGCAAGACTTACTATTGTTAAGGTAGCAATTCTCAATGCAATCTCCATCAAAATCACAGGTGACTCTCACAAATGAAAACAAGCTAATCCTAAAATTTATATGGAAATGCAAAGGATACAGGAGAAACCAAAACAACCTTGAAAAAGATAACAGGACTGAAGGACTTATACCTCCCAATTCCAAAATGTTACCAGAATGCTACAGCTGTCAATAGACTGGGGTACTGGCATCAGCTCAGTTCAGTCGCTCAGTCGTGTCCAATTCTTTGTGACCCCATGGACTTCAGCACACCAGGCCTCCCTGTCCATCACCAACTCCTGACTCAAACTCACGTCCACTGAGTCAGTGATGCCATCCAACCATCTCATCCTCTGTCATCCCCTTCTCCTCCTGCCTTCAGTATTTCCCAGCATCCCAGTCTTTTCAAATGAGTCAGTTCTCCTCAGGTGGCCAAAGCATTGGAGTTTCAGCTTCAACATCAGTCCTTCCAATGAATATTCAGGATTGATTTCCTTTAGGACGGACTGGTTGGATCTCCTCACAGTCCAAGGGACTCTCAAGAGTTTTCTCCAACACCACAGTTCAAAAGCATCAATTCTTCAGAACTCAGCTTTCTTTATAGTCCAACTCTCACACCCATACATGACTACTGGAAAAACCATAGCTTTGACTAAACAGACCTTTGTTGGCAAAGTAACGTCTCTGCTTTTTAATAGGCTGTCTAGGTTGGTCATAACTTTTCTTCCAAGAAGCAAGCACGTCTTCTAATTTCATGGCTGCAGTCACCATCTGCAGTGATTCTGGAGCCCAAAAAAACTAAAGTCTGTCACTGTATCCACTGCTTCCCCATCTATTTCCCATGAAGTTATGGGACCAGATGCCATGATCTTAGTTTTCTGAATGTTGAGTTTTAAGCCAACTTTTTCATTCTCCTCTTTCACTTTCATCAAGAGGCTCTTTAGTTCTTCTTCACTTTCTGCCATAAGGGTGGTGTCATCTGCATATCTGAGGTTATTGATATTTCTCCCGGCAATCTTGATTCCAGCTTGTGCTTCCTCCAGCCCAGCGCTTCTCATGATGGACTCTCCATATAAGTTAAATAAGCAGGGTGACAATATACAGCCTTGATGTACTCCTTTCCCTATTTGGAACCAGTCTGTTGTTCTATGTCCAGTTCTAACTGTTGCTTCTTGACCTGCATACAGGTTTCTCAGGAGGCAGGTCAGGTGGTCTGGTATTCCCATCTCTTCAAGAATTTTCCAGTTTGTCATGATCCACACAAAGGCTTTGATGTAGTCAATAAAGCAGTAGATGTTTTTCTAGAACTCTCTTGCTTTTTTGATGATCCAGCGGATGTTGGCAATTTGATCTCCAGTTCCTCTGTCTTTTTTAAATCCAGCTTGAACATCTAGAAGTTCACAGTTCACATATTGCTGAAGCCTGGCTTGGAGAATTTTGAGCATGATTTTACTAGCGTGTGAGATGAGTGCAATTGTGCGGTAGTCTGAACATTCTTTGGCATTGCCTTTCTTTGGGGTTGGAATGAAAACTGACCTCTTCCAGTCCCGTGGCCACTACTGAGTTTTCCGAATTCACTGGCATACTGAGTGCAGCACTTTCACAGCATCATCTTTTAGGATCTGAAATAGTTCAACTGGAATTCCATCATCTCCACTAGCTTTTTTCATAGCGATGCTTCCTAAGGCCCATTAGACTTTGCATTCCAGGATGTCTGGCTCTAGGTGAGTGATCACACCATTGTGATTATATGGGTCGTGAAGATCTTTTTTGTATAATTCTTCTGTGAATTCTTGCCACCTCTTCTTAATATCTTCTGTTACGTCCATACCATTTCTGTCCCTTATTGTGCCCATCTTTGCATGAGGCTAGACACAGGAGTCAATGGAAACTAATTGAGATTCCAGAAGAAAAAAAAAACTCATCTGTAGTCAACTGATATTCAACAAGGGTGCCAATGTAAGTCAAAAGTGAAAAGAAAGTGCCCCCCCACCGCCAAGAAATTGCACAGGGACAACTGAATAACCACACACAAAAAGATGAATTTAGACTATAAAACTCTTAGAAGAAAACACAGGAGTAAATATTTTAATGAGCTTATGTTAGGCAAAGATTTCTTAAATATGACACCAGAAACACATGTAAGGGAATTCCACAAGGTGATCTGATGGTTAGAACTCCACACTTTCATTGCCAAGGCCTGGATTCAATCACTGGTCACAGAACTCAGATCTCGCAAGCCATACCATGCTCCTCTACCTGCCTCCAGAAAAACAACTTTTACAAATCAACAGGAAGACAACTCAATTTTTTCATATGAGCAAAAACAATCTGAATACACATTTTATCAAAAGACACATGAATGATCAATAGCACATGAAATTTTATTCATATTAAAGCCACAATGATATCACTTCACACCCTCTAGAAAGGCTATAATAAAAATGGCAAGGATGAGAAAAAATAGATTCCTCATGCATTGACACTGAAATGTAATACGGTACAGCCATTCTGGTAGTTTCTTAAAAAGTTAAACATAAATTTAACACATAACCCAGAAATTTCACTCAGGTCTCTATCCAAGTGGAAATAAACACACGCCTACACAAAGACTTGTACATGAATGTTCAGAGCAGCACTATTCATAATAGCCAAAAAGTAGAAATAATCCAGATATCCATTAACAGGAAAAGGATAGGCAAATTGTGGTATATCCATTTAGTAGAATACTCTTCAGCAATAAAAATGCAATGAAATGCTGATATATGGGATGACATGGATGGACACTGAATAAAGTATCAGCAAACTGAATCACACAACAAAGGATTACACACCAAAACCAAGTAGGATTTATTCCAAGAATGCAAGGTTGGTTTAACATCTGAGAATCAATTAATACTAATTAATATCATATTAATTAACCGGAGTAGGTTGCCATTTAATTAATTGGAATAAGAAATGGCAACCTGCTCCAGTATTCTTGCCTGGAAAATTCCATGAACAGAGAAACCTGATGGACTACAGTTCACAGGGTCACAAAGCCTGAGCACAGCACAGCACACAGCACCATATTAACAAGAACAAGAACAACATTATCATCTCAATAGATGCCAGGAAGAAGAAGCCACATACTGAAGAACATATTCTGTACAACTTCATTTACATGTAATGTTCAGAAAAGGCAAAGAGACAGAAAGTAAATTATCAGCTCTCAGGGGCTGAGGTGGGAACAAGGAGTGACAGCATGGCACAAGGAATCTTTTGAGGGTGATGGAAATGTTCAAAAAGTCAATGCAGTAACAGCTGCACAACACTGTAAAATTACTAAAAATCTTTGAATTATAAACTTAAAGTGAACTATAAGGTAAGTAATTTAAACCTCAATGAAGGTTTTTTTTTTAAAAAAGATAATAACCTAAATTCTAAATACAAAACAACTATAAACATCTTAAGAGCAAAAAAACCTCATCATTCCAGCCCTTATACTTAACAAACTAAGAATCAATACAAATGTTGAACTAAAAAATGAACTTACCATGACTAAGTGGTTCCCTGAAAAATAAAAACAGTCAATTCTACTAACCAGAATTTTGTTTAGAGCTCGATGATCCTCCATGTTCTAGCTTTGCTTTTTTCTTCTTTGATGATGATGCCTCAGAAGACACAGAACGTTTTTCTACTACAGGAGTGGAAAGAGCTCGTTTTTTGAACAGCTCCCGTTCTCTCAAAAGGCTTGGATCCATAACGCTGCAAAGGTAAAAAGTTTTTTTAATACAGATTCAAGTCACTCAAATCTATGTCAAATTCACAGGTCTCAACAAAAGTTACTTCCCAAACAAAATTGCCTTTTATTACTAGTTCTCTAGGATTTGCATTCATCCACTTACTCATTCACTAAAAAAAAACAAACTTTAATTTGTGCCTGTTATGTGCCAAGCACTGCGCTAGGCACTAGTAAAGAAAAACAGGATTATTCTCTAAAGCTCCAGAACTTATGCTGTCCAAGATGACCACCAATGGTTGAAGTGCTAACTGAGCACCTTAAGTGGGGACAGAGTGGAGATGTACTCTAAGTGTAAAACACACACCAGATTTAAAAAGACTCAATACAGGGACTTCCCTGATCCTCCAGTGGTTAAGACTGCACTGACAATGCAGGAAACACAGGTTCAGTCCCTGGTCAGGGAGCTAAGATCCCTACATGGCATGAGGTACAACTAAAAAGACTCAATATAGCAAAAAAACATTATAAATTACTGAAATATTTTAAATGGATTATGTGATAACTAGAGATTAATGTAATAATATTTTGGATATACTGGGTTAAGTAAAATATTAATTTGCTCTATTTTTTCTTTATTCTTAAATTATGGCCACTAGAAAATTTTATATTACATATGTGGCTGACACAGCTCACATGGTATTCCTACTGGACAATGGTGCTTCACAAGCACTGGGTGGAAATTAGGAGACAGATTTAGGCTCATTGCAAAATAAGAACCATCAGAATTAGTTGTTAATTAAAAGGTATATTTTCAAGCATTGGAGAAGGAAATGGTAACCCACCCACTCCAGTGTTCTTGCCTGGAGAATCCCAGGGACAGACAAGCCTGGTGGGCTGCCGTCTATGGGGTCACACAGAGTCAAACACGACTGAAGCGAGTTAGCAGCAGCAGCATATTTTCAAACTGGTGGACTCTCTATCATAAATAATGAAGAGGTTGAATTATTATTTGTTAAGAAATATCTACAGAAAACTCCTGCTTTGGAATGAGGTGGGACTAGATAGATCTCTCTGGGTTTTTTTTTCTGTTTTAAAATTCAACATTCTGAGCAACTTCAGTACAACCAGAGAAACCACAGGTTATTCAAGAAGTATTTTAAAACACTCCTCTTTTGTCTGAACTCTCCCTAGAATGCTACGGAGAGTCTCAGAAGTACACGAGATGACTATGCAAATGATTTCTACGCTATTTAGACTAGTGTTCAAGTTCATAAGCAAAGTCTCAGAGGAAATGAAATGGAACAGGACCCTATGGTCCTTGCCCCCACCATGTCCTCTGCCTGCCTTTTGTCTCTGGAAAACTTCAAAGTTTAATCAGAGAAGTGAGAAATGAAGAAACAAAGGGAAACAATCAAAGGAGACTAAGTAATAATAATGTAGTCATTAAGCACAGTCAAGGACCTTTAGTTCCTTCTCAAGGACTACAGATAATATTCTGAGCCATATTCTTTGAGCTTGTCTTACAGATACTGAAACCCCAGGTGGGAGAAGTTACTCCCTGATGACCACACTGTACCCACAACAGAAGCTGCCACAATTCCGAGAACTGGCCTCAAAGAAATGCGAACAGATGGACCCTGGAACGGAAGATTAACTGGACCTAAAGCAACCAAGGTGACGCCGGTCAGACCACTGATGACCATTGTGAAGATAATTGTCAGAGCTGAATGTGCTGTTTCTGCAACAGACCCCTTCTTTTATCTATAAAAGTTCGACACCACCACCAATGGCGGGGAGAGGGAGGCAGTGAGGGGCGGCGCAGTGAATTGGCCTTTGGACAGACATATGCCTTCTCCTGGCCGGCTTTATTTCAAATAAGCAAACTTTTCTTTCCACCGACCTGGCCTGCTTACTGGCTTTGGAGCGGCGAGTAGCCAGACCCACACACCCTTCTGTGACAGAAAAGAGACTCTTACATTTTGGAAGCTTTCGGGCATGGGGTAGCTCAATAAATATTTTGTAAATGACTAACAAACAGAAGAACATCTTTAAATTGCCCTAGCTTCTCTGTTAATAGTTTTACAAGCCTTTACTAAATGTCTTCTGTTTGTGGGGCACTATACTGCACTGCAACCTTTGGAATGTTTTGGAAGATAAATCCTTGCCTTCATGTAAGCAGCTTACATTTGAGAACATGAAAGCACTCAGCACCTCGCTTAAAAAGCAATGAATAAATAAAACGTGACTTTGCGCGCTAAAAGTTAAAAATGTAAGCACTGAATAACACTCAGTAATGAAAAAGAATGAAATACTCTATATGCACAATATGGATGGACCTAGAGATTATCACACTAAGCAAAGTCTGAAAGAGACAAACAGCGTATGATTTCATTACCGTGGAATCTTAAACATGACATAAATGAACATATCTACGAAACAAAAACAACTCACAAATGTAGAGAACAAGCTTGTGGCTGTCAAGCAAGAAGGGGAGGAGAGAAAGGAAGGGTTGGGAGTTTGGGATTAGCCAATGCAAACTATTATACAGAATGGATAAACAGGTCCTACTGTACAGTACAGGGAACTATGCCCAATATCCTGTGATAAACCATAATGGAAAAGAATATGACAAAGAGCATATGTTTAACTAAGCCACTCTGAGATACAGCAGAAATCAGAAACATTGTAAATTAACTATACTTCAATAAAATTTTATAAAAGCACTGATAAACTTGTCAAACTTCAGTTAAGGAGAGAAGAATCGCTGACCCTGGACCTCGAATCTAAGACCTCCCTAAATTCTGACCCCAACAGTAACATGACCTAGGGAATCCACTAGACCTCTCTAAATCCAATTTCGTCATAAGTAAAATGAGGATACTACCAATGCTGTCTACATCTAGCCCAATTGTAAGAATAAAATGAGAAAATGTTTGTGAAAGTGATTTTTTAAGTAGCAAAGCTAGACCAACGTGTTATTTCAGTACTATTATCTTAACCTGTATCTGAAAAGAAAAAACCCAGTGATTATACTCAGGTGAGGAAGGTAGGAGACAGTCTTGGGGGAGGAAAAGTGTATTAGAACAAAGGAGAATTCCCCAATGATGTGGTGGTGAGGGAAGGAAGGGAGGGGGGGAAACAAGGCTAAAACAACAAACATCTCCTGATTTCACTTTGTAAAGACAGATTACTAACCCAGGTTTTTATAACCACGACTTTAACACAGACTTAAATAAAAGCCTTACAGTTTACAAAGACCTGGATGTTTACAGCATTTGATCCTCACAACTCTATGAGATATCAAGTATTTACCCTATTACACCTGAAGAAACAGAAGAGTTAGGATCACACAGCTGAAAGTACACAGCCTGGACGCCAGGAGACTGATTCCTAAACCAGGTGCTCCTTATTCTAGACCTAAAATGCTGGTAAAAGCCTCCAAAACAAAAGCGACCGGAGTGGTATGGGTAAAGTTCGATGGTCCCGAGAACAGAAGGTTTAATGTCTTTCACCATCACATGCTCTGCCTAACTTTTCCAACTTTTTCGCAGAAGACTACTCCGCATCTGTAGAGTTTCACATGCACTAACCTGTGTCGCAAACAGGAAACACCAACCTCCCCGTTTTACATTGAAACACACATCACTGCCACAACTCAGCGAGCTCACGTGTTCCCCCACTGAGAAGCCAAAAGTTCAGCGAAAATCTTTTAACTGCAAAGCCCACTTTCCTCCCACTTTATCATTTGACTTGATCGCTTATCCACTTTATCATTTGTTTTCTTTCAACCTTTCTACTCCTTCGTCTCTTGCTTCATTTGCCTGCCTGAACCTCGCAGGGGCCAATACTGCTTTGAACACCCGGCAAGCTGAGAATAAGAGACTGCTTACCCCTGAAAAGACAGAAATGCAGAGGTGGAGGGAAAAAAGTACCGCAGCGACTAGTTTTGGAAAATGTCTTTAGACTTTGCAGGAAACTATTATAACTCAAGGTTAGGAATCATTCCAAACTAGGTTTCCAAGAAGCAGCTTTAAAAAAAAAAAAAATCCGTGAAGAAGCACCTAAATCACAGCCTTTACTTGGCTGGGCGCCGCGGTTCCCAAACTCCACACACCTGGTGCGTGCGGCTACAGCTAATGTAAGTCGGGGGCTCAGGAGAGGCACGACCAGCTCTCCAATTCGCATTTCCCCTCTTTCCAACCCAAAACTTTGCTCTCTGAACCTCCGGCCTCAGAAACAATGCTCCGGAGAGGCTGTAACCGGGTTAAGCGTTTCGGGCAGGGAACGGCAGCCCCGGCTTCCCGCGGGATGGGAGGCCGCGTGCCCCCGGGAATGGGAGGAGACCCCGAAGAACAACAGGCTGGGGCTCCGCACCCCAAACCCGGCGGCCGCAGCTCCTACCTGAGCCAGGAGGGCCGCCCCACGCGCCCCGCCGCCGCCTCCCAGCGCCTCCGCCTGGACCAGCCGCCCACGCCCGCGTGGCTGCCGCTTGGGGCTCGTTGTCAGCGCCTCCGCCGCCCGGCACGCATGCCCAGCGCTGCCCCGCCAGCTCGGGGGGTCTCCGCACTGGCGGCGGCGGCAGAGGGGGCGACTCCTCCCCCGGCTCCGCCCGCCACTTCCTGATCGGGCGGCTGGGAGCTCAGTCCCGGTAGGCACCGCGGGGCCTCGGCCGCCGACAACGCGCATGCGCCATCCCGTGCTCCGCCCAGGTATCGCGGGAGGGAAATCTACCAGTTTGGGCGTCCGGTCTCCATGACAACGGGAGGATGCTTGGGGGCGGGACGTAACTAGGTGTTGAATCAGTTCGGTTCAGTCCCTCAGTCGTGTCCGACTCTTCGCTACCCCACGGACTGCAGCACGCCAGGCCTCCCTGTCCATCACCAACACTCCCGGAGTTGAGTAGCCGCAGCTAAAATGGTGCGACTTTACATTAGATGCTATTTACCATCACCTAAAATTCGGAGAACATTGTTCCAGCTCTCTCTCTACACAACTGAAACGAGAGACCCTGTGAAACTAAATGACTGGCTCAAGACAGCGCAGCTAGCAAAGGCAAATTCTGACGCATAGTCCGGTTTCTGAACTGCGAACCCCCATCCCTGTAAACTCTCTTAGGAAAGGATTTGGGATTCAGCAGCAGCGTAAAGGGGTAAAAATAAAAATAAAGCGGCGAAAAAGACAACTGCCCTTGTCCACAGCCTGCAGTGTATTGGAGCGGGCCAAATTGTGCTGCTGGCCTTGCCTCACTCCTGCACCCTGAAGCGAACGCATAGCCAGTGCTCTACTATTTTATAGCTGTCCTTTACTTAATGCTGGTTACCCCTCAAGTTACTTGTGTTTTGGTTTTCACATCTGGGAAATGGGAATAATAATTGAACTACCACAATGGGTTACTTTCATTGGATTGTTGTGAAGATTGAATGAGATAATACATAATTTTTTAATCAAATCTTGGAAATAAAGCCAAAAGATGATTGTGTGGGTATTTTTTTACCTTTTTATTTATTTTGGCTGTGCTGAGGTTTCACTGTTACACACAGGTTCCTGCTCTAGTTGTGGTGCAAGGGCTTAGTTGCCCAGCAGCCTGTGGGATCTTAGTTCCCCTAGCAGGGATCGAACCCACGGCCCCCTCATTGGAAGGCAACCAGGGAAGTCCCTGTATGGCTTTTTAAAATTGGTTTCATTCTATAGGATTTTTTAAACGCATTTGATATTCACTTGACACCCTCGGGAAACATAACTTCATTTGGATAAAAATTTATTATTATTTAGGCCTCAAAGTTTTTATAACCCAGGAAAAATTGATGAGGTGTAATGAGAAGGAGCATCAATTCTTCGGCGATCAGCTTTCTTCACAGTCCAACTCTCACATCCATACATGACCACTGGAAAAACCATAGCCTTGACTACACGGACCTTTGTTGGCAAAGTAATGTCTCTGCTTTTTAATATACTATCTAGGTTGGTCATAACTTTCCTTCCAAGGATTAAGCGTCTTTTAATTTCATGGCTGCAATCAGCATACACAGTGATTTTGGAGCCCAAAAAAATAAAGTCTGACACTGTTTCCACTGTTTCCCCATCTATTTCCCATGAAGTGATGGGACCAGATGCCATGGTGCTGCAGAAGACTCTTGAGAGTCCCTTGGACTGCAAGGAGATCCAACCAGTCCATTCTAAAGGAGATCAATCCTGGGTGTTCATTGGAAGGACTGATGCTAAAGCTGAAACTCCAATACTTTGGCCACCTCATGTGACGAGTTGACTCACTGGAAAAGACTCTGATGCTGGGAAAGGTTGAGGGCGGGAGGAGAAGGGGACGACAGAGAATGAGATGGCTGGATGGCATCACCGACTCGATGGACATGAGTTTGAGTAAACTCCGGGAGTTGGTGATGGACAGCGAGGCCTGGCGTGCTGTGATTCATGGGGTTGCAAAGAGTCGGACACGACTGAGTGACTGAACTGAACTGAACTGAACTGAATGAGGAGGAGCAGTCATACACTGAAAAAAAAATTCCAAAGCTTAAAATTACATTGTCCTGAGAAACATGAGCCAGTTTTGTATAAATTTATTTTTATTCCATCCCTTCCCCAGTGATTATGTAAGTACCAATTTACCAGGTAAGTCCCAGTTTACTCATGGAATCAGTTCTACCATTCTGCTAGCTTCCTTCTTAATGAATGAGAGAATTCCTATAAATGAACAGTGGCTAGACCATATATGCTGATAAAACTCTGGCCCATTTGAGAAACCAAGCCACAACTTCTGCAGCAATCAGCTCAGAATGGTCAAGATTTAGTCAAGGGCTGCCAACTTCCCTATTTCAGACATCCTTCCTCCAAGTTCCCCTTCCAGCGCATACTGGAAGCATTCAGCCCCACTGTCCCTGCTTTTTTTTCCCACTATAAAGCTTCCCCTCTCCATGATTGCCTTTGAATCTCTGCCAAATGCAGGAGATGGCTGACTCTTGCTTAACATTGTAGCAAGGGCTGTGGCCTCTGTTCTCATTTGAGTGGTCTTCATTTTTCACTAGTGTTTAATAAAACTTGGATACATGCATGCTCCTTACTAATCATCTGAGACAGGATTTTAACAATTAGAGAATCATGCTTTGACAGAACTAGATCTACTAGATGGACAGCATGCAAGGAAGTTAGAAAATAAACTAAGGTACTAAGGTACATTAAAATTCTGAAGAGTTTGAGCAAATGCCAGTTCAAATTAACCCCAAACCAAAAATGGTTAGCACTCCACTGACAGAAATGAGGGGAAAGGTTTTTTTACAGAGAAGACAAGGAAGCAAATCAAAGGAAAGCATTGATTGGTTACAACTCTTAAGTGGCTGCCTTATTGGGAAATCCTAGTTTGCTGTCGGTGATCAGTTCTTCATTTCAGTTCTTAAGTTTTACTTTTTTGGATTCCAGTGACTCTGCCTTAGGTTATCGTTTCACATGTAGATTTACCAAGGCTTTGGAGCCACCCAAGTCTATGGCCTCCTTGATTAAGTACTTGGACAAAATGCTCACAGTTCAGTTCAGTTCAGTCGCTCAGTCATGTCCGACTCTCTGCGACCCCATGAATCACACAGCACGCCAGGCCTCCCTGTCCATCACCAACTCCCGGAGGTCACTCAAACTCATGTCCACAGAGTCGGTGATGCCATCCAGCCATCTCATTCTCTGTCGTCCCCGTCTCCTCCCGCCCCCAACCTTTCCAAGCATCAGAGTCTTTTCCTGTGAGTCAACTTGTCGCATGAGGTGGCCAAAGTATTGCAGTTTCAGCTTTAGCATCAGTCCTTCCAATGAACACCCAGGATTGATCTCCTTTAGAATGGATTGGTTGGATCTCCTTGCAGTACAGGGGACTCTCAAGAGTCTTCTCCAACACCACAGTTCAAAAGCATCAATTCTTCGGCGATCAGCCTTCTTCACAGTCCAACTCTCACATCCATACATGACCACTGGAAAAACCATAGCCTTGACGAGACGGAAGTGGAACACCTTTGTGGTGGTGGTGGTGTTCTAGTTGCTAAGTCGTGTACAACTCTTGTGACCCCATGGACTGTGGCCCACCAGGCTCTTCTGTACATGGGATTTCCCAGGAAAGAATACTGGAATGGATTGCCATTTCCTTCTCCAAGGGATCTTCCTGACCCAGGGATTGAACCCAGGTCTCCTGCATTGAAAGCAGTCTCCTGCACTGCAGGTGGATTCTTTACCAACTGAGCCAGCCCAGAAGCACTGGACATGTTAAGTCTTTTAATGCCAATATTAGAACATGTTGCTTATAATACAAACACTCAAATTTCAACTGCCCCCTCCTTTACTCCAAAATTATAGCTGTTATTATCATTGTCCAACTTGAAACCCTCTCCTAAACACCCCAGCAAACCATTAAAATAAATAAATGATCAACAGCATCAACCAGTGGCATCATTCCTCTTTATTCTGGCTATTTCCTGTGACTAAGTCATAACAGTGAAAGCAGTGACTGCATTCATTCAAAACACTTTTGGGTGGCATTCCGCACTTTGAAGGTACTCTTCAAGTGATACCATAAATTAAGTCCCTATATGGCCTGTAAATAGGCCATTTTTGTGTCAAACATACTTACACATGGATAACACACTTATCAATGAACCAGAAAAAGATTCCATTTTCGTCTGCTGGTAATGTTGACTGTAATGACTGAATGATAACCACATTTCCAAACATCAGCCCCAATTAGCCTGATTTTAGAGACTTCAAGATGTGAGGTTAAACGTACAGACTTTCATTCTGCCTTCTCAGCCTTGTTACACAATATAGACACCATATGGACGGCTTCTGAAGCAACCTCTAGCCAGGGCTCAGGGAAGGAATAGGAAAAACATCTCACTCTGAGGTGAGGGATGTGATGATTTGTGTAATATACACCGTCTCCATGACTGATGCTTCAGTAGTTTAATTATAGCCTCAGTATTTCCAGGTCAGAAGGGTGTGGGGAATGTCAAATTATATGAGGAAGGATCCAAGCTACTAATGCAATAGCAATTTATGTCTTATCTCATCAATGCTTCAAATACACTGCATACACTTTGGTAGAAAGTGTGATGACTTCTTCAGGGAAATATACTTTGTATATTAAAAAAAAAAATTCTTCCCTCCTGGCCTATCCAAACCCTCTTACCCCAAGGAACAACTCAATATAACCACATGAGTAATTCCAACATAGTGTTTTAATTATTTTTTACCATTTAATTGTGATATATATATATAGTGGTTGTGGTTTAGTTGCTAAGTCACGTCCAACTCTTTGTAACCCCATGGACTATGTAGCCCACCAGGCTCCTCTGCCCATGGGATTTTCCAGGCAAGAATACTGGAGTGGGTTGCCATTTCCTTCTCCTGGGGATCTTCCAGACCAGGGAATCAAACCTGGATCTTTTATATATATATAAATTATATATAATTTTGATATTTCAACCATTTTAAAACATACAACTTTGTGGCATTAATCACTCTCAAAATACTATGAAATTATCATCATAACTTCTAAAAGTTTTCATCACCTCAGACAGAAACCCTGTACCCATTAAGGGATAACTTACCATTTCTTCTTCTCCTCAGTGCCTGGTCACTTCTAATCTACTTCCTTTATATAATGTTTATTTTTATTGATTTGGTTGCACTGGGTCTTAGTTGCTATATGTGGGATCTAGTTCCCTGACCAGGGATCAAACCTGGGCCCCTACATTGGGAGCACAGAGCGTTAGCCCCTGGACCACCAGGGTAGTCCCCTAAACTGCTCTCTTTCTCTATGAATTTACCCTAATTCTAGACACTTTATATAAGTGCAATAACACAGTGTCTTTTTGGGTCTGGCTTTTCCACTTAATATAATGTTTTCAAGGTTCCCCTATATCATAGCCTGTATCAGAACTTCATTTTTTTAATATATAGTGGTTTAATTTTACATTTTTATTTTTCACACTAAATAATTGCTTGGTAGAGGAAAACTGGGTAAAGCAAAAAACAAAATTTACTTCATTCTATCAAATAATTACTGCCTTTCAACTCTCCTCACCAGTTGATCCACCTCAACTAATTAATAGATAACTACCTTCTCAAAAGCTGAAACTGCAATACTTTGGCCACCTCATGCGACGAGTTGACTCACTGGAAAAGACTCTGATGCTAGGAAAGGTTGGGGGCGGGAGGAGAAGGGGACGACAGAGAATGAGATGGCTGGATGGCATCACCGACTCTGTGGACATGAGTTTGAGTGAACTCCGGGAGTTGGTGATGGACAGGGAGGCCTGGCGTGCTGTCATTCATGGGGTCGCAAAGAGTCGGACACGACTGAGCGACTGAACTGAACCGAACCGAATCTCCTCAAAATAGCCAACAGAACAAATTAGCTCACAACCACACAAATCAAGAGCTAAAGTAAGTAGATTTCTCTAGCACTGACAGTCTCTGCTTACTTGGAGAATTTACCCTGCCTTCTGATACAGTCTGCCCATTCTGAAAATATCTTTCTAGGACCCTGCTTCTGTCTCAAGCATTTACCAGTAAGGGAGGAAAACACACACACACACACACACACACACACAGGAGTGCCAAGAGATGAGTGACCCAAAGAGATGGTGAGAAGTGAACCCTCACCCTCTGCGGTGAAAGTGCAGAGTCCTAACCACTGTACAACCACAGAAGTCCCTTAGAATCTTAACAAAAGAATACATTTTGAGAGAACTGACGAGATTTTTGAGCAAAAAGGACGTTGAATTTCTAGGATGATAGGCTGTGTAAAGGCAAACATTTGGAGAAACCAGTGCAAGAGAAGTAAAGTCTGTCTCCTATCTTCCTCTGCTCCCATCTCTGGGATGTGAAGGGTCCAAAGTTGTCTCCAATGATTAACTTTCAACCTTCCTGGTAGAGAGAGGAAGGGGCAACCTTCACAAATTTATATCCTGCTTCTAGGCAAATAGAGGGAGGGCAGATAGTTTCTCTTTTCTTTTCCTTTTTTTCTTTTGTTTTTGGCCATACAGTGTGGCATGTGGGATAATAGTTGCCTGGCCAGGGATCACACCCTTGCATTGGGAGTGTGGAATCTTAATCACTGGACTGCCAGGGAAGTCCCCCAAGAGCTTTTCTCTATCTGCTGCCACTCCTGCTGTGTATGCTCATTCGTGTCTGACTATGCAACCCCACGGACTGTTACCCGCCAGACTCCTCTGTCCATGGGGATTCTCCAGGCAAGAATACTGGAGTGGGTTGCCATTTCCTCCTCCAGGGGATCTTCCCAACCCAAGGATCGAACCGGGGCCTCCTGCACTGCAGGCGGATTCTTTACCACTAACTCCACCTAGGAAGCACATCCACCATTTACTAGTACTCATATGGCCTTAAGGCAATATTTAATCTTTGTAAACCTGTGCTTCCTCATCTGTAATGAAAGGATTTTCTCAGGCAGCTTGGGCTACTATAAAAAATTATCATAGACTGGGTGACTTAAACAACAAACATTTATATCTCACACACTTCTGGAGGCCAGAAAACCCAAGATCAAGGAGTCAACAGAAACAGTGTTTGGTGAGAGCCTGCTTCCTGGATTGCAGATGGCTGCCTTCTTGCTGTGTCCTTGCATGGCAGAGAACAGAGTGACTGAAAGAAAGGAACTAAGGTCTCTCCCCTCTCTTCTTATAAGCACCAATCATACCATGAAGGCTCCACCCACCTAATTACCTCCCAAAGACACTACCCTCTAGTACCATCCCACTGGGGGTTTCAATGTATGAATTGAGTGGGGCACAAACATGCAGCCCATAACAAGAATTTAGTTCAGTCAGTTCAGTGGCTCAGGCATGTCCAACTCTTTGCGACCCCATGGACAGCAGCATGCCAGGCTTCCTTGTCCATCACCAATTCCCAGAGCTTGATCAAACTCATGTCCATTGAGTCAGTGATGCCATCCAACCATCTCATCCTCTGTCGTCCCCTTCTCCTCCTGCCTTCAATCTTTCCCAGCATCAGGGTCTTTTCCAGTGAGTCAGTTCTTTGCATCAGGTGACCAAAGTATTGAAGTTTCAGATTTTGCATCAGTCCTTGCAATGAATATTCAGGACTGATTTCCTTTAAAATTGACTGGTTGGATCTCCTTGCAGTCCAAGGGATTCTCAAGAGTCTCCTCCAACACCACAGTTCAGAAGCATCAGTTCTTCAGCGCTCAGCTTTGTTTATAGTCCAACTCTCACATCCATACATGACTACGGGAAAAACCATAGCTTTTGACTAGATGGACCCTGGTTGGCGAAGTAATGTCTCTGCTTTTTAATATGCTGTCTAGGTTGGTCATCGGAGAAGGCAATGGTACCCCACTCCAGTACTCTTGTCTGGAAAATCCCATGGACGGAGGAGCCTGGTAGACAGGAGTCCATGGGGTCTTGAAGAGTCGGACACGACTGAGTGACTTCACTTTCACTTTTCACTTTCAGGCATTGGAGAAGGAAATGGCAACCCACTCCAGTATTCTTGCCTGGAGAATCCCAGGGACAAGGGAGCCTGGTGGGCTGCCGTCTATGGGGTCGCACAGAGTCAGACACGACTGAAGCGACTTAGCAGCAGTAGCAGCAGCAGGTTGGTCATAACTTTTCTTCCAAGGAGGAAGCAGTCACCATCTGCAGTGATTTTGGAGCCCCCAAAATAAAGTTTGTCACTATTTCCATTGTTTCCCCATCTATTTGCCATGAAGTGATGGGACCAGATGCCATGATCTTAGTTTTCTGAATGTTGAGTTTTAAGCCAGCTTTTCACTCTCCTCTTTCACTTTCATCAGGAGGCTCTTTAGTTCTTCTTCGCTTTCTGCCATTAGAGTGGTGTCATCTGCATATCTGAGGTTACTGATATTCCTCTCAGCAATCTTGATTCCAGCTTGTGCTTCATCCAGCCCAGCATTTTGCAGGATACACTATGCATATAAGTTAAATAAGCAGGGTGACAATATACAGCCTTGATGTACTCCTTTCCCTATTTGGAACCAGTCTCTTGTTCCATGTCCAGTTCTAACTGTTACTTCCTGACCTGCATACAGGTTTCTCAGGAGGCAGGTCAGGTGGTCTGGTATTCCCATCTCTTGTTTGTTGTGATCCACACAGTCAAAGTCTTTGGAGTAGTCAATGAAGCAGAAGTAGATGTTTTTCTGGAACTCTCTTGCTTTTTCGATGATCCAGCGGATGTTGGCAATTCAATCTCTGGTTCCTCTGCCTTTTCTAAATCCAGCTTGAACATCTGGAAGTTCATGGTTCACGGACTGTTGAAGCCTGGCTTGGAGAATTTTTAAGATTATTTTGCTAGTGTGTGAGATGAGTGCAATTGTGCAGTAATTTGAACATTCTTTGGCATTACCTTTCTTCGGGATTGGAATGAAAACTGACCTTTTCCAGTCCTGTGGCCACTGCTGAGTTTTCCAAATTTGCTGGCATACTCAGCACAGCACTTTCACAGCACCATCTTTCAGGATTTGAAATAGCTCAACTGGAATTCCATCACCTCCACTAGCTTTGTTCATAGTGATGCTTCCTAAGGCCCATTTTGACTTCAGTCTAGGATGTCTAGCTCTAGGTGAGTGATCACTTCATCGTGGCTATCAAACAAGGATTAAATGAGACCATAAAGGTAAGCCATTCACCAGAGTATGTGGATTACAGCAAACAATCAGCAAATTATAGCTATTATTATTAGAATCCAAGTCTCCAGTTAAAGTCTATTCAAAGGTCACCAATGATTTCCCAATTGCCAAATCCAATGGCTTCTGTGGTAGGTTGTGTAATTGTTCATAATTACTCACCTCTTCTTGAAGGAAGATAATACCGCCCTGTTAAACATAGGAGTGGCATGTGACTTGCTTAGGCTAATGGAATGTGACACATGTAATAACTCAGAAGAAGCTTTAAGAGCTAGCTTGTGTTTCACTGTCTTGTTTTTTTTCACCTGCCATATTCCAGGTTGGGGCACTGTGTCTACCGGATCCTGGAGTGAGGATGACATGGAGTAGAGCTATGACCCATCCACAATAGACACGGAACATGAGTGAGAAATAAACTTTATGGTTGAAAGCCACTGGGTTCATCCCTAGCCTACTAGAGGAGTGCACTGAAACCTTAGCTCTTGCGCCCATAGAGCTAAGCACCAACCTACGTCCTGCTGACGTCCTCAGAGATGCTTCCCGAGGGGTCAACTGGTCTCCCCATACAACAGCTGTAATTAGTCTCTATACTTTCAACAGTGGCTTCCCTGCTGGCTCAGTTGGTAGAGTCTAGGTCAGTCTTCATTCCAATCCCAAAGAAAGGCAATGCCAAAAAATGCTCAAACTACCGCACAATTGCACTCATCTCACACGCTAGTAGAGTCATGCTCAAAATTCTCCAAGCCAGGCTTCAGCAATATGTGAACCGTGAACTCCCAGATGTTCAAGCAGGTTTTAGAAAAGGCAGAGGCACCAGAGATCAAATTGCCAACATCCGCTGGATCATGGAGAAAGCAAGAGAGTTTCAGAAAAACATCTATTTCTGCTTCATTGACTATGCCAAAGCCTTTGACTGTGTGGATCATAATAGACTGTGGAACATTCTGAAAGAGATGGGAATCCCAGACCACCTGACCTGCCTGTTGAGAAACCTGTATGCAGGTCAGGAAGCAACAGTCAGAACTGGACATGGAACAACAAACTGGTTCCAAATAGGAAAAGGAGTACGTCAAGGCTGTATATTGTCACCTTGCTTATTTAACTTATATGCAGAGTACATCATGAGGAATGCTGGGCTGGAAGAAGCACAAGCTGGAATCAAGATTGCTGGGAGAAATATCAATAACCTTAGATATGCAGATGACACTACCCTTATGGCAGAAAGTGAAGAGGAACTAAAAAGTCTCTTGATGAAAGTGAAAGAGGAGAGTGAAAAAGTTGGCTTGAAGCTCAACATTCAGAAAACAAAGATCATGGCATCTGGTCCCATCACTTCATGGGAAATAGATGGAAAAACAGTGGAAACAGCGTCAGACTTTATTTTTTTGGGCTCCAAAATCACTGTGTATGCTGATTGCAGCCATGAAATTAAAAGACGCTTAATCCTTGGAAGGAAAGTTATGACCAACCTTGATAGTATATTAAAAAGCAGAGACATTACTTTGCCAACCAAGGTCCGTCTAGTCAAGGCTATGGCTTTTCCTGTGGTAATGTATGGATGTGAGAGTTGGACTGTGAAGAAAGCTGATTGCCGAAGAATTGATGCTTTTGAACTGTGGTGCTGGAGAAGACTCTTGAGAGTCCCTTGGACTGCAAGAAGATCTAACCAGTCCATTCTAGAGGAGATCAGTCCTGGGTGTTCATTGGAAGGACTGATGCTAAAGCTGAAACTGCAATACTTTGGCCACTTCATGCGACGAGTTGACTCACTGGAAAAGACTCTGATGCTGGGAAAGGTTGGGGGAGGGAGGAGAAGGGGACGACACAGAATGAGATGGCTGGATGGCATCACCGACTCTGTGGACATGAGTTTGAGTGAACTCCGGGAGTTGGTGATGGACAGGGAGGCCTGGCGTGCTGTGATTCATGGGGTCACGGAGAGTCGGACACGACTGAGCGACTGAACTGAATGAACTGAACTGAACTGAACCCGCAATGCAGGAGACCTAGGTTTGATCCCTGGGTTGGGACAATTGGCTGGAGAAGAAAATGGCAACCCACTCTAGTATTCTTGCCTGGAGAATTCCATGGACAGAGGAACCTGGTGGGCTACAGTCCATGGGCTCACAAAGAGTCGGACACACATGACTGAGTGACTAACTTTCACTAGTTTCAACACCATCCTTTTCTCAACTAGGGTCCGTTTATGAAAGTCAGCTGTCCCAATAACCCTTTCCCTGGCAGCAACTTCATTGTAAGTCATCAAAAAAACTTTTACTTGGGTCTTCCCTGGCAAGCCAATGGTTAAGACTCCACCCTTCCAATGAAGGGGGTGTGGGATGGATCCCTGTTTGGGGAACTAATATTCCTACATGGCACATCCAAAAGATGAATAAAACAAAAAAACAAAAAACCTTTCACTCAGAGAGTGAAGACAAGGATGACTACAAATCTTTATTTTGCATAACTGAGTGAGTGGTGACCCATGTACTGAGATGGGAAAGCAGCAATATGGAGGAGGAAATGAGTTCGTTTGACCACATAAAGCTGACAGTGCCTATTGGATACCTAGGTGGAGCTGCTGGGTAGGCAGTTGGCCCCAGGAGTCAGATGGCATTCAGGGCCACAGAACTGAGGACTTTCCTGGTGGTTCAGTGGTTAGGACCCTGCATTTCCATTGCAGGGCGCATGGGCCATCCATGGCAGGGAATTACAATCCGGCAAATCATGTGGCATGGCCAAAAAAAGATTTAAAGCCATGAAACTGGATCCGTTCACCTGGGGAGTAAATGAAAATAGAAAAAAAAGACAAGAAATGAGTTCAAAGTCCCTTGAAGAAAGACCAGAAATGATGCCGAGGAGGGACTAATGAAGGAGAAAGAGAACCAAGGAAGAGTGGGTTCCCCAGAAGCTAAGTGAAGAAATGTTTCAAGAAGAAAAGGTCGACCATGTTGTCATCAGTGACCTTCACAAGGGGTTATCATGGTGTGGTGAGGATGAATGCCTGAGAATTGACACAACATCCAGACAACTCTTTTAAGGGTTTTGCTAGAAACAGATTCAAAGTGATGAAGCAGCAGCAAGAGAGGGATATAAGGTTAAGAAAGGATTTGGAATCAATGGAGCTGATTATAGAACTGTGTATGTTGATGGTTCTCATCCAGTGAGGAAAGAGAAATTCATGATGCAGAAAGAAGGGATCCAAGTCCTCAGATATCTCTATCCGGACGCCTCCTTGGACCCCGGCTCCGGGTCGGGCCCGTCCTTGGTTTTCTCCACAGCTCCTGCAGCTTTCCTAACACAGCTCTCACCACACTTGTACATTCGCCAGCTTTCCCTCCTGATAGCTAACAATCTGGGGAATGGATAAAGCTACTCTTTGGAGAAAAAACTCAGGTTTGCCTGAGGATAACAAAGAGGATGGACATTTTAAAAACAACCCTTTAGGGAATTTCCTGGCAGTCCAGTGTTTAGGACTGTGCTTTCACTGATGAGGGTGCAGGTTCAATCCCTGATTAGGCAACTAAGATCTAGCAAGCTGTGCGGCATGGTCAAATAAATTAAATTTAAAAACAAAACAACAACAACACTTTAAAGATTGGGTATAATTTAAGTGCCCCCACCCCCCACCCCGGAGAAGGAAATGGCAACCTGCTCCAGTATTCTTGCCTGGGAAATCCCATGGACAAAGGAGCCTGGCGGAATACAGTCCATGGGGAAATAAATTAATTAAATTTAAAAACAAAACAACAACACTTTAAAGATTGGGTATAACTTAAGTGTCCCCCACCCCCAGAAGGAAATGGCAGCCTGCCCTGGTATTCTTGCCTGGGTAATCCCATGGACAAAGGAGCCTGGTGGGCTATAGTCCATGGAGTCGCAAAGAGTCAGATACAACTTAGGGACTGATGGCAATAATTTAGGGCTTCTCTGGTGGTTCATCTGGTAAAGAATCTGCCCACGTTGCGGAAGACCAGGGTTCAATCCCTGTTTTGGGAAGATCCCCTGGAGCAGGATAATTTAAGCTTGTCCTCTTCCCTTTTCCTATCACAGTATGGCTTCAGCCTCACCTCTGTTGGGATCCTTGTCAGGAAGTGGCCTAAGAGAGCCAGAGACCAAAGGCCAAGGGGCGCAGAACCTGCTGGCTTCAAAGCACTTTTGTGCCTCCTCCCACCCTCCAACTTTTGGTTTGATTGCAAGCTTTTGGTTTGATTGCAGTCTCCTCTTCTTTCCTGACCAGAAGCTTCTATCTTCTCTGGGACTTGGCACAGTGCCCTGCACACAGAAGAAACCCAGCAAATGTTTTAAAACAATGAACCTGATCTATAATTGCCTTAACTCAGACTTCCCCTTTTATAACATCACTCACTCTTCGAAGACATGTGGAAATCAGGCTCCTGTATGAAGCTTTCACTGGCCTGACAAAGAATAGCCACAGGCAACTGAGTTTATTATGCACTAGTTATTATGCTAACTTCTTTACCTACATTTAATCCTCACAAAAACCCAGTGAAGTAAATACTTTAACTATCCCTATTTTACATATGAAAAGAGGAAGGCAGCAAGAGATTAAGTAACTTGTCCAAGGTCACCCAGCAAATAAACAGTATTACACAGGCTCAGAACCAGGCACCCTGGCTCCAGATCCTATAAACCACCTACAATACCACCTCATGGGGAACCAACCTCAGTCTTCTCCTGCTTGCCCAGTCAGTAATTAAGCCTCCAGCATATGCCACAAAGTTGCTCTAGACACTCAGATTCCATTCTGCTCGTCAGGCTTTGCAGCTTTACTTTACTGCAAGTGTTTGACCTGGAGGAATCTGTCTACCCTCCATCTCCATGCTAAGTATAATTTCTTGAAAGTTCCCTTGTCTAGTGTAGTATTGGCCTAGCAAATTTCTTGTTTCTATATTCACCTCGTTCTTACTTTCCATTCTGATCCTGTTTGACATTTGAAGACCAGGAACCTGTCACAACAAAGACATGAAAATAGATCCACTCTGATAAAGAGTCCTAGTAATGCAAAGCATAATCACAATGAGATGTCATTTTCGTTAGTCAAATTGGAAACAAAAACCAACAACATCTATGCTGATGAGTTTGTATCTGAGTTTTCAAAGGAAAGGAAGAAGATATTATTCAGGGGGAAAAAAAAGTATGCCAAGAAAGGGGATAAAGGGTATCCTCAAATTTCTAGAGAGTTAAGCTTTTGAATATAAAAGTTCTTTCTGTTCTCTGCCCTGACATATTCCTCCATGAAGACAACAAGTAAAGAGACAACTCAAACAGGAGGAAAAGAAGGAGAAAAGTTTTAAGTTGGGCAGAAACAAACAAAGCAGGCTACAATTTAAGAGATATCTAGGCAGACCAATAATCTTTAAAGCAGATTGAGCTTTCAAAGTATTTATGAACTATTACAAATTCTATAACCAAATATTCCTTTTTTTCAAATTATTAAAACCCTGGGGTATTGATATTGGGTTCATCTGAATAAAAATTTCAACAGAAAGTCTTTTTATGAATTTTAGGTATTTTATAGATGTTTTATATATAATATAGGTTACTTTATTCAATAGTGGTACAATATACGCCAGAGATTTTATATAAGTAGAATTTTGAGACTTAAATATTTTTAAAACACTAAGGAAAAAGGAACTTTTATTGAGTATTACCTAAATGTCTGATAACTGCTAATACTTTGCATATGCTATCACATATGAAACTTGCTAAAGAAAACAATTCTATTTAGTTTTCTTAATGTAAAAGGTATTTCCTACAATTTTGTAAATGCAGAGTTTTATAAATTAAATTTTTACAAGAAAAAGTTCATTTTTTTACTTATAAGCAAACTCAGAGCTATGGAAATGTATTCTATGGCTTACAATATTTTGACTGCAAGTAACAAAAGATCTATCTAAATAGAGCTGAAATAATACATAGTTTCTAATCTCACATAACAAATGCAGAGACAGATATTTTGGGGTCTCATTAATTCAACAACACCACAGTGTCATTATGAACCATCTTCACATCCTCTAACTGTGACAAAATTTTGCCCTCATGGCCACAAGATGGCTGCAACAGTTCCAGATATTATTTTCTTCCCTGCATTATTAAAAAAAAAAATTTAATGAGGTAAAATATAAAGTAAATATACCATTTTAACCCATTTTAGGTCCATAATTCAGTGGGATTAAGTACATTCACTATGTTATGAAACCATCACCACTCCCCATTTTCTGAACTTTTTTTTTCATCACCCCAAGCAGCACCCATTAAATGTTAACTCCCCACACCTTCTTCCCCCAAGTCTGGCAATTTCTATTCTACTTTCTGTCTCTATGAATTTGCCTATTCTGGGCACCTTGTATAAGTAGATGCATACAATATCTGTCCTTCTTTGTCTGGCTTATTTCACTCAGAATAACATGTTAAAGCCTCATCTACATCACAAGATTGTGTCGGAACTTCATTCTTGTTTTTATAATTCAAGGATGATAACTGATGTACAAAATTACCTAAGTGAGAGGTGTCCAGTATAGTGATACACAATTCTAAAGGCTACACTCCATTTATACTTATTCTGAAATGCTGGCATATTCCCTGGGTTGTCCGATACGTCATCATAGCTTATTTTCCACATAACTGCTCGTATATCTTAATTCCCTACTCCTATATTGCCCCTTCCCCTTTCCTCTCATTTGTAACTGCTAGTTTGTTCTCTATACCTGTGAGTCTGTTTCTTGTCATATTCACTAGTTTGTTACATTTTTTAGATTCTAATTACAAATGGTATCATACAGTATTTATCTTTCTCTGAATTATTTCACTTAGCATAACAACCTCTAAGTCCATCCATGTTGTTGCTATTTCATTCTTTACAGATGGGTAGTATTCCATTGTATGTATGTATGTATGTAAAACAGGAGGGCATGGCAACCCACTCCAGTATTCTTGCCTGGAGAATCCCATGGACAGAGGAGCCTGGTGGGCTACAGTCCACAGGGTTGCAGAGTCAGACACAACAGAGAGACTAAGCGAAGCACAGCACATGTATATATACACACATACATACCAAATCTTCTTTATTCACCCCTTGATGGACACTTGCTTCCATATATCTTGGAAATTGTAAATAATTTCCAAGTGCTGTGAACACTGGGGTGCATGTATCTTTGAGTTCGTGTTTTTGTTCTTTTCAGATATACATCCGGGCGTGGAATTGCTAGATGATATGGTAGTTCTATTTTCAGTTTTTATAGAAGCCTCCACATATTTATTTCCACATTCAGTTCAGTTCAGTCGCTCAGTCGTGTCCGACTCTCCGCAACCCCATGAATCACAGCACGCCAGGCCTCCCTGTCCATCACCAACTCCCGGAGTACACTCAAACTCATGTCCACAGAGTCGGTGATGACATCCAGCCATCTCATTCTCCGTCGTCCCCTTCTCCTCCCGCCCCCAACCTTTCCCAGCATCAGCGTCTTTTCCAGTGAGTCAACTCGTCGCATGAGGTGGCCAAAGTATTGCAGTTTCAGCTTTAGCATCAGTCCCTCCAATTAGCATCAGTCCCTCCAATGAACATCCAGGATTGATCTCCTTTAGAATGGACTGGTTGGATCTCCTTGCAGTATAAGGGACTCTCAAGAGTCTTCTCCAACACCACAGTTCTAAAGCATCGATTCTTCGGCGATCAGCCTTCTTCACAGTCCAACTCTCACATCCATACATTACCACGGGAAAAACCATTGCCTTGACTAGACGGACCTTGGTTGGCAAAGTAATGTCTCTGCTTTTTAATATACTATCAAGGTTGGTCATAACTTTCCTTCCAAGGACACATTAGCGGTACCAATTTACATTCCCACCAGGCGTATAATAGGATTCCCTTTTCTGCACATCTTCACCAGCATTTATTTGTGTTCTTTTTGACAGTACCTATTCTGACAGGTGTTAGGTGATATCTCACTGTGGCTTTTGATTTGCATGTCCCCAATGATGAAAGCACGTCTTATTCACTCTAGTATTTATTCCTCCCCACACTCAAGCATGGGGTTTTCCTGGTGGCTCAGACAGTAAAGAATCTACCTGCCGTGCAGGAGACCTGGGTTCAATCGGTGGGTCAGGAAGATCCCCTGAAGGAGGAAATGGCAACCCACTCCAGTATTCTTGCCTGGAAAATCCCATGGACAGAGGAGCCTGGCAGGCTACAGTCCATGGTGTCACAAGAGTAGAACACAACTGAAGCAACTTAGCACACATGCAAAACTTGTTCAAAGATGGGATCTCTGTGCTCCTTGACTGAAGACACTGACACTCCTGTGAACGTTCCTCTGCCTTCAGGTTCAGTGACCTAAGACTTTTCTCCCTTTTCCTCGAGAACCTTCCCCATGACTTTATTCCTATCCTGTCTTTTTCCTCCAAGATTTTAGCTCTTTATCCATCCTTTAAATGTGGGCATTATTGATGCTCTGGCCTCTTCTCTCTTCACACTCCCTAAGGGTCATGGATAGACTTGTGGCTTTAACTATGATCTCCAGGTGTATAATTCAGAAATCTCTCCCAAGTTGACTTTTCTTCTAAACTCCAGCTTTTTTTATCTCCAGGTCCCAACTGGGACCACAAACTCAACATGGCTAAATCTTGGAGCATCTGCTCCATCAACCAGTTCCTCTGCCTGTTCTTGGCATTTTTTTTAATGGTCTTTGTATGAATGGTATCATCTTTCTCCCAGTCCCTTCTGCTGGAAACGTCAGGCCTAGTTTTGACTCTTCCCTTCCCCTCAAGCCCTAAATTCAATCAGCTCACAAATTCTGCAGGCTCATTTTAATACAATTTTTCTTGCATGTGTTCCTTTCCACTCCCACTACCACCACCCTAGTCCGGGCCCTTTATGGACTCACACAAAGACAGATCAGCCTCATGGCTGACCTCCGTCCTACTCTCTGCTCTTCTGCTATTTCCACCTTCATCTTCTAACCCCACTTTGGTGACATTTCCTCCTCTGACGATCTTCAATGATTCCTTGTTGCTCATCTTCTCATCCATTTATCAAGGTTCTCTTCAAACAGCACAACCTAATTTTCTACTGTCATCTTCAACTGCTCCCAGTCACTCAACAGTACTGGCTGCTGCGGTGAACAAGAGGAACACACAGCACAGAATTGGTAGGGTGTGCTCCCTGACTTTGAAAGGAGCAAAGAACATGGAAAAATATTTAATAGCAGCGCAGCCAGTGTTCTGATAGACAAGCTTTCCTGAAGTTCAAGATGGTTTTAGGAAAATAAGACAGGGTCAGTGTAACTTTCAGATAACCATGGACTCATTTAAGTAAAAGGAATGGTATCCTTTGTAGGGTAGCTCACAGAATCTTGGGAGGACTGGTGATCCACATTCAGAAGTTAGACAGCCAGAGTCACAGTGGCCAAAACCATGACCCTGAAATGGGCCAGTGAGGTCAGCATTAGTATCATGGTGTTCCAATCACGATAGCTAGAAACCAACAAGACAGGCACGAGGACTGCAGCCAGGCTGCCCCTTGATTTTACTGCCACAACTGCCATCACCTGCCACTAGGATGGATCCTCCTACCCGTTTCTTTGCATCACTGGTTTCTTGACTAGTCAGGCATGGGTGCGTCTGATTGGCCACATCTGTCACGTGCCTTCTCCTTAGCTGCAAGGGAGACTGGGAAGTCATGCACCTAGCATTTCTAGGTTCTATGTGTGGAGCTGGGCTTTGTCCCCAAGGTTGATAAGATTGGGATTCCTCAAACACACGGAGTCTAGAGGTTGAACATGCAAAATGAACAAATGTTTGCTTACACAACTTAAGTGGAATTGTTTGCATAAAAATTGTATGTAAAATCTATATTTAATGCCAGTGCTACCTACCATCTAGCATGTTTTGAAACTTCTCCTAAGACATTAAATAGCACTTAAAGTACACTATATAAAACGTAGAAATGACTGTATACAATCATTCTTACCTTTAAAATGTTGACTTTGATCTTTATTGATGAGTCAATATGCTAATTTATTGTATCAGAGAGTATGTCTCAGAGAGAGTATGTCTCAGAGTAGAGCACAATGAAAATCATTTTCTGTATCTACCTGTTTCCCTGGAGGTCAGATCCATGCAAAAATTCATGAAAAGTTTGAAGGCCTGAAAATCCTGCCTACCCATTTTTCACAAAAATTTAAGGATTAAAATATTACGGTTAGGGTTACAGTTAGGGGCTCTTTTTAAATACAGATCTTAGTCTCAAAAAAATCACACAATCACATACCTTTGTCCTCATGCAGCAAAATTTGCTGTATAATATACCAGGAATATTACAAAACTGAAATAGAGAATACAGAAAATGATTGACACTAAGCAGAAAGTGACATATACGAGGTGAACACATAGTGTGGACCGCCTAATGTGACAAGGAATTATGGGAATAGATACGTATAAAACTATGAAAGAAAAGTCTTCACAAAGGTGGAGTTAGTCAAGCATCGTAAAATGAGTAATTGCCATTAGTGTGTGTGATTACAGATGGCCACAAATTTGCCACGCTTCGCAATGACAGCTGAAGTCCAATTCACTCCCTTTTAAATCCTCTGTGACTTGCTTAACTGATAACACATAGTATTAGTGACATTCTAGAACTTCCAAGGTTAGGTCATAGGGCTTGCAGTCCCTATCTGGGAATCCTGAAACAATCTCTGGGAGCCCTGAGCTTCCATCTAAGTCTATCAACTCGGAGACAGCCATGCTAGAGAGTCCACACATGGGCAGTTTGGTTGACAGCCCCAGCTGAGCCCAGCCTTTCAGTCAGTCATCCCTGTCCAAGTGTCTGACACACAGACGATTGTTTTAGACTCACTAAACCAGCCCATCTGCCATATGAACACCACCAATTGATTTTTATCAACAACAGTAGAGTCATCCTTGCAAGCTCAGTCCTGCTCCAATTCCTGACCCACAAAATTGCGAAGTATAATAAAATGATTGCTAGGTTAAGCCCCTGTTTTCAGGCAGTTTGTTATGTATCAATATATTACCAGATCATCAGGTTTAACAAGTGGGAAAGAACACTCAGCTAACACATGCTCTTCAGCTCCTGTCAAGTTGAACTTCATCATTCCCCACGTATACATGGTCATCTCTGCCCCACTGTCCCTCCCACCTCTTCTGACCTCCTCCACAATCCCCAATTCCAAATCCAACATACCTCTTTCTGTTTTCCCAGAAAACTGGTAGTTTCTGCTTCCTCTGAACTTGTATCCTTCCACCTCTCCAAAGCCTCACTAGGATGGCACTGTCCCTTTTTCCCACAAGAGTACAGATTTGTGTCTATTGTCCCAATTAATTAAGAGTGCCCCTCTCACTCCCCAGAGTATTCCTTTCTAGTCTATAAATTATTTGGTTACTCTCTGCTCAACATGCTGCTTTGAATCCCAGTTATTTGTGTAGAATTCTCCCTCTTATGCTAGATTATATGGTTACTTGAAGAAACCAAGTAACTATATAATAAAGCTATAAACTACTATAGCTTTCCTTCCTACTGAGCACCTACCCTGAACTGCCTCATGTATCTGAGCCTTCACCAGCAACTTGGGTGATCAGCTTGCAGGCTGGACTGAGCTAGGACTAATGAGAAAGAAGACTAACACTTGGAAAAGGTTATTTCCAGGTTGGTTTACTCTGGAACCAGAAAAAAAGCAGTGTGGAGGGCTCCTAAGATAAAAGGAAACCCACCAGGTCAGCAGAGCCCAGGACCGCAGGCCACGACCTTTTGGCTGGTGGAGGAGAATAGGCAGTGATTATGTCAGTTCACGTCCAGGTTTTTAGACCCTGTTTTCTCGACATGACAAATATATAACCTGGTTACTAGTGACAGTTTTCTTTTGTTGAGACTGGACCTACTTAATCCGTCAGTGCAGCGGCAACCTGGCCACGGCTAACCAGAAAGACATTCAGTAAAAGCTTAATGACAGAAGTCACTATTGAAAGCCATGGAAAAATGTAACCAGTTTACCTAACCTAGCTGGTAAAGGTTAATGGAAATAAAATGCTAAAAACTTATGATTTCTCAACCATTATATTCACTAAATGTTTCTATTATGGCTCTGGTCTTATAAAAGCAAAATCTCTTTTCTCCCCCATAAGGCCTTAAGCCTACTTAACATAGCTCACTTTGGCCGTCTGACCCTTCAATCTGAAATATTCTTAGAAAATGAACTGTCACCCATTAACTCATAACAAATTTTATAAGAAGAAAAGACTGTGATTTTATTTTCAGATTTTTGGAAATAGTTTTCAAAAAAAATAAAATGACAAGAACACATACAAAAATTGCAACCATTCATTGAACCATGAGCTCTTAGCAGAGGAAAGGACTTTTGAAGTATTTGAGTCCCTCTCCTTCTGAAAGTCAGGATCACTTCTCAAATGTCCCTCATGCAACCAGCCTCCTCAAATCTTTCCCAAATTTGATGAACTTCATCTCTTAAAAGTTAACAGGAATCATCTTATATCATCTAGAACAAAAGAAAGAACAAAATACAGGAGGCATGCCTCTTAAGTTCTATGTTTTTAGAGAAAACTCACATCCTTGAAACAGCTTTGCAATATGCAGAGCACAGTACTGGCTTCATGAAAAACAAAATGACTCTGTACTTGCATTCTTTAAATGTGAAGAGCAGCTGTCACCTTCCTCTAAAAAAATTAGCAAGCAATATTCATTCAGGTACATTCGTTTAACTGTACTTCATATAGTTTTATACTTGGGATGAGGCTAAAACAAAACACAAAAACCAGCCAGCCCAGAGCTATTAATAAAATAAATAGTAATCACTGAGAGATGTGACCAAGTGAAAAATCAATCCTGAATAACAAAACAAATTTCTAATGACATAAATAAGCTGACTGAAACTTTCCACACTTGGAAGATTCTGATTACGATAATGAAATACGTAAAGTGGGAACGGAAAGTAAACGTGATGATTTGGTTCCTTTCTGAAGGTCTACTGGTCCAGCTGCCAGCCATACAAGTCTCTGGGTTCTCAACGAAGTGTGACCAGTTCTTCTGAAGAGGTAGGATGAATAGCAACTGTGTTGTCAAAGTCAGATTTTGTTGCTCCCATTTTCACTGCAACTGCAAAACCCTGCAGCATTTCATCACATCCAATTCCCTGCATATGAATTCCAACCACCTCCAAAAGAAAAGAGAAAAAAAATTTTTTACCTCCACAGTTACATGAGCCAATTCCTTGTGATAAATCTCCTTCTAGGAGCGTGCACACAGGCACACACACGTTTGTACACTAATGATCTTTTTATTAGTCATGAGGGATACCTGGTATTTAAAAACCTCTAAAAAAGCTTACATCTCTAATCCTGATATAGCATAAAACAGCCTACATGGCCCTGCATAATTCTGCCCCAACATCCCTCCACTGCCCACCTCACTCAGCTCTCCCAAAGGCCCTCCGCTTTCCAGCCTCACCAGCTTTCCTCTCCACCATGCTCTCTCCTGATGGAACACAGGCTGTTCCCTCTGTATGGACACTCTTTCCTCCCCTCTCAAGTGTTAAAGTCCCTTCATTTTTCAGATAGCTACACCTGCCTTTCTGACCAAGTTAAACCATCCATCGTGTGAGCACTCAGGCCCAGTATTACTCCATCATGGTTCTATTACAACTGCAAAGTTGTATTACTTGGGGACTGGACAATTACGGTCCGTCTTCCCCAGGAGACATTAATCTCTAGATGGAGGGGACCCTGTCCACGTTTGCTTTCCACTCTGTCCATCTGGCCTAACACAGAGATAGCTCTCAGAGGCACTCAACCCACACACGCTGGCTGACTGCACAGATGACCATGGAGAGGCATTTGTTTCAAATCACTTTCCAATGAGGTTTCTAAATATATTTAAAAACTAGTTAGTGTTCATCTAAATATATTTAAAAACTAGTTAATGTTCATCTCCAGCAAATATTTTAGGGTAAGTAGTCTGCTGAAAGACAAAGTTAGAGAATACAAAGTTTCATCACAAAAATTTGTTTTTGTGCTTCAAAACAAATCAGGAATATACTTAATATAACTGAACAGTACACTTAAAGATGGTTAAGATGCAAATTTTATATTATATATATATATTTTTTAACAGTTGAACAAAAGTATATCTTAATATAAGACAAAGAAATCCAAAATCATATACTGCATATATTCAACATGGCTAAATTTTTAGATACCATGATCTAAATGGAGTTCACAAATAGCTTCTGGTGATGGCGTGAGTCTTATGCTATTTCTGTTCATATCCAAGTTCTTAGTCTTTAGGTAATGTTTACCAAATGAATGAATGATAAATGGTATAAAAAATAATGGATATGAAGAGGTAAGTAATGACCTCACTGTTTCAATAACTGGACATCTCAGGCTACTGAGAACATTCAGGGCAAGAAACAGCAACTTTTATCTTGCTGCCAAACTACTTATTTCTCTTCATACTAATTCTCTGCTTCTGTTAACTGTCAGTTACTGATTTTTAGAAGCCAGGGCCTGTCGCGTGGCTTTCAGTGTAAGGGCCACTGATTCAGATACAAACTATGTCCTCTTTAATAAGAAAAGTTGGAAACTACATCTGAATCTTCAGGTATCATGTCTCACAGAGCCATGTTCCCAAGGCATATTGCTAAGTTCCACCTTAATATTTAATTCAATTTATAGAAAAGTCTAATAAGCTGACCTAATATCAAAACAAAACCCATTTTTTTAATTATTAAAAAAAAAAAAGGAAACTGTTCAACTTCAAACCAAAATCACAATGAAATACCACTTCACATCCATTAGGATGGCTACAATTAAAAAAAACACAGTAAGAAGTGTTTGTGAAGGTGAAGAGGACCTGAAACCCTCATATGTTGCTAAAGGGAACATAAAATGGTGCAGTCACTTTGGAAAACAGTTTGGCAGTTCCTCAAAAACATTAAACCACAGAAGATAACTGATTATCTCAGAACATTTTACTAAATAAACTTCTTCCTCACTGATTGGTTATGTTAAATCTAAAGTTCTTACATTAAATTCTTACACTTACCAATATTTCTGAGTTGCCTATCTGTTCTGGCCTATTGGTCAATGACATCCTTTTCCCCTTAGGCTTTTCTTTTTTTGGGCCAAACCATGTAGCTTGTGGGATCTTTGTTCTGCAACCGGGGACTGATTGCAGGCTCCAACAGTGAAAGCGCCAAATCCTAACTATTGGACTGCTAGGGAATTCCTCTCCATCTTACATTTTCAATGCAGTGGAACCTTCTTTCTATGTGAAATATTATGAACAACTCCAATATAGAGAGACAGATAAAAGAGCGACTGTGCTGGCTGAACCAGAAAAAGCTTTACTAGGTCTATTCCCTTGCCACCTCATGAAAACACCTCCACCCCTGCCAATCTTGAAGACACTCCTCAGCTTACCCGACTTGGCCCATACCTTTTCCTCTTTGTTGGCACAAACCATTTTCATCACACATTTTGTTTTCCTTTTGGTAACTGCATGATACATTGGGGTAAAGGTGGTAGAATAAGTCTTCACATTTTCTTTTCCATATTTATAAATGGCTTCATCTGTAAGGCAGGGGGGAAAAACCACCTATCAGTAACTGAAACAATTCCACTGAGCAGTCAGAGAGATGGCCAGAAATACATAACCTGAATCAAATCATGAAGGAAAATTACTCGAAACGACAAGCAAGGACATTCTACAACATAAATGTCAGTATCGTGAAAGACAAAAGACAAGCTAAGGAATTCTGTCTCTTGACGAAAGACCAAAGAGGTATCAAAACTAAATATACTGTATTATCCTCGAATAAATCCAAGACTTGAGGGAAAATGTTAAATATAAAATTATTTGAGGTAATTGGCAAAATTTGAATAAGGTTTAAAGTTTAGATAATACTGCATGTATTTAAATATTCCCATTTGAAACTGCTTCTGTAAGGCAATGGCCTTGTTCTTAGGAAATAGATACTGAAGTATGTGTATGCAAATAGCGAGAAAACGATAAAGCAAAAATGTGATCGGCAGACAGGAGTCCTCTGGTGTTTCTGCAACTCTTCTTTAAATTTGAAATCAGTTCAAACTAAAAAGCTTTAAAAAGTCAGACAGATAAAATGGGGTGGGGAAAAGGAATTGCACTTTCAAAGTAATAACAGTTGGGGAAGAAACTGGAGATGTGATAAGAAGCTAACTACTGGGCTGGCCCAAAAGTTCATGCAAGTGTTTCTGTAACAGCTTATGGAAAACCTCGAATGAATCTTCAGCCAACCCAATAAAAAGAAATATAATTTGGGGGGCTGAGATAGATTTAGTCAGCTGATAGACGCCTAGCTAAAGTTAGCAGAGGAGGGGAAGAAACCATAACTGACCTTCGTTTTTAACCACCTACCTTCCGTGAGTCCCACTGTCCCAATAGGGGGGTGGCTGAAGACCACTGTGGGGATGTTGTCATAGTCTAATTTGGAATCTTCTTTGCACTCAAAAAGTCTATGGGCAAGTTTTCGGCCAGCAGCAATCGCAACTACAAAGATATTTTAATATCAGTGTCTAGCTTATTGTTCATTTTAATATAGCAGAATTGTTCTACTAATCATTTATTCATCTGGCTTAACACACAAGTTTTAAGTTTTTCATCAATGCTCATTACAATATCCATTTCAATATAATAAAGACCTATCAATGCCTTACTTAACAATCCAAAACAATTTGCTTATATGAATTCTACACATTCCATTACGATCCCCCCACATCCAAGAAACACACTTGCAGATTTGCAAACATCTGGAAGTTATCTATTTTTTTTAATTAAACTTTTTATTTCATATTGGAATATAGCTTATTAAGGGCTTCCCTAGTGGCTCAGATGGTAAAGAATCCACCTGCAATGCAAGAGACCTGAGTTTGATCCCTGGGCTAGAAAGATCCCCTGAAGAAGGGAATGCCTTCAGTATTCTTGCCTGGAGAATTCCATGGACAGAGGAGTCTGGCAGGGGTTGCAAAGAGTCGGACACAACTGGGCAACTAAGCACACATGATAGCTGATTAACAATGTTGTGACAGTTTCAGGTGGACAGCAAAGGGATTGAGCCATATATATTCATGTATCTATTCTCTTCCAGTGGCAATAAGCTCTTAATGAGGATATTAGCTTTTTGATACAATATTTACGAAGCAAACTTCCTCAAGCATCTATTTCAAGTATCTTCAGTTCTACTTCACAATCAGCTACTTCACAAGAATATTTTAAGTTTCTTTTAAAAATTATTTTTCTTATTAATTTTTTAAAAAGTTTACCTTCCTTAGCCTGTTTTTATTTAACAGTCTTTTGGAACAAATGCATGAGTTCAATATAAGCACTGGTTTTTAATTTTATTGACTTCAAATTGACAAAAAGTTTTTTTCCAAAGTAAGGCATCAGTAGGATATCGAAGAAATTTTCTTCACTTCAACAAAACTTTTGGCTGTTCAGTCATGAAGTCTTTGAAACTTTGCTTGTTTTGCTTTTGTTGAGAGAGCTTCCTAAAGTAGGTGAAAGGCTTTGGATGTGTGACCAAGGAAGTTTCCATTGTGAGTAAGAACTGGGCCATTGTGGAAAGGCTGGTGAGGCCCCAGAGGGGACAGAATGAAGCTGATGGAGGGATGCTGCCAAGAGAAGCAGGTATAGAGCCTGAAGCGACATCAGGCGTTAACTCAGGCAGTAGGCTGAGGCATGGGACTCAGGGGATGGGGGTCAATCTTAGTTGTATCAAGACTAAACAGTCAGGGCAGGATACTGGGAGATTGGGATTAACATATACACACCACTATATATAAAACAGAAGGCAGAGAAGGGGATGACAGAGGATGAGATGGTTGGATGGCATCACCAACTTGATGAACATGAGTTTGAGCAAGCTCCAGGAGTTGGTGATGGACAGGGAGGCCTGGTGTGCTGAAGTTCGTGGGGTCACAAAGAGTCGGACACGACTGAGCGACTGAACTGCACTGAGTAAGAACTACTGTGAAACAAAAGGAACTGTTCTCAGTATTCTGTAATGACCTACATGGAAAAGGAATCTGAAAAAGAGGGTATATATGTAAAACTGATTCACTTTGCTGTACACCTGAAACACAACACTATAAATCAGTTATACCCCAATAAAATTTTTTTAAAAGACTAAATAATAGGTTAGAAATAGATAAGATTAAAATATATATTTTCTTATAAAAATAAAAGAAAGCCACTCTAAATCACTACTTCGCAAAGCCACTTTCCTCCACGGTCACGAACACAACTCAGATTCTAATTTCCAGCACTGTTCAGAGGGTGACTGTATTATCTGTACAAGTTTCAGTCTTCACTAAGCATTTTTAAAATCTTTTAAAGAAAACTGAATAATACTAAAAGCATTCTCCAAGTAAAAATGGAAATTATTCAGGAAATGTCAGGTACCCAACCAACATCCATTTCAAAACATTTTTATCATAAAGACACTCACCTTTTTGACTTTGCTTGAGTTGATTTGACTCTAGAAAGCTCAACAGTTTTATATAACACACAGAACCTCCCTTATCCCCCCAAAAGAAGAAACATTACCTGGAGTAAGAAGAGCTTTTCCACACACATCCCCAACTGCATAGACACCTTTTACGTTAGTATTCTGGAATTCATCTACTACGATGTGACCTTTGTCATCAGTTTGAATCCCCTAAAATTGTAAAGGGACGTCAGGTAAGTATTTGGCCCATCTACAAAACACAGCAGCTCACATCTCTGGATCTGCCTCACTCCAGGCACCTCTTCAGCCTGAATCTCTAAGAAACCACAAGACTCAACCACAGGATGAAAAACATCCTTGCAAGTTGGCAAGTTTGGTATCTTTTGTTAGACTTAAAAGGTAAATATTTTATTCGATTTTGAGGAGTTTTAACAGGATTTGACTTTGTGTTGTACGATTCAGTGGGCCAGACAAGCCTGAGAAGGAATCACTCAGCTGTCAGGCATGGATACTGGCATCCCTGTGGAGTCCACCTAAGACAGTGATTTTCCATTTTTCCCTTGGAAGCACTGCTCCTGAAGCATGCTAACTCATACTTCAGACGGGCATAGCCTGAAGCAGTCATCAAAAGCAGATTTCGTTGAAGTTCACAGTTTTATCTTTAAAAACCCAAGCAAAATTTGTATTCTACTTTAAAACATATCAATGTTGCCTTTAACCAAATTTTTTTGCCTATACGTTGAGTTGAATTTTTGCTCCAAGAAGATGTATGATGCTTATCTTGTGGTTTAGCCGATCCCAGGTGTATATATCCCCAAATGAGAAGTAGAAGCAGCAGGCATAGGGAGAAGGTAGAGTAGTGATGAAAAGTACAGCCTTTGGAGCATGGAGATCTGGGTTCAAGTCCCAGCTCTGTCACTTACCATTGATAGTTATGAGACCTCCCATTTATCAACAAATACTTGTACTTCTAAATGAGGCATTAATGTAATCACTGTGGATACAGAGGTCAATAATACAGACATCTCTACTCCCTGCAGAGTTTACAAGCCTGGTGGACAATTTCTTATCTCTGTGCCCCTGGGCTCCTCACCCTTACCCCTAAAACAGTTGTTGGCAAGAATAAAGTAGGCTAGTATAGCACAGTGAACTCTTCTCAATACACTGTAATGACCTATATGAGAAAAGAGTCTAAAATAAAGAGTGGATATATGTATATGTAAAACGGATTCACTTTTCTGTACAGCAGAAACTAATACAAAATTGTAAATCAACTCTATGCCAATAAAATTTTTTTAAATATTAAAGTAGGCTAGTACCATGTTACTAAGACTTATGCAGAGTAATCATTCAATCTGCAGTCTAAAAATATATCAACACTGAACTGAGGGAAAATTTTTGCCTCATTTTTAAAAAATTCAGCAAATATAGTTGAAAACTGGAATAGCAATGCTTAGGTCTGTACAATGGCACAACATCTCTTGAAAGGTGAAAAGCTGGATGAATAGCTTCATTAATATAAAAACAGATTACTAATTTTACTAACTTTCACTGAATAATAAGATTAAAATCAAGTAAAACATGTCCCTGGGTATTTTATTCTTTTCAATTATGAAGAATGCCTTTTACTGAAATGAAAAAGGGACAGAACTTAGATACTACAGTTAGAACTGGACATGGAACAACAGACTGGTTCCAAATAGGAAAAGGAGTACGTCAAGGTTGTATATCGTCACCCTGCTTATTTAACTTATATGCAGAGTACATCATGAGGAACGCTGGGCTGGAAGAAGCACAAGCTGGAATCAAGATTGCTGGGAGAAATATCAATAACCTCAGATATGCAGATGACACCACCCTTATGGCAGAAAGTGAAGAGGAACTAAAAAGCCTCTTGATGAAAGTGAAAGAGGAGAGTGAAAAAGTTGGCTTGAAGCTCAACATTCAGAAAACTAAGATCATGGCATCTGGTCCCATCACTTCACGGGAAATAGATGGAGAAACAGTGGAAACAGTGTTAGACTTTATTTTGGGGGGCTCCAAAATCACTGCGGATGCTGATTGCAGTCATGAAATTAAAAGACGCTTACTCCTTGGAAGGAAAGTTATGACCAACCTAGACAGCATATTAAAAAGCAGAGACATTACTTTGCCAACCAAGGTCCGTCTAGTCAAGGCTATGGTTTTTCCAGTGGTCATGTATGGATGTGAGAGTTGGACTGTGAAGAAAGCTGATCGCTGAAGAATTGATGCTTTTGAACTGTGGTGTTGGAGAAGACTCTTGAGAGTCCCTTGGACTGCAAGGAGATCCAACCAGTCCATCCTAAAGGAGATCAGTCCTGGGTGTTCACTGGAAGGACTGATGCTAAAGCTGAAACTCCAATACTCTGGCCACCTCATGCGACGAGCTGACTCACTGGAAAAGACTCTGATGCTGGGAGGGATTGGGGGTGGGAGGAGAAGGGGACGACAGAGAATGAGATGGCTGGATGGCATCACCGACTCGATGGACGTGAGTTTGAGTGAACTCCGGGAGTTGGTGATGGACAGGGAGGCCTGGCATGCTGTGATTCATGAGGTCGCAAAGAGTCGGACACGACTGAGCGACTGAACTGAACTGAATATCAGAATATAAACCAAACTGTCACACACTACTCAAGAGGCTCCATCAAATATGTAGTGAAAGTGAAAGTCACTTAGTCGTGTCCGACTCTGCCACCCCATATAAACCTCCACCAAATATATAAAATATCCTACTATTTCTAGTAGAAGAGTATAGCATATCAGAAAATTATCATTATCCTCACCATCAGCAGCAGCTGGTTAACATTTGCTGAGTTCATACTTTAAGCCAGCATCTAGGCAAGCTACTTTGCATGCACTTTCTTATTTACTTTCTAACCCAGTGTGACAAGCACTATTTTTATTTCCGTATTTCCATGAAGCAGTTGAAACTTAAAGAGTAACTAAGCAACTTGCCTAAGGCCATGAAACTGGTACAAGGTTCAAAATTGGGTCAAACACTGGGACCCACGCCACTGTACCAGACTATCCTTTAAAATTTTAAAGGACAAGTAAGAACGATGGCACTGGTAGGTCGGCTTCACATGCGGCCCCATCCCTGAATGCCACAATGTCCTGGACAAGTCACACACCCATCCATCACGATGAGAGCTGCAGAGGGTAAGGAATAATTATCGGGCTTTAAAGAGACAGGTATCAGAGTACGAAGGAAATCTGTAACGAGGAGGCTAGTCAGGAAATAGCAGGACAGCGACCTGATCTACAGTGAGGACACTAGAAATGGAAAAAAAAAAAAAACTTTTTAAAACTTCCAAAGGCAGAAGCAATGGGATTTGATGACAAATTAGACAAATGAAATGAAAAGAATAGAACAGAACCCACTCAAGTTTTGGGGGGTCTGTGACTGGATCAGGGGAAACCACAGGACTGCCAACTGATTCAAGAATGTTTTAGGCAAAGAAGGTGGTCAAAAAGTACAAACATCTGGTTATAATATAAGTAAGCATTAGGGATGTAATGTACAAGATGACCATAGACAACACTGCTGTGAAGAGTGTATGTAAATCCCGAGTTCTCAACATACAGAGAAAAATTTTGCCTTTTTTCTTTCCTACTTTCTTTTTATTGTATCTGTATGAGAAGATGGATGTCAGCTGACCCTTCTGTGGTAATCATTTCACAGTATACATAAATCAAACCATCATGCTGTATTCACTAAACTTACACAGTGATATATATCAACTAATTTTCAACAAAACTGGGGTGAGGGGAAGAAAGTCATAGGCAGACTAGGTCAACTTACCAGTTTGTTTAAATTCAGGCCCCAGGAGTTTGGGTCCCGCCCAATGGCCCAGAGCAGGCAGTCAACATCCGCAATAGTGGTGAAGGTGGGTTCCCTACCAGGAATCGAAGTAACCATGTGGAGTTCCAGGCCCGAAGAAGTTTTTTTAACTTCCCTGACCTATTGGCAAATACAAGTTATTAACTGGGGGTGTGGGGAACGGGAAGGAAAGCAAATAAACAGGAAACTAGAATTCTTAACATTTAAAAACACTCCACTGAATGCTGCAAACGATTCAGGATTCAGTGTGTGTGCTCAGTCGTGTCCGACTCTTTGAGACCCCATGGACCATAGCTTGCCAGGCTCCTCTGTGGAAGTTTCCAAGCAAGAATACTGGAGTGGGTTGCCATTTCCTTCTCTAGGAGATCTTCCTGACCCAGGGATTGAGCCCTCATCTTCTGCTTGGCAGGCAGACTCTTTATCACTGAGTCACTTGGGAAGCCCACATATGAGTCCTACATGCTGACAAATTTACTTCTGCCCAAAGGCCACCCACACTAGAACTCTGGAGCCAAGAGAGTATCCTCGGTGACCCCAAATCAGACAGCCAGTGGCCAGAAATGTCAGCTCAGGCCAAGACCCTAACACTTCAGCTTAAAAACAAAGTAAAGTGTACTTCAAAGCTGTGATAAAATTTTAAATCACAAATCTAAGCACAGTGATTTGCAACTGGAGTTGGGGGAGGAAATGGGCTGTAGCAGCTTCATTAAGAATTTTCTAAACTGCACAATCCCTGCTTCTCCCAGGACACTCTTAGGATCGGGCAGGAGGGTAAGATTAGGTCAGGAGGGTGAAGGACATACAAAGTTTAGTGAGAGTCCCAAGGGGATTCTGATGTTGACTTTCACCACCAGTCCAGACTTCAGCATTTTACAAAGCAACTTCACACTTATCATTTTGCTTATGATATGGCCTATGCTGGAAGGACAAAGCTTTTGGCGGGGAAATCATTTTTACAAGGCTTATACTCAGGGAAAAAAATCTGACAAGTAGGTGACCTCCTGAGAATAAAACAACCAATATATATACCTATATATAGTCACATTGTCACTGTTTTCATCTACAAAACTCAATGATATGCTTTCAAAAGAGATTCCATAATAATATTTCCTGAAAAAAGTATAAACCTGAGAAATAAGGATGTTCAATGAGGACTGTGGTTTTTTAAAAACATTCATTATTTCATCTATCACATATTTATCTAGCTGTTCTGGGTCTTACTTGCGGCAAGCAGGATCTTTGATCTTTATTGTGGCATGTGGGATTGAGCTCCCTGACCAGGGATCAAACCCAGGCCTTCTCTGCTGGGAGTGCAGTCTTAGCCACTGGACCATCAGGGAGATGAGGACTCCGTGATGAGGAGGAGTTGGAGCACAAAAATTATAGTTTTAGTTCCAACTAAACTAAATGCAACTACCAGATTCCTAATCTTTTACACCTTGCTGTTGCTGCTGCTGCTAAGTCGCTTCAGTCATGTCCGACTCTGTGCGACCCCATAGACGGCAGCCCACCAGGCTCCCCCATCCCTGGGATTCTCCAGGCAAGAACACTGGAGTGGGTTGCCATTTCCTTCTCCAATGCGTGAAAGTGAAAAGTGAAAGTGAGGTCGCTCAGTCATATCCGACTGACTGACCCCATGGACTGCAGCCCACCAGGCTCCTCCATCCATGGGATTTTCTAGGCAAGAGTACTGGAGTGGCTTGCCATTGCCTTTTACACCTTAGACTTCATTAAAACATCAGTCTGAAATACAGCTTCTTAGGATAAAGAAAAGACTTGGAAGTACTCTGGAAAGGAATAAACTGACTGGGGTAGAAGTAATTTGTGTTGATAAAACTAGTGGGGTGCAGGACAGATGGACGACCAAGGGTAGTAAGCTCGCCCAGGGCTCGGTCATACCTGGGAGTACTTCAGCACCTCAATGCCAGCGTTCTCCAGCTCTTCGGTACAGTTGGAACTGATTATTGAATCAAAAGTTCTAAGCACCTGTATCCAGAGGCAGCGGAGGGATGGGTGGCAGGAAAGAATAAACCCTGATTAAAGATACACTACAAACCTGGGAGGAAATTTCAGTAATCAGTCCCTCTTTCTTCTTCATTCATGGCCACACTGTGAAGTTTTTTTAACTATTTAAAAAAACTAAAATACAGTTAATTTACAACGTTGTACTAGTTTCAGGTGTACAGTAGAGTCAGTTATACGTACACATTCTTCTTAAAGATTTATTTGGCTCTTCTGCATCTTTCATTGTGCCGTTTGAACTGAGCTGCAGCATGTGGGATCCAGCTCCCTGACCAGGGACTGAACCCGGGCCCCCCCGACTGGGAGGCCATAGTCTTAGCCACTGGACTACCAGGGAAGTCCCAGTGGTAAAAAAACACATAACATTAAATTTACCCATTTACCGATTTCTAAGGACACAGTTTGATGGTGTTACGTATATTCACATTGTTGTGCAACCAGAATCTTCCCCCTTGCGAAACTGAGACTCTAGGGGTCGGGGAGGCATAAATTAGAAGGTTGGGATTAACAAAGGCACACTACTTTATGCAAAACAGATAACCCACAAAGACCTACTGTGTAACACAGGGAACTACACGCAATATTGTGTAATAACCTATAAAGGAAGAAAACTTGAAGAATATATATATGTAGAACTGAATCAATGGTGAACACTTGAATCTAACATGATACTGTAAATCAACTAGACTTCAATTAAACAAAACAACGGAGACTCTGTACCCACTAAACAACTCCTCATTTCCTTTCCCCCAGTTCCTGGCAACGCCATTGCATTTTCTGTTTCTCTGAGCAGAGGTACTCTGCTCCTGCTGCTGCTAAGTTGCTTCAGTCGTGTCCGACTCTGTGCAACCCCATAGACGGCAGCCCACCAGGCTCCCCCGTCCCTGGGATTCTCCAGGCAAGAACACTGGAGTGGGTTGCCATTTCCTTCTCCAATGCATGAAAGTGAAAAGTGAAAGTGAAGTTGCTCAGTGGTGTCCGACTCTTAGCGACCCCATGGACTACAGCCTACCAGGCTCCTCCATCCATGGGATTTTCCAGGTAAGAGTACTGGAGTGGGGTGCCATCGCCTTCTCTGATAGGTACTCTAGATACCATGTATAAGTGGAGTCATATAACATTTATCTTTTTGTGACTGGCATATTTCATTTACCATAATGTCCTCAAGCTTCGTCATGTTGTAGCATGTGTCAGAATGTCCTTCCTTTTTTAAAGCTGAATAACATTCCATTTTGTGTGGATATACCAGATCTCTGTTTATCCATTCATGTGTTATCAGACACTTGGGCTGCTTCCACCTCTTAGCTATCGTGAATAATGCTGTGACGAACATAGGTAAGCAATTATCTTTGATGTCTCCTTTTAATGCAAAGAATGCACTAAATTTTGACTGAATGTTAATAATCCAATACTATCTGACCATATAAAATTGATTCTCAGAAAAGAAATTAACCTGGCAGTCTGCTCAATTTAACTAATATCTATGTTTAAGCCTCTATGCCTTATTAGGGCATCAGATACTACCCACTACGTCACGACACAAACATCAGCCAGCGTGCTCACTGCTCTCAACTAGTAGCTGGTGGCTGGGAGGAACACTGGTCCTAACTGCCTTCTATGCAGCTCCACGAGGAACAGAACACACACTTTGCTGTATTTACTGACAGCGTAAGAGGAAATGCTCCCTGTATTTTTTATATTTTTGGGTTTCATTGTTGCACACGGGTTTTCTCTAGTTGTGGCGAGTGGGGGCTACTCTCCAGTTGTGGAGCACAGGTTTAGTTGACCCAAGGCACGTGGAATCTTCCCAGACCAGGGATCAAAACCCAGTCCCCTGCATTGGCAGGCAAATTCTTAACCACTGAACTGCCAGGGAAGTCCCTGTAAAACTTTTAAAAGATTAACATCAAGAACAGATTTTACCTTATCATGCCGTATCATTATTGATGTCTTAGAACCCAGGGCAGACAGGATGCCAGCTATCTCCACAGCGATGTAACCAGCACCAACAATGACACTGCGGCTACAAATGCAGAAGGTTAAGACCGGTAAATAAGCTCATTTTAGAATAAATGTAGATTTATAGAAAAGCTACGTATATTCCTGCCCAGGTTTTCCTAACGTTAACATCTTATATTCATTGCAGCACTATTCAGAATAGGCAAGACATGGAAACAACCTAAATATTCATCGACAGACGAATGGATAAAGAAAATGTGGTACACATACACAACGGAATACTGCTGCTGCTAAGTCGCTGCAGTCGTGTCTGACTCTGTGTGACCCCATAGATGGCAGCCCACCAGGCTCCCCTGTCCCTGGGTTTCTCCAGGCAAGAACACTGGAGTGGGTTGCCATTTCCTTCTCCAAGGCACGAAAGTGAAAAGTGAAAGTGAAGTCGCTCAGTTGTGTCTGACCCTCCGAGACCCCATGGACTGCAGCCTTCCAGGCTCCTCCATCCATGGGATTTTCCAGGCAAGAGTACTGGAGTGGGGTGCCATCGCCTTCTCCACAATGGAATACTGCTGCTGCTAAGTCACTTCAGTCGTGTCCGACTCTGTGCAACCCACCAGGCTCCGCCGTCCTTGGAATTCTACTCAGCCATAAAAAGAGTGAAACGATGCCATCTGTAGCAGCATGGATGCAACTAGAGGTTATCACACTAAGTGAAACAAGTCAGAAAGAGAAAAACAAACACCATATGACATCACTGACATGTAAAATCTAAAATATGACACAAGTGAACTTACCGACAAAGCAGAAACAGACTCACAGAGGACAGACTTGTGGCTGTTGAGGGGTGGACTAGGAGTTTGGGGTTAGTAGATGTAGAGAGGATGGACATGATCCTACTGTATAGCACATGGAACTATATTCACTTGATCTTAGTCAAAAGGCCGAGAAGCGATACATGGAACTATATCCAATGTTCTGGGATAAGTCATAAAGAAAATCAATACCAAAAATAATCTACATATTGTATAACGGGTCACTCTGCTGTAGAGCAGAAATTAACACAACATTGTAAATCAACTATACTTTAATTAAAAAAAAAAAAAAGTTAACATCTTACAAACCATGGTTTCCACAGGACTGGGGAAGGTCACTTTTCATTCCAATTCCAAAGAAGGGCAGTATCAAAGAATGTTCTCAGTTCAGTTCAGTCGCTCAGTCGTGCCCGACTCTCCGCAACCCCATGAATCACAGCAGGCCAGGCCTCCCTGTCCATCACCAACTCCCGGAGTACACTCAAACTCATGTCCACAGAATCAGTGATGCCATCCAGGCATCTCATTCTCCGTCGTCCCCTTCTCCTCCCGCCCCCAACCTTTCCCAGCATCAGAGTCTTTTCCAGTGAGTCAACTCGTCGCATGAGGTGGCCAAAGTATTGCAGCTTCAGCTTTAGCATCAGTCCCTCCAATGAACATCCAGGATTGATCTCCTTTAGAATGGACTGGTTGGATCTCCTTGCAGTATAAGGGACTCTCAAGAGTCTTCTCCAACACCACAGTTCAAAAGCATCGATTCTTTGGCGATCAGCTTTCTTCACAGTCCAACTCTCACATCCATACATGACTACGGGAAAAACCATTGCCTTGACTAGACGGACCTTGGTTGGCAAAGTAATGTCTCTGCTTTTTAATATACTATCAAGGTTAGTCATAACTTTCCTTCCAAGGAGCAAGCGTCTTTTAATTTCATGGCTGCAATCAGCATCTGCAGTGATTCTGGAGCCCAAAAAAATAAAGTCTGACACTGTTTCCACTGTTTCCCCATCTATTTCCCATGAAGTGATGGGACCAGATGCTATGATCTTTGTTTTCTGAATGTTGAGCTTCAAGCCAACCTTTTCACTCTCCTCTTTCACTTTCATCGAGAGGCTTTTGAGTTCCTCTTCACTTTCTGCCATAAGGGTAGTGTCATCTGCATATCTGAGGTTATTGATATTTCTCCCAGCAATCTTGATTCCAGCTTGTGCTTCTTCCAGCCCAGCGTTCCTCATGATGTACTCTGCATATAAGTTAAATAAGCAAGGTGACAATATACAACCTTGACGTACACCTTTTCCTATTTGGAACCAGTCTGTTGTTCCATGTCCAGTTCTAACTGTTGCTTCCTGACCTGCATACAGGTTTCTCAAGAGGCAGGTCAGGTGGTCTGGGATTCCCATCTCTTTCAGAATGTTCCACAGTTTATTGTGATCGACACAGTCAAAGGCTTTGGCATAGTCAATGAAGCAGAAATAGATGTTTTTCTGAAACTCTCTTGCTTTCTCCATGATCCAGCGGATGTTGGCAATTTGATCTCTGGTGCCTCTGCCTTTTCTAAAACCTGCTTGAACATCTGGGAGTTCACGGTTTACATATTGCTGAAGCCTGGCTTGGAGAATTTTGAGTATGACTTTACTAGCGTGTGAGATGAGTGCAATTGTGCAGTAGTTTGAGCATTCTTTGGCATTGCCTTTCTTTGGGATTGGAATGAAGACTGACCTCTTCCAGTCCTGTGGCCACTGCTAAGTTTTCCAAATCTGCTGGCATATTGAGTGCAGCACTTTCACAGGATCATCTTTCAAGACTTGAAATAGCTCAACTGGAATTCCATCACCTCCACTAGCTTTGTTAGTAGTTCTAACTACTGCATAATTGCACTCATCTCACACGCTTGCAAGGTAATTCTCAAAATCTTTCAAGCTAGGCTTCAATAGTAGGTGAACAGAATTTCTAAATGTAAAAGCTGGATTTAGAAAAGCAGATGAACCAGAGATAAAATTGCCAACATATGACAGATCACAGAAAAAGCAAGGGAATTCCAGAAAAACATCTACTTCTGCTTCATTGACTACACTAAAACCTTTGACTGTGTCAATCACAACAAACTGTGGAAAATTCTTAAAGAGATGGGAATACCAGACCACCTTTCCTGCCTCCTGAGAAGCCTGTATGCAGGTCAAGGAGCAACAGTTAGAACTGAACATGGAACAACAGACTGGTTCAAAATTAGGAAAGGAGTTTGCCAAGGCTGTATATTGTCACCCTGCTTATTTAACTTATATGCAGAGTACATAATGCGAAATGCCAGGCTAGATGAAGCACAAGCTGGAATCAAGATTGCTGGGGGAAATATCAACAACCTCAGATATGCAGATGACACCATCCTTACGGCAGAAAGCAAAGAGAAACTAAAGAGCCTCTTGATGAAAGTGAAAGAGGAGAGCGAAAAAGCTGGCTTAAAACTCAACATTCAAAAAAACGAAGATCATGGTATCTGGTCCCATCACATCATGGCAAATAGATAGGGAAACAATGGAACTCACAGCATAGATACCCTACCTGTGGTGGTGGTCGTGGTGGTTTAGTCCTTAAGTCATGTCTGACTCTTGTGACCCCATGGACAGAGGAGCCTGGCAGGCTATACTCCATGGGATTATCCAGGCAAGAATACTGGAGTGGGTTGCCATTTCCTTCTCCAGGGGATCTTCCCAACCCAGGAATTGAACCCAGGTCTCCTGCATTGTAGGCAGATTCTTTACCAACTGAGCTTCAAAGGAAGCCCACCTTACCTGTAGAAGATACTAAAGAAAGGTTTCCTATCTTCTCCCAAGCGTTGTACTAGTAGTACGACCGTGTTTGAAGCTTGAGAGAGTGCCAACCCCAAATGGGGCCAAGGGGCCACTTCTTTTCTTGGGCTCCAAAATCACTGCGGATGGTGACTACAGCCATGAAATTAAAAGACGCTTGCACCTTGAAAGAAGAACTATGACAAACCTAGACAGCATATTAAAAGTAGAGACATCACTTCACTGACAAAGGTCCATCTAGTTAAAGCTATGGTTTTTTCCAGGAGTCATGTACAGATGTGAAAGTTGGATCATAAAGAGTGGTCCAATAAGAATTGATGCTTTCGAACTGTGGTGCTGGAGAAGACTCTTGAGAGTCCCTTGGACTGCAAGGAGATCCAACCAGTCAATCCTAAAGGAAATCAACCCTGAATATTCATTGGAAGGACTGATGCTGAAGCTCCAATACTTTGGCCACCTGATCCTAAAAGCCAACTCACTGGAAGAGACCCTGATGCTGGCAAAGACTGAGAGCAAGAGGAGAAGGGGGTACTAGAGGATGAGATGTTTGGCTGGCATCACTGACTCAACAGACAGGAGTTTGAGCAAACTGAGGGAGGTAGTGAAGGACAGGGAAGCCTGGCGTGCTGCAGTCCATGGGGTTGCAAAGAGTCGGACACGACTGAGCGACAAACCGTTGTACAACAGTCAAAACTGACTCTGGTCCATTACTGTTGACCAAACTCCAAACTTTACTCAGATTTCATCTGTCTTTCCACTCATCTCCTTTTTCTGTCCAATTCAGGATAACATAGTCATCTTAAGCAGAAAATATCCTTCTGGAGAAGGGAAATGTATTTTTAGCTGTTTAAAAAATTCCTTAGCTTCGTTTCTCCAGAGAGGAAATAAAAAGGCTCTGAAGCTAGAGATGATTCCTTATGCAATGATCTTCACACCTAAAACTGAAATTGGCATAGTTCTCACCACTATTATTCCCCTCGAGCTCAGTATTTCTCCCTGATCACTGTTAAATTCTATCAGTCTTTCCAAGATGATGAAAGGCCAATTTAAGCAAGCCATTTTAACTTGTAGGATAGATCTACAATGAAACTAGATGTCCTGAATAAACTCTGATCTAAGAAAGCACTAGATAAACGTTTAGATGGAAGTCTGCATCCATAATGGGGAAGCTAACTCCAGCCCCCCATGCTTACCTCCCCACTGAAGCCTACAGAGAAAGGGCCCCCTCGGCCCCTTTTGGGTTGGCACTCTCTCAAGCTTCAAACACAGTCGTACTACTAGTACAACGCTTGGGAGAAGATAGGAAACCTTTCTTTAGTATCTTCTACAGCTTCCTTTGAAGCTCAGTTGGTAAAGAATCTGCCTACAATGCAGGAGACCTGGGTTCAATTCCTGGGTTGGGAAGATCCCCTGGAGAAGGAAATGGCAACCCACTCCAGTATTCTTGCCTGGATAATCCCATGGAGTATAGCCTGCCAGGCTCCTCTGTCCATGGGGTCATAAGTCAGACACGACTTAAGGACTAAACCACCACGACCATCACCACAGGTAGGGTATCCGTGCTGTGAGTTCCAGTCTTTAGAGGGCTTCAGCCTGGATGGGGGGAGGCTGGAGCACGGATCCTGTGGAACACTGTGGGGCTCTTCTTCCCTTTCTACCGTCCCTTTTCCTACTATATGTTGACTCATTCCTTTGGGTCTTCGCTCCTGATTCCCTCCTTTTCTCTCTCCATCTTCTTTCTTGCCCAAACATTTCTTATTTAAGTCCTGCTTTTGTTGAGCACTGCGCTGGACACCATGGGTAGCAATCCCTGCACTTGAGGAATTCCTGAGGGGAAACATGCCCAGGGGTCCGCTAAAGCACAGAGAACAACACTCAGCTCCTGCATGGGAGGAAACACAGGAAACACTCCTGATTCGAAGATGCATTCTCAGCAGAAAGGATATGTGAGAAACAGGTGAGAAATGACTTGGCTTCTTCAGAGAGGAGACCAAAAATCTTCAAGGAGCTCAGTGCTCCCCTCTCAGCTCCCTCAGGCCCGTCTTGTCCACTTCTTACCACTAAAGTAACCAGTGGAAACAATCTTTTCATTTGCTTTGGTTTAGAACAAAAAAAAATGAATCTATTGACTCAAGTAATCAAGAAGTTCTGGCTTCAGGTATGGCTGCATCAAGGTGCTCAGACGCTGTGGTCCCTTAAAGACGCTTGGCTTTGCACTTCATGCTGGCTTTGTTCCCAGGCTCCACGCTGTGATGCGAAGACTGCCAGAGGAGTTAAGACAGTGGCATGGTCTTAACAAGCTGAAGCTCAGGCTGGGGAGCAGACATCCAGGCTTGTGGAGTCTTGATTTAAAACGCCAGTCTTCAGTAGATGAAAAACTCGGTAAATTAGGTAAAAATTGTGAACCAAGAACAACCTCCACATTCTCCTTCTTACCCTAAACACCTGCAGGTCTTGGAGAGTCTCCAGGAGAGGAGGGCTCAGCCAGGCTCACCCTGGGGACACAGACACTTTGGGTGTCACCCTTGGGAGGCCTCTGCCACGTGGAAGCAGTCTTCTATTCTGCTGGGTCCCCAGAGCTCTTCTCTTCCCCTCATTACGGCCCTCAGAATTCCCTGCCCCACAGTATTCCACAGGGTCTGTGCTCCAGCCTCCCCACAGCTGTAAGTCCAATGAGGGCAAAAGCTGGATCATACAGCCCAGAGCACGTGTTGACCTCACCTACAGAATTTGTTCTTTCTTTGATTATTCACTTACTTACCAACATAACAATGATAAAGGAGTCTTAAAAACAGACAAAAATCATATACCAATAGTCATTTTCCTATGTTTCCAGGGTCTTATTTATAGCACGCATATATTCGCTTCTGAAACTTGCATTGCTACCTACGCAAGTTTCATAAATGGTTTAAAAATATGTAACAGACAGATGTCTAGAATGAAGCTTCTCTGAGTCTAGACTGAATTATATCATTTAAACACGATGAGTCACGACCACACTTCTGCATGTATTCTCACGTCTCATATCCTTCACCCCTAAAACTAAATAGATCATGAAGAGAGAAAGGCTGCTCTCCTAACACGCTGCCATGTCCCAGCAAACCTGAACAGCCTGCTTGCTCTTCTCAAAGTCAGAAGATGACCTGGTCTGAATATTGTAATGGGACATTTTCTCGGCAGCCGCGAAAATGCCAGGATGCCCTCTTGTCCCTTGTGAAGCCTGTGGCTCCAGGTGAATCAAGGTCAAGGAGCGAGCAGGCATTATGAGTCACCCACCAGGAAGGCCATTATGTAAAAGCTCAAGATTAAGGCCTCACAGTGGACTGGCAGCACCCACCGAGGGAGCAGCGGAGTTGAGCAATGATAACAACAACTCCAGGAGTGAGTGAGCGCTATTCACAGGAGATAAAGGCCAGTCTCTGGGCTAACACGGCCCCTCCTCCTGTTCCCAGGGGCCCTAACACTTAACGTGAGTGAGGGGAGCACCCCTCTCATCTATGAAGCCTGCAACTGGCAATTTTTTCAATAGGGACTTCCCTGGTGCTCCAGTAGTTGGAATTCTATGCTTCCACTGCAGGGGCTGTGGGTTCGATTCCTGGTTGGGGAACTAGGATCCCATGTGCTGCGTGGTGCAGCCAAAAAAACCATCTTCCTTATTATCTTTTTTCTCTGTGTGTATCTAAACCGGTGGCAGAGATCTACAAAGGTTATTTGGACAAACACATATAAATGACACTTTCAGGAAACCTATTTTTGGGAGACTGACAGAGGCTTCATTTATCCAGAGGCCTCTGTACTAGCCACTCTGAAAACCTGAATGAGTCCCTTTAGACACATTACCAACAGATGCTCTGTCACGCTGAAAAGGGAAGATAGTTTTAGGATTTCAGTGCTTATTCTCAAAACCCCCTGCATTTGAGTCTGGTCCTAAACATCTTGCCATAGCCTTGGACTGAAAGCATGAAAAGATTTGATTTGTTTATTGAGGGGTGCTCATGGAGGAGAGACCCAAGGTCATAAAAAGAAAAGAGGTGGGAGAAGAGAATCCAGGAAACGCCCACACATAACATCTGGGAAGAGGAAGTAGAAGAAATATTAGGAGACTGGGGGAGAATGAACACGGAGGTCAGGGAGGAAAGCGGCTTACCGAGGCAACTCTTCCAGCTGAAAAAACCCATCACTGGTTATTCCTAGGCTGGCACCTATGTAGGGAAAGGCAATACAGGTCACACCAAAGGAGCTTTCTCTTGTAAAACAATCATATTCTACGCACAAACCAAACACCTTCTCAGCTCATCACTGTTTTGATGAGTTCTGTTAGAGCCTCCACACAGGAAGCTGCCAATCAAATCTTCCCAAAGTCAACATTTTAATTTCCTATGCCATGATGACTAAACAACTATTAAATTTCTTTGAGAAATTAAGATTTCAGGGCCACCCCCAAATGGCTCACTGTCTTGATTCTCTTCTCTCTGTCTTTTTTCCTTCAAAGGTTTTAACCAACTCTCGCTTCATTGCGGGGAGATTTCCAAATGCATGGTTTCAGTTTTGACCTTCTCCCCAGGTTCCAATTCCACATTTCTAACTGTCCGGCTGTAAGATTCTACTCTGTTTCAAACTTGCTATTTTTCAAATTGAACCTTAGTTTTATAATATCTCCCAAACTATATCCCTTTCTCATTTACCACTTCAGTTAAAAAGACCACCTTCCATCAATAATCCAAAGTCTTGAGCTTCCCTGGTGGCTCAGTGGTAAAGAATCCGCCTGCCAATGCAGGAGACAATGGGTTCGATCCCTGATCTGGGAAGATTCCCACATGCCCCAGAGCAACTAAGCCCACGCACCACAACTATCGGTTAAGCCTCTGCTCTAGAGCCCAGGAGCCAAAACTACTGAGCCCACGGGTCCTAGAGCCCATGTTCTGCAACAAGAAAAGCCACCACAATGAGAAGCCTTCGCACCACAAGTAGAGAGTAGCCCCCGCTCTCCCCAACTAGAAAAAAGCGCACACAGCAACCAAGACCCAGCACAGACAAAAATAATTTAAGAAAACAAATAATCCAAAGTCTTGAGTTCTCAATCTGTGATTCCTTCTTTCAACAACTATCTCATCAGTTATTAAAAATATTGCATTTTGCCAAATTTAATGCACAATGATTAAGGACACATCTTGATTTCAGAGGTGTTGAATATTAAAAAAAAATAATGTGTCTTGGGATCAATGAAATACAGTAGCTGGCTCTTCCTTCTGTGTTTCCTGTCTGCTCTCTTCTCCTAGTGCCTGGCATAGAGCGGTGGCTCAGTAACTGTCTGCAGAGCTGAACTGAGTTCTTCCACCACATTTCAGACACTAACTCTGTATGTAGTTCAGAACCTATTACCACCTCCTATACATTCTACTGTAACAACTTTCTAACGGGCCTCCTCCTCGGTAAGTCACTGTCAGATTAGATCTTGTCACTACCCTATTTATAAGCTATTAATAATTGTTCTTCATGAATGACAGAGGTTCCTTAATTTATAATTTATTTACTTTATAAGTCTTTACAATTTGGGCCTAAGCTTCTTCCAGTTTCAGTTCAATGTATTTTGGGAGGCTTTTTCGCTGTACCATGTGGCACGTGGGATCTGAGTTCCTTGACCAGGGATCGAACCCAAGCCTCCTGTCTTGGGAGGGCAGAGTCTTAACCACTGGATCACCAAGGAAGTCCCAGTTCAATGTATTTGCTTCCAGATTTCACTGCTAGAAAACTGCTGAATTGACTGATGTCCCTTAAAGACCTATTTATCATCCACTGGTTCTTCTGGCCTTTCTCTTCTTCAGCACATAATACTCAAATCTGTAAGCCCTTCTCTGCTGCTGCTGCTGCTAAGTCACTTAAGTCGTGTCCGACTCTGTGTGACCCCACAGACGGAAGCCCACCAGGCTCCCACGTCCCTGGGATTCTCCAGGCAAGAACACTGGAGTGGGTTGCCATTTCCTTCTCCAATATGTGAAAGTGAAAAAGTGAAGTCGCTCAGTCATGTCCGACCCTTAGCGACCCCATGGACTGCAGCCTACCAGGCGCCTCCATCCATGGGATTTTCTAGGCAAGAGTACTGGAGTGGCTTGCCATTGCCTTCTCCGAAGCCCTTCTCTAGGCAAGTCTTTCTGGTCCATGTTAGCTCATAGTAATCCATCCCACCTCTGAGTGACCCAACGCTCACTGTCTGGCAATCACCTTGGAATATTTAACTTTTATTTCTCTGCATTTATTTTTATTACGTTTTTAATAAATGTACATTTTTAAAAACTCAAAAAGCACCACAGAACATCAAGTGAAAAGCAGGTCACTTTCCCACCCAGAGCTCTGGTCCTCTCCTAGGGAGTGGGCACTTTAGGGTTTTGCGTGTCCTTCCAGAGACCCCCAGCATATCTGCACAGTCTCCCTGCCTTTTTAAAAAGACACAACCTGTAGCATATTATACACATAGTTCCACGCATTGCTTTCTTCCTCTAAACAATCCATTTTGAAAGCTATTCCCTATCAGGATGTTTATATCCCATCTCACCAACTAAATTTTCAGTTATTTGACAACAGTATCTTCAACTTCTTTTTTTTTTTTTTTTACAGTAGTCGTTCTTTAGCTTTTGGGCCACGAATCCCTTTTAAAAGTTCATGAAATTTTATGGATTCCCTCTCCAGAGAGAAAGAAATACCTACATGCATAGAAACTCAAAATTTTCTCTATCAGTTCATGTTAGTCGTGGGTCTTTAGAAGTCAATCCATGGAGAGACTTCCCTGGTGGTCTAGTGGTTAAGACTGTGCACCCAGTGCAGGGGACTTGGGGTCAATCCCTAGTCAGGGAACTAAGATCTCACGTGCTACATGGTATGGCCAAAAAAAAAAAGCAGCAGCCAATCCATGGAGAATATAATAGATGATCATCATCTATTAAATACAAAGACCTTTTAAATAGTTGAGGAAAAAGATACAGATAGTGTTTCCTATGACAGAACAAGGCAGTACCTTATGATTCATCTCTGTGTATAAAAACTAAAGGCAGAAGACTGTCAGAGATTCCTTACTGCTTTAATTTCTAATTCTTCACATGAGAAAAAATACACATATAAGAAGGCTTAATTAGCTGATGAAGTTACATCTATACAAGATTTCTCTCCTTTAAACAAAACCATAAATATTTCACAACAAACTGAGACTAGAAACAGCCTCCACTGTGCCGAGAGGGGAAGGATGGGGCACGTGCTGATTTTTCCTCCTGTGTCACCTGTAGCCTGGAGCTGGATGAAATATATCTTTCTTTGCCCCGTCACTGAAAAGTCAAAGTGTTAGTCGCTCAGCCATGTCCAACTCTCTGCAACCCCATCGACTGAGCCTCTTGTCCATGGAACTCTCCAGACAAGAAAACTGGAGTGGGCAAGCCATTCCCGTCTCCAGTGGATCTTCCCAACACAGGGATCGAACCCAAGTCTCCTTCATTGCAGGTAGGTTCCTTACCGTCTGAGCCACCCGGGAAGCCCTGCCCTGTCACTTAGGCACCACTTAAGCCAGTTACATTCAGGTTCTGCAGAGACCTTCTCTCATGTGTCCAAGACAAAGAACTGGCAAGGGGCAGATGCCCTGGTGTGGCGTGCATGGTGGAAAACAACGGTAAGTGCTATCTGGCTGTTATTAACAAGCCGATGCCTTTGGAAGACTCACCGGGGATCTGGCTCTCCTGAGGAACCGAGGGCACGCCGCCTGTGGCGATCAGGATGTGAGGAGCGGTGTATTTTTTCCCATTAACCTCCACTGTGGGCTGGGGATCGCACGTGAATGCTGCATGGCCATGGATGATGTCTATGTGGGACTGGAGAAGGAAGCACGGTAACGTTAGCCTGGTTGTAGGACTGAAAAGCAAGGGGGTGGGGGAGGGAAGTGTTGGGAGTTTGGGGTTGGCAGATGCAAACTATCATATTTTGGATGGATAAACAACAAGGTCCTCCTGTATAGCACAGGGAGCTAGATTCAATATCCTGTGATAAACTGCAATGGAAAACAATGAAAAAAATATGTATAACTGAGTTACTCTGCATTATAGCAGAAATTAACACAACACTGCGAATCAACTATACTTAATTTTTTTTTAAAAAAAGAGAGAGAAAATAAAAAGATTAAAAATATAAAACAAGGGAATTCCCCAGTGATCCAGTGGTTAGGACTCAGTGTTTTCACAGCTAGAGACAGGGTTTGATCCCTGGTCAGGGAACTGAGATTCCTCAAGCTGCACGGCGCAGCCAAAAAAAATGAAAACCCAAAAAAACAAAAGCAAAACAAAACTTGCAGCAACTTCAGATTTTTTCCACTCTCTACTGAGGATTTTGATTTATGGCTCGCTGATGCCAAGACCACCCTCTGACCTCTGAGTTTCTGCAGAACTTTTAACTATTGGTTGATAGTTAGGTTGGGGGATGCCATTGATGCTGAAGTATACAGTAAGAAGAAATAAAGATGAAACCTTGGATGAAAACCCAGAAACTAAAAAAAAAAAAATATTCAAGTCATCCCATGAGGAAGAAGATTACATGTTTATTCCTAAGAGGTGAAGGAGAAAGCCCTCCTCACTTGAAATGAAAACACACTGAAGAATGGTGTGTCTGGAGGAAAGAAGCCTGAGAAAAACAAAAAGAATAAAGGTTCAGGAAGCTGAGGCAAAAGGAAATACTCTGGCCAAGCGGGGGGAAATGCCATGCTTCTCTTTTCTCAAACGAAAAGGGGAAGAACATCACAATTACATGGCTGTGAAGTTTTACGCAGAAGGTGTTGAGAACTCAGATTTGATTTGCTCTCACCAGCAGCCTCCATGCCCAGGACTGAGTCTGAACTGCCAGCAAGTTTCTGCCAGCCGTGATACATGCACGGGCAAAAATGTGGCCAACCCACAAGGACACTGGAATCCTGTAAGCACGATCACAGAACAGGACGTTTTAAGTTTGGAGCACACCTGGTTCTAAATTGAACTATTTCCTCCTTTCTAATCAGCCCTCCAGGCCTGTTCTGCAGATGCCCTGCTTAATCAAGGTGAAACAAGATTGATGCCAAAAGCCATGAGGCTCCCAAAACACCTTCCTTCATGAGGTAATGATTTCCTATGCAGTGTTAGACAAAAAAGGGAGTGAGTCCAGTGGCAATAAATATAGGTAATCATTTAGGAAAGAAACTGATGAAATTTTAATTTTCATTCCCTAGGATATTTAACAGAAAGTTTCCTATTCTGAATTTCTAGATGACCCATGTTCCTTTCCCATATGAGGTCATGGAAATTCTGCTACACACCAAGATTTGTGAGTATTAAAAAATGTTATTTCCTGAGTAATTTTCCATTCTCTTTTGCAAAAGTATTTTAAACAAGTTCCATGTAAAAAAAAAAAATTTTTTTTTAACTTGGATGTCTTAATATATAGCAAATGGCATCTCACATTCACGTCTATCAGCCTTAAAATCCCGTGAACTCAGTGCACAGGGATCTGAAGACCAAATATGTTCCCTTTGAACTGGGCTTAAGGTCAGAAAATATCACCTTCTCAAAAATAAACCTGATGAAAAGAATTAATATAAAAATATATGAGGTTTAGCCATCTGGAGAAGTAACTCACCCTAAAAAGTGGTTTATAAACACTAAGGAGATTACAGTGGCCCAAATATAACCCCAAGTATACTGATCTAACATAACCTAAGCAATGATGAAGTCTTAGAAGCTGCAGACTGAGACCACAAAGACCAACGAAGGATGGTGAGAGTCATGCCATCAAGAGATTTGGGAATCCCCTGGTGGTTCAGTGGTTAGGACTCCGAGCTTTCACTGCCCGAGGGTGTGGGTTCAATCCCTGGTCAGGGAACTAGGATCAAGCAGGTCGCATGGCCCAAAATAAATTAATTTAGAATAAATAAATAAAAAAGAGGAAGGAGAGTTGGACGGTTCATGGCGCACAGTTCGTCGATGTCTCCGGCACAGTGCAGTGGAAGAGGTGTGATGTGAAAGCACAGGGCGGGTGCTTCCCTGGTGGCTCAGGCAGTGAAACACAAGGCAGGAAAGGCCTCAGGATAGCAAAGAACAGCACAGGGTGCTGAAAGCAAACACACCTCTGCCTGATTCTCTTTTTTCCGTTTACTTTTAGACTTTTCATAGATACGTTTATTAATATACACACAGATGAGTATAAACACATGTATTTCCTTTCTGCATTGGCCGAGAGGGCCTAAGACCAACAGCAGCAGCAGCAATGAGCACATCTAGAGCCTAGTTTACGTCTGCCTATGCTGACGGAACTTCCTTCACAAAAGCGTCCTTCTGAACCACAGCACGTCCTGAGTAGATCCAGCCACCAAGGACGAGGGTGTTCTGAGCAGGTGAGCAGTGGCAGCGTTCCAGCAGGAAAATGGTCCTAAACTGAATCCATGAACTGGCACAATGTTACATAAATCAGGCTCTTAGGTGCCTGGTTTCTGGAACTGAGTGAAGGGTCAGGCTGGTGCAGGCAGGTATTCGGTGAGACCTGGCACATACCACCATCTCTCCACAGAAATAGAAACAAGATTGATCTACCGAGTCCAACTTACGCTCTGCTGCTGCTGCTGCTGCTAAGTCACTTCAGTCATGTCTGACTCTGTGTGACCCCATAGACGGCAGCCCACCAGGCTTCCCCGTCCCTGGGATTCTCCAGGCAAGAACACTGGAGTGGGTTGCCATGACAGGTCATCAAAACCATTAATCACAAAGAAAGAAAAGAGATAAATGTAAAGGCTGTGTTTCAGTCTGGCCAGATTTAGTTCTCCAGCACAGAACAGCTCTTTCTCAAAGTACAAAGCCCGACACACTCACCTTGGTTAGATTATTTTGATAGATGGTGTTCAGGCGGCTCACGTAGGCATCCCGTTTTTCCTTTATAATCCTGCAATGAACTAGAGTTAGTACTGAGGATCCAGAGTCTCCTCGCTCAGTGGTAACTAGGGCCTCTGACCCTGAACACCCCAGAGCAGAGAATCAGACTGTCCATGAGAGCACTGGGGATGAGTGTCTCTAAAGGGAGGCGCCCCTTCCCCTGTGTCTGTCTGCTTTCCATATGCATGCAGAGAAACCTTAATCTACTCCAGGGAAAACGTTCAGTTAACTCAAACCGTTGGTAAATTTCTTTCTGCACAAAAAGCAAGGAGCGCTGCTTTGGCACAAAGCCTAATGTGTCATGGCCGCTCATTATTTGCTCAATAAATGAATAAATGAGCTAACTTTTAAAATGTATGGCTTCAGAGACGTTTATACGAGGGGATTCCTTGGCAGTCCAGAGGTTAGGACTCCCCATTTCCACTGCAGAGGGCATGCGTCAATCCCTCGGAGAACTAAGATCCTGCATGCTGCAAGACGCAGTCAAACAGAGACCAAATATAAGTTTATGGCAATTCCTTTAAAAGTTAAACACAGGGGATTAAGAGGTTCAAATTATTATGTATAAAATAAGCTACAAAGATATATTAGACAGCACAGGGAATACAGCCAATGATTTACAATAACTACAAATGTAGTGTACCCTTTAAAAGGTGTGAATCACTATGATCTACATCTGAAACTTATATAATACTGTATCCCAACCATACCTCAATAAAAAATAAATAAAAGGTATAAAAGCTTCCAAAAAAAGTTAAAATATAAACTGCCACAAGACTTGGCAATTCTACTTCTAGGTGTAGACCCAAAAGAATTGAAAACAGGACTTGCAGACCAATGTTCATAACATCATTATTCACAACAGACAAAAGATGGAAAAAACCCAGGAGTCCATTGAAGAATGGATAAATACAACACGATATATAAACATTAGGGACTATCACTCAGCCTTACAAGGAATGAAATTCTGACACGTGCCACAGCATGGATGAACTCTAAAAATGTTAGGCTAAGTAAAATAAGCCAGGCATAAAAGGACAGATATTGTGTAAAGTACCTAGAATAGGCAAATTCATAGAGACAGAATATAGAGTAGAGATACCAGGGTTTTACGTGTAGAAGGGAAGACTGTTTAACAGGTACACTGTTTCTGCTTGGGAGGCTGGAAAAGTTCTGGAAATGGATGTTGGTGAAGGCTGCACAACACTATGAATACACCTAAAGCCACTGAATCAACAACTTTAAAATAGTTAACACAGACCTTGTATATTGTATATGTATCTAAAAACCACTCTATTGAGGTATGATTGAGCTACAAAAAGCTGTATGTATTTAGTGTATACAACTTGATGAGTTTAGAGACAAGCATACACCTATGAAATTATCACTGCAGTCAATGCCATAAACATATCCATCACCTCCAGATGTTGGTCATACACTGTTAACCATAATAATAATACGCCCCCAAAAGTTTATGGTTCACTTCATTATGAAAGAAAAAATTTGCACTTATAAACAGAACCGTCTCAGCATTTATACTTACCGCCAATTGAATTTACTTTCACAACTTTGAAAGCCATAATCAACGTGGTCATGCATGAATTCAGAGTGGACAGCAGTGTTCCACATTACCTATATAAAAAAAAAAGTGGTGGATGAGTCTTGAGAGAAAAGAGAAATTTCTTCCTACAGAAAGGTAACTATATAATAATAGATAAAAATACTGATCTTTAAATTACAAATAAAAACATAAGAAAAATAAATAAATAACAAATAAAACTAAACATTTTTAAAGAGAAGTTCAGAAATATGACCAGACAGATTTTCTAGTGAGGCTACTGAAATGTTGGGGGAAATTACTTCTGCTCTTGAATTCATTCCCTAGATTATAAGCTCTATAAAAGCAGAATAGTATATGCCTCACAGTTCTATTTACTACTGCTTTCATTCGTTTTAAGTTTCAGATTTCTTTAAGCTTCTGCATCTATAACTTTAAAGTGATTTAGAAGGAAACTAAACGTGTGAGATAAAATTGACCACTGGAAACTTTTAAAGAACGGACTTCTATTACATATTCGGTAACTACAAACACGTCTTTGTAAGGATACATGTAATCAGACACCTGGAACTCACAAGATTTGACTGGGATGTAGCCTATAATCTGTAAAAGCTTTTTATACCAACTGATTGTTATGGTAACTGAATTAAAACTGGCATCCAGAAGTCTAGATGGCAAACTGCCATTTTATTGGTCAGACATGCCTGAGACTCCACTTTTAACAAGCCTTTGATTTCTTCTTTATGTTTTTCTCCCTGTGTGCCTCAAAAAGAATAAATTGATGACTCTGCTGCTGCTGCTGCTGCTGCTAAGTCACTTCAGTCGTGTCCGACTCTGTGTGACCCCTTGGATGGAGGCCCACCTGGCTCCCCTGGCCCTGGGATTCTCCAGGCAAGAACACTGGAGTGGGTTGCCATTTCCTTCTCCAATGTGTGAGTGAAAAAGTCGCTAAGTCATGTCAGACCCTTAGCGACCCCACGGACTGCAGCCTACCAGGCTCCTCAATCCATGGGATTTTCTAGGCAAGAGTACTGGAGTGGCTTGCCATTGCCTTCTCCGGATGACTCTGCTAGACTCTCTTAACTGAGGTGCAGTTCCATCAACTGCTTACCACCATGGCATCTAAATACTGTCCTCAGAAACATCATTCAAGCAACTTGAGAAATTCAATTTTAGAATGGCCAGGAGATACCCCAAGTCACATAACGCATGGTTTTAACATGGATAATTTACAGGGCAATAGACTTCTGCTGAAAAACAAAAACTATCAACATCAAGATAAAACAAAACAAAAAAAACCCCAACAATCTTGATACATCTTTCCAGGAGAAAAACTGTTCTAGTCTCCCGGGAAAAAAATCAGAGCTGCACTGGAGCAGGTGAAAGACCACATGGATTGAGGCAAACACCCCACCCCGTGCAAAGTCACTGAGGGTTCCAGGTATTAACTGAAGCCACGTGTGTGAGACACACCCATCCATTTGCCACTCTCATCTACTAAGTCTTGGTCATTTCGGCACTTGGGCTTAGAGTTGGATATAATCGTTTGTATTTCCTGGCTGGACCTCCCTACTGAGAAAAGGTTATCCTGTGCAGACAGATAATGCTTTTTTTTGACGTCATGACTATAGATACTTCATTGGCCTTTGTTCCTTCTACCATCAGAAGTTGGAGACCAGACACTGTGTTATATTCCTGGTTATCTCCCTACTGTGTCCCCAAAGGAACTTTGTCACCGTGAGAACTTAACCACAAAGTGAACGGCCAGGATCAATTTCCTTTGTATGTATGATGCAGTTAGTATCCAGGAACTAAAATTTCAGTGGTTCTCTATCCAGCAGCCCCTCCCTCCCTTTTTCCGGGCTGAAAATGCCACTCACTTGCCCTGTCTCCTCTGCAGGGGTAGCCTGTTCTGGCCAGGAGAATCTAAAGCCTTCTGCAGGGAAAGTGCTGGGTGAGGACATCCCGCCTGGAGCTCCACCAGCCATCCTGTGGCCTTGAGGGTGCGGGGCATGATACTGCTGATCATATACCAAGGATACCAGAGAGGAAAGATGGAGAGAAGGGGTCTTTCAGATATTCTATCCCCAGGCATCTTTATTAAGGCTTCTTAATAAATGTTATCTGTGCATGCTCAGTCACTCAGTTGTGTCCAACTCTTTGTGACCCCCTGGACGGTAGCTCACCAGACTCCTCTGTCCATGTGGATTCTCCAGGCACCAACACTGGAGTGGGTTGCCAAGCCCTTCTCCAGGGATCGAACACTAATCTCCTCATTGCAGGTGGATTCTTCACAACCAAGCCACCAGGGAAGCCCAAATGATATTTAAAAACACAAATAAAAACTATCCTGTGGTTTAAGCCACCGTTAGTAGATTTCTCAGCTCTTTTTTGCAATAAGGATTTTAACTGATACATCTGAAAATAACCTTATTCTGATCATGATTCACCAAATATGTCCAAGGGGAATGAAAGGAAGGAGAAATAAAAGTTCTACCTTTTTGGGTACACATCCGACATTCACCTAGAAAAAAAATAAGAGAAACATATTTTAGGAATATTCAATTCAAAACCATCAAAGAAACCTGCAAAAGATGAAACCCAAGCATCCACCCAGGAGATTTACTCCCTTTTTTCTATTATAGAGTTGAAAAAGATATGAACAGTACTTTCCTTGTGTGAGAAGGCAGAGAATTTACTTATCAGCATTTTCTCAAGAAAAGCAGTGGGTTGGAGGGGGGAACAATCCCATTTCTGAGGCAGGGCAGCAAGGAGGGAGGCACTTCAGGGCTGATATAGATCAGGAGGTGGCCAAGGTCAGAGCTTACACAAGCCAAGAGGGACAAAGCAGAAGAGAAAGCTGGTGGTGAGAGGACCCACCAGCTGAATAAAGGCAACCGAACCATTTGAGCAGCTGTCCTAACGGATTTCTGAGACATTTATTATGGCTTATGCTGGGTAAAACACCCAGAATGTCTCCTCTGAGAAAATCTACAGCAGAAATAACATTCTTTTCAAGATCAAAGTATGATGATGAATCAAGCAGTAAAGTTCATCCATTATCTATCTTTCTCTATGCTTATATACGTGGAGATAATACACTATACATATGCTTACATACATGTATATATACAGACCTATATGTCTATATGTTAGAAACAGACCACAAACTTGACTCTTAGCCTTCTAGCAGCTAATACAAAGGAAAACACAAATAGCTGTAAGATTTTAGTAAAAACCAGCCAGTTGTTTAAAAGTATTCTATTCATCATAAAGATGTCTGGTTCCAGGTGAGTGATCACGCCATCGTGATTATCGTCATCGTGAAGATCTTTTTTGTACAATTCTTCTGTGTATTCTTGCCCCCTCTTCTTAATATCTTCTGCTTCTGTTAGGTCCATACCATTTCTGTATGGTATCACGATGGCGTGATCACTCACCTGGAACCAGACATCTTGGAATGTGCAGTCAAGTGGGCCTTAGAGAGCATCACTACAAACAAAGCTAGTGGAGGTGATGGAATTCCAACTGAGCTATTTCAAATCCTGAAAGATGATGCTGTGAAAGTGCTGCACTCAATATGCCAGCAAATTTGGAAAACTCAGCAGTGGCCACAGGACTGGAAAAGGTCAGTCCTCATTCCAATCCCAAAGAAAGGCAATGCCAAAGAATGCTCAAACTACCGCACAATTGCACTCATCTCACACGCTAGTAAAGCCATGCTCAAAATTCTCCAAGCCAGGCTTCAGCAATATGTGAATCGTGAACTCCCAGATGTTCAAGCAGGTTTTAGAAAAGGCAGAGGCACCAGAGATCAAATTGCCAATATCCGTTGGATCATGGAGAAAGCAAGAGAGTTCCAGAAAAACATCTATTTCTGCTTCATTGACTATGCCAAAGCCTTTGACTGTGTGGATCACAATAAACTGTGGAACATTCTGAAAGAGATGGGAATCCCAGACCACCTGACCTGCCTCTTGAGAAACCTGTATGCAGGTCAGGAAGCAACAGTCAGAACTGTACATGGAACAACAGACTGGTTCCAAATAGGAAAAGGAGTACGTCAAGGCCGTATATTGTCACCCTGCTTATTTAACTTATATGCAGAGTACATCATGAGGAATGCTGGGCTGGAAGAAACACAAGCTGGAATCAAGATTGCCAGGAGAAATATCAATAACCTCAGATATGTAGATGACACCACCCTTATGGCAGAAAGTGAAGAGGAACTCAAAGGCCTCTTGATGGAAGTGAAAGAGGAGAGTGAAAAGGTTGGCTTGCAGCTCAACATTCAGAAAACGAAGATCATGGCATCTGGTCCCATCACTTCATGGGAAATAGATGGGGAAACAGTGGAAACAGTGTCAGACTTTATTTTTGGGGGCTCCAAAATCACTGCAGATGCTGATTGCAGCCATGAAATTAAAAGATGCTTACTCCTTGGAAGGAAAGTTATGACCAACCTAGATAGCATATTAAAAAGCAGAGACATTACTTTGCCAACCAAGGTCCGTCTAGTCAAGGCCATGGTTTTTCCCATGGTCATGTATGAATGTGAGAGTTGGACTGTGAAGAAAGCTGATCGCCGAAGAATTGATGCTTTTGAACTGTGGTGCTGGAGCAGGCTCTTGAGAGTCCCTTGGACTGCAAGGAGATCCAACCAGTCCATTCTAAAGGAGATCAATCCTGGGTGTTCATTGGAAGGACTGATGCTAAAGCTGAAACTCCAATACTTTGGCCACCTCATGCGACAAGTTGACTCACTGGAAAAGACTCTGATGCTGGGAGGGATTGGGGGCGGGAGGAGATGGGGACGACAGAGAATGAGATGGCTGGATGGCATCACCGACTCGATGGACATGAGTTTGAGTGAACTCCGGGAGTTGGTGATGGACAGGGAGGCCTGGCGTGCTGTGATTCATGGGGTCGCAAAGAGTCGGACACGACTGATCGACTGAACTGAACTGATTCATCATAAAAAATATAACTATTCAAACTCCTTAGAGAGCAATTTCTCCCAACAGTCTTTGTAAATTGTGATGTATGTGTTTACACACACATTTTTGTGTACATTTATTTCCTTTTGATCACACCCTAAAATTTATATCTTGAAAAAACCTGTGGCCAAGAGTAAGACTAATTAGTACTTAGGCGCAATCAGTTCAGTTCACTTCAGTCGCTCTGTCGTATCCAACTCTTTGCGACCCCATGAATCCTCCTGCCCCCAATCCCTCCCAACATCAGTCTTTTTCAGTGAGTCATGTAACATGATAAACATCCCTACATTAGGCAACCATATTACAATTGATAAATACATCAAAGTGACAGGCTATACACCTTAAACTTACATGACGTTACACATCAAACTTATTCAATTACAAACATGCATTTTTTTAAAGAGTAAGCCATTAAAACTGTACATAGTGTTTGGCATGCACCATTAGAACTTGGCAATTCTAAATTTAGGACTCTATTACACTTAAACAGTGTCATATTACGTTCCAGCATCCAAAGATACATAGATAAGGATGTGCATTCACTGTCACAGGGATTAACAGGAAACAAGGTAACTATCCATCACTAAGGAAGCATTATTATAGGGAAATTACTGTACACTGAGCCTATGGAATACTTTGCAGTCCTTTAAAAGGCACAGTGATTTCTATTTACTGTTACAGAAGGGCTTCTTAGAATATTAAGTGACAAAGAGAAAGCTGCAGAAGAATTTATTCTTTATATTCCAATGTACATTTATATATATATTTGAAAATGTGCACATACAATCAAACAGTTTGAGTACATACTCCATGTGAGTAACAGTAGTCATCTCTGGGGAGGGAGAAAATGTTCATATTTTACTCCATATACTTTCTATAATGTCATTTCTTACTTGTGTAATTCATTTAGACAAAGAAATAAAACAAAGTGATTTTATCTGGGTAGTGGAATTTAGATGGTTGATTCTTTGATCGCTATTATCTATTTTCAGTATTTTCTACTATACAATTATTCTTCTTTTACATGGAAACATTTGTTACATTGGAATAATTTATATCAGGTGCTCATAAGCTCTGCTGACCACAACCATAGAGAACTAGGCGGGCTCTCTGGATGCCTAAACAATACGGGTCTGGGGCCAAGTGTATGACTTTCGAGTAGTTTATTTTTTAGAAGTTTAACCATCCATTCATTCAGAAGTACTGATTAAGTGCTCACTCACTAATGCCAGAAATGATGCAAAACGGAGCACTAGATGGGTGCAGACTCTGCTCTCATGGAACCACAGTCCTGACCAGAAGGAGGTGCTTGGCCTGTCCAAGAAGCCAACTCCAGAGGCAGCAGCAGAATCACCCACATGCCCTAAAATCACACTCTTGGGTCTGAAGTCAGAGGAGGAAGCTGGTAGAAAATTATGAGCTTTAGGAGCCAGAGAATCTGTCTAGCACACTTTGGGACCTGGGGCTAGGGCTGAATGGAAACCCATGACCTGGAAGTACGCCTCCTCCTATTTTGGCAGCTCCCAGGGACAGGCCTCCAGGGATTTCCACTGGTTTCCAAAACCTCTAACGCTTCAACGCAACCCAACTATCAGATGCCTCTTTGGCATGGAAGGAGAGAAAATGATTCGTTACCTACAAAGCTGAGGAAGCCGGAGTGGAGAGCTCTAGGCAGCCCTGGTCAACGCTCCTTCCCTCTCTAGCTGAGGCCGAGCACAGACATAGAGTCAGACAGACAGGAGCTTGAATCCTCTACTTGCTGGCTGTTGGGGGTAAGTTTCTAAACCCTTCTGAGCTCGGTTTCCTACCCCATAGAACGGGACTGATAATACTTATATTGTAGAGGTTTTGAGATGATCAGAGATGATGTACGTAAAACACCTATTTTCTAATTCATGATAGTTCTGATGATGCCATTGACCTCTCTGAATTATTTCTGCGGTCTGCCAGCTCTTCTGGTGTAGAAAAGCCATATGGAAAAATGTGTCTTAGTCACTTAGCTGTGCCTGACTACGTGACCCTACAGACTATAGCCTGCCACGCTCCTCTGCCCATGGGATTCTCCAGGCAAGAATACTGAAGTGGGTTGCCATTTCCTCCTCCAGGGCATCTTCCCGACCCAGGGATGGAACCCGTGTCTCTTGCATTGGCCGGCAGATTCCTTACCACTGAGCCACCTAGGAAGCCTGAGAGTTCAATGATACCTGTAGCAAAATTCATGAGCTTTCACCATTTAACCAAGGTCTGGCCTTCTAACCTACAATTCTGCCCAGACAAGTAAAAATGTCACATTAACTCGGCTAATTTGCAATCTCACGGGTCAAGAATGTGCTTAAGTAACAGTAAACTTCCTTCCTTTGGTTTCCCCCTTACTGTTTCCCATCATGAGCTGCCTATGGTTTCTTCCATCCACTTTCCTTCTTCACGGCCTAAAATCTAGTTCAGGACTGAGGCAGCTGCACTTCAGTCAGTCAGTCAGTTCAGTCGCTCAGTCGTGTCCGTCTCTCCGCGACCCCAAGAATCACAGCACGCCAGGCCTCCCTGTCCATCACCAACTCCCGGAGTTCACTCAAACTCATGTCCACAGAGTCGGTGATGCCATCCAGCCATCTCATTCTCTGTCGTCCCCTTCTCCTCCTGCCCCCAACCTTTCCCAGCATCAGAGTCTTTTCCAGTGAGTCAACTCGTCGCATGAGGTGGCCAAAGTATTGCAGTTTCAGCTTTAGCATCAGTCCCTCCAATGAACACCCAGGATTGGTCTCCTTTAGAATGGACTGGTTGGATCTCCTTGCAGTATAAGGGACTCTCAAGAGTCTTCTCCAACACCACAGTTCAAAAGCATCGATTCTTCAGCGATCAGCTTTCTTCACAGTCCAACTCTCACATCCATACATGACCACGGGAAAAACCATTGCCTTGACTAGACGGACCTTTGTTGGCAAAGTAATGTCTCTGCTTTTTAATATACTATCAAGGTTGGTCATAATTTTTCTTCCAAGGAGCAAGCGTCTTTTAATTTCATGGCTGCAATCAGCATCTGCAGTGATTTTGGAGCCCAAAAAAATAAAGTCTGACACTGTTTCCACCGTTTTTCCACCTATTTCCCATGAAGTGATGGGACCAGATGCCATGATCTTTGTTTTCTGAATGTTGAGCTTCAAGCCAACCTTTTCACTCTCTTTCACTTTCATCAAGAGGCTTTTGAGTTCCTCTTCACTTTCTGCCATAAGGGTAGTGTCATCTGCATATCTGAGGTTATTGATATTTCTCCCAGCAATTAAATGACAAATCGTCATTCACTAAGCAAAACACTATTGGTTCATCAACAGCTTCTCTCAGCACAATCTTTCAGTCATATTGTACAAGACACTGTTCTGGGGCTCAGTGCTGATCACCAGAAGAGATAAAGATCTGTCTTTGGCGAGTGTCACCAGCTTTATACCCACAGCTAGTAAGCCCCTGGACACCACTTACCCACGTCCCTTCACAATTCTGACCACTCCTGATGTGTGTTTTATTTCTCCACAATTTAGCTCCATTCTGACAGCATCCATTGAAGACAAGATCAGATCTCAGAGGTGAAGGGCTCAGTCCTACAAGACTGTCCTATCCCCCATGTCAGTCACCAAACACAAGTCCAGATTGTCAGCTGTGCTTCTGACCGACCTGCTATAGATCCAAGGTTCCAATGAACCCACCTCCCACTGCCCTTTCTTGGGTTTGATTAATTTGCTAGAGTGGCTCACAGGACTTAGACAAACGTGTGCTGAAACATTTTACTCCCGAGATTACCAGTTTATTATAAAAAGCTATAATGTAACTCGGGAGCAGACCAATGGAAGAGATGCACAGGGTAAGCTATGTAGGAAGGGGTGTGGAGCCCTCATGCCCTCTCTGGGCACACGCGCCACTCTCCTCGAATCTCCAAGTGTTCGCCAGCCCAGAAGCTCTCTGAACCCTGTCCTTTTGGGTTTCCCTGAAGGCTTCCGTTACATAGTCAGGGTTGACTAAATCATTGGCCACTGGTGTTATTCAACCTCCAAACCCTTGTCCTTGCCTTCCCAAGGTCAGGGGGTTAGGCTGGTTCCTTTGCCAACCAGCACCTATGCTTATGTTCTTTCCATCAGACACCTCATTAACATAAACCCAGGTGAGGCTGAACGTCAAGGCACCTTTATCACTCATCATATAGTAATTTCCAAAGGTTTTAGGAGCTCTGTGCCAGAAATGGGAACAAAGATCAAATACGTATTTCTTATTATAAATCCAATTATCACACCCTGGCACATATTAAACATTTAATATCCATGTCTTTTACCTTCAAATTTCAGATGAAAGTTAGTCTGGGAAGGCATCTAGCTTGAAAGACGAGTGAAGGTATTCTATGTAAAACAGAATCTAAAGCAAGAAAATGAACTTATATAAGAGGTATTCAAATGTTAGAACTAAAATTGTTTGAGCTCAATTCTTATTTTAGCAGATCCTTAGATTAACATGCAATCTCCCAGTCCCAGGGATCAAACACAAATGAACTGCTACTCTGGGGCAATCAAGGGAAACCAGATTCAGCTATGTGAGACAAGCTCCTCTAGGGTGTCACTTTTCTCTACCACCTGACACCCTCTGAGTGATATCTGGCCCAATAGCTCTAGCTCACCCATATCCTACTTAATATCTCATGTTGAAACAGTCAGTGAATAAACGGTTATTAATTGTGACTGTGTGAAATCTGCTTAGAAACACATAAGGCCACTCATATTTCCATACATTTCTTTAATTCCACTCGACCAGAAAAATTCTGTTGCTACTTGTGCAAGATACCTTTTACAAGCAAGCAGGAACTCTGAAGGATTAAGAGGCAGCCTTTCTTTTACTGGCCTTGCAAATTTAGTGGGTTCTGAGGTGGATGGCAAAGCAGCATTACTAAGACTGTTGCAAAAGATTAAACAATCAACAAGGTAAATCAAAAGACTTCAATAATAGGATTTGCCTGCTTCAACAAACCCCACCCTTTCTGATCACTCCTTTCTTTGGCACTTATGAACATAGGTGTGCCTCATTTTATGAAATTCTCAACTCATGAAACAATCAGGATTATTTTCTGGTTTTGAGGGATCTTTGTCAATACTGAAGGAATTAATGGCAAGGTTCCCTAAACTGAGCTCTCCTTTCAGTAAATGTTCATTTAAAAATGCATGTTCAACCTTGGGAAAGTGTTAGTTGCTCAGTCATGTCCGACTCTTTGCAACCCCGTGGACTGTACAGCCTGCCAGGCTCCTCTGTCCATGGGATTCTCCAGGCAAGAATACTGAAGTGGGTTGCCATTTCCACCTCAGGGGGCTCTTCCTGACCCAGGGATCGAACCTGGGTCTCCTACACTGCAGGCAGATTCTCTACAATCTGAGCCACCAGGGAAGCCAACCTTGGAACATCATAGTGAAATAAGACAGTCACAGAAAGATAGCTATTGCATGATTCCACTTAATCGAGGGATCTAAGACAGTCAAATTCATAGAGTCAAACAGTGGAATGGTGGCTGCCAGGGCTGGGGGTGGGAGAGGGCCATGTGGATTTACCAATTAACAGGCTCCAAATCTCGATAAGCAGGATGTTTTAAAGATCTGTCGCACAACATTGTACCTACAGTCAGCAATACTGTTGTTGTTCAGTTGCTCAGTCGTGTCTGACTCTTTGCATCTCCATGGACTGCAGCACGCCAGGCCTCCTCCCTGTCCATCACCAACTCCCGGAGTTGCTGAAATTTATGTCCATCGAGTCGGTGATGCAGTACTGTACACTTAAAATTTTGTTAAGAGGGTAGATTTCATGTTAAGTATTCTTACCATTAAAAAATATGCATGTTCAGCCTACTGGGGCTACAGACACTAGAATGTCAAAGTACACGCTACTGCCTTCAAGTTAGTGTATGATTTACATGTTATACTACGTAATTGTTTGCAGCCTGAAGTGAAGAAGTGTTAGTTGCTTAGTCAGGTCCAACTCTCTGCGACCTCATGAACTGCAGACCACCAGGCTTCTCTGTCCATGGGATTCTCCAGGCAAGAATACTGGAGTGGGTTGCCATTTCCTTCTCCAGGGAATCTTCCCGACCAGGGGCAGATTCTTTACCCTCTGAGCCACCAGGGAAGCCCTGTAAACAGCCTAGATGAATACAGACAACAATTTACCAGATGGCTGTTTCTCAGGCCTCTTTTAAAGCCTCTACTCCTCCTACTGGCCTCTCCAACTGGTGTGTACAGCACAGCTCACTGTGACATTAATGATCAAGAAGACTTTTGCTCGGTACAAACTTTCCATTATAAAATAAGTAAGTCACGGGGATGTAACTACATACAGCATGGTGACTATAGTTAATAACACTATTTGAAAGCTGCTAAGAGGGCAGATCTGAAAAGTTTACGAGGGGACATCCCTGGCAGTCCAGTGGCTAAGGCTCCACACTCCCAATTCAGGGGGCCCAGGTTTTATCCCTGGTTGGGAAACTAAGATCCCACAAGCTACAACTAAGTGTTTGCATACCACAACTAGGACCTAACTCAGTCAAATAATTTAATTAAAATAAATTTTAAATAGTGGAAAAAAAATTCACAGGAAAAACCTGTAACTATGTATTGTGACAGATGTTAACTACATTTATGGTGGTGACCATTTCACCATATATACAAATATCAAATTATCTGAAAGCAATATAACATATATAAAAAAAACTTTTGGTCCAGGGATCAACCCTTACTCCCTAACTCTCATTGGTTAAGAACCCCACACTGATACACAAAAATGGGTTGGTCTTTATTGCTGCATCAGTACACTCAGCAGGAATACTGGAATATGTGTTGCTGCAGGCCCTGGGGCAAGGGAATAAATAGTAAGTCAGAAAGAACTTTTTCCTCAAGCTTACTCTTCCCACATCTGCGTGGGCAGAGAACTGAAGGGCCCTGAGCCATAGCGACCAAGCTCCCAGAAGGCTCTAGCTCACCTTGGCTTTGGGCAACCTCTGCATTTTCCCTTGGTCTGCACTTGATCATGAGACAAGCATGATACAGGCAGGCCTTGGAGACGTTTCGGGTTTGGCTCCAGACCACCGAAATGAAGTGCGTACCCCAAGAGTCACAAGAGTTTTTTTGGGGTCCTAGTTCATACAACAGTTATGTTTATATGACACTGTAGTCAATTAAGTGTGTAACAGCATTGAGAAAAAAGGCACAAAACTAAGAGACACTTTACTGCTAAAAAACGCTAACCGTCATCTGAGTCTTCACCAAATCATGTAGTTAACATCAAAGATCACTGACGGCGGACCACCATAACAGATACAATAATGAAGAAAAAGAAATACCACAGGAGGTAAAATGACACAGAGACATGAAGTGAGCAAATGCTGCAAAAGTGGTACTAAGAGATGTGGGCAACGCAGGGCAGCCACAAGCCCACAGTCTGTAAGAAGGAGAAACACACACAGAATCCACAAAGTGCCACGAAATGAGTTATGTCCCTACTTACCTTTTTGGAGACTCCACAGAATGAACTCAAAAATTATCTCATGTATTCTCCAGCCCTCAGAAATGAATGACTTGCAGTAGGCAATACAAGATTACTTACTTCTAACTGAATGCTAGGGAAAAACAGATGATTTCTTTCAGCTTCCCATTTTTAATGTCTAACCTGATCCAGAAAAATAAAGGCTAATTTAAGAGTGGAATCATGTTATTCGAGCTACACAAGCCTTTTTACCTAGTTCATCCACTAGACGTTTAGTAGCAATACCAGCCTTCACTTATTTCCACACTGAACTTGAGGGCAACAGAATGTGCTACTCCAAAATAGTGGCCCACCCTATTGCCCATGCCACTCCTCTAGCATTATTTTGAGGTGAAGACAATTTAGAAACAGCAGACAGGAGGAACTCTGATCTCCCCACCTTTCTACTGAAAAGCAAAGGTGTTAACAGGAGTTAAAATGACACAGAGACATGAAGTGAGCAAATGCTGCTGCAAAATTGCCTCTAGATGTCCAAATCCCCTTTCCTTTGGTTACTCTTCCACAATTTGTCACCCTTTGTTAATTTGTATTAAGCTTCCAGGTCTACGAGTTCCTTTTTTCCCAGTTATTTTCTGTGACACTCATGTGCGCATGTGAAATAAACCTTTTCTCCCATTAATTGCCCACTGTCAAGTTAAATTTGCAGGCCCCAGCTACTGAACATAAAAGGGTGGAGGAAGCGTTTTTCCTTCCCTACAGAACGCAGTACTGGACACAGTCTTCTCAAACCTGAGCTTCTTAACAGTTTAAGGCGATAAACTCCATCAAAGCAAAGTGAACTCTCAGTATACCAACATAGGTCACTCATCCTGAAAATACCTGTCTCCGCGGAAGGGGCCGACCCATTGTATCACAGAAGGGACAAAAAGCATCTAGGAAAAGGAAAACTACATGTGGCAAGCAGTCAAACCACATATACACCCATGGAAGGCATTTACTCTGGAAGTATGAAATTATGAAAGCAGGAAATGACTCTTGGACCAAACTCATTATCATCTGACCCTGACAACTGTGCAGGGTTCACCAGGTTCATTCTTGCGCTTCCATGGGGTTGAATTCAGTCTTCACACAGTTCCTGCTTCCCACGAAGCCTGCAGTATTGTGTCTGGCTCAAGTACACCAGAATCAGAATCGGGATCTTCATAAAAATACACCTGCTGGGGCTTCCCTCCAGACCTGCTAAATCAGGAGCTCTGAAGTGGACACCCACCTGGTAGATTCCAAGGCAAGTGTTTTTTGTCTTGCTTTGTTTTTTAATTTGGCTGCACCAGGTCTTAGTTGCAGGATCTTCGTTGTGGCATGTGGGCTCTTTAGTTTTGGAAGGTGGGATCTAGTTCCCTGACCTGGGATCGAACCAGGATCCCCACATTGGGAGAGTGGAGTTTTAGCCACAAAATGATGACTGGTTCCTAAGAGGCAGAAGAAGTTTCCTTCTATGTAGCTGAGAAGAATGATTAAAAATGTTCATCAAGTCATAAATTACTCCACACAATGACACCAAAGCCACAGCTTCTGATGGCTGGGCTGCTAATTATATAGATTATTTTATGCTTAGTTTGTTTTCAACCACATTTCAGCTGACACTCAATTTGCTCCTTGGTGAAAATGAGAGTCCTAGGCTAGAATAATGCTTCTAAATTCCTGTAAGGTTCTATGTGAGTCTGATCCTTAATGAAATGAAAGCAACAAGGCCCATGCCCCATTTTCATAAAGCTAAAAGTATTTAATTTAAAGGACTGTCAGGGCTTTCCTGGCAGTCTAACGGTTAGGGCTCTGCATTTCCACTGCAGGGGGCATGGGACTGATCCCTGGGCGGGAAACTAAGATCTCATAAGCCATATAGCATGGCCAAAAATGGCCATAAATAAATAAAGAACTGTCCTTTACTTGAAATTATAAGCTTCCTACTTTTAATTAAAAAATTCTTAATAAAAATGATAGTAATACAATTTTTTCAAATGGTCATTAAAAAAATTGAGTCAGCAAGCTTATGTTAGTGCTTCCTATTTAAAAAAAAAAAAAACTATAGTAAAACTGAATTAGTAGAGCTCCAAAATCATTTCCAACTTCATCAATCCTTGAGTCTAAGCTTTCATGAAGGAAGGCTAAAAACAAAAATGTGTATTTTTTTATTTGTTAAAAACCACATGGAAAATTTAGAAATTACATATAATGATCATAATGTAAGCTCCATGAGGATGGGGATTTTTATCTGCTTTGTCTGTTGCTATGACCACAGCATCTACAAATGTACCTTTATACCTGGTATACTAATAAACAAGCAAATAATCAAAAACAAAACGTAATCGCACTCCCTGGAAATCACCACCACCACTAGAAGGTTGTAACTTGAAACTTCTGTGTGAATTCACCCAAAGCAAAAAGTTTCAAAATCCACCAAGCTTGAGATCTATATATTTTTTAAAGTTTATGCTCTTAAGAATTTTTTCTTTATTATTTTTGGCTGTTCTGGGTCTCTGTTGCTGCGCATGACTTCTCACTGTGGTGGCTTCTCCTGTTACAGAGCACAGGATCTAGGTGCCAGGGCTCCAGTAGTTTCAGCACGCAGCTCAGCAGCTGTGGTGCACGGGCTAAGTTGCTTGTTCCAGGGCATGTGGGATTTCTGGACCAGGAATCGAACCCGTGTCCCCTGCATTGGCAGAAGGATTCTCAGCCACTGTGCCACCAGGGAAGTCCCTAGATTTATATATTTAAGAAAAAAACTGGTTGGAGAGTCAAAAGTAAAGAAACGGCTATGTCAATTTCCTAAGGGACATCTCTCAACAATATTAATACCTTGACCATAAAACCACTTTTATAGTGTCCTTTTCCTGCTCAAAATCCTTCCATAGTTAACTGTGCTTCCAGAAACACTATATTTTTACTACCACCTGCCCATCAGCTCGGAGAAGGCAATGGCCAGCCACTCCAGTACTCTTGCCTGGAAAATCCCATGGATGGAGGAGCCTGGTAGGCTGCAGTCCGTGGGGTCGCTAAGGGTCAGACATGACTGAGCGACTTCACTTTCACTTTTCACTTTCACACATTGGAGAAGGAAACGGCAGCCCGCTCCGGTGTTCTTGCCTGGAGAATCCCAGGGACGGGGGATCCTGGTGGGCTTCCGTCTATGGGGTCACACAGAGTCGGACACGACTGAAGTGACTTAGCAGCAGCAGCCCATCAGCTTCTCTCTCTCAGAGACACCTCTGCTCCAGTCAAATTTGATTATACAACACACCCTGCCTCTGTGCCCCCGACCTACCCTGTCAAAAATGATATACATCCAGTTCAAGTTCACAAAGATATTATTATCTCTATCCCCAAACTATCCAAAGTACCCACGCAGAAGTGATCATTTCTCAACTACCCTAAGGGAACCTTACTGTGGTACCACCGCACTCTGGGGTTGACTGTCTACAATACATTTTGCTCCCCATCATACTGTAAATTTCTAGAGGGAAGACACCTTTGTCTACAAATCTTGGTATCTACCCTTTTCTCTCAACCACCTCCAGTCCAAATACTTCGTACTTAAGAGAAGTGAAGACAGGAAATGAAATGTGCTTCAATTTTCCCTACACCTGTTTGGAAATCACTGCAGGTAAGGAGTTTGTTATGGTGCCTGCTGATAACCCAGATAACGAGAATCCTGGGACAAATCTAAACTCACATTTTATCAATTAGTTATTATGTTTTCTGATAGTCAAGGCATACTACACACTTCCTGGCATTCCAAAACCAAATCCAGTTTGATACAAGCCCTAATGGCACATCATAAAAATATGAAATAGGAGATTCCCCCCAAGAGATCAGTGTTTACTGAAAACTAAGTTGTGGTAGCATAATGAGATAAGTAAAGTGAAAGTGAAGTCACTCAGTGGAGTCCGCCTCTTTGCGACCCCATGGACTATAACCTAGGTTCCTCCGTCCATGGGATTTTACAGGCAAGAATACTGGAGTGAGTTGCTATTTCCTTCTCCAGGGGATCTTCCCAACCCAAGGATTGAACCCGAGTCTCCTGCATTATAGGCAGACGCTTTACCATCTGAGCCACCAGGGAAGTCCGAGTCACCAGGGAAGTCCGAGATAAGCAAAGCCAGGTTCTTTATAAGGAAGCTGTGAGTGGCTAACTCCAAAGCTGTCCTTTGCTAGCTCTCCGAAGTAGTTGATCTTTTTTTTTTTCAAATTGGAAGTAGCTGATCTCTTAATTCATCTAGTTACATTTCTAACAGGAATCTAAAAATGGGGGCATCCCCTCCTTGATTAATACCAACTAATCAAGGCAATGATAAAGGATGCCACAGGCTGATTAGGACATTCACGAGTAAGAAGGAAAACGGAAAAGCAGAGAGGGACTAAGATGGGCATCTATCAAGTGATGTCACCGGCTGTCCGGGGGGCCTCTTACTGGCACCCCTCCATCTGCCTTCTGCAGTCAGACTTCTCCGAGGGTCTTCCTGAACTAAGGTGTCAAGGTGCAAGTTGATCATTAAACCAGCATTTTTCCTTTCGTCGTTCCCACTTCAGTTTTGAACTTCAAAAATGAGCACTGGACACTGGTGTCTCCTTTAACCTTTCACAGCTGTTAATTTTGAGTTTCATTCACATACGGTTACTGAGCAGGGACTTTGTTAAAGTGCTAAGAGGCTGAAACATACAAACCCGTTTCTGCCTTTAAAGAGTTCCCAATGTAGTGTCTGGAGAAGGCAATGGCAAGCCACTCCAGTACTCTTGCCTAGAAAATCGCATGGACAGGGGAGCCTGGTGGGCTGCAGTCCATGGGGTCGCTACTAGTCGGACATGACTGAGCGACTTCACTTTCGCTTTTCACTTTCACACATTGGAGAAGGAAATGGCAACCCACTCCAGTGTTCTTGCCTGGAGAATCCCAGGGACGGGGAAGCCTGGTTGGCTGCCATGTATGGGGTCACACAGAGTCGGACACGACTGAAGTGACTTAGCAGCAGCAGCAGCAGCAATGTAGTGTCATTTAAGCATCTCTCTTCAAAGGAACTTCAAGAACCCACTCCCAAGCCAAGGGACTCTTAGATACAACTTCTCTTTTTGGGGGCTGCATGCGGTGCACGCGGGATCTTAATTCCCCGACCCAGGGATCGAGCTCACGACGCCTGCAACGGAATCGCCAAGTGTTACCACTGGACCGCCAGCAAAGTCCCTGGGATACAATATTTTAATACCAACAGCAAGTACTTCACCCAAGTCCTGCAACAGAAAAGCCCTCATCAGTAACTTGGAAACTAAACTTGTTTTTTAAGTGAATAGTTTCTGAATCGCTGGATTTACAACCCTCTTTTGGCGGAGAGGTAGTTTTAAAATCCCGTCTCCCCCGCCCCCAAACGAAAGATCTGTAAAAATCATTTAATAGTAAATCCTACATCCACGTAAACAGCAGTCGGTGACTCTCAACATTGGCTGCAATTCAGAATTACCAAAGCCGAGGTTGCACCCGGGTTAAGCAGAATTTTTTTCCAACTCCTCGGGTGACTTCAACGTGTAGCCAAGAGAGAGAACCGCTGATGTAAATCATTCTGCACTTGAAACCGAAGGGAGAACCCCAGGATCCCCAGTGAACTGCACACGCTCCATCTTTCCTCCCCCCGCCCCAGAGAGAAGCCGGCGACCCGCAATTATTCTCCACGCAGTTTTATGTTTCAAGGGTCTGGTGTTGAGATCCAGCATGGAATACAATACCCTTCCACCCAAAGGAGTGAGGATGTAGGAAAGTTCTGTTAAATTTAATCACCTCGGGCCACCGTTAGGATGACACCTGCTCCAGAAAGGATGCAGGTTTAGCTTCGGGGGTCGCGGATCAGTCCTTTTATACTTCCTTCCTCTACACCCGCTGGGATCCTGACCCCGACCGGCGAGGCGAAGCGGAAAGCGCTGCCCTGGGGGCGGGGGTGGGGGTGGATCGCACTAGGGAAGAACAGAGGCTGTTCTGCAGAGAGCAGCGGACGCAAAGCGGGGCTTCGGGACGCTGCTCGGCCCACGAGGAGAAGCGCCAGGAACCAGGGATACTCACGCATGTGCCACCCAGCTTGTGTCTCTCCACCACGGCCGCCCGGGCGCCCAGCTCCGCCGCCCGGCGCGCGCTGGCCAGCCCGCCCGAGCCACCGCCGATCACCAGGTAGTCGTACGAGATCTCGGCGCCGGCGCTGAGCGGCGGGCACTGCGGCTGCGGCTCCTGCTTGCACGCCATGGCGCGGGAGAAGGCGCGGGCTGGCCCGGCCGGAGGTGGCGCGGAGCTGGGGAAGGCGCGCGCCGCCCGCAGCCAGCCGTGTCCCGCGCTCGCGATTAGAGTCCGGGCCAGAAGGGCCATGCGCGCGGAAGTGCGCGCCTTGGGGGTGCGGCCGGGGGCGGGCCCGGGGAAGGAGGGGGGCGTGCGGGCCCCGGGGCCGGCGCAGCCTCACCGTGACTAAGCACTCAGCCGCCGCGCGGTGCTCCGCTGGGAGCGGGGCGGGGTGGGGGTGGAGCCCTCGGGCCGGGCTGCACTGGGGCGGACCGGCGCCAAGGGGCGGTGTCGACCCCTCTGCGTCCCCTCGTGCCCGCGAGCCAGCTCGCCCTGCTCCGAAGGCGGATATCTTTCCCGATCTCGCCGCCTACGTGTTCTCCCCAGTACTTGGGTCCCCGCACCCGAGTGGCATCAGCCGGATGTAGGTTTCTGAAGTCGGATGGGTGGAGGAGGGATGAATGCCCCTTTTGTTCCCCCAGCCTCTTCTGAGCGAGCCCCTTGGGAGTTGCCAGTGGCGCCCGACTTCTCCAGGAAAGGAGACTTGCCCACAATCATTTTGAGGGTGATGTTTCTCAAGGTTTAATCCGCAGACCACCTGATCCCTGGACCCTAACCCAGATCTACTAAATCGCAAGTTTTGGGGCAGGACCTGAGCAATCTATATTTGAAACCCTCCACCCAGCCCCCGTCACCACCACCAGATGATAAGCATGGTTTGGGAGGCTTTGGAACAAATGTTTTTGTGTTCAAAAGTTGAAGCATAAAGATAGCGTAGAGGTATGGATACACAAAAGCATTTCCTCCCAGGTTGTAGAGACTGGGGTGTCATTTTAGAATATCTGGAGGCTCTCGACTCCACACCACTTTGTGTGGACAGCGCCCGTCACTCACGAGCCCGAGAGGGTTGTAGGCAGAGGAGTAAAGGTCGGGTCTCCGAGAAGCTTAGGTCCTGCATGTGAAAGGGGAAGGAGAACCAATCGCACTCCAGTTAGACTAGTATCCAATTCTTTAAGTTTTTGTTTGGATTATTTTTGTGTTCTTTTCCTGGTTAAAAAGGAATAGAGGGAAAAAATGGGAAAGTTCCTCCTCTCATTAGACTGCCATGTAGTAATGTAGATGAAACTGTTGAGCTTTTTAAAAAAATCATTTTACAACTATCATAGTGATCGCTGTGTCATTAAACATTAAACCACTGGGTGAAAGTTTGAGGAGGAAAAGTTATTTACACAGTCAGGATATGTCCGCAAAGACTGCTTACTGATCACAAAGGGGAAACTGGTGGCTTTACAGTAGTCCATACACCACCTTATTCCCGTGGTCAAAGGCGAATATAGTGGGACAGCTCTCCTTGTGTGCCTGAGGATGCAATGCAGTAAGAAGAATACAACTTCACTTATGTAGTACTCCTGCTAAAAATCCATAACCTGAATCTATTCATGAAAGCCACCTGAATCTATTCAGAAAAAGCCACACGGTGGGAAATTGTACAAGTAACTGACCTGTACTCTTTAAAAGCTATCAGTGTCTTAAAAACAAAGCAAGCTCAGAAACTATTCCAGGTTAAAGAAGACTGAAGAACTAAGAGACTGAAGGGCCAAGTTTGATCCTAGATGGGATTCTGGATGGGGAAGTTTTCCTATAAAGGATGATTGGTGAAATTTGAATATGGCCTGTATAATATACAATAATACTACTACATCAATGTTAAGTTTCCTGAGTTTGAGAATTGTACTGTGGCTAAATAGGAGAATATCCTTGTTCTTAAGAAATATTTGCAAGTACTTGGGAGTAAAGAGTCTGAGTCAGAGAAACTTGGTTTCATACCCGCCTCAACTCCCCCCACCCCGCCAGAGGCGCTGTCATAGTCACTTAATCCCTCTGAAAGTCAGTTTCTTCATGTGTGAAGTAGGAAGACTGCCAGAAAGAAGACAGCCATGTCAAACAAAGAAAATAACTTAGAACGGAGGAAGCAAGCTAGCAGTAAGAAGAAGTAGTAAGCAGAGCAGTGCTGATTGGCTGAACCGTAGGCAGCTTGAAGGGGGCGATCGGAGATGAGTAGAGGAGTCCTGGAAAGCCTTGTTAGTAACCAGGCTAAGGTGTTTAGACATTATTCCGCAGGCAGTAGCCTCTGGAGATTTCTCAGAGGTGTCTTTCCCTGGAAATAGATGAAATGGATTGGAAATGGTGAAACTGGCAGTGTAGGAGGCAAAGCTAATAGGTGGCAGTGTTGAGAACAGACAGGAAGGAACAGATTGGACAAAGAAAGTGAAATTGACAGATTGGGGAGAGGGCACAAGAGTCAAAGATGATGAGTCTTGAACCGGGAAATATGGGAGGACAATGATGCCATAAAGCAAATATAAAGATGATGAAAGGAGGTCAAGGTCTACATCTCTGCTGGTTTTAATAGAGAAAACTTTCCATCCCTTAAGTACATAATCCCATGCAATATGTTGAACAACGATTCATAATGTATTATTTGAATCTAAAATATTTTATGTTCAGGACTTCCCTGGTGGTTCAATGGCTGAGACTCCATACTCTCAGTGCGGGGGACCCGGGTTCGATCCCTAGTCCAGGAACTAGATCCCATATGCTGCAACTAAGATTGAAGATACTACACACAGCTAAGGACCCAGTGCAGGCAAATAAATAAATAAAAATATTTAAAAATATATATTATGTTCATGTAAATGTTTTTCCTTTTTGAACTTCTGACTTAGGTGGGAAGGAACAGGTAGCCATATCCCCAGCACTTGAAGACTTCAGACTGTACCTAAACTTTCTCTTCTTCAAGCAAAGAAATGTCAGTTAAAGAAAAAATTTAGTAAATGTAGCTAATAAGAGGTAGTTTCAGGATGCTGAGAATGAAAATCAACTAAGTTATTCAAGTGTGGCAGTCTTATGACATCATTATAATCTACCATAATTTGTAAGGAACAGCAGAGGAAAGCATCTATTTCATGTTTTAATAATTTCATCATTTTTTCTTTTGACCACTAGACAGTTTTAGGTGATTTCCACAGACACTGTGAAATATTTGTCAAAATAATAAAGTGCAAGTGAAAGTTAGTCACTCAGTTGTGTCTCCATGGACTGTAGCACACCAAACTCCTCTGTCCATGGGATTCTCCAGGCAAGAATGTTGGAGTGGGTTGCCATTTCACCAGCGATTAATATGGATTGAACCAAGCACTGTCCTGAAGAGCTTTCTTAGGGACTTCTCTGGTAATCCAATGGCTAAGATTCCACACTCCCAATGCAGGGGGCCTGGGTTCAATCCCTGGTCAGGGAACTGGATCCCACATGCCACAACTAAAGATCCCACAAGCTGCAATGAAGATTGAAGATCTCACATGCCACAAATAAGGCCTGGCACAACCAGATCGATTATATATATATATATTTTTTCATAGCTTTATTAGGCATGATGGTAAGAGCTTTCTGTTATCCCCTCCTAAACCCAAGAAATAAATAATATTATTATCTCCATTTTGGAAATAGAGACCAAGGTGCAAAGAGAGTAAATGCCTTAACTTGAATAAGATGACACAGTTGGCGAATGGCAGAGCTGGGATTCAGATCCTAGAGGCCTGACTCTAAACCATATTTTCTTAACCATTACTGGAAAGAAATTATCAAAGATATTGTCTCAGTGAAAATACAAGATCCAAGTTTTTTTAAGTGTTTTTTTGTTTGTTTTGTAGGAGAAAAATTTGAATATCGCTTTTTATTTTGTTAAAAGAACTTGTAGCCTCATACTTCCCTGCTAGTACAATGGTTAAGAATCTGCCCACCAGTGCAGTAGACACTGGTTCGCTCCCTGGTCTGGGAAGATTCCACATGCCTCAGGGCAACTAAGCCCATGTACCACAACTACTGAAGCCTATGCGCCTAGAGCCTGGGGTCAACAACAAGAGAAGCCGCCACATTGAGAAGCGCAAGCACTGCAACTAGAGAGTAGCCCCTGCTCACCACAACTAGAGAAAGCCCTCACACAGCAACGAAGACCCAGTGCAACCAATACATAAATAAATTTTAAAAACTGCTCTTCCCTTCTGTGGCCATCGCTGAAGCACTATAGGCCAAAATGAAGTTCAATCCCTTTGTGACTTCTGACCGAAGCAAGAACCGAAAAAGGTATTTCAATGTGCCTTCCCACATTCACAGGAAAATTATGTCTTCTCCTCTTTCTAAAGAGCTAAGACAGAAGTGCAACATTCAGTCCATGCCCATCCGAAAGGATGATGAGGTTCAGGTAGTATGAGGGCACTACAAAGGGCAGCAAATTGGCAAAGTAGTTGAGGTTTAGAGGAAGAAATAAATCATTTACATTGAACAAGTGCAGTGGGAGAAGGCTAATGGCATGATTGTCCATGTGGGCAGTCACCCCAACAAGGTGGTTATCACCAGACTAAAACTGGACAAAGATTGCAAAAAGATCCTTGAACGTAAAGCCAAATCTTGCCAAGTAGGAAAGGAAAAGGGCAAATATAAGGAAGAAACAATTGAGAAGATGCAGGAATAAAGTCATCTGTCTACAGCTTTCATTAAAAACTGTTAAAATGAAAAAAAATTTTTTAATTGTAGCCTCTCCCTATGCATTTTTTTCTAAAGTATAATTTATAGGAAATGTATTCATGACTCATAAGTGACATTTATATTACAACTCTGTCTTCCTTTAATAGGTCAAGAGCTATTGTTAGAAGGAAGGTAGAAATGGTACTTCAATAAACAATCTGAGAAGTCTGTACAGGAAATAGTAGTACACAGAGAAGCTTGCACATCCCAGTTGCTCAATGAAATATAAATTTCTCACGACACATATGTGAAAATAATTACAGTTATTTATAAGAAGGATAAGAATAATGACAAAAGAAATAATATAAGGATTACACAATTACACAATTTCATTGTTTCGTATTGAGAAAACGAATAAATACTGAAGAGACAGAGAACAATAACTATCATTGAATGTGAGATTAACAGAAAGCAAGTTTTACTATAAGAGGAAGGAATTTTCCCAAGGGAAAGAGCAAGGCTCCTTTGTTGGAAAAGGGGCCACTCCCTCAGAAGATATATCTAGACAGAAATCATATATGCACTGATGACCTTTTTCACCCTTTTGATCTCTAATTGTTTTTACTGATGTATTTTCAAAGAATATGGGTGGGGGCGATTATTAAAAAGCTTTAGAAATAACACATATACCTATTCTGAATCTAAACATGTTTTATTATTTCTGTAATCTCTTCTTTTTTTTACAACGTATATTTCATCCCCATGACTTACTTGTTTTGTAAGTTTATGCCTCTCAAGATCCCTCACCTGCTCATTCATCTACCCATCACCTCCCACTCCAGCAGCCACCTGTTACTTCTGTGTGTATATGATGGTTTCTGTTTTGAGTGTCATTTGTTTTGCTTTTTAGATTCCACATATAAGTAAAATCATACAATATTTGTTTTTCCCTGTCTGACTTATTTCACATAGGACCGTACCTTCTAGTTTCATCCATGTTATCACAAATGACAATATTCCATTCTTTTTTATGACTGGGTCATATTCCATTTCATTCTTTATCCATTCATCTATCCATGGGCACTTATGTTGCTTCCTTATTTTGGTTATTTGAATAAGACCTAAATGAACTTATGGGTGCATATACCTTTCAAATTAGTGTTTTTGTTTTCCTTGGGAAAATATCCAGAAGTGGAATTCCTGGATCATAGGGTCATCCTATTTTTAATTTCTAGAGGAAATTCCACACTGTTTTCCATAGTCACTGTCCAATTTATATTTCCATCAACAGTACACAAGTGTTCTCTTTTCTCCACATCATCACCAACACCTGTTATTTGTTGTCTTTTTGATAATAACCACTCACAGGTGTGAGGTGATAGCTCATTGTGGTTTTGATTTACATCACCCTGATGATTAGTGATGTTGAGCATCTTTTCATGTATCTGTTGGCCATCTGTATCTCTTCTTTGGAGAATGTCCATTCAGATCCTCTCACATTTTCAAATCAGGTTGTTTGTTTTTTTTGATGTTGAGTTGTTGGAGTTCTTTGTATATTTTGGATATTATATCAGATATATCTGGACAGAGCATCCAGAAAGAAAAGCAGTAGGGAAACACTGGTCTTACACAACACATTAGATCAGATGGATACATATAACACTCCTTCCAAAAGCAGTGGAATACATTATTTTTTCAAATACACATGGAACATTTTCCAGGATACAGCACAGGCTAGCCACAAAACAAGTCTCAATAAATTTAAGAAGACTGAAATCATATCAAGCATCTTCTCCTACCACAACGCTATGAGACTGGAAATCAACTATAAGCTAATTGGTAGCTCAGCTGGTAAAGAATCTGCCTGCAGTATGGGAGACCTGGGTTGTGAAGATCCCCTGGAGAAGGGAATGGCTACCCACTTTAGTATTCTGGCCTGGAGAATTCCATGAACTATTCCATGGGGTCACAAAGAGTCGGACACAACTGAGCTTTTATGTAACTTTTTAAGTTAATAAAAACCTGCAAAATAGCACAAATACATGGAAGGCTAAACAATATGCTGCTAAACAACCAATGCGTCAATGAATAAATCAAAGAAGAAATTTTTAAAATACCTAGAGATATGTGAAAATGGAAACACAGTGATTCAGAATCTATTGCTGTTGCTGTTTAATCACTAAGTGATGTTTGACTCTTTGCAATCACATGCACTATAGCCCACCAGGCTCCTGTGCCTATGGAATTTTCCAGGCAAGAATGCTGGAGTGGGTTGCCTTCTCCAGGGGACCTTCCCAACCCAGGGATTGAACCTGCAGCCTCTGATGCATCTCCTGCATGGAAGGCGGATTCTTTACCCCTGAGTCAAATCTATGGGGTGCAGCAAAAGAAGCTCTAAGAGGGAATTTTATAGCAATACAAGCCTATTTCAGGAAACAAGAAAAACCTCAAATAAGTAACCTACCTTATACCTACAGGAACTAGAAAAATAAGAACAAACAATACCCAAAATTAATAGAAGGAAAGAAATAAGAAAGATCAGAGCAGAAATAACTTAAATAGAGACCTAAAAAAGCATCTGGAAAGATCAATGAAACTAAGATCTGGCTCTTTGAAAAGAATGGAAAAAAAATTTAAAAACAGATAAACTTTTACCCAGATCCATCAAGAAAAAAAAAAGAGCAGGCCCAAATTGATAAAATCAGAAATAAAAAAAGAGACATTATAGTTGACACCATAGAAATATAAAGGATCATAAGAGATTACTATGACCAATTATACACCAATAAAATGGGCAACATAGGAGGAATGGACAAATTCCTAGAAATGTGCAATATCCCAAAACTGAACCAGTAAAACTTACAAAATATGAGCAGACTAATTACCAGTAAGGAAACTGAATCAGTAATTTAAAAATCACACAAGAAAAAGAAATAAGAGCAACTCAGTTTGGAAAGAAAGAAGTAAATCTGTCACTGCAGATTATACTATATTTAGAAAATCCTAAAGATGCCACCAAAAAAATTATTAGAACTATATATATATATAATTAGTTCTATATACTATACATATATATACACCAGTGAAATACTAATCATTCATAAAAAATGATGAAATTTTGCCATCTGTAACATCATGGATGGACTTGAAAGGTGTTATGCTAGTGGAGTAAGGGGTGGGGTGTCGGAGGGAGGCTCAAGGAGAGGACATGTGGTTGGTTCATGTTGATGTATGGTGGAAACAAACACAATATTGTAAAGCAATTATCTATCCTTCAATTTAAAATACATTTTTAAAAAAGACAAATACTGTATGATATCATTTATATATGGAATCTAAAAATAAAACAAACTAGTGTATATAACAAAAAGGACTCACAGATATAGAGAACAAATTACCAGTTACTAGTCGGGGGAGAGAAGTGAGAACAGGCAAGATATGAGGAGGGGATTAAGAGGTACAAATATATCCACTGTTAGGTATTAAATAAATAAGCTACAAGGATATATTGTACAACACAGGGAATATTGCCAATGTTTATTAATAAGTGGAGTATAATCTTCAAAAATTGTGAATCACTATGTTGTACACCTATAACTTATATAATATTGTACCTCAACTATATCTCCATTTTTTAATTCTTTTTTCAATTGTTTTAAAAGGGAAAAAAGAATAATAAGGTGAACATCCACACATTTTGGCTTAAGAAATGAAGTTTTGCCACACTGTATAGCTCCAAATATCCATCCCTTTTCCATCCTCCTTGCTCTCCTCAGAGGTAATAAGTATCCTCAACTGGGTCTTTATCACTTCTCTTTTCTTGGAATTAAATGTCCATCATCAGAAAAAAAGACATGCATGTTCTTATATTGGAATACTATGCATAAGTGAAAATAAATTAGGGCTATACAAATTAACTTTGAACAATTTAACATAACATTAAATGAGAAAAGAATATATTAAAGTATGCAAAATGATATTATTTTACTTCGAGTTACATAATAACATTTGAAACTTTTCCTTATATATATATACATATTTAGAAATTTTTAAAAATCATCCATAATTTCACCACTCTGATATAGCCATTTTTCCTTGTTGGCCTATTTTAAAGTTATGTCTGCTAATTCAATCATCTATGTAATTTCTGAGTCTCTTTCCTCTGATTTTCTTCTGCTTATGTGTCACCTTCTCCTGATTCTTGTCATACCTGGTAATTTTTTAATTTAATGGCTGAGGGACTTCCCTGGTGGTCCAGTGTTAAGACTCCAGACTCCCAATTCAGGAGGCCCAGGTTTGATCCCTGGTCATGGAACTAGGCTCTTCTCTGGTGGCTCAGATGGTAAAGCGTCCGCCTACAATACAGGAGACCCAGGTTCGATCCCGGTGTCGGGAAGAACCCCTGCAGAAGGAGATAGCAACCCACTCTAGTACCCAGCCTGGAAAATCCCATGGACGGAGGAGCCTGGTAGGCTACAGTCCATGGGATTGCAAAGAGTCAGATATGACTTAGCGACTTCACTTCACTTCATGGAACTAGATCCCACATGCTGCAAGAGCCAAAAAAGCTGCTACAGCAAAAAAAAAAAAAGTATTAAAAAAGTTAATGGTTGACATGATATTGAATATCTGAATTTTGTTCTTTTTCTTTAAAAAGTGTTTCTCTTTGTTTTTGCAGAAAGTTCTAACTTATGGATCAACTTGATCCTTTTGTGACTTCTTTTCTCGTTTCTTTTAGAGCAGTTCTAAAGAAGCCTTTAAGTAAAACCCTCTTGTGGTCTCATAAATGCCTCACAGAATGGTCAGAAAACCATGGTCTATAGGCCAAATCTAGCCCATGGACGGTTTTTGTGAATAAAGTTTTATTGGAACACAGCCATAACCATTTGATTATTTATTATGAGTGGCTGCCTTTGTGCCACAATAGCAGAGCTAAGTATTTGAGATAGAGACTACATGACCTGCAAAGCTTAAAATATTTGCTATCTACTCACTTATAGAAATGACTACTACCTGGTCATTTATATAAAATGTTTGTTTATTCCTCTCCTAGAGAGGGGACTTCCATGCTGGTCAGTTGGAGTCGAAATGTTTCCTTACCTACGTGAGCTGTATGGTTCAATCACCTTACAGCTCCCTGATCTGTCTTTGCCTGCCCTTGTGGAGTTTCTCCCATCACATGTGGAGCTTAGGATCCCAAATAGATTTCTGGAGTCACTCTGAAAAATAAATATGGCATTTTCTTACAAAACTAAAAATGTGTTTACTATCAGTTCAGTTCAGTCACTCAGTCATGTCCAATTCTTTGCGACTCCATGGACTGCAGCAAGCCAAGCTTCCCTGTCCATCACCAACTCCCGGAGCCTACTCAAACTCATGTCCATCACATCAGTGATGCCATCCAACCATCTCGTCCTCTGTTGTCCAGTTCTCCTCCCACCTTCAATCTTTCCCAGCATCAGGGTCTTTTCAAATGAGTCAGTTCTTTGCATCAGGTGGCCAAAGTATTGGCGTTTCAGCTTCAGCATCAATCCTTCCAATGAATATTCAGGACTGATTTCCTTTAGGATGAACTGGTTGGATCTCCTTGCAGTCCAAGGGACTCTCAAGAGTCTTCTCCAACACCACAGTTCAAAAGCATCAATTCTTCTGTGCTCAGCTTTCTTTATATTCCAACTCTCACATCCATACATGACTACTGGAAAAACAATAGCTTTGACTAGAAGGACCTTGGTTGGCAAAGTAATGTCTCTACTTTTTAATATGCTGTCTAGGTTGGTCATAGCTTTTCTTCCAAGGAGCAAGCGTTTTAATTTCATGGCTGCAGTCACCATCTGCAGTGTTTTTGGAGCCCCCAAAATAAAGTCTCTCACTGCTTCCATTGTGAGAGAATAAATAGTGATACACTTAACTTGTATAAATCTCAAGGAGAGTATACTGAGTAAAAAAAGCTTTCTCAAAAGCCAATATTAAAATTTTTAATATGGCTCAATTTGCCTTTTTATTTAGTTTGAAAAAAATATGTATTTATTTGGCTGTGCCAGGCTTTAGTTGCAGCATGTCTTTAGTTGCAGCATGTGGGATCCAGTTTTCTGACCAGGGACCAAACCCAGGCCCCCTGCATTGGGGGCACAAGAGTCCCCAGTCACTAGTTTGTTTTTAAACATGCTTATAGGGGTACTCAAGGAATGGTACAATTAAGATAAGTGAATTAAAAAAAAAAGATGTGCATTTCATTGTAGTTAATGAACTCCAGTATTCTGGCCTGGAGAATTCCATGGACCGTATAGTCCATGGGGTCACAAAGAGTCAGACACGACTGAGCAACTTTCACTTCACTTCACTGAATGCTGTATAATTTCACTTTACATAATATTCTTGAAACGACAAACTTAAAAAGATGGAGAACAGATTGCTGGTTGCCTGGGGTATGGTGGTGATGAAGGATAGAAAACAAAGTGCCTGTGGCTACAAAAAGGTACGGCAAGAGATAGTGATGGAGCTATTATGTGTTATGTATCTTGACTGGTGGCGGTCACAGGAAACAACACAGGTAATAACACTGTATACAGCGAAATGCCTACCCACAAATGAGTGTTTGTAAAACTTGTAAGATCTGAGTAAGCCTGATAGATTGTGTCAATATAAATTTCCTGTTTATATAAATCCTGTACTATAATTTTGAATGAATTTGCCAGTGGGGGAAACTGAGTAAAGAATGCATGTGCTCCCTCTGTATTATTTCTTATAACTCTATGTGAACCTAAAATTATCTCAAAAAATTTAAATTATGATGTGTGTACAAAGCTTAATCCAAATAGCACATTTGTATCATTACATTTATAGAAGTCCTGTATGTGTGCTCAGTTGCTCAGTTGTGTCCAACTCTTTGCGACCCCATAGACTATAGCCTGCCAGACTTCTCTGTCTATGGGATTTTAGATGTTTTAAAAGAGACAGAGCTAATCAATAGTAGAAAAAAAAAATCAAAACAATGGTTACTTTCTGGGAAAAATCTTGTATTTTGCACTAGTATATGAGGTTAAGAAACAAGACAAGAGGCCTAAAACGGATTGATTATGCGAATCCCCATACCACCAAACGCAGAATTTACTTACAGCTTCAGCTCTTCCAGAAATGGAATCACCTGATAGCACTAGTTAGGGAATCTACTTCTTGGACCCCTGCCATCCTCTAAAATAGCCTTGCAATAATCAACCTGCTGTTTTGCCTAAAATAACTTCCGTGTTTCTGTTCCCTTTTGCCTAGTAAAGTCCATTTTCTCAGCTCCCCAGAGCTCCTTTCTATCAGGATAGAAGATCTGAATCAACTTTTGCTCAAACTCTCAAAATTTTTAACATGTTTCAGTTTATCTTTTAACAGTGATTATGTTGGAACCCAAGGAAGGGTAGGGTTAAGATGTTAGCTTTTCAATGTAGTTAATGAAATGCATGCTGAAATATATATATTAAGTATGCAGACACATATGATATAGTTAATGATACGCACACTGAAGTATCTTGGGGAAAATGTTCTAAAGTCTCCAACTATGAAATGCATCAAAATAAGACCTGTTGATGAATGGATAGATTGACAGATATGATAATATGTATAATAAAATGTGGGCTTCCCAGGTGGCTCAGAGGTAAAGAACCCACCTGCCAAACCAGAAGAAGCAAGGACACAGGTTTGATCCCTGGATTGAAAAGATCCCCTGAAGGAGGAAATGGCAACCCACTCCAGTATTCTGGCCTGGAAAACACCATAGTGAGCTATAGTCCACAGGGTCTTAGAGTCATACATGACTTAGCAGTTAAACAACATAATAAAATGTGGGTAAATGGATAGTCATTGTAAATTTATTCAACTTTTTTGTCTGAAAATTTTCATTAGCTATCAAAAAATTTAACTAGTTTTCTTAATACAAAAATTCCAAATATTAGGTAACATAAGCAGTTTTGTTGTTGTTATTCAGTCACTCAGTCTGACTCTTTGCGACCCCACGGACTGTAGCACACCAAGCTTCCCTGTCTTTCACCATCTTCTGGAGTGTGGATACTCTTAATACATACAATTCAGGCTACATGTTAATAAACATTTTCCCCCCAGTGAAATATGATTAATTTTAAAATGTGATGGCAATCGTACTTAAAAAAATTTTTTAAATTTATTTGGCTGCACCGGTTCCCAGCTATAGCACACAAGATCCTTAGTTGCAGGATGTAAATTCCTAGCTGTGGCGTGTGGCATTTAGTTCCCCAACCAGGACCAAACCCAGGCCCCCTGCATTGGGAGTACAGAGTCCTAGCCACTGGACCATCACAGAAGTCTCGACAATCCTACTTTTTTACACATAAAAAAACTGGTAGCATCACTCCTTAAATATAAAAAAAATCTGAAAATTGTGTTTTAAGAATGCTAATAGAGAAGGACTTAATATAAACTATCAAGATTTAAACGTCCCTTCCTCTTATACCAGGGTTTCCCTGATAGCTCAGATGGTAAAGAATCAAACTGCAATGCAGGAAACCCTGATTCAATTCTGGGTCAGGAAGATTCCCCCAGAGAAGGGAATGGCAAACCCCTCCAGTATCCATGCCTGGAAAATCCCACGGACAGAGGAGCCTGGTGGGCTACAGTCCATGGAGTCACAAAGAGTTGGACATGACTGAGCAACTAACACATCATTTCTTCCTCTTATACAATACTCAAAGTGTTCATATAAGATTTTATGGCAAGAATTGAAACACCTATGAATAATAATTATGATCACTGAGAACTGTGACCTTACATCAATCAACATGACTTTCCTATTTGTTCCAGGAAATTCTTGCCAACCAGGATAGCTGTCATTCATGGGGTTGCAAAGAGTCGGACACGACTGAGCGACTGAACTGAACTGAACCTTTAGGACACAATTTAGGCATGATTTCCTTCAGGAAAGCCTTCAAGCCCTCGCTGGGGATAGGGTTCTACAGCCCCGTGCCCATCCTTATCAAACACTCAAGCACTGGCTGTATTTATCTGTTTCAGTTCAGTTTAGTCGCTCAGTCGCGTCCGACTCTTTGCAACCCCGTGAATCACAGCACGCCAGGCCTCCCTGTCTATCACCAACTCCCGGAGTTCATTTATCTGTTTGCAGGGCCACTAAACTTAGTTTCTGAGCTTCCTGAGGGCAAATTCACTAACTTACACGTATCTGAGTCTCATAAATCCTCCGGGCACCAGACTGTGGGGCTCAATAAATGTTAGCCAGGGTGGGAAAATTGATGGTTAGGTCAGAAAATGAACTTTCAAAGCATGAAAGCTTGTAAATTGCAAGGAACTCCCTAGCTTAATTGCGCTGTAGGTTGGCAGAAGCGCCATGGAGGGGAGTCACGGGAGGGCAATGAGGTCACAGAACTGTGAGGCCGAGTTAAGTCTTTAACAACAACCCTGCTGGCAAAACTGACCCGGAGCGGAGAAGGGGTGGCGGGTCTCCAGGATTAGGTGCCAGGTCCCACTTTTGAATCATCTTTCCACAGGAACCAGAGACCACGAAATGAGCTGGAGACCGTTGTGGCGATGAAGAAGGTGCTTCGGCAGAGTGGCGCTCAGTTGCTCCGACCAAAAAGTCCACAAGCACCCTCTACGGACACGAGGCCAAAGGGCCAGGCTGCCTCCTCACAGCGTCAACTGCCCGTACCCTTTCTATTTCACTCTTGACAACTCTTTTTCACAGTCTCCGGAATCCAGGTGCGGCCAGCCTAGCCAGAGCGCACGTTTGACTTGACAGAGTGCACGTTTGACAGGACTTGACTAGGCGGGCGCCAGCGAGGCCGTCTCACCGCCCACGTGACGTGAGGTGTCCTGCATTTGTTCTAACGCTACAGATTATGAGTTCAAAAACCTGGGCTCATCTCAATCTGACCAACGACCAGGCTTCACGGTCTCGCTGTCTCCCCAAATTCCTCCCTTTACAAGGTCTCCACTCCACTTTCCCGGGAAGGCGCAACCGGAAGGGGCGGGCCTTCCGCCCGGAAGCGGGGCTCCCGTCACTATGGCTTCTCGTGGGGTTGTTGGTATTTTTCTACTCTCTGCTCTTCCCCTCTTGTGTCTGGAGCTCCGGCGTGGGATACCAGATCTGGGTAGGTGTTGGCTTTTCCCTTTTGACCCTCACAACCGGGTAACGGCCCCATGAACACTGCGTTGAATTTCCGTTTCCCAGCCGCGATGCCTCTGGGCGGCTTGACTACGACTCCCAAGTTGCACCGCGCCGGCCTCCCTCTTCCGGATCCAGGTCCGGATCGGGGTCCGGGTAGGGGTCTGGTAGGGGGAAAGCAAGACACCCGCTGCATTGAGGAAGTTGACTCCCGGTGGCTGAAAAAGTCGTCCTAGATCTGGTGAAGTTTTGCGTGTAAGAGAACAGAGGCAGAAAGCACAGGAACAAACATATACAGGACTTTTAAATTGTGTTGAGTGCTCAAAAGGAAGTAAACTGACGTGAGGTAAACCTGCTGAGGAGTTTAAGTCAAGATTTAAATAATAAGGAATCAACCCTTTGAAAAGCCGGAAAACATCCAGATAAAGGAATTGTGACGCGTTGGAGGAAAAGGATGAAGACCATTGAGGCTGGATCAAGGAGATATAGAGGGAGATTGGCTCAAGATAGTATCAGTAACATTCATTTAGCACCAAATTCTAAATGCTGTTCATTCATTATTTCATCTACCCGCTTTACAATCAATATGAAAAGGTTTTAGATGGGTACTATTATAATCCCTATTTTTGTCGTTCAGTCGCTAAGTGGTGTCGGACACTTTGACAGCGGCCCTATGGACTTCAGCACACTAGGCTTCTTTGATCTTCACTATCTCTTGGAGTTTGCTCAAACTCATGTCCACTGAGTCGGTGATGCCATCCAACTATCTCATCCTCTGTCAACCCCTTCTCCTTCTGCCCTCAATCTTTCCCAGCATCAGGGTCTTTTCAAATGAGTCAGTTCTTCGCATTAGGTGGCCAAAGTATTGGAGCTTCAGCGTCAGTCCTTCCAAGGAACATTCAGGGTTGATTTCCTTTAGGATTGACTGGTTTGCTACCCCTGCATTCCAAGGGACTCTCTAAAGTCTTTTTCAGCACCACAGTTGGAAATCATCAAGTATTCTTGTCCTCAGCCTTCTTTATGATCCAACTCTCACATCTGTACATGACTACTGGAAAAACCATAGCTTTGACCATACAGACTTTTGTCAGCCAAGTGGTGTCTTTTCTTTTTAATACACTGTCTAAATTTGTCATAGCTTTTCTTCCAAGGAGCAAGTGTCTTTTAATTTCATGGCTGCAGTCCATCTGCAGTGATTTTGGAGCCCAAGAAAATAAAATTTGTTACTGTTTCCACTTTTCCCCCATGTATTTGTCATGAAGTGATGGGATTGGATGCCATGAACTTAGTTGTTTGAATGTTGAATTTTAAGCCAGCTTTTTCACTCTCTTCTTTCACATTCATCAAGAAGCTCTTTAGTTCCTCTTTGCTTTCTGTCATTAGAGTGGCAGAAACTGAGATATAGTGAGGTTAAGGGACTTCCTTAAGGCTTTTTAGAGGTCACTGGGTTCTGTGTGGAGAATGTTTTGCAAGGATGTTACAGCAGAAGCAGTGAGGCTTGTTAGGCTTCTGAAGTAGGGAATTCATGATGACAGTTGGCCTGGACTAGGATAACAGAGGAGGTGAAATGTGCACAGATTTGGGATTTTAGCCAAGTGGAATCAGCAGGGTTGTTGATGGATTAATGATTTGGGTGTCGGAAAGGAGAGATTCAAGGATGGCGCCTACATTTGGCAAAGAACAACTTCAGGCAGTTGGTGATACCAGTGATAAAGGGAAAAATGAAACGTGGACTGGTGGAGAATTCATTCATTTTTGGACATATTAATGATCTGTTTACATGTCTGTCTCCCTTATTAAATTCACTTCTAAAATTGGCCACTATGAGGATTCCCTGGAATTGGTTAGGACTTGCACTCGCACTGCAGAAGGCAGGTGTTCGGTCTCTAGTCACTGCATGCGTGCGTAAATCAATGAATGGGTGAGAAGGAAGAAGGTAATTAAGAGACCGTGATGCCATTTAACTTTGTATATTTCCTCTCGTTACCCCGACCCCCAAGAAGTCAGGTACTCAGAACGCTGCTTGAAATAAAATAAAATGCCTTTTAAAAAATCTACAGACATTCTCTAATTATTTCCAGCCATATTGGACTCTAACAAGACCTTTATCAAAATGATAGACAGAACTGTTAAATTCACACTTATTCCAGAATCTACCTGCTTCCTTACCTTACAGAATTCACCATTACTCTGCTCATCTATAATCTACTTTGCACTATTATTTGAGTCACTAGTCAATGAGAAGGTGGTTACTCAGGGTTGCAGAAGGAGATGTTCACACGATAAGCTGTAACCACAGGATAATATATTTCTTCAGCACAGAGGGGTTCCCCCCGTCTTTTTTTGTACTCCCATCACTTATCACAATATCTAATTTAATAAAAATAAAAAATTCTAGAAAATGCAACTGGGCTCCTGGTAGCCTTTCCACTTAGTTTTATACATTTTCACTTAACTCCTTTCTTCTAGAATCCTTTCACAACTGTAAACTGGTAGTTGTCTACTTTGGTTTCTTGTTACTGATTCTGCAAATATCCAGTAACTATTTTAGTCTGTTTTAAAAATCATACATCTCAGTGCAACAGCTGCAGAGCTAGTTATGTTTGGACCAGAACTTAGAGATACTGCTACTTTTAGCTGGAGCTGCTAATTGAATTACCAAAGAGAATTCAGACATGTTCATTCACCTGTGCTATATTTTTGGACATATATTGAGAAATGATCGGTATTTTTCCTACTCTGTAAAAGCACTCATTGCTAATTACATTTTTACTTATATTTAAACTAAGTGTTTTTGGAGAAGGCAATGGCAAGCCACTCCAGTACTCTTGCCTAGAAAATCCCGTGGATGGAGGCCTGGTAGGCTGCAGTCTGTGGGGTCGCTAAGGGTCGGACACAACTGAGCAACTTCACTTTCACTTTTCGCTTTCACACATTGGAGAAGGAAATGGCAACCCACTCCAGTGTTCTTGCCTGGAGAATCCCAGGGACAGGGCAGCCTGGTGGGCTGCCGTCTATGGGGTCATACAGAGTCGGACACAACTGAAGTGACTTAGCAGTAGCAGCAAACTAAGTGTTTTAATGCTGGTTCATCACATTTGTTATCCTTTGAAGTGTCCTGCATATGGGCTCTTGAGCATAGTATAAACAAAACACCTCAACTTAATTTAAAAATTTCTTACTTGAGAGGTGTACACATAAATCTAGTTCTTTTGTATTCCCATTTGAAATTGCTTGCTTGTTGGAACAAAAAGCAGTGTTATGGAACATAAGTTCCATAAAGCATTTGTTTCTCTAAATATGAATACTCTAGGTATCAAATTACTTTTGAAATGACCATAGTTACTCTAGAGTTAATTACATGTTATTGAATAATACCTGAATCAGTAGTTAATGCTGGCAAAGGTTGGAGGGGTTGTAATGCAAAAGAAAACAAAAACTTTAAATAAATTTAAATTGCTTATTTTTTTAAGGATGATATATAATACGTACGTGTGTGTATATATATGTGTGTGTGCGTGTATATCTGTTTTCAGTTAAAATATTTAAGTCTGTATATATGATTCCTTCATTAATTCTTAGTTATTTGACTGACAGCCCCCATCACACTGGTAAGATGTTTCCTCTGTACATGCCTGGTAACTTTTGAGAATTACAAAACAGAACTAGAAATTTGTAGAGGGTGGAAACCATTTTTAATCCAACTTTATATGTACACTCCCTACCATTTGGCAAAGCGTATTACACAAAGAAGGTACTTGTTACATTTTTGCTGATTAATTTTCATTTGGTTCTTAAAATAATAAAAATCAAGTACTGAAATTTTAATTTTTTCTAGGCAAACATGTATCTAGTAAATTTATTTACAGATGATGAAGTAAATATTGAGTAATAGAGAAGTACAGAGTTGCATGATTTACATGTGAGAAGAATTTGGTGTTTCAGTGGGAGTGGCTTTTTTTAAATAGAACTAGAATCTGATAAGATGATACTATCACAATTTAATTCCCAATTATGTGGATTATTTTCTTTCCTTCTCTGGGCTGAAAGTAAACCAGAATTTATGCATTATTGATAGTCATATATTTATAATGTAGCCAGTCACTCAGATTATACTTATATTCCTGAGAGATAAGATGTTCTAGAATCGTTTTCTGAAAACTTGTTCTGGTAATGACAGTCATGATGAATTTTGTTGCCCAAAGGAGACTATATGAAAAATCTTAAGACAGTTACATACCTTAACTTTTACTGTACTCTTCTAGTACAGATAATCTTCTAATGTATTAGTACTTATTATTAGTATCAAGAAAAATGTTTTGAATTGTAATTGTAATTTTTTTTAACTTTTATAAGGAATCAGAGATCTAATTTTGCTGTGTGGCCGGATTTTCCTACTGCTTGCTCTTCTTACATTAATTATTTCTGTGACTACCTCATGGGTTAACTCGTTTAAACCTTCCCAAGTTTATCTGAAAGGTAAGTTTACTGTTTATGCTACCCTTTTATACTTTTCTACTGAAATTTCTTTCCTTTATTCGAGAACTTTTGCACAATAAGCATCATTTTACCATTCATTTGTGCTGTGTAATTTTATGGTAGAGTAACACTTACAACTTAACAATTTTGAATGGGCTATACCCCAATATTTTTATGAGAAATTTTTCTTTTTTCTTGTATATATGTCTGAAACTGTATCATTTCTAACCCAAACTTTAAAAGGTCTATACAACAGCAGAGATCCCTTCTCTTGACATTCAGTGGCTTATAATCTAATATTGGTTAAGTCACTGCAAAGGTTGCCGCTCACACCCCACATTGAGAATCCAGGTGTATTGCTTTTACCGTCATGTCCAAGGGTGACCAAATGGCTGCAGCACAGTATTCTACACCTCATGTGTGGGAATGGGGCTTCTGTAGAGCTGCTAAAACCCTATCCGGCACCTGCAGAAAAAAAACCCACCATCATTATTCTTGAAGTCTCCCTACCAAAACTGTAACCCGCAATAGTAATACATGACAGAAAGTTTTTGTTTCCGAACAGACCTTTTCCTACAGATTGACATTTCTTACAGAAAGAAATTTCTTGCAGATTCCTTTGTTTCGACTGTCTGTGTCTATCTGATCTTTATTATTTGAAAAATAAGTCTGTTTTTTGAAGGCTTTTCTCTCCCCAAATGTGAAGATCTACAGATGATTTTCAGAGAAAATAACATTCAACTTACTGATACATGGGAATTATAAAGCACGTATATGTTTTGGTATCTTAGAAGAAGAAGAGAAGAATGAGAAAAGGCAAAAACTTGTGAGGAAGAAACAACAAGAGGCACAGGGTGAAAAGGTAAAGCCTACTTTTTGGAAAGTATATAGAGAAAATACAAAAATATGTGGGGGAATTTCAAATTTAGGTCACAGCTGGGCGACTTTCACTTCACTTCAGAGAGCCATCTTCCGACTTCACACCTGGCCTTACTGCCTGTCACCCTTTTGGCCCATCTAAAAGAATTGAAAGGTATAAACATTGAGTAGTAAAAGTGTATAACGCTCAGTCCAACGCTCAGTCGTGTCCGACTCTTTGCGACCCCATGGGCTATACAGTCCATGGAATTCTCCAGACCAGAATACTGCAGTGGGTAGCTGTTCCCTTCTCCACGGGATCTTCCCAACCCAGGGGTCAAATCCAGGTCTCCTGCACTGCAGGTGGATTCTTTATCAGCTGAGCTACCAGGGAAACCCGTAATTTGTTGGCATTTAGAATATTCACGATGTTGTACAATCACTACCTCTGCCTAGTTCCAAAACATTTTCATCACCCCAGAAGAAAACCCCACACCCATTAAACAGTTATTTCCCCATTCCTCACTCCTTCCATCCTCTGGCAACCAGCAATCTGCTTTCTGTTTGTATGGATCTGTCTGAATGTTTCATACAAGTGAAATCATATAACATGTGACCTTTTGTGTCTGACTTTTTTCCCTTGCCTAATGTTTTCCAGGGTTCATCCATATAGTATAAATCAGCCCTTCATTTCTTCTATGACTGAGTCATATTCCACTGTATGGATGGATCACAATTTGTTTATCTGTTCACTGATGGGCAGTTAGGTTGTTTCCACCTTTGGACTTTTGTGGATAGTACTGCTGTGAATATTTGTGTGCAAATATTTGAGAACTTATTTTCAATTCTTTGGGGGCATATATATAGAAATGGAATTGCTGGCTCATATGGTAATTCTATATAATAACTTCTTGAGCAACAGCCAAACTATTTTCCACACCATTTTGTATGTCCACCAGCAATTTCTGAGGGTCTCAATTTCTCTACATTCATTTCCGATTTTGGTAGTCATCTCTTTTTCTTAGTCAAGTTAAAGGTTTGTTAATTTTTTTTCAAAGAACCACTTTTTGGTTTCATTGGTTCTGTTGTTTTTCTATTCTATTCCCTGTTTTTATATCTTCTTTATTATTTGCTTTCACGTGCCAGCCTTGTGTTTAACTTGTTCTTTTTCAAGATTTTTAAGATGTAAAATTAATGATTTGATATCTTTTCTTCTTTAATTAGATATTTACACCCATACCTTTACCTCTGAGCACTGCTTTTGCTTCATCCTATCCAAGATTGGTTTTGCTAACTAGAAGTTGCATTTACCGTGGATGATCATCTAACAGTTATTTTCATGATCTTGAAATGTCAGGTAGCACTTGGGCATACTTATATCTCCAACCCTAGTAAGTTTTTATTTCACCGAAAACCCATTAAAGGATGTATTGGCAGACTACCATACAAGCGGAAGGATAGAACATTTGTTTTTCTTTGCATTATATACAAATGCAAATTTTTAGAGAGTGATGCAACAGTGGAGGATGTAGGTTTTAGTGTTAAAACACCACTTCTTACCTGGTTCTTATTTACAGCTTTATAGACAATGTAAATAAAATCTTAGGGGTGTTAATGTATAGTCACCTGTTTTTTTTTTTGGAACAGGTCAGCAGATACATAGAGAATGTTCTAAAACCTAGCCAGGAGATGAAATTGAAAAAGCTGGAAGAACGCTTCTATCAGATGACGGGTGAAACCTGGAAGTTAAGCAATGGTCATAAACTTGGGGTTAGAAAATATTCTCATTTCATATTTTGAATTCTGCTATTGCTTATGTTTCCTTTAACAGATAATAATTTTTTTAAAAATTGCAAATTATTATTCCAGTCTATTTTTAGGAGTCTTTATTAATAATGCTTATATATATATTGAGTTTTTATTGATCATATTTGTATGTCAAATGTTTAAGTGGTTTTTGGTGCCTAAAGAGCATATAACTTAGATCCTTGCGAAGTTCTAACTTAAGACAGTCTGAGAAAACTGTTGAATAAATCACATCTTTTATATGAGGGCATCCAAATCTCTTGGGTATTATAAGCTCACATTATATTCATTTTGTTTAGCTCTGTTTTTGTGAAGCCAAATTGATCTTTGACTCTCTTCCTTTGGCATTGAGTATGAATTTTGTCATTTGCAAGTGGAAGTTTACAACGTTAAGTTTTCTTTCAGAGAGAAAAGGATATTCATCAAGAAATTCATTTTTAGAGGAATTTAAAAGGATGTAGATTTTTTTGTGTAAGAAGCTTTCTGTCCCGAAGACTTTTTTTTTGCTATCTTCTTACACTGTACCTTTCATCATCTCATAAAGAAGATGATCCAGTAGGGGTAAACAGTAGGATTTATAGGATTTATCCTATGCCAGTAGGATTCTGACAGTGAAGCACAGTGTTTGTATCCATTTCATAATGATAACTATGTCATGAAATGTCAAGGCTTGGTAAGAAAGGTAATGTGAAAGATGGCAACAGAGAATGCAGCTGCTCTACGTAATGACTTCACTTCTGAATTGAGTTTGCTTTTGACCAGGGTGATGAAGATTTGGAGCCTGATAGTGACAGTCAGGCATCTTTTGAAACATCAAACAGAGAAGCAGCAAAGAGACGGAACTTGCCTAAGCCTGTAACCAAAGTTTCACCACCCGCTGAGCAGCCCACAAAGAAGAAGGTTCATTACTTAATATCTGTTCACTGAGCTGTATCCACGTACAGTAGGGATATTGTTCTTTGGGCGGAAGTGGTATATTGAGGGAATCCAGATGGTGTCTTCATTAAGAATCACTTCAGCTTCATTAAGAATCACTTTTCTTGTTAAATGCTAGCATTCGGAGCCAAACTTACAAGGAATCTAGGAAGATAAATGATAGTACATTTAGTAAATAGTTCTTTTTAAGGAAGTAATTTAATTATGTAGAAACAAAAAATGCAGTATTTACTAACAGAGACATTCCTTTGGGCAGCTAAGATACAATGAAGTCACACGTTTTGTTGTTGAGTCATTCAGTTGTGTCTAAATCTTTCTGACCCCATGGACTGCAGCATGCCAGGTTCCTCTGTCCTCCACTATCTCCCAGAGTTTGCTCAAACTCGTGTTCATTGAGACAGTGATGCCTTCCAACCATCTTTTCTTCTGCTGCCCCCTTCTCCTTTTTCCTTCAGTCTTTCCCAGCATCAAGTCTTTTTCCAGTGAATCAGCTCTTTACATCAGGTGGCCAAAGTATTGGAGCTTAGCTGAGTAGCTAACGTTATTAACATGAATATATCATTGTCCTCAGTGCCCCTTTTAGGGAATGAGTTAGCAACCATTCACTCTGGAGCGATGTCCAGGTTTATTATCCCTTCTTTTCTTTCAAATCTTTAATCCCTAAGAAGACTGATTTGGAGCTGGTTTAGGGCTTCCCTGGTGGCTCAGAGGTTAAAGCATCTGCCTGCAATGCGGGAGACCTGGGTTCGATCCCTGGTTCGGGAAGATCCCCTGGAGAAGGAAATGGCAACCCACTCCAGTATTCTTGCCTGGAGAATCCCATGGACGGAGGAGCCTGGTGGGCTACAGTCCACAGGGTCGCAAAGAGTCGGACACGACTGACCGACTTCACTCAAGGTTGAAATAAGTGTGTTTCTATTGAGTCTTAGGGGAAGCTGCTAAGCTATGTGTTCCTTAAAAGTAGTTTCCAATGTACTGCTTCTCAGTCTGAGGTTTCCTGGTCCCTTCATGGAACTTGAGGGTAGGAACTGGGTCTTTGAACTATTTCTAACATTTGAAAAAGATCTAGAGAGCTACATGGACTCATTACATTTGTAAGATTCTTTGCTATTTTGTTAATAGCATAGATTATCTCATGCTGATGGTAAATTCTAATTGACCATCACATATGTTTTTGATACTAAACAAAAACAAATGAATGATTTAATAAATGCGATGAATGTTAGATAAAATGTTATAAAATATGGAATCTATGGTATTAAAAAATAAAAAGCATCCCTTGAAGGTGAAATTGTTGTACAATGTTTTAGTGAGAGAAAATGCTTTGTACATCTGGTTTTTTAATAGATTAACAGAAATAGGGAAATGTGGATAAATCATGAAAGCAACCAAAGGGAATGGTGGTTTTCCAGCTCCTTAGAAGGCACCAGTTAAGAGAAATATATATGTACTCATCCTGATGCATATATGTACAAACCTAAATAATTATGGGGTTTTACTGAACTTAATTTTTATCCTCTGTTCCTTTAGTAGTACATTTTTATGTAATATCTTAGAACAGCATAAACATAACATTCTTTAAATGTGTATAGATTAGCAGCCATCATCTGAGATCTGCTTTTTTTCAAATCCCATTTTTATGATGTTATTGTTAGCACAGAGTTCCTTATCCAAAAATGTTTATTGAATCTCTCATTGTAAACACTTTATAAATGTATATTAAAAGAAAAGATTCCATTAAGCATAGATATGTCCAAACTCTTTGTTGAAAGGAACTCTTCTCTTTGAGGTTATTTTTTTCTTCTTCTGTTTACATTCCTGTTACTAAATACCTACTTTTCTTTAGGTTCTTGATTTACCTGAAGAACCTCCTGAAACAGCTGAAGAAGTAAGCTTATCTTTTTTTTCTTTGAAAATCAATGTATTTTTACTTTTCTTTAACATCAAGTATATCTTACCTACATTTGGATTTAGAAAGAAAAAATAGTACAGTGTTTATGTGTTTGCACCATGATTAGGTCTTGTTTCAAATATGGGATGGTATCAAATGCTTCAGTCAAGCCCTATTTTGGAAGCCTGCTGTCTGCTGAGCTTGTGTTTTAAAGCCCTCCCACTTCATCAGGCAGAGATTGGATATGTGGTCTTTTCCAAAATGTTAGGTCATCAAATGAGGTGCCTATTAAAATGGAATCAAAATAGGCAGATGACTTCAAATTGTAGTTTTTCCATTAAAAAAGAGAAAATGAAGGCTGCATTTGTAGCTACTTTGTAGGTTTTTTAATTGAAAGATGGTTTGCTGTTTGGGGTCAGGGTTGGACTGAATCCCGACTCTGCGTTGTGTCCTCTGCCCAACTGCTTTGCCATAATCTGTGCCACCTTCCTAAATGCCCAGCTCAGTTTCACTCCGTCTCTAATGTACAGAAGCACATCTTTAAAGCCGTGAAATGGCATAGGCAAAGGAAAGCTGGGTGGTTTTCCATTTCTTGACTCTAAGTGACTGTTACTGTTACTGCTACTGCTGCTAAGTCACTTCAGTCGTGTCCGACTCTGTGTGACCCCATAGACGGAAGCCCACCAGGCTCCCCCGTCCCTGGGATCCTCCAGGCAAGAACACTGGAGTGGGTTGCCATTTCCTTCTCCAATGTTTTAGCATTTGAAGTAGAAATAACACCCAAAAAATGTCTTAGTAAACAATAAACTGAGGTTAACTTTTTTATCTGTAATCAATTAAGTTTATTACACCTTTCCAAGCAATAAAGTGTACAATTTAAAGAGAGTAAGCTTGGGAGCTTGCTTGGAGGTTCTATCGGGGAAGCACTGCTACTCCTAGGCCCTTTACTGAAGACCCGTCCTCCTCCACCTGGGATGGCTGTCCGATTTCACTGAGGGCACAGCTTCAGGAGAAACGCTCATGGGAAAGGTGAAGGAGGGAGGAGACACCCGCCCATCTAGCCAGGTCAGTCGCATCAACCCTGGCGATCAATGGGGCGACAGGTGTTACAACCAGATCGCCCTCACAACCTGAAAAGCTTTTTATTTGGCGGGGGAGGAGCGCAGTGACTGTTACACTCCCTGAAAACCATTTCTCAGGCAGCCATGAACACGCTGGAGGGTCTCATTTTTGCCAACACATTTGCAGCACATAAGTTAGTATTTTGGATACTAAAATACTGAGGAAAATTCTGAAAGTCTTATACAAATAGAGACAATGAAGTGTGCAATCAATGCCAGGAGAATCACAGTCCCAGGAGAAACACAATTTAAGAAAAAACCAAAGGTCTAATTCCCCGCCGTTACACCCATCACGTCCACACCCGTGATATGTCTGTCCTGACCCTCCTACATCCTCACCTGTCCTCAAGCTCTGGGTTGGTATCCGTGACAACCACTTAAAATACGGAGTAACTAACTACAGCTCAGGTTGACAGGGAATGCCTTTTAAGACTTTTCTCCAGCTTTAAAGCACATGACCTTATTCCTACAGAACACCAGTCTGTCACCAGTGACGACAGACGTCAGGTGGTCAGTGAATCCTTTGAAATTGTACCTTTTTGTGACTACAGGTAGAAGGAGGGTTCTCTTCAGAATCTCAGGTCTGTGGCCCTAAAAAGGTCAACACATCTCACCTGGAGGCAGCTGGTGTTTCTCTCCCCTTTATAAGAGTTATTCATAGTCATTCCCTTTTGTTTCTTTTCTGCTCTTTTCCCATACTTGACAGATGACCTTCTGTGCTACACTCATTAAAGTGTGTGTCACAGTAATGGAGTTTTAGAGCTGGGATGAACCTCAATCATGTCTCACCCCATCTCCTCAACTTGAGGCTGAAGCCACAGGCAGGATTTTGAGGTCCTTCCTAGGGGAGCCCAGGCTCTCTGGCTGCGTGAGACCTCTGGGCTTAATTCCCTTGTTTACTCTAGAAGCAGTACTATTCCTATTTGCTTCTCCTTGCTCCTGTCTGCTTCTTCTCTGGCTTTGCTCTGATTTTTGGTCCTCTTTGCTAATTTTGGTTAATAAAGTCAACAAAATTAAGGTAAAAAATTGTCACTTGAGAATTACATGTTACCTGAGAATCACATATATATATAGTATCAATCAGGGATAAGCAACTTTCAATTATATAATAAAGTTTTGTGAAGAATGCCGCTAATGTATAGTTAATATCACTTGATACTTGTCTAGTGTATTCTATTCTACACTAATCAAGAAAAGAAAATAAATTTTGGAAGATTTTTATTCTGTCAGAATCATCACTGGGCAAGGCGTTTTCCACCTGTGCAGTTGCTACTGCGCATAGATTTATTAGAATTCAAAGGGTAAATTCCTAATTCCCTGCTAGCCATTCATCAGCCCTTATTTTTACCTTCCTCGATGACTCTGGGTGTCCATTTATTCTCCTGGACCTGGTCACCCAGCTCTTTGATCTGATGAACTGTTTCTGAGCAGTTAGCCTGGTCCCTCCGGGTGTCTCTGCCTGACCTTTCCCCTCTGTTGTAGTTGGACTGTTTAATAATATTGAAAGTAGACCTTAGGCGTGGAACGTCATCATCATGATAAAAGTTAAAAACAAGAAAAAGGAAACATTCTAGTTTGGAGAGTGTGCCTTTCCTACCTATCCTTCACCCCATCACCCTAAAAAAGTGCTTTCAAGTTAAAAAGGCACACCTGGAGTTGGCAATGAGCACTATGCCACAGTTACCCCAGATTTTAGGATGTTTGTCTTTGTCAGTCACATAGCCATACTTGTTTCTGGCTTTCTGAAAAGTACCATTTCATATTTTGTCAACTTCGAAGCTTTGCTCTGATACCATAATCATGATCTATCATCATACATAAAGCTTGCCCATCATAACTAATATATTTTAATCCCTAAGCCACACAGCTGTTTCATGAGTCCATATATAAAAGAATAATTTCACCTTTAGGAATACTGGAGATTTTAATTTTCAGGACATTCTCTACTTCCTTTTTAAAGTTATGCCCATTAAGTGTGTAGTGTCACCCACAGAATAGAGGGACATCTTAATAAATCTTTGTTGCTCAGGGATGGGATGAACATTCATCTTAAAGTTTATCAGAACAGGATGAAGTTTTCACTGTGTGTGTGTATCCTGTATATGTAGTAGCTGTGGCTCTGTAGGCTTTGCAATAGCCATGTGAGAAAATTCCTGTTATAGTGGAAGCCTCCTTGGACTTAGGAGCAGACTAATAGATGAGTAAACTAATGGCTGACGTGGCTTTCTGAAAGGGAGGCGGTATCGGAAACAATGCCATTCTTAAGCCTTATACCCTGATTTAAGTGCTTGTTATGTATTTCATATTACAACTGTCAAAAGAGTTATAAGCAGTCTAGAATTCACAACAGAATAGTCACCACATGTTACTGTCCTACTTTTAAACTGAAAAGACAATAACTGTAGAATTTAAGATAATTTGAAAAGAGTTTTGTACATCATCATGTAATTAGCATAATAGCATAGCAACTATTTTCATTATTGTATGCTATCTTATTTCATTTTAAGGGGAGCCAAATTTTAATTAGTGCTGCCCCTTTTCATTTAGATTTCATTTAACAGTCTGTATTTGGGCCAGAGATTAACTTTACAATTTGGATTGTGTTCCAGGCCTTTGACCTGTTCATAGGTCAGTCCACTAGACTTAGTCAGTAATCTTAGGAGAAATTACACACCCACCTTTCACAGTAATTGTAATAATAGAACAGTAACTAGATTTCAAACGATTGTTCATTTCTCTTAAGTATTTATCTAATCACAATAGTAAACATTAAGTTACTATATTTTAACCTTAGTTTCTTTGAAAGCATTTGGCCTTAATTCCCCTCTCAGATCATTAAAGTTTGAACAAAACCTCACTGTAAAAGTTAGGTTTTATTGTTCTGCAAATAAGCAAAATTGGCTGTTGTGATTGTTAGTGTTTTGTGTTATTATAAAACTTTCCTTTAGTAGCAGTAGTAAGAGAAAACATCGCCCCAATCTGGATGTGAATAAAACACTCTACCTACGTGCATGGAAATATTTGCTAACGTGGCTTTCCTGAAGTGGGTGGGTGCTGCTATAAAACAACCATTTCCACCATTTCTGTAACTGTGCTGCCAACAAAACTCCCAGGACAGTTAGGATAATGTTCATAAAAGTTAAAAACAAGAAAAAGATAGCATTCTAGTGTGGGAAGTGTGCCTTTCTTATGCATAAGCAAGGGTTAAAACACTTTCCATAGGACCATCAGAAAGGGTTTCCTGAGGGTGAATAATGAATGTCAGAGTTAATGACTAATTTGTCATCTTTTCTTTTTTTTAAATTGAAGTATAGTTGATTTACAGTGTTGTGTTAGTTTCTGGTGGACAGCACAGTCATTCAGTTATGTATATATATACATGTTTTTTTTCATTATGGTTTATTACAGAATGTTGAATATAGTTCCCTGTGCTATACAAGTAGGACCTGTTGTTTATTTATTTTATATATAGCAGCTTGTATCTACTAATCCCAAACCCCTAATTTAGCCCTCCACTTTGGTAACCTTAAGTTTATGTCTGTGAGTCTGTTTCAGTTTTGTAAATAAGTTCATTTGCATCTGTTTTTAGATTCCCCACATAAATGATACCATATGGTATTTGTCTTTCTCTTTCTGACTTACTTTGCTTATTAGTATGATAATCTCTAGGTCTTTCCCACTCTTTTCTTTTTTAGAATGTTCTTTAAAATACTAGCATGTTGCAAGCTCTTTTTAGCTATTTAACACTTTTATCAGAAGAAAAATTGTGGGGGACCTCAATATGTAGGACAAAGCTGCTCCCAGGAAAAGGGGGCCTCCTAGACCCCCAGCAGCCAGGACTAACTCCAGGCTCATCTCTCGTTCTCATGAGGTAGACATGGTGCCCAGCCTACAGTGATGGGGCACTGTTTTGTTTCCTTCCAGTCCAGTGTATGTCTTGCTTGCAGACTCTGAGGTTGCTCTGGATCATCTTGGCTTGGTAAGGCCTCTTTCATAGCCCAACTGCAGTCTTGATATTGTCTGGGCAGACAGAAGCCTCGAGTCTCTGGCGCCCTCTCTGGAAGACTCTGTCACTGGTCTCAAGCAGTGGGAAGGTGTTTTTCAGGTTCAGAAGAATTATTTCTGTGTTTTAGGTGAATTTTCTCTGGACCTTAATGTTGGTGTACAACTCTGAGAGCTAAATTTCTACAAAACCCCACAGGAGTGCTTAGAACTAGGTACAGGTGTTTCACAGGAGTAGTGATTTTGGAATCACAAACAGCCGTGGTAGGAATTCTCATCTGAACACTTTTTCCCTCAGGTCGTGACTGTAGCTCTCCGCTGTCCAAGTGGGCGTGTCCTGAGGAGAAGGTTTTTTAAGTCTTGCAGTTCACAGGTACGGAAAAATCATATTTGGAGAAATATTTGTGTTGAATTTGGCAATAGTTTATTCCCATACAGGGAGGATGTGTTGTCTGTTGTCTGCACTACCATCAGGTGAGGATAAATGGGATTTATGTATACTTTACGTGACAGAAATTTGGAGAATCAGGCATGCTGAGCCTCCTTGAATCGTGATTTCTGCATTCAGATTTTTTTCAGTTCTTCCTTTTTTTAATTTGCTTTTTAATTATATTTTCACAGCTCAGTGGTAAGATGCTTTCAAATCTTCAGGAAGCAGCTATTATTAACTCTGTTCTTATTAGCCCTAATCGATTATTAATCTAAGAAGCCCCACTGCTTGTATGTGTTTTCAGATCATTCTCTAAAGCTTGTTTCTTTTTGTTCTAATAGACTTTTTTTTTCTTTTAAAAACAATATTGTGTTCACTAGCAATGATTTGGAAAATATAGAAAACTAGAGTGAAGAACAATTTTGATTTGCCATCTGACACCAAAACCAATTACTAACATGTTGGTGTATTTTTTATTTTAAGTACATTTGAATTTATCATTATACGTGCATTAAAAATCTAAGTAATTATCTAAATAAATTTCTCCTTATTGATGCACTTAACCTTCTATGTCTAGACTGCTATAAACTATAATAGGAAATACTAGTAGGTGAGACTCCATAAAAATTTTAAATTCTATAAAGCTCATCAAGTTAAAAATTTGGCAGCAACAATTTAATAATTATTTAAGAAGTAATGATTATGCAAGCTAGAGGAAAAAAACTTGCCTGGGAAATCCCATGGACAGAGGAGCCTGGGGGGGGTCCATGGGGGTTGCAAGAGTCGGACATGACTTAGCAACCAAACAACAACAATTGAATAAATATTTATAAAGTAATGATGATTATGCTAGCTAAAAAAATTTGAAAACTTAAAAACCAAGTGATAAATATGAAAAGAATGTTTGGTCTCACTTCAAATCATAGAAGTGCATATTAAAATGGATACCATTTTCTACCTATCAAATTGTCAAATATTAAAAAGAAGAGTACCCAGTTTGGGGCAGTGTGTGCAGAAAACAGGGATTCTTATTAAATTACATTCACGTTGTTCATGTAAATGTAATTTAGACTGCTGTTCTTGTGGGATAATTTATCAGTATATATTTAAAAATATATCTTTTGCCCCAGAAATTTCATTTATGAGAATTTATTCTTTGGAAATAATGGCAAATGATTAAAGGTAGTAACATAAGTGCTTATGTGGGCATTGGTTAAACTAAGGCACATTCATATATTGGAAAATTATGGCATTATATGACATAATGCACATTTATTACATGGAATATCAATAGGTACATGGATGGTGGTAGAAGTCAAGGGTTACTTATAATTGATATAAGTATCACTTTGATATAAAGTATAATTATTGATATAAAGTATAATTATTGATATAAGTATATAAGTTGATATAAGTATAATTGATACCAGCATTCCCTGAGAACATTCTGTCATTCAGCTTTCTTCCTAAAGCAACACACCATCCTTCAGCAGGAGTTTTAGTAGAAATTTGGACAATTACAATGGGAATCTTTATGACAGGAAATGCAATACATTCATAGGGATGGCCTGTTATCAAAAGGCAGAGTCTCTGGCCCATGAACAAGTCTGTTTTGACTGTTCCTGGGTGATTTTGATGTGGCCTATTGGCTTTGATTGTAATCTAAATGACGTTTTTCCCAAACGCTAACCTTTTGCTTTTAACCTTTTTAGTGAATAATCTCCCATTCCCTATGATTGGAGGTTTCCTAATTGTTAAATGCTTCTGCTGCCTGTAGGTGTCAGTAGTCCCTAGGCCTTCTTTGAAGCAATGTATCAAGGGTCATTCACATCTCAAAATTCATGGCATGCTGTTTTGCTTTAAACACTGGAAAGTTCCTTTGAAAAATATGAAAGTTCAGTTTCATGACTCCTAGGGGCGTGATTTAACAATGAGAGATCATAAACTATCATGAGGGACACAACCGTGTGCAGTATTTATAACGAAGCTTTTTCTCTTCTAGGTCTTGTATGACTGGATGATGAAGATGGGGTATCGCACCTCCCTGTACAGCCTTTCTACTTCCTTTCCCAGAAGGCCTCTGGAAGTGGAGGGAGGCTGGTCACTGCAGGACATTGGAATAACTGTGGATACTGTACTCAACGTGGAAGAGAAAGAGCAGAGCAGCTAGTTAAGAAATGCCACCTAGCTGTTTTACATGAAATCAGTTACACCATGACCTTCCAGGACAATAGAGGACTCACATTAAAATCATGCCATACGTTGATTGAGCTCAAGGCCGTAAATGTTTCAATGCTGATCTTCATGGAAATGTATGGACATAAAGTATTAGGAAAGGATTTCTCTCCACATATAATAATTTTGGGAGTGTGCCATATTACAACATGCCAAATGAGGATGAGATAGAAATGTATACAGTAAGGTGCTCATTAATTTGTATTTCCCCCAGCTGACGTCATTTATCAGTTTCTTCTTTCAGTGTGCCTTGCCATAGTGAACGTTTCACCATTCAAACTCTTTAAGGTCTTCTAAATAGGAATGTTTAGTCTGCTGTATTTCTAGAAATTAAACTTTGAAAATGTTTCAAAGCTCTTTTAAGAGTTCAAAGTTCTTTTTGATAGTAAACATTGTACTCATGTTTATTTAACTAATGTTTGCAATTTATTTTATTTTGCCTTGCACTGAATTGCAACATTTACAACATTCCAGGTGGATCAGTGTTTTAAAGATAAAACAATGAAAACAAAGTGAAGGTGAGTTTTACAAATATATCTGGGCACTTCATTTCCCTGCTTATACTTCTATAATGGTGTATTCACACTGTAACAACAGGTTCAAACTCCAAGGATGGTATAAAGGCTGTCTATTCCAGCCACTCCCTTTCCCATGCTATCACTCTTTTAATAGTTTTTTTTTGTTTGTTTGATTGGCTGTGCCCCAAGGCATGTGTGAGATCTTAGTTTCCCAGTCAGAGGTCAAACCCATGCTCCCTGCATTGGAAGTCTTAACCACTGGACCACCAGAGAAGTCCCTGCATACTATCTTAAGGGGTCAGTTTAACTTGGCTGCTCTGTGTATCGCCCTTTATTTAAGCTCCTTTCATTCCTCTTCTGTAGAATTTATTACACTGCATTATAGCTATGTTTTCCCAAATACGTAATTCCTTAAAAACAAGGATTACATCCTTTCCCTTCAGAAGTACCCAGTGTCTAGCAGTGCTTAATACACATGTTTGAAAATAATAAACTGTCCCAACCTTTAACTTCTTTTTCCCTGGAATATTCCACACTGGAAAAAAAAAAAAAAGAACAATGTTTTCTGATTGTAAATTAATTATAAAAGCATCTGGAAACAAAGTTACAAAAACAAAAGTAAAATCACACATAATCTCAATACCCAGAAATAAGTATGACTGATGTTGCGATTCTGTAGATCCTGCCAGATTTTTCTCTACTTACATGCCATAGATTAAAAAACAAGACCTCAGATTTTTAGACCTTTTGGAAAAAATGATTCTTGTAAAACCTACCAAGTAATGATGCTGCTTAGGAAATGTGGGAGCAGGCTCCATGGTGGTCCCCAGTGATCCCTGCCCCCTGGCCATCATACCATAGTGTGGTTTCCTACATTGTACCAGGGTGGTCTGTGTGGTCAATAAAATTCAACAGAGTGGTGTGTGTCACTCTGAGATTAGGTTATGAAAGACTGACTTCTGTCACGAGTTGTCTCTGGTCACTCAAATGGAGAAAGACGTCATCCTGCGGGTGGCATCATGGAGAGGCCTGTGTAGCAAGGAAGTGAAGCCAACAGCAAGGAGAAGGAGCTTGTGCAGTTATGTGGGAATTGGAAAATGCAGCTAACAAATTAAGGAATCTAGCTAAATCTATTTCTAACCAGAGTATTGAAAACATCAGCCTGTTTCTTCTTCCTGCTTATAGTAAACTGTGAGAAGAAAGAGAAGTTCAAGAAAGGACTTAAAAAGGAACCAGGGTTCACTGGTTTGGAAGATCCCAAATAATACCAAACGAAATGGCTTCAGAGCAAAGTTAAATCAAAGACACTCTCAGGAACTGTGAAGTGTTAGTCGCTCAGTCTGTCTGACTCTTTGCGACCCCATGGACTGCAGCCCACCAGGCTCTACTGTCCATGTGATTTCCCAGGTAAGAATACTGGATGGGTTCAGTTCAGTTGCTCAGTCCTGTCTGACTCTTTGCAACCCCATGAACCGCAGCACGCCAGGCCTCCCTGTCCATCACCAACTCCCAGAGTCCACCCAAACCCGTGTCCATTGAGTTGGTGATGTCATCCAACCATCTCATCCTCTGTCATCCCCTTCTCCTCCTGCCCTCAATCTTTCCCAGCATCAGGGTCTTTTCAAATGAGTCAGCTCTTCATCAGGTGGCCAAAGTATTGCAGTTTCAACTTTAGCATAAGTCCCTCCAATGAACACCCAGGACTGATCTCCTTTAGGATGGACTGGTTGGATCTCCTTGCAGTCCAAGGGACTCCCAAGAATCTTCTCCAGCACCACAGTTCAAAAGCATCAATTCTTCGGCGCTCAGCGTTCTTTATAGTCCAACTCTCACATCCATACGTGACTGCTGGAAAAACCATAGCCCTGACTAGATGGACCTTTGTTGGCAAAGTAACGTCTCTGCTTTTTAATAGGCTGTCTAGGTTGGTCATAACTTTCCTTCCAAGGAGCAAGCATCTTTTAATTTCATGGCTGCAATCACCATCTGCAGTGATTTTTGAGCCCAGAAAAATAAAGTCAGCCGCTGTGTCCACTGTTTCCCCGTCTATTTGCCATGAAGTGATGGGACCAGATGCTATGATTTTAGTTTTCTAAATGTTGAGCTTTAAGTCAACTTTTTCACTCTCCTCTTTCACTTTCATCAAGAGGCTCTTTAGTTCCTCTTCACTTTCTGCCATAAGGGTGGTGTCATCTGCATATCTGAGGTTACTGACATTTCTCCCAGTAATCCTGATTCCTGCTTGTGCTTCCTCCAGCCTAGCGTTTCTCATGATGTATTCTGCATATAAGTTAAATAAGCAGGGTGACAATATACGGCCTTGACATACTCCTTTTCCTATTTGGAACCAGTCTGTTGTTCCATGTCCAGTTCTAACTGTTGCTTCCTGACCTGCATACAGATTTCTCAAGAGGCAGGTCAGGTGGTCTGGCACTCCCATCTCTTGAAGAATTTACCACAGTTTATTGTGATCTACACAGTCAAAGGCTTTGGCATAGTCAATAAAGCAGAAATAGATGTTTTTCTGGAACTCTCTTGATTTTTTGATGATCCAGCAGATGTTGGCAATTTGATCCTCTGCCTTTTCTAAAACCAGCTTGAACATCTGGAAGTTCATGGTTCACGTATTGCTGAAGCCTGACTTGGAGAATTTTAAGCATTACTTTGCTAGCATGTGAGATGACTACAATTGTGCGGTAGTTCGAGCATTCTTTGGCACTGCCTTTCTTTGGGACTGTAATGAAAACTGACCTTTTCCAGTCCTGCTGAGTTTTCCAAATTTGCTGGCATATTGAGTGCAGCACTTTCACAGCGTCATCTTTCAGGATTTGAGATAGCTCAACTGGATTCCATCACCTCCACTAGCTTTGTTCATAGTGATTCTTCCTAAGGCCCACTTGACATCACATTCCAGGATGTCTGGCCTGAGGTGAGTGATCACACCATCGTGATTATCTTGGTCATAAAGATCTTTTTTGTACAGTTCTTCTGAGTTCTCCTGCCACCTCTTCTTAATATCTTCTGCTTCTGTTAGGTCCACACCATTTCTGTCCATTATTGAACCCATCTCTGCATGAAATGTTCCCTTGGTATCTCTAATTTTCTTGAAGAGGTCTCTAGTCTTTCCCATTCTATTGTTTTTCTCTATTTCTTTGCATTGATCGCCGAGGAAGGCTTTCTTATCTCTCCTTGCTATTCTTTGGAACTCTGCATTCAAATGGGTATATCTTTCCTTTTTTCCTTTGCTTTTCACTTCCCTTCTTTTCACAGCTATTTGTAAGGCCTCCTCAGACAGCCATTTTGCTTTTTTGCATTTCTTTTTCTTGGGGATGGTCTTGATTCCTGTCTCCTGTGCAATGTCACGAACCTCCGTCCATATTTCATCAGGCACTCTAGCTATCAGATCTAGTCCCTTAAATCTATTTCTCACTTCCACTGTATAGTCATTTGATTTAGGTCATACCTGGATGGGTTGCCATTCCCTTATCCAGGGGATCTTCCGGACCCAAGGATCCAACCCGTCTCCTGTACTACAAGCAGATTCTTTACTGTCTCAGCCATCATGAAAGCTAACACTGTCATGAAAGCACAAGATTACAACTGTAAATTCATTTGTTGAGATGTGAAAAAAGATAAAAAATGATGCCTCAGAATAAGACTCAAAGAAGAGTCAAAGTCTTAAAAATATATCAGCAGGAACCTGGTCAACTTGGACCAAAAGAGACAGAGAAGTGAAAATACAGGGAGGCCTTTGGACCCCGAAGATTCTCCTGGTGGGAAGCCAGCTGAGAAAATGGCTCCCCCATAAACCTTTCATGTAAAAGGATGACTCAGAAGGTGGCCCAAGTCAAGAGCCATTTGAGAGTCATTTCCTGGCAGGAAGACTGAATTCTAGTCAAGGAATTTCTAACACTTGTCCAGCTGGATTTCAGAACTGCTCACAGACCAGTAACTTCCGTATGCCATTCAATTTCTGTCTTTCTGAGCAGGAATCACCCTGTCTGATAAGCGTGTGTACTGGGCACTGGGAGGGGGATACCACTGCTATTCACAGGCCTACAGAACAGGAGGAACTGTGCTTAAGTGCTGCATACACCCTCATAGCTCCAACTGCACCTGGACCTGTTTTAGATAAGATTCTGGACGCTGAGCTGATGCTGGAATGGGTGGGGACTTTTATATCCCTTGGGAGGGGGCAGGCTGTGGGATCCAGCCTCCCAGGTGGTCCCGGTGGTCCCTCTGTCCTGGTATTCACACTTCTGCACTGTTTCTGCCCACAATGTACCAGGGTGGATCACAGGCCCAACAGGATGAACTAGAAGTAATGCTGTGTCCCTTCTTACCTTAGATGACGAAGGACAGCTGCTTTTCTCCCTAGCTTTGTCTCATCAGTTACTCTGATGGAATCATACTGTTTGCAGTCTGGTAGAGATGGCCATGGGTCAGGCTACGGGAGCGTCTCGCCAACAGCTCTGTAAGTGAGCTTGGGGAGAATCCTCCAGCTTCCGTTTTATCCAGAGACTGCAGGCCTGGCTCGGAGAAGGCAATGGCAAGCCACTCCAGTACTCTTACCTAGAAAATCCCATGGATGGAGGAGCCTGGTGGGCTGCAGTCCTTGGTGTCGCTAAGGGTTGGACACGACTGAGCGACTTTACTTTCACTTTTCACACATTGGAGAAGGAAATGGCAACCCACTCCAGTGTTCTTGCCTGGAGAATCCCAGGGACGGGGGAGCCTGGTGGGCTTTCATCTATGGGGTCACACAGAGTCGGACACAACTGAAGTGACTTAGCAGCAGCAGCAGCAGCAGGCCTGGCTGACACCTTGACTGCAGCCTAATCAGAGACCCTGAGTCAGAACCACCCAGCTAAGGTGCTCTGGGATTCCAGACCCACGGAAATGGTGCGAGAGAGAATACACATTGTTTTAAGCTATACTGTTTTGGGGAAACTTGTTATGTGGCAATAACTAACTAGTACAAGTAATAGTCAGGGCATTGTCCCCAGCAATATAAAGACCTTCGTCCTTAGGAATGACTTTTTACTTTTCTGGATTCTTTGGTTCCTCTAGCTGTTTATACCTCTTAATCAGGATCCCTTTCAAAGACTCAGAAAGCTTCCATTATTCTTTGAAATAGATTCAAATGCAAAGAAAAATGCAAAAGAAAAAAAATCCAAACATTTCCATACTTACCTGTTCTAATCACAGGTTCTATTTTCAGTTGTCCATCCACATTCATTTCCAAGGATACTGGCTGCAGAAAAGAATTATTACCATTTAAAAAAGATCTGTTTGTTTTTTTTAAAGCTAAAATTCCAGACATTAACAAATGGGTCCTAAAATTTGTGGAATAAATATTCCTCCAACCCTCTAATGCCTGATTTTTAACATAAAAACGTTAAGGCCATTTCTTTGCCTGGCAATACATTTGTTTTTAACACAAAGAAAAAGCACTATGAGCTGCGTGTACAGCTTAAGTGCTAAAAATAGATGGTTAATTGTTTCCTTGGTGATAAAAGCTAATTCTTCTTCTTAATTTAGGGAAACTGCAGATGCTTTAAATCTTCAGATTCTTGGTTAATAATACCATTCCCTTATACTGTAGTCTTCTTGCAATGAGTTAGAAAAATTAGAAACATATGATTAAGGACTTATTTTTTTCTAGATGTGATGATGTTATCATGGTTAGGTGAGAAAAAAGGAAAGACTTTAAAGATACATACTACAATATGATAGGAATTATGGTCAAAATCTGCTTCAAAATAATCAGAGGGGGCAGTAGGTAGGGATATAGATGAATAAATATTAAATTTAAGTAAAAGATAAGTTGAGGCACCTTACACTCTTATTTCTACTTTTGTTTAATTTTCCATGATAAAATGTTTAAAGATATCACCAGCTTAAGACAAAAAAAGAAGCAGACTTGTAACTTGTCAAGTGATTTCTAAGGTAGGGAGGTGGGGTGGAGAGCCAGGGTTGGGAGAGGGAAGACGCGCCTTAATCAGATAATTGTTCTGTTGGCTGAAATTTTGAGATCCTGAAAAGGGCAAGTTTTGAACCATACAGCAGTTTTGGACTTCCACTTAGGATGTGAAAAAAATTCCCTTAGAACCCTACAAAAAATGATTTTCCTACCCTAACAAACGACTTGATGAAAGACACAAATGGCAACGTTTTTGAGCCCTCAGAGGCTGCAAGGCAACCACAGAAACTGAACTCTAAAGATAATCCACTGGGAAGAGAGACAGGACAGACTGTTTTCCATTTCACATGGATGGGACAAAAGGTAGCTGTTCCAGACGTCGATAAGAAAAACTCAGCAAAGATTCTAGCATCTGTAAAGGCTACCACATCACTTTGGAACAGGACTGACTACTTCATCTGTAGGTCTTAGTGCAAAAGGGAAATACGAGAACTTTTGCTCAAAAATAAAGAATTCAGGATGGTGATGGCACAGCCTGAAAGCAGCTGCAAGGAGCTTCAAAGTGTGGGCTGTTTGTGATGCACAGATCATGTGCCTTGAAGCCGGTCCTCAGACTGGAGGACTGAGGAGGTGATTGGTGGCGGTGGAAGATTGAGGAGGTGATTGGTTCCTGTGGAGGACTGAGGAGGTGATTGGTTCCTGTGGGGGACTGAGGAGGTGATTGGTTCCTGTGGGAGGAGGTGATTGGTTCCTGTGGGGGACTGAGGAGGTGATTGGTTCCTGAGAGGGACTGAGGAGGTGATTGGTTCCTGTGGGGGACTGAGGAGGTGATTGGTGGCTGTGGAGGACCGAGGAGGTGATTGGTTCCTGTGGGAGGAGGTGATTGGTTCCTGTGGGGGACTGAGGAGGTGATTGGTTCCTGTGAAGGACTGAGGCGGTGATTGGTTCCTGTGGGGGACTGAGGAGGTGATTGGTTCCTGTGGGGGACTGAGGAGGTGATTGGTTCCTGTGGGAGGAGGTGATTGGTTCCTGTGGGGGACTGAGGAGGTGATTGGTTCCTGAGAGGGACTGAGGAGGTGATTGGTTCCTGTGGGGGACTGAGGAGGTGATTGGTGGCTGTGGAGGACCGAGGAGGTGATTGGTTCCTGTGGGAGGAGGTGATTGGTTCCTGTGGGGGACTGAAAGGACTAAGGCGGTGATTGGTTCCTGTGGGGGACTGAGGAGGTGATTGGTTCCTGTGGGGGAATGAGGAGGTGATTGGTTCCTGTGGAGGACTGAAGAGGGATTGGTTCCTGTGGAGGACTGAAGAGGGATTGGTTCCTGTGGGGGACTGAGGAGGTGATTGGTTCCTGTGGAGGACTGAGGAGGTGACAGGTGGCTGTGGAGGATAAAGTTCAAAGTCCCACTAGCTTCCTGGACTCCCTTTCCTTTGCAGAGCCCAAGTCATGTAGTGCTGGGGGTGGTAGTTTCTGGAGAAGCAGCAGAAGTAAAATCCACCTGCCTCTCCTAGAAGGCAGGCAAAGACTTGTTGCCTCAGGGGGAGGGTAGAAGCCAGAAGTCTCTGCTCCTGGTGGTGGGGCAGGTACAGATACCAGGTGACTGCTCTCCTGGAGGGAGGGGGGTGTGGAAAACAACCACCCCAGACCACCGCAGTTACAAGGCCGCATTTGGAGCCACAGGTAGGAGGAGCAGGAATGCCAGGAACACCTCACCCCTGAAGCCAGAGTGCGAAGGGCCTGCCTGAGATTTGAGGCTAAATTGGGACAAAACACATCTCTCCTGGTCCTACCATGAGCTTAGCACCAGAGTCACAAGCAACAGCTGTGGGCAACCGGGGAAGGCGTCAGAGCCTGGAGAAAGACTCTCTGATGCATGTATGGGGGACAGTGGCAAGCTGTGGGGGACACAGGGACCCCAGAAAACCTGACACCCAGTGCCTACCCTGAGCACAAGGGGACAGCAGCCTGCCCACCTTTAATGGAATTTGAGGTCTATGGGCCCTGAGACTATGAGTAATAGAAGTCTATACCTAGTGAAAATATCTTTCAAAAAATGAATCATGAAGGAGTTCCCTGGTGGTCCAGCAGTTAGGGCTCGGTGCTTTCACTGCGGAGGGCCCAGGTTCAATCCCGGGTTAGGGAACTAAGATCCCACAAGCCGCAGGGCACGGCCACACAAAAAAAATAAATAAAAGAATCATGGGATACTTTCTAAGACATACAAAAGCTGAAGGAATTGCTCACCAGCAGACTTGCACTACAAGTAAAACTTTAGGGTAGAAGAATAACTATTTCCAAAGGGAAATACGAACTTAAACAAAGATATAAGAAGTTCCAGAAATAGTCTACATTTAAACAAGCAAATACATATATAAGTCTTAAACATTATTATTTATATCTGTTTAAACTTGTCTAAACAAAAGTAGTATTATATATGATTTTTAATATGTGCAAAAGCAACATGTATGGCATTAGTACAAAGTGTGGGTGGGGATAAACAAATATTATAAGGTTCTAACTCTGTATGTGGCAGATAATACTATTTGAAGACATTATTTGAAGTTAAAAGCATACCACAAATCCTAAAACTACCAGTTAGAGTAACAAAATTCAGTTCAGTTCAGTTCAGTTCAGTCGCTCAGTCGTGTCCGACTCTCCGCGACCCCATGAATCACAGCACGCCAGGCCTCCCTGTCCATCACCAACTCCCGGAGTTCACTCAAACTCATGTCCACAGAGTCGGTGATGCCATCCAGCCATCTCATTCTCTGTCGTCCCCTTCTCCTCCCGCCCCCAACCTTTCCCAGCATCAGAGTCTTTTCCAGTGAGTCAACTCGTTGCATGAGGTGGCCAAAGTATTGCAGTTTCAGCTTCATCATCAGTCCCTCCAATGAACATCCAGGATTGATCTCCTTTAGAATGGACTGGTTGGATCTCCTTGCAGTATAAGGGACTCTCAAGAGTCTTCTCCAACACCACAGTTCAAAAGCATCGATTCTTTGGCGATCAGCTTTCTTCACAGTCCAACTCTCACATCCATACATGACCACGGGAAAAACCATTGCCTATAAGCTAATAAATCACTAAAATGATAAATGGAATAAAAATATTCCATTAATCCAGAAGAATTAAGAAAAAAAGAATGTATGAGACAAATAGAAAACAAATAGCAAGATGACAGACATAAACCTAACTGTACTGATAATCACAATTAAATATAAATACTCTCAATAGTCCCAGTTAAAGACAGAGTGTTAAACTGGATTAAAAAAATTAGTGCCCAACTGTATGCTGCCTAAAAGAAACAGGATGGGGCAAGAACTGATGCAAAAACCTTGGAGGTGGTTCTCAGAGCCTCAGTTTTCTTATCTGTATAATGGGAATATTTAGAGTTATGAGGATTAACTGAGTTATTATGTATAAAGACCATAGAACAGGTCCTCAGACATAATAAATTTTCTATAAGTGTTAACTATAATAACAATAACAGTAATTATTTTTTCAAAGTGGAGAACTGTTGGAAGGCTGTCAGGAAAAGAGATATTATAAATCAGAAAGTAGCATTTTTTTAAAGGTCATTCTAGCTGCAGATTGGAACAAGGAACAAACAGACTTGGGGGTTTAATAAGGAGACTTTTGCAAGGGGTCCTTTGAGAGCTATGAGACAGTTAAACTAAGGAGGCAGAGGGGACTTGGAAAGATTTTGTGAATTAGGCAGTGGAAACTACCAATCTTGATGTTTGAGGTGGTGGTGGAGGCTGTGGGAGGTGGCAAGGGGCCTCTCCAAACGGTGGCCCTGGCAGCAGGAGATGGTGGTGATGTGCTTCACTGGGTCAGGGGAGCCTGGAGGAGCATAAGGTCGGGGAGGTGCTGAACCCAGTCCTGGACGTGCTCAGACTCAGGGACTGTGGGGCATCCCGGCTGAGGGGCTGCAGAAGCAGTCTGGAGTTCAGAGGACAAATTGTGGCTGGAGACAGAAGAGTGAAACTGTTGGCAAATAAATGAAAATTGGACCACAATCAGCCAGTCTGGAAAAGGTGGGAGGAAGGAGATAGCTAGATGATTTTTAAAGTTTCTCCTGGTTTCCACATGTGTAGGATTCCAAGTGTTGAGGTTGTTGAGGGACAAAAAGATACACAAAGAAACAATGTTAGGTGGCAAGACTTATACACCAAATAGTATAGTATGATGCTGAGACTTGAAGCGGGTATGTGCCATCTCCATGGACTGGAAGACTCTGTGTGAAAGCATCTATTCTCCCCCAGTGATAGATACTGCAGTCCTGGTCAAAATCCTAGCAGGTGTTTTTTTTCTTCTGCATGTATGACAATAAAAGCTGATTCTAAAAAAAATTTTTTTGATTGTTGTAAAATATTTATAACAGAATTTACCTTTTTGGCCATTTTAAAGTGTACAATTCAGTGGCATTAAGTACATTTACCATGGAGTGCCACCATCTATTTCCAGAAATTTTTCATCATTCCAAACACATCAGGCATTAAAAAGTATCTCCCCATTCCCTTCTTCCCCAGTCCCTGGGGATCTCTATTCTATTTTCTGTATCTATGAATTTGCCAATTCCAGGTACCTCATATAAGTGGAATTAAAACGATGTTTGCTTTTTTGTGCCTGGTTTGTTGCACTTAGCATGTCTTTTAGGGTCATCTGTGTTGTAGTATGTATCAGAATCTGCCCTTTTAATGGTTGAATAGTATTCCAGTATACACCATATTTTCTTTTTTTTGCCAACTGATGGACATTTGGGTTATTTCCGCTTTTTGGCTATTGTGAATAATGCTACTAAGAACTTTGGTGCATCATGTATTCTTTGTAAGATTTAAATGAGTCTTTAATAGTAACAGTAGGTTGCATTTTTTTCTTTTCCATTACGGCTTATTACAGAATATTGAATATACAATAGGACCTGTTTATCCATTAGTAAAGTCATGCTCAAAATTCTCCAAGCCAGGCTTCAGCAGTATGTAAACCGTGAACTCCCAGATGTTCAAGCAGGTTTTAGAAAAGGCAGAGGCACCAGAGATCAAATTGCCAACATCCGCTGGATCATGGAGAAAGCAAGAGAGTTTCAGAAAAACATCTATTTCTGCTTCATTGACTATGCCAAAGCCTTTGACTGTGTCGATCACAATAAACTGTGGAACATTCTGAAAGAGATGGGAATCCCAGACCACCTGACCTGCCTCTTGAGAAACCTGTATGCAGGTCAGGAAGCAACAGTTAGAACTGGACATGGAACAACAGACCGGTTCCAAATAGGAAAAGGTGTACGTCAAGGTTGTATATTGTCACCTTGCTTATTTAACTTATATGCAGAGTACATCATGAGGAACACTGGGCTGGAAGCAGCACAAGCTGGAATCAAGATTGCTGGGAGAAATATCAATAACCTCAGATATGCAGATGACACCACCCTTATGGCAGAAAGTGAAGAGGAACTCAAAACCCTCTTGATGAAAGTGAAAGAGGAGAGTGAAAAAGTTGGCTTGAAGCTCAACATTCAGAAAACAAAGATCATGGCATCTGGTCCCATCACTTCATGGGAAATAGATGGAAAAACAGTGGAAACAGTGTCAGGCTTTATTTTTTTGGGCTCCAAAATCACTGCAGATGCTGATTGCAGCCATGAAATTAAAAGATGCTTGCTCCTTGGAAGGAAAGTTATGACCAACCTTGATAGTATATTAAAAAGCAGAGACATTACTTTGCCAACCAAGGTCCATCTAGTCAAGGCAATGGTTTTTCCCGTGGTCATGTATGGATGTGAGAGTTGGACTGTGAAGAAAGTTGATCGCCGAAGAATTGATGCTTTTGAACTGTGGTGTTGGAGAAGACTCTTGAGAGTCCCTTATACTGCAAGGAGATCCAACCAGTCCATTCTAAAGGAGATCAATCCTGGATGTTCATTGGAGGGACTGATGCTAAAGCTGAAACTGCAATACTTTGGCCACCTCATGCGACGAGTTGACTCACTGGAAAAGACTCTGACGCTGGGAAAGGTTGGGGGCGGGAGGAGAAGGGGACGACGGAGAATGAGATGGCGGGATGGCATCACCGACTCTGTGGACATGAGTTTGAGTGAACTCCGGGAGTTGGTGATGGACAGGGAGGCCTGGCGTGCTGTGGTTCATGGGGTCACGGAGAGTCGGACACGACTGAGCGACTGAACTGAACTGAACTGATCCATTCTATATATAATCGTTTGCATCTGCTAGTCTCAAACTTCCGGAGAAGGCAATGGCAAGCCACTCCAGTACTCTTGCCTAGAAAATCACATGGACAGAGGAGCCTGGTGTGCTGCAGTCCATGGGGTCACTACTAGTCGGACACGACTGTGACTTCACTTTCACTTTTTACTTTCATACATTGGAGAAGGAAATGGCAACCCACTCCAGTGTTCTTGCCTGGAGAATCCCAGGGACGGGGGAGCCTGGTGGGCTGCCGTCTATGGGGTCGCACAGAGTCGGACACGACTGAAGTGACTTAGCAGCAGCAGCAGTCTCAAACTTCCAGTCCACCTCTCCCCGACCCCACCCCACCCCATTTCCCTTGGCAGCCACAGGTCTGTTCTTTATGTCCGTGTAGACTCATTTATTCTTGAGTCAGTTTCTTAAGGTCAAAATATCCTAGACATCTGCTCATTACTCCTGTTTTCAAATTTATCGTTGTTCAGTCGCTCAGTCGTGTCTGACTCTGGCCGCATGAACTGCAGCACGCCAGGCTTCTTTGTCCATCACTATCGCCATGCTGCCTCAAATTCATGTCCATTGAGTCAGTGATGCCAACCAACCAAGTTATTGGCAAGTATTATTCATACTACCATCTAAAAGTTTTAGTCATTTCTTTTTGAAAATTCATGGTTTTTTGGTGCTCCCTGAATGCTTTCCTTCATTTTATCTTTTGAAGAACTGACTTTCATTCTGTTGACATTTTTGAGTCTTTTGATATTTGCTCTTAATTAAAATTTTTTTTAATCTTCTAAATTTTATGGAATAGTAAACAGTATGAAAAGACAAAATGATAGGATACTGAATGAGGAATTCCCCAGGTCGGTAGGTGCCCAGTATGCTACTGGAGATCAGTGGAGAAATAACTCCAGAAAGAATGAAGGGATGGAGCCAAAGCAAAACCAATACCCAGTTGTGGAGGTGACTGGTGATAGAAGCAAGGTCTGATGCTGTAAAGAGCAATATTGCTTAGGAACCTGGAATGTTAGGTCCATGAATCAAAGCAAATTGAAAGTGGTCAAACAGGAGATGGCAGGAGTGAACGTAGACATTCTAGGAATCAGTGAACTAAAATAGACTGGAATGGGTGAATTTAACTCAGATGACCATTATATCTACTACTGTGGGCAGGAATCCCTTAGAAGAAATGGAGTAGCCATCATGGTCAACAAAAGAGTCTGCAATGCAGTACTTGGATGCAATCTCAAAAACGACAGAATGATCTCTGTTCATTTCCAAGGCAAACCATTCAATATTACAGTAATCCAAGTCTATGCCCCAACCAGTAATGCTGAAGAAGCCAAAGTTGAGCGGTTCTATAAAGACCTACAAGACCGTTTAGAACTAACACCCAAAAACTATGTCTTTTTCATTATAGGGGACTGGAATGCAAAAGTAGGAAGTCAAGAAACACCTGGAGTAACGGGGAAATTTGGCCTTGGAGCACGGAATGAAGCAGGGCAAAGCTAATAGAGTTTTGCCAGGAGAATGCACTGGTCATAGCAAACACCCTCTTCCAACAACACAAGAGAAGACTCTACACATGGACATCACCAGATGGTAAACACCGAAATCAGATTGATTATATTCTTTGCAGCCAAAGATGGAGAAGCTCTATACAGTTAGCATAAACAAGACCAGGAGCTGACTGTGGCTCAGATCATGAACTCCTTATTGCCAAATTCAGACTGAAATTGAAGAAAGTAGGGAAAACCACTAGACCATTCAGATATGACCTAAATCAAATCCCTTATGATTATACAGTGGAAGTGAGAAATAGATTTAAGGGACTAGATCTGATAGATAGAGTGCCTGATGAACTCTGGAGGGAGGTTTGTGACATTGTACAGGAGACAGGGACCAAGACCATCCCCATGGAAAAGAAATGCAAAAAAGCAAAGTGGCTGTCTAAGGAGGCCTTACAAATAGCTGTGAAAAGAAGAGAAGTGAAAAGCAAAGGAGAAAAGGAAAGATATAAGCATCTGAATGCAGAGTTCCAAAGAATAGCAAGGAGAGATAAGAAAGCCTTCCTCAGCGATCAATACAAAGAAACAACAGAATAGGAAAGAAAAGAGATCTCTTCAAGAAAATTAGAGATACCAAGGGAACATTTCATGCAAAGATGGGCTCGATAAAGGACAGAAATGGTATGGACCTAACAGAAGCAGAAGATATTAAGAAGTGGCAAGAATACACAGAAGAACTGTACAAAAAAGATCTTCACAACCAAGATAATCACGATGGTGTGATCACTCACCTAGAGCCAGGCATCCTGGAATGTGAAGTGAAGTGGGCCTTAGAAGCATCACTATGAACAAAGCTAGTGGAAGGTGATGGAATTCCAGTGGAGCTATTTCAAATCCTGAAAGATGATGCTGTGAAAGTGCTGCACTCAATATGCCAGCAAATTTGGAAAACTCAGCAGTGGCCACAGGACTGGAAAAGGTCAGTCTTCATTCCAATCCCAAAGAAAGGCAATGCCAAAGAATGCTCAAACTACCGCACAACTGCACTCATCTCACACGCTAGTAAAGTCATGCTCAAAATTCTCCAAGCCAGGCTTCAGCAATATGTGAACCATGAACTTCGAGATGTTCAAGCTGGTCTTAGAAAAGGCAGAGGAACCAGAGATCAAATTGCCAATATCCGCTGGATCATCAAAAAAGCAAAAAAGTTCCAGGAAAACCTATTTCTGCTTCATTGACTATGCCAAAGCCTTTGACTGTGTGGATCACAATAAACTGTAGAAAATTCTGAAGGAGATGGGAATACCAGACCACCCGACCTGCCTCTTGAGAAACCTGTATGCAGGTCAGGAAGCAACAGTTAGAACTGGACATGGAACAACAGACTGGTTCCAAATAGGAAAAGGAGTACGTCAAGGTTGTATATTGTCACCCTGCTTATTTAACTTACATGCAGAGTACATCATGAGAAACGCTGGGCTGGAAGCAGCACAAGCTGGAATCAAGATTGCTGGGAGAAATACCAGTAACCTCAGATATGCAGATTACACCACCCTTATGGCAGAAAGTGAAGAGGAACTCAAAAGCCTCTTGATGAAAGTGAAAGAGGAGAGTGAAAAGGTTGGCTTGAAGCTCAACATTCAGAAAACTAAGATCATGGCATCTGGTCCCATCACTTCAGATGGGGAAACAGTGGAAACAGTGGGTGACTTTATTTTTTTGGGCTCCAGAATCACTGCAGATGCTGATTGCAGCCATGAAATTAAAAGATGCTTACTCCTTGGAAGGAAAGTTATGACCAACCCAGACAGCATATTAAAAAGCAGAGACATTACTTTGCCAACCAAGGTCTGTCTAGTCAAGGCTATGGTTTTTCCCGTGGTCATGTATGGATGTGAGAGTTGGACTGTGAAGAAAGCTGATCGCCGATGAATTGATGCTTTTGAACTGTGGTGTTGGAGAAGACTCTTGAGAGTCCCTTGGACTGCAAGGACATCCAACCAGTCCATTCTAGAGGAGATCAATCCTGGGTGTTCATTGGAAGGACTGATGCTAAAGCTGAAACTCCAATACTTTGGCCACCTCATGCGACGAGCTGAGTCACTGGAAAAGACTCTGATGCTGGGAAAGGTTGGGGGCGGGAGGAGAAGGGGACGACAGAGAATGAGATGGCAGGATGGCATCACCGACTCTGTGGACATGAGTTTGAGTGAACTCTGGGAGTTGGTGATGGACAGGGAGGCCTGGTGTGCTGTGATTCACGGGGTCGCAAAGAGTTGGACACGACTGAGTGACTGAACTGAAACACAGCTCAATTAATTTTTAGCTGTTCCTCTATTCCGTTCCGTTCCGTTGCTCAGTCGTGTCCGACTCTTTGCGATCCCGTGGACTATAGCCTACCAGGCTTCTCCGTCCATTAATTATAAATTTCCTGTACAGCCTGGTTTGGTTACATTGCACAAGTTTTATTTCTATGAACAAATTCATTGAGGTATATTTTACATATGGAATTTTCCCATTTCAAGGGTAAAGATTTTTCGTAAATTTACCAAAAGGAACAATTATGACCATGAGCCAGTTTTAGAACATTTTCTTCATTCCAACAGGTACCTTTGTGACCATTTACAGTTAATTCCCATTCCCACTGGCTAGGCAACCACTAATCTACCTCTGTCTTCTACGTTTGCCTTTGTTAGGCATCTCCTAGAAAGGAAATCCATGTACTGTCTCACGTCTGGCTTCTTTCATCAGCATGTTTTGAAGTTCATCCATGTTGTATGTTTCAGTTGATTTTTTTATAAGTGGTGGTTTACCACTCTGTAACATTTTTGTCTACCCCACTGAGCAGTTAAGGGACATTTAGAATGTTTCCGGTGTGCATGTTTTGGTGTGAACATGTATTTTCTCTTGGGAAGATATGAATGAATGGAATTGTTGGGGGCATAGTTAATTTACGTTTATGAAGTTGTCAAGTTCTCCAAAGTGGCTGTACCTTTTAAAATTAACTGATAGCAATGTATGAGGGCTCGTTTCTCCACATTCTCACCAATATTTGTTATTCGTGAATAAATAAGAAATCATACTTTTTCTGATGAGTGTGAAGTGAAATCTCAATTGTGCTTTTAGTTTGCATTTCCCTAATGACTAATGATGTTGATCTTTTTACCTACTTACTAGCTATTTGTTAGTTATTTGTGTATCTTCTTTAGTGAAATGTCTATTCACATCCTCTGCCCAGTTAGACAACCCTCTAACTGGGTTGTCTTACTGAGTGGTAAGATTTCTTTTAAAATCCGAGTACAAGTCCCTTATTAGATATGTGATACAATCTTCTAATTTCTTTTAATTCTGTCCTTTGAAGCACAAAAGTTTTGAATTCTAATGAGGCCATTTCTCAACTTAAAAATTTTATGTACCATTCTGGTATTACCTATAAAATCTTGGCCTAACCCATTCTCAAAGGAGTTCTGTGTTTTCTTCTTAAAGTTTGTTTGATCCATTGTTACTGAATTTTTGTGTATGATAGGTTAAGTACCTCAGTTCACCCTTTTCCACGTGGACATCTCTTTCCAATACCATCTGTTGAACAATTCTTCCCTTAATCAATGGCCTCGCTACTTTTGTTGACTATAAATAGGATTTATTTCTGGACTCTCAATTCTGTTCATTGATCTATATGTTCATCCTTCCCCTAAACTACACTGTCTTGAAAACTGTAAATTCTGACATAGGGAGGACAATGGACTCTTTGTTCTTGTTTCTCAAAATTGTTTGGCTGTTCTAGATATTTCATCCAGACTTTCTTGGCAGTCCATGGGCAAGACTCCATGCTTCCAATGTAGGGGACGTGGGTTCAGTCCCTGGTTGGGGCACTATCGACCACATGTGCTGCAAAGTGAGGTTAAAAAAAAAAATTAGGTATTTTATTTACATAATTTTATATGTATTTTCATAACCAGTTTTTCTAAATTCTATTTTATGGAATTTTAAATTTCCTTTAATTCATCTTTGACCCTTATTTTTTAATTTCACTATTAACCTCTAAATTAACTGCACTATAGTCAGAGAATTTGGTGTCATGTATCAGTTCTTTGAAAGTTTCTGAGACTTGCCTTATGGCCTAATTGCCAATTTTTATAAATGTCCCATATAAATTTGACAAGACTGTGAATTCTCTATTGGGATACAGAAATGTATATATGTTTATTCTATCAATTTTATTCAAATGTTTTCAAATCTCCCACAATTTGTATTTTACTGTATAATGACAGAGAAGTTGAAATCTGCCACTGTAACGCAAACGTGTCAGTCTCTCTCTGCATTTCTAAGGTTGTTTTTAACATATTTGAGGCTATTTTGATATGTGCATAGAAGTTTATATTATGTGTTAACTCCATTTGTATTGATCTTATATTCTTAAAATTGTCTCCAGTTCTAATATGTATATAGCTACTCCAGATTTCCCTTGTTTAGCATCTTTTCTTGGTCTAATCTATCTTTAATTTCAACCTATCCAAATCATTTGTTATTGGTATGTGTCTTGTAATCAGTTATATAGCTGGATTTTCTAAAAAAATATATATATATATATATCAAACTTGACCCTTTGTCTTTCAACTAGAAAATATAGTTCATTTACATTGATTATAATTTTGAGATGTTTATACCTATTTTTCGGAGAAAGCAACAGCAAGCCACTCCAGTAGTATTGCCTAGAAAATCCCATGGATGGAGGAGCCTGGTAGGCAGCAGTCTGTAGGGTCGCTAAGGGTCGGACACGACTGAGCGACTTCACTTTCACTTTTCACTTTCACACATTGGAGAAGGACATGGCAACCCACTCCAGTGTTCTTGCCTGGAGAATCCCAGGGACGGGGGAGCCTGGTGGGCTTCCGTCTATGGGGTCACACAGTCGGACACGACTGAAGTGACTTAGCAGCAGCAGCAGCATACCTATTTTTACCATGTCATTTTCTTATATAAAGATGAAAAAATTCAAGTTTTTTTTCCCCCTTTCTTCCTCCCTCACACCACATAATGACTCTCTATTTTCCTTTCTAATACTTGGGATTTATACTATACACTTATTAAAGAATCCTACCAGTTGTACTAAAGTTGATCTGGAGATTATTCTCATTTCTAGATTAAAAGGTAAAGATATAACATATCTTGGTTTTTAAAAGAGTCTACCCGGCCATATGTTATCCTACAGTTTTACATATAATCCATAGTTTAAAATGTGAATACAGGGGGACTTCCCTGGTGGTCCAGTGGTTAGGACTTTGCCTTCCAATGCAGGGGCTGCAGGTTCACTTGGGAGCTAAAATCCTACATAGCTTACAGCCAAAAAACCAAAACATAAAACAGAAACAATACTGTCAGTTCAGTTCAGTTCAGTCGCTCAGTCGTGTCCGACTCTTTGCGACCCCATGAATCACAGTCCGCCAGGCCTCCCTATCCATCACCAACTTCTAGAGTTCACCCAAACTCATGTCCATTGAGTCGGTGATGCCATCCAGCCATCTCATTCTCTGTCGTCCCCGTCTCCTCCCATCCCCAATCCTTCCTAGCATCAGACTGTTTTCCAGTGAGTCAACTCGTCGCATGAGGTGGCCAAAGCACTGGAGTTTCAGCTTTAGCATCAAATCTGCATAATACAAATTACCTAATGAGATGATGTTTACAAATAATAATCTTTTATGGCCTGAAAGTTATCAGGTACTATCAAAATTTTTTTCTTCTGAAAATAAGTTCTATACAAAGAACACCACATTTAAAGTACCTCAACACAACTATTTATTACAGGTTAGAGATCTATGAAATTTCAAGCAAGTAAAATGTTCATTTAAAGTGTATCACAGTAACTCAATATGTTTTTGTTTAAAACAGAAAGTTTATTTGCTCAGTACACCAAGTAGAATGCAAGCACTATCATGACAAATATACAGAAATATGCAGATCAACATAAAACAGTAATTTAAAGAAGGGAAATCTCTCTTTAAATGTTATGACAACGTACTCCCAAGAATCCTTTTGTCAGTTAATTATACATTTCAATAAAATAAATGGTAATGAATTAAGTGGAAGTTAGCTTGTGAATTTTTCTTAAAAATAAAAATCCAACCCTATTAATCCATGCCAGTTAAACACTCTTAACTAAAATTTCCCAGTAAGTGCAAGAGATGGAGTTAGTTACCTTTTTTGCTTTAACAGTCCCAAGGAAAATGGTTACTACAAATACAGCAGGCAAACTGTTAAGACCGACTGATCTAGAACATAGTGTTGAACTAATTTCAGTTTCAAATTGTGCTGAATGCTCATCATTAGTACGGCACATTTTGGTCCATGATGTGGTTTAATGCCAAGACAGATCCCAATTTGTTACAGAAACACATAGATTACTGTTGCTTTTTTTGTCGTTTTGTTTCTAAATATATATATGTGTATATATATATATTTTAAAAAGCCAGATATACTTCCACATACAAAGGCAGGTTTTCCCAAGAGGGATTTACAGGAAGTAGTCTGGGGTGCGCCGGGTCACATGAGGTTCTCCTCGACGAGGTGCTGGGTCAAACTGAAGGCTATAAATGGCAAAAAAAAAAAAGGAGAGAAAGCAACTGGTTACAGGTTTTAACTTTGCAGGCAAACAAATCAATTAAGAACAAGACATTGAGGCAGAAAAAGCAGTACTCGTCTCCCACCTTTTCTGTGTTATGACCCTCGGTAAGTCACTGCAGGTGTTCTCTTCCATAGAACCAGCTCACTGAGCTACAGTGAAGATTTAAGCTAACAAGCTGTCTCGCTCATGTCTGACATAAAAGATCTGTAATATTATCATCAGTTGAATGGAAGCAACGAGAGCAGACATACTTGTTTTAGATTTTAAGGGAAAAGCATTCAGTCTTTCACTATTAAGAATGATGAAATTAGCTGTGGGGTTTTTGGAGATGACCTTTATCAGGATGGGAAAGTTCCCTTCTTTGACTAGGTGAGTACTGCTGACCCTTGAATGAGGTGGGGGTTGGGGTCCCGACCCTTTGCAGTTGAAAATCCGAGTATAACTTATAGTCAAGCCCTCTGTACATGTGGTTCCTACCTGTGGTTCCAAGGATCCTGTAATACTAGTGTTAGAGTTCTAAAACAGGAAACCACATATAAGTGGATATAAGTGGACTCATGCAGTTCAAATCTGTGTCGTTCAGGGGTCAACTGTATTTTTATTGTGAAAGGGTGCTCGATTGTGACAAATGGCTTTTCCTGGCCTTACTGAGACGATCATGTGGTTTCTGTCCTTTATTAATATGGTTTATTATAAGAACTGATCTTCCTATTTTGAACCATCTTCACATTCCTAGGATAAACCCCACTTGGTCAGTGTATAATCCTTTATATACTGCTGGACTTGGTTACTATTTTTTGCACATTTTTTACATCTATATACGCATAAAGACTACAGTCTGCAGTTTTCTTACAATGTCTCTGATTTTGGTATCAGGGAAATATCTTTAAAGAATGGGTGGGGAAGTAATCCTTCCTCTTCTGTTTTTTTGTAGGTGTTTGTACAGGCTTGGTGCTAATTCCCTTTTAATCATCTGGTCAATTCACAAGTGAAGCCAGCTGGGCTTGGGCTTTTCTTAGTAGGAAGTCCTAAAATTATTCAATTTCTTCACTTGCTTCAGGTTTACTGAAGTTTTCTATTTCTGAGTCAGTCCTGGCAGTTTTTCTTTTTGTCCTTCTAGGAATTCATCCATTTTATCCTAGTCACCTAATTTGCCCTCATACAGTTATTCCTTGTATTCCCTTACAATTCTTTTTATTTCAGTAAGGCTTGTGCGGATTTTGCTAATGTTGGGTCGTCACTCTTTTTTTTTTTTCCTTGGCCAATCTACTTAAGGCTTTTCAATTCTATCAATAAGAAACAACGTTTGGTTTCATTGGTTTTCACTATTTTTCTATTTCATCTTATTTCCAATGCTAACTTTATTTCCTTCTATATGCTTGCACTAACTTTAACTTGCTCTTCTTTTTCTAGGTCCGTAAGATGTAAAGATAGGTTATGGAGGCTGGATTCGGAGATGAGGGTACCAGCACGAGTGAGTTCTGGTGACAGCCCTCTTCTGGGTTACAGACTGTCAACTTCTAATTCTACCTGATTTCTAATATAGGGATTTACAACCATCAACTTCTCTGAAAACACTGCTTTCACTGGGATATCCCGTAAGTTTTGGTACACTGTGTTTTCATTTTCACTCATCTCATTTTCTTTTTGACTACCTCAAAGGTTATTTAGGAGTGTCTTAATTTCTACCTATTTATACATTTTCCTAGTTTTTCGTTTGTTATTGATTTCTACTTTCATCCAATCATGTTTGGAGAATATACTTTGTATGATTCCGTTCTTCTTAAATTTACTGAGGCTTGGCTTATAGCCAAGCACATGGTCAGTACTGGACAATGCTCCAGGTGCGTTTGAGAAGACTGTTCTGCTGTTGCTGGGTGGAGAGTTCTGTAGATGTGAGCGGAAATGTTTCTCAAGTCCTCTACTTTCCTGCTGGTCTTCTGTGTAGTTCTGTTATTGCCAAGTGCCATAATGAAGCCTCCAGCTATTGTTGCTAAATTGTCTGTTTCTCAGTTCTGTTTGTTTTTGCTCCACGTATTTCAGGCCTCCACTGTTAAGTGCATATCTCTGTGATATATTTTCCTAATAGTCAGACTCCTGATCACTGTGAAATATACTTCTTCATGTCTAGTAACAATTTTTGTTTTGAAATCTATTTGGTCTGATATTAGTATATCCAGTTCAGCACTTCTGTAGTTCCTATTTGCATAGCATATCTTTTCTCATCACGCTTCGTTTAACCTATTCACGTTTTTGAATCTAAATTACATTTTCCATAGGCATTATAAAGCTGGCTACTGAAAAACAGAAACACCAACTTGGTAATTTCTGCCCTCGGATAGCACGGTGTTGATGAATCATTCAGCGCTACTGGTATCAACTGGATTTATCTGGCAGTTTCTTTTTTTAAATTATGCCTTTTGTTTCTTGGTTCCTGCTCTCACTGCGTTCTTTGTAGTAAAATATTATTTTCTAACATACTATTTAAATTCCTTAATAACTGTACATTTATTTTTATTAGCAGTTGTTCTAGAACCTAGAGCATACAACTTGCAAAATTCTACTTCAGATTTGTAAATTCTAGTGAATTAAGAGGTGTTCTCTCCTAGATAGCATATAGCTCCTTTCCATTTCCACTTCCTTTTTTTGCTACTGATGTTATACAGAGTATATATGTTACAAACCCCTAAATTATATTTAATACTATATAATTACTATACCATATAATTACTATTTTACATACTCTTACAACCTTAAGCTGAGAGAGGAGAGTATATATTTATAGATTTTCTTAAATATCTTCCTCATTTTTTCCTCATATACTTCCTTTAATTCAAATTTACCACCTGGTGGCCCTTACTTTAGTACAGCTTTGTTCCCACCCACCTCGTCTGTGCTGTTACTGTCAAATCTACATTTCTGTATATTTAATTTCTTGTAAGTTCAACTATACTACAAATACATCCATACTGTGTCATGCGACTGATTTTTAAATTCATTAAGAAGGTGCAATTACTATTTTCTGTGTGTAGCAGACTTACTGTCTGGTGTTCCTTGCTTTCAGCCTGAAGTGCCGAAAGTATATCTTGTATGACAGGTCTCCTAGCGCTGAATTCTCTCCATTTTTGTTTATCTGAGTATGCCCTTTTGCATTCATTTTGAAGTTGTGCTGATATGACCTGGATTTTTTTATTTTTAGCACTTTAAGAATGTTTCATTGCCTTTCTGAGGCGATGTCAGCTGATTACTCTATTGAGGTTCTCTTTTGTAAGTCATTTTTCTCTGTCACCAGGATTTCTTCTTTTAGACTCTCAGCATTTGACCGTGATGTGTCTGACTCCTCCTGTGTCCATACAGCCTAGTAATTGTTCAGCCTTCTTTTCTCCCAGAGTTGACTGTGATGATCTCAGGAAAGCTTTTCTTCTCTTTTCCTGGTTTTATCTGTTAAAGTTCTCCTTGCTTTCCTCTTTTGCTTATTGCTACTAATATTCTGGGAGCTATAAGAGCCTTCTTCATTGGTCTCCACCATATTACCCACTGTCTTCAACACAATACCTAGGCTTGCAATTCTTGACCCTCTGTTCTAAGTAAGGTCAGTCCCCTCAGGCAAAGGTGAGGAACTTTTTTCTGAATCTTTCTGAACAGAACTGTTATATCACTTTAAGAGATGCAGGCAGGTATGAAGGCCCACTTCTTAGCGGCGTCCACTATTCTAGAGCAGGTGCTGGCAGGGACCAGGGATACAGCACTCTCTACTCCTACCATGCACGACTGGAATAAAGCCTCCGCCCAGGACCAGGCAGGGCCTGACTGACTGCACCCACAGGGAGTATTAACAGAACTGGACTGGGGAGGCTGAGACATGCTGGCATCTGCCTGTGTGCGGGGAGAAGCCCAGTCTTCTTGACCACACCTATGGAGTAGCTTCTGTACCAGGCATCTGGAAACGGGGGAGAGAACACTGTGACTCAAATTCCACAGACTCTGCTGTTATGCTGAGTCAGCAGATCTAGAATCAGTGTTTCTACATTTGCTGTATACATTTAGGACAAATCTCAAAAATGTGAAATAACAGTTTAATGTAACATTCTGCAGTCCAATGGTGGTTTCTGTTGGGGAGAGGGTTTGCTATGTTTCTTAGTCCACTAATCCAAAACCAGAAATCTTCTACCTCTAATTTTCATAATCTACTTTATAGTTCTTCTAAAAGTGATTCCATACAATTAAAATTTAAAGGTACTTACAAGGAATATTTCAAAGTGTCATCTAATTCCATGATAGCAGCCTGGTTCCCACAACGATAACAGTAATTGGGTGCACTGAAAATGGTAACCACGTTCCGATCGTGACACCAATTGTATCCCTGCAACATTAAAAACAAAAACAAACCCATCAAAATCAGCATTTCACCATAAAATTGTAATGCTGACAGAGGTAACCTTTGAAAACGCGATGGTTGCAAGTATTCTGTGTGTCACCTTGTGTGACTTGTGTGTCACAAGTATTATGTGGTGTCCATCTTTTATATTAGACATCTGCACTGAGGCTCACCTGTGGATACAGGGTACTGTTACTTAGGGCTCAGTACCTTTTTCTGCTTAGTCTATGTTTGAGATCAGGGCTAGGATGTGTATTCAGATTTCTCCCACAGTGACAGAAGAGGTCTCAATTCCTCCTCATAAATTATGTCAACTTTTGCTTTATGAATTTTGACTCTATTACTAGGTAAATTAAAATTTAAAATTATTCCCTCCCGTAGGACCAGATCAGTTTTCATCAGTGAAGACTTCAAGAATCTAAAGCCTTGTTCATCTTATTAGCTATACTTTGGATAATTACCTAATTGATATACTAATACACCATTTTCCATCCTTCTACTTCTGGTCTGTGGTATCATTATGTTTTAGATAAAAGATGAATTTTGATTATGTATCCAATCTGAAGGTCTCAGTATTTTAGGGAAGTACAAATTTTCATCCATTCACATTCCTTATGCTGACTGATAAAATTAGGTTTATCTTCACCACATGAATTCATGTTCTTTATTTACCATGCTGTTACCCTACCTGCCTCTATTAGATTAGTGAAGTTTTCTCTAACATCCTGAAGCCACTCCCTACTGGTTTGGAAGGAGTATATTTATAGTCCTTTAGTGTTTAAAAAAATAGTAACATCATGGTAGAGAAATCTGGCAGGCACCACCTTAGCTAAGTGATCCAAGTTAACGCCAGCAGCAGTGGGATGGATCTCATGACCTGCTATGATGTGCCGAGAAGGACGCAAGCATCATATCATACTGTGACATGCCCGCCAAAAATGCTTGCCTGAATCATAAGGAAACATCAGCTAAACCACAAATGAAGGCTATTTCTACAAAACAAAATGCCTGTAGTCTTTAAAAATGTCAAGATTATCCAAAACAAAGAAAATCTGAGGAATTATGTCCACATCAAAGGGGACTGAATACAGTGTGAGCCTGGATTAGACTATACACGCACAAATACAGTTAAAGTTTGCTATAAAAAATTTAGCTATAAAAGGACATTGGTGAGATAATAAAAATTTGAATAAAGTATTTAGTACTTTCTCAATGAAAATTTCCAGACTGTGATAACTATACCATAGTTATTTAGGAGAAAGTCCTTATTCTTACAAAATACACATGGAAATTTGGATGTAAAGGAGCATTTCACCTGCAACTGACATTGGAACACTTCAAAAAAAAGTCAGGGGAAAGGGGAACAGGAAAGGAGAGACAGAATGATGAAACAAACATTAAAGTATACTCAAGGAATCTGAGTGTAGGATACAAAGGAATTTTTTTGTTACTATTTTTGCAACTTTTCTCTAAGTCTTAAGGTGAGTTACAATTTTGCTCTGGTCAACAATATTTTCCTTACTTGCTAAACCAGCCAAGATTTTCCTCCTTTCCTTTAGGTAATGGGGAGGGATGTTTCTGACATTCTAAATCATGAAGCCTTACTATCAAAACACTTACTGGAAGCAGAGATCATCATCCTATAGGAGAAGGACATACCTCCATTACAAGTTGGTGAGCGCGAGAAACCAGTGTGAGACCATTTGCATGATTAAACGTTTCAGAAATATCTTGTCCAAATGTGTAGCCGGCACCACGTGGTGAAATACCCCACCCACCGCGATCATCTGGATCTGACCACAGCAGATCACACATTGGGCCCTGGCAGAGAAAACGGAGTACATAACAGACATTATCAGCACTCGTATGCGACTAATCTAGGGTTACCACAATGTGCTTCTATTTCTTTCTTTTTTCATTAAAACTAAGTTTAAGTTTACCTCATGTGGAACTTCTTGTAAACGATCCAGGGCTCTTATATGATCCAGTGTATCTATGGATGGAGAGAGGCCACCATGGAGGCAGAATATCTGTTTAGGAATTTAAAATGAAAATGAACTTGTTTTATTAAATCTAAATGTCAACCTTAGGTAGCTTTTCTTTTCAAAATGATCTTTCATAATGTTCATAGTGGAAAATTTTATAAAATACAATGAAAAAAACCAAGCAACATTATCAGAGAAAGCAGTTACTATTCATCAACTCTGTATTTGTTGGTATCCATTTCTGCTTTTATTTTGAATTAACCCTTTAAATTTATTTACTGTTTCACTCTTTGAATTAAATGTTTATTTTACATTGTTCTATTTTTCTACAGATAAAATGTCATTTATAAATAAATGCATTTCCCTGCATTGCATTCCTTACTACATCTCAAAGTTTCAGTTTGCACCATATTTCCACTTGGTCATCTGGAAATAATTTTTATCTTATGAGTGTCAGTAGAAGACTGTGAAAGTTTCCAAGGAGGGAGATTTGTCCGATTACTTAGAATCAGACTGTCACTTAACGCATGGTTTATAAATAGATGGATCAATAGATAGAAAGGGAAGCAGGAAGGTGAAGAAGGATGAAAAAAAGGATTTGCTGTTGCACACAAAACTTATCCAACGCCGTGTTCTGAAACTTTAAGGGAAAGACACAGAAAGGCCAGGGAGATGCAGAAAGAATGTCACATAAATCTAGACCCTAAAGTACTAATAAAAAATCTTTTATCCACACCCACATACATACCTGTCCATCTACTAAAGCTGTAAGTGGCAGGTAATCAAAGAGATCTGTAAAATATTTCCAAACATTGGCATTTCCATACTTTCGCAGACATTCGTCATAAAAGCCATATACTTGGGTAATTTGTCGGCTTTCGTGGTTTCCTCTCAGTATTGTAATGCGTTCTGGATAACGCACCTGGAGGGAAAGGAAAAGGAACCCACGATATACCTGGTAGTTACTAGTGTTAGTTAAGCACATTAACCTCTGACCCACGTCATTTAATGGCCAATACATTAAATGTTTATTCTTTTTCAGAATAAAAACCTGTCTTATTCATCCCCAGGTCCCCTCTTGATTACTTTGAAATATTTTTATGGTCATCTTTCTTCATTACTATGTATTCATACTCCCCTCGCTGGAATTCCTTATTTAACCGATAATTGTACCTGATTCTTTGTCTCTAACACTTTTTTCATACTCAAATTATCATGTCTTCCCAGTCTTTTCAGAACACTATGACTTTTTAATGCTCACTGGACACAGACCAGAGATCTGGACTCGAGATACACTCTACAGACTCTTCCTCCTTTTTATTTCCCACAGGAAGAATGTATTTGCCAACAAAACACAAAAACAGGCCCTGAAAAATCTGGGCAAAATTTCAAATGTATTTATAGCTTCCTTTCCATGACAGAACATAGAGATGTACTTTATGGCATAATTTTTAGTTAGGAATGTGTCTGATAAGAAGTATGAAAAAGCATAAGATTCCGTAAACCAAAAAGCTGCAAGTGCATACTTCATATATATTTACTAAGCAACCACTGTGTGTCCAACACTGAGCACAGAGTTCAAAGCTAGATGCCAGTTCCACAGAAATATAATATATGAATTCTGCTGATGGGGGACTAATTTCACTTAAGGAAGTATGAGAAATAAATAAAACAAGGCAATAAACCACTATGTGACATAAACAAGGGATGTGAGGCTAAGTTTCACAATAATCTACAGTAGAAAGAGTAAAGCTAAAGTAGAAGTAGTAGGACTTGAGCCGAGTTTTGGCAGAGGGTTAAGAAATAAGAGAGACTAATCTGTTGAAGAAATCAGATAAGAAAAGATTTGGAGACAGCATGTTTAAACTCTCTGATTTGAGGCAAAAAGTTTATGCCACCAACTCTGAGCAGCAAATTCAGGCTAGACAGTAGAGGATCAGTCAAGGAGCATAAGCTTGATTCTAAAGGTAACACAAAATCACTGCAGAGTTGGGAACCCTGAAGTAAGATGAAAGTTAAGTGAGAGATTTAATCTGGCAGCATATGCAAGGTAGATTTGGAGCGGTCAGGTCTTAGAGACAGAAATGTAGGTTACCACATTACTGTACTAATTAAAGTGACATGATGAAGATATGCATTAAATGACAGTAAAAATAGAAAAGACACAGGAATAACAGATTTCTCAAGGCAAGAATTTTAAAAATACAGTATCAGTTAACCATATATGTGGGATAAGTTGACTAAAAATGATTCCAAGACTTCAGCTATGGATTACTACCTATACCAATAATTTACCAGAAGCAGGCAAGAGGTGTTTAATGCATCATTTTCATATCTTTCTCCCAAAAGATGTAAAATCAACTATTATTTTAAGGGGCTATAAAATGAACGGATCATAAACTAGAACATTATGATATGCAATGCCCACTCTGTCTTTTGCTGATTTAAAGCTTGGGGAAAAAAATGCATTTCATTAGTCATACCTTTAATGCCACAAGAAGAGTTACTGTCTCCACAGAATAATAACCTCTGTCTACATAGTCACCCATGAACAGATAGTTTGTATCTGGTGACTTCCCACCGATTCTGAAGAGTTCCATAAGATCATGGAATTGACCATGCACATCTCCACAGACGGTAACAGGACAACGGACCTCTTGTACATTTGATTCTTTTGTTAAAATTTCCTTAGCCTGTTAAAGAAATGAAATCAACAATTAAAAAAAAGATTCTCTCACAAATCTGAAGGCATCATTTGTCTATTTAACAAAACGTGGAGGAAAAAAATCAACTGAAATGCACATTATAAAATCGTAAAACAACAAGAAGATACCACCTTACACTTTGTAGGATGGCTCAATAAAAAAGAATTGGAAGTGTCTTTGAGGACGTGGAGAGACTGGGAACGTTCACACAGTGTTGGTGGGAATCTGAAACAGTACACCTGCTGTGGACAACAGTCCGGCAGTTCCTCCCAATGTTACACACAGAACTACCACGTGATCCAGCAACTCCATCCCTAGACAGACACTCGAGAAATGAAAACTGCAGCTGACACATGTTCATGGCAGCATTACTCACAATGGACAAAAAATGGAAACCACCTCAAGGTCCATTAACTAATGAATAAATAATGGTATTATTTGTTCAACGGAGTATTATTCAATAATAAAAAAAAAGCAATGACGACTGATTACACGCTATTAACTTTGAAAACATACTAAGTGAAAGACAGTCACAAATGGTCATACTGGATGACTCCACTGATGTGAATGTTCAGAACAGACAGATCTACAAAGACAGAACATCAGGCTGCCTAGGCTGAGGGCTAATAACTAAGGGGTGTGAGACTTCTTTCAGGGGTCATGAAAATACTCTAACAGGGAGGTGATGGATGCACGTATCTGTGAATGTACTAAAAGCCAGTGAACTGAACACTCAAAATCAGTGACTTGTATGCTACAGAAATTTCATCTCAAAGCTGTTTTTTTTTTAAATGAACAATATTATTTATAGGTTACAAATATCAATATTAAAGAAAAAGTCACAATTATTCAAATTCTTTCACAAACTAACACCTTATACCAACTCACAGGACAATTTTCAACTTATTGCAACTATTCTATATTTAATAACTAAAGTTACTGTTCGGAACCCCTAAAGTACAGAATTTACATATAAAGTGACAAATTAAATATATTGACTGAGTTCAAGTTCATGACACCTCACTTATCTAACAACTTTTCCTAATAAGAGTCCAGAATCAGAAAGTAAATGAAAAAATCCTCTGAAGCAATGAGCAGATATGTTAAAAGTATAAGTACCAACTGAGACACGAGCTCCCTGCTGCCCAGTCAGCCACTGGGATGGGGCAAGGAGGAGGGCAGAGCTGCTACAAAGTGTAATTCCAATGAGCACTGAAGGGACTTTTAGAGATTGTCAAGTATCTCCTATGAGGCTTGACAAATGGCTCAGAAATGTTCAAGTTCACAAGTGAAACAGCATTTTTATCAAGTTTAGCCCGTAAAAATAGCTTCCTAATTTTGTTCAGGAAAAACAAAATCAAACTGCGGAACATTAATCATCAGAGTTCAGGTGGACCTGATGTCTATTTTTTTTTTTTGGCTGTGCCAGCTCTTTGTGGTGCACAGGCTGAGTTACCCCAGGGCAGGCGGGATCTTGGTTCTGCAACCAGGGATCAAACCCACCTCCCCTGCATTGGAAAGTGGTCAATCACTGGACCACCAAGGAAGTCCCTGGACCTGATGTCTTCTATTATTATTACTGGGAGAAAAACCTCAACATTCAGCTGATGGTTCCAAATATAAACAGGAAATCTCCTTCATATACAAACACTATCTTCAGTACCTTCTTATTTAAAATATGGAAATAAAAAACACTAAAATGTAAATATTATCCAATTCAACTGTTCTTTTAAGGACATATGGTTATCTTAACCCAGCACAGGTTTTATAAAACTATGAAGATGCGTCAAGAGACATGATTCACAGTGTGTGTTTGCTTTACAATAACAGCAATATTTCCTGAGCTTTTATCTACATAGTAGTGAAGTACTTCATCAGGCCAGACAAATTTTTATCTTTATGGTACAGATCCCTGATGCTTCTAAATGATTTATAACTCACACCCTTTATTGTAAAGTGCTCTTATTTTGCGATCACTCTGGCGTCCCTTCAAGCAAAGGGTGTGTTGGCCTGGCAGAAGTCAAGTATACAGTTCACCTGATAGCTGGAATTCTCAATGTACAAACCTCTGTGTGTCAGGGGTCCCCCAAAGCGCCCCAGATTTGCTAGTGATTCATAAAAGACAATCCACAGAACTCAGCACACAGGTGTACTCACGGCTATGACTTACGACAGTAAAAACAGACACAGCACAATCAGCAAAAGGAAAAGGCGCAGAGGCACAGCCCTGAGCAAACCAAGGGCACAGGTCCTCTCCCGGCAGAGCTGCACAGAACGCACCTGAAGCCTGTGTGCAACCTGCCAGTTACAGGGAAGCTCTTCAGCCTCGGTGCCCAGACAGGGAGCTGGTCCCTCTGTCTATGATGTACCAAAGTAAATCACACTGTTTGCATGAACAGTTTAGGCACAGTGAGCCATTCTCAACAGGGAATGGTGGGAAGCCTCCCCAAATCCAAGTTTCCAGACACTAAAGGCAACCTTGACCCCCAGCCTTTAAACAGACAGTGGTCTCCGGGCTGCTATGCCAACTCTTTTCTGTACACTGTGTAACTCTGCACGTAATTCTCATGAGTGTTTCTTTAATGTGACTTAGTACTCAAGTTTAATTATGTCTATGACTCTGATAGGGGCTTCCCTGGTGGATCAGCGGTAAAGAATCCTCCTGCCAATGCAGGAGACACAGGAGACTCAGATTCTATCCCTGTGTGGGGAAGATCCACTGGAGGAGGAAATGACAACCTGCTTCAGTATCCTTGCCTGGGAAATCCCATGGACAGAGGAGCCCAGCAAGCTACAGTCCATGAGGGCGCAAAGAGTTGGACATGACTGAACATGCATGAAGACTGATAATTCGGTTCAGTTCAGTCACTCAGTCATGTCCAACTTTTTGTGACCCCCATGGACTGCGGCATGCCAGGCTTCCCTGTCCCATCACCAACTCCCGGAGCTTACTCAAACTCATATCCATTGAGTCAGTGATGCCATCCAATCATCTCATCCTCTGTCATCCCCTTCTCCTCCCGCCTTCAATCTTTCCCAGCATCAGGGTCTTTTCCAATGAGTCAGCTCTTTGCATCAGGTGGCCAAAATATTGGAGTTTCAGCTTCAACATCAGTCCCTCCAATGAACACCCAGGACCGACCTCCTTTAGGATGGACTGGTTGGATCTCCTTGCAGTCCAAGGGACTCTCAAGAGTCTTCTCCAACACCACAGTTCAAGCATCAATTCTTCTGTGCTCAGCTATCTTTACAGTCCAACTCTCACATCCATACATGACTACTGGAAAAACCACAGCTTTGACTAGACGGACCTTTGTCGGCAAAGTAATGTTTCTGCTTTTTAATAGGCTATCTAGGTTGGTCATAACTTTTCTTCTAAGGAGCAAGCATCTTTTAATTTCATGGCTGCAGTCACCATCTGCAGTGACTTTGGAGCCCCCCAAAATAAAGTCTGTCACTGTTTCCCCATCTATTTGCCATGAAGTGATGGGTGGGACCAGATGCTATGATCTTAGTTTTCTGAATGTTGAGCTTTCAGCTAACTTTTTCACTTTCCTCTTTCATCAAGAGGCTCTTTAGTTCTTCTTCGCTTTCTGCCGTAAGGGTGGTGTCATCTGCGTATCTGAGGTTATTGAGATTTCTCCCGGCAATCTTGATTCCAGCTTGTGCTTCATCCAGTCCAGCATTTCTCATGATGTACTCTGCACATAAGTTAAATAAGCAGGGGGACAATATACAGCCTTGACGTACTGTACTCCTTTCCCTATTTGGAACCAGTCTGTTGTTCCACGTCCAGTTCTTCCCTGTTGCTTCTTGACTTGCAGACAGATTTCTCAGGAGGCAGGGAAGGTGGTCTGGTATTCCCATCTCTTGAAGAAGTTTCCATAGTTTGTTGTGAGCCACATCGTCAAAGGCTTCAGCACAGTCAATAAAGCAGAAATACATGTTTTTCTGGAACTCTCTTGCTTTTTCAATGATCCAACAGATGTTGGCCATTTGATCTCTGGTTCCTCTGCCTTTTCTAAATTCAGCTTGACCATCTGGGAAGTTCACAGTTCATGTACTGTTGAAGCCTGGCTTGTAGAATTTTAAGTATTACTTTGCTAGCGTGTGAGATGACTGCAATTGTGTGGTAGTTTGAACATTCTTTGGCATTGCCTTTAGGATTGGAATGAATACTGACCTTTTCCAGTCCTGTGGCCACTGCTGAGTTTTCCAAATTTGCTGGCCTATTGAGTGCAGCACTTTCACAGCATCATCTTTTAGGATTTGAAATAGCTCAACTGGAATTCCATCACCTCCACTAGCTTTGCTCGCAGTGATGCTTCCTAAGGCCCACTTGACTTCCACTCCAGGATGTCTGGCTCTAGATGAGTAATCACACCATTCATTGTGCTTATCTGGGTTGTGAAGATCTTTTTTGTACAGTTCTTCTGGTGTTCTTGCCACCTCTCATTAATATCTTCTGCATCTGTTAGGTCCCTACCATTTCTGTCCTTTATTGAGCCTATCTTTGCATGAAATGTTTCCTTGGTATGTCTAATTTTCTTGAAGATATCTCTAGTCTTTCCCATTCTATTGTTTTCCTCTATTTCTTTGCATTGATGGCTTTCTTATCTCTCCATGCTATTCCTTGAAACTCTGCATTCAAATGGATATATCTTTCCTTTTCTCCTTTGCCTTTTACTTCTCTTCTTTTCATAGCTATTTGTAAGGCCTCCTCAGGCAACCATTTTGCCTTTTTGCATTTCTTTTTCTTGGGGATGTCTTGATCACTTCATCAGGTATGACCTAAATCAAATCCCTTACAATTATACAGTGGAATTGACAAATTGATTCAAGGGATTAGATATAATAGACAGAGTGCCTGAAGAACTATGGACAGAGGTTCGTGACACTGTACAGGTGACAGTGATCAAGACCATCCCCAAGACTCTGATAAGACCTAGTTAAAACTGTGAAGTGAAGGACTGTGGTGATGGAAAATGCCACTTGGCCCAGATGCATCCAGGCAGACAGCTGTTATTACTGCATGCACTGCTGTATTCCTATCCACTCAAACTTGTTTCCTTTCTCACCCACTTAAAACATTCTTTCTTGTTGCTATCAAGGCAAATCTACGAACAGAACTGAGAAAATAAAAGCTTAGAAATGACATTCACATATAATCCTCCATTTTCACTCTACCCATGTTTTAAGAATACAGACAATGGGAATGTCAAGTCTTCCCAGCCCCTCAACAGGCGACACGCTACTGGCGTCTCTATTTCTGTGCTGCTGCCCATCACTGGAGCCAAAATACCACAAAGCGACTGAACTTGGTTTTGGGATAGCCAGCATACAAATGCTTTTCCCTCTATTTACACATAAATCATCTGCTATTAAAAAGTGATTACCTCCTACTCCTAGGCAAATGCATCTAAAGAAAGCCATAGAACAGAGTGATCTCTGACAAAGATGAGATTAAATGAACTTCTAAACCCTATGAAAGTGAAAGTCCCTCAGGCATGCCTGACTCTTTGCGACCCCAGGAACTATACAGTCCATGGAATTCTCCAGGCCAAAATACTGGAGTGGGTAGCCTTTCCCTTCTTCTGGGGATATTCCCAACTCAGGGATTGAACCCAGGTTTCCTGCATTGTAGGTGGATTCTTTACCAGCTGAGCCACAAGGGAAACCCTCTAAATCCTACAGGGCAAGGTTAATTTAAGTATGGTGGCCTGTCCTCCTGCAGTTACAAGGTTTCTTCCATAAATGAGAATTGACTTTTTTTTAAAAAAAAAAGGGAGGGGGGAACAAACTTTTTCTTTCAGTTCAATGACAGTCAAGTGTCTATATGCCAAGTAATATCTTACTTGGAAACACAAGTAAGAAAAAAAATCATATACTCTGTTAAAATTAAGAAAGAATGAGGCATGCATATGTACACAGAACAAGACTATGTGGTTAAATGTGTGGTTAAAAAGGTTTTAGGGTAACTGTGATCCCATTTTAATAAAAACAGTACACCACAAACATCCTCCCTAGCCCACAAAACACATGCTTTTTGCACAGAGAGAACAAAAGCCTGGAAAACAACTTCAGGTTTGTTTCTGAGGTAGGGCAGTAATGGGCTTCCCTGGTGGCTCAGAGGTTAAAGCATCTGCCTCCAATGCGGGGGACCCGGGTTCGATGCCTGGGTCGGGAAGATCCCCTGAAGAAGGAAATGGTAACCCACTCCAGTATTCTTGCCTGGAGAATCCCATGGATGGAGAAGCCTGGTAGGCTACAGTCCACGGGGTCGCAAAGAGTCGGACACGACTGAGCGACTGAACGGACGGACGGAGGGCAGTAATGGAAGGGGAAGGTGGGTTTAACAGTGGAGCTTGCTGGTTTCCTTCCCTGTATTTTTGAGATGCTTAAATTAAAAAATATATACATGTCTTACTTTTTCAGTGGGCTTCCCTGATGGCTCAGATGTTAAAGAATCCGCCTGCAATGCAGGAGACTGGGTCTGATGCCTGGGTTGGGAAGATCCCCTGGAGGAGAGCATGCAGCTCACTGCAGTATTCTTGCCTGGAGAACCCCCATGGACAGAAGGGCCTGGTGGGCTGCATTCCATGGAGTTGCAAAGAGTTGGACACGACCGGGCGATTAAGCACTTTTTCAATCGGAAAAAATAACTTTTTGAACTTCGAAACAAATTCTAGATAGCAATAACCTAATTATAAAAACAACCACAGTGCTATACTCATATAAGGGAATTTTATTCAGCCACAAAAGAGCATGAAGTGCTGACACATGCTACAACGTGGAGTCTTTAGCCAGACACAGAACATTACGTATCATGTGATGACGCTGATATAAAGTGTCTAGAACAGGCAAATTCATAGAGACAGAAGTCCATCAGTGGCCGCCAGGGGATGGAGAAGGAAAAATGAGGAGTGACGGCACAAGGTTTATTTTCTGGAGTGATGAAAATGTTCTGGAATTATATGGTAGAGATGACTGCAAAACTATGAATATACCAAAACCAGTGAGTTGTACACTTTATCAGGCAAACGTTTATAGTATATGAATTGTATCTCAATTTAAACATACAAGGAAAGCCCAAACCTAAATGTGAAACACTGCTGTGGCTCTGAACTAGCCTTCTTGGAAAGATAACAGGGATATATTTTTTTAAATTTAATTTTTTGGCAGCAGCACACAGCATGCAGGATCCTAGCTCCCTGGGCAGGGACTCAGCTGGTATCCCCTGCAGTGAAAGCGTGGCATCCTAACCACTGCACTGCCAGAAAAGGATGACAGTGATTTTAATGCCATTTTTCTTAGAAAAACTAAGTTCAGGAAATACACACAGTTTATGTAGTCTAAAATGCAGTGACTGTTTTGGAATTAATTTTAGCTTTAATTTATGGCATTTTGATTTCCTTTAATCAAAGAAGGCTTCATCCACCAAGTCCTTCATAGCATTTGTCCTAAAACAAAAAAAATAAGTGAAGGAAAAATCTCTGCAAGATCTTCAAAGTAGAATAAAAAACATATGTTGCAAATAAAACTACTCCATGTGAAAGTAGTTTATAAGTATCTTCTTTTTATCTGTGAACATGATTTGACACATCCTATGGACAACTGAGAAATGATGAACTGATTTTAAAAAAGACTGCTTTCCAGTCGGAAGCAGTAGTTCATGCTAGTCTAGTCTGGTTTAGTTTCTTTACCTGTCTGACAAGAAGGATGGCTTAGATAAGCATGGAAAATGATTTGTTCAGTCAGTAACACTGGGTTTTAACCTCATATTTCACTGTAGTCATGCTATTTTTTGTTATAGTAAGAAAGAAACACGCTGCTGTGTTGATCACTGAATTAAAAAAACGACTTGTCTCTGGCTGTGTCAGGTCCTGGCTGTGGCAGGGGCTCAGCAGCTGCAGTTCGTGGGCTCAGTTTCGCTGTGGCACGTGCAATCTTAGCTCCCTGACCAGGGACTGAAACGGCACCCCTGAACTGGAAGGCAGGTTCTTAATCAATGGACCACCAGGGAAGTCCTCTACATCACTGCATTTTCAATTCTAATCAATGGGACACCAGAGCTGGCACCAATACTTGCTCAGTTCAGTTCAGTTCAGTTCAGTCGCTCAGTCGTGTCCGACTCTCCGCGACCCCATGAATCACAGCACGCCAGGCCTCCCTGTCCATCACCAACTCCCGGAGTTCACTCAAACTCATGTCCACAGAGTCGGTGATGCCATCCAGCCATCTCATTCTCCGTCGTCCCCTTCTCCTCCCGCCCCCAACCTTTCCCAGCATCAGAGTCTTTTCCAGTGAGTCAACTCGTCGCATGAGGTGGCCAAAGTATTGCAGTTTAAGGGAAGTTAAAATAAAAGTAGCAGGCTTTTTGGCTTTTAACACCAATTTTAAGTACAAACTATTAAAGAAAACTATTCGAGAGCTTTCCCCGACTCAGAAAAATCATTTTTACCAGGACCTAATTTTCATTAAGATGGTTTTAGGCATTCATGAATTTACACATGCTATTTCACATCAGTGAAGTAATACCCTACAGAGAATTCTGCTTCTTTCAAGGCTGAGGCCCGGACCCAGGAACATATCCATTACACCAATATAGAAATGACATATTATCTACACAAACCTCAAACTGCTTCTAAGCAGCCACTCTATCAGTTCAGTTCAGTCGCTCAGTCGTGTCCGACTCTGCAACCCCATGAATCACAGCACGCCAGGCCTCCCTGTCTATCACCAACTCCCGGAGTTCAGTCAAACTCATGTCCATCAAGTTGGTGAAGCCATCCATCCATCTCATGCTCTGTCGTCCCCATCTCCTCCCACCCCCAATCCCTCCCAGCATCAGAGTCTTTTCCAGTGAGTCAACTCGTCGCATGAGGTGGCCAAGGTATTGGAGTTTCAGCTGTAGCATCAGTCCTTCCAATGAAGACCCAGGATTGATCTCCTTTACAATGGACTGGTTGGATCTCCTTGCAGTCCAAGGGACTTTCAAGAGTCTTCTCCAGCACCACTGTATAATCATCAGCAAAAAGCTCTGCTCGCACACACATGGGCTACAATTTCCCTCCCTGTTTAGAATATCATCCCCAAGGTTCTACACAAAAGAATAAAGTTTATCAGGTCGAAGAGCCTAAAAATGTCTCCTCCTGAGACTCTACCAAACGTTAAATATAGTTCTAGTCACAGAATGTCCTCAGCTGTGCCAGGCTGGCTCTCCAGGCACCCTATCTTTATAAATCACTGAGCATACCGTGCAAAAACGGCAGAGGCAACCGCTCCGCACTCTGAGAGGGGCAAAACATGCAACTGGCCCCAAAGTTCAACTGCTATATTTTTTAATTAAAAAAAATTTTTTTTTAATTTAATTTTTGGCTGTGCTGAGTCTTCGCTGCTTCACATGGCCTCCCCTTGTTGTGGAGCGTGGGCCCTAGAGCACGCAGGCTTCAGTGGCTGCAGCACGTAGGTTCGGGAGTTGTGGCGAATGGGCTTAGTCGCACCGGGGCGTGCGGGACCCAGATCAGGGACTGACTCTATGTCCCCTGCACTGCAAGGTGGATTCTTAACCACTGGACCACCAGGGAAGGCCCTGGACTGCTAATTTAAGTTCATGTTAAGAGAGTTAAGCATCTTCTTGGAAGAGACGCCGTAACTATTTTATGCAAACGGTTTTTCTCGAGACAGAAACTAACCTCAAAGGCCAGACATACCGTATCATTCATACCCATGTATTTTTTTAAATCAATAGTTATTCTCCAATTGGCATTTGGATGGATTTTATTTTGCCACTACCTCAAAACAGGGCTATTTCCCAGTACCACTCTGGTCTTTAATGTCAGCTGATTTCTTTGTGATTCAGGGAATCTGAGTTAGAACAGAACTTCAATTTTGAGGGAGGAATCACCATCCTATGATATAACTTTCTATAGAATAATATTTCCAATAGACTCTCAAAAACTCATGTTATTAAAAAAACTAAAATCTAGTCACAAAGAACTAACAAAAAGATGATTTTTACAGTTTTAAAACGTTAGGCTTAACTTTTTATTTTCTCTTATATTCTTTCTATATGCCTGCCATTCTTGACCTGGAAGGGGAGAACACATGGTGAGGAACTACTTCCAAAATTACTACTAATCCCAGCAGTTTGTGCTTCAGGTAACAGCAACCTCAAGAAATAACGAAACTGTATTTTTCAGAGTTCTAGAGCCACCAGGTGGAAAACCTCTCTTGAAGTACATTCTCCACAGAGAAGTCATATTGACAAATCTATTTATTTTGCAGCTTCTTATAAAAGAAAATAGGATGACACTTAAAAGAAGGTAGAATAGCTTTTTTTTTTTTTTTTTTAAGCTTTTCTTCATTTAGTATCTACTCCAAATTTCTTGTTAGGATTTCACCCCAGTGGAGTCGTAATACAACTGCCGCAGGAGGTCAGCAAATCAGGAGGTCAGTGATCACCCCAGCCTTAGCGATAAGGAGTAGGAGGGGCAGGGCTGGGCAGTCATCAAGCTGTGGAGCCAGGGTCTGAACGCAGGCTGGCCCCGAGAGAGTTCATTATAAACAAATGCTGCACTCAGCAGGAAAAAGGAGGACAGAGGTAGGGAAGTAAAATGGAACTCTAAGGTTAGATGACAGAAAATCAACACCACAAAGGTTCGCCACAGCTGCTGGAAAGGAGCTCCACACAAGCACTGCTGAGAAGGGCGGGGGGGGGGGGGCCCACGCTCTTCTCCAGCCCTCCACATCCCTATCAAAAGTGGAGGACAAAGATAAATGACAGAGAACTGCCACTTAAAAATTCATGCTTGGTGGAAAAGTACAAATATTCAAAGAAAAAAGTGGGTAAGATATAAGCTTAATATACCTCAAAGAGCCTAAGGGTTGGCAGTCCAATTTATTTAGGAGTTGAAGTCAAAATAATCTCTCTGGACAAATTCAGAAAGCTTGCTCAGGAGATTAAGGATCAAGCATGATCGAGGAAGGGTGCAACATTCTTCTCCCGAAAGACATCTTAAAATTATTAGACAGAGGGAAGACCTGATTTAACTACCAACTTTGCCCACCACGTAAAGTCCATGTCTGCTGTTCACAGTGAGGTTAACTGACTCAGCTAATTTCAGAACTGGGTATTTCACCGGACACTAGAGCCTGAGAGACAGCGATTTAAAACACAAATTTTAAGACGTGAAATTACAGGTTATCACACAAGAAAATTGAATGTAGACAGAATTTGAAGCGGTCTGTAAACAATCGGTCTCAGAAACACAAAAATACCACTAGTTTGGCAGTTCTATTTACAGAAATACATCCTCCTGTATCAATAAATAGTTATTTAGTAGACTCACAGACATAGAAAACAAACTAAGGGTTACCAAATAGGGATGGGAGGGGATAAATTGCAGTTTGGGATTAACATATACACACTGCTGCTGCTGCTGCTGCTAAGTCACTTCAGTCGTGTCCGACTCTGTGTGACCCCATAGACGGAAGCCCACCAGGCTCCCCCGTCCCTGGGATTCTCCAGGCAAGAACACTGGAGTGGGTTGCCATTTCCTTCTCCAATGTGTGGAAGTGGAAAGTGAAAAGTGAAAGTGAAGTCGCTCAGTCGTGTCCGACCCTTAGCGACCCCACGGACTGCAGCCTACCAGGCTCCTCCATCCATGGGATTTTCTAGGCAATAGTACTGGAGTGGCTTGCCATTGCCTTCTCCGATATACACACTACTTTATGTAAAAAAAAAAAAAAGGACCTTCCGTATAGCACAGGGAACTATACCCAATGTCACGTAACAACCTAAAATGAAAAAGAACCTGAAAAAGAATATTATGTGTATAGCTGAATTAAGTTTGCTGGCAACCCACTCCAGTGTTCTTGCCTGGAGAATCCCAGGGACAGGGGAGCCTGGTGGGCTGCCGTCTATGGGGTCGCACAGAGTCGGACACGACTGAAGCGACTTAGCAGCAGCAGAACACTTAAATGTAACACTGTACTTCAAAAATAAAATATGTTAATACATAAAGACCCTAAACAACGTTAAACTTAATTTAAAAAACAAAACAAAACACTATTTTTAAACTTACTATTAACTCTTCCATTTCTAAAATATTTAATTTTAAGGGTACTCTATAAATAATATTAATAAAATATTTTCTTCAATTTCTTTCTGAGGCATCCTGCGTTCCAAACAAAATCAAGAAAGTCTTAGGGATTATGGCTTAAAAATAAATAACAATTCAAAAGCATTAAAGAATAAATAATTTTGTTACTCCTTCACGAGACCTTTTTACATAAAAATAGTATATGCTATAAAAGATGAATGAGAAAAAATGTAAAGTCCAAAATAATTCCAATGGTTAAGAAAAAAATGTTTACAGAATTCAGAAGATTGTCTACGATCACACAATCAAGAGCGACTGAAAACGGTAAACTATCTGCATATTTGATTACTTTTTGGAAATGAAAAAAAACTTACACGTAACAGAAACAGAAATAACCTTCTGAAAAGTGCTACCCTGCAGGAGAAACACACACCCCACTTATTTCGGGTAAGCACTGTTGCCAAACTTACGACTTGCCGTCTTGTTTCTGAAAAATCAAACATTTTTGCTTCCAAAGAGCCTCTCAACGTGAAGACCAGCCACCATCTGTTTCAACTAGAGTCACCTTCTATTTTAAAAAAATCACAGTCTGCCATCACACCCACCTCTCTACAAACAAATGCCTGACGCGTTACCAAGTCTTAGCGATGTCTGAAGGGCCGCGTCACCTGAGAAAAAGCCTCTGTTCATTACCACACGCGTTGATAATTCAAAACAGCCAGGCTCATTCCGGTGCACTTTCCACTACGAGGCTGCAGGGGACTGATCCGCCTGGCGGCTGAAGCTTCGGGACTGCCAGCCCGCCCGGGTTAACGCTGGGGCTGTCAGCAACCCTCACCAGAGCGCCGGTCACCCCAGTCACACTCGGGTGATGAATTCCGGGTGCCGCGGAGCCCCCGCCCGCCCATCCCGGACGCCGCGGGTCTGGATCCGGGCCTAACCTAGGGCTGTGTCCCGAGAGGGCTCCCGGAAAGGCCCGGCCCCGCCCAGGGGCGGACGCGGCTCCGCGGGGCCCGGACCCGGCGCCGGGATGCGGGCGGCCCGGGAGCGGACAGGGCAGGGGCCCCCGCGGCCAGCCGAGGCTCCGCGGCCGCGCCTCACCTTTTCACACAGCGTCCGGACCTGGTTCTCGTTGAGCTGTTTACACTCGTTCAGCTGCTCGACCCACTGGTCCAGGTCCTTGGTGAACGCCTTGTCGTCCATGGCGGCCCCGCCGCCCGCCCCCCGCGCGCCCCCGCTGGGCGCCGCTCCCCTAGCGCCCCGCCGCCGCCGCCGCCAGCCCCCGGGCGGAGGGAGGGAGGCGCCGCGGACCCGGGCCCCGCGCCGCGCCCGGGCCCCTCGGCCGGCTCCGAGCGGCGGCCTCCGGGAGACGCCCGCCCGCCGCGGCCCGCGCGCCCCGAGCGTCGGGGAAGGGCGCGGGGACGTGCGGGGCTTCCGCGCAGCCGCCGCCGGAGGATGGGCGCCCTCCGCCGCTCTCGCCTCCCGGGCTCCCTCTCTCTCGCTCCTTCGCTCCCCGCCCTCCGGCTTTCCGTCACCGCACGGGCATTTCCGCCGGGGAAAAAAGGCGAGCGGGCGGCGCCGCCGGGCCCGGACGCGAGAAACCGTGCAGCGCCCCCGTGTGGCGCGGCGGAGAAACAGGCCGACGGGTGCGCCGCTGCCTCGCTTTTCCCTTTTGTGTCGTACTTCTCCACTTGGGTCCAGACCAGTCTCTCCTCGCTCTTCCTTTACGTCCTTTTCTGTGCGAATTTTGATTCGTCTTTTTTTTTTTTTTTTTTAAGCGCTCTGGAGACTGAATTGGGAAGCTTGTGCTTCTCCTTCACCGCATAGTCTCCCCAGAGTCTAGCACGCTCCCGTAGCAGGCGTTCATTATGTATAAAAGATAGCTACATAAATTCTTCCATATCTTAGCTCTGTCATTAACCAGCTGTAGGGCACCGACATCTCCAATCCTCCCTTTAGGGATCAGAAAAACGAGTCGATTACTCTGCGATTATCGATCAGTTGTCCCTTCCAGATCCAGCATTCTTCACCACATTTATGCAGTGTTTGCTGCTCCTGCTGCTGCTAAGTCACTTCAGTCGTGTCCGACTCTGTGTGACCCCATAGATGGAAGCCCACCAGGCTCCCCCGTCCCTGGGATTCTCCAGGCAAGAACACTGGAGTGGGTTGCCATTTCCTTCACCAATGTGTGAAAGTGAGAAGTGAAAGCGAAGTCGCTCAGTCGTGTCCGACCCTTAGTGACCCCACGGACTGCAGCCTACCAGGCTTCTCCATCCATGGGATTTTCTAGGCAATAGTACTGCAGTGTTTACTGAGTTCTAAGTCAACACCGAGGGCTTCCCTGGTGGCTCAGAGGTTAAAGCGTCTGCCTCCAATGTGGGAGACCCAGGTTCGATCCCTGGGTCGGGAAGTTCCCCTGGGGAAGGAAAGGGTAACCCACTCCAGTATTCTTCCCTGGAGAATCCCATGGACGGAGAAGCCTGGTAGGCTACAGTCCACGGGGTCGCAGATAGGACTGAGCGACGGAATGGAACGGAATGGAAGTCAACACCGAAATCAGATTGATTATATTCTTTGCAGCCAAAGATGGAAAAGCTCTATACAGTTAGCAAAAACAAGACCAGGAGCTGACTGTGGCTCAGATCATGAACTCCTTATTGCCAAATTCAGACTGAAATTGAAGAAAGTAGGGGAAACCACTAGACCATTCAGATATGACCTCAATCAAATCCCTTATGATTATACAGTGGAAGTAAGAAATAGATTTAAGGGACTAGATCTGATAGAGTGCCTGATGAACTCTGGACGGAGGTTCGTGACATTGTACAGAAGACAGGGACCAAGACCATCCCCAAGGAAAAGAAATGCAAAAAAGCAAAATGGCTGTCTGAGGAGGACTTACAAATAGCTGTGAAAAGAAGAGAAGCAAAAAGCAAAGGAGAAAAGGAAAGATATAAGCATCTGAATGCAGAGTTCCAAAGAATAGCAAGGAGAGATAAGAAAGCCTTCGTCAGTGATCAATGCAAAGAAATAGAGGAAAACAACAGAATAGGAAAAACAAGAGAACTCTTCAAGAAACTTAGAGAGTCGAAGGGAACATTTCATGCAAAGATGGGCTCGATAAAGGACAGAAATGGTATGGACCTAACAGAAGCAGAAGATATTAAGAAGAGGTGGCAAGAATACACAGAAGAACTGTACAAAAAAGATCTTCACGACCAAGATAGTCACAATAACGTGATCACTGACCTAGAGCCAGACATCCTGGAATGTGAAGTCAAGTGGGCCTTAGAAAGCATCACTACGAACAAAGCTAGTGGAGGTGATGGAATTCCAGTTGAGCTATTACAAATCTTGAAAGATGATGCTGTGAAAGTGCTGCACTCAATATACCAGCAAATTGGGAAAACTCAGCAGTGGCCACAGGACTGGAAAAGGTCAGTCTTCGTTCCAATCCCAAAGAAAGGCAATGCCAAAGAATGCTCAAACTACCGCACAATTGCACTCATCTCACACGCTAGTAAAGTGATGCTCAAAATTCTCCAAGCCAGGCTTCAGCAATATGTGAACCATGAACTCCCAGATGTTTAAGCAGGTTTTAGAAAAGGCAGAGGCACCAGAGATCAAATTGCCAACATCCGCTGGATCATGGAGAAAGCAAGAGAGTTCCAGAAAAACATCTATTTCTGCTTCATTGACTATGCCAAAGCCTTTGACTGTGTGGATCACAACAAACTGTGGAAAATTCTTCGAGAGATGGGAATACCAGACCACCTGAACTGCTTCTTGAGAAACCTGTATGCAGGTAAGGAAGCAACAGTCAGAACTGGACATGGAACAACAGACTGGTTCCAAATAGGAAAAGGAGTACGTCAAGGTTGTATATTGTCACCTTGTTTATTTAAATTATATGCAGAATACATCATGAGGAACGCTGAGCTGGAAGAAGCACAAGCTGGAATCAAGATTTCTGGGAGAAATATCAATAACCTCAGATATGCAGATGACACTACCCTTATGGCAGAAAGTGAAGAGGAACTCAAAAGCCTCTTGATGAAAGTGAAAGAGGAGAGTGAAAAGGTTGGCTTGAAGCTCAACATTCAGAAAACAAAGATCATGGCATCTGGTCCCATCACTTCATGGGAAATAGATGGGGAGACAGTGGAAACAGTGGGTGACTTTATTTTTTTGGGCTCCAGAATCACTGCAGATGCTGATTGCAGCCATGAAATTAAAAGACGCTTACTCCTTGGAAGGAAAGTTATGACCAACCTTGATAGTGTATTAAAAAGCAGAGACATTACTTTGCCAACAAAGGTCCGTCTAGTCAAGGCTATGGTTTTTCCCCTGGTCATGTATGGATGTGAGAGTTGGACTGAAGAAAGCTGATCGCTGAAGAATTGATGCTTTTGAACTGTGGTGTTGGAGAAGACTCTTGAGAGTCTTGTACTGCAAGGAGATCCAACCAGTCCATTGTAAAGGAGATCAATCCTGGGTGTTCATTGGAAGGACTGATGCTAAAGCTGAAACTCCAATACTTTGGCCACCTCATGCGACGAGTTGACTCACTGGAAAAGACTCTGATGCTGGGACGGGTTGGGGGCAGGAGGAGAAGGGGATGGCAGAGAATGAGATGGCTGGATGGCATCACTGACTCTGTGGACATGAGTTTGAGTGAACTCTGGGAGTTGGTGATGGACAGGGAGGCCTGGCGTGCTGTGATTCATGGGGTCGCAGAGAGTCGGACATGACTGAGCGACTGAACTGAACTGAACTGAACTGAATGATTTATTCACTCAGCAAATGTTCATCGAACAACTGCTAACTGCCAGATACCCTGGAGAGGAGGTGGTCACCAGGCATACTTCCTCTATTAGACAAGTGGCGGCAGGCAGCATCCTTTATCAGAAGGCAAGGGCCCCTTCTTGGCATCGCCAACCTCCTCGCTGTGTCCTTGGACAATGACCAGATTGCCCCCAGCCTCTGAGTCCTCATTTGTCACAAGGGTGCGGAAAGGCCTGCCTTTTCAAGTTGTGAAGATTAAATTCTACAAGAGCTTATCCAATAGTACAGAATGGATACTGTACTGTAATTATTATTATTATTGCCTTATTATCCCTACTCAGTCATTTCAGTTCAGTTGCTCAGTCGTGTCCGACTCTTTGGGACCCCGTGAATTACAGCACGCCAGGCCTCCCTGTCCATCACCAACTCCCGGAGTTCACCCAAACTCATGCCCATCAAGTCAGTGATGCCATCCCGCCATCTCATTCTCTGTCGTCCCCTTCTCCTCCCGCCCCCAATCCTTCCCAGCATCAGAGTCTTTTCCAGCGAGTCAGCTCGTCGCATGAGGTGGCCAAAGTATTGCAGTTTGAGCTTTAGCATCAGTCCTTCCAAGGATTGATCTCCTTTAGAATGGACTGGTTGGATCTCCTTGCAGTCCAAGGGACTCTCAAGAGTTCTCCAGCACCACAGTTCAAAAGCATCAGTTCTTCGGCAATCAGTTTTCTTCACAGTCCAACTCTCACATCCACACATGACCACTGGAAAAACCATAGCCTTGACTAGACGGACCTTTGTTGGCAAAGTAATGTCTCTGCTTTTCAATATGCTATCTAGGTTGGTCATAACTTTCCTTCCAAGGAGTAAGCGTCTTTTAATTTCATGGCTGCAATCAGCATCCACAGTGATTTTGGAGCCCCAAAAGTAAAGTCTGACACTGTTTCCACTGTTTCCCCATCTATTTCCCATGAAGTGATGGGACCAGATGCCATGATCTTAGTTTTCTGAATGTTGAGCTTCAAGCCAACCTTTTCACTCTCCTCTTTCACTTTCAAGAGGCTCTTTAATTCCTCTTCACTTTATAAGGGTGGTGTCATCTGCATATCTGAGGTTATTGATATTTCTCCCAGCAATCTTGATTCCAGCTGGTGCTTCTTCCAGCCCAGCATTTCTCGTGATGTACTCTGCATACAAGTTAAATAAGCAGGGTGACAATATACAACCTTGACATACTCCTTTTCCTATTTGGAACCAGTCTGTTGTTCCATGTCCAGTTCTAACTGTGGCTTCCTGACCTACATACAGGTTTCTCAAGAGGCAGGTCAGGTTGTCTGGTATTCCTATCTCCTTCAGAATTTTCCACAGTTTGTTATGATCCACACAGTCAAAGGCTTTGGCATAGCGAATGAAGCAGAAATAGATGTTTTTCTGGAACTCTCTTGCTTTCTCCATGATCCAGTGGATGTTGGCAATTTGATCTCTGGTGACTCTGCCTTTTCTAAAACCTACTTGAACATCTGGAACTTCACGGTTCACATATTGCTAAAGCCTGGCTAGGCAACAGCTACCGAAAGCTTTTCTCCCCGGGACAAAACCTTGAAGTTGCCTGGAGAAGAGGAAAGAAATTACACGGATTTATTTTTTTGGATGGTGGCAGAGGACACATGTGTGAAAGACTAAGGTCTTTTTGGTAAGCTATAAATACTCCTAGCATCAGAAGTCAGTCATATGGTGGGAAATATGGCTGGAAAGCTCCTGTTCTCAAGTGCCTTGTAAATAGCAGCAAAGCAGTTGAAGGAGAGAACGTGAAAAGACAGCGAAACAGTACTGAACAAACGGGATACCTGCCATGATTCAGGAGATTTGCGGTCTCCGAGGAGGTTCGTCTATAAAGGTTGCAAGGAGGTTGAGTTTCAGCTAAACCTGGCAAGCTCAGAATGAAAATGAGAATAAGAATAGTATTTTTGGAGTTCCTAGAGAGGATGGATTGAGAACCAAAGTATACCTCGAGGAGAAATGGGAAGGACAGATTGTGTTTAGGGAGGGAGGTCCTTGACATACAAGCAAATGTGTTTGAGATTAATGTGAGAGAATGCTCTTAAAGCTGGGAGTAGGGAGCTGTGTTTGTGAGGATGATGCTTCAGAAATGAGTGAAAAAGAAAACTCATAATTTGTTGAAGCTACGTTTGGGGATTTTGTTCCTGACATCTAAACACAAGCCTGAATGATACATTGAGATACTACTGATTTTTAGCATTAACTAAATAAATAGGTAAAAAATTATGATTTTTTTTCATATTTTTTGGACATCTATACTGTGTGTGTGAACTGAGTATTTACTAGCTTTTTCCACATCCTAATTATTGATTTCTAGGCTGTTTGACATACTTGTTTCAATATTTCACGCAATGTGTTACTTGGATTTTATGTTTGTTTGTAAGAGTCTTGCCATTCATAATAAGAGTATTTATTATGCCAGACAGTATTCCAACTTCTTAGGTTGTTACCTCATGTAGTTGTGTCACTACAACCTTATGAAGTAGGTGCTATCATTATAGTTTCAATTAATTAAATGAGGGTACTGAGGTAGAGAAAAATAAGTAAGGGGCCTGAGCCCAAACATTCGGAACTGGGAAATGAAACCAGGTGGCCAGAGCCATGGTCTGTTATGCTTTGCCACCAGTCCTGTCAATAACTTTTAAGGAGATTTAAAATGTCTCCTCTGCCTCAAGATTACATGGGTATCTTTTGTATTTTACATACCTGTATAAATGACATACGGGGCTTCCCTGGTGGCTCAGAGGTTAAAGCGTCTGCCTCCAATGCAGGAGACCCGGGTTTGATCCCTGGGCCGGGAAGATCCCCTGGAGAGGAAAATGGTAACCCACTCCAGTATTCTTGCCTGGAGAATCCCATGGACAGAGAAGCCTGATAGGCTACAGTCCATGGGGTCGCAAAGAGTCGGACACGACTGAGCGACTTCACTTCACTTCACTTCATAAATGACATACAGGGTTTACTCTAAATTTTCTACTAAAATTTCCTTACAATAATTTTTTGGGGGCAACTTTTGAACTGTGGTAAAATATATTTACCATTTTAACCCTTTTTAAGCATATAATTCAATAGCATTAGGAACACTCACAGTGTTGAGCAACTCTCATGACAATCATTTCAAGATTTTTTTCATCATCCCAGACAGAATCTCTGTACTGATTAAACAATCATCTACTATTTCCCCTAACACACACATACTTTTCTATATTATCAGAAGTATTATATAAAATATCTATATTAAATATCAGAAGAGCCCTTACCCTGACAAGTGCTTCTTGGCATTTATTCTGATACTTAAAAAAATATTAATTTATTTTAATTGGAGGCTAATTACTTTACAATATTGTGGTGGTTTTTGCCATACATTGACATGAATCAGCCACGGGTGTACATGTGTCCCCCATCCTGAACCCCCCTCCCACCTCCCTCCCCATCCCATCCCTCTGGGTCATCACAGTGCACCAGCCCTGAGCACCCTGTCTCATGCATCGAGCCTGGACTGGTGATCTATTTTACATATGATAATATACATGCTTCAGTGCTATTCTCTCAAATCATCCCACCCTTGCCTTCTCCCACAGAGTCCAAAAGTCTGTTCTTTACATCTGTGTCTCTTTTGCTGTCTTGCATATAGGGTCATCATTCCATCTTTCTAAATTCCATATATATGCACTAATATACTATATTGGTGTTTTTCTTTCTGACTTACTTCACTCTGTATGATAAGCTCCAGTTTCATCCACCTCATTAGAGCTAATTCAAATGCACTCTTTTTAATAGATGAGTAATATTTCATTGTGTATATGTACCACAGCTTTCTTATCCTTTCGTCTGCTGATGGACATCTAGGTTGGACATCTTCCATGTCCTGGCTATTGTAAACAGTGCTACAATGAAAATTGGGGTACACGTGTATCTTTCAAATCTGGTTTCCTCGGTGTGTATGCCCAGCAGTGGGATTGCTGGGTTGTATGGCAGTTCTATTTCCAGTTTTTTAAGGAATCTCCACACTGTTCTCCATAGTAGCTGGACTAGTTTGCATTCCCAGCAACAGTTTAAGAGGGTTCCCTTTTCTCCACACCCTCTTCAGCATTGTTTGTAGACTTTTGGATGGCAGCCATTCTGACCAGCATGAGATGATACCTCATTGTAGTTTTGATTTGCATTTCTCTGATAATGAGTGATGTTGGGCCTCTTTTCATGTGTTTGTTAGCCATCTGTATGTCTTCTTTGGAGAAATGTCTGTTCAGTTCTTTGGCCCATTTTTTGATTGGGTCACTTATTTTTCTGGAATGAGCTGCATGAGCTGCTTGTATATTTTTGAGATTCTTTGTCAGTTGCTTCATTTGCTATTTTCTCCCATTCTGAAGGCTGTCTTTTCACCTTGTTTATGGTTTCCTTCACTGTGCAAAAGCTTTTAAGTTTAATTAAGTCCCATTTATTTTTGCTTTTATTTCCATTACTCTGGGAGGTGAGTCATAGAGGATCCTGCTGTGATTTATATCAGAGAGTGTTTTGCCTATGTTCTCCTCTAGGAGTTTTATAGTTTCTGGTCTTACATTTAGATCTTTAATCCATTTTGAGTTTATTTTTGTATATGGTGTTAGAAAGTGTTCTAGTTTCATTTTTTCACAAGTGGTTGACCAGTTTTCCCAGCACCACTTGTTAAACAGATTGTCTTTTCTCCACTGTATATTCTTACCTCCTTTGTCAAAGATAAGGTGTCCATAGGTGCATGGATTTATCTTTGGGCTTTCTATTTTGTTCCATTGATCTACAGTTCTGTCTTTGTGCCAGTACCATACTGTCTTAATGACTAGCTTTGTAGTATAGTCTGAAGACAGGTAGGTTGATTCCTCAAGTTCCATTCTTCTTTTTCAAGATTGCTTTGGCTATTCGAGGTTTTTGTATTTCCATACAAATTATTAAATTATTTGTTCTAGTTCTCTGAAAAATACTATTGGTAGCTTGATAGGGATTGCATTGAATCTATAGATAGCTTTGGGTAGTATACTCATTTTCAGTATATTGATTCTTCCGATCCATGAACACAGTATATTTCTCCATCTATTTGTGTCATCTCTCTTTCGTCAGTGTTTTATAGTTTTCTATATATATAGGTCTTTTGTTTCTTTAGGTAGATTTATTCGTATTTTATTCTTTTCGCTGCAATGGTGAATGGAATTGTTTCCTTAATTTCTCTTTGTGTCTTCTCATTGTTAGTGTATAGGAATGCAAGGGATTCCTGAAATCCCTTGCATTCCTATTCTGATACTTTTTGAAAAACTTTCCCTCCTTTGGCCACTTGAAAGGTGGAATCTTAGTTCCCCGACTAGGGGTCCACAGAGTCAACCACTAGACCACCAGGGAAATCCTGTTTGGATACCCTTGAATTATCTGCATTATTGATTGAATTCTAATTTTCATTTTCCCATATAAAATTTCATTTTCTCACAGCTTAACATGTCTGAAATGGAGTCCCACCCTACAACCAACGACATCTTCAGTTCAGTTCAGTTCAGTCGCTCAGTCGGGTCCGACTCCTTGCGACCCCATGAACCACAGCATGCCAGGCCTCACTGTCCATCACCAACTCCCGGAGTTCACTCAAACTCACCTCCATTGAGTCGGTGATGCCATTCAGCCATCTCATTCTCTGTCGTCCCCTTCTCCTCCCACCCCCAACCCTCCCAGCATCAGAGTCTTTTCCAGTGAGTCAACTCATCGCATGAGGTGGCCAAAGTATTGCAGTTTCAGCTTTAGCATCAGTCCTTCCAATGAACACCCAGGACTGATCTCCTTTAGAATGGACTGGTTGGATCTCCTTGCAGTCCAAGGGCCTCTCAAGAGTCTTCTCCAGAACCACAGTTCAAAAGCATCAATTCTTCGGTAATCAGCTTTCTTCACAGTCCAACTCTCACATCCATACATGACCACTGGAAAAACCATAGCCTTGACTAGACGGACCTTAGTTGGCAAAGTAATATCTCTGCTTTTTAATATGCTGTCTAGGTTGGTCATAACTTTCCTTCCAAGGAGTAAGCGTCTTTTAATTTCATGGTTGTGATCGGCATCCGCAGTGATTTTGGAGCCCCCAAAAATAAAGTCTGACACTGTTTCCACCGTTTCCCCATCTATTTCCCATGAAGTGATGGGACCAGATGCCATGATCTTTGTTTTCTGAATGTTGAGCTTCAAGCCAACTTTTTCACTCTCCTCTTTCACTTTCATCAAGAGGCTTTTTAGTTCCTCTTCACTTTCTGCCATAAGGGTAGTGTCATTTGCATATCTGAGGTTATTGATATTTCTCCCGGCAATCTTGGTTCCAGCTTGTGCTTCTTCCAGCCCAGCGTTCCTCATGATGTACTCTGCATAGAAGTTAAATAAGCAGGGTGACAATATACAAACTTGATGTACTCCTTTTCCTATTTGGAACCAGTCAGATTCAATCAAATCCCCTTAGAATGAGGGTTTATGGCCCAAGGGCTGTGTTCAGCTTACTTTAGTTTGGTCTCTCCCCACTCTTCATTTCAGTGTGCTTATAGGAGTCATTTAATGGTTAATTTATTTCTGCTTGCATATAGTTTTACTCCCATTCTTATTTTCTTTTTGGTCTGTAGAACATCACAGGAACTTCTCAAAGTGAAGTTTGTACTAAAAGGTGAATTCAGAAAACTTTTTTCTTAGACCCCTTTCACTCTCCTTTACTCTTTGTAGTAATCAACTTCACTACTTTCCATTTTTACTGTTTTTTTATGCAAAAATATGCATATATATATCTCTTCTTATGCAATGGGTAATACATTTTATATATTCGTGTCAAAAATACTAAATATTTACCAGAAAACACTCCTTAATGGTTCCTATGGATTGTTCATTTTCTGTTTACAAATTCATGGTCTTCCATTGGTATGTGTAACAGTTTCCTTAATGTCTTGTTTGGGCATTTCGATAATTTCCAAGATTTTCCAACTACAAGTAATACATTTATATTCTTACATTAGTGGAGAGTTATCGTCAGGGCAAATCCCTGGAAGTAGGGTTCCTTGGTCAGAGATGAAAGGCATATGTAGTTTCTTTAGATGTTGAAAACTCACTTTAGATGTTGTACCTGTTTATACATTTCCGCAGGCAGTATGAAGAGGGCCTGTTCCCCCACAGCTTCTCCAACAGAGAACATGGTCCAGATTTGAATCAGAACCAATATGACAGGTGAGAAATGGTATCTCAGTGTATTTTTAATTCGCGTTTCTGCTTTTTTCATTTTTTTCTAAAACTAGATTACTATGACTGTATTATTCATTCGCTAATAATTCCCTAGGTCTGGAGCAGGGATGGATCACCCCTTAATTTCAAGCCCTCTCCATCCAGTATCTGCAATCAGGGTTTGGTTAACATTTGTTGGAATTCCAGATGGGTATCAAAATATAAATTGACTTGTATGTATTGCTATTAAAAGGTCTCTATATTACATTAAATGGTGAAAAAGAGACTGCCCAAATGGAACGGTCTCATTCCTGTAAAACCACACACATACAAATATGCCACAGAGAAAATGACTAGAAGGATATTCCTCTAAATAGGAACAGGTGCTATTTCTTGGGAGAGATGTGGACGTTTTGTCAGATTTTTATTCTCTACTGTATTGGAATTCCCTACTGTATTGGTGAAATTTTTACAATGAGTACAAACTCATTTTATAACTATAAAATAACTTCAATTTTAAGTTTTAAAAAAAAATTAAAAATCTCAGTAAGATCCAGAAAAGAACCGTTTGTGACTAAGGATAATGGCTGATGGGTAGGTGAAGAACAGGGTACCACAAACACACAGGTGTTCTCACCTGACCTCTCAAGGAAATGAAGATGCCAAAATCCAGTGAGTAATTAGGAAACATCCTGCTACATTTATAAATGCTAAAATGGACTGGCAAGGTAGGAAGTACATGTCAAAACTAAATATTATTCACTTAAAAATAATAAAATTGTTGTTTAAAAAGTAGGCTTGAGATACACTTTGAAAATTAAGATCTGAAGGCTAAGAGTTACTGGAAACTGGAAACCAGAAAGACCTCAAGAGTGACCAAAGAGAAACATGGATACAAATAACCGAAAAGTGATAACCAAAGGGGACGACAGTAACATGTGATTCTGTTTGCAACTGTGAGCATCATACAGCAAGATACTGTGGCTAAGAATTAAAAACAGGAAATAAATTAAGTACAGGCAGAAGTGAAATATTTCACTTAATGTATCGCTTGAGATTTTGACAGCTGTTTCTGGGGAGATACATAATATAAAAACATAGAGAACATTTGAGAGGAATATCCAGCAATAATCTATGAGTCAACAGATACTGAGATTAAATCACCTGAAACTGCTCCATGTTTTTGCACAGGAGCCCACTGATCATAACACTGAAATGCTAGAATGACAAAAGTTCCTCTGAGCCTATCTGTATATATTGTCATTTTTTTCTATGGCTTTACTCATTCTACTGTCACAGGTCAATAAGGTGAAAAATCTCCCATAATAATCCTATTTGTCCATTTCTGGATTTCTAAAATTTTACAAATTTTTTTTCCAATTTTGAACTATATTTTAATATTCTGTGTATTCTGTCTAATATATTGACATATTATGTATTCATAGTAATATTAACTTTATAAGTTATTGCTCTGAAATTTTTCCTTAATGTAACTTTATTAGTATTATCATCAGTTTTTCTTTTCTGCAAGGCAACTGGTGAATCTCTGTCCAATATTCAAGTATAAGGTTCATCTCTCCATTTATGTTTTTTATAAGCAGCAATGCTATAATAAAGAATATATCTGGCCTTTGTCCCTGGTTCCTGGAACCCACTTCCATATTCAACCTGGAAAAGTCTATGGACAGAGATGCCTGGCAGGCTACAGTCTGTGGGGTCACAAAAGTCAGACCAGACTTGGCAACTAAACCACCACCTGGCACAGAGCAGCCAAAATCCTTCATATTTAGAGTGAGGGGAGTATCTGTTATACTGATGGGGTGACTCAGGATGGGGGCTGATCACCAGGAAGATCAACCGCATGTCAGGCCAGACAACTTTAGGCTAGCCTGACCTTAGGGGAGGGCATAGGGCTGGGGAATGAACTCATCTGTGTGACCAAGGATGTACACACGTTCATGTAATTAAATTCCAATAAAAACTCCGGTCACTCAATCTCTGTTGAGCTTCCAAGTTGGTGAACACATTGATGTGCTGGGAGTGTGTGATCCAAAAGAAACACTCATGATGAAGTATCATTCATTAACAGATTATTTTTACTTTGTCATTTGATGGATACCAGTAGAGGTTGCAAGAAAAAATTTTTCATTATTGCAGGTTCCTGAGTCAAGAACCCAGAAAGCCAGGCAATAAAATTAGTCTTTAGTCTGCCCTAATATTTTGCCCTGAAAAATTCCACCAAGTGGAAGACCACAAAAGTAACCTAGCCAACTCAGCAGATTCTGTGTTCATTTTCAATAGATGACATAACCGAAACATTTTTATGACTGACCTGTAAGAAAGGTTAAGAGGGTGGGTGTATCCTTAAGAAACTGTCACAGAAGTGAATGGTCTTGGGTTAGTTTTTAAAACAAGGAGGGAGGGATGGAAAATAGAGAGTCTGCCTTTCACCAAAGCTTACTGGAGGATAATCTTCAGGATAACATTTGAAAAGACAAAGTGGGAACACAGCCAATTTTGAGGAACTTGTTTTCATTAATATTCAGATGTAGTTGTAAACACCTTGGTTGGGAATCAGTGAATTAGGAGTTATTAGTTACTTGATTTAGCATAACTCTCAATATGAAAAATAATTCACTTCTAGTGTAACTAAAATGATCTTTGCCAAGGGACTAGATTTGTATGCACATAGAGCAATTGTTTCTTAATCAAGTGTGAAAAATCTCAAGTTACTGTATTGCTCTTGGCACACTGTGTCTTCAAAATTTTCAAGGGATTCTATGTATCAGGTTAACAAGCTGATGACTGGAATTAGAAAGCAAGTAACACTGAGATAGGTCTTATATTCTTTTCAAACCAACAATACTGAAGACTATTAACGGATGTTCACAAAGATGACTTGAGGGGCAAAATATCTTGAAGGGCCCTCTGCATGAATGCATTTATAAAATAAGGGAATAACATTTGCCTTTACGGGGCTGATATAAAGATTAGTTGATGCATGCACACAAGCAGAACAGCATATTTTAAGCACAAATCAGATGCTCAGTAACAGCTAACTGAACACAACCTTCAAACAACCAAACACGCTCAGCTGACTATACCAGGTCAAAACATAGATTCTCACATTTAAGAAACATAAATGAATCTGTCATAGATCTAAATTATTTTTATCTAACCAAGGAAAATAGACTTAAATATAGTCTTATAAATCCTAAGATAAATGCAGTTTCCTGTGACAAGTAAGAATGCAGTGTGTTTTAAGGGTTCCACAGGGTATTTTAAAGGAGACTTCTTATAAAAACCAGAGAGATTCTTTAATGGTTAAAAGATTCAGAAATATGATGCTAACAATAAAACAGACAACAGATCTTATACTTCAAGGAATGAGTAAAATTTATATCATCACAAAATTTTCCTATATTAATCTCTATCTAATGAGTTCTTTTAAATCTTCTTCCCACATTGCATTACTAATCAACACTTTACCTCCCAGTTTCTCTTCATTAGCTCTGCTGAGAATCTGCAGTCACTCCTCTTAGAACTGTGTCCATCAGATCTAATTTAAGGAATGCTTGTCTTGTAAAAATAATTTAATTTTCTTCCTCCATATTGCTTTTTTTCAAACTGCATTGATAACTGGGAGTTAATCACACTACTCAAGCAATATCAATATGGTAAGAACTGAAATCAAACTATGCCTGTAAAAAAATTTAATAGCTTTAAAATACCACATATACTTGAATGCAAGTCAATTTTTCTCCTAAAATTATTCCCATTGAGAAGAATACGGAAGCTTACATTATTTTGAAGTCTTCAACCAGTACTTTAAGGAAGGTCTTTGGGAAGGAAATTAACTTGAAATGACTTCAACCAAAATCAATTTTAGATACATACCCAGGTTTAAAAAGCATATATCTCAAAGAATTTAGAAGTGAGGATGATATGCTTTGGAAAGCTCTGTAATAGGGCTCCAAAAGGATCTGATGATGTTGCTACTGCTGCTAAGTCACTTCAGTCGTGTCCGACTCTGTGTGACCCCATAGACGGAAGCCCACCAGGCTCCCCCGTCCCTGGGATTCTCCAGGCAAGAACACTGGAGTGGGTTGCCATTTCCTTCTCCAATGTGTGAAAGTGGAAAGTGAAAAGTGAAAGTGAAGTCGCTCAGTCGTGTCCGACCCTTAGCGACCCCACGGACTGCAGTCTACCAGGCTCCTCCATCCATGGGATTTTCTAGGCAATAGTACTGGAGTGGCTTGCCATTGCCTTCTCCGTCTGATGATGTTAAATGTGCATAAAAAGTGAAAGTGAATTCGCTCAGTCGTGTCCGACTCTTTGCGACCCCGTGAACCGTAGCCCACCAGGCTCCTCCATCCATGGGATTCTCCAGGCAAGAATACTGGAGTGGGTTGCCATTTCCTTCTCCAGGAGATCTTCCCGACCCAGAGACTGAACCCAGGTCTCCCGCATTGCAGGCAGACGCTTTACTGTCTGAGCCACCAGGGAAGTCCCAAATGTGCATATAAGGACTTGAATACATCTGTTTATGAGTTAATGCATTTTAATATAACACACAATTGACATTTAAACATACATATCTCCTAAAGTTTATATATTTAAGTTTACCAAAAAACTTTTCTGAGGAATTCTCTCATCAGAGAAATGAAAGTATAGCCTTACATTTGGCTGGATTCAGAATTCAAGTTTTAGAAGCACTTTTATACTAGGTATATTAATAGAAGGCACAGTGACAGAATTAAAATATATAAATATGAAGTTAATTTGATTACCTCATCAAAGAGGCCTCCCTGAACATCTCAGCTTACGGGTCATCCAGTCATGCTCTACTGCATTACTTTATTTTGTATGTGTCAATTCTCACAATGTGAAATAAATGATATATTTATTGATACTTGACTGTCTTGACTGGAGTGAGAATGGCATGAAGGCAGGGACTTGGGCTGGTCCTGTGAACTTTGGGCAGGAGGAAGTTTGTCAGAGTCGGGAAAGGGAACAGGAAGTGAAGGTGGAAGCAACTAGAGTAGAAGGATGCCCAACAGCTTATTTAATCTGCTTTGGTCAGCAATCTGTGGGCTCTTTTTCCTGCAATGAGCGTATGTACAAACCAAAGATCATCCATCTATTTCCATATTAGTCAAGAAACACAAAAGTGAAAAAACAAACAAACCATGAAACTAGAAGGACTAGTAGGAATTCAGTTTATTCATATAATTCCAAGTTCCAAGACAATAATATTTATAGACAAGCAGTTTTTTTGTTAATAATGCTTGCTCAAATTTTAATTTGTTCTATTTTTATTTTTAGAGCCAAAACACAAACTTGAGGGGAAGAAATGCTCCATTTTTTCATGTTCTGTTTCAAAGTGCAGGTTTTAAAATGTAACTCAATATTTATAAGTTTTCGTTACCCTTTTTGCAAGAAATTAAAACTCACGAAATAAAAATATCACAAAGCCAGTATTCAACAAAATCTATGAGTTGTTTAAAGAAAGCATCTTTAATCAGAATACTGAATTTTTGATTAACCTAATAGAAAAAATTTTAATAGTAAATCTGCAACATCTTTCCCTAACCAAACATTAAACAAATGGCAAAAGCAAAGTCATTCTTTGAAAAACAGCTGATATTACTGCTCTAATACCTTTTCAGGAGTTCTGATTTTTACAGGATTTTTCCAAATATATCAATTATCTGGGCAAAACATTTATGTTATTTTTGTACTAATTTAATTCTAGAGTATTTTTCTAATTCCTGTTTCAGTTGCAGTTCTTTGCTTGACTTTCCCCTTTTAAAATCTATTTGCTAAAGAAGAACCCTAAAATACTCTGAATTCCATCTTATTTGGTTAATGTGACTAATGAGACTTACCCTGGAAGATCTTAGTGTTTTTCTAAATTGAAAAATTAGCTACTCTACAATAAATTTGGCTGAATCACATTCTCTTTGGATACCTATACTAGATAACATAAAAAGTTAGCTAACATAAAAAGGTTGCCAAAAAAAAAAAAGTTGCAAAAACACTTTAGCGTTGCTAGTTATTTAGATTTGAGTGAAGTCGCTCAGTCGTGTCCGACTCTTTGCGACCCCACGGACTGTAGCCCACCAGGCTCCTCGGTCCATGGGATTCTCCAGGCAAGAGTACTGGAGTGGGTTGCCGTTTCCTTCTTCAGGAGATCATCCCAACCCAGGGATCGAACCCAGGTTTCCCGCATTGGAGGCAGACGCTTTACCATCTGAGCCACCAGGGAAGCTCTATTTAGATTTCCGTTCCGTTCCGTCGCTCAGTCATGTCCGACTCTTTGCGACCCCATGGACTGAGCCTACCAAGCTTCTCTGTCCATGGGATTCTCCAGGCAAGAATACTGGAGTGGGTTACAGTTTCCTTCTCCAGGGGATCTTCCCGACCCAGGGATCGAACCCGGGTCTCCCGCATTGGGGGCAGACGCTTTAACCTCTGAGCCACCAGGGAAGCCCAGCCAACACAAATCTCTTTACCACATTTTAGGGCCCACTAGACTTGGGAAGGGGCTTCCCTGGTGGCTCAGATAGTAAAGAATCTGCCTACAATGTGGGAGACCTGGGTTTGATCCCTGGGTGGGGAAGAACCCCTGGAGAATTGAATGGCAACCCACTGCAAGTATTCTTGCCTGGTGAATTCCACAGACAGACTGTCCATGGGGTAGCAAAGAGTTGGACGCAACTGGGCGACTAACACTTTTGACTTTCAGACTTGGGAAAGTCTATCCATTTGTGAGGGATCTTTCTGACTTGGATCTTACAGAAATAGGGAATGGTTGTTGGTGGGCAGAGCACTTGCTGAACACACTAAGCCCTGTTGTTTAACGATGATTATTACTCAAATACTTTTTACTTTCTTGGAATGTTGAAAAGGAAAAAAAAAAATCTATAATCACACCATTAAAAAACTTGTATTTGTGTTGCATTATTTAACTACTGAAATATAACTCAACTAATGGCACAAGCTAAAATTATTCCCATTATTTGCTATAAAATCACTAGAAGAGTCGTTTCAACTGTAAAATACAAATAAAAAAGAATCTGGTAGAAAGGGCTCTTCTGGAAAAACGTGTTAATGTGCTTTAAATTTCAATACCATGATCTAAAACTGCTTCAAACATAAAAATTTTTAAAGTCTCTACTCAAGGACAAACATTGAAAATATGCAAACCTAGTTCTCTGTTAAAATACACTGTGCCAGTTAAAATTAGAAAATATTGAAATTAAAGGTATTTGTCATATTAGACACAGACTGATAAATTATATAAAGTTTCAAAAATTATAAAATTATTGGTCTAATGACTGATCTAAGTAAAAAAAACAATGCCTAATTTGGATGGCACAACACTACCATAAATTTGTATCAAAAAATATCAGAGATAAAAATCTTGTTTTCAAGAATTACTACTATTGCTTACCCTTAATCATATTAAATGTTACATTTACTCTCTTTATTCCATTAGAATAATCCCAAAGAGATTCTTTATATAATCATAACAGCTCCAATAGCAACATCTCAAAGAATAAATTTCACAATATTGTTATTGGTTCTGAAGGCTATGTGAGTACTGAAAATAGCTTAGTACGGAGTTCACAAAATTAAATGCATGGAAATTATTTTGGCATTCAGATGTCAGAGGTTGATTTCTTATTGCATTATATGATATACTATTGCATTTAAATGTTTTATCAAGGTTGTAATGTTTATAATTTCTTACTAATGGACATATGTTTTTAAATGTTAAAAATAAAAAATACATAAGTAAAAAAATACTTGGATAAACTTGTTAAACCCCCTTTATTTCAGTAGACAGGAGACAATTCTCAATGTCCTGGCTGAAAGGGTTCTTGATGGCATGGACCTGGAAGAAAAAAAGCATGAGGATTTGCAATGAGTTAATGATGCAGACAGATGGTATGTTTAATAGGCAAGTGGAAAGAATCCAGTTAAGTTATAGCCAAAGAAACCACAGTTCGCACTGCACATCTGCCCTTCACTAGCCATGGGATCCTGACAAAATTACAATATTTAATCCTCTCCAAAGAGTAGCTTCCTCATCTGTAAAAGGGCAATAACATCCCTGTATCTCTCTCATGTATCTTGTGAGAATTAAGTGGAATAAAGGATGGAACTTGTCTCGCACACAGGGCCCTCTCAGCTCTCCCTTTAGTTCCCCTGCGGGGCTACATACAAGCAGCAGGAGCAATAGCAAGGACGTGGGTCACAAGGCTTCTCACATCTTCAGAAGGATATGGTTTACTTTCAGTGTGATGCGATCTCTATGGATTATTTTCACTCACAAAAACTAAAAGATGTGCTTACTGTCTAATTGTTTTAGAGTTACTCTTTGATACGATAACAAGTGCTTCCCTGGTGGCACAGAGGTAAAGAATCTGCCTGCCAATGAAGGAAAAGCAAGAGACGCAGGCTCAATCTCTGGGTCAGGAAGATTCCCTGGAGGAGAGCACGACAGCCCACTCCAGTATTCTTGCCTGGGAAATCCCATCGACAGAGGAGCCTGGTGGGCTACAGTCCATGGGGTCACAGACAGTTGGACATGACTGAGTACACAAACAGGCACATATTTATAAGTAGGCAATTGTTTCTTTTCCTTTTATTTTCACAATGATATAAATGACGGAGAAGGCAATGACACCCCACTCCAATACTCTTGCCTGGAAAATCCCATGGACGGAGGAGCCTGGTGGGCTGCAGTCCATGGGGTAGCTAAGAGTCAGACATGACTAAGCAACTTCACTTTCCCTTTCATGCATTGGAGAAGGAAATGGCAACCCACTCCAGTGTTCTTGCCTGGAGAATCCCAGGGACGGGGGAGCCTGGTGGGCTGCCGTCTATGGGGTTGCACAGAGATGGACACGACTGATGTGACTTAGCAGCAATGTGTGAAGTGAAAGTCGTTCAGTCATGTCTGACTCTGTGACCCCATGGACTATATATAGTCCGTGGAATTCTCTAGGCTAGAATACTGGAGTGGGTAGCCTTTCCCTTCTCCAGGATCTCTTCCCAACCCAGGGATCAAACCCAGGTTTCCTGCATTGCAGGCAGATTCTTTACCAGCTGAGCCACTAGGGAAGCCCAAGAGTACTGGAGTGGGTAGTCTATCCCTTCTCCAGGGAATCTTCCTGACCCAGGAATCAAACTGGGGTCTCCTGCATTGCAGGAGGATTCTTTACCAACTGAGTTATAATATAACCAAAGGAAACATGTAACCAAATATAATAATAATATAACTAAATATAACCAAAAGGAAATCAACCCTGAACATTCATCGGAAGGACTGTTGCTGACGCTCCAATACTTTGGCCACCCAATGGGAAGAGCCAACTCATTGGAAAAGACCCCAGTGCTGGGAAAGATTGAGGGCAGGAGAAGAAGGGGATGACAGAGGATGAGATGCTTAGACAGCATCACCAATGCAAATGACATGAATTTGAGCAAACTCCAGAGATAGTGGAGGATAGAGGAATCCGGAAGGTTACAGTCATTCAATGGGGTCACAAAGAGTTGGACATGACTTTGGCAAATGAACAAGTCAAAGTGATAACAATTAAAAATTTTGAGAATCAAAGCTGAATTTGATTCCAGAGATAGCTTTTTTAGCATCACAATAATTATTAAGAACATAAAGTTCAGACTATGAAAACCTTCATGGAGCAATTACATTAAAGGTTTCCTATTATGAAATTTCTAATGTCTTCTTTAATTCATAGGGTTTGCCACGTCTACTACACTGTGTTTATCATTAAAGCAGCAACAGCAACATATCAAACTGGGCAGAAAGGAAAAAGCACAGTCATATACCCCCCTACCCACCACCACTTCTTTCTCTCCTGCTTCATAGTTTTTTTTTCAGGCTATGATTTAGGTGAAAACTTTCCAATCCTGTTTAAACTTACTTGGAGCGGGATGGGAAGGCAAGGATACATAGATAATCACACCACCACATAACACTGTTTTTGTGTGAGAAATGCACACAAAAAGGACTATGGAAATGCAAGAGGAACTGTCACACGAGACAACAGTAAGAAGTTCAGTGTGGTTTGAATACAGAGGTGGAAGTGATGGGAAATGAGGCTGTGTATGCAGGGCTGCAAAGGGCCCTGAATTCCAAGCTAACCTATCTGAGTTTTGTCCTATAGGTTACAGGCACTGGTGGCAACTCCAATATACAGGCGCTGCTGTGATGATGTTTCCAAATTAGAAACAGAACTACCCTAACTTGCCCTATTCAGACAAATGAATGATAATCAATTCAATAAATTTTTCTCCTTTAGTTTGTAAGAGATCCCAGGATTGAGAAAGGACTTTTTTAAAAAACACAATTCAGCAACTTATTTATTTAAATTTTTAGCCACACACCATGGCATGTGGGACTTTAGTTTCCTGACCAGGGATCAAACCCATGTCCCCTGCATTGGAAGGCAGAGTCTTAACCATTAGACCACCAGAGAAGTCTCTCAACATGCTTACTGAACTCTCTATTTAAAAAAAAATAAAAAACCCTTGATAGTTTTAACATATTTTCTTCCTTCTTTTATATTGCAGTTAATACCAAGTAGAGGCAAAAAGTCAAATCAAAGCTTCAAAACTAGTTTTTGGCTTAATTTGCCAGTGGTATTTTTCACCTTGGAAATGGCAACCCACTCCAGTGTTCTTGCCTGGAGAGTCCCAGGGACGGTGGAGCCTGGTGGGTGGCCGTCTATGGGGTTGCACAGAGTTGGACACGACTGAAGCGACTTAGCAGCATATCTAAAGACACACACAACTTATAAAACTATGATTTTCCTCGAGAAACAACTTTTCAATTTAAAAGAAAATCTCTCTTATTTCCCCATTTAAGACACTGAGATGATTAACTTTACATACAGTACATTTTATCTCTGATGGTAGAGTACCTGCATGTTAGTGGATAATTGTAGTTTTTGCAGAATTATTAATAATTATTTTCAAATTTTGCTTTAACTATGGTAAATATGCCTTTCATTTTAATTAAAACTATATTCTACAAGCAGAATTGTTTCAGAAAAAGAATTTTCAAGTTCCAGTGGCAATCTACCAAGTTGCTCTACCAACACACTTCAATTAACTTCCATTCACTGAGGCCACGTTATTATATTAGAATAGTATATTATCTGATTGAAGTTCCCTTTTCTACCTTCTTTTTACTCTATTTTTTCCTCCATTTATCAAAAAATGTATGTTCACAATAGGAAACTTAGGAAATAAAGAACACTCCACAAACCTGAAATTTTATCACTCAGTGAGACAAGTTAAACTATTAGTGTATTTTATTTCAGTATTTCTAACCATTTATTTACATGAGTAAATTTATATGATACAGTTTTGAAAATTGTCCCCAGAAACTTTTATAAACCCGTCAATGGCTGCATCATATTTCATTAACTATAATTTACTTAACTATTATTCCTTGAAGCTGGGTTTTATTGAAGGACGGATTAGTGATATTCCTTATTTTTTCCTCTCAGTCTTTGATAACTAGGTTTCCACTGACAACATAATTCAACTGCCTGATATTTAAACAATTCTACAAGCCTTCACAGGAAAATGTTATCTCACCACTTGCTGTAAATTCCACTTACAAAAATGTACAAAGATACAAGTGAAAACTCTAGAAAGCAAGCATTAAGGCTTGCGGAACTCACCGTAAGTCCAAGGAAATTCTAGAAGCGCATCCGAATCAGGAGAGCAAGGGTCTGGACTGAATGGTTGATGGGGAGTATACTGTGAAAAAGCTGGCTGCTGAAAATTGTAAACAGGCATTTCAGGTGGAAAATAGTCACTCAGTGGCACAAAGTCATTTGTGTGTGGTTCCCCAGGAAAGTATTCAAAATATTGAGGGCACAAAAGATGAGAAGGGGTGTCCTGAATATTACTGGTGACTGCAGTCAACATCCCAGAAGGAGGTGACTGTGCTTCATAGGAGTTTACTCCCTGGAATGTCTGGGAAATGGAACTGCCGTTGCTGCTGCTGTAACGATAAACACACCAACCATAGTAAGGAGATGAAGTTTCAGATGAGTGCCCAGAACCAGAGTCACACTCTGAGGGACAAGCAGACTGTGGAATTTCATTCAAGTATGTGGCAGCATTCTGAGTTAAGACTTTTGAATTGTGTTGTTCCGACAGAGAGTATTCTACTGTTTGATTCACATGAAGGGTGATGTTCTCAGAGGCTTCTACAGGTATAGTATTGAAATTCAATGTGTCCTTCATGTATTTTTCTTTTGCCTCAGTTTTTGCAGGTCGTGCTTTATTTATTTGCACAACAGGAATTTTGTTCTGGATATGCATGGGTTCTGGAGAACTGGTGCATGTAGAATTAATGGATGAATTTAATATTTCATTAGCTTGAGGTTCAAAGTCAGTCGTTTCTAAAGTGGCATGGCTATCACTTATAAAACAGAAAGTAGGTTCTGATGCGTTCAGCAAAAGAGAAGCACCAGTTCCTGGTTTTATTCCTGAGGGACAGGATTTCTCTGCAGTATCTGAGAGATTTTTAAGAAATTTCTGTGGAGGCAGCTCCTGGTCTTTTGAAAATGTGCCATCTATACTTTTTTGGTCAAAAATTGCCAAAGGAGAATAAGTTTTCTTCTCACTTTTTGTTTCAGCAGCACTAAAATTTCTATTTCTTTTCTTTGTTCTACTTAAGTTCCCTTGTCTGGTGAAATCTTCTGAAGTAGCAAATGAAACATTAGTTAAATCTATTTCGTCTTCTGAATCTTTCAGGTTCATTAAAGGTATTGATCTTTGAGTTTTTACTTGTTTTAGAGAGTCGTGGCTTCTTTTCAGACTATCAGATGAATCTGGTCCTATCTCATTTTCACTTTCAGAATGAGATCTCCTAGTCCTGTTAAGTGTAATACATACATACAAACAACTGTAAATATACAGTCACACAATTTCAATACAAAGACATATTTGAAAATTTTACTTGGAAGAAGAATTCTTAAGATTTTACATTTTTCCCTTTGTATTGGCACTATACAAGAAACATTTCCCCAGTTTTACTCCCTTGATTTGAATTTAGCTACTTTTCGTGTTGAACGCGATACCTTCCACATTTCAAATATTTTTCCAATACATCTGAAAATATAGAGTGCTGCCAGTATTGTAATAAATTCTTTTATGCTTCAGACATTTCCTGATTTTAATTTTTTTGCAGTAGTTTCTGATTCATATACCTCCAGCCTACTGATACTGAAACCACCAGCTCTGACTCCCTGCTCAAAGATTATCTTCTGTTTTCACAAATGACTGAGGTATTTTGCCTCTTTAAGGTCAAGAATAGGAGAAGCAGACTTCCAAAATTTCCTGCCAACTGAACATCCTTGGCATTCCTATCTAAATGAGACTGAAGTCTGAAGGAAACATTCATTATGGAATGTCCAAATCAAAAGAGTTCAAATAGGTCCCCAAGGTAATTATAATTTTTGCTGTCTCAACCAATTCTTTGAATTACAAGCAGAAAAGAACACATTGAAAGATAAAGGTGACCATTCTTGCACAGTCAAGATAAATTCATCTTTGGCCTGGAATTTGTATACCCCACTCATGAAGCTAAAAGCCCCTTACTTTACTTAGTCCAGCCTCCTTAAAAGGCGCTTGAATGACAACCTGCATTGTCACCCAATATAATGTTTGACAGCTTCCACAAAGTGCAATTTTGATTTTATCACATTTCCAATGATGTTTCAGTGATGTCTCAACCTTACAGATTGACAGTTGCCTGTACGATCTGTCCTTTTAGTAGTGTAGTCAAAATCAGTCAGTTGTGTCTGACTCTTTGCGACACCATGGATTATACAGTCCATGGTATTCTCCAGGCCAGAATACTGGAGTGGGTAGCCTTTCGCTTCTCCAGGGGATCTTCCCAACCAAGGGATCGAACCCAGGTCTCCCTCATAGAAGGTGGATTTTTTACCAGCTGAGCCACAAAAGAAGGGGATACTGTGGCTGCATGGGCTGGGACACGAACCCAGGCCTCCCACGAGGCAGGCAAGATTTCTACCACTGAACCACCCATACACCTGTGGCACACTCTTAGAGAATGTTCTTCTAAGACAATGACACCCTATATTAACTTTATATTAGAATTCATTCCCCTGCCAAGTGAGGCAGAGTTTGACTCTTTGAATAGCAAGTACCTACCTATACTTAGTAACAAAACTGAGATGGTTACAGAACTGGTTTCTGTTATCCTTCTGATAGCCTATTCATCTTTTTAAAATTAATTATTTGGCTGTACCGGGTCTTGACTCTGATGCTGGGAGGGATTGGGGGCGGGAGGAGACGGGGACGACAGAGATGGCGGGATGGCCTCACCGACTCGATGGACATGTGATTGAGTGAGCTCCGGGAGTTGGTGATGGACAGGGAGGCCTGGCATGCTGTGATTCATGGGGTCGCAAAGAGTCGGACACGACTGAGCGACTGAACTGAACTGAACTGAACCAGGCCTTAGTTGTGGCATATGGGACCTAGTTCCCTGATCAGGAATCAAACCCAGGCCCCCTGCATTAGGAGCACAGGGTCTTTAGCCACTGGACCATCAGAGACGGGCCTCTGAGGGCCTATTCATCTTTATGCCACTCCATGATTATTCACAGAGTCATCTGTGCCAGGTATAAGATTCTAGAAATGGAGTATATAAAAGATTGTATTTAGAGAAGCAAAACAAAACAAGACAGATGACATGCTTATCTTTTTTCATTCCTGTTCTTCATTTTCCTTCACAGGATGGAAAAAAAACGGTAAAAATGCAGCTTGTCATAAATTGAAAATCTTACAGAGTTGAATGAAACAAGAAACGGTCAACAAGTCCAGTGGTGCTGCTTCATATCAAAATGAGAAAAATATAAATAATGCAGTTTGTTTTTACTAAAAATAACTCATTAAAAAAGAATTTAAAGATCTAGCATTTTGAAGTCATGTTCTTTCTGTACTGTGATGTTAATACAATCCTTTCATGGAACAGTAGTATACTTATAATATGTGTATGTTTGACTTAAGTTTTCAGTAATATAACTTGGCAATTTGTATCTTTTAAACCAGTCTTGAAATTTGACAGGTCTGTGAAATTCACAAGTTTAAAAAACTCTATTTGATCACTTGCCCCATTCTGATGTTCTCTTTACTAAACCAGTCATGAAGCCCCATCAATTCATTAAATAATGTCTGTCAAATATGACTTTTACTTTCTTATTCTGTAAAGCATCACTCTTTTCTAAGCCTTAGCTAATTTATTACTCTTAACTGTACTTAGACACTCCTTACCCTTTAAATCACTGTAAAAAAATCTTTCATGGGACATCCCTTTTGAGACATAATGAAATTCAATCTAAGGCACTGAAACAACCTCCGCCTTCCTTAGCACACTCTTGTCCCTGAAGTTACATGTAGGACCCCAAAGAGGTAGTAAGGAAATGTTTAAGTCTTGCTCCATAACACATGCTCAATTTTATTCAGTGTTTCGTCAGACAGGGCTGATGGCAACTCCTACCTTGCATGCTTGAATGCTGACTTTTCTCTTTTGATTTCTGTGACATGTTTCATGCTAACCTATGTTTAAAAAATAAAAAAACCTACATTGTTGATGGTTTAAAGTACAATATATTTATTATTTTATTTATCAGACATCTGCAATTGCTTGTTCTGTCATCATCTAAAATGTACCATCTGAAACTATCTTCATTAATAATCTTCTCCTTCAAAGACTAGTGACTCTGTTGAACGTCCCATATTTGAAAAATGTTTGGAAAAACTTTGTAAAAAGGCAATTAGCAACATTCACTTTACCCACATCTTACAGCAAGTAAGAAGCCCGCTCTGTGTTTTATGTCCTTTTCAGTAAGCCAGTCAACCAGTCCCATGGTCTGTCGAGTGTGGATTTTTCTTTCTTATTCTGTAAAACAGTACTTTTTTCCTAAGACCCGGGTGACTTACTACTTATAACTATATTTAGAATCTCTCCCCTTTAAATCATTTAAAAAACATGAAAAAAGCACTTTGTGAAGAATAAAAACAGTTAATGTTTGTACAATCATTAGAACATTGCCAACTATTTAATAAATGCTGTATAAAATTTGTTAAATAAAATGTACTTACGTACGACAACTTCTAACTCCTTCATAATTAAATATTTTAAAATATTGCTACTGTTTCTCTGTGTGGATGATAATGGTCAAGAACACAGACTTCACTGTCAATTTTTAATATTTATAACATTTAAGTATAGCCTGTTGTACAGAAGCTATTCAATAAATACTTGGTCACTCATTCAATACTTGCTCACTCATAACATAGACTTTCTCTTAAGCAATTATTAAAATTCACAACCTTCCAAGAAGTGTTTTCTAATAAAATAATTAATTTGTAAGTTTAAAGGTAGATATTCGTTAAGGTATCTCTCATATACAGTCATTCATATCATTTTACAGATAATATGAATGGTTTAATCCAATAGTTTAATTAGTAAATTCATTTTGCAAGGCAACATTTAAAGCATTCTTGATTTTTACAATTCTGTAAACTACGTACTTGTTTGCTTCAACAAGTTCGCTCTCTTAGACTTACAAAACTCACTTTAAAACGTTCATTACCTTTTGCTTTTTACAATTGGGAACAGCAATATTTTTCTCTTGTTCCTGAGAGTCTCCACATTTGTCTACAGTGATAGGTCGTTTTTTAGAGGAATTTGAAACATTTTTAATTATGTACTCTGAAACTAAAGGCACCTTCCCACAGGTACTGGACTTTTTGATACTCTTCCTATGTTTTACACGAATATTTGCATTTTTCTTTCTCTTTGGTTGGAAAGTCTTCTTTCTGTTGTGCAGCATTTGGCACAGGATAAAGGACATGGTTAACTGAGCATTTTTAACACATATTATCTTCATATGTTCAATCGTTTTCATTACTTTCATAATATGGACCATTTTCCCTAAATCCTTTCGAGGGGTGGCTGTTATACTTCCAAGCAGTGTGGAAAACTGACTGTAGTTGTATTCTAATTCTGTCACCGTGTTCCCGTAATTTATGGATGCTATACAAGGCACAAAGTTGATGTATGTGGAAATGGAATACTCTGATTTCTCAAGAAGTTTTTTTATTTCTAAAAGTTCTTCAAGTTCTCTTGACAGCAAACGAAGAGCATAGGAACAGTTAACAGCTTCATTATATTTGTAGATAATATCCAGATCTTTCCTAAGCTCAGAAATAGCAGTCTGTATCACCTTCCAAAGAGAATCTGTTGGATAACCTTTTAGAAATGAGAAAGAAGTCATTTTTTCTTGGCAGTGAACCAGTTCAGGAAGAAGTGACAAATCAAACCAAAGCATACTTCGAAACCTCTCCTTATCTAGTTTCTTTGCCACTAAGTTTTTAAGAAAGTGAATTGTTTCTGAAAGCATGACGATTTCAATATAGGTTTCAATGGCCTCAGGTTTTAAAATTACTGACTTATGGCTGTAGTTTTTCATCATGTTCAAACTATTTTCTTCAGTGATAAAAATATCATCTATGTTGTCTTCTTGCAGCAACTGAAAACATTTTTTTAAAATTTCTAAGTCATCGGTACATCTCAAAGTGAGCTCCTGTAATTTTTTGACATCTGCAAATTCAGCTTGATCCAATATTTCACTAACACAGCAGATACCTGGATGTGAAAGCAAAGTACCATTAAGCCTAGAGTTTTCTATGTTAATTGTTGCTTTGTTTACTACAGCATTTGACTTTCTGGAAGCAATCACTGAATTCTCCTCAAGTCCAATAATGGAAATTTGTTCACTGCTTAAATCTTTAGACAATGTATCATATATCTTCTGCAACTTAGAAACTGCACATTGATTCATTCTAAGTAGTATTTCTTTGTTCCTTCCTGAGTATTTTTTGCAGAAAGACTGTCTCTTTTCTTTCCAAACAAGACTTTTTGAAGCATCAAAAAAGATATGTTCCAGACCATAAAGAGCTATTTTAATATTTACTGCCTCATTGCTCTTGATAAAATTAATTTTTGAGGAGATCATTTCTATGATAATCCACAGATGGTCTTGTTTTCCTGGACAGGAATCAATTTGGGGACGGTCCCCATACCCACTGATCAGGCTTAATGTACTTTTCCTCAAGGTTTCTAGGTCTCCTAAACTATCTCCAAAGTTAACTCCACAGGTAAATGGCACAGAAAGATAAAAGTCAAAGCAATCTGAACACTGCTTCATTACTGCTTCACACTCATCAATCTGTCGCTTGTATTTTAAGTATGCGTAGTATGAATTGTTTTCCCTTTTGGTTTCTTCAAACAGTGCAATTAATTGATCATGATACCTTTGCAGCTCAGAGAAGGCATTATATTTTAATCTGCCTTGAAAACCCGGATAGAAATTGGATTGTTGCTGAAATCCACGTGGTCTGCCAAGCAGCTCACTGTACAGTGTCTCATCATACCAGAGCAAGCTCCGGAATGTTGGTTCACCTCCTAGGAGCCTTTTTTTGTTTTCAATGAATTGAATAGTTTCCATCATCATTTGGAGTTCTACCAAGGAGTCAATAGCACATGGTTTTAATCTGTGTCTGCAGTTACTCCACAGGTTTTCTTCTACCAAGAGGTCTCTTGAAATCAAGATTTGTTTAAGTGAACATTTTTGTTTTCTTTCAAAAGCTTCAACAAACAAAGGAAGAATATTTAGACAAACTTCAGTTTCTTCCTGCAGAATCTGTACAGATGACGTTTCATCTGCCCTCCTCAAAATATGAGTGAGCTTAACTGCAGGAGCCAAATTATTACTTGAGCAATGTTTTTCTTTGAATTCATTCATGTGTGACGCAGATTTCTTCTTCAGAGGAGGAGAGACTTCGGAGGGTTCAGACTGGCCACGCAGATGAGGCATATGATTCCTTCCTGTAATGCCTGGTTTGGAGTCACAGGCTACTTCTGAATGTAATGAGGAGTCACACTCAGAGTCGTGACTAACTTTTCCCTCCTCCTTCTTTCTTTTGTTAAGCTGATTAGAAGCAATGTTCCTCAAAGAGACTGCCTCCGTAGCCTTTTTCATCTTTCCATGAGAATCAACCAAGTTATTTGTCATTGTTTTCTCACTTAAGCAGGAGGAGCCTTCTACTAGCTTATTCTTTTGATCTTTGTACTCAGGCTTAACCCTGGATCCTTCGGTCCCGCTCGTGTGAACGGAATCCTCTACTTTTTCGGCCTGTTTATCTTTCCACATATTTCTGTCCTGAACGTCTTTCTCCGCAATACCCTCTTGGGAAGAAGAGCCCTTTGTGTTACCTTTTACGAGCAGAAAACTATCAGTGGAAAATCCTGCCTTCATCGCCCTGCCTTGACTTCCTTCAGTTTCTGACGTGACATTCACCTCAGAATTCTCAACATTTGCTCCATTCCCATCGATATGAGCGCATTTACTTGAAGAGCAATATTCTGTCTTTTGAAGTTCGCTTCCACCACGTCCTTGCAGACAGCGTGGTGCAATGGTAGACACTGCTGAAAAATCTCCGGCAGCAGTGCTCTGTTTAGCCATGTGAGACGTCGAAGATTCTCCCTCACTGTCTGTTGCTGGAGCGGTTGGTAACGATTGAGGAATACTGTTAGACTTTGTGCTTGTTATCACAGTTTGACTTAACGGATCCATAAGGAAGTTTCCTGTAATAATGCCTGGTTTGGAGCTCTCCTTAGGAGTTGTCCATTTTTCTACAGGAAAATTTACCTCCAGGTTTCTTTTATAACTAGATAAAATAAGGTTATTTGGTTTGTAGATATCAATGTTAAAAAAATGCTTCATCTTTGATTCTAAGACTGAAATAACTATGTCAGTTTTCACTTTTGTGTGGGCTATACAAATTGCATCATAATTTTGGTCCACACTAAAACTTAGGTTGTTTTCTTTTATGCAACTTAAAGATATCAAATTCTTTTTACTTATTATTTCTTTAGCCTCAGAATTGTTTACTTTTGTTGTATACTTAATATTATCAAGTGCTGAATGGTTCTCAAGTTTTTTATATTTACTAATGTTAGATGAAAACTGTGTATCAGTTTGATTTTCTTTTTTAGTTAGTTTCTCATCTGGGCAGACTGGAGAAAAGAGACATCCAGTTTTTCTAGAAAAGGGCTGAAGTTCTGATGATTTCGGATTTCTCAAACTGCTGTTAGTATAATCTGACTGACTTGCACTTTGAGACATGGAGCACAGGGCTAACTGTGATTCCGGACACACTTGATCACAATATTCTCTCATGTGAATTGTGGTGTGACTTCTGGAGACACCGGACACATTTTCAGAAAGGCACTCTGTGAGTCTCTCTATACTCGTTCTATAAAACTTGTGCTTTGATGCATGAGTTAATGATTTATCAACTTCAAATCCCAAAGCTCTGTTCTCTCCAGGTTTATTGTATTTTCTTTTTGACAGAAAATGATTAGTGGAATAAAGCCTTCTTTCAGACACAGAACTATAACCTTGAAGGACACAACTTTCCCAGAAACTATTACATATTACTGCATATGCTCTTGGTAAAGGGCCCCTTCTTTTTTCTCCCACTTTAGTTATCGGTTGCAAAGATGTGTGAACTCTTCTGTGAGCTTTTTCTAAGTGAAGAACGTCTCTGTCAAGTTTTCTGGGAAGATGTTTGCTTTTGCAAAAAAATGCTTCACTATTTAGAGTATCCAGGACACTCCTAATGTGTTTTCCTGACTGTGAAAAGGTTTTAATTCGTTCTTGGGAAAACGAAAAAAAACATTCCAATGAGTCTTGACTTGTTAGCTTCCTCCTCTTCTCACAAATTTCGTGATGTCTTAAATTTTCATCTGGTATGTTTTGGTCCCTAAAAGGTGTATGGGGCTTTCTTTTGCTAATTCTTGATTCTGTCTTCTTTTTACTTCTAGTATCATTACCACTGGTTTTTGACTTGGTAAGGGAACATCTGTTTTCGTTATTTACTGTTGTGACATCAGAAGGTTCAGTTAGCAAAGGTCTGTTTTGTTTTTCAGACATGTGATTCACATGTGTATTATGACTCAAGTCAAAAGAAAGTGAGGTTTCAGATTTACTTGCTAGTCCAGATTCTTGCCTTATATTACCAAATTCACCTTCAGAGGGATGATCTGAATTTTCACCAGAACACTGAGAATGAATTTCAAATTCTAGAACTTCTTCCTCCTCCTCCTCATTTATTTCTGATTTTGTGGCTTCAGTTACATATTTGCAGAAATCATCTTTCGATGCAAGGGACTCAACAGTAGGGCTGAATCCTTTCACAAATGTATTAGTAATCATAACTTGCAGATCAGGAAGTAAAATTGGTTTGACGAGCTCTGCTTTATAATTTTGTGTAGAGGAAAAAGCACAACTGTGTTCCTCAGAGCAGTGCTGGTCCCGATTCTCACCTCTTGTGGTGCTTTTCAAAACTTCCATCTCCTCATTACTTCTTCCCAACATACCTTCCCAATCGATGCGAGACTTCAGAGCCTCATAGGAGTCCTCGAATTCTTCATAAAGTACATTCCCATGGCTATGAGTATCCTGTGGAATACTGACCGGAAAAGCATCATCCCTCTCTTCTGATCCTACTTCAGTCTCATTATCCAATTTGAAACTCTGAAGAACTGAGTTGTCACTTACTGTTTGATGAAATGAGTTGTGGAATCGATTTTTATCTGTGTCTATTTCAGAAGCAGAAACCTTAAGTTTGCTTAACAAACCAAAACCTGGACTCTCAGAAGAACAAGTATCTTTAAACTGGGATCTTTGGTGATCTTCAGGAATTGTGCTTATCACAGGCATTGCAGCATCAGCTATCTCAACTGCAGCACGTGAGGCTACATGTACCGAAGAACTTGCAATCTGGAGAAATGCTGTGGAAATCAAATGCTCTCCAGTCCTTTCAGTATTTTGAGTATCTTTTTCTTTTATGGCGGTAATGGGATCTTCGTTTTCTAATGATGTAAACTCAGTGCATACATGTTTTTTTCCACTAGTTAAGTTAAAAGCGGTAGCAAACTCTTCAGAACTCAGAATTTCAATGCCATGGTCATCTTCATTCACCCTCCTTTCACCTATGTTGGTACAAAATTTTGTTTTGTGTGTCTGAAAACTCTGCTTCTCATCTCCATATATATTCCCTATGTTGTTTTCTATAGATAAAGCAATGTTCTCCATTTCAGCTTCATTCTGGCTTTCTTTATCATTCTCTCTTTGTTCTCTGAAATCAGTATTCAGGTTCACATCATTGTTCAGCTGTGCAATACAGAACTGAGTATGATGTTGACCTTTATTGTTAATTAGCGGAGTTTCTTTGCAGTCTCTCTGAATGTTTTCCAGGGACACTGGATCATACTCATTTCTCCTTTGAATACATATACGTTCTCTAGCTATGTTGCAATTTGCATTATGAACTGTTTTAATATCATGACATGAAGTAACAGCTGGCAATTGTGTGGTCTGGGGAATGTCTTCTGCTTCCTGGAAAGCATCAGCCACAATGCTAACACAGTTTTGATCTGGTTTTTCCAATTTCAGCTCCATTAGTTTTTGAGAAATGGCAAAATCTGTATGAATGTTATCTTCATACTCTAAAGAGTTCTTAGGAGGCTTCTGTGGAAGTTTCTCCACTCCTGGAGTAAGACTGTTTTGTATTTCCAATGCTAGGTGACCTAGCTCATACTTCTCCTCTGTGGTAAATGGCAAAGATTTTGTTTTTTCTAACCCTTGAGTAATTAATATTTGATCACAATTTTCCTGCAAATAATCAAGACTCTCATCCTCTTTGTTGTCTTGGTTCAAAGAAATGTAATTATCTATAGGACTGATTTTTCTTTTATTAGTAAAAGAATGATCACTTTCTTTCCACAAACTTTGCTTTTCTTCATGTTTGGCATTGTCTTCTGGCTCGGTGAAGTTTCTCATCTTTCCAGTATTTTGAATGTACTCATGTATGCTTTCTTCACTTCGGAGTGGAAAAAGTGTAGGCATTTGGTGACCAGTCTCATAGACAGTTTTAAAATTAGAAAACTGTGTTTCTGGAGAGATGGGACCACTGTACTTGTCTGTACAAATATTCACTGATGCGTAAGAATCATGTGACTCATGGCTTTCATCAGTTAAAAATGGGATGGTGTCTCTCTGCTGGGATCTCTCAGCTTTTTCTTCCTTGTGTTTTTGGATTTCAACTTCTGAAACTACATTTGACAAAAACATTGGGAAGGAAAAATCATCCTGGTTCTCACATTGTCCTGCCATGGTAATTTTACTGGGAGTTGTACAATCATAGGTCTTAGAACCCAGGTTGTGAGCCTGGGTTTGTGGCTCATCCAAAGAAATTCTGAAGCAAGAGGCATCCAAATGATTAGTAACAGTTTGATCACCAGGCAGGCCTTCAGATGTGGAGGCAGGATTCGTTGGCATAGATGACAAGTTTATCTCTGAATTAACAAAATCTAAACTCTTCTCAAATGGCAAACTCTCACTTAAACCTGTAACAGTATTATGTTTTCCCATGCTTTCTTCTCTCTTCACCAGTCTTGGGTCTTTGATGAGTTTTGAAGTAATAACTGTGCTTGAGTCAGTATTGTTATGAAGGGGAAAAGCAGCAGCAACACTACTTAAAATAGCTTTAAGATATGTCAAATTTAGCAGGTCACCATTATTAACACTTTCTCCGGTATTACCGGGAATAAATGAATAGCCTGAATCACAGGCAGGTAATTGAGAAGTGTCTCTGCATTCTGCTGAACTGTACTCCATGTGTCCACTGTATGTTTCAAGTACAGAAATGTTTCCATTTTGCATATTTCCATAGGAATTAGAAATATCTGAGTTGGAAGGATTTATCACTGAATTTGACACATTGCATGAACAGTTTTCCTGAACAAATGGATCTACAGGTTTCCCGAAATGCTCAAAGATGACAGTAGCATCTTTTCCTTTTCCAATTCTTTTGGCCACTGTACAGTTATTCAGAGAGCATGTTCTTTCTGTGGAAATAATAAGAAAGTAAGGAAAAGTAGGAAGAAAAAGTATTTCTACAGGCAACTCTATTAATGCAAGTAAACCATGTCATGAGTGGCAGTGACTGAAAGTCTATCAAATAATCTAATGATGATTAAAGTATGTTCAGGAGAAAAGCAAGAAGAGAAGAGTAACTGACCAATAAAGCATAAATGATGCATGAAATTGTCTTATAGGCCCCTTACTAACATAAGTCTTTGCCATAAAAATTTGAATTCTGACAAACACTAAGAAGTAGAAAAATTAAACAAGAATAAAAACATACTTTTATCACAGACTAGGTAATTCTTCTCTTAGTTTCCTACATGCAGACATTCTATAATAGAGTCTACATATTATTAGGTCAAATTATCTCCCTGTATCTACAGTTACCTTGCTTCATTTCCCTCTGCCACAGGAGAACAAAAACAGAAAGGAAAGGGGAACTAGGTGAAGAAATGGGGTTGGTGGAAGATCAGAAAGTTTGCACAAAAGCCTTCCCAGAAGCCAAAGCAAACCACTACCCCTGCTCCTCTACGAATTAAATATTCTGGCAAATAACATATGTAAATAAAAACCTGGAAAACAGAAGCAAATTTTCTTTTAAATTTATAGAAATTATTCCTAAAACTTCAAAAAGAATTTCACAGAATAACAAAGGAACTTATAAAAATGCATAATGAGCAAGTAAAATGTTTACAAAGCATTCATAGCTAAGTGAAAGTGAAGGTCACTCAGTCATGTCCCACTCTTTGCGACCCCATGGACTATACAGTCCATGGAATTCTCCAGGCAAGAACACTGGAGTGGGTAGCCTTTCCTTTCTCCAGGGGATATTCCCAACCCATGTATCAAACCCAGGTCTCCCTTATTGCAGGCGGATTCTTTATCAGCTGAGCCACAAGGGAAGTCCAAGGATACTGGAGTGGGTATCCTATTCCCTCTTCAGCGGATCTTCCTGACCCAGGAATCGAACCAGGGTCTCCAGCATTGCAGGCAGATTCTTCACCAACTGAGCTACTGGGTACATAGCTAAGCAGTACCATGAAAATACCATTATTAAAATAGACTAATAATGAGAAACTGCTCATGAATAATATATGAAATAATAATCATATTACTGAGAACATACCATTTAGTTTTCACAAAATGTTAAAAAAATTGCTCTGTTGAAGATTCCCAAATTATATAACCATTGTGATTATACTTTCAATTATAGTAAGCTATAGTGGAAATATGTTCAAAAATAGGGATGAGACTAACAGTATATTATTACATATATTGGAATACATAAAAATATATAGTCTCTTCAAAAGATTAATAAAAAGATAATACAATAGATAGTTGGGCAAAGTATATGAGTAAGAAAATCATAGGCTAAATAAAAATTGTCAACAAATACAAAAAGATGTCCAACCCCACTAAATGTACAAGAAGATTCACATTAAAAAATCTTTTAGATGGCAAAGATTCTGAAAGATAATTAATTTCCCTTTTCAAGATAAAAGCACTCAACTTACTAGGAATAGAAAGGAACTTCCTCTACATGGTAAAGGACACTAAAAAAACCCCACAGCTAACATGATACTTAGTGGTGAAAAAGAAACACTTTCCCCCTAAGTTCAGGAACAAGACAAAGATGTCCACTCTTACCACTCCTATTTAACATTCCACTGGATGTTCTAGCCAATGCAATTAGATAAGAAAAAGAAATAAAAGATATCTAGATTGGAAAGGAAGAAGTAAAACTACCTCTATTTGCATATGGACCCTATCTTGCGTATAGAAAATCTCAAGGAAATCACTATTGAGAAAATAACTCTATTTACAAGAGGATCAAAAAGAGTGCAATACTTAGGAATACATTTAACAAAAGAAGTATAAAACTTATACTTTGAAAACCTCACCTTATATCCACAAAATGGCTATAATCAAAGTCAGATAATAACAAGTGTTAACAAGAAAGTGGAGAAATTCTAACCCACACACATTGTTAATGTAACTGTCAATGGTGCAGCCACTTTGGAAAATAGTCTGGCAGTTCCTTGAATGGTTGATACAGACTTACACTATGATCACATGACTCTTAGCTATATACCTAAGAGCAAAGAAAACACATCTACACCTAACCTCGTACACAGAGAAGGCGATGGCACCCCACTCCAGTACTCTTGCCTGGAAAATACCATGGATGGAGGAGCCCGGTAGGCTGCAGTCTGTGGGGTCGTGCAGAGTTGGACATGACTGAGCAACTGTACTTTCACTTTTCACTTTCCTGCATTGGAGAAGGAAATGGCAACCCACTCCAGTGTTCTTGCCTGAAGAATCCCAGGGACGGGGGAGCCTGGTGGGCTGCTGTCTATGGGGTCGCACAGAGTTGTACACGACTGAAGCGACTTAGCAGCAGCAGCAACCTTGTACAAGAAAGTTCTTAGCATAAATATTCATAATTGCTAAAAGGTGGAAACAACCCAACGGCCATCAACTGATGAATGAATAAACACAATGTACTCCAATACTCTGGCCAGCTCATGCGACGAGTTGACTCACTGGAAAAGACTCTGATGCTGGGCAGGATTGGGGGTGGGAGGAGACGGGGACAACAGAGAATGAGATGGATGGATGGCATCACCAACTCGATGGACATGAGTTTGAGTGAACTCCGGGAGTTGGTGATGGACAGGGAGACCTGGCGTGCTGTGATTCATGGGGTCACAGAGAGTCGGACACGACTGAGTGACTGAACTGAACTCAACTGAGGCAACCACTTTTGAAAACCATGACATTGTTTCTAGATTAAGTGAGACATTCCTGATGTCCATATATACTCTGTAGAAAAGTTTGCACATATGCACTGAGACACTTATATGAATATTTAAAACAGCAATGCTTGGAATATGAAGAAAACCACAAAATATCCAAATATACTCAGAGGTATAATGTACAGTCATAAAATTGAATATTATTTGTGTGAGTGTGTGTGTGTATATATATATGAGTGAAAATGAAGAAGCCATGGTTATATATATCAACATGGAAGAATCACACATTTTTTCTGAGAAAAAGAAGTAACAAAAGTAGTTACAGCATTAATTCTAGATATATAAAATAAAAAACAGGGGAAGCACACCCATTTTGCTTAGAGATTCATGATGTATCAGAAAATAATATTCAGCAGTAAAACCACCACAGATGCTACTGAAGTAGAAAAATATATGTATCTTACCGGTTCTCTTAGGAAATCCTGTTGCAAGGGATCTCAAAGATGTCATAAAGTGTCCATTATCTACTTTTTGACCAATAAATTTTACTGTTACTATTGCATATGGAAGACACTGCCTAGGTTTATCTACTGGCTTTGAAAGAATATTATATTCATACAAGTATACCTAAAAGATAAAGAACATTTTTATGATGATTAATTTTTACAGACTTGAATAGCTTCTATTTTAAAAATCTATTTAACTCTATGCTGCTATTTATTAACCATCTTTCACACATCTCCTCTCTCCCTGTCTTCTTCAACTCTAGTTTTCTTGAAGATGAATTTTTTTCTCCACAACATATTTTTTTCTTGATAGGGTTCGAATAACAGCAGAAACAGACACAATCTATGTTTAAATAAAAAAGCATTTCTCCATTAAAAGTTCAATGTCTTGCATATGCTGCTGCTGCTAAGTCACTTCAGTCATGTACGACTCTGTGCGACCCCATAGACGGCAGCCCACCAGGCTCCCCTGTCCCTGGGATTCTCCAGGCAAGAACACTGGAGTGGGTTGCCATTTCCTTCTCTAATGCATGAAAGTGAAAAGCGAAAATGAAGTCGCTCAGTTGTGTCTGACCCTCAGTGACCCCATGGACTGCAGCCATCCAGGCTCCTCCGTCCGTGGGATTTTCCAGGCAAGAGCACTGGAGTGCTAGGAACCACTATATTGTATTTTATCTGGGAGGAAAAGTCAATTAGAAAAATAACAATAGCTTAATACATCTTACATGTGGGAGCATATATACATACTTCTAAAATATCCTCATTTAATCATATATATATATGATTATACATAATGATATTTATAATATAATCTTTTATAAAAGATTAAAAGTCTATAAAAGGTTAAAAGGTTAGATAAGTGTCTCTTTTAGATATGACAGAAAATTACTGTTTAACAATTAGTCTACTATCTAATGACTAAAACATAAGCCTTTTCTCCTTTTACAAAGTACAAAGGATCAGTAAGGTTATTTCAAAGTATCTTTGTTTTGCAAGTTAGGCATTAATCTACGAAACGTTTAAATAAAAGTAGCTATTGGAACAAAATTAAATGCAAATTTAGAAGCTTCTTTATTAATGTTTTCAGATCACAAATATTAAATCAGCTTTACTATTTACTTATTTAGGTCATATTATATGGAAAAAGGGTGCCAACAGACTTGGCAAAGTTGCCACAAACCTTTAATTCATAAAAAAACATATTGCAGTATCTGTGAAGCAGATATTCTTTGTGTTACCTTGTCATCTTATTGGCTTATTTGGTATTCAGGTCGTATATATTACATGACCTAAGCAAATATGAATGAAGTAAAAGATTTCCACTTAATATTTGGGACAGTTGTTTTAAGACTTGTATTACACAATGTGAGGCAAGTGACTTTCAAGTAGTCAAGTGAATCAAAAAGTTAACATACTGCTGAACTGTAGGCTTGTAGTTCAATGGTATCCTTCAGAGAAGGTGTATTTCTTGACATATGGCAGTCAAAGTTAGGAGAAGGATCCAAAGAAACTTTGCTTTTATCTAGTGAAGGCTGAATTTTCTTCACTTTTCCAAAAAGAACCTGGGGAGGAAAAGGTAAAAAGAAAGTCAATAAAGATATACCAGAATATTTTAAACTCTCATACCAGGAAAGTAAAACTAGCTTCTATTTTAAGGAAAGAAATTAGAATGGGGAGATAATTCATGACCCAGATGAATGGGATGACTTATTAGAATCATGTCAATTCCTCCCTAAATCAAACTCTATAGTAATTTTAACAAAAATTTCAGAAAATCCATATACAGAAATGAGCTTTAGTTTCAACACTTCCCTGGAAAATGAAACAAGAATAACCTACAAAATTTTTAAAAAATATATCTGAATCAGAAATAATGATGGAACAGGAAAAGTGACACATACTTCCAGATATTATGTACTTTTTAAAAGAATACTACCACAAAAATGGCAGAGATGGAAAAAATTGTACAAAGTAAAAAGTCCAGATAAGTCCAAGCAGTTATAAAAATACAGCATAATATTAAAAGCATCATTTGAAACAGATGAAGCAAAACCAGATTATTCACTAAATGGTGTAGATCTGAAAAACATTAAATTCGTCCCTTAATCTATAAACCAAAATAAATACCAAATAAATATTTAAGTAATGTAAACACTGTAAAGAGAAATACAAATATTTATCTACTCTCAAAGAGAATTATTTTCTAACCATACTGCCAAAACCCACGAACCGAAACCATGCTTCTTTGTAAAATAGTCTAAAACTTCTGTACATCACAAAAAAATGATCAAGTTGTATTGCAGAAAACAACACAACAACTGTAGCACAATTTTCCTCCAATTAAGAAGTAAATTTTAAAAAATGAGTATTTAAAAGCTATGAACCATTAAGTGATAAAAGGTGGGGAAAAGTGCAGCTAATATGAAAACATGTACAAATTTTATGTCAGCAATTCTATTACTTTTATTTTTTCATATGCTAATAATTCATTCAAAGTTAAAAACAATACTAAATGTAATGTGGTACTCTGTACTTGGACACTGGAAGAGGAAAAAACATTAGTAGAAAAACTGGCAGAAACCAAAAGTTTGTAGCAGATAGTACTGTACCAATGCTGGTTTCTTTCATTTTATTTTATTTTAATTGAGATATAACTGATATATATACTATTAGGCTCTTAGTTTTAACAGAGGTGCCATAGTTACATGAAATGGTAACATTAGGGAAAACAGTATACAGGAACTGTCTGTACTACCTTTATAACTTTTCTGTAAATTTAAATTTATTCCAAAATTATTTTAAAAAAACTTTTTTATTTTAAAAAAGAAAGCACTAAGTGATAAAACATTATACAATGAAAAGCCTAGCTCTCAAGACTCACTTTAATGAACTGATAATGCTGATGAATCAATTAGAAAAATAGAAAAAACAAAAATCTAGCAAAAGTTATTAATAGGCAATTCACTCATTATCAGTGAATACATGCGGAATGTTAAGCTCGGCAATAACTATGAAAAAGAAAAAGTTGAACTAACAATGAGAAACTATCACATATTAGACTGGCAAATATTTTTTAAAAAACATAATACACAGAGATAGTAAATATAAGAGATAATAAACATTTCACATGCTTTGCATAGGAATGGCAGTTAGTATAACCTTTCTGAGGACAACTGGGCATTACATATCAAAAGCTGGGAAACTGTACACATACCTGTGACTCCTAACTTGACACATAGGAATTAATCAATTAATTCTTAGCAAATAATCACAGGTGTGTGTAATATGTACCTACATGAATAATCCAAGTACTGCTTGAAAGTACAAAACAAAACAAAGCAAAAGTAATTTATATCCCAACATTGAAAAATTTGGTAACAAATTTATGGTAGTGCTGTAAAGTGGAATATTATATAGTCATTCAAAATGATACTACAAAAAATACTGAATGGTAGTGAAGTCGCTCAGTCTTGTCCAACTCTTTGCCACCCGATGGACTGTAGCCCACCAGGCTCCTCTGTCCATGGGATTCTCCAGGCAAGATACTGGAGTGGGTTGCCATTTCCTTCTCCAGGGGATCTTCCCGACCCAGGGATTGAACCCAGGTCTCCCATATTGCAGCAGACACTTTAACCTCTGAGCCACCAGGGAAGCCTATTGAATGGTATGGAAAATGTTGATTTTATAATCAATCAAAAAGTTATATAGTATAAAAGTAGTAATGTATTTTAATGACCAGTGTATAATGCATATCCACGTATATGAGCAGAAGATGAAGTATAGCTATACAAAAAAAATTAACTATCATTATCAATGGGTTTTTTGGAGCTTCTGAGTATATTCCAAATTTCCTAAAATCAGTATTTTAATATAAATTACACTTATGACTTTGATAATACCCAAGATCTAAAAATAACTAAATAATACCAAATGAACCATTGGTTTTATGTGGATGTATACACATCCTAAGTTACATAACTGAGGGTCTTGTCTACCTACTGTGATTTTAGTAGTCTTAGCAGAGCTGCAATTAACCAAAAAGTATATCTTAGCCTACCTGTGTCTGTTAATGCTTACAATTCGACTGTAAGACTGGTATTTTCTCTCAATTTTGAATAACTTCAGACTTTAAAAAAAGTTACAAAACAATTCAGAGGTCTATATACTTCTAAGCCAGTTTTTCCTAATGCTAACATCTTATATAAGATAGTAAAATTATCAAAACAAAGTAATTAATATTGTTTAACTGTGGTGCTGGAGAAGACTCTTGAGAGTCCCTTGGACTGCAAGGAGATCCAACCAGTCCATTCTAAAGGAGATCAATCCTGGGTGTTCATTGGAAGGACTGATGCTAAAGCTGAAACTCCAATACTTTGGCCACCTCATGTGACAAGTTGACTCACTGGAAAAGAGTCTGATGCTGGGAGGGATTGGGGGTGGGAGGAGACGGGAACGACAGAGAATGAGATGGCTGGATGGCATCACCGACTCAATGGACATGAGTTTGAGTGAACTCCGAGAGTTGGTGATGGACAGGGAGGCCTGGCGTGCTGTGATTCATGGGGTCGCGAGGAGTCGGACACGACTGAGCGACTGAACTGAACTGATCTGAACGCTGTTAATTAAAATAAATAGTAGGAGTTTAGTAACTTTAGCTAAACCAGAATTATTAATACCAATGTTCTGGAAAAAGACACTAAAAACACTCTGATTTTAATTATAGTCTGAACAAAAGGGAGAGAGAAAGAGAGTAAAGTCAATCAGAACAGAAAAAATATACATTAGGAAACCAAGACGATAAAGCCTGCCTTTGCTTACTTGAAGATTTTATGCTGCACACCCACTAGAGTCAAAAATAGGGGAAAATTTCAAATGGTGATGATGATGATAACTATTATTTATTTTATACAATGCGAGTTTAAAACATTAATTCATATTGAAAGTAAAATAATGTTTAGGTCAATCAAAGCAAACTGAATATAATATTTCTTTCGTGCTACCAACCTTAAACATGATAATACTTTCTACAGTAATGCTTCTACTAAGAGCATAATTCAAGGCAATATCAACATGTCTAAATATATAAATTCCAAGAAGAGGGTTTCCTAATATCCTCAATGAAGATGCTTTGGTACTTATTCCATTGTGATATATCTCAGCCACATCCTTCTGAGGAAGTGCTAAAAAGCAGAAATGTTCTTCAAGTTCTCTGCCATGCCTTCCATTCTCACGCATCTCTGACCTAAAGCCAAAAGAGTGAATAGTTAAATGAGAACATCAACAGAATTTTCAAGAAGACACATGCTTCAAGCTTGCTAAAGATAGAAAACAAAAATTATAATCTAGACTCCTGAAATCTCGCCTACACTCCACAAGAACCACTGAAACCCTGGTGTATTAGGTAAGGAGTTCTACATGGCTTGCTCAGCAGTAGTAACAGTAGGAACGGCGACACCACATGACACAAGCATGGTTCAGTCATGCGACAGAGCTTGTAACTCCAAGACTATCAGCAATGGAGAAGGCACAGAACTAGAAAGCAATGTGCACACCAATCGAAGGAAAACGCCTCTTGAACACCACATGCTACTAATGTTTATTATTTCCCGAGACGCCACTCACAAATATTAATATCTATATGGAAGAATAATTCACCGTTAACAGTAGACAGCCACGGCAACAAAACACACAGCAACAATTAATTACAAGCAAGACTAACCGATGAGATCATGACCACTTCTCTTTTCCCAGAGATGTCAGCCTTAACTTTCAACTCCACTGTTGTCATTTCCTGCTCTATAAACCACTAAGATCTCTATGTTTGATTGTGAAGGTATATTCTTAACAGTCAGAAGAATTAAAATACTTCTTTCTGTTTTCCTAATTTCTCTATTGGTTTTTCTTACGATCTAAGTTCAGTCAATCAGTCATGTATGACTCTGCGATTCCATAAGCTGCAGCACTCCAGGCTTCCCTGGCCATCACCAACTCCCAGAGCTTGCTCAAACTCATGTCCAATGAGTCGGTGATTCCATCCAACCATCTCATCCTCTGTCATTTCCTTCTCCTCCCTCCTTCACTTTTTCCCAGCATCAGGGTCTTTTCCAATGACTCAGTTCTTTCAATAGGTGACCAAAGTATTGAAGCTTGATCTTCAGCATCAGTCCTACCAATAAATATTCAGGACTGATTTCCTTTACGATTGACTGGTTTGATCTCCCTGCTGTCCAAGGGACTCTCAAGAGTCTTATCCAACACCACACTTCAAAAGTATCAATTCTTCAGCACTCAGCTTTTTATGGTCCAACTCTCACATCCATACATGACTACTGGAAAAGCCATGGCATTAACTAGATGGACATTTGTCGGCAAAGTAATGTCTCTGCTTTTTAATATGCTGTCTAGGTTGGTCACAACTTTTCTTCCAAGGAGCAAGTGTCTTTTAATTTCATGGCTGCAGTCACCATCTGCAGTGATTTTGGAGACTAAGAAAATAAAGTCTGTCACTGTTTCCACTGTTTCCCCATCTATTTGCAGTAAAGTGATGGGACCGGAAGCCATGATCTTCGTTTGTTGACTGCTGAGGCTTAAGCCAGATTTTTCACTCTCCTCTTCACTTTCAAGAGGCTCTTTAGTTCCTCTTTGCTTTCTGTCATATGGGTGGTATCATCTGCATATCTGAGGTTATTGATATTTCTCCCGTCAATCTTAATTCCAGCTTATGCTTCATCCAGTCTGGCATTTCTCATGATGTATTCTGTATATAAGTTAAATAAGCAGGATGACATTATACAACCTTGACATATTCCTTTCCCAATTTGGAACCAGTCTGTTGTTTCGTGTCCAGTTCTAACTATTGCTTCTTGACCTGCACACAGATTTCTCAGGACACAGGTAAGGTAGACTGGTATTCCCATTTCTCTAAGCATTTTCCAGTTTGTGGTGATCTACCTGGAATGTTAGGTCCATGAATCAACGTAAATTGGAAGTGGTCAAACAGGAGATGGCAAGAGTGAGCATCGACATTTTAGGAGTCACTGAACTAAAATGGACTGGAATGGGCGAACTTAATTCAGATGACCATTATATCTACTACTGTGGGCAAGAATCCCTTAGAAGAAATGGAGTAGCACTCATTCAACAAGAGTGAAATGCAGTACTTGGTGCAATCTCAAAAACAACAGAATGAACTCTGTTCGTTTCCAAGGCAAACCATTCAATATCACAGTAATCCAAGTCTATGCCCCAACCAGTAATGCTAAAGAAGCTGAGGTTGAATAGTTCTATGAAGACCTACAAAATCTTCTAGAATTAACACCAGAAAAAGATGTCCTTTTCATTACAGGGACTGGAATGAAAAGTAGGAAGTCAAGAGATACCTGGAGTAACAGGCAGATTTGGCCTTGAAGTATAAAATGAAGAAAGGCAAAGGCTAACAGAGTTTTGCCAAGAGAATGCACTGGTCATAGCAAACACCCTCTTCCAATAACACAAGAGAAGACTGCACACATGGACATCACCAGATGGTCAATACCAAAATCAGACTGATTATATTCTTTACAGCCAAAGATGGAGAAGCTCTATACAGGTAGCAAAAGCAAGACCAAGAGCTGACTGTGATTCAGATCATGAGCTCCTTAAAGCAAAATTCAGACTTAAACTGAAGAAAGTAGGGAAAACCACTAGACCATTCAGGTATGACCTAAGTCAAATCCCTTATGATTATTCAGCAGAAGTGACAAATAGATTCAAGGGATTAGATCTGATAAAGTGTCTGAAGAACTATGGACAGAGATTCATGACACTGTACAGGAGGCAGTGATCAAGAACATCTCCAAGAAAAATAAATGCAAAATGGTTGTCTGAGGCCTTACAAATAGCTGAGAAAAGAAGAGAAGGGAAAGGCAAAGGAGAAAAGGAAAGATATTCATTTGAATGCAGAGTTCCAAAGAATAGCAAGGAGAGATAAGAAAGCCTTCCTCAGAGATCAATGCAAAGAAATAGAGGAAAACAACAGAATGGGAAAGACTAGAGATCTCGTTAAGAGAATTAGAGATACCAAGGGAACATTTCATGCAAAGATGGGCTCGATAAAGGACAGAAACAGTATGGACCTAACAGAAGCTGAAAATATTAAGAAAAGGTGGCAAGAATACACAGAAGAACTACACAAAAAAGATCTTCATGACCCAGATAACCACGATAGTGTGATCACTCATCTAGAGCCAGGCATCCTGGAGTGCGGAGTCAAGCGGGCCTTAGGAAGCATCACTACGAACAAAGCTAGTGGAGGTGATGGAATTCCAGCTGAGGTATTCAAATCCTAAAAGATGATGCTGTGAAAGTGCTGCACTCAATGTGCCAGCAAATTTGGAAAACTCAGCAGTGGCCACAGGATTGGAAAACGTCAGTTTTCATTCCAATCCCAAAGAAAGGCAATGCTAAAGAATGTTCAAACTACTGCACAATTGCACTCATCTCACATGTTAGCAAAGTAATGCTCAAAATTCTCTCAGTAAGGCTTCAACAGTACATAATCCAAGAACTTCCAGATGTTCAAGCTGGATTTAGAAAAGGGAGAAGAACCAGAGATCAAATTGTCAATGTCCACTGGATCATCAAAAAAGCAAGAGAGTTCCCGAAAAACATCTACTTCTGCTTTATTGACTACACCAAAGCCTTTGACTGTGTGGATCACAAGAAATTGTGGGAAATTCTTAATGAGATGGGAATACCAGACCACCTGACCTGTCTCCTGAGAAATCTTACGTTTTAGAAAAACATTAATTTCTGACCAATTTCTGGAAGAACTCTGACAACAATAGGACAAAGAATGGGCAGGAAGAAGGAAATCACAGTAAAGTGTTGTAAGGTTCTCACGTCGCACGTGAATCACATTATGTGAAGGTGTGCTGTGATACAGATGTACACAGAAACACCTTGTCTTACTGTGCTCCACTGCATTGTGCTTCACAGATACCACATTTTTTTAAGAACTGAAGCTTTGTGGCAACCTTACCAAGCCTATTGGCACTCTTATGCCAACAGCATTTGTTCACTCTGTTCCCTGTGTCACATTTGGGTAATTCTCACAATATTTCCCACTTCTTCATTATCATTACAATTGTGTGTATATGGTATTATATTATTATATTTGCATATATATATTTATTATATTTTGTATATATGGTGCTCTGTCATCAGTGGTCTTTGCTATTACTACTATGAATCACTGAAGACTCAGACAATGGTTAGTATTTTTTTTTTTTTTAGCAATAATGCATTTTAAAATTAAGGTATGTACATTATTAATACTATTGCACTCTTAATAGACTACATTATAGTGTAAATATAACTTTATATGCACTGGGAAGCCAAAGAATTTGTGTGAATGTCTTTATTGTGGTCTGAGACTGAACCTGTGACACCTCAAGGCATGCTATAATGCTAACCCTAGAGCAGTGTCACTGTTGACATTTTGGGCCAAATGATTGTTTGTATTACCTAGTCATATTATTGGCTACACATTATATCCTGTTAAGGGGCTGAGTAGAATGAAAAAACACAACTTAAGATATGATCCAGGGCTTCCAAAAACCTTTAAAACTATTAAAGTAGAAAATATTTCCTGGAGGTTCAAATGCTGGTAACAATACTGTTAAAAACTTCATAGTTTCCAACGTATGTTCAGAATTACACTTGAAAGCAAATGTAGGACTAAGTATGACTTACAAAATAAAAATGACCAATTAAAACTTACCCTTCCAAACTATTTCTAGGTCTAAAAAGATTTTTAAAAGGTTGCCTTTTCAAAGTTATTCAGACACTAGGATCTATGTCAGATTGTTGAATATGTTGACATGACAGAAGCTCTGAGTCTGAACACTACCATTTCAGAGACGACAGGGTCTTTTGTGTTCATAGTAAAATGTAATCAGATAACAGTATTAAGATCTACTACACAAAGAGTGCTCTATTACCAAGAGATATTAATACAAATTACATACTAACAGGACACTAGTATTTATTAAATATAAAAGTGCTATGAATAATCTTCCAGAAATGTCCTCTCATGTTCTTGTGCAACCTGAGGAATAAGGGTTATAATTTGTGAGGCCCTGAATCTTATCCACACTTTACGCTCTAGAAGGAAAGTTCAAAATCAATCCAGCACTGAAATGCTGTATTTGTGGATAAACTCTTGGTTGAAGACTGGTCATTATTTTTTTAAATCACAATTTTATTAATCATTAAGCAAAAAACACTTGACCCTTGAACAACATGGGTTTGAACTGCACCAGTCCACTTATACACAGATCTTCAACAAATATACAATTGGCTCTCTGTATCGGTCGATTCTGCAATCACGCAATCAACCAACCAAGGACTTCAATCTTAATTTACAATCCATGACTGGTTGAAATCTGCAGATGCAGCACTCGTGGATATGGAGGAACAGCTATGGGACCTGAGTATCTGCAGACTTTGGTGCCTGGGGCGAGCCCTGGAACCCAATCCCCTGTGGGTACCAAGGGATATATGTAGGACTAAATATGATTTAAAAAATAGAAATGTGGTCTGGGACTATAAGTGTAGAAGACTTAAAACAACTCATATTGATGAGAAGTTATATAGGTTAACAAAGCACAGTGAATGACTGGTAGAACCACAATTAGTCTTGATATCTAAGATATCAAGATGAGCTTATAATGAGTTCTGTGCTACCACGATGTCTATCCATTAAAACCAACTGCAACAGAATACAAAGGTGTAAGTGACTCAGAATGGTTATGTCATAGTTAATTACATCACACAGAGCAGGTTCCAAGATAAACTATCTAACAGGTGATGAATACATTTTTTGTTTAATAAATGAAACACTGGAAGTAACATCTTTCCAGTTAAACTGGAAACAAAAGAACACTATTCAGCAACTCTGTATTTAGCGACTGGGGGCACTTAGAGAGCATGAAAGTATTCAATTCAAAGGTATGATTTTTAGGTAATAGTTAAAGGAAACAAAGTTATTTGCTTTGGAGAGTTTGAAAGGAAACTTAATTGTTTTCAAGTCCAACAGACTGTGGGTGATAAGTGATAAGTTCAGCTGGCAGGAAGTGCAACATGTGAAATGAAGCATAGATGGCTAAGATAAAACTGCTGCTGCTAAGTCACTTCAGTCGTGTCTGACCCCATAGACAGAACCCCACCAGGCTCCCCCGTCCCTGGGATTCTCCAGGCAAGAACACTGGAGTGGGTTGCCATTGCCTTCTCGGAAGATAAAACTAGGATTCAACAAAGTTTGAATAGGAAGGAAAGTTTAGATTTGAGCAGTGATGTTGAAAAGATGGACTAGGAGAGTCTAGCCTGTTGGCCCTTCACAAAAAGCAACAATTAACTATCCATGAACAAAAACCGCTCTGGAAAGGCTGTTGACAGCACTTCAGAAACACACTGAGTGGCACAAAAAATTTGAGAATAACTGCACAAAGAAGCAGAGAAGGCAACGGCACCCCACTCCAGTACTCTTGCCTGGAAAATCCCATGGACGGAGGAGCCTGGTAGGCTGCGGTCCATGGGGTTGCACAGAGTCAGACACAACTGAAGTGACTTAGCAGCAGTAGCAGCAGCAGCACAAAGAAGAAGAACAAACAGCTTCAATTTGCCTGTGTCATCCTATCCCTTCCAGCTGGCATTGTTCAGCACCAAGAAGGAACTCCCTGGGTAGAAAAATCATTCCCCTTGCTTGGAAAGTGAGGGGGGGTCTGTGACCAGCTTCCCAGCCTTTCAGGGTATGGCATGAAGGACCCACTTCTATTACAGCCCCAAATAAAATGGACTAAAATGGGTTAACTTAATTCAGATGATGATTACATCTACTACTGTGGGCAAGAATCCCTTAGAAGAAGTGGAGTAGCCCTTACAGTCAACAAAGGAGTCCGAAATGCAGTACTTGGGTGCAATCTCAAAAATGACAGAATACTCTCCATTCATTTCCAAGGCAAACCATTCAATATCATAATAATCTAAGTTTATGCCCCAACCAGTAATGCTGAAGAAGCTGAAGCTGAATGGTGCTATGAAGACCCAAGACCTTCCAGAACTAACACCCAAAAAAGATGTCCTTTTCATCATAGGGGAATGGAATGCAAAAGTAGGAAGTCAAGAGATACCTGGAGTAACAGGCAGATTTGGCCTTGGAGTACAGAATGAAGCAGGGCAAAGGCTAATAGAGCTTTGCCAAGATCGCACTGGTCATAGCAAACACCCTCTTCCAACAACACAAGAGAAGACTGCACACATGGACATCACCAGATGGTCAATACTAAAATCAGAGTGGTTATATTCTTTTCAGCCAAAGATGGAGAAGCTCTATACAGGCAGCAAAAGCAAGACCGGGAGCTGACTGTGGCTCAGATCATGAGCTCCTTAAAGCAAAATTCAGACTTAAACTGAACAAAGTAGGGAAAACCACTAGACCATTCAGGTATGACCTAAATCAAATCCCTTATGATTATTCAGCAGAAGTGACAAATAGATTCAAGGGATTAGATCTGATAAAGTGTCTGAAGAACTATGGACAGAGATTCATGACACTGTACAGGAGGCAGTGATCAAGACCAACCCCAAGAAAAAGAAATGCAAAAACGCAAAATGGTTGTCTGAGGAGGCCTTACAAATAGCTGAGAAAAGAAGAGAAGGGAAAGGCAAAGGAGAAAAGGAAAGATATAGCCATCTGAATGCAGAGTTCCAAAGAACAGCAAGGAGGGATAAGAAAGCCTTCCTCAGCGATCAATGCAAAGAAACAGAGGAAAACAATAGAATGGGAAAGACTAGAGATCTCTTCAAGAAAATTAGAGATAGCAAGGGAATATTTCATGCAAAGATGGGCTCAATAAAGGACAGAAATGGTATGTACCTAACAGAAACAGAAGATATTAAGAAGTGGCAAGAATACACAGAAGAACTATACAAAAAAGATCTTCGTGACCCAGATAACCACAATGGTGTGATCACTCATCTACAGCCAGACATCCTGGACTGCAAAGTCAAGCAGGCCTTAGGAAGCATCACTACGAACAAAGCTAGTGGAGGTGATGGAATTCCAGCTGAGGTATTCAAATCCTAAAAGATGATGCTGTGAAAGTGCTGCACTCAATGTGCCAGCAAATTTGGAAAACTCAGCAGTGGCCACAGGATTGGAAAAGGTCAGTTTTCATTCCAATCCCAAAGAAAGGCAATGCCAAAGAATGTTCAAAGTACCGCACAATTGCACTCATCTCACATGCTAGCAAAGTAATGCTCACAATTCTCCAAGAGAAGCTTCAAAACTATGTGAACCAAGAACTTCCAGATGTTCAAGCTGGATTTAGAAAAGGTAGAAGAACCAGAGATCAAATTGCCAACATTTGCTGGATCATCTAAAAAGCAAGACAGTTCCAGAAAAACATCTACTTCTCCTTTACTGAGTATGCTAAAGCCTCTGATTGTCTGGATCACAACAAACTGTGGGAAATTCTTAGATGTGAATACCAGACCACCTTACCTGTCTCCTGAGAAATCTGTATGCAAGTCAAGAAACAACAGTTAAAACTGGACATGCAACAATGGGCTAGTTCCAAATGGGAAAGGAATATGTCAAGGTTGTATACTGTCACCTTGCTTATTTAACTAACATGCAGAGTACATCATGAGAAATGCCAGACTGGATGAAGCACAAGCTGGAATTAAGATTGACGGGAGAAATATCCTCAGATATGCAGATGACACCACCCATATGGCAGGAAGCAAAGAGGAACTAAAGAGCCTCTTGATGAAAATGAAGAGGAGGGTGAAAAATCTGGCTTAAGACCCAACATTCAACAAACGAAGATCATGGCATCCAGTCCCATCACTTTATTGCAAATAGATTGGGAAACAGTGGAAACAGTGACAGACTTTACTTTCTTAGTCTCCAAAATCACTGCAGATGGTGACTGCAGCCATGAAATTAAAAGACGCTTGCTCCTTGGAAGAAAAGGTGTGACCAACCTAGACAGGATATTAAAAAGTAGAGACATTACTTTGCTGACAATGGTCCATGTAGTTAATGCTATGGCTTTTCCAGTAGTCATGTATGGATGTGAGAGTTGGACCATAAAGAAAGTTGAGTGCTGAAGAATTGATGCTTTTGAAGTGTGGTGTTGGATAAGACTCTTGAGAGTCCCTTGGACAGCAAGGAGATCAAACCAGTCAATCCTAAAGGAAATCAGTCCTGAATATTTATTGGTAGGACTGATGCTGAAGATCAAGCTCCAATACTTTGGTCACCTATTGAAAGAACTGAGTCATTGGAAAAGACCCTGATGCTGGGAAAGATTGAAGGTAGAAGGAGAAGGGGATGACAGAGGATGAGATGTTTGGATGGCATCACTGACTCAATGGACATGAGTTCGAGAAAAGTTCTGGAAGTTGGTAATGGACAGGGAAGCCTGGCATGCTGCAGACATGGGTTGCAAAGAGTTGGACACAACTGAGCAACTGAACTGAACTGAATATACTGGCAAAGCCAGGGCATATACTGATGCTAGGAACGAGAAGAAAGGCAGGGACTACCCAGCAGCCACACAGCAAGAGACTGCATTTCCCAGTGACCTGGCTCTACAAATGACCCTGACAACTTTCACCACCAAAGAAACCAAAAGCCAGCACAGATCTGCCTGGACCCCTGCAAATTTCACCAGGTTCTGTCCACAAGTGTTCTCATTTACTGATGCCTGTCTCCTGAGTCCCTCCCCACCCTCTCCTCTCTCGGATCCCCGACCAGCAGCCAGTCTGTGCCTCTTCTACTGCAGAAGTGCAACACACCACCCTGAACTGACACCCACAACCACACAGGTGCCTGGGACTAGTCCCTCCAAGTGTGTACTTACACCTGTCACCAACCTAAATTGCTAAGTGGGCACCATGGTGAGACCCTGCTGAAAGCCAGGGCCCTCCAGGAGCATGTGTGCCCAGACCCAGCCCTGTCTTGAGTCCCTGGCCTGCACCTCCAGGCTCACCTGCAGCTAGCCCCTCCAGCTATGCACCTGGATACCTCTGGTCCCCCTCACTGGCCTCCACAGTTATGTGTCCAGTAGTCACAGTGCTGTGCAACAACAGCCAGGCCCCCCACAGACGCCAGCACACCTGCCACTGGCACTTGCCTTGATATCAGCTGTGGCCCCCAGGGCTACAAGTGTGTTTATCACCAGCTCTGTCAGCACACAGGTACCCGTGCCTGACCTGCATGGCCAAGAGTGTGCACACCCAAGCAGCTTGGCCCACTACTGCCACGTGCTCTGTTGCTCTCCCTTGTTTACAATGAGGAGGTGCCACTGAGAACCCCAACAGTCCTAGCAGCCTCTGCAGATGCCTGGCAGTGCTTTCCAAAGTTGTCAATGTTGTGGATCCCAATGGTTTAACCCAATGAGTTACACCACAGTCCCCGAGACATGGAGCCACACACGCCCCTTCACTGGGAACCCTGCACCATTAACTCAGTGTCACAGCAATCTTCAACATGTCCCCACCCGCAGAGGAAGGTCTTTCGTTAGCAAAGTCAGTCTATAAAGTCTTTTCTTCAGCGTGCAGACACCTAAGCAAGGCTACAGGACTGTGAAGAGTCAGGGAAACAAGACTCCACTGAAGGAATACAGTAAACCTCCAGCAACTGATCCTCCCAAAATGGACAGAGAGGATTTACCCCTTTTTCCAGGGTGTCACAGGCCCAAACTGATTTAGTTTTACTTCATCTTGGAACCAATCATTGATACAGTAAATGAAATTAAGCATGGATGGTTCAGTCTACTCATCTGGGGTGGAATGTAAACTGAGATGCCAAGTAAAAATTCAACCTCAGTGTCAAGATAGGTACTGATGATCTTTAAAATGATACCCTTTCACATAAGTTTGAAATGTTTAAAGGAGAGTTATCTTAAAACAGAAAAGAGTCAAACTGATACAAATAGGGCAATATACTTAAGAAGAACTGAATTCAGTTCTCTATTATCCACTGCTGCTGCTGCTAAGCTGCTAAGTCACTTCAGTCGTGTCCGACTCTGTGTGACCCCATGGACGGAAGCCCACCAGGCTCCCCCGTCCCTGGGATTCTCCAGGCAAGAACACTGGAGTGGGTTGCCATTTCCTTCTCCAATGTGTGAAAGTGAAAGTGAAGTCGCTCAGTCGTGTCCGACCCTTAGCGACCCCATGGACTGCAGCCTACCAGGCTCCTCCGTCCATGGATTTTCTAGGCAAGAGTACTGGAGTGGCTTGCCATTTCCTTCTCCGGTATGTCTTCTCTACTGGAATATAAACTCTCTAAGGTTGAGGAGAAAACATTCATTTTTCTCTGAGGGTGATAAAATGAAGAACTGACTCATTTGAAAAGACCCTGATGCCAGGAAAGATTAAAGGCAGGAAGAGAAGGGGACAACAGAGGATGAGACCGTTGGATGGCATCACCAACTCAATGGACATGAGTTTGAGTAAGCTCTGGGAGTTGGTGATGGACAGGGAAGCCTGGCATGCTGCAGTCCATGGGGTCACAAACAGTCAAACACAACTGAGCGACTGAACTGAATAAAATACATTTTCTGACATAGTAGGCACTGAAATGCTCAATGAGTGACTGAATACACATATATTTAGATGATTAACATGTTTCTGCTGATTTCACACTTAAGAAGTAGTAGATGCAATGTGGATGAGAAATGGAGACTGGTGCAGTTTTGGAACTCCTTGCTTTTGGTAAGACCGGAGATTATAAACTCCTCTAAGGGGAACAACAAAAAGAAAAGCTAGAGGCAGTCAGTGTTATTAACACTTTCTCTTTTTATCTGTCTGTCCTATTTTTCTCTTTTGCTAACCATTCTGGTGTTTCCTTTTTTTTTTTTTAAACCTATGCCTTAAGGCTACTTAAGGGTATCTTCTAGCATCACTAACTTAAAATGATGAAATTAAAATGCAGCTTAATTTAACAATTAATTGCCCACCGTGTTGCCAGACTCAGTTCCATACTATGGACACAAAAACAAGATAAAATTCATAATGTAGTAAGGAAATCAAACAAAACCAATATAAAACGAGTATCAAATACTATGGGATATAAATGAGTTCGTCTAACTGGGCAAATACATAAATCCTACACCTATTAGTCATTTAGAATGTTCTGTTAGGTCTTATATTGTTGGGGAGTTGTTTTAACTCTTTTGTAATGTTAACAGGGAGAAATAAATGGTTGAAATGAAGTATTGGGGGCATTGTGAAAAAGGACACAAATTAAAATGCCTAATACAACTCAAAGCAAGGAACAATGCAAGAATTAATTTTTGATCAAACCATTATTTCAATCTGGAGGGGACAGCATATAGTCAGTCCATTCTACTTTTGCCCAAAAGTGTGGTTTTTGGAAAGACTATGTCCTCAACTAATTCTGTCATTCCTACCCATTCTCCCCAACTGACACCAAGTTGGGTAGCAAGTTTGAGTCCAGAGGAACTGATTCTAAAACAAAAAAAAGAGACCAAACACATTTCAAAACGAGTTCTCAATGTGAGTCCATCAAGCTACAGTTGGGTTCTAACTTAAAATGCAAAATGGTGAAGGAAGTAAGTTCAGAAAATGAAAATGCTGAGCCACGTTCTCACAAGATCTGTACCTATAAAAACAAAATGTTTACAATGAGAACTTCCCATGTGCTGTTATTTTTTCTTATCAAAATTACCTAATGGAATGTGTCTTTCCTCAAAACAGAAGGGGTACTTTTTTTTCTTTTGGTCCTGCTATGTGGCATGTGGGATCTAGTTCCCTGACCCAGGATCGAATCAGTGCCCCCTGCACTGGGAGCATGGTCTTAACCAGTGGACCGCCAGAGAAGTTGCAGAATGGGTACTTTTTAAAAGTTAAGTGTCAGAAATTGTGGCTCTAGTGGATTAGTTGGAAACAGCCAGATACAACTGTGCCAGATTAAAACATCAGCTCATTCTCTGAAGGACTGAATCAAGAAAAAAAGGTACATTCTAAATGCTTTAACGGTGTTTTGTATTATGCAAGAGGCACAAGGCAGCTACAAAACAGCTGTTTAATTAACGTGCTGATGTTATGCTTCTGAAAAATTTACAAAGATTAAAAAATTAGAAGGGTGTGTCTGAAACCTGGCTACAATAATGTATAAAACTTACTAATCAAATCTCACGTGTATACCTTTACTGTTACAAAAGGCTATGAGATGGCAACAAAATAATGAATAAAACACTTCTGTACTTATTTTCTTGGTAACACTTATAAAATCTCAAATGGCAGAAATAAAAAATTCATATGAACACCTCACAGAAAAAGCAAACAAAATCTCAAACATCTTTAGGTCACAGTAACTTACCTCTTAGAAACAAAATTTTTTTCCAGACCCTCATTGTGAATCAGTTTTGTATCTCCAAACTTCCATGAAGACTGTAGGTCACAGCTTAAATCAAGCCGGCACTCGTTGAGAATATCATGTATGAAACTATACTCTCTAGTATCGGTGTAACAGGGTGACAAGTAAACTAAAAATAAAGAAAAGGGTAAGCAGTCATTTGTGTTTAAAATGACATCACTGTAGGATAGTTAGGGTCTTTGGGAAGGTCATGTACACACTGCTATATTTAAAATGGATAACCAACAAAGACCTACTGGACAGTACATGAAACTCTGCTCAATGTTATGTGCTAGCCTGGATGGGAGAGGGGTTGGGGGGTGAATGGATACATGTGTATGTATGGCTAAGACCCTTCATTGTTCACCTGAAACTACAACATTGTTAATCGGCTATACCACAATACAAAATGTTTTTTGTGTTAAAAAAATAAAATAACATCATTGTACATCTTCACAATGACAACTATAGATATGTATAAGACACAAAATAACCAAGTACTTGTAAGTTTCATTAACATCTGGAGGCATTTATATATGTTTAAAACTTTATAACAGTAATACAGACTTCCTATACCTGGTATAAATGAAAATAGGAACCTTGTCTTACTCCACTTACCTACTGGGAGCTCTTAAAAGCTGACACAGATATACTAGATAGTATACAGGTGACTCATTTTCAACTTAAGACGTACAGGCTCTACAACATACACTGTTACACAAACCTTGTAGCTCATGTTAGGTCATGAACATTTGTTGTATTTCCCCCAAATAAGGCAACCTATATACTAGTAAACTATTTGGTTATTTTGACTTACAATAATACCAGAACATCTTTGTAAACTCTTGACTGATATGGCGGCATGAGTAAGAAACACAGTCTTTCAGAAGACAGTGAGCAATCTTTTAAGCATTGTTAAATTAAGTAGATGCATTAAAGAATCAAAACCCTTAAGGAAGAGGACCCAGAGGAAATTGGGGAATTCAGCTGATTCTTGTTATTTGTGAAGTTGCTGCTGCTGCTGCTAAGTCACTTCAGTCATGTCCGACTCTGTGTGACCCCATAGACGGAAGCCCACCAGGCTCCCCCGTCCCTGGGGTTCTCCAGGCAAGAACACTGGAGTGGGTTGCCATTTCCTTCTCCAATGTGTGAAAGTGAAAAGTGAAAGTGAAGTCGCTCACTCGTGTCCAACCCTTAGCGACCCCACGGACTGCAGCCTACCAGGCTCCTCCATCCATGGGATTTTCTAGGCAATAGTACTGGAGTGGCTTGCCACTGCCTTCTCCGTTTGTGGAAGTTACAGTATATTAAAGTTGCTGCCAACCATGAATCAGTGAATACTGAACTATTAATATTAATCTTAGTAGAAATACAGGGTTAGGTTCCTGTGGGCCTCTGGTGACAGTTTTGACAACTGGAATGCCACGTGCAGTAAGCTTGCCTGCCAACATCTCTGTAAAATGAGCCAGTCTCATCTGGGTTGGAAACTTGCCACATAACCTTTTCCTGTATAACACTTAGCAGGTGTCTTTGAAATTCTTCCCCAGTCTCCTGTTCTGCAGAACCTGCCTGCATCCATTATCACCTTCTGAAACGTGGGAGCCAGCAAGCTCTAGCCAAGAAGGGCTTAACATTCTCCTGACCCTTGGTACCATGATCAAATGTCTCTTTGGCTTTTCACCTTCCAACAATGCTGCCCACAAGCTTTTTACTGGTGGTCATCTCATGAATCTACAAATGTAGATTCCATTCTCTCCACAGGAAAGGTACTCAAATGTTCCTTCAACACTTTCTGGAGAGGCTTGGTGTACAAGTTGGTGAAATTTGTTTTCCTTTTGCTGAATGTGCCATATTTTTAGCCAATAGTCCTGTAACTTTATGTTATAGTGTAGCATATCTAACATGCATTTTCTCTGTAAGGCACATCATAGACCTCTTGAGCTTAGGAACACTAGACAGCATTTCAGCATTACACGGGTGGAGGCCATTTTAAATGGTGACATCACCAATAAAAATGCAAACAACACAGTACTAAACAGGTGATGAAATGGACACTTAATTATAATATGACAGCTGGAATAAGATGCAGAGCACTGTCTCATCTGGATACAAGTGCATCAAGTGAAATCAAATTTTTCACCATTCTGCATATGCCTGCAAATGACTGAAAGTGCTGCTGCTGAGTACTGGTGCTGGGGTTACAAACACATTTTAGCAAGTAGGAGAATTCGAAAATATGGCAAATATGGAATCTGTGAATAATGAGGATCAGTGATATATATATATAACGTAAAGCAATTTCCATATACATGAATCTAACATAAACAGTGGTCCTCTGTATTTAACAATTAACAGAATAACACTGTGGCAAAACTAATACAAAATACTACAAACCTGTTTTTCAAAAACAACTTATTCTCCACATCCTTTCTATTTAATTTTCACTTTAATATTTGTAATAGTCTGTTACAAAATTTGGTCATTTTATAAGACATATGATTTTGTGCATGTGTGCTTGTGTTTAACTTATGCTGAAGTGAATACAGGTCATACATTTTTATAGAGGCTCTCTATATATACCCTTAGCCCAAACTCCCAGTGTAAACACTTCATGTAACTATAATGAAATATGAAAACCAGAAAAATGACATTGGTATAATACACAGACCTCATTAATATTTTACTAGTTTTATGTGCAGTTATGTGTATGGGGGTAGTTCTATGCAATTTTATCACATGTGTAGATTCATCTAACAACCACTATAATCAAGATGCACAACTGTTCCATCACCACAAAGATCATTCTTATTCTACTCCTTTACATGTAGTAATACTGATAACCCTACTCCTCTTTTCTGCCTCTAAATCCTAGAACTACCAATCTGTTCTCCATCTCTATACTTTCATCATTTCAAGAATGTTTTGTAAATGGAACTTTGTGCTATATTTACAATTAATATTTACAGCCTATGGAGACTGGCTTTTTAAATTCAGCATATTGCTTTTGAGATTCAGTCAAGCTGCTGATGCAGTAAATCTTTTTTTTTTTTTAACTTGCTAAGCATCCCACGGTATGGATGCATCATACTTTAACCATTTACTCAATGGAAATCAGGGTGATTAACAATTTTTGGCTACTACAAATAAAGCTGCTATAAACATTTCCATATAGGTTTCAGTGTGGATGTAAGCGTCCATTTCTCTGGGATAAATGCCTCGAAGTACAACTGCAGGGTTATATGGTAGTTGCATGTTTAGTTTTTCAAGAAACGATCAAACTTTTTCAAAAAGTGTCTGAACTATCTTACGCTTCCATTGGTTGCATGACTATCTGGCTTCTCCTATTCTTCCTAGCTTTTGGCATTGCTGTTCTTATTTCAGCTGTTTTAACAAGAATAAAGCTGTTTTAACAAGAATAAAGGGACCCCCATTGTGGTTTTCATTAGCATTTTGTTAATGGCTAAGATATTGAATACCATTTTTGTGCTTATTTGCCAATCTATACATTCTCTTTAGTGAAATGACTATGCATGTCTTTTTCCTGTTTTCTGGTTTTGATTCATTTAGCTTTATGATTCATCTAGCCCAGCATTTCGCATCATATACTCTGCATATAAGTTAAATAAACAGGGTAAAAATATACAGCAATGACCTCCTCCTTTCCCAATTCTGAACTAGTCTGTTGTTCCATGTCCAGTTCTAACTGTTGCTTCTTGACCTGCATACAGGCTTCTCAGGAGGTGGGCAAGGTGGTCTAGTATTCTCAGCTTTTAAGAATTTTGCACAGTTTGTTGTGATCCACACAGTCAAAGGCTTTAGTGTAGTCAATGAAGGAGATGTTCTTCTGGAACTCTCTTGGTTTTTCAATGATCCAATGGATGTTGGCAATTTGATCTCTGGTTCCTCTGCCATTTCTAAATCCAGTTTGTATATCTGGAAGTACTTGGTCACGTACTATTGAAGCCTAGCTTAAAGGATTTTGAGCATTACCTTGTTAACATGTGAAATGAGCTCAACTGTGCAGCAGTTTGAACATTCTTTGGCATTGTCCTTCTTTGGGACTGGAATGAAAACTGACCTTTTCCAGTCCTGTGGCCACTGCTAAGTTTTCCAAATTTGCTGGTGTACTGAGTACAGCACATTCACAGCATCATCTTTTAGGATTTGAAACCGCTCAGTTGTGATTTCATCACCTTTACTAGGTTCATCCTAAGGCCTACTTGATTTCACACTCCAGGATGTCTGGCTCTAGGTGAGTGATTATCTGGGTCACTAAGACCTGTTTTGTACAGTTCTTCTGTACATTCTTGCCACCTCTTCTCAATATCTTCTGCTCTATAGGTCCTTGCCATTTCTGTCCTTTATTGAGCCCATCTTTGCATGAAATGTTCCCTTGGTATCTCTAATTTTCTTGAAGAGATCTCTAGTCTTTCCCATTCTATTGTTTCCCTCTATTTCTTTGCATTGATCGCTGAGGAAGGCTTTCTTATCTCTCCTTACTATTCTTTGGAACTCTGCATTCAAATGGGTATATCTTTCCTTTTCTCCTTTGTCTTTTGCTTCTCTTCTTTTCTCAGCTATCTGTAAGGCCTCCTCAGACAACCATTTTGCCTTCTTGCATTTCTTTTTGTTGGGGATGGTTTTGGTCACCGCCTCCTGTACAATGCTATGAACCTCCATCCATAGTTCTTCAGGCACTCTATCAGATCTAACTAATCCCTTAAATCTATTTTTTACTTCCACTGTATAATTATAAGGGATTTGATTGAGGTCATACCTGAATGGCCTAGTGGTTTTCTCTACTTTCTTTAAGTTTGAATTTTCCAATCAGGAGCTCATGATCTGAAGTCACAATCAGCCTCAGGTAGTTTTTTTTGCTAACTGTATAGAGTCTCTTCATCTTCAGCTGCAAAGAATATAATCAACCTGATTTCAGTATTGATCATCTGGTGATGTCCATGTGTAGAGTCATCTGTTGTGTTGTTGGAAGAGGGTGTTTGCTATGACCTGTGTATTTTCTTGGCAAAACTCCATTAGCCTTTGCCCTGCTTCATTTCGTACTCCAAGGCAGAATTTGTCTGTTACTCCAGATATGGCTTTCTACTTTAGCATTTTAATGATTTTAATGAAATTTTAAATTTTAGCATTTTAATGAAAAGAACATCTTTTGTGTGTGTGTGTGTGTGTGTGTGTGTGTGTTAGTTCTAGAAGGTCTTATAGGTCTTCATAGAACTGTTCAACTTGAGCTTCTTCAGCATGAACAGTTTGGGGCACTGTGGTGTTGAATGTGGATTACTGTGACGTTGAATGGTTTGCCTTTGAAACTAACAGAGATCATGGTGTCGTTTTTGAGACTGCACTCAAGGACTGCATTTTGGACTTTTCTGTTGACTATGAGGGCTACTCCGTTTCTTCTCAGGGATTCTTGCCCACAATAGTAGATATAATGGTCATCTGAGTTAAATTTGCTCATTCCCATCCATTTTAGTTCACTGACTCCTAAAATGCTGATATTCACTGTTGACATCTCCTGTTTGACCACAGCCCACTTGCCTTGGTTCATGAACCCAACACTCCATGTTCCCATGCAGCACTGCTCTTTACGGCATCGGACTTTACTCTCAGCACCATTCTGTTAGTCGCTCAGTGGTGTCTGACTCCCCACGGTCTGCAGCCTGCCAGGCTCCTCTGTCCATGGTATTTTCCAGGCAAGGATACTGGAGTGGTTTGCCATTTCCTTCTCCAGGGGATCGTCCTTCTCCAGGGATCAAACCCGGGTCTCCTACACTGCAGGAAGATTTTTTTACCAACTGAGCTACCAGGGAAGCCCATCCACAACTAGGCATCGTTGGCTTTGGCTCAGCCTCTTCATTCTTCCTGGAGCCCATTTTTCCACTCTTTACCAGTAACATATTGGATACCTACTGACCTGGGGGGCACATCTTCCAGTGTCATATCTTTTTGCCTTTTCATACTTTTCGTGGGATTCTCAAAGCAAGAATACTGAAGTGGTTTGCCATTCCCGTCTCTAGTGGACCACGTTTGGTCAGAACTCTCCACCATGACCCATCCATTTTGGGTGGCGCCGCACAGTACAGCTCATAATTTCATTGAGTTACACAAGGCTGTGGTCCAAGTGATCATTTTGGTTGGTTTTCTGGGACTGTGGTTTTCCTTCTGGAGGTTAGCTATATGTATTTTTTACATACTTTTTTTTATCAAGCTGAGTTCTGTATTCCTAGAGGGCTGAGACTTTATCATGAATGTTGATTTCTGTCAAGTTTTTTCTGCATAAATTTATATGATCATGTGATTGTTATTCCTTGTCCTGTGAATACAGGTTGACTTTCAGATACCAAACCAGTCTTGCATCCCTCGAACAAAACTCCCTTGGTTATAATATATAATTCATTTTATACATTGCTGAATACTATTTCTTTATATTTTGCATAGAATTTGTGTGTTAAGGTTCATGATGGGTATTGGTCTGTAGTTTTATTTTTTTGTATTACATTTGTTTCGCTTTGGTACCAGGATAACACTATACTAATAGTTATTCTTTCCTCTTCTATTTTATAGAAGAAACTGTAAAGGATTTGTATTAGCTCTTTTCTTTAATGTTGAGTAGAATTCTCCAGTGAAACCATCTGGGCCTGGGGATTTCTTTTCCAACAGACTTTTTTCAAGTATGTATTCAATTTCTATAATACAGACATATCTTGGAGACATTGTGTGTTCAGCTCCAGACCACCACAATAAAGTCTATTAAGTGTGCAACAGCATTATGTTTAAATATATATATATATAACCTTGATTTTAAATATATTATTGCTACAAAAATGCTAACAATCATTTGAGCCTTCAGTGAGTCATAATCGTTTTGCAACAGTAACATCAAAGATCACTAATCACAGATCATTAACAAATGTAATAGCAAAGAAGTTTGAAATACTGTGAAAATTACAAAAATTTGATACAGAGACACAAAGTGAGTGATTGCTGTTGAAAAATAGGCACCAACAGACTTGCCTGATACAGTGTTGCCACAAACCTTCAATTTGTAAAAAACACAGTATCTGTGACGAGTAACAAAATGAAGAATGCCTGTAGTTATAAGGCATTTAAATGATCTATTTAGTACTGTGTGAGTTTTGGTAATTTGCACTTTTTAACAAACTGGCCCCTTTCATCTAAGTTGTAAAGTTTACGTACTTATATCTGTTCATAACATTCTCTTGTTATGCTTTCAATTCTGTGGCTCAGTAGTGATATACTATGTCATTTCTTAGAGTTGTAGTTTGTGTCTTTTTTGTCCGTCTCACTACAGGTAAACTTCCTAAAGGTTTATCAACTTTTTTTTTTTTTTTTTATCTTTGCAACCAGCTTCTTATTTTTTTTCTTTCTGTTTGTTATGGGCTTATCCTGTTATTCTTTTTCTAGTTCCTTAAGAAGGAAACTTAGACTACTGGTTTGAAACCTATTTTCTAATGGAAGTATTTAGTGTTATAAATTTGTCAGCCATGATTCAATTGTTCCCCTCAAACTTTGATGTTACATCTCCTTTTTCATTCAATCCAATGTATTTCTGAAATCTCATGAATATTTAGAAATGTGTTGTTTACTTTCCACGTGTTCAAAGACTTATCTAATGCTTTCTATTATTAATTTCTAGATTATTTGACTTCAGTTCTTTTAAATATGTTGAAATGTGTTTCACGGCCCAACACATCATCTATCTTGATGAGCATCAAATTAGTTCTTGAAAAGAATGTCTGTTCCACTGTTGTAAAGAGTATACTGTCATAATAACGTGCAAATGTCAGTCAGATCTTGTTAGCTGACAGAGTTAAGTTCTTCTGCATCTTCACTGATTGTTTTGTCTCTGTAGCTATACTGGTTGTTGAGAGAGATGTACTGAAATCACCAACTGCCAATCCAGATGTGCCCATTTTTCCTTCCAGTTCTATCCATGCTTCTTCGTGGATTCTGAAGCTTTGTCATTTAGGGATACACAGTCAGGACTGCTGCATCTTACTAGTGGATTTATGCAATATCCCCTTCTGCTCCTGGTATTTTCATTCCTCTGAAGTCTGCTGATATAAATAGCCACTCTGCCTTATTCTGATTGTTTGCATGGCTTATCTTTCTCTATATACTTACTTTAAACCAACTTATATCCCTATATTTAAAGTGCATTTGTCAACAGTATATAGTTGGGTCATGGTTTTTTTTTTCAATCCGTTGTGTAAGTGTCTTAACTGGTATGAGATAAATTATACTTAATATAACTGATACAATAGGGCTTAAGCCTGCCATTTTACTATTTTTCCCTCAGTTGTTCAATTCTCTACTTCACTTTTTCTGCCTTCCTGTGGGTTACTCGAACATTTTTAAAATTCCATTTTGATTTATCCATAGTGTCTTTATAAACAACTTTTAATTCTGAGATAACTGTGTACATGTGTTTGTGTCTGACTCTTTGTGACCCCATGAACTGCAGACTGCCAGGCTCCTGTGTCCTTGTTCCAACTGTCAAACAAAATTAGAAAACTCAAGAGGAGGCCTGTAGATTCTATTTCCCTGTATTTCTACTCTCCTTTGTTCCTCCTTCATTTCTAATGTTCCCAGCTTCTTTTGTCATTTTCTGCTTGGAAACTTTGTTTAGCCATTCTACACCAAGATTTACTAGTGAAAAATTTTTAGTTTTACTTCATCGGAGAATATCTATTTCAGTTATATTCCTGAGGATATTTTTCTGGGTACAGTTCTTTTCTTTCTGCACTTAAAAAATGTGCCACTTCCTCTGGGCTCCATGGTTTCCAATGAGATATCTGCCGTTCAATTTTTCCCCAATAAAAACATTTAGTTGCTCTCAAGATTTTTTCTGTTCTTAATTTTCAGAAGTTTGATTATGATGTGCCTTATCATGAACTTCTCTGGCTTTATCCTGATTCAGCCTTTTGATTGTATGTTGTTGTTTAGTTGTTAAGACATGTCTGACTCTTTGTGACCCCATGGACTGTAGCCTGCTGGGTTCCTCTGTCCATAGGATTTTCCAGGCAAGAATACTGGAGTGGGTGGCCATTTCCTCCTCCAGGGGATCTTCCCAATCCAGGCATCAAACCCGTGTTTCTTGCATCTCCTGCATTGACAGGCAGATTCTTCACCACTACACTAGCTGGGACTGTATAGGTTTATGCCTTTCGCCAAGTTTGGGGAACTTTCAGACAGTATTTATTCAAATACTCTTTCAGCTCTATGCTCTCTTCTACTTCTGAAGCTCTGAGACAAATAAATTAGGTGTTTTATTATTGTTCCACAGGTTCCTGAGGCTCTGTTATTTGATGTCTTCTCTGTTGTTTAGGCTGGGTAATTTGTTACTTTATCGTCCAATTCACTACTTCTTTCCAAAATCTTCTCAACTCTCCTCTGGAACCCATCCAAATAGTTTTTATTTCAATTACTGCATTTTTCAGTTCCAAAACTTCTACTTAGTTCTTTATTAACTTTTTCATTTATTTCTTGCAATTTTCCATTTGTTTCAAAAGAGTTTGTAATTGGTTGTTGAAGCATCATTAGAATGACTTTAATTTTTTAATTGGTGGAGATGATGACTGGTTTAAAAGCCTTGTCAGATAATTTCAACATCTGTTTTATCGTGTGGCTGGCATTTGTCGATTCTTCTTTTCTCATTCCAGTTGGGATTTTCCTGATGGGTGGTAAGATGATTTTTTAAATATTTTGGTCATTTGGGATACTGTTAAGAGACTCTAGATCATATTCAATCTTCTGTGGTAACAAGCCTCTACTAAGACTAAGTCACAACGGTAACTGTGCCTGTAGGAGAAGGCTGGGGGTGGGGAGGCTAACTCTTTACCATCAGGAAGCACTCGCTCTCCACAGGGTCTCCACCGACACCCTGGTGATGATGGGGGGGAGGGGGGCAGGCGGCTGTCTTGTTACCAGGAGAAAGAGGTAGAAGTCGAAGCTCCTGGCTCGGCCTCTGCTGACACTGTGGGAGGGGGAGAGATACCCTGTTACTGCTGTGTGTGACAGAAACCTAGGCTCCCCTCTTGGTCTTCACTGACTCTGCTCCCTCCGAGTGTCTCATCCCCACTGGCAACTCATCACCACAGGGCAGGAGTAGAAATGCACAGACACTGTAGGGGCAGGGGACAGAGAGAGGGGCCCATGTGAAGCTCCATGAAGGGAGAGGCACAGGCACGGGTGGAGGTGGAGGCGGAAGTCTCGGCCCTCCATTTACACTTTGCTGAGAAAAGGAACAGACGCTGTGTTCTTTCTTCCTCCAGGTGTTTTGCAGGAATGGAGTGTTCACTGTCAAATAGGTTTCTGACATTCTTAGTTACCCTACTCCCAGTCCTTGGCAAAACAGAACAGGCTTTTCTTAGGGCATTTTGTGTCTGTAAAAGTTGGCATTTCTCAGTTGTAGTCATCCAGTTTGAGACATGAAGGAAACAAAAAGAAAATATGAAGAACTTAATGCTATTTCAATACTTAACTCCCAGGTTCCCACACAGGCTCATCGTCTTCTCTCCACCCTTCAAAGTCTTGTTTGTTTTATGTGTAATGTCCAGTGTTTTTAACTGTGTACTTAGCGGGAGTGATAGGAGACATGTGTCTATCTTACTTTGTGTGGGAAAAAAGTACATGTGTGTTTAAGGAATTAAAGGCCTAACTTAAGCTAATTTTATGAAGAGTCAAAATAGGAGATGAGCATAAATGAAGATCAGAGAAATGCAGTAATAGTTATGAAATAATCCTATCTTCCACAGAATTATTACCTTTCCCAGCTGTCCTCCTGATCTTGGGAATGGTGAATTTTTTCAAAGGACTGCCATTTATGCCAGTAACAAATAAAGGTTGGCTGGTTGAGTCCATTTTCCTGTATTTAGCAATCTCTTTCATTTCCATTTTGTTGGTGGCCTAAAATCAACCCAAAGTTATTAAACAAAAGGTCAATAAATAATAAAAGGCAATGGCAGTAAAACTGTTTAAAACTTCTTATATGGAATTGAATAAAGATATATTTTTAGTCACACAACAGATTTCAATCTCATTTTGCAGTTTACTCAAAATAGAAAATGAATTAACTTTCAATTTTATATACTATTTAAAATATTTTATAGTTTCTTTTTTACTCATTTATTTATTTATTTTAATCTGGCTGCACTGGGTCTTAGTTGTGGCATGCAGGATCTAGCTCCCTGTCCAGGGATTGAACCCAGGCCCCCTGCATTGGGAGTGCAGAGTCTTAGCCTTTGGACCACCAGGAAGTCCCTGTTTTGTAGTTTCTAACAGATATTTTCCTGGCAGTTTAAACCTTTTGTGTTTCCAAAAAGCTTAATAACTTTTAAACAACAATTTTTAATAACATTTGGTACAATTCTTGCCAAGTATCTATTTTTTAAAATATTTTTCCTATGGGCTTCTGCGGATTTAATATATTCTCTAAATTAGAGTCTTTGGCTTTTGGAAAAACCTTTATGAAGATTGTAAATCAACTACTGCATTGGTATCCCTACAACTGATGGGCTAAAACAGTCAACCACTATTGTTCCACAGTATCACTACCAATGGATTAAGACATTAAACATTCTCATACCACTGTTCCTTTTCCTCCTTTCAACCTTTTCCCAAAACATACACACATACATTAAAATTAACCTTCCAAGTAGAACTCAAACAGGATATCAAAGGAAACCTACGGTGCCCACCCACAGAGAAACATATGCAAAGATATATTTTTCATGTCATTTCATAATATGGCTCTGGGCCTCCTGAAACCATCAACTGTTTTGTTCACAAACACGACATCACATTCCAAATTAAGAGCTGCCAAAATTCTACAGAAGGGTCACAAAGGAAAAGATTCTATAGAAGGTTCACAAGCAGTTACTCTCCCAATCCCCACTCCTTCATTCTTTGTGAAAGATGATCTCTCAATCTCACAAACATGGTTCAAAACAGGGAATGGACCGAGACCTCTATAAAGAGAAGAATACCAGCCTTTCTCTCATCAAGTCACATGGAGGGACACCAGTGGTGGTGCCTACTAACAAGAATCCCCCCAAGATATACCAGCTCCAGAAATATTTGTCAAGACTGCCACGTGCACATGGAAGTTTCATAAGGCAAAAAAGAATAATTTATAGAATAACTCACATTACAACAAACTCTTTATTGTGATCTATACCTATTCCACACAAAGGCATGCAACCATCAGTTGAATATACTTTACTTGAAGAACTTCATCCTGTGACAATATTTTCTTTAACTACAGTTAAACCGTATTTTCAGTTAAGATGGGTAATAATATTTCAGCTGTATGGTTCCTTATAAAATGTCTTCCCAGTAGAATTAACTAATACAGTAAAAACTTCTGAGATTTACTCATTTTGTTCCTCAGTGCTTGGGATAATACTTAGCCACAAAGTGGCTAAAAAATGTATGTTAAAAACTGTCTGATGAAAGATGAATATTCAGGGAACAATAGTATTCAACTTTGTTCATTAAGTTGTATCCAGCAAGTTTTCAAGGGTAACCTTTCAAGTAAGTCTAATACACCTCTAAATTCAACCCAAACAAATCAGCCACATTAAAGTGATAACAAATTTATAATTTCTTCATGCTCATATATCACAGTCCTATATCCATTTATATTATTTATTTTTACATACAGATGCAAAGATATATCACACTATACTGTGAAATATACACAACAGTCCTATAATCATTATCTGTGTATTTATATATATTGTTTATTTTTCTACATGTAAAAAAAAAAATCAGGAAGTATGAACCCAGCAGGTTCATATTATGGCTGTCCTATAAGGTCCTGGATTATCTGGGTGAGAGTAAAGAAAAAAAATCAACACTAATGCACAGGACATTGAACTTGGTAAGTCCTTAACAGATACTAAAATGAATGAATGAACTGAAGATCAAACAAAGAAACCAAAACCAAAAAGCTTCCACAACAACTAAAATGTCTATTCATACAGATTCTAAGAGTGTGTATATTATGAACAACTTTAAGCCAAAACACTTAAAGATTACACAAAACAATAAATTCTAGAAAAGAATTAATTTACTAAAGTTGCAAGAAGAAATTAACATAATGCATCATCCTATCACATTAAAATGAAGCTGAATCAGTAGTTACAAATTGATTCTAAAGATAAAAATAATGATATTAATATATCATAAACAAGCCAAGTATATCCAAGGATGCAAGAGAGATTTAATATGTATGTTTTATTTACTAATATAAACCTAGTGAAGGAGGAAAAAAATCAAGTGATTATCTCAATAAATGAAATCAGCTAATCAAATTCAAAATTCACTTATGATTTTTAAAAGTCTTAAGAAAGCATTCATTAACTTGATAAGTTTTTTGCCAAAAATTTACAGCAAATTGGTAAATATCCAATGCACTCCTTTTAAACATAGAATAAAACAAGGATACCACTCTCTCTGCTTCCTTTGAACAATGTCCTGGAGGTGCTCGTAAGGGCAGAAGATAAGACGTAAACAGTATAAAGGAACTAAAAAGCTGAAGGGGAAAGGAAAAGGGCTTGAGAATTTCCGGGAGTGAAAGAGAATGATTTTTGGCTTGTAAGAGAAAGATTATATGCAAATGACACAGATTAAGAATGAATTTTACTTCAAAAAACAGGTAAAAAATTACAGCGGTTCAATTTTTGGTTCCACCACTAATTAGATATGCTGTGTGCGGCAAAAGGTCTAACTTCTCTGAGCCTAATACTATCCATACCTCACATGGCTGCAGAAGCTGGTACAAAACAACTGCATACTATGAACTGTTAAGTGATAGCCTGAAGCCTATAATATGGAACCAACTTACAGAGTTCATCAAGAAGCAGTGCAAAGAAGGTTCAAAGTCAAGTGATAATGGTTCTAATTCTCAATCTGCAATTAACCAACTTTCTTTATTTCCTCTAACAATTTTCTAGAAAACTTACTTTACTGAATACTTTGTAGTGTATGACTCTGCTGGGATTATGAATCCTAATACACTCTTCAGAGGCAACTTAGTAGCAAAGGAATAAATCCATTCTACATCAAATAGACAGTCTAAAGACAGGCCTTGTAAAGTTTTCTTAAAAGAACATTTGTGTTGAGTTTCCTAAGACTATCATTAAAAATTAAGGACTTGATACCACTGGTTATGAATTATAGATTGCTACTACACAAACCTCCAAAATCTTCTGCTGCTGCTGCTGCTAAGTCGCTTCAGTCATGTCCGACTCTGACGACCCCATAGACGGCAGCCCACCAGGCTTCCCTGTCCCTGGGATTCTCCAGGCAAGAACACTAGAGTGGGTTGCCATTTCCTTCTCCAATACGTGAAAGTGAAAAGTGAAAGTGAAGTCGCTCAGTCGTGTCCGACTAGTAGTGACCCCATGGACTGTAGCCCACCAGGCTCCTCTGTCCATGGGATTTTCTAGGCAAGAGTACTGGAGTGGCTTGCCATTGTCTTCTCCATATCCTTAATAACATAACTTGGTATTTCAACTGAATGACCTAGAGAGCCCTGCTGCTGCTGCTGCTGCTGCTAAGTCACTTCAGTTGTGTCCGACTCTGTGTGACCCCATAGACAGAAGCCCACCAGGCTCCCCCGTCCCTGGGATTCTCCAGGCAAGAACACTGGAGTGGGTTGCCATTTCCTTCTCCAATGTGTGAAAGTAAAAAGTGAAAGTGAAGTCGCCCAGTCGTGTCCGACCCTTAGCGACCCCACGGACTGTAGCCCACCAGGCTCCTCCATCCATGGGATTCTCCAGGCAAGAACACTGGAGTGGCTTGCCATTGCCTTCTCCATATCCTTAATAACATAACTTGGTATTTCAACTGAATGACCTAGAGAGCCCTAGAGTTATTTATTTACTTGGCAGTGCTGGGTCTTAGTTGCAGCATGTGGGATCTAGTTCCCTGACCTGGGATCAAACCCAGGCTCACTGCACTGGGAGTTCAGAGTCTTAGCCACAGGACCACCAGGGAAGTCCCTAGAGTTTCTTAATAAGACTCAAGTGCTATCAGTTATGAAAAGGTTTCCTCAGTTCAGTTCAGTCGCTCAGTTGTGTCCGACTCTTTGCGACCCCATGAATCACAGCACGCCAGGCTTCCCTGTCCCATCACCAACTCCTGGAGTTTATTCAAACTCATGTCCATCGAGTCGGTGATGCCATCCAGCCATCTCATTCTCTGTCGTCCCCTTCTCCTCCCGCCCCCAATCCTTCCCAGCATCAGAGTCTTTTCCTAGTATAAAGCAATTAAAGACGACTGTAGATATATGAAGCATCCAGTTAGAAAGTTTTTTTCAGTTCTCTTTCAAACTTTCACATTAGCTTGTTAACTTACTTTTAACATCTCTAAAAGTTTGCTAATCTCTTTTTAACAAAAAGAAACAATGTCTCAGTTTCAGGATCTTCTGGCAAATGACACTGTTCCATCTAATTTTTACAATTATCTTTTTGATTTCTACAAGTAATACTCATTTTCTACTTACTTTCCACCCCCAAGTATACTTAAGTAAACAATAGGTCTACTATAAAACATTAAAGACATTATTGTAATGGTGATATGCAGCTATAGCAAAGATCATTCCTTTTCTAGTAATCTCAGGACAGAGCATCTGATGAGTAAAGAAATGATGAACAAATAGTCTTGGAACCTGAGTCACAAACATATAAATTCTAAATTCTTCAGCAGAGTTCTAAATAGTTGAAAGTAAGAATTCTGATAAAAGGTTCAATCAGATCTATCCATGATACACTACATATACATTTAATGAGATTAAGAATCCCCCAGCTAGGACAATATGATGTCAAGATGAAACATGTTTTAGTCCAACTTAGCCTGTGCATCCGATCCAGCCCACTACTAGTTTTTGTAGAGCTCACAGCTGAACAGTTAAAAAAAAAAAATCAAGCATAGTTATTTTATGTCACTTGAAAAAGTATATGAAATTCAAATTTCAGGATCTGTAGAAAGTTTTACTGGAATATAGCCACACTTCTTGTCTATGGCTGCTTTCCTACTAGAACAGCTGCTGCTGCTGCTAAGTCACTTCAGTCGTGTCCGACTCTGTGTGACCCCGTTGACGACAGCCCACCAGGCTCCCCCATCCCTGGGATTCTCCAGGCAAGAACACTAGAGAATGTTCTCCAGTGCATGAAAGTGAAAAGTGAAGGTGCTCAGTTGTGTTCGACTCTTCGCGACCCCATGGACCGCCACCCACCAGGCTCCTCCGCCCATGGGATTTCCCAGGCAAGAGTACTGGAGTGGGGTGCCATTGCCCTCTTTGACTAGAACAGCAGGGTTGAGTAAATATGAGACCTTTGGCACACAAAGACTAAAATATTTACCACCTAGCCCTTTACAGAAAAAGTTTGCCAACCCCTGTTGTAAATGAAACAACTAAATATCAAAGAATCAGGATGATAAAAGCTAGACTTTATAACTTCCATTTTAGGGTTGTTTCTCCTACATTCCCGTTGCTTCAATTACCTCTCCGCTGTAACCTGAAGCTCATTCCCACCCACTTTGCTTCTCTGTATCTACCCCTGTATTTAACCAGGTTCACACCTGATCAAGTAAAAAGCAAGAGACAAAACCCGCTAGGGTCAGATCTGCCCCTCTCTAGATCACCGTGGGGTCACAAAGAGTCGGACACGACTGAGCGACTGAACTGAACTGAGATCACTTCCTACTTCCTCCGCAATTTACTTCTATTTCTACCTCCATTACTCTACCTAAACAGCAGTCTTCAGTCACCAATGATTTCCACGTCAGTCTCTCATTCACATAGTACATTTCTGATTCACAGCTTACTTGGCCCCTCTACCTTTGAAACTGGTGACCAGTCTCTTCTTGAAATAAAAGCCTGACTTGAAATAATGCCCTGACTTCTGTGACTTCATAATCCTGATTTTACAGCTCAGGGGTGTATTCTTAGTCTCTTAGCAACTCACCTGTCTTTACCTGGCCTTTATTTTCTTTTAAGTTTTACTTGTATAAGATACATTTTAAAATATTCTCTTAAACTTTCTTTTAGTATTTTGCCAAACTAATCTTTGTAAATAATAAAAATAATACTCGGTGGTTTTAATTTGCATTTCTTTCATTATTAGCGAGATTGAGTCATCCTGTTTATTCTCTGAATCCCTTGTTCCAATCTTTTTCTCTTGTTTTTCAGCTAAAATGGTCTTTTGATTTGTAAGGACTCTATATACACAGAAATTAACTTTTGCCTGTCATTGGTGTTGCAACATTTTTGTCTTTTAGTTTTGTTGACAGCATTTTCCTCCCATAGAAAAACTTTAATTGTTGTGTAGTCTAGGGATGAGATGGTTGCACGGTATCACCGACTTGATGGACATGAGTTTGAGCAATCTCTGGAAGTTGGTGGTGGACAGGGAAGCCTGGCGTGCTGCAGTCCATGGGGTCGCAAAGAGTTGGACACACCTGAGAGACTGAACTGACCTGAACTTCTCAGTCTGTTAGTATACTGGATTTTATATCATCACCAGAAGTATATGAGTTCCAGTTGCTCAGTACTCACTGACACTTCATATTGGCAAACTTTAATTTTTGTTACTATGATGTACGTATCTCACTGTGGTTAGTTTGCACTACTCTGGTTTTTTATGAGATCAGTCTTCTCCTGGGTATATTTATTGGTCATTTGGTGAAAACCTTTGTGAAATGCCTGTTTAAGTTTTTTCTCACTTTTCTGTAAAGCTGTTTATTCTATTCAATGTAAGAAAAGAGAGACTTAACTCTTGACCAAGTATACTTGTTGCAAATAATTTCTCCCATGTTTTTAAAACTTGTCGTTACACTTCTTTAAACAAAAAGAGCTAATTTTAATGTAGTCAAAATTATAGATTTTCCTTTATATTGGTGCTTTTTCGCTTTTGATCAACTTTAAGAAAAAAGTGCGGAAGATGGTGGAGTAAAAAGACCCTGGACTCACCTCCTCTCACAAGCACACCGAAATAACAACTATCTGCAGAATAACCACTAATAAAGAAAGACTGGGACCTACCAGAAAAGATCTTCTACAGCTAAAGACTTAAAACGTGGAACCACATCAAGACCACGAACATCATACTCAGCAGTGAAAAGCTGAACGCACCCCCTCTAAGATCAGGAACAAGACAAGAATGCCCACTCTTGCCGTTTTTATTCAGCACAGTTTTGGAAGTCCTAGCCACAGCAATCATGTTTCAGAGGATTTATTCCAAGGTACTTTATGATATTTAAATCACTACATGATATACTATGGATTTTTCAAACTTACATTTTATTCACTGCTAATGGGCTCCAAAATCACTGCAGATGCTGACTGTAGCCAGGAAATTAAAAGACGCTTACCCCTTGGAAGGAAAGTTATGACCAGCCTAGATAGCATATTAAAAAGCAGAGACATTATTTTGCCAACCAAGATCCGTCTAGACAAGGCTATGGTTTTTCCTGTGGTCATGTATGGATGTGAGAGTTGGACTGTGAAGAAAGCTGATCGCCGAAGAATCGATGCTTTTGAACTGTGGTGTTGGAGAAGACTCTTGAGAGTCCCTTGGACTGCAAGGAGATCCAACCAGTCCATTCTAAAGGATATCAATTCTAGGTGTTCATTGGAGGGACTGATGCTAAAGCTGAAACTGCAATACTTTGGCCACCTCATGCGACAAGTTGACTCACTGGAAAAGAGTCTGATGCTGGGATGGATTGGGGGTGGGAGGAGACGGGGACGACAGAGAATGAGATGGCTGGATGGCATCACCAACTCAATGGAGGTGAGTTTGAGTGAACTCCAGGAGTTGGTGATGGACAGGGAGGCCTGGCATGCTGTATTCATGGGTCGCAAAGAGTCGGATAAGACTGAGCAACTGAACTGAACTGAACTGAATGTTTTAAACGGTGTTGACGATAATAACATAAGCACCGACTAGCGCTTTAGATACAGATTGACCCATTTAACCCTCATTATATCCCTATGAGATATCCTTTTTTCAGAAAAATAAGTCCAGAGTAGTTAAATTATGTTCCCTAGGACACAAAGCTAGAAAGTGTTGCATCTGGAATTCAAAGGCAGGCCATCTGGCATCAGACTGAATGCACTCAACAACTAGGCAAACTGACGTTCAGTGAAACTGACGCCTGCACAGTAACTGTCCAGAAGCCTTGTTAGGCACCTGCCGGTTCTAATATTTTCACATATGTTTGCATTTTCCCATAAGAAAAACATAACTAGAAGAGTGCTTGTTAAATGTGCATGAGTTATCCAAGAGAAACAGCTGCCTGTGGAGAATGGAACACTAGAAGATTTAGGAATGGGGGAGAGGGAGACTTATCACTTTCTACCTTTATTATCTTTTAAATCTCATCTTCATAAATGTATACCTTCTAAAAAACTGGAAGACTTCCTTCACTCTTAGTGAAGACTCCCTCCATTCCCTCCCTATAGATATAAAAAAATATATCTAAGAATAAATTTTAAAATGGTCTGGGTTGATATGAAGACTTGTAAAAAAAAAGACTCTGAGGGTTATAAAATTTTTGCTTAAAAGGAGAATATCCTCACACCTTATTTTTGAGAAGGAATACTTATTATATTGAATATGCAAAAATCTTCTCATAGTAACCCTTGAAAGCTGATTCAGGCTTAAAGTGGATTCAATCTTGAAGGTGACAAAAATAATGCTAATGGTTATATGGAAGAAAAAACAGAATGACCAAGGAAATTCCAAGAAATGACTGGAGGAGGAAAAATGGCACTGCTGAATATTAAAATTTAGTTAACAGTTACAGCAATTATAATTATCTTGGTACACAACTACCCAATTAAATCCAGGTTCTATTAATAAGAAAGGGGATGATGAATAACAGGCAACTTGAAACTGTGCCACTGACTCAAAAATAAACAATGGACACTGTGGTAGGGAAACAGTCCAAAAAATCCTATGACTTTGAAGATGTTAATGTTGATATTTCAAATCAGTAGGGAATCTATGGTATTAATTATGTTAGCAGATTCTAACCAAAATCTCTGAGAGCCACTGCCCCAGAGAAGCTCTTGCATACGTCTGCCTAGAGGCAAGTAGAGGAACGTTCAACACAGCACTCTCACTGACAAACTGAAATGTCTTATCACTAACCAGCAGATAAATATGTTGCAGTATATATACCAGGAATCAACAGCACAGGAGTGAAAAGGTATGGACCACAGTCATACAAAACAAAATGTCAAATCAACTTACAAAGATTACAGCATGATTCCAATTATCAATGGATAATTTCCATAATTGATTAAGTCAAGAAATACTACTAAACCCACGATATCTCTAAGCGTGGAGAACAGCCAGGAGAGTAACTCTGAGAGTTGACGCTGGCTGCCCCTAGGAAGTAAACCTAGAAACAGAAGAGACTGGGACAAGGGACGACTGCTTTTCAGTATACACCTTCCGTCCTGGGACTTTCTAGATAACCATCAACTTGATTACAAGCAAAAGTTAAGAAGTGTTTATAGCTCATATTTTGATAAAAATACAGATGTGTGTATATACAAAACAGAAACAAGACTCACAGATATAGGAAACAAACTTGTGGTTACCAAAGGGGAGAGGGAAAAGGGGAGGGAAAGGAGAAGGGGGAAATTAGGGGTATGGGGTTAACAAAATACTACATATAAAAGGGAATGGCAAACCACTTCAGTATTCTGGCCTTGACAACCCCATGAACAGTATGGCGTATAAAGGAAAAAAATAGGACACTGAAGAATGAACTCCCCAATATGCTACTGGAGGTGGGTGCCCAGTATGCTACTGGAGATCAGTGGAGAAACAACTCCAGAAAGAATGAAGAGACAGAGCCAAAGCAAAAACAACACCCAGTTGTGGATGTGACTGGTGATGGAACTAAGTCCAACGTTGTAAAGAGCAATATTGCATAGGAACCTGGAATGTTAGGTCCAGGAATTAAGGCAAATTGGAAGTGGTCAAACAGGAGATGGCAAGAGTGAACACTGACATTTTAGGAATCAGCAAACTAAAATGGACTGGAATGAGTGAATTTAATTCAGATGACCATTGTATCTACTACTGTGGGCAAGAATCCCTTAGAAGAAATGGAGTAGCCATCATGGTCAACAAAAGACTCCGAAATGCAGTACTTGGATGCAGTCTCAAAAATGACAGAATGATCTCTATTCATTTCCAAGGCAAACCATTCAATATCACAGTAATCCAAGTCTGTGCCCCAACCAGTAATGCTGAAGAAGCTGAAGTTGAACAGTTCTATGAAGACCTAAAAGACCTCCTAGAACTAACACACAAAAAAGATGTCCTTATCATCATAGGGGACTGGAATGCAAACATAGGGAGTCAAGAAATACCCAGAGTAACACACAAATTTGGCCTTGGAGTACGGAATGAAGCAGGGCAAAGGCTAACAGAGCTTTGCCAAGAGAATGCACTGGTCATAGCAAACACCCTCCTCCAACAACACAAGTGAAGACTCTACACATGGACATCACCAGACGGCCAATACCAAAATCAGACTGATTATATTCTTTGCAGCCAAAGATGGAGAAGCTCTATATAGTTAGCAAAAACAAGACCGGGAGCTGACTGTGGCTCAGACCATGAACTCCTTATTGCCAAATTCAGACTTAAATTGAAGAAAGTAGGGAAAACCACTAGACCATTCCCTCACCATTATACAGTGGAAGTGACAAAGACTGCCTGAAGAACTATGGACAGAGGTTCGTGACATTGTAAAGGAGGAAGGGATCAAGGCCATCACCAGGAAAAAAGAAATGCAAAAAGGCAAAATGATCGTCTGAGGAGGCTTTCCAAACAGTAACAAATAGAAGAAAAATGAAAGGCAAAGGAAAAAAGGAAAGATATACCCATTTGAATGCAGAGTTCCAAAGAACAGCAAGGAGAGATAAGAAAGCCTTCCTCAGAGATCAATGCAAAGAAATAGAGGGAAACAACAGAATGGGAAAGTCTAGAGATCTCATCAAGAAAATTAGAGATACCAGGGGAACATTTCATGCAAAGATGGGCACAATAAAGGACAGAAACGGTATGGACATAGCAGAAGCAGAAGATATTAAGAAGAGGTGGCAAGAATACACAGGAGAACTATATGAAGAAGATCTTCACGACCCAGATAATCACAATGGTGTGATAACCAACCTAGAGCCAGACATCCTGGAATGCGAAGTCAAGTGGGCCTTAGGAAGCATCACTACAAACAAAGCTAGTGGAGGTGACGGAATTCCAGTTGAGTTATTTCAAATCCTAAAAGATGATGCTATGAAAGTGCTGTATTCAATTTGCCAGCAAATTTGGAAAACTCAGCCATGGCCACAGGACTGGAAAAGGTCAGTTTTCATTCCAATCCCAAAGAAAGGCAATGCCAAAGAATGCTCAAACTACCACACAATTGCTCTCATCTCACACGCTAGCAATGTAATGCTCAAAGTTCTCCAAGCCAGGCTTCAACAGTACATGATCCGTGAACTTCCAGATGTTCAAGCTGGATTTAGAAAAGGCACAGGAACCAGAGATCAAATTGCCAACATCCGCTGGATCATCGAAAAAGCAAGAGTTCCAGAAAAAATATCTACTTCTGCTTTATTGACTATGCCAAAGCTTTTGACTGTGTGGACCACAACAAACTGTGGGAAATTCTGGAAGAGATGGGAATACCAGACCACCTGACCTGCCTCTTGAGAAACTTGTATGCAGGTCAGGAAGCAACAGTTAGAACTGGACATGGAACAACACACTGGTTCCAAATAGGGAAAGGAGTACATCAAGGCTGTATATTGTCACCTTACTTATTTAACTTATATGCAGAGTACATCATGAGAAACGCTGGGCTGGACAAAGCACAAGCTGGAATCAAGACTTCCAGGAGAAATATCAATAACCTCAGATATGCAGATGACACCACCCTTATGGCAGAAAGCAAAGAAGAACTAAAGAGCCTCTTGATGAAAGTGAAAGAGGAGAGTGAAAAAGCTGGCTTAAAGCTCAACATTCAGAAAACTAAGATCATGGCATCCAGTCCCATCACTTCATGGCAAATTGATGGGGAAACAGTGGAAACAGTGACAGACTATTTTCTTGGGCTCCAAAATCACTGTAGATGGTGACTGCAGCCTTGAAAATTAAAGACGTTCGCTCCTTGGAAGAAAAGCTATGACCAACTTAGACAGCATATTAAAAAGCAGAGACACTACTTAGATGACAAAGTCCATCTAGTCAAAGCTTTGTTTTTTCCAGTAGTCATGTATGGCTATGAGAGTTGGACCATAAAGAAAGCTGAGCACCGAAGAATTGATGCTTTTGAACTGTGGTGTTGGAGAAGACTCTTGAGAGTCCCTTGGACTGCAAGGAGATCCAACCAGTCCATCCTAAAGGAAATCAGTACTGAATATTCATTGGAAGGACTGATGCTGAAGCTGAAGCTCTAATACTTTGGCCACCTGATGCGAAGAACTGACCCATTTGAAAAGACCCTGGTGATGGGAAAGATTGAAGGCGGGAGGAGAAGGGGACGACAGAGGATGAGATGGTTGGATGGCATCACCGAGTCAATGGATATGAGTTTGTGTAAACTCTGGGAGTTGGCGATGGGCAGGGAGGCCTGGCATGCTGCAGTCCATGGGGTCGCAAAGAGTTGGACACAACTGAACAACTGATCTGAACTGACATATAAATATAAATAAGCAACTAAGATATAATGTATAGCACAGGAAATGATACCCATTAACTTGTAATAACATATTATGGAATATAATCTGCAAAAATACTCAATCACTATGTATAGACCTATGTACTATTGCTGTACCCAATACTATAAATCAATTATACTTCATTTAAAAAATAAGATATAAGGTTATGCCATTAAATATGGTGACAACTTTGATAAGAATCAGAGTATCTAGGAAGAACAGTATAACATCTTTCAGAAAGAGGCAGAATATTCACTTTGACGGAAAAACATGAATTTTGGTATCATATGTCAAGGAGTTCTCACAGATCCAGGTAACATCCTGAGATTATGGGGAAGGTTTGTGTTTGTTGTGATGGTGATTGTTATTGTTATATAAATGTTCCAGGTCCTTTTGCTATGTGGCTATATATACCATTTGGTTTTTGGAATACACTTGACGTATTTTATAAGCAATGTTTGTCTTTTGGAATTGTCTAGTTCACTTAATGCTAAAGTAGTAATATTTTGTATATGAAAGAAAATTAAGGCTAAAAGAATAGCAACTATAAGCTAGGATGTAAAAGTGTTCACTAGTAAGTGCATTTATTTAAGTAACAAAATCTTGAAGAAACAGGGATTAGATGAAGAAGCATGAACAAAGTTTAACACAATCTTTTCTCACTACAATTTACCTGGAAAGGAACTCTTCCTGCCATATTCCTACCTGCCCCCTATAAGGGCTACACAGAGTAACAGCTTTTCAATGGAAATGTGTGACTTTAAACTCAAGGTCTGGGTTGTCACACAATTCTTCACTAAAAAGAATGCATGAGGAGACAGTCTGGGACACTTTAAGCAGGACTGGCTTGTTTCTACTAGATGGAAATACCATGGGTCACAATGTAAATTCAGCAAGGAAAAAAAAAAGCAAACTGGCAGATAATGTAACAAAAGTTAAACACTAATTATACCTTGAGTTACTGAAAATTTCCTTTTCACGTTCTACTTTTATATTTCATTTTCTAACATATTAAGTTCAGAGGGATAGAGTTAAGAATGTTCTATAGTCCTGCATTACATAGAAGGATAAACATACTGATTAACTTCAGACTTAAGTTACAAATGCGTGTTTTAATTTCTAGGCTATCAGGATAGAGGAATAATTGGTTTGGTGAAAAGTCTCACTCACTGATTTGTAAACAGTGTGACATCTGCTTTTTCAAGGACTGCCACCATTGTGCTGTGTTAATTCCCCTCTCTCCCAATCTCCTGAGTAGTGTGTTCTCTTACAGAGTTCTTAACTTATAACTCATTCTCCATTAAGTCTCATTTAAAATAAGAGAAAGCAAACAAACTTAAAATAGAGAAAACGAACAAAAAACAAAAACTGTTTCTTTGTAAAAGCCAAAAGAAATCTTAAAAATACTTCTGCTAAAGACTGAAGACACAAATTTACTACAATTCTTTTATGAATCCCTGTAAAAAATTTTTTTCCAGTTAGAAAAAAATGATCGGAAAACTCATGCAGAAGAATAAGATCTGAGAACAGCCAATATCCTTAACTGTTATTAAAATTTATTATAATGTTACTATAAACAAAAAAGTATTGGCTCAGGACATATATAAGTAGCAGAATCAGAAGAGAATCCAGAAATATATCTAAGTATCTATGAAAATTTAGGACTTCTCAGATGGTGCTAGTGGTAAAGAACCTGCCTGCCAATACAAGGAGACATAAGAGACACAGGTTCAATCCCTGGACTGAGAAGATTCGCTGGAGGAGGAAATGGCAACCCACTCCAGTACTCTTGCCATGGACAAAGAGCCTGGCGGGCAACAGTCCACAGGGTCGCAAAGAGTCAGACACGATTTAAGTGACTTAGCACACATGAAAATTTAATACATAAAGGTATCTTGTCAAATTTTTAAGACAGAGATGGTTTATTTATTAAATAGTGCCAACACAAATGGTTATTTTAAAAAAAACAAGACTAGATCCCCGAGAACATAATATAAAAAATTCAAGTTGTTATAGTAGAATTAATTATGACACTCTAGCACTACTAGGGATTTCAGGGGATAGGAAATCTACAATGTTAGAAAAATTATTAATGAAATGAGTGACCATGAACAAATCCAGCTTCAATAATGATAAAAAGTATGCCAAAAGATTAAAAATACAATGGTGAAAGGGACAGAGGTGATGGTGAAGCCGACAGGACTAGGGCACAGAAGAAATGGGAGGTATGGGAAAAAAGACTGTGGTTAAAAAGGTTAAGAGAGTGTGTGCAATTCCAGAACAGTGTCAGCTTCTGGTAATGCATTCCCAAGTGGGAATGAAGCATTACACTGAGGAGGCCAAGAGCAAAAGGATCCAGGCCCATGGAAAGGAAGGGGATGACGACAGAAAACCAGAAGGATACATTCCTTGTTACGTCACAATGAACAAATAGAATACTAAGAGGGAAAATAAGAATACTGGAGGAGTTTTACAAGGATTATGGTCATATGATGGGAAGGAAAAGTCTCAGATGAAAGAAATAAATGTTAACATACAGATATGTTAAATATATAAGGTTAACACCTAATTTTATACAAACAGATTTTCAATAAGTGTCTCTTAAATTGGGGAGAGGGGATTGGAGAGAAAGTCAAACAATACATTGGTTTCATGGGCTGGGAAGTTTGAAACCAAATTTTGTTGAAGGGCAGAGAATGTCTCTAAGTTGCTGTCATTAAAAACCATCTGTTAAATAATTATCTTCTTTCACCTAAAGAAGGTTATGGACCTTTATTTGTCCATTAATATGGGCAGGAGTGTACGTGCTAAGTCGCTTCAGTCACGCCCAACTCTTTGCAACCCTATGGACTGTAGCCCCCAGGCTCCTCTGTCCACAGGTCTCCAGGCAAGAAGACTGGAGTGGATTGCCATGCCCTCTTCCAGGGGATCTTCCCAAACCAGGGACAGAACCCACGTCTCTTGTGTCTCCTGCATTTGCAGGCAGGTTCATTACCACTAGCACCACCTGGGCAAGAGCATCTGGCCGAAAATCAGATCATTTCTTCTCAATTAATTCAAAATTCAACACCCATGAAACCATGATTACACGTCACATGTTTCAGTAGATATTTCTAGGGGTTGTTCAAAAGGTTTAATGTCCTTGGCTGGAGGAGCCCACCAGTGAGAAAAATGTTGCAGCAATCCGGGACAAGCCTAGGAGCAAAGAAGGGGTGTGAAGTCCGGGAGTGTGCCTGACAGCAGGGCGCACCTGCTCAGAGTCCAGCCCCAGGTCCCCCTGGCAACAGAAGCAGCAGTGAAAAGACTTGGGCTCCTTGCCTAGATTCTGTTTGTCACAAAGATCTCAAGGTGGCTAGGCAGAAACTTGCTCTAAAAACCATTGACTGGGTAGTTTTGGGGGAGATCATATCCTGAAAGCAGAAGGCCACGACTAACCCCCTGAAGTCCTGGGGTAGGACTCTGACCTCCAGGCAGACTCCGGTGCCTGAGAAACCACCTGCCACTGACTAGGCTTACTATAAGGCCAATGTGGCCAAGGCTGGCATGGTAGACGACTTTGAGAAGCTTAAAGCCCTGAAGGTTCTGAACCAGAAAATAAATATACTGCCCAGGTAGACGCTCAAGAAAAAGAAAATGTGAAAAACTGTGCTGAGTTTTTGTCTCTCTCCGAGACCAGGATCGAAGGACAGGAGAAAGAGCTGGAGAAGATGAAGAACGTTAATTCCTTTTGATCAGACAACCACTGAGGATTTGAATGAAGTCTTCCCAGAAACCAAATTAGACAAGAAATATCCCTACTGGCCTCTAAAGCCTATTGCAAATTTATAAGCTTGAGTCTAGGAGAAAGCTCTGGCCCATGGTCCTTGAATTATAAACTCTGGACATTAAAAATAACTGTATACTGGCCAGAAAATAAAGGTTTAACGTCAACATCTTGTAAACACATGTATTTAAAGAAAGCTCGATTTCACTGTAGTAACTTAGAAAGTTCTATTCTTAATTCTCTCTTGAGATCTTCTTCAACCTGAGGTTTAGCAATGGGTGACTTAGAGCCTGGGAGGAGAGCAGGACATCTGGAATGCCTAAATGCAGAATGCTCATCATAAAGTTGTTGTTTTGTTAAACTGCCCCTCAGTCTTATACACAGAAGGTGTGCTAAGTCACTCAGTCATATCCAACTCTTTGTGACCCTATGGACCATAGACCACCAGGCTCCTCTGTCCATGGGATTCCCCAGGCAAGAATACTGGAGTGGGTTGCTGTGCCCTCCTCCAGGGGCTCTTTCCAACCCAGGGATTGAACCTGTGTCTCTAAATTCTCCTGCATTGGCAAGCAGGTTCTATACCACTAGCACCACCTGGGAAGGTGGAATTTATGGAAGCAAAAATGTTTTCTATAACATCCCCATCCTCTTCATGTAAAGTTAACCCCAAACTGGAAATAAAATAGTAAAGGAAGTTGAAGAATAGTTTTATTTTGCTCTGAATTAATTTTCTTAAAAATGGCCATTAGGACTATCTTCTCATTTCTTTCCACTCATCATATTTACTGTGTCACTGCCAAATCTCAATCTTTCAGAAAGGGCACCATGTGGAGATCATCAAATCCTTTTGGAGAACAGGGGCCATCTGTTAAGTCCACCTTCCCCAGAGGGCATTATTCTAAATCAAGCCAAGCTTAAAACAACTACATAGTAATTCTAGTAGCTACCAGGACTCACTGGAGAAAATAATAAGGATGATTTAAAAAAAAAAAAAGCCAAAAACTCCCATGAGAACAGTTCTGCTTGTTTGACCCAGCTCTGCTTGTCTGACACTTGTTTTACTAGGTTTAAAAGATTTAGACAAACAGAATTGTGTACTTCTGAAATCAGTGCCTGTATCAGCCACTTCCCCAGGAAGCATGCTGTTATCAAAATAAACTATCAGACATTAGAACACACTATATCTTTAAACTCGGAGAAATGTACAGTAAAACATTACTATCTTGAACTACTTAGAGAATAAAATCTTACTACCTTGGAGTGACCTTAATAAACATACTACAGAATGTTAACAGGTAAAAATCTGAAAGAAGCTCTCAGATTTGTTTTGAAGACTTTACCAGGATTGAAAAAGCAATTTTTCCCCAATGCAAAAAAAGTCTAGAACTAATCACTGTGACCAGTTAAAATATGAGGAAAAAATCTAAATTGCCAGCCCCAGGTACAGAAAGCTGAGGGTAACCTGGCTAGACAGCTCACACTCTTGTGATTTAATCCAACTGCTCATTTTCCTTCTAAATCTTATGAAACTGGTTTGAAAAAGAATTTTTTTCATCATTATTTATGATATAATATACAAGAGATGAGGGGCTTCCCCGATGGCTCAGTGGTGAACAATTCGCCTGCCAATGCAGGAAATGCAAGAGACGCGAGTTTGATCCCTGGGTTGGGAAGATCCCCTGGAGAAGGGAATGGCTAACCAGTCCACTATTCCTGCCTGGAAAATCCCATGGACAGAGGCGCCTGGCGGGCTACAGTTCATGGGGTGCAAAGAGTCAAACACAGCCGAGCAACTGAGCAGGAAACAAGAGATCAGCAGACAAGGAGTTCTTGTCCCGATCCTGCCATTCACTACACACCTGTTCCTAAACTTTACTGTTCTCATCTGTGCTTCAGGAAGGGTTAAGGCTGTATTATAAACTGTGCCTTTCCTTCTCTCTACCACTTAATTTCATCTTCTCTATAGTTCCATATATATGCAAGAAATTGTACACTGTATGCAAGCCAAAGCCATTAAAGTTTGATAGCTTCGTAAGTTAAACGTCCCTGATCCCTCCTCTTAACTTTCAAGTGACTTGCTGCTGCTGCTGCTAAGTCGTGTCCGACTCTGTGTGACCCCATAGACGGCAGCCCACCAGGCTCCCCCATCCCTGGGATTCTCCAGGCAAGAACATTGGAGAGGGTTGCCATTTCCTTCTCCAATGCATGAAAGTGAAAAGGGAAAGTGAAGTCACTCAGTCGTGTCCAACTCTTAGCGATCCCATGGACTGAAGCCTACCAGGCTCTTCCATGGGATTTTCCAGGCAAGAGTACTGGAGTGGGGTGCCACTGCCTTCTCCTTCAAGTGACTTAGAAAATTTATTTGCCTCAAGTACTTCTGTCTATGACAATGGCCCTTTTTTAGTTTTTAAATGTCAACAGTTGGTTCAATTTCCATCATCTGAGATGTTTTGTTTTTAGAATCAACTAAATATCATGGCAAACCACTCCAGTACTCTTGCCTAGAAAATCCCATGGATGGAGGAGCCTGGTAGGCTGCAGTCCGTGGGGTCGCTAAGGGTCGGACTCGACTGAGCGACTTCACTTTCACTTTTCACACATTGGAGAAGGAAATGGCAACCCACTCCAGTGTTCTTGCCTGGAGAATCCCAGGGACGGGGGAGCCTGGTGGGCTTCCGTCTGTGGGGTCACACAGAGTCGGACACGACTGAAGTGACTTAGCAGCAGCAGTAGCAGCAAATATCACTTAAAACCCATCTGATTAATATGTGGGTGATGAAATGTGGCAATACCATTTTTGATTAAAATATGTAAAAATGGAAAAAATCTGGACGCAAAAGAACTAAATTTCTTTTTCTGCTTATGTTCTGATTCAAATATAGTTGCAAACCTTGAATACCACAAATCTTCTAAGTGATATTTGCATTTTGACATGACTTTCCAACTTATTAAAAAATGTAATATCTTTGCTAAATTAAAGTCACTCTTGTATGGGCCAGTCTTCTCCACTGGACTATAATTTACCCATTTTTCTACCTCCAGCACCAACCACAGTTCCTTACAAAGTAAGTACCCAATAAACATTTACTACAAAAGATAAATGCGGATATACTTTAAAGTATTCCAACTTCAGGTATCTTTTTTTATTGCCAATTATGTATAGGAATTGTAACGTAGAAGAGCTTACCCAAGTGGGTTGAAAAAAGTAGATACAGTATTATAAGTAATAGCAGTAGTGAAGCCATTATTTGAAACACCACTGTTCAATGTAATTTACCATCATATGGTTATGATCGAAACTCAGATGGTACATAAAAAATGACAAAGGGGTATCTACCAAAAAAAAGGCAGAAATATGTAGAGAATTACAGTCATAAACGCCTTCCAGAATCACCTCTTCATGAGCCTCTTCATTCACGGTTTTCCTTCTGGTTTCCTCTTGCCTTTCACCCCGGTTTCATTTAGGGAGAAGAGGGGGTGGTGTCCTGCACGTCTCAATGCCCTCTCTCTTAGGCCCTTGGAGTCTCTTCTCCTCCCTCATTGTCTCCCCGCTAAGTCTCTCTCCCCTTCAGTACATTCTCACCTGCTTATCAGAATCAGCTCCCCACCAGCCACCTAGTGGGGAAAACGACACTGCGACAACAGATGAGCTGGCCCTTGGATTTTTACAAACAGCACAAAACACTAAATAACACATAGTTTTATGTCATAATTGTAGTTAGCGGTCACTGTGAGCAGTCATGATACACACTGTGCTCTGTGTAGGTATTTCATATACAGTATCTCATGCCATTTCCCCTCTCCCATTTTACTGGTGAGAAAACAGAGACTCGGAGAGTTAAAATACTTGCCTAAGGTTACCCAACTGTGAAGTTGGTTTTCAAGTCCAGGCTTGATGTCTGGATTCTAAACTACTACATTATCTCAACCAGTTCTTAAATTTCTTTCTGCTGCTGCTGCTAAGTCACGTCAGTCATGTCCGACTCTGTGCGACCCCATAGACGGCAGCCCACTAGGCTCCTCCATCCCCGGGATTCTTCAGGCAAGAACACTGGAGTGGGCTGCCATTTCCTTCTCCAACGCATGAAAGTGAAAAGTGAGGCATTTAAACCCTAATTTCAAGATAATACTATTTATGCCCTTACTATGAAACACCAACTTATGCCTGGATTTCAGGATAATACTACTGATTAAACGGTAGTAGCTACATGTCACTAATCCATACATTAGTGTGGGTCCATGCTACATATTCTCTAATGGGTTGCCATTCTCTTCTCCAGGGGATGTTCCTAATCCAGAGATTGAACCTGGGTGTCCTGAACTGCAGGCAGATTCTTTACCAACTGAGCCACCAGGGAAGCCTTCTCTAAGATACGGTATCTCTTCATAGTGATACCAGCAAAATTTTTTACTAACTTTAAAATCTACATTTTTTTCTTTCACCAAATTAAACATTCAAGAATATAAAAATGTATTTAAAACAGACACCATAGATCCCTTTTTGAAAAAATCATGACCACACACTTTAATTTTTTTTGGCTGCAACATGCAGTTTGTGGGGGTCTTACTTTCCCAACCAGGGATCAAACCCAGGTCCATAGCTGTGGAAATGCCAAGTCCTGACCCCTGGACCCCCAGGGAATTCCCCATTACTACACATTTTAAAACTCAGTGTATAAACAGAAAATTTTACCCTTTACTGAATTTATTGCCTATGTTTCACCCAATTGCTTTAAATAAGTGTCATTGCCCAAGAGACCCAAATAAATAAAAGGTGAAAGCCAAAGTTGCTCACTTGTGTTCGACTCTTTGTGACCCCATGGACTGTATAGCCCATGGAATTCTCCAGGCCAGAATACTGGAGTGGGTAGACGTTCCCTTCTCCAGGGGATCTTCCCAACCCAGGGATCAAACCCAGGTCTCCCACACTGCAGGCAGATTCTTATCATTTCAGCTATCCAGGAAGCCCTTGAGTAGTTATGAAGTATCAAGGCAATAAGGATGAGAGTCTGGTGCATAAAATGAAATGCTAAATAATCTAGGTAATAGAAATTCTGAGCAATCTGACAGTGATGGTATGAGCTGGCAGTCACATAAGAATATAAAAAATGGTATGAAATATTTAGTAATACTGATATGGATATGTACATTTGGAAGTTAATGATTAGTAGCATATGTTTACCTACTATAATTACAATAAGTTAAAATATAATTGTTAAGTCAGTACAACAGTAAGAAGCTGAAGCAAACTTGTAAATTAATATGACTGGCATGTCTAAAAAGTACGTATGTATGAGGAGATAAACATTTCCAATTTTCTTTTAATTTGATCATGAAAGTTGTTCAAGGAAGGATGTTAACATAATGATTTTTGCACAGAGTTGTCCCAGGCTTTCTGGAAGGGTAAAAGAGTGGCAAACAAACCCCTGGAACAAGAAAATACTGGTATCGAGACACTGAAATTACAGAGCAACATCAACCACAGGTTTTTACAAAGATGGTAGGGATCTGGTAAGCCTTTCCACAAATTCATGGGAGATAGTCTATTAAGAGAAAAACTATTAATAGAAGTGTCTTCAAGACTTTTTTTCTCTACTAGAAGCTATCTAGTATAGAAACTCTGACTTGAATCTGCAGAGGATGTATGCGTTTGATTTGAATGGGTATGGCTAAAACACTTAACCAAAGTCTCTATTAAACTTAATTCTTGAGATTCCCTGGAGGTCCAAGGTTAGGACTCAGCTCTCACTGCTGAGGGCCTGAGTTCAACTCCTGGTTGGGGAACTGAGATCCTACATACAAACAAAGAAACAAACAAGCAAACAAAAAACAACCAGTAAAAATAAACTTAAGAATTCTGTATTCATTGAGCTCTTTTGAGATTTTTTTCTTTAGAACAATTTAGCAAGAAAAAAATGTCTTACAAAAGAGTTGGGGGAAAAAGGCTCAGTTTCACCTCATTTTAATCTGTCTCAGGAGATGCTAAGAAATACTAGAAAATTGTGTTTAGCTTTGGGAAAAAATCCAAATGAAAGAAATGTCAACTTTCCCATTCTTCGGGAAGTTGTATTAGAGAACAGAAAACAGAGAAACAAATACCAACACCAGAAGATAAACAAGCAACACATGTTTGGGTATAAAATTACACCAGAAAATTAATAAGTGTGTTATGAATTTGTCAAACTAACACATTAAGTGGAGCACAGGGAGCTGGGTGGTAAGCCAAGGTTCAACAACAGATCACAAGAGGAAATGAAATAAAGAAGGTCATTCTTCACAAGTCCTAGAGGAAGTACTTGACAAGCCTTAAGGAACCTACAAGGGGAGGTCGAGGCAGACAGCAGACAAGAGACAAGACCTGAGGCACATGCCTTTCTTAGTGTCTGTGTGAAGCGTGAAGAGTTGACTCATTTGAAAAGACCCCGATGTTGGGAAAGATTGAAGGCGGGAGGAGAAGGGGCCGACAGAGGATGAGATGGTTGGATGGTATCACCGACTCAATGGACATGAGTTTGAGCAAGCTCCAGGAGTTGGTGATGGACAGGGAGGCCTGGTATGCTGCGGTTCATGGGGTCGCAAAGAGTCAGACACGACTGAGCGACTGAACTGAACCGAACTGAACTGAAGCACTTTGGGCTTCCTGGGTTAAGCCTATACTGATAAACTCAAACCAAATGACCAAGGTTTTGGTAAGCCACATGGACACAGAAGGGCAAGGCAGTGGGAGGGGGTGGGCACAGCTGACTAGCAGTCCTGTCAGAAACCCGCATGTTCCTGTGACTCTGAGTGTCACTATGCAGGGTATGCACTTGCTTGAGGGGGTGAGTGTCAGTTTAAGGTCACTGTAGGCTGCTGGGCCAAATCAAATGGATGCCAACAAGAAATACCATGGAGTAGCTTAGCTGAACTCTCAACCAAGCTTGAGATGAAAAGTAGAGAAATGATCAGTGTGGCAAGATTTGGGTAAAGAATCTACTTCAGTCAATTAAGTTCAATTATCTAAGCAGGTGAGTTTTAAAATAGTTTTTAAAGAAGTCTGAAAAAAAGAAAGTCTTCTGTTGAGAAAAAAGATCTCAACAACACCTTTGAGGGAAAAATACTATTCAGTAATTTTGTTAGCCAAGTACATGTGCTTTCCAATTACAGATCACTGGCTATGCAAACACCAGGAACTAATATTCACATGCATGAAATGACCTATATTTCTAGTCTCGGAGAACCAAAGGCAGCAGTTCTCAAATTACAGTCCCGAGACCAGCAGTGTCAGTATCACCTGGAAATTTACAGGCAATGAAAACCTTCTGGCTGGATCCTAGACCCATTAATCAGAAACTCTTGGAGCTGGGCCCAGAAATCCGTGACTGTGACTCGACAAGTTCTCCAGGTGATTCTGATGTAAGCTAAGTTTGAGATCTACTGATAGATAATGCTGAGGAAAGCATCCAATCAGCTACATAACAACCCTTCTTTTCTTTCTTATTTTTAGTATTAGCAGTCTCTTAACCGCTATCATTATTAGGTGAAAGAAATGCTCTTAACTGGGAACCTCACTTTCAGACTTAATGCTCCTGCAAAGGAAGAATCCAAAAGAAATTTTATAAGAATGTGGTTTTGCTTTTGGGGAAGGGAAGGGAGGCAAATATTCATTTAACAAGTATTTAACAAGCAGCTACTTTGTTCCAGGCACTCACCAAGAAGGAAAGGCAAGGAAGTAGAGAAGAACTCTGAAATCCACCAACAATTCTATCTTGGGTACTATTCCGTGTATTACTGATAACAGGCTGTCTATTCCTGAAGTACACCTAGACAGTAATACCCACGTGAGTAATAAGGTATATAGGTTAAAAGCAATGGACTAGCCAAGCAAAAAAAAACATTGGTTTATCCCAGATGATCTAGGATCAGTGGTTCTCAAACTTCTAACATATATCAGAATCACCTAGAGGGCTTATTAAAACAGATTCCTAGGTCCCATCTCTGGAGTTTCCAACCTCAGTATTCTGAGGCCCCCAATTTTTTACTTCTAATAAATACCCAGGTGATGCTGATGGTCCAGGAACCACATTTTGAGAACCCCCAATCTAGATGATCAGGCACACAAAAAATGGGCATTCCACGTAAGAAAAGTCTAGGGATTACCAGTACATTCCTCAAGACTTATTTCAATTATATTTATTGCTCAGATTTAGTCTGTTGCCCTCAGGGCAAAGATAATAGGCAAGAGAGAGATTACCTTTTAAGCAATTTTATCATGATAGACTGTGATCAGCTGTCTATGTTGGGTCAATAAATCTCCAATATGAGGGATTTCCTAAACTAGAAGCAAATACTGGTCCTCAAATATTTCCATAATTGTGATGCAGAAATCCAAATTTTGTTTTAATATTCTGTGTTATTCAGATGGACTTCTCTAAAAATTTGAGGCAGGCTCTCCCTTTGGGCCCAAGGAAAATCCTGTATCTACCTAATTATATGCAGCCAAATGAGAGTACAGTTAGAAGTAATTTACATGCTTTAAAGACTATCCCAAGAGCCTGGGCTATAGGGAAAGAGTACTTCCAGTTCAGCTGCTTTTCAACAGGAGAATAATTAAAGTTAAGGAGTCCCCAAGGCTTAGGAGTCCCCTGGTTCCTTTCCCTTTAGAGTCTAGAAGCTTTGAGAAAAATAGATCAAGTTCCACAAAGAGGTCAAAGTCATCTGGCTACAAAGGTGAGAAAACAGACTGACTCTTCACTAACTCAATCCTCCAGTCCTTAGTCCTTCCTTCAGTCTTCTCAAATGCCAAATTCTGACTGGCTTGACCCAAATAGTATCATTCAACTATGGAGTAAATTAGCAAATGATAACTTGAAACCTTCTGCATAACAAGGAAGATAACCTGGATTACCTAACTGGATTATCTACCCTTATCCTCCATATCAACCTTGTTTTATAATATTTATAGATAAATACAACTTGGGAGTAACTGTTACTATTAGTGAGCCCAAGTATTAAACATAAAGAATGCCTTCCTCTAAGATACTGAAACACGCTGTATTGTAAACACAGTGAAAAATCACTGACAGCAGCTAGAAAGTTGCCACCTTGCCTGCTTAAAGTCACTTCTTGTCCTCTCTATGCAGGAACAAGCAGAGAGATGACTGCTTAGCCGAAGTCCTGGAAAGTAGATGTTCTGCTAAAAAGTGTAAAATATGTAAGTTGTGTTACCAGACTGTGAAAGATGAAACATAGATCAATATAACCCCAATCTCGAGTGCATTCTCTGCTCAGCAGATGGAAATTATTTGTAAGAGGAGTCAGGGAATTGTTGAAAAGCACAGGGATTAAAGTTAGTTGGTAATCTATTATGGCTATGAGACTTTTTAAAAGATGTTAGGGAAATATGAAGTAATAATCAGATGACTAATGATAATGACATACAATTTTCAAAAGGCTAAAGAAAAAAAAAAACCTTGGAAGAGAAATAACAATAAAAACATCCTATAATCCTGGTAGAAAGATTATCAGTTACTTTCTCTAACAACAAAATAATCTCTAAAATTGGTCAGATCTAAAATCCACACAATTCTTTTTTTTTAATATTTATTTATTTGGCTTCATTGGATCTCAGTTGTGGCACGTGGGCTTAGTTGCCCTGGTGACATGTGGGATCTTAGTTCCCTGACCAGGGACTGAACCTGAGTATCCTGCATTGGAAGACATATTCTTAACCACTGGACCACCTGGGTAGTTCCCCACACAATTCATTTTTATTTATGTAGGAAAGATAACTAGATATGAGGCATCCCTTGGTAAGTATCTAACTAGAACTGAACCAATGCTGAATCAACTTTTCCTCCTGCACTGGCCTGTTTTCTAGTTAAAAACCAAGAGATTCTTCAGACTTCCCTCTAAGATCAACGAACTGTGCACTGAATCATTCGTGCTATTCAAGATGTTCCTCTTGTTTAAGAATATTAAGCGATCTTTCTTTATTGGTCCAAAGAATTCAACAGTAGTTTAATTTTCTACACATCTTGGTATGGAAAACACAGTCACCAATTATATTCACCTAATACGGTCCACTGAATGTAAAAGTAAGAAATGTATAGCTGAGGCCAGAAACAGAAGGTAAAAAAAAATTAAAAATAGTTAATACTAAACTATGTATATTTGTAATGGAGTCATGTCCAGAAAACACTAACACACAATTATAACTTCTAAATAAATTTAATTATCCACCGTTCTTATGAAAGAGGCAAACCATTCACTTAAAAATTAATCTTTTTCCCATGTTTAAATTTGAGAAGGTAACAACCAGCAATTATCCAATATTCTTTCACATTAGCAACAAGCTAATAAAATGTGCATCCTTACTAACATCAGAATAGATTTTAATATATAAAGAACAAACAAGTAGTTACTAGTTAGGAGAGGGAAGAGAGACACAGACAGACTAGAAACTTAAAAGTCTTCAAAGAAACCTGTAGGCAAACCTGGAATATTATCGAGTTCCCAGAAAAAAAGGAACTAGAATGCGGGTCATAGCACCTTAGACAGAGAAATGAACTTGCATCAGCTTTCTTGACTTCTGTGATGTTATTCTTTTGCTAGACTTTTAGTCCCACTTTTGGATAGTCCATAAATACCACAGTGACCAAAACAGAATACTGTGCTATTAGCTTTTCTTCAGACTCAGCAAAGTTGTAGCAAATAATTCTTTTTAAAAAATTGCACAAATAGTTCATACAGATTGTTTTAAAGAAATTATTATTTAACTTATGCCCTAGATCAGAGATAAATATATTTTTAGCAGCAGTTTGGTAAAGCCAGATCACCTGGTTCAAAATCACCTGTTCTGTCTCTTCCTAACTGTGCAACTTTGGACCACTTAACCTAACCTTTCGGTGCCTCAGCTTCTTCATATATAAAAATAGGGAAATTAGTATCTATTCAGGGGTGGCCCTAGTGACTCAGTGGTAAAGAATCTGCTTGCCAATGTAGGAGACACAGGTTTCATCCCTGATCAGGGAAGATCCCACAGGCCGTGGAGCGACTAAGCCCGTGTGCTACAAGTACTGTGCTCCAGAGCCCGGGAGCCCAAACTGCTGAGCCCTCACACCTAGAGTCAGTGCTCCACAAGAGAAGCCACTGCAATGAGAAGCCCACATGCCCCAACTAGGGAGTAGCCTCCGCCAGCCCCAACTGGAGGGAAAGAAGCCCATGCAGCAACACAGACCCAGCACAGACAAAAATAAACAAAAATTATTAAAAAGATACTCAGTAAGTTAATTCAGTTAATCAACACTCCTATTGTACTGGGTAACTGAATTAATATGTGCAACACAGAAAAATGATTGCTTTATAGTCAAGTGCTCTGTAAGTGTTGGCTATTACTGGTGTATATTTAAATCACATAAAGAAGTTTAATTTTTTAATCCTTACAGTTTAATATTAAACATCTAACATTCCTCCATCCTTTTTCAACTAGTTATACTATTTATTAACCTGTGAAACCCTACGCTCTTTTTAGCCTTAAGAATGAACAAGAATATGCAACATGCTTGTATTTTTAGGGGCTAAATGCCTCCGATGGATAGGCACAAAGTATTTGAAGAAACTAAAATACTTAGTTTAATTGACTGGATTGGGCTTGAAAGATGCCTGCAAACACAAAATTTGGGTCTTCTAGAGACAGAGAGATGGATTTGTGGAATGTTTAAAATATGTTCATTGAAGTTACTTCCTATTCCCTTGATAAATATGATACCATACAAACACACCCCACAGAATCTAAGGGATGTATAAACTTCAAATAAGATCATCATTTCAAGGTCAAAAGGGCTTACAGACTTCCCTGACCACCACTACAATATGTAATTCTACTAACAAAGAATCTGACTTTACAAAAGCTTTGTCCCTTTTGGACTTGTTCAATTATTAATGGCACAAAGGAGTGGTAATGTTTTCATCTATATTAGGAAGTGTTTGTTCATATCTTCCTTTACGAATGATCATTCATTTTTTGCTCATAGTTTCTGTTAAGATCAAGCATTAAAATGCTTATGTGAGCTTTAAAGATCTCTCTAAACAAGGCTTTACTTGTAAGTCAGAGTACAGAACACTGCCTTATCAAAACAAGAGGTCACAAGAAGGTGCAATAAATGTGGATTAATGGGAAAAACAAAGGACTGGTGGTCAAAAATCCTGCTCTGCTACTATTTCAATTTAAAAGACCAAAAATATGTTCTGAAAAATAACCTCTCTCAAGTTCACTGCTAAGTTTATTTTGGGAGGAGGGAGTCTCACACTCTTTAGAAAGTCTGTTAAGCTATATATCTTCTCCATAAAAAAAAAAAAAAATGAACACAATTCACTCTTTTTTTTTTTTGGCAAAGAATTAGGAACTTCTGTACTCACTGAAGTCCATGTATCCCAAGTTTAAAACTTTTAAATGAGACAGTTACAATGGTACCTGCTGATTTAATATAAAAAATGCCACTTACCCATTTTCATTACCCCACACTTTGCAGTTTTGCTGTTCAACCTGTAAATATACCAGCGCGAATAAACGTATGCTTAGAAAGCTGTAAAGGAAACGCGCTTTACCCTCATCAGCAAAAGGAAAGTGTTTCCCCCTCTTGAGGAGTATGTGTTCACCTAGGAGGTCTGAGATTTCTATCCTGACAAGCTGGACCCTCAAACCAGTGATTTTCTCTATTACATTGAAAGTGTGTTAGTCGCTCAGCCAAGTCTGACCCTTTGTGACCACATGGACTCGCCCACATAGGCAGCCAGTCTCCTCTGTCCATGGGATTCTCCAGGCAAAAATACTGGAGTAGGCTGCCATTCCCTTCTCCAGGGGATCTTCCCGACCCAAGGATAAAACCCAGGCCTCCTGCATAGCAGGCAGATTCTTTACCGTCTGAGTCACCACGCATATTGTCCTCAAAATTCTCAAGCTGAATTACAGTAAACCTCTTGAAGACACTTAAAAATAAAAACAATTTTTTTGTATATCTAGGGTATAATAAGCACTACCAAAGCTATCCAAAAAGGAAACTTAGGTTCTGATAAGGACTGAACCTTTGATATGTATTCACAGAGGCACTGCTGAAAGCCGTAGCAGGAGCTTTGCCTGTCTCAGCTGTTGTAATTAAAGACAGACCCTCAGGAGCAGCTATCATCAGTGTCGAAGTGCTGTAATTACAAAGGCTTTGCATTATGCGGATTACACATTTCAAGCATACAGAGTTGCTACCAGACCTCAGGGACGATCTTTACTAGCAAAACTGCTCATTAAAGCAATCACGTTTTCTCTATGCATGTGCTTAAAATTTTCTAAACTTCGCTTAGCTGGTTGTGCAACTTTACCTAACCATGTCAAACAGAGACATCTCTACAGAAGTTCTGACAATCTAACTCTACTACTTGACTAATTTTAAAAACCAAAGCATTATAAAGTAAAAACCAACCACCCAAGAACATCACATCAACAAATAAAATACTGCTGCTCTGGAAATAATTGTTGGACCCCAAAAATCACTTTTTAAAGAAATAAGTATAAGCAACAAAATATGAATAGAATAAAACAAACACTTAGAGGAAAAGCAACTCCAACTGTGCAACACAATCACAGTTTGTGATCTAACAGAAAAACGTGCCGGCACTTCAAACCCTCTAAATCATCCTTCAATAAAGTACAGATATTTCTAAATAAATGAGAAAGGAAACGGGAACACAGAAAAGCAAACCCAAGTAGTATGCTTACCAAAAAACCATAATTGCCAGTTTTCTAAAATTAAGTACTGTGAAAATGGTGATTATTTTCCGAAACTTAAGATTTTGTAACCCAAGTACAGTATGATTCTTGTTGTTTAGCCACTAAGTTCTGGCTGACCCTTGCAACCCCATGAACTGTAGCCAGGTAGGCTCCCACATCCATCTTTCTTGGGATTTCCCAAGAGAGAACACTGGAGTGGGTTGCCATTTTCTTCTCCTGGGTATCTTCCTGACCAAGGGATAGAACCCGTGTCTCTTGCATTGGCAGGTGTAGTCTTTACCGCTGGGAACCCCACATTATGATAGCCTTCAGCATAATAAAACATAATTTTATAACTTAAAAGTGCCCATGTACACTAGTTGTACTCAGAGAAAAAGTGATTCTCACATAACTTGTCATTGAGTAAAAGTGCAATAATATTTTTTATTAATAAAAGTACTATAATTATATTTTACTGGTTCTATAAAGTAGTTTTTATATATTCTTGACATGCATTGAGCTATAATTGACATATCACTTAAAGGTGTACAACATTCCATATGTATACACTGCAAAGTGGTAAAAACAATAGCATATTAAATGATAAAAGTAAAAAACGGCTAAAAATTATACTAACATTGAAACTATCACTAGCCACTAGTTAGAAATTCCAGAAAATGTAAACAAAAGTTATGCTATTTTTTCTCACTGTTCAACAACTGAACTCTACAGATAATTCCTATTTTTTCCCCTAGTCATATGAATTCTTCCATACGTTTTTTAAAAAGAAAAAGTGCATGGGTATTCAAGATACTTGAGCATTCTCTCCAAATTATGATATCTTTATGTTTCAGTAAGGTTCGGATATTTAAGTATCTGGGCAATAAAGCAGACTCGTTTTTGTTTTAATTGAAAGCTTTTAACAAAGCTAGCAATGACCGAGTATCAAAAATGTTTCTAAATTCTGACTTCACTCCTCCAGTCCCCTTGGGCCTCAAATGTCAAAACGGTACCCTCAATTCCAATCAACAATATCTTTTGAAAGAAGCCTAAAACCTTTTAAGAATATCTCATAAACGAAACTAACAGTTTTCTAAATGTGAACTCAAAGACATTTAAAGCCTGTACTACTTCTATTCCCTCTACACATACACGGCACACTGTCGAAAGAAGAACTCAAAAACTTAAGTTATAATTTTGTACCACTTTGACTTCATACTTTGAAACAGTCCCGTATTCATCTATCGCTCCCAAAAGCGAATAATGCACTCACAGTTGGGATGCTTCACACTGCACTTGGAATCCACAGTTTTGAAAACTTGAGGGAACTGTGGTTAAAGCCTTGCAGTTACCAACAACCTCAGCCTGTTTTCTGTAACATCATAAATCATTACTAGGTCGTTTCTTTCCACACAGCCACGACGGCGGCCAAGTACATCAAATAAATACTGAGAAACTAATCGGAATACTAAGCATTCCAAACAAATGGAGAAAATTCAGCCCTAAGCACTGGAAGGATGGAAACTGCCTTGAAAAGTCTAAGTGGGCGCTAGTTTAGGAAATGGCTCAAAGAAAACTGATCGCGGAAGAATTGATGCTTTTGAACTGCGGTGCTGGAGAAGACTCTTGAGAGTCCCTTGGACTGCAAGGAGATCCAACCAGTCCATTCTAAAGGAGATCAATTCTGGGTGTTCACTGGAAGGACTGATGATGAAGCTGACACTCCAATACTTTGGCCACCTCATGCGACGAGTTGACTCACTGGAAAAGACTCTGATGCTGGGAAAGGTTGGGGGTGGGAGGAGACGGGGACGACAGAGAATGAGATGGCTGGATGGCATCACTGACTCTGTGGACATGAGTTTGAGTGAACTCCGGGGGTTGGTGATGGACAGGGAGGCCTGGTGTGCTGTGATTCATGGGGTTGCGGAGAGTCGGACACGACTGAGCGACTGAACTGAACTGAAAACTACCTGGCAGCCGGGAGAGGTTTCTGCACCCACGCCACCGTGGGATCTTAGGCGTTTCACGAAGTTCAGAGATCTGAATCAAGCAGTCAAGAACTACCGACGACACAGCGGCCTCGCAAACACTCCACCCAGCCCTTGCAACGGCCGCATCGCCCGGGACACGCGGCGGCCGCAGCGCCGGGCGCGTTAGGTCCGCCCGCCCGGCGGAGCTGCTCACCCCTCGCCGGGGCCCGAACGCTCTTCGCGCCCCGCTCCCGAGCCGCCCCCGCCTACCCGAGCGCCCCCAAGTGCACCCGCTCCGGCAGCGAGCCCGCGGAGGGCCGGCGCCGGCGGGCATCGTCCGGAGAGCGCGGGCTCCGCTGCGAGGCGACGCGGCGCGCGGACGGCCGACGCGGCGCGGGCGGCTCAGCGCCTCGGGGCGCCGCGGGAGCTGCTGTTGCCCCGGCGGCCTCGGGCGTCTGGCGCTCCGCAGCCGGGGGCGGCGTGTGAACCTGCGGGGGCGGCCCGCGCCCGGAGAAGCCCCGCCCCCAGAACGGCGCCGGCCCCGCCCCCAGGACGCGGCCCCGGCGGCCGGCGCGAGCGCGGGCGGCTGCCTCCCGAAGGCCCGCGGGATTCCAGGCGCTCCTCGCCGCTTTCGGGCCACAGAGCACCGCGGATCTCCGGGCGCGGGCGAGGCCGCGTCCGAGCTACGGGGCGTCGCCCTCCCGCTGCCTCGGCGTCATCCCAGAAAAGCTAAAAGGTCCCTTGAGGCATCGGGGCGTTCACTCCCCTCGCAGGCCCCACCTTTGGGCCCAAATGCTGATCTTCGTGATGATTTAACATTGTCTCTTGAATTCAGCCTGCCACCTTGCTGGCTTCTAAATCGCCTCTCCACAAACGCCACATTTGCCCCACAAACCTTGAGCATCCTTTGCCCGGCCAGTTCTTCAGAATCCAAATTTTCGAGGCGATACAGCTGAATCAGAACGTCCACCAACCTGCAGCCGAAGAAGCTTCAGGAAGGAAGCGGGCGCTCCTCCGGCACGTGTACCGACGCACGCGGGGGAGGCTGTGCCCCCGAGGATGTCACGTCTGAGCCTGCGCAGACAGCGCAGCCAGCGGCCGTGGGGGGCGGAACCTGAGGATGGGGGTTGGGGGAGGGGCGACTGGACCCTGAGCGTGGGTTCAGTGTCCCCGCGTGAAAAGGGTGTTCACCACACACGCTGTTTGCACACGTGAAAGTCGCTTAGTCTGTTGAGCTCTTTGAGACCCCTATGAATTGTAGCCGCCCCCGCTCACCCCCCGCCCCAGGCTCCTCTGGCCACGGGATTCTCCAGGCAAGAAGACTGGAGTGGGTTTCCATGCCCTTCACCAGGGGATCTTCCCAACCCAGGGATCGAACCCAGGTCTACCGCATTGCGGGCGGGTTCTTTACATTTTGAGCCACCAGGGAAGCACACGGTAGACCTTAAATAAAGATCATTTTGTCAAATGGCTAAATGGTCTATGCCTGCTATTGGCATCCTTTCCACTCGGTTGGGGGCCTGGGTGCTCTTCCACAAAACTGAGTAGAGCGGGCACTGTGAAAATAAGTTTCCAGGCATCCGCAGAAGGGGCCATTCTGGTACATTTTTGATGACTGTAATTCAAAAGTTTTTGAAAAACAGTGTATGTTAGACAGCTAAAGACCAACTGCCTTAGCTGAAGCTTGTGCTTGGAGGTAGTAAACACTTTACAACAAGTTTGAGAGATGAAAATAGCAAGATTTTTAAAGACTCTTTGCATTAATTATAGCATGGTCTATTATAGCCAGATTCAAGGATTATCTAGATCATAGAATCTAGCTACTCCAGTCCAGTCACTTAAACTTAACTTTCCATTCGCAGGCCTGCAGCATCCTTCTCTATTCATTTTGGAACAGGGAACCCGAATGATGCTGAGAGAGTTAACTCTGGCAGGTTGATAAGGAATCCAAGCCTGCTGCTGCTGTTGCTGCTAAGTCACTTCAGTCATGTTCGACTCTGTGCAACCCCATAGCTGGCAGCCCACCATGCTCCCTGGGATTCTCCAGGCAAGAACACTGGAGTGGGTTGCCATTTCCTTCTCCAGTGCGTGAAAGGGAAAAGTGAAAGTGAAGTCGCTCAGTCCTGTCTGACTCTTCGCGACCCCATGGACCTAAGTCCCCTTTAAGGAGGAGGTGAACATTCTTTCTTTTTCACATTCTTTTGCCTCAGATAAGTAGGCGTTGTAGGCAGCAGTATCTCTTGTTCAGGGACGTGTCTTTCTTGAGCTTTGGATTAACATTACTGGAGAAGGCCTGGGGAAAACTTCCACAGCCTTGAGCTCTGAGTTAAGATGTTCCTTCTGGCTAATCTCATGCTGATGTCATCCCAGGATGTATGTTACTGGGAAAGGGTGTGGGCAAAATTCTCACAACCTTGAGGTATTTTTTATCTATTCTCAATAGCTAGCTGAGAAGTATATAAGGCCCTGCTTCAACTAGTGAGGTGGGTACTCTCCTTCTGATGTCTATGTCAGAAGCTTTTTCAGTCACTTTCACTTTAAATAAAATCGACATAAAGTTCTGAGTGACTGAGACTGTCTCTGGTCTCAGAGTTAAATCTCCTTTGGAGACCATGAGTCTGGGAGCACCGTTCACCCTTCACCATAAGCTATCATCTTGGGGGCTCGTCCGTGATCTTCAAGACAAAATAAGGACACTTGGAGTACGTCAAGGCTCTACTTGGTCACCCTGCTTATTTAACTTATATGCAGAGTGAAAGTGAAGTCGCTCAGTCGTGTCCTACTCTTTGCGACCCCATGGACTGTAGACTGCTAGGTTCCTTTGTCTTTGGGATTCTCCAGGCAAGAATACTGGAGTGGGTTGCCATATGCAGAGTACATCGTGTGAAATGCCAGGCTGGGTGAAGCACAGGCTGGAATCAATATTGCCGGGAGAAATATCAATAACCTCGGATATGCAGATGATACCACCCTTATGGCAGAAAGTGAAGAAGAACTAAAGAGCCTCTTGATGAAAGTGAAAGAGGAGAGTGAAGGACCCTCTGCACCCGTGCCAACATGGCGCTGCGCGCGGTGCGGAGCGTGCGGGCCGCGGTCGGCAGCCCGCGCGCCATCTCCGCACCCAGCGCGCCATCTCCGCACCCAGCGCGCGCTGCTCGCCGCGGCCCTGGGGACTGCGGGCGGGTGCCGTCCGGGCGCTGCGCACCGGCCCTGCTCTGCTGTCTGTGCCGAAATTCACAGAAAAACACGAATGGGTAAAAACAGAAAACGGTGTTGGAACAGTGGGAATCAGCAATTTTGCACAGGAAGCTTTGGGAGATGTTTACTGTAGTCTGCCTGAAGTTGGGACAAAGTTGAACAAACAAGAGGAGTTTGGTGCTTTGTGAAAACTGCTAGTGAACTCTATTCTCCTGAAATTAATTTAAAAATTAATTAATAATTAATAAACTAATAAATAAATTTTCTAGCAGAAAATCCAGGACTTGTCAACAAGTCTTGTTATGAAGATGGTTGGCTGATCAAGATGACATTCAGTAACCCTTCAGAACTAGATGAACTAATGCGTGAAGAAGCATATGAGAAATACATAAAATCTATTGAGGAGTGAAAATGGAACCCCTAAATAAACTACTTTGAAACAACTTAATCTAGCATAGTTGTCTTAAATTAGTGGTGGATAGATATTTAAAAGAAACTACTTGTAACAATGTTTCCTGAAGAAAATACCCCGTAACTTTCTAATGACTTCAGATAAACGCTGTGCATCTTTCCCACAGCATCCTGTGATTTTTAGTCTAGGCTCCAGTTATGATATTCAGAATTCCTGAAATTATTGCTGGTAAAACTAATTACAAAAATTATGTAATTCAAGGATAACATGGTTATCTTATACCTTATATGACATTGTAACTTGCTTACAGCTATATTTGGCTTTCGGTCAAAATTATCTTCCCACTAGAAATAACTGCTAGTGGAGAAAAGTTTGTTAGTTATGTAGTGTCCAGTGAAGAATATTACTATCTTAATTTTGCAGTATACTGTGTTTGCTGGTGCTATTTTTATACAGTGAAGCAACAGCTTTGCAGGAGAATAAACAATTTATAATAAAATATTCAACTTTTTAATCATGAAAAAAAAAGAAAGAGGAGAGTGAAAAAGTTGGCTTAAAATTCAACATTCAGAAAACTAAGATCATGGCATCCAGTCCCATCACTTCATGGCAAATAGATGGGGAAACAATGGAAACAGTGAGAGACTTTATCTTGGGGGGGCTCCAAAATCACTGCAGATGGTGACTGCAGCCATGAAATTAAAAGATGCTTGCTCCTTGGGAAAAAAAGCTATGACTAACCTAGACAGCATATTAAAAAGCAGAGACATTACTTTGCCAACAAAGGTCCATCTAGTCAAAACTATGGTTTTTCCAGTAGTCATGTATGGATGTGAGAGTTGGGCTATAAAGAAAGCTGAGTGCAGAAGAATTGATCCTTTTGAGCTGTGGTATTGGAGAAGACTCTTGAGAGTTTTCTTCCTTTTCCTAAAGGAAATCAGTCCTGAATATTCACTGGAAGGACTGATGCTGAAGCTGAAACTCCAGAACTGACTCACTGGAAAAGACCCTGATGCCGGGAAAGATTGAAGGCGAGAGGAGAAGGGGATGACAGAAATGAGATGGTTGGATGGCATCACTGATTTGATGGACATAAGTTTGAGTAAGCTTCAAGAGTTGGTGATGGGCAGGGAAGCCTGGGGTGTTGCGGTCCATGGGGTCACAAAGAGACAGACACAACTGAGTGACTGAACTGAACTGAAGAACACTTCGAGCTCTAGTACTTTTGTTCTCCTAGTAAACACATTTTCTATTCTGTTTTACTAACTCTCTGGTGTGCCTGCATGAGTGAGTGATTGAAAGCCAGAGATGCACAAAACAAGTGCGAAACTAGAGTTAATCCCGGCTTTGTGGTTCCAAGATGCCTCGTAACAACTGAGGGCATGCCCCAAAGGGGAGGCTGTGAAGAAGGAAACGGCAGCCCACTCCAGTGTTCTTGCCTGGAGAATCCCAGGGATGGGGGAGCATGGTGGGCTGCCGTCTATGGGGTCTCACAGAGTCGGACACGACTAAAGCAACTTAGCAGCAGCAGCAGCAGTAGGGGGTTTATACCGACCTGCCAGTGCCAAGAGGGACCCAACGTCCCCACAAGGGGAGTGACCAGAAATGGGTGAAGCCTGTGAACCAAACTTTCCTTTCTCCATCAACTTCTCCTGGTCTCTTTGACCATTTAATAACTGCCTGGGGAATTGAAACTACTAACCTAATCTGTTGAATCATAGACTTTCAAGGTTCTTGCCATCCTGCTGTTACTGTGTACTATTACTCAGACCTCAAATTTAGATTGATAGTCACCAAGCACCTAGTCTTGCTAGAAGCCAAAAGTTACACCTGGGTTGTCTTTTCACACACGGCAGACGGGAGCATGTTCAGAAACTGGGTGGAGCTCTGACTCCAAGAACTGTCTCTCAGGCTAGAGGTTGCTCTCTTAGCTGCCTGCCTCAGGGGCCAACGACCTGAAAGTGAGTCCTTGTCACAGCTGTGCCTCTGGTCTATATGGACGAATTCCTAGGTCGGGAATCCTAGGATCTGGTCAGATTGGGCTTCTTCCTTTGGTAATACTGGATGTTAGCAAACCAGAGGGGGCTTTCCGGTGCCTTTTGTCTCAGCTCCTTAGATATTCTTTCTGTGGAAATGAACTGGAAGGATTGGCCCTAATAGCTCGAGGACAAAAATCACTTTTTCCTTGCCTCCTGGCCCTTCACCACCTCTTTTGCTGTCACATATCACCCCGGGTGGCACCAGAGGAGAAGCAGAAATCAGGCAAAGGTTTTAATGGTGAGGATGCTATTTTCCACACACTTTTGCTGAGGTTTTTCTGTTTATGTTATATCTTTTGATACATGGACTACATTTTCTTTCATTTTCCTCTAATGTTTTGGCAGGTAGAGATACTTTTGTTAACTAAATAATAATAGGATTTGTTCTTTCTAATCATAACAAACTAAAACTCTGCCATTTCTTCCACTTGGCTACTAATTCAATTTGTATTTCTCCCTGCTTACTTTTTACCACAATCTACTGACCTGATGACTCAGAGGTAAACAATTTGGCTGCCAGTACAGGAGACACAGATTCAATCCCTGGGACAGGAAGATTCCCTGGAGAAAGAAATGGCAACCCGCTCCAGTATTCTTGCCTGGTAAATCCCATGGACAGAAGGGGCTGGCAGGCTATAGTCCATGAGGTCACAAAAAATCGGACATGACTTAGTGACTGAACAATAGCAACTGATTTATAATCTCATCTCATGTTTAAATTTTTAGCATTATAAAAATTATGTAATACTTGGGGAAAGTTCGTCACACAACTAATACATAGGAAAAAAAATTGAGTGCAACTCAAAAGTGAGTTCAGTTATCTAAGTTTATAGATGGGACCAAATATTTAACAAATGTCCTTTAAAGTAATTTTTATAATTTACTACATTTATAAATTGAATAATAAGATTTGTAAGGCAATTCAATTGTAAGCAATTTGTGAACTTAGAGTTAAGTTTATGATTGTAGTCTACGTTGATTATTTAATTATACAATTTCAACTCCATTCCTAAGACTAACCAGGTAGATGTATTAAAGTGCCAAAATTCTCTTAAACATTTTTATACTTCTTTTTTTCTGTAGTCATCATATGTCTTTATTTATCTACCTTAAACTTTTTTATTTTGCATTGGGATATAACCAATTAACAATGTAGTGACAGGTGAATAGCAAAGGGACTCAGTCGTATATATCCATGTAACCATTCTCCCCCAAACTCCCCTCTCATCCAGTCTGCCACATAACATTGAGCAGAGTTCCACATGCTATATAGTAGGCCCTTGTTAGTTATCCATTTTAAATATAGCAGTGTGTACATGTCCATCCCACACTCCCTAACTATCCTGTCCCCCGATCCTTCTCTGTGGCAACCATAAGCTCATTCTCTAATTCTAAATCTCTTGGTTTTGAAAGATGTTTACCTGCAAAGAAAATGATGATATCAACACGAACCATCTGGGTTATTTTTCCATAGAACTTCAGGGGTGAGTTTATCCGCTTTCTGCTGTTTCTTTTTATAAAAAGAAATTTACATACAATTGTATACAATTTAGTTACCTTATTGATTTTTGGCTCTGCTGAGTCTTCATGGCTGTGCATGCTTTCTCCAGTTTGGGTGTGTAGGCTTCTCCTTGTGGTGACTTCTCTACTTGTGGAACATGGACTCCAGAGCATTCGGGTTTCAGTAGTCATGGCTCCTGAGCTCCAGAGAACAGGCTTAATATTTGTGGCATACAGGCTTAGTTGCTCCCTGGCATCTGGGATCCTCCCAAATCAGGGATTGAACCGATGTCTCCTGCATTGGCAGGTGGATTCTTTATCCCTGAGCCACCAGGGAAACCCCTTTCTGCTGTTTCTTAACAAACAGAAAGTCTCCTGGCCCAGACACCAACAGATTTCTTTTCTGCAACCCAGATTATGAGGTGAGTTTTGAAAGCAGCAAATATCCCAATGAATCTTTTTCTTCTTAAATTTCACTGGATATAGGTGAGGATTTCATGCTTTCTTCCAGCCTGACTTGTCTTCCTTTGAGTCAACAGACTTCTTATTTCCTGAGTTGGTTGCTGATTGACATCTGCTCTATCTGGGAACTCCTCAAACATGGTCAACTCATTCTCTCTTGTTATTTGGAATGAAATTTTCCTTTATTCTATACCTTTCATACTAAATGTGGAAATCTTGTTCTATTCTAAAATTCTATTCTAACTTTAAACAGGTGCTTTAAAAATAATTTCTAAGATTAACTCTGATTCTTTTTCTAGATGTCTAGCCACCAGGTATCACCAACGTGAATGCATCTTTTTTAAATCAAAAGGCTGTAGGGTTAACAATAAGAATAAGATTTTACCAAGTTAATGGTGAACTTTAAGTATAATCTACATCCCAGGCATGAAAAGCTTCATGTTGAAGAGTTGGCAAGTACTTTAGAGTTTCTGGAAACCGAGGTCTCAGATGTTAAGTAACTTGCCCAAAGTCATATAGCTATTACTTTATTAAATATTTATAAGTAAATAATATTCTTTCTACCTAGTAAGGAATCCCTTGCTCCCCACATGCTGTTGCTGCTGCTGCTGCTGCTAAGTCACTTCAGTCGTGTCCGACTCTGTGTGACCCCATAGACGGAAGCCCACCAGGCTCCCCCTTCCCTGGGATTCTCCAGGCAAGAACACTGGAGTGGGTTGCCATTTCCTTCTCCAATGTGTGAAAGTGAAAAGTGAAAGTGAAGTTGCTTTCGACTGGTAGGACTGCAGCCTACCAGGCTCCTCCATCCATGGGATTTTCTAGGCAAGAGTACTGGAGTGGCTTGCCATTGCCTTCTCCGCCCCACATGCTGTACTCTATGTGAAACTAGATTGAAGAGAAATGGGCTTTTGAAAGACTCAGTGTCTTTCTATACAGAAAGACTATCAATTTCCAGATATATTTCATGGATAGTTAATTTATCTAACTGGGTTTTAACCCAAAACATCCTTGTATCAAGACATATCAGTCTGGGGGACTTCCCTGGTGGTTTAGTGGTTGACTCTGCACTTCCAGTGCAGGGGACGTGGGTTTGATATCTGTTTGGGGAACTAAGATCCTCCACGTGCCACAGCACGGCCAAAAAATAGGAACACTGGTCTGTTCTCTTCTCTCCCTCTCTCTCTAACATAGAGACAAGATAAAACTAACTTTTGACACTTTCAAACCATCAGATCAAGTTGATTTTCTGTTGAATATTTTCTAGTCCTTAAGGGCTTCAGTTGGAGAAGGAAACGGCAACCCCCTCCAGTACTCTTGCCTGGAAACATGGACAGAGGAGCCTGGTAGGCTGTAGTCCATGGGGTCGCTAAGAGTAGGACACAACTGAGTGACTTCACTTTCACTTTTCACTTTCATGCATTGGAGAAGGAAATGGCAACCCACTCCAGTGTTCTTGCCTGGAGAATCCCAGAGATGGGGGAGCCTGGTGGGCTGCCATCTATGGGGTCGCACAGAGTCAGACACGACTGAAGCGATTTAGCAGTAGCAGCAGCAGCAAGGGCTTGAGTAAATTATTTTGGAGGGACACTACACTTTGTATGTATTATCAGACACTGTGCCCTTTACATATTCTTATCTTTTTCTGACAACAATCCTGAAAAAAGTGGCATTAATTTCATTTTACAGTTGGAGAATCTGAGGCTCAGATCAGCTAATTTCCTAAGCACATACCACTAATAAGCAATAGAACAAGCATTCAAATCTAAGAGCTTTGGCTCTAAAACCCAATTTCTATTATACTATGCCAAATAGAAATTTGAAAAGAATAAGTAATTTTTTAAACCAAATTTCAAAAGTAGAGGTAGTTTATTTGTCAAAGTTTTTAGCACCTAACAATGTTATAACCTTCATAAGTTCAGGTCTTTGACATTTTGTAAGGTAATTACTGTAGTTTCAGGGCAGTGCTAGGCACTTGAAAAAGCTGCTCAACAAATGCTATTGACTTAAATCCAAAGAAATATTTTCTCTTAAATGATTATTTATTAATTTCCTGAGAAGAAATCTATCACGTAAAACTTTTCAGCATCTTCTCCATATAGAAAGAATCACTTGAGTAATTTTGTAATAATATGGCAAATATGCACCCAATTCCTTAGGGAAAAAATGTAGTGGTAACTCTTCCATGACTTAAAAATGGCTGCAATTTCCATTACCCTCTTGGTGTGAAAATCTTGATACTGGGAAGAATATGTACAGATTTAGTCCAGAACAAATGAGCTGCTGCTGCTGCTAAGTCGCTTCAGTCGTGTCCGATTCTGTGCGACTCCATAGACGGCAGCCGACCAGGCTCCGCTGTCCCTGGGATTCTCCAGGCAAGAACACTGGAGTGGGTTGCCATGAACAAATGAGCTACTTGAGAGCAAAGAGATGGAGGCCTTGACTGACTCTAAGGTCAATATAAAATTTCTCTGATGAACTTAGATGTCGCTACTGGGATATGCTGAAAGGGCAACTCCCTGAAGGACCCCCAAGGATGAGCATAGGATGAAGGATGGAAAACTGTGGTGACAGTGGCCAGCATCTATACTCAGCCTGGCCTGAATGTGGAAGCTCTTCCAGACCATGTGGGATTATCCTGGTGTTATAGTGGGGTTGTGTAGCCTTAGGAGTACAAACTTGGGACATCAAACTGGAGAAAAAGACTCTTTTCTCTTGAAGAATCTCTGCATCTTCTTTAAGAAGCTAGATAATCAGTGGCTCTATCACAAACATAAGCATGGGTGCAGAGGTTGGGAGTAACAGGAGTGGTGCTGGCCATGACAGACCCATTGGCTACAGAAAAAAACAGAAACAGTTCACTAGCATGCTGATCACCGAGTTCTTTCTCCAGGTAGCCTTCCTGTAGCAGAAGTGGCCCCTCTGTTACTCGGCGGGCTTCCTAGGTAGCACAGTGGTAAAGAATCTGCCTGCAATGCAGGAAACAGACACAGATTCCTTTCCTAGGTTGGGAAGATCCCCTGGAGGAGGAAACAGCAACCCACTCCAGTATTCTTGCCTGGAGAATCCCATGGACAGGGGAGCCTGGCAGGCTACAGTCCATGGGTTTGCAGAGTTGGACACGACTAAGCTCTGCATGCATGCATTGTGCTTACTAAGTTCCTGGAGTGCTTAGACAAATCATGGTTAGGAAGGTGGTCAGATTTAGAAAACAATAAATGTAAGTATAGGATGCCAAGTTAAATTTAAACTTCAGATAAACAAGTATTTTTTCAATTGAAGTATGTTCTGTGTAATATTTATCTGAAATTCAAATTTAACTGGTACTTTTTTAATCTCTCAACACCCCACGTCCAAAGCAAAAATGAAGGAATTTCTGGATAATTTTGTCAGATGAGGGTTTAAACATGGGTCATTCCAGGTAATAAGCCAAAGTAGAATATAAAGAATATTTTGTCTGTAATCTACTAGTATCTGTACCTACTACTATTTTAGCACTGTATCTTGTACAGCAAGGGTCAGTTTCCTTAAGTCTCCCCCAATCTTCTGTGAGTTATCTGAGGGAAGGCACTGTGTTTTCCCCATATGTATCCCTGAAGCTCAAGGCAGAACCTAAGATAGCCATATTTGTTAAATGCTAAATGGTACTTGGGACTTACTTGGTGACTCAGTGGTGAAGAATCTGCCCGCAGTGCAGGAGACCTGGGTTTGATCCCTGGGTCAGGAAGGATCCCTGGAGAGGCAAATGGCAACCCACTCCAGTATTCTTGCCTGGAAAATCCCAGACAGAGGAGCCTGGCAGGCTAAAGTTCATGGGACTGCAAAGATTTGGACATGAACTGGCAACTAAGCAGCAACAAAATGAATACTTTAGAAATTAGTTCGTTTCAATGAAGCTGGGCAAATTGTCATTCTCTCCAGCAGAGGGCAGCTGTGCCCACAGTACTGTATAGAGCAACCTGTCCATTAGAGCCATCCAGCTTCTTAGTTTGAAAAACTGTAAACCATCAGCTCTCTAATTACAGCAATTCCAAACACGCCCGACTCCCACCTCTACTCCTGTGCCTGTGTCAATTCATACAGGATCCAGATCAGTCTGTGGGAAACGCTCACACATTTTCCAGTATTCTTAATGTTCATTGATAAGACTTTGATCTAGATAGGGCCACACTCATCCCTGCAGCTATACTGCGTTTTACATAGACGTTGACTAAGTCAATGATTAAGTGATAGCACCAAGTGTCATACTAAGTCACGTTTGCGACCCCACGGGCTGTAGCCCACCAGGCTCCCCTGTCCATGGAATTTTCCAGGCAAGAATTCAGGAGTGGGTTGCTGTTTCCTTCTCCAGGGTTTGAACTTGCTTCTCTTCCATCTCCCATGTTGGCAGGCAGATTCCTTCCCACTGTGCCACCTGGGAAGCCCCACACCTATATTAGTGGTTCTCAATCCAGGGTCACTGTGACCTCCAGGGGACATCCGGCATTGTCCACAGACTTGCTGGTTGTCACTTCTGGGTCAGGAGAGAAGTACCATTGGGAATACTAAAGACCTTTGATGTACTGGGGCCAGAGATGGTGTTAAACATCCTACAATGCGCAGGACAGCCCCCTACAACAAAGAATTACCTGGCCCAAAATGTCAACATGGCTGAGGTTGGGAACCCCTGATCTATATGATCACACTTTGTATTCAGTTTTGTAGTCACTCTTAATAATGTATCATGGACATTTTCTCAAGTCAAAATGTATTTTACCTTTTCTCTTTGTATTCTTCATTCAATAATAAATTTTTAAATAAGAAATGAATTTTGAATTTTATCCAAATATGTCCCTATCCATTGAGATAACATAAGATTTTTCTTTACTAGGTTAGTAGTATACACTATGATTTCAGTGTGTCTGCCCTCTAATGCCCCCTCCCAATACCTACCGTTTTATTTGGGTTTCTCTTACCTTGGTCGTGGAGTATCTCTTCACAGCTGCTCCAGAAAAGTGCAGCCACTGTACCTTACCTTGGACGAGGGGTATCTCCTCAAGGCTGCCCCTCCTGACCTTGAATGTGGAGTAGCTCCTCTCGGCCCTCCTGTGCCCGCGCAGCCACCGCCTCTTGGACGGGGGACAGCTCCTCTCGGCCACCTCCCTGACCACAGCCTGGTCTAACTCAATGAAACTAAGCCATGCCGTGTGGGGCCACCTAAGACGGACGGGTCATGGTGGAGAGGTCTGACAGAATGTGGTCCACTGGAGAAGGGAATGGCAAACCACTTCAGTATATTTGCATTGAGAACCCCATGAACAGTATCAAAAGGCAAAATGATAGGATATCGAATGAGGAATTCCCCAGGTCGGTAGGTGCCCAGTATGCTACTGGAGATCAGTGGAGAAATAACTCCAGAAAGAATGAAGGGATGGAGCCAAAGTGAAACAAATACCCAGCTGTGGATGTGACTGGTGATAGAAGCAAGGTCCAATGCTGTAAAGAGCAATATTGCTTAGGAACCTGGAATGTTAGGTCCATGAATCAAGGCAAATTGGAAGTGGTCAAACAGGAGATGGCAAGAGTGAACGTCGACATTCTAGGAATCAGTGAACTAAAATGGACTGGAATGGGTGAATTTAACTCAGATGACCATTATATCTACTACTGTGGGCAGGAATCCCTTAGACGAAATGGAGTAGCCATCATGGTCAACATAAGAGTCCGAAATGCAGTCCTTAGATGCAATCTTAAAAACGACAGAATGATTTCTGTTCATTTCCAAGGCAACCCATTCAATATTACAGTAATCCAAGTCTATGCCCCAACCAGTAATGCTGAAGAAGCCAAAGTTGAACAGTTCTATGAAGACCTATAAGACCTTTTAGAACTAACACCCAAAAAAGATGTCCTTTTCATCATAGGGGACTGGAATGCAAAAGTAGGAAGTCAAGAAACACCTGGAGTAACATGCAAATTTGGCCTTGGAGCACGGAATGAAGCAGGGCAAAGGCTAATAGAGTTTTGTCAAGAGAACGCAATGGTCATAGCAAACACCCTCTTCCAACAACACAAGAGAAGACTCTACACATGGACATCACCAGATGGTCAACACCGAAATCAGATTGATTATATTCTTTGTGGCCAAAGATGGAGAAGCTGTATACAGTTAGCAAAAACAAGACCAGGAGCTGACTGTGGCTCAGATCATGAACTCCTTATTGCCAAATTCAGACTGAAATTGAAGAAAGTAGGGAAAACCATCAGACCATTCAGATATGACCTAAATCAAATCCCTTATGATTATACAGTGGAAGTGAGAAATAGATTTAAGGGACTAGATCTGATAGATAGACTGCCTGATGAACTCTGGACGGAGGTTCATGACATTGTACAGGAGACAGGGACCAAGACCATCCCCATGGAAAAGAAATGAAAAAAGCAAAATGGCTGTCTGAGGAGGCCTTACAAATAGCTGTGAAAAGAAGAGAAGCGAAAAGCAAAGGAGGAAAGGAAAGATATAAGCATCTGAATGCAGAGTTCCAAAGAATAGCAAGAAGAGATAAGAAAGCCTTCCTCAGTGATCAATGCAAAGAAATAGAGGAAAACAACAGAATAGGAAAAACAAGAGATCTTTTCAAGAAAATTAAAGATATCAAGGGAACATTTCATGCAAAGATGGGCTCAATAAAGGACAGAAATGGTATGGACCTAACGGAAGCAGAAGATATTAAGAAGAGGTGGCAAGAATACATAGAAGAACTGTACAAAAAAGATCTTCACGACGAAGATAATCACGATGGCATGATCACTCACCTGGAACCAGACATCTTGGAATGTGAAATCAAGTGGGCCTTAGAGAGCATCACGATGAACAAAGCTAGTGGAGGTGATGGAATTCCAATTGAGCTATTTCAAATCCTGAAAGATGATGCTGTGAAAGTGCTGCACTCAATATGCCAGCAAATATGGAAAACTCAGCAATGGCCACAGGACTGGAAAAGGTCAGTCTTCATTCCAATCCCAAAGAAAGGGAATGCCAAAGAATGCTCAAACTACCGCACAATTGCTCTCATCTCACACGCTAGTAAAGTCATGCTCAAAATTCTCCAAGCCAGGCTTCAGCAATATGTGAATCGTGAACTTTCAGATGTTCAAGCAGGTTTTAGAAAAGGCAGAGGCACCAGAGATCAAATTGCCAACATCTGCTGGATCATGGAGAAAGCAAGAGAGTTCCAGAAAAACATCTATTTCTGCTTCATTGACTATGCCAAAGCCTTTGACTGTGTGGATCACAATAAACTGTGGAATGTTCTGAAAGAGATGGGAATCCCAGACCACCTGACCTGCCTCTTGAGAAACCTGTATGCAGGTCAGGAAGCAACATTAGAACTGGGCATGGAACAACAGACTGGTTCCAAATAGGAAAAGGAGTACGTCAAGGTTGTATATTGTCACCCTGCTTATTTAACTTATATGCAGAGTACATCATGAGGAACTCTGGGCTGGAAGAAGCACAAGCTGGAATCAAGATTGCCGGGAGAAATGTCAATATCCTCAGATATGCAGATGACACCACCCTTATGGCAGAAAGTGAAGAGGAACTCAAAAGCCTCTTGATGAAAGTGAAAGAGGAGCGTGAAAAGGTTGGCTTGAAGCTCAACATTCAGAAAACGAAGATCATGGCATCTGGTCCCATCACTTCATGGGAAATAGATGGGAAACAGTGGAAACAGTGCCCGACTTCATTTTTTTGGGCTCCAAAATCACTTCGGATGCTGATTGCAGCCATGAAATTAAAAGACGCTTACTCCTTGGAAGGAAAGTTATGACCAGCATAGATAGCATATTAAAAAGCAGAGACATTACTTTGCCAACAAAGGTCCGTCTGGTCAAGGCTATGGTTTTTCCCGTGGTGATGTATGGATGTGAGAGTTGGATTGTGAAGAAAGCTGAGCGCCGAAGAATTGATGCTTTTGAACTGTGGTGCCGGAGAAGACTCTTGAGAGTCCCTTGGACTGCAAGGAGATCCAACCAGTCCATTCTAGAGGAGATCAATCCTGGGTATTCATTGGAAGGACTTATGCTAAAGGTGAAACTCCAATACTTTGGCCACCTCATGCAACACGTTGACTCACTGGAAAAGACTCTGATGCTGGGAGGGATTGGGGGGTAAGAGGAGACGGGGACGGCAGAGAATGAGATGGCTGGATGGCATCACCAACTCGATGGACATGAGTCTGAGTGAACTCTGGGAGTTGGTGATGGACAGGGAGGCCTGGCGTGCTGTGATTCATGGGGTCTCAAAGAGTCGGACACGACTGAGCGACTGAACTGAACTGAACTGAATATACACTATGAATTCATTTTCTAATGTTCAGTCAATCTTATAATTCTCAAATAAACATTTTGATAAACATTTTTAATCTCCAAGAACTCTCCTTTCTCAACATCCTTTACAAAAAAAATTTTACGGCAGTTTGAATCTTTTGCAAGTTCTTTGTGCCTTCACATTTGAGGACAATAATTAGTTTTTACATGGTCTCTTGTATTAATGAAATACCTGTTTCTTCTGGAGTGGGTTGTTCCACTCTGTTTATCTTAAAGCTTTTCTTCAGGCTCTTGTTTTGCTTTGACTATCTGCTTTGGGTAACTTGTTCATGCACATTTTTCAATGACAGACTTGATCATGCAGCATTCAGGCTGGCCCAGGTACCCCAGGGCACCTCCATGATGGATTTTCTCACCAGTAGGAGAGCGGTCGGGAATGTGCTGACAGACAGGATTCCATTCAGAGGGGGTGAGGGTGGCACAGGTGGGAGAAGCCAGCTAAGCTTAGCCCCTCATTTGCAGTAAGAAAGCCCTAATGTGGCCTCAGAATGCTCCTGTGCATTTCGTGCCCGGCATGTTGCTCCGCTTGCCTTCTCCATTTTTGTCTGCTCTGGGGTTGCAAAGCTTCCCTGGGTTTCATTTAACTTCTCTCTTGGATTCCAGTGCTCTCCTTGGCAGTCTTCCCCTTTCACGTATTTAGAATTTTTTTCTGATCATATCCAACTTGCAAGCAAACGCCTTCACTAGGTATTCTATCTACAAACAGTACAATTAATTAAATTATCCCATTCCATGACTCATCCCAGCTCTAACTCACTCTGAACTTGGAGTTCTTCCTAGAAACCATCGGGGGAGGTGGTGTTCAGCTGTGTATCAGGCCTTGACTTTGGACAATGGGTTTCTTATTCAGCTTCCTCATCGGGCAAAAAAAATTTCCTTCTATGTATTTTCTAATTCTTCAATGAGATTCTGGCAGATATGAGAGAGAAACACATTTGCTTAGGTCACCACATTGAGCAAGTTAATACATGTTTTAAATTTCAAAACATATATTCAGTGTTCACAAAGAGGCAGACACAACTTAGTGACTGGAAAACAACAAGAGTGACAAAATATTCAATCCAACCTTCTAAAATAAAATTTACACTAGTTTCACTTTTATCAATAGCAGATGAGCAGGTCAACTTCCCCATTCCCATGTCAGCTCCTGGCAAAATCGGGACTTTAAATTCTTATCCTCATAGATTCAAACTATTTTCATTTTCTTTTGATTTGTATTTTTGTCAGTGAATTTAATATCTTTTCATCTTTGTAATAGCTTGTTAGTTTCTGTTTCTGTCAATTTTCAGTTCGAGCCGCATTTATTGTTCTATTGATGTGTTTGTTGATTTTTATTCAGTTGAAAATTATTTGTACATACCAAGTGTATTCATTATATCTTTACCATGTTACATGTATTTTCCCCAGTTTGTTACTTGTATTTGATTTTTATTTATGACCTGTTTTGCTCCAGAAGTTTAAAAATAAGTTTTGTAGTCAAATCTGTCAACATTTTCCTATATGGTTTCTATTTTAGTATATTGCTTAGAATAGTCCTTTATCTACTTTCTGTTAGTTATTTTTTGTTTCTTGAGATAAATGTATAATTGATTTATATTTATTATTTATTCATATAAATACCAATATTTACAGTGTTGAATTTTACAGAAAAAACTTCACAAAATAACCAACAGTATTTTTTTTATTAACTTCGGTGCTCTAGGAAGAAATGTAGTTTAGCATTTAGGTTTGTATGGCCTTTGCAGTATTTGCCTTTTTCTACTGTATCAGATACCAAGAATCCATCGCATCAGTTTTATTGCATATGCTGTCAGGATAGCCATATGTAGACAACTCACAGTATTGCCAGAAGCGAAAATAAAACTAAGCTATTCAGTGATAGCAAAGGCCTGAACAAAATTATGGGTACGGCTGGGAGTTGTTAATAATTGGTTTGATCAGTGCGGAGTGGGTTGTCACGGAATATGACAAGTAGCAAATCGTCTGTATCACATTTATGTGAATAGGAGATGAATTCAGGTATCGCATGCTCCCTGGGGGCTGACAAGCCCATTACTCACACAATGCACATTGTGCAATGATGGCAGAGCTGTTGTTACCCTAACAAACTAATTCTTTGTTGTCTCTCCTTTGAATACATAAGACAACTTTCAGGAAAAGGAGTAAGTTTAGTGCATGCTATTGAAAAAATGCTGAAGAAGAACCTGTTATGGACTGAAATGTGCTCCCCTCCCCCAATTCATATGAAGCCCTAACCTTCCATGTGACTATATTTGGAGACTGGGCCCTTAAGAAGGTAATAACGATTGAATGAAGTCAAAAGAGTGGAGCCATCATCTGGTAGAACTGATGTCCTAATAAGGAGACACTAGAGATCTCTCTCTTTTGAACTCACAGAGGAAAAGCCACGGAGACACAGTGGAAAGGCAGGTGTCTACAGGACAGGAAGAGAGGCCTTAGCAGAAACTGATCTTACCAACGCCTTGATTTTGGACTTCTAGCCCCCAGAATACTGAAAGAGTAAACCTCTGTTGTTTACACCACCCAGTGTGTGGTGTTCTCTGGCGGCAGTCCTAGCAAACAAATGTCCTCGCATCTTTCTTTTAGACTCTTTGTATTAAACTGCGATCCCCTATTGTCGTTTTTCAAGGCTTTCTATTCAATCGTCAGTCTCATCTCGGTTATTTTGATCTCAATCTTGTTCTCTTTCAATCACTTCTTATCACTTTTGTCTTGTTAAGCTTTTATTAAAATTCAGTCTTCTGCTCTTTAGATAAGAAACTGAGAAAAATGTAGTACAATGTTATTTCATTCTTTGAAAAAACTAGTTGGGAAAAGTACAGCTGAAGACTCTGGTTTAGAACCAAATTGCTAAAATACCTTAGAATCCACGCACATTTTTATTACCTTCTTTGTATGCTCTGTATTAACTTTATTCATCTGAATCTTTGGAAAATGGTGACCCTCACCATCAGTCTATCAAGGTTATCATTTCTATGCAAGAGTTGTTAAACATACTTAACTTTTTTTTTTTTAACTTCAGGAGTAAGGAATTCTGTCTTCGATATTATCACCTCAGTTCCTAGCATGATCCCTGAAAGAGATGAACAGATATTTTAAAAGTTGAATTTGATTGTGTGCACACTAACTCTCAAAATTCTCATCAGTAATAAGCTCAAGTTACCAGAAAAAAAGATCCAACTATTAATGATGTATAAAATCTTCTAAATGCTAGGCAATTAGTTCTTAATCATAACTTGCTTGAAGACCTTTGGTAAGGCACTTAGCTACTGGGTTTTTTTCTTTTCTATAAAGAGCAGATACCCACTGCTATTTGTGTTTTTCCCTCAGATGTGTGTTTCAAAGGAAAGGTAGAGGAACAGTCGACAAGATGATCTGTAAAATTCCTCCCAGTTCTAATATTCTTTCAGTCATATGTCACAGCTCACAGCCTGTGCTGCACGGCATGCTGGGACATTCCACTGTCAGAAAGTGGCAGTGCTGCGGAGAAACCCCCAGGAGATGAGCTCGCTCTGGTAAAAAGATGGGTCATCAAATCAACAAGTCCACAGAGATGCAACAAACTGCAGGTTACTCTAGGTCAATGGGTACTTTCCAAGAGCGGAAACTTGAGTCAGAAAACTGGGCACAGCACAGGATTTCTGGACAGCAGTGATTCTTAGTGTCAGGTGGGTTTCCAGAATTGTAAGTCAGGGAGGACTCACAGTAGAGTCAGGGATTCCTTAATAGCAAGAGTCCTGGAGAGAAGCTATGACAAACCTAGACAGCATATTAAAAAGCAGAGACATTACTTTGCCAACAAAGTTCCGTCTAGTCAAGGCTATGGTTTTTCTAGTGGTTATGTATGGAGGTGAGAGTTGGACTATAAGGAAATCTGAGGGCCAGAGAACTGATGCTTTTGAACTGAGGTGTTGGAGAGGACTCTAGAGGATCTTTTGGACTGCAAGGAGATCCAACCAGTTCATCCTAAAGGAAATCAGTCCTGAATATTCGTTGGAAGGACTGATGCTGAAGCTGAAGCTCCAATGCTTTGGCCACCTCATCTGAAGAACTGACTCATTGAGAAAAACCCTGATGCTAGGAAAGACTGAAGGCAGGAGAAGAAGGGGACGACAGAGGGTGAGATGGTTGGATGGCATCACCAACTCGATGGACATGAGTTTGAGCAAGCTCCAGGAGTTGGTGATGGACAGGGAGGCCTGGTGTGCTGCATTCCATGGGGTTGCGAAGAGTCAGACACAACTGAGGGACTTAACTGACTGACTGAAGGGAAGCAAGCAGAATACACTTAGTGAGGGGAACCTGAGTTATGGTCTCCCTAGCTCGGATTCAGGGTCAAGCTTCATTCCCAGTGGGAAGTTGCTTGGGGGCAGAGAACCCTAGTGGGCAAACCAGGCAGACTGGCTATATCTGGAACCACATGAGTGTCTCTTTGTTGGGGGTAGGATTAGAGCCAGGCTACTGCTCAGTGCTCACATCAGGAGTCTCTGCATCTTTGGTATAGCAATTATTTCCATACTCCTACTCACCACTGGGGAAAGTTCTCATTTCTTACCTGACTGAGTTTTCCTGGGTTTGAAAACTGCGTAGGGCCGAGCCTACGAAGAGTAGGATGTGAGCAAGCAGTGACTGACATCCGGCAAGTGGAAGAGGGAGCTGACTTCTCCGGGGTCATCAGAGGCTGGAGGTTTCGTGTTGGTCTCACCTATCTATAGTGATCTACGGGCTAGAGATGCCTGGGGGCACTCCCAGGGGAGCCACCGAAGACATTTCTCCTTTCAGAATCAATACTGCGGTTGCACCGGCTGTTGTGGATCTTATTATGATTGCAAGACACACAGAGGTTATCAACGAGGAGTTTAGAAGGTGCGGGGAATGAGAATTAGTATTTACTGGATACAGAGTTTCTGTTCAGAAAGATGAAAAAATTCTGGAAATGGATAGTGGTGCCAGTTGTACAACACTGAATATTCTTAATGCCATGGATTTATACACTTAAAATGGTAGTGTCTATGTTTTGTATGGGCTTCCCAGGTGGTGAAGTGGTAAAGAATCTGCCTGCCAACGCAGGAGACCCGGGTTCAATCCCTGGGTCAGGAAGATCAGCTGGAATAGGAAATGGCAACCCACTCCAGTATTCTTGGCTAGGAAATTCCAAGGACAGAGGAGCCTGGCAGGCTACAGTCCATGGAGCCGCAAGGAGTCAGACACAACTGAGCACACACACACCTTTTGTATACTTCATTACAGTCAGCAACATCTATCAGGGAACTTTTGAAAGATGAAGTTTATTACTCATAGGTCCTAGAAGGCACATGGCACACATGGAACTACACAGTGATGTCTCTGGTAAAGAGAGTCAACATGGGCCTGGAATTCTTTCTTTGGAGGCTGAGGGTGGGGTACCTAGGATTTCACAGATTCACTACTGTTGAATTTAAATGTTAAAGAGTGGGAATTAAAGATGGCAAAGGCAAAACAAGCAAATAGGATCAGTTATCTAAGTCAACCAGAGATTTCTAAAACAAAAGAACTTCTCTACGTCTATACACCAATAAAAATAAATAGAACAGAGGAACTTCAGGGGTGGGGCTGCCTGGCTCTTCAGTCACATAGCTGGCAATGTTTTTATTGAAGTGAATGCCTCAGCAATCAAAGCTTAATGTCAGACACTGGTATTAAATCAAAAAGACGAACTTTCAGGCATTTACACTATGTTGAGCAGAACACATGGCAGAACCATATGAGGTGGACTCAGCTTCCACAGAAAAGAAGACTGTCAGTTAGACCTGTCTGAAAATGAATTCTCCATCACTGTTAGCTGAATTAGAGTTGATTGAAGAGCCGTAAGGGTTGATGTTGAGGGAATTCTTCCCTAAACCATTAGCTCGCCAGTAAGCTCTGCCTTCAGAATTTGTCTGCAACCTGACCACTTTTCCCCATCCTCTCCCCAGTCCATCCACCTTCACTTCCTGCCTTGACCACTGCAGAAACCTCCTCATTGGGCTCCCTTTCTCAGGAAAAGCCTAAGCAGTCTTTGAAAGGCTTACCTGATTAGGTTAGGCTCATCTCAGATTCTTCAGTCAACGGACTAGGGACCTTAACTACAACTGCAAAACTTCTTCACCTTTGCTGTATAATGCCACAGAGTCACAGGAGGGATATTCCATCATAATCACAGGGCCTATCTACACTCAAGGGGAAGGGATCATGCAAGGGTGTGGGTCATTGGCAGTCATTGTAGGGTCCTGCCTATCATGGATGTATTGTGATACCAGCCTCAACAGGACCCCACAGGGAGCTAGCTCTGATATCATAAGTCACACCGAGCCAAATCAATGTGAAAAAGTCAGTGCTGTTGGGCTCTAATGAGCCTTCATCTTGGCCATCCTTTTTTCAGATACCAGGTGGCTGGTGATAGAAGTCACCAGAGATTTTGGGACTTCCCTGGTGGTCCAGTGATTAATACTCTGCCTTCCAATGCAGGGAGCATGGGTTCCAGCCCTGGTGGGGGAACTAAGGTTCTATATGCTGTGTGGTGTGACTACAATTTTTTTTTAAGTCTGAAATTTTGGGCAACTCCTGTTTAATGTCTCTTCTGCAATGGATCTACTCTGGTGAACATTTATGGGGCATACAAAGACCCTCTCACTTTAGCCCATTCGTCTAGGCCCCCAGGCTTACTCTTTCCAAACCTCTGACAACCTACTGAATTATTTACCACAGCTGATGAGCAATGGTGAACCTAGGGGATCACCACTGGTGGAAGTGGTCCATGCTTGTGTGAGCAAGAAGGGTCTGTAGATAATTTATGTAGAAATTCTTAAAAGACAGGTCATGTTTTATTATCACTGGGCAGTGGCAATTAAAACAATGTCAGTATTAAACTATTTCTCCATGCTAGGGTGGACTGTTCCCACTACTCCCCTCCTGACAACTTGGTAAGTACCAACCCTTCGTGATACCATTACTTAGACATTTCTCTCTTCCACAAGTAGATGACCAGGTGTTCTGCCTGAAACTCAGCCCATCAGGAGTGCCTCCACTCACTAGTCTCCTTGAAGAACACTTCTGAATCAGGTTGGAGTGCAGCGCGTTCTGTTTGTGGTCCCCTCTGATAAGCTGAGGGCTTCTCTGGTGGCTCAGACAGTAAAGAATTTTTGCCTGCAATGCAGAAGACCCGGGTTCAATCCCTGGGTTGGGAAGGTCCCCTGGAGAAGGGCATGGCAACCCACTCTAGTATTCTTGCCTGGAGAATCTCATGGACAGAGAGGAGCCTGTTCATGGGTTGCAAAGAGTTGGACTCAACTGAGCAACTAACACATACACACACACACACACACACACACACACACACTGATGAACTGACCCATCCATCCTCACCAAACATTACAGTAATTAATGTTGGTAGTTAAGGTCTACCACCTGGCTTCTGCTGTTCCGGAATCCTACCATCCACATTGTCATTAAGGAGAACAGTTCCATAATGGCCTCCGGAATGGTCAACCCTATGCAATGGAGGACCCCAAGACCAAGTGTCTAAGGAGTGCTCTGTCCTCTCATTTGTAAATCCCTTATTGCATAAGAGAAAGAAGCATCATCTGGACCTTCTCAAGGAACAAAGTGAGTCCTTGATTCTAAATAATTGATTCATTCATCTCTGAGCCTTCAGATACCATTCTGAGCACTCTGCCAAAGCACTTCTAACATCTCTGCTTCTTTTAATGTGGATTATTTCCCCCCATAATTTCTAAAAGCCATCCCAAGAGCACATTAGGGAGGGCTCCACTGCCAGGAAACTAACTCCCGAGTCACAGGATGGTGCGCTCAGCGTTTCACACTGTTCGTTATCCAGACTAGCACACTGGGCCCCACTCAGGTCTTGAAGCTTCTTCAGTGCATATTCTCTTTCTCCCTGTGGCAAAAACAGCTCTTTCTCAATCAGGTCACAGTGAGATTTGTCCTTTTTATTGGTCTAGTGGCCAGGAGGGGAGGAGACTGCTGAATTTGAGGAGGATGGCAAATATCATCTTTTTTTAAAAAATTTATTTATTTATTTATTTGACTGCACTGGATCTTACTTGTGGCACACTGGATCTTTGATCTTAATTGTAGCAGGTGGGATCTTTAGTTGTGGCATGTGAACTCAGTTGCAGCATGTGGGATCTAGTTCCCTGACCAGGAATCGAACCCATTGGGAGTGCAGAATCTTAGCCACTGGACCACCAGGCAAGTTTCAGTAAATATCATCTTGAGCATAGGGCATTGGCCATACTTGAGGCCTTAGGTGTTCTTCAGAAGAGGTGGGCTGCTATTCTCTGACCAGGGGCATAGAAGTCACTTCTGCAGACCCAGAGGGTTCGAGGTTCTCAAGTGCATCAATCCAGATGTCACCATTCCAAGTTTCAGGTTCCCATTCCTTCCTGAACAAATCCCTGGGACTTAGCTTCCTTAACTATGTGACCCCAGACCTGGTTATAAATCTCTTCTCTCTCTCTTTATAACCCTATGGATTCTGTTTCTCTGGAGCACCTTAATAATAATAAAAACATAGTAACATAACAGAATTCAATAGATAGGGAACTTGGTTAAAAAATTTTAGGTCAGGGACTTTCCTGGCAGTCCATTGGTTAAGACTCTGTGCTTCCCTTGCAGGGGGGAAACGTCTGATCCCTGGTCTGGGAACTAGGATCCTACATGCCATGTGGTGTGGCCAAAAAAAATTAGGTCAGTGATAATTAGCCTAACTTTACAGATTTATTTATCAGGAAATAAAGATAATCAAAATAGACATGATTCCTGCTCAAACTACCACACAATTGCACTCATCTCACACGCTAGTAAAGTCATGCTCAAAATTCTCCAAGCCAGGCTTCAGCAATACATGAACCATGAACTTCCAGATGTTCAAGCTGGTTTTAGAAAAGCCAGAGGCACCAGAGATCAAATTGCCAACATCCGCTGGATCATGGAGAAAGCAAGAGAGTTTCAGAAAAACATCTATTTCTGCTTCATGGACTATGCCAAAGCCTTTGACTGTGTGGATCACAATAAACTGTGGAACATTCTGAAAGAGATGGGAATCCCAGACCACCTGACCTGCTTCTTGAGAAACCTGTATGCAGGTCAGGAAGCAACAGTTAGAACTGGACATGGAACAACAGACTGGTTCCAAATAGGAAAAGGAGTACGTCAAGGTTGTATATTGTCACCCTGCTTATTTAACTTATATGCCGAGTACATCATGAGAAATTCTGGGCTGGAGGAAACATAAGCTGGAATCAAGATTGCTGGGAGAAATATCAATAACCTCAGATATGCAGATGACACCACCCTTATGGCATAAAGTGAAGAAGAACTAAAGAGCCTCTTGATGAAAGTGAAAGAGGAGATTGAAAAAGTTGGCTTAAAGCTCAACATTCAGAAAACTAAGATCATGGCATCCAGTCCCATCACTTCATGGCAAACAGTGGAAACAGTGGGTGACTTTATTTTTTTGGGCTCCAAAATCACTGCAGATGGTGAATGCAGCCATGAAATTAAAAGACGCTTACTCCTTGGAAGGACAGTTATGACCGACCTAGACAGCATATTAAAAAGCAGAGACATTACTTTGTCAACAAAGGTTCATCTAGTCAAGGTTATGGGTTTTCTAGTAGCCATGTATGGATGTGAGAGTTGGACTATAAAGAAAGCTGAGCGCTGAAGAATTGATGCTTTTGAACTGTGGGGTTGGAGAAGACTCTTGAGAGTCCCTTGGACTTCAAGGATATCCAACCAGAAAATCCTAAAGGAGATCAGTCCTGGGTGTTCATTGGAAGGAGTGATGTTGAAGCTGAAACTCCGATACTTTGGCCACCTGATGTGAAGAGCTGACTCATTTGAAAAGACCCTGATGCTGGGAAAGATTGAGGGCAGGAGGAGAATGGGACGACAGAGGATGAGATGGTTGGATGGCATCACCAACTCAATGGACGTGGGTTTGGGTAAACTCCAGCAGTTGGTGATGGACTAGGAGGCCTGGCGTGCTGTAGTTCATGGTGTCGCAAAGAGTCGGAGACGACTGAGCGACTGAACTGAACTGAACTGTCTCATGGAGTAGTAGTGGGGAAGAACAACATTAAATAAAAGCATATAACTGCAACTCTCAGGAACAGTACACCTAGAGACTATACAGCAGGGAGTCTGTGACACAGAAGGCCTTCTTTCAGAGGAAACAAGCAGGCCAGGGTACTTTGAGAAGAGCAGGAAAGAGAAAGTGGTACAAGATGAGAACTTTGAGACTCCAGATCACTGGGCCAGGTGGGATGCTATCCCAATCAAAACCCTAGCAAGTTGTTTTGTGGATATTTGTACATGCTTTTGTGTATATGTAGACTATATTCAGAAAGGCTCATTATAAACTGCTAACAGTGATTGCCTCTGAGGGTGAGGAGCACACGGACATGAGGGGGAGACTTGTTTTTACATTTTGTGTGACTTGAATTTTATACCATGCACATGCTATGTAGATACAAAAATTTTAGCTGGAAAAGAATTTGCACAAGGTCACACAGGTAGTAATGGACAAAAAAGGACTAAATCTGGGTTTTCAGAACTTTAAGGGGGACAAGAGAAGGGGTTTCTCTGTGCAGGCGGGTAGTGACAGAGAAAGACAGAAAGAGCATTATGGTTGGATTAGGAATGGGCTTGGCAGAGTGCCAGGCTCAGGAGTGTGGATGTCATCCTACAGCTCATGGAGCGTTGGCCAAGTTTTATGCAGAGAAGAATTTGATCAAAGGGGTATAGGGAACTTTACTCCTCTCTTCTCTGATGACTGCCCAGAATCCACCTAATCAGATTTCAGAGGGGGTGAATCAGGAGAAAAAGAATTGAAAAAGTAAGATATAGAATGATTCTTTTTTACTAGAAGCAGACAGCTTATTTAAATAAGTCTCAAAGGGCTGCAGGAGTGACGGAACACCTGGTAGCCCAAGCAGTGACAAAGGAATAGCTTGGTAAGTTGCTAAATAGACGACATATGCATAACCAGCTAGCCATTAGAGGCCAGGGAGCAAGTCTGGGGAAAAGAATCAGGAACAACTCTAACATTCCTGGCTACCCTTCACAATGATTGCTTTTCCTATTGGATAAAAAAAAAAAAAAGGAGGAAGCTTTGTTCAGATTAGAAGCACTTCTCAGTGTTATGAGTGAATTGAGGATCTAAAGTCATTGCATTTGTACATGGAAGCCTGGCTGTAATGCAATCATTTGCATTTATATAGAAACATTCGTCTAAGGCAGAAACGTGCTTCCCAGTATTAACTCATTAATCCTCACAATGTCCTTGTGAAGGAGCTGGTGAGTATGATTATCTCTATTTCACAAAGAGGAAAAATGGAGCCACTGAGACGGTAAGTGATTTGGGTGAGAAAAGGTTGGGACTGTACAGGAAATTCATACTGTTATTAACACAAGGCTCTTGAAATGAGTTATAAATGATTGATCGGTTCAACACAGCTTAGTGTTCAGATTTCTCAAAATTTTTAATAAATGAAGGTCTTGCTTTGGCTTTATAAACAACAGAATCTGATTATTATTCAGTCTTTATTCACACTGATGAATAACAACATTTGTCTCCTGGGATTCAAAGCCACATTTCTCCCTGACTAATAACTTTAGAGCCCAGGAGTCACAGACGCTGTGGAAGGAATTACAAGGTCAGGGAAATACTAACGGAAAGTCACTTGGCTTAATAGGTTATTGGCAATTAGTTTTAGTTTCTGAACCTCTCCCCCTCACACACACACAAAGCAACTTAAAGATTTGAGTGCAAGTAGTTTATCCAGAGGGCACTCCAGAAAGCTTGTTGAAGGAGTGTGGAGGTAAAAACAGGGCGAGAGGAAAGTTAATAAAGTGATGAATGAGCAGCTTGCAGCTGTGGGAGTGGACCTGCAGTGAGACTGCACGTACCTGCACCTCAAAAGTGTCCCATCCAGGAGCCAGGAAGTCAGGTTTTGATACCCTAACTCCCGGACCTCTGTAACTGATCATTTTTCCTGCCGAAGTCTGTGCAGGTAGAATGGTGCCTGGAGCCAGAAAGCCCTCAGAGAAATGCTATGAGGCTGTAGTTTAAGAGCCTCACTTTACCGGTTTGATTTCTGAGGCATTCATTGCAAAGACAGCGCCTCTGAAGAGACAATTGCCAGCTGTGTGACACAGCAGCCACAAAACAGCCATGTAAGAAAACAGGCTGCCCCACCTTGGAAAGTCCCTTTAAGAAAGCCCCGAGTGACTTAGATAACTAATCGATAACTAACCGCTGGAGTGACCTGGCTTTTCTTTTCCAAAGCCCCAATTCCTGATCTCATGTTTGAATTAGACACTGATGGGACTTCCCTGGTGATCCAGTGATTAGGACTCTGAGCTTCCATTGCAGGGGGCATGGGTTCAATCTCCGGTTGGGAAACTAAGATCCTGCAAGCCAAAAATAAACAAAATAACTTTAAAAAAAAGAAAGAAAGAAATTAGCCAGTAAAGAGTGAAACCAGGAAGCCCTACACTGGACACAGTTCTGTGTTCACTCCCTCTCTCTTCCTGCAGTTATGATAAATCCACAAGGGGTGGGCCAGGCACATTGACTCTGGGACAATGTCTGGGGGCTGCCACGAGTAGCAGGAGCCCAGGTGAGTGCCTCAGCAATCCGAACTGATAGCATCACCATCAACAGCCCCATGAACACTACAGAAGGCTTCAGTAGTCAGGGATGTCACACCTGAAACTGTGGTGACCTCAGGCCAGGTCAAGAGGAAACAATGAGTGCCCTGACAGCATGTGTTACAATCTTCAAGTGATCAACATTTACTTAATACCTACTTTGTGCCATTTTGCAAGGTGTCGGAATACAACATAACTAAGACATAGCGTTTCTCAGAAACACAAATTCTGAGCATGACTCTCTCGAGAATCTCTTTAATAGTTCAGATCTGCTTCAAACTGCTACAGTATTATGAGAGATGCAGAGAAATTTGTCAGCTTGAGATGGAAAAACATTAAACAGCCTTAATGTATTCTATTCAATTGGGCTTGACTGAGGGAGTGACTCCCCAGCCCGCTTCTCCAATCTCTCGTCCCAAAATCTGAGCTATAAGACTTTGGCTTCGTTCTAGAACATGGCAGAATCCTCTCACTTTATGAACCCAATTTCACCACATTTCAATGACTTCTCCCTTATTAGGCACAATATCTATTTGGCTTCAGCTTTTTCCATTTGTCCTAGATTGAATCACAAATATACTGGTTTCTCTCCCATTGATTTCCTTGCCTGTTTTTTTAATCTTTTCAATGTGATTCTTACCTTAGGAAATATTTTCAATGACTATGAGTTCATTTTGAGTGTTCCTTCCCTATTCCAGTGACCTCATAATGACTGCCCCTCCCAGACAATTTCTGATCTCCATTTAAACTGAACTACATTGTTATGTAATCCTGAAATTCTAATGCTCTTTTCTGATTTCCAAGGTAAAGCTAGGTGAATTTTTCCCTGGGTTAGTAGATTGTGACTGAGAAAAGACGAACCCCGCTGCTCTGCCTCACAAACATACCCTAGGTAGTGTTTATGGATTTTAATCATGGCTCTGCCAGCTGGAAAAAAATGCACAAGAATTGTGAGTTAAGTTTTATTTGGACTATAAAGTATTATAAAAAATATTATAGCCTGAAAGACAGCATCTTAGATAACTCTGAGTAACTGCTCCAAAGAGGTGAGGAGGAAGATTAGTATGTTGCAGGAAGGGGGACCCCTTCCGGGGCTGGAAAGTGAGCTCTTGTCTGACACTTGGAAATGAATTGTCTGAGGAGATACGTGTGCTGATAAAGCAAGAGGAAAGGGTGCCTGGGCAGAAAGCAGTAGGGTAAGGGAACCCAGGAGGACTGCTCTGGCATTCTTGGGTTTTATGGTGATGGGATTAGTTTCAGATTGTCTTTAGCCAATCATTCGGTCTCAGAGTCCTTCCTGGTGGTGCCCGCCTTGTTCAGCCAAGATGGATGCCAGTGAGAAGGATTCTGGGAGGTGGCTGGACACGTGATGTCACTTTTTGACCTTTCCTGAACTCTCCCAGTTGGTGGTGGCTTATTAGTTCCGTGTTCCTTACCAGGACCTCCTGTCGTAAAACAGTTCATGCAAATGGTTACTATGGTGCCTGGCCAGGGTGGGCGGTTTCACAGTGTGCTTCCCCTAACAAGTATATGTGTGATTTTGGTGAAAGTGGAGTACATGCAATCAAGCACTTTTTTTTTTTTTTTGCCGGTCATTGCTAGTCACAGGGAGCAAAAGTCACCATGAAGGATTTTAGTGCTTTTCTGGGAGATACAAGAATTGGGCTCACAAAAATCTCCTCCTGAAAATATCTAACTATCTGAAGTCCTGTCCTGCCCACTTTTCCCAGAGCACAGTCTCATTTCTGATCCCCATCCTAAACTCTTTTCAGGGGGTATTGATGGTCAGCAGCTTCAGCAGTTCATAATTTAATCTTTGTGGAGGTAGATGGCAAGTGTCAATTGGTAGGTGAGAACTCTCAGGAGTCAGCCTTCCCCTTTCTGACCCAATAGAATAGATTGACCCAATGGCATAAGGGTGACAAGACCCTCCGTTTAATGTAAAGGCAGAGGTAACATGTTTTCTAGACATAGGGTTATTTCTGCTTAGAACTTAAATTGTGTTGTGTATATGTCCAGATAGTCTTGTGAAGAAGGGAAATAATTTGGTGTGGTGGGGAGGATTCAAGTTAGATTTCTGTTAACTATGTAGTTATTTTGATTCAAACAGTTATAAATTGTGTCCAACTTCTAATGTCAGAAAATGAAGTTTAGAGAACAGAGCCCATGTGAACACTGGGTTTGCGTGTCCATGACTTGGTTGTTGTTGTTATTTGTTAGTCACACAGTCGTGTTTGATTCTTTGTGACCCCATGGACTGTAGCCCACCAGGCTTCACTGTGCATGGGATTCTCAAGCCAAGAATCCTGGAGTGGGTTGCCATTCCTTTCTCCAGGGGATCTGCCCGACTCAGGGATTGAACCTGGGCCTCCCACACTGACCATCTGAGCCACCATTTTTTATTGTGGTAAAATATACATAACATAAAATGTACCATTTTAACCACTTTAAAATATACCATGCAATGGTGTGAAGTACATTCATAATACTGTACAACCATTAGCCTCTCCATTTAGCTGAGCCTTCTTCAACAAAAAATTCTTCTTATCACCTGTTTCCTAAGAGATCAAGTCAATTACAGTTTAATACTGCATTAAAATCATTATATAAAATTAACTTACAAAAGCAATTCTGTGCGGACAAAGAAATAAACCATCTACAAGTCACGAAGGAGCCATTTCTCCCAGATTCATATTGAGTGGACAGATCTTGTTGCACCCTGAATACCTCTTAGCCTAACTGTCTTAGTTTGGGCTGATGTGTAACAAAATGCTGTAGGCTTGGTGGCTTCAACAGCAAACATTAATTTCTCACGGTTCTGGAGGCTGAGAGGTCCAAGGTTAAGGTCCCAGCTTTCTGGTGTGGCCCCTCTTTCTGGATTTCTGGTGGTCACCTTCTTGCTGAAACCTCACGTGGCAGAGAGATCACTTCTCACGTGTCTTCTGAGAACATGAATACCAGTCATGCCCTACTTACCTCCTGAAGACCTCACCTCCAAAAACCTCACCACCAAACACCGTCACATTGGAGATTAGAGATTCAACACGGGGATTCTGGGGGACACATTCAGTCCACAGCACTGATACTAGTATTGGAGAAAGATACCTGTATTTCCAGTATCTACATGGAAAGCAACTACACTAAAACTCAAACTCAGAGACTCCGTGGATGTATAAACATCATTGGATTCCCACTGGCAAATCAAACCACTCCAGGTCCTTGACACTGTGATCTGCAGTGTCCTCATTTTTCTGAGCCTTTAAAAATAATTTTGAAAGCCTTTTAAAACTTGGAGGGAAAAAATTGGACCAGAGAGAGAACAAGGCACTGAAATGAACAGCTGATGGGACACACATATTAGAATGTATTAAATGGCCCTGTGTATTTCTGTGTGTGTGTCTGGTGGTGAGGGGAGGAGGTTTAAGGGAGGCAGAATTTAGAGAAAGCTGAGAAAGACACTGTCACATTCATTTTGGTAGACCAGTGGTGGTCTTCATTTAGAATCCTAAGAGGGACGTCCTTGCTGGTCCAGTGCTTAAGACTCTGCACCTCTATTGCACGGGGCATCTGTTTGATCCTTGGTCGGGAACTAACATCCAGGATGCCATGAGGTGCAGCCAAAAAAATTGAAAAATAGAATCCTAAGGGATTGTTATAGGCGATCTTTCACTTCCCATCCCTCAGTTATACCTGTTTCCTTTTCTCTCCCCACTGCCCCTCTCCTGACCAGTTTTCTCTCCCACAAGTGTCCTTTGCTCTTTCATTTTTTTCTTCGCCTCAGTCCTGTGCTCAATATCACAGGCAATAACATAACATTTAAACAAGTCCCCAGAGCCTCTTAGAAATCCAAAATGGATCCATTCAGGTCCAGAATCTCCTTAATTTCCCTAAGGAACTCAAGATTTGCCCTCTTCTCATGGCTGGCTGCATGGGAATTCAGAAGTTGTACTCTCTGTTACAAGTGCATGATATTTCCTTGTCAATAGTGGATACTTGTGATTTCTGATATTTCAAGCCTTCAGGCATCCTTCAGTGAAAGATTCAGGAGAAATAATAACGATCCTAGACACCTATTCTTATTAAAAGTGAGTGTAATGTTAGTATAATTTTTTTTTTCAAATCTTAACTAAAGACAACAGTAGGAACTAGTGATCAAAGCAATTAGGAGTAATTCCCAATTACTGGAACATCTGCCCTGCTTATTACTCTACCTAGGATTCTTTTGTGATGTTAGGGTTAATGAATTAAATCGAGATTTGATTAGTATGTGGCAGATGTTGGGGAATCAGACACCCTTGTAAATAGAGCAAGGATTTTCTCTAAAGGGATCAATTATTTCTGACATCATTTATTCAGTTTTATTTAGTAAATCAGAACTTAGAATGTATAGCAGGGAACAGGTGTCCGATTTGAGGTCTTGTTCTTTTCAAGAACAGATTTTAAAGAGGGCTTTCTGTGAGGTGAGTATCTGGGTGTGGGATCCTTGACAAGAGATGCAAAGATGGTGTCTGTAGTAAATTGGACAGCTATCACCTACAGGGGTGGGAGGGAGCCTCAAGAGGGACGGGATATATGTATACATATCGCTGATACACTTTGTTGTACAGCAGAAATTACAACATTGTAAAGCAATTATCCTCCCCCCCCCAAATTCACAATCATCACTTTCTGATCCACAGTGCTATTTTCAAGATATTGTTCTGCCCACAAGCACTGGAATACACCATCCCATATCAAAGCTTATAGGACAAGTTGTGGATACCCAATACTGCTGCTGCTGCTGCTGCTAAGTCGCTTCAGTCATGTCCAAATCTGTGTGACCCCATAGACAGCAGCCCACCAGGCTCCCCCGTCCCTGGGATTCTCCAGGCAAGAACTCTGGAGTGGGTTGCCATTTCCTTCTCCATAATGCCAATTAAATTTTTGCTTTTGAGAAGCTGGAATTGTGACAATGAGAGTCTGAGTCAATTAGATGGTTGGGGGTGTTTGAACTAAAAGGTCAGGACAGTCAGGGCTGAAGTCGAATTTAGGGAAGCCCTGTGTTCTAGCCAAAAATTATAGGGAGCTGAGAATTTATCCTCAAAGAAAAGCAGGAGACTGGCAGAGCAATGCAGCCAACGAGACACTAGAGATCATTCAGTATCCCTGATTAGTTAGGGGCAGTCAAGCTAACTGTAGTTTGGTCGTTTTCAATAGTATCCCACCCAACATACTACACCATCCCATGGTAAAGCATGACTCATTTCTTCATTGGTGAATTCTCTAGTATATATATTATATATATACCCAATAGACTTGCCAGGTTGTTCAGGCAAAATAATTCATATCTCAAAGAGATTCTTCACTTTCAGAAGGATTTCCTCCCAGAGATTCTTTAACCAGAAATGACCCTTAAAGTGAAAGTGAAGTCGCTCAGTTGTGTCCGACTCCCATGGACTGTCACCTACCAGTCTCCACAGTCCATGAAATTTTCCAGGCAAGAATACTGGAGTGGGTTGCCATTTCCTTCTCCAGGGGATCTTCCCCACCCAGGGATCGAACCCAGGTCTCCAGCATTGCAGGCAGACGCTTTGCTGTCTGAGCCACCAGGGAATCCCTCTAGCAGCACTTAAAATGTAGATCGATTTACCAAAAGCCAACTTACAGGTTTTTTAATGTAAAGATTTTGTTTCCATGTTAGTGTTCTAGTCCAGAAGACCCTTGGTAAAATTCCTTATTCTAGTCCTGAAGTTTATTGATACTAATTATACATTTAATAATTTTTCCTCCTCTCTGGGTAGAAAAATAAAAAACCACGACTAATTAGATTTCTCAAGCAAGTCTCACCAAGATTTGTTTGCACATTTCTTGGGGGAAAATTTCATACTTCATTACAAACAGGACATGAAAGGTTTGCAAAGTTCCTACAGGTGTGCATGTTAGTTGCTCAGTCATATCTGGCTCTCTGCAACCCATGGACTATAGCCACCAGGCCCCTCTGTCCATGGGATTTTGCAGGCAAGAATAATGGAGTGGGGAGCCATTCCTTTCTCTAGGGGATCTTCCCAATCCAGGGATTGAACCCAGGTTTCCTTCATTGCAGGCATATTCTTTACCACCTGAGCCACCAATTTGTACTGACATTAATATAAAGTATACCATATTAACTAAAGCTGAAACTCCAATACTTTGGCCACCTCATGCGACGAGTTGACTCACTGGAAAAGACTCTGATGCTGGGAAAGGTTGGGGGCGGGAGGAGAAGGGGACGACGGAGAATGAGATGGCTGGATGGCATCACTGACTCTGTGGACATGAGTTTGAGTGTACTCCGGGAGTTGGTGATGGACAGGGAGGCCTGGCGTGCTGTGATTCATGGGGTCGCGGAGAGTCGGACACGACTGAGCGACTGAACTGAACTGAACTGAACTGATACCATATTAACATTATACCAATGTTTGAACTGATATAAATACTAACATTAGTACTAAATAATAGAAAGGGACCCACCCACTGAATCCTTCTTAACTGAGATAATAGAACTACTATGAGATGTTATCATTGTCCATTTTTTCTGCAAGTTTTAAAAAGGACCTGAAATGAAATTCTGCCCCCACCACAGCCAACTAGAGAGAAAAGGAACTGGAACATTTTTCCCTTTTGAAACAGAGGAAAACCAGTGCAGACAAGAACCACTGTTAGAATCACTGCTTTTTGCCTCTTAATTGGAATATGGGGAGGGCAACTTCTAATTAAACATATGAAAGAAGAAAACTCCCATGAGCAGAAGGCTAAACTTAAGAGTGGTCATACCTGAATGTTGTTTCATTTTGTTTTGGTTAAAGAATAAATAGGCATTGAATTTCTTTTTACTTGGCTCAGAGTTTTTGGCATTTTAAAACTTTTTCCTATAATGTATTTCAAAATACCAAACTTAAGCCTACTCCCACAAAAAGGAGTAAGCTCGATTTTAGCTAGTATTGGGCATAGACACTAATTGATCCTCTTACATTTGTCTTTAAAAAGTCATCACTTCTGAGCAAGCAGAAGAATAATAATTTGCAAGATTGCATTGCCTGCTTCCAAGTACTCACCTGGGGTGATGTATTTCTCAGAATTCTCTTCGATTAGATGCCTACATTGAACATATCTTTCTTGAAAAAAATAAGAAATCATTCAGCATTCTTATTTTCATGTAACAAATACATGCTAGGTGTCAAGGGTATAGTAGTGAAAAAGCAATAAGTTTGTCATGAAAACACTGTGAATGAACAGTTTCCAAGTGAGAAATGTGTCATGCTGAGATTTTGCTTTGGGGGAAAGATGCAGAAAATGAAGAATAAAGACATAAAATGACACTTCTTAAGGAATAACTTGCACCTTCACCTCCCTAAGCTTGAAAAGTCCATAAGTTTTTTTAGTGTAGAAGCTGATGCTGGGAATTAAAATCTTCTTCATTCAAAATGATCTCATTTCCTCTCCCCAACATAGAATATTGTCTCCAAGGTACAACACACAAAGAGTAGTATTTTTAATACTTAAAAGAGAAATGGAAGATGTAGTTTGGATTTTGTGTATGAATTCCAAGAGCAAAATAAAGTTGCCTCATCTGCAGAGAAAAAGTGAATTTCACTTGAAATCATCCTTTCAAAATAAAAATTGACAGAAATTCAAGCTTAAAGAAATATGTTGGGTATTTTTTTGTCTTCAATGAATGAATTTGCTTAGCTCCAACCTTTTTACTATTTCATGATAAGAATGAGAGAGAAAACCTCATATATAAATACTGGCACTGACCTTTTTTCACTGCTACCTAATCAGCAGGCTTTGTCCAGAACTAGTGGGAATTGCTCTAAAAGACAAGAACCACCCCTTGCTTTTTAACTGACTACTCCTGTTGGCAGTAGTTTTCACAAAGAGAAAACATTGGCTGAAAGAAAAGGGAAATTCTTCTCTATCTTCTATTCCTCTATAATACCAAAAATAATCTGCTGAAATGCAGTAGGGGAAAAAAAAATCTAACGGACAACTGGTGCTTTGACTGTGCTATATCAAATGATTTTTCTTTTTTTTTTAATGAATTCATTGTAAAGAATGGTTGTTTCTGCATGGGGCAGAAGCCACTTAAGATTTCAAGATTTATCAACTAACAGATTCTGCTAGCCCAATAAAGATGATGGTGGTGGTGATAGAAGATATTATTTATTGAACATTTACAACATGCCAGGCACTACTCTGCCCATCACCTAATCCCCAAAAACCTAATGTCTTCATTGTGCAATGAGAAAATGCCCAAGATCACACAACTAATATGCAACAGAGCTGGAATAGGAACTCAGATCAGTGAGCTTCAAAATACACATGTAAAGTAAACCATAAAAGGGCTCATCTTTATTGATTTTGGACATGACTATTTAAAAACATGACTTAATATTAAAAACCTAGTAATAATAGGGCCCCAGGTGTCTTGGATTTAAATAACCATTTTTTTCCTGAATAGTCATCTTTGGAAAGCAATTTACTATCACTATTTCCCACCACTTAGTCATCTCATCTTGAAGAAGAGGACTTTTATGTCTGAAAGTTCCTAAAAATTGAAAGTGGTGTTCATCCATTTAGGTAACATTTCACAGTATATGTAACATACTTTTGGATGATGATGGTACTACAGGTGGGCATGAGGGATGAGAAGAAAATAAATAAGTTTGGAATGAGAATAAGAAATCACACATCTTGTATAAATGGGGGCAAGCCAGCCCATTGCTGAGGGGTTCAACCTATGCATACTTGGAGTAAAAGAGTAGCATAAATTCCTGGGTTACCTGACAAAGATAGATCACAAAAATGAGACACTGTACAAGAAATATTTAGAATGATAAGTACAAAGTGACTATGTTGCTCCATTTCACATATATGACATATGAAACTGCACTGTATTTTTAGGCACCTGTCTTCTCTTTTTGTACAAAGGGCTTCACCTTTCTGACAGTTCGTCCTCTTTTTCTCTCATATCTCATTTGCTACCCAAATCCTGCAAGCTGCATCTTCAGAACATATTTATTTTCCTTCTGTTTCTCACTGTCTCCACTGCTCCCCTGGTTTAAGCCACTTCCATCTCTTCTTTGGGTTACTGCAACCTCCTAACAGAATTCTCTGCTTCCTTTTGGCCCTCTTGCGGTCTCTTGGGTCCCATGAAAATGCAAGTAGAAAATAAAATAAAATGCAAGTCATATCATGATACTAAATATGCTTAAAACTCTCCAGTAGCTTCTTATTTTGATCAAAGTACACATCACTGGTCTATACATCACTATAGGGTCCATCCTTTTCCCCCATCAACTCCTCTCCTATCTCTTATTTTCTCTCTTTTTTTAAAAAGAATAATTTTTAAAAAACTGATTATTTGGGGTTTTTTTGGCTGCACGCCGCAGAGGTTCCCTGACCAGGGATTGAACCCACGCCCCCTGCACTGGAAGCCTTAGCCACTGGACTACCTGGGAAGCCTAACTTCTTATTTGTTAACTGTCCCAGCCACACGGACTTCCCTGCTGTCCCTTGAACACTCCAGGAACAATCTTGCCTCATGGCCTCTGCACTTGCTCTTTCCCCTGCAGTAATGCTCTCCTGTTCATATCCAGATGGCTCAGTTCCTCATTTCCTTCAGGTATCTGTGTATATTCAGCACGTCAGAGACCTCTTCCCTATGGGCCAGGACTTCATCTTACCCCTGCACTCCTTATTCTTCATATTCTGCTTGATTTGTTTCTCCATTCCAGCACTTTTAGTCACCTCACAAATTCTTGTTAGCTTATTGTCTGACTCTCTGCTCTAGAACATAAGCCGTAGAAGTAAGAACTTGTTCAGTTCACGGCTGTATCCCCAGGACATAATAAACTTTCAATAAATAATTGTTTAAAAAAATGAATGAGTGATTTTGTCTTCATGATAGTTTAGGATTGAGGATAGGATGGAAAGCAACTTCCCATTTTAAAAAAATTGACTTGAAAGCAGATTTCCAAGACACAAATTCTGTTTGCATGTTACATAAACTTTTACATGGTTTCGGAAAACTGGTTCTAAATTTCCCAAAGTTTCCATTTTGAGTTGGTGATAATCAAAGTGATAAAGTATAGGAGAGAGATGCATTAAAAGTTTGAGGCAAGGGACTTCCCTGATGGTCCAGTGGTTAAGACTCCTTGTTTCCACTGCAGGTTCGATCCCTGGTTGGGAAACTAAGATCCTGAATGCTGCTGGGCATGCACCCCTCAAAAAACGATTTGAGGCAGATCTATGTAAGCTGTATGAAAGCAGAGACTTTTTGCTGTTATAGTCATTGCAGCTCTCCTAGAACTCTGAAGACACAGAGTATTCAGTACATATTCAACAAGTATTTATTGAACAACTAGACACATTTTGGGCTTCCCCGGTTGCTCAGTGGTAAAGAAGCCACTTGCCAATGCAGGAGACAGGGGTCTGATCCCTGGGTCAGGACAGTCCTCTGGAGGAGGAAACGGCAATCTACCCCAGTACTCTTGCCTGGAAAATTTCATGGACAGAGGAGCCTCCATGGGGTCACAGAGTCAGACATGACTGAGCGCAAGCGCATGCTGCTGCTACTAAGTCACTTCAGTCGTGTCCGACTCTGTGTGACCCCATAGACGGAAGCCCACACACAATTGTTTTACAATGTTGCGTTAGTTACTGCTGAACAATGAAACAAATCAACTCTATGTCTGCATAAATCCCCTCCCTCTTAGACCTCTCTCCCACCATCCCCATCCCACCCTTCCAGGTCACCAAAAGGAGGAGGAATTGCTTTTGAGCCCAGAATGGGTTGTGTGAAAGGCTTTGCTCTTGCCTGTTCAGCAAATGGTTCAATACAAATGTGTGTGTGGATGATCTTTTACTTTTATCTAGTTTGTTTCACTTTTTCTATTTCATATTCAGGGCTCCCATTTCACTTAGTTTATATTTTTCAATTTCTCCATCTCTTTTCCTTTTTGATGTTCTTTCTCAAGTCTTTATCAGATACAGTAGAAAAGCTTTTGTATACACGTATATAAATAGTATACAAAAAATATATATTTTAGAAAAACATGAATTTTTGCCTAACTAAAAAATGTATGACATTTTGATTCCACTTGTTTGACTTAGTATGGATAGAATGTTAGATTTCTAATTAAAATAAAATAGATGTGCAACAAAGCTTTACTGTATAGCAGAGGGAATTATAGTCAATACCTTGTCATAACCTATAATGGAAAATAATCTGAAAAATAGTATATGTGTATATGTGTAACTGAATCACCTTGCTGTGCACCTCAAACACTGTAATCTATTACACTTCAACAATATATATATATATTAAGAAAAAAAAGAAACATGAGTGTGTAGGCAGAATGTGGTCTGAGGGCTCCTTTCCTCATATCCAGGCATCAAGGAGTCGACAGAGTGCTAATCCTCATTCAAGGCAAACTTTTGGGCAGCTACTGCCATCTTTCCAAAAGAACCCCAGTGTTTCAAAGCAGCTTGGAGCAGGTGGCAGACCCTCACCACCATGTGGTACAAAATAAAAGCAAAACCTCGCATAAAATAAGTGTTAGTCAGTCCAATTATTTTAAAATCTACACCAGGATAACTATTAGGTGATTTTTGAAAATATTAAGTGTATGATTATTTATATTCTTTCTTATCATCCGGCATCCTTGTTTTGCTGAAGCTTTAAGACAGTTTGCCAAGTCGAATCAAGATTGTCTGGGGACTTCCCTGATGGTCCAGTGACTAAGGCTCTGTGCTAGCAATGCAGGAGGCCCACGTCCGATCCCTGACTGGGGAACTAGATCCCCCACGCCACAACTAAAGGTCCCACATGCTGCGACTAAGATCCAGTGCAGCCAAATAAATAAATGTTTTATAAAACACTGTTCTGCCCAGCAAGATCCACAGTGATGAGGCTGCCACTTTGAGCTTCTGGAGACAGAAAGTCACTCGCCAATTTGTGCCTGGTTTCTCGTGTCGTCTTTCGCTGTGCAAGGTGCTTCGGGAGATGGAACAGCAAACCAAAGCCAGGGAGAGAAGGCAACTGAAAGTCAAAGGAAAGTTCGAGCAAAGGGTCAAGAAGAGACCTATGAAAAACAGAAGAATGAGGATGAGTTGCTTCAAGATATCATTGCTGCCCAGTGCCCTAAGGGCAGCTGGCAATTTGCGTGATATTTTTTCATGTACCTTTCACACGATGGAAAACCCATGCTCTTGCTTTATAAGGCAATTGAGTGTTCTTACTCTAAAATGAACTTTCAGACCTCTGATATTTGGTGAAAGGAAAACAACCTCTTCATCAGTTTTCAAGCATCTGTTTTTTCAGCCCTTCAGATTTTTTTTCTTTGTGAATGGATTAGATGTACTAACTTTCCACCATACCTACAAATTTAGAGAAATGGAGAGCTACATTACCAAATTTAGGGAAGAAAACATGTCTTGCTTACTTTAGTCTTTCTCTTTAATTATTATTTTCTGAACTTAAATTATACAGCTGTCTATAAAAATGTGCAAATAAAAAACTCACTACCTTGACACAATCAAAACAAGATCCTCTGGTACATAGCTAAATTACATGTTTATCTTCAATATACCTTATTCATTACCTCACAAAGAATTTATTTGATTTGGGGGTATTTTTAAAAAGCCTTCTTTATAAATGAAGCACTGATTCATGCTACAACATGGATGAGCCTGATTCGATTTATAAGAAATGTCCAGAATTGGCAAATCTAGAGGACAGAAAGGAAATTAGTGATTGCTGGGAAAGTGGGGCAGAGGGGAGGAAGTGGGCACATAGGAATTGGCAGCTAATGGGTATGGGGTCTCTTTCATAAGGGATGAAAATGTTCTGAAATTAAACAAACACAACAACAACAAAAACTCTGATGACACAGAGGGGTGGGATGGGGTGTGGGGGGAGGGAGACACAAGAGGGAGCAGGTATTTGTGTGCATATAGCTGATTCTTCTAGCTGTACAGCAGAAACCAACACAGCACTGTCAAACAATTATCCTCCAAAAATAAAGTAAGAAAATGTTCTATAAGTAGATTATAGTGACATTTGTGGGTCATCTTCTTTTATTTTCCTTTAAACCCCAACAAATCTGCACATAAGAGCATATATCACTTTAAGTATTAACACAGCAAAATCACACAGTTGCATTTGGAGTTATTCAGTGGTGAGACAGGCTGCTGTTTATACGTCATCTTTCACAAAGTTGGAATATGGCCAGTGATTTCAAATCCGTACACAGGGTGCAATGTTTTCCAGTGTAATTAACAAATGAGAGTTTAAATGACGGATGGCGATGCTGTGTATCTAGTTTTAGCTCAACCAGGAAACAATCTTTTAAAACTAGGAACTGCAACATAAAGAAAGTAATTATATTTAAATAACAATGCTCCATCTGTAGGAAATTGAAGCCGATTACACTAACCCTTAATTTGCTCTGTCCTCAATGTTGAGTATTCAGGCAAGTCAAGAGGCATAAAGCCCTGTTAGATTTTTTTTTTTCCTGCTACCAGTTGTGCAATGAATGAATAAATACACACACACACAAAAGATACAGTGAAGGAAATCACTTACGTGAAAAGAAATAACATCGTGTCTAACATATGGGGCATAAGTGATAAATAAATGATATGGTTGTCTCTTAATAAGTAGGAGGGGGTGTTTTCTGCTAAATAGAAGTATGCTTCGGCTTGAAGCCCTTCAGTAATACATAATTACTATTTCACTATATGAAGGATTCAGATTATAATTATGGAGTTTTCAGTAATTAGACCTTAGTTTATTGGACATGAGTGAGAGTATGGAATGTAGAAAGGAGATGATTTTCTTAGTATCTACACTTTGCTAGCATGGAGGAAAGAACACTTAATCTGTCTGGTAGGTGTGTATGTTTTCAACCTTTCCCTCTCTGGTCTCCTTGGAGAACTGTCGGGAAGTTTCCAAATTTGCATGCTCTGCTTTGAGATCTAGGAATCAGGAAGTTATAGAAGTCCTGTTCTGAGATGTGAGGGTGCTTTCCAATGCGGCAGCCCAACCTTCAAACGGATTTGAGAAAGGTGTTGAGTGCACAGTCAACAGGCCAAATTGTTCTGAACTGCAAACTTTCACACATTGGAGAAGGAAATGGCAGCCCACTCCAGTGTTCTTGCCTGGAGAATCCCAGGGATGGGGGAGCCTGGTGGGCTTCCGTCTATGGGGTCACACAGAGTCGGACACGACTGAAGTGACTTAGCAGCAGCAGCAGCAAAGTTAACGGGCAACAGCGACATTAGCGAATTCAGAGAAAACACGAAGCCTAGCAAGCCAACTCTGCAACGTCATAAAATATCTCTGTGCTGTTGGTCTTTGTCCCATTCTTGGCATGCTAGGACTTCCCTGGTGGCTCAGTGGTAAAGATCCTGCCTGCCAATACAGAGATGCAGTTTGATCCCTGGGTTGTGAATGTCCCACATGCCAGGGGAGGTGGGGGCAACTATCTGTTCACCCCAACTACTGGGCCTGCGCTCTAGAGCCCAGAAGTGGCAACTACTCAGCCCACATGCAGCAACTACTGATGCCGGAGTGCCCTAGAGCCCAAGCTCTGCAACAAGAAAAGCCACTGCAATGAGAAGCTTTTGCAGTGCAGCTAGAGAGTAGCCTCTGCTTACCACAACTAGAGGAAGGCCCATGAAGCAATCAAGACCCAGCAAGCCAAAATAAATAAACAGATACATAAAATTATTTTTAAAAATGTATGATATGGATCACTAACCCCTGCATCCTTTAGATCTCTAGGGATAGAATCAATTTTGGCCATTCCCCTCTGGGATCCAGTATTGTTTTCGATTTACTATCCCTGCTGGGAGACAAGGAAGTAGTTCAGAGACTTCCATTTGCCTTTTTCCATTAAAATTTTTTTATTCCAAAAATCAAGGAACCAAGGTAGGATACTCTGATAACTAGAATAGAGTCCAAAAATAGAGCCACATATATATGGACAATTGATTTTTCAAGGAGGATGCAAGGGTGAGTCAGTGGAAAAGAATAGTGTTTGCAACAAATGATGCTGAAACAATTGGATATTCTGTTGCAACAAACCTCTTCCCTGGTGGCTCAATCTGTAAAGAATCCACCAGCAATGCAAGAGACCTGGATTCCATCCCTGGGTTGGGGAGATACCCTGGATTAGGGAACAGCATTGCACTCCAGTATGACTGCCTGGTATATTCCATGGAATTTAATCCATATCTTACATTATGCACAAAAATTAACTCGGGGATTCCCTGGCTGTCCAGTGGTTGGGACTCCTCGCTTCCACTGCAGGGGGCACAGGTTTGATCCCTGGTTGGGGAATTAAGAGTCCTACCTGCTGCAACATGGCCTAAAAATAAAGATTCATTCTTAAAAAAAAAAAAACTCAAAATTGATCACGTGCTTATATACATAATAGATAATATTATAAAATTTGTGAAAAAAAATTGGAGAAAATTTTTGAGACCTTGGATTCTATAATATGGTATTAAAAATATGATTCTCAAGAAAAGATTGGTTTATTGGGCTTTAGCAAAAGTAAAGGCTTCTATTCTTTGAAAGGCATTGAGAAGAAAATGAAGACTAGCTACAGAATGAGAAAATATTTGTATTCATACAGTTGACACAGGACTTGTATATAGAACTCTTAAAATTCAAACAAGGTGGACTTCCCTGGCAGCTCAGTGGTAAAGAATCCACCTGCCAATGCAGAAGACATGAGTTTGAGCCCTGGTCCAGGAAGATCCCACGCACCAAGGAGCAACTAAGCTGTGTGCCACAATTACTCAGCCTGTGCTCTAGAGCCCTTGAAACCACAACTACTGAACCTATGAGCCCCAACTACTGAAGCCTGAGTGCCCTAGAGCCCGTGCTCCACAACAAGAAAAGCCACCTCAGTGAGAAGCCCTAGCTCAGCAACTAGAGAGTAACCCACACAGCAAAGAAGGCCCAGCACAGCCACAATAAAAAAATAAATAAAAATCATACAAAATTCAAACAAGGCAATCAAAAAAATTGCAAATCAAAAATGGGAAAAGATTTGACACTTTACCTAAGTATATGAAAAGATACATAGCATTACTAGTCATTAGGGAAATGCAGATTAAAACCATCTGAAATACCCCCTACATACCTATTCAAATGACACAAATTAGAAAAACTGATCATACCAAGTATTGGTGAGGATGTGGAGGAATTCCTGGTAGGAATGTAAAATGGAACAACAACTTTGGAAAACAGTTTGACAGTTTCTTAAAAAGTTAAACATACACTTAGCATATAATCCAGTCATTCCAACCTTAGATATTTGGTAAAGAGAAACAGAAGCAACTGTACATGAAATACTTGCAACACAACTTTGCACAGCAGCTTTATTTTTAATAGTTAAAGGCTGGACACAACTCAAATGTCTATCAACAGATTAATAAATTTAGAAATTTAGTGTATCCAGACATTGAAATACTGTTGAGCAGGTGTTGCAGGTTTTGGGGCATCTCATTGATTTGCTGAACATACTTCTCAGATGTAATTGTTTCACTGGGATTCAGAAAGCTGTAGTGGAGCAGACAGGCAGCAGATCACTAAGTGACCACGACCTTTTTTTGGTGCAAGTTTGGGAAGTGCTTTGGAATTTCTTCTCAGTCTAACCACTGAGCTGGTTGTCACTGGCTGTTATATAAAATCCACTTTTCGTCACACGTCACAGTCCAACCTAGAAATGGTTCATTGTTGTTGCCTAGAATAAGAGAAGTGCACGCATGCCAAGTCACTTCAATTATGTCTGACTCTTTGTGACGCTATGGACTGTAGCCCACCAGGCTCTCTGCCCATGGGATTTTACAGGCAAGAATACTGGAGTATGTTGCTATACCCTCCTCCAGGGGAACTTTCTGACTCAAGGATTGAACCCTTGTCTCCTGAGGTTCCTGCATTGCAGGTAGATTTTTTTCCCCCCAATATTTATTTATTTGTTAATTTTATTTGGCTTCACCAGGTCTTTGTTGTGGCATGAGAGATTTAGTTCCCTGACCAGGGATTGAACCTGGGCCCCATGCATTGGGAGCACACAGTGTTAGCCTCTGTACCACCAGGCAAGTCCCTGCAGGTGGTTCTTTACTGCTGAGCCACCAGGCAAGGCCAGAATAAGAGAAGATGACACTAAAAATGACAATTTTTTTGATTTTCAGTCAGCTCATGAGGAACTCATTCATTGAGCTTTTTCACCTTTTCAGTTAGCTTCAAACGCCAAATGACCGAAGAATGGTTGATGTTGAGTTCTTCAGCAACTTCTCATGAAAGAGGACAGGCTTTGATGATTTCTCTCAATTGGTTGTTGTCAACTTCAGATGGCTGGCCACTATGCTCATCTTCAAGGCTCTCGTTTCCTTTGCAAAACTTTTCAAATCACCACTGCCCTGTATGTTTGTTAGCAGTTCCTGGGCCAAAAGCGTTGTTGATGTTGTGAGTTGTCTCTGCTGCTTTTGACCCATTTTGAGCTCAAATAAGAAAATTGCTTGAATTTGTTTTTTGTCTAACATCACTCCCATAGTCTAAAATAAATATAAAATAAATAGCAAGTAAGTCATTAGCAAAAAAAAAAAGGTAGAAATGCTCATTAAAATGATGTATAACAAACCACATTTAAGAATGTATTCCAATATCAAATGGCAAATTTCAACAATGCAAACACGATGATGTTTGCATCAACATAATATAATTCCATTTATATGAAATGTCTGCAACAGGTAATTCCACAGAGACAAGTAGATTAGTGGCTAACAGGCCCTGTGGGAAGGGAAATTGGGATTAACTGCTAATAGGTACAGGGTTTCCAGGGGATGAAAATGTACTCAAATTAGATAGTGGTGATAATTGTGTAACATAATGAAAATACTAGCAGCAGCAGCAGCAGTGATGTGTACACTTGGAGATAAGGAATTTTATGTTGTGTGAAGTATATCTCAATTTTTAAAAATGTTATGTAATATATGTGCTGCCGAAGCGAACACTAAAAATGTTATTTAAAAAACCTATGAGGAGTAAAAAAAAAGGTGTTTAAAGAGGTAATTTGGGTACAGCATTGTTGAGTAGAGTAAAATATTAGTTTTGTTTTAAAATTATTTGTTTACATTAAGTAAATAAGTTTGGAAAACTAGTCACTAAACTGTTAGCAACAGTTGCCTCTGACGAGTGAGATTATGGAGGAACTTAACATTCTAATTAATACATTTAATAATAAGTAATCTATTATATATATTTAATACCTATACTATATTATATCTATATATGTTCAAATGACTTTGAGTGAACTTCGGGAGTTGGTGATGGACAGGGAGGCCTGGCGTGCTGTGATTCATGGGGTCACAAAGAGTCGGACACAACTGAGCGACTGAACTGAACTGAACTGAAAATCAAAGACTAAAATTTTCAAGGATTAAATAAGTATGCTAGCTGAGTTTACTATTAAATATGTGATACAGGAAATCTTAAAGAATAATCTGATTACTTTAAAATCATTCCTTTTTGTACAAACTTAGGCTTTTATACTGAAAGAGATATTTTTAATACATAGGATGCAAGTTATATAATGAGATATTTGTATATTAAAATGTTTTTAAAAGTCATAATAAAGTAGTCGCTTTTATGCAGTAGAAATCTGACTCTTGAGCTTAAGAGTACTCATGAATATTTTAACATTAATTTTATTTCTAATGGTCAGTTCAGCCCCCACTTAGGCTAATCTTTCCCCACCAAATTTGAGTATAAATATCAAAATTACCCCTCACTCAAAATGAGCCAAATAAGCCTGACCATTTCATCCATGGTCGAGATTAGCTCTTTGAGGTCCAAACGCTGCAGTGTGGTGGGGCGGCCGTTAGAATGTGCCTCTCAGATCTCCTAATGCCGGGAGGAGAGTAAACCAAAGGCAGCAGCTGCTGTGCTCTGACTTCCATCACTGGGTTCAAGCCAAGACCTCATTCCCTGGACCGTTCCCAGTGATTGCTCACGGCAGGAATACCAAGGCAGGCCCATTTCTGAAAGACACAGGACTCCTCTGAAGGGCGCCTTTGGCTTGAGCTCTCCCTCTGGGTCTTGCCAACCTCCTTGGAACAGTGCTGATGTCTAAGATGTTCCCTCTCTCATTCACACAGATCAGCAATGAGCTGATGGCCTGTGTCCTCTGTCTCCTGCAGCTCCCCATTTTCCCTCTCTAGTATTTGCCCCTTACAACTCTAATCTGGTCTTAGGTTTTTTTTTTTTTTTTTTAATATTTATTTATTTGGCTGTACTGGGTCTTAGCTGCTACATGCAGGATTTTAGTTGTGGCATGCAAAATCTTAGTTGGGGCATATGGGATCTAGTTCTCTGACCAGGAATTGAATCCTAGTCCTCTGCATTGGGAGCAGAGTCTTCCTTGCTCCCAATGGAAGGAAGCAAGGAAATCCCTGCTTCTTGGATGACCCGGATTGATACAAGCAGAACCAAGACTGACATTTGGGACTGGCCCACCAATCAGGCAGAGGGCACAAAGGATGATAACCTGGTTGATAGCTGGGGCCCAGGTAGGCCCTGGTGTAAGGTGCATATGTGCTCAGTCACTTCAGCTGTGTCTGACTCTTTGCAACACTATGGACAGACACAGGCTCCTCTGTCCACAGGGATTCTCCAGCCAAGAATACTAGGGTGGGTTGCCATGCCCTCCTCCAGGGGATCTTCCCGACTCAGGGATCCAACCCACATCTCTTACATCTCCTGCATTGGCAGACGGGTTCTTTACCACCACCCGGGGTGCCCCTGGTGTAAGGTGGTGACTGTCAAATGCTACAGATTTCATTGATAAGATCTGGGGGAAGGTCTTGGAGGAGGCAAATGCTCTTGCAGATGTGACATCCAAGCATTTGAAAGCTATGGAGAGAACAATGGACTCAAAGACAGCTGAACAGTCTGATTAATGCTAAGCTGTATTGATGGCAGCAGAGGGATAGTGAGGGGCTCAGAGCCATTAACAAGCAATTAATGGCTAAGTGTGAGAGCCAGAGGTCTCTTTGGTGGCTTCCAAAGAGGCCCTTACCTCCTCCAGAATGTTGGAGGCCAAAGTCGAACAGGTCAAAAATCAAATAAAAAAACTTAAAGCTTATTGCGCGTGTCCACAGGGCTTAGTTTTTATTTCTTTATTTGGCCATGGCAGGTCTCAGTTTTGGCACGCGGGACTTCACGGCAGCGCGAGCTTAGTGGCCCTGTGGTGTGTGGAATGTTTGTTCTCCGTCCAGGCATCGACCCCGCCTTCCCTGCATTAACAGGCAGATTCTAGACCACTGGACCATCAGGGAAGTCCCCTAAAGATGAAATAAAATTGCAGAGATCCCTAGATATTCGAATACTCAGCTGAGATAGATCTGCGATACCAAGATCAGAGTCAGGGAAAACCTGGAACCCTGAAAACTGGGAGGAGAACATGTAGGTAGATACCCCTGAGTGTGTTGAGTCTGCAGGACTACCTCTGCCCCCACCATTTAGGTTTGGAGAGGTGTCCCGTCCCTTCCTGGGAAGAGTGAGCACTTCCATCACACTGGAAGTTGCTCCAGAAACTTCTCCCTCATGGAGGAACCCAGGCTCCCCTCAGTAGCTGCTCTCACCTCCTCCTGTCTGACGACCGAGGTTCACTTTGAGCATCACTTGGGTGGTTATGTTGCTGGCCAAAATTGGCTTTCTCTGCCCACCGACGTGGAATAAAACATACAGTGACAGAGTTTGGAGGAAATAGAAAGATGGTTTTAATCCTCAGCTGGCAGAAAGGGGAACATAGTAGGCTCACGCCTCAAGAACTGTGTCCCCCTTCCCCCATGAGGAGTCTAGGGGTTTCTATAAGATGAGGGCTCAAAGTCAGCAGTCGGTGATGAGGAGCAAAGGTGTTATGATCTTGACTTTCTCTTGCCTTGCTTCAAAGACAGTCACAGGCTGACCCAGTCATTGAGTCTGGCAGTTTGGGTGGCTTTCTGATATGTAACTACAAGGGGAAGGTGTTGGAAGGGTAAACACCAGATAGGGGATGTATATAGCACAGAGTCAGAGGGAAAATAGGTGTGATGTGTAACTCCTGCAGAGTTAGAGGGCAGAAAAGCAAACTTTGTTACAGACATTCGGAGTTAGGAGTGGTTAAAGTTAAAAACAAACAAACTATGAATGTTCACTGTTTTATCTTCTTTGTTCTCAAGAATGGGAGAAGAAAACTTCATTCCTCTTTTTTTTTTTTAATCCTTTTCACTGCAATAGGTACATGTTAGGAATGATTAAGATGCAAGGAGGGAATTCCCTGGTGGTCCGATGGCTACGATTTCTTCACTCCCAATGCAGGTGGCGTGGGTTTGCTCCCTGTTTAGGGAACTAGATCACAGGTGCAGCATCTAATACTCAATGCAGCCATATAAATACGTATTCTAAAAAAAGGAAGGAGACCATACACCATAAGAGCTGAGAGAATTAGCTGGTATATACCAGCAGGAGCAGAGGTGTACCCGGGGGCTGTATTTTGAGGGTGATTGGTAAGGGCTTAAATGTAACTTTCTCAGGACTGGAGATTCAACACCTTTGCGAGGACCCCAGAGAATGGGGCAAATTCACGGCGAGGGTGATTCTTGGAAGTTTGGGCAAAGCAATGACAGCACTCAGTGAAGTGGAAATTTCTGAGTTGCCCTCAGTAGGAAAGGAGTCCACAACAGGTCCAGGCTGTGGTTCCCGCGATGCGGCTCATTGGTCCAGGGGGTCAGAGGAAGGAGTAAGGAGGCTGAAGGCAGTGGGTACTCCAGCCTGCACCCTGTGAAACATGCAGACTCCTGCTGCTTTGGTTACGTTTTTAGGGGGCTCCAACAATAAACTGTGGAAAATTCTTAAAGAGATGGGAATACCAGGCCACCTGTCCTTCCTCTTGAGAAACCTATATGCAGGTCAGGAAGCTACAGTTAGAATTGGACATGGAACAACAGACTGGTTCCAAATAGGAAAAGGAGTATGTCAAGGCTGTATATTGTCACCTTGCTTATTTAACTTCTATGCAGAGTACATCGTGAGGAACGCTGGGCTGGAAGAAGCACAAGCTGGAATCAAGATTGCCAGGAGAAATATCAATAACCTCAGATATGCAGATGACACCACCCTTATGGCAGAAAGTGAAGAGGAACTCAAAAGCCTCTTGATGAAAGTGAAAGAGGAGAGTGAAAAGGTTGGCTTGAAGCTCAACATTCAGAAAACGAAGATCATGGCATCTGGTCCCAACACTTCATGGGAAATAGATGGGGAAACAGTTGGAAGCAGTGTCTGACTTTATTTTTTTGGGCTCCAAAATCACTGTGGATGCTGATTGCAGCCATGAAATTAAAAGACGCTTACTCCTTGGAAGGAAAGCTATGACCAACCTAGACAGCATATTAAAAAGCAGAGACATTACTTTGCCAACAAAGGTCCGTCTAGTCAAGGCTATGGTTTTTCCCGTGGTCATGTATGGATGTGAGAGTTGGACTGTGAAGAAAGCTGATTGCCGAAGAATTGATGCTTTTGAACTGTGGTGCTGGAGAAGACTCTTGAGAGTCCCTTGGACTGCAAGGAGATCCAACCAGTCCATCCTAAAGGAGATCAGTCCTGGGTGTTCACTGGAAGGACTGATGCTGAAACTGAAACTGCAATACTTTGGCCACCTCATGCGACGAGTTGACTCACTGGAAAAGAGTCTGATGCTGGGAGGGATTGGGGGTGGGAAGAGACGGGGACGACAGAGGATGAGATGGATGGATAGCATCACCAACTCTATGGACGTGAGTTTGAGTGAACTCTGGGAGTTGGTGATGGACAGGGAGGCCTGGTGTGCTGTGATTCATGGGGTCGCGAGGAGTCGGACACGACTGAGCGACTGAACTGAACTGAACGATCAAGAGCGTGCCAGGATGTCTCCTCAAAGGAAAAGGCAATGGGTACATCTTGCGTTCCCACTACATAAGGAAGCCCCACCCACTTACGTACCTTTTTTTGGGGTTCAGGAGACAACACACGCCACAGATGAAAATGTGGCTCTGGCCCATATACTGCTTAGATAAACGCCAGCTTTGAGAAGAGATCAGAGCAGGAACTGCTCTACGGCAGGTACGGCAGCACTGCTTGCGTGGTCCTCGGGTGAACCCAAGGCTTTGGAATCGTCAGTGTTGGGGAAAGATGCAGGGGAAAGGAGAACTCAAGCCGCTATTGGCTGCCTCAGAATTGACGTGATGGAACGTGGTTGCCATGGTAAAGAGACAACCAACCAGGGGACCCACTTCACCCTGAAGGATGTGGATGGAGTTGGCCTACGGCACGAACATCACACCATCTAGAAGAAGGCAGCTTCACAGAATGCAGAAAGGCTTCTAAAGGCACCGGTGAAGTGGCCGCTTGAGGCAATCCTCTACAGGTATAGCGTACAGTAGGGCCTCCCAGGGGGCGCTAGTGGTAAAGAATCTTCCTGACAATACAGGAGACGTAAGAGACGCAGGTTCGATTCCTGGATGGGGAAGATTCCTGGAGGAGGGCATGGCAACTCATTCCAGTATTCTTGCTTGGAGAATCCAACGGACAGAGGGCTATAGTCCATAGGGTCTGACACAACTGAAGTGACTTAACGGCCTGGATGAGAATCAGGAGTCCTAGCCACCAGGCCAGCAAGGGCTAGAGGCTAGAAGCTATTTCCCCCTGGATCTTTTCCCCCTTGAAGAATACACTTCTCACTGAGGCAGAAGCCACAAATGCAGGTATGAAGTTTATTATTAGAGACACAGCACAAGAAGTGGGAGAGCACACAGAGAAACAGTTTGTTTAGCTAGGACAGAAGCAAGGCAGAGATGGACATCTGGAGAGAAAGAGCGTGGGCGTCCCCCCTAGTGAAGAGGAGCCCAGAAAGGAGGCAGCTAACCACTTATATAGGGCAGTTCTTCAGGTGTGTGTTTACCTTTAGCCAATTATCTGGTTTCTTTTCCCACGCCTGACGTACCCAAGGACCCTCCCCAACATGCCATGCATGCACAACTTTTTTCCAAGATCAATTCCAGCCCAGAGACCTATGGGATCACATTTTGACACCCCCCAAAAGGGAGGGTATGTGTGAAATGTCTTATTGCCCCAAGGATGGGAATATATGACCTTCTGAACATTTAGTCAAACAAGGTTTAGCCCCGTTCTCTTCCTGCCATGACTGTTAACTTAAGGTCTCCACAGGAGACAAAGCCTATTTATCCTGTTTCAGTTGTGACTTCCATTTCAGAGAGCAAACAGGAGGCTGGCCGTAAATATCTAACCTGGAGTTTACCTACCTCCTGTTTCAGGAAATGCAAACAGGAGGGCAGTTGTGAATGCTTAGCCTGGGGCCCATCTAAGTCCCTTAGAATCAAAGGCCTCCATGTAGCAACTGGGTACTCAATAGGACGAATCCACGAATCTTCCTGGGAAGAAGTGGGAATCAAGAGGTGGAAGCAGGAAAACTGCAGGGGAGGAAAACTTTTCCTTTCTTGCCTTCTAGGGAACCAAAAACTGGTCTGGTCATATCTGATTCTTTTCTCATCAAAGCCTTGGTAATATAACCAATGTTTCCATCTATGTCCTGTTATAATGAGAACAGATTCTTTTCAACTATGTAAACAGTTATAGTGCCATAAAAATAAGAATGCTCACTAAGAGTTTTTGGATTCTGAAGAAATCTCCCCTAACCATCTGTTTTAAAAGCAAAGGCCAATCAATCCCCATTTGCAGCATGGTACCAGGCTCTCGGGCCTGACCTACTTTTCTTTCTCCCACCTTTGTGATGGTCAGTGAGTCATGGGAAGCCCACCCTCCAACTCTGCTAGTGTCCTCCAGGCCCAGCTCCCAGTCAGTGGTGGCCATGATGCAGTACAGGGCATCCCTCCTTCCCACCATCTACGGGTGTTCTCAATATCCTCCATCCATGGGATTTTCTAGGCAAGAGTACTGGAGTGGCTTGCCATTGCCTTCTCTGATAGTTGTTTGGCCCCCCCACCCCAAAAAAGATATTTTTCATCTCTGTTCACAAAGGTGTATTTCCCCAAGTCTCTGATTAATTAAGAGAAAAATATCCTTAAATCTGGGAAAACAAAATATAAAAGAATCAAAAATATTTCAAATAAATAAAACCATAACAATTATAATCATCCTCATTGGTTCATGCAGCCCCATGTAATTAATTCTTCTTCATCTTGATCCTTTTTTAGCAGTTTTACAAAGCCATTTGCTTCTCCATTAGAGTTCTATAAATTCTTACTGAATTCCCCAGTAAGAAAATTAGAAATCTGTATTCTAAAGTACTTGTCCTTTTCATGAGGTTCTCTGAAGATGAAACACTTTTGCAAAAATATCAGAGTAAAACAATAACTTGTGTAAATAAAAAGACTTTAACATGACCTTGGGTAAAAATCTGATGAGAGCTCTCATTTCGATATTGTTGATGTTGTTGATAAGGAAGTTTGGCTATTTCTGTGACATACATCTTTGGATAATAGCTAGAATTACAAGTGATGACATTATATTAGGACATATCAGATTTCTAGGAACTTCATAAAATTTCTGGAACACTTATACACCTCTACAAGTAAAACATAAAGAAGGTTTAGTATTAATTCCTTATTTGATAATGTTTCCCATGTAACTTAACATATAAAATAAAGCTTTTTAGTTTAACCCCTCCATGTAATTTAACATATCAAATAAAGCTAATTACTTTAACCCCTCTCTCGTTTTCTTTTTTTTAAATAAAGTGAGAGAGCAAATTTTGTTTTTGAGATGTTCCAGAGTCTCCTGGAAATAAATCCCAGTAGTTTGAGGTCAGAAAACCTTCATTTAGAATTTAATTGGGGGGCGGGGAGTGTGGAAAGTTTGCTAAGAATTTTTTTTAAAACACTTAAATAGATGAGTTCATTATTATTGTGAAACAATACTTTGTTACTCATTTAACCAAAGTGACAGAGACAAAAACAGAAAGTTACATGGTTGTCAAAAAAAACCTTAGCTCTTTTAATGGAGAAGACTTGGTTTTAGATAATCAAAGACCTGATAAAGACAATGCGAAGCACAATTTTTTCAGTAAGACATAAACTCTTTGCTTTCCAAGCAGATTACTTAAAAGGTAAAGAAAACCTTTCTAATCTTATCAAGAGCTGACCAGTGGTCCAAGAAAACGTTTTTAGTAGATGAAAGAAAATTAAGTTTGAGCTCTACATAAGCATAAGTACACTATTTAAAATCTATTATAATAAATTTATTACATTTTTAGACAGTTTGAGTTACATGAAGTAAAACCCCCTCTCTTTCTCTCCTGCCAAGTTTTTCTATCAACTTAGTTTGTCCTTTACTTTCCTTTTTCTCAATCAGAAATAACCAGTTTGACATTTGGGCAAATTAATTTCTTTTATCTTTACAAAAATGCACCTCCATACCACATACCTTTCTTACCCCCAAACACATCCTATTTCCTTTGCATACAGAGTTGCTTCCCTTATTATTTCTAGTATGTGCGTTAGTCGCTCAGCTATGTCTCTTTGCAGCCCATGACTATTATTAATACATCTTATCCCTTAAAACCTTAATTTCTATTGAAAACTAAGAAATAAGCAACTGTGAACTGTCCTATAAACATTCTTAACACTGACAAATTTGTGAATGCATTTCATAATTTCTAGATGCATATTCTTTCTCATAGTATAATTTTTCAATGTGGAACAAGACATGTTTACTAATGAGTCCAAGTCTCTTTGTTTGGGCTTCCCTCATAGCTCAGTTGGTAAAGAATTTGCCTGCAATGCAGGAGACCTGGGATCAAGTCCTGGGTCGGGAAAATCCCCTGGAGAAGGAAATGGCAATCCACCTCAGTATTCTTGCCTGGAAAATCCCATGGACAGAGGAGCCTGGTGGGCTACAGTCCATGGCGTTTCAAGAGTCGGTCACAACTTAGCGACTAAACTACCACCAAGAACTTTTGTTTCTCTGTACTTTTGTTTCTCTGTAACAGGCGATCAAAAGCAAAAATCATGTTAAACATAATTAATGTACCTGTGTTTTATCTTACCTGGAAGTGATCTAGATATTCAATGAATTTCTAGCATTTAATTTAGCAAAACTACATTATCATTGAGATCTGGGAAACTATTTCAGTAGACATACCATAAAACACTTATTGTTGAAAAGTTCAGTTAAATTTTTTAATCCCACTTGCTGCTACTGCTAAGTCGCTTCAGTCGTGTCCAACTCTGTGCGACCCCATAGATGGCAGCCGACCAGGCTCCGCCATCCCTGGGATTCTCCAGGCAAGAACACTGGAGTGGGTTGCCATTTCCTTCTCCAACGTGTGAAAGTGAAAAGTGAAAGTGAAGTCACTCAGTCATGTCCGACTAGTAGCGACCCCATGGACTGCAGCCCACCAGGCTCCTCTGTCCATGTGATTTTCCAGGCAGGAGTACTGGAGTGGCTTGCCATTGCCTTCTCCCTTAATCCCACTTACATTTATTTAATTTACTTGTTCCCACCAATCAAAACAGTTTTTGATCAAACTTGTTCTCATCAATTAAAACAATTTCCACCAATCAAAACTTGTTCCCAACACTAACTTCATGAGACATCAAAGCAGCTAGTCATCATGTTATTTTTTTGCTGATAAATTTGACAACAGAGTTAATATGAACTTACTTAACTTTCAGTAAACCTAGGCAGAATAAAAGTATTATATTTAATGATGATAACTGTAAAAATATGCCCATTTTTATAAACCAAACATGCTAATTTTATTTAACAAAATTATTCTAGATCATGTGAACTTGAAAACATTTGGGTTAGTTTTTATATTTCTGAGGATATACTTAATTTATATAGCACTTGATTACCTTTAAGCCAATTAAACAGAACTCTTCAGAAATTAAATTTGGCAATACCCTTCAGAGGTAGAAAAATATCCCATATATAAAACATATATCCATAGATACAAAAACATATAGACAGATGCAGAGACGCTATAGCTTTTTCATTCCCAAATTTTATCTATGAATCGGGTCCAACAATATAAAACTCACTAGTTTATAAATAACAGTTGGAATATGTTAAGATTACCCACTCAGATGACTAAAGCTTTTACTATTTGTGGACAAGACTTTTAAGATTTGGATTTTCCCACGACAAATCTTGTAGTAGCTATGGACTAGAGCTTGAGCGAAGGAGATTTTATAGCAGTGTGCATATTTCAAAACCTTTTCCCCCCTTCTGTCTTAGGTGTTTGTGTGCAATGTTTTAATTATCTCCTAGGTGTTTATATTTCACAGACATGCTAAGATAGATGTCTTCAATGCATAGAGAAAAAATGTAAGTTTTCTTTTTTTTCTGAGAGTTTTGGAGTCATCAAAAGTCGAGAGTAAATACTGTTTAAAATTTTCCTTCTTTTCCTTATGTGCAGGACAATTGTACTTCCAATGTCCTATTTTTTAAAAAAAATATGTGCAGGACAATTGTACTTCCAATGTCCTTTTTTTTTTTTTTTATAATATGTGCAAATGTCTGAAGGCAAAAAAGAAAGGGTCTGAGTGGGCTTTGTGCTGTTCTCAGAGTTGGACTTTTGTTTTTCTAAAGATTCAGTTGGCAATTCAAGGATTTTTTATTTTAACTTCTGTTTTCTCTTGCATTCCTGCAAGCTATCTTCCTGAATTGGGTAGCTGCTTCCATGACCATGATAACAGTTTGTCTTGCCCACTCAACCACACTATTTTGAATTTGTCTTTTTATACTTCGGAGAAAATTTCCTACTAAAGCAGAAATGAAAAGATTTCTATGTTCTGGGGCTTCATGGTTTAGTGCAGTATGCCTTTGAATAGTCTGTACAAAGCATTCAACAAAGACTTTTGGATGTTCTTTCTGAGCGCATAATTCAACCTTAGACCTTAGGGAGGAAAGCCTCTTTTATGGCTTCTATTAGCCCCTGAACCTCTAGCTGATCCATTTCCTGATAATTTGTAGGAAGGCCTGGGAGAAACTTTGGTCATCGGTCTCCTCCATGAAAGGGCTTTTGAATGACCACTAATCTTTCTAATTCCTCTAAATTTGGTAGGATCTTCTGAAACTGGAGGTAAAAGGGCTTTATAATTTAAAAGGTCTGTCACTGTCCAACCAGGGTATATAAATTCTTGATGGTGGGGGGGTCAAAGATACATCTGTAAAGGATATTGCATGGGAAGAACTGAGGCTTGCAGAACCAGGTTTAGAGCCTAGAGAGCAGGAGTTGCACAAGACAGCAAAAGCAAGCCTTTCTGACCTTCCCAGGTGCTTTCACTAAATTCACTTTCTTGCTTTAAGCATTTACACTTGGCACCTGAATACCCTGGGTATAAAGAGCAGGCTGAAGGGCTATCTATAAATCTTGTAGAGAAAGGAAATTAACAGACAGCTGGGTGTTTAAGGGATTTTCTGGGGAAGATGGGGGAGTTTTGAGAATTTGCTAATAGATGATGCTGGAATTTATTTTGGATGTCAACTTTAATTTTTGTTCTAAATCTAATTTCTGTTCTTTCAGCTTGTGAAGGGATTCCCTCAAGTTAGCCTTTATAGTCTTTTCTGAACTGTTTTTAATTTGGTCTCTCCATAAGTATCAGTAAGATAATTGTTTAGGATGAACATTCTCAAAAAATTTTTTTTCTTTCAAATATAGCCAATTCAAAGGATTCATCAGCATGTCATTGATGAGTAGGATCTTACAGTAATCTCCATAGTGACTCAAACCAACAAGCCTTTTTATGGCTCAACCATGAATACAAGAGCCATCCCAAAGGAGAGTGCAAAACATGTAGTCCTTGCAAGATCCAGAAAATTCATTCCCAGACTTAGCCCAAGAAATCTAAAACCTCCCTTGTCATAGGCAGTAAGACAGATGGAGTGCAAACAGGGTCTTGGGTCTCGCATGAGACTGTGAGACATCCGGCCACAAAGCTGCTACTCTGTGACACTGGACAGGAGCTGCTGGAATGGGGCTTTTCTAGAAATAATGACAATGAAGGTTGAAACAACCAAGGCCCCATCAACTACAAATTGGCACTTGCCATCTACCTCTATAAGGATTAAATCATGAACCCACTGCAGCGGCTGGTCTTCAACACCCCCTGAAAGGAATTGATAGTGAAGATCAAGAATAAGGCATTCTGTTCTCTGGGAAGAACTGCCAGAACCAGTCTTCAGATAGATATTTCCAGGAGATGATTTTATGAGCCCAATTCTTGCATCTCCTCATATCTAGAGAAGCACTAAAATCTTTCGTGGTGACATGTGCTCCTTATGATTAGCAGTGACCTCCATGAGACTAGCAGAAACTTAAGCAAAAAAAAAATAAAGTGCTTGATTGCATGTATATACTCCCTCTACACCAAAATCGCATGCATCCTGACCTCCCACCACCTCTTTGGAGCAGTTTCTAAGAGCTATAGTCCTCATTTACCCCCAAATAAAACTTAACTCACAACTATGACATTGTGCATATTTTTTTTTAAAGCTGACAGTCCCTTTGGGTCTGGGACCCCTTCTAACAAACTCTCCTTTGAGTTGGCACAACGAGAATGCTGCTTGCAACCTTGTGTCTCAGAATCCCAGTGTGTCTGGCCACCAAAGGCAAGCCAGCACTGCACCTTCCAGCTGATGGAGACCAGAAAGTATATCCTCATTGGCCACAAAGCCAAGCTCCCAGGACAAAGAACAAGATGAAAGGAAAATCGCCTCTGGGTTTTACACAGGTGACCCACAGCCAAGTTTGTCTAAGCAGATGCTGGTCAGGTGACAACTGTGAGCTCACCCACCTGTGAGGCTGCCTTGAATAACAGACTCACAGGACCTACAGCTGTCTTCCACCCTATTGGTTTCTTCCTTACGACAAATGACACAAAAGAGAGAAAAGAAAACAGTGACCATCTCTGAGGAGGAAAGGGATCCGTAGAAAACAGGTACTCATCACAAATCTCTACCAGAGTTGCTGTACCCAAGTAACCGGTTCACACAAATATTTTCTCCTGCTCATCTAAATTTAGGAAAACGAAAAGGACTCTCACATGCTCACTTCCAACACATCCTTAGGCACAGATCGAGGAGACTGATGTGGTAAGAATTCTTACCTTCTGCCAGCGTTTTTCAGAGGTCCCAGGATCTCTCAGCAGGCCCAGAACAAATACCACCAGTCTGTGGAGAGTCCCACGCTGGGCACCAAAACGTGCTGTTGTTCAGTCGCGTCCAACTGTTTGTGACCCCATGGACTGCAGCGCGCCAGCCTTCCCTGTCCTTCACTATCTCCCGGAGTTTGCTCAAACTCATGGCCATTGAGTGGGTGATGCCATCCAACCATTTCGTCCTGTCTTCCCGTTCTCCTCCTGCCCTCAGTCTTTCTCGGGATCAGGGTCTTTAGGGGAAGAAAAATTTTCCCTTCTTCCCTTCCAGGTTCTTTGACTGGTATGATAATTAAATTGACACAGGACAGATTAGCAGGAAAAAAAAATGAACTGAATTTCATACATTTCGGAGTCCATAAAAATAGAAGACTCCAAAAAGTGACCAAAGTAGGCAACTTTCATACCTTTTAAACAAAGAAACAATCCATTTATGATAATTCGACTGAACAAAGGGGTTTGTACTTGGGGTAGCACATGACAGAAGAAGTGACAAGATATACAGCCTTTTGTGCCTTGATCCCTACTCTGATGATAAAGATGCCTGCTACCATCCTGGTGCAAAGAGTAACTTCACATGAGATTGATTTCTTACTTTCACGGGACAAAGGAGGATCAGAATGTCCTTTGTGTTCTGGCTGTTTTTAAAGTAACTTTAATTCAAAATAATTCATATGCCAAAATGGTCCATTTTGGGGTGACATACTCTGTTCTCTTTCATCATTGCTGCCAGGGACCCACTGGGGAGTTTGTCTCCCTGTCCTCATAGCTCTGGACTCTGCAGAGTTGGAGGCTCTCCTCTCCAAATGAGGCAGGTTCTTGCCAAGAAACAGAGCTAGGAGTCATTGAATTACAATGTAACTACAAGTTACAGCTGCTGAAGAGGGCACCAGTGGATTCCTTTTGCTAAGGAACCAGCAGGTTGGAAGAGAAGTTGTCATCTGAGGAAGGATAATTGACTGATTAGCAGAAGGAGATGGTGCTGCTTGCAACAAGGGGGCGAGGAGGGAGGAATTGAGTAAGGAACCTACATGATCCACCCCAGCCACCTCTAGGTACTTCATCGCCCCACTGTATCTGCTCTCAAGTGTCTGTAGCAACCACAACCCGAGAAAGGAATGCTGTTGGGTTTGATCTCAGGGCCACAACTGGAACTCATCCTGTTCATCATCCACTTTAAATTACCGCTCACCCCTGCTCTCACCTTGGCAGGAATCAGCGGCTTACCTGGTGGTATGATTCAAACCTTCAGTCCCAAGTGGTCTGATCTCTTGGTAATCATACCTTTCTGGGGTGATGGCTCTGATGAGCTGATGTGATTATTTCCCTTTTCTTGGCAGGTCTGTATCATGGAGTCCATCATAAGATGATGCTATTCGTTAATATTACTCATTTCCTTTCTATCCGATTTTATAGTTGTCAGGAAACATTGTTACCAAAATTTAGAAGTAGATTTTCCTGCCGGGCGCGGTGGCGGCAAGCCTGGAGTTCCAGCTACTCCGGAGGCTAAGGCTGGAGGATCACTTGATCCTAGGAGTTACCGGCAGTAGTGAGTAATGCCGAGCGGGTGTCCGCACTAAGTTGGGCATCAATAGGGTGACCTCCATGGAGTGGGGGTCCTCCAGGTTGCCTAGGCAGGATGAACCTGCCCAGGTCCGAAATGGAGCAGGTCAAAACTCAGGTGCCGATCAGTAGTGGGATCACGCCTGTGAATAGCCACTGCTCTCCAGCCTGGGCAACATAGCGAGACCCCCCTCTCAAAAAAGAAAAAAGAATAAAGAAGTAGATTTTCCTACTGAGAATTGCCAACCAGTTGATACAGGTATTCTCATCTATCTAGCATTTATTTCCTTCCTTTAAATAATCATTTTTAATATTATAAAAATGTTTATCACAAAATAATTTTTAAAGTATAAAAAGCAAAATTTGAAGTACACTTCTTGTGCAGTTTCCTTTCAATCCTACTCCATTGAAGCAACACTATTTTCTGTTGGAAATTGTTTTCTCCATTGGATATTGATGCTCAAGGTATGATTTTAATGATCTTGTTTGAAAGGAATCTCTTGTGTATTTACCCAGAATGAACTAATAAGACTGAAGTTTTAGACACACAAAACTGAGCGTAAACTCTTTTATGCAGAGTTGTCTTTAATTTTCACAAGCCGATCTTTCATTATGTCTTTTATGATGGCAAACACTATGCTTTGCAAAAAATGTAAACTTCAGTTACCACTTAGAATATGAGAGATTGTTTGGGGAGAGTATGTGTAGGGCTGTGCTTATTGCATTTTAAATTTTATTTACTCTTATGAACTGTGACTTTTTTTTCTAATTACTTGGATTAAAATATATATTTTTTAAACTTTCTATTTTGTATTGCGGTTTAGCCGATTAACAATGTTATGATAGTTTCAGGTGAACAGATAAAGGACTCAGTCACACATATACATGCATCCATTCTCCTGACCCATTTGTTTCTGTGTTAATTTTCCCCCTTATTTCCTAGAAGTTTTCCTCAGGAATAAAGTAGGGGGTAAGAAAAGTAACCATAGTTTCAGTGTGAACTCAGTATGCACTTACTTAAGTAGTTTTAAAAAGAATGTGTGAAGACAAGCTTGAAATAATTTAGGTTATAGATTGACTTTAAAAAAAAGGTCAGAGAATTCCCTGGAAGTCCAGTTGTTAGGACTCCATACTTCCAGTACAGGTAGGCATGGGTTTGTTTGAGTCCTTGTCAGGGAACTAGGATCACACACACACACACCCCTAAAAAACTAAGACACACACCCACACACACCCCTAAAAAACTAACACACCCCCCTAAAAAACTAACACACACACACACACCTAAAAAACTAAGACACACACACACACACACAACTAAAAAACTAAGAAGGTCAATATTATTATCATTAGACATTTTCCAACTCAAAGAAATTCTTAATGAGAAAAACCATTTCCCTAAGATGAGTGACATTAGGCTGTTAGTGTACACAAAATTTAGCTTTAAAGATGTTCCTCAGTGGAAAACATTTGGATCTTTATTTAAGTTTTCATTCAAGAATTTACAAATGACATTTGAGCTTAAGATCTCAAAGGGAAATTATTGTTTAGGGAACAAAAAATGCAACTTAACAAAATAAGGTTGATAAAACTGTAGAGGCAAATATAATTTTGTACCTTTTAAAAAACTTCAATGATGTTTTCACTCAATGAGGGAGGGACTACTTTATTTTCATAAACAACTAAACTTACAAAGTATAGTCATTGTATTACTTTTTAGTTATAAAAGGCAGGTGAGATTTTAAAAGTAATTTCATACTAAAAAAGTTGACAAAAAATTTATGAGAATAATTTTTTAGGTGGGGCAGACAAACTATGGTCAACTGTAATTTTAAATATGGTTGACCATGGGAATAAAAATTAGAGATCTTTCCACATAGATTAAAAAGTAGATTGTTTTTTCCAAAATCAACTTATTTATTCTCTTATCCTTTCATAAAATTAGAATTTTCTTTCAATTTACAGGCAAAATATTATCACAGAAATAAAAATACTCTAAAACTTTCATAGATCTTTCTCATTTTGATGAAAGAAAACCTGGAACTATTCTGTAGTACATTTATTAATTGCCAGTTTTCATGAGATGAAATCCTGTAAAGGTAGTTATAAAAATATACAGTAGAAATGTCTTTGGGGAGAGCCTGTGATTTAGTACATATAGCATTTGTTCAAGATAGTCATGGAGATCGGCCTTCCCTGGTGTCTCAGTAGTAAAGAATCTGCCTGCCAATGCAAGAGGCATGGGTTCAATCCCTGGGTCGGGAAGATCCTTTGAAGGAGGGCATGGCAACCCACTCCAGTATCCTTGCCTGGAGAACCCAATGGACAGAGGAGCCTAGCAGGCTACAGTCCATGGGGTCACACAGAGTTGGACACAATTTATCGACTAACCAACAACAACCAAGTCATGGACATGCAAACCCAGTGTTCACATGGGCTCTGTTCTCTAAACTTCATTTTCTGACATTAGAAGTTAGACATGATTTAATAACTATTTGAAGCAAAATAAATGTAGCTTACTTACACTTTTTACGTAATAAACAGCCATAGTAGTATGGGAATGTCATTTCAGTCATAGACCCATTGGATTAGGTTAATAGGTTTGATCATCTTCTATTTGAGATCAATGATTGTTGCTTGAGGAGCTTTATAGATTTAGCTGAATCTTTTCTTTTTATTTATTTTAAATTAATTTATTTATTTTAATTGGAGGCTAATTACAATATTGTAGTGGTTTTTCCATACATTGACATGAATCAGCCATGGGTGTACATGTGTTCCCCATCCTGAACTCCCCTCCACCTCCCTCCCCTGTGGTACATATACATAATGGAATTATTACTCAGCTTTTAAAAAGAATGCATTTGAATCAGTTCTAATGAGGTGGATGAAACTGGAGCCTATTATACAGAGTGAAGTAAGTCAGAAAGAAAAACACCACTACAGTATATTAACGCATATATATAGATCTTTTCTTTTTTAAATTTAAGGTTATCCTTGAGTTAGGAAAAATACCAAGCTCAGCATACGAATTCACACTTTGCCATAATATTGAATTTATCTCTAGTTGAAGAGAGACAGCCCTCTGCCGTCATGAAGAAAGGGAAGCAACTTCATTTGTCCTAATGCTGTGATTCTCAATGCAAATACTAAAGTTAAAAATCCAGTGAACCCCCTGCATGGAGTTATTTATTACGCCATTCTGGCATGTGATATTGGCTTTGTTCTGGAAAGTTCTAATTTGATTTTTTTTTTTTTTTGGTCCTATTTCATACTCATGGGGAGGAACTTTAAATATCATTTAGGAACGGTTTTCACAATGTCTTTGCATTGTACTAAAGATTTTGAAGGCCTACGTGCTTCCATGTAAATGTTATCTCATGGACCTGGTGATAAAATTTTATTAATAAAATATTAAAATAGATACTCAGAACAGTTGTGTTCTTCTCAACTTACTTATTTCCAGATTTGATCAGTCTAAGTTTTTAGCTCTGATCTAAACTTGATTTTAGAAGCCAGGCCAACTGGATTTAAATTCCTGATGATACCATAGATTTGGGGGCACAAATAACATAATACACACTTCCAATAAGATATACTTTGGCTTGATACGAGGGCTCAGGAGAACTAATCTGCTTTCTGAAAAATAACCGAGAATCCAAACTCATCACACATATAAACCAGTTTATTAGATTGTCAGTGATACTTTGAGACAAATTCAAGTTATTTTTATTGTACTTTGTATAAACAGAGGAAGGGAGGAAAGTTTTAAACTTCAAGCTTTGTTCAGCATGTGCGCAGTTAGCATCCACAGAAGCACCATCGGATATGGAAGAATTAGCACCACAGAATTTTCGGACCTAACTGTTAACATGCATCACTGAAAAATTTGGAACATGAAAACTGAAGTAGTACGTGGTATGGTCTATTAGAAACAATACAAGGCAATTTATGACTTGTTTTCATACAGTACAATACAATCACCAATCAATGAGAACCTTTTAAGTACGATAAAGGACAAAAAACACTTTGTACCCTGTTAACACTAAAGCAGTTACAGATTTAAAAACATGTTTTCTTGGAAGAGGCGGTGGGTTGAAATGATCCCTCCTCCTCAATTTTTAAATTCAGAGTTATATAGTTACATGATCTCTTAAGAAAGCATTTTCAAATCTATATCTACCAATGCCAACAATTTTTTTTTTTTGGAAAACAGAAAGGTTTGATGAATTAAAACAAAACAAACAAACAAAAATAGAGTCTAAAAGTACTCCAGTGTGGTGGAAGATACTCCACATCAGATCGGTTTGAAAAGGATGCCAATGGTGCTGACACTTGTCTTTGCTTCCGTGGAGGAATGTCAAGTACAGAAGCCTTGCATTCACGATGAACTTCGGCTCATTTCTTGCACTGAATGCCTTTAGTCTGAAGTGTAACATGAGAGATTTATTCTTTATTCCTGTACTGTTTTTGTAGTGTCATGGGGCTGTTCCTTTTGCTGGATTTGACAACAGTGAAAAGGGTTGATATTCTCTCTGGATTTAGGGTAATTTGTGAGCTAAAGAAAAAATATTAATTTAAATTTAGCACAGGTGAAATTTTAAAGGGACTTTCACTATTTTCACAGTACAAACCCATAATGAATATCATTGAAAACCTTTCTGTTAGAAAACATGTAACAAACCCTCAATTTTAAGTCTAGGCCAATTTTGGCATATTTGAAGATACTGTATAAGAAATGTGCAATAAGAATAGATACAGGTATATTCAGATCTCAATGCGTTGATGCCAAGGAAAAAATATTTTTACTCACCAAGAGAAGAATATACCTTGAAGCATCTATGCAGACACATGAATCAATCATATATCTGCCCAACTTCTAATTCTGGAATAGTGATAACAGGGTCATTTAGGAAAAAGTACTCAATTACAGTACGGCAGCAATTTTATGTTGTATATATTGAACAGCAAAAACATCTTTGAAAATAGAATCAGTACTATACGGTAAGTTTACAATTCACCATTTCTATACTTGTAATACATGCGTTTATTTGTTTTCCCAGTTTTTAAAAATCTCACTAGGACCAACATCTTTCTGAACAACAATCTAACATGAAACGATAACTTTCTAAGGAAAATATTTAGCATCACAGAGACTTGAGAAAAATCTGTTACTCAGCATCACAAAATACTCGATAGATCTACATTTAAGATTGTTCATGCCATGACATTAACACACCTTTGGGTTAATATATCTTATTTAGAAAAAAAAAGCAAAATGAAGAAACAAACCAAAGAATTGACATGGAATTAACTTATCTTCAGTCTCTTCTTGGTAAGAGTAGACTTCTAATAAACTTGACTCCTTTCTGTACCATGTAATGATGATTACATCTATGAAGCAGCATTTACATGTAGTAAAACGTTTAAGACTAGTGACAGGAACAGAGAAAGAATTAAAAATAAGTAAAATTATGGAAAAATGTTTTTTTTCTTAAGTGAACTGTCCTCAAACTAAAAAAAAAAAAAATCACTAAGTTTGTTTGCTTTGAAATATTTGTGTTGAAAAACATATTTGGATACAAGTTAGCCTATCCTTACAAATATCAGAGAGATGTAAGGTGTACCTTGAGAAAAAAATTTAGTTTTTGAAAAAAAATCCTGTTTTTTTTTTTCTGTTGAATCAAATCTATTGTTTAAATCAAGTATTAATTTTCTGAAAAGGAAGCAAGTATACACGGCAGCACAGCCACATTACCGATTTAAATCTGGTAATTTGCCAGGCATGATTGATTTGAGTATAGAAGCAACACTGATTTCTTAATGTGTTAGGGTTACATTAAAAAAAAAAAACCTCAACTAAAAATTGAGTAATGACAGGCTGGCTTAATAGTTTTGATTGCCCTTATCTTTGATCAACGTTTCAAAACAATGTAGTACCAATTAAAAATAAGATTAAAAAAATAAAAAGCTGTCTAAAAATTGTTCAATGAAAAAGCCTTCAAATTTTACAACATTTTCACCTCAAATGATTGTAGACTAACTCAGACTAACAGTTTTGCCATTATCACAAACACTTTTGTTACACTTGAGTTTTTTCCCATAGTGTTCATTGGTTGTATTATGTAACACAATTTTGTTACATTAAAATAGCTTGAATTATTATATTTTATTATAAGAAGCTTTAGAAAAACATATAAGTAGGATAAATTTATAAAAGGATAAAGAATATTATATGGGATTTTAGACAAGTTCTATACAGACATATAGCTAGTTCAAGGTAATAAAGTGCCTTCATTATTTCATTAAAATATTTTAAGGCTTTACAAGAAACTTAATGTTATCAGAAGTTTGATAGCATATGGGGTTATGCGATTAATTAGCATTCTTTCATAGTTTTTATTTCATTTAATCTTTTGATCCATATTAGGTAATTTTTAATAATTAGCATAAAATGATAAAATTTGAATTGCAAATTCTGAATTCATTTTGTGAGGAAAAAGAAAGATGTATAATTTCTAAATGCTGTGATTTGAACATAAGATTCATATGTTTCTTGTGACTGATCTGTTTATGTCATAATATATAACGGCCAACGCTCCCCAAAATTCAACAGAATACTTCATTTCATGGCAAACAGGGCCATGACTTCATTCATTCATAAATTCTGTTGTCTGTACATTTAAAATGATTGTGCAGCCTTAAATGAAAAAGGCCACAGAAAATCTAAGATAATATCTTCAAATACAGGCACAATTAATATTTTTTATTGCAATAGCTTATGCATAATCTATATTGATGCCAATACCTAATGTTAAAGCATTTGTATTTGTTTTCATCTTGCTTCTAATACCCATGGATATATCAGAATAAAATACTGGTAACCTAATTGAAGTATATACAATAGCCATAATCACACAGAATTCTATTTCTTCTTGTCATTTTTCATTGGAGAATATGGGGGTATTTTAAACACAGCTGTGTCCTTAGTTCTCTTGGCAGCTCCAGATTTTAAGATAAATTATGTCTATATGGCCATCAACTACTTGATTTTGCTATAATGAATTAAAATGTTTAAATATTCTTTTCAGGCATTTAGTTATTTTTATCAGCAATTGTTAAAGTCAGGCACCAGATTAAAGAGCCATGATATCTAAAACGCTTTCTTAATTACCGCTGTATTAATTTAAAGTGTTCCTTAAAGAGTTTTGAGATTAGATGTAAGAGGAAAGGTAAAACACATTGCAAAGAATGGTTTAAGTTAATGTTCCATACAATTAGAAAAACAGGAACTACCAGTAGGACCAAAGTGCTAGCTTTAAAATTGGGTTTGGTTTCTAATTTAAAGCCTAGTAATAGTCATTCCTGGGAATTAAAAAAAAGTTACAATGGCATAAACTTTTATAATTGCACATTCCTTTACCAAAGAGCCACAAGTTACCAAAACATTTAAAAAATGTACATGATGCTACTTTTCAAAATCTATATATAAATTTACCTTTATTTTTAATAGTATAGTACAGACAAAACTTAGCACAAATATAAGCAGGAAGATGAATTATAACTTTCTAAAAACAGTATAGTGTATTTAAAAAAAAACTATTAAGAACTTTTGTCATTATGAAGATTCAAACCCAAGTATAGCCAAAGCATTTCCATAAAATCTGAAAACATCATGAGAGTTTATGTAGGCAAATTTTAGTTACACCCTGTCATGCAATGCAGAGACATTAAGTGCTTTTATTTTAACACTGTTTTTTTTTAATTTGACTACATATTATACTTACTTTCTTCAAATGTTGAAGGGACAATATATGCAATAACTGAGCTTTGAAGACAGTACTAAACATAAGGTTTCTAGCCTTAAGTGTTCGTTCCTATTAAGCACAGCAAAAAAGGTTTGATGCATGGGTTATTAATTTTCATGCTTCTATCTCTTTATTCTAAATAGAAATGTAGAGAGGTCATATAATAAGGACAAAAGGTCATTAGAGACCAAAGGACAAACATATGGAACAAACGTGGTGGAACCTCTCCATATGATTAAATTTGGTGAATTGGGGGAAGACAATAAAATAAATGATTTTTTTACCATGTAATAATTATATTAATATATATTTTAAAATAAATACCCCCCACATAATTATTAGAGTTTTAATAGTTTTGTAGTTTGAACATGATGACATTAAACTAAGGAGGTGTCTCTTTATAAATTGTCACCAAAAAAATTGTATTGTTCAAAGGAGAGAACATGGGATTGTGATTGTCAATGACAGTCCCTTGTCTTTCATTATGCTGCAGGTTAAACACTGTGGTGGAGCGTCTCATTTAATTAAGGTGAAAATGCTGGGAAAAACATACAATAACTTATGTTAAAATGAGGATTAGTTCACAGTCATGGAATATTAAATGACTAGCAAAAAGGGACACCTTCCTTTTTCTACAGTTTGAGAATCTCCCTTGGATGTAGAAACGACCACATAAAAGCATATGAAAGAAGCGCCCAATTCAATAAGTTCTTTATCTTCTGAGGATATAGAATGGGATACAAATTGAGATTTGTATCCTCTGAGAAAAGTAACAAACTTTAAAATCAAGTAAAATCAGAAAGGATCAGTCATGATAAATCACTGACAATGACTCTCTCCAACCCAACATACAATAGGTAAGTCAGAGAAACAACAAATATCCTTCTTATATAATTTAAAGGACCTTCTTATAGTTTTTGAGTATGAGGATATAATCTCTTGTTGGTAAGTAATAGTCTTGGATAGTGGTAGCATTTAAAAATTACTAGAGAAATACTTCAAATAACAGAAATGCATAATATTTCTAATAGAAACTGTAGATGTATGGAAATTCCACACTATGTATGATAATCCAACTATATATTACCTCATGTAATACCCAGTATAAGACTCCAAGATCTTTTTTGCTGACACACACAGATATTTTTTTTCTTGATTTTGCAAAAACAGTTGCATTTACCTAATTTATCTTTTCCATGGGAGCAGTGCTATTGTGATGACATAAGTACTGAAAATACCTATGAGAACCATTCCTACCATATAATTTAATCTTGCTTTCTACTTCTACTGTATTTTCTACTTAGTATTTCAATATCATTCAGCTGTTGTATAGCACTTTTGATTTCCAAATGCCTTACAAATGATTAGAACAGTCACTTTTCATTGCATTCCTACGAGGAAAGGAAAGTTCATAAACTTCTTGAGCAGTGGTGGAACTACTCAGACCTTAGGTATCTTCTCCAAGCCAAAAGCAGTTGTCCAGTTGTATGTATCTACACCATATGATCCCTGGGGTCAAAGGCAAGAGCTTCTCTGCTCTACAGACCTAGCAGATTGTTTAGGTCATGCTGTATGCAAAGTAAATATTTGTTGACTTAATGAAGGAGAATGAGATTGAAAAAAAACAGAAGAAAGAACCTCGACCCCATGCCCAACTGAAACGGTGCGCTTGCCCACTCTTGCTTCTCTGCTACCAGAGGGCCAGTACTATTACCCGTCTTAAGTGATAGGGTGGTATTACTCACTCACGATGGCAAAACCCGTGTTGTATATGCTCACCAGAATATCAATGACATAATCGTTATTACAACCACTCCTAAAACTTTTAATGAATCACCTTGCCTTTTGCCAAATATTTAAATGAGAAGTTGTATTTTCATGTACAGTAGACTATTCTTTTCCTAATTCAGGCACAAAACAATCAAGGAAGTAATCCTTCCAGGTGCAATCATTATCTTGAATATGGAGAATGACGGAAGGGAGTGGAAAGTCACATAGCTACACAGTGTGAAAGGAACCGGGGACTACTGATTCTTCAGTGTTTTGGAAATAAGTGCAGGAAAGTTAATATCCTTGAGAAGATAGAGATTTTAGTGAGCTAGGTGAATGGTGAGGTTCAACTAGATGATGTCAGTCTTTTCCAGCTCTAAAATTCTATGTTGTGCTGTGCTTCCTTCTCTGATATGATGGGAATGTGTACGCTAATCACAATAAATTTTATTTTTAAGAAAAAAGAATAACTTTGTAATGTTTAATATCCTGGATCTCTTGAACAACTGAGTACTAAGTTTTTTCTTTAAACCATCACTAGGCCTTGGTGACTGAAAAAAAAAAAAAGCACAATATGAGAGTTGTGAGTATAGTTTTATTTGGGGCAAAATGAGGACTGCAGCCAGGGAGACAGCACCTCAGATAGCTCTAAGAAACTTCCCCAAAGAGGTAGGGTGGAAGGTCAGTATAGTTGTGATTTTGCAGAAGGAGGAATATGTGCATCAAGCACATATTTTTCCCAAAGGTTTCTGCTAGTCTCATGATGGTCACTGCCAGTCCCAAGGAGCCGACATCACCATTAAGGACTTCAGTGCTTTTCTATATATGAGCAGATACAAGAATTGGGCTCATACACCATTCTCCTGAAACTATCTTACTATCTGAAGACCTGTTCTGGCAGTTTCTCCCAGAGCACAGAATGCTTCATTCCTGATCTCCACCCGAACTCCTTTAGAGGATGTTGAAGGTCAATAGTTGCAGTGGCTCATGATTTAATCCTTGTAGAGGTAGATGGCAAGTGCCAATTTGTAGGTGACAGTCTTCTTTTGCAATGTGCCATGTCAAGCCTTTTAAATCTGAAATAAAACTACTTAGAGTATGTCAACCTACTATGGATATTATAATACTTTATATTATCAGCAAAATTAGCAGCTAAGAGCTTGCTCCTACTTCCACAACTTTACATGAATGCCTCTAAATAGGTCTTACCCACTAAGTGTGACTCATGACCTCATGTTCAATTTCAAAGAGAGAAAGGTGAAATTATTTCTTGTAAAAATGAAGCCTTTTGGTTTTAAATCACAAATGATAATCATACTGAATATGAATCTCTAAGCTGCTGTACATGTTAATAAAAACAGCACTATACAATAGCTAGATTAATTAATTTTGACAGAGAAGCTAAAACATTATTTATCCAAAATTATGAAGCAAAAATCTAATTTTTATTAGCCAGAACCATAAATGCATGGGTGGAGGAAAGACGATTTACTATGAACTTTAATTTCTGCTAAGCTAGGACTTCTAAAACTCTTTAAACTGCATGTACTCACTGGGAAATCAGGCATACAAGTCTTTATTTCACAACCTAAGACCATTTTACACTTTGAACATTAAAATCATGTCCTTACGCATACCAAAATGGGAACTAGGGCTAAATCCTCACTTCTCCACATGGCAACAAACATACTGACCGTTAATTAAAATTAATTACTGAAACAAAAAAAAAATGATGAACTGCTTAGAGAATTCATGCATACTGCTCGAAAGTGGTTAACCATCTTCACAGTGTAGAACATATATCCTTGAAGCTGAGTATGAGAGCACTTCAAATCCTCCTTATAGGTTAAATTACAGTAATTAGATTCTCTTGGTAATTTAAATGTAACTGCCTTTTTATGAGAAATAAGACTTGGGCAAAATTCTACATTAAAGTAGGTCATGTTAAAGGGGAGTTTCATTTCAGTATTTCTGGACTAATCAGAATGAAATATGAATGTGGTAAAATAATTTAGGAACCATAAGGAGAAAAATAGCTATCAGAGACAAGAAGGAAAGTGTGTGTATTTAGTGGCAGGCAGAAAGGCAAAGGAAATGAGAAAATAAGTCGATGAGAGGGATTCAGAGACTGGGAATAGATGAAATGTTATTAATACTCTCTCAGTGATCTGGCCAACGATTTCCTTCGAGTGTCTTTTTCCATAGGATTGATGCAACACTGTAGTACCACATGGTTTCTCTTTCCCTTGCTGAATAGTTGTATAAACTATTGTTGAAAATGACCTCCTACCTTCCCATAAAGTTAAGAAAGTGCCCTTTGGGGGTGCTCTTCACATGACTTAGTGTCCTGCAGCCTCTTTGTGGTTCTGCTGCCCCCCATTTTAGAATCCTAAGGGTGGACATGGCATGGATAGGTAAAGACTAAGCCAAAGGCCAGCTCAAGCCTCTCCTTTCTTTAGTCACATCTGAATTCAGACTCCTCTTTGGCAAGAATAGGATTCTCTTAAAAAAAAAGACAACAGCAGATCTGTTGGTATACAATTCACTATGCCACACCAGAATCACAGTATTATCTTTGCTTAAATATATTGCTGCTCCCCAGAATCTCAATGACTCTTTGCTTAAAATGGTAAAATTTAGGAATTTCCTAAATTTTTCCCTGGCGGTCCAGCAGTTAAGACTCCACGCTTCCAATGCAGGGGACACAGGTTTGATCTTTGGTGGGGGAATTAAGATCCCACATGCTAAGCAACCAAAAAACAAAAATATCTCTATGCCAGAGGTGATAGTTATACAACTCTCTAAATGTACCAAAGATAACTGAATTGTGCAAGTAAAGCAAGTGAATTGTATGGTATGTAAATTATAATTCAAAAAATTAAAAAACAAATACAATGGCAAAATTTTGGTAAATTCAATTAGAACGTTCAGAAAAACAAAAATGCAATCTGGATGTTGCTTTCATTGTATCCATTCTCCTTTCATTGCATAAAATATGGACCAGTGTGAGTTTCCAGTAATAAAACTGAGTTTATAAGGTTTACATTATATAATTGTAAAAGTGTGTACAAGCAACTGAGGAATCACTATACTGATAAACAATGAAAGCATTCCTTCCTGCGTGTTTTGATAACAGAGATATATAGAGATATCATAAGAAGTATCTCCTAGCCTGGAATTATTTTTCACACTACTTTATGAGCTCAAAACAGAGCTGTAAAGTAAAAAAAAAAAAAAGCAGTAACCGTTCACTGGCTATTGAATTGTTGAACTGCACAAGCCCATTACCTCTGTTTTTTAATAGAACAATAGCATAATTTAGGGTCTCTCAAAAGAGTACGAATATAACTGAGATAAGAGAGTTGCTTGAATGTTAGGAGCACTATCATTTAATATTAATATTAGCAGATATTTTGAACCCTCCATCCTTACTACAGGGTTGCTGCCATGATTCAGTTAAGATACTCAGAAAAGATCTGCTTATTTTTTGCCTGTTTAAAAAAAGCATCATTAGCAATAAAAAGGAAATATAAATTCAAAAGGGATGGTCCCAAAACTACTAGACTGAGTGAAGGAAGTCAAACCCCAAAAATACTTGTCAACTTATTTGAAATTCCAGAATAGATGAAAGTGACTTATGGGGTGAGAATCAGACTGGAGACTGCTTCTGGAAGTCAGGATGGGGGGATGGTGTGCGTGGTGACTGGGAAGGGATACATGGGAACTGGCGTGAGAAAAATGTTCTATGTCTTGATACTTGCCCAAACTGACTGACTGATATAAGAACTGTATGTAAATTAAACTTGAATATAAAATGTTCAACAGCATTACGACTAAGCAAAATATACTCACTGAAGAACCGTCGTGAAGGTTGGTGTCATTTCTTTTTCATGTCAAAACTTCTACCCTCACCGTGCCCCATAGACAGCAACATATCCCAGAATGGGGTCTATGATGTACTCTGCAGATGACATGGATTTTGTATCAGCGCACTAAACCCAAACAGGCTCTTTGTAACTGGAGAAAAATTAAGACACATTCTTTTATGGACCATAGTAAATGTGTCTTTATATCTAAGAAAAGATACAAAACATCTTCTGTTTCCAATATACCATAGAATTGGGACTTCCCTGGCAGTCCAGTGGTTAAGATTCCGTGCTTCCCATGCAGAGGGCAGGGGTTTGATTCCTGGTCGGGGAACTAAGATCCAGGATGCCCCGCCTGGTATGGCCAAGCAAACAAAAAACCCCCTAGAATGTGAAAGGTTTTCCAAGTCAGATTTATTCATGTGAAAATACTAATTTATACACACAGAAAAAAAATCAATTAAAATTTTTGGCTCAAATGCTTAAAAGTAATCATGGCAGTATGGCCTTCAATCCTGTTTTGGTTCCTCAAGGAAGTGTGAATGCAGATGCAGCAGTAGTGACCACTAGTATCTAAAGCAGGTCGATGAACTTAAAACATTTAGGTGGGAAGGAAACAAAATTTTATCTCATGCTGTGGTGGCAGCGAAGTTGCTAAGTCGCATCAGACTCTGCGACCCCATGGACTGTAGCCTGCCAGGCTCCTTTGTCCATAGGGTTTCCCAGGCAAGAGTACTGGAGTGGATTGCCATTTCCTCCTCCATTTCCTTGTGCTCCCTGGTGCGTAATCAAGTGTATACAGTATGTCACATTTTAAAACCATTTAAATGCCACTGGTTGGGGCCTAATTTTTAATGATTAGCTCACCACTTCAAATCTAAGGGGCCAAGCTCATTGAATTTAAAGAGGTGACAATCAGAGGTAAAATATTCAAGGAATTCCCAATTTCCTATAGCAATAATCTTATTACACTACTGGACAATTCTAAAAATAAAGTGAAGAAGTTCTACTGGTTCTGAGAAGAAAATAGTAATACCCAGACATATCCTGAAGAGAATTTATGTGCAAGTGATGCTAAGTATTCATGGGCAAAATTAAGACCGTAATGAAAACCAGATACTTATTTTTCCAAATTATTTCTTGTTTTAATTCCATTTCTAACCCACGAAAGGCTTATGCTGTCCTAAACTGACGTGTTATACAAAGGCATCTAAAATATCTAATTTAAGTGCTATTCATCATTTCCACCAGAGTAGAGGGAAGAAATGGGAAAAGTAAGCCATTTCCCTATCACAATGCCTGCCTGTAGGAGGAACTCAGTAAGGATTCGTGGAATCGATGCATGAATGCTTTCATTTCCTGGAACTGTCATTTCTTACCTCACACAATGACTTCTTGCTATACATTAAAACTTCAGTGTGATTGAAAAGGAAAACCATAGGCACATATGGTAAAAAAAAAAAAAAAAAAAAGTAATGCCCTGGGGGTTGCCCTGGTGGTCCAGTGGTTAGGACACTGTACTTCTACTGCAGGGGGCATGGGTTCAATCCTGGCTGGGGAAGTAAGATCCCACATGCCACAAAGTGTGGCCACATAAGTTTAAAAAATTAAATAAAATGAAAGTAGTGCTCTGAAACCCTTAAGTCCCACATCATGATCGCTGCTATTGCTGTTGTTGACCCAAAAAGTTGTATAAATATACACTGATGTAACTGGAAAACCACCACAACAAATTGATACATGATAACCTAGATGTTTAGCTATAAAAAATTTCCTTTTAAAAACTCAGTTGACACTAAAGGACACCATTTGCTTTTCTAGAGGCAATGATAAAAACTTATATAATTAATGGCATGGGTAGTTGTATGATGCTTCAGATAAATATTTTCCGGGACAGTGAGAGGTTTAAATGTTCCTAAGCACCAAAGAAAAACAGAATGCCAGGTGCTAGAAGATAGAAGAAATATAGTCCAAGATGATATAAAATAAGGAAAAGCTCAGTATTAGAATGACGGTCTATAGGAGCCTCTTTATGACGGTAAGTGGGACCTCAAATATACGGTTACTTTCTGGTTAAATAAAGGTTAGAGTGTGTCAACTATCAAACAGCTATTTTTCAGAAGAAAAAAATGACTCACAAACATGATCTTGTTTGTAATAGCTTTCAACTTTAAAATAAATGAGAGAAGTCTTGTAGCTGAGAGAAAACAAACACATATTCTAAATGAATCACATATACCATCCCCAACAGATTTTGAAGCAAAATAATAGAGAAGTAGGTATTAGGTAATGGGAATATCACTTAATAAGGGGTCGCAGAGAGTCGGACACGACTGAGCGACTGAACTGAACTGAACTGAACTGAGCTCAAGCTCTGAAGAGCTTCCCTGGTGGCTCAGATGGTAAAGCGTCTGCCTGCAATGCAGCAGACCCGGGTTCGATCCCTGGGTTTGGGTTCCTCGAGAAGGAAACGGCAACCCACTCCAGTACTCTTTCCTGGACAATCCCACGGACGGAGGAGCCAGGAAGGCTACAGTCCATGGGGTCGCAAAGAGTCGGACACGACTGATCGACTTCACTTTCAAGCTTTCAAGTTCTGAAATGACTAAGTGATTTTGAACAAGACACATAACACCCTTATTGTTTTTCCTATCTGGTATGAGAGACTCGGGTTCGATCCCTGGGTCGGGAAGATTCCCTGGGGTAGGAAACGTCCACCCACTCCAGTATTCTTGCCTGGAGAATCCATGGACAGAGAAGCCTGATGGACTACAGTCCACGGGGTTGCAGAGTGGGACACAATTGAAGCGACTTGACACAGCATAGCACATAAAATGAACGTGTTGCTGCTGCTGCTGCAAAGTCACTTCAGTCGTGTCCAGCTCTGTGTGACCCCATAGACGGAAGCCCACCAGGGTCCCCCGTCCCTGGGATTCTCCAGGCAAGAACACCGGAGCGGGCTGCCATTTCCTTCTCCAATGTGTGAAAGTGAAAGTGAAGTCGCTCAGTCGTGTCCGACCCTTAGCGACCCCACGGACTGCAGCCTACCAGGCTCCTCCATCCATGGGATTTTCTAGGCAAGAGTTCTGGAGTGGCTTGCCATTTGCAAAGATTCCTTTGTGGGGTGGGGGTGGGGGTGGGGGGAAGCTGAGGCAGATTAAGACAAGAAAATTCTAGGTTGTCAAGTCACTAAGGATACTTACACCAATACTAGGAAACAGGTGATTATAATCCTTTTAGTTGTGGGGCAACTGGCTCTAAATTATGCAAACTGCCAAATGATCATCTTTTAAAAAAAGTCAAGCAAAGCATTTCTGTTTCCCTCCAGCAATAAAACCATGCTTTGATACTTCCTTGTCTGCGGATAGATTATTCATTTTCTTAATGGCGTCTTTTGATGAGCAGAAAATTTTAATTTTGGTGAAGTCTAGTTTTTTTTTTTTCTTTTATAAGTTAGTGCTTTTTGTTTCCTGTCCAAGAAATTTCTGCCTACACAGTTGTTGGCTTTTACATTTTACTGAAAACAGCTTCAACAGATTTTAACTAACCCAACTCGCTTGTTGCAGCTGGACCTGACTGAGAGTTACTCTGGTAAAAGGAAACTTTCACTTCCTTCCAATTTTGCATAGTTTTGTTCTACTTTCTGCAGAACCATCCACTTTAAGGGTTGGAAAGAATTAAAAATGAGGTTATTAAGTTTATTAAATGCTTATTATGTGACAGAAACTTTGTTAACAGCTTTATGTATCTTGAAAGTGAAAGTGAAGTCACCCCATTGTGTCTGACTCTTTGTGACCTCATGGAATTTTCCAGGCAAGAATACTGGAGTAGGTTGCCATTTCCTTCTCCAGGATATCTTCCTGGCCCAGGGATCGAACCTGGGTTGCCGGCATTGTAGGCAGACAGATGCTTTACCGTCTGAGCCACCAGGGAAGCTCAGCTTAGCCACCTAAGCTTATGTATCTTAGGATGCCAAATTTTCTTTAAGAGCATTTTGGCTGACTATAGGTTCTGTGAGGCAAGGAACCTTATCTGTTTTGTTATTGATACATCCTTTGGCCCAGAACATCGTGAGTCATTATAAACGGAAAGCTGATTGAATAAATTCTCACAATGATTCTAAAAAGGTATAAAATTGGTCCCAAATTACACAGTATGTGACAAAAGTTGATCTTGAACCCAGGACTGGATGACATGAAAGTCTGTTCTATGCTCTTTACCATCCTCACTGCCTGATGACTCTGTGGGGAGCCAGTGCCTAGAAATACAGCTGAAATTATCGCCATAGTTTAAGGGGGTGGACAAAATGCACTGAAATTATTTTATTACTCTAAAAGCAAAAAGCAAACATGGATTTTCTACTAAGCTCCTTCATGATAATCCTAGGTGTATTGACCTTCTTATATGTATAGCTATGTGATTCTTTATGCAGATTGAGCCACATGAAAGTTTTATGGTCACAGAAATATATGCAGAGATAAATTCAATCTCCAGGTGAGAATTTAGAATTCAGCCTGCTGATTCCACAGTGCGGCTACAAGTGAAAGTGAAAGCTGCTCAGTCATGTCCAACTCTTTGCAACCCCATGGACTGTAGAGTCCATGGAATTCTCCAGGCCAGAATACTGGAGTGGGTAGCCTTTCCCTTCTCCAGGGAATCTTCCCAACCCAGGAATCAAATCCAGGTCTCCCGCATTGCAGGCGGATTCTTTACCAGCTGAGCCACAAGGGAAGCCCAATACTGGAGTGGGTAGCCTATCCCTTCTCCAGGGAATCTTCTCACCTAGGAATCAAACCTGGGTCTCCTGCTTTGCAGGTGGATTCTTTACCAATTGAGCTATGAGGGAAGCCCCCGTGAGGCTACAAAAACATGGTTAACTGGGAATGCTAGGAACAATTCACTTATTCAATGGAACTTCCTAGTCAACAGTTTTAACCACAATGCTCTTGAGCCTGTTGAAATTAAAATATTCCTAGCATGTATGATTATTTTGATTTTCTGCTTCAATAAATATAACACAGTGGACATGATAAAATTTTGTGTGTGGGTGAAGATTACTGCACTGTTAACTTTTATAATATATAATGGAAGATGTGGGTTCTTGAGTTAATTTGCTAAAAACTTGGACCATCTGCTTCAAACGGGTTTCCGAAAAAGCCTGCTTCCAACTTATTATGTGGTCATTTATCTCTTGTTCATGAGCGTGTAGGGGAAAAAAAAAAAATCACCAGTTGACTTTTAATTATTAATTGAATTTACTGTGCAAATGAAGTAGTTTTCTCTCTTAAATTCTCCAAATAACACTGTTTGAAGGCTACAATGCAACACAATGCCATGACAAGACTCATGTCTACAGGAAGGGATTTGTATTCTAGTCAATAGGATCCAGTTCTGGGAGGTTCACTAAGGTGGGAAGCTCAGGAAAGAGGGTCAAATTCTCAGTAATTAGTGGCTGAATCTAGGCAGGTGGTTTCTGTACAGACATGCGCACCAATATAATGATTTGACATGCCTTCCCCCAGAGCCAAAACAGATCAAAGATTCAGTGCAGAATTGCACTTAAAGATGTAACAAAAACAGGAAAGTAACTAGAATGCATTAAAAAGTATTTTATTTAGCTATAAAAAGCATGTACTTAATTTGAACAAATTTTAAATTTACCATTTAAAATATAGTTTTATTATGAAGGCTTCAACAAGCCGTGGGCTCCTTATAAACCTTGGTTATTTTAGTATATTGCTAAGTGATTTACAGCAAACTGTTTAACCTGCCTGGACCTGTTTTCTTCATCTGTTAAGTGAGGTTAGTGATACTGATCTAAACTCATCTGAATTAGTATTTTCATCAGGATGAAATGAGATCCAATACATGAAAGAACTTTGAAAAATGTCAAATTACATGAAAATTATAATAATTTAAAAATCCCATAATTCTTTTTTAACAATTAGAAAATATTTTAGCAGCAATGCCCATTTATAGAAAAACTTTCAGGATAAATGAATCTTTTGTACCAAAAAATAATTGAATTTATCCATGAACGGCTCTTCATTGCAATGAGTCTACAATGAAAATTATTAGAGCTTGTGATTTACACAGACACAGTTGAATCAGGTTTACTGCATTTAGCTAAGACATTGGTGAGTAATTCATAGTTGAGAACATGGATGGATTTTGTATATCAATCCAGACATAAGGAGAGGAAAGGAGTGCATGAAGATATTGTATACATGATAAGAATGAAATTAAAGTGAGATGAATACAAAAACCTGGGGCAGGGAGGACAAATATGTGACATGAATGTTACTATTCCTTGCCTGCCTCATCCTCCCCCAGCTCAACCCCATGGACACACAGAAGTCACAGCAGTCTTAGGATGAGCCTGCCTGGGACTCCACAATCTCCAACCGTAGAGCTCAGGAAGTCATCACCATTTGAACACAGCACGTGAGATGAAACAGAATCATTATTTCCATCCTAGGACATGAAGAGAGACTTGGAATGGAAAACTGAAAAAGACACATGTATCCCATTGTTCATTGCAGCACTATTTACAATAGCTAGAACATGGACGCAACAGAGATGTCCATCGACAGATGAATGGATAAAGTAGTTCTGGTACATATACATAATAGAATATTACTCAGCCATAAAAGGAATGCATCTGGGTCAGTTCTAATGAGATGGATGAACCTAGAACCTATTATACAGAGTGAAGTAAGTCAGAAAGAGAAGGACAAATATCGTATTCTAATGCATATATACGGAATCTAGAAAAATGGTACAGAAGAATTTACTTACAGGGCAGCAGTGGAGAAACAGACATAGAGAAAAGACTTATGGACGTGGGGAGAGGGGAGGAGAGGGTGAGATGTATGGAGAGAGTAACATGGAAACTGACATCACCATATGGAAAATAGATAGTCAATGGGAATCTGCTGTATGGTTCAGGAAACTCAAACAGGGGCTCCTGTATCAACCTAGAGGGGTGGCATGGGGAGGGAGATGGGAGGGAGGTTCAAAAGGGAGGGGATATGTGTACACCTATGGCTGATTCATGTTGAGGTTTGACAGAAGACAGCAAAATTCTGTAAAGCAATTATCCTTCAATAAAAAAAATAATTAAAAAAAGAGACTTGGAATGGAGAAGACAGTGATATTGTTTAAAGTAGTATCATTGTAGTTCTCTAAATTGGCATCAATGAAATATATCCCAAATACCATAACAGATGCAGATCATTCATCACATTTAGAGAATAAATTGTTCAAGGGAAAAGTACATACAACTTTTACAACAGCTCCAAACATACTTATATTTACCAACACATGGCCAGGCCTGTGGCAGATAATCAGATGAGGATCCAGTGAATGGAAAAAAATGACAGATTGATTAGGCTCCAACAGTTGCTTTGAATCAAATAACTCTGGATATGGCTCACTTCAAGCTAATGGTGGTGGAATATTATTCTTTCATAAATCACTGTATCTTGAGTTCTTAGCAAAAGGGCTGGCACAAAGCAGCCACTTAATACTCATTGAGTGAATACAAGAACAGGATCATTTATCTATTAAGCAAGGGACAAAATATTTCTGAAGTAAAATTTAGGATGGGCAGGAAACCAAAGATCTCATATGCTACAAGATTTGTGAGTCATTTTTGGAATAAGATGACATAGTATTTATCAGGTTTTTAAACGATCACTTTCATTCCCACTTGTCATCATTCTGCTTTGTCTGTTAAGTACTGTGATCTTCAGGCAACAAGATTTCAAAGGCAAAACAGGAATAGGAACGCTTGTGATTAAATGAAGAGGGATGATTTTAGTCATCAGCCCAGGGCAAGGTGTACAGGGGAATAAAAAAGAGGAAGAAAAAACAGCCTCTGGTTTTAAACTTAAATTCAAGTTAAGGAGATGGGATTTCTGTACAGGAAAGTTAAGTTTAAATCTTTAAATATATTTAATCATGTTTTAGGCTGTGTCTAAAAAAAACCTTTTGGAACTAGAAGAATGGCCTGTTGAAAGTTTTTAGTATACAAGACCAAAAGATAAGTCTACACTTTATTAAAGCAACTCTAAAAGGAAATGGCAACCCACTCCAGTGTTCTTGCCTGGAGAATCCCAGGGACAGGGGAGCCTGGTGGGCTTCCGTCTCTGGGGTCACACAGAGTCGGACACAACTGAAGTGACTTAACAGCAACTAAACATGATGGATGCCAAGAAAGAAAGGATGATCAATTAAGGTCAGATGAAATGGATAAGATGTGGAGAAAATAAGAAAAGGCCACAGAAGGAAGCTGAAGTTAACTTTAGAAGTTTCATGACTCCATGGATATAGAAATTGAAAGGTTCTTCTGATCCAATGCCCACACTGATGGATAAACAAGCTGGGGTCCACAGCAGTGAAAGGCCCTGCTCTAAGCCTACCTAGGGGCTTACCAGGTGGCTCAGTGGTAAAGAATCCACCTGCCAAGCAGGAGACTCAGGGTTCATTTCCTGGGTCAGGAAGATCCCCTGGAGAATCCAATATTCCTGAAAAATCCCATGGACAGAGGAGCCTGGTGGGCTACAATCCATGGGGTCACAGAGTCAGACATGACTTAGCAACTAAACAACAAGCCTATCTTGAAAACACCAGAGCTGGGGCTTTCGAATGACAACATATAACACAGGACTCTCAGCCTCTGCACCACACCTCTGTGTTCCAGGAGAGCAAAGGCGAGACCTTAGGATTCTCTGAAGTCCATGAATGCTTGGAATAATAGTCCAAATAATACACACTAGAAATATTTTTTGCTTTATAAATTATAGCAGAAATATAGTGAGTAATTTGGCACCCACAGTCATTTTACAGTTATTTTTGAAACAAAATTATTAAAACAAACCTGTCAGTTAGAATTGAATTATTAAAATCTAATAATCAAATTTCATGTTCATCTAAAATTAATTTTTTCCACATAAATCATAAGTTTCCATCAAAGTGTAGATTTTCTATAATATGTCTCATGTCAGAAGCAAATTACCTAATAATCAAATTTCATGTTTATCTAAGATTAATTTTTTCCACATAAATCATAAGTTTCCATCAAAGTGTAGATATTCTATGTCTCAGATCAGAATCAAATTACCTAATGGAAGGTACTGCTTGAATCCCAGCTTGGCACATCAGTAAATGTAATATTGGGAATCTTTTTTCAAAAATGCGTTAAACAGTAAATGGTAGTGACTAACAAACCAAATTGTACATAGTTACCTAATGGCCCAAAAGATCCTTAAATAGGAGTACTGTTCAGCTATGTTTAAAGAATATCAGAAAGTAGTTTCAATTATTATATGTTACACTGCTGCTGTTGCTAAGTCGCTTCAGTCGTGTCCGACTCTGTGCAACCCCAGAGATGGCAGCCCACCAGGCTCCCCGTCCCTGGGATTCTCCAGGCAAGAACACTGGAGTGGGTTGCCATTTCCTTCTCCAATGCATGAAACTGAAATGTGAAAGGGAAGTCGCTCTGTCATGTCCGACTCTGTGCAACCCTAGAGACGGCAGCCTCCCAGGCTCCTCCGTACACGGGATGTTCCAGGCAAGAGTACTGGAGTGGGGTGCTATTGCCTTCCCCAATGCGTCACACAGGTAGTACTAATTCTAAGTGAGTTTAATCTTATAATTGATACAGTAAACAGCTGTCAAAAAGAAAAAAAAGGCTCAGAATTTGGCGGAATTTTCAGACTGGAGTTTACTACGTTAAAGATTCCCAACTGGCAAAACATTAATGCCCAGCTTATGTTAGAGACTACAAAGAGAGGAGAGATTAACTTCGAGGTTGTTAACAGCATGTGCCCTGGGGATTACATGACACTAAGAGAAGTTTGAGGAGTGACAATGGTGGGCAATAGAGAAAGATCATCAATAGTGATGGGAGGGAGTTCTCTAGCAGTCCAGTAGTTAGGACATAGCACTTTCACTCCTGAGGGTCCAAGTTCAATCCCTGGTGGGGGAACTAAGATTCCACAAGGTACACAGTGTGGCCAAATTATATATATATAGTGATGGGAGCACTGCAAAGGAAAAAAAATAATTGCTTAGTATGTTACTGAACCAGAAGCACTCCAACTCTTTCACTAAATCTTTTTAACTCAAAATTTTTTTCCCCTTACTGAGAAAACATTTTTGATTTTAAATAGAAATCAAAGGAGTAACAAAATTCAATTTTAAGGAATTTTCTTTAAAATATTATCCCTCTTGTTGCAACATGTTGTTAAATAAAAAGCTAGGTGCTACAGAAAGTATGGAGATAAAACTCATGATACATTGATATTATAAATTGTTAAATTAGTAAAATGAAGATTCAGTCATCATTATTCAAGAATCATGAGCAATTAGTTTTTGTGCCAGTTCCAAGATATTTATTTACTTATTTTTATGGCTGCCCTGCACAGTATGTGGTATTAGTTTTCAATCAGGGATTGAACCCATAGCCCCTGCATTGGAAGTGTGAAGTCTTAACCACTGGACCACTATATAAGTCCCAGTTCCCAGATAATTTAAGCCAAAGAAATTGATTTTTTTCCCTTATGTCAAGAACAGAAGCATAATTCTTATAATTATAGCATTTCTGGTTATTTAGATGGATACTGCTTTACTGAGTTCTTGAAAAATTTTAAGAACAGAGTAAGAAATTTTTGAGGAAAAACTTTAAGAGTTTTGAAAATGTTTCTTTTTTCTCAGCTACCAATGATTTTGAAAATAGCATGTGAAACACTTTACTTGCAGAAAATGTATTTTTATTTATGGCTCTTCCTCCCAAATTATGTTTCTAATAAAGCTACTTAAGGCTAAACAGTTTTGTATTGTACTAAGCTAAAGCTGAAACTCCAATACTTTGCCCACCTCATGCAACGAGCTGACTCACTGGAAAAGTCTGATGCTGGGAGGGATTGGGGGTGGGAGGAGACGGGGACGACAGAGAATGAGATGGCTGGATGGCATCATCGACTCGATGGACATGAGTTTGAGTGAACTCCGGGAGTTGGTGATGGACAGGGAGGCCTGGCTGTGCTGTGATTCACGGGGTCGCAAAGAGTCGGACATGACTGAGCAACTGAACTGAACTGAACTGAAGCAAAGATTCTGAAATCACCTAGTGAATATCAACACTGTCAAACACCAGGACAATTTCCAATCTATTATATTATACAAGTAAAGTTTCAATCTATTACATATACAAGTATATATTACACAAGTAATCTATTATATAAGAATTGTCTAGAAGAAGACAATTCTAGGATGTATATAGGAAAAGTCTAGGAAATTCCAGGATTTAGCCTAATTGCACTGGTCACTGTAACTTCAAACTTCCAACAAACAGGCACAAAGATTCCATTGGAATCCTCTCAGTCTCAGGAAGAATAAAGGGTTACCTTTCCCTGTAAATCAAGTTTCCAGAATAAAATATCCTCATTCACAGTCACCCAAAGATTATAAGGGGCTCTTAACAGAAGCATAATTGTCCTGTAATTGTAAATCTTTTTGCATGATAATTATAACAATATAGGATATATAAGGATTCTACTTGGAGACCTGAGTAGCAATAATTATAAACCCATTATTGATGGAAGAACAGTTAAGGAAATATCTTGCTTATTGAGAAAGAAGGTTGAGAAGACAGTAGAATGGCGGTTGCCAGGAGATGGGGATGGTAGGATGAGGAATGTTTAATGGGTACAGAATTTCAGTTTTGGAAGATGAAAAAGTTTCAGAGATTGGTTGTATGACAAGCTGAATATGTTTAAACAATGAACTATATACTTAGAAGTGGTTACGGTAGTACATTTCTTATGTACTCTTTTAAACACACATAAACACAAGTTGAGCAAGATCAGAAGTGAGAAATTCAGATTGATTAAGGATATGTTTTTCTCCTAATAAATTGTAAGTTATAGCTGAAAAAAATAAGGCTGAGGAAAGTTATTCAAGACTTGGTCAACTTGTGAGAAGACAAATTACCTATGGATTTGATTTGGGCTGGAAAGACTCAGAATATCTTGGTTGTCAAATCTGGGGAGAATGTAACCAGTAGGTACACTTCAAGTAGTTTGAACCTGAATTTCAGAGGAGGGGGAACTGACATTCCCAGTGATCACTGCCCAGAAAGCTAGCCAATGAATACTGAAGTGGGTAGCCATTCCCTTCTCCAGGGGATCTTCCCGACCCAGGGACTGAACCCGGGAAATCCAGGTCTCCTGCACTGCAGGCAGACTCGTTACCATCTGAGCCAGCAGAGTGAGTGAGTGAGAGTGAAGGCGCTCAGTCGTGTCCGACTCTGTGCGACCCCGTGGACTGTAGAGCACCAGGCTCCTCCGTCCATGGGAGTTCCCAGGCAAGAGTACTGGAGTGGGTTGCCATTTCCTTCTCCAGAGGATCTTCCTGACCCAGGGATCGAACCCGGGTCTCCCACATTGTAGGCAGACGCTTTACTGTCTGAGCCACCAGGGAAATCCTGGGAAGCCCCTAATATGACAGCACAAAATCTTAAATACTTGGATTTGTGTATTAAGCCTCTCTTAGAGAGCTACAGATATTACCTGTTAATAACATAACCAAAGAATCATCTTCCATCGTGTTATGGCTGACAGTATTAAAATTTAAGCAATTCCAGCTACAGAAATGATATGGAAGAAAGACTGTAAGTCTAAGACAAAGAATGGCCTCCAGACCATCTGTACCATAATGAAAAAAGCCAATATCAAACTCCACTCTGGACCAACAAAATCAGAAACTCTAGGGATGGGGACGAGAACCTGCATTTTAAATTGTTATGTATGCTAATATTGGAGAATGTCTAGGCTGAATTTTTTTTTTTTTTGGCTTCAATGCATAGTACGTGGGATCTTAGTTCACCAACCAGGAAGCAAACCTACATCCCCCGCATTGGAAGGTAGATTCTCAACCACTGGACCACCAGGGAGGTTCTGGGCTGATTTAAAGGGAGAAAATGTCATTTTAATGGAAGTTAGAACTCATTAAAGGCAAATATAAAGTTTAATGCCAAAGGATATTCTTGATGACATCATCATGACCATGGTCCTTTGAGTTCTTCAGAGGCACAGAAGAGATTCTTTGCTTTGTTAAAGGAGGGACCATTAGATTAACAAAAAATTCTCTTGAAGCATTAGAAGAGACACATTCCTAGGTGAGTCACATGACAGCTTTCTGTTCCAAGGGCCAGTTGTCCAGCTAAGTTTGAAATTTTCAGAACTACAATGAGAACTTTATAGCTCTAAAGCAGAGGTGACTTTAGCCAAATAGCAAATATTTGGCATGAATGTTGTTCTTCTCTCTTTCCCCCTAGATGCAAATTTCAAATTCTCAATACAGCACTTTAGGGCAGCCAACCAATTGTAGTAACAACCAAGATGAAGCCAATTTGTCCTTATTCTCCAAGGCACGGAAGGGGATGCAGAAAGAACTGGTCTCTCTTTATAATTTTATATATATACACACACACAATAATCTTGTAGAGCAAAATTTAGTTAGCTAAGTAGTTAGAAATATATAATACATATAAAGTTTATAGACTTTGGCATAATATATTTCAATGTATTCAGGTCTCTCTCTTAAAGGTATTAGTACTTTTCCTTTTGAAATTTGGATGTGTTACAGTATCACAGAAAGCACAAATGGCTTAAGAAGTGACCAGAAAAAAAAAGTGGACTCTCCAAGTGAGAACTGAGTTTCATATTGGTTTACACTAGATCCCTGAATTTAGATATTATTGCCACTAATATCCTTCAGCCTTTTGTAAAGCCTTGAAATTCTCCAGGAGAGAATCACACATATTATTTGCAACAATAATCAACTTTCTCGGAAGCCTAATCTCTAATACAGACTATCTGAGCTGAAATTAGCAAACTTCACGGCTTCTTTCCTTCTTAAATTAGTAGTGGAAAAAAAAAAAAAGAAGTGAAAATATTATTTTATTGCTTCAACCTTTAAACAGAATTTAATCTGGATTTCTATAAAGAAAACCTTTATTTGATAATATCCAATAATTTGGTTTTCCAATTTACCATACTGTCATGGCTTTCCAAATAAGCCTGTATGAGTACTTTCAACAAAGCAAAAATAAATACTAAATTTATTCCTTAAAAAAAAATCCTTTCTGAAAAGAATGATTAAAAATAAAAAATTTCTTATGAAAATTAAAGTTGGATTTCATTTTGAATGGCAAATTTCATGAAACCTGTCTTAACTATTTTAGTAGTAAAGCTCATGAAAATTTGAAAACTGGTTCTTGTTTTGCAATAACAAGTGGTGGGAGGAAGTGACAAAGTTCCTCTTTTTTCAGAATAATATTCGAAAAATTGAAATCACACTTCTTTATCCTACCTGTTAAATTAAGAGGCCCTGACTACAAAAGTTCTAACCATTATTTCTAAGAAATTCACTCTAAGTAGAAAAGAGTTATCAAAGTTATAACAGTCCAGTTATTTTTCTGATTTATTAATTACCTTTATGCATCAGGTGTGAAGGGATCTTCTCCACCCAGGGATCAAACCCAGGTCTCCTGCACTGCAGGCAGATTCTTTACCAGCTGAACCACTAGGGAAGCCCATCTCTGCTAGATCAGCAGTTAATCTGTTTCATAATTAGGAATTCGCTCATTGTGAATTCACTCATTCACTCATTGTGAATTCACTCATTCACTCACTAATCACTGAAGCTGGAAAGAGAAGTTATGAACTTGTAGAACCACCAACTGTATACATATGAATTTAGTACTTCTGATGGGATGTGATCCACTAAAATGACAGCTGCTAAGAGTTTAAATATAGTATATTTATTAATTATATTTATATATAAAATAGCTTTTATTAATTTTGATCAACACGCTAATTACAGAATGTCCTCAAGCTGGCAAACATAAGATGAATTATTCTTAAGTATGTTAGTTATATTTCTAAATAATATTCCCAGTGAGTATTTAGGTGAAGTATCTCTAAATTTAAATCAGTGGGTCCAATTGTTAATCTGAAAAAGTACGTAAGTACACTACAGTGTGTGTATATATATATATACATATATATATATATATTTCCTCTATCCTCTGCATATAGATAGGACTCAGGAAGATGGTGAAAATATTAGTCTTTCAAAGAAATTATACTGTATCTCTTACCACTTATGTATCTTGAAAGCTAAGCAGCATTTTAAGTTTTAACATTTATTATCTGCTTACCTATCCTATTTTAGTAATTATGAACCTTTGAAGCACATGGAGTATATCACAAAATGTAAATTTAAGGTACCAACTAATTCCAAGTTTCCTTCAAGTCCTAATACTTAGTATTCACTAAAACTTGTATTAACAATTATTGAGTATAGAAATTATTCACTTTCCTTTTGTAAGACTTGTCTACCAGTTATTAATAAATAAAAAATATGTTACAGTCTCCATAAACCTGAAAGCTAAGCTTTTCATATAAGGATTCATAATGGTTAATTTCAATCAGAATTATCTCAAGATAGCTGTCAAAAAATCAGAGGGAACTAATGAGTTCTTAAATGTAATGAAAGAGTAAAAAGGGAAAAAAATAATTCTTTACCTAACCTCTAGTCATTTTATTCAAAAAGGTTAAAATGTGAAAGTGAATGGCATAAAGCAGAAAGTAGGATGGCAGAAGAAGTTGCAGAAAACCATTTTTTTGTCAACTTTGAGATTTGTAAACTTCTCAAAGCAGAAGGAATAATACTGGATCTCTTGCCCAGCAAGATGCTACAGTTGTCTTGACCCAAGTTTCTGCTTCAGCATCTTGTGTAGCTAAGGTAGAATCATATCAACCTAGAGTACTGGTTCTTAAAGTGTGGTCCCCAGATCGGCCGCATGGGGTCACCTGCTAACATATGAGAAACACAAATTCTTGGTCCTCTCTTCACTCCCCATACCTAAGGAACAGAAACTCCGGGGGTAAGGGCCACTAAACTGGTTTAACAAACCCTCTAGGTGATTCTAATTCCCATAAAGTTTGAAAACCACTGGATCTGTAAACAGGGCAGACATCACAGTTTATCCTTTTGGAATTCAGAAGAAAAAGAGGAAACTTGGTAATTAAAATATGAGAATGAATGGAACAATGCAGAAAGAGTAGGATGGTAGAAAAAGTTGCCAAAAAGAAAAAAAAAAAAAGGCCCAATGAAACTCCAATTTGCTAAGACCTGTTTGACACAACTAGTTGACTGTGGATCATGAAAATCAAATTGTAGCCCCACAGTTGCCAACAAAGGTCTGTGTATTCAAGGCTGTGGTTTTTCTAGTGGTCATGTATGGATGTGAGAGCTGGACTATAAAGTTGAGCACCGAATTGATGTTTTTGAACTGTGGTGTTGGAGAAGACTCTTGAGAGTCCCTTGGAATGCAAGGAGATCCAACCAGTCCATCCTAAAGGAAATCAGTCCTGGGTGTTCATTGGAAGGACTGATGCTAAAGCTGAAACTCCAATACTTTGGCCACCTGATGCGAAGAGCTGACTCATTGGAAAAGACCCTGATGCTGGGAAAGATTGAGGGCAGGAGGAGAAGGGGACGACAGAGGATGAGATGGCTGGATGGCATCACCGACTCAATGGACATGGGTTTGGGTGGACTCCGGGAGACAGGGATGCCTGTCTTGGGTGATGCACAGGGAGGCCTGGCATGCTGCGGTTCATGGGGTTGCAAAGAGTCAGACACGACTGGGCGACTGAACTTAACTGAACTGACCCACAGTGAATAGTAATTTGTTTCCTCTGTGCCCTTTGGGTAGAATTGGGGTGATCATCTACATTTTCATCATCTGATCCATTTAAAAAATTATTCGCATTTATTTGAAACAGTTGGTCAGGATGAGAGGTTCAATCTATAATCTACACCAAAAATCAAGTAAGTTGGATTAGCCTCATACTTTAACCAGCTAGATAAATGTTCACATAAGTGTCTTTTGGTGGTACCAGCCCCAGGCGTAGGGAATAGTTTTGGATTAAAAATAATTTCCAGTAATCAGAGGCAGATTTATTGACAGTGGTGGCTGGGGTAGATTGTGCTTTATTATTTGGGGGTTAAATCTCAGAGTAAGTCTTAAATGCAGTCTGGCCTAACTGAGCACACTCTTCGGCTTTGTGTCAATAAGGATCAAATATATTCTGAACCAGTTTCTAAGCCTCTGGAAAATTATATGAAAATGAGGATAACAGCAGAAGGTTAGGAAGCAACAGTTAGAGCTGGACATGGAACAACAGACTGGTTCCAAATAGGAAAAGGAGTACGTCAAGGCTGTATATTGTCACCCTGCTTATTTAACTTATATACAGAGTATATCATGAGAAACGCTGGGCTGGAGGAAGCACAAGCTGGAATCAAGATTGCCGGGAGAAATATCAATAACCTCAGATATGCAGATAACACCACCCTTATGGCAGAAAGTGAAGAGAACTAAAGAGCCTCTTGATGAAAGTGAAAGAGGAGAGTGAAAAAGTTGGCTTGAAGCTCAACATTCAGAAAAGTAAGATCATGGCATCTGGTCTCCTCACTTCATGGCAGATAGATGGGAAAACAGTGGCTGACTATTTTTCTGGGCTCCAAAATCACTGAAGATGGTGATTGCAGCCATGAAATTAAAAGACGCTTACTCCTTGGAAGGAAAGTTATGACCAACCTAGACAGCATATTAAAAAGCAGAGACATAACTTTGCCAACAAAGGTCCGTCTAGTCAAGGCTATGGTTTTTCCAGTGGTTATGTATGGATGTGAGAGTTGGACTGTGAAGAAAGCTGAGCGCCAAAGAATTGATGCTTTTGAACTGTGGTGCTGGAGAAGACTCTTGAGAGTCCCTTGGACTGCAAGGAGATCCAACCAGTCCATTCTAAAGGAGATCAGTCCTGGGTGTTCATTGGAAGGACTGATGCTAAAGCTGAAACTCCAATACTTTGGCCACCTGATGTGAAGAGCTGACTCACTGGAAAAGACCCTGATACTGGGAAAGATTGAGGGCAGGAGGAGAAGGGACGACAGAGGATGAGATGGTTGTATGGCATCATTGACTCGATGGACATGGGTTTGGGTGAACTCTGGGAGTTGGTGATGGACAGGGAGGCCTGGCGTGCTGCGATTCATGGGGTTGCAAAGAGTCAGACACAACTGAGCGGCTGAACTGAACAGTAGAAGATGTCTAGCAAAGCCTAGAGCATGGAAGACAATAGTTATTAGTACTTCCTAGAGCATGGAAGTAGTAGTTATTAGTACTGATAAATCTTATTTGACTCTCTTTTTTGTTAACACATTCTGTTTGAAAATGGTCATGGTGCAATTTTCCTAGAGGCTAAATTCATTTCTGAAATTACCTGTCAATCATGCTAGTCAAAATATTTTCTGAAGACCTGCTGGGTACTGAAAAGTGGGAGTATCTGACCCTTCAGGATGTATCACCCCAAGTAAAATGTTTTCTCTTCATCTTAAACTGTTACACAGAAGTTCTAATCAGAGTGTTGAAATTAGTTAAGTGAAGCAGCAGTCCTTCTTTTTTAGAGCCTAAAGGTAAGTTCATAGTGTCATTTATAAATTTTCAAAATGAGTTTTAGCCTTTCTTTGTGGTGTTTCAATAGTCATTGGAACAAACAAATAGGATAGAGAGGGGCCACGGTGGTAGTGGGAGAAAATGATTTCTTAACCACTTTCAAGGACATCAACACTGGATATTCATTGGAAGGACTAATGTTGAAGCCGAAGCTCCAATACTTTGGTCACCTGATGTGAAGAGCCGACTCATTGGAAAAGACTCTGTTGCTGGGAAAGATGGAGGGCAGGAGGAGAAGGGAGCGACAGAGGATGAGATGGTTGGATGGCAACAATGACTCCATACACATGAGTTTGAACAAACTCTGGGAGATGGTGAAGGACAGGGAAGCCTGGCATGATGCAGGCCATGGGGTTGTAAACAGTCAAACATGAGTTAGCGATTGAACAACCACAACCACTTTCAATAGGGTAAAATGTACAGAAGGGATGGGAAAAATAAGGAAGGTTATTTATAAGTGACAGAACTTAAAATTCTATTTTTATGCCTGATGATAATATGGTTTACCCTTATGGGGGAATTTACTAAACAGCGATCGATGTGTGTATGTGTGCTCAGTTGCTTAATTGTGTCTGATGCAAAAGTGTCTGACTCTTTGCAACCCTGTGGACTGACTGTAGCCTACCAGGCTTCTCTGTCCGTGGGATTTTCCAGGCCAGAATACTGGAGTGGGGTGCCATTTCCTCCTCCAGGGGGCCAGGGGATCTTCCCGACTCAGGAAGAGTCCCAGCGAGTCTAGAACCTAAATCTCTTGCGTCTCTTGCATTGGCAGGCAGATTCTTTGCCACTGAGCCACTTGGTAAGCCCTTTATGCATCCTACCCAATAGATAAAACCCCATAATAAATACAACTGAAACTTCACACTATTCTACCTATTTAAATTCTAGACTGACAATCATTGGTATAAATCACACTGCTAGTTTAAAGGACCTAGAAACAAAATACAGCTGTTTCTGAAGTAAATTAGCAAATGATAAGAAAAGTTCTGCACGTTTTGTACAAAAGTTTTGTACGTACAAGGTGTCTTGTATGTATCCATATCTTTATTCCTAAGTCACTAGCTCAAGATTTTGTTGTTTCATTTGCTGGATAATTCTGTCACTTAGGTGTGTTCTTTTGGTAAACCTGCTTGGACGGTTTGAAATGGGAAACAGAAAAATTTCTACAAAATGGCCAGGGTGAAGAACTGCCAAACTATTCTTTTTCATCTGAGTTAGATTTCAAACTACACTGAAGACGCAGCAATCATGAATCTAAAATGGATCTGCTATTTTGAGGAGGAGAGAAAAAAAACTTCTACAACAGCCAATTCACTCTACAGAATCTGTTGATCAGATTACTAGCATGAACCACCACCAGCTAAAGGCTTTCATTAAATGCTTCTGCAATGGAATTTAATGTGCACAGGTATTTTTGAAATTGACAGATCACATATGTGTATATGCAGTTCAAAATACACTTTCCTTGCTCTAAAATGCTGTCTTTGATAAAGAAATAGGCCTTCAAAAGACGGATTTAGAGAGAAAGGTGTCACTTTTTGTGACTGCTGTTGTTTAGTCTCAAAGTCATGCCTGACTCTTTGCAATCCCATGGACTCTAGCCCTCTAGGTTCATCTGCCCATGAGATTTTTCCATGCAAGAGTACTGGAGTGGGTTGCCCTTTTCTTCTCCAGGGGATCTTCCCAAGCCAGGGATCGAACCCATATCTCCTGCTTTGGCAGGTGGATTCTTTAAAGCTGAGCCACCTGGGAGGCCAGTCACTCTTCTTAACTCCCCTCTATTGGCAGCTTCCCTGGTGGCTCAGACGTTAAAGCGTCTGCCTGCAGTGCAGGAGAGCTGGGTTCTATCTCTGGGTTGGGTAGACCCCCTGGAGAAGGAAATGGCAATCCACTCCAGTACTCTTGCCTGGAAAATTCCACGGACTGAGGAGCCTGGTGGGCTACAGTCCATGGGGTCACAAAGAGTCGGGCACGACTGAGCGGCTTCACTTCACTTTTTATTGGCAATGATGGTAGCAGTGCACAGTGAAGGACTGCGTCTAAGTCACTTCAGTCGTGTCTGACTCTGTGCAACCCCATAGACGGCAGCCCACCAGGCTCCCCCATCCCTGGGATTCTCCAGGCAAGAACACCGGAGTGGGTTGCCATTTCCTTCTCCAGTGCATGAAAGTGAAAAGTGAAAGTGAAGTCGCTCAGTCGTGTCCGACTCTTAGCGACCCCATGGACAGCAGCCTACCAGGCTCCTCTGTCCATGGGATTTCCCAGGCAAGAGTACTGGAGTGGGGTGGTGGAGGACTGGGATGCCTAAATAAAAGCCTGAGACAAAAACCCGTGTGATGCTTCTTGTCTCTCCAATCACCAACCTCTGCAGTTTCTCCAGGCTAAAAACAAAAGTAGAACCAACTTATGTTTTATCTTGGCACACCCTAGTAGTTACAGTCCTCTAACAGCAGAACAATACTGTTTGAAGTTCAGCCTTCTTGATCTTCTCTGGTAAATGTCATGACTTGTAAGATAGGACATTCAATAGGACCAAGGAGCCTGGGGTCAAAGGAAGTATCTGATTGTCAGGGACCAATGTGATGACAGTTGCAGTATATTATTTAGCAATATAACTTATGGTTAATTCTGGAACAATGGCATTTCAGAAACTGATGTTAACTTTAATAATTCTTAATATAAAAAAAATGACTACAGTATGTATAGACCTAGTGAGACAACTTTCCAAAAAGCAGACCTTGAATAGACAACAAAAATATTTGTTAAAAAATTTAAAGCCTAGGAGAGCTATGGAGTAAGTATACAACAATTTGGTTCTAAAGAAGACTGCTGCTGCTGCTAAGTCGCTTCAGTCGTGTCCGACTCTGTGCGACCCCATAGACGCCAGCCCACCAGGCTCCCCCCGTCCCTAGGATTCTCCAGGCAAGAACACTGGAATGGGTTGCCATTTCCTTCTCCAATGCATGCAAGTGAAAAGAGAAAGTGAAGTCGCTCAGTATGACCCCATGGACTGCAGCCTACCAGGCTCCTCCATCCATGGGATTTTCCAGGCAAGAGTATTGGAGTGGGGTGCCTAGAAACAATATTTTCTCCTGTGTGGTTACAGGGGTACACACAGTCTACCACTGACACTTCTGCTGGTCTTTCGGGCGTCCTCTCAGGCTGTTACATTATTAATATAAAGAGAGCATCTCTTAGACTTTCCAGTTCAGGTATTATACATCTGTTTTTTCTTTCATTCTCCCTCAATACAGAATTTTAAAAAGTTTAGAGCAGGAGGGAACCCTAGCTTCTAGGACAAAATTGTTCATGTTTCATGTAAAGAAACAATCGAACCAAACTTAAATGATTTGCTCAGGGTCAGGCCATACACTGGCAGAATTAGGTCTTATTCTTTCTCAAAGGTTTATTTGAGAAAGAATAAACCTTTATTTATAAACCTTTCAAAGGTTAAATAAACAGATTTCATTTGAGAAAGACTTATTTATCTCAGTTCTATTAGACTGATTTCTTTTGTTACAGTCAAGCAAAATAATCAGCCACCACCTTTCTCTTCTCTATTTCTTCTTTTATATTTGTGACCTCTAGACAACAATTTCACTAAACCCACAACAAACCATAAATAAAATCCTGAATTATCCTACACAATTATTTGTTCTAAAAAAACCAAAATACTGAAATATTTCAAAATATAGGCGTCTCAGATTAAGACATTCTGCCTCTACCCAGATCAACTAATCAGATTTATACTGCTATCTTGATAAAGATTTATCAAAAGATCTTCCCAACCCAGGGATCAAACCTGGGTCTCCTGCATTGCAGGCAGATTCTTTATAATCTAAGCCACCACGTAATCCTTTGATAAAGACTAAAACCAACAAAAGCATTTTCCCCACAATCTTACAGTTTGAGTGACTTTAAAATTTTTAAATACTGTAAACTCTTTTCTTAGGGATTACTTTCCTTTTTCTTTACTCCTCATATTTCCTGGGAACAATGAACAGTTTCAGTAGAATAATATGGAAACTAAGTATAAAGAGGTAAAATTCAAAGTACAGACAACAGCTATTTAATCTTAGAAAAAAGTCAACAACACTCAAGAAGAAATCATATATCTCATTTAAAAGAGTATTCTCTCCATATTCACATTACAAACTACTTTCACTATAGCAGCACTAATTCGTTTCCAGTAAGATTTTATTTACTAGATGTTATTGGCCTCAATAAGGCTAAGCAATTTCTCACAAGGGATATTGCAAAGAAGGTAAAGTTTGGAAAAAAATTTACCAGAAAGCATCAACATGGGAAACTCTTTAATGAAGGATGTGTGTTAGTTGCTCAGTCGTGCCCGACTCTTTGCGACCCCATGGACTGCAGCCCACCAGGCTCCTCTGTCCATGAGATTTTCCAGGCAAGGATACTGGAGTGGGTTGCCATTTCCTTCTCCAGGGAATCTTCCCAACCCAGGGATCGAAGCCGGGTCTCCTGCACTGCAGGCAGATTCTTTACTGACTGAGCTACAAGGATGGAAAATTATTAATATTTTTAGCCTAAATGTGAACAAAACTCTTTCCAAAGGTGAATTAACCTTCCTTTTGATCCCTCTCTTTAAAAAAGGAACAATACCTACACACCATTTTAAGCTTAAACAAGTAAATACCTGGAAATCTTAATCAATGTTATAGACTCTGCAAAGGATAGTGAGTTACTCACTGAAATGAAAGAAGCAAACTTTTAAGCTTTAAAAATATGTTTAAGACAATCTCGCTTTCTAACACCTTTCTCATGTTACAAACAGAAAATCATGCACTTATGATTATTCTAAAGATGAATTAAAGTGCTTTTTTAAGTCTTTAAACATTTTCATAAAGTTTACATACACTAATCCATAAAAAAATTCTTTCTCAACCCATATACTCTTTAAGATATTTCTAATAGTATTGGAGTTTTTACTTTGGTTGCTTTAATTCATAACTAGATAGGATCCTTCATGGTTCAAGTATGGGACGTTAATCTTTCAGATCATAATCTTTTCCTGTTGGCTATTAGAAAAGTGACCTTAAAATGCCTCCTTGATGTGAATAAAAAGAGAATTACGACTTTCTGTGAGGAGGGGTTGGGGAACTATTAAAGCAATTTTGTTTATATTTTCAGGAATAGTAATTATGCTGCTACATTTTTAAACAATTGTATGTGCTATTTTATATTCTTCTGGCAGAGAATAGAAATGGTTTAGTTGTATTTAACCACATAGCCCTAAGGTATTTAATCTTTTCCCAAATCATCATAGTACCTTTTGGTCTCAAGGAAATCTGATAGATTCTGGGTCCCTCAAAGGGACCCAATGCTTTAAATAATCAGAACTAGCATTTTCTGTTTTTTGTTTAGTCTTGGATTTGACTAAGTGCTAACTGAATGATTCATTAATAACTATACTTTTCTTATCATATATATAAACGCTCATGTTAATAAATCAACAATCTTCAACAGGGTCGTAACTTTTTGTGGTCGTTCTAGAACTGATTTTCTCTAATAATGGCAAGGTCTTTGGATAAAAATAATAGTAACAGAATTACTAATAACTGATTAAAAGTGATAATTTATTAAAGCTCTTAAATATGGGTATTTTTTGTGAGGACACAGTTAATTTAAAATAATCTTTGGGTAAACAATTTCACTTCCTGAACTGTACTGAATCAAGAAAAAGAACACCACTTTTTTGAGGGGCAGAAGGGGGAGAGATATGAGCACAAAGTAGTTTGGAATAAGGAAGGAGAACTGAATATTTATACATTTAAACATTGGTATGTACATATACTTGCACTTTGAGTAAATTCCAATGGGAGTCATTCGAAATTTCCTTGGGGTTCCCTTGGTGTCATAAATAGCTCAAATTAAATGCTATGGTAACTAGATCAAACATGGCATCTAAAGAAGGGGAAAAATACACTTATAATGATAGATCTAATATTGATACTACTTGGTACAAGAGAGTGTCTATATGTTTTTAATTGTATGTTTTAAAAGAATATGTGTGTATATACATATGTGTATATGAAGAGTAACTCTAGAAGGATACACAAGAAATTGGTAACACTAGTTGCTACCTTTCAGTGTCTATCAATCTGGAGCATCTAAATTTTGTACTATATGCAGGTTTTCCCTATTCAAAAATTTTGATTAAATAAATTTAAATTACTTAAAAAAACATGTCAAATTAAGGAGAAAAGATTAATTTTTGACATTACCCAAGAAAATACACTAATACATAAACTGTTTTTCTACATAAATTTGAGTATGACAGAGTAACTGTGATCTAAAAACTCAATTTTCACAAGACATTAAATTGGGAAAAACACATTTCCCTGTACCTCATTTCTACAGCATTGTGGACTATAGATTGTCTTAACAGCATGCGAACATCTCTCCCCTCTTCCTCTGATGGGCTAGCCACGAGCCATCATTTCTCTATGAAATTCAAGGAATCTTGAAGGAAACTCCAGAAAGACTTTAGAATCTGTATTTGGCAGGGATGAATATTACACCTGTATTATTCTGTTGGCATAGAGTCAATTTTAAATTCTCTTTGTGGTTTACTTTAGATTTTTATCCTGCCAGAGATGTTTGGTGTTTTGGTAAAAGACAGACTTCAAACTACGTGGTGACTAAGCAAAGTTCTTACATAAAGCTTGGGATAAGATTTTATAAATAGTTCCAGTGAAAGACACTTGGAAATAAGCAGGAAAAAAGAAACTCATACTAATGAAAAAAATATTTTCAGTACACAACTTCAAGTTTCCAATCAAGTCCTATTTAAATATTAAAATAAACATAAAATCTAAAGGAGTAATAGTACATATATCAACTTTCCATGGCAGCTGCTTATTAAAACTGAACGTCTGAGGGTATATTCCAATTTCATCTTCTTCAGATTGTGCAGCTCAGATAAATGTTTATTTTACTGAAAATATTTGCAAAATTACAATATAAATACATGAGTATATTAAGATAGGATCACTCTATATAATGTATTCTTATCCACATATATAAAATGAATGCAGTAAATATAGTATACTCTTGATGAATCGTTAGTACACAGTGTTTCTTAGTAAAGTACATACAACCTATTATTAAGCAACAATGATCTACTTTTCAAATGTACATCTTAGGAAGTTTTCAGGATGGAAGGATACACTAAATCCCCTAATACCCTTTTCGGTTGGTGAAAGTTAGTTCTTCTGCAAATTTTGAAATAATGTCATATTTATTTTAGCAATTGTTCTTAGTTTCTTTGCATTTCCTTAATTTGAACTTTATGTCTCTAGTCTGGTTGTTTTCTTAATGATGCCATATCAGCCAATCATACTTTGAATTCTAATACAGTACCAGGTACTGTCTTTTCATTAGTAAGTGAAACATGCATCAAAAATGAAACAGAATCATTAAAAGCTTTTTTTTTTTTTTTCCACAAATTCCCAAAATTCATTTTCAGGGTATTATGGGGAGTCTCAATTAGATATAATCTCAACTGTCTAATACTAGTCTGGGCTAGAAAGTTTTATTAATTGATTCTAGTCCTTAAGAATACAGATATGAACTCTAAAATTCTTTGTTAGGTGTCTTGGGATTTACTTCAGAGGCATCTTCTACCCTTCTCCATAATACTGGTTGAATGGAAACTTGTTACTACAGCAGTTCCAACACAAACATATGCATGCAAGAGCTCACCCTACAGATTCTAAACTACACAGTTATTGAAACACGTCCCACCAGTCAAGTGGCATATATGTACATCTTTTATATACAAAAGGTAAAGTGCATTATTAAATTAGTGAACTGACAGATTGTCTGCCTGGACCATATAGCTTTCAAATAGACAAATGTGAAATTCCCCCATTAGAACCCATTATTTCAAGAGGTTCCAACTAGCTTTTCCACCCTGTCATTTATTTTTTGGCCATGCTCTTTAGTGCAAATAAGCTTGTGTTTGACTCAAGTTTAAGGGACATGGCAGTTTGGGGCTTTAACAAGGAAAATTATAAAATGTGGCAGAAGTTGAATACTTTTATAATACATTGCATCTCTTGCATATAAGCAACAGATTAGTGCTGCTTTCAATTGGTAGGAGCACACTGCCAACAATGAAGAGGAACCCGTTTCCAGATTTCGTACTATCAGCTTATATGATTACAGTTTTGAGTCTGTACCACATTATGCTTGGATTATTATGTGCAAACATCATCAGTGTTTTAGAATTATATAGTGAAAGAGTAATTTTGGTTACTAACTTAAATGCTCACTTTTTGATTGCTAACATCCAGTTGCCTTAAGAGTTTTATATCTTCAAGGCAGGGATCCTAGTATTTTGAAGAATACCATGTACACTTGCAGCTCCATTTGTGATACAAATGACAGTAAATAAAATGTATATTGCACAGTTAAGAGTAGTAGCTTATTTTATAAGATACATGGCAATACATGTCCTAATACCAGAGTTTTGGACTGGATCTTACTGGATTATGGCTAATGAATGATTGGAAATTTTAAGTATCAAAAAATCATAGCATCATTTCCTTTCTCAGTGAACATTAACTTTGGAAAAATAAGAAACTAAAGAACTGGCAGAAGGCTTAATGATTTTAAAGTATATTCAACTGCCGGTATATATGCATCTATGCAATCTATAGCTTTGAGATAGTAAAAACTTTGAAGTATACATACCAAGTAGAAAATTTGGCTGCTTAATCCATTTTTAACTTAAATTGTTAATGAAAAATTAAACTAATAATATTTATATACAATGAGTTAAAGATATTTACGTCTGATATAGTAGTGTGTGTGTCCATATATATAACACACATATATACATATATGTGTATATATAGACACACACACTCAAATCTTACCAGACTAAAAACCAAAAAGGAAATCATTTAGACTTAACGGATATAAATATATTAGAAGAGAAGGTTTTAAGAGAGAGTACACAGTCACAGCAATAGTGATAGGAATGCTCAAATAGTGGAATATTCACAGCTCCAGTTTGCCAAAATCTGACAGGTTAATTATTATTCATAGGCACTATGATGGGCAGCAAAGCAATCAGTAGTATTGTAATTCAAGGGCACACCATTCCTTCCTAGACCCTAAAGCTACTTTTTATCAAGCCTACAATAGTTACTTTACAGTGAGGACTGTTTAAAGATCCTTGCTACTTTTTAAGTCTCAACACCCACCATGTGCTATTAACTCTAGTACTAACATCATCTTCTAACCTTCAGCTGTTCCACAGTGATCCAGATGGTCCACAATTATAATGAACTAGTGAGATTCCTTCACACTGTTTGAGGAAACCGGAAATACAATCCGTAAGCCAACACCAGCATATAAGTCTGGGTTACTGACTGCTTGTTTTTAAGGAACATGAATTAGTGAAATTCATTTTCTTAATTCATCTCATTTAGTGACCTTTTGGGGGACAACCTCTAGAGGGAAAACAACTGTTAAAATAATTGTGAATTACTTATAGCATATAAAAGAAGAGCTACATTCTGATCTCAATCCTGCAGTCAGCTCTCATCAATGAGAGCTATATTTAGGGGTTGAAATCAGTGTTTGGCTCCTAAACATGATTATATGGACTTATTGTGTGGGAGGTGAGTAAAGCCAAGAGAAAAGACAGCAATTTCATTCAGAATAAAATGCAGCTCAACAGATAAAATTTCAGTCAGTTAATACAGGGTGGGTTGGTACACATATACATTGTATCCACTTGTTTAAAAAACTGCTTAGGTGTTGGAAAATTGCAGTGGCACTTCATGAAAAGTAATTTTTCATACAAGTAAATGGGTGAATCTTCCTGTAAAGTAAACTTTTTAAAGTATCATAAAGAGCACCTTGGAAAATGCCTGAATTTTCTTTTCAAATATACTTATAATCAATCTTCAAATAATATTTTTTCAGGCTGAAATTTTATGTTTATTTTAAACGCTTTTTAGAAAAGAGAAAACTTTTCCTGGAATTAAACCACCTGTAAAAGTCAGGTTTATACTGGAAGTGTTGAAATGGTCTTAAGGGGCTAAAAGTGCTACTAAAATATATTATTATAGATGTATTTTTATATCAGATAACTGGTGCACCAACCCCTCTGAAATAGTGTTAAAGCAGCAGCAAAAAATATAACACCTTGAGTCTATGATATATTTTGGGAAGAACCTCTTACAACCTTCAAATTAGTATGAAACACTAAAATATCAAGATCTCCATAGCAAAGCCATAGGATGAAGCCTCCCATGCAACAGTGACATAAAAAGTAATTCCTGAAACTTTGGAAAGCCACTAATAATAATATATGGTACAATCATCAGAGGTGAAGATAGGATTGTAACTAGCTTAGAATAACCAATAAAAACTCTCATGGCGTTGATACAGCAACTATAAAGTGTAGGGTTACCACAAAATTTGAAATTATGGCATACTATAGCAACTAAGATTCGATTCTTTAATGGGACTGTTTAATATTCAGTTATCCACTGGACACTGAATGTATTTCAACTTGTCCTTTTATAAATAAATAAATATATTTAGAATAGAAGTCAATTTCTGTTTCTGTGGTAACTGTCCTACAGGTAATCCTAGCAGCTTTTAATGAAGTAGGTATGGAATACTTTTTTAGGGGAACTTATTAAGTAGAATTTCACACTTCCATATTAGGTATACGTATTTTTTTCAGGCTTAGATCATAGTGCAATGTAAATCTTAGCTAGAGTACTTAGAAGGTCAGAATGTCATACTTTGTGCTGATTTGCATACTTCAATAGTCTGGAGCAGTTGAAGCAGCTAAACTATTTAGCTTTGGGAAGGCAGGAGTTCCCATAAGAATTAGAGTGTTCTACAGGTAACATAACATGAGAATCAGACTGCTTGAAGTATAAACTATTAGAGGTATTACTGATAACAAAGGGCCCCAAAAGAGGAGAAATTTCTTCAAATGAGTATGGATCAGTTCTTTTAGCCAATCTATGATTTTAACTTTTGCCTGATGGAGTTCACTTTCATCTTAGTCGAGGCATGCTTGTTCTTCACCACTGGCCCTTCTGCCATCCATGCTCTTTTCTTTATGGCTGTTGCAAATTTTCCTCATCTCTTCTTCATACTTGATAAAATTCTCCCCAAACCTTGTCCAAGCTTTGAACGGAACGGTAATAGTATTACGGTAAGGTGGCCTCACCTCACTTACCTTCAGGAAAATTCCATATTTATTAGAGCCCACATCAAAGTAGAACCTTTTATTGTCCACTCTGAAAGAAGTCCCCTCGGGGAGTTCCACGGGGTCGTCGTCTCCACCTCTGCGTTCTTCGATGTCCCCTTCGCCATAGTCTTCGATGAGCTGAACCAAGGCGTCGCGGAACTCGATCATTCCTTGAGCTGGGAGGACAATGGTCTGCTCTAGGCCCAAAGTGTGGCCAAAGTAACCTATCATGCCAGTGCCCCGCATCATGGTCTGTCTAATCCTTAGGAAGCGACCCCGCTGGTTTTCCTTCAGGTCTAGATAGTATTTCCTGTTGTCCCTCTCGATGTAGTCTGTTTTGAGGACACTGTGAGGGTGCTCTTCGGACCCCACCGAGACCGGCGGGGAGGGCGCCGAGTGCTTCTGTCTCCTCCTGGAGCTCTGCTCTTTGCCGGGACCGTGCTCCTGCCGGTGGCCTTTCAGGCCCAGGTGGGCATAGTGCTCGATGAAGTCCCCTAGACAGTCCTTCAGCTCCGCTGCCACGGGCAGGGACAGGGTCAGCTTGCTCTTTCTGATATTGTCTTGCCGGCCTCTCCCGATCCAGACTTCGGCGATCTTGAGGAACCGGCCCCGCGAGCTCTGCTTCACGTCTAGGTAAAACCTCTTTTTCTGGATGTCCACTCGTTTGGAGGCCAGCTCCTGGATTTCGGCTGCGCCCCCAGCCTGATTAGGGGTGGCTGAAGCCGCGTAGTGGGGGTAGTGGGAGTGCTGGGCCTGGGGGTACAGTCTACTCTTGCTTAGGCCAGAGCCCCCTACATTCTTGCCGCCGCGGCCACGGCCGCCGCCGCCGCCGCCGCCGCCTCCCCTTCGCCTGGCTCTTTCCATCTTCAGCTGCAAGTGACAAACAGACACACGGGGTGGGGTGGGGGAGGGGGCGTTGAGAACAATCGCAGACGCCCCTCGGCCTGCGCTGCCCCAGCCTCTGCCCGGGGCCCCCGCATCGGGCCGCCGCAGCGCCGGGCTCCCCGCCTCTCCCGGACGGGCTGCGGCGGCCGGGCGAGCGGGCGGCCGGGCGGGCGGCGTCTCCCGGCCCCGCACTGGGCGCTCAGCATCCCTCCGCCGCCCCTGGCCTCCCGCTCCCGCTCTGCGCCGGGCCGCCCGCCTCGGGCTCGGCAGCCCCCGGGTCCCCCAGTCAGCGGACACTCACGTCAGCACTACCATCGCCGCCGCCGCCGGTGCCCTTCACGGCCGCCGCCGCCGCCGCCGCCAGTTCTCGGCCCCTCTGTGGCAGCCGCCGCCCCCTGCCTGCTCCCCCGCCGCCGCCGCCGCTCGCACCGCCCCGCGCCGGAGCAGCCGGGCAGGGGCATCGCCCGCGGCGCCCGCCGCCGCCGCCGCCCCTCCAGCGGCCGCCGCGGGGGCCGCCGCCGCTCTCCGGGCACCGGCCCGACGCCCGCCGGGGAGGAGGGGACGGGGCGGGGAGGGGGCGGCGGGAGGCGGGCAGTGGACCCCGCCTCCTCCAAGCGCAGCCCGCCGCAGCGAAGACCGGGTCTCGGGCTCTCCTCTGCGGCCCGCTCTGACGGAAGTGAGCGTGAGGCGACCGGACAGGTGTGAAGATGGAGGCGAGGACCTGGCTGAGGCGAGGCTGTTCCGACTTCTCCAGGTACCGCCGAGACGTAGGACTCCGGCGGCCCGCCGGCGCCCGCGCGGAGACTACACTTCCCGTAGTGCTTAGCGGCGGAGAGACCCGCCCCCCCCGCCTCCGCGCATGCGCCCCGCGTAGCCAGCCGGGCTAGGGTGGGAGGGGCTGCAGCTCGGCGCTCCGGGAGCGGAGGGCTTGGGGGCGTGGCGGAGCCCGGACCGAGGGGCGGGGAAGGTCCGTGTCCCGGGAGTGACGCGTTATTGTGTGCGCCGTGATGCTCCGGCGTGGGCTGCGCAGCGCGGGAATGAGGTCTGTTGAATCCGTATCGAACCCGATACCTGGTTCGCGGCTGTGGTGTTGGGTCGCTGCATGAGTCATCCAGCTGATGGACGAGTCCCGTTGAACTGGCTCATCTCAGGGTAACGTGTCCCTCCAGCCTTGCTTCAGGCTCCAGGCCCTGGGGTATCTTTCTAGCCTTCTCCGACCTGGAGGTTCTCAGTCCCTCAGAGTAGGTGGCCTTTGGGTTGGGGAGGTTCCTTAGGGATGGACATCTTCGTTCTCCTTTTCCGCCTCTCCTTTGTGTAATGTAACAAGTCATGTTGGATTTTTGAATTCAAAATATTTAGTCTTCAGTTTTTTGTTGTTGTCTGTTTTTTTCCTGGCTAAAATTGAGTTGTTTTCTGGTTATGTGTCAGTATGTAAATATTCTCCCTACAGAAGCGGATATTAACATCCTTAAGATGCTAATTTAGTAGTGTTTTAAGTCAGAGTACTTCGACATGTTAATTTTTAGGGAGTTGAAGTCTATAGGTAGGGCAGTTAGATTTTCATGCTATTGAACAGTGATCTCCCTTTGTTAATTACGCAGACATTTGCCCAGCGCCGCTCTAGGTCCATCAGTGAACAAAACAAACACAAATCGCTCTGTTTTGGGAAGTTTGCATTTTGGAGAGAGATAGGCTATGAGTCAAATGCCTGGTATGTCAGAAGGTGAAAATTCCATGGAGAATAATAAAGGAAAGAGAGATGAGGAGTGTGGGTGAGAGTAGGGAACTGAAATTTTACAGTAAGGTGGTCAGGCAAGGCCTGGCTGAGTGTAATTTTTTTGAATTAGTGTTTATTGGAGTATAGTTGCTTTGCAATGTTGCGTTAGTTTCTACTGTACAGCAAAGTGAATCAGCTATATGTATACATATATCCTCTCTTTTTGGACTTCCCATTTAGGTCACCACAGGGCACTGAGTAGAGTTCTTTGTGCTATATGGTAGGTTCTCATGAGTTATCTATTTATGCATAGTATCAGTAGTGTATTTGTGTTAATCCCAGTCTCCCAATTAATCCCCCCTTCTCCCCATTTTAGTGTCCATGCGTTTGTTCTCTGCCTTATGTTTCTGTTTTGCAAATAAGATCATCTATGCCTTTTTTCTAGATTCCACATATATGTGTTAATATATGATATTTGTTTTTCTCTTTCTGACTTACTTCACTCTTTGTTAATGTTAGTTGCTCAGTTGTATCGGAATCTTTGTGACCCCATGGACTGTGGCCCGCCAGGCCCCTGTGTCCATGGGATTCTCCAGGCAAGAATACTGGATTGGGTCGCCATTCCCTTCTCCAGGGGATCTTTCTCACCCAGGGATCAAACCCGGGTCTCCTGCATTGCAGGAGGATTCTTTATCCACTTTGCCGCCTGGGTAGTTTTTGAGTAAAGAGCAGAAGGAAGTGAGAGAGCTAGTTTCGTGGCTATCTGAGGTAAAAGAAAGTGCAAAGGCCCTGAGGGAGCCTGCTTGGTGTATTTGAAGAGCAGCCTACAAGGCCCGTAAGTTAGCAGAGAGTGAGATGGAGAAGAATTGTAGGAGATAAAGTTGGACAGGAAAGAGTGTGGGACAGATTGTATAGGACCTAGTAGGCAATTTTGAAAATTTGGTTTTTCATTCTGAGAGAGATGGGAAGTTACTGGAGAGTTTTGTCAGGGAAACACCATGAGCCGAATGATCTTAAAAAAACTGTGGTAGAATATATATAACAAAGTTTTTCAGCTATTTTTTACATGTATGGTTCAGTGACATTAATTACAGTATTACACAACCGTCACTGTTATTTCTAAAAACTTCTTCATCAATCCAAAGAAACTCTATAACTGGTTAAGTAAGCAACAACTTCCCATTACCCTTCTGTCCAGCCCCAGGTAACCTCTGATATGCTCGCTCTCTGTGACTTTGCTTATTCTAGATAGTATATGCAAGTGGAATCATATTTGTTTTTTTTTTGCATCTGACTTATTGCACTTGTCATATGTTCTCAAGGTTCATCCACGTTGTACCATGTATTAGAGCTTAATTTCTTTTTATGGCTGAATATGTTTCCGTTGTGTGTACATGCTATATTTTGTTTGTCCATTCATCTGTTGACAGACAGTTGGGTTTTCTCCCCTTTTGGTTATTGTGAATAACGGTGCACTGAACGTTGACTTACAAGGATCTACTTGAGTTCCTGTCTCCAGTTCCTGTTTCTTTTGGGGCTGTACCTAGGAGTGGACTTGCTGGATCATATGATAATTATGTGTTTAGCTTTTTGAGGAACTGTTTTCCACAGTGACGGAACCATTTTACCTATGAATTTTTTTGGGGGGGGCTATGCTGGGTGACTCGCGAGATCTTAGTTCCCTGATCAGGGATTCAGTCCGGGCCACAGCAGTTAAAGTGATGAGTCCTAATCACTGGACTACCAGGGAAGTCTCAGTTCCATATGAATTTGAGGATTAGCTTTTCCATTTCTGCAAATGAAAAAAGGCCTTTTGAATTTTGATAGAGATTATGTTGAATCTATAGGTAGCTTGGGGTTGTATGACATTTAACAATATTAAGTCTTTCCGTGAACACAGGTGGTGTTCCATGTTGTGGTGGAACTTGTCTTCTTTGTGAATGAAATGTCTTCTTTAATTGGCAGCAATGTTTTATAGGTTTTGATGTACAGGTTTTTCATTTCACCTCCTGTGTATTTTATTTTTTTAGATGCTATTGTAAACGAGATTGCTTTTTAAGTTTCCTCTCAGATTGCTCATTGCTGTTGTCTAGAAACATAGCTGATTTTTGTGTCTAGATCATGTACCCTGTAACTTTGCTGAATTTGCTTATTAGATCTAGTAGGTTTCTTGTGGTTTCTGTGGGATTTTTTTTTTATAGACACAGTCTTGTCATCTGTGAATAGAATTTTACCTCTTTCCAATTTATTGCCTTTTATTTGTTATTTATATCTAACTTCTCTGGGGCTAGAAATTTCAGTACCCTGTTCAGTAGCATTGGTGGAAGGAGTATCTTTGTTTTGATCTTGATTTTGGGGGAAAAGATCTTCAGTTTTTTACCGTTGAGTATGATGTTAACTGCGTTTCTCATAAGTGCGCTTTATTGTGTGGAGGAAATCCCTTTCTATCCCTAGTTTTATGACTTTATATTACAAACGAGTATTTGATTTTTGTCAAATGCCCATGTCAGTTGAGATGGTCAGGTGTATTTCCTTCATTCTGTAAAAGCTACATATTACATTGATTGATTCTCTTATATTGAGCCACCTTTACATTCCTGGGATAAATCTCACTTGGTTATGGTATATAATTCTTTAAATTATCTTATGTCAAGTTTCTATACTTACATGGCTCTGTTTCTGAACATGATGTATTTTGTTCCATTGGTTTATATCTATTTTTATACCAATTTCACACTATTTTAATTTCTGTTTTTGTGTACTGCTTATGTTTAATAGAGGGATTCCCTGGGGCTTCCTTTGTGGCTCAGCTGGTAAAGAATCCGCCTGCAATGTGGGAGACCTGGCTTCTATCCCTGGGTTGAGAAGGTCCCCTGGAGAAGGGAAAGGCTACCCACTCCAGTATTCTGGCCTGGAGAATTCCATGGACTATACAGCCCATGGGGTCACCAAGAGTTGGACAGGACTGAGTGACTTTCACTTTCCCTTTCCGTGGTGGCTCAGACTGGTAAGAGTCTGCCTGCAACATGGGAGACCCAGGTTTGATCCCTGGGTCGGGAAGATCCCCTGGAGAAGGAAATGGCAACCCACTCCAGTATTCTTGCCTGGAAAATCCCATGGATGGAGGAGCCTGGTGGGCTGCAGTCTACAGGGTATCAAAGAATCGGAGACGACTGAGCAACTTCGCTTTAGGAGTTCTCAAACTTTTTTTTATGTTTAATAGAGTGAATTTTTCTTTACTGGTCCTATTTTCTCAAAAAATACATTTTTTGAAACACTCTTGACTATTCTGTTAGTGAACTTTAATATAAGCTTGTGTGGTTTGATGAAAAATCCTGCTGACATCTTTTCTTGCTGTTGCTTTTGGAGTGTATTGATTTAATTAATTTAAAGTTTTGAATCTTAACCGTCAAGGAACTCAGTATGTCTTCTCTAACCCTTTTTTGATGTCTTACTAAGGTTGCCTAGTTGTCTTTGAAATGGGTCTTATGTAGTTTAAGTTTATTCCTTGGCAGATTGTCATTTTTGCTGTTATTGAGTTTAGATATAAATTATACTTTTTAATTGATTCTTGCTCATATATAGATAAGTCCCTTCATTTGGATATGCTTATCTTGAATCCGGTCATCTCCAGAGTATTTCAGTCTTTTAATCAAATTGATAAAGTTTTCTAAAATCAAATTACCTCAAAGTGATACTTACTGGGGGATAAGTATTTTGGAGGCTTTAGCTCTTTGATAGGAGTTAAGCTTACCTCCTGTGAAAACTGGTTAGTAACAGCAGTCAGGCGCTGCCCCCGCCCCTCGCGTTAAAATGATCATCAGCAGCATTTTTATTATCATCAACGCCATCCTTATTCTGCACTACTTCCCTTAGGGATCATAGAGGTTTAGCCTGTATCCTCCTTCACCTGCAGAGCAGTCAGCTTCTTTTAAAGGTGATTTGCTTTCTTCTTTGATAAATGTTTTATATATGGGAGGATTAAGAAAGAGGATGGTTTTGGAATAATCTCTTCACTGGGAAATAAGTGATTAGAATAATTTCACATTATCTCCCAATAAGTGGAACCAGTGACCTTCCCTCCCTTCCCTTCAAGCTTTTGCTTCTTTCTAACTCCAGTGCCTTGTCTGAATTTTATGATCTTCCAACTTTAGTCTGATAGGCTAGCTCTTCGGGGCAAGGCAGAGATTCACCCTCTCTTTAGGTCTCTCTGAGGCCAAGAAGTTAGAGGCGTGGGATCTCCCTAGTGCATTGTAGGAATAGTAGAAGCCATTAGAACAAATATCAAAGGTTTGTTGCTTCTGATTTTGATCTGTGCCATGAGACATCTCCTGTTGGCACGTGATCTACTTTAGCTGTTCATTCTTGAAATGAGGGCACTGGAGTGCGATGGAAAGATTACTGGACTAGAAGATAACTGTTGCCTTCTGTACCTTTTACTCATTTCATATAAACTCTCCCTGTGTGAAGAAGTTAACCTGAAGTTCTTGGCATTGGATAAACTTATGGTTGCTTTCAGAATTGTATATTAATTTTTCAATTTCTTTTTCACTGTCTATTTTTACTTTTTGCTCTTCCTTCCACACTTAAATTGGTCTTATTGTAAAATACTACACTTTTCTTTCTATCTGAAAATCTTGAATTTCAGCCCAATGCAAAGCCATGCATCCTAAAATTCAATATCACCCCCATTTATTTAAGTTCTAATTTTCTGTTACATTGCTTTTTTATGTTATTTTAATTCTTATTTTGATTTAAAGAAGATATGAAGCTCTGTTTATGAAATTTTGAAACTTTTGGTACTGTATACTTTGTGTGGCTAGTATTTTTGTGTGTTTGTCTGGGGCTAGTATTTTTATCCTTATAGTTTATTTTTATTTAAGATAAGGGGTTAAAGAATTGGCCACATACTCTTATTTTCAATTTTATTTGTGTGTTAGTTACAACACGGAGAAGGCAATGGCACCCCACTCCAGTACTCTTGCCTGGAAAATCCCATGGACAGAGGAGCCTGGTGGGCTGCAATCCATGGGGTCGCTAAGAGTTGGACACGACTGAGCGACTTCACTTTCACTGTTCACTTTCCTGCATTGGAGAAGGAAATGGCAACCCACTCCAGCGTTCTTGCCTGGAGAATCCCAGGGACAGGGGAGCCTGGTGGGCTGCCGTCTATGGGGTTGCAGAGTCGGACACAACTGAAGCGACTTAGCAGCAGCAGCAGCAGTTATAACACAGGCACAGAAAACGTGATTCAAACAGCAAGCATTTTTAAAATGAGCCTTGAAGGCTGAGGGAGGACCAAGTTGAAGGCTAGTTTAGTGCATTGACTGTAGTTGCATTTCTCGTCTTTTCCATCTCCTCTGTGTTGGCTTCATCCTCCCACTAATTCCCATCACCGTGGCAAATTGGCTATTGAAGGCCCAGGCTTCCCATTCTCAAACAGGATATCTCTTGTGGTACTTTCATATAAGAGAAAAAAATATTATTCTCAGAAGCCCCGTAAACATCTTAGGTTGCAGTTTTTATTCTTAACCCAAAGCTAGGAGAATGCCTTGAGTGCAGGCCTGAGTTTCTGAATCATCATTGTGACTGGGGGAATGGGATTTATTTTAGATCAGTTGGATTTTCCATGGGAGCTGGCAGTTGGGGGCAGCTTCCTTGAAGCACATTGGCTTTGCGAATAACTGGTCATTATCTGAATTAAATTTACAGTACTGTGCAAAGGGTGCAGGGTGGAATGGATGCTGGGTAGCCAACCGTCAATGTCCTTTTGATCATGAGTCTTATAAAATTTCATCTCAGCCCATGTGAAGTGACAGGAAAAAATAAAAAGAAAAAATAGGCTGCCTAAGAAAGTTTAAATTGACTTACCTGAAAACTTTCTCTGCAGTTTCCCAGTTTATAGTGGCTGATTTTAGCTGACTGGCTATAGCTACTTACAGAACAGAGGAAATTCATTAAAAATAATGAATTATTCAGTTGGATAGTGAAATTCATTTATAAAGCACTTCGCTGTGCCATGGACTCAGTTCAGGTCAAGTCATGTTCCTGGTTTATGGGCAGTGCTGCTTCTCACAATGACACAGCATTATTCTTTTCCCCTGTTGCTAGCATTTTAATGACATTTTATTGTATTTATTTGGTTCTATTTATACTTTATTTCAATTGACTTTATTAGCACAAATTTTAACTTACACTTTAAAAATATAAATTATATATTACATAGTGTTTGACAGTTATGAATATTTAGTAGATACCTATAAAGAAATAGGTCTCTCAAAAGAAAAATCCTGTTACCTTTAAAATTGCTATGATTTACTGTGGCTGAAGCAAATGCTAATGGTGGTTTTATTTAGTGTTTGTAGTTTGTTTGCCTGGATTATTTGGAGGGAAATTAAGATTCAATAGATTAATGAAAACCTCTTTAATTAGGGAATTTAGTGAGGGCTTTGTCATGGATTCCATGGTTCTTTTTCCTCTGCCCCTTCCTATTTCTATTAGTGCATTGAAAAGTCGAAAAGAATTCTCAAGAACAATACAAAAGGCTACCTTATAAGTTACATCCTCTACAGTAATTATAGATTGTGCATGCTTGTGTAGAAATATGTGTGTACATGTGTCTCTTTGGGGACTTCCCAGGTGGCTCAGTGGTAAGGAATGTGCCTGCCAATGCAGGAGACGCAGGTTCATTCCCTGGGTAGGCAAGATTTCCTGGAGAAGGAAATGGCAACCAACTTCCAAATTCTTGCCTGGGAAATTCCATAGACAGAGGAGCCTGGCAGGCTACAGTCCTTGGGGTTGCAAGAGTTGGACATGACTAAAACAACAGTGTGTCTCTATATGTATCTGTATATATATATATATATATAATTTATTATTGTTAGTCTCCCTGTCGTGTCTGACTCACAAAGTGTCTAACCAAAATTTGGACATTGATAACCAGAGTGAATTGCTGAATCATTTAAGCTGCTTTGGTTTTATATTATGTATAACAAGGATGACTATATAAATCTTTCTGGAGAATGCTGGTTATTTTTGTAAGATTAATTTTTAAAAATGTTAACTATAGGTAAAATGGCGTGAGAAGCAGAGAAGTATTTTGAGTGGAAATCTTAGTATTGTGTGTGAAGAAATTTCCTTGGCCTGCCTTCATGAAGATGGCTTATCCTTTATTTTCCCTAGGCTGTTTTTAGACATTAATTTTCACACTAGACCATCAAACTAGTTCTTTTAATAATTTGACTATTGAACCATTTGATTGATGCTGATAGTTAAGGGACTGGAAGAACTGAGCTAGACCCCTCTCTGGGTTCATCGTTTTTACTCCCAGTTTTACAGATGAGAAGGTAAATGATGGGCTATGTGGGTGCTCCTCGCGTGATTGTGGAATCTGTGGGGTGAAGTAATGTGCCAGGCCGGTGTGGGTTGACACAGAAGACTCAGAAATGGGGAGAAAAGGAGACATGCTCCAGTCTTAGGATAACTCCCTTCCTACTCCCCTAATTAAGTAGGTGTCCTAGACTACCTCCCTGTTTCCTGTTTTGGCATATTCCTACTGTTTCTCAGCTACTCGTTCTGTAGTGTACCTCCAAAAATGTACCCAAGTATTTCACTCAAAGAATGTTTTATAAGGGGATATTGACTCTTAAAATTTCTAGAGATACTCAGACCAGCTGCTGGTATTGATTTGTCTACAGCTGAGGTTAGAATTAGGAGGCCTGCAGGAAACTGGGTCTTGGAAATTGGTATCAGATGGGAGACTGCGTGGTAACATCCATTTCTTTTGGAAAATTGGAAGGTCTGGCAAAACTGGGACCATACTGACCATTGGCAAGAGTTAGCTGAAGCAAGGTTAGTGCCTTCCAGTTTGTGCTGCAGCATAATGATATGGGTTATGGGTAATGCAGGATTTTGATGGTTGCATATTTTTTATAATTTTCAAACATAAAAGCTTTTTATAAGGCAAACATTCAAAGATTTGCAATAGGTTAAATTGTATTTGAGCATTCTTTATGTAGGTCGTTTTGTAAACTGCTTGAGATCTATAACATGTATAGTTATGCACGGTAAACTTGGTTGAAAAGGGCTGTGTTGTGGCTGTATCCTTCTGTCTTAAGTGTTAAATAATTTCCTGTCTGTTAATCACTTTAATTGGGTATGTGTATGTTATTTAATCATTGGGAAAGATATATGTGTTCTTTGAATTTTCTTTCTTAATTCTCATAGTTTTACTGGAAACATAGAAAAGAGCATGATTATTAGTTAATTATTACTATTATTAATTGATTGACCATATGCAACTCAATTGATTCAATAAAATATGTCTTTGTAACTTCAGAAACTCATCTAAAAATATATTTGATTACCCTGAAGTATTTTTTGTTTACTTAAAAATTTTTAAATTATTAAACTGAAAATAAGTATTTCAGTACACTTAGTTTTTGTTTAATCTCCTTAATTTAAAAAAAAATTGTTTTTCTGGATAGGATTTGTTTAGAAATGTTCATAAGAATACAGACAGGCTAAACAACAGAAAACTTTTCCTGAGGAATTAAAGACCTGTATTATTTTAAGTACTGTATATGCGAATAGATTTAATTTCCTTAGATACTTACTTTCCAAGTTTTGATGTCTAAGACTGATTAAAGCTGGGAAGTCATCCAGTTTATGAGTTGAACATAATAGTAAATATTTATTAATCAATAACTAAGTAGTAAAGGATTAGGAGAAGGGAATGGCAACCCACTCCAATACTCTTGCCTGGAAAATCCCATGGATGGAGGAGCCTGGTAAGCTACAGTCCATGGGGTCACTAAAGTCAGACACAACTGAGCGACTTCACTTTCATTTTTCACTTTGCTGCATTGGAGAGGGAAATGGCAACCCACTCCAGTGTTCTTGCCTGGAGAATCCCAGGGACGGGGAAGCCTGGTGGGCTGCCGTCTATGGGATTGCACAGAGTCGGACACGACTGAAGCGACTTAGCAGCAGCAGCAGCAGTAAAGGGTTATCTCAGAATTGGATTTGTTATTCCCAGAATTCTTCACTTTTCAGCCTAAATCAAATGGAGTAGGGGTGTCAGGCAGAATATTCTGATACCTTTTCATAAAACATTTATTTTACTAAACAAAAGATCTGAACGTTTGAAAGTATCTATGAGCAAAAAATAAGAGTAAATTTAAGAGACTGATAAAAGAAATAATCAGATTGAACTCAAGAAGCTAGTTACAGGATTGAACGGTTAATAGAGCCTAGATTGCCTCACTAGTTTGCTAGATCTGCTTTTTTCCCCCCTGCCTATATGGAATAGTATGTTTGGGACCAGTGAGGCAAAGGAAGTAGAAAAGTTGCCATTTTTCAGTTATTCTTTTCGAAGATATGTTGAAGATTTATGCTGAAGACAGCACTGCTGCTGCTGCTGCTGCTAAGTCACTTCAGTCGTGTCCGACTCTGTGTGACCCCATAGAGGGAAGCCCACCAGGCTCCCCCGTCCCTGGGATTCTCCAGGCAAGAACTCTGGAGTGGGTTGCCATTTCCTTCTCCAATGTGTGAAAGTGAAAAGTGAAAGTGAAGTCGCTCAGTCGTGTCCGACCCATAGCGACCCCACGGACTGCAGCCTACCAGGCTCCTCCATCCATGGGATTTTCTAGGCAAGAGTACTGGAGTGGCTTGCCATTGCCTTCTCCGGAAGACAGCACTAGAAGAAGATTAATGAAAACAGTGTTCATTGAAGTTATGAATTCGTAAATCCTGGTAGTGGTCCTCAGCAGGCTTTATAGAATCTTTGGAAAATGCCCGGAAGGACATTATTGCTTGGCACAGAAGTTCCAAAGCCAACTGGAGGTGGAAAATGAAGTGAAAAATGAATATTTTGAAACATATGAGAAACTATAGAAACTGGAAATGTGGGGCTGGTAACAATGGGAACGTAGAAAGGCTTTATGTTAAGTTCAACGTAAAAAACCTGATATTCCTAGTTATATGTTGTTTTATTCACAGAGAATCTCTTGTATATTAAAATTTACCTGTAGTTCTGAATTCTGCATCAAATGATGTCATAAAAATGGTGAATCTACTGAAATCCAAGTGGCTGCAACGCCATCCTTTCAGGTTTAGGTGAAGAAATCTGATTAGCTATTTCATTACTGAAATAGGTTGACAGTCCAAAGGAAGATTTATAAGCTAAAAGGAAAAATTTCAAATTATTCTATGTGAATGACTCTTACTTTGCAGATTTTTTGAAGTCTAATTATTGGCTTCAAAAAATGGTATCCTTAACTGACATTTTGAGCACTTGAATTAACTTAATCATCACTGTAGTGATCATGTGGAAAATGTATTAATGTGTACTGACAAAATTTATGGATTCAGAGTGAAAATTCAGCTTTGGCGGAGTGAAGGTAAAATAATTTTTAGAAATGATTGTTTAATTGGTGTTATTTGAATCCTAAAGAAGGATTAATATTATTAGAGAAAAGCCAGTGTGTGCCTGATACAGAGCTTTAGCATTGAAATTCTTGATATAAAAACATTCATTTGTATTTGAAGCTTATTTAACATCATCAGAAGAAATTAACGTATTTCTCAGTAGAGAAACAGGAGAAGCATTAAAGACTTTCAGTAGGCTTGAAGTTCAATTTAAGGAGATTGAATTGTTGGAATGCTGGTTAACAGTGAAAAAGGAGCTCTCAGTATGTCGGCGCAAAGCTTCCTCTTTTGCCATCTGCTGCCATTGGTGCTAACAAAGCTTGTTCGTGATGGTTGCTCTATGGAGTATTAAGAATATGTTGTTCAAAGATCTAAATCAGGAATTTTGTGTAACCATGTTAAACATAAAACAGAAGTTATTTCTTCTAAATAATTTCAAGTTTGTTATTTTAAAAGTTTGAAAATTTTAATTTTATAAAGAAGATAGAAGTTTCACAGTATATTCACATTCCGAGATCCCATTCCCAGCATGCCGTGAAAACTGTTTCATTTTCTGAATGTGCCATGAACTTGAAAATGTTGTCCACTTCTGGTATAGAACTTCATTTATAAATGAATCGGACAATTGAGCGTCATCATGTATTTGAGTAAAATCAACAGATATTAAATCACTTAGCTGAACAGTTGACCCTTGATAAAAGAGAATTTTCTACACAAGAAATAACGTAGAGTCCTTGTAAAAATGGATTCAGTGGATGCAATAGAAAATGTATTAAAGAACTGGAAATGGTGGAAAAGGAAAATTGGAGTTTAGGAGAGGGATTAAAACATTGTTTCCTAAATAAAGTACTCGTTAGAATTACTGTGGTAAAACAAATGTGACTGAAAATTAAGTTGGTATTTATTGAGTGTACTGAAGAACTGATTGGACTTAGGAAGCCTACTTGATATTTCCTCTTGCAAGACTTAGAGGAGTTGTACTGGTGACTTCTTTGTGCTGGTGAGCTAGAGCTTGAGATTACAACTCTGGATACCTGTGTATCAAGAAATTGTCTTCTAGAACTTCAGTGGAAAACTTAATATAGTCTCTTGGTGCTCAGTTTGCAGCTTTCTGATGGAACCTAAGAGCTGAGACTGCTGATGGTAAATAGAGTTATACGGGTAAAGTGAAATAACATTTTACCCAAGGAATTCAGCATGAGGAACGTCCAGAATAGGAAACTCCTGTTGAAATAGGTCTTTGAAATAATTAAATCATAACTTTTACTAAAGAAAGAAATTACAAGAAAACTACAAGTCTTCTAGTTGGGAAGACTCAATTAGAGTGCAAAGAAACTTTCTGAAACTAATAGTCCAAACCTTAACATGGTAAAAGTTCAGTAAGGCAAATTGTAAAATGACTTTGAGATGAAAGGGAGAAGATTAAGAATGAAATTAGTATCTTGGAGATCAAGTAGAAGAGATGTCTTGTAATACTGAACAAAGTTAAGGAAGTCATCATCAGGTAGAAAAAAATAGACATTGACAGAAGAAATTCAGGCAGGTTTTCACTGGAATGTGAGTAAGTGGTTTAGAAAGGAAAAAAGAATAGGTTATAGCAGTTAATAACTAAACCAGAAATAGGAGTGTATTAGTTTGTTATAGCTGCCGCGATTAAGTGCCACAAGCTGGAAGGCTCAACAGAAATGTAATATTCTGCAGTTTTGGAAGCTAGAAGTTCAAAATCACGTTATTGGCAGAGTTTTTTTCTTCTTCTGAGGGCTGTGAGGGAAAGGTCTGCTCTGGCCTGCCTTTGTGGCTTGTAGATGACCTTCTCCCTGTGTTTCTTCACATCGTCGTCTATGTATGCATGTCTAGTCTCTGTGTCCAGAGTTCCCCTTTTTTATAAAGATGTTGGGAGATAAGGACCCCAGCCTGTCTTACACTGGAGAGGCATACAGCTCATCCTATAACAAGAGGAAAATTTTCTTGTCTTAAGACTTGGAATCCTTTCCAAAGACTCGCTGATCCCAAGAAGACTAGAGTGGAGCGCTTTAAAATATAAAAATCCTTTAAAGTCTCTAAGGCTCCCAGATGGGAAAAATGTTACTCATAATTGAAGAAAGCAGCAGGAAAGCAATGGACTTCTTACTTGTGACGTTAAATGGCAGAAGACTGTAAGAGAACATCTACAAACTGCTGAGAGACTGTTATGCTCCGTCAACACATCATTCTCTTATCTGTCTGAAAAAATAGGTTTTTATATATGTAAGGGATCAGCGCTTATCCCCTACATATTCTACCTGAGGAAAGCAGTTGGAAAGAAGCTCTGAGCAAACAATTGATGAATTGAAAAGGAAACCATAGTAAGCAACATAAACACTTACATATCCTGGTGGCTCAGAGGTTAAAGCGTCTGCCTGCAATGCGGGAGACCTGGGTTCGATCCCTAGGTCAGGAAGATCCCCTGGAGAAGGAAATGGCAACCCACTCCAGTATTCTTGCCTGGAGAATTCCATGGATGGAAGAGCCTGGTGGGCCACAGTCCACAGGGTCGCAAAGAGTCGGACACGACTGAGTGACTTCAGTTCAGTTCAAACATTAAAATGGATGATGAAATTTGTAACAGAAATGTTCAGAAAACAGTAAGGATTCTTGAAATAGAAAAGCAGTACTAGAAAGCTAACAGGCTGTAACAGCCAAAACTGTATCAGCAAAAAACAGTGGTTAAGGGTGGGGAAGTCAAAACATTCTAAAGTTTTCTCTTACTGGACGGAGAGACAGTGTAAATGTCAGGTCTTGATGGGGAAGGGATGTAGTTTATTATTTTGTCCAGAGAGTGGAGTAACAGTAGGATGTGTAAAAAGTGAAGTTTTAACACTGACAATGGTAAAAAAGAGTATGAATAGTAACTTCACCCAGTTTGAAAAAATGGATGAAAAGTAAGAGGAAACTGAAGAGAGGAAGATAAATATTAATCAAAAATGAAAGGGAAAGCACAAGTTCTTACACTAACTGTGAATGAGATGAACTTCCCTATTGAAAGACAGCATGTTCAAATTGGTGCTGTTCAAAACCAAAACCAGAACAATAAACCACAACAAAAGTCCCAGGTGTATGTTGTTTAAAGCCAGCCTTTAAAAAAGTGGTGAAGCTGAAAAGTGGTATTGGTGGTGGATAGATAGGTGAGATTATTCTAGAAAAATCAAAACCAAAACAAATCAAAATACATTATTTATTTTAAAGAGGAACTTGGGATCCTTTAATGGCTCAAATAAGAAATGATAAGATTTGATTTTGGAAAAAGATTTGTGAACATTGTTCATACTCAACAAGGTAACAGCTCAATATATAGTTTAAAAATTCTATTATTCAATGACTTAGATCCTTTCCAAGAATAACCTTTATCTGATCAATGATTAAAAGCCGCAATGCAGAAGAATTTCTCTACTGTGAATTATTCTCCAACTTTCCTTTTCTGTGTGCTTTTCATCTGGTCTAAGATGTAACTATTAATAAGTTTGATAAAAATGTTAGGTTTGTAAACGAGTTTACTTTCAAATTCTTAACCTGGAGGCATCTAGACAGAATTTTGTGCGCAAAAGAGTCTGTATATCTAAACATTAGACATTTTAAATTAAAGTGATTTCAGTCATATAGTTGGCTATAGGGAAGAGTTACTGAGGTTTATTTCTGTTCTGGCAGTGTGAATGATTACTTACAGAATTACAAGATTTTATAGTTGCTTTTATAGAGTTGTTTATTATTTGCAGAAAACAATTTTCTGGCAGTTTTGCAAATTATCTACTCTGTATATAGCAAAACTTGTTTTCCAGTTTAATAAAAATGGGTTTTAAGATTAAGAATAGACTCTTTTCCTATGTTTGTTGTGTGTATATTTGCATACTTTGCGATTAGCTTTCGACTTTCCTGTTAAGGGCTTTGGATTTGTGGCAAATCAGTTTAGTACAGTTGCTCAGTCATGTCCAACTCTCTGTGACCCCACGGACTGCAGCATGCCAGGCTTTCCTGTCCATCACCAACTCCTGGAGCCTACTAAAACTCATGTCCATTGAGTTGGTGATGCCATCCAACCATCTCATTCTCTGTCATCCCCTTCTCTCACCTTCAGTCTTTCCCAGGATCAGGGTCTTTTGCGATGAGTCAGCTCTTTGCATCAGGTGGCCAAAGTATTGGAGTTTCGGCTTCAGAATCAGTCCTTCCAATGAGTATTCAGGACTGATTTCCTTTAGGATTGACTGGTTGGATCTCCTTGCCGTCCAAGGGACTCTCAAGAGTCTTGTCTAACGCCATGGTTCAGAAGCATCAATTCTTCAGTGCTGAGCTTTCTTTATAGTCCAACTCACCTCCATAATGACTACTGGAAAAACCGTTTCTTTGACTAGACAGACCTTTGATGGCAAAGTAATGTCTCTGCTTTTTAATATGCTGTCTAGGTTGGTCATAACATTTCTTCCAAGTAGCAAGCGTCTTTTAATTTCATGGCTGCAGTCACCATCTGCAGTGATTTTGGCTGCTGCTGCTGCTAAGTCACTTCAGTCGTGTCCGACTCTGTGTGACCCCATAGACGGAAGACCATTAGGCTCCCCCGTCCCTGGGATTCTTCAGGCAAGAACACTGGAGTGGGTTGCCATTTCCTTCTCCAATGTGTAAAAGTGAAAGTGAAGTCGCTCAGTCGTGTCCGACCCATAGCGACCCCACGGACTGCAGCCTACCAGGCTCCTCCATCCATGGGATTTTCTAGGCAAGAGTACTGGAGTGGCTTGCCATTGCCTTCTCCGGCAGTGATTTTGGAGCCCCCTCCCCGAAATAAAGTCTGTCACTGTTTCCCCATCTATCTGCCATGAAGTGATGGGACCAGATACCATGGCTTAGTTTTTTGAATGTTGGGTTTTAAGCCAACTTTTTCACTCTTCTCTTTCATTTTTATCAAGAGGCTTTTTAGTTCTTCGCTTTCTGCTGTAAGGGTGGTGTCATCTGCATATCTGAGATTATTGATATTTCTCCCTGCAACTTGATTCCATCTTGTGCTTGATCCAGCCTGGCATTTCACATGATGTACTCTGCATATAAGTTAAATAAGCAGGGTGACAATATACAGTGATGATGTACTCCTTTCCCAATTTGGAACCATTCTGTTGTTCCATGTCCAGTTCTAACTGTTGCTTCTACACTTGCATACAGATTTCTGAGGAGGCAGATCAAGTGGTCTGGTATTCCCATCTCCTGAAGAATTTTCCAGTTTGTTGTGATCCACACAGTCAAAGGCTTTGGCATAGTCAATAAAGCAGAAGTAGATGTTTTTCTGGAACTCTCTTGCTTTTTCGGTGATCCATTGGATGTTGGTAATTTGATCTCTGGTTCCTCTGCCTTTTCTAAATCCAGCTGGAACATCTCGAAGTTCTCGGTTCACATACTGTTGAAGCTTCACTTGAAGACTTTTGAGCATGACTTTACTAGCGTGTGAGATGAGTGCAATTGTGCGGTAGTTTGAACATTCTTTAGCATTGCCTTTCTTTGGGGTTGAAATGTAAACTGAGCTTTTCCAGTCCTGTGTCCACTGCTGAGTTTTCCAAATTTGCGGGCATATTAAGTGCAGCACTTTAACAGCATCATCCTTTAGGATTTGAAATAAATATAAGCTTATTAATAACCATTAACATTTATAAAATGCCTTGCAATGTGTCAGTCTGTCAGTTCAGTTCAGTCACTCAGTCGTGTCCGACCCTTTGCAACCCCATGGAATGCAGCACTCCAGGTCTCCCTGTCCATCACCAACTCCCAGAGTTTACTCAAACTCATGTCTGTTGAGTCGGTGATGCCATCCAACCATCTCATTCTCTGTCGTCCCCTTCTTCTCCCGCCTTCAGTCTTTTCTAGCATCAGGGTCTTTCAAATGAGTCAGTTCTTCACTTCAGGTGGCCAAAGTATTGGAGCTTCAGCTTCATCATCAGTCCTTCTAATAAATATTCAGGACTGATTTCCTTTAGGATTGACTGGTTGGAACTCCTTACAGTCCAAAGGACTCTCAAGAGTCTTCTCCAACACCACAGTTCAAAAGCATCAATTCTTCGGTGCTGAACTTTCTTTATAGTCCAACTCTCACACCCATACATGACCACTGGAGAAACCATAGCTTTGACTTGACGGACGTTTGATGGCAAAGTAATGTCTCTGGTTTTGAATATGCTGTCTAGCTTGGTCATCAGAGAAGGCAATGGCACCCCACTCCGGTACTCTTGCCTGGAAAATCCCATGGATGGAGGAGCCTGGTGGGCTGCATTCCATGGGGTTGCTGAGAGTCGGACATGACTGAGCGACTTCACTTTCCCTTTTCACTTTCATGCATTGGAGAAGGAAATGGCAACCCACTCCAGTATTCTTGCTTGGAGAATCCCAGGGACGGTGGAGCCTGGTGGGCTGCCGTCTATGGGGTTGCACAGAGTCGGACATGACTGAAGTGACTTAGCAGCAGCAGCTTGGTCATAGCTTTTCTTCCAAGGAGCAAGCATCTTAATTTCATGGCTGCAGTCACCATCTGTAGTGATTTTTGGAGCTCCAAAAAATAGTCTGTCACTGTTTCCATTGTTTTCCCATCTATTGCCATGAAGTGATGGGACCGGATGCCATGATCTTAGTTTTCTAAATGTTGAGTTTTAAGCCAGCTTTTCAGTCTCCTTTTTCACTTTCATCAAGAGGCTTTTTATTTCTTCTTCACTCTCTGCCATAAGGGTGGTATCATCTGCATATCTGAGGTTATTGATATTTCTCCTGGAAATCTTGATTCCAGCTTGTGTTTCATCTAGCATTTATTTTATCTTATGACATATAGTGCAGGTGGTAGTGCTAACATTCGAGTTGTTAGTTCTGATTGACTGAATCATAGATCTTCCCCAATATCAGACTTCGCTAATGATTCAAAGAGTATAGGCAAGCACAAAGTGCAGATGAAATACTATTTTCTTTTTGTGTTTTGGAGGAACCCCAAACTCTCACACATAGATTCCAAAAATGTCCTTTTCTTCTGCATTAGTACATGTTATGGTTTTGGATTAGCAGAATAGTTTTGAGCAGTTAAAAAAAAATTGCACAAAGGAAGTTGTCTTCATTTTGGAATTCCTCTGTTTTATATTAATTTTACAGCTTGCTGACTACCTCCCATTCTCCAGACATAAATTAATAAATCCATCATTCCAAGCTTATTTATGATAAGCAATCTAGATAGGTTAGTTATATCTGGCTAACAACATTTTCCAGATAGATGCTCTTTGGTATTTTTTGGCTAGTAGATACCGTCTAGTCAAGGCAATGGTTTTTCCCGTGGTCATGTATGGATGTGAGAGTTGGACTGTGAAGAAAGCTGATCGCCGAAGAATCGATGCTTTTGAACTGTGGTGTTGGAGAAGACTCTTGAGAGTCCCTTATACTGCAAGGAGATCCAACCAGTCCATTCTAAAGGAGATCAATCCTGGATGTTCATTGGAGGGACTGATGCTAAAGCTGAAACTCCAATACTTTGGCCACCTCATGAGACGAGCTGACTCACTGGAAAAGACTCTGATGCTGGGAAAGGTTGGGGGCGGGAGGAGAAGGGGACGACGGAGAATGAGATGGCTGGATGGCATCACCGACTCTGTGGACATGAGTTTGAGTGTACTCCGGGAGTTGGTGATGGACAGGGAGGCCTGGCGTGCTGTGATTCATGGGGTCGCGGAGAGTCGGACTCGACTGAGCGACTGAACTGAACTGAACTGAACTGAGATACCATTGATAGGTGAGCCCTAGTAGCTCAGTGGTTGAGGTCTTTCATTCCCACTTCCTCAATAGAGTGAGTTACCTTCTACTACTGTTAACTGTTTCCTTCTCAAGGTATAAGAGTGAGTTTGTTCTGTATGACAGATTTGTTTGCCAAAGTAATCTTTAAAATTTTTCTTTCATACATCATTAGTGTTATCAGTTTTGGGGGTTTATGCTTGGGAAAATGAGAACTTAATGGATACTTGCTGGATGCTGTTTAATTTCTTCAGTGTTTATAAGATCAATAGGGATGACAGGCTAACCCATAATCATAAATAGTTGCTTTGATTATTTCATGTTGATATCATGTTTCATCATAAGAATCTTCAGGTATATATTAAAATCTGCTGTGCGTTTACTAGAAATTTGAGAAGTCAGGAACTAAGGTTGGGGTTTGAAGAGTTTTATTAAGAACTTAAGGCCACTTCAGTTTATTGTGTAAAGTGACATGAGGAGATGGCTCTGTTTTACCTTTAACAGAGTATGTCACAGTGTTCCTAGTCTTTGTATTTCTGTAACCATTCTTGAAGTGCAGTTTACTTTGAGGAGAACCCTCAAAGTTTGTAACAGATTTTTAAAAAGTACTCCCAACGAAACTAGAGAGAGTAGTTCACTTGATAGGCCAGGAGTGTAATAAAAACCCTTAATATAGAAAAGCTTTTCTGTCTTTTCAGGTAGATTTGTGAACAATTTAACAGTTTCATGAGTTTACTTAGATCTTAGGAAATATGATAAGAAAATTAAAGTTATCAAAAATTTATAGAAATTTATATACCCAGAGATGCTCATTGTGAATGAGATAATGATTATTTTTTGAAGAGATCAAAGTCAGAGAATAATAGAATTTTGAAACAGCTAGAAGCTTAGAGTTTAGAACTCTATATTAAACTGCCTCACTTATTTTAAAAAGAGGAAATACTAAATGAATGGCTTTTAGAGCTAGCATGTTGTTTCTTTTTTGTGATTCTGACTCTTACATACTATGTTTGGGCCCAGATGCCGTAGCTTACTTTAAATATGTATGTTTGGCTCTTCCCTCATGTTGATTGGTCTGTCTGTGGGTTTTCTTAGAAGACTGGATTTATTCACAGAATAATTGTTCTTTGGATTTTACACTAGGACCTTTTAAAGATGAGTGAACAAACGTTGGAAAGAGGACAGCAGCGGAAACTTCCTGAATGGATGTCTATGCAGAAGGGCTATACGGTAGAAGAAAAAAAGGTATGCAGTTCATCAGTAATTCTTCCAGATGGAAAATTTAATGCATATTTGACTGTAAACTGAGTTCATCCTCACTTATAAACTTCAAGCGATTATTTACTTTTAGAGTTGTTGTGAATGAACCAGAATCTAGTCATTGAATGGATGAGTGGGATTAAATTTTCATTGGGTTTACAGTATATGAATTCTTATTCTGTTTTTCCTTTTTATTTAGTTCACATGGCTAGCCTTGCCAATTTGTTCGAATTCAGATTATAATTTAGACAGTATTTATTTTGGTGAATTTTTTTATGGTCAAGTGAATTTTAAGTCTTGATAAATTTAAGCTTCACCAACCTGTCTTCAGCATTTTAAGGCAACATTATTGCATCTAGAATACTAATCTAATTGCAGAAAAGCATTAACAAAATAAATGCTTTTATGAAAATAGGGTAGAAGTTTGCAAGTAAATTTGTTAGAAAAATAATTTTACAATTGATAGCTTCACATTTGTTAAATTGTCCGTGTGACTCATTAGTCTATAAAGCTTTAGTTGATAAAATTTAGAGCTATAATTTGCTGTATTTCAGTGAATTTTATTATTTCAATGAACATTTATTATTTAATGTGACTTTTATTTGTGCCTTTTTGGAATTTTGTTTAACTCAAGGCATCTGTTCAGAAGAGTGTTTTGGAAGATCACCTGCCCTTCTTAGAATTCACTGGGTCCATTGTGTACAGTTATGAAGCTAATGATTGTTCTTTGCTCTCAGAAGATATTAGGTAAAGGTTTAAATTTCCAACTTTCATTTGAATTTGGACCCTTAGACTATAAGCCTTAGTATTGTAAGTGTACTGAGTTTTGTAGTGGAGGTGTGTTTAGTACATAATTATACATGTAAAATATCACTAATTCTACTTTTTAAATAAAAACTTAAAATTTCTGAATTAAATATATAATGTCCCTGTTTGTTCATTCATAAACCTTTGTATTACTTTAGCTAATTTTTAATCTTTTCAATACTTAAGATATTATATATAGAATTATTGAACACACCAGTTTAGGAAAAACATGCAAAAGTTATTCAACCTCTAAAACGTCCCTTTCTATTTCATTAAAAATGCCAACATTGTAATATTGAATAGTGACTGTGACTGTCTCTGTTGCATTTAATTAGCAACAATTATAGCAAATGATCCTTTAAAAGAATTTTAAAAATGATTATTAATATTTTTTAAATTGTCAAATTAGCTGCAGTCCATGGGGTCGCAAAGAGTTGAACACAACTGAGGAACTGAACTGAACTGATATTCATGTTTTCTTTTAAATCTTTGAACATATTCAGCATATTTATAATAGCTGTGTTAATGTACTCTTCTGTTAATTCCATTATACTAATTATTTTTCTATTAAATGACTGTTATCCTGCTTATAAGTCATGTTTTCCTGTTTCTTTTTTCATGCCTGACAATTTTTGATTAGATGTTATGATCTTACCTGGTTGAATGTTAGATTTCGTTTTCTTCCTTCAAAGAAAGGAGCTTTGCTGTGTTGGGCAGTAAAGTCACCTGAAAACCAGTTTTACACTTTGAGGCTTATTTTTAACGTTTTTAGGCCAGATGTCAGTAGCCTTTATTCTGGGCATGATTTAGTCTGTAATGGGTGTGACTTTTCTGGAATCTTTGCTGACTGCCCCAGGTGATCAAAATGGATCTCTCTACTCCAGCTTTGCAGAACTTAATGCCTCTTACCTCTGTGGAAGCCGTAGGAGTTGTCCAGATTTCAGCTCCCTGGTTTGTCTTTGTCCAGCCTCGTAGTTTCGTTCTGTGCTTGCGTGTCTTTTCCTGCCTAGCTCCCTCCTCCCCAGGACTCTGCCCACACCTTCCAGCTGCTTCCCCTCTCTGGCTCTGAACTCTGTCCTCCCAATTCCGTGCCCTGCTTTGGACTCTCCTCCCTGTTCTGCTGTCTAGAATGTTCCAGGTGGAAATCTGGGGCAGCATTTGGGCTTAGACTTGATTTCCTCCCCTCAGAGAGCATAGTCCTGTAGCGCCTGTTGTCCAGTGTCTGGAAACTCTTGTTTACACGTTTTGTTCAGTCTTCTCTATTTGTTCATGGAGGAAAGTTATGACTGATCAGCGTTATTTCATCTTAGCCCAAGACAGAGGTTGAGTTTTTTAAAATTTATGAAATAGGTTTTCACTTTTAAAAACTGTGAAGCAGGCAAATATAAGCAATAATTTAACACGCACCCATAGTCCTTCCACTAGCTTTGTCAAACCTTAATCTTCCTTTTCTTCAAATCTTTATGAAGACAAAACAGTAAAATACACCTGAAGCCTCGTGTATGCTCTTTCTGATTCTCTTCTGCAGTCCTCTGAGCTACCTTCTATCATGAGTTCAGTGTTTAGTATTCCCTCACATATTTTCTATAATTTTCATAATTTTGTGTCCCCCTCAATATCATATACTATTTCTTTGCCCATTAAGAAACTTTAAAAACAATGCTATCAAACTCTGTGTATTCTTCCACTTGTCTTTTTCACTCAACACTTTATATTCTTGTGAATTTTTCTTTTTGGTTTGGTATGTGAAGTTCTATTTTAACTTTTATATAGTATTACATTGTCTCAGCATATCATAATTTATTCACTCTCTTGTTGATGGAAATGTAGTGTTAACATTTTTGCTAGTCGGAATAGTATTGCAGTGAACATTCTTAAACATTTCTAATTATGCACGTATAAGTTTCATATATTTATGAGAAAATCTTGTCAGTTCATATAGTTCATACTTGTGGTTTAACTAGATACCGTCAGAGTTTTTTCCAAGAGGATTATCAGTTAAAAAATTGGCCAGTATGTGAGTGGTCCCACTGGTAGTTTTCTTTATCAGCATTCAGTATTGTGGAGCTTTAATTTTTGTTAGTCAGATAGATGTGAAATTGTAAAGGTTCAATTTACATTTCTCCGACTTGAGAGGAGATTTTGTGTCTTCATATGTATATTTGAATTTATTGGCCGTTTGGATTTCCTTTGGGGAATCGTGTGCTCAGTTGGTCAGTCGTGTCTGACCCCATGGACAGTAGCCCACCAGGCTTCTCTGTCTATGGGATTTTCCAGGCAAGAATAGTGGAGTGGGTTGCTGTTTGCTACTCCAGGGGATGATCTTCCCCATCCAGGGACTGAACCCCCATCTCTTGCGTTTCCTGCATTGGCAGTCAGATTCTTTTCCACTGCACCACCTGGGAAACCCTCCTTTGGGGAATTACCTGTTCATATTTCCCTCCTTTTTTTTAAACTGGATTATTTATCCTTTTTGTATTGACTTTTCAAGGAATTTTTTAGTATTGGGTTGGTGAAAAAGTTCATTTGGATTTTTCTGTAGTATCTTGTGGAAAAACCAGAATGAACTGTTTGGCTAACCCAATATTTTCTGACTATTCATTATCAGTTGTATGTATTACGATATCCTCTACAGTCTGTGGCTTGTCTTTCAACATGTTGAATGATGTCTTCAGTGATGCAGAAATTAAAATTTTAATTAAATAATTTATGCTATTTCCCCCCCTTTAGCATGAGTCTCTCTGATGGAGATGTGGTAGGATTTGACATCGAGTGGCCTCCAGTGTACAAGAAAGGGAAACTGGGCAGAGTGGCACTCATTCAGTTGTGTGTGTCAGAGAGCAAGTGTTACTTGTTTCATATTTCTTCTATGTCAGGTTGGTATCTGTTGTATTTGTTTCATTATTATATGGTAGATAAATTGTAATATGTCAACTTTGTCCACGTGAAATTAAGCTCTTGAATTAACAGGTGCCTCTCTCCTCACCTTATATTTAAGTATTTATATTTTAAGTATTCACTCACATCCCTGTTTTATTTAATTTTCATGTCATATCTGTCAGTGCATGACGTTATTCCTGTTTCACAGGGTAGAGAACTGAAGGGTAGGGGGGCTAAATGTTAGTGATAATATAGTTATTAGCATTTAAATTAGTTGTTTTTCTTGTCATTTATCAGTCAGGACTTTTTGCGTTAGGTGAAAAAAAAAGCTCTCAAAAACACTCAAGGTAAGTGTTGGTTTCTGAATTTAAACTTAAACACAAATTTAAATGTAAGCATAGAATGTGTATGAAGTAGAACATAAATCTGTCATGTTTGATGGAACCTATGGAAATAAATATTATATATTAGTATATAAATATTAATATAAAAAATTATAGTTTTCCCTCAGGGACTAAAAATACTGCTTGAAAATGAAGCAGTTAAAAAGGCAGGTGTGGGAATTGAACAAGATCAGTGGAAACTTCTACGTGACTTTGATATCAAATTGAAGAGTATTGTGGAGCTGACAGATGTTGCCAATGAAAAGGTAGACACAATACATATATTATTTTCAGAATAAAAACAACATAAATTTGTGTTTTACAGAATGTCCCTTCTGAGTGTTAGATTTTTTCTTGAGAGAATATTTTAAGCTACATAATGTTTTTATAAAAAAAGAAGTCCCTAATGCATGTCTCATAATGAAAACTTTCAGTTCTAATCAGTTGCCTTAGCGAATAGTTTCTTTAAGCAAGCACCCTCTCCCATATTTAGTACTGTTTCACTTTGTTTTATATATTTGTGAATTTAATTATTATATTTAAAGTTTCTCTCTTTAACCCATCTATATCAGTATCCCCCGTTTTTTTTTTTTTTTTGACACTAACATAATGCAGCTCTTGTGGTGTGATCCTCTTAGTGAAAGTTTGACCATCATTTCCATGGCCCATATTTCACATATTTTATTAATGTAGTCATTTAAGTTACATTCTCACGTTAGCCAAGTGTTCATTTGGCTGAGAAATAGGAAAATCACCAACCTATTCAACTTTTGTCTGTGAATGATGCTTAGACAGTCCAAGAATTTTAATACCTACATTGAGGAAATGATAGAATTACATTCTTGTAAGGTAGACTGCAAATGAGGTTTCTAGTGACTGGAAATCTACCAAGGACTATCTCTGCCTTATATTTTGATGTAACATTTTCAACTTTACGTGTGACATGGTCATTTGGTATTGGTTAGAAATATGTAAAAATAAAAGGAAAGAAATAACTTTTGCTGAGTTGATTTTTCCATTATTTTTAGCTGAAATGTATAGAGACCTGGAGCCTCACTGGTTTGGTTAAATACCTCTTTGGTAAACAGCTTCTGAAAGACCGGTCTATCCGCTGTAGCAACTGGAGTAGGTTTCCCCTCACTGAGGACCAGAAGCTGTATGCAGCCACTGATGCCTATGTATGTACCAAAGATCTTTTTCAAAAATTAATTTTTATTAGAGTATAGTTGTTTTACAGTGTTGTGTTAGTTTCCACTGTACAGCAAATGAATCAGCCACACATATACATATATCCCCTCTTTTTTGAATTTCCCTCCCATTTAGGTCATCACAGCATTGAGTAGAGTTTCCTGTGCTATACAGTAGGCTCTCATTAGTCGTCTGTTTTATACATAGTAATCATGAAACCAAGAGGAGAGTGAAAAAGTTGGCTTAAAGCTCAACATTCAGAAAACTAAGATAATGGCATTTGGTCCCATCACTTCATGGGAAATAGATGGAGAAACAGTGGAAACAGTGTCAGACTTTATTTTTTTTGGGCTCCAGAATCACTGTGGATGCTGATTGCAGCCATGAAATTAAAAGACGCTTACTCCTTGGGAGGAAAGTAATGAACAACCTAGATAGCATATTAAAAAGCAGAGACATTACTTGGCCAACAAAGGTCCGTCTAGTCAAGGCTATGGTTTTTCCCGTGGTCATGTATGGATGTGAGAGTTGGACTGTGAAGAAAGCTGATCGCCGAAGAATTGATGCTTTTGAACTGTGTGCTGGAGAAGACCTGAGAGTCCGTTGGACTGCAAGCAGATCCATCCAGTCCATTCTAAAGGAGATCAATCCTGGGTGTTCATTGGAAGGACTGATGCTAAAGCTGAAACTCCAATACTTTGGCCACCTCATGTGAAGAGCTGACTCACTGGAAAAGACTCTGATGCTGGGAGGGATTGGGGGTGGGAGGAGAAGGGGACGACAGAGGATGAGATGGCTGGATGGCATCACCGACTTGATGGACATGAGTTTGGATGAACTCTGGGAGCTGGTGATGGACAGGGAGGCCTGGCGTGCTGTGATTCATGGGGTCGCAAAGAGTCGGACCTGACTGAGTGACTGAACTGAACTGAACCATGAAATTAAAAGATGCGTGCTCTGTGGAAGAAAAGCTATGACGAACCTAGAAAGTGTATTAAAAAGCAGAGATATCACTTGGCCAACAAAGGTTCATGTAGTCAAAGCTATGGTTTTTACAAAATAGTCATGTATAGATGTGAGAGTTGGACCATAAAGAAGGCTGAACACTGAAGAATTGATGCTTTTGAACTATGGTGCTGGAGAAGACTGTTGAGAGTCACTTTGTTAGTGAGGAGATGAACCCAGTCAGTCCTAAAGGAAATCAATCCTGAATATTTATTGGAAGGACTGACGATGAAGCTGAAGCTACAGTACTTTGGCAACCTGATGCAAACAGCCGACTTGCTGGAAAAGGCCCTGATGCTGGGAAAGATTGAGGGTAGGAGGAGAAGGGGATGACAGAGGACAAGATGGTTGGATGGCATCACCGACTCAACGGACATGAGTTTCAGCAAACTCTGGAAGATAGGGAAGCCTGGCATGCTGTAGTCTATGGGGTCGCAAACAGTCAAACACAACTTAGTGACTGAGCAACAATAAATCAATACTGGATATATGTCAGTCTGAATCTTCCAATTCATCCCATCCCCCTCCTAAGATCTTTAGACTACAGTCTGTTTTTTAAACTTTATAATAAATTACTTTATAAAATTTTTATTGTGTAAACTAAAATGTTTTAAGTCAGTTGGGCATTAAAAATGCTTAGGTAGAAATTTAGTGAAACTGTTAATTCTAAATATTAATTAGCAAGTATCAACAGATTGTAATGCTAGTTATTTTTATCATCATGAAGCAAAAATAATGTCCAATTTTTATGTGAAAAAAAATGAGTTCTTTGAAAACATGAGAGGACAGTAAGCTCAGCCTGAACAAGCACAAATGGTGTTGATGATGTATTTGATTATAAGCCACTTCAGAATAAAAATAACTACAATGCAGTTTCTGTATCGAAACTGGCCTTATTTCTTACATTTATATTTAAAATGCGGTAAAAATTTAGAAAATTGGCTCCACAATTAGCTCTCCACTGCTGTTAGTCAGATGATTTTTATAGTTGCCTATTTGTACACAGTGAAATTAGGGCTTATCCATCTATCTAACTATATATACATATGTATATATATAGCACTCTTTTTTTTCCCCAAAAGTCTTATTTTATGTCCTAATAGACCTTTTTCCCCCAGCTTATACTTTTATTTGTAGATTAGTATCTTGTTTCTTTTCTTTGCATCTATTTTTAGACATGGGAGCTGCTTTTATTTATAACCAGAAGAAAATTCATCTGTGTGGGGAAATAAAAAGATAATTTTCCTTTATGTTTTGTTTAAAATAGAAAACTTGTTGAGAACTAATCCAAGTTCCATAGCATTTTTTAGTCATGAGAAATCTGTATGACTTGATTGTTCCTATTTACAGTAGCTAGCTGGAGGACTGAATATCCACTGACTAACAGCTAATAATGAGATGATGGCAAATGGATATCTGTGTTGTACAGTTTTCTCTTACCTGATTATATTTTGTTAGATTCCATTTATAAGGCATTTGATTTTGGTACTTGCTCATAATATTGGATGATAAATGAGAAAATTTTTATTTTAAAGGTGTACCACTTTCTCCATTCTCATAATGGGTGTGGGAATAAATGAAGACAGTTAGATCTTTGTTTAACTTAAAGGGTTGAATTCAGCTTCTTGTGTGCTTTGGGAATCATTGTTTTTAATTTTTGTAACAGTGAGGCATCGAATTTTATTTTGGTGATTTTAGCATACTGTTTTCACCTTTCTGTTTTTTAACAGGCTGGTTTCATCATTTATCAAAAATTAGCAAATTTGAGTGATCCTGTGCAAATATTTGTCAAGAGTAAAGGTATGTTATGGTCTGAAAGTAAAAGATAAAATTTGAATTTGCTTATTTGTGAGGTTAAGCTCCAAAAACACAAATTTTCACACATGTGTATTTAGCATTATTACAGTGTGTTGGTTGTCTGAGGATTAGGATGAGGTCTACTTGGCCAAAGCCTAGGGTTTCAAGCATGTTACTGTGTCAGAGCAGGACTTACTACTTATCGTTTGTAGCATTGCTGTTCACTGGGCTTCTAGAGTTGACTTTTGTAGCTTGGAGAACATCAGTGATACAAACAGCTGCCTCTTAGCTTGGAGATTATACATCTTTTATAAATATTTGGGCTCTGTGGGTGGCACAGTTGGTAAAGATCTGCTTCCCAATGCAGGAGATAGGGTTTCGATCCCTTGGTCGAGAAGATGCCTTCGAGAGAAGGCAATGGAAGAAGGAAATGGCAACACACTCCAATATTCTTGCCTGGAAAATTCCATGGACAGATGAGTCTGGTGGGCTACAGTCTATGGGGTCACAAAGAATCAGACATGACTGAGTGACTGAGCGCAGAGTGCCCTGGTTTAAATTTCTAAATTTTCCCCAGGATGCGATAATTCTGCTGTTTTTCTGCTAAAAGAATGGCCACTTGCAGCTTTCAAGTTCAGCTCTCAGATCTCTTGCTAGGTCAGTGATGGCAGATCTGCTTATGGTGTCACATAGGCCAGTGGTGGAATCTCAGCCACGTGACCTGGAATTTACTTGTTTCCTGTGTTTGGGCAGTGAGTGATGGCATAATACCTGTTTCATAGAGTGGCTGTTGAACTCATGATATACTAAGCACCCATACTGGTCTCTGTATAGTTGTTATTCTTGTAGCTTCCTTTTAGAGATTTTAAATAATCGTGTTTGTTAAGGTGTTAGTTAAATAAGGTGATTTTGCCAAATTTTAAAAAATATGGCATGATCTTCTTATAAAAAATTATATAATATCCTTTATAGCTGTTATTGAGAAGGAATCCATAGCCTCTGTGGGTAGCCCTCCTTTACACATTAAGGAAGATTTCTTATACTTTCTCTCGTTGGAAGGCCACATCTGTTGAGTGCCTGCTGGCTCTCTGTTGGCAATTGTATGGTGGCTGGAAATTACCTTGATAACTGAGGCAGATGATTTGTTTTTGAAGCTGGTATACAGAACAATATATGAGAGCTTATTTAACTCAGAATTCAACAGAGGGATTCATTATTTTCTGATTTTGTGGTTTACAAGATGGCTTGTGGGTTACACTTGCTATTTTGTCTCTGATGAAAATGCTTCTGAGGACTGTAAGATATTTCTCAAGTAAAGTAGCATATGTTTTATAAGTTTTTATGGAAGTCCTGATACCTGTCATTGCAATATTGCATTCTTTGACCCTTACTTTTATTCTCTGTTATGTTATTTGTTTAAGTGTATTGTGACATCTGAAGGGAAATAACTTGACTAGGATTCCAGTGAATTGTAACTAACATTACCATTCCTTTCTTCCTCCCTCCCTCCCTCCTTCTCTTCTTCCTGTCTTGTTACTAAACCAGCAGTGTCAGCCTCACCTTTCTCACATATAGATGTATTTATAGATGATATTTTCAAAGGATATTTTCAGAACTTCTGGTTTTTATTATGTTTGTGTTTTTTTCTTTTACTAAAAAATAAAAGAAGATTAGAACATAATATTATTCAGCCCAGTGTAAATGGAGAGCCAGCAGTGAACAAGACAGGCATGATCTGTCTCCTGAGGAGGGAAACCTACAGCTTTATGGGGGATATAGGTGAACAACAAAAAAAAGGGCACTGTAGGAAGAGGAGGCTTATGATGTGGGGGGAAAAGGTGTTATGGCTAGCATTTAGAGGGACCCAGTGAATATTTGGAGGTATTAGAGAATATTTTCTGGAAAAAGTGATGTCAATGGCAAGATCTTAAATATGAGCAGGAGTTAGCTGGCGCAAGAGTAGAGGAAGAGTGTCAAAGGCACAGGCAATGGCAAGATGCCCTGTTTCAGAAGGACGAGGTGTCCATAGGCAATTGAAAGCATTTTGGTATAGTCAGCTGTTGAACATGACAGGGTAAGGGATGGAGGAGAGGCAGGGGCTTACATTTCCTCCTAAGAGCTGTTGAGAGTTTTAAACAAAAATGACATGTGTTACATTAAATAATTAGAACTTGGGCTGTTGAGCAGAATATTGCTTCTGGAGGGCAGGGGTCTCTGTGTGAGACCTGTTAGGGTGATGTGCCCATAATCCAAGTGAAAGGTGATGGTGACCTGGCTTGGCTGGTTGTATTGTGAAGGGAGAGACGTGGATAATGCAAAGTACATTTAACAGAGCAGTAGAATCAACAGGATTTAATGTGACGGTGTGAGCCACGTGCATGGATCAGTCCTGTGTTGTCTGTGTAAGCAGCAGGGATGAGAAACATTGAGGAGAAGGAGCCAGATTTGGGGTCAAGGAGTTGTACAGTTGATTTTAGACACATTAATGGAAGGAAGCCTGCAAGATAGCAAAGTGGAGGTCATGGGCAGTAGGCTGTTAGATATACAGCCTGTTAACTCAGAGGACGATTGGAGTTAAAGAATTAGGAGTTCCAGGTAAAGAACTGGGGCTGAGTCTCAAGGAGCTCTCAGTATTCCGTGTTTGCGTGGGAAGGGGACCCTAGACCATGCCGTGGGCATGGAGGGAGATGAGGAGGTGGATGTGCGGCAGGCCAAGTAAAGGACATGTGTTACAGAGGAGGGCATTATCCACTGTTTACATTTTCTTGCGAGTTTGAGAAACTGAGGACTTAGAATTAGTTCTTCGGTTTGGCAATGTGGCAGTCGTTGGTAACCTTTTATGACAGCCACTTTGGTAGACTGGGTGACAGAAGACTGTATCGAGGGGAGAGTGGTCATTGGGACACAAAAAAGGGTCGCAGGCTTGGGTACCGTGAAGGTCCCATAACCGGAGCCAGAATGGAGTAGTGGAATAACGTGGGTGGAGATCGCAGTAGTGTGACTAGAGGCCTGAGATCTAAGGAAAGTGAGAAAGCACGCGTAAACAACTTTTTTTTTTTTTTTTTTCGGTTAAGAAGCTTGGTTCAGAAAGGGACTATTTATTCATTTATTCATATAACAGGTTTGTTGGGGGTTTATTAGGCATCAGGCACTGTACCACTTACACTGAAGCAGACAGACCAGACCTCTTCACTTTGTTTGTCTGAGTGATGGAATGAGCCACATGGATGCCTGGAGAACGTGGAAGGCGTGAGGGGAAGAGAGCAAAGCTGTGAGGGACGGTGAGTGTAACCGAGATGAAATGAACAAGCCTGAGAGGAGTCAGAAACGAGGCCAGAAAGGTAGCTTGGGCCAGGTCATTTGGGGCTTACAGGCCATGAATCTGACTTCGTATTTTATTAATTAAATACAAGGATGAGTGATGGGAAATACTTAAAGGATTTGGAGTAGCAGCATGATGTGATTAAATATTTATCGCAAAAGGATTTTGAGCAGCCAGAGCTGCTACAGGAGGCTAAGTATTTAGGCAGGGAAGTTGATTTGGAGACTATTGTAATAATCAAAGCAAGAGATGATTGGATTGGGCTGGTGGCAGCAGAGGGGGTAAGAAGTGGTAGATATGTATATATTTGCTGATGAATTCTCTGTGGGGAGTGAGATGTAGAGGTGTTTTGGTTGGATCCACTGAGCGAACGCAAGGGTCAGTCACAGTGAAAGATAATGAGGAGAGCAGGTTTGGGTAAGAAAAATCTGGATTCCAGTTTTGGTCACTTCCCAGATGGCTCAGTGGTAAAAGAAACCTGCAATGCAGGAGATGCCAGTTCAACCCCTGGCATCCCTCGGGAAGATCCCCTGGAGGGGAAAATGGCAACCAAATCTCATGGACAGAGGAGCCTGACGGGCTATAGTCCATGAGGTCGCAAAGAGTTGGACACGACTGAGTGACTGAGAACACATGCGTGCTAAGTTTTAGATGTTTATTGTCATCCAAGGAGCTATCTTAGTTGGGAACGTGATTCTGGAGTTTGGAGGGAAGACAGGTTGGAGCTGTAACTTTGAGGGTCGTCAGTATACAGATGGTAGTTAAGCTTGAGAAGATAAAACAGAAGATAAAATAGGAAGGGAGTGGAATAAAGAATAGAAGAGGCCCACATGTTGACATCAAGGGCACACCAGCCTCTCGAGGTCAGGAAGACATGGAGGGTATAGCGAAGAGGCCTGTGAAGGGGCAGTGATGGAGGAGGAAGCATAGGAGGGGTGGTGTTCAGAAGCCAGCCAATGTTGTGAGCTGGAGCCAGTCATCAGCTGTTTTAAATGCCTCTGAGAGTTTGAGATGTTGTTGTTCAGTCACTAGAGTTGTATCCAACTCTTTTCGATCCCATGGACTTCAGCACGCCAGGCTTCCCTGTCCTTCACTATCTCCTGCAGTTTGCTCAAACTCAAGTCCATGGACAAGGTGATGCCATCCAACCATCTCGTCCTCTGTCGTCCCCTTCTCCTCTTGCCCTCAGTGTTTCCCATCATTAGGGTCTTTTCCAGTGAGTCGGCTGTTCACATCAGGTGGCCAAAGTATTGGAGCTTCAGCTTCAGCATCAGTCCTTCCAGTGACTATTCCAATGAAAGCGTGAGATGAGCAACTCGGATGAACAGATTTGGCTGTGTGGAGGCCATTGGTAACCTTTCCACGAACAGCTTTTGGAAAAGGCAGGCAGGCAGTCAGCTTAGGAAAAATGGCATAGAAAGTTGAAGACAGTGAGTTTGGACAACTCTTCCTTTCAAGGAATTTTGCTGTAAATGGGAGTTGTGATATGAATTAGCAGTTAGCAGATTGGTGGCGGGAAGATGAGCTAGTTCTCTTTTTGTTTCTGTTTTCTCTTTGTTTCTGTGAAGTAAGAGATGAAGTTGTTCTCTGACTAAAAAGGAGGGACAAGTGTTGGAGGTGTTGGAAGCAAGAAGAGAAAGTAAGAAGTGTGATATAGTCCTCTTGAGAGTGGGAAGGTGGGAAATGTAGAATAATTAACAATCATTACGGAGGGTTCATGGGGTGTGTGCATGAATTGAAAGCAAAATATCACCCTCATAATTGTGTTTTATTTTCAACTGTAGTCAACTGCTTGGGTATAGGCATCAAGTATGTGCCATGGAAGAAGGAAGGAACAAAAGAGTTGAGTCCACAGGAGCGAATGACTAATATGGGTAAGGGAGGAGAGTAAGGCGTGGGGGGTGTGGGGAGCAGTGAGGAGAATAACGGGTAAGGAAAAGGCAGTAGGTCAGTGGGCTCGGTTCTGAAAGTGTGCAAGAATTGTTGTATTGCAGACGTCATGCTGGCGTTCAGAGGATGGAATGCTTGCAGTTGGCGTTTGGAAGTGATAACATTATTGACAATTTTAAGATCAAGGGTATGGTTATGGGCCGCCCTGGTAGCTCAGATGATATAAAGAATCCACCTGCAATGCAGGAGACCCCAGTTTGATTCCTGGGTTGGAAGATCCACTGGAAGAGGGCAGGACAACCCACTCCAGTGTTCTTGGGCTTCCTTGGTGGCTCAGACGGGAAAGCATTCGCTTGCAATGCAGGAGACATGGGTTCGATCCCTGGGTTGGGAGGATCCCCTGGAGGAGGGCATGGCAACCCACTCAGTTTTCTTGCCTGGAGAGTCCCCATGGGCAGAGGAGCCCGGTCGTCTACAGTCCATGGGGTCACAGAGAGTCAGACCCGACGGAGTGACTGAGCACAGCTCATGCTTATGGGAAGGGTGACTGAGATCAGCTGAGGAAAACATGGCTGGAGATGGAGGGATTGAGGAACTGGAGAGACCGCATTCTTCGGCAGAGTTTCTGTGAATGTAGAAATCACTAGGAGTTACCACAGAGATAAAGGGAGGAAAGAGTGAACCAAGTGCCGAAATCTTCAGTGACGTGACTTTGAAATCACAAGATCAATGCAACTAGTTGGAATAGCTGATGATGTAATCCCGTGTCCAGTGCTTCAGAGGAGCTGGACTTGTTGAAAGACACAAGAAGTGGTGATGAAGAGTAGAAATTGTAAGCAGGGGAAGGGTTTGGGAAAGGTGGGCAAGTTATGTGGTGTTGGCGGAGAGACCATCAGACAGAATGAAGCTCAAAGTTCGGAAGGTGATCACTTATGAATGAGAAAGGCTTGCATTTTATTTTGTGGTGACTGGTAATGAGGACAGTGAGGAGTGTCTGTGTTTACCAAGCTGTTTTAGTAAGTAGCGTCCCGTATGGCGTTCTGTTGGTTTCTGTTGTTGAAACAGTGCAGGTGAGATCAGAGTCTCGTTTCTACCTTTACCTTCTGCCAGGGTTGAGAACCACTGGGTTGCAATATGTATGAATGCAGATCACTTAGAATTAAAGAACAGAAATTTGGAAGGGAAATAAAGTGATTGAGGTGATTTGGGGATAGGTTAAGGAAGTCTTTTTGTTGCAGTTCATTTAAAGAAACAAAGCCCTAATAGTGTTTAAATAAATATCTCTGCTTTGTAATTTGAAAATTAGTACTGTTTCTTTTATTCCAGAGGAGGAAATACTACCTAGTGACGTGAAGAAACAATTGACTTCGATCTCCAAGGAGGTGATGGATCTGGCTGAGTGTCTTCCTGATTCTTTTGGAAAACTGGAAAATCCACAGAGGTTAAATGTTTCTGTTTGTTTTTTTTTTTAATCAATTCTGTTTGTTCTTATTGCATTTTTCTAAATACAGTAAAGAAGTTCATTAGGGTGGACTCATAAATTTACTTGAATACATGCACACAGACTGATGTATAAATTTGAGAAATATCTTCCAATTGTGAAATTGTGCACAAAAGTTGGAGGCTTCTCTGCTTTGTAGGATGTTTTATGAAGCAAAGCCAAATAAAACTCTTAAGTTCACTTGAACGAAACTTTGAAGATTCACAGTGTTCTTTTTCTTTCTGTTTATGGGCATTTTTCATTTAATTATATAGTTTGGTTACTTGAAATCAGTAAATCAGGAGCAACTTTCAAACCTGTAACTTCATTTTTTTGGTTATTAAGTGATTATTATATGAGAATTCTACCTAATCAGTAGACTATTGAAACAAGAGGCATTTAGATTTTAAAGAGTGTTTTATATAGCTGAAGCACTGAAAAAAAAGTGTAGGTGTTAGTTGCTCAAGTCATGTCCAGCTCTTTATGACCACATGGACTGTAGCCCACCATGCTCCTCTGTCCATGGAATTCTCCAGGCAAGAAAGAATACTGAAGTGGATTGCCATTCCCTTCTCTAGGGCGTCTTCCTGACCCAGGGATCGAACTCAGGTCTCCTGCATTGCAGGCAGATTCTTTACGGTCTGAGCCAAGCATTAGATAACTTTTGATATTTGAATTAACAGATATTGGACTACTGGTTGTTGTTGTTTAGTTGCTTAGTTGTATCTGACTCTTTTGCGACTCCATGGACTATAGTTTCCAGTAGCTACTTCTTGGAATCTGGCTTTTGCTCTGTCCTTAATGGATGAATGACTCCCTTATAAAACCTCTAAAAACAGGAGTGCTCTTGAACAGTGATTGAGTATAACATGGTAATACAATTTTAAGGCTAAAATCCTTTGTAGAAATGTGAAGCAGTTAATTGAAATAGAATTCTGACTCTAAAAAAAATGCAACGTTAATGTATTCTTCTTTGGATGAGATTTGTGATATATTTTGATAGATTTCAAAGTATGAGATAGAAATTCATCTCTTTTTTAAAGTAATTTTCCTCCTGGCAATTTATTTTAGTAGTTGCTATGTAACTTTGAGAATTTCTAAAGGAAATAACTGTCAAATGGGGAAAGGTACTAATAAAGCTATTTCATATTCATTTTTACATTTTTCCCTCCACGAAAGAAGAAAATACCATTTATATGAAAAATTACTATTCATATGCTTTTCAGGTTTTTTTCTAGGAATTAAAATAACTATTGAGTATAAATTACATGTGCTTAATGCTTTGCTTTATACTATCAAAGCTAAGTAGGTTTTCTTAAATTTTGAGAATGGGCAAATTGGATTCTTTTTTTTTTAATTGGAATATAATTGTTTTACAATGTTGTATTAGTTTCTGCCATAAAACAACATGAGTCAGCTGTATGTATATATATATCTCCTCCCTCTTGAGCCTCCCTCCCATCTCCCTGGATTCATTTTTAATAGAGGTAGATCTTAAAAACTTTTAGTGGGTCAAAACAAGAACTAGTTAAGATCTTTTATTTCAAATTCTCTGTAACAAGTCTACGCTGTTGGTTCACTTATTTGGATACATCTCTGAACTGGGGGAGAACAAAAGAGATCTGTGAAAAGCCAAAATACAAGCCATTAGCATGAATTCACGTCCACTTAGCTGCAGTTCCAGTGGAGTGCATGAGGCCACATTCAGGGCATATTTGCATTGCATTTATGACACAGTTTGACAAGCTTCGATGTATGCTTAACATGAAAATCAAGAATGGATAAGGAGTGACACCATAAACAATTAGTTTGGGGCCAAACACTCCTGACACTTAGTAAGCATGCAAGTCAGATGTTGAGTGTAGAAGTACCTTGCTGTACTAGGAAGGAGCCCAGAAACTATAAGCATGAAGGGCATGAAGAGCAACTTCAGTCCAGTGTGTCCTTTAAGTGAAGGTCTTCTTATTAAAAAGCATTAAAACTTGTCCTTAAACAATTAAAGTTGAATTCACCTTTCTTAAATTTTCTTTTTTTTTTTTTTAGGGTTTCCCTACTATTGAGGGATATTTCAGAAAATCTGTATTCATTGAGGATGATGATGTTTGGCTCTACTGAGAAGGAACTGAGACCCAGCAGTAATTTTCACTTATTACCTCTGGAGGAGCCAACTGCTGGTGAAGTACAAGAGAAACAAATTACAGCACATAATATTTTTCCTGAAGTTAAAGATGAGGCATGGGATGCTACACCTGATGATTTAATTGAACATGATGGAGAAAAGGTACTTGGAAGTCAAATGAAACAAGAAGATGGATTTGAAGATGGACTGGAAGGCAATAAGTTGAAAGAGAATACAGAAAGAAATTGTTTGATGTCATTAGATATTACCGAAGATGAACTCCAACTTTTGGAACAACAGGCTCAGGAAAAATACCTTACTGATGTTACTTGCACATCTCCTGAGGTACTGAATACAGTAAAGAGCAAACAGTTTTCATTCATGAAGGTGGTTGGCTGATTGTTTCTATAGATGGGCAGATAGTAAATATTTTAGGCTTTGCAGGCCACTGGTTTCTGCCCAGTTTTGCCAGTTTGGTGTGAAAGCAGCTGTAGACCAGCAACCTGTCTGTATTTTAATAAAACTTTATTTATAAAAACAAAAAAGTGGGCTGGGTTTGGCTTGTGAGCTGTTGTTGGCTACTCCTGACAGTATGATTGACAGCATTTTATAGTGGGAAGATTTTTAGTGTCAGTACACATTTGTTATCATTTGCTAAGCATATGATATTTCTCCTGCTTTTTTACCTAGTATATACCTCTTCTTTTTGTAGATCCCTACATGACTGAGCGACTTCACTTTCACTTTTCACTTTCACACTTTGGAGAAGGAAATGGCAACCCACTCCAGTGTTCTTGCCTGGAGAATCCCAGGGACGGGGGAGCCTGGTGGGCTTCCGTCTGTGGGGTCGCACAGAGTCGGACACGACTGGATTGACTTAGCAACAACATACCTATTAGAGTTTACTTTTCCAAACGTGATTCTTGAGGGTAGTTTTGTTTCCTCTTATGGGTATTTTTTACTTGTTATTCTGAGAGGGTTTCTAATAAACCCATATTTTTACTTGACACTCTCCTGTACTGTCATCTAGAGTCAGGAACCTCATTTTGTTCTTGATAGATTATTGTTAAACCTTGTATATATTTTCTCAACTTCAGATTTCTAAACATGTTCTGATTTGATTAATTTGTGAGATTATGTTTTTCTGTTTGCTAATAACTTAAGCATATTTTTTGAAATAGTGAAGTTGTATTAGTGGAATTATGGTGTTTCTTTAAGACAAAAGAGACATATAGCTGTAAACTTTTTATCTCATTTGTTTTTCATTAATTAAAAAATTATCTATATTGCCTATATTTGGTAGAATTGTGTACATTTTAAAAATAATAACTGCATTTTAAAGTTTTAAAATTAGATTTGAAAGTCATTTAATAGGATTATTTTCTCAGTTTTCTAAGGATAGATTCTTAGTATTTCTTTGTATTTGGTAACTATATTAGTAATCACTTCTACAGTATACAAATGAATTTTGGCATTGTTTGCAAACTACTTTCATACCAACCATTTGTAAAGTGGACTCCACTTTTGGGAAATATCTTTTGCTAATGTGTGTAGTACCTTCTGATTTTCCAGAAATTTCATATTAGGTATTCACTTTAAAGTGATAGGTTTCCTGTAATGATATAGAATTATGATCAGGATTTCATGATCTGACTAACATCTTTTACCCCATTTATTGCCATTTTTTATTGTGTAATAATTATTAGCATTTAAAAGATTCATGAGACCCCATTTAAAAAATAAAAGAATAAGACTTATTTTAAGATCTTTTTTAAAGGTTAATTTTTGAGGTTAAGTCTATACTTCCTTTTCCTATTTCCAGTTTAAATTTTAGACTTTTTTTGGGTCCTTCTGTATTTCTTTGGTGGGTTTCTTTCATACAGGTTACTATCATTGGACATTTGCTTTGTAAGGATTGCCAGATTATTGTAGTTTCTTTATATCTCCACATTGGCAATAGCTGAATAAATAACTTATCTGACACTGTTTTTCAAATACCTGTAGATACTGTTTGTAAAATATCAATTTATTTAAAGATATTATTAGTCACTGTAACTTTTCGTGATCTTTTAAAAATCAGTGTCTATAAGAGAACAAGTATAGTTCCTGGCTTTGTACAGAATTTCTCAATATTGCGAAGAGGTTCCTGTACTCAAAAAGTTTGGGAACCACAGTTTGGGCTTTTTTAAAACTATAAATGAATTTGTCATTTGTACTCTCATTTAGAGAATGTGGACTATTTCAAGCTTGTTTATCTATATTGTTTGTTAGGTAGAGAAGTTAGGTAGTTTTTCTCTTTTTATTTGCTTCTTTGTTTCTATATTTATTCCTCCTTTTCTTTTTTCCTTCCTACCATCCTCTTTCCCTTCCTATCTACCTGTTCATAAACATATATGAAGAATAGGAGGTGGTCTAAAGATATTTAGCGTAAAGGAACTTTATTTTGTAGAAAAGAGGGTATTGAGTCAATTATGCTGCTAAGTCACTTCAGTCGTGTCCGACTCTGTGTGACCCCATAGACGGAAGCCCACGAGGCAATTATATTGGACACTAATGTTTGACATACTTTTTTTTTTTAAAGCATTCATCTTCCAAGGATAATGAAGAGGATCTATCTTACGTAATTGAGAGTGATGAAGATTTAGAAATGGAGATGCTTAAGGTATGTTTAAGAAAAATTACTTCTAGTTCTTTACAATGGACATTAATTAAGTAAAATATTGCTGATTCTTAACTGGTCCTACCGCAATGAGATTGCTGTCACTTATGTAGCATTAGATTTGGTTTTCCTTTTCATATTTCTTTATGTCTTTGTATGGCCTATGCATAATGTATTAGCAGTAGTGATGTAGAAGTTGTTAGGCAGTTAGTGTAGGAACTCTGAGACCTCGGCCTGTTTTAATAAGCATCCCACTCCCTTAAACTAAGCCTATCTCTTTTGTCCCGAATTCCTGGCTCTTAGAGGACTGTGTCCTTCTTCTGATAAATTATTAGCACTCAGATCCAGGAAGGGTAGTAATTAACTTGTGTTCCATATGCCTGAGGGAAAAACAACTGGTGATCATTAATCTTTAGTGCATACATCTGGTCCATTGTAAAATGGCTGGGAGTCATGAGAAATGGTTGCAGATGGTAACTTAATATCTAAGAAAACTAAGAATCCAAGGATCAAAAGAAGCCATAAAGATGTCAAGTCAAACATTGTGGTCTTTAAGCTGATTGGTTAGAAACAACATATGTTAAAAGTAAGAACCAATCAAAAGTGTAGAAATCATTACGAGTAAGGATATAAACTGCTGTTAAGTCCCACCTTTGTGGGAACTTCACCCCCTCTCAGTGTCTATCCTGAGAGCTTTGTACTTTCTGAAATAAATCCCGTTTGCTTGCTACTGTGAGTGTTCTGAGCGTTCACGAAGTTCATTCTTTGGCTGTGTGAATAGGAACTCGGATTCTCATTTCAGTAGTATACTAATTAGGTCTCTTTCCTTTAATCTTTCCCTGGAAGGTGGGTAGAGGTTCAGCTCTCCAGTATTGAAACAGGTTTCTCTTTCCTCCCATCCATGTGTGTCCACTTTTATTTGGAAGTTCTGTTTTTATACATTCCATCTTCTTTTGATTTTATTTGCTGTGGATGTTTTCTTTTATACGTGATTTTCTAATGTTTTAAGTGATTCAGTTTCCCCCATTACCAAGTTGAAAATAGTATTTTATAATTTATGTATATTCTACTTCTTCACCTGATCTCCAGTTTCTTCATCAAATTTTATGAATCCAGGATGGACAGTTAGAAAGAAAAGCCTAAACTTAGCTAAATTAAAGGAAAATAAAGAAAAATATGGAAGTTCACCATTATGCATACTTTTCAGTTCTCATCTTTAGGTCGATGTGATTTTGCTCTTTATGAAATGAGATTTAAGTTCCTGATGCGTTGAATTTTGAGGCAGTGTACTGGGTAGTGATAGGAATGTGGGTTCTGAATGTGAATGTGGGTTTAAAGTCTAACTTCTCCCTTGTTTAGCTGTGTGACATTGGGAATGTTTCTTAGCTTTTTGATACTGTTAACAGTTGTATTTATTATTAAGGTGTTACTTTTGAAGGGTTTAACTAAAGAGCCTGGCATTTTCTAAGTGTAATAAATATTCTGTTTCGTTCCGTCGCTCAGTCGTGTCCGACTCTTTGCGACCCCGTGGACTGTAGCCTACCAGGCTTCTCCGTCCATGGGATTCTCCAGGCAAGAATACTGGAGTGGGTTACCGTTTCCTTCTCCAGGGGATCTTCCCGACCCAGGGATTGAACCTGGGTCTCCCGCTTTGGAGGCAGACGCTTTAACCTCTGAGCCACCAGGGAAGCCCCTATTAGCTAACAGTAATAAAAGGATATAAATACTAAATCATATGCCTTTATTGATGAACCATTTCTCTGAGGAGTCCTATTAAAGTAGTGGATTTATAGGATACTTGTGGACTTCTACAAATTTATGTTATATATTGAACCTCTTAGAAGGCAACTTGGGTGCACAGATAAAAGTACGTTTTTTTACAAGTGTGTTTGTTGACTGGAATAAAAAAAATGTGAAAGAGTATCTCTTTTTTTTCCTTTTGAAGGCCTGAAATGAATACTTTTTAAAAAATCCTTTTAAGTCAGACTTACTGAATAGAAGTTTTAATATAAAGAGAAAATGACAACTGTGGTTTAATAATTTTTCCTCTTATTTCTCATTAAGAAATTTTACAAATGAAACAATTTTGAAGTACCTGTAGATTCATTAAGCAGATAATCTTTATTTAGGGGAGGAAATCAGATACCAAGCCAAAATGAAAGCGTTTGTTTTACATTTGTAGTATTCCTTACCTGAAATTATTTCAGTGTTTTTGTTGTTGCTTTGACAACTCCAGAAACACATTTATTGTTGGCTTATAGTTTAAACTTTATGCTTCCTCAAAAATAATGTCACTGACACATGATACAGAGAAACTCATTACAAGAATCACATTGAAACCCACATTTACCACTTGGGAATTGGAAGCACTGAAGTATGATAAAGAAAAAAATGTTTTAAATAATCTAAATGCAAAATTTATGAAAACTTTCCCTAGGGCCAGTTCATTGTATGCTATTAATGAACCCTGCTTGTGCTGGCAGTATTCCACCTTTGGCCTCATGCCTGAGAAACCATTCTTGAGCACATATTTAAATGGGAGCACACATGTTCTTTTGTGGTACTGCTTGCGCATCTGCCAGCTTTGAGCAAAATTGTAGGCTCTGTTAATAATACTCCTTTTGTATTTGCTGAAAAAGATACAGCACTCTCAATGCCTTTGCTTTGAAAAATTCTTTTAAATGTTCAGTCTTTAGAAAACCTCAACAGTGGCGTGGTAGATCCAGATCATTCAGAATGCATAGAAATGGAAAAAAATCTGGATCTTCCTTCTGAAGAAGATGAAGATGAGAACGAAGCTATTGAAGAGGAAAAAGAAGCTGATGAAGGTAAGCACTGTCATGTGTTTGAACTGACTGTCTCTGATACCTATCACTGATTTTCATTTAGGTTTTAATTTTAAACATTTTGGACAGCAAGGATTCTGTGGCATGTAGTTAATTAGGCCCTGAAAACTTGTCATTAAATCCTGTAGTGCTTTAGTCTTCATAAAGCACAATCATACTACTTAGAAAAGTAAGTAATAAAAGTGTTGTGTCATTTGGTGAACATGGTGATGTGAGATTTTTCATTCTGAATTTTATATTTTGTCAAAAATGATAAAAAGTCATTTAATAAGAAACAGGGGCTTGCCCGATGGCTCAGCCATAAAGAATCTACCTGCGATGATGGAGACAGAGGAGACATGGGTTCAATCCTTGGGTCGGGAAGATCCGCTGGAGGAGGAAATGGCAACCCACTCCAGTACTCTTGCCTGGAAAATCCCACGGACAGAGGAGCCTGGTGCGCTACAGTCCATAGGGTTGCAAAGAGTCAGACATGACTGAGCACAGTACAGAAATAAGAAATTATAAATTAATTACTTGTATTAAACATTATTATAAATGGCATTGATAAATATCTGTCCTTCATGTACTTATTACCTAAAATAAGTGGCAAAGTGTCAAATAGCAAAATGGACTAATTTTCATCTTGTATGTGCAAACTCTAGTAAAGAATCTGCTAAATGAACCTTCTGTCATTCAAGTATAAGTGATGATACTTATTATGACAAGCTGTAGGCATCTTCTCATAGAGTAGAACGCTCTCTGGAGCTAGATTTCTTCAATGTTATAATATGGAAATTTAAAATACATTTCATAGATGGAAAGTATATGAAAATGTTAAAGTTTTTTCCCTTTGTTTTCTTGTATTAAACATGGACAAATATTCATTTGTTTGGAGATGGGTTTTCTTGATTCTTTGCTTTGCTCTTTCTTGGCAACTCATGAATCCTTTAACTTGAGGAAAAAATAAAAGTCAGTGGGGTGAAGTTAACATAATTCCATTCTGCTTTGCAGTTGGAATTTTGATCAGAGATTTTTTTTGGAATGGTAATTAAAATGAAGGTTTTACCTATGGATTTTATTTGTGACAGTAATTAATTCCTGCTTACTGTTGACTGAAAATTGGTTATATTATAAAATTTGGATTGCTATTTTGTTTGCCATGTGTGGCTCTAAATGTTAGTTTTTAGAATTATAACAAATTCGGAAACATTGTATTTTTATGAAGCTGGCAAAAGTGTGAATGGTAGCAAAATTCTTATACTTAGTATTAAGAAATTAATCAAACAGTTCATCTGGAGTTCTGCCTGGTACCCAAAGGAAAAATAAGTGTAAGTGTATTTAAAAGACCAAGTGATGTTTGGTACCTACCAGTATATTCTTTCATTGACTCAGTTGCACATGTTCAGTTCAGTTCAGTTCAGTTGCTCAGTCGTGTCCGACTCTTTGTGACCCCATGAACTGCAGCACGCCAGGCCTCCCTGTCCACCACCAACTCCCGGAGTCCACCCAAACCTGTGTCCATTGAGTTGGTGATGCCATCCAACCATCTCATCGTCTGTCATCCCCTTCTTCTCCTGCCCTCAATTTTTCCCAGCATTAGGGTCTTTTCCAGTGAGTCAGCTCTTTGTATCAGGTGGCCAAAGCATGGGAGTTTCAGCTTCAACATCAGTCCTTCCAATGAGCACCCAGGACTGATCTCCTTTAGGATGGACTGGTTGGATCTCCTTGCAGTCCAAGGGACTCTCAAGAATCTTCTCCAACATCACACTTCAAAAGCATCAATTCTTCGGTGCTCAGCTTTCTTTATAGTCTGACTCTCACATCCATACATGACCACTGGAAAAACCATAGCCTTGACTAGATGGACCTTTGTTGGCAAAATAATGTCTCTACTTTTTAATATGCTGTCTAGGTTGGTCATAACTTTCCTTCCAAGAAGTAAGCGTCTTTTAATTTCACGGCTGCGATCACCATCTACAGTGATTTTTGGAGCCGAGAAAAGTAAAGTCAGCCACTGTTGACACTGTTTTCCCATCTATTTCCCATGAAGTGATGGGACCAGATGCCATGATCTTAGTTTTCTGAATGTTGAGCTTTAAGCCAACTTTTTCACTCTCCTGTTTCACTTTCATCAAGAGGCTCTTTAGTTCTTCTTCACTTTCTGCTATTGAGCAAACTCTGGGAAATGGTGAAGGACAGGGAAGCCTGGCATGCTGCAGTCCTTGGGGTCGCAAAGAGTCAGACATGACTGAGTGACTGAACAACAACACAGCAACTAGATTCTTTAAAAGAAGTCAATAAAATAAAACTTCCTCTCACTTTGTGTACCTTTATTTTAATATAAATGCCCATTTTATTTCAAGACTGTCTGTTACCAAGACCTACTGAAAAGCAAATTAACTGCCTCAAGACCTACTTTGGCCATTCTAGTTTTAAGCCGTGAGTATAGTCTCAGTTAATTAAATTGCATATTTACTGTTTTCTTTACAAACTTTAAAAGACAAATAATCCATCCGTTGCACAGTAAAAGTACAACTTCATTATAGTTTATACATGCTACACTGTTATTTTTCTAAGTGCATAATTATTCTGAACTAATATTTATATAAAATTCATATCTGCATATTGTTTTCATAAGTGAGGAAAAATGGTTTTCCTTAAGATAGTTATGAGTTTAAATACATTAATAAATTCATCTTAAGTTAATCCTGACTTTTATTACAAAAGTATCTGTGTGCCTGTTTTTTGCATCTTATTGTCTAAAGCATGTTGATGTAATAGAAATTCATAAGACAGTAGTTTGAAAAACAGTGATCATATCTGTTTTAACATAGTCAAATGTATTTACATCCAGGGGAGCACACTTACAAGTTTTAAAATGAAAGGAATACAACTGAGATGAAGAACAAGTAAATTTGAATAAAACTGTTGGTAATAGGAATGTAGAAATCTAGACTTTTTTTTCTGTTCTGATCTTAAACCATGTTTTTTATATTAAGCTGTGTGCTATACATAGTACACATCAATGTACATATGAGTGAATTTTCACAAACCAGACACCCTGTGTAGCTAGCGTTCCAATAAGAAAGAAGAGATCATTATCAGCATACCAGAAGGCCACCTTTCCAGTTGTTTTTCCCTCAAAATTTTATTAAAAGAAATTTCAAAGAGACAGTAGTTTTTTTCTTTTTACTTTGAATACCTGTATATTCAGTGTTAATTCTCTATTAGCATTTTCGTATACTTTATCACATATTTATTATCTGTCTATCCACTTTTTACTCCATTCAATTTTTATTAATAAAATGCATCTCAAGGTAAATTGTAGGCATCTTAACACCCCACCCTAACTACTTAAGCATGTAAATCATTAACTATAGTTAAATATTTATTTTACTTTTGAGCTAAAATTTGCATGTAAGGAAATGGCTAGACTGAAGTGTTTAACATTGGCAAGTCTTAAGTGTACACGCACACCCGCATGTAACCTAAACCCTTTTAAAATATGCTACGTTACAGTCACCCCAGAAAGTTTCCTCATTTCCCTTCTTAGTCAGTCCTTGCAGCTACAGCATTTCTCTTATTTATTTAAATGAGTGATTCTGTTGGATCTCTAGACTGAAGCTTGGAATTTATTTTATATTTTAGATACAGGTAATAAAATTTAATGCAAATATAAATGGAAATCCTAGTTGTTCTGTCACCTTGAATGGGAAGTTGGTCAAGTGGGAGTTCTATTTTAAAGCTCCAGAATTCACGTATTTTTATTGAAAGTTGGAAATGTAAAAGAAATTCTAGAGGAAATGAAAAAATAAAATGGCTTTATCACATATTGATTATCTATCCACTTTTTAATCCATTCAGTTTTTGTTAATAAAGTGCATCTCGGGGTAAATTGTAGACATCCTTACACTCCCTTCTGATTACTTCAGCAGTTAAATCATTAACTATAGTTAAATGTTTATTTATTTATTTTACGTTTAAGTTAAAATTTACATGTAAGGAAATGGTTAGACTTAACTTGTCTCTTCCATTTCTTATTAGTAAAACAGTGCAACATTTTGCTTTTCATCCTCCAGGGTTCAGTGGAAAGTGATTCATTCTGTACTGGAAGAAAGACGAGATAATGTTGTTGTCATGGCAACTGGTAAGTTGTACTTAAGCAAATAACCTTATCCTTTAAAAAATAAAGCTTCAAGATTTTGAAATACTTAATCTTTCCATAAGGTATGTATATATGTATGTACAAATGGCGTAAATTGTAGAAGAGAATGAGCTGATCGTAGATACTTGAATTTTGCACGAATTAACTCTTAGGAAGGTAGCACATTAGTGGTAACTGTTCATCTCATGCAAGTACATTGTAAGAAGAAATCAGAGTACCAGCGATCTAATTTTATTTCTCTGATTGTATTATTTTTATTTTAAGGGTATGGAAAGAGTCTGTGCTTCCAGTATCCACCTGTTTATGTAGGTGGGATTGGCCTTGTCATCTCTCCCCTTATTTCTTTGATGGAAGACCAAGTGCTTCAGCTTGAGTGAGTAAGGCTTTCCGAGCCACATTGCCACCCTTTTTTTTTTTAACTCCTGTGAAGGAAATACTTATCATGCATGTTAAAATCTAGTTCCTATTAACACATTTCTATAAATGTTGCTTTGTCTTTACTAGTAATGTATGACACTTGAGTGGAAGAGCTTATCTGCTTTCTTGAGTTCTCTGTAATTTAGGGCTACCAGATGAACCCCCCGCCCAAATTTTTTTAAGAAGCAAATTTTATGCCGGTTAACACTACATATCACAAAATTCTTTTCTCTGTTGGTTGCCCTTCTTCTTTAGCTTGGTATGAAGTATATACATAGAGGTGTAGTTTTCATTTAAGAAAAACATTTAAATTCCTTCAACCTGTACTTGCAGTCTTTTTGGAAAATCCACCTTAACAACCAGTCTTCTAATATAGGCATTGAAGGAATTTATTTACCAAGTTAGTGAGTTACAAAAAGAGATTGCAAAGAAGAGAAGTGTACATCATTATAATTTTTCGCTTCTTCTCACTTAAAAATGAAGTTGATATTTGTAGTGTGCACATGGTTCCAGGATGTTTGTTTTTCTTCTTACAGAATATCCAGTATTCCAGCTTGTTTTCTTGGATCAGCACAGTCAAAAAATGTTGCAGAGGATATTAAATTGTAAGTTATTTATATGATTCCTGATCATGTTGTCAAGTGTCTGTGGTATTTTTCTCAGTGGAAAAACCTGACTGAACTTTTTAGTCTACCCAATATATTGAGATTCATCCATGTTGTTACATGTACCAATAGTTCATTCTTTTTTATTGGTGAATAGATTACATCATGTGGATATGCCATAATTTGTTTATCTGTTCGCCTGTTGATAGACATTTGGATTGTTTCTAGTTTGGGGATTTTACAAATAAAGATGCTGTGAGCATTTGAATGTCTTGTTGTGCTTAGTCGCTCAGTCACGTCCGACTCTTTGCGACCCCATGGACTGCATGCCTACAGTGTTCCTTTGTCCATGGGATTCTCCAGGCAAGAATACTGGAGTGGGTTGCCATGCCCTACTCCAGGAGATCTTCCCAACACAGGGATCAAAAGAGGGTCTCCTGCATTGCAGGAGGATTCTTTACCCACTGAGCTCCAAGGGAAGGCCTGTGCTGAATCACATAGTTACTCTGTGTTAAGTTTTTGAGAAACTGCCAGACTTTTTGAGTGGTTGTACCATTTTCCATTCCTACTAGTAGTATCTTAGAATTCTAATTTCTCCTCATCTCAGCCATCACTTGGTATGGCCAAGTTTTTAATTTTAGCCATTTTAATAGAATGTCAGTGTGTGTTTTTAAATTGTTTTAATTTAGTTTTGTCTGTACTGGGTCTCTGTTGCTGTGCGGGCTTTTCTCTAGTTGCAGAAGAGGGGCTACTCTCTAGTGGCGGTGTGTTGGTTTCCCATTGCAGTAGCTCTCTTGTTGCTGAGCACAGGCTTTATGGTGCAGGGGCTTCAGTAGTTGTGGCACGTGGGCTCAGTCATTGATGCTCCCAGGCTCTAGAGCCCAGGCTCAGGAGTTTCAGCACATGGGCTTCATTGCTCCGGGGCATGTGGAATCCTCCAGTACCAGGTATTGAACCTGTGTTTCCTGCATTGACCGACAAATTCTTTACCACTGAGCTGCCAGGGAAGCCCCTCAATGTGTTTTTCATTTGCAGACTCTTGAGAGTCCCTTGGACTGCAAGGAGATCCAACCAGTCCATTCTAAAGGAGATCAATCCTGGATGTTCATTGGAAGGACTGATGCTAAAGCTGAAGCTCCAATACTTTGACCACCTCATGTGATGAGTTGACTCACTGGAAAAGAGTCTGATGCTAGGAGGGATTGGGGGTGGGAGGAGACGGGGACGACAGAGAATGAGATGTCTGGATGGCATCACCGACTCGATGGACATGAGTTTGAGTGAACTCTGGGAGTTGGTGATGGACAGGGAGGCCTGGCGTGCTGTGATTCATGGGGTCGCAAAGAGTCGGACCCGACTGAGCGACGAAACTGAACTGAATGAGTACATTAAGGCTGTTTATTGTCACCCTGCTTATTTAACTTATATGCAGAGTACATCATGTAAAATGCTGGGTTGGATGAAGCACAAATACCAATGACCTCAGATATGCAGATGACACCACCCTTATGGCAGAAAGTGAAGAACTAAAGAGCCTCTTGATGAACGTGAAAGAGGAGAGTGAAAAATTTGGCTTAAAACTCAGCATTCAAAAAATGAAGATCATGGGGTCTGGTCCCATCATTTCATGGCAAATAGATGAGGAAACAGTGAGAGACTTTATTTTTGGGGCTCCAGAATCACATTAGCTGGTGACTGCAGCCATGAAATTAAAAGACACTTGCTCCTTGGAAGAAAAGCTATGACTAACCTAGATAGCATATTAAAAAGCAGAGATGTTACTTTGCCATCAAAGGTCTGTCTAGTCAAAGCTATGGTTTTTCCAGTAGTCATGTATGGTTGTGAGAGTTGGACCGTAAAGAAAGCTGAGTGCAGAAGAATTGATGCTTCTGAACTGTGGTGTTGGAGAAGACTCTTGAGAGTCCCTTGGACTGCAATCCTAAAGGAAATCAGTCCTGGATATACATTGGAAGGACTGATGCTGGAGCTCCAACACTTTGGCCACCTGATGTGAAGAACTGACTCATTGGGAAAAACCCTGATGCTGGAAAAGATTGAAGGCAGAGGAGAAGGGGACGACAGAGGATGAGATGGTTGGATGGCATCACTGACTCGATGGACATGAGTTTGAGCAAGCTCTGGAAGTTGGTGATGGACAGGATTAGTCTGTGGGGTCGCAAAGAGTCAGATGTGACTGGACTGAAGGACTAATTATGTTGAGCATCTCTTTATATACTTATTAGCCGTCTGTTTGTTTTTTTAAAAATCTGTGTATCTTTGATGAAGTGTTTATATCCATCTTTTGCTTATTCTTTTTTTCTCTTGTGAAGTTTGATAGTTTATATTATACATTCTGAATGTAAATCCTTCTCTTGCTATATGGTTACCATTTTCTCTTAGTTTATGACTCCATTTTTCATTCTAACAGATTTGTGTGTGTGTATGTGTGTTAAGTTTTATTTGGGGAAAAATGAGGACTGCAGCATGGGAGGCAGCATCTCAGATAGTTCTTAGAAACTGCTCCAAAGAGGCAGTGGGAGGAAGGTCAACATATAAGATTTTGGTGAAGGCGGACCATTCTCCTAACAGTTAAAGTGTCAGGTTTTCATTTTTATAACGTCCAGTTTGTCAGTTTGTTTTTTTATGGATTTTACTTTTCTGTTGCTTTTTGGTGCCTCACTCAAGGTCACAGAGATTTTCCTTTATATTTTCTTCTAAAAATGTTATAGTTTTATGTTATACATGTAGATCTATGACCCATTTTGTGTAAACCGTGTGTATTATATCAGATATTGACTGCAGTTCTTTTTTTTTTAACCTAGGCACATCCGTTTCTTCCAGCTCCATTTGTTGGAAAGATTATCTTTTCTCCTCTGTATTGCTTTTGCACCTTTGTAAAAATTAAATTGACTAAATATATATGGGTTTATTGCTACAGTGTTTATTTTCTATTTTGTCAGTCTGTGTGTCTGCCTTGATTGGTGTCTTGATTAATATAGCTTTATAATAAGTCTTGACTCACTGGAAAAGACTCTGATGCTGGGAGGGATTGGGGGCGGGAGGAGACGGGGTCGACAGAGAATGAGATGGATGGATGGCATCACCAACTCGATGGACATGAGTTTGAGTAAACTCCGAGAGTTGGTGATGGACAGGGAGGCCTGGCGTGCTGTGATTCATGGGGTTGCAAAGAGTCGGACATGACTGAGCGACTGAACTGAACTGAACTGATAATAAGTCTGGAAATCAGATAGTACAGGTCTTCCACTTTTGTTTTCTTTTCTTTCAAAGTAGGGTTTTTTTTTTTTTTTCAATTTTTTGGGGTCTGTTCTAGGTCCTTTGTGTTTCAATATCACCTTTTCAACTAAATTGCCAATTGGGATTTGATTGGGTTTACTTTGAATCTAGATATCTAAAGAATTAGCTGCTTTTATAGTTCTTATCACTGTTTTACCCTGAAGAACTGATGCACACTGAAATTAAATACTTGCCTAAGATTACTTAGCCTGTAAGAAGTAGAACTGAGATTCAAACCTAGATAGTCTGGCATCAGAACTAATTATACAGTTCCCTGTGTTAATTAGCCTACTGAGTTAATTTCATGATATGAAAAGCATAGCTTTTTTTCTTAGATGTTTTCTACCCATTCCTAGTGAAAGCACCGTGCCTAGCACACAGTAGATTAAATATTTTGAAGTGGTTTCATAAAGAACATTATTTCATTTTATTTAATTTGATCTATGACTTCATTTGGTAGAATGGAAAAGAGACTCTGTATCTATTTTGCCCTTGCCCTAACCTTCATTGCAAACATTGTCTTAATTAGGATTCTATCTGCACAGAATAGAAATCAATCAAACTAGTTTAAACGAATATCAAATTTTATAGTAAGAATACAGGAATGGCTTGTGGATCCCTTTGAAAAGGAATTAGCCAGCCCTCAGGAAGACTGGAATCAGTATTGAAAATACAATAGGGCGTCTTTTTTTAACCTAAATTCACTGTGTCCTCCTCTTGCTTTCTCTCAGAAGGTAAGCGTTCTCTGCTTTTCTAGTCACAAAATAGTTTGCAGGTATTTTTCATTTACATGTTACAGATCTTGCTGCTTGGAGACTGACTAGTTGTTATTTGGTTAGACCCCCAAATTCTAGGACGGAGACTGACTAACTTGACCTTAGTATGCTTTTCATCACTGGCCCAAGAAGATATGGGCAATAGAGCAGAATATACAGGAGAAACGTGGGTGCTGGGGGTTTAATTGTGGAGATGGTATCAAGGGTAGGATAATGGGGTTGTCGTTCTCCAAGGAAGGTGGCATGTAGGCGGATTGCTAAGGTTTACTGTAGGTTTGATTAGTTAACTCAAGCACTACGATTTTGGGGCTTTACTGCTTGAAATCAGAATCTGGCTTCTAATGGCATCTTATACCGAGTACTCTCTGACTGGTGTTGCCGTGTTTGTTTTGATGAATTGAAATCAGAGAACAAATAGATGTGCATATGTCCACACATATAATACGTGTTTTGTTTTTAATAAGTGGTGTGATGCATTATTTTTATACTGTGTTATGGTTTTCAGTTATATTCATTGGGTGATTGTTTTTACATTTCCTATTTCTTTGTTTCTTTTTACAGAGGCAAATACCGGATTGTATACCTAACTCCTGAATTCTGTTCAGGTAACTTGGACCTGCTTCGGCAGCTTGAGGCTAATATTGGTAAGTGGGATGATAGAATCTTTATAAGTACTTGTTAAAGTGAGATACTCTTTAAACTTGTGGATGGATCCAGGAGATCTCTGCCTCTCCTGTCCTGTCCCACAATTCCTTCTGTCCTAGAAATTAAGCTCCTGGATTATAATTGCCTATTTGTATACCTGTTTTCTTCTACTGAACTATAAACTTTTTAGGGGAAAATGCTCCTCTTATTTATTTATATTTCCTGAGTATGTTGCTGGCACATAGTAGGCATTTAAATAAATGTTGAATCTTGGATTCTATGATATTATAATTTCCTTTTTTTGGTATTCTGAATCTTAATGTAGTGGTTCTCTACTCTTGTTGTTCATGAGAATCGCCTTTCAAACTAGAAAATTTCAGATCCTCCAACCTTGAAAATTGTGATTTAATGCACCTGCTGTGAGGTTGTGGCAGCTGTAGTCTTTTCACTGGTGATTCTGATATGTGATTTTCAGGTTGGAGACCACAGTACCTTTAACTATTTGTTGTCAGTGAGTACGATTAATTTTAAAAATTAGATAATATGTCATAGCCCATTTCCTAGAAAATGTAAATAAAAGATTAGTCAGAAGCTGGTATCGTCTTTGATGTGTGTGCTGAAAACATTTTTGTCTTGTTTTTCCCTTCTTGATGGTCAGGCTCAGCTATCTAAGAGCTACAATCACAGATTCTATTGCAATTGTTCATGTTTCAAACATTAAACCAGACAGTCTTTGCTTTCTAATGTAATATTCACTTTATATTTATGTGTTAAAATAATTCCTAGCACGTAAAGTTTTTTTAAACATTGTCATGTCTCATTTAATGGTTACTTGCAGATAATTCTGGGAAAGCATTTAACAGTTATTCTCATAATATAATGAAAACAAGTATTTATCTTTTAATATGTGTTAAGTATCAACCAAGGAATGAGGGTAGAAATTAGCATTTGGTTAAGTATATTATGAAAAAGGGCAACCATCAGCTGTTAAACTCCCTTATTGGCATGTTATGTTTTTGCCTTTAATTTAAAACAAATTTGGTGTGTATCCTATTAGGTTGTATAAAGTTCTTACGAATATTTCAATTCAGATTAAAATCAACAACTCTAGATATATAAACATGGTTTTATTTTAAAAGTTAGGGTCTATGTACCTAGTGCTCTGGATATGTTTTGTTCCATTTTAACATTTTCTTTGTTTCTGTGATGGATTTAATCAAATATTTACTTAGAGCCTCTTGACAGGTTGTTCTAATTCTCTATTTTAATTTTTTGTAAAGGAATAAATTATGAACACTGCAATTATTAGAGCTGAGTATCTGCATAAGATGGATGAAAGTGCTCTTTTTGGGTGGCTGTCAATGTTGAAAAATATAGGATAAATTCTCTCTGAAGTATTTTTATTTAACTTTCATTTCACAATGCTTGCAGCAGTGAATATCAGATTTCATTTGTACAGTAGTTTTGACATTTAGCTATTCTGATTTATGATTTTTATGAAATGTTATTATTTAAGTAGTGTGGGTTTATAACAGAAGCAGCAAGCAGAATTTTATATAGAGACACCTGAAGAGCAAACATACCTGTAACTGTCTTATAAATTTGGGAATAAGGCTTTAATGACTGGTGTGCCAAAATGAAATATGTCCTGGACCTGGGCAGACACTTGGACTTGCACATTTAATGGTAAAGTTGGCAGAAGCTTGCATCAGATGGTTGTGAGGGACAAAGTTTAACTCCATTAAAAAATAGTAGTTGTTATTGTTTTAGTTGCTCAGTTCTGTCTGAGTCTTTTCCTATCCCTGCCTACCAGACTACTCTGTCCGTGGGATTTCCCAGGCAAGAATACGGGGGTGGGTTGCCGTTTCCTCCTCCAGGGAATCTTCCTGACCCAGGCGGCAAACCCGCATCTTCCACGTCTCCTCCACTGCAGGTGGATTCTTAACCACTGAGCCACCGGGGAAGTGCAAAAGCTAGTTAATCAAACCTGTGATTTTACGGAGGGTTTGAAAGTGAAGGAGCTGTCATTCTTTGTTTTAACCTATTTAATTTAAAATCTGGGTCATATAGTTTCTAAAGCCAAATAAGTATAGTAGTAATATTGAATTTTTCCCACTCATCAGTTAATAGAATTTTGATGTGAATCAACTTGGATTTCTCAGATTTAGCAGGGTTTTCTTTTTTTCTTTCATTCTTTTTCTTCTCCAACCCTGTTGTAATTGGTAATCTCAATGAATTGTAGTTATATGCATGTTTCTCTGTCTCTTTAGAAATGTGAGCTCCTCAAGATCATGAATTGCATTTTACTGTTATTTTATTCCTAGGGAAGTGTTTGGAGAAGGAAATGGCAGCCCATTCCAGTGTTCTTGCCTGGAGAATTCCAGGGACGGGGGAGCCTGGTGGGCTGCAGTCAATGGGGTCGCACAGAGTCGGACGCGACTGACGTGACTTAGCAGTAGCAGTAGCAGGGAAGTGTTTGGAACATAGTATGCATTTCCCCGGGTGGCGCTAGTGGTAAAGAACTTGCCTGCCAAGCAGGAGACAGAAGAGACACAGGTTTGATTCCTGGCTTGGGAAGATCCCCTGGAGAAGGAAATGACAACCCACTCCAGTATTCTTGTCTGAAGAACCCCATGGACAGAGGAACCTGGTGGGCTACAGTCCATGGGGTTGCAGAGAGTTGGACATGACCGAGTGACTAGCACAATAACTATAATAATAATAGTTTTTTTTTTAAATTGAGAAGTCTTTTATGCAAGCCCCTATCTTAGCATTTTATGTGAATGATCTTAATCTTTAGAGTAACTGAAAAATTGTTAGCTACTTTTATTATCTACCTTATACTTAAGGGAAACTGACACTTGAAAGCTTAAGTAACATGCTTAAAGTAATATAAATGGTAAGCCAAGTTATCTAGGTAGTCTGACTTATGTTTTTAATTAGCCCCCAGTGGCAAAACTTTCCCTGGGCCAGAAAGATCCCCTGGAAGAGGAAATCACAATTCACTCCAGTATTCTTGCCTGGAGAATTCCATGGACAAAGGAGCCTGGTGAGCTACAGTCCATGAGGTTGCAAAGAGTCGGACACAACTGAGCAGCTAACACACAGTGGCAAAGCATAAATATGCAGATAAACATTAAGTTGTGATCATGCCCGTTGAAGGGAAAAATTATTTTTTTCTTAAGTATTAAGTTGGTAATCAAGGGCCAAAGCTCTACTGTCATTACTTTGAAGTATCTGAAGACATTTTCATGGATGGTTATATAGTAAAGCCCTTTTCTGAGAGGCATTACTGTACATCATTGATTCTGATTCCATGTGGGGGTGGGGATGGGGGCCGAGCAAAGGGGTTGCTAGTTGAAGAAGGAAAAATTTGCCTTCCTTCTTACCTACTTTGTACAAAATGAGATATAGTTCTTCCCTTCCCGTTTTATATTAGAAACTGTGGATGTCATCCTGTCTTTTAGAACTGGCATTTCAGAGGAATTCTGTCGTGATCATTCACAGAGAGTGATGAATGTAATCTCAGTAGAAATATGCTGACTCTTTCTCTTTGGATAGCTAATCCATGAGATAAAAGTATTATGAATGAGATTTAGAACAGCTCTTCTTTTTAAGGTATTATCATGGAGGATGAGTGATAGCTTTGAGGACAGAGTAGTAGTAATTAATTTCTCTGAGAAATAATGATGAAAACCAAAATTGAATAAATATGTTATTTGAAAACTAGATATTAAATATTTCTTTCTTTTATCCATCTGCCTTTTATCCATATATTTCCCTTTGCTTATTCTCAGTAATAACTTTTAGTGTACATGCTAAGTTGCTTCAGACATGTCTGACTCTTCGTGACCCCATGGACTGTAGCCCTCGAGGCCCCTTTGACCTTGGGATTCTCCAGGCAAGAATACTGGAGTGGGTTGCCATTTCCTCCTGAAGGGGATCTTCCTGACCCAGGGATCAAACCTCCGTTTCTTAGGTCTCTTGCATTGGTCTGTTTGTTCTTTACCACTGGCACCACCTGGGAAGCCCAATTTTTGATGTTATCTGCTATTATTTATGCTTATATTTTTATATGAGTCAATACTTTGAATTATTTTTCTCCTTTCTGTTATATTTACATATTCAAAGTGAAATTGGTGGTAAAACTTTAGATGAGTTTATTACTTTTTTGAACTTTATCTTCTCCATTTACATATTTTTCTTTTTTGATAGGTATCACACTTATTGCTGTGGATGAGGCTCACTGTATTTCTGAGTGGGGACACGATTTTAGAAATTCATTCAGGGCTTTGGGTTCTCTAAAGGCAGTACTCCCGAAGGTAAGCTTTGCCAAGTACAACGTCTTAAAATGACTTGCTTAGCAAGGGAGGATCCAGGATTGGGGAATGGCCAAAAATCTGAAAATGTTTTTATGAAAGGGCGAATGGTTGATTTTTAATCAGGGAAAAGATTCTTTTACAACATGGTATATCTTTTTACTTCTCTCAAGTCTTTGCTGAAAGAATACTTTTTCATTTAGGCCTCCTGTCCACTGTAGTCAGATTTTCAAATTAACCCCTTCCCACAACTCTCAGCAGCCCTCATATTCCTTTGCTGTCTTTTAAATAACACTTAGCAGGTACTTTAATATATTTTGTCTATGGCCTGTGGGTCTCTATCAGAATATTCTTTGTGGGGAGGGATTTTTGCTGGTTTAGTTGATAAAATCTACAACATAGATTGATAAAATCTACAACATAGTGCCTGTCACATAGTGAGTGTTCCATAAATAATTGGGTAAATGAATAAGTGAATTCTGATGAGAAAGCTGAGACCCTGAGCAGTAACTTTACTGCACAGGCAGTGAGTGGTAGAGCTCGGCCATGCTACACAGTGGGATGCTATATGGGCTTCCAGAGCAAATGTCTTGAAAGAAGTTTAAAACAGTTTCTGCCCTGAAGTAGCACAGAGTCTAGTAAAGGAGTTGAGATTCAGAATTACCCATAAAAATGGAAGCAGCAGTACCAAATGAAGTGCATGGAACAGTACGAATAATGTAGAAAGATTAGTAGTGTTAATAGTACCTGTAATATTAATAGAAAAAGAAGATTGATATTGTGAAAGCCAGTAGGCTCAGATTCCTTGAGGACTGCTTTTCATCAGTTTAGAACGGTTTAAAGTAAGCTTTTGGAAATTAGGAAGATTGCTGTCTGTAATCCTTTCCTGGGCCTTTGATTCTAGAAGGATTGTGTTAGAGGAGTTTTAAGTGTTTTATGCAGTTCAGAAATGCTTTTCGATATTGAATTAGTCTTCTATCGTGTCAGGCTGTGGACTCCATTGGATTCTTTTCATTTCTTGGGATGATTCACTGAGCCCAGAGTGTTCGTCAAGCAGTGGCAGAGAAACCTTTTTCCCTAGTGTTTTCATGAAATCTCTTTGTTAGCTAAGTGGTGAGAAATGCCACCTGGTGGCTGTAGGGCTCTCATTTTCCTCACTGTTCTCAGTGTTTTTTTCCTTCTAATCGCAGTTACAGCTGACTGTCTCCTGTTTTTCACACTATTTCAATAAGTTCAAAAAGAGCAAAAAAATCACTAACTTACTCCCATTTGGAGAGAATCTGACAAAATGAGTCTCCAAAGAACAACTTTATTGTTGAAAGCTTTGTTGTTGTTGTTGATTTGCTCAGCTGTGTGTGACTCTTAGCGATCCCATGGACTGTAGCCCACCAGGCTCCTCTGTCCATGGAATTTTCCAGGCAAGAATACTGGAGTGGGTAGCCATTTCCTTCTCCAGGGGATCTTCCCTACACAAGGATCAAACCTGCGTGTCCCACATTGCAGGGGGATTCTTTACTGTTGAGCCACCAGGGAAGCCCTGGAAAGCTTTACGTCAACCTTAAAGTTCTATAAAATTCAAATAAGAGGAGCTGTATAATGAGACATTTTGGATCTTTCTGTGACGCTCCTCCCAGCCCTTTTACAACGATCAGCACGTAGTAGACAGGAACTATTTGGAATAAGTGAGTGAGTGAATGAATGAAGCATATCGTGGAGTATACAGATTAACTGCACCACCCAACGGAGAAGGCAGTGGCGCCCCACTCCAGTACTCTTGCCTAGAAAATCCTATGGACAGAGGAGCCTGGTGGGCTGCAGTCCGTGGGGTCGCTAAGAGTTGGACACGACTGAGCGCCTTCACTTTCACTTTTCCCTTTCATGCATTGGAGAAAGAAATGGCAAGCCATTCCAGTGTTCATGCCTGGAGAATCCCAGGGACAGGGGAGCCTGGTGGGCTGCCGTCTGTGGGGTCGCATAGAGTTGGACACGACTGAATTGACATAGCAGCAGCAGCATCAGTACCCCCCAAATTCAGAGGCAAATGACATAGTGACAGTCTTTGGAATTTGTATTGGTAGCACCATTGAAGTGTATGTCTAAGGCATTCCTAGATTTATAGTCACAAGATTAATTTACATTTTATTGCTTTTTTCACCAAAACTTTGTATTTATTACCAAAGAAACCAAGATTTCCCAATTTAAAGAACAAGTTTCGTGAGTTGAGAATTTGATAAAACTGAGTGACAAGGTAATTTATCAACCATACCAGTTTGCTTTTAAAAATTAAAAGGTTGAAGCTATTAAGAACTATGCTGTAATATAAAGAACAGACTTTAGACTCTGTGGGAGAAGGTGAGGGTGGATGATTTGGGAGAATAGCACTGAAACATGTATATTACCATATGTGAAATAGATCACCAGTCCAAGTTCGATGCTTGAAACAGGGCTGGTGCACTGGGACAACCCAGAGGAATGGGATGGGGAGGGAGGTGGGAGGGGGTTCAGGATGGGGGACACGTGTACACCTGTGACTGATTCATGTCAATGGATGGCAAAAACCACCACAATATTGTAAAGTAATTAGCCTCCAATTAAAAGAACTGTGCTGTGATGACCAGATAAACCGGGAGCTTCCCAGCAAAGCAGGTTGTATGGACACACCTTTCTCCTAGCCAACACGAGTGTTATTGTTAAGCTTTACCCTAGTTTACGTCTTTTAAATATCATAAAGCACCAGAGTTTCTAAGCAAAAATACTCTGTTCGTTTCTGAAGTGAAAGTAAATATTGTTCCTTTAAATTTAATGCATCCCATTACTTTACTGTGTTTTTTAAGTTACGGAAGCAACATTCTTAACTGTGAATTTCTAGGATGTTGGCAAAGGAATGAATCATTTATAGTGATTTTCTCTGTTAGCTGGTCACTAGAATAAGGAGTTTCTCGTGGCAAAGTGGGAATTTTTAAGTTAGAAGAGAGGTTAACATCCAGTAGCCCTGTCCATCTCATATTTTGATGAAAAAACCGAGGCCAAGAGAAGTTAGCTCTTGCCAAAGTGAGTGGCAAATCTGGGAGTAGTGGCCGTGTCTCTGGAGTTCTTGTGTAGAATTCTTTTCAGATGTTGCCATAATAATATCAGTAGTCGCTGACACTTCTCACGTGCTTTCTGTACTGTGCCATTATATTCGGCATATGAGACCTTTCATCCCATTTGCTCTTCACAGTGACTTTCTGAGGTTGTTGCTATTATCATAGCCATCTTATAGATGAGGAAACCAAAGTTTAGAATATGAAGTAAATAGCTCATGGGAATTCCCTGGCGATTCAGTGGTTAAGACTCTGCACTTCCACTTCAGAGGGCATGGGTTCGATTGTTGTACGGTGCAGCCAGTATATCTAAAATAAGCAGCTCAAAATCTCACATCTTGTTAGTGGCGAAAGCTGGCTTTGAACTGAGGCAGCTGTTTCTAAGCCATATTTTTATACTACTGTGCTGCTATTTTGCCTGATTTTTCTACTGACTTCTTCAAAATGTGTCAGGTTCATGCTTATTTCCTTTTTTTCACAAAAGCATTGCTTGTCTACTCTTACATGATACTGCATAGAAACAAACCAGGCCCTCTATCCTGAAAATGTCTGTCTGTATCTGTATATGCAGTTAAATATCAAGCATTTTTTAGTCCATTTATAAATTGTTTGAGTAACAGTTAAATTGATGGAAACGCTTCACTGTGGTAAGGTGAGAATGTTCATGTCCTGGAAAATTCAGTGTTTGAACTTCCCTTATTCTCAGCCATATTTTTGATACAGATAGTTTTATTTGCTATAAAGATGTATAGCAGGTATATACATATATATTAACCCTTGATAAGAGAAACTAATTTCTTTATAAATTGGCCTGTTCCTATATGTTATTAGGCAGATCCTCTCTAAATTCAGAAAATGGTCTGATTGTAAGCCAAAAATCAATTAAGTTGATTTGGGGTGTTTTTTAATAATTTCACAGAATTTAAGGATAGAGAATATCAAAATGTCAGTTAACTGGTCACATTGATTTTGGTATCATTTTTTTCCATTTAAAAACTGCTCCCAGACTTAATTGATTTTTCTTTGCATGAACTTTGAGATAGTTTTTAATTCAGTAAAGCTATATTGATTATAAAAGTAGTCTACAGTTTTTAATAAATTGTATCTTTTTTCAAATTCTGTAATTGCTTTTTTACAAATTGCACTTAAATTTTCACTTATGTACAGTAATTGCTTCAACTGATTTGCAGGGTAAATGTATTGCATCTGAAGAGCTGTGTTATGAGCATATTATTTACCATATTTTATAATAAGCCAAAAAGTATTCAGAAAGTTGTAATCTTGAATATCAAGCAGCTAATTATATAGGAACAATTTTTCTGATTATGAAATGATTGTGTAGTTGATTAATACTCCCAATGATAATAGTGATGAAAAAATTAAATCTAGAAGTCAACTGTACTGAAAATAGAACATGACTTGGTTGCTCAAGGAATCAGTTAATAATAGATGTCTTATTTTCTGCATTTTCCTTTTATATTGTATGTCACAATTAACCGTTTAAAACTGTTGAGAGGTTATCCAGGTAATTGAGAGCTGTTATTTTAGATCTGAAAAGTCTTATACCAATGTATTTAGTATAGGAGTAAAACAAGAGCCTTGGTTGGGCTATGTATGGCTAAATTTGCAGTGAGTGCACAGTTTATAATTTGTGAATTATAGATTATCAAAGATAAGACATAACTTCCCCCTCATTTGTCCCAGCACTGTTATAAATGTATAAATAATAAATGGAGAGGTAGAGAGCTAATAAGTGGATTTAACTTAAGATAGAAATTGCATTTAGAGATCTTATGAGTTTAGTGTTTGAATGATTTCTTAGACGGCTGAGAAACAAGTAAGAAGAAAGTGTTTTTCTTCTTCTTTGAAAGAATAATTTTAAAGTTTCATTTTTATCACTGTTCTTTTATTCTTCCTGTAATTGTCTTCCAGTGTCTTTCTAAGAAGGCAGTAGAAATGTTGGGAATTAACGACCTCTCTCCTTTGTTAAAAATCACTTTTACTTGTTTCAGGTTCCAATTGTTGCACTGACTGCTACAGCAGGTTCTTCAATCCGAGAAGACATTGTACGTTGCTTAAAACTGAAGGATCCTCAGATAACCTGTACTGGTTTTGATCGACCAAACTTGTATTTAGAAGTTGGAAGAAAAACAGGAAACATCCTGCAGGATCTGAAGCAGTTTCTCGTCTGTAAGTCAAGGTGAGAATTTCATGGTTGATAAATTTTGGTAACTATTTTGTTCTTTAGAAAAAATGTATTTTATTTTAAAAACTTATCTCTTTGGAATGTATATTTAACATATTTGAAATTCTGCTTAGCTTCAGTTCAAGTGTGATGTTATATAATCAGTGACTGAGGAAGGGAGAAACTAATTTTTCTTATGTTTTTATACTCCATACTGATGTTTGAAGAGGACATACACTCTTAATGGACTTCCCTGGTGGCTCAGCTGGTATAGGATCCGCCTGCAATGCGGGAGACCTGGGTTCTATCCCTGGGTTGGGAAGATCTCCTGGAGAAGGGAAAGGCTACCCACTCCAGTATTCTGGCCTGGAGAATTCCATGAACTCTATAGTCCACAGGGTTGCAAAGAGTCGGACACGACTGAGTGACTTTCACTACACACTTAATTACTGACAAATACACAAAAAAAGCAAATGAGTCTTATCTGAATTCTGCCTAGTTCACTAGTTATATGACTACCTTGAGGTTGAGGAATTTAAATACTTTGTGAGCCTATGTCATGTATCAGAGAGTATTCTAGGTGCTTCATGAAAATGATCCAGTTTGATTTTTATAACTGTTCTGTAAGCTATTATTTTCATTTTACTGACGTAGAAACTGTCACTGGCACTTCTTCCTATTTATTTTGTTTGGAGACATTTTATGTGTATGCTGAGAAAGCTTCTCTGATCTGTTTTCTCAGTGAAAAACTTAAAATTTTCGCATTATCAAATGTGAAGTTAGAGTGCTGCTGCTAAGTTGCTTCAGTCGTGTCCGACTCTGTGCGACCCCATAGACGGAACCCTAAAGTAACTCTTAAGGTCTTTTAGGGTGAATTTAAATGTAGAATTCACTGTTGGCTTGACTGTCCTGTGTTCAGGTTAAAGCACACGTGTAATGAATGTATTTTAAGTGTTCTGGCTGCTCTAGGGAATCTCTCTGGAGTGAATATACATTGTACTACACTTCCTTTCTGTCCTAAAGGTAAAATGTTCTCTTGGAGGAGGCTATTTATTTTATGTTAGAGTCTCCACAATCAGACCCTTATTTACTTTCCTAATATTTGATCCTTTTCAGTCCATAGTATTCTCAAGCTCTATGGTATTTCTCCCTAATAACCTATCCTATTTGAAACTGTGCTTGCCTTTTTTCCCCCCGACACTGTGACACTGCGATTATATTGTCCTCTTATCATATCTTACATAAATTATTTCTTCTCACTGTTGTTCATATTAATTCTACCAGTGGAGGTTTGTATTACTTTTTAGCTCAGACTATTACAGCCTCTCTTAACAGACCTCCTTGATCCTCAGGACTCCCTGGTGCGTCTGTATAGTTTTCAGATTTATCACCTGAGAGCATATCCCCTGAGTCTCGGTGTCCCTTTTTTTGTCGCTCCCGCTTTCCTAAGACCATCCAAAGATTTTGAAACTGACCGTGACAGCGGTTTTTCTAAAAGCAAATCTGAAATGATTTTGCACCTGTTTTGCATCCTCCAAGAAGAGTTGTGGTAGCAGGAAACCTTGAAGAGTCAGAATGTTCTCTGTAGAACTTGGGCAAATAGAAGTTTACCTCTTGGAAATTCCCTGGCAGTCCAGTGGTTAGGGCTTCATGCTTCCTCTGCAGGCAGCATGAGTTTGATCCCTGGTTGGGTAACTAAGACCCCACATGCCGTGTGACTTGGCTAGAATAAAAGAAAAAAATTTTCCTCTTAATGAGCACTTCAAAGGAGGGTAAGTTAAGACTTCAAGGTATTACCTGTTATCTTCATTTTCTTCCTTTCATTTAATTCTACTATTTATCTGTATTCACAATTTTTCTCTTCATTGAGCCATCATGTTTCTTAAAGTCTTACCTTATTTGTTTTCTATATGCATGATGCGTTAAATTTAAATAAGCCTGTTTCACCTGTCTAACTTGATTAAATGAGGATAGATTTTTTTTTTTTCCCCTCTCAGAAAGTTATGAGGAAATAACAGTCTTCAGTAAACCTCTTGGCAAAATAATGAATCCTCTTGTAATAGTGAGGTAAGAGACAGGTAGGCCCCAGGCTGAGCAGCTGCAGCCAGTCTCCCACTGACACTTTGAGATAAGATGCCAGAAGGGGCATTGGGCCCTGAGACAGTGACCACAATTTCCTCATTCTTATGGTTAAGGGGATTTCTCAGCCTGACACAGAGTGTAGAGAAAGTCCTCAGTTGTCCCCTAAGGAATTCCATATGACACAACTCTACGGGAGGGGTCGAAGGATGGAAGAGGCGACAGCCCGTAACATGTCCTGCAAACCTCTCTGAAACCTTTGCACTGGAATCCATCTTGGCTGAGAATCGTGCACACCCACTGGGAAGGACCCTGAGTCAGGCCAAATATGGGGACAAGCAAGATGATTGGCCAGAGACAACCTGAAAGACTGCCCCATATGAGCGATCCATGCCACCCCTATTGGGTGCAACTCACTCTGCGAGTTCACCCGTGTGCTCTTCCACACGAGCTTTGCTGCTATTAATAATAACCGCCTTTTTGGGCTAGTTGATTCCACGCCACCACACCTGAATCTTTGAGATGCCTGGTCCCGGAGGATACATCCCAGTATTGGAAAAATTATCAAAATACTGTACAATCAAAATAACCTCCCCAGGGAGTCCCTGGCAACTGCAACATTTTTCTCTATTCAAGGAACTAAGTTCAGCCAAAGACATCTGATTCAGGGTTGCTGGGGATCTTGGGGACGCCCTGGACCCCTTCTAGATTAAAAGAAAGAAAGTGAAATTGTCCAGTCATGTCTGACTCTTTGCAACCCAAGGGCTGTAGCCTACCAGCTCCTCAGTCCATGGAATTTTCCAGGCAAGAGTACTGGAGTGGGTTGCCATTTCCTTCTCCAAGGGATCTTCCTGACCCAGGGATTGAACCCAGGTCTCCCACATTTCAGGCAGATGCTTTACCATCTGAGCCACCAGGGAAGCCCATCTAGATTAAAGCCTTCTGGTAAATGTTTCTGGGATGCTGGATTACATTTCTAGGTTAGCCTCTTTGTTCTTGGTTGCAGGTTGTTCAACAAGAGGGGACCACCTCCTAAGTCAGAGGGAACACCTCTGGGCTGTGTCCCTAAGAACTAGAAGCTGTTTAAATTAGATGGGCTAAGAAAAGAAAAACTTAAGTTTTTATGTAATACTTCCTGGCTTTTATATAATTTGGGTGATGGAGAAAGATGGCCCCAAAATGGGTCTGTAAATTATCATACCATCTTGCAATTGGATCATTCTTGCTGTAGGTTGGAACAGTGAACTGAGGTTCCCTTTGTCCAGGCCTTCATGTCCCTTTACCGGAGTCCTGCTCTGTGCAGCTCAGAGGCCTGGGGAACCAGAGAATTCTCCCAGCATTCTAGATGGTCCTCGTTTAACTCCTCCCAACTCTCAGTGGGGAAACCAGGTCTCTCCTATTCCTACAAGTACCCCTAATTCTCCGGATCCCCCAGGCAAATCCCAAACCTTGCTTCCCTATTCACCTCTAAACACACTGGTACCACACTTTGCCAACAAAGGTCCATCTAGTCATGGCTATGGTTTTTCCAGTAGTCATGTATGGATGTGAGAGTTGGACTATAAAGAAAGCTGAGTGCTGAAGAATTGATGCTTTTGAACTTTGGTGTTGGAGAAGACTCTTGAGAGTCCCTTGGACTGCAAGATCCAACCAGTCCATCCTAAAGGAGATCAGTCCTGAGTGATCATTGGAAGGAGTGATGTTGAAGCTGAAACTCCAATACTTTGGCCGCCTGAAGCGAAGAGCTGACTCATTAGAAAAGACCCTCATGCTGGGAAAGATTGAAGGGAGGAGAAGAAGGGGACGACAGAGGATGAGATGGTTGGATGGCATCACTGACTTGATGGATATGAGTTTGAGCAAATCCAGGAGTTGGTGATGGACAGGGAAGCCTGGTGTGCTGCAGTCATGAGGTTGCATGAGGACACGACTGAGCACCTGAACTGGACTGAAGTGGGCTTACATGCCTTTTTGGTTATCACTGAGTGTCCTTCCCCACTAATGGGGAGAGACCTTCTGAGTTCCCTTCTGAGCTCCCTAACCGTATTATGGTTAGGAGGTCCCAAGCAGCACCCCCCAACCTTTTTTTTGTTAAACCATGACTCTTACCTATAAGCAGTAAACCCTGTAGTTTGGGACAGAGGAGTCCCTGGGAGGGCCATGAATGCACAACCTGTAAAAATTAGCTTTAATCCAGAAGCTGCCTACCCTAATAAGAGCCAATACCTCATAAGTTTCTAAGCAAAAAAAAAAAAAAAGAGTTATACAACCCCTCATAGATAAATTTGAAGACGTGACTTCTTGGTGCCCTGTCAGTCTCCCACCCCTGATCTGCTGGTTGTAGGCCAAATGAGAAATATAGGATGGTGGATGGCCTCTGAGCAGTAAATGATACAATGGTTCCTATACATCCCCTTATTATTAATCCTTACAACATCTTAGTCCAGCTCCCTCAGGATGCTAAATGGTTTACCATGCTCAACCTCAGGGATGCCTTCTTTTGCATCCCAGTTCATCTCTCATCACAGTATGTTTGCCTTTGAGTGGACCAACTCCCACTTGGGTCAGATGCAACAATATACCTGGACAGTGTTGCCTTGGGGGTTTTGAGAGGGCCCACACTTCCTCGCCCAGGCCCTAGGAAAGGAACTAAGGGAAATATGCCTCAAAGAAGGGCCTGTTCTACAGTATGTAGATATATTAATATGGAGCTCCTCCATGGAGGCCTCAGATCAGAACAACATTGAAATTCTTAATTTCCTTAGGACTCGAGATTATAGGGTCTCCCAGAAAAAGGCACAGATCTCAAAGAAACAAGTTAAATACATGGGATACATTATAAATCCTGGAAGTAGATAGCTATCTCCAGATAGAAAATAAGCTGTATTAGGCCTAGATACTCCAAAGACAAAAAGACATCTCTATACCTTGGGCTTCCCAGGTGGCGCTAGTAGTAAAGAACCCACCTGCCAATGTAGGAGACTTAAGATGCAGGCTCGATCCCTGGGCTGGGAAGATCCATCAGGGCTCCTGCTCTGAGTCCTCCCAGTTGACAAAAGCCTTGCATCTGATATGTTATTTCTTTGAGGTGGCAGCAGTTCCATGTCAAGATGATGGTGATGCAAGGATTCTAGCCACTCCCTGAGACAGATTCTTCTGGACCAACAGCAGAGGTTTCCCTGGGGCTCTGCGGCAAGGCAGGATGAGAGTTCTGTGGCCCCAGTTAGGTGGGGTCCACGAGCCCAATGCCAGCCTGAAGAAGCTACAGAAGGTGGACCTTTGCCCTGTATCCTCCCAATAAAAATTCCCTGAGGTCCAGGAATCTCAGAGGGGATATGAGGTAGGCAATAGATTGGCCTGAGGCTGAGCTGCTGTAAACAGTTTCCAGTTGACACTTTGAGAGAAGATGCCATCAGGAGCACTGGGCCCTGAGACCACAATTTCCTCTTGCTGTGGTCAAGGGGATTTCTCATCCCGACGTGTGCAGAGAATGTCCTCAGTTGTCCTCAGAGGAGTTCTGGATAATGCAACTCTAGGGGAGGGGAGAAGAAAGGAAGGGATACAAGCCCATAATATGTCCTGCCAACCTCCCAGAAACCTTCGAGCTGACCAGGGAAGAACCCTGAGACAGGCCAAATATGGGAACAAGCAAGATGACTGGCCAGACATAACCTGGAAGAGTGCCCTCATGTAAGCAATCTAAGCCACCCCTATAGGATGCGGCTCACTCTGCGAGTTTGCCTGTGTTTTCTTCCACACGTGCCTCGCCTCCAGTAAGCGCTGTGTCTGCTGGTCCACACGTGCCTCGCCTCCGGTAAGCGCTGTGTCTGCTGGTCCACACGTGCCTCGCCTCCAGTAAGCGCTGTGTCTGCTGGTCGCTCATGAATTCTTCTGGCAGAGAACACAAAGACCAAGGCCCTTCTCCAGTCACCTCACTGTCGTAGTCAGTAGAGATGTCTCACTGCTTTCATTTGTCGGTTCTATAAATTCGAATTTTTATATTTTCTACTTTTTTTTTTTTAATGTAAACAGTGACCCATATTGTTAGTATCATTTTGAACAGTGCAGATGCCTGTAAACTGAAGGGTACTTAGCTTTCTGCAGTCCCATCCCTCGGTTTTCACCGTTGGTATTTCTGTTCCTATCTATGCAGTTATGCGCGCCAGTTGTTTTTGCTGTTGTCAGCTTGCCAAAGGAATGGTGTTGTAGTCTGTCCATTTTGTCTGCCATTTTCCTCCTTTTTGTATCTCTGTTATCTTTCTGTATATTGTGTTTTCTTAAATTAGGCCTTAATGTTTTAAGATGTTACAGTATTCACATTTTGGTGCACAGTTCTTGCTTCTTTGAAAAATTTTTAAATGAGATTCTTGTACATTAAAAGATAATTTACATTTTTTTTTCACTCCCTGGAGTTATCTACTATGAAATTTTGACATGGAAGCCCATTTGGTCACTCTCAAAAATGACTTTGAGTAGATTATTTAGTAAGACTCTCAGAGTAAAATTGCTGCATTATTTTTCTAAGTTTTCAATGATTTTTACCATAGCCCTTCTTAAAGACTTTTATGCATTTACTTTTTAAATATTTGATTCACTTTCATAGTATGAATGTGTATGATCATGAACATTTAGATAATTTTTCATTATCATAATTTTGCCATGAATATTTGTATGTATCTTTTGGCTGATCTTTAAGTATATTTGTAAAATAGATTCCTAAAATTAAAACTGTATCACAGGTTATGTGCATTAAAAATTAAATAACTTTCTAAATCTAAATGGTACATTCTTTTTATATTCGTTGGGTCAGCATAAATGAATGTGTTTATGTAAATGAATATACTGAGGAATTAAATATTCTACGAAATCTTCATTTAAACTTTTAATAAGTGCAGGTTTCTAAAATAGACTTTCTAACATGTTGTTTTCTATAACATAGCCTTAAGATTACCGATAAATGCTTCTTTGAACTGTATAAATGATCTTTCATTATTACATGAAAGTTCTTGCTTTTTTGGTAAACATATAGAAATCCAACTTTACAATCATGAGAGAGATAAGAATCATGTAAAAGTTTTATTCTCCTATGTAAATATTACGTTTCTTGTGTAAATGGAGAGTAATTGTTAAACTAGTGTTCTGCATTTCCAAAAGGATGGTAATTGTATTTCCGTTAGTTTGTTGGTTTTTAGCAAGGCTTCTGCTTCAATAAATAAACCTGTCTCTGGTTTCAATTTGAACAAAAAACTGAAATCAGTGGTGTTTGTGTTTAACATAATTTATTTCCACATCTCAGTGTCCAAAATGTTTTAAATTTTTGTTAAATATATCATTGTTTTTTATATGCTTTCTCCTTTCAGTTTTTTACTAAAAGGAAAATGTAAATTTAAATTTAAAAATGAAATTAAATTAAAAATATAAAAAGAAGGGGAAATTAAATCACGTAAAACTCAAACATGTGTGTATATATATATATATTTGTCCTTTTGCTCTTCTTTTTCTTTAGTTCTGCTTGGGAATTTGACGGTCCAACTATCATCTATTGTCCTACCAGAAAAATGACAGAGCAAGTTACAGCTGAACTTAGAAAACTGAACTTAGCCTGTGGAACATACCATGCAGGACTGAGTATTAACTTAAGGAAACAAGTTCATCATACGTTCATGAGAGATGAAATTCAGGTGTGGAGATGGATCATCATTACTGGCTTTTCCCCATACTGGAAACAGATATTTCTATAATAGCTATTTATGAAGTCTTTACTGAATATCTTCTTTGTGTTCCCCAACTTCCTTGCCCCTGACCCCCATGGAGGGATAATGTTTTTTGTTTTCTAATTAAAATTCTTTATTTTTAAAGTGTATCTTTTATTATAGTTGATTTACAATGTTTTGTTAATTTCAGGTATACATACTATATATAAAATAGGAACTAATAGGAACCTATGGTGTAGCACAAGTAACTATTCAGTACTCTGTAATGACCTATATGGGAATGAAATCTAAAAAAGAGTGGATATATGTATACCTGACTCACTTTAATGTACAGCAGAAACTAATACATTGTAAAAAAACATTGTAAGTCAACTATATTAAAAATTAAACAAAAATTTCTTTAAAGTTGGAATTGAACTTCATAATTTAATCCTGAAATATTATCTGTTTAAAATTGCAGTGGTAAAGAATCCCCCTGCCAATGCAGGAGACATAAGAGATGTGGGTTCGATCCCTGGGTTGGGAGGATCCCCTGGAGTAGGAAATGGCAACCCACTCCAGTATTGTTGCCTGGAAAATTCCATGGACAGAGGAGCCTGGTGGGCTACAGTTCATGGGGTTGAGTTCGACATGACTGAGCATGAGCACAAAAATGGAAAAATAGCGATGTATATTAAAAAATTTTAGGTGTACATCCAGGTGATTCGTTCATGCATATACATTTGAGTACCGTTTTGATGAGCATAAAGCAGTCACTCTGATAGAATCAGTATAGAATATGGGAGATAGACAGGTAAGAAGACTGTTGCAGGCTAGTATACATGGCAGCCTATACATAGAATGGTGTTTAGGTTCACAGAGGAGGGAACACTAGCTGTTAAGGTAGGTTGTCAAATGGAGTTGTACACCCAGGAATAAGCAGTTTGAGTAGAATCTGAACAAGTGAATAGAAGTTCATCAGGTATGCATGGCCAGGGGGTGATGAAGGATAAGGAATTGATTATAGAACTCCTGAAAGGACTGATGTGTGCAAGGCACTTTGATATAAGAGAGCATACTGGATTCAAGGAATTGTGAGTAGTTTGCAATGGTTGGAGAATAGGAAGTATGAAGTAGAAGGGACACAAAGTATAGGTAAAATATCAGAACTGGTGGGGACTTAGAAGAGAGTTGAATTGGTTGTTTGGCCAGGTTATAGAGGATCTTAAAGCTTGCAGAGAGGCAAGCTGGAGTTGGTGTGAAGTTCCCTTATTTTTTCCAGACAAGCTGTAGGACTTTTTATTTAAATGAAATTCCATCTAACAGGTAAAACAGATTAAAGCAGAAATGGCCTCGTTGAAGTTGATGTGACGGAGAACCAAGTCCAGGAATGTCCCTGTCTCCATGTCAGTGTCTTGGGGGTTGTCTTAGAATCTTCAGAATTCTGCAACAGAACTTGAAAACCACTGTGCCAGACTGCTCTGTTTTTGAGCAAGATAATAGTATTATAGAAACATTAGACTGGGAGTGCTAAGTAGGATTGATCTGAAGGAGAGAAGAAAGGTATTGATGAAGTTCACAAGAGGGTGCTGCAGCTGAGATTCTTATGGTTAGAATCCTGGTTCAGTGGGTGTCACACAGATTATTTTGGAGAATTTCAATTCAAACGTGAGTAGGTTTAAATCGATACTATCAACATATCCACCCCCTGTCAATATATGCCTGGAATAGTCCTCATCTCAAGTTGAGAGGAACTTCCGTTTTGCATTTTCTGTCCAATAGATCATCCGTTTCCTATGTATCTAGAACTCTGCATATGCAGCTCACTGCATTGTCATGCTGCAGTGCATATCTGCCTGAAGGCATCTGTTCTCTTTCTTCCTCTTCTTTCCAAAGGCCAGAACAGCTATCACAGCCGCCTAGAATAGAGGCTTTATCCAAATTCTTAAATTCTTATATGTTTATTCTATTATCTCTGAAGCTTGAAAATTACTAGATAAAATTCATTAGCTGCTGCTTACTAAATCTTAACAATTGGTCTTTGAGTCAATAATTGACCAGTGGTTTCTTCTGTCTTGGCGTATTACTAATTGTTTATTTAGATAGAAACATCTTCCAGAGACATGAGGAAGACAAGATTTTTTTTCTTTCCTATTTTTCATAATGAAATCTAACCACATTTGGATGTAGATTTGCGTTTTGAGTCTGTGATCAGTCTTTTAATCCTGACTTTTAATTTTATGTCCTTTTTATTTTATTTGCCTTTTCAAGATGGCTTGAATTCCTTTCCTTTTTGGGATGAGGTTATGAGTAAATTATTTGATAAAGTATTTTCATTTACACTTGAGAGGTTATAATGATATTTTGAAAATCATATCTATAGAATAGGTTGATCTCTTAAAGACAATATCATGAAAAAAATTAGACCTTAAAATTTTTCATCATACAAACACATACACATTTACACACAGTAATCATGTGAGGTGATGGAGGTATTAACCTTACTGAGGTTATCGATCATGTCACAATATATACGTATATCAGATCATGTTATATGTGGTAAACTTATACAATGTTATAATTCAGTTATATCAATAAAGTTGGAAAAATTGAATAAGAAATAAAATTAAAAAATAAATATTAGGATTATTATCAGATTGCCTTTTTACTCAAATATAGCAAAACTGACTAGTTGTATTCACACAAAGCTTTTTCTTAATATTATTTCCTTTCCTATGTTTATTTTTCTCTCATATTTCTCATACTTCCTTTTATTTGTCCTTCCTTCCTTTCTGTTTTTTCTACTCTTGGTACATCTTAACATGTTTTTGTTTCAAATACACTTTAATATTTACCACTTATGCACACACATAGTTTAACAAACTAGTTCTCTGGTGCTTAAAATGAAAAGCATAAACCATCATTCCTTCCTGCTTCTTTTTCCTACTCTCAGCTTTTTTAGCTTATTCCGTTGGTGTTTGCCCCTGTATCTTGCAATAATTTGCTTGTGCTGCTACTACTTAGTTTACTTATTATTATTTGCCTGTTAGATTTAGGCATTATCTCTCAGTTCCCCACTATGAAAGGTGAATGTGTAGCTCTTTGACATCCCTTCCTGCCCTTCTTATCACGTCCAGAAGTTTCTACCCCCTCTTTTCCCAATATGTTAATATCATAATTTTGATTAGATCAATATACTCAAATATTGTATGTTTTTGTATTCTTTATAAATGCTCTTTATATGTAAGGCATGTAGTATACTTAGAGTTACTTATACATTTTTTTGTTTTCTAATTAATATCTTTCAAGAAATGTGTTTAGTTTTTTTTGACAATTATCACTAATTTTTCCCTAAAATTTCCCCTAGTCATGTAAATCTCACCTCTGTATATTCATTCCTAGTATATCAATTTTATCCTTTTAAATTTGCAGAGGGAAATTCATATTTCATTCTATATCTTTAATGAGCAGCTTCCTTCTACTTTTGGGCTTCCATGGTGGCTCAGATGGTAAAGAATCCTCCTGTAATGCAGGAGACCCGGGGTTTGACCCCTGGGTTGGGAAGCTCCTCTGGAGGAGCGAATGGTTACCCAATCCAGGATTCTTGCCTGGAGAATCCTATGGACAGGGAAGCCTGGTGGTCTATAGTCATGGAGTCACAAAGAGTTGGACACAACTGAGCATGCCCCACACCTGTCTTTCTACCTTAGAATACTGCTAGAAAAATTAAGATACAGTCTTGAAACTTCAAAATAACCCAAAGGCTCATTTAATATAATAAATATTTTAAGAGTCTCTTTTGTGTCCTGTATTTATATGCATTCAGAAGAATCATGATATTTGCTTCTTTTTGTAGAGAGGGGATAAATCCTATTTGATGGTCACCAGTCCTAAATATGTAAATTGGGCAGATAATCTTTTTAAGCTGTAAGTGATTTGTCAAAATTATATTAAATTCCCTGGTGGCTCAGACGGTAAAGAGTCTGCCTACAATGCAGGAGTTCCGGGTTTGATCGCTGGGTCAGGAAGACCCTCTGGAGAAGGAAATGGCAACCCACTCCAGTATTCTTGCCTAGAAAATCCCGCCTGGCAGGCTACAGTCTGGTGCTGCTAAGTCAGTTCAGTCGTGTCCGACTCTGTGTGACCCCACAGATGGAAGCCCACCAGGCTCCCCCGTCCCTGGGATTCTCCAGGCAAGAACACTGGAGTGGGTTGCCATTTCCTTCTCCAATGTGTGAAAGTGAAAAGTGAAAGTGAAGTCACTCAGTCGTGTCTGACCCTTAGCGACCCCACGGACTGCAGCCTACCAGGCTCCTCCATCCATGGGATTTTCCAGGCAAGAGTACTGGAGTGGCTTGCCATTGCCTTTTCCAGGCTACAGTCTATGGGGTTGCAAAGAGTCAGACACGACTGAGCGACTTCACTTTCATATTAAATTCAGTTGCATGCCAGGGACTGTAATGAATGAACTAATTGTACTTACCAAAGGGAAGCGTGTAAGGTTTTAATTCTGCTAAATGTTTGTCAAACTATGTTGTTATTTGTTCTCAGTGTGTCATAGCTACTGTAGCTTTTGGAATGGGTATTAATAAAGCGGACATTCGCCAAATCATTCATTATGGTGCTCCTAAGGAAATGGAATCCTATTACCAGGAGATTGGTAGAGCTGGCCGAGATGGACTTCAGAGTTCTTGTCATGTTCTCTGGGCTCCAGCAGACATGAACCTAAATAGGTAAAAACATTCATTTCTTTCACCCTTGAAGATTTCTTTCTTTCCATATTAACTTCAAAAGTATTTGAGGCAACATTCAAAATTTAAACTAATATGTTTAAGTGCATTTAAAACCAAAAACAAACCCAAGACGTTTAAGAAGAACATTTGTGGTGAGTTGCCACCCAGAGGAGATGAACTAATTTCATCTATACATCTTTTAGTGTGAAGATTTAACTAAACCAGGAATGTAACATAGTTCTTGTGGAACACTTTCAAAATATTGTTCATTGATGATTTGTTTTTCTCTTCAGTTCTCTCAGGTTTTGATGTCTTCAGCCATAGTTACTTTAGATACCATTTATTTTGTTTTTGTTTTTTTCTTCTCATGCTGCATGGTGTTTATTCCAAATGACTTCTGTCAATTCCAGTTTGGCTCTAATTACCATTTTTGTTTCTTTTGTTTGTTCTGTGAGAGCATGTCCACTCTTCTTGCCCGTGTGAATGATCATGCTGCTCTGTACTGACTGACTGCCATGGAAAAATATTGTGCTTAGTGTCTAGAGTCAGGAAAGCCTTACTACTTAAATACTAAACAGGTATTTTGTTGGCACTTATGTTCTGTGAGATTGATGTTGAAAGGAAAACTTCATCTTGCAGAATTTTAGTGGCAGGATTTACCAATTTATTCCTTCACCTATAGGAAAAAAATGTCAAGAAACATGTATGTGGTAGACTTATTAGCCCATTTTATTAAAATGGTGAGAGTGCCTATCTAATACAGTTTTTATTTTTATTTATTACTCAGCAATTTTTTAAACACTGTCCCAAGCATTGTGCTCTGTGCTGAGTATTCAATGGTAAATAAAAGCAGATATAAATAGTACCTGTTTTTATAGAGTTTACTATAAAATGGGAATGACAGATCTTAATCACAGAATCATACAATTGTGGGTGCATAGGGTTCATTTTTGGAGAAGGCAATGGCAAGCCACTCCAGTACTCTTGCCTAGAAAATCCCATGGATGGAGGAGCCTGGTAGGCTGCAGTCCGTGGGGTCACTCAGTCGGACACGACTGAGCAACCTCACTTTCACTTTTCACTTTCACGCATTGGAGAAGGAAATGGCAACCCACTCCTGTGTTCTTGCCTGGAGAATCCCAGGGACGGGGGAGCCTGGTGGGCTGCCGTCTATGGGGTCGCACAGAGTCGGACACGACTGAAGCGACTTAGCAGCAGCAGCAGGGTTCATTTTACTGCTTTGTGTTTGAAAATTTCAGTAACCAAAAGTTCTTTTGGAAAGGATCATGCAAATAATTGTAACAGTATAGCTATTACGTGCTATGAAGGAAATTTGCCTTGAGTAACCAGTGTAGTATTGTGTGTGTGTTTACCCACTTATAAAGATCAGGTAAGTCTTCCTTGAGGAACGAATGAGTTACCTTGAGGTATGAGAGAAGAATAGGGATGAATTAGGTAAGAATGTTTGCTATCAGTTTTAAGCTTCTGCTTTTAGGAGTAGTCAGTAGCTTCTGCTTCTTATTGTTGTGCTTTTGACACTGGTGTCTTTGTAAAGCTTTTTATAAACTAATGTAAAATAATTGGGATAGAACACAGCTTTCCTTACCACTATTAAATTTGGGGTTGTTAAAAACATTTGGAATTGTATCCAACATAAGTTGATTCCGACCAGTTCTGACTTTATTTGTGCATTGTGTCAAAGATGCTGAAGACTTAACAACTTAAGTTTTGTGTTGTGCCTTGGCAGGTACATCAGCAGATACAGTTTCTGTTTATCTGAGTCTCAGAGAGATTTTAAGTGGTTGTCTCATTAAGATTTAACAGAGGTGAACAGTGAGTAGTAATCAAATAGTGTTGCCAGAAAACCCATACTTGAATCCTTAATACAGACAGGTTGTTCTTTGTATGCATACTAAAGGAAATAAAACGATAGGGTTAATCAGCATAAAAAAATATTTCAGCAAGGGTCGAGGCCCAAATCTGCTATCCTATGACAAACCTCTTCTGTTAGAGAAAAGAGAGTTTTCGAATAAATGGAATAGCTGGTTTTCAAATGAAAAGATCACTGTAATTCATGAAATGTTTAGAGAATCCTGTGACTTAAGAGAAGAAACTTGTCTGGTCATCAGCGTAAATGTGCAACTAAAATTTTTTTATTGTAGAAGCCGTACCGTTGGCAAAGTCTCAGTGTCTACAGTTGCTAGTCATTATTTGAAACAGTCAAAACCCAGATAGCTACTGTAATCTTTGTTTAAATGGGATAATTTGCAAAATAATCTCAGTTTAATAAATCTTCCACTGGCTCCAACTGATTTCTAGTTAGGGTATTGCTTTCAGAATATTTATTCTTTTTCAACTTCTTTTTATTCTGTGGAATATTATACTTTAACTATTTTGATAGTCCCAGAAAAAGAACAAATATTCATTTGATTTGTTGTTAGAAACTTGTTATTTTATTTCCTTCAATTTGTTAGCAAAACTGGTGTGTTAAATATTGGTCCATTGGAACCAAAATTAAGGGATCTTGTACTCAGAGTGTGGGCATTTGTTTCCTTTGTTCTTTCTAACTGAGGAAAAGGAGGTGACTTAAACAAATCATTGCAAAATAGGGACCGAATTTGTAGCCCATGAGCTAGGAATGAGATTGGATGGCTGAACTAGGAACTAGAGTCAGTCGTTGGAAGAGACTTTTTAGAGAAATTACGTGGAAGGCACGGTGGTTGGTGGTGTCAAAGATAAGAATGTTTTTGAATAAAAGGTCATTTGTGTGTTCAGACTTTCCAGAACTCTCTTAACTGAATTCGTTCTTGGTATCATCCTCAAGAATTGTACTTCTATCAGTACTTTTATCAGTCAGAAGGTTGTATAGTCAAAATATGCGTGAGTCAGTTCCCTTTTGATGAGAAGTATTATCACCTAGATCTTGTAGGTTGTGTTGTTTTCTCTTGAAATATTTGTAACCTGTTCAACTCAGACTTATATTTATTCTTGGAAAGATATGCAAAGACTACTTGGGAGATTCTCATCATCTAATGTGTGGTAGTCATGGAATTTCTTCCCAGAAGAGTAAAATTAAGTCAGCATAAGGTATAGCAGCAGTACTTAAAAAAAAGTCTTGCGTATTATTTTAAAAGTTTATATAAATTCAGCATTATGGGGAAAGAAGCTTGAGGAAGGAACTTAATTTTTATAATTTTCTGATGTCTGGTCAGTCAGTTCAGTTCAGTGGCTAAGTCTTGTCCAACTCTTTGCGACCCTATGGACTGTAGCACGCCAGGCTTCCCTGTTCGTCACCAACTCCCGGAGCCTACTCAAACTCATGTCCATCGAGCCGGTGATGCCACCCTACCATCTCATTTTCTGTCGTCCCCTTCTCCTTCCATCTTCAATCTTTCCCAGCATCAGGGTCATTTCCAGTGAGTCAGTTCTTTGCATCAGGTGGCCAAAGTATTGGAGTTTCAGCTTCAGCGTCAGTCCTTCCAGTGAGTATTCAGGACTGATTTCCTTTGGGATTGACTGGTTGGATCTCCTTGCTGTCCATGGGACTCTCAAGAGTCTTCTCCAACACTACCATTCAAAAGCATCAATTCTTTGGCGCTCAGCTTTCTTTATGGTCCAACTCTCACGTCTGTACATGACTACTGGAAAAACGATAGCCTTGACTAGGCGGACCTTTATTGGCAAAGTAATGTCTCTGCTTTTTAATATGCTGTCTAGGTTGGTCATAGTTTTTCTTCCAAGGAGCAAACATCTTTTAATTTCATGGCTGCAGTCACCATCTGTAGTGATTTTGAAGCCCCCCAAAATAAAGTCTCTCACTGTTTCCATTGTTACCTATCGATTTGCCATGAAGTGATGTGACTGGATGCCATGATCTTAGTTTTTTGAATGTTGAGTTTTAAGTCACATTTTTCACTCTCCTCTTTCACTTTCAAGAGTCTTTTTAGTTCTTCTTTGCTTTCTGCCATAAGGGTGGTGTCATCTGCGTATCTAAGGTTATTGATATTTCTCCTGGCAGTATTGATTCCAGCTGTGCTTCATCCAGCCCAGCATTTCGCATGATGTACTCTGCATATAAGTTAAATAAGCAGGGTGACAAGATACAGCCTTGACGTACTCCTTTCCCAATTTGAAACCAGTCTGTTGTTCCATGCTCAGTGATGTCTGATAAAACCCCATAATACAAAGAGGTAGTTTTTAGAAGGCTGAGAAGTTTTCTGTAGAGCTAAAGTGGTAAAAGCTCATATTTGGATCTTGAGTGTTTTCAGTATTCCTTAAATAGATTAGATGGCTTAGTTTCTCACGTAAAATAACTTTTAAGAATAATCTTTTACTGGAAAAATGTAAAAATTCATGAACAGTAGAACGATTGCCACAAAAGGAAGTGGCATATAAGCCAAAATGAAAAACTTTAGAGTGTTAACCAGTTTTTCATAGGCAATGAAAAAGTTGATATTTGGGCATAGGTGGCATTCTTTCAAAGACAGTTTTCTTAAAATTCAGAAAAATGCCTAGCTCTTGTGGGGGCACTGACTGGAAAGGGATCCAATAGCTTTCTGAGATGATAGAAATATTCTTTATCTTGTTAGTGGTGTGGATACTTTAAGTTACAAAAAACAAGCAGTAATAAATAAATGAAATAAACTGCTAATACGATTTTAATATTACTGTGATATTTTTAATTGACAGGCGCCTCCTTGCTGAGATACGCAATGAAAAGTTTCGATTATACAAATTAAAGATGATGGCGAAGATGGAAAAATATCTTTATTCCAGCAAGTGTAGGCGACGGTAAGTATTGTTTATTTTATATCACTTAATAACAAGGATATATAGATGATACTCTTAAGAAAAATGTTTTACAGAATAATTAGAAATAATTAGAAAATATTTGCTGGTGTTACATATGTGCTGAATTTTTAAGACCACTTTCTTTGTGCCTCAATAAAATGAAGCCAAATAATGAGGTCCCAGCTGATCAGTTAATGTTGATTTCTCCTCATTATTTTCAACAATGAATTTAACATATATGTTTTTGTTCTTTTATTTAATTTTAAATTTTCTCTTGGGTAGAATCATCTTGTCTCATTTTGAAGACAAACAACTACGAAAGGCCTCCGTAGGAATTATGGGAACTGAAAACTGCTGTGATAATTGCAGGTCCAGGTACATTTTTCTTCTAGATGGACATTCTAAAAATCTTCTTTGTTTCTTTCTTTTCCTTTTCAAATGATTTTAAATTGATTTTTCATTGAATGATATGTATTGCAGTTTTTAAAAAAACTAAATTATTTATTTAAAAAGAGGACAAAGCAAGCAGTATTACAACATTTTGCTTTTATAAAGAGGTAAACCAATAAGATGGTAGACCTAAATCTAAACATATCAAAAGTTACATTAAATGTAAATGGTCTAAAAACTCCTTTTAAATAAATTGTTAGAATTGGTTTAAAAATATGACCCAACCATATGCAGTCCACGAAAAATTCACTACAGATATAATTATATAAGTTGATTAAAAATAAAAGGATACATACATTGTAAAGCAGTTAAACTGCAATTAAAAAATAAATAAGAATTGAAAAAAAAAGATAAAAAACTGTATACCATGAAGCATTAATCAAAAGAAAGCTGGAGTTATTTTTAATGTCAGATAATGAAGATTTTGGAGAAAAAATATTACCAGGGTTACAGAAGGATATTCCATGATGATAAAACGGTCAGTTTATGAATGTATCAGTCAGGGTTCTCCAGAGAAACACATCACATTTGTGTACACACACATACTCATACATATACACGGAGAATGAGAATAAATGAGAGAGAGGTCGATTTTAAGGAATTGGCTCATGCTGTTTGTAAGGACTGACAGGTCTGAAATCTGGATCTAATTGACTTTTATATACCACTTGTCAACAGAACTACAGAAGCTATGTTCATGAAAGTAGACTGTATTTTGGGCCATAAAATCAGTATTAGCACATTTAAAAGATTTGTGTTTATACAGAATATATTTTCTAACTAAAATGGAATGAAACTAGAAATCAATAGAAAGATAGGAGGCGAGTCTCCGAACACTTGGAAATTAAGCAACACACTACTAAATAATCCATTAGTCAAAGAGGAAGTCAGAAGTTAAGTCAGAAACTATTTTGAACTGAATGAAATGAAAATGTAAAATGTATGGGATACAACTAAAGTGATACTGAAATGGAGAGCATTAAATACTTACAACAGAAGAAAGATTGCAGATTAGTAATTAAGCTTCTACCTTAAACTAGCGAATAGGGGTAAAGTAAGCTTAAAGAAAGCGGAAAAAAAAAACAGGAAAGAGTAAAGATAAGGAACTAAATTAGTGAAATAGAAAACAGGAAAACAATTGAGAAAAGCATTGAACTCAAGCTCATTCTTTGAGAAGGTCAATAAAATTGATAGAGACTCCTAAAAAGGAAAAAAAAAAAAAAGAAGAGACAGATTACCACTATCTGGAATGAAAGAGGAATTTCACAGACATTAAAAGGATAATGAGAAAACACTATGAATAATCCAGTTCACATACACTCAGCAATTTAGATGAAATGGACCAGTTCCTTGAAAATTCTTATTGGCACCTTAAACAAGCAAACCCCTACAAATATATAAAGCACCCAACTGACATAATAGCTGGAAAAAAATCAACAAATTTACCATCAAAGTAAGAGTTTAGTTCAGGTCAGTTCAGTCACTCAGTCATGTGCGACTATTTGTGACCCCATGGACTGCAGCACGCCAGGCTGCCCTGTCCATCACCAACTCCCGGAGCTTGCTTAGAATCATGTCCATTGAGTCGGTGATGCCAACCAACCATCTCATCCTCTGTTGTCCCCTTCTTCTCCTCCTGCCTTCAGTCTTTCTCAGCATCAGGGTCTTTTCCAGTGAGTTAGTTCTTCGCATCAGCTGGCTACAGTATTGGAGCTTCAACTTCAGCATCAGGCCTTCCAATGAATATTCAGGACTGAGTTCCTTTAGGATTTGATCTCCTTACAGTTCAAGGGACTCTGAAGAGTCTTTTCCAGCACCACAGTTCAAAACCATCAATTCTTCAGTGCTCAGCTTTCTTTATGGTCTAACTCTCACATCCATATATAACTAACGGAAAAATGATAGCTTTGACTAGATGAACCTTTATTGGCAAAGTAATGTTTCTGCTTTTTAATATGCTGTCCAGGTTGGTCATAACTTTTCTTCCAAGAAGCAAGCGTCTTTTAATTTCATGGCTGCAGTCACCATCTGCAGTGATTTTGGAGCCCCCCAAAATAAAGTCTCTCACTGTTTACACTCTTTCCTCCATCTATTTGCCATGAAGTGATGGGACCAGATGCCTTGATCTTAGTTTTTTGAATGTTGGGTTTTAAGCCAGCTTTTTCACTCTCCTCTTTCATTTTCATCAAGTGGTTCTTGAGTTCCTCTTCGCTTTCTTCCATAAGGGTAGTGTCATCTGCATTTCTGAGGTTATCGATATTTTTGCCAGCAGTTTTGATTCCAGCTTGTAATTCATCCAGCCCAGCATTTCGCATGATGTACTCTGCATATAAGTTAAATAAACAGGGTGACAATATACAGCCTTGATGTACTCCTTTTCCCATTTGGAACCAGTCCGTTGATCCATGTCTGGTTCTAACTGTTGCTTCTTGACCAGCATACAGATTTCTCAGGAGGCAGGTCAGGTGGTCTGGTATTCCCATCTCTAAAAATTTTCCAGTTTGTTGTGATCCACACAGTCAAAGGCTTTCGCATAGTCAGTGAAGCAGATGTTTTGGTGGAATTCTCTTGTTTTTTCTACAGTCCAGTGGATGATGGCAATTTGATCTCTGGTTCCTCTGCGTTTTCTAAATCCAGCTTGAATATCTGGAAGTTCTCGGTTTATGTACTCTTGAAGCCTAGTTTGGAGAATTTTGAGCATTACTTTGCTAGCGTGTGAGATGAGAGCAATTGTGCAGTAGTTTGAGCAATCTTTGGCATTTCCCTTCTTTAGGATGGGAATGAAAACTGGCCTTTTCCCATCCTGTGCCTACTGTTGAGTTTTCCAAGTTTGCTGGCATATTGAGTGCAGCTCTTTCACAGTATCATCTTTTAGGATTTGAAATAGCTCAGCTGGAGTTCCATCACTTCCCCTAACTTTATTCATAGAGATGTTTCCTAAGGCCCACTTGACTTAGCACTCCAGGATGTCTAGCTCTCGGTGAGCGATCACACTATTGTGGTTATCTGGATCATTAACATCTTTTTTCGTATAGTTCTTCTGTGTATTCTTGCCACCTTTTCTTAATATCTTCAGCTTCTGTTAGGTCCCTACCGTTTCTGTCCTTTATTGAGCCCATCTTTGCATGAACTGCTCCCTTGGTATCTCTGGTTTTCTTGAGATCTCTAGTCTTTCCCATTCTCTGGTTTTCCGCTAGTTCTTTGCAGTGATCACTCTGGAAGGCTTTTTAATCTCTTTGTGCTATTCTTTGGAACTCTGCATTCTGATGTATATATATTTCCTTTTCTCCTTTGCCTTTAGCTTCTCTTCTTTTCTCAGCTATTTGTAAGGCCTCCTCAGACAACCATTTTGCCTTGTGCATTTCTTTTTCTTGGGGATGTTCTTGATCACAGCCTCCTGTTGTACAGCATTGCAAACTTCTGTCCATAGTTCTCCAGGCACTCTGTCAGCTCTAATCCCTTGAATCTATTTGCCACATCCACCGTATAATCGTAATGGATTTGATTTAGGTCATACCTGAATGGTTTTCCCTACTTACTTCAGTTAAAGTCTGAATTTTACATTAAGGAGCTCATGATCGGAGCCACGGTCAGCTCCCAGTGTTGTTTTTGCTGACTGTATATAGATCTTCTCCGTCTTCGACTGTGAAGAATATAATCAATCTGATTTCAGTATTGACCATCTGGTGATGTCCATGTGTAGAGTTGTCTCTTGTGTTGTTGGAAGAGGGTGTTTGCTATGACCAGTGCATCCTTTTGGCAAAATTCTATTAGCCTTTGCCCTGTTTCATTCTGGACTCCAAGGCCAAACTTGCCTGTTACTCCAGGTATCTCTTGACTTCCTACTTTTGCATTCCAGTCCCCTGTGATGAAAAGGACATCTTTTTTTGGTATTAGTTCTAGAAGGTCTTATTGGTCTTCATAGAACCATTCAACTTCACCTTCTTCAGCATTTGTGGTTGATGTATATACTTGGATTACACAGAAAACTAACCTAACTTATAACATGGATCACAGCCTTCTCTAACTGAATACAACTATGAGCCATGCCGTGTGGGGCCACCTAAGACGGACGGGTCATGGTGGAGAGTTCTGACAAATGTGGTCCACTGGAGACAGGAATGGCAAATCACTTTTGTATTCTTGCCTTGAGAGCCCCATGAGCAGTATGAAAAGACCAAAAGATAATGACACTGAAAGATGAACTCCCCAGGTTGATAGGGCCCAATATGCTACTGGAGAAGAGTGGAGAAACAGCTCCAGAAAGACTGAAGAGGCTGAGCCAAAGCAAAAACAACCCTCAGTTGTGGATGTGACTGGTGATGGAAGTAAAGTCCAATGCTATAAAGAACATTGTTGCATAGGAACCTGGAATGTTAGGTCCATGAATCAAGGTAAATTGGATGTGGTCATACAGGAGATGGCAAGAGTGAACTTCGACATTTTAGGAATCAGTGAACTAAAATGGACCAGAATGGGCAAATTTAATTCAGATGACCGTTATGTCTACTACTGTGGGCAAGAATCCCTTAGAAGAAATGGAGTAGCCCTCATAGTCAACGAAAGAGTCCAAAATGCAGTACTTCTTTGCAATCTCAAAAATGACAGAATGATCTCTGTTCTTTTCAAAGGCAGACCATTCAATATCACGATAATCCAAGTCTGCCCCAAAGTAGGAGAGGTTGATGTAATTTTGATGAAACTCTAATACTTTGGCCACCTCATGTGACGAGTTGACTCACTGGAAAAGACTCTGATGCTGTGAAGGACTGGGGGCGGGAGGAGAAGGGGACGACAGAGGATGAGATGGCTGGATGGCATCACCGACTCGACGGGCATGAGTTTGAGTGAACTCCGGGAGTTGGTGATGGACAGGGAGGCCTGGCGTGCTGTGATTCATGGGGTCGTAAAGAGTCGGATACAACTGAGTGACTGAACTGAACTGAACTGAAGAAAGAAAAAAGTAGGAAGCAATAGGTAATCTGGTCAATACAGTAACAAGTTTGATTTATTGATTTGTGGTACATAGAGAAGCCTGTATCAAGCAGTTAGCGTAATGTGTCTCAGACATTTTTACTTCATGACCCACATAGTTAATGATAATACTTGTATAGCACATGAGGCTACTTGAGTCTAGATTGTGTTCAGAACCTTACAGTCTGAAGGGATTAGCCTTCAGCACAGCGATAATCCATTTTCAACATCATGGCTGGGGAGAACTGAATTAGAGACTACTTCTCAAACATAGGTAGCATATTTATAAGCAGTGGTTGGCAAACTGTGGCCCCTGGACCAAATGCACTTGCAGCCAGTTTTCGTAAATAAAGTTCTCTTGGAACACAGACGTGTACTTTTGTTTATGTGTTATCTGTGACTGTTTTGCTAAGTTGAGCTAAGTAGTTGTGACACAGATCATATGGTTCACAAAGCCTAAGCTATTTCCTGTCTGACCGTTTATAGGAAAAGTTTTCTGATCTCGTTGTTAGATTGTTTCAAATTTTTAGTGTCTTGATATCAAACACACTACATTTTCTGGCCAGAATGCAACTGAATTAGAAGTAAACAGAGGGTAAGCAGAAAAATTCTCATTCATTTGGAAATTTAAAATAATGTTTTACAATAACTCATCAATCAAGGGAAAACTCAAACTGGAAATTAAAATATTTTTAGAATTTAGTGATAATTACAGTAATGTACACTACAGTAGAACCTGGAATGTTTGACAGAGATCATTCTGTCATTTTTGAGATTGCAAAGAAAGAGAAGAGTAACTAAAAAGCCTCTTGATGAAGGTGAAAGAAGAGAGTGAAAAAGTTGGCTTAAAGCTCAACATTCAGAAAACTAAGATCATGGCATCTGGTCCCATCACTTCATGGGAAATATAGATGGGGAAACAGTGTCTGACTTTATTTTTCTGGGCTCCAAAATCACTGCAGATGGTGATTGCAGCCAGGAAATTAAAAGACGCTTACTCCTTGGAAGGAAAGTTATGACCAACCTAGATAGCATATTAAAAAGCAGAGACATTACTTTGCCACCAAAGGTCCATCTAGTCAAGACTATGGTTTTTCCAGTGGTCATGTATAGATGTGAGAGTTGGACTGTGAAGAAAGCTGAGTGCCGAAGAATTGATGCTTTTGAACTGTGGTGTTGGAGAAGACTCTTGAGAGTCCCTTGGACTGCAAGGAGATACAACCAGTCCATCCTAAATGAAATCAGTCCTTTGGAATGAATCAGTTCATTGGAAGGACTGATGCTGAAGCTGAAACTCCAATGCTTTGGTCACCTCATGCGAAGAGTTGACTCACTGGAAAAGACCCTGATGCTGGGAGGGCTTGGGGGCAGGAGGAGAAGGGAACGACAGAGGACGAGATGGCTGGATGGCATCACCGACTCAATGGACATGAGTTTGGGTGGACTCTGGGAGTTGGTGATGGACAGGGAGGCCTGGCTTGCTGCGGTTCATGGGGTCGCAAAGAGTCAGACACGACTGAGCGACTGAACTGAACTGAACGACACTACAACTTGTATGCTGCAGCATAGGTGCTACTGTATGGGAATTGGGTAAGTTTAAATACTCATAGTAGAAAAGAAAATTAATGAGCTAAGTATCTTGCTGAAATAGTTATTGTGGAGAATAAACCTAATCATAGCCTTTTTCCCCAAAATATATCTAGAATACTGACTATATTTTTATTTCAAAGATATTTATTATAAAGAAAGCAACTGAATTAGATAATTGAACCATGGTAGTAGATTTTCTCTTATGTTCTTTTGTTCTCAATATGCTCTAAAGAATTTTCATTTGTATTAATGATAATTTCAAATCTGCTTGAAGGATGGCTTAGGAATTTAACTTCTAAATGGTCTTAAATGAACAGTTTATCATCTTTGGTCATATTTTACAGTGGTGAGATTTTAAACTAATGATTTGTTGTATAGGAGGTTTGTTTGTTCAGTTCAAAACTCTTGGGGAGTGAGGGCAATAATCCTTTTTCTTCCACCGAAACCTAACACAAAAATCCAGCATTTATACAATCGATCAAGTGAAGTGCTTCAAGCTATGACCCTACATTTCTGCTTGCTTGAACCCTTTTTTCTTCTGTTTTTGGTCTGAAGTACCTCCTGTGAAACTTGGGTTCTTGGGCACTAGGGTTTGAGAAACATCAGTGTGATGCACCTGTGATGCTATATACAGGTTATATTTCATGTTCTACGTACTTCACATGCTCTTTGCTGTGTTGAATTTTATTTGTAGTTTCTGAAGCAGTTGGCATATTGGAAATGTTTTTTACTGGAAGTTTTTTTTTTCAATTTACTTATTTAATTATTACACTAACTCTTTTAATTTCTAAAGATACATGGCTTGACTAAACTTTCTTAACGTATTGTTTTTATTTAGATTGGATCACTGCTTTTCCCTTGAAGACTCAGATGATATGTTACAGGACTTTGGTCCACAAGCATTCCAGCTCTTATCTGCTGTGACCATCTTAGGAGGAAAGTTTGGCATTGGGATTCCAATTTTATTTCTCCGAGGATCTGTAAGTCTTCTTTTACTCCCATTATACTTTTCTTCAGAGGTTTGCTGTTTTGTGATTATAGCTTTGGCTTTAGTTATCAGAAACTCAGTGTCATATTAAGTTCCAGGTCAGCATTGCATTCATTACTTTTGACAAAACCTGTGTGTATCATTAAGAATGCTTCCAGGCTGTCTGTCTTAGTTTATTACATTGCAGTCGGGTGAATCCCTAGGCTGGTCTTCTTTGGGATAATTAAGAAAAGTTAACTTTCGTTGTGTCAAGGGACAGGTAGAACAAATTTGTGTCTTTTGGTGCCCTGAAAAGTAGTAAAATTTTTGAGCATAACTTAAAATTTTAGTGATCTTTTGTAAATGTCTCAGTTCAGTTATATTTGGTTGTATGTTTTTTCTTTCCTTCTGCTCTTTTTTAATCAGGAGCATTTAAAGTTCCTAGAAAGTTTTCTTTTTCTTAACTAATGAAAAAATTCAACTACTTGTTTTTTTTTTGAGTGATTAGTGTGCCAGCATTATGCTAACAGCTGCAGGTACAAATATGAGTAGGTCATGACCCTCATAGCCAAGGAGCTTTTTCTGTAGTCCTTTTGTTTATGTGATTTTATTCCTGATTTATAAATCTGTAAAGTTAAGTTTTATATATTGATATTAGTTGAAAAAAAATAAGTGGGAGATAGAATCCTTTGCAACTGTGTATATTTATTAAAAATATACTAAGAGTCGGACACGACTGAGCGACTGAAGAAGAAGAAGAAAAGTAGAGATTAAAATTCTCACTTTGTATGTAGAATTCTGGAAATAATTTAGGTCAGCATTTATTTGTTAAATTCTTAAATACCTTATGTAAATATTTACTTTCTGAGTTTTTGTTCTGTTTGGAAAGAGATTTTTGAAGGTAGTTGTGAAATATTTTTAATGAAAGATTGAGAGCATGTTACCTCAGGTACTGATATCTTTAGATTCTGAATGGAGTTTAAAATTTGATTTGATCTGATTAGAAATCTAATGGTGGAAGTGTTGCCTGAGGAACTTGGACTAGCAGCTATAAGTGCTGCAGTATTTTTTTAGATAAAAGAGTTCAAGTTGCATGGAGCAGATTAAATATAATTGAGATCTATGAAAATTTTTTGTCTCGTCATCCTCGAATCCTGTGTATCCCAGCTGAAGGTATAATTTATAAAAATTAGCCTTGTTTTAATTTGGTATAACCCAGCAGTATCCAGTATCAACCGATAAGTGGAAGTGGGCTCCTAGACAAACTTGAACTGGTCGCAAGAGGGATCAGATTTCACCTATTATTTAAAAACCAAGTCAGACCGCTTATACTGACAGTCTCTTCTGGGAGTCTACAAATTAAGAAGTTTATTCTTTGTGAAATTTTATATTACCCTTGCTAGATAAAGGTGTAAAACTTTTTAAAAGTACCACTTAACGAAAATTTGTACACATTAACTACAGTGAAAATAAGACAAGTTTTTTCTCTCTTATTTCAGAAATCTTGGCATCTACTGGGATATTATTTTAAAAATTATAATTGTATCTCCTTTGAGAATTTAGTGAATCATCCACCTTAACTAATTTAGGAAAAATTAATATCTTTATAGATAATTTTTATCTGTGCGATGATTAAACACCTTAAACTTGAAACTCTTTGAGTTTATTTAAAGAGATATTTGTACATGTAAAACAAGTATTTCAGCTACACATGATTTTCCTCTGTTGCATAAGATGTTTACAAATAGTATAAATGATGTTTTCGGGCCATCCAGGTGTTTGTGAATAGTTTGAAATTTATTTTTGTTACTTTATTTGTTCTAATTGGAGGCTAATTACTTTACAATACTGTAGTGGTTTTTGCCATACATTGACATGAATCAGCCATGGTTTTACATGTGTCCCCCATCCTGAACCCCGCTCCCACTTCCCTCCCCACCCCATCCCTTAGGGTTGTCCCGGTGCACCGGGAAATTTTGTTTTTAAAGCATAAGTTTTGTTGGAAAATAAATAGTAGAAATGTTGCCTAAGGAAATTTGTTTTAGGGGTCTAGCTCACCACATAAAGAGATTTCCAAAAATCTTTAAACACCTTTGTGAACAGTATTAAGATATGCAGTTATCTTAATTTTACAGATTAGAAAACAGATACAGTGATTAGTTTGCATATTTAGGAGATTAAGTGAAAACTCTTTCTTGTTATTAAAGTGCTAACCTTATCGTGGCTCCAGAATTAGAGAACACTTGATAAAAGATGCTTTGACTATATGCAGCCATTGGAAAACTATTGGTAGTTTTAATCACCCTTTATAATTTTCAAACTTTCTAGCAGGAGAGGGTTATCCATTTAATTTTCTGGACAAGTTATTTCATCAGATTGATATATATGCCTAGAGATAATTATCTTTATATTTTGGCTTGATTTTTCACATAGAACAGCAGTTCCAGAAATGAATTTTTTAAGCCCTGAAATGGTAGCTGTGAACTTCTTTGACTTGAAGGGACTGGGAAAGAAGCAAAAGGAAAAAATTAGTTAATATAGACAGAGACTATGAACTTCGTACTTAAAACCTCAGGAGTGAAAAGTTTATAACTGTTTTTTGTTTTCTGCTAGTTATTAAACATCTTTGTTGTGTGTGTGTGTGTGTGTTTTTGGTGTGTGTGTGTGTGTGTGTGTGTGTGTGTGTGTGTGCGCGCGCGCATGCGCCTCAGGGGCATGAGAAATCTTAGTTCCTCAACCAGGGATTGAACCTGTGCCCCAGGCAATGCAAGTGCGGAGTCCTAGCCACTGGACCGCCATGGAAGAACCTAAACATCTATTTTTGTGTGAGGCGCTGTACTCTGTTTCATGGGGAATTCAAAGTGAAATTAGATGAAACTTATCATTCAGTGTGGAAGATGTTACTTGAGAAGAAATAAGTATATTGCACCATAGAAAGAGATGAGGAGCAAATGAATAGGTTAAAGTATTATTGAAATTCTGAAGAGAGAGTGGTTGTTAGTATCTGCAAAACTAGAGTAGTTTTTCCATTGTGTGGACGCTAAGAGTAGATTTGTGCACTCAGAGACGAATCAAGGGAAGAAGGCATGGAGGGGAATGTGGCATTCCCAGAAAGAGGAACCTCCACAACAAGCAACTGTGATTTTTTAAAAAAGAAGTTAATTCAGAGAAGTGGAAGTTTGTTTTCTGTATCATGATAGCATGTGTGTGTGTTCAGTCACTCAGTCGTGTCTGACTCTTTATGACCCCACCGACTGTGGCCCGCCAGGCTCCTCTGTCTGTGGAATTTCTCAGGCAAGAATACAGGAATGGTTTGACATTTTCTCCTCCAGGGGATCCTCCCAACCCAGGGGTTGAAAACTGTGTCTCCTTTCATTGGCAGGTGGATTCTTTACCACTGAGCCACTTGGGAAGCCTGATAGCGGTTTAAAGATTGGGGATATGATTCTCTTTATTCTAACACACATCTGTTAGTAGGTTTCCACATTCTTTGATGCATCATTTGGTGCCCTGATTTTTCAACCTGCTTTTTAAAGGGAAAGAACAGGTTGATAATTTCCATTTTTGAGATGTTGCCCAGTGGAAGTAAAGATTCTTATTAGAGAAAAACGATTGTTTAACTCTACCACCTTATTCCACAATGGTTGATACAAAATCCCAGAAGTTAAATGAGCTGCCTCAGGTCTGCTTTGTATCAGAAACAGGATGAATGACAGCTTTCCTGACTGCTGTTCTAGGGCTGTTTCTGTTTTATTTTGCTGTTCACATGCAGTTTTAAATTTGTATTTTTAAGTTGAATGATCTAGAGGTACTGGAAGAAAGGTTTATGATTGGTTAGAATGTGTGTGTAAAATTGTGTGCTCCGTAAAAATCAGTGCCCAAATCCCCATGTCCTCTATAGCAGCTTTCTCATCCTTAGCCATTCCTTCGTCTGTGGGTTAACCTGGAAAATTAAGTTAACTGGAACATGTACGTAATAAATGGAAGATGTCTTGCACACGGGAAAAAATTGTTAGACATTTGTTGCTGAAAAAGATTCTGACTTTTCAAAAATGTTACTTGGGTAAGTTTGGATTTCTAGTTGAAAAAGGAATATGGTTCCTTTAAGACAAAAATGCTCCATGTTAAAGAGCAGAAATATTTTCTGTGTGGGGATTGCCATGGAAACAAGGCAGTGTAAATTTATTCACACCATACACAGTATTCACAGTGATTATTGCTCATGAGGGGAAGAGACAGTTACCCCTATGACTAGAAGAGCATCTTCTTACTTCACACTAGTAAATGTGTTCATTCACTTAACGTTGTTTTTTGCTTATGAAAGGGAAGACTAGAGGAATGATTTTTAGAGTCCAAATTGCTAATAAGTACTAGTTAGGCAACTTAATACCTTTGGTGTTATTAATTTGCAAGCAATAGAATCTCCTACTGTAAAAGTAAGCCCCCAGCAGGTGTAGAATGCCATTACAAGTGTTCTAGGAAAACTGACTAGATACTGAGTCACGGCTTTTACTTTTATGTTAAGGAATGCAGGTTAAGTTAAAGGATCAGCTGTTAGCTCATAAAGAGAAAGTTAGCATTATGGAGCCAGGCTCTGTCCTGTCCTGATTATTGACTTAATCTTCACAACATCCCCAAGAGATTGGAATTATTATTATACTTGTATAGCAGCCAAGGAAATAGAAACACAGGTAAGTAACCAACTTGCGCCAAATCAAAAAGCTAGTAAGTACCTATGCATTGGGAAATGCTTGTAATTTTTATATGAAATTTCCTGCCATTTTTTTTAAAGCAGAAAAGAACCACTATTTGAAGTGTATTTTTTGTGAGTTAGGTATTCAGAGCAAGCAGTATGGGTATAAAAATTCGTGGATTTTTGAAGCTGAAACTGAAGTATTAAAGCCAAAGAATCAATAGATGGTTTTGTGTTTTACTTCTCCTGTTTAATTAAATAAACACTTTAAGTTTTATTCCCAATTTCAGAATTCTCAGCGTCTTGAAGATAGATACCGCAGTCATAGTGTCTTTGGTACTGGCAAGGACCACACTGAGAATTGGTGGAAGGCTCTTTCTCGTCAGCTCATCATTGAGGGATTCTTGGCAGAAGTTCCTGGGCATAGCAAATATGTAAAGATTTGCACCCTTACAGAAAAGGTAAACCATGCAGAATTCTGCCTATTTGATTTCATATTCTCACTGTGCATTAAAAAGAGTCTTCTTGTGTTCAATAGGGTAGAAACTGGTTTGCTAAAGCCAAAACAGAATCTCCTCAGAGGCTTTTCCTTCAAGCCAATGAACAATTGTGTCCAAGGACATTTCTACCAAGGTTCATTTTTCATTTTTTCTTTTAAACTTTCAGGTTTTTATGATTCATTTTATTCCAGTTTGCAGGCACCCCATGGGGTAAAATGAATAAAGAGAATCATTTTTGCATGCCTCTTTTAATCAGTTTGGAGGTGGCCGTCAGTAGGGAGAATAAATCATAGAACACTCAGAAGGTGTTCTTAGCGTATAGGAAATAGTTGACTACAGTATTTAGAAAGCTGCTTTCCTATTGATTAAAGAAGTATATAGCAAAGGGAACTATATTTGATATCCTGTAATAAACTGTAATGGTAAAGAATCAGGAAAGAAAAAGAATGTAGATATATACATATATATATATAAATATATATGTATGTATAACGGAATCACTTCACTTTACACCTGAAACTAACACAATCTGGTAAATCAACTGTAATTAAAAATAAAGAAACAGCATTGAGATCAATGCGAAAGAATCCATATCCCTTATTGCCTTCTTCTATATAGAAGACGAGAAAGGAATACATGTGTTGTTGCCTACTTTATGGTACTTTTATACATTATTGATACTTTTTCAGTTTTTTTTCTTTTTTTAAAGAAATGAGATATAACTGACATAACACTTGTGTAAGTTTGAGGTGTACAAGTATTGGTTTTATACATTTACATATTACACTATGATTATGGCAATAGTACATAACTCATTACTTGAATATAACTTTTCTGTTAGAGAGCAAGTAAGATTTAGTCTCTTAGGGACTCTGAAGTTTATAATACAATATCACTGACTAATCACAATGTTATACATTAGATTATCAGTTTTACTTTTAAAACTTAAAAATTTAAAAAGCTTAAGCTCTTTTGGGGTGGTGGGGAATTGATTTAAAGAAATCACCAGTTCTAAAAGAGTAATATAATCTCATCTGCCTGTCTAAGAGTAGAGGTGTGATGATTCATGTATTAAATAATTACATTTTAACATTTGAGATAATTTTATTCCTTTCAGTTCTAAAGCTGTGTCTTCAGGCACTGAGGAACATGTCTCTGATCAAGTACCAGTTGAATTAACTTCAGAGAAGGTTTGTTTTTGTTAAAGAGATGGTTCTTATTTATTTCATTCTTCAATGATGCAATTTCTATTTTAATTTTTATTTCCATTTTCTTTCCACTCAAAGAGGAAAATACCATATATAGCAAGACATAAAATTTGGAGAAAGAAATTATATGAACAGAATAAAAAATGCAATATATGATTTCTGGGATTAATAGAACAGTTAGAAGTATTTGAGCAAGTAACTTTCTTTTTCTTTTACGCCTACTTCATAACTCGTTTGGAGTCTTTTTTTTCTTAGCGATTATGATACTTTTAGTTGATGGAAAAGCAAGCTTGATTCCTGAATATTCTCATTAAAGTTACACACACACACATTTTCTTGCTTTGTTTTGGGTCTTAGGTAACTATTACAGATTAAATACTTATCCACAGGCAGACTTCCACTAATTAGAATACTAGGGTGATGGGGTGATGGACAAATGAATTAAATTTTCTGGTGAATTTTTTCTGCTTTATTAAAGTATGCAGAATGTAATTAAATCATTTTTATGACTTTGGCTCTTTCTATGTCTCTAAGAATTCTTTCGATCACATATTCTCTAGATTTGGAAGGAGTGGCATATTACACTGTATTTCCAACTGCATTTAGAACCTTAGAAATTAATAATTCATGAGCTTATTTTCAGCTGATTTCTTTGATGAGGTGTTTAGTCAGAGGGAAAATTATCATCATAATATTTTTGTATTTTATTTTCTGCATATTTAAAAGGTGTTTGAAACTTCTCTCTTTTTTTTTTAATGGATCTTTATATGTTTCAAAGCAGTTTAACTTGGATCAGATGTATTCTTACAAAGCACGTGATAAAATTTCATCTGGGAGTAACAGTCCTAAAAACAGGTACAGAATTCACACTTTTATTCTCTATAATCACTATGTTAGCACTTTTTCTTTTCGAGAGAGAAAGTTCTATCAGATGTTGGGTTTTTTCATTGGCAGAAGGAAGTTCAAACATAAGCCTCCAATATTACAATTATTAAGGCAGACTTATAAAATTATAGTTTTAATATTAAGAGTTAACACTTCTGGGTATTATTGTTTGCCAGGCTTGTGCTAAATGCTAGTCTTTATATAAGTAATATCTTATTTAATGCCTACAGCAGCCTATGAGTTAGCTACTATTATTTGTCCCCATTTTACGGTTGAAGAGACTTAAGGGTTAAGTTAAGTAACTTGTTAGGAGCATAAATTAATTACAGAGGTGACTTTCGAATCTATATTTGTTAACCTGTAGCATCTATACACTATTAATTATAATTTGTATGAAATATATATATTCCCACTTCCTTTTCAAGAAGGAGATCTTATGGCAACATACGACGGTGGATATTAAGGTGATGCACCTGTTGTGCTTTCAAGCTTAATGTTTGTCTTTCTGACTTAATAAAAGTATGGAGAATGTACTGAATTATAGAAGGTCTGAAAATGGAGAATTTATAAACTTGTTAGGACATATGCACAGGTTAAGTGGACTGCATTTACATACATATTAAGGGAAAGAAAATGGTTTGTTCTCTAAATGGTGTGCTCACTTCAATAATGTTGCTTTGGAGCTTATAGAAACATTTACTATATATAATACCAGTCTTCCACAGCAAATGATTTCTTTTTGATTGGATATGTTGTATGTGATTAGTGTCTTTCTTATAAACAAAAGGTTTAAGGACTGTGCAAAACAATAAACCCATTCAATATGCTGAAGCATTTCTTCACTTAAACATTCCTGTGACTTCTTCTTGGTGCCATGGACTACCTCAGGCACTGGGATTGAGTGGAGATTAATAGAGACATAGCCGCTGGCCCTCAGAGTTTGTATTCTAGTGGGATATACAGATGAGGGAACAGAAAACTACAGTCCAGGGTTGTGGCACTTTGGAAACACACTTTGGAAGCGACACTTGAGGCTTAAGTAGAAGTTAGGTGAAATGAGGAAGTGCTTTCTAAGCAGTGGAATGGCCCACACACTAATCCCTGAAAGCAGGAGAGGGTATGATGTGATTGAGGAGCTCAGCAGTTTGCTAGCAGTTCCCTGGGAGAGGGAAGCAAGGGAGTGGTAAAATTTAAGACTGGAGAATTGAACAGGGTCTCAAGTATCTGGTGGGCTTCCCAGGTGGCACAGTGGTGAAAATATCTGCCTGCCTATCAGGAGACGTGGGCTCGATCCCTGGGTCGGGAAGATCCCCTGGAGAAGGAAATGGCAACCTGCTCCAATATTTTTGCCTGGAAAATCCCTGGTAGGCTACAGTCAGTGGGGTTGCATAGATTTGGACACAGTTAAGCGACTAAACAACAACAATAGCAACAAGAATATCTAGTTCCTTTCAAGCACTCCATTTGATCATAAAGGCAGTTGGAGTCAAGGAAGGGTTTTAAGCAGGACAGTGACATAATCAAATTTATGACCGAGAATAGGTGTTGACAGACATTTTCTATGAAGGGTCAGATAAGAAGTATTTTAGGCTTTGAGGGCCAGGTGGACTTCCCTGGTAGCTCAGTTGGTAAAGAATCTGCCTGTAATGCAGGAGACCCTGGTTTGATTCCTGGGTCAGGAAGAGCCCCTGGAGAAGGGATAGGCCACCCACTCCAGTATTCTTGGGCTTCCCTGGTGGCTTAGCTGGTAAAGAATCTGCCTGCAATGTGGGAGACCTGGGTTCGATCCCTGCATTGGGAAGATCCCCTGGAGAAGGGAAAGGCTACCTACTCCAGTGTTCTGGCCTGGAGAATTCCATGGACTGTATAGTGCATGGGGTTGCAAAGAGTTGGACGTGATTGAGTGACTTTAACTTTTCACTTGGTCTCCATCTCAACTACACAGCTTTGCCATTATGGCCTCAGAGCAGCCATGGATGATATGAAAATGAATGAGTAGGGCTCTTTTCTAGTCAAACTTTATTTAGGGACACTGAAATCTGAATTTCATTTAATTTTCACATGTCACAAAATGTTCTTCTTTTGATTTTTTTTAAACCTTTAAAAAAATGTACAGAAGCCATTCTTAGCTACAAACTTTGCCAGAACAGACAGATTTGGCCCGAGCACCCTAGCATGTCGACCTGTGGTTGATGACTCTGGCTGTGGAGGGTATGGATTGCAGGAGGAGCAGCATTGTAGAGACACAAGTAGAAAGGCTGTTGGTGTGCCGTTTGCAGGAGGTGATGGTAGATTAGTCAGGGGAAGTGGCAGTAGGTGTGGAGAGAAGAGATTTATGAGATATTTAGGAGATGGAATTGTTAGGACTCAGCGACTGAAAAGATGTGGGTTGATAAAAATGGAGGACTTGACTGTGGTGCTTGGATTTCTGTCTTTGATAGTAGGTTAAGTGCTGTCATTTCCTTCACTGGACCGTGTGAGAGGAAGCCAGGTTTGAAGGTTTGTATGTTTAGGGGATGAAGTTAACTTAGGAGTTTTAGTAATAGTCAAACCCAACTTTGAGATACCTGTGGAGTGGTCCAGTAGTTAATTTTAATGGACAGGCTTAGTGTACAGATATGATAATGATGCTTATATATCAGTACCTATTATTTTAAATTTCATTTGAATTTTCATTAAAATAATACGTGTGAATTTTTAAAAGTCGATTGGCACTTAAAGACATATAACAAAACATAAGTTCACACCCTTCTCAAACCCATGTTCTGTTTTATAGAAGCAATTGGCCTCCGTGTTTCTTTTTTTTTTTAAATGCCTTTTCAACATATATTTTATTTTTATTGTACATTTCTCTTTGAAAGGCTGAAAAAGTGGGGAAAAGGCTAAGAGAGAGAGGGCTGTTGTTTTCAATAACTCATTTTTCCTTTTTTATAAAATGGATGTATTGTTGATTTACTATATAGTTTGGAGAATTCTATGGACTGTATAGTCCATGGGGTCGCAAAGAGTCGGATATGACTGAGTGGCTTTCACTTTCTTCAGGTGTACAGCATAGTGATTCTGTATTTTTACTGATTATACTCCATTAAAGTTATTACAACATTATGGCTACAATTCCTTGTGCTATACAATATGTCCTTGCTGCTTATTTATTTTTAAACACAGTAGTAACTTTTAATCCCATTCCCCTAAATTAGCCCCTCCCTTCCCCCCTCTTCCCTTTGATATAAAACCTGTGACTTTTCCATATACATTCATTTTGTTATTTTTTAGATTCCACATATAAGTGATATCGTGCCTTCCCAGGTGGCACTAGTGGTAAAGAACCCACCTGCCAATGCAGGGGATGTAAGAGACATGGGTTTGATTCCTGGGTTGGGAAGATTCCCTGGAGGAGAAAATGGCAACCCACTCCAGAGAATACCATGGACAGAGGAGCCTGGCAGGCCTAGCACATAAGTGATATCATCCAGTATTTGTCTTTCTCTTCCTGACTTACTTCACTACAGATAATATTCTCTAGGTCCATCCATGCTGTTGCAGATAGCAGAATTTCCTTCTTTTTATGGCTGAGTAATAGTCCATTGTATATCTATATGCCACATCTTTTTTATCCATTTGTCTCTTGATGAGCACTTGGGGTGCTTCCATATCTTGGCTGTTAATAAATAGTGAGCATTGGCATGTATGTATGTTCGAATTAGTGTTTTTGCTTTTTTCTGGCTGTGTACCTAGTTGTGGAATTGCTGGATCACATGGCAACTCTTAATTTTAGTTTTTTGAGTGACCTCCATACTGTTTTCTGTAGTGGTTGCACCAGTTTACATTCTCGCCAGCATTGTACAAGGATTTCCTTTTCTCTGCATTCTCTTCAACATTTCTTATTCATAGACTTTTTGATGATAGCCGTTCTGACAGGTGTGAGGTTGCCTGCATATTTCTGGCGTGCTTAGATTACTGTTTTTTGACTTAATTAATTTTAGACATTTTCTGTTTATAATGGTAAGCTAAGGCTTGTTTCCCATATCCACTTTCCTCATTTCCTTACCATCAATCCCTCTCCTTCCCTGGAACAAAATTACGTTTCAAGTTTTGGTCATATAAATAATTTGTTTTTATTATATATGCTCAAATACTGTATGCTAAGGCAAACTGTGTTGTTATGACTACTGCTCCCTTAATTATCTTCTTTGTTTTGTTGATTTTTAATGTTCCTATTATTAATTTTTAATTTCTCCTATTTTCATTTGTTTATTTTCTTGGAGAGTTCCTTGCCTTTGTATCCCCTTCCCATCTAGTGAGAAGCGTCTCTGGTGGGTCATTTGGTAAAGAATCTGCCTGCAATGCGGGAGACCTGGGTTTGATCCCTGGGTTGGGAAGATCCCCTGGAGAAGGGAAAGGCTACCCACTCCAGTATTCTTGCCTTTGGAGAATCCCATAGACAAAGGAGCCTGGCGGACTACAGTCCATGGACTCAGAAAGAGTCAGACATGATTGAGCAACTAACAGATCTAGTGAGATTTTAGTTTCAGTTATCAAAATTTTAATTTCTAAGACCTGTTTCTCATTCTCTGTCTTCTTTGTCGAACCATGTATAGCAATCTTTTCTTGATTCATGGGTATAGGATCTTCACTTACGTCTTTGATGATATTCATTGTATATTTTGAACTTTTCTGTGCACTTTCTTTTTCTAATTTTATTTATTTTTGGCTGTGCTGGATCTTTGTTGCTGCAGAGGCTTTTCTCTAGTTGCGGTAAACGGGGGCCCCTCTCTAGTTGTGGTGGGTGAGCTCATTGCACTGGCTTCTCGTTGCAGAGCATGGGCTCTACACTAGAGCACAGGCCCAATAGTTGTGGCACATGGGCTTAGTTGCTCCACGGCATGTGAGATCTTCTCAGACCAGGGATCAAACCCATGTCACCTGCCATGGCAGGTGGATTCTTTACCACTGAGCCACCAGGGAAGCCCTTCTGTACACTTGTAATAGCATTCATAGGCAAAATGTTTTCTATCAAACATTTTCCATATGTATTTCTGCTTCAGGGGTATATTAGCCAGAATTTTGCCAGTATATATGATTAATAAAATTTTTCTGAGAACTGTTTTAAAGTAACAATTTGCAAATAGTCCATTAGTATAAAGATTTCCATAAATATTAAAAGTAAATATATTACTTCCAACAAATTTATAATTGTCATGAGTAATCGGATATGACGATTCTTTGAACTGGAGTTGCCTTTCCTCATGTTCAAATCTGTTTTAGTGATAGGATCTGATAATTAATTGAAGTCTTTACACTGTAGATGTTCAGCCCTTGCAACTGGGAAATTTATAAGCATTTCTTAAATCTCAAGCATGTTCTTCTCTTTTACCCCTAAAAGCAGAAATTTATTTTAACTTTGACATCTTTTACATATGCTATTCTATGCAATTTCATTTTTATAACTTTTCCTCTTTATAATTGCTGTCTTTTACATATGCTGTTCCATACTATTTCATTCTTATAACTTTTCCTCTCTATAAGTAATTTATCAGTGAGAAATGCCTCTTGTAGAAGTTGGTGTTCCGTCTAATGTGCTTCCTAACACCTTTCATATATTTGCTAACTGGGTGTTTTGAAGTCTTCATTTAAGGAGTCAAAGGCAAAATTATACCTTCTGGCTTATTTTTGTTAGTTTGGTTTTGAAGAAAATTGTCTATAATTTAATTAAATCCATGCTAATTTTCCTCAGCAACTTTATTATAAATTTATAAATTATTAACAGTGCTATCACAAGAAGGGTTATAGATTGTATTCCTCTTGGTTTAAAAACATCTTATTTTACTTCAGAGTAGATAAGGAGTATTTTCTTTCAAAGAATTTGATTGAGGAGGAGGAGGCAAATGCTATTCTTAATTACACAAATTTTGTGATGAACTCAGATTACAGTTTTAACTTTACCTTTATAATGTATGTATTTGATCCAGAATGTTTAAAATCTAGGCTGTCATTTAAGTAACAGTCACCTTACTGGTATTAAGACATACAAGTGTTAATATTGATTTGGAAAGATATTCTCATTTGGAAGGCAAAATATTGAAAGTGAACTTGGAGAAAGAAAAGCTTTTGTTATTAATTTTCTTTTAATTGTTTTAGCATCATAGTGTCATCACCAGGAAAATATTACAAGCCCTTAGAACCTGTTATTTCAGCTCAAGAGCAGGAGACTCAGGTATGACTTTTGTAGAGAGGCAGTTAGTTTTTGAGAATATAGTTATGAATCTAAGCATGCTTAAAATTCTCTTGCCAGTATTTTAAAAATTGGTCTTTAACACAGAGGCTAAGATACAGTTCAGTTTATTTTTTCATCCTAGGAGGAAATGTAATATCTGAAGCTCTGAAATAAAGGATAGGATATTTCTAAGCACATTTAAACAGATGTCGTTTATTTGCTTTTTGTCAGACTGCATTATATGGCGAATTGGTAGCAGCTCGGCAGAAACATGCCAATACAATGGATGTTCCTCCGGCTATTCTGGCAACAAATAAAATATTGGTGGATATGGCCAAAATGAGGTAAACTACTTATATATTTTAACTTATTTTCTTCTAACTTAATAGATTTGTAAAATATATCATTAAATGATATCAGGACTGTGGCTCCAGCAGTCACATATGAGAAGCGGTTCCCAAATCTCCCGTGTTAATGCCAGTGAACTCTTCACTGAGCTTTAGTACTACGTTTCTCCATGAAACCAGCTGTTTTCAGCAATCAGATCCAGGATATATTATAAAATCTTAACACATTACCCACCAACCCCCCATATGTATGTGCATTTCATGCAAATACCAGAACTCTACTTTCTGAATTCCTTAGTTTTGTTAGTCATACTATCATGTTCCTCATCACTCCTCTTTAATACCTCTGATACTACTTTTACTCTTCTAATATATAGCCCCATCTCTTATTATATAGTTTTTGGACTTCTTCGTTTAGTTGTTCTTTGTATAATCCATTTATGCTTTGCTTTGTTTTTTTAAGTGACAGCGTGGTAGTTTAGACCATTACCGTTGAACTATTGTAAAAGCCTCTAATAAGTTTCTCTTTCATCAGTCTCTCTCTCTCTGTCTCATCTGATATATGAATAACAAATTAATCTTTCTTTACCATGCTTTACTTTTGTTTAACTAGTTTCTCAGTCTTAACTTAAAAGAAAGTGAAAGTGAAGTCGCTCAGTCATGTCCAACTCTGCGACCCCATGGACTGTAGCCCGCCAGTCTCCTCCGTCCATGGGATTTTCTAGACAAGAATACTGGAGTGGGTTGCCATTTCCTTCTCCAGGGGGTCTTCCCAACCCAGGGATCGAACCCAGGTCTCCCGCATTGCAGGCAGACTCTTTACCATCTGAGCCACCAGGGGAATTTAATATAATTTCAACAAATCACTGATAGCTTAAAAGATTACCTGCCCAATTTACAGATTTAGGACTGGTGACCATCAAACAGGATTTGTTCCCTCTCTATAAAAAGAAGCAAATATTATGGTTCTTCTGAATGCATATAAATAAAGTTCACAAAAGAGGCTCTTAAAATATTTACTATATTAAATGAGCCTTTGGGTTATTTTGAAGTTTCTAGACTGCATCTTAACTTATTTGGCTCCACAATTCAAGGACTTCCATTTATAGACTTAAACCTACTTTTCCATCTGAGTCACAGAATTTTGATGCTTTAATTTACCTAGATTGTTCAGCATTTGTTTAAATCTCCTTCTCAGCTTCTATATACTTATTTACAATGTTGCTTCTGCTTTGTAGTTCCCTTGATTCCCCAAAACTCCTTTTAGGAAATCCTTTAAGATCTGACATTATTATTTGCTCCCTGAAGCAAATATGTTCTTACCATCAAAGTGATTCTTCTCTCTGGAATTCATAAAGGACTTTTAAATGTAAATTTAAAAGATGATTCTGTGGCACCTACTATATCATGCTTTATTTATGGTTTTGTTTTTTATTGGTATTCATGTATTGTGTCCTCTAGATTTTAAACTCTGATAAAGATGTTACATTCCTCATCTTTTTGTGTTTTCCAAAGCACCTAGTGCAATGCTTAATAATCAGGTGGTCAGTAAATATTTAGAAGAAATTATTTCCAAAGAATCTCGTTGCTTGGTAATTGTACTCATCTTTTATTCTTCCTTTTCAAAAATTGTTTCTGTTGCTAAATTTCATCCGAGAGATGTTACTTTAGAGAAGAATTTTCTAAGAGTATTACATAGTACATGTATTTTATAATAATTATTTCATTACAAATACATATTCAAAGACCACATTGTAATATTAAGTGAAGATATTTAAAGGAAAAATAGTAATCATTAGAATGGCAGATTTTTAGAAAGAAGACATCAGACATTTTCTTCATATTGGACACAGTAAGAAATATTGAAAGCCTGAAGTAGTTAACAAGTTTATTGTTATAGGTAAAAACTTTGGAAATAATGAATGAAATTTTCTTCTGAGTTTCTTAGCCTCTTAGTTGTCCTCTAAGACTCAAAACCTGATTACTTGTTTTATACGTTGTTTTTGATTTCTGGAGCAAACATTAATACATGTTTATTGAGGGTCAGTATGAAGCTAAATATCTATCAGTAGTAATGTTTCAGTGGTTTCTTGACTTTTTAATTTTTTTAAATGATAGACCTACTACAGTTGAAAATGTGAAAAAGATCGAAGGTGTTTCTGAAGGTAAAGCTGTGATGTTGGCCCCTCTTTTGGAAATCATCAGACGTTTCTGTCACATAAATAGTGTTCAGGTAAAATACTGTGGTTTACTGGAGCTCTGAGAGAGTAAGCTTTTTTTGATGATTTCAAAACATGCTTCAAAAGCAGCATTTTCTCCCTTCATTTTAATTTCTGTGCTGGACACTTAGAAAATGAGTTTGGAGAGTTTCTTTATTAAATCAGTTATAAAAGCATATTAGTTATCAGTTTTTAAAAATTAGGTATAGTTGACTTACAGTATTATATTAGTTTCATATGTATAACATAGTGATTCAATATTTTTATATATGGTACTCCAAAGTTATAAAATACTGGGTATTTGCCCTGTGCTGTATGTTACATCCTTGTAACTTATTTTATACCCAGTACTTTGTACCTCTTAATCCCCTTTCCCTATTATGCCCCTTCCCCCATCCCTCTCCTCACTGATAACCACTAGTTACGTAATTAAGATACTAAAGTAGTTGTCAAGGCTGCTGCTGCTGCCAAGTCACTTCAGTCGTGTTTGACTCTGTGCAACCCCATAGAGGGCAGCCCACCAGGCTCCCTGTCCCTGGGATTCTCCAGGCAAGAACACTGGAGTGGGTTGCCATTTTCTTCTCCAATGCATGCAAGTGAAAAGTGAAAGTAAATTCGCTCAGTCGTGTCTGACTCTTAGCGACCCCATGGACTGCAGCCCACCAGGCTCCTCTGCCCATGAGATTTTCCAGGCAAGAGTACTAGAGTGGGTTGCCATTGCTTTCCCTGGTCAAGGCTGTTAATGTCTGTTTATTTTGTTGAGAGGTTTTGTTTTAAAACTTGAATAAGTACCGTATTTTAGATTAATAAATTATCTTACTTTCAAATGCAGATAGAAATTAAAGCTTCATTTATTTATTCACTATTCACTTCCAGGGGATTAGGGGACTACTTTAGAAGCAGAGTAGTCGACATTATAGTTCATCTGTATTCTCTCCTTTTGGCTTAAAGAGGAGACTAGGAATTTTTAGTTCTGTAACCATGTTTGCTATTACAAATACTTTATTTAAAATTTATTCACTGTAGCCTATTTTACTTTGAAAAATCAATATGTAAAAAAAAAAAATTCTTTTTTGAGCTTCTCATAAAGAGAGAATTTGGGGCTGTTCTTGAAGTTTTTGTTGTTTTTTTCCTTAATAGCTAATGATCATGTTTATATTCTATCATTATATTGATATTATTTTTGATTATTTGTGCTACATTTAAAATTGTGTAGACAGATCTCTTTTCAAGCACAGAACTACAGGAAGAACGGAAGAAAAGTTTGGTGCTGGAAGATAAAGCAAACTCACTTCCACCATCTGTGGCCATCACGTATTCTTTTTTCCAAGGAAAGAAAATGTCTTTGGTAAGTGTTACTTTCAAGTTAGAGGGAATTTTTAAATTTATCTAAATATATTTTATCAGCTTTTCAGTATTAAATTGGGATAAATTTCTTATAATCCTACTGTGTTTCACATTGGTTCATTTTATATTTTAGAACAAGGTCATTTACTTTTTCTAAGCCTACTTCTAGTAAAATCAGCAAGTATAGTTTGAGCATGATTATCTTACGGAGGTTGTATCGGAAGTACTGATTAATGCGTTTATTATAGCTTAGGGATGTTGAAGCAGCCATATTTTGAAGCTGTTTTTTTAAATGGGATTAATAAGTAAAAACTATTACAGTATGTACTGATAATAGATAATCTCTAAGGTACATTGTTAAGTAGAAAAAGGAAGGTGCCTAGTGGTATGAAAAATTTACATAAATGTGTATATATATGTATTTGCATGCTTATATATTTATAAATGGGTTTCCCTGGTGGCTCAGATGGTAAAGAATCTGCCTGCAGTGCAGAAGACCAGGATTCAGTCCCTGGATCAGGAAGATCCCCTGGAGAAGGAAATGGCAACCCACTCCAGTATTCTTGCCTGGGAAACCCATAGACAGAGGAGCCTGGTGGGTTACAGTCCATGGTGTCGCAAAGAGTCGGACACGACTGAGTAATTCTTTCACTTTCACACATATTCATATATCCTTGTGCATGTATACAAAAGTGCATAGAGTATCTCTGGAGGGATGCCCAAGAAGCTAGAAATAAGTTTTTAAAAAGCAATAAACTTGCTTTTCACCCGTGTGAAAAATGGCCATACTTCCTGTTTCTCCATCATTGTGGCAGAAGTCCTTAAGGTTGAGGAGATTTTTTAAATACACAAAATGAAGAGAGTATCTCAGTGGCAGAAGGGTAGAATGAGGCTTCCCCCTGAGTTTCACTGATATGCATTCCTGTCCTTTCTGATGCTAAATTGATTTAGATCAGGCTGTATGGTCCAGGGCCTCTTTTTCCTGTTCACTGTGTCTCATGCTTTAGGCTCCATTACATCAATACAAATAAGAATAAACAGTCCCTAGAAGGCAATGGCAAGCCACTCCAGTACTCTTGCCTGGAAAATCCCATGGGTGGAGGAGCCTGGTGGGCTGCAGTCCGTGGTGTCGCTGAGGGTCAGACACGACTGAGCGACTTCACTTTCACTTTTCACTTTCACACATTGGAGAGGGAAATGGCGGCCCACTCCAGTGTTCTTGCCTGGAGATTCCCAGGGACAGGGGAGCCTGGTGGGCTTCCATCTATGGGGTCACACAGAGTCGGACATGACTGAAGTGACTTAGCAGCAGCAGCAGCTTGTCTTAGTCATTAATAGATGTTCTACTGAGATAGCCAAACTCCTTAAATAAAAGTTCGAAAGCCATTACACAAAGAACCAAGTAATTCCACTGTACTCTTTTTGAAACAAATTACATGATAAATAGGAATTTTAAGTTCAGTCTCTTATTTAAACAGTAACTTACATATACATGTTAAACATGCTTGTATATATATAATTGGACCAAATATGTATGGTAAAACTTTGTGTAATTACTAAGAAAATATGGAATAGCCTCTAAATGTTTTGAATAAATTATATTCTCATACTCAAGACAGGATGTGAAGTTTCATATATTACATATTCATGGTTAAAAATATGAGGAGTGGTATATCTTCATTTGAGTCTTTTGCTATTATTTGGTTGTATATTATTATGAAATATCGTAGTGTAATTATCTGTGCCTCCTGGGAGCCTCAGGAGGGGTCTTGCTAGTTAAGCACAAAATTAAACATGCCCAAGGACTAATTAATCAGGAGCTATAATACAATTATTTTTAGGTAATATGATGCCTGGTATCAAATAACCCTGATATTAGGCAGACATGGAAGTAACTAAAAACCTTCCTTTGAGTGATGAAGAATATTGCTTTAAATGCCTTGTTTTGTGAAAATATCAGCATTTATACAAATAGAGTCCAAATTTAGACTTTCAAGGTGTGTTAAAAAAGAGTATCATGAAATAATTTAGAGCTGAGTGATTGAACTTCCTTAATGTTGAGGAGAATGTTTTATCTAACAGACACCTTAACTGCATTTGGAGCTGCATTTATTTAAAAGCTACATAAATATGTAACAATGTCCTTAATTTGGCACAATTCATCTTAAATTCAGTACTAGGCAAATGATGACAGCCACTTGTAAATTGTGTTTGTTCTTATTTTATGAATAGAGCCCATTTGAAGCACTTTTTAAAGTCTTTTTGAGAACCGTTTATAGAATACATTCGGAACCTGATGTTATCACTAAGCATTTTAGCATTTGTCTTCCTGGAAGTTCATGTAACTGAAAGACCATGTGTTATTTCAAGTGTACAGTTTATTGAGTTACAGTTGACTGCATTTTTAAAAGGTCGTGGCAGCTATTAGACTTACCTAGAATGACTGTTCTCTGTTACTAATGGGTTTTAAGGTGAATAATTGCAGAAGGGTGAGGACTGATCTCTTAGCTAAAACTGGGTGATTTTGCTTCATTCAATATAGTAAGTATACAAAGCAGCAGCACCTGTGGAGTTCTAGCATGGGAGTCATTTTGAAGAATTAGTTAAAATGAGAAATTTAAATGAAGGTTCAGTCCACTGTTTTATTTCTCAGCGAACACTTACTTCCTGAAGGTTTTGGACCTTGTGTTTCTATACAGCACAGTAGAAGCTTAAAAAAACTCACTGGTTGTTTTGCTGCCATTGCTCTAGAAGGATATAGCTGAGAAGAGGACTCTGCCTCTCACAGCAGTGGGCATGCACTTGTCCCAAGCGGTGAAAGCTGGCTACCCAGTCGATATGGAGCGAGCAGGCCTGACTCCAGAGATTCAAAAGATTATTGCTGATGTTATCCGAAACCCTCCCATCAACTCAGGTGATAACCATGACCCTTGTCTGCAGCCTTAATGACTTGAGTCATTGAACCAAGATGAAGTAAACAAGCAATCCACTCTGATCACATTAACCCTTTATGCTACTATGACAACTTCAATTTTCTAATGCTTTGTCTTGTTTTAGAAAAACAATCTTTCTTCCCATCATCACTCAAAGGGAAGTATGAATCAGAGAAATGCTTGTTTTGTTTGTTTGTTTCCGCTTCTGACTACACCTTCCTCACGCATCTCCAAAACAGCTCTTTCATCCTTCTCTGATTTCCAGTTCATCACTTGGAAAAAAACACACGTTCCTTCCCCATAGTTTACTGACTCTTAGTTTCTCCCTACATCTTTATGATTCTCTGTCATTGGTTTCACTGAACTAGCGTTTCTCGTCCAGGCCGTCGTGTCAGGCACTGTGAAACTGAAGGGATGGACTTGGGTCTCTTGGGCCCCTTGTGGAAGGGTTTTCTCCTGTCATTATGCTGTGGAACCTCAACTGTGGTCAAGCCCCTTTGTTTGCCTTACAGCAAATGTTAAAATCTGCCTATTTTAAAATTATGATCCCTTTGTTACAGAAGTAAAGACGAGGTACATTAGAAGGGTTTTCCTACTCGAAATGTACAAACGCAAACTAGATGTATTATAATAATCCAGTAAATCTGATGAATATTTTTGGACTGTTAGGACAGAGCAGGGGACATAGCAAAAGCCTCCTCTCCAGAGCTGCAGTGCAAATAGTTAAGTATACAGTTCTCCCCTCAAGGTTAGAAATAAGGTGAAAAAGATCACAATTAATACTGTACTTAATTGATAAGAACAAAGGTCTTTAAGTTACCTTCAAAGGCAGCCTTCATTCTAGGCTTGAACAAGACTTGACTGAAGAACACCTCCATCTCTTCTCCTGCTGATCGACCTAAGAGGCCAGGAGAGGGACAAACACAGGTTTGAGCAGGGGGACCTGCTCAAGGTTAGTTCCAGGGAACCTAAGTTTCCCCTCTGTATTATATACCATGGTAAAGTTGTTCTGCCAACTTTTATTTAAAGAAAAGACATATGCAATTTCTAATCCTGGTCGATGAGACCTTCAAGTATTTTAAGGGCCTGTTGATAAATTATGTCAAGATCTTATTGGAGGGAGGAAACACTTTAACAACTAATTCTGCTTCTGTGTCACAGCTTTCTGGTTATGTTTTGATGTCCCATTTAGGGCAATCTCTATAGGGGAAATAGTGCTAGGCTTGCTAATCTATATAATAGTTGTGAGTTTATAACAAAATTAATGAATTGGCATTGTGTGAACTTGGTTCACCTGGCTCTGTTAATACTGGTTTGTAAATCTGAAAACCTGAGGGCCAAATCCTGTCCTGTGATAAAATGTCTAAGGTCCCTTAGCTGTGAGCATCTTATGAGGAAGCTAGCCGTCTCTGCTGGTCACTCTCCAGTCCTTCTAACTTCAGCTGCCATTTTACTAGAAGTTAAGGCAGAGAAAGGACAACAGTAGTTACTTGCGGGGTTAGAATTGTGATTGTATAAAATCTTTCTTTCTTCAGTGCAGAAGGAAATAGTATTTCAGAGAATGTCAAATGCCTTCTTGCTCAGATGCCTGCTTGTTATTAACACCCTCGAATTACTTTTCTCCTTATGTATGTATTGTCTCTTAGGATTTAGAGAAAGCTGTGTCTCTGATAAGCTGTTCGATAATATACAGTATCATCTGAAAGAGCCTGTGCAGTTTTTTCCTCCTTTTCCTATTTTCTTTACTACTACATATTGAGTATAGCAAATTTTCATTCAGAGTTAAATATTAAATTGAAATGAATATTTCAATTGAATTAATAAATTCAGTAAATTGAATTAATAAAGATATTAGCATAAACTGAAATTCCAAAGAACAGTGAAATTTAAATTATACTTATTAAACACTTACTTCATCTTTCTGTCCAAACACTGTATATACATTATACAGATAATATGAAAATGTATATTATTGTAGTTTACTTCCAAAGCCAAAATTGAGAAAGTTAAGATTCATGAGCTCTATCTAAACTTTATTTCTTTTGATTGTACATTTACAGTCTGTAATATATCATTTATTGATGTGAAATTTTATTTTTGAATTCTTATTTTTCCATAATAAAATACTGTTTGTTATCTCACTGGAGGAAACATTGTTGAGTTATAAATTATAATAAGAAATGAAGATATCCATGTCACACTAATGATTCAGATAGGTTATTTCATCTTTTTCTTAGCTGTAGCCATATCACATAATTTGGTGTTTTAATGAATCAGTTTGTTGGCATTTAAATTCTGCACAATCTTGAATTGACAGTTTTCTATATTTTATTATGGCATAATCTTAAACATAGAGTATTTGCGAACTGAGAACTTATGTCTTATTATTTTCATGCTTATTTGCTAAGTAGATTTTGTCCTTGTACCTTAATATTTTAAGGAATTCTGCACTTTTTTATTCTTTTAGTTTTTTTTCATGTTTACATAATTTTAAGCTGCTGCTTTTATAGAGCTGAGATTCTAACTGTGCCTACTAATAAATGAAGCAATGTATTTAATGATGTACCTGGATAATATTTAGAAGAATTTTGTTCTTTCATTCTTAATGTGCATGTCCCTGGAAAATTAAGGGTGGCTTCCAAGGGACATGCCATAAAAATAAGGGTAATTTGATCTCTTTAACCACTGAAGGAGTGCAGGCAGTGCTCATTGTTTTACTCGATTTTTCAGTAGATATTTTCAGCCCTTATTTGTGTGGAAAGTTAGGGCAAATAAGATCTTAAAATAAAATCTATCTTTCTCAGAAAAATATTCAATTAATAGACATTTGAAATAGTTGATGTGTTTTGTTATGCTTTAGTATCCATTGAAATAATCCTTTTTATTAGCATCTTATTTACAAGTATGATTAGCTTCTATTTTAAGAATAAATTATTTTCAAAAAAATTAGCTTATAATTGATATTTGGAATTTGAAGCATAATTCCTTTAGAAACAGTTCTGTGGATGGTGGTTTTGATTCTCAGGGCAGCCCTCAAAAGACAGTTTGAAACATAAGTTCTTCAGAGTGGATGAGCTGACCTGACTCTGGGTCTTGGAGGCAGGGGTGCAGGAGTGAAGGGGGCGTGTGTTTACTCCATTACCGATCTGTGAGGGGGTCGGCATTGGAAAGAGGAACATCTTCTCTGACCACTTTCCTCCTTCCTCTCTACAAAATATTTCATTATTTCCAGCTCATAGATTTTTGTGTGATGCTCTATGTAATTTACTTTTAAATCTTTTAAAAAATTCTTTTACAGATAAAAATAAAATTAAACTAATTAGAATATATGTTCCTGAAAACATTGACACGTACCTTATCCACATGGCAATCAAGATCCTGGAAAAAGATGGTGACCACAGAATGCTATGCCACTCTTCATGTGATCCCAACAAAAAGCGATATTTCCCCGACTCTGAAGAGAGCTCTTCAAATTCTAAGAGAAGCAAGGAAGAAGTGGACACTAATAGCAAGGTGTTAATTATATGTAGAATTTTCATCTACTGTCAGTGTACAATTTGCATATCCTAGTACCAGAATGTTGTATTTTTTGATGTGTTATAAATTCTGATAGAAGGTTCAGTTCAGTCGCTCAGTCGTGTCCGACTCTTTGCGACCCCATGAATCACAGCACGCCAGGCCTCCCTGTCCATCACCAACTCCCGGAGTTCACTCAGACTCATGTCCATCGAGTCGGTGATGCCATCCAGCCATCTCATTCTCTGTCGTCCCTGTTTCCTCCTGCCCCCAATCCCTCCCAGCATCAGAGTCTTTTCCAGTGAGTCAACTCGTCACTATGTTTCCTTTGGTTTCATAAATCTGATCTGAGAAGAGATTTTTTTTTTTTAATGACAAGAAAAGAAGAATATAATCCCATCTGTTCTAGCTTATTGTGTGGGAATGTCAGCTTAAATTTTACATCTACCTTATATAGACTGTATAACCTGGAAATTCCCTTTCTTTCATGGACTTCCCTAAAATTTGGGGGCCCAGTGGTTAAGACTCTGTTCTTCCAATGAAGGGGGCAGAGAGTCAGCCTTTGTTCAGAGAACTAAGATCTCACATGCCTTGTAGCATGGTCAAAAACAAAACAAAAAACAAAAACAAAACCCACATTCTGTTATAAATACCTCTTTAGATATTGGAATTTGTCTATCATTCTGTTCCTCTTCTTACTCTCTTCCTGTTATACTGAATCTCTCAGGTACAAGGGTAGTTGTTTCCCATGGTCCTGGGCATATCCCAGTGCACTTTTGCATGATCAGAGAACGACCATGAGTTTAGTAGTATTATACATGGTTTATTTTATTGAAATCGCATGCTTTGAAAATTATTGTTCTATGATTTATCTGAGATAAATAGTAATTAGAGAATAACTATTCTTTGACACTCTGACTCTACCAAATGATTGCAAAGACTTGAAAATTTGACATTTACTATCCTCTGGGCCTAAAGTTCAGTGATAAAAGTTTGTGAAAATCATAATTAACTCAAAAATTACTTTAGTTCCTAGATGATAAATTCAGCATAGCGGTAGGTGGTTGCTACTATTTATATTAGAGAATTAGAGACTTTATTTTAGTTGTAATCTATATAAGATTTCCAACAGTTAAACTCGTTTTCTCAATAGCTTAAGAATAAGAGGGTCTGGTCTTTTAAAAACTGTCCTTCAGTTAGATATGTACATATTCATGTCCTAGATAACCTTATGAAATTTGCTTACCTGGAATTCTTTACATTATTTTGGCAATTGATTAGCTATAAGAAGGGCATTAAAGAAGATATATGTTGGGCAGTGGTAGCAAAATCACTTTCATGCATGGGAGAAGGAAATCGCAACCCACTCCAGTGTTCTTGCCTGGAGAATCCCAGGGACGCGGGAGCCTGGTGGGCTGCCATCTATGGGGTTGCATGGAGTCGGACACAACTGAAGTGACTTAGCAGCAGCAGCAGCAGCAGTGAAATTTCGCTGCTATTCTCAGCCTTTTATTTCTGAAATCTATATACCAAGTGCCTAATACCTTATGTTTTTCCCCAGCTATATCTGTCAGTACAGGAAAATGTGTAACTTGTTATTTTTCCTGAATATTGAAGCACATTTATAGTGAAATATTGTTTCAATCACACATTAACATTTTTGCTTCCCTCCTATTGAAAAATATCATATTCTGACAACAGAGTGGAGGTATTATTTTTTTATTGGGACATAACTGCTTTGCAGTGTTGTGTTTCTGCTGTACAACATGAATCAACCGTATGTGTCTGTGTAGAATGGGGGTATTGTGGAGAGGGTGGGTAAGTGGGTGGAAATCATACTAAGCTTACTGGATTTAGCCTTTTCTTTTTCCCCATTTAGGGGAACAAGAATATTGAGGCTGGGAAGTAGATTATGAGATGAGTGAGCCAGCCAGCCAGTGTTTTTTTTCCATCCGCCTTCCAGGATAGAAAGCTACTCTGAGCGCTGTAGAGTCTGTTGGAGGCCAAGTTTTAAGATCCTTCATGTGTTAACATTCGTCGCCCTGGGTTGTATTTGTTAGTCTCTTTCATTTTACGATTATGAGGCTTCTAATAACAAATAACGTCAAAACAAATTCTCTTTATTAGCTGATGTATCATTAGGTTTACATCTGTTGTGACTGCTGTTTACTGGAGGAAGATTATGATTTGATAATGGTAGTTCTGATTAATATACTGAGGTACACAGTGGATTCTTTAAATATGTAGTTTTAAAAAAATTGATGGCAAGTTTTCTTGAAGGTTTTAAATTTTTATTTCAGGAAGTTAAAAAAATTTTTGCCTTTTAGTATTTTTGTCCCATTGCTTGGTATTTCTTCTTAAAGGAGAAGAAATTTCTGCTCTCTATGTGTTAGATCTGCTTGTACAGATCATATAGTAGGCAACCACTGCATTTGGGTTTAATCTTTTCCCCTAAAAGTTAGAGACTTTTAACTTAGAATTCTGAGGTTTCATTTGGTGCATAGGAACCCCTAGAATTAGACAAAATATTGTGCATGTGTGCATTTGTCTTTTTTTCCTAAGTGGATCCCTAGGTTCAGCAGATCCTCAAAAGAGTCTATGAAACAAAGATCTTTCTTTTTCCCATTTACTGAGCAAATATTTTTTGAGTACCTGTGATGTCTCAGCAACTCTGCAAGGTTGTGATGATGCCTGAAATACTTCAAGTTTGTCCACCAGTGTAGATGTACATGTTGTGTGCTTTTTTAATCGCTAATATAACTGTGTGTGTGTGGGGGTGTGTGTGTGTACACATGCTCAAGCAGATGCCTTCCTCAGAACATTAAATTCACCATTTTGGCATTCCCAGAGTTAATATGGATCTGAAATAATATCCAGTTTTTTCCTTCCCAAATGACAGTCTACACTTGAGTGTCTAAAAACACGTAACAGGGTGGCAGGTAACTGCCTAAACAAATGATATTGTGATTTTGTCTCTCATGTGTTTACTTTTGAATAGAAATAAACTCTATAGATATCATTATTTTATTTGAAAAGGGAATGATGTTGGGTGTATACTTAGTAACTTAATGCAGGAGATGTTAGATCCCTGGGTTGGGAAGATTCCCTGGAGGAGGGCATGGCATCCCACTCCAGTATTCTTGCCTGGGAAATCCCATGAACAGAGGATCTTGGTGGGCTACAGTCCATGGGGTCTCAGAGAGTCAGACACGACTGAGGTGACTTAGCACACGGCATAGCACGTGTTACTTGCCAGCAGTACAAATATATATATATACGTATATATAATATATATACTTTTTTTGTTTGTTTCTTTCCTATAGACTTCATCTGAAACCTCCAAGAGAAAATTACCTGGGTGGTTTGCCAGAGGAAATGAGACCTTACCTGATACCAGCAAGAAATCAGTGGCCAAAACCAAAAAGAAGGGTCTTTTTAGTTAAACTGGCAGCTGTCAGGGGAATTATGTGTCCTGCTGTATTATAAGAGGGAAGCTGTATTTCATTTCTGAAGAGAGTAGGGAGTGTTTGTTTAAAAATTATTCTAATTTTGAAGTAAAACTCACCTATTTATTGAACAGTTGGCATTTTAAAACAGCCTTGGGCAAGTCACGTAAAGTTGAGTCTTCTGAGAGTCTGAATGAGTACATCCTAGGACAGAATCTTAAGTTACCTTCCTATGAGATTGCTTTAAGAAATCATGTCATTGCCCATTTTCTAATCTCTTCACTTATTTCCGTAGTATGTCTGGAATATGTAATGTGCAATGGTTTAATATAGGTAACAGAGTAGGAGTTGTACGGTGATTATGTGTGTGGTATGAAATATTCCTGTATTACCAAAATTCTGTCTTGTACATGAAGAATGCGCAGTTATTTTACAAATTTTTTTTTTTTATTTTTTAGAAGAAACTCTTGTACGCATTTTAAAATGGTACTAGTGGGCCAGACCAGTGAAAATGAAATGTTTAGGGTTCTGTGTAAACAGAGAAAAGAATCGGACAAAGGAGACCAAATGCACCAGACAGCTACGCACTTTGTATTTTACATATGATTTCTATTATTTTTCAAATAATAATAAAAAATCTTTCCTACTGAAAATTATAAAGATATATTTTCTTAAATTTTCATTTATTTAATTATCACTATGAACAAAGCTAGTGGAGGTGATGGAATTCCAAATGAGCTATTTCAGATCCTAAAAGATGATGCTGTGAAAGTGCTGCAATACACCAACAAATTTGGAAAATTCAACAGTGGTCACAGGACGGGAAAAGGTCGGTTTTCATTCCAATCCCAAAGACGGGCAATGCCAAAGAATGCTCAGACTACCACATAATTGCACTCATCTCACACGCTAGCAAAGTAATACTCAAAATTCTCCAAGCGAGGCTTCAACAGTACATGAATTGTGACTTCCAGATGTTCAAGCTAGATTTAGAAAAGGTGGAGAAACCAGAGATCAAATTGCCAACATCTACTGGATCATAGAAAAAGCAAGAGAATTCCAGAAAAACATCTGCTTTATTGACTATGCCAAAGCCTTTGACTGTGTAGATCACAACAAAGTGTGATCACTGTGATCAGTTTTTAACAAAGTGGAAAATTCTTCAAGAGATGGGAATACCAGACCACCTGACCTACCTCCTGAGAAATTTGTGTGCAGGTCAAGAAGCAACAGTTAGAACTGGACATAGAACAACAGACTGGTTCCAAATTGGGAAAGGAGTCAAGGCTGTATATTGTCACGTTGTTTATTTAACTTAAATGCAGAGTACATCATGCGAAATGGCAGGTTGGATCAAGCACAAGTGCTTGGAGAAATATCAATAGACACAGATACACAGATGATACCACCCTTATGGCAGAAAGTGAAGAGGAACTACAGAGCCTCTTGGTGAAAGTGAAAGACGAGAGTGAAAAAACTGGCTTAAAACTCAACATTCAAAAAACGAAGATCATGGCATCTGGTCCCATGGCAAATAGATGGGGAAACAATGGAAACAGTGAGAGACTTTATTTTCCTGGGCTCCAGAATCACTGCAGGTGACTGCAGCCATGAAATTAAAAGATGCTTGCTCCTTGGAAGAAAAACTATGACCAACCTCTACAGCATATTAAAAAGCAAGAGAGATTACTTTGCTATCAAAGGCCCATCTAGTCAAGGCTATGGTTTTTCCAGTAGTCATGTATGGATGTGACAGTTGGACTATAAAGAAAGCTGAGTGCCGAAGAATTGATGCTTTTGAACTGTGGTGTTAGAGAAGACTCTTGAGAGTCCCTTGGACTTCAAGGAGATCCAATCAGTCCATCCTAAAGGAAATCACTCCTGAGTGTTCACTGGAACGACTGAAGCTGAAGCTGAAACTCCAATACTTCGGCCACCTGATGGGAAGAACTGACTCACTGGAACAGACCCTGATGCTGGGAAAGACTGAAGGCAGGAGGAGAAGGGGACAACAGAGGATGAGATGGTTGGATGGCATCACCAACTCAATGATCATGAGTTTGAGTAAGCTCTGGGAGTTGGTGATGGACAGGGACGCCTGGCGTGCTACAGTCCATGGGGTTGCAAAGGGTCGGACATGACTGAGTGACTGAACTGAACTGAATTACTTTGAGTACCTTTAACTTTTGATGATGTTGGAATTTGATTCTAAAATCTCTTTATTTAGCACAGTGTAACTGAAATATCCAAAACCCTGCCACTGATTTGGTAAATCACAGTTGATGTAACTTAAAGCAGTTCAACATGAAGCATTTAATTCTTTGTAAATAAAAATAGGTGTTGTTAGTAAAGAAGAAATACATGTTTATTGTAGAAAAATGAAAAAATCCAGAAAAGTGAAAAAAAGAAGAAAAATCACAGAAGTTCCCATGGTAGGTAATTTGTTAACCCTTTTCGTATATCTAGCCAAGCCGTTTTATATTCACTTCTTTTCTTCATTACATGAATAATACATGAATGAATATTCTTTGTGAAACATTCAAGCTACATGTAAAACATAGAAGTCCCCCATATTCCCTTTTCCCTGCATCCCAGTACCAGCCCTTTTCCAGGTAACCCCTGTTGGATATGTGATGTATAGTTCTCCATAATCATTTCCTCTGCATTATGTGCTTCGGCATGTGTAGCTACACATACATTCTTGTTTTTGTTTTTTTTACTTTTTTATATTGAAGTACAGTTGATTTAAAATTTATATTTGTTTCAGGTGTATAAAATAGTGATGCAATAGTTTTATAGATTATATTCCATTTACAGTTATTGTAAAATGTTGACTGTATTCCCTGTGCTGTACAATATGTTCTTGTAGCTCATTTATTTCATATATGGTAGTTTGTACCTCTTAATTCCCTAGTCCTATCTCACCCCTCCCCATCACCCTACAATTTTCTGCAACAAAGGTTTTTTTCCTTCGTTTATTGTGAAGATCTTTGTATATCAGTGTATGTATCAGTCTTTTTTTTTTTTTACAGCTGTATACTATGTTATTTGGTGAATATACTATAATTTATATAATCACTGCCTATTAGTGATTTCGTTATTTTTTTCTATTTCAGACACAAACATGTTCTTTATTATATTTCACGTGGGTGTATTATGAACATGTTTTTCCATGTCATTAAAGAGTCTTCCACAGAATCTTTTTTGGGGCCTTCTACAGTCTTCCACAGAATCTTTTTTGGGGCCTTCTACAGTGCAGTGTCTTGGCTTCCTACTGTCGCATTCCAGTCCCCTATAATGAAAAGGACATCTTTTTTGGGTGTTAGTTCTAAAAGGTCTTGTAGGTCTTCATAGAACTGTTCAACTTCGGCTTCTTCAGCATTACTGGTTGGGGCATAGACTTGGATTACTGTAATATTGAAAGGTTTGCCTTGGAAATGAACAGAAATCATTCTGTCGTTTTTAAGATTGCATCCGAGTACTGCATTTTAGACCCTTTTTGTTGACCATGATGGCTACTCCATTTCTTCTAAGGGATTCCTGCCCACAATAGTAGATATAATGGTCATCTGAGTTAAATTCACCCATTCCAGTCTATTTTAGTTCACTGATTCCTAGAGTGTCGACATTCACTCTTGTCATCTCCTGTTTGACCACTTCCAATTTGCCTTGATTCACGGACCTAACATTCCAGGTTCCTATGCAATATTGCTCTTTACAGCATCGGACCTTGCTTCTATCACTGGTCACATCCACAACTGGGTATTTGTTTCGCTTTGGCCCCATCCCTTCATTCTTTCTGGAGTTATTTCTCCACTGATCTCCAGTAGCATACTGGGCACCTACCGACCTGGGGAATTCCTCATTCAGAATCCTATCATTTTGCCTTTTGATACTGTTCATGGGGTTCTCAAGGCAAGTATACTGAAGTGGTTTGCCATTCCCTTCTCCAGTGGACCACATTCTGTCAGACCTCTCCACCATGACCCATCCGTCTTGGGTGGCCCCACACGGCATGGCTTAGTTTCACTGAGTTAGACAGGGCTGTGGTCTATATGATCAGATCAGCTAGTTTTTTATGATTATGATATCAGTGTGTCTGCCCTCTAATGCCCCCTCCCAATACCTACCGTCTTATTTGGGTTTCTCTTACCTTGGTCGTGGAATATCTCTTCACAGCTGATCCAGCAAAGTGCAGCCGCTACACCTTAGCTTGGACGAGGGGTATCTCCTCAAGGCAGCCCCTCCTGACCTTGAACATGGAGTATCTCCTCTTGGCCCACCTGTGCCCGCGCAGCCACCGCTCTTGGACGTGGGATAGCTCCTCTCAGCCACCGCCCTGACCTTGGGTGTGGGGTCCACCCGCTCCTCTTGGCCACGCTTCTGTGCGTGGTCTGTTGCGCCGCCGCCGGAGCTGGTGTCTCTCGCGTCTGCCCGCCGCCGGAGCCGGCGTCTCTCGCGTCTGCGTAGAGAGCATCACTAGGAACAAAGCTAGTGGAGGTGATTGAATTCCAATTGAGCTATTTCAAATCCTGAAAGATGATGCTGTGAAAGTGCTGCACTCAATATGCCAGCAAATTTGGAAAACTCAGCAATGGCCACAGGACTGGAAAAGGTCAGTCTTCATTCCAATCCCAAAGAAAAGCAATGCCAAAGAATGCTCAACCTACCGCACAATTGCACTCATCTCACACGCTAGTAAAGTCATGCTCAAAATCCTCCAAGCCAGGCTTCAACAATATGTGAACCGTGAACTTCCAGATGTTCAGATGACTGAACTGAACAGTGCGGTGATTCTCAACATGTGGTCTGCAGACTGTTAGGAGTCCCTGAGACCCTTCTGGGGATCTGCAGAAGGAAAACTATTGTTATAATACCAAGAGGTTATTCACCTTTTGTAGTGTGTTGATGTTTGCATTCAGGGTGCATAGCCGTGTGAGTGAAATCACTGGTTCAGTTCAGTTCAGTCGCTCAGTCGTGTCCAACTCTTCGCGACCCCGTGAATCACAGCAGGCCAGGCCTCCCTGTCCACCACCAACTCCCGGAGTTCACTCAAACTCATGTCCATAGAGTCGATGATGCCATCCAGCCATCTTATTCTCTGTCGTCCCCTTCTCCTTCAGCCCCCAACCTTTCCCAGCATCAGAATATTTTCCAGTGACTCAACTCTTCGCATGAGGTGGCCAAAGTGTTGGAGTTTCAGCTTTAGCATCAGTCCTTACAATGAACACCCAGGATTGATCTCCTTTACAATGGACTGGTTGGATCTCTGTGCAGTACAAAGGACTCTCAAGAGTCTTCTCCAACACCACAGTTCAAAAGCATCAATTCTTCGGCGATTAGCTTTCTTCGCAGTCCAACTCTCATATCCATACATGACCATGGAAAAAACCATAGCCTTGACTAGACGGACCTTTGTTAGCAAAGTAATGTCTCTGCTTTTTAATATGCTATCAAGGTTGGTCATAACTTTCCTTCCAAGGAGTAAGCGTCTTTTAATTTCATGGCTGCAATCAGCATCTGCAGTGATTTTGGAACCCCCAAAAATAAAGTCTGACACTGTTTCCACTGTTTTTCCATCTATTTCCCATGAATTGATGGGACCAGATGCTATGATCTTAGTTTTCTGAATGTTGAGCTTCAAGCCAACCTTTTCACTCTCCTCTTTCACTTTCATCAAGAGGCTTTTTAGTTCCTCTTCACTTTCTGTCATAAGGGTAGTGTCATCTGCATATCTGAGGTTATTGATATTTCTCCCAGCAATCTTGATTCCAGCTTGTGCTTCTTCCAGCCCAGCGTTCCTCATGATGTACTCTGCATAGAAGTTAAATAAGCAAGGTGACAATATACAGCCTTGACATACTCCTTTTCCTACTTTGAACCAGTCTGTTGTTCCATGTACAGTTCTGACTGTTGCTTCCTGACCTGCATACAGGTTTCTCAAGAGGCAGGTCAGGTGGTCTGGGATTCCCATCTCTTTCAGAATGTTTCACAGTTTATTGTGATCCACACAGTAAAAGGCTTTGGCATAGTCAATGAAGCAGAAATAGATGTTTTTCTGGAACTCTCTTGCTTTCTCCACGATCCAGCGGATGTTGGCAATTTGATCTCTGGTGCCTCTGCCTTTTCTAAAACCTGCTTGAACATCTGGAAGTTCACGGTTCACATGTTGCTGAAGCCTGGCTTGGAGAAGTTTGAGCATGACTTTACTAGCGTGTGAGATGAGTGCAATTGTGCGGTAGGTTGAGCATTCTTTGGCATTGCCTTTCTTTGGGATTGGATTGAAGACTGACCTTTTCCAGTCCTGTGGCCACTGCTGAGTTTTCCAAATTTGCTGGCATATTGAGTGCAGCACTTTCACAGCATCATCTTTCAAGATTTGAAATAGCTCAACTGGAATTTCATCACCTCCACTAGCTTTGTTCGTAGTGATGCTTTCCAAGGCCCACTTGACTTCACATTCCAAGATGTCTGTCTCTAGGTCAGTGATCACATTATCATGACTATCTTCGTCGTGAAGATCTTTTTTGTACAGTTCTTCTTAATATCTTTTGCTTCTGTTAGGTCCATACCATTTCTGTCCTTTATCGAGCCCATCTTTGCATGAAATGTTTCCTTGGAATCTCTAATTTTCTTGAAGAGATCTCTTGTTTTTCCTATTCTGTTGTTTTCCTCTATTTCTTTGTATTGATCACTGAGGAAGGCTTTCTTATCTCTCCTTGCTATTCTTTGGAACTCTGCATTCAGATGCTTATATCTTTCCTTTTCTCCTTTGCTTTTCGCTTCTCTTCTTTTCACAGCTATTTGTAAGGCCTCCTCAGACAGCCATTTCGCTTTTTTGCATTTCTTTTCCATGGGGATGGTCTTGGTCCCTGTCTCCTGTACATTGTCACGAACCTCTGTCCAGAGTTCATCAGGCACTCTATCTATCAGATCTAATGCCTTAAATCTATTTCTCACTTCCACTGTATAATCATAAGGGATTTGATTTAGGTCATATGTGAATGGTCTAGTGGTTTTCCCTACTTTCTTCAATTTAAGTCTGAATTTGGCAATAAGGAGTTCACGATCTGAGCCACAGTCAGCTCCTGGTCTTGTTTTTGGTAACTGTATAGAGCTTCTCCATCTTTGGCTGCAAAGAATATAATCAATCTGATTTCGGTGTTGACCATCTGGTGATGTCCATGTGTAGAGTCTTCTCTTGTGTTGTTGGAAGAGGGTGTTTGCTATGACCAGTGTGTTCTCTTGACAAAGCTCTATTAGCCTTTGCCCTGCTTCATTCTGTGCTCCAAGGCCAAATTTGCCTGTTACTCCAGGTGTTTCTTGACTTCCTACTTTTGCATTCCAGTCCCCTATAATGAAAAGGACATCTTTTTTGGGTGTTAGTACTAAAAGGTCTTGTAGGTCTTCATAGAACCATTCAACTTCGGCTTCTTCAGCGTTACTGATTGGGGCATTGGCCTGGATTACTGTAATATTGAATGGTTTGCCTTGGAAACGAACAGAAATCATTCTGTCATTTTTAAGATTGCATCCAAGTACTGCATTTTGGACTCTTTTGTTGACCATGATGGCTACTCCATTTCTTCTAAGGGATTCCTGCCCACAGTAGTAGATATAATGGTCATCCGAGTTAAATTCACCCATTCCAGTCCATTTTAATTCACTGATTCCTAGAATGTCAATGTTCACTCTTGTCATCTCCTGTTTGACCACTTCCAATTTGCCTTGATTCACGGACCTAACATTCCAGGTTCCTATGCAATATTGCTCTTTACAGCACCGGACCTTGCTTCTATCACCAGTCACATCCACAACTGGGTATTGGTTTTGCTTTTGCTCCATCCCTTCATTCCTTCTAGAGTTATTTCTCCACTGAGCTCCAGTAGCATACTGGGCACCTACTGACCTGGGGAATTCCTCATTCAGTATCCTATCATTTTGCCCTTTGTTACTATTCATGGGGTTCTCAAGGCAAGTATACTGAAGTGGTTTGCCATTCCCTTCTCCAGTGGACCACATCTGGCTGTGGTCCATGTGATCAGATCGACTAGTTTCCTGTGATTATGATTTCAGTCTGTCTGCCCTCTGATGCCCCTCGCAATACCTACTGTCTTATTTGGGTTTCTCTTACCTTGGGCGTGGGATATCTCTTTACAGCTGCTCCAAGAAAGCGCAGCCACTGCACCTTACCTTGGATGAGGGGTATCTCCTCAAGGCAGCCCCTCCTGACCTTGAATGTGGAGTAGCTCCTCTTGGCCCTCCTGCGCCCGCGCAGCCACCGCCTATTGGACGTGGCTCCTCTCGGCCGCCGGCTCTGGCCTCAGGCGTGGGGTAGCTCCTCACCGTCGCACCTCTTTGCGTGGTCGGTTGCGCCGGGGCAGCGTCTCCCGCGTCTGCGCCGCCGCCGGGGAAATCACTGGTACTTTACCATAAATCAAGGCAATGGCAGCAAATTACTGATCTGATTAAGTCTCATTTCTTGAACACATTTTCCCAATATTCTGTGTGATAAAAAGGCAAATTCACATCGAACGCCTGTGCTGTATACCAAAGTATGATGGTTGATTTCCAGGAAAGCCCCCGTTTGGTTGTTTAGTTGTGGATTAGCTGCTTTTCTTCTGTGGGATATCGTTTTTACTGAAAAGAATGACCGCGAGGAAACACCGTTGGTTATTGCTCCTAGGTGGAGGCATAGGGATTCCTAGATCCCCAAGTTCTCTGTTTTCCATGAGTACTTTCTGGGTTGGTTTCTTTTGTTTTAAATCCTCCCTGCCTCCCTCCTCCTGTCTCCTGACTCCTTGCCAGAATGTGTTTTGGAAGCCGTCCCATATACATCTGCCTCATCAGCAGGTATGAATAACTGGTTCAAAATGACCCTCGCACATTACAAAGTCTTCACCATAAGAACACATGGACTGAAGTGTAATTTCCTGGATGAAACATCTTTCTTTAGCAGGCTCAGGCCTGAAGTTCGCCTCAGATTCATTCTTAGAAACAGGGAATTTCATTTATTTATTTACTTCTTTTTTGGCCATGTTGTGGGACTTGTGGGATCTTAGTTCCCTGACCAGGGATTGAACCTGGGCCATGGCAGTGGAAGCGACAAGTCACGATGGTGGCATTCCAAGGATGTCCCTGAGGAATTTCTTTTAGAATTCTGTTATGCTATCCCCCAGAAATACGAATTGCTTTTTCTTCTCTGTTCTTTGTCACTGGACCTTAGGACTGTGATAACAGAATCAAATAAATCACTGACAGTTATTTAGAATTCAACAGAGCTGTGGTCTAGATAAAAAGAGAAAAGAATAGAGAATTCTTCCTATTCAAATGGGTTGCTTTAGAATCAGTTGAGAGCATGAAAGATTCAATGGAATGACCTTAAAGTCATTGTAGAGTTATCATCTAATGAGTAGCAAAGAAATGCAAAACCATCAAAAACACTGAAGAAAGTCAGCTAGTCTTGATGGCAGCTGTGAACTGTGGCCGTCTCAGCTGTCTGAGAAGACATTCCCATCATTCTGCTTGGGAAGGCAATCTTAAAATTAACTTGGGATAATGTACTAACTTCCTTACTGGTTACATGTGTTTAAACCTTGATAAAGGTGAGAAATAAGTACAATACAGAGTAAATTAAACCTTTGATTATATTAGAGTTAAGAAACAAGTGCATATTTGATATTATAAGCATTTGTAATACTTGAGATATGCTACCTTATTAGAATAATAGTTTATTCTTGTGATTCATTTACAATATACCATTGAAAAATTAGTTTTTAAGTCAAAATCCTACCAAGTCAAAACATTATTGGATTATTTAATAAGTCCTTAAATTTGCTATTGCATAGAAATCGTATCAACAAATTTCCCTTATATAAGAAAGAAAAAAATCTAATATTATGCTTAGTATTAAGGTTAATACTAATATCTATTCATTAAACCCAAAGCTTTCATTGGTTTTTTTATAAAAATAAAACTTCAGCCTCACATCCAGCTTCATTTTCTAACTCAATTTAAAAGGATTACTGAGAAATATGTACTTATTATGTCTTCTTTCAATAAACATTTGCATCTATAGTTTCCAAGACCATTTGCTGACTTCATAAGAGATGGAACAAAAAGGAGATGAAAAAGCAACATGGATCCCATGCTTCTAAGAAGGGAAGGTTTACTCTGTAGAGAATTAATAGAAGAGAACATCTCACAAAAGTATTTTTTCTTACAGAAAACAGAACACTTTTAGGAAAATATTTACTTCGCATACTCAGTAAGATGTAAGAAAAAAGTGTATGAAACACATTTTTCTTTGAAGGAAAAAAGGAGCTCCTATGAAGGGGTCATAGTGATAGCATTCGTAACTAATAATTTATCAGGTATTTGCTATGTGTCACAGTGTGTGCATTAACCTTTGGGATACCCTGTAGAACTGGAGTCATGTACTGGCGTATTCGTATACGTAGAATATACAAACCGGGAAGGAGATCCCAGTCTATGGGTATTTACCACCCATAGGTAACATAGGTAGGTTAGAGATCAATGGGTCTTTCCCTTTTTTCAAATGGAACTTACTTTCCCCCTAGCCCCACCCCCCCCCGACTTTTGACTCAACCTAGAACTGATAACAAAGGTACTAAATTCTAAATTCAGAGCAGTCGAATTCTAGCTGTTCAAGTGATAGTGTCTTTTTAGCAAAAATGGCCCCACTGTTTCTCTCTCATCGCTACTTTGAGAAAGGAATATTGGGTGAGAGAGAGAACTTGCTTTGCAAAGAAACATGGAGAGCAAGAAACCTTCCAACTTTCCTTTATTGTGAGGAAGGAGGCTTTTCACTTAGGCCTCCCATCCTCATTTCTGGAAGACTGAAGGCATTGGAACTGGGCACTATATTGAGTGAGATGGTCTCTTTCTTGAAGTTCTGACCTGCTAGTCCAGCAGAGGACCTGATGTTCCTGGAGCTTGTAAACACCTGGGACTGAGAGTCCAGGTGGAGCCCACCCTCCACCATGTGATAACAGCAAGAATGCGTGTTTCCCGAGGGTGGAGTGGACCCCTTGGAGGGAGCTGGGTTTAAAGGCCATCCCTCTGGTACCCTCAGAATAAGGCCACCTGAGCAGTGAGGGGGCAGCCCAGCAGCAAGAACACACTTGGCAAGAGATGGGAGAGAGGTGAACCCCCTTGAGCCCCTGGAGGGACCAACTAGCAAACCCCGAAGAGAGCCAACATTCAGGTGATCGGCCAACAGACTGAGTGGCCGCTAGTCAACTAGCCAGAGAGGCAGCCCCGGCCAGAAGACAGAATAAACCGTCCTGCTGGGCAGTGACATGCTCTTGCTCCTCCTTGTCTCGCCGACTTTGAACTCCAGAGGCTAAGTGCGTGCAAGAGAGGGTGTGAAAGAGACAGCTGGAGCCGTCGGTCTAGCGGGAGGTAGAAGTGAGGAGAGCTGGGAATCAGACACGACTGAAGACTCAAAACCTGAGCCGACATTGATCAGACAACCCGAAACGATAGAAAATTCTGAGATTGGACTGAAGAAGCAAAGGGAGCCACCACCCAGGGGTAAAGGGGGATTTGATACTTGGTAGAATGGCAGGGCTTCCGTCTATGGGGTCACACAGAGTCGGACACGACTGAGGTGACTTAGCAGCAGCAGCAGCAGCAGAATGGCAACCCACTCCAGTGTTCTTGCCTGGAGAATCCCAGGGACGGGGGAGCCTGGTGGGCTTCCGTCTATGGGGTCACACAGAGTCGGACACGACTGAAGTGACTTAGCAGCAGCAGAAGTCAGAAGTTCAAGTTTATACCCCAACATGTGCACTTGTTATGTTTGTAGGAGCAAAAACAAGCTGTGGACTGAAGCACTCCTAATTACTGAGTCAGTGGCTGGGTGTCCAGAGGCAAGCAGTCTACCTCCCTAGATAATATTTGGTGGATGCTACTTGTTGAACTCACTGTGGTCCTGCATATGTTCCTTCCCGTGTTTGCTCAGAAATCTGGGTGTCAACACCCCATACTGTCTCCTCCTTTCAACGGCAGATTCAGCTTCTCATCCAAGTTGACAGAGATGGAAGTAAATATTCAACAAAGATTTACTGGGAACTTGGAATGTGCCACAGTCCTAGATGCTGAGGCTGCGACAATGGCAAAAAAGTAAGATATTCTGTCTTGAAGGCGGCAAGGGAATGGAGAGCAGAGCAGCTGGGAAGGGGTAGAGGGTTGTTTCACATGGGGTCAGGTTGTTTGACAGCGCTGGTGAGCTTTGGAATTAGCCTGAGTTTGACAGTTTGTCACGGCGACCTTGAGCAGCTCAGTCCCGTCTGAGCCTCATTTATCAACGTTGTTTTATAGAAGAGGAAACAGGCTTAGAGTGTTTGTGGAATTAAATGAAGCACAGCCTTTTTCATAGTTCTTAGCACACTGCAGGAATAATAAACAGCTCTTCTCATTCTTTGCCCCGGGGAAAGCTATAGGGGCTTCCACATTAGATATAATTGGAAGCTGCCTAGTGGTTTGGTCAGAGAACGGGGAGTTAGGTGATTTTAGTATTTAAGGACACCAGATAGAGTGTACCAAAGTAAGTGTCATTTAACAGAAGATTAAAAGGGATGGATACTCCAAAATTTTTAAGAAAATTAAATATTTGGAAGGTGATGAAATACTCTGGTTCATGAATTGGTTATCCAAGGCCTTGTCTTAACATTTCTGAATATAAACCATTTTAAATTTCCCCAAGGGCTTACTGCAGCTGATTAAGGGTAGGGGTATTTAAGCTGGGGAGAGCAGAGTGCCGGAGATCGTGAGGACCAAGAAGGGAGAAGCGGGGGCTTTGCGAATTCTAAGCCTTGAAGGAGATTTGGGACTTGACAAAGCCTGCAAACCGCGTTTGTTTTAGGTCCTAAGAGGATCAGGCTGTTGTTTTTACTGACTCCTTTGAATTACACAGTTTTAAGCACCAAGAACCCATCTGTTTATCTTGCACTTCCATCACTTTCTCATGGGGAGTAACCAAAGGAACATTGACCTCAGTGGTTCAAGAGCGCCACCAAGTGGTCAAGTATGGTAATGTCGGGTGATCCGGTACACAGGAAAATCAGATTATTTGCTTGGGTTTTGTCTTCAGGGGGCTTCCCTTGTGGCTCAGCTGGTAAAGAGTCCACGTGCAATACAGGAGACTTGGGTTGGGAAGATCCCCTGGAGAAGGAAATGGCTACCCACTCCAGTATTCTTTTTTTTTTTTTTAATTTTTATTGGAGGCTAATTATTTTACAATATTGGTTGGTTTTGCCATACATTGACATGAATCTGCCCCGGGTGTACATGAGTTCCCCCTCCCGAACCCCCCATCCCACCTCCCTCCTCCCCTTATCCTCCCTCTGGGTCATCCCCGCATACCAGCCCCGAGCATCCTGTAACATGCATCGACCCTGAACTGGCGATTCGTTTCACATATCATAATATACATGTTTCAATGCCATTCTCCCAAACCACACTCCAGTACTCTTGCCTGGAGAATTCCATGGGCTGTATAGTCCATGGGGTCGCAAAGAGTTGAACACAACTGAGCGACTTTCACTTCACTTTCTCTTCATGTGGGCTTCCCAGAGGGTTTCTCTGGTGGTTCAGTGGTAAAGAATCCACCTGCCAGTACAGGAGATACAGGTTTGATCCTTATGTCAGAAAGATTCCCTGGAGGAGTAAATGGCAACCCACTCCAGTATTCCTGCCAGGAGAATTCCATGGACAGAGGAGCCTAGCGGGCAACAGTCCCAAGGACTGCAAAGGGTAAGATGCAACTGAGCACTGCTACTGTCTTCAGGTGGTGCTCAGCTAATTGGTCAAGATTTGGAGGGAAAGGTGTTGACTCTGAGCCAGAGTGTGTGACTTTATGAGCCACAGAGAAACTGAAATCTGTTTATTCATTTATGGAGCAGCCAGAATTTGAATCCAAGTCTGTTAATCAGTTCTAAGATCTAAGTTCTTTGGTTCAAGGGATAATAAGATTTACTTTTCTACTCTCAACTGGACATCTTCCTTGACCTGTACTGAGAAAATCCTGTGGCTTCCCACAGTCTAGAAAGTGGCTTCTTAAACCTTCTTCTCTCATGGACTCCACCACCACCATAGAGAACTCAGCTCACCGTCTCCTATACATAACGAGAGCACTGTGTCATCATCATTTAATGAATCTTTATGTCTAGTCTCCAAACCTTGATTCTAGGTCTTGAAGGTGGAACTTCATTCTTGTAGAGAGCACCTGTGAAGCCTAGGGTAAGCAGCACTTCCATCTCCCCTCTCCTACCAATGCCAAGAAGTGCATCACCCAGCCATTCCCTTTCAAGGACCCTAGATTAATTTCAAGCGGCAAGCTGATGGTGGTGGTGGTGGTGGAAGGGCCTGAGAAGGATTGGAGAAGTGATTCCAACTGTGTAGCAAGATCAGCAAATGGAATCCAGAGGGATTAATGAGCAGCTGGGCTTAAAACCTGCTGGGGTAAACAAAATCTGAAATTCTCAGTTCTCCCGGATAACTGTCAAGTCCCACTAGGTTTCCTCCGTAATTTTCTCACTAATCAGGAGAACTCTGCCTTTCAAAAATGTTATGAAAGGCAGATTTTTATATCCTTACTAGTTAATCCTGCTGTGGACGTTGGCCCGTCTCCTCCGTAATTCATATGCCAGGGTCCCCAGCCTGCTGGTCCTTCAGTAAGTCTGCTCAGAGTTCTGTCAGATGAACTGAGATATTGATTTATAAATAAAACAACGCGCTGCCTGACTTTCGTGATCTTAAAAAGGTAACAAAATTTTCAAGTGTGCTAATTCAACATACCAGTAAAATTGCCTTGCATTTAGCAAAATATTATTTTAGAACCTACCAAATTAGCCTGCTTTCAAAAGTTCAATTTCCCTAATGGAGAAGAGCTTATTTAACTCAGCTCCAACCCTGACTTCTGGTGATAAAGTGCTGTGGATATATTCAGAAGCCACTAGTTTTATGGACATTTTTTAAAGCCAGAAAAATATCTGAGATGAGAAATAAAGTCAAGTCATCTTTATTATTTTTGTTGAGATCCAGTGTTTACAGGGTATATGTGTGTGTATGTGCATGCATGTGTGTGTTCATGTACACGACTATACAAATTCCTGTAAATCAAAATCCTCAAAGTGAACCAACCATGAGTGCCAAAGTTGAACCATCAAGGTTAATTTCCTGAATAATGTATTGAATTATACCTTCATAACAATTTCTTAACCCCTAAGCCAATCCAATTTTAAACAAACATAAAAGTCCTAGTTTGATTTTAAGTGTATTTCTGCTTTGTTTTTCCTTTTCCTTCTCTTCTCCTTTTACCTCCATAACTTCCCCAACGTTGAATACCTGAAGACAATGGCATAATATCCACAAAATTCTGAAGGAACGGAATTTTGATCTGAGACTATTATAGCCAATGAAGATATCCTTCAAATAAAGATTTCTGGCAGGTATTGCCTAATACAAAGCATGCCAGACATGCAACACGCGAGAAAATTAAATTACCAATGAATGTAGAAAAATAAGAGTTGACTCAAAGGACATAATAGTAGAGACCCTGCGTTGAACCTATTTAAATATAGATCTCACATTAAATCCCATAAGAATCATGGTTACAGAATACAAAGTAAATGATATAAATCAGAACAATGTAAAACAATATAAGAAAAAATCAAGCGGTTGGAAGAAGGGACATGGAAGAACATGTTCTTTCATAGCAGAGTCAATTCTGTCTAGAACTTAAGCACAGGAGAAAAGAAAAAACTAGATTTTCCTCTATTTTTTTCCTTATCCTTAGAAGGATATTTTACAAAACAATATCTTTTGAGAAAAAAAGAATATTGATTTGATATTCACAATTTTCTGTTCACTCTTGAGAGTCTATTGGACTGCAAGGAGATCCAACCAGTCCATTCTAAAGGAGATCAGTCCTGGGTGTTCATTGGAAGGACTTAATGCTAAAGCTGAAACTCCAATACTTTGGCCACCTCATGCAACGAGTTGACTCACTGGAAAAGACTCTGATGCTGGGAGGATTGGGGGCGGGAGGAGAAGGGGACGACAGAGAATGAGATGGCTGGATGGCATCACCGACTCGATGGACATGAGTTTGAGTGAACTCCGGGAGTTGGTGATGGACAGGGAGGCCTGGCGTGCTGTGATTCATGGGGTCGCAAAGAGTCAGACACGACTGAGTGACTGAACTGAATTAAAACCCAAGTGAAATTAAATTTAGTCCATTTATAACAGTGGTGTGATGCCAGTTAAATGAATGCTGTTTATTCTATGCTTTCATCCATCCATTGTCCATCAGTTCGATGGCCATGTACACACAGACACTTGCCCCCTTTGGAAAGTTTGTGTTAGTCGCTCAGTAATGTCTGCCTCTTTGTGGCCCCATGAACGGTAGTCTGTCAGGCTCCTCCATCCGTGGGATTCTCCAGGCAAGAATACTGGAGTGGGCAGCCATTTCCTTCTCCAGGGGATCTTCCGGACCCAGGGATCAAACACGGGTCTCCTGCAATGCAGGCAGATTCTTTACCATCTGAGCTGACAAAATCTTTTTTCTAACTCTCAATTTGCAAGGGCTTCCAGGGAGCCCACTGGACAGGTTTGAAATGTGTTCCCCACAGCTGGGAGAAACAGGAAACTGGTGTCTGACAACTGAAGGGCAGTTCCAGAGAGTGGGAGAAGGACTCCCAGCTGCTCTGGTGGCAGAGCCGGGAGCGGTGCTTGCTGTGCAGGGAGCAGCCTGCTCTCCTAGGGTTCGTCTGGGTGAACGGTGTGTGCTTGTTTCATGTGGACCAAGCTGGAGTGATGCCTGGTGTGGGCTCTTCTGGGAGCCGGTGGTCTAGGGTTGACTGATAGATTGAGCACTCAGCACGAGGAGTCTGGTCCTATACCTCTGGATGCCCAAGGGTTTTCTTTCCGAAGTCATGGGAACTTCAGGGACCTTCTGATAAGCCCCTGAAAAGTACCACCACAATCTATGTGAAGTTAACAGCCAGACCCATCTGGAAATACCAGTTGAGCAAGAACCTCACTTGACCGGAGCTTCACCGTGGGAGAGAAAGTAGTTAGGAGACAGTAGATGGCAGAAGAAGCCCCTCTTCTGAATTGAAGGCAATGGAATTTGAAGGATGGAGAAAATGTGACACTAAGTCAAGTTTGGGGACTTTCCACGTTATTATGCGACTAGGTATTTTAACTTTTGAATGGAGGCTTTTCTTCTGACCAAAAGTCACTGGAGGATATTTTGTTATCTTCCAGGAGTTAGGAAAATTCTGTGTACCTGCATCCAACCACATGTTTACCACGGAGTCTGGCATTTTTATGCTGCTCTTTCTCGAATGTTCGCCATCAATTGAAACTCTGCTCTCCCTTGAAAGCCCAGTTCCAATGTCACCTTTACCGTGAAACCTTCAGGGATCTACTGAAATGAAAACTTCTGCTGACTCCTCTATACTCTGAGCACATTCTTTTTTTTCTTCTTGGTTTAGCACGAAACAGACCCTCCCTAGAATTTCACCCACTGTCTAGACTAAGCTGAGCAATTTGCTAACACTGAAACAAACCGTTTCTCTCTTTTGCATCTATATTGGTCTCTCTATGCTCATGGGAAAAGGAGAGCAATATCACTTCAAAACCTGATGGAAAAGCAAATTAAATGCTTAGCCCTGAGGCCAGTGAAATCATGAACCGTCACCTTTACCTTCACCAGCCCAGCAAGGGTCCTCACTCCTTGAGATTGGCATTTAGGAAACAGAAGCACAGCTGAAGCGATCATGTTTTATTTACCCTTTTCACCTGGGACAGACTGCATGCATCAGCGCAGCCCTGCCTTTTCTGTGGACTTTTGCCTTCCCTGTAATACGGTCCTTTGTGCTGTGCTGAGAGCCCCTTCCCACCAAGTGATGTTGGCCAGGGGCTACGTAATACTGCGGAAAATGGAATGAGTGCTAGAAGCGGGTCATATAAAACTTGTTGAAGTGAGAAGTCGCTAAATTGGAGACACTGTGACTAGAATATCAATGGAACTGGGGTTTTACTTTGTGTGATGTTTTATGGTGACTGGGAAATGTCTGCCTCAGTGAACCCAATCTTTAATATCTACGGGGAACAATAACAGTCCTGTCAGCCAACAGTAAATAGAGAAGTAAGACGTGCCACATTTAGAGATGATGGTGTGTTCTCCCCAGGATGGGCAGACTTGGTGATGGCATTAGAAACAGAGTTTGGAAAGAAGCAAAGGGAATGAGGAGCTGTCACCCTGAACCCCACCCCCGGCAAAATTTAGAGCAAATTCTTGATTAAATGGTTCAACCTGATGAGTTGCTTCAGTGAAATTTTCAGTTTAAGTACATAAAAGACAAACAAAAACCTTCAGTGGCTTCACACAAAAATGGCAGCTCCCCTGCACAAGGGAAGGAGGCTCTTCTAATACCAAAATTAAGAGAAACAAAAGGAAACAAGAATCTTCTCTTCAGAAGTGACTACAAAGAACTTCATGCAAATAAGTAATATTTATTTGACTCCCAAATACCTATGAGCCTAAATATTCTGCTAGGTGACCTGTGAAAAATGGAAAAGTCCAAACCACTAACGATTGTACTTTCGGAAGAAATGTATGTTTAATATCCTTTTGGGATTTTTCAGTGATATAAAGAAATGGACTTTCTATGCAGATATTTGGAAAATCTAGAAGATGCATTTAGAGGGCTGTGAACATTTGAAAAATCCTGTTTTCTCCCATAAATGGTATAGTTTTTTTGGTAGGTGAAGCACTTTAATAAAATGCTCTCATATATGAATTTTCAAAGCTATTTTCTGAGCTATTAAGCATTATCCTTTTCTGCGTTGAAAACTTTGTTATAAAGAGCAGACTACTTGAAAAACAGGTGATTCCTTTTCATAGTCTTAGTGTGAGTAGAAAAGATTGCTTTCAGCTTTCCCAGCTCAGTGATGGGGTGTTATTCTCCCTGACTTTGTCTCCCACCCACTTTATTGTAACTGGGGAGGGTTCGGTTGCAAGATTCATGTCTTTCTATACATTATTTGCTAAAAGTGATGGGAAGAAAACGTTATAACCCGATCATAAAAAGTCTCCTTTCCTAGTCTTATCAGGGAAGACAATCATAAATGGAACTAAAAAAATATTATTTTATCGGTTACTAATGTAACAATACACTACATAGTCTTGTGCTTTAGCATGCCAAAGTCAAGCTGTCATCTTAGGTTGAGTTGCAAAAATGGGTGGGTAGGATCCCCAAACAACTGGGTAGAAGAACAGAGATATAAACTTTTTCACAGAAATTTCCAGAAAGACCCCAACAGCAAGATGGCAACGTTGGAGGCAGCTGCCTGCTGGGCTGAAGGCATAGACTGTAGACAAAGTGCCTTAATTAGTATTCTTGGCTCTGCCGTTAACTAAGTGCGTCCCTGCGTCACACTTACCTCATTTGTAAAACGAGAATAATAATAATGATTGTTGTTATTGTTCACTTGCTTAGTCGTGTCCGACTCTTTGTGACCCCATGGACTGCAGGACACCAGGCCTCCCTGCCCCTTACCATCTCACTAATAATAACCTACACTGCAAGGCTGCAAGAGACAATATACAGACAGTGGCCAGACCAAATATAAGAACAGAACTCTGACCCACAATCCACAGCACCTGGCCGAGGAAATCAACCTGTTATCTACAAGAAGCCAGCCTACCATCTCCAAGTCAGACTGGTAAATATCAGATCACTCTTTCTAGCAAGGACTCCAGGAAGCCAACAGTAAGCCCTGTAACAACTGGCCCCGAAGAGCCTGGACTTGATTGCTAACCTAGTTTTTGGCCCTGCTTCCAACTGAGGACTATCCAGAGAAAAACGAACAAGCCCCTCGCCCATCACCTAGGATAACCCCTTTCTAGTCCTCCTACAGCTGCTGCCCCTCCCCACCTCGCCCAGCCAGTAGCCTTGGGTCAGGGTGTACTGGAAGCTGGCCCTTTCCCCACTGTCAACACTTCCCACTCCTCTGCCTGCCTTCAAGCCTCCACCAAACACAACTGATGCTGGCTGCCGGTCTTGCTCCACGGGCTCCGGATAAAGAGCCTCTGCTTGCTCTCCTCTGGGGGGTCTTGGTTTATCTCTCAGCTTTCCTAAAGTCCCTCAGAACGTGGCTTGTCCTGTCCCTGCAGACCCCTGCCTTCACCAGGAGCAGAACCACCCACAGGGCTCTCATCCCTTCTGCTGGAGGCTTGTCCAATCCTGGAGGACATGGTCAGTCAAGTGCTGGATCTCAATTCCGCTGTCTTCACGTTGAGTTTATTTATTCTCAGTTTGGTACCAGGGTTCGTACCAAACTGAGAATAAATCGGTTCCCATTTGTTTGGCATCCTTGGTGGAGTCAGATCATCCCTTTACACCACCTGCTGTCCTTTTCATTGGTGTGTTGTGTTGTGCTGTGCTGTGCTGTTAAAACATTGTTCTAAGGAGACTCAGGTTAGAACAGGGGCACAAGCCCCGAAAGCCTGCTGTTTGAACCTGCCTCATGGATTTTGCAGTTCTCACTGGACAGGCATCTGTTTGGACACACTTTGCTGTGAATTTCACGAATAAAACCAGCTGAGGTTTTTCCTTCCATGTCAGTTTTGTGTCCAGAGGGATTGGCTTTTGTGGAGAGAGAACATTCTCTGGTTTTCCATCTGAGGTTGCCGGGAGGGGTATAGATAGTCAGGTCTGTGTTTTCACTGTGCCATGCTATCAGTTACTCGGGATCATCCTCGACCAGAACATATTAAAAGAAAAGTCCTATCAGGCTTAAATTGCAAGCCATTGTGATTCGCTTGATGAAATCTCGCTGGATCCTACTTGGTCCCGCCCAGACATGGCTCATCCCTTTGTCCAGCGTGTCCCGCTGTTTGCCGTTTGTCCCTTTGCAGCCCCCTGGATTATCAGATTGCCTGTCGTGGCATTGCGGTGCTCAAGTGACTTTGAAAGTGAAAAGTGAAAGGTGCTCAGTTGTGTCCGACTTTTTGCGACCACATGGACTATACAGTCCATAGAATTCTCCAGGCCAGAATACTGGAGTGGGTAGCCATTCCCTTCTCCAGGGGATCTTCTCAACCCAGGGATCGAACCCAGGTCTCCTGCATTGTAGGTGGATTCTTTACAAGCTGAGCCATAAGGGAAGCCCTTAAGTGACTTAATAATGGCCCCAAATGCCAGAGTCAGTGATGATGGCAATTTGGATATGCTGAAGAGAAGCTGTAATGTGCTTCTTCAAAGCGGAAAGATGAAAGTTCTCGACTTAATAAGGAAAGACAAATCCTATGCTGAGGTTGCTGAGATCTACCGTAAGAAAGGATCTTCTGTCTGTAAAACTGTGAAAGGAAAAAGAAATTCATGTTTGATGTATTGTTGCACAACCAACTGCAGAAGTTATCGCCACAGTGCATAATGCATGCTTAGTTAAGATGGAAAAGGCATAAATTTGTACAGTACGATGTTTCCAGAGAGACCAGATTTATGTAACTTTTTGTTACAGTATATTGTTATAATTGTCCTAGTTTATGATTTGTGATTGTTGTTAGTCTTATTGTGCCTAATCAATAAATTATACTTTATCATAGGTATGTGCATACAGGAAAAAACATGATATAATTAGGGTTCAGTACTACCCATGGTTCTGGGCATCCACGGGGGTCTTGGGATGTATCCATCGTGACAAGGGGAGACCACTGCCCGTTCATGCCCACCGCTGCCAGATTTCATGGGTTTGTCTAAGTCCACATCTGCTCCTCTGCCTGGAAAAACTCCTGCATCTTCCCTGTGCCCTTCTCGAAATACCGATTCTCATGCCTGTCTTTCTAGATGGCGTAACTTTACTGAGGTTAAGTTGGGCTTTCAGCAGCCACTCAGAGATCATTTGACTTGACCAAAATTGTTCATTGAGAGGTGCTTTAGAAAAGAAACGGGAAAAGTTTTTGAAAGCCCAGAGGGCAGTGTTGTTTGGATTGGTAAGGAGAGACCTCCAAAAAAAAGGTTCTGAGTCAAACATTGCTTCATTATAAGATTCTTTGGTCAAGGCTAACAAGCAGTTGGACAAACGTCAGCAAGAACAAGCTAGACTCACTCCCCTGGTTACCCCCTCACTCCTGTTTTCCAGTTGCCTCCCTGGATGCAGCTCTCCTTCCCCCAAGTCCTTCTGATCTCTCTCCCCTTTCCCATGTCCAGACCCTTCGTTTTTACAGCAATGCTCCTAAAGTCCCCAAATGTCAATTACTTTTAAAGATTCATCCTTCCCATGAGCCAGGTATGAAAGCAACTATAGAATTTAAGCTTTGGATCTGAGTTGAAGTAAGAGTTGTAGTGAAAGATTTCTCCAAACCCGAACAAGACCAGAAAATATTCATAGAAGAATTTAGAATTCCTTTGAGTGCACAGGACCCAGGGTTATCTGACTTGCATCAACTTATATACATACATGTTAGCTGGAGCATCAGATGCTAAATTCTGAACGGTGGAAGCTGACTGGACTAACTTATAACCCCAGCCTGTAGGGATCATCAGTTCAGTCAGTTCAGTTCAGTCGCTCAGTCGTGTCCGACTCTCCGCGACCCCATGAATCACAGCACGCCAGGCCTCCCTATCCATCACCAACTCCCGAAGCTCACTCAAACTCATGTCCACAGAGTCGGTGATGCCATCCAGCCATCTCATTCTCGGTCGTCCCCTTCTTCTCCCGCCCCCAACCTTTCCCAGCATCAGAGTCTTTTCCAGTGAGGATTCCTCTTTTCACAATAAACCTCGAGGTCAAAATGGGCTAGAAAATGAGGTCAAAGTCTGTTAAAAACTATCTCTGAAACATTTCCAATCAAAGATGTTAGTTCAGTTCAGTCGCTCAGTTGTGTTCGACTCTCCGCGACCCCATGAATCACAGCACGCCAGGCCTCCCTATCCATCACCAGCTCCCTGAGTTCACTCAAACTCATGTCCACAGAGTCGGTGATACCATCCAGCCATCTCATTCTCTGTCGTCCCCTTCTCCTCCCGCCCCCAACCTTTCCCAGCATCAGAGTCTTTTCCAGTGAGTCAACTCGCCGCATGAGGTGGCCAAAGTTTCCAGGTTCCTATGCAATACTGCTCTTTACAGCACCGGACCTTGCTTCTATCATCGGTCACATCCACAACTGGGTATTGGTTCTGCTTTTGCTCCATCCCTTTATTCCTTCTAGTGTTACTTCTCCACTGATCTCCAGTAGCATACTGGGCACCTACGGACCTGGGGAGTTCCTCATTCAGTATCCTATCATTTTGCCCTTTGTTACTGTTCATGGGGTTCTCAAGGCAAGTATACTGAAGTGGTTTGCCATTCCCTTCTCCAGTGGACCAAGTTCGGCTGTGGTCCATGTGATCAGATCGACTAGTTTCCTGTGATTATGATTTCAGTGTGTCTGCCCTCTGATACTCCCCCGCAATACCTACCGTCTTATTTGGATTTCTCTTACCTTGGTCGTGGAAAATCTCTTCACAGCCGTTCTAGCAAAGTGCAGCCGCTGTACCTTACCTTGGATGAGGGGTATCTCCTCAAGGCCGCCCCTCCTGACCTTGAACGTGGAGTAGATCCTCTCGGCCCTCCTGCGCCCGCGCAGCCACCCCCTGTTGGACGTGGGGCAGCTCCTCTCGGCCGCTGGGCCTGGCCTCAGGCGTGGAGTAGCTCCAATCGGCTGCGCCTCTTTGCCTGGTCAGTTGCGCCGGGCGTCTCGCGTCTGCGCCGCCGGGTACGGCGTGTCTCGCGTCTGCGCCAATTGAACCACAAATCAGTCATGCAAACAAAAAGATGAAATTGCAAAAGAAGAATTTGGGGATAGACTAGGAAATACCTTCCAACAATATTTGGAAGTTACAAAAGATGCTGATGTCACAGCATCCTTTCTTCTCATTTCGTTAGGAGTTAAACCTAAAATTGGAGACTTCATTCAAAAACAGAAATTAGAAAGTGTGATGGCTAATTTTATGTGTCAGCTTGACCAGGCCATGGGGTGCTCCATTATTAATCATTGCTCTGGGTGTGTCTATGCGGGTGTTTCTGGATGAGACAAAGATTTGAATTGATAGACTAAGTAAATCAGACGACCCTCCAAGAGTGAGTGGCCTCACCCTGTGAAGAGCCTGAGTAGAATCAGGGGCTTCCCTGGTGGCTCAGGAGTAATGAATCCTCCCGCAATGCAGGAGACGCAGGTTCGATCCCTGGGTTGCGAAGATTCCCATGGAGAAGGAAATGGCAACCCACTCCAGTACTCTTGCCTAGGAAATCCCATGGACAGAGGAGCCTGGTGGGCTACAGTCCATGGGGTTGCAAGAGTCAGACACCAGTTAGCAACTACACCATCACCACCACCATAATCAAGTTAAGAGCCTGAAGAGAACTGAAAGACTTCCCCCAACCCCCCTCCAAGTAGGAGGGAATGTCTTCTGTCTGCCTGCTTTCAAAGTGGGACATTCTTTCTTTCTCTCCTTTAAACTTTAACTGGAACATCCACTCTTTGGGGACTTGCTGGCATTTGAAATGGAACCGTACTGTCAGATTTCCTGGGCCTCCGGGGTACTGACAGCAAGTCTGAGGACTTGTCAGCCTCCATAGCCACACGTGCCAGTACTTTACTGTGAACTTTCTCTCTCCTCATGTTTATCTAATAACTCTGGAAGGTCTGGTATTTCACCTTTCCCAAGGTACAGTTAACCTCTTAAGTGGCTGTAGGCGCCTCTAGGGAATGCCAGAGGGGTGATTTATGATGAATACCTGTGACCCCATTACAGGATCCTTCCCCAGAGTTCTGGGTGTTTGAACTTGTTTAGATGTGGGAGCTGGTTTGCTGCTGCTGCTGCTAAGTCGCTTCAGTTGTGCCGACTCTGTGCGACCCCATAGACAGCAGCCCAACAGGCTCCCCTGTCCCTGGGATTCTCCAGGCAAGAACACTGGAGTGGGTTGCCATTTCCTTCTCCAATGCATGCAAGTGAAAAGTGAAAGTGAAGTTTCTCAATCGTGTCTGACTTGTAGCGACCCCGTGGACTGCAGCCTACCAGGCTCCTCCGCCCATAGAATTTTCCAGGCAAGAGTACTGGAGTGGGGTGTCATTGCCTTCTCCGGGGAGCTGGTTTAGATGTGGTTAACTCTTCACTCCAGCAACTGGAGTTAGGTGTCTTCCCAGTAGACCTGCGATTCTACCTATAAATGCAAAGCAGCTGTGCAGGCTGCCCATCCACTCTGTTTCTGGGGATTTCATGATCAATTAGATGATCCTGCAGAGTCCTGTGGAGAAGGCAATGGCAACCCACTCCATTACTCTTGCCTGGAAAATCACATGGACAGAGGAGCCTGGAAGGCTGCAGTCCATGTGGTCACTGAGGGTCGGACACGACTGATGACTTCACTTTCACTTTCATTATTGAAGAAGGAAATGGCAACCCACTCCAGTGTTCTTGCCTGGAGAGTCCCAGGGACGGGGAGCCTGGTGGGCTGCCGTCTATGGGGTCTCACAGAGTCGGACATGACTGAAGCAACTTAGCAGTAGCAGCAGCAGCAGAGTCCTATGACTCTAAACCCTCTTAGAGCAACTCGGCCCTTGTGGCTGATTGTGGTAATCGTGCCCACCTTGTCTGTGTGGGTGAAGACCACCACCTGTCCTCTCCAGTTCAGTTCAGTCACTCAGTCGTGTCTGACTCTCCGCGACCCCATGAATCGCAGCACGCCAGACCTCCCTGTCCATCACCAACTCCCGGAGTTCACCCAAACTCATGTCCATTGAGTTGGTGATGCCATCCAGCCATCTCATCCTCTGTTGTCCCCTTCTCCTCCTTCCCCCAATCCCTCCCAGCATCAGAGTCTTTTCCAATGAGTCAGCTCTTCGCATGAGGTGGTCAAAGTATTGGGGTTTCAGCTTCAACATCATTCCTTCCAATGAACACCCAGGACTGATCTCCTTTAGGATGGACTGGTTGGATCTCCTTGCAGTCCAAGGGACTCTCAAGAGTCTTCTCAACACCACAGTTCAAAAGCATCAATTCTTTGGTGCTCAGCTTTCTTCACAGTCCAACTCTCACATTCATTCATGACCACTGGGAAAACCACAGCTTTGACTAGACAGACCAGGGATCCCCTTATTTCCACCGAAACCAGGACGCCCAGTTCCACTGTGGCATCTCCCTCTGTTGTCATTGGCTTGTAGAGGGTAGCTGCCATAGCCTTCTCAAGCGTGCTGGATACCTCCTTCCCACCAACAAATAACTTCCTAGTGCCTTGGTGAAGGGAGTGTCCTCAGGTCCTTTTAGAGACTGAGATTAGGTTAGGGGTGGCTGGGTAGGTCAGTCATAATAGATCTGGTCCAACATTTCCATCTCACTGAGGCTTTGATTTCCTTCTCCTGTAAACCAGAGAATTGGGAACATTTTAACCTCACTGACTACTGTCACTGTTGAATCCAGGCTTCAATTAACCAAGCCAGTAGGTAGTTTTTTGGCTTTTGTAACGATTATATTGAAGTGTGGTTGATTTACACAACCTGCGTTTCAGGTGTGCAGCAGAGTGATTCAGTTATTCATATACATGTATATATTCTTTTTCAAATTCTTTTCCCATTTAGGTTATTACATAACGCTGAGCAGAGTTCCCTGTGCTATACTGTAGATCCTTGTTGGTTATCTATTTTAAATACAGCAGTGTGTACATGTCCATCCCAAACTCCCTAACGACCCATCCGCCCCATCCTTCCCCTGGTAACTGTTAAGTTCGCTAAGTCTGCAAGTCTGTTTTCTAATCCAGTAGGTGGTTAACACTATTCCTGGGCACTGAAGCCAGTTCCTTCGATCCTAATTTCTGGGAAACTGTACGGTTGTCAATTCATGGAGTCCAGTCGAGCTTTATATTTCAATTTTCCTGATGTCACTCTCTTCAGATCACAGGCGTTTGTGCTATTCAGAATCCTGTAGCAAACGTGAACTTTGTCTGAGCTGTTAGTACTGAACTCTCGTTATGAACATGAAGGCAAGAAAAAGTTGAAGGGCTGGGTCTTGAGTAGAAGCAGCATCCATTTTTAAAGCCGGGACAGGAACGGTTACTGAAATTTTTTTCTCCCTCAGAAGGCTGCATCCTTTGGATGGAGAGTGGGGAGGCATTGACCCCACTCTTCAGGAAGTTTCAACGGTCTCAGCTTCATTTCCGACTACTCAGGCGACCCCCCTCTCGTATCTCCGGTCCCTGCTCCTTCACCACCAGCCCTGTCTTGGTGAGGAGACACGGTGGGGTGGAGACTTCTTAGGTTTTATAGCTGATGTCTCCTAAGATCAGGCTTACTCTTAGTCCTCAGTCACACTTTCTTTCTGACTGCACAAGACAAGACACCCTGTAAATCCTGTTCTGATTTTCCACTTGTGTTTTGAGTCACCACAAACTCCAATTTCTTCTTTTCCCTGTGTATGCGCTCTAGGGCCCTCAGAAGCCAGCTGACCCGGGGGGGGGGGGTCCTTATAATCAACCCCTCACATTTTATGAGCACGATTATTGCCATGGCAGTGACAGGTCGCATGCATTTTCTTTCTCAATAACTTGCCAACCTGTAGGGCATCCCATGCCTTGTTATAATATGAGTAACTGTGATGCCAAAGCTGGCCATGGATTATTTGAATTCCATTTTCTCTTAACAAAGAAGTTTTCTGTGAACTTTTCGAATCCCAGAATTCCTTTTTCCTAGGCCTGCTCCAGGCAACAATTACTGTATTAGTCAGGGTCCTCTGAGAAGACACAGGGTACCTCAAAAGAGTTGTTTTGAGGAGGCTTTAATAAGGGAGTATTTGCAAAGGGGCAGGTAAAGTTTAAGAGAATGGACAGAGGATAATGTCGCCTGGCAGTAACTGTGGGGCGCTGATGCCATCCTGGCTGGGGAGGCAAGGGGAGGAAATGGCTACCGGAAGCCGGAGAGGGACGCTTCCTGAGGAGGCTGCCAGGCCGACCGCCCTCTGGGAGGAGGAGGAGGAGGAGGCAGCCAGTCAGAGCAGCCAGGAAGGGAGGGAATCGAGGGCGGAAGGAGAGGCCGCGCTTCTTCTCTCCTCTGATCCTGCCGGAAGCCAGAAGGCAATCACCAGGGGTTCACGGTGGGTGGAGAAGGATCAAGAGGAAATGTAAGAGGACACATGGAAGATCTCCAGCATCCCATGAGTCTAAACAACCAGGCTGCCTGGCAGAAATCAGTGTTAAAGTTCTCCTGGGTTTATGATACATACGTGCCATTCTGTGCTATCTGATTTAGTGAGTGTATATAGATGCCAAGGGCTTTCCTGGTAGCTCAGCTGGTAAAGAATCCGCCTACAATGCAGGGGACCTTGGTTTGATTCCTGGGTCTGGAAGATCCCCTGGAGAAGGGATAGGCTACTCACTCTAGTCTTCTTGGGCTTCCCTGGTGGCCCAGTTGGTAAAGAATCTGCCCGCAGCGTGGGATACCTGGGTTCTATCCCTGGGTTGGGAAGATCCCCTGGAGAAGGAAATGGCAACCCACTCCAGTATACTTGCCTGGAAAAATCCCATGGACAGAGGAGCCAGGCATTACAGTACATGGGGTCACAAAGAGTCAGGCATGACTTAGTGACTAAACTACAACCCTGCCTCACAGAACCGGAATCTGTGATCTTTCATTCTATAGGGCTTGGCTCACCTTGTTGTTTGAGAGCCAAGAGCAGAGCAGATAATAGCCTTGTTCCCTAGGACCATAATCAAAAATAGCTTAATAACATCGACGATGGAAAAGCCTTCAGTTGGACAGATTTCCTAAGGACCTTCTTTTTAAGAGACTGGAGTCCCGCAGGATCCTGTGGGGCCTGCTCAGAAGAGGCCTTCCTACATATCCTCTGCTTTAGCTCCTCTCTGAAGTACCTGTTGAGTAGAGAACAGTATTTGATGCACAATTACTGAGTTGTTTGGCAGATGTGAAAAAGCCCCGCCAAACAAAAGATCTTTACTACTTGATGACCAAGACCACGTGGCCCCAAGCCTCGTGGAGCCTCAGAAGGACTGATAAAGTTCACCCCCGTGACACCACCTGTTGTCTCAACATCAGCCGGTCAGAGAACTGTGATCCCATAGCCTGTGGACGCCCCACTCCTATAGGGCGCCTTACATGTGCTCACAACAAGATGGCGCCTGACGGATGCCAGGAGGGCGTGGCCCCAGATAACCACAGAAAATTCTGATTGGCTCCTGAACACCTCCCCTTGCATGCTTTAATGTGATTGGAAAGCCTTTTTCAAAAACCCCGCGCTTGCCCCGCGCTTGCCTATATATACCAGGAGCTTACACCAATAAAACCCGGAACTGCCTTGACAGAACCCCCGCTGCGTCTGAGCGTCTCTCTCCGGGCGAAGGAGGCTGTGGGGCGGGCGGTCCTCACCACTTCTTTGGGGCTTGTTCCTTCGGACCTAGACCCCCGGAGGGCCTAATCCCGGGCGGCTCTCTGGCCGAGACCGAGGCTCCCCTCAATCTCTGGCTTCTGTCTTGGAGTGCTACTGGGTGGGAGAAGGGAAAGGGAGAGAGGGGACCCCACGCCCGGCACAGGAAGGACCCACACACTCCTACTTGCCCTTTAAAGATGCTCCGCCGAAACCTTTCGGTGAGCACGAGGCTTTTCAGGGCATGAGCCACCTCGTCTCCTTACGGGTCCCTGTGATAAACCTTTCTCTGCTCCAGACTCTGATGTTTCAGTTTGTTTAGCCTCACTGTGTGTTGGGCACACAAACTTTCATTAATAAGACGACAGAAAGAAATAAGGGAGTGCGCAATCTGGAACCTTCCTTTCTTAAGCCTCATCTAGAAAGGTGATGGGTGTCTTTCCTTCAGGCCTTTCCCTGTTTCCCTATGGCTCGGAAAGGCTGCATTTCTGCCAGTGGAGAGTTACTGCGATGGGCTTTCTAGAGGCAGCTCCTGTGGCAACTTTAGAGTTTCCTCTGTTTTCTTACTCCCCAAATCCGTCAACGTTTTCTCTGAGGTGCTGGCCAGGAGGATGATAGAGGTGGGTTTTCCTTTGTTGTCAGAAGCTCTGGTTCATGATTAGTCACTGCTTTTTTAGGTAATACAAGCAGACTTGACTTTAATAGAATATTTTTACAAATAAACATGGAAATTTACCAAAGGTATAAATTAGGGGCACATCTTCTCACAATTTTTGAGTTTTTGTTTTACAAAGTAAGTTTCTGTTGTGATGTCCCCTAAAATAGTTGAATTATTTGAATACAAAGAGTTATTTAAAATTTGATGTGTCTTGTAAAAACATAAGGTATATACTTATAAGCCAAAAAATAAAAAAAGTGGTCTATTTGTAATTATTAGGGTGTCAGTATTAAAGCAGTAGCTTCATGATTATGCCCAGTTTTCTGATGTCTAAAACATAAGTTTTATGTTAACTAGAGAACAAGTTGTAAAGGAAATTACTTTTCCTAGGTTCCTCTAACAATCATAGCTCGGATATGGTGTTTTGTTTTGTTTTTTCATGAGCAGGCTTAAAGGTTCTATTTCCATTGTGTGATTGACTTCCTAGGAAGTAGCTGAAGCCAGAGCGCATTTGCACTGATGTGTAGTGGATGAGGGGGTTGCCTGGACATAGCTGGTGTCTGTGTGTCCATTCACGGAACACCTGGGAAGAACCCAGCTGTGCAAAGACACTTGGAAGGACAAAGATCACAGCTGTCTTCCTGGTCTCATGACAGCCACTTCTGGGCAACTTACTGGGAAATAAGGAGGGTGTTGAGTTTGTGGATGGACCAGCTGTTTGGTGAGAGTTTATGACATTTATGCCTGTATCTATTTAGGCTATGTTCACACGGTCTTGTGACTTGATGTATAGAGGGTCTGTTGCTCTGAGTGGCTGTCAGAATACCTTTTGTCCTGTGTCACAGGACAGGCCCCCATGAGAAGACTCCCACCTAACGTATGCCCCTTAGAAATGACCTCATCTCCCACATGAAAGGAGACATTTTATATTTGTTCTGGAATTCCCATTAGAGTCCTAGAAAAACTCTGAAAGGAGTCTAACCCTCATGGAAATCTCTTCTCTTGAGAAGTTTTGCTTATGATAAGGGGTTATGTAGGGCGACAAGTTGCGGAGCCATTGCTTATATGGAAAAATATCTAGTCTGATGGATTGAGGAAGAAGAGAATTATAGAGTATTGAGTAAGGTTAAAAAAAAGCACATGGTGTACTCAATACTGGAAGAAGAAATAGAATAAATAACATGTGAAAACACCGTGCATTTCTCACAATGATGATGAAATGCTGATGATGATAATGAAATATTGATAGGCAGTGTAATGATATAGATGAAGCTGTTGGTGGGCTTTAAGTATTTGCAAATGTGTGTGTATGTGGATGTGTGTCTGTGTGTGTGTGTGATTGTGCGTGGTGAGTGGGGTGGGTAGAGTTTGAGGCAACAGGTTAAAAAGAAAAAAGCCACTGGATTTTCTCCCTGGGGAGCTTTGCCGATGTGATTGAAGAATTGATTTATTTTTCCCTTCTCATTGGTGGTACCCAGTTTTCTTTAAACATGAATCAGTTTCTACCTGCTGTTCTCATAGAGAATTAAGGTTTAATTCCTGATCTTAGCAGTTGGATAAATGTGCTGTTAATCCTGCTGTTTTATAGAGTCAGGCCCACCAGCAGCCCCTAACAGCTTTTATCCCTAACTACTCCTTTGATGTCTCAAACTCACAGAGTGTTGTGTGTGTTCAGGACACACATTCTGCCATTCGGTGATATCTGGTCAGTTATTGAGGGAGAGAGTTGTTACCTGTCCCCATCAGGTGAGAGGGTCCTTTGCCTAGAGTTGGGAATGGCCATCAAATAAAACAAGGTTCTAAATCAGAGCAGAAACTTTATTCATTGATCAAGGGATTGAGAAGGGAGAGTTCATGTTCTAAAAACACCTTCCCTCCGAAGGGAGGGCAGTAAGGGGATTTTAAGGTTTAGGAGGATGACACGTCAGTAGAGGTCCAGAAAAGGGGTGAAGATTTCCAGGGGCAGCTGGGCCCACGCAGTCTTCCAAGCCTCTTTGCACACGGCACTAATTTTGATGTTCTGCTAACTGCTCTGTGATGGGACGATCAGTAAGTGAATTCTCCTAATATGTTAATTACCTAGTTATTTGCATTCGTTCCACAAGTATAATATCTTAACACAGTCAAAATGCACACTTCATCCTAAAAAGCTGGAAGGGATGTTGTTGGCGATGGGTTACGTCCAGTGTTAATTAATGCTAGGTGTCTCTTTTATGCTATTTACTCTGATTCTTTGGACAAGTGGTTTAAGGCAGAGATGTGAGGCTGGTTAATTCAACTTGGAGGTGTTGAAGGGACCCATTCTGTAAAAGTTAGTCTATAGCTACTGAATCAGGGGCCTGAATCCATCTAGGAGGTGAGATTCTCTAAGACAAAGCAGACTGAAAATGTGGGAGGGGAACAGATTTGGGGACTGATTTTTTTGGCTGTCGTACATAAGAGAATTTTATTTCTGGAGTCCAGTTTCCTTCTCAGCACTCACTCTGAGGGGATTCGTATTGTCAAAATTTGGTGCATGTTTGTATTGCTGCTGAAGGATCTGGGGATTAAAAAATGTCCGTTTTGCTCCTTGCATCCTTCTGGGGAGCTGCTATAGTGCAGCCTGGCATCATTTGAGATGGAAACAGGTAGGAAGTGAATTTAGGCTCAGGGTGCAGTTGGGCCTTGAAGTTAGTTCAGTAAATGTTCCGTTTTGGCCATTTCAGAGCCTTTAGGTACAAAAATCCTCTCCATGTGAACCCAAGGAAGATAAAGAGCAGCGATAGGTGTGAGCTGAGTTGCTCATGGAAGTGGAAGCAAAACTACTCGGGTACGCTGCAGGCTTTCTTCCTTGAGAGAGAGAGTTCCCAGTTCATTGTGAACGTGGTTGTTCCAGCACAGTAAGGGCAGTGTGTTTGTGTGTGTGTGTATGTTACCGGAGTTACTGGCCGTGGTGAAGAGGGAAGGCTTATCCATTATTATTTGTGCTTATTGTGAAGGGACTTTCTCCACCATGATTCCTGCATTCAGGGGGTGATAAATACGCCAGAGGTCACTGATCTTGTGCCACTAGTTTCCTTGTCCCGCATCCTGTAAGATATTCCCATCAGGCACTGCACTCCTTGGCTTCCTCTAGTAGGTCTCCCAGCTCTGGGCTCCCCCAGTTTTCTGATTTCTCATGTTAAGTCAGTGGCTGGTTGAGTCAGGTCAGACCTGTGCTGGGGCCATCAGGCATCGTGGAGAGGTGATTATTAAACTTGATAATTTGGTACCTGCATCAGGAGACTTTGCTGGAAAATCCTGCACGTCCAGGTGAAGACTCCTGCTCTGCCTTTTACATCTGACATTCTTTCTTCCACCTCGAGACACAGGGGCCTGATAGGGTGTGACTTTTGTTCTCAAAACAAGGCCTGAGGACTTTCATTGCCAAAAGTGAATTTATCCAAGTTGCAAGAAGAGAAAGGAACAGAAGAACAAAGTATATTCTAAGTTTCTTCTGTCTTTTGCTCTTTGAGAAAGTGACCCAAATAAGAAAAATTATAATTTCATCTCATCATTCTCATCAATTTGGATGTAAAAGGGCGTCAGGTAGCTTCACTCCTGGGTTAGAGGAAGCAGTTCTCATACTTGGGGCTTGTTGGTGGACAAACTTGTCAGTTGATCCTTCCTAAAATAGGTGGGTGAAGGTCTACACCATTTAGACATTTGAATGAAAGGGAACACCTCTCAGACACCAGTGGTGGTCTGAGAAAGCAGATCTTGTGATACTTGATTATTATGTAACGATTTGAGTGGATATTAATTACTTGAGTAATAGATTCTTACTGATATCTGTCTTTTGGAATTATTAATTTTTCCATCACAGGTTATATTTCTATTTGTTTAAAATGTGCCAAAGGAAAGGGGATGCTCCTTGATCTTTGGTCAAGAAAGTCCCAAACATTTATTGCATTATTTTTCTTTATCAAAACTTTAAGCTTGTCTGTAGTCAAATTAATCTTTCCCATGTGACTTCTGGATTTTGTATTATTTTTAGAAAGATCTTTTCCTCTTTGATGGGTCTATGTATGTCTGCGTGTATTTATGCATTGTAAGTGTATATATATATATATATATACACACACATTCATACTCATATTTATCATCTACATTCATTTTGTTCTTTGGTTTAGCTTATATTTGTTATAAGGCATATTCTCAAATTATGCCTAGCTGCATCGTCTAATATAGCGCTCCAAAAATGTGTGCGAGGAGTATAAGTTTGTAGTTTTTTGGGCAGCGATGTGGAGAATGTGTTGGAGGGATGCAGATGGGACATGAATGGGGACAGAAGAATCAGTTCAGGCTGTAGTGATCGTCACAACACAGAAGGCAGGAGAGCCGGAAACACAGTCAAGTCCAGAAGGGGTTTCTGGTCTGGGAGGTGGCAGTGGTCATCAGCAGTGACTCTGTTGCCCTGTTGGATGAAAAGCTCTCCTTTGCACTATATATGCGGCGTGTCTCTGCAATTTCCACATTAGCCACTGGGTGGCGCGCTCAATCCACAGAAACACTCCTATTAGCTCCTGAGAAGTTTCTATCGCTGTTGACAAATGGAAGATCATTAGTAGAAGCCAAGACTGGCTGCTCTGTAGAAATGAGAGGTTAGAAACTTAAAACAAACAAACAAAATTATCCTTTTATTGAATAATCCGTTTGAGCATTGACTGCTTGCTATGTGTTTAACAAAAGCTTATTTTTTTAATTCTCTTTTCCTCCAGGAGACTGAATTTGAGAAAGCAATCAAGAAACATTAGTTCAGACAGCCACAGTCACATAGTGATCACATCCTGTTCCTTAACCAGACAGGTTGCTTCTTATTCCCAGACCCCACCTCTCTAATGTGTTCCATAGTCCTCCCTGTGGGCTGAATTGGGTTCCCTCCCCACCCCCAATATGACTGTATTTGGAGAGATGACTTATAAGAGGTAATTAAGGTTAAATGAAGTTGTAAGGGTATGGGTACTAGTCCTGTATGACTGATGCCCTTAAGAGGATTTAACATTTCAGGATTATTTTAATGATAAGTACCGGGATGTTGAAGAAACCCTAAGACAGAAGAATAGTAGACTATTTTTCTCATTCTCCCCAACTGTCTTAAACAAGACAAAAATCCCTGAAACTTGTCATATGTATTATATGACATATATAAAAGTTTTTATTTAGGAAATGATCAGATGCCCAATTGCACAGAGCCAGAGGAAAGCTGATAATCTGTGGCAAAACTTCTAGAATCTCTCCTGCCAATTTTCCTGTTTGCTCAAATTCCTTAACTGGGGACAAGGCCTTTGATTCTGCAGTTTGGAATGAGACTTAAAGGTGCATGTCCCCAGAAAGTTAAAGTATTGTCTTATATTCTTCCCCAGGTGTAAACCATGGATGCCCTTACATGTAGCTGCTTCAAGGATAGTAGAGTGGTTGGTGGTCCTGAAGAAAACGAGAAAGGTGGGAACTTCCCTGGCTGTCCAGTGGTTAAGACTTCAAGTTTCCAATGCAGGGTACGTGGGTTCAATCCCTGCTCAGGGAACTGAGATCCCATATGCTGCACAATGTGGCCAAAAAATTAAAGAAAAGGGGAGAGGCGAGAAAAGGTATGGAGAAACAGGGATAAGGAGGCAAATTATTTTGTTCGTAAATAACAAGGCTCTGATCTGCCAATTGAAAAGCAGAGACATTACTTTGCCAACAAAGGTCTGTCTAGTCAAGGCTATGGTTTTTCCAGTAGTCATGTATGGATGTGAGAGTTGGACTATAAAGAGAACTGAGGGCTGAAGAGTTGATGCTTTTGAACTGTGGTTTTGGAGAAGACTCTTGAGAGTCCCTTGGACAGCAAGGAGATCCAATCAGTCCATCCTAAAGGAAATCAATCGTGAATATTCATTGGAAGGACTGATGCTGAAGCTGAAGCTCCAATACTTTGGCTACCTGATGAGAAGAACTGACTCATTGAAAAAGACCCTGATGCTAGGAAAGACTGAAGGCAGGAGGAGAAGGGGACGACAGAGGATGAGATGGTTGGATGGCATCACCTACTCAATGGACATGAGTTTGAGCAAGCTCCAGGAGTTGGTGATGGACAGGGAGCCCTGTTGTCCTGCAGTCCATGGGGTCATAGAGAGTCAGACACGACTGAGCAACTGAACTGAATTGAACTGAACTGATCTGCCAATTAGCCTCCAGGTTTGTAATTTTTTTGTTCACTCACAAAAGGGATAAACTTGTAACATTTAAATTCTCCAGACTTTCACTTTGAATTAGAATCTGAGGTCCACTGCTGACACTTAGGCCTCTGGGCAAGGTGCTCTCTAATGCCTTTTCCTGATGTATAAAGCAAAGCTAATGCCTACCCATGGAGGTGTCTGGAGACGAAAATGACGTGATGCCTATGAAGTTGCTAGCCTTGTGTGGTGCAGAGCTGGGGCTTAGGATTGTTTGGTGAGGGGTTCTCATCAGAGTTAAGAGTCAAGCCTTTGGGGTTAGACCTTTTGGTCTAAATCCAACTTGGCCACTTACTCGCTAGGGAATTTGAACACTTTGCCTTACAAGTTTCCTCATCTTGTAAGACGAGCATGTGTGCCCATCTGAATCAACTGAACACAAACGCACAAGCTTAAGGTTGTATTTCCCTCCTTTTTGAGAGAGTAAGACCACTTGCCTCAAGCTCTGTGTATAGTGAGGGCTACTTAGCAGCTCCATGACCAGCAACTGACCCTGGCCCCCCGTTAGGCTCGGTCACTGCACATGGGCCTGGGGGAAACACGCGGGGCAGCTGCTTCTGCTCAGGCCTCTCTCTTTCTCTTTTTTAGGTCTGGGGATAAATGCTTCCAGTTTTAGTTTGAAAATGGGTCCAACCAATTTTCACTTTCAAAAAGTATTTTTACTTTCTATAGGGGCTTCCCTGGTGGCTCAGCAATGAAAAGAATCCGCCTGCAATGCGGAGACCCGGGTTCAGTCCCTGGGTCTGGAAGATTCCCCTGGGGGAGGGCATGGCCATCCACTCCAGTATCCTTGCCTGAGAATCCCATGGAGAGAGGAGCCTGGTAGGCTACGGTCCATGGAGTCTCAAAGAGTCACAAAGAGTGAACGTGACTGAATCAACTGAGCATACATGCACACACTATGTATAGAATTTTAGGTTAAAATACTTTGAAGATATTATTTCATCATCTTCTGGCTTTCATTATTTCTCTTGAAAAGTTATTCTCTGTCTTAATGTCATGCCGTTTATCCTTTGAAAGTAATTTTTTTCTGTTTTAAAAAATTTCTTTTTATCTTTTTCTTTTAGCACTTTTAGCTCTGAAGATAAACTAGGTGCATCTTACTCTGATGTACCTAGGAATGACTTTCTCTGTATTTTTCCTGCTTTCGGTTTGAATCTGTGAATTTGTGTGTTTCATTATCTTGGGAAAAATTATATCGTTATTACTCCAAATATGGCTTTTTCGTCATTCTCTATTTCTTCTTCTAGGAGCCTGATTACATACGTTGAATATTTTTATTATATTCCGTTGGTCTCAAACTCTTTGTATTTACCATTTATTTTCTATGATTCACTCCAGATATTTTCTTTTTAAAAAAAGACATTTTGGGGGGAGCAGTTTTAGGGTCGTAGCAAAATCGAGCAAAAGGTACAGAGATTTCTTATGTACTCCCTATGCATGCTTAGCCTCCATCGTTATCAATGTCCCCTGCCATAGGGATTACATTTGTTACAATTGATGAGCCTGCCTTGACTGAGCATAACCATCTGAAGTCCATAGGTGACTCTTGGGGCTCTGGGTTCGGATAAATGTATTATGACATGTATCCATCATTATAATATCACGCAGAGTATTTTTATTGCACCCCATCCTCTGTGCTCCATTTATTCATTATCTCCCCACCCCCCGCCACCCCGTCCCATCCCCCGGCAACCATCTATCTTTTTACTATCTCCTTAATTTTGCCTTTTCTAGAATGTCATATGGTTGGAATTGTACAGAAAGTAGGCCTTTTCATATTGGCTTTATTCACTTAGTAATAAACATTTAACTTTCCTCCATGTCTTTTCATGGCTTGATAGCTCATTTCTTTTTAGCACTGAACAATATTTCACAGTTTATCTATTTTCTCACGTAGTAGAGATCATTGGTTGCTTCCAAATTTTGACAATTATGGATAGAGCTGCTATAAACATCCATGTGTAGGTTTTTATGTGGGCATAAGTTTTCAGCTTCTTTGGGTAAATACCAAGAAGTGCAATTGCTGGATTGTATGATCAGAGTGTGTTTAGTTTTGTTAGAAACTGCCAAGCTGTCTTCCACAGTGGCTGTGCCGTTTTGCGTTCCCACCAGCAGTGAAGCAGAGTTCCTATTGTTCTACATTCCCACTAGCTTTTGAAGTTGTCAGTGTTCCAGATTTTGGCCATTCTTAATAGGGCTTCCCAGGTAGCGCTAGTGGTAAAGAACCCTCCTGCCAATGTAGGAGACATGAGAGAAGACGATTCGATCCCCGGGTCAGGAAGATCCCCTGGAGGAGGAAATGGCAACCCGCTCCTGTATTCTCGCCTGGAGAATTCCATGGACAGAGGGGCCTGGTGGGCTACAGTCCATGGGGTCGCAAAGAGTCGGATGCAACTGAGCACACACGAGGCATGTTGTGTTTCATTTCACAACAAATATTTCATTGTTGCTTTAATTTGTGTTTCTTGTGTCATATATTGGGAGTATCTTTTCACATGCTTATTTGCCATGTGTATATCTTATTTAGTGAGGTAGCTCTTAAGACCTTTGGTCCATTTTTCAGTCAAGTTGTTTTCTTACTGTTAAACTTTAAGAATTCCTTGTTTATTTTGGATAGCAGGGCTTTATCAGATGTGTCTTTTGCAAATATTTCCTCGCAGTGTGTGGTTTGTATTCTCATTTTTGGGCATTTTTTGATGTCTTTTGCAGAGCAGAAATTTTAGTGAAGTCCAGCTTATCTATTGTTTCTTCTTGGATCATGCTTCTGATGTTATCTGTAAAAAGTCATCCTCATGCTTAAGGTCATCTAAGATTTATCCTATCTTATCTTCTAGGAGTTTTATAGTTTTGAATTTTACATTTAGGTCTCTGATCCATTTTGAGTTATTTTTTTGTGAAGGGTAAAAAGTCTGTGTCTAGATTTATTTGCTTGTGAATGTCTAATTTTTTTTTTGTCATTTATGAAAAGATAATCTTCTCTATTGTGTGTGTCTTTGCTACTTTGTCAAAGATCAGATGTCTATATTTATCTACTTCTGGGCTCTCTGCTCTGTTCCATTGATCTCTGTCTACTATTTTGCCAATGCCATGCTTCCTTGATTACTGTAGCTAAAAGTAAGTCTTGACATTGGGTAATATCGGTTTTCCAACTTTGTTTTTCTCCTTCAATGTTGTGTTGACTCTTCTGGGTCTTTGGCCTGTTCATGCAGACTTTAGAAGTAGTTTGTTGGTATTCACAAAACAACTTGATAGGTATTGATCGGGCTCACACTGAATCTCTAGATCAAGTTGGGAAGAACACACATCCTAATAATGTTGAGTCTTCCTATCCACTTGATACTTTCTTTTGAATTCCAGTCAGTCTTCCATATTGTGGGTTCTGCATCTATGCAGTCAACCAATTATGAATTGCAAATATTCAGAAAAACTTTTTTCAGAAAGTTTCAGAAAGCAATAATTGAATTTGAGGCATGCCAACAACTATTTGCATAGTATTTACATTGTGTTTACAACTATTTACATAGAATTAACATTGTGTTAGGTTAATAAGTTATAAGTAATTCTTATAAGTAATTGCTAGATGATTTATAGGAGGGTGTATGTAGGTCATATGCAAGTACTACTACATTTTATATAAGGGACTTGAGCATTCATGGAAATTTAGTGTCTGCAGGGAGTCCTGGAACCAATCCCACCCCACCACCATGCATACCAAGAGAAGCCTGTATCTTCTTGCCATTAATTCTATTTTCAATTGATTAATAATTGTGTTTTGCAGGTCCAGAATTTCTATTTGACTTTTTTAAAAGTTTACAGTTTTGAAATTTTCCATCTTGCTTGTTTAAGTTAAATATATCACACAAGGTTATTTTGAGTCATGTCTGCCAAGTTCCTGTCATTTGCTGGTTTTCTTAATTTTTAGGCAATCCTTATCTTTTTGATAGTTTTAGATTGTAAGGTCTACACTGTTGTGGTTGTTCAGTTGGTAAGTCGTGTCCGTCTCTTTGTGACCCCTGGACTGCAGTATGCCAGGCTCCTCTGTCCTTCACTATCTCTGAAGTTTGCTCAAATTCATGTTCATTGAGTCCGTGATGCCATCTAACCATCTCATCCTCTGTCACTCCCTTCTCCTTTTGCCGTTAATCTTTCTCAGCATCAGAGTCTTTTCCAGTGAGTCTGCTCTTTGCTTCAAGTGGCCAAAGTGTTGGAGCTTCAGCCTCAGCATCAGTCCTTCCAATGAGTATTCAGGGTTAATTTCCTTTGAATTGAAATTGAAAGGAATTGAAATGACTGGCTTGATCTCCTTGCAGTCCAAAGTACTCTCAAGCGTCTTCTCCAGCACCACAGTTCAAAAGCCTCAATTCTTGGGTGCTTAGCCTTCTTTATGGTCTAACTCTCACATTTGCACGTGACTACCAAGAAGACCACAGCTTTGATTAGATGGACATTCATCGGCAAAGTGACGTCTCTGCTTTTTAATACACTGTCTTGGTTTATCATAGCTTTCCTTCCAAGGAGCAAGCATCTTTTAATTTCATGGCTGCAGTTATACTGTATGAAAAATTATGATGAGAAGTTGATGATCTGGACAATGTTATTTTTCTCCAGTGATGATATACTTTTGCTTCTGGAAGGCAGTTAGGTCAGGGACTGATTACCTCAACTCAATCAGATACTGAGATGTTTCAAAGACTAACATCAATCTTTGTGAAGACTGGCTTCTACTGACTCTCTCAAAGGACTGCTGCTAAGTTGCTTCAGTCGTGTCCGACTCTGTGTGACCCCACAGATGGCAGCCCACCAGGCTCTCCCGTCCCTGGGATTCTCCAAGCAAGAACACCTCAAAGGACTGAGGGATCTTCATCTGTAGTAATGTCCCCCCCAAAAAAACTAAATGACCTGAATTGGGCCAGATGCTCATTTCTGAAGCAATCACTGTGATTTAGCAAGAAAACAGGGACTTCAGTCTTACAACCCAAAGGAACCGAATTCTGCCACAACCATGTGAGCTTGAATGATGCATTAGTCTGCCATCACTGCCATAGCAAGATCCCACAGACAGAGTGGCTGAAACCACAGAAATTTATTTTCTAGTAGTTCTGAAAATCAAGCTGTTGTCAGGGGTGTATTTCTGATGAGAACTCTCTAGCTTGCAAATAGCTGCCTTCTAGCTGTGTTCTCTTATGGCTTTTCTCTGTGTACACTCAGGGTGGCAGAGAGAGATTTCTGTTGTCTCTTCCTTTTCTTACAAAAGGACATTAGTTCTCTTAATGAGGAGGGATAAATTGGGAGATTGAGGTTGACATATGCATACTGCTGTATATAAAATAGACGGCTAAGAAGGACCTACAGTATAGCACAGGGAACACTACTCAGTTGTCTGTAATGGTCTATATGGGAAAAGAATTTACTAATATAAAAGAGTGGAGATATATATATATATATATATGTATGTGTGTGTGTATGTGTGCGTGTGTATAAACACACTCTTATATATATATATATATATATGATTTACTTTGCTATATACCTGAAACTACCACAACAATGTAAATCAACTATAGTTCAGTTAAAAAAAAAAGCCAAAGATAGCCTGGAAATGTTACACCGGCAGTTATGAGCCTAGGGGGCAGCATAAGCTAATGAAATTGTGAGTGAACCAAAAAAGGACACTAACCCTCTCAGATTAGAGCCCCACCCCTATAACCTCTTTTAACCTTCATTACTTCCTAAAGGCCCTATCCCCAAATACAGTCACATTGGGGAGTTAGGGCTCCATGAGTTTTGTGGGCACACATTTCAGTCCATAACAGAAGAAGACTCCAAACTCTAGATGAGAAACGCAGCCCCAACTGACACTTCGGTTTCAGCCCAGTGAGGCTCTGGGCAGAGAATCCAGCCTTGCCAAGCCTGGCCTTCTGGCCTCCAGAAACTGTGAGGTAACACACTTGTTTCCTTTCAAGCCACTAAGTTTCTGGCAATTTGTTACAAAGCAAATAGAAAACTAAGGACACCTAGAGATTCTAGGCTGCTGCTGCTGCTGCTGCTAATCTCACTTTTTTCACAGAGAAAATCATGCCCGGTAAACTACAAAGCATAAAGCAAGATTATGACGTTTATTCCGCCAGTGTATGTTGAGGAGAGACACACACTCAACCTGTTAGGCTCCATCCGGACCTCTTTCCACTCTGGCTTTTACCTCCTGACCTCCTGCCGATGCAGCCAAAGAGGTTCTGTTCTTAAAAACAGAACATTTTGGCCTCAAAATCCCCTCCCTCCTGCTTACCAGAACACGAGTCACTAGGAAAGCAGGCTCCCTGATCTACTTCTTTGGGAATTCCCACCATCTTACTCCAGAGATTTAGTTCTCAGCTTCTAGAAAGTTCTTCCTTCAATTGAGTTCATGTGCAGAATTTACATAAATATGGTCCGTCAGCCTCCTCTGTGTGAATCACCTGTGGTGCTGGCTAAAAATGCAAATTGTTCCCTCTCCCCCGAGACAGTCGGCTTCAGTAGGTGATGCTGATAGGCATGAAAGTTGCAGAAACACTGTTACATACTTGACGCTGCAGTGTGTGCCCTTTCCTGCATGTTGGCTCCTCAGAGGAGACGGAAAACATCTGTTCATGGTTCTGTGCATAATAAGCCAGAGCATAATTTTGATTACCTCATTCCCACAAGACTCCGGTGAGATGGGTTTATCTTATCATGTTGGAAAGTATCCAGTGTTAGGAGCCTCATGTTCTTGCCTCAGCACTTTGCCTGTTTCTCCCAGGCTGCCGTCCTGTCATCTTCCCTTTGTTCTGCTCGCTCCAGCCAAACTGTGACGACCAAAGAAGGAGGACTCTGAGGAAACACCTGCATGACCCCGAACGCTTAAGTCTCTTCTGTTGAACATTTGCAGTTTATAGAGAGATGCTGGTGGTTTGTTTTTCCATCTTATTTATTTATTTTAGCCATGCCTTGCAAACTGTGGGATCTTGGTTCCCCTCCCAGGGATCGAAACTGCACCCCCTGCATTGGAAGCGTGGAGTCTTAACCACTGGACTGCCATGGAAGTCCTGTGCATTTGGAGTGTTGTTATCAGGACATTTGTGTTTCCAAACAGAATATTTTTTTAACATAATTACTTAGATAAACAGGTACCTATGACACACTGAAAAAAATGCTGAGATCACGTTAATTGAACACAATAAGAGATTAACAGCAAATGCATGGAAGACACATGAGTTCCAGAATGGAGATAAACCCTGTTACCCACTGGAGAATGAAGCAGTAAAAACATCACTGAAAAATGCTGAAAAAGAAATGTGATGAGGCAGAAACAGTCACCCTGGATTCTACTTAAAATATTTGCTATCACTTATTATAAACCTGTACCCTTTATGTTTGCTCAGTGCTGGTAAATGGATAAATAGATAATTCAGAAAAATAACTTGATATAAAAGATTTGATACTAAATAAAGGAAGTGAAATAAATCAATGAAAAGTACACCTGGGGGAGAAGTGGAAGGGACGAAGCAAGAGGGGTTAAGTTCCTCAGCCCACCTGTGCTGTTCGGCCCCTCGGAGCCTCGGGGTGAAGGATCCCAGGGGAAGGAGCTGACGTAAAAGGGAAGCTGACATCCACGGGAACCACACGGCAAGAAGGTGCTACATGGAACTCATGGGCTGAATATTATGCTTGGGAACAGAGGTGGACTCAGAAATGGTTTAGGCTAGGGTCATCCCAGAGTTAATGGCAGCGATGTCTGTTGGTAATGAGGACACTCTGCTCATGTTATGTTCTTATACTCATTATAAATCCTTTAGAACGGGTCATGACTGCAGTAGAATGGACTCTTGGAGGGGGAAGACTGGTGGGCAGTGGACTGGTGGGGGTGGGTATTTAACGTTGTTTATCTGTGGAAAGGATGGACCACTGAAGTAGGGGGAAAAAAGTCATTGCAAGTATCTATTTTTTATTAAAAGTCACTTATTATTTTTAGTGTACAGAATTACAGGGACAAAGCAAAATGCAATATAATTATAACCACTTCACCCTCAGCGTCTCTCTTTCTCACAAGGTTACCACTTAGGCTTTTCTTCTGTATCCAATCAGGAAAAATCTACACATATACTAGCATGTATTCATGCATTCAATCTGTAAGTTTTTACCTGATGACTTCTCTAAGTCTAACCTTGTTCTAGAATGGATGCTAGGAATAGAACAGTGAACAAAATAATCACTCTGATCTTCTAGTCTAATGGGGGGAGATACACAGTAAACACATAGCACATAGCATATTAGATGATGGTAAGTGCCACAGAGAAAAACTGGACAAGTTAAGGTGTGTGCGTGTGTGTGTGTTTATGTCCAGGCTGGGAGGTGGGGAGTGTTTATTGTATAAATTGGCTCACTATTAATATTAAGAAGGCACTAGAACAGAAATTTAAGGGAAGTGACAAAATCATCCCTGGGGATATCTAAAGGGTGAGCATTCCAGACAGAGGGTTTAGCAAGTGCAAAACTGAGGCAGCATTGTACCTTGTGTGCTTAACAAACAGGGAGGCAAGGCTGGAGGGATGTGGGCAGCGGGGAAAGTGGTGGGATGTGGTAGCCAGCTACGTGTGGTCTGTAGGCTTTTGTTCTGAGAAAGATGCAGATCCCAAGGAAAGTTCTGAGCACAGAAGTGATATGATCTGACTGAAATGTTGGAAGGATTGTTCTGACTGTTGAGACTAGACGAGATGAAGGGAATTTTTTGGTATTTATATTTTTTTGTAATTTATAAAATTTCCCCCAGTTTTATTGAGATACAGTTGGCATATAATGTATAAGTGTAAGGTGTACAACATGATGACTTGATATGTGTATGTATGGTGAAATGATTACCGCAATAAGTTCAGATACATCTGTCACCTCACATAATTACACATTTTTTTCCCTTGTGCTGGGAACTTTTGCGATCTACTCTCTTCATAACTTTCAGTATTGTTACCTACAGTCATCATGTTGTACATTACATCCCAAGAACTTGTTTATCTTGTAGCTGGAAATTTGGACCTTTTAACCACCTTCACCCAATGCCCCCAAGTCTGGTACCACCAATCTGATCTCTCTTTATATGAGCTTGGGCTTTTTTTTTTTAATTCCACATGGAAGTGATAATCCTATAGCATTTTTCTCTGATTGGCTTTTTTCACTCAGTATAATGCCCTGAAAATGCCATCTGTGTTGTAAAAAATGGCAGTATGTCCTTTGTTTTTGTGACTGAATAGTCTTCCATTGTGTATATCTGTCATTGTGGGTGTGTGTGTTTATGTGTATACACAGACATGGTTTAAATTCATTTGATTACAAGACATTTAGTTGGCTTGGGCAGCTGGAAAGATGGAGTTGCAGCTTACTCAGATGTGAAGATTATGAGAGGAACAAGTTGGAGAAAATGTGTTGGAACTGAAGGGTTGGTGTTGGTCCAGTTAGACACCCAAGTAGCAAGGTGGAGTAGAGAGTTGTATATACCTCTTGAGGCCAGAACTTACATGTGTGAGCCAGCAGCAGAGATGGTTTTAAAGTCGTAAGTTTTGTGAGAACTCCTGAGGAGTGAGTGTAGCTCCTATGTTGGTACCAGGTCATGTGCATACCCAAAGAAACTTTCAAGAATTCAGGTTTGATATTTGATGGAATTAGTATACTGTCCTAAAGCAGAAAGAAATCTCAGAGAATTACAGAAAAGTTTGCAGGCTTCAGTGCTCTGTTAAACAGCTAAGATGGAAAAAGTGAGAATCCATGGAAGTAGTTACCATGGAGACCTGAACATTCCTGAGCATTCCTGAACATTCCAGGAATGATAAACTAACTGGACCTGAGTGTGACCCGGGAGACCTGTATGAGGGATGGGCAGGCAACCAGGGCAGACTAGCTCCCTAGGACTTTGACGGCAGCCTCTTCTCAAGGGAAGGAATCAACTGGCTTCTCAGAAAGCAACCGCCAAACTCTAAAACGTACTTAACATTTCTGTCTAGTCTGTTCTTAATCTGAATCTAGGACGTTCTCCACTGAAAGAGGTTAACAGGCGATCAAGATGGGAAGAATGCGGAAAGGATGGAGGTGGAGAATTGACCATAGGGGCTGGAAGGGAACCTCGTAGGAATACAGGCAGCTGCAAGAATAAGTACTTAGAGAAGAAGAGGACGGTTAAAAAGGTAAGGATAAAAGTGCTGTGAAATGATGGATGGACGCCATTGCCCTTCTGCCCCTCTAATTCACACTTAATGGATAGTAAAATGAGTAAAACCATAAGATTTTAGGGGATGGGAGAAGAGCTGACAATGGACAGGAGATGTCAACACATTTCTGGAAGGCTGAAAACAAGACAGCGGGAGATGGGAACCAAATGCTGTGATGAGAATGTAGATCTGTTCAGGATTTGCCAGCAACAGGTACCCCGAGGGTGAGCTTGGGTCAAGGGGCTAAACACAGGACTGGAGGGTTCCCTGAAGTCTATATTATACAATATGACCACATCCCTTCCCCAACCTGAAAAGGCAGGCCTAATAAACTCCAGAGAATTTAAAATGGTGAAGGTTTGCTTTAAGGAACAAAGGTTGTATATATATATGTATACAGTTGACCCTTGAACAAAATGGGTTTGAATTGTTTGGGTTCACCAAACCACATGTTTTTTCAATAGAAAATGCTATAGCACTGCTTGACCATGGTTGGCTGAATCTGTGGATGTGGATGCTCAGATACAAGTACATGGAATGGATACGGAGGGCTGACTCGAATAATAAGTTCTTTGCGGATTTTTGACTGCCCAGAGGGTCAGTGTCCCTAACCCTCCAGTTGTTCAATGCTCAACTGTATATATGATATCTTTTGTCTGAATCATGCATTTATCATATACTCCCCTAGACTATTTTTATTATCTGGGAGGAGGGAATCTAGGACAGATTTCTTAATAGTAGTCACAATATTGCCCGAATGGGTCAGTCATAAGTGAAGCATTGATCAACTGGACCACATTAAAATTAAGAATGTGTTCAAAAAATAATTAAGATCATGAAAGGGCAAGCCTCAACTGGGACTTGTATCTGTAAAGTATATTGGATTGACCAAAAAGTTTATTTGGGGTTTCCCATAGCCTCTTAAGAAAAACTCTAATGAACTTTTTGGCCAACCCAATAATAGTGCCTACAGATTAATAAGAAAAAGGCAAAATGGTAGAAAATGGAAGAAATATTAAAACCTAAAAGGGCACATACATATGGCAAGAAACATGAAATAGAGGTAGAATTCACTAACCATCAGGGAAATCCAAATTAAAAATCACAACTTGATACATATGTATACACACATATGAAGTGAAGTCACTCAGTCATGTCCGACTCTGCAACCCCATGGACTGTAGCCTACCAGGCTTCTCTGTCCATGGGATTTTCGAGGCAGTAGTACTGGAGTGGATTGCCATTTCCTTCTCCAGGGGATCTTCCTGACCCAGGGATCGAACCCAGGTCTCCCGCATTGTAGACAGACGCTTTACCATCTGAGCCACCAGGGAATAGAACAGCTAAATTGAGAAAAGCTGTAAAAGTTAAGTGTTGTCCAGGATGGGAGGGGAGATGGCCAACAGAATTCTCATACTCTGCTGATGGGAGTGTAAATTGGTATGACCACTTTGGAAATTATTTGAAAGTATCTACCAGCGTTGAATAGGCACATATCTGTGACCCAATGGTTGGTATAAACCCCCAAATGCACACATATTTTCATCAGAAGACATGAAAGTAATAGTAATAAAAATAAATGATAAAAATTAAGAAAACCGGTGAGTAGATAATTCATTTTCCAGTGAATTCTCAGGTGGCAGTCTAGAATCCCATCGATCCATCTCCTCCCTCTCATTCCACTACATTTCATCACATTTTTCCTCTCTAGTTTTTTTTTTTTTTTTTGACCATGCCTTGCAGCTTGCAGGACCTTACTTCCCTGGCCAGGGATCGAACCGGCTCCCCTTGTGTTGGAAACGCGGAGTCTTAACCACTGGACTGCCATCTTTAATTTTTTTCTCTTCTGTCATGAGCACCAGCAGGCAGTTTTCCTTGGGGCACTGTTTTTGTAATCACATGAGAAATGTTGCTTCATCTAGAAGGTGAACAGAGAATTATGAAGCTATTTTGAGGCTCCAGAGCAGGGCTGTCAGCTGTGCTCACTCGTTTCTCCAGTGGCTCTTTTCAGTTCGGCGATCTTACAAAGCATGCAGTACCAATTTGTGCTTCAGGAGATGTTTAAGTTTTAGAATTTCAAGAGTCTAGTGTTCTGAAGTTAAAATATCAATTAGGGTTTGTTTCTTTAGTGGTCTGTCACTCTTAATTTATGTTGGTACTTTCTCAGTGGAATTCCAACATCATTCAGGAATAAGAGAGACAGGTACTTCAGAGGAGTTTAAAGAAAGATGAAAGCCTCAGTAGGGAATGAAAACCGTCATTTCTCACAGGATCTGGTCCATTTCTGCTAAATGCTGTTTCTTTGACTCATTTTTGGTAAGTGCTGTTTCTTTGAATCTGTCTTCTATCTCTACTGGGACCAAAGGATCAGTAGTCCTGTGTTTTTCATTCTTCACTTTTAGGACCTAATCTCTGGCCCTGGATTAGACTTGGCTTCCATGATCTCCTATATTTTGACATACTTTGTAAAGGGATAATAAGGCCAGACCTAAGAACAGCTGTGAAGCGAAAGATGTCTTCTGTGCCCCCAAATGTATTATTCATTGTTCCTGGCATTCTTCCTTTCTTTCCCTTCACATCTTATTTTAACAAGTATGACATATCATAAGATGCCTCTACCAGGAGAGCCGTTTTGATGGTAGAATATGAAGTTATGGAAGAGTGAGTGAAGTCGCTCAGTCGTGTCCGACTCTTTGCGACCCCATGGACTGTAGCCTACCAGGCTTCTCTGTCCATGGGATTCTCCAGGCAAGAATACTGGAGTGGGTTACCATTTCCTTCTCCAGGGGATCTTCCCGACCCAGGGATCGAACCCGGGTCTCCCGCATTGGAGGCAGACGCTTTAACCTCTGAGCCACCAGGGAAGCCCACAGTAAATATCTGCTAATGGAACTGGTGTCAGACGAGCTGATTCTAGATTGCTGGGTTGGTTTCTTAAGCAAGATCAAAGGGGTAACCTGACCTAAGCCTTCTGTTTTTTCATTTACAGATGTATTCTTATAAGAAACTCCAAAGAAGTATGTACGTGATTATTTCCGATTCATCATGGAAGACAGTGGTCAGCAAACTTTTTCTATAAAAAGCCCAGATGATAAATATTTTAGCCCAGATGATAAATACAGTCTCTGCTGCAACTACTCAGCTTTGCTGCAATAGCATGAAAAAAGTTGTGGACTGTGAAACTGAGTTCCAATAAAACTTTATTTACAAAAACAGATGGCAGGCAGATTGGCCAATAGACTGTAGTTTGCCAGTGCCTTTAGCCTAAGATTACTTACTCTCTTGGGTTGTTCATTTCACCTCTCCCATGTCTCTGGTTCCCTTAAAGAGAAAACAATGTTTATAAATTAAAATATGAGTGTTCCACAGTGTAAGGATGTAATGAAACATAACATTGAACTTTCAGGCCTCTTAGGAAGTTATTCTCCTGTGACTTGGTCTAAATCTTAACTTTTGAATTAAGATTATTTCTAAGGCTACATTTAAAGTATCTGCATATGGCTTCTGGAACTGAATATAGTATGTTCTCAAGGGAGAACAGATGACCCCCCACATTGAATTCACCATCTGGTCAAACAGAGGGGGTACCAGTTGTCTTTGAGGGTAAGATGTGAACACCTGTTTTTTTCTTGCGGATTGAGAATTTACTGTTGCAGGTATAAGAAGGTATATTTGAACACAGCTATGCAGTTAAGCCTATTTTTAAAGCTTGAGCAAATACATCCTCAAGTTGGGCCATCGTAAGTTGATTTATGACTCAAGAATGCTAAATTCCCATGTTGGAATCTGACCAACAGTTACATTGTTCTGTACACTGTCTGCTGCTTCCTACACAGATAATTACCAGAGGCTAATTTACAGATGCCAGCAGGAACGGAAATGGAGTGAATGGCTGCCCACAGAGATAGGAATTGGATTTTATCAAGAGTCGTGGACAAGCACGGTTGTTCTCAGAAGGAAAAAAAGTCCAGAAGAGTGATGGGTTAAGAAATAAGATAACAAAATGAATTATCCAAAGGGCAGTGCAGTATTTAAAACCATTGCTTTAGAGTTAGACTAAATCTAGGTTTAAATTTTTGCTGCTCCATTTAATATTTGGAAACCTTGGCTGAGCTGCTTAACCTAAGCCTCAATTTCTCACCTGCAATGTCAGTGTAATAGACTCTGTCTCAAAGTTGTGAGGAAAAAAGAAACATGTAGAACAGTTAACTCAGTATTTAGAACATAAATAATGAATGTTAGCTCTTATTATTAATTAAATGCCTCCAGCTAAAGTGCCTCCAATCTAGTATTTAAGTTTTCTTCTAAATTCAACAATCACGAGTAAACTTTTTGCCTTCTCCATTTGCTAAAGGGTATCAGAGATTTCAAGAGTAACTGACTGTTTATAGAATAGAAAACTGAGATCTGTGAATTTACGCCAATTGCCCAAACTTAGAGCATGAGGAAACCAGAATTCAACCCCACCCAATGGTCCTCTTGTTAATATAGAATTTCTCAAATTCGAAGGTGCACTGTTTTTTTTTTTTTTAACTCAATTTAGTTCTCATATGATTCTATGAAATTCAGTATCAAAGTCAAGTTTATAAAAGAAGTGACCTTAGGCAAATTCCCTTGTGGCTTAGCTGGTAAAGAATCCGCCTGCAATGCGGGAGACCTGGGTTCGATCCCAGGTCTGGGTTGGGAAGATCCCCTGGAGAAGGGAAAGGCTACCCACTCCAGTATTCTGGCCTGGAGAATTCCATGGATTGTATTGTCCGTGGAGTCACAAAGAGTCGGACACGGCTGAGTGACTTTCACTTTAGGCAAATTATAATCCCCAATCTCAGATTTTCATTTATACAAAGAGTAAGTTGTTATATAGAGATGATTCCCATGGTTTTTTCCAGTTCTGGAATTCTAAAGGTTTTGTAGAGAAACTCATCACTGAGGTAAATAGCTAGTGATGGAGATAGGGTAGACCATGTTTGACCAACATCATCATGTTCATGAGAGTGCTGGGGATGAGATTTTAAAATAGACTCAGGATTGTAATTATCATGAAGATTGTTCCTGCACCTGCAAAATGGCCTTGCTGTTGTCTTTGATGCTATGTATTGCTGATGATTCCAGGCTATCCCTGGAATTGACATCCTGCTGTCACCAGGGATGAGCCAGGATTTTAGAATTTGAGGAAAATTTAGAAGTATAATGAGGGCTTTGCTGGTGGTCTAGTAGTGAGGAGTCTGCCTAACAATGCAGGGGATACTGGTTTGATCCCTGGTCTGGGAGGATCCCACATGCCGTGGAGCAACCAAGCCCATGGACCACACCTACTGAGCCAGTGCTCTAGGGCCTGGGAGCTGCAACTACTGAAGCCCACGTGCCTAGAGCCAAGCTCCACAAGAAAAGCCACAGCAATGAGAAACCCACACACTGCAGGAAGAGTAGCCCCTGCTCGGCTCAACTACAGATAACCCAAGTGAAGACCCCCCCACAGCCAAAAAGAAAATAAGTCATTAAATAAATCTTTTTTTAAAGTGTATAATGAATACCTATGCAAATAGAGAAGTATATAAATAAGTGCCTTCTTTTCATTGAATAATTAGGGAAATTCATTTTTAATCTTAGAAATTATTAGTCACATAGATTCTTAAATTTACAGTGAAAACTAAACAAACACATATATAGTCCACTTATTCTGCCAGTTACATTTCTTACTGTGCAGGGTATTTAAACTTATCTGCTTAATGATTTAGGGGAAATTTAGTAAGGGAACTGAAGAGGGGTGCCTAGTTTCCTAAATTCCAATGATCCTCAAATCACTGAATTCAGATAATCTTTTTAAAAATAGCATGGGGGAGAGCAGCACAAATATTTAACAAGACTCTTACAGAGCTGTTTAGAATTGTTAATTATAATTGGAATATTGTTCATGAATTTAAATGATAACTGAGTAATACATAAGTAATTATACTAATGCTTGTTCAGTTCAGTTCAGTCAGTTCAGTTGCTCATCTTTTAGGATTTGAAATAGCTCAGCTGAAATTCCATCAGCTCCACTAGCTTTGTTCGTAGTGATGCTTCCTAAGGCCCACTTGCCTTCATGCTCCAGGATGTCTGCCTTTAGGTGAGTGATCATACCATCATGCTTATCTGAGTCATGAAGATATTTTTTGTACAGTTCTTCTGCGTATTCTTGCCACCTCTTAATATCTTCTGCTTCTGTTAGGTCCATACCATTTCTGTCCTTTATCGAGCCCATCTTTGCATGAAATGTTCCCTTGGTATCTCTAATTTTCTTGAGATTTTTGCTGCTGCTGCTGCTAAGTCGCTTTAGTCATGTCCGACTCTGTACAACCCCATAGGGGGCAGCCCACCAGGCTCCCCTGTCCCTGGGATTCTCCAGGCAAGAACACTGGAGTGGGTTGCCATTTCCTTCTCCAATGCATGAAAGTGAAAAGTGAAAGTGAAATAGCTCAGTCATGTCCGACTCTTAGCGACCCCATGGACTGCAGCCTACCAGGCTCCTCTGTCCATGGGATTTTCCAGGTAAGAGTAATGGAGTGGGGTGCCATTGCCTTTTCCAAAGAGATCTCTAGTCTTTCCCATTCTATTGTTTTCCTCTATTTCTTTGCACTGATCACTGAGGAGGGTTTTCTTTTCTCTCCTTGCTATTTGTTGGAACTCTACACTCAAATGGGTATATCTTTCCTTATCTCCTTTGCCTTTAGCTTCTCTTTTTTTCTCAGCTATTTGTAAGGTCTCCTCAGACAACCATTTTGCCTTTTTGCATTTCTTTTTCTTGAGGACGGTCTTGATCACGGCCTCCTGTATGTTGTCATGAACCTCTGTCCATAGTTCTTCAGGCACTCTGTCTACCAGATCTAATCCCTTGAATCTATTTGTCATTTCTATTGTATAATTGTAAGGGATTTGATTTAGGTCATACCTGAATGGTCTAGTGGTTACTAATGCTTGTAAGAGTAATCAGAGCTTATCCTTGAAGTGTCCATGATACATACATTTCAAAATCAACAGCAATTTTCAGAGATTTATACTTCTGAGTAATAATCTTAAAAAATAGGTAATCCTCTATCAAGTGGGAATACATATTCTATATGCTATAAAATAAGACTTATAAATAACCTGAATCAGGAAGTCAACACCCCAATTATAATTCTCTCTATTGGAGCCTGTCACATTTAGGTAATGTAGTGTTGTGATTAAGACAATGGGCTCTGGAATCAGACAGGCTTGGATTTGATTTTGTCCTTTGCCCTTTACTGTGTGACCGTCAAGAAAGTCCTTGACCCATCTAAGCCTCAGTTTCCTCACTGCGAGATACAGAGAGTGACTGATTATATCATAGGCGGTCTTGAAATAATTGGGATTTTTACCTGTAATGTATGAAGCATAGTGTTTACCAAATGCTTTGTGCCTTTTTTAAGTGACCACTTAGCTTTTGGAGAAAGATACACAGCTCCGACTCTACAGCAACCTTTTGGTGGGGAGGGCAGGGGGCTGAGGCAGGTTCCCGCCCACCCCGTTGTCTGTGGCAGTCAGAAGCCAGGTGAGCTGTGAGCAGGCGATGGGTCACAAACTGGCTTGTGTGTCAAGTCCTTAAGTGCATGGAGGGAAACTTTGAAGTCTGCGTCTTGAAATGAGATGCTTTGTATTTGCTTTTTGTTAAGTATAGAATTTATTTCTTGGCTTTGGTGAATATTTCAAACCATCTACATTTGCCCACCTCTTTTTAATCTCTCTGAATCTCTGATTAATCTCAGTGGAGATATGTATTAGAAAATTAAATCTGATGGAAATTATTTGTCCTTTTGTAATTTAAGATACAGAGAATTCCTTATAGATTTTTAAACTTTCTGGCAGAAAATCATAACTGTATGTTGTATTAATTAGAAGTAGAATATATTTTTATCTATTTATGTAAAGAAAGAGCCCCACTTTTTATTGTTTCTAGCTCAGTTGGTAAAGAATCTGCCTGCAATACAGGATTCCTGGGTTCGATTCCTGGGTCAGGAAGATCCTCTGGAGAAGGAAATGGCAACCCACTCCAGTATTCTTACCTGGAGAATCCCATGGACAAGGAGTCTGGCAGGCTACAGTCCATGGAATTGCAAGAGTCAGATACAACTTAGCGACCAAACTGCTTCAGAAATTTGGATCCAGTAATTATTTAATATTTTTAAATTCACTAACTTACATACTATGGTAAGGATAAATTATTTTTAAATTTTTATATAAAACCCGAGGCAAAGTTAGTTACAGTCCTTTTGAGTTCATTTAAATATATGTTATTTCATTATAGCAGGGTGGAAACCCCTTTTTAGTAGATGAGAATATTTTTCACTCACCTGCAGAATGGGTGAAAATGTACATAAAACAAAATATAATGTGATAAAGAGAAAATCATTCCAAGTTAATTAAAATGGATGTGGAAACTCTTTATAGTTAATATATACAATTTAGATGGGTTAACGTGTAGAAAACTTAGAATAATGTCTGATACATAATATGTGCATAATATATGCTGGGTCATATTATTATTATAATGCCCAAGGAGAATGCAATTGCAAATAGTAGAATAAGGAAAAGAGTGAATTTTCCTATTTACTGGATAATATGACTTTGATTTTAGCTTGATCTCTGATAACATTTAGCAACAGGTGCTGTTAGAATAAAAAACATATAGGGTTCTAATTTATTGTTAAGAGTGCAAGTGCCAGCCTACTTACAGGGTTTGATATTTTTTCATTTGATTAAAGAAATAGGTATATACTTTTTATCTTTCAGAGAATTAACAATCTACAGGGACACCAAAAGGATAGCTAGTATATTCTGCTTACAAATTTGTTAGATTATTTTGTTAAGTGTAATTGTAGTTGACAAATTTATTGAATCCATACACTAGAAATCTCCTTCATGTTTAAGAATATTGATTGTTAGACTTGTAGGCATTTGACTTTTTATCTAGTACATGGTCAATACAAAATAGTCTCTTTTTCTAACACAACTTTATGGTGGCCATTAATGTTCAGGGAGGCCACAGACCTTGTAGTAACAACTCTTCATATTTAGGTAGTATTTTAGAGTCATCACAAAGTGCCATCTGTCCACTACCCTCAATTTCATGTACAACAGTCTGCGTAATTTCCCTTTTAACTGTGAATCAGAGAAATTGTTCATCCTGGCTCCCTCTAGTGGCAAAAACAGGATTACTGCTCTTTCTACTCTATTTCTCTTCTCACAAGCGTATGTGGTTAGATACATAGGGCAACACCTAAAAATAAAGAACAGCTTTAAATAGTCTCATGTCAGTCAGTGATTTTAGCTAAATGTATTTTTTTCTGTGCTTAATTTCCAGTTGAAAGTGTAGGGCAGATACTCAAACATCCCCTTCTTTCAGTATTATCTGAGGATGGAAGCATGAAAGCATAGGGAGGAAAGAAATCCCCTCAACCCCTATTTTTAACCCCTGTTAATTGCTCTCTGTTAACAATATGCATTGGCATCCAGGTAGGTCATGAGAAAATGGTCAGGAACTGGTAGACTGTGACCCCAGTAGGACCTGGGAAGCTGGCGATGATGCGGAAGATACTACATTTTTTAAAAGGATGGTCAGTTAATGGGAATCTTTTGGGGGAGTCTTTTGCAGTCACTATTTTTATCCATCTTTTAAACTTCTCTGTCACACACTATAACTCAGTGAGGCAAGTCAGGAAAGCTGTTCTTGGTTTCTTAACAGTGAATTTAGCCTCTAGTTCATTTGCTCTAACAGAGTCTGACACTAGAGTTGTTACCTGTTTTGAGAAAAGACATTCAACCAGTTGCTTTCCCCTTACTCCACTAGCTACTTTCTCAGTTTTTCAGAAAATCAAACCAAAGTACAGAAAACTTGGAACTTCACCGGCAGTACAGTGGTTAAGACTCTGAGGTTCCACTGCAGGGGCTGTGGGTTCGATCCCTGGTTGGAGAACTAAGATCCCACATGCTCTGTGGCATGGCTAACAAAAAAAAAATCTCACAAAGTACAGCAAGTCTGGCAGACTTACTAAAGATGAATGTGAGAGTCAGGAAAAACAGTGATCATATTCTTTTCTCTCATAGAGGCCACAGCTCAGGAAAGCAGGGTCTCTGAGTCTAGGGGTTATAGAAATGTCCTTTGTTTTCCATAACTTCTTAGACCTATTTCATGATTGGTGGGTCCTTCTAGAGTCTCTGATTTTTTTTTCTCTTTGACACTGCTTTTTAACTTCTTTACACTCAAAAAAGTCTTTCTTCACCTTTTCCCACCTTTTCCTGTTACAAAAATTAGATCAGTTTTCCTGTAGAATTTACCCCAGTTTGGTGTTTTCTTTATTCTCTTTGTGGAATTCTTTAACTCGATCTGTTGTCCCTTGAATTTTCAGTAATGGGAGTTATTCTAGAGGACTGATTCAAGTTCTACTTTGGGGGCAATGATGTTACATAAGTGTTTCTGTGTGCTTCTCAGTACATACATCTGTAGGCACACAATTTCTGGTTGTTCCTGCTTGAACCTTCAAAGATCCAGTCTGAATTCGTAAGTAGCTAGCTCAAACTCTGGGCTTCACCATTCGCTTTCTCTGCTTGCCAGTTGAAGTGAGGTGTGAGCCACTTTAACCAGAGATTTTTAAATGATGTCAGAGTGCGATGTGAAGACTCATCAAGAGACTGAAGCTGAGGAGTCAACACAAGAAAGCACTTAGTGTTCTTTAGAAAATGGATATGGCTGTAAGGTCTGTGGTTAAGATGGTCCCAGAGGCTTCTCTGCTTCTTCGGATGTTTAATTCCACAAACATCTATTGAGAGCCAATCTATTTAGAGAATTTGTTTGGCTTCATGGGACATTTACAAAGATGAATAAGTGAACATGTTAGTTTCCACCCTTTAAGATGCTCATAAGATGAAATATAGGGATGACACACACAAAGTAACTTTCATTTAGGTCAGATGATGTTAAGAGCTGTGTGTAGAAATGCCCATGTCTGGGCTCCAGGAGCACAAGGGAAGAAATTTAATTCTGACAGGATAAGGGAATTTCACAGATGCCATCATGTTTGAACTGGATTTGAAAAAGATAAATGGATTTCACTGTGTAAAAAGGAGAAGGGGCATTTCAGTCCATAGAAATAGATTGAACAAAAGCATAGCTGTTTATTTGTAAAATATTTATTTATTTTGGATGCACCAGGTCTTAGCTGTGGCATGTGGGATCTTTGATATTCATCGTGGCATGTGAGATTTTTAGTTGTGGCATGTGGGGCCTAGTTCCTCAACCTGGGATTGAACCTGGGCCCCCTGCACTGGGAGTGCAGAGTCTTAGCCACCAGTCCACCAGGGAAGTCCCCAATACACAGCTATTTTAAAGAGTTTGATGTTTTCAAGGAATGGCAGAAGTTTCACTCTAAAGAATCACATAGTACCTATCAGTCCACAGAAATGAAGCTTAAAAACTAAATGGAAACACAGCTGCAGAAGAAGTGGCCCAGACTGGGAATAGGTTTAGAAGCCATGTTATGGAGTTTAAAAGATTTTCCGGGACTTCCCTGGCAGTCCAGTGGTTGGGACTCTGCCTTTCAAGGGGCGCAGGTTCAACCCCTGGTTGGGGAACTAAGATCCCACATGTTGTATGGTGTGGGCAAAAAAATTTTTTTCACCCTGTGGGTAACTGGAACCTTTTAAAAGAATAAATAAGATTCATATTTTATGAAAGATAACTTTCTCAGTATCTTAGAGACTCAGTAACAGCAGGTAGAAAATGACTCATTAGGAAGTCAATTGAAATGTTTTGGACCTTGCGAAGGAAATGGAAGGTGTGAACTGGCGATATTTTAGGGGCGGAACGGAAAGCCCTTAGAAAAATTGAGTGTGAATTGAGAGAGCAGGGAGTAAAGACAACTCATATTTTTAGCCACAAAGTAGATGGTTATGCCATTTAAATAAATCCGAACTTAGGTGGGGCTTCCCTAATACCTCAGTTGGTAAAGTATCTGTCTGCAAAGCAGGAGACCCTGGTTTGATTCCTGTGTTGGGAAGATCTGCTGGAGAAGGGAAAAGCTACCCAGTCCAGTATTTTTGGGCTTTCCTGGTGGCTCAGCTGGTAAAGAATCCACCTGCAATACAGGAGACCTGGGTTCAATCTCTGAGACTCTATCAGATCTAATCCTTGGAATCGATTTGTCACTTTCACTGTATAATCGTAAGGGATTTGATTTAGGTCATACTTGAATGGTCTAGTGGTTTTCCCTATTTTCTTCAATTTAAGTCTGAATTTGGCAATAAGGAGTTCATGATCTGAGCCACAGTCAGCTCCTGGTCTTGTTTTTGCTAACTGTATACAGCTTCTCTGTCTTTGGCTGCAAAGAATATAATCAATCTGATTTCGGTATTGACCATCTGGTGATGTCCATGTGTAGAGTCTTCTCTTGTGTTGTTGGAAGAGGATGTTTGCTATGACCAGTGCGTTCTCTTAGCAAAACTCTGTTAGCCTTTGGCCTGCTTCATTTTGTACTCCAAGGCCAAATTTGCCTGTTACAATAGGTATCTCTTGACTTCCTACTTTTTCATTCCAGTCCTCTGTGATGAAAAGGACATCTTTTTTGGGTTTTAGTTCTAGAAGGTCTTGTAGGTCTTCATAGAACCACTCAATTTCAGCTTCTTCAGCATTAATGGTTGGGGCATAGACTTGGATGACTGTGATATTGAATGGTTTGCTTTGTAAACGAACAGAGATCATTCTGTTATTTTTGAGATTGCATCCAAGTACTGCATTTCGGACTCTCTTGTTGACTATGAGGGCTACTCCATTTCTTCTAAGGGATTCTTGTCCATTAAAAAGCAGAGACATTACTTTGCCAACAAAGGTCCATTTAGTCAAAGCTATAGTTTTTCCAGTAGTCATGTATGGATGTGAGAGTTGGACCATAAAGAAAGGTCAGCGCTGAAGAATTGATGCTTTTGAACTGTGGTGTTGGAGAAGACTCTTGAGAGTCCCTTGGACAGCAAGGAGATCAAACCAGTCCATCCTAAAGGAAATCAGTCCTGAAAATTCACTGGAAGGACTGATGCTAAAGCTGAAACGCCAATACTTTGGCCACCTCATGGGAAGAGTTGACTCACTGGAAAAGACCCTGATGCTGGGAGGGATTGGGAGCAGGAGGAGAAGGGGACGACAGAGAATGAGATGGCTGGATGGCATCATCGACTCGATGGACATGAGTTTGAGTGAACTCCGGGAGTTGGTGATGGACAGGGAGGCCTGGCGTGCTGTGTGATTCATGGGGTCGCAAAGAGTCGGACACGACTGAGCTACTGAAATGAACTGAACTGAACTGAGGTGATGCCAGACATCTTAACAACGCACAGGACAGTCCCCACAACAAAGAGTGATCTGGTTTAACTTGTCAGGGACAGGGAGGCCTGGCGTGCTGTGTGATTCATGGGGTCGCAAAGAGTCGGACACGATTGAGCTACTGAACTGAACTGAACTGAGGTGATGCCAGACATCTTAACAACGCACAGGACAGTCCCCACAACAAAGAGTGATCTGGTTTAACTTGTCAGTCGTGTTGCTGTTGACAGGTGTGAGCAAAGGGACATCCACTTTTACCATCTGCCTTTGCTACTGATAAAATTTTTCCAAAGCAGTCTGTGTATTCTCCAAAATGAATATATAATTATCTTATTTAAAAAAGAGACATTACCATGCACCACTGCTACCCTAAATGGATATCTGTTTTAAATCCTGTTAAATAAACTCAGTTATTTCCGTAATTAACAATTGCTTCAATAGTTAACATTAGGAAAACACCGGTTATCTTAACATCCACTAGCAGGCAATTTCCTCTGCATTAATGTCTCTATAATAAGGCTGTATACCTGCTCTTGTTAATTTATTTTATAAGTATTATGTTTTTTTACGTTTGAGAATATGCTCACTGTTGGAACCTGCATATATAACCTTTCAGTGTTTAGTCATTAAAGTTAATTAAAATCCCACCAAAACAGCAAATACCAAGGAAATGAAAACAATGCCAACGTATCACATTCACTAAGTAAATGGACATCATGGAAGGAACAGTAAATGAAGTGAGCGGTGTCATAAACTGCTGCCGAAACTAGCTAAACATTAACACTCCAAAAAGAGCATTGAAAATGACATAGCAGGTTGTGTAAGTAAAGTTGACTGCATCGTGTTTTGCCTCCCCTAGTGGGATGGTGTGAACTCAGGCTCCCAGGAAGTGAGGGGAAAATGCCTCAGTTTGAGATCAGGTTTCCAATGGAGCTCCAGATAAAGCTGGTTTCTCCTAACTACAACAGATACAGCAGGATATGACTATGTGAAAGTTATGCTGTCTTTATATTAAGCAACAGTGTAACCGTGAATGTAATCATGCCTCATGTCTGTTTAACATCCTTCAGAGGTTTTCTTTGCCCTTTAAACTGTTGACACGAGCTTACAAATCTGTGCAAGATCTAATCTCAACACTGCCCCTCTCCACACCGCTCCAGAATTTGGTCTCCCTGAACGTGTTTCAGGTGCATGTGTAATACTCACTCATCCTTTTATCGCTGCCATTTTGCAGGTGCTGTTTGCTCTGTTGGGATATTCTTCTCCACCCCAACCCCCATCTTTCCTGGCAGGCGTCTCCATGGCCCTTACCCTACTGGCTTTCCGATTTAGAGTGAATTTATTGTTTTGTCTTCAGTGCTGAAAATTCCCAGATGTTTCCATGAGTCTCATTTGAATTTCCAGAAAGTACAACCTCCCTCTCCCCAAATGAAAAAAGAAAACTGAACTTTATAAGCAAAGTAATAGAAGTATTTCATCGTGATTGGTAAGTGTGCTCAGTCAATACTAGTTTTCGGTCAGGATGCAGTGCTGTGATGTGCTTGGTCGCTCAGTCGTGTCTGACTCTTTGTGACCCCATGGACTGCAGCCCATCAGTCTCCTCTGTCCATGAGGATTCTCCAGGCAAGAATACTGGAGTGGGTTGCCATGCCCTCCTCTGGGGGATCATCCCAACCTAGGGATCAAACCCATTCTTTACCATCTGAGCCACCAGGGAAGTCCAAGAATACTGGAGTGGGTAGCCTATCCCTTCGCCAGGGGATCTTCCCAACCCAGGAGTCAAACTGGGGTCTCCTGCATTGCAGGTAGATTCTTTACCAGCTGAACTACCAGGGAAGCCCTAGGATGCAGTATTGCTCTGTTATCCACTGACCTTCATTTGCAGTCTGGGTTTTCCACAGCACTGTTGTGCTATGCTAGTGCACCCCTGAAGGAAGCCCCCACAGACTACCATTAATAGTAACAGAGTGGGATCAATATGAAACGAAAATAAAAGAGTGCATCACCAGGAAAGTTGAATCTAGAATGGACTTCAGACTTTTTCAAACATTCCATATGATATTCTCCATCATTCTTTAATACTTTCGAAAAGTGCCTAGAGGTGATCACTTTCTTCATATGATACTGGAGATACAAGGGCTTCCCAGGTGGCTCAGTGGTAAAGGATGCGCCTACCAACGCAAGAGATACCGGAGATGCAGTTTCCATCCCTGGGTCAGGAAGATCCCCTGGAGAAGGAGATGGCAACCTGGCCCATATTCTTCCTGGGAAATCCATGGACAGAGGAGCCTGGTGGGCTTAAGTCCACGCGATCTCAAAGAGTCAGACAGAACTGAGCACACACGTATAGAGATACTAGATCCCATCATTGGTTTAAGTTATGCTGTTATCTTCTCCAAGTTAATTGTTTCCTTGTCATTTTAAAAACAAACTTTTCCAAGGTGGAATTTAATTTTCATCCTGAGGATAATGCTTTGACCTTCCCTTTAAAGGAGAAAATGCAAAAATCATCCCAATGCTTAGTGATTGGTAGACTGTGTTGCAGACTCACCCTGTGATATCAGGAAGTTCATTTTGGCTCAGTTTGAATTCTGGTTTCCAACAGGGTCGTGCCCTTGCTCTACAAGTCCTCTGAATTTTTAGCTGATAACTATTAGGGAGTAAAATATAATAATCTGTCAAACTGTCAATGAATGCTTTCCTTAGATGTAATAGGAGCTTTATGACCAAATGGCAACACTGCTGGAATTTTATTTTATTTTAACAGCAAGTCGGCATTTATGCATAAGACATTCTGCTGTACATATAAATTATGGTGTCTGAATAGGCACAGAGGCATTCTAGAGGTTTGCAGTTTTAGGAAGTAAATCCTTCATGTGTTAGAGAGGAGCATCTTAATAAGGTTCTGAAAGATGTCGATATTTGAAAGTGAAAAAGAAGCAGTATCAGAGGAGTGCGAATTACATTATATGGAAGATAATTTTAACTGGAAAACGATTGTTGTATCCTAACCACTGAGAATGTTCATCAATAATTCTTCCCTCCCTTCCAAGCACATTCCAGGTACTTAAGTTAGACATAGGTACAGGATTTGACTTGGCCAATAGAAAAGGAGCAGAAGTGATGAGGGTCCTTTCTAGGCAGGAGCCTGTTAGAACCAAGATAAGTTCAGGTCAGTCACTCAGCTGTGTCCAACTGTTTATGACCTCATGGACTGCAGCACATCAGGCTTCCCTGTCCATCACCAACTCTTGGAGCTTGCTCAAACTCATGTCTATTGAGTTGGTGATGCCATCCAACCATCTCATCCTCTGTCGTCCCCTTCTCCTCCTGCCTTCAATCTTTCCCAGCATCAGGGTCTTTTCTAAGGAGTCAGTTCTTTGCATCAGGTGGCCAAAGTATTAGAGCTTCAGCTTTAGCATCAGTCCTTCCAATGAATATTCAGGACTGATTTCAGGAACCAACATAGGGTTTCCAAGTCCTTTCTCCGTGTTCCCCTGACTGGCGATGTTCCAGATGGTGGACACACCCCCAGCCTGTGTCCCTCAGTGAGGACGATGAGGTTGTGTCAAATTAAACATCTGTCATGTTGAGTCATGTGACTCGGGGGCTCTTTGTTACAATAGCAGAAACTAGTGTATCCTGACCAGTAGGGTAGGCTGTTGTTACCTTACTTAGATTGAAAAAAATTTAGAATGTCAGAACACTGTTTATTCTCGGAATTGTCACAATTTTATTGTGAGGCCATGGTTAGAGTGTTTGAGGGAACAAGTAATTGAGTATTATAGAGCTATGATTTTTATATGTGATATGTTTGGCTGATTAAGTTGAATAAAAATAGAGCTAAAATTATTTCTTGCAATTTAATCTACTAGATAATTTAGTAATTTCTTAAAATAATTATACTTTTATTATTTGCTTATAAACTAGAAGTATTATATCCCTCTATGTGTTTGACTCATAAATTTTGAAACTCTTGGGCTATTTGGTTGCATATCTTCAAAGTACTGGAATATGTTAGCCCTTGGAGTTAGCATACAGAATGACTGTGGTGGAAATCTTTAAAAACTAGTTACAAACCATCAGATTCTCTCTAATCTTAAAATATTTTGCTTAAGGATTTTTTACACTCTGATTTATATCATCAATTTTAAAATTGCACCTGAATAATTAACTAGATGGTCAGTTTTCTTTTGGAGGGTAAAGACTTTTCTTAGCTGTGTGCATGCTCAGTCACTTCAGTAGTGTCTGACTCTGCGACCACATGGACTGTATGTAGCCTTCCAGACTCCTGTGTCCATGGAATTCTCCCAGCAAGAATACTGGATCGGGTTGCCACTTCCTCCTCCAGGGGATTTTTTTGACCCAGGGATCAAACCTGCTTCCCTTGCATCTCTTGCATTGAAAGGTGGATTCTTTTACCACTGAGCCACCTGGGAAGCCCCTTCCTTAGTTGGGTACTTAAAAAAGATTCTGGCCCATAGAGTATACTCTGAAATGTGCTTAGAACTATATAAACTGGCAAGGGGAAATAGTCATGCTATGTGAATGGTGACCCACAAAACTGTATTAAATGACAGTGTCAAGGAACTAGTGATCTTTCTTTCTGGAATGGAGGCACAGCGTAAATTGACATTTGGGGAGATAGCTGTTAACAGTTTGGGGGAGCTCACTTGGAAAAAGCTGTCATTCTGATCACAGAGAGCACATTTCTGTTTAATACTAGGATTTCTTAAGCTCAGAGAAACATCAGGATAGCTAAGAGAATTGGAAGGGTGTCACAGTGGAACCTGGTAGGTAGGATGCCTTTTTAATCTCCTGTGGCAGTTGCTTAACTCAAAAAATAAAAGAGTACTCAGTCTGGAGCATGGGCCTCTAGGTCCAAAGGGATTAACATCAGACAGATGGTGAACTGGAGGGAACTGGCCAGCAGTTAGCAGTTTTGCCTTGTGATATAAACCAGAGTGAATTCTATGCTAATGTATTCACTCATGCATAGCAGTGGTTATTTGAGGCCACAGTTTAGCACAGACTTGGGTGCTTTGAAAGAGAACATCTTGTCTTCAGTACTGCAGACTTCATTCAGGGAGTTATGATGTTTAAATCATCTTTCTCAGATTCTACAGCTTTATGGGCTCCATGCTTGGATTTGTTCTTTCAAGAATCTAGAATGATGCCCTGTGGATAATAGGAGCAGCTGATTTAGGGGCCAGTCTATGCTCCAAGTACTGTTCTAGATATTTTACTTAACATTATATAATTTAATCCTTCAAATAACTTGATAATGTACATATTTATTCTTCCATATAATGAGTTTGTGAAATTTCTGTTATTTGCCAGGAATTGTTAGACACTGGTATAATTATCCCCATTTTACAGATGAGAAAACTGAGACCTGGAAAAGTTTATATAACTTTGGTATGGTTACTATGGTAGCCACCCACACTACCACCACACTCACCCCCAAGCTGTCCACATCCTGATTCCTAGAACTTGTGAATATGTTACCATACATGGCAAAAGGCACTTTGCATCCATGGTTAAGGTTGAGGATTTTAAAATGAGAGATGAGCTTGGACTGTTGGTCTCAATCAGATTAGGTCTTCATGTGCAAAGAACTCTTCTGGCTGTGGTTATAAGAGATGTGATGATAGAAGAAGGGACAGAGATGTGACATTGCTTGCTTTGAAAATGGAGAAAGAGGGTCGGAAGCCCTTGGATGTGGTGAGACCTCAAGGCTGGAAATGCCAGGAAGCCATTCTCCTCTGTGGCTCCAGCAACAAATTCAGCCCTGCAGACATCTTGATTTTGGCCCTGTGAGACCTGTGTTAGATCTCTGACTTATCGAACTATAACAGATTTCTGTTGTTTTAGGCTACTATGTTTGTGACAGTTTGTTATAGGCAGTGTTAGAAAACTAACACGGTTCCACAGATACTGTTAGAATTTTATACCAGGTTTGCCTGGAAAATTCCATGAACAGAGAAGCCTGGTGGGCTGCAGTACATGGGGTTACGAAGAATCAGACATGACTTAGCAGCTCAGCATGCATGCTGTCTGACTCAAAAATGCTTTCTTTTCGTTAAGTAATGTTGAAAATATAGCCAAGAAAGTACTTTTCATCTAGTTTTTGACTAAACAACCTCCATTTCCCTTTTTGCCTTGTTCCAATTGCTGACAATTGTTTTGAACACTTACTTCTTACCTGTTGGATGTGGTAGATTTGTTAATTTAAAATATTGTACCTTGCACAATTATCTCAAAAAAAAAAAAAAAGAAAAGTTATGCGGCTCAGTGAAAAATGAAAAGGTGAGACTTCTTGCTCAAGCACAAGTATTAAAACATAAAAGTATTAAAATGTATGTATTTGGTTTATGCTAAACTGTGGTGTTGGAGAAGACTCTTGAGAGTCCCTTGGACTGCAAGGAGATCCAACCAGTCCATTCTAAAGGAGATCAATCCTGGGTGTTCATTGGAAGGACTGATGCTAAAGCTGAAACTGCAGTACTTTGGCCACCTCATGCGAAGAGCTGACTCACTGAAAAAGACTCTGATGCTGGGAAAGGTTGGGGGCGGGAGGAGAAGGGGACAACAGAGAATGAGATGGCTGGATGGCATCACCAACTCTGTGGATATGAGTATGAGTAAACTCCGGGAGTTGGTGATGGACAGGGAGGCTTGGCGTGCTGTGATTCATGGGATTGTGGAGAGTCGAACACGACTGAGCGACTGAACTGAACTGAACTGAAACTCCATAAAATATGTGGGAGAGCACTTTTTTGTTGTTTACTTGCTAAAGGGTCATGTCTGACTCTTTTTGACCCCATGGACTGTAGCCCGTCAGGATCTCTGTCTATGGGATTTTCCAGGCAAGAATACTGAAGTGGGTTGCCATTTCCTTCCCAACCCAGGGATCGAACTTGTGTCTCTTGCATTGGCAGGTGGATTCCTTACTACTGAGCCACCTGGGAAGCCTATTACTAATGTCAAAACTGAATGCCTTATGATTGAAGAGATTGTTCCTGAGATTTTATTCTGATAAACTCACCGACAAATATTTTACAGAAAAACAAATCTCACAGGGCTCTGGAGGGATGGGGATGCCACACAAAGAGGTGAATTGCACACTCTCTCCTGCAATTTCAATCTTTGCTGGCATATCAGTAACAGCATTTATGGCAGCAAGCCAAATATTCATAGTACACTTTACTGATACTAATTTATGATGGATAAAAGTGAAAAAAAATCATTGCATAACTGTGCTTTTAGGAAAGTAAGGAATTAATCAGTTTCCCAGACCCTCAGTCACTTGCTCTATCTTGGCTGTTCTGTAGTCCTATGGCTTTCTCTCCAGCTTGTAGCTCCACTGCTTGGGGACCTCTGATGACTTATCCTCCTTGGCCACTGTTTTGTCACCAGGCTTACCAACTGTATTTGGTGTCTGGCTGTTTCTGCCACTGTCAGGCTCAGAAGAAACTCCACAGGGCAGGGTGGGTGTCTGCATCCCAGTGTGCCACTTGGGGCCAGATGAGAAACCTGGAAGTTCAAGAGGAGTTAATTTCCTATGGGACAAACATTGCTGTAACCAGGAGACAGAAGGCAGCCAAATATATGACCTTTCTCTCCTTCCACTCTTCCATGTACTGTGCCAAGGGATGGTTTCTTCTGGCAGCCCTTGTGAAGTTGGAGCCAATGAGATAATACATCATTTTTCATTACTGTATATCTTTTCTTTAACCCCCTTTTGCTCACTCTTGATTTACTAATGTTTGCTAAAGAACTCATGTTAAACAGAAACAGTGAAGACAAATCTATGCAAAGGTTGCACAAAATAATTATAATTATCAGAATAAGTTATTAGAAAAATTAGAATTTATGGGATTAAAAAATAAAGTAGAATGAAAATCTAGGCGGTAATTGAGATTGGTGCTTGGAGTAAAAATTCCAAGATTCTGGTCTTAATATTGTTTAACTTTGAACTTTGTGAATTTAATCAGGAGTATTAAAGTTTCCAGAGTAACTAATAAAAATATGGTGGAAAAATATCTAATAAGGATAAAAAATAAAATAAATGGAAACAAGCAATATTAAAATCCTCAGTCTATCCAAAAAAAAGACAAGAATGGGGAGGAAGAACGTATGCCAAACAGAAAGTACAAAATAAGATGGGTTATTTGTGATTACAGTTAATATAAGTGGAGACTTCATACTTAAACGATAAAACCAACTCTTAGCCTTGATGAAAACATTGAAAACTGAGATGTATGCTATTTATGAAAAACATAGTAAGATACTCAGGTTGAAGATCAAAGACAGAAAAAAGATAGTCACACAAATACTGTTCCCCCACAAAGAAAAAGTTGGTATAACTATATTATGACAAAGTAAATCTTTAAGGCATAACGCATTTCCAAATTCAAAGGGGATCACAGTTAATGAAAGTTTTAAATCATCAGAAAGATGCAATTGTAAGCCTGAATGCTCCTAATAACATAGTTTTGAAATTTGCATAGTTTTGAAATTGAAAATTCCACAATCATAGTGATATTTTAACATTTCTTTTTTTCTAAGTGTTCAGCAGACAATTTGAACAACATAGTTGTTACAAACTTCGATGTTTCAATGGTTTAAAATAATATAGAGCTTCCTAGGTGGCACAGTGGTAAAGAATCCACCTGCCAAGCTGGAGACTTGAGTTTGATCCTTGGGTTGGGAAGATACTGTGGAGGAGGAAATGGCAACCCACTCCAGTATTCTTGCCTGGAGAATCCCATGGACAGAGAAGCCTTGTGGGCTACAGTTCATGGGATTGCAAAGAGTCGGACATGGATGAGAAACTGACAGTCACGTCTGACTCTCTGGGACACTGTGGATTGTAGCCCACCAGGCTTCTCTGTCCATAGGATTCTCCAGGCAAGAATACTGGAGTGGGTTGCCATCACCTTCTCCTGGGGATCTTCCCAACCCAGCGACTGAACCTACGTCTCCTGCACTGCAGGCAGATTCTTTACCATCTGAGCCACCACAGAGCTCTCAGGTGCGACTGAGCACACGTGAACTCTCATGAGATATTTATTCCCACAGTTAGAACTTAGGAAAAACAAAAGATGTGAGACCTTAGCTTTCTTTTCAGAAAGTAAATTTATTTTTTTTTCTCTCTTGCACACCATCCTCCTCCCATTCTTCTTCATCAGCCATCTTCCTCTTCCTCATCCACCTCTGAGCATGACAGGCTGGCAAGTAAAATGCAGTTTTCAAATTCTCAAGTGAGTTTGCTTCCTTTCTGAGAGAAAGTGCTGCTTTACACATGATTTGGGTCAATTTCCTAATTTTTGCCCTTATCTCAACTGACTAGGTCATGCTTGTCTGTTCAATGGAGAAGAAAAGAGGAAATTGATCAGTTCCCATTGTTTAAAAATCACTGAGCTTATAATTACACATCTCAAGCTATCTGATTTTTAACAATAGAAAGAGCGACTCAGGTTGAGAGAATTATTTGGCTTAGTCTATTGATTCATGCCTGTGGCCTTTCATACATCCAGTTTTATGATTATTCCAGGAAACTAGTTTCTTGTGCTACCATTTGTCATTTTCTGTGTGTGAACAATCAGTTCACTGTTGCCCCAACACTTGAAGTTTTGACACAAAATCTGACACCATGGCTGCCACTTAAATTTTTATTGTCAAGAGCAAAAAAGTGTTCTGACTTTGCTATGAGAGGAAATAATCTCTCTATAATTGCTTATTCAGACAGTTCAAGTTCACTGGAAGGCCTCATCTTTTTTTGCTCTCAGGGCCTGGAATAGAGGAAATCTCCTGCCTCCTTCATTAGTTCTAGAGAATAAAGGTGCATGTTGTCACCTACCTGCTCAAGAGGAACTCTGAATGTTTAGTTTCCAGGGGAAAGTGCGTGGAGGTCATGGAGACATGTAGGAAAGGAGAAAAGCATCATAATGTGTGATTTATATAAAAAATCAGAGAAGGCAATGGCAAGCCACTCCAGTACTCTTGCGTAGAAAATCGCATGGACAGAGGAGCCTGGTGGGCTGCAGTCCATGGGGTCACTACTAGTCGGACAAGACTGAGCGACTTCACTTTCACTTTTCACTTTCACACATTGGAGAAGGAAATGGCAACCCACTCCAGTGTTCTTGCCTGGAGAATCCCAGGGATGGCGAAGCCTGGTCAGCTGCCGTCTATGGGGTCGCACGGAGTCGGACACGACTGAAGCGACTTAGTAGCAGCAGCAGCAGCATAGTAAAAAATGGACACCTGTTGGTTTTTCTTTTTGTTTTATATTACGTGATTTCGGCCATTCACAAATTCTATATTCCGGCTCTTCTTTCAGTTCATCATTCCTTTAGTTTTCAACACATCTGTTGATCACTAATTACATGCCAAGTCTCCTCTGGGTGTTTGTGATACCTAAGTGAACAAAAATAACAAAAATCCGTGTCTTCATGGAGCTTGCATTCTTACAGGGGAAGACTGGCAATAAATGATAAATATAACAAATAAGTTAATTTAATGGAGTGTTGGACATCAATGTGTATTCGAGACAAAATAATTAGAGCAGGATAAGGGACATTGGATTGTTGACAAGGGGATGGCAGTAATCTTCAAGAGGGTTTTTTAAAATAGGTTTCCATAGAAAGAGGATGTTTGACTTAGAGAATGAATTTGCGGTTACAGTGGTGAAGGTGGGGAGGGATGGTTAGAGAGTTTGGGATTGACAGGTACATACTACTGTATTTAAAATAATCAACAAGGACCTACTGGATAGCACAGGAAACTCTGCTCAATATTCTGTAATACCCTAACAGGACTGGAAAAGGTCAGTTTTCATTCCAATCCCAAAGAAAGGCAGTGCTAAAGAATGCTCAAACTACTGCACAATTGCACTCATCTCACATGCTCAAAATTCTCCAAGCCCGGCTTCAGCAATACATGAACCATGAACTTCCAGATGTTCAAGCAGGTTTTAGAAAAGGCAGAGGAACCAGAGATCAAATTGCCAACATCCGCTGGATCATGGAGAAAGCAAGAGAGTTCCAGAAAAACATCTATTTCTGCTTTATTGACTATGCCAAAGCCTTTGACTGTGTGGATCACAATAAACTGTGGAACATTCTGAAAGAGATGGGAATACCAGACCACCTGACCTGCCTCTTGAGAAACCTATATGCAGGTCAGGATGCAACAGTTGGAACTGGACATGGAACAACAGACTGGTTTCAAATAGGAAAAGGAGTACTTCAAGGTTGTATGTTGTCACCCTGCTTATTTAACTTCTATGCAGAGTACATCATGAGGAACACTGGGCTGGAAGAAGCACAAGCTGGAATCAAGATTGCTGGGAGAAATATCAATAACCTCATATGCAGATGATACCACCCTTATGACAGAAAGTGAAGAGGAACTGAAGAGCCTCTTGATGAAAGTGAAAGAGGAGAGTGAAAAAGTTGGCTTAAAGCTCAACATTCAGAAAACGAAGATCATGGCATCTGGTCCCATCACTTCATGGCATATAGATGGGGAAACAGTGGAAACAGTGTCAGACTTTATTCTTTTGGGCTCCAAACTCACTGCAGATGGTGATTGCAGCCATGAAATTAAAAGATGCTTACTCCTTGGAAGGAAAGTTATGACCAACCTAGACAGCATATTAAAAAACAGAGACATTACTTTGCCACCAAACATCCGTCTAGTAAAGGCTATGGTTTTTCCAGTGGTTATGTATGGATGTGAGAGTTGGACTATCAAGGAAGCTAAGTGCTGAAGAATTGCTGCTTTTGAACTGTGGTGTTGGAGAAGACTCTTGAGAGTCCCTTGGACTGCAAGGAAATCCAACCAGTCCATCCTAAAGGAGATCAGTCCTGGGTGTTCATTGGAAGGACTGATGTTGAGGCTGAAACTCCAATACTTTGGCCACTTGATGCGAAGAGCTGACTCATTAGAAAAGACCCTGATGTTGGGAAAGATTGAGGGCAGGAGGAGAAGGGGACGACAGAGGATGAGATGGTTGGATGGCATCACTGACTCAATGGACATGGGTTTGGGTGGACTCCAGGAGTTGGTGATGGACAGGGAGGCCTGGCATGCTGCGGTTTATGGGGTCACAAAGAGTTGGACATGACTGAGCAACTGAACTGAAGTGAACTGAACCCTAAATGGGAAAAGAATTTGAAAAAGAATAGATACAGGTATATATATAACTGAATCACTTTGTTATACACCTGAAATTAACACAACATTGTTAATAAATTATACTCTAATATAAAAGAAAAAAAAAGAAAGGGGATGCCTGAGCAGAAATCAAAGGAAGCAAGGAATATGCTGGGCTATAACTGGAAAGAGTATTTCCAGGAAATGATCAGCCCCAAGGTCCTGGGGGGAGGAGTATGCTTGGAGCATCAAGGGACAGCAGAGGCCAGAATGGCTGGAGTAGAGTGAACACAGGGGACAGTAATAGGAGATGAATTTTGAAGTGATTGGCAAGGAGTGGACAGAGGGTAAAGGTTGGGGCGAGGCAGGTTAGCAGAGATTTCCTGGCCATGATATCTACTTTCATTCTAAGTAAAATGGATACCAAGGTGTTGGCCAGATATAAAAGAAGCAAATGCATTTTAAGGAAAAATGGCCTGAAGAAATAAGAGAGTGATAATCACGGTAGAAAAGGAAATACACATGGGAGACATCTCTCTCTTTTTCTGCATCATCAGATTTCTCATCTCTGTGGGATCATTCCCTTTGTCTGTTTTTAGTTCCCTCTCTTATAACAATCAAATGAAAACAGACTAAAACAAAACAAAACCCCAAAACCTTCCCTTGCCAACTGCAACCATATTTCTTTGCAAAAATCTTCCAGAGCTGTTTGTCCTTGCTGTTTCACTGTCTCTAACTACTTGCTCCTGAGTGTGAAAGTGAGTGAAAGTTACTCAGTTGTGTCTGACTCTTTGTGACCCCATGGACCCCCAGTCCATGGAATTCTCCAGGCCAGAATACTGGAGTGGGTAGCCTTTCCCTTCTCCAGGGGTTCTTCCCAACCCAGGGATTGAACCCAGGTCTCCCACATTGCAGGCAGATTCCTTACCAGCTGAGCCACACTCATCAACTTACCTATTTTGGGTTTTCATCACCCATCACACCAATAGAACTGCCTGTGTTTATGGAGATTCCCAGAACGTCTTGCTGTTAAACCCAAAGGCCAGTTCTCAGTCCTCGAGGTACTCGACTTCTCAACAGTTTTGTTTTTTAATTTTTGTTGGAGCTTAGTTGCTTTAAAATTTTGTGTTAGTTTCTGCTGTACAGCAAAGTAAATCAGCTGTACATACCCATATATTTTTGGAATTCCTCCTTGGTCACCACAGGGCATTGAATAGGGTTCCCTGTGCTGTAGAGTAGGTTCTCATTAGTTACCTATTTTATGCATAGTATCTCTCTCTCTCTCTCTGTATATATATATATATATATATACACACACACTGATAGATATATAGATATATACAGTATATATATCAGTCTCTGAATTTATCCCACCTTCCCATATCCTGCCTTGGTGTCCATACATTTGTTTTCTGTGTCTGCATCTCTATTTCTGCTTTGCAAATAGATGCATCTGTACTGTTTTTCTAGATTCCAGATACAACATAGTTGAGTTCTCCTTTCACTTTGGTACACTTCCTCCGCTTGGCTACCAGATCCCACATTCACCTGGGTTCTGGTTCTGTCCTACCACCTTGGTGCCTCCTTCTCCATTTCTTTTGCTAGTTGCCCTTTATCACCCTGATGTCTCATCCCTGGAGTGCCCCAGGAACTCCATTGCCTCTTTTCTATCCTTAATCACTCCCTTGGCCCAGACTCCCAACTTTAAATGCAATCGAAAGGTCAAGTGCATCTCTCCAGCCCACACTTCTCTCATCAGCTTCATGTAAATTTCTAACAGAGAGCCCAAATTTAAAATATCCCAAACCAAAGTCTTGACCTTTCCGCATCCCCCAAACCTACTCTGCATGCCGTCCACCATTTCTGTCAAAGTCAACAAACTGGCATTGGTCAGACCCAAAACCTTGAGGTCATGCTTGACTTTGACCTTTCTTTTAAATCCTGCATCCAGTCTGTCAGGAGACTTGGAGCAAGGAACTGTTGTGTCACCAAGGAGAGATGCTTCTGACAGAGGCTGAGGCTAACAGTGGAAGGTAAGAAGGTGGGCAGTGGCAGCAGGTGACGGTAGACTTCACCTTCAATGCTGGTGTTTGCTGTGATCATCATCAGTTACCAGATGATGGAGACAGAATTGACACCCTATAAAAGAATCCAGAGAGTGAAGACAAATGCTGGAATAGTCTCACAATGTCCCTGCTTTGTAGCCTTTTCTGTGACCTTCAATAAGTCATTTAACCTTCATGCTGGACAATCCATCAAGTTCACTCTTAGATCTGAGTTTTCCTTTCTTTCACGTCTCTGGTTTCCCATATTAGTGCTGCTCAACCCTTTGTGCATCTTAGGACATCACTGTCCTCTGATCATGGCAGGATTTTAGGTGCAGGATGTCTAGTGTATGAGTCATTTGATAAAATGTAAAAAAGGCTCATGGCTGTTTTAAGAGCATTTTTTGCATGGATATAGGGAATTCCTTGCCTTTTCTGTTCCCCTCCTCTTAAGGAAAATGAAAAATATCTTCAAGTTGAAATCTTAATTACAGAAGGGTGACTATTTGGTGACTGAGTTTAGGAGACCCCTTTGGAAAGAGGTATTTCAGAGCTTTCAAAAAAGTCCTATTTTCCATCCTGTTTTCAGTTTAAACATCTCAAAGCAGAGCATTAGTCATTTCCTACATGTTGGGAGTACATCTTGCATTGTGAAACTTGAAGTTTGGAAGGGCTGATTAAAGACTAAGGACATTAAGAATACGAAGAATAAGAATAACGTGTGCTAAGAACTATCATTGACATTACTTTTGTGAAAAGAAGTTTCACGAAGCAACATCTATCCCCCAGTGGTTATTTTACTGTTAAGATATGCGGGGAACTCTGAGGACCTTTTAATAACCTTCAGTGCTTACTGATTCAATGCTTATAATTTGATACCAGCCAAGTGCATCACCAGAGAACCCAGCAGCTGAGTCATAAAACCTTTGATTTACATCTTGGGGCCATCTAAAGTGAAATTGCTTTCCCTTTGTGGGCTGGAGAGAGAACGAGACCTCATGATTGGTAGGAAAGAGATTTGAGCTTTGTAGTTTCCAAGGAAGATCAATTTTCATTTATTAATAATATCTCATTATGTGGTCCTTAAGTGGAGGATAAATAATTTCTCCTGTATCATGGGTATTCCATGGCACTTATAAGTGCTTTTGTTAAGTGTTTTCTCATTTTGTTAGAGCAGAGTAAAGTAACTGCTGAAGAATCTTCATTTTTAGACCTGGTGATAAATTATTGCTCCCCTGTAGCTTTTCTGGGCATATGCTTAGGGAAAATTGGGGGTGGGTAAGGTGGGTAAGGATGAATGCAATTATATTCTCTTTCCTTGACTGGGAAGCACCAGTGTGCAAGCTTTCTTGTAAGCCTGATTCTTAAAAAACAAAAAGCTTACGGCAAGGCAGTTGATTAAGAGGGAAAGTATTGAGGATGATATGACCTTACTACAATGACAGAGAAAGATGAAATTGGTTTGAAGTTTTAAGAAAAAGAGCAAAAGTAAATAGATTCATCAGACAGGCTAAGGTTGCTATGGAAGGTGGCTTTTTCTTTCCCTAATAATTGAAAAAATTCTTGCAGTTCTTGGAAATGGCTCAGTGTCATTATCGATGGTATGGTTACCAAGTTCTAGGGAATCTCAAAGACAGAAGGGGAAAGTTAAATGATCCCTTGTGATTTCTACCAGCCCAGGGATCTAGTTTAGAAAGCCAGATGTGTAGATAGTGTATCTAACTTAATAGACTGATGACACTACCCTTATGGCAGAAAGTGAAGAGGAACTCAAAAGCCTCTTGATGAAAGTGAAAGAGGAGAGTGAAAAGGTTGGCTTGAAGCTCAACATTCAGAAAACTAAGATCATGGCATCTGGTCCCATCACTTCATGGGAAATAGATGGAAAAACAATGGAAACAGTGTCAGACTTTATTTTTTTGGGCTCCAAAATCACTGCAGATGCTGATTGCAGCCATGAAATTAAAAGACGCTTACTCCTTGGAAGGAAAGTTATGACCAACCTTGATAATATATTAAAAAGCAGAGACATTACTTTGCCAACAAAGGTCCGTCTAGTCAAGGCTATGGTTTTTCCCGTGGTCATGTGTGGATGTGAGAGTTGGACTGTGAAGAAAGCTGATTGCTGAAGAATTGATGCTTTTGAACTGTGGTGTTGGAGAAGACTCTCGAGAGTCCCTTGTACCGCAAGGGGATCCAACCAGTGCATTCTGAGGGAGATCGATCCTGGGTGTTCATTGGAAGGACTGATGCTAAAGCTGAAACTGCAATACTTTGGCCACCTCATGCGACGAGTTGACTCACTGGAAAAGACTCAGATGCTGGGAAAGGTTGGGGGCGGGAGGAGAAGGGGACAACCGAGAATAAGATGGCTGGATGGCATCACTGACTCTGTGGACATGAGTTTGAGTAAACTCTGGGAGTTGGTGATGGACAGGGAGGCCTGGCGTGTTGTGATTCATGGGGTCGTGGAGAGTCGGACACGACTGAGCGACTGAACTGAACTGAACTTAATAGAAATCTGGAAAAAATGGACAGTTTGAGAAAAACCTGAATTTAATTTTCAGGTATGTAGTTTGTGAGGAATGACATTTCCTTTCTGTTGTCCTAATGACCCCAAGAGTTTGTTTATTCCGAGCCAAGGGTGGCCGCTTAGAGTGGATATTGCTGTCCGTCTCTATCGAGAAGGATCCTGAGGTCACATCAATTTCAGCAGGAAAAAAGGCCTTGATTGATTAGTTACATCAGGAGGGAAGGGTATAGGCCAGTTGTGGTGGTTCTGCTATCCAGGTTCTAGGTCATAGGTTGGCAAACTTTTTCTATCCGGTCTTCCTTAGTGCTCTTAATGCAGGGGGCCCAGGTTCAATCCCTGATCAGGGAACTAGATCCCACATGCCAGAACTAAGAGTTTACATGCTGCAACTGAAATATTTTGCATGTTACAACTAAGACCCAGTGCAGCTGAATGAATAAATAGTTTTTAAACAGGCCAGTTGCTAAATATTTTAGACTTTGCAGGGTATACAGTCACTTACTCAATGCTGCCATTGTAGTTGCAGAAATAGACACTATGAAAATGAAAACAAATGAGAGTAGCTGCATACCAATAAAACTTTATTTACAAAAACAGACAGCAGACCAAATTTAGCCCATGGTCAATAGTTTGCTGATCCCTGTTCTGTAGACTATTAGCTAAGACTGGCCTGAGTCAGAGTTAATAGCTCTCGGTGAATGCTTTCATATATTCTCCAGACATTCATCTTTGTGTAGACACGTCACACCAGATAGAATCTATCTTACTTTCACCAAGATTGTTTGACACCAGATTATCCCAAGGGTAAATGCTACAAAAGGAAGGAAATTGTGACAAAGTTGATGCTTCGGAGGGAAGTATTTAGGCAGCATGACTTGAAACGCATGTGTACGACCCTGGCTACATTGGAAGCACGTTTCTGGGGGAATTGTCAGAGCATAAAATTAAGTCTAGTTGAGAAGAAATCCAAGTCCCAAGGTAGGACTAAACTGAGACAGCAGAATGAAGAAAATTAACCGTGGGATAACTTATGAGCTTCAGAAGCACAGTATTTTTCTTAGGAATCAGTGCCTCCTGAGAATATTTCATGCGGTTTATTCAATCTTTATTGCTTGAGTAGATTAGAAACTCATTGTGGACAATCTGGATGAAATGACTCCAATTATAACAATATCTCCTCTTATTATGCTTCCCAAGTCCTGCCAAGTCACACCTGCACAGGCCTGACTCTGAACACAGTGCCATCATTGTGAGCCTACTTTTTAGAGAGGAAAGTTTAATCCATTTCTAGTCAAAAGAAAATTGTCATTTGCTGCCAAGACAGTCATACATTTTGGCCTTAAGTTTAAGCTAGTTGATAAGTTTCTATGTTACAGGGTTTGAGCAATGTCAGCTCACCCACTGAAAATCTTCCTTCTCTAAAATGCTGGAGATTTCCAAAATTATAATCAGTCTTTAAAGCACTGTCTCTAAAACATATAAAACATAGGCACAGAGTAAGAAGGAAAGTAAGAAACGGTGCTTTTGGAAAAAGTTTTCTGGTTTAGCAAAGAAAGAATGGGAATAATAACATGGCTATGAATTAGGCTTGTCAGTGACAAGAAAGATGCCAAAATTCTTGAAATGGGGAAGACTTCCAATTTCATGATGAACCCGATATGCAAGGTCTTCAGTTTTACTATTCTCATGGTCTCATCTTTCCAAATTTCAATAATTCACAGTTGTGAAATAGAAATCACTTCTAATTGGAAGTGAAGGATATGCTTGGAACTAATACAGAGAACCATAAACAGTACAGGTGGCAGAGAGAACTGGACACCATGGAAATTAGGCAGAGCTCATTTTTTTATATTATGACTCAGATGTGCACTAAGGGTAATATTCTTTATTTGTCTACAGTTGGGGATGGTGGGGGAAAGCTTCCAGAACCCTTATTTCTGCTACTTGAAGAAAAAACAACAAAACTTGTCTTTAAAGGTCTTCAGTCAGTTTACTAGTCAAATTTCTTATCAGGGCTGCTGGTGTTTCTTTACTCCAAAAAAGTCTCCCTGTGTCTTTTTTCCATTGCAGCTTGACAGCAGATTCATAGAGGATCCTCACAGTTGTAAGAAGAGAGCTATTTGGTCCCAATGCTCAGCTTCTCTGCCAAATACTGCTGCCACCCACTTTCCCCTGGGTCTCTGGGTTTGCTGTCTGTCTCTATCTTGTGCCCAATAGAAGTGACTATTGTTAGTTGAGGTCTCTACTATTTGTATGATTCAGTTCAGTTCAGTTCAGTCACTAAGTTGTGTCCAACTCTTTGCGACCCCATGGACTAAAGCACACCATGTCCATCACCAACTCCCAGAGCTTGCTCAAACTCATATTGATCAAGTTGGTGATGCCATCCAACCATCTTATCCTCTGTCGTTCCCTTCTCTTCCTGCCTTCAATCTTTCCCAGCATCAGGGTCTTTTCCAATGAGTCAGTTCTTCTCATCAGGTGGCCAGAGTATTGGAGCTTCAGCTTCAACATCAGTCCTTCCAATGAATACTCAGGACTGATTTTCTTTAGGATGGACTGGTTGGATCTCCTTGCAGTCCAAGGGACTCTCAAGAGTCTTTTCCAACACCACAGTTCAAAATCATCAATTCTTTGGTGCTCAGCTTTAAGGTTCAACTCTTACATCCATACATGACAATTGGGAAAAACCATAGCTTTTACTAGATGGACCTTTTTGGCAAAGTAATGTCTCTCCTTTTTAATAGGCTGTCTAGGTTGTCATAACTTTCCTTCCAAGGAGCAAGCGTCTTTTAATTTCATGGCTGCAGTCACCATCTGCAGTAATTTTGGAGCCCAAAAAGTCTGTCACTGTTTCCCTTGTTTCCCCATCTATTTTCCATGAAGTGATGGAACCAGATGCCATGATCTTAGTTTTTTGATTGTTGAGCTTTAAGCCAGCTTTTCCACTCTCCTCTTTCACTTTTATCAAGAGGCTCTTCAGTTCTTCTTTGCTTTCTGCCATAAGGGTGGTGTCAACTGCATATCTGAGGTTATTGGTTTTTCTGCCGGCAATCTTGATTCCAGCCTGTGCTTCTTCCAGCCCAGCATTTCGTATGATGTAGTCTGCATATAAGTTAAATAATCAGAGTGACAGTATATAAACTCGACATACTCCTTTTCCTATTTGGAACCAGTCTGTTATTTCATGTCCAGTTCTAACTGTTGCCTCTTGACCTGCATACAGATATCTCAGGAGGCAGGTAAGGTGGTCTGATATTCCTATCTCTTTAAGAATTTTCCATAGTTTGTGGTGATCCCTACAGTCAAAGGCTTTGGCATAGTCAATAAAGCAGAAGTAGATGTTTTTCTGTAACTCTCTTGCTTTTTTGATGATCCAACAGATGTCAGCAATTTGATCTCTGGTTCCTCTGCCTTTTCTAAATCCAGATTGAACATCTGGAAGCTCTCGGTTCACGAACTGTTGAAGCCTGGCTTGGAGAATTTTGAGCATGACTTTACTAGCATGTGAGATGAGTGCAATTGTGCGGTAGTTTGAGCATTCTTTGGCATTGCCTTTTTTTAGGATTGGAATGAAAACTGACCTTTTCCAGTCCTGTGGCCACTGCTGAGTTTTCCAAATTTGATGGCATATTAAGTGAAGCACTTTTACAGCATCATTTTTAGAATTTGAAATAGCTCAGCTGGAATTCCATCACTGCCACTAGCTTTGTTCCCAGTGATGCTTCATAAGTCCCACTTGACTTCACACTCCAGGATGTCTGACTCTAGGTGAGTGATCACAACATTGTGGTTATCTTGGTTATGAAGATCTTTTTTGAATAGTTCTTCTGTGTATTCTTGCCACCTCTTCTTAATATCTTCTGCTTCTGTTAGGTCCATACCATTTCTGTCCTTTATTGTGTCCATCTTTGCATGAAATGTTCCCTTGGTATCTGTAATTTTCTTGAAGAAGTCTCTTGTCTTTCCAGTTCTGTTGTTTTCCTCTATTTCTTTGCATTGGTCACTGAGGACGGCTTTGTTATTTCTCCTTGCTATTCTTTGGAACTCTGCATTCAGATGGATAGGATGTGTCTTTCCGTTTCTCCTTTGCCTTTAGCTTCTCTTCTTTTGTCAGCTATTTGTAAGGCCTCCTCAGACAACTATTTTGCCTTTTTGCATTTCTTTTTCTTGGAGATGGTCTTGACCACTGCCTCCTGTACAATGTCATGGACGTCTATCCATAGTTCTTCAGGCACTCTATCAGATATAATCCCTTGAATCTTTTGTGCCTTCCACTGTATAATCATAAGGGATTTGATTTAGGTCATACCTGAATGGTCTAGTGGTTTTACCTATTTTCTTCAATTTAAATCTGAATTTGGCAATAAGGAGAAGGAATTGGCAACCCACTCCACTGTTCTTGCCTGGAGAATCCCAGGGACGGGGGAGCCTGGTGGGCTTCCGTCTGTGGGGTCACACAGAGTTGGACATGACTGAAGCGACTTAGCAGCGGCAGCAGCAGCAGTTCATGATCTGAGCCACAGTCAGCTCCCAGTCTTATTTTTCCTGACTGTATAGAGCTTCTCCATCTTTGGCTGCAAAGAATATAATCAATCTGATTTCAGTATTGACCATCTGGTGATGTCCATGTGTAGAGTCTTCTCTTGTGTTGTTGGAAGAGGATGTTTGCTATGACCAGTGCGTTCTCTTGACAAAACTCTGTAGCTTCATTTTGTACTCCAAGGCCAAATTTGCCTGTTACTCCAGGTTTTTCTTGACTCCCTACTTTTGCATTCCAGTCCCCTATGATGAAAAGGACATTTTTTTTGGGTGTTAGTTCCAGAAGATCTTGTAGGTCTGCATATAAACATTCAGCTTCAGCTTCTTCGGCATTCCTGGTTGGGGCCTAGACTTGGATTACTTCTCTGCTCCACCCAACAGTGATATGAGCCCATCTTGGTTCTGGTTAGGATCTGTTCTGTTCTGTTCAGTCGCTCAGTCGTGTCCGACTCTTTGCGACCCCGTGGACTGTAGCCTACCAGGCTTCTCCATCCATGGGATTCTCCAGGCAAGAATACTGGAGTGGGTTACAATTTCCTTCTCCAGGGGATCTTCCCAACCCAGGGATGGAACCCGGGTCTCCCACATTGGAGGCAGACGCGTTAACCTCTGAGCCACCATTCTGAATCCTCTCTCCAACCCTTGCCTGGGGCTACTGATGATGTTCAGTTGCTAAATCGTGTCCGACTCCTTCTGACCCCATGGACTACAGCACAGGGGCACTGACTGGCAGCCACAGTCCTGGGAGGCATGGCATGTTGGCATAAGTTTCCTTGGAAGAGGCCACTATTAGTCCTAGTATAGAGCCTATAACCCTATCAGGGAGAATGCAGACTCCAGAACTGGGCAGTCGCAGTCAGATTACAGGGAGGGAGCACAGCTCCACTGTCAGCAGAAAATTGGATTAAAGATTTTCTGAGCAGGGCCCTACCCACCAAAGTAAGACTCAGTTTTCCCCACAGCCAGTCCCGCCCATCAAGAAGTTTGCACAAGCTTCTTAGTCTCACCCAGCAGAAGACAGACAGAAGAAATAAGAACTTTAGTCCCATGGAGCTTCTGACATGTGATCAGAAGCTATAAGGACTTAGGGCGCAAAGTAGGTAGACCTGTATAGTTGACTCCCATGTTCAGATTCAGTTTCTCTGGGCCCCTGGGACCAGATAACCTTCATTTGAGGAGAACTTGGAGTAGCGTGGAAGGTGCAGGCAGGCAAATAGGATTGGAGACGTAGCTGCCCAAGTGCTATTTTATTAAATTGCCTTAGAGGTTGCCTACAGCCACCAGAAACTTTGATTCACCAGAACATTTATTAAAATGGTCTTTTAACAAATATGTATATATTTATTTGGCTGTGCCAGGTCTTAGCTGTGGCACCTAGAATCTTTAGTTTCAAGATGCAAGCTCTTAGTATTATAGCATGTGGGAAACACTTCCCTGACCGGGGATCAAACCCAGGCCCCTGCATTGGGAGCATGGAGTCCTAGCCACTGGACCACCAGGGCAGTCCCTCACCAGAGTATTTGATTGAAGTATCAATATAAGAGCTGGAAGGGATCCATTCATTTACATGTGTGTTTTAGTTGCTCAGTCATGTCTGAGTCTTTGTGATCCTATGGACTGTAGCCCACCAGGCTCTTCTATCCATGGGATTCTCCAGGCAAGAATATTGGAGTGGGTTGCCATTCCCTTCTCCAGGGGATCTTCCTGACCCAGGGATCAAACCCTGGTCTCCGGCATTGCAGGCAGATTCTTTACCACCTGAGCCTTTCTAATTAATAAGTATTTATTGATTCTCTATTATTTGCCTGAGTTGGGTGCTGAGGATATATCAGTGGCAAAAAGAGAGAAGTTAAGGAAGAATTGTTTTCCTGAAAGAGGGGTGACACAAATGCACAGATACTCATGGAGCTGTGATAGGGGTGTGTGTGTGTGTTGAAGTACATTGGAGGGGCCCCCAGTTAATCCAGTGGATGAACAGAAAGATTAAATTGTTTGCCATCACCTAAAACATTGTCTGCCACCTTCTCCAGCGAGAGCATTGTTCTCTCGGTGATACCAGGGACTTGGTTAGGCAGAGTCTGGCAAACCTCTAGATGGGACCAGTGACCCAACCTTCTGTTTATCTTCATCCAGGTGGGGCTGCACAAAATTTCATCTCTCAAGGCTTCCAGGTGACCTGAGCAAAGGCATGCAATTTCCATGCATGACTGGCACATGAACTCAGATTGTTTCTACGTTTGCAAGGCTGCCTTTTCGCTTGTCCTGTAAAAGATGGTGGGGTTTCAGGGGAACAGAGAGCAACACGCATGACGTGTCCTGGCCTCCAACTAACCTCTCCCCATGTTGCTGACAACTTGTAGGACCATATGACTGGTCTTACACACACCACCTCCCCCCACCGTTTGTAAGTTTCCCTGATACCATCACGCCTGCCCTGTGCTTTCCTCTGTCATGCCATGCTTCCATCTGCATCTGCCATAACATTCAACACATAGGCAAATGTTCAGGATAAACCTCTGAACAGGTGTGTAAGCAAGCCAGCAGAAATCCAGAATTAGACAAGCCCTGCACAGTGTTAAACACAGATGGGAAAGTCGAGCATTGTGGCACTCCTGCCATCTGGTCACCTCTGTCAGGAAATTAAATAACCCACAAGTGTGTGCGAAGTGTTCTGGCCAGCTTAGGTGAGAAGAAAAAGTAAAAGATGTAACACATATCCTCTTGGCGTGCAAAAGCCATTTAGTGGAACAGCCATGTCGTGCTGGGAATAGAAGACCCAAGATTAAGTTTCAGTTCTGCCACTCTTTGAGTCACTTAACCTTTTTACATCCTTAAAAATTGGCTAAAACTAAGAATAGTTTAGAGTTGTTGTGCTAACTGAATAAAAAACAAACTAACACAGGAGCAGAACACAGAGCCTGGAACAGAACTAGTGCTGTTTACCAAATGTTTACCAAATTCAGAGCGCTAACCCATGGGCATTAGTAGTAAAGAACCACACACAGCAAGCACGCAAGACAGCGTATTACCAAGTGCTAAATTGTGTGGAACATAATGAAGGAAGTCATGGAGGCTTATTCACAAGTGGGCTTGATGAAAAATTAGCTGTCACACAGGGGTAATGAATTTCACATGGATTCAGTCAGGCTGCTGCCATTTGGATGCTGAATCCATAATTTTAGTTTTACATTGGATAAATAGTATGTACATTTTTCCTGATTTTAAAAGCAAAGTGGACACATTGTAGAACATATGAGTAATACAGAAATGCTTAAAGTCAAATCAACTATGAAACTCATTTCTAGAGATAACCATTATTAATATTTAAAAAACATATACATATTTTGTATGTCTCCTGCTTTTTTATATATTTAAGAAACAAAAAAAAATCTTTATTATTCTGACATTTTTAACAGAGGAAAAGTCTCAGAAAAAGTCAATAAGCATCTGTTGATGGATGTGGTCCAGGGTCTACCCAGAGACAGTGTAAATCATTACCCATAAGCCTCCGTGTGATTGACTGTCTCTTGCTTTTTATATCCTGCATGTTTTTAACTTACACATTGTATGGTGAGAAATTTCTCATTTCTTTTAAAATTCTTGAAAAACTGGATTTTTATTAGATGTGAAATATAGTATTTCATTTAAGAAAGTGTTAGTTGGTCAGTTGTGTCCGACTCTTTGTTACCCCATGAACTATAGCTAGCTAGGCTCCTCTGTCCATAGGATTCTCCAGGCAAAAAGACTAGAATGGGTTGCCATGCCCTTCTCTAGGGGACCTTCCTGACCCAGGGATCAAACACAGGTCTCCCACATTGCTGGCAGATTCTTTACCATCTGAGCCACCAGGGAAGCCTTGTGCTATAGTATATTAATTAATCTCTTTTTCTGTTAGAAATGTTTCTTTTCTTGTCTCTCTTTTATTTGCAGCTAACATCTCTGGGATTCTGTCTTTTCTAGTATTTGAATAGGGTCCTAGAGGTGGAATTGAATTATCAGGCAAAGTGTATGAATATCTTAAGGGGTTCTTAATATGATTTTCCAAATTGCTTTCTGGAAGAATTGTACCAGTACATGTCTATTAGACAAAGTTTATGAGCTAGCCGTACCCCCACATGGAAGTATAATTATTATTTTTAAATTGGTGATTTGGTAAATGAAAAGTAGTATTTAAAAATGTGTGTTTCCTTGGTTTAGAATGAGATTGAATATTTTTTTCTTAATTTTCTTTAGCCCGTTAAATATTAAGGTGGTGCTGCTTTATTTTTGTTTGTGGCATATATTTACATAATAAGCCATTTAATTTTTTAAAAGGATACATTGCTGTATATTTTTTAATTGGTCAATAAATCATAAAATGTTGTATTTTGAAACTAAAGACAAGATTATACTACCTTCATTTTCTCAAGCCAAATGTAGAATTTAATTTTATAACATAGGATTTGGTCTACTTTATTTTATCATTATTTTCATTACATTTTGGATATAATATATAAAGTTATAGTAATACATATATTTATATAAATATAATATATGCATTTACACTGTATATACAAACAAATATATACATTATTGACAATGTTCATTTCCAAACAAGCTTTATAACCATTAATTATTTAAACTTATTTTAAAACAGTAACACGAGCAGTTTATTTTATGCCTTTTCATTTTCTTTACTCATGAATAATAGCTAGGGAAAAATTTGGAAAACTCAGCAGTGGCCACAGGACTGGAAAAGGTCAGTCTTCATTCCAATCCCAAAGAAAGGCAATGCCAAAGAATGCTCAAACTACCGCACAATTGCACTCATCTCACATGCTAGTAAAGTCATGCTCAAAATTCTCCAAGCCAGGCTTCAGCAATATGTGAACCGTGAACCCCCTGATGTTCAAGCAGGTTTTAGAAAAGGCAGAGGAACCAGAGATCAAATCGCCAACATCCGCTGGATCATGGAGAAAGCAAAAGAGTTCCAGAAAAACATCTATTTCTGCTTCATTGACTATGCCAAAGCCTTTGACTGTGTGGATCATAATAAACTGTGGAACATTCTGAAAGAGATGGGAATTCCAGACCACCTGACTTGCCTCTTGAGGAACCTATATGCAGGTCAGGAGCAACAGTTAGAACTGGACATGGAACAACAGACTGGTTCCAAATAGGAAAAGGAGTACATCAAGGTTGTATGTTGTCACCTTGTTTATTTAACTTATATGTAGAGTACATCATGGGGAACGCTGGGCTGGAAGAAGCACAAGCTGGAATCAAGATTGCCGGGAGAAATATCAATAACCTCAGCTATGCAGATGACACCACCCTTATGGCAGAAAGTGAAGAGGAACTCAAAAGCCTCTTGATGAAAGTGAAAGAGGAGAGTGAAAAGGTTGGCTTGAAGCTCAACATTCAGAAAACTAAGATCATGGCATCTGGTCCCATCACTTCATGGGAAATAGATGGAAAAACAGTGGAAACAGAGTCAGACTTTATTTTTTTGGGCTTCAAAATCACTGCGGATGCTGATTGAAGCCATGAAATTAAAAGACACTTACTCCTTGGAAGGAAAGTTATGACCAACCTAGATAGCATATTAAAAAGCAGAGGCATTACTTTGCCAACAAAGGTCCGTCTAGTCAAGGCTATGGTTTTTCCCGTGGTCATGTATGGATGTGAGAGTTGGACTGTGAAGAAAGCTGAGTGCTGAAGAATTGATGCTTTTGAACCATGGTGCTGGAGAAGACTCTTGAGAGTCCCTTGTACTGCAAGGAGATCCAACCTGTCCATTCTAAAGGAGATCAATCCTGGGTGTTCATTGGAAGGACTGATGCTAAAGCTGAAGCTGCAATACTTTGGCCACCTCATGCGATGAGTGACTCGCTGGAAAATACTCTGATGCTGGGAAGGATTGGGGGTGGGAGGAGAAGGGGACGATAGAGAATGAGATGGCTGGATGGCATCACTGACTCAATGGACATGAGTTTGAGTGAACTGTGGGAGTTGGTGATGGACAGGGAGGCCTGGCGTGCTGTGATGCATGGGGTCGCAAAGAGTTGGACACGACTGAGTGACTGAACTGAACCGAGGGGAAAATTTCTTAGACTAAAACATTTTCTTGCTAGAATCATGTTGACATTGCTCTTCATGTTGAAATCTGGTATTTATTTCATAAAAGTCTGAGGCCAGTTTGGTTTTTATTTCTTTTCAGATAATCTTTCCTCTAAAAAAATCTGGATACTTGACATATTTTTCCCATTAACCAATAATCATGAAATATCTGCATGTGGGTCTCTTTTTCTCATTAAGTTTTCTTAATATGTGATGATCCCTTTGCATCTAAGTACTATGTATTTTTTTCTCATACGTCTTTGTATTTTTTTTCTCAGATGTTATTTATTATTGGCTTATGGATTCTAGAGAGCCTTCTGATATATCTAATTATCACTTTTAATAGCAAGTTTCTGGAAGCTTCTACTCCAGGATTGCACACTCTTAGTTCTAGCTTCCTCATGTGGATGGGAAGCTCCACATCAAAGCTTTAAAGCATGTGTTTCTTGACAGTACAGGGGCAGAAACCTGGCCAGGGCAGGCTATGGAGGCAGGATTCAGTGGACAACTCAAACTCGGAGTCCTTCATGAACGATTGTCTAGCCATCCTCACTCAGGAGGTAATGAGCAGACAGTGGTGGCAGGGACATTCTGGGCTCTGTTGGGAATGGGCAGGCCATGATCACAGGGGAAATTGAAGCTAGTTTCCTTGATAGGAGCAGATCAAGGAGCAGAGGGAGATGGGAAGTATCTGGCTCCAGGGAATCAATGGAGACCAAAAATGAGATCCAAGAAAAAGTTTTCACAGTAAGTTGATAAAAGGAAGTGATCACGATAAAGAAACAGACCTGTGAGATGCTGAATTGCAGGTGCTCCTGACCAACAGGACCTTAAGTAATGACGGGGATGCTCTAGAGCTGAGCCGTTCGGTATGGCAGCCACTAGCCACTGGGACTATTGAGTACTAAGGAATTTGCCTTTAAATTTTATTTAATTTTAGTAACTTTAAATATCACATGTAATAGTGGCTACAGTGTTGCTAAATTCAGCTTTAGAGTGGCTTCCTCTGACCAGGAAGAGAGCTATGGAGGTTGCCAGGGTCAGCTGTAACACATCAACTTCCTAGACAGTGAAAATTCCTCCCGTTGTGGCAATAGATTGATTGTCAGGCTTGTTATTTGATATTCAGAAGCTTTATTATTTTCTGTGTATTCATAGATATTTTGGTGGAAACTTGGGAATTATTGCGTGGAGGAATATTGAATACTATTTTAGAGCATGAGTTTACCTGTTCCCCTCCGTTCCTTCCTTTCAGTTCTTCCTTCCTTCCCTCCTTTTTCCTTCCTATAATTTTACAAACAATGGTAAGAATTCTTTGGCCAGGTTTATAATCACCTTTTGTTTTACTTTGTGCCCTTTGGGAATAAACTTTTTATTAGCTATAGGAAAATAAGTAAGTTTTTTTTTCAATGGCAGGTTGGGAGAATGGCACATAAGAAATTCTTTCAAATTCTCAGTTCAGAGCTTTTCTTCTTAGCTCTGATAATTTTTACTGTTGTTATCTTGGATAACCTTTACAGTGTTATCTTCCTTAAGGATACCTTGAAATAAAATTTGAATTTCTGTTTTCCATGACAGGAATGAGTTTTTAGGGAAGTCACTTTATTGCAAATTAATCCACTAATTGATTAGTTAAGTAATCAATAAGCATGGTAAGCTTCTGTTTTATGCTGGTTTCTGTGCTAGTTACTCTGGAAGAGAAAAAGGGGATAAAGTGACAAATGCACAATCTGAAGATATTTAAATTTTCTTTTCAGTTAAACTAAAGGGCCAAGAAACATAAAAATTAAATAATACTTGGTTATGTATGAAGTTTATTGACTTTATGAAAAAAGATTGTGGTTAAATGAAATATGGACAGCCCCAGAAAATCTAGGCCATATGGTTTTTATGTGGTTTGAAACAGTTGATGTGAGAGAAGTTGATGTTCTAGCCGAGGAAATAAGATACACACACAAATTTAACCTGCCCAGGGAGCAGTGCTCAGCTCTAGCAGATTGATTTTTTTTAAATTAAAAATGGATAGTTTCATGTCATTTTGAGATCTGCTTTATACAAACAAACAACTTCTTTAGTACTCTTTCACCTTCTCTGTAATTTTTTCTCTCAGCTTCAACGTTTCTTTTACGAAATAGAAATCTGGGTTCATCAGAATGAGTAATACACTGGACTCTTACATTACACTCACAGGTATTGTATTAATATCTACCACATGCCAGGCAGTGGGCTAGGTGCTGATTAGGGGACGAGATGCCCTTCACCTGGACAGTACTGCAAAAACTGAGGGTGGATTTATACTTGACACAGCTGTGTCTGCTACACAAAGAGAAGAAAGGACAGGGAATTGTCACAGTGAGGCTAATGATACTCTGAAGTGCAGCTGGAAAGTCTGTGTGTCGATTTTTTAAGTCCTTGAAAGACCTTTATTTGATTTTTTTTCTGCTTGTGCCTTGGTTAGCCTTAGCATCAGACGGAAGGAATTTTATGTTTCAAGATAGAAGTGAATGAAAGGAAAGGGAACCCTTAAAGGTCAAAGACTCCAATCCTCTGTTCACAACCACTGTGCCCTGTCAATTACAGAACAGTCGAAAAGCTTTGCTTTGACTGTAGCTTTCTCTGTGCTGATGGGCACTGGTGCCTCTGAAGCTCTTGGAAATAGTTTGGATACAATAAGATCTTTTTCTTTTTTTCCTGTAAAAGGGAAACAGTCTTGCTAAATAACATTTTTTTTTTGGGACAATATTGATTTATCAACAGATCCATGTGTCTTTTCTTCAGCATCCCCCAGGGAAAGTCCAGGTTATTTTTAAGAAGACAGCAGAGAAAGAGGGAGAAGAAGACTGCAAATCAAGAGGCTTCTGAAAGAAAGGAGCTGCAAGGAAGACTGCGCACAGCCTCAGCATCTTCTAGTTGTGGTGAGTTGGGATTCCCTGTGTGTCTTCATTCTTCTAGATATAACATGGGGAAGAATGTCAACAACGGACCTCTTTCTACAGAAAGATGAGGAGTGCCGTTCAAAGTAGATGAAGGTTATCAGTTTAGGGTTAAAACAAATGGCGGGGCTGGTGGTTGCTGGGGTGGCAAGTAGTAGGTGATGACCTCTCACGCATCAAAGACTGAAAAATAGATGGAGTTCATTGCAAGGGATCTGGAATGCAAGTTGAGACTTCAGTTCAGTCGCTCAGTCGTGTCCAGCTCTTTGCGACCCCATGGACTGCAGCATGCCAGGCTTCCCTGTCCATCAACAACTCCCGGAGCCTACTCAAAGTCATGTCCATTGCATCGGTGATGCCATCCAACCATCTCATCCTCTGTTGTCCCCTTCTCCTCCTGCCTTCAGTCTTAAAGACTGAAGTTGAGACTTGGCCCGAGGAATAATTCTGTGAGGCTGGTCTCTGTCCCAGGAACTTGTTCTGTCTGTGTTGCAGTAGGTGATGGGATAGAGTTTCTGAACATGTCACTGTATTTTCCTGTTACACTTGCTCCTGGCTTCAACTGGCCTCACTCAGGGTCCTCTGTCTCCCAAAGCAGTGTTGGGAGGTTCTTTCTTCTAGAGTAGTCATTGATTGAATCAGTCGGTATCCAGAGGCTGACCAGTGACTCTTGGGAGGCTTTCAGATGGAGGAATCTTCACAGAGATGGTAACTGTCAGCTGAGACAAGCGGTCTTGATCTCACAGACGTTTGAACCAGGAAATCCACAGGAACATTGTTAGTAGAGATGGTTGTCAGAACTGAAATGGCTGGTAGTCACGCTGATGTGGTCTTCCCTTGAGATGGTTGTTTGGAACTGAAAGAACTTAATCTAGATTAAATATTATAGAGATATAGTAAAAATTGGTTTGATTTCTATCCTCTAGATCCTGCATTGGTCAATAAAATTGTTTGCTCACTTTGTTTTCTTTTATGGAGCTTTCCTTAGAAACTGAATATTTTTTGATCAGGACTTTATGCTCTTAAAAGTGATTGAGCAGCTTTTGTTTTATATGTGGCATATACCTGTCAATACTTATAAACTTAAAACTAATTGAAAAATATTTTATTAATGTATTTAAAAATAATAAATATTCTCTTGCTAATATAAATAACATTTACTTTATGTAAAAAAATTATGCTTTCCAGAAAGAAAAGCAGTGAGTAGAGCCCCATCATTTTATTTTTGCAAATCTTTTGGATGTCGGGCTTAATAGAAGACAAGTGAATTGTCAAATATATATTCAATCTGTTGCCATATGTTCTTTTGATTGAAGTATAAGAAGAAAATCCAGCTGTCCACAACCTGGAGGTGGAAAAAAGGAGAATTTTAATAGTCTTTCTAGATACTGTTCTAGGCTGTTCTGCTTTGATACTATTTTAAAATTTGACAAGTGATAATTTCTTAAAGATTAATTGCAAAATAGACTCTAACATCATATCAATGGACATTTAATAATCTATTGTATTAAAATCCATTACATTACCTTTTGAATAGACCTTTTACCCATACTTGATTTTGTAGCATTAGGTCTTGTTCATTTGTTGAAAATATTGGCTTACTGAGTTATTTGGATCTTTAAAAGGTCTATTTCATTTTAAAACATGAAAAAGCAACATTCATGAATATCAACACTGGTCTCATCAGAAAAGTCCTTAAGATCAAGATCATTGTCGTGGACATATTTTCCATAATTCCCATTTTTTTGCTGGAAGGCTGTAATGTTATCATTAGAAACAAATCCAGTCCATTTTCCTCAAATCAACTGGCTTACTTCATTTTTGAGAAAAGATTTTGTCAAATACTCAAGTCTAAAGAACCACTGTTTGTCTGTCAGTCATTCTTTCCAGTGCATATGATGTTTCAGAAAGAAGCAGCTAGTTTCAGTTGCGACTTAATTGTAAGAGCGCTTTTTCTCAAGACAGTCATTGCATTAGATATGCAACAGAAAAGCCTTGAGTGCTTCCCATTTCAGCACATAGAGTATTAAAAAGTATACCCAAGAGCTGACATTTAGTAGGATTAAGAGTATTGCTTCATCAAGGACATTCTTAAGTGGAATAGGCTTGTTTTTGCAGATGTATATTGGTGAAGAATAGAGTGACACTGGTACAGTCTGACGCCACTCACTGCCTTGGTTTATTGTAAGGCACCAGCTGAGTTATCCGCTGTTGCTTTTATACCCTCAGTGCAAACGGCAACACAATGAAATCGGCAGAGAAGGCCTTAGTTTTATTATGAAAATAGCTTTGACTCTGTGGATCCCCTGAAAGTGTTTCACAAAGTCTCTGAAAATCACCTGGGGACCCTAGGACTCTGTGGGCCACACTTTGAGGACTGCTGTACCTACCCTAGGTTTTAGTACGTTAACCCTTAAGCTTTTGTGTTCCATCACACTATCAATTACTTGAGATAGGATGACAAGAATGAAGGGATTAAAAGACATACAGTGTGCTTTTTCTTCCCCAAAAGCACATTATTGACAAGTTAAGGGAGATGCTAAGAGGTTAAATAGATTTTCTTGAGTATTTTCTGTTCCAAGGTTCTCTAAATTCTACTGTATAACTTTAAGTAAATATCATGTCAGCTGTTTCAAGGTATATGGCACCATAAACTTAGGAGAAAGATTGTCTCTCAGTGAGAGAAACAGAATCAGCCTCACACAAACATGTGCATTTCAGGGGGAATTAGAAGAAAAAAGCCGTAGAATAACAGAATACGTGATCTATGTGTTACAGATGAATAACTAGAAAAAGTAAGTGATTAGGATAGGTGGGTAAATAATCACAGTACAGAGAAGGAAAATGTTCTTTAAATTCTAGGAGGTCTTAAAGTCTAAGACTGGACTATAAAAATCTGGATGGACAGTTAAGATTTGGAGAGGAAGGAAGATTAACTTAAGCTCATTCAATAGTGCATACTTGTTAAGTTCACAATATTGGCAAAAAAGAGAGAAGTCTTTAAAATAACACATGATGGAAAAATGCCTTCACAATATTGTATTATAAAGAAAAGAGTCAAATGTTAACATTCTCTATAAAAGAATGACATTTTAATGTATGTGATTGAATCTATACCATAGAAATAGTCATTTTGGGGATTTGTTTTTTTAAAATAAAAGATCCTTGAAGTGACATCCACTGGAATAAAAGAGCCAATTAAATTTATTTTTCAGATCTTCCCCAAACCATGGAGTGTGACATTCATGCAAAGTTATCTCTACCCTCACTCTGAAAATGGAAGGTAGTTTTGGAGAAATCTTATTTAATAATATTTTATGTGAGAATAATGCAACCTACCTATATATTTTGCTCCAAGTAAAGTGTGTCTTCTAATACTTTTTTTCAGTATATTTATATACAATTCTTCTATTTTTTTCCATCCATAAAACTGCCACAATCCATAATGGCTTTCATATCTTAAGTATTTCTCACACCATTAGAAGTGATGGCATACAGTATAGAGAGAATGTTATAGAATTTACTAGTAGACTCTTAAGTGAACAAATATTTGTGTGTATGCTCAGTAATTATTTATACCAAAATATGTTAATAATGTGTAGAATAAGAAGATACACAAAATGTTAACTGGTTTTCTCTGAGAGTGGGCAAGGTGATAGTTTATAGTTACAAAGAACTTTCACTTTTTCACTCTTTCATTTCTATGGTATTTGGTTTTTCTGAATAAGTATATATCCCTTCAAAAATCAGAAAAGATACTTAGAAAATAAAAATAAAAGTAACATTGCATTTTGTTTAGAATAGAAACTTTGGAAAGCTGGAAGTAGAGAGAAGAAAGGAAAACTCATAATCAAGTTGGAAAGATAAGACATATAAAAGTAACTAGAACTTACAGTAGTAGCGTGACCCATTTATTGGTATTCCAGGACTCACTTTGATGTCAGAAGCTATTTCTAATGATAAGATTAGAAACTACCTTTTTCTACATTATAGTCATGGTGCCAGGTACAAATTTTGCTCCCAGATTGTTTTTCTGTCTTTTTGAATGAATCAAGGTGTGAAGTCAGTATGGAAAAGTCAAATGCTTTGAGAGGTTTCAGTGTGTACTATTGGTAAACATTTTGCTTATCTTGGTTTGGAAATACCATGAAACCAGTTTGGGTTGGCAGGGACACCGCTTCCCCTCTCCCCGGTCAATGGACGAGACCATCTCATTTCTGAGACTCTCTTCACCTTACAGAATGATGTCATCTTCTTTCCCACAGTCAGAGTTGCAGGTAGGAACAAAATGTCTTAAAAGGCTTCAGCTGCACGGAAGTAAGAGAAGAGAGTGCCTCAGAGCTTTGGTTGCCAAATGATCCTAACAAAACCTCCAGTAGGAAAGTGGTCTGGCCTTCTCCAAAACTGGGGGCAGGAAGAGGCATAAACAGGAAAGGACATTGAGAGACCCTTGGTCCACGCTGAGAGCCTGTACTCACCAGAGAAGCAGGTTTTCCATTCCTCCGTCAGATTATCGAGGGAAGAGGGACCACTTTCTCAAAACATTTTGTCACTGTTGGGGGTGGCCACATACTCCCACTTCCCCAGGACTGTCCCGTTAGCTCCTGTTTCCTTGGCATAATTTTTTTTTTCTTTTAAAGTTTTATTACTTATTTTTTAAATTAATTTTTTTTTTTGTCTGCATCAGGTCTTATTTGCAGCATGCAGCATCTTCAGTCTTCATTTTGGCATGTGGAATCTTTCATTGCAGCATGTAGAATCTAGTTCCCTGACCAGGAATTGAACCTGAGCCCCCTGCATTGGGAGTGCAGCATCTCAGCCACTGGACCACCAGGGAAGTCTCTCCTTGGCGTAATTATTAACAGTCTCCTTTTTTACTCAAACACATCCTGAAAGATAAGCCATATGGCACCACTGTTATGGCTGAACTATTGGGGAAAATATCTTCGGGGGCGTGGCAGACTGTTGATTGGTTGGCAAAATGGTCCTTTTGTCACCTTCCATTACAGAGACCAGGAGAGTGAAATTCTTTCATGGCCTTCTTGTAGCTAGGATCAGCCATGTTATACTGTTTCATCCAAAGAGAACTTTCTGGGAAAGTTCACAAATCTTTTGGTACTGATTTCTCATTTTTTTTGAATATGGATATGATACCTGGAGTTGCAAGGCTTTTCTGGTGGCTCAGTGGTAAAGAATCCACCTGCCAAAATGCAGGAGATGCAGGTTTGATCTCTGGGTTGGGAAGGTCCCCCAGAGGAGAAAATGGCAACCCATTCCAGTTTTCTTACTTGGGAAATCCCAAGGTCAGGAGGAGCCTGGAGAGTTACAGTCCATGGGGTTGCAAAAGAGTTGGACACAACTCAGTGACTAAACAATAACAACAGCAGCAACCTGGAGTTGCAATGGTCGTCTTGAAACCGAATGACAGGTCAAGGAGAGCTGAGAGACCCAAGCCCTAAACAGCTGTCAGCTAATTCTGAGAACAAATCACAACTCTTGCAGTTATATTTTCTGTTACTTTGACCTAAAGTCATTCCTGCTTTACACAATGGGTTGTTTCTTTTCCTTCTTTTAAATTACTCCACCAGGTGTGTTAAGCCTGGAAATCTACCTCTCTTTTCGACATGCAGTTGGCTGCCCTTTGGTGACACCGAATCAATCCTTCTAGTATCTTCCATTTACAGGCCCTATGTCCAAACACTGACACACACAATGATTGGCAGAGCAAAGACAGGGTGTGCAGAGTGAGAATTAGGGGAACTGGAGGGAAGTAACAAGTTTGTCTTCTTTTATCAGAGGTAGTTCTTATTTTGGAAACACAACATTCATTTTCTGAGAACTCTAAGGACTGTGCATTTGGCAAGGACTGTTCATTTTTCATCTTCTTCACTAATGTCTTAAGGGACGGAAAAGATAAATCTGAATGTCATCAGGATACATATGGAGCTGAGGGCCACGGTAACTAATTAAGTCCTCTCCCAAGACCCACTGGGATGTCTCAGTTCAGAGATGGAGGCCACCCCCACCCCCCCACCCCAATGTCCTTTTTTCCCTAGGAGTCAAAAGACCCCAAATTATCTTGTGTTAATGAGAGGGGTCTAAGAAGGCTAAGGTACTTCTTGCAAACCCTAGATCATGTGGGGTCAGGTCCTGGATCTCTGATAATGACTGCTATAAGGATATAGGGATTTGATTGTACTGCTTCTAAGGAAGCAAAATTCCAATCACAGCAAGCCCTAAAGCAATTTAAGTTTGGCAACTAGCCCCAAATAGAATTCACTTGAACCTTGTCAGAAATAGGAATGTCATTTTCCGGAAGCTTAAAGGAAGAGAAAAGTAATTTGGGAAACAGAGAGTCCTTTGAAAGGTTCTCCTTTGCCTTCCTGAGGTTCCCTGAGTCCAACAACGTGGTAGTGTTTAAAAGAATCTTTTAATTTGATTCTGTGTTTTGCCAAAGGGTTCTCTCCATCTCTTACTAGCTTCTTTTCATAACCCACACTGAGAACCTGATGGGAAGTTATCAGTGCTTCTACCAAGTCTGCTCCTGTTCCCACAACATTTCCTGCCAGAATCAAGCCAGAATGATTCCAGAATCCATTGTATGAGACTAAAGAAGAGTGTCTTTCTGCTCACATCTGACAGCTGGCATCTGGCTGTGATGACTGATCAGCAAAACAGACAGAACTCATACTTTTGTCAACTTCTTGTTTTGTTTTTTAACCTGAGAGCTAGATGGACGTTAAAAGAGATGATTCTAAATTTTTTGGGTGGGGAAAGTGCATTAATTTAGATTAACAATTCATTTCCCTAAAGAAAGGAGGTCAGTCACCAAATGGCCTATATTTTTTTCATGAAATTTTCTCTAAGAAAGGATAAATATACCTAAAAAATTGCAATTCTGGTCACAGAGGATAGAGCCCTCTTAGCCCAGATCTCTTCTTCTTTATGTATGTATGTACGTATGTGTTTATTTTTGGCTGTGCTGGGTTTCCATTACTGTGCACGGCTTTCTGCAGTTGCAGTGACTGGGTGCTACTCTCCACTTACGGTGTGTGGGCTCCTCATTGCAGTGGCTTTTCTTGTTGTGGAGCACGAGTTCTAGGCACTCAGGCTCAGTTGCCCCAAGGCACGTGGGATCTTCCCAGCCCAGGGATAGAACCCACGCCCCCTAAATTGGCAGGCGGATTCTTAACCACTGGACCACCAGGGAAGTCCCCATATCTCTTGACGCACCTTCCGCTAGCTAACATTTCAGGAAAAATTAAGAATCACTGAATTTTAAAATTGGATTCACAGGTCTAAGCAGCACCTTCCTGTGAGACTCTGTTTTCCTGCTTGATTGAAACAGAGTGAAACATTTACAATTTTGGATATTCTCTGTTTCAGCTGGGAGGTGGTACTAGAGTCTGCTAGCCCATGGAGATTAAAAATGGGATTCACTGGGCAGTAGCTAACCAAGAACCAGAATGGACAAGGCCACCCACAAAGGTGAAATCAGGTTCTGTTTCAGCAGCAAGTCCAATAGAGACAAGGAAATAAATTATTCCAGTTTTGCTCCAGGATAAAAGCAAACATTTGTTTCATTGATTTTTGCAGAGCAGAAGGTGGTATTTCACAATTTTGCAGTTTCTACAGCAAGTTTCTAGTATTAGCTACATATCTATAAATCCTCTGTTCTTTGGAAGATAATTATTCTTTATATGGCAGACGGCATGCTATTAGATTATCATTGTGACAGAAACAAATAATGACACTATTTCTCAATAAAAAGGACCCATTTGATACATTTTCCAAGATGACTATATTCTTGCTTTCTAAGGAAATAAAGATTCTTTGTCAATTTGTTTCTATTAAATTGAATTTGCTTGTGAGTAGGTAGGCATCTTTCTCAAATTGTAGAGATAGGGACAAGCAATATACATTGAAACAGAAATTAAATTTTCTTAGAGAATTTGTTTTACTTGTATCTATGCATTCTATCAGCTTATTTCCCAAAGTATTTGCCTTTATTTTTCTATCCTGCCCTTTGAGTTTCTAATGGAAATTAGGAGTAGGTAGAAGACTAACGTTGAGTTATGATTAATGATAGTAAAAATTAAGATTTACTGGCAGATGGTAGAGGAGGGGATCAAAAGATTCAGAGAAGTGGGAATATGATAATGGGTAAACCATTAAGGTCAGAAAATCCAATACCTGACAGTATTCTGTGGGAGAGTCCAGAAGACACTCAGTTTTCTCAAGTAACAATGAATCACTGAGATGCTCAGCAATTCTGTAGACCAGGCAGACAGTAGGAGATGCTGTCATAGAACTGGACTCCTGACAGAAGTGGGAGTGATAAAAATCTGAAGTATTAGAGTCCAAGTGGCAGTATAACCATCAGAAGAAAGGAAAAAAAACTATCACAATGAATAGCAAAATCTGAGTTGCAACCAAGGGTCTCAATCTGCAGAGAGCTATGAATATTCTGAATGAGAACAATCTTCTTAGAGGCAAGACAGGTAGGCAGCCGACAAGGATCCTAGTTAATGTAAACAGTCAAAATAAACTAAGAACAGGGACTTCCCTGGTGGTCCAGTGGTTAAGACTCCACCCTCCTAATGCAGGGGGCCAGGTTTGATCCCTGGTCAGGGAACTAGATCCTTATGCTTCGGCTAAGATTCCAATAAGATGCCATATGCCACAATTAAAATAAGGCACAGCCAAATAAATTAAAAATAAATACATAAATGAAGGATAGATGATCAGGAAGCAAAGGGTAATCACCCCAACAAAACTCAAAACCCACTGCCTGGTTTTTGGACCTAAGCCAGTTCTCAGACTCAAGACTCGTTGATTGGAGGAGAGGCCAAGACAGCTCTGTGTTACATTTAATCAGTAGTAATTCTCAGCCTCTTTCCTCAAATGGATCTACAGACATTTACTAGGATAACGTGCATCGAGGAAAATGGAATGCCTAGATTTTTGAGGCCCGTTGGGCACAGAGTCTGATTCTCATTGGTGCTTGGAGATCCAAAGTGTCACCATGACCTCCTTTGGCTGTGAATGGAGCCTTATCTCAGAACTGGCTTACTGTGAGTCCACGTGGTCTATGAACTCACACAGATGTTATTTCCTTGATCCATCAAGGACCAGAGTTGGTGGTTGGCAGAACTCTCATGTGGGGTAAGAGATCTCATAGAAGGGAAAGCCAATTGGAAATCTCCAAACCTGACCTCTCCTCCAAGCTCCCTACCCCTGGCCTGGGTAGTAAATCAGAATAAATACCATATCCTGTGGGGGATAGTAATGAAACTCTTAATTCAAACAACCAAGTAGTAACCGCAATTGCAGTGGATGTAGGATATTTTGGGGGAGCAAATTAATGCAGCCTGTGCCATGTGTTAGGCAGCCATTTGTCTAGCAGTTGTGTTATTTTTCCATGCCTGTTTGAAAAGAGTCTGAGAAGCTGTCTGCATTCAAATGAGATAGAGAAGAATATAGATTTAGTTTAGGGTCTTCCCTCAGATCAGGTATTCTCCCACATATTGGGGACAACATTCCAGTCACTACTGATCTAACAGCCATCGCAAAACTTAGTGTTATACCAATAAAAAAATGAAATGAAGCCCTGGTTTTATCCTAGTGAAACTCAAGTTGGACTCTGACCTGTAGAACCATCAGATAATAAATTCATGTTATTTTAAGTAACAACAACAACAACAAAAACCCACTTAGTGTTAAAGGACATTCTACTTACCAGTTCTGTGGGTTAGTCATCTGGACTGAACACAATGAGGATAGTTTGTTTCTGTCCCATATTTTTTAGGGTCTAAGCTGGCAAAACACAAGCTGGGAGTGTCTCGATAATTAGAGACTAGAATCACCTGGAGGCATCTCTCCCTGCATCTGGCAGTGGATGCTCACTTTTGCTTGGGTCCTCAGTTGGTTTGTCCGACCAGAGGATGTACATGTGGCTTCTTCACTGAATCTCCCTCTGTCACAGTCTGGGTTTCCTCCCAGCATGGAGGCTGGGTTTTATGAGTGAACATCCCAAGAAAGTAAGGCAGATGTGTATGGCATGTTATGACTTAGCATCAGAAATCATTTAGCTTTACTTTTATCTCTTGCTGCACCCTACTGGTTTTACTGTCCCAGACTTTAGCCCATATTTAAGGGAATGGGAACCCCACAGATCACCACTTAATGGCAGAACTGTCAAGGTTACATGGTATCTTAATTATCTCAGTTACTAGGACAAAATATGATAGACTGGATGGCATGGACAACAGACGTTTATTCCTTACAGTTTCAGAGGCTGGGAAGTCCAAGATCAAGGTACTGGCAACTTCTTGGTGAGAACCCTCTTCTTGGATTGAAGATGGCTGCCTTCTTGCCATGTCTTCATATAGCAGAGGGAGGAAGCTCTGGTTCTGTTCCTACTTATAAGGGCACTAATCCCATCAAGGGCGCTCCACCCTCATAATTTCATCTAAACCTAATTAGCTCAGAAAGTACCCACTTCCCAATAGCATCACACTGAGGGTTAGGGTTTCAACAAATGGGTCTTGGGGGGAAACAAATCTTCAGTCCATAGCACATGATAAGAAGAGCATATGGGGTGGTAGGTATTGCTGTGGTCATCTCTGGAAATTACAATTTGCCACAGATTTTGGGGAAGAAAAAATGAAATACAGTCATGAAAAAGTCCTAACGGATGTAAGGTGCTGGAAGGGAATGTTTCATGAGGGGGTTATTTCTTAACTCTTATACAGATTAAGGGTTTTCCAGGTGGCTCAAGTGGTAAAGAACACAGGAGACATGGGTTTGGTCCCTGGGTCGGGAAGGTCCCATGGAGAAGGAAATGGTAACCCACTCCAGTATTCTTGCCTGGAGAATTCCATGGACAGAGGAGCCTGGCAGGCTGCAGTCTGTGGGGTCGCAAAGAGTCGGACATGACTGAGCACAGCATGCTTACACATACACATACAGATTAAAGTCTTCAGTGGCTAGGGATTCCTCAAAGTATTCAGTTCAGTTCAGTTCAGTTGCTCAGTCGTGTCCGACTCTTTGTGACCCCATGAATCACAGCACGCCAGGCCTCCCTGTCCACCAACAACTCCCGGAGTTCACTCAAACTCATGTCCATCGAGTCGGTGATGCCATCCAGCCATCTCATTCTCTGTTGTCCCCTTCTCCTCCCGCCCCCAGTACCTCCCAGCATCAGAGTCTCCCAGTGAGTCAACTCGTCGCATGAGGTGGCCAAAGTATTGGAGTTTCAGCTTTAGCATCAGTCCTTCCAATGAACACCCAGGATTGATCTCCTTTAGAATGGACTGGTTGGATCTCCTTGCAGTACAAGGGACTCTCAAGAGTCTTCCGCACCACAGTTCAAAAGCATCAGTTCTTCGGCGATCAGCTTTAACAGTTTCTTTTTGGATATAACCGACCTGAGTGAAGCTCTTGCTGTCTGACTGCCAAGTGGTTGACCTTGAACCTGCCTGCCCACCCTGTGTTGTACCTGGAGAGGCTCATCCACTTTTTGGCCACACCAGCGTGTGGGATGTTAGTTCCCTGACCAGGGAATGAACCTGTGCGCCCTGCAGTGCAAGTGCAGAGTCTTCACCAGTGGACCGCCAGGGAGGTCCCCACTCTGTGGCTGTATTTTCCTACTTACTGTGACCAGAACGAATTCATGTTCACATTCTTTTGGGGCTCATTTTTGACTCTGACCAGAACGTTACATAGATAATCAGTTCTTAACTTTATGTTTAGACATTTGGTATTTTAAGATCATTCAAAGACAATTATGGTCAGTAGATGATCCCAAACAACCTTAAACTTTGATTCTTAGAGCAATGAGAAAGAAGCAGGTAAAGACTACGATTTTCTTAAGTCAAAATAGTTTCATAAATTTAGTAACTGTATTTGGACCTTACCACCAAAATAGAGAAAGAAAGCAAACACTACCACATCCTCTGCCTCCCTCATGTCCAAGCACAACCTCTATCTCTCTACTGACAAATGGAAAAAAAAAAAAACAAACAGCATCTGGGCATGAGTAAACATTCTTACCCAAAATCAAGAACTAAACAGCCCAGACTAACAGAAAAGAGAAACACTAGGTTCTGGAAAATGGTCTTCCTGAAATTTCAATATGGATAATAAAATCTATATATAGTAACTGCTTAGAGTACATGCAATTCCACATCCAAATGAGCTGATGTTTAAATCAATAATTTGGATTTATTTTCCAGGAAGCTCAGTCAGTGTTCTTTGTCACTCTTTAAAGTATTATGATTATTTTGGGGCTGCACTGGGTCTTTGTTGGAGTACTCGGGCTTTCTCTAGTTGCAGCGAGCAGGGCTGTCCTCTAGTTGCAGGGTGTGGACTTCTCACTGTGGTGGCTTCTCTGTGTGAAGCACGGGCTCTAGGGTGCCCAGGCTTTAGTAGTTGTGTCCGGGCTCAGTATTTGCCCCATGGTATGTGAAATCTTCCTGAATCAGGGATTGAACCTGTGTTCCCTGCATTGGCAGGTGGATTCTTGACCACTGGAACACCAGGGAAGTCCCTCTTGATCATTCTTTAAACACACACACACACACACACTACACATACCATATTCTGTTTGATTGCTTGAAACTTTCTAGCATTTTTTCCAGTTTTGTGAAGTTTGGATCTTTCAGGGGTATTTTTTTAAAAATGAGGATTGAGGGTTAAATGTGCCAAACTGAGGAGGAAAAATATTAATGATGTATTGCCTTGGTGTGAAGAGGCAGTGACACTCCTGGGCAGGATGTAGTTACAGGTCAGTTTCATGTTGTGAACTTTTTTCTGGAGATTCATAAAGATACCCGAAGCTTTGGTCACACTTGAGTACGTAGTGTTCCAAGTCTGCTCTTGCTCACAGGGGCAGTTTTTTAATTTACAAATGGAAGGTGGAAAATGTTTTCATTTTGGACTCTAAAAATAATTTTGTCTTGTCATAAGCAAGCTATCAAACACATTAGCTCTGCCCAAGAAGAAACCAGCTCTGCCACCTTTGGGGTCCATCACTGCAAATTATAAAATCTGATCCTTATGCAAGTATTTCACATGACATTGTTTTGTTCTTCTTGGAACATTTGTGAAGCAACATTTATATTTTATGTAGCTCTTTTAAATTCCCTTTCACTGACTCTTGGAAGCCTAAGTATTTCTTCATCCTAGAAAGAAATTATTTGATGATTCGATTCAGTTCAGTCGCTCAGTCGTGTCCGACTCTTTGTGACCCCATGAATCACAGCACGCCAGGCCTCCCTGTCCATCACCAACTCCCAGAGTTCACTCAAACTCATGTCCATAGAGTTGGTGATGCCATCCAGCCATCTCATTCTCTGTCGTCTCCTTCTCCTCCCGCCCCCAACCTTTCCCAGCATCAGAGTCTTTTCCAGTGAGTCAACTCGTCACATGAGGTGGCCAAAGTATTGCAGTTTCAGCTTTAGCATCAGTCCTTCCAATGAACACCCAGGACTGATCTCCTTTAGAATGGACTGGTTGGATCTCCTTGCAGTCCAAGGGACTCTCAAGAGTCTTCTCCAACACCACAGTTCAAAAGCATCGATTCTTTGGCGATCAGCTTTCTTCACAGTCCAACTCTCACATCCATACATGACCACTGGAAAAACCATTGCCTTGACTAGACGGACCTTGGTTGGCAAAGTAATGTCTCTGCTTTTTAATATGCTGTCTAGGTTGGTCATAACTTTCCTTCCAAGGAGTAAGCGTCTGTTAATGATTAGAGTTTCATAAATATCAGGTCTAGGTTAAACGTTGCTGTTTAGATAAGAAATGTGAAACTGCTGTCAGGCTGTGCTTCTGATTCCTCACACAATTCTTTCAATAATTCTGATATAAACACTAATATATATTTTTGCCAGTTTCTTTGTTAAGTCCTTAAATATATTATTTCACTTTTCATCACAGTTCTACATGAAGTAGGTACTATAGCTCCATTTCACAGATGAAGAAATCAGCCTCAGAGAGGTTCATAAAAACAATCTAAGTCACATACATAAGTACCTAGGCCTAGATTTAAGCATCGATGGGCCTGATGTCAAAGACCAATCTCTTTCCATGTTAAGACCTTGCTTCTCAGGTCACAGTTACACATTTCCTTGCAAGTCCATGAGTCACCATATCAATGACACAGATGATGGATTCAGTAAACCTGGCTCCTCTTCCTCCTTGTCCACGTCCAGACTACATTTCTAAGTCAGCCAAGGAGTTAGTTATGGCCAGGTAATAGAGTTCTGGCTGATAAGCTGTACAGAGAAAAATTATATATATATATATATATATATAAATATTTCCCCCCCTCTCAGGCCTGTGCCATAAAATCTTCTCTATGACTCCACCTTTTCTTCTCCCACATTCCAGGGAGTGATAACATACAGGGTAACCATGGAAGCGATGCAAGCCTTGTGTAGAAGATGCTGGAGCCTTTGTCCCTTCTGGGTCCCTGCCTGACAACATGGAATAGAATTCTCTCCTGGCAGCCACTGGACTTCACGTGAGTGAGAAATAAGCTTTTATTGTGAGGTGTTTGGAATTTGTATATGGGAGCAGCTAGTGTGGATTTCGAGGTACGGATTCCCATATCATTTAAACGGCATACTGTTGTAAGAACTGAGGCTGTGTGAACTCGGCTTAGAAGCTGAGCGGTGAGAAAGCCGGTATCCCAGACAGAAAGCCTGGAGTTCTATCTCTTGCAGTGACAATGTTTTTGGTACAACTATCACCATGAAAAGCTTGAAGTTAGATCTTGTGTCTACTGTACCTCTTGTTCCGAAGTTTAAGATCAAAAAGCAGTGTGTTAGGAGCGTGTGTTGGTTTTTATTGGCTGCCATTACCAAGGTATTGCAAGAATGATATGAACTCAGGAAAGAACTGGCTGGTTTGGAAGGAGAGACTGAAGGGAATGGAGGAAGTCCACAACTCAAAGATGGTTGGAATCTGGAAAAATTTTACTGTGCCGGGCCCCAAACAGTAAAAGATAAGACAGAAATGTTTTGAGTAACAGAGACTCATTAAAAATCAGCCTTAGGTAAAACTTCTTTCCATAATAGCCATCATTTGCATATCTAAAAACTCACCAATGTACTTTGCTAAATTTAATAAATTGATTATTAACCTTGAGATACCTTTCATGGTTATAAAGAACTGCCAGAAGCTATGAAATTTGAATTTTGTGAATACGCCCTGTATCAAATTCTCAGCATCTCTAATCTGACTTGAGCAAACTACAGTGGTGGTTAGGGTTGGAAATGGTGACTTTTTCCCACATAACTAAAAAAATGCATAAGTTATATACTCAGCTGACGAGCACCTCTCATGGTATTAGGGTGTGTGAGCCAAATGGGTGTACAAAAGCAGAAGTGACTAGAGAGCAAAAGTACAAAGTAAAACACTGCAAACTGCCAGAAGGGAGATAGAAAATGCTATAGGATTTCAGAAGAAGGTGAAACAACTGACGGCTAGAACATTTATGGAAGACAGATGTCAGGAGAGCATTTGACCTGGGCTTCAAAGGACAGGTGGGACTTTGATGTCTATAAACAGTGGTAGACAAGGATGCTGGAGGTGAGTTGAAAGGCAGTGTTAAAGGCGTGAGATAGGAATGCATCCTCCTGGGCTCACGTGGATTTGGTACGATTTAGAGATAAGCCAGGCCTTTGAGGACCTTGAATTTGACACTGCGAGTGCTTTCTTTAGGCATTTGGTGAATGTGGGGACTTTCAAGTATTATCAGCAACGTAGGCGTGTGGTTAGAAGTAGGTAGTAGATGGTAACATCATTTGGAGGGGGAATACAATGAGCAAAGAAGACATGTTTGCAGATCATCACAATAGTCTTGGCAGTGGGAAAGCAAAAGGGGCAGATGTGTGATAGAAGAAATTAACAGGATCAGGGAAACTCCCAAATATAGAAGACAGCATAGACTCAAATATAGAAAGAAAACTTGTAAGCCTTGATTTCTTGATCTGTTCTTACATTATGGACATGTAAGAATGCATAGTATTTTGTAAGAATTTTGTGAAATCCAAAGTCCTGAACTGGTCATTATCTTTCTCAGTTAAAATAAGGAAGGAAACATTAAAACACATTTATAATCTATTGCACACAGTTACTGCAAATAAGGGCTTCCCACGTGGCACTAGTGGTAAAGAATCCTCCTGCAGATGTAAGAAACGTGGGTTCGATCCCTGGGAAGATCCCCTGGAGGAGGGCATGGCATCCCACTCAAGTATTCTTACCTGGAGAATTCCATGGACAGAGGAGCCTGGAGGGCTACGGTCCATGGGGTCCCACAGAGTTGGGCATGACTGAAGAGATTGTGCATGCACACGTGCCCTGTAAATGAGTCAGGTAGAGCAAACATGTCATAAGATGAAGAATACTTTGCTCTCTCAGGATAAACATCTGAGTATACATCTTAGTAAAAAAAATCTATATGTTAAAGAAGAATCAGATTTGTAAATATAATATATTCAGTTAATGACTTGCATTTCTAAGTCATGGTTGCCGTAGGGAGTTATGAGTATTCACTTTAGTGTTACTAAAATACTCAAAAGAAAATCTCTTCCAACCACCACCAGTTTAGGGCTAGCAGGAGGCCTGGGAGGTAGAAAGCTACAGATGCAGCCCAATCGCTAGAAACTGGAACAGGCTGGCCACTGGCAGGTGAGGGACTCTGACCCATACTGTCATAGAACAGAGACCCCACGCCAAGACTGTAAGACTTGGATTTGGAGATAGTTATGAGAGGTCCTGAATGGGGAATGGTGTGCAGATGAGAAATAAAACAATGAACAAACTGCAATGTAACCTCAAAAGGAAAACTGGACTCAAAGGAAATAGATACATGATAAATGTAAATGCAGAAGTAGTCAGTGGAATTTTGGTAGATTAAATCATAAGTAAACTGTTACCAAATCAAATTCAGTGCTGATGAAAAAAATCAAAGCTATAATAATTAAAGTGAAACAAAGCTGGTGGACTAAAAAAACCTCAGTGGCTTAAAGAACATAGGCATTTATTCCTCTTTCATGTTGATGCTACAAGGCTCCAGGTTTGCTGGCTGTTCCTTTTGTTCACCCAGAGACCCAGGTTCCTTCAATTACGTTGTTTCATTATTACTTAGGAAGAGGGTATCAAACTTCAGTGCAACTCAGAAGTCATCTAGAGAACCTTAAAAAATCCAGACTGCTGGCTGTCACCCTCAGACTTTCTAGTTAGTCTATTTTGAGTGGGCCCTGAGAATTCACATAAAAAAAAAATGCCCAGGTAATTACAGCACTACTGGTCTGGGATCCTACTTTTACTAGAACATCAGTATCATCTACATGATGAAAAATGGGTCACCATGGGTTCCAGATGACAGAAAAAGAAAAAAAAAGAAAAAGAAGCTGTGTGATTTGTTTGATTACTATCTTAAGGTAAAAGAAATTTCCCACATCAATTTCCTTCTCATATTGTTGGCCAGAATCTAGTCATCTGGATTCCCCCACTGTGTGTGCATCTAATGCAAGTCACACTGGAAAATATGATCTCTAGACAATGGCATGCTGGGAAAATCTCTCCCAATTCTTTACTTAGTGATATCACACTGGTGGCTTGAAATTGACCATAGTGTAACAATAGCAGGGAGACTGGCAAATGCTATGAATCATGGCTCCTCCAATACAGGGACCACTTTTTAAACACTTACCAACACTTTCTTGTCTATAGCTCAGCTGCTCCAGCCCCAGTTTCCACTCTTACTCTGGATGTAGGGAGAATAAATATTGGTGGACAGTTAGCAGCATCTGCCACAATGATCAAGTAGGATTAATCCTAAGGATGCAAATATAGATAATATCTATTAAATAAATGATCTAAAAAGAAAAAAATCTATTAAAGCAATGATTCAGTTAATGCATTGAATTACATATGATCATCTCAATGGATCCATAAAATGTACTTGATCACATTTAACACACATGTGTGACAAATCCAATGATCAAATGAGAACAAAAATCTTGATAATGTCTAGGATGGAAAACTTCCCCTCAACCTCTTATGTGAAGTTATAGAGGGCCTGTGAATTAAATCAACAAAAGTCAAATTAGCAAGAGAAAAGACAACGTTTATTCATGTAGGTAAATGGGAGTTCATGAAAAATGTGACTCAAAGAGGCAGATAGAATTTGGAGCTCATACACCATCCTAATTGAGGAAGGAGAAGGGTGTTCTTGGGAAAATAAAGGACTTTTAGGAAGATAAATGAAGCCTTAGGAAAAGAGGTGGAAGATATAACAGTGTTGAAACAATTGCTTGTTCAGGTAATTTCTTACTCCAATGTCTCTAGTGATAGTCAATTTTCTCTGACAGCTGTAAAAATCTATGATGTTTGTTCCTAATTCAAACAATAATATCCTAAACCAAGTGTGATCAGTGACTAGAAATATATATCCCCCACCCCGAACATTAATATTTGTTTCTTGAACATGCAAATTAAAATTAACTTCTGAAAATTCTGGATTTGGATTTTTGATGCTAGCATCCTCTTTTCTAGGGACTGCCTGACTGATCAAGCACAGAAAAAATGTCCTCAATAATTAGCTAATTGCAGCACACGCAGGCACTTGCTGGGTAATTGAGACACTTCTCTCTCATTTCGAGGGTGAAACATGCTGACTGCGTTTCTAATGAGCCAATTAAAGGTACACACTCCTCAGTGACCACTTTTAGCTCACTAGGAATTTTGTTTCCAAGTGTTGAATAAGAAACAGGCACAACCCAATCATTTCTAGGTTCTCCCACTGTACTTTCTAATCCAGTTTGTTTTTAAAGTTCTCATTTAAATTCTACTGTAAGTAAGGAGTTAAATATTTTTCAAAAATCAAGTCAAAATACCAAACTACAAGAAGTATTGCACTCCTGGATGGCAAATAAATATTTCAATTTGGAAGAGCCCAGTGAAATTTGATGTGGGCGAGCACCACTGGATGTCTCACATACTCCTAGCCATGGCATGCTGCAGGCACAAGCTCAGAAGAGCCTGTTGGCTCCCTCCTTTCCTCCTTCTTTCCCTCCCGCCCTCCATTCTTCCTTCCTTCCCACTTCCACCCCTCCACTATCCCTCCTTTCTCTCTTTTAGCCTGTCTCCTCCGTGCCGCTTCGTTGTTATTCAGTTGCTAAGGCATGTCTGACTGCAATCTCGGACTGCTGCACACCAGGCTTCCCTGTCCTTCACTATCTCCCGGAGTTTGCTCAAGTTCCTGTCCATTGAATCAGTGATGCCATCCAACCATCTCATCCTCTGCCATCCTCCTCTTCTTTTGCCTTCAATCTTTCCCAGCATCAGGTCTTTTCCAATCAGTTGGCTCTTCGCACCAGGTGGCCAAAGTATTGGCACTTCAACGTCAACAACAGTCCTTCCAATGAATATTCAGGGTTGATTTCCTTTAGGATTGACTGGTTTCATCTCCTTGCTGTCCAAGGGACTCTCAAGAGTCTTCTTCAGCAACACAATTTGAAAGTATCAATTCTTCAGTGCTCAACCTTCTTTACGGTCCAGTTCTCACATCTGTATATGACTACTGGAGGAACCATAGCTTTGAGTATATAGACCTTTGTCAGGAAAATGATGTCTTTACTTTTTAATATGCTGTCTAGGTTTGTTGTAGCTTTTCTTCCAAGGAGCAAGTGTCTTTTAATTTCATGGCTGCAATCACCGTCCACAGTGATTGTGGAGCCCAAGAAAATAAGATCTGTCATTGCTTCTACTTTTTCTCCTTTCTATTTGCCATGAAGTGATGGGACCAGATGCCATGATCTTCGTTTTTTGAATGTTGAGTTTTAAGTCGGCTTTTCACTCCCCTCTTTCACCTTCATCAAGAGGCTCTTTAGCTCTTTGCTCTGTGCCTCTTTAACCGAAGGCATTTTCTTCAGAAGGCTCAGCACACTTCTGTGAGTTTGTCTCTCACGCTTCATCAATTCCTATGAATATATTAGGGGGCTTCCCAGGTGGCTCAGTGGTAAAGAATTCGTGAGCAATGCAGGAGATGCAGGTTTGATCCCTGATCCAGGAAGATCCCCCTGGAGAAGGCAATGGCAACCCACTCCAGTATTCTTGCCTGGGAAATCCCATGAACAGAGGAGCCTGGGGGGCTACAGTCCATGGAGTCACAAAAGAGTAGGACATGACTTAGCGACTAAACGACAACAAATGGATATATTAAAACATCAGCTTCAACAATGAAAAGTAGAACTGACTTGTAGTTAGCCCTTACACCGTATCAGCTGATAGGAAATAGAACTCAAAATAAAAAATAGAATAATGTTTTGCATTAGATTAGCTTGTCCCTCGGAGAAGGCAATGGCAACCCACTCCAGTACTCTTGCCTGGAAAATCCCATGGACGGAGGAGCCTGGTGGGCTGCAGTCCATGGGGTTGTGAAGAGTTGGACACGACTGAGTGACTTCACTTTCACTTTTCACTTTCATGCATTGGAGAAGGAAATGGCAACCCACTCCAATATTCTTACCTGGAGAATCCCAGGGACTGGGGAGCCTGGTGGGCTGCCATCTATGGGGTTGAACAGAGTTAGACACGACTGAAGCGACTTAGCAGCAGCAGCTTGTCCCTGCCTTGTGCACATTGGATCAGGTTTTCTTATTTGAAGTTTTGTGTAACGAGAAATATTTCTACAGTGAGATTTATGTAAGCGTGAAGAGCACAAATCTAAGAGAGACAATACCAGCTTCTGCCGCCACATAGCACCATGAACGTAAGTAAATACGGCTTTCTACAGACTTCAGTGTTCTCATTATTCAAACAGAAATAACTTTCACACATTCCCTCATTTGTTAATTCTTTCTATAAACAGTTTTGAGCACTTAGTTGTAGCAGCCACTGTGCTTGGTCTGGAGATTGGTTGCTTCGGTAAGAAATGATCGCTCTCCTCGGGGAGTTAGTGCAGGGAGCTGAAAATGAAACATAATGGCCCACTGTAGAGCGTTTGAAGCACTTTGAAACGGATTAAAAAAAAAAAAACACCTTCTCTGCAAACATGAAGGGATGTCCTAGTATTGACATCGTAGTTGTTACAACCTCCGGATGACAAATGGCTTATTGTATTTTTTTTTTTTGTCCATGGATATCTGGACTAAGAGGAAGATTGTGAGTGGTTCAGCTAAGACCAGAGCATCTGTATTCCTAAAGAATGTTTCCGCACAGATTGGCAGTCATTAAAATTAACCTGTGAAGTTGATGGTGGTGTCTGACACGGATGGCTCCAGCTCTGTGCGGCTGTTCTTCATCAGATGAGGTCTTCCTTTTATTAGTTTGTGAGTCACAAGGGTGGATGCTGAACAGTGAATTCTAAATTGGGATTGAGGAGCCGGTGTTGCTTGTTGCCTTGAAAACCAGCAAACAAACACCTTTTGGCATACCTGGTTTTGATGTCTATTGTGAACGCAGACACCCTTTGTGGCTGGTTGCTCAGGGTACAGCCAGCTTCTCAGACACCTGGGCCCGGGCTGTGCTGTGACCATCTCCTTATCTCCGGTGCTGTGGCTTTCCGAGTTCTGACAGCGTCCCTGGTCTCCTTCATTTGTTCTTGTTTCTCTTTCCCTGTTCCCTCTCTTTCTCTCTCTCTTTCCATTATCAAGGCCTCGCCGGCTCTCCGGGAGGAAGATTGCATCATTCTTAGCACAGGACTACCCGGAGCTTTGGGTGCCCTGTAACTGCCCACATCCTTTCCTCTCCCTTCAACTGAGGAGAAGAGTGACAGATTGCTGGCTGAGAGCACCACGGTGTCTGCTGCCTAATGACTGCTATAAATTCTGATAATCACAATAGCGATCATAAATAATATAAAACAATAGCACTGCAGCAGCTGAGACTCTTGCTGCTCAGATGCTTGTTTAAAGAATTTTTAAACACTCCTGAGGAGACTTGTAAGAATTGGGGGTCAAGTGACGCTGCTTGGGCACAAGGTCTTGACCAGTGGCAACGAGCCAGCTGTTTCTTCAAGGGCAGATGCAAAGACAGGGACAGCAATCTGTCCTGGAGAGTCCCCCAGCCTACATCAGAAGTGTATGAGTGAGAAGTAAAGGCTTTGTTAGGCCACTGAGATTTGGGGTTTTTGTTTGTTACACTGGTGTAGCATAACTTACCCTGACTAGTATCATTATTCATATCTCCACTATTAATTTTTCTCACTGGAGATGCTATGGGCAAGTTAACTCTAGTCTAAAACATCTGTCATCCATTCTGCTTTTTTTGAAGATAGGTGTGTTTGAAAACATCTTACAGTCATATAGTGAGTGACTTTTAGAAGTCTCTGGATAATGGCATAAATTCTAAATTCCAAATGGGAGATGGTTGCAGTGAAAAAGTTAATTAAGCAGTTGTCCAACTCCCATCCAAAGTGTATTCTTGTGAGTTCTATGGAAAATTTGACATAAGAAAAATCACCTCCCTCATATTTCAGGAATAAAGCTTATTGATCATGGAGAAGCCATTTTTTTCTTAATGGAGTATCACTTTATATAAAGGGTATATTAAAATATAAGATAAATGCTTTTCAGATTTAATGTTGGCAGGGGATTTTTTTCCCTCAAACCAAATCCTTCAGAGAACTGTGATGCATCAAGTAGAATAGGTGTGGAAAATCAGAATCATCTGTCCCTGCTTCCCAGTGGCCGTGAGATGCCTCATCAGAGCTCCTGGGCCACTGTCTGAAAACTGCTTGTCAGGGTGACTGCTTTGAATCAGGACTTAGATCTCTGATGCCTTGAACCTTTCAGCTTTCCTTTTCTTATCTCCCTCTCCACTGTGTGTGTGTATCCTCATTCGTGTCTAACTCTGTGACCCTGAGGACCGTAGCCTGCTGGGCTCCTCTGTCCGTGGGCTTTTCCAGGCAAGAATACTGGAGTGGCTTGCCATACCCTCCTCCAGGGGATCTTCCCAACCTGGGGACTGAACCCACATCTCTTTCATCTCCTGCATTAGTTGGCGGTTGAGCCACCAGGGAACTGCCACCCCTGCCTCTGTACTGGATGAAACTAAAAAAATAAAGAGAGAAAAAGCCAATGTCAAAAATGCCCCAGAGCAAATCAGAAAGCCAAACTCAAATCTGTGCTCTTATCTATTCAAATGGCAGTAGACCAAGAAAGAGAAAGGAGAAAAAAAAAAAAAAGCCCTAAACAAGAGCACTTTTCCACCGAGGTTCTGAGTAAGCTGGCATCTTCTCTTTTGCATTTTAATTGCAGTTTGGATTTATGATCTGTGATCGTGTGATCGAACCATCTCAGCTGCATTTTGTAGATGGTGACACTGCTGGTACCGGTGCTGGGCTTGATGCCTCCCAGTGACTCTTGTCATTTCTGGCACATTCCACAGGGCTGTGCTTGGAATGATCCGGCTGCTCTTCTCTCTGCTAAGCTGCTGTGTTGTCCACCTCAGCATGAATCACCAACAAGGTACTGACCCATTTAGGAATCACATCCTCTGCAGCCTATTATGTAGGGCTATTCTCAGTCTCTCCATCCCTCCAGACCCCACTTTTCTAGAGGAAGAGAAAGAGGAAAAGAGACAGGAGGAAGGAGTGAAGAGAGAAGAGGATGTGAAGAAGAGGGTGGAAGACCATCGCGGGGGGGACGTCGGTCATCTCTGGGGCCACAGCCCTCGAAGAGCATGGCTACAAGTGTGCACTTAGGATTCTTCTTTCCGGCTCAGGCTTTCCTGCTCAGTTGAGAGTATAACTGTAGTAAGTACTTGGCAGGTTTGCTTTTGGGTCACCCAGGAAACCTCCCAACACTGATGTTCTGCTGCTGTTCAGGTTACAAGACACCTTCCGGTGCTGGAGACATGAGATCTCTGCTCAGTGCCAGCAATCTGGGTATGTCTTAGAACCCATGGGTCTTCCAGTCCAACTGAACACAGCAACCAGCCAGGTTTTCCTTTCCTCCTTCCTCAACTCCTGAGAACCCAAGACCAGGACCTGGGTGCAGGTGGTTGAGTTGGGGGAGGAACCCAGGAAACACAGATGTGGAAATGATACTGTGAGACAGAAAAGAGAAAATCCAAAAAGAGGGCGTGTTAATAAGTGGGTCGCCGCTGGGGGAAGCTGGGGCTCAGTTCCCGTGGGGCCCTCAAGAAATTGTGTGTCCTGTGAATTGGAGGCTGGGACACTGATCCGCTAACTTATGCCTCCAGAAGTATTAACCCTGCACTTCTGGTTGTAACTGAACGGAGCAGTGCAAGTTCTGTGTCAGAGAAAGCACTTTGGCTGAGAAGAGAGACCAGGAGCTAAATAGAGGTGGGAAGCTGTTGGCAGGTAAGGGATTAATTATGGCTATTGATCTCCTCGGGGTCAAAGGGTATGAGCTGAGCAGTGACACTGGCTGCTATAGCCTTGCCTCTCGAACATTGTCTAAATAGTAGGGAGTCAAGATATATTTATTAAACCAAACAATATGCAAATGTTTTATTATAATCTAGATGAAAGCAGTTTAAACCTAGATGATCAGTCCGATTGGGCAGAAGTTATTGAACAGAAGAGACAGAGAAAAGCATAGAGAAAGAGGAAAACAGGAACAATTTCTATAGGTCGAAAAAAGATCTGTTCATTCAGAATGTGTTTATTGAGCACCTATTATACTCCAGGTGCTGTTCTAAACTGCAGAGAATAGAGCCATGTATAAAAAAACCCACAAATTTTATGCCCCCATTCTATTCTAATGAGAAGGAGCTAGATTGTTAGTAAGAAAAACAAGTTAGGATTATAGCACCCCTGATGCTTCTGAGTGCTAAAGTTGGCAGAAGAAGGGCCTAGGAGGTGTGGGGCTGGAGGAGTTTCCAGTTTTATTTTCTTTTTAATTAATTCTTATTGGAGTATGGTTGATTTGCCGTGTTGCGTTAGTTTTTGCTGTACAAAAAAGTGAATCGGTTATATATATACATAAGTGTGTGCTATGTTGCTTTAATCATGCCCAACTCTTTCCAACCATGTGGACTGTAGCCTGCCAGGCTCCTCTGTCTGTGGGATTCTCCAGGCAAGAATACTGGAGTGGGTTGCCATTCCCTTCTCCAGGGGATCCTCCTGATCCAGGGATAGAACCTGCATCTCTTAAGTCTCGTGCATTGGCAGGCAGGTTTTTACACAGAGCCACCTTTTTTAGATTCCTTCATATAGGTCCTTAAGAGAGTACTGAGTTCACTGTGCTGTATACAGCAGGTTCTTATTCGTTATCTTTTCGATATATAGTTGTGTGTATGCGTCAATCCCAATCTCTTAATTTATTCCTTCCCCCTACCTTCCGCCTTGGTAACCATACATTTGTTTTGTACATCTTGTGACTCTATTTCTGTTTTGAAAGTAAAGTTCATTTCTACTATCTTTTTTTTTAGAGTCCACATCTAAGTGATGTCATACAATATTTGTCTTTCTCTGTCTGACTCAGTATGGGCAAGAGAGGCCTCACAGATAAGATGGTGAGAGAGCCCTGAAGGGAAAAGTCCTGAGGGAGCCTTTTAGGGAAAGTGGTTCAGGCCAAGGAACAGCAGGTACAAGGCCCCGAGTAAAGGAACATGCCCGTGTTGGAAGGAAAAGGAGTTTTCTCTCTACCCTTCTGAGTTCCTGACGGAGACCCCCCCCCCCTCATAAAACATAGATTTACAAAAGTAAAATAAACAGAACCCAGGAAAAGTGAGTAACGCAAGGAGCAACTTCAGAATTCAGGCTTAAATCTTAAGAGGAAAAGGTGGGAGGTCATGTGGGTTTCTTAGGGGACACTAAATGAGTTTTAGAATGAAAGGACTTTTGGACAAATAGATGGGAGGGATGATAGTTGTGACAAAGCCTGTCTGGGTGTGGTGATGTAGACAGAGAGTATTTATTATTTCCATTTTATAGCAGAGGAAATTGAGGCCAAGACAGTTTGAGCAATGAGCAGTAAAGACCACCCAGTCAGTCCGAGGTCACAGAGCCGGTTCTTGGACCCAGGCTCCCTGCCTCCCAGGACAGCATCCCTCCTACCGACCCTGATTTAGAAACCCAGATAACGCACGATGAGGTGGAAAGTCGCTTCTCAAGCCATTAGAACAAGGAACAAATGTTTTTGTTGTCACAGCCTGTGTCCTTATAAATTTCCCCATCAAGGAAATAACCATGTGTCTCTTTCAGGTTGTCTTTCATGGGGCTTTTAAAGGCTCCTTTGTCAAACGGAACTATGTGCTCAAGACATAATGTGTAGAGGGAAGAATGGAGAGGAAATACTTTATCACAGGCTGGCAAAAAGAGTGCTGCTCAGACTGCTCTTCCCAAGTGGGCGTGGATCCTGGAAGTCTGGGGTCCCAGAGTGAGAGGCTACCTCCCAGCACTTGGGTCTTGTGGTTGGAAGGAACAGGCTGTTTCCAGGGATGTGGCTTAAGGTGGAGCTTGTAGGCTTTAGAAAGCTCAAGCTCTTAGGGCTTCCCTGGTGGCTCAGTAGTAAAGAGTCCGCCTGCCAAGCTGGAGACTCAGGTTCAGTCCCTGGGTTGGGAAGATCCCTTGGAGGAGGGCATGACAACCCACTCCAGTATTCTTGCCTGGAGAATCCCATGGACAGAGGAGCCTGGTGGGCTACAGGCCATGAGGTCACAAAGAGTCAGACATGACTGAGTGGCTGAGCATGCATGCTTGCAGAGCCTTTGGAATGCCATTATAGATGGTAGACTTATTCCTATAAGACAGAATCAGACCCACTGACTTGTGAGACCAGGGCCAAGACCGTGTCTAACTGTTTCAAGGTTAGAAATCAAGACAGGCCCATGGCCCGAATGACAGTCTGCCCTGGCCGAGTGGTGGCCCCTCTCAGATCTTTTTGGAGACCTGCAGAGGACTGGGGCCTCACTCTCCAGGCCCCATCTGGCTGCCTGCATGGTTGTCAGATCCTCTGGGTCAGAGTCGGTGGGAGCTGGGCCTGTGCCTGGGTGGGACTGGATATGTCTGACTCGGTCCAGTGCCTCCTGGAGCCAGGGGGCCATTCCCCTTCTGCTGATGTCACTCTTCTGATGAAGGAACTTCCAGAGAGTTCTAAGAGGCTTTCAAGCAACACACCTGCAGAGCTAGGGGGTGGGAGGGAACTTAGTTCTGTGGGAAACAAGGCTGCACAGACACCAGCTCAGGGAGACCTGGAGCGGCCAGTCCTTCTCTGGCTCCCTGGGCAGGGGCCGCCTTTCCTTGGCTCCCCAGCGCTTCCTTGACCCCAACACACTCCTCTGCTCACAGTCCAGACCTGGTTCTGCTTGTCCCATGTCTCTCTCCCAACAGCTCTTTTGCTCAGTAAATCACTGAACTTCCAAAAATTGTTTTTTTCTTAGAAGACCAACAAAACAGAACCACACGAAGCAAACTAGAATGTAAGGTCGGACCTCGGTGGCCATTTTGGCTTCTCCTCCTCCTCTTCCCTTTCCCACCGGCAGAAAAGCCCCGCTGGTCTCTGACTATTGTGCTCTATTCTCTCATTCCCTCCCCCACTGCTGGAAAGTTCCTGATGTAATAGTTCCTGGTGGAAATCAACCCCCTCCTAACTCCCTGTCCAGGAGCAGCATCCTGCCCAGAAACAGCACGTACTATCCCACCGCATCAGCACAATTCTGAGCAGCCCGAGCCACCAACCCGGTCTTGCCACCTGAACTAACTGACCTATGAGGGACCCCCATTCCAAACTTTGCCTTATTCGGGAAAAATTTCGCTGTTCGTTACTGTAAAGCTATATAAGCTGCCCTTTGTCTTTGTTCGCCCGTGGACCTCCCTGACCTTGCTTGTTTGGGTCCGGGAACCCCGCCCGGGAGCGCCTCACCATTAAAGCCTGTTGCACCACCTCTCTGGTGTCTGAGTTCTTTTTATCTAACATCATCGGGCCATTCTGACCTTACATTTGGCGCCCAACATGGGGCTCGAGGCGAGGGCCCATCCCGCTGGCCGCGGGGTCCGTGGCCCCCTCGGGCCCAACCCGCGCCTGACCGGGCTGCTTCATCACCTCGATCGGACCGCTCAACTGTCTGGCAGCATATGGGGTAAGTCCCGCGGCTTGGGTCTTGGGACGGGCCTCCCTTTGGCGATGGGTCCTAGGGTGTTTCGGGCACTGAAATCGCGGCTGCGTCCGAACTCTCTCCTCCCGCAGGCCAGGCCCGCTAATCCTTGGCGCCAGTCAGTTCGGAGAGGTCCGTCTTGACTGCGGTGGCCCTTACCATACCTCGCTGGGGCGTTGATTCGTTCGGGGACGCTTGACTGACTCGACTTTTAGCCTATTCTGCCGTTCGCCATGGGGACAGCTGCCTCCAAGGCCGATTGAACCTGGTTAACTCCACTAGAGTGCTTTCTTGCCAACCTCAAAACCTTACATAGAAGGCTGACCTTTCTGTACTCTGAGGCCTGGCTTCAATATCCTCTCGACAATGGCTCACAGTGGCCGCCGACAGAGACTTTCGATTTTGACATCCTCCGTGATTCAGATAATTACTGCTGGAGGACGGGAAAGTGGTCTGAGGTGCCCTTTGTACAGGCTTTCTGGCTGCTGTGCTCCCGCCCCAACCTCTGCACTAATTGTTCCCCGTCCCAAATCCTTCTAACCATGGCCCTTCCTGACCCCTTGCCGCCAGTCAGAACATCGGCCAAACTGAGGACCTGATGGCGCCCCCACCTTACACCTCTGCCCCTATTACTCCCTCGACTTCCTCTTCCCCTGTCTCACCAATCCCCCCTTCAATGCCTTCTCCACAGTCTTCCCACTCGGGAGATGATTCCCTGGAGGCTCACTCAGGAGCTCCCTCTCTTCTGTCACTGTACCCGTCCCTCCGTAAACTCCTTCCCTCTTCCGACTCGCCTGTCAGCTCTCACACTAGGTCTCAAACCACTCCTAACGCAACACCCCAAACATCACCGGCCCCCCATTTCCTCTCCACCAAGTGGCCAGTCCAGAGGGCCTGGCCTACGTCCATGTACCATTCTTCCTCCAGGATCTCTCCCACATTGAACAGTAGCTGGGCTCTTATTTGGCCAATCCCTCCAATTATATCAAAAATTTTACCCAGCTGTTCCGGTCTTATGCCCTCACCTGGCAGGATGTCTCTGTAATCCTGGGGTCCACCACAACACCGGAAGAGAGACAGGCCATCTGGGCAGCAGCCAAAACAGTAGCTGACCAGCGACATCTGGCAAATTTGGCAGATCCCGCCCGACCACCTGGGGCGGCTGCCATCCCAGATGTCAATCCAGACTGGGACTATCAGGAGGGACAACGGGGGAGGGCCAATATCCGATCCATGCTGGAATGTTTGCTGGAGGGGATGGAAAATACCTCTCTCAAGGTTGTTAACGTGCTAAACTAGATGAGGTAACCCAGGGCCTTGATGAAAACCCTGCAGCCTTCCTCAATAGACTGACCGAGAGGCTCTCACCACTTACACCTGAATCGCCCCTGACTCTCCAGCAGGCATCACCACCCTGGCTAATCGCTTTATATCTCAGTCAGCTCCAGACATCAGGAAAAAGCTGTCCAAGGCTGAGGACGGGCCTCAGACCCCGCTCCGAGACCTGGTAAAAATGGCCTTTAAAGTGTGCAATGCCCAGGAAAAAGTAGCCGAAGCCAGCTGTAAGGCGAGGCTCAAACAAAAGGCCGAACTTCAGGCCGACCTCCTTGAGAGGCACATCCAAGCACTGGTAGCAGCCCTGCGGCTGGGACAAAAGGTGGGTCCTCAGAAGCCGCCACCGGGAGCCTGCTTCAAATGCGGCCATAAGGCCATTGGGCCTGCCAGTGCCCGAACCCTAAGCTCCCGACTAAGCCATGCCCTCGCTGCAAGCAAACGGGACATTGGGCAAGCGACTGTCCCTGGGCAGCTCAGGCCTCGACCTCGTTGGGCTGGGGCTTGGGTTCCCAAAAGGATGCCCCGCCCTCATCTGCTGCCTTGGAACTCCTCTCCTTCGATGAAGATTGATGATGCCCGGACTTGGGGACCCCCCTAACCCAAGCCAAGCCCAGGGTAATGCTCCAAGTGGTGGGTAAGTCTATCAATTTCTTGATAGATACAGGGGATACTTACTCCGTTCTTCCCTCTTATGGGGCCACTCTACTCCCTTCCCAGGTCTCGGTGGTGAGTATAGATGGCAAGCCCTCACACCCCTTACAGACTAGACCGCAGCCTTGTCAGCTCAACCATCACCTATTCACCCACTCTTTCTTGATAATTCCTTCATGTCCCACTCCACTATTAGGATGAGACATTCTAACTAAACTCAAAGCCATCCAAGTGTTGAACGAAGAATAGATTCAGATGAGGAAGGCAGTAATCCAAAATAGGATGGCATTAGACATACTCACAGCAGCTCAAGGGGGAACTCGTGCTTAATTAAAGTCAAATGTTGTGTGTATATCCCTGACCTGTCTGGAAATGTATCTACTGCCTTAGAAGATATGCAAAATCAGGTAAAATTCATGTCTAATGAAAATATTCCTTTTTGGACTTCGGTCCTGTCCTGGATAAAGGGGGACTGGTGGAAATCTGTTTTGATTATTCTTGTAGTCATCTTGCTCATATTGCTCTTTGGCCCATGTGTCCTGCAATGCATTGTTCAACGGCTGCAAAAGATGACCCAGGTCGCTGCTGGACAGATGATGATGGTGTCCGCCTATTCCAGACTCCCACCTAAAGACCTCAGGAACCGCTGAGAGGCACCAGAGGTTTGAACAATGACCCAAACACCCCATGACGCCCCTTTTCAGCAGGAAGTAGCTGGAGACGACTACGTCGCCCCTTATCCTATCAAAAGGGTCAGAATGTAAGGTCGGACCTCGGTGGCGATTTTGGCTTCTCCTCCTCCTCTTCCCTTTCCCGCCGGTGGATAAAGTCCCGATGGACTCTGACTATTGTGCTCTATTCTCTCATTCCCTCCCCCACTGCTGGAAAGTCCCTGATGTAATAGTTCCTGGTGGAAATCAACCCCCTCCTAACTCGCTGTCCAGGAACAGCATCCTGCCCAGAAACAGCACGTACTATTCCACCGCATCAGCACAATTCTGAGCAGCCCGAGCCACCTTAACTAACTGACCTATGAGGGACCCCCATTCCAAACTTTGCCTTATTCGGAAAAAATTTCTCTGTTCATTACTGTAAAGCTATATAAGCTGCCCTTTGTCTTTGTTTGCTCGTGGACTTCCCCGACCTTGCTTGTTTGGGTCCGGGAACCCCGCCTGGGAGCGCCTCACCATTAAAGCCTGTTGCACCACCTCTCTGGTGTCTGAGTTATTTTTCACCCAACATTATTGGGCCATTTTGACCTTACACAGAACATACAAACTGTTGCTGGTGGAATGAGGCACCCTCCAAGCAAGGAGACCTGTGGGGGGTACCTCCTCAGCCCTCTTCGGGTCCAAGGCCTGAATTACTCAAAAACTGTTTCATTACTTTGTAATCGTACCGAAGGACACTTTATTCCAATGGTGACTTGTCATTTTGTAGTATATTCTGCTCACACCTAGTGTTAAAAATGCACTGTTATATTTTCACCCAAATGATGGTATATCTTCACCTGAGTGAAACCACACCAACCCCATTGAATGACATTCTGGACAAGGGCCAGTGCACCTCTGTTTGCTGCCTTTCAGGGGCTCAGCTCACGGTCGGCAGAGCACTCTCGCAGAGAGGAGCGGCAGCCCCTTGGGTGAGAGGCCTGCATGCGTGTGGAGGCCTCAGGCCGCTGAGGCAGACTGCGTCTCCTTCCCGGGTGGCCCTCGACACCCTTCACCACGGATGCTTCTGGATAATTTAAAGTCCGGCTGTTTAGATAGCGCTGAACTTGCAGAACATGGAGTCTCCTTTTGCAATTTTTTTTTTTTTTAACCACTGAAGGTCACTCAGCTAGTTTTGTAGCAATTTTAACTCTATTATCAGATGGTCTGAGCATCTTAGGTAGCTCAGGCTGCTCTAACTACATACCACAGACGAGGTGGGTTAAACGACAGGCATTTATTTCAAACAGTTCTGGAAGCTGGAAGGCTGAGATCAGGGTGGCCACTGAGTTCTGGTGAGATCCCACATAGGACACACACACACGCAGAAGACGGGAGAGAGAGAGAAGAAGTAGAAAAAGAAGAAATAGAGGAGGAGGAGAGAGAAGTGAGAGAGGCAGAAGAGATGGAGAGAGAGGAAGGCAGGGAGAGACAGAGAGAGCACTCTTGTCTCCTGATCTTTTCCTCTTTAATAAGGACTCTAATCCCAACATGGCGGGGGGTTGGCCAGCTACCCTCCTGATCTCATCTATACCCAGTTACCTCCCAAAGGTCCCACCTGCAAATGCTATCACAATGGGGGTTAGGAGGTCAATGTATGAATTCTGGGGTGACATTCAGTCTGTAACATCAAGACAGTCTTCATTTTAGTCTACCACATGGCTGAATAAACACTCCTAATATCCTGTGAGGGCTTCCCTGGTGGCTCAGAGGTTAAAGCGTCTGCCTCCAATGCGGGAGACCCCGGTTCGATCCCTGGGTCGGGAAGATCCCCTGGAGAAGGAAATGGTAACCCACTCCAGTATTCTTGCCTGGAGAATCCCATGGACGGAGAAGCCTGGTAGGCTACAGTCCACGGGGTCGCAAAGAGTCAGACATGACTGAGCGACGGAACGGAATATCCTGTGAGGAGAAGGAAATGGCGACCTATTCCAGTATTCTTGCTTGGCAAATCCTATGGACAGAGAAACCTGGTAGGCTACAGTCTGTGAGGTCACAAAGAGTTGGACATGACTGAGTACGCACACACACACACACACATACACACAATATCCTTTGACTATTAACTTCTAACTGTATACTGTAATTTTGAAAACTCCACAATAATTTTTTGAATTATAAATGTAATATAAATATATACCTATAGTAGCCAATAGGAAAAAATTAAAGAAAATAAAACCTACCCACCAACTCTACACCAACAGTTGGGTTAATTTTCTTTTGAACGCATATGCGAGTATCAATGGCCTTCCCAGGTGGCGCTAGTGGTAAAGAACCCGCGCCAATGCAGGAGACATAAGAGATGTGGGCTCAGTCCCTGAGAAGAGCCCCTGGAGGAGGAAATGGCAACCCACTCCAGTATTCTTGCCTGGGAAATCCCATGGACAGAGGCACCTGGCAGTCTACAGTCCATAGAGTTAGACATGACTGAAGTAACTTAGCGCATACTGAGTATAAATATACACAGATACACATCCATAAAAAAGCATTTTAAAAACAAAATTTGATTCGCACTACAGAGTGTTTTTAAATTTATTTCTTCACTTGCATTAAATAGTCTTTCTTAAATAGTGCTTAAAAGTTACTTTTTGCTTCCTCACTTTTTAATATTGTGACTATTTGGATCATGAATTATCTGCATTTACAACTTGTATTATTTAGAAAATCTATCTATCTACTTTTAATCCTCTCAGTTTTTAACTTCAAATTTTTCAAATGCATTTAGACAACTGTTCTTTTTTTAATTATCAAGAAAGAAATACTGTCTTCTTGGGTCTATCCATGTTAGATGAAGAATTTAGCACATATTCTCTTTCACTGTCCCTTTCTTCATGACAGAGCCTCAGTTTTGAGACGTGTTCTATGCTGTGACTATTGTTATTTTTAAAAATGGATATATGAACATAGGAAGTTATTATATATGTAAACCATGCATTTTGTCACAAAAGATTTAAGTTGGCAATTTTTCTACATTATACTAATTGTTTCCACAAGGTAGTAATGCAGAAGATTGGCTTGGATCCTGGATCCTAACATCTTCACTCAGCCCCCATGTTCTCGTAGATTCTCAAGGGAACTGTCCGTAGTATTGCTCTAAAGCTTTAGATTCCAATACCCGTGAAGAATCTTGGCTCCAGGCTAGACCACATGGAGCTTGGGCCCTATTTGTCCTTTTCCCTGTGGCCGTGTCCAGCACAGTCTTCCTTGGTTCTGAGTCCAGGCCAACACCACAGAAAGATGAATCCTTTAGAAAGTGTATCAGAGGAGGAATTTTTCTCCCTAACACCTAGGGCTCTTGATCTCTGCCAACCACCTCAAGCCTGTTTCTTTTCTCCTGGGCCCTATAGTTGTTTCTATTTAAGCAAGATGCATGAATTTAGAATAGAGATTCACAAAGCACGTGAGGGATCATATTGTTGCACTGTGAGGCTTTGATTGATTTTTTTTTAATTGGAATATAGTTGCTTTACAGTGTTGTGTTAGCTTCTGCTGTACAATGAAGTGAATCACCTTTGTGTATACGTGTCTCCCTTCCCTCTTGGACCTTTGCAACAACTGTGGATATGTCTTGAAAGGGTACTGTCCAATGGCTGAATCACCAAGCAAAGCAGGTCATGTAATGGGCCATGCAGTAGGGCTATGTACTGGAAATTAGAGGCTCAAATGGTAACACCTTGTCAAGTTGGTAACCAAAGAGATTCAGTGGAGCATGCAAGGACTTTGCCTTCTGACAGTGTGGTCCTTGTTGTGAAGAGGGTTATTTTCAACAGTGGCACAGTATTGAAGTGTAACCATGTGAACAGCACAATAGGCAAACTTTGAAAGAGCGTGAGACGTTCTTCTCTAGGAGTGTTTGTGCTGTAATTATTCCTGGCTTGTTTAGTGTTGGTGTTTTTGGAGTGCCAGAAATGATAGTATTCAAAAAATGTGTCACAGAAACAACAAAGTTGAGAACTGCTGATCTGGAACCTTTCTGTTGTCACTAGTCAGAGACCATTGCCAAGACTTCTTATTGTCTGGAGAAAGGGCTACAAAACAAGTGCCTGAAAGAGAAAGAAACAGCAGATATTTTGTGGTCTCGGCTTTGCTAGCATACCAGTCAATCCATGACAATTGTTCTGGTTCAGTCACCGTTAAACTCCACACGCAGAACTCTCCCATTAATAAGTCAACTGTGACACTCAAATTTCCATATTTTGGAGAAACATTCATTCATTCATCATGCAAATTGCCTTCTCTCTTAGAGTTCATGATGCATGCTAAGTCACTTCAGTTGCGTCTGACTCTTTGCAACCCCATGGACTGTAGCCCGCCAGGCTCCCTTGTCCATGGGACTCTCCAGGCAAGAATACTGGAGTAGGTTGCCATTTCCTCCTCCAGGGGATCTTCCTGACCCAGGGCTCAAACCCGAGTCTCCTGCATCTCCTGCCTTGCAGGCAGATTCTTAACTGGCAGAGCCACTGGGGAAGGAAATGATAAACAAGGACATTTCTGAGAAGCCTTTCCTTTTATTCACCTCCTCAGATACGTACCACTTCCCAGTTTATCTCTTCTAACTCCATTAACACCTGTGTTCTGTGTCCACAATCTTCAATAAATGGTAGGCTCTTTCTCAGGACACAGATTTAACTCCTTTGTGAGTGCTCCATGAGTGTCATGACCTTGCGTTTCCCAGCTCCAGACTTTCTTCTTATTTCTGTGTATTTCCATACCAGCAAACTTGCAAGGTCTTCTTATCACTGTTTTTGGTTTTTATATGTTTTTTAAAAAAATATGTATTTATTTCGCTACACTAGGTCTTAGATGCGTGATGTGGGATCTTTCACCATTAGTTGTGGTGCATGGGCTTAGTTGCTCTGTGGCACATGGGATCTTGGTTCTCCAACCAAGGATCAAACCCACGTCCCCTGCATTGGAAGGCAGATTTTTAACCACTGGGCAACCAGGGAACTCCCTCTTTATGTCTTAGATGCATGTCCCCGAGGGCCCAATGAGAGGTGATATATTAATATCTTCTGCCATACTTGCCAAAACCTTGCCTTTCTTAAAGTTCCAGGCCCTGCATAAGGCTGCTATTCGGATGCTTCTTACCTGCAGAAGGGTCTGGCATATGTTTCCTTTGAGTAACATGCCATTCCCTCAGTTCCTTTTCAGGGACAGATGGTAGAGGAAGAGAGGATCCAGACTATTAGTCACCCACCAGTGTCAGACATTTTTCAGGTTAAAGAAAGCCTGTCCAGTGAAACTCTGGACCCTGACAGGCAAGCCTAACTAGTTCCATGAGACTGGTCCGTGCTAACCCCAGGAAGAGGTTACTCACAGGCCCTGTAGCTGGCCTCCTTGGGCTCTAGTGGTGTAGAATAGGTAAGCCATAAATTGTGCTTCTCAATTATTTCCATAGGTCAGAGAGTCAGTGAAAATTCCCTTTCAATTCTTAGTTTTAGGATCTAAACTGAGACTTCCTTGGCCCTAGTGATGAGTATTCATGGTAATTTGGCCTGTCTCTAGTAAAAGTAATTAAGACATTTACCCAAGATATGTGGTTTCTTTAACTATTTACATTATGTAAAAAAAAATTGTTTATCTAGATAACTGTTTCTTTGCTGTTCTCTTTCTGAGAGTATGGAAAATTACTGTCTGATTGTCTCAGTTTCCAATGCTTTTGTGACTTAGTGCTTTTTTTTTTTTAAACTTAGACAACTTGTGAGCAGGAAAGTCAAGAACTGTGAGCCACCTGCCATATTAACTTGACATCTGGTCTCATTGCTTTCAAGCTCCTGTACTTCAAAGCACTCTAAAAAGTTGTTAAATGGGTCTTTGACTGACAGGCATTAAAACAACCAAGAGATCCTCAATACATGTGACTCGGTTGCAAGTCAAATAAAACAATCCTTTTCAACATCAGGTTATTTTTTCCATAGCCAGGGAATTTGGGAAATAGCTGTGAAACTCATTTTTGAAGGTAGTTTGATAATTCCTTCATCAAGGGAAATAAAGTGAATGAACAAATAATAACCAGCTACATTTAAAACCCTACTTTCCTTAAAGATATCTCAAGAGATGACTCTCTTCTTCAGTCCTGAATCTAAGATAATTCCTGCACTAAAGTGAAGATGAGATCTATTCAGATCATTAGTACAAGTAATTTCTCATCAAAGTATGGCAGCCTATTTTCAGTTATCAATTGGTGAAGGGAAATGAAGTCAGTGAAATAGCAGCAATTGAGACATCTGTTATAAACAAAAGTTGTAACCTCCTTTCACAATTATCTTAAAAATTGTATATTGCTTTAAATTGAATCCTTCTTCTATTCCCCCCTCTTCATTTCCATCTGCTAAGAAGCAGTGAAATAGACCAAATGAAAACAGCAGAAATGGAAACCAAGGGAATAAGGAGATAAATCTGTTTCTTTTGCATTCTTTAGAAAGCACAGCAGTTCTAGTAGATGCTCAGTGCATATTTGTCAAATTAAGTATATAATTTGAATATTCAGAATAATAATTTGGATATTTTAATATAATTTACCATTGTTCAAAAAAATGAAATACCAAGGTATAAATCTAAAATGTACAAAAATCTGTATGCTGAAGCTGACAAAACATGATGAAAGAAATCAAAGAGCTAAATAAATAGTGTTTGAATAAGAAAACAAACCATGTTCATGAATTGGAAGACTCTGTCTAGTAAGGATGTTAGCTGCCTCATCTGATCTATAGATTTAATGCCACACCAATCAAAATCTCAGCAAGATGTTTTGTAGATATAGACAAGCTTATTCTAAAGTTTATAGGCAAAGGTAATGGAACTAGAATAGCTTAAATAATTTTGAAAAAGAATGAAGTTAGAGAAATCTCATAACCAGATTTGAAGACTTCCTATATAGTGACAATAATCTAGGCTGTGTGATATTTGGTGAACGAATAGACACATAGATCAGTGGACTAGAATAGAGACCCTAGAAATAGACGTACACAAATATGACTTGTTTTTGACAAAAATATGAAAGTAATTCAGTGGAGGAAGGATGGTCTTTTCAACAAATGGTATTGGAACTCTTTGTCATTCATACACACGCACACCCCCCAGAGAAACTTAACCTTGACTTGACATCAAAATTAATCCAACTGGATCATCCCTGTAAATGTAAAATGTGAAACCATAAAGCAGTCACAAGAAAACATAGGACCACGGGGTCTCCTTATCCCAGTTGTTTTAGGGATAAAGAAGGAAGTATTTTCTTTCAAATAAGTTTCCATGCTCAGGCTATCCAGAGAACGCAGTTTCCCACTTAGTGCTTGCCTTAGGGCAGGGCAGGGAGAGTAAAAGCAGGAGAATGGTGCTTTCCCCCTTCTACTACAGTCTGCATCCCACAAGGGGCCCCTTTCCCTAGTATTCTGGTTAGAAAGAGAGGGTCTTTCTTGGAACTTTTTCTGTCTACACTTGCTGTGCAATCCCTGGATTTGGACTGCCCAAAAGTCTGAGCTGGGAAATATGGAATGGAAAAAGTCAGAAAATTCACTGCCATTTGGGTTGTTCTTCAGGATTTGATTTCCCTTCCAAATATGCCTGGTATTATTTAATCAATGCTTGTCAGGGTCCCAGGATACTTGTCTTATGCATCCTGTGCAAGGCTTTTTATTGTAATTTGTGAGAATGATGGGATAGAATGTGCTTAATTCCATCTCAGTGGAGCTGAAACCAGGAATTCTGCTTAACTTTTTTTTTTAACCAAAAAAGTCCATTTTCTTTCACTGGTGATTGGTTTGAAGTGGGAACAGTGCTGAGTTCTAGCCAACGAGACAGGAAGAAACATCTGCTTGAAGCTTCTGGGAGGGAGATTTCTCCCTGATAAAGAGAGAGAGTCCTGAAGAAATTCCATTCCTCATACCATTGGATACCGTTGTGTAGGACGTGATGCTGGAACTGTGGCTGCCATCTCCACCCTGAAAGAAAAGTCAAAAAATTCTAAAGAACTTAAATTGGAGCTTGGAATTCACTGAGGGGCAAATTAGCCAAACTACCTACTTTTAGACTTCTGCTTATATGGGAATCATAAATTCCTAATGTGAAGCCACTTTCAATGAGGTGCTCTTAAAACTATGGCCCAAGGCATTCCAAATGATAAACTAGATTATTCCATTTTTCTAATTTAGAGATTCAGCCATCCACAAGAATAACTGATATAATTAATGAATATCTCTCAATAATCTTTAAATTATATTTTAAAAGTGTTTTTGAGCTGGCAGTTTGCTGATTGAGATTTGACAAATGGGAAAAGATTGATGTTGTGATATTTTAGAGCTATAAATCTAAGAAAAATGAGTATACAGCCGCAAAAGTAATGTGAATTGTGATAAAACTATTCTTGGTTCTTTTGTGGACCTTGAAATATTGTAATTCTATTCTTCGTGTTCTTTTATTCATTCTTTAAAAATGTTAGTAGGATATGTATTATGTGCTAGAAATTTATTCTAGATACTTGGAGTTTTAAGATGAGCCAGACGTGATTGTTATTTTTCTATGGCTTACAGTTCAGTAGGGGATAGACATATAAAGAAATGCAGAGTGATACAGACAAATAATATGTGGATACATATTATTTAGGAATATAAAAGAAGGAAAGAGCTAGTTTTGAGGTATAGTTTTTCTATTCTTTGACAATGTATTTATTTTTGTCATACGTGGGTAGAATACTTATCTCTTTTGGTTCTAGTTTATTGGACAGTGTGATATGCTTTGGGCTTCCCAGGTGGTGCTAGAGGTAAAGAACTTGCCTGAACTTGCCTGCCAATGCAGGTTAGACGTAAAAGACGTGGGTTTGATTACTGGTTCAGGAAGATTCCCCTGGAGAGGGAAATGGCCACCCACTCCAGCATTCCTGTCTGGAGAATCCCATGGACAAAGGAGCCTGGCAGGCTGTAGTCCATGTATCTCACAGAACTGTACACAAATGAAATGACCTAGCATACACACACACACACATAATATGCTTCATTTTCATCACGTGAGACTTTGAAATGAATGTTTATTTCTTGTACATTTCTTGTATTTTGGCCCCCATATTGTTTATGTTCTTGCAGAAGGTTTGGACTGTTAACTCAAAGCCTGCCAGCACCAAATTCAAATTCTTTTCAATGCAGCTCATATTAGCATATTTCCAACCATTTACAACTTGTCTGCTTTGCATACCCTGAAAACTGCACCCAACATCTGCTAGCCATAGATAAAGCAAACCACCACAGCTCTAAAAGACCCCAAATTACCGCTGCCCTTTGGGATTCTCTGACCCAGAAATCCCCACTCTCTGCTCATACACGTCACCATGTATCTGCCCACATGGAGTTCCCATGCTCCCTTCCCCTTCTGGGAAGTGACCCCCCCCCCCCAACACACACACACACACACACACACGCGCGCACGCGCGCACTGTGTTTGGAAGGTTTCCTGCTCAGAGACACTCTCCCTCTCCTGCAAGTCTGTCCAAGCACCACCCAATAAAGCTTGTGTTGTGCAAGACTGCCAGCTTCTGGTCCTATCTTTGCCTTATCAGCCCTGAAACCCTCAAGCTCATCACATTTCTCTGCTGCTAGTTTTGCTTTAGTATTCAGTTTTGAAAGTGTTTTCTTTGGAATCCTTGTATGTCTGCTAGGAGAATTCTCTCACACTTCCTTCAGTGTCTCTCCAGATCTTTCCTTCTCTGTTGTCCTTCCATGACCTTCCATCTGATATTGCAACCTTGCCTCCAATCTCATCTCATCTGTAGGTAGCATAATTTTTCTCACTGGAAGCTTTTAGGTTCTTCTTTTTATCTGTGGAGTTCTGAAATACACGTTTTTTTTTTCATGCAGAAGATTGTGCTTAGTCACTCAGATGTGTCCAACTCTTTGTGACCCCATGGACTGTAGCCCCTCAGGCTCCTCTGTCCATAGGGATTCTCCAGGCAAGAATGCTGGGGTGGGTTGCCATGCCCTCCTCCGGGGGATCTTCCCAACCCAGGGATCGAACCCACGTCTCCTGCATTGCTGGCGGATTCTTTACCATGTGAGCCACCATGGAAGCAGAAGAATGTCAAATAGTTTATTCAGATATTCCACTCCTAAGGTAACAGAACATAGATTTCTACTCCTTAAATTTGGGTGACACATCCTTACAAAGAGTACAGTACAGAGGGGGAAAATAGAATACCATAAACTTACAGTGGAGAAACTTGACAAACATCACTTCAGCCAGGTGATCAAGGTTAATATTAACAGTTAAAAGTGACATTGATTATGTACCCCTGATATGAGGGCTTCCCTGTAGCTCAAATGGTAAAGAATCTACCTGCAGTGCAGAAGACCAGGGTTCGATCCCTGGGTCAGGAAGATCCTCTGGAGAAGGGAATGGCAATCCACTCTAGAAATCTTGCCTGGAGAATCCCATGGACAGAGAAGCCTGGCAGGCTACAGTCCATGGGGTTGCAAAGAGTCGGACATGACTGAGTGACTAATATACACACACCCCCTTGATATGCGGTTTCTGGGATGTCTCAGTGGTAAAGAACCTGTCTGCCAATGCAGGAGATGTGGGTTCAATCCCTGGGTCAGGAAGATCCTCTGGAGAAGGAAATGGCAACCCATTCCAGTATTCTTACTGCGAAATCCCATGCACAGAAGAACCTGGCAGGCTATATAGTCCATGGCGTTGCAAAAGAGTTGGACACCACTAAGCAACTGAGCATGAATGCACACACCCTTGATATGATGTGATGAATCAGCACTTTACTTCCTCCTCAATCCCATGAGCCTGGTCTAACATAAGAAAAACATTAGACAAATACCAACCAACATTTTTGACCTGTACACCTTTCATAGATGGCAGTCTTATTTTTTCTTTCTGTCTGGTACTGAGTAAGCATTTCATTCTGAAGATTTGGGTCCTTTTTTAGTTCTGGAAGTTCTTCTATATGCATACACCCACAACAATATAATACACACACATACACACACACATATATATGGCATCCTGCATGTGTGTAAATACAATGTATACCTACATATGTGCCTAAGAATTTTTGCATGGTGACCATTAAACAATGCTGGGGTTGGAGTTGTTCATCGACCCTCCATGCAATTGAAAATCCTAATATGGCTTTACAATCGGCTTGTGTATCTGAGGTCAAAATCTGCAGATTCAACCAACCATGAATTTGCCGTGAACTTTGGTACTAATTTATTGGGAGAAATAAGTAAGTGGGTCATTGCATAAGTGGACCAACGCAGTTCAAACCTCTGTTGTTCAGGGTCAAGGTATTTATTTCCTCCTTCCTATTAGAGATCTTGTAGATCTGTTTTCCATGAAACTTAAAGCTTATCTCATATTTTCCACCTCTTTTTGGTTGTTTATGTTTTACTGCTTTATGGGAGAATTCTTTAGTTCAACATGATTTCAATCTCTCTGTTTTGCTATTTTGCCTATCAAGTTTTGAAATATGATTTTTTAAAAAAGTTGTTGTTTGGCCAAGCCACTGGACATGTGGGATCATAGTTCCCTGACCAGGGACTGAACCTGTGCCCCCTGCAGTGGAAGAACAGAGAACAGACCAGGGAAGTCTCCAAAATATGATATTTAAAATTTTGAGAATCTCCGTTTGTTATATTTTTATGGAAGCTTTTTCTTATTTCTCTGAGGATATTAACTATCCTTATCCTATATCTTTATTTTCCTTTGTATTTTAGGCAACTTATTGAGTTTGATTCCTCTCTCATGGGTGTTGATTTTCCTCTGACATTCATTGATTCTTGTCTGGTGGCTCCTATTTTTATTTGAGACTCTCTTTTCTTTGCCTGTTGGTGGTTCTGAATACAGAATCCTGTACTCAGATGGTTTAGGGGGTGTTGAGGTGTGTGGCCAGTAAATTGTACGATGCTCTCTTCTTTCTACATGCGTGCTTTTGAAATTGTTCATTTTATTATCTCATCACTCCTTTTCTTTCTCTGAAAAGTGAAACCAAAAAGCAAAAAAAAAAAGAAAAATTAAGACAATATAATTATATTTTTAATCGTCTCAGAGTAGTAGTGTTAGTCACTCAGTTGTGTCTGATTCTTTGCAACCCCGTAGACTGTAGCCCGCCAGGCTTCTCTGTCGATGGGATTCTCCAGGCAAGAGTACGGGAGTGGGTTTCTCCAGGGGATCTCCCTGACCCAGGGATCGAACCAAGGTCTCTTGCGTTGCAGGCGGATTCTTTAACGTCTGAACTATAGGGAAGCTCCTGAGAGGAGTTGAACTAAGAGGATTCAATGTAGAACTTCAGGATCGTTTTACAAATGAGGAGAGGGGATTTGTGCTACTTTGCTCAAGTTGATGCGCTTGCAACTTGAAAGTATACAGGAAAAATGTACTTTCTTGGAGGGTAAATACATTATTCATACTGGAGGTCATGTAGTCCAGCATCTCATTTTTAAACTCTGTAGGTCTTATTAATGCCAGTGATGTTAGGATGCTCTGTTCCAAACAGATGGCAAAATCCGGTCCAGTTGTTCCTATAGCAAACATAGTTGCTGACATACTTCTGCCTTTGGTTGCTAAATGAAAAATAATGGAATGATAGAGTCAGGGAAATAAAACAATATATTGTAGATATGGCCAGCAGTTTAAAATGAGTCTTCTTTTTTTTTTGCCCAATTAAGCTTCTCCTTTTCATTATTTTACTCAGGGCTACAGCCTTTAGCATATAAATTTCAGAATGAAGCCACAGTGGTCTCCTTTACTGGGTATTCAGGTGGGCATTGCAGGTTATGACAGGGGTGAGGCAGTGCTGTCTGAGCCAACCTGGAGTCCTGAGGGCCAAGCCTCCCTCTTGAGAGAGTGGTCCTCACTGCTCTTACTCAGGGGCCAAAGCCAGAGACAAGTACTTCCTTTCCATTTTTTTTTCTTCCTCTGTTTATGTGGAAGCTCAGCATTTCTTCAGTCTTTGCTTTTTTATTTTCAGCCCCAGCGCTAATGCTCAGCCTGCGGTTCTCAACCTTGTTTGCATATTGGAGTCTGTTGGGTTGCCTTAGAAAGAAGTAACTTCTAAAGCCTTTGTCCTGCTCCCAGAGATCCTGATTTATTTTGTTCCGGAAGCGACCTGGGCATTGGGATTTTCTTAAAGCAACCTGAGCTGTTTCTCATTTACAGCTACGTTTGCTGACCACAGTGCTAGGGAGTGGCCTCCAGCAGATCTTTCACAGAAGTTTGGAAAAAGTTCTTGGGGTTTATCTTAGGGCAGAAACGATGCTCATTTGCTGCTCACTGAGAAGGGGATAGGAAGGAGGCTGCCTATACAGCATTTTATTATTTTAATTTTTTCCCCTGTGCTTATGTAGCAAATCCTTTTTGCTTATGTATTTTATTTTTAAAACTTTTTGGCCATGCCTTGAGGCACATGGAAGTTTATTAATAGTTCCCCGACGAGAGACTGAACCTGTTCTCCTTGCCTTGGAAGCTTGGATTCCCTACTACAGGACTGCCAGGGAAGGCCCTGCCTATACAGAATTTTAGTTCTTTAGTTAAACATCGTATTGTTTGTCCCACAGCCCTTCCTTCTTTTGTATGTGTTGACTTCAACTTAACTTGCAGTATTTAGAATTGTTTTTATGTCCATGAAAGTGAAAGCATTAGTTGCTAAGTGTTGTCTGACTCTCTGTGATCCCATGAGCCCGCCAGGCTCCTCTGCCCATGGGATTATCCCAGCAAGAATACTCGAGTGGGTTGCCATTCCCTTCTCCAGGGGGTCTTCCTGACCCAGGGATCGAACCCAGGTCTCCTGCATTGCGGGTAGGTTCTTTACCCTCTGAGTCACCAGGGAAGCCCATAGTTGATTTTTCCTTAGTTGTTTTGGACTAAAGTTCCTTTTTCCATCCTTTCTGTATCACTCTGCTCTCACTGGAGCTTCATTTGCCAAGATGACTCAACATTTCTAGTCCACTGATTAACAGTAATGACTTGTCTTTCAGCACTGCTGTAAATTTATTTTTAATTATTTATTCTTTCACATGGTTTCAATGGATTTGAAGAGAAATGGATAGACACAGCTGTGCTGCTTCTATTACACTGGTCCCATCTCCCAGTTTCATTCTCCATTTGCCTTTCCCCCTTAATAGATCTATAAAATGTGGAACGAGATGTTTTACAGTCTCTCACAGCAATTCTATTTTTGTTTTATATAATTTGATGCTTTTATATGAAGCATAAACGTTCAGGGCTGTTACAAATTTTATGTAGATTTTGTCTTTTATGAATATAAAATGACCCTCTTTGCCATGGAAACATTTTCACCTTCTATTAAATTTTGTTTGAAATAAAAGGGGTCACCGTTTCTCACCTTTTAATTTTGCTTATCTGATAAAGCTTCACTTATCAGTAAAAAAAAACATTTCTTGTCAATTTAATATGTTTCTTTAAGTTTAAACAGCAAATGGATAGATGTTCAAAATCTTCTTTTCTAATGGGGAGTTGAAATAGCTTAAACGGATTATCATAACTTGTACACTTGGCCCCCGCCTCTGTCATCATGTTTTATATTTTTTTGCTTTCTTCTTTTTCTCCGGATTTATGCCTTCCATTTGTTTGCTTTTTCCTTTTCCATTGTTCTGAAAGATAAACATCCTTATAAGTTGTTTTTCTTTTGGCCTTTAGAAAATATCTAATCTATTATTAATCATTTTCTGTTTTGGTGAGAGTTCTTTTTTTTTTTTTTAATTCAAGTTTTTGTTTATTGGAACTTTCTGAAATTTCTTTTTTCCTGAATATTTCTGACCCCAGGTTGGTTGAATCTCAAGATATGGAACCCGTGGCTGTACTTGTTTTTCATTTTTTTGACATTTGTAGTATCCCTTTTTTTTTTCTTTGCAACATTGTATTGGTTTTGCCATACATTGACATGAATCTGCCCCGGGTGTACATGTGTTCCCCATCCTGAACCCCTCTCCCACCTCCTTCCCCATATCATCCCTCTGGGTCATCCCTGTGCACCAGCCCCGAGCATCCTGTATCATGCTCAAACCTGGACTGGTGATCCATTTCACATGTGATAATTTACATGTTTCAATGCCATTCTCCCAAATCATCCCCTCCTTGCCCTCACCCACAGAGTCCAAAAGAATGTTCTATACATCTGTGTTTCTTTTGCTGTCTCGCATACAGGGTTATAATTACCATCTTTCTAAATTCCATATATATGCGTTAGTATACTGTATTGGTGTTTTTCTTTCTGGCTTACTTCACTCTGTATAATAGGCTCCAGTTTCATCCACCTCATTAGAACTGATTCAAATGAGAGTTCTTTTATACATAAATTGAAACTGACTCTAGTTAAATCAGGCAGAATAGGAGGTTTTTTGGGGGAAGGATAAGGAACTGCTGGATGGCATCACCGACTCTGTGGACATGAGTTTGAGTGAACTCCGGGAGTTGGTGATGGACAGGGAGGCCTGGCGTGCTGTGATTCATGGGGTCGCGGAGAGTCGGACACGACTGAGTGACTGAACTGAACTGAACTGAAGGAACTGTTTCCTGAGTGCTGGGAAGGAGGGCAGGTACACAGGGAGAAGCCATTGGTAGTTCTATCACAGGGCAGGCTACTGCCCAGGAGAAGCTCTCTGGACGTCTCAGCTGCCACCCTGGTCTCTGGGTCCCCTGAACATACCGCCAGACACTTCCTGTCACCTGTGCTGGCCTGGGTTCCAGACGCCACAGCTGCTGCCACCAGATGATTTCTGTAAGATTTTCTCTGCTTCAGGGCATCATTTGCTGCACACGAATGTCCCAAACACATTTACATCTCCTAACTGTTATCCACTAGGTAGGGTTGAATTCAACCATCCTGTTGAATTGCCATCCAGCTATTAGTGCTTCCTGCACCACTGGGTGAATAGATTTAAAAAGGCATTGAAGTCACTGGTAACTGACACTATTTATTTATAAAAGAAAAACATATTTATTTTTAAGAAGCATGCTTAATTTATTTTTAATAAGGATGCTCTTTCTCCATAAGGACAGAGGAGACTATCGTGGGACACTTTCCTTCCCTGACACATTCAATGATCAGTTTTTAAGCGAATGATTATTGCTGTTCAGTCGCTGTAGCCCGCCAGGTTCCTCTGTCCTCCACTATCTCCTGGAGTTTGCTCAGATTCATGTCCATTGAGTCAGTGATGCTAGCGAATGATTTTCTTGTTCGGTCATGTCTGACTCTTTGTATATTATCAGTATATTATCAGGTGTAATTCTTAGAGGTATCATACCGCCTTCCACCCATTAAGAAGAAATAGAAAATTCCTGGTATTCTTAAAGCCTTCAGTCTAACCTGGCGTCTCTCAGCTGGAGTGACTCTGGCTTCCACAGCTCAGGACAATGTTCTGTAAGCTTTCAGAGGATGGGATTCATGATAGAAACAGTGGTTGTCTTATTGCTTTCCCCCTCCTTCACTCTAAAGTGTGTTCCTTGGTCAGAAACAATGTCATTTGGGACATGATGCCTGCATATAGAGCATTCAGCCATGATGGTATTTGTAGAAGTATGGTAAGAGAAGAAAACAAATCCAATAAGTGATGTCAAACTGTTACCTTTACCAGGAAGGACCGTTTCTACTATAGTCAGCCTTCTACCAGGCAGCTTTCATTCAATAAAGAACAACAGACTGGTTCCAAATAGGAAAAGGAGTACGTCAAGGTTGTATATTGTCACCCTGCTTATTTAACTTATATGCAGGGTACATCATGAGGAATGCTGGGCTGGAAGAAGCACAAGCTGGAGTCAAGATTGCCGGGAGAAATATCAATAACCTCAGATATGCAGATGACACCACCCTTATGGCAGAAAGTGAAGAGGAACTAAAAAGCCTCTTGATGAAAGTGAAAGAGGAGAGTGAAAAGGTTGACTTGAAGCTCAACATTCAGAAAACTAAGATCATGGCATCCGGTCCCATCACTTCATTGGAAATGGAAAAACAGTGGAGACAGTGTCAGACTATTTTTTGGGCTCCAAAATCACTGCAGATGCTGATTGCAGCCATGAAATTAAAAGACGCTTACTCCTTGGAAGGAAAGTTATGACCAACCTAGATAGTATATTAAAAATCAGAGACATTACTTTGCCAACCAAGATCCGTCTAGTCAAGGCTATGGTTTTTCCCGTGGTCATGTATGGATGTGAGAGTTGGACTGTGAAGAAGGCTGATCGCCGAAAACTCCAATACTTTGGCCACCTCATGCGACGAGTTGACTCCCTGGAAAAGACTCTGATGCTGGGAAAGGTTGGGGGTGGGAGGGGAAGGGGATGACAGAGAATGAGATGGTTGGATGGCATCACCGACTCTATGGACATGAGTTTGAGTGAACTCCGGGAGTTGGTGATGGACAGGGAGGCCTGGCCTGCAAGGGGTCGCAGAGAGTTGGACACGACTGAGGGACTGAACTGAACTGAACTGATGAAGCACGTCAGTGTAAAGGTACCTCCTGCTCAAGCCCTGACCTTCGTATTTTCATCTAGAATTTTGATGTTTGTTGGGGAGGGGAGAGGACTGTTTTTGCTGTGTCTCAAGTCCTAATCTCTGTGCTCTGAGTTTCACAGCAGAGCTCTATTTTGCTCTTCAGAGGCTTGCCAATTATCTTTTTGTCTCCTTCCGCATGCTGTTTCAGTATTGGGGTATGTTTTGGGGTAAAAACACTGCTATGCACTTGAAACTTTCCAGTTCTCCATCAAAATCTCTTCAGATTCTGTTGTGTCCAAGTTGCGCAATCTCCAATAACCACCGCAGGAGCCATTTTCCGATGCAAACGCACAAGGGTTGGTTTATTCAAGCTCCAGCAGGGACCCCCACCATCACCAACGCAGCGGATCCGGATAGGAGCCCCGATACTCAAAATACAGAGGTTTATATAATATATCGCGCGAAAGTACTGCAAGAGCTAGTGACTATTGCATCAGCCTAGAAGTGATTGGTTGACCTTTACCTAAAGAGCACTTGGTGTACTCTGATTGGGCTCTTTAAACTTGCTCAACCCGGGGGGTCGGGTTGCGGTTTTTCCAGGAATCCCTACTCAAGAGGGCATCTACTTCTAAAACGGAGTAACTTTGGTCAGTGAGAAGCAAGCAGTAAGCAAAGTACAGAAGCAAAAATGCCTTAAAAGTGCATTAGGTTCTACAATTCTTTCTTTCCCTGAAGCAGCCCCCTTCCAGCTGTGGCTCCAGGCTTTGCCTAGATTCTCAGCTTCTTGCCCATTTTCAAATTCATCAATACACTCAAGTAAAAGCAACTGCAGAAGCCAGCTCACCTCTCTGTCCCTTCCCTTCTGAAGTATTAGTTCATTTACTTCTTGTTGCCTCAGCAACTCTCTTCTGCTTTTGAAAAGATAATTTTGTATTCCATCTGGCTTTTCTAATTCTAGGTTGGAGCACTGGTCTTTGGACAACCATTGGAAGTGAGAGCCTTTTTGCACAGTACACATTTTAGAATAGCTTTCTGTTTATTCATGCATGAGTTGCAATGTAGCTGCTTTCAGAATTTAGGGGACATAATATTTTCTTTGAAACTATAAATGAAATATAATTTCTTTGCCTTCTTGACATTTAGAGTTTGATGAGAGTCTGATTTTTATTCTTTTTGTGGGTAAACCCACTTTAAAAATGTCTGTTGTTTAAAAGTTTATTACTTATCTGTCTTAATGAAAATGATATATGTTTTTTTCCAGGGCATCTCTTTATGTGGGTCTCTTTCCAGTGATTTTGAACATTGTGTGGTAAGCTGTTTTCATGAGGCTCCCTGGTTAGTTTTGAGAGTAATCTTTCAATTTTGCTTTAGATATTTGCTGCTTCTTTAGTTGTTATGGTGTCTTCCTAAAAACTGTGGCAACTCATATGTTAAATCTCTATTTCCTTTGCTGTCTTTAAAAAATATTTATTTGGCTCTGCCGGTTCTTCATTTCTGCATGTGGGATACTTAGTTGCTGTATGTGAGATCTTGTTCCCTGACCAGGGATTGAACCTGGGTCCCCTACTTTGGGAATGCAAAGTCTGAACCACTGGACCATCAGGGAAGTTCATTTATTTCCTTTATTCTTATCTACTAATGTTTCCATCAAATTTTTTTGATCACTTTGGATCTTTGTACTATATTCTGAAATTTTTATCAAATTATTTTGTATCTGTTTGATTAGATTTTCCAGGTTTAATCTTATGCTTCATTGAGTCAATTTGCATTTAATTCCTAATATCGTGATTTGGGGCTTCTCCAGTGGCTCAATAGTAAAGACCCCACCTGCAAATGCAGAAGACTGGGTTCGATCCCTGGATCGGGAAGAACTGGAGGAGGAAATGGCCACCCACTCCAGTATTCTTGCCTGGGAAATTCCATGGACCAAGGAGCCTGGTGGGCTACAGTCCACGGGGTTGCAAAGAGTTGAACATGACTTAGTGACTAAGCACTCACTTATACATTGTGATTTTTATCTCTCTTAAAATTTTCCTACTTTGTGTCTCTTTCTCTATTTTCTGCTCGTATTTATCTTTTATCCTCAGTTTTCCCCTTATTTTGACTTTCTGCTGCTATTGCATAGAAATCATATATTCTAATAAGTATGACAAAATTAAAGATTTTTTTCTCTTTTCTTGCCTGGTTACTATTTTTAGGGCTTCCCTTATGGGCTCAGATGGTAAAGAATCCACTTGCAATGCAGGAGACCTGGGTTTGATCCCTAGGTTGGGAAGATCCCTTGGAGAAGGGAACAGCTACCCACTCCAGTATTCTGGCCTGGAGAATATGTATACAGTCCATGGGGTCGCAGAGTTGGACACGACTGATTATAGATACCAAGGGAACATTTCATGCAAAGATGGGCTTGATAAAGGACAGAAATGGTATGGACCTAACAGAAGCAGAAGATATTAAGAAGAGGTGGCAAGAATACACAGAAGAACTGTACAAAAAAGATCTTCATGACTAAGATAATCATGATGGTGTGATCACTGACCTAGAGCCAGACATCTTGGAATGTGATGTCAAGTGGGCCTTAGAAAGCATCACTACGAACAAAGCTAATGGAGGTGATGGAATTCCAGTTGAGCTATTTCAAATCCTGAAAGGTGATGCTGTGAAAGTGCTGCACTCAATATGCCAGCAAATTTGGAGAACTCAGCAGTGGCTACAGGACTGGAAAAGGTCAGTCTTCATTCCAATCCCAAAGGAAGGCAATGCCAAAGAATGCTCAAACTACCGCACAATTACACTCGTCTCACACGCTAGTAAAGTCATGCTCAAAATTCTCCAAGCCAGGCTTCAGCAATATGTGAACTGTGAACTTCCAGATGTTCAAGCAGGTTTTAGAAAAGGCAGAGGCACCAGAAATCAGAGTGCCAACATCCACTGGATCATCGAAAAAGCAAGAGAGTTCCAGAAAAACATCTATTTCTGCTTCATTGACTATGCCAAAGCCTTTGACTGTGTGGATCACAATAAACTGTGGAACATTCTGAAAGAGATGGGAATCCCAGACCACCTGACCTGCCTCTTGAGAAACCTGTATGCAGGTCAGGAAGCAACAGAACTGGACATGCAACAACAGACTGGTTCCAAATAGGAAAAGCAGTATGTCAAGGTTGTATATTGTCACTCTGCTTATTTAACTTCTATGCAGAGTACATCATGAGGAATGCTGGACTGGAAGAAGCACAAGCTGGAATCAAGATTGCCAGGAGAAATATCAATAACCTCAGATATGCAGAGGACACCACCCTTATGGCAGAAAGTGAAGAGGAACTCAAAAGCCTCTTGATGAAAGTGAAAGAGGAGAGTGAAAAGGTTGGCTTGAAGCTCAACATTCAGAAAACTAAGATCATGGCATCTGGTCCCATCACTTCATGGGAAATAGATGGGGAAACAGTGGAAACAGTGTCAGACTTTAATTTTGGGCTCCAAAATCACTGCGGATGCTGATTGCTGCCATGAAATTAAAAGACACTTACTCCTTGGAAGGAAAATTATGACCAACCTAGATAGCATATTAAAAAGCAGAGACATTACTTTGCCAACAAAGGTCCATCTAGTCAAGACTATGGTTTTTCCAGTGGTCATGTATGGATGTGAGAGTTAGACTGTGAAGAAAGTTGATCGCCAAAGAATTGATGCTGTTGAACTGTGGTGCTGGAGAAGACTCTTGAGAGTCCCTTGTACTGCAAGGAGATCCAACCAGTCCATTCTAAAGGAGATCAGTCCTGGATGTTCATTGGAAGGACTGATGCTAAAGCTGAAACTCCAATACTTTGGCCACCTCCTGCGAAGAGTTGATTCACTGGAAAAGACTCTGATGCTGGGAGGGATTGGGGGCAGGAGGAGAAGGGGACAACAGAGAATGAGATGGCTGGATGGCATCACTGACTTGATGGACATGAGTTTGAGTGAACTCCGGAAGTTGGTGATGGATAGGGAGGCCTGGCGTGCTGTGATTCATGGGGTTGCAAAGAATCGGACCCGACTGAGCGACTGAACTGAACTGAATTGAACTGATGCTGGTCAGAAAATACCCTACATGTAACAAGAACTCAGTAAATTTCAGCTGTCATTCTTATCAATCCAGTTAGAAAGTGCAAGCACAGCCTTTAAAAAATAGTAAAGTGAAAGTGAAAGTTGCTCAGTTCAGTTCAGTTCAGTCCCTCAGCCGTGTCTGACTCTTTTTAACCCCATGAATCACAGCACGCCAGGCCTCCCTGTCCATCACCAACTCCTGGAGTTCACTCAAACTCATGTCCATCGAGTCGGTGATGCCATCCAGCCATCTCATTCTCTGTCGTCCCCATCTCTTCCCACCCCCAATCCCTCCCAGCATCAGAGTCTTTTCCAGTGAGTCAACTCTTCACATGAGGTGGCCAAAGTATTGGAGTTTCAACTTTAGCATCAGTCCTTCCAGTGAACACCCAGGATTGATCTCCTTTAGAATGGGCTGGTTGGATCTCCTCTGACCACCATATATGCATTGAATCATTTAATCCTCAAAACAAGCCAATGGAGTAAATATTCCTGTTCCCCCTTTCACAGATGAGGACAGTAGCTTTCCCACTGTCATGTTACCAGTAAGTGTGGTGTCAGGAGTTGAGTGTAGGCTTCCTGTCTCCATAGCTGGGCTGTTAACCACAGCACTGTTCTCCTCAATATTCACTGTGATCCATTTACTATATTGTGGATATATTTTTATGCCTTAAAATGTCCTCTTACAACAGTATTACCAAGTGCCCCAACATATTCAATCTGAATATCCTGGTGCATTTAATCAACATCTTTTTTGGGGAATTTGTTTCTAATTTTTCATTTGAATAATGACTTGCCATGTACATATATTATTTTTAGAGTCTCTCTCTATTTCTTTAAAAAAATTTCTAGAGCTAGAGAATCTGGAACCAATGGTTAGTGTGTTTTAAGATTAAGCTGAACAGTACAAAGTTGCCCTCCAGAAAACATGTATCCATTTATACTTCTACCAGGAGTATATCTTTCTTGGTATTTTAATACAAAATTTGGGAAGCACTGTCATTTAAATAGAAATCCCTTTTATTAATTTTCAGTACAAATTTTTTCTGTCTGTAATACTTCATTTCTTAAGGTTATCTGTTCTTGGCTTTTTTCCTCCCTTGGGTAGTATCTACCAGAATTCTGTATTTTTAGCATATATTTTGAGTTTTAAAGGATTGGTCTGTAAACCTCTCATAGACTTAAAGTTTTTCCCCTGAGACCTTGACACCTCACTAAAATTTTCATTTGGCAGGGCCTTTACTGAGTGAGGTAATTAACTTAGATACTGTGGATGAAAATGCTATTTTGAAAATAGAGAGTTTAAAAAAGCGTTTTGAGTTGGGATCACTTATTTTGACAATTTACTTAGATCTTATTAACTAGTTTTCTGTTTCCTTAATTTTATTAAACCTAAATATCACCATGACATTTGAATTCATGTTCATAAAGAAAAGCCATTTAATAAGTCCAGTATAGTCTTTATCATTATTAAGGGCAATGGTTTCACTTAAGAGATTTTAAAAAATTTTTAAGGACTGTTTTAGAATTGGTTCACTTTGGCTACACTGGGTTTGTTGTGGTGTGCTGTCTTTCTCCAGTTGCAGCGAGCGGGGTCCACTCTCTAGTTGCAGTGAATGGGCTTCTCATTGTGGTGGCTTCTCCATTCGTAGAGCATGGGCTTAGGGCATGAAGCCTTTAGAAGTTCCGGGGCACAGTCTCAGGTGCCCCATGGCCTGTGAGATTTTGCTGGATCAGGGATCGAGCCCATGTCCCTTGCACTGTCAGGCGATTCTTAGCCACTGGACCACCAGGGAAGTCCTAACTTAAATGACTTATTATTGACATTCGTTCTATTTTCACAGACATATTACCATGTAAGGAAGCCTGTTTCATACCTGGAGTGAAATTGGCTCCATGAACAGTTTTGAAAACCAAAACCTGTGATCACAGTATTGGCTCTTACTTACACTAACAATTCCCCCCTCCCCACTAGCTATGGATTACTTAAACAGTATTATCATCTTGGTGGTCGGCAGTTAGAAAGCAGGCTTTAGCGTGAAGTACAGACAACATAAATGAATGTGACTACAGAGTTGACCTTGACTTTGCCTTTTTCCTTCCCTGACTTTTTAGATTGTTTTCTGCACATTTCTCACATCTCTTCTCCAGATTTATTTGAGGCACTTTTTTTTTGCTCTAGGCCTCTCACTGTTTTGAAACATGAAAGGAAACATCAAAGACTTCCCTCATGTTAGTTTCGGATCTAACTCTACATTGACAGTATCGAGGGGCTCAATGTCATACCCAGCCTGTGAGTTCGGCTCAGCAGTGCCCTTCATTTGTCTGTACCGATCATAACATCTCATCCCTGCTTGAATCTTAGGTGATCGTTACTGAGTGACTGTAGATTCATCTTTGGAGTCAGGAAATCCCATTAAGCATCTTTTCTTGGGGGCATTTAAAATTCATTTTTGTTTATTTATTAATTAGCTGTGCCATGGATGGAGGAGCCTGGTAGGCTGCAGTCCGTGGGGTCGCTAAGGGTCAGACACGACCCTTTCACTTTTCACTTTCACACATTGGAGAAAGAAATGGCAACCAACTTCAGTGTTCTTGCCTGGAGAATCCCAGGGACGGGGGAGCCTGGTGGGCTTCCGTCTATGGGGTCACACAGAGTCGGACACGACTGAAGTGATGCAGCAGCAGCAGCAGCAGCAGCAGCAGCCATGCAGTATGCAGCATCTTAGTTCCCCAACCAGGGATGTAACCAGTACCTCTGCAGTAGAAGCCCTGATTCTTAACCACTGATTATTGTTGTTCGGTTGCTAATCTGTGTCCAACTCTTTGTGGCCCTCCCCCCACTAGACTGCAGCACTCCAGGCTTCCCTGTGCTTCACTGTCTCCTAGAGTTTGCTCAAATTCATATCCACTGAGCCAGTGATGCCATCCAACCATCTCATTCCCTCTTGCCCCCTTCTCCTCCTGCCTTCATTCTTTCCCAGCATCTGGGCCTTTTACAATGAGTCAGCTCATTGGTCTCATTGGACCACCAGGGAAGTTCCTGTTGGTGCAATTTGTTCTGTTATTTGTAAACATTCTGAACAAGCACACTTTTCTGGGTATAAAATGCCTAGGAAGGTAGATCATACTGGGAAAATTGAAATAAATAGATCGAGCCAAATTGTCCTATTGCTCTATAAAGTTATATCTCAGATTATTTTCTTCTTAAGGTTAAGAAGTAAGCTTGTCAAAATATATCTCTCAGTGTCCCAAATTGATATTCTTTAAAAATTGATATATGATACCCAAATATCTAGATTCAGAAGGTGTTGTTTACATCATGGCCAAATCAACTATTATTTATATGTATTTAATGTTTTTAGAGGAAAGTGTTGTAATAATTTGCCTTGTAAACATTGATTTTAACCTAGTTAAGTCCTGATATCTATACAAGGTAGGTCTAAATTAAAAAAAAAAAGACAAAACAAACCAAGAGATCTTTATGTTTGAACTCCCTCAGTTCAGTTCAGTTGCTCAGTAGTGTCCAATTCTTTGTGACCCCATGGACTGCAGCACTCCAGGCCTCCTTGTCCATCACCAACTCCTGGAGTTTACTCAAACTCATGTCCATCGAGTCGGTGATGCCATCCAACCAGCTCTTCCTCTGTCATCCCCTTTTTCTCCCGCCTTCAATCTTTTTTTTCCAGCACCAGGGTCTTTTCAAATGAGTCAGCTCTTCGAATCAGGTGGCCAAAGTATTGGAGTTTCAACTTCAGCATCAGTCCTTCTAATGAATATTCAGGACTGATTTTCTTTGGGATTGATTGGTTGAATCTCCTTGCAGTCCAAGGTACTCTCAAGAGTCTTCTCCAACACCACAGTTCAAAAGCATCAATTCTTTGACGCTCAGTATTCCCTTGTAATGATGTTCATGTACTGTCCTGCATGCAAGATCTTTAGTTGCAGCCTACCAAATGTTTTAGGATGTTTTAGTTGAGGCATCTGGGGTCTATTTCCCTGATCAGGGATCAAACCCAAGCTCCCTGCATTGGGAGCGGGGAGTGGTAGTCACTGGACCACCAGGGAAGTACCTCATCCATCTTTTTTAAAACTGGTGATCTTCAGTTTGCTCTTTCAAGAGTTAAACTTAGAATATCACCTGGCTGGGCAATTTTGAGTCTATCTCTTGGTGATGAATCACTGACCATTCAACCATATAATTTCTGGCTGGGGTTACTTTAACCAGTGGCAGTTTTGCCAAACCTGCCAAACAACACTTTGCATGACAAACTGCATTCTATCTGTATGCATCTGAGCTTTCTAAATAGTCTTTGCAGAACATTTGTTTATACCATGAAGTCTCCAAATATTTGATTCAGTTGTCGAGGGGGAAAGTGTTGATTCCACGACAGTAGAATTGGTTGTTTTCCCTACCCATTTTGCACATATTTCACTGCATTAAGTCTAGACTTATGATATTTAGTAAAGGATTTATTTGTCACAGTTCAACTGCAAATAGGACATCCCCTTGTGAATGTTTTTGAAAATGTATGACAATCCCTTCAATGCTTCACTTGACTGTGCAGAGACTGCCAAAACCCAGAGTCTTTAGATTTTTGCTGAATGCCTCCTTTTTATTACCAAGCATTTAAAACTGATGAGAAAAACACAGAAAGCCCAGGGGTGAAGGTTCTAGGCAGGTGTGGAGAGGGGGCCCCAGAAAGTAGCCAGATTATCTCTCCCCATGTTGGGTCAAAATGAGCGACAACTCACAAGACATATTTATGCTTGCTCTCCTAATGTTGGGTCTATCTCATTGGATATATTGAATCATGTTTGCAAACAGGCAGAAAAAATTCAAGATGTGTGTGTTTATTTTCCTGGAGGTAACTTTTGTAGCAGAGGGGTTTTCTCATTCTTCCTGTTAGTGACTGGGAGTGGGAAATACTGCTTCTCCGATTCTGATGTTGTTTTTTTTTTTTTCTTTTTCCTATAAGGGGAGTTCCGTTAGGTTGACTCTGTCTTGTACTTCCTTCTGATCTTGGGTGGCCTCAGCCTGCAACAGCTTGGAGCAGGGCTTGGGTTCTCAGCCAGAGATGGGCTGGGTCACGGTGGTGAAAACACCAGATCCTAGCCACTAGACCAGTGGTCAGTGACAAGCCCCTGGCCCTTTGGCTTTGCAGTAAAGAATTTCCACCAAGAGGAAAAGTGGTGAAGGAAGTCAAGTATTTATTAAGAGGAAAAAGCGTACAGTGTGTGTGGATAGACACAGGGTCAGACTCAGAGGGAGAGTCCCTGAGTTGTGCCCTCATGGCGGTTTATTTTTATTAAAGTTTATTTATTTTTAATTGAAGGGTAATTGCTTTACAATAGTGTGTTGGTTTCAGCCACACATCAGCATGAAATCAGCCATAGATATACACACGTCCCCTCCCTCTTGAACCTCTCTCCCACCTCTCATCCCATCCCACTCCTCTAGATTGATGCAGAGAACTGGTCTGACCTCCCTGAGTGACAGAGCAAATACCCACTGGCTATCTGTTTTACATATGCTAAAAGCTGAAACTGCAATACTTTGGCCACCTCATGAGACGAGTTGACTCACTGGAAAAGACTCTGATGCTGGGAAAAGTTGGGGGCGGGAGGAGAAGGGGACGACGGAGAATGAGATGGCTGGATGGCATCACCAACTCTGTGGACATGAGTTTGAGTGTACTCCGGGAGTTGGTGATGGACAGGGAGGCCTGGCATGCTGTGATTCATGGGGTTGCGGAGAGTTGGACACGACTGAGCGACTGAACTGAACTGAACTGAATGTATTTTCTATGCTACTCTCTCTATTCGTCCCACCCTCCTCTTCCCTACCCTGTGTCTACAAGTCTGTTCTCTATGACTGAATCTCCATTGCTGCCCTGCAAATAGGTTCACAGTACCATCTTTTTAGATTTCATGTATGTGTGTTGATATACAATGTTTGTTTTTATCTTTCTCACTTAATTCATTCTGTATAATAGGCTCTGGGTTCATTCACCTCAAAAGAACTGAGTCAGATGCATTCCTTTTTATGGCTGAGTAATATTCCATTGTATATATGTACCACAGCTTCTTTATCCATTCATATATTGATGGACATCCAGGTTGCATCCATGTCCTAGCTATTGTAAATAGTGCTAAGATGAACACTGGTATATGTGTGTCCTTTTCAATTATGATTTTCTCAGAGTATACGCCCAGTAGTGGGATTGTTGGTTCATATGTTAAGTTTTATTTTTAGTATTTTTTTAAGGAATCTCCATACCATCTTCCATAGTGGCTGTGTCAGTTTACGTTCCCACCAACAGTGCAAGAGGGTTCCCTTTTCTTCACACCCTTTCCAGCATTTGTTGTTTGTAGATTTTTTGATAATGGCCCTTCTGACCAGCATGGGTTTATCTCTGGGCTTTCTATCTTACTCCATTGGTCTATATTTCTCTTTTTGTGCCTCATGGAAGTTTAAATCATTTATATGGGGGCATTTCTTCTCGTTTTCATTTGACCAGTCATTCTGATTTTCTTGGTTCATAAGCCATATTTGGTCTATCTCAGGATCCATTTGTGAGCATGAATTTCTTAGCCAAGATGGGTTCTACCCCAAAGTTGTATAGGTAGAGCATCCCTTAACATTGCTCCCTCTGTAACCTCCTAGGAGCTCTTCTGTGCATGTGTTGTCGAGGAGGTCTCCTGACTTCGGGGCAGGGCCCAGCCTCCTCGGTTAATTGTCCTGCTATTCTCGTCTTGGAGTTTTGCTTAATATGGAATGAATCTCCAATTGCTTTACCATCTACCTCCTGTCTCAATTCTGTCTTGGTGGTGGAATAGGATCTGATTAGCAAATCAGATTACTTATAGTTAGTGATTATATTAATAGTGTATGCTCTTTTCAGCTTCTTTTCCTCTTGGGAAGGAGGTTGCCCTGGAAGGGTGGATGTTCCTCTCTGCGCTTTTCTATCCACTAGGCTGGGTCTACCCTACTGACTACCACTCCCTGGGATGCAGGCAGATGTGTGTGTGTTGCTGGATTCAGTGAACATGTCTTCCTGCCCAGCTGTATCTTTATAAATGTTGATGTTTTAGCCTCCATCTGTAGTCTTTTCTTTTTCAAATCGTTCAGATCCCTGTTTGGGAAGAAGGGTGCTATTTGTTGATGTCCCTCTAAGACTTCAACTTCAGCCCAGAGTGGTCATTTGAAGACTGAATGTAGAACTCTGGTCACCCGCCATCGCTATAGGAGAGACTCAAGTTCAAGCCAATCGCCTAAAATGGCAAATGGCAATAATAATTTATCCCTCAAGATGATGATTTCTGTGTAAAGAGTCTGGTGATATTAATTTAACCAATAGAAAAGCTGGTCAGCATTAAACCTAAGAAAGAGGTCAGAGCAGAAGAAACCTGTATGTCAATGACAGGGAACTCTGATTTCTTTCTGAGGAAAAAACCACTGATACATCTTATTTCAAATGAGGTGCTATCACATTGCTCCAGAATTGAGCCCTTCTGTGTAACAACTGTCCACTTTACTTCACCTTCCATAATAGCAGTGGCAACTATTAAGCCTTATTTTTTTCCCAAAGTCTTCCTAGCCTAAATTTTATTTATTTACTATTTTAATTGTTTTGATTGCACTGCACAGTGCATGGGATCTTACTTCCCAACCAGGAATAGGATCTTGGAAGCATGGACTCTTAACCAGTGGACCATCAGGGAAGCCCCAATTCTTACTCTTAAGCATTAATCGGCATGCTGACTTTTAGCCTGGGTCAATGCTATAATGGGTGGATGCTGGGACTTATAAGGTGGAGTTCTTATGATATGTATGTGCATTATGGCTTCCCTGGCAGCTCAGACAGTAAAGAATTCATCTATAATACAGGAGACCCCAGTTCGATCCCTGAGTCTGGAAGATCCCCTGGAGAAGGGAATGGCATACCACTCCAGTATTCTTGCCTGGAGAATCCCATGGACAGAGGAGCCTGGTGGGCTACAGTCCATGGGGTCACAAAGAATCAGACATGAATGAGTGACTCACACTCATTCACTCATGTGCATCATAAACTGGTTTTTTCCTCCAATATGTAAATAACCTGATGTTACATACAGAAAATCCTAAGAGATTCATTAAAACTATAAGTGAGTTCAGCAAGGTCTTAGGATCAAGGAGCAACATAAAAAAGTCAATTGTAATTTTATACATTTGTGGTGAACAAATTGAAAATGAAATTAAAAAGCAATTCCAATCCATAATAGTACAAAAAAGAATAACATTCTTAAGGACAAATTTAACAAAAGAAGTGCAAAATGTATACCCTGGAACCATAAATTATTAATGAAATAAATTCAAGAGGATCTAAATAAATGGAAAAAACATCTTCTCTTCATGGATCAGAGGACTTAATACTGGTAAGATGATAATATTTCCAGACTGATCTACAGATTTAGCACAACCCCTATCACAGTCTTAGGTGATTTTTTGGTAGAAATTGACAAACTGATTCCAAAATTTATACCAACTGATATGGGCTATTGGATTATAAATAATTTTATTCTTTGTGATTCTTCTATTTTACAGCCCTTCCATATTAAATAGGCATTTCCTTTAGAATTAGGAAAATAACTTTTTAATGTTATAAACAGGAATATTTTGGAATGTTTGCCATTTAAAAAGTGGGTTTAAATAGTAAATATTTAAATACTAGGAGCACATATTCCATTATTTTAAGTAATAGTGTGTTTCTAGCCCATATAAAAAACCCCTATCCCTTCTTCAAATATAGATAAAATATTCTTAAACATCTGCAGAGAAATAGACCAGAATTTTAAGATACTTAAAGCACCAACTACTTATTTAATTAACATGTGATAAAATCATAATTGGGTATATTTGTATGTTTTATGAAACAAGGCTGAATAGTATTGGATAGAAATGGAACATTGCTTCCACACTGCAGACAGTGTATCAGTTTAGTTCAGTTCAGTTGCTTAGTCCTATCCGACTCTTTGAAACCCCATGGACTGCAGTACACCAGGCTTCTCTGTCCACCATCAACTGCCGGAGTCTACTCAAACTCATGTCCATCGAGTCAGTGATGCCATCCAATCATTTCATCCTCTGTCGTCCCCTTCTCCTCCTACCTTCAATCTTTCCCAGCATCAGGGTCTTTTCCAGTGAGTCAGTTCTTCGAATCAGGTGGCCAAAGTATTGGAGTTTCAGCTTCAGCATCAGTCCTTCCAATGAATATTCAGGACTGATTTCCTTTAGGATGGACTGGTTGGATCCAAGTGCAAGGGACTCTCAAGAAAATTGCTGAGGAAGGTAAACTTCCAAACTCATTCTATGAGGCCACCATCACCCTAATCCCAAAACCTGGTAAAGATCCCACAAAAAAGAGAAAACTACAGGCCAATATCACTGTTGAACATAGATGCAAAAATCCTTAACAAAATTCTAGCAATCAGAATCCAACAACACATTAAGAAGATCATACATAATGACCAAGTGGGCTTTATCCCAGGAATGCAAGGATTCTTCAATATCTGCAAATCAATCAATGTAATACACCACATTAACAAACTGAAAAATAAAAATCATATGATTACCTCAATAGATGCAGAGAAAGCCTTTGACAAAATTCAACATCCATTTATGATAAAAACCCTCCAGAAGGTGGGAATAGAAGGAACATACCTCAACATAATAAAAGCTATATATGACAAACCCACAGCAAACATTATCCTCAATGGTGAAAAATTGAAAACATTTCCCCTAAAGTCAGGAACAAGACAAGGGTGCCCACTCTCACCACTACTATTCAATATAGTTCTGGAAGTTTTGGCCACAGCAATCAGAGCAGAAAAAGACATAAAATGAATCCAAATTGGAAAAGAAGAAGTATAATTTTCACTGTTTGGCGATGACATGATCCTCTACACAGAAAACCCTAAAGACTCTACCAGAAAACTACTAGAGCTAATCAATGAATACAGTAAAGTTTCAGGATACCAAATCAACACACAGAAATCCCTTGCATTCCTATACACTAATAATGAGAAAATAGAAAGAGAAATTAAGGAAACTATTCCATTCACTGTTGCAATGAAAAGAATTAAATACTTAGGATTATATCTACCTAAAGAAACAAAAGACCTCTATATAGAAAACTATAAAACACTGGTGAAAAAAATCAGAGAGGACACTAATAGATGGAGAAATATACCGTGTTCTTGGATTGGAAGAATAAATATTGTGAAAATGAGTATACAACCCAAAGTAATTTATACATTCAATGCAATCCCTATCAAGCTTCCAACGATATTTTTCACAGAGCTAGAACAAATAATCTCACAATTTGTATGGAAATACAAAAAACCTCGAATAGCCAAAGCAATCTTGAGGAAGAAGAATGAAACTGGGGGAATCAACCTGCCGGACTTCAGGCTCTACTACAAAGCCACAGTCATCAAGACAGTATGGTACTGGCATAAAGACAGAAATATAGATCAATGGAACAAAATAGAAAGCCAAGACATAAATCCACACACCTATGGACACCTTATCTTTGACAAAGGAGGCAAGAATATAAAATGGAGAAAAGACAGTCTCTTTAACAAGTGGTGCTGGGAAAACTGGTCAACCACTTGTAAAAGAATGAAACTAGAACACTTCCTAACACCATACACAAAAATAAACTCAAAATGGATTAAAGATCTAAATGTAAGACCAGAAACTATAAAACTCCTAGAGGAGAACATAGGCAAAACACTCTCTGACATAAATCATAGCAGGATCCTCCGTGACCCACCTCCCAGAATATTGGAAATAAAAACAAAAATAAACAAATGGGACCTAATTAAAATTAAAAGCTTCTGCACAGCAAAGGAAACTATAAGCAAGGTGAAAAGACAGCCTTCAGGATAGGAGAAAATAATAGCAAATGAAACAACTGACAAAGAATTAATCTCCAAAATATACAAGCAGCTCCTGCAGCTCAATTCCAGAAAAATAAATGACCCAATCAAAAAATGGGCCAAAGAACTAAACAGACACTTCTCCAAAGAAGACATAAAGATGGCTAACAAACACATGAAAAAATGCTCAACATCCCTCATAATCAGAGAAATGCAAATCAAAACCACAATGAGATACCATTTCACACCAGTCAGAATGGCTGCTATCCAAAAGTCTACATGCAATAAATGCTGGAGAGGGTGTGGAGAGAAGGGAACCCTCTTACACTGTTGGTGGGAATGCAAGCTAGTTCAGCCACTATGGAGAACAGTGTGGAAAGTCCTCAAAAAACTGGAAATAGAACTGCCATATGATCCAGCAATCGCACTCCTGGGCATACATACACACTGAGGAAACCAGAATTGAAAGAGACACATGTACTCCAATGTTCATTGCAGCACTGTTTATAATAGCCAGGACATGGAAGCAACCTAGATGTCCATCTGCAGATGAATGGATAAGAAAGCTTTGGTACATATACACAATGGAGTATTTTTCAGCCATCAAAAAGAATGCATTTGAATCAGTTTTAATGAGGTGGATGAAATTGGAGCCTATTATACAGAGTGAAGTAAGCCAGAAAGAAAAACATCAATACAGTATACTAACGCATATATATGGAATTTAGAAAGATGGTAACCTTAACCCTGTATACGAGACTGCAAAAGAGACACAGGTGTATAGAACAGTCTTTTGGACTCTGTGGGAGAGGGTGAGGGTGGGATGATTTGGGAAAATGGCATTGAAACATGTATGTTATCATATGTGAAACGAATCACCAGTCCAAGTTCGACACATGATACAGAATGCTCGGGGCTGGTGCACGGGGATGACCCAGAGGGAGGATAAGGGGAGGAGGGAGGTGGGAGGGGGGTTCAAGAAGGGGAACACATGTACACCCGGGGCGGATTCATGTCAATGTATGGCAAAACCAACCAATATAATATTGTAAAGTAATTAGCCTCCAATAAAAATAAATAAATAAAACACTAAAAAAAAAAAAAAGAGTCTTCTCCAATACCACAGTTCAAAAGCATCAATTCTTCTGTGCTCAGCTTTCTTTATAGTCCAACTCTCACATCTATACATGACTACTGGAAAAACCATAGCCTTGACTAGACAGACCTTTGTTGGCAAAGTAATGTCTCTGCTTTTTAATATGCTGTCTAGGTTGGTCATAACTTTTCTCCAAGGAGCAAACCTCTTTTAATTTCATGGCTGAAGTCACCATCTGCAGTGATTTTGGAGTCCAGAAAAATAAAGTCAGCCACTGTTTCCATTGTTTCCCCATCTATTTCCCATGAAGTGATGGGACCAGATGCCATGATCTTAGTTTTCTGAATGTTGAGCTTTAAGCCAACTTTTTCACTCTCCTCTTTCACTTTCATCAAGAGGCTTTTCAGTTCCTCTTCACTTTCTGCCATAAGGGTGGTGTCATCTGCATATCTGAGGTTATTGATATTTCTCCTGGCAATCTTCATCCCAGCTTGTGCTTCTTCCAGCCCAGCATTCCTCATGATGTACTCTGCATATAAGTTAAATAAGCAGGGTGACAATATACAGCCTTGACATACTCCTTTCCCAATTTGGAACCAGTCTGTTGTTCAGTTCTAACTATTGCTTCTTGACCTGCATACAGGTTTCTCAAGAGGCAGGTCAGGTGGTCTGATATTCCCATCTCTTTCAGAATTTTCCACAGTTTGTTGTGATCTACATAGTCAAAGGCTTTGGTGTAGTCAATAAAGCAGAACTAGATGTTTTTCTGGAACTCTCTTGCTTTTTCCGTGATCCAACAGATGTTGGCAATTTGATCTCTGGTTCCTCTGCCTTTTCTAAATCCAATTGAGCATCTGGAAGTTCATGGTTCATGTACTGTTGAAGCCTGGCTTGGAGAATTTTGAGCATCACTTTACTAGTGTGTGAGATGAGTGCAATTGTGCAGTAGTTTGAGCATTTTTTGGCATTACCTTTCTTTGGGATTGTAATGAAAACTGACCTTTTCCAGTCCTGTGGCCACTGCTGAGTTTTCCAGATTTGCTGACATATTGAGTGCAGCACTTTCACAGCATCATCTGTTAGGATTTGAAATAGCTCAACTGGAGTTCCATCACCTCCTCTGGCTTTGTTCATAGTGATGCTTCCTAAAGCCCACTTGACTTCGCATTCCAGGGTATCTGGCTCTAGGTGAGTGATCACACCATTGTGGTTATCTGAGTCATGAAGATCTTTTTTGTATAGTTCTTCTGTGTATTTTTGCCACCTCTTCTTTATATCTTCTGCTTCTGTTAGGTCCATACCACTTCTGTCCTTTATTGTTCCCATCTTTGCATGAAATATTCCCTTGGTATATCTAATTGTAATGTAAATCAGACAGTTAAATGTATTAGAGATATACAGGAATGCAGATAATATTTAGCAAAATGAAATTAACTGGCATTGTTTTGCAAAATATTTAATTGCTTATTGAGTAGCTGTCTGAACTAGGTTGAATGGTAAACAGAGACAGAGGCTATAATCACTGTTGCTGTTTGCAAAGGACAGAGTGGGTTGGTGGGTTAAGGCATGTGTGATTGAACTAGAGATAAGGTAAGTGTCACAGTAAATCTAAGAGGTGGGTTCCTTCTTTTTGGCCCCATGACAGTGGCATTTGCAATCTTAGTTCCCTTACCAGGGTTTGAACGTTTGACTGCTGCATTGGAAGTGCCAAGTCTTAACCACTGGGCCACTAGGGAAGTCCCTGTGAGCTTTGTTCTTAACTAAATTCACGCAACTTTGTGTTCAGTCTTCTCTTGCTGCGCATAAGACCCTAGAAGTTGGTCTGTTTTCCACAGTTAACTGAAGAAGAATGCTGCAACCTCACTCAGATTTGCAGTACTTTTTTCTCCAGGGAATTCTGTTCCTTTGATGGAAATACACATTTACGATTTCTTTCTTGTTTAGTCTATGAAATTGGGGTCAGCCAGATGGTCAGCATGACTGACTTTATTCCTTATGCAAGGAGCATTAATGGAAATGAACGCCTAGCCTTACATTTTATGTAGCACAGATGCTGGCTGGTTAAGCTTGCTTATGAATCATATTTTATCCATAAACTCCAGTGTATCTGTTTAGAACAGCAGAGTAAGAAGCTAATATGTACAGTTAAACTCTTAATCCAGAGAGGTCTCAGTTTTTCGCTTAATTTTGTATTCTCTTTTTTCCTCTCACAGTGCTTGTAGTAAAGTGATCAAAAGAAACAGATCCAGATCCAGGCTGTGTGGTTTATTATTCTAATTCCTACTTAACTGTTGGATGGGGGTCCTATTGAATTTTGAAGTGTTAAGCGGGGGAAGGGTATTGATGTAGTTTGGAATGAACAGGTGTGGAAAAAGTTTTCGTAGGATGGATTTCTGTCCTTATTCTTATAAAAAGCATACCCCCAGGAAAAGGGATCAGGGTCTGTTAACCTAATCACCATTTCCACATTGTGAGAAGAAAATGGGTTGTTATTTTTTATTTTTTTTGCCACAATGATTAGTTTAAGCGCTCATGCTTTGGGCTTCTGAGATCTAATGTCGGTTTCCATGGGAACAGCAGTGCAGGCAGCCCCTGAGTTGTCAGGCGCTTCTATTAATATAATCTGGGGAAGCTCCTGTCTGAGTGCAGGCCAAGTGTTTTCCCAGCATTTTTGGTCATTTAGTCACAAGTGGCTTGAGCCTATAGAGATACCTTGAGATGTAAGTATTTGAAATATTTGTTATATTAAAAGGTGTATGTGTATATTATAATGTTATATCATATATGTATATGCTAAATATATGCATATTATAATATATACATTATAATGTATACTGTATAATTTTTTATGGGAATAAAAAATAATTTGAAAAAATAAAGTGATTTAAGGAAGACCATATAGTGTAAAGGGCTTCCCTGGTAGCTCAGATGGTAAAGAACCTTCCTGTAGTGTAGGGGACCTGGGGTTGATCCCTAGGTTGTGAAGATCCCATGGAGGAGGAAATGGCAACCCACTCCAGTATTCTTGCCTCGGAAATCCCATGGACAGAGAAGCCTGGTGGGCTACAGTCCATGGGGTCACAAAGAGTTGGACATGACTGAACGACTGACACTTTCACTTCACTTTCATATAGTGTAAAACAGATCTCTTGTCCTCAAGAAACTTTACTTTGGGTGGGACAGGGATGGGAGAGAGGGAGGCTCAAGAAGGAGGGAGTTCAGTTCAGTTCAGTTCAGTTCAGTCTCTCAGTCGTGTCCGACTCTCCGCGACCCCATGAATCACAGCACGCCAGGCCTCCCTGTCCATCACCAACTCCCGGAGTTCACTCAAACTCATGTCCACAGAGTTGGTGATGCCTCCAGCCATCTCATTCTCTGTCGTCCCCTTCTCCTCCCGCCCCCAACCTTTCCCAGCATCAGAGTCTTTTCCAGTGAGTAGATGTGTACATGTAGCTGATTCATGTTGTTGTACAGCAGAAACTAACACAGCATTGTAAAGCAATTGTCTTCCAATTAAACATTTTAAAAATTAAAAAATAAAATTCTTTTAGTAATTAAAAAAGAAACTTTTAATTTATTTCAGTAGTCAAATCTCCCGTATCCCATGCTCAAAGCAAAGATCTTAAAATACTCTGCAAAGACTATGCCGACCAAATGCTCATTCTTCATTCCTGACTTGAACTTCTGTCCTGAATCCTTGCCTGTTTTTCTCTACTGTGAACTGGGATGTGTAAACAAGAAAGAAATTTAAATATCCCGACTTTTAAGTCCTTGTGTGTCTCAAGTCTGGGAAAATCTGTAAGTGGTTAGTTCTTTGACTTGTCTGCTCTGGACCTTACCCTGGGCACTCATGTTGCTAAGAAGGAAAGCAGTCTCCCCCAATGGGCCCTGGAACAAAAACCCAAAGCAGCCTCTCAGAACTCTTCAAAGTCTCCAAAGCCCCATGAAGACTTTGTGCTGTAAGGATCCCTCAGATTTTACAGTCCTCTCACGTAGAATCCCCACACACCTATCCATTCATTCCTTTAACAAATACACCTGCTGGGTGCCAGGCCCTTGCTAAGAGTGTGTATGTGTGTTAGTCCCTCAGTCATGTCTGACTCTTTGTGACCCCATGGACTGGAGCCCACCAGGCTCCTCTGTCCATAGGATTCTCCAGGCAAGAGTACTGGAGTGGGTTGTCATTCCCTTCTCCAGAGTGCTAAGAGTGCAGTACTGACAAAATCTGCCTTTGTGAGTCTGAGAGTGTGTTGGGGAAAGGCTATCCAGAGGCAAACAGACAACTCATTATATAATAACAGGCTACTAGAAGTATTATGAGATTTCTGTGAAAAAAAAATTAGGGGTGAGATCTAATTTATATGGGAGTAAGTCCCATCACTTCATGGAAAATAGATGGAAAAACAGTGGAAACAGTGTCAGACTTTATTTTTTTGGGCTCCAAAATCACTGCAGATGCTGATTGCAGCCATGAAATTAAAAGACACTTACTCCTTGGAAGGAAAGTTATGACCAACCTTGATAGTATATTAAAAAGCCAACAAAGGTCCGTCTAGTGAAGGCTATGGTTTTTCCCGTGGCCATGTATGGATGTGAAAGTTGGACTGTGAAGAAAGCTGATCGCCGAAGAATCGATGCTTTTGAACTGTGGTGTTGGAGAAGACTCTTGAGAGTCCCTTGTACTGCAAAGAGATCCAACCAGTCCATTCTAAAGGAGATCAATCCTGGGTATTCATTGGAAGGACTGATGCTAAAGCTGAAACTGCAATACTTTGGCCACCTCATGTGAAGAGTTGACTCACTGGAAAAGACTCTGATGCTGGGAAAGGTTGGGGGCGGGAGGAGAAGGGGACGACAGAGGATGAGATGGCTGGATGGCATCACTGACTCTGTGGACATAAGTTTGAGTGAACTTTGGGAGTTGGTGATGGACAGGGAGGCCTGGTGTGCTGTGATTCATGGGGTCGCAGAGAGTCGGACACGACTGAGCGACTGAACTGAACTGAACTGAACTGAGGATTCATACAGGTACTGAGTCTGAAATATGTGGGCTGGGCTGGATGCAAGAGGATGTCTCCTGGGTTGGAACCTTTTCCCAACTTCTCTTTCTGCCTTGTCTGTCACGTCTATTGAGCATCTTTATGATGGTCTGTTGGGCTTCCCAGGTGGCTCAGTGGTAAAGAATCTGTCCACCAATGCAGAAGATGCAGGAGATGTGGGTTTGATCCCTGGGTTGGGCAGATCCCCTGGAGAAGGAAATGGCAACTCACTCCAGTATTCTTGCCTGGGAAATCTCATGGGCAGAGGAGCCCAATGGGCTACAGTTCATGCAGTCACAAAGAGGCAGACATGACTGAACAACTAAGCCATGGTGGTCTGTCAGTGCTCTTTCATCAGTTTTTGTCTTTAACTCTATAATAAGTATCCTACCTGTGACTCAGATGGTAAAGAATCTGCTTGGAATGTGGGAGACCCAAGTTTGATCCCTAGGTTGGGAAAATACCTTGGAGAAGGAAATGGCAACCCATTCCAGTACTCTTTGAAGAAGGGGAGGTTAGCTGGGTGGCTTTGAGCAGCAATTAGGTGCTGAGCCATGAAATAACAACCCAAGGGCATCCATACAGCAAAAGAATGATGCAGACGACAGGGTAGCTGAGGTCAGTGGGTTGAGGTGGCTGAGTGCTTCCTGCGGAGGGAAGGACTTGCACTGCACTAAGAAGTTTCTTCTGCAATCCAGTCTAGTGCTATGAGGCTGCAGCTGCCAAGTCCGGAGCTCTCCTAGCTGTTCCCTTCTGCCCTGGGTGGCCAGGCAAGTGTGGTGTTGTGGGGGGCCTGGCCACAGGTCACTGACTGAGAACTCATCTGATGATCCCCAGCAGGGACATGGTGATGCACTGCACTCACATTGCCCAGGGCGAGTCATGGCACAAGCTACCGGAAAGGATTAGCTCAGCCTGGGAGATGGCCAGTACCTCTCTCCTTGTCCAGACTGATCAACGATTTATGCTGGGTGAGTGGAAATTGACTTTGACCTCATTCACTTTATTGCTTATGAAATCATGGCAGTGACTGTAGACTTTTAGTTTAAACATTTATATAGTTAGATCGTTTTGTTTTCATGAAGCTGCACTTAATGAACAGGCACGTTTCAAATACTACCATGTAGCTGTTAATGAATTATTAATTCTATGTCTCTAAAAGTTAGCTTTCTGTTAGAATTAGCTCTATAAGGCATGTGACTAATGAATTTAGGTATTCCATGTTCAGTTCAGTCGCTCAGTCATGTCCAACTCTTTGCGACCCGATGGACTGAAATACACCAGGCTTCCCTGTCCATCACCAACTCCCAGAGCTTACTTAAACTCATGTCCATTGAGTTAGTGATGCCATCCAACAATTTCATCCTCTGTTGTCCCCTTCTCCTGCCTTTAATCTTTCCCAGCATCAGGGTCTCTTTTCAAATGGGTCAGTTCTTTGCATCAGATGGCCAAAGTATTGGAGTTTCAGCTTTAGCATCAGTCCTTCCAACGAATATTCAGGACTGATTTCCTTTAGGATTGACTGGTTGGATCTCCTTGCTGACCAAGGGACTCTCAAGAGTCTTCTCTAACACCGCATTTCAAAAGCATCAGTTCTTCGGTGCTCAGCTTTCTTTATGGTCCAACTCTCATATCCATACATGACTACTGGAAAAACCAAAGCTTTGACTAGATGGACCTTCGTTGGCAAAGTAATATCTCTGCTTTTTAATATTCCATGTTACAGCTTGGGAAATTGGCACTTCCCTGTGCTAAAGATTGGAGATGGGAGCAAGTCTTCCTGTCTCCCTTCTACACGATGTTTTTTTCAACATCATTTGCCCTACTGTATGCCAGGATGTCTGAAGGATCTTCAGAGATCTGGCATAAAGTATTCCATATATATATATGGAATTATTTGTATGTAATTCATATTGTACATCTCTATGAAAGTGAAAGTTGCTCAGTCGTGTCCAACTCTTTGTGACCCCATGGACTATACAGTCCATGGAATTCTCCAGGCCAGAATACTGGAATGGGTAGCCTTTCCCTTCTTCAGAGGATCTTCCCAACCCAGGGATTAAACCCAGGTCTCCTGCATTGCAGGCGGCTTCTTTACCAGCTGAGCCACAAGGGAAGCCCAAGAATACTGGAGTGGGTAGCCTATCCCTTCTCCAGCGGATCTTCCTCTTATATATATAGGCCCAAATTATATATTGTAACACATATATTATATGGAAAGATATATAGATATATGTCTTTATCTATCGAGAGATAAGAATACTAACAAATAACTCGGCAGTAGCAGTTTGACATGGTGTTATCAGGGGGCACACACAGCATGCTATGGAGTATAGGAAGGAAGGACTCCCTGGGAACATATATTGAGTTTGAGTTCAAAGGGAGATGCAGGTGCTAGCTGGTGAACTCTATGTATCAGGAGGTTGGGGAGTAGATGGCATTTTGGGGAGAGGGAGAATTATAGGGTAAGTGTCAAATGCAAAGGAAAGTATACCTTCTTTTTTTAAGGGTTCTAAAATTTGATTTATATTTGATTTGTAGTTGTATAGAACAGAATTTATCAATGAAGTCACCTGGTCCTGGGATTTTCTTTGAGGGAATGCTTTTGATTAGGAACTCAATTTTGTTAATAGATATTGAACTAATAGACCCCCTATTACTTCTTGGGTGCTGCTGCTGCTGCTAAGTCACTTCAGTCGTGTCCGACTCTGTGTGACCCCATAGACGGAAGCCCACCAGGCTCCCCCGTCCCTGGGATTCTCCAGGCAAGAACACTGGAGTGGGTTGCCATTTCCTTCTCCAATGTGTGAAAGTGAAAAGTGAAAGTGAAGTCGCTCAGTCGTGTCCGACCCTTAGCAACCCCACGGACTGCAGCCTACCAGGCTCCTCCATCCATGGGATTTTCCAGGCAAGAGTACTGGAGTGGCTTGCCATTGCCTTCTCCGACTTCTTGGGTAAGTTTTGTTAAATAGTGCTTTTCACAGATTTTGCCCATTTAATGTATGTTATCACATTTTTTGGCAGGAGGTTGCTCCTAGTATTCCCTTCTTATATTTTTAATGTCCAAGATCTGTAGTGACGTCTCTTCTACTATTCCGAATATTGGTAATAAGTGTTCTCTCTTTTTGCTGAATTGATCTTGGTAGGTGTTTATCGTCTCCATTAATCTCTTCAAAGAAATGACTTTTGGTCTTGTTTATGTCTTTTTCTCTGTTGTCTGTCTACTTTCTGTTTATTGATTTTTGCTTTTATTTTTACTATTCACATCTTTCTATTCCCTTTAGGTTAATATTGCTATTCTTTAGGTAGACTCTTGAATTAGAAGCTTAGATCCATTTCTCTCAATCTTTTTCCTCTAAAGTATCCATTTGAAGATAAAAATTTCCCCCTAAATCTTTGTTGTGGCTGCATGACACCTGCTACTGTTGCTCTTTCTTCGTTTTCATTCACTTTTTTAAAAAATTTTTTTATTTTTTCAAAAACAATTTTAGGAATCTTTACTTAAAAACAACCTTATCTTAAAATGGAGTGACTTTGGTTTTACCAGCAGCAAGCAAAGTACAGAAGCAAAAATGCATTACAGGAGCATTAAGTTCTACATTAGGTCACAGCGTCTAATCTGAAATCACACCCATAATATCAATTCCAATGTGATTAGAAGTATATTTTGCATGATTCTTTGACATTTTTTGAGGTCTACCTTACTACCCAGTATCTATTTTGGTAAACACTCATATGGGTTTGAAAAGTTTTCATTCCTTTCTTTTTCAGCTTTATTGAGATGTAATTGATAAGCAAGTTGTAATTGATACAACTTGCTGATTTGATACAATTATATATTGCAAAAATGATGACCACCATAGTGTCAGCTAACACCTCCATCATGTCACATAACTCCCACTTCTTTTTTGTGGTGAGAACACTTAAGAGACAGTCTCTTAGCAAGTTTCAAATATACAATATAGTAGTATTAACAGTAATCACCACGCTGTATTAGAAACCCAGGACTTACTTATATTATAAATGGAAGCTTGCAACCTTTTACCAACCCTTTGATCTCCCCATTTCCATCCACCTTCCACCCTCTGCCAGCTCCTAATAAGCACCATTCTCCTATCTGTTTCTATGAGTTTGGCTTTTTCAGTTTTTACAGATTGGTTACATTCTACAGTATTTGTTTTTCTTTGTCTAATTTCACTTAGCATAATGCCCTCAAGGTCCATCCATGTTGTCAGAAGCAGTAGAATTTCCTTCTTTCTCAGAGGGTAAAGGGCTTGCCTGAAACGCAGGAGACTGGGGTTCGATCCCTGGATTGGGAAGATCCCCTGGAGAAGGAAATGGCAACCCACTCCAGTACTCTTGCCTGGAAAATCACAGAGATGGAGGAAGCTGGTAGGCTACAGTCCATGGGGTTGCAAAGAGTCGGATGCGACTGAGCGACTTCACTTTCTTTCTTTCATGGCTGAATAATATTCCTTCGTGTATACGCCACATCTTCTTTATCCATTCAGATGTTGACAGATATACATTGTTTCCATATCTTGGCTATTGTGGATAATGCTGCAATGAACATGGGAGTACAGATACCTCTTTTAGATCCTGTTTTCATTTCCTTTGGGTATACACTCAGATGTGGGACTGCCAGATCTTATGGTAGTTCTATTTAGAAATTTTTGAGGAACCTCCATACTGTTTTCCATTGTGGCTGCATACATTTACATTCCCTCCAGTGCATTAGAATTCCCTTTTCTTCACATTATTCTCAGCACCTGTTGACACTGCTTCATGCCAGCCATTCTAACAGATTTGAGGTCATAGCTCATTGTGGTTTTGACTTGCATTTCTTTGATGATTAATCATGTTGAGTACCTTTTCGTGTGCCTATTGGCTATTTGTATATATTTTTTTGGAAAATATCTATTCAGTTCCTCTACATATTTTTAATTGGATTTTTTGTTATTGAGTTATCTGAATTGTTTATATGTATTTTGAGTATTTATTCCTTATTAGAAATATACAAATGTTCTCTTTACAGTCTCTTTGCCTTTACATTTTGTTGACTGCCTCATAGAAGTACTTTTTTTTTTTAGTCTTTTAAAAAATGTGACATATATTGTGGTATAGTATCCGAATTATCTTTTTTGGAATTTTTTTCTTTTGGTCACATTATTCTCACCCCACATACATAGCAGCTTTTTATAGAATAACCATGTGAATTAAAGAAACCGAAAGCTGTTCGTGATGCTGTTTTCCATTCAAGAAAGTTCTTACTTTTTTCTTTTCCTGTTAGGAACTCAGTTTGAAGGGCATGTCACTTCAGTCTAGTCATGGAATATCTCTGTTGGGACTGGGTTAGAGTTTTTCCTAAGATCTAGTTTACCTCTGGTTCATCCCTGGGCTAAGTTCTTTGTGGTCCCCATCTCCTTGGCATTGCTATTTACTAGAGGCTTCGACTCTGACCTCTAGAGGCTTTCAATGTAGTTCTTGAGGTTTTTGCCCTGCATAGTTTTAAAGTCTGGGAAATGTTTTAAGGGCAGTGATATATGTCAGAAAAGACTCTCTTGTGTGTTTTTTTTAATCCTAAGGACCATGACATTATGAAAGATTTTATTCTGCCTTCACAACTTAGCCCCCACCCCAGCCTCCCTTGCTGCCTCAGAACTTAAGCACTGACCCATGGCCAAAACTGACTTTGCATCTAGGGCTTCTCTAGTTACTAATACAGGTCAGCAGCTGTTAAACCTCTAAATTCACAACTTCTTTCTCCCTTCCCTGGTAGAGTCCCTCTGCAAGGACCAACTTCAAACCTCATGTCTATTTTGGAATTGTTCAGTGACCCCAGGAAAGAAAATGGTTGGTGATTTTCAGCTCTCCTGGGAAAGGCTCTTTCAACTCTGAAATTTTAGTTCTCCTAGTCATCATCAACTCCACAACTTTGTGATATCTCGAAACACACAATTTTTGTAATTTACGTGTTTTTTTCCTCTAGTTGCCAGGAGAAACATTGACTTGCCACAACCTACTACATCTTTCCCAGAAGTGAAATTCATCTTTTTGTTAAAGAGAAAAAGAGAAGTGAATTCTGAGATCTATAAACTAGTAAGTTTATTTTAGATACCAAGCAAAATTCTAAAATTCATTGTTTATAAGGCAGATGGAGAGTTACTATTGAATATAAAGGGGTATACAGTAAACTAAATCTAACAGAAGATCATTCAGAATATATTATCCTTGATAGAATAGCTCCATTTCTATCTATCATCTCTCTAGCTTTCTTTCTTTTTTTGTCAAGGTCACAAAAGATAGATATAGTCTATCTGACATTTAGAAAGACATTTGACAAAAATTTGGTATCCTTGTCAAGATGAAGAAATGTGAGGTTGAGGCTGATGCATTTAGATGGATTTACAGTGTCAAGGATCTTAACCTTTGACTCTGATGACTCTCTAAGGAGATCGGTGTAAGTCTGGAGAAATGTTTCTGTGAGGATAGCAGAAATCTTGTTATCCAGACCACCAGGTAGATTTTAATCAATGAATTTGATGAAGACAAATAGCATACAGGTCATGTAAAGTTGGAGGGAGTTCCAATAAACTGAAGGAATCAAGAATTAAAACATTTTCAGCAGGCTGCAAGAAATAAAACTTTACGGGTACAAATATAGTACTCCATATTTGGATAGAATAACAACTGTAAAAATGCAGGCTGAGAAAGACATGGCATGACAGAAACACAGGTTTAAAAAAAACACTTGGGAATTACTGTTTAGCATGAACTCAGAATAAGTCAACAGTGTAATATGACTGCTTGAAAGGTCAGCATGATTTAGGACAGCATTAAGCAGAGTAAAAGGTACAGAACATGATAGCTGATAGATCCATTGTACTGAATATGCCTTGAACTATGCTGTTGCAATATGTTCCAAGCATCCTACTTTCAGGTGAGGGGACCATCTCAGAAGCTCACCTGGAGGATGGTAACAGGGATATAAAAGTGGGGAACATAAGGGCAGAAACAGCTGAAGGGTGTAAGAGTGTCTAACTAGGGGAAGAGATACTTTTGGGGGATATGAGAGTTGTCTTCTAATGCATGCAGAATTGCTTTACCTTTGACCTTAGAACTAGAACAGAAATAGAGAAAAAATATTCATTTCTAACATTAAAAAGAACTTACAACAATAATATAGGCCTCTGAACCTCAGATGAGGCCACCTGGTAATGTTGTGAAGGTCTGGGATTTCTGAATCAGGAGGAATTTAACCCAGATTCCTCTGTCATTCATAAGCTCTCTGATTTTCCCTAATCTTTCAGACTCTGAGCTTCTTTATTTCTCAAATGGGGGCAATCATAGTACAATTTTTATAGTCATTATAAGGATTAAGGGAAATAATTCAGATAAATCATTTGCCATGGTGTGTGATACATTTATTATGTCTAGAATATAAGAACTATTTTTAAGGTACTGAGATGCGGTGATACACTGGCCACAGTTTTTCTTTAGTAAGTAGGAAACCAAATCTCATCTCAGAATTTAGACTTAATGCCTGAAACCTGGGAACCAGTCGAGCTGACTTGATGTGTTATAATGAAGCATCTATAGACCATGAAAGGTAATTCTAGAAGACTTCTCAGGTGTCACTTTTATATAGGTTGTCTGTTTGGGTGAACTCATACTGTGAGTTGAGAAAACATCAATTTATTCCTTCTAGATGGACAGTTATTGTTGTTTTTTTTAACATTAATACTGATTTTATTGTTACCATAATCTCAATTGTAGTTTACTTAGTGTTTCTGACACCCCCATACAGCAATGGAGCCTTTTTACCAGTCTCCAAAATATCATCACTTCCTTTTTTAAAAATGCTTCTTTGTTGTGGTAAAAGTCATATAATATTAATCATACAATTGTAACCATATTTAACTGTACAGTTAAGTGGCGCTAAATACATTCACATTGTTGTGAAACTCTCGAGGACACAAATGTGTACAAACATGCACCCTGGATTTTTAGAGTATACCCAGTTTCAAATAGTTTATTCTGTTTTCACTTAAAGTACATTATTACACGTATATGTAAGATGTTGGAAACTACAAGCTGCATTTATGCAGGTCACTGGTTGTACTGAGATAGTCAAAATCATTTTTTCTAAGGAGCATGGTCTGAAACAAAACTGTGAGGTGCTGTTTTATACTCATCATCAAAGATTAATAAAATACATGGAAAGGGGAAAGAGCAGGGGTAACTCAAACTGCTGGTGTGAGTGAGAATTAACCACTCTGGGTACCAATTTGATCATCTATTCAAATAGTAGATGAACATACTCTTTGACTTGGCAAGTCCCTTTCTATATATCTGCCAGAGACTCTCTTTTACAGGTGCAAAAGAAGCTTAGAGAATATTTCTGTAACACTCAACATAAATGCTCACCAAATGGAAAAAGAATAAATAATTTATGGTTCAGTCATCTGAATTAATTTAATGCCACAATTAAGATGAATAAAGAGGTATATTTGTAATTGTAAAATTATATAATTTAAAAGTCTATATTATAAAAACATAATATGGAGTGAGAATACTATTCATGGAATTATGAATACGATGCTTCCACTTATATAGATGTTTTACTAAAATATTTAAATATTTATATTAAATATATTATTTAAAATATACTTCTATATAAATTTATTTTATGTTTATATATAAATATATAAATTTATTTATGGTGGTGGTGGTTTAGTCGCTAAATTGTGTCTAACTCTTGTGACACCATGGACTGTAGCCTGCCAAGCTCCTCTGTCCATGGGATTCTCCAGAGAAGAATACTGGAGCAGGTTGCCATTTCCTTCTCCAGGGGATCTTCCCAACCCAGGAATCAAACCCGGGTCTCCTGCATCGCAGGCAGCTGCTGGTGCTGCTACTAAGTCGCTTCAGTCGTGTCCAACTCTGTGCGACCCCATAGACAGCAGCCCACCAGGCTCCCCCGTCCCTGGGATTCTCCAGGCAAGAGTACTGAAGTGGGGTGCCATTGCCTTCTCCAGCATTGCAGGCAGATTCTTGACCAATTGAGCTACAAGGGAAGCCCCAAATTTATTTATATAAATTATTAAATATATTCGATAATGTCCATAGTTAGTTATAAATATGGAGCAAATATATAGAGCTGTTCATGATTGAGCACTTTTTTAGAGGAAAGTAGGGACAAGAATGAGGTGTTATAAATGGGGAGGCTTAATTCTATCTGTGATGTTTTATTTTCTAAAAAAGGTAATTCTGAAGCAAATGTGGAATAATGTTAATATTTGATAAAGCAAGATATTAGGTACATAAGACTTCATTCTATTACTCTTTTCTTATCTATAGGTTTAATATACTTCATGTTACTTTTTTCTTCTTTTGAGAAAGAAGGGTGCTCTTTTTAATGTCCTTGCTTGCTTTCTCTGGAAATGGGTATGCTAAGACCCAGGAATCTAAGCCCATTGAGTGGGTCTGCAGGAAGAGGCGAGTTTGCCCCTAGTTTGGCTTCATAGCTTAAGAGGCATAGGGCATTCTCATGTCTTCTGTTTGGTTCAGCCTGGTCACTGGGTTTGGAGATCATATAGAAACCGAGGTCAAGGTGCTAGTTAGCTGTTAAAATATTCAAGATCCCATCTAAATCTAGTGTCATTTTAAGTAGTATGATGAGCTCTGGTGTCCAAAGATTCAGGACCCTGATTGTGTTCCCATCGAGGATTTAGGTAGAAAAAAGTTTCCGCTGAAGAGGGAGGTGAAGGTCAGGACAGAGGAAGGGAAGACGCAAGGAGCATCTCAGTGGGAGGGTTCCAAGGAGAGCCCTGGCTGGTGTGGGTTGGTGTGGAGACTCTGTGCCCTTGGAGGAAAGGATAAAGGTGACATTAAAGAAGGAATTGCAGATGGAAGGTAGAGAGGCCCGATTTGGCAACTTCATACTTTTGCGCAGAGCATTCTGGTAATAACCACTCCAAAACAAAAATCACCCAAACAAGAGTGCTTGGAACTGTGGCTGAATGATTAATGAAGCCTGTGCTACTTGGCTGAGCAGAAGAAACGGACTTGCCTAAATGTCCAGATGGCTGCTTGTCCTTTCTCCCCAGGGCCCTGCAGAACACAGGGGATTCCCCCTCCATTGCCCCACATGGCTGGTAGAGTGATTGGATTCCCAGTGTGCCAGAGGTTGAGGGTCCTTTAGAGTCCTCCTTCTGGCTTTTAGTGAGCAGCCTTCAGCCACTCTTAGTGTTCTTAGGGAAGAGCATTCCATATTCGGAGGAAAAAAAAAATAGCTCTTTTTTCGATGCATGAAATGATTCTGTGTTTGAGCAATGAAGCAAGTGGCCTTGGGGACTCATGATAAGTATGCCTTGTCATAGAAAAACATCATGGGTCCTTCAAAAATGCCATCTAAAAAGGAAACCTTGCCTTAAGCAATAATGCTGGAGAAAGAAATTTGAGGGTTTAAGGCAGGATTAGGAAACTTTGCAATTCACATGTTTTTCCACTTAATATATTGTGTGTATTTTAACTTAAAAGGAAGAGTGGAGGAAATGGTAGAAGGAGAAAATAGAGCGACAGAGGTGAGGGAGTGTTAAGATATGTGCAGGAGGTGATGACAGTGTTGGAGAAGTTTCCCTTGTTCCCCAGCACGGATGGAGGTTTATATTATAAAGAGTATCCATCAGCTTGTTTCTCTTTCACGTTAAAGAAACTTGAAAGCATCTGTTGTTTAGCCTGTACTGCCTTCTCCTGGTTGGTCCTGGATTAGCAGCTAAGACATGACAAAAGGAAATTATGAATGAATCCACATATGACACAGGTGTTATGTTACATGCCTGCTCATTGCTCTTGACCACTACCTAAACAATATATCCAGGTGTTGAGGGACTGGCTTAGAACCATGATGATCTTGTTTCTTGACCCTTCCCACTGTGATCCCATGCATATATCAATGAAATGTCTGAGTGGAGCACTTCAGCTCTTCCAAAACTGAGAAAGGCACGTGTGTAGACTAGGGGTATCCGTGAGTTGCTCACTTTTATACAACCCCTCATGAAGGGACATTTCTTGCATACCTCCAGAGCCGACTTTAATTTTTCTTTTGTGACTTGTCAGGAGTGTGGTGGGGAGATTAAAACTATAGTCTCTAGAATTACAGACAAACTTCGGTTCAGAGAAAGGGTCCTTCCTTGGATTCTTTCCCAAGAATGATACCTGTAAAGCGAAAGAAAAGGAAAAGACTGGAAAAAGGAAGCAGAAGTACAAAATTATCCATTTTTTGAGTAGGTAAAGCCAAAACTTTATATACACATATTGTATGTGTATAATGTCCCGGAAATTACAAAACAGAGGGAATCTATCTGTGAGTAACTCAAGATTGAAAAGGAACAGGATTTCTGTCCAATCTTCCATATGTTGATATAAAAGAAAAATATTGATGCTGAGGAGCACAGCTGTGGTTCTGTCTCCAGCCTTCTGTGAGAGCATCCATGCATTGGGAATAGCTGGGGATGGGGAGAAGTTTATGTCCAAATCATGGAAGCTTGGGAGATTGAACCAAGTGAAGAATGTGGGAGGGGGGTTCAGGATGGGGGACACATGTACACCCATGGCTGATTCATGTCAATGTATGGCAAAACCACTACAATATTGTAAAGTAACTAGCCTCCAATTAAAAAACAAAACAAAACAGGCTATGGTCAGCTATGCAAACTGAGACAGAATTCAGTTCAGTTCAGTTCAGTAGCTCAATTGTGTCTGACTCTTTGTGACCCCATGGACCGCAGCAGCCAGGCCTCCCTGTCCATCACCAACTCCCGGAGTTCACCCAAACTCATGTCCATTGAGTTGGTGATTGCCATCCAACCATCTCATCCTCTGTCATCCCCTTCTTCTCCCTCCCCCAATCTTTCCCAGCATCAGGATCTTTTCAAATGAGTCAGCTATATGTATCAGGTGGCCAAAGTATTGGAGTTTCAGCTTCAACATCAGTCCTTCCAATGAACACTGGGGACTGATCTCCTTTAGGATGGACTGGTTGGATCTCCTTGCTGTCCAAGGGACTCTCAGGAGTCTTCTCCAACACCACAGTATCGGAACTGCATAAAAACAAGGAAAAACAACAGAAATAGGTATCAGAAAGTCAATGTACTGTCATGTAGGGGCAATCCCATGGCAGAAGAGGGAAGTCAAAGAACCATAAAGTCCCAGTGGGAGCCAAAAGTGCATGCACTGAGCTGAGACAGAATTTAGCTTTCCAGAATCTTGAGTTTTCATATGACTTTTAATTCCTATTTCCTCCATGCACAGAAGTGCTTACTCCTGGAGAGTCTAAAGCAACAAGTGGCTTCTAAGGAATATTGTTGGAAGGACATTAGCGATCCTACAAAAGAAAGGTTAATGATGAATATGTATATATTATTTCCATGGACAGAGGAGCCTGGCGAGTACAGTCCATGGGGTCACAAAAAGTTGGATACGACTGAGCCACTAACACACACACATGTGTGTATATTATATTGTGTGTGTGTCAAATTGGTGGATCACTGCTATTTGTTTTGGTTCTTCTTAATTATTTTGTCTATAAAGTCTCAGAAAAGAACTCCATTCATGCACCTTTGGACCAGAAATAAAGGTTGAAATAAACTTGGAGAAAACAGTAAAGGCATAATCACAGGGTCTCTTTGGATCAACCTCAAACCTGCTAGCCCACCAATCAGATCTTTGTTATTGAACTGATTTAGGATTAGGGACTATTCCCACTTCATAAATGATAAGCGCAAAATGATTACAAAGACACTATAAGGTAATCTGATTATCTATTCTTTTTTAGAATATAAAAATATGGGAGACCCTTGTCTGTCATTTTTTATAACAGAGCCTAGAACTCAATAAATATTAGCTGACAGTGATAACATGAGAATCTTCTTGGCTGCTCCAGAGATGACAAACTAAACCTCAAAGCCTTTCCCAGAAACCCAATCAAAGCTAAAATAACTAATTAACAAAATGAATGAGAGTCAAGCCAAACCACAGGTCTTCCTGGATAACTTCCTGATTCAAGTTAACATACATGACCAAGCAGGTGACTTCAGGTCCTGTGGGAATCTTTCGATATCTTGGAGCAAAATGAAAATGGAGTATTAGTAATTGTCATTTTCCTTCAGAGTTAAGATATTAGAAACCGACAAGATGTTCCAGCCTGAGAAGGCACAGCCTCTAATTCTAAGAGCCAATTTATTTTACTCTAATTGGAGAGATTGGCAAGACTTTTGAGATTGTTATTTTAAATGCCTTTTGCTATTAAACTGTGGTTAGGAAATCCACTCAGCCCAAATGATGCTAAAAGAGCATTAAGTTTATGAGTCACGAAAGCTAGAATGATTCCAATTAGTTCCCTGCACTTCAGCACAATAGAAGTCCTTGATATCCAATGGGGCACTGCTTTCAAATGGAAACAAGACAGAAGATCAGAATCTTGATTCCTCACCTTGATTGTTGACCAAGGAAAGGTTAGGTGAGCTATTATGTCGATTCACTTGAAAGGTTCCTCTTCTGCAGAAAGGGGATAAGAGGCACACTGGTCTCTGGTGGGGCACAGAGCAGTGTATTGTGTCTTCAGGGTGAAGTCTTTCATACACATGGGGCAGGCTTGGAAGGTACTGTAGCTCTGACTCCTTCTAAGGCCCTTAGATTCGGCTTTCTCTCTTTCCAATTCTTTCCGTTTAATTTTTTAAAATTACTATTTATTTGGCTGTCCTGGGTCTTAGTTGAAGCAGGTGGGATCTAGTTCCCTGAACAGGGATTGAATCTGGGCCCTCTGCATTGGGAGCACAGTCTTAGCCACCAGAATAATGATAAGCACAAACACTGGTGCTTGAGTGATAATAATGATGATGTGTTAAGCTCTCAGTCATGCCCGACTCTGCGACCCCGTGGACCGTATCCCGCCAGGCTCCTCTGTTCATGGGATTTTTCAGGCAAGAACACTGGAGTGGGTTGCCATTCCCTTCTCCAGGGGATCTTCCCGACCCAGGGATTGAACCTAGGTCTCTTGCATTTCAGACAGATTCTTTACGGTCTGAGCCACCAGGGAAGATAATTGGTAGCATTTGCTCAGCCTTGCTGTCTATCAGGTACCACGCTAACTGCTCTACATGTGTGATCTCAGGGAAAGATGTATAAGCCATTTTTATCTTACAGATTAAGAAACTAAGAAGCAGACTTGTTAAATAAAACACCTGAGGTCACTCTGACTGGTGGGATCTGAATTGAGAGCAGTCTGATTACAGAGTGGTGGGATCTGAATTGAGAGCAGTCTGATTACAGAGTCCTTGTCTCACCTACTATCTGAATTTATTTCTCTACTTGTTGTATTAAAAATAATAGGGTACATGACTGAACTATACGTGACATGAAGATTTCTTTTATGTGTGAATGTGTGGTTCTTGAAAGACATAACGGAGGACAGATAGCTCTTTCAAAGAGTTTGTTTGTTTTGGACATGATACGGTGATCAAATTTGTCATGTGTTCAGACCTGGAGGGTAAAAATGGACAGTATAGTCAGAATAGGGGGCTGCTAGAGTTGAGATTCAAATGTCTGAGAAGCAAGAACTTCATGGTAATTTGCCTGATGGATCTGTGTTTCTTACTTGTACGATTTTTACATTTCTGGAGCCCAAGGGATCATATGGAGAATTCAGTTCATGGTTAGGATATGGGAAAAAATTGAACTTACAGAAAAGAAAAAGATCTCATCAGATGGTCCAGGAAGAACCAGTCTATCTAGTGAGATTAAGACTATTGGGGCTATTGGATCCTATAGGAGTGAATTCAGACTTGAATAAAGGAGGAGCCTGGAAGACTATAGTCCTTGGGGTCGCAGAAGAGTCAGACATGACTTAGTAACTAAACAACAGCAAAAAAAATATACCTAGTGTCTGCTTCTTTTGTATTTCAAGATCCCAGTGCTCTTGAGAAATAGCACATTTCTATACTGAAGGACAGGTTAGCAGGAAAAGTCAAATGACAAAAGTCATTAATGGGGACTGCTGAGATGCCTTTGGACTGTGTGTGTGCGTGTGTCTGTGTGCGCACGTGTGTGTGTGCATGTATATGCGTGTGTCTGTCCCTGTTAAACAGGGGAGGGAACCCAGGAAGAATATTTTCTGTGCGTGTAGAGTGTTTTTTCATCCTTTATGTACTAAGAAATATGGAGACGACTACAGGCATATTTTATCCTGTAGGTAATAACACTGTGATGCCCTTAGAATAATTTTGGCATGATGAGCACTTAAAAAAGTTTTTTTAAAGTAGAAATCTTCAGTCTATTTGAACCCATAATATAATTAGGACCAATTATACCATCAGGATAAATATGAACAATCATGTCATTAGAAACTGTAATTGCCCAATTATGACTTCTACTGATGCGGTGATTTTTGTGGAAGCTGAATTTCAGTTGCAGGACAATTTTGCTGAGGCTGGGGGTGGAAATTAGAGTCAATTCTTGTCAAGTCAGTGGCTCTCACGATTTGGTAGTTCTCGGTGTAACCACCAGTACAATTTTTCCATGAACTGGAGACTGTGGGCTTTTGACCTTTCTCTGCTCTATACTTTATACCATCCCCTCAAAAGTTGGGTGATTGTGCATTCAAATTAAGTCATTCACGGATGAATATGAAAGGGGATGACAGTATAGTTATTGATTTATTGTGGTTTTAAAATTAATGTGAAATTGTATTATTCTTCAAAATCTTCAAAAGGGCTGATTAAAAGGAACTCCTTGCAGATTGAAACCATTGCCCTCATCACTTCACTGAGATAAACACAGGGCTGGGGTGTTCCTTAGGAATCACATACAAAACTAATGGAGTCACCACGTGCCCTGACCACTTTCCAGCAAGTTCCTCATTATCCCACCTGCCTTTATTTCTGTTTGCTTCCTGGAGGAAAGTCTGACAAAGCAGGCTCTCCAGGCCTCATCTGAAAGATTGGATGTATGGGAACATTTATTCCCCAGCAAGTGAATTGTCCAGTAGTGCAAAAAACAGAGGGAATAGATCACTTCTGTCTGTCTTTGGAAAATTCAATGACTAGCAGCCAACACTTGTAGAGAGAAAAGAAATGATGTATAGAAATTCCAGTTTGGAAGATTAAGCTTTCCCCATGTGGGGGGTCTATTTCTAACACTTTAGTGTTTCCACAATGACCAAAATGAGACTGCTTCTATAGATGTCTGACTGTTTAGAGGCAATCTTTGTTCCTGGGTTTTAGGTTTGTGAGTGTTCGGAAAAGTCAACTGGGGGATCTTCCATATAAGCCCAATTTGGATGACACCCAGAATGGATCCATACATTGACTTCTGAATTATAATGTGTAACATTATAGCAAAACTCCTGAGTATTTAGTTTTGTGTCCTAGAACATTAGATATTTTAATCTGGCAGGCGCATAGGCAAGACCCAATCTCATTCTAGTCTGATAAAGCTATTTCTGCAGCTGATTAGCCTGCCAAAAGTTTCCATTTCTACATGTTTAGTTCCCTTCCCACCCCTCCTGCCCCACTGTTTGTAAACTGCTGGGGAGGCATGTGAACCTTTTATTTAATGTCACAGGGAGTGGAAGTGATGGAGGGATGCGGGGGTGGGGAGGATGTTGTTCTCTGGTTAGACTTTTTAAACTCCACTTTTTCCCTTTTAAAATACTTTTTATAGAGGTGGTTAAGTTGAGGAGCATTAACTCTAAGTTAAATATAGTCCTAATCATCACAGTTCTATGGTGATATTTTATAAAGTGAATGGTAGCGCAGGTCCTTAGGGTAGCTGTAATGTGGTACCACAAACTATGTGACTTCAGACAACAGACATGTATTCTCTCACAGTTCTGGAGGCTGGAAGTCTGGAGGCAGGAAATCTGAAGTCGAAGTCGACGGGGTCATCCTTTCTAGGGGAGACCCCTCTTTACCTCTTCCTAGCCTTGGCATGTCGATGCATCCCTCGTTGTTTGCCTCTCTACTCACACGGCCATGGCCACCATCCCTGTGTCTCTGCGTCCAGATTTCCTGCTTTCCATAAGGACGTCAGTCATAGGACTGGGGCCCACCCTAATCTGATATAATCTCCCACCTAAACTTGATGACATCTTCAAGGAGTCATTTCCAAATAAGGTCGCATTCTGAGATCATGGGGATTAGGACTTCAGTGTGTCTTTTTTTTGGGGGGGGGCAGTTGTTGTTCACTTTCTAAGTTGTGTCCAGTTCTTTGTGACCCCAAGGACTGCAGCACACCATGCTCCTCTGTCCTCTGCTATCTCCCAGAGTCTACTCAAATTGATTTCCATTAAGTCGATGAACTGAACTGAACTGAAGTCGATGATGCCATCTAACCATCTCATCCTCTGCTGCCCACTTCTCCTCCTGCCTTTAATCTTTCCTAGCATCAGGGTCTTTTCCAACGAGTCAGTTCTTCACATCAGGTGGCTACAGTATTGGACCTTTAGCTTCAGCATCAGTCCTTCTAATGAATATTCAGGGTTGACTTCCTTTAGGATTGACTGGTTTGATCCCGTTACAGTCCAAGGGACTCTCAGGAGTTTTCTCCAGTGACACAATTCAATTCATAATAAAGCGCAAAAGATAATGTTTCATTTTTGCATTTACTCAGAAAAGGCTAAATAACAAGGCTGAAGGACAGTTATTTAGTAATTTTCCCTGGAAGTCTTATAAGACTTCAGGATGAATGGACTTTTTTTACATGTAAAGTGTGCAGCCACATTTCAGGATCATCAAATTCAACACTATAGTTTTGATAGTTGAAGAAATGTGTTAGCCCAGAGTTTCAATAAGTTTCCAAATTCATACAGCTGATGATGAAGGGCTGAGCGTGTGATCCACTCCTAGCCTAGGGCTCTTCCCGCTCCTGCTGAGCTGGTGAGCCTTGAGGGGCACACGGAGTCTATGGTTACCCAGGGAAGCAGGGACACAGCCCTGGATGCGACTCATGAATCAGTGAAGCCTCCTAGTTCACCCTGTAGCTGGGCACCTCAAATGTATCTCTGAAAGAGGCCAGGTATAAACAAATACTGTTAAGTCCCCTACATATGAACTTCAAGTTTTGAACTTTGAAAGATTTGGACACATGTTCTATCACTGTCGGGTGTGAATGAAATTGTAGTTTGCCATTTGTCTCCTACTGCTGATGCTAGTTCAGCTCTACCAGCTTCCACCTCCTCTCCCTGCAGTCAGTAATTCTTCTGGCCTGTTCACTCAATGCCAGCCTCTGTATGCCAGCTGTTGCACCATACTATTGTACTTCTCAAGATACTATGAGTACGTGTGTGCTCACTTCAGTCATGTCCAACTGTTTGCAATCCCACGGACTGTAGCCCATTAGGTTCCTCTGTCCATGGGATTCTCCAGGCAAGAACACTGGAGTGGGTTTCCATGTCCCACTCCAGGGGATCTTCCCGACCCAGGGATCTAACCCAGGTCCCTTACGTCTTTTGCATTGGCAGGGCAGGTTCTTTACTACTAATGCCTCCTAGAAAGCCCTCAAGGTTCTATACAGTAAGATTCATAAGGTTTTCTTTATTTTTGTGTGTTTATTTTTTATGTGTTATTTGTATGGAAAGTATTATAAATCTATTACAGCACAGTACTATACACCGATTGTGTCAGTTGGATACCTAGGCTAACTTTGTTGAACTTACAAATTGGACTTAAGAACTCACTCTCAGAAGGGAACTTGTTCATATGTAGGGGACTTAACTGTAAAATGAATAAAACAAAAGCTTAAACTGTTATCCCTCCTTTGGGACATTTTGCATTCAATGGAACAGACTGGGCCCCTTCCCAGACCTTTTGAATCACAATCGCGAAGGCAGAGTCCTGGGGGAATCTGTGTGTTTCAGAGCACACCAGGTGATGCGCGTGATAGAGCATGCTTAGGAAACAGTGGACTAGAGGAAGCTTGGCTTCTGAACAGCAGAGAGTAAATATTTAGCGGAGGGATTTTAGGTAAGAATCAAGAGGGGATGGTGGAAGGAGAGGGTGGGGAAAGTGAAAATGAATTACCCAGTGCCCTCCGAGGAACACCGAGTCTCTACTCTGTGCCAAGTTGGAGGCCTGGTGTCTGCCTCAGGAGGGATTCGAGAAAAGCACGTTTTCTGGGCTCACTTCAGAACCCATCTTAGGAGAAATAGAGTAGATCTGGGATTACTTATGAAGTGCAGAGGCTGGGGCTTTGTGGAGACTGGAGGGCCGATTCCATGGTAAGGGAAGAATGGAAGAAAATTCTAGCCCAGTTCTCATGCCTCTTTTTGTTATACTGCACGCAGCCGGCAATTATGCACTCTCTTTTTTTAAAGAGTTGCTTATTCATTTTGCACCTGAAGTTATAATCTAGTGCCTGTGACGCACATTTAATTGTTTTAAAATGAAGGTGATAGGAGAGGCAAAGAAATGACTAGGGAAAAAAATCTGGAGAACAGATGGGAAGATAACAGGGTTTTCGAGTCTCTCTCTTCTTTTGAAGTATATGAAATTATAGTTTATTCCAACCCCCTCAATTTACAAATAAAAGTCTGAAGTGAAAGGTTCAGTTCAGTTCAGTTCAGTTGCTCAGTCGTGTCCAACTCTCTGCGACCCCATGAATCACAGCACGCCAGGCCTCCCTGTTCATCACCAACTCCCAGAGTTCACTCAAACTCATGTCCATCGAGTTGGTGATGCCATCCATCCATCTCATTCTCTGTCGTCCCCGTCTCCTCCCACCCGCAATCCCTCCCAGCATCAGAGTCTTTTCCAGTGAGTCAGCTCGTCACATGAGGTGGCCAAAGCACTGGAGTTTCAGCTTTAGCATCAGTCCTTCCAAAAACAGAACTGGTACTGCTGTCCTCTATCTTTGTTGTCTCCATCACACCAACCTTCCTTTCCAAGTTCTGAAGATCTTTTCCTCCCTTTCCACCCATTTCTCCCTAATACTTTCTTTTATATTGGCCAGATACTTCTTTTACTGAGACTTAGGTGACATTTGTATCTATTGTGGGGCTTTCTTGGTGGCTCAGAAGGTGAAAGAAATCTGCCTGCAATGCTGGAGACCTGGGTTCAGTCCCTGGCTCAAGAAGATCCCCTGGAGAAGGGCATGGCAACCCACTCCAGTATACTTGCCTGGAGAATCCCATAGACAGAGGAGCCTGGAGGGCTGCGGTCCATAGAGTCCCAAAGAGTTGGACAGGACTGAAATTAACTGAGCACATATCTATTGTATCTGACTCACAATGTTGTCAGGTACATGTTAACTTGATTGTCCAGAGCTTTCCCGTCATTTAAATCACAGAAAAGTTTACATTCAACTGAAATACATGTGTTCATAACTGAAGATATTTTTTATTTTATTAGTAAATGATATACTGGTTCAGACGATAAAGAGTCTGCCTGAAATGCAGGAGACCTGGATTCAACGCTGGCTTGGGAAGATCCCTTGGAGAAGGGAATGGTAACCCACTCCAGTATTCTTGCTGGAGAATTCCATGGACAGAAGAGCCTGGCGGGGCTACAGTCCATGGGCTCAAAAGAGTCGGGCACAACTGAGCAACTAACACTTTCACATTTTCATACAAGTTTATAGTAAACACAGCACTGAAAAATGGTCCCAAATAGTTTTCTTGAAAAACCATACATGTTTCTGAGCCGCATTTTTGTGAGATATTTTAAAATTTAATTTTCTTTGAAATTTGGTGCTCTGAAATTGAATCTCATGACTGCACAATACCCAAGTGTGACATATTTTCTTTTGCTAGGTTTTGACTATGTTCTCTTCTCCTTTTAGTTTTTTGCAAATTTAATTTTTACTCTTTCTGCATTCAGGATGGAAATTTCCTAGGGCTTTCTATCTGAATGGAGCCCTCGGTAAATGGTGACACCTTTTTCTTCTATTATTTCCTCTTTCCTTTCTTTACCTCTTCTTTCTGTTGCCTTTCTTCAGTCTTACCTTGCTTAATGACATTTATGGAGGCTCTGCGCTGCGCCAGCCCTGGGCTAGGACTGAGACACCAATCTCTGTTAAGGACCACTGAGTTCTAGCAGGACTTAACAAGTGAGAAGAATCTGGGAAGGGCTTGCTTCCATGCATCATGAAAGGTGATCTATCGCACGGTTTGTGAGGATGCTAGGCGAGCACAGATAAGGGGAGCTGACCACAGTTACGGGGGGCTGGGAATGCTTACTGGAAGAAATTACACTTGTGCTGAAACTTGAACTACAGGCGTAGGTTAGCTAGACAAGTGGTTGGGATGGAGTGTTCATTTGTAGCCACTGTTGGGCTGGAAAACATTCTTCTACCCTCAGTTTCAGTGGTTGGGCCTGACAAAAAGCAAATGGATGAGAGGGAAACAAAGAGTTTATGAAAGAATGCATACACATGTATTGATTTGGCTAGGTTTAAGACTACCATCTTGGTATTTAATTTTTAAAAATTCCATTTGTTCTTCGTTCTTTCATTTTCTATTTCTGATTACTTTTTATTAAATCACATATTTTAAAATATTCCATGTTATTTGAATTTTTAATCTGTATCTGTGTCATTTTTTTATAGTAGCGGCTCTAAATGGCTTATACTATGCAAGTTTAAATGATCACAATCTATCTTTAAATAATATATTACTTCACAGACTGTGTGAGAATCTTACAACAGTATTCTTCTTAGTTTCTTCTCACCTTTTGTGATCTTTTTTATGGTTTACTTCTTCATATACTATAAACCCCACAGTATATTGCTATTATTGTTTTTTTAAAAAATAAGTATGTATGTTTTAGTGAAGTTTCATGTACTAATAAGTACTGAAAAATTATTTTAAAAACATTTAAAAAGTTATTTAAACATTTTAGGTATTTTTAATCAATTTCCACATAAATAGCATCTTACACTATTCATTATTTTAGTCAAATTTGGATTTCATAAAAAATTTGATCAACTGCTGTTCAGTGACCAGAATGGTCCAGTGACCAGAATGGTCAATTGACCATTTGTAATCCTAGACCCGCAGAGGCGACGCGAGAGACGCCGGCCCCGGCGGCGCAGACGCGACGCGAGAGACGCAAAGAGGGTGGCCGTGAGGAGCTACCCAACGCCTGAGGCCAGGGCCGGCGGCCGAGAGGAGCTACCCCATGTCCAACAGGTGGTGGCTGCGCGGGCGCAGGAGGGCTGAGAGGAGCTACCCCACGTTCAAGGTCAGGAGGAGTGGCCTTGAGGAGATACCCCTCGTCCAAGGTAAGGTACAGCGGCTGCACTTTGCTGGAACGGCTGTGAAGAGATTTTCCACGACCGAGGTAAGAGAAACCCAAATAAGACGGTAGGTATTGCTAGGGGGCATCAGAGGGCAGACAAACTGAAATCATAATCACAGGAAACTAGCTGATCAGATCACATGGACCACAGCCGAATGTGGTCCACTGGAGAAGGGAATGGCAAACCACTTCAGTATACTTGCCTTGAGAACCCCATGAACAATATCAAAGGGCAAGATGATAGGATACTGAATGAGGAATTCCCCAGGTCAGTAGGTGCCCAGTATGCTACTGGAGATCAGTGGAGAAGTAACACTAGAAGGAATAAAGGGATGGAGCAAAAGCAGAACCAATACCCAGCTGTGGATGTGACCAGTGATAGAAGCAAGGTCCGGTGCTGTAAAGAGCAATATTGCATAGGAACCTGGAATGTTAGGTCCATGAATCAAGGCAAATTGGAAGTGGTCAAACAGGAGATGGCAAGAGTGAATGTTGACGTTCTAGGAATCAGTGAATTAAAATGGACTGGAATGGGTGAATTTAACTTGGATTACCATTATATCTACTACTGTGGGCAGGAATCCCTTAGAAGAAATGGAGTAGCCATCATGGTCAACATAAGAGTCCGAAATACAGTACTTGGATGCAATCTTAAAAATGATAGAATGATTTCTGTTCGTTTCCAAGGCAAACCATTCAATATTACAGTAATCCAGGCCTATGCCCCAACCAGTAATGCTGAAGAAGCCGAAGTTAATCAGTTCTATGGAGATCTACAAGACCTTTTAGAACTAACACCCAAAAAAGATGTCCTTTTCATTATAGGGGACTGGAATGCAAAAGTAGGAAGTCAAGAAACACCTGGAGTAACTGGCAAATTTGGCCTTGGAGCACGGAATGAAGCAGGGCAAAGGCTAATAGAGTTTTGCCAAGAGAATGCACTGGTCATAGCAAACACCCTCTTCCAACAACACAAGAGAAGACTCTACACATGGACATCACCAGATGGTCAACACCGAAATCAGATTGATTATATTCTTTGCAACCAAAGATGGAGAAGCTGTATCAGTTCAGTTCAGTTCAGTTCATTCGCTCAGTCGTGTCCGACTCTCCGCGACCCCATGAATCACAGCACGCCAGGCCTCCCTGTCCATCACCAACTCCCGGAGTACACTCAAACTCATGTCCACAGAGTCGGTGATGCCATCCAGCCATCTCATTCTCCGTCGTCCCCTTCTCCTCCCGCCCCCAACCTTTCCCAGCATCAGAGTCTTTTCCAGTGAGTCAACTCGTTGCATGAGGTGGCCAAAGTATTGCAGTTTCAGCTTTAGCATCAGTCCCTCCAATGAACATCCAGGATTGATCTCCTCTAGAATGGACTGGTTGGATCTCCTTGCAGTATAAGGGACTCTCAAGAGTCTTCTCCAACACCACAGTTCAAAAGCATCGATTCTTCGGCGATCAGCTTTCTTCACAGTCCAACTCTCACATCCATACATGACCACGGGAAAAACCATTGCCTTGACTAGACAGACCTTGGTTGGCAAAGTAATGTCTCTGCTTTTTAATATACTATCAAGGTTGGTCATAACTTTCCTTCCAAGGAGCAAGTGTCTTTTAATTTCTTGGCTGCAATCAGCATCTGCAGTGATTTTGGAGCCCAAAAAAACAAAGTCTGACACTGTTTCCACTGTTTTTCCATCTATTTCCCATGAAGTGATGGGACCAGATGCCATGATCTTTGTTTTCTGAATGTTGAGCTTCAAGCCAACCTTTTCACTCTCCTCTTTCAGTTTCATCAAGAGGCTTTTGAGTTCCTCTTCACTTTCTGCCATAAGGGTAGTGTCATCTGCATATCTGAGGTTATTGATATTTCTCCCAGCAATCTTGATTCCAGCTTGTGCTTCTTCCAGCCTAGCGTTCCTCATGATGTACTCTGCATATAAGTTAAATAAGCAAGGTGACAATATACAACCTTGACGTACACCTTTTCCTATTTGGAGAAGCTGTATACAGTTAGCAAAAACAAGACCAGGAGCTGACTGTGGCTCAGATCATGAACTCCTTATTGCGAAATTCAGACTTAAATTGAAGAAAGTAGGGAAAACCACTAGACCATTCAGATATGACCTCAATCAAATCCCTTATGATTATACAGTGGAAGTGAGAAATAGATTTAAGGGACTAGATCTGATTGATAGACTGCCTGATGAACTCTGGACGGAGGTTTGTGACATTGTACAGGAGACAGGGACCAAGACCATCCCCATGGAAAAGAAATGCAAAAGAGCGAAATGGCTGTCTGAGGAGGCCTTACAAATAGCTGTGAAAAGAAGAGAGGCGAAAAGCAAAGGAGAAAAGGACAGATATAAGCATCTGAATGCAGAGTTCCAAAGAATAGCAAGGAGAGATAAGAAAGCCTTCCTCAGTGATCAATGCAAAGAAATAGAGGAAAACAACAGAATGGGAAAAACAAGAGACCTCTTCAAGAAAATTAGAGATTCCAAGGGAACATTCCATGCAAAGATGGGCTCGATAAAGGACAGAAATGGTATGGACCTAAGAGAAGCAGAAGATATTAAGAAGAGGTGGCAGGAATACACAGAAGAACTGTACAAAAAAGATCTTCACGACCAAGATAGTCACGATAACGTGATCACTGACCTAGAGCCAGACATCTTGGAATGTGAAGTCAAGTGGGCCTTAGAAAGCATCACTACTAACAAAGCTAGTGGAGGTGATGGAATTCCAGTTGAGCTATTTCAAGTCTTGAAAGATGATGCTGTGAAAGTGCTGCACTCAATATGCCAGCAGATATGGAAAACTCAGCAGTGGCCAGAGGACTGGAAGAGGTCAGTCTTCATTCCAGTCCAAAGAAAGGCAATGCCAAAGAATGCTCAAACTACCGCACAATTGCACTCATCTCACACGCTAGTAAAGTCATGCTCAAAGTTCTCCAAGCCAGGCTTCAGCAGTATGTAAACCGTGAACTCCCAGATGTTCAAGCAGGTTTTAGAAAAGGCAGAGGCACCAGAGATCAAATTGCCAACATCCGCTGGATCATGGAGAAAGCAAGAGAGTTTCAGAAAAACATCTATTTCTGCTTCATTGACTATGCCAAAGCCTTTGACTGTGTGGATCACAATAAACTGTGGAACATTCTGAAAGAGATGGGAATCCCAGACCACCTGACCTGCCTCTTGAGAAACCTGTATGCAGGTCAGGAAGCAACAGTCAGAACTGGACATGGAACAACAGACTGGTTCCAAATAGGAAAAGGTGTATGTCAAGGTTGTATATTGTCACCTTGCTTATTTAACTTATATGCAGAGTACATCATGAGGAACGCTGGGCTGGAAGAAGCACCAGCTGGAATCAAGATTGCTGGGAGAAATATCAATAACCTCAGATATGCAGATGACACCACCCTTATGGCAGAAAGTGAAGAGGAACTCAAAAATGAAAGTGAAAGAGGAGAGTGAAAAGGCTGGCTTGAAGCTCAACATTCAGAAAACAAAGATCATGGCATCTGGTCCCATCACTTCATGGGAAATAGATGGAAAAACAGTGGAAACAGTGTCAGACTTTGTTTTTTTGGGCTCCAAAATCACTGCGGATGCTGATTGCAGCCATGAAATTAAAAGACGCTTGCTCCTTGGAAGGAAAGTTATGACCAACCTTGATAGTATATTAAAAAGCAGAGACATTACTTTGCCAACCAAGGTCTGTCTAGTCAAGGCAATGGTTTTTCCCGTGGTCATGTATGGATGTGAGAGTTGGACTGTGAAGAAAGCTGATCGCCGAAGAATCGATGCTTTTGAACTGTGGTGTTGGAGAAGACTCTTGAGAGTCCCTTATACTGCAAGGAGATCCAACCAGTCCATTCTAAAGGAGATCAATCCTGGATGTTCATCGGAGGGACTGATGCTAAAGCTGAAACTGCAATACTTTGGCCACCTCATGCCATGAGCTGACTCACTGGAAAAGACTCTGATGCTGGGAAAGGTTGGGGGCGGGAGGAGAAGGGGTCGACAGAGAATGAGATGGCTGGATGGCATCACCGACTCTATGGATATGAGTTTGAGTGTACTCCGGGAGTTGGTGATGGACAGGGAGGCCTGGCGTGCTGTGATTCATGGGGTCACGGAGAGTCGGACACGACTGAGTGACTGCACTGAACTGAACTGAACTGAATCCTAGACCCAAGGTCATCCAAAGAAAAGTGTTTTGATATCTACATAATACATTTGAGTTACCTAAAGAAGATGTTTTTTCTTTATATGTCCCTAAAGAAAAAGCTTAATGGAGCCTAATATCAAGTAGCTGATATGACCAAACTTGATATCTCTTAATTCCAATTATCTGGAAACTGTCACGCACAAAAATTTAAAAATCAGAACTCAAAAAGTAAGCCTTTAAATGTAAATCAATAAACTTACAAATGAATTTTTTTTAATGTTTGTGACATTTAAGTTTTTGAAGTTACTAAAGCGTAAAAGTATCCTAAAAAATAATCCCTAAGAATTTTGGAATGCTTTGTATATAATAAAGATCCTTTTAAAAATAAACTTTTTATTTATAAAAAAATTTATTATTTCTGAAGTTCTGATGTTTTACCTGAATTTTATTTTATTTTATGTTTTACCTGAGTTTTCTTTAGCTTGAGAAACTTATTCTAACCTTTCTTATAATGTAAGAAACTTTTATCTTTCTGAAAATATTTTATTTCGCTTGTATTTCTGAAGGATGTTTTCTCTGGATACCAGATTCTAGTTTGAGAGTTTTTTCCTTCAAGAACATTCTGTTATTCCATTGCATTTAAACTTTATTCTTTCTGGTGAGAAGTCAACCATGAGTATAATTGTTCTGTTTGTGGTGTATATTTTTGTTTCTCTTGTTTGCTCTTAAGATTTGTCCTTTATTAATTTCTTTTAGCAGTTTGTCTATGGTGTGTCTAGATGTGTCTTTCTTTGTATTTATCCTGCATAAAGTTCCTGCACTGAGTTCCCTGGTTCTATAGGTTGACTTATTTTGTCAGTTTTGGAAAGAGTTTTTGCCATTATCTCTTCAAGTATTTCTTCAGCCTCATTCTTTCTCCCCTCCTTCCGAGTCTCCATTTACACATATGTAAGGCTATTTGATGCTCTCTTACGAATAGCAGGATTTCTGTTCTCAATTGATTCTAGGTTATCTGAAAAGTTCATTGATCTAATTCAATTTGAAAGGAAATTAATGGCCCTGTTTCCAGTGGTAAATGAGGCTCTCTTTGTCAGTGGCATTCAATAGCAAGCGATTTAAATTATCATCTGTAGACAACTGTAACCAAGTATATACAGAGTCAAGGAATTGGGTGACCAAATATTTGCTGCTGTGGAGTGAGAACTTTTAAGTGAGAGTCAACTGGAAAACACTAGAACTTCCTCTGCCTACCAAAAATTAAAAGGCATGCCCTCAAAAAGGCTGGTGGCTCATGAGAGTAGAGATCATACATGAAGGTAGGAAAGCCAATCTTTAGGCGAAAAATGATAGATTTTCTTTTAGCTGTTTTCTTCAAAAATATATTTGGTTTTCTACTCCACATGTTTACATGCTACTCTTCACTCTGAACTTTATTTTTCTTTATATACATACACAGGGAAATGACCTAGATTCATATGCCCTGTAGTTTTACTGAGTGTTTGAAAATTATGTTTTGAGGTCACTTTTATTTCAGCTAAAACCTCACACTTTTGAACTCTATCTCTCTCAGAGTTTTTATTATGACTTTTTTATTAAGGACCTTAATTGGTCATACTCATTTTTTTTAAATTAGCTTCAATTTTAATACCTTTAGAATTATTACTGAATTGCCAACATCTGCTGGATCATCAAAAAAGCAAGAGAGTTACAGAAAAACATCCATTTCTCCTTTATTGACTATGCCAAAGCCTTTGACTGTGTGGATCACAATAAACTGTGGAAAATTCTGAAAGAGGTGGGCATACCAGACCACCTGACCTGCCTTTTGAGAAACCTATATGCAGGTCAAGAAGCAACAGTTAGAACTGGACGTGGAACAACAGACTGGTTTCAAATAGGAAAAGGAGTACATCAAGGCTGTATATTGTCACTCTGCTTATTTAACTTATATGCAGAGTACATCATGAGGAATGCTGGGCTGGATGAGGCACAAGCTGGAATCAAGATTGCTGGGAGAAATATCAATAATCTCAGACAGGCAGATGACACCACCCTTATGGCAGAAAGTGAAGAGGAACTCAAAGGCCTCTTGATGAAAGTGAAGAAGGAGAGTGAAAATGTTGGCTTAAAGCTCAACATTCAGAAAACTAAGATCATGGCATCTGGTCCCATCACTTTATGGGAAATAGATGGGGAAACAGTGTCAGACTTTATTTTTTTGGGCTCCAAAATCACTGCAGATGCTGATTGCAGCCATGAAATTAAGACGCTTACTCTTTGTAAGGAAAGTTATGACCAACCTAGATAGCATATTAAAAAGCAGAGACATTACTTTGCCAACAAAGGTCCATCTAGTCAAGGCTATGGTTTTTCCAGTGGTCATGTATGGATGTGAGAGTTGGACTGTGAAGAAAGCTGATTGCCGAAGAATTGATGCTTTTGAACTGTGGTGTTGGAGAAGACTCTTGAGAGTCCCTTGGACTGCAAGGAGATCCAACCAGTCCATCCTAAAGGAGTTCGGTCCTCGGTGTTCTTTGGAAGGACTGATGCTGAAACTCCAATACTTTGGCCACCTGATGTGAAGAGTTGACTCATTGGAAAAGACCCTGATGCTGGGAGGGATTGGGGGCAGAAGGAGAAGGGGACAACAGAGGATGAGATGGCTGGATGGCATCACTGACTCTATGGATATGAGTTTGGGTAAACTCCGGGAGTTGGTGAAGAACAGGGAAGCCTGGTGTGCTGTGATTCATGGGGTTGCAAAGAGTCGGACACGACTGAGTGACTGAACTAAACTGAATATTTTCAAATGGTAATTTTATTATGTATCACTTTGGTAGAAGATTGAAAACATTATTCTAAAAAAACTTGGCAGCAAATTCCTCATTCATTGGCAACCTGAAATGTAAATTTATTGGGCAGAAATAATACTTCCTTATCTAATCTTGAGTCTTGGCCCTGATTACAAAGTGCTTGCAGTCCAACCAGCTGGGATCTTATCAGGGGTAGGAAAGAGGCCAATTTACTAATAGAGATTGTAATAATGAATAGGAAAGAAAAAAAAGGCTGCAAACGAGGGAATCCTAACAGAACAGGGTATGACATATTCATAGTGGTGGAAGATGGAGAGAAATAGTAGCTTTTGGATATATCCCAGAATATGAATTGTAGGTAAAACAATAGTTTGTTTTGTATAGCCAAATGTCAATGTTGTAAACAGCATGTAACTAGCTTGAATTTAATTAGATGATTAGTATATATCAAGTGCAATTTATGTGTCAGACATCATGCTCCTTATTTCACACAATTATTATGAAAAGGTAATACATTTACCAAGATTGGAAATAATCAATAGTTGAAGGATAATAATAGTTCAATAAAAAGACTAGCAGAATTGAATCAGATAGGGTTTTCAGAGAAGAAAAACTTAACGGAATATTTTAAAGAGAAATTTAAAGAAAGAAGATAAAATTGTTTCCAAAGAGAAAATGTCAGAAAATGTGGAACAAAGTAATTCAAAGAGAAGCAGAGATTTTGTTTTTGTAAGCAGAAAGTAAATAGATATGTATTTACAGATTACAGCTGGTAGGATATAGGCTGTGACCAGAGCAGTAATTCTCATGGCCTACGAAGAGGAGGGACAGGGGCTGCAGAAGGACCTCATACAGGTGTGGAAATACAAGATCTTTGTCAAAGTTTTCTGGTCAATTGGCTATTTTATTATGTTTCCCGGGGCTGTTGATTACTTACATAGAAAATGCATAACTGAATCTCTACTTTGTACCATATATGAAGTTCAATTCTAGGCTCAACTAGAACTTAAATGTGAAAAACAAGACTTTGAAATTTTTAGAGAATAAGTAGCTAAGAATATTTTGCAGGGCAGGAGAGAATTTCTTAAGAAATCACATATAGCATAATCTCAAAATGAGAAGATTGGTAAATTAGACTCAAGAAAATTGAGACCTTAGACCATGTATGAAACGTGAGCGGCAAACTGGTAGAAAAAACTTGCAGCACCTTTGATGAACGAAATGGATTATATAAATAACTGATATGTTTCCATGGAAATAGATAAACAAGGGACATGCAGAGGACATGGCAGAAATATCAGACTTTTTAAACCAGATAATCTTTGGGCCATATATACATTCATTTTTATTCCTTGATTAAAAAACTGCTTTATTGAGATATAATTCACATACCATGCAATTTGCCCACTTAAAGTGTACAACTTGATGGGTTTTAGTTTATTTTACAGTTGTGTAACCATCACTGCAATATATTTTAGAACATTTTTAGCATCCCCAAAGAAATCTGATATTCTTTGGCAACTATTCTTACTTCCCCCATTGTCAATACCCCCCAGCCCTATGAAACCGCTAATTTATTTTCTATCTCTCTAGATTTGCCTTTACAGCACATTAAATATGTGGTCTTTGGGCCCATTTCCTTCCATTTAGCATAATATTTTCACATTTCATCCATGTTGTAATATGTATCAGTATTTCATCCTTCTTCATTACTGAATAATATTTAGTGCATGGTTTTACCACATTTATTTTTCCATTCATCACTTGGTAGACATTTGATTCTTTCCATTTTTTGTCTATTTGGCTGCTGTATGCATCGATGTACAACTTTTGTATGTCAATGTGTGAACACATTTATTTCTATCGGGCCTATACTTAGGACTAGAATTGCTCTGACATTTGGTTATTCTACATTTAATCTGAGAAACTGCCAGACTGTTTTTCAAAGTGGCTATATCACTTTCTGTTCCCACCAGCAAGATTTTAATTTCTCCATGTCCTCGTGGACACTCGCTATTATCTGTCTTTTTGATTATGACTGTTCTAGTAGATGTGAAGTGGTATTTCACTGTGGTTTTGCCTTGCATTTCTCCAGGTACTAAGGATGTTGAGCATCTTGTCATGGGTTAATTGGCCATTTGTATATTTTCTTCAGTGAAATATGTTTTCTTTTCAAATACTATTTCGCACCATTACAAAGTTTTAGACAAACAGAATGAATATGAGGAGAAAATTGAAAAGTTTATGTAGACAATTCTTTAGATAAACTTTTCTGTAAATGACAACAGAGGAAAGAGATATTTCAGAGGAGCTGAGAGTTGAACAAAGACTACTTAGCACTTAAAATACAATGCCACAGTGATAATTGTAGTCTATGGCCGCCATCTCAGTGGGTACAGAAAGGGAGAAAAAATGGGGAACAGTAAAGGGAAGGATGAAAGTGGGATGAGATTGAATTTATTGCTAAATGGAGGGTAACTAAATGACAGCGTTGCCTTGTCTGGCCAAGTGTTAGAAACAGGTCCCTGTAGGTGCAGAAGGAAAGCTCACTGGATAAGCAGACTTACCCCTGTGAATCAAAATCTCTAGTCACGCTTTGCTTTTCTCTCTATCCAAGGACCTTCCTCCTCCACATTCCAAGGAACTGGCTAAACAGGAAGAAAAGAAAAAACATACCAGCTAGTTTAAAAAAATATCACACAATTCACAAAAAGCCCCTTGAGAGTATATTAATGTAAATACAGTTTGAATGAAAATTAAACACACAAAAAGACCTTATTAAAAATGTGTTTACTTTAAGAAACCCATGCATGAATTATTTGAATAACTGAACCACTGAAGGGTGAAACTGAAAGAAATGTATTCACATAAAGGTGTGCAGCATAAGTGAAGGAAACTATGGTTCAAATTCTGAGTTTTGTAAAAATATTTATATAGAATATAACTACCAAAATGATCTCAATTGGGCTATCATTCTTGCTCCTTAATGTTTCAGTGTGTAATGATAAAGACCAGTAAAACAAACAAAACCTTTTTGATTTGGACATAAAGAGGAAAGCCAGTCTATGGGAAATGCAGTGTGACCTTCATAGTATGTACAGATGTCCACAGGCTGTCAATAAGCTGTTGCCTTAATTTCAGTCACGCCCTGGTATCCTCTGTCTGTGATGCCAGACCCAGGACTCTGTAAATCACGTTTCCCTTGTGCCAGCCTGCTACCTGGCGCTGCTCATTAGGAGATGCTGGAGACAGACTGGAAGGCTGAAGCAGGCAGAAGGAGCACACTTCTTCCTGTTTGCTCCTTGCGCTTTTCAGTGGCATCCCAGCAGTGGTTTCCACACCAGCTATAATAGTGTGTTTCAGTAACAACTGTTGGCCCCACTTTGCAGTTCAGACAGCATTCCTAGAACTAGTCTGACTGGACTCCTTCAGTGCCAGCCCTAGCTGGCAAGCACCCATCCTATGAGATCTGGGCCCCAGCTCTGAGGAGTCACTCAGCTTCTAAGTGATAATAATCCTGACCTCGTCTCTTTGTTCTGTCTGCCCTCACGGTGAGAGCTGCTTCTTAACAACTTCCTATCCCATGTTTTGGCATTCCGTTTTGCCTTTTCAGTCCTTCAGTATCTGGCTGGTTAACAATTCTTTGTATTAAGTCGTGTATCCTAAGTGGACCCTCACTGAATGGCTACATAAAATCATTCAGTTTCCCAGGGCATAGTGAGATATTGTTGTTGTTTGCTCGCTCTGTCATGTCCGACTCTTTGCGACTCCATGGACTGTAGCATGCCAGGCTTCCCTGTCCTTCACAATAGCAAGATACAGTTTATATAAAATTATTATATAGCTTTATATTTTATAATGCATTACTATTTTAATATATTTCAGTATTGAGTAAGCTAAGTTACAAATTTTGTTGATATATTTGTCAGTGAAAATGACCCATAAATGCCTTTCTAGATACTTTTTCCGGTTTTGATATTAGTGTTATGTGATCTTTGAGGCTAGGAAACTTATGTATTTTTAAATTAATGACATTTGATTAAGCCTTTTTAAAAGCAGTTTAAGATTCATAGCAAAATTGAGGGGAAGGTACAGAGATTTTCCATATCCTCTCACCCACACATATGCATGGACCCCCTTCGTCATCAATACTCCCCACCAGAGCTCTACATTTGTTATCACTGATGAAACTGTTGGGTTGGCCAAAACCCAAACTAACTTTTTGGCCAACCCAATACATTGACAAGTCATAATCACCCCAAATCCATGATTTACCTTAAAGTTCCTTCTTGGTGTTGTATATTCTTTGAGTTTGGACAAATGTATAATGACATGCAGCCAGCATTATGGTAACACACAGAGTATTTTTATTGTTCTTAAAATCTTCTTTCTATGTTTTATTTATTTCTACCCCATAACACAACCTCTGGCAACCACTGATTTTTACTGTCTCCAAAGTTTTGCCTTTTCAAGAATGTCATTTATTTGAAATCAAACAGCATGTAGCCATTTCAGATTGGCTTCTTTCACTTACTGTATGTTTTGAAGTAATTGGTGTATATATTGGAATTATTTTTCTTAAAAGTTTATGAAGTTTATATGTAAATCTGGATCCTGTACAATTTTAAAAATAGTTCTTCAACTGACATGTCAACTTCTTCTAAATCTATATATGTATTCTATTTTTCCTTGAGCCAATTTTGAGAATTTTAATTTTTTTAAAGTATCTGTTTTCAACTAGATAAGTAATGTATTTTTAATAAAATTTTAAACTCATTCCCTGTATTTCCATTTTTTCATTCAAAACATCATTCCCAAAAACCACCTTTTGGTTTTATTGAGAAACTTTTCTTATTTTCTAGTCTTATTAATTTTCTTTTTAACATCAAGTATTTCTACCCTAATTTTCTGAAAGTTTGTAAAACTAGTTGGAAGCTTAGTTCAACAATTTTCAGCCTTTCTTTTTTAGAATACTGCTTTGATGTAACGCTGTAGGTATAGCTTCTGTTCTCCTTCTCACACTCTCAATACTTCTGTACAGTTTGTAATTTTCATTGTTTCCCTTTTTGACCTAAGAGTAGTTTTGAATGTGATTAACAATTTCCAGTTATTTTGTTATTATTATTATTCTTTTTGGTGGAAAGGCTGTGCAAACATTTTTTGTTAAGGTTATTAATTTCTATTTTTTTTGCATTATCTTTATCTTTGGTGATTGCTATGATTTCCCCTTTTGAGAATTTGTTGAAATTTCTTTTGTGGCTTAATAATACATGGTCAACTTTTGGAAATGTGTGTTTGAAAAAATGTATATAGACTTTGAATTTCATATAGTACTTTATGCATTCTAATTATTTTTGTTTTGACTTTGTTTTGTCAGTTTTTGAGAGAGCTTTGTTAGCATCTTCCTTTAAGATTTTTTATTGTTCATATCTCTTTATATAGTTTTTCTTTAGGTACACTTCAAAGCTATATTATTAACTACTTATAGATTTATAACTATTGTGTCTTCTTACTTAAGTCTTCCTTTTCTTAAGGAATCATTTAATAGTTCCACATCAAGTTTTTCTTTATTTTATACTCTTTTATAATTTGCCTAATGCGTATTTTTCCCCAGTATTATTTTTAGATTTTCCTGTTTGCTTTCATTTTAAGGATGTCTAAACTGAACTGAACTGAAGGATGTCTCTATAAACGGTTCATTCTTAAGACTGTCTTTTTAACCATCTGAGTTGCTATCTTTTTAATAGATGAGTTTAACCCTGGCATTTGTATTGTAACTAACAATTCATGTAAGTTTTTCCTAAAATTCTGTTTTGTTTTCTATTAAATTTACCTCACTTGCTATAGATATTTTTTCTTTACCTCCTCTTCAGCCTTTTGTTACACTGACCTTTTTTTTTTCTTCTTTTATCCTCACTCTAATGGTTTGCAAGATAATTCTGAATAATTATGTCTATATTTCTAGTGTACAAGCATATAAATGTATATTTAATTATTCAAAGTTGCACTTTTCCCCGTTAATTAGACAGGTACTTCTGCACATTTCTCATGTTTATGTAGTCTGGAATTTTAGTTTGATAGTTGTTGTGGTTTTATTGTTCTGTCCTATCAACATGTTTGCTGCTGCTGCTGCTGCTAAGTCGCTTCAGTCGTGTCCGACTCTGTGCGACCCCATAGATGGCAGCCCACAAGGCTCCCCCGTCCCTGGGATTCTCCAGGCAAGAACACTGGAGTGGGTTGCCATTTTCTTCTCCAATGCATGAAAGTGAAAAGTGAAAGTGAAGGCGCTCAGTCGTGTCTGACTCTTCGCGACCCCATGGACTGCAGCCTACCAGGCTCCTCCGTCTATGGGATTTTCCAGGCAAGAGTATTGGAGTGGGGTGCCATTGCCTTCTCTGATCAACATGTTTCAGTTCAGTTGAGTTCAGTTCAGTCGCTCAGTTGTGTCTGACTCTTTGCGACCCCGTGAATCACAGCACGCCAGGCCTCCCTGTCCATCACCAACTCCCGGAGTTTACCCATACTCCATGTCCATTGAGTTGGTGATGCCATCCAGCCATCGCATTCTCTGTCGTCCCCGTCTCCTCCCAGCCCCAATCCCTCCCATCATCAGATAAATATAAATGTTCTTCTGTTGTTGTTACTCATCATTACTTTTTGAATCCCACTCTTTCTTCTTTTGTTTTTAATCTTTCCTTTTCCTTTCTTTTTTCCCCTCTCTCCCCATCCTGTACTCATTGAATTCTTTTTTTTTTTTTTAAATTTCACTCTTTTTTATTGAGGTATAATTGACATGCAACATATTATATTAGTTTTGGTTATACAATATAATAGATCACAGCTTTGAGGTTAAGATAAAATAGCCGTATAATCAGGCCTTGCTTACAAATGATACCCCTTAGAAGGAGTGGAGAGAAAGATAAATACTTGTATTTTTATTATTATTATTTTTTTCAATGTCATTCTCTCAAATCATCCCACCCTCACCCTCTCCCACAAAGTCCCAAAGACTGTTCGATACAACTGTGTCTCTTTTGCTCTCTCGTATACAGGGTTATATTTCCACCTTTCTAAATTCCATATATATGTGTTAGTATACTGTATTGGTGCGTTTCTTTCTGTCTTACTTCACTCTGTATAATAGGCTCCATTAGTAATTATTTCACACAGCAGTTGCAAGCAGTAAATACTGTCAGTCTTTTTTTCTCTCCTCCTGAATTTCTATAAGTTGAAAACTTTCTATTTATTCATTGGTTAGTCTTTATTTCTGTAGGCAGAGTTTCAATCTCCTCAACCTCTTGTTGACTTTATTTCAGTTTGAAATATTCTCTTGAATCTTTTGTTGGAATATTATCTACAACGATCAAAAGTCCTGGCTCACTCACCCTATCAATTTTCTTTCTTTGCTTGCAAATTCCTTCTCTTTGTTGAATTTCATATTGCACTTTCACGGTGCTGGCTTTCCTTAAATATTTGATGAGTCGTGCACATTTATAACTCGAAATCTCTCTCAAACTCAGAAAAGGCTGTGTCTGTTTTTACAGCCTGCTTGATGGGAGAAGCAGGACCAGTTTTTGAGTGAGATCATAAATAGACAGAACTCTGTGCCCAGGGCTCTCCATTCTCCTGAGTGTTGAGTTGCCTGGGACACCACCCTGCTCTCCACCGATTCTCACTGACCTGAAGGAGGATTCTTTTGTTTCTTTTGCCTGGCCCTTGGAAAGGCTGGAGAGAGAAGGGCGGAGCAGGAAGATGTGTGTGTTATGGACCCTTTCCTGCTCCTAGTATCTGCCGTCTTCGGTCTTGGGTGCACCCATGCTGTCCGTTCCCTTTGCCTACCGTGTCCTCCGTCCTTCTTCAATCCAGTTCCCTGCTTTCTGAAGTCCTCATACGTTCTCTTTTCTTTGTTCCTACTGTGGAGATGAATTCATTTATCTTGTTCTCTGTGCTTTCTGGCTTCTAAAGGGATTTGTGCCAGAAGAGGAGGCAGCAACCTACTCTCAACCCACCATCCTGAGCGAAGATCACTCTTCACTCCCTTAGATGTATGCTAAGTCGCTTCAGTTGTGTCTGATGCTGTGTGACCCTATGGACTGTAGCCAACCAGCCTCCTCTGTCCATGGAATTCTCCAGGCAAGAATACTGGAGTGGGTACTTTTTCTTAAACAAAAATAGCAAAAATTCAGTCATCTGTTTAACATCCTACATGGATTGTTTTGTTTGGAGCTTTGCTTTTGTTTCTAAACCATGGCTCGCAAAGTCTAAGGGTGGTAGCCAGAATTAACATGAATCAGCTAGCAGCCAGTTAGGGCTATCATTTTTAGTTATGTTTAGACACTGTGTATTTTCATTCTATGTTCTCACATTTTGGAAAAATAAATCTAGGGCTGTACCTGTGTATTTTTCAGGCTCAGAGAATACTGAAATGGAGACAAGGTGTTGGACAACTTTCTCATTCATTTGGCAATTGGAATGTCTTCTTTTCTGTTATTCAACCAAATGAAGATACAAAGCAACAAAAATATTTTTGCCAAGAAGTTAGATATATCCAAGCTGTGTCTTTAAAGGATGAGATGTGATTTGTTTGCATTTTGTCTTCTAAATATATCCCTAAGTAATATTGAAATTGATGAGAGCTGTTTACTAATGATCCCAAGGGAACTTCGCTGATGAGGCTCAAATGCAGAGAAGCCATGTGATGATTTCGAGGGCTGGTTAAAGAGAGCTGCAGTATTGGCTACTTTGCTGGTGTATGTAAAAAATTATCCCTGGAATTTAATAGGGGATTTTTATTATGTTCAATGCTCTTGCAAGAAAAATTCACAAAACCTTTTCTGGGCTGATCCTCTAACATATCAACATTGAAATAATCCATGAAGTGTTGGTGGGTGTGTGATTTTATTCTAGGAAACTTAATAGATTGTTCAGTGGGTGTTTGCCTCTATACACACCCACCTCAGATCCTCATTGTCACATGTGACTTTTTATTTCAATTTTAAAAATCCTTCAGAGAAAGATATTAGATAATATTCCATGTGACTGTCATTATTTCCATTGCCTCACCTCAGTGTTTTATGCTGTAGCATAGCTTAACTCCTCTATTCTTTCCTTAGTGGTCATATTAATAGTTACTTCTACTACTTTCTGGGCATTACCTCTCTACTTATAAATATAGGCATGCACATAAAAGTTGTTTATAAGCAAAAAGCACTTTTCAAAAATATTATCTAAAGCCAGCATTATCATTAGTATATCCTGTTACCAGCAACACTGAAGAATTTGGATTAAAAAGTAACACATATATATGGGATTTAGAAAGATGGTAACGATGGCTCTATATGTGAGACAGCAAAAGAGACACAGAGATGAAGAACAGACTTTGGGACTCTGTGGGAGAGGGCGAGGGTGGGACGATTTGAGAGAACAGCATTGAAACATGTATATTACCATATGTGAAATGGATAGCCAGTCCAGGTTCCATGCATGAGAAAGGGTGCTCAGGGCTGGTGCAGTGGGATGACCCTGAGGGATGGGATGGGGCAGGAGAGGGGTTCAGGATGGGGGACACATGTGCACCCATGGCTGATTCATGTCAATGTATGGCAAAAACCACTACAATATTGTAATTAGCCTCCAATTAAAATAAAAAAATTGACAAAGAAAAGGAAGCCCCAGACTCATAAGCAGTCGCTCCAAGGAAAGAAAAAGAAGTAATGAGAAAGGGTGTATGTGTGTCTTCCCTTCTCACTTGGTAAGTATCTGGGTCTTCTCAATATCAGGAAATAAAACACTTCCTGAACTTTCTAGCTGAGTACCAGAAAACTTTTCAGCAAACAACTTGATGGTTTCACGTATCTATTGGCTTGAGGATAAGGTGTTGGCATGAAATTTAAAGAGAATAAGTTATGAGTATGTTTGGTGACTCAAAGGAAGTAATTAAACTAGAATCAATTATAATAATAAGCAAGCACACTTTTTGGAGGAACTTGGAGCTTCCCAGGGAAAATCAACAATTTAGCAGAGAGTGGTCTGCATTCTCTTTATGCTGTAGAAGCCATGAACAAATGATGTGTCCCAAGTCAAAAAAACTAGTTGAGATATACTAACCTGGAGACTTTTTAAATTGGAAGAGACTTTTTAGTTATATAGTTGCATCTTTTACTGAAGCAGAAATTCTCTACGACCTATCTGACAATCATTGTGAGATTTTTCCATGCTAAGAAAATGACTGCCGTTTTCAGAGCAGAGTGATTTATTTTTGAACCGTTCTAATTTTAGGCAGTCATTTCTTGTAATGAATTGGACCCTGGGTTCCTGTGTCTTCTAGACCTTGACTCCATCACAGGTGGGATTCCCCAGAAAGCAGACTGTAAGACAGAAATAAACTTACAGGAGGTTTATTAGGGAATGCTTTGGGGATCAACACTTACGGAAAGGAAGAGAAAGAAACAGAATTTGTCAGAGACATAAGTAGTCTGCAATGCAGTTACAGTGGAGTGTTTCAACTAATGTTGCAAGGAATTTAGGAGATGGAATGACTTTCAAATGGTCTCGAGTTGGAATGAGAAAGCCAGGTCCTTAAACTATTAGTTGCTGGATACAGGCAGCCCTGGGAAGGGGCTGTGACCTTTCTGAAGCGACTTTTTACCACTGAAGCAATCCCAAATGGGACTGGCATCTGAGGATTGTTTGCAGTTGTACTGCCAACGGCTGAAGAGCAGAATTCCTTTATTCCTGAAAGAGAGCTTGGTGGTACTTCATAGTATCCACCATGAATAATATGATACATTTTAGCATTTTCTTTTGAACTTCTACTAAAAAAAAGTCTTTACTGCATTTGACTGGGACTGTGTTGTATCTATAGATATGGGAAAATAGATATGCTAACAATCTTGAGTCTTCTAATCCACTAGCCATGTCATACCTCTCTGTTCATTTAGATCCTCTTTCATTTCAGTCAGCAATATTTTTTAGCTTTCAGTACACAAGCCTTAAAAACATTTGGACACATTTGTCCTTAAGTATTTGATGCATCTTTGATGCTATTTTAAGTGACATATCTAAGTTTTCTTTTAGACTATTTATTGCTAGTATATAGAAGTTAATTATTGATTTTTGTCGATTGGTCTTATATTCTGACTCTTTGCTTAACTCACTAATTAGTCATAGTGGATTTTTTCTAAATTCCTTAGAATTTTCTATGTTCATGATCATATCGTCCATGAACTAAAAACTGCTCTACTCCATTTGCAATCTACAGGCCTTTTATTGGGTTGGCCAAAAAATTTTGTTCGGGATTTTTCCATAAGATGTTACAGAAAAACCTGAATGAACTTTTTGACCAACCTGCTATTTCCTTTTGTTGTCATATTGCAATGGCTTGAAGCTGCAGTACAGTTGGAATAGAAGTGCTGGGAGCGGACATCCTTCCCTTGTTCCCAGTCTGGTGGAGTAGCATTTGGTCTTTCATTAAGTAAGATGTTAGTAAGTTACAGTAGGTGAATGAAACCTCTAGAGTAACAACATGAAAAATACACATTAAGAGACAATTGCTTATATTCATTTTGCATCAATACCGGATACAGCAGTAGTTGGAACAAGTTGTGAATAATTACCTCCTTCCTAGCTTTGATAGAGAGCATATTTCACATCCTTTAGAAACTGTTCCAAAGTGACGATGGAATAACCAATTCCTTAGCATGTGGAAGAATCATAATGTCCTGCAAAAATCATCGTGTGGAGGAAAGTTAAGTAAGCCTATCAGATAATTCATCACTTAATGTTCACTTATGTCCATGCTGAGAGAGGTTCATGCTTAGACTAATCTTCAAACGAACTTGTCTGGGATAAATCTTTTTGCCCAGCTCCCTTTGGAGGGGATGTTGACATCTTAACATTAAATGTATAAACACATCATATTTATATAATTCCCAAACGCCAGCCACTTCTGCAAGAACAGAATAGGAGCATACCCATGAACTCGTTTCTCTACTGCTTTCTCTTAACCCATCCCCTGTTTATATAGGAATTCAACTTCCTCTTAAAACCTGCCTCAGTCCATTCCGGGATAGTTCAGGATGGTTTCTCAGTTGTGCCCAGGTATAAGGTTGTTCCCATTGTTCTGTGTCTGCCTTTTCATTTTGATCTCACTTCTTCTGCTAGTACTGCTGTCCTGGCAGATGTCAATATTTGTGCTGTGCGTGTGATCCATTGGTGTTCCTGAGGGACACTGCTTTAGGCGCTGGACTCTGTGAAGGGCTTTGTCCTTTACACCCTAAAGCGTCGCCGGTCATGTTCAGAGTCTTCCACAGTCTTTCCTGAAGTCAGTTCCTTCAGCTTTCCCGCCACAGGGGTCACACGAAAGGAAGAATGGAGACCTCCTTGCTCTCCGCTTTGCCATCTTTGCCATTTCTCTCATCTTCTCTAACCAGTCATACCACAAACAAACAAACAACCCCCTTAATCAAAACACCAAAACCATTATGCATATACCTACAAGTGAAAATGAAAGTGTTAGTCGCTTAGTCATGTCCTACTCTTTGCCAGCCCGTGGACTATAGCCTACCAGGCTCCTCTGTCCATGAGATTTTTCAGGCAAGGATACTGGAGTGGGTTGCCATTTCCTTCTCCAGGGGATCTTCCCGACTCAGGAATCGAACTGGTTCTCTCACACTGCATACTTTTCACTGTCTGAGCCACCAGAGAAGCTGCAAGGGTCACCCACAAACCAGCGATAAACATTTGGTGTCAGTTGGAGACCTAGCTACATAGCAATTGCTCAATTGACTAGAGACAGCCAGTTTGGTTTCTACTTGCAAAGCCAATCCAACAGCCGTTTACTGAAGACTCATAGAATCATACAGTGAGGGTCATTGAAATGAATATAGATGAAAAGCAAAAATGTAATCTTCTCAATGCCTTGAAATTAGGACAGCTTTGACTTCACATAGCCTTTTTGTTTTGTCATTATTTGTTTCAAATGAACTAGAATCCAGCTCATTATTTTCCAGGCACAGATATTTGCCCACTATATCTAAATGCATAAATATTTGATGTTTGGCAATTAACAGTGGACATTTGATAGCAAATGGAGTAGAGCTGGTTGTGACAGTATATGCAAATGAGGAGTGCTAGATCTCTTCATGTATTGAGATTTCCAGACACTCAAAAATTACATCCTCTCCAGAAATCCAGAGCTGTACATTCAAGGTCTATATAGGACCAAAGGTAGTATTGAATATTACTAGTTATAGTCATTTACTTTAATCAGCAATGTCAAGAATGATGTTTAGAGGGTGACTCAGGATGTGAGTATCTCATATATATCAAACATGAGTGGTCCCTGCATTGTTTCTGACCCTTCCACCCTCAAGCAGAGTCAAATATTTTCCTGTGTCTTATTTTTACTCAGTTGGAAAAACAAAAGCTGGAGCAAAGATACCGCTTTATTATTTAATCATCATTTCTTAAATAAATACAATCATTATTACTCTTACTTATAATAGTCAGGAGTATAATAATGCCTCCTTCTAAAGAGACAAGATTTTCATTCAAGAAGATAATTTTCTGAAATTCTCCATTCATTTGTCAAATTGGAGTCTTGATGAATGAATCGGTTAAAATTTTTTTTAAAAGTTTTCGTTTGCTTCAACTCTGTGAAATTTAATGAGCTGATCTGGCTTATAATGTGTATAAACATGAATATGTGTATTTCATTCTTCCAGAAAATGCTGGCAACAATACAGATACAAAAGGTTTAATTCACGATTTCTTTGCTGCCTCCATTAGAAATTCTAAGCCGATTCCTTCAAGCTGCCACTGCATGAGTCATTTCAGGAAATAGAAATCAACATTCTGAAATAACCTGAATTGGGGTTTGGCGAATGGTAGGATGAAGCAGCATCTCATTAGAGGAAAGCTTTATATTAACTCTGAAGGAAATAAAACCATCATCAGGCTAGAAGTCTTTAATGGGTCTTGAGAATGATAACTTCCCCAGTTTGGTGGTAGGTGTTCCCAGGCAGGGAAAAACTGGCTGTGCTCAGATCAGATGGCAGTGACCTGCTCACTTCCTGCCTTTGCTATCACTAACATTTCAGTCCCATTTTCATATCGGCTGAAGGGTTTCATATCCTCCTCCCTCTTTTCTTCCTGCTAAAATTGGAGCCATTTTTCAAGGTCTAGTTCGGGTCTTTCTTTGGAAGTCTTTTCTGATCCTCCCAGCTTGTTGAATCTCTTCTTCCTCTTACCTCTGAGCAGTATTTCTAATCTCTCCTAGTCATTTGACCCTTAATCATATGCTATTTTGTATAGTTCATTGAATTTTCAGTGCTGTTTGTCTGATCTCCTTAGCTAGATTAAAGAGTCTTTTAGGGCAGGGCTGTTCATTTTCATGCTTATATGAGAGGCCCATTGGCTTGTTTTTTTGTGTACTCAGTTGCTCAGTTGTGTCTGACTGTGACCCTGTGGACTCCCCCAAGGAAGAGTCAGGCTCCTCTGTCCATGGGATTTCTCAGGCAAGAATCTAGAATGAGTTGCCAGTTCCTCCTCCATGGGATCTTCCTGACCCAGGGTCCGAACACGTGTCTCCTGCATTTCCTGCATTGGCAGGTGTGTTCTTTTTTTTTTTTTTAAGTTGGACCTCTACCTTTAATCATATACAAAAATTAACTCAAAATGAACCACAGAACTAAATGTAAAAGTTAAGACTGTAAAAATTAGAAGAAAACATAAAGATAAATGTTTGTGATCTTGGATTAGAAAATGGTTACTTAGCTATGATACCCAAAACACAAGTGATACAAGAAAAAAAATTGATTCCATCAAAATAAAAACTTTTGGGGAGTTTCGTGATGGTCCAGTGTTTAGGACTTGGTGCTTTCACTTGACAGGTGGATTCTCTACCACTGAGCCACCTGCAAAGCCCAATGGCTTGTATAGGAAAGAGCTATCATGTGTCAATGATCTGGGACCACAAGCCATAATCTTTTTGCTCCAGGAAGCCTGGTTTCATTGGGATATAAATGCATCTTTGAGGGTCTATTCTAATTTGTATGATCATAGATGATGGTCCTGGAGTCAGATAAACCTGGTTTAGATCCTGGATCCATCACTTATGAAATGTGAATGTGGGCAAGATTTAAAATTTTTTTAAAGCAACAATTTGTTCATCTGGAAATAAAAAGATTAATAAAACTGTTGTGGGGGAAAGAATTAGAGAAGCTAATGCCCATGAAGCACTTAGCCTGGTTCCTAGTATGTAACTACCACTAAATAATGGTAACTATCATTATCACAAGTGCTGTAGTTGTTAACACATTGGTAGACACTCAATGGCCCTGGTCATTGAGGAAGGAGGATTGCCTGGGGGAATCCTTGTTATTCCTTCCAGAATTGTGAAGCTGACCAGCTAGCCACACAAAAATTGTGTGGGCGTAGGTCAGCGTCAGGAGGGAAGCAATGTACAAATGAGACCCGTATCAACAAGAGTCACTGGCAGTCATATTGGATTGTCCAAAAAGTTCATTTGGGTTTTTCCACAACACCTTATGGGATGTTTGGCCAACCCAATAATTCTAGAAATTCAACTACTGACCAGTACTGGTTTTGGATGGTTTTTTCAATTTGGATTAAGACATTGGATAGCACCTAGGATTTCTGAAAATAGGACCAGTTTTTCTAAAAAGCTGGTCATAAAAAGGAGAGGTAGGCAATCAGGTGCCTAGCCAAGCAAAAAAGGGTTTAATGTTTTGTTTGCTTAATGTTAATGCTTTTTATTCCAGCAAGGACCCGAAGTCCTTCAGTTTCCTCTCATTTGTAGACTTGTCTATGTTCATTGTTGCCAATTTCTCATTTCCATTCTCTTGCCAACCCAATAAAAAAGGGCTTCCTTTTCCACAGGACCACCAATATCTCTCCCTTTGAGATCATTAGTGATCTTCCAGTTCTGACGCCATTACCCCATCCTTCATTTCTTTTTTTTTTAATTTTCTTTTTTTTCTTTTTTAAATTTTTTTAAATTTTATTGGAGGCAAATTACCTTACATTAGTATATTGGTTGGTTTTGCCATACATTGACATGAATCCGCCCCAGGTGTACATGTGCTCTCCCTCCCGAACCCCCCTCCCACCTCCCTCCTCCCCATATCCTCCCTCCATGTCATTCCCGTGCACCAGCCCCAGGCGTCCTGCATCATGCGTCGAATCTGGACTGGTCACTTATGATAATATACATGCTACAATGCCATTTTCCCCAATCATCCCACCTTCACCCTCTCCCACAGAGTCCCAAAGACTGTTCTATATGTCTATGTCTCTTTTGCAGTCTCGTACACAGGTTTCAGGTTTCCATCTTTCTAAATTCCATATATATGCGTCAGTATACTGTATTGATGTTTTTCTTTCTGGCTTACTTCACTCTGTATAATTGGCTCCAATTTCATCCACCTCATTAAAACTGATTCAAATGCATTCTTCTTGATGGCTGAAAAATACTCCATTGTGTATATGTACCAAAGCTTTCTTATCCATTCATCTGCAGATGGACATCTAGGTTGCTTCCATGTCCTGGCTATTATAAACAGTGCTGCAATGAACATTGGCGTACATGTGTCTCTTTCAATTCTGGTTTCCTCAGTGTGTATGCCCAGGAGTGCAATTGCTGGATCATATGGCAGTTCTATTTCCAGTTTTTTGAGGAATCTCCACACTGTTCTCCAAAGTGGCTGTACTAGTTTGCATTCCCACCAACAGTGTAAGAGGGTTCCTTTCTCTCCACACCCTCTCCAGCATTTATTGCGTGTAGACTTTTGGATAGCAGCCATTCTGACTGGCGTGAAACGGTATCTCATTGTGGTTTTGATTTGCATTTCTCTGATTATGAGGGATGTTGAGCATTTTTTCATGTGTTTGTTAGCCATCTTTATGTCTTCTTTGGAGAAATGTCTGTTTAGTTCTTTGGCCCATTTTTTGATTGGGTCACTTAGTTTTCTGGAATTGAGCTGCAGGAGCTGCTTGTATATTTTGGAGATTAATCCTTTATCAGTTGCTTCATTTGCTATTATTTTCTCCCATTCTGAAGGCTGTCTTTTCACCTTGCTTAGAGTTTCTTTTGCTGTGCAGAAGCTTTTGATTTTAATTAGGTCCCATTCGTTTATTTTTGCTTTTATTTCCAATATTCTGGGAGGTGGGTCTTGGAGGATCCTGCTGTGATTTATGTCAGAGAGTGTTTTGCCTATGTTCTCCTCTAGGAGTTTTATAGTATCTGGTCTTACATTTAGCTCTCTAATCCATTTTGAGTTTATTTTGGTGTATGGTGTTAGGAAGTGTTCTAATTTCATTCTTTTACAAGTGGCTGACCAGTTTTCCCAGTACCACTTGTTGAAGAGACTGTCTTTTGTCCATTTTATATTCTTGCCTCCTTTGTCAAAGATAAGGTGTCCATAGGTGCGTGGGTTTATCTCTGGGCTTTCTATTTTGTTCCATTGATCTATATTTCTGTCTTTATGCCAGTACCATACTGTCTTGATGACTGTGGCTTTGTAGTAGAGCCTGAAGTCTGGCAGGTTAATTCCTCCGGTTCCATTTTTCTTCTTCAAGATTGCTTTGGCTATTCGAGGTTTTTTGTATTTCCATACAAACTGTGAGATTATTTGTTCTAGTTCTGTGAAAAATATCGTTGGTAGCTTGATAGGGATTGCATTGAATGTATAAATTACTTTGGGTAGTATACTCATTTTCACAGTATTTATTCTTCCAATCCACGAACACGGTATATTTCTCCATCTATTAGTGTCTTCTTTGATTACTTTCACTAGTGTTTTATAGTTTTCTGTGTACAAGTCTTTTGTTTCCTTAGGTAGATATATTCTTAAGTATTTAATTCTTTTTGTTGCAACAGTGAATGGAATAGTTTCCTTAATTTCTCTTTCTAGTTTCTCATTATTAGTGTATAGGAATGCAAGGGATTTCTGTGTGTTGATTTTATATCCTGCAACTTTACTGTATTCATTGATTAGCTCTAGTAGTTTTCTGGTAGAGTCTTTAGGGTTTTCTGTGTAGAGGATTATGTCATCAGCGAACAGTGAAAGTTTTACTTCTTCTTTTCCAATTTGTATTCCTTTTATATCTTTTTCTGCTCTGATTGCTGTCGCCAAAACTTCCAGAACTATGTTGAATAGTAGTGGTGAGAGTGGGCACCCTTGTCTTGTTCCTGACTTTAGGGGAAATGCTTTCAGTTTTTCACCATTGAGGATAATGTTTGCTGTGGGTTTGTCGTATATAGCTTTTATTATGTTGAGATATGTCCCTTCTATTCCCACTTTCTGGAGAGTTTTTATCATAAATGGATGTTGTATTTTGTCAAAGGCTTTCTCTGCATCTATTGAGATAATCATATGATTTTTATTTTTCAGTTTGTTAATGTGGTGTATTACGTTGATTGATTTGCGGAATTTGAAGAATCCTTGCATTCCTGGGATAAAGCCCACTTGGTCATGATGTATGATCTTCTTAATATGTTGTTGAATTCTGATTGCTAGAATTTTGTTAAGGATTTTTGCATCTATGTTCATCAGTGATATTGGCCTGTAGTTTTCTTTTTTTGTGGGATCTTTACCAGGTTTTGGGATTAGGGTGATAGTGGCCTCATAGAATGAGTTTGGAAGTTTTCCTTCCTCAGCAATTTTCTGAAAGAGTTTGAGTAGAATAGGTGTTAGCTCTTCACTAAATTTTTGGTAGAATTCAGCTGTGAAGCCGTCTGGACCTGGGCTTTTGTTTGCTGGAAGCTTTCCGATTACTTCCTCTATTTCCGTGCTTGTGATGGGTCTGTTCAGATTTTCTATTTCTTCCTGGTTCAGTTTTGGCAAGGTGTACTTTTCTAGGAATTTGTCCATTTCTTCCAAGTTATTCATTTTATTGCCATATAACTGCTGATAGTATTCTCTAATAATCCTTTGTATTTCTGTGTTGTCAGTTGTGATTTCTCCCTTTTCATTTCTAATTTTATTGATTTGGTTCTTCTCCCTTTGTTTCTTGATGAGTCTGGCTAGTGGTTTGTCAATTTGATTTACCTTCTCAAAGAACCAGCTTTTGGCTTTGTTGATTTTTGCTATGGTCTCTTTTGTTTCTTTTGCATTTATCTCTGCCCTAATTTTTATGATTTCTTTCCTTCTGCTAACCCTGGGGTTCTCCATTTCTTCCTTTTCTAGTTTCTTTAGATGTAGAGTTAGGTTATTTATTTGACTTTTTTCTTGTTTCTTGAGGTGTGCCTGTATTGCTATGAACTTCCCCCTTAGCACTGCTTTTACAGTGTCCCAGAGGTTTTGGGTTGTTGTGTTTTCATTTTCATTCATTTCTATGCATATTTTAATTTCTCTTTTGATTTCTTCTATGATTTGTTCATTATTCAGCAGTGTGTTGTTCAGCCTCCATATGTTGGCATTTTTAATAGTTTTTCTCCCATAATTGAGATCTAATCTTACTGCATTGTGGTCAGAAAAGATGCTTGGAATGATTTCAATTTTTTTGAATTTACCAAGGCTGGATTTATGGCCCAGGATGTGATCTATCCTGGAAAAGGTTCCGTGTGCGCTTGAGAAAAAGGTGAAATTCATTGTTTTGGGGTGAAATGTCCTATAGATATCTATTAGGTCTAACTGGTCTATTGTATCATTTAAAGTTTGTGTTTCCTTGTTAATTTTCTGTTTAGTTGATCTATCCATAGATGTAAGTGGGGTATTAAAGTCTCCCACTATTATTGTGTTATTGTTAATTTCCCCTTTCATAATTGTTAGTAATTGTCTTACATATTGTGGTGCTCCTATGTTGGGTGCATAAATATTTATAATTGTTATATCTTCTTCTTGGATTGATCCTTTGATCATTATGTAGTTTCCTTCTTTGTCTCTTTTCACAGCCTTTGTTTTAAAATCAATTTTATCTGATATGAGTATTGCTACTCCTGCTTTCTTTTGGTCTCTATTTGCATGGAATATCTTTTTCCAGCCCTTCACTTTCAGTCTGTATGTGTCCCTCGATTTGAGGTGGGTCTCTTGTAGACAACATATATGGGGGTCTTGTTTTTGTATCCATTCAACCAGCCTCTGTCTTTTGGTTGGGGCATTCAACCCATTTACGTTTAAGGTGATTATTGATAAGTATGATCCCGTTGCCATTTTCATTATTGTTTGGGTTCAAGTTTATATACCCTTTCTGTGTTTCCAGTCTAGAGAAGATCCTTTAGTATTTGTTGGAGAGCTGGTTTGGTGATGCTGAATTCTCTCAGCTTTTGCTTGTCTGTAAAGCTTTTGATTTCTCCTTCATATTTGAATGAGATCCTTGCTGGGTATAGTAATCTGGGCTGTAGGTTATTTTCTTTCATCACTTTAAGTATGTCTTGCCATTCCCTCCTGGCCTGAAGAGTTTCTGTTGAAAGATCAGCTGTTATCCTTATGGGGATCCCCTTGTGTGTTATTTGTTGTTTTTCCCTTGCTGCTTTTAATATTTTTTCTTTGTGTTTGATCTTTGTTAATTTGATTAATATGTGCCTTGGGGTATTTCGCCTTGGGTTTATCCTGTTGGGGACTCTCTGTGTTTCTTGGACTTGGGTGATTATTTCCTCCCCCATTTTAGGGAAATTTTCAACTATTATCTCCTCGAGTATTCTCTCATGGTCTTTCTTTTTGTCTTCTTCTTCTGGGACTCCTATGATTCGAATGTTGGGGCATTTAATATTGTCCCATATGTCTCTAATATTGTCCTCATTTCTTTTAATTCGTTTTTCTTTTTCCATCTCTGTTTCATTTATTTCTACAATTCTATCTTCTAGCTCGCTTATCCTGTCTTCTGCCTCCGTTATTCTACTGTTTGTGCCCTCGAGAGTGTTTCTGATCTCGTCTATTGTATTATTCATTGTATATTGACTCTTTTTTATTTCCTCTAATTCTTTATTGAACATTTCTTCCATCTTCTCCATCCTTTTCTCCAGTTTATTTATCTGTAACTCCATTTTGCTTTCCAGATTTTGAATCATTTTCACAATTAAAATTCGAAATTCTTTATCGGGTAGGTTCCCTATATCTTCCTCTTTTGTTTGTGTTGGTGGGCATTTATCCTGTTCCTTTACTTGTTGGGTATTTCTCTGCCTCTTCATCTTGCTTATATTGCTGTGTTCGGCTGGCCTTTCTGTCTTCTGACAGTCTGTGGAGTTCTCTTTATTATGTAGTTACCTCGTTGTGTGTGGGGTTGGATGGGTGACTTGTCAAGGTTCCCTGGTTAGGGAAGCTTGAGTAGATGTTCTGGTGTGTGGAACTGGATTTCTTCTCTCTGGAGTGCAAGGAAGTGTCCAATAATGAGTTTGAGATGTCCGTGGGTTTGGGGTGGCTTTGGGCAGCCTGTATATTGAAGTTCAGTGCTATTCTCCTGTGTTGCTGGATAGCTTGCGTAGTATGTCTTTCACTGAAACTTGTTGACCCTTGGGTGGTGCCTGGTTTCAGTGTATGTATGGAGGCCTTTGATGAGTACCTATCAATTAATGTTCTCTGGAACCGGAGATCTCTGGTGTTCTCAGGATTTGGCCTTAAGCCTCTGCCTCTGGTTTTCAGTCTTATTCTTGCAGGTGGCTCAAGGCTTCTCCCTCTTCTGTTTTCTGGTCTCCTCAGTGTCTAATTCCCGTCCTGACTCCAGGATGCGGTGGTGGACACTTTTTTTTTTTTTTCCCCAGGCTCTCCTATTCAGTCCTGCTGTAGGGAGGGAGGAACAACTAACAAATATCCCTGGCGTCTGTGGGGAGTGCTCGCGGTGTCTCCGCTACACTGGGAATGCTCCCTCTCGAGGCGTGTGTGCTTTCCCTGTTTATGCTGCTTAGGCTTTAGTTTGCTCTGCTGCAAGCTGTCCGCGGCTGGCGCTGGGTTGCATGCACTTCCCAGGTCTGAGCGGCTCAGGTTCAGGTCCTCGGGTACTCGACAAAGGCGCAGACTTGGCTGGGCCTGCGTTTTGTGCTTTCCCCGGTCCTAGCAGCTCAGGTGACCAGGCGTTTGGCGAGCGCAGTCGCTGCGCCTTATCGCCTTCCCGGTCCCCGCCGCTCGGTTTTCTGGGAGTACAACTGGCGCAGTTTCTCAGGCGGATATGACCGGCCCGAACCCAAGAAGTCCTGGCCAGCAAGGAAGCCTGCCTGCAGCTTGGCACGGGAAGCCTCTCTGGGGCCGTGGCTGCCCCCGCCCCGGTGCTGGCTGCCCTCCCCGCTCGCGTCGGCGGGGGCTGGAGGCTAGGGCGCCCAAGCCCGGTTCTCCCTCTAAGCGCAGCTGCCGGCTCTCCCTCCAAGCGCGGGCGCCGGCTCTCCCTCCAAGCGCGGGCGCCGGCTCTCCCTCCAAGCGCCACCGCTGGTTCTCCCTCTAAGCGCTGCCGCCGGCGCCTCCCTGCCCAGCCCCCGCCTGCTAGTGAGGGGCGCAGGAGTCTGCGCCGCTTCTCCGCTGAGAGTTTCCTCTGAGCACTTAGTCTGTGAGTTTTAATTATTTATGTCTTTTGTCTCCCAGTTATGCGGTCCTCTGAGGTTCCAGTCGCCAGTGTTTCCAGGTGTTTGGAAACTTCTCTCTCTCTCTCTCTCTTTTTTTTTAAGCCTCCCTTCCCGGGAGGGAGCTCCGTCCCTCCCTCTTTTGTCTCTCTTTTTATCTTTTTATCTATTTCCTACCTCCTTTCGACGACTGTGGGCTGCTTTTCTGAGTGCCTGATGTCCTCTGCTGGTATTCAGAAGTTTTTTTGTGGGATTTACTCAGCGTTCAAATGTTCTTTTGTTGATTTTGTTGGGGGGAAAGTGGCCGCCCTGTCCTATTCCTCCGCCATCTTCCCGTCGACCCATCCTTCATTTCTTAATAGCATTCAGTTCAATTAGCTACCCTCTCATTCCTGAATTTATCTCTGCTGTTGGCTGTTGTCAGACAAGTCATGCTCTCTTGGTATTCCTGTTTCCTTTTTGGATTCTCCCACCCAGGTTTTTTTTTTTTTTTTTCCTGGATTCCTCTTTCTCCCATCTTTGAAATGTTGGTATTCCTCAAAATTCTTCATCTCTCCTTTCTTCCAACTCTCCACACCCTTTTTTTCATTGATCTGGCCTTCCTTATCCACTTTTACTCCTGAGTTCACACACCATCTTTCTGAATCTCTGGTGTGAGTCCATATCTTTTTCCTGAGCTCTGCCCTGTAAGTCCAATGTACTACCAGGCATCTCAGACAGGCTCAAAACAGAACTCTTCACTTGTACAATTCTCCAAATTTACCTGTTCTCCCATGTTTCTTCTCTCAGGAAACATCACTACCACCAACCCCATCAAGTGAAACAAATTCAGGTTATCTTCCTTGACATCTCATTTCCTATCTCCAGTTTATCACCAAATTCCTACTTAGAGTTCCTTAACCCGTGTTCTTCTTCTGGGTAGATATGTCTTGTTTGGTCCACCATCTGCAAACGTATGGACTAGAGTCCTTGCTTAAAACAGTTCTTTTTTCAACCACCTGTTACCATGTAACTTAATCAGTTTTGCTGCATTCCTTTATGTATGGTTTTAGAAAATGCACCCACAAAAAAGTTTCGGTCTTAGGAAACTACATAATCAGAGATTCTGTTTTTTTCCTATGGGAAGCCAAATATATTGTTTGGTAATAATGGTAGGTAGATGCAGCATCATTTAGCAACTAATGTGTGTGTAAGTGTGCATAATACTGGTTATAATCCCATTATCAATGGAGCTTATGCCAGGAATATTTGCATTGTTATTGAAATAATTCTCACACTACAGTTTGTGTTTGTTAAAGCAGTAATTGTGCATGCTTTAGAAAGTCATACAGTGCTACAGTGCTTACTGTAGTGTATATGGGTTATCAGTCCCTGAGGAAGAGTGCCCACTTCTGCCCACTGTCTCATGGTCATTAGAGTTAACGAGGAAAATCTAACACAGTCAAACACTGGATCGTACAGTGTTTTGCTCACATAGAGAAGAGCCAGAGCACCATCATCTTTAGTAGTAGGCATTCCATCCGCCATGGCCAGTAGGTCTCTCCCAGAGGCCACTGTGGGGCATTTCACCTCATACACCTCTCTTGTAGGGGAAGGACCATGGTAGACAGAACTTGTCCCCTCTCTGAGAAGAAGAGATGTAACAGTGAGACTGGCAAGGTACCATATAACACACACACTTTGAGCAGAAACAAAGTACTCTTTGAGCCTGAAAGAAGGAAAGATATTCCCACATGAAGGGATGAGCCCGATGCAGGCTATGTAGACTCTATCTCTCAGTAAGGATGAAGACCATGCATTTCTTCTAATCTGCAGTCTGTGCTGTACGTACCAGCACTGCCAATAATTTCATATTCCTCGAAAACATTGCATAAACAAGTGCTCTATAAATATTCATTGATTTGAATACTATAGTAGACAGACTGAGATGGTATGACCGCCTTTTTGTGTTCATAGCTGTTGTTAGTCCTGAAAACTTATTCTTCAATTCTGACTTTGATCTTTGATGCTGGCAGTTATATTGCTCTGATTTCTAAGAAAACATGTTTTTCTGGTTCAAGAAGATTATTATTTTGGTGGGTCAGGCTGTAGAGATCAGGGTTGGGGATAGGGAAGATTTTACTTATAAAACAACTACTAAGTAGCTGAAATGTGAGCTCTTCTACAACCAAATTCCAAGGCTTTTCCCAGTCCTTAGAGGAAAAAGTTAATGATAGATTTTGCTGAATTTGAAATATTTCTTTCATATATTTCTCATATCCTTTTGATGCTCACTTGTCTATATGAGGATTTAAGTAAACTCTGATTCCTGATTTATTATAAAATCACACTTTTCATGATTTAAATTCATCACTATTTCATGCTGCTTTCAGTGTGATTACTCTCAGAATAAATTGAGTCAAAGCAAGAAAGACATAGAAGAAAAAGTATTGTGGTACTGAAATTGAGAGAAGTCTAAGCATAGGAGAGAGGGAATGAAATTGAGGAGAAATGGTGGGCATTCCAAGAAAGAAAGGGATGGATGGAAAATAGGGAATTCGGTGTGACTCAGTGGTAAAGAATCTACCTGCCAATGCAGAAGATGCAGGAGACTTGGGTTTAATCCCTGGGTCGGGAAGACCCCCTGGAGTTGGAAATGGCAACTCACTCCAGTATTCTTGCCTGGAAAATCCAATGGACAAGAGGAGCCTGACATGCTCCATAGGGTCTCAAAAAATCAGACATGACTTAGTGACTAAGCATGCATGCACAGACTGCAAAAAGCAAATTACCACACAAGGAACTCTGACTCTGGCTCCAGAGAAAAATTTGTTTTAATACACTTCCTTTTGCTGTTTCATTAACTCAGGAATACATGGCTTTTTTACTGTTGCTATGGAGGCATAATAGGAAATATAAACTTACTGGTACAAAACAAGACCTAACTTGTTTAAATGATAGAAAGACTAGAACAATCACATTCATTTTGTTCTTAACTATACACTCTAATCTGCCATGATACCTCTTTATGCTCAGAATGTTTATTAAGAACAAACTTTGGTGATGATATTAACCATTTCGCATCAACATTTGAAATTAAATAATCAGTGGGTAATATAAAGAAGGCCAGCACAGGGTAATTTTGTAATATTTAAGTCATATTGATGAGACACTTGATAAGAAAACGATTTGCTTTGATTCCGGCATCATCGTTTGTTCTGACTAAAGCTTGAAAACAAATAACATAATTTGCATAATGAAACCATTGAGAGTAAATCGCTGTCATTCGTCAGGGTATCTGTACCATTTTGACTTACAGTTTAAATTCATTCAAGTTTATTTCTCTCCTTACCCCAACTAAACAATGCTTTTGATTTATTCTTGCCATTTAATGTCACATAAAATAAAGTGTTCCACTAGCAGGAGAAACAGTTTGTCAAGTGGAACTATATTAAGTGAAACATTCTCTCTGATATGTTTTTAATTTGTTTTATCCCCACTTTGCTATTGTAATTTTCCCACCTGCCAGTGGTGATAAGAGACCATTTCATTCTTCTTCCTTTGGCTCACTAAGGTCACATGTACATTTTGTCAAGAAGGGTCTCAGCTCAGGAAGGAAGATCCTGCCCTGGGAGCCAGCCAAGAGGACTGACCATCCAGGAGTCAGTTAACAAGCGCTCCTGAGCACCTGAATACTATTTATCAAGCATTATTTTAAGATCTGTAAGAAAACCACAAAACAGCATTCTTATCTAGGTTGATGAAACTCCATGCTAATTCAGGCTACTCGGAATACTTTCTGTGCATTCCAAATGTGCTTGCCCTTTCCTTCCTCCTATGGGGGAGTTTTTCCTTTTTTCAATTTATTTTAAAAATTGAAGTATGTTTGTGTGTTAGTTGCTCAGTTGTGTCTGACTGTTTGCAATCCCATGAACTGTAGCCCGCCAGGCTTCTCTGTCCATGGAATTCTCCAAGCAAGAATACTGGAGTGGGTAGCCATTCCCTTCTAAAGGGGAATCTTCCCAACCCAGGGATCAAACCCTGGTCTCCTGCATTGCAGGCAGATTCTTTACTGCCTGAACCACCAGGGAAGTCAAAGAAGTATAGTTAACTTACAATAGTATATTAGTTTTAGGTGTACAACACAGTAATTGAACATTTTTATAGATCATCCTCCATATAAATGTATTATAAAATATTGGCTATATTCCCTGTGCTGCACGTTGCATCCTTGTAACTTATTTCTTTTTATACCTAGTATTTTATACCTTTGCATCCCCTACCCATACCTTGCCCCACCCCTCATCCCTTTTCCCACTAGTTTGTTAACTACTAGTAACTAGTAGTTAACTAGTAACTAGTTTGGTAACTACTAGTTTGTTCTCTGTATCTGTGAGTCTCTTTCTATTTTGTTACATCCTTTTGTTTTATTTTAAATACAGGGTCCGTGGTCCCACAGAAGCTACTGGATAGAATCCCAATAGCCTGTAAAAAATTCCATCTTTTAAATTATTAATCATTAAAATTTAACAATTCCTTTAATTATATGATGCTGCTAAGTCACTTCAGTCGTGTCCAACTCTGTGCAACCCATAGATGGCAGCCCACCAGGCTCCCCCATCCCTGGGATTCTCCAGGCAAGAACGCTGGAGTGGGTTGCCATTTCCTTCTCCAATGCATGGAAAATGAAAAGTGAAAAGTGAAAGTGAAGTTCCTCAGTCGAGTCCAACTCCTAGTGACCCCATGGACTGCAGCCTATCAGGCTCCTCCATCCATGGGATTTTCCAGGCAAGAGTACTGGAGTGGGTTGCCATTGCCTTCTCCTTTAATTATTTAAGTAGGCACAAATCACTGTAGTGTCAAGAGTAGCTGTGACCTTATCCTCAATCAAACTTCGATATTTTCATATCACAGTACAGTTTTTGCAGATCTCTGGAAATGCCATTTAAACTTTATTACTATTTTTAAAATTAGTTATTGGGCTTTCAGTTAGAGTTTATTATTTAATGCATTAATACAGAAGTATGCATATCATTGAATTAAATTTCTTTGGTATTTTTATAATTGTATTTCAGTGGAATTGTTGTTTTTAGTAATCCTACATAATTTTATTTTATACATTCAAAATATTAGTCTGAGAAGTGGTTCATAGACCCTAAAAAAATAGAGTCTCTGTCGATGGTTATCAGATTTGTAATTTTTAATTTGCTCATACTTCCAGCAGAAAAAAAAAAGTGGGAAAAATGGAAAGAATTTAAATTTAGAGGCTTAATTTCAAATACTAAGTTGGAAGCAGTTAACTTCATTTAAGCTTCTGAATTATCCTCTTCCTTTTCCATATTCGTTACTTTGAGAGTTATCTAGTAAGTGACGTTGACTATCCTGACAAATCTTTCTCTTTGTTGTTGTCTATCAACCTTTTCTTGGGATCTTGGGATATTACTTTGTATCCCAGCCTTACTTTTCTTCATTTGCAAGCTAGAGATCATAACAACTAGTTTGTTTCCATTGTTGAATGTTTATGTGTAAGGGTTATGTTTCTGGCTCACAGTGAAGATTCTAAAAAAATATTGGATGAATTTAAGTAAGAAAGAATATACCTACAGACAACTTGAAAACTCTAAGGCATTATATAAATATACAAATGCCATGAATTATAATTATGGACTTTAGAGAATGTTAGGTAGTTGACAAATTTTTAAAAGAAAACTCTTGTCTATGAACTAAAAAATGCTGTGTCATTGTTGGGTAAGGCATAAAGCCTGATAATATCAGAAGTGGAACCCCGTGGCGATGTCTAGTGGGCACATAGTGCTTGGAAATGTTATATCTCGCAGTTTTCCAGGAAATGATGTGCTGTTGTCAATTTCCTGTTAAACACTGTTCTCATGAGGTTAATAGCAAGTGCATTTCCCCAGTTAAGATGGATGGTGGGCGGTGAGGAGGGGGCATCTTGTGGTGCACCATGATGGTGCTCCCATGAAAATCATTTCTTCTCGGTAGTTGAAGAAATTGCTTCATTTCCCCTTGCAGAGCTGAGAACATGTTGTGGCTGGTGGAGTTAAGGAACATACGGGTCTATCCATCATCTTTGTTCTTGAAGACATTACATTTTCAGTATGACCGAGAGACCCACTTTTTCAATAAATAACAAATGTAAACTTTTCTAGCACCTAATACCGTATGCCATGGCCAAAATTCATGCAAGAAATTGAGTGTGAATTTCAAAGACATGGTTGTAATGCAACACCTCACCTGTCACTTAAATCAACATGGCAGCCAATATATTTTCAACTTTAGGTGATGGCAGTTAACCCAGCATCCTCCACGTGCAAGGCATTGTATGCCAATTTTTATTAGTTACAGATCACTCTGTCCCTTGGTGTCTCTGATGTCCCCTTTTTGAGCTGTTCTGAGAGCCTTGATTGTGAGACACAGTACCGCCAACTTTCTCTCTGTTCCTGAGCCAGATGAGCAGGATGGAAAAACATCCTTTAAAGAACAGAAAGGCTTTGAGGGAGACCAGGAAACATTGTCTTCTCCTCAAGAAATTTCATAGCTGGACTCTTGTTTCTTTGCTAGCACCTGTAGTGGCATGATGGGCTTCCCAGGTGGTGCTAGTGGTAAAGATTCAGCCTGCAGGAGACATAAGGGATGTACTTCTATCCCTGGGTTGGAAAGATCCCCTGGAGAACGGCGTGGCAACCCACTCCAGTATTCTTGCCTGGAGAATCCCGTGGACGGAGGAGCCTGGTGGGCTACAGTCCGTGGGATCGCAAAGAGTCTGACACAACTGCAGTGTCAGCCTGCATGCATGCACAGTGGCATGAATGTTGCCTTTTAACTTCACGTTAGTGTTACAAACAACAGAGCAGGAGGAGTAGATTGTGATGTGTGTCAGTAGGCTCCTCAGCCCCACCCTGGCCTTATTAAAAGTCTCTGATCAGTGTCAATCTTTGGTGACATCATTATAGCCTTTGCAAATATAAGCTACTCTTTAAAATAGAGGAACCAGAGAAAGAAAGGTGAAGGGAGGAAGAGAGAGAGAAAGGAAGACGGGAAAGGAGGAAGGGAGGAAGGGAGGCGGGGAGGATTCATTTATTGACCCTATGAGATGAGGTGAGACCAATAATTTCATTTAAAACTATCTAAGGGCCAGGCATCGGAGAAGGCAATGGCAACCCACTCCAGTACTCTTGCCTAGAAAATCCCATGGATGGAGGAGCCTGGTAGGATGCAGTCCGTGGGGTCGCTAAGGGTCGGACACGACTGAGCGACTTCACTTTCACTTTTCACTTTCAAAAGGTTGGAGAAGGAAATGGCAACCCACTCCAGTGTTCTTGCCTGGAGAATCCCAGGGACGGGGGAGCCTGGTGGGCTTCCGTCTATAGGGTCACACAGAGTCGGACGCGACTGAAGTGACTTAGCAGCAGCAAGGGCCAGGCATGGAGGATAGGGAAACTAGGACAACTTTGGTTTTTGGAAAGGTTCATAGCAAGAAGAATATTCGCAATCATGACATTTAAGTTTAAAGGGGTTGGGCTTTATCTTCTTATTGATTCAGTACAATTTAATAGCAGCATTTGAGAAAACAAATCCCAAACTCTCTTCAACATTCATTGAACAGTGAAGAATAAGCAACCTTTCAGAAGGTAACGAGCAAACAAGCACCATCTGGGAGACATTAACATAGGAGGAACAACACTGTTTCTCCCCCTCCTGCCAGGACATCTCTGTTTCACATAGCATGGAATCCGCAGACCATGCCAATGTATATATTTTTAATACGGTTCATTTTAAAATTCATTGCTGCTTTAGAGCATTCAGAGGGAGGAGAGGCGATATACGCTCATTGTATGAGGCAGTCGATTTTCACTGCAGCTTTGAGACAAGTGAGCAATTTGCCCTTACCTTTGACAAACTCTGCAGGCTGTCAGTCAGGACATGAGTAAAGACCTCCCTTTAGAGAGGAACCACTTTCTGACAGTAACTATGCCTTGATGGAGAGCGCAGCGTTTGAGTTATGAGCTCTGGCCTCTGAGCTGTGAAAGATGACTCAGAAAATGTAGCCTTGGAGAACTAACTCAGGAAACTCCTGTGGCAGCGCTAAGCCCTGAACAGGCTCACTCATGTCTATTTTTGGCTCCTCTTCAGAGGACCAGAGGGCACAAGCCAGCCAACCCCATTTCTAATCGCTCCTCTTGCGATGTGTTGACATCTTTTTTCTGCTTCGTCAGAATGAGTGGAGTCAGTTATATGAGGGCAAGGAGAGGAAAGGAGAACAGGTAGTTTTAAGCCACCTCTGTGGTAGTGACCCTGGGTTTCCCTGGTGGCTCAGTGGTAAAGATTCTGCCTGTCAAGCAGGACACTTGAGTTTGATCCCTGGGCCAGGAAGACGCCTTAAAGAAGGAAAATGGCAACCCACTCCAGTATTCTTGCCTGGGAAATCCCATGGACAGAGGAGCCTGGTGGGTTACAGTCTACAGGGTTACAAAGAGTCGAACACGACTAAGCGACTGAGCAAACACACATGCTTATGACCAGAAAGGGGTACACATTGAATGTCACAGATGAGGAAGGAGCTTGAGAAAGGGTATTTGGGGGAAGAAAAGCATTTTGTGAAACTTGAAAACATTTCTGTTTGAACGGTAAACACTTTATGAGTATTGAGTAAGAAAAACAAGATAGAATGGCCATATGATGCAACAGAGGCTACAGTGTGACAGGAACAGGGAGCGTTTGAAACTCAGCTTTGTAAGAGTTGTATGCCAATGCTGAAAACTCATTTGCTCCCCTGTCATTTGCTCAGAGTCTCCTAGGGATGGGAAAAAAGGTACATGCCAAAAAAATGATAAAAAAGGTCAATAAGGAAGGAACAAAGGGATGAGAGAGAAAGAAGTAATAGGACTTAAAAAATTATTTTTGGCCAAGGCCTTTTATAAATGTTTTTCATAAAGACATAAACTTTTTTTTTTCTTGGCAACAAAGTTATTGATAAAGTTGAAATGCCATCTTAAATGCTAGGTTACAGAGCTAATGATTGTGGGATTTTTATATTTAGATCTACAGGCTATTAGAGCTCTAAAGGACACAGAAAATCATTTAGTGTACCTCTCATTTTAGGAGATGGGACCAGAGGCTTGGAGTGATGTTCTCAAGGTCACAAAACCAATGTAAAAGCCACTCAGGAACTTAAATTCTGCTTCTTAGCCTTGGACTAAGGACCACAGCACTTTCTTTTCCTTCTCAATGATATGATGAGGAAAATAATGATCAAACGATTTACTGACTTGATAGAGGTCAGTGGACACATTAGAACCAAACATATGACTAGAACTAGTCTCTTGGTTTCTGGTCCAGACCATGAATTTACTTCATGTGACACCATTAGTGGTTTCATAGGTTAACTTATCTGAGATGACATGGAGATTAGTGGGTAGGAAGCTTAGTAGGGAATTCTGTTGAAAATAACACCCATAGAATGACAGAGAAGGAAGCAGGATTGAGTACAGAGGAAACTGAGCTGTAACGCTATCTGATGAAGGTCACGGGTGATGCAGGGGGAAGTCCGAGACTGGGAAAGCCCTTGGGGATTGTCGTGAGTTGGGGCAGAGGGCCCAGGCCTTATAACCCTCACGATCAGTCACTGTTTGCTGCACTCAGGGAGGAGCCATGACCTTAATTAAGGACCTTGTCTCTCTTCAGCCTAGGCGCTTCAGAGAGAGGGCTGACAGCTGGCAGCAGTTCCAGAAGCTGGTGAATAACATCTTCATTCCTAACCGGGCAACTTGGCAGAATATCAGTGAGGTGTTGTCATCTCTCTTGGGTCCACTTTTCTTATAAATATGGGGAATCAATTGTCCAGGGTTCCAGTGGGTTTCTTTTCCTGGAGGCTTCTTACCAAAATAAGGTTGGTAGGATAAACGAGCACCCCTGCTGATAGAGCTAGCTGTAAGGTCTCAAGTGATACTCACTGTCTCCCTCCTAGGTTATCCACTCTAGACTTCTCTCACCTCTGCTGGTCTTGGTGGCTTTCCTGGTGGTCTGGCCCTAACCATCCTGAGCTTCTGGTCACCTTGCCTTCCTTCTTCAAGCCTTAGTTATATTAGTCCATTTGCCATCATGTTTAGGCAGGGGAATCACATGAGTGCCGGACACAAATATTTCTTCCTGTTCTCATCATATATGAGAAGCCCTACTTTCTCCCGAAAATCTGGGTTAATCGCATCACTGCCAAGACGGTGACTCCTTCTATTGTAAGGATGTCACTTGAGGTGCCGGAAATAACCAGGTGCCAGCAAAGCTTAAATAGTACCACTAGAATCATTCTGTTTCCTGGCTGCAATAGTGCCCCTTTGGAAAATGTGACTTCAAGTCATACAGTTCCCAGAACATCCTTGCTAAAGCTTTCTTTAAAAACACATCTGGTCCAGTTTTCACGATATCTTAAATATAGTGGACCACCGATATTTTTTGTGGGATGTCTAGTTGGTCAAGATCTCTTAAACCCATATCAGGACAGGGAAAAAGAGTTAACATCGCCCTTGGGCAAGGTGGCAAATGTATACTATTGTCCCTTCCACGTAAATGTGAGCTCTCTGATCTCCTTTCCTATTATGGTTAGAAAAGAACGTATTGGACAAATCAATGACCATGAGGTCATAGTGACATTTGCTAGCAAAGATGCCACACTTGGCAGTCAGCTGCAATTGGACTACTACTGTGTAGTCGAGTTTGTGGTTATCCATTGTCATTCTTCAGAATTCATCTCATTTTTTAAGGTGAGTAGTGAGCTAAATGAAGATGTGATGGAGATCATTATCCTTCTATCCCTTTGGTCTTTAATAAAAGTCTTGCAATTTATGCTAGTCTCCCTGGCATGTTATAGCTTCTTAGAGAGTGCTCTGGAAAAAAAATACCCATGGAAGGGAAGAGAAAGAAGCAAGGTTGAGCAGAAGGAAAAGTCTGGCTGGGATGCTTGTTCAGTGAACGCCATGGCTGACCCCCTGGGGAGCTCTTGGAGTGGAATGGCCCTGCAGAGTTGTCCCAAGTTGGGGTGAGGGGACAGGCCTTTATACTCCTGTGTTGACTGTGTATTGGATGCAGGATGTCTAGGGAAGGGACATAACCTTGGATGAGGAAGCTCTCCTCAACCAAGGCACTTCCAAATGAGGCCTGATAGTGAGGACTGGCTGCCGGCAACACTTGAAGCCCCTGGGAGAAGAGCTACTTTGAATCAACTGCCAAATGGAATATGGGAACCCTTATATAATGTGATATAGCACTCAAAATTACAATAATATATTTTATATATTTTTGGAAAAAGATAGAGACTTTTAAGTCATTTGTAGTCTATTTGAAGTGAAGGAGCACACACACACAAAAATGGGTGGGGAGAAAAAGAAATGCACAGCCATCCTCTAATTGCAGAAGAGCAGCACTCACAATTAGCATACTGAACAGACACAGAACCCAGAAGAGAATGGTATTTGTAGACTGATGAATGAGTCTGGAATAAACTTCTTCCCATAAATTACCTAAATGCAGCTGAGGCTAGCGTAAACTGGTTGCCCTAGGCTGGCTTCCCTGTTTCATTGGAAAATGAGTAGCACTTCACGTTGTGGAACTAATTGCAGTTGGAATGTGAGTTCAAGAGCTGTAGGTATATTATGGATTGGAATTAGCCCATAAACAGTAATTATGTTATTCTATTTATGTATTTGGACACAATGATCTCGGTCAAGACTTGATATAGTTAAGGATATGAGTTTGCTGTATATTGTTAATGTCTTTATTATTCAAAATACGGGAAGATGAATTTAAGCAGGAATTTCAAAAGTGAACACTTATCTGAGAGATCGTCTCTGACTTCCCCACTGAAGTAGCCCCTTCCTCATTATTCTTTGCTCCTTATCCTTTTTGGCTCTGTACTCATTACTGTGTGATTTATAATATACAGCATTTATTTGCAAATGGAATGATTGTATCTACCACCTTGGTTTGGAAAGCAAACTTTGGGGAGGTGGGGAATTTGTCTACTCTGCTTATTGCAACGCCACTGACACCTCAAAGAGTACACGATGCATGGCAGATGCTCAACAAATGATGGCCAAAGGATACACCAATGAATATATGAGTCATACTTTTACCTGGTTAGTAGATGTCTCTGCTTTTGGAACACGTTATTACAGTTAAGGTCATTAACGTTGCTTTTGTTGAATTCCAGGGCTATAGTGACTTAACTTTTCCTCTGTGAGAGTCTCTGAACTTTCGGTCAGAAGAGTTAACTGTGGTTAACACCTTACTAAACACTCTTTAATTTCCACAGCCAGAGATGTTCAGGTTTCATCAATTGTTCTGATTTTGGGGCTCTTGGCAGCTATTAACGATGCTACTATAGTGATGATGATGATGATGATGGCGGTGATGAGAGCAGGTAATATTCATCGAGCAGTTTTTGCTAGTTACAGTGCTTAGAGCTGGGCATTAGCACTTATGTGATGCTCACTCCATCTCTATCAAAAACAATTTACCATTGTACTGATGAGGAACTTGGGGGTAAAGAGAAGTAAATATCCAAAGCCAGGCACCTGGCTGGTGGTAGAACCAGCATTTGAACCGGGGTGAGACATACATCAAAGCCTGTGATCTTAGTGACTAGGACATTTTGAGTCAGTAGTGAGGTCAGAAAATGGAGAGGAAGGAGTTATGCCAGCAAGAAAAATACATAACATCTTCCCCTTTCAAAATTGTAGGTGGTGAAATGGGAGGGAATAATTTGAGTGCAGTTCTGAAATACCATGTGCAATCAAGTAGCAGTAAGGCAGGAAGAAAAAACATCAGAACGTCATTTGAAACCGTGATAGCACAGGAGAAGGAGAGCTGTCTTTTTAGTGGGACAGGGTAGGCTCATAGAGGACATTCTTATTTTGCTGAGACTGAGAAGCAGAGGAAGGACGTGCCAGAAAGAAGGGACAACCACACTGACATATTGTCAGAAGTGAGTCTGTCAAGTAATGCATCTAATCAGTGTAGTAAAAAGCTTCTCTCTCTCAGTAAGATATTGCAGGTATTTAAGATACATTATATATGGTTGAAATTTTTCTCATTCTTTTTCATCCCTTCCACGCTTATTAGTTGGCTTTCCCCCCATCATTCTTTGAGCAATTTCTTACTGTCTGGCACAAGAAGATATTCCAGTTTCATCTTGTACTTTCTCTCCCCCACCCTTGGAATCAGCCATTTCTCCAAGTAGCCCTAGTTCCTTTACTGGGTGATGGCATCTCGAAACCAAGATTTGGGTGCTAGGTGTGTTCATTGCTACACAATGTTGCACACACATACATTTTAATGTTGCTGTAGTGGGGCATGTGTCATTGAATATCGTCCAAGTGAATCTTAAGGGTACATCATTTGCGGAGTTAAACAGAGCTAAAATCCAGTTGAAATCATGGTTATAAAAGTTCTTATTAGTTTAATAAGCAATTATAACTGTAAAAGACTGCGAGACTGCATAACCTTTTATTTATTTTATTTTTTTCAACCAGCAAGTCATCACATAACCTTTTAAATTCATCTTGAGAGAAGCAATCAAGTCTTGTTTTGCAACTTAGAATCAGTTGGTTGGTAATCCAGAGATTCTGTAATCTTAGATTTCTAAGATTGTGTCATTTAATTAGAATGCCGTAACTCTGGGATGGTATCAAAGTTAGTATATCCATAATATTAGCCATATGTGAGGATATATAGAAATGATAAAGAAATCAAGCATGTGTTGTTAATGTTTAGAACCAGGTCTAAGTAGAGTAATACATTTTGAAAACAGTGTATTTCTGTAATTTTTGCTTACTGATTAAGGTGTTTGAAGTTTCAAAAGAATCAGCCAAGCTAACTTTTTGAAATTAATTTTTTATTGGGTATCGTTGATTTACAAAGTTGTGTTGGTTTCTGCTCTACAGCAAAGTGAGTCAGTTATACATACACATATTTAAATTCTATTCCCATATAAGTCATTAGATTGAACAGAGTTCCTTGTACTATTCAGTAGGTTCTTAAACGTGTTTGTGTCACTCTTGGTTGCTTTTGTTAGTCTGATTCTTTGCAACCCCATGGACTGTAGCTCGTCAGGCTCCTCTGCCCATGGAATTCTCTAGGGAAGAATACTGGAGCAGGTAGCCATTCCCTTCTCCAAGGGATCTTCCTGACCCCGGGACTGAACCTGCATTGCAGGTGGATTCTTTACCATCTGAACCACCAGGGAAGCTCTGTTCTATGCAAGGTAGTGTGTGTCTGTCGATCCCAGTCTCCCAATTTATCTCCCATTCTTTCCCCTAGGTAACCACAAGTTTGTTTCCTGCGTTTGTGACTCTACTTCTGCTTTGTAAATAGGTTCAACTGTAACATTTTAAAGTCTATTTTAAATGAATTAAGGAAATATAGTTAAGTTCATAATAAAGATTGAAATAGTTAAGGAAACAATTTATACATCTTATTGGCAATTATTTAATAAATGGAACATTCAAGAAATGTAACAAGGAGTGACTGTTATGCAAGCCCAAAAGACACTTGCTATTGAAAAATCGAGGTGGGGTCTGGGCAGAGCATCACATTATCCACCACAGTTGATATTTTGGGTTCCCCTTGTAAGGTCAAAGAAAATGTCGGAATATATAGATTCATAGGTTATCAACCCTGAGTGGGACCTTGAATATCACACAGTTTACAATTTGGACCCTCAGCACAAACATATTCAAATATTTGCGAAGTGTCACTTCAGCAAGGTACCAAAACTTGGCTAAGATATATCCCTCTGTGTCAGGTTCTCATACTCTATCCTTCCCAACAGTTTTATAATGAAGATTAAAGGAATATGTTTCGGATAGTCCATATCTCGCTGCAAATATGTTACTGAATTATGTATTAGCTACTGCCTGTGAGAAGAACTAGAGGAAGCAATGAATAACAAATAAGTGTTGGTTCTGTTGATTCCTTTGCCAAGGTGAAAAAATGAATTTGTTTAATTGGTGAAAATAAAGCTATTGTGTAGAAGCCAAGGGATGCAGGTGGGAGCATCACAGGATAGTTGAAATTTAGTATCGCCTAGAGGCAGGAAATTGAACCAAGTGACCTGGCAAGGTCCCATCAGCCCTTTAGCTGTGGAACTGAATTGAGAAAGTATCATTGTTTTTAATTGGTTCCCGTTCGACCTTATTAAAAGTTTAAGTGTGCTTTTACTCTAACCTTTTATCCTCTTGACATTTCTTTCCTTGTATTTTATAGGTCCTTTTGCTTTTCTTCATCATAATTTCCCCTTTATATTGTACTAGGTTTTATTCTGGAAAAAATGGTCTGTCTCCTTGCATTTGTTAAAAAGACCAACCGCAAAATATTCTTGAGGATGGAAATTGACTTTATGAGGCTTCTTTTTTTGCCTCTGAAAGAATTACACGAGGCAGTTATTTCTTACATCTGTGAGACCCGGGCCATGTATTTTAACAATAATTGCCTGCAAATATGTTAGCCTTTATCCTGTAATCTGTTTGAGAGTAAGCATATTTCTTTTCAACCTTGTTTCCCCAACAGCCTGACACAGAGTAAGCTCTCAATATGTCTGTTGAATGAATTAATAATTGTTAATGATTGTTCATTCAAGTATCCATCTCTTTTGCTGGATTGAATTTAAAGATGAGGATCAAATCATTTTCATCTTCGTACCATTAGTTCTTGTGGATACTGTTCATGTAGTAGTATATTCTTGCCTGGAGAATCCCAGGGACGGGGGAGCCTGGTGGGCTTCCGTCTGTGGGGTCACACAGAGTCGGACACGACTGAAGTGACTTAGCAGCAGCAGCAGGAGCAGTAGTATATTGCAGTGAATGAAGGAATGAAAAAATAATCAAACAGAAGAGGAGGAACTCTGCATCATTACTGAAGACTAGTGGAGAAGCTCCCTCCAAAATTAGCTTTCTTCCATGCCTGTCAAAGGTGTGGACGGTTCCACTCTGTTCATGCACTGTCTGTTGCTAAGAGGGCCTCTTGATGAAGTAAGTCTAGAATTTAGTAGAAACTCAAGGTCATTTTTAGAAATGCAATTACCTCTTCACAGGATGAGAGCACTGGCTACCTGAAGGGAAAGAAAATGATTAAGGTGGGCAAAAGACACTAAACGAGGACAGTTTTGCAGTTTGCAGGGTTGCCCTAGATGAGCCCAGGGGTAAAATGCAAAGACATGGAGACAATCTATTCCAAGTGTGTAACAACACCAGAAAGGAAATCCACATGCAGCACCATTTCTATAGGATTAAAGAAGAGAGAAAATAAGACAGGCAGACATACTAATGAAAGGTTTCATTTATTCATCAAAGAAACAAAAATGTTTTGGAGTGTCTTCTTTGTTCTGGAAGCTGTGATAGGTACTGTGGATATTGCAAGAAACAGCAACATTTTCACTATGCTGAAGAGTTTACTAGCTTATAGAGGAGGTTGATATTTAATAAATATAACCACAACCAAAAGTGGGGATGACCTAAATCAAATGCCTTATGATTATACAGTGGAAGTGAGAAATAGATTTAAGGGACTAGATCTGATAGGCGGAGTGTGTGATGAACTATGGATGGAGGTTTGTGACACTGTACAGGAGACAGGGAACAAGACCGTCCCCAAGAAAGAGAAATGCAAAAAAGCAAAATGGCTGTCTGAGGAGGCCTTACAAATAGCTGTGAAAAGAAGAGAAGCAAAAAGCAAAGGAGAAAAGGAAAGATATACCCATTTGAATGCAGAGTTCCAAAGAATAGCAAGGAGAGATAAGAATGTCTTCCTAAACGATCAATGGAAAGATAGAGGAAAACAATAGAATGGAAAAGACTAGAGATCTCTTCAAGAAAATTAGAGATTCCAAGGGAACATTCCATGCAAAGATGGGCTCGATAAAGGACAGAAATGGTATGGACCTAACAGAAGCAGGGATATTAAGAAGAGGTGGCAAGAATACACAGAAGAACTGTACAAAAAAGATCTTCACGACCCAGATAATCACGAAGGTGTGATCATTCACACTCACCTAGAGCCAGACATCCTGGAATGTGAAGTCAAGTGGGCCTTAGGAAGCATGACTATGAACAAAGCTAGTGGAGGTGATGGAGTTCCAGTTGAGCTATTACAAATTCTAAAAGATGATGCTGTGAAAGTGCCGCACTCAATATGTCAGCAAATTTAGAGAACTCAGCAGTGGCCACAGGACTGGAAAAGGTCAGTTTTCATTCCAATCCCAAAGAAAGGCAATGCCAAAGAATGCTCAAACTACCGCACAACTGCACTCATCTCACACGCTAGTAAAGTCATGCTCAAAATTCTCCAAGCCAGGCTTCAGAAATACGTGACCCATGAAATTATAGATATTCAAGCTGGTTCTAGAAAAGGAAGAGGAACAAGAGATCAAATTGCCAATATCCGCTGGATCATCTAAAAAGCAAGAAAGTTTCAGGAAAACATCTATTTCTGCTTTATTGACTATGCCATAGCCTTTGACTGTGTGCATCACAATAAACTGTGGAAAATTCTGAAAGAGATGGGAATACCAGACCATCTGACCTGCCTCTTGAGAAACCTGTATACAGGTCAGGAAGCAAAAGTTAGAACTGGACATGGAACAACAGACTGGTTTCAAATAGGAAAAGGAGTATGTCAAGGCTGTATATTGTCACCCTGCTTATTTAACTTATATGCAGAGTATATCATGAGAAATGCTGGGCTGGAGGAAGCATAAGCTGGAATCAAGATTGCCGGGAGAAATATCTATAACCTCAGATATGCAGATGACACCACCCTTATGTCAGAAAGTGAAGAAGAACTAAAGAGCCTCTTGATGAAAGTGAAAGAGGAGAGTGAAAAAGTTGGCTTAAAGCTCAACATTCAGAAAACTAAGATCATGGCATCTGGTAGTCATGTATGGATGTGAGAGTTGGACTATAAATAAGGCTGAGTGCTGAAGATGCTTTTGAACTGTGGTGTTGGAGAAGACTCTTGAGAGTCCCTTGGACTACGAGGAGATCCAACCAGTCCATCCTAAAGGAGATCAGTCCTGGATGTTCATTGGAGGGCCTGTGAAGCTGAAACTCCAATGATGAATTTCTAGCATCATATTTTTTAAAAAACAAGGCACAAGGCACAGTTTGAAGATCGAAACTGACTTATTGGGAAGAACAGAAAAATTTGGTTTCTAAGTAGATTTACTTTAGCCACCTGATGCGGAGAGCTGACTCATTTGAAAAGACCCTGATTAAGGGGAAGACAGAGGATGGGATGGCTGGATGGCATCCCTGACAAAATGGACATGGGTTTGGGTGGACTCTGGGAGTTGGTGATGAATAGGGAAGCCTGGCGTGCTGCGGTTCATGGGGTTGCAAAAAGTCGGACACGACTGAGCGACTGAACTGAACCAAAACCTATAACTGTACCGTTGAAAAAGGTAAATGAAGGAAAAATTCCTGGTGTTTTAAGGCATATAACAGTAGGATTAACCTAATCTGAAAGGTAACAAACAACTTTCTTTAGAGAGGTCCCAAAAGACAACACTTGAGGGAAAAAAAGGCATTAGCAATATAGAGAGGGAAGGAAACATCTTCCAGATAAAAGTGAGAACATGGGAAAAGATCTGAAGATAGGAAGAACATGAGCATCCCTGGAGCTAAATTATTGTGGTTGGAGTTTAGTAAGAAGTGGAAAGAATGGAGTAAATTGAAGTTGGAAGGGAGAGCAAAGACTTGGGACAAATCATGCAATGTTTAATGGCCGAGGACTTTGGACTTTATTTTAATAGAGAGACATCAAATAGTTTAATTCAGTTTATGGGAGAGAACTGTGGTGTTGGAGAAGACTGTTGAGAGTCCCTTGGACTGCAAGGAGATCCAACCAGTCCATTCTAAAGGAGATCAATCCTGGGTGTTCATTGGAAGGACTAATGCTAAAGCTGAAACTCCAATACTTTGGCCACCTCATGCGACGAGTTGACTCACTGGAAAAGACTGATGCTAGGAAAGGTTGGGGACAGGAGGAGAAGGGGACGACAGAGAATGAGATGGCTGGGTGGCAACACCGACTCTGTAGACATGAGTTTGAGTGAACTCCGGGAGTTGGTGTTGGACAGGGAGGCCTGGCGTGCTGTGATTCATGGGGTCGCGGAGAGTCGGACACGACTGAGCGACTGAACTGAACTGAACTGAACCACCAAAATATGCTTTTAAAAAAGATTACCGAGGAAGATGTCAATCATTTATCCTTCTGCATATAGACTAGCAGAAGTCCAAGGAATTGTTACAACCATGCATTTTTTATTTTATCAGATAGGTTTTTTTCCCCTGTGCAATTTAAAACTGGTGATTTTTATTGTGTGTAAATTATACCTCCATAAAATTGATTTTAGAACATTTTAAATGTTCAGCTAAAACAAAGAATACCACCCTTGTGCAACTCCTTCACATCTTGGCAGTGAGCATCAGTGGCTGCTAAAAACAGAGAAAGCTGAATATGTGTCTTCTGTTGAAAGAAGGCACCACTTCTTCCTACAGTCATATTAAAAGCAGGAACCTACATCCGATCTAGCATCTGGATCCAGCATTGAGTTTACAGGTAATCTAGCAGCCAGATGATATGTTGAACTATTCCACGAGGATTCAGTCTGCAAAATCCATACTCTGAGAGCCTTCACAGGAAAAATAGCATTAATCAAGTAAATGTTAAGGACAAAATGAAAGAGATGGGAAGAAAACCTGTAAATTAAGTCAATGTCATATTGAAAAGAGATTATAATTCCTTATTTTTATAGTCATGTCTTTTGTCACCAAACTTTTCACAAGTACCCCTAGGAGGGGTTACCTACTTCACCCCTTGGCACTGGGCTCTGATATACTCAGTTTTCCCTGAGTATATCTTAACATTAGTGTGGTAAAGTCGATAATTAAATTATTTTAGTTTTTACCTAATGTCATTTTTTTTTTCCTGTTTTTGGATTTCATTCAGGAAACTATATTACAGGTAGTTGTATCTCCTTAGGCCCTTGTTGGCTACAGCAGTTTCTGGACTTCCCTTGTGTTTGATAACTCTGATAGTTTTGAGGAGTGTTGGTCAGGTATTTTGTCGAATGTGCTTCTGCTAGGATTTATGTGATGTTTTTATCATGATTGCTGCTGCTGCTGCCAAGTCACTTCAGTCGTGTCCGACTCTGTGCGACCCCATAGATGGCAGCCCACCAGGCTCCCCCGTCCCTGGGATTCTCCAGGCAGGAACACTGGAGTGGGTTGCCATTTCCTTCTCCAATGCATGAAAGAAAAAAGTGAAAGTGATTATCATGATTAGGTTGGGATTATTGGTTTAGGGAGGAAGACTACATATACCAAGGGTCCATACATACTGCCAACGTGACCTGTCACCTAGCTGAGATAGTGTTGGTTACGTTTCTCCACTATTAAATCATTCTCTCTCTTTTCATATGGGCTTTTGGAAATAGTTACCATGAAAAGCCAGTACTCGAGGAGTAAGAAGTTATGCCTTTCCTCCTTGAGAATGTCCATATAAATTATTTGAAATTCCTCTGCGTGGATTTTCTTTTTTTGACACTTTAAATATTTCACACCACTCTTTTCTTGCTTGCATGGTTTCTGACGTGAAGTCCATTGTAATTCTTATTTTTGTTCCCCTATAGGGATGCAGATTTTTTTGGAGGGGGAGGTCTGGCTTCTTTGGAAGTTTCTTTTGCCTCTGGTTTTCTGCAGTTTGAATATGATATGCCTGGGTGGGAGCTTTTCTCTTCATTCTTTTATATTTATCCTGGTTAGTGTTCTCTGCATCTTCTGGATATGTGCGTTGCTTTTCAGTGATTCATTCTGTAAAATCCTCTGTTGGATCAAACATTTCTTCTGTTCCATTCTCTCATTCTTATCCTACTGGTATTTGAATTATACACATATTACGACCTTTGAAATTACCCGAGAATTCTTAGATATGCTGTACTGATTTCTTTTTCCTTCCATTCTCTTTGCATTTCAGTTTGGGAAGTTTCTATTGACATGTCCTCAAGCTCACCAATTATGATTTTTTTCCTTGGCTGCTTCAAGTCTGCTGATGAACCCAAAAAGGCTTGCTATCATCTCCTTTTGTGTCTTTCTTAAAGTTTCCATCTATCTCTTTACGTTATATCTCTTTTATGTTGTCTATTTTTTCCCGTAACATTCTAATCATAACTGTTTTAAGTTTCTGTCTGATAATTTCTTCTGAGTCTGATGACTGCATAGACTTGTTTTTCCTGACTTTTGGCATTTCTTACAAGATGCTGTGGGAGGCTGAACTTGTATTGGGTGTTAGGGACTGATAGATGGCCTTTCAGTAAGAACCGTTATGCAAATCTGGGTTTAATGTTTGCTGTGTGTGCTGTCAGAGACTTCAGATCCCTCCACTGTCCTTGTTTTTGTCTCTTCCCCTTCTCTTTGGGCTTCATAGCTATGTATTCCTCCTTAGAGAAAGTCTGGCAGTTCTTTTTTCTGCAGCTCTGTTCGTATGAAGGTAAAAGGTAGGGGAGAAGATTGTGGTTCAGTTTCTATGTCGTGGCCAACTCTTTGCAATCCCATGGACTGTAGCACACAGGGCTTCTCTATCCTCCACTATCTTCTAGAATTTGCTCAACTCATGCCCATTGAGTCAGTGATGCTACCTAACCATCTCATCTCTGCTGCCCCTTTCTTTTGCCTTCAATCTTTCCCAGCATCAGGGTCTTTTCCAGTGAGTTAGCTCTTCACATCAGGTGGCCAAAGTATTGGAGCTACAGCTTCAGCATCAGTCCTTCCAATAAATATTCAGGGTTGATTTCCTTTAGGATGGACTGGTTTGATCTCCTTGCAGCCCAAGGGACTCTTAAGAGTCTTCTCCAGCACCACAATTTGAAAGCATCAGTTCTTTGGTGCTCAGCCTTCTTTGTGGTCCAACTCGGGAAACAGTCTATAATCTGAAGATTAAATCTCAGGCTTTCTAGTGGGTCTGTGTCTGTTGGTTGTCACCTGCACAATTGTTTCTCTAGTGGGATAGCTTTTGAGTTTTTTCTTCTTGCCACCCTCCTGCCCCCGCCCCCTTCCTTCCTTGGCTGCAGGGTCCCCAACTTATTTTTTTTAAGCCCTGACCCCTGTTAACTTTTTTCTCTTAGATGAGAGGAAAGGCCCCTACAGAGGTCTACAGTTTGAGGAATGACCTTCCCCCATCTGAGACAAGGCTCAAAATTACCTTTTCTGATAGTAGGCCTTCATTGTGCAGACATCCCTGGGATTGTTTCACAATGATCAGTGTAGTACTTCATGAAAAATTAGAAAATTTCCCTTCATCTTCAATGTGTTAACTATTTATAGCTGTGTTGGGTCTTCATCACTTTCCTTGGGCTTTTCTCTAGTTGTGGCATGTGGCAGCTGCTCTTACTGTGGTGCTCGGGCTGCTCATCCTGGTGGCTTCTCTGGTTGTGGAGCACGGGTTTGGTTGCTCCACAGCATGTGGAATTTTCCCCGACCAGGGATCGAACCCATGTCCTCTGCATTAGCAGGCAGATTCTTATCCACTGGACCACCAGGGAAGCCCTCTTCAATGCTTTAGAACAACTCATAAAGCATTTGAAATAGTGGTTCATTGAAAGTTTGATAGAATTTTCTTCTGAAACTCTTCTCAAATTATTTGGGCAAAATGTCCCTCCCCTTTTTTTAGTGGTATAGTTTATTTTTATCTTCTGTGAAAAATATTATTTATTGATAATAGAGTCAAATATTGTTAGCCTGTATTCAGTTCAGTTCAGTTCAGTTCAGTCGCTCAGTCGTGTCCGACTCTCCGCGACCCCATGAATCACAGCACGCCAGGCCTCCCTGTCCATCACCAACTCCCGGACTTCACTCAAACTCATGTCCACAGAGTTGGTGATGCCATCCAGCCATCTCATTCTCGGTCGTCCCCTTCTCCTCCCGCCCCCAACCTTTCCCAGCATCAGAGTCTTTTCCAGTGAGTCAACTCGTTGCATGAGGTGGCCAAAGTATTGCAGTTTCAGCTTTAGCATCAGTCCTTCCAATGAACACCCAGGATCGATCTCCCTTAGAATGGACTGGTTGGATCTCCTTGCAGTCCAAGGGACTCTTCCCCTAGGAAATTGTACATTTCAGGCAGATATTCAAATTATTTGCTTACAGGTCTGCAAAATGATCTCTTTTGGTGTTAATTTTTCCATTTCAATGGTTATTTTTCCTTATTTCTTATTTTTCATATTTGTGATTTCTCTTATTTCATTAATTTCTTTCAACCTACAGTAATTTTCTTTAAGCCTACTATTTTTAAATTTGTTTCCTCCTTAATTTCCACATTTTATTTTTTTTCCTCCTTTGTACTTTCTTACTACTTTATTATTCTTTTTATAGTTTTTTTTTGAGCTGGTATTTACTTTATTTGGTTTCATTCTTTTATTTTTTTGACTAACATAAATGGAAGTCTGTGAGTTCTCCTCTGAACATTAATTTCAATATACCTCTCTATTATTATTTTTTTAGGAATTCTGTCATTTCAATTTATATTTTCCCTTCACAAAAGTGTTTTTCATTTGTCTGTTGGCCATTTGTGTGTCTCCTTTGGAGAAATGTCTATTCAGACCTTTTATTTGTGGCTTTTGTTTTTGTATTTGGCTTTTGAATTGTAGGAGTTCCTTATATATGTATTTTGGATATTAACCCTTTATCAGATATATGGGTTATAAATGTTTTCTCCCATTCCCTGTGTTGTTTTTTATTTTGTTGATTTTTTTTTCTATTCCGAAGCTTTTTACTTTGATGTAATCTTACTTTTCAATTTTTGTTTCTGTTGTTTTTGCTTTTGGTGTCATATCAAGAAATCATTGCTAAAGCCAACGTTAAGATTTTTCTCTTTGTTTCTTCTAGATTTACAAGTTAAGTTTTTATATCGTTAATCCATTTTGAGTCGATTATTGTGCATGGTATAAGATTAAGATCCAATTGCATTCTTTTGCATGTGGATACCTAGTTTTCCAAACACATTTATTGATCATCATCACTAACTGCTGTTGTTGTTCAGTCACTAAATCACGTCTGACTATTTGCTACCCCTTGGACTGCACATACCAGGCTCCTCTGTCCTCCGCTATCTCCCGGAGTTTGCTCAAATTCATGTCCATTGAGTCAGCGATGCTATCCAACCATCTCTTCCTCTGCCATCCCCTTCTCCTTTGCCTTCAATGTTTTCCAGCATCAGGGCTTCAGAACCACAATGAGCTATCACCTCACAGCTGTCAGGAAGGCTATTACCAAAAATACAAAGGAGTGTTGGTGAAGATATGGAGAAACGGGAACTTTTGTACGCTGTTGGTGGGAAAGTAAATAGTTGCAGCCACTTGGAAAACAAAACATCCAGGCTTCTCAAGAAATTAAAAATAAGACTATCACATAATCCAGCAAACCCCATAGGTGCTTGTTTTGAAGTTTCATTCGCACAAAGCACAATAAGATAGGATTTTTACTTGGATTGGGGGAGGGGAGAGGAAGCATCATAAACCTCCTTGAGACACCTGTTGGCTTCCCTACTGATTAAGGCTTTAGTTATTCTTGCAACCTGTTTTTAGACTATTTTGGCATTCTTATTTTTTTGTGTACAGAATCAGTATAAAGAATTGATGTAAAGAATCAAAACTTTAAAAAAGTAATATTTTAACTAGTTTGCATTCAAGTACTTTTAAAATGGACATTTTTGTTAGAGATAATGTTAGGTGTATTTGTAAAGAACCCACGCTTCGCTGGTGGCTCAGCTGGTAAAGAGCCCGCCTACCAATGCAGGAAACTCAAGAGACATGGGTTTGATCTGAGGGTTGGGATGATCCCCTGTAGAAGGAAATGACAGCCCACTCTGGTGTTCTTGACTGGAAAATTCCGTGGCCAGAGGAGCCTGGCAAGCTACAGTCCATGGGGTTACAGAGTCAGACACGACTGAGCGGGCATGCACAATAGGTGTATTTACCTTAGTCTCTCCATGGCTTATGTTTCCCAATGCATTTATGCTTTCCTACTAATACAGAATCAAACTGTGGCACTTAAGTAGGCAGTTTTGAGAAAGAAGAAAAAAAGGTCTAGATGATGCTCTTTTAGGGATAAACTAATCATCACACTGACGTATCAAAGAAACCAGAAAAAAAAAACCTATGTTTACACCTGTTTTAAATCAATATCTCTCTCCAATCTGTGGATAGAAATTCAATGTGTGCCTTTGTGAGGCTCATAAAGAACAGCTCTCAATTTAAAGGATCTAATGGCCTTGGAGCCCCTTGAGGAATCTAGATTAATGGAGGTTACTCAGAGAATTGCAGAACATAGGAAATCCCGCTAGTGGATGTGTAACACTTGGATCCAAAATGTTATCTCACGAGGCAAAAGCAAACAAAGAGAATATCCACAGATGTAATAAAATACTGATGACGTCGGTTTTTCCTGTTGTGTTTTTGGCTTTACAGATACAGTGTGGGTTTATATAGAAGTACATCAATTGTATCAGCTTAAAGGGTAGATTTTGGAGAAAGTGATGTTAATTGTCACTGTTCAGTACTTTTCATATTCCCTCCTGATCCTACAACCAATAATTAATCAAAACACTAAACTGGCTTCCTCCCAGGAAAGCCATTCCTGAGAGAATAGCTATTTACCTTTTTAGCTTTTAAATGATATGTGTTGACCTAAAACTTAGAATTAAAATACTACTAAAACAATTGCTGCAATTTTGTAATGTAAAGCTCAGTTCACATCCTATTAGGTGGGTCGGGATTATTCTTGTAGGTTCCATCTAAAGAAAGAGGAATCCAAGGTGTATGAAAGCAGCGAGATGCCAATGTCACCCGTAATAGTTGGAAGGAGTATGATGGCAACCAGTGATTCTCTGAGGAAACTGAGGTCTCTCTGCCTGAACCAAGTTTAGCCAGCTCCAGTGAGCTCATTTCTTCTAAATCCACTGATAGATGTTGTTTGGGTGTACTGGAGATGAAATTTGTCTTTGGAATATTTGTTATTTATTATAAAAAATTTGATGAGCAAATTTATAGTTAACACAAGATTTTGAAGACAAAAATAATGGGTGATTATTTTGAGCTACTCAACTGAGTGTTAAGATAGGAAAACTAATTAGCATTTTGAATATTATATTGAACTGAGTGCTGTCAATTCAAACCATTCTTCCTAAAAGCTAGCTGGAAGCCTTCCCTACTTGCCCATAGCAAACATCTGATTCAATTGCTTAGTTGTTACTTGATACTGCCATTCCAGAGAGTCAAGGGCTTGCTTATCTTAGATGAGTTCAGATTTTTAAATTTCATATACCAGCAGAAGTTCACAGAAAATGGAAATTTATAGCGCATTTTTATTGTGTCAAGTAGTGCTTTAAAAAGTTACCATTTGCAGTCACCTTCATTTCAAAAAAGAGGATTTTAGCCATAAATAAAAATTCCTCTCAGAATCAAAAGATGACCACTGATATGGAGTAAATTCAGCATTATAAAAACTTGTGTTTCCCCCCTTTGATTTTTCTCTTTTCATTTTGCAAAAAAAGCAGTGTTAATTTTGTCATGTGCTGGCATTGGCTTGAGAACCAGCGTCTGATGTCTGTGCCTGAGAATTAAAAGCAATGTGACCAGGACATTCTCTCATAGTCTAAATGAAGAACAATGAAAATCATGTATATGCTGTCTTAAAGATAACCTAGAGGGAGCCCAGAGAGCTCTTTAACTGGTCAACATCAGAACAGACAGAAAAATAAATCTATTTATGAGGAGAAACTGGCTGAGAAGTAAAATACCAGTGCTTTGTAAAAGCAGTGATCAAGGTGAGCAAATTTCAATCTTAAATGAGGCATAAAGAGGATAGCAAATCAACTGAATTGTTTAATTAGAAACAACAATTCTCAATGAGAAGTCAAGGGGTTAACTTTTAAAAATAAATGGCTCAATTTATGATAAGTCCTAGAAGTTGTAGACTAAAAACAAATTATTATCCAAAAGGGGTATGCTTGGAAGGACCGTTTATCTTCATAGTCACCTCTTTGTGAGCTGTTGGGATCATAAGAGCTTGACTTTCTGCCTTGTTTTAGCTGCTGACCCAAGGTTTCGCTGTCAGTTGAAGGAACACTAATATAAAAAGCAGAATTTGTGTGTGGTGTTGGTACACATAGATCATCATTGAGGGTCATGAGAAATGTGCAGCTGCTCTTTCATTGTACCAGAAAGCAAATGTTTCTGCTGTGTTACATGTCTGTGTGTTTATACCTTCCTAACTTTCTTCTTTCAGAATAATTTCCCCAGAGTCAAATCCCAGCCAAGTGCAGGCTTTATCAAGGCAGGCAGAAATGCTAGCTCGAGGCTTTTTCTGAAGTTGTAAAAGGGTGACGGGTACTTTACTGGTTGGCTCAAGGATGAAATTATGGAGGTTTCCATATCAAAACAGCTGCACTTAAATTTTCCGTACCCAAACACCTCCCTGTTTATTCAAATCAGGGTATAACTGGAAAAGCAGTTTCATAAGTTTCTGGCTTTTTCAAAGAAAACAAAAAACACGCAAATTATAGTGTTCATTGTTCATGTGTCTTTTTTTCATAGTAGTATTGGGCATTCTCTCATGCTCTGCTTGGTTGTCTTTTTAATTTTATTTCTGGCTGGGCTAGGTCTTTGTTGCTGCTTGGGCTTTCCTCTAGTTGCGGTGAGCGGGCTTCTCTTTGTGGTGGCTTCCTCTGTTGCAGAGCACAGGCTCTAAGGCGTGGGAGCTTCAATAGTTGTAGCACGCGGGCTCAGTAGTTGCTACTCCTGGGCTCTAGAGCACAAGCTTAGCAGTTGTGTACACCAGCGTAGTTGCTCTGTGGCACGTGGGATCTTCCAGGATCAGGGATGGAACCTATGTCTCCTGCATTGGCAGGTGGATTCTTTACCACTGAGCCACCAGGGAAGCCCCTGCTTGGTTGTTTACGATTGGTATATGCATCTGTTTTGTTTCAGTTCTAACATGTCCTTTTATTCCAGTAAGAACATCATTCATTGTGCCAGAGATAACGTGGGGAACCCTCATTATCTATGCAATCGAATGAAAATACAGCAAAACAAAATGGATTTTCATGGATAAAATCTACAGAGTTGAACACAGTACATTTTATCACTAAGATAAATATTACCATATTTTCCTGACTGTTGCTCTGCAGTTTTTATGAAAAACAAAATCAATATAAAGAAAAAAAATTCTGTCTCTTTCCAAAATAGTGAATATGTATGTCAGATTCCCTAAGAACTGTTAATGACTTTTATTAGTAACTTTTTTTATCCCAGATGTAATTACATTAAGTAATTCAGTTTCCAGAGGAGTTTGAATAATTAAAAAGCACCTGCTGATTTTCTCCAGTAGAGTAAAAATGTATTTTAATAATATACAAACAGCAGAAACTGAAGAAGAGAAGACTTAAGTAAAGGATCACTTTAACCAATTTATTAATTTACAAATTTCAAGCTTATCATTGCATTTATACCAAGACATCAATCCATTAGAGGGATGATTTAGTGAGAAATCAGCTATATTGTTGTTTGTGTGTGGGTATCTTAATGATGAATGTTTCCCTTCCCGCTTTGATCTGGCTTGTTCAATTTCCATACAGAAGACAGGAACTCTGGCTGACTCTCTGAACTACCTATGGAATTGGGGTGCAGGCTAGCATGCTTAAATGATATCCACATATAATCTTGCGATGTTTTAGCTTTCATCTCTCCAGCCTCCTCGTAGCTCCAAATTATTTCAAAATCACTAAGGTGCAGGAAAATGTGCTGAGTGAGTTTTTCTTTTTTCTTTCCATCTCCTGCTTTGGCTGGTTACATAAGTCAGGGAAAATGGAATGGTCCGTGTGCAGGCATGGGGAAAGAGACATTGGTTTAACTTCTTATCAATAAGTAAGCTTGTCTGAATTTGCCATGTTCTTTTCCTGGCAAAGCATTTCTTCAGCCTCAAGAAGTTCTAACCTACATACTGATGAGACTGGTCCTGACCTTTTTCTGTGCCTAAAAGCTGGCCAGAACCTGACTGAGACAAACCCTGACCAGTGCAGAAGTTCTTCACATGAAGAGCATTCTATGTGGGGTTAGAGATGGCTGGCTGACTAAGAAGAAACTCTTTGCTTAAAAATTCCAGTGTATCTCCTACTGTTTTCTTTTTTAATGTTTAGACTATCCTGTAAGTAGGCATTATTTTTATTTATTTTGAAAAACAAGTGGCAGTTCCAAACCAAGAATCCTTCAATTCATTTCTTTGTAAATGATGTACACATTTATTTATAGTCTCAATTTTCATCATTTAAAATCATTCTAATTTCTCTGGTTTGAAGGAAAAATAAAGACTGGACATCCAAGATTTAAACCTTCAGTTATCTAAAACACCAGGAGGTGCTATAAGATAACGTTAAGGAACATGATTTCCCACCTCCTAGAATTACAGGTTTGAAATTCTAGTTATACAAAGTTTTAACAAAACTGTTTTCTCTGAGAAAGTCTAAAATGTCCAGATTCTAAGGTAATAGACCATTCCCTGGATCTAAAGGACTCTTTCAAAGGAGGATAGTAGCCTTGTCAAGGCTTCAGGGACATTAATAAAGATTTGCAGAGATATTTTCTACATTCCTAATGCCAGGAACTATTTGTGGAAGGATAGTAATTAAAAACTATTGATACAGGTTTTGTGTGTGTAACACAGTTTAAAATGCAATCAGAAAACCAGGTGAGAGTACCAAATGAAATTCTGGAGCTGCTGTGTGACTCTTGCCTGGGCAGGTATTTACTCTTCCAATCCCATGTCAGCTAAATCTATGAAGACAACCATTTCAGTTACATAGTTAAAGAGAAATTTATTTGTATTTTTCTAGGGAATCAATAGCATCATCTCTTTGGGAAATTTCTAATAAGCAATTTGTGTTGGAGAAGACTCTTGAGAGTCCCTTGTACTGCAAGGAGATCCAACCAGTCCATTCTAAAGGAGATCAATCCTGGGTGTTCACTGGAAGGACTGATGCTAAAGCTGAAACTGCAATACTTTGGCCACCTCGTGCACAAGTTGACTCACTGGAAAAGAGTCTGATGCTGGGAGGGATTGGTGGCGGGAGGAGAAGGGGACGACAGAGAATGAGATGGCTGGATGGCATCACCAACTCTGTGAACATGAATTTGAGTGAACTCCAGGAGTTGGTGATGGACAGGGAGGCCTGGCGTGCTGTGACTCATGGGGTCGCACAGAGTCGGACACGACTGAGTGACTGAACTGAACTGAACTGAACTGAAGAATGATCAGCTTCAGTGGGACATAATGTACTTGAAGTGAAACTAACCAATTTAAAATGTACAATTTGATGAATTTTGACAAATGTATACATGGTCATGTAATCACTGCCAAAATGATGATGTAGAACATTTTTTGCCTTTTTCTCTCACTTATGCTTTTTAAAAGTTGAGGTATAGTTTATTTATAATCTTATATAAGTTTCAGGTGTACAACATAGTGAAGATTATACTCCATTTATGATTATTATAAAGTATTGGCCATATTCCCTGTAGAATATTTCTATCCACTGCCCTCCCCCCACCCCAATTTCCTTCATGCTCCTTTTCAGTTAATATTATCACATCACTACCTGGACCCTGGTAATCACTGATCTGTTTTCTGTGACTATACTTTCGCCTTTTCTAGAATTTTGCATTAGCTTTTTGTGGCTAATATTTCTTACGTCTCATAATTTTTTTTTTGAGATTTATCCATGCTGTGTGTATTAGTATTTTTTTCCTTTTTATTATAGAGTGGTATTTTATTACGTGGTTATGTCAGTGTGATTTATGTTCATGATTTGATGGACATTTGGGTTCTTTTCAGTTTTGAGAGGTTATCAGTAAAGCTGTAGTAAAGATTCTTGTGCAGATCTTTGTACGGACATATGCTTTTCCTTCTGTCTTGGGTAAATACTGGGAATGGAATGGCTAATATGTATGTGTGTACACACACATATATATGATATAGCTTTTTAAGAAAATTATTTATTTTTTAAATTGAAGGATAATTGCTAAACTGAATTGCATTGGTTTCTGCCAAACATCAATATGAATAAGCCTAATATATATACATGTATATATGTATATGTATGTATATATATATATATACACACACACACATATATATATGCTTAAAACAAATTGCAACAGATTTTTCAAACTGCTTGTACCATCTTACATTCCCACCAGTAGTGCATGAAAGTTCCAAATCTTCCATTCTTCACCAGCACTTGGTATTGTTGGTCTTTTAAATTTTAGTTATTTGTAGTGGCTTTAATTTGCATTTCCTTAAGGAGTAATGATACTGAGTAAATTCATGATTTTACTACACATTCAAACATCTTCTTTTGAAAAGTTTTCATTCAAATGTTTAGTCAATTTTTACTTGGATTGTGTTTTCTTATTGTTGAGTTTCAGTTCAGTTTAGTCACTCAGTCGTGTCCGACTCTCTGCGACCCCATGAATCACAGCACACCAGGCTTTCCTATCCATCACCAGCTCCCTGAATTCACTCAAACTCATGTCCACAGAGTCGGTGATGCCATCTAGCCATCTCATTCTCGGTCGTCCCCTTCCCCTCCTGCCCCCAACCTTTCCCAGCATCAGAGTCTTTTCCAGTGAGTCAACTCATCGCATGAGGTGGCCAAAGTATTGCAGTTTCAGCTTTAGCATGTCCTTCCAATGAACACCCAGGATCAATCTCCCTTAGAATGGACTGGTTGGATCTCCTTGCGGTACAAGGGACTCTCAAGAGTCTTCTCCAGCACCACAGTTCAAAAGCATCAGTTCTTCGGCGATCAGCTTTCTTCACAGTCCAACTCTCACATCCATACATGACCACAGGAAAAACCATAGCCTTGACTAGACGGACCTTGGTTGGCAAAGTAATGTCTCTGCTTTTTAATATATTATCAAGGTTGGTCATAACTTTCCTTCCAAGGAGTAAGTGTCTTTTAATTTCATGGCTGCAATCAGCATCTGCAGTGATCTTAGAGCCCAAAAAAATAAAGTCTGACACTGTTTCCACTGTTTTTCCATCCATTTCCCATGAAGTGATGGGACCAGATGCCATGATCTTTGTTTTCTGAATGTTGAGCTTCAAGCCAACCTTTTCACTCTCCTCTTTCACTTTCATCAAGAGGCTTTTGAGTTCCTCTTCACTTTCTGCCATAAGGGTAGTGTCATCTGCATATCTGAGATTATTGATATTTCTCCCAGCAATCTTGATTGCAGCTTGTGCTTCTTCCAGCTCAGCGTTCCTCATGATGTACTCTGCATATAAGTTTAGGGAGTCCTTTATATATAAAGATACAGATCCTTTATGAGATTTATGCTTTGCAAATATTTTCTCTCAGTCTGTGGCTTATCATCTTGTTTATTTATTTTCTTTATGAGCAGAAGTTTCTAGTTTTGGCAAAGTATTCTTTATCAACTTTTTTTCCTTTATGAGTCCTACTTTCTCTGAACTCAGGAGTTTCCTCCCTTGTACTAATCTGTACTTAAGGAGTATCCTTTTCGTACCTTTGGCGTTTTCTTCTCCAGTACTCTTCTACAACTCGAGCCACTTTAATATCCCCAGATTCTCAGTTCCATCTCTACATAGGTTGTCCACCAGGCTCTGCTTGGGTTCCTCTTTCTGTTCTGTGGCCTGGAAATTCCCTTCCCTCAAGGCAATATATCTGGGACAATCAAATGTATTACCTGATTTACTTTTTATCTCTCTAAAATCACTGTCTTTTATTGCTTGATGTCCAGTATCTTGAAAACCATTGTTCCATATATTTTTGTCATTTGTTATTGTTATTTCAAGTCGGAGGTCGAAGGGTGAATTTGGTCCCCTCTTACTAGAAGTAGAAGCAGTTCCCTTACTCTTCTATTTTTGGATATTTTTAATCAAGGTATAGTTGGCATGTAACATAGTTTCAAGTGTACAACACGATGATTTGTTACTTGCATATATTGCAATCTTTTAAATCTTTGGACATCACTTCTTGGTCTTTGGCTTTAGTTATGTTTATTTTCTCTCTCACCAAAGGTCAGGTACTCTATTTAGATAACTTTTTGTTAAACATGAGTGAATGAATGAATACATAAAGTTATGATCTAAAGGAGATGAATGCAATGAACATGGAAATCTTGAAGCTTCCTATAATCAACTATCTAGTTGTCTTTATTTATAATTTTTCTGTATTCATTATCAGTAGATCTTTTCTAAAGATCTGGAAGCTTTTTACTGAGCATTCTTCACTGTTTCTACTGATATGGGAAGGATTCTTTCTCCTCAGCAGAAGAGAAGGTAGACCATTTTAACCTTTTTTGGAATGTCAAGGGAATTTTGTTTACACTGTAAAGTCAATGAAAATATTGAAGCTTTTCACTTCTGGAAAATATTAAATACGTAAAATTGAAAATTTTGAATTTATTCCTGGGTAGTTTGGTTTTTCCAGTAGTCATGTATGGATGTGAGAGTTGGACTATAAAGAAAGCTGAGCGCTGAAGAATTAATGCTTTTGAACTGTGGCATTTGGAGAAGACTCTTGAGAGACCCTTGGACTGCAAGGAGATCAAACCAGACGATCCTAACGGAAATCAGTCCTGAATATTCATTGGAAGGACGGATGCTGAAGCTGAAACTCCAATACTTTGGCCACCTGTTGTGAAGAACTGACTCATTTGAAAAGATCCTGATGCTGGGAAAGATTGAAGGCAGGAGGAGAAGGGGATGACAGAGGTTGAGATGGTTGGATGACATCACCAACTCAATGGACATGAGTCTGAGTAAGCTCTGGGAGTTGTTGATGGACAGGGAAGCCTGACGTGCTACAGTCCATGGGATTGCAAAGAGTCGGACACAACTGAGCGATTGAACTGAACTGAACTGAGTTTGGTAACAAATATGAGAATTATATAATTTAAATCTAAACTCCTGATATTTCTTTCTTTCTTTGGCAGATCCAAAAGAGCTGTACCTATACAAATCCTTTTTGAGATTTGTTAACTATACAAATCCTTTTTGAGAATTACTAAATCGATAATGTTCACAAGTTACCCAATTTCTCATTACTCTTAGTTGTCAGTATAATAAATCCCATTTGATTTATCATGTTATAATATCTGCAACTCTAATAGTTCAATTCTGACAAATTTTTATTTTATTTAAAAATATTGGCATAAAGTAAAATTTCAAACAGTATACAATTCTCCCTTTCAGTTTATATATCTGTCTGTGTCTAACTTTTGGAAAATTTATAGATGCGTGTTATAGTCACTGTTTGGAACTTTTTTCAATAGCAAAAAATATATATTTTTCTTGAAGATCTGTCTTTGTTAACTTTTACATTTTGAACTCTTTTAAATAGAACAAAATATTACTTTATTTGCATGTATTATAATTAATAGGACTTCCCTGGTGGCTCAGATGGTAAAGAATCTGCCTGCAATGCAAGAGAGCAGGGTTCAATCTCTGGGTGGGGAAGATCCCTTGGAAAAGGCAATGGCAACCCACCCCCAGTATTCTTGTGTGGAGAATCCCATGGACACAGAAGCCTGGAGGGCTACAGTCCATGGGGTCAAAAAGAGTCTTATAACCAGTGGTCTGTCGAAATTTTAACTAGAATTTGTTGTTCAACTAAAAGTGTTAGTAAGAGCTACACTTATTTTATAGTTGATATTTAACATCTGTGAACTCTTTTGAGTTTGTGTTGTATTTACTGAATTTTCTGGAATTTTTGGACCATTTCAGTTGGCACATTTAGATCAAAATTTTTGGCCAAGACAAAGTGTGGAGGTTTTAAAATGACCACAAAAGCAGCCTCTACAGCAGCTTCTCTTGGCAGAGCACAGCCCAGACCCAAGCCAACAGAGGCCGGGAAGTGTCAGCATCCTTTCTGTAGATGTTTCAGGGGAATGCTGTAACTCACATTTGGAATGTGCAATTCAGTAGTCTGGCATAAATGAATACCACGGATAGTGATCATATATTACACACATTTTTGGATTCATATTCGCCCACGTTTGTGAATTTCAGGTTTTTTGAAAATTGGTATCTAGCCTGTGAAATGAGGCATAATGTTTTCAAAGCAGGGTTTAGGGTTACTAAGAAATTTATGATACTGTTTTGCAATGAGCTTGATCAAAGAAACTCTTTGAAAAAAAATAGAGAGGAAAGGAAGAAAGAGAGAGGAAAGGGGAAAAAAATAGAGATGAAAGGAAAAATAATACAAATGTGCCACACATTTAATACTTTTTCTCCTAAGAGCTAAAGGTGCTTCCTTAGATATTATCAGGTTATATGTCATTACAACCATGGAAGAAAGATTAAGGAAGGAATCTCAGATGTCTTTGGGCTCCCCATTCTACTCCAGGAGGAAAGAAGGGATGACTAATATTTGCTGCTCACATTTCTTAGGAAAGTCACTTATCATACATTGTTTCCCTTAATCTTCAGAACAACAGTGTGAAGGAGGTGTGAATTGGACCTGAGATTCAGTGATGCTGAAGTTTGAACAAGGCCAAATAAACTATCAATAAAGTCATGGTTTGAACCTAAATCTAGCTTGTGCCAAATCCTATGCTTATTTCTACAGAAGGAAAGCTTTTCCCGCATAGGATACTTTGTGTGTGTGTTTATTGTCATTTGCATTGCTTCCACGTAATCTTTGTTTTTCTGTTGAGGTTATTGATGGAAATGAGGAAAATATAACAAGTTTAAGAAAATTTTTATTTTACTCTTAAATTCAAATAATAAAATCCCATTTAAGAAATGTAATTTAAAATGTCCAGTTTTTAAATGTAAGTTTACAGTTGTTTATTTCTTTGAATCTCCTTAAAATTAAGTCTTGCTATTAAAAATTCTTAAAACTAGACAATTACCTTTACTTATTATGTGGAAGGATTCTCTCCTCTTCCCAAAAGCAAACACATCTTAGCCATTATTTTTCGTTAATAAAATCTCCTCTAGGACAGCCGCTTATGAGTCTCACTTGAAGCAACCTATCTCAGTGCCTGCAACATAAATGCATAATACTTATACTGTTTTTCTGGCTTATTTAAGTAAATAACAGCAGTTGTTCCCTGGTCCACTCATTCATTAAAAACTGACTTGTCAGTAGAAAACTCTTCAAATATTTAGAGCACTTCTCATCTTCTTAATGTAAGTCAGATATTAATACGTCCTCATTGTTGTTTCGTCATTAAGTCGTGTCTGACTCTTTGAGACCACATGGACTGTAGCCTACCAGGTTCCTCTGTCCATGGGATTTCCCAGGCAAGAATACTGGAGTGGGTTGTCATTTCTTTCTCCAGGGAATCTTCCCACCCAGGGATCGAACCTAAATCTCTTACGTTTCCTGTGTTGGCAGGCAGATTCTTTACAGCTGAGCTACCTGGGAAGCACAATATGTCCTTGCAAAGCTCCACGAAGAGACAGCTGCGTCATGGACAAGAGCATGGACTTTGGAATGAATGCCTGGGTTGGAGTCCAAGCTCTGCGCCTTACCAGTGGTGTGAAACTGAGCAGGTTCCTAAATCTCTCTGTAAGTGGTAACCTCATCTGGAAAATGGCAGTTAACTAGCTTGTCCCTTTTCTGGTTGTTGTGAGGATTAAATGAGCTGATACAAGTAGAGCAATTAGAATGCTGCATGGGACACCCTTATTATTTAAGGTTGGCAATAAGTTTTAAAACCAAACTCCAGCAAAATTTATCCCATGGTGTTTAATATTTTTACCATTAGAAAGGACACTAAGAAGCAATTTAGTTGAATAGTTAACAGAAAAAAAATCATGCTAAAGTCATTTCTGTTTAATGCTGTAGTATGTAGATTTAAATCATATTTGATGCTGTGGCATCATCCCAATTGTTGTAGGAAATTGTTTAATTAAAACATTTTTTCCTCAGGCTGTATAAAAAGACATGAATAATAAAATACTGAAAGTATAAGTATATAGGTATCATTACCATAGCATCTATTTTATTATTTATAATTTTACTAAGAGAAGGAAATGGCAACCCACTCCAGTGTTCTTGCCTGGAGAATCCCAGGGACAGGGGAGCCTGGTGGGCTTCCGTCTATGGGGTCACACAGAGTTGGACACGACTGAAGTGACTTAGCAGCAGCAGCAGCAGCAAGCATTTTTTTAAAAACCAAATTTCTAAGATAATTGTATATAATACATTTATCTTCATTGCCAATTTCTGTCTCATAGATTTCTCTTTTTTGTCCTTTTCTTGTAGATGGAAACATGCAATATATGGTCTTTCCCACATGGCTCTTTTGACTTAGCATGATATTTTTGAGGCTCATCCATGTTGTAGCAATAACAGCACTTCATCCCTCTTTATAGCTGAATAACATGCTCTCTTGTATGAATACATTCCAATTTGTTTGGCCATTCACTAGTTGATAGACATAGGGTTGTTTCTACTTTGTATTTAATAAAAATAATGCTGCCATGAGTATTTGTTTGCAAGTCTTTGCGGGAACATATATTTTCAATTCTCTTGGGTAAATTCCTAGGGGTACAGTTGCAGGGCCATAACTTTTGTCACATGATCTACAGAACAAGATTTTGGAAAAAAAAAAATTTAGGGTAGCAGCATCAGCATCAGCAATGCTCTTCATGGGCTTGGGACAATAAAGGACAGAAATGGTATGGACCTAACAGAAGCAGAATATATTAAGCAGAGGTGGCAAGAATATACAAAAGAACTGTACAAAAAAGATCTTCATGACCCAGATAATCATGGTGGTGTGATCACTCACCTAGAGCCAGATATCCCGGAATGCAAAGTCAAGTGGGCCTTAAGAAGCATCACTATGAACAAAGCTAGTGGAGGTGATGGAATTCCAGTTGAGCTATTTAAAATTCTGAAAGATGATGCTGTGAAAGTGCTGCACTCAATGTGCTAGCAAATTTGGAAAACTCAGCAGTGGTCACAGGACTGGAAAAGGTCAGTTTTCATTCCAATCCCAAAGACAATGCCAAAGAATGCTCAAAGTACTGCATAATTGCACTTATCTCACACACTAGCAAAGTGATGCTCAAAATTCTCCAAGCCAGGCTTCAACAGTATGTGAACCGTGAACCTCCAGGTGTTCAATCTGGATCATCGAAAAAGCAAGAAAGTTCCAGAAAAACATCTACTTCTGCTTTATTGACTATGCCAAAGCCTTGACTGTGTGGATCACAACAAACTGAGGAAACCTCTTAAAGAGATGGGAATACCAGACCACCTGACCTGCCTCTTGAGAAACCTGTATGCAGGTCAGGAAGCAACAGTTAGAACTAGACATGGAACAACAGACTGGTTCCAAATAGGGAAAGGAGTACACCAAGGCTGTATATTGTCACCCTGTTCATTTAACTTACATGTAGAGTTTTGCTAAGAGAATGTACTGGTCATAGTAAACACCCTCTTCCAACAACACAAGAGAAGACTCTACACATGGACATCACCAGATGGCCAACACTGAAATCAGATTGATTATATTCTTTGCAGCCAAAGATGGAGAAGCTCTATACAGTCAGCAAAAACAAGACCTGGAGCTGACTGTGGCTCAGATCATGAACTCCTTATTGCCAAATTCAGACTTAAATTGAAGAAAGTGGGGGAAAACCACTGGTCCATTCAGGTATGACCTAAATCAAATCCCTTATGATTATAGAGTGGAAGTGAGAAATGGATTTAAGGGACTAGATCTGATAGATAGAGTCCCTGATGAACTATGGATGGAGGTTCGTGACATTGTACAGGAGACAGGGACCAAGACCATCCCCAAGAAAAAGAAATGTAAAAAAGCAAAATGGCTGTCTGAGGAGGCCTTACAAATAGCTGTGAAAAGAAGAGAAGCGAAAAGCAAAGGAGAAAAGGAAAGATATAAGCATCTGAATGCAGAGTTCCAAAGAATAGCAAGGAGAGATAAGAAAGTCTTCCTCAGTGATCAATGCAAAGAAATAGAGGAAAACAACAGAATAGGAAAAACAAGAGATCTCTTCAAGAAAATTAGAGATTCCAAGCGAACATTTCATGCACAGATAGGCTCAGCAAAGGACAAAAATGGTATGGACCTAACAGAAGCAGAGATACAAAGAAGAGGTGGCAAGAATACACAGAAGAACTGTACAAAAAAGATCTTCACGACCAAGATAGTCACGATGGTGTGATCACTCACCTAGAGCCAGACATCCTGGAATGTGAAGTCAAGTGGGCCTTAGAAAGCATCACTGTGAACAGAGCTAGTGGAGGTGATAGAATTCCAGTTGAGCTATTTCAAATCCTAAAATATGATGCTGTGAAAATGCTGCACTCAATATGTCAGCAAATTTGGAAAACTCAGCAGTGGCCACAGGACTGGAACAGGTCAGTTTTCATTGCAATCCCAAAGAAAGGCAATTCCAAAGAATGTTCAAACTACCACACAATCGCACTCATCTCACATGATAGTAAAATAATGCTCAAAATTCTCCAAGCCAGGCTTTAGCAATATGTGAACTGTGAACTTCCAGATGTTCAAGCTGGATTTAGAAAAGGCAGAGGAACCAGAATCAAATTGCCAACATCCGCTGGATCATCAAAAAAGCAAGAGAGTTTCAGGAAAACATCTATTTCTGCTTTATTGACTATACCAAAGCCTTTGACTGTGTGGATCACAATAAACTGTGGAAAATTCTGAAAGAGATGGGAATACCAGACCACCTGACCTGCCTCTTGAAAAACCTGTATGCAGGTCAGGAACCAATAGTTAGAACTCGGCATGGAACATCAGATTAGTTCCAAATAGGAAAAGGAGTACGTCAAGGCTGTATATTGTCACCCTGCTTATTTAACTTATATGCAGATTACATCATGAGAAACGCTGGGCTGGAGGAAGCACAAGCTGGAATCAAGATTGCCAGGAGGAATATCAATAACATCAGATGTGCAGATGACACCACCCTTATGGCAGAAAGTGAAGAAGAACTAAAGAGCCTCTTGATGAAAATGAAAGAGAAGAGTGAAAATGTTGGCTTAGAGCTCAACGTTCAGTAAACTAAGATCATGGCATCCGGTCTCATCACTTCATGGCAAATAGATGGGGAAACAGTGAAAACAGTGGCTGACTTTATTTTTGGGGGCTCCAAAATCACAGCAGATGGTGACTGCAGCCATGAGATTAAAAGACACTCCAAGGAAGGAAAGTTATGGCCAACCTAGACAGCATATTAAAAAGCAGAGACATTACTTTGTCAACAAAGGTCCATCTAGTCAAGATTATGGTTTTTCCAGTGGTCATGTATGGATATGAGAGTTGGACTGTAAAGATAGCTGAGCACAGAAGAATTGATGCTTTTGAACTGTGGTGCTGGAGAAGACTCTTGAGAGTCCCTTGGACTGCAAGGAGATCCAACCAGTCCATCCTAAAGGAGATCAGTCCTGGGTGTTTCATTGGAAGGACTGATGTTGAAGCTGAAGCTCCAATACTTTGGCCACCTGATGGGAAGAGCTGACTCATTTGAAACCACCCTGATGCTGGGAAAGATTGAAGGCAGGGGGAGAAGGGGACAACAGAGGATAAGATGGTTGGATGGCATCACCAACTCAATGGACATGAGTTTTGGGTAAACTCTGGGATTGGTGATGGACAGGGAGGCCTGCCGTGCTGCAGTCCATGGGGTCGGAAAGAGTTGGACATGACTGAGCAACTGAACTAACTGACTAATGCTCTTCATTAATAATATTTATTAAAGTCCTATTTATTCAGTTTGTGCATTTAAACAAAAACAGCAATGATGGATGACTTATTTTATTTTCTATAAAAAGTAAATTGCAAATATAAAAGAAAAGCATATCTTGAAATTTAGGGGATATGCGTGCATGCGTGTTAAGTCACTTCAGTCATGCCCAGCTCTGTGACCCTATGAACTGTAGCCCTCCAGGCTCCTGTGTCCATGAATTTTCAGGCAAGAATACTAGAGTTGGTTGCTATGCCCTCCTCCAGGGGATCTTCCCTACCCAGGTACTGATTCTAGGTCTCTTGTCTCCTGCATTAGCAGGTTGGTTCTTTACTGCTAGTGCCACCTGGGGAACCCCAAATTTAATGGACATATATTATCAACTCTCCTCCGTTGCTATATAAAGTACAGCTCTAGGTATTGAACACTTTAATATCTCCCAACATTGTTTACTTACAGGAATACTTGAACCCCTGTTAAATGAAATTAAGTCTTTAAAATTCAAATTTATGCATATAATTATCATACACTTTAAGGAAGTAAAAATTAGAAGTCATTTTATACACTTAATTATAAAACATTTCTCAAGGGCAGTAACATAAAACTAATCAGTGTGTATTGACATACAAATAAACGATTTGTAGAAGCCAATGGCACCCCACTCCAGTACTCTTGCCTGGAAAATCCCATGGATGGAGGAGCCTGGTGGGCTACATACAGTCCATGGGGTTGCTAAGAGTCGGACAGGACTGAGCAACTTCTCTTTCACTTTTCACTTTCATGCATTGGAGAAGGAAATGGCAACCCACTCCACTGTTCTTGCCTGGAGAATCCCAGGGACAGGGGAGCCTGGTGGGCTGCCGTCTATGGGGTCATACAGAGTTGAACACGACTGAAGCGACTTAGCAGCAGCAGCAAGTATTTTAGCATTTTCATTGGCCAGGTGAAGAGTTCATTTATCTGAATATGGAGAATCAGGATCATAATTGGGTTTTCAGAAAAAGAACCCTATTCTTGCAGGCTTTATCACATTACTAAATTTCTCTAGGAATTAAGTTCAAAATGTCCAAAATGGTTTTCAACTCATATGCTATGTATATGACTTTTCTTATCACTTTAATATTTATTTCCTTTTTGTGGAATTCGAGGACAAAATCTTTTAGTGAAGATTAGAAGTACAATTTTCAGAATAAATATGAAAAAAATGTAGATATGTATTTCGCTTGCCATCCTCCTAGATGGAAACTGATTAAAAATGGCGCATGAAGGACTGGCAAAAATCAATGAATGATATTTGCCTCGTGGGTCCCAGGGAAGGTATTCAAGGTTGTTGTTGTACATTCCTGAGTGCTTTAGTTTGGTTTTATGGAGGGCAGCCATATTATCCATGGGCCCTACTTCTAGACACCATTATCAAACAGAGAATGACAAGCTGCTGAAGCTGGGGGTGCAACCCAGTGTGGTGTTTCTTATGTTCTAAACTTCAGGTATGAAAGGCTGGGCTATTCACAGACCAAATGTAAGTAGGTCACAATTCTTTATAATAGGAAGCTTTTTAACAAACCTCACTATTTTTTTTTTGATGTTGAGATGTTACATATACATTTTTCAGTGGTAGGAAGCTTTAAAAACATTACACGTACACATGATGAATTATGTGAATATCTAAACTAGGACACAAAATTGGCAGAATTTATAAGTCAACTTCTGCATGGGAAAACTAACCAGCAAAACTGGGTAGCTACTGCTTTTTGAGTAATTACCACATACTAAGCACTGTTCTAATTGCTTTGTATGTATTAACGCATTTAATCTTCATAACTTTATGAAGTAGGTATAATTATGATCATCTCATTTATTAGGTGAGGAAACTGAGCCACAGAAAGTTAGGTTAATGGCTTGTTTACCTATTGGCAACATCACACAGATAGTAAGTGATGAAGTCGAGCTTTGATCTACGGTACTCTGGCTCCTGAGGCCAAGTTCAGAACCAACATGCCATGGCATCCTCTGTAATAAAATTATGTAAGGAATTCTCTGGCAGTCCAATGATTAAGAATCTGTGCATCCACTGCAGGAGGATGGGTTCGATCCCTGGTCACAGAACTAAGATTCTGCAAGCTGTGCTGTGCAGTCCTCCTCACAAAATAGAAAAAAATTATGCAGTCACTTATATGAAGTGAGATATACCCAGCTGATGATTGCCTTGTTTTTTAAACTATGTACTGCAATAAAATCTTTAAGATTTGTTCAGTTTTACTGAGAATTCATAATCATTTGAAAAAAATTTAATGAAACTTAATACTGTCAATAACTATTTCAAGAAGAAACCATTTTGTAATTGTTTTGAAAACAGAAATCATGCTTCTGTATAAAATATCCTCTTAATCAAAAATGTTTTCTATGGTCATGAAGACTATTCTTACTTTCAGTCATTCTGTCTCAGTGGCCGTTATTGGTAAATGTGCCTGGTTGAGAGTCAAGGAAAGTTTTGAGATGCTCTCCCTCTTCACATGGCATTTGAACAAGCCTATCTCATCAATGCCAAGACTGAATCAACTAACGAGTCATAAGACATAAAGTATAGTCCGAGCTTCCCTGGTGGCTCAGGCAGTATAGAATCTGCCTGCAATGCAGGAGACTGGGGTTTGATCTCTGGGTGGGGAAGATCCCCTGGAGAAGAGAATGGTTACCCACTCTAGTATTCTTTTCTGGAGAATTCTATAGACAGAGGAGCCTGATGGGCTATGGTATAGTCAGGGCAATATCTTACTATATTTAGACAGTTGGCCTTTTCAAACCTTGTTTTAAATTAAATATTTTGATATTGATGTTAAGGTATTTTAATGCCAACATTTATTTTGATAGAAGCAGCATTTAGTGAATATCTGAGAGACATATAAACAAGATGAAGTGGAAAACTTGCAGTTGACACCATGGATATTCAGAACTGTGTCTTGGCTAGATGGAAGGTATAGCACTTTGGAGGGAATTATGTAGCAAAGTTTGCTTTAATATGTCCAAGTTACTTCACAAGATTGCTGGGGGGAAATTTATAAATTATTTCAGTAAACAAATTATTTTTGAACACCCTCAAGCTGGAGAAAAAAGCAACTGTTTACCTGCAAATAATTGATATGCTAATTTTGGATAATTCTTCTCTAGGCATTAAACCAAATCTCCTATGCACTACTATTATGGTAGTTCTTTGATTAGTTTGAATTGTTTCAGTCACTTGCAACTTTTTCAAAGATTATATTTTGCTGAAAATATCTCATAATTTAACATTTACACTCTTTCTGGCTATTCTTTCCTTGGTTACTCCAAGGAGTTACTCCTCTCATTAACCTATATTAACAATTTAAAGGGTGCATATTTTCTATTCCTGTCTGTAATTCGGTGAAAATAAAGCAGTTGTTTAATGGTTAGTAATATAAGTGTAAAGGTATTAATATATCCCCATTGAAATATTAACATAATTTAATGTACATTCAATAAAATTAAAGTAGCCAATAAGGAATAGGATTCTTACGTTTTGAACTTATGGTTACAAAGGGCTTTGTTACATGTTTTGTAAACATAAACTCCACAATGATTTAAACAGTTTTAAAATTCTGTAGACAATATAAGCTACTCAATTTTAAGTTTTTATTCTTGAAATCCTACTTTTTTGGTTAGGTGAAGAATAAGAACTGAATATTTGTGTCCATTCCTAAATTCCTATGTTGAAGCCCTAATACCAGCATAATGATATTTGGAAGTGGATCCTTTAGGCAGTATTGGGTTGGCCAAGAAGTTTGTATGGGTTTTTCCGTGTTACAGAAAAATCTGAACAAACTCTGGCCGAACCAGTAATTATGTCATGACGGTAAAGCCCTCATGGTGGGATTAATACTTTTTTAGAAGAGACAGCAAAGAGTTTGTTTTTTATATTTTTTCTCTCTTTCTCTACCATGTAAGGGTCCATGGAGAAAATGGATGTCTGCAAACCAGGAAGAAGGCTCTCCCTAGAACCCAGCCATGTTGGCACTCTGATCTTTGACTTCTGGCCTCCAGAACTGTAAGCAATAAATTTCGTCTTAAGCCACCCAGTTTGTGGTATTTGTTGTAGCAGCCTGAGCAGACCAAGATAATCCATAAAGAAGGAAATAAAATAATCTAATTTGTCCTGAATTCTAGATAACATTAGCTATTGACCTATATTAACATGTAGTGAAGATATATAAGCAGAATGTACAATGTACAAGATATGCTTATACCAAGGAAAATAGGTAATAATGTTTATCCTAAATTACATAGATGGGCTTCCCTGGTGGTTCAGACAGTAAAGGATCCACCTACAATGCAGGAGTCCCAGGTTCAGTCCCTGGGTTGGGAAGATGCCCTGGAGAAGGGAATGGATACCCTTTCCAATATTCTTGTCTGGGGAATCCCATGGAAGGGGAAAATGGTGGGCTACAGTCCATGAGATGGTAAGAGCCAGACATGATTGGGCAACTAACATTTAAATTACACAGATGCATTTAGACCCTTCTGGTTTTATAATTTGGCCTGTTTTGTTACCACACCTGTGAACTTCTTGTGTATTTCAAGTTTTATATTAAAAAGCAGAGACATTACTTTGCCAACACAGGTCCGTCTAGTCAAGGCTATGGTTTTTCCCGTGGTCATGTATGGATGTGAGAGTTGGACTGTGAAGAAAGCTGATCGCCGAAGAATTGATGCTTTTGAACTGTGGTGCTGGAGAAGACTCTTGAGAGTCCCTTGGACTGCAAGGAGATCCAACCAGTCCATTCTAAAGGAGATCAATCCTGGGTGTTCATTGGAAAGACTGATGCTAAAGCTGAAACTCCAATACTTTGGCCACCTCATGCGACGAGTTGACTCACTGGAAAAGACTCTGATGCTGGGAGGGATTGGGGGCAGGAGGAGAAGGGGACGACAGAGAATGAGATGGCTGGATGGCATCACCGACTCTATGGACATGAGTCTGAGTGAACTCCGGGAGTTGGTGATGGACAGGGAGGCCTGGCGTGCTGTGATTCATGGGGTCGCAAGGAGTCAGACAGGACTGAGTGACTGAACTGAACTGAACTGAACAGCATGTAAATATGGACAACTGCTAATGGGATAGAGCTGAAATTGTAGAGAAATACTCAATTACGGTAAAAGAGAAATACTCAATTATGGTAAAAGAATAAATAACATCACAAGTAATACTTTGGTTCTCTTTAAATTTTAGTGGAATTAGATGCCACGTAAGCTAAGATGTATAAGAGAGAGAGGATGGATTATAAAGTAGATCTTAGGTTTTCCTCATCATTTCTTAGAAATCAAAATCAATTTAAGACATCAGTTTTCAATAGTATTCTCATGTAAAAGTAGAACACAGTGATATGTAATATTTGGTGCAATAGAGATCCATGACTTCTAGCCTCCTGAGACATCTGTCTTCATGAAAGAGATGAAGAACATCAGCTCATGAGTTATGTAACCTTGAGACAATTTCCCATTTCTACTTACAAGTACGAATAAATGTCATAATACAGATCAACTATCATTTGTTATATACAAATATGTGGTTCTTTTTTTGACATTTTTCTGGATCTAAATAACTACAGGTGACATTTCTGAGAAATGAAGTGTCCTGAATTCAGTAGAGAAACTAGAAGAGTCTATGTCTCCATTAACTCCTGAGAAGTTTCATCATTTGAATTTTCTCCGGACAGCCTGATGATCTTTATTTTCCCTGAACTCACATGGACTGTGACAGTCATTTGGCAATTAATTGTGCATGGAGTTAATATGTAGTCCGTGTATGTTTCAGGACACATGTGGGGCTAAACAGGGAGTACTGTTGTTCTGGTTCCCTGGGAAACATAACTCGGAAATGATGAGATTTACATGAAGGAAATTTATTTGGGAATGCTCTGGGGGAGAGTGGAAGTAAGGAAAGGAGAAAAAGGCAAAGGGAAAACTTGAACATCAATGCAGAGGCAGCTAGTCCTTCAGAGAAGGGCCGAAGTTGGGGAAGCAGCCCTCTGCCTGAGGGAGCTTTCCACGGTGTTCGGGGAGTCAGCCCACCAGCAGTCAGTGCTTCTGACAACTGGTGAGACCAGAGCCTCGGTCCTGAAGCAGGCTGCCTGGGAGCTACACTCCAGCATTCACGGCAGAAACTGACCGAGTGCATAGCCGGGTGGCATAGCCCTGAGAGTTAGGTGGGCTGGTTTGAAACTGGTTTCGGCCACACTAGACACCAGATGTCACCTTGAGCAAACTACTTCACTTCTCTGCTCCTACTCATTGGGGATAAGACCTCTGCAGGTTAGTGTGGAAATGGATGGATGAGTTAACACACGTAAAGCATTCAGTGGTTCCTGGAATATCGTGAGCCCTTTGCAATTGTCAGCTATTATTATGAGACGTTGCTATAAAACAATGAAACTATTTTTAAAACTAACTTACCCGTATGAATATTTGTTCCTGTATAGGTCAGAGGGGGCTATTAATAAATAAACTCTAACATCTCTGGTTGCTTAAAATAACAGGGATTTATTTCTTGCCCATGCTACATCATAGGTTGGCTCTAGGACCCAAGCTGACAGAGGAGCCACTAGCTGGATCATTGCCAGTGTGGCAGAAAAAAAAAGATAGTATTTTAAATGCTGACTCTTCAGACTTCCACCTGGAAATGATCCATGTCTATTCCACTCATATTTCACTGGTAAAAATTAAGCATGTGAGTACACATAACTCTAAGAGGTGGGAAGGGAGGTATAACCCCACCCTTTGTCTGGAAGGAAAACCCGAATGACTTCATAACAGCACTAATGACTATCAACAGCTTAAGTTTTAAAATTACATGGCACTAGATACACTTATTCCACTCCAATACTCTTGCCTGGAGAATCCCATGGGCAGAGGAACCTGGTAGGCTGCAGTCCATGGGGTCGTGAAGAGTCGGACATGACTGAGCAACTTCACTTTCACTTTTCACTTTCATGCATTGGAGAAGGAAATGGCAACCCACTCCAGTGTTCTTGCCTGGAGAATCCCAGGGACGGGGGAGCCTGGTGGGCAGCCATCTATGGGGTCACAGAGTTGGATGTGACTGAAGCGACTTAGCAGCAGTAGCAGCAGATACACTTATTAATGATAGACGACTTTCCTTGAACACTTACTGTGTGCCAGGTACTATGATAAACAGCAATACTATGAAATGCTACTGCTGCTGCTAAGTCACTTCAGTCGTGTCCGACTCTGTGTGACCCCATAGACGGCAGCCCATCAGGCTCCCCCGTCCCTGGGATTCTCCAGGCAAGAACACTGGAGTGGGTTGCCATTTCCTTCTCCAATGTGTGAAAGTGAAAAGTGAAAGTGAAGTAGCTCAGTCATGTCTGACTCGTAGCGACCCCGTGGACTGCAGCCTACCAGGCTCCTCCGTCCATGGGATTTTCTAAGCAAGAGTACTGGAGTGGCTTGCCATTGCCTTCTCCGAATACTATGAAATAGACCCCTGTTAATATCCCAGTATTGTACATTAGAAAAGTACTGAGACTTTTTTAGTGTCAGTCCTAAAAACTTAGAGAAACCCAATAAACAGCATGAATCGAGTTGGTGGCTAATGTGAACTCAAACTCAGGTCTGTCTGACTGCATAGCCCACGTTTGTAACTAACACTCTATATCCTCATAAGAACTTCAGTGACACCAGTATAGCTCACAATATCTTCAAAACACATGCCATATTTTTTTAAAAAGGAATTGCTCTTAGAAGCTATCATTTAGAGGGTCTTAATTCCCAAAGTGTATGAAGTCTCAAACATCGTGGAAGATTTTTGCATGCTCCCATGATGGTATTCCTTATTGGATCAGCTGGTAAAGAATCTGCCTGTAATGTGGGAGATCTGGGTTCGATCCCTGGGTTGAGAAGATCCCCTGGAGAAGGGAAAGGCTACCCACTCCAGTATTCTGGCCAGCAGAATTCCATGGACTATATAGTCCATGGGATCGAAAAGAGTCAGACACAACTGAGCTACTTTCACTTTCATGACAGTATTGAATGGGTAAACAAATAAGTCAAGTGCCCCTCTTCCTTTGGTTAACTTGATCACTATGATGCGGACTCCACCTTCTTTCCCACAAGGTGTGCAAGGGTCATCTTCCTTCCAGACCTGGAGATTATACACACAACTTCTGTTCACATTCCACTGACCAGAAACTCATCACGGGCTGCTCCTGACCACAAGGAAGGCTGGGGAGGGGAGTCATCCATGTGCCAAGTGAGCCTTGCTCAGGATACGTTGACTATGCTTTATATTTTCATGGGATTGAAGAGACTTAGTGTGAATCACTCAGTCATGTCCAACTCTTAGAGACCCTATGTACTGTCGCCTAACAGGCTCCTCTGTCCTTGGGATTCTCTAAATAAGATTACTGGAGTAGGTAGCCATTCCCTTCTCCAGGGGATCTTCCTGACCCAGGGATTGAACCTGGGTCTGCTGCATTGCAGGCATATTCTTTCCTGTCTGAGCCAGCAGGGATGAGACTTAAAATGGAACAAATATAGTAGAGGTGAGCAGGGCATGATCTCAAATCTGCCCCCTTGGTTGGTCTGCAGTCCTCTCTTTTCCGTCCTCTGAGCAATGTCTTATTGGGATTTATACCACTGTTTAACATTTAGTGTCCTGTGTTTAGCATACATTATAGTTTGCCTTTGCGCTAATAGCAAGGTTACAGTCGGCCTTCTTTATCTCTCCTTTAATTGCTGTGGGAGATGGTGTAATCTATTTATAGTATTAATGCAGGATGATACAGAGGACATTCTGGTAATAAACATACACAAGGCAGTGATGGGACCCGGAGGAGGGTTTCATATGCCACTGGGCCAGCAACTTGGGCTGCAGGGGCCCGCCACACCACCAGACAGCTCTGGTCTGGGAGGAGGGCAGCATATTCAGTCTGATTCTCTAGAGCAAGTGTCCGTAACCTCCAGGATCTAATGCCTGGTGATCTGAGATGGAGCTGGTGTAATAATAATAGAAATAAAGTGCGCAACAAATGTAATGTGCTTGAATCATCCTGAAACCATCCCCACCCCCAGCCCCACTGCTTGTCCGTGGAAAAGTTGTCTTCTACAAAATGGGTCCCTGGCACCAGAAATGCTGGAGATCATTGCTCCAGATGGTCCCTTAAGAACTATGGTAAGAATTTTTAAGGGTTCCATAGGGCAAGTAATAGGGGAATAAATTGTAGTGGAAGAGAATTTTGAAAGTTGTTGCAATGCACTGTGAGATTTAGCCCTTGCTAACTTTTAGGAGCTTTCTCCTTTAGTCTGGGCAGGTGTTGTTGTATTGTCCACGCCCATGATCAGTCATAAAGTGGCTTAAGATTGGATTCTGTATTATGCCATGATTCTAGGATGAGCATCATTGCTGGGCATATAAGGGGTCCGGTAATGCACATCACTTTAACATCGTTAAAACGCTTTCACGGGTATAATTTTATTTTGATGCTGTCTACTAGGGAGGGTGAGGGTCTGTGTTTCTCACATTCAACTTTGTATATCTAGCCCAGTCCAGGGTTTGTATGTTTTTTCCATGGAGCATGTATTAACAGCAGCTCTAAAAGTTTAACAAGGCAGGTATCTGCATCACTCTTTGTAGAAGAAAAAAATGGGCTCAGCGAGATTATATGACTTCCCTTAGGTCACATAGTGGGCAATAACCCACTGAATTTTGAAGCAAGTTCTTCTGATTTATGTTTGTTATTCTTTCCACCCATCTATGCTGCTTATCACATTAAAAAAAAAAAAGTACTCAGGAGTAGCAAACATTCATTCCTTGAGGATAAATTCCAGTCTTGGAAATAGTCAAAAGTAGTCTAGTATTAAATGTGGTAAAGAGTTGGTGGCCAAGTTAAACAATGTTATTTTGGATTTAAAAAAATGAGGTATATCTGTAAACTGACACCTTATTTGAGACTCATAAACTGGCACATAATACACATCTTTTAAATATTTGTTAGTTTTGAGAAAAATGCAAAAATATTTAAAAACTCGTATCTTGATGATGAAGCCATGAAACTCTTAGCTATAGTAAGATCAGAACCAGATCCCAGGAAATTGAAAACAGAAACTAACTCAGAGCAAAATGTGCAGAGTTCAAACAATGGCCGTTTTTAAAATCTGAACTTTTGTTTTCAGTGATTTTTAATAAAATCTAGTATGTATCACTCAGCTTGTGATTTGGCCTTAGAGAGGCGTTATTTATAAAGGTGGTGAGAGAATGAGCCGTGACTCCTGTCTACTATGTGTTAGGTGATTTACTTCATTTAATTCCCAAATCAGTCTATGAAACAAATATTTCCCTTTTAAAGAAGAGGGAAAGGCTGATGGTTTTCAGGTACTGATCAAATATCACACAGCCAGCAGGAGGCAGAGCTAGGATTCCAATGCGAATCTGTTTCAGAGTTAAGGTCTTTCTTTCAGACAATGCTGTTTCTTTTCCAAGGGTAAAAGAGGGTGGAGATATGCTGGATGGAATGATGGTCCCCACATAATGGAACCTGTGAATGTGAACCTTATTTAGAAAAAAATGATCTTTGCAGATGTAATTAAGAATTTGAAGATGAGATCATCCTAGATTATCTGGAGGGTCTTAAATCTGACGACAAGTGTCTTTATAAGAGATATATAAGGGGGACTTTCCTGGCGGTGCAGTGGTTAATACTCCATGCTTCCACTTCAGGAGGCATGGGTTCGATCCCTGGTCAGAGAACTAAGATTCCACCTGTCATGTGGTGTGGCCAAAAAAGGGAAAAATAAATAAAATAAAGATCTCATTAAAAGAAAAAAGAGGTACATAAGGGAGTTACTGAGAGAAGGACATGTGAAAACAGGGCAGAGTTTCAAGCGACACAGCCATGAGCAATACTGCCAGCCACCCACCAGAAGCAGGAGGAAGCAGATTGTCTCTAGAGCCTGTGGCGGGACACTTTGATTCTAGACTTCTAGCATCCAGAATGAGGAGAGAATGAATTTCTGTTGTTATCAGTCACAGATTTGTTGCAGTTTTTTCACAGCAGCCCTAGAAAACCACTACAGGAGGTGTGGGGAGGAATACACAGGAGGATGGACACACTGATTCATTCAGAATCAAAGAGGACTGCTCATTGGGAGACAGGTAGGTTTGTGGTCACATCCCACCTCTGCAGCTTATCTGTGTGTCCTGCAGAAGAAACTTAATCTCTCTAAGGTTTGGTTTCCTCAGCTGTAAAATAGATATTATAATGCATTTCTCATTGGATTTTAAGGGTTTAATGAGTGTATATAAAGTCCTTAGCATAATAGAAGAAGTCAATATACTTCCTACTGTGGATCAGAAGAATATTTCATCATGAAATGGAACATTATCCTTGACTTTGATTTTTGTAAATCAGACAGATAATGTAATAAAGTGTTACAAGGTCCACAACAGAGATAAATATGAGACATGGCAGTGGCACACAAAAAAGGGAGTGATTGACTCAGATTGGTTGAACCAGGGATGTTCTCAAAGGGGAAGACCCTTGAGTTGAGATTAAAAGATGACTAGGCATAAAGGTCTGTCTAGTCAAGGCTATGGTTTTTCCATGGGTCATGTATGGATGTGAGAGTTGGACTGTGAAGAAAGCTGATCACCGAAAAATTGATGCTTTTGAACTGTGGTGTTGGAGAAGACTCTTGAGAGTCCCTTGGACTGCAAGAAGATCCAACCAGTCCATTCTAAAGGAGATCAGTCCTGGGTGTTCATTGGAAGGACTGATGCTAAAGCTGAAACTCCAATACTTTGGCTATCTCATGGGAAGAGTTGACTCACTGGAAAAGACTCTGATGCTGGGAGGGCCTGGGGGCAGGAGGAGAAGAGGATGACAGAGAATGAGATGGCTGGATGGCTTCATTGACTCGTTGGATGTGAGTTTGAGTGAACTGCGGGAGTTGGTGATGGACAGGGAGGCCTGGCGTGCTGTGATTCATGGGGGTCACAAAGAGTCGGACACGACTGAGCGACTGAACTGAACTGAGGCATATAGTAGGCCAAAGATGGCGCACAATCCACAGACTACCCTGTCTGACCCCCTCCAACGAATAAACCTATAGGATTATATCTGTCTGAAGAGGTAGCAGGCATATGAGATCAAGGAGCCAGTGGGAGGAGTCTGAAACAATTAAAAACTGATCTCAACTAGTCCATCATAATATTTCAGAACACTAGGAAAAGAGAGAAGACCACACAAGCTTCCAGACAGAGGTGGGAACCTATCCTATAAAAAGGAACAGGAATTAGAATGGCTGCAAATTGCAGAAAAACAACGCTGATAAAGAACAGTGGAGCAATTTATCTTCTACATTCAAAGGGAAAATCACTTCCAACCTAGAAATCTATGCTCAGCCAAATTCCAGTGAAGTATAAGGACAGATTAATTACCAGTGATGTATAAGAACCATCTGAAAACATTGATTCCAGTGTATCCTTTCTTGGGAGGCTGCTGAAGGATGTACTCCTTTAAAACAAAGGAGCAAACCAAGAAAAAAAGAGCCATTGTATCTAAGAAACAGGAGAGTCAACTTAGGAAAGGAACGCACTCCCTTCATTTGATAGTAAATTAAAACTATCAGGCAGAAAGTATAACTCGCAGAAGTTGGAACAAGTCAGAATTTTAGGGAGAGATTTCTTTAAGAAGATGAAGATGATAGAATAGCTAATGTAAATAAAAGCAATGAGAGTATTTGGACGGGTTGGGGAAGGCTTTGAGGTTACTTAGTGATAAGCACATATTGGGCTGGCCAAAAAGTTCAGAAGATATTATGGAAAAGCAGGAATGAACATTTTGGCCACCCCAGTAGAAAGTTAAGCAAATGGGAAAAATAATCCAAATAATTATTAGCTTCAGGATAATCAAAATATTGAGCAGGGGAGAAATTTCCATCAGAGTGTATTAAATGGTTTAGTCCTGTATTACATACATAGCTATGATAATATAGCTATTGAATGTCTAATGAAAAATTTGTTTGTAGCACTTCTGGGGCTTGGGCAGTATGCTGCCATTTGGGAGCTAGAAGGAGAAAAAAAGAGTTAACTCTTTTTCTTCCATAGTTAGTAGACAATGCCTAGGACTGAAAAAAAAATCTAGAAATTGCAGTTCAAGCATGTTTTGGGGGTAAATACCAAAAGAGCTAAAAAAGTTAAAAGTGATCACTTAATGGATGGGGAAATGAGGAGTTAGGGATAGCTTGACATTATTTGTTTTAACAAATCTGATAAAAGTAGTATCATCATAGACTATATATATGTATTATTTTTATAAGAAACAAAACTTGTAAGAAAATGTCTTCTGTTCTAGAGTTTCCAGAAATTTCTGATCAGTCTGTTGAAACTATGGAAATCTCTAACATTCCTCCCCAAGTTGTCATGAAACCATGGATGCTGAAACTAAGCTCTTTGCTCTTGGATTTCTAGATCTTAGGGCAGTTTCAAACGTGGCTTCCATCTGACACAGTCAACCTGCTGGTGAATTGTAGAAAAGTAACCCTATCCAGGTAACTTTCAAACTGTGGTGCTGGAGAAGACTCTTGAGAGTCCCTTGGACAGCAAGGAGATCAAACCAGTCCATTGTAAAAGAAATCAACCCTGAATATTCATTGGAAGGACTGATGCTGAAGCTCCAGTACTTTAGCCACCTGATGTGAAGAGCCGACTCATTGGAAAAGACTCTGATGCTGGGAAAGATTGAGGCAGGAAGAGAAGGGGGCAACAGAGGATTAGGTGGTCAGATGGCATCATTGACTCAAAGGACATGAGTTTGAGCAGACTCTGGGAGATGGTGAAGGACAGGGAAGCCTGGTGTGCTGCAGTGCATGGGGCAAAGAGTTGGACACGACTGAGCAACTGAACAACAAAATCCAGGTAACATCAGCCCATAGCAGGGTTAAGGGTAACTAAAGTTCATCAAGTTGGAGGTTAAAGACAAGAAGAAGGTGCTTCCATTATTACCTAACTTGTTACACGAACTTTTGAGTTTGAGGCAGAAATATAATAGAAAATGTTAAGGAGATGGGAAAAGTAAGGATGTTAAGAAAACATTCGTTTGGCACAGATTAATTTATTAGATCGTGGAGAAGACATGAACAAAGATCTTATTCTTGACTGGATCAAGAATGGATTTCAAGGGCACGTTTACTGCTTTATATTAAGTAGGAAATTCTGAAGATACTTCTCTATGAGACATGAGAGCAATATTGTTCATTTGAAAAGGTTGAACTTTTTAAGGAGCTTTTTCCCTCTTGGATATCTCTGTTATTTGAAAAAAAACTCAGGGTATCTTTAACTTACCATTTCATGGCCATTGTTCAAAACTCTGAACACGATTTCCTATAGAAACAACTGCAGGTGGTGGGATCCATTAGGCCAACCCTCTAATGACTCGTTAGTCTCTGGTTGCCACAACAGCACTGAACTAAACCCATGTTTCCATGGAAAAATTCAAATATGATTCATATTGAGCTGCAGGAATACTTGTGACCACATTTTGTAACAGAAATTAAAAAGGAGTGATGAGTGGGTGGGATCAGGAGTAGGAGAGTGTTTAAGGGAATAAATTATATCAAGGGAAACTTACCTCTCCTCTTACAATGCCTCTTGACAGAAAAACAATGGTATCTAGAACCTGTTCTGTATCTCATTGATCCAGTTCCTAGCTGAAAACAAAATAAAGATTTAGGTAGAAGCATTTCTAGGGAGTAAGAAGTTGAAAAGATGGGAAAATAGAATTTCCAGAAGGAAAGTGAGTTGTTTGGTCATATGGCATTTGGCTTAACAACTCTGTCTCTTTGCCTCTTTCTTTCTCTCCCGCCCTGGTGTGTGTGTGTGTGTGTATAATATGTTGAGCTTGTTTAGAGCTTCCCAGGTGGTGCTAGTGGTAAAGAACCCGCCCGCCAGTGTAGGAAACTTAGTAAGAGACGCAGGTCCGATCCTTTGGTTGGGAACATGCCCTGGGGAGGGCATGGCAACCCATGCTAGTATTCTGGCCTAGAGAATCTCACGGACAGAGAATCCCATGGACAGAGAAGCTTGGCAGGCTATAGTCCATAGGGTTGCACAGAATCGGACATGACTGAAGCAACTTAGCAGCCATGCATCAGTTCAGTTCAGTTCAGTTGCTCAGTCGTGTCCGACTCTCTGCGACCCCATGAATCACAGCACACCAGGCCTCCCTGTCCATCACCAACTCTCGGAGTTCACTCAAACTCATGTCCACAGAGTCGGTGATGCCATCCAGCCATCTCATTCTCTGTCATCCCCTTCTCCTCCTCCCCCCAACCTTACCCAGCATCAGAGTCTTTTCCAGTGAGTCAACTCGTCGCATGAGGTGGCCAAAGTATTGGAGTTTCAGCTTTAGCATCAGTCCTTCCAATGAACACCCAGGATTGATCTCCCTTAGAATGGACTGGTTGGATCTCCTTGCAGTACAAGGGACTCTCAAGAGTCTTACATAAACTTGTATAAATAAGAAGCTGCTTATAAATAATTTTGATATCTGGTCAACCTAATGAAAATTCTTATCAATGAATGTTTTGAAATTTCACAATTAACTAGAGAACAGCAAAGTTGAAGTGGTAAAAATATAAATTCTAAATTAAACTGCTTAATAATTAAGAACTCTAGCCTTGGGGCAGAGGAAGAAATCCAAAACCTGTATATTAATTTAACTTAATGAAGAGAAAAATAACTATTTAAAGACTTGACCCTTTTCTAAATTTCCAGACCCAACGGTGCACTTAATTGAATGCTTATAATAACATATAAAGGATGCTCAGTCTATCAAATGCAATTTTAATCATTTATTCATTGCATCTGCATTTTTAATATCAAGATAAAATAACTTACTGCTATTTCCCCAAATATTTGTTCTCGGTAGGCTGAATTTTGCTGTTGATAAAGTAGTGTTCACAGACATTTTCATTCCTCTGTACCACATGAGTTTTTGGCCCATCTTTTATATTGTATCAATGACCTCAAAAAAGAACTGCCCTCCTTCCCTTTTCCTTTTCCTTTATAGAACATTTCAAATACTTTCCTTGTTGATTTTGCTGTGTTGCCCTAATTCCATGCCTAGCACAAATATTGGGTTGGCCAAAAAACTGGTTGAGGTTTTTCCGTAAGATGTTATGGAAAAGTCCAAATGAAATTTTTGGCCAACTCAATATAATATGGGCTGTGAGATATTGCATACTTCGTGAACTTACTAACCTGTGACCGGTCTTGTCCTGGGGTCATCACCCTTTTCCTCATTACTTTGTAACTCATCCCTATCCCATGGAGAGAAGCAAGGAATATACAGAGGTAGTGAGCTGTTGGCTTAACTAGGGGGCACTGTGGCATTTCTCCCACTCACCTCAGTAAAAGAAGGTAACACCTCTTTAAACCAACCAAGAGGGTTCAAGAAAGCTACATGAATATATGGGTGTCCCTAGAATAGGAGGAAATTGGCAGCTCTCCCCTCTGTGAGAGACCGGCTCAAACATAGAAGCCCTTATGCCTTCCCTGAGACAGCTGGAGCTGGGGGAGAGGGATCAAGGTACTCCATGATGTTTGAGGTGTACATGGAAATGGAGACTGGGACCTGCTTTCTCTGTTCAGTTCAGTTCAGTTGCTCAGTCATGTCTGACTCTTTGCGACCCCATGAATCACAGCACGCCAGGCCTCCCTGTCCATCACCAACTCCCAGAGTTCACTCAAACTCATGTCCATCGAGTCGGTGATGCCAACCAGCCATCTCATTCTCTGTTGTCCCCTTCTCCTCCCACCCCCAATCCCTCCCAGCATCAGAGTCTTTCCCAGTGAGTCAACTCGTCACGTGGGGTGGCCAAAGTAATGGAGTTTCAGCTTTAGCATGAGTCCTTCCAATGAAAACCCAGGACTAATCTCCTTTAGAATGGACTGATTGGATCTCCTTGCAGTCCAAGGGACTCTCAAGAGTCTTCTCCAACACCACAGTTCAAAAGCATCAATTCTTCGGCTTCTTACCTGGGGGAATTTTGAAGGTAGGGCAGCAGATGGAACACCTCCAAAGACATAGTGAAATGAGTAGTAGCCTGTCTTGTCATTGTTTGGCATGGAAAGGATGTTTGAGTTTCCCATGGCTTAAGAGGATGCTGTGAAAGCAAAAAGCTATCTTAAATGTGCTTGTCCTAAAGGTGACTTGAGGTGGTAGGTTAGGGTAGAGGGAGATATACCATTAGGGATGGGGACATTTCAAGAGGTAAGCCAAAACCTGGGTCACCTTTGTCTGGGGACTGTGCAGTGCTGAGGACCTGCAGGGTTTCTAAGGCAGCTCCTGTGAGCCTCACAAAACTGCTAGTTATTTGGATGTCTGCCTCAAAGAGGTCACTGATGGCCAGCCAGTAATAGCCATGGAAGAACTAAAATGCAAAGTAATTCATGCAAACAAACAAAAAAAAAGCTTTTCCTTTCATTTTATCTTCCTCAACCCAGACCTTGGAAAAGCCAGAAGTAGAAGGGGAAGGATAAGAAGGAAAGGAGAGGGACAGGCCAGTCTCTTCGACCACGTGGCAGTCCGATTTGGGGTATGTGGAGAGAGGCTTGGGATTGGAGATGAGGTTGCATGAGATTTAGACTGGACCAGACCCCTTCAATCCCTGCATGGTAGTTACCATGAATGCAATGGGGTTCCTTCATGTACTTGTAAAAATCTGGAAGCTACAGGATCTTCCTGAAACGAGGGCCAGGAGACAGAGATATTTGAGTAGTGACTGGAGAAAACAGTAAAGCCATTTCCCACCCAGTTGAGACTGTTCAATAAACTGATTCCATGAGGATAGATTATGGAGTAAGGTTATTTTGCAGACTGTTAAGGAGGCTCTTTGGGGATGCTGAGCCCAGAGTATGAGGTTAAGAAGTTGGTGAATTGCTTCCCTGAAGAATCAGCGTTCGGGGTTCAGTCTTATGGAAATGACTTTGCTCATTAAATCTGACATCCGCCAGTCTGGGGTTGTCTGCCTCTTTCTTCAATCTTTCTCTCCCCCCGACCTTGTATGGGGGCCAGTTTTAGATCTCTTTTTAAAAAAACTAACACAGATGAATTCTAGGAGAAGACGATGAAAAAGTCTTTAACTTTTTCACATCCCAGCTGGGGCATGTCTTGCCAGAAAAGAGCTTAACTGTGGAAGAATGCCGCACTCATGAAACAGGGACCACAAACAGCAAGCTGTTGCGTGTTGTTTTTTGGGAATGGCATGGTTAGGAGAAGCAACAGGGGGGCCTCTCAGGGCAGACTTAGGGGCCAAGACCTCCTTCCTTTGTAAGAGGAGGCCTTTGTGACGGAGAACTGAAGTGATAGTATTGTGTATCCTATCCCTTCCAGAAATGGTTTTTGAAAGGCTGCCAGCTTTTTAGGGAGGCTTATGACCGGCTTGTTCGTTAAACTCTTGTGGCTCATGGGCACAGCATAGAATTGGGAGAGCTGGAACCTGAGTTCTAAACCTCATTCTGAAAACAGCTTTATGACCCTGGGAAAAGCAGTCAGCTTCTCTGAACCTTTGTATCATATATAAAATTAAGAACTTTGAACCAGATACCTAGGATTCTTTCCTGGTCTAACATTTGATGTGTTTCTGAGTCAAAGCATCAACTTAATGGGGAAAGTTTATAATGTTCTAACAAGGAATCCCCGGAGAAGGCAATGGCAAGCCACTCCAGTACTCTTGCCTAGAAAATCCCATGGATGGAGGAGCCTGGTAGGCTGCAGTCCATGGGGTCGCTAAGGGTCGGACGCGACTGAGCGACTTCACTTTGACTTTTCACTTTTTGGAGAAGGAAATGGCAACCCGCTCCAGTGTTCTTGCCTGGAGAATCCCAGGGATGGGGGAGCCTGGTGGGCTTCCGTCTATGGGGTCACACAGAGTCGGACACGACTGAAGTGACTTAGCAGCAGCAGCAGCAGCAGCAACAAGGAATCCCAGGTTAGGGGGGTGGATGATAAAATATTAATTTATGCCACACTTTCATGAGTAGATATAATAAATGCTAATGCAAAACCTACCAGAAGGGACTCTTCTTTCTTCACAACTGGCATATTTGTAAATAGCAACAGTAAGCCCCATTTGGGGTCGCAGAGAGTTGGACACGACTGAGCGACTGAACTGAACTGAACTGAACAGTAAGCCCCATAACATGTTCTTAGAAATAAATAAGAGTCACAGTCATTATTCCTATGTATCAGTAAAGATATCACTGTGAAGTTTTCAAATCAGTTTTGAAGGGAAATGAATAACATATATAATGTATTCAGTATCTTAAGTGGTACTATTTCTATTGGATGGTTTATATGGTATCTTATTGATAGTACCCTACTAATAGTGGCAACCCACTCCAGTATTCTTCCCTGGAGAATTCCACATAGCCTGGTGGGCTACAGTCCATGGGGTCATGGGGAGTTGGACACAATTTAGCGACTGAACAAGAACAACTAATAAGGCATAAGAAAGAAAACTGCTCAAGGAAAAGGGATAAAATAAAAACAGCATTTGATCTCAACAACTGCCTTCAGTAATCTGCAAAATGATGATAATACTGATTCTTCCTTTATATCATAGTATTATAATAAGATATTATTAATACAATGGTATTGTGATATATGGGATTCTTTGGTGGCTCAGATGGTAAAGAATCTGCCTGCAGTGCAGGAGACCCGGGTTCGATTCCTGGGTCAGGAAGATACCCTGAAGGAGGAAATGGCAACCCATTCCAGTATTCTTGCCTGGGAAATTCCATGCACAGAGGAGCCTGGTGGGTTACAGTTCATGGGGTCACAAAGAGTCAGACACAACTTAGCCACTAAACAACAATATTGTGATATGTAATACAGTCAACAATAATATTAATATTCATCATCTCGTTGGCCCCAAGGAGGCTACTAAGGAAGTCTTATTAACATCGATTGTTTTATTTCTAGTTTCTTAGCTGACATGGATGTAATCACCGGCTCCTACCTTGTTTTCCACGTTCCCTCTCTGGCGTGCTATGTAGTGGCTGGGAATTTCCACCACGGGGCGGCCACACATGAACCCTGGCTACTATCTTTCTGTTTGGTCTTCTCTGTTAGGTGTCATGAGAACACAGCACCCTGACTTCCCTCACAGGTGCGGTGGTACTCCCACTGCTGTCTTGTCCCCCCACCCCAGTTCCTTCAGGACATACCTGCAGTGGTCCTTCTTCCCAGAAATGGAAAGTAGCCTCCCCCTTCACACAGCTTTTTTACCTTTCCACCTGAGTTTTAAAGCAATAGGCGTGGTGTGGTGCCTTTAAGTCTTACAGCATTCTCCATCAAAATGGCCACTTCAGCTTTTACTTGTGGTTCTGTCCCTAGAAGCATGAGCCCTTGTTCTGAGCCAGCCTGGGGAATACTTCCCTTCATGTTCTCTGTTTTCCATCTTCCTTCTTCCTCTGTTTTTTCCCCCAGGTTCCTCCTTTCTCCTTTAGAAAATATACTTGTGTGCGTGTGCACACACATACACACACACACCCCGCCATCACCAATAAACCATCGAAAACCATCATGAACTCATACAAACTGGACAGATGATGGGAGAGACAGGATTGCCAGCCCAGCCCAGCAATCATAGCTGACTCAGTCGAAATAAGCAGTGATCTAAGACTGGTGCACACCAGTGAATCACTGCGTGAAGTTTATGACCAGATCTCAAATAAGTATCTTACAGCCTGTTGGCAAAAAGCACTTGTAAACAGTCAGAATCCTGTTTTTCAGAACCCTATATCTACTCCAAGACGGGCGGCTACGCAAGTGAGGATGCTTTGGGAGACTATGAATTCAGGACACAAGAGAGCACTGGTTTCATGATTTATGGCTGAAAGTGTGCAATCTCTGTGCTGCTGGTCAATGATGATAAAGTAGATACCAGTGCCTCTTTGGATTTCCTGTTGCCCCTTCAAGAACCACCAATTAAGAAGCATCTAATCAAGTGCAGTTTAAGGAGTTCATGATCTGAGCCACAGTCAGCTCCTGGTCTTGTTTTTGCTAACTGTATAGAGCTTCTCCATCTTTGGCTGCAAAGAATATAATCAATCTGATTTCGGTGTTGACCATCTGGTGATGTCCATGTGAGGAGAGTGAAAAAGCTGGCTTGAAGCTCAACATTCAGAAAACAAAGATCATGGCGTCTGGTCCCATCACTTCATGGGAAATGGATGGGGAAACAGTGGAAACAGTGTCAGACTTTTTTGGGCTAAAAAATCACTGCAGGTGCTGTTTGCAGCCAGGAAATTAAAAGACGCTTACTCCTTGGAAGGAAAGTTATGACCAACCTAGACAGCATATTAAAAAGCAGAGATATTACTTTGCCAACAAAGGTCCGTCTAGTCAAGGCTATGGTTTTTCCTGTGGTCATGTATGGATGTGAGAGTTGGACTGTGAAGAAAGCTGATCACCGAAAAATTGATGCTTTTGAACTGTGATGCTGGAGAAGACTCTTGAGAGTCCCTTGGCCTGCAAGGAGATCCAACCAGTCCATTCTAAGGGAGATCAATCCTGGGTGTTCATTGGAAAGACTGTTGCTAAAGCTGAAACTCCAATACTTTGGCCACCTCATGCGATGAGTTGACTCACTGGTAAAGAGTCTGATGCTAGGACGGACTGGGGGTGGGAGGAGACGGGGATGACAGAAAATGAGCTGGCTGGATGGCATCACCGACTCGATGGACATGAGTTTGAGTGAACTCCGGGAGTTGGTGATGGACAGGGAGGCCTGGTGTGCTGTGATTCATGGGGTCGTGGAGAGTTGGACACGACTGAGCGACTAAACTGAACTGAACTAGCAACTGAACAACAACAACGATCAGGTCTAAAGTGCTGGGGGCGGGTAAACCTTTTCAGGTTGCCACTGCACTGTGGGTTTCCTCTTCAGATTTTCTAAACTAGGAAAAACAGTCTTTCATTTTTACCTGCATAATTTTGTCTGTTCTTTCCCCACTTAAGCAGATAAATATTACCAGGTAACATGATGACAGCCACTCTGATCTCTAGTTTTCTTCTTGGTTTTAACTGACCAATGAGATAAGTCCTCAAGGAAGCACTCACCTTTATTATCAATACATGGTCATTCTTAACTAGTTAGGATCAGTCTGGTAAATAGTCCCAGTCTCTAATAACCAAGGAGACAATCCCCACATTTTCTTCTCAAAACTGGGCTGGGGAACATTTGTGATGCAGGGGAGGTTGAATATTTGCATATAAAGTCTCTGTCTATTTATACATGCCTATAGCATCATTATGACATGCATATCAAAGTTATAAATCTAGTTTTTGGCAGTGGTTCTCAAATGTGGTCTCTCCACCAGCAGCATGGGTAGCACCCGGAAACTTGCTCGAAATGCAGATTCTTGGGACCTGCCCCAGCCCTTTAGAACTCTGGGATGGGGCTGGCAATCTGTGCATTTTGATTCACGAGTGAGTCTGGTGCAGGGTATAAGTACTGTCATTTTAGGATGTTTCCAAGAACAAGCCCCTTTGACTTTTGAAAACAATGGTGTGGGCAAATTAAATTGTTTTCTGAAAAGCAGTTAATCACACTGAACAATTATTCATGCATTTCTCAAGCACATGTTGATCATATTAGAAATTTCCTTCCCAGCCATTATAGCAGGGAACTCTGCTCAATGTTATAAGTCAGCCTGGATGCGAGGAGAGTTTGGAGGAGAATGGATACATGTAAGTGTATGGCTGAGTCCCTTTGCTGTCCACCTGAAATTATCACAACATTGTTAATCGGCTATACCCCAATACAAAATAAAAGGTTTTTAAAAAAATAAAAAAGGATTCTTAAACAGAAACTATGTAAAAACATCTACTATAAAAATATTTGATTAACTTCCAAAATGTTACTGATGAAAACCAGGAAATGGTGACTGATGAATTACCCGAAAAAAAAAAAAAGTATCAGCTTCTTCACCTTTTACAATGGACAGCCAATGTATACTATTTTAATATTGTTCTTAAGTAAAGTATCTAATTAAAAAAATACCCTCCCCCTTTCATTCGAAAGGGCCTCAAAGTACCCTTTTAGGTAACATCCTTTCAATGTTTGAGAGCCCTGGGAAGGAAGACCCCAAAGCAAGAACTGAAATGAAATACACTTGCAAACAGATACATTGGGGGATGGAAAATACCCCTTAACACCACTGAGCTGAGGAAGGAGTAGAAGAAAACATGGGAGGAAGGTAAAGGCTTAAAAAAATACATAAAAAGGACATTAAAAAACATGTGAAGCAGTTTATATTTAATCAGAAATAAAATGCTTTGTGAACTACAAAGTAGGGGCATCCACATTTAATGAGTCTGTAAAGCAGTGCTTTAACATTACTGTTGTTTTCACTTCTGGACTTGATCTCTGAGACAGTGTTGGGTGGTGTTGGGGTAACGTGTGGGAAGCACATTACCATGTCATCCTCATTAATCAGCTGACATTTATTGAGCACTTACTGTGTCCCACAAATTGGGTTAAAACAGGGGAATGCTGAAAACAGGGTCTTGGCTTCTTAACAAGCTTACTAGTTGAAGAGATGGGAGTAAAATGGAAATGCTTGAGCTCAATAAAATAACATGATCAAATACGAGGAGGCTGCAAATGCAGGGCTTTTTCCTTTTGAGTGTCTGGCGTCTATGGAAGAAGGCTACCGGGGGCAGGTGGACCTCAAAGGAGGCTCACTATCTGCAGAGGATTGTAGAAACAGCCTCAATTTCCCCCTCTCTGGATCTCTGCCCCTTGGCAATGCAAGTTTTCAGCTCTTCATATTCAGCATGTACCCCTGGAATTGGAGCTTGCCTCGTAACGGAAGCAGTGGTGAGGTGCCAGTTCTGAGCCTCAAGACACCTTGCATGCTTCTAGCCACTCTCTTGGAATATGTTGGGCTGACTTGAACAAGGCCAGGTTAAGCCTGTCGAAGGGAAAGAGACCACATCCATCAAAAGATGAGCTATCCAGCTGAGGCCATCTGAGACTAGTTCGCGCCCAGCAGGGCCATCAGTGAGCCCAGCTGAGACCAGAACCCTCCAGTTGAGCCCAGTCAAAATCTCCAGTCCACAGAATCTTGGGCTACATGAATCAATACTGTTTTTAGGCCAACACATTTCGGACTGGTTTGTCATACAGCAGTAGATAATGGATACAAGGTCTGCAAGGTGGACAGGAAGGGAGAAGACTTTTGAGGCTAAAGCTGCGACTCCAGACAGGTCAAGAATCAGAAAGGTGTGAGGTCACGACAAAGAAAAGTGAAGGCAGCAGTAGGACTGACCACTTTCTTTCAAGAAGTCAGTAGGCACAGGAGCATTTAATGGAACATATACTGCACTATATCAGACGTGCACTATTACTATCCTCCAAGTACTCGATCAGTCCCTAAGAAACAGGAATCCTCACATGTTGAGGACACAAAGTGATCATCAGGACCCCTATCTGTCCAAGCTGGACTTGAAGAGAGTAAAACACTGTTTTCTAGCCAACTATATTATGCGAAGCGAAAAACTTTTCTTTTTGGTGACTTATACTCAGCTTTTACTTTTTATGCAGAAAAATCTGGAGCTTATTTGGTGGCTGACTTTCTAGAAACTGCTAGAGGCAACTTTAAAGAATCCCAGAGTACAGGATATTATGTAACTAGAGTTCTTTTAAAATCTTACCTTCTCATAAGGTGGATCTAGCAGGCCACTGAGCAACAAACAACTTCCACTCAAATTTTATTAGGCCTTTGAATATATTCTTCACCATAAAAGAGCACAAGAGAAATACTTTCCTTTAACTGCTAAAAATGTGTTTTCTGTTGAGCGGTACTTGACGCAAATGAACATTCCTGGGAGATGATGGATTCTTGTTTTCAAAGTAGCATCTTAAATTCGGCAGGAGAGGGGGGCCGGGCGGTGATGGGGTGAGTTAGGGTTGGGGGGTGATATTCAGATGGGACATCTTGAACCTCTATCTCCTCCTGTCTGGGATGCTTTTTTTTTTCCCCCAGCAGGCACAGAGGCATCCTTCACTTCGTTCAGTTATTTTTTTAAAAACGGATTAGTTGACAAAGTGCCATAAACTTTATACAAGGCAGCCTCATTGAGCAACTATTTTATTCAAGCAATGCTCAGATCAGCAGTACCCCACAGGTCAGAAAATCACGGTGAACCGGGCAATTCCATATGAGAAAAGGCGAGGGTAATCAAGCCCGAAGCGCCACACAAGGGGAGCCGAGCGAGAAGCGTCAAATCTGAAGATCTCGCCGTATGTGCGCGTTAGCAGGAGAGCGAACGAGACAGAAAGTTGCTGTTTTCATCGCAGCCGGTCTCCTGCGAACGTGTTGCTCCCTTTGGACTTTCCAGTAACCAGTTCACCCAAAACTTTTCTGCCACGAGGCCCTGCGTCTGCCGCGTGCCCCCAGCCTTTCTGCGCCGGCTAACAGGTCCCGGATCGCCGAAGCGTCACCTCTGAGTCCCGGGGAAATCTCCGCAGCCCACTCGGACTGCAGCCCTCGGTCGCCGCCCGGCCTCCCATTGCAGCAACTGGGGCGATCGGGAGGGAGGAGACGCTCAGGTCGGGGGTGGGTGGGGGAGACCCTGCGGGAGGACCGACCCCGGGCACCAGCATGGGGAAGGGAGGCGCGGGCCGAGCTCGTCCCGCAGGTAAACAGGCCGGCGAGGCGCAGGGCGCTGCCGCCGCGGCCACCCAGCCATTTCCAGGCACGCAACTCCGCCTCCAGGGCTCTCTGCCTCGCGCGCTCGCCCCGCCGCCCGCTCGCAGCCTCAGCAGCCGCCGCAGCATCACTTCACACAAAGGACTGTTACCCGCCGAGCAGCTTCTCCACCTCCACGTCCTCCTCCGGTGACAGCAGAGCCCCGACAGCCGGGCTCGGGCGCGGCGGCGGCGCGGGGAGGACCGATTACTTACTCCCAGCATCCGAGCATCCGAGGCGGTGGCGGCGGCTTTTTTTTTTTTTTCTCTTTCGCCTAAAAAAAAATTTTTTTTTTTTTTGCCCTTTCCACCGCTTCGCCTTTCTGTGGTTCCACCCACCCCTTCTTTCCCTTCCTCCTCCCCCTCCCGTAAACAAGTCTCCCACGGCCCCCGCCAATAAATAAATTAGGAGGAGGGTGCGGGGGGAGGAGGAGGAGGGGAGAGGAAAAGGGAGGCAGCGCCAGAGACCGAGGAGGCGAGAGTCCGAACCGACAGCCACCGGAGCCCGCACGCACCTCGCACCATGAGCTGGCGATGCGCCCCGCGCCGCGCCGGGAGGGCCGGCCCCGCCGCCCGCTCTCCGCCGCCGCCGCCGCTGCTGCTGCTGCTGCTGCTGTGGACCGCGGCCCTGGCGCCGGGGGCGGCCGCCGGCGACGAGGCGGCTCCCGCGGGGGCCTCGGTGTGCTACGCGTCCCCGCCCAGCGTGGGCTCGGTGCAGGAGCTGGTTCAGCGCGCCGCGGTGGTGATCGAGGGAAAGCTGCACCCGCCGCGGCGGCGGCAGCAGGGGGCACTCGACAGGGAGGCGGCGGCGGGCGAGGCAGGGGCGTGGGGAGGCGAGCGCCCGCCGCCCGCCAGCGGGACCGTGCCCGCCTGGCCCACCGGCGCCGAGCCCGGAGCCGAGGCGCCCTATCTGGTGAAGGTGCACCAGGTGTGGGCGGCCAAAGCCGGGGGCTTGAAGAAGGACTCGCTGCTCACCGTGCGCCCGGGCGCCTGGGGCCACCCCGCCTTCCCCTCCTGCGGGCGCCTCAAGGAGGACAGCAGGTACATCTTCTTCATGGAGCCCGAGGCCAACAGCAGCGGCCGCGCGCCCGCCGCCTTCCGAGCCTCCTTCCCCCCTCTCGAGACGGGCCGGAACCTCAAGAAGGAGGTCAGCCGGGTGCTGTGCAAGCGGTGCGGTAAGTTCCTGGCCCGCGGGGCGCGCTCGGGCCGGGCGGGGAGGGCGCACTCCCCGGGGCGCGCCGGGCGGGCGCCGGGCTCCGACGGCTTGGGGGCGGACGCGGTCCGAGCGGCGGCGGGGCGCGTTCGGGAGGCTCTTGTGGACTGGATTCCACAGGCAAGCGCCTTCTCCCGTTTGCCTGTTTCGATGCTGGGCCGTTGGGGAAAGTCCAAGTTTGGTCCGCGGTTGGGGCTGCCCGAAACTTTTGAATTCCTTGGGGTTTCGATCGCCAGGTGGAATGGCAGTGGGCCGGTGGCTTGCCTGCGATGCCTCCTCGAACTTGGCCTTGGTTAGGAGTTGCTCTTTAGGGCGGCCGTGCGGGGCTTTTCTTTTGAAGGAGGAAGGCTGAGTCGGACAGGACTATCCAGTCTGGCCATCACTTCGGGGCCAGAGTGTGGACTTGCTCAGGGGTTCGTGTCTGTGGAGAGTCAACAAGGAAAGGACAGGGCACCGAGATGCATGATTTCGTCTTTCAATGTGGCAGGTTTTTTTTTTTTTTTGAAAACTGAGTGTCCAGACAGATAGGTGCAGTCTGTACCTTGTGAAAATGTGTATGTGAGAAGTATAAAGTTGGGTGTTATCTTTTTGGTGACATCATCTCAAGAATTTTTGTTTTCACTGTATTTTCGTTTGGCGGATGCTTTGGCAGTTAAGTGTATCAGACCAGATGAACGTCATTATGGAGCTTCACTTGTAGGCCCTTAAGGAGAATTTGGGGAGATAAGTTAACAATCCGATTTCAAGGACCTTTCCCGATTTTATCACTGAAAAAACTCTTTTTTTCCTAGGTCTCCTTAATATTAGCAGGTCTGAGAAAACAGTTGATAATCTGATTACATTTCTGAAGGAGTTATTACCTCTATGCCATTCATAAAAGTAATTCCTAGGTTCTAAATATTTGTAATTTCCTGATGATCATATAATCACTACAGCATAGCGGGGTTTCTTCTCAAACCATAAATTAACATGATTACACATCACAAATTCTCACATGCATAATAGATTTTCCCCCTGGTCTTTATGTATCCATCTAATGGATGGTTGGGTTAATTGAATTTTTACAAAACTCAGCACCATGCCATGCTCAGTCTGCCTGTGATGCAAAGTGTGTCAGCTTTTTTCAGTTTGTAGCAGATGATGGCCACTTATTTACATTTCTGATTGGCATTTGTGGTGCCTATAGGCTCCGGTGGTTAATTAATGCCTAACAATTGGGTTTTGATGTGAGGGCTCATTCTCCACTGCCTGATTTTCACCATGCACTTTGCGCACCAGGGACCTGTTAAGACTGCACCACTCTGTGGCAAGAAGCTGTTCTCAAAACAGTGGTGCTGAAGAAGGCTGAGTGACGTTGGGATTCCCTGGGTCTGGCTGATAGATGTCACTATAAAACATGGGAAACTCTCCGCTGGGAGCTGTCTTACTAGGACACACAAAAGCATCACACCATTGTCCTGCATCATATGTTATTCTGTTAGAGAAGCCGAAACAAAACCTTTTCAGTCACGCCATCATCCAGTTTTCACATTTTACTACATGCAATTCAGGAAGGATTTTGCTTTTACCCCCAAACCATATAAATTGTGAATCACTTACTACACATGGTGGAAGTTAATATGAAGGGTGTCATGGTTGGCAATGATGCCTAGGATGCGGGGGCGGTGTTGCTAGATTAACCATGGTGTTAGTTATGCCTTTTAACTAAAAAAGGATGTCAGTTTTCAGGGGTAAACTTCTTATAAAGGTCCAGAGGATGTTTGGAAATGGAAAATTGCCTGGAGGAATACTATTCTGTTTTCGTGTTTCCGAGCTGAAAAAGCATCCCTGAAGGTAGTTTTGCCCTTTTGTTTGCCAGCCAAAGGATATACATGGTTGTAAGTTGTGGCAGGTTAAGCAAAGCAGGTTTTGTTTTGCTTTTTTCTTTTAAACGAGGTGGAGACCTCCTGCTTGTAATGTAGTAGATTAAGAAATTATGAAGTCACAACTTCAGGTTTGTGTAATTACCCTGTATGTTTGGTGATTTTAGTGTTAAACACTTTAAAGTAAGACTAACTGAAATCCTGCTAAAAGTTTCTCTTGCATTTTTACAAGCATGGTAGTTATTGTGACATTGAGGATGTAAATAAAGACTGTAAGCTATCTTATACAATGGAAACTCAGTCAATCCATACTGGGAATATTGGGTGTAAAAGTGTATGTGTGAGGGTGTGAAAACTTGTGAATTCATTCAGTTGTATGGTCTGGGTTAACAGTGTCATTCAGAACCTACCAGGTAAAGGAACACAAATTGGGGGAAAACACATTCAGAGAAAATAGGGGCTGATTTGTCTTGGTTGAACCACTTCTGTGTGCTTCTGGTCAGATTTCAGGGAGAGGGATGGAGCAGAGGGTTCTTATCTAACAACAGGAAGCTCCCCTAGGGGCACAATGGTTGTGTTCCTGCCTGAGCCGGGATGCTAGGCTGGAGAGGGAATATAGCAAAGTCATTTTGTGATATCATGCCCTGGGGAACAGTTTCCAGCTCTCCTGCGCTTAGCTGCACTGTTGTTTCCTACAACTTGCTTATGAATGTAGAAACTACACGTGCAACAGATTAGCCTTAGGGTTGAGCTAATAAAAGTCTTTCTTGAATTCTTTTTTCTCTCCTCCCTACCCCTCATCTAAGAAACTCTTGAGTAGCCTATGTATGAAAACACTTGTCTGAACAATGGACTTTTGGAGAAACAAACTGTCTAGTGTATTTTAGATCACAACACAGAATCTCATAGCTTGTTTGCTTTATATGTGGGGCTTGTGTGAATTACACTTCCTTTACAATCATTTAAATTCTCCCCAGTCTTTGCTTTCTCTCTTGCTCACTGCACAGGTTGAGACACATTTCTAGGTTTTATATTTATTGGAATGCAAAATAATTTGCTGTTCAATTAAATTGCTGTTATTCAAACAAATTCTTGTCTGCTGCACTACATTTGTTTCCAAAGCTTTGAGGTTCTACTAGGCTGCAACTGATTTCCAAAAAGGCGTAAAATACCGATGTCGAATAACATCCTAATGGGGCCATATGAGATTTGTGCATCAATTATGTTCTTACAAGTCAACCTAAATATTCAGTATACCCTATTGAATTGCAATGTATTGATAATGCAAATTGTTTATCAAATATTCATGATCAGTGTTTGTCTTTTTCTCATGTCTTCAATAACTGTTTAATAAACTGTGCTGACCTTACAGTGTTATGAAAATGACAACAATGCAGGGATTTTCCAGCCAGTAATTAAAGAGAAATATTCTTAATGAAAGCTATTTTTAGATGGTAGCAATAGGAACAGATACAACTTGACAGCTTGGATTTCACAAATACACATGTAAATGTAATTCCCCAAGTGTTTGTGATGGCTCTCTTTAAACTGTATAAATCTTACTGTCAGTTCTATAGTGCGTGTAAAACACTGATGTTGAATAGAAAAACCATGTATGTATTTATATATATTTATGTTAAAAGATGAAACCAAGATAGGTCATTTGGGAAAACAGCTCTTTGGAAGAGAAATATTTTAAAAGGTAAATTTAAATATCTGAGTCAGGATGTGTTACAAGCCCTAGGGGGAAGTTCTCATCACTTGTGGGTGATCCATAAGCCCTCTGAATCTAGGGAAAGTTTTCCATATGTCTTAATGTATTAAGTAAGACCCGTAAGCTTAAACAGCCCTGAGGGTCAAAACAATGGTCTGTGCTTCTGCTGGCCTGAATATTTATAGCAAATGAGAGCAAAAGATGTGATTGGGTGGGTTATTGCCCTTATCAAATGCAATATATTCAGTGTTCAGGAAATCTCCTTTGATGCCTGTTTTATTCTTGGTATTTTTTTCTTAATTATAAACATAACATCTTTTAAAACTTATTTCTAAATCTCAGTGGCAAGTGATGAACTGGCTGGATGTCCAAAGATCTTGAAACTTATCTGCTCTCAGTATTTAGGAATATTTAGGTTTTTTGGTTGGTTTTTGGTATGCTCAAATGATGTAAAAAATTCTCTCTATAGATAGATCTAATTGAATGGGTATTTTGATTAGTCTTACATAAATGAGTTATAATACAGAAAACAAAGTGCATAATGAGAAATAGTGGTAGGGATTCATGGGTTATTATCGTCATTGAAAGTATATAATGAGAAAACTAAAGAAAATAAAATATTTTTAAAAATAGGGCTCTTATGGGCTCATGTAATGTTTTACCAAAGCTATAATAGAACAGCATGTTTTAGTCAAAAGTTTTCATAAGAAAATGCAAAGTAACTTTTAAGGTTCTTATTTTTAAACAACAGAAATGTCTATTGTGGATAGTTTTCCATGCATATGTGAATGTGCTAAATTTGTACAGACACATTTTACTCTCTGCTCTTCTGTCATCATGAAATTTAAATTCAAGTAATATTATGAAAGAATGTATGACCTAGCCACTCTCTCAGATATGTCACTTTATAGTATTTGAACAGCTGATTAGTGATACAGCCTGTGGCACTTTAGAGTTGACTGATTTGAGACTTTATGGAATTCAGACTGGAGTCTTACTGAGGTAGGTGCTAGTTGAGAGACTGTATTTTCATATTATTGTGTTTTCATCTTGTTTAGGGATGAGATATGCTTGAAGCATGCCTGTTTCTGAAGGCTGGTCTCCTGGCTCTCCATTTCCAAATGATCCATACAGGTTGAAGATTTTTTTTTTTAAAAAAAAGAAATTTTGGTCAAGTTGAAAGCTTAAAATGGGTTGATCAATCTCTGCTTGGCATAGATCTGATTGTATCCCCTAATATGAGCTTTGTAGGTGGCACTAGAGGTAAAGAATCCATCTGCCAATGCGGGAAATGCAGTTTCAATCCTCGGGTTGGGAAGCTACTTTGGAGAAGGGGATGGCTACCCACTTCATTATTTTTGTCTGGAAAATTCCACGGGCAGAGTAGCCTCGTGGGTTACAGTCCATTGGGCTATCCCCCGATATAGACTTGCCATCTAGGCATCCTAGAAAGAGATGCCTAAGTGGTTATTCTTGCCTGGGAAATCCCATGGGCAGAGGAGCCTGGCAGGATACAGTCCATGGGGTTGCAAAGAGTTGGACATGACTGAGTGGCTAACTCTCTCACTTTCAAGTGATTATTGGCATTGTTTTATTTTTTGGTCTTCAAGAGAACCAGGTTATCTTCCCCTATGGAAAATAGTTCCCTGGGAAACTATATCCTAACTTTTGTTCTCCCTTTTACACCCTAGTCAGATTTATATCCTGTTTTTAATAATAACTAAAAAAAAAAAAAACAAAAAGAAACTTAACACACGGCTTGGATGGTACATGGGAAAACAGAACTCTCAGTTCCTGACTTGGACTTCAGCTGTCTCCCCTTTGCGTCTCTTTCCTTTGTGGGGACTCTTCAGGGGAAAGCCTTAGGTCAACGATGGGGCCCGTGAGTGAATCTGAGTCTGTGAGACATCGAAGTATGTATCAATGATTGTTCATTGTCACCCTGACAAGTCTTCGCTTGGCACCTTGGAATTCGACTGTCTGGGGTCCAAATGTGTCCACATACGGAGGTCCTAGATCACGAGATGTGAATGCTGGAAGTTCCCTGGTGGCCTAGTGATTAGTATTTTGGACTTTCATGGCTGTGGCCTGGGTCCAGTCCCTAGTCGGAGAGCTGAGATCCTGCGGGCTGTGTGGCCTGTGCACACCCACACACACCCACATGCCCACACACACACACACAAAGGTCTAATTATAGATATCCTTCTATTCCTGATACGTTCTTTGTCCCTCCTGTGGGGACACAGATGGTAACCTGGGTTGCATCTCTGTCTCAGGGGCTTCCCCCTACAAAGCCCAGGGTTTTGACTTTTGAGATCGGCTCCAGTCCACTGTGCAGGGGACTGGCAGAGCACAACACTGAGGGCAGCCTGCTTCTGGAGCTGGGGGCCGGGTTTAGGAGGTACTGCTGAGAACCTCGAGGAGGGAACAACGTCTTTTGCTTCCTCATGCCAGTATGTGTGAGCTGAACAGAGCCCAGCACGAGGGGATGTGTCTGCCAAGGGCACTAGAGTCTCGGTAATGGGCACACCCACTTCTAGCCTGGGGCATGGAGGTTCCCGATCAGAGTGAGGCCTTGTGAGCTTGACTGAATTTGGAAAGTCCACAGCAGTAACTCTCTTGTCCTAAATGCTTGTCTCTAGTCTGGGAATTGTCATTAAGGCAAAGGAAGCTAAAAAGTTGAGGGACTTGCTAAGACCACTGGGCTGTAACTACCGTTCTTTTGAGTCTGTATCTTTTTTTGCTCTTTGATATACTTATTCTTTGACTGTTCTGTGTGGGCTAAATATTAAATAATCAAATAAATAAATGAGCATCCAAGCTCCTTGGATGGTGGCCATCACTGTTCTAGGTTGAGTTTTGGAGAAAACAAAATAAAAACCCCTGATTCTTTCTCTTTTGTACTCTAACTTGGTGAGATGGTCTCTGTAGGAAGTAGAATTTAGAGCTACATCCTCTTAGCACACCATTTCCTCCTCTGGATCAACCTTTGGGCTTCTGATAAGTTTAATTTCCAAAAATTTGTTGTTTTTCTTGAATTATTTCTGAATTTTAATATTCTGTCTTTATCCAAATACCCTGTACTCTCTAGCCCCAACTGAGGGACAGAATTCCCTGTGTTGTAAAGGCTTCCTAGCACAGAGGAAGTTTTGGATCATCAGTGATTCCCTGCCACTGTCTTGGGTAGCACCATTCCCGAATCGTTCCACTGCATTTCCAGTTGGGTATTAGATCTCAGCTCTCAATTCTGTGTTTTCTCTTGACTTTCCCCTGGAGGTGTTTGACTACCCAGGCCTGTTAAGTTCAGTTCTTGTAACTAAAGATGGAAAAGTACTGCTTGTATCCTTAAGAAGTAATTAAACAATAAAAAAACCTTTGGATAAGTTACTTCTCACTTTTTCTTTCCTCTGTTGTGACTATCACAGCAGGTCTTGGTTAGGCTGGAGGTGGGATGGCACCTGTCCATTTGGGCTGTGAACAAGGAGGTTCTTTTCTTCCACCTTATCTGTCAGCCCCGGAGACTCCAGGGGTGATGATGTGTCTTCAGTGAAGCAGCAGACGGAGAGGCAGCATCTTCTTCCACCACAGGGAGCACTCCGGCTGCTACTCAGTGCAGAACCTGGAGAGGAGGTTCTGTCTTCCGAGGAGAAGGGTGGCTGTGATTGCTCCAGATAGAATTAGTCATTAGACTTTGTCCTTGGGAGGTGACTCTGTCCGTCAGGGCTCTTTGGTGGCTGCCTGGATGGAGATTTTTTGCTCAGAGTTCATAAGGACCACAGCTTCAAACTGCCCCAGGCTTTCTACTTCTCTGCAGGTCGGGACACTGAGATACTTTCTTCCAAGGCCCTCATTCCCACCCCTAAGATGGCTCATATCTCTTCCTTATGAACACTGGCAACTTTTCTTTCACTGCTGTGTGAATTTTATTTAAAAAGAAACCACGCATTTTGAACCACAGTCTTATTTTGGTGAGTGATTTTCTCCCCCCTGTGTTGTAATAACATAAAAATCCACCCTCTACATTATCTCTAAGCGTGCGGTTCCGTGGTACTAAGTGTTCCCAATCATGGGTCACCATGACCACGGTTGATCTCCATAACTTTTTCATCTTCCCAAACTGAAACTCCAAACCAGTTAAACAATAATTCCATATTCCTTCTTCCTGTAGCCCGTGGCAACTACCACTCTAATTTGTCTCTGTAATTTGATTATGTTTTGCCTCATATCAGTGGCAAAACACAGTATTTGCCTTTTTGGTACAGGCTTATTTCCCTTGGCATGATGTCTTTAAGACTCATCTATGTTGTATCATGTCTTAGAGTTTCGTTCCTTTTGAAGGCTGAATAATATTCCACTGCATGTGTAGACTACATTTTGTTTATCTGTTCTTCTGTCAGTGGGCTTTCAGATTGCTTCTATTTTTTGGCTATTGTCAGTAATGCTTTTATGAACATGAGTGTGCAAATACCTGTTCAAGATCCTACTTTCAGTTCTTTGGAGTACATACCTAGAAGGGTAATTGCTAGATCATATGGTAATCTTATATCTGATTTTTTTGAGGAACTACCATACTGTTTTCCACAATAGCTGCACTATTTTACATTCCTACCAGCCATGCACAAGGATTCCAATTTCTTCACAATTCTGCCAACATGAATTGTTTTCTATTGCTTTGATAATAGCCAATGGCAAGCCACTCCAGTACTCTTGCCTAGAAAATCCCATGGATGGAGGAGCCTGGTAGGCTGCAGTCTGTGGGGTCGCTAAGAGTCAGACACGACTGAGCGACTTCACTTTCACTTTTCACTTTCACACATTGGAGAAAGAGGTGGCGACCCATTCCAGTGTCCTTGCCTGGAGAATCCCAGGGACAGGGGAGCCTGGTGGGCTTCCGTCTATGGGGTCACACAGAGTCGGACACGACTGAAGTGACTTAGCAGCAATGGGTGTGAAGTGGTGAGCAGTTTTTATATTGTTTTTTTCTATTCAAAGTTATTGCCTCTAATTACAGTGTCATTAATAAACAAAAGTTCTTAGAAAAGAGGTATTAATCTATTCAACTCTTAATTTGCCCAGCATTTAGGCTCCTGAAGCCTGAATCTGAAGCCACCAGATAACAAAATTACAACAGATAATAGTTTAATAAAAACCAATAAAAGTTTTAAAGAGTAAACTTGACTTTTAGTCACCATGAGAATATTGTACTTCTGTTCATATTGCTATCAACAGAGTCCAGAGACACACTTTTTCATACTTGGATTAGTATCAGAATGTTTTAATTGATGTTATTTATTCAACTAATTTTCTTTTTTTCTAATTTCCCTGCTTCTATTCTGTCCACTGCTCCAGACCAACTTCCATTAAACCCTGCAGTGGGCTTCGAGTCATTCTAAAATGCTGCTTTTATTAGACTTCCTTTTTTTTTTTCTCAAACTTTCTGTGGATGCATCATTGTTAACTCTAGAGCCCGACATTCACTGACCTCCTTAATCCAAACTAAGACTAATCTTTCTCATATTTACTGTGTGGATGATTTGATCTAGTCCAACTAATTCACAAACAGGCTATGTTCTTTCCCAATCCTCTCATTTTTACATATACCATTTCCCCTGCCTGGTTCTGCTTATTCCCTCATTTCTGTCCATGGAACTTGTCTCCTTCAAGGGGCAGCTATATCCTGCTGCTTCCATGACAGTCCTGCTAGTGATCCTGCCAGAAATATGCACTATCCTTGGAATGCAGAACACCTAGAGAAATTACGTTTTACTGCCTATACTTCATATATGGTGCCATTACAAACTTCCCTTATGTTATCTTTGTCTTTTAAAAAACTGATGTCTTGCAATTTTTTCTAGTTGTGAATGTGTCTTGCCTCACCCAGGAGACCATGGTATCCTAGCACCCAGATACTTGGAGTGTCCTCAGCTTATTCATGAGTAAAAAGTAACTCCAGTCTCAGGGTCAAGAGAACTCCTTTCCACTTCCAGCTTTGCAGATCAGTACCTGGATGGTTTGGGGTAAGTAACCTCACCACTTTGGGTCTCAGTTCTCTAATATGCAAAGTGAGAAAGTGGAACGAAAGATTTCTGCATGGCCCATTCAAACTGCATTTGCTTGTCATCTCAGAAGTGACCCAGCATGCAAACCCCTTCTGCTACTGCCCATGAACTTTTCTCGTCCTCTCTCTTTCTCTTATTCTACAGAGAGCAGTTATGGAAAAACAATGGTAAAACTTTTGGACAATCTGAAAGAGGTGAGAAAGAGCTTAAGGACAGGGGACTTTCATGAAAAGATATCTCCTCTTTCCGCCAAAGATTTTCACCTCTCTTGGCTTTTGGGTCGTTTTTTATTACATTGTCTAAAATAGAGTTATTTGTGCTCATGGACATCGTTTTTTCAAGAAGCAAATACTGTCTTTGAAGCTATAAAATGAGTTGTTAACTTACAGCTGTAAACTTTTAAAGCAAGAAAATTCAGTTATTTGTTTTACAAAATGACAAAGAAGATTCAAAGTGCTTAACTATGAATTTTTATCGTAACAGTGTAAATCTGGGACTGTTTTAGGTTCTCATAGTGAGCCCTGTTGTGGAAATGGGGGAGGTCAGCATAGAGACTAGGGGATCTTGGTTCCCAGCCACGATGGAACCCATGTTGATGATGGTGGGCAGAGTTCCCACCTTCAGGCAGGGTTGGGTTAAGAGACCTTCGTTCTCAGCTTACGATTCTTATTGTTGGCACAAGAAGTTGGTATATTTTAGTCCTTTGGTGAGGAGATTGAGCAGAGCAGAAACAAGTTGTCAAATGAGAAATAATTCGATCTGACTTTTTCAATTACTGCATGAAGAGGCTCTGGCAGTGCCCCGGGGGCTGTGAGGGGGGCAGGGTGGGGCTCAGCTGTGTTGCATCCAGTTTAGTCTTGCTCCTCCCTTGGCCCCTGGTGAGCTCAACTCTTCCAGCAGATCTAATGATGCTTATCAGTTAGCATCATTGCTCTGGTGTCCGTATCTCTGTAGACTCTATTTTCTGGCTCCAGGTCTGTATATCTAACCACTTACCAGATAATCTGCCCAATTGTCCTACAGAAACTGTATGGTAAACATACCAAATAGGATCTCATCATGTCCCCTGCGAGGCCATCTGGATATTGATAATGAAACTGCTGTCACTGCTCCTATTACAAACACTGCTGTTACTCCCAGTGGCTTCCTGGACTGGCAGCTTTCTGTGCCAGATAGAGTAGGAGATGCTCATGAGAACTTAGTTAACCTCTCACCATGTGGTAGCATCAATGTCTTCCTGGTTACCCCAGCCAGAAACCGCTCCTCCTGCTCCAGGTCCGGTTGGTGACCAGATCTTATTGACTCTACCTCCTTAACCCATCTCTGATTCCTTTCTTCTACGCCAGCTCCACTGATTGTGCATCAGTTCCCATCCTTTCTGTATGAGTCTCTTACCTTTGCGCAGACATTCTCCCCTTCTGAGGATGTACTTTTCTGAAACAAAAGATCATATGATGCCCTTTTTGAACCCCTTCAGTTGCCATCAGGAGAAAATCAGGACTCCTTCGGATGACTTATTCAACTTTTATCCAAGTGTTCTTATCCAGTTCCTTCTCCTACGTGGAACCCTATGCTGCAATGATGGCACTGCTCTCCATGTGCCAGGTGGCTGGAAGGATCTATACGTTTGTACTACTGTTCAGTCTTCCCCATAATGGTATGCTTCTCTCTCTATGTCTTGTACCTTTGCTACCTATTGTTCCAAACACTGTGTCCCTCAGTGGGAGGATGGTTACATTAAACTGTGTGTCTAGGGACTTCCCAGGTGTTCCAGTGGTTGACTCTGCACTCCCAGTGCAGGAGGCGTGGATTCAATCTCTGGTTGGGGAACTAAAATCCTGTATGCTGCACAGCGTGACCAAAACCTTCCCTCCAAAACCAAAACCCCCTAAAATCTCCGAACAAAAAGCAAACACTGTATGGCTATATAATGAATTATTGTATCATCTTTACGAATCTCGTTGAGGAGAAAAGAAAGTATAATGACTGATAATCTTCATAGTATATTGTCAAGTGAATAAAAGGTATTATAATGCAGTCTGCGTATGATTGCTTTTAATACTATTAGCTGTTATCTGTATCATCCGTCTGTCAATCTAAAGAGGAATAAAAGCCTGGAAAGCTATTTAACAAAATGTTACTGGTTAGACTTAGAGTTCTTAATGTTAAGAACTTTTTGTTTGGCTGCATTTATAAAGTTTCTAGAGTAACTGTCTTATTTTTAATAAGGAAAAGGAATACATGGTATTTGTAATAGAAATACTACCGAAGACTGACTTAAGGGAATCTATCCCTGTAGAACATGACCTTTCTCATAGTAGATGTACTGGTTAGGATACCCTGTAACAAGCGGTGTCCCAAATATATAGCAGCAGGAATCTAATAGTTAATTCATGCCAGTGAATAGACAACACAAGATGTTCTAGTCTTTAGTTTCTTCTGAGAGAGACCGATGCTGACACCTGATGCGTAGCTGAATGTCACTTCTGACCGCATTGGTTAAAATAGGCAGAATTCCAATTTGCAGTGGTCATTTTATTCTCAGTGGCTGAGCTGTCCTTTGAAAAGTAGACAAATGTGCCTTTTGGTTCCTCATTGCAGTGGGAGAGCCCAACAGTTATGTGCAGAGTGGATCCTAACAGCCATGCATGTTTATGGTAGATAAATACCATATAAACTATATATTCATTCCTGTGTTCGACTTAGCATTTTGCGGGTTGGTTTTGTACTAAATCTTTAAGGTGTGCTGCTCACTATGATTTCATCAGCTACCTCTGGAAATGCAGAGAGTTAGGCCATAGTCACTGCCTTTCACTGGCATGTTGGGATGCCTATTAAAGCTCCATGTTTAACAGATCATTTTGATAGAGGGGTGTTTCTTTACCACAGATTCTCAGTGGTAGAGAATATGCCTGCAGTGTGGGAGACACAAGAGACCTGGGTGCAATCGCTGAGTCAGGAAGATCCCCGGGAGAAGGAAATGGCAACCCACTCCAGTATTCTTGCCTGGAAAATTCCATGGACAGAGGAGCCTGGCGGGCTACAGTCCATGGGGTCACAAAGAGTCAGACCCAACTGAGCACTGCACTGCCCTTGATGCACCTTGATATAGAGGACTGTAGCAAAATACGCGCAGGCTTTATCACTGCCAACGTAATTGGGTTTCATGGTCACATTTCTTCATAGTAGGATAAATTAAAAATGGCTGATCAAGTTGCGTGTAAAAAGCAAAATTGTTAGGTTCAACCTGCCCACTGTATTAACTAACTGTATTGATGAGTAATCATTCCACCATGTTTAATCACTTTCTTTAACTTTCTTTAGTAGTTGTATCTCCAGGAACCTGCTAAATAACTGTCATTATATACTCAAGTCATATTTCTTTTAAAACAACTAATCAAAAAGACCTTGAAAATGATTAAGGCCCTGATATCATCCCCATACTTCCCGTTAGAAGCATTGTTGGTGATTTTATGGTGAGTTGAGTGCACGCTTGTGCAGCCTGGGAAGATGGGGAACCAGTTCAAAACAGGTGAATGGAGACAATGGGTGCATGGTTGTAACGCTGTGTAAAATAATTAGTCTTTTGTGCATCTACATTCTGCATGTTACCGTTCCATTCTCAAAATTCTTATTAAATATCGGGAAGATAAAGGATATACCTAAGAATTCCGTGAAAAGGGTAGAGAATAATAATATATGTGTGGTACTTTTCTCCAGCCTCATCTTCATCAGGGGCCATTTGTTCTTGGGTTTCAGCTGACTAATGAACCTCAAGGCAGGGTCTTACTTACAGGCTGATCAAGGACCTATCTGTTCATTCATTGAAATGGATTAGAAATTTATTATTCACTTATCACTTCTTCAGTCAATTTGTATAGTACCCCCCTCCCCCAATCCTATTCCTTTCCTCTTTCGGAGGAAGATTGCTATTCCCATGGCAGTCCTGAACCATGGGAGATCGTAAGGGCCATTCGGAGGATGTTGCTTAAATAAATGATGAGAGTCATGAAATTATTTAACAGTGTGGGCGAGTGATAGAAAAAGAGAAGTGGTGAGTGTCCTTTATTTACGTAATGATTTGACAAATATTCATTGGACATCTGTTTGCCAGTCTTTCTGCTGCTTTCTGGTATCTCAGTGATGATATAATTAGGCATGGCCCTTTCCGAGCTAATGGGGCAGAAAGAACGGTTACATGAAGGATTGCAAGATACATACATGTACGTGTGTGTTTTTTTGGGTAGGCCAAAAAGTTTGTTCAGGTTTTTCCATAATGTGTTAGGAAAGACTTGAGTGAACTTTTTGGCCAACCATATATATGTGTGTGTGCCTGTACAAAGTTTATATATATTAGTTTGGCACAATTATATATATTATGTAAGCGCTAAGTTTATATGGGAAACAGTGCAAGGTATGATGAGAACATAGAACAGAAGAATCTTAGTTTGAAAGATACAAGAAGGTGTCCTTGAGAAAGCGACATTTCTGGTGGGAGTAGGAGGAGGAAGAGGATAAAGGAAGACAGAAGAATGTTTCCATGCCTGATGGAGAGAAGAGGATCAGCAGAGAGGGGAGTCAGGGCAAAGGAGGCAAGGAGGAGATCTGAGAGGTAATGGGGAAAATCAGATCATTCTGGAATTTTTCAGATTCTGGACTTGGTCCTAAAAGCCTGAAATACCACTGCAAGGTTTTTAAGCACAGGAGTGATAAAACTTCCATTTTGAAGACATTGCAATTGACTGTTTTGCAGAGAATGGATGAAAAGGGACATGGCGGGGCGACAGGGCACTGAGATGGGGCTCTGGATGAGGTCAGGATGCAGGCTTGCTCTAGAGAGGAAGCAGGTGGCGGCGAAGAGAAGCAAGAGTGTTCCAGCTGGTTTCGGAGGCATCTTTTCATTTTGGTTATCAGCTAGGATTGCCGCTAAAGGGGAAGGTGGAGGGTGGCTCTTGAATTTCTGGCACAAGCCCTGGTGTCCATGAGAGGGAAGGGGAGGGGAATGCTGCACAAGGAGGGTGAAGCTCAGTGAGGTTCTGATCCATCCAAATGGAAATGCCAAGTCAGCACTTGGATAGATGGAACTCAAAAAGAAGTCTGAGTTGGATTTAGGAACATGGGCGTTTTGCACAGGGATGTAGTGTTTCTCTCTGCAGGAAATAGATACGGTTCCTTAGGGAAAGCGGGTCGGGGGAAAGGTGAGTAGAAGCAGCAGCATGAAGAACAGCATCCTTTAAAGCTGAGGCAGAGGAAGGGACAGAAGTGACAGGGAAGGAGCAGCCAGAGAAGCAAAAGGAAGACCTCGCAAAGATTCAGGATGGAGGAGGTGGTCAGCTGCATCCTCCATTGGCAGGCAGGTCTCTACCACTGGGCCACCAGGGAAGCCCTTAGCTGTGTCCCTAGAAAATCATTTCAGAAGATGGGGAAAGGAGAGCTTGCCCAAAGAAGCATGTCCTGTGTGCTGACTGCTGCCAAACACCTTGCATTTTAAATTGTATGTTGTCCTCCAAGTAAAAAATAAAGTGAAACTTCACTGGGACTTCCCTGGCAGTCCAGTGGTTAAGACTTCACCTCCCAACAGAGGGTATAGGTTCGATCCCTGGTCAGGGAGCTGTGATCCCACTGTCCCGTGGCCAAAAAACTAAAACATAAAACAGAAACAATATCGTAACACATTTAATAAAGGCTTAAAAAATGGTCCACATTAAAAAAAAAAAGTGTACTTCATTAACAGCATGAAGGCATTTTAAAGAGTTCTGGCCAAGTGGCAAGGGTGGACTCCAGACAGGGGTGGGTTGAAGTAGTAATGGCCAGCCTCTGGGTTATTAGGACTGGGGCTTAGCAATACTTCTATGTATTTGAACCTAAGTAGCAGGAAGCCATTTAAAAAAAATCTTTTTTTGATGTGGGGTTGGGAAGAATTTCTCAACTTGAGAGATCTAATAAGTAGTTTGTATGAAGATATGATAAAAAAAATCAGATTGCTATATATAGTGTAGCTAAAGGGTTGCTGCAGGTCACCCTTTTTATTAGTGTTTTTCCCCGTGGCTAGGAGTTCTTTCCTACTTACCACGTAAGCCACTTCAATGACAGATGATTGTTCAAGTTTTTCTTGACACACCGACTTGAGAACTAACTACTGTCTTTCTAGTAGGTACCCGGGTCCTATGGGAATTTAATGCTTTGTCACGTGAAAACTTGTGAAGCGATGTCTATCAATCTCATTTGAAAAAAAATATTTGAGTCAAAAGGTCCTTGAACCATGTATTAGAGCTACCTTTATCTGAAGCTCTGGCTGGGCATTTTAATGAGCAGCAGTCAAAAAATGCAAAGTTATTACTCTGACAGTAACTGAATATGTTTCTCCTGACCATCTGTATACTGTCTTTATTGTCTAGTCAGCTGCTGATCTGATGCATTCATGGCTATGCTTGTATGAGGACTTTGAGCCACCATGGGAAGAACATTTTTGAATTTCCTTTTTTCATTTGTGCCATGGTAGTGTTTTCATGCAAAGATTTGTTTTTTACATTGGGTTTGCATGTGTGTGCTAAGTCACTTCAGTTGTGTCTGACTCTATGTGACCCTATGAACTGTAGCCTGCCAGTCTCCACTGTCCATGGGATTCTCCAGGCAAGAATACTGGAGTGGGTTTTCCTTCTCCAGGGGATCTTCCCAACCCAGGTTTGCCTACTTTTAATAAGTGTATGTGAGCTAGAATCAGATTTATGAAAACCATACATTTATAGATCAAAAGAAATGGCCAAAGGATGAAAAAGAAATCTTCAAAATATAGGAAGAACAGCTTGGAAACCTTTGACTTCAGCAGTAGGCCCCTTGGTCTCATTCACCCAGGGAGCCACAGATGAGTTTTTTGACCAGATGTTCTGATCTTGGACAAACCAATGGTTTCCAAACAGGATTTGCACATTAGAATGTATGGATCCCTGGACGTAACTCCTGGAGATAACAGTTCATTTGGTTTAGGTTTTTTTTTCCCTGAGACTGTGTTTCAGGAAGTCTCTCCAGGTGATTTGGAGACCTTGGACTCTTGTGGTGTCTAAGGTGGTTTCAATTCATAATGCTGAGGATTTTCTGGAGAGTCAGAAGCTGGGTAAGAAAAGAGAATTGGCGGAGTTTCTCGTGTGTGTCCAATATGCTTTACGTATTTTCCCTCCTTTATTCCTGAACACCATCTTGCGAGATATATCACTCTTTTCCAATTTTAACCCAAGATTTCAAGTGGTTTGCAGAACTTAAAGGTCAGGCAGCTGCTGGAGGCAGAACATCTATTTGCATTCAGGTCATTTGACTTCCTCTGTTAGAACCAGGACGAGGTTCGGAGCAGTGCAGTCAGAGAGAATTTAGGGGCCACGATCCTTTGAACAAGGCCATCATGCCCTTTGTTGTGGGGAGCACCTGTTTCCATGCAGATAAGTGGAAACCTTTCCTGTTTATTTTCAGGGAATGTCCATATGGGTGATTGAGTGGGGAGAACTGGATACTTTTTGAGAGTTTTGAAGTCAGACCCGTTTGGACCAAACCATGGTGGTTCAGGTGGTAAAGAATCTGCCTGAAATGCAGGAGACCTGGGTTCGATCCCTGGGTTGGGAAGATCCTCTGGAGGAGGGAATGGCAACCCACTTCGGTATTCTTGCCTGGAGAATTGCATGGACAGAGGAGCCTGGTGGGCAAAAGTCCATGGGGTCACAAAGAATCGGACACAACTGAATGACTAACACTTTCATGTCTTCAGCAGTTCACAAGGAACAAGTGTGGTCATCCTGTTCAGAGTTGATACGATATCTCTGAAAGGTTTGTGCTAACGCGTTCAAGTCTGAATGAGGGAATTCCACACATGATCATGAATATTTCTCCAGGAAGCACATGAGACATGATGGGGTCTGGAAGGGAAGATCTGGAGGCTGGAGTGGACTTAGTACCCTGCTTAAGGGTCAGGCCTTGCCTTCTGGACCTATATCGGTTGCTCGTGACCTTGGAGACATTCCTTGATGGCTCTAAACTTGATATACAATGCGAATAATGCATCTCCCTTAGAGATGAGTGTGTGTGAGCTGCGATGGTGTAGTTCTAGCATCTCGGTCATGGTAAATGCCCTCGTCATGCAAGTGGAAGAGCAAGAGGCTCCACCATGGAACCTGATGGGAGGCAGGGGGATGCCTGTAGCTGCAGCATGGCAGGAAGTGGCAAAGAGACAGAAACATCGCTTGCTTGAGTGCTGTGCCCTCCATTCCCTTAACAAATTCATGTTTTCTTAGTCCATGGCACCAAAGGTTCTTTAACAAGAATACTGCTCCAAGGGTGGTGTATGGGCCAGCAGCCCAGACAGCCTGGTGCTCATTAGAACTGCAGATTCTGAGTCCACCCCAGACCTTCTACTCTCCAGGTATTTCTTATTATTTTTTTTTAAGTTAAAATGATTGTAGAAGTGATTATTTTTTCTTTTTTCAAATCCTTTTCCCATTTAGGTTGTTACACAACATTAAGCAGAGTTCCCTCTGCTATACAGTAGGTCCTTGCTGGTTATCCATTTTAAACATAGTGGGGCATACAAGTCAATTCCAACCTCCTGGTGTCTCGGATGCTCTCTGAAGGCTGAGCCGCTCTGCTTCCTGAGGCAGTCTCCCTGTGTGTGAGTCGCGTCTGGGAAGTTGCTTGGTCACTGAAGAGCGTGTGTCCAGGCTCAGCCATGCTGGCTTTGCAGTGCAGGTTCTTCCTGCAGGGTGCTGTAGATGGTGCAGGTGAAAGACAGTGAGAGTGAAGGAAAAAAGAAAATCTTTCCTAGAAACGTTAAGTGATAACATGCCCTCCCTATCCGCAGGAACTCTGGGATGTGGCGTGGAGAATGAGTAATAATGAACAGCAACCAAGGATGCTCGTGGAAGAACAGTGGGTACCACGAGGGCAGGCAGGATGGTGGGATGGGGTTGAGAGAATGTGTCTGAGGCCCCCCTGGGAGGGAAGTGGAGACCCACCCACCCGCTCCCGAATTGAGTGTGCTGATCGGGGCAGCTGCTCTTAGGGAGGGGGACTGCAGTGGGCCCTGATCCAAGAATGACTTTGAGGGAAGTTTCCAACACAGAAAAAGATCCGCCTGCCAGACTCCGCTTGCCCAACCGGAGTTCATGGTGGCAGCTCAACCGTTTAAGGCTCTGGGCTTTGGGAAGATTTCCCATCTTGCTGTGGGCTCCGTGGAATCGGACTGAGTGGATTTTTTTTGTATTGAAAATATCTTAGGAAATTGAGCAAGATGAAAACCCACCTTGGAAACCGCTAAATTAGGCACGATGCTGCTTTCTGTCCTCTTCCTATGAATGAGCTTTTTTGGTGTGCTCATCCTATGCAGAGTCCTTCCTGTTGTTACCTCACTGCATCCCACTTATAATTCAGAGGTTGCCATCCTTATACCCATTTTACAGAGGAAACCGTCTCAGAGCAGTTATGGTATTTGCCCAAGGCACACAGCTAAGTGAGTGATGAAGCTGGGATTCAGAACCAAATCAGGCTTGTTAGAAAACTTCCTTATATACTAAGTGCAGGCTTTCTCTATTGGTGGTTTAGTTGCTAAGTTGTGTCCAACTCTTGCGACCCCTTGGACTGTAGCCCTCCAGGCTCCTCTGTCCATGGGATTCTCCAGGCAAGAATACTGGAGTGGGTTGCCATTTCCTTCTCCAGGGGGCTTTCTCTGTTAGAAAAAAAAAACAAACAAAGGCAGAGTATGTGATGACCATTATAATGTAGATACGGAAAGTCATAGTATGTCTTTTCTGCCCTCCCCAATTCCATAGGTACTTATTTATTGATTGATCACTGATTGCTCCTTGTGTGGTATAATTGTTGTTAGGCAGGATATGAAGTTTGAGGAATTTATGATCCAGCAGAGGAGAAAAGATAGGTGTATGCTTTTGACCAGAAAGCAGGTGTTAACGTGTCACAAGAGTTTAGACCTGTGACTTTCTCCTAGGCAGGAGAAAGCACTTCTCTTGTGACAAACCACAAAATAAATAAAAAAACAAAAACAAAATCACAAACCTTTAGGAAGCATATTAAGATAACACTTTTGTGGTAAATGGGATTGTTTCGATTTATGTTTTCAGAATATGTTAAAAATTGTTTGCAGGAGCATGTTGCATATGTGTGTCCTGAGTTGGAAAAACAATTAGAAGAGGGAGTGTATAAAAAAATACTACACATTTGCCCCTTGGGGGCTTTCCAGGGGGCACTAGAACCTGCCTGCAGATGCAGGAGACGTAAGGAATGTGGGTTTGGTCCCTGGGTCAGGAAGACCCCCTGGAAAAGGAAATTATAACCCACTCTAGTATTCTTGCCTGGGAAATTCCATGGACAGAGGAGCATGGTGGTCTATAGTCCATGGGGTCAAAGAGTCAGATACAACTAAAGCGCCTTAGCACGCATGCACTCTTCTTCTTGAATAACTTCTGTATAATAAGGCCCACCTGCCACTAGAGATAATAAAACTCTCACCAAATAACCTCACCCAATGGGGGAGAAGTTACTACTGTGGGTTTTTTTTTTGGGGGGGGTTGTGCATGGAAAAAATGTATATCAGCACTCTTACTTGGAAGCAATATAATTTTGGTTTTAGTAGCAGAAAAGAGAATAATACCCTGGCTTCATTACTATTATCAGAAAACATGCTTCTGTGTTTATCTTGAGGTAAGGTTTTTTCATATCCTGTTGGGAGTCTTTAGTAACAGTTATTTTCTATGATATTGTTTGGCCATCATTCTTTGAAGTTCATGTCTCTGGTCTCATTTTTAATTGTTTTCACATTTTTTATGACTAACGTTTAATAGCGACCACCCATTAAAACTATTGCAGGACCTAAGTATATTATAAATTTATCTGACGTGTTATTGCTTCTGGATTAGAAGATGGAAAATAATTACAGTTCTTGTTCTTGTTGTAATGCTATTATGATGATGATTTAGTATTTCCCCAGTTTATGTAATTTGGTTCTTTTCTTTATTTGCTGCACAGTATATTTGCCTACTTATATTGAAGAGAAATAAACTCTCAGAGCTGTTGATTTGAGAATCCTTTTACAATGCCATGTTAATCTATTTAGCTCCCAGACATTTCTTAGCTGATCAAAGGAATTTCCTGGCCACTCCCAGAGGTCTGACTGACTTTTATCTGTCCTAATGAAGGTTCCTCTGCTTACTTGGGTCTGTTCTTGGCCCTAAGTGAGTTAGTGAACCAGAATTTCAGTAAAGGAAGACAAGTAACACTGCATTCATTTCTCAATTTTTAACCTTACAATTCAGCAGGTGCTGCCTAACATTGTTGCTATGATGTGAGAGCAAACTTAAGTCTGCAGAGCCTATATTGGCAATATTTTAGGGAAATATATGGGTCTTTCATGCCATTCATTTCAGGGAGAATTTTTATTTGTTTTGTTTTTTGGCCATTTGTTTGTGCAGTTTAGAATCTTATTAGTTCTCCGACTGGGGATCAAACCCAGGCCCCCTGCATTGAAAGTGCTGAGTCTTAACCACTGAACCACCAGGGAAGTCCCGTGCAGTTAGTTTCAAATGCATTTGTAACGGTTTGTAGATAGGCACGGGTGAAACAAATACTTCTCCAACTAAGCAACCAACCAACCAGCGTGTTCACCCCAGTATCATTGATTTATATGGATAGCTTCATAGCGCATGACTTGACACAAAGTTATTAACTAAATGATGTGTTCAAACCCTTACTAGGGCTTCCCTGGTGGCTCAGAGGTTAAAGCGTCTGCCCACAATGCGGGAGACCCCGGTTCGATCCCTGGGTCAGGAAGATCCCCTGGAGAAGGAAACGGTAACCCACTCCAGTATTCTTGCCTGGAGAATCCCATGGACGGAGAAGCCTGGTAGGCTACAGTTCACGGGGTCGCATAGAGTGGGACACGACTGAGCGACGGAACGGAATGAACGGAACCCTTACTAAGCAGTGTCCTAAGGATGTCCACTGTTTTAAATCCTCAACAAAATGTTTAAAGCCAACAAAGTCTTCAATCTTTACATTCATTGTCAATTTTTTTTTTTTTTTCAGTAAATATGCTTTGAGCCCTTATGAGCAAACACTCAGACACATTGCTGGATAAGTCCTTATCCTTATGGTGTAGGTTTGTATTTTATAGTCTGTCAGCTCAGGGGTCTCAGAAAGGCCATCTTTTCTCAAAATAGTTTCTGAAGTTAAAAGAAAAAGGGTCATCTTGGGATTTAACCTGTGTTTTCATCTTCTCCTGACCACATGATGGACTTTAAGGAGAAGAGGGGATGACCAGAGGATACCTTTAGAGAGCAAATGACTTTCCAGCACGGGACAGGGGCTAGCACTTTCAGGGTAAATGAAGCCATAAAGTCAAGCTGGGCAGTTGGTAGACAGGAATAAATCACTTGTGGGCATGGGGGAGGCTTCCAGATTTTCACAAGATCAAGAGCTCTAAGTGGCATTTAAGCACTTTACGGCTTAATTTTAAAATAATAAATAAATTTTAAAAAACCCATATAAGATGCTACTGTGCTGCTAACTGAAAATGTGAGAGATGGAAACAATGGAAACAGTGGCAGACTTTATTTTTGGGGGCTCCAAAATCACTACAGATGGTGACTGCAGCCATGAAATTAAAAGACGCTTGCTCCTTGGAAGAAAGCTTTGACCAACCTAGATAGCTTATTAAAAAGCAGAGACATTACTTTGCTGACAAAGTTCCATCTAGTCAAAGCTATGGTTTTTCCAGTAGTCATGTATGGATGTGTTTGGACCATAAAGAAAACTGAGCACTGAAGAATTGATGCTTTTTGAACTGTGGTGTTGGAGAAGACTGTTGAGAGTCCCTTGGACTGCACGATCAAACCAGTCCATCCTAAAGGAAATCAGTTCTGAATGTTCATTGGAAAGACTGATGCTGAGGCTGAAACTCCAATACTTTGGCTACCTGATGGGAAGAACTGACTCCTTGGAAAAGACCCTGATGCTGGGAAAGATTGAACGCAGGAGGAGAAGGTGATGACAGAGGATGAGATGGTTGGATGGCATCACTGACTAAATAGACATGAGTTTGAGTAAGCTCTGGGAGTGGTGATGGATAGGGAAGCCTGGCATGCTGCAGTCCATGGGGTTGCAAAGAGTCGGACACGACTGAGTGACTGATCTGAACTGAAAATGAGCTATCCTTCAAAAAATACACTTGTCTCCATGAATGACGGGCTCCTGAAAATTTGTGCGAAGGCTGTCACAGGCTCAGTTAGCCCTTGTGGTTTCCAGCCTCATTTCAGAAAGATAAAACAAACGTCGCAGTCTTTGCATTTTCAATGCCCACCCGTTCCCCCTGCCACCTGACATTCCTGGGTTCCTGTTTCTCCACTTCTAGGTTTCGTTTGCTCTGTAGATGCCTGTTTGATTTAGTGTGCTGGGCCTGGGTGATGTGAGAGATGGAATGATGACTGACTGAATGAATAAATAAAAAGCAAGTAAATAAAAAAAGTCAAGTGCTTCATCCTTCAGGGCCTTGTCCAGCTAACTTCATAGTAGGTGCTAGTGGAGCACCTCTCTATATCTTAATCCCTCCATGTCTAACAGCATAAGAGAACTTTGAGGGAAAGTTCCTTAGATCTCATTTTCACTACTGAGATGGAAGGGGATGGGATGACAGAGGGCAAGATGGTTGGATGGCATCACCAACTCATTGGACGGAAGTTTGACTGAGCTCTGGGAGTTGGTGAAGCCTGGCGTGCTGCAGTCCATGGGGTCACAAAGAGTCGGACATGACTGAGCGATTGAACTGAACTGAGATGGAATGGATTGAAGAATGTTAGAAACACTTGTAGCTCAGAGGAATAAAACATACCCAGGATTCGTTGCTGATGGGGGAAGAGAAACGAAGGGAGTCCTTTGGGCTCCTCTCCCCAGCATCATCCTCACGAGCCCCTCCCATGTTAGGAGGACTTGGTCCTGTGATTCATGGGGCCATGTGTCATCTGGGGACTCCTTTCCCTGTCTGTGGCCAAGTGTGGAAGGGCTTGTGTTCCCAGGGACAGCTGGAGGACTCTGCAGGGTAGGCCCGCTGGCCTTTCCTGTTCACAGCATGGATGGGACCCCTGGGTGCATGCTCAGGGGTCTGCATCAATGCTCAGTGAGGCTGGTTTCCTGGAGTGCTGTGGGTCTGCTGGATAGATTGGATTGGAGACTCTGGGAAACCTCAGTGAGCCTCTGTGGCTAAACTTCGTACCCAGGCACTGTCTGCCAAAGGAGTTCTGGATTTGGAAGTAGTCAAAACACTTGAAAACTTGCCCACCTATTTATATAAGTGATGCCAATGATTATTTCCTTCAGCTGGGAACCCCAAAGAGGAATGGGGGTGAGGGGCAGGACACAGAACCGATGTGCTTCCCCCACTTCAAGTCGCTAGGACGGTCCAGTATTTTTCCTTTTTCTGTGTGTTTGGTACCCATTCTTCACTTAGCATTGAGTGATGGTGTCTGTGTGCTTATTTTCCTGATTAGGCTGTGGGTGAGGGGATTGAAGGTTATTTATTTGTGGATCTCCAGCAGCACCTAATAGAGTGTTTTAAAGCATGACTTATTGCACTTTTTTCCCCAAACGTGAAAGACTTTTATGTTGCATCTTGTCTCCTTAGGAGCAGGACTTTCATGAGGCAGAGGGCAGGCTTGTGTGGAATTATTGGGCAGGTTTGTAGTTTGCATTGTACTTTGAGTAGATGGGGGACTCTCCAAAGCACGGCTCTGCTTCCTCTGGTGGGTGGCTTTCTCCTCTCATTCTTCCCCTTTGCTATTTTTGGAGATGAAAATCAGAGGAGGGAGCTGCAGGTTGAGATGATGAGGAAGAAACCAGAAAGCGAAGAGAACAGGTAGATGTAGTCAGTTATATTTCATTCACAACTCAAACTCTGATTAGGAGAATGTGACCTTTCCCTGTAAAAATCATTATCAAGATGCTCTGGTTGATTGGCTCAGAGAAAGGAGAGACAGGGAGAAATGCTATAGTCTTTGGCAGTGTGATAGACGAATGTCATTCTTGTTTTTTTTTTTTTTTGATGTGGACCACTTTCAAAGCCTTTTACTGAATTTGTTACAGTGTCTCTTCTGTTTTATGTTTTGCATGTGGGATCTTAGCTGCCCTACCAGAGATTAAACCCACACCCCCTCCATTAGAAGGTGAAGTCTTAACCACTGGTGGTGGTGATGGTTTTTCAGTCCCTAAGTCATGTCCAACTCTTTGCGAACCCATGGCTGAAGCATGCCAGGCATGCCTGTCCTTCACTATCTCTTGGAGCTTGCTCAAACTCATGTCCATTGAGTCAATGATGCCATCCAACCATCTCATCCTCTTTGCCCCTTTCTCTTCCTGCCTTCAGTCTTTCCCAGCATCAAGATCTTTACGAATGAGTCTGTTCTTCACATCGGTGATGAGTTCCAACATTTGTCATTTTTGACCTAACTTGTCCCTGACCATCCTCTTTCCTCAGAGCCCCCTTCCTTCTCCAGCAGAGAGAGAGAGACACCAGCAATTCCCCTGCAGGCCAGGCTTCCCACTCCTGAGAATTCCCCACAAGGAATGAAGCCATCAATTAACTCAGGATCCTTTTCAGAAAACCCAAGATGTGTTGGGTTTCTTTGAAAAAGAGATGAACTGAGTAAATGGTGAAAGAATTAACTGTGTGTGGGGAAGCAGTGGGGAAGGATGGAAAATGAGTTGGAGAGAAGGTGCAGTTGATAGTGGAAGCTCGTTAAGAAATTGGCTGGAAAGTTAACCAGAGCCAGGGGGAGGGCTGGTTCTACCAGTTCATTAAGATTTCGCCCTGCAATAGTCCTCTGTAACTTTTCCTCTTTAACTGCTAAAACACTAGTTAGTATATAGTATAACTGAAGTTAATATTATGAGAAAATTTAAGTGTTTTAGTAGATTCTTTGTGCCATGTTGAAAGAAGGATACTCTCAAGTGGGGCGAGAGATGGTGGTTGAATTGCCGTAATGGCCATTGCTCACTTCCTCAGGTGAGGGGAAAAGAACAAACCACAATCAATTGGCACAACTTTATAGATGATGAGTTAGTCAAGGTCTAAGACTCTGCTTTGGACTGGGGTGGATGAAAAGAGTATGGTCAATGACCAGTGGGCTTATGGTCTCATTGTAAAGTATCTGGGCCTTGGGAGATAATGATACTACAAGATAATTTTTGGCAAAAATGTCAAATGAATAAGTCATGGGTATACGGTATAAGTATTCAGAGGGGGTGGAGCTCATTTTCACCTGCAAGGGTTAGAAGAAGCTTTGTTGAGGGTGGTTAGGTGGTGAACCATAAATGATGCGGCATGTCAAAGAAAAACCAGAGTTGGACAGTAATGAAAGTGATTAAAAACAGATTTTAATCAGGACACTTGGAGTAGGGGAAAAACCTCAGTATTGAAGTAGACTCAGTTCCGGGTACGGTGTGGGCAAGTGGTAAGTGTAGATTTATGACCAAGTAAGTAGCGGGGTGGGGAGAGGAATCACAGGGTGATAGGGATTCTGGGTAAACTGGCCCAAAGGATTCTTGTTGAAGACAGGCCAGGGTGATTAGACCTCACCTGGGGGGTGGAGTGAAGGATAGGGAACCTATCAGATATTGGAGAGGGTGGTTCTGGTTAACCTGATTTAGAAGGGTTCATGCTAAAATGAGGTTTTACAAAGAACTGCACAGCTGAACCTGGGAGAAGATTCAAGAACTTGACAAAAGTTTGATCAAGTGAAGAATCTTTGTCAGTAACACGGAGGAAGCCACAGATGTGAATGGTTGGGTGTCTCCAGTGGTCCAGACCCTTATAACAGTTCTAGAAGAAAGGTGTACCACCCCCATTTTATAATAAGGAAACGCAGACTCAGAAAGTATAAATTCATGATTCGGACTTCCTCAGTCATGAATATAGTCAAAGTCAGCGCTGGATTTTACACCCAGGGCTTCTCTAACACCAGCTTGCCTTTAGGCGGACGCCTGGTCTGGAGCAGGAAGGCCAACACTTTGCACCTAGGATGGAAACCAGATTGTTTTGCTGAGGGTGTGAGTCATCTAGGAAAAAAAAAAAAAGGTGGTGAATTTGAAAAGTTGGGCTGAGGACTGGTTGAAGTGTCTTAACAAAGAAGGGGCCATTGAAGGAGCTCCAGGCAGGGTGTGGTGGGGAGAGGAGCCTGGCTGTGTGTCAGACAGCTTCAGACAGAAGAGCTAAGCAGGGAATGACTTTGTAGACATGAAAAGTAAAAGTGTTAGTCGTTCAGTCCTGTCCGACTCTTTGGGACCCCATGGGCTGTAGCCTGCCGGGTTCCTCTGTCTGTGGGAATTTTCCAGGCAAGAGTACTGGAGTGGGTTGCCATGCCCTCCTCCAAGGGCTCTCCCTGATGCAGGGATCATACCCAGGTCTCCCACATTGCAGGCAGATTCTTTACCGTTTGAGCTACCCAGGAAGCTTCTTGTAGATATGACCAAAAGTTTTTATTTTGACTGGTTGAATTCTAAACTTGATTCCTCTTGAGTCTTGACTTATGTTTGAAAATCGACTATTAATACGGTCAGTCTTTATTAAATCTTAAGTTCTCAGTCAATATAGAAAAGCATAGGCTTGCTTGCTTTTGTAAAGTTCAATTCTCGTGCTTTTGTTGTGTTACATTGCCTTCGCCCTGGATGCATTAATGCAGTGGCGTGATAATGGCCCAGGGCGCCCATCTGTTTAATTCTACTAATTTGCTCCATTTTCAAATGAGTTTTCTTTGCTGCAGGAGCAGCAGTGGAGCATGGATGCTGCTGAAAAGAATTTGAGTTCCACCTTTAGCACCCCCTCAGGGACACCCCCCTCCCCAGCCCCCAGATAATTTTCTTATTGTCTTTTTACCATTTGGGAATGCTGCCATGTTGTTTGTAATTGAAATATAGTTTTTAAATGTGCCTCCTGTTGTGTTTTTATAGAAAGAGAGCCTCCGCTTCTGGAAAATAAAATACCATTGACTGAACCAAGAGCCCTTCAGAAGGGTTTTAATTACTGCATTAATTGCAAACTTCGGGACAAATTGGGCCCCAGTAGTAACAAATCGTTGGGCAGATTCCTGGGCTGCTTTAAAGAAAACATTAAAAGCCTTTGGGTTGTGAGAGGGATGGGATTGAGAGAAGGAGGTGGGTGCACGAGAGGCACTGCCTTTCTTCAGGCTATGAGCTTTACATTAAAAAAAAAGAAAAAAATCCTTCCCTCATTTGCATTTTCAGGGAAGTGTCTGAGGACTTGCTGCTCAAGGGCCTCAGCAGTTCCTGCCTTGACTTGGGTGAGAGAAAAGCTGGGAGATGGTGTAAATATTGTAGATTAGAACTGATCTAAAAAAAAAGAAATAGGTGGCTTGGGAAAAAATACACTTGGTGTGGTCCTTTTAGTATGGTAATCTTTGAAATGCTAATTTTTTATTCAGAAGAAAGAAAAAGAAAAAAAGACCAGTAATTTCCTTCTCTGGCGGAACATCTGCTAAAGTGTTTCCTTCAAGATCAGTTTCTTTGGCTTTTGGGCAAATTACCAACAGTGTGAGCGTGGGCTGGGGACTGTAAGCCAGTTTTTACGACTTTTACCTTGGTGTCTTTTCCCGGGAAGATGACGGGTTAAATACCGAGGTGACTAGATGGAAGTGCGTTCCATGCCTCAGAGATTCTTTCAGAATGGTGTCTTTCTTCTGTCAGGCTTTTGAGAGAAAATTATCCCAAGTATCATTTCTGGCAGGACTAGGAGGACGTTTCAGATTTGAAAATGTAAGTGGTAGTCACACGTGTTTTTCTGGTTTACAGTATTTTAGCACTTAGGATGTGTCAAGCACTTCTCTAAAACTCTTTTAATCCTCACAACAACCCTGTCAGGTTTGGGACACTCATTAACCCTGTTTGGCAAATGAGGAAACAGCCTGGGAGAGTCTAACTGGAAAGATCAGACTGACTCCAGAGTCAACTTATTCTAACTGAGGACTCTAGAAGACATTCATCCTGTTGACCATCAACTTGAATATTCATTGACAAATGCTGATTCTTATTCTTATCTCCCTCAAAGACAAACACTCTCTCTCTCCGCCCCCATCCATCTATCCATCCATCCATCCATTCATCCCTCCAACCACCACAGTTAAGTTACCTACCTATCTAACAAATATTTATTCATCAGTGTTCTGGGAACAAGATTAGGTATTATGATGTGAGAAAAGACCCTATCCCTACATTTGAGGAGCTCTCAGTCTTATTTGGAAGCCAATAAGGTGCTCCGTGGTGGAACTTCTGACCCACGCTTAGGAGGGCTCACTCATCAATTCAGAATTTTAACAAAGTACAGAGCTAGTAGATGCCAAGCACTATAGACCAGTAGCCTTGGTAGTTACAGTCTAGTTAGGGGAGATGGACAGGAAGATGGCACATTGCAGTTGGGTGAGATAATTGCTATGATGATGCCAAGTCAGTAGGAGTCCAGCATTTGTAAATGTACAAGGCACAGAGCCAAGAGAACTGCATAGTGATTTGGTCTGTTTGGAGAGCAGAGTGTAAATGGAAAAGAGGTGAGAGGTGAGGCTGGAGAGGTCCAGGAAAGGGCTAGGAGTCCATGGTGTTCTCTACTCGCTTAGGGACCCTGGACTCCATCGCAACCATGAGAACAGTACTTTTTGCCCAGCACTGAGGTCTCAGTCACTTTAATGGCAAAGTGGAAAAGCAGAACCAGAGTGTAACCTAAAATTAAGCGACGATAAGATATTGCACATTTCAGAAGATTGGCAATCACTGCTCTTATTTATAGCTTATAGCTATTTCCTTACCAGAGACAGACTGTGAGAGAGTCTGGATCCTGTGTCTATTTCTGGGATTTTGGTTCAGCAATAAAGATGTTGTTGGAGAGGAGAGAAAAAGGAGGGGGTTAAAAATCAATGCACATCGAATTAATTCTGATTTTTCCATTGAAAGAATGATCACATTTCAAGGTCATAATATGGAGCTGAGGCTTAGATATTTGATGGGTGGATTTTGACGTTTCTCTATCAGCAAGTCATGAGAACATTACAAAGCTACCAGATTTTCTACTTTACCAAATTAAAAGGAATGGAGTGGAATTGTATAATGGGTTGTGGAACCTCTTATTCTTGGATCATTGGTTTCGATAGATCCCAAATTGGCAGTAACTGTAAGTTATTTCAATTTTATGTCGGCTCAGTGGCTGAAATGAAGTGGGTTAATTGACATGGTTTGCTTTTGGGGGAGGAATGCCCTAGTCACAGAAATCGCTAAAGCTCATTGGCCTTCCTTACTAGATCCCCAGATATTTTTCCTGGGCAAAAATATTTCTTTATCTCAGGCTGCCTTCTTCCTGTGTCCGAATGGACAGTGGACCAAGAGTCTTATTTAGGAGCAGGAGTCTAATTTCAATTAATAGTGTTATTCAGTGGATCAGAAAGTACTGTGTCCGGAACCCAAAATAGATGATTAGGAAATCGTAGCCTGGATATTTGGAAGGATGTACTGGAGAAAGACGTGGTAGGTGTGGAGGCCTGGCTCTCTGGCATGCATCCCTAAAGCCCTTTTATTTTTTGTTTGAGTGCTTCACTCCACAGTAGGTATGGACACTGAGCTACTGTGAAAAGTATATGTTTCATACAGTTTTATATGCAGTCCCTGATGGAATGTGTAACTTACAGTACAAGTTAGTAATTGTGAATGAGTGAATGGTGTCATCAGCTTATACAACAGTTGGGCTGCACTTTGTAGAACAAAGCTACTACAGGAATGAGGCGTCTTGGCATAACGTGTGCATTACAGAAAGAACTTTAGCCATCAGGTAGTTACAGACCTATGAGAGAAATTCAGGACAAAGACATTTCTTTGCATCTAGTTCATTTGTACTTATTTTTTCCTACCACTCTCTCTGTCAGCCTTTAGCATTTTCCATTAGAGCTCTATAGGTCATTGACAATTTTTTTTGTGTGTTATTTTTAGGACCAAAAATTTACCAAAACCAGTGCATCCAGCATGGAGTCTTCCTTACTCTCTGAAGTTAGCATCGCCCTGTTTAGATTCCTTTCCAAGCCATTGTATTTGCTCACTGGCCGATTCCATCAAACCCCTGTTCAGTCTTCCTGAGCTCCTAGACTGTAGGTCTTTTCATTCTTTTTCCCTCTCCCCCGACCAGACTTCATCCCTTTAATCAAAGAATCATTAAGTGAACCTTGCATTGTTATTATCTCATTTTTAAAATAGGTATTTCATTACGTTACAATATATGTGTGTCTGGAATCAGGAAGACACCAAAAGATGACTGACGGGAAATGTGATTATTGGCAGAAAGTTTCTGTTGAACAAGCTTAGAACTCTCATTCTGTTTATCCATACGGTAGAAAATGTACCCTTTTGGCAGAAATGGGCAAATCAAGAGCTCCCCAAGTGTGATTTCACTGGTTACCAAGCTTAATCCAAGTTACTTTTTTATTACATGGTGGGGTTTTGTTTTTTTTTAATTAAAAAATATTTTTGGAACTCCTTACTGAATTCTTTACAAAATTGCTTCTGTTTTATGTTTTGGCTTGTTGGCCAAGAGGCATGTGGGATTCTTAGCTCTCTGACCAGGGACTGAACCTGCACCCTGTGCATTGGGAGGCCGTTTTCACCACCAGGTACGTCCTTGTTACTTGGTGTTGAGTTAGAATCTCCCTGGTCCTGATAGGAGGTGGTCCTGGGTGTGGCACGGGAGAGGTCAGTGAGGACCGTGCCACAAAAAACATGGGCACCAGGGTCTTAACTTTCTTTCATACTAAACTTTTTGAGTCACTTTCTGGGGGTAAAAAGTGCTGTGGAACCTCACTAATCTTGGATGCAGTGAGAAGAGAGAAGGATGGGTTACCAGGGAAAAATAGGCGATCAAAGACTTTTCAATTTTGTTTGTTTTTGAAGTACCTGTTTCTTCATACATTCTGTTGTCCGAAAAATCAGGTAGGGAAGTTTGACTTTTACATACTTGGCAGTCTTACAAGAGAGAGGAGAATCATTATAAGCACCATTGTTTTAGCAGCGATTCATTAGATTAGTTTCTAAAGGATGTATATATACGTATTTTGGGTTGCATTCTTAGTTTCACTATTAATTTGCTTAATAAGATTAAGTCTCTTTTTTCCCACTGAAGATAGAGCAGAAGCAAACACTTGACTTGCTTTTGTTCTAGCTTGTAGACTTTAAATGAATTACTTCCATAACTTAGATGTTGTGTGAAAAAGTCTTAAAATACAGTGATGGCATCATGAGAGGAGCAAAGAAACAAGAAGCTGCTGACTTTGCTGTGAAAGAGAAGTAAGAATTTCAGGAGATGGAGGAGTTTACCAGCCCACCATTTATTTTACCAGAGGATAAAACCAGTGTCACTAGCAAAGAGATATATACCAGACTACGGTTTCCTGATGGGAGGAACAGTTCTCAATAGCAGAAAATAGAGTTGTTCTCAAGACATATGTTAGATCTCTCACAATCTATCAGAAATAAAAAAGGATAGCAGGACAGAGATGAGAGAGAGAAAAAAAATTGACTGTCAAAATGTTACATGCAAGAATGCATTGAATGTCACTATTAGAAGAGGTCTTCCTGTAATTACATTTCCCATCTATTTGGATTTGCTTGTCCTAAATTCTTTTCAGTTGTCAGTTTGGGAAATGTCTCCTATCGAGGTGTTTTTTCCCTACCTGTTAAATTTCAGGATGGCATCACTCACCAAAATTGGGTAGGGTTGTACTGAGAATGTGTTCTACCTCAGCAAGCCCCATAGATCATTGCTGTTGGCAGATTTTCTCTACTGTGAGAAAGCATCAGACACCAGCCTAGTAGTAGATGAGCCACTAGATCAATATTCCAAGATCTAGAGTGTTCTGTATTGGCTTGCGTTATTTATCCCATTTTAAAAAGTGACAAAATCGTTCAACAAAGATGGAACGTAGATAGTTTCACTGAAGCGGTGAGTTTGATAAAGGTTACGGACAAAAGATTTCTGTCAGGTAACAATCTGGACTGGTTTAAGCATTTAGGTTTCCAAGGTTCTATATAAGAGCTGCTAGCTCATGATTTGGGACCTCCGCACAAGAGAATTGAGGCTGGATTAATATAAAAATGTGACTTGTAGCGCTGGAGGTGGTGTTTTAGAGAAAATGATGACTTAATGCTTGTAATCTGTAAGAATGTGTTTTTGGTCAAATAACCTATGCATTTTCTCAAAGGAGGTAGGCTTGGGGGGAGAAAAAAGGGCAATAATTAAACTGAACATACCAACAAGGAAAAAATAATTTGAGTGTTATGATGACTCATTTACTTGGCAGCTTCAGGTAATGAGGTGCTCTGGATTAATTTTCCTGAGAGCAGAAACGTATCCCTTTAAATGATTAAGCATTTTATCTTCATCAATCTTTGAAGAACATATTTCCAAGGTACATTATACACTCTCTTGTGTCAGTAATATTCTTGACAACTTACAGGACTAGAGATGTAGATTTTTTTTAGAGTTTAAAGAAATATTTGATCTTTGAAAATCATGTTACAGCACTGGTCCCCAGTGTTTTTCTCTACAATATATGAGGTTGGGGTTTGATCATTAAGGTTCCTTCCATCTCTGATATTCTCTAAGTAAAGGGTTCTTGTGCAGGCTAAAATTTAAAACAATAGTTTAGGGATTTTGGGGTCTCTGCTATATTTAAAAGGGATAACCAACAAAACCCTACTGTATACCACGTGGAACTCTGCTCAATGTTATGTGACAGCCTGAATAGGAGGGGAGTTTGGGGGAGAATGGATATATGTATATGTATGGCTGAATTCCTTTGCTGTTCACCTGAAATTATCACCACATTATTAATTGGCTATACCCCAATACAAAATAAAAAATTAAAAATAAAAAAAATAGAACTTCACTGCCCCCTCCAAATTTAAAACATAAGAATAACCAAAGGGGCTTATTTAAAAAGCAGATTCTTAGGTATCACCCTTGGAGGTTCTGATTCAGTTGGTTTGGGTGAGTCAAGAAAACCTTTATCATAAATACCCACCCACGGCCATTCTGATGACCTCATTTTGAGAAACACTGCTTCTCTTTCTGGCCTTGGATGCCATAACCCTTGTTGGCCACCAGGGTACCACTGATGCCCTGCCCTCGGTGGTGTGAGGTTGTGAGGGGCTGACCAGACCCAGAGACGGGGCTGTATTTGATAGTCTGCTTGTGATCCCACCCTCAGTATTAATTATCACATCGTGAATGTAGCTACTGAGGGAAACCAGATCATCCAGCATAAAATCAGGTGCCCTGCCTTAGTACATTTGAGTCATTACATTTTTTAAATTATTTATTTTATTTGGAGGATAATTACTTTACAATATTGTGATGGTTTTGCCGTGCATCAGCATGAATCAGCCATAGGTATACATGTGTCCCCTCCATGCTGAACCCCCCTTTCACCTTCCTCCCCATCCCATCCCTCTAGATTGTCCTGGGGCACCAGCTTTGGGTGCCCTGCTTCATGCATTGAACTCGCTCTGGTCATCTGTTTTACATGTGGAAATGTACATGTTTTTAGTGCTACTCTGAGTCATTCAGTTTTAACATCAGGCTGCACAGGAGCAAGAGGAGGATGTCCATTTTCTCCTCTAGTCAGAAGTGCATATGTTAGCCATGGCCATCTTATTCCCTCTTGGAAGGTGTTTTATTCTTTGCTCACATTTCTTGTCATCCTAAGAGTCAAGTTTCTGGAAGGGCGACACCAGGACAAGTGGCAGATGACTATGTAAATACGCTAATATTTCTCGGTGAGATTTGGGATTGGGCTGTCCACGACTTTTCTTCTTTGATTTTTAAACAGTTTTATTGAGGTATAATTCACATGCCATACAATTCACCCCTTTAAAGTGTATACAATTCGATGATTTCCAGTCAAGTCTGTAAATTTAGAGAGTTTTATGCGACTATCACGAAATCTAATTTTCAAACATTTCCATCACTCCCTCGAGTGAGACCTTGTGACTATTTGCAGTCACTCGTCTTCCTACCTCCAGACCCATTCAACCAATGTTTTACTTCTTACCTGTATGGACTTGCTTTTTCTAGACATTTCATGTAAATGAGATCATACAGTACGTGGTCTTTTGCATCTTCCTCCTTTGACTTAGTGTAATGTTTTTGAGGTTAATCGTTGTAGCGTGTATCACATTGCCAAAGAATATTCTGTTGTTTGGATATACTGCATTTTATTTATCCATCCACCCACAAATGGACATTTGGTTTGTTTCTGCTTTTTCACTCTTCTGCCTGATGTGTGCATGCAGTTTCCGTTTCAGTCAGGAGGTTACCTCGGCGTACTTACCTGGGTCATATGATGAATCAGTATTTCAGAGTGGCAGCTTTAAATTTTGCAGTTCTACCAACAGTGCATGAGGGTTCCAGTCTCTCCATTTCCTTGCCAAAATGTGCTCTGATTGGATACAAGTTCCTTTATTGGTTATATGATTTTCAGATATTTTTTTCTGGTCCGTGCTTGTCTTTTCACTTTTTTTAATGGTGTCTTTTGAAATGCCTAATTTGTTTTATTTGAATGAAGCCCAGCTTTTTTTTTTTTCCTTTATCAATGTACTTTTGGTATCATGTCTAACAAATCTTTGTCTAACCGAATGTCTTGTGTCTTCTTGATGCTGACCTAAAATCTTGTTGGCTTGGTTTAGGAGGAACTGACCAGTGACACCTTGTATTCAGTGCCTTATTTAAATAGATGAAAGATTTATATTCAAGTTTGTGGCCTGAAGCTACCCCTATGAAAGTTTGCCAGCAATTATCCTAAAGTCTTAATGGTTGCAACAGCCATAATGGACTCATCCATCACCATGCCATAGCCATGTCCTTCTTAGCATCTTTTCCTCATCTTGGTCTCTGCCATCAGCAAATGAAGGACAGTGTAAGTCCTTGTCATTGCCTTGTTGTACTGTGAGCTAGCACTGTGCCCTCCTTTATTTTCAGAGTCTTGGTTGTAGCACTCTTCCCTGAGGCTCACAGCTGTAGGAACACAGCTTTTATCTTTTTATAGGCTTTAGAGTGAGATATGAGAACAGTAGCTCATTATCAGGCAGTAAAAACCAAACAACACACACATACATAGATGTATATATAAAAACCCCTTCTACCTTAGGGTTTTGTTATAAGAATATGCCGGTTGCAGCCTCTGTAGGCAGAGATCAGGCCTCACTGAGCTGATAGACTTGATGCTTCTTCCTAATCTTGTTGTCTATCCTTCTTTTTAAAATACTAAATGGTTTGTCTCCTCCTTCAGTTCTAGATTTTTTTCCCACTGGGTTTAGACTGGGGGAAAGGTTATCAAATTCCAGCTTCAGAATGCCTGATTTCCACTTGGATCTTTTATCTCTTGAGCCTATAAGGCACCTCTGGTTTGTAAACAACACTGAACATTAATAAATATCATAAACTTCAAATATCATGCACATGTAGTAGCAGCTTGCATAAAATGTGCTATCGCCCGAAGAAGTCACACCACCTCATGATTGAAAAAGCGATTCTAATTGACCAAATGCTTTCACAAATACAGTCCCATTTGATCCTCACATCTCTGTGAGGAATTACTGCTCCTTTTTTATGGATATAGAAAACGGCTTGTCAGAAGTCATTTACCCCAAATACAGGACTTCTAACACCAAATTTGATGCCTTTCATGTAGCATCAAGGTTCCTCTCCAAAGTAATAAAACTGAATTTTTGTAATTTTAAGAAAATTAGATATGCCATGTTATGTTAGACCTGTGGCTAATCTACAAGCAGTCATTTACATTTTGAATGAAATCCATAGACAACAATGTATTCCCTTTTTAGGACTTGCTTGCTTCTCAAGCTTCTATTTCTTGCTGCAGTGGAAAATGTTTTGTTCCCTGTTAAGAGAATTCTAGGCATTGGATTGTTGGTGCATAAGATTTGTGGGGGTAGCCAGGGTAGGGAGATCCTGAACATTGGAACATCCTTCTGACACTAAATCTGTAGTTTGCCTGGAGCTGCTTTGAATATCCCAGGAGGATTCTTTGTCCACCTAGGGAGCAAAAGGCCCGAGAAAATTTCCATGTGATTTTAGCCTCACCCACTTACCGGATGCTCTGTCCTCTTTTCCTTAATTCCACATCAGCTTTTTTCACCTAGGTTTTTCTCCTTTATCTAGGGCTCTTCTGACTGTGATCCCTTCCTTTCTGTTTCACCACCTGTGGCTTGGGATCATAGCTCTCAAAGTGTGGGTCCTTGAGCAGAAATTTGGAACCCATGTAATCTGCTTAGTCAGAAATTCCAGGGTATTGGGCCCAACAGTCAGTCTTGAACACATCTCCCAGGTGATTCGGATGCATGCTCAAGTTTGAAAACCATTGTGCAGTAGTTCAGAGTCAGGATTCTGGAGTCAGTTGTCAGGTTTCAAATTCAGCTCTGTCATTTCACAGATACTGTTATTGTCACCTCCTTAGTTGCATGATCTTTGGGGAAGTTATTTTCCTCTCTGAGCCTCTATTGTCTAGCTTGCAAACTTACGGAATAAAATGGGAATTATTTCTGAAGGAAGTTGTGAAGACTAAAAGTTACCCACACCTCTGTGACCTTTGTTTTAGAAGTTTACTCATTCTCTTTTGGTCCATCTTTGTGTTTTTAGATATACTTCTCTTTTTGTCTTTGCCTGTTTATTTCATTTCTAGTTAGACTTGCTGGATCTTTTTTCTTTTGCCTTCTCAGTATTAATTTTAAGATTCTGTACTTGGTGTTATTGATAGTTCCTGTACTATATAGTAGGACTTTGTTGTTTATCCATTCTATATCTGCTAACCCCAAAATCCCGGTCCATCCCTTTTGATTGAATTCTCAGTGAAAACAATAAATTTAATCTCAGATGTAGAAAATGAATTCTATAAAATTTAATATCTGTAATATAGAATCTGCAAACTATGATTGGAAGGTATAAATAGTCAGCAAATGCATTATTTAATGGTAAAACATTGAAAACATTCTACTTTTTAATATTGGAAACAAGTTGAGACACTTAACCCAGAAGACAAGATCATCCTTCTTTGTAGCATTATATAGGAAGTCTTAACTAAGATAATACAGGCAGAAAAAGAATTCTTGGTATGGGAGAGGAAGAAACTGCTAACACTAGTCTTTGGGGATATTTTGTCCCTGAAGGCAAAAAAAAAGATAAAAGAATCTATAGATAAAGTATTAGAATGAAAGTGGTTAGCAAGTGTGCTGCAAACAAAATCAATATGCAACATCAATTGCATTTCTCTACTCTGCTACAGCTATTTAGAAAAGGCAATGAAATTTCACTTATAGTATTGTCATAAATATAAAGTTCCTAAGAATAACACTAAGGAAAATAGGTAACACCTAAATAGAGAAAATTATAAAACAAAGACGCATAAAACCTAAAGGAATGCAGAAATAAATCACATTTTTAAATAGAAAATTTCAATCTACAAAAGATGGTATTCTCCCCAAATTGTTTTAGGGATTTTATGAAACTAAAATGAAATCCCTTCACTTTCCTCCCTGGCCATGAAACATGCAAGCCGATTCTTAACAGCAAATGAAAGAGTGAATGGGGATTTTTACCTGCTGCTGCTGCTGCTAAGTCACTTCAGTTGTGTCCGACTCTGTGTGACCCCATAGATGGAAGCCCACCAAGCTCCTAAAATTATAAAACTGTACCAACTAGAACTTGCGTGGTGGCTCAGACAGTAAAGAATCTACCTGCAATGCCGGAGACCCAGGTTCCATCCCTGGGTTGGGAAGATCCCCTGTAGAAGGAAATGGCAATCCACTCCAGTGTTCTTGCCCAGAGAATCCCATGGATGGAGGAGCCTGATGGGGTTGCAGAGGGTGGAACACGACTGAATAACTAACACTTTCACTGTCACCAACTAAGACATCATGGTGTTGAACAGAAATATATGATTGGAAGAGAACAGGGAACCCAGGAGCAAGGCATTTATGACACAGAATGTATCATTACATATGTATGTATCGGTGTCAATGTTTCAGTTCTATTCTCTTAGCAGATTTCAGTTATCCAGTGCGGTGTTATCAACTAGTCACAGTGTTACACATTAGAGCCTCAGAACTTATTCATCCTATAGTTGAATGTTTATGGACTTTATTCTTTAGAGCAGTTCCATATGTTCACAACAAAACTGAGTGGAAGGTACAGAGTTTTCCCATGTACCGGCTGTTCCCACGTAGGTGCTCAGTTCAGTCCAGTCGCTCAGTCGTGACCCCATGAATCACAGCACGCCAGGCCTCCCTGTCCATCACCAACTCCCGGAGTTCACTCAAACTCATGTCCATCGAGTCGGTGATGCCATCCAGCCATCTCATTCTCTGTCGTCCCCTTCTCCTCCCGCCCCCAATCCCTCCCAGCATCAGAGTCTTTTCCAGTGAGTCAACTCTTCGCATAAGGTGGCCAAAGTATTGGAGTTTCAGCTTCAGCATCAGTCCTTCTAATGAACACCCAGGACTGATCTCCTTTAGAATGGACTGGGTGGATCTCCTTGCAGTCCAAGGGACTCTCAAGAGTCTTCTCCAACACCACAGTTCAAAAACATCAAGCCTCCCCCATAATTAGCTACTCACCAGAGAAGTGTATTTGTTACAGTTGATGACTCTACATTTACACTTCATTGTCACACAAAGTCCATAGTTTACGTTGGGATTCATGCTTGGTGTTTTATATTCTGTCAGTTTTGACTGATGACCTTATCTACCATTGTGGTATCATTTAGGTGGTGTCAAAGAGTATGTAGCCTTTTCAGATTGGCCTCTTTCACTTAGCAATAAGCATTTAAAATTCTTGCATATCCTTTCATAACTTGATGGCTTATTTCTTTTTAGTATTGAGTAATTTTCAGTTATTTGAATGTACCAGTTTGTTTATCCTGAAGGTCATCTTGTGGTATTCTTGTTTTGGCAGTTATGAATAAATCTGCTTTGAAATGTCTATGTCCAGGTTTTTTATGTGGACATAACTTTTCAACTCTTCTGTGTTAGTACCATGGTGTGTGATTATTAGATCATATAGTAAGAGTGTGTATAGTTATTTATAAGAAATTGCTAAACCCTTTTCCACAGTGGCTGTACCAATTTGCATTCCCATCAGCAATGAGTGAGAGTTCCTATTCATATTTTTGCCAGTATTTGGTGGTGTTAGTGTTTGGATTTTCCTTTTTCTAACAGGTGGGACCATTGTTTCTAGTGGAAGTGGGGGACAAAGGAAGTAACTCAGATGTTCATTAGTAGAATAATCTTAAAAATTGAGAATTGCATATATAATGAAATGGCCTAAAACAAATATTATTCCAAAACCAGTTTGCTGGGTTTGATAGTGTAATATAGTTAGGACTTAACCATTGGAGGAAACTGGGTGACCTCTCTATGCTTTTTTGCAACTTTCTTTATACCTATACTATTTTCAAAATTAAAAAAACAATTTGAGTTCCTTTCTTGTAGATGAAATACTATCCAGTCATGAAAGCAATGAATTGCTGATTAAAAACCAGAGGGCTACATTTCAAAAACGTCATGTTGAGTAAAAAAAGCAATTTGCCTAAGAGAGATAACAGTATAAAGCTCAGAAGGCACAACCTAAAAGGATGTATTTCTTAGAGATACAACTATGAGAAAAATATCAAGTTAAGCAAGTGAATGATAAGACACAAAATTGAAGGTAATGTTTGCCTCAAAAGACTAACAGCGGGTATGTGAGCAAGAAAAGTGACTCAGGCATCCTCCAAGGTGACTGTATGTTCTCCATAAATTTTTACACTTGATCTTAGCCAAAAGGCCAAGAAGTGATCCCTTAAATTTTTATTAATCACTATAAAATAGACTTCTTAAGAAGTCTTAATGTATAAACCTGATCTTTAGTTTAGCATCTAATAATTACCTTTATTAAAAATATTAAAATTAAGTGAAAGTCGAATAAAATTCAGCAACATTAAACATGCTTGATTCAGCATATAATTACAGAGCATCTAAGAGAAGATTGGGTTCTAGTTTAAGTTCTGATCTGACTAGTTTTTGGGTTAGTTGGTTTTGGTCTGGGGTTTTTGAAGGGCAGTCCATGAACCAGTAGCATCAGTACCACTTGGATATTTGTTAGAAATGTAAATTTTCAGACCTCCTGGGGAGGAGCCCAGCAATCTCTTTTTTTAACACAAACCCTCCAGGACATTCTGATGTGCACAGACTTTTGATAGTCACCAGAAAATTCATCTTTCTCATTCATAAAATTAGAAGGAAACTAGGTCTGTTTTTCCCTAAGTGTGGTGTATAAATATATTGCTGCTCAAGGTGCAAGATGTTTTTAAGTGATAGACACATCACCATTTAAAATTTCATTTAATTATTTTTTTAATTAATTAATTTATTTTAATGCTGATTGTGCTGTGCTGTGCTTAGTTGCTCAGTCGTGTCCAACTCTTTGCGACCCCATGGACTGTGGCCTGCCTAGCTCTTCTTTCTATGGGGATTCTCCAGGCAAGAATACTGGAGTGGGTTGTCATGCCCTCCTCCAGGGTATCTTCCCAACCCAAGGATTGAACCCAGGTCTCCCACATTCAGATAGTAAAGAATCTGCCTGCAGCCACCAGGGAAACCCAAGAATACTGGAGTGGGTAGCCTATCCCTTCTCCAGGGGATCTGCCTAACTCAGGAATTGAACTGGGGTCTCCTGCATTGCAGGTGGATTCTTTACCAACTGAGCTACCAGGGAAGCCCTATAGTACAAATAGCTTACCAAACCTATAACTTCACTGATATTGCATCATATACTTCTAAGGTAAAAACAAAAAAAGGGAGAGGAATCAGCTTAAACTTAATGTAAATATATAAATAGTAGAGCAAAATAGTAAGATAATATGAAAATATCCCCAAATTCCTACACTTCTTAGATATTAAAGTTTCAGTAATCCTGAAGAGGATGAATCTTGAAAATATTTTTCATTCTAAAATTATGAGACTTCAGTGCTTGCTTTTCTTACAGATCTGTGTCCTCAGTTTTGCTTTTAAAAATTCAAGCTAATATGTTACAAATTTAGTTCACACAGCTTGTGTTGGGAGAGGAATGGTCCATTAATGTGCTTTTGTATTGGGGGATGCTATCTGAGATTAGAAATTTAGCCATGGATGATGGCAAGTGTGGGTAATGCACATGCAAATCATCAAAATTAAACATATTAAGGAGAAATCTTTTTTGAAAACACAATTTAATTTTAGAAGCACTTTATTCCTTTCACTACTTGTAGTATTTATAGTGAAACAGGCAGATGGTTTTATATAAGGAAATGAGATGAGATTTGGGGACAGTAAGAGACATATTTTGATAATTAGGGGTTTAGACTTTGAAAAGTCTACACAAGTTATAAATAGCTCCAACATGACTGACTTTTTAAACTGGCACTTTAAATAGCTTTTTGATATATAATTTACATAGAGGGTACCACTTAAGGGCTTCCTAGGTGACGCTCGGAGAAGGCAATGGCAAGCCACTCCAGAACTCTTGCCTAGAAAATCCCATGGATGGAGGAGCCTGGTAGGCTGCAGTCCGTGGGGTTGCTATGGGTCGGACACGACTGAGCGACTTCACTTTCACTTTTCACTTTCACACATTGGAGAAGGAAATGGCAACCCACTCCAGTGTTCTTGCCTGGAGAATCCCAGGGACGGGGGAGCCTGGTGGGCTTCCGTCTATGGGGTCACAGAGAGTTGGACACGACTGAAGTGACTTAGCAGCAGCAGCAGCAGGTGACGCTAGTGGTAAAGAACCCACCTGCCAATGCAGGAGACATAAGAGACGTGGGTTCAATTCCTGGGTCGGAAAGATCCCCTGGAGGGAGAGCATGGCAACCCACTCCAGTGTTCTTGCCTGGAGAATCCTGTGAACAGAGGAGCCAGGCAGGCTATAGCCCATGAGGGTCACAAAGAGTCGGATATGACTGAAGTGACTTAGCACGTGTCCACATACCCACTGAAAGTGTACAGTTGAGAGGCTTTGTATGTCCACAGAGCTGTGTAGCCAACACCATGCACTATTCCAGAATATTTTGTTACCCTCCCCGCTCATGAAATTTTATATCTATTAGTAGCTATTCCCCATCCCCTATATGCTCTCATCCCTAGGCAACCACCTATCTACGTCTTGTGTCTATGGATCTGCTTATCCTAGACATTTCGTATGAATAGAATCACAGGATATGTGGCCTTTTTTGACTGTCTTCCCTAACTTACTGTTTTCAGGATTCATCAGTATTACAGCATGTATCAGTACTCAATTCCTTTTTTATTACTGAATAGTATTCCATTCCATTGATATACCTTGCTTTATGTATCTGTTCGTCACCTGATGGACATTTGGATTGTTTCTACTTGTTGGCTTGTATTAATAATGCTACATGTATGAACTTCCAGGGACAAGTTTTTGTGTGAAAGTATGTTTTATTTTATTTTTTTCTTTTTGAAAGTTTGTTTTAATTTCTCTTCATTTATGCCTGGGAGTAGAATTGCTCGATCATATAACTATGTTGAAAATTTTAAGGAAGTGACTGGATCTAAAAACTATTCTTATTCAAAGTAAAATTATAATTTTGTTTAAAATTTAAAATACATTTCTCTTCTAACTTTTAATAAGGTACCAATTTAGTTTGTCAGTGGTTTTATACAAAATAACCCTTTAAAATGATGTTTGGTGAAAATCGTCATTAAAATACACGTTTTTGAAAACAGCAGCTTACAAACTGTTATTCTACATCACAATTTATCATCATTTATCAAAATTGTCACATCTTCTGTGACATGTTTTTTTCTTTGCATATTTTATTGCTGCTTGTGTCATTTAGCATTTAGAGAGAAAATGGCATAGAATCTGCTTCCTGAACTGATTGAATCCGTAGATTTTCCTTGGTTGACTTTTACAAATAAATTATATGTTGTTAAACTGATGGTAGTTTTTCTTATAAAATTCTCATTTTAGCAATAATGACATTTCAAAACTAAAAACAACATTTTGGATTCTAGCTGTATCTGACACTTGATATTTTGCAGTGCTGTCCTATTTGTTAATATTTTGAAGTTTTAAGGAAGAGATACTTTTGTATAGTGAGATTTTATGTTGAGTAATTTATTAATATCTGACTTTACCTTACTTTGTACTAATGTTTTCCTAAAGACTCATGTACTAAATTAGGATGGCGGAGCCTGGTAGGCTGCAGTCCATGGAGTCACTAAGAGTCAGACACGACTGAGTGGCTTTCCTTTCACTTTTCACTTTCATGCATTGGAGAAGGCAATGGCAACCCAACCCACTCCAGGGTTCTTGCCTTGAGAATCCCAGGGACGGGGGAGCCTGGTGGGCTTCCGTTTCTGGGGTCGCACAGAGTCGGACACGACTGAAGCGACTTAGCAGCAGCAGTAGCAGCAGAGTTTTTTTTAGGAAAGGTGTTCCAGACATTTCCTTTTTATATCTACTTATGAAATGAGGTTTTTAGTACCTTATTGTTAGAAAGGAATATTTCTGGAAAAATAAGAGACACAGCTGAATATAATGAGTAGCTAAAGTAATGGAGAAGTGATGGTATAGAAAAAAGATGCTCCTCAGGGAAGAGAAAGAGAAGATAATTGTTAGACTTGAATGGATAAGATTTATTTACTGACAATGCTAAGCCTTTCTTTGCTCCATTAAGGAAAAACAAAAAGAATAGTAAGGCAGCATGAGACAGTCAGTGTTCTTGTAAGTAAGACAAAAAATATCCTTAATCTCTGAATATATGAATATATGATTCTATACATAGATCAGCTAAAATCATCCTTGGTTGTATTTCTAGTAGGGATAAACTGGTCTATGCATAACAGTGTAGAGTAATGGACGTTCGTAGTGAAGACTTGAACAGTTCGGGTCATTTGGGAAATAGGGTTTAGTGTGTAAGTATGCTTGTTAAGCATGTGCCCTTGGGAACGGCATAGTGGGAAGAAAGCAGAGGCGTCATGATTGGGCAGAGAATTAAGTCAGAATGTCTCCTTGGCCTGCCTTCAAAAACAGGTTTGATGATGGCTTGGGTGTGGGGTATGACAGAAAGGGCTGTCAAGGATGCTTTCAAGGATTTCAGCCTGATTGACTAGAAGGATGAAGGTGACGGTGGGTTTGGTGGAGAAGATCTGGAGTTAGTTGGGCGTGTTAAACGTTTGCGATTCTGTAAGACGTTTGGTGGCAGAGGATGGGTAAGGGATTCCATGTGTGAATCTGGAGTTCAGGAAAGAGGTCTGCAGTATATGTGAATTCAGGAGTCGTCAGCATAAGATAGGTGCTAGTGAGACCAGGAGGCTAGTTGAGACCACCAAGTGAGCAGGTGTAGACTGATTTGAGGGTGACACAGAGCTGAGTCCTGGACCACTCCAGTACTACCAATTAGGGCAGATGGGGAAACCAGAAAAGAGACTAAGGTGGAGCCCCTGGACCCAACATTTTTCTTAACAGCAGTGGGTAATAGATGTTTACTCAGTGGATAAATAATGTTTGTATGAGGGAGGTAAAGTAGCATCAGACAATGGTGAATAAATTAAAAGTGAAGAATAGGATCGGTTGTTACCTGCTTCATCAGTGGATGGGTGGGGAATGAGTCATGGAAATTAGAGTAAAAATAGATCTGTTCTTTCTATATATAAAACAAGCACCATTTCTTTTAATAAACTATTTTTAATGCAATTATGTTTAATCTTTATGGTACCTAATGTGCTGGTGTGGTGAATTTTTAAAGAACCTGTGTAAAAATGTCTCTTATGTGTAGAGGTGAATCCAATTCTTCAGATTGATTATTTCTGTTTGTGGATGTGCTTTAAAGTAGCAAATTAAATAGCTGAAACTCGTTTTAGAAATTATCCCATAGTTGTATCTATATTCTTCATATTAAAGCACAGAAGAATTTCTAAAATCAACCTCCCAGAACTCATTGATTTTCATGTATGTGATTTAGCTTCTGTATTTTTGATAATTTAGTGTAGAATTTTCAGTGTTCCTCATGGTTATAGTTTATATGAAAGGTGATTTGGAAAGTGTGTAGAGCGTATGTCTTGCTGGACTATAGAAGGCACGTCTTCTACAAGGCTTTTATGTTCTGGGTGAAGAAGTTAAAACATTTATGGAAATATACATGAATAATGTTGTTGGGGAAATATACAGTTACATCACTGAAACTGAGTCCTGTATTACTCTGAGAGGGAAATTTATTAAAGAATAGACTGGAAAAGTGGAGAAGGAAATGGCAACCTACTCCAGTATTCTTGCCTAGAAAATTCCAAGGACAGAGGACCCTGGCGGGCTACAGAGGACCTCCATGGGGTCGCAAAGAGTTGGACACAACTGAGCGACTAATGCAACACAGACTGAAAAGCAGAAATATCTCTGACCTTGAATTTTGACACAGTGAAAGACGAATACAGAAATCAAGCTCACAGACTCGGGGAAACATGGAGTTTCTCTGAACAAAAAGCTGCTATCCTTGAATTGTCGTTCATATATCTTTTAGAGTGAATTGAGCTTTGGATTTTTGGATATAGCCATTCTGACTGTGAGGTGCCATCTCACTGTAGTTTTGATTTGCATTTCTCAAATAATTAGAGATGCTGAATATCTTTTCATGTGCCTCTTGGCCATCTCTGTGTCTTTGGAGAAGTGTCTGTTTAGGTCGTCTGCCCATTTTTTTTATTGGGTTGTTTATTTGGATGATATTAAGCCACATGAGCTGTTTGTGAATTTTGAAAACTAATCCCTTATTGGTTGTATTGGACCTGATCTGTCTGTGAGAAGGGGATGGGGAGGCATGTGAGCATCTCAAGACAGTTAAGTCTCAGGTGACTGAGGCAAGTGGGTGACACGTTATGTCAGGAGTTGAAATGTAAATAGGTACCAGGAGTTTAACAATGCTCCATCTCTAACTTTAAGCCTTTTCTTGAGCCTTAGTTTTTTTTGAGAGTTTGAGATTCCCGCAAGATACAACCTAGATTGGACAGTTATCCAGATCGACTATAAATTTAATCTCAGGAAAGTTGTGTGAATTGGATTACTGCTGCTGCTTTTCCTGAGCTGAACTAGAGGACAGAGCTGGTGGTGATCCCTTTTGGTGTTCCAAGTCCCGGTTCCCTGTGTGTTCCTTTCTGTCGTTCAGGGACTCTACTGTCACGGCTCCTGTGTTACTGACTTTTGTGTATATGTGTGTGTTGATATCATTCACGTGTAAATTCTGTTCTCCTTGGGCCTTGCATGGTGATCGTATACACAGAAATCCTAGAGTTTGTCCCAAACTATTTTGAGAGCAAACACAAGGCATGTTAAAATTTACATTTTCAATTAAAGCATTGGGAAACCATTTACAGCGAGGGTGCAGAAGTTGATGCTGTTGTTTATTTTGTTACATGCTGGTTATAGACCCTCATTTTACAGTTATTTCTTTGAAGTGCAGTAAAAATAGAATGCCTAGCACCATAGCAACCCCTATGAAATGAGGCATATGCTGTTTCTAAGACTCACAGTATGTTTTTCTGATATTGTTTGCTCATAAACGTGTTTATTATAGGTGCTGTCTGAGGCAGGGCTGTTTTCCTATGGAAATCCTTTCTTGAACATACTGGTTGCTGGTTCCTCTTGAAGAATGAAACTTTTTTTTCCACTACCTTGGCAACTTTGATACTTCATTATTGATAACATAGTCAGTAGTTGATTGGTTAATATGTGTCTCGATGACTTACAGCTGTTTTGAGTTACTGTGGTTTCAGAGTCCCTGAGAAGTTGACTCTGCATTTTGAGGTGGGAGGGAGGTGAAGGGTAGTGAAAGAGAAATTCCATGCACAGTCGTGATGCCTTCATCATAAAATCATCTCTCTCGCTCTCAAAATCACTGGGTGTACCAGAAACATCATGAGATGTGAAGTCTGACCTGGGGTTACGTTTTGATTTTGCCATTAAAAGCTTTATGACTCTGCGCTCTACACTTCTGTGAGTCTAGAGGAATGTTACATTACTAGATTAAAGCAAATTTATGAGATTCTTTTGATGGAGTTGAGTGGAATATCTGCTGAGTGGCCCAACATGCATTCAGTCCTTCAGAGGAGAAGACATAAGCGGTAAAGAGGAGGCTGCTTTGGGAGAAGGAAGCGGAGATTAAATGGCAAATTTGGGAATACCTTTTATAAGGAAGGCTTTGGAGGAGGAAATCATTGTGTAAACCTGAACTCGTGATACAGCAGTGTCAATTTTTGGTATAGGAGGTCTCTGTGGGGTCTTTATGACTGAGTGTGTGTGAAAATAATGACTCAGAGCCAGTGGACCCTGTGACAATTGCTGCACGTAACCCAAGTCTTTCTCATATAGGGTCCCAGACCAGGGGGCTGCAGTTATCTTTTAAAAGATTCTCGGAGAAGGCAATGGCAAGCCACTCCAGTACTATTGCCTAGAAAATCCCATGGATGGAGGAGCCTGGTAGGTTGCAGTCCGTGGGGTCGCTAAGGGTCGGACACGACTGAGCGACTTCACCTTCACTTTTAACTTTCACACATTGGAGAAGGACATGGCAACCCATTCCAGTGTTCTTGCCTGGAGAATCCCAGGGATGGGGGAGCCTGGTGGGGTTCCGTCTATGGGGTCACACAGAGTTCGACACGACTGAAGTGACTTAGCAGCAGTAGCAGCAGCAGAGGAGATGCAGTTTTTGAGGCAGAGGTCCTGTGTGTCTCCCTTTACCTGGCAAAGCAATAAAGCTCTCCTTTTCTACTTCACCCAAACGACAGCAAAAAAGTAAAAAGATGCTGGACGTGACTAGCTTGTTGCTCTTAAAGTGAAAGAGTCCAAATTTGTTGAGGAGATGCTTTAGGGGCATGATTGCCTCCATGTTTTTGACGTCACTGTTTATTTTTATTGGAGTATAAATGCTTTACAGTCTTGTTAGTTTCTGTGGTACAATGATGTGAATCAGCTGTATGTATACATCTACTCTCTCCCCCTTGGACGTCCCTCCCCCGGCCCATCCCACCCTTCTGGGTCATCACAGAGCTAGCTGAGTTCTCTGTGCTATAGAGCAGCTTCCCACTAGCCATCTGTTTTCCCCATGGTAGTGTATGTATCACCCCACTCCAGTACTCTTGCCTGGAAAATCCCATGGACGGAGGAGCCTGGTCGGCTGCAGTCCATGGGGTCGCTAAGAGTCAGACACGACTGAGTGACTTCACTTTCACTTTTCACTTTCATGCATTGGAGAAGGAAATGGCAACCCACTCCATGTTCTTGCCTGGAGAATCCCAGGGACGGGGGAGCCTGGTGGACTGCCGTCTGTGGGGTCGCACAGAGTCGGACACGACTGACGCGACTTAGCAGCAGCAGCAGCAGCAGCAGCAGTGTGTATATGTCAATCCCAATCTCCCAATTCATTCCCATCCTCCCCTTGCCCTCATGTCCGCATGTCTGTTCTCTGTTGTGTCTGTGTTCCTGCCCTGCAAATAAGTTCATCTTTACCATTTTTCTAGATTCCATATATATAAGTGATAGTACATGACATTTGTTTTTCTCTTTCTGAATTACTTCACTCTGTGTGACAGACTCTAGGTTTATCCACACCTCTACAAATGACACAGTTTTGTTCCTTTTTATGTCTGAGTAATATTCCGTTGTATATGTGCCACGTGATCATTTATTTCACTTGTTATTTGGAGAAAAGTATATGGAAGTTGAGGTTTGGAAAATTACTTTGAATTGCTTAAGAATACCCTTATTTAGATAGTTTGTGTGTCAGTTCAGTTGCTCAGTCGTGTCCAACTCTGCAACCCCATGAACTGCAGCACGCCAGGCTTCCCTGTCCATCACCAACTCCTGGAGCTTGCTTAAACTCATGTCCATTGAGTCAGTGATGCCATCCAACCATCTCATCCTCTGTCATCCCCTTCTCCTCCTTCCTTCAGTCTTTCCCAGCATCAGGATCTTTTCTAATGAGTCAGTTCTTTGCATCAGGTGGCCAAAATATTGGAGCTTCAACTTCAGCATCAGTCCTTCCAATGAATATTCACGACTGATTTCCTTTAGAATTAACTGGTTTGATTTCCTCGTAGTCCAAGGGACTCCCAAAGGTCTTCTCCAACACCATAGTTCCAAAGCATCAACTCTTCAGCGCTCACCTTTCTTTTTGGTCCAACTCTCATATCCATATGTAACTACTGGAAAAACCATAGCTTTGACTAGATGGACCTTTGTTGGCAAAGTAATGTCTCTGCTTTTTAATATGCTCTCTAGGTTGGTCATGGCTTTTCTTCCAAAGAGCCAGCGTCTTTTAATTTCATGGCTGCAGTCACCATCTGCAGTAATTTTAGAGCCCAAGAAAATAGTCTCTCACTGTTGTGAAAAGAAAGTTTTCTTATAAGCCATTTGATTTTTTTATATTTCAAATATTTTATTTTCCTTACATATAGAGGTAGATTTTATAGTTTGAGGCTCTTGTTATTAAGCAATAACCAGTAAATCTGAGTAAGCTGCAATTTTTTCAGGAAGAATGATGTAGTGATGAACTATTGGAAAATATAAAACAAAGCATTGTGGAATTGGAAGGGACCAATCACTTGATTTTATAGACAGTTTATGTAATTATTCAGCCCCTCATTGTAAAAGGGTTGAAATATTTAGTTGTGTGATACTTGGGGTGAAAGAAGAATAGAAATGGTATGTCTTGGATGCAAAGAACACCCATTGTCTCATTTAAATCTAACACCCATTCTATAAACTGAGTTTTATTTCCCCTCTTTTACAGCTGACCAAAGTTATGTTCCTGTAGATCTGTGATCAGATCATGGTTGTTAAATAAATAAGTAAACTTAGATCTAAAGTGATATGTGGTCCAAGGTCTTCAGCCAGATAAGATTTCTTCCTTTGTACCACTCTGCACAGGCAAATAATCATATGTGCTATGGTAGACAGAAGAATGCACAGTTTTGTATATCCTATACTTGCCAATATGAAAGTCATTTCTCACAATACAGATAATTTAATAACTGTAATCAGGGCTCCTAGCATACTCAGGTTTAATTCCCATCACTAGTTATAGCTATATTCAATTATCCGGCAAGATGGACTTTGAGCTGTGGATTTAGTGTATTAAGTAATAGGATCCAAATCTAAGTTTTCTCTGGTGAACTATTGACTGTGAAGTAAATTTAAGGATGTTCATCCAAAATGTAAGTAGGTGTATATTTCGTCTCGTCTAATGGGTGAGTTGTGTGGGAGATTTTTCTTTCCGAGTTGAATCACTGGAGACCAGTGCTTCTGTAACTGCGTTTGAAACCCTGCAACTGGTGAACCTTTGGTAGTTGAGATTTCTTTCTCAAAAAACAAAACAAAAAACAAAAACAAAACTCAGCAGCAAAAAATAACAATCATGTATTAGAAGGTTGTAGTCCAGTTGTGTGTGGGTTACATATCTTAATTAATAAGGCTCTAATGATGGTCTTGGGATTTTATAAAAGATGTCAGTAATAGCTAAAAGTGAACGTTTATGATCCTTTCTAGTGACCCTATAATCAGTTTCAAATCAGTTTACACTCTGCCTTCTATCCTTCAACTCTGAACCATCTTGAAAATTCTTTTTTTCCCCCTAACCGTTGTTGACAGGGAATTACTTTGAGTGAGAGGGTCCTTTCTGTTGGATTCTTTGGGGTCAGCAAAGCAGAAGAGTTAGTAGTTCTGGAAGGTTCTCCTTCTACGCATCATCTACTTTCAGTCCTTGGCAACATCTGAAGTCCCCAGAAATGGGACTCTAGACATCTCTAGGCCGAAAAAATGGTCTGGGACTGCAAGTTTTCCAGGATTTTTAGAAGACATCTGACGTATTAACAGTATCTTCTATAATTTGTATGCACTCTGGAAAAAAAGCCAGAGTGTATCTAATAGAGAAATACAGGACATGTCCATTTCTTAAAAGTGAACCTTAATTCCACGTCTCTCCATTCTGCCATGGGTCTACCCAATAATTAGGATTTTAAGACTTTCGTATGGCTAGCATTGCTTCTGGTGCAGAAAGGAGATATAACCCAAAATATTGCATATGTTGACACTACCCCTGAAGTGCTTTGGATTTAAAGATTCATAAGACAAAATTAAACTCTACCAAATGAATACCAAGAGAAACCAACTTCATCCTGAGTTCTTGTCCAGAGTCTATTGTATAAAAGGTATATGTGTTTATAATTCCTACCCCTAATAGTCCTTTGCTTCTGTATAGGAGTGTTTCTTTCCCAAACACTTAAATATCTGTTTGATTTTATCCTTGCATCTGTCTTATGAGGCAGACAAACTCAAGTTGACACACAGCTTTTCTCGTGACAAGGACTTATTGTGATTTATGGCCATTTACACAATGTCAGAGTGATGTGGAGAAAGGTACATTTTTAGCCAACAAGGCTATATATATCCTTTCACTTGGTAATAAAGAACATGGCAAAAAGCTGTGTCCGGGTCAAAAAGAGAATACTTGCCACCATGCTTACCACCATTCTGTTCTCAGTGAAGAACTCTTAGGTTCACTAAAGGAAATCGATCGTGGGTGTTCATTGGAAGGACTGATGCTAAAGCTGAAACTCCAATACTTTGGCCACCTCATGCGAAGAGTTGACTCACTGAAAAGACTCTGATGCTGGGAAGGATTGGGGGCGGGAGGAGAAGGGGACGACAGAGAATGAGATGGCTGGATGACATCACCTACTCGATGGATATGAGTTTGAGTGAACTCTGGGAGTTGGTGATGGATAGGGAGGCCTGGCGTGCTGTGATTCATGGGGTCGCAAAGAGTCAGACACGACTGAGCGACTGAACTAAACTGAACTGAATGTGTTACTATGCTCAAATCAGCTTAACAGCTATTTCTTGAGCACCTACCTCCTTCAAGGTATTATGCTGGCTAAAGTGAAAGTTTTTGGAGAAGCCAGATATGAGTTGAGAGGTTGAGAAGTAAAAAAAAAGAAAAAGTGATGTTTGTGTGGCTGTTTGTTACTTTAGTCTGATAGAAACTGTTATAACGCAGCTAAAGAAGAAAGATTCAGAAACATTTATTTTTAACATGAGTATAAACTTTTTATCAGAAATTCCTAACAACCATGATTACAATGTATTAACATTAAAAGCCTGATTTTGGCTTTCAGGACATAGTTCAGTTCAGTTCAGTTCAGTCGCTCAGTCGTGTCCGACTCTCCGCGACTCCATGAATCACAGCACGCCAGGCCTCCCTGTCCATCACCAACCCCCGGAGTACACTCAAATTCATGTCCACAGAGTCGGTGATGCCATCCAGCCATCTCATTCTCCGTCGTCCCTTTCTCCTCCCACCCCCAACCTTTCCCAGCTTCTCTGAAAGCACAGACTCCTGCTAAATGCTGAGTGCCCTGTAGTGTTCTGAATAACTTTGTTAAATGTGGAAGAACCAGTGTTCTTGCTGGTAAGAACCCATTGTAACTACGTGTGGTATTTTATAACTTGTAGTGTGTGCCCGATACATAACTTAATATTGTTGACAAGGATGCTTGTTGCTTATTTTGTACATTTCTTTGTTACTTGTGGTATTCCTTGAGTTAATAGTTGACTGCAATGGGGTACTGCGTTAATAAGATTTCTTTCTCTCTGATCAGAGTTCTCAAGATAAGTCAAGATCTAATCAGATGGCTTCATTAAGTTTGTTTTTTTTCCAGAGCTTTTTGGAAGCCAGCTTAACACTTGTTCATGAAAGTCACTGGCCCAGACATAGTCACGTGATTACACCTCCATGCAAGAATATCTGGGAAATGTAGTTTTCTTTAGCCTTAGTAGTAGTAGTGTTAGGCACTCAGTCATGTCAGACTCTTTGTGACCCCATGGACTACAGCCCACCAGGTTCCTCTGTCCATGGAATTTTCCAGGCAAGAACACTGGAGTGGGTTCCCATTCCCTTCTCCAGGGGATCTTCCCTACCTAGGGATTGAACCCAGGGTTCCTACATTGCACCTGGGTCTCCCCCATTGCAGGCAGATTCTTTACCACTGTGCCACCTGCGAAGCCCCTTTTTAGCCTTGCTTCAGAGTAAAAATCAGGGTTCTGACACTAAGAAAAAGGTTACTGCTTAGCTGTCCCATTTTTTTCTTGCCTCTCATTTCTTCCCATTTCTTAGATGGATGATCTGGCTGTATTCCTTTTCTCTCTCTCTCTTTTGTCTTTTCCAAAAAAAATCATTTTAATTAGAACAATCATTTCAGATATCTTCATAGTGTTGGGAGAGTGTGTTATTTCCTTGGTTCTGTCTTGCACAACAAAGATTTGGAACAGTGGACCAGTGTTACAGCTCTGTTACAGCTCAGAGTTGTGTTCAGTAAATAAAGGATAGTACACCCTTGAGGTGTGAGGGTGGACTGACCCTAAAGGAGAGGCTCCAACCTGTCTCGGCTCCCTCTTTTTATACATTTTGTATTCTCCCCGTTGAGCCTGACCTATGCAAATTAGGGATAGCCAGGAAGGGGTTGTGTTTGTTTTACCTGAGTTCTCACTTTGGTCCTGAGATTTTTCCTTTGTTCCCTTTTCCCGGGCTCTTCCCTTTCTTTGTCTCTCTTTTAGCCACTGCCATTTTGGACTTCTTTTTCCTATTCTAGCTAAACAACATTCTCCCCTCAAGAGATGGGAGGCCCAATTTTTTAAATTAAATAAAAATTTTTTTTGGTATTCCTTTTCTTGACCTCTGTGTGGCATGCTTGTGTATTTCATGCTTTAGTCTTTCAACCGGAGAGGAAGATCCTTCATCTTTTTTTTTTTTCCCCGAGATACAGACCATTTACTTATGAATGTGTAAAACTCAAGAAGTCCACACTATTCCTAGAACATGTTGAAAGTGCTTCAGAATTCATACAATACTAATTTTCTTTTGGTTCTGGTTAAATTATATGTACCAGTTTATCAGAAATGGTAAAATCTGTAACTCTGTTCAAAGTTTTAAAAGATTACTTAAGAATGGTTTCTTTTATTTTTATGCCACCTTTATAGTTCTGGTTTCTCATTTCTTAATTAGTAAATTCAGCATGCAGGTTCTATCCCAGGCTAATTTATACACTTCCAGAAGGAACGGCCTCTTGAATCCACAGAGTGTTGAGGTAGGGAGCCCCCAACCACGTCAGATTCGTTTCACATATGATAATATACATGTTTCATCATCTTTTGCAGCTTTCAACTCTGTGAACTATGTAGGAGTATCCCTGAAGCAAAATAAGGAAAGGGTGTTTCTTGCTTTCTCTCTTTTTAAAAAAATTTCAGCGTTTAATAATCCATTTTAGTTACCTGTGCAAATTGATTCATGCAGAACATAAAATTCCTAGAGGAAAATGGACCCTTGGATTGAAGACATGGGTCCATTGAGAGTGGTAGGCCTGGTTTGCAAATCAAAATTGTGGCTGCGCCCAAAACGAGGAGAAGCAGATGCCATGAAAGCAAATGATGGCCTTTTCTGGAAGGTTTATTTGACTTTTTTAGAAATAGGATAGCCAAAAGTTTCCTGGTTCTCTGCTTTTAGTCTTTCCACTAAACGTATCATCTAGATTGTCCTAAAGTTGACATGCATGGTTCTTTTAATTTCAGATCTCTTCAGAGAAGGAGGTCCCATGCATGCACTGTCATAGATGGTTGTTTATGAACTACCCACATGTCTTCAAAAAAGAGGGCTTCTGATTTTTCTCTAAGAAAACTATTTGCAGCATGTAGTAGGAATGAGGTGGGTGAGGCCTTCAATTTCCATTCAGTTATATGTGTTTTGGAGGCAGCTTGAACTCTCTGAAAGTGCAAGTCGCTCAGTCGTGTCTGACTCTTTGCAACCCCATGGACTATACAGTTCATGGAATTCTCCGGACCAGAATCCTGGAGTGGGTAGCCCTTCCCTTCTCCAGGGGATCTTCCCAACCCAGGGATCGAATCTAGGTCTCCCACATTGCGGGCAGATTCTTTACCAGCTGAGCTACAAGGGAAGCCCGATACCCAAGGATGGAGATCCTGATTTCAGCATCTGGGTGGTATTCATGGAAGATTTCTGGTAGAATAAGTTAGGGAGGATGCTCATGGGAATAAATACTTTTATATTCCCCAGTGTCTGGGCAGCCTGCAGTACCAGGTTCTGACCTGGGATTAGGATGCCTTGTGTGGGGCTAGTGGAATTGTGACTCTTAAGTCTTTAGCCATGATGGTTATTTTCCATTTGTTTCTGAGTAGCTGTTTCTTTCGGAGAAGGCAATGGCACCCCACTCCAGTACTCTTGCCTTGAAAATCCCATGGATGGAGGATCCTGGTAGGCTGCAGTACATGGGGTCGATAAGAGTCGACACGACTGAGCAACTTCACTTTCATTCATTGGAGAAGGAAATGGCAACCCACTCCAGTGTTCTTGCCTGGAGAATCCCAGGGACGGGGGAGCCTGGTGGGCTGCCGTCTAAGGGGTCACACAGAGTCAGACATGACTGAAGCAACTTAGCAGCAGCAGCTGTTTCTTTGGCTTTCTGATGGCATGGATACCCAGAATAATTATAAACCCCTAGATATAGAAGTATTTATCTTGATTATAATGTAGTCTCATTTCAAAAGAAATGAGAGGCCAGGTGAATTGCTTCAAAGTATCTAGTAGCAAAACTGGTGTTAGAACCTTGGTCAGTGTTACCCGTCTAGTGCTGTCTTTGTGTGCACTAAATTTCTTGAAGAAAATGAGACTGAATGTGGTGTTCTTAAATTAATTTTTATTGGATATAATTGCCTTACAGTGTTGTATTAGTTTCTACTGTACAGCAAAGTGAGTCAGCCATTAAATATACATACATAGATCTCCTCTTTTCTTTGGATTTCCTTGTTTTCCTATCTTCTCCTTTGCTCTTGACACTTAACAGACCTGAAATCTACTCATTTATATGTCAAATTTTAGATCAGCAAGAGGCTCACTGATTATGGAACTAACTAAGGATTTGGTCTGTGTGGTAGTTTTATGTAAGTGAGGCAAGGGAGATCGGTTATTATGGATGAGGAGGTGGTTGCTAGTTCAAATCACATTTCTGCAGTGTGTGACTGGACTTGGATGCTTCTGTAACTTATTAATAGATTACTTTTCTGTAACTTGTCAGGAGCTGCTAAACCTACAGTAGCATGAATCAGCAGCAAAAAAGTGTTGTTAATCGTGTGGATTCAGGCCATTCCCATTGTGACGACTTGATCTATTTACATCTTCAACTTTTTCCCCTTAGTTTTACTGAGAGATAATTGACACCCAGCACTGTACTGGCTTCCCTGATGGCTCAGGTGGTAAAGAATCTGCCCACAATGCAGGAGACTCGAGTTCAGTCCCTGGGTTCGGGAGATCCCCTGGAGAAGGGAATGGCAACCCACTTCTGTATTCTTGCCTGGAAAATTTCATGGATGGGGAGCCTGGCGGGATACAGTCCATGGGGTTACAAAGAATTGGATATGACTGAGCATGCACACACACAATTACATACAATACAATCAGTCAAGAGACTGTCCTTCCTCTGTCTCTGAGATGTGGGTGACCTAGAGGCCACTTGGTATTTCTTACTTTTGTCATGGCCCTGTTTCCAAATCAGTCTAATAAAATTATTCTGTTTATTTCTTATGAAGTTATTTACATAAAGTTTTATATATATAATTCAAACTTTATTCTGTAATGGCAGTGTAGTTTTCATTGACTAGAAAAAATTGTATGAATACTGGATTTTTGCAGGAAATCTGTAACATGCAGACATGAAGTTCATTTGGGACCTTTGCTTCCTGGTGAGCCCTCAGGAAGGTGCAGTGGGGATAGAGAGGCAGATAAAGGAAGGGATGAGGATCCTTCATTGAGGAAAGTGAGCAAGGGGGCCAGATGGGTTTGTTTCATCACAAAAGAGTGTGATTTAAGCACTTAGATTTAGTTTCTTTTGAAAACATTTCTTTTCACCATCTCCGTATCCTGATACTGTAGTAGAAAGGAAAAAAAAGCAAACTTGTTCACTCATCCCCTAAGGCAGTGCTTCTCAAACGTTAATGTACAAGCAAATCACCTTGCCTTTTACAAGACTGCAGACTCCGATTATTAGCGCTGGGGCAGTGGTTCTCAAAGTGTGTTTCACAGAGCAGGAGCTCTGGCTCCACCAGTTAAACTATAAGTTCATGTTTCATGTGCCTTGCCTGATCTGCTGAATTAAAATCTCAGAGGATGGGCCTCAGAAACCGTTTTTACAAACTCACCAGGCAATTCTTGCATAACTTTAATGTTTGAGAACCACTGCCATTGAGGATATTCTGTAGGGATTTTCCTAGGCCTGTGGAATTTTCTATTCTGCGATTGTTGTTTAGTCGTTAAGTCATGTCCAGCTCTTTTGCAACCCCATGGACTCTAGCCTGCTAGGCTCATCTGTCCATGGGATTTCCAGGCAAGAATGCTGGAGTGAGTGGCCGTTTTCTTCTCCAGGGGATCTTTCCTGAACCAGGGATCAAACCTGCATCTCCTGCATTGGTAGGCGGATTATTTACTACTGCGCCACCTGGGAAGCTCATTCTGTGATTGGGCCTTGTATTATTCCTCTGATACTTGAGCACAGATATTACTTGAGGTTCTTGACTGGCTGTTAATATCCAGCAGGTTAACTAACTCTATTAAAGGATATGTTTCATGGTCCTTCACCACTCTTTCTATTATAATCTGGACTCCTTCTAAAGCAAATATGCCATTTCAGGGAACCATGAGCGTCACTACCTTGGCTATACACCATTACATGGTATTACTTTAAAGGTAGACTGAAGAAGAAACCAATGAAATAAAACACCTAATAAGAAAATACTCTTACAGATTTTCAGTGGTTTTACATATTTATATCAGCTGAGTCCCAATTCATGTTTCAATCATAGTAATAGCCAGGGAGCATTGTTACCTAGATTCTGTGGCCACTTGGTTCTGATGGGTGCACATGTGCTTAGCTGTGCCTTCACCCTTGTTTCTGTCACTGGTGAAGGAAAAGCACATTTGTAATAGGGATTGAATTCTCCTAGTTTTCTTCTCAAAGTATTTGCAAAAGATGAATATTACCTCTTATGTTTCAAGCACTATAACTTTAATTTTCCAAAAGTTTTACTGATTTCCTCCAAAGGATATAGGTGGGCTTCCCAGGTGGTGCTAGCAGTAAAGAAAGAACCTGCCTGCCATTGCAGTGAAACATAAGAAAAGTGGGTTCAATCCCTGGGTCGGGAAGATCCCCTGGAAAAGGGCATGACAACCCACTCCAGAATTCTTGCTTGGAGGATCCCATGGACAGAGGGGTCTGGCAGGCTATAGTCCGAAGGGCCACAAAAAGTCAGACATGACTGAAGTGAGTTAGCAGGCACACAAGGGATACAGCTGGAAAAAAATACATTTTATGTTGTTATTTGTCAGATTGTTTACAGGGTCTCCAGTCCCGGTGGCCTGAGGCTGTGTGTGTGCTTTTTCTCTGGAAGGTTTTCATCACAGAGAAAGGATCTACATATTTTGTGAATCTCTGTAAAGCAATGAGAGGAGTTTAAAATTTATAAGAGTATTCAACAAGTGTTCCAAAGAAGAATATTTGGGCACAGCATCTAGGTGCTAATGTATTATGTTCTTTCCATCAAAACATAGCTTAAATATAAATACATATAAGAACCCCAGTTAAGATTTAAGGGCAATATGTATCACACTGTAGATCTCCCATAAAAGATTCACAAAAAACTGTCTACTGCAATTTTGTAACCTTTCCAGAAGCAGTACCGTGTATTCAATCCTTATTTGCAACTAAAAGAAATGTACCCAGTTTGTGCAGAAAATTGAAAAGAAGCAGATGTTTATTCCTAAGCTAGAATTGTGAAGGCCAACAATTAAAATAAACATGTCTCTGCCAAAACTTGAACTAAATTAAAAAATTTAGCATATAAATTAAAGCTTACTTAAAACTAAATTTATCAAGGAAATACATTTGTTTTGCATTACTGGTTTCAATTATTCTGAAAAGGCTTTCATTTTTATGGAACACTGAAGATTTTAAAAAGTTTCAAGCAATTTATTAGACAGTGGCACCATTTAAAATGAGTTATGAGTGTCTGGCTTAAACATATGAACTATTAGTACATCATTGATGAGCTTACAGGGAGACGTTAAAGCCACTATTATCCTCCTCAGTTTAATGTTAATATTCCCAGGGGACTGGAAGAAACTGGTTTGTAGACTTAAAACAGAAAAAGCTATGGGCTGAGGATATATGCAGCATCTCTTCTCTGCTGTTTGTTCTTTTTTCTGGGAATCTGAATTTCGGGACATTGTCAATGAGTTGCTGTCAGACATGAGTACCCTTAGTTTCTTGCCATTGAAGAAGAGAGATTACCTCCTTGTTTTCAGTACCTATCTACTCTAGACCTGTCTGTGCAGGGTTTCCCAGTTACTATTTCCTAAATATCTACCGCATGATGCTCTTTTATAATTTAATAAATGTTTCTTTGGTTATTGTTTCCTCAACTTTTTTGAGGTGTAATTGACATACAATTTTGTATATTTGAAGTGTACAAACGGATGATTTGATCCACCTAGACGCTGGGAAATACTGCTTCCAATCAAGTTAACTAACACATTCATCACCTCACATAGTTCCCTTCTCCTCCCATACTCCCTTTTTTCTTTTTGGTGGTGAGAATGCTTAAAGTCTATTTCAACAAATGTCAAATATATAATACAGTATAGTTAACTATGGTAACCATGCTGTATTAATACGCTGGCTTCTCAGAACTTACTCATCTTAAAACTGAAAGTATGTTTTGATGGTTTTCTCATTTTTCTCAATTGCCAGATCCTGGCAACGACCATTCTATTCTGTTTCTACCAGTTCAGTTTTTTTTTTCTTTTTAATATTGCCTGTATATGTGATATTGTTTAGCCTTTGTCTTTCTCAATCTGACTTATTTCACTTAATATAATACCCTCCAAGTTCATTCATGTTGTTGCAGATGACAGGTTTTCCATCTTTTTAATGACTGAATAATATTCTACTGAATATATGTACCACATCTTCTCCATTCATTGATGGACACTTAGGTTTCCTTATCTTGGCTATTTTGAATAATGCTGCAACGGACATAGGAGTGCACATATCTCTCTGGGATACTGATTTCATTTCCTTTGAATATGTACCCAGAAGTGGGATTGCTGGATCATGTGATGGTTTTATTTTCAATTTTTGAGGAGCCTCTCCCTGGTGGCTCAGAGGTTAAAGCGTCTGCCTCCAATGCAGGAGACCCAGGTTCGATCCCTGGGTTGGGAAGATCCCCTGGAGAAGGAAAAGGTAACCCACTCAAGTATTCTTGCCTGGAGAATCCCATGGACAGTGAAGCCTGGTAGGCTACAGTCCACGGGGTCGCAAAGAGTCGGACACGACTGAGCAAACCTACTTCTTCTTCTTCTTCATGCTGTTTTCCATAGAGGCTACACTAATCTACATTCTCACCATCAGGGTACACGGATTGCCTTTTCTTCCCGTCCTCACTGCTTTATTATCTCATCTTTTTCACAACAGACATGATAACAAATGTGAAGTCATTGCTCGCTGAGGTTTTGATTTGCACTTCCCTGATGATTAGTGATGTCGATCGCCATTTCCTGTACCTGTTGGCCATTTGTATATCCTCTTTGGAAAACTGTCTATTCAGATTCTCTGCCCATTTTTGAATTGGATTAAAAAATTTTTTTTGCTGTTGAAGTGTATGGGTTCTTTGCATATTTTGGATATTAATCCCTTGTCTTCAATGTAGTTTTCAGATATTTTCTCCCATTCTGGAGGTTGCCTTTTCATTTTGTTGGTTGTTTGCTTTGCTGTGAAGAAGCTTTTTAGGTTGCTATAGTTCTCCTTATTTATTTTTGCTTTTGTTGCCTATGTGTTTGAGGTCAAATCCAGAAAGGCATGGCCAAGACCTGTGTCAAAGAGGTTACCACCTATGTTTTCTTCTAGAAGGTTTATAGTTTCAGGTCTTACATTTAAGTCCTTAATCCATTTCAAGTCTTTGTCTGCCATGATAGGGGTCCAGTTCCATTCTGTTGCATGTGGGTATCAATTTTTCCAACACCAGTTATTGAATAGACTATCCTTTTCACATTTTGTGTTTTGAGCATTATCCATTGTTGAAGGTTAGTTGTCTATGCATCTCACATAACTATTTTACTGAAAGCTTCGATTCACTCCTGTTCACTCTCCCAGGTTTCATGGTCCTCCGTTTACCGTTCTCCTTTAATTGAGCCCTAATCACCTGTCCTCTGCTTCAGTCAGTCCAATAACTTTCCTTCCTCCAACACATGGCTGGTTCATGCAAAATATCTTCTTGGGCTACATTACCCTTTCTTTCTGAACAGGTTCAGTCAGGTGATCACATAGGACCTGCTTCTATGTATAGAGATATTTTAGAAGTTCTATGTTGTAAACATTTTAACTAAAAAACTTTTAAATGTAACCAGTTCATGCTTCTTAGAAAGAAAATGCTGAACACAAGTTAATCTTTCTCAAGTAAATTAGAATGATATTATACACAGTGAAAATGAGTTGCAATGTGATGATTTTTACTAGACAGGTAAGGTATTAAGGACTAGCTGTCCCTGTATTAAATGACCCTGAGCTGTGTCTTTCTTATTTTTTTTTTTTTGTATTCCAGTTTTTTATGTGTTTTTGCTTTTTCTCTCTTGCTGTCCATATCTGTCCTTACTGGTGAATCTCTCTAACTAGAAGTAACTTTCCTTTCTGATACTATTGTTTAAATTGCTATAGGTTGGTAAAACTTCCTCTAAATTTTAATTTAAGAAAAAAACAGACTGTTTGAATGACATGTAAAGAACTAGCTTATGAATAAAGTGCATGGGTTTGTAGTGCTATCTTTTTGTGCTTTGATAGCTTTATTATTTGCTTACTTATGAATTCTTATCTATGATCTGAACAGTACAGCATATTAATTGAATAATCACCATAACCTTCTGTTGTTTGAATGGTAAGGGTGTGGTAGGAGTGAATTTATACTGTCAAGTGAAACCTACTCAAATGGTGATGTATTGACCTTGTAACCAAAGTTACCGTCAAACCTGGAAACTTACTGTTAAAATTTATGACTCTTTTTGATTAGAAAAATTAATATGATTCCATCTCTTAAGTATGATTCTGATTACTTATCCATAGCAAACCATAAGTGGATACATATTTCTGATTTATTGTTTTGAGATAAAGCCTTAAGGTGTGTTAAAATTCCACATGTTTCATAAACACATAGCTACATGTTGGTGTCTCTGATGGTAAAGAATCCACCTGCAATGCAGGAGACTCAGGTTTGCTCCTTGGATTGGGACGATGCCCTTGAGAAGGAATTGGCAACCCACTCCAGTATTCTTGCCTGGAGAATTCCATGTACAGAGGAGCCTGGCTGTCTACAGTTCATGGGGTCAAAAAAGAGTCGGATATGACTGAGCGACTAACACTTTTTTCCGTATGAGGAGAGTGGTTTTCAAAAGTTCTTCAACTCCAGAAATGTCTTATTTGCTCCCTCTTCTCCTCCCCCTGAGAGTCCGTACCCCATCTTGCCACTATAGGACAAGAGATGTGATGAGAGTTTGAAAATAGTAATTTATGGAGAAAGCCTGTGTTCCATGCTTTATGAAAGTAAATTGTAGAAAATTAATGTTGTGACAAGATGATTCTATTTTGATGAATAAAATCATTGAAAAGCTATCAAGCTCCACTGTTTCTCTACTGAGGGAATTTCTTTCTCTTTATTCTCCATTTGTATTCTTGGCTTTCTTCCCAATTAGTCTTTACCAAAGAGTGATAATTAGGGGGAGAGAATTTTTGACCTGACTTGTGAACAATAAAAATATTTAACCACCCATTTTTCCACTTGCTAATTCTGTGTGTACTAATATTCTGTGCTTTTAGGAAGAAAACTCCATACCTCTGTGACCCCTGCTTAGTGAAGGGATAATGAAATGCAAAAATAAAAATAAATGTAAAACAATTGTATGAGCACCCAAGAACAAGGCCCAAAAGAAGAGCAGTTGCTTATTGCACATCTGATGACTGGGTTCAGAAACATCTTATAGGCTAAATTCAATGTATAATTTCTTACATCATTTCAAATTCCTTAGAATAAGAAAAGTAAATTAAAATTAATTAAAAAAATTATTTATTTTAATTGGAGGCTAATGACTTTACAATATTGTATTGGTTTTTATCTTTAAGTTTGAGTGCTTTGCATAGGCAATGCTCTCACATATTTCAAAAATCTGAAAGAGTAAATGAGTATATACTAATATATGCTAAATATATAATATATAAATATATATTATAAATTATATATATATATAATATACTAACCCCTATATCTCTAATTCCCTTAACTCTCCCTCCCCACAAAAAGAGAAAGTCAAATGGTCTTATTTGGATGTAGAATCTGAAAAACCCTGAATCAACTTCCCTCCCCCAAAACCCCCACAATAATCTGAAACTCACTGAGACAGAGAACAGATTGGTGGTTGGGATGGGAGTGGGTGAAATGGGCAAGGGTGTTCAAAAGGTACAAACTTTCAGTGATGAGATAATAAGTCCTCCTGGGTATGTAATGTACAGTATGCTGACTGTAGTTAATAACACTGTGTTGTATATTTGCTTTCTTTTTTTAAATGAATGCATGATTTTCATTTTTTTTGTTTTAAATGAAACAAAGATGAATATTTTTAATGATAAAAGGTACAATTCACAAAGAAGATAGACATCATAAACCATTAGACGTCTAACAACAAGGAAACAAAGATGTAAAGCAAAAATCAGAAGAAATATAAGGGAAAAGAAAAAACATACATAGTGAGACATATTAACATTCCTCTGAGATAAAATATTAACATTTTATCAAGTGCAGATAAAATAAGAATAGGAGCATCTTAAGTGACATTATTAATAATTTAAGTATAATAGATTTCTATTTATATTAATATACATTATTCTTATATCCTACAGAAATATATTTAAAATTTTGTATCTCATAGGTTACTAGATCTCTTTAGGACATTTAAAAAAACTGGCAAAAAGATAAACTTTACTAAATTACAAAAAGTAGATTTTTTAAAAAATTTATACATATACACATGTATTATTTTTGAAATTATTTTCCATTTTAGGTTATTATAAGATATTGACTGTAGTTCCCTGTGCTATACAGTAAACCTTTGTTGCTTGTTGCATATCTCTTTTTTTAAAATTAGATGTTTAGCATTCTATTCATAATAAGTCAAACAAGTGGAGCCAAAATGTCATCAATTTTTTAGTTAGGCAAAAATTCATAGGTTTTCTAGAATATATGTTACACATTTAAATATATATATATATTCAAGAGCTCTTCTACTGTTCTTGATCAAGGCTTGAGAAAGAACATTAAAAAAAAAGATGAAATTGGAGGCCATAAACTAAATGAAAATGAGAGCACTGAATATAAAATAGAAAAAGTGAAATAAGCTAGATATAAGTAAAAGATCTGCATATAGTCCAGTTGTTTTTAAACATGGCTGCTCATTAGAAACATACTTGGAACTCTGGTGAAAAGAAAAGCAATACCTGAACATTTGTATTTTTCAGAAAATTCCAAGGTAATTCTGATATGCATCTGGAGTTTTAAAAGCAATTGCAGGTTTTTCTATTAAATGGTAGTTTTGGTAACATACAAATCTATTACTTTTCTGTCGACCAGTTATGATACAATGGTGTTAAGTGAGTAATAGTTACATAATTACAATAGTGAGATGTTTATCAGTTTTTACAGTCAATAGCCAGACAAAAAATAAAAGATAATTACAATTGCAGGCCATAATGGGAGCATCATTAACCTAAAATAAAAATAATCCAATGCAGTCTGGGGAGTCAAGCAGAGTGATGTGGTAAATGGAAGTGCTTACATGCACATGTTTTCATCTACCCAACCACTCAGTGTCTTTTGGTTGGTGCATTAATCTATTTACATTTAAGGTAATTATTGATGTGTATGATCCTACTGGACTTCCCTGGTGGCTCAGAGGAATCTGAGACTCTGCCTGCCAAAGCATGAGTCTCAGGATCAATCCCTCGGTCGGGAAGATCCCCTGGATGTGTTGTGAATTTGAAAGTTGCTAAGGAGAAGGCAATGGCAAGCCACTCCAGTACTATTGCCTAGAAAATCCCATGGATGGAGGAGCCTGGTAGGCTGCAGTCTGTGGGGTTGCTAAGGGTCGGACACGACTGAGCGACTTCACTTTCACTTTTCACTTTCACACATTGGAGAAGGAAATGGCAACCCACTCCAGTGTTCTTGCCTGGAGAATCCCAGGGACGGGGGAGCCTGGTGGGCTTCCGTCTATGGGGTCACACAGAGTCAGACACGACTGAAGTGACTTAGCAGCAGCAGCAGCAGCAAGAGTCAATGTTAAAAGTTCTCATCACAAGAAAAAATATGTAACTCTATGATGGTGATGAATATTAAACTTATTTGGTGGTCATTTTGCAATACAAATCTTATACTGTTTTCTCACTTGAGGGAAGAAAATTAGTCTCCTATAACTACTGTGTTTCTGTTTTTTCCTATAATTTCAGTTTTATAAATGTTTTGCTAGGTATAATTAAAATTGTGAATAGCATCATGTAGAGTTAACCCAGTTTCTTGGCATCTTTCTGGACTTGAATTATACCTAGGTTGATATGACAATCAAGACCATCTACTTTTTTTTATTTCCATTTGGCTGGTATATCTTTGCCTACCTTTTAATTATAACTTTTGTGAATCGTTTTGCTTAGGTGTTCTTTTAAACATTGAACTAGGTTTCACTTTCTGATTCAATCTTAAAATGTCTTTAAACAAGTTAAACCTGTTGATATTAATACAGTAGATAAATTTGTTCTAAGTGCTGTCATGTTAAGTTTTTTCATATTTTATTGTGGTCTTTGAAGTCTCTGTGAATGCTATTTCTTTTAAAACATAGAGGAAAACAACGGAATAGGAAAAACGAGATCTTTTCAAGAAAATTAGAGATATCAAGAGAACATTTCATGCAAAGATGGGCTCGGTAAAGGACAGAAATGGTATGGACCTAACAGAAGCAGAAGATATTAAGAAGAGGTGGCAAGAATACACAGAAGAACTGTACAAAAAAGATCTTCATGACAAAGATAATCATGATGGCGTGATCACTCACCTGGAACCAGACATCTTGGAATGTGAAGTCAAGTGGGCCTTAGAGAGCATCACTACGAACAAAGCTAGTGGAGGTGATGGAATTCCAGTTGAGCTATTTCAAATCCTGAAAGATGATGCTGTGAAAGTGCTGCACTCAATATGCCAGCAAATTTGGAAAACTCAACAATGGCCACAGGACTGGAAAAGGTCAGTCTTTATTCCAATCCCAAAGAAAGGGAATGCCAAAGAATGCTCAAACTACCGCACAGTTGCACTCATCTCACACGCTAGTAAAGTCATGCTCAAAATTCTCCAAGCTAGGCTTCAGCAATATGTGAATCGTGAACTTCCAGATGTTCAAGCAGGTTTTAGAAAAGGCAGAGGCACCAGAGATCAAATTGCCAACATCTGCTGGATCATGGAGAAAGCAAGAGAGTTCCAGAAAAACATCTATTTCTGCTTCATTGACTATGCCAAAGCCTTTGACTGTGTGGATCACAATAAACTGTGGAAATTTCTGAAAGAGATGGGAATAACAAACCACCTGACCTGCCTGTTGAGAAACCTGTATGCAGGTCGGAAGCAACAGTTAGAACTGGACATGGAACAACAGACTGGTTCCAAATAGGAAAAGGCCCTGCTTATTTAACTTATATGCAGAGTATATCATGAGGAACGCTGGGCTGGAAGAAGCACAAGCTGGAATCAAGATTGCTGGGAGAAATATCAATAACCTCAGATATGCAGATGACACCACCCTTATGGCAGAAAGTGAAGAGGAACTCAAAGGCCTCTTGATGAAAGAGAAAGAGGAGAGTGAAAAGGTTGGCTTGAAGCTCAATATTCAGAAAACGAAGATCATGGTATCTGGTCCCATCACTTCTTGGGAAATAGATGGGGAAACAGTGGAAACTGTCAGACTTTATATTTTTGGGCTCTAAAATCACTGCGGATGCTGTTTGCAGCCATGAAATTAAAAGACGCTTACTCCTTGGAAGGAAAGTTTTGACCAGCCTAGATAGCATGTTAAAAAGCGGAGACATTACTTTGCCAACCGAGGTCCGTCTAGTCAAGGCTATGGTTTTTCCCGTGGTCATGTATGGATGTGAGAGTTGGACTGTGAATAAAGCTGATCGCTGAAGAATTGATGCTTTTGAACTGTGGTGTTGGAGAAGACTCTTGAGAGTCCCTTGGACTGCAAGGAGATCCAACCAGTCCATTCTAGAGGAGATCAATCCTGGGTGTTCATTGGAAGGACTGATGCTAAAGCTGAAACTGCAATACTTTGGCCACCTCATGCGACGAGTTGACTCACTGGAAAAGACTCTGATGCTGGGAGCGATTGGGGGCAGGAGGAGAAGGGGACGACAGAGAATGAGATGGCTGGATGGCATCACCGACTCTGTGGACATGAGTTTGAGTGAACTCCGGGAGTTGGTGATGGACAGGGAGGCCTGGCGTGCTGTGGTTCATGGGGTCGCGGAGAGTCGGACACGACTGAGCGACTGAACTGAACTGATGCAGTTTTTAAAGGTTACTTTCCATTTGCAGTTACTGCAGAATATCGGTTTTATTTCCCACGCTGTACCCTGCATCTTTGGGCCTGTTTTACATACAGCAGTTTGTTCCTCCCACTCCGTATTGCCCCTACCTCACTCCCCCATTGGTAACTACTAATTTGTTCTCTGTATCTGTGAGTCTGCCTCTTTTCTGTTATATTCACTAGTTTGTTGTAGTTTTTAGATTTCCATGTACAAGTGATGTCATTCGGTATTTGTCTTTCTCTGTCTGACTTATTTCACTTAGCATAATGCTTTAATTTTTTTAAAAACTAAGTTCAGTGATAAGCATGAATACCTTCCTCTTCCCTCTCCTCTCTCACCACCACTCAAAAAGAATTTCTTTTTATCCAATAAAATTGTCTGTGTGTTTACTTTGTGCCTACCTTATGTAAAACATGTTTATATTTCTATTTATTTTATTTTTAGGTTGCTTTAATGATGTTGCTTGATTTCCAGGTTTGACTGTAGGGCAATGTAAACTTTTTTCAACTTATAAATTTCTTTTCCCTTTTCATGTTAATTAATTGTGCCATTTCTACTTGACAGAGAAGATAATATTAACTTTCTTTTTTAGTCACCTCAATCCTCAAGTCTTTTCTTCCCCATGGTTTTCCCAACTCATTTTATTGGCTGAAGTCCATCTAGTCATTGTCTTTAAGAAAGACATGAAAGGATTACCACAATCAGAGTTATTAATACATCCATCACCTCACATAGCTACCATTTATGTGTGTGAGATTTACTCTCTTCACAGATTTCAAGTATGTGATATAGTATTAATAACTATAGTTATACTATCTTACGGAACCAAATGCAACTGACAAAATCTGAATTTTCCACTTAAAAACATTTTTTTCTTTTCACTGGTGTGCCTTAGTGATTCTTATTTACCACTTAAAGTTCAGTAGCAGTGTCTCTGGGTTGTCTATCCTGAGATTTTCCTGGCCCACAGTGTACCTTTCTGCATGTGTAAAGTTTTCTTTTATTTAAAGGAAATTAAAAAATAATAGCTTTCTGTTTCACTGTTTTGTTTTTATTTTAAGCACTCCAAATATGTTTGTTGTATCAACTTTATCTGTATTTAATGTATTTCTTTTCAAATCTTTATTTCCACTTAATTTTATTCTACTTTTTAATTTTTTAGCTCTTACGTTGCTTGTTTTCCATAGATTTGTTAACCCTAAGGTGATTCTTTTTTTTAATCATCATTTCTGAGACCTCTGTTTTATTCATAGTACTGTATAGTATATGGAAAATATAGTTTTAGCACTTTAGGGTACGACACAATTTGAAAAAATATTTCTACTAGTATCCTTGGAGATCTGTCCTTAAAGGGCTGTTTTACTGTTCTGAGTTTCAATTATTTCTCTAAGTTTGCTATCCAGTCTCACTTGCTTTGGGAGCTTATGAAGTGAGCAGGTTATATCCTTCTAAGTTTGTTGAAAACTGTTTTAACTTTTTTATCCCATTACCTCAATATCTTGGAAGTGGAATATTGTCGCTTGTTGCATTTTCATGCCAGAAGATGAAAACTGCCCTTTTACTTGTTGATTTTGTTCATTTTAGCTCTTAAAAATTGATGGCCATATATGTAATTCAAAATTGTAAGGTCGAAACGGCCCAATGATGTTAAATAAAAGAACCCAGACGCCAAATAGATAATGTAACAGGCTTTACTGGCTGCGTACCCCTGGGTGGAACCCCAAGACCTAACAGAGCATGTTCAGGAAGTCCGCGCCGAACAAAGAGGCAACTTATATAACTTTAGGCAAGATTTGAAGAGGTGGTCTCTCATAGGTCAGTTAGCTAGGGGGCCAGACTGGGTTGGTTGCCTGATCTGCTCAAGGTTGTGCTGACACAGCGGAATAGTTCTTGCTGTTTCTGGGCAGAATGCTGTTTCTGGACAGGTTAGGAGGGGGAGGTAGGGGGAGGTTAGGACAGGGTTGATCTCTACCAGGAACCGATACCTCAAGGACATTCCAGCAGTGGGGGAGGGAATGAGGGAACAGAGCACAATAGTCAGCCTTTTTCTGCCAGTGGGAAGAAGAGAAGGGGGGAAGGGAAGAGGCCAAAATGGCCACTGAGGTCCAACCTTACAAAAATGAGTTGTGCATCACTGTTGGATGTAAAATTAGCCAGAGTTTAGAAAGGTACTGGGGATGGGAGTGTGAAGCATGTTCATATCTTTGTCCCTTTTCCTGTTTGAATTGTACTGGTTGTTACAAACTTCTCATTTTCATGGTGTTCTATATTTATAGATTGCTTTGTTGCTGTGTGACCATATAATGCTTGACTAGAGTTCTGTGTGAGTTAATGGTCATTTGGTCTGTCATCATTATGACTAAGCATTTCATGTACCACAGTTAGGAAATAATCATCTTGCATCCTGAGACAGATTAGATAGACATACATAAATTTTATCTGTATTGATTGAATCACTTAGTTCCCCAAATTAAGAAATGGTGAGATCTTTCTTATGTTGCTAACTTTCTAATGGAAACAACTGATTTATTGACTTTTGCAAAACTGCAGTCTGCAGATACACGAACTGCATTTCGTCAGATAGGATGAACCAAAGAGGAGAAACCCACTGGTTCCACCATGAACAGAATTCTTGTAACCTTTGGTACCCTTGTATTTTTTTTTTTTCCATTCTTTCTTTAAATACCTGCTATTTTTTTTTTTTTTTGCTTGTTTCTTGTAGACATTTAAATTTTATAAGTAAAAATACCTTTTGGGGGAGTCGTTTTGTCTCTGCATTTTCCTTTTAAAAGTGACATTCCACTTATGACAGAAACAAAAACTAAAGCATTCCTGCCATGTTTAAGTAAGGATAAGTAAATAAGAATTCATGAGACTTATTTAATATAAAGTTTAAGATTAGGATATAATCTTAATAAATGATAAACCCTTGAGTGAAAAATATTTGCTGTATTTACGAAAGAGTACAGACCTATAAAATATGTAATATTAGATGCAGGAGCAAGGTGAAACTTCATGGATAAAAGTGCATGTACACAAAATCTAGGCCAGAGATTGATTCACTTATTTTTCTTTTTTTAAGCACTAGTCAATCTAACTGAGATAAATGGTGCCTGATTGGATTAAGATAAAGTCTAGTGATTCAATTCAGAGTTCACTTAGTCATTTGGACTATTGTCCAATTCTTTGTAAAAGTACAGAGAAGCTTCCTAACAGAAGTGTGGGTAACAATAAGCTTATATAAATCTCAGAAACAATTTAAATATAATTGAATCAAGGAAATAAAGTATGTAATAGCCTTCTATTTAAATTCACTCTTAATAGTGTTCTTGTTAACTTTTATTGTTATAAATTTGTTTTTGTAAAGATTTAAAAAAACAGTATTGTAATCAACTGACACCATAATTACTTGTAGGAAAGGAATTGGGTTTTTTTTTGGGGGAAAAAATACTTGGCAAACCATTTGTGATGAAATGTGAGAGATGTGCACAGCAGTGACTCCTGCAGAAGATGCAGTTGTTTAGCGTGCCAGGAGGGATGTGTTTATCGTGGACTAGTATAAGGCATGGAATTGGAGGTTCAAGGTAATTCTTGAGATCTTTGCTAGATCTTAAAGGATAGACTTTGGGCTGACATCCAAGCTAAATGTTTATTTTATGTAAATATTGTATCAAAGTCATAGATATTTAGAATGCTTCTTGAAACCTTGTTGAGGGATAATTGACAACAGTAGTTTCAGTTTGCTCAGAAAATATGTGCTGCTTATTTTCCAAAGCTAGTGGATGCTTCCTTGTGACCTGATGTAAGCAGCACAGATGAAATCTTCATGAAAATTTTAAGTTGTATTTTTATAAGCTGATAGATGATGGCATCACCAAGTCAATGGACTTGAGTTTGGGCAAGCTCTGGGAGTTGATGATGGACAGGGAAGCCTGGTGTGCTGCAGTCTATGGGGTCGCAAAGCGTTGGACACGACTAAGTGACTGAACTGAGATGATGTCATATGGACTCAAACTCGGATGATAATTAGAGGTGAAATGTGCCAAGTCTCTATTTTCAGGAGAGACACACCTCAGGGACATGTGTCAATGTTAACTCCCTTGAGAACCACTCACTAAGCCCCTTGGGTGGTGGTGGTCTGTTTGCTTTTGGGTTTTGGGTATAGTGAGCTTTGTGTGTCTTTTTTAGTTGTAGGATGCTCCCCAGGTCGCAGTTGCAGCATGTCTCCCTTGTTCTTATCTCCTGTCCATCCTTTTCCATTGAGAGAGTCCAAAGGTGGTCATTTTCCCTCAGAGGTACATCCGGATTTTATGTTAGGTAGATGTTCATAGTATGGGCTTAATTGCAATCGCCTTATTTCTGAGGATATCAAAGTTGCTTTGACATGTTGCCTCAACATCCTCTGAACATTCCTTTTCAGAGAAAGAGGATATAAAGGATAAGATTTACTCTGTAGAATTCACCTCTACTTATAAAGTCTTTATCAACTAGTCCTCAACTTAATATCATATTACTCCTTGTTAAAATAAATATCACGTCCCTCAGTTCTAGGTCTTTCTTTGTATACTTTTATAAAAGTTTAGAAAGTTTCATTTAAATATTAGGACACTATGGTCTAACCGCATAAAATTTTAAGAACACTTTTAATTGAAGCATAGTTGATGTACTGTATCGTAGTAGTTTCAAATGTACGGCATAGTGATTATACTCTGTTAAAATTTATTGTGAGATATTTACTATATTACTTGTGCTGTACAAAATATCTTTGTAGCTTATTTATTGTGTACATAGTAGTGTGCACCTCGTAATGCCCTACTGCTACCTTGCTCTTCCCTTTCCCCGCCAGTAACTGCTATATCTGTGACTCTGTGTTTCTGTTTTTTAGATTCCACGTATAAGTGATAGCATGCAGTATTTATTTTTCTCTGATTTATTTTGCTAAAACCCTCCAGGTCCATCCCTGTTGTTGCAAATGGCAAAATGTCATTCTTTTTATGTCTGAGTAACGTTCTTGTGTGTGTGTACACACATATACACCCCGTGTCTTTATCCATTCATCCTCTGATGGTCACTGGGTTGCTTCCGTATCTCGGTTATTGTAAACAGTGCTGCTGTGATCACTGGGGTGTGGGTATCTTTTCAAATTCCTGTTCTTGCTTTTTGGGGTATAAAGCCAGGAGTAGAACTGCTGGTTCATATGGCAGTTCTTTTGTTAGGTTTTGGAGGAAACTGCGTAATGTTTTCTGTTGTGGCTGTACCAGTTTACATTCTCACTAACAGTGTACAAGGGTTCCCTTTTCTTCTCATCTTCACTGCTGCTGCTAAGTCACTTCAGTCGTGTCCAGCTCTGTGCGACCCCATAGACGGCCTCCTACAAGGCTTTCCCATCCCTGGGATTCTCCAGGCAAGAACACTGGAGTGGGTTGCCATTTCCTTCTCCAATGCATGAAAGTGAAAAGTGAAAGTGAAGTCGCTCAGTCGTGTCTGACTCTTAGCGACCCCATGGGCTGCAGCCCACCAGGCTTCTCTGTCCATGGGATTTTCCAGGCAAGAGTACTGGAGTGGGGTGCCATTGCCTTCTCCGTCTCATCTTCACTAGCATTTGTTATCTCTCTCTTTTTTTTTCATAATAAACATAACAGGGAAGTGTGAGGGAATGTCTCATCGTGGTTTTGATTTGCATTTCCCTGGTGATTAATGACATTGAATACCTTCTTGTATACCTGTTGGCCATTTGTATCTCCTCTTTGGAGAAATGTCTTTTCAGGTCTTCTGCCCATTATTAAATTAGATTTTTTTTTTTTTTGCTATTGAGGTTGTTAGTTCTTTGTATAGTTTGGATATTAGCGCCCTTATTGTTCATATCATTTGGGAATATTTTCTCCCATTCAGTCGGCCCTCATTTTGTTGCTTAACTATGTACAATTTTAAAACTGCTTAATCTTTAGGGCAAACTCTTAAAAAGTGAAAATAGTAATCAAATAAACTATCAGGTGAAGATCATACATCAAAGCAATATCAAGTTTTATAATTTAAAATAAGATATGTCTGATTTGTGTATTTAGAAAATGTTAGAGCTTCTTGTTGTTCAGTTGCTAAGTCGTGTCTGACTCTGTGACCCCATGAACTGCAGCACGCCAGCCTTCCCTGTCCTTCACCATCTCCTGGAATTTGCTCAAGCGCATGTCTGTTGAGTTGGCGATGCCATCCAACCATCACGTGAAGTAAAGAAAATAAAATTTAGAGCATCTAAATTACTTGCTCATGGTAACACTGATAGTTTGTGGCTGAACCGGTAAGAAAAGTTTTTTCCTCTATCATCTTTTCTTTCTTTTTTTTTTTATCATTCTGCCTTTCTTAAAGGCAGATAAGTGGAAATAAGTAAGTGTTGATGGCAGGGTAAATATGGGATTGGATTAACATGGGGGCTAGGGAGGAAAGAAGTCTTCACAGGAGGTCATGTGTGAAGGGCTCCCATACTCAGAGCTTTCCACTTTGAATATCCCTGATCTAATCCTGTGAAGTGTCATGTTCCTTAGACACACCTACTCTATGAGAACAAACTACTTCACCCATTACTATTTGAAAAGAATCCACAGCTTCATATTTATTCCCCTAAAATATGTGGTTTATAATCTTTGAAAATTTAGAACAATTTTTTGTGATGCCTGTTTTTGTAATTTTAAGTCCCCACCACCACCAAAAAAGTGCTATAGCATATCATAATCAAAACCAAGTGACATTTTTGTTGCTGGTGGTGATATTTTATAGTCATCCTTGAGATATCTCGGAATACCTCAAATTCTTGAGAAAACATGGTTAGGAATTACTACATTGGAAACAGATTTCCATGGTTACTGTGCTTAATGCTGTCATATGTATGCTTCTTCAAGTTTCTTGCATGTATGTTTTTGGTGTGTGTGTATGTATAGATTTAGACATCTTTTTACAGTCCACTTTGGTTAACATGTTAAATCTTTGTCTATCAGTCAGAGAAATAAAAATTTCTCCAGTATCTTAAAAACAATACTCTTCGGATTCTTGAATCTAATGGATATTTGCTGCACAGAATCAGTTTTTTGTGAAGAGTGAAATACTCAGAAAATTAAACTGGTCATAGAAGGGAACTGCTCATTCTGCATCTTTTATCTGAAACTGTGTTTGCCTTTGCTTTTATCATTGGTGTGGAAAAACACTGTATGTCTTAGGAGAAGTCTACAGCCTGTCTTTCCCTTACTACAGGCTTCTAATAATGTGTGCAGCTGGGCTAGGCGGCTTTGTATGGTGTGGGGAGTGTGGTTTGAGCCGTGTCAGGCATGCTTCTTATACTAATCCTTTAATACGCTCAGAGTCACCCAGAGCAGTAAGAGATCTAAACTGTTGCATGCTTTACAGCAGAAAACTCACCTCCACAAATACTATGCTCTCCCAAGTCAACCCTGGATATTTGCAGTGGAATTTGTGCTGTGTCCCTGACTCTCGTTTTTCTGTGATAAAGTCTTTGTACACAGTTGTTTGATTGTTTTTATATCTTGACGCTCACAGATAATGCCAGTGGAGATACAGATTTAAGAAACAGCTGACGGGAACCTTTTTTATACAGAAAGCCATAACGTTTTAAGAACTCCAACTTTTCCTATTGAAGGCACTGTGCATTCAGAATATTCTGGAGTGGTTAGATTAAGAAAAGAGAATGAGAAATAATAATAGCAACACCATTTCTAACAAGGAAACATTTCTACAGTGAGATTTTCCTTATATTCACATGTATATACATACGCACATATGAGGATTTGAAAGTATTTGTTTTCATTAGATTCTTGTCATTGTGTTCATTGGATTCTTATTACATCCAATACTAAGTTTAGAAGGCACCAGTTGTTAGGGGGAAAATGCCCCATCTGTGTGTATATGTTTGTGTGTGTGTGAGAGAGAGAGACTATCATTTGGATATTCCTGTCTGTGGTATCTAATGCCCCTGGTTAATGCCCGGTTTCTTAAAAATATGTATGTGAAAATGATCTGGCTAAAATATCTATCACACCAGTTGATCACCAATCTTGGTTTGATTTGTTTCCCCTGATTGTCTGTTAGGTGGCTATTTCATTTTTACTAGTCTGCCTTTCCCTCTAAATCTGACACTTGATCAAAGGTGCCTGTTTATTGCATCCTGTTCTTTAGATGTTTCAGACATATACCCTTGAAATATTCTTGTTTGTTTGACATGTTAGATTTTTCTTATCAGATAAAAAAAGTTTCTAGTGTATTATAACTAGAGATTTACATTCTTTAATCTTACTGTCATTTACTTTGAAGGATCATTTTAAATGAGGGGAGAAATGCAGGTAACTCTTGAACAATGCTGAGGCTGAGGCCACCCCTGCCCCCAACACATGTTTGGTTGAAATCTGCCTATAACTTTACAGTTAGCCCTCCTTGTATGTGATTCCTCTGTATCCATGGTTCTGCATCCATGGATTCAATCAGTCTGAGAATTGTGTGAGACTATGCTGCTGCTAAGTAGCTTCAGTCGTGTCTGACTCTGTGTGACCCCATAGACGGCAGCCCACCAAGCTCCCCTGTCCCTGGGATTCTCCAGGTAAGAACACTGGAGTGGGTTGCGGTTTCCTTCTCCAGTGCATGAAAGTGAAAAGTGAAAGTGAAGTCGCTCAGTCGTGTCCGACTCTTCCCGACCCCATGGACTGCAGCCTACCAGGCTCCTCCGTCCATGGGATTTTCCAGGCAAGAGTACTGGAGTGGGGTGCCATTGCCTTCTCCAGTGTGAGACTATAGCATGTATTTATTGAGAAAAGAATCTGCATTCCAGTGGTCCCATGCAGTTCAAACCGTGTTGTTCAAGGGTCAACTGTTCTCAGAAAATTTAACTAGGCATAAAAGGTACTGCTGATTCAATGTGTTTTTTTGGTCTAAAACCATGTTTCCATTTATTTAATCATTTAGAATTACGTGACACCAAAGAGTTGTCAAAGTTGAGATAAGGGAAAGATATAATTAAGTCTTGAAATTAGGGGTGAGAGAGAAATGTTTTGTTGGTAAATCCCAATTTCTCAGAACTCTCAAATACTGACTTTTGAAAGTATAAAATTGCCATAGTTTCTTTTTTAGAAGGTCCAAATTATTGTACTTTCACTGTATTTTCTTATTTTAAGATAAATTGAGAGTTCTCTGAAGTGTTGATATAAATGGTGGCACACCTTCTTCTTGAGCATGAGCGCTCGAAGATGAGCCATAGTCCTGCATGACCTTTGTCAAGATAACTATAAATGGAAATTTATCTTCAGGGACTGCCACATGGTACATGTGTGAACGTCCAGTCTCTGGGCTTATGATTTTAAGTGAATGCAATTTTTTTTTTCAGTTCGGTTCAGTTCAGTCGCTCAGTCGTGTCCAACTCTCCGCGACCCCATGAATCACAGCACGCCAGGACTCCCTGTCCTTCACCAATTCCCGGAGTTCACTCAAACTCATGTCCATCGTGTTGGGTCCTATTTTTTTTTGCATGATACAGTGGGAGAAAGAGGGTTGTCCTAGTATTTGCTTAGTTTTTCTCAAATCTTGTGTAAAATTATAAGTTGTGGGGAGGGTAGACATTGCATTATAGGAAGGCCATCTGAGATGCCTTTGTTTCTGTGTGTGATGGAAAAGGACCTTTAACATGCATGTTTAATAAAAGACCAACATTTCTACTTTATTTTGGATTTTTCTTGAACACTTTGTTCATATTTCTCAGTCATGTCCGACTCTTTGTGACCCCGTGGACTGTAGCCCACTAGACTCCTCTGCCCATGGAATTCTCTAAGCAAGCATGCCATTCACTTCTTCAGGGGATCTTCCTGACCCAGGGATCGAACCCTGGTCTCCTGCATTGCAAGCGGATTCTTTACCATCTGAGCCACCAGAAAAGCCCCATATTTCTATTATAACATCTATAAAATTATATTTTAAAGATACAACTGTCTTTATATATTAGATGCTCCCACTAACTTCCTAACATACTATATTCTTCAATTGCTAGTGGCCGTGGATGCCTGACACATAGCTGATACACAGAACAGGTATTTCAGGGGCTATGTGGATGCTTAACTGATGACGTCCTTTACTGGCCAACCTCCTTTTTAATTTTTTAAATAATAAATTATTATTTTTAAAAATAAAATAGTATTATTTAAGGTTTTTAAAATAACATTTCTTAAAAGTTGACATGAGCATATTAGGAAACAAAATCACAAGGAACAAAAAAACAAAGTCTTCCACAGTCACCCACAGTTTACTGTTTGACGTGTCCTTCTGGGTCTCATTTGTGTATTTATACAAAGAAGTATCCATTTATGGTTTCTGCTTTCATTCAAGAAATGGAAGGTGGGTATCAAGGAAGGAAGGAGAGATGCAGAGCTTATGCAAGTGAGATGCAGGCATGACAGCTTAGGATGCTTGTGTCTCTTAATCAGTCTGTACTTGCTTGACAATTTGTGAATTATTCCTTGAACTTTGCCTAGGAGTAAAGGAGTGTTTTCTGGGTAAACAGAGGCAGTACTCAGGGATGATATTTGTGGGCAATTAGGTTGATTTTGATGGATGGAGCTGTGGAGGAAGGACTGATAGGGGTGAGCCAGGGGCTTTTCTCTGCTCCACCAGCTCACATATGAGAAGAGATTGCAACCAGACAGCAATCTGTGAAGCAGGCAGTAGGAGCCCCACCGCCTGTGCCTGCTGTGGATGTCTGGCACCCGATGGTAGCAGATTTGGTGTAAGTGGGGCTTCTGTTTAGGAAACTTTGCCAATTTTTTTTTTTTTTTTTGAGAGTGGTTTCTGGCTTTGTCTCAGCATACTTGTATGAGAATAAAAATGCCTTCTAATTGCAGTTTAGTTTATTACACCCAAAGCATTAGATCTAAGCTATTCTTTTCACGGGATACTGTGGTGCATGTGTGAGCTTAGCTGCTGCTTTTGACAAAGTCGTGTTAGCATGTATTGTTTTGCTAGCTTTTTGATCTAAGTACAGGCATAATTCCTAAATTATCTGCTCTCCTCCTTAGACGTTCATTTAAGTAGTCAGATCCTGGTAGTGTCTATTAAGCAGTTTATAAAAATTAGCATCTTCTGTCTCTTTTATCCTTTGAATTCTTCTCTTGTGTGAGAGTACCGCCTCTTAAGAAATTATCCTGGTTTTTTGTTTTTTGACTGTCTCCTTCTGGCAGATTTCATACCTTTCTTTCTGATAGCTGTGTTGTATCTTTCTTCACTACTGTTTATTTGGTTGACATTCAAACATCGAATCTCTCCTTTTGTATTTTTTTTTCTCCTCACTTGTACCATAACCTATGATGCTGTTTATTTTGCTTGGGCATATGTGAAAATCTGCCTTAATTCCATCTCTCCTTGTTCTTTCTTGTTTTGCCTAATATTCTTGCTCCTCAGGGCTTTTAGGAAAGTTAATTTCAACAAATATATCTTTTCTCTAAGTAAAATTGTTTATATGTCATAAATGTCAAAAACAATGTTACAATGATTAGTGCCACAATCTACACAGTTGTACAAGCCGAGGTCCAGGAGTTCTAGTTTTTTACTCACTCATCCTTTTCATATAAAGCACCAAGTCTCACTTGAATGTTCCTCACCATGGTTTCTCCTACATCAAATTGCAGTGTATTCGCATTACTGCAGGAAATTCCTAAATTGTCCACCTTTCTCAAGTTTCTGCCCCTTCACCACTCACCCTTCTGGCTTTTTAAACTTGTCTCTACCACTTCCTTAATGTTGAAGCTGATTAGTCATTCTCCTGCTTAAATCCTCCCCTAGGTTCGCATAGCTTTCAGGTTGAAGTTCGAGCTCATTAGCATGACATCCATGGCTCTTCATGACCTGGCATTTTCAACTCTGGCCACTTTGCCAAAATGCTACATATTCAGACCATGGCTAACTAGTTTTAGTGCTCTAATTGGGATGCATGCAATCTAGGGTACATCTAGATATCCATCTAGTGTTCCCTGTGCTTCTCCATGTGAACATACTCAGTCCGAAAGTTTCTCTTTCCCCCAGCCCCTTCATATAGCTAACATCCTCCTGGCTCTTTGATATGGGGTATCATTGGCACCTCCCTAATGCTGGATTTGAATGCCTCTCATGTCTGCCCTGTACTTGTGGGCACATCTCCTTCCCAGCACTTAGCATCGTCTAGAAATAGGTCACTATCCCTTGATAGTGGACATACAGCATCTCTGGAATTTGTGGTGGTATTCCTTGCAAATGCCTATTATGAATAATGGAGCCTAAGAAATATTCTAATTGTTCTGAAGTAGTTTGTGTATTTTCATTTACTTCAATCAAGCCTTGGCTTCATTGAGTTATTTTTAAGTTCTGATGATGGTATCAGATTTAAGCAACTGAAACTTTAAATGTTGACTCTTAGAGCATTACCAAAAATGTAGGGTGTTGTTGATCCTATTACTTGGACAAATAACCAGACATGCAAAGTAAAAGATTTAACCATCACTACATGACCTGATGGAAAGAGTTTAGAAAAGAACCAGGCAGCACTGGCTCACATATCAGGTGCTTCTGCTCGGCATTCCTATTTTATTTTTTTGTTCTTGGTTAAGAAATGCTAACTTTTTAAAGATTAATGTGGTAGCTCTAAGCCCTCTCTGGGGTGTGGTTAATCAATTTAAATGTAAACTACTTTGATGACTGTGATATATAGTCATAGTATTGAAAAAAATTTCGGCAGTTGTTAGGCTCTTTAAAAAAACTGTGGAAATATGAAAATATTCACGACTGAGAAATCCTTTATTGATGACTTTTGAGATTATAAAATTACCTTTATGTTAATGGTTTTCAGGATTGTAAATTCTGGTCTCAAGGCAGAGCGAGTTTAAGTGAAACTGTTTAGAAGCACCCCAAGTTTATAAAATAAGATGTGTCAATAATAGAGGATATTTTACATTTTAGGCTCTCAAGCTGCTGAGATCTTTCACTCTGAAAAGTGGTTGTGGATATGAATGCCTTCCTCTTTAATTTGGGTCTGAGAGGACCACAGTTCACCCTCTTGGTCTGTGTTGCTGCCGCTGCTGCTGCTAAGTCACTGCAGTAGTGTCCGACTCTGTGTGACCCCATAGACGGCAGCCCACCAGGCTCCCCTGTCCCTGGGATTCTCCAGGCAAGAATACTGGAGTGGGTTGCTATTCCCTTTTCCAGGTGATCTTCCTGACCCAGGTATCGAACCCAGGTCTCCCATATAGCAGGCAGATTCTTTACCATCTGAGCCACCGGGGAAGCCCATGCCCATGGAAACAGAGGGAGAGTAATCCTGGGTACCTTTGTCATGGATTTATGTAACTTCAAAAAAGAACCATCATTCCTACTTCTTGTGTGATTCTCCTTGGAACATTATGTGCCTATGTCCTTTAAGTCCATTTTCTCCCTTTAATTTACCACCTGTATGGTACATTAAAGAGGATGAAACACTCAACAGTTATTAATAAATAGAGGTCATTTCAAATAAGAGGAGCCCATATAGTTCAGAAAACAAACCTAGGAAGGTTCAAGGACTTTCCCAAAGTCACGTAGATATTGGTCAGGCAGGGGCTAAATCTCATTGTTCCTGGGTTGCAGTTCAGCATTTGCTGGGTCATTATATTTAGTAGAACTCTACCTTCTCCTTGCATTTGTAACGCATTTAGCAAATGAATTGATAATCATTATATATCCTCTCTTGATATATATAAATAGAGGGACGGTATAAAGGTTAAACATATAAATTCTGTAGCTACTCAGGTGTAAAATGTTGAGAGAAAACTCAGTGGAAAATGTGAAACTCCGTTTTTTCTGCTTGAATAGGATCTTCAGGCCAAGGCCAATGGCATGTTAAGAGAGAATGTATAAAATTGCTTTAGTAACTCTATTTCAGAGGAGTTTGACCTTGTCAGAAAGAATCTACTATATCTGTATGAGAAATATTAAGGAGTCCCAGAGAAAGGTGACGTGTTCAGGATTCTCCTCCATGGCATTATAGTATTTGAGGAGCTGAAGAGAGAAACTTCCATTTGTCCTTTGAGTGATAAGTCTTTTGGTTAATACTGTCAGGCAGAACGCGCTTTCCTAGAGCTCGATCCTTGGCTCTTTACCACTCAAGATACTCTTAAGAGCCTCAGCTTCTGTCTCTGGAAACCTCAAATCTGATCACTTTTCTATGAGTTTGTTTTTGTTTTTTGAGAAGCTTTTTGACAAAGTGAAAGAATATGAGTAACTCTCCTCACACTGGTTATATGACCTTGGAAAACTCATCTCTCTTTTTTTTTCCCCCTTGTAGAGTAGACACAGTACCCTCCACTTCACGGGATTAAATTTGATGTATACACCTTGTAAATTGCAACACTCTTGGTCAGTGGTTAGTGAACTTTTTATGTAAAGAGCCAGATAGTTTTGTAGAACAGAGGTCTCTGTTGCCACTCCCCAACTCTGTCACTGCAGTGTGAAAACAGCCCTGGATATCACACAAATTAGTGTGATTGTATTCCAACACAACTTCATGGACACAAATATGGAATTTCACGGAATACTTGTATAAAATGAAATATGCTTTCCATTTCCCCCCCAACCATTTATATTTACATTTAAAATCTAAAAACCACTCTTAATCTGCTGGCTGTATAAAACGTGTTTATTTGGCCCAGGGTTTGCATTTTGCCAGTCTTTCTCCAGGTGATTGCCAGGCTCCAAATTTGGAAGGGTTAGAATGTGGTGGTGGTGGTGGTTTGGGGGCATTGCCTTTATTATGCCATTTGGATGACTGACATGTGGATGAAAGATGTGGAAACATATTTTCTTTTTCATACATCCCCAGGTAAATATGAGAATACTCACAGTAGGAGAAATTATTTTCTGTTATATGCCTGCCTCTGAGTTGGGCATAATATGTCTAGTGAAAGCAGCCCATGACACCTGCGCAATTCACAGGGTGGAATTGATACAGATACCTGGGGTCAGCATTTCTGTTCAGAAACCAGTTTTTCAAAGTTTTGAGGCCTCAGCACTCTTCCAGGCACAGCAGACTGCATCTTGGTACACAAACTCCCCAGCTTCAAGAGAAAATGCTCATCTTTCTTTAGCTAGTTCTATGATAGAGCCAATCTTTGTGTTATGGAAAGGGACTGAGAAGGGAAAGCTCATTGAAATCTAAATAGCCTAAGGGGAGAAATGTGCTCATTATAATTTTTTTTTTAATTTTTGCAATTGTTGGCCCAATAAGTTTACCTTTAAAGAATGTTTGCAATTTTCAAAAGTTTGCCCTTGGACTTTGTGTTTTTTATAATTATTATAGATGGAGATGTTTCCATCACAGGGATGGTTTTATGACCTGTCTTATTGAACAGATGAAAAGTGTGGTCACCACAGCTTGTTTAAAAGGGAACATAAACTACTGAGGAGAATCACTAAATTGCAATGTTGCTCGTACCTATTTTATTGACTTTATATGAAAGATTATCATGGCAAAGTCTGAAGCAGTATTTAGAGATTTGTTGTTGTTCAGTTGATCACTTGTGTCTGACTCTCTGTGACCCCATTGACTGCAGCACACCAGGCTTCCCTGTCCTCCACTGTCTTCCAAAGTTAAGAAATTCAGTTCAGTTCAGTCACGTCTGACTCTTTGTGACCCCATGGACTGTATAGAATTCTCTAGGCAAGAATACTGGAGTAGGTAGCCTTTCCTTTCTCCAGGGGATGTTCCCAACCCGGGGATTGAACCCAGGTCTCCCGCATTGCAGGTGGATTCTTTACCAGCTGAGCCACCAGGGAAGCCCAAGAATACTGGAGTGAGTAGTCTATACCTTCTCCAGTGGATCTTCCTGACCCAGGAATCGAACTGGAGTCTTCTGCATTGCAGGCGGATTCTTTACCAACTGAGCTACCAGGGAAGCCCTTGAATGAAGTCTAGAAATCTGTATTTTTTAAAACTCTGCTGGTGTCTTCAGTTCCTGTACATGGACTTTGAGGCAAATAGTATTTTTTTTCCTTCTTTGAGGCAGAATAGTATTATGTAGGAGGCTTATTGGGAAGTTCTCCAGGGAATAATACCAGTGGGAGGCAGAAGCTTAGAGAGGAAGCTGAACTTTCAAGCAGTTGCAGCTCAGGAGTTCTGGAGCTGGGGTGGCCTGTGCGAATTGTCCTGAAGTGAGGCAAGTGAGACTTTGTATCTTGGCCTTGAACAAATATTGGATGCAGGCTGCCCCAGGAGTTGGTGGGGGAGAGGGGAAGAGGTGGAAACTTGAGTGAGGCAGGTGTCCTCAACTGAGAATAGTTCACAGAGAGGATCCAGCTATGTGTCCTCAAAGGTCGATATTCCTGGCAACCAAAACACTGAGTCCCAAAGGTATTTCTGGCAGCACAGCATAGCATCCGCCACAACAGATGACACCTATGATTGGAAAACAGTTGTCTAAGGGGTTCCTAGGAACAAGAGTTTCCTAGTTCCCTGTCTGCTGTGTGTCAGGTACTCTAGATAAAAACAGGTAGAAATACATTCCCTACATTCAAGTTTACCATCTAGTTGGATAATTGAGGCGTAATTGCTCAAATAGCAATTATGTTTGTGTCAGTTTAAAGGTTTTTTAAAAAGTGTTAATTCACAAAAAAGTTTTATTCATGGGACTTACTTTTATTTGGTACATGACCAGCTTCCATGTCCAAGAGTCAATTTAGATTTCTTTCCCTTCTCAAATGTTTCCATGTCTTTTAATTTCTTATCATACTGTGATGAGGCAACCCAGAGTCTTTAAACAACATACTCTACTCTCCTATAGTCAAACCAGCTACTGATAATTAAACCATAAGTGCCAAATAGAATAGACAAGGGATAAATACTGTTCCCCTCTCAATTCTTCCAAATGAATGAGTACAATTACAGCATAGATTTTCCTCTATGAAATGCATCAAAGTATAACCAAGAAATTATTATTCTTGATACCCTGGAGGAACCTCCAGCTCATTAGTATTCCTACTTTCTGCCCCCTAATATTAATTTCTTTGATCACATCATATTTTCTTTTCACTTTTGTCCCAAGTATTAGTCCTTTTCAGGGAACTTCTGCGATGTTATATGAACGTGGTGACAAGCTAAAAAGAGTGCATCACTGTGAAAAAGCTGGGAGGTTTGGTATTGTAATTAGTTAAGGGATTCATGGCTGCGTGCTCACTAAAGTTCACAGCTTATGCAATTCAAATTTATGCCTTGTAAAAATTACGAACTGTTATGAGTCATCGTCTTTAGGCTTGCTCACCAAGTTATCAAAAAGGTAAATGTCAGTGTATGGTTTTAGACTAAGTTTTCACAAGTTCCATTGAACGAATTTTCTTTATGATCTTAATGCACGGAACTGTAGGGTCACGAAGCAATGAGTTACTTAAAAACCTATTAGCATATTCCAAGGTCTCAGAAAGTATACTGAGATTATTTTGATGAGCAAGAGAGAGCTAAGAGAGTTGGTGATATTTTGTTTTACTTCTAAATTCCATAGATACTCAGAATTGGAGAAGGCTTTAGGGTTTATCTGGTTCCGGGGCTCTTATTTTGGGATCATCAAATTTTCATTTAAAAAAAGGAACACTTATACCATGATAAAGGTTTAATTGTGTGTATATAGTTATTTATACACTTATTGATATATGCTGAATGGTGTTGAATCAGCTCCCTTTCAACATCTATTTTAGGTAATGGTCAGGAATTAACAGCATTGATATAAGTAAATACTGAGGTAGAAATAGGAAGTTAAAATTTTAAAACAAAATTTTATGCTGCTTTGCAAGAAGGTCATATTAAATATGTTTTCTACTTTTAGAAAATAACGTATATTTTATACATTCATAAGTAGGTCTTATTTGCTTTGGCAAATACTTACAGATGAGAGTGTAACTTAGAAAAGAGAAGAACATGATATCAAACAAAATAGCATCACAACAATTTACCTTTGGAAAGTAACTGGTAATTTTTAAAAGTACCTAGAGCTCGATTCTTCTATCTAAATATACCACTGAATGTAAAGAGGCTTTTTGCTGGTCTCTGGTTTAGACAGGATTGGAAAATTTGTTCTTTTCCAATCCCCACTTCTGATCACTGACGTCCGGGGGTGGGGGGGACGTGTGTTTTTTTGGTATTTATTTATACCCCATCATTTAAAAAATATATTTAAGACATTTGTCCAGTTTTTAGTTGCTCAGTCGTGTCTGACTCTTTGGGACCCAATGGACTGTAGCCCACCAGGCTCCTCTGTCCATGGAATTCTCTAGGCAAAAACACTGGAGTGGGTTGCCGTGCCCTCCTCCACGGCATCTTCCCAACCCAGGGATTGAACCTAAGTCTCCCACCTTGCAGGTGGATTTAAGACACTTTTCCATAATACTTTACCATATTGTAAGATTAATATACATAAGGAAACAAGAATAAACAGAAAGTAAAATTTTGAAAATGAGGAAAACTTAAAGTGATGTTAACACAAAGAGCGTGGAGTAAAGTTACTACAGAAAGGTTTTGAGTTTCTGTTCATTTGCGGAATGAGGGCCATGAATGTATCTGAATATTCTCATATACGACTCTGAGAGAAAAATATAGTTATTTCAGTGTTGACAGTATTAAAGCAAAATCAAGCCAATTACTCAGGAGGAGCCCAGCTCTTTCTCTAAGTGCGGCCAGGGAGTATTTTCTTTTTATCAGAAAAAGGTGTTTCAAATCAGTGGGGAATGATCGATTAATAGGTGGGCTTGAGGCAATTTGCTATCAGTTTTGCTAGAAATAAAGTTAAATTCCTGTCTTACAAGAGATAGAAAATATGGATGGATTAAAAATTTGCATACTAAAACCATAAAAGTTTAGAAAAAATTATAGGATATTCTTATAATCTTGTAAAGAGGAAGCATTAGAACTGTGGTGTTGGAGAAGACTCTTGAGAGTCCCTTATACTGCAAGGAGATCCAACCAGTCCATTCTAAAGGAGATCAATCCTGGATGTTCATTGGAGGGACTGATGCTAAAGCTGAAACTCCAATACTTTGGCCACCTCATGAGACGAGTTGACTCACTGGAAAAGACTCTGATGCTGGGAAAGGTTGGGGGCGGGAGGAGAAGGGGACGACGGAGAATGAGATGGCTGGATGGCATCACCGATTCTGTGGACATGAGTTTGAGTGAACTCCGGGAGTTGGTGATGGACAGGGAGGCCTGGCGTGCTGTGATTCATGGGGTCGCGGAGAGTCGGACACGACTGAGCGACTGAACTGAACTGAAGATCCAGATACCAAAAAAGAAAAAATTGAAACATTTGTGCAAAGACAAGAAGAAACAATGAAGTAAGGCGCATTTATTAACATATTGTGGTAACATTTAAAAGTCATTATAAATAAAGTTAAAAGTGAAATAGCAAACCTGGAAAATGTATTTTAGACATGTAACAGAGAAAAGAAATACCTGTGAAATGTGATTTTTATATGATGAATCCTTATCATTACATACGTGGTGGTCTAGCAAATAAAATCTGAATTTTGTATACAAATTGCACCTAAAAATATACCAGCGATAAAAGCAAACATGTATATTCAAAGGATGTTTGCTGAAATATTATCCTTTTTTTTGGTTTTTTTCATTATTCTTATAGCAAATTTCTAGGAAAATTCCACCAGTCCAACTGAAGAGCAGTGGTTAAACAATGATGATTTAATATCTCATGATGCTGGAACTATTAAAATTGTGTTTTCAAAGACTAATGACATAGGAAAACTCATGCCATACAGTTAACTGAAAAAGCAGGATACAGAATTATATAACACAGGTATTTTCCCCAAACAAAAATGTAGTATATTTTTATACATACAGCATATGCAGAAAGATGTAAATAGACAAATCATAAACACAAAATAATATTTGAGTCATACAGGATCTCTACTCTTTAAATATATTAAAATAATTAAAAATTTTCAGCAATCGGTATATATCAACAGTATGGTTTGAAAAATATTGAAGCAGAACTTTAGCATAGTTAATTTACATAGAGTAAATAAACTTAAAATATTTTCCAGTGAGAGAAAAGCATAAAATTGTTGTTTATGGAAATTCTGACCTAAAATGCTGTTTAAAACTTTTCAGGCTCTTAATTAAAATTCAATTGCAGCAGTAAATAAAATAAAGGTTTCAACTGGAATTTCATGACATCGTTTGTAAGATATACTGTCTCCATTGGAGGATTGTGAAGTGTCAGTACAGAGACAGCCATCTAGAATATGTAAGGTGCTTAGTACGTTAGTTCCCTGTCCTCCAGCTTTTTTCTCTAAACGAAGAAACCAAATGTAAACGCAGTTACTTATTGTTTCTTTCCTAGCACTTTCAAGGTATTGAAAGTTCCCCTGCAGAAAACCAGTCCACTTTCCTTGGTGATGAGAGCAGCGTGAGACAGCTGGAGAATAACTCACTCATGAGCCCGTTCTCTTCCCCAGGATGAAGTTCATTGTGTTCAGTTCATTGGTTGTTTGCAGCTGAGCCTGCTGTGATTGGATATACCCTTGCCGTGCCAGTTTTTAAAATGACCCCTGCTTCTAAGTCTGGTTTAGATACTTCACCCCTTGAAATTTAATCAGATTGGCAGTGGCAAATCAGCAGATATAATCCAGCTTCAGCACCTTAAAGCTTGGGCCAGTTATCCTAGTTATCTTGTGTTCTATCAATAACAACCACCTCAGACTCTGGAAGCTTACACACATGGAAAATGGGTGTATCAGTTGCCTCTCTTCTAGTCAACTTCTTTAAATCCTCTAAGAATCCTTCTGAAATCCAGTGACTACAGGTATAAACAATGCCCTGTCTAGCCTTGAATAAGGTTGAAGCCTCATGAGAATGTGTGCTTTGAAATCTGGCCACATGCTAGTCCAGGGACTGTGGATTTTAAATGTGAACTGGATGTGCCTATGAAGGCTGGACCTAGCATTTGATTCCTGACCCTTGGAAGATTTAAAGACTTGCAGCTCTTGTTCACTTCCTCCCCACTCCTATTGCCTTCATTGCCAGAAAAGCATGGTGATTCTCTCGAGCAGAATTAACAGCCAAGGCATGGATATAAAGCCTTGCCTTGTATGTGGCAAATGCAGTTGCCACTCCGTACCGTACCCTTCCCTGCGTCCCGTTTCTAGGGGTGAACCCACCTGACTCCTCTGTCAGCCTTCCTATAAATACTAAGACTCCTGAGAGCGTGCAGTGTGCTCTGTGCATTCCCACCCTCCATGCATCCACCACATTTTCTAAATTTCTAAAAACACATTTTTCTACCCCAGGGTGGTTTGTGACAAATTGTATGTTTGCAGGTCTGTAGTCTAAAGAGTCTAAAGATTTCTTGGAGGGCATGTTTAGGGCTGGTGAAAGCTATACTTACTATGCTAACTGAAACTTAGAGCTCTACGTTTATAACCAAAAAAAAAAACAAGAAAAAAGAAAAATCACTGACTTTTCTTGATATTAAATAGTCAAAATTTGAAGTAATATACAGTCTTCTTTTTGTATTGGACAATATGATTATACATGTGAGCGGTTCACAAAGTTATACTTGAATCTGTAAATTCAGTGTTTTGTAGCTGTTGAAACAAGATAATCATGCTCTGTTCTTTGTGTGTGGGTTTTTTTTTTTTTTTTTTGGTTGCTTTTTGTTTATGTCTTTGTGGTACAACCTGTAGTTACATGATGTAAATCTGTCCATTTGCAGACAGATACAGATTTTTTTTTTAACTCCTGTAACTTCTTAGCATTATGCAGAAACTTGTCTCCACCCATTATTCCTCAACCCCCAAAATGGCACCCACGATTTCCCAGTAGGTCAGGCTCACAACTTAGGGGTCATTTCTACTTGTCTCTTTCTCTCACACTTCACATCCAATTCACAACCAACTAGCTGGATAGATCTAGAATTTCTTACTACCTCTTCCCACCTTAATTGCTCTCATCTGCCACTTTTACCCGGATTTACTACAGTAACCTCGTATCTGATCTTTATGCACCTTTGCACATTATACTCATTAGCCAGACTGACCTTTTCAAACTGCAGCTAAGTCATATAACTGCTTCTGCTCGAACCTTCTAATGACTGCTGACCTCACGCAGTGTCAACTCCCAGGCTCTTACTGTGGCCAATAAGACCCTTGATCATCCGTCTCTCCTTACCTTCTGGCCTCGTTTCCTTCCTCTCTTCCCAGATCAGTCTGCTCCAGACACGGGGATCTCCTTGCCTTTCCTGAGGCCCCTCAAGGTTCTCGTGCTAGCTGAAAATCTTGGGAGACTCTGCTAGAATAATGTACATGTCTTGAGTATTAGGAGGTTGTGTGATTTAAGCTACTTCGTAGGCTACCTTCTAATGCTTTGGGGAAATGTTTCCTTCAGGTCTGTTCTTATGGAATCTAGTCCCCTAAGACTGGCTTTCAAAGGGTTCCATGGTTCAGTATGTTTGGAAAACACTGCTCTTTATCCTTTGCCCTGGAAATTTTGCCATAGATATTGGCATATTAGAGACACAGTCTTTCAGTAAAGAACATTTTATATTTCTAAGCTAGGATTTCTAAGTTCTTTCTGACCTAAGGATATTATTCCACATTTTCTACATAAACGTTCTGCTGAACTAGTGTTCTGTGGACACGGTTCAGAAAATAGAGCTGTATGCAAAAAGGGACTGTCGACTGGCTTTAACTCAGAGAGTAACAGCCCTGTGGCAGGGAGCCGCATGGACATGAAAGGGGGAAACCAAGATAAAGGCTATTGCAGAATCAGAATGGAAGAGGGCGAGGTCTACAGCAAAGATCTCATAATGGCAGCGAGGGATGAAAATATTTGTGTATGAAATTGATCTTGTTACTGAGTGGCCTCTTATGAGAGTAACTGAGGTGATCCGGGAATCGGGGCTTTGTGGTGTTTTACTCCTTGTGCAGTTTAAGGGGAAGAGCTGGACTTCATTTTCAAGCCAGCATGGTTCCTTAAATAGCCGAGCGTCTGTCATTGTTTAATGCATGCATGATGTCCTGCTGTACTTATATTCATGTTAAAATTCAAGATACTTCAGCCTCTCGTAACTTACTCTTGCAAAGTATGCACTGATTTTTTTTAAACTATTTTTTTTCGTTTTAATAGTTTAAATTTTTTAAAATGTATTTTGTTAAAGTATAGTTGTTTTACAGTGTTGTGTGAGTTTCAAGTGTACAACAAAGCAATTCAGTTATGCATATGTATACACATACACACACAGATACATACATATTCCTTTTCCTATTCTTTACCCATATAGGTTATTACAAAATACTAAGTGTAGTCCCCTTTGCTATACAGTAGGTCCTGTTGTTTATTTCTTTTACTTACACTAATATGTATATGTTACTCCCAAACTCCTAATTGATCCCTCCCCACCCATCTTTCTCCTTCGGCAACCATAAGTGTATTTTCTATGTCTGTGAGTCATAAACTATAATTGAAAAACATGTATGTACCCCAGTGTTCAGAGCAGTATTATTCACAATAGCCAAGACATGGAAGCAACCTAAATGTCTGTTGACCAATGAACGGATAAAGAAGATGTGGTACATATATACAATGGAAAATTACTCCACCATAAAAAGAATGAAATAATGCCATGTGCAGCATCATGGTTGGACCTGGAGATTAAAAACTAAGTGAAGTAAGCCAGACAAAGGTAAATATCACCTATATGTGGAGTCTAAAAAATGATATAAAAGAAACTTATTTACAAAACAGACTCACAGACAGAAAACTATGGTTATTTTTGAACTATGATAATATACAAATTGTGCGGTAGTTTGAGCATTCTTTGGCATTGCCTTTCTTTGGGATTGGAATGAACACTGACCTTTTCCAGTCCTGTGGCCACTGCTGAATTTTCCAAATTTGCTGGCATATTGAGTGCAGCACTTTCACAGCGTCATCTTTCAGGATTTGAAATAGCTCAACTGGAGTTCCATCACCACCATTAACTTTGTTTATAGTGATGCACAGTACATCATGAGAAACGCTGGGCTGGAGGAAGCACAAGCTGAAATCAAGATTGCTGGGAGAAATATCAATAACCTCAGATATGCAGATGATACCACCCTTATGGCAGAAAGTGAAGAAGAACTAAAGAGCCTTTTGATGAAAGTGAAAGAGGAGAGTGAAAAAGTTGGCTTAAAGCTCAACATTGAGAAAACTAAGATCATGGCATCTGGTCCCATCACTTCATGGCAAATAGATGGGGAAACAGTGGCTGACTTTATTTTTCTGGTCTCCAAAATCACTGCAGATGGTGATTGCAGCCATGAAATTAAAAGACACTTACTCCTTGGAAGGAAAGTTATGACCAGCTTAGACAGCATATTAAAAAGCAGAGACATTACTTTGCCAGCAAAGGTCTGTCTAGTCAAGGCTGTGGTTTTTCCAGTGGTCATGTATGGATGTGAGAGTTGGACTATAAAGAAAGCTGAGCGCCGAAGAACTGATGCTTTTGAACTGTGGTGCTGGAGAAGACTCTTGAGAGTCCCTTGGACTGCAAGGAGATCCAGCCAGTCCATCCTAAAAAAGATCGGTCTTGGGTTTTCATTGGAAGGACTGATGTTGAAGCTGAAACTCCAATACTCTGACCACCTGATGCGAAGAGCTGACTCATTTGAAAAGACCCTGATGCTGGGAAAGATTGAGGGCAGGAGGAGAAGGGGATGACAAAGGATGAGATGGTTGGATGGCATCACCGACTTGATGGACATGGGTTTGGGTAGACTCCGGGAGTTAATGATGGACAATGTGGCCTGGCAGACAGGGAGTTGGTGATGGACAGGGAGGCCTGACTCTTTGGGGTTGCAAAGAGTCAGACACGACTGAGCAACTGAGCTTAATTGAATATACAAATGCTTATTACTAAGCTTCTCCTTCTGTCTTTCCCTTATATATGTGTGTGTGTGTGTATGTGTGTGAGTATATACAGTTGATGCTTGAACACTAGGAGACCTCCGGGTGAGGCCCACTTCCCACCCTCATAAAGTGCAGTCATGGGTAACTTTACAGTTGTCCCTCTGTGTACGTGGTTCCGTGTCCACGTACACAAGCTGTGGGCCTTGTAGAACTATAGCATGTATCTATTGAGAAGAAACTCTGCAGTTGGTGGGCCCTTGCAGTTGAAACCACATCGCTCACAGGTCAGCTGCTTTCATCTTCTCAGACCGCTGTAACCAATGACCACAACCCGAGGGGCTAAAAACAACCAAGGAAAGTGTCTTCTTTCCCAGTTCTGGAGGCTCGAAGTCTGAGATCAAGGTGTCATCAGGGCCGTGCTCGTTCTGAGACTCTGGGTGGAGTCCTCGGTCCCGAGGTCCCGAGCTTCTGATCACCAAGCCTGGGTGTTCCTTGGCACATGGATGCATCCTTCCAGTGTCCCTGTCCTCACATGCGTGCTCCCTGTGTGTGTCTGTGTCTCAATTTCCTTCTTTTTGTAAGAACATTAGTCCTGATGAATTTAGGATCTAGTGTCCTCTGTTATGACCTCATCTGAACTGATTACATCAGCAGTGACCTCATTTCCGAACAAGGTCAGGTCACATTCTGAAGTTCTAGGGGCCAGGAGTTCAATATCGTTTTTGGGGACACATCTGAACCCTAACTGTGTGTGTGTGATATGCCAACATATATGCAAAGAAGTTGGTCTCCCCAATTATTCCAGTAGTATTTCTCTGACACCCGCTACCTTTAGCCTTTCTGTACAAATGATGGACAAAACCAGATCTGCTAAGGCAGTAGAACCTGTCATGGCCGCTCTTCATCCTCCAAACCAATTATATGGCCACCTAGGTCTTTTCATTAATAACATGTTGTCTCACATTGGAGTTTGTAATGCACCACTAATTTTAGATTCTGATGAATGTGCTCCTGGTCTGGCATTTCTTTAGGTTTTATACTTCATTTCCCCTCTCCTTGTTCTGATCTACATATTTTTTTTTTTAGATTCTTTCACTAAGCTATTTGGAGCTAATTTTATTACTTTTTTGATGGTGGAAGTCTAGGCAGGATGGCCTTTCTGAAAACCAAGCTGTACTGATTTCTCTGGGGTTCATAAATATTAATAATGTTACTGTGCTGCTGTGTGCTAAGACATTGTTGTGGAGATTGTACGAGAAAGCCATTTTATAATTTCACGCAGGCCTAAAAGAGTAGGAAAATGGGGCAATGACATTTGGGGGAGCATTATATCTAAATGTTAATACTATGCACTGCTTCCTTACAATAAGAATTTCTCTTCTTTGATGCTAATATTGCCACTCCTGTGAGAGTGTTTTCTCTTTCAATTTGCACTTTATACCTCATAGCTATTCTGTTCTTTTATAAGATAGTTAGAAAAGAAAAGAAACGAGCTAGTATTTTGGATTAAAGTCTTGGCATGGAGTAGGGCAGAGTTGTTACTCAGCTCCCCTCAATCTTTTGATGAAAATTCCAATTCAGAACATAAAGACTTGGACACTGACTTTCTAAGAGACTCTCTGTGACCAGCTTATCCTTCTAAAGAAATGGATGGAACCTTCTTAGTAGCATCTCATAAAATATTTAGCTATAGCTATAAATGTTTAAGGCTGTTGTAGCTGAAATCACTTGCCATGTGGAGAAAAAATGAGATTCTTCCCTGTTAAGTGTTTTGTTTTCTCTTCTCTCTCTTTTATATATTAGGCAATGCAAACTCACTTAACTGAGCCATCAAGGTGTTTAGACACGCAGACCAAACCCACACACAGGACTAAAGAGAGAAGTGAGGAGGTACTTGAAGTGCTTTCGTTTTATGGAAAGTATCTGCCTTCAGGTTATTTTTGATTTTTATGTATTTTAGTTTGGCGTGCCAATTTTATCAGTAACAGACAGTTATCCTGCTTTGACTTTCTAAAGGGTTTTATCAAGTAAGACTTCCGGAGTCTTATGTTACAAGTCATTGGAGGAATATCTCGGTTGATACTCAGGCCAGAACTGAAAGGAGAATTTCAGTGATGTTTGCTGTAATTCTTAGAATTTTTAAATAGGAAAAAAAAAAAAAGGCAAGAAAGAAAAGACAGTGCTTAAACAAACTGCCAGGGACCTTTCTCATTGCGGATGAAAGTTCCTTTGGTGGCCAATTAGCCAGTAGCTGTTCTTTCTCCAGGAGGGTAACGTGGGTCTGCGTGTATACATCAGAGAGGGAGCGAGAGAAAGAGGGTGGGTGAGAGTGAGATGGGGAGTATTGTGAGCAATAATGTAAATTAAAACAACTCTGCAGCTGTTATGAGAGGATTGGTCAGTAGGGGACTGACCCAGAAGCAGGGAGACTGGGGAGGCAGCTGTGGTACAAGTTCGTTTGTCTGATATTGACCTGGGCTCCGGTGATGGCCGTGGAGGGATTGAAAAATGGTCAGGTTCCAACTGGTGACGAATGTGAGAAAAAAATCTTCAAGGATGACTTCAAGGATTTTGGCTTGTGGCTCAGAGGTTAAAGCATCTGCCTCCAATGCGGGAGACCCGGGTTCGATCCCTGGGTCGGGAAGATCCCCTGGAGAAGGAAACGGTAACCCACTCCAGTATTCTTGCCTGGAGAATCCCATGGATGGAGAAGCCTGGTAGGCTACCGTCCACGGGGTCGCAAAGAGTCGGACACGACTGAGTGACTTTACTTACTTTACTTACTACCTGAAGGAGTAGACTTCCCTTCTGTACAGACATGGGAAGCCTGGAGGAGAGTTAGGTTTGGAGGAATTTCCTACTCTTTTCTTTGCCTGCTTTTGGCCGACTGTGGATAGCATCGTTGTCCTCCAGTGGACAGGAGTTTGAGCAAAATCCAGGAGATGGTGAAGGACAGGGAAGCCTGATGTGCTGCAGTCCATGGGGTTGCAAAGACTCGGGCACAACTGATGAACAACAATGAACAACTATTTTATTTGCTCTTTCTAGAGCACACTAGGCATGCCCCATGTCAGCGCCTTTGTATTTTGTCTTCCGTAGGCCTGGAAAGTTCTTGACTCAGATATCCACTTGGTTCTTTTCTCAATTCCATCAGAACTCTGTTTAGATTTCACTTTTCTAAAGGATACATACTGACCATGCTTTAAACCCCTGAGCTTGAAATCATTTTCTGCTGCCACCTTCCCCTTGGACTTACTGTCTGTTCTACTTGCCTCGGAACAAACATGGAGCATTCTTCTCTATATGTACAAGTCATGTATCCTTCTTGCTTAGTATTTTCTAGATGTCTCTACTAGACTGTCAGAGTTTTTTGTCTATTTTTTTGTTATTCTCAAACACCCAAAAGACTGAGTAGCACTGAATAGATACATTTTGTGTGTATGTGTGTGTGTGTGGCCAGAAATGAGAAATTGAGACATCAGCAGTGTAAATCATAAAGAGAAAGAGGGATTCATTTGAATACATAAAATGTTATTACTTTTTTTAAATGAAAGGACTCAGTAAAGCAGCTGAGAAGACAGCTACCAGATAGGAGAAATGTGGAGTATATTTAGCCTCCAAAGAATTACTATCCAGAATAAATTAGGAATTTGTAATAACACGGTAGCAAAGTGCAGAAATGATTACATCTGACATTGTTCAGAAGATGTATTCCACTAGCTAATAGACATGGAAAGTTCAATATTTATAATCAGAAAGAGGAACAAAAAACCTTACTGATGATAATTTTGACACAAAGTGAGAAGCAACGCTGCTTTGGGTGTATGCATTTGTTTTGGAGAGAATTTGGCCTTAGCTATAAAATTTGAAGATACACATGTTTACAGATTTCCAGTATAGATGTAGTATAGAAATTCTTTCATATGTGTACCAAGAAACATGTACAAGGATGTTCATAGAATGATTGTCATGCAAAAAAAAAAACACCTTGGAAAAAACAAATGTGCATGCGATCATGTGGTAAAACTTTAGAGAATATCAGAATGACTAAAACACTCTAGGAGAAATTATTTTTTAATATATTCTATTGTAAACAATGAATTATAGGGTAAATATAGCAGGACTAAAGGGGCCTATGGGTTGAACATGTTGGAAATTTTGCTTTAAAACTCCAGTAGACGCTTTGTAAACTGACAACACGCAAACTATAGACTTTTATCTTCCCAGAATAATAAAATTATTTCCAAAAGCACTGGGAATTATTCTTGACATGATTTCTGAACTTTAAGCTTTCATAGGAACATTGTAGCATCGTAAAATTGGAGCTTTGCCTTGGAAGAAGGCTCTGTTTCACAGCTCAGTCACAGGCAAGAAGACTGCTATGTACGTAGCCTTCAGCTCTTACGGCTTTACAATGTGAGCATGCGAATTAAACAGAGGAGACAGAGTATAGTTTATGAACTGTTAAGAGATCTTTCCGAGATTCCTTTAAGCTTTGGGTATTTCATATTAGCCAATGCCAGATTTGCGTTGATGGGTCTGAGTCCGTATAGAAAGGCCAGGTAGTCACATGTGGAATAACACACCTGTGCAGGTACAGTGAATCCCCTCTGTACGAATCCTCCGGTTGTGAACTTTCAAAGATGCCAAAGGGCGCCTTTATGCAAGCTGTTGTACCACAACTGTACTTTTCAAGGTACTGTAAGATTTCACATGGTTTTTGAAAAAATTGTTTTTGTTTTTTTATGTGTTATGTGTGTGAAAAGTATTATAAACCTATTACAGTACAGTACTGTATAAACAGCTATATTGGGTACCAAGAATAGCTTTGTTGGACTTAACAAATTGGACTTATGAATGTGCTTTTAGAATGGGTCTTGTTCGTATATAGTGGACTTACTGTATTTTCAAAAGCTGTTTAATGCCATTGGTATTGAGTCTCTGCCCAGAGCTCCATCCCATATGTGAAGAACGTGCAGCCAGCCCTGTGTTCCTTGATCCTATTCTAGAATGGCGAGGAGATCCTCTGTCTACAGTCTGATGTCTGTGGGGAGAGACAGGGAACAATTAGATGTCTTTTCTTTGTGAAACACTGTGCCTGTCACTTTCCTAGACATTTTGTGGAATTCATTTCTTCCACTAAAGTATCTTAACCACCTCTTCTTAATCTTTTGATTTTTCCTGGTTTCACTCTCTGCCCCAGTGTAGTGGATCAGAATGGCCTAGCCCTGGTCTGTACCCAGCCACACAGTGGAGAGGTTTACTTTGTTCCTGTCAGCTCAGCTTCCTGGAGGGTTTATCTTCCTTTCTGTTGTCCCCAGAGGTGGGTTTACCATGAAGTTAATCAAGTTTACGCTTCAGGGCCCCTCACTTAAAGGGACCCCTTCCAAGCCCATGAATTTTGAATGTTACATCTGGTGGTCCTCATAGGATGCTGTGTTAACCTAAACTCACACACATCAGAATGGGGATCCTTTATTCTTATTCCACACTGTGAATATCTGTAGCATCCTTTTTTAGTATTTTCCTTGGCCTGCCTTTTGTAAAACAAAAGATGAGACAAAAAACATCTCAACTGAGGTGCTTTTCTTCATTGAATAGGGGTGTAAACCAGGCTCCTTTTCTGGCCCTGATGACTCCATGCTTGTCAAACATTCTTTGAAATTTTCTAAGTTCTTAAAAAAATGGAAACTTGACACAAAACATTATCTGAACGGTAAATTTGAAATTTTATAGTCAGACTGAAAAGGGACAGATTATAATATAACTAACTTGAGGTTTTTGAAGAATTGAAACATGTTATTGCAGTTATTACTTGTCAGACTTTTCCCAAAATTAGGGAGGAAATGATGAAGATAATGAAGACTTTATCTGCAAGTAGTTTATTTTTAAGGGAAATAGAAGCTAAATATAGGATTTTATGTGCTGACTATTAGAGATGTCCAGAAGCTTCTGGGCAGCAGGCTTTTGAGCAAGGTTGGGAGGATGAATGGACAAATGGGTATTTTTTTTTTACCCCTAATACCAGGAACAGTCTGAGCCAGAATCTTTGATTTGGGGAAACCTGATCAAATCAAAGTCCTTTAAATATTTAATGTGCTAAAGGGCAGGATGTTGGAGGGATGGTGGCAGAGTATGAAATTTGGTAGTTCAGATGTGGGTGATGTGATTTGCAAATATAATTACAGAGCTATAGAAACCATTATATGGAAAAAGTTTTGGAAATCGTTGGCCTTAAAGGACACATTCTTCTATTTCCTAAGCTGAACCTATGCTGATACCATTGACATTTAGAACAGACCGATTTACCCAAAAATGTGACACTATTTAACATGATGGAAGTATCATAGTCTTGAATATGAGACAAATCCGGGCTAGAATCCTGTTTGTTTACCAGTTCAGCAATACTTTGGCCACCTCATGCGACGAGTTGACTCACTGGAAAAGACTCTGATGCTGGGAAAGGTTGGGGGCGGGAGGAGAAGGGGACGACGGAGAATGAGATGGCTGGATGGCATCACCGACTCTGTGGACATGAGCTTGAGTGTACTCTGGGAGTTGGTGATGGACAGGGAGGCCTGGCGTGCTGTGATTCATGGGGTCGCGGAGAGTCGGACATGACTGAGCGACTGAACTGAACTGAGATCCTTTAGAGAATTGATCTCCTGAGCCTCCATTTCTTGATATTTATCAGTTGAGACTTTGTGGTTAAATCTCATGCCTCTTGTGGGCATGAATGAACTCATATATTTACGTAGCATATAGCAGGTTATTAATGAATGACATTTTTATTATTATTACTGCTGCAACTACTACCAGATAAAGGAAAAGAAATGAAAAGAAGAGAGAAGGATATTCAACCATGCTTGGAGCTGGAGATTATTTGAAGGGTAAATTTCCATCAGCTGATGCAGCATTAGGAATTTACAACAGATAACCAGAGTGAAAATGTGACAGAAGGACACTTTGTGCTATCTCTCAGGACAGTAACCATTTTAGTTGAAATGCTGTGTTCTCTGTGCTTTGACACGTCAGTGTAAAGTTGGTTAAATCATACAGGGGATTTTTTTTCTCAACTAAGTCTTGTTAGCTGGTACAGTAGCTGGTGTGTAGGAGGAAAAGAGAAGGGAAAATGCTTTTTTAAAAAAATTTTTATTGGCTTGGGGAGAACAGAAACAGCCTAAGGATCATGTTTAAATGCATGTCCACCAATGAGAACCAATCAGTGCAAACCTTCATGGAAAAAAAAAAAAAAAGCTAAAGCCTTGACAGACCTGCTTTGTATTTGCTTTTTGTTGAGAATGTGTGAGCAACCTAATTTTCTTCATTAAGTTTATTGCGATGAGTGAATGAGATGGAAATAGTCAAGCAGACCAAAGAGTTCAAAATTGGGAGTTTTCGTTCATTTAGTTCTTACTTAGTGTCTGCCATTTGCAAGACACTGCTCAATGCTGAGTGATGCAAAGTATTGAATAGTTAGATCTTCCCCCTCCAGGTGGTTTATCAGAAGAAATACGTTACAGAGGATTCTCTTGTACAACAAGTAGGATTGATGAAATGAGAGCAGGGTTGTCACAGTGGGTTTCATTCAAGAACAACCTGGGTCTGTGTTCCTGATCTGCTCACTACACTGCTCTTTTTGGATGAGTAAGGGACGACCACCGAGTCTCAGAAGGAGTGCCACATTTGAAGAGACGTACTTTTCCAATTACTTAATTAGTTCAAGCAAGAGGTCTGTCTTCCCCCACGAACCAGTATTTCCTGAGGGTACCTGGTCTGTGTAAGCACAGTCTCCTCTCCTATCTTTTCCACTATGTTTTTTCTCTGAAGTTTAGGCATTTCTGCCAATAGTCACAGAAGTATTTTTCTCACTGTTTCATTTTTTTTTGTGGTGATCTTGACCATATTGATTACCTTTATCACAGGTTCCATTTCACAAGCTGTAAACTGGATATTATAGGCCTCATTGGAAAATCTACTTATTTTGCTTAAGAGGAACCAAGAAATATAAACTTGTTTCACTTACACACATACTCTTGACGTGCAGTTGTCTGGATCTTTAGGGTTCAAATATATCCCAGGCTTATCAGCTGCTGGTGTATAGTTACTATGCTGATTGCAGATCAATTCCTTTTCTTAAAAATGAATGCCTTTGGTGGGTAATAAAGACAAAGATCACGTAGTCTTTTCTTGTTGAATTTTATTGTCCTGACTTTAATGTCATGTCCCAACAATACATTGCAAGGTCAGCTTTCACTTTATTGTTCTTGGCAAAGCCTCATAAAAAATAGGCTACCCTTACATCATGAGGAATGCTGGGCTGGAAGAAGCACAAGCTGGAATCAAGATTGCCGGGAGAAATATCAATAACCTCAGATATGCAGATGACACCACCCTTATGGCAGAAAGTGAAGAGGAACTCAAAAGCCTCTTGATGAAAGTGAAAGAGGAGAGTGAAAAGTTTGGCTTGAAGCTCAACATTCAGAAAACGAAGATCATGGCATCTGGTCCCATCGCTTCATGGGAAATAGATGCGGAAACAGTGTCAGACTTTATTTTTTTGGGCTCCAAAATCACTGGAGATGCTGATTGCAGCCATGAAATTAAAAGACGCTTACTCCTTGGAAGGAAAGTTATGACCAGCCTAGATAGCGTATTAAAAAGCAGAGACATTACTTTGCAAACAAAGGTCCGTCTAGTCAAGGCTATGGTTTTTCCCGTGGTCATGTATGGATGTGAGAGTTGGACTGTGAAGAAAGCTGATCGCCGAAGAATTGATGCTTTTGAACTGTGGTGCTGGAGAAGACTCTTGAGAGTCCCTTGGACTGCAAGGAGATCCAACCAGTCCATTCTAAAGGAGATCAATCCTGGGTGTTCATTGGACGGACTGATGCTAAAACTGAAACTCCAGTACTTTGGCCACTTCATGCGACGAGTTGACTCACTAGAAAAGAGTCTGATGCTGGGAGGGATTGAGGGTGGGAGGAGACAGGGACGACAGAGAATGAGATGGCTGGATGGCATCACCGACTCTGTGGACATGAGTTTGAGTGAACTCCGGGAGTTGGTGATGGACAGGGAGGCCTGGCGTGCTGTGATTCATGGGGTCGCGGAGAGTTGGACACGACTGAGCGACTGAACTGAACTGAACTGATAACCATATGTAACACTTTTGGAAGAAATTGCTTTCCTTACTATGCTGATCCATTCTCTTTTAACACTCTTTTCATACTAAAAAGGTTGCTAGCAGATTCTCTTGTTTTCCAGACTTTGTAATAAGAATTATTTTAAAGAAAATTCTTTAATGGAGTATAGTTGGTTTACGGTATTGTCTTAGCTTCAGGCATTCAGTAAAGTGAATCCATTATACATATGAAAGCGATCCCATGGACTGTAGCCCACCAGGCTCCTCTGTCCATGGGATTCTCCAGACAAGAGTACTGGAGTGGGTTGCCATTTCCTTCTCCAGGGATCTTCCCAACCCAGGGATCGAACCTGGGTCTCTCGCATTGGAGGCAGATGCTTTAACCTCTGAGCCATCCACTCTTTTTTTAAGATTCTTTTCCCATATAGGTCGTGATGGAGTATTGAGTAGAGTTTCCTGTCCTATATAGTAGGTTCTTATAAGTTACCTATCTTATATATGGTTTAGTCGCTTAGTTGTATCAACTCTTGTGACCCCATTGACTGTAGCCCCCCAGTCTCCTCTGTTCACAGGGTTTTCCAGGCAAGAATACTGGAGTGGGTTGCCACTTCCTTCTCCAGTCTTACATATAGCAGTGTGTATATGTCAATTCCAGTCTCCCAATTTATCCCTCCGCCCACCTTCCTTCCCCGCTACCCCCCGGTTTTGTTTTCTACATCTGTGACTCTAACAACAACTATTTTTATGGTTCTGATACACACACTCACACACTTGTATGTGCCAGGTACTATTAGAAACACCTTTTTTTTTCTTTTTTTTTTTTACCATTAGCTCATTTAATTCTAGCAACAACTCTGAGTACTATTAATTGTACCCATTTCATAGATGAGGACATTGAGGAGTAGGAAAGTTAAGTCTCTTGTTTAGGTCACATAGTAGGTACGGAGCTAATGTTTGAACCCGTCCGTGTACTTCCTGTCTGCAATCTGTGCCTTTAACAATTTCATATATTGTCTCCATAGGTTAGATTCCAGTTCCTTCTTCTGAATTTGGAATGCACATAACCATACAAGTCAACACACATTTTAATTTTTTTAACTTGTAGTATTGTAGCTGACCTTGAGCAGTCGCAGTTTTCGCCCAAGACCTAGATCCTAGAAGCAGCAGATCATATGAAATGGAAACAGAATAAAGGCTGTTTTATATTAAGCAGGGCTAGCCCAAGGCAGACTTGTGCAATAGGTGAAGTGTATCTTTGGTATCTTTTCACCTTTCTGTCTTGCATTTGGGCACTCTCTTTTTCACTTTTATGCTATTTTTGGCTCTATTTTCAGAACCTTTTGCTTGTCCAGTCCCTGAGAGAGTCCCAACTTTCAGTGATTCTCACCTCAAGTAATGTTAAAATGAAGCCCATCTGTCTTCCTCTTAACCCTGTAATTCCTCTTCTCAGAATCCATCCTAAAGCAATACTCTGAAATGTGAAGATTTTCACATAAAGATGTTAATCTCGGCTTTCTCTTCAATAGTATAAAAGTTGGAAACTGCCTAAATATGTAACATTGAGTGAATGGTTAAGTAAGTTATGCGTGCTCTGTGGCATTATGCAGCCTTTAAAACTATATTTGTGAAGACTCTTAATGACAGGGGAGAATGCATAAGTTCAAACTCTGAGGAGAGAATTCAAGATAAAAGCAGTAATATCAACCCTGGAAAAATGCATATAAACATGAGAAAGGAACATGTAAAATATTAAAGGTATGTAGACTGGGATGCGGGAATTCTAAAGTGATTATAGTTTCTTCTGTTTCCTAAAGTATTGGTTTTATAATCCGGAAAATACGTAGATGCTCAATTAAAAAATTTGATTCATAATAAATTGCCTGGTTTATTCTTAATCCTCTTGTATTATCATTTTCAAAAATGATACTTGCCAATCCCAGTATATCTTTAGTCAGTCAGATACCAGGCAGTACAAGAAAATGAAGCCAAAGATTGCGGAAATATAGAAGGGGGTCATTTGAAGCAGAGCATCTGTAATTCTTAAAGACAGTCCACTCAGTTGTTCTTGCTTTACGCGACTTTTATCCTCTAAATTTTTCTTAATTTGAACTTTCTTTTTACAAGCTCCTGTGTTTTTCACAGTGAAAGCAAGGACTATAGTGCTGGTAAAAGGAGAAAAGATTTAGGGCAGGGATAAGTGTAGACAATATATATATGCATGCATGATGGGGATTATAATTAGATATCTGATGTAGTTTAGTGCTGGCAAATTAGGGGTTGCTTATACTGTTTAGTGGGCTTCCCAGGCGGCTCAGCGGTAAGGAATCCGCATGCCAATACAGAAGACACGGGTTCAATTCCTGGGTCCAGAAGATACCCTGGAGGGAGCGGGAAATGGCCACCCACTCCAGTATTCTTGCCTGAGAAGTCCCATGGACAGAGGAGCCTGGTGGGCTACAGTCTGTGGGGTCCCAAAAGAGCTGGACTCAACTTAGTGACTAAACAACCATATACTCTTTTGCAAGAAACATTTCTTAATCTTTATGTTTTTGGAGACCAGGCCAGCAGTTACCTGAATTTCATGCCTCTGCATAATGCATAAACATCACATAAATGTGGTTTCTGTGGGATTACTCCTAGGGACATGTGGCTTCTTTGCTTCACTTCCACCCTTCTCTTTCTGGAAGATGGGATGGACGACTGCATTCTCTCACTACTATCTTCCACCAGGAGAAGCTGTTTTCTTTCCTGAAAGACAATTTGCATTCAGAGAGTACAAGAAGAACCTGGGTACTTTGATTTCCAATAGAGCTCCCCAGAGCATGACATTCCATCTCATGAACATCACCTGATTACAGGAAAAGGAGAAAGCATGTAATTAGTAGGGGTGGGGAGCCATTTTCCTAATCCAGTCCCCAGTGTCTCTTGGATTAACCTCGTATGAATTTTTTCCACACAGGGCTATGCTAGCAGAGAGAGCTCTGTGGAAAGCAAGAAGCCCATGCTCTCAGTGGAAATATTACTTTGTGTTACTGGGTACCACACATACATGGGAATGCTTTTACAGTATAAATATGCACATGCAGCCTTGAACGTCAATCTTATGTCAACCAGGATAGTGATGTGTAAAGAGAGGTGAAATATAAGAACTAAATGTTGAGAAAATAAATGGTAAACCTCGAGTACATTTAAAAGTACACATGAACCGTATACCCAGAGTTCACTGCCGCACTGTTTACAATAACTGGACATGGAAGCAACCTAGATGTCCATCACCAGAGGGCTGGATAAAGAAGATGTGGTATGTATATACAATGCAATGGACTATTACTTAGCCTCAAAGAGGAATGAGATTGGGTCATTTGTAGAGACATGGAGTCTGTCATACAGAATGCAGTAAGTCATAAAGAGAAAAACAAAGATCGTATATTAATGCACATGTATGGAATCTAGATAGATGGTGTGGATGAACCTGTTCACAGGGCAGATTAGAGACACAGATGTAGAGAATGGACATGTAGACACAGGGAAAGGAGAAGATGAGATGAACTGGAAGAGTAGGATTAACATGTATACACTGCTGCTGCTGCTGCTAAGTCGCTTCAGTCATGTCTGACTCTGTCTGACCCCATAGACAGCAACCCACCCCCGTCCCTGGGATTCTCCAGGCAAGAACACTGGAGTGGGTTGCCACTTCCTTCTCCAATGCATGAAAGTAAAAAGCGAAAGTAAAGTCGCTCAGTCCTGTCGGACTCTTCGAGACACCATGGACTGTAGCCTACCAGGCTCCTCTGTCCATGGGATTTTTCAGGCACGAGTACTGGAGTGGGGTGCCATTGCCTTCTCCAATATATACACTACCATGTGTAAACAGATAGCTAGTGGGAACCTGTACAGTACACAGTGCTGTGTGAGGACCCTAGATGGATGGGATGAGGAAGGTGGCAGGGGAGGCTCAAGAGAGAGGGGAAACTAACACAACATTGTGATGCAGCCATACTTCAGTAAAAAATGAAAAACAAAAAAAAGTAGACATGATCAGTGGAGAGAGCTAAGATGCTGAGAATGCTGAGGGTGTCCTCACCTGTATGTAAACTCAAGAATTCTGTTTCATTAAGACTGAGCTGTTGTATAGATCAGGTCTTGTTACAACAAACCACAGGTGACTCTCTAAATTTTTATGCTGAAATGAATGCTACTCTTCTAAATGAACATTGCCTTAATAGTGTGTTTCTTTTCTTGGTCATGCAGTGATATTTGCAAATGGGGATTTGACCTCTCCTAGCTTTGGAGAAGGAAATGGCAACGCACTCCAGCATTCTTGCCTGGAGAATCCCCGGGACAGAGGAGCCTGGTGGGCTGCCGTCTATGGGGTCGCACAGAGATGGACACGACTGAAGCGACTTAGCAGCAGCAGCTTTTTTCTAGTTTAGTGGTATTTCTGTTCCCTCCTTCGCTTGTACCCAAGTGCTTTTGTAACTTGACAATATCTCTTGGAGCAGTTTGAAAATATGAACCTTAGGTCATTGGAATTTATGAGTTCTACTAGAAACTGGCATAATAATTCAGAACTAGAATTCATGGAAGAATTATGACCTCCCAGTTACTAATCAAATCATTTTCTTATAGAGGTGGAAAGAAAGGGTCATTCTCTTTTTATTTCAATTCTCAAAGAATAGTTTACAGCAGCAGTGTTATAGGTCCTGTATGATCATGGGGGTAAGGACAATTGCAAGAGAGAAGGAAATAGTATTTGTCAGTTATTACTATAGACGAGATATTTTAGAAACAGCTTCATCCTCTTTACAACCCTGAGCCAGTTGGTTCATCAAAACTGTTAGGCTCGAAAAAACTGAAATGCATAAAATTTTAAATTAAGTAATTAGCTCCAAATCCCAAGTGAAGGGTTGGAGGAGTGAGGGAAGATTCATTGAAGAATTTGTCACTGGGATATTAATTAAAAGGTGGTGTGAGTTACTAGGGTCTTCCCAGGTGGTGCAGGAGTAAAGAACCTGCCTGCCAGTGCAGGGGACATGAGAAACGTGGATTCATTCCCTGTGTTGGCAAGATGCCCTGGAGGAGGGCATGGCAATCCATTCCAGTATTCTTGCCTGGAGAATCCCATGGGCAGAGGAGCCTGGTGGGCTACAGTCTATAGGGTCACAAAGAGGCAGATAGGACTGAAGTGTGATGTAGTGCTCACATACTCCTGTTAAGTTACTTGAGTAAAGAGTGGGAAGGAACAGCACTGGCAAACAATCCGGGGTAGGAGGGAACTGAAATACAGCTGAATGGCTGAATAATAGTCATCATGGCATAAACTGAGGGTGTGGGTAGGGGCCAGACCAGGTAGTGCTCTTCTGACCTTTTAAAGCAGTTTTGCTTTATCCTAAAAGTAATGGAAAGCCATTGAGAAACTTTCATCAAGGGCTGTATTATGACCAGATATACGTTTTCGGTAGGAGATTATAGTTGTAGAGAACCAGTTGACACAGATTAGATATAAGATCCCAGGCAATGGTAACACCCTAGGATGGAAATGTAATATCTCAATGCTCTTTTTACTTTATCAAAAAACCACTTTTAAAAGTAGGTTTAGTATATTTTTTTACAAGCTTTGTGGATTTTCGTGGACTGTTGGAAAGCGTTTGTTAATGAATGATGCTTAAAGAAAATTGGCAACATGATCTTTCACTGTAAAATCTGTCCTTGTAAAACATCAGCAGCAATGACAGCAAACCTCCCTAGAGGTGAGGAAATAACATCACTTATCCCCCGCCCCCCCCATATGTACTCAGCTATTCTGCAGTTAAACCTTTGTTCTCAATTGTAAGGTTATAGAAAGTTAGAGGCATGCTTGCAGGACGGTCAAGAGAAGAGCCTGGGGAGTTTTGAGATTTAATTACTTCTTTTGAAAAAAGTAAACTTTAGTCAATTAAGGAGTCATGCTTTGTCTTCTGTTATTAGATTAACTGAATCATGCAGTAAATATTAGCAGAGAGTGCAGTGCTCATTTGGACAGGCATTGGTGTTTTAATTATTTATAGTGCCAAATTTAGCCAAGCAATCACTATCACAAATATAATAGAGGGAAAGAAAGACTCAAAAACTATTCTATCACTGCTTTTCCTAGTAGATCAGGACATTTCATAAAACGTGTTTACTCTGGTGACCTCCCAGTCTCAAGGTTTTATCCTTAGGGTTTTGTAGCAATATCAGCACTTACTAGTTATTCTAATTTATAGGATCTAAATTATTAGTTTATCACATGGTTCTGGTGATGTTGAGGGTTGGAGAATACTTGTTTCAAAGAGAGCTTAAAAATGAAACACATCCACGTGATACCCATGTTATTTTTTTTCCGCCAACTTAATGATGCTGAATTTGTAAGATGCTTCTAAGATGCTATTAACATCTGCCTTACTGTAAGTAGCAGAGGCAGCATTCCTAGGGTGAAAATAGGCAGTTGAGAGGGTTTAAAATGTCTTGAGTGATGTTGACTTGCCACTGTTGTTAACGACATACTATTACCTGGTTCTGGAAGGTTCTGAGGATGAAGTCTTGGGGTATCACTGTGGGATGCTGTTGTTGCATGATATGCTTTCACTCCTAATCCCTGGTAAGATAGTCCTTATACAGGCAGGCCTTGTTTTATTGTACTTAAAGATACTAGTTTTTTTTCTTTGTCAACATTTTGAAGGTTTATGACAATCTGTGTTGAACATGTCTGTCTGCACCATTTTTGCAGCAGTATTTTCTCACTTCATTTCTCTGTGTCATGTTTTCATGATTCTTGGATGGTTTCAGACTTTTTCATTATTATATTTGTTATGGTGATCTGTGATCTCTGATGTTACTATTGTAGTTGTGTTGAGTCATGAACTGTGCCCATGTAAGAGAGAAAATTCAAATTGATGTTCTGACTGCTCTACCAACTGGATGGCCCCTCCCCACATTTCTCTCCCTCTCCCGGGGCCTCCCTCTTCCCTGAGACACAACAATATTGAAATTAGGCCAATTAAAACCCTACCATGGCCTCTAAGTGTTGAAGGGAAAGGAAGAATCACATCTCACTTTAAATCAAAAGCTAGAAATAATTAAGCTTAATGAGGAAGGCTTGTAGAAAGCTGAGATAGGCCGAAAACCTGGCCTTTTCTGCCAGCTAGACAAGTTGTGAATACAAAGGAAAACTTCTTGAGGGAAATGAAAAGTCATGCTCTGAACACACAAATGACAGAAAAGCAGAGCAGTGTAATTGTTGATATGGAGAAAGATCGAGTGGTGTGGAGAGAAGGTCAACCAGTCCCAGCCCTTCTTTAAACCAAAGTCTTGTCATTCAGTCACTAAGTTGTGTCTGACTCCTTGCGACCCCATGGACTGCAGCACTCAGGCTTCCTTGTCCTCCTCTGTCTCCCTGAGTTTGCTCAAACTCATGCCCATTGATTCGATGATGCCATCCAACCATTTCATCCTCTGTTGCCCCCTTCTCCTCCTGCCTTCAATCTTTCCCAGCATCAGGGGCTTTTCCAATGAGTTGGCTCTTCTCATCAGGTGGCCGAAGTATTGGAGCTTCAGCATCAGTCCTTCCAATGAATATTCAGGATTGATCTTCTTTAGGATTGACTAGTTGGATCTCCTTGCTGTCCAAGGGACTACTATCAAGAGTCTTATCCAGCACCACAGTTCAAAAGCATCGGTTCTTTGATGCTCAGCCTTCTTTATGGTCCAACTCTCACATCTGTACAGGACTACTGGAAAAACTATAGCTTTAACTACATGGATCTTTACTGGCAAAGTGATATCTCTGCTTTTTAACATGCTGTCCAGTTTTACCATAGCTTTTCTTCCAAAGAGCAAGCGTCTTTTAATTTCATGGCTGTAGTTTCTGTCCATGGTGATTTTGCAGCCCCAGAAAATAAAGTCTGTCACTGTTTCCATTTTCCATATAGAGTATGCTCAGTCATGTCTGACTCTGTGTGACCCCATGGGCAATATAGTTCAGCAGGTCCTTCTGTCTATGGAATTCTCCAGGCAAGAATACTGGAGTGGGTTTCCATTTCCTTCTCCAGGGAATTTTCCCAACCCAGAGATTGAACCCAGGTCTCCCACACTGCAGGTAGTCTCTTTACCATCTGAGCCACCAGGGAAGCCCAGGTTTGTCATAGCTTTTCCTCCAAGAGCAAGTGTCTTTTAATTTCATGGCTTTCGTCTCCGTCCACAGTGATTTTGGAGCCCAAGAAAATAAGGCCTGTCACAGTTTTCATTTTCCCCCTATGTATTTGCCATTAAGGGATGGGGTCTCTGTCACAAGCACCAAACTTGTAGGGATAAGTACAGTTGGTTACATCTATTCAGTGGGGAAAGTGAAGGCATAATGTAGTTATTATCAAAGTTGCCATTTTAGTGCAACATTGCCTAAAAATGGTTCTAACTATCTTTATTGAATCCCTGCTTTTGTGCGGGTGTGTGGCTGGCTGACTTGATTTCCCCTTAGCCACCCACACAGGTGTTTAGGTAGAAGGCAAGGCTGCTTATTAGAGAACCAGCTCTCACTATGTGCCCAGCGGGCACTGCCGGTTGGTTTTGTCCTTCCTGCCATCACCTCCGCCTTGTCCTCACTACCTGCAACTGCTTCCCCAGCTCCTGCCCTGGACAGATTTGGACTGCTCTGGGCGTTCTGCCAACGAACGGCGAGTTATTAGCTCACTTCCTCCAGAGTCTCAGCAGGGAAGACTGACCTGCATGGCCTTATCTGAACCATAGATTTTCTTAACTGCATTGAGCCACAGCCTGGTTCTTATAAAGATGTCTATACCTGCAGTTCCCAGTCTTGACATTCCAACATATAGCTTCCGGCTAATCACCTCGCATCACCCTCTAAGAAGACACTTTATAGCTGAGACACTGGACGTGGAGAAGCTTGTTTGCAAAAGGCCATCTAGCTGGTATTTGAGCATGAATTCAGACCCACAATCTCATCACTGTACTGTCTCCAATTACACTTCTCCCATTCAATTCTAGCAACTCTTACTTGTCTGAATGGCTGGCCAGTGTTCAGATTTCACTCACACATTAAACTCTTAGAGCAAGTGAATGTTTCTTGAACCTCACCGTTTTGAGGAAGTACTTTATTGAACCTTGCCTGGGGCTTAATGAATCCTTGCTTTGCTTCCTATGGAAAGTGAAAGCGTTAGTCACTCAGTTGTGTCTGACTCTTTGTGACTTCATGGACTGTAGCCTGCCAGGCTCCCCTGTCCATGGAATTCTCCAGGCAAGCATACTGGAGTGGTTAGCCATTCCCCTCTTCAGGGATCCTTCTGACCCAGGGATTGAGCCTGGGTCTCTCGTATTGCAGGCAGATTGTTTACAATCTGAGCCGAAAGGAAAGCCCCAAGAATACTGGAGTGGGTAACTATGTATGATTAGCCAAGAGATCTGGCCATCCATTTGAAAAGCTGGCCAAATACCAAGTCAGGGGCATGGGATTCCATTGCATGGCCGCAGTGAGAATTCAATTTCTCCCAGGGGAATCTGCCATTCTAAGGGAGAGGGAATTCTGACTCTACTCCCACCCAAACTTAACCATCTTTAGCCCTGAAATGTGAAGAGATAATCACCAGTATCTCCTCAATTCCTGATGCATTTGTTCCAAAAGAGTAATTTCAGTTGTTTGTTTGATGCTGGGCAGGTGTTTTCCTATAGGATGAAGGTTGTGCAAGGTGGTTTGGAAGGCCAAGAGGAGGGTGAAAGAATGACCCCTTCGGACAAAGTCAAACTCAAGGGGAAAGCTTAAATTATTTACATCACCACTTTATTTGTAAATAGCCTTCTGTTTGCATAGCTTAGGATCTAAATCCATGCAAATGATCGTTTGTAGAGTGCAGTCTGCAAAATCCTGACTGGCATAATATCTTCATCTCCTTCCCTGTGCTCAGGTTTACAATGTTGATGAGGCCTCAGTTCATGTCTCACATTTCATATGAAGAGTGTCAGTCTTCTGTATCATTTATTCATTACAAACGTACTGTTGACTGTCCTCGAGAAAGACAAGTATCTCTGAAGACACACTCATAAGACCCTCTTGCAGTGTCTTTGTGAAATGGAGAGTCTTCCCAGGTGATGGGCGGAAACTAGGTCTCCTAACGGGAAAGGAGGAGATGAGGGAGAGGCCACTGAAGCAACCTTGTGGGCACACCTGCTTTCCCCAAGCTGATCCTGGTGACTCAGGAGTGCCAGCCGTGTTACTGATGGGTACTGGCCGCCCACGTGGAGGGCTTAAAGCTACATGTGTTGGGGAGCAGTAGTCAACTCCTTAAGGACAACCATGCCTCCTTCCAGACTGAGATGAAAGAAGATCAGTGTCCATTATCCTTACAGCATCTCTACCTCTGGGCCCGTCTGCATTAACTTTACAGCCTATTTTATTTCCCCTTTGCATCTATTAGAAACAAACAGAGGATTAATCAAAAATCTTATGGCTTCAAAAAGTAACAGAATGTATTACCCGTTTGGCTTGTGCCCATATCCTTAAGAGTTTCTGAAGGAAGAACTGTCATGCTTAATAGATTTGATGAGCCCACTGAGCCTCCCTGCTTTCTTTCAGCTTGATTTGTAAATCTATTTCTGTTTCAGCATCTTTGCAGTTTCTTTAAGCAAACACTGAGGTTCCAGTGGGGCCAGGATCTTACTAATGCATTTGCTGAGCCTTTGAAGGCAAGAGGGCCAGGCATATTCTAAAGGTGTGATCACCATTAAATATCACTGTTCTTGTGCATTTTCAAAGTTAGGAAGCATCATTTGGATTTTTTGTGGTGCTTCTTGTGAAAAGGAGCTAACAAAACTATGTCTCTGGTGTGTACATATTGAGATGTTTTTGACTTGGTACCATTTTCAGGCTATCTCTACTGGAAAACTGTTCTTTCTTTTTTTTCACATACGTTCTGCCTGATTTAGTACTTTTTTTTTTTTTTTTTTAACCAGGAAATAGTTAAAGGAGGGTGAAAATGGCACCTTAAGCTCCTCTTTCGCAGCTCTGTTTTAAACCTAGTATAAAAGTATAGAAACATATTTTTATTGTTCGATGTAGGGTTACTCTTGGTTTTTACAAATCGTCCTCCCAGTTCTCTTATTGTTTGAAATAATTTAGGATTTGTCACATTGGCTAGAAAAACAGCTCTGCTAAATGAGGCCATTTGTTTTCTATTGCACTGTGCTACATTCATAACTAAAATGATCATTTATGCTGAGGCTGTTTTTCAAAAAGTGAAAAATATAGTTTCATAGTATTTCCTATGGGCAGCCTAGAAAAAGACCATAGCTAGACTCAAGAAAGCAAATTTGGAATTCTGCAGGAAGACAGGGCTTGAAGAAACGTTACTTTAAGTCATTCTTTCCTCAGTTTGTGTCCTATAGGAGGATCCTATGTGGAAGAAAGAGGGAGATAAACAGGGGAGAAAAGATAGTATCAGATGTTATCAACACACAATGTTTTGACAGTATAATATACAGGTGAAATTTACATACAATAAAATACAGAGTTAAAGTATTCAGTTCAGTAAATTTTGACAGATGTATTCATTTCTGAGTGGGCTTCCCTTGTGCTCAGATGGTAAAGAATCTGCATGCAATGTAGGAGACCTGGGCTCAATCCCTGGGTTAGAAAGGTCCCCTGGAGAAGGGAATGGCTACCCACTCCAGTATTCTTACCTGGAGAATTATAGTACATGGGGCTGCAAAGAGTCAGACATGACTGAGCAACTAATGCTTTCATTTTTTATGCATTTGTGCACATGCCCACCGTTAATATACAGACCAGTTCCACCTCTCCAGAAAATTCTGCATGCCCCTCACAGTTCTTTCTCATATCCCGCTTAGAGGCAACGACTGATTCCACTCATTATCACTTAGCATTGCCTTGTCTTAGAGTTCACATTAATGGAATCATACAGTCGTACTGTTTTGTGCCTACATTCTTTAGCTCAAAATAATGCTTTTATGAGTAGTCTAAATTGTTCCATGTATGAGTAGTTCATTTTCCTTTGTGTTCTGTAGTATGATGTGTCACACAATGGATGATGAGTTGTTTCCAGTTTTGGAATATTATGAAGATGCTATGAAACATTTTCAACAAGTGTGCTTAGTGGATATCTGCATGGAGAAAAATTAACCTTGACCCATACCTCACAATATACGTGAAAATTAACTAAAGCTATATTGCACACCTAAAGGTATGTTAAACCATTGAAGACCCAAGAAGAAAACATAGGAATGGAATTGCATCTTGCTTTGATGGAATTGCTTTCAATTTTGGAGGTCAAGCTGTGTTGTAATTTCTTTTGGGCGAGTCCTTAGGAATAAGATTCCTGGATCGTAAGTCACATGCTTATTTAACTTTATCAGAAGTGGCCAGTTTTCCACACTGATTGTACTGTTTTGCAATATCACTGCCCCCAGTGAATGAAAGTTCCAGCTGTTCTATATCCTAGCCAAGAACTTGATTTATTAGTCTTTTTAATAGAGGGTATGTAGTAGTGACTCATTGTGGTTTTAATTTGCATTCTCTGCTCAATGACATTGAGCATCTTTGTGTGTCTTCCATCTCTCAGTCGTGTCCGACTCTTTCCGATCCCATGGACTGCAGCACGCCAGGCTTCCCTGTCCATCTCCAGCTCCCGGAGCTTGCTCAGACTCATGTCCATCGAGTCAGTGATGCCATCCAACCATCTCATACTCTGTTATCCCCTTCTCCTCCTGCCTTCAGTCTTTCCCAGCATCAGGGTCTTTTCCAGTGAGTCAGTTCTTCGCATCAGGTGGCCAAAGTATTGGAGTTTCAGCTTCCGCATCAGTCCTTCCAATGAACGGTCAGGACTGATCTCCTTTAGGGTGGACTGGTTGGATTGTGTGTATCGGTCACTCAAGTCTTCTTTTATGAAGTATATTCAAGTCTTTCACTCATTTTCTATTAGTTCGTCTTCTTGTTATTCACAGTTCTTTCCATGCTATGGATGTGAGTCTAATATATGTGTTGCAAATCTATTCTCCCAGAATGTAGTTTGCCCTTTCAGTTTCTTAAAGGCTGTTTACTGAAAACCAGAAGTTTTAAATACCAGAAGTTTTAAAATGGGTAGTGCTTTTGGCATTGTATCTAAGAAGTCTTTGTCTATCCTGAGGTTATGAACATAATCTCCTCTGTTTTCTTCTTGGATCTTCAACGTTTTAACATACATTTAGGTTTGCAATACACCGTTAGTTAATTTTCACGTATATTGTGAGGTATGGGTCAAGGTTAATTTTCTCTGTGTAGATATCCACTAGGCACATTTGTTGAAAATGTTTCCCTACCAAGGGAAATAGACAAAAGGTTTCCCTCACTTTTCTTTCTTCTTCTTCTTCTTTTCTTTAGTTTACTGTATGTTCATCATAGAATCTAAAAATAAATGAAGTCAAGTCTCTGAAGTTTATAAATTTTCATCTGCTGTCTATAAAATACTGTCACATGTCAGTGTGACTCCCTTGTAGACACATCGGGCACCCAGGAGTAACCCACCCACATTTGTACGTTTGTCAAAATTCCAGTGTCTATATAAGTGGGAGTCTATTTCTGAATCTCTGTTTTGTTGTCTGTCTGTCCTTATGCCAATGCTATACTCATAATTAAACCACAGAATCAAATGGTGTAAGTTCTCCAACCATGTTGTTCTTTTCCAAGATATTTTAGCAATTTCAGGTCCTTTAAATCCCCACATAAATTTCAACATCAGGCTATCAGTTTTTTCAAAAAATCTGCTGATATTTTAATGGAATTGCTTTGATCTTTTAGATAAATTTAGGCAGAATTAGTATCTTTATAATATTGGGTTTCAAACCTATGAGTATATTGTATCTCTCAATTTCTTTAGAGTTAGTAGGTCCTTGTACATTTCTTAGAAATTTCTTTGTACACAATTATGTCCTTTGTGACCAAAGATGGCTTTGTTTTTTCTTGATAATTTTTATGCCTTTAATTTTTTATTTTGGAGAATTTCTCTGGCTAAGATTTCTAATTATGATTTTGGAAAGAAGTCATGATGTCAAATATTGTAATCAGTATCAAAACTTTGACACAGAGAAAATTCTTGGGGCCAGATAACTTCACTAGTTACTTCTCTAAAATTTTAAGAAAGAAAATGATACCAGTCTTGATTTCTTTAAGGAAATAACAAAGGAAGGAACCCGTCCCAACTTGTTTTGTGAAGCTAGTATTACCTAATAACAAGACATGAAAAGAACAATACAAGAAAATAAAATTAAAAACCAATAACCTTATGAACATAGATACAAAATTTCTTAATAAGCCATTACAAAATTGAACTCAGCAATATGTATAAAGAATAACATCTTTCTACCAAGGAATGAAAGGTTGGTTTAATATCTGAAAGTCAGTCAGTGCAATCAATCATGTTCGACAGAATGGAGGAGAAAGATCATATGATCCCCGCAGGAGATGCTGAAAAATATTTGAAAAAATGGTAATACGGGTTCATGATTAAATCTCTTAGCAAACGAGATAGAAAGGAAGTTCCTCACTTGATAAAGAGAATTTCCAAAAAATCTATGGCTAATATCATACTTGGTAATGAAATAGTAAAATGTTTCTCTGTAAGATCAGATATTGCTCTCATTTAATACTTTTATTATTAATAAAAGCATATGCAACTTTTTGCAAGCTTCTTGGAAGGCATTATTGCATTATGATGCTAAAGCTGAAACTCCAATACTTTGGCCACCTCATGCGAAGAGTTGACACACTGGAAAAGACTCTGATGCTGGGAGGGATTGGGGGCGGGAGGAGACGGGGACGACAGAGAATGAGATGGCTGGATGGCATCACCGACTCTATGGACATGAGTTTGAGTGAAGTCCAGGAGTTGGTGATGGACAGGGAAGCCTGGCGTGCTGTGATTCATGGGGTCGCAAAGAGTCGGACACGACTGAGCGACTGAACTGAACTGAACTGATGACCTCATGGTAGGAAGGCACTTCATTGATAGCTCAGTTGGCAAAGAATCGGCCTGCAATGCTGGAGACCCTGGTTCAATTCCTGGGTTGGGAAGATCCACTGGCGAAGGGACAGTCTACCCACTCCAGTATTCTTGGGCTTCCCTTGTGGCTCAGCTGGTAACAAATCTGCCTGCAGTGCAGGAGACTTGGGTTCGATCCCTGGGTTGGGAAGATCCCCTGAGAAGAGAAAGGCTACTCACTCCACTATTCTGGTCTGGAGAATTCCATGGACTCTATAGTCTGTGGCATTGCAGAGTTGCACAAAACGGAGCCACTTTCACATGTTAGGAAGAAATGACTTTCCTGAAACCCAGCATTTTGGCAGTGTCACGATTTTGTGACAGTTTATCTGCTGCATTCACAAGCTGGATCTGAACTAAATGGGTGTACATTTCTGATGCACAGCACCCCTGCATAGCTGTCCCCACCCCATGTTGAGAAAACTGCATTCTAGTAGCAAAATAGAGGGAAAGGAAACTAAAGACTTTTGGTGTTAACCCAAGTCCTTTGGTGTTTAATGATTTTTCTACCTTGAGCAATATTCTAGAATTCCTTTAGTTGAATTTCTTTGCCAGCTTACTAAATAATTCAAATAAATTCTTATTTGAAGGGTGGCTTACTGGTTATTAAATCACCACTTGTTATCATATTGTACCTTGGAGTAGAACATAACCTCTCATCTGTGCTTGCTTACTTCCCTTTGGTAAAAGCATCTTCTTTGCTCTAAGCAGTCATTGGATGCCCAATGGAGCATTTATATCCTTCCAGGAAGTTTTATTTCTTATTTTCATGGATCAAGAAGGACTGTTCCATAAATGTTTTCAAACACTTACTTGATTTGTGCCATAAAGGGAGAAAGTAGCACGTCATTCTTTTTATTTCAGGACCTTGCTGTAAGTTGGACTTTACTCTTAGAAGGAAAAGAGAGAGAAATTCTCAGTAGCTTTTCCACCCTGGTTTAGTGTAAACAACCCAGGAACAGAATGATTGATCAAAGTCCGTTGATCTCTTTCACTCAAATGAACTTTGAAAACTGTACTTGTTGATTAATTTGTTTAAATTTGTGGCAGAATATTTAGTTATCAAGCACCCATTATGAAGAAAAAAGACTCCTGTGCTCTTGTCCCATAGGAATTACAAATTTTCTGTCTTTTTTTTTTTTAATCCCCCAGGGTTTTATCTCTGTTCACTTATGTTCTTGGTTTAACAAAACATGTTTGCCATTCCCCCACTTTGGATATATCCTATATCCTTCATGTTTGTGCAATTTCATCACGGTAAGTGGCAGTAAAAGAAAGCCTTTGAGGAATCTTCGTAAGTAAATGGTGTAAGCTAAAATACCGATTATTGTACTTAGAAGAATTCTGTAACTGTCCTATGTGGGCCAAATTCCCCGATTGTTATTCAGCAATAATTCAACAACAACTGAAACGAAACAGGTCCACCCTTATCTTCTCTATCTTGTTTTAACTTATTTAAATTTATTTTTAATTGAAGGAAAATTGCTTTACAATGTTGTGTTGGTTTCTGTGGTACAACAACGTGAATTAGCCAAAAATATACACATATCCCCTCCCTCTTGAACCTCCTTCCCCGCCCCAGCCCACCCCTCTAGGTTGTCGCAGAGCACAGGTTGAGCTCCCTGTGTATACAGCAGCACAGGTTGAGCTCCCTGTGTATACAGCAGCTTCCCGCTAGCTCTCTGTTTTGCGTAGTCGTGTATATGCTTCAGTGTTACTCTCTCAGCTTGTCCCATCTTCTCTTTATCCTGCTGTGTCCTGTTCTCTACATCTGTGTCTCCATGTCAGGGCTGGAGTGTATCTTCCTGGGATACATTAGCATCACACTGTATAACCCATCGCATCAGAAATTGAAAGCTGCTGAGGAGAAGAAAAGAGTTACTTCTCTACCCCAACTGATGTCTTCACCTCAATAAGCTGGTGGGAATTTCTGTGCTCGAAATGAATGCACCTTGCAGAATTATTCATTTTAATAACCACTTTAGGTATCTGACTTTGCTCACGTAGAAGGTATTAATTTAGCATATTTACAGCCTTGAAAAGAGCATATCTGTACTCAGAGTGAAGCAGACCTACAGTTAACACATGGTTTAGAATAATTTTGTTTACCAAGCTCTTTAGGTGCATAGAAAAATATCCACCTTATCTTGAGTTGCTATGGTGACCAGCCGAATTATTTTACTGTTGAAGCGCTCTGGATGGTGGTTGGGGCATTATCCGTTAGCATTAACCCTGGAGTGTTAGCCCACTGCAGCAGTGACTTGATGAACATTACTCAAGGAACCAAGAGAGTCCATAAATTGTCCACTGGTGCTCAGTCCTTAGCGAGCAATTTAAACTGTGGTCAACCTGACCCAAAACATATTAACCATAGGTTTTCATAGTATGGCTTCTTTTCTTTTATTCATGTTGTGTTTTCTCATTGGAGTCCATTAGGGTTAAAATATCTTCAAAAGACTGTGTTTAGGGAAATAAGTGCACTTTCTCCTTCCTTAGAGCCTTGGCGTTCTTAGCAGGACTGTGAACAGTCCTTAGCAGGACAGCAGACTGTGAACTTGGGTTCTTCAGCAGAATTAGCTCTTTATGAGTACAAGTAGTATCTCAGTGAAGAGAAGGACATGGGCATGAGAAAACTCATTCTGGGAATATCCCAGAATCCACATTGCTATCTATAGACTCTGTTCCACTTCCTGTGGACATCAGGAAGTTATACTACTTCCTGTAACTGACACCAGAGTTCCACCAGTAACTCTAGTTGGAGAACTGTGGTTCAATGTCTAATCATTCAACAGTAAGACTGGTGGAGGGAGCTGCAATTGTATGAGATTTTTAAACTTTATATTATAAAATATTTCAAATATGTAAAAACTAGAAAGAAGTAATGTTCACCAAACTCTGGGAGAAGGTGAAGGACAGGGAAACTTGGCATGCTGCAGTCCATGGGGTTGCAAAGAGTCAGACACGACTGAGCAACTGAACAACAGTGTTTAACCATCCTGCTTTAACAGTTTTTGATACTTTGCCAATTTTGTTTCATCTGTTCTCTCATTCATAGTCTTTTTTGGCCTAAATGTTTTAAAGTAATCTCAGGCATAATAAAGATTTAAATAATTTACCCAAGTTTTTAATTATTAGTCATTTCCTTTAAGCTTTATATTTTTGTGTCTGTAATACCTGTGGCAGCTCATCTCTTTTTATGAGTACTGTGTCTCATATTCTCATTAAAAAGAATACATTTCAGATGACCTTCTATAATAGCAATCACGTGTCTGGTTTGGACTGACCATCCATCAAACTATAAGAGTTTAGGGTTAAATTGTGTCTCAACCAAATGTACTATTTAATAAGAGAGATAGGCTCAGAGAGGTAGAATGTCTTTCCCAAATAAGATAACTGGTAGAGCCAATGAGTTAAACTCAAAGATCATGATCTCAGAATATTTTTGCTTGTACTATGCTGTCTACCTAAACCATTAAGGGGTTTGTCAGCAAATGCAATGCTCCAGTTTGTGGAATGCTGTTTTAAAATGCACATTGTTGGGACTTCCCTGGCAGTCAGTGGTTAAAGACTCCATTTCTAGGGCAGGGGGTATGGGTTCAATCCCTGGTCAGAGGACTAAGGTCCCACATGCTTCAGAGTGAGGCCCAAAATTAAAAACACAAAATAAATCACATTGTTACCCTGCCCTGGCATTTAGTCACTAAGTTGTGTCTGACCCTTGGAACCTCATGGACTGTAGCCCACCAGGCTCTTCTGTCCATGAGATTTTCCAGGCAAGGATACTGGAGTGGGTTGCCGTTTTCTTCTCCAGGGATATTCCCGACTCAGGGATCGAACTCTGGTCTCCTGCATTGCAGGCAGATTCTTTACCAACTGAGCTACCAGGGAAGCCACCCTGCCCTGTAGTGGCCCTTTATACCTTTCCCATGATTGTAGATTAACAGATCAATTTAGTAAATTAATACCTTTGATCAGGTAAACAGATGAACACTGTAGAGATGATAAAGCATGAGGTATAGAGAATATAGATTTTGTTAGAGAAAGGAGTATGATGGATCCAGGGACACTGGCATTGATGAGGGAGAAGCAGCAAATGATAAGCAGTGATTAAGTGATGTTGGGGTTTTCTGAAAGCAAGTATGTGGAAGACACATTTTTAAGCTCTTCTCTGTGAACTATGTTGTTAGTTTTTCATAATATGCTATTTTTCTCTTTTAATTATCTTAAAAAACAAAAAATTCTGGGGACTTAGCTGGTGATCTAGTGACTAAGACCCATGCTGCTAACCCAGGGGTCCAGATTCAACCCCTGATCGGGGAACTAGACACTCCATGCCACAACTGAAGATCCTGCATATGGCAGCTAAGACCTAGTGCAGCCAAATAAATAAACAAATATTGTAAAAAATTCTATAATGCCTTACAGTTTTCAAGTTTGACACACACGATTTCATAGAATCCCACAGATAAAGAGAACAAAGCAGTGGTTTCCAGTAGGGAGAAGGTGGAAGGGAAGGGAAAAATAGCACTAGGGAACAAATTACATTTTATTTTCGAAGTTGATCTGGTGTCAAAGGGATCCTTTGAGAAAGTTCCATAGTAGGATGTAATAACTCTTTGGGAGTTGAGCAAGTATATTCCTGTTAAGTGGCTTTTATGGCACTGCACTCTCATAACTGGAAGGTGTGAGAGGAGAGACAGGGACAGTTTTCCATTTTGTTAAATTCCCCCACTGGGGTAGATCTGGTCAAGGAGCAGGCTTAGGAGTCAGCAGGAATGCTATATGTGGATCAGATGTAGAAGGGCCTGGCACTCCCAGCCAACACTTACACATCAGATCCTGTGTATTCATACCCTTGAGTTTCAGACACACATTAGTTCTTCTGCAGGACTGACCTTTTTGTCCAAACACAAAAACAATTAAATGTCTGTATTCATTCTGATGTGCACAGCTGCATGTACTTAAAGTGGCTTTTCCCATTTCTGATAGCTAAATTATTTCTTCAAGGGTGTGCCGTTTTCAACCCTGGCTACACAGTAGGATCACCTGGAGAACTTCTATATATATATATATATTTTGTTTGTTTGTTTTTTTGAGGACTGGTACTTTTTAAATGGACAGAGGAGTCTGGAGGGCTACAGTCCATGGTGTCACAAAGAGTCAGACACGACTGAGCATGAACAGGCATTAAAATGGGCTTCCCTGGTGGCTCAGTGGTTAAAAACCTGCCCGCTGATGCAGGAGACACAACTTCGATCCCTGGGTCCAGAAGATCCCTTGAAGGACGAAATGGCAACCCACTCCAATATTCTTACCTAGGAAACCCCATGGGCAGAGGAGCCTGATGGGCTGCAGTCCATAGAAAAAGTCGGACACGACTTAGTGACTAAATAACAACACTTTTAAAATAAAACCTTTATCTAGGCAATTATCATCGCCAACTAAAACCATTGCTGCTGCTGCTAAGTCGCTTCAGTCTTGTCCGATTCTGTGAGACCCCAGAGATGGCAGCCCACCAGGCTCCCCCGTCCCTGGGATTCTCCAGGCAAGAACACTGCAGTGGGGTGCCCTTTCCTTCTCCAATACGTGAAAGGGAAAAGTGAAAGTGAGGTCGTTCAGTCGTGTCCCACTCTTTGCGACCCCATGGATGCAGCCCACCAGGCTCCTCCATCCATGGGAATTTCCAGGCCAGAGTACTGGAGTGGGGCGCCATTGCCTTCTCCGACTACAACTATTAGGGGAACCTAAACGTTTGGGCTGGAAACCCTAAACCCAGTGATCGGTCCTAATTGGTCCACTTAGTGGATCTTTCAGGCATTGTCGCTCAGTCGTGTCTGTGTTTGCCACTCCGTGGACTGCAGCCCTCCAGGCTTCCCTGTCCTTCACTATCTTCTGGAGTTTGCTAAACACTGAGTATAGAGTAACACATTAAACAACACCGCAGGAAATAACCAAACAGGAAGTGAGTACAGCAAGTGTGCCCAGTATTATCCGGTAAATTATAGTACGAAGAGTGGAAAGGAAGGAGTTGTTATAGAATGAAGAGAATCAAGTGATAACTCAAAGTAACATATTCATGTTGATGTTTGGCATAAACCTACAAAATTCTGTAAAGCAATTAGCCTTCAAGTAAAAAATAAATAAATTTAAAAAACAGCAACATGAAAGTCTTTTTTGATGATAATTCAAGGAAATTAAATTTAAAAAGATAACTTAGAAACAATTTGGGGAAGTTTGACTAGGGAGTGAGTATGAGGCTTCCCAGGTGGCACCTATTGGTAAAGAATCTGCCGGCCAGTGCAAGAGACATGGGAGACACGGGTTTGATCTCTGGGTTGGGAAGATCCTCTGGAGAAGGAAATGGCAAAATCATTCCAGTATTCTTGCCTGGAAAATTCCATGGACAGAAGACCATGGGGTCACAAAAGAGTCAGATATGACTTAGTGACTGAATGACAATAATATGTGTATATTCATACAGTTATAACTCTTGTTAAACTATCATACAGTTATCACAGTGTGCAGTGCAACCAGTCAATTATAATAACAGCAACCGTAAGTCCTGAGTTTTCGCATGATCTGAATTTCAAAGTTTCATTGCATTATTATAGTATTTGCCCAACTTTTTGGTTCATAAAAAGCCTGTCACTGTACTTAAAATTCATTTACAGAAATCTTTCCTTTCTCATATGGTTACCATGTTCTTCTCACAGAAGTAGTTTTTGGTGTATGAAATGTACAGTCTTTCAGAAGATAATTATGGAGTGTCTATTATGTGTGAAGCTTCAGACTGATTTTGAACTGATGATCATTTGACTGCATAGCCACTTTCTGCTGTGTGATATTAGGCATTCAGTCCAGTAGTTAAAGATCTGGACTTTAATTTCTAAAGAAGGCAAACAAACTCAAATTTGGGAAGGAAATGGAAGAATTATCTGAAAATTTAGGTTTAGAGATAAACTTATATCTGAGTGGAAGAAATCCTAGGGGATGTCTAGTTAAGCCTCCACCCTTGGCTGAGAGTTCAATTTATAATGACCCAGGAAAAAGCTATCTTATCTAACTTCTTGAACTCTTCTATAAGCCAAGAGTTGAAGGTCTTGCAAGGACACCTAGTCCATTGAAAGACTGCGTGAGTTAAAGCTCATCATATTTTATGAACCATGTGGTCATGTGTTCTACATTGAGGCCACGACTTCCCTGTCTCTGCCACAGCTTGTTCACTTTCTTTGGTTTGTCAACCATTAGCACCATAGCTACCCACAATTTTTCACTGGGGTCAGAAAAAGCAGGGTTGCATAAGTCAAAGAGTCAAGAGTAGGCACTAAAGAAATAAGAGAAGTTATCAAATATGCCAAAGACGCATATTGAAGGATAAGGGAAAAAGAGGTACCAACGTTGAGAACAAGGCCCCTCAAAGTGTGGGAGTATAGAGATGGGAGCCTTCCTGTTTGTAAATTGCTTAAGGCATCAGTGGTGAAATAATTTATAATAGGATTTTCCTATGACTGAGAAAGCTGAGCATGGGGATCACCACTAAAAATAAAGTTCAGAAGCATCAATGTTTTATGGATATTTAGAAAAGGAAACAAGAAAATAGGCCAAGGACAACTATATTGAAAAATTTATAGGTACTTGGTATCCTTATAACTTTAGTGAGGGGCAGAGAACCCTTAGGAGAACAGCTCTGGTGTGTTCATTTCCAGGACATCAAAGCTCCAGAGATGTGCCTTATTCAGACCCAATGAGGAGAGGCAATAGGGAGAGAAAATCCCCAAGTAATAGATGTTGGCATCTGTTTAAAGGAGAGGAAGGCAGAGAGTACTCTAGAGTCTTAAGAATAAAAATAAAGGGGAACATGAGAAATCACCTTGGGAACAGAGAACAGCCCTTGGGGCTTGGCAGGGAGTTGTCCACATAAGGTTCCTGGCACTCCAAGGGAACATTATGTTGCCTCTCTGACATGTGCCCTCTCTCTGCCTTGAGCTAGAAAAGTCCATGCAAAAAAGATTTGTGAGCTAAAATAGCTCTCAGTAGGAAATTATTTATAGTTAAAAATCTAGTAGTAAAAAATGTGAATTCAGAATATCTATAGCAAAAAAGTATTCTTCCTGTTTTGTTATTTACACAGTGTGAATGCTCAATCACTCAGTTGTATCCAACTGTTTGTCCAGGCTGTAGCCCACCAGGCTCTTCTGTCCATGGAATTTCCCAAGCAAGAATACTGGAGTGGGTTGCCATTTCTTACCCCAGATACTTACATGGATTAAGTAAAAATTCAGCAACTTTTAGAAGTGATACTGGAATGACCTGAGGAAAGGGGATCAATGAGGTTATATTTTTTGAAAACTTAAAACAAATTTAAAAATAATTTTTGACTCGGGAATTGTAAAACTGTTAGGACATCCCTGTGTACTTTTTGGGCTTCCCTGGTGGTTCAGATGCTTAAGAATCTGCCTGCAAAGTGGGAGACCCAGGTTTGATCCCTGGGTTGGAAAGTTCCCCTGGAGAAGGGCATGGCAACCCATTCCAGTGTTCTTGCCTGGAGAATCCCATGGACAGCGGAGCTGGCAGGCTACAGTCCATGGGGTTGCAAAGAGTTGGACATGACTGAGTGGCTAACACTTTAACTCACATTTTCATGTATCTTTAACCTATTTTCCCTCCATGAAAACCAATTGTGTAACTGTACCACAATGATGAAAACCAGAAAATTGACATTGATAAAATATTATTAATTAAACTAGACAGTTTATTTAGATTTTACAGGTACTTTTTTTTTTTGGAGGGGTGTATAATTCTGTGAAATCACATGTAGCCATCACCACATAGAGGATACAAAATCTTCCAGTTATGCCAGAGAAGCTCCCTACTGACACTCCTTCATAATCATATCAGCCACTAAGATCCATCACTAAAAATTTGTCATTTCGAGAATATAATATAACCTTTGCAACCATTTGAGACTGGCTTTTATTTCACTTAGCATAACACCCTGAGATCCATCCAAGTTGTGTGTTTCAGTTGTTGAGAAGTATTTTTTTGTATGCATATAACACAGTTTATCCATTTACTCTGAGAGACATTTGCCTTTTTTTTTGTCCAGTTTTAATTACTGAGCTTACATTTTTACTCTTTTCCCCAACTATATGAATTCTAACAGTATATCTATATTTTTAGGACTTCACTCCATGTGGAATGAGTTACTAAAAAGGATGAAGAGCAGGTTACCAGTTTCCCAAAAAGCACTGGGATGATTCAATTTTAGCTGAATAAAATATGTATCAATTCATTTTTGTACATGTCAAGATCATGCTAATAATTATTAGGAAATAGATTGGGATTAGGATTAGGAAAGTAGACAGGCAATAATCATAAAAAAGGAGGGATGTTAAAATTCTAAAAACCTCACAAAATTCTTTTTTTTTTTTAATTGGAGGCTAATTATTTTACAATATTAGATTGGTTGGTTTTGCCATACATTGACATGAATCCGCCCTGGGTGTACATGAGTTACCCTTCCTGAACCCCCCTCCCACCTCCCTCCTCCCTTTATCCTCCCTCTGGGTCATCCCCGCACACCAGACCCGAGCATCCTGTAACATGCATCGACCCTGAAATGGCGATTCGTTTCACATATGATATACATGTTTCAATGCCATTCTCCCAAACCATCCCACCCTCACCCTCTCCCACAGAGTCCCAAAGACTGTTCTATACATCTGTGTCTCTTTTGCTGTCTCGTATACAGGGTTATCATTTGCATCTTTCTAAATTCCATATATATGCGTTAGTATACTATATTGGTGTTTTTCTTTCTGGCTTACTTCACTCTGTATAATAGGCTCCAGTTTCATCCACCTCATTAGAACTGATTCAAATGCATTCTTTTTAATGGCTGAGTAATACTCTATTGTGTATATGTACCAAAGCTTTCTTACCCATTCGTCTACAGATGGACGTCTAGGTTGCTTCCATGTCCTGGCTATTATAAACAGTGCTGCAATGAACATGGGAGTACACGTGTCTCTTTCAATTCTGGTTTCCTCGGTGTGCATGCCCAGGAGTGTGATTGCTGGATCATATGGCAGTTCTATTTCCAGTTTTTTGAGGAATTTCCACACTGTTCTCCATAATGGCTGTACTAGTTTGCATTCCCACAGAGGGTTCCCTTCTCTCCACACCCTCTCCAGCATTTATTGCATGTAGACTTTTGGATAGCAGCCATTCTGACTGCTGTGAAATGGTATCTCATTGTGGTTTTGATTTGCATTTCTCTGATTATGAGGGATGTTGAGCATTCTTTCATGTGTTTGTTAGCCATTTTTATGTCTTCTTTGGAGAAGTGTCTGTTTAGTTCTTTGGCCCATTTTTTGACTGGGTCATTTAATTTTCTGGAATTGAGCTGCAGGAGCTGCTTGTATATTTTGGAGATTAATTCTTTGTCAGTTGCTTCATTTGCTATTATTTTCTCCCATTCTGAAGGCTGTCTTTTCACCTTGCTTATAGTTTCCTTTGCTGTGCAGAAGCTTTTGATTTTAATTAGGTCCCATTTGTTTATTTTTGCTTTTATTTCCAATATTCTGGGAGGTGGGTCATGGAGGATCCTGCTGTGATTTATGTCGGAGAGTGTTTTGCCTACGTTCTCCTCTAGGAGTTTTATAGAATCTGGTCTTACATTAAGCTCTTTAATCCATTTTGAGTTTATTTTGGTGTATGGTGTTAGTGAGTGTTCTAGTTTCATTCTTTTACAAGTGGCTGACCAGTTTTCCCAGCACCACTTGTTAAAGAGACTGTCTTTTATCCATTTTATATTCTTGCCTCCTTTGTCAAAGATAAGATGTCCATAGGTGCGTGGATTTATCTCTGGGCTTTCTATTTTGTTCCATTGATCTATATTTCTGTCTTTACGCCAGTACCATACTGTCTTGATGACTGTGGCTTTGTAGTAGAGCCTGAAGTCCAGCAGGTTAATTCCCCCAGTTCCATTCGTCTTCCTCAAGATTGCTTTGGCTATTCGAGGTAAAAACCTCACAAAATTCTTAAAAAGACTGGTACATGGCTGCAGTTTTTGACTCCCTTTTATTAGGTGGTACCAGAGCTCTTTGTACCTGAGGGTTGGTCGCAAACCTCAGTCTTCTCTCAGGCTTTTTTCTGAACTTGACTTTCATTCACCAGTGTTCCTTTCTCAGCATATTGGACAGAAAAATGCAAGCATGCTGCAAAAATGGCTGTGAATGTTTCCGTTGATTCAGGTGCTAGTATGTTTCCGTAGTTCCTCTGCTTCTTTAAGGATATTGACATTGGATGATATCCATCTCAAGTCTGCCCAACATGGTTAAGCCAAAGCAATTATCCTTGATTATAGCACTCGGTTTCCAGGCCATGTTTCAATCAAATAATGAATTCCAGAGCCATTATTTGACTTAATGTCTTGAGTACATGGAGGTTTCATCCCGTTTGTGAGCCTTGGTCCATACTATTCACTCTACTTGGGTTACTTTCTCTTCAACGTGGTGAAAAGCTATTTCCATTTTCTCCTTCCTCTTTCAAAGCTGAACTTTTATCTTTGCCAAGAAGTTTTCTATAAAGATTCAGGTATTTCTGTTCATGTTTCTGTACCTACATACTTGTGCTTCAGATACATGCTCCTGGCTCTCCCCAGGAAAGTCCCCTCCTCTATTTCTTCAAAATTAGGACTCTCTGTCATAAGGGGTTGATCTGTATGGAATTTGACTCATGGAAGGGACATATGCCTACCTTTGGGGACAAGTTTAACATGGGTTTGAGGAGTTCACCCAGGGTTATTTCCTGAATTTTTCTCAACCATTGTTGGTTCTGCTAATAAATAGTGTGGCTCAGAGGTTAAAGCATCTGCCTCCAATGCGGGAGACCCGGGTTTGATCCCTGGGTCGGGAAGATCCCCTGGAGAAGGAAACGGTAACCCACTCCAGTATTCTTGCCTGGAGAATCCCATGGACGGAGAAGCCTGGTAGGCTACAGTCCACAGGGTCACATAGAGTCGGACACGACTGAGCGACGGAATGGAATGGATTTTCTTATAATTTTTCTTTTCTTCTTTTTTTTTTCAGAATAAAATTGCTTTGGGTTTTTCTCATCCTCTGGGAAACCATGTATCATGTTGGTAATTAGGTTGGTCTTTTAAAATGTGCTCTTCTGACTAGAAGACCTGGGATTTGGTAACACATTGGAGAAGGAAATGGCAACCCACTCCAGTGTTCTTGCCTGGAGAATCCCAGGGATGGCAGAGGCTGGTGGGCTGCCGTTTATGGGGTCGCACAGAGTCGGACACGACTGAAGTGACTTAGCAGCAGCAGTAGCAGCAGCAACTCCATACATGGTCATGAGGATGCTTTCTGCTTTCTCATCCCTAAAACTGGGTGGATACCAAAGCCTGTGTAGCCTATTGGATTCTTTTTTTGGGGGGGGATTCTTTTTTAAAAATTTACTTATTTTTTAATTGAAGGATAATTGCTTTACAGAATTTTGTTGTTTTCTGTCAAACTTTAGCATGAATCAGCCATGAAAGTGAAAGTGAAGTCACTCAGTCGTGACTAACTCTTTGCAGCCCCATGGACTATACAGTCCACGGAATTCTCCAGGCAGAATACTGGAGTGGATATCCTTTCTCTTCTCCAGGGGATCTTCTCAAGCCTGGGATCGAACCCGGGTCTCCCACATTGCAGGCGGATTCTTTACCAGCTGAGCCACCATGGAAATGCAACAATACTGGAGTGGGTAGCCTATCCCTTCTCCAGGGGATCTTCCTGACCCAGGAATTGAACCGGAGTCTCCTGCATTTCAGGCAGATTCTTTATCAACTGAGCTATCAGGGAAGCCCAATCAGCCATAGGTATACATATATCCCCTTCTTCTGGAACCTCCCTCCCATCTCTCTCCCCACCCCACCCCTCTAGGTTGATACAGAGACCCTGTTTGGGTTTCCTGAGACATACAACAAATTCCCGTTGGCTATCTATTTTACATATGGTAATATAAGTTTCAGACTGTGAAGAAAGCTGATCGCCAAAGAATTGATGCTTTTGAACTGTGGTGTTGGAGAAGACTCTTGAGAGTCCCTTGTACTGCAAGGAGATCCAACCAGTCCATTCTAAAGGAGATCAATCCTGGGTGTTCATTGGAAGGACTGATGCTAAAGCTGAAACTGCAATACTCTGGCCACCTCATACGACGAGTTGACTCACTGGAAAAGATTCTGACGCCGGAAAAGGTTGGGGGCGGGAGGAGAAGGGGACGACAGAGAATGAGATGGTTGGATGGCATCACCGACTCTGTAGACATGAGTTTGAGTGAACTCCGGGAGTTGGTGATGGACAGGGAGGCCTGGCGTGCTGTGATTCATGTGGTCGTGGAGAGTTGGACACGACTGAGCAACTGAACTGAACTGAATATAAGTTTCCATGTGGATTTTTGAGATGACAAAGGGAGATAATGTAAAAAAAACAAACAAACAAATAAACCTCTAGATAGGATATGGGGAGCATGTTACTGTCCATTCCAGGTACACCAGCAAGCCACCTTTGGTTTGTAGCCCAAAATTGTAACTCTGATGATACTGTTTAACCACATGCATTTTTTCTTTTTGGCTGTCCTGGGTCTTCATTGCTTTGTGGGCTTTTTTCTAGTTGCAGCCTGAGAGCTTCTCATTGCAGTGGCTTCTCTTGCTGTGGAGCATGGGCTCTAGGGTGTGGGGGCTTCAGTAGTTGCGGATCCCCAGTTCTAGAGCTCAGGCTTGGTAATTGTGGTTCAGAGGCTCAGTTGCTCTGCTGCATGTGGGACCTTCCTGGACCAGGGATCCAACTCATGTCTCCTGCAATGGCAGGTAGATTCTTTACCAGTGAGTCACCAGGGAAGCCCCAACCACATTTTTAATCTCTCTGTTTTAATCTTCTCATGGGCAAAAAGGTAGTGACAGTGGCAGTTGGGTACTTCAGAAAGTGTTTTGTCTGAGAGAAGGAATGGATTGACCACATGGCACTTCCATCTATCAGTGTCCTGGCTCAGGCTGAGCTGACTGCCATAATGCAGAAATGTGGGAAGCCTGTGATTCTTTTAAAAGTTTGGAATTTCAGAACCTATTTGTGTAGCAAGATAAAATTGGAACTGGCTGATGGATGACTAAAAGGAAAGTGAGCCCTTTCACCTTTTAAAAAGGTTAAAGTGACATTGTCAGTGTGGCTTAGTGTTCACTGCTGTCGGGCTGGTAGATTACATGCTTGATACACTGCCACACGGGTGATAACATCGTGTTTAAGTCATGGCTGTGACAGACTGAAAGTGTCTCGTGAGGCTGGGTTTCAACATTCCTCAAATTGTGTTTCAGAAGAATTCTCCCGCAAGAATTCCTTAAGGACCACCCTGATTCCATACCAGGAAGAACATTTTCAAGATATATTATGAGTTCAACTACAAACCTAGTCCTAGCTGTCAGAATCCTTTATCCAGACTACTACTCACTAGTCCCCTGCATTGACTCTTGCTTCTGTATAATCAGTTCTCCACAAAGTAGCCAGAAGTGATCTTCTAAAAATACAATTTGTTTGAAAATATGATTCTCATTGCAAAACCTTCCATTGGTTTTCTTAAAATCAAATGTAATGTGAATGCCTTCCCATGGCCTAACAGAGGACCCAACCTCTTAAAAATCATGTCTTACCTACCACTGTCCTCTTTGCTTGATTCATTCTGATCACACTGACTTTCTTGCTTTTCTTTGGACATGCCTCAGGGCCTTTGCACTAGCTGATACCTCTATTGGATACTTTCCCTTCCCCCAGATCTTCACCTGCCTGACTCTCATTTGCTTTAAGCATCTTCTCAAATGCCACCTCCCCAGAGAAGCCTTCCTGGTCCCTCACCATCCAGTCACTCTCTGTTCCCAATTGTGCTTTATTTTTCTTCATTATTCTTAGTCCTCTGAAATCATACTGGATTTGGGTTTCTTTTCTTTTTTTTTTCTAGAATGTAAACCCCTTAAGATCAGGGACATGGTCTTTTTCTTGCTGTATCCCCTTGCCTTGAATGACATCTGGCCCAGAGTATGTTTGTGATGAGCATATTTGTAAAATGAGTGAACTGAGAAAGGAGTAACAGTGAAGGTCAAATATGCCTGAAGGCAAATCTAAACCTTATCAAGTTGTTCTTTATTGGAATATGAAGCAATTCTATTTCAACTTGCTAAGTTTTAGTTTGCATGCTTTAAAATGTGTCCAATGCTATCTTCTTCCTAGGTTGTTGGAGCTAAATAAAGAAAGCAACAGTTAGGGAGTTTGTAACGGACATGTACACTCTGATATATTTAAAGTGAATAACCAACAAGGACCTACTGTACAACACAGCAAACTCTGTTCAATGTTATGTGGCAGCCTGGATGGGAGGGAGGTTTAGGGGAGAATGGATTCATGTGTGTGTATGGCTGAGTCCCTTTGCTCTTCACCTGGAAATATCACAAGTGGCTCAGACGGTAAAGCGTCTGCCTGTAATGCGGGAGACCTGGTTTTGATCCCTGGGTTGGGAAGATCCCCTGGAGAAGGAAATGGCAACCCACTCCAGTACTCTTGCCTGGAAAATTCCATGGATGTAGGAGCCTGGTAGGCTCCAGTCCATGGGGTCACAAAGAGTCAAACACGACTGAGCAACTTCACTGGTTCACTGGTAATCAGCTATACTCCAATAAAATGAAAGGTTTAAGATAAGAAAAGATAAACAATAGATAAAGCCTGCCACAGAGTGGGTCGCCCACAAACATTCCCTCTGTGTGAATGCACGCAACTGTTTGTGCGCACTTCCTATAAAATGGACTCGAAACTCTGGGGTTCTTTCCGTATTGGTTTTATCTTTTTGTGACATGGTGATGTGGCGCACAAGGGGCTGGTTGAAGCCCTTGGAGGGTTCTAGGCCATGAGTTTGAGAACCACTGGGCTATGCCCACACAAAATGAAAAGTGGATAAATGGAACAACAGCTGTCCTTAGACTTCCTAATTCCCAGGTAGGGCCGAGAAGAGTCTTGGGGTATCTGTGGATTTTATGGGAGGGCACTGAATGTATTCTCCTTGCATTTGGATGCCAGACTTCTGTGCTGGGAAGGATGGGGAAAAAATATTATTTCTTCTGCTTGAGCAAGTGTTAGAGCCTGGAAAGAAATGGAGAAGTTATGTCCCTCTCACTCTTGTTCTGGCTCGGCCTGTTTTTCAAGATCAAAGCCTCACAATCCACCTTTGTCTCATTTCTGTTATGAGACCACTTCTAAATCCCTGGAGTCCCGCCAGGTGGATGTGGCGCTGAAGGTTTGCCTTCTGGGTGTCTGGTCTCAGATGGAATAATCAGAGCTTGAGCAGGACAGACCAGCACTCATACAACCGAGACATGAAGATCATGTCAACACTAATATATGGGTAATACTCACGAAATGCCTGGTACTCTTCCAAGAGCTGTTCATCTGTTAATTTGTTGAGTCTTCACCACATCTCTGTTAGGGAAATAGCTATTATTAGCTCCGTCTTACAGATGAGGAATCCCTGAGACCCAGAGGGTACATGTCCAGGATCACAGTGTCAGTCAAAGGCAGAGCAGAGCCCCAAGCTTAGTCGTCTGGATCCCAGGTCCATGTACCTTGTGATGGAACGAAAAGAAGCAATAGTTAGGGAGTTTGTGATGGACATGTACACACTGTTACATTTAAAATGGATAACCAACAAGATCCTACTGTACAGCACAGAGCACTCTGCTTAGTGTGATGCACAAGCCTGCATGGGAGTCTTGTGATGTGGGTGGGGCCAACACCAACCATTTGGGTGTCCCCAGACATCCTAGCTCTTTTGCATCAAGGGGTGAAACTCTCAGAGACAGAATCATGCAGGTCTTGGTCCGATCAAGAGTTGTGAACGCCGGTTTGGTTGAAATTTTTATGGAAACAGACCCACAGACTTATAAACTTACAGTTACCAGTGGGAAAGAGTGGAGGTGGGAGGGATAGTTAGGGAGTTAAGACTGACATGTATACACTACTACATTTAAAATGGATAATTAACAAGGACCTACAGTGTAGCACAGAGAACTCAGCTCAATATCCTGTAATAACCTAAATGGGAAAGAGTTTGAAAAAGAATAGATACATGTGTAACTGAATCATTTTGCTCAACACCTGAAACTAGCACAACATTGTTAATCAACTCTACTCCAATATAAAAAAATTTAAAATTATCAGAGCCATTTGTGTTGGAAATCATATCTGAAACTTGAGCACTTTTGTGCTTTCCACAGTACTATTCGTGTTCCCAGCGATGCTCATACTCTTGCATGGTCCACTGCCACCACCGAGTCTCAGCGCTGCCCCTCTGTTGGTCTGCTTGTGCTCTGCAGGGCTTAGCCCTCCTCTGGTCCAGGGCCACCCTGCTGGCTCTGTGAAGTTGGCCTGTCTCTGGTCACCACTGGCCCAAAGCTTATATACACACCGTGCATGGAAATGTTTATTACTTTTTGTTTTCAGTCTCGTCTGCTTCTATCTTTTATCCCTCAAGTGGATTGCCCTGTAGAGCTGGGAGTGAATCTGTTTTCCCCTTTATGACTCCTCGATCACTTCCTGTTATAGATCCCTACACCTGGTCACTGCTAAACAACTGCTTGTAAGCTGCATGATCAGCCCAAGATGCAAAAAACACGTTGCTACCTGGCCGATTAGTTTGATGAAGTTACAGATAGCAATGAGAGCAGCAGCTATTATTTGCAGAGAGTTTACAATGTGGCCTGATTCAAGGGTTTTTCATGTAGTAGTATAGCTCGTTTAGTCCTCTCAGCAGCCCCGAACATAGTTATTATGAACTGCATTTTCCCATGGGGCAACAGGTGCTTTTAGGGGGGTTTGTTGTTGTCATTGGTCAGTTGCTAAGTTGTGTCTGACTCTTTGTGACCCCATGGATAAAGCCTAGTTTCATTCCTGTAAAAGCAGAAATGTGCAGAAATCGTTTTGCTGTGCTTTGGAATAGCTGGGGCTGAGAAAATGGGATTCTATCTCTGTGGGTTGGAGGCTGATTTAGCAGACATATGTAACTGAAGTATTCTTCTTCTTAGCAGAATTGTATCAGTGTCTTCCACTCAACTCTCTCTGTTTTAGATCCTGGAAAAGGCCAGGGCCTAAAGAGTGCATTCTCTGCTGAAGAATGGGAGCTCTATTTTGTTGATACTCTTCAGGAACATTTTAAGCAGAGCAGAGGACTTCCTCTGCTGAGGAAGTTGAATTTCCCATCTACTCTCTGTTTGATCTTGGCAGATGACTAAGATTTCTGAACCTGAATTTGCTCATCTGTTGAGTGGGGTTCACTGGAACCATCTCTCAGGATCGTGATGAAGGTTAAGTGAGATGCTGTGTGTGCAAAGGACTTGGTTAGTGAGGACAGCTTAGGGTCCACACTCAATAAATCTTGGCTGTAACTATGTTGCTGGTATTACCTAAATAAGTCATAGATTTGAAATGAGAGTCAAAAGTCTTGAACTGGTGAAGTATTCTGCTAGATTGCAGCCTTCCCGCTGTATCACACAGCAGTGAAATTGCTTGTTCAGAGACAGCCCAGAACAGTAAAGAAAAAAGGAAAGAAAACAAACCCAAAACACATTCTGGAAAGGCTGGCGTTTTGTACAACGTTGTAAGACATTTATAGTTATTGAGCCAAAATTTCCACTATAATAGAAAAAGCAGTTGCTTTTAAACTGGCTGGTCCAATTTAGCAATTATGGGTGAGTTAAAATGTGGGCCATTTGAATTGGATTTGGAGGATAAAGTAAGATTGTATCCTTCAGTGGGGAGTGACTCACAGAGGAGGGAGTGTGACAGAGTGGAAACAGCCCCTGATAAGGAGCCAGGAGACCCGAGTTCCTGGACTGGATTTGCATGAATAAGCTGTAATAGCCTTTGGGCAAATCATTAAACATCTCAGTTTTCTAGTCTGTCAAATAAGAGGGCTGTATTTGTGAATGTATCTTTCAGCATGCCTAAGATTCTACCAAGCAGGTAACTGCAAAGGAAATGTGTTCTCTGTTGTTGTTTTTGTTGGGTCGCTCTGTCGCGTCTGACTCTTTGTGATGCCATGGACTGCAGCATGCCAGGCTTCCCTGTCCTTCACCATCTCCCTGTGTTTCCTCAAACTCACGTCCATTGAGTCAGTGATGCCATCTAACCATTTCATCCTTTGTCACCCCCTTCTCCTGCCCTCAGTCTTTCCTAGTATCAGGATCTTCTCCAGTGAGTAGGCTCTTGGAGTCAGGTGGTTTTATACATATACACACACACACATAAGGTTATTGATATTCTGAAAGAGATGGGAATCCCAGACCACCTGACCTGCCTCTTGAGAAACCTGTATGCAGGTCAGGAAGCAACAGTTAGAACCGGTCATGGAACAACAGACTGGTTCCAAATAGGAAAAGGAGTGCGTCAAGGTTGTATATTGTCACCTTGCTTATTTAACTTATATGCAGAGTACATCATGAGGAACGCTGGGCTGGAAGAAGCACAAGCTGGAATCAAGATTGCTGGGAGAAATATCAATAACCTCAGATATGCAGATGACACTACCCTTATGGCAGAAAGTGAAGAGGAACTAAAAAGCCTCTTGATGAAAGTGAAAGAGGAGAGTGAAAAGGTTGGCTTGAAGCTCAACATTCAGAAAACAAAGATCATGGCATCTGGTCCCATCACTTCATGGGAAATAGATGGAAAAACAGTGGAAACAGTGTCAGACTTTGTTTTTTTGGGCTCCAAAATCACTGCAGATGCTGATTGCAGCCATGAAATTAAAAGACGCTTGCTCCTTGGAAGGAAAGTTATGACCAACCTTGATAGTATATTAAAAAGCAGAGACATTACTTTGCCGACCAAGGTCCGTCTAGTCAAGGCAATGGTTTTTCCCGTGGTCATGTATGGATGTGAGAGTTGGACTGTGAAGAAAGCTGATCGCCGAAGATTCGATGCTTTTGAACTGTGGTGTTGGAGAAGACTCTTGAGAGTCCCTTATACTGCAAGGAGATCCAACCAGTCCATTCTAAAGGAGATCAGTCCTGGATGTTCATTGGAGGGACTGATGCTAAAGCTGAAACTCCAATACTTTGGCCACCTCATGAGACGAGTTGACTCACTGGAAAAGACTCTGATGCTGGGAAAGGTTGGGGGCGGGAGGAGAAGGGGACGACGGAGAATGAGATGGCTGGATGGCATCACCGACTCTGTGGACATGAGTTTGAGTGAACTCTGGGAGTTGGTGATGGACAGGGAGGCCTGGCGTGCTGTGATTCATGGGGTCGCGGAGAGTCGGACACGACTGAGCGACTGAACTGAACTGATGAGCAACCAGAACCCAAGAAAATACACCAGTGGCAGACTGATACAAAATTAGACACCTGGGAATCCTGTAATATCCTAGGGTCACTGTTATGTCCTGGGAAAGCATCCCATGCTAGTTAAGAATGTTTTGATGATGAGTCATTATAAGCAGAGGATTTACTGGGATCCATCAGCAGGGTTTTTAATATGGTTATTGTGTTATGGATGTCCTGTCACATACTTTGAGCACTGACACTTCTTGAGGAACACATTATTGGTTGACACACTTCTTGAGGAACACTTTATTGGTTGACAAAACTCTTTAAACCCAAGTTGGCAAATAGAAAAACAAGTTTGGGTTAGCTAGCTTGTTTATTTCTTGGCAGTCTTAGTTCCCCCATACTATTCCAGTTGCAAGTGTGAAGCCACATTTTGTGCCAATCGTCTTTATGAAAGGTTTAAGGTTTTATAAAGTTGGAGTTTGAGTGACATTTTCTACTCTCTGTATTAGCAACTGGCTGCAAAGTTGAGCTTGGTCAAGTATGGAACGGATGGATTGGATGATTTCTTGGAATTATTCGCTACAATATATAAGGGTGCTTTAGTGGGCTTCCCTGATGGCTCAGATGGTAAATAATCTGCCTGCAGTACAGGAGACCTGAGTTTGATCCCTCTGTTGGGATCCCCTGGAGAAGGAAATGGCAGCCCACTCCATTATTCTTGCCTGGAGAATCCTATGGACAGAGGAGCCTGGTGGGCTACAGTCCATGGAGTCGCAGAGTCAGACACGACTGAGCAACTAATGCTTTCACTTGTGGTACAGTAGACATGTTCCTGAGAGTTGCGAAGATTAATTTTTTTAAAAAAAATCGAATCCAATTTTCCCACTGACTTGCATTAGAATTTCAGAAATGCTTTCATTTTCATTTCTGATTGATTTTCAGTTAATAATGGTTCCTGCCATTTTAACTCTGGATTTTATAGTTCCTTTCCCCACCCTCCCAAGTAGTTAATGATACGTAAACAAATATTAGAGAAAGTCAGGAGCTTCTCTGTCCTATAACCCTGTAGACAGTCCCAGTGTGTATGTGTGTGAGGGGGATGGCGGTGAAGGTGGGGTGCAGTGTACTATCTGAGAGATATAAAGGACCTTATTCCTAGGCTTTCTCTGCCACCACAGAGCTGTGCATCTTTGAGCAAGGCCTTTTTGCCTCCTAAACTCACCATTTTCTTATCTGTAAATAATGACCTTCATTGGTCCTGTCTGGCTTCACTGTTGTACAAATAATTGAGTGGGAAAAGGAAACTTTCTGTGAATAATAATCCTGCCATTTTTCCTCTCATAAATTAATTTTCTTAAAGTGGATTATACCTATCTGTAAGTGAATAATGTCACCCATTTATTATCCTTGTTTTTATTTAGCTTTTTTTTTGACTTGTAAATTTCATTTTGGCTGGATTAGATGGCAAATCCTTGGGAGGTGTATTCGGCATAGACAGATTTATTCATCCTTCATTCTGGATGAAGAAGAGGAAATATTTTAAGATAGAGCCGACATGGAACATTAATTTGATTGAAGCTGTTCGGCGTGAGGAGTGACTGTAGTATCTTCATCGGCATAACGGAGAGAGATTAGCATGGATTAGGTTAGCCTGTAGTGGAGAAGGCAATGGCAAGCCACTCCAGTACTCTTGCCTAGAAAATCCCATGGATGGAGGAGCCTGGTAGGCTGCAGTCCGTGGGGTCGCTAAGGGTCGACACGACTGAGCGACTTCACTTTCCCTTTTCACTTTCACACATTGGAGAAGGAAATGGCAACCCACTCCAGTGTTCTTGCCTGGAGAATCCCAGGGACAGGGAAGCCTGGTGGGCTTCCATCTGTGGGGTCACACAGAGTCGGACACGACTGAAGTGACTTAGCAGCAGGTTAGCCTGTGTGCAAAGGTTGTGTGAATTGATAGCCATTATTTGGAGGCTGGGCTGATCTTTATAGTTGCTGGCATGACTTCTTTTGCAATAGAGCCATGATTTCTTTCATATGGTTTACACGTGGCAGTGAGAGGAGCACGTGTCCCTCCTTACCAAAACTGCGTGTCTCCCAACGGGAACTTGGCACAGGCTCAAAGACACAAGATGTGGATGTACTATATTAAGGAGATGGCACTGGTCAGCTGGTATGCTGTCTGCAGTGAGAGTACATGTTGGCCAAAGGCAGAGTAGTTCCTGAAACAGATATTCAGGCAAGATGGCTAGAGTACTGTTGAAATGAGGTCTTGAATAATTATGAACATAAGCCTAGAAAGGTAGCCAAGATACAGTTCTGAATGACAGCCAGTCATGGGATTATTATTTAATTCCAGTTGAGTATATTTCCTGCCAAGTATGTGCCAGACCCTCTGAAACAAAATCTGGTTTTTGCCAGAGGTACTTAGCAACTATATTTTAAGCTGAAATTCCAAAAAAAAAAAAAAAAAAGAGAGAGAAAGAAGCATAAATTGCTTTCTGATGCAAGTAAGTCATATTTCAGGCAGTGTTTGAGACCCCATCTCCTCTAGGAGAGACCTTACCTAACTTAGTGAAAGAGATGGCATGGTCTTCTCCATTGAACCCAACCAGATTTATAGCCCTGTGGTCTCTTTCCTAATGTTTTTACAGCAGTTGGTACTTATGCTCTGTGATGATTAGAACTTGTGTGACCACTCTCATCCCACCTCCCTGATCTCACCTTCTCCAAGGATAAGCTTGGAGAAGGTCCTTGGTCTTTGGATGCACCAAATCACTTCCTGCTGGAAGGTTCTTCCTTTCAGTAATATAGCTCTCACTTCTCTCATTTAAGTCTTTTTTAAAATTTTATTTATTTTTTAAAATTTTTATTGGAGGCTAATTATTTTACAATATTATATTGGTTGGTTTTGCCATACATTGACATGAATCCATCCTGGGTGTACATGAGTTCCCCCTCCCGAACCCCCCTCCCACCTCCCTTCTCCCCTTATCCTCCCTCTGGGTCATCCCCACATACCAGCCTCGAGCATCCTATAACATGCATCGACCCTGAACTGGCGGGGTGGGATGGTTTGGGAGAATGGCATTGAAACATGTATATTATCATTTAAGTCTTTGTTCAAAAGCCATCTTCTCCACAAGTTTTCCTTGACCACTCTATTTTTTTAATCTTTAAATTTATGCTATTGGAATTGACTTGATAAATATGATTTAGCATCATTAGACTTTGGCACCAAAGGTTAAGTAACATTACTCTTTGTGATATTAACAGGATATATGGTAACAGAGGGCTTCCCTGGTGGCTTGATGGTAAAGAACCTGCTTGCCATTGCAGGAGACATGGGTTCGGTCCCTAGGTAGAGAAGATCCCCTGATGAAGGAAATGGCAAGTCACTCCAGGATTCTTGCCTTGGAAAATCCCATGGACAGAAGAGGCTGGTGGGTTATAGTCCATGGGGTCACAAAATAGTCGCATACCACTTAGCAACTAAACAACAACAAACAGCTTATGGTAATAGAACAAAATGGAGTGCGGAGAAACAGATGAACTTTGATGACAAAAATAAAAGGCAGATCACGCCTCTGGGTTTTATACAGACTCCTGGGCTCCAATCCCACTAACAGAAGCCATTTTGGCTGCCCTGTTTTTAAAAAGCGGCATCCCACCAGCATCACCTATAGCCTTCGTCTTCTCTCTTTTACCTCTTTGCACTAATTACTGTCAGACACGATACCTGTTTGCTTGCATGTTTGTTCATTATCTATATTCTCCCTCTAGAATGAGGATAGACGCTTTGTGACTAGAGCAATGCCTGGCCCATAATGGACATTCAGTAAACATTTGTTGAAAAGTGAATGAATAAACAATTAACACCTAATTTGTTTGTTCATATATGTTACTTTGGGGCCTTCTAGAAGACAGAATTGTAACTCCTCTTAACTTGTGACTCAAGCATTGGAAGCATCTGTGAGATCAGAGGTTCTGAAGAAACTGTGTATGAGCTCAAAGCCGTGTGTCATTTGGGTGTCTTATTAAAAGGCAAATTCTGACTCAGCAGTACTGGGTTGGAGTCTGGGGTTCTGCATGCCTAACAGGCTCCCATGTGATGCAGATGTTGCTGGCCCAAGGTTTATGCTTTGAGTAGCAAGGTTCTGAAGTGTCTATACATGGGCTTCAAGGGGTTCATAAAGCCAAGGTCATTATTGTAGATGCCAATTATTGTTCTGGAAAAAACTGAAAAACTGGATTTTAGAGATTTTTGACTAATACACTGCCAATAAATGGGTAATTTATTGGACTTGCTGTTGGAGTTTTATTTATATTTTCATTTTTAATAAATTGTACACATACTATTATTGCATGTTATTATTAGGATTCTATTGAAAAACGTGTTTCTAAAAACTAGAGGTAGAAAATAAGCTAAAAACTCAACAGGGAGTGTGTAAAAATAATACAGAACATGCTTATATTAATGTCATACTAAAATTAATATGATTGAAAAATTTTAAAATAATACTAAACTGAACAAAACCATTAAAAGATCATTATAATATGATTCAAACTTTGCATATGTGCCAAAAGGCAGAAAAAAGTCTCAGAGTGGATAGCTCAAAATGTTAACAGAGGTAGAATGTTTCCCCTGTCGATCTCCTTCCAACTTGCTTCCTTACTTCATTTTTTCCTTTTACCAATTTTCATAATCTAAATATAGGCTCCGTCTAAGTACATTTGACTTGGTTAGGAACTACATTAACTATATTAATGCAGAATAGAAGAATACAAATTTTGTAGTTTATCTGGATTTAAAACCTATCACTAAGTTACTTAAAACCTCTAAGTCCCATACTTTTCATATGTAAAGTAGGATAATATGTTTCTCCACAGCACATCCATTGTGAGAATCAGATGAGTTAACATCTGTAAAGTGATTAAAAGAATGCCTGGCACATGGTTCCCTTCCGTTCCGTCGCTCAGTCGTGTCCGACTCTTTGCAACCCCTTGAACTGTAGCCTACCAGGCTTCTCCGTCCATGGGATTCTCCAGGCTAGAATACTGGAATGGGTTACTGTTTCCTTCTCCAGGGGATCTTCCCGACCCAGGGATCGAACCCGGGTCTCACGCATTGGCGGCAGACGCTTTACCTCTGAGCCACATGGTTAGGACTCAATAAATGCTAAGTATTGTAGTTTCTGTTGCTAGTTTTACTGCTAGAGAATATTCAGTCAACCAATGGCTCTGCTGTGAAAACAGGAGACACTCATATTTTAATCAGGATAAGATGTTATTAAAAACACATGACTGCCCCTATGAGAGCAGTACATAAATAAGATTAGTATATCTGCCAAATAAGCATTGAGTCTAGATGGACTATTCTGTGGTTATGAAAATTTATTACAATTCTTAACAATATTAGAATTTTAAAAGTAAGTGTTGTTATATATCTCTTTTTTCTTCTCCCATCATATATTGATGGATGAACCTTTGTGGACATCTCTAGGTTTGACACACTCATTCTCTTCTTAGACAAAGCAAGATGATTTGGGGATTAGGTAGGCAGTTAAAGGACAACAGAAATCTGACCCCAGACATGTGGTACAAACAAAGTCCATACAATCCAAAACTGTCTGTAAGCAATGAGATAAACTTTCTGGTGAAGTTCCACCAAGGCAATGATAATCAACGTTTAAGGTCGACTGTCACTTCAACAGAAAATCTAAGCCTAGCCCACTCATTTGGTATCAGTACCCTGAATATTCATTGGAAGGACTGGTGCTAAAGCTGAAGCTCTAATACTTTGGCCACCTGATACAAAGAACTGATTGATTGGAAAATACCCTGATGCTGAGAAAGATTGAAGGCGAAAGGAGAAGGGGAGAAGGGGGCGGTGGGGGAGGAGATGGTTAAATAACATCACCGTTTTACTGGACATGAGTTTGAGCAAACACTGGGGATAGTGAAGGACGGGAAAGTCTGGTGTGCTGCAGTCCGTAGGATTGCAAAGCGTCGGATGCAACTGAACAATAACAACAAAGGGAGCTCGAGCTCATCCTGAAATGCACTGGACTTCTTTCTTGGTTTGATGAGAAAACATTCTCATCATGACTTTTTTTTCACTGCTACTGAAATAGAAGCCTCCATGATACCAAACTTCCCTTCAAGCCAGGGCCCAACCCCAACATATGTATATACATGTTCTTCTTCATGTCTCTTAAACACAAATAAAGCAATTCCTTTCAGAAAATCAGGAGCAAGACTTAGTCATTTGTCTCCTTACTTAAACTCCCAAACATCATGAATACACCCTGGCATACACTAGGCTCTTTCAGGTGAACATTTTCTGAATGAAGGGTCTGATTTCTCACAATTGCAGAAATGCAAGAACCTGCAAACATGTGCTTTGTATTAATAGTAAAACCATGAAGAAGTATTTTTTCCCATGTGAAACATGAGCACCATATCTAGTTCTAAAGAAGGATTAGAGTGAGAGGTGAGGTGGCCTGACCAGGTCTCAGTTTGTGGCCAAGAGGGAAATTCTACAGACCTGTCCAGGCCTAGACTTTGTGCACCATACAGTATAATTTTACAGAATAGAATTCTTAAGGTCATTTCTTCAAATATGTGATTAATTGCATACAAACTAGATTTATTATATATTTAAGTTAGATTAAAATATGATAAAAATAACCCAACATTGTCTTGACTACATGTAGAAAGAATTGTTCAATTTAATGATTTCAATGAATTTAAATCAAATGAACAAGGACCTACTTTATAGCACAGGAAACTCTGCTCAATATTCTGTAATTAACCTAAATGGGAAAAGAATTTGAAATAGAATAGATATATGTATAACTAAATCATTTTGCTGTACACTTGAAACTAGCAGCATTGTTAATCAACTGTGCTACAATATAAAATTTACAAAATCAGTCAAATGAAATGATACAGATTTAAAAACAAGTTTGGAACAAAAAAGGCACATCTCAAGATCACTGATCTCTTTCAAACCCAATTCTACATTTGAGAAACTATCTCTTAGTGAATAGTCAATGGAGCCAATACGTTCCAATACACAGTTGACTCCCGAACAATGCAGGGCTCAGTCTGTGTATGATTCACCACTGGGTTCTGCTATCATGGTTCTTCCACATCCAAGGATTCTACCAACCACAGACTGTGTAGGATTGTAGTATTTACTGCTGGAAAATATCCTTGTAAAAGTGGACATGCACAGTTCAAACCCACGTCATTCAAGGGTCAACTGTAAGGCCTCCTTTTATCTCTCCGATGCTAAAAACACACAGTTGTCTTCTGCACTCTGTTCCTTCTCGGTCTCCGTCACAAGGTGGCCTTTCTTTTCTGAACCTGGACTCAGACACAGCATGGGGTCCTTCATGGCTCCATGTTCAGTCTTCCGTCTTATATGTTGACATCTCTTGCTCAGCAAACATCCATCTTCCAGCCAAAACGACAGCTGTCAGTCCCTAGAATTCGACGCCCACATCCAGACCTGGAGGTCTCTGCGGACTCAGACTCACCGTCCTTCATCACCATTTGTCCAGTGTTTGTTCACGTGAATGTCCTCCCATCACTCTCACGTTAAAACTGCTTAGCACCAAGCAAATCACGTTTCCTTCCTCACCTTTTTACTACAGGCTTCCCCATTTTCATTAGACTCAGAAAGTTCCTGAACAGTTTTCTGCTGAACTGAACACAGTGTCATTTAGACCCTGAATGAAGCACATCCCTGTTCTCAAGAAGGAATGAGGAGTCCAGGAGGTGAGGGGGAGGGGAAAAGGCAGTGACAACAAAGATTTCTCGCCTTTATCCGACTGAAGCCATCTCGGGGCTTCCTTGCAGTGACTGCCCAGCATCTCTGAACACCTGCCTACATTTCAGAATTTTTCACACGTGGTGAATTTCACACAGAAGCTGAAGCCAGAAGCTTCAGAGACTACCTTACATCCAGGCACTAAACCAGGGAGAACCAGTATTTTGGCTGGAGTGTTTGGGGAGGCCTTAGGTTCTTCAGTTGGGTAGGCAGATTGCTGGCATGACAGGTGCTGGGGAGCCGTATGGTCAGAGACAAGTCCTGGGTGTGGCTGTGTCACTGTAGAATCCAGTTCTCTTGCACCTTCCCAGAGACCCCAGGTACTAATATCTACTGGTATGCTTTCTTCTGGTTATTAGCCTGTGCATCTTCTGTTATTTGCAGTTAAGAGCCCTGTCCAAGACACACATTCAGGAATTGAAAGTCCACTAGTTCTCAGTAGCACAAATCAAGTTTTAGGGAAAAGTGATCGATTTCTAAAAGCAATTGCATTTATACTTACTCTGACCTACGTGTGCCCACCACACTAGTTTTGCCATGCTGCAGAGGCAGACACAATCAGTACTTCTGTGAAATGGCCATGCCGTAGCTCTGAGCTCATATAAGAAAAACTTTTAACCATGATTTCCTGGAAAAAGAATATTTAGTGTTTCTTCCAAAGATGATTTAGAATAGGCTGACAGCAAGTTTATAAAAATTTGTATTTTCTTTACCCTTGAGTATAAATCAAACCAAGAAGCTTTAAAATGGTAAATTACACATTAGTTTATCTGCAAAAACAAAGATAATTTAGCACCTGCATCAGTAAGTCTGGTAAGTATCTCTTATACAGAAAATACACGCAAAATGCTTAACACACTAACATCTATTAAGTACTCAGCGTTATCCACTATGCTTATTGGCATCATTATTAGCAATTATGCTGGCAATGACACCATCACAACACAAGGATGTCTAGAAATGAGCATGTTTGAGTAAGCACTGCTCTAGAAGTGTATCTGGTAGAACTGTTCAACATCTCAGTTCTTCCAAAGGACTTCTCTTGTTTTTGCAGGGGGTTAATACCTCTGAAGCTCAATTGCCCACACTCCTTGGCTGAGAAGAGTGCACCTGGGGGTAAGTTACTTGACTGAATATCTATGTAACTCTTGATGGGCTGTTTGCTTTGTGCTGGAAAACAGCTTTTCTACATCAGTGCACCTTTGAGGGTCTTTCGGCCTCTGATTAGGAGTACGCTGAGCTACTGCAGTGGTGTTTATAGAGGGCCTCAGTATTTCCAATCACTCACTTCTAGCCAATGTTTCCAGCTGGGGTCCATTTCCAGTGGCCAGAGGGAAACAAATATTTGTCTTGGGATTGTTGGGTTCCGAGCTGTTTGTAAATGATTTCGCCTAATATGTCCCTGGGAAAATGATCATCTCTGGTTAATGTTAACTTAGAAAGTTCATTGTTTGTTCAGTTTGAAAAAGAATGTTGCTGTTAAAACACAATCTTGGAAAGTATTTGCAAACCTGTGTGTTAATTTTGTCACCATTGTAACAAAGCAGTCATCAAGTGTTTGGAATTGATATGTAAAGTTTCTTTAGCATCATCAGCTGAAAGCTCTAGTTGGAGTTGTTATCCCTTTCAGTCAAGCAGCTTAGACCCAGGTGCCCTCTTCTCAGCCAAGGAGTGTGGGCAATTGAGCTTCAGAAATATTAACCCCCTGCAAGAACAAAAGAAGTCCGTTGGAAGAACTGAGATGTTGAATAGTTCTACCAGCTAAACATCTAGAGCGGTGCTTACTCAAACATGCTCATTTCTAGGCACCCTTGCATTGTGATGGTGTCATTGCCAGCAAAATTGTCAATAATGCTGCTAATAAGCATAGTGGATAACGCTGAGTACTTAATAGATGTTAGTGTGTTAAGCATTTTGCGTGTATTTTCTGTATAAGAGATACTTACCAGACTTACTGATGGAGGTGCTAAATTATCTTTGTTTTTGTAGATATACTGATGAGTAGATATGTGATTTACCTGTTCAAGGTGATAAAACTGCTGAATGGTAGACTTGGGATTCAAACGTGGATATTCTGATCCCAGAACTCTTGCTGTTGAGTATTGAATTGTATTTAGAATCACAATACACTGAATACTGATGACTTTGGGACATGTATTTTGGAGACTACATTTTAAAGCTTCTTGGTTTAATTTATGCTCAGGGGTAAAGAAAGTACAAATTTTTATAGACTTACTGTCAGCCACTTACCTGTTCTAAATTATCTTCAGAATAAACAGTGAATATATTTTTTTAGGAATTCATGGTGAAAATTTTACTTATATGAGCTCAGAGCTGCAGCATGACCATTTCATGGAAGTCCTGATTTTATCTGCCTCCGTAGCATGGCAAAACTAGTGTGGTGTGCACACGTAGGTCACGGTGAGTATAAAGGCAGTTGTTTTAGAAATCAGCCAATTTTCCCCAGTACTTAATTTGTGCTTCTGAGAATTAGTGGAGTTTCGATACATTAATGTGTTGTCTTGGACAGGGTTGTTTTTTTTTAAGCTGCAAATAATAGAATATGCATGGGCTAGTTTAACCAGAAGAAAGATTATCAACAAATATTAGCACCTGGGGTCTCTGGGAAGGTGCAAGAGAGCCGGATTCTCTGGTGACACGAAACAGCCAGGGCTTGTCTCTGACGATATGGCTCCCCAGCACCTGTCATGCCAGCTATCTCTCTCTCTAGTGAAGAACCAAATGCCTCCTCAGATGCTCCAGCCAATATATTCATTTTCCGTGGTTTGGTGTGTGGATGTAAGGTAGCATCTAAGGTTCTGTCTTCAGCTTCTGTGTGAAATTCACCATGGGCGAAAAATTCTAACGTGTAGGCAAGTGTTGAGAGATGCTGGGCAGTCACTGCAAGGAAGCCCCGAGATGGCATCAGTCAGATAAAGGCGAGAAATCTTTGTTGTCACTGCCTTTTCCCCTCCCTCTCACCTCCTGGACTCCTCACTCCTTCTTGAGAACAGGGGTGTGGTTCATTCAGGGTCTAAATGACACTGTGTTCAGTTCAGCAGAAAACTGCTCGGGAACTTTCTGAGTCTAATGAAAATGGGGAAGCCTGTAGCAAAAAGGCGAGGGAGGAAACGTGATTTGTTTGGTGCTAAGCGTTTTTAACGTGGGAGTGATGGGAGGACATTCAAGTGAACAAACACTGGACAAATGGTGATGAAGGACTGTGGCTCTTCTGTGAGTCTGCAGAGACCTCCAGGTCTGGATGTGGGCGTCGAATTCTAGGGATTGACAGCTGTCATTTTGGCTGGAAGATGGATGTTTGCTGAGCAAGAGATGTCAACCTATAGGGCGGAAGACTGAACATGGAGCCATGAAGATCCCATGCTGTGTCCGAGTCCAGGTTCAGAAAAGAAAGGCCACCTTGTGACGGAGACCGAGAAGGAACAGACTGCAGGAGACAGCTGCGTTGTTTTAGCGTCGTAGAGATTAAAGGAGGCCTTACAGTTGACCCTTGAACAACATGGGTTTGAACTGTGCGGGTGCACTTATGCAAGGATATTTTCCAGTAGTAAATACTACAATCCTACACAGTCTGTGGTTGGTAGAATCCCTGGATGTGGAAGTACCGTGATATCAGAGCCAGCTGTGAAATATATATGGTCTGACTGCTGCCTTGTTCAAGGGTCAGCTGTATATTGGAATGGATTGCCTCTGTAGACTCTTCATTAACATAGTTTCTTAAATGTAGAACTGGGTTTGAAAGAGATCAATAATATTTGAGATGTGCCTTTTGCATTCCAAATTTGTTTTCATATTCCTGTTTTTTCATTTGATTCATTGATTTTTATAATCTTTATGTTGCAGTGTAGCTGATTAACAATGTTGTGTTTGTTTCAGGTGTCCAGCAAGGTGATTCAGTTATATGTGTATCTATTCGTTTTCAGATTCTGTTCCCCCTTAGGTTATTACAGAATACTGAGCAGAGCTCCCTGAGCTATGGGCTTCCCTGGTGGCTCAGACAGTAAAGAATCCACCTTCATTGCGGGAGACCTTGGTTCAATCCCTGGGTTGGGAAGATCCCCTAGAGGAGGGCATGGCAACCCACTCCAGTATTCTTGCCTGGAGAATTCCATGAACAGGGGAGCCTGGCAGGCTACCGTCCATGGGGTTGCAAAGAGTCGGACCTGACTGAGTGACTAAGCCCTGAGCTATACAGTAAGGTCCTTGTTCATTTGATTTAAATTCATTATAATCATTAAATTGAAAATTACTTTCAATGTGTGGTTAGGACAATTTTGGGTTATTTTTATCATATTTTAATCTAACTTAAAATACAATAAAATCTGGTTTGTGGGTAGCTAATTGCATATTTGAAGAAATGACCTGAAGAATTCTATTTTGGGAAATCATATTGCATAGTGCCCAGCTTCGAGGTTTGGACACCTTTGTGTAGTTCCTTTCTAGGCCACAGAGACCTGGTCAGGCCACCTCACCTCTCACCCACATCATCCTTCAGAACTAGATATGACGCTAGTGTTTCCGATGGGAAGCGTACCACTTGACAGCTTATTACTGTGATGCACATATCTTCAGGTTCCTGTGTTTATGCAGTTGTGAGAAATCAGAGCCTTATTCAGAAAACATTAACCTAAAAGAACCTAGTGTGTGCCACGGTGTATTCATGATGTTTGGGAGTTTAGTACTGAGGTATAAGCAGGGAGATAAAGGGGTATGTCTTGCTCCTTATTTTCTGAAAGGAATCATTTTAGTTTTGCTTAAGAGACATGAAGAATAAAAAGTACCTGCATATGTTTGGGTTAAGCCCTGGCTTGAAGGGAAGTTTGATATTGTGAAGGCTTCAAGTTCAGTAGTAAGGAAAATAAATTATGATGGGAATGTTTTCTCATCACACCGAGAAAGAAGTCCAGTGCATGTTGAAAATGGGTTTGATCACCTTATTGATGTCAAATACATAGGCTAAGCTTAAATTTTCTCTTGAGGTGAGGGTGGACCTTAAAGGTGGATTATCTGTGTCCTAGTGAAGTTCTTATCCCTTTGCTTACAGACATTTTTGGGTTGTATGGAGTTTGCATGTACCACATGTCTGGGGTCAAATTTCTCTTGTCCTTTAACTGCTTACCTAATCCCCAAATCATCTTATTTTATCTAAGACAAGAATGAGTTTGACAAACCTAGAGAAGTCCACAAAGGTTTATCGATCAATATATGATGGGAGAAGCAAAACAGATACATAATAATGCTTATTTAAAAATTCTACTATTGTTAAGATTTGTAACAAATTTATCTTCATAACCACAGGGCTTTCCTGGTGGCTCAGAGGTTAAAGCGTCTGCCTCCAATGCGGGAGACCCGGGTTCTATCCCTGGGTCGGGAAGATCCCCTGGAGAAGGAAATGGTAACCCACTCCAGTATTCTTGCCTGGAGAATCCCATGGATGGAGAAGCCTGGTAGGCTACAGTCCACGGGGTTGCAAAGAGTCGGACACGACTGAGCGACTGAACAGAACAGAACAGAACCACAGAATAGTCAATCTAGACTCAATGCTTGTTTGGCAGATATACTAGTGTTGTTTATGAACTGCTGTCATCAAGGCAGTCATATGTTTTTAATAACATCTTATCTTGATTAAAATATGTGTCTCGTTTTTACAGCAGAGCCGTTGGTTGACTGAATGCTCTCTAGTAATAAAATTAGCAGCAGCAGCAACTACAATACCTAGCATTTATTGAGTCCTAACCATGTGCCAGGCATTCTTTTAATCACTTTACACATGTTTGCTCATGTAATTTCCCCAGTGGATCTGCTATGTAGAAACATATTATCCTTGTACTTTACATATGAAAAAAGTGGAATTTCAAGTTTTTAAGTAATTTAGTCAGTTAGTGATTGTCAGATTTTGAATCCAGATAGAGTATAAAATTGGTACTCCTCTATCCTGCGTTAGTATAGTTACTAAGTCAAATTACTTAGATAGAGTCTGTTTTTCAGATTATGAAAATTGGTAAAAGGAAGAAATGAAGGAAGAAAGGCAGGTTGGTGGTGGAGGGGTCATGGTAGGGAGGATGAGAGGGAGAGAGCAACGGAAATACCATTCTACCATATTTAACATTTTGAGCTACCCACATTGAGACTTTTCTTTGCCTTTTGGCACATGTGCAAAATTTGCGCCATATTCTAATCATCATTTTAATGGTTTTGTTCAGTGTAATATTTGAAAATTTTTCTGTATTATTTTAGTATGATGTTTAATGACTACATTAAGATAGGCATGTTTGGTATTTTTTTATACTCTCTTGTTGAGTATTTCATTTATTTTATACCTCTTGTTTTTAGAAAGCAAGGTTTTCAGTAGAATCCTCACTAATAGGTAACATGTCAAGTGTACAGTTTATTAAAAATGAAAATATAAATGAAAATCAAACTGCAATTGATTGTTTTGGTTTTCCTTTTCAACTTGTTTGTTTTACTTTATCTGTATCTGCTCACATGCTCCTCCCAACTGTAATTTAGATTAGAGAAGGTAACAAAATAGAGAATCTTTCAAGCTGAGGCTGTATTCATTATTTTGAGTCAGATTCAGGGGATGATTCTACTTTGAAAAATGGCTCAGATGGCTCAGTTGATGTCGAAAAGCCTCCTCATTTAATATATATCTAGTCATCTAGGAAGATGCCAGGCACACTATTTTGTGTTGTATTAAGATTTTGAATCTATGGTGTTTTCGCTATGAAATGCTCTTCTTGAGCAGAATCTTCTCCCATATTTTTATTACAGATATGCATATTACAGATATGTTTGTAGAAACATGATCCCACAACCCCTGGTTTATTAGCCCACCAGTCCTACCCCTGTATCCAGTGATCCTGGAGATTTCCAGAATGATGATTTTTGTCCTTGGTGATAAATTACAGTAATATTTTCATGAAAGTCATTAGTGGAAGATTAAATTGTGGGAAATAAAGAGTAGTGGCTCAAGAATATCATTTTGGAGTTGCATGGATCTGAAATACCATCATGGATCTGCTACTCTCTAGCTATGTAATCTCTAGCAAATCATTTAATATTATTTAACCTCAGTTTCTTACCTGTAAAATGGAGTTGTTACAAGGATTGCCTGAAATAAGTTCCATACATGTCTGATTTCTAGTGAACCTTCTGTAAATATTAGTTTGTATTATCATCATTATGTGTATTTCACTCTACTCAAATGGAAAAAAAAAAACACAACTCCTAGTACTCTTAAAAAAAAAAAAAGAATATGTATAGAATTTAAATAACACTTTCAGAATAGTTGCTTACTGACCAAAATACAGGATTCATTGACCAGGGGGTTTATGACACAAAACATACTGTATGCGGAATTAAAGAATGATAAATCATGATTTATAGGTTTAAAAACAATGACAACAAGGTAATGGAATTCCTGTAAAGTTCTTTTATGTACTATAAATGTTTATTTTACAACTATTTCACTTGCTTGGAATTTATAAAGAAGACTTCACATTGTTTATGTGTGATTAATGCATGTAGAACCTACCACCAACAGTTATCTGACCTTATTTTGACAACGGACTGTGAAGAAAGCTGATCGCCGAAGAACTGATGCTTTTGAACTGTGGTGTTGGAGAAGTATAAGCTCAAAGTGCTTCAAAACCATGTTTCTATGGATTTTTTAAGAGATTCCACTGGGGAAACTGTTTCTCCAATGCCAGCATCATGATCTAACTCCAGGAATATTCAACAGTGATCTGAGATGAGAATTTTGCTTCTCTGGTTTGATACAGCAACAAAAATATCGATCCTCTTCCCTGACTTGACCCCAGTATCCCTAAACTGATTTTTTTCTGTGGTACCATTTCCATGGGCTAATTCCTAGGAGAACATTTTCAGTGATCCATTGGCGAAAACAAAACTGTCAGCATCCTACTAGGATGACATAGAGCCATCACACATTCTTCTTTCCATGCATTTTGGTTAGATACTAGGCTCCAAGTTATTGGGGAAGCATGAATAGAGTTGTGGATATCTTTGGCAGTGGACAAGAGAAGAAACGATGTATAATCTGTCTGAAACCATTGCTTGTTTTTTTTTTTTTTTTTTAGTACTACAAAGTCCCTCAGGACTTTGACGTACTCCTTTTTCTATTTGGAACCAGTCTGTTGTTCCATGTCCAGTTCTAACTGTTGCTTCCTGACCTGCATACAGGTTTCTCAAGAGGCAGGTCAGGTGGTCTGGTATTCCCATCTCTTTCAGAATTTTCCACAGTTTATTGTGAGCCACACAGTCAAAGGCTTTGGCATAGTCAATGAAGCAGAAATAGATGTTTTTCTGAAACTCTCTTGCTTTCTCCATGATCCAGTGGATGTTGGCAATTTGATCTCTGGTTCCTCTGCCTTTTCTAAAACCTGCTTGAACATCTGGGAGTTCACGGTTCACATATTGCTGAAGCCTGGCTTGGAGAATTTTGAGCATGACTTTACTAGCATGTGAGATGACAGCCATGAAATTAAAAGATGCTTGCTCCTTGGAAGAAAGCTTTGACCAACCTAGATAGTATATTAAAAAGCAGAGACATTACTTTGCCAACAGAGGTCTGTCTAGTCAAGGCTATGGTTTTTCCAGTGGTCATGTATGGATGTGACAGTTGAACTGTGAAGAAAGCTGATTGCCGAAGAATTGATGCTTTTGAACTGTGGTGCTGGAGAAGACTCTTGAGAGTCCCTTGGACTGCATGGAGATCAAACCAGTCCATCCTAAAGGAAATCAGTCCTGAATGTTCATTGGAAAGACTGATGCTGAGGCTGAAACTCCAATATTTTGGCCACCTCATGTGACGAGTTGACTCACTGGAAAAGACTCTGATGCTGGGAAGGATTGGGGGCGGGAGGAGAAGGGGACAACAGAGAATGAGATGGCTGGATGACATCACCGACTCGATGGACGTGAGTTTGGGTGAACTCCGGGAGTTGGTGATGGACAGGGAGGCCTGGTGTGCTGTGATTCATGGGGTCGCAAAGAGTCGGACACGACTGAGTGGCTGAACTGAACTGAACCCTCAGGACAGAGTGCAGTTAAACAATATTTTTGAAAAAATCGTGAAAGAAAAAAAATATTTAGAAAACTATTCAATTTTTAACAAAAATGAGAGAAAACTTTGACAGACATGAGGAATTCATGTAGATTAGGTACACGCAGAGGTAGAGGGATGTGGTCCAAACCTGAGTCTTGCGCACTCTGCGTGTTGTATAGTGTACAGTTGGATCACATGGACCTGGGAAGAACACTGAGCCAGACACCTCATGATGTGCATTCAATTCTGCCCATCTCAGCTTCTATTTTTGCTTTTCTAATTTTAGCAAACAAAACCACGGCTCCATTTTCTCATTTCTAAAATGAAAGGTTTGTAATGAGTGATCTTAAAGGCTCCTTTTAGCTCCATAATGTTGCAAACTGTAAATGAAAGTACTTTTGCAGACGTGATGGATGCATTGCTCTGTTAACAAATCCAACGTGGGTCTATTTCCTGCACAACAGGCCAATAATCGGGAGATCAGGTGGTGAGGCAAGGAATAGCGCCTTTATTGGGAAAGCCGCGAATCTGAGAAGAAGGCAGGCTAGCACCTTAGAGTACTATCTTATCAGGATCTGGTGCCACTTTATAGGTCAGAGATGGGGAGAAGGTGCGGAAGTCAAGTTAAAAAGCCTTTAGTCTTGGCAGTGCAGACATAAAGACTTGTGGACACATTGGGGGGAGGAGAGGGTGGGACCAATGGAGACAGTAGCATGGAAACATATACATTACCATACGTAAAATAGATAGCCAGTGGGAATTTGCTGTATAATGCAGGGAGCTTAAACCTGGTGCTCTGACAACCTAGAGGTCTGGGATGGGGTAGGAGATAGGAGGGAAGTTCAACAGGAAGGGGACATATGTATACCCATGGCTGGTTCCTGTTGATATATGGCAGAAACCAATATAATGTTGTAAAGCAATTATCCTCCAATTAAAACTAAATTAAACAAAAAGTCATTAGTCTTGCAAAATACGTCTTGACTTGGCCAGCATTGGGGAGTGGATGTGTTAAGTTCTTTTCTGCAGCCATTCACAGGTGGGCAGGGTCACACTGTCCCGCTGTGATCTAACCAAAGTCATTTAAGTGTAACATTCAGGCACAGGGGTAGGTTCCTTAAAGCAGACATTACATGTGCTTATAACTATAGGCAGTATTCTTTTAGTGATTATAACAAAAGCAACAAGAAGCGAAGGTTAAAAGAAACAGATCCAGTGTGAAGTCAAGTCTCGCTCTTCCCTGTCATACTTCTGTCATGGATGACATGTGGGGGACAGCAGGCTACATTTGAACTGGGAAATGCTCTCTGTGGTTGTGGGATTTTAAGACAAATTTGAAAAATAGTCTGATCCTATGTTGAATAATATTGTTTGCGGCTGATACTTTTTTTTTTCATAATGAATGCACATGTGCGTCAGTTTAGAATGCTGTGTTGAGATTAATGTTCTCAGAAATTATTTCTCCGTTACCCTCAGGAAGTGGTACATTTGAAACCTCTCCTGTGCCATCTTGAGTTTAAAAAAAGGGAATATTCTTTTATTTCCATTACTTTTGTTTTTTAAAAACAAGTTTAAATAAACCTAATATCTTCTCAAATCCCCAGGCACAGTTCCATGCAGTGTGGTTTCAAGAGTCCTGGAAGCAAAGAACAGTGTGTCCTTCAGGACCATTGTAGGAAATGTCCTCAAGATCTCTGGCACATCTTAGGATGTCATCCCAAGGACCCATTTTGGTATTAGGCCACCCTGAAGAGATACTTTAATTTGTAAGATTTGTTGTAAACATCAGACAACACATCATTTGAATCCATTAGGGAATGTGTGAAGGCAGAGTGTGAGTAACGCTACATTAGTTAATGTCTGTAACTTTCAAAAATAATTTGGAAGCATTTGTAATGCCATCTTTCAGACAACGAAAAGAAGGACAATGAACTTAACTTGGCCCACAATAGGTGAAGGAAACATGATTTCAGCTCTGGAACAAATCATTTGTCTCATTGCTATCCTACCTCATTATAACAATCAGAATATGGAGACTTCTAAAATACACAGCATGAATATTAAGAAAGCAGTGTATCTTATGTTGTCTTATAGAAACACCCACTGAAACCCACTGAAATGAGAAATTGTTAATTCTCTCTTACTTCATATATTCCCCTTGAAAACACACTGGTTTGGAATCAAGAATATGTGGTTGTAGTTCTAACGTTTCCATTCTCTAGCTCTTATTCTTTTTAGAAATGAAATACAATTGCTTTACATTGTTGTGTTAGTTTCTTTTGTACGGGATGATGTATATGTATTGATATATACAGTGGAATATTACTCAGTCATGAAAACAGGAACAAAATTGGGTCATTTATAGTGATGTGGATGAATCTAGCGTCTGTCATACAGAGTGAAGTAAGCCAGAACGAGGAAAAACAAATATCGTATATTAGTGTGAACTGTGAACTTTCAGATGTTCAAGCTGGTTTTGGAAAAGGCAGAGGAACCAGAGATCAAATTGCCAACATCTGCTGGATCATGGAAAAAGCAAGAGAATTCCAGAAAAACATCTACTTCTGCTTCATTGACTATGCCAAAGCCTTTGACTGTGTGGCTCACAATAAACTGTGGAAAATTCTGAAAGAGATGGGAATACCAGACCACCTGACCTGCCTCTTGAGAAACCTATTTGCAGGTCAGGAAGCAACAGTTAGAACTGGACATGGAACAACAGACTGGTTCCAAATAGGAAAAGGCGTACGTCAAGGCTGTATAGTGTCACCCTGCTTATTTAACTTATATGCAGAGTACATCATGAGGAACGCTCTGGAAGAAGCACAAGCTGGAATCAAGATTGCTGGGAGAAATATCAATAACCTCAGATATGCAGATGACACCACCCTTATGGCAGAAAGTGAAGAGGAACTCAAAATCCTCTTGATGAAATTGAAAGAGGAGAGTGAAAAAGTTGGCTTAAAGCTCAACATTCAGAAAACTAAGATCATGGCATCTGGTCCCATCACTTCATGGGAAATAGATGGAAAAACAGTGGAAACAGTGTCAGACTTTATTTTTTTGGGCTCCAAAATCACTGCGGATGCTGATTGCAGCCATGAAATTAAGACGCTTACTCCTTGGAAGGAAAGTTTTGACCAACCTAGATAGCATGTTAAAAAGCAGAGACATTACTTTGCCAACAAGGTCCACCTAGTCAAGGCTATGGTTTTTCCCGTGGTCATGTATGGATGTGAGAGTTGGACTGTGAAGAAAGCTGATCGCTGAAGAATTGATGCTTTTGAACTGTGGTGTTGGAGAAGACTCATGAGAGTCGCTTGGACTGCAAGGAGATCCAACCAGTCCATTCTAAAGATCAGTCCTGGGTGTTCATTGGAAGGACTGATGCTAAAGCTGAAACTGCAATACTTTGGCCACCTCATGGAAAGAGTTGACTCGCTGGAAAAGACTCTGATGCTGGGAGGGATTTGGGGCAGGAGGAGACGGGGACGACAGAGAATGAGATGGCTGGATGGCATCACCAACTTGATGGACATGAGTTTGAGTGAACTCCGGGAGTTGGTGATGGACAGGGAGGCCTGGCGTGCTGTGATTCATGGGGTCGCGGAGAGTCGGACATGACTGAGCGACTGAACTGAACTGATGGGTCTTCAGTTTTTAATATTAAAAAATCTCTCAAGTCTCATCTTAGTTCAGCAATACACGCCTGTGTAATTGGGGCTTTTTGGATGCTTCATGAAATGTTCCAGAGTCGGCTGGCCTGACACTTTACAGTGGAGGAAGTAGTAGCCATTGACCTCTTAAATTTGTCGAGTGAAGTAAAGACTGGAGACCAGAAGTTTTGTTGTCTTAGGTTTTGTGGGAGCAGGCTGCTGTGACTCCTGCCCTAGGATGCAGGGTAGGAGGCTGTGCCCTGTTCGCTGGCAGTGGGTGATCCTGGCTAACCATGGTGCCAGTGGCTGCTATATGTTGTCCCGTGAAATATTATGTCACTACCCAGAAGAGGCATGGGGAGGGGACATCAGGGAATGCCCATGGTAGTCATAAAATGATAAATATAAATATGATTGAGCTCCTTACTTTATAGTTGGGGCTTAAGGAAGAGGAGCGTGCAAGTTTGTACTGTAGTGTGAAAGTTGAGGGTGAAATGTGGATCTCCTACCTGCTTATCTAACTCACCGCTTAAACTTATCTCAGTGAATTTATTTATGTTCATTGTACTTCATGCCTGAAATTACTCTGTATTATTAGCAAACCCACATAAAGCACTTGAAAATTGGATTCAAGTTTAGACAACACAGTGACATATTAAGATCATTTTATTGCATACCACGGTGATTTTTTTTGGTAGTTAAAGAATTTATACTCAAAGAAGCATATATAGCAGGTATATGCAGGTAAAACATAGTAGATAGAAAGATAGCAGTAAGTGGCTGCCCTTTGGGTTCCACAGGGTTTGTGTTAGGTAAGGGCTTACTTAGTATAGTTGTTAAGTGGTTAAGGAACTACATTTATTCCCCACCAGTAAAAATTTCAGATTCTAATTCAGGAAACTTTCAGATCGCTGGTATGAATGTACTCAGTGATTAAGGAAACAAAAAGAATCCTAAGGATTTGAAAGAATGTAGAGGAGCCTGGTAGGCTGCAGTCCGTGGGGTCGCTAAGAGTCGGACACGACTGAGCGACTTCACTTTCACTTTTCACTTTCACGCATTGGAGAAGGAAATGGCAACCCACTCCAGTGTTCTTGCCTGGAGAATCCCAGGGACGGGGGAGCCTGGTGGGCTGCCGTCTGGGGTCGCACGGAGTTGGACATGACTGACGCGACTTAGCACAGCAGCAGCAGGCACCTTTAATGTATTCAAGTATAAGGAAATTAACACAAACAAGAGACCATGAACAGGGAGCTCACCTTGGTGCTGTCTGATGACCTGGAGAGGGGGGATGGTGGGGTGGGAAGGAGGCTCAAGAGGCAGGGGATGCATGTATTCTTATAGCTAATTTGTGTTGTTGCATAGCGGATACTAACACAACATTTTAAAACAATTATATTCCAGTTAAAAAAAAAATAGACCATAAAGACTAGTAGTGATGGAAGAAAGATTCTGACTTATAAGTAGATTTGGGTTTGCAGTTTGGAAATGACTCTGTAAACTCCACAAAAACTAATTGTGCTAATGCCTTGGTGTTGATAATCATAAGCTAAGTATGCAGATTTACTGACATGATGTTATGCAAATCGATTAACCTCTCTGAACATGTAATATATTTCTTGGCTTAGATAACCACTGTTGGACAAAGAACCTTATAATTAGTATCTGCAGCTCTTTAGGAAGAAAAAAAAATAGCGATGAAAATTTATAACTTCAATGAGTAACTATTTCTTTGAGTTATGGGATAGTTAAGCTTTTACAATCATTCAAAGATACTCCCCATGCCTTCACAGTAAAAATGTGAAAGCGTGAGTCGCTTAGTTGTGTCTGACTCTTTGCAATCCTGTGGACTGTATGTAGCCTGCTAGGCTCCTCTGTCCATGGGATTCTCCAGGCAAGAATACTGGAGTGGGTAGCCATTCCCTTCTCCAGGGGCTCTTCCTTGATCCAGGGATGGAACCTGGGTCTCCTGAGTTGCAGGCAGATTCTTTAGCATCTGAGTCGTATGTCAATCCCAAGGGTGTACGTGTCTACAGTTTAAACACACAAAGGAAACAGACAGTCCAAGTTTTAAGGGTGGAGAGGCCTTGAGTTACAAAAGTGACTTCTCCTAAGTGGTTAATGTAAAGCCCAAAGGACTAGCAAGTCTCCGTAGTTCTCAGCAAAGAGAGCTCTTTTCTCCTATGGGAAAAATGTTAAATAGATTGTCTTTCTTATGCAAATTATGGTTGATTAGTAGGACATGGCTGTTGAGAAAGACTGTGGAACTGAGAGCCAGGTGCTGGCCAAAAAGTTCGTTTGCGTTTTCCATAGGGTGTAATGGGAGAACCTGAATGAACTTTCTGGCCACCTCAATGCTATAGAGAAGACTGCTATCATGGATTAGTGCTGTTTGCCATGTAAATAGCATAGGGGAGTACCATCTATGTTTGCACCTCTTCTCAAAGCTATGCTTTTATACATAATCTGTAAGACTGAACTTTCAGTGTTTCTTCTGCCTTATTTTTTTAACTGCTGTCACTCATAATATTAATGTTGTCTAAGGTATTTTTGTCTAAGTGAAGAAACAAGTCTCAGTGGAGCAAACTTGGTTTTTATCATTAGGAAATGCGTCATTCTCAATGCTTGGATCCTCATTGGGTTTTAATGAGCTGTCATTTTTTACACTGCTAAGTGTTTTAGACTTCTGCGTTAGCATCAGGTAGCCTGTCTGACTAGGATTTCAAGCTGCCCGGGCAGGATCACAGCTCTGAGTACAGACAGACTGGCTCTAGTTGTGTCCCTCATTATTAAATCACGGTGTCCCTGGTGGCTCAGATGGTAAAGAATCTGCCTGCAATGAGGGAGACCCAGGTTCAATCACTGGCTCAGGAAGATCCCCTGGAGAAGGGAGTGGCTACCCACTCCAGTGTTCTTGCCTGGAGAATTCCATGGACAGAGGAGCCTGGTGAGCTACAGTCCATGGGGTCACATAGAGTCAGACATGACTGAGCAACTGACAGTTTCATAAGATCATGGTATATAGTAGTAGAGGAAAGACAAATACCTTGTCCTTTGTGCTTTTGAAAGCATAAGTCCAGTTCTTGACAGCTCAGTTGTATACTTTGATATGGGCCTTTTCATGTGCGATGTTGAAGGAAGCGTTCTCTTGCTGCTGCCATGTTCTGGCTCCTTGTTTTACTCACAGGAGTTGTGAAGGAGGCATACCTCAGACAAGCAGCAGCTATGTTGGCCCTTACCCTCTGCTTACTAAAACTTTGCAGGATTTTGGAAGAAAATGAGTTTATTATACTCTGGAACAAGAGACACGCACACATTCACTTATTGAGGTCTTTGTACTCATCCTCATCTTCTGAAATTGTTTTAAGAGAAAAAATGTAGATTCCTCTTAATAAGGAACTAGAGTTCAACTTCTGAAACTTACAATACGTTTATAAAAGATAGAAAATATTCTGTCTTTTTAGAACTGTTCAGGTATAAGTCAGATGACATGAAATCGCCTATTTATTTCTGGAAGCAAGTTTGGTTATTTTCTGGTCCAAATTCTTTTTTCTTTTCTTCAGATGAAAAGATTGAAATTCAGGGTCTTGGAGGGATAAGTGATAAGCTTGATGGTACTTGTCAGAAGAAACAGAACAGGAAAAGGAATCCAAAACTTGATAAGTTTTGGTCTCACGCATGTTATCTGATACTGCTCTACCACCTCTGGTTTTAGAACAGTTTGGTTCACTTGTTGACTGAAAAGTTAGGTTTTTGTTAAGGTTTGAGTCACAGTTGAGTAAAAATTTAGTACCATTGTTCATTCTGGGTTTTAGCGCGTCAGTACTATCTCACTTCATTAGTTCAGTTACTCAATTGTGTCCACTGTGTCTTCACGATCCCATGGACTGCAGCGTGCCAGGCTTCCCTGTCTATTCTAGATTTTTATTTTTGTTTTCTTTTTCTTTTTTTTTTAGAGAATAAACAAACTTTATTTTATAACAGTATTACAGAAAGCAAAATATCATTTAATACAACTTGAAGCTGCTGGAAATCTAATCTGGCATCATAACTATACATGGGGGCAAAGCAAAGGAAAGAATGTTCAATACAGTTAATACGTCCCTATCAGGTCTCTGGCATCAGCTTTACTGGTGTAACTTTCTTACAACTGTCAAAAAAAAACCCACCATGGCCCTACTCCTCCATCCCAGGATCCTCACACCTGTGAATCATCACGCTATCTGAAAGAGATATGCCTGCTTGATAAACAAAATGTCAGTTTTTACATGGAGACAAGGGGGTTTAATACAAAGCCAAGTGTTCTACACAAGTGTTCAAATAATGGAAAGTACGAAAATATGGACATGTTAAGGAAGAAAGCACTAAAGTTTTTAGGCTGCCTGAATATTTTAGTAGGAAGGAAGAAATCGCTGTCTCTCCCCTCCTGTTTCTGGAATGCTGCCGAAGAGCCCATGTCTGAGAAGGATCGGCACTGTGGTGCGACAGGGTCTCTGAACACAGTGCGTGGTTTTTTTGTTTTCTTTAAGCCTCTAATGGGCATTGAAGTCTCCCTATGGTCTCTGGACTTCTGTCTTGAGTTGAGGATTCTACTATTCCCAGCTCTGTTTCAGCTTTCAAATTACTTTCGGCGACAGGGGAGTTTAGAATATGCCAAACCTTCCTGGTGAGGTTCTTACAACTCCCACCCCAGCCTAAAACCTAAGACTCAGGAGACCACCTCACACAGACCTCTGGTTCTACAGAGAGCAGGTGTTGCAAGTCAAGAAGGAAGCATAATGAACAGCCTCCAGAGTTTAGACAGCCCTGCTCAGATTTCAGATTCTCACAATCCCTCTAATTTACAGGCTGCTGTTCACAGGTAGTTTGAAAACCTATCTATACTAAATTGAAATATTCAGTGACTTGCCTATAACTAATCATATTGGAAATTTAAAAAGTATGTGTGAGCAAGTAATAGCACTAACTAGTACTCACAGGGGAATATTCTAGCTGCATTACAATGAGACTTCTGGCAATAAAAGCACTCAAGTTCTATTTCTTAAAATGTAAGGATTAGGTGTTCTTGAGCTAGAGAAGAAAAACAAAATTATTCTTTGCAGATGGAGGGGACAATGAAATGAATTCACTAGCAGAATCACTTTTAGGGAATTTTGGATCTGTAATACGTAATTTTAGCTTTTAAACAAGATCAAAGGCCTTGTAGAATGATTTTTTTTAAATGCTGAATTAGAAACACCAGACAGAATGGATTCCCAGTAAAATAGAAAATATCCTGAATTCAAAAGGGACTTTATTTGGTAACACTTATTTTTTTAGCATGAGCGCTGCAAACTCTTAATAGCTATTTTAAAACACTGGATAGTTTCATGGAAGATAAATTCTATGTAAAAGTTGATAGGTTCAGTCTCACCAAATTCAAGTGGGCTATCATGCGGATTTGTCGTGGAAAACTTGAATGATTTTTGAGATTGTTAGAAGTTGAGAATCTTTTGCAAGCGAACTAAGTGAACTCTCTCGAAGTGTTTTCTGGATGTCTTTACCCAAGACCCATACCCACCATTCCTCTAGGCTGGGTAATAGAATCCATGGGCCGACAAGAATAAGCTTACTTTCTACTTGTCCAAGTTTTGAATGATGCTGCTTTTTCTAAACTTCTCACCATCTGTCAAGATAGAACTTTCATTACTCTCCAGTACCACATTTAACAGCATCTTCTTTTTCTTCTTTTCTTCTTTCCCTCCCTGCACTCCCCATTCCCCCTTGACTTTCTTCCTTGCCTCCTTTTTTTTTTCTTTAAAAGGAATCTCTCCTTTTGACCTGTGTTTGCCTCCAGAGGTCAATTGTTTTTCTTATTTCTCTTTCTCATAATAAATACTTTGGGAGTTTAAAAGTACAACATACATCAAATCTTCTGTGATTTCTCAGCGGAGAAGAAGGTATGGTTTATATTACTTTCTCTCATAGGATACTTATAGGGTAAATATTTCCAGATGCCCTAAATCTGTTATGTTTACTGTCAGAAACAACAGCTCTTCCTTTTTCTCTGCAGTGACACGATCGTGTACTGGGAGAGCTCCCACTCCTATCACTATGGAAACAGAAGTTTCATAAACCAGAGATGAGTTACTTCAACTCAGTTTAATCCAGTAATCAGTTACTGAACATTTACTGTGTCCAGGATAACCTTTATGAATGATACATGATCCCTTCTATCAAGAAGTTTGTAATCTCATACGGGAGAAACTGCAAATAAATACCCAACCCTAAGATGACTGAAAGTGAAAAGTGAAAGTGAAGTTGCTCAGTCGTGCCTGACTCTTTGTGACCCCATGGACTGCAGCCTACCAGGCTCCCCCGTGCATGGGATTCTCCAGGCAAGAATACTGGAGTGGTTTACCATTTCATTCTCCAGGGAATCTTCCCAACCCAGGGATAGAACCCGGGTCTCCCGCATTGGAGGCAGACACTTTAACCTCTGAGCCACCAGGGAAACCCAAGATGACTGCTATAGTGTAGAAACAAGCAAAGATATATGTAGGTAAGCAAAATAAGTAGAACAGCAAAGATGAGGATCTTTTATTTGTGTTTTACTTTAGTTCTGTATAGTTTTGAGAGATTTGAAACTGTCATTTTACTTTACAGTTCTTATTATTACTTTATAGTCATCATCATTACTTTGTAGTCAAAGCTCCTGGGTATGTTGGATCACTTATGCAAATGTTATGGAGAGGTAGCATGCTACCAGTAGAGTTGTCTTCAGAAAGATATTTATTGATTTGAGTTTACAACACTGAATTACGGTTTGGTAATACATTTTATTTCAACTTTCAGATGGCTACTTTATCAGATCCCTTGCTGTAGATCTGGGGGTAGAGGTGTGGGAAGGGGCGGTGAGCCGCCTCAGGATGAGCTGTCACACAGCAAGAGATAAAATTTCCAGGATCAGTTTTCTAAAGTGACAGGTTTATCCCCTGGTCAGGACAGAAAGGGAACTCTGCTTTTAATGAACAGGCCAGACTTCTTTGTGTGCGTACTTGTTCTATGTGTTTTGGGATGAGGATGGGGTTGAGGAGTCTATTTTGTTTTTACGGGGAGTGAATCTGGCATGAAAGTGACAGAACACTGTGTTCAAGGAAATCCCAGTTGGAAGACACCAGCAACTAAGTCAATTTGGTACTTGAGCAAGTGCGCCGCTGTGAGCTATCCAAGGTGCTGAACCACTGCTGTTCTTGTGTTGCTTTCTAACATGGAGAAACAAACGTTCAGACATTTCAGTTCAGTTCAGTTCAGTCGCTCAAAGTGTCCGACTCTTTGTGACTGCATGAATCACAGCACGCCAGGCCTCCCTGTCCATCACCAACTCCCGGAGTTCACTCAAACTCATGTCCTTCGAGTCGGTGATGCCATCAGACATTTAGAAACCTAGTTTTATTTACATCCCCCCTCCCCCGACTAGAGAAATTCTTTAATCTGTAAATTTTTGACAATTGTTCTTGCAGTAGTCTTAGACAGCTCTAGCAGCTCATTTCTTGTTTTGTACCTTTTGTTCACTCAACAAATATTTACATATAACCTTCTGTCTGATAGGCACTTTTCTTGTGGCTAAAGGACTCAGATTTATTATGATTATTTCTGCTTTATTTGTGAGATTTGGGTTAAAGGAACAAATTTTATAGGATAACTAAAGGATTTCAGATTTTCAAGTGTTGTTTGAAGAACCTGGTTTCTGGCCCAAAGGTTGTGTTTTGTTTACTTTTGTTTAGAGTGCTTAGAATAGCCCCTGGCATATAATAGATAGCACAGAAATTTTATTCTGCTGATGATTAGATTTATTTTATGGAATGTTTTCCTATGCCATTTAAAAAGGAACAGAATTCTTTTCAACCTACACATAAAATTCTTTGAAGAAAAATACTTTCATGCATAAGAAAAAAATTTGCTCTAAGTACTCTAGTTGGAACATGCACGTAGTCTTAAGAAATGTACAGTAAGCATTTCGGGACATTTTCATACACATTAGAACCAAGTTACAGATTGACCAGTAGGAAAGGGAGGAAACTTCTAACTCAGGCTTTTTTACTTATCTGTTTCTCAACCATCTTTTCATTCTGTTTTATTCATATTAGTCTTTTCTGTATTCAGGTAACCAACACCTGTTTACTCCTACCCCTCTTAAAAAAAAAAAAAAGAACTTTTCCTTAGACAGCAATGCATGACCCAGGAAGGTGGAGGGTGTTCTAAACTGTCCGTTTGTAATTCCTAGATCTAAGCATTTGGCAGATAAATGGGTCTTGACTTCTCTGGAAACGTTGGTTTCTTTTAGTGGGGTACAGAATCAATAGTGTTCCTGGTCTTCTCAAGACTAGTCATTGTATGTGTCAGTAGGGTAAACCCTTCATCCTCAAGTTGGTGTTAATTGAATGTTGCTCTCAGTAAATATCTGATATGGATTGAATTTGAGCAGAATGTGAAATGTCTGGCTGAAATTCAACCAGGCTCAGTGTTCTAACATAGTGATTTGCCACTACACACATCTATTTCTGTGATATGCTCTTTTTTCTTTATCAAAATATAGATTTAGAAACTTGATAAGCTCCAAATTCTATCATGATTGACTTGAAAATGTTATTGTTTCTTTGCCAAACTCAACCATTTCTCTTGGTATCTCAGTGAGAAATCAAAATTTGAGGTTGGACAGCTTTGACCAAAATAGGCTTCTTTCTGAGAGGTAGTTTCTCTACCCATGGCTTTTATTTCCCTTTCCTTAGGGCAGTGATAGGCGCTTCTTTAGTCACCATTTGTTGGGAGAATTTGTGGCTTTTGGCAAAGACTCAAGAGACCTATGCAACTGTATTGTTTTCCTACTTACTACCCAGCCCCAAAATTTGTTTTAAAATCTATTGGTTGATTTCAGCTGAGTTGCATGCCTTGGTTGTAGTGTAATCTCTTGCTTTCTTACATGATCTCCAGACAGGACTTCATGATTAATTTCTTTTTTGCCTTTAACTTATTCAGATAGAAATAGGCTAAACAAGCAGAAAAACTTGACTGTTACTAAGAAACTGAAAGATTCCTTCATTACTGTCTCCATTTCCTTGGGATTCAGTAGCACTGGCTGTTTCCTTTTAGTTAGCATAGCTTTGCTTGCTTAATATAATTAATGTAGTATTTAAGAGTGATATATACATGATCTGGCTTAACCTTCCAATTCTGTGGTGCAATGTCATTACTGCTATTTCCTGTGTGAGAAAGGTTATGTTCAGGGGAGTTAAGTAATTTCTAATGGCCATAGAATTAGGAGTCAGGACTGCTTTAGTATTTCTTTACTGCCCACAAAAAGTGCCATGTCAGAATATAGAAATGGTTATTAACTGAGGAAATAGGAAAATTTTGAGGTCTTTAGGGAAATTTAAAACATTTTAGAATAAAAGTTGGACATGATTTTATTTGGCAGTTTTATCATGATGGCTTAAAATAAATGAAGTTGTTTCTGAAGGTACCTAATTTATTGTCTTGAAATATATTTGGTTTGCCACATGCTGTATTTTGTAGCAGTTGGCCTGGTAGGGCTTATTTGTGTGTGTAGTTTAATACAAAGATCTCAGTGATTTTAACAAATACTGGAAATATTCAGAGAAAAAGCCAAAACAGATATGTTTTTACTCAGTTGTTTCTATGTCTGAACATTTGATAGGAATTTGTTCCCAAAGTGTGGTTACTGGAGAAGATGGACACAAAATTAGGTGACCTCTCTATTGATGATTAGTTTTAGGCAATACTTGCCAAATGCCTTGACAAAATATTTTTTCAACTTGTTTCAGAATTAGAATAGACTATGCTGACATTTTACACAAGCATATATCTTATTCCTTTTTAGAAATTCAAAGTAAATTCTTATAAAAATAACATATGACCATTATAGATTCTATGAAGAAATTTTCAAATAAAATAACCATGCATCTGTAAACATCCATAACCTCAGCCAGTTAATATGTTGCTATGTTTCATTCAGTTTTTGACACACACACACACGAGACTTAACATATACTTTTATATATAACTTTGTGTTCCAATTTTCTACTTAATATAATACCATTGTCTTATTTTGCATTTCTGTGACTTCCAAGGAGATATAATATACCTTATTGGCCAGTTCTAACTATTTTGGGTTTCTCTACTCGTGTGTATGATGTCTGTATAATTTATGTGTTTTGTGTGTGTATATACACATACATAAGTTTTTTTGTTGTTGTTGTTTTCGAAAAAGATCCATTATATTTCTTTAAATGTCATTACAATTTACCCATTTTGTTGAGGAGACTATGCACATATTAAAACCTGATATGTTAGGACTAATCAAGGGATCAGTTTAAGATATTATTAATATTTTTGAAATAGTTTTTTTTTTGTGTGTGTGTGTTGTATATAGCAACTGAAACTGCTTTTCCAACAGAAATTTGAAGTAATGCTGAACCTGTGCTAATGAATAGATACAGTTAACTGGGAAACATCATTTGTTTGCTAGGAGTGTCTTAAAAACTTTAAAATAATCCCTCAGTAATTTCATCAGGCTTCCCTGGTGGCTCAGATGGTAAAGAATTTCCCTATAGTGCAGGAGACCTGGGTCCGATTCCTGGGTCATGAAGATCCCTTGGAGAAGGGAATAGCTACCCACTTCATAATTCTTGCTTGGAAAATTCCATGGACAGAGAAGCCTGGAGGGCTGCAGTCCACAGGGTCTCAGAGAGTCTGACACAACTGAGCAACTAATAAATTCATTCATTCTTTCAGTAATTTCATCATGTCTCCTAGTTTTCTCCTTTAGTTTACCTAGCAATATTTTTTCTTTATTTTAATATCACCTTCAGCCTAATCTAGATAGCCTTATAAATTATCATATCAAAAACTGAGAATTCTCTATACCTTTTATTTTCATAGGAAAATATTTTGAGATCTACTAGTGTGATTTAAACAGTAGAGCAGGTGGAACTGGGGCATGGATGGGAGATGACATCTGACGTAAGAGCTAAGGAGGAGACAATTATTAGTTTTACTCTGGCCAGGTGATAGCAGGTTGGCATTACATTTCTAAATTCCTCATATCTTTGGAATCATATTCAGTAACAGTTTTAGGTTGTAAATGCTTTCATGGTTTTTATTTTGTTTTATAAATTGTTATTGGAGTGTAGTTGCTTTACAATGTTGTGTTAGTTTCTGCTATTCAGCAAAGTGAATCAACTATGAAAAAAAGTGAAAGTGAAGTCACTCAGTCGTGTCCGACTCTTTGTGACCCTGTGGACTGCAGCCTACCAGGCTCCTCTGTCCATGAGATTCTCCAGGCAAGAATACTGGAGTGGGTTGCCGTTTCCTTCTCCATCAACTATACATTGACACATTTCCCTTCTTTTTTAGATTTTTTTTTTCACATTTAGGTCACCACAGAGCATTGAGGAGAGTCCCCTGAGCTATACAGTAGGTTCTCATTAAGTATCCATTTTATGCATAATAGAGTATAAATGTCAGTCTCAATTTCTCAGTTTATCCCGCCCTCCCTGTGCACCCTTGGTATCCATGCATTTGTTCTCTACATCCGAGTCTCTAGTTCTGCTTTACAAATAAGTTCATTTTTCTAGATTCCACATATAAGTATAAGTGCTTTAAGTTTTTTTGGTTTGTTTGGTTTAATGTTTTTAAGACAGGTGTTTCAGTGACAAAGTGACAAAACTTTTCTATTGTATTTGTCTCAGTAAGATTGAGGGATCTCTATTAGATGGCCTTCTCCAAATGAGATAAATATTCTAATGGTAGTTGCGCTCCTGGAATGCACATCTCTTGTAATTAAAGTTTTCTAAGAGTATTGATAAATTTAAATGACTCACAATAGCACAGTAGGATATTTAGTTTTAACTTGATTTTTTAACAATTTTTTTAAACTGTACAACTTCTTTTTAAAAAATGTATTTAATTGGAGGATAATTGCTTTATAATATTGTGATGGTTTTTACCATCACAATGTTGTTATTATCCTCCAGTTAAAGCCTTCTTATTCCAAGAAGTTTGGAAAAACGAGAAAAATTACAAAGAAAAAAAATTTAATGAACTGCAACTACTTAGATAAATCAGTGTCAACATTTTGATTGGAGCTACTTTGGTTTCTTTTCTATCTAAATTTTTGTTCAGTTATTAATAAAATTGGAATCAAACCACACATATTGTTTTACAGCTTGCTATTTTGGTTAGCACTTGGCAAAATTATTTTAGGAAACATCAGCCAGTTTTGTAGATAAAACACATCTTGTTTCAATTTGCTTGAATTTTTAGTAGCTGGTTACTAGTGAGGCTGACATTTTCCTTGTTTATTGGCTATTTGCCCTCTATTCAATTGTGAATTGATTATATCTTTTAGTACCTGATAAAAATTATTCAGTCATTTCTGTCTTTTCTTTACACTCTCAGGTGTTTTTCTCATTTATTATTGTAACATGTAATTCTCAACTTTAAAATGCAGAGGTTTGGACTTTTCCCTCCCAAAGTCATCAGAGAATATTACATGTTTTTATGGTTGGAACACGGAAACAGTGGTTGGAATTTCAAAATCATTTGATTATCTCTGGCTTTGAGCTTTCCATTCTCCTTTTTAAAATCTCTAAACCTACACTGTGGCATACATTTATAAATATAGAAGTCATTATGTCAACCTAACATGAAATTATAAGAATTGATGTTCTATTTCCTAAAGCTCTTCGAGCTCAGTGAAAGAAATTTATCAGTTGTTTCAGTGGTTATTTGCATCTTTCATAGCATTTCCATGATTGCACTAAAAAGTTTAACCCCCTCTACACTGAGACTCAACTTCCACCCTGGACTTGATTTACTGGTGGGACATCTGCAGATGCTGTTTTTACTGGAAAGACAGGCTCTGTGGACTCTCCGTAATCCGTGATCCATTCTCTGTAAAACTAACTTCCAGGAAACATCCTGCATCAAAATTGATCACTTGTATTAATCAGTTTTCATTATTTTTACTATCTCGTTGAAAGTTTTAATGCCAACAGGAATTTATTCTCCAAATTCATAGCATATTAAAATCCTTCTTCACTAATATTTTCCAAATGTATATAAGGCTTTTGTTTTTAGTCATGGACTATATCCAGTATGCTTTTAAGAAAAGATTTTCTAAGCTTGACATGTCTTTACAGATAAGAATGTAAGGAAATTATGTCCATTTTCCATTTTTCTTCTGATTTTACTTTATGCTGCATTTCTCTGTATGTAGAAATAAGAACTTATTTCTATTCAAAGCATGGATGCCCTCATAATATGCCATTAAAAAATAGATCATATGGCTTTTTCCGTGGTCATGTATGGATGTGAGAGTTGGAATGTGAAGAAAGCTGATCGCCGAAGAATCGATGCTTTTGAACTGTGGTGTTGGAGAAGACTCTTGAGAGTCCCTTATACCACAAGCAGATCCAACCAGTCCATTCAAAAGGAGATCGATCCTGGATGTTCATTGGAGGGACTGATGCTAAAGCTGAAACTGCAATACTTTGGCCACCTCATGCGATGAGTTGACTCACTGGAAAAGACTCTGATGCTGGGAAAGGTTGGGGGCGGGAGGAGAAGGGGACGACAGAGAATGAGATGGCTGGATGGCATCACCGACTCTGTAGACATGAGTTTGAGTGAACTCCGGGAGTTGGTGATGGACAGGGAGGCCTGGCGTGCTGTGATTCTTGGGGTCGTGGAGAGTCGGACACGACTGAGCAACTGAACTGAAAACTGAATACTTGGTCTTCTAACCCCTCATACACACAGGCACATTCTTGAAGTTACCATTTGTTCATAGAGTTAAGAAATTGAGAGTTGTGGGTTAATTTTTTTTTTTTTTTGTAATGGAGTTCCCCATACCCCTCTAAAAAAGCACAGGAAAAAGTTGGTTTCTACTTGGAGTTACTCATATGCTGGTATTTCTGATGCTTCTTAGTTCTTGCTTCTTAAAATCACTCACTGTCTGTAAATACCATAACTATGAAACCACATTTTACTGGGTAGAATAGTACAATGGTTTACATTTTCAGTGCTTATGTTGCATCCTTTTGGACCATAAGACAAGTCAGCAACCTGTAGTCTCAGGATCAAGAAGAGGATATGGTTCCAGGAAAAAGTAGCATCTGAGTGCTTGAATCCAATAGGCTATTTCTGAGATCACTTTCAAAATGCAGGGCATGATATGGATCTGCGATGCTAGAGTGAATATTGGAGTTCATAGAATATCAAAGATCCTGCTTTTCATATTCAAATTTTTAAATAAAAGGAAATAAACTGTCCATGATTTTTCTGATATTTGAAGTCAATTGTGGGAAGTCACTCATGACTGTTTTTGTTCCTTTTTGTGGCAACCATAGGCAGAAGAACCGCCCTAGCTAAGCATTCTGGCATTGCCCACACATCACCTATATGATAATTGCGAGTGTTCACAAGTGTCACAAGTGATGATTCAGAGTGATAGATGATGCACAGAAAGTTTTCTTTTTATTGAGTTTAGTCTGATCTGCCACTGAGAGAAATATTCTAAAAATAAAGAACCAGAATAAGGAACCTATTTTCCAGATATTGAGATATTAAAAAGGTCTTTGTTCAGTGTCCTTGCAATTACATCTTTGCACAGATTCTTGAGATATCAGGGCTGCACAAAACTATACAATTCATCTTGATCAACTCTTTCATTTTATGGATGAGAAAACTGAAGACCAGAATGTAGAATAATTGCTTTTTGCTCAAAGTCACAAAAAAATGGCAAGCTCTATATAGAACCCCCGCCTTCTACTCAGTTTTAAAGTTTGACCTAATACAGGCAAGTGTAGGCATCGCATCAGATAAGTTTTTGATTTGTCAAATCTGTTAACTGGTCCTGTTGACTTTGCTTCCAATCTGAGTCCTGTTGTGTATTTATGTCTCTCTAGGCACATTGCTCGGAGAAGGCAAGGGCAACCCACTCCAGTACTCTTGCCTGGGAAATCCCATGGACAGAGGAGCCTGGTAGGCTACAGTCCATGGGGTCGCGAAGAGTCGGACACAACTGAGCAACTTCACTTTCACTTTTCACTTTAATGCACTCGAGAATGAAATGGCAACCCACTCCAGTATGCTTGCCTGGAGAATCCCAGGGACGGGTGCCTGGTGGGCTGCCGTCTGTGGGGTCGCACAGAGTTGGACATGACTGACGTGACTTAGCAGCAGCAGCAGCCACATTGCAACCCACCAACATCTTATGCTTTGAACATTGAAATAGTCTCCTCCCTGATGTCTGAGTTTCCATAATTTCCTGCACAATCAATAGAAGAGACAAAATGATCTTTTATTTTTTTGGTTAAGTTTTACAAAACGTTTTTGTTTTGTCTTAGAGTTTAGCCAATTTACAATGTTGTGATAGTTTCAGGTGGACTGCGAAGGGATTCAACCATACATCTACATGTATCAATTCTCCGGCCCCCCACCCAAACTGCCCTCCCATCCAGGCTGCCATATAACACTGAACAGAGTTCCCTGTGCTATACAGTAGGACCTTGTTGGTTACCCATTTTAAATACAGCAGTGTGTACATGTTGTTCTCAGAGTCCCTGAGAAGTATTAGCTGGATCCTGGTTGTATGCCTCTTAAAATACTAAACTGGTTTCCACTGCACTTAGAATTAATCCTCAGTTTCTTTCCACCACCAAAAGGATCTGTGTGCTCTGTCTCCCACCTTCCCCTGAAACTTCATCGCTTACCTCCGTCCTGTCTGCACTATGCTACAGCCACTTGGTCTCCTTTTTGACCCAAACTGAGAGCACATTCCCATCTCAAGGGCATGGTGTTTGCTGTTCTCTCTGCCTGAAGCTCCCAAGTATTTACAACTTTCAGCCTTCATGGCCTTTCTGCAGTTTCCCTAGCCTTTCTTCCTTCCCTCAATACTTTCATTGTGCTATCTTATTTTCTTTGTGGCATGGATATTTTATTATATCTCGATCTATTAATTGTCTTTTCCCAACTAGATATGTCCTCCATGAGGACAGAGAGATCTTGATAGTTCACCGTAGTGTCTCCAGCAATCAGTGAACAATCTATGCATATTTGTTGAATGAATAAAGAAAATGAAAACCTTAAAAGGGTTTTTAGGTAATAAGCTCAGTAAAATTGGACTATTTGTTGGATTTTGGATAGGTATAAAAAATACGCTTCCAAGCATGTCCAGTTGCCTACTGTAACCTTTGCTCTCTTGGCCATCTCAGATCCCTTTTAATTGGCATTGTGATGCTCAGTTAATGCTCCTCAATACTCAAAAGGGAAAGGCATGTCTCCTGTCTTTCATAAGACCCCCTCTTCAGTTCAGTTCAGTTCAGTTCAGTCGCTCAGTCATGTCAGACTCTTTGCGACCCCATGAATCACAGCACGCCAGGCCTCCCTGTCCATCACCAACTTCCGGAATTCACTCAAACTCATGTCCATCGAGTTGGTGATGCCATCCAGCCATCTCATTCTTTGTCGTCCCTGTCTCCTCCCACCCCCAATTCTTCCTAGCATCAGACCCTTTTCCAGTGAGTCAACTCGATGCATGAGGTGGCCAAAGTATTGGAGTTTCAGCTTTAGTATCTCCCTGTAGGAAATACAGAGTCACAGGATCAGAAAAGCTATGATTTATTTTAGAACCTATTATGTGTCTCTATATAAAAGAAACTTTGACTTAAGAAATTGGCTCATGTGATGATGTAACTGGAAAGTCATAAATATATAGGGCAGTCCTGCAGGCTAGAAACTCATGTAGGGGTTGGTGCTACTGTCTTGAATAGAATCTTCTTCTTTGGGAAACCTGTATTTGCTCAAACAGCCTTCCAGCTGACTGAATGACACTCTCAAGTATCTCTTCTCTGTTAGGCCAGTTGTAGATGTTAACCGTATCTATAAAATACCTTCACAAAATCATTTGGTTAATGTTTGGTTAAATAAATGGGTACAGATGTAAAGAACAAACACATTAATGCCAAGGGAGAAGAGTTGAGTGGGATGAACTGGGAGATTGGGATATATACACTGCTGCTGCTGCTGCTGCTGCTAAGTCGCTTCAGTCGTGTCTGACTCTGTGCGACCCCATAGATGGCAGCCCACCAGCTGCCGCCGTCCCTGGGATTCTCCAGGCAAGAACCCTGGAGTGGGTTGCCATTTCCTTCTCCAATGCATGAAAAGAAAAGTGAAAGTGAAGTTACTCAGTTGTGTCTGACTCTTCGTGACCCCATGGACTATAGCCTGCCAGGCTTCTCCGTCCATGGGATTTTCCAGGCAAGAGTACTGGAGTGGGGTGTGTATATACACTTAGTTCAGTTCAGTTCAGTTGCTCAGTCGTGTCCGACTCTCCGCGACCCCATGAATCACAGCACACCAGGCCTCCCTGTCCATCACCAACTCCCAGAGTTCATTCAAACTCATGTCCATAGAGTTGGTGATGCCATCCAGCCATCTCATTCTCTGTCGTCCCCTTCTCCTCCCGCCTCCAACCTTTGCCAGCATCAGAGTCTTTTCCAGTGAGTCAACTCGTCGCATGAGGTGGCCAAAGTATTGCAGTTTCAGCTTTAGTATCAGTCCTTCCAATGAACACCCAGGACTGATCTCCTTTAGAATGGACTGGTTGGATCTCCTTGCAGTCCAAGGGACTCTCAAGAGTCTTCTCCAACACCACAGTTCAAAAGCATCAATTCTTCGGCGATCAGCTTTCTTCACAGTCCAAATATCACATCCGTACATGACCACGGGAAAAACCATAGCCTTGACTAGATGGACCTTGGTTGGCAAAGTAATGTCTCTGCTTTTTAATATACTATCAAGGTTGGTCATAACTTTCCTTCCAAGGAGTAAGTGTCTTTTAATTTCATGGCTGCAATCAGCATCTGCAGTGATTTTGGAGCCCAAAAAAATAAAGTCTGACACTGTTTCCACTGTTTTTCCATCCATTTCCCGTGAAGTGATGGGACCAGATGCCATGATCTTCGTTTTCTGAATGTTGAGCTTCAAGCCAACCTTTTCACTCTCCTCTTTCACTTTCTTCAAGAGGCTTTTGAGTTCCTCTTCACTTTCTGCCATAAGGGTAGTGTCATCTGCATATCTGAGGTTATTGATATTTCTCCCGGCAATCTTGATTCCAGTTTGTGCTTCATCCAGCCCAGCATTTCGCATGATGTACTCTGCATATAAGTTAAATAAGCAGGGTGACAATGTATAGCCTTGATGTATTCCTTTCTCAATTTGGAAGCAGTCTGTTGTTCCATGTTCAGTTCTAACTGTTGTTTCTTGACCTGCATACAGATTTCTCAGGAGGCAGGTCAGGTGGTCTGGTATTCCTATCTCTTATAGAATTTTCTACAGTTTCTTGTAATCTACACAGTCAAAGGCTTTAGCGTAGTCAATGAGCAGTAGATATTCTTGTGGAATTCTTTTGCTTTTTCGATGATCCAACAAATGTTGGCAATTTGATCTCTGGTTCCTTTGCCTTTTCTAAATCCAGCTTGAACATCTGGAATTTCATGCTTCGTGTACTGTTGAAGCCTGGCTTGGAGAATTTTAAGCATTACTTTGCTAGCATGTGAGATGAGTGCAATTGTGTGGTAGTTTGAACATTTTTTGGCATTGCCTTTCTTTGGGATTGGAATGAAAACTGAACTTTTCCAGTCCTGTGGCCACTGCTTAGTTTTCCAAATTTGCTGGCATATAGAATCATCTTTTAGGATTTTAAATAGCTCAGCTGGAATCCCATCACTCCCATTAGCTTTGTTCATAGTGATGCTTCCTAAGGCCTACTTGACTTCGCATTCCAGGATGTCTGGCTCTAGGTGAGTGATCACACCATTGTGGTTATCTGGGTCATGAAGATCCTTTTTGTATAGTTTTTCTGTGTATTCTTGCCACCTCTTCTTAATATCTTCTGCTTCTGTTAGGTCCATATCATTTCTGTTCTTTATTGTGCCCATCTTTGCATGAAATGTTCCCTTGGTATCTCTGATTTTCTTGACAAGATCTCTAGTCTTTCCTGTTCTATTGTTTTCCTCTATTTCTTTGCATTGATCACCGAGGAAGCCTTTCTTGTCTCTCCTTGCTATTCTTTGAAACTCTGCATTCAGATGGGTATATCTTTCCTTTTCTCCTTTGCCTTTTGCTTCTCTTCTTTTCTCAGCTATTTGTAAGGCCTCCTCAGACAACCATTTTGCCTTTTTGCATTTGTTTTCTTTGGGGATGGTCTTGATCCCTGCCTCCTGTACAATGTCATGAACCTCTGTCCACAGTTCTTCAGGCACTCTGTCTATTCGATCTAACCCCCTGAATCTATTTCTCACTTCCACTGTATAATCGTCAGGCATTTGATTTAAGTCATACCTGAATGGTCTAGTGGTTTTCCCTGCTTTCTTCAATATAAGTCTGAATTTCACAATAATTTCACATGAATTTTCATGATCGGATCCACAGTCAGCTCTCGGTCTTGTTTTTGCTAACTGTATACAGCTTCTCCATCTTTGGCTGCAAAGAATATAATCAGTTTGATTTCTGTATTGACCATCTGGTGATGTCCATGTGTAGAGTCTTCTCTTGTGTTGTTGGAAGCTGGTGTTTGCTATGACCAGTCCGTTCTCTTGGCAAAACTCTATTGGTCTTTACCATGTGTCCTTCTGTACTCCAAGACCAAATTTGCCTGTTACTCCAGGTATTTCTTGACTTTCTACTTTTGCATTCCAGTCCGTTATAATGAAAAGGACATCTTTTTTGGGTGTTAGTTCTAGAAGGTCTTGTAGGGTCTTCACAGAACCATTAAATGTCAGCTTCTTCGGCATTAGTGATTGGGGCATAGACTTGGATTACTGTGATATTTGGTTTACCTTGGAAATGACCAGAAATCATTCTGTCATTTTTGAGATTGCACCCAAGTGGATTGCATCTTGGATTCTTTTGTTGACTATGAGGGCTACTCCATTTCTTCTAAGGGATTCTTGCCTACAGTAGTAGATATAATGGTCATCTGAGTTAAATTTGCCCATTCCAGTCCCATCTTAATTCACTGATTCCTAAAATGTTGATGTTCACTCTTGCCGTCTCCTGTCTGACCACTTTCCAATTTATCTTTTTTCATGGACCTAGCATTCCAGGTTCCTATACAATATTGTGCTTTACAGCGTCAGACTTTACTTCCATCACCAGTCACATTCACAGCTGGGCATTGTTTTCACTTTGCTCAGCCTGTTCATTCTTTCTGGAGCTGCTTCTCCAGTCTTCTCCAGTAGCATATCAGGCACCTACCTACGTGGGGAGTTCACCTTTCAGTGACCTATCTTTTTGCCTTTCCCTACTGTTCATGGGGTCTCAAGCCAAGAATACCGAATTGGTTTGCCATTCCCTTCTCCAGTGGACCACGTTTTGTCAGAACTCTCTCCCATGACCCATCCATCTTGAGTGACCCTACAAGGCATGGCTCATAGTTTCATTGAGTTAGACAAGGCTGTGATGCAAGTGTTCATTTTGGTTAGTTTTCCGTAATTGTGGTTTCCATTCTGTCTGTCCTCTGATGGATAAGGATAAGAGGCTTGTAGAGGCTTCCTGATAGGAGGGCCTGGCTGTGGGGGAATCTGGGTCTTGCTCTAATGGGTGGGCCCAGTAATTCTTTATCCAATTTTCTGTTGATGTATGGGACTAAGTTCCCTCCATGTAGTTTGACCTGAGGCCAAAGAGAAGAGTCATCTGATGCCACCACTCACCATCCCATAGCCCTTTGATCTGTTGGCTCAGGCAACAAGTATTCAATATATCCTCTGAATGTACTGAGTAACACTTCAGACCATTGAAGAATACCCTGATGAAGAAGTGGTCAACTTTCTACCCTGGTCATGTTTCCATTCTGGTGAGGAACAAAACAAACGAATAAACCTTTATCAATTGCATTAGGTAGTTAATGTGCTATGAAAAAAACAACAACAAAAAAAAGAGGGTCAGAGAGGGGATGAAGAGTGATCATGGATGATAATTACATAGCAGGCACATTTAGTCTGAGATCCAGCTGAGGTGTTTATCTAGAGAAACAGCCTTGGCGGAAGAAATAGAAGGTGCAAGGGCCCTGAGGTAGGAACATACTTCCCCAAACAGCACGAAGGCTGCTATGCCTGGAACACAGTGAGAGATGATGCAGAGCTAAGAGATGACAGAAAATAAAATCAGAAGTAAGGAAGAGCTTGACCACCAAGGGTCACTGTGTGGTCATGCTATGGACTATGGATTTTATTCTTATTTTATTCATTGTACTGAGGGCCATGAGAAAGTTTGATGTTGTTGTTATGGGGATTTTAATTTTTGTAATTTTTTTCAGGGGCTTGAATAATGTTCTAAAAGATAACCTGAGTAGAAATTAAGCATAGAGTGGAAAGAAAGCAAGTGGGGAGACATATTGGAGATGACTGCAGTAGAGCAGGTGACCTGGATTAGGGATGTGGCTGGGGAGGGATGACGGATGGTCAGATTCAGCAGCTGTTTGAAAGCAGCATCAGGTGCAGGATGCAGGAGAAATGGAGAAGACAGAGATGATTCCCAGGCTGGCATAAACAGCGGGGTCCACGGTATCGCCTGGAATCTCTGGATGGGAAGGCACTAGGGAGGAGGCACACATGCCCTGTGGGGGGTCAGGGTGTGGTCTGTCCCACTTGAAAGGCCCATCAAACAGACATCAGAGTGGAAAGTATTGAAGACATAGTTGGATTCATGAGACTGAGGTTAAAGGCAGAGGTGGTGGGTGGAAAGTTCTGACTCTAGGAAATGTTACAAAGAAAACAACAAAACCCACAGCACTGAGGTCAGAAAAAGAGAGCATTGTGTGCTCAGTCATGTCTGACTCTTGCGATCCCATGGACTGTAGCCTGCCAGGCTCCTCTTTCTATGGGATTTCCCAGACAAAAACACTGGAGTGGGTTGCCATTTCCTTCTCCAAGAGATCTTCTCGACCCAGGGATCAAACCCGGGTCTCCTGCATTGGCAGGTGAATTCTTTACCACTAGTGCCACCTGAGAAGCCCATGAAGGGTCCCCACACCCAGAAGGCATGCTTTTTGTAGGTATTACCCAACTAAAGCTCCTGCCCTTTCCTTCAGCTGTAAGAGGCACCTGCATAAATAGAAATCTTCAAAGAATGGAAACAAATTGCAGGGAGAGTGGGACGAGTTAAGAGAGCAGTGCTGACACTATGGGCTTTCCTTGTAGCTCAACTGGTAAAGAATCCGCCTGCAATGCAGGAGACTCCAGTTCGATTTCTGGGTTGGCAAGATCCCCTGGAGGAGGGCATGGCAACCCACTCCAGTATTCTTGTCTGGGAAATCCCAGGGACAGAGGACCCTGGTGGGCTATAGTCCATGGGGTGCAAAGAGTAGGACACAGCTGAGTCTGCTCATGCATGAGTAAAATAGATAGCTAGTGGGAAGCTGCTGTATAGCACAGGGAGCTCTGCCCGGTGCTCTGTGGTGATCTAGAAGGGTGGAATGGGGGTGGGGAGGGAGGTTCACGAGAGAGGGGATATATGTATATATCTAGCTGATTCACTTTGCTGTACAGCAGAAACTAACATAACATTGTAAAGCAACTATATACCCCAGTTTAAAAAAAATGCAATTGAGACCCTTAAACAAAAACAGAAAACCAAATATGAACAAATACATGAGGAATAAAAAGAGCCAAAAAGTGAGGCAAGCAAACAGTAATCAGAATAGGATAATTCTTGAATCATGTACATAAAACTATCAATGGCTTAGTAAAGTGCACTTTTCACATACATCACAGTTCATGACAGGTTGATGGGAGTTGAGATGGAAAGGGAGATTTTGTCCACAATCATTCAGGGATCTAGTCTCCTGTAACTAGTAGCTCTGCCAACATCTATGACTCAGAGTCTGCCACTGTGTATACTGCCAGCAATCAAGTGATGAGAACATGGAGGATGCACATTGCCTCTTCTTCACCTCCTTCCTGGGGACCATTTTAGAATCAAGACCTGGAAGTGACTTGCCTCTCATTCTACTGGCCAAAATTCAGTACACGGCCCATTTAACCACAGGGGAGGCTGAAGGAGAAAGAGTAAAATGGGATTTCAGGACACTTGACTTGTCTCTGCCGTCCCAATCCAACAAGCAGAAAAACTGGCTCTCAAGAAAATAGTTACTAATAATAAACAGAAGAAAATTTTAAAATAGGAATAATTAACTATCTTAAGGAATTTGATAGGTCTCATATCCATAAGAAAAAAGTGGTTGGTATAACAAAGAGAAACACCAAAAATATAACCCCTATAAAAATTATTATTTATGATAAATAGAAAACAGTGGCTGGTGAAAATTTTGTTGAGTTACAGGTTTGATCCTTGGGGTTGTTTCAGGTTATAGGACAAATAAAGAGATGAAGAGTACGAAAGTTAAGACATAGAGGATGTAAGTTGTAATTCCATCATTTGTCTAATAAGACATTAAAAAGTATAGAACAGATTGGATGAGAGACAGTAGTCAAACAAGAGAATAGGTATATTTTAGAGGTGAAGGAAATCATATATCTTTCGATTGAAAACTCCCTTCGGCTACAGAAGAACTAATAAATGTGATATCATAATAAATTTTATCATATTCTGATAAAATTCCAGAACTCAAAAAATAATGAGTGAATTTTTTTAATATTGCAGAGGGGGGAAAAAGGCATATTATTTACAAATGAATAGAAACTAGATTGGTATTGCTATTGCGTCTGTAAGACTAAAGCAAATGAAACAATGTCTTCCCAGATTCATAGAAAAACTCTTAAATTTTAAAAAATTCTAAACCTAACCAAACCATCATTCAAATATAAGGGCAGAGACATCTGGGGATACCTAAGTGCTCAAAAATCTAATATCTATAGGCTTGTCCTGAAAAAAATTACTAATTCAACAAAACCAAACAAACAGTAGCCCAAGAAGTAGAGAGACATGGATAATGTGAAACATCAGGATGGGATGCAAACAACTTGTGTTCACGTCTAAAAAATACCTATGGCAAAACTTAGAGGCAAAATTATGGCAAGCTGGATCAAATATCTGCTTATTTAAAAGAAGATGAGGGCAAAATCCTAAGGACAAAATCCTGTCCAAGAGAAAGGATTAGTACTGATTAAGTCTAGACACTGACATAAAATGCGTTTATATGTACTTCTCAAAAGATGAAGGGCAATCACTAGAAAAAATAAGAAGTAAATCTTGAGCTTAATGAGAAGAAAAATGATAGAAGAACAACAGCACAAAGAACATCAATTTTATTTTTTATTTTTATTTTTATTTATTTTTTTTTATTTTTTAAAAAAGAATTTTATTAAAAAAGCACAAATGCAAAGAAATGAACAGAGGAAAAGAATGGAATTGTAGCATGTATATTATCATAAGTGACCAGTCCAGGTTCGACGCAGAACATCAATTTAGAAAATGGTAGTGTGGAAGACGTGGGTGGAGAGCAGTAATGAGGCATAAAAATAAACGAAAAGGAAAGGAACAGATACAAACATCGTGAATTACAACAAATGTGAATGGGTCAAATCGATTACATTTGTTATGTCTTAAAAGTTAGTCTCTTTAAAATTCTGAATTTGAGTGGTAGGTAGGATGCTATATACTGTTTGCAAGACAAACAGCTGAAATCAAAGACAAGATGTGAGACTAAAAAACTGGGAAAATATTTTCCAAACATGAGCTTATACGAAGAAATAAGTGTACCACTATTAATATCAGGGAAAAATATAAGTAAAAACAAGTATGTGTTTAAATATATGTTCTAATAACAATTAATGCAACTTGAAGTTGATCACAAAACAATAGCAAAACTTAATTCATAATTAGAAGTAAAATTCCCTAGACAATGCTTGAATTAAGAAGAAAATAAAGTTGAAATTATAACTACAAGAGACAAAAATTGTTATTTTTGTTAAAATCTGTGGAATTTGTCCAAAGTAGTATTTGAAAAAATAGAAATAGCTTTAACTACACGCATAATAAATGAAAACAAGTGAAAATACGTCAACTAAGTAATCACCTTAAATTTTTTTAAAGAGAAGGAATAATGATAAAGGCAGACATTAAAAATTATAAAGGGAAACAAACTGAATAAAATTAAATCTGGTTCTTTGGAAATACCACTAAAATAAACTGTTAGAAAATCTCAAGAACAAAAAGAGATGTCAAAAAGTAATAATCAAATAATGATTTTTGGTAAGAGGTGATAATTGTGGACATGGCTTCAACTTGAATGATTCAGGTTCTATAAAGAATCATATATGTTAATTTTGAGGATCAAATATGTTAATTAGTAAATAACTTAAGGATATAAATTACTAAGTAAATAAAGTTAAGTAAGTAATCATTAAGGAAACAAGTGAATAGTAAAGTGATAAATGAATGTTAGGACTGAGTATACTAATATGCATGAAGGATTTAATCAGCACCTGGAACATAGCAATGCTGTGTGTTTGCTGTCATTATTTCATGTCAGTCAGGCTGCTGTGGGCAGAGAAGACTCGTGTGGTAAGAGTGGAAGTGGGGAGGATAGTTATGATGGTATTGGAATATTCCAAGGAGAAATGCTGAGTGCTTTGACTGGAGGCAGGAATGGAGGTGATATGTTGTTAGTGTCTGTATACAGTATGAACATAAAGGCCTAAAGACTCACTAGAAATTGTGTATGGGATGTGAGAGGATCAAGGATGAGTCTGAGTTTTCAAGGTTAAACAGGTGAATAAATGAAATTGCTGTTCACTTTGCTCAGGAAAATCTAGCAAAGAGTAATTTCAGGAGGAGATGTAGACTTGACTCTTAGATATATTAAATTTAAGAAGCATTTGTATTCAAGTCTATAAAAGTTACCAAATTATTTACACAAAACAACTCAGTATATATTAAGTTCACAAGTTGTTAAATTGAATACAGACATATTTATATGCAACTGAATGGGTTGGTCTTATCAGAAGGTGAAACTACATAGTTACAACCTCCATTTTACCACCTAATTTACTGAGTTAAATTCAAATAAAAGTTTCTTACTAATATATCTCTGACAATCTATGGCTTAGTTATTATGTTTCATAGTTTGATTAACTGTCAAGTATGTTTTGATTAAAGGGATTTCTTTTATCGCAGGAATTAGCAAAGATGAGAGAGCATGAGGTTAGGTAATTTTTTAAAATCAATCCCATACATGCAGGTATCTAAATAAATTACAGGTTCTTACTAGAAGATAAGTAATCTATATTCTCTGAAGCAGAAGTAATAGTTATACAATTTTTTTACTTTACATTGTAATGGAATCAACTCCATATTGATAGGAATATTGAAAAAAATGTGGAACATTAATATATTTATAACATAATTAAGTTGTAAATGATGGCAGAGTTAAGACTATTAACTTGTAAATGGGCACTATATGCCAATAATTTATTTAGCTTAGTAGCAGTTTTCATTTAGTACTCAATTACTCAGCATTCATGTAAAGCGTTACCATTTGCTGAAGAAATTAGATTTGTGATTAAGCAACAAGTTCACTTAAGACATTTAGCAATTCAGTTTTCCAGCTGACAGCATGTGTGGTCTACCTCCATATCATTACCGTGCTCCTGTCCTTTCTGACTATTATAGCCAAGATTTAACAATTTCCTGAATCTAAATTACTTCAAGTTAATAATAATCCTATATGATTTCTTCTAGCTGAACTTTATAATCTTACCATTTATCCTTCAATATTAAAAAAAACTTAACTCTGGTTATATGTCTTCTAAGAGGGCAATGCTGGCCATGATGGGCAGGCACTAGAATGCAAAGTAAGTATGTATATTTCACTTAAATGTTTCCAGGCAGATTTTTAAGCAATAGCAGAAATGCTAATACACTCATAAGTTATACAGTAGGAGTAGACGTGGCATCCACGTCTTAAAGAAAACCAAGGAAGTTTTGTGCGTATGAAAAAGATGTAATAGATTTATCTTGAACAAACTTACAATTAATTATGCTTTTATCTGTAATAATTACCTACAGATTTCTCATGAGAAGTAAATGATAATATAAAAATCCCCAAGGCCATGAATACAGTCCTTGTAATTTTTCTGTTTTTGAATGACTGTTATATAATCTGTGACACCACAAGTAATTTAAAGCACAAATAAGAAAATATTCAATTTTATGTATATTCAGTTCAGTTGCTTAGTCGTGTCCGACTCTTTGCAACCCCATGAATCACAGCACGCCAGGCCTCCCTGTCCATCACCAGCTCCTGGAGCTCACGTCCATCGAGTCAGTGATGCCACCCAGCCATCTCATTCTCGGTCGTCCCCTTCTCCTCCCTCCCCCAATCCTTCCCAGCATCACTGTGGTGCTGAAGAAGACTCTTGAGAGTCCCTTGGACTGCAAGGAGATCCAACCAGTCCATTCTAATGGATATCAATCCTGGGTGTTCATTGGAAGGACTGATGCTAAAGCTGAAACTCCAATACTTTGGCCACCTCATGCGACGAGTCAGACCTTATTTTCAGTGTAAAGAGAAACCCAGACATACTCAATACCTGAAATGTCACCTGCACACAAAAATGCAAGTAAGTTGGCAATATAAAGCCTTTGGTAAAAATAAAATAATTTTGCATAAAAATCAGAATCAAAAGTATGCCATTCAGACCTTCCTGATAATTATAGTTAAGTGTGGATTCTGCTACAAGTCAAACCTAAACTCTCATCTTCAATGCATCCCAGCAATAACAGTCCCAGTAATAACGACAGGTCTCAGGAGCCATGTTTCCTGTTTTCAAGCCCACAAAAGCATGGTGTGATGGGCAGGTTTCATGTGTCTGATGACTAGGGTGCAGTCCACAGTGGCCTGCTGTTGGGTCAGGGGCACTGAATACAGCAGTCCTGGCATAAGTCCTTTTGAAGGAGGTTGCCATTCTGAATGATTCTGAGTTTATCTCAGGCTCTACATTGTCTTTCTCTGTAATCTGGCTAAAAGCCTTCCCAAGGCAGATGGTTAACTTGATTAAGAAAGTAGGTTTTAGGACTTTATGCTAGTGCCGAGTGCTGTGGCTGCTGGTCACAGAATAAGCAAAGACATGGAGGGAAGCAGCAAACTATTCACAGCTGTTCACACCATGACTCTTTCACAATTATCCCGGTTACGACTTCTTGAGGCTGGATATTGGTTGCTTCTGATGGATGCCTCTTTTTAGCTTTACATGGAGTTTCTTTCTTTTTTTTTTTTTTTGCATCAATCATAGATATAAAATGCTTGTTTTATTTATTTTATTATATTATTTTTTTTATTGGAGGCTAATTACTTTACAATATTATATTGGTTGGTTTTGCCATACATAAATTAGGGTAGGTTTCTCCTACTTAAGTTTGTGCTTTGATTTCCTGTACTTCTGTTTCTCCTTCAGCGGATCCCATCTGTTTAAGAACTTTTCCCCAAATTTCTTATCTACTGATACATAAAAAATTCCTCCAGTGTTGGCATTAACTTGTTACAAAATATGATTTTTCCTGATTTCAGTGAGATTTGGTGTAGATGTATATGTTTAGTCCCGCATTTAAATTCTCTTTCTTCTGGCTCTATGACATGTTATTGGTCTTCTGTTTTCTTTTTGTGGTTTGCTAAATGTAGCTACAGAGCTATCTCCATTGTTTTTATTTTATTTGTTGTTTAGTCGCTAAGTCATGTCCGACTGCTTGCGACCCCACAGACTGTAGCCCACCAGGCTCCTCTGTGCATGGAATTCTCCAGGCAAGAATACTGGGTTGCCATTCCCTCTCCAGGGTATCTTCCTGATCCAGGGATTGAACCTGGTCTCTTGCATTATGATACACACATTAATTAGACTGCTAGATAGTCCCACTGATTTTCTGTTTTTCTTGCTATATTAGTGAATGAAGTACCTCAAATTGACAGTTACTAGTGAGATCTCATACCCCTCTGCCCCTGCATCTCTCACTCTAAGCTCTGGTCATTTCTGCCACTTTGTAATCTAAAATTGCTTCATGACCTCCTGGATAGAAATAGAACACGTGGGGGCTTAGAGTATCACATGCACCCCATATATAACAGCTGTGAAATTTCAGGCTCTGAAATGGATTATAGGGTATTTTTGATCTTTGATAGAATGTGGGATTAGTTGCTTAAATATAGAGTACTAAAGATTGCAGATGTTTAAAAGCTTGCTCTTGAAATTAATTAGGAAAAAAATAGTTTGAGGGGTTAGTGTGCACAAAGGTCACAAGAAGTTTTACTTTCTTATTTTTAAATGATTTTTATTGGATTAAAGTTGCTTTACAATGTTGTGTTGGTTTCTGCTGTACGACAAAATGAATCAGCTGTATGTCTACATGTATTTCCCCTCTCTTTTGAATTTCCTTCCTGTTTAGGTCACCACAGAGCTTGGAGTAGAGTTCCCTTTGCTATACGGTAGGTTCTCATTGTTGTCGTGCATGCATGCTCAGTCATGGCTGACTCTTTGCGATCCCATGGACTGCAGCCCACCAGGTTTCTCTGTCCATGGGGATTTTCCAGGCAAGAATACTGGAGTGGGTTGCCATTCCAGGGCATCTTCCTGACTCCAGAGATCAAACCCACATCTCTGACTTCTTCTGCATTGGCAGGCAGGTTCTTTATCACTAGTGCCGCCGTTCAGTTCAGTTCATTTCAGTTCAGCCACTCAGTTGTGTCTGACTCTTTGAGACTCCACAGACTGCAGCATGCCAGGCTTCCCTGTCCATCACCAACTCCTGGAGCTTACTCAAACTCATGTCCCTTGAGTCAGTGATGCCATCCAACCATCTCATCCTCTGTCATCCCCTTTTCCTCCTGCCTTCAATCTTTCCCAGCATCAGGGTCTTTTCCTATGAGTTGGCCTTTCGCATCAAGTGGCCAAAGTATTGCTGTTTCAGCTTCAGCATCAGGCCTTCCAATGAATATTCAGGACTGATTTCCTTTAGGATGGACTGGTTGGATCTCCTTGCAGTCCAAGGGACTCTCAAGGGTCTTCTCCAACACCACAGTTCAAAAGCATCAATTCTTCAGTGCTCAGCTTTCTTTATAGTCCAACTCTCATATCCATACATGACTACTGGAAAAGCCATAGCTTTGACTAGACGGACCTTTGTTTTGGCAAAGTAATGTCTCTGCTTTTTAATAATCTGTCTAGGTTGGTCATAGTTTTTCTTCCAAGGAGCAAGTGTCTTTTATTTCATGGCTGCAGTCACCATCTGCAGTGATTTTGGAACCCCCAAAATAAAGTCTGTCACTGTTTCCATTTCTTTCCCATCTATTTGCCGTGAAGTGATGGTACCAGATGCCATGATCTTAGTTTTCTCAATGTTGAGGTTTAAGCTAACTTTTCACTCTCCTCTTTCACTTTCGTCAAGAGGCTCTTGAATTCTTCACTTTCTGCCATAAGGGTCATGTCATCTGCATATCTGAGGTTATTGATATTTCTCCCGGCAATCTTGATTCCAGCTTGTGGTTCATCCACCCCAGCTGGCATTTCTCATGATGTACTCTGCATATAAGTTAAATAAGCAGGGTGACAATATACAGCCTTGATGTACTCCTTTCCCCATTTGGAACCAGTCTGTTGTTCCATGTCCAGTTTTAACTGTTGCTTCTTGACCTGCATATAGGTTTCTCAAGAGGCAAGTCAGGTGGTCTGGTATTCCCATCTCTTTCAGAATTTAGATTGTGCTCTTTAAGCGCCACTGTTAGTTATCTAATTTATATATAGTAGTGTATGTATATCAGTCCCAATCTCTCAATTCACGCCCCCACCCTTCTCTTTCCCCCTTGGTGTCCATCCGTTTGTGGGAGAAGTTTTTAAAACACAAATTGTGGGGCCTCACCCCTAGAATTGAGTTACAAAGTCTGGGCAAGCCCTGAGAACTGTATTCTTACCAAGATCCCAGGTGATGCTGAGAATCCTGGTCCAGGAAGGACACTTGGGGAGCTGCTGGATTAGTAGCGTCTCCCAGAGGAGATTCCTAGGGATAACTTGGTGATCACTTCTTGCTCTGAAGCCTGATAACCCAGTTTGAGAAGTTTCCGGGCTGTTTTATTTCAGTTCCTTTGCCCGTCCTCCCTTCGTCCCTCCGCACTGCGCTCCCACTAATTCTATATCCACCAGTGGGCATGACATCATTTACATTTATGTGACCCTCTAAAAGCTTTAAAATAATCTGGGGAATGCTTTTCCTTAGGGTCCTCACTTTGTGAACTATACAAGGCAGGTGTTAAAATCCCATATCTGAGAATGTTTGATATTCCTGAGCCGAGTCAGCCAATAAGGAGCAGAAGTAGGACTCGAATTCAGGTCTTCCGGCTGTGTCTGCTCTCTGAGGCTTGTATTGTTCCACTGGGACATCCTTAGAAGAGATGCCAGACTAATACCTTTTCCTCTTCTGCTCTTATCACAAAGCCCTGCTAAGTGTTTTATTGACATTCTTCCTGACATCTATAAAAATTCATATTTTATTTTTATTCCTCTACTGACTGATTTAAAGGTTATGTAAATTAAGTTCCAAAAGGCAGAAGATAAGCCCTATATATCTTTATATGTATTAAATGTTGCTTTTCTCTTTTTTGTGAAAAGTTAAAAACCTTATGTATAAAATTGAACCATCCCCTGTTAAAAAACATTCTAAAAGAGTTACTAGTTATAAGGTTATATATCTTTTTGACATGATGTACCTCTAAAGCATTCTTGCCTTTAGTTTCTATCAGAGCAGACAGCACTTCCCCAAGGCCGGAAGAAGTTGGCAAATGCGGTTGAACAAAAATGAGCACATTAAGACCGTGTGAGAAATTCTGTATTAGGGACATTTAAAAATGCTCTCTTTAGCATTTCAGCCCTTCTCACTGCAGGGTATGACATCTGTCCCTTCCTGGCGTTTCCTGCTACTTGGAGTTCTGTGTCCTGGTCTGCACATTAGAAGGAGAGTCTGTCAATGGGTGACCAGAGGCGTTCCACTGTGGTGGCCAATTATGGAGGATCAGAAACGGTCTGTTACACACTCTTGGTTTTCTTCTAGCTACTGAAATGATTGAGTCAGGCATATTGGAAGGGGCCACTACCCTTCTCTTGTGTAATATCTGTTACTGGTGCAAAGTCAGAATCGACAGAGTGCATTCACATGTGAATGGGGGACCCATGCTTTTAGATAAATGAGAAAATCTTGATATTTGCATTTTTTCTTTTCTTCAAAAAATTCAATGTGTAATGTATTATAGTAGATCCAGGAATATCCCCTTTTCTAGTTGGTTCTTTATTCTGTGTTTAAAAATGTCCCAGCACTGCAGCATCGGATAAGAAATGGAGCTATTTTTCTAATCTAAGCAAAAACAGTATGCATTCTGCAAAATAAAAGTTTTTCCTTTTCACTGGCATTGTAGGTAAATAGGACATGTTTTCCATTGTCTAAGTTCAGTTATTTTAAAATCAGTCTCACTATCTGAACTTTCTTTTGTGAGATATTACAGAGAACACTTGAATTACAAATTTTATTCTTGCGTCTACATTCCTCAGAAAATTCCCATTATGCATGAAGAATAATGAATATTTTAAATTAGTTTCTGTAGACCTACTCTTCTCTCTACGCATTAGTTTGAACTGTTTTTTGAGGGAGAGGGAAGTGATTTCTTGGAACAATTTCTGAATTTGCTGTTGCTACTTTTGTGCCTGCAAGTAAGTTATTCCCATGGATGCTATTAGAAAGACCTTTATCAAGCCTGTCTCAAAAAAAGGAAAAGGAAGAAGCATAAGGTCAGCTTGAATACATATCTGAGGTCTACTCATGACACTGAGAAGGAGGCGTCGATGTTGACTTGGTGCTTCACTACTGAGTACATATTTGTGGCCTGGTGCTGGGTCAAGTCGGAGAAGGCAATGGCAACCCACTCCAGTATTCTTGCCTGGAGAATCCCAGGGACAGAGGAGCCTATTGGGTTGCCATCTATGGGGTCGCACAGAGTCGGACACGACTGACGCGACTTAGCAGCAGCAGCTGGGTCAAGTTACATTGGAAAGCTGTTTTGACATGATTCAGTCTTGACTTATATTAAAATAGTTTTGGGGTTTTTATATTTAAGCCTTCTTTCCACCAAGAACATTTTTTATGATGCTGTGTACACACTGTGTGAGAAAAACAATACCCTAACACAGCGGTCCCCAACCTTTCTGGATCAGAGACTGGTTTCTGGGTTTGTGGAAGACAATTCTTTCATGGCCCAGGGATGGGGGCTGGCTTGGGGATAATTCAAGGGCATTACATTTATTGTGCACTTTATTTCTGTGATTATTGCATCAGGTGAACATCATATCATCAGGCATTAGATCTCAGAGGTTGGGGACCCTTGCCATAACAGCTTGTTTGCCATGTATAGGCTCTGTCTTATTAAAACTTTTTGAAGAATTCTGTGATGATTTAAATACAAAATAAAATATATCAGGTATTTCTGAAAAACATATCTTTAGAAAGACAGTTGAATTCCTAGTCTTGCTACACTAAGGAGTTCCATGGTATAGTTTGGCATAGACCTCCAGTTTTGGTGATATATGCTTTATTTAGTATTTTAGTTAAAATAATGCATTTTTAAAGGTAGTCCTCCCTTTGCAGTTATTAATGACCACACCCTCCTAATGCAAGTAGTTTCTCTTCCCAAGTTTTAGCAAATTTTTACATTTTCAATTCCCTACACAGTTATTAGATCCTGAATTTGGCAGAATTCAGGGAAATAACATAATGACAGTGAGTAATGAATGAGAAATTTCACCCTACTCAATGTGCAGTTTGCCTTCTTTTAGGTCTTAAGTATTAACAGGGGTTCTTAAAAAACACTGAAAAGATAATAAATTAATTTATCAGAGCAAGTTTTTTACTTCTAGAAATGGAACAACTCAACCTAGCCTCCTGTACATTGACATTTAAAAATTAGTCTCTTAACTTTGATATGAGAAAGGGTTTTAATGACATTATTATATGAGAAAGCAAATTCAAGGTCATGTTGAAGCTTCATAATTCTTATTATTATTTTTTTAAACCCCCCTGTCTCTATACTCCTTTTAACCCATTGTTTTTCACAATACAGTTCAACAGACTGTAGTTACAAGATAATCAGGCAGGAAGGCAGCGATGCCTTTCTGAGTCATAAGTGATACAGATCTTCCTTCACTTGTGATGGGGTCATGTCCCAACAAACCCATCATAAGTTGAAAGTACAAACTTTTTGGCCAACCCAATATTAGAAGTTGAAAATCTACCAAATATCATAGCTTAGCCTGCCTCATACATGCAGAGAACACTCACTTTAGGCTACAGTTGGGCAAAACCATCTAACACAAAATGTTAGAATAGCTCCTGTGTTGAATAATAAAGTGATGAATAGCTCATGTTGCCAATGACTATACTGAAAGTGAAAAATGGAATGGCTGTCTGGACACAATGGTTGTAAGTGTGTGGGTGGTTTACCCTCATGCTCACTAAGACTCAGCATCACCAGAGAGGGAGTGATACTCCATATCATGAGACCAGGAAGAGATCAAAATTCAAAGTAGAGTTTCTACCAAATGTATTTTGCTTTTACACCACCATGAAGTTAAAAATAAACCAAAGTTGAACCATTATAAGTTGGGGACCATCTGTACTTCCTTTGTGTGATGAAGGGTGTTAAGAGTATCTATGCTTTAGAGAAGTATAAGATCTCTGGATCCAAGTGTAGCTTGTTTTCTGTTCCCAGAACATCTTCAATCAATCTCGCAGGCCCCAGTCCCAGGGGGTGGTGGATGAGGGCCAGAATCCGTCTGCATGTGGAGCAGTGTTGCTCTACATATGAGGAACCCAGAAATTTATGAGACTTAGAGCTTCCCTAGGACAACTGGCAGAGAGAGGGAGACCCATTCAGGAGGGTAAGCATGTGCGGGGAGTGGAAACATGTCTGTTCATGAAACTTGAAAATGTTCATGTTTCATTTCATAAACAAGTGGCTCCATAACAGAAACATCTTTACATCTTTGCAGAGCAATTCATTGCCTTTAACTTCTAAGGCTTGCTTGCCATTCTGTCATCCTTGGACCATCCTTGCCAACGCTCTTTGCTCAGAAGCCCCCGATCATGAAGAAATGTGAAAATATTCATGGAGAATTGTCTCTCAGCACATGGTACCTAGTGCAGTATTGTTTAATGTCCTTGAAGTCGTTGGTAGGAACTGAACTCTTGCACTCAAATTATGAGCATTGGGAATGACATAAATCACTTGGCAATGGAACATTCACACTTGGTGAGAAAATAATTCTGTTGGTTAATGATGAGACTCAAGACACATGTATTCCAAGTCATCTGGGGTTTTTTTTATGTTTTGTGTAAGTTATGTCTAGATTCTAATTCATATTGTCTGAGCATACCAGTAGTCCTTGAGCCCCTTTAAAGCAAAATCAAGCTAGGTATGAGACAAGTGGTATTACATGCCCTCTTTCAGTGTGATTGGTTTTCTCCCTTTGTACTATGTTTGTGGTTCTCAAGTCACACACGCTTTAGTAAAAGCTGTGTAATGGAATGTTACAGCTAGCTCTCCACCTTCAAACTCTGGAATGAGAGCCACATTTTCATCATTTCTGGTAAATGTCATGAAACTATATTCATTGTGGCTATTAGCAATCCCCAGTAATTTTGCTACCACTGTGACTGAGTTGAAGATCTCCTTCTTGGTTATCTTCTTTCTGAAAGAAGAAGCATGTTGAAAGAGCATTAGGAAAGTATTCACTGGGCTCAAGTACATACATTCCAATTTTGTGAGAATGCTTCTGGATCCTTAGTTCTTCTTGATAGTTTTCTAAACTTATGCCTGGAGTGGATTCACTTCTTTATACTTGTCTGATTCTCTACTCACAAGAAGATGCAGTGCTTGTCAGTTTTTCTTTTTTTCTTCAGGGAGGTGGCCTGAATCACTGATATAATTGGAAAAAAATAACGGGAAACCAGATACACTTGTGTCATTTTTGTGTGTGTGTTAGAACCCAGGAAGCATGAATTCTCACTTTTCTTAAAGTCTTTACAGTGTCAAGGGGATATTTGTGAAGGTGGATTCTGGGAATTGTTTTGAAGTACATCCAAAATTAGAAACCTGGCTTATATGTGCTATCTTGTCTCTTAGTGTGAACTGCCTTTTAATATTTACCCCAAGTTAAAAAAATACATTCCACTTTTCTTTTACCAATTTACAATGTATATTTGTTTTTGAACAGGGTGAAACTTCCAATGTCACTGAGAGGAGGGAGTTTTCATTAGATTTATGTGAGATTTGGGCATAATATATTCTTTACCTTGGATTGACCATGTTAAATAAAGCTTGAACTAGACGTGATCATCTGAATGATTTCCAAGTAACCTTCCTTTATTATAGAGTATTGTCTCAAACGTTTGCCTAAACTGTGACTCTAATTATCATGGATAGGATATAACTCATCAGAACTCTCTCTTGGGAGAAGTAAGAGTGGAGAAGACTGGAGTAATTATTGCAGTTACATTAAATTCCTTTTGTATAGATGCTCAAATAAACTGTTTCCGTAAACCAGCAAATTCTCATTTTGATGAGAGTATTTGGAGAGATAGTTCCACTGACACATGTATGTTGTAATTTGAAGGCTTCTCAGTGAAGATACCCCACTCCCATGTCCATGAACCTGTTCTGAATGTATCGCTACCACGATCATTCATCAGTATGATGAGTCAGCAGTGGCACGAGAAGGATCCTGGGAAGGAAGGGAAGTTCCAGAACTCGTCAATTCTAATTTCCTCGTGAGATTAATTTATCAATACATAGAGATCTGGGTGCAAAAAAAGAAAATAAGTCAGGGGCATAAGGTATTTCTAAGGAAGGAAATGCTTTGGGACCTCCACCTGCAGCCCTAATACCCTACACTCCCCAAGGTGGGTGAAGATGGCTTCAGAGAAATATGGACTAGAATTAGGCACAAAGTCTTAGAGACTGAAACATATGCATAGTGGGAAGTACTATAATATAACATGATCATTTTATTTCCATTATTTTTAGCTTCAGAAACCATCCCATAATTATTCAGATCACAAAAGAGAAGATTAGACTTTTGGTTAACTGGTACCTTTGGCAATTGCTTGATAGAGCTCCCTGGCTTTTTTGTAGTACCTGCTTATGTCTTTCTTGGATTTGATTTGATTTCACTAAGTTGAGATCTTTGAAGAGGCTGTTTTGCATCTATATTTAAAGAAACTATTACAGAATCCTTATTTAGTAATGGCTAAACTTTATTGAGCTTTCACAAAGCCAGGCATTATGCTGAGCTTTATATAAGCATTGTTTCCCTGACCCCTTGTAAGAAAACTGGTGGGATAGGTATTCACATTTTACAGACGGGAATGGGTTAAGAAATTGATCATGATCTCATAGGAAAGTGAAAATCAGGATGTGAATTGACATCTGCCTGAATACAGAGGCCATGTTCTTCTGAATAATGTGTACGTTTTTATAGCCTAGGTAATCCTACGGTTACAAATGTCTCCTGCATCTTGGTGGCTTACACAAATAAGTAAAGACCTCTGCGAGTCCTTCGTGGGTCATCTGTAGCCTTGATACTTGTCATCTTCACTCTTAGATCCTGTCTGACCTAGCAGCCACTATCTTAAATGTTACTAGTCATGGCAGAGAGAGAAACAAGCCTTGTGAGACTCCTGAAGCATTGTCCTGGGAGCGACATGTGTCACTTCGGCTCACATTCCACTGATCCAAACAAGTCCAGTGGAAAAACCTGACATTTATGGGTTGAGGAAGTAGAATTCTTCTCCAAGGAGGGACAGTGATTATTTGTCAACAGTAACATCACAGCCGCGCCTGTGCCTGCCAGTCGTACTAGAGACTTCTGAAAGGCGAAGTGTTTTTAGTTCATTTTATGTAATAGTTGACATTTAAAGCAAAAGGCAGGCCCTGGTTTACCGGCGATGAAATATTGATTTAATATAGAAGCCAGAAACAAGCTCCAAGTTCTTGAATTCTTATTTCTGTATTTTTATTCTGGAAGTCTAGATTTCAGTTTTATATGCAGGCGTGTTAGAGGAAGGTGTCTTGTTTTGCAAATAGAAACAGTCTCAGGAGACAAATAACAATGGCCTGAGAAATTTATGAAGTTTATTTTTAGTAGCAATCTCAGGCAAGGCTTTACTGTCAATATTTTCCTTGGTACTCAAGGAGCCAACAGAGGGGGCCATGTTTTATGAATTGAGGTGGCTACAAATATTAGCCCTGACATTTTTAAGGGAACAATTGCAGAAGAGATACAGAAGCAAATAAATACAGAGTCTCTGACAACCAGGAGAGATGGAACACTTTCTCACAATTATTTCCAAGGGTATTTTTGTGGTAGTTTTGTTTATATTCTCTTGAATCCTTGTTCTCCTCCTCTTTTTTCCTCTTAGTCTTAGCGCCAAGTGACTGATTGCCTCTTACAAAACATTGTCAGTGGGTTAAGGATGTATTGGCAGGATCTCTTTTAACTCAGTAACACCATACGGATCCTTAACCTAACTAACGGTCTGCTATAGGCATCTTATAGTTAATAGTAATGCTACTCCCACATCAAGAAAACTTTGGTTATAGAAAATTTCAATTTTTTCCCATTGACCTGCAACAGTTGAATTCATTGTAAATTCAATACAGTGATTCATTGCAAATTCAATTGTATTATAACTGTATGAACTGTAGCTGGCTGGCAACTTGGACACTGCATTTTTTTTTGAAGAACTTTTATTAGAAAACTTGGTTTGTTTTTAAACGAGCATCATCTCTGTTCATCTTGTGGCATATTTAGCCTCTGGTCAGGTCAGTTCAATAATTGGAAATGTGTTGATAAGGGAAAAGTGTAGAGCAAATTTTGACACACACCTTTGGACTTAAGGAAACATCTTGTCCACAATAAATTAAACAAATAAAACTGTCATGCCACGATGAAAATGATAGCATAGTGACCAAATATATGCTATAACTATGCTTTCAGTTCAGTTCAGTTGCTCAGTCGTGTCCGACTCTTTGCGACCCCATGAATCACAGCAGCCCAGGCCTCCCTGTCCATCTCCAACTCCCGGAGTTCACTCAAACTCATGTCCATTGAGTCGGTGATGCCATCCAGCCATCTCATTCTCTGTCGTCCCCTTCTCCTCCCACCCCCAATCCTTCCCAGCATCAGAGTCTTTTCCAGTGAGTCAACTCGTCGCATGAGGTGGCCAAAGTATTGGAGTTTCAGCTTTAGCATCATATGCTTTATACATATATAAACCCATGGATGGAGGAGCCTGGTGGGCTGCAGTCCATGGGGTCACGACTGAGTGACTTCACTTTCACTTTCATGCACTGGAGAAAGAAATGGCAACCCACTCCAGTGTTCTTGCCTAGAGAATCCCAGGGACGGGGGAGCCTGGTGGGCTGCCGTCTGTGGGGTCGCACAGAGTCGGACATGACTGAAGCGACTTAGCAGCAGCAGCAGCATACATATATAAAGAATAATAACTTCTGGTTATTGAAATCTGGGCTAAATATATATATATATATATATATATATATATTTACTGGGGATCACTGAGCCACAAAAGAAAAATAAGCACTAATCACATGAAATGAAAGAAACATTTAATTACATTGTAGATTTTATGTGTCATTTATTTGTTTTATTAAATGCAATCATGTAGATAAAAATCACTTGTAAAACTTAATAACCAGGGATGCAAACTGTTAATGCATACAACAGATGATTTTTTTTTGCACTGTTTCCCACTTGTGTTTTTCTAGCTGCTGGTTTAAGGAAAATGGAAGTAAATTCAAAAAGGGGAGGAGGGAGAGTCGCTGAGCAGAGAAATGAAAGAAAAAGTATCTAACATGACATTAACACATCTGTCCTCAGGACAACCTCAGATCAGTGCTATTGTTATCCCCATCTTCTGGAAGAGTAACAGACACAGAGATGAAGGTAACTTGTTCAAGATAATGAAGAGACACAAGAGGGTTAAGATAAAGGAGAAGGTTTAACAGACAGAGACAGAGACAGAGAAACATACATCTTAGATGGCAAGTCAACATGCATTATCATTTTATAAAATCAAGTTAGTCTCTAGCTATTGCCCACACACCTAGAGGCACCCTCTGTGACACAGACTCAAAGAATTCCAGTTCGCTATCACTGTTCACACTGTTTTCCCTAGAAATAGAATCATTCTTTTGAGCTGTGTGCGTTGCCTGTTGGGATAAAAGGCTGTGTCACCTATTCTTACAGCTTGGTGAAACCTTGAGGCTTGGTTCAATGACCTCTAAGTAGGAGTTTTTGGCAGGACTTTGGTGAAATTTTCCCAAAAGATCAAGTTCAGCTGGGAGAAATGCAATTAGCCTTTCTCTGTTCGCTACCCGTGGCCTGCAATAACCATATGGGAGTGGAGTTTCAGTCACTGTTTTGGGTCATGAGTTGACCTAGAAGATGGAAACCAGTGTTTGGGCCTGAATTAGGAAGACAGAAGGGGTTTGGAGCGGGGAGGGGATTCCCTGATGAACAACAGGTTCTCTTTCAGCCTTGGACCATTTCATATGAGAAAGAAATGCTATTGCCTTATGTTTAAGTTAGGTTTGTTTGTTTGTTTTTTTAATCCCTTTTCTTTCAGCTATATGATGCTAAAGTTAATCCTCACTGATGCACACTCTTGATAAGATAACTTTAGAAACCCACTAGAAAGAAAATTGTTTACTGGGTTGCAATGGACAATGACCTAAAAGCTAAGTGAAATTGAGCTAGGGCCTATGGAAGTCTTTGCATGCATGCTCAGTCACTCAGTTTTGTCCAACTTTTTGTGACCTTTTAGACTGTAGGCCACCAGGCTCCCATGTCCGTGGGATTTTTCAGGTAAGAATATTGGAGCGGGGGGCCATTTCCTCCTCCAGGGGAATCTTCCTAACCCAGGGATTGAACCTGCATCTCCTGCATCTCCAGCATTGCAGGAGGATTCTTTACTGCTGAGCCATCAGGAAAGCCCTGCAAGTCTTTGACCAGGGGATTTGCGGATCCTTTTGCCAGAATTGTGTCCTGGTTCTTAGTATCACAGAAAAAAGTGGGCATTTATTTTTTTATTGATCTGATTGCTTCTGTAATTGAATTATCTTCAGTTAATGCTAAGAAAACTGCTTATACAATAGCAATAGTGTTTATTTTTTGGGGGGGGAGTGGGTTTCCCAAGTGACTCTACTGGTAAAGAATCCACCTCCCAGTGCAAGAGACAGAAGAGTTGTAGATTAATCCCTGGGTCAGGAAAATCCCCTGGAGAAGGCCATGGCAGCCCACTTCAGTATTCTTGCCTGGAAAATTTCTTGGACAGAGAAGTCTGGTGGGCTACAGTACGTGGGGTCACATAGAGTTGGACACAATTGAAGTGACTTAGCACACGTAGTGTTTTTTGGGTTAGATATTTTATTTGATTATTTGCACTCATCTCACATGCTAGCAAAGTAATGCTCAAAATTCTCCAAGCATGTCAATGTATGGCAAACCAATACAATATTGTAAAGTAATTAGCCTCCAATTAAAATAAATAAATTTATATTAAAAAAAATTCTCCAAGCCAGGATTCAAAGGTTCATGAACCGAGAACTTCCAGATGTTTAAGCTGGATTTAGAAAAGGGAGGGGAACCAGATATCAAATTGCCAACATCCGCTGGATCATCGAAAAAGCAAGAGAGTTCCAGAAAAACATCTACTTCTGCTTCATTGTTGCATCAAAAACTTCAGCATAGTCAAACTGTGGAAAATTCTTCAGGAGATGGGAATACCAGACCACCTTATCTGCCTCCTGAGAAATCTGTATGTACATCAAGAAACAACAGAACTGGATATGGAACAACAGACTGGTTCAAAATTGGGAAAGGAGTACGTCAAGGCTGTATATAGTCACCCTGCTTATTTAACTTATGTACAGAGTACATCATGTGAAATTCTGGGCTGGATGAAGCACAAGCTGGAATCAAGACTGCTGGGAGAAATATCAATAACCTCATAAATGCATATGATACCACCTTTATGGCAGAAAGTGAAGAGGAACTGAAGAGCCTCTTGATGAAGGTGAAAGAGAAGAGTAAAAAAGCTGGCTTAAAGCTCAACATTCAAAAAACTAAGATCATGGCATCCGGTCCTATCACTTTATGGCAAATAGATGGAGAAACAATATAAACAATAACAGACTTTATTTTCTTGGACTCCAAAATCACTGTAGATGGTGACTGCAGTCATGAAATTAAAAGACACTTGCTCCTTGGAAGAAAAGTTATGACCAACCTAGCAGTATATTAAAAAGCAGAGACATCACTTTGTCAACAAAAGTCTGTCTAGTCAAGGCTATGGTTTTTCCAGGGGTCATGTACGGATGTGAGATTTGGACCATAAAGAAAGCTGAGTACCAAAGAATAGATGCTTTTGAACTGTTGTGTTGGAGAAGACTCTTGAGAGTCCTTTGGACTGCAAGGAGATCAAACCAGCCAATACTAAAGGAAGTCAACCCTGAATATTCTTTGGAAAGTCTGATGCTGAAACTCCAATACTTTGGCCACCTGATGCGAAGAGCTGACTCATTGGAAAAGACCCTGATGCTGGGAAAGATTGAAGGTGGGAGAAGGGGACAAGAGAGGTTGGGATGGTTGGATGGCATCACTGACTTGATGGACATGAGTTTGAGTAATCTCTCGGAGTTGGCTATGGACAGGGAGGCCTGGCATGCTGGCCAGGCAGTCCATGGGGTCGCAAAGTTGGATACAACTGAGCAACTGAACTGAACCGATTTTATTTGAAAAAAGGATAGAAGTTTGGGATAGTTTCTCCCCCAATATCTGGGTACTCTTAGTTCTAACTGCACCAATTATGTGAGCTATTTGTCATGAAAGAGTAACGGCCATTTGAGTAAGACTTTTCCATATGGTCTCTCACAGTTTCTAGGAGGAAATGGGCCTTTACTTTTCATCTTTTGGGGAGGTGATTTTTTTTTTCTCTTTACACAAAAACAGGGAGTTTGGTATGAATTTTAATGAGTGAATAACAGTAAGACTTTGGCATAATCATTTGGAAAAGATAAATGCAGCAGCATGGTTAAAATTCTGTATGTAAATAGCTAAGCTTTTGTACCATGATTTTTAGATGATGAACTATCAAGAAATTAAATTGAATATTTTAAGGCTGACTGTCATGAATATCATTTTTCTCTTTTAACATTTGGGTAGCCTTCCTAGGCTGATTTCATTCAACAAAAAGATAAATTATTTCTACTTCCATTTTTAAATTTCCCTTCTTTCCTTTTCATTTTATTTGATTGTTTTGATAGGGTGACTTTTGTTGTTTCAGTAAATTCAGTTCTGTATCTGTTCCCGACTTCACTGAATGCTTGCAGTCAGCTCTATAGAAATCTTTCTGCATAAACTGGTCTACATTTTAGCATATTATGGACCTAGCCTTACATCCATAGGATATGGCCAGAAAATTATTCTTAGCTTAGGATTTAAATAAATTAGTTGATATTCCAAAGGAATCTTGTCTTTGGGCAGCAGGAAATTTAATTTTAAGAACTTGAGAATATATGATACTGCAAACACAGAAAGATTTGAGCCTGTGAAACCTGCTTGTGTCAAAGCATTATCAGAGTGCTCCTAAGGCCCGGAAAGTCCAAAGTTTCTATGAGTGCCCAGATATGTTTGAAGACTCCTACAGGTATTTTCAGTATGATTCCACTTTGAAATCACATTGTATATGATACATATTTATGACTGATTGCAGCCATGAAATTAAAAGACGCTTACTCCTTGGAAGGAAAGTTATGACCAACCTTGATAGTATATTAAAAAGCAGAGACATTACTTTGCCAACAAAGGTCCGTCTAGTCAAGGCTATGGTTTTTCCTGTGGTCATGTATGGATGTGAGAGTTGGACTGTGAAGAAAGCTGATCGCCGAAGAATTGATGCTTTTGAACTGTGATGCTGGAGAAGACTCTTGAGAGTCCCTTGGACTGCAAGGAGATCCAACCAGTCCATTCTAAAGGAGATCAATCCTGGGTGTTCATTGGAAGGACTGATGCTGAAGCTGAAACTGCAATACTTTGGCCACCTCATGCGATGAGTTGACTCACTGGAAAAGACTCTGATGCTGGGAAAGGTTGGGGGCAGGAGGAGAAGGGGACGACCAAGAATGAGATGGCTGGATGGCATCACCGACTCGATGGACATGAGTTTGAGTGTACTCCGGGAGTTGGTGATGGACAGGGAGGCCTGGCGTGCTGTGATTCATGGGGTCGCTATGAGTCGGACACGACTGAGCGACTGAACTGAACTGATACCACATGTATTCTATGGAATTTCCATGACAAAATCTCCTCTGGTCCATATTCATGATGACTGTTTATCTTTGCAAAATAACCATTGCTTTTTGCTGCTATGTTTTTGCTTCCATATAACTCCCATTTTTGGATGACCAGTGACCAGGCTGGGGCTGTGAAAGTAACTATAGTTGATTTAGTTACATTAAAGGGTCAAAATTATAGCTGCATGGAGCTAAGGTCATGGCTGAACCAGAGAGTTCTGGGCACAAATCTTCCTTTCGTGCTCGGCTGGGTCCAATAATCCCCTGAGGCTCAGGTCTCTGATTACATTTCCAGATGGTCTCCTCTGGTGTAAACACCACTGGCGCTCTGTCCAACAGCATCAGCTGCTCTGTCAAGAGGGCAAAACAGCAGAGCAGGGCAGCACTGGGAGTTACACAGTGGGTGGCACCTGTTGCCATATTGCTCACCTCCCCCGTGATGTTTTCACTCTTTTGCCTTTGTACTTGCATGTCAAACTCTAGTTTTTTTTTTAGCCTGATGCCAGCTTTACCAACACTCTTCCCCTCTTGCAGCTATTCTTAGAACCAGTACTTGGATTTCCTGGTAATCTTTCAGATGAATCGTAATATCTGCTAGTCAGGAGAATTTGTTTACTTATTTATTTATTAAAAAATGCCTACTGGGTGCAGGTCATTTATTCAACTTGGAGGAAGAAATGGCAACCCACTCCCATATTCTTGCCTGGGAAATCCCATGGACAGAGAAGCCCGGTTGGCTACAGTCCATGAAGTCACACACACACACAGACAGACAGATAGACATGCACACACAGGGCTAGTTATTGGAGCTATGATGGTGAGTAAAAAGAGATGGGATCTCTTTGAAGATTTTCTTTGCTCTCTAGGAATGCTACTCTAGACTTTTCAGCTAAAGCCTCCTGCCTTTAGGAATCAATGAAAAGCTTGCTTCCTTCATTGGAGAATTCGCTGATGAACCCCTCTCAGCTCTGAGCAGGCTGTCTTTCTAGAATTCTCTTAATACATTCAAGGTCCTTTTTAACCTTGTTCATCTATACTTCTTTCATGCAAATGTGTTGAATTTTTCATGGTCTTTTTGTTAGGTTTTCTCTCAACTGGAAGCTCCTCAAGTGAGATTACAGTGTTCCTGGCACCTTGATTTCTGCTTTTCACTTTCACTAATACATCGCCAGACACTTAATTTGTGTTCAGTAAACTTGGCAAATGTACTCGACAAAAGATTCTGCACCTTCGGTACGCCAGGCTACAAATGGATAGCATTCTCATGGCAACTGAGCACCATACAGCAGTGAGAAGCAGCTTACTGACAGACCGTATCTGTGACACACCGTGGAGGATTTTTTTTTTCTTTCAGTTTTTATTAAAATCTCATTCGCTGCCTGAAGGCTTATGGGTTACAACTTATCCAAATTGGAATATTTTCATAATTGTTTATTAACAATGTAGGGACAGCCTCTGAGGGTTTATGAAGGGCATTTGCCTGAATGGAAAACCACGGCAGTCCTCAAATGCTGTTAGTGCTGAGTGGAGGGGGGCATCTCTAGAGCTGGTGGTGCATCCCTGCAGGGGTAGCCTGCTTTTGCGCGTGTCTGTATGTAGGCACCTTTCTGCCTTTGCCTGTGTCTGTTGGTGCCTTTCTGCATCTGCGCATGTCTGTATGTAGGCGCCTTTCTGCCTTTGCACATGTCTTTATGTAGCGCCTTTCTGCGTTTGCGCATGTCTGCATGTAGGCGCCTTTCTGCCTTTGCGCATGTCTGTATGTTGGCGCCTTTCTGCGTCTGCGCATGTCTGTATGTAGGCCCCTTTTCTGCCTTTGCGCGTGTATGCATGTTGGCGTCTTTCTGCGTCTGAGCATGTCTGTACGGAAGTGCCTTTCTGCATCTGCATGTGTCTGTATGTAGGCCCCTTCTTCCCTGTGGAAGAGGCTCTCCTTGCTTGATGGAGGCTGACTAGACTGGCAGGTGATGAAGCCAGGAATGGGTGGCCCCAAGAGGCAGCTGGGATGATTGAGCCATTTGTCACTATCATATTCTAGTTTGGATGGGTCTCTTCTCTTCTGCCAAGCAGATCAAATCACACTTCACACCTGCGTTTCTCATTAGGTACTGGGGAGGTGTGTATGGGCAGTGTGTGCATGCATGCTCAGTGGTGTCTGACTCTTTGTGACTTCATTGATTGTAGGGCCACCAGGTTGCATTATCCATGGCAATTTCTAGGCAAGAATGCTGGAGTGGGTTTCCATTTCCTTTTCCAGGGGATCGTCCCACACCAGGGGTTGAACCCATGTCTCCTGCATTGGCAGGCGAATTCTTGGCAGTGACTAGGTGACTGAGCCACTAGGGAAGCTGGTGTTTGTGCAGAGTTCACTCTAGATCTGATAGGTGGAAACTTCTTATTCTGGTGGTTTGACCTTTCTTGGGATTTTTGCATTTCACACCCCAAAAAACATCACAGGCATTCCTTGTCAGTATGAGTCACCCATAGCTGAGGGTATTGTCAGGCTTTTCCAGGATATGATGAATGATGGTAACCAAAACGTAAATTAAAAATAAAATGAAAAAGAGTTGTTATCAAGAGAAGTCTTTCTTGGCATGTCCTTGTTTAATCATTTTAAAGTTTATTCTTGAACCATGCATTTGTGCATATGTATGTGTATGTATGTTTACTACCTGTTTGGTCTTGTGACAACTTCTTGTACTAGATGTTTAGATCAGGTGGGGTGCTTTCAATAGCAAGTAACAGAAAAGTACGAAATTGACTTAACTGGTGAAGATGATTGGATCCTGGAGGTAGAGTGCATTTCTGGTGAGGCTTGCCTTAGTGATTGCAACCTGCTGATCAAGATTGGTTTCTCTCCATTTCAATCTAGGTCTTTGGCTCTACTGATTGTTTGGCTTTATGATGGTTTTATCTTCATGTTCCTAAATTGATTGTTATCATCCCACTCAAATACAGCAAGGAAAAACACATTTTTTCCTGTTAACTTTGAAAATATTTTCTGGGCTTCAATCTAATCAGGCCGTTTTAGAGCGTATGCCTGTCTATGAACTGATGACTGTGATTAGTGATGGGCTGATTCTGGTTAGTCTAAGCCCAAGACTTCCTCCCCAGATACCTCCACCTTTTACAGCTGGAACTTGAGTTCAGCTTCCCCTGAAACAGTAAGTGGAGATGGGATGCTGAAGTGATGATTTGGGTATCATGAATACAAGACAGTTAAAACCTATCAACTGTCCTCTACAAAGATTCATTTTAAAAATAGTGTATTGTTTGCTTGTTGTTCTCAAAGAGCTTCAGATTTCAGGGGAAATTATGGAGCACAGAAATTTGAGCTCTATTCAGAATGTCATGGAACTTGAAACAGTTCTTAAGACAGATGTGAAACAATTTTAGGATTTCTGAGAAGTAATTGATTTATCACTGTAATAGTCATAAAATGTGAAACGTTGCCTGCTAATGACAAGGAGAAACATCTGGAGTAAGCGACAGGCTTAATTTTGGGCATTCTCTCTCTGTTAAAAGGACCGGTTCTTTTGAGATTGATGTTGGCAGTTTGGAATCTTTTCCAGGTGGGAAGGAAGACTCAGAATAGTAGGTGAGAGTGCCTCTCCTCCCATAAGGAAATTTCAGCTTTATCATGGCTGTGTTGTTTTGAGATGGGCTTGCAAACTCTGTGCTTTAGTGATGCGTATACTCAGAGGCCATCTGTATGCTTACCAGTGTCAGCTAGGAGGTGGCTCTGACCTGAGTACATTCAGATCATACTGTTTAAAAGGATGACAATGATGACTGTATTTTTAATCTGTTGATTCTCTCTGGGCGCATCTTACCCTTTTACTCTTCTTAACACATTTCTGTATAGTTGTCTCTGTGATAATGCCTTAATAGAGACATCCATCTCATACAATCCAAGGTCTCCTAGTCAGGGAAAAAGCTTTGGCTTGAAATGCATCTCTGGATGTGATTTATTGAATCTCCAATTGCAGTTGGGGTGTAAGGCTTATTTTTAGTGATACTCTGCTTTGAATTTAAAAGTTGAGATGGGAAATAAAGTAGCCATTAAATGCTGGATTTTATTCATGATGGTGGAGAATGGCTGACATTTCATGGCTTTATGATGTCTTCCCTCATCCCTTGCTTGCATAAAATCTGGTCCCTTATATTTCTTTCAATAGTGTTATCATACTTCTTCCTACAGTAAAAATTAGAGCAGGGGTATGAGAGATTCCTCTGAATGGTCTCTCTTTATTGCAATGCAATCTTGACCTTGTCGCACGTGTGAACAATTCAGTTTTAGTTCACTATGGTCTTAGAACTCTGTTTATTCGAATTGCCGGCAGTCTAAATTATATGTCAGTTTCTTGTGTATTTTATCAGGGCATCAGTTTACCTTTTGCAGGTGTTTCAAACTGACTTGATGGCAAGTGAGTGTTCTTTGAAAACTAGAACCCCAGAGCTTTATCTGTTTAGGAAGTAACCACTGGGCAGAGAAGCCAGCTTTGCAAAGCTTTGGCACCCCACCGTCCTCCAACAAAGGTTAAAACCAACTGAAAACCCCAATGGACTCATCCCCTTCCTTTTCCCTTTAGAAGCAGATAGCTCAACCATGAACAAGTGAGGAAACTGTTGGAAGGAACATTGTTGTGGAAGGCTGGAGAAGGGTGGGAGATTAGGTAAAGGAAGGAGAAGGGTATGTTTTTTGGTTGTTTAGGCTAAAATTTTAGTGTCTTTTTTATACTTAGCGTATACCGATGTTCATATTCAATGTGTAAGTTTACACTGCTCAAATATAGCTCAGCAAAACATATGGTTCCTTCTGACAGTTTCAGGAACATCTCTCTGGAAGCAGCTGATGCCTGACATTTATTAATTTTGAAGATTTTTAAAAATGTGGGCCATTTTTAAAGTCTTTATTGAATTTGTTAAAATATTATTTATATTTTACGTTTTGGTTTTTTGGCCACGAGGCATGCAGAATCCTAGATCCCAGACCAGGAATCGAACCCTAACTCCTGCATTAGAAAGGGAAGTCTTAACCACTGGACCACCAGGGAAGTCCCGTCTTGACATTTAGAGATCCTCTTCTGAAACCTTAGTGGTGGTCTCAGAGTGTTAATAGTGTGGGGTGATTATGATTTCTGAAAGAACATCTTTGGCTAATTAGTTTTCAAGATGGATGCAGATAAGAACACAGTATTGAGAATTCCTTCTAGAAATTTATCCAGAGTAGCCTCCTGTATGCCTTGTTCCATGAGGACCACTCATAGCTCAATAAGTGAAATTGAAGTTGCTCAGTTGTGTCTGACTCTTTGCGACCCCATGGACTGTAGCTTGCCAGGCTCCTCTGTCCATGGAATTTTCCAGGCAAGAATACTGGAGTGGGTTGCCATTTCCTTCAGCAGATGGCTCAATAGGTTTCTGTTAAAATGGCAGCTAGAGGGAAAGAACAACCATTAGCTATAGTTCAGTTCAGTCGCTCAGTCATGTCCGACTCTTTGTGACCCCATGAATCACAGCACACCAGGCCTCCCTGTCCATCACCAACTCCCGGAGTTCACTCAAACTCATGTCCTCAGAGTCGGTGATGCCATCCAGCCATCTCATTCTCTGTCGTCCCCGTCTCCTCCCACCCCCAATCCCTCCCAGCATCAGAGTCTTTCCAGTGAGTCAACTCTTCGCATGAGGTGGCCAAAGTATTGGAGTTTCAGCTTCAGCATCAGTCCTTCCAATGAACACCCAGGATTGATCTCCTTTAGAATGGACTGGTTGGATCTCCTTGCAGTCCAAGGGACTCTCAAGAGTCTTCTCCAACACCACAGTTCAAAAGCATCAGTTCTTCGGTGATGGCATGGGCAAACTCTCTTTCACTTGAGTTCTTCAGTGTTCTGTTCTCTGTACTGCAAAACCCTGTGCCATTTTTGGATTTTCTTGGTCTTGTGTGTGCTCCAAAATTTCGTGTGAATATATGAAGTTTTGGCTTCCCAGGTGACGCTAGTGGTAAAGAATCTGCCTGCCAATGCAGGAGACACAAGAGACGCAGGTTTGATCCCTGAGTTAGGAAGATTCCCCTGGAGGAGGGCATGGCAACCCACTCTAGTAGTCTTGCCTGGAGACTGCCGTGGACAGAGGAGCCTGGCAGGCTACAGTCCATAGGGTTGCACAGAATCGGACATGACTGAAGCGACTGAGCACACAGCATAAAATCCTGCTGCTTATTCCATAGCAGATATGAGTGGGTTAATTCTCAGAAAACCAACTCAGACTTTCACAGAAGTTTCCCTAGGCTTCAAGGCAAAGAGTTTCCCAAGAGTAGAGATTTTAGACATTTTGGCAAGTTAGTAGGGGAGGTATTTTCAACTAGCATGACTCGATTTGGCTCAGGTATTAGTAAGCCCTCCTGGGCTGGCTTGCAGGTGGGTTCTTGAAATCTGGACATATTTCAGAAACTGTTGCCTGTTCTTAATAAGTGCAGTGATGTGAGGCGCCATGAGCAAGCATGATTTAAACCTGTCCCAGCAATAATTTTACTCATGAGCTCTTGGCAAATATGTTTGTTGTCTGCCATCTCCCTCTGAAGGTTGCCAGTTAGCTAAACATCAGCCAGCCATATGACACCAAATCCACATCATTCATCTGATTTTGTGGAGCCATTTATTTTCATAAGGATTTGGAAAAAGAAAATCTTTCTCTCTTGCACATACACAGCACTTTTATTTAATTTTTAATGTAACAAGACAAAAACCAGTCTTCTTGCCTGAGGCAGTTAATCTGTAGATGTTGTGTATATTATATACATATAAATCAACAAACAAAAATGCTAAATATCCTTTTGTTCAGTGGTTTGAAGCCTCTTTTTTGCTTTTTCCTACGTATTGCCATTGGCTGTAGCAGATTTATTCAAGGAGCATGTGGTAGACCTAGGCTGTGTCACTGGACCTTTAGCCTTTCAGCACCTAACTGTCCTTTCTGCCTTAAGAGTCACAAGCATTTGAAGGCAACATATAGTGTTTTCTGTCTGGTAAATGGTCCAAAGTTCAGTCAGTTCAGTTCAGTTCAGTTCAGTCGCTCAGTCGTGTCCGACTCTCTGCGACCCCATGAATCACAGCACGCCAGGCCTCCCTGTCCATCACCAACTCCCGGAGTTCACTCAAACTCATGTCCACAGAGTCGGTGATGCCATCCAGCCATCTCATTCTTGGTCGTCCCCTTCTCCTCCCGCCCCCAACCTTTCCCAGCATCAGAGTCTTTTCCAGTGAGTCAACTCGCCGCATGAGGTGGCCAAAGTATTGCAGTTTCAGCCTTAGCATCAGTCCCTCCAATGAACATCCAGGATTGATCTCCCTTAGAATGGACTGGTTGGATCTCCTTGCAGTATAAGGGACTCTCAAGAGTCTTCTCCAACACCACAGTTCAAAAGCATCGATTCTTCGGCAATCAGCTTTCTTCACAGTCCAACTCTCACATCCATACATGACCACGGGAAAAACCATTGCCTTGACTAGACGGACCTTGGTTGGCAAAGTAATGTCTCTGCTTTTTAATATACTATCAAGGTTGGTCATAACTTTCCTTCCAAATATGCTGTTATTAACATTGATGCCATGAGGACCGGACATCTATTTAAAAAACATCTTATGGAGCTTTATTAATAGTACCATTTAATGAGTACTTACTCTAGGCCAGCATACTACATCTTTTACATACTTGTATCTCTTCTCCAAAGAATTGATGAGGTAGGAACCATTAACACATTTTATAAAATGTGACTGGTTACATGACTTGCCAAATCATGTAGCTAATTAACAGTAGAGTCAGAATTTGAACTCAGGGCTGCCTGACCCCAGAGTACACAACTAAGGATCATTAAAATGAAGTGAAAGTGAAAGTCGTTCGGTTGTGACCGACTCTTTGCGACCCCATGGACTGTAGCCTGCCAGACTCCTCTGTTCATGGAATACTGGAGTGGGTAGCCATTCCCTTTTCCAGGGGATCCTCCCAACCCAGGGATCGAACCCAGGTCTCCCACATTGCAGGCGGATTCTTTACCATCTGAGCTAACAGGGAAGCCCAATGATCATTACTTATATCAAATAGCAGTGCCCTTCAGTAGCTCCTCATTTAGAAAAGTATACCCTCTTGAAGATTGTTTTGTGTTTTAACTGGATTGAGAATCTGTAGGCTGTTATTTTTTTTACATTTCTTGGAGTATAGTTGATTTACAATGTTGTGTTGGTTTCAGATGTCCAGCAAAGTGAATTAGTTATACATATGCACATATCCACTCTTTTTAAGATTCTTTCCCCATATAGGTCATTTCAGAATATTGAGTATATAATTCCCTATGCTGTACAGTAGGTTCTTTTTAGTTACCTATGGTATATATAGTAGGGTGTAAATGTCATTTGTTTATCTATGTCCTAAACTGAAAATCCTGTTTAGCTTCATTAAATCTGGTATCGAAAAGGAAATGGGTGACAGCTATAGGTGCTTAATATTTCAGGGATGATAATGATGGATAGTGATGTGATTTCACAGCTTGGGTTATCAGACCCAGGTGAGTGGATTCAGATTCATCAAATCACTCAGCCTGGCTTGTATCTTTGCCTCACAAGCCCCTTAGGGGCTGTATATTGCTCTTGTAACGGTATATTTTTCCCATTATAGTTGCCCTTGATATTCGTTTCACCTACATTAACCAGTGTATCAAACAGTGTTATATATTGAACTGTCATCCTGGTTTACAGAGTGTAGAACAGTCTTGTCCAGTAGAAATTTCTCTGATGATGGAAGTGTTCTGTATCTGTACTGGCAAATGTGGTAGCCATTTGCCACATATGGTCGAGCATTTGAAATGTGGCTAGCACAAGTGACGAAAAGACTTTTAAAGTGTATTGAATTTTAACTAATTTAAACTGAAGTATAAATTAAAATAGCCATGTGGCAACCTTGTAGCACAGGTCCAGAATATTAGCTCAGGATGGGACCTTAGAATTGACCATATGCAACGTATTCATTTTATTTTAGATGAATGTAGAACCAGAGCAAGAAAAGCAATAAACCTAAGCCTGGGACATTCACCTCTTGATTTCTAGTCCACTGTTTCTTGCACTAGAACTTGAGAAAGTTTTAAAATGCTTTTTGAAATGTAATATTTTAAGATTATTTGAGTTAGGACCATGCTTTTCTTGACAAAAGCACTGCAATAACTCCAGAATTAAATCTGGAATTAAAATGTGGCTTATTTTAATCATAGTTATTTTAAGTTATTTGCACACAGGCTAAGTCCTTCAGTTGCATTTGACTCTCTGCGACCCCATGGACTGTAGCCTTCCAGGCTCCTCTGTCCACGGGATTCTCCAGGCAAGAATACTGGAGTGGGTTGCCATTTCCTCCTCCAGTGGATCTTCCTACCCAGGGATCGAACCTGCATCTCCTGTGTCTCCTGCATTGGGAAGTGGGTTCTTTGCCACTAGCACCACCTGGGAAGCCTTGATAGGCCATATGGTACCATCTTTATACATGTATCCACATATATTCACAGTTTGCACATGCATTAGGATCAGAGGATTCAAAATGAAGTTCTCTTCCTGTCCCTGTTTCTTAGCCATTAAATCCTCTCTCCAAAGGGAATGGTTATCGTTTGCTTTTGTATCTTTTCAGGTATTTTAAGTGTATAAAAATGTTCTCTTTTTAAACAAATAGGAGGATATCATTGTGTACTGCTCTGCATTCTTTTTTTTATTTTTCCACTAAATATTTTATCTTGGAGATTTTTCCAAACGAGTATACAGAATTTACTCTTAAAGCAAGTGTGCAGAATTCCATCCACACATCAACCTTAGTCTATTTAATGATATCCCTGTTGCTAGGCCGTAGTGAACTGCCTTGCTTGTTTATAATTCCTATGTGTGCAGATACATCTGGAGAATAAGCCTAGAAATGAAAGTGTTAGGTCAAATGGTGTGTGTTCATTTACAATTTGATAAGTATTTTAAATTGCTCCTCATAGAGGCCACATGATTTTTTAATCCTCACTGGCAATCTGTAAATATAATATGATCTTTATGTCTTTATCAACCCAATGTGTTATCAGACTGGTTGATCCTTGCCATTCTAAGTAAACAATAACAAGAAAAACAAGTCTGTGTTGTCTTAATAACCATTTTTTCCCTAGAATGAGTTATATTTTATGTCCATTAAATTATTTGTGTTTTTCTGGGAAATGTGTTTGTATATTGTGTCCATTTTCCATCTTTTTTTTTTTTTTGGTTACTCATTTTATCTACTGGGTAAAATATATGTATCGCAAACAATGCAGATTTTTTTTCAGTTTATTGTTTGTCCTTTTAATTTGCTTTTGCTGGTATTTACCATAGAGAATTTTTAAATTTTTATGCAGATAACTGTGTCAGTATTCTTATAGTTTCTGGCTTTGTTGTAGTTTGAAAGATCCTTCTTATTCTGAGAATAAACAATACTTTTTTTTTTTTTTGGTAATTAATTTATTTTTTATTGGAGGCAAATTATTTTACAATATTATATTGGTTGGTGTTGTCATACATTGATATGAATTCGCCCCGGGTTTACATAAGTTCCCCCTCCCGAACCCCCCTCCCACCTCCTTCCTCCCTTTATCCTCCCTCTGGGTCATCCCCGCATGCCAGCCCCGAGCATCCTATAACATGCATTGACCCTGAACTAGTGATTCGTTTCACATATGACAACATATGTGTTTCAATGCCATTCTCCCAAATCATCCCACCCTCACCCTCTCCCACAGAGTCCCAAAGACTGTTCTATACATCTGTGTCTCTTTTGCTGTCTCGTATACAGGGTTATCATTTGCATCTTTCTAAATTCCATATATATGTGTTAGTATTACTGTATTGGTGTTTTTCTTCCTGGCTTACTTCACTCTGTATAATTGGCTCCAGTTTCATCCACCTCATTAGAACTGATTCAAATGTATTCTTTTTAATGGCTGAATAATACTCCATTGTGTATATGTACCAAAGCTTTCTTATCCATTCGTCTGCAGATGGACATCTAGGTTGCTTCCATGTTCTGGCTATTATAAACAGTGCTGCAATGAACATTGGAGTACACATGTCTCTTTCAATTCTGGTTTCCTTGGTGTGTATGCCCAGGAGTGCGATTGCTGGATCATATGGCAGTTCTATTTCCAATTTTTTGAGGAATCTCCACACTGTTCTCCATAGTGGCTGTACTAGTTTGCATTCCCACCAACAGTGTAAGAGGGTTCCTTTCTCTCCACACCCTCTCCAGCATTTTTGCATGTAGACTTTTGGATAGCAGCCATTCTGACTGGTGTGAAATGGTATCTCATTGTGGTTTTGATTTGCATTTCTCTGATTATGAGGGATGTTGAGCATTTTTTCATGTGTTTGTTAGCCATCTTTATGTCTTCTTTGGAGAAATGTCTGTTTAGTTCTTTGGCCCATTTTTTGATTGGGTCATTTATTTTTCTGGAATTGAGCTGCAGGAGCTGCTTGTATGATTTGGAGATTAATCCTTTATCAGTTGCTTCATTTGCTATTATTTTCTCCCATTCTGAAGGCTGTCTTTTCACCTTGCTTATAGTTTCCTTTGCTGTGCAGAAGCGTTTGATTTTAATTAGGTCCCATTTGTTTATTTTTGCTTTTATTTCCAATATTCTGGGAGGTGGGTCATGGAGGATCCTGCTGTGATTTATGTCGGAGAGTGTTTTGCCTACGTTCTCCTCTAGGAGTTTTATAGTTTCTGGTCTTACATTTAGCTCTCTAATCCATTTTGAGTTTATTTTGGTGTATGGTGTTAGGAAGTGTTCTAGTTTCATTCTTTTACAAGTGGCTGACCAGTTTTCCCAGCACCACTTGTTAAAGAGACTGTCTTTTCTCCATTTTATATTCTTGCCTCCTTTGTCAAAGATGAGGTGTCCATAGGTGCGTGGGTTTATCTCTGGGCTTTCTATTTTGTTCCACTGATCTATATTTCTGTCTTTATGCCAGTACCATACTGTCTTGATGACTGTGGCTTTGTAGTAGAGCCTGAAGTCCGGCAGGTTAATTCCCCCAGTTCCATTCGTCTTCCTCAAGATTGCTTTGGCTATTCGAGGTTTTTTGTATTTCCATACAAATTGTGAGATTATTTGTTCTAGATCTGTGAAAAATATCGTTGGTAGCTTGATAGGGATTGCATTGAATGTATAAATTACTTTGGGTAGTATACTCATTTTTACAATATTTATTCTTCCAATCCATCATCATTCCATGCATCTTTTCTGACCACAATGCAGTAAGATTAGATCTCAATTATGGGAGAAAAACTATTAAACATGCCAACATATGGAGGCTGAACAACATGCTGCTGAATAACGAACAAATCATAGAAGAAATCAAAAGAGAAATCAAAATATGCATAGAAATGAATGAAAATGAAAACACAACAACCCAAAACCTCTGGGACACTGTAAAAGCAGTGCTAAGGGGGAAGTTCATAGCAATACAGGCACACCTCAAGAAACAAGAAAAAAGTCAACTAAATAACCTAACTCTACATCTAAAGCAACTAGAAAAGGAAGAAATAAACAATACTTATTTTAATCTATTCAGCATTTATCCTAAAGATGTAAGTTCAGTTCAGTTCAGTCTCTCAGTCGTGTCCGACTCTTTGTGACCCCATGAATCACAGCACGCCAGGCCTCCCTGTCCATCACCAACTCCCGGAGTTCACTCAAACTCGTGTCCATCGAGTCGGTGATGCCATCCAGCCATCTCATTCTCTGTCGTCCCCTTCTCCTCCTGCCCCCAACCTTTCCCAGCATCAGAGTCTTTTCCAGTGAGTCAACTCGTCACATGAGGTGGCCAAAGTATTGGAGTTTCAGCTTTAGCATCAGTCCTTCCAATGAACACCCAGGATTGATCTCCTTTAGAATGGACTGGTTGGATCTCCTTGCAGTCCAAGGGACTCTCAAGAGTGTTCTCCAGCACCACAGTTCAAAAGCATCAATTCTTCGGCGATCAGCTTTCTTCACAGTCCAACTCTCACATCCATACATGGCTTAAATAAATTCTGTCTCCTAAACGACAGCTCAGTTGTCCCCAGATCACCTTCATTTTTTCTCCATATATTTGAGATTCCACCTTTATTACATACCAAATTTCAGTTGGTATTTGAGACTGTACTTACTTTGTAGTCCCATGAAATCTGCTCTTTTGCTGGTATTACTTATATTATTTTATACCTAAAATATATTTTAGTATATTGTAGGACTATTCTCCATTACATTTCTTTTTCAGAGTGTGGCTCACCATTCTGAGTTACTTTTCCTTACAAAACTTATACTTGGCTTGCAGATTTCCTAAACAAGTTCTAGTTATTTTTATTAGGATTATGTCAAGATTGATATAGACATATCCAAGTGATGTTGACTGTTTCTGTCTGGGAACATGGTATACCTTATCTTTTGTTTAAGGATTCTTTTGGAACCTCTGGCAGTGTTCTGTAGTTTTCTCCAATAGATAGGGCACATTTATTGTTTAGTTTATTCCCTCATTATCCTTGTTATGCCTTTGAAGTGGGTTCTTTGTATAAATGCAAGCTATTGACTTGTATACATTAACTTTGGACTTTCTGTACTATTTGATTTTTGTAACATTTTAGCAGTTGATTTTCTTAGTTTTCCAAGGTCCCAAGTGTAAATCTATAGAAGGTGTTAATTTGATCTCTTTCTTTTCAATTTTTATGTCCTTTTTTCTCTGGCCTAACTGTATTCAACATTTCCTGTGGAACTAAAGTGTAATAGAAAATTGAGGCAATGTTTTATTGTCCTTTATTTCACCTGGGAAAGGTTCAGACATCCCATTGAAACATAGTGCTGCCTTTTAGATTAAGACACAAATATTGCTTTTATTTCCAATATTCTGGTGTGGCAGGAGGGTGGTTTCATTTTTATACCTTTTTTTTTTTTTGCCCTACACCACACAGCATGTGGGATCACAGTTCCTCAACCAGGGATTGAACCTGCGGCCCCTCTATTGGATGCGCAGGGTCTTAACCACCAGGAAAGTCCCTGTTTTTGTTTTATATTTCTCATAAGTCATTGTCAGTGTGCTGTGGGTACTCTTTTGTTGAATGACCCAACATTGGGGCTTCATACTCAATACCATGTCAGAAATAATAAGTGTTGGTAACAGCTGAGTTTTAGAGTGCTCACAGGCCAGGTGGGGCTTCTCTGGTGGCTCAGATGATGCAGAATCTGCCTACAATGCAGGAGACATGGGTTCGATCCCTGAGTGAGGAAGAACCCTAGAGAAGGGAATGGCAACCACTCCAGTATTCTTGCCTGCAGAATCCCATGGACAGAGGAGCCTGGCAGGCCACCGTCCATGGGGTCACAGAGAGTCAGACATGACTGAGCAGTTACCACTGGTCAGGTATTGTTCAGAGAGTTCTGTGTATATTAATTAATTTCATGCTCCCCAACCACATGAGGTTGATACTGTTAGTACAGATAAGGCCATTCAAGGTAGAGAGAGATGAAGCCATTGGCTTAGTGTCACAGTACTGGAAAGTGGTGACCAGGTTCCCAGGTGGTGCTCGTGGTAAAGAACTTGCCTGCCAATGCAGGTAGATGTAAGAGACCCAGGTTCGATCCCTGGGTCGGAAAGATCCTCTGGAGAAGGAAATGTCAAGCCACTCCAGTGTTCTTGCCTGGAGAATCTCATGGACGGAGGGGCCTGGCGGGCTGCAGCCCATAGGGTCGCACAGAGTCGGACACACCTAAAGTGACTTAGCACGCATGCATACAACCAAGTTCTTACCTAGGCAGTCTAGCTTCAGCTAGATGTCGGGCTCTGCTCCCCTAGAACACGCTGCCTATGGGCGGAATGAGAGGAGGTGGCTCTCTTGGTACTGCGTTCACACCTGCCCATCTCGGAAGCTCCTGGAACAGCATCTTGCTGAAGGGCTCAGTCAGCGTCTTGTCAGTGTAGCGTCTCCTGTCACCTCCACACACGTCCCTGGGGGGCAGCTCTGTCTTCTCCCAGTCTGCTTCCTTCATCGCGTGATTCCCACCTCCAGTTTTGCCTCTTGGCATCAGCCCATGGAACTCAATGGTAGATGACATGGTAGTATTTTTCTGCCAGGAAAAGGTATCCAAGAAGAAAGAAAAAGTTGAGTTCGACAGAAAAAGTATCCTCAAAGAGGGCTTTGGGAACTACGTTATCTGAGGTGATCTTACTTTACTTACACAGTCACTATTGTTCTGTAGCTACTTTGAGCTTCACTTAACTCATCTGCGAAGTGAAAGTTGCTCAGTCGTGTCCAACTCTTTGTGACCCCTTGGACTATACAGTCCATGGAATTCTCCAGGCCAGAATCCTGCAGTGGGATGCCATTCCCTTCTCTAGGGGATCTTTCCAACCCAGGGATCGAACCCAGGTCTCCCGGATTCTTTACCAACTGAACCACCAGGGAATAGAGATAAAACTTACCCTCAAAGACTGTCGCTTAGATTAAGTGACTGAATATTTTTTCAGAGTACTTCTGTAGGATCTGGAACATTCTGGGGGCCTGATGAGTGTAGTTTTCCTTTTCCTCTCCCAAAGTAGTTTCTGAGAAAGAAAGCTAAGAGTGAGTTTGGGGATCTTAGAATAGCTTAAAAAGAGCAATGCTTCTATGAATTCCTCCCTTACCTCTTTCTCTCTATGAATCTTTTCTTCTGGGGCCACTATTTTTACAGTTGTGTAGACTTGTCACACTCAGAGTATATTATATTCAGTTCTGTCAATAGTCTCCAAGGTTCATACCTTAGGACAAATTCCTCCCATCAAGAGGTTCCTTTTTTAATCTATTCTTCACTAACTTCCCCTGTGCGTAATTGAAGTAGATCCTCTTTACATTTTAGGTTGTTTTCTAACTAAGAGGTGGTGTTGTAATGTCTCTGCAGTTCAGTTCACCCTAACTGGGACTTCCGTGGTTGATTAAGTGTTTCTTAACCTTGAAATTTAGGAGTCAGTTTTTAAGAGCAGTTACAGTCTGATTTTCAAGGAGGGAGAAAACGCTCTATTGAATAGTCCCAGATCAACAGAGGTGAATAAAGATCATGGATTTAGGAGATCTGTATTTTTCCTTTTGCCAAGAAAGTCACTTTCCTCCTAATTAGCAAGTTAGGATTTCCTTAATTGCAATCTGACCAAAGATTTTTGGGGGTCCATTGGGGTAAGTCACCATATGTTGCATTCAAATTAATACATTTGAGATACCTTCCTTTCTGAAGTTGATACTGATGAAGTGGAAAAGATTAAGACTTGCAACAGTATCCATTTAACTTATTTTCTGTTTACAAGACCTTATTGTACCGTGTCACCCACTCCAGTGTTCTTGCCTGGAGAATCCCAGGGACGGGGGAGCCTGGTGGGCTTCTGTCTATGGGGTCACACAGAGTCGGACACGACTGAAGTGACTCAGCAGCAGCAGCAGCATTGTACCGTGTCATCTATGGAGCAGGGTTCAAAATAAGAAAGATCATTCTTGGGTCTCACGCTAATGAGTTTTCTTCTCCCGATGGATCCAAAGAGCTTTCTTGTGCTGACATCCATGACATACAGTTCCAAAAGTCACCCTCATGTCAAGGCTTAACTGTGGGGTTTGAACCCCAGGCAGGTATAGCAGGGTGGGCAAGCTTGAAGTTCATTTCAACTGCATTATAAGCAGGGTGTTCTAAAGCAGGTCAGTGCTAAAGTTATCTTATATTTGGTTTCTGTGTACAGTGATACAAAGCAAGCAGAGGAAGTCAGCGAGGACACTGTTTGATTCCTTGTGTATTGTATTGTGCATCCTGAGGCTTAATTGACAAAATGATGAATTCCTTTAAACCTGCATTCAGGCTGGATTCCACGAGGTGGTTCATTACCAGCGCCTTCCTCAATATGTACATTTATGTAATATTGTGATGGTAGAGGTTTATATTAAACATTTTGTAACTTGAACATTCAGCAAATACTTGTTAACGCCTAATGTGTGCAAAACATGATGGTATGTGTTACTTTGGGTTCCAGAGAGGGATGTCAGATTGTGGTTTTGGATGAAGAAGTTTGCAAGATAATAGAAAAATCTTGTTTGCAAATAACTGTAACATAAGGTGGAATGGACCATCATAAGTGAGATGCATATAATGCTGGGAGTTCTGATGGAATTAACTCTTGATTTCCTTGTAGTCATTTACTTATCCCTGAAAATAAGTAAATCAAGGCTCACTAGTGGTAAAGAGGGGCTTCCCAGGTGGTGCTAGTAGTAAAGAACCCCGCCTGCCAATCCAGAGATATAAAAGATGCAGGTTTGATCCCTGGGTTGGGAAGATCCCCTGAAGAAGGGCGTGGCAATCCACTTCAGGATTCTTGCCTGGAAAATCCCGTGGACAGAGGAGCCTGGTGGGCTACAGTCCATAGGGTTGCAAAAAGTTGGACACAACTGAAGCGATTTAACACGTACACACACACTCACACAGTGATAAAGAACGCAACTGCCAGTGCAAGAGACAGAGGGGATGAGAGTTCAATCCCTGGGTCTGGAAGACCCCCCTGGAAGAGGGTGTGGCAACCCACTCCAGCATTCTTGCCTGGAGAATCCACAGACAGAGGAACTTGGCAGGCTACAGTCCGTGGGGTTGCAAAGAGTTGGACATGACTGAGTCCAACACACATATACACACACAAACTTACTGCAATAATTATTTCATGATGTATGTAAGTCAGATCATTATGCTGTACACCTTAACCTTGGGTGGTACTCTATATCAATTATATCTCATTAAAGCTGGAGGGAAAAGAAAGATATCAGGAGAGCATATCGAAACTATTTCTAGGAGAGAAGAATTACTTCATTTCAAGCAACATATTCTAACTTTACCAGAAGTATCCCTGATAAAACCCTGTCATTTTTGGTCCCCAGGCTAGAGCAGTGGCTGTCCACTAGGCAAATGTCAAATAGTATTTTATCTTTTCCTCCTACTTCATACTAAAAAGCACAGTGAGCTTCCTTTTCTTTCTAACATTCTGTCCCGAAGGGAGTGCAAGCTCCACCTAATCCCTGAGAGTCTCAGGCTGACCCATCCTTGACGTTCTCATCACAGGTGACAAGGGGTTATTTGTCCATCACACTTAGCTGTGCTTTAATAAATGCGTTGCTGGAGTGGAGGATTCTGAATTCCCTGTTCAGTAATACTTTGCTGTGTTTCCCTGCAGATAATTCGGTGGTTTTGACATCTGCCTCCATCTCTGGATCTGAAATGGACTTTTCTGTGACATATTTGGGAAATTTTGGTTGAATCTGTTGTCTAAAGAGATGAGAAAATAATACAGTGTCATTAAGCTACGATCATCTAATAGAGATCTGAACACAGAATTTTTCAAACTTTCTGCTCTCCCTGTGTGACTTTTTCTTCCCCAAATTGTTGTTGTTTAGTCCATCAGTTGTGTCTGACTCCTTGCAGTCCCATGGTCTGCAGCACAATGGTTTCCCTGTCCATCACCAACTCCCAGAGCTTGCTCAAACTCATGTCCATTGAGTCAGTGATGTCATCCAGCCATCTCATCCTCTGTCACCCCCTTCTCCTCCTGCCATCTATGTTTCCCAGCCTTAGGGTCTTTTCCATCTGGCATCAGGTTACCAGAGTATTGGAGCTTCAGCTTCATCAGTCCTTCCAATGAATATTTAGGGTGGATTTTCTTGTGGATTGACTGTTTTATTTGCCTTTAAAATTTTTAGTTTAGATTTAAAGATAGGGCTGACAGACATAGAGAACAGACGTGTGGACACAGTGGGGGAAGGAGAGGGTGGGATGAATTGAGAGACAAGAGAATCATATATATTACTGTAAACAAAATAGATAGCTAGTGGGAATTTGCTGTGTGACTCAGGGAGCTCAACCCAGTGCTCTGTGACAACCTAGATGGGTGGGATGGGATGGGAAGTAGGAGGGAGATTCAAGAGGAAGGGGACATATGTATCAGTTCAGTTGCTCAGTCGTATCCGACTTTGCAATCCCATGGACTGCAGCATGCCAGGCCTCCCTGTCCATCACCAGTTCCCAGAGCTTGCTCAAACTCATGTCCATCGAGTCGGTGATGCCATCCAACCATCTCATTCTCTGTCGTCCCCTTCTTCTCTGCCTTCAATCTTTCCCAGCGTCAAGGTCTTCTCCAGTGAGTCAGCTCTTCGCAACAGGTGGCCAAAGTATTGGAGCTTCAGCCTCAGCATCGGTCCTTCCAATGAATATTAAGGACTGATTTCCTCTAGGATTGACTGGTTTGATCTTCAGATTGACTGTTTTTTATTCAGCCTCATTTCCTCATGTTCACTGAATTTAGTCCCTGCTGATCCCTCTTTTTAAACCTGTTTTCTGTGCCCCCCCAACTGTTAAAGGAAAACCAAAGGCTGACAGTAATTAAAACAGTAAAAATAGATGTTACAGGACTATTGCAATAGGGAAGAGACACCTCTGTTGACAACCAGGCTTGGTTCTGATAACAGCTTGAGAAAGTAGGGATTTTCAGCCAAGGAACAGGATAGGGGTCAGTCATTGGTTGGAAATTCACTAAGGGGCTTCCTGGATAGCTCAGTTGGTAAAGAATCTGCCTGCAATGCAGGAAAGCCTGGTTCGATTCCTGGGTTGGGAAGATCTCCTGGAGAAGGGAAAGGCTACCCATTCCAGTATTCTGGCTTGGAGAATTCCATGGACTGTATAGTCCATGGGGTCGCAAAGAGTAGGACACCACTGAGTGACTTTCACTTTCACTTTACTAAGAAGCATCTGGGGGCAGGGAGGAGGCTGGTTAAACAAGAGCCAACAGGATTCTTGCTCAGGGCAGGCTAGGGTGATCAGCTAGGGGTGGGGATTTGGGGTAAGGAGTTTGATCAGTGAGGATACAAAGATCACTTTAAAATGATGTAGCAAGACTCTTGCTATAACTGGGGATGCTGGCACTACGAGGCTGAGGTCTGGAGTTCTTTAAGAGGAGTTTGACTAAAGTTTGATCAAGGAGGGTGTTTTGTCACCATTCGTGTGCCTTCTGGCTTCTCTTCCTTCTTTGCCAGGACACCCCACCCCCCCACCCCCCGCCGCCGGCCCAGGGATTTACTTCATTGCCACTTCCTCAGTGGTTGCTGAACTGATACCCAGGCATCCGCTCCCTAATTATGTCCCTCTGCTCCTTGGTGAGCAACCTTCCTCCCAGCTTCCTTGCCAAAAAGGTTTTTAAAGAGAGCATGTACTCTTTGTCACTTTTTAAATTTTCTTGTCCTCTGCTGTCTGTTTTCCACCATGCACGGCTCAGTATCTGCTCATCTTACTCAACTGAAATGATTTTCTGAGGGATCAACGTGAAACTCATCGTCACAAAAATTGATCATTACTTCTCATTTTCCATGGTATTTGCTGTTGTGGACACCCGTTCCTTCAAGTGTCTCCCCTCTTGCCTCCATGATGCTCTAATAATGATGGCGGTGGGTGTTCTCAGTACTGTGGGATACCTGAGTGAGAAATGGAGTGTTTTAGAGATGAAGTGATTCAATCTGTTTCATGGAGAGGTGGACCAGAAAGGGTGGTTCAAGTGCTCAGTGTGACTAAGCCCGATGCTTTATCACGTATGTTGAAAAAGGACAAAGGAAATGCCAAAACCTTCAATCCACACTGCTAATTAAAAGCTAATTTTCTCTTTTTTGCCTGCTTAAGAATTTTAATAGCATGTGATGGTATCTTGGGAGCAGTCTTCCTAGCAGAAGGAAATAGTTCACTGTCTGTCTTTGGGATAATAGTTTTCCATATTCTGTGGTTATTAGGAGTGAAAAATGGATACCGTTTCTTAGAAGGATTGTGTGAGTATTCTGTGATGGCTGTTCAGTGAAAGACAATGTACCCTGAACTGTTTGAAATTTATTTAAAATAATATGTCAGTTGTATTCTTTCTATTCGTTGGATAGAATAGAAAGCATGAACTTTAGAAGTAGAAAGACCGATGCTTTATCATTGGCATTGTTTTATTTGAAAAGCAAATTGCAAAATGCAAAGAGAAGGCCTATATTAATGTTAATAAAGTTGTCATTAATTTTGGGTCTGCTGTGCCAAGCACCAAGTGTCTGTGATGCTATATTGAAAGCAACAAGCCACACTAAACATTCATTTCATTTCATTATTTGTTGTACCTCCTGGGTCCATCAAAATTTTGATCTCCCCAGAAGAGTCTGAGGTTCCCTCCTTTTCTTGCAAAGGTTATTTCCATCACAGTGCAATCTACATCAGATGGTTACTTTACCTGCCGTATCTGAAGCATCTTCACAAATCATTGGTCTCTTGGAACGGGCATATAGTTAACATGGGAAACAGACCTTCAGTTACCAAATATATTTACTATGATGATGGCTTAAGTAATAATATTTTTTTACAATTGCTTTATTACAAATGGTTTACGTATAACACACAGAAAATACAACAGCCGCCATTTCAGAAGGTTAAGAATATCTGCCTAGTGAGGGCTCAGAGCTGGACAAAAGTTGGTCTGTTAATCTATTGTATTTTCTACTACTAAACCAAAACGGTACCCTGAGGTGGTCTGAATGTCTTTGGGTCCTTGTTTCCTTTTTTAGCAAATGAAAATATGACTTATCTTTCATGTGACCTTTCATAACATCTCTTTGGCTTTGCAGAGCCAGATGGAACCTGGGACTTTGAACTTGAACTCCATTGCACCTGTTCCTCCTTGGCCATTTCCCCTGTGGTGGGTGGTTGTGTGTCTGCATTTGGACAGTCAACCTGCTTAGTTCTTTTCCCAGATCAGTACTTTGAAATAACACCCTCTCTAGCAAAACTGTGCCTTGGAAAGCACAGTATCCAGCTTGCCTTTTAGGGATATTTGCAAGACGTGAATAGCCATGTTCTGGCAGGGAAATTAATAAAATAGAGTGGGCCCTGGTTTGTTTGCCATGGAAAGAATGTTGGATGAGAGGGGGCTTTGATAGGCAGGGCTGTGAAGACAAGAAGGCAGAGTTGCAGGCATTCCCAGGTTTGCTTTGTGACATAGGCTCAAAACAGATACCATTATGACTCATTGATATTAAGTTCCATAAATGCAGCTGTGACAATGCCAGATGCAGGTTCAAGTTGAAGGCATGCACAGCGATGCTCATACTGTGGAAACACACCTAGTGCTGAAGACGTGGAATGATTTAGACTAGAAGAACACTCTTGTGCATAGAATTCTGTGGAGCAGAATGGAGATCAAGGAAAGGTTGTGTGGTGGGCATTTGATCGTGAAAATGTAAATCATTACTGTGAATGATTGCTATGAATCAGCTTTCAGACCTTTAGAGGTGTCATTTAACCAGGCAACATATGCCTGTTATTCTTTATCATGAAAAGCGTTTGCCATATGTTCAGTAGGTATTGGAAATTGTGACTAGCAGGTGTGCTGCACAATAATAATAATAATAATCACAGTAATAATACCTTTAGTTTTGATGTTTCTTTTCCTAAGAGGGAAAAATGATTATTCAGTGTATTTAAATAACGTAAAAGGCCAGTCTGGGGAATTTAAAGCAAAGATAGCTTTCAATAGCCAAAGTTGTTCTTTCTTCCTTCCGTCATTCAGATAATTATCTGAGTTCCATTTTACTCCACCTACATTCAACAAATGAGATTTCAATTCACTTGAATGCTTATGTTCTTATATACTTGTGACTGCCTCTCAAAATGTTTCGAAAACACTTTCAAGTGGTATCTCACTTGACTTTCCTAACTATTTGGATGGAGTAGGTCGGTGAGAAACATTGTTTCCTGTTTGCTATTTAGAAAACTGAGATTCAGAGGCTATTTCTCCTATACCAAAGTCAGAAATTTGTTGATTTTTTCTCTGATAAAGCTGAGAATTTTAGTGATAGTGAAATGGCCATTCTGAAATACTATAGTGTTACCTGTGTGTCATTGTCAATATCATTCTGTTGGAAAACCTGTTGTGTCTAGAGGTCAAGGCAGGAAGAGCAAGACAGATTGACCACATGAAGGCTCTGCTGCTGGAAGAATACATAAAATCATGCACTGCGTTTGGAACACTTCTGTCCTCTCTAGCCTGATACCTCAGTGTTGAGTAGATCACAACACCCGTGTTAAGGGCAGATCAGTGCTTCTCTATTCAAATGAAGCATCTTGTGGTTATGACACAGATATTGTGCATAATTAATGCCATGTCCTCTCTATGCTGACAAGGAGACATAGATATTCAGTAGTGGAGGTGGTATGCAAAATTGATGGGCTATTTTTAAAATAATAATTTAAAAGTTTCGTCTTAGGACCTAAACCAATTGCATATAGTTTTTAAAAAAGGCAACAATCCAAACAAGAAAACCACAGACGTTTCCTCCAATTCTCGTGGGAAAATTTGCTTTCCACACTGTGGCCATCACAACTTTGCAACTGCTGTGATGCAATCAGCTACAATTAGTCTTTCTTGAATCTGAAGGTGTGATGAAAAACAGGAGGCAGAGACAGCCCAGCTTTAAGAGAAACCTGAAATGAGAAGTTTGAGACCCAAAGGACTCTTTCCTTATTCTCCTTTCAAGGAACAAAAGGTTTTTCCAAGTCATCTTTGTAAAAAATCCTAAACCCACAAGGACTTGTTGTGAGCAGATAGCTTGATCTGGTACTTGATTGCTTTCTTCTGTTAATCTGGTAATCATTTCAGGTGAAAGAGTTCACCTTTCGGATAACTTGAAGAAAAGTCTGACAATTCTCCCTGCCCTTTGAAGAAGAAAAATCAAGGACCTCTCATTTCATAAGGTTGTGAGTCAGGATGACAGGAGTCTGTTACAAGACTTGACGTTTCCAAAGCTGGGTAGAATCCATGTGATTACTGTATATAATATCAGGCTGGAAGTGTGTTTCAGCTCTTGGTTGGGTTTGGAATGTCAGTTCAGTTCAGTTCAGTTCAGTCGCTCAGTCGTGTCCGACTCTCCGCGACCCCATGAATCACAGCACGCCAGGCCTCCCTGTCCATCACCAACTCCCGGAATTCACTCAAACTCATGTCCACAGAGTCGGTGATGCCATCCAGCCATCTCATTCTCCGTCATCCCCTTCTTCTCCCGCCCCCAACCTTTCCCAGCATCAGAGTCTTTTCCAGTGAGTCAACTCGTCGCATGAGGTGGCCACAGTATTGGAGTTTCAGCTTTAGCATCAGTCCCTCCAATGAACATCCAGGATTGATCTCCTTTAGAATGGACTGGTTGGATCTCCTTGCAGTATAAGGGACTCTCAAGAGTCTTCTCCAACACCACAGTTCAAAAGCATCGAATCTTCGGTGATCAGCCTTCTTCACAGTCCAACTCTCACATCCATACATGACCACGGGAAAAACCATTGCCTTGACTAGACGGACCTTGGTTGGCAAAGTAATGTCTCTGCTTTTTAATATACTATCAAGGTTGGTCATAACTTTCCTTCCAAGGAGCAAGTGTCTTTTAATTTCATGGCTGCAATCAGCATCTGCAGTGATTTTGGAGCCCAAAAAATAAAGTCTGACACTGTTTCCACTGTTTTTCCATCTATTTCCCATGAAGTGATGGGACCAGATGCCATGATCTTTGTTTTCTGAATGTTGAGCTTCAAGCCAACCTTTTCACTCTCCTCTTTCACTTTCATCAAGAGGCTTTTGAGTTCCTCTTCACTTTCTGCCATAAGGGTGGTGTCATCTGCATATCTGAGGTTATTGATATTTCTCCCAGCAATCTTGATTCCAGCTTGTGCTTCTTCCAGCCCAGCATTCCTCATGATGTACTCTGCATATAAGTTAAATAAGCAAGGTGACAATATACAACCTTGACGTACACCTTTTCCTGTTTGGAACCAGTCTGTTGTTCCATGTCCAGTTCTAACTGTTGCTTCCTGACCTGGATACAGGTTTCTCAAGAGGCAGGTCAGGTGGTCTGGGATTCCCATCTCTTTCAGAATGTTCCACAGTTTATTGTGATCCACACAGTCAAAGGCTTTGGCATAGTCAATGAAGCAGAAATAGATGTTTTTCTGAAACTCTCTTGCTTTCTCCATGATCCAGCAGATGTTGGCAATGTAAGCAAACTTAATATTGTACTTGGAGAGTTGGAAAACCTTGGAAATATTTAGTTTGTAAAATATGGATTTAAAAAGCAAATGCATTTTCTGACATACAGCACATAGAAGGCATTTCTTTATTCTCATGGAATTCTTCTGAAACATGGCAACTCAGATGGTAAAGAATCCGCCTGCAATGCAGGAGACTCAGGTTAAATTCCTGGGTCAGGAAGATCCCCTTTAGAAGGAAGTGGCAACCCACTCCAGTATTCTTGCCTGGAGAATCCCATGGACAGAGGAGCCTGGCGGGCTACAGTACAAGGGGTCGCAAAGAGTCAGACATGAGTGAGTGACTAACACACATAACCATAAGCTGTTACTTGTTTGTGTGGAGAAAAATGTTGTGAGTGGTAAGGAAATGCTTTTCATTGAGTTGTATACACATTTATTGTTAAGCCAGATAAAATGTCCCAATATTTCTTTTAAACTGCAAAGAATTTGTCAAATTTGGGTCTGACATTTATTACAAAGGAAAAATGTGAAATATCCAATCAGATAGTAGAGTGGGTGATACTCCGTACAGCCTAATGCTAGATTGTGACAGAATATCTAACATTCAGCCTTTAGTTTTGATATTTGTATTTTTTCTTGTAAACTATTTACTCTGAGACAAAAAGTCATTGCTTTTGAACTTAACTTGATTGGGGCATTAAAATGACATACCTAAACACAGGCTTTAGCCTTGCCAAGACTTTTTAATGACTTTTCCATTTAATTTGGTTTTGGAAATTGATTTGCCCTTTAAAAATAATATCAGCATTTAAAATAATTTTACTGGCTTTTTGCCTGCACGGTAACTGAATTTGTTCTTTAAGAGAATGACTTCAAATATGCAACCTTTACAAAGATGTGAAAACTGCTGTACGTGAGCTAGAAACGGCCAGTCTCATAACAAGATTATGAATGTGGACTCGAGGTGAGGCTGCAATATAGAGATGCCACTGAAATCGACTTTGTACCTAGATTTTCAGGCATTATTGTTGAGTAAGAAGTGACCCATGGCTTTGAGCATCCTTCTGAGCCACATGGGCTACACAGTTGTCTGTTACATCTGCAGGGTTGTTCCTTTGCTTCTTCGTCTGAATCACCTGCTTGCTTATCTCCTCCCAGGTAGCTCCTAGCAGATCCAGCTGTGGACAGTGAAGGCAGATGTGGAGAGTATAGACTTTAAAAGAAGGGCTCCAGAGCTCATTGGTCCCTCCCATCTCCTCATTGGTTCTTGTTCTGCCAATCAGCTGATTGACAGCAGATTTAGACCACTCAGAGTTCCCGGTCCATGAAACAGGGGCAAGGACCCTGAAATTTGCACTCAGATCAATAACTTGAAGCAGATAGGTGAGATTTCTCAGGAACTGAAAGTACTGAACAGTCTCATGGCTATAACATTAGTTACTTAGAAGATATTGGCAAGTGTCCATTCCTGCCTGCAGTTGTTCATTTACAAAATGGGACAACTGTTCTTCTAAGTTCTCTGAAACTAGCTGTGTTTCTGGAAGGGAGGGGAAGAGTCATCCCAAGCATCTAAAAAATTTGTATGTAGTATCACTTATCAAGATAATGTGCCTGTTGAGTGACATGGCTCCAAACAGCCCTGAGCTTTGAGCATCACACGTCTGTATTCTATAGTGAATGATACACATATCACAGCTTCGAATCCTTCAGGTGCATTTAGGTTGGTTAAAAAAAAAGTTTAGATCCCGAAAAGATGAACCTGTGGGTTATCATATGGGATGAACCATGTGATTATACGTCCAGCCATGTGCAGCCAACTCCGGGCATTATGTGGAAAGTAACAAATTCTCATTTATCCCCTTGCCCGCATGACAGTTCTCGGCAGGTCTTTCCTTCCTTCATCTGATTAACACATCTTTCAGGTCTTGGGACACACCTTCTGTAAAACCTTCTAGACACTTGCCTCCCGCCTCTCCGCCACAGTTTCTCTTAGTTGGATAGAGTCCTACGTCCCCTCACAGCTTTATGGATATGCCCACGGCAGAGTGGCCAGCACTCTGCGTCATAATAAACTTGTCTGAATTTGTAATTGGGTTGGAAATATCTTAAGGGCACAATCTTCATCTTTTAGCTTTGCATTTCCAGTTTTCAACAAACGCTGAATGAATGTATTCTAAACACAAGCATGGTTTATACCTGGTGATGCAGACATGGAAAAAAAGAATAATTTTGTCGTGACTATGAAAGATACGGTCTTGTCTGAACCCTCAATCCACATTTGAGGAAGCTGAGGACCAGAATGTATGTCTATTCATGTTTGTTTATTGTTCATCTGTTAATTTCTGTGCTTATTCATGTAACACATGGCATTGAGCCTCCATGTGTGCCTGACACTGTGCTGACCACCAGGTAGAAAATAATGAGTAAAACAGAACAGAAGGCAAGGTCCTGCCCTGACGGAGTTTACAGCTTAGTGCAGTAGAGGATCAGTAATCCAGCAATCACACTGGACCAATGCCCTCAGTAAATGTGCTAAGTGGGAAGGGTGGGAACCAACTGATATGGGATCTGGCTTAACTGGAATTGTCAGGGATGCCTTTCTGCTTTAGATTTTCCCATTTCCTACATACTGGGACCCTCTTTTCCTATGGCCAAAGTGTTTTCAGTTGTCTGTGATCCTAGTCACTTTTGGCACCACTTCTGGCCCTGAGGAGTCCATGACGTGGTATGTGATGGATCTGGTCACCATGCAGACAGATGGCCTTGTTAAAAAGAGTGTAAGGGATGGGGGACACATGTACACCCGTGGCTGATTCATGTCAATGTATGGCAAAAACCACTACAGTATTGTAAAGTAATTAGCCTCTAATTAAAATAAATTAATTAACTTAAAAAAGAGTATAAGGGGCCTCCAGGAGGGACTGAATTTGAAGGAGCATTTGAGGCCTCTGCTTCCTCTGAGAGCCAGTGACTGTAATGCCAGAGAAATCCGTCTCTTGGAGGCAGACACAGCACCTCTTCTCTGGGCAGATCTGAAACAAGGCCAGTGCTGTTTAACTACACTAACTATTCATGTTTACTGGTCTACACTAACTAAGCCCAGCCCTGACCATGAAAGTCCAGTCTGTCAGAATAGCTGAATCTCCAAAGTGCAGAGAATTTGCACCTGTAAGAAACTAGAAACAATTGTCTGAAGGTCCAACTGAAGAGTACCAGTATTAGTAAAAAAAAAAAAATATATATATATATATATATCCCCCCTCATACACGCATGGGCTTCCCTGATAGCTAGTGAAGAAACTGCCTGCAATGTGGGTGACCAGGGTTCAATCCCTGGTTTGGGAAGATCCCCTGGAGAACAGAAATGCTACCCACTCCAGAATGCTGGTCTGGAGAATTCCATGGATTGTATAGTCCATGGGGTTGCAAAGAGTTGGACACGACTGAGCGACTTTCACTTCACTTCACTTCACACACACACACAGACTCACACACACATACATGTATATATATAAATAGAATCTTGGGGAAAAATTCACTTTCGATTACTTTAAAAATATTACTTATTTATTTGACCGTGCCGTGTCTTAGTCGTGGCTTGTGGGATCTAGTTCCCTTACCAGGGATTGAACCCAGACCCCCTGCATTGACAGCGCAAAGTCTTAGCCAGCAGGAAAGTCCTACTTCCAATCACCTTTTGTTGTTACACAGTGATGGGGCCCTATTCCTCCCCCTGGTCACCTGAAGAAGCTTGTCAGAAGACAGACACTTGGCCTCAGATTTTATCTTCAGCTCTTGTCCTAATTCTTTTCCTTCTCAAAGACTCCTACCTTTTGACTCTGCTCTGTACCAAGCATCCTTCCTGTAAGGTTCTTTTGGGATCACCAACCACTGCTGCAGGCTACTCCCTTGTAGGACTGCAAGTATAAGGTTTCCACAGAAACCCCTGTCCTGCAGCCTTCAGATTTCTGACAGCAGATGGGGGGAATTGAGGTGAGATGTTGCCCATCTGTGGGGACTGTGCAAACTCAATGTTGTCTGAATTAAAAACAAAGGAAATTATGTATTAAAGACTAGGTAGCAAGAGAGTACTGGGACTAGAATGAGAAAACAGGTTTTTAATCAGCGTTTTTACTATAAAGTACTAATGTTTGTCCTATAAAGGACTATTTGGAGAGGAGAAAAAGGGTACTTCTTGTTGGCTTTTGTTGGTTCATTTGGGCAAAGGGAAGCCTGGTGTGCTGCAGTCCAGGGGTCGCAAAGACCCACATGACTGAGGGACTGAACTAACTGAATTGGGCAAAGAAAGAGAGCAGAGAATAGTACTGATGAGGAACCCAAATGCTATTTATTTCCCCATATTATAATGGAAGTAGAAAATTCTCCTGTAATATGCTGCAAAGGCAAGTTTATTTTGCGTGTTTTATGAACATGGTGTTACTTATATGATGTTAAGACGGTCCTTGAGTCTTGTTCTTTGTGAGAGCTTAAGAGCTGGCCTTGCTGTTACTTTTGGATGGAAGCAAACTTCATAAAATATGGCACCCTCTATGTGTGCATGAGAAAGTAGCTTTTAAAATGTTAGCCTGTTCCATTTCTCAGTTTAAAGTGGTGGTTTTTAAAGTATACAAAAATATAGGATAAAAGAAATTTTATGTTTTATTTCTAGTTATTGAATTATCTAGGTAATGCATTTCAGGTGGGGACTGTTCTTAATCTTCAAAAAGCATTCAATCACACAGTAATTTTTATTTATTTATTTTTAATATATAACAACTTTGAGATGTCAAGTTTAAATGCCTAGTTTTAATTTGTTTGGCTGAGCTGACATTTAAATCTAGTCCCAATGTCATGTGAATGAACCTAGCCTTTCATTATTCCTGTTTTTCCTTCTTCATTGGAAACCAGTACAGAGGATACCATCACTTAAAAAGAAAGATGTTTGCTGCTTTGTTTTCTTTTATCAAACTCAGAACAGCATTGGGGGAAAGAAATTGCTTCCTTTCTAAATGCGGTCAGCCACAAGGTGGAAAATGTATAAGCAAACATTTGTGCCTCTGTCCTGTTAACCTTGGGGCAAGGTGACAAGAATGTATGAATAACACACTGTGTGATGGTTAAATAACTCTTTTCCTCTTCCTCCCTCTTCAGTTGACTTGAGTTTTACCTAGCAAGTAAAATTTGTACATCTCAAATTTTTCTTAATTTTTCTGTCCAAGGTACAGTTTTTCCTCTTTTCACATGTTCTTCATTACGTCACTCAATCCTTTCACTGAGTCTGTGACAAAAGTGTTACGATCCTTGAACTTTTATACAGTGTTTGTTGCCCAAGGGCACACAGCTAATCACTAGTAAAGGCAGAAATTGACTCCAGTCTGGATATGACTCCCTGGTCTGTGTACTTAGCTGTGTTGTATGTGCAGTACCTTGACATGATCTGCTCTAAAAGAAGTATTGGCTCACAGCTCTCTGTGAGAGTCCAAAGAGGGCCAGGGAAACTTATGTAGAGTGAGATACCCTGACGTTTTAATGTCATGAGGTGGTTGTTGTGAAGCAGTTATCAAATCCCATTAAATTAGTTTTAAGTGATGAGAGCAAACAGGAATCTTTGACAAGGATGTCATGGAGGTTAATGTTGCATTAATGTTAGATCAGCCTTGGTTGTGTGACCTTATCCTAAAGACTTAACCTTTATATGAGGTCTGCATTTGACACTCTGATTGCTTCCCATTAGATGCAGGTGGTCCTTCTCTGTCCGACAGCAAGGCTGATTAGTCCCTGAAGAGCATCCTTCCTCCGTAGACTCACCGTGGAAACGTCAGCCTGCGCTCCTTCCCACCGTGCCCATATGTGAGCCGCCAGTTTGACGGTGCAGCCATGGAGACGCCCCTTTCTCAGTGTGGATTGCCTCTGATGTGGCCTCCAAGTTCTCCGCTGTTACGCCGCTGTGCAAACTGGGGGTAAAAGTGAGGCCTATAGTGACACATCATTCTGTCCAGGCTAAGTAAGATTTCACTCTTCAAACAACCCTTGGTTGAGGGAGAGCTCTGTTATCCACTCCACAGTCTCTTTTTGGGAAGAAAAGTCTGGTGCACGTTAACCGCCTGCCTCATTTTTGTCTTTCAGGGGTTATTTCTGCTTGGTGTTAAGTTTTTTAGGTGCCTAGGAAATACCCCGGAGAAGGCAATGGCAAGCCACTCCAGTACTCTTGCCTAGAAAATCCCATGGATGGAAGAGCCTGGTAGGCTGCAGTCCATGGGGTCGCTAAGGGTCAGACACGACTGAGCGACTTCGCTTTCACTTTTCACTTTCCACTTTCACACATTGGAGAAGGAAATGGCAACCCACTCCAGTGTTCTTGCCTGGAGAATCTCAGGGACAGGGGAGCCTGCTGGGCTTCCGTCTGTGGGGTCACACAGAGTCGGACACGACTGAAGTGACTTAGCAGCAGCAGCAGCAGGAAATACCCACTTGAAATACTCGTGCTTTTCAGAAAGTTTGAAATGCACATCTAAAAGCTAGGACATTCATTCAGTGCTTGAAGTTTTAGATTGTTTTCCAGTGCTAGCAAATCCTATCAAGGTGGATTTGAAATCTTAATATCTTTAATGATGCTTTGAACATGTGTATCTGTTGGAAAGTGGTATGTTTAAAAGAGCAAGGAGTCACCTTACTGAATTCTTACTACCTTTGGGGGTCTCCAAATTAGGACAAATGTTCAGGTACCTTTCATTAGCAGTGATACAATCAAGAAAAATAACCAGGCAGTTTGTGTTTAGCTACAAATTTGTCAGAAAGCAGTGGGTGGCAAAGTAACTTGAAATCCCAGGAAATCTGTTGTATTGAGTTGAGGAAAAGGAGAGTTAGGTTTTTCTTTTAAGTTTTTGAAAAAAAACATGGACTTGTTATGGCTGCTAGTCGTCCTAACTTTCCATGAACACAAGAGAACTTTGAAGAAAGAAAAGTGAAGCCTGTTTGCAGAGGCAGGAGAAGAGGACCAAAGGCTTGGGAAGATCATGGTGATGGGAAAAAATTGAAATTTAATCTGATGGTCAGTGGAGCCTAATTATATCCAGGGACAGGTTTAAGTAATCGAAAGGTAAGGCACCCAATTATAAGGTAGTCTTGATAACATAGGTGGTTCGAAAGACAAAAATAGAATGCCTTTATATAATTCTGGAGGAATTTGAAAAATGAGTGTTTAAGATTAAAAACTTAGAAGGAAAGGTGCTAAAATAAACTTGATGAAATATGTTGGTCTGGAAGGAAAGTGAAAGGCTCTTTTTGTATAGTGAGTGAAGATATCCCATGTCTCTGTTTTTAACCATTTATATGTGTTTCTGGATTATAGGGTTTTGATGGTAGAAGAAGAGTTTATGACAAAGTGAAATTTGTAAGAAAATCAATCACACAGCTTTGGTTGGATTGTTAAAGTTAGTGATTTGTTACAATTTTGTTTTGGGTTATCAGGTTTCTTTTTTATTTTTTACTTGAAGTATAGTTGATTTACAATATTGTGTTAACTTCTGTATAGCAGAATGATTCAGTTATATATATATATGTACATATATATACACACAGATTCTTTAAACATTCTTTTCCATTATTTATAATAGGATGCTGAATATAATTATCTTTACTATACAGTAGGACCTTGTTGTTCATCCATTTCATATGTAATATCTTACATCTGCTAACCCAACCTCCCACTCCATCTATCCTGCAACCCCTGCCCTTGGCAACCACAAGTCTGTTCTCTCTGTCTTACTGAGCTTCTTCTGCTAAGAATTTTAGATCCACCTCCTGTGCTGTGTTTCCTGCAGAAACAGCATTGGACTCAATGGTTAAATTCCCCATCTGCTGTGTGATGCCCAATACTTACAGGAAATTAGAAGTCTCTGAGATACCTCTGTGCTAGAATTATGTTTGTATGATAGGAAATAGTTTGGTAATTAAGACTCAGAAAGGAAGAGCTGGTTAGTAGCTGAAGATTTTTCTGTTTTCTCCCATGTGTTCTCAGCTCCATGAGAGACCTTTTTATTAAGAAAGCTAAATGTGTGTGCATTTTCCAGAAAGTTCTATGGCACGGTGGACAGAGAAGGGCTTGACCTCACCCCTAGCTCTGTTGCTTCATTGTTCCATGGCTGTGAGAGACACCCATCCCCAGGAAGAATTTCACAAAATCCAGTGCCCAGTCATAATCTAGTATTCCCAGGAAATAGCTCCCTGCAAGAGGACCTGCTATATTGCATTAAACTTACCCCAGTGTTCCCTGATTTGAGGGCTTCTCATTTTTTAGAAGCACCTCACTCCACCACGTGACATCTTCTAGAGAGCGAGAAGGGCATCGATAGTCAACCCTGGACTATTACCACTTGGTTTCTTCTGATCCTGAAACATTAACTAAGAATTTATAGTTCTTATTTATAAAGGAAAACAAAGAATGAAAAACTCACAATTAAAAAATCAGCAGCTACTGAACAAAAACTCTTCTTAACTCTTAAAAGCTTTTCCTATTTCTCCAGATACACAATTCCTCCTTAAAAAGAAATCTAAAATATATAAAAATAAAAAATAAATTTGATACCTATGCCTGTTGGTGCAGGAACCATCATGGTATTTTTTTCCTCTGTGAAAAATGAGATTGCTTTTACTGTGGATCACTTTGGCAGGAAGGAGTCCATTATTAAAAGAGAGAGAGAAGAGTGAATTCAGAAGGATAATGCTACTTTATTTCACTTGATCCTGTTTCGTGTGGTGTTACTCGGGGCACCCTTGCCTAGTTGGCGTTAATCATTGAACATTAGGGCCACCAGAATGCAGGAGGGTCGGCATCTGCCTTGACGTCAGGTCAGGATTGACGTGTGTGAAATGCCCCTTGGCCAGGGCTACAATGTCCAACATTGTAGGCACTCACTCAGGAGCTCTGAGAGCTTACACTTGAAGAAATCCTTGGATCCAGTAAAGATGGGGAATGAAGTTTCTAATTACATGTCTGTTGTTGTCTAGCACCAGGAACTAAATTTAATGGGGAATTAACTCACATGGTTTATTATGCCTTTTACTATTTAAGAGAGAAAGCTCTTTCCCACAACCCCTTCACTTTGGTCCTTTCAGCACTTTTCTCCCCCTCTATACTGAAATACTCTCTTTTCTTGTTCAAATGGCATTGCCTACATTCTGCAGACTTAACACCCTGTGGAAGTCTGACAGTTATTTCTGTTCGGCAGCATTATTTCAAAGCTAGGTCCAGAACAAGTAAGGGTTCTTCATGTTTCATTTATTTTCCCGGTGATGTTGGTGAATTTCCAATATTGTCCACAGAGTTACTATGGAATACAAGGAAACACGAACTCTTTTATGGTCTATTTGGTGAGAAAGTGAGCCATAAAGTAGAAAAAAAAATTACATGTCTTCCATTAGAATAAAGCGTGCTTTATCAGCACTTGAAAATCAGCCAGTAAGAGAGAGAATAACAGGTCTGCAGAAAACTTGGTGCATTACCTCTGTTTATTCAGTCCTTGGGTATAAGGATAAAATATTGAAACAGGAATACAGTGTTCATCCCATTAATAGCTAATTGGTATGGAAGCATCTTGAGAACTTTGCTATGTAAGGGCTATATAAACAGTGCTATATTATCATTGGTTGTTAGTAAGAAAATAAAACTAACACTTCTTGAAGGAAAGTCATTTATTGTTCTGTAAACCAGTACCAGGTCTTTGAGTTCTACTTTCCTTTGATCAGCTAAAGACATATTTCAGTTCAGTTCAGTCGCTCAGTCATATCCGACTCTTTGCGACCCCATGAATCACAGCACACCAGGCCTCCCTGTCCATCACCAACTCCCGGAGTTCACTCAAACTCATGTCCACAGAGTCGGTGATGCCATCCAGCCATCTCATTCTAGGTCGTCCCCTTCTCCTCCCGCCCCCAACCTTTCCCAGCATCAGAGTCTTTTCCAGTGAGTCAACTCATCGCATGAGGTGGCCAAAGTATTGCAGTTTCAGCTTTAGCCTCAGTCCTTCCAATGAACACCCAGGATTGATCTCCCTTAGAATGGACTGGTTGGATCTCCTTGCGGTACAAGGGACTCTCAAGAGTCTTCTCCAACACCACAGTTCAAAAGCATCAATTCTTTGGCGATCAGCTTTCTTCACAGTCCAACTCTCACATCCATACATGACCACGGGAAAAACCATAGCCTTGACTAGACGGACCTTTGTTGGCAAAGTAATGTCTCTGCTTTTTAATATATTATCAAAGTTGGTCATAACTTTCCTTCCAAGGAGCAAGCGTCTTTTAATTTCATGGCTGCAATCAGCATCTGCAGTGATTTTGGAGCCCCAAAAAATAAAGTCTGACACTGTTTCCACTGTTTTTCCATATATTTCCCATGACGTGATGGGACCAGATGCCATGATCTTTGTTTTCTGAATGTTGAGCTTCAAGCCAGCCTTTTCACTCTCCTCTTTCACTTTCATCAAGAGGCTTTTGAGTTCCTCTTCACTTTCTGCCATAAGGGTAGTGTCATCTGCATATCTGAGATTATTGATATTTATCCCAGCAATCCTGATTCCAGCTTGTGCTTCTTCCAGCCCAGCGTTCCTCATGATGTACTCTGCATATAAGTTAAATAAGCAAGGTGACAATATACAACCTTGACGTACACCTTTTCCTATTTGGAACCAGTCTGTTGTTCCATGTCCAGTTCTAACTGTTGCTTCCTGACCTGCATACAGGTTTCTCAAGAGGCAGGTCAGGTGGTTTGGTATTCCCATCTCTTTCATAATGTTCCACAGTTTATTGTGATCCACACAGTCAAAGGCTTTGGCATAGTCAATGAAGCAGAAATAGATGTTTTTCTGGAACTCTCTTGCTTTCTCCATGATCCAGCGGATGTTGCCAATTTGATCTCTGGTGCCTCTGCCTTTTCTAAAACCTGCTTGAACATCTGGGAGTTCACGGTTCACATATTGCTGAAGCCTGGCTTGGAGAATTTTGAGCATGACTTTACTAGCATGTGAGATGAGTGCAATTGGCGGTAGTTTGAGCATTCTTTGGCATTCCCTTTCTTTGGGATTGGAATGAAGACTGACCTTTTCCAGTCCTGTGGCCACTGCCGAGTTCTCCAAATTTGCTGGCATATTGAGTGCAGCACTTTCACAGCATCATCTTTCAAGATTTGAAATAGCTCAACTGGAATTCCATCACCTCCACTAGCTTTGTTCGTAGTGATGCTCTCTAAGGCCCACTTGACTTCACATTCCAAGATGTCTGGCTCTAGGTCAGTGATCACGTTATCGTGACTATCTTGGTCATGAAGATCTTTTTTGTACAGTTCTTCTGTGTATTCTTGCCACCTCTTCTTAATATCTTCTGCTTCTGTTAGGTCCCTACCATTTCTGTCCTTTATCGAGCCCATCTTTGCATGAAAAGTTCCCTTGGAAGCTCTAATTTTCTTGAAGAGATCTCTTGTTTTTCCTATTCTATTGTTTTCCTCTATTTCTTTGCTTTGATCACTGAGGAAGGCTTTCTTATCTCTCCTTGCTATTCTTTGGAACTCTGCATTCAGATGCTTATATCTTTCCTTTTCTCCTTTGCTTTTCACTTCTCTTCTTTTCACAGCTATTTGTAAGGCCTCCTCAGACAGCCATTTTGCTTTTTTGCATTTCTTTTCCATGGGGATGGTCTTGGTCCCTGTCTCCTGTACAATGTCACGAACCTCCGTCCAGAGTTCATCAGGCAGTCTATCTATCAGATCTAGTCCCTTAAATCTATTTCTCACTTCCACTGTATAATCATAAGGGATTTGATTTAGGTCATATCTGAATGGTCTTAAAAACGACAGAATGATTTCTGTTCGTTTCCAAGGCAAAGACATATTTAATTTTATAAAAATACTCTGGTGGTGATAGTTTAGTTGTTCAGTAGCATCTGACTCTTTGTGACCCTCTGGACTGTGGCCTGCCAGGCTCCTCTGTCCATGAGACTTTCCAGGCAAGAATACTAGAGTGGGTTGCCCTTTCCTTCTTCAGGGGATCTTCCTGAATCAGGGATCAAACCCAGGACTTCTACATATTGTCTCCATTAGCCTCCTGCATTGCAGGCAGATTTTTTACTGATTGAGTCACCTAAAAATGCTCTATATGATTTTGAATTTCCAGAGGTGATCAAGTAGTCTCAGATTTTTTAATTAATTCATTTGTTAACTTTTCAGAACCCCAAACCTCAGATTTAAAACTTTACCTATATTGAGACCTAGCCACGAGTCCAGCTGTAGTTCACCTCAATTATACAGAGCAAATATTTGGAGGAGAGGCAGAAAGGAGGTTTTGGAAGAATCAGGTGTAGAAGAGATTCTTGTAGGATAAACATGGAGATGGAGTTTCTGGGTTTGCAGCTCATTGTCAAAGCAATAAAATTGGGATTAGAGACAATGAGGGGAAGAGGAAAGATGTCCACAGAAAAAGAAGCTGATAACAACCTGAAGCGTGCTTGCATGTCCCTTGTGAACATGGGTGTGACTGGCCACACAGGACCAGCATATATTCATAGATACACGCAATAACCACTCACTCAGTAGCAGAACATGGCTCAGGACAGGATTATGTTTTTGAAAGTGTTGATCAGAAAACTAGTCTAATGGACTGAGGAGTGTGTTTGGTTTCATAATACGCCCATAGGGGTGAAATATTACTGAAGTATGTTTCAGGTGAATTTGAGACAGTAGGATAGTCTACCTATGTTAAAATGATTGTTTCCGTTTTTAATAATATTCTTTAAATAAAGGTTTTGTGCTCCTAAAGCCATAACTATTTGCTTTGCATTTTGCTGTCCCTGTGGTCCTTGATGTAGCAATTACAGTGAGATTTCCTATTGGAATCTTTGAGAAAAGATGTAAGGCTTTTTCATTGCCTCATAAACTGAAAGGGGCCTTGACTGGTCATCTCGGTAAATTGAATCATGCCTCTGTTTTTGGCATAATTTTAATTTTATGAGATTTTATGAAAGAAACACAACTTATCATGATGTTTTGCATTTCTGCAAATCCAGGTGAGCAAATGTGTCTTTTGGGTCTAGTTTGGGGATTTAACTAGCATGGCATTTGTTTAACAAAGACATATGATAAATAGGAGACCAAAAAGTCAATTGCATATTCGCTCTTTATGTTAATGCTGAAATTTAAATTGATGGATGAACTAGATTTTATCTGCATGCCCTGACTTTTGAGAAATCAGGAAATGAGAGGCGTCGTGTTTCAGAGAAAAGTCTTTTCATTGATTTTGCTGAAATGTCTTCCAGGTTTCAGTGACTCATTGGGAAACTGAGAGGGAAATCCTTTGTGATGAATCGGATGTCACTTTGAGACACAGGATTCCTTACACTTTGTCTCTCTGTAAAGTCAGTGTTGTCCAGCTGAATCCATGCCGAGCAAACAACAACCAAAAATCAGCACACATAAAAGTCACAGGGTATCCCAGAGTTCTAGCTGTCATTTTCATGGTTGGCAGCACTGTTTTCCAGGACAACAAAGAGGTTGATCAGTGACTACCCAAGTGATGCTCTTGTGGGGTGAGATGGAACTAGGATATCTCTTTTCCCCTCTTTGTTGAGAGCGTGGTGATGGGGAGAACTCCTGTCCTTGGGAATCCAGCGTTTGAGGTTCCCTCTACCTTTTCTTCATCACTTCCTTGATGATGGGAATGTACAAATGCAATACTTTGCCGAAGGCATGCTTGCAGTTTCTTTGCTGCAGCCTGAGTGGAATTAAGTTTATTCACGTTCTCTTCTTGGGAGAAATACTATCCCTCCCCAGATTGGGGAGAGGGTCACCTGGAGAGGTGACACTCTTAGGAAAGAAAAAGCATGTCCTCCTCTAATAAAGAGGGGCCACTTCATAACATTTTTGTTGCTGTTGTTTGATCATGATGAGCATTTAAGATCCAGACTTCCAACTTGTGCCTTTGAACTTAGGAGCTGAGAAAACTCGATTGATTATTGAGGTGTGAACACAGCAAAAGATAGTCAGCCTGGAAGTTGAAAGTTGTGTTGTTGGAAGAAGGTGTTTCTTATGACCAGTGTATTCTCTTGGCAAAACTCTATTAGCCTTTGACCTGTTTTGTTTTGTATTCCAAGGCCAAATTTACCTGTTATTTCAGGTATCTCTTGACTTCCTACTTTTGCATTCCAGTCCCCTATAATGAAAAGGACATCTTTTTTGAGTGTGAATTCTAGAAGGTCCTGTAGGTCTTCATAGAACAGCTTCAGCTTCAACTTCAGCTTCTTCAGCATTACTGCTTGGGGCATAGACTTGGATTACCGTGATATTGAATGATTTGCCTAGGAAACAAACAGAGATCATTCTGTCATTTTTGAGATTACATCCAAATACTGCATTTTGGACTCTTTTGTTGCCTGTGTTGACTACTCTGTTTCTTCTGAGGGATTCTTGCCCACAGTAGTAGTTATCTGGTTATATCTGGTTATATCAGTAATGGCTATCTGAGTTAAATTCACCCATTCCAGTCCATTTTAGTTCACTGATTCCTAGAATATCGAAGTTCACTCTTGTCATCTCCTGTTTGACCACTTCTAATTTGCCTTGATTCATGGACCTACAATCCAGGTTCCTATGCAATATTGCTGTTTACAGCATCAGACTTTACTGACATCACCAGTCATGTCCACAACTGGGTGTTGTTTTTGCTTTGACCACATCTCTTCATTCTTTCTGGAGTTATTTCTCCACTTATCTCCAGTACTGCATTTAGGACTCTTTTCTTGACCATGATGGCTACTCCATTTCTTCTAAGGGATTCCTTCCCACAGTAGTAGATATAATGGTCATCTGAGTTAAATTCACCCATTCCAGTCCATTTTAATTCACTGATTCCTAGAATGTCGACGTTCACTTTTGTCATCTCCTGTTTGACCACTTCCAATTTGTCTTGATTCATGGACCTAACATTCCAGGTTCCTATTCAGTATTGCTCATTGAACGGTTCTATGAACACCTACAAGACCTTTTAGAACTAACACCCCAAAAAGATGTCCTTTTCATTATAGGGGACTGGAATGCAAAAGTAGGAAGTCAAGAAACACCTGGAGTAACAGGCAAATTTGGCCTTGGAGCACAAAATGAAGCAGGGCGAAGGCTAATAGAGTTTTGCCAAGAGAACGCACTGGTCATAGCAAACACCCTCTTCCAACAACACAAGAGAAGACTCTACACATGGACATCACCAGATGGTCAACACCGAAATCAGATCGATTATATTCTTTGCAGCCAAAGATGGAGAAGCTGTATACAGTTAGAAAAAACAAGACCAGGAGCTGACTGTGGCTCAGATCATGAACTCCTTATTGCCAAATTCAGACTTAAATTGAAGAAAGTAGGGAAAACCACTAGACCATTCAGATATGACCTAAATCAAATCCCTTATGATTATACAGTGGAAGTAAATAGATTTACGGGACTAGATCTGATTGATAGAGTGCCTGATGAACTCTGGACGGAGGTTCGTGACATTGTACAGGAGACAGGGACCAAGACCATCCCCATGGAAAAGAAATGCAAAAAAGCAAAATGGCTGTCTGAGGAGGCCTTACAAATAGCTGTGAAAAGAAGAGAAGCGAAAAGCAAAGGAGAAAAGGAAAGATATAAGCATCTGAATGCAGAGTTCCAAAGAATAGCAAGGAGAGATAAGAAAGCCTTCCTCAGTGATCAGTGCAAAGAAATAGAGGAAAACAACAGAATAGGAAAAACAAGAGATCTCTTCAAGAAAATTAGAGATTCCAAGGGAACTTTTCATGCAAAGATGGGCTCGATAAAGGACAGAAATGGTAGGGACCTAACAGAAGCAGAAGATATTAAGAAGAGGTGGCAAGAATACACAGAAGAACTGTACAAAAAAGGGCTTCATGATGAAGATAATCACGATGGCATGATCACTGACCTAGAGCCAGACATCTTGGAATGTGAAGTCAAGTGGGCCTTAGAGAGCATCACTACGAACAAAGCTAGTGGAGGTGATGGAATTCCAGTTGAGCTATTTCAAATCCTGAAAAATGATGTTGTGAAAGTGCTGCACTCAATATGCCAGCAAATTTGGAGAACTCGGCAGTGGCCACAGGACTGGAAAAGGTCAGTCTTCATTCCAATCCCAAAGAAAGGGAATGCCAAAGAATGCTCAAACTACCGCACAATTGCACTCATCTCACATGCTAGTAAAGTCATGCTCAAAATTCTCCAAGCCAGGCTTCAGCAATATGTGAACCGTGAACTTCCAGATGTTCAAGCAGGTTTTAGAAAAGGCAGAGGCACCAGAGATCAAATTGCCAACATCCGCTGGATCATGGAGAAAGCAAGAGAGTTCCAGAAAAACATCTATTTCTGCTTCATTGACTATGCCAAAGCCTTTGACTGTGTGGATCACAATAAACTGTGGAACATTCTGAAAGAGATGGGAATCCCAGACCACCTGACCTGCCTCTTGAGAAACCTGTATGCAGGTCAGGAAGCAACAGTTAGAACTGGACATGGAACAACAGACTGGTTCCAAATAGGCAAAGGAGTACGTCAAGGTTGTGTATTGTCACTCTGCTTATTTAACTTGTATGCAGAGTACATCATGAGGAACGCTGGGCTGGAAGAAGCACAAGCTGGAATCAAGATTGCCGGGAGAACTATCAATAACCTCAGATATGCAGATGACACCACCCTTATGGCAGAAAGTGAAGAGGAACTCAAAAGCCTCTTGATGAAAGTGAAAGAGGAGAGTGAAAAGGCTGGCTTGAAGCTCAACATTCAGAAAACAAAGATCATGGCATGTGGTCCCATCACTTCTTGGCAAATAGATGGGGAAACAGTGGAAAACAGTGTCAGACTTTATTTTTTGGGGCTCCAAAATCACTGCAGATGCTGATTGCAGCCATGAAATTAAAAGACGCTTACTCCTTGGAAGGAAAGTTATGACCAACCTAGATAGCATATTAAAAAACAGAGACATTACTTTGCCAACCAAGGTCCGTCTAGTCAAGGCAATGGTTTTTCCCGTGGTCATGTATGGATGTAAGAGTTGGACTGTGAAGAAAGCTGATCGCCGAAGAATCGATGCTTTTGAACTGTGGTGTTGGAGAAGACTCTTGAGAGTCCCTTGTACTGCAAGGAGATCCAACCAGTCCATTCTAAAGGAGATCAGTCCTGGGTGTTCATTGGAAGGACTGAGGCTAAAGCTGAAACTGCAATACTTTGGCCACCTCATGCGTCAAGTTGACTGAATGGAAAAGTGTCTGATGCTGGGAAGAATTGGGGGTTGGAGGAGACGGGACGACAGAGAATGAGATGGCTGGATGGCATCACCGACTTGATGGACATGAGTTTGAGCGAACTCTGGGAGTTGGTGATGGACAGGGAGGCCTGGCGTGCTTTGATTCATGGGGTCACGGAGAGTCGGACACGACTGAGCAACTGAACTGAACTGAACTATCTCCAGTAGCATATTGGGCACCTGCTGACCTGGGGAGTTCATCTTTCAGTGTTTTATCTTTTTGTCTTTTCATACTATTCATGGGGTTCTCAAGGCAGGAGTACTGAAGTGGTTTGCCGTTCCCTTCTCCAGTGGTCCACATTTTGTCCAAACTCTCCACTATGACCCGTCTGTCTTGGCTGGCCCTACACATCATGGCTCATAGTTTCATTGAGTTTAGGCAAGGCTGTGGTCCATGTGATCAGTTTGGTTAGTTTTCTGTGATTGTGGTTTTCATTCTTTCTGCCCTCTGATGGAGAAGGATAAGACGCTTATGGAAACGTCCTGATAGGAGAGATTGGCTGAAGGGGAAACTGGGTCTTGTTCTGATGGGTGGGACCATGCTCAGTAAATCTTGAATCCAATTTTCTTTTGATGGGCGGGGCTGTGTATCCTCCCTGTTGTTTGACCCCAGGCCAAACTCTGGTAGAGGTAATGAAGATAATAGTGACCTCCTTCCAAAGGTCCCACGCATGCACAGCTGCACTCAGAGCCCTGGACCCTGCAGCAGGCCACCACTGACCACGCTTCTGCCGATGACTCCTGGACACTCACGGGCAGGTCTGGGTCAGTCTTTTGTGGGGTCACTGCTCCTTTCTCCTGGGTCCTGGTGTGCACAAGGTTTTGTTTGTGCCCTCCAAGAGTCTGTTTCCCCAGTCCTTTGTAGTTCTGGCGGCTCTGTGGTGGGGTTATTGGTGACCTCCTCCAAGAGGGCTTATGCCATACCCAGGTCCGCTGCACCCAGAGCCACTGCCCTTGGGGCAGTCCACTGCTGAACTGTACCTCTGCAGGAGACACTCACACACAGCTCTGGCTCAGTCTCTGTGGAGTCTCTGGGTCCTGGTTTGCACAAGGTTTGTTTGAGCCTCTGAACGTCTCTAGTGGGTATAGGGTTGATTCTAAACATGATTTTGCACCTCTTACCATCTTGCTGGGGCTTCTTCTTTTTTGAAGTCTCTTTTTTTGGTGGGCTCCAACATTCTCCTTTTAATGGTTGTTCAGCAGCAAGTTGTAATTTTGGGGGTAAAAAATGACAGTTAACTAATTGGTTATTGTTGTTTGTTTGTTGTTTAGTTGCTAAGTTGGGTTTGACTCTTTGGCAACCCCATGGACTGTAGCCTGCCAGGCTCTTCTGTCCGTGCAACTGGTTATATGACCATAAAATAAGATAACTATTTTATATTTGGTATAGGGGTTTGTTTCCAGAGCTTCTATTCATCTGAAGATAAGCAAAACATTCTGATTTAACCCATTGATGTGTTTGAGCCTCTTTAATTGAATACTTGACATTTAACCTAAAATAGTGAATGAAAATTTGCCAGTTAAAAAGGGGGAATGAATGGAGGAGTAAGTAAATGATATCCATACCCTATTAGTTATAGATTGGATATGCACTGGAATAGTGGGTTTGAGAAAATTTAAAAATTCAAGAGTTAAAAATCTGTTCTGTGCAATCAAGTATGCAGTGATGTCCAATTCTTTGCTACCCCATGGATTGTAGCTTTCCAGGCTCCTCTGTCCATGGGATTTTCCAGGCAAGAATACCAGAGTGGGTTGCTATTTCCTACTTCAGGTGAGCTTCTTCAACCAGGGGATCAAACCCATGTCCTTGGATCTCTTATAATGGCAGGTGGATTCTTTACCACTTTGCCATCTGAGCCCAACTAAAAATCTGTAACATTATAAATATCACTTGATAGATGAACAGTTACAAAGACAGATGTTTTGCATTCAGCATTGTTTACCACCATAGTTCACAGCTCTCTTCAGTCTCCCCCTTTTAAATAATGCTGGATGGTTGTCATAGAACCAGTTAGAGTTGGAAAAGACAGTAGTTCTGACACTTGATTAAAATTTTATGCATAAAGTCAACAAACCCCACTGCCATCTCTAATAAAAGTAAAAGCAGATGCACACTTTCTTTAGCATAGGCTGAGATGGCTTATTTTGCCTTTCTTTTCTGCACATTGACACTGTTGTAACTTTTGAATGGTTTGGGAATGGCAAGAGCAAAGGAAAGAACAGCCAAGTATGATTCAAGAGGCTCATCCAAATCCCATAAAGAAATGAGGCCTTTGGTGTTGTAATGATTGTAAGAAGAATGCCAACAGTGTGTGTAGCTCTAAAGGGAACAGCATTATCTTTAATTACCTGCTTAGTAGGAGAATATTTATTGTGGGGGGAAAGGGCATCAGTTAAAAGTTGATGTACTTGTTATAGATATGAGCAAATTAAATGCTTTTTGAAAGTCATTTTAGACTCTAAGGACTCCAGCACAGATTGTTATTGATTGATTGTTTTGTGTTATAACAAGCGAGTTATTTTTATGGCGTATTTATGGTCTGTTAAGAAATCACAGATATTTATACTTCAGGAGTGGAAAGGACCTTAAAGCTATCTACTTTAGCAGCTGAGTTTAAATGTGTTTTTATATCGCGACATATCCTACATAAACTAGGACACACCAGACTTCTTTTGGGGTCTCTCACCCTTTCTTCCTTCCTTTTTATCTTCTTTTTCCTCTAACCCCACTTATATGTCTATAATCATTTTTTATAAAATCTGTGTTGGACTTACAGAAATTTTTTACTACTGTAAAGCATTCTAGAGGCTTACATCTGTAGCTTGTTTTGTAACATATATCAATTCATGGTCATGTATTTTATACTGAGTCTTTGATTAGGAGCATACTTCAGTTCCTGATTTGGAAAGATCCCCTGGAGAAGGGAATAGCTACCCACTCCAGTATTCTTGCCTGGAGAATTCCATGGACAAGGAAGCCTGGTGGGCTACAGTTCATAGGGTCGCAAGAGGTGGACACCCTTGAACTACTAACACACACACACATATACACACATACATACATCTGATTAGAGCAGTGTTTCTTAACAGAAGCAGTGATCCATCCTAGGAGTTTTGGATATGTATCAGGATTTTATTTTATTTTCACAATGATTTGCAGAAGGGAAGGATGCCTGTTGCCTTGCAATGGACTAAACGATTTTGCCTAGGAATCATCCTGCTTTTCATAAAATACATGGATGACCCACTAGATTTTCAGATAAGTGAGAAAGCACTTTATATTTATCTGAGCCTAAAATTAATTTCCTTTTACTTGTAAACACAAGGAGGTTTTTGCCTACTTTTAACGTGCACTTGAGTTTTCCAGGAAGACAACTTGGGTAAATCAATAATATGTTACTTTGTCTTATTCAGAGCTTAAGAGATGCTCAACACTTCAGAAACGTTTCAGAAAGTAAGATGCCCTAAGAACTGCTTATGGTATTTGAGTTAAGAATACAAACAGACTGTCAATCTGCATGCAAGATACAGCTGTTGTATTACCTTATCCTAAGACCGACTCGATGGACATGAGTTTGAGTGAGCTCCGGGAGTTGGTGATGGACAGGGAGGCCTGGCGTGCTGTGATTCATGGGGTCGCAAAGAGTCGGACACGACTGAGCGACTGAACTGAACTGAAGAGGGTACAAGCTTTTTAGATCTTATTTATTCTTTTGGTAAATACCTTTAAGTTCTTATTCTCTTCTCAGATGTTAATTGTATAGTGTAAGTCACTCAGTCATGTCTGACTCTTTGTGACCCCTGGAGGACTGTAGCCCTCCAGGCTCACATGTTATCAACTGTGTCTGTGTATGTGTGTGTATGTGTGTGCTCAGTCACGTCCGAATCTTTGTGACCCTATGGACTGTAGCCCATCGTATGTCTGTGGAATTTTCCAGGCGCAAATGCTGGAGTGGGTTAGCATTCCCTTTTCCAGGGGATCTTCCTGACCTGGGGATTGAACCTGCCTGTCTTATATCTCCTGCGTTGGCAGGCTGATTCTTTACCACTGAGCAACTTGGGAAGCCCATTATTATCTATAGTCACCATTAAACCCTCAGAGCTTATTCCTCTTATAAATGAAAGTTTTGTACACTTTTACCAACCTCTTTCTGTTCTCACCACTCACCATTCTCTGACAACTTTTTTTTTTTTAACTGTTTCTGTGAATTTGCCTTTTTAAAAGATTATTGCAAGGTAAGTAATACCATGCAATAGTTGACTTTCTCTGGCAGCTCATTTCTCTTAGCATAATGTCCTCGATTGTTGCAAATTATGAGATTTTCTTCTTTCTGAAGATTAAGTAGTATGCCACATTTTCTGTATCCACTTATTTGTTGATGTACCCTTAGATTATTTTTACATCTTAGCTATTATAAAAATGGTGCTGTGAGCATAGGTGTATAGATATTCTTTGAGATATTTATTTCTTTTGGATATGTACTCAGAAGGGGGACTGCTGCTTCATATGGTAATTCTATTGTTAGTTTAATAGCTAATTTCTATAGAGGTAGAATTCAGTGATACAGGGGTAGTTATTCACATTTCATGCAGCTTTCTCTTATCTAGGTGAACAAGCTAGTTCTTAGGTCACTCAGAGTTTGAATCAGATCTGGAGGAGGAACAAAACATTTTAAGAGCTAACATAATTCATTATATAAATTTTTAGTATGTAGTTGCAATACGTCCGTCACTGTTAGAGAGGGAAAGAGGCAGAGAATCTGCCTTCATGAAGCTTAGAGTAGACTGGCCACCAATTTAGTCATTTTGGGCTCTTTGTTTAAAGGTAGAATAGTTCATGTGGGAAGAACATGGTTTTGGAGGCATGCAGTTAGGGGTTAAAATTATAATTCTCCTTACCAGCTGTGTGATCGTAGCATACACATGGTACCCTACGAGTCTCTGTTTATTCTATGAAGGAATGGATCCAGTAATGTGTATCGCGTAGGATTTTGTGAGGGTTTTGTGAGATTCTGTATATAAAGCACCCAGTGCACAGAGGGGTTCTCAGTGAGTGTTAATCTCTTCTCCCTGTCCCAGTCTTCAGCAGAGTTCAGTTCAGTTCAGTCATGTCCGACTCTCTGCGACCCCACGAACCACAGCACGCCAGGCCTCCCTGTCCATCACCAACTCCCGGAGTTCACTCAAACTCATGTCCACAGAGTCGGTGATGCCATCCAGCCATCTCATTCTCCGTCGTCCCCTTCTCCTCCTGCCCCCAACCTTTCCCAGCATCAGAGTCTTTTAAAGTAGACCATTGCAAATTAGTTATAAAGACTTTCCTACTTAAGCTTCTCCACAATGTCATACGAGTCATAAATAACAAATATTTAAATAGTCACCTTGCCAAAGACAAAATCTGTTTGGTCATGTACATCTTTTAAATACAGTCTCACAGTCATTCCCAGCATTTCTTGCTTATTCTTTTACTGTGGCTAGCATGTCGTAATTACCTAATTATACAAAAGACATGAATGGCTCAAAGGAATAGTTCTGCTTGATTGAGTAAATAATAATCTCTTTGAAATGTATGAATATAGATATAAATCAGTAGACTGGAACATATGCATTTATCTATTTAGAACTAATCTAGGTTATCAAGTCCCAAAATTTATGTTGGTGGTGGTTCAGTTCAGTTCAGTTCAGTTCAGTCGCTCAGTCGTGTCCGACTCTCCGCGACCCCATGAATCACAGCACGCCAGGCCTCCCTGTCCATCACCAACTCCCGGAGTACACTCAAACTCATGTCCACAGAGTCGGTGATGCCATCCAGTCATCTCATTCTCCGTCGTCCCCTTCTCCTCCCACCCCCAACCTTTCCCAGCATCAGAGTCTTTTCCAGTAAGTCAACTCGTTGCATGAGGTGGCCAAAGTATTGGAGTTTCAGCTTTAGCATCAGTCCCTCCAATGAACATCCAGGATTGATCTCCTTTAGAATGGACTGGTTGGATCTCCTTGCAGTATAAGGGACTCTCAAGAGTCTTCTCCAACACCACAGTTCAAAAGCATCGATTCTTCGGCGATCAGCTTTCTTCACAGTCCAACTCTCACATCCATACATGACCACGGGAAAAACCATTGCCTTGACTAGACGGACCTTGGTTGGCAAAGTAATGTCTCTGCTTTTTAATATACTATCAAGGTTGGTCATAACTTTCCTTCCAAGGAGCAAGTGTCTTTTAATTTCATGGCTGCAATCAGCATCTGCAGTGATTTTGGAGCCCAAAAAAACAAAGTCTGACACTGTTTCCACTGTTTTTCCATCTATTTCCCATGAAGTGATGGGACCAGATGCCATGATCTTTGTTTTCTGAATGTTGAGCTTCAAGCCAACCTTTTCACTCTCCTCTTTCACTTTCATCAAGAGGCTTTTGAGTTCCTCTTCACTTTCTGCCATAAGGGTAGTGTCATCTGCATATCTGAGGTTATTGATAGTTCTCCCAGCAATCTTGATTCCAGCTTGTGCTTCTTCCAGCCCAGCATTCCTCATGATGTACTCTGCATATAAGTTAAATAAGCAAGGTGACAATATACAACCTTGACGTACACCTTTTCCTATTTGGAACCAGTCTGTTGTTCCATGTCCAGTTCTAACAGTTGCTTCCTGACCTGCATACAGGTTTCTCAAGAGGCAGGTCAGGTGGTCTGGGATTCCCATCTCTTTCAGAATGTTCCACAGTTTATTGTGATCCACACAGTCAAAGGCTTTGGCATAGTCAATGAAGCAGAAATAGATGTTTTTCTGAAACTCTCTTGCTTTCTCCATGATGGTGGTGGTAATGGGGCTTAAAAAGAGTTTCACATTCATATGCCAACATGTAAATTGATTTCTCCTTCAACATTCATTCATTCAACAAACATTTTAAAATTTCTATCCCCAAATCTGTGCTTTTAAAAATATTTATCTATTAGATGTGAAATGAATGAAAAAGCTAGATAATAAGTTTCTTTTGCAGATGTTGAACTGCTTCAAAAGTCTTTATTGAAGAACAAGCAGAATAGCCCAGTTGAGTAACTGTATTCCTTTGGAACTCAGGCAATAATTTATAATTCTTCTTTTCTGTAAGTAGGAGAAGTTGGTTAATCTGAAATGAAATGTTCTTAGATTCTATTCAGTTGGTTAGAAGGCATCAGAGACGGTTGTACCTAACATTCTTTTGTTTTGAAATCCTCATTTTCTATGACATAAATTCTATGATATAAAATAATCCTATAATATTTAAAATAGATAATCAGCAAGGATGTACTATATAGCACAGGAAACTCTGATCAATATTCTTTCATATCCTAAATTGGAAAATAATTTGAAAAAGAATAGATACATGTATTTATATATATAATTGAGGCACTTTGCTGTACACCTGAATCTAACAGAACATTGTTAATCAACTATACTCCAGTATAAAATAAAAATTAAAAACATACTAGTCATCATGGGGAGAGGCTTGCATATGTTTATTTATGTGCTTCACATTTATTTTTTACAGGATGGGATTTAAATAGAATTCTGATAATTCTGTGATTCTGTAATTTCTTGAGTTGGCAATTATATTTTTCTACCATGGGTATTTTTAATTTGTCTGTGTATCTTGTGTCCCTCTTTGGCTTAAAGCCTCTTGAAAACTGGAGATCTGATTTTGCATATAGTGGTTGATTAGTAAATGTTTTGATGATAATTCGATATTTAAAACGAATTAGCTCCTATTTCCTATTGGGTGCCTGACTAATTTTTACATTCAGAAAGTAATAGCATAGCACCTCAATTTTTTCTTTGAAATATTAGAAATGCTTTACTGCAAATTTCTAGGGCATCATCTGTGGCTTGAGTATTTATTTTGATGCCTCTTGTAAAATAAGCTTCAGTGTTTTGATCCATTTTGGGCCCTTGAAGGAGTTATACATAATGAAAGCTAGAACACAAAGACATCATGAAAAGCCCTCTTGAGGAATAAATGTGGTGTTGATAGTTCTTGAAATGTTCTAAATGAAGAGTCAACAACTATTTCTCATAGGAGAGCCACCCAGAGCGGGGACATACGGGTGGCAGGTCAGCCTGCTCTCCGAGCTGTGCTTCTTCCTCTTTTAAGATTGAACTCAAGCTTAAATTCCCTTAAGAGACTTCGGTTGGTCCTACTGTATAGAACAGGGAACTCTGCTCAATGTCATATGGAAGCCAGGATGGGAAGGGAGTTTGGGAGAGAATGGATACATGTATATGTGTGGCCTTGCTGTCCATTTGAAACAATCACAATGAGGGATTGGGGGCGGGAGGAGAAGGGGACGACAGAGAATGAGATGGCTGGATGGCATCACTGACTCGATGGACATGAGTTTGAGTGAACTCCGGGAGTTGGTGATGGACAGGGAGGCCTGGTGTGCTGTGATTCATGGGGTCGCAAAGAGTCGGTCATGACTGAGCGACTGAACTGAACTGACTGATACTCCAGTATAAAATAAATTTTTTTTTAAACACTTTGGTGGACTTGCAGGCTCTCCCACCTGGAGGTTAGTGTGATGACTCTCTTTCTGCCTCCTCTTTCTGCCCCGACTGGAATGTTATCTTCTCAGTTCAGCTGCTCAGTTGTGTCCAACTCTTTGCGACCCCATGGACTGCAGCACACCAGTACTCCCGGTCCATTACCAACTCCTGGAGTTTACTCAAACTCATGTCCATTGAATCGGTGATGCCATCCAACCATCTCATCTTCTGTCATCCCCTTCTCCTCCCGCCTTCAATCTTTCCCAGTTTCAGGGTCTTTTCAAATGAGTCAGTTCTTCCCATCAGGTGGCCAAAGCTTCAGCATCAGTGTTTTCAATGAATATTCAGGACTGATTTCCTTTAGGATGGACTGGTTGGACCTTCTTGCAGTCCAAGGGGACTCTCAAGTCTTCTCCAACACCGTGGTCCAAAAGCATCAATTCTTCAGCCCTCAGCTTTCTTTATGGTCCAACTCTCACATCCATACATGACCACTGGAAAAGCCGTAGCTTTGACTAGATGGACCTTTGTTGGCAAAGTAATGTCTCTGCTTTTTAATATGCTATCTAGGTTGGTCATAACTTTTCTTCCAAGGAGCAAGTGTCTTTTAATTTCTTGGATGCAGTCACAATCTTCAGTGATTTTGGAGCCCCAAACAATACTGTCTCTCACCGTTTCCATTATTTCACCATCTATTTGCCAAGAAGTGATGGAACCAGATGCCATGATCTTAGTTTTCTGAATGTTGAGTTTTAAGCAAACTATTTCACTCTCCTCTCTCTCTCTCATCAAGAGGCTCTTTAGTTCTTTTTTGCTTTCTGCCATAAGGGTGCTGTCATCTGCATATCTGAGGTGATTGTTATTTCTCCTGACAATCTTGATTCCAGTTTATGCTTCTTCCAGCCTAGTGGTTCTCATGATGTACTCTGCATACAAGTTAAGTAAGCAGGGTGACAATATACATTCTTGACATACTCCTTCCCTGATTTGGAACCAGTCTGTGTTCCATGTCGAGTTGTAACTGTTGCTTTGTGATCTGCATACAGATTTATTAAGAAGCAGGTCAGGTGGTCTGGTATTCCCGTCTCTTTCAGAATTTTCCACAGTTTGTTATGATCCAAACAGTCAGAGGCTTTGGTATAGTCAATAAAACAGAAGTAGATATTTTTTTGGAACTCTCTTGCTTTTTCGATGATCCAACAGATGTTGGCAATTTGATCTCTGGTTCCTCTGCCTATTCTAAACCCAGCTTGAACATCTGGAAGTTCACAGTTCACATATTGCTGAAGCCTGGCTTGGAGAATTTTGAGCATTGTTTTGCTAGCATATGAGATGAGTGCAATTGTGTAGTTTGAACATTCTTTGGCATTGCCTTTCTTTAAGATGGAATGAAAACTGACCTTTTCCAGTCCTGTGGCCACTGCTGAGTTTTCCAAATTTGCTGACATATTGAGTGCAGCACTTTCACAGCATCATCGTTCAGGATTTGAAATAGCTCATCTGGAATTACATCACCTCCACTAGCTTTGTTCGTAGTGATGCTTTCCTCAGGCCTACTTGACTTCGCATTCCAGGATATCTGGCTCTAGGTGAGTGATTACACCATCGTGGTTATCTCGGTCATGAAGATCTTTTTTGTACAGTTCTTCTGTATATTCTTGCCACCTCTTCTTAATATCTTCTGCTTCTGTTAGGTCCATACCATTTCTGTCCTTTATTGTGCCCATCTTTGCATGAAACGTTCCCTTGGTATCTCTAATTTTCCTGAAGAGATCTCTAGTCTTTCCCATTCTATTGTTTTCATCTAGTGACATGTGAAAGATGGATGAAAATACAACAAACCCTAAGCTTATCCGAAACGCCAGCGTACGGAAGTAGTCACATTCTTGTGTAACTTCCCAGTCAGGCATTAATATTTAAATCACTTTAGTTTCTTCTGTAATACGTGGGTCAAGCATTCAATTTAATCTCTGTTGTATGCCTTTGGAGTAATGCATTTAACTTTTTTTTTTTTAACATTGTCCTCGGAAAGTTAGTGACCATGCTGAGGAGATACAACAGGAGAAAAGAGAACTGACAATGTTGCAGAAAAGGCTACGAGACTGTCCAACACAGAGGAGGGAAGAGGCTTTATGATGTATAATTTTAGAGTAACTCTGGCTCTATGAAGATGCCTATCAACTTACCAGTTTTATAACCCAGTGTTTGGAGGATATGGAGATTTTCAGTGACCTAATCTCAAGTAAATAAGGAATAAATAAAATGAAATTATGTCTCTCTAGAATGTGTAGTCAGCGACTGAATTTAATGCTACTAATGGATGAAGACTCTTGCAGACAGTATCATATTTTTTAAATTGAAGTCTAGTTAATTTTCAGTGTTGTGTTAATTTCATGGGTACAGCAAATTGATTCAGGTATACATAGATGTGTGTTCATATATACCTGTTCTTTTTCAGAATCTTCTCCATTATCTTGTTACAAGATAATAGTTCTTTATGCTCTGTGGTTGGGCTTTGTTGTTTTCCTATTTGATATGTAGTGGACGGGGGAGCCTGGTGGGCTTCCGTCTATGGGGTCACACAGAGTCGGACACGACTGAAGTGACTTAGCAGCAGCAGCAACACAGTAGGGTTTTGATAAGGTTTCAGTAAGTCAAATATAAAATGATTTGTTTTAAATAGTGGCTTTAAAATAATTGGCTGTTAAAATATTTTTGGATGTTGCAGTGGTGATAGTTGTGGGAGTAACAGTGCAGTGAGTGAATACTAACTGGAGAATATGGTTGGGGTAAAAAAAAAAATCTGAGATCTAGGAAGACACAGTCTCATTGTTTATAAAATATATTTTAGTTACAGGTAGATCATTATGTGGAAGATACATACAACCTCTGTACTAAGAAAAGATGCCCACTGCCTAATTTTAAGTTCCCCTGGGATTGATTTTGTTAGAGTCGAGTAATAATTCCCTGCTAAGAATTGTTTATATAAATAAAATGCCCCAAATTCATTATGAGAGAGAAGATGATGCCCCTAGATTTCCTCCCCTACAGTGGTACTTGCCTAACATATATTTTTGGAATAGGTAAGGAGAGAATTGCCTGGAGTAAGCAAGGAACAGTTTCTGCCATCAGTGTTCATAGTCATTCATTCAGCAGGTTAACCTAGGACCTTGGTATATCCTGGACCTTTGACTGATCCTGGGAAAAATGAAGAGGTTTTCTTATACAATTATCCGTCACAGTTTAAGTGTATTGGAATAAATATAGGAACCATATTTTAGATATACCACTTTAGTGTTGAATGTAGTTGAATTTTTTGAGGTGAAAAAATAGGCTTAGTTGATTACAATTAGGGAGAAAGTCATATCTACCCAGGAAGCTGGTTTAGCTGAAGTTGGAGCATGTACTAATAGAGGTGTATGGAGAAATTGTACTTTATTAGAAATACAAGAAACGTAAAAGCAGTTGTTTTGGTTAGTAAGTATGATTCTTGCTTGGGACATGGGTAAGACTTATTGAGTGACAATGTATGACAAAGAGTAAGCAATGTTAAAATTACATTCCTCAGTATGGCAGAATATTAAAAATTCATCCCTCTATTTATTAGTTACTCATGTCCAGAGTTAATGGAACAGCTGTGCTAACCTTAATTTAGCATCACTTGGTGGCTACCAAAAATAATAGTGTGGAAGAATGATTTGAAGTTTTGTTTCTCGTGGAAGAAATATATTCTTATTATTATTAATAGTATGGAAAGAGAAATGTAGAAGGAAGCAAATAATCACTCATAATTCTGTCATCAGAGATAATCCATGTTCATGTTTTCATGTATTTCCCTTCAGCTTTAGTGCTTTGCCTCATTTTGTGTAGTTATCCCTGTCTTTAGTATATACAAAATGGTGTACATCACTGATTGTATGCTCTGGATGACAGGTCATTAAGCTTTGGAGAAGCAAATAAGAAAGCTATCACCAAGCCTTCGGCTGTTCCCACCTATCTGCCGAGGACAGTTAATGACAAGTATACTCAGATTGCATTTGATTTTTCTTTCCATTGAACATTCCATGGAGATATCATTTTGGTTCAGTGAATTGCAGACTTTTGGTTTTAGTGTTGTCTCTGATGGTTTTCTGTACAATTGTTTCCAACTCTTCTTGTCATGTTAATTACTCAGGGGACATGGCTATGTCTAGATCTTCTTGGGGTTAGTTAGCTCAACTTAGAAAGGAAAACTTAATCAGTAAGCAGATTTCTTTGGATTTTCCCTGTCATTCTAGGACTCCTGTTAGTTTCTCCTGTTTCCTGTCATAGAAAAAGCTAAAAATTGTCATATAGATGAATGAAGTAGCAGATGGTTTTCCCATGATAGAGCCCAAGAATTCATGAGATAAGACTAGTAATGACACATGTATATTGGGGAAAATATACATCAAGATCATTTTAATTTTCAATTATTATTTGGATTTCATTCTGTAGCTCTCTGACACAGATTTAGGGGTGTTATGCATAGTCTTATAATGAAGATTGTTGCATTCTTAGATTAGAGCTACTTTAGTACTGATTTCACAGTGGAATTGTAGAGAAGATCACTACCAAGATGTCAGTAAGGGGGAGATAGAGATGTTTGAGAGGAAACAAAGAAAGGTGCACAGAACTTGGAGCAGTCCCAAGATAGAACTTCAAGATGATTCAAGTCTTAGAAAATATGATCTATGAGAAGAAGTTAGGTCTTTAGGGTCATTTTGCCTGAGGAAGGATGGCTGTGAGGCTCTTTAATGATGAGAGTCAAATACATGAGAGATTATTTTATGGAGGATGCAGACCAGCTGTTCTGCAACCCTACTGGGGATAGAAATAGATCTAAGTTACAATGTATGGGATTTAGATTAGATAAAGGAAGTATGTTCTGATAGTAAGAGTTGTTAAATGTTGGAATATATTTCCTAAGTAGGTTATGAAATCATTGTGCTGAAATTATTTGTTATTTGTTTATATATTAAAGAATAATGAAAATTTATACTTACATAAATGTTAATACATATGTATATATAAATATATATATATACACACACACACACACACGATGCGATTATGTGTGTGTATATATATATACCATTGACCTCAATAGCCTTACTAACCTTATGATTCTACTATTTGGGGACTCAAAATCAATGCCTTTTTTCATAGTGTTTTTCAATATTTCTTATTCCTACATTGTTGAAAAACACAACGCCTTGCCTTATGGATACTGTTCGGAAGGCTTAAATATGTAGATGATATCCCAAACTACTGGATGACATTAGTAATGAATTTCACCTTTTATCAATATACAGAGATGTTACAGTTTTGCAAGAGAAAAAGATAAACCTCCTTTCTCTACTCTGTGAACTAGGGCAGTGAGGAAGTTTAACATTTCCAATTTTTTTCTTCTGTTGACTGAAAAGAAATATGAAGGCAGCAATGTGTTTCTGGGGAAGCAGTGATGCATTTCCTAACACTGACAACTGTGAACTCTGAATTTGGAGGCTTCCAGGATTTTGAATTGCCTTTTCTCTTGAATAGGTCACTGTATTTTTTTTTTCTTCAGTTTTTCTCCTTAAGCAGAAAAAATAGACCATCTACCTTTCAAGTATTTACAACTTGCAAGTGGATAAACCTTCCCAATCTATTTTTTTTCCCATCAAAAGAAAAACAATCAACAGCAATAATCTTTCATAAGATACATTTGGTACAAAGCCATTAGATGATCTGTGATCTTTTAGTAGCAGGTTTTGTATAGCCCGTCATTAATATATCTGTTATTAGCATCTCTCTCCATCTGATAATTACTTTTAGAGTAACATATTCATACTTCTTCTGATGAAAAACATTAAAATGTGAATACAGTGCATGAGGAAATGTGAAAGCTGTATATTTACACAAAAAAGACTCATAAATATTGGTTTATCCCAGGGAAGCATCTTGTACTATTCCATTTGTATCACAGGGAAAGTCATACACTAAATATATTTTCATTAAAAGATGGTATAATATTCATGTTGATGTACAAAGTCTTACTCTAAGCATCTGCATTTTATGATAGAAACGGAACTGAAAAGGATTTGTAGGTGATTCAGACCATCTCGGAGAAGGCAATGGCAAGCCACTCCAATACTCTTGCCTAGAAAATCCCATGGATGGAGGAGCCTGGTAGGCTGTAGTCCGTGGGGTCGCTAAGGGTCAGACACGACTGAGCGACTTCACTTTCACTTTTCACTTTCACACATTGGAGAAGGAAATGGCAACCCACTCCAGTGTTCTTGCCTGGAGAGTCCCAGGGACGGGGGAGCCTGGTGGGCTTCCGTCTATGGGGTCACACAGAGTCGGACACGACTGAAGTGACTTAGCAGTAGCAGCAGTAGCAGACCATCTCATTTTAAACATGAAGCCCATGCCTAGAAAAGTGACATCATTTTCCAAATATTACAAATCTAGTATTTTTTTTCCTTAATGTCATCCAAAATTAATTAGAAGTTTCTTTTCTCCTTGCATATATGACTGCCACTTTTCTAAAAATTTTTGGTGGTGTATCCTTTTGTAAGAGAACCTCATAAACAAACATCCTTAATTTGAAAATAAATGAGAAGAGCTTTCAAGATCGTTTGTGGACTAAGGTAAATTTGTGTCTACTCTCCCTTCACAAATCCCATTTGAAATGTCAGTGAGGATAGTTAATAGAGAATATGTTTCTGAGGAGAATGAGGAGGCCATTGGTAAAAGCTGGAGGAGCCGAGATGGGCTTTGAGTTCAGGTCAGCAGGTACAGAGAACAGCATAGGTAAGAAGCAAAAAAAAAAAAAAAAAATTGAGGTCATTGGTTGCAAGTCAGAAGAATGGCTCAGGCTTGCTTTCTCTAAACCCATGCATGTAACTAGTTGTAGCATTTACCAGCAGAAAGAAAGCAGTGCAACTCTTCAAAGGAATCCAGATGATCTGAGACAGTTTACCTTTTCAAAGAACTTGAAAAGACAGGGTATAGCTTGGGGGAAAAAACTTGCAAACCACATAGTTGACCAAGGACTAGTATCTTAAAACTTAATATTTAAAAAAAAAAAAAACACCTGTTTTCAAAATGGGTAAAAGACATGAAGGAATAGATTACCAAAGAGGTTATATAGATGGCAAAAAGCACACGAAAAGGTGTTAAAATGGTTAATTTTGGGGGAAATGCAAATTAAAACCACAATGAGGTATCACTATACATAAATCAGGGTGGGTTAAATTAAAAAAATAGTGATATTACTATATGTTGGCAAAAATATGGAAAAATTGAGTTACTAATACATTGTTAGTGGGCATGTAAATGATACAGCCACTCTAGAAAAGTTTGAAAAAGTGAAAGTCGCTCAGTCGTGTCTGACTCTTTGCAACCCCATGGACTATATAGTCCGTGCAGTTCTCTAGGCCAGAATACTGGAGTGGGTAGCCTTTCCCTTTTTCAGGAGATCTTCCAATCCATATCTCCTGCATTGCAGGTGAGTTCTTTACCAGTTGAGCCACAAGGGAAGCCCAAAAATACTGGAGTGGGTAGCCAATCCCTTCTCCAGGGGATCTTCCTGACCCAGGAATTGAACTGGGGTCTCCTGCATTGCATGCGGATTCTTTACCAACTGAGCTATCAGGGAAGCCAGCCTAGAAAAGTTTGGTATCTTCATAATAAACGAAACTTGTAACTGCCATCTGCCCTAGCAGTTGCATTCCTAGACGTTTATCCTAGAGAAATGAAAACTTGTGTTGATACAAAAGTGCATACAAATGTTCCATAGCAGCTTGGTTTGTGATAGCCTCAAACTGGAATAGCTGTGTCCTCCAAGGGGTGAAGGTTAAGCACATCATGATATATCCACACCAGTGCCATACTACTCAACACTGAAGAGGAACAGATACACGTTAACAACCTGGATGAACTTTCAACAAATTATTCTAAATGGGACAGGTCAGTCCCCAAAGGTTATATAATATATGATGCTACTTTTATAATATTTTAAAATAATGAAATTAAAGACATGGAGAATAGATGAGTGGTTGCCGTCCCAGTGGGAGGGAAGTGATCATGATTATAAAAGTGTAACGTGAGGGATGCTCGTGATGATGTATTGACTATATCAATGTCAATTTCCTGGATGTGTTATTTTTTTGCACTAGTTTGCACTACAGGTGCAAGACTGTTCTCTAGTTTTGTAAGATGTTTCCATTGGGACAGCTGGATTCTGTGTTTGTTTGTTTGTACATGTGTTTGTTTATTTGTACATTATATGTTTGTTTCTGTTTGTACATGGGTTCTCTGTTCTTACAACTACCTATGAATCTATGATTATTTCAAAATGAAAGTTTAATTTAACAAAATGGTACTGCTTGATTTCGTCATTTGATCAGACTGCTTTTAGCTTAAATAACAATTTCAGAACAATTTACATAATGAATCAGTCAACTGCTGATAACTCTTGATTGTCTTATCTTGTCTTCTCTTTCAGTTTTGCTTGAATTCTGTTTTAGTGGCCTCTTTAAAAAAAAGGTAGTATTCAAGTAGGCCTGGATCGCTTTTAACAGTTCAGGGTAACTTAGAATGTCTGCAGTTATTTTGATATCTGCATATATGAAAAAATAGTGTGAAACTCTTGCATCTGAGTAATTTATAGGGAAACTAGTTAATATATAAGTTTATTAGTGCTCTGGTCAAATTATTTGTTGAATTGAGATTCAGAATAGACTGAAGTTAACATTAGAAAAGCCCACCACTGTGTTACAAACTTAATGGTTTTTCTGTTTCTCTCTGGGTGTTGGCTAATTCCCCTTTATTATTCCTTACATTGCTGTGTATCATGTTGGCTATTTAATTACTGACTCCCTGGCAGGTGTATGGACACAGACGGGGCGAAGAGGTGAGCTTTTAATAAATCTTGGAGTTTGTCGTTGTCTCCCTACTAAACACAAGTACAGGAAAGATGCTGCTGCTGCTGCTGCTAAGTCACTTCAGTCGTATCCGACTCTGTGTGACTCTATAGACAGCAGCTTGGAAAGACGAGTTTCCCTTAATGTAGTCATCAGTGATTGTAATTTCAGCCAAATTCCCAGGAAGGAATTTGTCCAGGAATGTTTTTGAAATTGAAAAATACATATAATTTATCTCAAATGTATGAAGACAGTTAATTTTCTAGTAAAATAGAATGTGTGGGATTATCACTACTAGTTTTCAAAATGTAGTTTGAAGGTGTAACTTTTGGAATAATCTTATGCTGAATAAAGAATATAAGGGAAAAATTCATCATAGAACAGAAAGCTCAGAAAGAGATTCTTCTCGTATGAGAATCTGTGTGTAATATGCTGTATTAATTTATACATTATCTGATAGAACATGTTTTGATAAATATTAATGATATAACATAGATTTTATTACGTGCTATTACATAGTATAAGAAGACAATTATTAGATAAAAGATATTAGACTGATTGGATAGCTGTAAACTTGGGCCATTTTGTTGTACCTAACAGCAAAATAGATCTTGTATGAATTTAAAGGTTAAATGCAAAAGAAGAAAAATCCCTAACAATAAAAGATATATGGAAGTAAGTATAAATATTTTCCATATAATTGAAACAAAACTTTCAAAGCATTATAGGGAAAATGTAAAGGGAAATATTGATAGATTTTGCTATATAGACACTAAACTTTGTTAAAAATTACTAGAATAATAAATGTTTATATTAGTAATAGGTGACATATGATGATTAATATGCATTTATCTTATAAATATCATAGTAACATGATATTATAAATAAGAACAAAAGGGTGAGTGTCTTAAGATAAAGACCTTACATAGATAATTAAAAGACACCTTACATAGATGATTAATAAAATAATATTTAATTACAAAATAAATTTTGAAACACTCAACCAATGATTAATGCAAGAAATGCAAACTAAAAAGTATTTTAGAATGACTATTTTTTAAAGACTCATATCTGACCTGTGAAGAATAATTTATTTAATATATAGCTTATGGGAATATGCGGAGAAGGCAATGGCAACCCACTCTTGCCTGGAAAATCCCATGGATGGAGGAGCCTGGTAGACTGCAGTCTATGGGGTCGCTGAGTCAGACACGACTGAGCGACTTCACTTTCACTTTTTACTTTCATGCATTGGAGAAGGAAATGGCAACCCACTCCAGTGTTCTTGCCTGGAGAATCACAGGGACAGGGGAGCCTGGTGGGCTGCCATCTATGGGGTCGCGCAGAGTCAGACACAACTGAAGCGACTTAGTAGTAATAGTAGTAGTATGGGAATATGAAACCTTTTTGGACAACATTTTGAAATATGTATTTTACAGTGTGGATAATGTTTATTCCCTTTATTGAAATCAGAAATGCATATAAAAATATACTGGCAGTTTATTTCAGCAATATATATAGTGGTGCTAAGTTCTAACCTATCTACCCAATAATAAGAATATTACTATTGTGTTATATGTGTAATTTTAATTCCTGAGATGAAGTACCATGCAGTCATTCCAAAACAGGTGTTCAGAATTTAAGTGTCTGTTTCAGATGAATGGATCAAGAAAACTGTGTACACACAGGTACACACATTTAGGAATATTATTCAGCCTTAGAAAGGAGGGAAGTCCTGTCATTTGTGACAACACAGAGGACCCTGGAGGCCAGTACTCTAAGTGCAGTAAGCCAGACAGAGGAAGACAGATACTGCATGGTACTCCTTACCAGCGGAATATAAAAAAGTTGAACTCTTAAAAACAAACTAAATAAGTGGAAAAGTGGTTTCCAGGGGCTTGGGATGGGATAAATAGGGAGAGGTTGGTAATAAGGTACAGAATTTCAGTTATAAGATGAATAAAATCTGAGGATCTAATGTATAAAATGATGACTATAGTTGATATCATTGTGTGTATAATTGGAATTGGCTAAGAAAAGACCCTGATGCTGGGAAGGATTGAAGGCAGAAGGAGAAGGGGATGAGAGAGGATGAGATGGTTGGATGGCATCACTGGCTCGATGGATATGAGTCTGAGCAAGCTCTAGGCATTGGGTGGTGGACAGGGAAGCCTGGTGTGCTGCAGTCCATGGGGTCGCAAAGAGTTGGACACGACTGAGTGACTGAACTGAACTGAAGAGTAGAACTGGAATGTTCTCACCGCCCCCCAACCCCAAAATGGTAAAATAGGTTTCCAAAAACTATTTAGTGCTTAGCGAAAAAGCTAAAATTATGCTGAGTGAAAGAATCAGGCAAATTAGTACAATTATTTTTGACAGATATTGACAGATTCCATTATAGATAAATAGAAAAGAAGAAAAAGAGATAATATGGTAATATGATCTCAATCTAATTTAGCCTTGCATATGAAACAAAAAAGACTTGAGACATCGCAACAAAATATGAGAGGCTTTGTGGTAATACTGCATCAACTGTTTAGAAAGTTTTTTTGAACGCGAACAACTTTATTATTTATATATATATTTTTCTTTCTGACTTACTTCACTCTGTATGACAGTCTCCAGGTCCATCTGTGTGTCTTCAAATGGCACAATTTCATTTCTTTTTATGGTTGACTAATATTCCATTGTATATTTGTTGATGGACATTTAGGTTGCTTCCATGTCCTGGCTATGATAAATAGTGCTGTGATGAACATTGGGGTGCATGTATCGTTTGAAATTATGTTTTTTTTTTCCCCTTTCCAGCTGTATGCCCAGGAGTGGGATTCTGGGTCATGTGATGGTTATACGTTTAGTTTTTTAAGGAACCTCCATACTCTTCTCCATAGTGACTGAACCAGTTTACCTTCCCACCAACATTGTAGGAGAGTTTCCTTTCCCTCACACAGCCTCCAGCATTTATTGTTTGTAGATTTTTTTGATGATGGCCATTCTGACTAGTGTGAGGTGATACTTCACGGTAGTTTTGATTTGCATTTCTCTAGTAGTGATGTTAAGCATCTTTTCTTGTATTTATTGGCCATTGGTATGGCTTCTTTGGAGAGATGTCTATTTAGGTCTTCTGTGCATTTTTTTGATTAGGTTGTTTTTTTGATATTGAGCTGCATGAGCTGCAGACAATGGTTTATGCACAAAGAAATTAATCACAACATGCATAATAATGGGTGAAAATTAAATGTTCATCAATAGAGACATGTTTATATTATCACATACTCTTGGTTGAGTTCTATGCAGGCATGATGATCATATCTTTCAAAGAGTTTTTGTTTTAACAATATGGAAAAGTACTTATGGCAAAATGCTAAGTGATGAAACAATATAAATATATGTTAAAAAGCTTCAGGGAAATACAGTAAATTGTCAGCAACCATTACCACTAAGTGAGGGAATCGTCATTTTTTTCTGAGCACTTTTCTGAATATTCCAGTTTATTATAACCATCTAACCTCTGTTATCAGAAAAAAGGCTCTAAAAATATCTTTATACATAAAGCACCAGAAGTGTTTATGAATTTATTTAGCTAAAACAGTTAATAAAACCATAATGTTCTTTAAGTGATATCTCAGCTTTGTCCTGATCTATTATACTTGGCACTGCCTGGATTTGGCATCATTAACTGTTGCAAGTAAAATAACAGTGAAGTATTTATACAAAGGAAGAAAGGAGAGATTGAGGGCCTCTGTTAGTAGGAGGTAGTCTGACAGACTCTGATATGTTTTGTGCACTGTATCTGTATTTTCATTTGCATTGATTTTTTCCAAGGGTTTTATGGCTAAAACTAGGTCCCCAAAGAAGTCAAGGTTTTTTTGAATTACCCTCAACTTGGCTGGAGGCGGAATGTCTGCAATTACTCCTTCTGCTTTTAACTGACTTTGAATCCTGTCTTTTTTGGCTTGAACGCCTGGCTTTCAGCCAGGAGAAGGCAAAAAACTCTATCTGTTGGTTTTCAAATGTCATTTCCCCTTTGGCTTTGTTGATGGTAAAATTCTGTCTTTGCATCTGAAATTGGAAACTCTTCTAATCCTGGAGTCTGAACGTAATTCACTGGATGCTTTCTCTTATCTGTGTCTAGGATCAGCAGTTAGTCTGCTGTTCATTTACATCCAGGTGCAAAACCTGTAGACTTTTACCTTTAGTGCAGGCCAGCTTTTGTTCCTAGCTCTGCTTGTGTTATCATTAGGTGTCAGTTGTTAATTACATCCACAGAGGAAATGGGGCCAGAGGCAGAAGGATCTGGGTTTTCTCTTCTGCTCTGAGCGTCTGACCCTCAGATAGTTCTTCCTTCTGTTCATGTTTGGTAGGGTCTGACTTTGGATTTGTAGCCTTAACCAGTCAAGGCTTGTTTGGCATAGAAAGAAAGAATGAAGTAATGCCATTTGCAGTAATAGGGACAGACCTAGAGATTGTCATAGTGAGTGAAGAAAGTCAGAGAAGGAGAACTATCTTATTATATTCCTTATATGCATAATCTTAAAAAGACACAGTACAAATGAGCTTATTTACAAAACAGAAACAGACTCACAGACTTAGACAAAGAACTTAGGGTTTATGAGGGGTGGGAGAAGGATGAGAGGAAGGGTAGTCAGGGTGTTTGGGATTGACATGTACACACTGTTATATTTTAAATGGATAACCAACAAGGACCTACTGTATAGCACAGGGAACTCTGTGCAATGTTACGTGGCAGCTTGGATGAGAGGGGAGTTTGGAGGAGATTGGATACATGTATATGTATGGCTGAGCCCCTTTGATATTCACCTGAATCTATCAAAACATTGTTAATCAGCCGTTGTTGTTGTTTAGTCACTGAGTCATATCGGACTCTTGTGACCCCATGGACTGTAACCTGCCAGGCTCCTCTGTCCAAGGGGGTTTTCCAATCAAGAATACTAGAGTGGGTTGCCATTTCCTTCTCCAGAGGATCATCCTGGCCCAGGGATCGAACCTGTGTCTCCTGCATGGGCAGGCAAATTCTTTACCACTGAACCATCAGGGAAGCCCATTAATCAGCCAAACTCCAATATAAATTAAAAAAAGTTAAAAATATTTCTAATGTGCCTCCACCCTAGCAATTAGAATACCTTTTATATATTAATACTTGTTTGGCACTTCCTCCACAGAAAAGGTTAAGAGTTCAGTTATATGATTTACAAGACTACCTTGCAATGCATACTACCATACAATGCAACATATTAATACCTATTGATTCTTTAAACTTCACAGTGACTTTGACATGCCTATTCTATTTAATTCTCACAACTCTTTTTGGAGTGGGTTTTTGCTCATTCTCTACATGAGAAAACTGAAGATAAGTAAAACTGGATGGTTTTTCCCAGGGTACCCAGTTAGCAATCACTAGCTCCTCTCTTTCCACCTCCAGCAGCTGTTTTTGAATGACACTGAAGTATGGAATTAATTGTTGTGGAATCCTTTCTGAGAATATTATTGATGCTTTGATCAAACTTCTTTAATAGGATTTTTCATTTTTCCTCTGTTATTATATGTGTGTGACACCCATTTTCTGTGCAGAAATTTTCAGGGAAAATAAGTTCTATAAAAGAACTTTCCATTCAGACCTCAATAAGATAGTTATTTTGAGACATTAGTCTGCCATCTTCTCATTTGGCAAAGAAAAGTCGTGTTCTTTACCTCAATACCTTGTCTCTCACTTATTTGCCTGTTGTATGGTGAGCAGAGCAATCTTGGACTCTTAACATTTCTTGTTTGAAATGTTATCTTCCTTGTTGAGTGCCTCCTTTTGTGGTTCTCATATATTACTATGCATCAGAATCACCTGGAAGGTTTGTTAAACCATAGATTACTGGCTCTGCATCCAGGGTTTCTGATTCAATAGGTCTGGGACCCTCAAAGTTGTATTTCTAACCAATACACAAGTGATCCTGAGGCTGCTGGACTGGCACTGCTCTTTCATAAACAATGAATGTATTAGTGTAGTTATTAAAGTATTAATACCTACGGATTCTCTAGGCACAAATGAAAGTGATGTGTAAGTTCTTTTGTGACTACAGACATACTTCAGTGTGCCTTTCTCTATACGTTCATGCTTTTATTTGTTATACCACATTTTGGGGTAACTATTAGTGAATGCTTTCCCTACTTAACTGTCTTACTTAAGAAGGTCAAGACTTATTCTCCTTGTTTAGATCCTTATGGTCTAATGCGATATTCAGCACCTACTGGAACTCACTAAGAATTTGAATGACTGTATAATGTGTCTGGAAATATTTGTTCATTTTAAGTTACTTGTATAGGATAAATTTTTTGCTTCACTGGTTTTCCTTTATATTGTGACTTTTCTCCCCAGTCAAACTTTTCTTTCTTTAGGACAACTGGAATGGAAAAACTATTTTCTTTTTTCCATAATAACTACTATGTGCCAGGTATTGTGCTTTACATATCTCATAGTTTATCATTCTTTGATTAATTCCCATGGCTTAACTGTTCTGTTCCATTTTAAAGATCAATTGAGGCTCAAAAAGATGAAGTGATTTTGTGAATATCGTATAACTGAAAAGTGGTACAAAATGAGATTTGAATTCAGCATTTTCTTCTGTAAAATCTGTTCCAAGCTGCTGCCTCCAGAATTAATTCTTATTTCTGTAATGGCATGTTAACATGATAGGTTAGTAGTATATCTTCAGATAAAATAAGAGATGACCTTCAAGTTAGCATTATTAGTGATTATTACTGAAACCAAAACTGGGGTCCAGCTACTTGCCACTCAAAAAGTTGGTGAAGATAAACCAGGTTGGTAGAAAGGAAAGTTTGCTTTATTTTGGATGCTGGCAACCAGTGGGGATGGCAGATACCTGTTCAAAGACCAACTCCTTCCTAACTGACAATCAGTGGGCAAGAGCTTTTATAGGCTGAGGAAAGGGGCTACATGAAGAAACAGCATAGTCACTTCTGACAATCATCTTGAAATTGGTCATTGATAAGTACAATTCATCTTCAGTTCCAGGGTCAATTTGTTTCCATTTCCAGAGGTCATTTCTTAGCATTGTGGCAGCTGATGTCATGGCTATGGTCTGGTCATCGTGTAGTTAACTTCTTCCACCTGATGGGAGTTTCAGTATCTATAAGATAGTTCACAGGATATGGCTCAGAACATTATTTATGGCCCTCGAGGAGGAACTATAAGTTCCTGACTATACTGAATGACTACATTATTACTATTTGGTTTCCTTTGACTGTTTTTCTTTGTTTCTGCATTTTCTCACTTTTCCGATTTAACTTACTCTTTGGCTAAAGCTTCTCCACAGACTAAAGGCAGGTGGAGGACATGGAGGGCAGGCTTCCTGCCCATGGGTCTTGCTGTGTTTCAGTTCCTCTTTCCTTTTGTTTATTGCATAGAGGTTCAGTTCCCAACTTTTAGTTCTCGTTTATTTCTACCCTGTCTCTCCAGGTCACTGAAGAAGTAGCTCCAAATGCCTTTTCTTCTACAGCTTACCAAAACTTACTTCAGTTGACTGCATTTGTAGTTTATTTTCTCCATTAATCAAATTGAAGAATTAAGCTAAGAGATGTTAAAACTGAGGACTCACTGGTAATTTCTAATAAGTGATTTTGTTCTCTGGAGCTGACGGAAGAACAATTCATTTTCACAGGTATTCAAGCTTAATAGTTTATTTTTTGAATCTTTTGATTTATGTATGTATTTCAGTATCATAATATCATTTTAATTTTTACCTTGCAAATCTTTTTCTTTCCACAAAAATTAAATTCTCTTGGGAACAATTGGATTTTTTTTTTCACCATAGGTTATAAGATAGATATGTTTTAGATGGTCAAATATCTATTCTTTATTTCATTTATTATTGAAATAATCCTCTTCTGAGGAATAGTGATAGATGATCAGTTCAGTTCAGTTCAGTCACTCAGTCATGTCCGACTCTCTGTGACCCCATGAATCACAGCACGCCAGGCCTCCCTGTCCATCACCAACTCCCAGAGTTCACTCAAACTCATGTCCATCAAGTCGGTGATGCCATCCAGCCATCTCATTCTCTGTCGTCCCCTTCTCCTCCTGCCCCCAATCCCTCACAGCAAGAGTCTTTTCCAGTGAGTCAACTTGTCACATGAGGTGGCCAAACTATTGGAGTTTCAGCTTTAGCGTCAGTCCTTCCAATGAACACCCAGGACTGATCTCCTTTAGGATGGACTGGTTGGATCTCCTTGCAGTCCAAGGGACTCTCAAGAGTCTTCTCTAGCACCACAGTTCAAAAGCATCAATTCTTCGGTGATCAGCCTTCTTCACAGTCCAACTCTCACATCCATACATACTGGAAAAACCATAGCCTTGACTAGATGGATCTTTGTTGGCAAAGTAATGTCTCTGCTTTTCAATATACTATCTAGGTTGGTCATAACTTTCCTTCCAAGGAGTAGGCATCTTTTAATTTCATGGCTGCAATCAGCATCTGCAGTGATTTTGGAGCCCCCAAAAATAAAAGTCTGACACTGTTTCCACTGTTTCCCCATCTATTTCCCATGAAGTGATGGGACCAGATGCCATGATCTTTGTTTTCTGAATGTTGAGCTTCAAGCCAACCTTTTCACTCTCCTCTTTCACTTTCATCAAGAGACTTTTGAGTTCCACTCCACTTTCTGCCATAAGGGTGGTGTCTTCTGCATATCTGGATCACTTCTAAGTAAAGAACAAAATTGACCTGAAGTGACCAATTCATTTCATTAATAATTCACTAAGTGTAAATTTCATATTTCTTAAATGTGAAGCTGAGAACCATTGTATTATATCAAGAGTTGGCCCAGACTTTTAATTTAGTATCCTCTATCTGTTCATTTGTTTAAAGCACTTGATGAAGAAAAAAATATAATTTATAATTTAAAAGGCAAAAAATATATATTTCTTTCGTCATATTGTACTGTTGGGTGTTTTTGTTTGGTACTGATGAATGGAATTTATGTTAACAGGAAGATGAATTTGGGAATCTTTTTTCATTTATATTGATTTAATTCCCTTTTATCTATTGGGTAATCTTAGTGTTTATGCATTTGTGAATTCTGAAGTTGGGAAAAAAAAATTGAAGAGTGGTACCTGGGACTCTTCATGTTGTTTATCGGTCCACTGGCTGAATTGCAATGCCAGAGATTTATTATTAGATTTAGTCTCTACTTCCATTGTGTACACCTTTGGCTGTGCCTGGCTGTGTTCATTTGTAACATTTTCCAAGCTTAAATTTGAGTTACAGAAGGAAACAAATTCCATCATAATTTTTACCCCATTTTTAAAAAAGGTACTCAACAAACTTCAATTTCGTACTTGGAAAGCAGATGCCATTGTTTTAAGATTATTATGCTAGGGCCAGCGGTGAATTGATCCATGAAGAATAAAAGAAAAACAGGTAAGAGAGTGAGGGATGGGATGAATTGGGGATCTCTTATTCATTTTTTTCTAAATTTTCATCTATAATCTCTACTCAGTCTTTGAGATCAAGCATGCTAGGCACTTCATAAATACTTGTTGTTTATACACATTCTGTATAACTAGGGGACTTCACCAGGGGAACTTCCCTGGTGGCTCAGAGGGTAAAGCGTCTGCGTGCAATGTGGGAGACCTGGGTTCAATCCCTGGGCCAGGAAGATCCCCTTGGAGAAGGAAATGGCAGACCACTCCAGTACTCTTGCCTGGAAAATGCCGTGGATGGAAGAGCCTGGTAGGCTACAGTCCATGGAGTCGCAAAGGGTCGAACACGACTGAGCGACTTCACTTTGTTTTGTTTTGTTTATTTTGTGCTCACTTCACTTTGTTTTGCTTTGTGTTTCAGATGTATAAAAGTAAATTTGCAGTGGCAAATATAAATACAGACACTGTGAGAAGGTAATTAAAAATGTGGCTTGATGAAAGAGAGGGTAAAATTAGAAGTGAGGGACAAACCAGTTTGTTAGTATTGCCTCTACATAGTCCATTATGTGAGAGTAATTAAGTCAATTAACACTGATGTTGACCTTTTCATCCGAAGGCAGTGAGTGGCTGCCTCACACAAAAATGAGGTGAATTGCTTTGTCTCTAAAGCCTGAAAACAATCCAAGGGAGCAAGACAAAAAACAAAAACAAAACCATAAAATATATTGGAATCAACTGTTTGGTTGATTCCAATATATTTTATATTTTCCCAGTATATTGGAATCAACCATATGGTCACCCATGAGAGTCCAAGAATTAAAATCACTATATTATAAGCTTAAGTGTTTTATACATTTTGACTTTAATCTTCTAGTATAGGCTTCAAAGGTAGCCTCCTATTAAGAGACTTACAAATAGATACCTGTAAAAGTCAGAGAACCAACAGACACAAGTCATCCTTTTATTTGTCATGAACTCTAGAACAGAGTTTTTATCAGCTATGATCAAATAAGTTGGACAGATCATATAACAAGTTAGAACTTGCCAACTTTTTTTTTATAGAAGAAACAGATGTCATCTTCTGTTGTAAACTACATCCTGACCATATCCCACCCCGACTACTCACAGCATATATAAACTCCCACTCCACCCCGCTTCCCCTCTCAAGCAAGCCAAACTACCAGGCTGTGTATTTTTAATCACTTTCTGTAGCAATCAAGAATTTGCCATCAGAGAAACCATTTCACTGCTGCTTATCTTTCGATGCTTGTTCTTGCTAAACAGATTTTAGATAAGAGCAACTGGCGGTAAATGCCCTTCCTGAAACTAGAGGTCAGAATTGTTGCTATTGAAGCCCTAGGTAAATGATTCTGGAAAGCATTTGAAATCTTAGTTCTATTCAAATTCCAAATACAGTTTTTTCCTTTTTTTTCCCCCAGAAATTTCCATGTTTTTAGAAATAACTTCTGATTAAAATTATTTCAATGCTATACAAAATCTAGAAATTTAGAAGGGTGGAAATATATATATATATAAAACATGTAACTGATTCACTTTGCTGTACAGCAAAAACTAGCACAACATTGTAAATCAGCTATACTCCATTAAAAATTAATTTTAAAAAATTTGAACAAATGTTTCTAATAGGAAAAGAGAAGGAAAAGGCCTTTGAGTTTTTGGAGTTGTGAAAGGACTACACATAAAATGGAGAAAGTTAAGACTCATTATACGGTAATATTTGCAAAAACAAATGATGATATATATCTGTCCGTGTGGCCTCAGAGGGACTTCAGATACCTTCCTCCTGATTCTAAATGTAAGTCTGCCTTTGACTATTGCTGAGGAAAGCTGTTTCTGAAGACACTTTTTTGATGACACTGTTTTAATATTACACGAAATTGTGTTCACAACGGTGACTCAGAATATGGAAAAGGGAACAGTAGTGAATGGAGAATGAAAAGTAGATTGACAAAAGCATTTGGTCTCGGGTCCTGCATAGGAATTAGAAAAAGGATGTTGACTGGTTAATCAGACTTTGCCCTTAAAACTGCTTGTCTCACATCAGCATCCCATGGACAGAGGAGCCTGGTGGGCTACAGTCCATAGTGTCGCACAGAGTCGGACACGACTGAAGCGACTTAGCGCGCATGCAGGCAGTCTTACATCAAAGGCCACACATCGTTTTGAACAGGTGCTTTTAACCATTTTATTCAGTAACCTCAGTGCCTCTTTAGATTCTGAATGATCCACGCTCGCATAAAATGAGTGAATATCAGACCTGGTGGATGAGGCAGGTCTGGTAAAGAATTCATCTTGCTGAGGTGATGGCGGCTTTTCAGAAGATTGGGTGACCTGTTTTAAGTGACGTGTGTGTGGCTGAACAAAGTTGCATGAAGATCCTGTCTGTTTTATTCTCAGTATCAGTTCCTGATTCCTGTCATAATTATTGTTGCTGTTGTTCAGTTGCTAAATTGTGTCCGACTCTTTGAGACCCCATGAATTGCAGCACGCTAAGCTTCCCTGTCCTTCACTTTAATCTCCTGGAGTTTGCTCAGACTCATGTCCATTGAGTCAGTGATGCTACCTAACCATCTATCTTTGCTGTCCTCTTCTCCTTTTGCCTTCCTTCTTTCCCAGCATCAGGGTCTTTTCCAGTGAGTTGGCTCTTTCCATCAGGTGGCCCAAGTATTGAAGCTTCAGCATCAGTCCTTCCAATGAATATTCAGGGTTGATTTCCTATAGGACTGACTGGTTTGATCTCCTTGCAGTCCAAGGGACTCTCAAGAGTTTTCTCTAGCACCACAGTTCAGAAGCACCAATTCTTTGGTGCTCAGCCTTATGGCCCAGCTCTCACATCTGTACATGACTACTGGAAAGCCGTAGCTATGACTATATGGACTTTTGTTGGCAAAATGATGTTTCTGCTTTTCAATATGCTATCTAGTTTTGTCATAGCCTTCCAAGGAGCAAGCATCTTTTAAATTCATGACTTTTAATTTCATGTTTTTTTTTAATTCATGTATTTTATTAATTTCCTGGATGAATCACAAACTGGAATCAAGAGTCATAATTCTTAGATTTTCAGTATTTTTATGTTTCTCAAATGAATTTTTCATTTCTATGTTTGTCAGTGACAGTTTCATAAGGATGTCATGATCTGCTGTCATCTTCTGTCTTCTACTCCATGAAGTACAACCACTTCCCTCCTTCCAGGTCTTGAGTTGAAGGCATTTGGAATGATGCAGTTACAATTATAGACGTGAAGTGAAGTGAAAGTCACTCAGTCATGTCTGACTCTTTGTGACCTCATGGACTATAGAGTCCATGGAATTCTCCAGGTCAGAATACTGGAGTGGGTAGCCTTTCCCTTCTCCAGGGTATCTTCCCAACCCAGGGATTGAACCCAGGTCTCTCACATTGCAGGTGGGTTCTTTACCAGTTGAACCACAAGGGAAGCTCAAGAATACTGGAGAGGGTAGCTTATCCCTTCTCCAGCAGATCTTCCCGACTCACAATTATGGAAGATGCTGATAATTACTTAGTGATGCATGGTTGTATTCAGAACCATACTAGTTAATGTATATGACCGCAAAAAGTGGGGGAAGGACTTGACTATTCTTCTACCAGGATGTGGAGAATTTACTTAAGGAGGGAAATTAAATCAGAAGATAGAGAAACAAATAGAAGATGTCACTTCTGTGACACTGAAGTAGAAAGAAAAAAAAAAAAAACTGTTCAGAAGGAACAAGCTCTTCCGTCTAGTCAACGCTGCCTTTAGTAGGAAGTGGGACTTAAAAATGGGAGGATTCAGGAATAAGGAGGGTCTTTCTAAAAGTGAATCTGGATGGACCTTGGGAGAACTTAACATGACTAGGGTAGTTCATTACCTGAGATCTTTTTTGATTCTTAGTTTTGTGACATGGAGTATTTCCTGCTGTATCAGTAAACAGGGCTGTCACAGCCATCCTTGATTCCAGCCCTCCAAATGTGAATATCTGAGTCCAGAGGATGCCCAGGAAAACCTGCCTGCTATCTGGCAGCCATCAACCACTCCCCTTGGTGAGTAGGAAAGAAGGATGTGAAAAATCAAATCACAGGATGCTGGCCCCAAAAGTTGAGGTGCACATGAATGGAATAATTTCAGTTAGCCCAGACCCTTGCATCTTCCCATACATAAAAAAGCACTATATTCCTTAACTTGAGCTATCTTTTTTTCCTTAACTAACAGCAGTCTTTTGAAGTTCAGACTACCTACCCCTTGTTGCAAACTTCTGTATAAACTGACTTCTCCCCTGCCTCCTCAAAACAGTTCAGCTCACTTGAGCTACTATTTCCCAAGCTTGAATTCCTAAAAATTCCCACCAAATAAAACATAACTCTCAACTTAAGTTGTGATTGTTTTTTAAGTTGACAGTTGTCTTGTATACATCAGCTTTGATTGCCAGGTAATCAGTAACCAGTAATTGTTCCCTTATGTGCTGCTGGGCAACCACTTCATGCCTAAAAATATTTTGGTGAAAAATTTTGCTTGTCTTAGTTTCAAAAGTGAACTGCCTACCTGGCTATTATTGCCAGATAAAATGCAAAAGATGAAACGTTACCATGAAATGAATGAGTATGAAAAGTCATTTTAAGGTAAGAAAAAGTACTGTTTAGAATACAATTCTTTTATACTTTTGTGTACAAGGGGAAGACAGTGAAGGACAGGGAAACCTGGCATGCTGCAGTCCATGGGGTTGCAAAGAGTTGGACATGATTGAGCTACTGAACAACGACTACAAATGTTATCATTATTTGGCCAGAATCCAGAAAGCTATTTTTGTGTGTGTGTGTGTGGATTTTAAGGTATATTTTTATAATAAAAATCAGTAATATCTAATTTATATTGTAGTGGATCTTTTCCAAAGATGGCTACATTAATAAATGCCCTCCATGTGACAATGCCCTCCTTACAATGTGATGTTGACAGTCCTCCGTTGAGAATTGGGGTCTTTTTCCTTTGTCTTTGATAAGGGCAAGCCTCAGATTCACTTCTAGCCAAGAGAATGGAACAGAAATAGTCCTAAAGTCGTAAAAGGTGATGGAAATTTCACCGGGTTCTGTCTCTCAGGGACACTTGATCTTGGAGCCCAGACCAGCCACCATGCTGTGAGAACGTGCAGTCTCGCCCATGCAGAGAAATCAGAAGGAGAGACCCACACAGAGAGGAACTGGGGACTCCCCGCCCCTGACATTTACGATAGCACTGATTACTAAATGTGTGAGGGGAGAAAGGGAGCAAGGCTCATTCCAGCCCTTAGTCTTTCGTCTGAGGACCCAGACGCCATGGAGGAGAGATGAGCCACCTGCACTGTGCCCTGTCTGAACACCTGACCCACACAGTCCTAGCATAACAACATCAGGTTATTGTTCCATAGCCGCAGTAACTGGAAAATATGTCAGTCAAATTTTCATACCTAAGTTTACGCTGACTTTACAGTTATTCACTTAAGAATTTCTTTTAAATAACCTCACTTTCAAAAAATATCTTTCTGTACGTCTGAAAACTCAGTTTCCAAATAGTGGACTAATCATTTTGCCAACAATTTAGAAAACCATTTTTAAAGCTCAACTGTGTCCCTAGCATGTGGTGCAATTGCCTTGCTTTTGTAATGTGCTCAATTGAAAAAAAAAAAAAAGGACCTTCAATAAATCTGCTGACCTTTGTTCTACCATGGCTCATGCTGAAGTTTCCACAAGTATTGGTGGAAAATGGAAGTATACCTTAAAATAATGCTACTTAAAATTAAGAACAATCTTCAGCCACAATGAGCCTGTGAGTACAGTATCCCATTCAGAGATTGCACTGTAATGTACATAAATGTGGATCATCCATTTACTCTGTGTGTGTGTGTGTGTGTGTATTTACACATGTAAATGTATATGGTCGTCATTTCTGCCACTGAGTCTGTCCACTGTGTGCTGAAATTAAAGGGCAGGTGAGGAAGTGTATCATGATAGACCCTCTGGAAAAACATTTAAAATATGTTTTCCTGTTTTAATTTATTTCATAAAGTTGCACATGAATGAAAATATTAATTGGACTGCTGAAAACTGTCCAACAGTAGCTTACATGTTGACAACAGCCCTCAGAAACTTAACTTGTGAACTACGTCTTAAAGGAGGAATAGGAGTTTAGAAATGATATGGGCTCAAGGAGTTTATTTGCACTAAATTGCTAGTCATTACTTCCACACTGCATCCTCTTATCAGAATACCTGTCCTCATTCGTGGACACTGTTAAAGGTCATATTACCCTCTGTATAACAAGCTCTAGGTTCATCTACCTCACTACAACTGACTCAAATTCGTTCTTTTTTATGGCTGAGTAATATTCCATTATATATAGGTGTGTGTGTGTGTGTGTGTGTGTGTGTGTAAGGATCAGGGAAAGGGAGGTGGGCTGAAGAAGGGGGATATATATATATATATATATATGTATGTATAATTATAACTGATTCACATTGTTATATGGCAGGAAGCAACACAACATTGTAAAACAATTTTCCCTGCAAAAAAAAATTAAAGGTAAAAATAATAAAGGTCTTGCTAGTGGCTGGTGGTTCCTGAACCATGGCCATTGGGTTCAAGTACAGTGAACAACTTATTCCAGGGAGTGAAGCCATAGTGTGCCACCAATCAGAATCTCTCTTTTGAGATTTTGAACTGGGAGAGCAGAGATTGAGACACAGAGGTTATTGCTGAAACTGTTCCGATCACATAGACTTGGGGTTGCCGACACTGTGGACTTGATACAGATGGTCTGTACAGAGGAATCGTAGGTCAGGGCGTCAGGTAGAGGTTGTCCCATTCCTGCCACCTTGACTGTCACTCTTGCTTTTTAATTCTGTGCAATTCCTTCCAAATCCTTCTAATAAGTTTTTTTTTCCCCCCAAAAACTTGGTTGACTGGCTTTTCCAATCTTGCCACCAGGGAATTTCTAAGACTCCAGTAAGGGGAATGTGTGTGGAATGCATTTAGACCTGAAACAGTCTGGTAGATCTGGGGAACTGTGAAGTTCATTTGTGTACAAGAAAGTATTGGTTTCTACAATGTATGGGCTCTACACTGTGCTAGATCCTAGAATTACCATAATGAATGACAGGATATTTCACTTCAAAATTCTGCATTGGGTGGTAGACAAGACCGTCAATGTTAAGATGGGAGGAGATGACATAGGACCTAAATTTGATTTTATGGGTGAAATAGTTTGAACTAAATTTCACAGTCTATACATTTTTTAGTCAGTTCAATTGCTCAGTTGTGTCCAACTCTTTGTGACCCCCTGGACTGCAGCATGCCAGGCTTCCCTTGTCCATCACCAACTCCCAGAGCTTGCTCAAACTGATGTCCATTGAGTGGGTGGGGGGCATATAATTCCCAAGGGGCTGAAAATGGACTCTTATTAGGGGAAAGGGTCAAAAATCTTTACATACAACAATTTATCAGTAATGTCTAATATCAACTCTGACAAAAATCTTCCTTTTGTAAAAACTTAAAAAATTTTTTTTTAATTGGAGGATAATTGCCTTATAATATTGTGTTGGCTTCTGCCATACAGCAGCATGAATCACCACAAGTACATACGTGTCCCCTTCCTCCTGAACCCCCCATCTCCCATCCCAGCCCTCTAGGCTGTCACCGAGCACCGAGCTGAGCTTCCTGTGCCCACACCACAAATTGCCATCAGCTGCTTTATAGCTGGTAGTGTATATATCAGTGTTACTCTTTAGTTCATCCCAGCCTCTCCTTCCCTTGTTGTGTACAGAGTTTCTTTTCTATGTCTGCATCTCTATTCCTGCCCTGAAGATATTAGCAATTAACCAACTACAAAATCTTACTTCTTAATACCAACCTAGATAGCATATTAAAAACCAGAGACATTACTTTGCCAACAAAGGTCCGTCTAGTCAAGGCTATGGTTTTTCCCGTGGTCATGTATGGATGTAAGAGTTGGATTGTGAAGAAAGCTGATCGCCAAAGAATTGATGCTTTTGAACTGTGGTGTTGGAGAAGACTCTTGAGAGTCCCTTGGATTGCAAGGAGATCCAACCAGTCCATCCTAAAGGAGATCAGTCCTGGGTGTTCATTGGAAGGACTGATGCTGAAGCTAAAACTCCAATACTTTGACCACCTCATGCGATGAGTTGACTCACTGGAAAAGAGACTGATGCTGGGAGGAATTGGGGGTGGGAGGAGACGGGGATGACAGAGAATGAGATGGCTGGATGGCATCACTGACTGGATAGACATGAGTTTGGGTAAACTCCGGGAGTTGGTGATGGACAGGGAGACCTGGTGTGCTGCTATTCATGGGATTGCAAAGAGTCAGATATGACTGAGTGACTGAGCTGAACTGAATGCCTAACTTCCCTTCTTAGCTTGGGAGGAGTCATGGGTAAAAAGTTGGGAAACAGTGCTGTCAACCATGGTGCTTCTCTTTCTGTCTCTTTAGCAGAAGACTTAATTTGTTTTGTTTGTTTGTTTGTTTATTTTTTGGTCAATAATGTATCCAGTTGAAGATAAACCACTGGATTTCATTTCCTTATAGATGTGTTAAAGAGGCGAAGGAGCAAATGCTTTCTTTCCTATAGCAGGAAGACTCATTTTAGTAGAGTTTATGTTGGGAACTGTGACTTTAGTTCTGGCAGAAATTACAGCCTGTCCAGGTGACTGCTTTCATGTAAAAGCCAATCATTGTAGCAGGGGAAGACCTTCAGCATACGCAGGATGGGAACATTTTCCTCAGTCCTTAGTAAAAATGATCTCGCTTTCTTAGGGATAATTACTAAGCTTTATATTATAGTCCTCATCTGTGAAATATATGTATATTTGCCTATATTCTTAGTGTATAGTGTATGTATGTGTTAGTTGCTTAGTTGTGTCTGTATTTTTGCAACCCCATGGCCTGTAGCCTGCCAGGTTCCTCTGTTCATGGGGTTCTCCAGGCAAGAATACTGGAGTGGGTTGCCATTTCCTCCTCCAGGGAATCTTCCTGATCCAGGGATCAAACCTGGATCTCCTGCATTGCAGGTAGATCTTTACTAACTGAGCTATAGTGAAGTCGCCTCCTTAGAGTACGCTGCTGCTGCTGCTAAGTTGCTTCAGTCGTGTCCGACTCTGCGCGACCACATAGATGGCAGCCCACCAGGCTCCCCTGTCCCTGGGATTCTCTAGCCAAGAACACTGGAGTGGGTTGCCATTTCCTTCTCCAATGCATGAAAGTGAAAAGTGAAAGTGAAGTCGCTCAGTCGTGTCCGACTCAGCGACCCCATGGACTGCAGCCTACCAGGCTCCTCTGTCCATGGGATTTTCCAGGCAGGAATACTGGAGTGGGTTGCCATTGCATTCTCCTCTAAGAGTATGCTTACCTTAAAAAAACATATTTTCTCTGAACCAGAAATGTCATCATGAAATAATTCATTTACATTCCTCAAGATTTATTCTTGTCCCGAAGAACCAATGCTACTGCTAAGTCAACGTCAGTCGGGTCCGACTCTGCGATCCCATAGACGGCAGCCTACCAGGCTCCCCCGTCCCTGGGATTCTCCAGGCAAGAACACTGGAGTGGGTTGCCATTTCCTTCTCCAATGCATGGAAGTGAAAAGTGAAAGTGAAGTCGCTCAGTCGTGTCCGACTCTTAGCGACCCCATGGACTGAGTTTCCAGGCAAGAGTACTGGAGTGGGTCGCCAGTACCTTCTCCGGAAGAACCAATAGATTAAGCCAAATTATTGATGAAATAATTTGAAATTAGTCTCTGCGTTTGTATGACAACAACATGAAAATCCTAATTGTTTTCAGGGTCAAATCACCTGTGTTTCTAGAGGCACAGTTTCCCTGCCTGAGAAAGCCAAACTCTTATACGTGTTTTTGTCATTTTGTTAGTGAAGGCACATTTATATATGATTTATTTTAAAAATCTGGGAACGGTTATATTAGTCAAGGGCGCTGTGTCAGGCATTGCTCATTAGAGGGCATATACTTTATTAAATTCTGCTCTTACATTATGTCCCCAGTTTTTAGATTAATCATGCTCTTTGGCAACAAGATGGTGATGTGAGTAGGCTTCATCATGAAATCAGCTGGAGCAAACCAGGTTGTTTGTTGAATGGGGACCTCCTTTGTCTTTGTCTTGGATAAATGAGTGTTCCTTTTTACTCTTTACAGGTTAATGGCAAGCATTACAGTAATACTTGACACTAAAGTACTAACAATTTTATATGACAATGTCAGACACGACTGAGCGACTGAACTGAACTGAATGCTTAACTTCCCTTCTTAGCTTGGGAGGAGTCATGGGTAAAAAGTTGGGGAAGAGTGCTGTCAACCATGGTGCTTCTCTTTCTGTCTCTTTCGCAGAAGACTTAATTTGTTTTGTTTGTTGGTTTGTTTATTTTTTGGTCAATAATGTATCCAGTTGAAGATAGACCCTCAGAATTTCTGATCATTGATCAAGTAAGCAAAATATCTTTGTTATTCAACAAGTTAAAAATTGGAAGGTTATTAATCGTATATAAGTGCGAAATTTTCAGAGAAAATAGAGTTCATCTATCATTCTACATATTTTTAAAATGGTTGAAATGATGAATAGCATGGATAAAGAACTGTCATACTGAATCCTTAAAGCAAAGACTACTTGTCAATTTTCTCTCTTAAAATTTTCTCCATGATACCTGGCTTCCCTGGTGGCTCAGATGGTAAAGAATCTTCTCTGCCTGCAATGCAGGATACCCAGGTTCGATCCCCAGGTCAGGAAGATCCCCTGGAGGAGGAAATGGCAACCCACTCCAGTATTCTTGCCTAGAGAATCCCATGAACAGAGGAACCTGGCAGGCTACAGGCCATGGGGTTGCAGAGAGTCGGACACCACTGAGGGACTAATATTTTCCCTTTCACCTGAATTCTTTGAGGGAACTGGGGGGAAAAAAAACACAAAATTGTGTCATATTCTTACAAACCAAAATGTTGTTTTGCCATGTATGTACAGATTTGTTCACAGAAAAATATTATGGGATTTATTGTGAAGCACTTTATACAGAAGCAGACCAAATGTTAAATTTCAGTAGTGACTTAGTACTGGTGGGTGCTCCAGGGAGCATAAGGCATTGGGTTCACCATGGGCCTCCCGTGAGTGTTTACTTGTTACCTGTTTTTTCCCTGTGACATGAGTTTGTACATGACTCAGATGGCACTTTTGGGGGGCTCTTTCTCAGTAGACTGTGCTGGTGCAAGTGAAAAATCTATTTCTTCACCTCACCAGGCCCTGGTGAGTGTAGGCTCGGCCAAGAGATATTGATGAAAATAGATTCCTCCTATACACTGATACTGTCTGCGAGTAACTCCGGACTTGGGCTTCTTGACCAGGCTTCAGTCAGCGTTGCCCACTGATCTTGTCCTTATGGTCACTTTTGACACCAACTGAACCAATCCCATATGCCATGTATTAATGAGATGGTTTGGGAATGTGGAGTCAAACACCTGACTATAAAAATATCACTTCTATCCATTAATCTATGACTTGGGAAAATGTATTTGAGTTTTCTCAGCCTTGGCTTTCGCATCATTCTCATTTCAAAAAAATTTATGTGAGAATTAAATGAGACAGTGTAGGCGACGGACATAGCACAAGGACTGGTATATAGTAAGTCCTAAATAGGCATTAGCTGTAACTCTTAGAGTTTTTATCATCATGTTCTTTACTGTCATCATCATCATCATTCACTAGAATATTTCTGCATCTTACCACTTAGACCAGTGCCAATAAGGGATCTGATTAAGCTCTCATCTATGCCCATCTCTGTACCCTCTGTGTGCTCATTCATATCTGACTCTTTGCGACCCCATGCAAAGAGTAGCCCCCCAGGTTCCTCTGTCCATGGAATTTCCTAGGCAAGAATACTGGAGTGGGTTGCCAATTTCTCCTCTGGTGGGTCTTCCGAACCCAGGGCTTGAACTCATGTCTCCTGAGTCTCCTGCATTGGCAGGTGGATCCTTTCCCACTGACTATATTAGCTATTTATTACTTTATAACAAATTACCCCCAAACCTACCATCTTAAATAGCAAACATTATCTCACACTCTTTCAATTCCAGTTCCTGGCCTCCCATGACATTGTAGTCAAGCTGTTGGCCAAGGCTTGTCTTTGAAGGGTTGATTGAGATAAGCTCACTCACCTGGCTGTTGACAGGAGTCTTCTGTTCCTTCTCTTGCGGAACCCTTGGTAAGACTCTGAGGACATGGCTTCTCTCGTGAGAAGACAGTGATGTGAGACAGCGCGAGAACTAGTTGTAATATCTGTCAGGAGTGGGAAGCCATCACTATCATGGAATCAACCTTGGTCAGCGTAGGAAGGGCAACATGGCCGGGGGGGAAGCCAGGAGATGGAGGCCATTGGGCACCATCTTAGAGGCTGCTATCATAGCCACGTCTCTTGTTGAAGTTACTATTTTTGCATCCTGCCTGTGACTGCACAGAGTCGTTGCCTAGACTGAACATATCCCAATATAATGTTTTTCATATGCACTTATTCTTTCTTTACACCTCAATTTTCATACTGAGCAGTTCTTTTAAGAAAGAAGTATCTTTTCTTTTAATGTGAGGAAAATCGCCCCAGTGTATAAAAACAATAATCATTCACTATCTCTTTCTGTAGTGACATGCGGTGAGATTTAACTTCATTGCTCTGTTAGAGTATTCTATTTTCTGAGGACGGCCAGGTTTTTTTAAAAAAACAAACAAACTGCACTCTTCCAGGCTCTGTCACAAAAATAAAAACCCATCTCTGTGAAGTTTGTCAAGTGAAGTGGAGACAAATATGGCACAAAGTCTAGAGAGAAAATACAAACAATAAGAAAAAAAATGGGACAATTAGTCTGTGAAAAAGAGAAAAGTTAGAATAGAACTGCAGTAAAAATGCCCAGAAAACGTATGCTGTTTTTTAGGAGGGAAATGAGAAAAGTCAGAGTATAAAATACAGCGCAAAAAGCTTAGGGATCCCAATAGGGGAAAAAGACACCAATCTCAGAATTTTTTGTGTAAAATGTTTTTAGTGTTTTTGGGGCCAACTGTAAGGAAAACCAGGTGTACACAGAGCTTTAGGGCACTGTGGAGGAAAAACATTCAAAATGTGCTCTCATGAGTCTCATAATCAGAAACATCCTCTAACTTAAAGGATAAGGAGAGAATTTGAACTCCTGATGAGAAGTTGTTCCAGGAAGATCGTGCCTTATTTTTTTCTTAGCCGTTTTCTGAAGGAAGAGACCAAGAATCGATAATATTAAATTGACAAGTTTTAGCAAAGCAGACAGTACTGTACTGTTATTTTTTAAAATACATAAGCCAGTATCGGATCTCTTCAATCAAAAAGCATGTGTGTTGGTTGTAGGCTTTTAAAAACATCATAAACAAAATTATGTGGTTTTTCAGAGTTATAGAAAACTAGGTTTGAATCTTGTCTCTGATCCTGACTACCTGAGAAATTTTGTGAGGCTTACTGGCCTGTCAAAGTCTCATTTCTTCCTATGTAAAACACAAATTCTGACACATTCTAGGTGCTTTGTAACTTGTAGCTGTTATTAATAGTGAATATTATTTTTTCAAATGACGTTGATCCCTGTATTTTCAGGAGTTAAAACTTCCAAGTGAGATGGGGGCTCTATCATAAACTTGTATCTTGTTAAACTGAAGTGAAGAAATAGTTAAATTCAGTCCTTCTTTAGCTGTGATGATACAATCAAAGCTCACCACATCCTTTTGGATTGATTAATTTTGCACATGATATCCTAATTATAGCTATACTCATGGACTTGTGATGAAGGTGTGTGTGTGTGTGTCAGTCTCTCAGTTGTGTCCGACTCTGCAACCCCATGGACTGTAGCCCGTCAGGCTCCTCTGTCCAAGGAATTCTCCAGGCAAGAGTACTGGAGTGGGTTGCCATTTCCTTCTCCAGGGAATCTTCCCAACCCAGGGATCGAACCCAAGTCTCCTGCACTGCAGGCAGATTCTTTCCTGCCTGAACCACCAGGGAAGCCCTCTCAATTTTCAGATATTATAAAATTTCAGTTGTTCTTGGGGAGGAAACTGAGGCACACTGACCCCCCACCCCAGACCCCTATTTGCCAGTCCAAGGTCTAGCAAACACCTTCCTGCTCTCCAAGATATCATTTTATCCCTAGTTTTTTTCCTAGCACAAGGCTTTGCATGTAAGGGATGCTCAGCAGATGTCTGTTAATTTACACTGAAGGATATTAGAGAGTAGCTGCTGCTGCTGCTGCTGCTAAGTCACTTCAGTCGTGTCCGACTCTGTGTGACCCCATAGACGGAAGCCCACCAGGCTCCCCCATCCCTGGGATTCTCCAGGCAAGAACACTGGAGTGGGTTGCCATTTCCTTCTCCAGTGTGTGAAAGTGAAAAGTGAAAGTGAAGTCGCTCAGTCGTGTCCGACTCTTAGCGACCCCATGGACGGAGCGACCCCACGGACTGCAGCCTACCAGGCTCCTCCATCCATGGGATTAGAGAGTTACTACCATCTAATTCTGCAGTTTGCATTCCATTTACCTTCCTATTGTTCCAAGGCACCCCCATTTTAGCCATTCATAGGCAACTTTGGATCCTGGGTCTTCCAGAAAAGGCTACAATGACTGAAGTCTATAATGGGTAACTTTATTTTCTGAACTTAATAAAGGTCTGGACTCGGTTGATCTTTCTCTACTGATTACTACTTCTTCCTGAAGGAGGGGAGGAAAAAGAGTTGAAGTGCAAAACTGAATTCATAAGCCCTTACCAATTCTTAAGCCCAAGGGAAAAACATGAAATTGTAAGGTGACATGAAATTCCATCTCTCGGATTGGTTTTTCCTTATCTCTTTCCAAGCATATTTGATAACCGAAACTTGACACTACATGGCTTCTCTGGGGAAATTGTTAGGGTCCCTTTGAACATGTGAGAGGGGTGCCTGGTGACAGACATGGTTCATGGCGAGGAGGGGTTTGAGGTGAGTGTGTGGTCTCATCGTGAGCTGACTCTAATGATAAATGCTTACCTTAAAATGCCCAAATTGATTTTCCAGAGAAGATGAGAAACAGGGGTGACATATTAAGTCTTCGTTCACTTGAATCATTCAATAACTATGGATTGAGTAGCCATTGATATGCTAGTATCTTTTCAAACTCTGTTCATTATGTAAAATGAAGACAACTCTGGTCCTCATCTCAGAGAATTCCCTACTTCAATAGAAGTGATAAACCAACAGTTGACTTGTAATCAAACTTCAGCTGTAGGTCATCTCACTGGAGTTAGTGTGTGTTTGGTGTCCTGTTTAGATAAAAATTTGCCCTTCAAGACATTCCATCATAGGAAATATTGATGTTACTTACTTACAGTATCCAAAAAAGGGATAAATCAATACTTAATTCTATTTTTGCATAGCCCTTATGCAATGTATCTCTACATTCAGGTAATCAAGAAAATATACTCAATTTTCATTAGTATTTATTTGAGAGATGAAGCAATATTGCCTTATGATTGTAGAACATGGTGTCGTTTTCAAGGGCATTCAACTACATTTTTTTAAACTTGAAATTCATAACACACCTGTACAGGAGGCAAGGGAGACCTCTTCCAGATGAAGACATTGAGGGTCAGGGATGGTCAGTGACTGCCATCTGGCAAGTAGCAGAACCTTTGCCAGGCTTTCTGTCTTGATATTCAGAGCTCCTCCACATTATTGCAATGGAGTTGCCCAAGGATATAGTCTATCGGTCAGACAGCCTTCAAGATAAGTTGACTCTAGCACTTTCTAGTTTGGCCACTGTGTATGTAGACACCTAGTTAAACATTGTTCCCTTTAATTCAGGAATCTCTCTCTGAACGGGAGTGAGTTCTTTCTAACATCCTTAGCTGACTGTGTGCCGTCACATCCTTCCTCTTTCCATACACACCGGCAACGACCATGGCAGAGTGTGACTGTTGCTATAAACATTGAAACATAGACCTGTGGCTCACACACATGGTTGTGGGTGGCAGTGGCTTTTAGAAACCTTGATGAAACTTTTCATGAGAACGTTTGCTGACATAGAAGGGAGAGTCCCCGACAGCATGTTTTTCTTCTTGGAACCATGTTAGCACCTGCCCATCTGTCCTGTGCTGCTTCTCTCATTCATCCCCTCTAGGAACTTAGTCTACCCTAAGCACTCTTCTTGGTGCTGAGAATAAGACAGTGAACAAGGCAGATGTGTCCCCTTTCTTCCCAGAGGTGACATTCTGGTGCAGAAAATGGGGCTATCAAGATGCAAACCCACAAGCAATGGTTGAAAACAATGCAGATTCTGTTAAGACAGAGAATACCATGATAAAACAGAGGCTGGTTTAGTTTGATAGGTTGGCTATGAACAGCCTCTTCAAGGAGGAGAGTAATGTTTAAACTGAGAGCCAAAGGATGACAGTGAGTCATCTGAAAGAGCGCTCCAGGTTATTGGACCAACCAGAGCAAAAGTCGTGAGGCGCGGTCTAAAGGATGCCAGATCTTGAGAGCTCTGTGTGTCTGACTTCTAAGACAGTAAAAACAAAACAAACAAACAAAAAACCCTATTAAAGGGTTTAAGCATGGCCATAAGTTATTCTGACATAATCTTAAAAGATCATGCTATTTGATATAGGTGGAGAAGACAGGAAAGAGACCACTTAGGAGGCAACTGGACTTGGGGGTGTCTTTTGGGGAGAAAAGTGCATAAAAACGAAACATGTTTTTGAAGTAGGATTGACAGAGGTTGCCAATGAACTGGATGTGAGGAGTGAGAGTTGACAGGACAAAAGGAAGAGAGGATAACTCCCAAATTTGGGCTTTAATAAATGACAGGATAGCAACACCGTTGACTATTATAGGAAAGATGGGCTAAAGAATAGATTACTGTTGATACTAGGGTTTAACAAGGGTTCCAACATGGAGATGTTACATTTGAGATACTCAAGAGATGTCTAAGTAGAAGATTTGAAGTGTCCTTTGAAGCCTGGGAGAAGGGAATAGCAACCCACTCCAGTATTCTTGCCTGGAGAATTCCATGGACAGAGGAGCCTGGTGGACTATAGTCCATGGAGTTGCAAAGAGTCAGACACAACTGAGTGACTAACACTTTTACTTTCTTCTTTGTGTATAAAAGTCTGGAGTGGTCTCCAGACCTCCAAGAGGCGGTCTAGAAAAGGTTTAGATATTTTTGGGTGCTGAGCATATATGGATACATCAGTTTAAGAAGATGTGCCAGGAGCAAACTTCAGAAAACTCTAATTTTAAAGATAAAATATGGTACAGTAGGACAAAAAGTAAAACTGGAGGAAAGTCAGTGTTGGGGGAGGTGAAGAAAAAAGAAAGTGGGGCTGTCACAGAGAAGAGTGTTTATTCTGTCCATGAGAAAAGGATTTCTTAGAAAGGAAGGAGTAGCTCACTGGCTTGGACGATACTGAGAAGTCAGAATAGCCTAAGCAGGCTGACCAATAAACCTGGCATGATAATTATCATGTCATTCAAGGATCATCATGAAATACTGTCAATAGTAATTTTTGATGCAATTCTCTTTGCCTTACTTTGCTCTGTTTCATGAGCAATCTAAAGACCCAGCCAGGTTGTCAGCCTTGGAAGCAAAATGCAACCAGTGGGCATAAACAGTACCCTCAAGTCTTTGGTTTGGTTTTCAAGAGTAGTTGAGTTTGGAAAATTGATGAAGCTATTTCTTATGTGCCCCTGATAATGGGAGTAACATGCAAAGAGTAACTGAAGTGAGACCATACTTAAACATTGAGTGGGAATTCAAGTTAAACAACTATCCTTAGTGTCTTTGATGTCTGAGGATGTATTTTAGATTTCACTTATTGATCTATGATTTCCTACTTTCTAGTTAAGGAGTGAGAGCATCGAACTATAATTCAGACCCTTGGATTGTAGGTCCGTTAGTTACCCAGTTGCCCAAACCCAGGAATATCACCAAAGCACCCAAGCTCCAATTTCCTCATCTGAAAATGGTGAAAACTAGACTTGCCTGATAGACTTGTCATAAAGGTTAAAATAACATGGCTTAAGACACATCAGAGGCACTCAGTGAACAGCATTTAATTTTTATTAGAAATGTATTGGGAATTAACACAGGTCCAAATGCAATCAGAAATGGAAAAGGGCTTTGTTAACTTATAAACACCATGAAATAAAATGTGCTGATGTGTTTATCATTGATAACTCCTTTTTTGTCAGCTTTTTAATTTGAGATGCGCCACCTTACTTTTTGGTGCAGATCTATTTACTATCTAGGAGTTGTGGGTGAGTTGGTGGGTAGCCAGGAAAGAGGATGGCTCTGGGAGCGTAGGCAGAGGAGCAGATGGAGGTACAGGCGGCATTTGGTTTGGAAGCCGGGAAGGCAGCTGCTCTGAGGATAAAATCCAAGGGAGGGCTGGACAGGCTGAGGGAGAAGCACCAGGCAAAGGTGGGTGACCTTTCTTGGAGAAACTGGGCATACCATGCAGCAGGCTTCTGTTCTCTGGCCACCTGATGCAAAGAGCCGACTCATTGGAAGAGACCCTGATGCTAGGAAAGATTGAGGGCAGGAGAAGGGGGCGACAGAGGATGAGATGTTTGGATGGCATCACTGACTCAAAGGACATGAGCCTGGCAAGCTCTGGGAGATGGTGAAGGACAGGGAAGCCTGGTGTGCTGCAGTTCATGGGGTCTCAAAGAGCTGGACACAACTGAGCAACTAAATAACAACAGTGTAAAACAGGAAGGCTCAGAAAAGTCCGCTGATCTTTAGAAGTATTCATTGCCGGGTTTGGGATATGAGTGAAAGACAGGGATGAAGTTTGTCTATTATTCAGAGATGTTCTTTGTAAGAGAAGAAAGAGAAAAATGTTCCCAGTATTTCAATAGGCTTTCTGTAGTTCTCTCTCCAACTCTGTCTTTTAATCCCCCTCTAGGGAAGAAAACAAACATGCATGGAACTGAAATCTTTCATCTTTCGTTATATCTACTAGAGGGATGCTAAGGTTTAAACCCATTTTTTGTTATTTTAATCCTTTTTAAGCCTCACACATGTTGCTATTTGTGATTTTAAAAATATTTATAGGTTATGTCTCCATATGGAGGTTTTAGGAAACTCACCTTTTTGCTATTGTGCTATTTTGATTGATAGGTGTTTAGCTAGATTTAGCCATCATTTACTGAGCACTTAATCTCTGTAATAACTCTGTTCAGGCATTTTATTATTTAACTTCATACAAGCTCTTTAGGAAGTGGGTTTAGTTCTTTTTTGCTAATTGGGATACTGAGGGGTTTTTTATTTTTATTTTTTAAATTTATTTTAATTGGAGGCTAATTACATTATTGTTTTGGTTTTGCCATACATTGACATGAATCTGCCCTGGGTGTACATGAGTTCCCCATCTTGAACCCCCTCCCTCTTCCCTCCCCTTCCCATCCCTCTGGTTCATCCCAGTACACCAGCCCCGAACATCCTGTATCATGCATCAAACCTGGACTGGCGATTCGTTTCACATATGATAATATACACGTTTCTTTAAAGAGACTAATATACCTTGACAGTTTTCTAGTAGAGCCATGGTTTCAACTTAGGTTTGTCCGCCTTCCAAGAGCCATCTTGTAGGTCCTATTTATAATTGAACAGGTGTTCTCTGCCCTCTTTATTCATATATTTGTTCAGAGTAGGAGGAAGGGAAGGAAAATGCATTTACTGGCCACATACCATGTGCCATGTAACTTTGCAAATACTTTCTCATGATTCTCAGGAAAAAAAAAATCCAAAATGGGTATTAAACCCCTGTGTTGCTGAGAGAGGTAATTACTATTTTTTCAGGAAATCCTTAGAGAAATTGAATAATTTGCCAAGTTTATCATATTTATTTACTTTTCATCTAACATTTGGAGACTGGGTCATCTAGGGTTACAAAGAAGTTTTGAATCCCTTGAGAATAGGAACCATACTGGAGAAGACAAACACATATAGAAGCAATTATAGTTAAGTATCAATAGAAAGGGAGGGGTATAGTCTACAGAAGGGACTCTAAGCCAGTCTGAAAAGACTCAAAGAAGGGAAGCTTCACATTTGGTCTTTCCTCTTCCTCAAACTTAATCCCCACCCCACCCACATGCCGCTTACACCATGGTGCCTTCTAGTGGATTGGCCAAAACATTTGCTCAAAACAGTTTTTCTGTAATGTTGTATGGAAAAACACAAAAGAACTTTTTGGCCATCCGAGTAGAATGAATGCAGTCTCTTGCAGTCTCTGCACTGAAGGAGTCTGAGGGGTGGTCTGAAACCCAGTTCTTATAGGAAAGAAGTGATGAAGACATATGTAGGTTTAGTTTATAATATTATTTTTACTGTCAGCAATCCATAGATATCTTAAGTAGGTTTTCATTTTCCTTGAGTTCCAAAGCTATGTCAGGATGGAAGAGAATGTGGTTTCCTTAGCAAAAATTGCGGATCTAGGAAGAAGTCTGGTCAAGATTCAACAGTGTATGGCAGCCCACTAATTTGAATTCTGGCAAAATCATCACTCATTTGATTTCTAAGTACGTATTTGGCCAAATTGGGTATGACCTTTCCACCAACGTGACTTTTCTCACCAAATAGGAATCTTATTGAAAGGGGGATATTCTTCTTAGAGGAAGGGATTCTGCCATTCGGAAGTTTCTATGTTGGTTCATGTAGATAGATAACTCCTTTGCAACTTTTTAGCTACTATGATTCAGACATAATTAAATTCCATTTACTATACAAAGCTCCAGTAAACACGATTAGCATTATTATATGCCATTTTTCTCTCAGTTTTGCAACAAGTTTTATTTTTTGAAATCCTATGCTGCTTTTGGGAGTCACACTAAAATTTTTGAATTTCCAAATATGTTTTCTGACCGATATTTTGAAGATGACAGCTGCATGAGTTTTCAACATTTGAGAGAATATGTATGTGATTTTGGAAGGTTAGTAGATGTAGCAACCTAATAGATGTAGCAACCTGTCTTCTGCCAGATAGGAGATGTGTAGGCTCTATTGCAGTTTGAGTATTAGTACACTGTAGGTCAGCTAATGGTACTGGGTATGTGAAGGGAAAGATTACTGAATATCTGAGACAATTGTTAGATTTTAAGGCAACCCACATAGGCTTGCATTCACTTTCATGAAAATGTTAATAGCTAATAAAATTACTTGAAAATAAGACTAGTTTATTCCAACTAGGGTATTTATGGATTCCTCAAATAATTTTATTTTCTGGATTTTTCAAAGCATGTATTATCATTTAGGTGATGGACAAAATGTCTCAGTGCTTTATTTCCCATGGGAGTTTGATTATTTGGCCAAAAACTGGTTAGAATTTTAGCATAATGCAATATATTTAATTGCCCAGCTGACGATAGTTTCTTTTTGGCGTTGTTTGCTCTTTTCAAAGGTCATCATATGGTATAAATTATGAAATGTCCACAATTATCAGTTATTTATCTATTAATAATTTATTGAGACTATTTTTCATAATTTATTGAATTTCCAAATCACTCATTTTATTCAGACTGTTCCATTTATGGAATGGCTTAAAGTCACTTAGAAATTGAGAGTACAATATTTTCAATTATCGTTACAGCATTGTAATACCTGCTGTTCATCTGGAGGCTGGTGATTCCAAAACTCTGTTTTTGGTTAATTTTAATTAAAAACACTTCTACTCAAAATACTGCTCAATACCCAAATAATTGCTTACATTGCATATAGTTATTTTTGCTAAGGGCAAGATAGCTGAGACCATAAATTATGATGGCAGGCACATGGTTTGCTGACAGAACTATATGAAATATTGTTTTCATCCTCATGTCAGCTCCGGTGCATTCATCTCTGCATTAATTCCTTGGGGGATCTTGTGTAAGTTATAGTCTTGAAAAACATCCCCATCACACTGAGCTCTGTCAACTTATCTTTTCCTTACTGACCGCATTATTCCTCTGAAAGAACAGATAGAAACTGAGTTATGCTTTCACTTCACTTGGGTAAACAGTGCCAAAATAGTTACAGAGAACCTAAATATTAATAGCTGTGCACCATTTTTGTTTAAATTGGATATTTCACAATCTTCCACCTGCAGTTTTGCAAGGTAGTTATAAAAAGTACACAGAATACATCTCTATAAATAGAGGCTCACTTTATGTCCTTTACAAGCTGTTTCCTAGATTCCTGATCCAAGAAAGCCATTAGTATCAATGACATGATTGATAGCATAGGTTATAACGGTTAGCAGTTCACTGGAGATGACATATTTTGCCGGTTTAATTTACGTATTTTCTTAATATATTTATTATGCACACATTTCTAATATTATGGGTTTTGATATCAACTTAATACCCCCTTTTATTGTAAAAAAAAGTTTTTTAGGAACACATTAAATGGTAAGGATGTTTTTAGTGCACATTTCTTAAATGTATGGTCCTTAATACTAACATATTCTGACACTGAAGCTTTATTTTTCTCTCTTTAAGCACATTTCATGGGAAATTGAAGTATCCAAGCAAACAGGAGGGTGCTGATCATTCATTTCTTCCAGCAGTTTTGATATCCCCAAATAGAAAATAGCACATGAAATATACTAGAATCGTTTGGCTATATTGTCTAAAAGTATATTCTTAGGGAAAATTGCATAATAGGCCCAGTATATTTTAGTCTATTTGTATTTTTGTTTTATATTTTGTGCTATATAATAGGTCCCTCTTGGTTATCCATTTTAAATATAGCTGTGTATACAACTCCATCCCAATATTTTAGTCTATTTTTAAAATTCTTGGGTAAATATTTGTGGTGTTATTTGAAGAAGGGCAATGTATTTAAGCTGTGGTTTCTTTGAGTATTTCATTTTATTTTTACTCTTCAACCAAATACAATGAAGAAAGAATGGGGGCTATCATTCTTTAAAATATTTTTTCTTTAATTTATCATTGAAATCTTGGATTCAGAAGAAGTCAGCTATCTTTAGTATGTGATTCTATTTTAAAAACATGCTTGTGTATTTTATAATAGTGGCAATTTATGAATGTGTTTTGAGGAAATCCTGTTGCAAATAGATTTTTAAAAAGTATCTCTTAAAATTTGACTCATAAGAAAAGATTACCCAATTAATAATATCAAAAAAATTCAGAAGACACATGGATGACTTTGGGATACTCTGATTCTACACCTTAATTTGCAGTGCTGTCTGGACAACAGTAAGCATCTTTGTGGTACAAGACACTCAAGGACTTGGGAGATGAGTAAGATAGTTTTCTTTTTTTCAATGAGCTTATACTTCAGTAGAAGCAAGATAAATATATGAGTCCATAAAATACAAACAGGGATAACACAGTGTCTTATAAGCAATATGAAGTTCGATGAGATAGAGAAGGAAAAAATAAATGTGGTTTGAGATGGAGAATGTTTTTATGTGGATATGTATTTTCTATGAGATATATATAAAAGAGGATGCAGAAACTTACACAGTCTTTTACACATGCCACTTGCTAGAATGGGGGAAACTATTGCCATTAAATACATGTTCCTAACTGTTTTCAATTGAGCTAAATAGGTCTTTATTATAACTAACTTAATAAAATATTTCAATGATCAAATGTTTTGGAAACATTGTAGAAATGTTGAAAGAAAAAAAAAGGTGGGAGGTTGTCACATGATCTGGATTTTGTTTTTATTTTGCTTACTGAAGTTGAGAAGAATCACGATGCTTGTGCTCTTTCAAAATATGTCAATATTTTGAATTTTACTGTCACTGCTTGGAAACTCTTTTGTCCTTTAAATTTTAAAAAGTCATGCGTATGTTCTAAATAAATGGTAAAGACTATTTTAGGCCCACATATCTTAATCTTGAAAGGAATAATTGACAGATATTTTATAGAAATAAATAATCATTATTAATGATGTATGGTATCTTTCATTCAATAGAATCAAAATCTGAAACACATGGAGTTGTCTGCTGTTGCTCTGTTGCCAAAAATTGTGTTGTGACTGATGTAACCTGGTTGATTCTGAATGACTCCAAATGGTTCTTCCGATGTACTCTGGGCCCATCTGGCTCCTAAGAAGCCTTATGTTGCTGTGGCTATGATCCCAGACTCTGGCGACAGACTGCCTGGGTTCAAATCCAGGCTCTCCTCCTCACTATCTTTATGACCTTGGGTGAGCTGCTTTGCCTGCTTTCCATCTGTAAAATGCTGAATATTATAGTACATAGGACTGTGAGGAAGATATTCTAAGATAATACATGTAAAAGTCAGTCATTACAGAGTTTGGCAAGCTTTAAGGACTCAATTATTGGCCATTTAAAAATAGGTTGTATAGGTTCATTTGTCCGTGGAATTCTCCAGGCAAGAATACTGGAGTGGGTAGCCATTCTTTTCTCCAGGGGATCTTCTTGACCCAGAGATCAAACCAGGGTCTCCTGCATTGCAGATTCTTTACCATCTGAGACACCAGGGAAGCCTATAGAGAGAGAGATAGGTTTAAAAACCATACACTTGAAAGTTTCTCTCCCACAATATCTCAAAAGCTCGTCTCAGGGTTTTTTTTAATACATGGTCAAAGTATAGGACAGTCTGATCCTGCTATACATTTACAGGATAATTTTTAAATAATTACAGGGGATCAAATTATGTGGAATTTTCTGCCACAAATTTGTTATGTATAATATCTCCCCACTGAGGCATACAGTAATGACTCCTAACTACCATTATTAATATTGCTTTCCTATTCTTTGTGAAATACATCAATTCTAAAAATACAGAGACATACTTAAGTTAAGCCCATATCTCACTTTTCCTGAAAGTCACCGCAGTATAATATATAGCAAATCAAATTTGCCCAGCTTACAGTGTCTGTGGGCCAGAGTGGTAGGAAGGGTCAGCTGTGGTCTCCACTGTGTTGCTGCAGTGACTGGTGCCAGCTCATTGAACATCCCAGCTGACTCTTAAACCCAGCCCGTAGGATTCAGGGGAGGATCTTTCGTGTGATCACATACAGGGCATGTGGTAAAAGTCCCAAGGGACAGAGATTGCTCGTACATATCTCTTTTCATATGGGGGAAAAAAAAAGGTCTTGGTTATTTTAATTTTGGCAATAGGAAGAACATGTTAGCTAGTCCCTTGAATCAAGAACAATCCTTCCTTCTGACCTCTGCGCCGATCTGTGGACTGGAATCTCTGCAGAGTTGAGGGTTAATGACACTCAGAGAAGCTCTCTGAAATATGAAATGTAGGCTTGGTCATTAGCTCATTTTGCATGCTGTGAAACTATATTTGGCGTCATTAACAGCTGCTTGTACAAAGTGTTCAGCACTAAAATATGATTGGTGAACCCTCAGAATTTTATTTTGTAGTATTGCAGGCAATTATGGAGCTGTTGATAGATCAATTTCCATTTCATCTAAACCCTAAACTGAGAAATAAAGTGGCCTGTAATACGCATGTCCCTTCTATTTGAGACTTTGCTAATTTTCTTGGTTTTTAATTTTTTTATTCTATAAGGGAAAAGAAAACTCTTAGTTGATATTTCCCTGAGTACACATCATGATCACTTACCATTTCCTAAGTGAGTCAAGCGGCAGTCTTGTTTTCAGAATATTTCCAAGGAAATGCAAGCCCTAGAATTTCAGTGCTGATTAGAAAAAAAAAGCATTTTAATAACATCTTGACAAAAGCTGCCTAAATCAGGGGCAGGTGAGCCTGGCAGAGTGAGAATAGGAAGCTTACCTCCAAAAGGTTATTTTATTTATAATCACTTTGTCATAGCTTTGGTGGCTGTTATGGCAGCCATGGTGGTCAATAACCAGAGACAATGAAATGAGCGATGTTACTGTTAGAAAATCTCAGGGGACTCAATATGTTTTTTAAGCTAGGCAACAGCCAGTGGTGTGCTAAGTGATTGACAGCCAGCCCTCCAAAAAGGAAAGAAAGAAAGAAAATATAGATAGACAAATCTGTCTTACACCTATCTCACCACAGAAATCAGTACTGTGGTGAACTGTATGCCACGCAGTCACTGATATGCTAGTGCCATTATTAGAATAAAAACTAAAACTTTTAAAACTTTAGGACCTAATGATTTGTGCTGTGACCAATATGTGGAAATGATAAGCCAGAACAACAAAGAGGAAAGATGCTGGGTTGTGCTATTAGTTAGAAGTTCAGTGGCTAACTGGACTAGGTAGGAATAAAGAGACCAAGTTCTAGTCCAGATTTCCAATGATTTCCAATCATTATCATATTTCCAATCATTATCTAGAAGAACTGTGGATGGTTCACTCAGTATTTCAACTCTTATTGAAACAGGTTTCAAATATCTCCTGTGTATTAGGTATTGGAAGATATGAAGGTTAAACAAGCAGCTGTTCTGCCTGGAAAGAGCTTGGAGCTCAGTGGGAAAGAGAAAAGCAGGTAATAGTAACAGAGTACTGAAAAAGAAGTTGGAGGGTCCCTTGGACTATAAGGAGATCAAACCAGTCGATCCTGAAGGAAATCAGTCCTGAATATTCATTGGAAGGACTAATTCTGAAGCCGAAGCTCCAAAACCTTGGGCACCTGATGCGAAGAACTGACTCATTTGAAAAGACCCAGATGCTGGGAAAGATTGAAGGCGGGAGGAGAAGGGGACAACAGAGGATGAGATGGTTGGATGGCATTACTGACTCGAAGGACATGAATTTGAGTAAGCCCCGGGAGTTGGTGATGGACAGGGAGGCCTGGCGTGCTGCAGTCCATGGGATCGCAAAGAGTCGGACACGACTGAACTGAATAACAGTGAGTTGAAGACTAGCCTAGAGCAGAGAAAACACGTGGGAGGGAAGTGGAACCTGGTCTTGCTGAGCCTGGGAAGGTTTCTAAGAAGAAACCTTCATGTGCTGAACATGAAAGAGCTGACAGAAAGGAGACAAGCAAAGAGGTCTGAGATGAGAAGCATCTTTGTAGCACTCCAGAGCTCAGGTTTCAGTATTTCCCCATTAAGCATTGTGAATGTCATAGGCTTTCTTTCCTTTTGCTAAGAAACCCTTCATTATGCTAAGAACAATTTTCATTCATTCCAGATTTTCTAAGTTTTTAAATCATAAAAAAAGTGTTTGATATTTCTCTCTACCTATTGAAAAGTCTTTATCCTTTTAATGAGGTGAGTTAGAGTGATATATTTTCAAATAGAACTTCAAATTTTCACATTTCCAACATTATTTTTCTGGAAAACATATATACACACACATATAATTACAATTAAATATGTGTGTGTGTGTCCATCCATGGTTTCTGAGTCTATGTTAATGAAAGAAACTGTCCTGTAATTTCTTTCTTAGCATATTCTTGTTGGGTTTTGATATCAAGGTTATAATAGCCACATAAAATACATTAGAAAGTGGTTCCCTTTTCCCCCTCTTTCTTGGAGGAACTTTCTTTCTTTCTTTTTTGTTAAGAGTTTTTGTATAACATTACTATAATTTCTTCCTTACCTATTTGGGAGACTTCCCCGGTGAAACCATCTTTCCCTTAATTTCCACTGTGGAAGTGTTTTCAATTCCTGGTTCTGTTCATCCAAAAGTTTTAGGATTCTTCAGATTTTCCATTCTTCTGATGTTGGCTTTAATTTGGGTTTTTTCAAGGAATTTATTTATCCGTTTTATACAAATTGTCAAATGTACTGGCCTAATGTTCTCTTTTTGATGTCTGTGGGAACTCTAATTATGTATCTGTTTTGTTTTTACACCTGATATTGATCATCTGTGCTGTAATTTTTTACTTAATCAGGTTTGTGAGAGATTTTTTACTTAAAATAGTCCTTTTGAAGAACAAGTTGCTGGGTTTGCTTTCTGTTTCACTGATTCATGCTCTTTATTTTTCCCATTTTTATTTGGGTTTGTTTTTTCCATCCTTTTTACTTCTTGTGTTGGAAGCTTAGATTATTTACATTTAGTCTTCCTTCTTTCCTAATATATGCCTATATAAAATTATGCATTTCTCTCTAGAGTCTTAGCTGAATTCCCCAAGTTTTAATATGAGTATTTTCAACATCCTTACATTAAAGTTATTTCCTGACTTTCAAGTTCATGGACTTTTTTTTATGCATAGATTTTTTTTGTGTGTTGCTTAATTTCAAATATTTGCAGATTTTGTAATTGTGTTTCTATACTTGAGTTCTAGCTTTTTCCACAATGAGCATAGCACATATATTGTGTGACTTCAGTGCTGTGAAAGTTGAGAATTGTGTTACTCACCGTGTGGTATAGTTTTGATAAACCTTCAATGTATACATCTGAGTAATATGTATTTTGCTTAAGTGCAGTGCGTTATAAGTGCTAATTAAAGCAAGTTTGTAAAATATGCTAGTCAAATATTGTATGTGCTTACAGAGTTTTGTTTTTGACTGTTCTCTCAACTATAAGGAGATGTATGCTAAAATCTCTAACTTTGTGGATTTACCTGTTTATAATTTAAAGCTGTATTATTAGGCATACAAATATCAAGAATGTTTATGTCTTTCTGGAGGTATGACTGTTGTCATTGTGAATTTAAAAAATTTATCCCTAGTAATTCTTTAAATTACTAATTTGTTATTCCGTTCCGTTCCATCGCTCAGTCGTGTCCGACTCTTTGCGACCCCGTGAACTGTAAGCTTCTCCGTCCATGGGATTCTCCAGGCAAGAATACTGGAGTGGGTTACCGTTTCCTTCTCCAGGGGATCTTCCCGACCCAGGGATCGAACCTGGGTCTCCCGCATTGGAGGCAGACGCTTTAACCTCTGAGCCACCAGGGAAGCCCTAATTTGTTATTAGTAAACCAATAATTAGTCCTTCAAATTAGATTATTGAGTCCTTTTAAATTGGATGTAGTTACTGATACCTGATAGGCGTACTCTGCTTAGATTTAGTAGCGTTTCTTGACTTTATGACTTGATGTCGTCTGTCATGGTTTGAAGACTGGCCAATATGTACTCAGATATTTCTTCTGTTTCCAGATCTCTCTCTCTGTTCATTTTGTGGCCTTCATCACTTGTATATTACTGCCTCACATAATGCCTTTCTTTTCTTCTAGAGTTTTCGGTTTTTTTCTTTCCATTCTTCAGTCAGGATTTTTTTTTCTTCATGCTTTCTTTTTCATTAACCTTCTTCTTCTATGTCAATTCTGTAGTTAAACCTGTCCACTGAGCTTTAAATTTCAGTCATTAATAACTTTCAGTACTACAGTTTCCATTTTGTTCTTTTTCATTGATTTCAGCTCTCTGCTGAATTTCTCCATATTGTCATCTGTTTTATTAAATGTATTAATGACATTTATTTTCATGTTTATATGTAACTGCCATATTTAAACCATTTGGTAGGTCCACTTCTATTCTCTGCTGTCTTGGTTTCTTTTTTATCCAGACATTTGATCTTGTCTGTTGTGTGCTTGGTAATTTTGGGTTGGGTACTGATGACCATAGTGTATGAAAGTGAAAGTATTAGTTGCTCAGTTATAGCTGATTCTTTGCAACTCCATGGACTGTAGCCAGCCAGACGCCTTTGTTCATGGAATTCTCCAGGCAAGAATACTGGAGTGGGTAGCCGTTCCCTTCTCCAGGAGATCATCCTGACCCAGGAATTGAACCCAGGTCTCCTTCGTTGTAGGTGGCTTCTTTATCTGAGCCGCCATAGTTGGACATTGAGCATTGTGTATCAAAACATTTTTAAGGCTTTGGATGATGACATATTATCTCCCTATATATAGGAGCTCTTATTACTTAGAGTGAATTTGCTTAATTCACTTAATAAGTAAATAAGTTTGCATAATAAAACAATCATACTGAAGGCACATGAGTTTTTTTTTTTTTTTTTTTCACTGTGTTTGTGGGAAAAAAGGAAGGGTGCGGGATGGAGCTTAATTCTAGAGGAGGAATACTCTACAAGAGGGTGTGAAATGAGGCATCTACCTAGGTAAGAAAAGTGATTAGGCTACTGGAAAAATAGTCTTGGTGTCCAGACATCCAGGGCTCAGAAACAAAAGGATGCTGCTGGAGGCTGGCAAGTGTAGGAAAGAAGCCACACAAGAAGACACCAAGGATGAAGGCATTCTTGGTCTTCCTCCTCACAGCCTTATCTTTCCAAACTTTTAAGTTACTAATACTGAAAACCCTGGGGCATTTTGCAGCTTGAAATAATGGCATGACTATGTAATGTTGCATGTCTGTAGCAAAGAACGAGTTCCCCTTACAAACTTAGCAGGATTTGGTTGTGGACAAAAAGCAGAACGGCATTTTAGGCTCTACTGAAGAGGAATATCTGTATAGGGAGCTTTCCTAGTATTTGTTAAATTCCACTTCAAAGTGCTGTTGACTGCTCTGCAGACAGTCAAGCGTGGTTCTGAGACTGAAGACAAGCAAAGAGAATGTTGTAGAGATTTTAGGCCCTTGGAAAATAGAGCAAAGTTGCTTTTATCCCTCAGGTGCAATGAGACAAGCAAAGAGAATGTTGTAGAGATTTTAGGTCCTTGGAAAATAGAGCAAAGTTGCTTTTATCCCTCAGGTGCAATGAAGCTCTGCCTTTTCATATTTACAGGGACTGCCCTCCATTTTTGAAAGTTCATTATAATGTAAATGGTATTTTTATACAAAAATATGAAAATGAAATAGAATAAGAAAGGAGTATCCATAGTTCTTTCTCAATAACCATGTCTAACTCTTAATAATTTCATCTCCTTCTTATATATTTTTCTATGAGGCTGGATCATTCATCATTTGGGTTTTTGTGTATTGCTTCAAAATTTGTACTTAAAATTATGTGCAATGCTTTTCATGTTATTGTAAACTCTTGGTATAGACATAATTGTATAAAGGTATATACATAACATTTTGTAATCAAACCTGTATTTTTTAGGTGGATATTTAACTGTTTCCATATTACTGGATTTATTGTCTGTCATAAATAACATTCCCTGTAGAAAATATTTTTTAAATGGCTATAAATTGTCAGACTAAGACATCCAACTTCCTGTTATCCTATCACTACTCCTGATAATGCACCTAAATTTTTCTTTACTGTGTTTCATTGCCTTCTTATTTCTAAAAGCTGTCTTATATACATATATTATTCTTTTACCATTCCTACCTGTTGATCGTCTCATTATTATTTATAGGCCTGTCAGGTAGGGAAGATATAGTCATCTCATATACCCCATGCCTCTCTGTGACCTGACTATAAATATTTCATTGCTTATATCTTTCCCAGCAAAGTATCCCTCCAGGATCTGTTTCTCTCTTGTCAGTGTGCCTTCGACCCTCTGTAGCTGCCTGGGATGGATTGCTCTCCAGGTTTGTTAGGACAGATGTGTAGACCTGGAAATTAACAAATGATGCAGGGTGGAGGTTCCTGTCCAGTTTGGAGCTTGTGAACAGTATTCTTTTGAGTCTGATCAGTGACATAAAGACCCTAATTTCATAGTCCAAAGAAGCGCTATGACTCCTGAAGAGATACAAATAGTAACTCCAATTAACTGGTTAACTTTAACTGGTTAAAGGTTTGAAAGACAATGATAAGCCTTTACTTTTTAATTCGTGGATTATCTGTTATCTACCTATGTTGACTAGCTAGTATTAAAGGCATTCTTTTGACTTTTTAACAGCTGTGAACCTTACTGAGGTCTAGAAATGCCAGCAAGTGGTATAGTTTCCAGCATTCCCTAGATGATTGTTCATTTAGAATTTCACATCAATACGATCCTATAGCAAAGTAATTCACAGTGACTTTAGGTGTCCATTGCTTCTTCCTTTGTTTATCTTGATAACTGCCTTTGGTGATTATTTTTTGATTGTTGCTTTCTAAACAACTTTATTGAAGAACTACAAACAGCTAGCTCTTCTAAACCCTTAAGTCAGAGTCTGGGATGAGTGGGTGTTAGTTAAGGGGATGAAGTGATATTGATGTTTTGAGGTAGAGCAACTGAGAAATCAGGATCTGTTTTGGAGCCAACTTGTGTGACCTTTCATAATTACTCAATTTTTCTGAAATGTAATGTTGTCTTAAGTGTATAGCAATGAGAGCAAGAAACTACCACTGCTTTTTTTTGTTTTTTTTTAGGGTATTCTGCTGGCTCACTTTATAAAATTCCAACCACAGTAGATATGAATGAATAATCACTTGTTACAACTGCTCTTTTCCAAATGTTCCTTTGCTTTGAATGCCATATCTGAATATTAGATAGTTTCTCCAGATGTTATGGGCTCATCTTTCCTTCTGGTGAATGTGATTGTTGGTTCCTATGTTTCTCGGGATTTGTATTATTTCTCTGTCTTCGGTCAGGTTTTATTTTTTTTTTAAATAAATGCTAGATGTTTTAGAGTTTGGATTCAAGTCAGATAGAAGGCTTTTCCCACAGATTCTTGCTCATCCACTTCCTCCCTTGAGAATGGTGAAAAACAACCCTCTCTCCCATCCCCTGATAGGGTGAGGGCTACTATTATCTTTTCTCTCCTAATAGTCAATATATTGAGTATACCGACTCCCTCATCTAAACCTTGGGTAAAGAGGAAAGCAGTGATTGTTTTTAATTGGATGATTGCTACCATATGCTTCCCTTTGGTGCGATCCCCGAAAGGAACAAATGACCAAAAAGAAAAGGACTAAAAAAGTATGTAATGAAGGCTTTAACCTTTGATAACGAGTACATCATAATATGACTTTTAGCCCTGTTACCTGCTGAGTGTGTGATTTGAGCAAGCTTTTTAACTCATTAGCACCTTAAATTCCTAACCTATTAAATTCCTGTGGTCAGTGTTATGAAAAATAAGAGTAAGTAGGTTATTATTTTGTTATGAAAGTCACATGTACTATTTTTCCTAAAGAGCTTAGTGTAGTGTTGGCGCATCTTCTGTACTTAATACATATTAGCTGAAGAAATAAACACAAAAATACTCCCAAGAGAATTTTGTACTTCAATTTATGAAAAATTATACTTGTTATGTCTCCAGAATTCTTAGTGCTTTTGCTTTTACCCCATAAAGTTGCTGTAGAGAGGAAGTGGTCCCTGTTCCTACCATAGATATGAGAGGATGTTCTACCAGTGGAGTCTGAGGTTAGCCTCAGTCCTGTCATCTGATCAGTTACTTTAGTAAAAGCTTAGATTGTCACTGTGCTAATCCCTTTATCACTCTGAGTAGCCATGCCCTACCAGTGTGTCATGTGAATGTCCCTGCTCTAAAAGCAAGTCCCCCAAACAGGGAGTGATGGCCAGAACTGTCATTCTGTTGAGTCAGGGAAGGCTTCACACCAGAAGAGATGAAGCATTCTGTACCTGCAGCTGAACGGATCATCTGAAAAGGTGGACACCTGAAAAGGAAGGTTTGAGTTTTTCCCTCATCTTGCCAACTTTAGGGAAAGTCTTTTGGTAACTCCTTTCTCATCTGTTCATTCAAGTTTACTAGTCATGACATGTGCTGCAAATCACCAGTTCCTGTGTCTCAAGTTAAATGTGATTTGTAAATAATATTGGCATATTCCACTGTGAGAAGCCCTTGATCTTGGATCCTTTCGGGGTTTTTCATTTAACACATTTAGAGAGATTTGGAAGTATACATTTAAGGCAAGTGTCTGGTGCATTTAATAGATTTACAGAGCCAGCTACCTGACAAGTGTCAAAAGAAGAACCCATACTTTTGGATGATGCTAGTAGAGAACCAAGCCAAGTTGTTGGTTGAATAGTTCTGCTTTTCTTGATACACCTTGTTCCAAGATCCTAAGTGAGTTGAAATGTTTTGAAGTATTTCACTAAAGGTTGCTTTTACAAAATCTTCAAGAGTGACATAGATTGGTCTTATGTTTTCTCTGGTCAAAACTTGAAAAATTTTATTCATCAAATGGGAGTACTTAGAATACTTTCTACAGAAATTCTGTATTTTGTTCCCTTAACATCCTCATTTTTCACATTAAAGTATATGTTGAGATAAAAACAAACCTCATGGGGAGTACGTGGCTAAGATCATGTTATCTCATTGCCAGTCTGAGATTTGCACCATCTGAAAATCAGAGTACTGAACCTTGTTAGCTTTGAAATACTTTTGGTTGCTCTGGAGGGAGTGTGTGTGGCACGTATGTGTGTGTGTGTGTGTAACTCTGAATTACTTGTTTAAATGTAGTACAGAACTGCTGTGACTATAAGCCCTGAAGAACATCTACCTCTATGGTAAAATATATTTCACCATAAACTTGCTTCTTGAATTATTTTGTTTTTTTATCCGAAAAAGTCATTTTGTTGTTCGAAAAATGGTTTTATTTTTATATGAAATTTTATATAAAGTTTTAAAATCATGACTTTAGCTATTAAGCACTGACTTATTCTAAGAAAGGAAAAAGCCTTATTTTCCAGGACCATTCAGCAGTTTAGGTTCTTGTTTATGACAATCTACTTTTGTTTGTTAAAGGACAATGATATTTAACTTTTGTGTAAATCTGTATATTAACTTATTTGATCCCTATAATAACCCTGTGAGGTGTTACTACTGCTATCCCCATTGAAGACGTGAAACTGAAATAGATAAATTGTTCATGATCACAAAGCTAGAAAGTGTAAGAACTAAGATTAAAAACAGCCTAGTTCCAATCTGTGTTCTTGAATACTTCACTAGAATAAGTCTTATTTGTAATTTATATACTGTAAACATTAATAGTATTGGTCTTAATTTCCATTTACATATAGTTTCTATAATGGGTACTTATTAATTATTGCTGTCTAAACCAAGAGTCAGTAGTAACCTTGTATATTCCTAAATTTTATTAACACCCATTAGAATGTGAGGGCCTATCCCGTGACAGGAAAGATGCAGTCATGAGCCTGAGTGCATGCGGCTAAGTCTGGTCACAGAATACAGCTCGTGTATATTTTATAAAATATCAAAGAAGTCGCAAATGTAAAGAGAGTTATATTACTGTAACCAGAAACCTACTCCTCACACAATATACTTCTATACGTTGTCTGTGTATACCACAGAATAGGCTGAAAATTCAGTACCTTAGTCTGGGTCATTTGAAATTTAACAAACTCTTATATATATACATATATATATTGAATTAGTTACAAAGTTAAAATATATACTTTGCCCTCATGTGTTTAATCTTGATTATGAGCAAGGATCTTGACTGTTATAAATATTCATAAATTAGATATCTTTTCTTCCTACTATACAAATTTTATGAAGAGAGAAATTTGCATTTCTACCCCCAAAAGTTGATTATTACCCCAGGAAGTACACATGACATCTTTCTGGAGTAGTTATGCATATATATGCTGATTCTTGTTGTTTAGTCACTAAGTCGTGCCCGACTCTTTGTGACACCATGGACTGCAGCACGCCAGACTTCCCTGTCCTTCACCATCCCCTGGAATTTGCTCAAACTCAGGTCCATTGAGTCGGTGAGTCTGGTATCTACTATTTAATGAACCTTTTCTATATGTTGGCATCTCTTTCCTGTCTGTCGTCTCCCTGCCTGCCTGTCTATATATCTATCTTATTTTTCTCAGTAAGATTTGAGCTTCATGATGGTAGAGGTTTCGCTAGTTTTGTTCACTGACATACCAAGCACTTAAAATGCTGCTTACACATGTGGGCACTCAGTATATGCTTTCAGAGTTGAGTCCAAATATTTCTGTGAGGTACTCTTAGTATCTTAAGTTTGTCTAACATGAAACCGGAAGCTCAGACAACATGGATAACTGACCCACTGTCACAACTGGTTAAGTGGCAGAAGCATCTGTTGAACTGACTCCAGAGCCCATACTCACCGTGTGAGAACTGTTTCTACCAAGTCTCTCAGGACATTGGAAGGGAGTATCTTCTGGGGTCCTCGAGGCCATAAGAGTTTCTAGTCTTTTCATGATTATATCAGTTCAGTTCAGTTCAGTCGCTCAGTCGTGTCCGACTCTCCGCGACCCCATGAATCACAGCACGCCAGGCCTCCCTGTCCATCACCAACTCCCGGAGTTCACTCAAACTCATGTCCACAGAGTCGGTGATGCCATCCAGCCATCTCATTCTCCGTTGTCCCCTTCTCCTCCCGCCCCCAACCTTTCCCAGCATCAGAGTCTTTTCCAGTGAGTCAACTCGTCGCATGAGGTGGCCAAAGTATTGCAGTTTCAGCTTTAGCATCAGTCCCTCCAATGAACATCCAGGATTGATCTCCTTTAGAATGGACTGGTTGGATCTCCTTGCAGTATAAGGGACTCTCAAGAGTCTTCTCCAACACCACAGTTCAAAAGCATCGATTCTTCGGCGATCAGCCTTCTTCACAGTCCAACTCTCACATCCATACATGACCACGGGAAAAACCATTGCCTTGACTAGACGGACCTTGGTTGGCAAAGTAATGTCTCTGCTTTTTAATATACTATCAAGGTTGGTCATAACTTTCCTTCCAAGGAGCAAGCGTCTTTTAATTTCATGGCTGCAATCAGCATCTGCAGTGATTTTGGAGCCCAAAAATACAAAGTCTGACACTGTTTCCACTGTTTTTCCATCTATTTCCCATGAAGTGATGGGACCAGATGCCATGATCTTTGTTTTCTGAATGTTGAGCTTCAAACCAACCTTTTCACTCTCCTCTTTCACTTTCATCAAGAGGCTTTTGAGTTCCTCTTCACTTTCTGCCATAAGGGTAGTGTCATCTGCATATCTGAGGTTATTGATATTTCTCCCAGCAATCTTGATTCCAGCTTGTGCTTCTTATATAGTCCTGACTAAATTCAGAGTTTTTGGTGTTTTTCTTCCTATGATAAATTATTGCATGAGGGCTCCATAAAAGCCTGGTCCATTGCTTTAGAGTAAATGTCCTAAAATATTTTACTTAGCGTCTTGAAGGCTTCTGTCTGCTCCTTGGTTTAGGAGGAGAATAAGCCAAAGCCATAGAATGAAGAGGATAATAATGAAAAGTATGTAGCAGTAAGCAAAGAGGAATGGCAAAGTGGTTGGAGAAATGGAAAGACAGCAGTCAGGGGTCACAAAGGAGGTAGAACAAACAAATAATATAGGAAACATGTAAGAGTTTTAATTTCTTTTAATTTATGGTAAAATATTTTCCCTCCATAGGGAAAAAGTAGTGGCGAGTAATTTTAAAAATTTTTTCCTTATATTAAAGTTTCAGGTATGCAGTAGTGCACAATAAATGTATGTTGATTGAAACTGAATAACCAGCATGTTCTAGAAACTTAGAGACATAAAACTATTTAGTGGACTAAAACCTAAAAGATATTTATATGTATTTTATAAGTTTTTTATTTTGAAATATTTTCTGATTTCAGAGTTACGAGGCTTCTCAGAAATTGGTCGATATCTGGGAATAAGCATTCAACTTTATATTCCCTTTTGCAAGCATGGCAATTTCTAGTGATCTTTGAGTATTTCTCCTCTTTTCAATTAGCCTAGAATATTTGCATTTAAACCTTCACTGTCTTGGTTCCATAAGAGTAAAGCAACAAATCCCAAAAGATGACCAGATTTGTACATTTCTGATTTACACAAGTATGTTCTACCTCAGAATAATTATCCAAAATGCAAAACTCATTTTAATTTCTTAAAGAATGGGTAAATGGATACTGGATTTGAAGCCTGTATAATAGTGCATTTGGGGATGAGAACAGCTGTTGGTATATTTTCAGTGTACATCATTTGTAGGGTGCAATTTTAGGTGCTTTAACAAGATACTCGTTGTCTTACAGGTTAGTAGATAAATACAAATAAGCCCATACAATCAAAGTAGACCGCTAAGTCCATGAATTGAAGCGGATGTCAGTGGACCTTTCGGGGTATATCTGAATCATATTGAAAATTGCTGTAAAAACTTTAATCTAGTTCAGATGTCCTTATTGCCAAGTAAATGTAATCAGTGAAACTTACCTTTTATACTGATCATTTTACAAGTGACCTACTTAACATTAATTTAAGGATCAGAATTTAAAAAATAAAAAGGCAGTAGAAAGACTTTTCAGAACATTCTGGTCAATTGGTTTCAGTTTATTTTTCATTGACATCATGGAAAGGTTTTTACGTGAACTTCCACAAGCTTCTGCAGATGCATCCCACACTTTTCTTGTTATTCTCTTCTAGTAGTATCCTGTGGTCCCATCTTGGTTGACCTCCCACTTTGCCACCAATACCCCGTCACAACTTGCACGCTCATTTATTTTTTCCTAGAAGGAAAAAAGAAAATGGACCAAAACAAAATGCTAAGATCTTTTCTCTGTTGGGTGGATTAAATGGAATCTTGAAGGTGTTCGAGAAAATGTACTAGGAATGGTGAACTTATTAATAGCATTTAAAGGGAAAAGGAAAAAGACAACATTTGGGGTCATAGAATAAATAAAAGACATTTTAGATGTTAGGGAGGATGTGTAAGAAGCCAGACATTTTAAAAAGGCAAGAAATACTGGACTGCAAACAGATTTGTCTAAATTGGAAGGCATGAGCTAGAAGTATCTGGTGAGGAAGCAAGAGAAGTAAGATGATCTGGTGAAGAAAAGGCAGTGTGGTTGTGGTGAGATGAGGACACGCTGACTTGTTCGCCCTCTAATGATATGGATAAATGGAGCCAAGTTGGTTGAGATAACTGAATGCATTATCATTTTTCTAGCTAAATGTGTGATGAAGGAATGTACAATTGGGTTAGAACCTTAATGAGAAGACATCCATAGGGAAGCCATAAATGTTTCCCATTGCCTGCTGCTCCAAGACCATATACTGTTCCTACATTAAGGTTCTCATGATTTGGCAGTTTATTTTTTTTAACTTGTCCTCAGTCTAAGATATTCTCATGACTCTTTACCCAAGTGATAGCCATTCTTCAGTTCTAACTCCACGTGCCTTTTCCAGCCATTGTAATGGACTTTTATTTGTCTCTTCCCTTATTTGGCAGAAGTGACTAGCACTACAAAGAGTGACATATTCTTTAGCCCTTTTTTCTTTCACAAGTGTTAATTTTGTCTCTCTCGCTTAATTAGAAGCTCTGACTTCAAAGAAAACTCTGAATACAGAACTCAGAGGCTAGCTTGAGCTCATCCAGGCCTTTAATTTTACAAAGAAGGAATCTTTGAAAAATGGAGATTGCATATAGTGATGAGTGCATACTATTTGTCAGACAGCTGTAACATTTTAATATGTATCACTCATTTAATCATCACAAAGATCGCATACAGCATGTACGATTATTGAAGCTACCTTACAGATGAGAGGACTTTACCAAGAACTTGCAGCTAGTAAGAGATAGTGCTGGGATTTAATTCTAGACCTTCTGGCTCCAGCTCTTTATTTCCCAAGTTAGTAAACGGGGTAAAATAAGAACCCACACCTCCTGTGTCCATTTCAGGGTACTAGATGTTGTAAGTACTTTCTGTACCATATTTCTTTCCTACACCAATGCTATCGACCAAATGTTTGTATCCTTCTCCATGCAATTCATATATTGAAACTCTATCCCTCAAAACTAATGGTTTTAGGAAGCTGAGCTTTGGGGAAATGATTAGGTTTAAATGAGGTCATGAGCTCACAGCTGTCTTTTTGCTATGTTCTCAGATAGCAAGAAGGGTAAGAGAGCTCTCTGGGGTCTCCTTTATTTATGTATTATTTTCATTATTTTTTTCCAGCTTTATTGAGATACAGCTGACATATAACATTGTGTAAGTTTAAGGTATAGAGTGTGTTGATTTCATCCACTTCCATACTCAAAATTATTTTGTAGTGTTAGCTAACACCACCATCATGTCTCCATGTCACCATAATTACCCTATCTTTTTTTGTGGTGAGAACATTTAGGATTTACTCTCTTCGCAGCTTTAAAATATTTAATACAGTGTTACTATCATCATCATGTTATATATTAGATCTCCGGAACTTATTTGTCTTAAAACTCGAATTTTATACCCCTTGATCACCATCTCCCTATTTCTCCCACCCTTCAACCCCTTGCAACAATCATTCTAGTGTCAGTTTCTGTGAGTTTTGTTTCAGATTCCTCATATAAGTTGGATCATGTAGTATTTGTTTTTCTCTGTCTTGCTTATTTCATTTACTATAAAAAAAACTATCAAGTTCCGTCCATGTTATTGCAAATGGCAGGATTTCCTTCTTTCTCCTGGCTGAATAACGTTCATTCACAAACTCATACACATATGTATACACATCTTCTTTATCTGTTTATCTGTTGACAGACAGGGTGTTTCCATATGTTGGCTATTGCGAATAATGCTACAATGATCAGGGGAGTGCAGATAATGCTTCAAAATCCTGTTTTCACTTCATCTGGCTATCCCAGAGGTGGAATTGTTGGATCATATGGTTGTTGTTGTTTAGTTGTTAAGTCATGTCTAACTCTTTGTGACCGCTAACCTCTGTAGCCTGCCAGGCTCCTCTGTCCATGGGATTTTCTAGGCAAGAATATTGGAGTGGGTTGCCACTTCCTTCTCCAGGGGATCTTCCCAACCCAGGGTTTGATCCCTGGTCTCCTGCATTGGCAAGCAGATTCTGTACCACTGAATCATCAGGGAAGCCTGAATCATGTTGTAATTCTATTTTAATTTTTTGAAGAACTTCCATACTGTTTCCCATAGTGGCTGTACCAATTTACATTCCCACCAATGGGGTTCAAAGGTTCAAAAGTTCCCTTTTCTCCAGATCCTTGCCAACACTTCTTATTTCTTGTGTTTTTTTATGGTAACCATTCCAACATGTGTGAAGTAATATCTCACAGTTGTTTTGATTTGCATTTTCCTGATGGCTAAGATATCAGTCATCTTTATCATTTACCTGTTGGCTATTGTATATATTCTTTGGAGAAATGTCTGTTTAGTTTCTTTGTCCATTTTTAAATTGAATTAGTGGTTTTTGTTTGATACTGTTGAGTTGCATGAGTTCTTTACATATTTTTGGTATCTACCCTTTATGAATGGATGATTTGCAGACATATTCTCCCAGTATGTCAGTCAGTCAGTTCAGTCTCTCAGTCATGTCTGACTCTTTGCAACCCCATGGATTGCAGCACACCAGGCTTCCCTGTCCATCACCAACTCCCAGAGCTTTCTCAAACTCATGTCCATCAGGTCGGTGATGCCATCCAACCATCTCATCCTCTGTCGTCCCTTCTCCTCCTGCCTTCAATCTTTCCCAACATCAGGGTCTTTTCAAATGAGTCACTTCTTCACATCAGGTGGCCAAGGTATTGCAGTTTCAGCTTCAGCATCAGTCTTTCCAGTGAATATTCAGGACTGATTTCCTTTAGGATGGATTGGTTGGATCTCCTTGCTGCCCAAGGAATTCTCAACGGTTTTCTCCAATACCACAGTTCAAAAGCATTATTCTTCGGTGCTCAGCTTTCAATATAGTCCAGCTCTCGCATCCATACATGACTACTGGATGTAGGTTCTTTTTAATTTTGTTGATTGTTTCTTTTATTTGTGTAGAAGCTTTACATTTTGATATAGTTCTACTATTAAATTTTGCTTTTACTGTGTTTTTGGTGTTACATCCAAAAATTAGTGCCAAGCGCGATGTCAAGAAACTTTTATGTTTTACTCTGGGGATTTTATAGTTTCAGGTATTATGTTTAAGTCTTTAATTCATTACAAATTTTTGTTCAGTGGTGAGTAGTTCTGTATTTTGACTTTGAGTCTATGAAAAACCACATGTATGCAGTATTCAAATGAATGTTTTGGGGTCACAGAATGATTCGGTGTCAAAAGCAAGTAGGTTTCCCAATATGTCAAGTAGAAAATTAGCTTGTCAAAAACTCTATTGACCAGTTTTCTTCCAACATACTCCTTATCTTGAATTCTTTGGTAATAGTATGAATTATAATTTATTAGGAATAATTTAGATGTACTTCTGTCCAGAGACATAGAGGTAGATTAACATTCTCTGAGGTCTTTCTTACCTTAGCATAAATGCTTTGTATCATTCTAAGCTTCCTACTCTGAGTAATCTTCGAGCTTGATCCTGTGTGTTCTCCAGAACAATTCATGACACCATTTCCATAGTTGATGTGCTTGGAATTTTGCCCCATGATTCAAGTTGCATTCTCTCTTTAACTTTAGTATGTTCTTTTTCCCTCTGCTACTTTGACTTTTACCATCCCAGTTTCTTTTTTTATTTGCAGAGTTTATAGACTGTCACCAGACTTTATTCTGTGTCCTTTAGACAAGTCCTCTATACTTTGCTGTTCTAATCTTCCAGTTGAACAGGCTTCCTGTTACTTGTATCTCTGCTCGGATGCTCTCAATCCGTGCCAGAGTCTCTGGTACACCAAAAGCAAGAAGTATTCCAGGTGCAGCCACTTGAGAATTGAGTGGAGAGAAATAACTTGCACCTCTTTTGCTGTGATGTCTTTCCATCTGCAATTCATTGTTATCCTTCCATTTGGGTTGCCATTTTGCTGCCCAAACTCATCTGGATGGTAGCTATGGTCCAGCCTCAGGTTTCCAACAGATCCTTCTCAGAAGACCTCCTTTCTACATTTTTTTTTCTTCCCTGTGAATATCTGTGTTTTCATTCATTTTCCCCTAGTGTATAAGCTGGCCTTTTCCCAACCTGACTCTCATTTTGTTACTTGATCCCAGGATCTGTAACTCCTCTCAGACCATCTGTATTATTTCTCTGTCCTTGCTGATGTTTTGCAACATTCCGCAGCTTACTATCGTCTGCAGATTTCATTAGCATGCTGTTTACTGCCTTCTGAAGATCATTAATAAAGATGAATAAACAGAAGAGAGGACTTAACACAGACATCTGTGGAATTTCTCTAGACTGCCCCCACAACTTGATGGTCATTACTTTATTTTACCTTATCCCTTTTCTTGGCCAGTGTTTCATCTGATTTCCTCTAAGAGCACCCTACTCTTGTATCCAAGTGACTATATACCGTGTGCTTTTCCTGCACCACTTGATAGTCGTCTAAACAATTCATCAGGTTTGTCTGACATAAGGCATTTATCCTTTAGGACGTCCAACTTTTATTGACAGTTCCCATTATCCTCTGGATTAGGGAAGCTTTGTGTAACAGTGCTTGTGCCCACCCTGCTTTCTCTTCAGTTTATCATTTTTTTAAAATCCTGAATGCATCAGTTGAGTTCAGTTCAGTCGCTCAGTCGTGTCCGACTCTTTGCGAGCCCATGAATCACAGCACACCAGGCCTCCCTGTCCATCACCAACTCCTGGAGTTCACTCAGACTCATGTCCATCGAGTCAGTGATGCCATTCAGCCATCTCATTCTCTGTCATACCTGTCTCCCCCTGCCCCCAATCCCTCCCAGCATCAGAGTCTTTTCCAATGAGTCAACTCATTGCATGAGGTGGCCAAAGTATTGGAGTTTCAGCTTTAGCATCATTCCTTCCAATGAACACCCAGGATTGATCTCCTTTAGAATGGACTGGCTCTCCTCACAGTCCAAGGGACTCTCAAGAGTCTTCTCCAGCACCACAGTTCAAAAGCATCAATTCTTTGGCGCTCAGCTTTCTTCATAGTCCAACTCTCACATCCATACATGACCACGGGAAAAACCATGGAGGGTCAAAAAGATCACATAGGCATGTGCTTGCAAGGAGTTAGCAACTGTCTTTCTATCCGAATGTTCAGCAATTGTCTCTGATTTTGAGTGATGATGATTTATATCCAACTTATAAAATGAACAGATTTTTAAAACCAAATAAGATCCATAGGTGTATTTAGAGAGTATCTATGATGTGCCTGGCACTATGATATGACCTGGTGTGTATCACTCTTTGTGATTACCACAACTCAGAAAATAAAATGTTTTCAGGGGCTTCCCAGGTGACACAGTGGTAAAGAATCCGCCTGCCAATACAGGAGACGCAGGAGATGCAGTTTCAATCCCTGGGTCAGGAAGATCCCCTGGAGAAGGAAATTGCAATCTACTTCAGTATTCTTGCTTGGAATATCACATGAACAGAGGAGCCTGGTGGGTGCCTCTTTGAAATTTGGAAACAGGCATCGTCTGCAGAAAGATGCAACCCCATGCCTGGACACATAGCTGGGAGAGCAGAGCACAGCCAGGTTTTAAGGACCCACTGATCTCTTCTTAGTTCAGATACCTTTGTCTAGAGCACAACCTGCCCAAATGTATGTGGAAGCTCTGACTTTTTCCCCCTGCATTTAAATGAAGAGGAATAAGAGACCTATAAGAAGATTTAGATTTGGAAAACCAGTGAAGTTTCATCCATGCCATGTTACTTCTCAGCAGATAGAATAAATATAGATCTAACTTCTGTTTCTCTAATCATGCGCTAAATCCAAACAATATTTTGTGCACTTGTTTATAAAAGAATGGTTGTAATTTAACATATAACCTTTTCTTCTGGTCTTAAACTGAAATGAAGTTTTTTTCTTCCTGTCTTCAGGTGTGTTGTTTTTGTTATTATTGCCTGTTAACAAGTCTAAAATGGGCCATGGAGAAGAAGCTGTGTTCCTCTGGCTCTGTATCTTAACAGCCTGGCTGTTTGCTTGTTTGTTCATTCAACACTCGACACGCACACACATTCATGATATTAAACACTGATCATTTCAATCACATGCCACTCAAGCGTAGAAATTCACCATAAGAAGTAATGTTTTGAATCCTTTGGCTCCTTAACCACAATGAGTAGATCCACTTATAAAGGGGCAGAGGTTTTGAGAATTGGAATGTTTATGTCACCCATACGTATATACATATGCATCATCCATACGTATGTGTTTGTATAATATATATTTCTATAAAGCAGATATCGTGTAAACAAGAGTCTTTACCAGAGCATCCTGCCTTTAAACCTTCTTTCCCCTTCTTACCATTTTCATTTTCCTTGAGCACTGCTCTTATTGAAATGTATCTTCCACTTTAGCTGTGGAGCATTTCCTTGTTGAACCATGTAGTTTTCTTTCTCAACAACTCTGACATTCAGGTAAATGGAAAGAAAATGGATATGGGAGTTGTGTGTTCATAATGCCACTTTGCCACCCTGAGATCTATGCAGATAATCTACTTGGAAGGCTTGGAGCCCCGGTGGAATACATATAAGCTTCCTGCAGTGATTTATACAGCACCTGCTACAGCTGCTTGGATCTTGGCAGGCATTTTCTCTGCTGCCAAGTGCAGTTGCGATTGCTGGGCAAATCGAGATGGAGGTCATGTTTACTGGACATGTTTATAATCTGCAGAGCGATCGAGGGCTAATTTCCCAAAGATCAATGACTAAGGGAGGATTTCAGAGGTTATCCTCTTTATCCAATTTCCTGTGGCCTAATGAGATGGCTGAAACCTGTTTGGAATCTTTCTGATTAGAAACTCTTCTGAGAGTCAATAAAGAATATGACATTCATAAATCTAAATGAGAGGTGACTTGGCTGCCTGCATGGTGATTCATGCTATCATCCTTTCCCCTGCTCCTGGCCGTGTGTGCTGTGGATGGCCAACTGCAGACAAGGTCAGATTGGAACCAAAAGTCTTGAAAGGACTTGATTCCTTCCAGGTGAATTCACTTTTTTTTGCCAGTAGAATTGAGTTTTGATTCATTTTTTTTTCAAAAATTTTTATTAGAAAACTGAAATTTACAATGTGTTTATATCACTCACTGAGTACATGGCATTTAAAAACAACATCATTACAGAAAGATAACAAAAATATAAAGTCTTAAAACCTACAGGATATGGAAAACATTATCCACTGAGGCCTTAAATGTAGTAGACTTTACATAAAAAGGAAAAGCAATGAGTATACAAGTATACAGCCAGTTTAAGAAGTTAGCAAAATAAACAGAATGATCATGAAGAAAAGAAAGCAACTAATACATACCAGGTATTAATGCAATAAAAATAAAGATGAAATTGAGAGGCTCAACAGAGTCAAAGCTGCCTTAGAAAGTTTGTCTAAAACAGGGAAACATCAGGTAACAATAATCAACAAGAAAAATCTTTCAAATAAACAATACTCAAAATGGGAATTACTCATAGGAGCATTAAGAATATAAATAATAGAAACAACTTTATCCCTCTAGATTCGATGATTAGTTGTCTTGTATACAGGGTTATCATTACCATCTTTCTAAATTCCATATATATAGGTTAGTATACTGTACTGGTGTTTCTCTTTCTGGCTTACTTTGTATAATAGGCTCCACCTCATTAGAACTGATTCAAATGCATTCTTTTTAATTGCTGAGTAATACTCCATTGTGTATATGTTTTGATTCAATTTAATTGCAGTTCAGTGCAACCAAAAATTATTAAGTGATTATTGTATTTTCCAATTCAGAAAAAAACATTAACTATAATTTGTGGTAAGGATAATATTATAGATCTGAACAATGTGCAATAAAAGGCTATGATAATAATATCTAATATTGAGTAATTACAATTTGTCAGGTACGGTGCCAAGCCTTTCACACACATTATTTTCTTTAATCCTAACAAATTTATGAGTGGATCCTATTGCTATTTTATAGATTAGGAAACTGAGAGCTAGATAAATTCAGAAATTTCACATGTTAACAGAATTCTTACTTATCCCCATACCCACCTCTAGCTGTCACCTCATTTTTTTCCCCTCCTAGTTAACTTCTTGAAAAATATCTACATTTATTATCTCTATTCTTTTTTAATTTTTTGGAGTATAGTTGCTTTACAGTGTTGTGTTAGTTTCTACTATATAGCAAAGTAAATCAGCTGTGCCTGTGCATATATGCCCTCTTTTTTGGATTTCCTTCCCATTTAGGTCACCACAGAGCACTGAGGAGAGTTCCCTGTGCTGTACAGCAGGTTCTCATTAGTTATCTGTTTTCTGCATAGCAGTGTGTGTATGGAGAAGGCAGTGGCACCCCACTCCAGTACTCTTGCCTGGAAAATCCCATGGATGGAGGAGCCTGGTAGGCTGCAGTCCATGGGGTTGCGAAGAGTTGGACACGACTGAGCGACTTCACTTTCACTTTTCACCTTCATGCATTGGAGAAGGAAATGGCAACCCACTCCAGTGTTCTTGCCTGGAGAATCCCAGGGGCGGGGGAGCCTGGTGGGCTGCCGTCTATGGGGTCGCACAGAGTCGGACACGACTGAAGTGACTTAGCAGCAGCAGCATTGTGTATATGTCAGTCCCAACTTCCCAATGCATTCCACCCCTCCTTCCTTCTTTGGTTTCCATCCATTTGTTCTCTGTTTCTCTATTTCTGCTTTGCAGATAAGCTCACCTATGATATTTTTCTAGATTTCCACATATGTATTGTCTCTTATTCTTTACCTCCTCTTTGGTCTTCAGCCCATTCACTCAGGCATCTGCCGCTGCCATGGAAATGAAATCATTAACAAGGTCCTCAATTTCCTGTGTACTGCCTTCCTGTCACTGGATTTCTCAGCAGCCATCACCACGGTTAGCCACTCCCTCCTTAAAATAATACCCTCCCTTACTTCCCATCTTTGTCCATCAGGGCTGTTATAACAGAATACCACAGACCAGGTCATTTTTACAAAAAGAACCAGAAATTTATTTCTCACAGTTCTCAAGGCTGCAAGTCCACGATCAAGGTGCCAGCATGGCTGGTGGAGGGCCCTCTTAACTGGTCACAGACTTCTTGTTATGTCCTCACATGATGAAAAGAGTGAGGAAGCTCTGTGAGGTCTCTGTTATAAAAAAAACATTAGTCCCATTCATGATGGTTCCATCCTCATGACTAAAGTCCCTCTCAATGGCCCCTCTCCTAATACCCTTGCACTGGGCTTTAGAATTTTAACCTAGATATTTTGGAGGGATACAGACATTCAGACCATGGTATTTCTTATGCCATAGTCACCTGAGTTGCCTCTGAAATCGTTAGTGGTTCCTTTCCACTTGATAATACCGCTTCTTATGCCTAACTTCTCCTATTGGCGCAGTTTACTTTGCTTTCTGATGTGTCTGCTCTTGCCTTTAGTCTTCTGCCCTGGGACATCTTCTGTCAGGGGTTCTAAACCTTATTGGTACCATGTACTTCTGTGGCCAGCAGTGGATTTGTGTTTTTACATGTATTAAACACCTTGGATATTTTGATTTATCCTAACTTAGTTCATACAAACATGACATATTGTTTCCCAATCTCAGTTTAGTTTTTCCTCCAGTCTTTTCCGACGTCAACCCCATTGCTTAGGAAAACCAGAAATCATCTGTGATTCCTCCTTTATCCTCACATACACATCTTACCCTGTCCAGTAGCATGTCTTGGCTATTCTGCCTCCACTATCTCAAACTTTTCACTTTGTCTTCTGTCCATTTGTCACCTTACCAGGAGGTACATAATGGATGTTCAGTGAATAGATGAAGGTTTGGAGTGGGGAGAGAAATAGCATGGATCTTCAGGGCGCTCTTCTTAGACTTTGGGAAAGACTGGAGCTAGGGTTAAGACAGTCTAAATTGGAAGGAAGAGGATGAATATGAAAGATGATTGTCCGCAGTGGGAAATACAGATGAAGAGTTGAAAGTTACCAGTGCTATTAGTGTGACCGAGGTTCCTTGAAGTTATCACCAGAGGTTTTCTGTGTCTTTTTATATAGCCTTTAGATTTGTGTTCCATGACATCCTTTGGAGACACTGAATCATATTATTTGGGGGGGAACTTAGGGGTGAGAAGTGGGAACAAAACTGGTAGGAGGACTTTTTCCTAGATTCAGTTGACCACGAAACAGCTCTCTATAGCCATTTCTCTCCCAGACACTGGGAAAACAAAACAGGTTGGTAAGAATCAAACAGTTTGATCATGTGGCAGCTAGAACAGCTCAGTCAGGGTCCCCTCTAGCAACTCTGTCACTTTTGAACTGAGACAGGCTAGAGTCAGCCAGCCAAATTCCTTAGTATTCTATATCATTCTGAGTTTGTATTTTTTTTTTTTCCTTTTGTTTTGTCTGCCTCCACTCCCCGTTTAAATGGGAATAATCCCTATCATCCTGTGTAAGCCAAACCCTAAATCACATAATGTTTTCTCTGCTTGTGGTATTTGCCTTCCACATCGCAGTGACTCCAGAGGAAGCAAAGGCAGGCTGTGTTTTCAAGGCTCCCAGAACCTTGCGTTCTCTAAGCTCTGGACATGTTGGTCTCCCCAAGGTGAGTATGGCATTTTAAATAACTGGTCAAAAAAGAAACAGAACTATGAGGAAAGGACACTGTGCAAATCACTTTCCAAACGGACTTGTATTGAAAGTACTTCAAATCTGAGTCATGGAAAATAACAGTGATTAGGGTAATGCGGTACCATGCATTCACTGACAGTTCATCCTCTTATTAACGTCACGGTAATATTTTGCTCATTTGTCAGATCGAAGGGATTGTTTGAGGATGTCACAGTTCCCGTCTTCCTCCGTTCCTTGGGATAGTTGGGGAAACTAACCGTCAAAACAAAAATAGGTCCAGACTGAAATGCATTGGAGGCTGACTTTTCCCTTGAGATGGTGTGTTTGCCTCCTGTACCTCATCCGTGCTTTGAGTTTGGGTATCTGTTCCTTGAAGCCTCATCATCTTGCCTTCTGAGGGTTTCCTTTTCACCTGAACAATCGTCCATCAGGCAGAAGTCAGAGGGGTGGTTCAGCTGTATGGTGCGTTGCAGGGCCAGATAGAGACGGAGCACCACTTGGGGCCCCAGGAGCTGGAGCAGCCTACAGAGCATTTTGGGCAGGGAGCCAAAGTGGTGATTCCAGCTCCGGGGGCGGGGGGGGGGGGGCGGGCGGACAAAACACACACAAAACACAGTGACTCTGAGATTGCAGCTCCCCCTCCCTTTGCGGGACTGATTCATACAGCAGCATTGACATTGAGTCTCAGGAGAACTGTTCTCTTGCTCGGCTGGCTAAAAATATCCAAATGCAGATTTATAATGACAGGAGCTGATAAATTTGCTTGGGAAATGCAAGCGGTGCCATTGTTGTGCTGGAGACCTGTTCTGATAAATTGATGAGGGGAAAGAAATTGCCAAACATGGCGTAGACCCGTGGTGCCTGTTCTCCTGGGATGCTGAACGAAATGAGCATGTTTTCCTTGGCATCCAAGTGCCCCTTTTCAAACACAGTAGGAAGTGGAAGGCAGGAGAGGAAAAGAAATATAGAAAACAGAGAGCATCTTTTTGATCAAAAGAATGACAGGACATAAAACCAAATCTTATCTCCTGGAAAATATTTTGGCTCTTTCTTTTAAGAAAGGAACTCTTTTAAAATAATCTTTGGCCAAGATAAAAATTCACTTGAATAGCCATGCATTTCAGGGGAGACCTGGGGTTCAAGCAGGATCTATTAATTGGGGGGGGAGTTCAATAAAAAACAGACTGTTGATGCGTTTTCTTTGGGGCTTCAGAATCAATTCTTTTATTGCTGTCCCTTTTTAGTTGGTCAATGAATTCTCAGAAGGAGTACTGCAGGATGTCCCCTCCACAACACCTGGCATGAAACGATGTGACATGAGCTTCAACTTTAATTTGCTCAGCATCCCTTGGGCATCTAGCAGAAGTGAAGTCTCATGATTGGCATTTTCAAAAATGAGGGAGGCGCCGTGTACTAATAATGGGGCAGATGTACATGTAACGAACTCATTATAAATCAAATCATAAACATAATCATTGACACATGAGCAGTTACAATGAGAAATAAACAGAAGATAGGCTTCTGCTGAGAGAAGACCAGGAAGGCTTTGCAATGCAAGCAGCAGAATCTGTGCCTGAGATGATACAACGAACAGTCACTGTGTAATAAGAGAGGAGTGTTTTTATCGGACTGAGAGGGTTATCTCTATCAGCATGGCACCAAGGTGAAGGTGAAAGTTTTAGTCACTCAGTCACATTCAACTCTTAGTGACCCCATGGACTGTGGCCCTCCAGGCTCCTCTGTCCATGGGATTCTCCAGGCAAGAATACTGGAGTGGGTTCTAATTTCCTTCTCCAGGGAATCTTCCCAACCCAGAGATTAAACCTGGGTCTCCCACATTACAGGCAGATTCTTTACCATCTGAGCTACCAGAGAAGCCTCCCCCAACCCTGAGGTAGGAAAAATACTACCTGCATTGGGGACTTAACAAGATTATTTCAAGGGTTTAAATAAATTTCTTTCCTTGCTTGGTTTTTAGGCTTTGCCAAACAACTTGCAAACAACTGCTACGTTTGCTATAATTATTTTAGATCATTAACTCTGAAAATTACTGTTTGTATTATTTCCTACCTTGGCCTTGTGCCCATTGTGAGCTGGCATCTGATAAACAGGTGGATGGTACTGGCCTGGAGGTTTGCCCTTGTCAAACGCTTGACCCAGACCAAAACAATGTCATAGTTGCCTTCACAAGAGAAGCCTCATAGACTTAAGTCTCAGTAATGATGTTCTAATGATCTAATATGCTATGTTGTCATCTGTCGATTTATAAAGTCCTGAAGCAAATGCAAATAGGATTGTCACTGTCTCCTTGAATGAAGAATAAAGAGTGGAATTTTAATTTTATGCAGCATTTACTCAAGACAGCTTTATACATTGGACAATGTTGGGGTCTTTCCTTCTCCTGGTCTTACCTAAACTCACTTTCCTCTAAATCAGGCAGTAATTTGCAGGTTTTGGTCTTCAATTTCAGTAGCAAGCAATCCCCTCAAATCCACAGAAAACAAAGAGTTTATTTCTTACAATTCTATAGGATATGAAGTATACAAAGATTTCATGTTGTTGTTAAAAACTAATATAGCATAGACATGCACGTGGGATTATGTAAAGGAAGTGGGAAGATGTGTGCCTTTTATTTTGAATGTATCACCAAGTGGATTAATGGATGGATAGGGTGATTATGTTATAAAGCAAGTATAGTACAATGTTCACAGTAGAATTGAGATGTGGGAACATGGGTGTGGATTATACAAATATTTTAACTTCATGGAATGTTTGAAAGTTTTGTAATATTGGGGAGCGGATAACATAGCAGAGACCAAAATTGGTAGAGGTGTTTGGGTAAACATTAGGTGACTGAAAATGAAGAGAAATGTTTCTGACTTTATAAAATGCAGACATAAGTAAATAGCTGCATCTCTGAGCCAAAGATACAGTCTTTCTTCACCATTAGTATATGAATCTGTCAAATAAGGGCATTTGGGGGAAAGTCTAGCTCAGTAAGAGCTCAATCTTTTGTCCACTCAGCAATATATAAATGGATATTTTGGAGTTATTTTGCATTGTAAAATGCCTGAAGTCTTCACAGATAAGGCACTTTCTGCCTTCTCAGTCATTTACACATATACTGAATATGTCATATACTCCAACCACGGTGCTTGGCACTGGGGCTTCTGAGAGGAAATTCTTCAGAAAGGTTAGTATCAAGAAATAGAGAAAGGTAATAAGTAATGTGATAAAGTGAATGGAGGTCTTAAAGTGCTTTGAGTTTCTGGACTTAGGAACTCTGTGATTTTGGGGTCTTGGGCAGCTTACCTAATGTCTTTGTGCCTTGGTGTTTTCATCTGTAAAATCTGGCAAATAAAAACTGTTAACCCATTGTCTGTTGAATAGCAAGACCTAATGAAGAGTCACTAATATCTTTCACCTAGAGAGGAAGAAGAAGTGGCAAATCAAAAAATAAATTAACCCATCAATAGCCATAAGATTTGCTTGACAGAGACCCTTGGTGGTTCAGTTAAAGAATCTGCCTGCAATGCAGGTAGACCTGGGTTCGATCCCTGGGTCAGGAGGATCCCCTTGAAAAGGGAATGACTATTCCACTCCAGTATTCTTGCCTGAAGAATTCCATGGACAGAGGAGCCTGGTGGGCTACAGCCCATGGGGTCCCAAAGAATCAGATAGGACTGAGAAGCTGACACTTTCACTTTTTCTACAGTCACAAGATTTGCTTGACAGCTGCCTTTCTCTCTCCTCCTGCCCTCTGCCCCTACTGTGGTCCTGGTACAGTTTTAGCATCACTGTCTTGGGGCTGAAACAGAGCTTGCCATGAATTTGGGACAGATTCTCCTCCTCACATTTAGAGATGAGGAGACTGAGATGGATTGAAAGCAGTGACATAGCTAGTCCATGGCAAGTGAGGAACACATAGGGTAATAAAGCTTCTCCTGCAGAGAGAGGTAGAAGGAAAGACATTCCTTGGGAAATATGTTAGCATTTTTTCAGGAAGTAAGAGAGAAAACACTTCGGTATATGTTCATGTAGTTAGAAGAGAATGTGTTTCAGTTCAGTTCAGTCGCTGGTCGTATCCGACTCTTTGCGACCCCATGAATCGCAGCACACCAGGCCTCCCTGTCCATCACCAACTCCCGGAGTTCACTCAAACTCATGTCCATTGAGTCGGTGATGCCGTCCAGCCATCTCATTCTCCGTCGTCCCCTTCTCCTCCCGCCCCCAACCTTTCCCAGCATCAGAGTCTTTTCCAGTGAGTCAACTCTTTGCATGAGGTGGCCAAAGTATTGGAGTTTCAGCTTTAGCATCATTCCTTCCAATGAACACCCAGGATTGATCTCCTTTAGAGTCTAAAGGAGAATGTGTTTCAGTTCAGTTCAGTCGCTCAGTCGTGTCCGACTCTCCGCGACCCCATGAATCACAGCATGTTTAGGGGTATCTAAACGCAGCATGCTGCAGTCCGTGGGGTCGCAAAGAGTTGCATATGACTGGCGACTGAACAACAGCAACAAAGGTAATGCACTAGAAGATTCCCAAGGACATGTTGCAGAATGTTGCATCACACTGCTCCTGAGTTAAACTGTCTGAGTGGCTTGGTTGAATCTTGCCATGTGGGTGACTGCCCCATTAATTAAACTATTCTAATGACTTCTCTTTTTTTGTTGTTGTTTAGTTTCTAAGTCATGTCCAGCTCTTTGTGGCCTCATGGACTGTAACCCGCCAGGCTCCTCCATCTATGGGATTTCCCAGGCAAGAATACGGGAGTGGGTTGCCATTTCCTTCTCCAGGGGATCTTCCTGACCCAAAGATTAAACCTTTATCTCCTGCATTGCAGGTGGATAATTTACCACTGAGCCACAGGTTGGCTTTAACTATAGATCAATATCTATAATCTATACAGTCTGTATCTTTTAGCCCCACATAGGTTTATGTGAAACTCCAATACTTTGGCCACCTCATGCGAAGAGTTGACTCACTGGAAAAGACTCTGATACTGGGAGGGATTGGGGGTGGGAGGAGATGGGGATGAGAGAGGATGAGATGGCTGGATGGCATCCCCGACTCGATGGACATGAGTTTGAGTGAACTCCGGGAGTTGGTGATGGACAGGGAGGCCTGGCGTGCTGTGATTCATGGGGTCGCAAAGAGTCGGACACGACTGAACTGAGGTTTATGTGGAATTAGAAGCAGCAAAGATGGCTTCCCTCTTTTTGCAAATAGCATGAGTATTCTAGAAATTTCTCTGTGTATCTTCTTGGATCTGTGGGGCATAGCACATTTTCCCTGACACGACAGAGGTGGCCTGTAGGGATTTGAAGATTCACAGCTTGGAACTAAGGTTCAAACACTCTGGGGGTTCTGTATATTGGAGTCAATGGCCCATATTTCAGGCTGAAGAACTTTGATGGGACAGCTCAACTCAGAGGTAAGATGGAGGTTCTTCTATTAGGGGAGGCTATTTCTTATCACACAGGAGAGGGGAAAAGGGAGTCCAGAGAGAGTGAGTAAGAGGAGAGAGAAAAGGAAAGGAGGAGGCAGAAATGAAAGGATAGAAGCAAAAGATGAATAAAAACTGCTGATGGGAATTTTTAGCAGAGAAATTTGACTTATTGGACCCTTGACACTACAAAGTTTTATAAAAATAAATGTCACAACATAAAGGCTTAAGCCGAATTAAGGTAAAATAAACTAGGTAAAACTCAGCAAAAGAAAGAGGGTTTTTCTCAAGCAACAGTGCAGAGAAACACGTAAGGTTATTTATGGTGTGCAATTCAGATCCTTCTGTACCCTATTTGAGAAACTGGTACAAATAGAAGAGTGAATACACAGGTCTAGAAAGCTTGCTAGGGTCTGTTTTCTAAGAGAGAAGGAAAGGAAAAGAAAAGTCAGAGCCATGCTCCACTTGGGAACTTATTGGTGTTTTCTCTGTTGAGCAGATTAAAAAGAACTATTGGTGAGCAAGTGAGGTCTTCTGAGAGTTGGGGGCAGAAGCACAGCCTATGGAGTCATCTAGGCTGTCTGAGCTTTGGAGGGAATGGGATCTCACAAGGAAGTCGGGGAGCCCTTGCAGGTCTGGGAAGTAAATGACCCTCCTGTTTTTGCTGTTTTTTCTCAGCCTCAACTAGTTGAGAAGCAGGAAGCCACTTAAAGCCTTTAAATTCTCAAGCCCTAACCCTAACCCTACACGTGTGTAGCTGCCTCCTGTGCCGTACCCATCATTGCTGCAATTTTGAGAATGTGTGCACGTGTCCTCAGTCATGTCCAGCTCTTTGCAACCTCATAGACTGGAGCCCGCCAGGCTCCCGTGCCCATGGGATTCTCCAGACAAGAAGGCTGGAGTGGATTGCCATTTTCTCCTCCAGGAAATCTTCCTGATCCAGGGATCGACCCAGGTCTCCTGCGTCTCCCACATTAGCCGGCAGATTCTTTACCACTAAGCTACCTGGGAAGCCTAATTATGAAAATCAAATTCCTTAATCACTGAATGGGCTGATTAAATGGACCATACTTGTGGTTTGCCCAATGCAGCATTTTAAGAGAGAATCAATGCTGTCAATGGAAGGTAAAGTGACTATGGAGACACTAGATTACTTAATAACCGAATTGCTTAATAACAGAAGAAAAGGAAGGAGAAGTTGAATTTCCATGAGAATCTTCTGTGTGGCAGGCACTGTGCTCTGTGTGTATTATTTAATGTAATCCTCACAACAGCCTTTCAAAGTAACATAGTGATAATGATGGTGATTCTTTTAAGCGAGAGAGCTGGGATTTGAACCCACATCTGTATGGCTTCGATTCCCTTTCTTTTTCTATTACCTACGCTTGTGCGCCTTCTGGCTCATGACTGTTCAATTATTAGGAGGATGAAAGATGTAAAATAAACTGACATTCAAACCAGCATACTTTGTTCTGCATTAACTGCTGTGACGGAAACTATTGGCTAAAATGAGGTATGGAGAATAAGCATGAATTTTGATTGTTCAGTTCCCTGATGAGAACCGGCCAAACCATATTATTTCTACCAGGGAGAAATGGAGGAAAAAAAAAGAAATCTAGGTTTGGGGGAATACTGGCTGCAGGTTAAAGCAAATTTAGATGTTGAAAGAGATTGCGAGTTGCCAGATTTGTCAAATGCCAAGATGTTTTCTTGTGGGGGAAAAAAAAATTGTTGGGAACTCACAGTTAGAAAATTATGAGTCTTACACTGGCCAATTGACAGCCATGTTTTTTTTCTTTTTTGGCAGGTTTTGCAAGGGAGTCCCTGAGAGGAGGTGAAATGAGATCTAGAGGCAATTTTTAGTGTCAGACACACATACCCATATATTAACCTTCTGTCACATGGTCACCTTCTTGCCACATCTTATGACTCAAAGATAAGAGCCAACCGAACATGGTTCACAGTGCCACAGGTCGTTCACTTCCCGAATTTGCCTTTTTTTTTTTTTCTTAAAGTGGTTTTTATATCCCTAGTTAGTCTATTACCACCATACTCCACTCTACCCAACTGGTCTTAGAGCTTAGAGGCAAGAATATTGGGAGCAGGGATTTCCCTCATGGTCCAGCGGTTAAGATTTTACCTTCCAGTGCAAGGGCTGTGGGTTCGATCCCTAGTTGGGGAGCTAGATCCCATGTGCCTTGTGGCCAAACCACCAAAACATAAAACAGAAGCAATGTTTTAACAAGTTCAATAAAGACTTTTAAAATGGTCCACATCAAAATAAAAAAACTTAAAAAAGAATAGAGTAGCCACTGAGCAAGAGAAGAATAATGTGTAATTTATAAATATTATAAGTAATTTGACTTACACAGGTTTAAAATTTATATAATTTTTTGTATTTTGTTTAAATATACAAAATGTAATTTTCTGGTAGCCACGTTTCAAAATGGAATGTATCAAATGATCATTTCAGTATATAATTAGCATAATTAGTGACACTTCTACCATACTGTATTTTTAAAATTTATTTTTAATCGGAGGATAATTGCTTTACAATACTGTGTTGGTTTCTGCTGTACAACAGTGTGAATCAGCTATGTGTTTACATATATCCCCTTGAGTCTCCCTCCCACCCACCCTTCTCGGTCATCACAGAGCGCTGAGCTGAGCTCCCTGTGTTATACAGCAGCTTCCCGCTAGTCATCTGTTTTACACATGGTAGTGTGTATAGGTCAGTCCTACTCTTCACAATCCAGTGTGACTCTAGCACTTAAAGCACAGACCAGTTCAGCTAAGCCACATTTCAAGTATGCAATAGACACATCTGATTAGCAGTTCTGTTGGACAGTGCAGGTCTACACCTGGGAAGTGTTCCCTTGCTGTTCATTGAATGCATTCTATATTTTCCATTACCCCATCTATCCACCTGTAGAGGGAGCACACCATTTCCATTCCATCAGAGAACCTGAGGCAATCTGGAGAGGAACGTGCGACATGATGACCTCAGAGAGGACGTCTGCATGGTATTTAGTTGAAGAGAACTGCCTCCTCTTTTTGTCAGGAGGAATTACATCATTATCATCTCTGTAAATATTACATCATTTATAACCTGTGTACCCAGCAATAGACACTATCTATCTATATCCCTAAGTACCTGTTGAATTGGCTCACATCCCAGAAGGCAATACACTGAAACTTCTGATTAAAGATAATAGGTAAATGAAATGAACATCCAATAAAAACCAGTTTGTGTATTTAACTAAAAGGCTAAAATTAGACAGAATGTAAGAGAGAATAGGAGTAAAGCTGTTCATGACAGCAGTCAGTTCAGTTGATATTTTGTTATTTTCCTGACTTTCTCTAACTTAAAGGAAAAAAAAAATGTATGATACCCCCACATCCTGCCCAGGCACATGCCTTAGCATAAGAGAGCTCAGTTCTCCCCATTCCTTTTTCTTTCTCTGTTACATTTTAAAATGTATCTGTTGTTGTTGGGCTACAGCTACAGAAAAGTGTACTTGGCAAAGGAGAGAGAAGCAAGTGTAGGATTTTAGGGATTCAACCTATGTAGCGAGGATTCTATGCTACTGCCCTGAATGGACAGTCTTGTGTGGCAGGAAGCTTCTTAAGGCATTCTCTTGAGCCAAGTGTCTTGGTGGAAGTCTGTGCAGGAGAGTGTCATGAACCTTAGCTTTGGGAAAATATGCTTAATTGTTATATATGTGAAGTCTGTGAATGCTCTAGTACAGCACCATAGAGTTCAGTTCAGTTCAGTTCAGTCACTCAGTCGTGTCCGACTCTTTGTGACCCCATGAATCACAGCACGCCAGGCCTCCCTGTCCATCACCAACTCCCGGAGTTCACTCAAACTCATGTCCATAGAGTTGGTGATGCCATCCAGCCATCTCATTCTCTGTCGTCCCCTTCTCCTCCTGCCCCCAATCCTTCCCAGCATCAGAGTCTTTTCCAGTGAGTCAACTCGTCGCATGAGGTTAGGAGAAGTTAATACAATAATCCAGGTCATTTCCTGTGGACCCACGATATCATCAAGTTTTCACTCTATAGCTTCTGGATGCATTTATCAAGATTCCTTTAGGAAACTAATCAGAGTTAGAACTAGGCAGACTGTTCTCTGGGTTTGTTATTGTGGATGTTTAGTTCCCTGCAACAAATATAAGGTGCGGAACAATAGACTTCCTGTCTGGCAGCTGTGTTCAGACCCCGTTTCTACACCTTAGCTGTTCTGTGACTTTAGGAAATCACTCAGTCTCTCTGAATCTTATTTTGTTTGTATCTGTTAGATGTAAACACCAGCTCTCAGCTTTCCTGTGAGGAGGAAATGAAGGCATTTATCTAATTTGTCTGGGACAGGGCCTGGTGAATACCGGTTGCTTAGTAAACACTGGCTGGTGCCTTTGCTTTTTACGCTTCTAAGAGCTTCTTGTTGCTTCTATGTTCCTGTGACCCTGTGTTTTGAGAAGTTCTGCAGCCTACAGGCTGGACTTAATTTAACATTCTCTATCCTCTTCTGCTGTGATTCATGGGGTCGCGGAGAGTCGGACATGACTGAGCGACTGAACTGAACTGAACTGAATCCTCTTCTTAATTTTGTATTAAATAATATACAGTTAATCTGTTAGAAATCAAAAGCTATCAGTCAGGGACTTCCCTGGCAGTCCAGTGATTAAGACTCAGTGCTTCCAGTACAGGGGGCATGGTTTTGATCCCTGGTCAGGAATCTAACATCCTACATACTGTGTGGTGCAGCCAAAAAAAAAAAACAAAAACTGTCAGTCAAATTTCTAAAATGTCATTAAAAGAAATACCTAGTAAATACTTACTCTATTTCAGTGCCAGACTCTGGAAACACAACAGTGAATTATTATAATAGCTATTGCCCTAAAGGAGCCTTCCATTGGTCTTGCCTGTGAGTCAAAGTTACCAGGCAATGTCAAGTGAGCCTTGAGTTGCAGAGTTGGGAGAGGTTCAGAATCCCAGGAGAACTCAGGTTAGCCCCTGGCCCTGTGTTGATGGGTCAAAGAAGAACACTGGGTACCATATTTAGTCGTAGTAATTTCAGCAGTTACAGTTAATCTAGGGCTTCCCTGGTAGCTCAACTGGTAAAGAATCCGCCTGCAATGCAGGAGACCCCGGTTTAATTCCTGGGTCAGGAAGATCCCCTGGAGAAGGGATCGGCTACCCACTCCAGTATTCAAGGGCTTCCCTGGTGGCTCAGACAGTAAAGAATCTGCTTGCAATGCAGGAGACCCAGGTTCAGTCCCTGGGTTGGGAAGATTCCCTGCAGGAGGGCATGGCAACCCACTCCAGTATTCTTGCCTGGAGAATCCCCAGGGACAGAGGAACCCAATGGGCTACAGTCCGTGGGGCCACAAAGAGTCAGGCACAACTGAGCGACAAAGCACAACGCATAGTTAATCTCTGCAGCCACATCCAGATAAATTCATGATTATCTTTAAGCTTTTTGGAAATACTGAGAATAACTTCTCGGCCCCAAGTGACACTTTGAAAAAATCCAGGAAGGCAGAGATTCCAGTCGGGCAGCTACCACTTTAGATTATGCGTGATGCAGGTTTTTGGGAAGGGAGAATGACATAATCAGATCTGCCTTAGAAACCAGTCTGCCGTGGCAGTGTTGCAAACTAATTCGAGTGAAAAATCATATGAGATTTGAAATAAAGCATGACTGGGAATGATGAGGACAGTGTGGATTCGGCAGGCTTACTGGTGACAGGTTAGATGAGAATGTCATAGAGAAGAAATCTGTGCTTCCCTGATCCATTACCTCTTACTCTCTACTTTGAACAGTTATGAGGGCTGTCGTGCATTTATTCCGGCCTATTCTTTATGAAGTTGGGGTTCTCCTCTGACAGTTGCTGAAGCTGTGGGAACAGATGAGTTCACCATGGGGACAAATGAGTGCTCAAGACTGAGAAGAGGGTTTAGAAGGAGATACTTGGGGATGTTACCATTTCTTCCAGTTTTTTTGAATTGCCTGCAGCCTTGGGCCAGTTGTTGATGGAAAGTTCTTCCCTCTAATAAAGCTTGATCATCAAACCTGGGAGCTTATTTTATTCTGCTCTTCTGAGTCATGTTAGACTCCAGAATACTTAACTTTATTTTCTCCAAATCTTGTATCTTGCGAACCTTCCTCAGTGATTTTGGTTTCTAGAAATTTACTTTTGGTAGCTCATTCATTGTCAGAGGAGTGATAATTTTAGAGTACTATGTGTATGTGTGCCAGCTTAGTCATGTCTGACTTTTCAACCCCATGAACTGTAGCCCACCAGGTTCCTCTGTTCATGGAATTCTCTAGGCAAGAATATTGGAGTGTATTGCCATTCCCTTCTCCAGGAGATCTTCCCAACTGAGGGATCGAACCCAAGTCTCCAGCATTGTAGGTGGGTTCTTTACCATGTGAGCCACCAGGGAAGCCCCTCTAGGCAAGGGTGTATGCCTAAAATCACACTTATGCACTGTTACAGTGTGATTTAATAAACTTTATAAGAGAATGGTGAATCTCTTTGCAGGCACTTACAATTTGTTTTACTTCAGTTCCTACTTATTTATCTTCATTTTGCTTTAGCTATTTCTAGTTAGTAGATTTGTAATGGTGTCTCTCAGTGCAATTTAGTGGTGACTTCTAGTCCTTGAAAAAATTTTTTTCATAGTTTAAAGAAACAAGACTTGAGATGGTTTATGTTAAGAGGTTTGTGTAAATTAAAAGAAGCATCATTTACTCAGTAGCAAAGTCTAGTACATTTAAATTGGGTGAGACAGGCAGGCTTCATTCTGGAAATCACTGTAAATCAATGCATAGAGCATAAAACATCCATCCACTATTTTCTTTCTGCTCCTTTCTGAAGGGTTTGGAAGATTGAAAGAGAATCCAAATCATTGTAGGTGGAACATATTGGATCCTAGAAAAAAATATAAAGAAATGTGTTTTTTGCATATTAATTCTTAAAACTTTACCCTCAATTTAAAGACATTTGTTTTTACATTATTAAGAAGACATTTGTCTTTACATTATTAAGACAAAATGCATTTACTTAACTAAAAAAAGAATTAAGGTGCTGCCATTCATTTTAAAAATTTAAAGTAAATGCTTATTTGAATCTTTATAAAAGTAGTATCTTACTTACAAAAACAGTTTGTGTAATGTCAACTGAAAATGTGCAGCCTAAAATCTGAGAATTATGTTTTATTTGGAGCATTACTGAGGACTGTGGTCTGGGAAGGCAGCTTCTCAGCTCTGAGAGACGGTTCCAAAGAGGTAAGGGAGGAGAGAGGATATATAGGAATTTTGTGTTGAAAACATGTAATCAAGCATGAAAGGATTGCTGCTAGTCACCCCAGAACAGACATATCAATTGAATGATTTTAGTTCCTATCTTTGTGTGGGAAGATGCAAGAGTCTGGACTCACTGAAACTACTCCTTTGATACGCATCTTAACTATCTAGGGCCAGTATCCTGTTTTCCTGAATCTCCTCAGGGAGTACCATTACCTGCTGGAGTGGCTGCTAGTTTGTTGGCTTGATGGCAGGCAGTGTTCTTTGTTTACTGAAATGGCAAGCAATGTGTTTTTTGTCCACAGTAGACTACAAGTAGTCTAAAAGAAACAGGGCTCTATTCCTTCTTTAGTCAGGTAATGGCCTCATCTTTTCAGCCCATGGAGTGTATAAATGTAAATTGATCGGAATATATCAGAAGTACAAATGGATATATTCAGGGAATATGGGAAGCCATGGGGCGGCTTAGCTGTAAAGAATCCACCTACAATATAGATGATGTGAGTTAAATCCCTGGGTCAGGAAGATCCCCTGGAGAGGGAATCGCAGACCCACTCCAATATTCTCCACTCCAATGTTCCAATATTCAAAATGCAGACCCACTCCAATACTGCAGTCCATGGGGTCCCAAAAGAGTCCAACTGGACTGAGCAACTAAACAATGACATATTCAGGGAATGCCATGGTTAGGAGCATGAGCTTAGAGTCTTGGCTCTTCCATCTACTAACAGTGTGACCTTGGGTAAGTTACTGACCTCTTTGAGCCTCCCTCTTCTTATCAGTTCAATGGCATCTGTAATAGCACTTCCCTCTCAAAGCTTCAAGGAGCAGTATATGAGATTTTTGTTCAGTTGCTAAGTCGTGTCCAACTCTTTGTGACCCCATGGACTGTGGTACACCAGGCCTCCCTGTCCTTCACTGTCTCCCAGAATTTGCTCAAACTCAGGTCCGTTGATTCAGTGGTGCCATCCAACCATCTCATCCTCTGTCACCCCCTTCTCCTCCTGCCCTCAATCTTTTCCAGAAGAGTGAGGGAGAGGCAGTGTGTGTTGGCTTCACTGGGAATATCTCTTACTCAGAGCAACATGAAGGATGCTTTTCTTGACAGTCAGGGAATATCCTTGCTCTTCCAACTGAGATTTTAATATGGTAAAGGAAATGAAACATAAAGGGAAAATTAGGAGCTCTGAGAGTCTAACATTTAAAAACAATTAAAAGAATGCTCTCTTTCACTTTCACTTGTGCAAATGGCCAAGTGTCCCTTTTGTGCAAAGTGGCACAAAGGTGACTTGTGCAAATGAAAATGTGCCTTTTGAGAGGCACAGTAGCCAATCTAGCACAAGCATAACAATATATAAAGTTTGAAAAGTGCTGCAGTTAAACTTATGAAGGAAATATGTATAGCTCCACTAATATTATATCATGTTGAAATTTATTTTCATATCCTTTGTCCATCCCTCTTTCATTCCAGTGGGACGTTATAGAGGCATTGCTCAGAAGCACTCAACTTCAGCATATATTTTTGGAATGTTTAAAAGAAAGTCCCAAAGCTGGTTACTAAGAGGTTTGGAAAGTCATATTCATTTTCAGGCCCCATTGGGATAGCTGTCAGAAAGGAAATAAATGACTTGTTAATTTTCCAATAGTAATAGCTATGGGATTATCAAGGTTTAGTGAAGAGCTCTTACTTTCTAACCTTGCAAATTATTCTCATTAGTTAATAAATTAATTATTTTTCTTTATCAAGAGGTGCTCAATGATGTTTTGAAAAATCACTGAAGGGGGAAAGTGGAGGGAATTGAAGCTTAGAATAAATGACCTTTAAGCAACCTTCTAACTGAAATTTCTGTATTTTCAAGAATTATTTTCAGTGTCATTTATCGTCCAAATCTAATCCCTTGTCTAGGAAACCAATTCGGATTAAAGGAAATTTCAAAAATACTCAAGCAATCAATATCTAATTCATTTAAGTCCTGTTTCTTCCCAGGCCTGCTGGGTATAAGCCTGGCATTGCTGCCATTTCTTTTACATTCAAGCACTTTGGGAAAGGTGCCATCTTTTTAGATCTATTTTCTCCCTGCAGCTTGGAAACTGTATCTATATAAAAAGAGGTGACATACTAGGCCTAGCATATTAAAACCTTTTCTGAGGGAATCAATATCTCTTTGGGAAGTTTCATTTATATTTAAAGGAGAAAAGAGACAAGAGTATAAATGGGTATAACATATCATGTAGACAGTGAAGGAAACAGAAAATGATTGGGCAGTGACTACTTGTTCTGATATTCCCAAGCATCTTATTAGTTGGCTTGGAGAGATGTTTTAGATCTCCAACTGAATCCATTCTCTGTTTCCCTACATGAAGAAAAAAATTCTGCGATGTGTTTTTCTGATATTGGTTGTAGCTATCTATCATTGATGTGAAAATTCCAGTTGTGGCCAATGATGACAAAATCAGAGGCTGTCACTAGAAGCTTTACAGGCTGTATCAATAAGTCAGTAGGTTTGTTAGCAAATGTACAAATGAATCCTTGACTTCATTATCCTCATATTCTAATCAACAAAATAGATCAGCTAAATTATTTTGTTCTACAACTTCAAGTGAATAAATTATGCTTTTATATTATTATGTTTTAAATTTCACTAGTTTGAGTATCTCATTTTTTAAATTCTGGGTTTCCATAGAATCAATTTACACCTCTAAGTACAAATAAGAAATTAACAAATTGTGAACCAATAAAACCAATAATTATTGCATAACCTAAATTAACTTGTGGTATACAAGGTACCTAAATATTTCCACATGTGTTTGTTGAGTTTAGTTGCTAGGTCATGTCCAACTCTTCACAACCCCATTGACTGTAGCCCGTCATGTTCTTCTGTCTATGGGATTTCCCAGGCAAGAATAATGGAGTGGGTTGCCATTTATTTCTCCAGGGGATCTTCCTGACCCAGGCATTAAATCCAGGTCTCTTGAATTGCAGGCAGATTCTTTACCATCTGGGTCACCAGGAAAGTCCCATATATGGTGGTTTTAGAAATCCATATAAGGTGAGCCAGTTTTTATTTATTATAATTGTATGTTACCTCTGTTCTTTTTGCTAAAGAAGTTATTTATTTCATCCTCAAAGGTGTGACACTTGACTCCTTTCAGTTTGACAAAACAATCATATACTTTGTAGTTTCATTTTCCAGTCATGAAACTCGAGAAAATGAAAGTTTGTGCTTTTATGGTACTTAATCAGAGGTCTGCTATCTGCATTTCTGCAAACCATAACCTGCCACCAAAACTGGAGGAGGTCATTGGCTGAGAGAGCTTGGCACTAGGATTATTTCTTTAACTGATCTCTAGGTCAAATGTGTCATTTAACAGATGAGTTATCTGAGCAAATTGAGTTCAGATTGATGTCTGTAGATAAAGTTGACCTCTGATAATGGGTAGGAAATGCGTTGGAGGAATCTGAGATTTTCAAACTAACTTACTCTCTTACCTACACATACCATGGCTGGCTGGGATGTTACCTTTCCAGTGAGCATTAGGTGCCATGTAGAACCCTGGACTTCTGGCATGAACCAGGCTACATCAGACTGTGAGCTCTCTGTCTGTCTAACGCACATGGGCACTGGACTGGTGTTTATCATGGCAGAGCACTGGAAAAACAGCCGAAAAGCAGAGAAGAAATTTTAATGAGGATGCTGGAATGTGATACATATTGTCTGTGAAAATGGAAAACAGATATCAGTAAGGATTCTATATACATCGTGAATGCCTTTGAAGACACGAGTAGGTGTCCTGTCAGTCAGATGATGAGAGATGAAGTGGACGTCTTTGGAGATACAGGCAAACCAGCACTATCAGCAACATTTATTATAAAGAGAAAGGACTCTGGATTTTTTCCATTGAATCTTAGTTCTATTCTAAACTGAGTCTTTTAGTCTCAGTAGAGTAATTTTCAGGAGTATTGTGGGACTCAGTCCCTTTGATGACTAGAGGCACAATGGTTGACAATGGTGCTGAGAACTTTAGAGGTTAGTTTATTCTCTTAACACTGTGAAGTTTGTACTGATAGTGTTTTCATTTATCAGGGGAGGAGACAGCCACATGGAAGTCTTTCTGTGGGACTCTAGGAAGGAAAAACGTTAAGTAAGAAAGTAAACATTCCTACCCAAATAATCTGACTTCAAGGCTCATGGTGATTAACATGATCCTCTGCTGGGCAGATTGTGAAAGCTTTGACTATGACACATTTGAATAAAGCAGAGCTGAAGCTGAAACAACCAAAAAACGCACCAGATAAAAAAGCTTCATCATTAGGGCTAAAATACAGGATCAAACTGGACCTAGTAGTGGAGTGCTAGCGCTAAGTTTTTGTTTTAAAGATTTTTTAACGTGGACCATTTTTAAAGTCTTTATTGAATTTGTTACACTATTACTTCTGTTTTATGTTTTATTTATTTTGGCATGAGGCATGTGGGATATAGTTCCCTGAAAGTGAGTTGCTCGGTCATGTCTGACTCTTTGCCACTTTATAGTCCGTGGAATTCTCCAGGCCAGAATACTGGAGTGGGTAGCCATTCCCTTCTCCAGGGGATCTTCCCAATCCAGGGATTGAACCCAGGTCTCCCACATTGCAGGTAGGTTCTTTCCCAGTTGAGTCGCCGGGGAAGCCCTCCAAGTTCCCTGACCAGGGATCAAATCTGCACCCCCTGCATTGGAAGGCTGATTCTTAACCCCTGAACCACCAGGGAAGCCCCTCGAGCTGAGTTTTTGACCAACAGCTTGTTGTCTTTCCTGGCCACAGACAGAACTGGTTCTAAAGAATGGTGAATAGCTGGATATCCTCTGAGGCAAAGGACCCATAATTAAAAAGAGAATTAGTAAAAAAATGCAAATGTCTAAAAAATTCAGACTGAGCACTGAGTAGGCACTCAATAAATGTATGTGAGTAAATCAGTGAGACTGTTCCACCTTGTCAAGGAGATATCATTCCGAAAATGGTTTTGGTAAAAGATAATGTTTGTTGGAAGAATAATCAGGCTCTACATTGTTCCAAGGAAGATGTTTTTGCCTGTATTTTTCTGTCTATTCAAGAGTGGAAAAGAGGCTTGCTTTTTACTCTCTCCTTTTTTTGAACTGTTGCATTAAAAAAAATCATGTCCATATTTTATCTTTAAAAAACACAATAGAAGAGAAAGATTCTTTGCTTTTTGTAACTTTACCGTGCTTTCTGAAACTTACCTACATTGTAGCATACATGAATTTAGGGACCTACACCAGAAAGGTTCAGGGGACTGCTCATCTTTCCTAGACCTGCTTTTGTATTCTGGGGCCATAATCTAGCAAAGGCATCAAGATTAGAGGCATATTTATCATTGTCGTTAAAACTGTCTACAGGATAATTGCACAGGACTTTCTAGTTCAAGGGCCCTTACATGAAGGCATTTAATAGCCCAAATTCAACAAGAGATTCCCCATTTCTGAAGGCTGCATATTAGGCCGGTCTGTAGCTTTGTCCCATTATTTGAAGTTGTGCCTCCTGGTGTTTGAAATATTTCTCCTATTACTCCTTATTATAGTTTCCTCAGTGCAATTCACTGCGCAGTGCTTCTTAAGGGAGTTGCTTAATACATTTCGATCTTAGTTAGAAGCTAACTCTGAATTGCGTTTTCCCACTGATATCTCTGGTACATTCTGGATCGAGGAAAGGTAACCTGTGTCTATTATACTGAAGTCACACAGGGGGGCTGTCATTAGTAGGAGGGAGTTGAGTAAATGTTGATGCTGAAGATTTCTGCAATATTTGAACACAACTGCAGTCCATTCCCAATTCTCAATGGTTGTTTTTATAGACCGTGAAATCATAGCTAAAGTCAACTCCGTTTCTGCCCTAATGGAGAGGAATAGTGGCACAAATACTCCTAAACCATAGATAATTCCAATGTATTTATACTTGGCTTTTGAACGCCTTTTATGATAATTTTCACAGCACATTGCCCTGCTAATTATGTTTTGTTTTGGATAATATTGAAATTAACTTGTATTTAGTGATTATGTGCTATCTGATAGAGAGGAGTCTCAGGGGTATGTTGGCAAATCATGCTGGGGAAGATGCTCAGCACTTTACACAAAGAAAGGCTGGATAGTTCAAAGCTTAAGGAAATACACAAGATCTGAGTAGTTGACATATGGTTGTAGGACCTCAGTTGCATGAAACTATTTTTCCTTCCTCCCTTTCCCCTTCTACTTCCTCCCCTTATTCTTCCTCCCCTCCCTCCCTTCTTTACTTGGAAGCATAGACAGTAACTCAAAAGAAGAGGAAACAACTAAGTATTAGGCTGGCCAAAAAGTTCATTCGGAGTTTTTCTGTAAGATGTTATGGGAAAATCTGAAGGAACTTTTGGGCCAACCCAATACATTAGTGCTAGGCCTTCCTTGGATACTGAGGCCTACCAAGGTCTGGGGAGCCTCAGCTGGTGGAGTTAGGAGCAGTCTGGGCCATCAGGTATCCTAATACCAACAGGCAGAAGTGAAAGCCAGGCAGTGGGTGAAAATCAAGTAGCAAGGATAGAGGCCTTGGTAAGTAGTTTCCAGAGATTCAAGCAAGGCACTTGGTAAAGTCGTAGCATGCGATCAGGCATGCACAGTTCCATACAAACTAGAGATAAGATGAGGGAGACACAGGAACAAGCCAGATGTTGTGTAGAATGACACAGAGTGGCAGTAAGAAGGGAGTGGTACCATGGAGACAAGATTCCACTCATGCCAAGAAGCCACCAGTGAGCGGGGCCTCCAGTCCCCCACCCCAGCAGAACCAATCAGAGCCAAAGAGAAAACACTACCGAAGTAAATGGTCCACCACTTCTTGGATTGAAGATGATGTCCAAAGCACCTGAGAGCCGTTTTTAAGGTGCTGGTCACAGTTGTTCAAATAAAGCTGCAAACCCTTCCAGGAAACATCAGTGTGAGAAAGTTGAGGGAGAATGAACATGCCTCTACAGTCTGCCCCAGCTCCACTACCTGGAGGCTCAGCTTTCAAGTTAAATTGTTCCCAGTGCTGCAAACAAGACTGGATCTACTCCCTGGATTCTTCAAGATTCCTTTTCCAACACTGGCTAGAGGAGAGCCATAACCTTCCCTTTCCTTGTTTTCCTCCAGCCCAGCTAAGACAAGAAGTTTCACATTTTTCAACAAGTAATAAAAAAAAAAGAAACAAAAATAAGGAAAGTAAGATGGATGAAAATAGGTATGCCTGTCAAATATAAGGTAACTTGGGGTTAGGTTTTCATGGGCTGACACTGATGAATTATCATTGGCTGTCGGGAGTACCATATTGTGGAGGGTTCAGCTGCTGAGAATGTCATCATTGATCTGCCAAACACCTGCTGGGGGTGAAGGAAAGGGGAGCATTGACAAATCAGCTTTCTACTTGCTGATGAATCAGCTTCCTTTTTGCCACCCTTCACCTTATTCCCCAGGGGCTTCCCTGGTGGCTCAGAGGTTAAAGCGTCTGCCTCCAATGCGGGAGACCCGGGTTCGTTCCCTGGGTCGGGAAGATCCCCTGGAGAAGGAAACGGCAACCCACTCCAGTATTCTTGCCTGGAGAATCCCATGGACTGTCGTCCATGGGGTCGCAAAGAGTCGGACACAACTGAACGGAATGGAACGGAACCTTATTCCCCCAAAGCCAGTATAAACTAAAGATCACTTTGTTTTTGTTGGCTTTATTATGTCATTAGTGTTAGAACGTACCCTCCACAAGGGCATCTCTGTTTTGTTCCATGATGTCTAGAACAGGACATGAGATATGATGTCCCGACTCCTGGGGTTTTTGTCTGACTTCCTGCTCCCATTTAATGGATCCTATCTCTAAAATTGCAGGTACCCTTGTATTATACTTGGGCTTTCCTTCTGGCTTAGCTGGTAAAAAAATCCGCCTGCAATGGGGGAGACCTGGGTTCGATCCTTGGGTTGGGAAGATCCCCTGGAGAAGGGAAAGGCTACCCACTCCAGTATTCTGGCCTGGAGAATCCCATGGACTGTATAGTTCATGGGGTCGCAAAGAGTCGGACACAATTGAGCGACTTTCACTTTGTATTATACTAGAGGAAGTGTCTCCCTGAGTTTGATAAACCCAGGAAGAACCAGCATTTCCTTTTTATCTGTCTGTAAAGCAGTATCAAGTTGGGCTGTTGGGAAGGAAGAACTTTTTCTTTACCATCTAGGTGCTCTGGCAGGTCTATGAATTAAATTGACATGAAATTGACAGATCAATGGGAGAAAATCACACAAAAGCTGAATAACATGGATCCATGGGAGAGACCCAGAGAGACTGAGTTAACTCACTAAACAGGCCCAGGCCCTCAACTTAAATACCGTGTTCAGCTCAAGACAAAAGAGGATGTTGAGGGGGTGGGAAAGAGGGCAATTCACAGGGAGTTGGAAAAGCTAATGTTTGGTAAATAAATATTTGCTGGACCTGCCCAGACAGTGGGACCCAGAGAAGACGCTGATCTCTCGGGGTTTCCCCCACCACACCTGGTCCATATTCTTTTCCAGTGTCGGTGCTGATAGCTCTCCGCTGACAACAGGCTCTCTTCTCTTAGGCGGTTAGGGGGAGGTCAGAATTTCTGAGTTTTGGGGGCCTTGGTTGTTTTCAGCTTGAACTCACCCATATGCCAAAGAGTTGTGCTGGGGTGGCAAACTGGGTTTTAGTTTCAGTTCAGTTCAGTCGCTCAGTCGTGTCCGACTCTTTGTGACCCCATGAATCACAGCACGCCAGGCCTCCCTGTCCATCACCAACTCCCAGAGTTCACTCAAACTCATGTCCACAGAGTCGGTGATGCCATCCAGCCATCTCATTCTCGGTCGTCCCCTTCTCCTCCCGCCCCCAACCTTTCCCAGCATCAGTCTTTTCCAGTGAGTCAACTCGTTGCATAAGGTGGCCAAAGTATTGCAGTTTCAGCTTCAGCATCAGTCCCTCCAGTGAACACCCAGGATTGATCTCCTTTAGAATGGACTGGTTGGATCTCCTTGCAGTCCAAGGGACTCTCAAGAGTCTTCTCCAACATCACAGTTCAAAAGCATCAATTCTTCGGCGATCAGCTTTCTTCACAGTCCAACTCTCACATCCATACATGACCAATGGAAAAACCATAGCCTTGACTAGGTGGACCTTGGTTGGCAAAGTAATGTCTGTGCTTTTTAATATGCTGTCTAGGTTGGTCATAACTTTCCTTCCAAGGTTTTAGTTTAAGGAATGCCTTTTGTTCAGCCGGCTGGCATACAATGTGGTAATTGACACAAGAGAGGCTTTTCTCCAAGGCAGCAAAAGGCATTACCGGCGATAGGGCCTATTCTGAGACTCCAGTAAGTCCTTCAGGTACTAACAAGTCCATTCCGAGAGTCCAGTGTGTCAGGTACTCAATGAACACAATTGGCTATATAGTGCTATAAGAAGTTTATAACACGTTTCACACAAAAAACAGAAAAGAAACAACTGTAAAAAATAAAGAAACCATTTTGTTTTTGTTTTTGCTTGACTGGGTCTTTGTTGCTGCGTGTGGTCTCTCTCTAGTGTGTTCCACAGGCCTCTCACTGTGGTGGGCCTCTCGTTGTGGAGCAAGGCTCGAGGTGCACAGGCTTCAGTCGTGGCATGAAGGCTCAGCAGTGGTGGCTTGTCGGCCCTAAAGTGTGCAGGTCTCAGGAGTTGCGGTGCACAGTCTGAGTTGCTCTGTGGTGTATGGGATCTTCCCAGCCCAGGGATTGAACCCATGCCCCTTGCATTGGCAGGCAGATTCTTATCCACTGTACCACTAGGGAAGTCCAAGAAAACATTTTGAATCTTACAGCATGGTCCCTTGAAAAGTGTAGCAGTACAGTATAACAGCTGGCGCTTCTTAGTAGTGCCAGCTATATCACCGCTGCTTTTATGCTTTCCTCCAGACATCCTGGGCTTGAAATAGATACTTTACTGCTGCACTCTATACAGTAATGTTCAGTAAAGTTCATGAGAGCACAGCCACTTGTAGGGGATGCGCACGTGTGGTGGTGTACCCCAGACACGTGAAGTGACTTATGTGATCGGACACAACCTCTTTGAAAGTTCCCAATTTGAAGGTTCGTACGTAGGGGACTTAACTATATCTTTGCCATCACCTGTGTTGGGGGGTGACGTGCTCTGGGCACCGCCCCTCCCCGTTAACCCTTGCAGTGCTGCAGCCCTGTCTCCCCACTCTGCCGCATCACTGCAGCCCCCCACCTCCCCGAGAGAGTCAGGCACAGTCCTTCCTAGTTCCTGTGCAGAAAGGATTTTCCATGTTGTCTGTTTACCCATGTGGCATTCCTTCCATCTGTCAACTTTCAGTTTGTTTTTCTGTAAATTAACTTTTTGTAGCACATGAAAGAACGGTTGAGTTTCTTCTCAAACCTAACAATAGTTTTTACTTAGATTATAGGAAAACCTCAGAAAACACTAAATTCTAAGAATTGAATACCAGCATTCTCTTGGGGTCATTTTCTAAAGTGATAAAAGCCTTTTTCATTCATGGTGTTTCACTTTCCAGAGGAACTTGGAGCTTTTGATTGCAGTGAAGCATTCATAACCATGCCAGGCTGCTTTGAGGGAGAGGTTTACTGATAGTACATTAGCAAATCCTGGAATGTTCGAAGCTGATGATCTCAAAAGGGCCCCGCCTGGTGTAAATTTTACCAGATGCCACCTTTCCTCTCCTCTGCTTTGTTCGGATCTAGGCAAGAAGGATGGAAGGTCATTTTATAAGACCCAATGAATACTTGGGCTTCCCAGGTGGCACTAGTGGTAAGAACCTGCCTACCAGTGCAGAAGACCAAAGAGATATGGCTTGGATCCCTGGGTTGGAAAGATCCCCTGGAGGAGGGCATGGCCATCCACTCCAGTATTCTTGCCTGGAGAAGAAGAGCCTTGGACAGAAGAGCCTGGCGGGCTACAGTCCCTGGGGTCACAAAGAGTCAGACATGACTGAAGTGACTTAGCAGGCACGCAGTGAATACTTTCCCACTATGTGTGCACACCCTCCTATCCCTGTGAGTCTGTTCTGCATCTTTCTCTCTTCTGGTTCACCTTATTACAGAGGGAAACCTAGTTTCTTTTTGCTCTCTCAAGTTACTCATTTCAGAAAAATAAAGCAACCAAAAACTTCCCTCTCAAGAATTAGGACATCTCTTCAATTTCTGCCAGTGTTTTAAAAAGAACATGTGTGTATATACACTTGTGAGTGTGTGAGAGGCAGGGTAGTGGTGATGGTGTCTGGCGAGGATCAGTCAGGCAAAACGTTCCTGGCATTACTCCCACTTGATTGTTGTAAAACTGAGGTCTGGACAGGTGAACTGCTTCCATCTGTACTAGTCTGCGATGCACTGATTTGTTTCCCTTAATGAAACATGAGTAAAATAATTGACAGATAAAGCAGATACATGTTGACTTTGAAAAATAGGGGTTTGAACTGTGTGGATCCACTTTCATGTGGATTCATTCAGGAGTAAATACTGTGGAACTCCAGGATCGTCCTTGGCTGGTTGACTCTGCAGATGTGTAACCTCTAATACAGAGGAACCATGTGTGTGGAGCACGGACCTAAGTTACACTTGCTTCTTGACCCCACTGTGTTGTTCAAGGGTCAAGTGTATAGCAGTTTCATCTTGGGGCTAATAATAGTGTACCTTGAGTGACTGTCAAGCATTTCTTTCAAATTTTCATTATTTTACTGCCCTGGCTATAAAAAATATGATCTGACCTATTTCCTAGTGAAGAAATTAATTCATCTTCCACAGAGTTTCTGAAAATACACACTTCTCAGTAAATCCAGATACAGCTAATGGCCATTTTCAGAATATGATGGAGAAGGGCTACCCTTAGCCCTTAGCATTTTGAGTTTCCAAATGCCAGTTACTTAAATGGTTTCCATGTTTTCCTCCCTCTCAATTCATCTTATCCCACAGATGTGGCTGTTTGAATGCATGCTTAGTCGTGTCCGACTGCGACCCCGTGGACTGTAGTCCGCCAGGTTCCTCCGTCCGTGGGATTTTCCAGGCAAGAATACTGGAGTGGGTTGCCATTTCCTCCTCCAGGGGATCTTCCAGACCCAGCGGTCAAACCTGCATCTCCTGAGTCTCTTGCATTGGCAGCTGAATCCTTTACCACTGAGCTACCTAGGAAACTCCAGACATGGCTACCTTCTCCTTCCTTGGTCTACAAAGAAAGGATCAATGACCTTTTAATACTATAGATGAACCTGGTAGTCATGTCAAAGTTAGCATCGGTGGGAGGAAGAGTTCTGGCAGGAGGTCTGGGCAGGGTGATGGTCCTGAAGGAAGGTTCTTAGGTCCCTACAACAACCATCAGGATTGGACATGAACATAAGTCATCTGAACTTTCCCCAGCATATTTAGTTCAACTCTTAGTTTCACCTCAGCATTGTTTTTCCTTTGGCTCTGCATCAGACCACTTACCTGGCTTATTCCTCCCCACCGCTTCGAGGGGCTCTTGAGCTGCTTTTCCGCTGTCCTGCCTGGCCACTCCGTGTGAATCATGGGGCAGTCATTCGATTCAACATCCTTCCCCAATGCAGGGAGCAAAGATGGGGACCACTGAACCCGTAGGGCTTCTTCCAGGCTGTACCATCTCCTGGAGCCTTAATCTTAGCAGCAAAACAACTTGAGGGCTTCCCTGGTGGTCCAGTGGTTAAGAATCCACCTAGCAGTGCAGGGGTCACTGGTTTGGTCCCTGGTTTGGGAAGAACCCACATGCCAGGGAACATCTGGGCCTGTGAGCGACAACTACTGAGCCCAAGCTCTAGAGCCCACGAACTGAAACTGCTGAGCCCACGTGAAGGAACTACTAAACCCCCCATGCCCTACAACCCGTGCCCTGTAACAAGAGAAGCCGCTGGAATGAGAAGCTCTTGCGCTGCAACTAGAAAAAGCCTGGGTACAGCAACAAAGGCCCCATATATACCCCCCCCAAAAAAAAACCCAACTTGAACAGTTTGAAGAATCTTTAAGCTCATCCCTTATATATATATATATTTTCCTCACCCCCCAAAGCCCCAGGCGTTGTGCGGAGTTTAGGCTCTTTTTGGTTAGCAAACTTGAGCTTTCGTCTCCTTTAGGTCAGCTTGCCTTGAACTCATCCTTCACCACTGACCCGGCTCTTAGCCTAGGTTTCTTATTCCTGAGTTTCTAACTCAATTTTCTATTTTCTCAACACCTTGTTCCTGACTTTGAAACCTAGGTCTCCTTCAAGGGCACATGTTCCCTGCAGACCAACTGCCCTTCCTCCAACACACACCCATGTACATGCAGTTAGACTGGGGAGTGGTTAGTCTGGAGGCTTTCTTCTTTCCCAGCAGCACCTTCAGATATTTGCCATATTATGACCGTGTCCAAAAAAATTATCCTCTTGAAAGGATTTTGCCATTGGGCTATACACAGTGTATCCCTTCTTGTGACTCAAATCTGAGTTCCTGGAAATATCCGAAATAAACATTCATTAAGTGAATCAGGCAGCAGGTTCATGGTCTTGCTTGAATCTCTGATGTGCTTGTGTGTGATTCTTCATTTGTTTGGAATGACCCACTGAACAGCCTAGCTTTATGGTTCTGCCATGTCCCTCTTCTGCTGCTGCTGCTGCTGTGTCACTTCAATCATGTCTGACTCTGTGTGACCCCATAGACAGAAGCCCACCAGGGTCCCCTGTCCCTGGGCTTCTCCAGGCAAAAACACTGGAGTGGGTTGCCATTGCCTTCTCCAATGCATGAAAGTGAAAAGTGAAAGTGAAGTCGCTCAGCCGTGTCCGACCCTCAGCGACCCCATGGACTGCAGCCTTCCAGGTTCCTCTGTCCATGGGATTTTCCACTTCTAGGGACCTTTATCTCCCTAGATTCACAGGAATCTACTTCCTCAGTGACTGGTCATAAGCTGGGCCTGGACCTATTATACTCTTTCAGCAAGAACCTCTCAATCCTACCTGCCCTTTGACCTCTTGTGTATCTACAGTCTTGAACTCTTTCAGCTCTCCCTGTTTTCAAGCCCCTTTAGGCTTCATTTTTCAGGACCTCGTGGTTGATCACTTCAATTTACCTTTCATCACCTACTTGGCTCTCTTGACCTTTCAACTCATCCTCTCTGCAATGCCTGCCCCAGCTGTGCATCAGGTCTCTTACTGATGTTTGCTCCTCCTACAACCCATCAGAACAGCCGATAAAATGAAAGACGGTGAAGGAACGGGTCATGCATATGGACAGTGTTCATCTTACTTGCCATCCTGGTGCGACTGGCGGGTCCTCAAAGTCCGTGCTGCTCACAGAGCTCACTCGTCTGCCTCAGAATCAGAAATACTGCCCTGAAACAGATGGAATCTCTTACTTGAGAGAGGGCGATAAATTAAGTGCTCTTAAAATGTTCTCTCTATGTGTGCGCATACATAGTAGATAATTTTATAGAAATGAAAAAAATATGTTTGGTGGGGAGAGATGAGCAGAATTTCTGATTGTTTTTCCCCATTTTGGTTTTGTTTCCACTTTTTCCTCTTTTTTCTATGTCTATATCAGCCCTCACTTCACGAACATATAATAACCCCCCAAACTAAATAACCTAGAATATATGTTTTTCTCCAAACTCATAAAGATACTATGTTTTTCTCCAAGCTGAGCCACTAGGGAAGCCCAAGAATACTGGAATGGGTAGCCTATCCCTTATCCACTGGATCTTCCCAACCCAGGAATCAGACTGGGGTCTCCTAATCCGCCATATTGCAGGTGGATTTTTTACCTGCTCAACTACCGAGGAACAAATAAAGATATATACACACTCACGTGAACATAATGTGCGTATATATGTACATACATACATGCACACTGTGGCTGTATTGGCTTTTTGGTCATTGTTATAAAAGATGAGACTTTAAAATATGCACTGTCTGTTTCTTGCATTTGTCATTGTGTATTAAGTGGCAGAAATCACTCCAAATCATTTTTACTCTGAATTACTCTGAATTATTACTCTGATATAATTATTCCGTTCCGTTCAGTCGCTCAGTTGTGTCCGACTCTTTGCGACCCCATGGACTGTAGCCTACCAGGCTTCTCCGTCCATGGGATTCTCCAGGCAAGAATACTGGAGTGGGTTACCATTTCCTTCTCCAGCGGATCTTCCTGACCCAGGGATCGAACCCAGGTCTCCCGCATTGGAGGCAGATGCTTTAACCTCTGAGCCACCAGGGAAGCCCGATATAATTATTACTCTAAATTATTAATGTTGTTACTTCATTTTTACTCTGAATTGTTATGCTGTTACTTCATGTAAACATTTATTGAGCATCTACAATGGGCATTCTAATTTGAGATTTATTCACATTTCAGAATTGAAGAGGGAATAAAGAGATTCATAATCCAGCCCTCCCATAGAATGGATGAGAAAACTAAGACCTGATAAGTATCCATGAGTTGTTCATGGTCATGCAGCCAAGTGGTGTCATGTCTCAGATCAGAACCTAGCTCCTGTGATCTCCAAGTTCTCTTTATTGGTTTGGTCAAAAGATTTTTTTAGGTTTTCCCATAACATGTTATGGGGAAACCTGAGCGAATTTTTTGGCCAACCAATACTAAATCTCATAAATCAATGTGGTAGTCTTGTCTGACAGTTACTGACACCTGAAGTTGAGAATATGCTAGAAAATAAGATAAATATTCTGGCCTGAGGTAGGGAAAGATAGTGATGAGCAATTCAGTTCCTCATAATGGTTCATTGGCCCAGTGGACAGAGCAAACTGCTTTTATTGAACCAAATTTATCAACCAGTAGAGACTCATTAGGACCTCCCAGCATTTGAAGGGACATCAATAGAAAAGAGAAATTTGAATTGAAGAGCTACATAAGAGATCTTATGAAAGGAATTCCCTCCCTATCTTAAGAGAGCTCTTTTCACAGAGAAAATCATGGTAGAAGGTGACTGAAGATCCGTTCTGGCTGCTCAGACCCATCTGGAAAGCCTGAGCTTTCAACTGGAGCCCCTTTCCCGTGATGAGGGAAAGGAAGCTGTTGCCCAAGATGCTAAAACTTACGGCAAAATCTGAGAACCTTTGTGTACATAGGGAAAAAAAAAGCATCACATTTTTTTGGTTTAGCGTTTATTTATTTTTTGTCCTGCTGGGTCTTCATTGCTGCACACAGTCTTTCTCTAGCTGTGGTTAGTGGGGGACCACTCTTCCTTGTGATGCGTGGGCCACATTTTGCAGTCACTTCTCTGTTGCAGAACACGGGCTGTAGGCATGTGGGCTTCAGCAGTTGCATCTTGGGGGCACAGTGATTGTGACTCATGGGCTCTAGAGCATTGGCTCAGTAGCTGTAGCACACGGGACCTAGTTCCTCTGCAGCGTGCGGGAACCTCCCAGACCAGGGAGGAATCCGTGACCCCTGCTTTGGCAGGCAGATTCTCAACCCCTAGACCACCAGGAAAGCCCCCACATCTATTTTTTTTTAATTGAGGTATAGTTGCCTTGCAATGTTGTTAGTTTCTGCTGTACAGTGCAAGCGAATCAGCCATATGTATACATATATCCCCTCCCTCGTGGCCTTCCCTCCCTCCCACCCATCCCACCCCATTTACAATTCTTAACGGGGCTTCTGTGGATCTGATTGTCAAGTGTTATCCTCTGCCAGATTTTTGTGCATTTGATTTCTTCCATTGTCTCCAAACTGATCTGAATCCCATTCTGTTCATTCGGTCATCAGATAATTGTCGGGCATCTGTTCTATGCCCGCACAATGCCAGGGGCTGAATAAAGGGAGAATCTGATGGTGTGGGCCTTCCACGTCCAAGCAGGAAACCAGCGAATCTCCCGTATATTCATCCCTCTAGATAATTCAGTGTGGACTCCATGACCTTCACTGAAAACAGAGGGGAATGAACAAACGTTCCTTCAAGCCAGCTAATTCTTTGGTTATTAAGAAGCTGATTGGATCTTTTGCATGCATTCCAAAAACTCTGAAGAGAGTCCTTGAAGGTATAATTTCACCAGAATATGTATAATATGGACCCTTCAAGACAGCTCCCTCCCGCCCCTCCAGGAACACCTTGGCTCTGTGAGTATGTGATGTGCTTTTACATCACAGGATACCTGACAATTGGATAAAAAATCGCTTTCAATGCCGGGTTTTCTGGGGACAGTTCAGAAAGAGTAGTGAGTTCAGGGTATTTATTGTGTATGTTATATTTTCCTTTCAAGACTCCGCAGTTCTGTGTAAATTGTGATCACAGCTAGGATTCAGTGGATACCTACTAGGTGTCAGATTGTCTACTAGCCACTTCACAGGCATTTTCTAATCCAGTCACCTTGCCAGTCCTCTGTTACTGTATCTTCACTTTAAAAAGGAGGTCCAGGGAGGTGAGGTGGTTTCCATCATGTCATAGAACTGCACGAGGCAGGGAGGAGGTCCAGATTCCCATGTCTCCAAAGCTGGGGTTGAGACTGATTGCACTGCATATGCCACCCCCACCAGCTCTGGGGCAGAGGAGAATTAGGACGTGGGGGCTGCAGGTGGGACTGGAATAATGTTCTCATGGGTCCGTTTTAAAGGAGGGCCTTGGCATTTCCCTGGTGGTCCAGCGATTAAGACTTCTGCTTCCAATGCAAGGGAGTGTGTGTTCAATCCCTGATCGGGGAACTAAGATCCCACATGCCTGGCAGCCAAAAAAAAAAAAAAAGCCAAAACATAAAAAACAGAAGCAATATTATAACACATTCAATAAGGGCTTGGAAAATGGTCTTTAAAAAAAATCTTTAAAGAAGAATCTTATTTTCTAAAAGCTGAGTTTTAAGTGTTTAGAGGATGTCCTACTTGATATGAGTGGTCTCCTGGAGCTGGAATTTTCTTTTGAACGCCATCTCTGCAAAAGTACTGCCAAGAACCGTGGAAAGGGAGAGCAGACTGACTTTTCAGAGAATGTGACGGTTTACAAAAAAAAATAATAAAACTGCAGTTTCCAGTCCTGCCAAAAAATCTCTCGAGGGTAACTATGGCTGATCCAATACTTGTTTCTCTGGGTAGTCAGATAACCCAGCCTTCAGTGAGCAAGGAATTCTCTGTATCTCTTTAGTTAACTATTTCTACATATAGCAGGAGTCTACAGAGAAAGTGCTGTAAACGGATACTTCCAGGTGAGAAAGTCTGTCAGGAGACCACATGGTATAAATCAAAGTATTGTTATTCACATCTAAACTTAACAGTTCTGTTTAACTCTTATATTTGTTTTATGTGCGTATTCCTTAAAGTTTCCTTAGCAATAGATTTGTGGGTGATTTATGTTATCATGCCTGTATTATTTATTCAAGATGAGGGAACAACCTCAGAAAGACAACGTGACCCTTGAGGGCTACCCAGCTCTGTGATAGACTCTGTGATAGAGCCAGAATTAAATTGTTTTTAGATGAGACATTGTATATAGTTTCGTGTAATTTCTCATGTGTTCTAATAGAGAACTCATTTTGAAGGTTACCATATTAGCTGTGGAATGAATCTGGATGTCTGCTGCTCTCTGGCTAATGACCACGATAGGGTAAAATATAGGACTTCCGGTTTGGGCTCCTTGGTAATGAAATCAACTGCTTGGTTAATGTTAAAATGACACACTTCATGCCTGAATAATACCTCAGGCCCTCACTCCCTACCCTTGTTTCAGCCTGGGTCTCCTTTTGTCTTTGAGGTTTCTGAGCAATTTTATATTAGCTTAATCCCCTGAGAAGCTAATTCCATATATTCACCATGTGCTCAGAGCAGAGTCCAGTGACAAAGAGAGCACTGGACATTCAATGACATCATCCTCTCTTGACATGTTGCATGTGAGTCTTGGTAGGAGTGTTAGCATAAGTTGTGTGCCCAACACAGTGAGGCCAAACAGAAATGTCAGAGTCTGGAGGAGAGAAAGGATTATTGCAAGGCCATGCAGATAGACATGCCCTAAAAAGCCCTGAGCTCTTCAAAGCTTTTCATCAAAGCATTTTTAAGAGCCAGGTGAGGGAGGGGGATCTCAGGATACATGATCAACTTGTGCACAATTCTCTGATTGGCTGATAGTGAGGGACCAGAGTGGTGTCATAGGAGTAAACATTATCAGTCCTTAAACTCCAAGAGTCCTGGGGACATGTGCTTCATGGTCATAAAGTAGTTAGCATTTTCCATTTGGTGGGGAGTTTTCACATCTGTAAAACAACTCAGGAAATGTGCATTAAATACTGTTATCTATTCAGTCAATCCTGAATACTCATTGGAAGGACTGATGGTGAGGCTGAAACTCCAGTGTTTTGGTCACCTGATGTGAACAGCTCACTCATTGGAAAAGTCCCTGATGCTAGAAATGATTGAGGGCAGGAAAAGAGGGCATTAGAGATGAGATGGCTGGATGGCTTCACCAAAGCAATGGAAGTGAACTTGGGCAAACTGCAGGAGATGGTGAGGGACAGGGAGGCCTGGTGTGCTGCAGTCCATGGGATCGCAAGGAGCATGACTGGATGACTGAACAACATCATCAATTAAATAGGTACTTCAGAGAGGAGCTAAAGCAGAACATATGAGGGAAGGCCTATCCTGGGAAGGCCCCATAGGGTCCTACTCAGTTATAGGACTTCCCCTGTGGTTCAGATGGTAAAAAATCCACCTGCAATGTGGGAGACCTGGGTTCGATGCCTGGGTTGGGAAGATCCCCTGGAGAAGGGAAATGCTACCCACTCCAGTATTCTGGCCTGGAGAATTCCATGGACTGTCACATGGGGTCACAAAGAGTCGGACACGAGTGAGCGACTTTCACTTCAGTTACAGGAGATGAAATTAGCTTATTTTAATAGACGTTTTTAGAAAGAAATATCGAAGTATTGAAGAAATTGCCCATCCATCCAGAGGGACCTTTTGTTTTGTAACTTTAATCTTGCGTGTGCATGCTCAGTTGCTTCAGTCACGTCTGATTCTTTGTGACCCATGGACTGTAGCTTAGCAGTCTCCTCTGTCCATGGGATTCTCCAGGCAACTGGAATGGGTTGCCATACCCTCCTCCAAGGTATCTTCCTGACCCAGGAATTGAATCCTGTGTCTCCTGTATTGCTGGCAGATTCTTTACCCCTGAGCCACAAGGGAAGCCCAAACTTTACTCTTACGACTAATCTTTAGGGTTTCCTTGTGGCTCAGACAGTAAAGAATCTGCCTGCAATGAAGGAAACCTGGGTTTGATCCCTGGGTTAGCAAGATCACCTGGAAAAGGAAAAGGCAACCCACTCCAGTATTCTTGCCTGGAAAATTCCATGGACAGAGGAGCCTGGTGAGTCCATGGCTCACGAGGAGTCGGAAACGATTGAGCAGACTAACGCTCTTCACGAATTCTTACTCCATCTCAGCTCTTTTCATGTTGTGGGATTGTTGGGGTCAGTGGGCCAGGATCTGAAATGGTTGTATGTGTGTGTTGGTTGTTAACTATCTAAGAAAGGCAAATGATCAAGTGAAGGGAAACAGGCGACACTTCACAGTGAATGTAAAGTGGTGTTTGTATCACTGCCAACTGTTGGGGAGAATTTCTTATCTGTTGTTAGGAAAAAAAGTACTGGAAAGCATCAGTGGAAACCTACAAATAAAATCCTGAAAACTGTAAAGCTTTATATGAATTATTCAAAATAGGGGCAATATTATTATTTATGAAGACTAAATGTTTGTATTATGATGCTGTAACATTTAATACTAGTAATGATTCCTTTGCAATATTTGTTTAAATTTCAACCATGCTAATTTGGTGTATGAGCTGTTATTTATCTTTGTCTGTTTATGAAACCAGTTTGTTAGGCAAATGATCAATGTAATTTACTTACTGTCATTCAGAAAACCATCTTCAAACATTTTAGACGCATCTATATACAAACAAAGATTATGTTAATTATATGTAAAAATATTCTTTACTTGGGCATTACCATGTTAACTTCAAACCCAACATGTTTACCCTAAAATCCCCAGTTTCTAGGATAAATGAGTCTTACCTGCTCACTACCCCTTTTATTGTTGATAGAACTGTTCCTCTTACCTTGGAAACTCAAAGTCTTCCTATGAACCCTGTCATGTTAAGCATATCCATTCTGTCACAACATCCAGAAATTCTGCTTTTCAACTATATTTTTAGCTTTATTTCAGCGCCTCCATCTCAGCCCTCTACTAACCCACTGGACTTGTTTTCATCTCTCTGCCTACCATTTTTCTTATTCAATCCTTCCAGTGCATTGGTTACTCCATCCTTTGACATCTGAAAATCACTTAGACATCTGGGGTGTACCTGGGTGATTATAGAAAAAATTTTAAAATATGTGCCACAATTTAAAAAAATAACAGTAACAGACAAATTAAAATAGTAATAATAGAAATTCTAATAATGAAAAAGACATTAGTTATGTTAATGAGGGGGGAGACTGTTTTCAGTCTTTCACTAGAATACAGATAACCACCTTTAAGAGAATTTGAACACAGAGTAGACTTTCTACAGAGTCTATTTCTTCCTTTATTTTTCATTTATGCCAAATTAGAATGACTTACATTACAAGTCATTGTGAAGCAAAGCAAATATTCAGTGGTCTGTCAGCAAGTTCTGGTTTCTCGGCTTATACGAGAAATCAGACATTACAGAGAGATTTCACTGATAGACATTCATTGCCCCACTGGGAGCTAATTAGGTTGAAGGAACGCATTTCTCAAAAGTAGCTGGAATATTGACGTATCAACACAGAAGATACTGGCAGATGGATTTCTTATGAATTCTTAGTTAGCTTTGTCTGTGGGAATTATTTTTGATGTTCAGTTATGGCATTCACATGCATTAAATATGGCTAATATAGCACTGATTTCTTTCTGCAGTAAGCTTGGATATCTCTAAATAGTAAGAAAGAATCTTTGTTAACTAATCCATTTATGCCAGCAGTCAACCTTCTTGGGAACTTTCCCTCTCTTTTCACAAGTGTTAAATTTTTTGGTACTTTGTCTATGAAGTAATAGATTCAGGTTCCTCCATATATTGAATATATCACTGAGACAATCCTTTGTAAATTAAAGAAGTAGTTTTACTGGACTTTTTTCACTTATTCTTGCAAAAACTTATCTGAGGAGCCTAACTCTTGACAGCCAGAGTTCTCGAGTGTGAACAAATAGACTCTTCTGTTCTTTACTCATTTTTTTTTCTGCACAGCATGCTGAAAATTCTTGGCAATGATCTGATCAGATTCACAGCTTTCCGTGTTTCCTTGAAGCTTCAGTCAAGTTCAGGAGGCAAACATTGCCAACTGTGAATAAAGGAGTATTGGCTTGCCCTGAGGTCCAGTTGCTGTCATTCATGCGATGACATTTTACTTTGCTGTACAGAGTGATGGTACTCAGTTAATATCGATCCCAATGCACTTTGCATTACACCAGGGCTGACAAAATTATTAACAAACAAGAAATCTCTTACACTCTGGCATTAGTCTCAGTGATGAAAGAAAACAAGTAATCATTTATCATTTTTCCCTTCTACACACATGGTCTTTATGCTGTGAACATTTGATTTTGTACAGCTCAGAAGAAAAATAGCTGCTCATGAAAACATAATGATAAATAGTAAATGTTCTTTCACATTGTATTCCACTGATGATATTCATCTTCTAACAGTGTCACTTCATAGAGGGTTTTGAAATTAGTTTTGCTTTTCTTGGGGGTTACTGATTGCAATTGAACTTCTCTGCAAGTTTCAATGATGCCTCTTTAGTTTTGGCCTCTTCTCTGCCTTCAGTGGGACAACTCATCAGTATCTTACTTAAAAGTTTTTACTTTTCACTTGTTTTGGAAAACCTCCATAGATTTACCTGCACCCCACCTTGAAAATTACCAGAAAGCTTTAATGTCTTTATGCCACTATTAGACAACTCTTTATAACAAGCTGCACACTGAGGACCAGTGATGAAAAATAGCTGGTCCAAAAGATCTAGTCTTGAGATTTTCATTGCTTTATTTCCTGTTTGTAATTTTCTTTTCACCCTACTTGTAAGGTATAGTTCTGGCTGAGGCAGAAAAGGAGAGATGGCCTCAACAGAGATAGGTTACCTTTATTCAGGCAAGGAGGGGGCAACAGTCGGCCTAACGACCAGGCTGAATGCGAGAGGGATCAGGGAAGCTTCATATTTAAAGGGAGGTTTGTGGAAGTGATAAGGGAAACATTAGTCAGGAGGGATGTTTTGGGTATTCTTTAGTTGAGATGGCATTTGTAGTTGAGCAGGGGGTGATACGGAGAAGGCAACGGCAAGCCAATCTAGTACTCTTGCCTAGAAAATCCCATGGATGGAGGAGCCTGGTAGGCTGCAGTCCATGCGGTCGCTATGAGTCAGACATGACTGAGCGACTTCACTTTCCCTTTTCACTTTCACACATTGGAGAAGGAAATGGCAACCCACTCCAGTGTTCTTGCCTGGAGAATCCCAGGGACAGGGGTGCCTGGTGGGCTTCTGTCTATGGGGTCACACAGAGTCGGACACGACTGAAGTGACTTAGCAGCAGGGGGTGATAAGTCCTCTGGGCAGGGGGTGATGAGTCCCGGCAGATGTAGGGGATGGAAGGTTTCTGGACAGAGGGTGGTAAGTCGCAGGTAGATGCAACCAGCCTGGAGCATCAGGGTGGGACCTAAAGTTCGGTTTTGTTTTCTCTGAAGTTAGATGATTCAGCAAGGGCCTTTGAGACCGTGGTTTTCTTTTCTAGGCCCAAAGACTCCTTCACTACTCATGAACATCATACATTGGTCAGGAACTTCGTTTTGTGCACGGATTCACTCTCTTCTTTCTGAAAACTTCTCTGCTATTTACTTTGACAACTTTATGCCATATTATAGTACATAATTTATAATAGTCTTTTCATATTTTAGTACTTTATATGCCCAATGGATTAATTTTGAGTCATTAGTTTATTTTGTGTGAACTGATATTATTAGACACAATAAAGCAGTGATAAGAAGAACTATAAAGTCATCAAGTATAAGGCACTAATAAGCAAATTATGTGTGAATTAATCAACTGAACTGAATAGCACCCTATCCAGTCTACATTCTATGTGTGTAAGATGTTTAAAAATGTGAGAACTATTAAGAATATGTAAAATTTTTATGAGAACCATAATTAAGCTTGCAGTTTAAATCTCCGAAGTGCTAGGTTGTTGGCAACTACTACTTTTTCACAGGTCTCCCGTTGAAAAAGAGTGGTCTGTCCCTTGCTTTATATTATTTTTTTCTGGTTGCTTTCCTTTAACACACACACCCCTTTCAGTGGCTCTGATAGCCTATGTGATAAAGTCAGAACTCCTTAGCCTGACATTCAAGATCTTCCCTCAAAGACGCACCATCTTACTTGTCCAGACTAAGAAATACATATTCACAACCTAAAAGGTATGAGTTATGTTTTATTTGGCTGGAATTCTTAGAACGTCAAGCCCAGCCCAAGAGGCAGCATCTTAAGCAACCCTGAGAGAACTACTTGGAAAAGGTGAAGGGGATGCTAGGGTATATGGGAGTTTTGAAACAAAGGACAGGTAGTAGGAACAAAAGTTGACTGTTAATTAAAGAAGACTAGAAATCTCAAGTTTTCTTTCATGGGAAAATACAAATGTCTGGGCCCACTGAAATCATTCCTTTGATATGCACCTCAACTATCAGGGGCCAGTATCCTGTTTTGACATCCTCAGGGTTCACCACATAGAGAGTGTCTACAGTCTGATGGCTGCTGCTGCTAAGTTGCTTCAGTCGTGTCCGACTCTGTGCGACCCCATGGACTGTAGCCTACCAGGCTCCTTCGCCCATGGGATTTTCCAGGCAAGAGTACTGGAGTGGGGTGCCATCGCCTTCTCTGCTGATGGTTGCTAGATGGCATGTATTCTTTTCCTTCCTGAGTTCCCTCAGAGCTCACTGTTGGCTGGTAGCTATAATTGATGATGACTGTGACATGCTTTGTTTACTGATATGGCAGGAAATATTCCTGCCATATCAAGCTTACCTATGTGTCTGCTCAAGGTTGGCACACTGTGATTAATAAATGTTGTAGTTCAGTAAATGTGGGGCCCAGGATTTCCCTACACTCATTTAAAACAGATACAAGAATTTAAGTATAACATGTCTTTTCAATAAAGCATTCTATTCAAAAATTTTCATTCGCTTTTTATACCTTCCTTATTATGTGATTTGAATCAGTGGCATTTTAATTTAGCAAATGCTAGTGTACAGTATGTGCTAGATACTCCTCTATGCATTTTACAAATGTTATCTTAATTAATCTTGAAGTCAACCCTCTATAGTGTGTACAGTTATTAAAACCATCCCTATTTTATATGGGAGACAACTGATTTACTGAGAAGTAACTTGGCCAGGATCACAGAGCTAGTCAGTGTCAGGATCTGAACCTCCATTTTTAACAGCTGTGCTTTTGGGATTTAGACAGTAGCTGTCTCTAAGAACTAGGCTTCTTTCTCTGTTTATGGTATCCCTATAGGTTGAATATTAAATCACAAAAAGAAAACTAGTCATTTATCTTTTAGTAAAAAGAAATTAATACACATTTTAGATACTGCATCAGAGCTTCATTGGTGTACACAGAAGAGACCAGAATTTAAAGCCTAAAGAAAGGATGGCCTAATCCACCTTCTATGAGACTCTCCTTTCTGATGGCCGTTTTGTCATGGGTCATCATTCTTATGATTCGCTATCATGCCCAATGTCCTGTATGAAAGTGTAGCGTCTTCTGAAGCAATCAACATAAAAGGGGTTCAGCCTAAAAGCAAGCAACCGTTAGAGGCTCTTCAATGACTCCCTCAAGTGAGGGCTAGTTTTTCACAGGAGCCATTTGTGCCCAGCCCTCTTCTTTAAAACCACTCATCTCATGGAGCACACATTATCTTTCCATCTGTGTGTAAATTGGACAGAATTTCCCTAAATAATGAATGAAGCAGTTCTGCCTCTTTTACTGATCAGCACTGAAAATTATCTTCAAATTCTGTTGGCTTAATTGCCACTCACCCCTTACTTATGAATCTTCCTGGGACTCTCTTTTTGTCAATGGTGGGAGATAGTTTATCACTCTTTGGGTTCTAGATTATCACTTTTTGGGTTCAGGCTGCTATTCCCATTTTCTCAAAATCTGTTTTCCTCTTCCTGCTTTCCCTTTTTTGAAATTTAGGTTTCCTTGAATTTTTAGCCTTTTCTCCTTTATAAAAAATTCCCTCCCTTTAAGCATAAGATTATGGTTCTTAATTGCTAACATTTCCTAATACCTAAAGGAAAATTACAATTTAGTTTAAAAAATATTTTGATTCAGGTGTGTATACTGGCTATGTTTTACAACCAAAGTGTGGAATTATTATTTGTAGTATTAAAATAGTGTAAACATCAAATGTAGTTAATTCTATTATCAGTAATGTTCCTGCTACTACTGCTACTGCTAAGTCACTTCAGTAATGTTCCTAGTTTTCTCTAAAATCATCATGAGGCTTTACGTCTAGGTTAGATAATTACTTCCAGTCTGTCTTCTTTGGAAGTTAGAAATCTTTTGAGTTTCCATGTTTTCTTTGTGATATTTCATAGATTTTGGCATAATCATTATTAAGAGTAATGTATTACTCTTGCATTCCTGTTTCTTAAAAATATATTTCACAGGACTTCCCTGGAAGTCCAGTGGTTAACACTGTGCTTCCAGTGCAAGAGGTGTTGGTTTGATCCCTGGTCAGGGTACTCAGATCCCACATGCCACGTGTTACAGCCAAAAAAAAAAAAATATATATATATATATGTATATATATTTTATGATGGTTTACTTCATTCTAGATGGAAGAATATAAAGAACTGGTGGGTAGTCACCTACAAAGAGTTAACGTGTTGACATTTCCTTATAATGCAATGTGACAGACAGTGTTCGATGAAAGTAGCAATGTAAAAATGACTGAAAGGCATTATTAATTACGTATGTGAGAAAACATTTCTTTTATCCACTAACTGCACCAAAGAGCAGTGTTGTATGAGGTGGAGAATTGGATCAACTGCACTCAACTAGTGGTTCCTATGTACTAGAGCTGAGGTGCTCACCCAGAAGACATTTACATCTTTGTTTTGAGATCTGTGGAGTGGACTATGGAGTGGATATTTTTGCATTTTATGTGGAGAGGGAAAGAAAACCTAAAATATGACCCTGATGGTGGGAAAGATTGAGGGCAGGAGGAGAAGGGGGTGACAGAGCATGAGGTGGTTGGATAGTATCACTGACTCAGTGGATGTGAATTTGAGCAAACTCTGGGAGATAGTGAAGGACAGGGAAGCCTGGCGTGCTGAAGTCTGTGGGGTGGCAAAGATTTTGGTATGACTGAGCTACTGAACAAAAACAAAATGCCTATTCAATGACATAGCATCATGGATATTCCAAATTTTTATTTGTGATTTAATGCCTATGCTAAGAGTGAAATCTTCTGTTCAGGATACCTAAATCTATTGTTGCAAATTGTGTGTCTTTCTAAGCAGCGGTTGACTTAGAGATGGAAGGTTATACCAGGACTGTTTTCTTTGTTGAGTGACTAATCCATCAATAAGGACTTCATGTGAAGTCTGACATTGAATTCTTCTCACCTCCCCACCATGGGCAAGTTCCATCATACCTTTCTGTTGATTGTAAGATGTTCCCAGTAGCTGAACTCAGTGGTTCAGATTTTCACTTTCAAAGTCTCCTGTAATAGTTGATAAGTAGATGCAACCTTTCCCTAATTAAAAAAAAATTTTATTGGAGTCTAGTTGCTTTACAATGTTGTGTTAGTTTTTACTGTACAGCAAAATGACTCATATATATATCCTTTTTTTAAAAATTTCCTTCCCGTTAGATCACCACAGAGTTTTGAGTACAGTTCTTTGTGCTATACAGTAGATTCTCATTAGTCATCTATTTTATACATAGTACCAAGAGTGTATATATGTCAATTCCAATCCCCCAATTCATCCCACGCCTCCCCCTTCCCTCCTTGATGTCCTTACATTTGTTCTCTACCTCTGTGTGTCTATTTCTGCTTTGCAAATAGGTTGATCTGTGCCATATTTCAAGATCCCACATGTATGTGTGAATATAATATTCTTTTAAGAACTCTTTGTCTTAAAAAGACAAGTGTACTCCTTGATTTTGAGTACACTGTGTTATCTTCCTCCTTTCCTATTTCCCTGATCTTTCTTTCTTGAGTTTTTCACTGGTTGTGTGTCTTCTGATTTAAATATAGATGTTGGCCCTTAGCCTCTTGCTCTTCTTCCTTTATGTCACAGCTCTCAATCTGGGCATTGGATTAGATGGGGAGGTGGTTGGGGGTATAGAATGTACTGAAACTTTTTTTTAGACCAGCACACATGTCCAAACACTCCTTTCCCACAGTGAAAGATTAATGGAGACAGGGAAGGACTGATAGATTTTCAGATTCCCTCAACAATATGACTACCACCTTGAGGGACACTGTGGTAAATTCTTCATAGTGATTTTATTCATTTTCAAGGCTTGAACATTTGTTCCAGTAAAATGAACTTTGTGTATCAAGATTTCCAACTCTGTGCTAGAAGTTTACACGTGACTATTTCACTTCTTTCATAAAACTACTTCCTTATTCTGTTTTTCTCTATTTGTTAATCAGACTTAACATCATTCTCCTGGCCTTGTGAGCTTTCTTGTTTAGTCGCTTAGTCATGTCTGACCGTTTGTGACCCCATGGACTGCAGCACGCCAGGCTTCCCTGTCCTTCAACATCTTCCGGAGTTTGCTCAAACTCATGTCCATCGAGGCGGTGATGCCATCCAACCATCTCATCCTCTGTCATCCCCTTCTCCTCCTGCTTTCAATATTTCCCAGCATCAGGGTCTTTTCTAATTTGTTGGCTCTTTGTATCAGGTGGCCAAAGTATTGGAGCTTCAGCTTTAGCATCAGTCTTCTCAATGAATATTCAAGATTGATTTCCTTTAGGATGGACTGGTTTGACCTCCTTGCTGTCCAAGGGACTCTCAAGAGTCTTCTCCAACACCACTGTTCAAAAGTATCAGTTCTTCAGCGTTCAGCTTTCTTTATGGTCCACTTCTCACATTTATACATTACTACTGGAAACCATGGACTTTTGCTAGCAAAGTAATGTCTCTGCTTTTTAATACACTGTTTAAGTTTGTCATAGCTTTTCTTCTAAGGAGCAGGCATCCTTTAATTTCGTGGCTGCAGTCACCATCTGCAGTGATTTTGGAGCCCAAGAAAATAAAGTCTGTCACTGTTTCCATATCTATTTGCCGTGAAGTGATGGGACCAGATACCATGATCTTCGTTTTCTGAATGTTGAATTTGAAGCCAACTTTTTCACTTTTCTCTTTCACTTTCATCAAGAAGCTCTTTCGTTCCTCTTCACTTTCTGCCATAAGGGCGATGTGAGCTTAGAGTCTGAGTCACCTCTGAACCCTCGCTTCTTCTGTCCTCTGTCAGTCATCATCTTCCTGAAACTTCCTTTCCTTTTCTCCATTGTCCTCCATTGTTACCAACACCTGCCTTGTTCACTACTCTTTCCTTCTTCCTTTAAATATTATGGCAGCCTCCAGTTTGGTCTTCCTGACTTGTATATTTCTCACCTCAATCTAACCTTTGTCTCCTCCACCCGTATTCTGCCCTGGCCTATTGAAATTTTGAGTAAAAACATCATGGTCATTGCTCTACTAGAGCTTATAGCCCTGTGAGGGATACAGATAATGATCAATTAATCTCATCGTTAAAAGTAGTTTTAAATAGGAGCTTACAAGAAACGAGTATGGTGATTAGAACCTAGACAAAGGGATATTAACCAGTTAACAGGTATGTATGTGCTGGGAATTGGTTGATATTTAGGTACTACATGGGTGTTACCTAATCAAAGTGGTAGGGGTGATGGGTAAGAAAAGGTCTTGTCATGAAATGGAACAGTGTCTATAAATATGTCCCAGGGTAGGTAGGAACATGGAGGTTTTGAGAAAAGAAAACTGTGGGCACAGCCAAGGGAAGGTGGGAGGGACTTCAGTGAGCTGGTGACATAAGAGCTGGTATGGTCATGTGGTGCCTTGTAGGCTCTGGTTAGAATTCTATCAATTACCTAGTTATCGATTTCCATAGCTCTGAAGATAGAGCTATACAAACTTGTTGAAGAGTCTCAGGTAAGTTAGTAACATGATCAGACTTCGAAAGATTATTCTTTTCTCTATTTCTCCACCTGAAATCCATGGTCTGTTGTTTTCTTTAATTGTCTAGTTGGTTTGGTTATGAACAAGAGTACCCGGTCAACTCTTGCTCCATGCCACATATGAAATTAATTGAGAAACAGCCATTTTTCATCTAAGACTTTTAATTTTCTTTCATTCAGCTCCCAGAGGCGATTGGGCATAGATGCCTAGTAAGTAATTGTGAATAACCAACATGATTATTTTGGGCAAGGCAAGATGGAAATTTATTCCTGCCAAATAATCAGTGCCAGTTTCAACCTGGCAGGAGTTATTAAAGACTGAAGAAGGAGAACTTTTGCCTCTGTTAGGAGAGGGCTGGGCCATTATTTTCTTTCTAGAGTGATTCACTCAAGGTTGGCACACAGTATCGTTAATTTATATAAATAATGCCATGAAATTTTAAGCCTAAAATGGACATTAGAGGTCACCTAGTCCCCAGACAAAATCTGTAGAATATTTATATTTTAGTGACATTATCCTATATTCCTGGAATCTTTTCAGAACATTAAGTCAATAACTGAAGCACCACTGGAGTTCAGTAGTCGTATTTCTCACGTTCATTATTTAGTCATCTGTAGAAAACATTTTTGTGCTTAACTGCCCAATGCTGCTATAAGGTATTTAACTAATAGCATGGTAAAACTGGGCTTCCCTGGTGGCTCAGACAGTAAAGAATCTGCCTGCAGTATGGGAGGTCTGGGTTTGATCCCTGGGTCAGGAAGATTTCCCTGGAGTAGGGAATGGCTACCCACTCCAATATTCTTGCCTAGAGAATTCCATGGACAGAGGAGCCCGCCGGGCTACAGTCCATGGGGTCACAAAGAGTCAGAGATGACTGAGCAACTAGCAACGGCAAGAAACATGGTAAAATTAGAATCCATGGGGTTAAATTCCTGCTCTGACCAGATCTGTTGACTTCTAGAATTTGTATTATAGACCAGTCATTTAAATCACACAAGTCTTAATTTCCTCATCTATTTCCACATTCTATTGATATTTAATTAAATATTAAAAATCAGAGTAAATTCTTCCATCATGAATTATGGATTAATTTATACAGTAAACATTTATGGAACAACTTCTATACGCTCAGTTCTGGACTATGCTAATAAAAGTGAGTAAAGAATACATCATTGTTCAAGGAAAACTATTGAACTGATGAGGGAAATAGTCAAAAAAAGCAGGTACTGAGACAGGCTAGGTTAAGGACCCACACACGATGCTAAGGGAGTACACAGGAGAAGATCCTGATCTCACCAGGAAGAGTCAGAGCTGGCCATACAAGAGAAGTGATCTCAAGTTGAGGCTTTGAGATTGAAGTGAAATTACCATGTTTAAAAAAGAAAAAATGAGTATTTATAAGGAGATCAGTCTAGGGTGTTCATTGGAAGGACTGATGCTAAAGCTGAAACTCCAATACTTTGGCCACCTCATGCGACGAGTCTGATGCTAGGAGGGATTGGGGGTGGGTGGAGACGGGAAACGACAGAGAATGAGATGGCTGGATGGCATCACCGACTCGACGGACATGGGTTTGAGTGAACTCCGGGAGTTGGTGGTGGACAGGGAGGCCTGGCGTGCTGTGATTCACGGGGTCGCAAAGAGTCGGATACGACTGAGCGACTGAACTGAACTGAACTGAAGAAGGAAAATAGAAAAACAAAGTAACTGTAAGTTTGATGACAAAATTGTTGAGTAGTGTGAAAAACTGTGGAAGTGGGCAGAGGTCATGTTATCAAGGGTTTTATCTTCCAAATTAAGGAGTCTTTGATAAATAGCTTTTAAACCCTTAAAATATCTAAAATCTTATAAAGACCAAAGAGACATAAGTGATATACCCTTCCATCTCAAAACAATAAGCTTTTATTCCTGAAGGGAAATATTTTTACTTGGAATAAGTGTGATAAAGTGTACAATAGGAAATTTTGAAACGTACTCTTCTTCTTGAATTATGAGCAGTGTAAAAACTGTACAATAATTGCCATGATATAAACTTTAAAAAGGCTACGGAAACTCTGAGAGGTTTTTCTTTGAGCTACCTGTCACAGAACAGAATCCCAGTTACGCGTGGGTCTTCATCCTCATGATTATAGTTGGCCTTGATCAAGGCCTATTTGATATATCTCTATTAGAATCCCGAAATGCCAGAAGTGCTAAGTCACTTTAGTCGTGTCTGACTCTTTTGTGTCCCCATGGAATGTAGCCTGCCAGGCTTCTCTCTCCATGGGATTTTCCAAGCAAAAATACTGGAGTGGATTGCCGGTTCCTCCTCCACGGGATCTTCCAGACCCAGGGATGGAACCTATGTCTGTTATGTCTCCTGCATTGGCAGGCAGGTTATCTCCTTTAAAACTAGACAGATGGTGACCCTAAGACATTTGGAACTCATCCTGAATGCTGAGGTATAATCAAGTTGGTCCCATTTCTACTGTCCCTGTGTTGGGAGACCTAAGATCATGTTTGTGTCAGGTCCCCTGGTTGGGGTCTTGGTGCAGTCTGTACCCTGGGATGCTGGTGCTTGCTGAAAACCACTCAGCTTGGTCTCTCCAATTCTTTCTGTCAAGTAAGTCAAGAGAAAAGAGGCAACTGTCATGATAAGTCTGTGCACTGCACTTTCTGCGTTAGTAGGCTCATTGCCTCCATGTACCTTGGTCAGAAAACATGAAGGAGGTATTTGACATCTTGTATTGTAAACACATAATACATTTTTAAAAAAGAATTTTGGATTATTCTGACTCCTGTTGATTATTTAGCAGTGAAATTAGCTGTTATAAAGCATTGACACTGAGGGTCATTTTTTGGAAAAAGAATTATTTTTTCCCTTAGTTGCTAAAACTACACATTCCTTGGAGGTTTACCCATCCCAGACTCTGCAAATGAGATGAAACAATCCTTTATTTCTGGTTTGTTTTAACTAAGAGATGATATTGAGTGCAATAGAGAGAAATGCTAAATAATTATTAACACTCAAGTGTCACAGTGTTTATGAAGAAGAATTGTGATATTTAAGAGCTTTATTCAGACAAGAAAAAATGCATATATTTACTTGAAGGGATTATTACAAGAAGAGAAAGAGAAAAGGAGAAAGAGGAGAGGTTAATCAGTAGGGAAGTTTGATTCTGCAACAAGCACTCAGGAATCTCCATGTTATTTTTTATTTTCTTTTATGCATCTTGCACTTGGCTCTAAAGTAAAGGAGTTACAAAATTTTAGCCTAACTTTTGTATCCATAACGAGCAAGCTTTTATAGAAAGAGACACAAAGTTCTCCCAGTTGAATATACTTGGTGCATCTAAAGATTCATGAAAAAACCCTAGGAGCATATTTCATGACCACCAAAAGAAAGGTGTGATTTAATAGCAGTTATTATTTATTATTAAGAGGACTAGAAATAGATGATTAGAAATGACTTTTCCATATCGTCTTTCAGTCTTTGATGCCTTTTATAAAAAAATTAACTTTAGATACTAACAGTAGAATTTACGAAGACATTTGGGAGTACTTCCAACCTCAAAAGAAAAGAAGAATATCATATTTAACAGTTTCAAATATTTCATGATTTCTAGTTGGTTCTGTGTAGACTTACTCTACATGAAAAAAAATCCAATTCACTGATGGCCTTTAAAAGGCAGAGATTAGATTTCCAATTGTCTTTTAATGATTACAGAATTCGTATCATCCACTGTTGTAGACATACTGCATTTCTTTGTAGTTATTGATGATGTACCCTTGTTCTGCAGTATGGCACTTGGCAAAACATTGCTTCCTAATTTGAACTCTTCAGTGTACCTTCTGGGCAAATGGCTCTATAATACCATTGTACCGACTTGTTCAGTAAATTATATTATTAGATATCCATTTATAACTTACCCTCTAAATGATCTCAATCAATCACTTGATGTCTTGGTTTCATGTCTATGAAATTTTTTGTAGCAATTACTGTCCTTGCTTGGCTCTGAGGGTTGCTGTGTGGTTCAGTTGGATGGTTTCTGTGAAGTTCATTTTACCATCTTGTGTGGATTCCATGTAACTGGGAGGCAGCTTTCTTGTAGTAGATTTCTCAGATTACAGGGGTGAGTATGGGATAGGATGTGATTTATGTAAAGTGTGGGTCAGTAGGTATCATTGGCTTGTGAGGAATGAAAAAGGTGGGTAGACCAACAGGAGAGGATTTGGGAGAAGCACTTGCACACAGTGAGTACCAGCTCACATCTTGCCAGGTCCTTGCATATGTTGCCTTCTGTACATTTTAAAATGGCTCTGAAATCTGGGTATTATCAGAGACCAGAGATTTCAAGTAACTTGCCCAAGACACTTTATACAATTGGCAAATGATGAAATTGGCATTTGACACAATTCTGACTGGCTCCTAGACTTCACACTTTTTCTGTGTGAAAAAGTGATTGGAAATAGCAGAACACGAAATATTTCTTAGTTATGCAGATCAAAGTATTGACTTGGTTTTCTTGGTTAATGTTTAAAAACAGCATGAGAAATGAGTATGTGACTTTAGTACAAACTGGCTGTCTATGTCATTTTGCACAAATAAGACGGGCAGAGTGGCTGAAATAAGGCACATATGAGGACCAGACGTTATGACCGTTTCATTCTGGGGTGCAAACACACTCTGCTTCTGTGTGTCTCTGGTATTTTGAGTCTAATCCTGACGTAGCCACAGTACTCGTTTGTGAGTATTTGAGTTATTTTACTCATTATTTCAGTACTTGAGTTATTTTGAATCTAAACCTGAGGTAACCATGGTATGCATTTCAATTTCAGTCGGACACGACTGAAGCGACTTAGCAGCAGCAGCAGCAGTAGAGTACCATAACCTAACTCTTTACTATAAGAATCAAAATATACTGTGAAAAAAATCAGGCAATTGAAATGGATTACTGTAAGATTATGATATGATGTAATTTGCCTATAAGATAGGTATGAAATTATTCTGGAACATCAGCATTTTAAAGGATTTTTTTCTGTATCCTGTTTGGGTAAGTAATAATAGTAACACCAAAAAAATCTTCAAAAAGTTAAGCTATACCCTTAGGTCTTCACACTCATTTTAAGAAAATGAAACTTAGATGTCATGGGATAAATTAACTTATTTAAGGTTACTCTGAAATTTAGGACAAAAAATACTTACATTCTGAGATGAGACAAAATTTTAGATCTCAACTTTAAATTCAATACTCCTCCACACCATACTGCCTCCTAGGACACTGCTGCTGCTGCTGCTGCTAAGTCACTTCAGTTGTGTCTGACTCTGTGCGACCCCATAGATGGCAGCCCACCAGGTTCCGCCATCCCTGGAATTCTCCAGGCAAGAACACTGGAGTGGGTTGCCATTTCCTTCTCCAGTGCATGAAAGTGAAAGTGAAGTTGCTCAGTCATGTCCAACTCTTAGCGACCCCATGGACTGCAGCCCACCAGGCTCCTTCGTCCATGGGATTTTCCAGGCAAGAGTACTGGAGTGGGGTGCCATCGCCTTCTCCTCTAGGACACTCACTATAATATCTTTCACTTCCATGTTAGAATCACTGACATCTTTTTATCCAGATGTTTCTGTATTAGCTTTTCTTATTAAATATTAGGAAAAAAGAAACTTGACTTTCATCTCTAGGAGCAAAGGGTATTAACTGACATATGTAGTTCAGTGCCTTGTGCAGAGTAGGTGAGCCACAATTGGGTGAATGTTCATCGCTGGAAATTGGTTGGCACTCTTACTTTTCAAAATTTGGCCATAAGAGAGATGAACACTGTGAGGGATGATGTGATTGGATGGTTCAAACCCAATACCGTCTTCTCCATGCCCTCTTCAAATAAAAAATACTAGTCTCACAATTTCCACTGAAGGTTCTGCTCATGTGACCACCCCTATTAGTGAATGAACCAAGGTCAGTTTGTAGATTGACCAAAACACTAAAGATAGCTTACCATGAAAACTTCTATATAAACTGAAATGATGAACAATTAATTAGCTGGGCCAACCAAATTCTCTCTTATGCTGGTGTTATAAATACACAGAGAGAAAACAAGAAGTCAGAGACCTCAAGGTGACAGGGGACCATAGGTAGTCACACACAGGTCAGAATGATTAGGCAGTAAAGTAATATATACAGAGTGTTCTTGCCTGGGAAATCCCATGGACAGAGGAGCCTGGTGGGCTGTAGTCCATGGGGCCTCAAAGAGTTGCTCACGGCTGAGTGACTAACACTTTCACTTTCAAAGGGGGTGATGTGGGTTAGATACAGGACTTCCCAGGTGGTGGCAGTGGTAAAGAATCTTCCTGACAATGCAGAAGGCACAGGAGATACAGGTTCAATCCTTGGGTCAGAAAGATCCTCTGGGGTAGGAAATGGCAACCCACTCCAGTGTTCTTGCCTGGGAAATCCCATGAACAGAGGATTCTGGTGGGCTACAGTCTGTGTGGTCACAAAAAGTCAGACATAACTGAGCACACATGCATGCATATGGATTAGATAAAACAGCTGTGGTGAGACCAGAGGCCCATTGAAAAACTGCCTATCACAAAAGGGAGAAGCAGTGCATTTATAATTTGGAGGGAATGATGTTAGCCCTGTGTAACTGCATGTCTTACATCCTGTATTCTTTCATTTCTACTTTTCAAGAAGTCTGGGTGTATGCATTTATCCATCTTGAGTTTCAGTGAGATTCTTAATCTTTACTATCACAGGATCTTTAGAGCAACTTGTCCTCTTTTCTTTTTTGAAGACGCCTGCATGACACCTTGCTTATGACAGAAAAAAACCTAAGTAATATGCTTGGGTGTATGGGGAAAAACCTAGAGATTCTCAACAGGGGTGTCACATTCCAAATGCTTGTTTTCTGAGTGCCAGTCGCATTTACCATGATTGTTTAGGTAGACAGTCCAATTTACATCACTTTTCATGAAGCATCAGGCAAAAATGATAGATTTTCCAAGTACCTTTCTGAAGGTGTTACACCTCAAACAATTCCTTTAACCTTTAAGTATCTGCCTTCGTATGGTCCTCTTGGGTCACTCTTGACAAAATTTGGAAGGAGAACTGGAATTTGGCTATTTCTAAGTGAAAAAAAAAAAGAATTTTGTCTGCACTTGGAGAGAATAGTCATCTAACCTAAAGATGTCGTTGAAAACCCCTATGCCCTACTCTTCGTTCAAGACCCTTGTGACCCCTTTCTGTTTGATATACTGGTCCTCCTATTCCATGACAGGCCAATGAAGTTGACTGAGTCTGAACCATTTTGAAAGATTGACTTATAACTGTAATTCCTCCTCCTTCTTGATACATGCACTGGCCATTCTGGACTCCATGTGAATTTTCTATACCTCAAAGGTATTACATCTAGTAAGCAATTTCTCATAAATTTTATCTGTGCAGTTATCCTATGAATTCGTTACAAATATAGTCAGATCAGTGCTGTTTCAGGCTCTGATTTGTTATCCATTCTGATGTTACCTAGCAACAAGGGAATGTCCCAATTTGTAACTCCAAGGACTCATGGTACCAAGTACACATCTCATTTATTTTCATTGAGCCCTGTGTGGCTTTCTGAATTCAAATATTAAAAAATGTTGTTTTACAGATGGGAAGATGGAGAGCCGATAACTGGAATTAAGCGATAAAGCAAGTAACTGGCCGATATCCTAGTGAAAACGGCATATTCTAATCTAGATTATGCTGCTTCAACAAGCTATGTTACATTTTACTTTATTTGAATTATAAATGAAATACTTTAGGTTGCATTTATCAAAGAGTTATTGAGTTGCTAATCATAGGTATCACTTTTGAAGTTTTTCAATTATGATATGGAAGAAAGAGTCTTATAGATGATATAGGTAGAAATGTGCAGACAAGACAGACCTGAAAGAAATTAATGCTTAGTTGATTTAATTTGATAAATACAAGTAGGGTTACTGTACCTTGAACTTTTGTGGATAAGAGCAGGAAATTGCTAGTTGCAGTTTTGCACTTGAGTGGTAGGCAGTATTGGACAAGGAAAATGTGTAAGCTTTGAATAAGAAATTTTCCCTTCTTTGGTAATATTTAGCATAAGGCAAAACATATCTTCCAAAAAACACATTTTGTGGTGGATGCTTTCTGTCTGTTAAGCCACCTGGCATCAAGTGATACCTGTTTCCTTTCTGTGTGACCATCCTAACCCTCATCTTAGATTGGACAGGAGTGAAGTATCAATACAGTGAAATGGGTTCTTTTTTGATATCAAATGGATATCAAAACTTCTTTGAGATTGCCATATTTTTTGTCCTTGTAAAAGAGTGTCACACATGGTTGTCAAATCACCAAAGAGACAATGTTAGTATGGTTACCCTGGGCTCAGATGAAACTGCAGGATGAGATTCCTTTTCATCATTCCATACAGGTAGGATGAGAATCATTTAAACTGAGAAGGGTTAGTTCTAGCAGAGGAATAATTGGTACTCCTAGATTGTTGCTTTTAATTTTTTTTTAAATTGAAATATAGTTGCTTTTTTAAACCATCCTGATTCATGGGTTTACAAGTCAATTAAAAATGTTAATAGCTCCCACTGTCACCTTCCCTGTTAGCTGCTGCTTCAGAAAGAAAATATATATTGCAATAATTCTCGTAGTAAGAATAAACAATTTTTAAAAATTGCCAATGTCTGTTAATTTCATCCTGACTGTAAGCTTCTTCATCTCGCATAACCATAGGACAGCATTCTCTCTTCTCTCTGATGAGTGGTCCTCCTTGCATAAATCTAGAGGAATGCTTAGAACCCTCTATGTAAGATTAGATCCTAGAGCATTTACCCTTTTCATCCTAGGGAGTTATTTATATGCTGGAGAACAAGTTCTTAACTGCTGAGTAAACAAACTCCCTCAGGCACCTGTATATTGTTTCTCAGGGACAGAGTCACTTCATTCTGACATTAGCAGCGTCATCATCACCATAATCATTCCAGACCAATTAGTGAGCATTTTCTGTGTCTGCGTGCTGCACCACGATCTTTGCAGATTTCATCCTACTCTTTGCACCATTCTTTAACGCATGCGCTAGAATACAGGACTTACAGTCTGAGAGGGAAACTAGGCTCAACGTAGCATTCTGATGGAATTCAAATTTGACACCAGAGCTATCACATTTGAAAGCCCATGCTGTTTTCAAACCATATGCTCTGAGTATGTTTCAAGTTTCTCCCTCACCCATGGATAGAAGGAAGGTCATCTACTTTTTATTATTCAGTTTATGTAAAATTTATTTTTTTATTGAATAATAACTTTCACAATATTGTATAGGTCTCTGCTGCACAACAGTGTGAATCCGTTGTAAATATATACATACATATATATCCCCTCCCGTTTGAGCTTCCCTTCCCCCACCTCTAGGTCATCACAGAGCACCAGGCTTGGATCCTTGTGTTATATGGCAGCGAGATAGAAGACCATCTACTTTTAAAATTAAGGTTTTTATTTTTTTAAGGAGTTGATTACCTGTAATACATCACTAAAAATGGCTCCATGCTTTTGCCCTGGGCTAAGTAAGACATTTTATCAAAGACAAAATAACACCCTTTCACTGTCACTTTCCCTTGTAGAGCCTACTATGGAAAGAAGGGAGTGTAAGACCCCAAGTTCATGACATACTGCAATTTGCCAAGAGCTTCTAAACATTCAAGGAAGGGCAATCAAGAGATGGTTTGCTTCAAAAAGAAAATAGGAGGGATTCAATTTTTATTGAATTGGGCTGGATTTCTGAATGGAAAAGCATCCCCCCAAAATGGAGTGTCTGGGTCACGTGACATGTTGCTCTACCAAAATGGTGTTTAAGAACACAAGTGTCTAATGTTCCATTTGAAGACGCCTGCGCTGCTGTGATGTCAGGTCTGCTCATACTATGCTAAACTAACCATATTTATCATCTCCTGGATGTGAGAGAGGGTGGAGGGTAACTTTTGATGATAAAACCAGGAGCCAAGTACAGGCAGGGCCCACTGGGGGAGGAGGAGAACTAGAGTTCAAAGAATGGAATTTTCCATAGGAAATACAAAGGCTTTTGCTACCTGACTCCTACTTACATTAATTAAGCTAAAAAGATTTCATCTCTTCTGAATAGCATTCTAGTCATATATCACTCACTTTCGTCCCACATTTGAAAGTATCATTGCCACCTATACTTCTCCTAATTTCAGTGATGAACAAAAGATTACATAAGATAGTACATTTGTCATAATTATTGGCAGGTACAATTTTCAGCTTTGTTATGAAATAGGATTACAACTGAATATAAAATGTTGACAAATGTGAACTAGTGTTTCCAAAAATGTTTGAATATTGAAGGACTTAAAAGTCTCCAAAAACTCAGAGAAGCCCAAGTGGGATCTCTTCCAAAATGATACAAATAACAAGTTACCATTGTGTCACTCCAAAATATATTTAATTAACCGAGTGACCCATACGTATTGTTGAGGCTCACATTTCTGGCTGTGATGTGGGATACAGATGAATTATAAAAATTAGTGCAGTCCCTAGTGGAGCTTGCATTCTAGTATGAGCGACAAGAGCAATGCACAGAAACTAAGGTTGAACCTGAGTTACAAAGCGTGTGTTATTGAATTAAGTAGAGGGTGATCAGTAAGCTTCATGGAGGAAACCTACACTCGAACATACTCATCAAGGGCTTGGACAGGTGAGAAACTGTGAACTGAGAAAAGGGCCCTCCCAGTTCATGCCATGCAAGCAGTCCCATTAGTGGTATTAAATACGGTATGCCTAAGGAGGAGAGCAGGGCGGGCAAGAAGGAAAATGTAGATGAAAGGGTAAAAAACGAAATGAAAGAGGGAGAGTGAAGATGGATCACAGAGGGAACTGAAATCTAAGGAGCAGGGTTTTGATGACTGGCACGCTATATTAGGGTACATGGAAGGTTTACAGGAAAGGAAGATGAGCAAGATACTAAGAATACAAGGCCAGCCAGAAAACGGATGGAGAGCTTCATTGCGACCTTGAGTTCTGCTTGTCTCATTCTTGGATCCGGTTTGGATCTTTGGACTAAAGACTTTGCCACAAAATCACTTATACTTTCACGGGTCTTATAATAAACAGAGTACCTGCCCTATGGCTTCTTTTAGTTGGTGATAAACAGGACTGTGCACCCATGGAATTGCTTATTGTGCTGTATCTTATAGCTTGACGCAGTGACATGGAGACGAGATAGCTCACAACCAACACTACTAACTAATTGGCTCCATTAAAACAAGAAGTGATAGTGCCGGAATCCAAATAGAGCAGAGGTTCAAACCTCACAGAGGAAATAGGCAGAGGAGAGTGGATTTTCTGATTTAATGTATTTAAAACATCAGTCTTCGCAATTCTAAAAGTAGTGAGGTACTAATTCAATTTTCCAGGTTCTGGTTGCTTTCTTTAAAACGTGTATGGTCCTTTTTCGAGAACCTGTAGCAAGACAGAAGAGAAAGTTTGAGGATAATTCCAGTGAGCTTTAAACAAAGTTATAGGACCACATGAATTTATAAGATGTGGGTCTGAAGAGTATTTTTATTTCTTCAATAGAGTGTTTCAGACTGCAAGGGGGAGTAATCAGTTAAGAATGGATCGGTGGACGGTCTCTGGGATGTGAATGTCAAGGGCAGAGTTAGGAATGAATTTAAGTTTGATGTTAACATAGCTAAGTGTAGCCCAAAGTAGTTTGATAGATTAGATGCCTCCATTGGCTCACCGAAGAGAAGACTGGTTGATAATACCTTTTATTTCCCTTCTGGGCTTTTCACTTTGCAGTTGAGGACTTGGGTGGCCTCAAAAATCTTTAGGGTGAAAACATGTGAATCACTCTGACTTGGAAATGGCAAGGTTTCTTTCTTGAGAATACAAATCAAGACACTTGGCTTTAGGTTGTATATTAAATGATCACTAGCTTTTAATTCGGAGAAGGCAATGGCAAGCCACTCCAGTACTCTTGCCTAGAAAATCCCATGGATGGAGGAGCCTGGTGGGCTGCAGTCCATGGGGTCGCTAAGGGTTGGACACGACTGAGCGACTTCACTTTCACTTTTCACTTTCACACATTGGAGAAGGAAATGGCAACCCACTCCAGTGTTCTTGCCTGGAGAGTCCCAGGGACAGGGAAGCCTGGTGGGCTTCCGTCTATGGGGTCACACACAGTTGGACACGACTGAAGTGACTTGGCAGCAGCAACTTTTAATTAATATGTTATAGTTAAAGATCTTTCTTTCACAGTGACGAGATCCAGTGCTTCAAGTGTTGGTTAAGCTCAACAATTTCTGAACGTCTCAGTGACATGTTATCTAATAACATCTTTTGTTTTTTTAAGTTTTATTCTTGAATTATGTTATATTACCAAAGAACAATATATTTTACTTTACATCGTCATAGAAATTCCTTCCCTGAGTTAACACTTTAATGTTTTGTCCTTAGATTTTTTATGGGGTCACTGTAAGAAGTAGAACAGGAAGAGCCAATTTATATTTTCTGTAAAACTGCAGTTGAAGACTTTGTTTAGTGTGATGGAAAATTCTTTATACAAAGATTTGCATGATAATATTTTCTGAGGACTTAATGTCCAGAAATGACATATTCCTACAGACAGTCTCATAAGTTTTCATTCATTAGTGATCTGTAAATAATCCATGACAGTTCTCATTTTTCCTTGACTACCAGGAAGTTCACAGCTAAATTTAATTCACAACTAGAGTAACAATTAGAGTGACTACGAGACCCAACCAGTCCATTCTAAAGGAGATCAGTCCTGGGTATTCATTGGAAGGACTGCTCCTAAAGCTGAAACTCCAATACTTTGGCCACCTCATGTGATGAGTTGACTCACTGGAAAAGACTCTGATGCTGGGAAGGATTAGGGATGGGAGGAGAAGGGGACGACAAAGAATGAGATGGCTGGATGGCATCACCGACTCAATGGACATGAGTTTGAGTGAACTCCGGGAGTTGGTGATGGACAGGGAAGCCTGGCGTGCTGTGATTCATGGGGTTGCAAAGAGTCAGATACGACTGAGCGACTGAACTAAACTGACCCTACCCATTAGTTTTGGTTCAGTTATTTTTTTCTTTTCATTCGAAAACAATTTCTCTTTGTTACTCTGTTTTCTTAATTACCTTGTATATATATTTTAATTTTGTAGGCTGGAAAAGTAATAGACTATTTGTAAGAGTTGTTGTTTGGTCACTAAGTCATGTTCGACTCTTTTGCAACCCCATGGACTGTAGCCTGCCAGGCTTCTCTGTCCGTGGGATTTCCCAGGCAAGAATACTGGAGTGGATTGCCATTTTCTTCTCCAGTGGTTTGTAGGAGAATTGATGCTTTTGAACTGTGGTGCTGGAGAAGACTCTTGAGAGTCCCTTGGACTGCAAGGAGATCCAACCAGTCCATTCTAAAGGAGATCAGTCCTGGGTGTTCATTGGAGGGACTGATGCTAAAGCTGAAACTCCAATACTTTGGCCACCTCATGCGACGAGTTGACTCACTGGAAAAGACTCTGATGCTGGGAGGGATTGGGGGAGGGAGGAGAAAGAGACGACAGAGAATGAGATGGCTGGATGGCATCACCGACTCGATGGACATGAGTTTGAGTGAACTCCGGGAGTTGGTGATGGACAGGGAGGCCTGGCGTGCTGTGATTCATGGGATCGCAAAGAGTCGGACACGACTGAGTGACTGAACTGAACTGAAATGGCACCCGACTCCAGTACTCTTGCCTGGAGAATCCCATGGACAGAGGAGCCTGGTAGGCTGCAGTCCATGGGGTCGCTGAGTCTGACACGACTGAGCGACTTCACTTTCACTTTTCACTCTCACACATTGGAAAAGGAAATGGCAATCCACTCCAGTGTTCTTGCCTGGAGAATCCCATGGACATGGGAGCCAAGTGGGCTGCCGTCTGTGGGGTTGCACAGAGTCGGACATGACTGAAGCAACATAGCAGCAGCAGCAGGAGGAGGCGGCTATAAATACAGAAACGTGATATACAAGTGAGTTCCTCAAAACCTACCCCACATACCATTTCTTTCCCTCCTTATGAGTAAACCATAGGATTTAAAAGGATCTTTCATTTTAATGGCTGAATAATTTTGAATCAGTTCTAATGAGGTGGATGAAACTGGAGCCTATTATACAGAGTGAAGTAAGCCAGAAAGAAAAACACCAATACAGTATACTAACACATATATATGGAATTTAGAAAGATGCAAATGATAACCCTGTATACGAGACAGCAAAAGAGACACAGATGTATAGAACAGTCTTTGGGACTCTATGGGAGAGGGTGAGGGTGGGATGATTTGGGAATGGCATTGAAACACGTATGTTGTCATATGTGAAACGAATCACTAGTTCAGGGTCAATGCATGTTATAGGATGCTCGGGGCTGGAATGCGGGGATGACCCAGAGGGAGGATAAAGGGAAGAGGGAGGTGGGAGGGGGGTTCAGGAGGGGGAACTTATGTAAACCCGGGGCAAATTCATATCAATGTATGGCAAAACCAACAAATATAATATTGTAAAATAATTTGCCTCCAATAAAAAAAATAAATTAATAAAAAAATAAATAAATAAAAGGATCTTTCATATCCACTTGCAGAAGTCATGCAGTAGACACATGGATCATAATTTGCCTATTTTCTCATGCTACGAGGGTTCAGAAAATTTCCTGAAACAGTTAATGATCTTCACATACCTATTTGTTATTAGTAGATACCAGCCCACAGGAACTGTCTTGATGCCATGACCAAATGGACATTGAATTCTTGGGTGCCGGGAAGATAGCTCACATCCCTCAGTGCTTTGTGTACTCAATGTTCCTTTTTGATTAAAAATAAAATAATTTTGACCTGGATTCTAAAGCTATTGTGAGCCCTTTAGGTATGGCTCAGTTTCTGGTCATGTTCCTGCTGCCTGTGCTGGAGGAAACATCCATTGGAAAGACTGAATTTGGAAAGAAGGGAAAATACCAGCATCTTTCTTCATTTAGAAGTTCAGCGGGAGGTGCTAGAGAAATTTCTCCACCAGCAAAAGTCTTGCTAAGACTTTAAGCTTGACTTCTTGTCACATCCTCTGTGCAGCTTTCTTTGCTCTGTCCTTTATCCCAAGCTGAATTAGTCCCTTTCACTTCGGTATATACTGAGGGTATACGTAATGCTGTTACTGCACTTGAAAAATTATTTTATAAGGTGTTTTGCTGTCTTGGGTAAATCCTCCTTATATTCTTCCCTTGATTTTATTCTGAAAACTAGAATCCTTCAAACTTTTTCACTAAAGAATTGAGGCTTTGTTTTTATTTAAAATAAGGATCACATTGAAAATCATATAATAACAGTTGTCTACCTGGGATGCCCTTGCAGCAGTGGGAGTACCAAGAGTTCTCTGGACTGTGTCTCATCCTCACTTATGTCATAGCTGGAGGCTCTCTTTCTGGACCTGATTTTGACAGCAGAGCACTTGCATTATGTCTGAAATTTGGAGGCTTTAAAGTAGTTGCTTTACTTCTGTTTTTTCAAATAATTCACTTCCCTCTGTGAGTCTTATTTTATGAATATAGAGGTACAGTTGTCCCTCAGTATCCATGAAAGATTGGTTCCAGGACCATACCTCCTCCCAATAGTCAAATCTGAAGATGCTCAAGTCCTTTATATAAAATGATACAGTACTTTTGTATAATTTATTAATACTCCCATCCTCTCATGTACTTGAAATCATCTCTAGATTACTTATATTTTATACAATGTAAATGTTATATAAGTAGTTGCTGGTGCATGGAAAATTAAAGATTTACTCTTTGGAACTTTCTGGAATATTTTTCCTAGTATTTTCTATCTGTAGTTGGTTGAATCCTTGATTACAGACCTCGTGGATATGGAGGGTTGAGTGTACCTTTTTCTTAGCAGTGAACTTGGAGAGGGAATACGTTTAGGAAGAATAACATATTAATATTATTATTGCAATTACCTAGTCATATAAATATCTTTTTATTGGATTTACCTTTCTCTTACCCACACATATTTTTTTTCCTGGACAGCTTACCCACAAAATTACCTTTTTTTTTTCTGTTTACATACTCTGTGTTGAACTCATTTGTCTGTTTCAAAACTCTTTTGAAATGCTATAATGAGAAGTGGTTTTATTTTCTCAATACTATGAACCTGTGCATCTTCTGCTCTTTTAATGTACCCATTTCTCCTGCTTCATCTCTCATCAAGTGTGCATGGTTTTCTTCATCTTCTCAGCTATCAAACCTGCTTGCATCTTTGCTTATTCCCCTATGATTTGCTTTCTTCTCTCCATTTCATAGACTTCATCTCTTTGCTGTTTCGAATCCAGTAATAATAAAGTTTACTTTCTTTCATGAAGTCTTTGTACTCAAAGTCATGGGCATCTGGTGGGCTAAGACCACATCTTTTCCCTATCCTTTATATTGTCATCCCACGTAAACAAAAGGGCATGTTTAGAAGATGGTGGGCTTCCCTGGTGGCTCAGACAGTAAAGAATCTGAACTGCAGTGCAGGAGACTCAGGTTCAATCCTTGGGTTGGGAAGATCCCCTGGAGAAAGGCATGACAACCCACTCCAGTATTCTTGCCTGGAGAATTCCATGGACAGAGGAGGCTGGCGGGCTACAGTTCACGGGTTGCGAAGAGTTGGGGCCATCACTGAGTGACTAATGCGCGCACACACAGAAAACTTGATGAGCGCTTTCGCAAAGAGTAAGGACCGCTCAGTGGGATTTCAGAGAATATCATCTCCTTTGGGAAGATTCCCTTTTCCCATTTGGCATCTCTCCCATCTGAGTAATAGAGAAACTTTCATTTCCATGGAAGGAAGCAGATTCAAGACACAAATGCTCTACAGTAGGTAACACCGGAAGTAAAAATCGCAGAAAGCATGAAAGACTGAGAATAAATTTTGTTATCAGAGAAAGAAGCATTTAGGAGAGCGAAACGATGCATAAAGAGGAAGCAAGCGATTTCTGACCTACTTGAAAACACATAAACTCAGCTCAATTGACTAAAAGTCTTAAGTGAAGAATATGAGTCACCTTAAAGGGTTGCATTGATTGAGCAATCTATCCACATTTTACCATTTGGGCCATTGTATAAAAGACCTGTGAAAGCTGTATTTTGGTTGAGAGAAGCTCCCCTACCCCACACCCCATCTTTATGAAGTGGGTATAAGTACCCAAATAGTTTTTCTGTTTCGGATTACATATATAATAAGTATAGTGATGCTCTCAGATTCCAGTCGGAATGCCACATTTGTTAATGCAATCACTTATTTCTATTCTACTTTATCATTAAATAAAAATGAAAGCTCAAGAGTTTTCTCCATATTGGTTAAATTACTTCCTTTATCTTTAAAATTATTTGAAAGGTAATACATACATACATACATACATATATATATATATATATATATATATATATTTACCACTTGGCCAAAATATATTGAGAAAATAGTACCCTTGTTGTGATAACTGCATTTTTGCTATGAAGGCACTAATTTTATTTTATTTTTAGTGCTTGTTCACAGTTCACTTTCAAGAGTGTCTGTTAGGCTTGTTAGAGTCAAAGGAAAGAATGTATTTCCTTTTGATCTAAAGTGTCTATGCTGTCATTAGCTATTAATAGTAGAACTAATAACAGGATGGCTTGGCACAGACTTTTACTGTCCTTTTCCCAGTTAGACAATAGAGTGCCAATGTTCCTCAGTATGCTTTTGATGAGAAAATAGAGATAACACTTCATTTTCTATAACATTTCACAAAGCTCTTTCACATTCATTACCTCATTTAATCTGCACAAACAATGATGTGAATTAGGTATTATTTTCTGCATTTAAATGTGAGGAAATTGATGCTCAAGAAAGCAATGATTTGGCTGAAGACACAGTGTATAAGAGCCAGGGCTTAAATCCGTTTTTTTCTTACTTTTGCTTCAGGGCCGTCTCTGTTGGGTTGATCCAAAAGTTGGTTCAGATTTTTCCATAACAGCTTACTGAAAAGCCTGAATGAACTTTTGGGCCCCCAAGTCCCATGGACAGAGGAGCCTGGCACGCCTGCAGTCCATGGGGTCACAAAGAGTCTTTCGTGACTGAGCGACCAAACAACAAAAAATACATCATTACATTGTCGTCTTATCCTGTGCTGTGTTCTAACCTGTTGAACTAACTAGTTAGTGTACTTAACATGCTGCCTTAGAATACCTAGTGCTTATTGTTCTAAGTATTTGCATGTATTACATAACACCTATAAGGCATGTCAGATTATTTTCTCTATTCATTTTTTTTTAAACAAGGATCTTAGATAACTTGCCCAAGATCTCATATCCAGTAAATGGAATAAATAGGTCTCAGTTTACCTTGAGAGACCATATGCTTAGTCACCATCCATTGCTTCTGAAATGATAACTTCCTAAAGATTTTATAAATAACTTTCCTCATCAACAGCATGGTTTGGAGATGACTTTCTAGATACTGGTTATTCCAATAAGAATTTCAGTAATCATTATATTGGACCACTTTCCCCCCCCCCCCAAAAAAAAAAGGATTTCCTAGTGGGTAAACCAAACTGAAATGTGTATTCTGTTAGAATTCAGATCTTGGGAGGTATGAAAAATTTTGCTATTGCCATAAAGTTGCCAGTTTTGAGACTAAGACTGTAGCATATCAGTTGCTCAGTCAACTATACATCTGTTTATTGAACACCTGTTATGTTCAGGGGCTGTGGTAGGTGCTTCGATAAGATCCACATAAAGCCTAAAATCTAATAAAAGAAATACTTTTGAGCAGGTACTTGTTAAACCCACTAAAGGCACAAAACTTCATGGAAACATGCACAGTTCCCTTAATATGGAAAAAAACAAGGGAGACTTGATGGAAACAGTAGCTTTAGAGCTAGTCTTTGGGTAAAAGTGAGGAAAAGGCAAACTATAGTGCATGGTGTAACTGTATATGGGTTCTTTGGGGATACTTCATCAAGTATAAAGTTTACAGAACTTACTTTATGAATCAGTAGGGACTTTATGTGATTGCAAAAATAAAGTACATCCATTTTAAAACACTCTGTGCTTAGAGAAACCACTGCACTGACATTTGTTGAAGAAAGGTTCTCCTGAGTGTTTAATTGGGCATATTAGGAAGGATAAATCTTTCCCATCTCAAAGAATCAATTCTTGCAGTTATTTATATCTACTTTTATATCTTTTTTGGTAAGCACCCAACATTCATTTTGATTACGGTTAAATCAATATAAATTCTGAATGAATTTCTGTGACTCTCACTTTGCTTATTAAGCTAGAAATTCAAGGGCAGTAGAGATGAGACTTTCACATCATTTCTTGGAGAATGTTTTTGATCAGTGGCTCTTAAAAACCTAAGCTTGTTCTTCCTTTTGTTAACATCACGGGAGAGGACTTCTTTGCTGAAATTGATTGCTCTTCTACAAAAACAACACTAGACGAATTTTCCGGTGGGAATTGACAGGTATATTGTTAGACTGTCAAGAATCATGATTAAGAAGAAATCATTGTATTTTCATTTCTGAGCCTCAAGGTTATGTTCAAGAGTTGAATGAATTTTGTTTGCAGTTCATTTCTTATTAAGTGTCCTCATCACACTTAAGCAACTCTGGACTCCTTTTTCTTACAAACTGCCTATGGCAGCTGAGGAGTAAAGGTGAATAAGCCTAAGTTATGTGTCTAAATATATCTTCTCTATAAGACTTCTCTTGGTCAAAATCAAGTGATCCACTAGTTTTAAATTAACAGTGGATATGTAGATTTTGACATATGCCACAGAGGACGTACAATTTAATTCCCAAAGGATGTACTAGTTGAAAAGTTTCAGCATTCATTTTCAGGGAACTTAGAGGCAAGAGGTTGTGGTCCATATGCTTGACTTTGGCAACTTATCTTAGTAAAATCCGAAAATAGTTTCACTAGTAATCTCTTCAAAGGAATCCATTTCAGTGAATTCAGGTGTGTTGTCACTACCATTAATTGGCCTCGACTTGGATCAAGCACTAGTTAAAGAGGAAGCAAGGATATCAAGATGAACAAGATATCCTCATGCCACTGGAGTTTACAGTCTGATGAAGAAACAGGACCTTTACAACCACATGAATCAAATCAAGTGAGGAGGCAGATATGTAGACTATAATTCTAAAGTCGGATAAATTAAAATATTTGTTGTATGTTTTCGAAAAGTAGAAGCTATGGGAACAAAAAGAGGGCACTTTCCCCCTGTTTGCTGAAATCTAAATGAGATTTATTGAAGAGAAGTTTGATCTGAAAATTGAACTCTGAGCAGAATTTTTAAAACTGGAGAATTGGAGGAAACATTGGAGGAAAAGAGAACTGTATGAACAACGAAGCAGAGATTTTGAAAGGCAGATAGATACTGAATGCCAACGGCTCTGCAAATGACAGCGAGATAGGAGATAATTAGGAAAAGGCTTGTTGAAATCAGGTTGGAAAAGTCTTTAAAATCCTACTAAATGCATGGACTGTATCGTGTGAGTAGAAGCAAACAATACAGATTTTGAACTCTAATGCTATACTTTGAGACAAACTGTTTAGAACAAGCTTTGTAAGTTGCAGAATTTGGGGATGACTGTTGTCATATGTCCAGAGTTGCTCCCTGTTTTTGTAGGGCCAGTACCTTAATGAAATACCTTCATGACATCTTGTCCTTGAAAATGAGTCTGACATCCTCAGCATCTTAGCTTTCTCTTAACAAACTTTATTTTTGACAAGTTCATATACTTGTGATTAAGATATGAAATAATGCAGAAAACTTGCACTGAAAACAAAGTCTCCTCTCCTGCTTGTTCTTTTGCTTCTATTCCCCAGAGAAAACTACATTGATCACTGAATTCATATGGCACTTAAATCCTTTTTTAAAAAATATAACACTACTGATTTTTTATGTCAATGAACCATCATTTATTTACCACTTTCTTTAATGGATATTGGGGTTGCTTTAATTTTTTTTTATTATTTTTACAAATAACATTGTGATGCACTTTTTTGCTTTTTAAAAATAAACTGTGTTTTCTTAAAGCAGTTTTAGATTTATAGAAAAATTGCAAAGATAGTACATATACTCTATATTCAGTTTATCTTATTATTAAGGTTTTAAATAGTGTGCTATAAAGAAATTGGCAAGGATATACAGTTAGTAAGTTGAGCTGAACAGCACTGTCAGTCAATTTGATCTAATTGACACATGTACACTACTCCATCCAATAGCAGCAGAATGCCCATTCTTCTTGAGCTTATGTGAAAAATTCACCAAGCAGATAGTACACAGGACCATTTAAATATGCCTTTACAAATTCAAAAGAATGGTGATCATTTTGAGGAACTTTTCTAGAAAGTACACAGAAAGGATAAATAAATGAAAGATAAAGGTGACATAGAAGATATATCTTAAAACATTCATATCCATAAAATAGAAATTCTAGAAGCAGCAAAAAATTAAGAGTAAGAGATATTTGAAGAATGTCTATTTTAATTTTTGAAATTATTCTGTTTAGTCAAAGCTATGGTTTTTCCAGTAGTCATGTATGGATGTGAGAGCTGGACCATAAAGAAAGCCTAGCACTGAAGAATTGATGCCTTTGAACTGTGGTGTTGGAGAAGACTCTTGAGAGTCCCTTGGACTGCAAGGAGATCCAACCAGTCCATCCTAAAGGAGATCAGTCCTGAGTATTCATTGGAAGGACTGATGCTGAAGTTGAAACCCCAATACTTTGGCCACCTGATGTAAAGAACTGACTCACTGGAAAAGACTCTGATGCTGGGAAAGATTGAAGTCAGGAGGAGAAGGGGACGACAGAAGATGAGATGGTTGGATGGTATCACCGATGCAATGGACATGAGTTTGAGTGAACCCCAGGAGTTGGTGATGGACAGGGGAGCCTGGCGTGCTGCAGTCCATGGGGTTGCAAAGAGTTGGACACGACTGAGCAACTGAAATGAATTGATAAAAAGAGAAAGAATGAAAGAAGCTGAAAGGTTTCTTAAAGGGCAATATAGACAAAAGAGAAGCGAGAAAAGCCTCTATATAGATCCATTATTGTGAATTTTAGGACAACAGAGACAAAGAGAATACACTAAAGTCTCCCAGGGAAGAGAACAGTGGGCCCTCTAGGAAGGAACAAGAATTAGAGTGCTATCATATTTCTCACTTCTTATGCTGAATACGTGAGAGTAGTATATTGTTCAAGGAAAGGGATTTCATCAAAATTTGTTGATCAAAATATTTGATTACGAATATAAAACAAATGATTAGTTTTACCACTCAAAATGTTCTTTAAAAATGCCACTGAGAGTGGAATGGCCATACAATAGAATATTATTCTGTGATAAAAATAAATGAGTTAAACGGCTCATGATTAAAACGCCAGTCAGAATGGCTGCTATCCAAAAGTCTACAAGCAATAAATGCTGGAGAGGGTGTGGAGAAAAGGGAACCCTCTTACACTGTTGGTGGGAATGCAAACTACTACAGCCACTATGGAGAACAGTGTGGAGATTCCTTAAAAAACTGGAAATAGAACTGCCATAAGACCCAGCAATCCCACTGCTGGGCATACTCACTGAGGAAACCGGAATTGAAAGAGACACATGTACCCCAATGTTCATCGCAGCACTGTTTGCAATAGCCAGGACCTGGAAGCAACCTAGATGTCCACTGGCAGACGAATGGATAAGAAAGCTGTGGTACATATACACACTGGAATATTCAGTTCAGTTCAGTTCAGTCGCTCAGTCGTGTCCGACTCTTTGCGACCCCATGAATCACAGCACGCCAGGTCTCCCTGTCCATCACCAACTCCCGGAGTTCACTCAAACTCATATTACTCAGCCATTAAAAAGAATACATTTGAATCAGTTCTAATGAGATGGATGAAACTGGAGCCTATTATGCAGACTGAAGTAAGCCAGAAAGAAAAACACCAATACAGTATACTAATGCATATATATGGAATTTAGAAAGATGGTAACGATAACCCTATATGCGAGATAGCAAAAGAGACACAGATTATAGAACAGTCTTTTGGACTCTGTGGGAGAGGGCGAGGGTGGGATGATTTGGGAGGATGGCATTGAAACATGTGTATTATCATATGTGAAATGAATCGTCAGTCCAGGTTTGATGCATGAGATGAGACAGGGTGCTTGGGGCCGGTGCACTGGGATGAACCAGAGGGATGGGATGGGGAGGGAGGTGGGAGAGCAGTTCAGGATGGGGAACACATGTACACCTGTGGTGGATTCATGTCAATGTATCGCAAAACCACTATAATATTGTAAAGTAAATAGCCTTCAATTAAATAAATTTATATTTAAAACAAGGCTGTGAAAACACAGAGACAATTAAATGTGTACTAATAAATATAATCAGTCTGAAGAAGTTACCTACTATAGTGAGGGTAGAAAAAGCAAAACCGTAGAAACAGTAAAAGGATATCTGTGGTGTCCAGGAGTCCCAGGTGAAGGAGGAGGGACAGGAATGAATAGGTGGAGCTCAGTGAAACTTATGCGCAGTGAAACTATTCTGTATGATGCTATAATGGTGGATGCATGACATTATGCATTTGTTAAAACCAGCAAGACTGTATATAACACAAGGAGTGAACCCTAACATGAACCAGGGACTCTAGTTAATAATAATACATCAATGGTGGTCATCGGTTGTAGCAAATGTACCACACTAATGTAAGATGTATGTAATAGGGAAGAACTGTGCTGTGGGAGACAGAAGTATTCATGTATGGGAAGTCTCTGTACTTTTGGTTCAGTTTTATTTTTTTGGTAGACCTAAAACTGTTTTTTAAAAGTCTATTAATTAAAAAAAGTGTATTCCAGGAAAAAAAAATCCAGAATACAAGAAAATATAGGAATTATGAATGTGAAAACTACCAGTAAGGTTTATGATTTGTAAATTAGCAAGAACCAAGAGAAAAAAGCTGTATCTAATAACATAATCTAGAGATTTTGGAGATAAAAATCCAGTTTAGTGGAATGGGATGGAGTGTGGAGAAAAAGAGCATGAGGAGCCCTCAGAGAGGTGAGAATATACTAGGTAACTTGACTTAGGTGCAATGTAGAATTAAGGAAAATTATCACAGGTGTTTTCTGAATAAAATGGGAGTAACTTAGGAAGAATAAAATTTGAGGGTTTTAACTCTCAAAACAACAAAACTTATGTCCAATGAAAGGAAGAAAAGTAAAAAAAGAAAAAATACAAGAGGGAAAGAACGAGGAAGTAGGGGGAGAGAGGGAAGGAGTCAGGGGAAATGAGAGGGGAAGGGAAGTCCAAACATGGTCAGAAATGATTGAGCAGGTGTGTAGCTATTCTAAAGAATAGAATATATATACAAGATGATAAATACAATATATTTGGTGAATTGAGGGGATGGGAGTGGTGAAGCTTAACATGAGGGGCAGACGCTGAAGAGTCCTTTAACCTTACAAATTCTTCGGTTGTTAATGAAGTTTGTGGTTGAAAGTCAATGGAAGGTATCTTAGAACTTTGGTCTGTTTTGCAACAGTTCTTTTGGTTTGTTTGTGTTGTTGTTGTTTTTTGGTAGCATGTAGGCAATTCCATGTGAGCCACTCCTATAAAAATGGTTAGATTGGTCAACAGTGAATGAACATGAGAGATTTGTATGAGAAAAAATTTTCAAAATGGTAATTGTTGAAGCAGTCATCTGAGAAATCTAGTGTAACAGCTAGTATTTCTATCAAGTAATGTTACTGAGTAATGATTCTTGCTAAGGATCAAAGACATTTTTATGCATCATGTATTTTACTTAATTTATCTTTAAAATATTTCAGAGACAATTGGTGTGATACTTCAGACACTTGACTGACAGTATAAGTTTTCTACAATAATTCAAATGCCTCCTTGAAACAGATGAACAGAACAAAATGTTCTGTGGGATGAGTGTTAAATTATTATTGTTTAGTAGAAAAATGAGCTGAACTTTGGCTGCTCTTGTGTAACTTCATAAGCTGGCATTATTTCCATTTCCTTCTTTATATGTGTCACAAATATTCCAGTACAATAAAGGTCACTAATGAGAACATTAAAAGGAGTTTTTGAGTTCCCATTCACCAGAAGCTTCTTTGTTATAATTCATATGTGTTTAAAATTCTCTGATTTTCTCACTGTCCAACTCACTGCTTTAGATGTTTGTTTTTTATACTTTGGCTGCATCCACAAAAATTAGAGAGTTAGCCAAAGCCTTTGACTGTGTAGATCACAATAAACTGTGGAAAATTCTGAAAGAGATGGGAATACCAGACCACCTGATCTGCCTCTTGAGAAGCCTGTATGCAGGTCAGGAAGCAACAGTCAGAACTGTACACGGAACAACAGACTGGTTCCAAATAGGAAAAGGAGTACGTCAAGGTTGTATATTGTCACCCTGCTTATTTAACTTATATGCAGAGTACATCATGAGGAACGCTGGGCTGGAAGAAGCACAAGCTGGAATCAAGATTGCCGGGAGAAATATCAATCACCTCAGATATGCAGATGACACCACCCTTATGGCAGAAAGTGAAGAGGAACTCAAAAGCCTCTTGATGAAAGTGAAAGAGGAGAGTGAAAAAGTTGGCTTGAAGCTCAACATTCAGAAAACAAAGATCATGGCCTCTGGTCCCATCATGTCATGGGAAATAGATGGGGAAACAGTGGAAACAGTGAGAGATTTTATTTTTTTGGGCTCCAAAATCACTGCGGATGCTGATTGCAGCCATGAAATTAAAAGACGCTTACTCCTTGGAAGGAAAGTTATGACCAACCTAGATAGTATATTAAAAAGCAGAGACATTACTTTGCCAATCAAGGTCCGTCTTGTCAAGGCTATGAATTTTCCCGTGGGCATGTATGGATGTGAGAGTTGGACTGTGAAGAAAGCTGATCGCCGAAGAATTGATGCTTTTGAACTGTGGTTCTGGAGAAGACTCTTGAGAGTCCCTTGGACTGCAAGGAGATCCAACCAGTCCATTCTAAAGGAGATCAATCCTGGGTGTTCATTGGAAGGACTGATGCTAAAGCTGAAACTGCAATACTTTGGCCACCTCATGTGATGAGTTGACTCACTAGAAAAGACTCTGATGCTGGGAAGGATTGGGGGCGGGAGGAGAAGGGGACGACAGAGAATGAGATGGCTGGATGGCATCACCGACTCTATGGACATGAGTTTGAGTGAACTCTGGGAGTTGGTGATGGACAGGGAGGCCTGGCGTGCTGTGATTCATGGGGTCGCAAAGATTCGGACACGACTGAGCGACTGAACTGAACTGAACTGAAGGAAATTATTCAGATAACTGTTCAGAAGGTAATGACCTCATACATTTAGGAAAGAATATATTTAGGAGTTTTATTTCACATTAATTTTAAAATTGAAGTGTAGTCGATTTACAGTATTGTATTAGTTTCTGGTATAATATTTTACATTACTTATTTAAATGGATTACTTGTGTGGATCATATTCTCTGATACTCACTGACTTCCTAATTTGATGTTGGTTGTGTCAACATGAGTTGCTTTTGAATCCTATTGGACTAGATGTGGGTGAGCTGGGGAATGTTTGTTTAAAGTTCCCACTAGGCAACGTGCTCTGGTCATAAAAATGGTCAGAACCTCTGAATTCTACAAAAAATAGAAGATACTCGTTTATCATTGTTTGCCTGGACAGAACACTATTTATTGTTTGCAAAAACTTTATATTTAACAGCCTGGCAAAAAGTCATTATTATTCAGGTTTTGTGACTCTAGAAAAAATATAAATAAAACATACGTTAAGGAAAATGTCTAGAAATGACCCCCCAATTTCACGTGATTAATACCAGAGTCTTTGCATGTGGTGAGTTATCACTCCCATGGTTATGTTACATTATATGGCACAGTTGACCTTAAAAAGGGTCAAGTCTCCCAGTGGACCTAATCTAATCACATCGCTGCCAACAGCAGAGATCATTCTCCTGCAAGTGGCAGAACAGGGAAGAAGGGAAAGTCAGAGAAATTAAAAATGTAGGAAGGACTTGACCTGTTGTTGCCATTTGAAGATGGAAGGGCCTCATGAGAAGGAATGTAGGTGGCCACAGGTCCTGGGAGAATGATCCTCAGCTGAAAGCGAGCAGAGGATGTTGGGCCTCAGGTCACCCTGATTTTGTCAACACCCTGGAGGGGCTGGGAGTGGGTTCTTTTCCACGGCCTTCAGATAAAAGAGCCTAGCCCTGTCAGCACCTTGATTTTGACCTTGCGATATTTTGAGCAAAGTCCAGCTGAGCCCACCCCGCAGGACTTCTGACCTACAGAACTGTGCAATGATATATAGGGGCTGTTTTCAGGTTCTAAGCTTTGGGGAATTGGTTATGTAACAGTGGACAGTGAATACAGGATCTAAGACAGGTAGCCGTTGATGGTTTGAGAAGCTAAAGAGAATCCCATTCCAGTGTTTGATGTTTCAGAGTGCTTGCCCATTTTTCCTCACATCCCACTGACTTGACTTTTACTTTGGTTAAAACAGGCTCCCTCAGACATCACAGAAAGGATTAAAAGTCATTAAAATTTTCAGTTATTAAGATATGTAGTGTAAATTTTTTTTTTCTTCTCATAAGGGGTCTTGCAAATCTAACCACTTACTTAGGTAATACAGGTAGCAGGAAGTAAAGCTGGTCTTAGAAGCCATGATGCAGAATTTCTAACCCAGTCACCTTTCCCCTCAAGGCACATTGCCTCTGAGCTGCATATTCTTATTGACTAAGAAAATAATCCCAACTCTCTTCAGAGTCCCTTGGACTGCAAGGAGATCCAACCAGTCCATTCTAAAGGAGATCAATCCTGGGTGTTCATTGGAAGGACTGATGCTAGAGCTGAAACTGCAATACTTTGGTTACCTCATGTGAAGAGTTGACTCACTAGAAAAGACTCTGATGCTGGGAGGGATTGGGGGTGGGAGGAGAAGGGGACGACAGACAATGAGATGGCTGGATGGCATCCCCAACTCAATGGACATGAGTTTGAGTGAACTCCGGGAGTTGGTGATGAACAGGGAGGCCTGGCGTGCTGTGATTCATGGGGTCGCAAAGATTCGGACATGACTGAGCGACTGAACTGAACTGAAAGAGATACTGTACTTGTTTGATCATTTGGCTAATTCTGCACAGAATCCTCTTTAAGTATCTATTGACAGGTAGAGACATGGACAGGATTTAAAAATCTGTATTATAATACAAGTCTCCCTAGTAACATCATAAAATAACATTGCTTCTAGTGGACAATTACATAAAGTCCAGAGGAAACAAGCAGCTCATTCAAGGTCATCCTTTGCAGTTGAGAAACTGAGGCCCAAAGAGGTGCCATTATTACTTCATATGTCCCCAGCCAGTTCATGGCAGAGAGAGAACTATAATGTGAGGCTCTTGATTTCCAGTTTTTTTAAATACTAAATTGTACTGACATGTATCAGTTCTTTAGAATTTGCACCCACACGTTTTAGAAATAAAATATGTTCACAACCTCCGAGTTATTACTATACTTCCAACAGGAATATCCATGACTTCGAGTGAAGCTATGATATTCTCCGGGGCTACAATTTTTTTTTTCCCTTTGGATATGGGCCATTTTTAAAGTCTTTATTGTTTTTGTTACAATATTGCTTCTGTTCAATGTTATGGTTTTTTGGACGTGCGGCATAATCTTAGATCCCAGATGAGGGCTCGAACCAGCAGCTCTTGCATTGGAAGGTGCAGTATTAACCACTGGATCACCAGGGAAGTCCCTGGGGCTACCAGTTTTTAGAGTCATTTTAACATTAGTCTGGCTCCAGAATTGTGTTAAGGTTGGTTGAAAGGGAAACCCTTGATGCTGCATACCTGAAGGATGGGAATTATACCCAATTCTGTTATGTGTGACTAAACAATGGTTTAATCCCTTACTCACTGCCCACTCCTGACTCCCAAACCCTACAGGGCTTAGGAGAAACCATGAGAAGATATGCTGAGTCATGAAATCTAAAAATAGCCCTGGGAATAAAGCACCTCCCTTGCCCTCAGAATAACTGGCTGATATACTTGGGCTGCTGTTTTCTCCATCTATTTGGCACATTAAAGAATGTGACTGTTGCTTGAGTCCCTTGAACCGTTAAGACATATCCTATTTCTTTGGCTTATTTGTTGCTTTGTGAAGATGAATGTCAACTTGCTTTTGTTCTTTCATGTATTTATTAGAGTATGCTTTCCTAGTGTGTAGAAGCTTGGCTTTTTTGAAGCTAGTTTAAACTCAGATGTTTTCCCCACCGGATCTGAGATCCATTGAGGGCCAGACGCCAGGGAGCTGTTAGACATATGTAACCCTCCCCTTCACATCTCTTCAGGAGTTTCAAACAAGTTTTAATTATAAGAGAAACAAAAGGAAACATTTCTTCTTCTGTACTACTAGGGGAAAAAAGCTTTGTTGGGAAATGGATTCATCGTTATGCTTTGATATGCCTAGTTCTGTTTCTCAGAGTGACTATTTCAAATATTATTTATATTAAGTATTATGTTTTTACATAAATAGTGAACATACACTATACATTACATGTATATGTGTGTACATATATATATATATATTCTGTGTGAGACAGTTATGAAAAAGATGGGAGTGTTTTTTAAAAAAAATATTGAAATGTTTCAGTGCCTCTGAATATGAAAGTGACACACTTTTGGTTACAAATGCATTGACCAGAATATGTCAGGTCCATGATTTGTATGGTCCTAATCAGCCTCGGGACAGAAGGGAGCAAACCCTCCTCTAGCTTTCTGGGGAGTTTTGTAAGCCTCGAGAAATGCCTTTTCACTTTGACTCAAAGCACCGGAAAAATCTGGGAAGTTGAATAGTTCTTGCTGATCCTGTGTCCTGGCTCTTTCCCTCACTGTCAGTGTGTCGTTTAGCCAAGCACCGAGACAGTGTGCTTACCACCCAGCCTGCTCTCTCCCCATCATCCAAGTGTATTCAGGTATCCAGGAGGTCACAGGTAGGACAGCTCTAAGATGCTCTATCTTCTGCACATGTCTGGTGATTAGATGACTCTGTGGGTGACTTCCACATCGAACTGTGGTGGCCTTCGTCCTGCTGGTTATTTTCTCAGAGCTTCCTCTGACACTTTTGTAAAATTAAGATGATAAATACAACATACTTCTTAAGATTCTTGGGAAATTCATCATGGAAAATATGACTGTATAAGATCCCCATAGATGTCAAGAACGTAGTAGCTATATTTCAGACATCTCATTTCCCCTTTCTTTCATCCCTCCCTGTCTCCAACCATTTCATCTTCCCCTCCTCTTTTGGTGAATGAAACCTAGTCTGTTGACCTAAAGATATATTTTTACTCCCAGTGGTGTATACAATGGTTAAGTTTACTTTCTTTCATTAAGTTGACCAGCACATCAGTTTTTGAGTGTCTGCTCTTGAGAGACACTGTTCTGAGTGCTAGGGAGCAGGCAATGAACAAAACAGGCCATTGCTGTCCTGGAACAAAACTTCTAGTTGGAGGAAGAAGGCAATAACAAAATAAGTAGTATAATATATTAGAATGTCATAAGTACTCTTGAGAAAGATAAAACAGGAAATGAGGTAGGGTTTGGGGGGGAAAGAGGAAATAGAAAAAAGATTTAATGGTCTAGACAGCTGCTTGTTGAGATAGTAATGGTTGAGCAAAAATGTGCAAGCTGGTAAAATAGCAAGGCACGCAGGTACATAGAAAAGACTATTCCAGGCAGAAGCCAAAGCCAATGCCAAGTCCTGAGGGGGAAGCATGGTAGGTATATTTAAAGAACTGTAAGGAGCCATCTTGGCTGCAGCAGTGTAGGAAAGAACAGGAGGAAGTGGGGTCATGGTTGGACAGTGGAGGAGTTGCTGGACCGTATTGGTTCTCGAGAGCCATGAAAAATGAAGGGGCCTTTGGCAGGTTTGTAGGGGAATAGAATACGATTTGGCTTCATATTTTTAAGACTCATTCTTCTGGCCATGTTGAGAAAGTGTGTTGGGGGCAGGAACAGGGTGGAATCAGTGGGGGCGCAATCAGGAGGGTATTGCAGTAATTCAAGAAAGAGATGATGGTGATTTAGACCAGTACGGTAGCTGTGAAGATAAGTAATCGGCTTGTGGTTATTAAAGTAGAGCCATGAAGGTTTGCTCATGGTTTAGATTTGAGATTTGAGGCAAAAAAGGAGCCCAGGATGACTCCAAAGTTTTGGGCCTGTTGACTTAGAAGGATGGAGATGGGAAAAAAAAAAAGATGGGGATGTTAATGAGATGGGAAAAAAGCTGCAGTAAAACAGAACCATTAATTAAAATCACTCATAATCAGTGTAGGAAAAACACTGCCACAAACACTGTCAGAAATAAGCCACACGCAGAGTTGTGTGTATGGCTGCTGATTTTGTTGGTACAATCTGGAAACTAAGATCTTATCATAGCCATTAGCAGCGCTCACTTGGTCTTGCTGTCAAATAATGTGACAATGTCTAGAGTAATTGTTCTACTTGGAATTTTCTGATGGGACTCAGGTTTGCTGGGTTTTGTTTCTGAGACTGGCTGTTTCACTATAATATGGAGTAAGTTTTAATGTAAAGTAATGTTTCCTTTGGCCCACCTCATGAGACAAGTTGACTCACTGGAAAAGACTCTGATGCTGGGAAAGGTTGGGGGCGGGAGGAGAAGGGGACGACCGAGAATGAGATGGCTGGATAGCATCGCCAACTCTGTGGACATGAGTTTGAGTGAACTCCAGGAGTTGGTGATGGACAGGGAGGCCTGGTGTGCTGTGATTCATGGAGTCGCGGAGAGTTGGACACGACTGAGCGACTGAACTGAACTGAATGTTTCCTCATTAGTAATCATTGAATAACCCTTCATGACTATGACTAATGGGGTGGTTCTGGTCCCTTTGTGATCTTCTTTCTAGGTTCTGGGAAGTCTGTTTTACATGATTTGCAGTCCTCTTGTATAATGCTCTGTGGGCATGACTGTCCAGCTCTCAGTTTAGACTCTTCATACTAAATCTTATCCATTGTTTAGAGATGTGTTCAAATGCCTCATCCTTTTTCAGTGGATTCCTACTGGGGCTTATCTTTCTTCATGGCCAGTGTATCTACCTATGTCGGAAGCACAAGACTGGTTAGGGAACATGTGTACTCTGTCTGCTTCCCCTCCTTCCCTCACCTGCCCCTTCTACCCAGTGTTCTATTCCTGAGTTTCCTTTATCAGTTTTGCATTATGGCTGAGATCAAAATGGCCTTGGCATTCGTGATAAGAGCTGGTGATCAAACGTCTCTGAAAGGACGTCACCTCCTGCTTGGAATTCTGCCTGAACCCAGATTCTCCTATTGATCAGTCCCACAGCATTTCTAAGTGCTTCCTATGGACAAGTCTCTTGCAACAATAGCTTGAGAGTTATTATTAATTACTCTATACCCCAAATCAGGTAGATTAAATATATTTTTGTTATTATAGAAAGAAAAAAAAAAGTGAAAGCATTAGTCGCTCAGTCCTGTCCAACTCTTTGCGACCCCGTGGACTGTTGCCGACCAAGCTCCTCTGTCCATGGGATTCTCCAGACAAGAATGCTGGAGTGGGTTGCCATTCCTTCCTCCAGTGAGTCTTCCCAACTCAGAGATTGAACCTGGTTTTCCTGCTTGGCAGGCTGATTCTTTACCATCTGAGCTACCAGAGAATGAATCACATCATAATTCAGTTCAGTTCAGTTCAGTTGCTCAGTCGTGTCCGACTCTCCGCGACCCCGTGAATCACAGCACGCCAGGCCTCCCTGTCCATCACCAACTCCCGGAGTACACTCAAACTCATGTCCACAGAGTCGGTGATGCCATCCAGCCATCTCATTCTCCGTCGTCCCCTTCTCCTCCCGCCCCCAACCTTTCCCAGCATCAGAGTCTTTTCCAGTGAGGCAACTCGTCCATGAGGTGGCCAGAGTATTGCAGTTTCAGCTTTAGCATCAGTCCCTCCAATGAACATCCAGGATTGATCTCCTTTAGAATGGACTGGTTGGACCTCCACATCATAATTAGAGTAACACAAATTGTCATGAAAGATTTCAGTATGTATTAATGATATCTGAAAGAAGACAAGGCCATTTATGTTTATTATAATATACACTGAATAAACCATTAGGTTATGTTGCAACTTCATCCAGGTGAGGCTGGCAGGAGATTGAAGATACATCTTCTTTCTCATGTCTTTTCTCCCCATCCTCTATATATTAGTTTTTCTTATACCTAGAAATAGGGCAATAAAGAAAAGTACAGTATACAGTTTTTGCTTTCTTTTAAACTAGCCATTAATTTCAGGCAAGGGCAGCATGTACCTGCTGTATTTTTTTTTAACCTTCACATGATTTAACAGAGAAGAATGGTGACTTTATCATGTTTTTAGTATGATTTCTTATTGCTTAAAAATGTCAATCAGTGAAATTTAAACAGGTCATTACTTTGTTTTCTCCTTCATTTCAATGACTTGGCCCACCCAGCAGTACCCATCATTGCGTTGTTTCCAGCTGATCTGTTTTATTTGAAAATAATTTATCCCTTAACATTGATATGTTATAGAAACATCTGACATTAAATGTACCTGATATCATCTTCGGAAAGTTACAGTTGACAGAGTAAAAGGAATATGTGTGGTGTTTTATTTTTCAAATCTTGGTAAAATGATGTCCTACTATATTTTAGAGGGAGGGATGATGGAAATATTTTGCAACTTGAAGCTGAATATTCAGTTGTATCGAAAGTGATCTCCCTTATTCAAATAGAGTTTTAGGTGTTTGCTTTGAAATAAAATATTGGAAAAGTAATGACAAAGCCATCTTTGAAATCACTGGTTGGCCACACCATACTAATAGAATAGCACGGTGCCATGGGTGATGGAAATGATGAATGCATTACATATAAAGTTATTTTTGTGGTGGCACAACCCTGTAGCTCCTAACTCATGATATCATTAAGGTGGTTTGGAAAAAAAAAAAATGTGTGTCTACCTCTGCTGCAGAGCCCATGTGTTTATTTTTCTTTTGTATATTATGGTAGTTGATGGTCAGATGAGGACTGGAGAAGGAAATGGCAATCCACTCCTATATTCTTGCCTGGAAAATTCTATGGATAGAGAAGCCTGGCAGGTTACAGTTCATGGGGTCACAAAAGAGTCAGACATGACTTAGGGGCTAAACAACAAAACAACAACAACTGCAAACATTTAAATATTAGCGAGATTTGCTTGTGACGCTAGCCAGTTTAGCAAGCCTGAGCTCCTAGAACATGGCTGCACGTTCGTGTTTTAGTCTCCAAGCCAGCAGCTACCGCCTTGCCACGTTCCATGATGAACACCTCAACCTCTCTCCTATTTGATGAGGGTAGGCATTCATCAAAACGTCAGAATGATTAAAATTACAACCCTAAAAGCCCTTTTATCAGCCCCTCCTCTTTAATCTCTTCTTCTCTCAGGCTGCATCCTGTCACTTTTGCAACTGACTATTACTGTTTTTTTTGTCAAGAAATTGTACCTTGTTATCGAAATTGCTTGTTGTCCAAATTGCTTTCCGAGGCTACAAAACGATGTTTGTGGATAGTGCTGAGCACAGAGGCCTCTCCGTCTTCTCTCCTAGAGTTGACAGTGGAGGAGGAAGCGGGAGGAAGTCCCGAGACCTGGAGGGGCTGAGCCTTGCTTTGTGTTCTTTATGCTGCTTGGCTGGGGAGCCGAGGAAGTTTGCTTGGAGGAAGCTCCAAGTAACTGAGCTTCTAGAAGATACGATTACATGAAATTTCCCTCACTGTTTTACTCGTAATTTATGCTTACCTTTATGTTCGCTTTTGTTTTTTGAATGAACTCTGAGAGTCTGTGGAATAGCATCCTGTCAACCTAATTATATATGAAACAAAAGGTAAAATAGGTAAGATATATGTATTTGTGTATGTATATGTGTCTATGTATATGCATATGTATATATATATATGCCTTACCTATTTTACTTATATACACACATAAGTATAGAGCACAGAAGAATTGATGCTTTTGAACTGTGGTGTTGGAGAACAATCTTGAGAGTCCCTTGGGCTGCAAGGAGATCCAACCGGTCCATCCTGGAGATGGACTAAAGGAGATCAGTCCTGAGTGTTCATTGGAAGGACTGATGTTGAAGCTAAAACTCTAATCCTTTGGCCACCTGGTGCAAAGAGCTGACTCATTTGAAAAGACCCTGATGCTGGGAAAGATTGAGGGCAGGAGGAAAAGGGGATGACAGAGGATGAGATGGTTGGATGGCATCATTAACTCGATGGACATGGGTTTGGGTGGACTCTGGCAGTTGGTGATGGACAGGGAGGCCTGGCGTGCTATGGTTTGTGGGGTCGCAAAGAGTCGGACATGACTGAGCTACTGAACTGATACATATATACACATATATTTCCATGTGGGTAAGGCATATATATATATATATATATGGTAAGGTATATAAATATGTTTATATACTTACATATGCCTTGCCTATTTACTTATAAGTTTTATTTATATTCACATATAAGTACACACATATATACACATATAACACACATACACACACACATATACACATATATTCATGTGGGAGGAGGGGACTGAGGAGAAACTTGGTGAGCCACTAGAAATTTAAGGAAGGTCCTAAAGTCCTACTGCTGGGTCTGAAATTTTAGATGCTACATTATGGTAAGCAAGTTGGCCTTTGGAGGAAAGCAAGAATTTTGCACTGGAGGCAAGCCTGCCCCACTTTGTCATTTCCTTTGTTTTCAGACTTCTATAAATTCTGGAGCTTCAACTCTTTGCTCCTTATTTTTGTTTTATTGCAGCTGCTGAATGCTAATAGGCTGTTGATGACAAGTATATTTACTAGGCATACAAACTGCTTAGGCAAAAGGGCATCCATGATAATTCATCTTCAATGTTTAGAGAAGATGAGCATCAGTGTCAGAATTAAGCGGGGACAGGACTTCCCTGGTGGTCCTTCCAGTGGAGGACCTTGTGGTTAAGACTGTGTTCTTCCAATGGAGAGGGTGTGGGTCCCATCCCTGGTTGGGGAGCTAAGCTCCCACACGCTGCATGGTGCAGTCATAAGTAAATGTGTGTGTGTGTTAGTTGCTCAGTTGTGTCTGACTCTTTGTGACCCCATGGACCACAGCCCACCAGGCTCCTCTGCCCATGGAATTCTCCAGGCAAGAATACTGGAGTGGGTTGCCATTTCCTCCTCCACATAAATAAATAACTATTAGTAAAAACAGAATTAAGTGGGGAGAGTTGCCAGTGGTTCTTAGGGACAAGGTGAAATCAGGGAGAGATTCTCTGGTCATAGTTTCAGTGACAGTATCAATCTCAGCAGAGATTAGGAATGACTCTGTAGGATTGCATTACCAGATTATCACTTTTTGAAGAATTATAGTGAGACCAGAAGGGAGAATGCTGTTTAGTTATGTGTAGCTTTTTCAGTTCAGTTTAGTTCAATCACTCAGTCGTGTCCAACCAACTCTTTGCAACCCCGTGAATCACAGCACGCCAGGCCTCCTGTCCATCACCAACTCTCGGAGTTCACTCAAACTCATGTCCATAGAGTCAGTGATGTGATCCAACCATCTCATTCTCTGTCGTCCCCTTCTCCTCCTTCCCCCAATCCCTCGCAGCGAGAGTCTTTTCCAGTGAGTCAACTCTTCGCATGAGGTGGCCAAAGTATTGCAGTTTCAGCTTTAGCATCAGTCCTTCCAATGAACACCCAGGACTGATCTCCTTTAGGATGGACTGGTTGGATCTCCTTGCAGTCCAAGGGACTCTCAAGAGTCTTCTCCAGCACCACAGTTCAAAAAGCATCAATTCTTTGGCGATCAGCTTTCTTCACAGTCCAATTCTCTCATCCATACATGACCACTGGAAAAACCATAGCCTTGACTAGACGAACCTTGGTTGGCAAAGTAATGTCTCTGCTTTTTAGACTGAAATAGAGAATTACTTAGGTTTCACTTTTTGTTTCACTGTTTTTTCCCCCCTTGGAGGATAATTGTTTTACAATATTGTGTTGACCTCTGCCATACATCAACATGAATTAGCCACAGGTATCGACCACGACTGAGCGACTGAACTGAACTGAACTGAATACATGTGTCCTCTACTTGCTTTTGACTTGGGAAAAACAGTATCTTTCCTCTAAGGCTCAATTGCCTCATCTGAAAAATGGGACTAAAATGTCCAATATTTCAGAGTTGTTACCAGGATTAAATGAGATAATATACGCCAAGAATTTAGCATAGTGTTTTGGCAGCAAGCACATGCTTAAGGAATGATATCGTTTATTATTGTGCTGTGGAAATTGTATTTGACGGTGTGTGTGTGTGTGTGAAAGAGATGTAAATTGCTTTCTCTTTTGCATTTCTATGAATGTGTGGCTTTCATCCAGCTGAGCTGAGGTGTCCGTCACAGGGAGAGCTGATGTAGGATTGTTCCTGGGGAAATGGAAAGAGATTGAGATGAGATTCAGCTTTTAATGTCCCTCATGGGAATTTTCAGGGAACAGGTAGACAGTAGAAAGGAAAGCTAGACTGTGAGCAGAGGAAAGCTTTATTAAATTCATTACTAGGAGGCCTAGTGGATAGACTGGATCATCCTTCCTTATGTGAGTGCTCAGTCACATCTGACTCTTTGCAACCCCACAGGCTGTAGCCTATCAGGCTCCTCTGTCCCTGGGATTATACAGGTAAGAATACTAGAGTGGGTTGCCATTTCCTCCTTCTGGGATTGAATTCACATCTCCTACATTGGCAGGTGGATTATTTACCACTAAGCCACCTGGGAAACCAGGCTATATCATAGTGTTTTACCTAAGAGAGGATCTTCTTAGGCAATAATAGGAAGGAGAGAAAGTTCATCCCTTCTGCTCTGAGGACTATAAGAAGGAGAGGAAGATAGAAAAAGACAGGGAAGTCTTCCTTCTCCAGATGTTGTCCAGGACTGGGAAACTATTTTATATTAATTAAAAGGAATATCAGCAGCAAGGGGAGGAATTCACTTTGCTGGGTACCCCCATACCCATTGGGTGCAGGGAGAGAGGGCATCAGAATGAACCAGGTGATGCAGTGCAGCCAGGCACAGAAGAAGGGCTTGTGTTTCGCTCTCTGGAATATGAAGCTAGTAATGGTGGCATGGATGGAGCTGAGAAATGCCTTTGTGCCCTCTATGAGATACCCAGGTGTTGACTGCTAGGCTGGGCTGGTGATAAATAAAGGCCAGGGCTCCAAGGAACATCCTTCATCCCTAATTAGGTTCCAAGAGACTGGCTGCGAGACTCTGGCATCAGATCCCAGAGACAGCACCATTCAGCAGACAGCCCACACCAGAGACTGGCATGATGCCACATCCCACAGAGGTCCAGAGACCCAATCTGTCCCTGATTCTGAGGTCTTAAAACTCAATACAGTCTCCATATCCCCCTTGCAGTCTTAGAGGGAACACTGGGAGAAAGGGAAATGTGAGATTGGTTTTAATTACTGGATTGACTTACGTTGATGGATGGAACTTATTTTAGTCCCCCTCTGCCCCATTCACCACGGAACTTATTTTAGTCCCCCTCTGCCCCATTCACCACCATCATCATCACCACCACACCAAGGCAGGGAGTCATGAGAAACATACAGTGCCTTGGAGATGGAAAATGTGTCCACCATAGCCAACATGCCATAGTCAACTTGAAGTAGTGTGCAATGCAACTTGTCTTTTTCATCAGTTCAGTTCAGTCGCTCAGTCATGTCCGACTGTTTGCGACCCCATGAAACACAGCATGCCAGGCCTCCCTGTCCATCACCAACTCCCGGAGTTCACTCAAACTCATGTCCATCGAGTCGGGGATGCCATCCAGCCATCTCATTCTCTGTCGTCCCCTTCTCCTCCCGCCCCCAATCCCTCCCAGCATCAGAGTCTTTTCCAGTGAGTCAACTCTTCGCATGAGGTGGCCAAAGTATTGGAGTTTCAGCTTTAGCATCAGTCCTTCCAATGAACACCCAGGACTGATCTCCTTTAGAATGGACTGGTTGGATCTCCTTGCAGTCCAAGGGACTCTCAAGAGTCTTCTCCAGAACCACAGTTCAAAAGCATCAATTCTTCGGTGATCAGCTTTCTTCACAGTCCAAATATGTCAAATTTTATCAGCATGCATGCTTGTGTGCTAAGTCGCTTCAGCCGTGTCCAACTCTTTGCAATCCTATGAACTGTAGCCTGCCAGGCTCCTCTGTCTAAGGGATTTTCCAGGCAAGAATACTGGAATGGGAAGCCTTGCCCTCCTCTGGGGGATCTTCCTAATCCAGGGATCAAACCCGCATCTCCTGCATTGCAGATGGAGTCTTTACTGCTGAGCCACCCGGAAGCCATATCAATATATGAAAGCTAAATATCACAAGAAGTTAAGAATGGGTATACCTCATTTTTGTAAGGGATGGGTTTACTTTTTCTGCTGTGCTTTCTGTGTTTTTGCCATTTTATTCCTCCACTCAGAGCCTAAGTAAATCTGGTAATGGAAGTCAGTTGCTGCTTCACAGTAGAAGTTTCCTCTTGGTTTTCTTTTGATAATTCTGAGTTATCTTGAATATATCAGCCAATTTTAATCTAAATTTGCATTACATTTTTTTACCTTTATATTGGAGTATAGTAGATTAACCATGTTATGATAGTTTCTAGTGGATAGAAAGGGACTCAGACATACACACACACACACGTATCTGTTGAACTTGTATTGCATTTTTAAATATAAATATTTAATTAAAAATCATGTTTCACTTACAGCAACTCTACAACTCTGTTTTTTACATTGTAGTATTGATAGAATATGTGAAGGCATGCATTGAGTGAGGGAACCCTAAAATGAAAAATTTATCCTTTTATATTCTTTGGGAAAATCCAACCCAAAATAGGAAAATAAGGTATGAACAATATTCAGATGCTTAGGGATGGGCATTCTTTTTTGAGAGGTAGGCTCTTTCAGGTATCTACAGCTCTGTCAAAGTCTATCATTACAAAAGCAGATGTATAGGTTTGTCATCTTTCTTATCCTGCTGGTGGAAATAATGCAGTCCTTTAAAAATATATAATAGACATCAAACTTTTTTTTAATTTATTTATTTTAATTGGAGGCTAATTACTTTACAATATGGTATTGGTTTTGCCATACATTGACATGAATCCTCCCCAGGTGTACATGTGTTCCCCATCTTGAACCTCCCTCCCACCTCCCTCCCCATCCCATCCCTCTGGGTCATCCCAGTGCACCAACCCTGAGCATCCTGTATCATGCATCGAACCTGAACTGGCGATTCATTTCACATATGATAATATACATGTTTCAATGCCATTCTCCCAAATCATCCCACCCTCACCCTCTCCCACAGAGTCCAAAAGACTGTTCAAGATAGTCACAAAATAATTATCAAACTTTTGAACGAAACAGATCAGACTATACTTCAACAAATTTCAAGAGATTGTCTAAATTTTGTCGTACTAAAAGCATAGCAAACTTTGGTTACACAATTTTATCTTGTTTTTTGTTTTTTAGTCTTCTCTTATGATTATAACTATGCATTTTTAAAAAATTTATCTTTATGCTGTCAAATATGTATTCCTTGTTCTCATTTTCATTCCCAATTTAATTTTTTAAAAGTATTGTACATAATCATAAACCCAATTAAAGCCCCTATTCTCTGAATAGCAAATATAACTTTTAAAGAAAGTGATTGGAGGTGGAGGTGGATAACTGAATTCGGTGATAACAGTAAAATGATCACAATCAGTGGCTATTGTGTGAACGCGGCCTGTGAATTAACAGTCTCTGCAGTGACACCCAGCAGCAGCGCCTCTGCATGAGTTATGTGATGATTTGTTGTTTTACGTTTCTCTCCAAGATTCCCAAAAGAAGTGGCATCAAAAGTACACTTATTTGTAGGCTTCCAAACTCTTAATTTAGAAGACGTTAAAACATCACGGTGGAGAGGAAACTGTTGGAATGGTTCCTATTTAGGGCTAGCATCTACTCTAAGAGCCCAACTATTTCCTTCATTTTAGAGTTGAGATTCAGAAAAGGTAAGTGGAAAGCTTTATCTGTGTTTCTGTGTGTGACTGCAATTTGAGAGAACCAACAGAAATAGCATTAGAACTGAGACATTCGATCATATTGTAGTACACACACACACACACACACACACACACACACAGAGTTCAATTTTTCTAAGTGAAGATAAAAAGAATTTCAACCAAAATGCTCCTGGCTCTTCCCTTATGTGCTTTCTTCCTATAGTTCTAGCTAAGATATGTCTTTTAGATACAGAAGAACATTGGGGAAAAACTGGACTAACTGAACTATTCGTATCTCATGTTTTCAACTGATAGAACATATTCTCTCTTCTTTTAAAGCCATTTCTTGCTTAACTGACATGCCATTTATATTGAGTAAAGTACACTAATATGAAGTGATCTTGAAAAGTTTTTATGTATTTACACTTGTGCAGCCACCACCCAGATGAATATAAGGCGTAATTCTATTATGCTAGATACTCTGTTAAGCTCCTTATCAGACATAACCCTCTCCCTGAAAGGTAACTACCATTCTGTCTTCTACTCTTGTATTAGCTTTGTCTGTTTATGAGTTGAGAACAAGTTGATTCCAAAAATATGGATTCTTTTTATCTTTCTTCTTTGAGAAGAATGCCTTTTAATTCCATCTGTTTTGTTTGACACGTGTGTGCTAAGTTACTTTAGTCATGCCTGACTCTCTGACCCTATGAACTGTAGCCCGCCAGGCTCCTCTGTCCATAGGATTCTTCAGGCAAGAATACTGGAGTGGGTTGTCATGCCCTCCTTCAGGGGACCTTCCTGACCCAAGGATCAAATCTGCATCTCTTATGTCTCCTGCATTGGCAGGCAGGTTCTTTACCAATATGCCACCCGGAAGCCTTGTTTGATGCATTGGTACTTTTTAATTTCTGTTATATTCCATTATATGGCTAAACTGCAGATTGTATATCAAAGGCCATATGGGATACTTCCAGTATGGGGCTATCATAAATGAAGTTTCTATAACCATTCTTGTATAGTTCTTTTGGAGTTCAGTTCATTTCAGTTCAGTTCAGTCGCTCAGTCGTGTCCGACTCTCCGCGACCCCATGAATCACAGAACGCCAGGCCTCCCTGTCCATCACCAACTCCCGGCGCTCACTCAAACTCATGTCCACAGAGTTGGTGATGCCATCCAGCCATCTCATTCTCGGTCGTCCCCTTCTTCTCCCGCCCCCAACCTTTCCCAGCATCAGAGTCTTTTCCAATGAGTCAACTCGTCGCATGAGGTGGCCAAAGCATTGCAGTTTCAGCTTTAGCATCAGTCCCTCCAATGAACACCCAGGATCGATCTCCCTTAGAATGGACTGGTTGGATCTCCTGTCTTCTCCAACACCACAGTTCAAAAGCACCAATTCTTCGGCGATCAGCTTTCTTCACAGGCCAACTCTCACATCCATACATGACCACGGGAAAAACCATAGCCTTGACTAGATGGACCTTGGTTGGCAAAGTAATGTCTCTGCTTTTTAATATACTATCAAGGTTGGTCATAACTTTCCTTCCAAAGAGTAAGCGTCTTTTAATTTCATGGCTGCAATCAGCATCCGCAGTGATTTTGGAGCCCAAAAAAATAAAGTCTGACACTGTTTCCACTGTTTTTCCATCTATTTCTCATGAAGTGATGGGACCAGATGCCATGATCTTTGTTTTCTGAATGTTGAGCTTCAAGCCAACCTTTTCACTCTCCTCTTTCACTTTCATCAAGAGGCTTTTGAGTTCTTCTTCACTTTCTGCCATAAGGGTAGTGTCATCTGCATATCTGAGATTATTGATATTTCTCCCAGCAATCTTGATTCCAGCTTGTGCTTCTTCCAGCCCAGTGTTGCTCATGATGTACTCTGCATGTGTTTATTGCTCTTGGGTCTATACTTGGAAGTGGGATTTCTGTACATAGACATGTATTTAACTTAAATAGAGATTGCCAAGCTATTTTACCAAGTGGCTGAACTGGTTTATATTCACACTGACAGTGTATGAGAGATCCAAGTGTTCCACGTCCTGGCCAACAGTTAATATAGTCAATATTTTAGATTTTAGCCATTTTGGTAGGTGTAAAGTGGTGTCAAATTCATGGTTTTAATTTACTTTATCATTAAATTTAATTTAAACCTAAGTATTTAATAGTTTTGAGGTTACATTAAGTGATATTTTATTTCATTATAATTTTATGGCTGTTAATGAAATTCACCTAATTCTGCGTTTTGACCTAACTTAAAACATTATTAAGTTCATCTATTCATTGTAGCTTCTTCTGTATTTTCTGATCATAACCATGTCATGTGTAAACAGTTGATAGTTTTAGTGCTTTATTTCCAATTTTTGTATTTTTTCTTTCTTTTCCTTGCTTTATTGCAGTGGCTAAGATCTCCAGTGGTCTTCCACAATAGCTCAGCAGGTAAAGAATTCACCTAGATCTCCAGTATAATGTTGAATGGGTGATCCCAGACATTCCTATCATGTTTCCAAAATGGGAGGCTTACTCAATGCATATCATTATCTTGTTAATTCTCTAGTCAAACCATACTTTGTATTTGTAATAACACAACAATTTACTTTTGGTTATTTCACATTTAACTGAATTTCTTTGATCTCCACATGATTTCCAAATATAATTTATGACAAACTTCACTGTTTAGAAAGCAAATAATTTTATTTCATGAGATCTTTGTATTTCACATTCAATTCTAGAAAATATGTGTTAAGGAAGCATAATTTATGAAATGCAATGCTTTCATACCTCTTTATTTGTGACCGCTTTAAAATATAGGCAACTTTTATATAAATATTTTTCTTCACCACATTTGTACATAGTTTCAAAGAGAGCAGGGACTCATGTTACATTTATTTTGAACCCAATGGTAACTATTAGAAAGCCTTCTCTCAGTAAATACTTGTTGATTGTTTTAGAGAAAATAAATTCTTTTTATTATTCTCAAACTTAAAATTGCATTATTGTTGTTGTTGTTGTTTCGTTGTTAAGCCATGACTCTTTGTGATCCTATGGACTACAGTGTGCCAGGCATCCCTGTCTTTCACTGTCTCCTGGAGTTTGCTTATTGGTTATAATCACCATTTAAATAGCACTACATTTTACTATATTATTGCTGTAGTAAATAGTCAAAATATAATCAAAGTTGATTTTTTTCTGGAAAAATATCAATTAAAAATTATATTAATTCTGCATAAACTATTGTGTAACCAGACAAGTAAACACATATAGCTTTGAAACATAACAGGATACCTGAATACATCTGTAATCATCAGAACATGTACCTATCAATCTTTACATATTAGTATACCAAATTCCTGTTACCTGATCACATGAACTACAGAATTTATTGCACATTTAAAAATAAAATACAAATTAATTTTCATTGGTCTAATTTTCCTTTACTGTAAATATAGAGAATTTTTGGTCTATCTCTTTCTTTCCTCCTTCCTTCTCCTTTTTGTTTGTCTTATTTACCCATAAATTAACCGTGTTGTCTGATTTCCCTGGTTAGCATGGCAATATGGATAGTGTTGGGGACAGTGGTGTTTGAAAATATTATATTTTAGGCCTCGGTCTATAATTTTAAGTGAAATCGTAGGTACATTTGTTGTATCAGATCTGCAATAGTACCTTTATAAACATTACTTTTGATCATATGTGCTAAAGGGTATTTAATCTTATGGATGCTGTTTATGGGTTTTAAATCCTGTGAAGAAAGTAATTTCCCTTTTAATTTCAGAGGCAGACATTACGTAGCGAGGGTGATTTACTTAAATCCTTGTTCCAGGTAGAGGTAGACATAGGAGTGTGTCCTGAATCTTGTCTTAATCTAAATAATTAAAAAACACATATTAGTCAACGTCCCTAATATGTAGCCAGCGCTGATTCTAGCCAGTCTGTCAGTCATCTGAAGCAGGGCTTTTATTTCTCCCTCTTTGCCTTGCTTAAGATCAGGTGATTTATTTAACAAGAGATACATAGGTAGATACACTTGTAATGCTGAAATTTTGACATTTCAAGGTAAATCTAGTATCAGAGGGCTCCATTAGGTAGTCTGAAGTGTGTTCAAATTACACGACAGAAAATTTATTCTAAAAACTAAGACAGCAAGGGAGAGGGAACTATTCAGAGTAAGTAGGGCGGTGTTTGTTCATCTAAAATTTTATTGGCACATTATTTGACTATCACTCCATTTAATATGCCATATGCAGTCACCTGGACTCGTATAATGTCAGTGCTTAGATTAAAAAGAATTGTAGCTCAAAACCTTATATTCTTCACTGTGCATTCATTTCATATATGAAATGAATGAGTCCACAATATCTCAATATTTGAACACTTTGCTTTGATACACCTAGCCATTGAACCTCAGAGTCTATGCTAAATGTTATTATCACTATAATAACATTAGGGGATTTAAAAAACTCACAATTTAGTGTGCATGAGTGCATAGCTTTCAAAGTTTGTTTCATTACACCCTTATGGATTATCTTATTACATTTATACCTTACGCCTTTAACAATACCAAGACAGATGCATATACGTATATTTACATGCATATTTTCAGCGTTGGAAATTCATTTATTGTCCTGTCTGTCAAGTAATCTGGATACTTAAGTAGGCCACATCTTGGGAATTTCTAGAACTTACATTTGGAACACTTTAATTGATGTTGTAGGTAATGAAATTTTACACCTACCATCTCGTATTTCCCTTCAAATTACTTTTAAATTGCATCATCCTGTTTTCCTGGCCATGCAATTAAAGAAATGGCTAAAGAAAAATGCTGGAAAGATATCATTAAGCATAGAGTTACCTAATTTTTCCTTAAGATATCAAAAGTGCAAATTCAACAACGTTGGAATGAAATTTGATTTATAGTGCAACAGAGAACCCCTGGAATTCGCAGAAAGGAAGTGAGCAAAATCTGCTAACAGCTGCAGTTGAGTAAGATGTCCAAGGCAGAGCAGTCGGTCATCTGTTCAGCGGGCAGCTGCAGGCGAAGCCTCACCAGCTTCCCTCCAGGAACCGGGCTAGGCATTTTAATTGCTGAAGTGCACCCACTGGTGACCAGCTGTCCAGAGAGCCAATTGGGAGTAGCTCTGTGTCCTTCCAGAGTCTTAGGGGAAAGATTGAGAAGAGGGAAAGTGTATCTTGACTCAGACAGAGCCCAGCTGGTCCTGAGTTTCCTGAGACACCAGCATACAATGCCTTGAAGTAGACAAGCAAACACTCAGACTTCTTAGAAGAGAGAAAAGGCTTGAAGCGGGATTCTTAGGCTTCATTTTGTGAAGTGAAGTGAAAGTCACTCAGTCGTGTCCAACTCTTTGTGACCCCATGGACTATATTAGTCCATGGAATTCTCCAGGCCAGAATACTGGAGTGGGGAGCCCTTCCCTTCTCCAAGGGATCTTCCCAACCCAGGGATCGAACCCAGGTCTCCCACATTGTAGGCAAATTCTTTACCAGCTGATCCACAAGGGAAGCCCTAATTAGGGTCAAATCAGAGTCTCTGGCTGAAGAATGTAGCACCACGTTCATCTTAACCTTTCTCCGAAAGAACACGAACTCCGAGAAGTTAACGTTGCAGTCACTACTGATTAGACATTAACTTATCCCCCTACTTAGGTTGGGGTTTTGCTCTGTGTGTTTGGATCCCAAGGTGTAGAAGGAACTCCTGGTAGGAAACAAAACGGGGATCTTCTTTGCGTAGCCCGGAGGCCGTGCTGGCGGCCTCCTACCACGGATGGGTATTTCCGGTTTTCTTTGGGGCTGATGCTCTGCTTCACTCTCTGGCCCCAAATGTGATCTCTGATCATATGTTTCAGGCAGTTTGCGTTTCATTCTGTAATTCACCCCAGATGCTTTTGAACTGTGGTGTTGGAGAAGACTCTTGAGAGTCCCTTGTACCGCAAGGAGATCCAACCAGTCCATTCTAAGGGAGATCGATCCTGGGTGTTCATTGGAAGGACTGATGCTAAAGCTGAAACTGCAATACTTTGGCCACCTCATGCGATGAGTTGACTCACTGGAAAAGACTCTGATGCTGGGAAAGGTTGGGGGCGGGAGGAGAAGGGGACGACCAAGAATGAGATGGCTGGATGGCATCACCGACTCTGTGGACCTGAGTTTGAGTGAACTCCGGGAGTTGGTGATGGACAGGGAGGCCTGGCGTGCTGTGATTCATGGGGTCGCGGAGAGTCGGACATGACTGAGCGACTGAACTGAACTGAACTGAACACTTCTATTACATGAATTTCTTGAAGGGAGAGCTGTAGCCAGAGACTTTTTTTCCCCCAGACTACTGGTATATGAACCTTGCTGTTCCAAAGTGAAACTTTGAGAGCATTCAAGAAATCAAAGAAAAATAGCCCAAGTCTTGGAACTCCATTTCTAAGTTTTGAGTGGTGGGCATGGAGGGGAGAATGCATTGATTAAAAGTGAGGGAAGAGTGAAGGAATGAAGCAAGTCTATAGTATTGTGCTGTCTTCTAATATATTCTGGCAGGAAGTTACTGTGAATGGAACAAATGTTGTACACTACCCTTTGTGTTTGGAAAGAGGACAGGAATGTGCCTTGGGAGTGAATGGAAATTTATTAAATTAAGATTCCCTCAAACTTGATTTTCTATCTTTACCAAGCACCGTAGTTAATTGGCATTTCTGAGATGCCTGTGGGACCCAGGAGGCAGACAAGAATCAACAATTCAGAATCATGAAATCAAATGGAAAACCAATCACAGGAAGACTAGGAAAGAAAATGTTCTTTAATATACGTATTTTCCAGCATCTCATTGAAACTATGACTGAAAATGATCCAAAAAGTGTAGCGAAAATAAAGAGTAGTAAAGTTATATGAAATTAGTTTATATAACATTATAATAACATTTTAAATATGTAAGGTGTTTAGATAATTGTTCGATCTGGCTTATATAAGCAGATATATCTCTATCAATAGCTGTGTATTTGTGTATACACACATAGAAGAGTTCTAGAAACAAAAGGGCAAAATGAACATAAGTTACTTCTGGAGATTGGGGATAGGATTCTGGTGTAGGAGACAGAAGATCTGTTACATTTCAGTTTATATTTCTTTGGCGAGTTTGAGGGAACATTATGCTTTTTAATGTTAAAAATTCTGAAATACATTTAGATTAAAATAATAATTTACATTCTTTTCAAAATTAACCTATTTACCATCTTGTCATATTTGCTTGCACACCTTATTTCTTTTGAGAAACTTGTATAATTTTGTTAAAAGCATAGTAAACTTAAAGCTAGTACAAAAACAGAAACTCTGAAATCAAACCACACAGACTTGCTGTTAACATTCATTTCAGTTCAGTTCAGTTCAGTCACTCAATTGTGTCCGACTCTTTGCGACCCCATGAATCACAGCACGCCAGGCCTCCCTGTCCATCACCAACTCCCAGAGTTCACTCAAACTCATGTCCATCGAGTCGGTGATGCTGTTAACATTAGATGCATAAAATTCTGTGACATATTTCTTTGTATGTTCATCAATAAAAGAATGGATGGGCTTCTTCAGTGGTTCAGTGGTAAAGAATCCACCTGCAATGCAGGAGACACAGGAGATGCCAGTTTGATCCCCGGGTCAGGAAGATCCCCAGGAGAAGGTAATGGCAATCTACTCCAGTATTCTTGCCTGGGAAATCCCATGGACAGAGGAGCCCGGTGGGAGCTCAAACATGATTGAAGCGGCTGAAACACACACACACACACACACACACACTAAAAGGATGGATAGATGAATGAACAGATGTTGGGTGGCTCGATAGACAAATAGATGTGCGGGTACAGGTAAATGTACGAAGGTGAGCTCAATCTTTATACATAGCTCACAGCAGAGTCAATATTTTAATTTAACAGAGAATCAAACTAAAGATTTATTTTCAGAGAAAACTGTTGGCTTCAAATAATTTGTATCTTCACCTTAAGCGATATCTTTTCTTAAAAGATTTACCTAAGAGTTGAACAAAATGAACTTAGTGAAAAACATGGAAGTGAGTTCATTTTTCTTTATCTTTTATTTTTTTACTTTTTTAGCCTACGAAGATCAATTGACTCCCTATTATGAAAGTGAAGGTACTGCCACTCTCAAACTTCTCATATTGGCTGTAATATTAGTGTTTATATTTGCAAAGTTTAGAACATATGCATTATTGTCCATGATGGTATTTTCCAAGCTATCATAAACTCAAAAGGGTTCAGTGTTCTTCGCCATTCAGTCCCTTGGCTACTTGAATTTTTAAGTGAATTAATTTTTTGGCTGAATTTTGTGATCATAGTCTTTTGGTTATTTTTTTCCCCTAAATGGGCTATTTTCATGTTTGACAATATCTACTTGTTGCTTGCTTCTGTCACAATTTAGGTTCAAGTAATGCCCAATCAATCCTGGGTGTTCATTGGAAGGACTGATGCTGAAGCTGAAACGCCAATACTTTGGCCACCTCATGCGAAGAGTTGATTCACTGGAAAAGACTCTGATGCTGGGAAGGATTGGGGGCAGGAGGAGAAGGGGACAAGAGAGAATGAGATGGCTGGATGGCATCCCAGACTCGATGGACATGAGTTTGAGTGAACTTTGGGAGTTGGTGATGGACAGGGAGGCCTGGTGTGCTGTGATTCATGGGGTCGCAAAGAGTCGGACACGACTGAGCGACTGAACTGAACTGAATGCCCATCCTTTACAATTCCTTTCATTTGATTTGTGGACGTTTTTTCATTTTCTTGTTAAATTCAGTTTTGCAGGAAGTACAACTAAAGTAGAACTAATGTCTGTACCTCTTATTTGACTGGCTCTTCAGTATCAGGATGCCTAAAATACTTTATCCTTAAAACATGGCTTCCCTGGTGGCTAAGATTGTAAGGAATCTGCCTGCAATGCAGGAGACCTGGGATTGATCCCTGGGTCAGGAAGAGTCCCTGGAGAAGGAAATGACAACCCACTCCATTATTCTTGCCTGGAGAATCCGTGGACAGAGGAGCCTGACAGGCTACAGTCCAAGGGGTAGCAAAGAGTCGGACACAACTGAGGACTAACACTTTCACTTAAAACATGATAGCTGAACTCCATTAGGTCTGAAAGTTGTATGTTTATTTTGTAGTAGATTTTCTAGGAACAGTGATTTTTCAGTCTAAAGATTTAGCTAACGCATATGATTTGTAAGAAATTTGCTTGGATTATTTATTTGAATAGATACTCTTTTTCATTTGTTAAATTCCCTACTTCAGGAATACCTGTTAGCTTCATGTTTGATTGTATTAAGTTTAGCTTTCCTCTAATTGCTATAATCTATCATTCATCTTCCTTTACTATAGATATCTTAAGCCATTCCTCTAGGTCAGTAATTTAATTTTCAATTAGACCTTACTCTACTCTAGGTATTAGTTTTATAAGACTCTGGTCTTAGTTATTTTTTCCCCTTCAGGTCAATTGTATCCTGTATCATCTCATTCAGTTATTCTATCATTTTGCCCTTGAGCTCTTGCCTTAATGAACTCATGTTCTCTTGTTAAATTCTTTTGGAAGAAACTGTTTGGAGTATGGTTGTCAAATGAAAGCTGTCTGTTAAATTTGCATTTCAGAGAAACAGTAAATAGTTTGTTTCCATTAAATATGTCTCATGCAATATTTAGGAACTTCTAATACTTAAAAGTTATGTATTGTTGATATGAAATTTAAATTTAACTGGGCATCTCCTAATTTGTATTTTTATTTGTAGTTTTTGTACAACGATTCCTTTCCTTCTCTCCTTCTCCACTCAAACATATTGGCATAGTTGTCACGTGAAAGTGAAAATCGCTGAGTCATGTCTGACTGCGACCCCATGGACTATACAGTTCTTGGAATTCTCCAGGCCAGAATACTGGAGTGTGTAACCTTACCCTTCTCCAGGGGATCCTCCTAACCCAGGGATCAAACCCAGGTCTTCCGCATTGCAGGTGATTTTTTACCAACTAAGCCACAAGGGAAGCCCAAGAAACTGGAGTGGGTAGCCCATCCCTTCTCCAGGGGATCTTCCCAATCCAGGAATTGAACCGGGCTCTCCTGCATTGCAGGTGGATTCTTTATCAGCTGAGCTATCGGGGCTGTCATAGCGTGCGTTTGTTTCTTGCCCATTCTTGGGTGTATCTGTCAGTTTAACTTATTAGCTCTGATATCCTGTGGGTGGCCTCTTGCTTCTCCTCCTTGCCTACTGTTCGTTTTCTTCATTCAATGTACATTTTGAGAACTGAATTTTCTTTTGCAGGCTATTTATTTTTCTGTAATCTAAGGAACATTGAATGAAGAAGGGAAGAGCTCATGTCCGATAATCTGCATTGGTTTTTCTGTCTCATGATTTTTTGTGGTACATTGGACAATGGGTTTTATTCCAGTCTCCTGGGAAGATACACTAAGATAATGAATGCTTTCTCAAATTCAGTTTAGAACCTTGACTCTTCACTCTTTTCAGAGCCAGCTAATGTCTTGTTCAGGGTAGCAGAGGCTAAACTACAGTAACAGGTAAGGCCCAAGATATAGTAGCTTAACAGAGGAGTTTCTTCCTTCTCATCACGTTTTATTTATTTCCCCATTTTTTTATTTGTTAATATAAATTTATTTTAATTGGAGGCTAATTACTTTACAATATTGTATTGGTTTTGCCATATATTGACATGAATCTGCCACGGGTGTACATGTTACTGTGCCTTTTAGGAGACAATGATTTCTAAAATACGATTCCTAATGAGCTAGCATTCATAGTTTTAGTTGTGGTTTGTTTTTAATAATACAGGTTTTTTTTCTAATATTTTGTTTCTAATTCATTAATTTTCACTAAAATTTTCGAGAACACAACTCTTATGATTGGGAAAGGAAAATGACCAGTGACTTGTTTGGTTCATATACTTTGGCTGCACTACTGGTGAATACGGTTTCCTTCTTCTAATGAGCAAACATAAAACAATCAGAACTAATCATCTCAATTACATGTAGTAATTACAATTACATGTAGTTCAGTGGAAAGAAGTTGTAAGAATTAAAACAACAGTTTTCTGACTATAAGGAAGAAACTTACCTAATAAAATGACAGGACAGGAATTTTAATAATAATGATGTCAGTTCTGCCATTTAGTGTTTGGTTTGGACTCAGTTTCCTTATTTTTACAATAAGAAATTTGTCTACGTATTTTCAAAGATTACTTTAGGGTTTTGCATTATTTTACTTTTATTTGGAATTAACATTTGGGTTAGCTTTTAGAAATGTACCAAATGAATGAATGTTACATGGCTGAGTGAGATCAATATAAGATTGATGAAGTTTAACTTTGGCAATATTAATAGCTAAAATTTTATTTAAAATTAATAACTACAATTTTTAATTAACTTCTTTGTTGGTTAAATTTCAAGTTTGGCATTCTAGTGCAAAACCAGTATTTTTCAACACTGTAAGTTGCTAGATTCCTCCTGCAGTAGAAAGAGGAACACAGCATATTTGTGATATAAAGTAGGTGTTCGTATTCAATTGACATATTTAAAAATGTCACTAACCCATATCTATATAATATATATACTATACTGTACATATTATATAGTTAACAAAATGAGAAAATAGCTTTCCAGTAAACATGTTTTATTGCAACAGAAAGAACTCTATAGCAGGATTCATAATTAAGGAATATGAATTTCAGAATATCATTAAATCCTGAAAGTGATATTCATCTATAACAGTAAAAGTTTTGGTAAAAACTTTCCCATCCATAGACACAGCACTTTCAGGAAGTGTCTTCTAAGCCATTCTAAGTATGTTGTTTTAAAATTCATTAAAGAAACGAAACATTCTTTGGGTGTCTCATTTTTCTCTGTAATGTGTTTTTCTTTATAATTTTTATTTCCTTTATGACATCTAGATCAAAGATATTGTATTGATAGATGTCATGCATAATTTTAGTTTTTCCTGCTAATGAAATTTTGAGTTCCACAGTTCATGTTTTGTCATCATTAATGTATTCTCATGGATGTGAAAAAGTCCTAAGCAGGAATTTTTCTTGAAAACCTTATGACATAATTGGTATTAAAGGCCTAAAAATTGAATATCTTCTCAAAGGTAATTATATTTAAAATTGTGGATGTTATTTCATGAAGAAAGTTCCACAAATTTTTAAATGATGATATAATCTGATATCCGTTTTTCCACTTTATGTTATTTGGAAATTTCATGGACATTATCTCTAAGGATAAATACTTTCCTTAAGGTTATCTACAAAGCTTGCTTTCTTCATAGTCACTTGAGCTGTTAATCTATTTTCCTACTTATTTATATTGAAAGTCATTAATTATAATTTTGTACCTAAATTTAACAGCTTTCATAGTTGTCATTAATTCAGTTCAGTTCAGTCACTCAGTCGTGTCTGACTCTCTGCGACCCCATGAATCACAGCACGCCAGGCCTCCCTGTCCATCACCAACTCCCGGAGTTCACTCAAACTCATGTTCATCAAGTCAGTGATGCCATCCAGCCATCTCATTCTCTGTCTTCCCCATCTCCTCCTGCCCCCAACCTTTCCCAGCATCAGAGTCTTTTCCGGTGAGTCAACTCTTCGCATGAGGTGGTCAAAGTATTGGAGTTTGTCATTAATTACTGTAGCATTTTAAACTTCAAATATTAACTACACATCTGTATTTCAATTTGATGGCAATTTCAATGCATAAAACGAGCTAAACTGCTCTTGAGATCTATGCTGCTGCCTATGCACTTGCGCGGTCGCAGGTACTGTCAGTAAATGCCTTGTTAGTATTATTAAAGTTATGCTGTTGATTTGATAGGATGGTGACCTCTGTAATTATATGTTAACTGTTTACACTCCAGTTTGGAATGTCGTCAGTGTAGGAATGTGGCAATTCTGTTATCTAGAGGCTAAGGATGAATTTGAAAACAAAGAACAAATTTTGGCCAGACACTGGTACTAACATCCAAGGGCACTGAGGTTGCCCTTGCTTGTAAAATATGAATTATGTTACTTCTTTAGCAACTTGTTCAGTTTTTCTACTCTGTGACCTTCCTCTGCCTCTTTCACAGGAAATATACATTTACTATTGAGGAGGATTTTTAAAAACCTACTAAGGGATAGTCTATACCTAGTGAGGGCAAGCATCTCTCTCAGACCTAGGTTGGGGATGAAAATATATAGAATTACTCTTACCTCTTTGCCTCTCTTGCTTTCTCCATGATCCAGTGGATGTTGGCAATTTGATCTCTGGTGCCTCTGCCTTTTCTAAAACCTGCTTGAACATCTGGGAGTTCATGGTTCACATATTGCTGAAGCCTGGCTTGGAGAATTTTGAGCATGACTTTGCTAGCGTGTGAGATGAGGGCAATTGTGCGGTAGTTTGAGCATTCTTTGGCATTGCCTTTCTTTGGGATTGGAATGAAGACTGACCTTTTCCAGTCCTGTGGCCACTGCTGAGTTTTCCAAATATGCTGCCATATTGAGTTCAGCCCTTTCACAGCATCATCTTTCAAGATTTGAAAAAGCTCAACTGGAATTCTATCACCTCCACTAGCTTTGTTCGTAGTGATGCTTTCTAAGGCCCATTTGACTTCAGATTCCAAGATGTCTGGCTCTAGGTCAGTGATCACGTTATCGTGACTATCTTGGTCGTGAAGATCTTTCTTGTACAGTTCTTCTGTGTATTCTTGTCACCTCTTCTTAATATCTTCTGCTTCTGTTAGGTCCATACCATTTCTGTCCTTTATCAAGCCCATCTTTGCATGAAATGTTCCCTTGGAATCTCTAATTTTCTTGAAGAGATCTCCTGTTTTTCCTATTCTGTTGTTTTCCTCTATTTCTTTGCACTGATCGCTGAGGAAGGCTTTCTTATCTCTCCTTGCTATTCTTTGGAACTCTGCATTCAGATGCTTATATCTTTCCTTTTCTCCTTTGCTTTTCACTTCTCTTCTTTTCACAGCTATCTGTAAGGCCTCCTCAGACAGCCATTTTGCTTTTTTGCATTTCTTTTCCATGGGGATGGTCTTGGTCCCTGTCCCCTGTACAATGTCACAAACCTCCCTCCAGAGTTCATCAGGCAGTCTATCTATCAGATCTAGTCCTTTAAATCTATTTCTCACTTCCACTGTATAATCATAAGGGATTTGATTGAGGTCATATCTGAATGGTCTTATGGTTTTCCCTACTTTCTTCAGTTTAAGTCTGAATTTGGCAATAAGGAGTTCATGATCTGAGCCACAGTCAGCTCCTGGTCTTGTTTATGCTAACTGTATAGAGCTTCTCCATCTTTGGCTGCAAAGAATATAATCAGTCTGATTTCGGTGTTGACCATCTGGTGATGTCCATGTGTAGAGTCTTCTCTTGTGTTGTTGGAAGAGGGTGTTTGCTATGACCAGTGCATTCTCTTGGCAAAACTCTATTAGCCTTTGCCCTGTTTCATTCCATGCTCCAAGGCCAAATTTGCCTGTTACTCCAGGTGTTTCTTGACTTCCTACTTTTGCATTCCAGTCCCCTATAATGAAAAGGACATCTTTTTTGGGTGTTAGTTCTAAAAGGCCTTGTAGGTCTTCATAGAACTGTTCAACTTTGCCTTCTTCAGCTTTACTGGTTGGGGCTTGGATTACTATAATATTGAATGGTTTGCCTTGGAAACGAACAGAAAAACATTCTTTCATTTTTAAGATTGCATCCAAGTACTGCATTTCGGACTCTTTTGTTGACCATGATGGCTACTCCATTTCTTCTAAGGGATTCCTGCCCACAGTAGTAGATATAATGGTCATCTGAGTTAAATTCACCGATTCCAGTCCATTTTAGTTCACTGATTCCTAGAATGTCTATGTTCACTCTTGCCATTTCCTGTTTGACCACTTCCAATTTGCCTTGATTCATGGACCTAACATTCCAGGTTCCTATGCAATATTGCTCTTTACAGCATCGGACCTTGCTTCTATCACCAGTCATATCCACAACTGGGTATTGGTTTTGCTTTGGCTCCATCCCTTTATTCCTTCCGGAGTTATTTCTCCACTGATCTCCAGTAGCATACTGGGCACCTACCAACCTGGGGAATTCCTCTTTCAGTATCCTATCATTTTGCCTTTTGATACTGTTCATGGGGTTCTCAAGGCAAGTATACTGAAGTGGTTTGCCATTCCCTTCTCCAGTGGACCACATTCGGCTGTGGTTCATGTGATTAGATCGACTAGTTTTCTGTGATTATGATTTCAGTGTGTTTGCCCTCTGATGCCCCCTCGCAATACCTACTGTCTTATTTGGGTTTCTCTTACCTTGGTTGTGGGATATCTCTTAACAGCTGCTCCAGCAAAGCGCAGTCACTGCACCTTAACTTGGATGAGGGGTATCTCCTCAGGGTTGCCCCTCCTGACCTTGAACGTGGAGTAGTTCCTCTCGGCCCTCCTGCGCCTGTGCAGCCACTGCCTATTGGACGTGGGGTAGCTCCTCTCGTCCGCTGGCCCTGGCCTCGGTCGTCGGGTAGCTCCTCTTGGCCGCGCTTCTGTGCATGGTTGGTTCAGCTGTCTAACCTCTGACAAGCCTCTCCAGCCAGTTTTCTGTTAAAATGAGCCAAGCATTTTCAACAACCATTGTCTGGCACACTCTAAGGGTTTGAGCTTGATGGCAAAGAAATGTGCTTGGCCCGAGGAAGGGACCTGGGCTCCACTGGGAGATTTTCTCCACCAAAACGCACGGACTCCCACCCCAGGCAAAGTCTTAACTATTAGATCAAACGCTAGGGTGCGGTTTCAGCTGACCAGGCACCCTGGGGATCAAGCAGTCGGTGGCCAGTTGGAGAGGCACAGTCCAACATCCACTGGATCATGGAGAAAGCAAGAGAGTTCCAGAGAAACATCTATTTCTGCTTCCTTGACTATGCCAAAGCCTTTGACTGTGTGGATCACAATAAACTGTGGAACATTCTGAAAGACATGGGAATCCCAGACCACCTGACCTGACTCTTGAGAAACCTGTATGCAGGTCAGGAAGCAACAGTCAGAACTGGACATGGAACAACAGACTGGTTCCAAATAGGAAAAGGAGTACGTCAAGGTTGTATATTGTCACCCTGCTTATTTAACTTGTATGCAGAGTACATCATGAGGAACGCTGGGCTGGAAGAAGCACAAGCTGGAATCAAGATTGCTGGGAGAAATATCAATCACCTCAGATATGCAGATGACACCACCCTTATGGCAGAAAGTGAAGAGGAACTCAAAAGCCTCTTGATGAAAGTGAAAGAGGAGAGTGAAAAAGTTAGCTTGAAGCTCAACATTCAGAAAACAAAGATCATGGCATCTGGTCCCATCACTTCATGGGAAATAGATGGGGTAACAGTGGAAATAGTGTCAGACTTGATTTTTTTGGGGCTCCAAAATCACTGCAGATGCTGATTGCAGCCATGAAATTAAAAGACGCTTACTCCTTGGAAGGAAAGTTATGACCAACCTAGATAGTATATTAAAAAGCAGAGACATTACTTTTCCAACAAAGGTCCGTCTAGTCAAGACTATGGTTTTTCCCGTGGTCATGTATGGATGTAAGAGTTGGACTGTGAAGAAAGCTGATCGCGGAAGAATTGATGCTTTTGAACTGTGGTGCTGCAGAAGACTCTTGAGAGTCCCTTGGACTGCAAGGAGATCCAACCAGTCCATTTTAAAGGAGATCAATCCTGGGTGTTCATTGGAAGGACTGATGCTAAAGCTGAAACTCCAATACTTTGGCCACCTCATGCGATGAGCTGACTCACTGGAAAAGACTCTGATGCTGGGAAAGGTTGGGGGCAGGAGGAGACGGGGAAGACAGAGAATGAGATGGCTGGATGGCATCACCGACTCTGTGGACATGAGTTTGTGTGAACTCTGGGATTTGGTGATGGACAGGAAAGAGTAGGACACGACTGAGCGACTGAACTGAACTGATCTGAACTTTGCCTCTGGTTGATCCCTTCCACTAAGTCTGTGGATCAAGCGAATGAGCTTTGGCAGTAGGAAAGGATGAAACCTCAGGGAACCTCCATCATACTTCAGCATCATTTAAGATTAGAACTGGCAGGAGTTAAACTGTCAACATATATACTAACATAGCTTAGTTTCAGATGTGTCCCCAGGTCAGCACATCTGGTAGGATTCTGTGTTTCTGGATCGAAACCTCTAGCAGGATCACTGGCAGCCCTAACACTAGAGTGAGCACTTTGCTGGCTGCCAAGTCTTCCCTTTCTTAAATAATTTTATGTAGTTTTGGCTGCACTTGATCTTTGTTGCTATGCACAGACTTTTCTCTAGTTCTGACATGCGGGAGCTCCTCTCTACTTGCAGCATGTAGGCTTCTCTTGTTATGGAGCACAGGCTCAGTAGTTGCAACCCAGGGGCTTAGTTGTTCCGTGGCCTGTGGGATCTTCCTGGACCACGGATTGAACCCACGTCTCCTGCATTGGCCGACAGCTTCTTTACCATTGGGCTGCCAGGGAAGCCCTGCCAAGTCTGTCTGATGGTTTCCTGATGGCACCTGGCTCACTGGGGATACAGCGCCGTGGTCCTATTGGGCCTCAGCAACAGCTCTGGTCCATGGTGCCAGCATCCATATTTGGAAGTTTTCTGCCACCATATTTATTTTCCAATCACCCAAACTCTGTTTCTGGGGATCGCAACCTCTGTCTCTGTGCCCAGGACACCCCAGACCTCAGGCTCGCCTCTCTTTCTGTAGGTGGGCAGGTGGTCTCTCCCCATTCTTTAATGATTGTAGCTGTATAGAAAACTCCTCAGCAGAGATAAAGGCAGCAGCCTCACTGTCATTCCGGACCAACTCTTTGTTTTGTTTTCTTTAATATTTTTTTGATGTGGACCATTTTTAAAGCCTTTATTGAATTTGTTACAGGCGCTTCTGTTTATGTTTTGGTTTCTTGGCTGCAAAGCATGTGGAATCTTAGTTCCCTGTTGCAAGGTGAAGTCTTTACCACTGAACCATAAGAGAAGTCCCCAGACAACTCTTATCTGTGTTCTGTGGCCCCAGAAGCTCACTGCATAGGAGCAGTCCTGTCTGCCCTCCCTTCCCATGGTTATCCCTCACACCCTGTCAATTTCCCTCTTTCTGCTTGCTGCAGCCTTCAGTCTAAGGATGGAGTGTCAATCTCCATTATCTGTTTTGTGGGGTTTTCTTTTCCAACTGGGTAGCAATCTCCTTAATATTTAATTGAACAACCTAGGTTTGAGTTTATACTGCAGATCCTGCTAGTAGCAGAACTGAGCTGACAAGCCACAGAAGCTTACATCATCGTGATGACAGCCTGTTTTTATTTTTTTTATTCCATTGTGTTTTCTAATGAAATTAGAGGAAGTAGGTAGTATTCAGTAAGTGTTTATATTTACTATGAATCACTCCTGTATGGTTGTCTGTTTTAGGAAATATGACCCCAGATTTGGACATCTGAATTTAATATGGATTTTAGAAGCCTGTGAAACTCGAGAGTGTGTCTTGCTGTTACCAAGGATGAGGAATGAGAGAGGACTTAGTCCTCTTCTGAGCAGTCGGGCCTGCAGAGAGAATTCACATCTGTTGTAAAGGAAACTAGCCCCACCTGTTGTTCAGATTCATTTTGCTGGCGCGCAACAGGAATTCTATCCCTGGAAGTTTCTCCTTGGGTGGGTGTTTCTCTCGTTCTGGGCAGCATCGGAAAAATGATTCCTCTAAGAAAAATGTGAAAGGAGAAATCCCATCTAGAGATGTGTCATTGCATTGAACACGGACAGAGGAAGTGATCTGAAATGGTTAGTTGTAGTCACAAAGCATCACCAAGTTGTAAGATGTTTATTTTGACTTTCTGTTATGTCTTTGAAAACTAAAGATGAAAATTGCTTTTCGTTTAATTTTCCATTCATGTCCTAGGTCTTCACTTACTTGTTGTTATCTTGTCTGAGTCTCAGCAACTTGTACAATCATGTTAAAAATAACCCAAGGGCTTACTGTGAGGAGCAAGGCAGATACTGTAGAGGAAACAGCTAGTATATTCATTGACATATAATGTTCATTCAAGAGATGTTTAGTCTTTTCCTCCTTTTGTATATCTTAGCCTGTGATCATCATTCTAGTTTCAGAATGCAGTGTCAGAATCCAGTGTCTAGTCTCAAAGAACTTAACTTACATCCTAGATTTTGTTTTATTTCATGTGTTTGCTTGAGATCAGTAGAAAAGGACACACTGAAAAAACCATTGGGTGTGTTTGCGTAATGTATCACGTGTTTTACACACAAGAACTGCCAGTGAAAGGGCAAAATGGAAGCACAGAGGTTTGGTTTTATGTTTTGTTTTTAAGCACATTTATAGAAGCAAATATGAATGATTTCTGTTATTTTTAGGGTTTGCTGTATAAAGCGAGAAAGGGAGATTATACTGATGTATGTGATAGATACCAGGGCTCATGTGGAAATTAAACTTTTTGAAAAGTAATAATATTTAACAAGCATTATTCAGCACCTTCTCTGGGCCAGAAATTGCTCTTTACCTGAACTCACCAGGGGTGGAAAACAGACTCATTCTAAACTCATATTCTAGATTCATTCACTCATATCCCTGTGCTCAGCACCTGGTTCTTGCCCTCATAAAGGTCACAACTGCATGAAAGATTCTGTTCTGGAGGAGATCAGTTTAAGAAAAGAATCATCATTCTCACAATGCTATTAAATTCCAAGAGCTGGTTCAAGAAACTTGCAAATGATCTTCTAAGTATTAATAATTAATCTAAAGTTTACAGCCTGAATGGCTATTTATCTATATTTTAATTCAAGTTCTCATAAATATTATAAATAATAACTCTTCAATATTAGGTTAATCTGAATGAAAATTTGCTTTCATTTAGTGGAATTCGAAGTGCATTATTGTGTTTTGAAAAGACAGATATCACCAACTGAAATCTAGGCAACACTGGTTTCTCGCATGTGAGTGTCTGAACAATTGAAGGAGAAAATTGGCTGTATGCACAGCACCCATTGTTTTTTCTCATTCTTCTCAGCTGTTATTGCTGTGGCCTTTGTCAGATTGCAAACAAATGATTAATCCCAGTTGGTAAGACATTTTGTTTGTTTGTTTGTCTGGTCATGTTCTGACTTTGTACACACACATGCATACACAATTTTAAATATAGGCTTATATAAAAAGAACTTTATTTAAAGGTAGATTATTTGAGCACTGAAGGTGTGTTTTTAACTGCTGAACTTTCTTTTGAAAATAGTCACAAAGGATGATTGAAGAGGATCTTTTCTATTAAAGGCCGGAATTTAAAAATTGAATTCCATGACTACTGCTACTATGTATTACTTTGGTGCTTACATGAATGGTATTGTTGAGAAATTCCTGTTATCTTACAGTGAGTAAAATTCTAAATTAACTTCCCAATCCTGATGAATCATTTTTTAATATAGAACACTCAGTTATTTAGAATTGTTATGTAATTTTTAATTATTTTGTAGAAAAAAACAAGGAAAGGGTTGCTGTGACAACTGAAGATTAAAGGCATGAGTTGGATTATTTGTCTTTTAGTCTCTTTACAAAAATGCCTGTGTATGGCAAGATCCAGTTTTCTAACTTATTACTTTACTATGATATTTTTCTCTACTCAGAACTCTTTAGTGAGGTTCCAGTTTAGGGTAGATGGAGTAAACAGGGACTTCCCTGGGGGCTCAGATAGTAAAGAATCTGCCTGCAAGGCAGGAATCCCAGATTCAGTCCCTGGGTTGGGGAGATCCCCTGGGGAAGGGAATGGCTACCCACTCCAGTACACTTACCTGAAGAATTCCATGGACAAAGGATTGACAGGCTACATACAGTCCATGGGGTCTGAGCCCTGTCTATTCCACTGAATACAACTATCAAACCCAGATCAAATGCTTGGATTATATATTTAAAGACTCTGAGACGTAATTCACACGTGAATTGAGAAAGCAGAAATGAAAACACTGTAAAGTGAGTGGTGAGTCCCCTGTGTTTTTCCTCTGGGGTAACACTCAGTTTCGACTTGGGGAAACTGAGAAGTGGAATAAATCAGCATGAGAGAGAGAGCTCCAGGAGTGGCTGAAAGTAAAGACTGATATCTGAAGTAGTCTTCATCATATGTAGATATAATTCATATGTTTACCACACAAAGAGGGGCATAGGAAAGAAGTCTAGCTGATGGTAGATACAGTTTCTAAATCCCAGTTGAAGGTATAAAATGCTGATTCAAAATAGAAGATGAAAACTGAGTATGCATATTATAATCCCTGGTGCAACCACAGAATAAATTGTATGTTTACACAAACAGATGTGGTTAAAAAAAAAAAAAAAACCACAGATGAATTTAAATGGAACACCAAAAGAAGATCCAGGAATGCAAAATAAGGCAGGAAAATGAGAGGCAACAAACCCGGGAAGAACAAACAGCAAATAGTAAAATGCTAGACGTAAATTCAGGTATATTAATCTTAAATTAAATGTAAATGGTCTAAAAATATATTAAAAATCAATTTTTGAATGGATAAGGAAAAATACATGATGCTACAATATGTTGTGTAAAATAAGCTCATTTTGAAATAATGACATAACTATTTTAAAAGTGAAAGGATGGGAAAAAAATAAACCACAGAAATTTTAAACAAAAAAGAAAATTTGAGTTGCAATTTTGATAGCAGACAAAGTAGAATTTAGGGGGAAAAAGTGACCAGAGATAAAAAGGAAATTAAATAATGATGAAAGGAACAATTTCCCAATAAGAGGCACATAATAATCTTAAATAAGTATGTATCCAATACCAGAGGGTCAAAATATGTGAAGTAAAAATTGATACAGATGAAAGAAGAAACAGTTATATTCATTATTATAGATGAAGGTTTCCAAAATACTCTCTCAAAAATTGGTAGAAATAGTAGGTAGAAAATCTGGTAGTATGTTGAAAAACTGGAAGAATGAAACTCTTATCAACCAAATGGACATAAGTAACATTTATTTATCATTTGAACCCCAAACAATAGAACATACATTCTTTTCAACTGCATATGGAGTACCCACCAAGGTAGACCTAATTTGTTTGAGGAAAAAAAAAATTTTGACAAGTTTAATAGAAATAAAATCACAAAAAATAGGTACTGTATTCATATTGGAATTAAATTAGAAATTGATGATACCTGAAAATTTCCAGACATCTGGAAATTCAACAACAAACTTCTAAATAGTCATGACTGAGAATGGAAAATAAGTTTAATATTCAGAAATCAATATACTCCTCCAAATAAACAGTTAAAAAATTAAAAATATATCATTTCAGCTACTGTAGAAGTCATTTGACAAAATTCAGTTGACATTCATGTTTGATAAAAAGCTCTCAGCAAACTCAGAATAGAAGGAACTTCCTCAAGTTGATAGAAAACCTCTACATAAAACTTACGGTTAGCATCATACTTAATGGTGAAAATGTGATTTGCCAAATTTGTTTGGAGTTTCTTCTACATTAATAGTTGAGAGTATTTTAAATTTGTGTTTTGTATTGAATGGTATCCAAGTTTTGTTAGCTTGGTGAAGTGAATTGAGAAATTTCATGTTCTAAACTCAGAAACAACTTGAATACTGAAATTACTGTCAGTTATAGTAATCAATGTGGCTTCCCTGGTGTCTCAGACAGTAGAGAATCTGCCTGCAGTGCAGGAGACCTGGGTTCAGTCCCTGGGTCGGGAAGATCCCCTGGAGAAGGGAATGGCTACCCACTCCAGTGTTCTTGCCTGGAGAATTCTATGGATAGAGGGACCTGGCAGGCTACAGTCCTTGGGGTTACCAAGAGTTGGACACAAATGAGCAACTAACACTTTTACTTTCATCATAATCAATATAGTATATTAAAGAGCCCAATATCCAGAAATAGAACTGCACAAATATACTCATTGATTTTTGACAAAGATATAAAGACAGTTCTCTATAGAAAAGATTATCTTTCCAAGGAATGGTTATTGGATAAATTGGAAATCCATATGCATATAAACGGTACCTCAATCTAATCCTTACATGTTGTGCAAAAGTAAGTGTAAAATGGATCATAAACTTAAATATAAAAATCCAAAATTATAAAACCTTTAGAAGAAAACATAGGAAAAAGGCTTCGTGACCTGGGGTTAGGCAGCAACATCTTAGATGTGACCCCTAGAAAGAAAAGAAATATTTGATAAGTTGACTTTAACAAGATTAAAAACCTTTGTTCTGTGAAAGATACTGTTAGGAGAGGAGAAAGATACACAACACGCAGAAAATATTTATGTTTCATGTCCACAAAAGGATTTGTATTTAGATATTTAAAAAAGAAACTGAAAAGTCAATGGTATGAATACAAACAATCCACTTTAAAAATAGGCAACGTCTTAAACAGCCTTTCACCAAAAAGGATATAGACAAGGTAATAAATCACATGAAAATATGCACACCATCATTAGCCATTAGGGAAATGCAAATTAAAATGACAATGTGGTAGCACTAGAACGGTAATTAAAACAAAACGAACAAAATACTGTCACTATCAATTACTAGTGAGGACGTGTAACAGCTAGAATTCTCAAACATTACTGATGGGGATACAAAATGGAATAGCCACTTGAAAAACGTCTGGTAGTTTCTCATGAATGTAAACATATGCTTACCATATGACCCAGAAATTCCACTCCTTACTATTTATTCTAGCAAAATAAAAATGTATGTTCACACAAACATATGTGAATGTTTATGATACTCCATATTTACCCCCAAATTGGCAATAAACCAGAAATCTTTCAATGGGTGAATGGTTAAACAAACCCTGGTACATCCTTACAATGGACTACTACTTATCTATAAAAAGGAATGAGTATTGAAACATGCAACAACTTGGATGAATGAAAGAAGAAACGTCAAAAAGTTGCCTATTAGATGTCATAACATATCAAAAAAGGAAAGCTACAGTGATGAAAACAGGTCAGTGACTGCCAGGGTCTGTGACCCAGGAGAGGATGTGCCTACAGGGAGATAGAATGAGCAGTTGTTTTTTGTTTTTTTTTGGTGGGGATGGAACGATTCTGTATCATGATTCTAATGCCAACTATGTAAATCTGTGTATGTGTTATAATCCATAAAATTTGACTATAAATTAGTTTTATCTGTAAAATAATTATCCTTCAATTAAAATATAAAATTAAAAAACAGTCAATTTTAAAATTAGAAAAAAGCCTTCTCAATGAATGTCTACTGACTTTAGATTATCTCCCAAACTCCAGAGCAAGCAATGAATGACTTCCATTTCAGTCACACCTGTCTTCCTGCCTGTTTTTCCATGATTGCTCAGTTCTGTCCCAATTCATGGGGTATCTCTATGCCTTAGTGCCCCTTTCACTTTGGTTTTTCTTTATTCTTTAAAGATCCAAATCACAGTGTACAGATCTCCCCAGGACTGATATTTGAGTCTAGCATCATATCTGGAGCTGGTTACCTGGCAGATGTGATTGGTTACAGCATGACCTTATTCACCAAGAACGTTCAGTTTTCAGAGACTTGACAAGGGATCAATGTTTTCATTTTCATGGTTTTAAAACTTCTTTGGGCAAGGGTGAATTTCATCCTACTGACATTCTGAACAATTTTCTGTGACTCTAATACCTCTGTGAAAAGATGAAAGCAGCTGGGAGTATTTACCCTGGCAGAAATACAGTTGAAAGGAGATAATAAACCATTCAGATAAATGGAGAACAGTTGTTCTGCTTATTAACAATGGATATAGGCAAAAGAAATGCTCATCAGTTGTACCATGAGGGATTAAGAAGTGCTATAAGGAAGAATTTCCTACCATGAAAAGTGTTACCCTGCTGAAAATCATGACTGTGGTTGACTATGGAATCATTCTCCTAATCTCTTTAAGAGAAGTGTAGATTCTTCATAGTCTGAGATGGCTTAAGAAAGGCCTAATAGAGGGACTTCCCTAGCGGTCCAGTGGTTAAGACCCTGCACTTCAGTGTAGATCATTCAAGTTCAATCCTTGATTGGGGAACTAAGATCCCACATGCCAGGTAACATGGCCAGGAAAGAAGGGCTTAATGGAAAACTTGAAGGAGATCCTTCTGCAACTCCATTGTGGATTCTGGAATGTTTTCTTCTGGTTCCTCTTTACTAGGTCAATATTTAAAGAACTTGAGGGTTGCAAAGCTTCTTCACTTGAGAGGAGAGGCAGCTTTTCCTCCACTAATGATCAGAATTTAATACTGGATCACTCAGGGCCAGATTCATTTGCAAAATATTTGCTCAGCTTTGATGCTTTAAAAGCCTCTCGAAAGTTAAGGAAACCCCGAGAAATGGATTATTTATGCAGCTCCTTAGAGCTTGGTATCCGCCATGGACTGTGTTTAATCCCTTCTTAAGCATTAGCATTCTAAATTTATGAAAAATTTCTGACCTATATTAAGTATATTTCATGAAGTTATGATCTGACTCCAGTCATCTGGATGTAAGATTCCACTCTTTCTGTGGGAATTGAAAGCCCTGGTGAAGGCAGATGGTAAAACTCAGAAACCCTGGTGTGCTTCTTTTTCATTAAGCTCCTGGCTAATTTCTGATGAGATGTCACAGATTTAATCAGTTTTCGTTTAAACGGCAGCTTGAGAAAAATTATCTTCTTTTCATTAGTGTTAGAAAAAAAATCTTATAACTGAATTTTGACTACATTGAAGTGGTTTAATTGCAGATACTTTCCATTATATATTCATGGAGTAGAAAATTCAGTATTATTGTCTTTAAAAGTAAACTGGGCATCTATAGAATATTAGAGGAAACAAAGCTAAAAGCAAGGTTCTCTGAGATGGTTTTAAATTCTCTAAGACTTTAGAAATAAATGGAAAAATGATGATTTGTTATTTAGGTCCTGGACTGAAGTAGAGGGTTTCTGAAATAAATTGTCACTACAGCCCTCCAATCAGCCCATGCCTGTCTCTACATCTCTTGGCAATCAGCTCTGAGCCTTCCTTAGTGCTCTATAATAGTTAAGACCTTGACTATGGTCATCAGAGAGGGGTGGTTTGGAATCTAAAATTTACCAGTTATTAATGGTATGATAATGAGTGAAGTGGTACTTTACATACATCTTAGAAAGTACTCTCCATACAAACATGTTGAGGAAGAAATAGCTTGTAATTAGTTAGGAATATGGATTACCAAGAGCCTCCTTATCTTGAAAACTAAGATAAAATATGTCATCTTATAAAAATCAAGATGATTTCCATAAAGAAGTGAATATATAGCAAAGTGTTAGTTGCTCAGTCGTGTCTGACTCTTTGTCACCCCATGAAATGTAGCCCACCAGGCCCTCTGTCCATGGAATTCTCCAAGAAAGACTACTGGAGTGGGTCGTCATTTCCTTCTCCAGGGGATCTTCCCTATCCAGGGATCGAACCCATGTCTCCTGCATTGCAGGCAAATTCTTTACCATATGAGCTACCAGGGCTTAGCATGGCATACAGTATATACAATATATATAGCAAGGCATGCAGTAATAGCATCAAGGGAAGAAATATTATTTAAGGGAAAAGTAAAAATGCATTAGGTAAGCTAGTACCTGTTTTTACTAAGGAAACAGTAAAACAAGGTTAGGATGTAGCTAGAGGGTAACTTCCAGTCTGGGTCCCGGGAGATCGCACCTTCAATGAGTTAGGATTGTATTGCTCCGCGGGGACTGTGCTGCCAAGTGGGATCCTGTCACTTGTGGAATTCTAGGGGTTTCTTTTCATTCTGGAAAAGTGACAAATATTATTTAAGAATTCGTAGGAGGTAAGAATGGTGATTACTCTCAGAAAGTGAGATCCACATTGGCTGAAAACATGTTTCTTTCACAAGCATACTAAAATACCTGCCACCCTCTAACCCCCATCCATCCACTTGCAGCCTCTTCTCTCTGCCGAGGAGAGAACTGGGGACAGAACACATGAACGTGCCCTTTCCCTCCTCTTGCCCCAAACTAATAGCATGGTGGCCAAGGTGGTCATTTGCAGGCTGGCCGGGAGCTTTTAATATGGTCTTCCTTGTTTGAAAAGATGTCATCTTTGGAGACTGACATGGAGCAAACAAAGCAGTGAGTGAAGCTGAATGCTTGTGATGCAGAGAGAGATCCAGATGGCCATCATGGGCGATGAGTTAAGCTGAAATTGAGGGAAAGCAGAAACTGTAAGTATGGTTAAGTATGATTTACAACATTGAGATGGGTGCTTTATAATGTAGAGAAAAGATATTCAGATTAGAAAATGATGGAGTAGATTTCTGGGTACTTAGAGAGTGTCTGAATCCATGCCATGCTGTGTCTTTAGTGAGTATTACATTCTTGTACTTTTGTTTGAGGATATGAAGGGAGGTCGTAATTCTTTTGGAAAAGTCTAATATGGAGTGGCTCCATACTCTCCACTAGAAAATCCGCAAAGTCTCCAGGCTTAATGAAGATGCTAATAAGAGCAGTAGATGCCCTTGCATGTTAATCCTCCAAACATTTGTTCCTCAATTTTTTTTCTTTAATGAATGTGAGTAAAAAGTAAGTATTGTCTAGAATGGCCCTAAAACGCTGCTTCATTTGTTTATGTATTTTAAAATATGTATTGGCCACCAATAGTGTGTAATATTCTTCGCTAGGCCCAGTGTATGCAGTAGGGACCCATCTCATGTTAGGCGACAAAGAAGTAAATGGATCCTGCAATATGGGGTGTCCCAGCCATGTTGTTGATAAAGATAAGGTGCTGTGGGAGCTCAGAGGAGGGGCATCTAACTGAAACAGCTTGGCAGTAATGGGGCAGATAAGGTGAGGAAGCTTCCTCAAAGTATTACACCTGGCAAACTCATGACCTACCAGCAAGCTCAGCCAGGTGAAGGGCAAAGGGAAGTGCGTGTGAAACTCCAGGAGGAGAGAGAATGGTGTGCTTAGGAATTGCAAATAAAAAAAAAAAGAAAAATCTGTTCCTAGACCACAGGATATGAGAGTATAAATGGCAGGAGATTTGTTGAGGGTTGGAGGCAGATTCAGACGCAAGGACCAGGACATGTGAGCTGTTTTATGGCATATTTCATGGTTTGGAGTTGATCCTTATAGCGTAGGAGTTTAAGAAAGAAAGTTCATATTTGAAATGGGGAGATGACAAAGTGGTCAGCCTGGAGAGAGATTAAAACACAAGAATTTACTAGACTTGGACTCAGCATGGATTCCTGTAATGAGATTTCAGTGGGCTGAAGCAACATGAAAAAACAGAAGGAGGTGTGATTAGTTCTCATGAAGGAAACGCAAGTGGCTTTAAGATTGTGAGTTGAAATGTCCATGGAATATACGGGTGGCGGAACAGAATAAGTCATAGGATACAAATAGGTTTGGAAAATAGGAGAGAAATCCAAGATTAAACCATTTCAGCTTCTATTTCTATAATAGCCAGATAGTTGGCTATTTGGATAACTTTGTGCTATGTAACTAATTCAAGTTCTTCACACTTTGAAGTCTATGAAAACCAATTAGAAGTCTTTTACTTCATCTATAGATTTAAGAGTCTGTATTTTAGTGAGTTGTATGGTCCAGAAATCTAATTTTGAGTGGGTAAAGAAAATCAATACAAATTCTGTCTTGGTGATAGAAATGTGCAAAAAATACTTTGTTTACCTTGCTTTTGTATATAGCAGGGAACTATCTGAAATAGGTTAACAAAAATGAAAACCCCTAAATCAATCAATTTGCTGTAATATTTATTAATTATGCTCTATCATATTCCTATGGACAACATAGTCATTGTAAACACACTGACGAGAACCTGGATTTGCTATAAGTGTTTATATTAAATGTGAAGGAGGGAAGAGTCAATGCCTCTGTCACCTTTGGTCTCTACATTAGACTTGGCTGACATGGATTGCTGTACTGGGTGCCTCCTCCATGTGCACACACACTGAAAGCCTTGGCAATACACACAGAATAAACCACACAGAATAAACTTTCTTGAAAGCAGAAAATTATTCTTTGATTGAGTACATAAGTATAACTGCTGTATTTAAAATGGATAACCAACAAGGACCTACTGTATAGCACAGGAAATTCTGCTGAATGTGATGTGGTAGCCTTATTGGAAGGGGAGTTTCCCCTTTTCTGTCCACCTGAAACTGTCACAACGCTGATAATCAGCTATACTCCAATATGAAAGAAAAAGTAAAAAAAAAAAAAAGTATGTGAGTATAAGGTTGATTGATAAAAGCACAGAAACTGACTAGTGCTCCATTTTGGAGACTCCTTAATGGCCAGGTTATATAGATAAATAGCTGGATTGACTATATAAGTGATGCTTGACTCCTGAGTATCCATATTTGGTCCAAGATGTATGAAGGTATGTGCGTTTCTTTGTGTTTACCTTGTATCTTCAAAGCTGAGCACAATGGCTGGTAGTTATATGCTTTACAAACATAATGCTGAATGAGTGAAAGAACAAATGCATAAAATGATGTTTTCACTAGTCACCATGGAGGGAGGATAAAACTGAAAAGAAAAGCCCTCAGGAACTCTGCACTGAGCTCAACTCCATGCCCTGGGTCACTTGGCCACTCAGCTTTGTGTAGTAATTGCAGCACTAGAGTTTGAACTGAACAACCAGGATGAGGGGGGTCATGTTTTGGGGATCAAGCTTCTTTTCATCATGAAAGCTACTGGGTGGCCTTTGACATGATGTGTTTAGTTATCAAACATGTCAGTTAATACCGTGGAGAGAGCACATGTATTAAAAGTGACAGAAATAACAAAGGTCAGGGATTAAAGGTGAATTGAAAAGGGCTTTTGACTTCATCGTGTTGTTAGAACAGTTTCTGTAGGTGGGATACATGAGTGAAAAAGAATGATGCGGCGTCATGGCGAGTAGTCTTTTTCTTTCTCAGGCTGCTCAAGAAATTTTTTCTACCTCGAGCCGAATATTTGTTAAATGCTGTGACAATGACTACATCGCAAGGAGATCCAACCAGTCCATTCTAAGGGAGATCGATCCTGGGTGTTCATTGGAAGGACTGATGCTAAAGCTGAAACTGCAATACTTTGGCCACCTCATGCGACGAGTTGACTCACTGGAAAAGACTCTGATGCTGGGAAAGGTTGGGGGCGGGAGAAGGGGATGAGATGGCTGGATGGCATCACCGACTCTGTGGGCCTGAGTTTGAGTGAACTCCGGGAGTTGGTGATGAACAGGGAGGCCTGGCATGCTGTGATTCATGGGGTCACAGAGAGTCGGACACGACTGAGCGACTGAACTGAACTGAACTGAATGTTGTTTGTGGGAGAACACAAATGTGTTTAAAACAGTTACCTGTTCTTTATCACTAACTTTCATTTATCCAATTTTTATTGGTTATTTTTTTCTGATTGTAAGTAGTATAGACTTATAAAAATGATGAATGAAAAACATTAATATCAAAATTAAAATGTGTATAATAGCACCTTGAGTATGATCATGTAAGCTCTACATTTCTCCATTTAGATTTGAAGATAGTGTTTTCTCTCTTAATCAGACATAAAGAACTACTGGAAGGCTTCCTCTGCCCTACAACCATGTTGGATACTATGATATATACTGAAATTTCCAGGGTGGCTAAGGGGCTTCTCCAATGGCTCTGCAGTTAAAGAATTTGCCTGCAGTGCAGGAGACACAGGCAACACGTGTTCGTTCCCTGGGTTAGGAAGATCCCCTGGAGAAGGAAATGGCAACCCTCTCCATTATTCTTGCCTGAAAAATCCCATGGACAGAGGAGCCTGGCGGGCTGTAGTCCATGGGTTCACAAAGAGTTGGACATGACTGAATGACTAAGTATACATATGGAAATAATAGATGGACATGGGGAAAGTCTAATAGTATTACTCTGTACCCAGCGGTCTGATAAAATGCCGCACTGTGCGGTGGTAGTAATCTGAGCACATATGCCTGAGTTCTTTGAGGGTAGATGTCAGTGTCTTTATCTTTGGATCCCCAAGGATGATGCAAAATGTTCAGCGAGCACATTGAATGAATGAATTCTTTTTGAATAAAGGGTCAGCCGTATGTGACCATAAATGGAATAAGAATTAGTCAAGAGGGAGACAGCTGCAGCCACTAACAGAAGGTTTAAGTCCCTGGCTACACAGATATGTCAGTTAATAATATATTATTTTTAAAGCATTTAGATAATAATATTTGTGGAAGTTGTGAGCAAAACTGGAGAATAGTTGACCATGTTTTTATTTTTTTAAATTTTATTTTTTTAAATTTTTTTAAGTTTATTTATTTTTTATTGGAGGCAAATTATTTTACAATATTATATTGGTTGGTTTTGCCATACATTGACATGAATTCGCCCTGGGTGAATATGAGTTCCCCCTCCTGAACCTCCCTCCTCCCTTTATCCTCCCTCTGGGTCATCCCTGCACGCCAGCCCCAAGCATCCTATAACATGCATCGACCCTGAACTAGTGATTCGTTTCACATATGACAACATACATGTTTCAATGCCATTCTCCCAAATCATCCCACCCTCACCCTCTCCCACAGAGTCCCAAAGACTGTTCTGTACATCTGATTTATCTGCTGGCTATGGTGTTGGGACTGTTGCGCTCTTATATTGGGTTGGCCAAGAAGTTCATTTGGGAACCCAAATGAATTTCTTGGCCAACCCAACAGATCAGTACTATTAATACACTGTAGCAATCCACTGGGTAACTCAGGCAAAGAGTAATCAAAGACGAATATATCAAGGAATTGGCATCACCTACTCTGGCTTTCTTTGTCTCTTTGATATAAAATCTGTCTCTGGTAAAGCTTCGGGTGTTTACTAATTCAAAAGCAGCCATTTTTCTTGCAAAGCAGCTTAATATATAAAAGCAGACCCAGCTTCCATGTTTTGTTCCAGCTGGCTGGGATGTTGTTGTTCTTCCTCAAAAGTTTAGGAATAAAGACACAAAACGTGATAGTTTTGAGGTGAATAGTTTTGTGTGCAACATTTGAGGAAGAAAAGTCTTTTTCTACGTACAATATATTTCAATGTCTACTTAGCGTGCTAAGGGCAAGAATTTCCTGTTTGTCACTGGCCAGCTCCATTCAAATTAAGTAAATTCCCTTTAGGTATCAGTATAATAGATCTATCATTGTAAAAGATCTGTACATAAGGATCTTGACTAAGTTCTCTCCCCACTTTATTTCATTTGTAATTTCAATGAAAATCTAGCTGCAATTTTAGAGAGTGCAGCAAGGCAAAGCCTTTCTCTGAAGACAAATGGAAGAAGCTAAAGTTACTATAACCACTTGTAGTAAACTGAGTCCATATCTTCCTCTTCTCTTTTCCTTTGTCCTAAGTCCTGGGAGGGAATTGGGGGTAGGAGGAGACAGGGAAGACAGAGAATGAGATGGCTGGATGGCATCACCGACTCGATGGACATGAGTTTGAGTGAACTCCGGGAGTTGGTGATGGACAGGGAGGCCTGGCGTGCTGTGGTTCCTGGGGTCGCAAAGAGTCGGACACGACTGAGCGACTGAACTGAACTGAACTGAAGTCCCTAGAAAGGCATACAACATATTTTGACACATTTTCTTACTTTGAGTAGCTGCTCAGCTAGGTGCTCTGTGAAGACCTAGAGGGGTAGGATGGGCGTGAGTAGGTGGAGCAGAGGCTCAAGAGGGAGTGGATATGTGTATCCTTGTGGCTGATAACACATTGTTGTACTGCAGAAACCAATACAACATTGCAAAGCGGTTATCCTCCAATTAAAAACAAACTTAGAATAAAACTTCCTCCTTATAACTTTTAACTTACAGGTATAATCTGAAATTGGAAAACTTGCTTGGGCGCTGACCACCCAGATAGATCCCTATGGTGGTGTTTTGCTTGGTTATTACACCTGGTCATATTCCTCCAGGATTATAGGCTGAGAATTGTGACTTTTGTTAGCAGAGTAGGTAGAGCTGTTTCCATTCAGAGTTAGATTCACATTAACATATATTGTGTTATATACAGTTTTGAATGCAAACCAGAATGCAATGGTTTTGATTTACAGTGATCAATTTAACTGTTATTCAGGGTATGATGCTTAAGTCAACAATGAGTCCCAGAAGACTGTCCCCATAGATGAGCTGCTTGGGAATCCAAATTATAACCAGAATGCCAACTTATCTATTTGTAATGAGAAGTGCATCTGTCTGATGAGAACATCACTTGTTGTCTGACAGATTCATTCTCTCCCTATACATTAGAGACATGGGTTGCCAAGTTTTCTGAAAATTGCTAGGGAATATGGATTCAGAACAATGGGAATGAGTTGATGTTGTGTCTGGTCTTCCAACTGAGATGCTTTTAACATTTAGCCCTCTACCAGGCTGGCCTTGCCAAGAAAACTACTCTGTTAGTCCCTAAACGAAAGTGGACAGTCCCTTAATCAGTGTTTGTGTTCTTCCTTTTCTTTTTCCATGCTTTTCTTGGCCAACTTATTCTCTCCAAAGAAGGATATGATGCAACTCTTTGGGCGTTTGTCTACCAGACTATCAGTTCATCCAATCCCAGTCACTTTGCAGCCCTGGGGCTCTAAGCTCAAGTCCATATAATCTTTATAGGCATTTAGGGGTATTGCCAAATCCTCAAATCAAATGTGTAATTTATTGGTCTAACTCTAGGTTTGTTTAATCATGTCCTTTATTTTCAAATCCTGGAAATCAATTCATTGCAGCCCTCCAACCCAGCCTTAAAAACACTTCTGTTTCTTTGCTACATTTTCCAAAATGGCAAAAGAAATGGAATTGTGAGATCCAGGGGAAATAATATTGTTCTTTGTCAGTGATATTTAATGCAAATTAAAATGAGTGTGAGGCTTATTTTCAAAAAATAAAAAAAACGAAATGCCAAAGAAGTAAAAACTAGACTTTCCTTTATTGGTGATTATAAAGAGAATATGAGATGATTTGGGGGTTGAAGGTACTTTTCAGCATAAATGAATAGACTGACATCAAATACCCGCTGGAAGTATTCATGAGATGGCTCCATAATCTTCTGCTATCTCCTCAAACAACTGGAGATACACCGAGGGTCAGCCAATATAGTGTCCATGTACCCACCCTCAAAGATGTTGACTTCTTCAAAATAAAGATGGCCAAAATCTGAATAATTGTATGTTATCTTTGACCCATGACCAAATCTGATTGATTTATTTTCCTAATCCAATATGACAAGTATTTAGTACTTGGGAGAGTAGATCTCTTTAAAGAAAGGATGTGTTTATATGCAGAGATTAAGATAATCTGGAGTTCTTAAACTGTATCTGTGTAATGACATGGTACTTGATCAGTTATTGATTTCCTTTGCCCGTGTATTTATTTTGTTTTGAGCCCTACAGTGGGAAATGGCCTGATGGTCTACACTGAATCCTGCATATTTGCACTTCACAAAGGTTCAAAGGTTTGCACATGACCTGGAACAGTAAACATGAGTCCTAAACTCATCCTTCAGCTCCTGACTAGGCTTGGGGTTTAATTGCTAGTTCATTAATACCGGCCACAGGGTGTGGATTTGTCAAAACAAATTCTGACTGACTGAGGTGTTTCATGGTTAGAGATTTTAACCACTTCCCACTCGGCCCCTCGGTGTTTCTTAAATTCCCAACTTCAAGAGACTGGTTTGGTAAACATGCCCTGTCCTCTGGGTCAGGGGGTTAAGTATCAGTTCAGTCTTTCTGAACTTTTCACTTTTTCTGTATAAGTATAAGACAAGTACTTACTGCATTGAAAACTAAGAGTCTGTGAAGATAAAAGACCTTATTGAAGTAGCAAAGTAAGCAAAATATCTTTACAGCTCCTCACCCTGCCTTTTGGAACCATTTATCCTTTTCTTGGTGAATATCACCTCATCCTTAGGTTCCCAGTATTTATACCTTTTATAGATGTTTGCATTAAAAAATAAGCATAGGGAAGGACTATATTTAATCCAAATGATTGAATTGCTAATGGTGAAATTTGGTAGAAAAAGAAGAAACTTCAGATACTGAAAAGTATAACTCAAGGGAAATGTCTACATATGAAGGATATGTAATATATATACATTTCTTTAGAAAAGTTATGCACAGTCTATAAAATAAACAAGGGTCCCACTTTATAGTAGCACCTAATACAGTTCATGTGTTGCACAAACCAAAATTCAATGCAGTCTGTATTTACTATGAAATAGGAGAAGGAAATGGCAACCCACTCCAGTGTTCTTGCCTGGAGAGTCCCAGGGACAGAGGGGCCTTGTGGGCTGCTGTCTATGGGGTCGCACAGGGTCGGACACGACTGAAGCGACTTAGCAGGAGCAGTATTATATACACAACTACTGTTATTTAAGTATTTCATGCCAATACACACACCAAGTGGCACCAGGATTCTGCTGATGAGAAACAAGAATGCCCTGCTCCATACTCCCCATTCCATTCTTACTCCTAGAGGCATCTTTTAAATTATGTTCTTATTCTAGGTAATTTGGTAGAGACTTTAGTAATTTCTTGACTGACTGGACTTAAAACAGTTCACTCTGCAATTTGAAAGATGGATTTTTGCTCACTTGTACTTCACCTTCCTTCTATTAATATTCTTCTCCTTCTATTAATGTAACTCTAAAGTAATTATAAGTTTTGAGTAGAATCTATTTCTGATAATTTGCAACACTCTCTTTATTCCCTATAAAATACAATGAAAATCTTAGTCCAACCCCATTTCCCCAACATTTTCTTTCTCATTTCAGGTCTTAATTCTGTCACTTAGTCTTTTTCTGTCTTTAGATGGTAGATATTTTCACTTTATGCTAAAAATACAACCAAGTATTTGTCCAGAGGTTAATTTTAAATATAGAATAATAAAGCGTATGGGGTCACAAAGAGTTGGACACGACTGAGAGACTTTCACTTAATGTTATTATGACCACATAAATATCGTTTAGTGTTAGGTCAAGGTCTGTGTTGGAATTAATTGTTTTTTTTAAGAGTCCAATGTCACAACCCCCTAGTTCACTGAAAAGCAAAGATTCCTAACGTTCAAGTTCAAATCAGTGATTTTGTTCTCACATTGAGTCATTTGCTCAGAATCAAGCCTCATTTATTTATTTTTAAAAATTAATTTATTCATTTTAATTGGAGGCTAATTACATTACAATATTGTAGTGGTTTGCCATACATTGCCATGAATCAGCCATGGGTGTACAAGTGTTCCCCATCCTGAAACCCCTCCCACCTCCCTTCCCATTCCATCCCTCTGGGTCATCCCAGTGCACCAGCCCTGAGTGCCCTGTCTCACGCGTTGAACCTGGACTGGCGATCTATTTCACATATGATAATATACATGTTTCAATGCTATTGTCTCAAATCATCCCACCCTCGCCTTCTCCCACAGAGTCCAAGAGAATGTTCTATACATCTGTGTCTCTTGTTGTCTCTCATATAGGGTCATTTTACCATCTTTCTAAATTCCATATATATGTTTAGTATACTGCATTGGTGTTTTTCTTTCTGAGTTACTTCACTCTGTATAATAGGTTCCCGTTTCATCCACCTCATTAGAACTGATTCAAATGCATTCTTTTTAATGGCCGAGTTGAAGCTGCAATACTTTGGCCACCTCATGCGATGAGTTGACTCACTGGAAAAGACTCTGATGCTGGGAAAGGTTGGGGGCGGGAGGAGAAGGGGACGACCAAGAGTGAGATGGCTGGATGGCGTCACCGACTCTGTGGACATGAGTTTGAGTGAACTCCGGGATTTGGTGATGGACTGTGATTCATGGGGTCGCGGAGAGTTGGACACGACTGAGCGACTGAACTGAACTGAACTGAATATTCCATTGTGTCTAGGTACCACAACTTTCTTATCCATTCGTCTGCCAGTGGACATCTAGGTTGCATCCACGTCCTGGCTATTGTAAACAGTGCTGTGATGAACATTGGGATACACGTGTCTCTTTCAATTCTGATTTCCTCAATGTGTATGCCCAGCAGTAGGATTGCTGGGTCATATGGCAGTTCTACTTCCAGTTTTATAAGGAATCTCCACACTGTTCTCCATGGTGGCTATAGTATTTTGCATTCCCACCAACAGTGTAAGAGGGTTCCCTTTTCTCCACACCCTCTCCAGCATTTATTGCTTGTAAACTTTTTGATAGCAGCCATTCTGACTGGTGTGAGATGGTACCTCACTGTGGTTTTGATTTGCATTTCTCTGATAATGAGTGATGTTGAGCCTCTTTTCATGTGTTTGTTAGCCATCTGTAAGTCTTCTTTGGAGAAATGTCTGTTTAGTTCTTTGGCCCATTTCTTGATTGGGTCATTTATTTTTCTGGAATTGAGCTGCATGAGCTGCTTGTATATTTTTGAGATTAATTCTCTGTCTGTTGCTTCATTTGCTATTATTTTCTCCCATTATGAAGGCTCTCTTTTCACCCTGTTTATAGTTTCCTTCGTTGTGCAAAAGCTCTTAAGGTTAATTAGATCCCATTTGTGTATTTTTGGTTTTATTTCCATTACTCTGGGATGTGGGTCATAGAGGATCCTGCTATGATTTATGTCAGAGAGTGTATTTTTAAATTTTATTTTCCTGTGCTGTTTGTTGTCGTTGTTCAGTCACTAAGTTATGTCTGACTCTTTGCGACCCCATGGACAGTAGCACTCCAGGCTCCTCTGTCCTCCACCGTCTCCCAGAGTTTGCTCGAATTCATGCCAGATTCCTTACTTCTGAGCCACCTGGGGAGCTCCTTTCTCATATCCTCATATATTTTTACTCTCCATCATATCATCTAGTCTATTTGCTTTGCCCTCTCTTGTAGCCATGAATCTCCCCCCTTGACTCTTCCTCCTGGACTCCCAGCTCCTAGACCTGGGTTTCATATTATTGTTTGTCTTGGTTAAATCTGCTATTTCTCTACTGATTTCTTAGCTTATCTTCTCATTTTGTTGTAATACATCATAAAGTAAGTCCCAAGAAAAGACTGTTGTTTAGTAAATAAGTCATGTCAAACTCTTTGGCAACCCAGTGGACGGTACCTCAACAGACTCCTCTGTCCATGAGATTTCCCAGGCAAGAATACTGGAGTGGGTTATGATTTCCTTCTCCAGGGGATTCTCCCAATCTAGGAACTGAACCTACATCTCCAGCTTAGCAGGTGGATTCTTTACCACTAGTATATTCTGCTTCGTGCACTCACTCCTTTTTGTCCTATAATGTTGTGTAAAGCTTCCCTGGTGGCTCAGATGGTGAAGAGACCCAAGTTTGATCCCTGGGTCAGGAAGATCCCCTGGAAAAGGGAATGGCAACCCACTCCAGTATTCTTGCCTGGAGAATCCCATGGGCAGATGAGTCTGGTAGGCTACAGTCCATGGGGTCGCAAAGAGTCAGACACGACTGAGCAACTGACAATTACACCAACACTAAATAATATGTTGACATATAATTGGTATTTATATAAATATAGTAATAAGTTTGGTATATAATTAATAGAATCTCTGAAAGGAGTGAAGGCCAAATGTACCGTCCTCTTGAATTGTAGTATAGTTGACTCACTGGAAAAGACTCTGATGCTGGGAAGGATTGGGGGCAGGAGGAGACGGAGATGACAGAGAATGGGATGGCTGGATGGCATCACCGACTCGATGGACATGAATTTGAGTGAACTCCGGGAGTTGGTGATGGACAGGGAGGCCTGGCGTGCTGTGATTCATGGGATCGCAAAGAGTCGGACATGACTGAGTGACTGAACTGAACTGAACTGAACTGATGCTTTGGCTGAGTATAGAGTTTTAGGCTGGAAAGAGTTTTCCTTTCAAACATTGTTGATGCTGATGATAACTCGGGTACCAGACTAAGTCTGAGGTCTGTTTTTCCCTAAAAAAATTTTAGTATTATCTCAGTATTTTAAGTATTTATGTTTTCAGTGGCGTACTTGAGGCTCTTTTTGAACTTATGATATTCATTCAGTGAGGCTTGTTAATTCATGGCTTCCTTCAGCTAAGGAATCTTCACCTCTATCATTTCTGTAATGATTGCTGTCTGCTACCTTTCTGTGGCTCCTTATACTTGGATAGTAGACCCTCCAGAGGTATCCTTTCTCATACTTTTTGTCTTCATTCATTAGTCCATATCTGTAAGAGCCTCTTGGCCATTTCTGTAGTCTTTCTACAGTACTTTATTTCAGTGAACATGGTTTAGTTTCTAAGTATGCTTTCTTGTTCTCTATTTTAATTATTCTCTTTGGAAAACTTCTGTTTTTGCTTTCTGGTTGTAATAGCTTTTCCTTTGCCTAAGTTTATCAGATATTCCCCCCCTACCCCCACCTGCTGTTTCTTATATTATCTCTGTTTTCCAGCCTGCCTATCTTAATATTTATTTATAATGTTGCTGGATTGCCTAATATTGTGGTGTGCTTGATTGTTTGGTTAATAAAGGAAAAAAACAACTGACTATTGTGGCTTTCTTTTATTTTTTTAGAACTGTTCATTCTTAAAATTCCTGAGTCGAAATTCTGGGATTAAAAGGCATAAATAAGTGTGGTCAGATATCACATTTGGATAAAGAGGTATGATTTGGCATCAGTGAATCTCCACCAGAAGAGAACGAGAGGATTGTTATTCTCAGATGCTGAAATCAAACTAAAACTTTGTCTTTCTCCTGGGAGTTTGTTTAGTTATTTTAGAGACGCACTGTCAATAATTTTTATCTTATTTTGGATCTTGATTTTGAATTAATATTATTACTTAACTAGTAGTAATAGTTGTTTTAGTCATGTTGGTAGTATTTTATTATTTGCTTGGGGGTGAATCCAGCTATTTGTTTGCTGGGCTCCAGAATGGAGAAGATGTACTGAGGAACGAAACAGTATATGTAGCTGTTTCAAACACAGAACTTGTGCTGGGTTCTGTTTTCAATCACACCTTCGAATCCTTGCTCTCCACTGAGATTCCTGCATAGATGCCCCACCGACTCTGCAGTCGCCTTGGAGCACATTTTGGACTGCGACTCCCCCTGCCCGTTCTTAATAGTAAGTAGTCACTTGTCTTCTTCTATCTGCATCACCGTCATCACAGTGCCCACTCTTCTTTGCTTTACACATTTTCTCCTTTTTGTCCTACTATGCTGTATAAATAGTATGTCCACATATAACTGATACATATATAAATGTATTAATAAGTGTAATATATAGATGTTTAATAGAATCTCTGAAAAGAGTGGAGGCAAAATGTACTGTCTTTGTCAATTCCAGTAATTGCATATCTAAAGTATCACTGGGAAAGGTTGGGGGCAGGAGGAGAAGGGGACGACAGAGAATGAGATGGCTGGATGGCATCACCGACGCGATGGACATGAGTTTGAGTGAACTCCGGGAGTTGGTGATGGACAGGGAGGCCTGGCGTGCTGTGATTCATGGGGTCGCAAAGAGTCGGACATGACTGAGTGACTGAACTGAACTGAACTGAAAGTATCACTAAATCTTTTCCATCTAATCGTATATGAGTAGATGGATTCTGAATCTTTTCACTGTGGTTTGTTTTTAGTTTTCCTTTTTGGGGGGATTATTTTAGGGTTTAAAATTCTTTAAAGCATAAGACCTCTGGTCAATTATTAACATCCTTACCTTGGATGTATTACTTCTGAGTAGGCAATACACTCCTGATATCTGAAATTTCTCTTGCCACAAATACCTGTTTTTCAATAGTATAACATTTTGTGATCACATTTATTTCTGAACTTCCTTTACTCATGTAATATGTACACATTTCCCCCCAAGAACAACAACCACAGACAATTTGACTTGACCCCTTTTCCTGTGATCTGTAAAAATAGGACTTAACCCTTACACTGGTTTGGCACATTCAGTGTTGTATTCCAGTGGTGATGTTTTAAAGCAAGGCCTGCAGGTGTCCGTAACTAAAGCACTCTGAGGCTCCCAGTCATCAACTATTCACTTCATTTTTTTTCTCTCCTCTCACAACTAGGAAATCACATTTTGGCGCCTTTGATCTTGGTGAATGCACGCAGCTAGGCAGGAAATGGGAAGAGGCATTAGTGAGTAGCTGTTGGCCAGCGAGCTTTTGGAAGTCTTGCTCTGTGGAATTCTGGAGGTACAGAAAATGCCTCTGTCACCTGTGTGATATATGTGGTGTCATATTAAAATGTAAGTCACAGGGAGAAATCGTAAAAATAAAATCTAGCCAGAACAGAAGCAGGAGGAGGTTCCAGAAGACAGAGCAGAGTTTCCAAGAATGAAATTACACGACAGACATAGGAGTACCCAAGAGGATGTTGAAATTCAGAAAGTCTCTTCTCCAGGTGTGGCATGTAAAAATCTCCTCAATGCATGCACTTTTGAAGCATGTCAGTTGGAAGATGAGCGTGTGATAGTGGACAGTTTTATTGTGTTTGGCTCAGTGACCTTTTAAAAGGGAAGGGTCCTCTCTGAGGTATTTCCAGTGCATTCATGCGTCTGCCATTGAATTTGCGTGGCAAAACTTTCCTCAGAGCAGAGCCTGCCTAATTGTCCAAGAAATGGTGCTTCAGGGGTATTGTTCCAGTGCAATAGCAAAGAGCTCCCCTGGGTTCGTCTCGCCACTGAGTGGTTGGACCTGTGAAGTTCTGAAAAGTGTATTAAGAAATAGACCTGCAGACCCTAAATTTGGAAGGAAGTAGTTTTGCCTAGTTTTATACAAATTTGCCTTTTCTTTTCCCCTGTATTTCTCTCAAGTATCTACTTCCCCGTCTTCTGGCCCAGGGAAGATACATTTCATTCATCCATTTAACAAACATTTTCCTTAGGGGCCTGCCCAGGTGCACTGGCCGCTTTCCTTGCCCTTGCACTGATTGTTGTTTTTCTGACATACCTCGTTTATATTACCTTTCACGTGATTTCTGTTGGATGCCTGATTCCCTGAGGGCTGTAATCACGACTTTCTCTCCTGGCATTCCTAGCACCTGGCAGAGCCCAGCTCATAGTGATTGGTCAGTAAAAGTGTGTTGAATATATGATTGCCAAATGAAATAGAAGCTCTGACTAGAGATGTCTATAAATATCAGTTCATTGACCAACATATCAGATGTATCAGAGTGTGGAGTTGGGGTTCAAACCCTAATCACTTCACTCCAGAGTCTATGCTCTTAACACTGTTCAAGACTGTCTCTGTGTAAACGAATATCATGGTGTGATAAGTGTTTATAGCCACTGGTGTAGGAGAAAGAACACTGGCTTATAAAGTGTGTTCAGAAACTTGCTTATGTATGCAGTATGGAAAAAGTCATTTCTGATCTCTGAAGCTCAGTTTGCTCATTTCTAAAATGAGAGAGTTATACTGGATGTTCTTATAAAATTCATGGCAGCTCTAGAATGCTCTAATGATGTATCTAGTGGTACATATTGGAATGTAGGCTTGTGGGCTCTAATAGATGAGAGAAAAAAAGCCAGGCAGGACATGAGTCATGAAGATACAAGAGATGTTTTGTCAGTGATGGAGAGAGATTTAAACAATTTGAACGATGGATAAAGCTTATATAACTTAAGAGGCAGAATGAAAAACAGCTTTGCACAGAGGTGGACAAAGGATTGGGACTTCCCAGGTGGCACTAGTGGTCAAGAATCTGCCTACAATGCCGGAGACACAGGAGAGATATGTGTTTGATCCCTAGCTCAGGAAGATCCCTGGAAGAGGGCATGGCAACGCACTCCAGTACTCTTGCCTGGAGAATTCCATGGACAGAGGAGCTTGGTGGGCTATAGTCTATAGGGTTTCAAATATGACCGAAGTGACTTAGCAAGCACACGCGCAGGCAAAGAATCTAAAGACTGCTGGTACTCGTTTTAGAAACTGAAACTCTGAAAGTTAAGTCAATTCCCAGAGGACAGAAACTGGGCATTTCTGTCTCTAAGTTTTATGAGTTGGGAGGTTGAGTGAACTCCGGGAGTTGGTGATGGACAGGGAGGCCTGGTGTGCTGCGATTCATGGGGTCGCGGAGAGTCAGACACGACTGAGCGACTGAACTGAACTGAATTGAACTGAACATAGTGTGGGAGCACACGGACTGGAAATAGCAGTACCGCTATATAAAAATTTACACGTGTGACAAGGAATGATACCGATCATGGATGCACTGAAAAATATCCTCAGACTCATTTAAATATTTTTAAATATTAACTACTTATTTTTAATTATTTGAGAAATTAAATACATATTTTAAAATATAAACATTCCTCAATGGTAGGAGTGACTTTGTTTAATTAGTGACTTTGTTTTTGTCTTTCCAGGTGTGTCCAGGAAATTAGGGAAAGATGAGTAAATGTAGTTGGGCACTCTTTTTTAACCTGTACCAGTCTCTGAAAGGCTAAAGTCCAGTCTTAGCCTAGGGGCAACACGTTTTCATCAATTTGGGTGAAGAATAAATGAAAAGCATGATGTTTTTTTTTGAAAAGCATTATTTTTAAAAACAGTTTTCTTATTTTTCATTTTATTCTAACAGAAAATATCAAAGATTTCAGTTGATAGACATTACAAAAAGGACAATTTACAGTGCATTTTTTCATTGTTTTACTTTGTTTAGGGAATCATAATGTTCCAGAAAAGTAAAGATAAACTGAGTTTCTAAGCAAAAAAGCAATACGACATATGTAATAACTTAAGCCAGGCTAAACATGTGTACTCACTCCAGTAGATTGTTGCTTCTCATAGATTCCTAGATTGTGTATTCTAGAAAAATCTGATTTGTGCTTAAAATGCAAATTATATATAAATAAGTATTTTTTAAAGTATTCAATTTTAAATTTTTGGCTACACCTGTCTTCATGGCTGTGCACAGGCTTTCTCTAGTTGTGGAGAGTGACGGCTACTCACTAGTTGCGGTACGTGGGCTTCTCATTGTGGGGGCTTCTCTTGTTCTGAGCATGAGTTTTAGAGTGCGTGCTGAGTGGTTGTGGTGCACGGACTTAGTTGCTCCATGGCATGTGGGATCTTCCTGGACCAGGGATCGAACCTGTGTCCCCTGCATTGGCCGGTGAACTCTTAATCACCTGATGGCCAGGAAAATCCCCTAAATATATTTTTCTGATGTCTAAATAAGCTCTTTCCTGGAATTATACTTACGTTATTTGCATTTTACCACTCACAGAGGTTCATAGTGAATAGTACATCCTGTTGGCAGTTAGAAAAATCTTGATTCAAGTTTTGCCTTACTACTTGTTTCTTGTGTTGCTTTCAGAAAGTTGCTCAACTTTTCTGATGCTCAGTTTCCTATAGATTGAACTATAATTATATAATGTGATTTGCTTCAATGATTCCCACCCTCTGGACTTTGAAGTTTCTGAAAATGGTCTCTGAATCTATATGTACCTATATTATTTTGTCAATCAGTAGATATTAAAGTATATTTGTTCTCATTAAAATTATTACTATTAAAAAGGCACCTAGAGTCTGATACAAAAAATAAAAAACATTGAGGATAAATTACCTATGTTAGGCCTCTGAGATCAGCTAAAATTGTTCATCTCCATTGTTTCACCATCACTGAGAATTGTCCTGTGAGATTCAGCAATCCTTGGCCAAAACGCAGCTCCATAGTACATGATTAGAATAGACTGGTGTCCAGTTCTGCCCTTGTCATGAAAGAATGGCTTCCTAGAATACGTGTTCTTCTGATTATGCCAGTGTATCCTTTCTTGTCTGCCCCTTGGGTTGCCATCATTCTCTCTAGTAACGTCCTGATTTGCAGATGACTGCCCCACGTAGATGCGTTCTGTTTCGGCGACCCACTTCATGTAGTACTTTGATTAATCTTAAAATTCTTCTGTTTTTCAGTGGAAAGAAATAGACCACATTTATGGAAAATGAGGAAAGCATATGAAAAGTGTTGTGAACCCTGTGCTGACTTTAGATTAAAGGAAGAGAATTTGAGCCAATTTTATTGAGAAGACTTGTGTAGATCTTCTTTCTTCAGAAATTGTCAGTGTGTTCAAGATGACACATGGTGGGTGGGGGCTTCCTGTCTTACCACTCAAGAGTTCATCATGCTGAGAACTCAATAGTCAGTTTATGCCCCTCTTGGGACTACATGACCTTGGGATGTGCATGAATCTTTCTGGGTCTGCTTTCTGGAGAATGGAGATGACACCTGTCACTGAGTTTTACGTGACAAAAGAGAGGTCTTTGGTGTATTCTACCGGTTTTGGAAGGTACTTGATGAAGCAGTCTTCCCTTTTCTCTTTCATCACTTGATTGCCTGCCATTATAAAAGATTCCTTCCAATTATTCTTTCGATCTCACTAAAAGAATTCTGCTGCTCATTCATTCTGGTTCTGTCTCTGTATTTAACACAGACACAGTCCTCATTAGTTTCATCAAAGTCATTTGATAATCTCTTTAATGGGAAATCCCTGATTACAGTTGCATTCTTCTGGCAACCCTCAGGGGTTGAAATTGCTCTAATTTTTTTGGTTCTGTGCATTAGGCTGAGATGAAATCCCTTGAGGACAATCTCTTCCTTATTGAATTCCTGGGGAAGAAAAGACTATGTGTGAGCAAGGTGGGGAAATGTGCAACATTAAATGTAGTGAAAGCTGTGCCTTTTGCATCTTTTAATAGACCACTGAATAAATGTAAATGTTCTTTAATTATTTTTACTTTTCAATTCATATTTCTTCTAAATGTAATTCAAGGCTGGGATCATCCAAAAGATGGCCAGATTTACTTTGATTACCCTGGCAGCTCAGATGGTAAAGAATCTGCCTGTAATGCAGGAGACTTGAGTTTGATTCCTGGGTCATGAAGATCGCCTGGAGAAAGGAATGGCAACCCACTCCAGTATTCTTGCCTGGAGAATTCCATGGACACGGGAGTCTGGTGGGTTATAGTCCATGGAGTCACAAAGAGTTGTACATGACTGAGTGACTAACACTTTCACCATCACAATGTTCTCATTTGATTAAGAGCATCAGAGGTGAAAATGGAATTACGTTGGGTTCATCGCATATCACCGAGGTCTGAAACAATATAGAACACAGAGAAGAAGCTTCAGAACACAGCTGCAGCAAACCCATCTGGAAAGAAACCTCAATGAAAATAATGCTCAGTGGAAGGAAAATATTTTCAAAGATCAAACTGTTAATGGGACCAGTGCTTGATGGAAGGATCCCGCATTACTTATCATTAGTAATTGGTAATTGGACAGTTTAATGTATTGTTCAAACCTGTGTGAATGAAAAGGGGAAATCTTAACAATTATCCTGTGACAACAGGCTTTAAACTAAGACTCTTCCAGGAAAGCCAGGATGGACGATCTACCTGGTAATAGTCCAATTACTATACATCTGCACTCTAAGCACACAAAAGACATCATAATGAAAGAAACAGTCAACTAAGAAAAATAGCACTCAAGCTTTCAACAAAGCTGGGAAAGACTTGTTTGGCCAAGGTGGGAGGGAAATTCTGGATGTGTTGAAAGTTATGCACTGAGTAACAGGGAGTGTATCTCAAATTGCTTCTACTGTCCTGAGTTTACAGGTTTGTTGTTTTGGTTTGTCTCTATGTCATGTCTGACTCTTTACCTCCCCATGGACTGCAGCACTCCAGGCTGCTCTATCGTCCACTCTGTCCTGGAGTTTGCTCACGTCTATGTCCATTGAGTCAGTGATACTCTCTAACCATCTTGTCTTCTGCCACCCCCTTCTCCTTTTGTCTTCAGTCTTTCTCAGCATCAGGCGTTTTTTCCCCAAAGAGTTAGGTTTCATCTGCCACATCGACTTGTCCCCTAGACTGTGATTTAATGAGTGATACTAGCTGGCAGTCACCCTAAGTGATGCCATAGTTGATGACTCTAAATCCTGACAGCTCTGCCATTGTTTAGCTGTCTTAGAAGGAAGGGTTTGATTACCAGCATGAATAGCGTAAGTGGATTCCAGTCTCATGGACTATTTTTTTTTAACTTATTGCCAAAGTCTGTAATTAGTAGGATGGTAAGAAATAGCTTATTAACTAAGACATGTGTAGATTACCATTAGGGAAAATGATTTCCTAGGACCAGATTGGTGGTGGTGGTTTAGTTGCTAAGTCGTGTCCAACTCTTGTGACCTCATGGACTATAGCCTGCCAGGCTCCTCAGTCCATAGGATTTTCCAGGCAAGAATACTGGAGTGAGTTGCTTTTCCTTTTCGAGGAGATCTTCCTGACCCAGGCATCGAGCCTGGGTCTCCTGCACTGCAGGTAGATTCTCTACGGACTGAGCTATCAGGGAAGTCCAGGACCAGATTGGTCTAAGCTAAACCTTTTGGAAACTGCTTCAGCCAGTTGAAAGAAAGAGATCACAGACTTCTAAGATCCCTGTCGGCATCTTTTATCTGCACTTGACAACTGTTAAACCAGCAGTGTAAGAACTTCAAGTGAACAAAACATAAGTGTACAATTTTATGGACCTATTAAATGAGGGCCCTATATTAGGTGTGCATTTTAAGTATAGATATTGATTTCATAGCAGTATAATTGATGAAGATATTCAAAAGTTGGGGAAAAAATTGGCTTGGGAAGCAGTAAAAATGTTCAAGACTCAACCAAAATTGAAAAAAAAAAATGAGATCAGGATACCTGAGTTTTATTTTATTTTTTTTTTGGTAATTAATTTATTTTTTATTGGAGGCAAATTATTTTACAATATTATATTGGTTGGTTTTGCCATACATTGATATGAATTCGCCCCGGGTTTACATAAGTTCCCCCTCCTCAACCCCCCTCCCACCTCCCTCCTCCCTTTATCCTCCCTCTGGGTCATCCCCGCATGCCAGCCCCGAGCATCCTATAACATGCATTGACCCTGAACTAGTGAGTTTTAATTTTAGTTCTTCTTTTGATTTGGTTTGCAAATATATGGAATTTCATATTTCTTGCCTTAAAAATAAATCAATGAAAATGCTAATGATGGTGTCTTGGCTGCTTCTAACCCTGCAGAGAGCATTGCCATAGAGAAAAGTGCTTAGATGTAGGAGTGGGGAGAGGAGAGAGACTGTGGAGCCACATATATGTATGTAAAATGACCCTGAAAATGAACTTCAACTCGGGAACAGATTGGCATGCATTTGACTCCTCACACACTAAGGAGATCCTCTCCTCCACACGCATTGCGTTGGGATGTTTCACTTGCTAAAGAGATTCATTTTCCAAAAATATTAACTATGTTTTGTATATTTTCTATCCAAGATTACTGAGGAAATGTGGAAATTCATTAGTCTAGAATACACAATAGAACTGTACAAAAAAGATCTTCACGAACAAGATAATCACGATGGCGTGATCACTGACCTAGAGCCAGACATCTTGGAATCTGAAGTCAAGTGGGCCTTAGAAAACATCACTATGAACAAAGCTAGTGGAGGTGATAGAATTCCAGTTGAGCTATTTTAAATCCTGAAAGATGATGCTATGAAAGTGCTGCCCTCAATATGACAGCAAATTCGGAAAACTCAGCAGTGGCCACAGGACTGGAAAAGGTCAGTCTTCATTCCAATCCCAAAGAAAGGCAATGCCAAAGAATGCTTGAACTACCGCACAATTGCACTCGTCTCACACGCTAGTAAAGTCATGCTCAAAATTCTCCAAGCCAGGCTTCAGCAATATGTGAACCGTGAACTCCCAGATGTTCAAGCAGGTTTTAGAAAAGGCAGAGACACCAGAGATCAAGTTGCCAACATCCGCTGGATCATGGAGAAAGCAAGAGAGTTCCAGAAAAACATCTATTTCTGCTTCATTGACTATGCCAAAGCCTTTGACTGTGTGGATCACAATAAACTGTGGAACATTCTGAAAGAGATGGGAATCCCAGACCACCTGACCTGCCTCTTGAGAAACCTGTATGCAGGTCAGGAAGCAACAGTTAGAACTGGACATGGAACAACAGACTGGTTCCAAATAGAAAAAGGAGTATGTCAAAGTTGTATATTGCATCCTGCTTATTTAAATTCTATGCAGAGTACATCATGAGGAACGCTGGGCTGGAAGAAGCACAAGCTGGAATCAAGATTGCTGGGAGAAATATCAATCACCTCAGATATGCAGATGACACCACCCTTATGGCAGAAAGTGAAGAGGAACTCAAAGGCCTCTTGATGAAAGTGAAAGAGCAGAGTGAAAAGGTTGGCTTGAAGCTCAACATTCAGAAAACCAAGATCATGGCATCTGGTTCCATCACTTCATGGGAAATAGATGGGGAAACAGTGGAAACAGTGTCAGACTTTATTTTTTGGGCTCCAAAATCACTGCGGATGCTGATTGCAGCCATGAAATTAAAAGATGCTTACTCCTTGGAAGGAAAGTTGTGACCAACCTAGATAGTATATTAAAAAGCAGAGACATTACTTTGCCAACCAAGGTCCGTCTAATCAAGGCTATGGTTTTTCCCGTGGTCATTTATGGATGTGAGAGTTGGCCTGTGAAGAAGGCTGATCGCCGAAGAATTGATGCTTTTGAACTGTGGTGCTGGAGAAACTCTTGAGAGTCCCTTGGATTGCAAGGAGATCCAGCCAGTCCACTCTAAAGGAGATCAATCCTGGGTGTTCATTGGAAGGACTGATGCTAAAGCTGAAACTGCAATACTTTGGCCACCTCATGCGACGAGTTGACTCACTGGAAAAGACTCTGATGCTGGGAAGGATTGGGGGCGGGAGGAGAAGGGGACGACAGAGAATGAGATGGCTGGATGGCATCACCGACTTGATGGACATGAGTTTGAGTGAACTCCGGGAGTTGTTGATGGACAGGGAGGCCTGGCGTGCTGTGATTCATGGGGTCACAAAGAGTTGGACACGACTGAGTGACTGAACTGGACTGATTGGTTATTTGGATTTAAAGAATAGAAAAAAAAATCGTCTTTTTCTTCCCATCATGATTTAGTTCCATATGTTTTGCAGAAACTTTTAAAGATGATAAGACCTGGATGTATTTCTCTATGTGTATATGTGTGTGTAAATATTTTATATTGGTTTAAATGGTTTAATTTAGAATTGATTATTTTAAATGACATTAACATTAGACATGACCCTCTCAAGTTATCTTGTTGAAGACTCTGTTTCTAAGATCTCCAAGACTTTGTCTGGTCCTAGCAGCCTCCCTTATAAGTGAAGTGTTAATATCTTGGTCAGTTGTGTGGATCTGCTTTCTAGATTAGCCAGTTCCTTCTGTATCATTAACTAGGAAACTCAAAACACTGAGGGCCTTTCATTATTATTTAATGTGTGGGGAGCTGGGTGAATAAGTCAGCAGAGATTTTCTTGTATGATAACCATTCTTGAAAACCTGGTGCAGGGAGAAAGCATTCCCTAGTGGGTGCAAGGGTGTTTGGGGGAAGCAGCTGTTGGAGTGGTTGAGCACACGGGCTCTGTAGTCAAATAAACCTGGATTTGAATCCCAGCTCTGTTATTTATAAGTTGTGTTGCTTACCGTTATTGAACCTTTCAGGTCTCTATGTCCTTAATACGTTAGCAACCATTTTATTTTATTATGTAATTTCATATCCAGGGCAGTTAGGTGATGGCAGGTCTATGAGGGTAATGTTCTTTAAGAGTTCAAATTTAAATTTCTTCAGGCCGAGTCTGCTTAATGGTAAATGAGCGAATGTTTAAAAAAAAAAAATGTGGTGCTAATTTCTGAAAAACAAGCCAGTTCCGTGATGACCATGATGACGTTGATTGGTGCAGCTTCTCTATAGCTCTACCCTCTTCATTTACTACCATTTCAGGTCTTTTGCTTAAGTTTTTCTAGAACTTGCTCATTTTTCTTGCTAACATCTGTTGCTGTGTTAGGGAAAATTTTGAATGAACAGATGAAATCTTCCTACTAGCTACTGTCCTAAATATAGTCTCTGACATCAGGTCTGGCCAGAGAGATAGCCAAGGTTATTTTTAGGAAGTCAGCACATAGGGAAATTAGGTAATAGTAAGAAACTTCTGGTTTCTATCTCTGTACATAACCCATTATGAGACACAAGCATCTACACCAGTATCTTGTTTTCCTGCCCCTTGGGCATTTCGAGTCACTCCCTATCTTGTCTTTAGAACATTAAGCAGAAACTTGAGACAGGAGGTAGCAAATACAACCTTTGCATTTGATCCTGTGATTTTTCTGTGCAGAGCTTCATAGAATTTCATTTCAGGTTAATAAGGGGGAAATTGAAACTGAGGAGAAAGCTTAGGCTCTGCCAAAATATACCAAGGGTTACTAAGTTCAAATGTAAAAAATAGAAAATGGGAATAAAAATGGAAAAGCCCTGGCAGATTGCTGTGTAGCAGTCTTTCTTAAAAACAGAATGGTGCCTAGCGCTTAATGGCACAATGTCTTATCACAGAATTATAACAAAATTGCTCTGTTTGTGCGTCTTTCTTTTCTAAAGTCTGAGTGTCTGACAGCTAGATGATGCATCTAATACCATCCTCACTTTACAGAGTGGAAAGATGAGACAGAAAACTATCACTACCCTGCCAGGAAAACGTTTCTAAGCATTTAATAACAGCCATTTAGGCTGCATCTATGCAATTCCACACGTAAGTATGAATGTCAAAAGTTTATTGAATGTTCCAGGTGTTTCAGATACACAGTTGGTTTATTTTTGTATAAATAATACATTCAGGTAATTGAGATATAAAATTTTTATTTGGAGTTTTATCAACATGCTGGCAATCATAGATTAAAAAGATTTTCCTTTTTCAAAATGATACACATGAACTTACAAAGCAGAAAGAGACTCACAGACTTAAAGAGTGAACTTATGTTTGCCGGGGGAAGGGGGGTAAGAGATAGTTAGGGAGTTTGGGAATGACATGTACACTCTGTATTTAAAATGGATAACCATCAAGGATCTGTATAGTGCAAGGAACTCCCTCAATGTTATGTGGTATCCTGGAAGGGAGAGGAGTTTGGGGGAGAATGGATATATGTAAAGGTATGGCTGAATCCCTTTGCTGTTCACTGGAAGCTATCACAACATTGTTAATTGGCTGTCTCCCGATACAATATAATATGTTCAAAAAGATAATAATTCCCCCCTCAAAGGTTTTCCTTTTATATGTCCTACCAATTTCATTTGTCAGATTCTTTTAAATATTATTAGGCATATATTTATTTATTTTAGCACTTTTTTAGTAAATAGTACTTTATCCAGAATCAGAACGAATGACTTATTTGATATCAGATATTATTGACAAAAAAATGTCCTATACTGCACAAAACTTACTAGACAAAGGCATCTTCCAGAAAGTTAACTAAGGTAACTAACCTCAGTGGCAACCACCAAAACGGTTATTGGTGTAATTCTTTGAAGAGGTATTATACTAGCCATGGGATGATTACTATAACTTCATACTTTCTGTGATGGCCACTCTGGGTCGTCAGTGGGTGTGCATTCTTCATTCCAAAGCACAGACTCTTCTACATCTACTTTTGAGTTTTGTCTTCTCTCCAGCAGTCAGCTGTTACCTCTTATTGCTATAGCAGCTCCCAGTGACAATTCCTGTAGGCTTCAAACCGCATAGAAATAGGAAAATTAGATAATCAAGCTTGATAATTAGTGCGGGAGCTTGAATCTCGTGCTTAAATAGAGGTTTAAAAAGAATCCATGGGACTGTAATTGCAGACTATAGGATATGGTTTTAATAAAGTAGACCCATGAAATCTGTTCGGATTCTCCTTTCTGTCCAGAAGATGGAACCATGTTCCTGAAGCCCTCCCAGAGTTTATTGCTGAAACTTGCCAGGACAGTGTGTGTGGGTCCCCAGGAGGCATGTCTGGCAGTTCTTAGTATCCAGCTTGTTGATTTGCCATATTCCTTTCCTCTGTTCTGCTTATTGTGATGTTAAAAGTAACTCAGGCCATTTCATTCTCAGTGTCACTATTACAAATTCATGATGAAATTGGCCATATTTAGAAAAGAATGTGTGGTAGATTTCTTTCATTGTAGCCATATTTGTTAATTGCTGGGTGGGGTTTAGGAAGAATTTATTCATTATTTATGAACAAGTTATTGATTATTCCTTCCAATTCATATGGACAATCTAGAGGTAGAACAGGTTTAATTTTAAAAATACTTGAAAGACATATAGTAGTTAAAACAAAATCTGTGGATCAGTTCAGTTCAGTCACTCAGTCGTGTCCGACTCTTTGCGACCCCATGAATCACAGCACGCCAGGCCTCCCTGTCCATCACCAATTCCCGGAGTACACTCAAACTCATGTCCACAGAGTTGATGATGCCATCCAGCCATCTCATTCTCTGTCGTCCCCTTCTCCTCCCGCCCCTAATCCTTCCCATCATCAGAGTTTTTTCCAGTGAGTCAACTCATCGCATGAGGTGGCCAAAGTATTGGAGTTTCAGCTTTAGCATCAGTCCTTCCAATGAACACCCAGGATCGAGCTCTTTTAGAATGGACTGGTTAGATTTCCTTGCAGTCCAAGGGACTCTCAAGAGTCTTCTTCAAATCTTAAATATACTATTCTTTGCTATGTGCTTTTTGTCAAGTTGCCTCATTCTCCTCATGCAAAATAGGGATGATGATAGGACTTGCTTATGGGTTGTTATTATGAGTAAGTTAAATGAATTACTACGTGTAATATGCTGGAACAGCAACAGGGCTGTGGTAAGCTCCATGTAAGTGTTAGCCCTTAAATGAGAACTTTTGTAGAGATACTCCATAAAGACAACTGTAAACATTTATCTTTAGCTTTAAAAAAAAATTAATTTTGTTGTTGTTGGAATGCGTGAGCTGCTCTAGCTGTAGCACATGCGCTTTGGAGTGCATGGGTTCAGTATTTGCAGTCCACAGGCTTAGTTGCCTCGTCGGCATGTAGGATCTCAGTTCCCCAACAAGAGGTCAAACCCACGCTCCCTGCATTGGAAGGCAGATTGTTAACCACCATACAGACCTCCAAGGAAGCCCCTATCTGAAGCTTTTAAGCCCCTAAAGATATCAGCCCCAATCTCCTCTGTGACTTACCATATTAATCGTAACCAAATGAAGAAGATGCTATTCATGTCATAACAATAAAAAGAAATCAGATGTGTATCCGGCAAACAGGATATAATCTAGAACTCAGGGCTTTTGAAATTATTCTGGGTTTCTTCTCATAACAATCACATTGTGGCCTTACTTAAATAAAATTAACTCTTTAAAACCATTAACCACTGCAAGCATAAATATTAATATCCACTTACTTGTGTTTCCAAATTGCTGAGTCTATCTGTAGCATTACTTGAACATTGCATAAATATTATTGGAGGAGATAATCCTCAAAAAGCTACTGTTTTCTTCTTTTTTCCTCTCTCTTTCCAGTGGGAAAGTATATGCTTTGAAGTACATGCTTCCCTGTTGTTATATATAGTTTTTCCCTCTCTTCTTTTATGCCCACATGTCTTAGGAACTCCTTTATAGAATCAGGTGAAGATTACCGTTAATATGATCTGTTTACCATTAACATTACCCAAATTGTCGTGATTTACTCTTCTCGGACTTATCATGACCCATGTAGTTTTAGGAAACATTTTGGACCCTACAGAATTTGTAGCACTGATTAGAATGGAGCAGATCTGTTCAGGCTTTGATTTTGCTTATTACTTTCCATTTTCTTTTGTCTCTGTGATCTATAGTCAACCAAAATGTGTTTAATACTCTTAAATGATTGGAGGTTTATTGTTAAATATTAAAAAATAGTCTGAGATATCTCAGAACTATTATTCTGGAATCCCATGCACAGAGGAGCCTGGAGGGCTATAGCCCATGGGGTTGCAAAGAGTCAGATACAACTGAGCAACTAACCAACCAACCAGTATTGTAGATAGAGTGTTTTTGTTCAGTCGTTTGTTTGAAAGAGGTTTAGGACAAAAGTGAATCATATAAATAAATACTTTAGGAACAGCTAAGTGGAAGAAAGTTCACCTGTATCTTATGCCAAATTATTATGACAGAAAATCCTAATACTGACTTACAAAAACATAATGCTGGGCCATGTTTAAATAGTTGCCAATGAAAAGGACTGCATGTATTGATGACATAGTCAAACTCATAGAATATTAGATACAGAAAGTACTAAAGGATTTTTAAACCCTTAAGTGCTTATCTTCGGTCAACCAGTAAAAAAGTTTAATTTAGAACCCAGGGCTTATGAATCTACTTCAACGTTTTTCTCATACTATCATATCATGGTTCTTAGTAAATAAAGTTACAGAATCCCTCTTTTAAAAGTTTTAACCATAGCAAGCATAAATATTAATATCCACTTACTTGTGTTTCTGAATCTAGACCACAGGTGTTAACAGCACTTGAATCCACAGTGCATGCTATATAATAGATTCATTGTAGATTAATTGAATGAGTCGTAATCATAGGTGATTTTTACTTTCTTCTTTGTGCTTTTTAGCGTTTCTGAATTTTTACATTGATTATGTGATTGTTCTGTGAGAGATTTTTAAAAAGCTGGTTAAATATGTAAAACTATAGACCCTGGCATCTCATTAGTCTATTCAGTTCAGTTCAGTCACTCAGTCATGTCCAACTCTTTGTGACCTCATGAATCACAGCACACCAGGCCTCCCTGTCCATCACCAACTCCTGAAGTTCACTCAAACTCATGTCCATCAAGTCGGTGATGCCATCCGGCCATCTCATTCTCTGTCGTCCCCTTCTCCTCCCGCCCCCAATCCCTCCCAGCATCAGAGTCTTTTCCAGTGAGTCAACTCTTTGCATGAGGTGGCCAAAGTATTGGAGTTTCAGCTTCAGCATCAGTCCTTCCAATGAACACCCAGGATTGATCTCCTTTAGAATGGACTGGTTGGATCTCCTTGCAGTCCAAGGTATTCTCAAGATTGTTCTCCAACATCACAGTTCAAAAGCATCAATTCTTCAGCACTCACCTTTCTTCACAGTCCAACTCTCACATCCATACGTGACCACTGGAAAAACCATAGCCTTGACTAGATGGACCTTGGTTGGCAAAGTAACATCTCTGCTTTTTACTATGCTATCTAGGTTGGTCATAACTTTTCTCCCAAGGAGTAAGCGTCTTTTAATTTCATGGCTGCAGTCAGCATCCGCAGTGATTTTGGAGCCCCCCAAAATAAAGTCTGACACTATTTCCACTGTTTCCCCATCTATTTCCTGTGAAGTGATGGGACCAGATGCCATGATCTTTGTTTTCTGAATGTTGAGCTTCAAGCCAACCTTTTCACTCTCCTCTTTCACTTTCATCAAGAGGCTTTTGAGTTCCTCTTCACTTTCTGCCATAAGGGTGGTGTCATCTGCATATCTGAGGTGATTGATATTTCTCCCAGCAATCTTGATTCCAGCTTGTGCTTCCTCCAGCCCAGCATTCCTCTTGATGTACTCTGCATAGAAGTTAAACAAGCGGAGTGACAATATACAGCCTTGACGTACTCCTTTTCCTACTTGGAACCAGTATGTTGTTCCATGTTCAGTTCTAACTGTTGCTTCCTGACCTGCATACAGGTTTCTCAAGAGGCAGGTCAGGTGGTCTGGGATTCCCATCTCTTTCAGAATGTTCCACAGTTTATTGTGATCCACACAGTCAAAGGCTTTGGCATAGTCAATGAAGCAGAAATAGATGTCTTTCTGGAACTCTCTTGCTTTCTCCATGATCAAGCGGATGTTGGCGATTTGATCTCTGGTTCCTCTGCCTTTTCTAAAACCAGCTTTAACATCTGGAAGTTCATGGTTCATGTATTGCTGAAGCCTGGCTTGGAGAATTTTGAGCATGACTTTACTGAAGTGGTTCCATCAGATAATAGGAAGTTTGAAGAACTGTATACAAACGCTAAGTGGTCAGATTTCTCTATGAAAACAATAAGCAGTTTGATCTGAACTTGGGGGAAGGTGCATAACAGAAGAGTAGGGAGGGCTGTATGAAGCCGTATGGATGAAAGACTGATTCCATCCTACTGGAGGCTAAGTTCTCTCTGGCTTCATCTGAAGAGCAGTATTGGAGCTCTCCTCCAAGTCACCAAGAAGCCAGTCCAGCCCACTTCCCATATCAATTTGAGTTAACCATATAGTATAATATTTGGTGGTGGTATTCTTAACCTTTTCCATTTTTGTGAAAGAGAAACCATCCCCCCCCCAAAAAAATCCTCTTAAATATGCGACCAATAAATAGGCAACAAATAAGTAGTCCAAGAGGACACATGTAGTTACCTGTGGAAAGTGCTGACTCGAAGCTCTCCCTGTATTAGTGTGATAGAGCCAAATAAAATGGAACCTTCATTTTATGAATGGACATCTCTCCAAACAACTTTACCTTGCTGAGGGTTGTTTATTAACTTCTTTCAGTATCCATGGGAAAAAAAATCTCCGTGTCTCCTTTTTCTCAGGCCACTTCCCTGACAGATAGAGAACCTCTCTCCTCTTTACTTTTTCGTGAATTGCACTTGAACTGCCCAATCCTGAGAAAATGAATGAATGACTCACCCTCTACTCAGTTGTGGATTTTCTGCAGCTGGCCAGCACTGTCCTGTGCATGGGAATTCCGTCATCAGGGTTGAATTAAGATATTAACTGGCAGTTACTCATTAATTTCCACCATGAACAATGACTTGACTCTGTCAACCATTTCTGAAACATTTCCGCTGACATTTTTCATGCTGGATTGAACTGGACTTAAAAGCTGGGACAGGCACATGGAAGGAAGTTAGACATACCAGTAATGCTGATGGGTACTGTCCAAGAGGAACTAAAGTGAATGGATTTAACACAGAATGTCGGGCAAAACACACAAACACACACATGACCAATTATACTTATAACTGCGTTTCACTTTTAGGGTGTATTTTTTCCTCATGTATACATAAAATATAGAGCAGATATTATACTTATTTTTTACAGAAAAGAATGGGTTAAACAGTCAATAACTGAGCAAAAGCTATGTCTAAGTATTGCAAATTTTCATATGAATTATTCCTTTACCTTTCACAGCCCCACCCTTAAAATTGTATTTTCCCAATTTATAGATGTGAAAATTGAGACTAATTAACTTGTCTAGAATCAGGGTGGCAGAGCCAAGACCAGAATTCAACTTTACCTTCCTCTAATTTCATATTCTTTCCTGTACAAACATAAATATTCTTTAAAAAAAATAATGAATACGTAATGGCAGGGTTTGTATCCATCAGGCACAATTTTCTGCCAGAATTACAGTGTTTACCTCAAGTAAAATATGCTCATAAACAAAGCGGAGAGTGCAGCTGGTGATTACATCTGGGATGATTAACTGGCATATACAGTACTTTTTTCCTTCAGTTGCAAAATGAATGCAGTGAAACCTCAGGGTAATGGGTTTATTCCCACATGGGACAAGGTGATCTGAATGATATACCAGGGAAATGCTTCATGTGGGAATAATATTTCAAGGGATTCATTATGTATCTTTTGTAATTCTTAAAATAGTATTCAGTGTCTACACTTTCCAACTTAAAAGCTACATATCACATGCATACAAAACTATATTCAAATATATACTTGGCTTTAAAAAATAAAATGTTTGTTTTAATGAAATGTAAACAGTATTATAAAAAATATTTATAGGGAATTGCATAAGATTCAGGGCTGAGAGGAAAACAGTAGGAAAAAACCTTAAATACTAAGATAACATACTTGGCATTGTCTATAACAGCTGTTTAATAACTGTCAGAATATAGAGCATAAATTGAATTGCTTATCCTGCTTTTAAAGGAAAAAATTTGTCCCCTTTAGTAAGGCCTTAGTGGGGGAGAAGAAGATAAATGTTCAGTTCTCAACATGATTGTTAGTCTCACCTTTGATTTTAGGATTCTACCAATGGAGGATGTCTGCAGGTGTCCTGGTATTTGAAGGAGAGGCTTGAAGAAAAGAAGGTAGAAAAGGGGCATCCTTCACCCTCTTACAGAGTGCTGAAGTGACAGACTGCAGTGTGACACAGTCATGTCACTGTTATTTATTCCTCGGCCCTTTCTAGAAGCACGATCACTGCACCTGTGCTCAGGTAGTGGTTGCATGCTGCATAGGAATAGTAATACAATAAAAATGTGGTGCATGAGGGTAGGTTTATTTTTGTTATTATGTATGTAAAAAGTAATCCGGAAAAGAAAGCCTCTGTCCATCCCCAGAACTTTCAACATGACCATCTGCAGAGAGTAGATCCTTTAAAACCAGATGCAGCTGGAAAGTTCCCACGTGTCATTTCCAGACTCAGAGCCTAGGAACAGGAGTGCCCAGGTGGGGTATAGTGAGAGTATTAGTTAGGGCTCTCCAGGGGGACAGAACTCATAGAATGTGTGTCTACATGTATAGGAAGAAATTTATTTTAAGGAACTGGTTCATGTGATTAGAGAGGTCTGAAATCTGCACAGTGGATCAACAGGTTATAGACCCAGAGGAGAGCTGATATTGAAATTCAAGTTATAAAGGTCGTCTCCTGGCAGAATTCTTCTTGCTTAAGGAGATCAGTGTTGTGCTCTATTCAGGTCTCCAACCAACTAATTGATGCTCACCTGCATTATAGAAGGGCAATGTGCTTTACTTAAAGTCTACCAATTTAAATTGAAGCTCATCCAAAAACACCCTCATTGACACATTTAGACTATAGGCACCATATCCCAGCCAAGTGGACACACAAAATTAACCATCACAAGTCCATCTCTAGTCAACTTGGCACCCATTTTACCCATTTAACTGGGCACATCTCATTTAACCATATTTAATCACAGTCTAACTATAATCACAGTCACTTTCTAAGGACCTGGAGTTTAGAACTTGACCAGAGAAGTTTTGAGGAGACAGTTTGGTGCATAACATGGGAGTAGGCTTGGGCTTCTTTATTCTCATTGGCAAATACCATTGAGAAAAAGGGATGTTCCCTTTTATTTGTTTTACCATTCGCTACGTCTAGCCTTTAATGCTCCTGCCATGAGAGAATAGGATGAGAGCTGGGGCACAAAACCGGGATTGAGTCCAAACATCCTGAAAGTTAGCAAGGAGGACACTCACGTCAGTGGAGTAGAGATGGAAAACATGAACAGCTGAGACTGGTAGAGATAGATTTATTCTAACGTGAAAGAATGGATATCAAATATGGTAGATGGGTCATAAGATGTTTTGGGAGATATATTTCTTCCAGAAGAAATATGTTTACTGAAATCTTAGGAAAACTAATTTTATGGTCAGATACAACCAAGCCATCTTCCTTAGATTCCAGAGTCCTTTGAGCAGCTAGAGCTTTGATAAACATTGACATCCTTGGGGATATAGCATGCTGCTGGGGAAAGAAGAAAGATGTTCATTACTGTGTATTATTATCATTTGCCCAGGAGGCTCTTTGATTCTTAGTAGCATACTACTTCGGAGAAGGCAATGGCAAGCCACTCCAGTACTATTGCCTAGAAAATCCCATGGATGGAGGAGCCTGGTAGGCTGCAGTCCGTGGGGTCGCTAAGGGTCGGACACGACTGAGCGACTTCACTTTCACTTTTCACTTTCCACTTTCACACACTGGAGAAGGAAATGGCAACCCACTCCAGTGTTCTTGCCTGGAGAATCCCAGGGACGGGGGAGCCTGGTGGGCTTCCGTCTATGGGGTCACACAGAGTCGGACACGACTGAAGTGACGCAGCAGCAGCAGCAGCATACTACTTCTACCTGAGGAGTGTAGACATCCCGAGGTCTTCATGCCTCTGGCCAATCTGAATTGGAACCACAGGATATCCCTTTTACTTTAATGAGTCAAATCTGAATTTGGCTCTGAACAAGGATCTGGTGGGGCTGGCAGAAGGAATCTCTCTTGAAATGAGAAGATTCATGCCATTGAGAGAGACTCGTCATCTAAAAAAATTCCTGGTGAAGATTCCCCAGAACCTTCATTGACAGTTTGAGTTTGTCAATAAACACCATGCTTACGCGGAGAGGTGATGATGGCATCCTCTGAGGGCATCCTCTCTCTCCACATCTAGAGGGTATTTTCAACATGGTGTTCTTAACTTTTACGTCTTGCCCTGACAAACAACAAGAAACTAAACTGCCACCCTAGAGTGTGCATTTAGGACTTGAGGTTCAAGTGGGAGAACAATAGAGGGCAGACAGCTACATGCCAAGTATCCTTTTCCTGTTCTTTGTCCCCCTTCAAGAGCATTGCAGCTGCCTGACCACACACTCATCCATTTTGTTCCCTACTTCTAGTATTTGCTTGAAGATCTGATTTGAAAACAAATGGTATAAGTAAAATACAGTTGCTTCTCCAGGGATCCGTTTCCCCAAATTTCACTGTTGTTCTATGTATAGTCACCTTGTCTATCATAAGATATATGTTGAACTGTTACATGCAAATATATTTCAAATTTTTAAAAACTCAAACAGCATGCTTATAGTCATCATAAGTAAATGTATATGTCAACATCACCCTATCCCTGAGCCCTCCCCCACCAAAAACGAAATAAAGGGCAAGTGAATAAATAAATAAAATTGTTCAGACTGCTGACCTTCCTGTCAACAAAGGTGACACGAATTACATGAATCTGTTTTCCAGCTGGAGACTTGGGTGCAGCCAAGTATGCCTACATCATTAACACCACCAAACCCAACAGACTCCAAACAACAGCTGTGTAAAGAGGCCAACCTTGGTATTTTGTGTGTTTATGAGGACTTAAAAAAATACATACAGGCACCCAAAGCTGAATTAATGACACCAGATGATGGGTAAAGGATTGAAACTTTCAGGAGCAGTGGTCTTCCCCTTTTGGTAAAATGAAGAAAATGTCGTTTCTGAAAGTATATTTAGAGAAAATATATTTTACCCCAAATATGTTTAATACAGTATTTTCAGCACTTTATTAAAAGGGGAAGAAGCGTGGAGAAAAAAGACTCTAAACTTGCAGCTCTACTTCTGTTACAAATTTAAGAGACAGAGTTGGAGAGAGAGAGAGATTGTGTGTGTGTGTGTGTGTGTGTGTGTGTGCGCGCGCGTGCTTGTGTGCTCGTTTGCGGTATCAATGTAGTAAACGAAATGAATGTTGGATCACCTCTGGGGTAATATGGGAAGTCTTATCTCAGATCTCAACTTTATTTCCCAGTGGGAGATCTGGACCATGAGCAGAAAGATTTGGCTTGAGGTTAGTTTTCAAGTTCCCAGAGTTTTTGCACCTTCCTAGTCCCAGGGACAGGGGAGCCTGGTGGGCTTCCGTCTATGGGGTCACACAGAGTCGGACACGACTGAAGTGACTTAGCAGCAGCACCACTCTTAGACTCACTAATCTTTCTATCTTTAAGACAGCTGGATAATGAGCCATCTGCACAGTTGGAAATGGATCTGGTTTGTTCTACATTTTACAGTAGATGCAGGTCAGTTACAAAATAAGGATGGGGAAATTTGAAAACATTACATTTTATTTCATGTCATATGATACAGTATATGTGTGTTTTTTAAGAAAAGCCCACATATATTATCCCAGGTGGCACACTGGTAAAGAATCTGCCTGCCGATGCAGGAGATGTGGGTTTGACTCCTGGGTCGGGAAGATCCCCTGGAGAAGCAAATGGTAACCCTCTCCAGTCTTCTTGCCTGGGCAATCCCATGGACAGAGGAGTCTGGCGGGCTATAGTCCATGGGATCACAGAGTAGGATAGGACATGGCTTAGCAACTGAATACACATGCGCATATAGTATAATTGGATATTTAGATGGGACTCTTCTCATACAGCTCACAATAAGAACAATATTTATACAAACCTCAGCAATTTGAGAAGGAAATTTTCCCCGACAAGATGACTAACACCAGTTTTCAAAGTGGTAGAGAGAAACTGAGGCATGAAATTACCCTAGGACAATAATGTTAAAATGGGACAGAACAATTACATTACCTTTCCTCACATCTCTCTTCTGGATATTACCGTTCAGCACAGAGATAGTACTAGAAAGAAATAGACATTCTAAATCAAGACCAATGTTATAAAAAATTAGTATCATTATTACCATTAACGTCATAGAAACTAAAAATGGCATGAGTGCTCAGGATTTGTACTGTAACAGTCTGTTACTTACCTGAGGCAACTACTTTTAGACATGTCATCCTTATTAACAGGCATTTATTATGAATTCACTTATGGAAATATCTTCTCACAGAGTTTTCTCGGAGACTTTTCTGAGATCTTGAAATGAGGTCTCAGAAACACAATTAGAACATAGACATTTAGTTTCCCAGCAAACACTGATCCTTTCCAGGGAAATTCTATAAATAAAGAAGCAAAGCTGGTTGTCAGTGGTTTGAAGTAGCTGGGTTAGATTGTGAATATTAATGTGTAAATTACAGCCTGAACCAGCTATACACAACTCGGGGTGTATGCATATCTTCCAGTGGTTTATTTAAAATATGATTATGCATACTGGTTTAATTGAATTTCAAGAAAAACTTGAGATACCACTTGCTACTTCAAGATGTTTTTCCTTGAAACATTCAAATAGGTAAGATCCTCCAAAAGTCAAATCTTAAAGTTTATTTGTACCAGTTTTAGGAAACATTCTGTTCTCAGTAATTCCAAGTGAAAATGGTGGTTACATTGGAGGTCATAAGACCCAGTCTTAAAAGCGCCAAGCTCGAATATGGCTGGTTGGCTAGTGGGAAGGTTACAGCACCCTTTCAGCAAGAGATCAGAAATGAGGAGCCAGGAACAAAATGCTAGGTTCAGAAGCCTTCTGAGTGCAAAGTCAGGGTCAGGAGAGAGGTGGTTGGCTCTTCTCTAAAGATACTATTTCTGTGTTTGAAGAAGCACTTTTAATTCAAAATTATATTGAAACATGAAAGAGTTCATGGGGATGAGTTAATCTCAGGCTAAGTAATGAGCTACATATAGTTCACTATCCAGTGATCCTTCCTGTGTAAACACATTAACACAACAACTACACAATTATGCAGGTCATTACAGAGCTTCTCCAAAGTTAAGGACGAACCCTCGGTCACTAACCTATTGGGAAAACCCTTTGCTCAAAGAAGGGAAGGAAATATCTCTGGAATCACTGTTCTGAGTTCTTGGCTTATGACATACTTCATTCTCTGGCTTTTAAAATTTATGTTCACTAGGTCATGTGATCCTTTCCACTGTATATTTCACTGCTCATACATTTTGTTGGTCATTTCCTCTATGCTAATTAGAGAATTCTCAGTATCTTTTGTTATACTTGTCTTAACATGATAGAAAATTTCTGCCTGGTGCTAGAGAGATTTTTGGGTTGTGACACTGTTGCTGAATTAGTTTTAAAAGTTAATTGCACTATTTGATAGAGCTACAGCTCTTCACTAGCATGAATGCTGTGTCGTTATGCATTCAGAAAAAAATGCTTATAATTACCTTCTTTTAAACTGTGGTTTCTAATGAAAGGATTCTCTAGAATTTTCTCGTTCTAGGTGTGAAGATATTAACTTTCAGACTGAGTGTTTACTGGAGAATTTATTCCTCATTATCCCAAACTGCTTTATTCTACAAATGTTGGTGTCTGCCTAGTTAAATATACCTCCAGTGCAAGTAAATGCAGTTGAGGTTAAGAAATCTGTGAAATCCTCATAGAGCACAGAGAGATTAAATCTAATTTCTAAGAGTCACAAGTTATGGGTACGGTAGAAAGGATGTTCTTGTGACATTATTGGAATTCTCTTGTAAATTAGCATTTTCTTAAGGCATATTTGCTTTTAGCAATTTAAATGCTATGTCCTGGTATACGTATGATGTTTTGTGGTGGACAGTACAGAAAGATAAATAAAAATAAATAACCAAAATAAAGTATTTTCTTAGCCCAATTAAAAACATACATATACTTTTGACCTACGTGAATCACACCACCTGAATAATTCAGATTACTTTGCAAAAAAAGGCAAGGCAAGGTATTTATGAGAGTGTCCCTACCTTTAGATAGGCTTCATAGTTGGATACTTAGAAATGTTCCATTAGAGTTTCTTTGAATTTGATGGAGAATATTGAGCAATTGAGTAAGTTCTGTGAATATGAATGTCAATTACAAATATTGGTCATCTCAGGTGGCGAAGGCAATGGCAAGCCACTCCAGTACTATTGCCTAGAAAATCCCATGGATGGAGGAGACTGGTAGGCTGCAGTCCGTGGGGTCACTAAGGGTCGGACACGACTGAGCGACTTCACTTTCACTTTTCACTTTCACACATTGGAGAAGGAAATGGCAACCCACTCCAGTGTTCTTGCCTGGAGAATCCCAGGGACAGGGGAGCCTGGTGGGCTTCCATCTATGGGGTCACACAGAGTCGGACACGACTGAAGTGACTTAGCAGCAGCAGCAGCAGCAGTTTGTATAGAGCACACTTCCTGTTGGACCAGGCAGTATAAACTTGGGTGAGAGGATCTATGTATTATAATAATTTCATGTTAAGTTGCCAATATGCTTTTCCCTCTTTATTTTCCTAAGTCCACATTCTCCAAAGACCATAATTCCTGTATCTTAAGCAAGGGTAAATTGATAAAAACATAATTTGGAAAGTGATTAGGTATGTCCAGGTAAAGAATTAATAAATTACTTGTTTTTTTTTTCAGATTATTGAGGACTGATAGGGAATAACTGACTAATATAATTGTATGTATTTAAAGCATGCTATTGATTATTTTCATAGTAGTGCTATAAATTTCACTTAGTCCAGCTAACTAGATGAAATTAAAATAGGTTTATGAACAATAACAATCTTCATAAAAGTTTTTTCATTATGGCAAAATTTTTTACACTTATAAAAATTTTTAAGTGTACAATATAGTACTGTTAACTGTAGACAGGATGTCGTTCAGCAGATCTATAGTTCTTCATCTTGCAGAACTGAAATTTTTTACCCATTGAGTGCAGTTCCCTGTAGTAGTCTTCCCAGGTGGTGAAGTGGAGATGCAAGAGACGTGGGTTCAATCCCTAGTAAGTTCTGTGGGTTCAATCCCTAGGTTGGGAAGATCCCCTGGAGGAGGAAATGGCAACCCACTCCAATGTTCTTGCCTGTAAAATTCCATGGACAGAGAAGCCGGAGTCTACAGCCCTGGGGTCACGAAGAATAGGACATGTCCGAGCGCACACGCACACACACACACACACACACACACACCAGGTCCCCATAGGACATGTCAGAGCACGCGCACACACACACACCATGTCTCCATAGGACATGTCAGAGCGCGCGCACACACACACACACACCAGGTCCCCATAGGACATGTCAGAGCGCGCACACACACACACACACACAAACACGTCCCCATTTTCCCCTTCCTCTGGTTTCTGCAACCACCATTCTACCCCATGAATCACAGCACGCCAGGCCTCCCTGTCCATCACCAACTCCACTCAAACTCATGTCCATTGAGTCGGTGATGCCATCCAGCCATCTCATTCTCTGTCATCCCCTTCTCCTGCCCCCAACCCCTCCCAGCATCAGAGTCTTTTCCAGTGAGTCAACTCTTCGCATGAGGTGGCCAAAGTATTGAAGCTTCAGCTTTAGCATCAGTCCAATGAACACCCAGGACTGATCTCCTCTAGAATGGACTGGTTGGATCTCCTTGCAGTCCAAGGGACTCTCAAGAGTCTTCTCCAGCACCACAGTTCAAAAGCATCGATTCTTCGGTGATCAGCTTTCTTCACAGACCAAGACTTAGCTGATGTCAAACGGAATGTTGCTGGTCCCTGCCTCCTTGAATTGACTGTGGCCCTTCCTCATTCCCACCCCATTCTATAGAGCTGTATCCTAACCATACTTCAAGGTCCTGCTCACATGCCAACTCCACTAGTAAGTTTTGTTTTCAGAGAGAGTTCTACCTTCAGTTCAGTTCAATTCAGTCGCTCAGTCGTGTCTGACCCTTTGCGACCCCATTAATCACAGCATGCCAGGTCTCCCTGTCCATCACCAACTCCCGGAGTTCACTCAAACTCATGTCCATCAAGTCGGTGATGCCATCCAGCCATCTCATTCTCTGTCGTCCCCTTCTCCTCCCACCCCCAACCTTTCCCAGCATCAGAGTCTTTTCTAGTGAGTCAACTTGTCACATGAGGTGGCCAAAGTATTGGAGTTTCAGCTTTAGCATCAGTCCTATGAACACCCAGGATTGATCTCCTCTAGAATGGACTGGTTGGATCTCCTTGCAGTCCAAGGGACTCTCAAGAGTCTTCTCCAGCACCACAGTTCAAAAGCATCAATTCTTCGGTGATCAGCTTTCTTCACAGTCCAACTCTCACATCCATACATGACCACGGGAAAAACCAGAGCCTTGACTAGACGGACCTTTGTTGGCAAAGTTACGTCTCTGCTTTTTAATATGCTATCTATGTTGGTCATAACTTTCCTTCCAAGGAGTAAACGTCTTTTAATTTCATGGCTGCAATCAGCATCTGCAGTGATTTTGGAGCCCCCAAAAATAAAGTCTGACATGGTTTCCACTGTTTCCCCATCTATTTCCCATAAAGTAATGGGATCAGATGCCATGATCTTTGCTTTCTGAATGGAAAACCAATGGCCCTCTTGATAGTACTTTGCAGTGCCTTTGTGTGTATAATCTGTCTCAACAATGAAAGTGAAAGAACCTGAAGGCTGGAGAAAATGTTTCTCTCCTTTTCATGTCTTCCACTGGGGCTTGTATTTAATGGGTTAACAAGCAATGAACCTGCAGTATCTGTGGATAGATAATCATGGAAAATACATTCTGTCCCAGGTCTGAAAAAGTGAATCATAAGTGTAAACATTGTTCAAACTCTCAAAACTGGTTGAAAAACAGTTTGGATATAGTGGATGAACTACCTGAACAAAGATACTGTTTATAACTCTTTTCTTGAATTCATAGAACCTTGGATCTGGAAAGGAATTTTGAAATCATCAAATTTACTGACTAGTTCTCTAAGTTAGAAAACATGGATCCAAAGACAGGAATGACTTACTTAAATGGCAAACAGATAGTAGCTGCAGGAGTTGGGAACCCAGCTTTCTTGAAGCCAACGTCAGATTTCTTTTTACTCAGCTGCACCACCGCCTACATGCTGCCTATTTTGGTCTCTAAGTTGTCATGAAAACAGGTGCTGGGTCCCTGTCAAAATGTACATTGCGGGTATGAAAAGGTATGTGAATATCTGTGTGTGTGTTTGCGTGTGGAGGGAGGAGAAAACGGTTTTGCAGCCATAGACTTTGTTAAGTTGCATACAGCATACCCCACCTCTGGTTTATTCATTCATCAAGACAACAGTGGGCTTCCTAGGTGGCGCAGTGGTAAAGAATCTTCCTGCCAATGCCAGAGACGCAGGAGACCCAGGTTCAATCCTTGGGTCGGGACGATCCCTTGGAAGAGGAAATGGCAACCCACTCCAGAATTCTTGCCTGGGAAATCCCATGGACAGAGGAGCCTGGCAGGGCTATAGTCCATGCAGTCCCAGAGAGTCATATACTGAGCAACTGAGCACACACACATGCATGATAACAGTATGATTGCTAGAGAATGATGATGTATTTTGCATCAGGCTCTTGGCAATGACAAGAATATACCCCTGTAAAGAATGCTCTCTTGACCTTTTAGCATTACCCAAACTTAATAGACAGAAAGAATTAATGTGTCTAAAAGAGGTTTTCTCCTGGTTGAACACTCAATATTCACATCTTAAAACATGAGTGTTTTGTTCCCTTCTGTGGAAGAATGGTAATAAGACTACTAGTAATACCAACTAAAATATTTAAAGCAATTTTTTTCCTAACGGGAAAATGTTTTTCTAGGACAACAGTCTTCTTATATCACTTTGAATTCACACTATAAACCTTGGTAGCAATAAAAACACAGAATTATCCTCTTCTCAGCAGCGATACTGTATGTGGAGCAGATGCAGTGAGATAGAAGTGAGGTTAATTATAAGAGTATCAGAAACAGAATAGCATAAAACCCCATAAAATTAGGCTTCAGTGATTATAGCCAGCATACATCTAGAAATGGAAGGAGTCCATTACCTTTGCTGAGATTGGAAATATGAAAGAAAGGGAGGGAAGAAGGGAGACGGACGGAGGAAAGGGGGGGTGAGTTATGTTTTGATAATGCTTTTAATAGTTGCATTTGTCAGTTTCTTTATGACAATGATGAAGAAGCTGTTAGATAATGACAAGAGAATACATATATCAACAGTAGGTTCATGCCTGGATTCTGCCTCCTAAAGTCTATAAGACCCTGGACAAGTCAAGTCACTGAACTTTTTGAACTTGTTTCCTCATCTGTGGAATGATGATCCAGTCTTACCTTATACTGGTAAGAAGTGAATGAGAAAAGTTGTCTCTACGTGCTCAGGAAATGGTAGACTGTTATGCAAATACTATACTGGTTATGATTAACTTTTATTTTGGCTTCAACTATTGATAAGTTGCATATGGCTAGAAATACATGGACTCAAGTCATGGAACAAATGAGTGGGAGGATATGTTTAAAATCATAACTTTATCATCAGGGACATTAGAATTTCAGAAGGAAAACTTGGGGGTTCCTCGAATCAGCTCCTCCTTTTTACCCCTCTCCAGCAACCTGAGGTTGGAAAGAAGTGACTGTGTCAGTAGCACAAGGGGAAGAAGGGGAAGCAGAATTGGGACTCGGGTCTTTTTAGTTCAGGGATGTTTCCATTAATTCCACCAGGCTCTACATTTGTCACCACTCCTACCACTGTGATCATTATTATTATGACCAAAATTAAATTTAAACAACTTTTTTTAATTAAAAAATTAAATTACATCTTAATGAAACAGATAAAGCAGTTCACATCAGTTTTCTCTTTTGTCACATGGAGGAATTGAATCAGATGGTATAAGTGGTTCCTACAGTTTCTTTTAAAAGAATATATTTATTTGACTATGCTGGGTCTTCCATTAGTTGCTGCATGTGAGCTTTTAGTTGCAGCCTGTGAGATCTAGCTCCCTGACCAGGGATGAGACCCGGGTCCCCTGCATTGGAAGCATGGAGTCTTAGCTACTGGATCACTAGAGGAGTCCCATTCCTACAGTTTCTAAATGCTAATAAGATAGTACTTCCAATGATAGATGCAGTGGTGGTGGTACTAAGGTAAAGGGAGAAGAGAGGGCATTTTTGAAATAATGTAAAGGGAGTTGTGTGTTGACACAGTTTTGCATTTTTACATTTACTTTTTCGTATCCGAATCCTGGTAAAAGGGCTAAAATAAAATTTTAGCTAATAGGCGACCAAGCATATCCTCATGGCTCTTATTATGCCTGGCTTGGTTAGACTCACACTGCTGTACCACATCCTAGGTGGGAGGTAGTTCCCAGGAACTAACATGGCACTAACCAAAATAAGATTGCAGCAGGAACCAAATTCAGGTCCCAGGGCCGGAGGTGATTCACCACACTCAATCAAGAATGGTGAAAAAGATGAGCTGAGAGGGAGAGAGGAGAATAGTGGCTGAGACCTGAAATTAAGTTGTCAGATATTCAGAGGTGATGATGTGGAAAGAGGGAACTCAGAGCTGAGTGGAAGCCAGGACTGTGCAGAGCCAGAATGAGGAGAAGCAGTTGGCAAAGGCAAGACTCTGGTCAAGACAAGAGTGAGAGCTGGCTGCAGGGGACCTCTTTGGAGAACCATGACACCACCCTTTGAGAGAAAGTGAAGAACTAAAGAGCCTCTTGAGGAAAGTGAAAGGGGAGAGTGAAAAAGTTGTCTTGAAGCTCAACATTCAGAAAACTAAGATCATGACATCTGGTCCCATCACTTCATGGCAAATAGATGGGGAAACAATGGAAACAGAGACTTTATTTGGGGGGATCCAAAATCACTGCAGATGGTGACTGCAGCCATGAAATTAAAAGACACTTGCTTCTTGGAAGAAAAGTTATGACCAACCTAGACAGCATATTAAAAAGCAGAGACATTACTTTGCTGACAAAGGACCATCTAGTCAAAGCTATGGTTTTTCCAGTGGTCATGTATGGATGTGAGAGTTGGACTATAAAGAAAGCTGAGTGCCATAGAATTAATGCTTTTGAACTGTGGTGTTGGAGAAGACTCTTGAGGGTCTCTTGGACTGCAAGGAGATCCAACCAGTCCAGCCTAAAGGAAATCAATCCTGAATATTCATTGGAAGGACTGATGCTGAAACTCCAGTACTTTTGGCCACCTGATGCAAAGAACTGACTCATTGGAAAAGACCCTGATGCTGGGAAAGATTGAAGCCAGGAGGAGAAGGGGACGACAGAGGATGAGATGGTTGGATGGCATCACCGACTCAATGGACATGAGTTTGAGTGAACTCCGGGAGTTGGTGATGGACAGGGAGGCCTGGTGTGCTGCAGTCCAGAGGGTAGCAAAGAGTCAGACACGGCTGAGTGACTGAACTGAACTGAACTGACCTTGATCTGATGATGGGTTTGCTTGTTCTGAGTGCTCCCACAAACATGTTGCTTAAAGCTTTATTCTTAATTAGACAACCAGAGATTGAAAGTGACTATAAATCTTGCAGGGAAAGGACACTAAAACCTTTCATACAGAAGTAAAATTTCTAAAAACCTTATTTCACAAAATGTGCAAAATCCTTAAAATGATTTGACATTCCAATACATATTTGGGGGCATCAGAAGAGAAATAAGCAAACTTATTTAAAGAGAACTTGGTCCAGAACATGAAAAAGACTTGCCTGTTTCTACAATTTTGATTGACTTTGCCATAAAGGATATAATATTTGGTCTGTAGTGAAAGAATTATATATTTTTTACCCCAATTTTGGAGACTTTCTTGAGAATTCCAACCAAATGTTTGTCTCCCAGCTAATAGTTCCGTTATCTCAGCCCTAACACTTTCACAAAAGTACTTATCTTTTTTATCCGCCTGCAATAGAAGTATTTATATTTTCATAAAACAGCTGCTCTGAATGGCTTCTAGCACCAACCATAACATTTAAAAGGTAAAAAAAAAAAAGCCTCAGATTCTTTTCACTTGTTAACTTGCTTTCAGATCTGTTTTTTTTAATTTCAACATTCTTATTTATTATTTTACTTTTTTGTTGAAGTATTGTTGATTTACAGTCTTGTTAATTTCTGTTGTACAGCATAGCAATTCTGTTCTACCTATTTATATATATACATTCTTTTTAACATTCTTTTCCATTATGGTTCATCTCAGGGTATTGAATATAGTTCCCTGTGTTGTACAGTAGGAGCTTGTTGTTTATCAGTCTGTATGTAATAGTTTGTATCTGTCAACCCCAAACTCCCAGTCCATCCTGCCCCACTCTCCCCCTTGGCACCACAAGTCTTTTCTCTATACCTGTGAGTCTGTTTCTATTTTGTAGATAAGTTCATTTGTGTCATATTTTAGATTCCACATGTAAGTAAAGTCATATGGTATTTGACTTTTTTCTCTCTGACTTGCTTCACTTTAGTAGGATAATCTTTAGTTCCATCCATACTGCTGCAAATGGCATTATTTGGCTGTTTTCTGTGACTGAGTAGTAGTCAGTCATATTTGTGTACCACAGCTTCTTTATCAGTTTATCTATTGATGGACAGTTAGGTTGTTTCAGTGTCTTAGCAATTGGAAATAGTGGTGCTGTGAACATAGGGGTGCGTGTATCTTTTTGAATTATAGTTTTATGCCCAGCAGGGGGATTGTTGGATCATATGGTAATTCTATCTTTAGTTTTTTGAGGAACCTTCATACTATTTTCCACAGTGGCTGCATCAACTTACATTCCCACCAATGAAGTAGGAGGGTTCCCTTTTCTTTACACTCTCTTCAATATTTGTAAGTATTTCAATGATGGCCACTCTGACTGGTGTAAGGTGGTACCTCATTGTAGTTTTGATTCGCATTTGTCTGATAGTTAAAGATTTTGAACATCTTTCCATGTACCTGTTGGTCATCTGTGTGTCTTCTTTGGAGAAATGTCTATTTAGATCTTCTGCCCATTTTTTGATTGGATTGTGTTTTTGTTGTTGTTGTTGAGTTGCATGAGATGTTTATTTTGAAATTTAGCCCTTGTTGATTGCACTATTTGCTAATACTTTCTCCATGTCCATAGGTTGTCTTTTCGTTTTGTTTATGGTTTCCCTTGCTGTGTAAAAGCTTGTAAGTTTGATTTGGTCCCATTTATTTATTTTTGTTTTCATTTCTGTTGCCTTGGAGACTAGCTTAAGAAAACATTGGTGTGATTTATGTCAGAGAATCAGCATTCTTTAATATAGCTATGCATTCACTACTTTCAACATAAGAGGACAAAGTAGAGGAGTGTGTAATTTGGAATAAGAGGGAAGGCTAGGCTCACTGACACTGTCTTATCACACCTGATATTGGTTTCCCATTGGACAGAGTTTCTCACAGCCTTTGAATCTATGCATTTTAAATCCAAATATTTGCATACACATAAAAGGTCAGTCATTTGGATATTTTTTTCTACATGATACTCATTTGTTTCTAAATCCTTCTTTTCCACAAGGATTTGGACAAGGAATGCTGACTTGAAATAACATCAGAAAACCTGTAGCATAATGCACATTGATAGAATATATTTTTAGTTGTCTGGACATGAAGAATAACATCTAGCTGATTAGAAGTGTTTTAATAGAATTTTTGGAAAGAATAAATTACCCTCTGCCATATGACCTGCTATTTATAGCTTTGTTCTGGACAAAGAACATCAAAACAGAATGAATTAATTGTTCTCCATGCTATTATGGCTTATATATAGTCATATCAACATTTATAAAAATATCAAATCAGTACTGATAAAAAAAAGAATGTAATTTTCCTCTGTTGTCCTTGAAGAAGGAAAATTATTACAGATCCTGTACCTTCCCCTTCCACGGACTGAGGAGAAAAGTTCATATTTATCAAATGTAAAAGAATTTGTGTCATAAATTTGGTCAAAAGGTATAACCCAGTTCCTTCCTGACTTCCATCCCATCCTGATTCTTTCTTAACTAATTTCTTTATTGCAGAAAAATAGAGAAATCAAAATTTATTATTTAAATCATTTAAAAAAATTTACTTATTTGTCTGTGCTGGGTCTTAGTTTCAGTATATGAGATCTAATTCCCTGACCAGGAATTGAACCTAAGCCCATTGCATTGGGAACACAGAGTCTTAGCCACTGGACCACCAGGAAAGTCCCTATTTAAATCATTTTTAAGCGTACAGTTCAGTGGCCTTAAGTGCATTTGCATATTTGGCAACCATTACCACCATTCATCTGGATAAAGTTTTCATCTTCCCAAACTATTACTTTATACTGGTTAAACAAAAACTCCCCATCTTCCCCTTGTCCCATCTATGGTAACCACTGCTTTCTTTCTATCTCTATGGATTTGCCTGTTCTGAAAGGCTGTTGCTGAACCACGAAAAGACACTGGGATTCTTGGCCTCCAGAGGAGAAGAATTCAATCCAGGACCAGAGACGAGGCTTGATCGCTCAGAGCTTTTGTGCAATAGAGTTTTATTAAAGTATAAAAGGGACAGAGAAATCTTCTTACATAGACGTCAGAAGAGAGTAGAAAGAGTACCCCCTTGCTAGTGTTAGCAATGGAGTTATATACTCTCCAATTAGTTATTACAATGAATCAAAAGAATGTCTGGATCTACTCCCATAATTTACATATTAAGATAACAGGATTAGCCAGAAGGTTTTTTCCAGAGACTGTCCTCAAGCAGGATACATTATTCTTATATAATCCTAAGGAATATAGAGGGGAAAAAAAGTTTGTCCTTTCTTCTTCCTTGAGAATTCCAGACCCCGCTCTCCTTGGGGACCCCTAGATTTCTTATCAACCTGCCTAGGAAATGACTCTCAGTTCTAGGTACCTTATATTAATAAAACCATGCAATATTTGTCCGTTTGTGTCTGGGCTTATTTCACTTAACAGTAATGTCTTCATGGTTCATCTGTGTTACAGCATGTGTCAGTTTCATTTCCTTTTAAAGCTGAGTAGTATTCCGTTGTATGTTTAGACCACACTGTGTTTATCCAGTCATCCAATAGCTATCTAGATAGTTTTCTCCCTTTTGGCTATTGTGAATAATGCTGCTGTGAACATTGGTATATAAACATCTGGTCAAATTTCTATTTTCTTTTTTGGGCCTGTACCTAGAAGCACAATTGCTGGATTAGTGGTAATCTTTGTTCCAATTCCCTCTGAATGCTTTAATAATTTTGTTTGGGTCTCTACATCGGCCTGCTTCTCCTTAATCTTGTTAAAATGCTTTATGGAATATTTAATACTATAAAATTTGAAGGGATACCAGCTATTAATGATTTTATTCATTTAACAAGTACATAACAAAAATGTGGTAAGCATTTGGAATGTCCAGGTACTTTTCTAGACTTTGGATTCAGGGAATAAGATGTAAACAAGTGAGGCGATAATACAACTCCAGCATGGATATATAAGAAAATAGGAAGGTAATAGGATGGAAAGTATTGGGGGCTACCTTAGTTTCGCTCTGCATGGAAAGACTCTCTGAGAAGAAAACTTTTGAGCTTGGAGACCCTAGAAATGAGGAGGAGGCAACCATACCAGGAAGACTGTTACAGGTGGAGGGAATAATAAATGCAAAGACTCTCAGGTGGAAACAATTCAGGCCATTGTAGCCAGAGTCTGTTGTTCAAGGGCAGAGTGGTATGGATAGTGGAAATGGACGGTGTAGAAACTTCACATTTTATTTGAAGTTCAACCAGAAACTAAAAGACAGCGTTAAGCACAAAGTGGCATTATCTGATTTACAGTTTTAAAAGATCACTGATTGTTCTGTAGGAAGACAAGAAACAAGAGAAGCAAGGAAACCAGATGGGGCTATTTCAGTGGTCCAGTTAAGAGACTGTACTTAGAGTGGAAATAGTGGGTAAATGCAAAAGAAGAAGAGAAATTGAAATCCTATTATTTTTACATAAACAAGTTAATTTCTCTCTCATATAAAAATCTGATAAGAGCTATTAATGGTGCTCTTTGGTAAAAAGATCTTGGGGCCTCCTTTTTATCTTGTTCTTTATCATGTGTAATTTCTGTTGTTAAGGTCATTCCATGGTCCAGAATGGCTGCAGGAAATCCAGCCATTATATCACCTGGAATATATTTTGAAGATAAGGTCAACAGAACTCATCAAATAATTACAGTTAGGGAAGGAAGATAAGCAACTAAAGTTAATGCCTATTTGTGGCTTAAGTAATTTAAGTGGTGGTGGCCCAGAATGAGATAGAGAACATTTGGGGACTGTTTAGTAGCGTGTTTTGGAAGGGTGAAATGCTATCAGAAATATTTGCATTTTAAGTATTTTTTTGTTGTTGTTGAAATATCTACTTTGTATCCAAGTGAAGATGTAAACTAGAAAAGTTGAGAAAAGAAAAGTCTAGAAAAGTCTGGAACTCATGGAGGAGTTGAGGATTTGAGAGATATTTGGAAGTTATTGGAATAAAGATTTAAGTCTGTTGGCTAGATGAGGTCACCTGGGTAGAATGTAGATACAGAAGATGAAAGAGTTCATCAACCAAGCTTCTTGGACTTCAGTATTAAAGGCTAATAGAGAAGGAAATGGAGAAGGCAATGGCAAGCCACTCCAGTACTCTTGCCTAGAAAATCCCATGGATGGAGGAGCTTGGTAGGCTGCAGTCAGTGTGGTCGCTATGGGTTGGACATGACTGAGCGACTTCACTTTCACTTTTCACTTTCACACATTGGAGAAGGAAATGGCAACCCACTCTGGTGTTCTTGCCTGGAGAGTCCCAGGGATGGGGGGGCCTGGTGGGCTTCTGTCTATGGGGTCACACAGAGTCGGACACGACTGAAGCGACTTAGAAGAAGAAGAAGAGAAGGAAAAACCAACGAAGACTGAGAAGTAGTAGTTACAGGTGGGAAGAAACCAGGAGTGCATAGTATCATGAAAGCACCTCAGGATCAAGGCTACGTTGATTGAGAAGATAGAAGACTTTCTGTTGGAGTTGCCAATGTGAAGGTCACATTAGTGATCTAAATGGTACCATTTTAGGAAGTAATACATTGAAATTCTACATCAAACTAGAAGACACCCACTTCATACACTCCAATTGAAGGCCTAGCTGTATGAAGTTGGTACACAGTGTCCCAGAAGTACATGTCTTGGTTTTGTCCTTTGGATTCCCCTGTTATATATACATTGCTCTTAAATGAAGCTTCAGAAATAATGCCTTGGTGATGAATGATTCCGACAGGATCAAATAAATCCCAGAATGTTAAGCACATCAGGTTTATTGTTAGTTGTTTCCTGAAAACGTTTGAAGCCTTGACTCCGTTAGGTGAAATATAACTCCATTAAATTGTCTGACTTTTTAATACTTTAATTTAGTGCCATGGACCACTTTTAGTGGAAAATGTTTTGGCAGAAGGATCCCTTTTAAATGGCTTGGCTGTCACAATTCTGCCTTTCAACTTTCAAGCCTTTCACCTGTCTATTCCAAATTTGCATCTGGCCCAGTGATAACTGGGGAAGAGTTTTAATTAGCAAAGATGAAACAAGTGAAAATTGTTTAAGAAGATAATGAGATGAGAACACTTTGGACCAAGAGCATGAAACCCTGATTCACCTCCCAGGTGTTTGTCACTGACCCTCTGCATTACTGTGGTACCTGTAGAATCTTTCTGGCCTCCAGGTTTCACATTTGTGAACTGTCTAAATAAGGAATGGGAATTACATCCTTAAATACAATCATAGGATCCTCTCATGTATTCTAAGGTGTGTAGAGACAATCCATGGAAGCAGGTCTGGATTATACAGATCTAGCCTTACTAGCAAAGAATCTGCCCTGGATGTAGAAACTGGGAAATGTCATCTGGCCAAAGGTGGAAATGAATGACATCACCCTAGGTCAGGATGGACAACTTACTGTTGTTCAGTTGCTAAGTTGTGTCCAACTCTTTGCAACCCCATGGACTGCAGCACCCCAGGCTTCTCTGTCCTTCACTATCTCCTGGAGTTTGCTCAGAATCATGTCCATTGATTCAGTGATCCATCCAACCATCTCATCTTCCATTGCCTATTCTCCTCCTGCCCTCAATCTTTGCCAGCATCAGGGTCTTTCCCAATGAGTCGGCTCTTTGCATTAGGTGGCCAAAGTACTGGAACTTCAGCTTCAACATCAGTTCTTCCAGTGAATATTCAGTTGATTTCCTTTAGGACTGACTGGTTTGATCTCCTTGTGGTCCAAGGGACTTTCAAGAGTCTTCTCCAACACCACAGTTTGAAAGCATCCGTTCTTTGGCGCTCAGCCTTCTTTATGTGTCCAACTCACACATCTGTACATGACTACTGGAAAAACCATAGCTTTGACTATACAGATATTTGTGAGCCAAAAGGAAGACGTAGGAATAGGACAGGAATGGAGGAAAACATGGTGAAAGGACAAGTGTGACAGTTAAGCAATCTGGAGATTGAAAGGCAAGAAACTGAAAGCCAAGGCTTCACAGTAGTTGTTGTATTTTGGTCACATGTCAGGCAGCATCTCATAGGCTTATGGGGAATGAGGACAAGATTTGTTTGGCTTGTTTAAAGCTGTGCCATAGAGTAGGGTGATTGTGGCTTAGCCTCCGCTGGATGGATAGAAAACATGAAGCTGAACTGAGAGATCTCTCAACGGTATATATTCATAGGTGTGTAAAGAAACAGCCTCTTGCTGTAGATGTTTGTGTTAGAATGCAGTGGATGAAAGGACAAGGTGGAGCCTCTGGCTGGAGAGGTTGACAGTGTATGTTGCAGAAAAGGATCTGGAGCAGGACAGGAGCTGGAATGTGGAGGCTGAATCTGTGACCAGGAGATGTTTCGATCAAATTCACTCTTCATAGTCTTTCCGTCTCTCGGTCTCTTTCTTAAGTAGGTCTCTAAAAAACACATGATTCCAGAACCAGCAGTGTTGTCACACTTTGCTCCTGCAGCCCTACAAAGAATAGTGTGCAAGATTTTTAAGTGGTGGCAAGCTCAAAATAACATTTGTATTGCACTTTATAATACATAAAGCACTTGAATATAATTAACTCATTTGATTTGATCATCACAATAATGCCTGAGGCTGATAGTTATAAACCTCGCAACTGATGAAAACAGATGAAATCCTCATCAGCTAAATCTGAGGCTTGGTAATTAGCAGAGTCAGCCAAGCCTACTTCCGGACCCCATGGTCCTCTGGTCCTCAATGCCATGCTCTTTTCACTATATGGTGCAAACTTATTAAAAATTAAAAGTCTTTTTTTAGGACAGCTCATAGTTTTAGGTACCAAAATACCAGTTACTTAATTAGACATGAGGAACTAGAGCAAATTTGAAGATTTTTACCCCATACTTTAATGAAATTCTAAAGGCCAAGAGGCAACTAGACAACAGCAGATGGAGAACCAAAGAGGGTGAATAATTGATAATGTTTATACTCAATCCAGAAACTGGTAAAGAAGCCACCTGCCAGTGCAGGAGATGCAGGTTCAATCCCTGGTCTGGAAGGTTCCCTGGAAGAGTAAATGGTGATCCATTCCAGTATTCTTGCCTAAAAAATCCCATGGACAGAGGAGTCTGGCAGGCTACAATCCATAGAGTTGCAAAGAGTTGGATGCAACTGAGCACACACACACACACACACACACACACACACACTTGATCCAGAAACTGTCAAAGTTAGGTGATGTTTGAGTTGTTAGAGCTGCCTGTTTATTCATGACACCCAGTGACGCTGAGTCTTAGTAATAAAAACTTCAGAGAATCCGAAAGAATTCATCATTTGCTTTGTGATTTTGAGTTTACAACTGCAAGGGATAATCTGTAATTAGATCACATGATTATAAATGACTCATTTTTAGGGGCATAATAAGCAATGCAAAGGACAGGTCTGGTTATTAGTGCCAAAATATGTATTTATTCCACATATTGCTTTTTTCAGACCTTTTCTGATGTCTTGTTTCTGACTGTTAAATTATACCCAAATAGAATATGCAACTGCATGTATCCAGCATATTTCAGTGGGCATTCAGGGCAGCATAAATAGAAACAGAATAATCAGAAGCATTTAGAATTCTGTTCTTATTCATCTAACAGGCTTGTTCTTATTCTAGAATGCACGTGGTGATTTTAATCCTCTTTCCACACTTAAAAGTGACTTTCCCTGGGCCTCAGTTTCTGGAGTTCTGTTTCTCCATGAAAAGATTTCCAGGACAGATATCTACCTATGACTGTTTGTTCCTTGTCCACACACACAAAGTTGCTGAAAACACAGGAAACAATGATCAAGAGTAAAAAGAAAAAGCTTATTCCTTAGAAAGAAGGAAGCTAGAAGATTTTTTCAGACTTTCTTGTTTGGGGGAAAGAGACTGCTTTCTTCTTCTTCTTCTTTTTTTTTTAGTTAAAGCAGATTTGGAACATGAAAAGTGACCTAGATTGTGTTGTGTTCTTCCCTGGAGAAGGGAAAGGCTGCCCACTCCAGTATTCTGGCCTGGAGAATACCATGGACTGTATAGTCCATGGGGTCACAAAGAGTCAGACACGACTGAATGACTTTCACAAAGAGTTTAGCTGAAGTGAGCTCTTCAGCCATTGGTTTTAAGTGAGAAATTTGATTAGTCCTATAGGAAGCAATACGGAGAAGGCAATGGCAAGCCACTCCAGTACTCTTGCCTAGAAAATCCCACGTTTGGAGGAGCCTGGTGGGCTGCAGTCTGTGGGGTCGCTAAGGGTCAGACATGACTGAGCAACTTCACTTTCACTTTTCACTTTCACACATTGGAGAACCCACTCCAGTGTTCTTGCCTGGAGAATCCCAGGGACCGGGGAGCCTGGTGGGCTTCCGTCTATGGGGTCGCACAGAGTCGGACACGACTGAAGTGACTTAGCAGCATAGGAAGCAATAAATGCAATGTTGGGGGAAATGCAAGGTTAAGAGCATGTCAAAAATGTTGCACGATAGTTATGTTTAATGTGGAGAAAAAATTAAAGCCAAACCAACTAAAAACCCATATGCACCAAAATTTTTTCCCCCATTAACTGTATTAGTTAGAACCTATTCTGTATGCCTCTTTCCAAGCAGTACTGAGATTTCGAATTTTGTAATTTATACTAATACACCACTCTACCAAATGTAGTCTTTTGAGGCACTCTGGTTATGGAAAGCAGATGAAGTGAATTTTCTGTTGAATTGTACTTCTTTTCTCTTTTTTCTTTTTTTTTGAAATATGCTTTTCAGTTGTCCCTCTTTAGAATTGGGCAGTTGAGTTGACTTCCTTGGAGAATGAATCTGGGTGTTAGTTAGGTCTACTTGGAGGGTTTTCTTTTCAGAAGCAGACTTGAAGAAAAAGTGATTCTTGATCTCACATTCAGTTTTAACAGTCTTCAGGCAGTTGACAAAGACTTTTGTATGCTAGGTGCTGAGGAATACAGAAATAAAAGTGACACTGATTTTACCGTCCAAGAATTTACAGTCTAGAGAAGGAGCAGAATATAAACAAAGACACTGATAAACAGTTAAAAATTGTGCTAAGCACGATGATGGAGAATAACAGACATGCTTTATATCCATGTCCTTTGTTAATTCCTGGCCCAGCAGGAAAACCCAGCAGGTACACCATCCATCTTTGAGGCGTCTTGGTGTTCTTTCTAGAAGCTCCTCTGGGGAGAGATGATGGAAATTGATGAAGATGAGAAGACAGCAGGTTGATGTAGCACAGAGGTTTTTAAGCTGCCCCCCCTTATATATATATATATATAAGATCTGTGATGCTGCCATGGAGAAGGCAATGGGAGTGACCAGGGAATAAGGTTTGAGGCTCTGGGCTCCCCCACCTCAGCTTCTCTTAGACCTGCTCTGCCTTTATGTGTTGAAGACTTCTGCTAAAGGAAGAAAAGCATTATAAATTCACCGTTGTGGTCCAAAGAGATCAGTCTTTGGAACTAGACAATTCTGGATTCCAAACAGTAACCCTTGAGTAGCTTGTGTTAAATCCCTTGAGTCTGTTGCTCATCATTTGTAAAATGGCACCCAAGCCCATTCTGAGGGGGTTTTCAAGGCTTGTAAATACTGCCTAGGAGAGAGGACCTTACTAAGGAAAGCAGTTCTTATTACGTATATATGTGATTGGTGTGCACAGATTATGAATATATTATAAATAATATTTTTTCCCACAAGTTTTGTGGTGATATAACCCTTGGATGAAATAAAACATGGCCACTTTGGTTAAAAGGTTCTATGCTTTAATTTTTTTTTTTCATATCTAGGATTTTTTTTTTCAAATACTAGAAATTCATCTGGAAACTTAAATCTCACCCCCTGTCGAGAACAGTTCTTTATGTGCTACTGATTCTGCCAAACGGACAGACTCGACTGTTCTCTCAGAATACGCAATTATAGAAAGAAAAAGAGAGTTGAGAAGTAAAAGACAAAAAAGTTACGTGTACATATGGCCATGGGATAACTGCTTTAGACATATTTGGTCTGTAAATGCCTGTGGAAACTTGAATGTATCGCCTTTGTTTTTCCAGATTTTGCTCATGGGAGAGACACTTAATTTGTTCTTTGAATTTAACCATTGTATTTTAACATACATCCTGATTTAATCATATTGGTCAAAATTTTCTTTTTATAACAGCCAGACAGCTTGTGCATATAACCACATGCAGTTTTATTTTGTCACCAACTGGTCACCATATGGAAGTCCATTGAAATGTATTTTGATTATATAACTCTGTACATAGGCAGATTGTCTCAGGGGGCTCAGGTAGCGCTGTGACAAGTGGATTCAGCTTCAGACTAAAGATGTGGATATGATAGGTGGCATTTCTGGACTCACAGTACCTTGTTTAAGAAAAACTCATAAAATGACAATCGATGCCTTAGGTTATTTTTTTACAGTGAACTCATACAAATATGTGCTATCCAACTTTCTTCAGATGTAATTAATGTCGTAGATATTTCTTTAGTAATTTGACTTCTCTAACAACGCATTCACAATAAAAATATATATAGAAAAGAGAAGCAGAAGGAAACCTAGAATGAGTTTTTAGAGTTGTTGAAAATGCATATGTAATTTCAGCCCTTTTAAAAAATTTTGAAGTTGGGCTATTCTATGGCGCAGAGACTTCTGTCATAAAAATGAAGAATAAAAACTGTGGTTTTTTTTCTTCCTTATTCACCCCTGGTATTATAAATATTATTTTAAGGCCATTTAAAGTAAAACAATTGCCTGATTAGAATTTAATTACATGTTGTGTTGAAAATGTCATACTTTACAGTAGAAATAAATCAAGATATATTTTTAGTCTCAGCTATAGGGATATATAAGGAAATAACATGCAGTAGTTTTCTAGATGCGATTAGATATTTATTTTCCATTTTGGCATTTTCTTTCAGTTGACCTGACATGAAGGTAAAAATGACAGCTATTTCTCAGTTAGCATTTGAAAGACAAGAGCAATAGAAACCCAGCAGAACTCTTGGAGAATTTTCATAGGGAAAATAAGCATATTGACATTCTTTGACTTTTGTATATGGATTTTTGGCTCCAGCTGTTCCAAAGCCATTAAGAGTTAGAGTTAATCATTCTTGATTTTTTTATTGTCAGTCCGTTCTCTTATTCATAATGCTGAATAATGCCAATACTATTTAGTTTTATTTATGCTCACATGCAGTGCTATGGTAAAAATTTCATAAGGTGGCATACTAAAATTATTGCAGGTAAGTGATAAAATATGTGTTCTTTAGTAGGCTATTGATTGATGTTCTCAGTAAAGGAATAAATCTTTTGCATTTAAGAGGTGGGACCCAAATAACCTTAAACAACCCTACTGTGTAAAATATATCAGCATCTCTTTCCTATAAAGATAAACTGAAGGCTCTTTTGAAATATGTACAAATCCTTAATTTCTAAGTTTATTGGCTAAGTCAGCTTATTTAGTGTTGAAAGAAATGACTCTTCATTCCTTTATGAGCATCTCCTTTCATTGCAAGATTATCAAAACTTCTTGATGGAGATTGATGCTGGCATAAGGTCTTACATGCTCTCTCCCTATAGATTCATAAAGTGCTCCTGTTCATACCAAACTTTTAAACCCAGAGAAAATGAATGGTGCAGTAATAAGCAGAACAGTGATGTTTCAAACATACCTATGCCCTAATCCCTGAAACCTGTAAATGATATGTTATTCTACATGGCAAAGGGGAATTAGGTTTCAGATGGAATTAAGGCTACTAATCAGTTGATCTTGAAACACAGAGATTATTCTGGATTTTCCAAGTGGGTCTAAATTAATCATGTTTCCTTAAAAGTATAAGTCAGAGACAGAAGAGGCGGGAATGATGAGGCTGGAGAGGGACTTAAGTCATTATCACTACTTTTGAAGATGGAGGAAGGAATTTCACTAGCCAAGGAATGCTTCCATCTTCTAGAAGCCGAAACAGGCAGATAATCAGATTCTACCCTCGAGTTTCCAGACACGAATGCAACCTGAGAAGATCCTGATTTTAGTCTTGTGAGACCCATTCCAGACTTCTATAGAACTGTAGGATAATAAATGCATGTTGTTTTAAGGCAGTAAGCTTGTGATAATTTGTCACGGAAGCAATAAAAAACTAACATGGACAGCAGAAGACAATAGTGTCTTTTAAAACCTGCGGTCATGGAACATCTATTACATGCCTGTTTATTAAATACAGTTTAATTCCTACTTCAGCATCTTAGGTATAATTAAAACATCCTCCATGAAGCAGTGAAAATCATACTTGAGTGTCTGTCAGTTGCCTTGATAACACCTTTATGATTTCTCAACTAATTATATTAGGAAGGCTGGAGCTTAGCGGAGTGAACAGTGGGGTGGAAGCCCAAAAGTCTTTCCACCCATGCACAAAATATACAGCTATTCCTTCTCTACCTCATTCCTAAAGTGCCCTGTTAAGGTAGAAGGATGCTGGATCATGATGGTCCTTGGGCACATGCAGAGTTCAGTTGCCTGAACAGGTTGATTTGGGGGTATAGGAGAAGTATTAAAACATAGACTGAATTTAAAAATAAATAAATAAAAAACATAGATTGGCTTCTCTGTCCATGGGGATTTTCCAGTCAAGAATACTGGAGTGGGTTGCCATGCCCTCCTCCAGGGAATCTTCCCATCCCAGGGATTGAACCCAGGTCTCCCGCATTGCAGGCAGATTCTTTACCATCTGAGCCACCAGGGAAGCCCAAGAATATTGGAGTGGGTAGCCAATCCCCTGTCCAGGGGATCTTCCCAACCCAGGGATTGAATCCAGGTTTCCCACATAGCAGGTGGATTCTGAGCTACCAGAGAAGCTGAAATATTTATAGAAGGGACTTTTGAGACCATCTAGTCTAATAGTTTGGTTTTACCAATGAGGAAATTCAGGCCCAGGGTCACTCAACTGGTAGGCAGTCAAATTGAGATGAGGAACCAAATATTCTGTTTCTCCCTAGATGTTTATTGTTTCTACTGTAGAATGAATTCCAACCAGACCTATGCAATCGGTTCCTCTGCTGGTCCAAATTACAATCACCATCGAGCCAAATGCACTTGAAGTATTATATCCAAGAAACCATAGTTATATCTGTTTATGTTCCCTAGATAAAGTCCCTAAAGAATTCTCGTTAACACCAAAAAGCTCAAAAGGAAATGAAAAGTTCTGTGTTCAATAACAATTGAGACCAATAATATTTGTGGATATAAGTGATATGACTAAAAATCACCAAATCATTCAAGTATAAAGAACAATGAGTTTATATTTTACCTTGTTTATTAGCTGTAATCTCCACTACTGGATTGACCCAAAGCCTTGGGTGACTGATATTAAATATGACTAAGCATCTTCTCTGTGTATGGCACTTTGGGTAAATTAGTCAGCTTTCTGGGCCTAGGCTCCTTTCTCTGTACCATGGAACTGACTGTTCTATATGTTAGTTGCTCGGTCTTGTCTGACTCTCTGTGAGTCCATGGATTGCAGCCTGCCAGGCTCTTCTGTCCATTGGATTTCCCAGGCAAGAATATAAGAGCGGGTTGCCACTGGAGTAGCTGGCCACGCCTTCTCCAGGGGATCTTCCTGACCCAGGGATCGAACCCCGGTCTTCTGAATTGCAGGCAAGATTCTTTACTGTCTGAGCCACCAGGGGAAACGGACTATTCTGTATCAGAGAGCTATTAAAAGGAACTAGCATCTGCAAACTCCATACTGTTATTTGGAACATAACAGGTGCTGAGTAAACAGTAGCTATTTTATTGTTACATTTAAAAAAATAAAATAAAACTTGCTAAAATTTCTGAAGAGCATATATATCTCAGTGGGAAGGAAAACAGAAGGAAAGCTAAGCAAGACCCTTGGATCTAGAAAATGAGAGGAAAGAGACAGGAAAGGGAGGATGACAGGGGTGCTGGGGATGGCGGTGGGGAATGAATGTCATTCCAGAAAGGGGGGAAGATCGGAGGAATTCAGAGGCTCAAGAGTCAAAGGAGAGGCTAGAAAAAGTGTCAGAAGGGAGGGCAGAGAGAAGGTCAAAGGAAGAGAGAGGAGGGGGGAAAGGGAAGGAAAGCAGAGAAGTCAGCAGTGGTTTATAAAAGTGGAAATTGAGGAAGACGTGAGAAGAGGGGAAAAAAAAGAACACAGAGAGTGATTGAAATCACCAGGTCATATTTCCTTCTGATTCATCTCCTAAAGGAAATACTTTGTAAAGGAGAGCTTTGCTCTTTTGTGTGCTAAAGTATATAAAGTAAGAATCCCTCCTTCCTTTTTTCTAATGATGACCCTGAGCAAGGGCATGCTCCCTTTTAAACATCCTTCTTGTCTGAAGCTCTGTGTCACTGTGATCACATAGGGTCTCTTTGATTTATGGGACTGATGTCAATTTGATTGATGTCTCTGGTAGCTCCTTGTCAATTGATCCCTCTGGAACTGAACCCCAAACTCAAGTGATCCCGAATCCCTGTGCTTACAGATAGATGGCTTTTGTCTTTTCCCACAGTCCCCATAATCACTCCCGAAAGTATAACAGTGAAGTGAAAAAAATGAAAGTGTTGGTCGCTCAGTAGTGTCTGACTCTATGCGACTCCATGTACTGTAGCCTCCCAGGCTCCTCTGTCCATAGGATTCTTCAGGCAAGAATACTGGAGTGGGTTGCCATGCCCTCCTCCAGAGGATCTTCCTGACCCAGGGATTGAACCCAGGTCTCCTGCATTGCAGGTGGATTCCTTACTGTCTGAGCCACCAGGGAAGCCCCAAAGTGTAAAATGTCTTTCTCAATAAGACCTGGATGAAATAGAATAATGCTGTTTTCCCCAAACTTGTCTGATTATACAAATACTCAGAAGCGTGTCTATCTGGAGATGCTTATTCTTCCCTCCGGGTGATTCTTATAATTACAAACGTGAAATTTTGTGCCTGTACAAATTCAGGCACTTCAGAGTAAAGTAAATTATCATCTTAGTAACTGGGCAGTTCTAAATCTGATGCCATCATTTTCCCAAACCAGAAGTTGACAAATTGACAAATAGACTTCAGGTCTATATTCTTAAAGTAGTTATCTCTGTTTTAGCTGAGCAATCTTACTACTAGTGATGATAATTTTATGGATGACTGTGGTCTATATTGTCAGTAATCAGGAGACACCTCCTCTGTTAAGTTTTGCTCTTCATTTTACGAGACTTAGTCATTCTTTCCCTACTTCATGTCATAGCCTCAGATATGAATTACAGTCATATGGTGAGAAAATTGTCTAAGATTTCTCACAACTCCACGCTTTTTCAAGTAGAGGTTGTGCCTTATTAATTTTTAAGTCTTCAATATTTTGCCTGCCTGGTACATAGTAGATATTCAACACATGTTTAGTGAGTGAATATTCAATATAGACTGTTACGAACCTGTACCTGGGGAATGAGAAATTGAGCTTATCCCAGGAAAAGAATATGAAATAGTGGTAGATTTGCCTCAGATCATCTTTACATTCTAATTAGGCCAGAAGCCTCAGGACCTGTCTCTACATGTCTCTGGGCCCTCTTTTCTTATCTGTCTAGAATGGGGGTAGAATTGATCTCAGAGGTTGGCTTGAGCTTTATCACTCTGTGGTTGAGCCTCTGATAATTAGACTTTTCTTGTATGCTCAGATTGCATGGAACCCTGTAGAGATGGAATGCTGGGGCTGTGGGTCGGGGATGGGGAAGGTGATAATGATGACTAACTCGAGATAATTTATTTTGTGACATGGTGCTGAACAATAATAATATATTGTTGTGTCAAATACTGTAGCATTCAACTCTGCCTCAAATCGTATAAGATGTACAAAAGGCAAAGACCATATGAGGTTTCTGAACGAACAGTGAATGATCATTGCAATATTAAGATAGAGAATTTACACTAATTGCATTAGGGCTTCTTTGTATTAATTAATATTCCCCGTGAGCTGACTCCTGCCAAATTTGTTTGGCTGGATTCCTGGTGTAACTGTTAGTAAGACCAGGATTACATCAGAAAGTGAGGCTAAGAAGATTTTATTGTGGGAAAACCTAACGTCTAAATTTTGACAGAGGACAAAGGAATAAGAAGAGAGAGTTGGCTGTTATTTGGAAGAGAAGTTGGCACCTACAGTTTCGATTCATTTCTTAGTAAGGGTTGGGAAGGGAATTGACCACCGAAGTCAAGTCCGCGTGTAATTTTTCCTTTACATCCCTCTTATAAGGCAAATTTTGAAGGAAAAAAGAATGCTGAATTTCTCTATTGTGAATTGCGCTGCTTCTTCAACAGAGAAACAGGAGAAATCCTATTTACATATTTTCAGCTGCTCTTAACAAGCCCCCAAAGGCTGAGTTAATGTTTATTTGGACTTGTGGTGGCCAGAGGGAATAGCAAGAATTATCCTCTGGATTGCAGTGGCAGAAAATGTGAATCCTTTCCTGAGCTGGAAGAGGTTTACCTGCATGATTCGTCCTCTACTTTCTAATACTGTTCTGGGAGATGGAATTGACCTTTGGCTTACTAGAAATAGTGTGAACTTTGGACTCAAATATACAAGGCTGGCTTCAAATTTCACTTTATTCAGTTTTGTAAAACCCTCAGAAAGAGAGAGAGAGAGAGTGTGTGTGTGTGTGTGTGTGTGTGTAAGTTGTTCAGTCATGTCCAACTCTTTGTGACCCCATGGATTGTAGCTTGCCAGGCTCCTCTGTCCTTGGAATTCTCTAAGCAAGAATACTGGAGTGGGTAGCCATTCCCCTTCGTCAGGGCATCTTCCTGACCGAGAGGTTGAACCCAGGTCTTCTGTATTGCAGGCAGATTCTTTACCATCTGAGCCACCAGGGAAGCCCCGAAACCCCTAGTAAACTGAATAAACTCTTTGAGCCACGGTCTTCTCATCTGTACAGTTGGAATAACCATACTGTGCACTAGAAGGGTCGCACAGTTCACAGGCCCACTGCAAAATGAACATGCAGGACTCTGTTCAAACAATATTTTGAATTTCAGGGTGGAGATAGCAGAGGATTCAATGAGAACCAGAGCCCTTTAGAGCTTGTATGATATAGCAGGTTATATCTCCACAACACTGCCCCGGGGTGTGCAGGCCATTTGTCTGCATCTCAGAGCTGATCCCTGAAAACTACATTCCCACTGGCTGCTAAGTAGGTTTGAGCAATGGGAGGAAATGATAGGAGATTGGAACCGGGAGGAGTCAAGTTCGTTCTTTCTTTCTCCTTCTCCCCCTTGTCTTTACCTTCTCAAATGCATCTCCAAAAGTGGCTGAACCACCTCTTCTGGCTCCAGCCGCCCCAGACCAGCTACCTTCTGGGGTCATTCTTTCCCTGACCCCACTTCCTGTTACACAGTCCGCTGCCCCAGGTCCCTGCAGGAGGCCCCGCTTCTGGGCTTCGATAATAGCATCTTTTCCCATAGTTTCTCCAGCCTCCCTGAAGATAGCTTCTTCCTATTACTGCCCGTACCCTGCTTGGCATTTCAGCTCTTCTCAGCTCTTTTAGCTGGTTCACCTTATTTAGTGTTCTCCTGAGCTATCTCACATGGAATCTGATGTACATCTCTGCCTTGTGAGGTTCTTACAAGGAATAAATTTGTCTGTGTACTCAGTCTCTAAGTCGTATCTGACTCCTTGCAACCCCTGTGCAGACAGATTCTTTAACATCTGAGCCACCAGGGGAGCCTTTAAGTTGGTCTAAGGCAGTGTTTTTCAAGCATAGGTGGCAATCCATTCGTGCATCATAAAATCAATGTAATGGGTCAAACCAGCATTTTAGAACCCCGAAATAACATTGAATAGAAAACACTGCAGTGCATTGAATGTGATTAGGGTAAGTAATGTTTCATAAAACTTTTTAGTTGTCTGTATGTGTCTGTTGGGCTTCCTTGGTGGTTCAGATGGTAAAGAATCTGCCTGCAGTGCATGAGAGCCAAGTCGCTTCAGTTTTGTCTGACTCTGCGATCCTATGGACTGTAGTCCACTAGGCTCCCCTGTCCATGGGATTCTCCAAGTAAGAATACTGGGGTGGGTTGCCATGCCCTCCTCCAGGGCATTTTCCCTGCAGTGCAGGACACCCGGGTTCAATCCCTGGGTCAGGAAGATCCCCTGGAGAAGGACATGGCAGCCCACTCCAGTATTCTTGCCTGGAGAATCCCATGGATACAGGAGCCTGGTGGGCTATACAGTTCATGGGATTGCAGAGTTGGACACAACTGAGCAACTAATGCTTTGTGTGTGTGTGTAGTGTGCACCAGTTCATAATGTAATAAAACTGTATTACTTTCTAGCAGTTGAGATTTTTTTAAAAAGTCAGTGGTCTGTGATTATCTGGCACCCAATTAGCACTCAACAAATTGTAGCAACTCCTTTTGCCATCCACATCATGCCCCTAGTCAGACAGGACCCAAAGAGTTTACTGTTTCATTTGACTTTGGCTCATCAGGATAGTTTCACAGAGTTGGGCCAGCTTGTTCTGAAACGGCCAAAGCATTTACTTGTATCTGTTTGATTTCTCCTAGGCAAGCCCAGCCTGAGTCACCATGCTTGGCTGGAAGTGAAGCCAACCAGGTTCAAAGAACAGAAACAATTTTAAGATAACATTTTATTTGTCTATGATTTACTGCAAATCTGTCTCCCTACAGCTGCCTTCTTTAATATGGGCAAATGTCACCTAGAAAATTAGGAGTGGGGAGAAAGTGATGGAATGAACAACTTCCTAGTCAGCAAATTAGTAAGAATGCCGTTTAGGTCTCTGGCATTCCTGTTTTCCAGAGATATCCAAGGACTCTACAAAGATAATGGTGCTCCCAGATGGCCATGAAATTCAGAAATAACAGATATTTTCCACCCACCAGCACTTGCTGATGGGAGATCTGAAAGCCACAGGTTCCTTTATTTTGCCACCACAGCTATAAATGCCTGCTGTTAAAGCTCCAGGTTGGTCATGATGGGAAAAGTCATAGCGGAAGAATTTTTGGCCCCTTATCGAGTTCCTATCTATTTCATCAGGCAAAGAAACTCAAGTTCCCAACCAGTCTTGAAATCCATCCAACTTCAGAGAACAAGGGAGCCGAGTGGTAGTGAAATGATGGACTTTTCTGCTTCATAACCTCCTCGCAGACTTCAGCAGAGCTCTCTCTGGGGTTGAGGGCAGCCTTCCAAGCTCCCATGCCTGTTTGACAGCACGGCAGACAAGGATCCTCAGATAGGTATGGTTTGGGGTGTATGGTTTGGCAAGAGAAATGCTTATTTCTACCACTGCACGATAAGAGTGTTTGCAAAAGTCAGGTGACAGAGAAAAGAGCAGAAACGGTTAACATTTACATAGGACTTATGTTGTTCCAGAAGCTGTACTAAGTATTGGGTTGGTCAGAATTGTTGTTTGGGTTTGTTGGTATGATGGTACAGGAACTCCTGAACGAACTTTTTGGCCAACCCAATACTTGACGCATATAAGCTCATTTGATCCTCACAATAACCCTGTCAGGTGGGTACTATTATTACTCTCATTTCCTAGCTAAGGAGGTGGATAGTTAAGGCAAATAACTTGCCCTAATTCACACAGCCAAATAGTCGTAGAGCCACGATTTGAACAAGACAGTTTTGACTGTACAGTCAATGGTCTTAGCCTCTACTCGGACTGGGAGTCCAAGGATGGCATTCTAATTTTACCATTAATCAATTTACCTGATTGGTTGGGCAAATCAACCCCTCTGTAGTGTCATCTTCTCAACCATAAAATAAAGGCATTTCTCTGGATCTTTGAAAATCCCTTCTAGTTGCTACCTTTCACGCTTCTTGATGTTATAGTGTTCAGAGGGACCATATTAATTCATGGAATGTATTTTATTGCCCCCCAACTATTTCAGACACATCACTTAACTACTTTTCCAAACTGTCCAAACAGGGATAATTTTCCACTCATCCACTCCCGAACTAAAAATTAGGGGTTCTAGTGTCTTGCCGCTGAGTCTCTATGTTCGTTTCCTCCTCTCCATCCTAAAATTGCCTTTCCTCTTTGAGCACCTGGCAGGAAATCCCAGCAAGCTTGGAAATCCCTGAGTTTGTCACCCTCGCCCTGAAGGGAGTGCTGAGTTATAGGGTCTAATGGGATTCATATATGAGAGTGGTACACCGAGGAGGTACTGGGGGGAGCAGGACACTAAACAGTGTTTCCAATTAAGAGTCAGGTCAGAGAGAACCGCCCTTCTGGATGGAGCCTTCCACCATCTGATGAGCTGATTAAATATCATGCTGCAGAAAGTAAATGTTTATTCCAAGCCAGGTGCTTGGACCATCCAGAACTATATTAGGCGTGAGTAAGTGGTTTAATTGGCTCACCTTTATTCAACTCTTGGTGTTCCCTTCTTATGTGCCTGTCAGAGAGAATCTTTGCTTTCCCTTCTACAGCTGGCTCATAAAAACATACATTCATCTTCAAATGTTGAGGAAGGAATCTTACTTCAGATACCTCCTCTCTTTCCTCAAATTTGTATAAAAACGGGAGGAGGAAAAGACAATTAAAGCATGTTCTTCTAGCTTGCTAGTCTATCAATTTTATCCAAATTCATGGAGCCATACTTGATAATCTGTTCTACCTTTTAAGTGCTGTCTGTTTTATCTCTTGAAGATGGGATCCTAGCTAAACACTATGGACTTAATGTAACTGTGAAATCACCAAAATGCATTATTTAGCTATCAGAATGTCTCTAAGGGAGAGCCCTCATGATATACACATGACATTCTTATTAATATAGGAATTTGTGGTCAGCTTGATTTGTTAGCCATAATTGACTTCATGCTTCTTTTCCTCTTGTGGTTTTGTTGTTTTTGGATTGACTTTCCAGGCATTCTTTTTCCAAACATGTACTTATTAATTCATCTCCCTGGAATGGTTTGGATCGAAAACTATATCCAGATATCAGAAATGCTCTCCATCAAAATCAAAGTAGCCATGATTGTATCCATTCCTCCTTTTTCTTCTTTCTTGATTCTTGGTTCTCTAACACTGTGGTTACTCAGGAAATACTATAATAATGTTTTGGTTTTGAAATTCATGATGGACTCAAAAGTTACTCTGTTTAGTGACTCACTAGACTTATTTTTGAAGACAGTATGAAGAGTATAGAAGGATAGTTTTTACTTATAATAAATATGAGTTAGTGTTCTGCATACTCTTGCCATAAGTATAGAATGTTCCTTCAGAATAATCTTAGTCTGGTTCATTGAGAATTTTTGAAATTCATTCTCCAGTAAATTGTTTCCCCAAAACATGTCCACAGAACACTGTCTTTACAATATACTTCTTGAAAAAAGGTGCTGTGGGTCTGACAAGTTTAGGAAGCCTTATACACCCTTTCTCATTTCTTAAGAGGAATCCTAACAATAGAATATTTAAGACTTAGAAATTCATCAGTAGAGGAGCTCATTTTTTTTAACCCAGTGTAGTTCTCAAAACTACTTGACCCCATCTACCCATATCCTTGCTTTGGTTCTGAGAACTGTTAGCTCTCATCATTATAAAGTAGCTTTCCTCAGAGTAGATCTGGGAAATGGGCTGTGGTTATACGCCCCCTGTGAAACAGAGTCACCGTCATTTGTTGAGCATTTGCATTTTAGGTACTCTAGATGTTGTAATAGCTAGGTATTTATTTGGATGCTTTAACCGAGCCTGAAATGATAGCTTTATTTTTTTTTACTGGTACGTTTTTTCTATTTTTTTTTTTTTTTTTTGGAGGCGGGGTGGTGGCCGCACAGGACATGTGGGATCTTAGTTCCCCACTGGGATCGGACCCATGTCCCCTGTGTGGAAGCACGATTTCTTAACTACTGGACTGCCAGGAAAGTCCCTGATGGCTCTAAATAAGACAAATCATTTCTCTTTCACATAAATGTCCAAGATGGTGAGCAGTGCAGGGAGTTAGGGCATCTGTCTTTGCCAGCGTTTTCCAGGGACACAGATACTTTCTGTGGTGTTGCTTCATCCTCCTTCAAGGTGTTCTCTTCTCTGTAGGCTTGAAACTGGCTCATCATACTCACCCATGCCCCATCCCTCAGAAAGAAAGACAAAAGGGACATCCCTAACCAAGGAGAAAATAGGGGGCTGATAGCCTGCTGTGAAGAATTTGGTTGCATTGCCCAGCATACCCCATGCACCAGGAAGTCTGGGAAATGTAGAGTTAGCCTGAAAGTGAAAAGTCAAAGTTAGTCACTCAGTAGTGTCCAGCCTTTTGCGACCCCTTGGACTGTAGCCCACCAGGCTCCTCTGTCCATAGGATTCTCCAGGCAAGAATACTGGAGTGGGTTGCCATTTCCTCCTCCAGGGGATTTTCCCAACCCAGGGATCGAACCCAGGTCTCCTGCATTGCAGGTAGACTTTTTACTGTCTGAGCCACCAGGGAAGCCCAAGATACAGAGAGGGTAAAGCTAAAAATCATGTCCTGATCAGTGACTTTGAGCTTTGATATCAAGCTACATAATTTCAGAGCCTGATAATGAGCTAATACATACACAGTGCTTTCCCCACAAATTTCTCGTAGTCTCTACTCTTCTTGGGCCTTTTCTCTCCTCATTTTAAAGGAGATTCATTTTCTAAGTCAGTTGTGCTTAATGTCTTTTGTTTCTATTCAGTGAATTATCTACGTGAAGTTAATGCATTTTAACTCAAGCCAGTGATAACTGCCTACAACCTCACATTGGATGCATGAAAAATCTTGGGGCTTAAGGGGTGATTTATTATCAGGCACTCCCTTTGGGAATCCACATGGATCGATCATTTAACTGGGAAGTTTTGTTTCTTGTTTTTTATCTTACCTTTGTAAGGTAAATTACAAAACCTCAATTTACTGGAGTGTTCCAGTTAATCTTCTGCTTTACTGAGTGTCACACTGAATTCCCTGTTTCTTTTAACCTTTGTGGTGAAAAATCATTCTAGACATGGCTAAGCTACTTCACTGTTTTGTGAAGAAAAAATATTGAGTTAAATTTAATTTTAATGGCTGAAAAATGTGGAACATCGTTTGCTTTGTTATACATCTTTTTGACATAAACTATTTTGAGAATATAATAAGAGCTGTGGATAAGATAAATTATTAAGAAAGACAAACACACAAACAATTTTGCGTCCAGTTTGTAGACCCCTGCAGCCCACCATTAAGGCCCTGGTACTCTGCCCCCAGGTTAAGAATCTCTGGCGGAGAGCACTTTGGCCTTATCATTCTAAACATTTGTTTGCATTGTAATAAAAACAGAGAAAAAGGGAGTTGTTGAAAGCATCACTCAAAAATTGAGTACATTAACTCTGCTATATTTAAAATGGATAACCAACAAGAACCTACTGTATTGCACAGGGAATCTGATCAATGTTATGCGGCAAACTGGATGGGAGGGGAGTTTGGGGGAGAATGGATACATGTATATGTGTGATTGAATCCCTTTGCTCTCCACCTGAAACTATCACAACATTGTTAACTGGCTATACCCCAATATAAACTAAAAAGTTTTTTTAAAAAACTGAGTAAATAAAACAATGAAAAGTACTTTCATGTGTATGCCAGGGAAGTTACTTGTTAATTCCCTTATTAATTCCTATATCTGTCTTATTGATTTGCCTTTCTCTTTTAAAAGCAGAGTATCAAAAGCATAAGTCCGATTAACCAAGCAAGGGTTTTTGTGTAGTTGATTCTCAATAAGTGAGCTATATTTTAAGAGCTTTTCAGTGTATCCTATGACCTCAGCATGCAAAAATAAGTTCCAGAGTTTAATTTCCCAAAAGCATGTACAAATACATAGAAAAAAAATAAATAACCAAACCTGAACAAGCATCAAATATTCTTTCTATCTAGCATATCCTCCACTCTCTTTCTCTTAATTGGTTCTTAATGGGTATTCCTTAATGGTATTCCTTTCCCAAAAGGGTTTTGGAAATTTAGGGGTATATTTCTGGTTCTTAGGAACCAGAATGTCAGGAGGTGCTGTAAAAACTATGTAGATAGCCAGGGTTAGGGTTTTCAAGAAGGCTTTTCTTTTCTTTTTTTGTATCTGTCATGACTTTGTGATATTCCCCAGGACATTCACGTGTGTGAAAATCCTATTCCTAATGACCAAGTTAGATTATAAGATTATTTTACAAAGACACACACACCATAATTTTTATGGTTTTAAATTTTAAGAGTACCTGAAACTGCCATAAACTGCCATAAATATTGAGGGGAAATTGCTTTTTGATTTGGTTAAGAGCTTTGCTAACAGTTGTTTTCCATTTCAGAAAATGATACTGTTTATGTTGAGTTGTTACCATAAAACAATAAAACAGCCATTTTTTTTAAAGTTTATTTGGAAACAGCAAAGAATTGCAATTCAGAACATGCCATCAATGGTGAACTACAGGGAAATCAGGAGAACAAAAGAGAGAAATAGTCTTTTATAAAGGAGATGGGGGGGGGCAGTTATAAACAAATAGTCCATTGGGGGAAAACGGAAATTCAGAGTGTAGTGGCTTTTCATTGGCTGAGTGGTGACAATCTCTCATTGGCTACCCCGTTGCCAGGCAAGAAGAAAGTCCTCTTTCCTTTTGCTGGGTAGTAAATTAGTAACCTTCCCACTGTTAGTAAAGCCAATTGGCATCAAGTGGTAGGGCATGAGAGTTGCCCCTTCTGGTCTCCTGACCCTATTTTAAATGAGGTTTCTGTTTGCTGATTTTCATAGAGTCAAAAAAAGATCACATCTGTATCAATTTACCTTCATAACTGTCAGATGCACAGTTACTTCTTGTACATGTGTAAGTTCTACACCACTTCTCTATGTCTTACAGTACTGTTATCCCAAATATTCATATATTGAAATATTTTTATTATAACTTCATTTTAGTCTGTATTTATTCTATAAATTACAATATATTCAAATTTTCTTGGAGAAAAATGCTCTCAGTGAAGTTTTATCTGCTCAATCTTTTTACTACTTGCTAAAGAAAATTCACTGACACTAGTTCTGGATCTTTATTGTTATTCAGAGCTGTGTAGGTAAAGAACTGAGTGGATTACTATCTTCAGGAGCCGAAACTCAAGGGGGAAGTTTGACTGTTGACTAGTGAAATGTGACAGTGGAAATTTATTTCTTTTGTTGTTAATACAATATGAAGCATCCTTAAACTAAAGAAATAAAATTATTTATGAACAGAAGATGGGATGTGTAAATTCATTTTCTCTCTTTTCCCTCCATTCCAGAAACCCTCCATAATGCAAGTTAAGTATAAAGAAATGTTGCATAAATGACATGTGGCAATCTAATTGAGTATAAGCTGGGGAACCTGGTAATACTTTAACTTCAAAGCCCTTGCATGTGATTCCTTCGTTATTTTGCCTCCTTTCAAAGCATTCTTTAGCCGTGCACCAAGTTTGCACAATGACAAATCCGATCTCTAGAGCCAAACGCAGTGTTTCAATGTTTCCACGAATTAATTGGTACTTCTGATGAGCATGCAGTGTACTTGGTGCTTCCTGGACAATTCTCGAAGCCTGACACTAGGTTGGAGTCTGAGGTTGTCAAGGCTTTCACTGATACCGCCTTGTGCTCCCGACCCTGTTCTGCAGTCATAGGTCGTTCACTGTATCAGTGAAATGGATTTGAATCAGATATTTCAATTAGACACACTATCCTGTAATTCCTCCACTCTGGTAGGCTTCACGGACCCCTTCTTCCGTGTTTCAAAGGCAGCAGTAACTATCCCCACATCAAAAGTAGTGTGTATTTCCTAGGTTGTTGTTTGTGTTAGCTGCTCAGTTGTGTCTGAATCTTTGTGACCCCGTGGACTGTAGCCCGCCAGGCTCCACTGTCCATGGGATTTCCCAGGCAAGAATACTGGAGCGGGTTGCCATTTCCTTCTCCAAGGGATCTTCCCGACCCAGGGATCAAACCCGTGTCTCCTGGTGGATTGGCAGGTGGTTCTTGACTGCCAGGCCACCTGGGAAGCATTTCTTAGGTACTCACAGTTGATGTATGAGAACTAGCAAAGTGCTTTACCCACATTGCCTGATTTAATTCTCTTAGCCTCTATGATAAGCTCTACTGTTATCCCCATTGTACAGATGTGAAAATGACATTCTGAGAAATTTACAGTCATCATCACTTGCAGAGGTCACATAACAGGCCTGTCATTACCAAGCCCTCTTCCCTATTATGCTTTCCAGGCTTTCATCTTTATATCCTTGGATTTCTATGAGCTATTGCTGCCTGGGATCTCACTCTTATAGGAATCATTTCTGCATTTTGTTGACAGATGATACATAGATCACCAAAATTATCCATTCCAACTTCTTTCCAGAGTTGACATCACTCCCCTACTCAAAAATTTATAACAATCTACTGTGGCAAATCAAGTCTAAACTCCTTAGTCTGACATTAAACAACCGTGATAATCTGACACAATCTGTCTTCTCTATTTCAACTTTATTTACCTCTTTATTGATTCTCATTTACTTGTTTTCTTGATGAAATATTCTATTACTCACCCCGCTGCCAGCTTTTCTTTCTTTTGTAGCTCATGTTACTATGCTGTCAAGTCCTTTGAGCAGAGAGAATTCATCTTCACTATCATTGACCTCCCTACCTCCCTTCTCCCCTTCCTCTCACTCTTTCTCTTCCCTCCTCTTTATCAGCTGCATCGATGTCCCTGGCATATGATTGTATTATTGCTTAGTATCTAACTTTTCTTGAAAAAATAAATGTCATCACAATAAGATGGTTAGGTCCTGTTGATATTTTGTGATTTACTGATTAAGGGATTTTTTTCATTTAGCATGTTGAGTCTTTCATTTTTTAGAGTAGATTCCATCCTTCTTTCCTCTATGCTTCCACTGTGCCCTGGATACTCCTCTCCTAGAATCCTTTCTAATTCTTTACATTCTTAATTTTAGGGCAAGGCAGGAACCCTCCCTTGCCCATCTTTGTGTCTTTCCAGAACTAGAGCTGATAGATATTCTGTAACTGTTGAATGAATGAAAATAACGCTGGAAAAGAAACTCCAAGAATTTTGTGAGTGTTACACATTTTCTCTGGATCTTGAAAAAGATAAAGGCTATTACTGAATTAGAACCCTTCCCATTAAGATGATATGATAGCATAACCGCTTAATCCACCTTAAAATGCCATTAGGCAACAACCATGCTTTGACTTCAGGGGCTGGGAAGCAAACAACCTGTGCTGTCCAGCTGCTCTTGCTGGGGGCAGAGGGGGCAGATTTAAGGAAGGAAAATATAATATGATGATGTTTGGCCAAGATACAAGGTTAATGTCTCCGCACCTTCCAAAGAGTATGGAAGGATCATTCATCATCACAGCTGTTGGGGTTTAGAACTTTCTTCTCATCCAAATGGCAGTGTTTTCTACAGAAGGCTATTCTCCAGGGCTGCCCTAATCAGCCAGTTCGTCCTGTAGAGGCAAGGTTTGCCCTGGCTGGCTGTATCCAAGAGGTGACTTCAGCCCCTCTAACGTCCTTCATTAAGGCAAACAACAGCCCAGCCCATAGTGGCATTGATTCCTAAAGCTGAAGCCTTGGAGAAGGAGCCTGATTTTCCATTGTGCTGATGGTTTGTTTTTTTCCAGCAATATGTTTACCTCTTCAGTTTTCTCTCTGCCAAGTACAAATCACTGTATTTCCAACATCACAGTGTCTTAACTGTGCCTTGCCGGCTTCCATGGCTTCCCTTCAATGAACAAGCAGCTGGGAAAGAGCTTTTCAAGTCACATGAGCATAAAATCTCTAAGGACAGGATGGACTACATCCCACATCTCCAAGTCCTCGCCAGACATCTTCTGTTAGGTCCCGGAGGAGTCACATGCAGAGAGGACACTGCCGATGAATGAACACCCTGATGGATTGGGTTTGGTCGCAAACATATATGTAGTTTCCTGTCCTAAGGATCAGGGCAGGATCATGTATGATCACCTGAGGATCCCTTTGCCTCCTTAGTTGAAAGTCTAGAATGTAGGACAACTGGATCTCTTGTTTCTTTGGACTTCTTGCTAGATCAGCACGCTGATGTTGGCTTTCTGGATGTTACCTCTTCAGTAGCAACAAGAAGCATGGAAGCAAAAAGTTTAGGGCAGTTTTATCCTCATTTTAGCTGTCCATGAAAGTGGAAGTGTTAGTTGCTCAGTTGTGTCCAACTCTTTGCGACCCCATGGACTGTAGCCCACCAGGCTCCTCTGTCCATGGGATTCTCCAGGCAAGAATACTGGAGTGGGTAGCCATTTCCTTTTCCAGGAATGGCTCTCCAGATTTTCATTTAATGTGGCCCCAGCATAAGCTACTAGACCTTCCAAAGGGCCTTCCAGGAAGGGGATGGCTACAGACCTTTGTCATCAAACTGTGAACTTGGGAAGGAAGGAAGATACAGCGTGTTTGCCCAAAGCAAGAGAAGAGAGAGCTTTTTACTTCATTCCTTATACTTCACCCTTCCATATAGTGTGGGTCCTTACTCCGTTTGAGGGCTCCTGTCTTTGGAGTGGAATATGTGGGTAGGTACATGGGGGTACACACACCTGTGTATATTTCCAAATTTAGAAACATGAGATCTTAGGCTTTCCTGGAGGTCAGAGTGTGCCTTCAACCAAATCAATACAGGAAATAAAGGCTTCTGTAGTTCCTAGTCTTCCAGTGAGTACACAATTAAGTGACCATAACAAAGGAGCTGATTTGGGTGTAGGTGAGAGCACACGATTGTCTTTTTTTCTGCTTAGTGGCTGCACCATCAGTGGGCTAGCCAGCCCTGGTTTAAGAACATTCCCTCTTCCTTTCTCTTCCTCTCCATCAGATATTTTTGATGGCTCATCTAATGAAGGATAGATGCGTAAAGTCATGTAGTCAGAGGTAATGTCATGATAAGATTCTTCTTTTCCCCATCCTTACCCTGTAATGTGTAGGTTTCTTCCAACCTGAGCGCAAGATATATTTTCCTCCACTTGGTGGCGCTGTGCACATATGTGCTTGAGGGACAGGGAAGAGCCTTTGCCAGACACTCTCCGCCTGCTGTTGAGGACTGAGTGATCTTTCCAGTACATCATTCTAGCTTTATACAGTGATGACGTCCCCGTGATGGCAGGATAGTTTTCGTTAGTGGGCACTGTGCATGCCTATAGCATGGAGTGCCCCTAGGGCGAGAAGATGACATGTTTGTGGTCCCAGTTTCATTGTCAACCAGCTGTGTGATTCTCATCAAATTATTTTGCTGTGACAGTTGGTGACAAGGTCGAGTAGGGGAGTCATTCCTGTGTAGTTTATCTCTGGAGTTTGCTGGAGGCCAAACATAAAATTAGATGTGAAAGTGCTTTGGGAATTTAGACAATGGATAACAGCATATCAGAATGCTACTTGAATTCTATCCTTTCTCCCAATATGTGGGCTGTGAGCGTCCAATCTTCTCTCACCTTCCAATCCATTTTCCGCGCCCTAATCAGAATGGTCCTTCTCAATGTATATGTGATCATAGCAATCCCCTTACTAAAATGCATTTGTCTTCCTCCCAGATAATGAAAGTTGCAGTGCCTTAAATGTCTTCTAAAGCCGTTGGCCATAGGCAGTCTTCATCTCTGGCCAGTCTGTCTCTCTCCTGATAGATTAAACAGTGCGCTGAACATTGATGCCTCTCTTGCTCTTCAGATCCTGGTCATGTGGTTCTCCTGGTCTGGAAGAGGCTTCTCCATTCCTCTCTAGGCGAACTCCCAGTCATTGTTCCAGATTTTACATCAGGTTACTGTCATAGGGCTCCAAAATCACTGCAGATGCTGATTGCAGCCATGAAATTAAAAGACGCTTACTCCTTGGAAGGAAAGTTATGACCAACTTTGATAATATATTAAAAAGCAGAGACATTACTTTGCCAACCAAGGTCCGTCTAGTCAAGGCTATGGTTTTTCCCGTGGTCATGTATGGATGTGAGAGTTGGACTGTGAAGAAAGCTGATCGCCGAAGAATTGATGCTTTTGAACTGTGGTGTTGGAGAAGACTCTTGAGAGTCCCTTGGACTGCAAGGAGATCCAACCAGTCCATTCTAGAGAAGATCAGTCCTGGGTGTTCATTGGAAGGACTGATGCTAAAACAAACTGCAATACTTTGGCCACCTCATGCCACGAGTTGACTCACTGGAAAAGTCTCTGATGCTGGGAGGGACTGGGGGCGGGAGGAGACGGGGACGACAGAGAATGAGATGGCTGGATGGCATCACCGACTCGTTGGACATGAATTTGAGAGAACTCCGGGAGTTGGTGATGGACAGGGAGGCCTGGCGTGCTGTGATTCATGGGGTCGCAGAGTCGGACACGACTGAGCGACTGAATTGAACTGATTGACTGTCACAGGGAACTCTTCCGTGATCCTCTATCAGAAGCCTCTGATTGGTGCTCCTACAAATCCGTATTGTCCTCAGATGTTTTATCTGATTGCTTTTCCTCCACAAAGGCACATTCATAATCTGGATAACTCGGTACTGTAAGACTCTGGCAGCTATCACGATCTCAAGCCCATACAAGATACTCGAGAAATATGTGCTGAACGACCAACTGGATGGTAGATTAGATTCCTAGGACGGCCAAAACAAAGTGCTGCAAACTGTGTGTCTTCCAAGAAGATAAATATATTTTCTCATAGTTGTGGAGGCCTGACGTCTGAAATGAAGGTTATCAGTAGGGCTGTGCTCCTTCTGTGCCTCTCGCGGGCTTCTCGTCGTGGCCAGGGAGCCTCGGTGTTTATCTCATAGCTGCGTCCGCCTAGGCTCTGCCTTGGCCCTCGCGTGGTATTCTTCCTCTTTGTCTCCGTCTTCACGTGGCATTTTCCTTTTTCTATAAGAGCGTCAATCTTGTAACTTAAGGCCAACGCTAATGACGTCATCTAAACTTGATTGTATCTACAAAGATCCTATTTTCAAATTAGATCACCTTCATAGGTAGGAGAGGCTAGTTGCAGCTTCCCTGGTGGCTCAGAGGGTAAAGCGTCTGCTTGCATTGCGGGAGACCCGGGTTCGATCCCTGGGTTGGGAAGATCCCCTGGAGAAGGAAATGGCAACCCGCTGCAGTATTCTTGCCTGGAGAATCCCATGGACGGAGAAGCCTGGTGGGCTACAGTCCACGGGGTCGCAAAGAGTCAGACACGACTGAGTGACTTCATTCATTCATAGTGCCTCATTTCCTTTGAGGGGACACAATTCAAGCCATAATCAGAAACCAATTAATTAGTAATTAATTAATACAGGTTGTAGACAGAAAAGACTTCCCCTGACTATGACAAAAATATGTATAGATGTAATTAATATGCTGGCTTAAATAATATATGTGTATATTGGATCTGTGTATTTGTGTGTGTGTATACACACATGTGCATTAAACATTCTCTGTTGTTCAAAAAAAATCTGCAAGGCTAATTACCCCAAATAAGAAGTATGGCGTGATTTATTTAAGGACTTTACAGACATCAGCCTTTTTCAGATGTAAATGTTTTGAATGACAAGAAGTGATTTCTTTGCCAGCTTTTAGAGTCCTTAATTATGATAATCCATCACCTTGTAAATTCTATGTTCTTACCATTTAAAAATTTAAGAACTCGGAGCTTGGTAGTAATTTTAGTTATACAGCAATTTAATGTCATCATGTATTCAGATTTCCAAATTAAGGGACTTTCTGTGGTTAGAAGTTCTCTTCTTTGTCACTTTCTGGTTCTGCAGTCCTGTATTCTGTCCTTTCCCGTTTCCTTACAGATGATTCATGGATGCACTAGGTCTTTTCCCTAAGCCTCAGATTATGAGAAGCAAACTTAAACAAAAAAAAAAGCAAATGATCTGTTAAATTACGTCCTAATTTACAGCATTTGGCAGTGCAAAAATCAAGAGAAAATTTCACAGATATCTTGGATAAAGTGCATTTTTTCAGATTAACATTGGGTAAAACGAAGTGAAAGATTTCTTTTGGTTTTAATGAAAAACTTTGAAAGTCATACATTTGAGGAGCTATTAAGTAAATTGCTCCTTTTCTTTAATATTCATTTGAATTAGTGTTGATATTGGGATCAGCATTTGGATCCAGCCACCATGACACCATCTGCATTGGTCTTGTTTCAAGTTCAGAGCTACTAAAGCAATCCCTCCAAGAAGCTAAGAGGACATAACCTTTCATGTTGATGTGAGCAAGAATCTATGCTGTAGACTAACTGGGCTGAAATAGACAGTTTAGATGTAAATGCCTATTTCAGACAAAGAGGATTATAGATGAGGAACCTATCAAGACATTCTTTCAAATCCCATCCCTAAGTCTCTAAGTAAGAGACTTAGAGTTTCAAATTTAGTTAGTCAAATCCCAGTCTCATCCCTTTCTAACTTTCCCTAAATATTTGTGGCTGAATATTCTTTAAATTTTAGAAATGGAGGGGAAAACTGTTGGGAGAAGGAAGGGCCCAGTGAAAGAGGAATCAGGTCATTGCATTGTTTTAAGGCAGTTTGCAGGTTGCCTTCCTAGATGAAATATGTAAATTAGAGCCCTTTAAAAGGTGGAGTTGCTAAAAACCATTTATTACAAAAAAAGGAAGGTCAGCAAATAAATGAGCTAAATCCTTATACAAGGTACAAATCAGATCTTTAATTTCCAAATACAATTGCTATCAAAAGTTAATGATAAATTCCTTGATAAAGATGTTGGTGCGTACAAGTGTATTTGATGGGCATGGTTCCCCTTGTGAAATATTAATATCTTGAAAAATCAAACATGCAAGTGAAAAACACACCTATGGTCCCATTTTCAATACAGGTATATGTGTGGCTGAGCCCCTTTGCTGTCCACCTGAAACTGTCACAACATTGTGAATTGGCTATACTTCAATATAAAAGAAAATGTTGGAAAAAACTATATACAAAAAAAGGATGTGAGGAATAAGTATAAAAACTCTTAAACAATTGGTGATTAGGGCTGTGTAGAAATAGACTGCATTACTGTCTATGTATGTTCAGCTTATGAAAAAGCATCTCTTCTTCCTCGATTCCTTTTATCAACCATAAAGTGCTTCAGGATAGCAAATTGCATATTTATCTCCGTGTTGAGTGAAATATCCATAAAGTCTAATGCCCAGGGGCCATTCAGGTGTGATGAAAAGAGCTTCAGAGAAGGATCTTCTGTTTTACTGAACCTCTGTCTCTAGTTGCATCAATTTCCATGTTGATATTGTGCAAACCTGTGGCCTGCTGTAGTTCATTTCCTCTAAGGCTTGTACACTAATATGTGAAAAGCATTTAGAATCCCCAAGAGAAAGGTGTGAAATGAAAGATGTGTGCTGTTTGTATTAATGCCTTTGTTGTTAATTGCTGTTATTGTCTTAATCCCATGGCTATGGGAGAACTCAGTGTAAATGTTGATAAAGCACATAATAGCATCCTGTGTGATAGGAATATTATAAAATGGTAATTATTTCCTTCCTTTTGCATAATTACCGAGATTGTCTCTAGTCAGGAACGGTGAACTCTCAACTTATTTTCTGCAGCCATCTTATTAAAAGAGCTTCCAGGTTTTTTTCCCAGGCTAGAAACAAAGTAACCCAAGCAAGGTCACTGAAAGGAATATTTTATTTAAAGCATAGTTGTTGTTTTTTAAAGAATAATCAACTCCACGTTGAATAATAAATAAGATTCAAATTAAAATCCCCTTTGGGGCTAATTATCTGGATGTTTTCACTAACTGGGCTGTAGTCGTTATGTTCTTGTCCTAACAAGTTAAGAATTGCTCCCTCATTTTTGAGAGGAAGTAAAGATAAGAGAAGGGACCGAAAAAAAAAAAAAAGAGAGAGAGAGAAGGGACCAGAGGAGGGCTGTTACAGAGGATTTATTGTGTATTGTGCAGTGTGTCCCCTGTCTTTCATTTGGGTCATTTCCATGATAACCTTGTGAGGTAGATGTTATGATTCCCAACTGAAGGGTAAGAAAAAACTTCAGATTAAATACCTGACTTTCCAATGACATCCATCTATTAAAAGAGGTGGAATTTTAACCCAACATTTGAAATGCCTGGTTCTTTTTTTTTAATTTATTTAATTTTTTTAAATTGAAGGATAATTGCTTTACAGAGTTTTGTTGTTTTCTGTCAAAGCTCAACATGAATCAGCCATAGGCATACATGTATCCTCGCCCTCTTGAACCTCCCTCCCATCTCAGTCTCCATCCCACCCCTCTAAGTTGATACAGAGCCCCTGTTTGAGTTTCCTGAACCATACAGCAGGTTCCCGTTGACTATCTATTTTCCATATGGTAATGTAAGTGTCCATGTGACTCTCTCCATACACCTCACCCTCTCCTCCCCTCTCCCCACGTCCGTAAGTCTGTTCTCTGTGTCTGGTTCTTCACCGCTGCCCTGTAAGTAAATCGTTCAGTACCATTTTTCTAGATTCCAAATATATGCGTTAGAATACGATATTTGTCTTTCTCTTTCTGACTCACTTCACTCTCTGTAATAGGTTTTAGGTTCATCCACCTCATTAGAACTGACTCAAATGTGTTCCTTTTTATGGCAGAGTAATATTGCATTGTGTGTATGTACCACTACTTCTTTATCCATTCATCTGTCGAAGGACATCTAGGTTGCTCCCATGTTCTAGCTATTGCAAATAGCACTGCGATGAACAATGGGATACATGTGTCTCTTTCAATTTTGGTTTCCTCAGGGTATATGCCTAGGAGTGGGATTGCTGGGTCATATAGTGGTTTTGTTCCTAGTTTTTTAAGGAATCTCCATATTGTCTTCTGTAGTTACTGTATCAATTTACATTCCCACCAACAGTGCAAGAGCATTACCTCTTCTCCACACCCTCTCCAGCGTTTATTATTTGTAGACTTTTTGATGATGGCCATTCTGACCAGTGTGAGGTGATATCTCAGTGTAGTTTTGATTTGCATTCCTCTAATAATGAGTGATATTGAGTATCTTTTCATGTATTTGTTAGCCAACTGTATGTCTTCTTTGGAGAAATGTCTGTTTAGGTCTTTTTCCCACTTTTTGAGTGGGTTGTTTGTTTTTCTGATATTGAGTTGTATGACCTGCTTGTATATTTTGGAAATTTAATCCTTTGTCAGTTGTTTCATGTGCTATTATTTTCTCCCATTCTGAGGGTTGTCTTTTCATCTTGCTTATAGTTTCCTTTGCTGTGCAAAAGCTTTTAAGTTTAATTGGGTCCCACTTGTTTACTTTTGTTTTTATTTCTGTTACTCTAAGAGGTGAGTCATAGAGGTTCTTGCTTTGATTTATGTCATCGAGTGTTTTGCCTATGTTTTCCTCTTAAAGAGTTTTATAGTTTCTGGTCTTACATTTAGGTCTTTAATCCATTTTGAGTTTATCTTTGTGTATGATGTTAGGAAGTGTTCCAATTTCATTCTTTTACATGTAGCTGTCCAGTTTTCCCAGCACCATTTATTAAAGAGGCTGTCTTTGCCCCATTGTATATTCTTGCCTCCTTTGTCAAAAATAAGGTACCCATGGGTGCATGGGTTTATTTCTGAGCTTTCTGTCTTCTTCCATGTGAACTGCCTGGTTCTTAAAGCCAGGTTCTTTTCCATACATAATACTAGTTACTAAAAGGTATGAGATTGACATGTGGAGGTTACACCTTTATGTAAATACAAACACAGAGACTTGAAGGGCTTCTGGCCTTGGCATGGGGCAGGAAACACAAAGTGATGGACCTACTCTGGTCCTGGACTTAAATGGTGCTATGATCTAAAACTGATGCATCTTTAGATTTGCATTTTTATTTCCTATTCACTCAGCCTCCTTCCCATGCTCTGGCTATGGGGTGTGTGGAAGTGGCTCTTTGTGATCAATTATTGTGTTTTTGTGTGAATGGTTGAAAGGATGCATCAGAGGTAATGTGGTGTTGACTGCTTTGCTATTAGCACAATGGGCTGTCTTTATGGAGTGTAATACTCAAATCTATGCACCAGTGCTCTTTCAAATACAAAATCTGCTTCCTAGTTTCACTTAAAACTATCTTTTATTTTAATTAAGAGGAATGCAGTTTAATCATCTATCTTTACAGCTAAGGGAGTTTTTCAGGCTTATAGTACTTTCAGATTCTGGGGTATATAAGCGAGAAATAGACAGACACTTTTAGGGAAGAAATGGATCTTTCTCTCTTCCCCCCTCCCTCCCATCCTTCTTTCCTTCGTCTCTGGGAAGACTCCATTCTGCAGGCTGGCAGGTCTCATAGATGGTGTGTGATTTCACAAGCTGGATTCCATCTCAGAACATGAGATCCAGATCTTTCTGAAGCTTCATTCCAATGTCATTACCCCAGGGATCCCAGTGATGTGTGCACATGTGTTTATAATGGTAGGAGACAGGATTTCTACATGCATCTGAGGACTGGAATCAGGGATGTGGTTTAATGAGCAGCTCTTCAGTGGGAGTTGGCGAGACAGAGTGACTGAGAGCAAAACCTTGATTTCTAAGGTTTGCCAAATTCTGTGATGTCAGTATTTCCACCATGGTCAACTTCAAGGTCATTTTTTTCCTTGTTACATTTCAATAAAGCCATCTAAGATGTTATACAGAAGATAGCAGCGATAGGAAACCATGGAGTTGAGCTGATATTCGCTTCTGACTTGAGACTTTATGCAATTCAAAGAGCTATTGGTTTCAATACCCTAGTGTTCTTTCTTCCAAGAAATCTTTTCATTCTTTCCTAGAGAGATGATAATAAACATTCATCACATAATTGAGGAGGTATCACTTTTTATTCTATCACACACCTCATCATTAATGCTCTTTATAAAACTAGATTTGTGAAAAGATTGAGACTTTACGTTTATTATATCCAGTTGGTTTGAAAATGAGATGTTTATTTTGTTAACATGTTTTCCTAATTAAGAAATTGAGGCAGCAGGCTATTAAAAGTTTTGCTCAAGGCAATACAATGGTTGACTAGAAATTTTCAAATTAAATAGTGATAATTTCTTAGATCTGTTCATAGACTATTCAAAAATAGGATAAAACAGTTTTTTTTTCCAATTTTTCATGACTCTAAAACACAGTCACTCAAGGGATTATTTTATGAATATACATTTTTTGAGAAACATAGATTAGCTAATGAATGTAATTTTACCAAGTTAAAACTTAGAAAACAAGATAAAAGAATTTCATATTCTGCCAAGGAACTGTGCCCAGCTATAGGTAGTTGCTTCCGCATCTTGCATCTTATTACTTATAGGTTCTCTAAAGAAAAGTCTTTTTACTCCCCTGCTAACTGTCAAAATCTCAGTCTCTACATGGTGACTATACATAGCAGATACTAAAAAGTTTTTCTAAATAATTTAAAAGATAAAATAGCAAAGTCAAGTCTTACACATTATTTCTATAACACTGCTTAGTTTTTGGTGTTATTGCTTATGAAGTAGGAAGTTTAGGGATGATGTTTGTTGTTTAGTTGCTAAGTTGTGTCCAACTCTTTTGCGACCCCGTGGACTATGTTTATCAGGAAGTGATTTAAAAGCCTTCTATAAATGCGTTATTCATTTTAAGGTAGTCCAAGTTTTAATCTACCAAGGTTTTTCTTTTACAGTTAGAGCTTTTTGTGTCCTGTTTAAGAAATCCTTGTCTACCCTAATTTTTTTTCTTTTATTTTTTTACAGAAAGCCTTATTGTTTTACTTTTCACATTTAGATCCACTTATGTACATAAGATTGAGTGAACTCTGGGAGTTGGTGATGGACAGGGAGGCCTGGAGTGCTGTGATTCATGGGGTCGCAAAGAGTCGGACACGACTGAGCGACTGAACTGAACTGAACTGAACTGATGTATAGTGAGGGAAAGATTCTAGTTTTGCTTCCTGTTTTGCCATCCAGCTGACTTAGTCTTTTGTTGAAAAGTGTCTTCTTTCCATATAGCTCTGGAATATCACCTTTGTCATGAGTCAAGTGATCCATATATGTGTGTGGGTCTGCTTCCATGCATTAAAATTTGAAGGCGCCACAAAAAATATATATAAATAAATAAAAGCACTCTCTAGACATAAAGTGTGAATTCAAGTAGTTCATCTTCAGATGAAAGGCCCCCAGATGTCTGAATAACTTCTATATATGTGGACCAGGTTGTGCCAAAAAATAATAAAAGAATCTTACTGTTTTAATGATTTGTGTTGTTCTTCAAGGAGCCCCTACTCTGCCAGTTCTTACACGTTATTTATTCTTTCGTTCATCCAGCTATCCATTTATTTAAGAAATATTTATTGTTCCAAATGCTGTTTAAGTAGTAGGCATAGAACAAGCAAGAAATCATCCAAGAAATCCTCATTACCAAGGAGGTAGTAGCAGTGTTGATAAGTATGATGCCAACAATTAAAATAGGATGATGTGACCTGAGATTAACTAGATGATGATTTTAGGTTGGGTATTTGAGACTGAAATATATCTAAAATGATACCTGAATGACAAAGAACCACCCTTGCAAAAACAGGGAGAAGCAGGAGAGGACAGGATATCAGGGTGACGGACATCTAACATGATGACCCTAAGGCTGACTTAACTTTCTTTCTGTTTCTTGAATAGACCACAGCTTGGAGGATAATGAGCGAGAAGAAAGCTGGTGTAAGATGAGGCTGAACGGGAAGGCAGGGGCAGATCATGGGACTTTGTAGCTTGGTTCAGGAGTATGTATTTAATTCAAAATATAACGGAACACGTTGTGGCAAGTAAGAAGTTAGAGAGTACATAGCTTAGCTAGAATCTAATAGTGTCTTCGCTTGGGCTGCCATAACAAAACACCATAGATTGGGTGGTTTAAACAATAGAAATTTATTTCCCATGGTTTTGGAGACTAGAAGTCCAAGATCAAGGAACCAGTGGGGTTAGAGTCTGGTGAAAGCTCTCTCTTTGGGTTTAGATAGCTGCCTTCTTGCTTGTTACGTGCATGGTTTCTCCTTGGTGGAGAGGGAAGGGGAAAGGGAGGGAGGGAGGGGTAGTAAGTTCTTTGATGTCTCTCCTTGTTAGGGCATTAATTCCATCAACTGAGCCCTACTGACCTCAACTAAACTTCATTAACTCTCAAAGGCCCCATCTCCAAATACCAACACTCTGCGTGAGGGGTTAGGATTTCAGTATAGGAATTTTATGGGGACACAGTTTGGTTCATTGCAGATAGAAGAAAGAAGGGAGCCCAAGATCCCTCTAACATTTACAGATGAGCAGAGAAATAGAAGCCAGGAAAAGAAACTAAAAAGGAGCAAAACCAAGCTAGAAGGAAAGGAAGGAGCAGAGGGTGTGTGATGCAGCAGTGGTGGTTCAGGTGTCTGAGGAGAGAGAAGGTGGAAATAGTCATGTATGAAAGTGAGAATCACACTGAAGAAGAGATGAGGATACAGGTCTCCGCAGGTCTTTTGCCTTTTTGCTCACCTTACAGTCAGAATCGCTAACTCCCTTGTTTCGGGACTTTTCTTCAGGGCTGTAGAGTGAACCTCCTTGGGAGACAGAAATAGTGTCTTCCTCCAAAGCCTGTCTATTTACTGTTCAGGACAGTAAAGAGAATGCCACCTTCTGGGGCAAAGGTCCGACAGATTTTACTGCCTGTTATAAAATATTCAGGTTCCCTAACGCATGTTTTCTGTCTTGTAAATGAAACCTACCTGTGTGTACCAGCTGCCACCTGGCTCTTCCACATTGCCTTGTGAGAACTAGAGCTCAGGGAACCAGCACAAATACTGACGAACTGGCTGTTGCTCTTGTTATCAGATAAAGTCCTTGGTCTCTGATCTTGAATCTCACGTTTCCGGGCATTGTCCATGAAACAGGGACAGGTTAACGCTGTAAGAAGGGAAGGGTCACTTCTCAGATCCCTCACGATTCTCCACAGGTGGTAGACGAGTTTTGATTGTCCACTTGAGATCTGATTATGGTGATATACTTTCACCAGCCTAGCAATATTCAGTGGCTCTGATGCAGGCAGGGTGTGTATGGATGGCTTTAAATATCAAGTTTAACATGAGTGGCTTGTCACAGGAGCCCGTAGCTCCTTTTGGCTACCAAGAGCCCCTCGCTACTGGGTTGTACAGACAAATATTTTAACATTATCAGGTAGAGTTGATCAGGGTTCCAGCATATTTAGATATTTCAAAGAGGCACTAAGATGGTAAATACTTTACTCAAACATTGGTCACAATCAAATTGTATATTCTTATGCTTAGATGACAATTCATATTAAAGAATTGGGCCTCATGTAATACCCTAGTATTAGTTGTACTTGACTAACCAGCAGACTGTGAACTTCATTTAATTAATAATAATTAGTAGTACATCATACATTTTCAGGGCGTATAAAGAGGTAATTACATATTCCAGAGGCATGTGATATATCTCTGGCTTATTAGGAAGAGAATCAATAAACATGTTTTTAGTGTGATTTCTATCATGTATTTTTAATTGAATTGTGGGAAGTTCCTTTGCCACTTGGTTGCCAGTTTCTTTCTTGGTAATATAAGAATATTATCCTACAAAGCAGTTAATTAGATATTTGTCTGTAAGGAGATTTAGTGGAAATGATACTGTCTCTGCATATGTGCATATATAAAGTACTAAGGGAGTCCACATATTCGACAGTCTATTTCACCTGCAGACAGTTGTCCAGAGGGAGAGCTATGTGCAGGCTCAGTATCTGGTTCTAAGTGTTACTTCTTCTCCTCCACCTCCCCTTTCCATGACAGCCCTGATGTACACAGGCGTGCCCATAGCTCAAGTTCCGGTTGCCTGTCTCCATTTGGGTATCAGAAAATTGCTTTCCCTGCCTTCTGAGTGATTCTATGCTGCCGCAGGCCAGTCAGTGTTTATTCATTTCTAGTCTGAATCTTCTCGCTCATTCCTAAATGTGTGTTTTGTATGTAATTGTTTTGCCAAAATCAGCTTCACATTACGATTGTATTCTTAGGTTTGCCAGACACTTAAAACCTATCCTGTGTTTGCTGGGGTGCTCTTGGGGCTGAAGGATCTAGAAGCAGAAACAGAAGAGGGTTTTAATATTGTGGAAGGGTGCCCACTGTCCTGTTGGGAGGAGGAGAAGGGCAGGAACCCCTTTAAAGTCCTCCTGTCACCCCCATCCATTGCTTCTCTCCTCTGCTGCATGGTCAGCAACTGTGCCTGACCAGGTAGAGCCTGAGAGCAGCCACACAGCATCGGTTTATGACAATAGTGAGTGGATTTCAACTTCGGGGGCCATGTACCAGTGGAATAAATAGAATATGTAATTGTTGCGCTGAGGACTGAATGTGGCTGTACTCTCCATGGGGGTCCTTATTTAAGCCCAACATCCAAGAAAGACAAACATCTAAAGCTCAGCGTGGGGTCCCCAAGGCAGGAGAATACAAGCAAAGCGTTTTCCTTACAGAATGCAAGTTTCATGGCAGTAACACAGTGCCAAGCAGAACACAGCTTTTGCCCTTTTCAGGACCTGAAATGGTAACTGTGCCGCACTGGTACCCACGATTCTAGGAGCTCAGTGCATAAGAATGGTCCAAGGCCAGGCTCCTTGGGAGGCTCAGAACAGTTTCTAATGGGGGAATGGTTGAACCCAGTTTTGTTTTTCTTATTTTCTCTCTTAAATCTCAGCCAGGCATTTTTTCAAAAGAGAAGACAAAAAGGAATTAAATATTTTGCCATTAACATGGCATAAAAGAGTCCTCAATATTTTGAGCTCAGGCAACCATTCTGACCACACCTTCCCTCATCCCCCACTCCCTCCGTCTCCAGGCACACGCAGAAAGTTGAGTTTTCTGGACCATGGCACTCTCATAATTCTGTGTCTTGATGTGCAATGCTCCCTCTCCTATCCCATTTCTCCTGGGGAAATCACATTCTTCATTCAGAGTCAAGTGCAAATGTCTCTGAGCAAAGTTCTATTCACCCCCATCCTTCCCTACCCACTTCCCAGAATGAAGGAGCCTAGGGAAGAAATCTGCTTACTTGACCTGGTAGATGACAGAGAATGAAAGGAGAGAGAGAACTATTAATAGCACAACCATGAAACATAGATGAAAGGGAACCCATGTTTTCCCTGACAAATCATAAATCATTTTGAAACAAAATGAGATATTATGAACCTTTTGTTGTTGTTTAGTTGCTAAATCGTGTCCAACTGTTTTGCAGCCCCATGGGCTGTAGCCCGCCTGGCTCCTTTGTCCATGGGATCTCCCAGGCAAGAATATTAGAGTGGGCTGCCATTTCCTTCTCCAAGGGACCTTCCCGACCCAGGGATCAAACCCATGTCTCCAGCATTGGCAGGCACGTTCTTTACCACTGAACTACCAGGGAAGCCTCCTATTACATATATACAGATTATAGAAATACTCAAGGCATGTTAATACGTATCTTAGTGTATTTGGAAGTATGCAAATGTGTTTGCTTAGCTTTAAAAGATGAGGTTGCAAATAGCAAGATGAGAATGCATGCTTATAATGTATGATAAACTCTTGGTGACAAGACTCATGTGGCTTGTTTGGGGTATGCTTCATATCTTCTAAGGGAGGTTCCTTATTTATGCAGCCTAAGGTGATCCCATCAGGTATTCATTTGTAGCTGGGATGCACTGAATCATGGACTCTTGGATTCAGTTGCTCTAAGTTTTGTAGTTGTGAATGCAGTAGGACGATCATGTTTCTTTCCCCACAAGGCACACTGACTCAGCTGCTAAATGCCTGCGGGACCCAGGGTCTATGATTATCTCTGTCAGGAAAAATTCCCTTGCTGGAGGAAGGAATCACTTGAATACTGCAGTTCTGGAATTTGAGTCAACAGCCCTGAAGGTCAGGGCTATCCTTTATGTAGATGGATTTTTCTCACCCGTACTGAGCCATCTGTTTAATGTCCGTGATGTTGTCAGGCAGGGGGGCATCATTTATTTCCTTCATGCAGAGACTCAACCAACACCCAAGACCTGCGATCATCTGAATCCTTCCTGCCTATCCAGCTTGATTTTTCCTGCTCTGTAGTACAGAGTCTCTTTCAGGCAGGCAGATATTTCTCCTGTCGTCTCCAGTTACTCTGCATTACTCAGATCTTTCTCATCTCCTGAAATGTTCTTCCTCTTTCTCTTAGCTTATCAAGTACTTCAAGGCACCTCTGGAGTCCCATCACCTCCACCTTCTTTCTCCTGAGCATTTCAGTCCCATCTGTCCTTCCTCTGAACTCAGAACTTACATTCTTAGCAATACCTTTGAGAGCCTTTGAGTTCTTGCTGTGGTGCATGCGCTCTCATTCCTCATCTGTTTTCTCTTTTCTCTCTCTCCTCTTTCTCCCCCTTCTTCCAACTTACCTTCCCTCCCTCCGTCAATTATTTTAATACGGTACTTGTACTGATGAGCATATCTCATTAATACCTTAAACTCTTTCAAAACAGGAAATCCACATTGTGCTTCTGAGGGGATTTTTAAGAAGCTTCACATAGGGATCAAAACTATGCAGTGCTGAGTTGCTTGGTTATTACCAAGTAAAGTAAGGACTCAAGAAAGTTGGTGGGCCATTCTAGGATGTGGTCAAGGGATATGGTACCAGGACAGCGGTAAGCTGCCAAGGGAAGATAAAGTAGTCATTGCACAAAACTGAGGAACTCGGACACAGGGCAGATATTCCTCTAATACGTGGGCATTGTTAGCACAAGCTGCTGCTGCTAAGTCACGTCAGTCGTGTCCAACCCTGTGAGACCCCATAGAAATGTTATTCCTAAGTTAGATGATATTTTTTGTTAAGAACTGCTAATGCGCTCCAAAGACATAAACCATGTTTCTCTTCTTTCTTTTACTGCTGAAGCTAAATTTTGGCCTGTGAAACCTTTGCTAATGTCCAATTTTGTTGGATCCATTTATCCAACCTGTGTCTACAGATGAGTTATTTGTCAGATATCAGATAGTTGCTTGAGTTTGGCATATATGTGTGTGTATGTTAATATGTATCCACATATCCAATGTGTTCCTGACTTTCCCCCTCATCAGCGAATAGCATTTGAAAAATTGACAAATGACTCTTTGTCTAAAGATCAGGATAACTGTTTCATTTGTTCCACGGAGACATGTGCCAAAATCTTGCCCAGCTCCTCATGCCATACAACAAACAATAGAAAAAAAATTTAAAAAACTTCATGTAACTTCAACTAATAAAACTCATTGCTTTTCCAGTTTGGAAAAAAAAAAAAATGGCTGCTTGGATTTCATTGCTAATATTCCCAAGGCTGGGGGAAAAAAAAAGTCTGTTCAGGGTGAGTTCCTACTGCTGGAGGTTTGCCAGTAGTCTTTAGCTCTGTGTGACATCTTGGACTCTGTTACCATCCCCTGAAAGTAGCTGTCCTCTTCCATCAGTTTCCTGGGTAGGGGATCAAACCAGCTATTAAGTGTCTATTTGCACTGCGTGAAAACACAATTTAATGTAAGGAGACTTATGGCTTCCCTATACCTACAGCCCCAGGAGCCTCATTCAGCCTGACATCAGGCATTCTTTGAACTGATAGATGAATGGATATCCAGTGCATCTGGTTGACCAGATCATCTTAGGATGTTGAAAGTCCTAATGACCGGTACCTGGGGATGGCAAAGGTGACTTGGTTGTGTTTGTATTTTCCTGCTCTTTTGTTATTTGCAGTCATGGGATGCCAGGTCCTTGTGATGTGAGGGCTGATAACATTTGTTAATTCTCAGACTTCCTAGGCTGTGTAATCTCCTTGAAGAGCCCATCAGCACATTTGCTTTGGAAAATCAATATTTGGCATGATTATTCTTCCGCTCATGTGTCATTGACCTTCAGAGACCACAAATAGGCAACATCTACAATCTTCCAATTTCTAAACACGTGTTTTGGAGGGGGAATTTCTCTTTCCTAGCTGAGGAATGCCAGCTACTGGTCTGGAGAACATCTGCCTAGCAAATTGGAAGGGGCCAGAGCATTTAATACTATTGAGACCTCCTTTCCATTTCCCCCCTTCTCGGAGTATTGGAGCGCAGAGCAAAAGAAAGCCTTGATTTTTTTGCTTGTACTTATAAATTATTCATTAGACCGATGAGATAATAAGAGAATTTGGCCTCTGAGAAGAAATAAATGTTTTTGAAATAGGGCAAGCACAGATGTACAAATACAGAATTATATCAGGCACATGTTAGAATATGGATCGGGTTTCTAAATGTATATTTATGTCTGTCTTGAGTTTAAACCAAAGTTTTGCGTGTATCTTAAGAGTCTTAGTGTGATAAACGTGATGTAAGCTAAACCTATATTATTTCCTTTGTCATATCATGAAGGCCCCTGACAGAGGTCCTTCCTGGCACACATGAAATGCAGACTTGCAGACATCAGTCAGAACCTGGAGTCTACTGGTCTACCAGCCTCTGAGTTAAGGCTCTGTCAGCTTGAGAACAATGGAAGCCATGTGACTGCTTCTTCTTCTGATTGGTCTGTGTGCATGTGGTCTGTGTCTGCAGGCTAAGTTGCTATGACTTTTCATAGGAAGAAATATTTATTTGCCTTCCAAAGTAGTTGCCTCCGTGCTAATATTCCTGGATTTTTTTGTGCTTATAATAAAACAAGTGAAACATCACTTTGCCAACAAAGTTCCATATAGTCAAAGTTATGGTTTTCCTAGTAGTCATGTATGGATGTGAGAGTTGGACCATAAAGAAGGTTGAGCACTGAAGAACTGATGGTTTCAGATTGTGGTGCTGGAGGACTCTTTGAGAGTCCCTTGGACAGCAAGGAGATCAAATCAGTCAATCCCAAAGGAAGTCAATCCTGAATATTTATTGGAAGAACTGAAGCTGAAGCTCCAATAGTTTGGCTTCCTGATGTGAAGAACTGACTCACTGGAAGAGACCCTGATGCTGGGAAAGATTGAGAGCAGGAAGAGAAGAGGGTGACAGAGGATGAGATGGTTGGATGGCATCACTGACTCAATTTACATGAGTTTGCGCAAACTCCAGAGATAGTGAAGGACAGGGAAGCCTGGCGAGCTGCAGACCATGAGATCACAAAGAGCTGGACATGACCTAGCAACTGAACACCACCACCATAGGAATAAATTGGATTTAGTTAGGGCTAAAAATCTCCTGATACTGGATTATTCTGTATTTCAATAACCTGTAGTAACAGAAAATGGAAGTAGACTGGAAATACCCATTCTTCACCAGATGATGAGCTCCATGGAGACAGAAGCCATAGTTGCTTGGTGTACTCCTTTACCCATTATTTCCACTGTGCCCAGCACACAACAGGCTCTCTGTACCCCACTGAGTGGATATGAATTAACAGTGGCATGAACTCGGTTTTTCATGAAGTTTGGACAAGTATATTTCTTGGGAGACTTTTTTGGTCCAACACAGGAATGGTGAAATGTGGGAAGCTGTTAGGGCAGTTACCTAAGGTTGCTCTTTTCCTGAAACTTATAGTTCATCATATTCCATTCAACCCTGAGTTACCGTCTCTTCTTTCCAAAGTCAACAGGGGATCTTCCTAACCCAGGGATCAAACTTGTGTCTCCTGAATTGGTGGGTGGATTCCTTCATCACTGAGCATGACGAAAAGCTGTATAAGGATGGCTCTGTGTGTGCGCGACTGTCAGCCTGGAAGTACAGGGACCACGCTTAACCTCTGAAAAATTGTAGCAAAACCATTTTTAAGTGTATGTTTAGAACTACTTTTCTGAGAACTTGTATATTTTCACTGGATTCTCAAAGGGTAATATGACCACCCCCAAAAAAACAAATAACAAAACAAAAAGGCTCAGAGCCACTCCATTCAAAACAGAGCAGATGTCACAAATATCTAGACCTTGGATGTCTTTTCTTTGGCTTATTTGTTGGGAATAGTTTCCAGCATCTAAACCTCATAGGGTTTCCCACAAAATAAATTATCTGCTTGTCTGGAAAAATCAGATCTGGCAACTGGACCCAAATTCCTGCCTGAAATTGAGTAATTCCCCTCTCCAGATGGGGCGTTGTCCTCTCCAGGCCCAGGAAGTGGGCCATGTCTTGTCTTTTCACAGAGCTGCTTCAGCTACCTGCAAGTTTGTATTAATGTTGCTGTTCCCCTTCCTGTAAGCATTTGGAGGGGTGCTCTGCTGCTGCTGCTGCTGCTGCTAAGTCACTTCAGTCGTGTCCGACTCTGTGTGACCCCATAGACGGAAGCCCACCAGGCTCCCCCGTCCCTGGGATTCTCCAGGCAAGAACACAGGAGTGGGTTGCCACGTCCTTCTCCAATGAGTGAAAGTGGAAAGTGAAAGTGAAGTCGCTCAGTTGTGTCCGACCCTTAGCGACCCCTCGGACTGCAGCCTACCAGGCTCCTCAATCCATGGGATTTTCTAGGCAAGAGTACTGGAGTGGCTTGCCATTACCTTCTCCGGGGGTGCTCTAGCCAGGGGGTTAAAGTTTTGAGTTCTGAAGCAGACTATAGGGTCCCAAATATTGGCTTTACCCTTTGTTATCCTGTCCCTTTGGGCGATTTTGTAAAATCTCCTTGCTTCCAATATTTCAAGGGTACAATGGATACAATAAGAGTACTTGCTTATAGGATTATTGAAAGAATTATAGGAGTTACTACATGTTAGAGAATTTAGAAGAATGTCGAAAACCTGGATAAAGCCTGAGTGTCTGAGCTGCACTGAAAACTTTGACAAGATCACCTCAAATCTATTGATCTATGGATCTCCCACTTTGCACTGTTCTTCTAGAACAGCTTGTGCCTTTATCTAAAAATCTAGAATATATTTGAATAGATTATGAGCTAAACTCATTTTTTTCTCGCAACTTTTAAAGTCTGTGCTACAGAAGCTACCCTTCAGTGGACTGCTATTTAAATGGCCATATTATCATTCCAGGAGCATCTGTTTGTGTGTATTGTCTAAATAGTGTCTGCTAAAGATACAGTGAGTATTTATTGAATTGGATTAGTAAGAGTGTAGAAGATATTTGACTCTTAGCGAGGCTGAAATTGCTTAGTTCTATACTGTCTTTTGGTATGAGATTTTATCAAATCTTTGGAAACAAAAAGTCAAGTCAATTTACTGGAGGTCTCTTCTAATTTCTTCCTTCTTTTCATTTTCTCTATTAAAAGAGAAGTAATTACATTTTTAGTAGAATATTCTTGAAAACACTTGAATTGCCTGAATACAAATGGCTAGAAACGTGGGTTGTTGCACAGTGAAAATAAATTCTCCTTGGGACTCACACACTTGGGGGGCTGAGATTTTGTCTGGAATGTTTTGTACATCATTAGATGCAGCAGGGACTGGCTAAAAATGCTGAGCTGGGATGGATGAATCCTTTAAGATGCCCACTAAAATAAGGACATTACAGGTCAAATAGTTTCATGACCACAACAACTGAAAATAATGGAATAATTACAGCAGATTCTTGGGTCACCCCTGAAGTCCTGTGGCCTATGTCTTTTCCTCAGCTCTAGTTTCGAAGTGTATTGCTAGGTTTCAATGCATGCATACTTGTCAGTTTTTGAAACAGAATTTGAAGCTTGAGTGACAGGCAATGTCCTTTGTGTTTGCATTGATTTCCATTATTCTATCTTCCATTTTTCGCCTCTGTTGTCTTGTTTGTGGTAGCAGAGCTAGGCTGCCAGTGGCGTGTCTGACTGGGGTTTCATCTTGGCTTAGCCAACTGGGTGGAAAAATCCAAAGGTTTAGAAGTAACCAAATTCAGTCAAAACCTCAATCTTTCCTTCTCCCTTCCTCTTTGTTCTACCTAATGTCTGGCCTGGGAAAGTATAAATAGAGATTTCCCAGGAAAAGGATAAAAAATATTAAAGGAGAACAAATTGCTTTCTTGTTTTCTGGAATACTTACGCCAGAACCTACTAAGTACATCTAATTTTCTTTTCTCTCATTAGGATGAATGCCTCTCTTAGATGCTTACGTGCTCAGTCACTCAGTTCTGTCTGACTCTTTGCGGCCCCATAGACCATAGCCTACCAGGCTCCTCCATCCATGGGGATTCTCCAGGCAAGAATGCTGAAGTGGGTTGCCATGCCCTCCTCCAGGGGATCTTCCCAACCCAGGGATCAAACACAGGTCTCCCACATTGCAGGCAGATTCTTTACCATCTGAGCGACCAGGGAGGCCCAAATGAGGGCCTGTTTAAACTATTTTTAAAAAAAAACAAAGTAGACATTCATATATACATATGAGAATAATATCTCTTAAAAATACATATGAACAGAATTCCAATTAATCTTGATTCTAAATTTTTGTTCCTGAAGTTCAGTGCTCAGTTTGGAGTATGTGACTTTTTCTGTAATGCCTACAGGGGTGCTGAAAATAATCGTGCAATGTGTGTACTGAACAGAGTACCCAGTAAAGGGCTAAAAAACTAGTCACCTTTTACTAAGTATTAGTGCTATGCATGGGTCTGTGTCTACCCTAGAGGAAGTGCTTTTTCTAATTCTCATAAAGAGAAGGTACACAAATGATGGAACCACCTGACTTTAGAACGTGAATGGACATGCACATCATGAATGCTGCCGCCTGTCCACGGTGTTCGAATGCTTATTATCTTTAACAGTGTTTGTAGTACAGGCTGCTGCTGCTGCTGCTAAGTCGCTTCAGTCGTGTCTGACTCTGTGTGACCCCAGAGACGGCAGCCCACCAGGCTCCCCCGTCCCTGGGATCCTCCAGGCAAGAATACTGGAGTGGGTTGCCATTTCCTTCTCCAGTGCATGAAAATGAAGTCACTCAGTTGTGTCCGACTCTGTGCGACCCCATGGACTGCAGTCTACCAGGCTCCTCTGTCCGTGGGATTTGCCAGGCAGGAGTACTGGAGTGGGTTGCCATTGCCTTCTCCGAATACAGGCTAGGGATGGCATTTTCTGATGCCCTGTCTCCCTTAAAATTCAATTATTTCCATGCAGGTTTGGAAAGTGAGCACAGAATCTCTGGTCTGTGGAGTTCTGTGGGAAGGGGTGTAAACTGTAAGATGCCAGACCTTCTTAGTGACTGTTGTTTTATGGAGGTCAATACTTGGTAACCAGGTCTGATGTAAACCACGTTGGATCAGTGTCTAAACACCTAGAAATTTAAATGAGTATCAAGGAAGGACGTAAGGAGAAATTCTATATGCTCATTGTCTCTGGAGCAGAGTGCAAAGTCAGAACCTGAAGTTCACCAGGACACATGTGTAGGAGAAGGGATGTCTGATTCTATGAGAACTTTTCCGTGTTGGTTCCTTTAAGTCTGTGTCACTGATGATCTCCTAGGAGACCTTGTGAAGAGTGTAAAATGCTTATTAATTGGAACCAAAGCATAATTTCCTACTGACTAGCTTTGATGGTTTCACTTGCCTTAGGGGAGAAAGATAGACCTTGATGAAACTACTAAAATGAAGATTAATCATATTGATAGCTTTCAAGTATATCCTGGAGTCAGAGTTGGTCTCCTGGGTCCTCCCTATCTCTATAAAATGATGTTCAGAATGATAAACCCAAGGCACATTAACCTAATCAATGGAAATCTTTTCAGTTCTCTTCCTTATGCTTTATTTACTGGCAGCAATAGAGACTTGTAAGTGTTAGATTTTCCACAAAGAAAATTGTCACAAATGACTTGAAACTTTATAGTCAGGAAATTGCCTATTCCTTGAAATTTGTTTGATGTCACTAGCAAAGGACTGGTGAAAGTGTGTTTAAACTTTGTGATTCAGTGGAAAAAATGTCTTGTTAATCTTAGCATCCATAGCTTTGTTTTCTGAAAAGGTTGTCATTTGATGTTTCTTCCACCTAATTGTGTTCTTGCCTGGAGAATCCCAGGGACGGGGGAGCCTGGTGGGCTTCCGTCTATGGGGTCACACAGAGTCGGACACGACTGAAGTGACTTAGCAGCAGCAGCAGCCACCTAATTGTTGGAGGAAGCTTTTGTATAGAAAAACTGATTTCTTTAAAAAGCTAAGAAAAGAACAGCATGAAAACATGTGGCAAAAATAAGGAGAGGGAATAAGAGATTGAGAGATTATCATGAGGGTTTAATTAGAGAATTACATGCCTTGTAAGATGTGTGGTATGTATAGAAACAGTCAGCATTAATTTCCTCTCAACCTACACCTTATCTCTGGACTTCGCCTTCCTTTCTTTGGCGAGAGCATTTTTGGCCAGAGCATATTGGGTGGGCCAGACAGACTGGTTGGTTCCCAAAGAAAGGAAACCTATGGTCTCATGAGTCCCAGAGTCCAGCCCACTCCAGCCACTATTGTCTTTTTTAGAACATGTCCACTGCGGTTCTTGCAGAAGTGCCCCCTGAGGACCTAATTTTTTTAGTGAGAAATGTCTGTGTGTATAGGGGCAAGGTACCACATTGGGGAGGAGGGTGTCATAAAAGAAGTAGAATAGCAGCATTGGCGACCTGCCTTTATGCCGTATCTTTTGTGCCGAGTTGAAATCTCGTTCAGGGAGATCACTATACTGTACTGAACATTCCAGGCTTCTTGGCAGGCGGTGTACTGTATTGCGAGTTTAAGTGGAGTTTCCCTTACATGTATTCTCACAGCTCACCTGTCTATGGCTGGCTTTCCCATGTCAGCACTAACCGAGCGGTCAGCTTCATTTCTTCCGGGCTCTGAAGGCGCACAGTTTAAGTCACTCCACCCTGCCACTGGTTTTGACGTGTTTGTTATCATAACAAACAACTTTTTGTATTTTAAGAAGAGAATTTTTGGTGTTAATATTTTAGCCCCAAGGCATCAATTTCTTGATAGTTTTCAGTGCAAAGACCCAGAAGAAGAAAAATCTTTGATTCGGAGGGCTGTCAGGGTTTTCCCTTCAGCATTGTTCTGTTTGGCGCATTGTTGAAGGAGTCCAGTGCCTGGATTACTTCTGAACCCTAAGGGGTAGGGCTAGGACCAAAGATGCGTCATCTATAAAGAGTTTGGAGTTTTGTTTTTTGTCTTTTTGAGAGATAATGCCTTAAAATTATAGATTGAGCAGAATAAGCATTCAGTGGGAAAATTGAATATTCTCTTCAGCTTCCGTGCTCTAGCTGTGTGACATGATGTGAGTTACTTAATCTTTCTGAATCTTCATCTATTTTTAAATGGACATATTAAAAGAAAGGCTTTAAAAGAGCATTGGTACCCAGAGTTGACAAAGATAGATTGATAGATGGTAGGCAGTCTCCTGATCTGTTGATGTGAGCTTCCATTGGTGCAGCTTTAATGGAGGACAGTGTATATCAACATGTTTTTTCTGATTCCCTTTCAGTTCAGTTCAGTTGCTCAGTCTGACTCTTTGTGACCCCATGGACTGCAGCACGCCAGGCTTCCCTGTCCATCACCATCTCCTGGAGTTTGCCCAAACTCATATCCATTGAGTAGGTGATGCCATCCAACCATCTCATCCTCTGTCGTCCCCTTCTCCTCCTGCCCTCAATCTTTCCCAGAATCAAGCTCTTTTCCAGTGAGTCAGTTCTTCGCATCAGGTGACCAAAGTATTGGAGTTTCAGCTTCAGCATCAATCCTTCCAGTGAATATTCAGGGCTGATTTCCTTTAGGATGGACTAGTTGGATCTCCTTGTAGTCCAAGGGACTCTCAAGAGTCTTCAACACCATAGTTCAAAAGCATCAATTTCCCCTTCTTAGAATATATCTGAAGAAGATAATTGAATATAAAGCCAAATGTCTTTATAAAGATATTCAATGCAACCTTATTGGAAATTGTGACAAATTGGAAACAACCCTAGTGTTTGTCAGTTTAAGAATAACTAAATTATGCATAAAAACTATAAATAACATGAAATCTGTGCGGTCATTAAAAATGATAATGTGCAAGTATATTGATAGGCATGGACAATTATCGTAGCCTATTAATGAGTAAAAAGTATCACTTACAGAAGGGAGTGCTTGCTTCATCCTAAATAAATGTCCCAGCAACCAATCCTCTTTCAGAGGCAAAACCCACAAGTTATCCTTGTCCCCTGATCTTTCTCATCTTCTGTATCTAATCCATCATGACGCCTTTTAACTCCAAATGCCTTTCAAACTATCCCCTTCCCTCCAACTCCACCAGTATCCCCTACATCCAAGCTTGGTGTTCAGTTAATGCTTGTAGAGTGGACACTGAGTTTGGTCCCATTCATGACATCAGCGTGTCTGTTACATGTACATGTCGAGAAACAGGTGATTGGAGGGGTGTTTACCAGACCACTAGCTGTGGTTTACTGTGAGGGGGTGGAATTCAGCCTTATTTTTCCCTTGTTATATGAATTTCTCTGTATTGTTCAAAAAATTGAAAACTAATGTATGATTTACTCCCATCTCCCCCAAAATTGTTAGGAAATAGGGATAATAACCATTACCTTACCATTCTCTCTGGATAAACACAGTGCTCAAATATACTATTAATAGTACCTGTGAAAGCTTTTATAATATGAAAACAAAGTTATTAGCATGGTTACTGTGAGCCATCATCATCATAACAGTTTAAAATCACAGATGCTAAATTTCTTGAATGCCTATGCCCAGTGCTTTGGGCATATTAACTCATCAAGCGTGTGATACTATTAATATTCCCATTTTAGAGGCGAGGAAACTGAGGCAGGATAAGATTCAGTAAGTGACCCTGGTAGACACGCACAGCTGATAGAGTGGAGCCAGGATTTGAACCTGACAGTCAGACCCCAGGGACTGAGCACTAACCACTCTGCCATAACCAGAACACACTAAAGAAGCCACAGAGGTGAAACTTAGCTTCAAAATATCAGACTCTCCCCACAGTAAAGCCCTTCAAGGGAGATTCACATAGATCACTTTACCACCTCAAGACTTTCAGGAACTGCTGAACGATGTAGGGAGTGAGGCCACGTGACCTTGGGAAGTAGTTTAGCAGATTATGTATTTAAATATTAGAGGCAGATGGCACCGTGGGAAGTAGTTTAATAGACTATGTATTTAAATATTAGAGGCAGATGACATGGCGAAGCAGGACAAGCAAATGTTTGGGAAATATTTGTTTTTATACATAAGGCACCATGTAGATACCATTGCACTGACTCTTCACAATGCTCCAGAAGGGGTTGTTATTTTCAATTGTTTTCCATTTACGATCACAGAGAAGGAAACTGAGATGTGGATTTATTATGTTATTTGCTCAGGTCTTTACAGCTATTAAGTTGTAGAGGAGGAAACCCATCAAGACTCCCAATTTCAACCTGTCTGCTTCCATTATTCTCCAGTTGGGCAGCAATCACCAGGGGTTCTGTGTCTTAGCAGAGTGGTTAAGAGGAAAGACTTGGAGAAGATCAATATTTAGAGGCTCAAAGCTGATCCCAGAGTTTACAGTTGTGTGGATTTAGGCAAGGTAGCATCACGAGCCTCAGTTTTCTCATCCTCAAAGTGGGAATAATAGAAATATCCCTACTTCTTAAGAGAATTTTAATTACTCTCTCTTTAATTACTCATGTACAAGAGTGTATAAGCCCATACAAAGGATTACAAAGATGACAATAAAGCTGAGCTTTTAAGAAATCTGGACTGGGGACTTCCCTGGTAGTCCAGTGGTTAAGAATCTGTGTTCCAGTGCAGGGGGTGTGAGTTTGATCCCTGGTCAAGGAACTAAGATCCCAGTGGGCATCTGAGCTCGTGCACTGCAAGGAAAGATCCTGCATGCTTCAACTAAGATCCAACACTGCCCAGTGAATATATAAAATATACACTTAAAAAAGAAGCCTGGACTGGACATTTCTCAAAATTTTGCCACCTCTTTTATACCTAATTTCCAAAGTTATAGTAAGTGCAGACTTATTAACTAAGTTCTATGTGAGATTTCTTAGTTGGCCCCTTCCTCATTTTCTCAATAAAGCACACATACTCTGGTGTCTCAGCCTTGGCTCCTGGGTGTCTCCTAGCTGGGAAAGCCTTTCCCGCCCTCAGGAACCGAATCAGCTTCCATGTGCAACCTCCCTGATCACTGAGGTCTGAAGCGGTGTCCTTCTTTTCCTGATGTTCATGACACTGAACAGGCCATTTAATATAAATTCCCTTGGAGGTTATGTATTTTGTTATGAATTTATGTGTTTTCTTTAAAAATAGCTTACAAAGTCCTTGAGGCAAGAGCATTCTTTTTCATCCCCGTAGAGAATAGTGCAGAGCCATTCAGCACCTCATTGTTGATGGTTCTGATTTTAGAGAAAAAGGAGGAAGACTCTAATAAAGTGGCCGCTCTGTGGCAGGAGCTTCATCTAATTATTTCAAGTCCCATAAAAAAGTAAAATGGTTTTCTTGAGTTGGTTACAGTATCTTTAGAGGAGAAACTTTCCTTCCCCAGGTCTCAGTGTCCCCATTTGGAAAATGGAGTTTGCCCATATATTTTGTCCACCAGGTTTGACATAAGCAAAACCTGATGAATGGTTGTAAGCTATTTGGAAACATGAAATGCAAGGGGAATACTAAGTAAAAGGACTGATCGATAGAGAGTTCAGCTTTAAAATTCTTTCATCTGCCAGAGCTGTTTTCTTGGCAGTATCAGCAAGACCTGAAATTTTTTTTAAAGAATTATTCTTATAAATGTATTGATTGAATGTATTAAGATGCTTTATTACCATATCCATTTGCTTATAAGAAGGCATTTGTATATGTCAAATGTAATTCTCCAAAGACAAATAAATGAAAATAGTCCAAAGCAACTGAGGTTACATGGCATTTACAAACTGCATTTTTGCTCATTTTCTGTACATGAAAGAACAAAGGGATTGAAAGCCTTCTAGAGGACAATAAATGGCATATTCAGTGGAGAAGGCACATTTTAGTTTGCACACATCTCCCGCTGAGAGTATGGCAGAATGAAAAGAACCCTGCCCTGAGGGTACCTGAGCATCTCAGTGCCTTTAAATCTTTAAGAGGACTAAACTTCCGTTTCCTCATTTGTTCAGAAGATACAGATAAGTGTGAATTAAGAAGTGTCCCATTCCTATGTTCATTGCAAAGCATCCTGTCTCCTATTATCTGGTGTGCAAAAACCAAGTTGTAAAATTTTTGTGTACTTTTCAGATTCCAGTGTTTGTCAACCTTCTATCAACATTTGCATCAACAGAGATGGGATCTAAGGTGTTATCTTTGTCATCTTCTCACCTGTAAACTGGAATGGTGGCCAGAAAAAAAAAAAAGAGAGAGAGAGAAAGATTAGATTGGAGATTTCTTAGGAAAAGATGTAATAGCTAAGGGCTATCTATATTATAGATAAGAGGCAAGATGGCTGGTGAAGAAAAAAGTTATACCAAATAGGAGCTGCCCTTAGGGGAAAAAATGGCATGTGCTTATAGCACAGAGAGATTTCTAAGAAGTAGAGATTGGGATATATTATTTCTTGACAGGTCTGGAGACTCCTTGGATACAAATTCTACAACATGTCTGAGAGACAGGCAGCAAGAAAGCAAAGAAGCTAAAAATTAGGCTGTCATTTGGACAAAAATAAAACCCACCGATATAAATTAAGCCACATGAAATAAAAGTGACTTCCTAAGTAAAAGGGCTCCTAGCACATGATTCTGCAAGTTGAAAGAAGTTTGGATCTGGAAGGCAAGTCAAGTCAAGAGGGGAGTTGGGCGGTCAGCTATAGTTTAGAGCTGTATAGAAGTCAGGCCAGGGGGAGGCCCCAGTGCTCTGTGAGTGAGACCTTAGGAAGCATGACTTCAAGGGAAAATGTGAGGGGTGGGCAGGAGAAACCATGAGGATCAGAAACCTGAGAGGTGGTACTTGCTAGAGAAGTGGATAAGAAATGAAAAGGAGAGGACCAGGTGAAGCCGCTGGAATCAGGAATCTGGGCCAGAGGACCTGGAAACAGGCAGGATGAGCAGAAGGACAGGAGCGGACTTGGATCCAGACTTCCTCCTCAAGCCCCAGACTTCAATATTGCACTGTGGGGCCTGGGGCCTTTGGGTGGCATTTATAAAATTGCAGTGTTGGAAGGGACTTTAGAGATCATTCACGACATCCCTTCTATGGGCACCAAGCCTTCTGCAGTATTTCCAATGCGAGGGTAGGAGCACTTAATGGAAATAGGGACGAGAGGAGAGACATGGAAACTTCTAACCCTATCTATGGGCTTCCCATGTGGCTCAGATGGTAAAGAATCTGCCTGCAAGGCAGTATACCCAGGTTCGATCCCTGGGTCTGGAAGATCCCCTGGAGAAGAGGATGGCAACCCACTCCAGTATTCTTGCCTGTAGAATTCTGTGTTCAAAGAAGCAACGGGGTCGCAGAGTCAAACACGACTGAGTGATTGACACTACACTACTACTACTAACCCTTTCTATAAATGCCTGCTCAGTGAGCCAGGTTCTATGAAGCTAAATTTAAAAATAAGACTCTGTAATTTAGCTCTTTATTTTGTATCCAGAGAACTCCACAGCTATATTCAAATAACCTTTTGCCCTCTGACAATCTTTACTGTTCATGTAGTGTTCAGACATTCCATCAGAGAGAAACATTGCTTACTAAGTAGAAGAGAAATACTAGTTTTTTTCTTTTTTTTTTTTTTTAATACAGAGATAGACTTCACTCTGGATGTTGGTGATGGAGACTTACAAACTATAGAGGACACTTGTGGCCCTAATATTTGAAGATACCTTGATGGCATTGTTACATGTTCTAAGTTTAACTTTTAAAGATAAGTTAATGGACCAAAAAAAAAAACCACGTTTGAAAAAGACTGAAAATAGTTTTAGTCATGTGTAGGTACTGTTTTAAGAATATCTAATTCATACTCATAACTCAGATAGTGTAGGGGGTGATCAATGAATATGAGATAATTTCCCGTAAGATTTCTTTAAATAGTAAACTCCTTGGCTACCTACAGTCCACACATCAATTTGTACAGAACTCTTTCCAGTAATATAGCCTGTCTCCACTTTATAAGAAAATACTGGTTTCAAAGCAGATTTTAAGTCTATTCTTTGGAAATCAAAAGCAACTGTCCCAAAGAATATGTTGAACCACTTAAATCCTCAGGACAGCCCAAAAAATACACTGCACTAATGAATCTGTGAAGCAAGTTTGCTTATCCACTTTTAGATTGAAAAAAATTAATGAGATAAAAATGACTCTCCCATCTAAATAAATTCACCTGTTATGACTGTCTATCTGAAGGGATAAGAGAACCCATTCAGATTCTAAACCCATTAAGAAACCCAAAGGTAGGGCATAATCATACTCACATATAACAATAATTCTTTGTGAGAAAGCCTACTGTATTTTGAGCTTCCCTGGTGGCTCAGACAGTAAAGAATCTGCCTGTAATGCGGGAGACTTGGGTGGGGAAGATCCCCTGGAGAAGAGAAAGGCTATCCACTCCAGTATTCTTGCCTGGAGAATTCCATGAACAGACTGTAGTCCACGGGGTTGCAAAGAGTTGGACATAACTGAGTGACTTTCACACTATACTGTATTTTGTTTTATTAATAGCAGAGGGGATTTTCCTTTTGCCTTGTGGCTAAAATTAAAAAAAAAAAAAAGTGAAAGCCAGGGGTTTCCCTGAATTCTAAACATTCAGTGGACTCTGAAGTGTGGCAGAAGGTGCTTTTTGTCCCAATGTTCGTCTCAATGAGGACCAGCCGATGGCTTAGCCGATGGCTTTTAAACCAGTGTTCCCCTTCATTGTCCACTGGGAAAGAACTTTTGGTTTTTCAGAATAAATGAATAAATCTGTTAGCAACCATCAGAAACCAATGAGGTATGAAGCAGTCTCTGGTGCTTTCTCTCTTCTCTTAGAATTTGTGGTGAAAGGGGAAAGTACAGAGGAATTCTAACACTGAATCCACAAAACTTTGAAGGAAGACTAGAGATAGGCTGGGCATTTAGGGGGTTTCTTCCAAGTGGGTCAGAGGTCTGGGCAGAAGTGAGGTGTGGGCTTCAGAAGGAAGTAGGGGCAGAACTGGGGGAGGGTAGGGAGAACAGGGAAGAGACAATCCCTCTCCAGAAGCAGAGGACGAAGAAACACCCCCAGGATGAATATATCCTGTATGTTTTTCCCTGCCCCCTCACTGTTGACAACCTTCCCTCCATGATCTGCCATAGATTGACTGTTGATAAAGAGAAGGATGACCAAGTACAGAGAAAGAAGAAAGTATTGGGGTGGCTAAAAAGTTCATTCGGGTTTTCTCATAACATCATATGGGAAAACCCCAACAAACTTTTGGCCAACCCAGCAGATCATCAGGTTGTATTATTAAGAGAGTGAGGAATAAACAAATTTTTGCCTCCATGGTCTACCAGCTAACGTTACTGAAACTGATTGGTGCCCTTTCTGGGGCTCTGAGGAGCTCCATTACCACTATCCTTTATGTCTCAACACAGAGAAGAATTCAGCAAGAGCAAAGTGATAGATAAGAAGTGATTTATTAGAATCGGATGCTTATGAGGTTTATGTGCAAGCAAGACATGCCCAGCCCAAAAACTTCGTGGGCTACAGTTTTATAAGCAAAGGAAAAGTAGGGAGGAGAAAAAGAACTTCTTTGTCTTTCTTGAGAAGATGTCATGCTTCCATTATCAACTCCTCCTCCAGGTTGAGCAGGGGAGTTTCCTTATCCCTGTGTGGTTAAGCAAGGTCCACAAATTGTTTTCCACGTGTGCAGAGAGCATGTCCTAGGGATCATTAATTTACTGAGCTCACTGGGCAGGATGTGGATCTTTCGCCACTGTTGTTTTATTGTTTGGGGGCATGTCTCCTGCTTCTGCTACATGGTTTTGTTGTTAAGCTTGGTTTTATTTTTAAACAAGCCAACCTGGCTTTGGTGCTAAACAACTTGTTTTTCTTTATGAGTGAGGCAAGCCCACATTGTTTTAGAATTTGCCCATTACTTTCTTGAGTGATCATTGGTCTTATTGTGGTCTCCCAAAGACCTCTACATTTCCATGTCTATCTAAAGTTCCGTAATGGAGTTTCAAAGCAGCTATTTGATTATCCTTCTCTCTCCCTGCCATTACTACTCATAATTTAATGTATGCAAAGAAAGTAGGTGTTAGCTATATGCAGCCAACCAAATCAGGAGGTGCAAGCCAACTCCTTGATGTTCTCTCATCAGTAGCAAAATATTGCATGTCACTTATTTTTTCAGTCAAGAAACCCACTGAAAAGCTCTTCAAGAATATCCCTTGAATCTGAATTCTGATACAATGCTGAATTCTCAGAGAGCTTTAGGATTGGAAAACTTCAGAACCCATGGGTGCATGAAGGAAGAAAGTGATGGTAGTATTCTGCTGTGGATATGAAAAGACGTCCAAGTAAACAAGAGCTGGAGGCCCTTGGGTGGTCTGAAAAGTAGAATGGGTGGAATAGTAACAGTTTCGTTCTGGGGATCAAATAACCACCCTGGCTACAGAGCTTCCTTCCAAGGCAACGTGAGAGATACTAGGTGCTTCAGTCCAGGTGTTGGGACCAAGTCCTGCTGAACATGTGCTTTTGTGCAAACAGCAGGCTTGTTCTTCGGTGCGGCTCTGTTCACCTGAAACTCTTTTCTCACTCTCTCTTGGCTGCTTCGTCTTTTGGATAAGGAGAATGGTAGTCTGAGTAATTTACACTGCTCAGTCAGCAGTCAGTAGAAGACTCAATCCAAGTGTTGGGTTAGCCAAAGTGTTCGTTTGGAACTCATGAGATGCTCAGGATAAACCCAAGATGACTTTTTTGGCCACCCAATAGATCGGCTAGCTCTGAACCAAAGCCCTATCTCTGGACCATACTGAGGAAAGTCAGTGCAATTTTGCAGCCTTTCTCTCCTTCCCTCCTCTTCCTCCTCTTCCATTTCCCCCTCCTCCTCCCTCTGCCTTCTTTCCTTCCCCTTTCTCCCTCCAGTGATGAGTTAGTAATACCCGAGGGTTTTTATAATCTTCCAGCTTTCTTCCTGCCCCACTCCCTTCTTGCTTTCTGTCCTTCCTCCCCTCTGCTCTTTGCAAGGTCTCCTTACCAGTTTCCACCCATTTTCTTATGCAAAGCACTTTTGAATTCGAGCCATCTGTGAATATAAGGCAGTGAAAAATATTGAAGTCACATCAAATTCCACTTGCTCTGCCAGTGAAAAATACAGATGCTTCCTGTTTTATGCTTTCCTCTCACTTTCTGTGGAGTTTAAACATGAAAATATGTTCAATGATAAAAACCAGCACATATTCCCTTTCACCAGGAAACATATTCCAAACAATGAAAGGTAGGGTTATTTTCCCAAGTCCAGCTGGGATATTTAGGTGTTGGAGGACTCATACATGGAACCATACTTTCATAGAAGAAGAACATAATTATTCACGATGGTCACATTTTATAGGTGAGGAAATTGAGATCACAGGGAACTGTTGTAATTGTTCTCAGATGTGGTCCTCATAGATTTGCCAAGGTTCACATCAGCTTATGTTTTAACCCAACATAGCCGAGCCTCAATTTCTCCATGGTGCTTTTTAGCTCCCCACAACTTTTAGAAAGGATTCTTTGGCTACTGGGAGAGGCCAGATCCTTGAGCAGTGAACCATTAGCTTGAAATTCCATTCATATGCTGGAGTGAAGAAAGAAATGTAGGACTGAGGGTCGAGACACCTGGGTTCTAGTTACAACTCTGTTGCTACCTGTCAAACCTTGACAAAAATTCCTACTCTTGGCCCACAAAGGGGCTACGTCAAATGATCTTGAAATTTCCTTCTAGCTCTTTGAAATTTGACTATTTTTCTCCCTTTACTTTTCTGCTGACTCAGACTATATGACATTGGCCACATTATTAAGTGCCATAAATCTCTATTTTTCTGACTGCAAAGGAAGAAGAACACATTCCCATAATTTCCTAGCTTCTACCTACTATATAATCTTGCATGAAATGGACTCATTTTAGAAATTGTGACCCTATGGACTATACAGTCCATAGAATTCTCCAGGCCAGAATACTGGAGTGGGTAGCCATTCCTTTCTCCAGGGGATCTTCCCAAGCCAGGGATTGAACCCAGGTCTCCCATGTTATGGGTGGATTCTTTACCAGCTGAGCCACCCGGGAAGCCCAAGAATACTGGAGTGGGTAGCCCATCCCTTCTTCAGTGGATTTTCCCAACCCAGGAATTGAACCAGGGTTTCCTGCATTCAGGCAAATTCTTTACCAGCTGAGCTACCAGGGAAGGCCGCGAGTGTTTTATATCTGTGTTGATTCTAGTTTTAGTGACTAATTCAATAAGACAGTGGTCATACCCTTGGGCAGTATCCTTAGCTTTATAGACACTGTATTGACCATGATTCTCACCCTTCTTTGCTTCTGCCATATATATTTTTTTTATTTTAATTTCACATCTGTGGCTGAGTCCCTTCACTGTTCGCTGGAAACTACCACAACATTGTTAATTCGCTATACCCCAACACAGAATGTTTCAGTTTTGGGTGTTAAAAATAAATAAATAAAAAATTTAAAAATCCCCCCCAAAATAGTTATTTTTAGTGTTGTTCCATATCTTCTTATATAATCTGTTATAACGCTTGTAATATTTCTACCATATAGCACATTGTACGTCCCTGTGTTTTCCCTCTCGTCTGTGAGTATCTGGTGCTATGTGATTATTTTCTGTCTCAATGACTAGCTCCTCACCCATTTTACTAATGTGTGATATATGCTTTCTCACTGTATATTTCTTCTGAATATCCAGTGATTCATCAAATCCTTATTGATCTTATCTCCCTGTCCTGTGTCATTCAAATTCACCCACTTCCCTTCCTTTCTCACATTATATCCTCCTCTAAGCTACCACTTCTCCTTCTCAACAACACTATTCCACATAAAAGTCAAAGGATTATTCCGAATCACAAATCTCACCATATCACCCAAATCCAATGGATTTTCACTGTTCTTTTTTTCCTTTTTGTTATTCAATTGTGCATATTTTTATTGGAAAGAATTCAAGTTTTTCAATTAAATCATCTGTACAGCAATTTTTGTTGAATAAAGAGTTTATACCAGTGTTATAAAGTTATATATGCATGAACTATGTTCTTTTTTTCTCTATTTTTAACAATTATAGTCCATTTACAAAGTTGTATTGCTTTCAAGTGTATAGCAAAGTGATTCAATTATACATATATATGTTATATATACTTTTCAGATTTTTTTCCATTATAGATTATTACAAGATATTGAATATAATTTCTTGTGCTATACAGTAGGTCCTTGTTATTTATCTGTTTTATATATAGTAATATGTCTGTATTAATCCCAAACTTCATCACTCTTAATGTAATCCTTACCAAGAGCTCCCTGGCAGACAGCTCCTAGATCTTGTCTCTGTTCCCAGTCTCCTAGTTCAGTTCAGTTCAGTTCAGTCGCTCAGTCGTGTCCGACTCTTTGCGACCCCATGAATCAGGGCACGCCAGGCCTCCCTGTCCATCACCAACTCCAGAAGCACATCTGCCTAATCCATTATTACTCTTAATTCTCCTTCCTTGCTCTTCTCTCTTTGGCGACAAGGACTTTGCTGTTCCCTGTAGTTATGAAGCGCCCCCAGCAGTCATCTAGTTCACTCGTCTTTATTCTTCTGGTTTCAAGTTAATGCCCCTGTCTTCAAGGAAGCCTCCTCTTGTCTCCGTTAAGTCAGGTCCCTGCGTTAGATTTCCTCACTGCTGTTTCCTTGTTTCTACTGCACCCATCATAGTTGCAATTTTACACTTGCTCCTGTGAGGCTTTTTAGAATTGCTTTTGGATGACTTCTCCTTCAGTAGATTGCAAGTTCCATGATGCCAGGCCTATTTTCCTGTCGCCACTGGAACCCCAGTGCCGAGCACAGTAATTGACACATAATAGGTCGCTAAGGGTTGGACACGACTGAACGACTTCACTTTCAGTTTTCACTTTCACACATTGGAGAAGGAAATGGAAACCCACTCCAGTGTTCTTGCCTGGAGAATCCCAGGGACGGGGGAGCCTGGTGGGCTTCCATCTATGGGGTCACACAGAGTCGGACATGACTGAAGCGACTTAGCAGCAGCAGCAGGTACACACTAAAAGGCTATTGAACAGATAAGTAGATCCATGAATGTAAAGAAAGAACAGAAGCTCCTGAGATCAAGAGCTATTTCCTCACCCCCACACGTACAGGGTTGGAACCAGCCAACCTTGTGGTTCAGCTAGTAAAGAATCCACCTGCAATGCGGAAAACCTGGGTTCAATCCCTGGGTTGGGAAGATCCCCTGGAGAAGGGAAAGGCTACCCACTGCAGTATTCTGGCCTGGAGAATCCCATGGACTGCACAGTCCATGGGGTTGCAAAGAGTCGAGCACAACTGAGTGACTTTCACTTTCACACTTTCATAGAAGGCAATTAATAAATAGTGTTAAGAGAATAAAACTGATGAACCTTGAAGTACCCACTGAGATAGGAAGTTCAGAAGCATTAAAGTATTAAGTTAATATTATGTTTTTAAGGAGCAGTGCTGTTAAATATAAAATAACTATTCATCAGTATAGCCTCTAACCAAGCCTATAGTTCAGATGTCAGATTATAAGTCCCTTTCCTTATGTGTGTAATGAGAAATACCAAGACAAGCTTTAAGTGGTATAAAATCAAACAAGAGGGAAATCAGTAAAAACTAGGGTTACCAGGAAAAGCTCCCAAGAGGCTCTGCTTGAACTGTGCTTTGAAAGGCAGTGTAGTTTGAACAGGGGAGTGAGTATGGCTTGTATCTTAAAGGTCTGTTTCCATGATGACTCTTCTTCATTTGCTGTCTCTCATACACTGTCTGCCTGCCTCTCCCAACTCTGTGTCCTGGCATGCTGGAATCAATAGGCTCCCTTGCCCTCTGTCTTCAAGTTGTGATTCCCTAAAGGGGGCCACTGACAGGAGTCCATAGGTTGGAAAGGAGAGAGCCCTGCACGTTTATTTCCATGAATCTTCCTTACTGGTCATGGTTTTGTGTGAGTGTGTTAGTCACTCAGTTGTGTCCAGCGCTTTGCGACCCCGTGAACTGTAACTCACCAGGTTCCTCTGTCCATGGAATTCTCCAGGCAAGAATACTGGAGTGGGTTGCCATCTCCTTCTCTAGGGCTAGTCATGACTGGCAGTAACTCATTCCTCTTTTGAAGGCCCCAGCCCCTGTTGGAGCCGCCTTCTAACGTACAGCTAGTTTCAGTGGGTTACCCCTTCAGAACTAGGGGTGGTAATGACTTTCTGATGCTCTGATCCCAGGATATACTTAGAGTCTGTATTTATCCATTATAGGGGTATCATACATTTCCTGGCAAAAATGATTGACTGGGGGTAAAAAATTGGTAAAGAAACTGTTACTCTGTCAATGGGAATTTTCTCCAACAAAATATAGTTATGTTTTTCTCCTCTTGTTTATTCAGTCCAGAAAATGCATATGCTTTACCTGAAATGGATTACAAAGCAAACGTCACTTTAAACTGATTATCACAAGCTGACCGGCAGAATGCAACTTGTGTCCCTGAAAGGAAAACATAATAAATTAGGCTGATAAAAAAAATAGAACATCTGATTCCCCCTCCCCCTTTCTCGCCACACATTCTAACTACACTGAATGGATCTTCAGAGAAAATAAGGCAGTAAGAGAGAAACCCTCATCTCTGCCACCATCCCTAGTGTTAACTTTAAAAATATTCTCAACCTAAAAGTCGGCAGTTATATTTTACTCAGTGGGAATTTTAGGACTTTAAGCCCAGTAGGCAACATCTCAAGGAACTGCCCCAAGGAGGCAAGGGTGGGAGCAGCCAGGAAATACAGAAATTTTCAACAAAGGACAGGTAGTTTGAACATCACAAGATTATTGTTAATTAAAGGAAAACAAGATTTCTCAGGCTAAGAAATTTAGCACTTTTCTACGTATGAGAAGATGCAAGAATCTGGGCTCACTGAAATCATTCTTTTGATATGCACCTCAGCTATCTGGGGCCAGTGTCCTGTGTTTCTTTTTCTCAGGGTTCACCATCAGGGGGAGTGGCTACAGTCTGATGGCTGCTTCAGTTCAGTTCAGTTTAGTTCAGTCGCTCAGTTGTGTCCAACTCTTTGAGACCCCATGAACCACAGCACACAAGGCCTCCTGTCCATCACCGACTCCCAGAGTTCACTCAAACTCATGTCCATCGAGTTGGTGATGCCCTCCAGCCATCTCATTCTCTGTCGTCCCCTTCTCCTCCCGCCCCCAACCTTTCCCAGCATCAGAGTCTTTTCCAGTGAGTCAACTCGTCGCATGAGGTGGCCGAAGTATTGGAGTTTCAGCTTTAGCATCAGTCCTTCCAGTGAACACCCAGGATTGATCTCCTTTAGAATGGACTGGTTGGATCTCCTTGCAGTCCAAGGGACTCTCAGGAGTCTTCTCCAGCACCACAGTTCTAATGGCAGGTATTCTTTTCCTTCCTGATTTCCCTCGGGGCTCACCAGCTCACCCTCAGTGGTGGCTGCAATCGCTCATGACTGTGTTGTTGTTCAGTTGCTCAGTCTGTCTGACTCTTTGGGACCTCATGGACCCATGCCAGGCTTGGCTTCTCTGTCCTTCACTGTCTCCCAGAGTTTGCTCAAACTCATGACCATTGAGTCAGTGATGCCATCCAACCATCTCATCCTCTGCCATCAACTTTCTTTTCCTGCCCTCAATCTTTCCCAGCATCAGACACGTCGTTTACTGATCAGGCAGAAAATCTTCCATTTCTCACTAGGTATACACACAGAAACTCTCCAGCTAATCCTAATGTCATAGACTCGGGAAAGAGGAACTGTGAGAAGCCATCCCTGCTGGAAGGGTTGGGAGCTCAGGGTGGGGGTAGGGAGGAGAGCAGAATTAAAGTGAAATTTGAACCCAGAGAAAAGCCACGGTATCACTTCCATCCTGTCAAATTCATCCATCTAGGAGATGCTACCTGAGATAGACCCCAAATCCTCCTACACAAGAGTTTGGCAGGGGTTGGTGCTGCCTAGCTGTGGTCCAGAGGAAGCCAAGACCACTTCATCTGCCACCAGACACACCTGTCAGAAGGGGAAGAATGCCCAATATACACGGAAGCCTTCCTTAGGATCAGCTTTTCAATCCGATAAGCAGTACAATCACTCGTGATTCTTCCACTTATCAACATTTTCATCAGTAGTAGCTAAATCAGTAGCTTTAGACAGAATTGCTAGAACTACAAATTTTATTTAACCTCTAAACTACATTGATTGGTTTAAAAAAAAATTAAGCCTGTGTGTGGCAATTGGGAATAGAATTATTTCCTCTAAAATTATTTCCTCTAAAAATTTATTTTTAAAATAAATACTTGGTTGATGAAAATATAGAATATGTATGATCATTAGAATAATTGAACACATTGCATAATGTCTTTTGCCAAAAAAAAACTTACATTTGTACAATGGTTAGGAGGGACATTAGTCTGAATGATCTTAATATGATCATCCTAATAACCATAGTGAAATGAATCACCCTGTATCACAATTATGATTCAATAATATGTATTTTTGGAGATCAACTCTTTCATGATTGTTGGAATGGAATGCAGTAATAGGAGAAAAGTGATTTTGGCTAACACCTTAGATATTGTGAGAAAAGCCAGCATGATAGGAGAATTCATTTTCTCTACCGAATTAATCAAATGTCCAAAGAAGTATCTTGGGGCAGATAAATAAGTCTTGTGTGCGAAGTCATTTCAGTCATTTCTGACTCTTTGCAACCCCATGGACTGTAGCTCGCCAGGCTCCTCTGTCCATTAGCTTCTCCAGGCGAGGTGGAGTGGGTTGCCATTTCCTTCTCCAGGTGATCTTCCCAACCCAGGGATGGAACTCATGTCTCTTAAGTCACCTGCATTGGCAGGCGGTTCTTTACCACTAGCGCCACTTGGGGCGTCCTAAGTAAGTGTTGGATTGGCCAAAAAGATAGTTCGGGTTTTTCTGTATGTTGTTATGGAAAAATATGAACGAGTATTTTGGCCAACCCAATATATGAGTCTGGCAGAGGAAGAGAGTGTGTTTCTTCTCCTTGGGGCATTTTGTGGAAGCCAAATGTGGAGAGACGGTGGGATAAGGAAGAACGGGCTGGCAGAATTCTGAAGGCCTGCAGCATGTGGGATGTGAGCTCACATGGGCAAGCTGGGTTCATTCAAAGGAATTAAGAATAAAACCAATTCAAATATGCTGATGAAGGGTAGTAAAAATAGCCGGTGTTTGGTGAACCCTTGCTGTATGACCAGGAAGTGTGCGAAGTGCTTCCCTGGAGAGAATTCACACTCATGCTCACGACCGTTTCATGAGACATATCATGCTTTTTATCTTCATTCTTCAGATGAAGAACCTGAGCCAATGGCGTTAGGAAATACCCTCAAGGTCATACCAGTGGTAACTGTGGGGCGATTTGAACTCAAACTGACTCCAGAGCCCATGCTGTTAACCATTAAGTGAACTAGGATGGCATCCCATTCAGGATGTCTTTAGATTTCACAAAAATCAAGTAACTTGGAGGCAACAAAGCCCTATGGCTGGATTGGTGCTAATGCAAAAGTACTTATAAATGCCTCTTTTATAGGCAAGAAATTTTAATCTGGCCAGCCTTTGGTTATAATTAAATTTGTTATGTCCATATTATTAAAATACATTATAACTAGATTAAAACATACCAGCAATTTTGTGGATTTTATAGAACATCTCTATTTATAAACACTAATCCAGTTAGATTGATTCATTTCTCTGGTGATTTCTAAAGTCCTGTAGAAAAGCCTTTAAAAAAAATAAACTCCATTTATGGACTTGAAGACCTGTATTTTAGTGTATTAATAATACCTTGTCTTAAGTTGTTCCTGAGTTGTCTTGAAAATTGATATGTTCCTTGATGCCCATTTTACAGATGGAGAATGTAGTGACCTCAAAGGATAAAGCCTAAAATGCAGTCAAAGATAATTAACTCTGCACTTTGTTTTCTTTTCCTGAGCCACATTGATGTCTTTAAGCATCATCAGAGAGGGGAAATTAGCATTCTGAGTCTTTAGTTTCTTACAGTAAGGTAAGGCTGAAGAGATTAAATTTGAATTCTTCATCCATGGTTTCTTGGACCAGAATTCCTCAGAAGTTCTGAGTTATAATCTATTCTAGCCCTCATTTCCTTTCAAGCATTGTTTCCTTAGAAAGGGTTAAAACAGTTATGGTATTTCTAATCAAATAGTTGAGATGACTTGAAATTGATAAGTCATAAATTATAATTGCAAATTATAAATAAGAAAACAAAAGATATCACATAGTCTTTGGCAATGACTCATTGAAGCAATTAATTAAGGATGGAGAAAAGGCTGTAGTACAAGCTGGCAAAATATTGCTTAGATGGGCTGGGAGCCCACTCTCCTATATATAATAAAAGTGACTCATGAACCTGAAATTATAAAATTAAATGTGAGAGATATATAATATTAGATCATCCTCAAATGAAAAATGATGTATTATTTATATAAAAATGGTATGCCATATAACACATTTTATCTATGTATTGGTATTTTGTTGGTATACTAGCACACAAAAACTTGGAATAAATAATGCTATTATTTTTATGGTTTGGTTGGGGCATGACAACTGCTGTTTAAAAGAAAAAAACAATGCAGGACTTCCCTGGAAGTCCAGTGGTTAAGACTCCCCTCTTCCACTGCAGGGTGCACAGTTTCAATCCCTGGTTGGGAAATGAAGATACCACATGCCACGCAATGCAGTAAAAAAAAAAAAGTTTAAAAGCAAAATCAACTCTCAGTGTTTTAATACAATGCAACTTTTTATCTTACTGATTTAGATTCCAGCTCAGTTGTTTTTGGTTGGTTTACTCCTCTAAGAGGTGACTCAGGGATCTCTTTTGCTCCTAGGCTGTAGCAGATGAAGATCGCTCTTGTGTCATTGACACTTGGCTTCAAGGTCACTATATAGCCAGCACACTGTAGGCAGAATGAAAATGTACAAAAAGGCAGCTGTACACATGAACACACATATACACACATTCTTATATGCCTTGGTTAGGAACTGACGCTTTCTGCTTTCATCCTATTGGTCAGGGTTAGTCACATGACCTCCACCTAGGTTTCAGGAGCCTGGGAAATATAGCTTGGTTCTGTGCTCAGGAAGAAGGAACATATCTTCAGTTCAGTTCAGTCGCTCAGTCGTGTCTGACTCTCCGCAACCCCATGAATCACAGCACGCCAGGCCTCCCTGTCCATCTACTACTCATTTAATTACTCTCTCTGATAATATTGGTTTAAAAACTGTACCAGTAATAACAAAAATAATTCTGTTCATTGCATTCCACAAGATGAACGGATTGAAGTAAAATATGCATGCATATCCTTGCACCCATATTTTGCATAGTGTAGAAAAGTCTAAAGCATATTCCTTAAGCTACTCATTTCAAGACTTGCCGTTATAAATTATAGGCACATGTCTCTAAACAGATATAAAAGAAATATTGGATCTCAGAAGGGACATCATCTGTCATCATGATGGCAACTTAATCTATACCTGAAAATTGTTGAAATGTTTGGACCAGTAGAGAATAGATCAGTCATCTCTGTTTCGTGAGCGAGTGTGTAAATGTTTCACTTGGGATTCAGTTGCGTTAGTATTTCATAAGCATAGATATACATTTTACTAAAGTGTACAAGGATAATACAGCCAAAGACATGGCAAAATTGTATTTTCAGAAAAAAAGGGCAGAAAAAATTTTTCTGAGAATAAAATTACCTCAGGTAAATAAAATTTTAAGTGACTAAAAAGTAAAACTGAGCATATAATGGAAGTGGTAGTGAGTCTCAATTCCATGCAAACTATTTGTCAGTTACTCTTTTCAGCTGCACTTGAGTTCTGATATAAACTCAAGACTCCTGAGTTATGACTCACCATATATGTTTTGTGAATTGGAGAATGGGTTAGCAAATTCAGGTTTCAAAAAGTTGCGGGATTTACTACTAGACTCTTTTGGGTTATAAATTTGAAAGAAGTTGCTGCCTAGAAATATGAGCTGTGTGTAATTACTCCCACCTGCTGGGTAAAATCTTTACTACATGGGCATTGAACTTCACTCCCACCGCAGGGTGAGGAAAAATGCATTATTGCCCATCCACATCACAGGGTTTGTGAACACGATCTTTATTCATGGTGGCTCTTGGCCTGTGGGTCACTTCCAACTTCCAAATGTAGCATAACTTAGACTAGAAACTGCAAGGCCATGCTTACTCTCTGAACAGGAAAGTTTATTTCTCCCCTGAAAGAAAAGCCAATGGAGGGGGGGGGATGGAATGACCAATGGATCTTCCATATTTATCCAAAAGGTGGTTAAGCTCTAAGGGAAGAGAGACAGGAAGGGAACCCTTCCAGCAGAAATGGTTCTAAGCTCTGCTTTTCCAGCTAATGGACCCAACTGGCAGGAACTTAAGACATGGTCACCGGACACAGTACGTGCATTCTTCTTCAGATGTTGTTGGTGTATATGTGAAAGCACTGGGTTCAGAAACAGAGAAGATTTTCCAATTCTTAAAGGCACATTGTTGGTAAAGGATGGTGGGAACCCAGGAGACAATATTATAGTCTTTGATGAGCTGGGCATCAAAACATGGGCAGGCTTTTGTTTCTCAGTGGAAGGGAAGTTTTCTGGGGCTGTAAAACCTGAGAAAACACATATAAGTGTCTCTGCTATTGTGTTAATAATTCTTTTCATCCTTAGAAGGAGGTGAAAGTATGTGGGGTGACACTTAGGAGCAACCATGGTTTGAGTTTTGTTTTCTTCTGCTTTGCTTACCACCAGTGCCCTGACTCTCAACAGTTTTAGGAAGGAGAGTTCCAGAAATGGAATCATCTTTTGCCCCAAGAACGGGTCACAATCAGAAGTGTATAGCTAATCTTTTAACTCATTTCCTCGGCCCTGGAAGAAAACAGAGTTAGCAAAGATGAAGACACTCATCTGTCAGGAATAGCATTCTTGTTAGGGGTCTTGGCCTTGTATTTGGCTATTGTGTGATTAACAGAGCTGCAGACCTTCTTTTCTGCTAAGAAGTCTTTGGTGAAATTGCTGGCTTGGTTTTCTGTCCTTCAGCAACTAAAGTAAAGAGAAATCAGGGGTAAACGACATGAATCACTGGCTTCTGTAACTGGCGATGGCAGTGAGTGTGTGAGTTTCTTGCTTTTCTTATTTTTATTTTCCCACCTCAACCTTTTAATCACTCTTCATTCCGTGTGTTCTGTTGCCTTCATGTCTTCCTTCTCTGTCTCTCTCTGCTTGTGCCATGCATGGCATGGGGGAATCTTAGTTCCCCAGCAAGGGATTGAACCCCTGCCCCCTGCACTGGGATCACAGAACTCCGATCGCTGGACCACTAGGGAAGCGCCTTGTCTTCCTTCTCTTGGTTTCCCTATTCTACACCCCTTTATCCTTTATCCTTTTAATCTTACGTATGGTCATGATGTAAGCTGTAAGCACCGTGGAAAATGCTAGTTTCACTGTCTCCACTTGAAAAAAATGCAACCAAGGGAGAGGTTGACTACATCTTTCTTTGAATTTAGAGGGCTTCCTGCTAAGAAAATCATCTTCTGAACCTCCTGGGATCTCGCTGTCCTCATGAAGCACGCCAGCCAATAAGCTACCTCCTGAATGAGCTTGATCTGGGTTGACTTTGGCTGCAAGTTGTTCCAGCCAATGAAAGCAGAAACCCTAGGTCGGTGTTTCCCAGACAGATTTTGTGGGACAGTAAAATTACCAAAGAAAAACTGGAGAGATTGATATAGCCTTTTGTTTAAATTTTAACAAGAAAACACTTTCCAAAAACTCCATTGTCACTATTATGTCATAAAAGCGGGCATTTTTGGAAAGATAATCTCAACACAAGTTGAATGAATTTAGCCTATGAAAAACTCACTGCCTTGCCTCTATTTTCTCATTTTATCAAAGACTGGGTATGAATATCAGCCATACAGTCGATACAGCTTTAGATCCTTGAGTCCAGTAAAATTGTTCCTTTCCCCATACCATCAGTTAAGCCTTTGGGCTGACTACTCTGCCTCTCAGGGGTTCTTACATTCTGCTACTTTTATATCAAGGGTCTCAATTTCATTCTTAAGAGTTACAATACCCCAAAGAGGCTAGTAGTAAATTCTCATCCCCGATGTATAAATGGAACCATAAGAAATTTGATACACACAGAAAAGCTAGTAAATGGATCAGCTTTATTTCTACATTTTTGGGGGGACAGGGGAGTGGAAAGCTCTGTGCAAGCTAGGGTGGTGGGAGCTCCAGGTAGGGGTTGGTAGTGGGAGAGAATCATATGGGAGGGGCAAGGTATTGAGAAACACAAAGATGTGGCCCTATTCTTGAATGAGTTGCCATCTAAATAGCCAGAGGTATGTACCCAATTCATAACACAAGCAGACATTCAGTTCAGTTCAGTCTAGTCACTCAGTCGTGTCCTGCTGTTTGAGACCCCATGAATCACAGCACTCCAGGCCTCCCTGTCCATCACCAACTCCCGGAGTAGAGAATGCTTAATTGAGAAATAAGAAAGTACTAATGGAGGGCAGAGAAAGGAATAATTCATTTCACTTGAAGACTCAAGGGAAGAGATCATGGCAGTTGTATTATGTGTAATTATGTAATTGTGTGATTACTTGGTAATTCCTCCCATTCATAGCTACAGTATAAGCTCTCCGAGAATAAGGTCCTATCACAGCTCTTAGCATAGTGCCTGGTATCTAGCTCATGACCAAAATATTTCCTGAACAAGTAAATGAATGCCTACAGTGATAGATGCTGTGAAAGATACTCAGAAATTAAAGTTTCACTCATTGACTTTAAAGCATCTGCAAGCCCATAGGTCTATAACATGACAGATGTGTTCAGTAAGCTCTGTGCCTGTGTACAAGACCACAGATGGTGCTAGTAACTTACTTATTTCATTCCGAAATGGCGTAATTTCATCCCCACTAGACTTTTCCCTAGGCATGGGGTTTGATGCCATAGTTATCAAGACATCTACTTGAAAGGGGACGTCATACTGTGAAGAACCATTTTGGACAAATGTTACAGCCCCTTGCCAAGTAATGACTTATGCTGGGCAATTGCTTAAAAAGCTGATTTTACTCATTTTATTTGCTATGCTCATGTACTGCTTAGGGAAGAGGGGAGGGCAGCAATCTTTTTTTTTTAAGCTAGTAATTATTTGCAGAGGTCCGTGGGCAAAGCACTCAGCCCACACCTGGGAACAAAATTCTGGTTTAGACGGTGACCATGGTGATATTTCTACATCTCCAGATTATGCTTTGCCAATTGAAATGCAGACATGTGCAGAAACAGCCTCATTGTCATTCTTTGTTTTTGTAATATTATCCTTGGCTCGGCAGATTTATTTTTTTTCCTTCTTCCACTGTCAACACTGTTTCAGCAGTGAGTTATATTATCCGGTGACATCAGAGGAAGCAAAGTTACATATGTCAGCTTGGCAGGAATCATCCACTGACAGCAAATTTGTGACAAGTTGCATTTTTCTACTATTTTCACCTTGAGTGATGAAGTATCCACAGTTCAGAAAGATACACCATGGGGTCTCCCTTGATGGTAACCATGCTCTGTCTAATGGAGCTGCTGTTGCTTTAGTCCTGGAGGGAAGGAACCAGTGATCTTCAAGTAAATCCTTTCCTATGAGTAGTGGGAACATATCCCCAGAGTTGATTGCCTGTATCTGTGGGTAATGTAGGCTTAACTGGCTTAAAAGTTATAGCCAGTTTCATCCTCATCAAGTTTAATGGTTTGTGTAATGAGAGACTGCAACTAATGGAATAAACAAAAGAACAATTCTTGAACTATTTATGGAAGAATACCTTCACCATTCAAAATGGACATTAAACTATGACTGGTTTCGTTGCAAGGCAGAAGTTCCCATCTTTATTTTCTGGTTAGGTTTCAGTTCAGTTCAGTCGCTCAGTCGTGTCCGACTCTTTGCAACCCCATGCATCACAGCACGCCAGGCCTCCCTGTCCATCACCAACTCCCAGAGTTCACTCAAACTCATGTCCATCAAGTCGGTGATGCCATCCAGCCATCTCATTCTCTGTCGTCCCCTTCTCCTCCCGCCCCCAATCCTTCCCAGCATCACAGTCTTTTCCAGTGAGTCAACTCTTCGCATGAGGTGGCCAGAGTATTGGAGTTTTAGATTTAGCATCAGTCCTTCCAATGAACACCCAGGATTGATCTCCTTTAGAATGGACTGGTTTGATCTCCTTGCAGTCCAAGGGACTCTCAAGAGTCTTCTCCAGCACCACAGTTCAAAAGCGTCAATTCTTCGGTGATCAACTTTCTTCACAGTCCAGCGCACATCCATACATGACCACGGGAAAAACCATAGCCTGACTAGATGGACCTTGGTTGGCAAAGTAATGTCTCTGCCTTTTAATATGCTATCTAGGTTGGTCATAACTTTGCTTCCAAGGAGTAAGCGTCTTTTAATTTCATGGCTGCAATCAGCATCCGCAGTGATTTTGGAGCCCAAAAAATAAAGTCTGACACTGTTTCCACTGTTTCCCCATCTATTTCCCATGAAGTGATGGGACCAGATGCCATGATCTTGGTTTTCTGAATGTTGAGCTTTAAGCCAACCTTTTCACTCTCCTCTTTCACTTTCATCAAGAGGCTTTTTAGTTCCTCTTCACTTTCTGCCATAAGGGTGGTGTTATCTGCATATCTGAGGTTATTGATATTTCTCCCGGCAATCTTGATTCCAGCTTGTGCTTCTTCCAGCCCAGCGTTTCTCATGATGTACTCTGCATAGAAGTTAAATAAGTGGGGTGACAATATACAACCTTGACGTACTCCTTTTCCTATTTGGAACCAGTCTGTTGTTCCATGTCCAGTTCTAACTGTTGCTTTCTGACCTGCATACAGGTTTCTCAAGAGGCAGGTCTTGAGAAAGAGGTTAGGTTTACATATAGCATATAGAGTATGGTGCGTACTGTATCTCAGGAGAAAGACTGAAGCTTTTAAGCTAATGAGTTTGGGACTTTGAGTGTTTTCTATTATTATTATTACTATGATTTAAATTAATGATATACAATGAGGAGCTGGTAAAAATTACTTAATATGTAACAAATTAATGAAACTTAAAGCCAAAAATCCAACTGCTGCTGCTAAGTCACTTCAGTCGTGTCTGACTCTGTGCGACCCCATAGACGGAAGCCCACCAGGCTCCCCTGTCCCTGGGATTCTCCAGGCAAGAACACTGGAGTGGGTTGCCATTTCCTTCTCCCATGTGTGAAAGTGGAAAGTGAAAAGTGAAAGTGAAGTCGCTCAGTCGTGTCCGACCCTTAGCGACCCCACGGACTGCAGCCTACCAGGCTCCTCCATCCATGGGATTTTCTAGGCAAGAGTACTGGAGTGGCTTGCCATTGCCTGCTCCAAAAAAATCCAACTAGGGAAAGCCAAATATGCACATTAAAATGACCGCCTCTGCCCTCATCCCTTGATGACCCACAGGAAATAGAAAATATTGGTTAAACCAAGATGACACATCATATTATGCAAACTAGAATATAAGTGCCATGAGATTAAGAACTATTTCTGTTCAATTCATTGTTGTATCCCTTAGGGTCTAGGAAGATGCCTAGCATATAACAGATACTCAACAAACATTGAACATGAGCAGTTGACACATATATATCCCATCCTCACTGCTATAGCTTTGTTTCATTTTGAGGTGAAATTTCTTTCTTTCAGAAAAAATAGAAAGTGATCTGTATGAAAGAATTCAGCCCTGGTTGGTGTTTGCCCCGGATCTATCTTTCTTCACAGAGATCTTTTCCTGAGAGCAAACCACAGGGATTTGTGGCTGTCTCCCATCAATGACAGATTTGGGGTATGATAAAATGTAGAAAATGGCTAAGTAGAAGAGAGTGCATGCTCTATAAAATAGAATTTACAATAATAGCTATCAGCAGGAAGCACATGCTGGGAAAATATAAACCCCACCCGTGTGATGGCATCAGCTCCAAATTGAGAAATGAATTGGACAAGCAAACAGAATGTGTCTTCAGCAGCCCTTCAGATCAAAACATCAGAGATAACCATGTATCTCTGGAGCCTCTATTTCCTTCATTTTGAAACAGCTATAGTCAGTAGGAAAATGAAGAGGAAATGGGTTTATTCTCCACACATGTCTTTGGATATTCCTTGGGAGTTTGGATGCATTCAGTTCTCTTACTATTGCTCAAAGGGCATTCTGACTTAAAAAAAAAAAAATTTGCAAGCTAAAAGTAGACTCTTCCAGTACAAGTCAGAAGAACTAAGAAATCATATGCTTCACTTGTTCTTTGAACACAAGAACTCTGGTGTGCTCCTATCGAAGGTTGCAAGACATCTTCTTTTCTGGATCTGTGATCCTTGGCGTTTTCCTGCATCATTCCTGACACTGCACAGCTTCAGATTCCCTTAGTTCAATGCTGGTATCATTTTTACAGAATGACTTTAGGCTTCTAAAAATGGGTAAATCAGATGTTCAAGTGGATTCATACACATCCACCTACAAGGGCGCATCCCAGGTGGATACCTGAAACTTGACAGATTCAGTCGTCAAGGCACAAGGGCAAGTGGTGAGTAACTGTTTTAAGACGTCCTGGTTTTTCTGTCTGTAGATGTGGCTGGGTGGTCTCCACATACCTAGTCATGGGGCAGTCGGTTTTCATAAAACTGACTCTCTGATTCTGCTTCCTTATAACCATCCATGAAGGAATTTTGAAAATCTGTGGTAAGGGAACATGCAGGCATTTGAGATTTGTAAGTGTGAACACATAAATTTGAGAGCAGGGCCCAAATGACCAAAAGAAAATAAATTCTTTATGTTAATAACTGTTTTTAGGAATTCACTAGAGCCAAGAATTCTGGGGCTGAGTTTCTGGGAGTTGAGTTCAGTTGGTGATGAGCTGCTTGACACTGATTAGTGAAAATTAAGTGTATGTCATTGAGAAAGTGCTGGAAATTGGAGAATCATTTGTAGTTGGTGAATAACATGGAGGGGTGCAGCACAGTGGAAACCCAGGGACTGATTGCTCCATACAATTCTAACTAAATTATAACTTTCTGGTCCAAAGATGGAAATAAGGACAAGTTATTTGCACTCTAAGTAACAGGTTAATAAAAACACACAAACTATCAGTAACACAAAAGAAAAGGAGAAAGATTTCTTTTATCTGTCTTTTATAAACAGCCCCCCACCTGGGGGAAAAAAAAAAAGATGTGTTTAAGTCTTGACTCCCAGTGTCATTGAATGTGACCTTCTTTGGTAATAGAGTCCTTTAGGGGAATTAGTAAAGATAGGATCATACTGGAGTAGCTGCTGCTACTGCTGCTAAGTCGCTTCAGTCGTGTCCGACTCTGTGCGACCCCATAGACGGCAGCCCACCAGGCTTCCCCATCCCTGGGATTCTCCAGGCAAGAACACTGGAGTGGGTTGCCATTTCCTTCTCCAATGCGTGAAAGTGAAAAGTGAAAGTGAAGTCGCTCAGTCATGTCTGACTCGTAGCGACCCCATGGACTGCAGCCCACCAGGCTCCTCCGTCCTTGGGATTTTCTAGGCAAGCGTACTGGAGTGGCTTGCCATTGCCTTCTCCAAAGTCAATGTAAATACACAGATACACAAGATAAGACTGCAAGAAAAAGGCAGAGATTGAAGTGGTTCACCTACAGGCCAAGGAATGCCTGGGGCTACCAAAAGCAGGAAAAGGCAGGGAAGGATTGTCCTTAGAGACTATGGATTGAGCCTGGCCCTGCCAACACTTTGATTTCAGACTTTCGGCCTCCAGAACTTTTAGACAACAAATTTCTGTTGTCTTAAGCCACCGAGTTTGTGATCCTTCATTTTGTCATCCCTGGGAAACTAATATGCTTTCCTAGACCCAGGGGGTCGCAAAGAGTCAGACACGACTGAGCGACTGAAGTGAACTGGAGACCCAGGGGGTGAAGCAAAGGGAAGACCCCAAGCCAAAAAGTGGAGTGCAAAGCTATAGCTTCTCACCACTTCTAAGAAGACATGTGTGCTCTGGCAGAGAAGAGAGTTTGCATTTTCTGGAAGCCTGGAAGGTCCTCTGTCTTGTCTAGTAAGGGGAGACTACCTGGAGTGTCTCAGCGGGTGAAATAGCAGCAGCCAAGACCAGGTGTCTCTGCTGCTCCCTCCAGCTGCCCAGATGAAGCATCACCAGGCTGGTTTTATTGATGACACCTTTGGCTCTAGGGAAGCTGGCAAAACCGACTCCCAGATTATTTTTAAAATGTATGGATAAAAGCCAATGACTCTCTTATTTTTCAAACAGGACACTGATGCCTAACAATCAGCTTAGTACATTTCATCAAGTTGCATCAGCTAGTCTTATATTTGACATCTGTAAGCTTCAGTTACCTGAAGCATAGCGTCATGGTCAAGCAAAGAAGATTTCATTAAAGATGGAAATGATTTGAGGTATCTAGCCCTCCCAAAATGATTGCCCTTGAGACACCTGCCCATCCACTTGTGGCTTCTGGCTAATTGATGTTTTGATGATATCCACAAATCCTCCTCTGCTTTCTCAGTGGTAAGCAGAGCAGGCTGGGAATCGTTTACCTGGCGCTTGTACCTACATTCCTCATGCATACCCCTATGTAGTTTCTTCCAGTATAATTTACTCTGGTCCATCAACAGATTTCCTTTACTTCCTGTGGTCTACCTTGTTGAGGGTTTATGGAGGGGAGGAGAGGATGAATAGATTCTTGGGGATATGAAGATCATCCAAAATCTTTGTCACTTGCTTTCTGCATTTTAGGGAGAAGAATGATGGAACAAAATACCTTATAAAGCAAATTTTTAAAAAATTCAGTTCTTTAGTAAAAAAGGAGATGGGTAGGTACAGCAGTAGAGTGTTCAGTTCATGTCGCTCATTTAATGCAGAGCATCAATTTGTAGTTAGTGATTATGCAAATAGAAAAATTGTGACATTTAACTTGACATTTTTAAAGAAACACAGATGTAGAAATATTGTCTGGAAAGCATTATGACTTTGTCAATATTATTTATTTTAAAGAGCAAGCCTCATTACAAGCCTATCTTGTTCATCTACCCATTTGACAAATGTTTACTGAGTACCTACCCGGTGCTGTGATAGGAGCTGGAAATATAGTGAGAACAAGGACACGGACCCTGCCTCCTGGGCCCTGCCTAGTAGAGACACAGACGCATAAATAGGTGGGACAGGAGTATCTTGCTCGGATTTGCTGCTGGAAGAGGGAACTCTGAAACTATTATAAGCTGGAGAGCGGTGGCTATTTGTCAGGACAAAATGTTGGGGGAAGGGGAGGGAAATAAGGTTCTAGGAAGAGTGGCACATTCAAAGGCTCAGACTTCCAGGCGCCTGCCTGTCTGTGGTACCAAAAGTAATTTGGTAGGACTGTTGCTTGGATGGAGAGGGAAGGAATAGTGAGAATTGAAACTAAAGATAGAGTCGGAGGTCATGGTGAAGATCTTGCATTGCAGCTTAAGGAAATCCTGCTTTATTCTGAAGGTCATGGAGGGCATAGCAGCAGAGCAGTGACTGAGAAAAATCACTGTGGCTTTTGTGTGAGAATGGGGTGACCAGGACCAGATCAGAGTCAGAGAAGCTATGTGGGAGGCGGCTGCAGTACCGCAGGCTTGCGCTAGGCGGCAGTGCCACTGGCATTGGGAGTGGAGATACATCTGTAAGTTACAGGAAGGCTAGACAGGCTAGATTGGTGACTATGAACTTTGGAAATGGAGAAGGAGGGGTCAAGGTTGGCTTATACATGAAACGTACGGAACTTCTTTCCATCCCAGAAAAGAATCACTGTCATAGGACATGAGAGAAATTGCTGGACATAGCAATTTCCAGAGCTCAAAGTCAGTGCTACGTGGCGGAATTGTATGCCCTTAAAGTGTTCACTTTGAGCCCGGAGTGTATGCTTTGTTCCTGAAGACTCGGTCCATAACTAAGTTATGATTTCAGACCCGTTAACTCCGGAAGGCAGGGTCATCCACAGCCTCCCACCCAGTGTTGCCAAGGCCCTGTCGTCATAAACAGAGGAGGGGCATTCACATGCAGTGGGGCTGAGGGGCGGAGCAGAGAAAGGTGTTCTTCCTAAAGCCAGAGTGGAAAGAGAAGGTGCCTAAGCCATGTGATGGCCACTCATCCATTGACTTCATCAACAGATTTCAGATGGAGAGTATTAGCCCCTGGGAAAACACTACGAGACACACATCTCTCAGGAAATCTCCATATGTTTCCACCATCAGAACATTTTCTTAGATGTCTGTTTATTTAAGGAAAGTGACAAAATTTCTCGGGCAGTAACTGCCACAACTGATTACAGCAAGTCCCCTACATATGAACGTTAAAGTTCCAGACTTTCAAACACGCAGACATGCGTTCCATTAACATCAGGTGTGAATGAAATTGCAACTTGCCCTCCGTCTCCTGTTGCTGAGGATGCTTCAGCTCTACCATCTCCCTCCTCCTGTCAGTAACTCTTCCTGGCTGTTCACAAGATACCAGCCCTTGTATGCCTGCTGTTATCCTGTATTACTGTACTTTTCAGGCTACTGTACTGTAACAGCAAAACGGTTTTCTTTTTTTTGCATGTGTTTGTTTTGTGTTATTTGTGCGAGAAGTATTATAAACCTATTACAATATAGTACTATGCAACTGATTGTGGTAGTCGGGTACCTCGGTTAACTTTGTTGGACTTACAAATGCCCGCTCAGAATGGAACTCATTCACATGTAGGGGACTTACTATATCTAGGTAAGAAACTCAGGAATTTTTGCCAAGACACTCTTCTGGAAATTGACTGCCCCGTATAGGATCTCCTCTTCCAGCTTCTGAGCCAGCTGTGTGTATGTCCTGCCCTGTTCTTCTAACTAACTATGTGATCACGGGCAAGTTATTTAATTTTCACGCTTAAAAAACCTAGAAGAATGTGAGAAGTGTAGAAAATGCTATGAATGCAATAAAATAGCATACTGTTTATTATTAAGTAACAAGGCAAAATATCTTGAGGCTTTCAACTCCTTGCTTTTATTTTCTGAACATTCATTGCTGGTCCTCTGTGTCCTCAGGGAAGGCTTTTCAACTTCCAGTGATGTTTCTCTATTGTCACATCCCAGCTGAACAGACTGCCTTTCATATTCAGGAAGTGTTTGGTGCCTATTGGCCAAGACTGTCCAGTCTGACCAGTGACATTGTCAATGGACCTCAGTTTTTCTTTCCCATCTAGCACAAATGCTTTGTATCCTTTGACTTCCTTCTATACACAATCCCTCACGTGTTATAGTATTTTAGGCCCTATTTTGGCATCTAATCCCAGCATTTTTACAGTTGTTTACATTTTTTCAAGGACAACACATGAAGCTTTGAAGACCCAAGTACAGCTAGAGATGTGGGCTGCTGGTCTGTGCTTAGTCACTCAGTCGTATCTGACTCTTTGCAACCCTGTGGACTGTAGCCAGCCAGGCTCCTCTGTCCATGGGGATTCTCCAGGCAGGGATGTTGGCAACTTCACGTTTCTGCCTCCACTCTAAGGCCAATCATATGCTGTAGTTCTTGTTTTTTAAATCTGAACACACATTTTCACTTTGAGTCTTTTTTACCCATCTTTTTGTATCTTAAGTTTTCACCAGGTAAGTGTATGTTTTGCCTTGCCAAAGCACTGTCCAATTTTTTTTCAGGTCTTTTTGATGTATTCTTCCTGTATTTCTTGAATCGGGGGCTTCTGCAATCCTCTCTGAAGGAATTTTGGGTTCTCTTACCCCTTTCCTCCTGCGCTTTTGCAGACTTTTGTAAATACATTATATTAGTGTACAAATCAGCCTTTGTATTTACATCTGATTAAGTATCCTCTGACCCTGGTGGTAAATGTTTTTGGTGCCATGGAGCCCTTGGGCATTTTGGTAATGCCCGGAGACCCAGCCTCAGGATAGTGTTTTTAATATCTGTGTAAAAGACATTAGATTACCAAGAAGCCATGAAAGACAATCTAATATTGTCTTTCTGATAGAGTAAGATTCTGATAGAGTAAGAAACCCATTTCTTGGGTGGTGGATAAAGTAATAAGATGAAGCAGCAGAAGTCTATCAGAAAAGTCTGCAATTTCTGTTGGCCGAAATCACTGTTAATATTACTGTGGTTTATTGCTTACATTTGAAATTGATAAAAATGCTAATTTTCAGTTAGAGTTCAGGGAAAGGGAATAGGTGGATGTTTTTCTTCCCATCCGAGTTCATGTATCCCCTGCTTTCTATCCACAGATGCTAGGGGGTTGTCCAGATCCTAGGTTTAATAAGCCCTGCTAGCTGTCCTTTGTGGTTTGAGACTTAGCTCAAGTAACCATCTCCTCTATAAAACTTTCCCAAATTTCACTAGACCCACTTCTCTACCTATCCCTATACTATTTTGTTCATTCCCTGTTATACAATATTCATTTATTATTCTGATTCTTATTATCATCTTTTCCTGTATTTTTCTCCTCTTTGTGAATATCTCTGTATATAAGTATCTCTGTATACAACTATATAAAATATATTTTTTTCTTGATCCAGGACAGTGTCTGACATACTGCAGGCACTCAATCACTATTTGTTTAATAAATGAATTAAAACCCTAACTAGCTTATGGTAAGTTTACCCGGGTCACAAGTAACAGAAGGGCTTGCATTTAATTTATTCATTTCTACAAGGGGCACAGTATACAAGCGTTGAACTTTAATAAGAGGTGTGCTTTCATTAGTCTTCCTGGGCCAAGTCTGAACCTTTTATTCTGCATTGATATACACCCAGTTGCTCATGAAGTCACAGTTGTGAACTTGTTACCAAGTCTTCAAAGTACTTTAATACCATACGAACATACAAATGAATAAAAAAATGAATTGCCTTGTTAGATAAAAATATATTCTAAAGATTACCAGCAAACAAATAAATATTTCTATTTATAACCTGACAATGGAACATTACTTGTTCACGAGGCAGTTATTCTGAGTAATGTGTTGGGAGATTATAAATAACTCTCAGTAAAAAAATGTACTTACAGAATAATTTATTCTAATTAGCCTGAATGTATTAGACTTCCTACTAAGAAGCATGAATTAGCTACTGTTTGTGTAAACTTTTACTTCCATTTTGCCTGATTGTGTTCTGTATGAAGTCAGACATCAAAGTTCAGCTAAGGTTAAATATCAGGACGTTTTAGTCATTAGGAGACAGTGGAGGTGGGCACAGTCTCTGATAAATAACCAAGACATGAGTACCAAGGCTCTTAAACAGAAAGATACAGGGAGCTGGAGTCAGAGGTGAGAGGATCCATAAGCCTCTTGAACTTGGCCTTCGGCAGGCTCTCGGGAATGCTGGTGTGGATAATCTAGAAGCTAACTCTCCCTCTCGGTGTGTGGCCCTCTTCCTAACACACACTTTCTTCTTGAACTCCTCCCCTTATGTTGTCCTAGCAAGCAAGCCTGCCTGTTCAATCCTGTCCCAACTCTCTGCGACCCCGTGGACTATAGCCTGCTAGGCATCACTGTCCATGGGGTTTTCCAGGCAAGAATACTGGAGTGGGTTGCCATTGTTCCAGAGGGAAGGGTAATTTTTAAGGTGACTACAAAATTCTTACATATTTTAATTCATATAAAATACTTACCAAAAAATGTTCATTCTGGCCCACAATGAATTCCATGAAAAGATTTTCCCTATGGTTTAAACTCTTTATATAGGAGATCATTGAGATTAAAGAATACCAATATTGGTGAAGTAAAAGCCATTCCTGCTTCACTGCTTTAAAGATTTCAATGTCTTTTTTTCTCTTTTTTAAAATTTATACTGAGTACATGTGGGGAGAAAAATTACAATGAAAAGCTGTCAGGATAAATAAGGTCCTATGACCATGAAATGTTTGGGAAAGAATTATAATTCCTTTTTTTAGCAGCACGGTTAGGTTTCCAGTTTTAAGAGAGGAAAAAAAGAACCCCATGAAGTCTTAAGGAGGCCAGGAAGGACTACTTTCCATCCCCATCTGTGAATAGTGGATGTAGAATGTACATTCTAGCTTCAGGAAAATTCTTTGCTACAAAACCATACTGAAATTTGTAAACCACACAGACCAAGATTTTCAGCCTGACCTCACGTCAGATGGGGCTTTCCATGATGCCAAGGGCTCAGGTCGAGTCTCTTTCTTCCTCTTCCCTACTCCTGTCTTCCTCTTTTTTGGTTCTAACCTGAGAATGTATTCCAATTTTTATTTTCTTTTTCTGTTCAAGCCCTACAGCTCTGCCCAAGGCAAAATGCTGCAGGGATTGGAAAGATGAAGCAGCCAAGTCAAATCGATCGTGGCAGTCAGAGGACGCAGATAAATTTCAACAAGCGAATGTGCACCATTATCTCTGGGGCCTCCCACCGACATGAATGTCACTCAATTTACCTGATCTAAGATTCTCGTGAAACAAAAATCAAATCTCTAACAAAGTACCAGCTACTCAAAGCCTTCAAGTTAATGAGTTCAATCTTCATTAATCTCAATTTAGAGGTCTTGAGTCCACGCACATTTTGGAGGGAAGCGTCCACCCAAAAGGAGCTTGCTTCCCATTACTTAAACAGAGATAAGAAAATACCCCTTCAGCTCCTGTTAACCACTTCAGACATCCTTCCCTGCTCCTTAGCATTTTTGGATGGGATGTTGTGGGGAGAATGCCTGGGAATTGAGACTACTGATGCAAGAAACAACTTAGCTCATCTGTCCTCTCTGGTCACTCCCAGTGACTTCCTTGAAGGCTTTGTATTGATTGAAATCATGACGTATTTTCTTAGATAAAAAGGATGTGTAGTTTAAAAGGTGGCTCAGTGGTGGGAATCTTGGAAAAATATTTAGTAACTCATCAATTGCGTATGGTATATATGTTTGGTGGTGGTTTAGTCACTAAGTGGTGTCTGCCTCTTTGCGACCCCATGAACCACAGCACGCCAGGCCTCCCTGTCCATCACCAACTCCCGGAGTTCACTCAAACTCATGTCCATAGAGTCGGTGATGCCATCCAGCCATCTCACTCTCTGTCGTCCCCGTCTCCTCCTGCCCCCATCCCTCCCAGCATCAGGGTCTTTTCCAGTGATATGTATATGCGCATATAAATATGTGTCTATGCATATACTGTGTATTGTCTATATTTTCCACTTTGTTTCAGTGAGTCTTGGGGCGGTATAGAAATAGCAACACTTCACATGACATGGTCTATAGAAGTTTATTCTGACCTTTTCTTAGAACTCGTAGAACCTAGTCAAATTTTCCTATTTTCCTGAAAGTACATTAGACACAGTACAGAAACTGACACTTTGATGTTTTATTTTTGCTGAGACCAAACAAAATCAAGGCTCAATATATGCCCCAAAAGCATTTTCACTTGTCATGAATTTCCTCTGAACTGGCATTGTGTTGATAAGAGTTTTATTTAATGTGTAAAATTTCAAGGATTTTGATAAACTTGATTTCTAACATAGTAACATTTAAACTAGAATAATGGTGTTTTTCTCAATATATGCTAAATTTTATGCAAAAAGCAAGAAAATCATCTGGTGAGTGAACAGATATCTAATAGAGGTAAAGACGTTTTCCTCAAGAGAGACATCCTTGATTCTTGCATTAACTTTAGAGCTCTTACTTTACAGAGCTACACACGTCTCATTTTTATTCTGAGTTGGAATAAAATGATAGTGAGCCTTACTTGCGCATTAAGGTAAGATACCAAGGAGGTGGGTTTCCAAGGATTCTTTCTGGGGAAGTCTTTAGAAATTGATTTTAGTTGACTCGATAGCCTCAAAGGTAGCAATGAGCAGCAGACTTCCTAGAAGGACATTTTGATATTAAGATCTTCTATTCTTACCTAGGTGGACAGCATTCCAGAGACTAAATAAATAATTTAAATTCCATACCATGTTTTTCACTTTTCCCAAACCCATTTACTCTGGGGAAAAGGTACATTCTCTTCCCATCCTTCTAAACTCTTATTCTACATTCCCTTGAGTGACGAGGCTTCCATAGTGGAATGCAGTTTTCAGTTATGTGACCAATCTATTTGGATCAACCAGGATCAAAGGTAAATCAATTTTGTTTTGTATAAATGAGACCAATAGCCCAGCCTCACCCAGTCTGTGGCACTCTGCTACTCGTTTTAATGTTGTTGGTTGGCAGCCAGGAAAGAGAGCCAAGGCAGGTTCAGGGGAGCTCAGACTCGGAGGCAGGAGGGCATCAAGGATGCTCCCAGGGACTGAAGCTGTCAAACTTAATCAGACCCATCACTGGAACACAACACAATCAGGTCTTCAGCCTGCAGGGCCATTGGTACCCACACTGGTCTTCTTGCTGTTTCTGGAACACACCAGACCTGATCCCACTTCCTTCTCTTTGCACTGTCCCTTGTCTTCACCAGGTAACCCAGGGTTCACCTCCTTCCTTCCTTGAAGCCTCTTTGAAATGCCACCTTGACGGGGACTACCCCCCCACCCCCATGAATAGAGGTCATTTACACACACACACCCCGAAACATTCAATGCCCTTGACCTGCTCTGTTTTTCTCACCTTCAAATATATCACTACACAATTTTTTAACAACAATGTAATGGGTGTTCATTGGAAGGACTGATGCTAAAGCTGAAACTGGCCACCTCATGCGACGAGTTGACTCACTGGAAAAGACGCTGATGCTGGGAAAGGTTGGGGGCGGGAGGAGAAGGGGACGACAGAGAATGAGATGGCTGGATGGCATCACCGACTCTATGGACATGAGTTTGAGTGAACTCCGGGAGTTGGTGATGGACAGGGAGGCCTGGCGTGCTGTGATTCATGGGGTCGCAGAGAGTTGGACACGACTGAGTGACTGAACTGAAGCTTAATGGGCAGGACATTTTCTTCCCTGATTTTTCTCAGACACTTAGATCAGTGCCTGGACCATAAATAAATAAAAAATTTTGCATAGATATTTTCTGAAGAATGAATGAATGTTAACACTGAGGAGTTTTCATGGTTTCTTGCCTTATTCCTACAGAGATAAGCCCACTCAGCTGATATACCAGTTTCAAAACAGCATTGGCTGGGCTGGATCCTCCATGTGTGGGTGTGAAATAGTAATAAATGAATGAAACAGAGCAGCAGCGACCCTGTTGATGATAATAATGAATCACATTGATAAACTGCTTTTCTCCTTTTGCCTTTTATTTGTGGTGGAATTCCCCTCAGTGTCAGGGTGATGGATAATCCCCATTCCTTCTAGGAAAATGGCTATTCCATCTTAATGCAGGCTTTTAGAAATGAAAAATAATGCCTTCTGCAATCAACTTTTAATTATCTACACCAATGGAGTGCTGATGCTAAAGAAATAATCCCCAAATCATTTCCATTTGACTTCAGGATGCAACCAGGAGCTTGTAATCAGGAAAACAGCAGTAGAATATCGGATGCACTGTACAATAGTAGAACCAATCCTAAGTCTGGGAGTTGAGAAAGAGTGTGGAAGAGACTCAGTGTTTTGGGTTGAACTGTGTTGCCTAAACTGGAGGAGGAAATGGAAACCTGCTCCAGTGTTCTTGCCTGGGAAATCCATGGACAGAGGAGCCTGATGGGCTGCGGTCCATTGGATTGAGAAGGGTTATGCTCCCTCAAAGGACATTTTGGAGTCTTTACCCCCAGGAGCTCAGAATGGGACCTTATTGGGAGATAGCTTCTTCCCAAGATAATCAAGTTGAAGTGAACTGATTTGGGCGGACTCTAATCCATCATAACTGGCATCTTGATGAAAAGGAAGAAATTGGATGTGGAGACAGACGTGTGCATGGGAGACTGCCATGTGAAGATAAGAGTTATGATGCTACAAACCACAAGATGCAGGAGAGAGGCCTGGGTCAGATTCTCTCCTCGCACCTGCAGGGGAAGCACAGCCTTCGGACACCTTCATCTCAGCCCTCCAGCCTCCGGGATATGAGATGATAAGTCGCTCTTTCCGAAGCCCCCCGTTGGTGGTAATCTGTTATAGCAGCCCTGGGTGACTGATGAGCTCAGTGACTCAACTTTTCTATACTCATCGAACATGCAGTTTCTTCTCCTTGCAAAACTTCCATTTCCTTATCTCTAAATAGAAACCTAAGCCCCTTGCTGCTTTAGGACTCTATAATGAAAGCTTCCTGCGTAAAGTCCTCCGCAGCTCTGCTTTTCCCAATTTAGCAGTCATTGCCTCCTTACCTCATTGTACTCTAAATTAGAGAGTGACCCTAGAACAGAGTTCTACATATAATCTGCACAGCAGATAAAATGCACACAGGAGTGACTGTCTTCAAACTGAACAGTTTTAATCTCTCTCTGGGGAACTCAAAAGATTTAACAGTGTTACCTAAAAATAGCAGGAGTGGCAGCAGTTCAGTTCAGTCGTTCAGTCGGGTCCAACTCTGTGACCCCATGGACTGCAGCACACCAGGCTTCCCTGTCCATCACCAACTCCCAGAGCTTGCTCAAACTCATGTCCATTGAGTCGGTGATGCCATCCAACCACCTCATCCTCTGTGGTCCCCTCCTCCTCCTGCCTTTGATCTTTCCCAGCGTCAAGGTCTTTTCCAACGAGTGGCATACTGTGTTGTAATAATAATAATCTGGCTGTCATCTTATTTCTGTTAACAGAATTCATTCAGGCACCCACCCAACCTCATTCTGCTTCCTGTACCATTAGGTCAAACACACATAGGTATCCCCTAGCCCCTGAACACTAAAGTCAGCCAGGATGAGAATAAGGATCTGATTACAGCCCAGAATGGTGACAGTCACAGCCACCACACCCACGGAATTTCTTCTCCATTGCCTTGTTTAATATTTGGAGAAGGTGCGAACAGTATATGTAGCTTTTACTCCAAAGCACATCAAAAGTAAGAGCCATGGAAAACGTTGTCCCAAAGCACTTCACTATTTGGGAACCATTTTTAAAGCAGCCACTTCCTGTAGTGTACCCTGCCTCATACACTTCACTGAAAAGCAGAACAAAACAAAAACAACTAGATGATTTCCTACAGACACTATTGAAAGTATAGAAGTTGCTCCTGGAAGAAAACCACACCCATTAAATAAATTTGTAATAAAAAAGTTTCCAAATGTTCTGATAATGCCACCAATTTCTCAGTAAATGTAGCCTCTTCCTAAGAAGTACTTAGGATTGGTTTACCAATGTATAAATTATTTAATCTGATTAAAGTGGAAGGTGTTTCATCGCCGACACTGTTATTTTTTTTTTTTTTTTCTGTCAAGGCAGTTCCGCTTTATTGTTACAAGCTCTCCGTATATAAAGGCAAGCGTGGGGGTTTTGCAAGGGACTTCCTGCGGTCGGCTCCAATCATATTAAAGGTCAGGTCGTCACGTGCTGACGTCACAACAGAGGTCTAGGGTGCTCATGCACTGTTAATGCAAGGGGAAGTGTTCAGGGGCCAATCACAATTTTTTGTGATTATCTGGGGCCGCGCCCTCCTGACATCCGTCAGGCGCCATCTTTGTGGGTGCGCCTTTGCCATGTGTCTTTTTTCAGCCGTGTGCCCTATATATCCCCCTTTTTAAATTTATTTATTTGTGGGGTCTCTCTTGGGAGCCATCGGGGGCCCCCACATGGCCTCGCCAGAGACTCAGTGACTGTGCTTGTCTTAGGTTGTCCCCCTCTGGGGATCTTACCTGTCATCGGCTACCCAGTCAAGCATAGGCCCTGGCGGCTTAAGACCTGGCCGAAGGTCTTTTGGAGGGCTGGCCGGACTTAGGCTTTGTGGCGAGGGGCTTGGCCTATAACCGATCTTCGGGATGGCATTGGATGGAGGCATATTGTATCAGACAGGGGTAGGACTAGTAAAGGGCCAAATGGACCCTAGACCCATCATGTGTTGAGGTTCTTGGGCCCTTTATGTCCCGGGCGAGTAGATTGGCTCATTGGGACAGCTGGAGTGCCCCCCATCTTAGGCTTGTAACCTATTGGCAGACGGTCATCAGGGATCTTTCGGGACTTTGGGTCTGTCGCCCGTATTTGAACGAGGAGAATGGTCTTCACTTGTTCCCGGGAAATGGTCTGAATCCGCTCCTGCAGGAACTTCTGGAAAAGGTTGACAAGGCAGGGTCCAACTAAAAGAAGTATAACAATGATCATTATTGGCCCCAGGAAGGGGAGCAGTCAGGGGAGGAGTTGATGCCATAGGCCTTGGGGGTTGTAAAAGTTTTGCAGTTCCTTTTTCCAGCGTTCAATTCTATCTCTTAACAAAGTAACAACAGTCTTCCCCCAAGAAGAGACAGGTTCCCCCTTTTCCGCAGTGATGAGGTCAAAGGCCCGTCTATTTTGTAGGGCTATTGCGGCCAATGAATTAATCTGTCTCTGGACGGACAAAAGGGACTCTACCACTTGTTCCGTGTCTTCATTAAGTTCCTGAGACAATTTGTAATAAAAATGAGCAGAAGTTGAAATGCCCCCGATCCCAGCACCTAGGGCCATCACTATGCCAGTCCCGATTAGGATAGGAGCAACGATAGCCCGCTGTCCTCTGTGAGGAGGCTTTGTTGGTAACCTCTCATGATGGTCAACGATCTGATCCATATCCCCTTCATTGATGAAGATTAGTCCTGGGGTTAAGAAAACCAAGATGCACCCTGTAGGGTCTGGAGGGAGGCAGGAATAGGCATAGGTACCACAGAGGAAAAAATCCCAGGGCTGGTGCAGTTGCTTGTACTGTTCCATGGGACCCATGAGGTGCAAGAGTGGGTGTCGTTATAATAGGAAGCAGTAGAGGATGAGGTATTAAGAAGGCAAGTTAGATTTGAAGAGGTGGCAAGTAAGACATCGTCAGCGATTGGCTCAATAAGCTGTGCGATACTTTCCGTGGTATTGTTGGTTTTGGGAGTGTAATTGCCTGCTGATACCCAGGTGTCGGGCAAAGGGACTGCGATATGCGGTGAGGGGGTTAGTGACATGCATATCCAGCATGCCTCGGAGGGCTTTTTTGGTGAACTCTGAAAAAATTGGAAGGAGGAGTTGAGGAGGCGGGTGACATGTAGATCGTCAGGGGTGGGGTGCAGGAGAGGCCTCCCTATGCGTTTGTAAGGTTCGGGAGTCTCCTTTAGTGTGGTAATTATATTATTTATATATTGCTGTTGTGCCTTATGTCTGTTAGTATCTTGTATCCCACCTCCATCTGAGTATCCAATGTGAGTGCGGGGGTAAAAACATATGTTTTTCCCATTTGGCTTATAGCAGTTGCTCGTTTGGCTCCCTGTCTTTTGCACCTTAACAGTAAGTAAGGACTTGGTCTGTTTGTTGTTGATGCGCATGGTGCATGGCGTAGGGGTCGTGCGGTAGCACGAGGAATGGACATAGCTATAAATTTCTGAGCAGGGACAGGAAGCAGTGTCTAAAAGCCCGGGGAGTGCCAACAGGGTAAGGCACAGGAAGATCATGTCTAAACCGTTGTTATGCCAGTGGGCGGGTCACAAAGTGAGAGTGATAGGTCATTACAAAGGAATAAGCTATCTATAGTAAGCCGCAACCGGAGAAGGCAATGGCACCCCACTCCAGTACTCTTGCCTAGAAAATCCCATGGATGGAGGAGCCTGGTGGGCTGCAGTCCGTGGGGTCGCTAAGGGTCGGACACGACTGAGCGACTTCACTTTCACTTTTCACGTTCACACACTGGAGAAGGAAATGGCAACCCACTCCAGTGTTCTTGCCTGGAGAATCCCAGGGACAGGGGAGCCTGGTGGGCTTCCGTCTATGGGGTCACACAGAGTCGGACACGACTGACGTGACTTAGCAGCAGCAGCAGCAGCAGTAAGCCGCAACAGGCAAGATATCCTATCGCCAGAGAGAAGCGGAGTGCAGGAGGCCACTCCTCTGGGGCAACAGATGCAAGGCCTATAGCAAAGAGCACACTTAATAGTGCAGCTAATACAAACACAATGGTCATTTTGTTGTCCGCGTGAAATCAGCTATGGGGTCCGAGGGCAGGTTGCAGTTAGGCCGACAGTCCTGGGATTTGCAGGTGGCAAGGGGAGAGTTCATCTAAGCCTTTGACAAGGCCTCTTAGTTGCCAATCTTGGGGTTGCACTCTTCAATGGGAGCGTCGCACAGAGGCTCATGGAACCTTTTCGTTGTCTCTCTTTCAAGACCATGCGATGAGGGCTCTCTTTCTCTGAGGGGATCCGAGTCACGGCGCCAGATGTAGGGTCCCCTTGTTTCTCCCCTGGTGGCGCCGCGGGGGAGAGCAAGGCGTCGGCGAGTCCTCGGCCTCGGATGTGGAGCCCATTTTGCCTCCCCACACCAGAGCGGTGGGGAGGAAACCCCAGGGGGAGGGTGAGCTGGCCGCCCGTCCCGCAGCCCTCCTTGCCCGGAGAAGGACACTCAGACGCAGCAGGGGTTCTGTCAAGGCAGTTCCCGACACTGTTATTATTAACAGTATTTTCAGTAACACCTTGGACTTGGAGACGTTCCTTCTGGGTACTGTGGTTATCTAGTACGGAAGCAAGAAGTAGTTATCAAAACCCCATATACGGTTAAAATAGGTCACCTTGAATGCTCATGAGTTCTGGTTCTTAATCAAAGCCTATTTGTATCTGACATAATTCTAGTCTATTGAACTGTTTGGTTTACTAATTCACATTAAAAGCTGAGGACAGGAATCAGAAAATCTATTAAGAGGAAGTGAAAAAAGGAAAAAAGCATGACAGTGTTAGGCCATTATGTCTGAGTACAGAGAGCCTCCAAAACCACCACAATCTCTGAGGGCACCACTGACCAAGCTCAGTCATTGAGAGTAATAATTACGACCTTGAAATAAATCCCTGTCTCAAAGACCACATTTCACAAGTTAAGGAATCGGGTAATATATTTACCAAAAATATGCCAGGTGAAGTAGTTGATTTAGTCTTAAAACTGTCAGTTAAGGTCATGGGATCATAGAACAACTTAAGTTACTATTTTAGTGCCTGGACAAAGAATGTGCAATAAAAACCATGCCTGGTATTCTTGGGACCCCATAGAGGAGAGAATGAATATATATACACATACACAGACATTATACATTATATATTATTTATATCTATGCATGCTATATGTTATATATGATTATACATATATACGTTATATGTGTGTGTGTGTGTGTGTGTGTGTGTGTGTATAGTGGGTGTGTGTGCCTGCTTTGGACGGACGTTTTCTGTCTGTATTCTTTCAGTTCATTAAACAAAATTTTGGGTGCTACTGTATGTCTTGCATTGACCGTGCTCTGGGCAGTCACGATGGATAAGATGGGACCACCAGCCCAAGGAGCCCCCAGTCCCCGAGCAGTCACGGGGGGAGGACAGAAGCAGTCACTCAGATGTGTGGCTACAGGCAGATGGGAGAGTGGGCATGAAGTGATGTCATCTGTGGGCTCTCTCATGATCACCAGAGAAGGTTCTCTGATAAAAGAAAACTTTCATCCCCTATGCCTAGAACTTTACACTCAGGACTGACAGTGAGTAGGAAAGACTAAAGAAAGAGGGATGAGAAAGCGAGGGGCTCCGTTCATCTAGTGAGTTCATGCTCTGAGTCAGCCTGGGGCTGGCAGACGCAGACATGGCCCCGGCAGAGAGCCCTAGGAACAGAGAGCCCAGGTGCATCTGTTCCGACACTTGGTTTGCTTGCTCCCCTTTTGGGGATGGGATCGCTAGATTGTGTGTTTCTACAGTTGGTTTTCTACCAGGTGTGTAACTCTGAGGGAAAAATCCATCTCAGCCTTCTACTGATTCTTCTGTTCTGTCGTCTCTCTTTATCTTCACTTCCTGGAGTCTGCTCAGCTTTGCATCCATTGCCGTCACAGCCTCTGTTGAAGACTGACTCAGTAACTGAATTAGTCTATACCCGTGGAGCCAGCCTTGGACGCGCATGTCCCAGACTTTGTCGAGCTCTTTGCCATGGAAATAGTTCATCACTTCTGAGGCCTCAATTTCTTTACTCAGAATGTGAGAGCTTGCACCAGATCATCTCTAAGGTTCCTTCCAGTTTTGACCTTCCACCGTAAACATCTGGAATACATATCTTTTTGGCTTATTGTATAAGTTTGGGCCAGTTATTTCAACTCAGGGAACTGAAAATGGGTCTTGGGGCCGATTCAAGTCTTAGAAGACTTCTTTCCTAGTATTTGATGTTTCTTAAATCATTTTCTCTTTCCCTTGATTTCTTCTCTTCTTTTGGTATTTTTGGTACTTGTAGAGCCCCCTGACATTTGAGCAGAAGGTTGCAAATGCTTGTCTTACAGGAAGTGATCCATACATTGTCACACCTGAGAACATTTTCCCTGTACTTTGAGATCACCAAGTGCACGCGTGTGTGCATACACCTACACCCAGCCACCTGCCCACCATCCAGGGGTCTCCTGAGGATGCATGAATATTCCTGGGTCAAATATTACATGAGGATTTGGGCAATATTTTGGCAGGTTGAACAACACTTGTGTTTTTTGCTCTCTGGCAAGACCATTGCTTCATCATCCTGTTCTTACTGAAGGGCACTGCTTTCTAATCAAGATTAGTTAACTGCCCTTGGGGTGACATATAACACTGCAGTTGTCTGAGACTGTCATGTTTTCATAAAAGATCTTTCTCCAGCATCTAGAAATTTAGATAAAGTTGAAAGAAGGAACAAGATGAAACATTTACTGTGCATCTGTTTTCTGATTTTACAAGTCATTTGATTTTTCCATAAATATTCCGAGGTCAAGATTCTATCCACTTGATTAGCAAGGAAGCCAGTGCTCTAGTTTAGCAACTTGTAATTCATTAATGACAGAGCTCTCTTATTCTTAAGACCATGTTCTTCCCCCTAAACCATGTTGCTTTCCTAAAGAAGTATTAAAACTCTGAAATTAGGCTCTGAGCCTTTCCTGGATATTTTTCAGCCAAACTTGCTTGGACCTTGTCCATATGTCTGTCTGCTGGCTTCAGATTTGAGTCTGTCTCTATTGTAGTTAATAAGCTGCCACTCAGATGCCTGTTAATTTGTTAAAATTCTTATCCATTGTTACCTTTCCTATTGTTTGGTTTGTCCTTGTGAGTTTATAATCAGTTTTGACTTTTACTTTTTATTGTCACTTTAGTTGCATTTCAATAAAGTGAGTGATCTTGTTGTCTTTGAATATATACCCAGAAGTACAATTGCGGAATTATTTGGTAGTTCTCTTTTTAATTTTTTGAGTAACCCGCATACTGTTTTCCATCATATCTGTACGATTTGTATTTTCACCAGCAGAGCACAGTCATTCTCTTTTCTCCACGTCCCTGTCAATGTTTGCTCTATTTCTCCTTTTTGATAATAACCATTATAACAGGTGTGGGGCCATATCTCATTGAAGTGTATGGTCCGTGCATCATATGTAAGCATTATCTAGCCTGAACTGTTATAATCCCCACGGCAGGTCCCAGGTTCTGCTGTTTGAACCTCCAGATAGACCAAAATTGCCTCTTTTTTAAAATGAAGACTGTAATGCAGTTTAAAACCATTACCTTTCCTATGCAATTCCACAGAATCAGGGTCAAAGGAATTTGGTGATCATATATTCCAGTCCTCTCTCCGAAGCCTAAATTATATCCCTAATAGGTGAGTTGAATCTCTCCGATGATGAGGAAATTGCTTTCACGTGAAATGGTCTATTACCTTTTCAAGTCCCATTGTTGTGAGAGTTAGCGCTTCTAAATATCCCTGTTAATGCCTAAAACTGAGTCCTGTAAATTAACAATGACTAATTAAATAACATCATAAAACATTGGCTGGGGAGGGGGTGTTTCCAATTTTACCTAATTTAAATAGACCATAGAGAAGGATGATGTCTAATGTACACACTGCTATATTTAAAACTGATAACCAACAAGGACCTACTATATAGCACAGGGAACTCTGCTCAAAGTTATGTGGCAGCCTGGGTCAGAGGGGCTTTGGGAGAGAATGGATACATGTATATGTATGGCTGAGTCCCTTCACTGTCCACCTGAAACTATCACAACATTGTTAATTGACTATATCCCAATGCAAAATAAGAAGTTAAAAAAAAAAGGATGATGCCTGGATTTGTCATTACATCAAATTCAATGGTTTGTATTCACCATTGGTGTATTTATCATCCAAGTGATTCCAACCTAACCTATGGCGTCAGTTGAAGAGACCTGAAGAAATTCACCTGGATTTCAGAGAAGCAAGACTGATGGCTGCAGTCTTACTGAAAGTTCTGTTTGATTAATGAGAAATATTTATGGAATATTTTCAGAGACTTATTTCCCACATAAAAATCTCAAGTTTGAAAAAGGCTTTATTTGCTGTACATCAATCAGCTTGTAATAGAGTATAAGTTTCTTATGGTTGTGGTCTGGATGAGCAAAATTCCATCAGCTGGAATGAAAGCAAAGAAGAAAACTCCTGCCAGACATTTTTAAAATTATTTTTTATTTATAATATGGAAGATCGGGATACAAGGATCTTTGTCCATCTCTCCACTTTGTGGAAAGGATTGAGGGCCCTTCAAGGTATTTTTGTTTGTCTTTAAATTTTTTTAATTGATATATTATTTTCAGGTATGACATATGGCGATTTGATATTTGTATATTTTGTGAAATGATCATCACATTTGTGTGCTCTATCTCATGAATATTTTGCCAAGTATTTGATGTTTCTCATTTAGAAACTGAAATATTTCATACCAGCAAACATACATTTTTGTTAAAGAATGACTTTCTTAATCAGAAGTGTGTTCAGTTACATCTGTAAGGATGATCACCAAATTGATAGTTTTATCATTGAAAAAAACATGGAAACAAATATAAAATGAATGAATGAATTTGTGGTACATAAATAAATGAAATACTTTGCTATCGTTAAATGCCACTTTGTTGGACACTTGAGAATTTACACATGGTATATTGTAAATAGCATTACTAATAGCTTAGATGCTTAGAAACATACTAGAAGGAAATACATTAAAATGTAAATGATATCTTCAGTGCAATAAAAATTATTTTTATTTTCTTTTTATCTTTCTTTACAAATATTCCTGCATTGATTCTTTATTACTTATGTAACCAAAAGTGGCCAGTACAAATTATCCAGTAAATCTTGATGGGAATTGTAGAGAAGATTAGAAAGAGTAGATGCAAGGAACATCACCCAGTAACTAGAAACAGGAATTCAACACTCATTTTTTTTTCTCAGTGATTCTCTGACCATACATAATTACCACCTGGAGGGCAAAACTGTAATTCTTTTTACTGGAAGATAATGCCTTTATAGTTACGTTAGTGCTGTGTAACGATATTACCATAAACTTAGTGCCCGAAAGCAACACTCATGTATTACCTCATGGTTCTGTTTGGTCAGGAGTCTGGGTGAGGCTTAGCTAGGTCCTCTGCAATCAAGGCAGAACTACAATTTGATAAAAGATTTGTGGTTATAAATTTTTCACACAAAACTTAAGGTGAAGTATAAATGAATTTCTGAATGAGAAATCGAATACAATGGTATTTACCAAAATCCTGTTCTTTAGTTCTGTCGCCTTGACAAAAAGCAGCATGAGAGTTACTGCCCTGTCAAGAAGAAAGGAACAAAGTCAGTCATTTTCTTCAGTAGATGGTCCTTCAGAAAACTCAGGCATTTGCCTAATAGTGCAATTCACCTTCTTTACTTTTCGTTAGGAAGGCAAGAATAGCTGTGATTGAAGATTGTTGAAAATGTTGACTGTTGGCTTGGCAAGGTGAGTATTTCTGGATCCGGTTTGTTAAGACCATGGTCCATCTATAAGGTTTCAGGAAAGAAACAAATAAAAAATGCACAAACTAAATGCAATGCCAAAATGTTAGTACTAAAGGTGTTTTTGTTGTTGTTTATAAATATTTTTTAAACGTTTTATTTTGCATTGGGATATAGCCAATTAATAATGTTATTATAGGGACTTCCCTGGTGGTCCATTGACTAAGACTCCACGCTCCCAATGCTGGGGGCCCAGGTTCGATTCCTGGTCGGGGAACTAGATCCCACATGCTGCTACTAAGAGTTTGCATGCTGCAACTGAAGATTTCGCATGCCACAATGAAAACAGAAGGTCCTTGTACTACAACTAAGATCCATAACAGCCAAATAAGTTAATTAATTAAATATTAAAAAAACTGATGTTGTGATAGTCTCAGGTGAACAGCACAGGAACTCAGCCATATGTATACATGTATCCATTCTCCCCTAGATTCCCCCCACATCTAGGTTGCCATGTAACCCGGAGCAGAGTTCTCTGTGCTATGCAGTAGGTCCTTGCTGGCTATCCATTTTAAAGACAGCAGTGTGTACATGTCCATCCCACACTCCCTAACTATCCCTTCCCCCTATCCTGTACGCTGGACAGAGAAGGAGAAATATCATACAATATCTCTGATGTGTGGAACCTAAAGGTGGTTTTAAAATAATTAGAACCAGTCTTATTGAGAAGTGATGGAAAAGCACTTTGTGATGTACTTCCTGGTAGCAGAGTTCACCTGTGTGTGCCCCAACAATATCTCAAAATGTCATGGGATATCCTGCACTATCAATTGATCCTTCAGGCTTTAATGGCTCTTGTGAAGCTGTGGAGGATACATAGCCAAGTCTGATATTCATTAAATACACAGAGACTTCCCTGGTGGTCCAGTGGTTAAGACTTTGCCTTCCAATGCAGGGGGGGGTGCAGGTTCAATCCCTGTTTAGGGAGCTTAGATCCCACATGACTTGTGGCCAAAACGTAAAACAGAAACAGTGTTGTAACAAATTCAATAAAGACTTTAAAAAGGGCCCTCATCAAAAAACTTTTTAAAAAAATTAGATACCCATTGTATTAAAAGGGGTATACAGAAGGGGAAATGGACATTATTGATTATCAAGGGCCAAGTATCTTCATAAGCTCCCCCCAGTTGTTTAAATGCTTTGTTTTCACAGCTGTAGATCTTAACTATCTAAAGAAGACTGAAGATACCTTTGGTTTTTTTCTGAATGTTGGCAACTGCCTTCTCTGTAGCCAATTGGTATTTTTATTACTATCAAGACAATACTTCTCCCTGACCAGAATTACCTTAATTATTTGGAAAGGAAAACTATGCCTGGCTAAAATGTTGGAATCCAGGCTTCTACCATAATCCATCTTTTCTGTTAGTTATTGCATACTGCTTATTTCATCAGCTTCCCAGGTGGTACTAGTGGTAACAAATCTGCTTGCCAGTCAGGAGAAATAAGAGGCCCAGTTCCATCCCTGGGTCGGGAAGATCCCCTGGAGGAGGGAATGGCAACTCATTCCACTATTCTTGCCTGGTGAATCTCATGGCCAGAGGAGACTGCGGGTTATAGTCCATAGAGTTGCAGAGTCATGACTGAAGCGACTTAGCATGCATCGCTTATTTCAGTGCTTTCTTCAGTATTATAAATACTACAATGTTCCCCTTTTCTATTTAATACATAGCTGTCAAAGAGTGTAAAATGACATTTTGTTTTTTAAAATACATAGAACACTTTTTGGAGGGAAAAAATCCATTAAAACCTGATGGTCTCTAAGACAAGCAATTACAGGTAATTTAAAGTATTTTTTTTTATATTACTGTTTTCCAGTGTCTTATAACAAAATTGCGATACTAATATTACAAAAATGTAATACTCATGTCATTACAAAAAATGACAGAAAAAGCAAAACACATATTTCCAGACTTTAGGAGATGTTTAAATACCAAGGCTTAAAGCCATTTTTTTCCCCCCAAGAACTTTAGTGACTTCAGTTGTAGCAAAGCAGGCTTCCTCTCTACCCTGTCAGATAACTCTGCCCAGTCCGAAGCTACTACTCTGTTCTTGCTAGTTCCATTGGGGAAAAAAAAAAAAAATCCATTTCCTTCTTTGTTTTTAGCTACACTTTGTGAATGAAATGTGATTACATCTAGCAAAACTATGGAAACATCCTACTAGTGTATGGGGAGCCTTCCTGTAGTGCCAATTTGCTATTTCTGTCTAATGACATTTAAAAAATCCAATTAGGCAGTTTGAAAAAAGGAAGCCCAAGTTAAAAATATCTGACTGTTTGACTCAGCGCAGCGGGGGCATGGTTTATAGGCCAATCTTTCATGGTGAATAGGCTTTCAGTGGTGAGAACCTTGCTTCTCCTGCCCATTAGAAGAAAAATTTTTTACCCCTTACACTGCTACAACGCTTCCTACTTAATTATACCTCTTTAAATAGCAGACATTCTCCCTTCTTTTATGGGAAAGAAAATCATGTTGATTTGCCCACACAGTACCATCCTGGTGTGTAAGGGGACTGGGGTTGACCTAATGGAAGACAAACAGATGGATCAGGAAATGAGACCTGATTTTTCACAGCATAGTTAATGCACAAGAAAAGACATGCCTGGGTCTCTGTCTAATGTCTACATGTGCTTGTTGAGTGATTCTTAAATGACCCTATTGGGTTTGATTTCTTAACTACATTAGAAATAGATGAAACCATTAAGAAATCATTTTTCACTTATCATATTGGCAGATGGAATAAAACTGTTCAGTGTAATCAAGGTTGTAAGGAAATTGGCACTCACAAACATTGCTGGTGGGTGTAGACAGTGGTTTAATTTTTTTAACTGTTTGACTATGAAAATAGAATTATTCCATAAGATAATCTAGCCTAGGTAATATTATCAGAGAGGCAGTAAAAAATTGTGTTTATAGATGCTCATGGCAGTTGCATTTATAATAAGAATTGAGAACAGCCTAAATGCACAAGAAAAGAGAATGATAAAGATATGAGAAATACAGAGAAATACAGTGTTAAGTGGAAATACAGTCTTAACCTGAGGAAATTTGAGTACACTATGATTTTATATATAATTGTCATATATAATGTATAACATAATAAGGTGTAATGTGAATACCCCTCAAAATGAATGATGATTTTACAAAGCCGTAGGTTTTCACATTTTTTTGTTTTCTTATAAATGCCTTTCAGTATTGTCTGAGTTTTCCTTAACAAGTCTGCATAGCATAATTTGCCTGAGAAGTGGTGCTAAATAAACGCAGAATCATGTCAAGATCATGGATGTCACAATGAAGGTCTGGGTTTGGATCCCATTGGTCCCTTTTACTAATTAGTAATTTCAGGAAATTCTTTAACTTTTCTACTTAGTTTCCTCATCTGAAATATCTGGATACTGATGATGTCTTTTTCCTAAGGATGTTGTTTGCATTAAACGAGTTCCTTTATATAGACCATTTTAATGATGAATGCCTACCAAAATATATGTTCCATAAATCATCACTATTATTTTTGTTATAAGACAGAAATGCTACTATTCAATTGAAAAGATGGATAAATAAAACAGCAAAGAAAAATCTATCTCTAGCTGGTTTTTAGCAGCTTTATTGATAGAATCCTCATACTAAAAAATTCACCCATTAAAAGTGAATAGCTCCATTTAACCATGTTTTTCCAAATTATAATTTAAGGAAACCTATTGAAAGAAGGTTATTTTGAAAAATAAAATGCATGTGCTTTTATTAAAAGAGCAAAACATTATCTACTTAGAGATCACCCTCAAGTGAATTTCTTTCTTCTTTTGGTGTCGTTACCTGATGAAATGAGAGTAGGCTTGGTGATAAATTTCATGCATTTCAGTGAAAGTTTCATAAATTTTATGAGTGAAAAGAAGCACATGGAAGTCAGGCAAGGAAGCCACCTTTGTGTTCTGGGTCCCATGGCTATTATCTGGGGCAGGAAGTGAACTGGGGTAAACCTGCTCAGGGAGTGAGTGAGTGAGTCCTTCTCAATTATGAGGTTATAGTTTTTTAGTTCTTCAGATTTTTATGTTGTTAAAGAAGTTCTTCACATGGTTCTTACAGAATATGATAAACACAATAATTAGGAAGTATTTTGTAAGGATTTGTTACTAAAGAAACTATGAATGAAGGCAGAATGTATCCTATTGTAATGTATCCTATTGTAAGGATATTGTAAAACAGGAATACTTAAAATTTTGGTTTCAGAATTCCTTTATGCTCCAGGATGCCAAAGAGTTGTTTGTGTGTGTGTGTGTGTTCTGTCATTGTTTTTTCATATTAGAAATTGACGTTGAGAAAAGTCTAATCAGAAGAATACCCAAGTATATATTTTCATTAGTCACCAGAGCAATGATATCACTGCATGTCCTATGGTGCTGCTGCTGCTGCTGCTAAGTCGCTTCAGTCGTGTCTGACTCTGTGTGACCCCATAGATGGCAGCCCACCAGGCTCCCCCATCCCTGGGATCCTCCAGGCAAGAACAGTGGAGTGGATTGCCATTTCCTTCTCCAATGCATGAAAGTGAAAAGTGAAAGTGAAGTCGCTTAGTCGTGTCTGACTCTTCGTGACCCCATGGACTGCAGCCCACCAGGCTCCTCCATCCATGGGATTTTCCAGGCAAGAGTACTGGAGTGGGGTGCCATTGCCTTCTCCGGATGGGCTGGTTAACCTGTGCTTAATTAGCGCTTGGGTTACATGTCCTATAGCTGCAGGAAAATTCCACTGTAGATTTGTTTAAGAATGAGAGCGAAACAGGCAGATAGCATCTCAGTATTGCCATGAAAATAGTATCCACCTCACAGACCCCCTGAAAAGCTCTCAGGATCCATTAGGAATCCCTGCATCACACTGTGAAAATCACTCTTATAAGATGTCTCTTCCCTTAACCCTCTGCCGGACAAAACTACTTTGGGAATCTGGAATTGTCTAAGAGCACACTGCAGCCAGATCTGAGACCTTTAAGAAAAGATGAGCTTTATCATCACTAAAGAACCACAGCAGCTGAAAGCACACACCAACTGAATTTTCTTCCTCCCAGACTGCAGACCACCTCATTTAGGTGTGGTAGTAGTGGCCACTCCTAGGATTTGATAAGAACTACTGGAGAAATTTACAAGATCCTGTTTGTAGAAAGAGTGTCTCTGTCACTGATATCTGTGGATTGCAGCTCTATCTTAGTTACAGTAGCAGCCCAAGACATGTCATTCATATGTTAATTCTTTCTCTTTTCTCAGCTCCAGAGAAAGGCCGAGGAGGAATTGGGTGAGAAAGGCTAGTACATACATAGTAGGCACCAGTTTACTAAGTACATTTGTTGTAGGTTTTCTTTTCCTCTGTTTTTTATTTGGTTGATTACAATATTAATGCATCCTCTTTACAAAACATTACGTTAATCCCTAAGTACAATAAATGATTTCCCTGATGGGTCAATGGTAAAGAGTCCGCCTGCCATGTAGGAGGCATGGGTTTGATCCCTGGGTCAGGAAGATCCCCTGGAGAAGAGAATGGCAGCCCACTCCCATGGACAGCAGAGATTGGCAGGCAGTCCATGGGGTTGCAAAGAGTTGGACACGACTTAGCAATTGAGCAACAACAACCAAGTACAATAAGTAAAAAGAAAGCTTAAGTTTTCTTTTTTCCCTCTTGTAATCTTCTCCCAAATTGCATTTCTCCTAAGACATCCTTGTTAGCGTTTTGGTCTACATTCTTACAGCCCTTCTTGTTGCCAAGTTATAAGCACAGATAAATTGGAAGGCTAAGTGAAGAGTCTTGTTTTGTTTTGCTTTTTCACATAAATAATATATCTTAGAAATTGTTCCAAATGTCAAGGACGTGCATTTCATTCTTCTAAAAGGAATGCACGTTATGTCATAGTGTGGATAACGTGTGGTTTATTGAATCATAATAACTGATAGGCATTGAGGTTGTTTATAGTTTTTTCATTTTATTAACAGTATTGCCATGCAGAGAATATGCGTTGTGTGAAAATCTCCGTGACATGGGTTAGATCCCCGCAAAGTGGAATTGCTAGACCAAAAATGTCCTCATTTTAAAATCTGATAGACATTATCCTCTTGAGTGCATATCAAGTTACATAGCTGCCAGTGATTTATAAGGAGTTCAATGCATCCACACTAATACTGCATATAATCACCCTTTGAAGATTGTCCAGCCTAATGAGTGAATTATGGCATCTTGTTTAGTTTTGCATTTCTCTGGCTATCAGTGAATTTGAACATCTTTTCACATTTTCATTGGTCATTTGTAGGGCTTCTTCAGGGAGGTATTTGCCCATATACTTGGCCTGTTTTTTACAGGACTGTTTGTCTTTTTCTAACAAATTTATGCAATCTTTTTATGAAAGTTAATATTTTTGTTTCAAATATTTTCCACCACCTTATTGCTGTCTTTTAAGCTTGACTATAGTTTCTTTCATCACAACTGATGCTTTTAATTTGGATGTTCTTAAGTTGTTCAGTATCTGTCTTTAAAGGGTCTGAGTTTTGTTTCCTTTAAGGACTGCTTTTACCCTAGACTCTCCCCCCAAATATGAGAATGCTGTGTTTTCTCCTAGGGTTTTTATATTAGTTTCTGATTGTATTTTCCCATTTATATATTTGCAGCTGTATCTTTGAAGTCATGTAAAGTACATACCTCATTAATTTTTTTCTCAAATGGATAGCCATTTGCCATAACACAATTTAGTGAGCATTTTGTATTTTCCCATTTAGTTGAATTACCACCTTTAACACAGGGTAAAGGTAGCTTCACAATTAAAAGCACAGAGTACTGCTAGAGTCAGACTTCCTGGATGTGCATCCCATATCTGCCACGGAAAAAATGTATACAACCTGTGATGTATTTAATGTCCTACTGTTCTACAGATTTCAGAGCTGTAAAATGGAAAAAATAATAATAAATTAAATTTTATAAGGATTAAATAAGGTAATATGAACGTGTTAGACACTTAAAATAGCTCTTGATATTTTAGGAGCCCTCAAAATAGTTAGCTCTTATTAAATGTTTACAACTCCATGTATGTATACCTGGGAATCTGCTCTGGAGTTTTCTATAGCAGCACCATCCAAGAGAACTTGCCATGTTGATAGAAATATTTCCTATCTGAGCTCCCCAGTGTGGTAGTCACTCATTACACTGAACACTTGGAATGTGGCTAGAATGACTAAAGAAGGAAACTTTTAACTTTATATAATTTTAATTTATTTTAACTTTAAATAGCCACATGTGGCTGGTAGCTACCATATTGAACACTGCCAATTTAATGTTTGCCAAAGGCTTCCCTGGTTATACTTTATTATAGAAAACAAGTTTTATTGAACTCCTCACTAAGGATTGTTATAGGACTGGATTTGGAGTTTTATTAAATGAATTTTATAATTTTTTTCTTTGATCTGTTTAAGTTGAGCGCTAGTAGGAACAATAAATCTAGTCCCTAGTTGGAATCAACTCATTCTTGAAATAAGCCTTATTCTTTCTTATTTGATTCTTTGACCACATAGTTATATTTGCTAATTTTGTTTAGAATTCTTCTACATTCATAGTTGAGATTATTTTAAATCTGAATTGTACCTTGAATGGTATCCAGGTTTGTTGGCTTTTAAAAATGAATTGAGAAGTGTCAAAGTCTAAACTCTGGAACAGTTTAAGTACAGGAGTTGCTATCAGCTCTTGAGAGTTTAGAAAAAGTGGTAATAAAGCCATCTGGATTTGGTACCTTGGGGTAGGTGGGGTAAGGGGCATGTTACATAAGCATATTTATTCCATCATTCGCAGTAGGTTATCACTGGAAACAACAGCGAAAACTGGTTACATGGATATTATATATCCATTAAAATGGTGCTATAGAGAAATGATTTAGTTCTCATCTGACTGGTGGACTATACAAATATATATATTGCTTTTCTTTGAATAGTAGCATTAGAATGAACTTTTCCCATTTGCATCTTTGCTTTCTTCAAATTTTCTGTGAAAAGCATGTTTTTAAACCAACTTTTAAGCCTAAGTCAGGAAAGCGGTGGTTGTGTTTCATTCCCAGAAACCAAAACAGAACAAGACAAACCTGCTGAATACTTTTGGTGTTCCAGGCACAGGTAGGAAATAAAATGAATCAGTCCACACCGCTCCTGTAACTTGTAGAGCAATGAGTTAACAGCTTAAAAGTTACATGGAAAAGCAGGCAGAATGGGACAAGTGCTGTGGGAATGATCTGTTTAGGGACATTTTTGTTTGGTCCTAAGGCCCTATTCCCTTTTTCTACCACCAGATCTTCCTGGTAGGTGCTGGATAAAAATATAAGACACCCAGTCAAACTGGAATTTCAGATAAACAATGAGTAATTTTTAATATAATTATATCCCATGCTTATTTATATTTACTAAAAAGTATATATTGTTTAGCTGAAGCTCGTATTTTCCTGAGCTAAATCTGACAACCTTACCTTAGGGATAAGTTATAACATCATATAATAGTTTAAGGTAGCATTTCACAGATGACTTCTTCAGAACACTAATTCTGTGAAACTCAGCAAAAATAACCATGTAGTTGCAAAAGGTCACTCACTGCTCGCTGTAACGGTAACTCAGAATGATATTCACCTACTTTAACAACTTATTGAACAGAGACATATTAATACATCTTTTGTTACCTGAACGATGCTGACTGGAGTGTTGCAGTATTCACTCACGTAACAGTATTCACTTATACAGGCATTAGTTTCTGCAGAAATCTCCAGGTCAATAATGTGTTAACAATCAGTGTAGACTGGCAACTGACAAGTCGGAACAGATTCTGGTCATTAATGCCTCTGTGACTCTCCTGAGAATACAGTTTACACCATTGAGCATCTGCTATTTGCCAGACGCCTCAGCAGTGTTGTACGTACCTCAACTCATTAAATCGCCACACCTGTGAGGAAGCTAATGGGGTCTTACACATGTAGAAACTGTGGCTCAGAGAGGTGAAGCACTTTCCCCAAGGTCACACAGTACTGAGTGATGGAGTCTGAATCTAACTCCTCCACTTCATCAGTAGAGGTTCACTCACTATATGAATTGGCTCATTAGAGACACTGAAGTGTCTTCAAGAAAAGAAGCTTTCTGGCATTGTTTAAATGACCACTTCCTAGATGGCACCACAGACAATGTGGGCAGAGTATTTTACAGTTTGCCAAGAATTTTGATAGACATCTCATCTCTGAGCACCTTTTTAAAGTAATTTTCAGTTTCAGATGTCAGTTTCACAAATCCACGGGGCTCAAAAAGTAACTTTTCTGTTTCGGATTTCTCAATTTTTCTGAACCTTCTGGTACTTTGTGTTCTCCAAGATCTCCGTTTCCTTATTTTAAATAATACAACTTCTTATAGCAATATCTTTATATGGAACTCCCTTTATCAAGATATTAGCTCTTAAAAAGTCAGACAGTGTTTCATAGATGTAGTCACTGCTCAAACAAGATAATGTGTAGAGCTCTGAGTTCTGCAGTATTATTCTTGTTTATATATGTAAATGGAAAAGTATGGGGTCAACCATGACTGTCTTTTGAGTTATACCTAATATGCTATACTCAATTAGTTATTCCTTTTTTAAAAATTAATTTTTATTGGAGTATAGTTGCTTTACTATGTTGTATTTATTTCTACTCTAAGAAAAATGAATCAGTTATCAGTTCAGTTCAGTTCAGTCACTCAGTCGTGTCCGACTCTCTGCGACCCCATGAATCACAGCACGCCAGGCCTCGTGTCCATCACCAACTCCCGGAGTTCACTCAAACTCATGTCCATCGAGCCGGTGATGCCATCCAGCCATCTCATCCTCTGTCGTCCCCTTCTCTTCCCACCCCCAACCTTTCCCAGCATCAGAGTCTTTTCCAGTGAGTCAACTCGTCGCATGAGGTGGCCAAAGTATTGCAGTTTCAGCTTTAGCATCAGTCCCTCCAATGAACACCCAGGATTGATCTCCTCTAGAATAGACTGGTTGGATCTCCTTGCAGTACAAGAGACCCTCAAGAGTCTTCTCCAGCACCACAGTTCAAAAGCATCAATTCTTCAGTGATCAGCCTTCTTCATAGTCCAACTCTCACATCCATACATGACCACGAGAAAAACCATAGCCTTGACTAGACGGACCTTGGTTGGCGAAGTAATGTCTCTGCTTTTTAATGTACTATCTAGATTGGTCATAACTTTCCTTCCAAGGAGTAAGCGTCTTTTAATTTCATGGCTGCAATCAGCATCTGCAGTGATTTTGGAGCCCAAAAAAAGTAAAGTCTGACACTGTCTCCACTGTTTATCCATCTATTTTCCATGAAGTGATGGGACCAGATGCCATGATCTTCGTTTTCTGAATGTCGAGCTTCAAGCCAACCTTTTCACTCTCCTCTTTCACTTTCATCAAGAGGCTTTTGAGTTCCTCTTCACTTTCTGCCATAAGGGTGGTGTCATCTGCATATCTGAGGTTATTGATATTTCTCCCAGCAATCTTGATTCCAGCTTGTGCTTCTTCCAGCCCAGCGTTCCTCATGATGTACTCTACATATAAGTTAAATAAGTAGGGTGACAATATACAGCCTTGACGTACTCCTTTTCCTATTTGGAAACAGTCTGTTGTTCCATGTACAGTTCTGACTGTTGCTTCCTTACCTGCATACAGGTTTCTCAAGAGGCAGGTCAGGTGGTATGGTTTTCCCTACCTATACATATATCCCCTCTTATTTGGATTTCCTTCCCACTTGGGTCACCACAGCGCATTAAGCAGTTCCCTGCTATACAGCTGGTTCTCATTAGTTGTCTATTTTATTCATAGTATCAATAATATATATGTGTTAATCTCAGTCTCCCGACTCCTCCCCACTTCCCCTTTGGTATTATCTGTTGTCCATGTCTCTGCCTCTATTTCTTATTTTGCAAATAAGATCATGCATACAGTTGTTGTAGATTCCACCTGTATGCACTAATATGTGGTATTTTTCTCTTCAATTTGTATGACAGTCTCCAGGTCCATCCACTTCTCTACAAATGACCCAATTTCATTCCTTCTGATGGTTGACCCAGTCAGTTATTTCTTAATGCTTTGGTGAACACAAGATCTACTATAAAAGAACTATCTGGATTCAAGGATTGCCTGTGTCACTAACTAGGCTTGTGATCGTGAGTCCTTCAAGGCTTTTGGGCTAAATTATAATGCCATAAATATCTTAATTTACTGAGCTGGCAAAATATAAGTAGATGAGGAAAACTAAGTTTCGGGGAGCTTAGTTGTCTTGGCTAAATCCATTTAGCCAAAAACTATTTAGTTCAAAAAATCTCACCAATGTGTGTGAAGTTGTAACTTCAGCATTCACCAAGAAAACACTGCATATAACTTATTAAAGTATTTTTCAGTGATGTTCTTAGTTGCATTTGGTCTAGCTAACAGAAATTACTTTGAATAAAGAAAGCCAAGAACTACTTGAAATTGTAGTTGATATTGTAATTTCTATCCTTTTGTGAATAGGATGCTCTTATTATAATACTCTTATTTTTAAGAAATGAATGAAAAAGCTTAACTATTTTTAAAGTACTCGTAGGAAGAAACCAGATGGGAAGATGGGAGAAACTGTCAATTATGAAGAATGCCTCTGTGCCAAAAACTTTCCCATATTTATTGATTTATTCATTTATTGTTTTAACTCAACCTACAGTTCTAGAAATACTTATTGAGTACTTAGACTGTCCAGCAGTGATGTAAACATCCATTGTACATCATTGGACAAAATAGGCAATGATCCTGCTCTCACGGAGTTTATGTTCTAGTGTGAAAGTGAAAGTCACTCAGTCATGTCTGACTCTTTGTGACCCCATGGACTATACAGTCCATGGAATTCTCCAGGCCAGAATACTGGAGTGGGTAGCCTTTCCCTTCTCCAGGGGATCTTCCCAACCCAGGGATCGAACCCAGGTCTCCTGCATTGCAGGCAGATTCTTTACCAGCTGAGCCACAAGGGAAGCCCAAGAATACTGGAGTGTGTAGCCTATCCCTTCTCCAGCGGATCTTCCCAACCCAGGAATCGAACTGGGTTCTTCTGCATTGCAGGAGGATCCTTTATCAACTGAGCTAAGAGAGAAGTATACCTTTAGCATTTAACAGTCTCTAAAATGAATCCTAGTTACATAAAGTCATGTCAAACATGATCCCTACTTCCACCTTAAAAAAAAAAAAATCCAGCATGTATAGAATGACAGCTTTTGCAGACAATGAAATAGAGACATGCTTAAGTTAAAATCTGTATGTGCTGAGGTCAGGACTCCAGTCTTTCCTGTAGACCTCACCCACTTCTTGCTAACCATGTTTGAAAATTACTGGCTATTGTCTTCAACAGTAAGGAGTTAATGTAAGTTCTTGAGCAAAAGAATGATGTAATTAAGATGATACTTGAGAAATCGAATTCTGGTTGAGTATTTGGAAACCCAGACGTATAGGGGACTGTGAGGGGTGTAAAAACTGAATTGGGTCTGATAGGACAAAACCAGAAGTGATGAAAACAACAGGTTGAAATGATTGGAGGGATAAGCACTTGGCGTCAGAAGAACTTGAAGATCGGGCCTGAAGAGCTCCGAGGGTGTGTTCATCACCCTTGTTTTCAGTCCAAGACCCACTTTGGAAGCTACCCCAAATGAGCTCTGTACATTGATGGTGACTTTGGTCACCCTGACAAGTCTAACTCAGGTTGGGAGGCTACTGAGAGTCACAGGATGTATTGTATGGGGCTGCCAGTCTTGCCTCTCTCCATCCAAGAGAGATGACAGTCACGCTTATCCTTCCCTGGCTTCCAGAGAAGCAGGTGCTTTTTTTTTTTTTCCTGTGGCCTGCACTGTCCTTGTCTATAAAATGAAGGTGCTGAATCGGATGACTATTATGGTCCTTTTAAACGCCAAGTTTCTGTGTCACTTTTTGGTTGTGTGTTTTAAGTGGCGCATTATTTGAGGCCTGCCTTTGACAATATTTAGAGGTTAAAGGATGCAGAATCAGCCTGAGCCGCTTTGGGCACAGAATCAATAACCATTCTTCACTTATTCCAGGGAAGAAGGGCAGGACTCCCCTTAGTGTTCAAGGTCCTTATTCATAATAGGAGTACATGTCAGCATCCTTGATAATGACAGATTCAGGATCAGGAGACATTCACTGAGTATATACTTTCTGGCAGATTCTTTTATTAAAAAATTGGTAATATGAGTAAGCAAGGTAAAAACTTTTTCTGTTAAGTGATTCAAAAGGATTTCTGTGATTCAGTAGGATTTCAAAGATCTGTTAAACTTTGGTGGATCTTATAGAAGTCGTGATTTCTAACTGTGTTTAAACTTGTATTTGTTGTGATTTAGGAATTTATGGCTAAGTTAGTTACATGATGCAATAGTTGACTTTCATGGTCATGAAGGTCAGAAAATGTTACCATCTGAGAATAAACACTATCTCTGACACCTAAAATAGCTCTCTTCTCTCCTTTATCTGATCCTTCATATGATGGAGTTTTATGAGCTTTGGCAGGAAAACAAAGAAATATGCATCTTGGTTTTTAGGAACAAAGAAGCAGCTCATGGAAAAAAACTATTTCAAAACGTACTGAAACCTACTGAAATATTCCACCAAGAATGGATGCCCTCTTGTCAAAAACCCTGTCATTTCTTGCTCTTATGTTTCATCCAATTTGCAGTTCATGTGACTATTAAAACGTTTATGAATCTGCCTTTCTGCCTGGGTTACAAATATCTGTTTTCCAGTTCTGTTCATACACATTTGGGAGCCCTTTATGATGGAGCTGATACACTGACAAATACTTAATATGTTTCATTTAAAATAATTACAGTCTGATGCTTCTTATAAAGAAGTGGGCAAAGTACAGTTTCTGCTTCTTGTTTACTGTAGTCTGTTTTTGAAATTACATCTGTGTTGTGTCACTTGCAGTGATGAGATCCTCCAAAGGTATTTCTGGTTGTCAAAGCCAGACCTAGAGACCGTCATAAGGAGTGAAGTAAGTCAGAAAGAAAAAAATATCCTACATTAATGCATATATCTGGAATCTAGAAAAATGACATGGATGAACTTATTTGTGAGGCTGAAACAGAGACACAGGTGCAGAGAACAAATGTATGGACTCCAAAGGGGCACAGTGGGTGGGATAAACTTGGAGGTTGGGATTGACATATATACACTGCTGCTGCATCACTTCAGTCATGTCCGACTCTGTGTGACCCTATAGACAGAAGCCCATCAGGGTCTCCCATCCCTGGGATTCTCCAGGCAAGAACAGTGGAGTGGGTTGCCATTTCCTTCTCCAATGTGTGAAAGTGAAAAGTGAAAGTGAAGTCGCTCAGCCGTGTCTGACTGCAGCCTCCCAGGCTCCTCCACCCATGGGATTTTCTAGGCAAGAGTACTGGAGTGGCTTGCCATTGCCTTCTCCTTATATATACACTGCTGCTGCTGCTGCTAAGTCACTTCAGTCGTGTCCGACTCTGTGTGACCCCATAGACGGAAGCCCACCAGGCTCCCCCGTCCCTGGGATTCTCCAGGCAAGAACACTGGAGTGGGTTGCCATTTCCTTCTCCAATGTGTGAAAGTGGAAAGTGAAAAGTGAAAGTGAAGTCGCTCAGCCGTGTCTGACCCTTAGCGACCCCACGGACTGCAGCCTACCAGGCTCCTCCATCCATGGGATTTTCTAGGCAATAGTACTGGAGTGGCTTGCCATTGCCTTCTCCGATATATACACTACTAGATATAAAACAGATAACTAGTGAGAGCCTAGTGTATAGCACAGAGAGCTCTCCTCAGTGCTCTGTGGTGACCTAAATGGGAAGGAAATCCAACAAAGAGGGCATATGTGTATACATACAGCTGATTCACTTTGCTGTGCAGCAGAAACTAACACAAGATTGTAAAGCAACTATACTCCAATAAAAATTCATAATAAAAAATAAGAAAATTAAAAAATGGTACCAAAATCTCTAAATTTCGCTTAGCCTATGGGATTTGCCCACTTGCTTCAAATCTGAGTGTTGCCAGGGAGGAATGCACAGCAAAGCTTCCTAGATCATCATGAAATCACCAAGGAGAGATACACCCCAGGTTGCCAGAAGTTTAACCTTTGAGAAGGCTATGAAGGGCAATCCTGGGAGGGGGAGAAAAAAAAGACAAGGAGTTTCCTCATTCCTCACAGGGTTTAAGATGAGAAAGTGTGGAGTAGGAGGTGCTTTTAACTGCATCAGCTCTCCTACCTGCGCAGTGGGAATTATTAGCCCCTGATATTTTCCCTGCACTTAACCTTGCAGCACTAGCTGCTCAATGACATCAAGCGACAGTTAAAAAAAAAAAAAGTTCTCTCATTTTAGCTTCAAGGACTTGGCTTGCTTTGAGGCTGTTGCCCTGGAGCCTTTAAATGCAAATGAGGGAAACCCCGGGTTATAAAGCATCTGCTTCTGCAGACGGCTTTGCAAGCCTGTTGCCTTAGCAACATTTGTCCTTGTATTTCGCAGACCACCTTGACAGAATGCGTGATGTGACGCGCAGAGAGATGGGGGCAGAAGAGCGAGCGCACGGAGGATGTAAAGATGGGTTAGTGGCTCGGGATCCTTCGGATCGTGTCCTTGTAATAAAAATAGAAACCTCATTTCCAGAAATAAAAGAAGCTGGGGAGAAATTAAAGCGCTGATTAAAGAGGGGGAAAAACAGCAGAACTAGCTGGACCTGAGAGAGCAGAGATTTTCCAAAAATAGCCCTCCCATCAGCCGCGCTGCAGCTGTGACACTGTGGCTCAGCCGGGCAGCCCATCTGCTGCAGTGTTTCCCTGGAAACTCCCAGCCACGCCCCTCGCGGAGCTCCTCCGCCGGCCTCCCCGGCTCCAGCCCAGCGCAGGGAAGATGCTGGCCCGTGACGTCACTGCTTCTAGCTGGGAGGGAATCCCAGGACGTCCCTAGGGTGGAGCCAGTCATGGTTGGCTCTAGATGCTGGAAACCTGGGGTTTTTCACCATAAAGAATTACAAAGGCAAAAAAAAAAAAAAAAATGCAATTCATCACAGTCTGAAAAAACACAGTTTATTTTAATAGATTCTCAATTCGTGATTTAAAAAGAAAAAATATGATACATCTATAAAAGAGTGCTAGCCTACGGGGGCAGCGCAGCAGCCAACCTTCCCACGGAGTTGTAACCTACCCTCTTTGGATGCATGAAAAAAGAAATGAAATGCTTTTGTTAACCACTTTTAAAAATAAAGGTAATGAATGTTTCTTCTCTTTATATTGTTCACTGCATTGTGGCTTCTGCCGAAAACTGGGATGCGGTTCTCCGATGAGCTGTGGCTCGGTAGAGACTGACAGCTGTGTGATGTCTAGCTAGCATGCTTTTTGTCATTCCATGGGTGGTAGGTGAAATAAGGCTTTATCTGGCTTGATGGGACCTGCTGCCTTGCCCCCGCTCCTACAGAGGGTTAACCTCTGGGTAGAGGATTGAAAATATGAACAAAGAGTTGCCTTTGAAAGATCTTGTTGTCTCTAAATGTGTTTGCCTCACATGGTCAGAATCATGGCAAAAATAATGATACTAATACAATACAAACTTTAGTAATGTTGAACTGGAGCACCTCAGCTAAAAGTAGATATTCTTGGAGATATGATCTCTAATTCAAGAACTGCAGATAATTACAGTTTTGGTGTCCTGTTGTTTCTAGGCAGTAAATCACAGTAAAAATAGTAAATGCTTAGGGAATAACAATCTCCGTTTTGTTTGCTCTGAACAAAAATGAGGGTATGATTACAACATATATTGATTGAGTGCTGATTACTGGATACTCATTTATTAGTTTTTGTGGTCCTTGCAGACTAAATGTTGAGTCCATGAATCTCTCAATTGTGTTACTATTGCTAGGAAAGGGGTCATATTATTTGAAGAAATTGGTCTTAAAGGAAAAACATTTGAACATACACTTTTATATTTTTTTGTTCTCTTCTCTACAGTATTTGTTTTGCTACATTTAGAGGGCACATATCCTTACATTTACAGTTCTATACCTGTCACTCAAATTTTGTTACCAAAATACATTTGCCCATTCGATAAGCATCCTCTTCACATTTTAACAGTTAAATTGTGTGTCTATAAGGGAAACATAGACACACCCTGTCTTCAGGCCACAGACAAGAAGACATTCATAAATGTATTTGCCTGTTCAATAGAATCTACATACAAGAGTCTCCAGTAAGGTTTGTCTGGAAATAAAGGCTACTGACTTCACGTTATTGCAATGTGTCAGCTCTATGTAAAAATGTATTTGAAGAAAGATAAAAATGAAGATATATGCAGGAGCTCTTCAAGGCTTTTTTGAACTTAATCCTTTGGTTTCTTAACTCCTCCTATTCCAGCCTACGAGGAATGAGACGAGGAAGAGTAACTGTAAATTTCTTAACATTTATAAAAATCTGCATTTAAGTTTATGGACATTGTCATCACATGTAAGGTTTCATTTGTGAAATGAACCAAACTCTAACTTCTTGAAACAGAAAAGATAAAGACATTCTGACCCACTCTAAAGCCTATTTTCCCTGCTGTCTCCTTCAGCCTTATTAGGGCAAGTCCATCTTTCTCAAAACCATTCAGCCAGCCCACGGCTCTCGTCTTTTCAAATTTTGAGTTTCACCATTTACCCCTTAGAGATGGAAACCTTTGGTTATCCCCCATCCCTTCTACAGCCTTTTCTTCTCCTCAATCGTTTCTACCACAGTCACACCTGGCCCTGGTTTTGTCTGGCTCCCTGGAAACAGGGTTCTCATCTGCCTTTACCAGGTCCCAGGAGCTCCCACTTGGAGGGAACTGCCCTGTCAAAAAGGAGGAGATAGAAAACTCAGAATGGCTGGAGAAAATAGACAAAACAAGGCTTTGCAGACCTGCTTGTTATAAATAGATGCTATTTCTGTTTTGCCAGTGACAGCACCAAGCAAACAAGCAACATTATGGGTCTGAGAACAGCGTGTGTTCAAGGCACTCAGTCAGTCACAGGGAGAAGAAAAACAGTGGCTTTCTCTCAAAGATCAGATATTTTATAATGGGAAACTGTGGCATTACCTGCTTTTCTTTACTTCACATAGATGGGAGAAAATGGGACAAAATAGCATGCATTTGTTTTGTTAAAAAAAAATCATATTAAAGAAAAAACCAAGCATAACTAGAAAACACCAGGCTATTCTGGGAAAAGTAATCAGATTTCTGATTACTGGGCAAGATATTAATAAAGGGCAATTTTAAAATGTTTAAAGAAACCCACTTCCTTAAAATGATAAACAACTCTCTAACTGGAAATTAGCACGTAAGCTATAGCTGCTACTTTGTCTTTTAATAATATGAAAAAACTCTGGGGTTCCATTTGATTACATTTCAAAGATATAATACCTGACCAGTCTTCGGTTGAAATCTTGGAGAAACAGAAATGCATTTTCAAGTTTTATGCTAACGTTTTCTGGGATGTGCCATTCAATAGGAGGATGTATTTTGCTATTTCTGTGACCTTGGGTATGTCAGTCCCTCTGAACCTTGGTTTCCTTCTTTTGTTGAAGACAGACAGTTATACTTAACCTTGTCTTCCCATATCGTGGTGCGGTGAAAAAAGCCTGTGTAGCGGACATGCTTTTGTAAATAGTGATGCGTATCTGATTCACTGCTACGTATGTGTGTTAGTACTTGCTTTCTCCTGCTTCAGAGGCCATCCTTGTCTGTGTCAGCTGTGTGTGATCATGTTGCCCTCTAGTGACCGCAGTTCGTAGAGGCCTTGAGGAAGCCTTGAGAGAGCAAGAGAAGTTACTGGATTTAAAGGAGGTAAGGGAGAGGAGGCTGGTGGTAGGAGATTCTGACTATTAACCAACCCAAGTGACAGGAAAAATAAGCAACAGCTTTCTCTGAGTACGAGGGACCCGAAGCACAAAGTGAGAAAAAAGAAAGGAAATAGAATAGAGAGAAAAATAAGATGCAGAACTCAGTGGCCAGGAAGGCAGGGGCACTGGGATCTATACTCAGCTTTGTTCTTGACCAGCATGGGATCTTCTCCAAGCTCGACTTCTGTAACCAGCCCCGTTAACAGGGAAATAAGATGATTAACATAAAGGTCTGCTGAAGTGCTTTGCAAGACCAAAATTCTCTGAGTCAACAGAAGAAGATGAGAGAAAAACTAGAACCATAAGAAAGAGACAGGAAAGAAAAGTGATGAAAGATTTGCCCCAAAAAATATCCAGAGTGATCTTTTTACTGTGTCTAAAGTCACGGGGTTGCAGAGAGTCGGACACGACTGAGCGACTGAACTGAACTGAACTGACAGTCACTTAAGTATTTCAGGATCTTAATCACAATCAAGTGGCTGAATGAAGCAAACAAATTGGGAGATTTGTTGATTCATGTGAGTGTAAGAAGCATAATGGATTCTCCCCCTTGAGAACCAGGAACCTCACAGACTAATTTCCTCCTCTGGGAAATAAGTCCTTCTTTTCTTAGAGCTATCTGAGATCAAATCTTACTGTGGGAAGCTTTTTAAGTCCAACTTCCCATTTCAGATGATAAACTTTACAATCCTGAGTGGATTAGGCTTATGTGGTACATTCACTTAAACCAGTTGGGTCTTATAGAAAAGTCATTGACGTCCACCAGAATTGGGGAATTCAAATAAGGACGGCACACGTCATTGTGAAGTTCTGTCATTGCTCTCTGTGGACAAATGAATGAGTGTTGGAAGTAATCTTACTAGCAGACATTAGACTTCAATTCAATGGAAAGACTACTACAAGCTGTCAAAAGGGGTGAGTTTTAATTCTGAAGCTGACATTTGCTAGTTGCATGATCTTCATAATCATGGAGGAAATGGTAGCTTACTCCGATATTCTTGCCTGGAGAATGCCATGGACAGGGGAGCCTGGCAGCCTACAGTCTATAGGGGCTCCAAGAGTCAGACAGAAGCGACTTAGAACACATGCATTAAATACTTACAATGTGCCTAGTTTGCTATGTTGATCTCCCAGGTAGCAGTGATGAGCAAAGTCTGGTATTTCTAAGAGTTGTGATAAAGATAAAACAGGTGTATCTTTTAAAAACTCTCGATACTGTAACAATAAAAAGCATTGTGCATCCCTAAAGCAAACAGAAACAATGGAAATTTTTCCAACCCGAAGACCACTATTTAAGATGGAGGTTTAGTTTGGGAGCACGTGACCCATGGGAACACTGGAAATGACATTGCCCTGTGACGATTTTCTTCCAGGGAACACAAAACCTGTTACCTCCCTAGAATTAATTGTCAGGGAGTTTTTCATTAGCAAGTAGATAAAGCAGTTATTACACATCAGGCTGCAACTCCTTGTTCAAATATTTTTCTCCTATCTAGAAGTATCATGTCTCATAGCACCCTGTCCCTTTTTGCACAGAAAGAAAGGAAATGGTCCCTTGTGACCTCAACATCATGTCCCTCCTAACAGGTATTACCACCTCTACCCCTGTTCTGCCCAGGACTTCTAAAACTATTTTATGGGGCCACCAGGTGGCAGTTAGGGCAAATGGTTTTAGGCGTCTCTACCTGGCTTTCTCCAAGATAGAGGAGAAGTGGAAAAGCAGGCCCTGGAAATTATAAACATATTGTGAAGCTCTGGACTCTGGGTTTTCACATGCAATGTCTCAGCCAATCCTTGTGCCCATCTCTGCTAAATTCAGCCATTAAACAGATGGAGATAAACATGGCACCTTCTCTGATGGAGAAGAGCTAGGAAGACCACAGTGTAAATACGACAAAGTGATGAAGATATCAAAGCAGAGCTCATTTCAGAGCATCACGGGGTCTAAAAACTAAAGATAGGGAAGGGGCGGACTGTGCGATTAAGGTGATATTTTCAAAAGATTTTTAAGGGTTTTCACAGTAATTTAAGAACTAGTCTATTTCCCACCTCTTGGTCTCCCCCGCCCCCATTTTTCTTTCTTTTCTGCTCACCTGGTTTGTGATATTTCTCCTTTTGTAGTTTGTCTCTCTCTTTAGTTTTCAGATTCTATACATTTTATTTCTCTTTGCAAATAAACAAAATCTTGGTGTGAATCTTTTCAGGGGACTGTTGCATTGAGAATTGAAGATAGGGGGACTTCCCTGGTGGTCCAGTGGCTAAGACTGTATGCTCCCAGTTCAGGGGGCCTGGGTTTGATCCCTGGTCAGGGAACTAGGTCCCACATGCCGCAACTAAAGAGCCTGCACTGTCAAATGAATACAAATAAGTTAATTCATTTTTAAAAGATAGGGAATTGAAGACATGACTCTAGGTTCCTTACTGCTTCAGTGGAGAATCTCCATATAAAAGTTCACTAAAGTAAAATGAAGAATGAAACATTCAACTTCTTACTCCCTTTTTCCATAGTGAGTTGCTAAATGTTAGAGTTGATTTAGCCAACTAGTGCTTAGTATTTCAGGCTCTTAATGAGAAATAAGTTAAGGCTATTTTTTCCCCTTCAGACGGCACATTGCTATTTTAAATCTAGAACATCTGTTACTCAAATTGGCATAGAAATATGCCACCAATTCATTATTCATATTCTGGAGACTGTGAATGACTTTCTACGTATATGTGTTCTCATTGGCAGAAATTCTGGGTAGCTATTATTCTCAGTTTGTGCACTCTCAGTTTTTTATTTCAATATATGTTTCAAGATGAAAATTCAAGAATACATGACTTCAATTAGACCTGTCCTTTTCCAGCATTTGAACTTATCTCTTGGGTAAAGTTAGGAACAATTGATTTCTGATTCTGTCACTTCTTTCTAATATTTCAAATCATTACATGAAACTATTGAGAATAACTTTTCGGAAGTTTGTCTTCTCTTGGGTGATAAAAAGTACATTTATGTTTTTGGTCCATTCCTGTTTCCATGGGACATGCCATTTGATTATAACATTTTTCTGATGGAAGAGTCATAGGACAGCAAGCATGGAAACTGGGAAAATGATTTTGCGTGCAATTTTTTTTTTGTCGTCTGATTGCATTTTGTGGGAAATAAATTTTCCCTTTCAAACTGTCAAGTTGTTTTGACTTCACAACAAATGCAGGAGGAAGTTCGTAAACGTAGAACAATAACCAGTAACTGGAGAGTGCTGAGTTCTGCTTATTCTCCCTTTGTGTCACAGCAGAGAAATGAAATGTGTCTTATAAATGTCCATGCAGCAGCTCGGGGTCACCTGGCACACTTGTTTTTCATCGCTTCAGAAAATAGGATCCTGGGTGAATATTCCAGAATGTGCAGAGTGTTACTGTTAGTACTTGTGGGGACTTCTGTCAAGGTTTGTTACTTCCTTTCTCCTTTTACGCTGCAGTTTTCTTGAACTGAGTCGTTCAGACAAAAGGCACACATTTCCTGAATTCCAGCTGTGGGAGTGTTTCCCTCACAGGGTTGTATCTCCCAGAGCCAGGTCTGGTGAACATGCTCATGAGCCCTGGAACATGTTCTCAGCTATGCAGAAGTGCTTAATCCATTCAGAAGTCAAAGACTCACACATTGGTGGCAATGAATTGAATTGTAAGCATTCTTTCTTTATGAATGCATTAGTTCTACTCCAAAAGCAAGAACACCCATTATATAAAGTGAAATAACACTCAGGGGTATAAAATGTTAAACAATTCTACAGTCTTGGGGATTATTTTAAGAGAAAATCAAGCATCTATCTTTTTTTGTTCTTCTTGTTAGTTTCATTTTAATTTTGAAGGATGACTCAGGTACTCAGGTTATTCAAATATGTATGTTTCTATTTTATTTTTGTTACTTTTAAAAATCGAAGTGTAGTTGATTTGCATTGTTGTGCCAATCTCTTCTATACAGCAGAGTGACTCAGTTTTACGCATGTATACATTCTTTTTAATATTCTTTTCCCAAGCATCTATCTTTGGAGTATTCTGTCTCTTACTACACAAAGGAGTTAGAGTTAAGTGATTAAAATTCTTGAGAACTAGAATTTAAAAATAGTTTTTATTGATGTACAGTTGATTTACAATGCTGTGTTAATTTCTGCTGTACACTACAGTGACTTATACAAATATATATATATACATTCCTTTTCATATTGTTTTCCATTATGGTTTGTCACAGGATATTGAATACAGTTTCCTGTGCTATACAGTCGTACCTTGGTGTTTATCCATCCTATATATAATAGTTTGCATCTGCTAATCCCAAACTCCCATTCCTTCCTTCCCCCATCCTCCCCACCCTTGGCAATCACAAGTTTGGACAACTAGCATTTTTGAGCTATATTGATTGAAGTCAAACATTTCTGTTTGTTCTTTTCTGAGTTTCTTTTGGGGTTAAGAAGGGTCAATACTGGTCTTGCTTTTCACAGGAATAAAGGTTAGACCAGACAAGCACCCCGAATCATTAACATCTTATTCCCCAGAAGTGACTAAGCTCAAATCTATCAGCAGAGTACATGCCAGGACCCTCTCTGCTTTTTTCTGGCCTGAGCTTCTTAGGAATGTACTCAAATAACCACAACATTCCTGATCACTGCCTCCAGGTGTAAAAAAGGAAAAATGAGTAGCAGTGAACCAGAAGAGGTTAGGCCATCTATTTTATCCTAAAAACTGCTTGGAGATAAGACATTTTTGTTAATTAGCAAGCACAGTGGGAAGACAGACAAGATATTAGCAACATTCAGAAATATAATTTCTGTAAATCTTTATTCTGTCCTCTCTCAGATATTGAGAATATGCTTTACTTTTAACATCATCTCTTGTTTTTCTAACCTGGTATTTTTTTGAACTGTAACAGTAAAATTATCCTTGAATTTTTGCATTGTGATTGGCAGTGCTTCTACTATAACTTCTTGGCATGACTTTATTAATAGTCATATTTACTAATTTTTGCCAAAATCTGAGTATAGAGTGAAGTAACATGTATGTATTCACTATAAATGATAGTAAGATTACTGCACTTAGTTAAAAAAAAATAAAATACTCAAATAAATTTCACACTTAACAATCCCATACAATTACATAATAGGTAGCCCCACTGAAGCAGGATGGAAGTTGATAACTTCTTTTATAGTTCTACTTCTTTTCAGTGCTAATTTTCATTATTAGCTTGAGTATCTGGTTAATTTCAGTGTAAAAAAATAAAAGATACCCAATTATGATGACTCTACTTTCAATCTGAAGGAAAGTTATGACCAACCTTGATAGTATATTAAAAAGCAGAGACATTACTTTGCCGACCAAGGTCCGTCTAGTCAAGGCAATGGTTTTTCCCGTGGTCATGTATGGATGTGAGAGTTGGACTGTGAAGAAAGCTGATCGCCGAAGAATCGATGCTTTTGAACTGTGGTGTTGGAGAAGACTCTTGAGAGTCCCTTATACTGCAAGGAGATCCAACCAGTCCATTCTAAAGGAGATCAATCTTGGATGTTCATTGGAGGGACTGATGCTAAAGCTGAAACTCCAATACTTTGGCCACCTCATGAGACGAGTTGACTCACTGGAAAAGACTCTGATGCTGGGAAAGGTTGAGGGCGGGAGGAGAAGGGGACGACGGAGAATGAGATGGCTGGATGGCATCACCGACTCTGTGGACATGAGTTTGAGTGTACTCCGGGAGTTGGTGATGGACAGGGAGGCCTGGCGTGCTGTGATTCATGGGGTCGCGGAGAGTCGGACACCACTGAGCGACTGAACTGAACTGAACTGAACTGACTTTCAATCTCATAGTGGTATTAGTTCTATTCATTTAGCTTTTTTAGCTTTTTCACTTAGCTTTTCACATATGAATGAGTTAGAGGATACCTCTGCGTTTTCTTTACACCTTGTATGGTATGGGCGTCAGTTCATTAGACTGACTTTTCTCATTAGCGCACCCTCTGTCAATCATGCGACGAGTTGATTCACTGGAAAAGACTCTGATGCTGGGAGGGATTGGGGGCGGGAGGAGACGGGGACGACAGAGAATGATATGGAGGATGGCATCACCAACTCGATGGACATGAGTTTGAGTGAACTCCGGGAGTTGGTGATGGACAGGGAGGCCTGGCGTGCTGTGATTCGTGCGGTCGCAAAGAGTCGGACATGACTGAGCGACTGAACTGAACTGAACTGTCAATCACTGTTGTAGATATAAACTAAAAATATTATATCCTAATTTATATTATAGATAATTTAAGTAAGCTTTATTAGACCAATATGAAAGCAATTTAAGGCTCCCACAATTAAGTCATATAAATATATGTAGATGTGTATGTGATGTGTATACATGTCATAGTTTATGTATATGCAGCATGTTTGCATATCTGCTCTCCACCAAGTTAAATCCCCTCTTATCCTGCAAACTTTCCTTTAGGAATAAACTTAAATCTTCTGTTTGTGAAATCAAAGAGAATTTACTGCCAGAGAAACACAAAGAAATGTAGGTAAATAACTCAAATGACTAACTCAGGCTTAAGACCGTTTGATAGTTCTTTCTGCACCAGTAAACACAGAAAATTTGAAAGCAGCTTTGTGCCAACTCAGTGGAAAAAATCTCTCCTTAAGAGAGCATTGTCTTCAGTAGGAAATGCTGCCGTCTACCTTGCATCACCGAGCTAATTAGTGCACCGGAAAGACGCATGATATTTCCTGTTGGAAACCATGGAGTGTGAGAACTGGAAGGCTGCTCCCTCTGGCATGTGCCAAGGCCCCCAGATCATGCAAAGAGGTGAAATGGCACATGCCAAGAAAATCGCAACTGCAGGAAGAAGCAGATAATGTGAGGCTTTGTGTCTCTACTACAAATGTAAATACTCATTTACTAGGAGCAGTTTCAGATGGACAGCTTTTGGATTCATGATGCTATAGCTAGCCAGGGTGCTCTTGATGGGGTGAGACAAGCAGGCAACAGTATTGTGAGGAGGGCCTGGGTGAGTGAGAAACCTCAGCTCCTGCCGTGTGGGAATGGGGGTAAGACTGGTGGTTTCAGGGCAATGTTGAACTTTCCTCTGGCAATAGCCAGACAAAGCCACGATTGGAATATTACCCTCTGACAGGTTCTAAAATCTCTTTCTCTGACCTTCTTAAGGTCCATAAAGCATCCTTGATCAACAAGGGGGAAAGCACACAGTCAGTGAGGGAAATGTTGCCAAGACATTGCCCATGCAGTTCCTACTGTGATCAGTTCGGGGTTTAATGCAGTTTAGAATTCACCATTTCCCCCTTAGTGGAACACTTAGAGTTATTGAAAAAATAGAAGCAGAACGCAGTCCTCATCTTTCAAAATCTCATACTTAGACACAGCTGTCCTGTCCCCTGGAAGTCTTTAAGACAAAGGTTGCAAGCCTATCTCTTCTCATTCCCCAACTCCAACCCAGACAACACTGCCTGAAAGCTTTTACATCTTGTCTTTTACTACCTGAAATGTAACCAGTCGGAATATATTATTGTTAATCAGGACTATGAGAATTAAAGACTGATATCTTTCCTTCTAACCTTGAAGCTGCAGCCAGCTATGCTGAGAGCTTGAGTTGTAACTGTGGAGCCTGGAACAGAGTAAAGTGTCTTCCTTCCCTAATTTTCAAAGGAAGGTGCGGGGTGGACTTGGGGGCAGCCAGTGGTTCCTGGTGGAGAAGGACATGGCAACCAACTCAGGTATTCTTGCCTAGAGAATCCCGTGGACAGAGGAGCCTGGTGGGCTTCTGTCCATAGGATCACAGAGTCGGACACGACTGAAGCGACTTAGCATGCATGCATGCATTGGAGAAGGAAAGGGCAACCCACTCCAGTATCCTTGCCTGGAGAATCCCAGGGACAGAAGAGCCTGATGGGCTGCCATCCATGGGGTCACATGCGGACACGACTGAAATGACTTAGCAGCAGCAGCAGCAGTGGTTCCTGGAAGATAACAGAAAGGAAGTTGCAGAAAGGGAGATGTCTACAGACAAAATTTTCATGTCTTAAAATATTGCTGATGTTGTGTGGGTCTCCAACATTAAATACAATAAGTCCCCTACATACAAACCTTCAAGTTTCAAACTTTCAAAGATGCAAATGCTCATTCCAATAATACCAGGTATGAGTGAAACTGCAGCTTGCCCTCCGTCTCCTATTGCTGACAATCCTTCAGTTCTACCATCTCCCATCTCCTGTACCTTCTCCAGTCAGTAACTCTTCTTGCCTGCTCACTTGATGCCAGTCCCTGTGTGCCAGCTGTTGTATTGTACTACTGTACTTTACAAGGAACTGTACTATAAGATTTAAAATATTTTCTTTATTTTTTGTTTGTTTATGTATTATTAGTGTGAAAAGTATTATAAACCTATGGCAGTACAATACTATATAGCTGGTTGTGTTAGTTGGGTACCTAGGCTAACTGTGTTGAATTTATGATCAAATTAGACTTACGAACACTCTCTTAGAATAGAACTCGTTCATATGTAGGGGACTTACTGTACTGGTTTCCTTCCTTTCCTGTACCTATGAGGTGACTGCTCCCAGGACCTAGAACTTGAGTGGTGGGAATGAAGACTACCCATGGGGGAAGAAGAGATTAAGAAGTGGAAAATTCAGGGCAATTCATCCTGAGAGAAGTAGAAAGTTATTAAAATATTTTGAGCAGTGAAAAGTCGATGAATTCAGTGCAGGAGCAAAAGATGGTAGAGGCTTATCTTAAGAGTCCAAAGTGAGAACAAAAAAGCCTAGATTCATGACATTGGAGAAGAAATAGAAGATAAAACAAGTGTGCATTATGTATGAAAGATGTTAATTAACAGGATTTTTGACTGATGGAACTTAAGATATGAAGGAAAGGAAGGAGTGAAATATGACTCTGATGTTTCTTTCCTACGAAACTGGTGAAAGAATAGCTCTGTCTAATGAAATAGGAAAATTGGAAGAGAAGACTAATTTGGGGGGAGAAAATAGCTTATTTTTAGATATATTAAGTTTATCAAATTTATTGTTGTATCTTAGGGCTCAATTACAAATCCAGGTATAAATTTATGTGTTTTATAGAACACTGTTAACGTGAAGAAAATACATGTATTTTGTTAAGTGATAGAAACAAGTTAAAAGATCATATTATGTTATGATTCTATTTTGTAAAGAAAAATATTTTTCACATATATAAAGTACAATTTAATGTTATATGCTATATTTAATGTTATGTAATAATTGTGAACAATACTTTTAAAAAATGGCCTTGCTTTGCCAGATCTTTTAATTATTCTACCTTGAATGCATTTTTGTTGGTTATAAAGCAGTCAAGTTATTTTTCAAAAATTTGATAATTCCTATTATTGAAGTTGCTCTCATAGTCAAGGAAAAGCTAGTTCCAGAAGAGTTTATCGAACCCTATAAAAATCCTTTGCAGGTCAACAGAATTGCAAGGATGAATACTTTTCATTTTCTCTGATTTTTCTGTACGCTATAGATAGTATGTTACATTTTATGAAGCCAAAATCAAAATACATGTCTTAAAAATAAGACATTTTTAAAAATAGTACCTGAAATTTTTATGGATCAATGGGATATGTAGAATTGATCCTAGAATAGAGTTGCCTGGGATCTTACTGGTGTTTCTTATAGAGAAAGAAACCTGGTTAGTCATACCATGAAGGAAAAAGAGAAAATGACCCACAGCTTTATCCAATATTATTTGTATTATCAAATCTTCTGCTTTTTGTACCATTTTAGCTGACTCTGGCCACTAAAACTTCAACTAAACTCGGTATCTATCCCTAGGTGTTAGCAAGGGTCACATAAAAATGGCCATCTCCACATTTTTGCAGTGTCACATTTGATATTTTCTTAGACACATAATTGAAATTCTTTGTAAAAGATCTATAAAATAAATTCCTTCTCTAACTTTTTAAATCCAACATGTTTTGTTTCTCCTTCAACAGTATTATAATTCTCTCTACATATTAACATTATGGAATTTATCACAATTTCCACTTCCTGCTATATAACCAAGTCATTCAAAGCTAAATGTGTTGCTTATTCACAGTAACCATATTTGCTTCTCTTACATATGTCGTGACTTACAAAATTGTATTTCTATATGCTTTGTCTCATTGACTCTGTTTATTAAAGTTGCATACTATCTCAAATTCTTTTTGAAAAAAAATCGGAAGTGAACATTTGTAAATAAATACTGACAATGTTGTATCTGCACAAATGAAGAGGCTGTAAAAGGAAATTTTATATATATATATATAATGTTGCCATAATATATTTGGGATATAGTGGATATGGGGATGTAGTGATATAGTGGGGATATAGTGGTAAATCTGTTGCCCCACAACTCAGGAGATAATTGGAAACCCTGTAATGCCCATAAAAGCAGTAGAACCTACTTAAAATCATAGCATTTTATTGCCCATGTATTTCAATAGGGACATTTTGAAAGATATCACCATCTTTATTTTTGTTTCTTAGTTTTGCCATGCACTTCAGTTTCATGAGTGTATATAAGCCTAACTGTCAAGGCATTAATAATACAGTGTATTGATTTTTAGTTGCAAAAGAAATTCATAAACAGAATTATCATTGAAACTTGTGTGCAAGAGAAACTGATGAGGATGTTTTGAAAACTTGTAGAAAGACCAAGACGGTCAACATCTTTCTGTTTGTAACTTTGCTACTTGTATGGACATTTGCAAATACCCTAATAATGGGTATTTATGGGGCTTAATTTTAACCAAGGTAGAGAAACTAAAATAAGAAAAGCTGTTTAAAAGAGTGGAAAATCTTCTAGATGCTTCCCCAATCCCTTTAGAGCTTGGTGAACCTGTCTTTTCATCCTCAACCTCATGTTTGGTCTTCATTAAGTAGTGTTTTCTCATTGACACTCCAACCAGTCCATTCTAAAGGAGATCAATCCTGGGTGTTCATTGGAAGGACTGATGCTAAAGCTCAAACTCCAATACTTTGGCCACCTCATGTGATGAGTTGACTCACTGGAACAGACTCTGACGCTGGGAGGGATTGGGGGCGGGAGGAGACGGGGACGACAGAGAATGAGATGGCTGGATGGCATCACCGACTCGATGGACATGAGTTTGAGTGAACTCCGGGAGTTGGTGATGGACAGGGAGGCCTGGCGTGCTGTGATTCATGGGGTCGCGGAGAGTCGGACACGACTGAGCGACTGAACTGAACTGAACTGAAGTGCTCTGCAGTTATAAGCCAACTTCCATATATATCATCAGATTCAACCCTCACAACAATTGCATATGTATAATCAGATTTAATCCTCATAATAGTTATTTCAGCTTTTAGTTTAGAAAACTAAGGCTTTAGCAAGCTAAGAAGTGGTTTGCCCAAATTCACACCTTTAGATTAAGGGCGAGTCAGATCATATCCATGCCTGGGAGCTATGTATTCCATACCCCTCCCACTTAATGGAACAGGATTGGAGTAAAATTGCCATCAGCAAAAAGAGTAGGACAGTGACTTCATGACTGAAATATTAGAGGTGGTAGATAGTAGGGGTTGCAGGGGTAAATTCTGGAGCCCCTAAAAACATTGATGAATTTACCTTCTATTAATTATGAAGTAAATAGGTTGGAGAGTGAGGAAATGTAGATGTTTTTTCCAGAACCATTATTGATCAAGACTGTGCTTTGATAATTATTTTCACTTTGTGACAGTAATTATACTAATTCTCTCTCATAGAGATCTTCTCTTCTTTGTATTCTCCCTTTGTTTGATTCTTAACCTCCTACATAAGAGACTTTCCTTCCGTGTCTCATTTTTCTCTGTTGTGAGAATTAATTAATACTCTTAATAGCATTCAAGTGGTTGGTTTTCATGGAGACGTTACGCCCTGGTGAATGCAACACCCTGTTGGAGCCTCCCAAGTGGGACAGAGAGAGATGAAAGATGTAATGTATCCTTTTGGTTCTTAATAAAGCACTGTTGATTGAAAAACAGGTGGTCTTGTGGTTTGGAGACCTACCATCTGACAAACTCAAGGTCATGGCTAACAGAGCCTCTGTACCAGTGCTTCTCAAACTTCCAGTGACATAAATAGAAAACACTGGGGGAAAATAAAAGTACCAAGTCCCAGCCCCCATCCAACCCCTTATAGTTAGTAACTCTAGGATGTTTTTAAATAGCTTTTCAGGTGATTCTGAATTTAGAGTCACCAATTGACAGATTCCAATGCAAGTCGTCAAGATTTGTACTTGCACAAATATGGTAGTAAGTTTGGCATGCTTCCAGGTGCATTGGGGGCGATTTTAGGATTAGCAGTTCTCCAAAGGTAGATCTTGGGTTGCTTACCGAATGTTTTTATGGGAAGTACAGATATCTGCATTTCAATAAGAGTCTCGGGCAAACTGATATCTGATGATCACTATTGTTAAGTCCCAGAACCAGAGCTGTTTGACTGCAGAACAAATGACCTGACCAAACTAGCTTCTTTGAATGAGCATGAGTAAGAAGTTGTCCATCATGTTTCTTGAGCTTCAGATGCATTTGTTCTAGAACGTCTAAAAAAAAATATACCGTCAAAATCTTATTTCCCAGTATAAGGATTAAATAGTTGGGGTTCTATTTTGTCTTGTTTTAATGAATGTGTGGATCACAATAAACTGTGGAACATTCTGAAAGAGATGGGAATCCCAGACCACCTGACCTGCCTCTTGAGAAACCTGTATGCAGGTCAGGAAGCAACAGTTAGAACTGGACATGGAACAACAGACTGGTTCCAAATAGGAAAAGGTGTATGTCAAGGTTGTATATTGTCACCTTGCTTATTTAACTTATATGCAGAGTACATCATGAGGAACGCTGGGCTGGAAGAAGCACCAGCTGGAATCAAGATTGCTGGGAGAAATATCAATAACCTCAGATATGCAGATGACACTACCCTTATGGCAGAAAGTGAAGAGGAACTAAAAAGCCTCTTGATGAAAGTGAGAGAGGAGAGTGAAAAGGTTGGCTTGAAGCTCAACATTCAGAAAACAAAGATCATGGCATCTGGTCCCATCACTTCATGGGAAATAGATGGAAAAACAGTGGAAACAGTGAGAGATTTTATTCTTTTGGGCTCCAAAATCACTGCGGATGCCGATTGCAGCCATGAAATTAAAAGACGCTTGCTCCTTGGAAGGAAAGTTATGACCAACCTTGATAGTATATTAAAAAGCAGAGACATTACTTTGCCAACCAAGGTCGGTCTAGTCAAGGCAATGGTTTTTCCCGTGGTCATGTATGGATGTGAGAGTTGGACTGTGAAGAAGGCTGATCGCCGAAGAATCGATGCTTTTGAACTGTGGTGTTGGAGAAGACTCTTGAGAGTCCCTTATACTGCAAGGAGATCCAACCAGTCCATTCTAAAGGAGATCAATCCTGGATGTTCATTGGAGGGACTGATGCTAAAGCTGAAACTGCAATACTTTGGCCACCTCATGAGACGAGTTGACTCACTGGAAAAGACTCTGATGATTGGAAAGGTTGGGGGCGGGAGGAGAAGGGGACGATGGAGAATGAGATGGCTGGATGGCATCACCGACTCTGTGGACATGAGTTTGAGTGTACTCCGGGAGTTGGTGATGGACAGGGAGGCCTGGCGTGCTGTGATTCATGGGGTGGCGGAGAGTCGGACACGACTGAGCGACTGAACTGAACTGAATGAACGTGGTCCCCTTTTTGTCTGAAAAGGCTGTGATCCATCTGAAAGTTTGTCTGTCTTTGAGACAATTTAACTCTAGAATCAAACCAAAAAAAAAAAAAAAAAAGTTCAATTTATTATGACTTTCAAGAAAATCTTGTTGAATTTCAGAATACCTTTATTTCCTGATCTCTCCCATTTCTTTCTAAAAATAGCATATCTGCTCTAAAAACAGAGGACAGATAATATAAATATTGAGCAAAATGAAAAGGAATTTTAACTTCTTTATCCTTCCAGACTGAGGCAGATGAGCTGGCCATAAAGCAAAAGGGAGTTCTTTTGGTTCACGTGCCGTGAATTGGAGTGTGGATATTAAGGGTGGAAACAGGCTATTAGATCATCCATTCACTTTACTCTCCAAGCAGCAATTAAATTTGTTTTCTTTTTCTCTGCTCACTTCTTGCTCAAGGAAAAAAAAAAAAAAGAGCATTTCAGCTTCTGACAGAGAGCTGACTGAATGTGGAACACTTTTCTGTCCACATGTGTGGTGGCCTAGGGGAGAAGGCAGGAAGGAAAAAGGGTAGTGGGGATCACAGTTAACCTACAGGATGATTTTGGCTATTCCCTTTGGCTAATGGGAACAGCTTGGCAGTCAGATGCAGCTCTCAGAGAAACAACCGGCACCTATTATCCATCCTAAGTATGTGCTCCTACTTTCAGTATTTGGTTGTTGTTTTTTTTTAATTTTTTTTTTGGTGTGAGCCATTTTTAAAGTCTTTACTGAATTTGTTACCATATCACTTCATATGGTTTAATTTTTTGGCCACAAGACATGTGGGATTTTAGTTCTCCGACCACGGATTGAACTAGCAGCCCCTGCAATGGAAAGGGAAGTCTTAACCACCGGACCCCAGGGAAGTCCCCCTATCCTGGTTTTAATGCACAGTGTACTCTGAGATGAGCTGCCATCACAGTGCACCATGAATTGCATGCCAGGACTCAAGATGGGAATGAGAAAACTAACTGCCCCCACCCCCCAAATAAATAGAAAACCAAAAACTTAGGAAAAAAAGAACAAAACAAACCACACTATAACTCTCGCCACGAGGGATCATCTCCTGAAACTGGTGTATGAAATCTCTCCACTCTTTTTCTCAGATAGAGAAGACTGATCCACTGCAGTCATGATTTCCCGCCTTTCTTTGAGGGATTTCTCTCTTTGTACTGCACTTAATCTTTTCCATTATCTGAATGTTAACTCTTTGTGAAGGTCCCCCAATTTTCCAAGTTCCAGAGCTGGAGCAGAACATCATAGAGCTCGATGAGTTTCCTCTTAGAGGTGTTTTAGAAAAGACTTCATTGTGTCCCTGTTTTTCTGAGCTTTTGTGTGAGCACTGTATGACCAAAGTTTTCAGCATCTCCTGGAACAGAATTGCTATTTTCCCTCATTTTATTACCTTCTTTTACATTCCTTACTTAACTGCATCAGATGTCTTTGTTCTGACACTTTATTTAGAGCATTTTGACTGTGTTTGGGTGGGCAACAGGGACACACATATCTAGCTTATTTTTCCCATCTGGGCAGTTTTGAATATAAGGTGATTGTGTGTTCCAGAGATAAGCACGTCAGTCTTTTCTCCTACCAGAAAAGGTTCTATTTTAGTCGTCTGTAAAGTAGACAATAGGGGCTGAGTTATGAGTTGTTAGTAGACCTGCTTACAACTAAAATTATCGGTTGAAACCACAGTTGATGGTTTCTCCCTGCCACTCTCTGGTTATTGTTATTGCTTGGTTTTTAGCTGAAATTCTGACTTTTTAGCAGGGTCTGTTAACTTTTCAGAGTGACTAACTTTAGTAGTTAATTACATGGGTTCTTGGGCTTCCTGGGTCGCACAGTGGTAAAGAATCTAACTACCAATGCAGGAGACACAACTTTGATCCCTGGGTTGGAAAGAACCTCTGGAGAAGAGAATTGGCAACCCACTCCAGTATTCTTGCCTAGAGAATCCCATGGACAGAGGAGCCTGGTGGGCTACAGTCCATGGGGTCACAAAGAGTCAGTACCACTGAGCAATAACACACACACACACGGTAATTATCTTTAAAAAGTAAAAATGTGATTTTTTGTAAGATGATTTTAGTAAGGTGCTTTATTTAACTCAATATATCTAGATTATTATAATTTTAATGTGTAATCAATGTAAAAATTACTAATAAGATATTTCAGGGACTTCCCTGGTAGTCCAGTGGTTGAGACTCCATGGTCCCAATGCTTGGGGTGCAGGTCTGATCCCTGGTCAGGGAACTAGGGGCTTCCCAGTTGGCTCAGCAGTCAAGAATCTGCCTGCCAATGCAGGAGACACAGAAGACTTGGGTTTGATCCCTTGGTTGGGAAGATCCCTGGAGAAGGAAATGGCAACCCACTCCAGTATTTTTGCCTGGAAAATCCCATGGACAGAGGAACCTGGCAGGCTACAGTCCATGGGGTCACTAAAGAGTCAGGACAGGACTCAACGACTAAACAACAACAACAACATGAGGTATTTCCTCTGCATTTTCTTTGTTTAAACAATTCGTTAACTAAAAACATCTTTGGAAACCTAAGACATCCTTCCAGGTAAATATCTGTAAAAAATATAAATACCATTCAGGTCTACAAACAAATACAGCAATTGCCAGAGTGTGGTTATCTTTTACAGTCAGCACTGTGGTTTTAATGTGAAAAAATAACATAAAAGCTTCCCGTCGATTTGGCTTAGAGGATTATCTGGTTCAAAGAGTAGTAAGTGAGGAACAGATAGAGCTATAATAGTGTGTGCTTACACAAAAATTCAAAACAGAAACAAACTATTCAGGGGGAAAACCTCATTTCCTCTGACCTCACCTTATTGGAGACATCCAAGTTCAAGTTCTAGGTCTAGTGAAGCTCAGATATCCTTGACTTAAGGGAGGGAGATGAGACTGTCCTTCAACAGACTAAGGGGCACCAATCATCGGCAAATTGATGGGTTGCTTCTGAGCTGACATGTCTAAGACGACAGGCATTGTTGTTTATAAAGATGATAAAGTTTCCATTTGTGCTTACATCCATGTTTAATGCATCAGGAGCTTATCCCACTTCTCTAGATTTTCTTTAATTAATTTGTGCTTTAAGCCAAAACTATAGAGGTGGAGAACACAGTACAGGCATAGCCTGTTTCCTTGTGCTTTGCTTTATTGCACTTAGCAGATACTGTGTCTTTTCATACATTTAAAGTTTGTGGCAACCCTGGGTTGAGCAACTCTATTGGTGCCATTTTCCCAATACCATCTGCTTGCTTCATGTTTTTATGTCATATTTTGGTAATTCTCACAGTATTTCAGACTTTTTCTTCATTACTATATTTGTTATGGTGAACTACTACAGTTGGCCGGGGGCTCAGACGATCATTAGCATTTTTAGCACTAAAGCATTTTCCAGTTAAGGTATGTACGTTGTTTTTTAGACATGATTCTATTGCACATTTGATAGATTACAGTGTAGTTTAAGCATAACTGTTATATGCACTGAGAAATCACAGAAATTGTGTGGCTCACTTCATTGTGATATTCCTTTATTGCAGTGGTCTCAAACAGAACCTGTAATATTACTGAGGTATGTCATATTTGACAAGGATTAGATAATGTAGGAGGGAGGGAAGTTTAAGTGTTTTTAAAAAGGCAGTAGGAGGGATCCTTGTGATGGAACTACTTGGTGTCTTGATTGGTGGTGGTCACACTAATTTTTTTACCACATTTGTTTTATCATGTGATGAAATCAAATAGAACTATCTGTATGCATCCACACAAAACTAGTGAAATCTGAATGCTTTGAGTGAACTGTGTAAATAGTGATTTCTTGGCTGAGATAGAGAAGTATAGCTTTTGTCAAGATGTTCCTATTCAGAGACACTGAGAGAAGGGTCCTGGGACCTCCCTCAACATTTTTTGCAACTTCCTATGAATTTATAATCATTTTAAAATGAAAACTTTTTTTTTTTTAAAAAAAAGAATTATGAAGACCCTTCCAGGTCTTCTCTTTTGTGATGTAACCTTTGTTTAAGAAAACTAAGCACTTGCTCACCAGTCCTTTCTTCCCATTTGAAGCAAAGTCAACAAAAAGATGTTAGAAGAGAAGGGTAACTAAGGTCACTTGAGACTCCAGAGTCTGTAGCCCATGTCCTTTCCTTTGTCTTGGCCATGCAGTATAGCATATGGGGTCTTAGTTCCCTGACCAGGGATTGAACCCATGCCCCCTGCAGTGGAAGTGCAGAGTCTTAACCACTGGACCTCCAAGGAAGTCCCTGTAGCCCATGTTCTTTGCAGCAATACTAGTGAGAAGAATGAAGGCTGGAGCCCTGGAGTGATTCTGTAAAACAGTGCTTCTCAAACTTTGGCATACATCAGATTCATTTGCTAAAATACAGCCCCAGTAGATCTGGGATGAGGCTCAAGAATTGGCATTTCTAGCAAGTTCTCATGTAACATTGGTGTCCATGCTTACGCTGCTGGTCAGGACCCACACTTTGAGAACCACTACCACAGAACATCAGTGGATAGGAATTTTAAACTCCCCCAAGAATCTTCCAAGTAAAATGCAATGAAATAAACTATTAACAATTTTTCTACCTTGACATCTTTTTTTTTATTTGTATAGTTCCCCCCCACCTTAATCTGTTGGCTGATAAAAATGTTGTTTTTGGTTCTTCATCTGTGTGGGCTCTAGAAGTGTGTCATTGAGTTAATTTACAGAGTCTCCTGTTGCACATCTGTCACATTCTCAGAAAATATTATCCCAGAAAAATCCATCAACACAACACATCAGCCCCTAAATGTACTGCACACTTGGCATGCAAGAGAGTGAAAGAAACCAATGAAATGCAAAAAGTGATCTATACAGAGGTCTCAAAGTGAGTTACAAAGTTATATCCTGTGACAGAATTTGGAATTCCATTAGGGGTTCATTTTTACGGGTTTCTTCAATGCTTTTCTAAAAGAGAAATGCTGTCCTAGGCAGAGCATTGTAATGATGGTTGACCATGCTTTGGAGTCAAATGCCTCTTTTTTCCCCATTTAATTTTGTTACTTGCAAGCAGTCTTAATATGGTTATGAGAAGTAATGCAAGCTTCAGGTTCCCCCTGTATAAAAATATATAATAATGCCTCAGTTGCAAGGATCTTTAGGAGAATAGTTTGGAAGATATCTAAAGCAATTAGCATATTGTCAGTTAAGTTCTCAGTTAGTAGTTGAACTGATAATACTGAAAAGCATAGAGCTGATGATTATCTGTAATCATATTTCTTGATCATGTTTTGGCAGTTATACTCTGAGACAGAAATTAAATAACAATTTCAACCATTGCCATTGGTCATCGTTTTATGAGCAGTTACCAAGTGCTCAATGGAAGCTCATACCAAGCTCTATTAAAAGGATTTTCCTCTTTTTTTTAATTGAAGGATAATTGCTTTACATAATTTTGTTGTTTTCTGTCAAACCTCAACATGAATCAGCCATAAGTATACATATATCCCTTCCTTCTTGAACCTCCCATCTCCCTCTCCATCCCACACCTCTAGGTTGATACAGAGCACCTGTTTCAGTTTCCTGAGCCATACAGCAAATTATCGTTCTCTATCTATTTTGCAAATGGTAATGTAAGTATTCATGTGACTCTCTCCATACACCTCACCCTCGCCTCCCCTCTCCCCATGTCTGTAAGTCTATTCTCTATGTCTTTTCCTCCACTGCTGCCCTGTAAGTAAATTCTTCTGTACCATTTTTCTAGATTCCATATATGTGTGTTAGAATACAATATTTATCTTTCTCTTTCTGACTTATTTCACTCTGTATAATAGGTTCTAGGTTCATCCATCTCATTAGAACTGACTCAAAGGTGTTCCTTTTTATGGGGTGTACCATGACTTCTTTATCCATTCAATTGTCGATGGACATCTAGGTTGCTTCCACGTTCTAGCTATTGTAAATAGTGCTGCAGTGAACAATGGGATACATGTGTCTTTTTCAGTTTTGGTTTCCTCAGGGTACATGCCTAGGAGTGGGATTGCTGGGTCATATGGTGGTTTTATTCCTAGTTTTTTAAGAAATCTCCATATTGTCTTCCATAATGGCTATATCAATTTACATTCCCACCAACAGTGCTAAAGCGTCTTTTCTCCAACCCTCTCCAGCATTTATTGTTTGTAGACTGGTGATGGCCATTCTGACCAGTGTGAGGTGATATCTCATTGTAGTTTTGATTTGCATTTCTCTAATAATGAGTGATGTTGAGTAACTTTTTATGTGCTTATTAGCCATCTGAATGTCTTCTTTGGAGAAATTTTTGTTTAGGTCTTTTTTCAACTTTTTGATTGGGTTGTTTGTTTTTCTGGTATTGATTTGTATGAGCTGCTTGTATATTTTGGAAATTAATCCTTTGTCAGTTGTTTCATTTGCTATTATTTTCTCCCATTCTGAGGGTTGTCTTTTCACCTTGCTTATAGTTTCCTTTGCTGTGCAAAAGTTTTTAAGTTTAATCAGGTCCCACTTGTTTACTTTTGTTTTTATTTCCATCACTCTAGGAGGTGGGTCATAGAGGATCTTGCTTTGATTTACGTCATCAAGTGTTCTGCCTATGTTTTCCTCTCAGAGTTTTATAGTTTCTGGTCTTACATTTAGGTCTTTAATCCATTTTCAGTTATCTTTGTGTATGGTGTTAGGAAGTGTTCTAATTTTGTTCTTTTACATGTAGCTGTCCAGTTTTCCCAGCACCATTTATTAAAGAGGCTATCTGTCCCATAGTATATTCTTGCCTCCTTTGTCAAAAATTAGGTACCCACAGGTGCATGAGTTTATTTCTGGGATTTCTGTCTTGTTCATTGGTCTATATTTCTGTTTTTGTGCCAGTACCCTACTGTCTTGATGACTGTAGCTTTGTAATATAATCTGAAATCAGGAAGGTTGATTCCTCCAGATTCTTTCTTCTTTCTCAGGGCTGCTTTGGCTATTCAGAGTCTTTTGTGTTTCCATATGAATTGTGAAATTTTTCGTTCTAGTTCTATGAAAAATGCCATTGGTAATTTGATAGGGATTGCATTGAATCTGTAGATTGCATTTGGTAGTATAGTCATTTTCACAGTATTGATTCTTCCTACCCAAGAGCATGGAATATCTCCCATATGTTTGTGTCATCTTTGGTTTCTTTCATCAGTGTCTTATAGTTTTCTGTGTATAGTTCTTTTGTCTCCTTAGGTAAGTTTATTCCTAGATATTTAATTCTTTTTGTTGCAATGGTGATGGGATTGATTCCTTAATTTCTCTTTCTGATTTTTCATTGTTAGTATATAGAAATGCAAATGATTTCTGTGTATTGATTTTGTATCCTGCAACTTTACTAAATTCACTGATTATTTCCTGATACTATCTTTAGGGTTTTCTATGTACACTATCATGTCATCTGCAAACAGTGAGAGCTTTACTTCTTTTTTTCCTATCTGCTGCTGCTGAGTCACCTCAGTCGTGTCCGACTCTGTGTGACCCCATAGACGGCAGCCCACCAGGCTCCCCCGTCCCTGGGATTCTCCAGGCAAGAACACTGGAGTGGGTTGCCATTTCCTTCTCCAATGTGTGAAAGTGAAAAGTGAAAGTGAAGTCACTCGGTCATGTCTGACTCATAGCGACCCCATGGACTGCAGCCTACCAGGCTCCTCCGTCTATGGGATTTTCTAGGCAAGAGTACTTTCCTATCTGGATTCCTTTTATTTCCTTTTCTTCTCTGATTGCTGTACCTAGGACTTCCAGAACTGTGGTGAAAGTGGGCACCCTTGTCTTGTTTCTGCTCTTAGGGGGAATGCTTTCAGTTTTTCCCCATTGAGAATAATGTTTGCTGTAGGCTTGTCATATATGACCTTTACTATTTGAGGTAGGTTTCTTCTATGCCCATTTTTTGAAGTGTTTTAATCACAAATGGGTGCTGAATTTTGTCAAAGGCTTTTTCTGCATCTATTGAGATTATCATATGGTTTTTATCTTTCAATTTAATATGGTGTATCACATTGATTAATTTCTGTATATTGAAGAATCCTTGCATCCCTGGAATAAACCCAACTTAATCATGGTGTATGAGCTTTTTGATGTGTTGCTAAATTCGGTCTGCAAAAATTTTGTTGAACATTTTTGCATCTATGTTCATCAGTGATATTGGCCTGTAGTTTTCTTAAATTAGTAAAAGGAAAGAAATCATAAAGATCTGAGTGGAAATAAATGGAAAAGAAATGAAAGAAACAATAGTAAAGACTGATAAAACTAAAAGCTGGTTCTTTAAGAAGATAAAATTGACCTACCTTTAGCCAGACTCATCAAGAAAAAAAGGAGAGAAGAATCAAATAACAAAATTAGAAATGAAAAATGAGAGGTTACAACAGACAATGCAGAATAACTATTTGGCAATAAAATGGATAACCTGGAAGAAATGGACAGATTCTCAGATAAGTTCAATCTTCCAAGACTGAACCAGGAAGAAATAGAAATTATGAACAACCCAATTACAAGCACTGAAATTGAAGCTATGATCAAAAATCTCCCCAAAAACAAAAGCCAAGGACCAGATGGCTTCACAGGAGAATTCTATCAAACATTTAGAGAAGAGATAATGCCTATGCTTCTAAAACTCTTTCAAAAAATTGCAGAGGAACAAACACTTCCAAACTCATTCTATGAGGCCACCATTACTCTGATATCAAAACCAGGATTTTCCTCTTTTTTTTTCACATTAAATCTTCACATCCAGCCTATGTAATGAGATGGGTACTGTTCTCATCTGCTATATGAGTCTGGTGTCTTCCTCAAGGTTACCCAGTGTGTTAGTTTTCTAAGGCTCTGTAAGAAAGTGCCACCAACTAGGTGGCTTATAAAATAGAAATTTATTCCCTCATAGTTCTGGAGTCCAGAAGTCTGAGGTCAAGGTTTCAGCAGGGTTGGTTAATTCTGAAAGCCTTGAAAGGAGGATCTGTTTCAGGCTTTTCTCATTGGCTTGTGCATGGCGGTCTTCTCCCTGTGTCTCCTCTCTGTCTCCCCTCTCTAAACACCTGTGTCCAGATTTCCCTTTTTAGAAGGACATAAGTCTTATTGGAGTAGGGCCCACCATAGGGAACTCATTTTAACTTGATTACCTCTATCAAGACCCCATCTTCAAGTAAGATCACATTCTGAGGTCTTGGGGGTAAAGACTGCAATATATCTTTTATTCCAGGACAGAATTCAACCCATAACATATGCAAGTAGAAAATCTTCAAGCTGAAATTTTAACCTGATTTCATAGGCAGTGTTATGTATAGAATGTTTGTCTGTCTCACTAAAATGCCTATGGTGGGCAGATCCTCCATGATGGGACAAGTGCCCTTGTAAGAAAAGAAAGAGACCAAAGCCCTCTCTCTTCACACCATGAGAGAAAACAGCAGGAAGATCAGTTCAGTTCAGTTGCTCAACAGTGTCTAACTCTTTGCTACTCCATGGACTGCAGCATACCAGGCCTCCATGTTTATCACCAACTCCTGGACTTTACTGAAACTCATGTCCATTGAGTCGGTGATGCCATCCAACCATCTCATCCTCTGTTGTCCCCTTCTCTTCCAGCCTTCAATCTTTCCCATCATCAGGGTCTTTTCAAATGAGTCAGTTCTCCACATCAGGTGGCCAAAGTACTGGAGTTTCAGCTTCAGCATCAGTCCTTCCAATGAATATTTAGGATTGATTTCTCTTAGGATGGACTGGTTGGATCTCCTTGCAGTCCAGGGGACTCTCAAGAGTCTTCTCCAACACCACAGTTCAAAACCATCAATTCTTTGGCGATCAGCTTTCTTCACAGTCCAACTCTCACATCCATACATGACTACTGGAAAAACCATAGCTTTGACTAGATGGACCTTTGTTAGCAAAGTAATGTTTCTGCCTTTTAAAAAAATTTTTAAATTTATTTATTTTAATTGGAGGCTAATCACTTTATAATATTGTAGTGGGTTTTGCCATACATTGACATGAATCAGCTATGGATTACATGTGTTCCGCATCCTGAACCCCCCTCCCTCTTCCCTCCCCATTGCATCCCTCTGGGTTAGCTGTCTAGGTTTCTTGGAAGGAGCAAGCATCTTTTAATTTCATGGCTACAGTCACCATCTGCAGTGATTTTGGAGCCCCCCAAAATAAAGTCTGTCACTGTTTCCATTGCTTCCCCAGCTATTTGCCATGAAGTGATGGGACCGGATGCCATGATCTTAGTTTTAGCTTTAAGCCGACTTTTTCACTCTTCACTTTCACTTTCATCAAGAAGCTCTTTAGTTCCTCTTCACTTTCTGCCATAAGGGTGGTGTCACCTGCATATCTGAGGTTATTGATATTTCTCCTGGCAATCCTGATTTCAGCTTGTGCTTCATCCAGTGCATCATTTCTCATGATGTACTCTGCATATAAGTTAAATAAGCAGGGTGACAATATACAGCCTTGATATACTCCTTTTCCTATTTGGAAATAGTCTGTTGTTCCATGTCCAGTTCTAACTGTTGCTTCCTGACCTGCATACAGATTTCTCAGGAGGCAGGTCAGGTTGTCCCATCTCTTTCAGAATTTTCCAAAGTTTGTTGTGCTCCACACAGTCAAAGGCTTTGGCATAGTCAATAAAGCAGAAGTAGATGTTTTTCTGGAACTCTGTTGCTTTGCTGATGATCCAGCAGATGTTGGCAATTTGATCTGTGTCCTCTGCCTTTTCTAAATCCAGCTTGAACATCTGGAAGTTCATGGTTCACATACTATTGAAGCCTGGCTTGGAGAATTTTGAGCATGACTTTACTAGTGTGTGAGATGAGTGCAGTTGTGCAGTAGTTTGAGCATTATTTGACATTGCCTTTCTTTGGGATTGGAATGAAGACTGACCTTTTCCAGTCCTGTGGCCACTGCTGAGTTTTCCAAATTTGCTGGCATATTGAGTGCAGCACTTTCACAGCATCATCTTTTAGGATTTGAAATAGATCAACTGGAATTCCATCACCTCCACTAGCTTTTTTTCTAGTGATGCTTCCTGAGGCCTATTGACTTCCCAATCCAGGACGTCTGGCTCTAGGTGAGTGATTATCGTGATACCATCGTGGTTATCTGGGTCATGAAGATCTTTTTTATATAGTTCTTCTGTGTATTCTTGCCACTTCTTCTTAATATCTTCTGCTTCTGTTAGGTCCATACCATTTCTGTCCTTTATTGAGCCCATCTTTGCATGAAATGTTCTCTTGGTATCTCTAATTTTCCTGAAGAGATCTCCAGTCTTTCGCATTCTATTGTTTTCCTCTATTTCTTTGCATTGATCACTGAGGAAGCTTTCTTATCTCTCCTCTTCTTGGACCTGTGCATTCAAATGGGTATATCTTTCCTTTTCTTCTTTTCACAGCTATTTGTAAGGCATCCTCAGACAACCATTTTGCCTTTTTGCATTTCTTATTCTTGGGGATGGTCCTGATCACTGCTTCCTGTACATTGTCATGAACCTCCATCCATAGTTCTTCAGGCACTCTGTCTATCAGATCTAATCCCTTGAATCTATTTCTCATTTCCATTGAATAATCGTAAGGGATTTGATTTAGGTCATACCTGAATGGTCTAGTGGTTTTCTCTACTTTCTTTAAATCTGACTTTGGCAATAAGGAGTTCATGATCTGAGCCACAGTCAGCTCCTGGTCTTGTTTTTGCTGACTATATAGAGCTTCTCCATCTTTGGCTGCAAAGAATATAATCAATCTGATTTCGATATTGACCATCTGGTGATGTCCATGTGTAGAGTCTTCTCTTGTGTTGTTGGAAGAGGGTGTTTGCTGTAACCAGTGCGTTCTCTTCAGTTCAGTTCAGTCGCTCAGTCGTGTCCGACTTTCCGCGACCCCATGAATCACAGCACGCCAGGCCTCCCTGTCCATCACCAACTCCCGGAGTACACTCAAACCCATGTCCACAGAGTCGGTGATGCCATCCAGCCATCTCATTCTCGGTCGTCCCCTTCTCCTCCCACCCCCAACCTTTCCCAGCATCAGAGTCTTTTCCAGTGAGTCAACCCGTCGCATGCGTTCTCTTGGCAGAACTCTATTAGCCTTTGCCCTGCTTCATTTTGTACTCCAAGGCCAAATTTGCCTGTTACTCCAGGTATCTCTTGACTTCCTACTTTTGCATTCCAGTCCCCTATAATGAAAAGGACATCTTTTAAGGGTGTTAGTTCTGGAAGATCTTGTAGGTCTTCATAGAACCATTCAACTTCAGCTTCTTCAGCATTACTGTTGGGGCGTAGACTTGGATTACTGTGATATTGAATGTTTTGCCTTGGAAGTGAACAGAGATCATTCTATCATTTATAAGATTGCATCCAAGTACTGCATTTCAGACTCTTTTGTTGACTATGATGGCTACTCCATTTCTTCTAAGGGATTCTTGCCCACAGTAGTAGGTATAATGGTCATCTGAGTTAAATTCAGCCATTCCAGTCCATTTCAGTTTGCTGATTCCTAAAACGTCGATGTTCACTCTTGCCATCTCTTGTTTGATCACTTCCAATGTGCCTTGATTCATGGACTAACATTCCAGGTTCCTATGCAATATTGCTCTTTACAGCATTAGACTTTACTTCTGTCACCAGTCATGTCCACAACTGGGTGTTGTTTTTGCTTTGGCTCTGTCTCTTCATTCTAGAGTTATTTCTCCACTGATCTCCAGTAGCATATTGGGCACCTACCAACCCGTGGAGTTCATTTTCCAGTCTCCTATCTTTTGGCCTTTTCATACTTTTCATGGGGTTCTCAAGGCAAGAATACTGAAGTGTTTTGCCATTCCCTTCTCCAGTGGACCACGTTTTGTCAGAACTCTCCACCTTGACCCGTCCGTCTTAGGTGGCCCTACATGTCATGGCTCATAGTTTCTTTGAGTTAGACAATGCTGTGGAAGATAGCCATCTGCAAGCCAGGAAGAGGGCTCTCCTCAAACACCAAATGCATTGGCACCCTCATCTTGGACTTAGCCTCCAGGACTCTGAGAAGTAAGTGTGTGCTGCTTATGCTATCCAGCCTATGCTATTTTATTATAGCAGCAAAACTGACTAATATACTGTAGTATATTGCATGACTTTGTGCTATGGGACTTTGAAGGGGACTGTATCTCATTAGCAGCGCCAGGCAGTCAAGTTTATTGGATCCTCACGTTCAAAAGACAGTTTGATTTTTTTTTTTCATATTGTGCCAACTCTTTCTATAAGATACACAAAACTTATAAGAAAACATAAATTTGCCATCCGTTGGTGATGGACAGGGAGGCCTGGCGTGCTGTGATTCATGGGGTCGCGGAGAGTCGGACACGACTGAGCGACTGAACTGAACTGATATTCTACTTGTTAGCAGGATCCCTCCAAGGAAAGGCATATAATTGATAATGATATTAGACATTACGTGGGAGCTTTGAGGCTCAGTAGAAGTGACATGTTTGTATTTATTTTTAGAAGTTCCTTATCCTAAGTCTAAATATTGAATCTTAGTTAAGACCAAAGCAGCTAGAAGTTATAGAAACCATTCGTTTCTGTGTGATGAACCGAAGCAAAAACTAAATTTAGGAGTTTAAATTTAGAGTTTAAATTTGCCTTGTCAGAGTCAGTATGCAACATGAAGGCAATGACTTCATTCAGGCCACTGCGGTTAATGAGGAATGTCTCAGAGAAAAGGAAAGGGATATGGAGTCTTGTTGATATTCATAAGAATGAAAGGTTTGTAGTGGGGATTCTTACGTACTCTGTTTTCCAGGAGCACAATGATATGTTAACTTACAAAATTGTCAGTTCCTCCTTTTGTTCAAGATGAGTGAGTGTCATTCAACCCTGAACAACTCCAAGGTGATCATCTTAAACCTCCTGCATGACGCTAGCAAGAAATAGTCTCTCAAGAATTTCTTGTTGGCATCATTCCTGTAAAAATGTGTAAACCACTTGTTTAAGGGTGGTGGCAGAAGTCAGTTGTTTTAAAGTCCTAAAGATAGGGCTCCTTAAAAGTGAGATACTGGAAGTGAAAAAGACATGTTAACCTCAAAGATCATATTAGAGACACTAGTTAAACTCTGAGAGTGCCAGCCCAGTGGTTTCCAGGAGGTTGGTGAAGGAAAATCTTTCGGTTTAATTTGTTTCCTAGATATTAACAATATGCCCATGCTCCTGGTGATTTCTAATCGCGGCTGTTTCTCATATGAGAGAATGAATGACCTGAACTTTCATCAGACTTTGTTAGTGGCCCAGGCAGTGACTTGTCTTAGGATAAATCTAGCTCATGCATGATCTGCTGCAGTGGTGAGTTCTTCAAAGTCAATATCAAATTGAACTTTAAATTTTGAACTTCAGCTCTCAAGATTCTTCAGATCTTGGAGAAAAGGGCTCACTGCCAGGCAGTTTATAATCCCAATAGGAATTTGAGCAATCAAGTTTTAGTTCTCAGTGATGCTGAGTCAGGGAAAGAAAGAAAGGTTATAGCTGGATACTGAAGGAAACTGGAAGATATGAAAATTCTGTAAAGACGGATAATTTAGTCAAAATAGCAGACCCAGACCAATTTACAGGTAGGCACCAAAACTGGTTCCTCTACAGATGAGGAAGAAGTCATTGCAGTGTCTCCAGACAAGTCAGAGTTTGCATACCCTTCAATTATCTGCAGTTTATAAAAAGATGCAAAATAGCTCAGTGATAACAAACATGCCTACAATCTGATAAACTGTCAGGATGTGTTATAGTTTTCTACTGAAACAAAATTTATTGCCATTGTCATCTCTCAAAAGATCAAAGATACTCTCAAAGAAAGATGGTTCTTGATCACAAAATATGGCTGATATCATCTGATTTGGCCTAGTTCTTTACATAGATAATATACTGATAGGTCTTCCTACATTTGCTTTTCTGAAGATTTCATAAGGAATCTTAGATTGCCTTTTTACAAGCCGCTTTGAGGTCAGTAAGCTAAACTAAGACCTCACCAACCAAATCCACTTGTAGTATTTATACATTTGGGTGAATTCTCTTCTGGAGTTCCCCAAAATATCCCAAGTTTTCTGGTCCTGCCAGGAAATGACTTTCCACACTCACCTGTAAAGCAGGGACCACTGTAAGCCAGGAATCAAGCCAATTTCCCAAGAGAGCTTTGTAAACAAGGCTCCATGAAATCAACCTTGGTTCCTTAACAGTGTCTGGTCATATCTGATTAAATAAGTAAATTCTCAAATAAACTTTCCAGGCAAGAACATGGTTACATACCTAATGTTTCCAATATGTTCTGATAACAAGTAGAACAGATTCATATTGAACCTGTGCAAGTAACTATATCATCATGAAAATCAAAGTACTTAAAAGAGTTTCTGAATTCTGAAGCAGTCAGACAGAAAGAAAACACGTTACAAACATTTTCTCTTTAGAAAATCATATGCCACTGAATTGTTATGAGTTACAGATGGCTTAAGAGAAAGGGGTTCCCTATATCCAGAAAACAGACCATTAAAACGTCAACAATATTCCAGAATCCCCATTCATTCCCTTATCAGATCATTCAATTCTAAGTAATTCTTATTCTGCTCCATCATGGCTTAGTGGTCTCATAAGCACATCTACTTTTCCGCTAGGGTTCTGGAAATCCTGCCCCAGTCCACTAGACTCAAAGTTGTTTAAGTAATGTTATCAGAAGGCTTTGTCCCAAATCAAAAGAATCTGGCATAGCCTTTATCCATGGGGCTCAGAGACAATCTTTAGTTTAAGACAAAATACTCTGGCCTGTAGCTGATTTGCAAGAGCTTTCAGGAAGGCACCAAAGTAAAGTAAAATTTATCTTTAGATGACATAAGACTTAAAATGACTGTGGTTAACTTATTACTGTTAGTTTTCAAAAGCGAAAGATCTGCTGAGGGTTCATTATAAGAATCCCCGTTGGAAAATCACTGGTTTAGAAGATGTGAGTTTCAAATTAAAGAAGTAAAGCTGTGACCGAGTTAGCATTTAATTTATTTTTAAAATAACAACTTTATTTTGATTTATTTTGATTATAATTCACATACCATACAATTGGACACGACTGAATACACATACCATACAATTAACCCATTTAAAGTAAACAATTGGCTTATATTATATTCTGTTGTGAAGTTATCACAACAATTAATATTAAAACATTGTCATCATCCCCCAAAAGAATCCCTATACCTGTTAGTAGCCATTTTCTATTACCCACAATTCCCTCAGGCCCTCGCAACCACTTTTTGTCTCTGTGTTGCTCAGTTGTGTCTGACCTTTTGTGATCTTTTGGACTGTAGCCCACCAGGCTCCTCTGTCCGTGAAACTTTACAGTCAAGAATACTCAAGTGAGTAGCCATTCCCTTCTCCAGGGAATCTTCCCAGGCATTGGACCTAGGTCTCCTGCGTTACAGTCAGATTCTTTACCTGCTGAGCCATCATGGATGCTTTTTGTCTATAGATTTTCCATATATATATGTGTATGTATATAGAAATATATATTTACATTTTTGTCTATAGATTTACCTTTTCTGAACATCTCACATAAATGGTTACATAGAATACGTGGCCTTTTGTGACTGGTTTGTTTTACTTAGCATGTTTTCAAGGCTCATTCATGTTGTAGCATGTATCAATACTCCACTTCTTTTTATTGCTAAATGGTATTCCGATGCATAGATATACTTTATTTTTTTCTACTGTGAATAAGGCTACTAGAAAATCCCATGGACGGAGGAGCCTGGTAGGCTGCAGTCCGTGGGGTCGCTAAGGGTCAGACACGACTGAACGAGTTCACTTCCACTTTTCACTTTCACACATTGGAGAAGGAAATGGCAACCCACTCCAGTGTTCTTGCCGGGAGAATCCCAGGGACAGGGGAGCCTGGTGGGCTTTGGTCTATGGGGTCGCACAGAGTCGGACACGACTAAAGTGACTTAGCAGCAGCAGCAGCAAACATTTGCATATACATTTATATGTAACATATGTTTTCATTTCTCTTGGGTGTATACCCAGGAATGGAATTTCTGGGACATATGGTACTGAGTTAACATTTTAAAACTAACAAACTATAATGGCACTATGCTGTTGTTGTCTTAATATTAGGCAAGACAGTACCAGGGCAAAAAGAAACATATTAGGGGTAGGAAAGGTATTGACGATCCTCTAGGAGTTTCCTGTACAGCACACAATTTCTGAAATATTTATAGTAATGATGTTTTACCCTAATAGATTTATCCTAGGGAAGGCTAAGCATCACTTCTAATTTGACAGTGATTCCCATGCAACTCATTAGCAGGAACATTCAAATAAACCTAATTGTTTTTAGTATCTCCCTTTTTACAAGGTGAAATAACACATTCTTGTGATTTCCAGGAACTCTTTGGGAAATATCAAAGACAGTTTTAGATGCAAAAGATATCACGTAGGGCTCAGTTTCGGGAGGAAAAATACCAAAAGTCAGCAGATTTAAACACCTGATTAAGATAAGACCAAGGGTTGTTTGAAACAGTACTTCGCTACCTGCTTAACTAAAGGGACAGTAGAAGATTTTAAAAGTAAACACAGATGGTAATGTGATTGTAAAGAATCTTAACTTTTTCAAAAGTAAAAAGATTTTGTTTTCTTAGATAATCAAGAAGGTAGTAAAGTCAACATAAAATACAGGAAATTGTTCTAAGACACAGAATCTTTGCCTTCTAGGCAGATTACTAAGAAGGAGAAGCAAAACATTTACAGCCTTTATTAAAACTGGACCAGTAATCCCATAAAAGTTTGTCTTTTTAATGGAGAGAAAAGCTAGTTCTACTTTGCGTCCGTATAGTGTTTGATACTAAATGTCACTTTGACAAATGTTATAAAAGAACTCCTCAAGCTTTAGCCAGGTTTGACTACAGCTTTGACTCTCTTTCCAGAAGCCTCTACAAATCTCTGAATCCACTTGGATTCTGTCATATACATTAGCAACTAGCCATTTGATTTTAGGATTAAGCTATTTTTTTCTTAACAAAAACATATCCTGCAAATCTTGCTTCCAAAGTTGTACCTCTCTGCCACTATTAATCCTCAGAGAGTCTTATTCACATAAATCTATAAATTTGACCACAGGAACTTTTATTTTCCAGAGGAAGAAGGGAGATGAGTGACTGTGAACTGTTATACACCAGCATTTTATAGCAGACTAGCAGAACTCACACTTGAAAATATTTCACAACTTTTAGTAGTCATTCATATCCCTTATAGTACATCATTGCAAAATGGCAAAAAGGGCTACATTTGTTAACAGACCCCAAAATGTCTAGCCTCGCTCTAATATTGAGTTGGCCAAAAAGTTCATTCTGATTTTTCTGTACTATCTTATGGAAAAACCCAAATGAACTTTTTGGCCAACTTAATACATAAAAATAAAAGAGAAACTGTAAATAACCTCAAAATTATGTTTCAGTTCAGTTCAGTCACTCAGTCATGACTGACTCTGCGACCCCATGAATCACAGCACGCCAGGCCTCCCTGTCCATCACCAACTCCCGGAGTTCACTCAAACTCATGTCCATCGAGTTGGTGATGCCATCCAGCCATCTCATTCTCGGTCGTCCCCTTCTCCTCCTGCCCCCAATCCTTCCCAGCATCAGAGTCTTTTCCAGTGAGTCAACTCTTCACATGAGGTGGCCAAAGTATTGCAGTTTCAGCTTTAGCATCAGTCCTTCCAATGAACACCCAGGATTGATCTCCTCTAGAATGGACTGGTTGGATCTCCTTGCAGTCCAAGGGACTCTCAAGAGTCTTCTCCAGCACCACAGTTCAAAAGCATCAATTCTTCGGCGATCCGCTTTCTTCACAGTCCAACTCACATCCATACATGACCACTGGAAAAACCATAGCCTTGACTAGACGGACCTTGGTTGGCAAAGTAATGTCTCTGCTTTTTAATATACTATCAAGGTTGGTCATAACTTTCCTTCCAAGGAGTAAGCATCTTTTAATTTCATGGCTGCAGTCGGCATCCGCAGTGATTTTGGAGCCCAAAAGAATCAAGTCTGACACTGTTTCCACTGTTTCCCCATCTATTTCCCATGAAGTGATGGGACCAGATGCCATGATCTTCGTTTTCTGAATGTTGAGCTTCAAGCCAACCTTTTCACTCTCCTCTTTCATTTTCATCAAGAGGCTTTTGAGTTCCTCTTCACTTTCTGCCATAAGGGTAGTGTCATCTGCATATCTGAGGTTATTGATATTTCTCCCAGCAATCTTGATTCCAGCTTGTGCTTCTTCCAGCCCAGCGTTCCTCATGATGTACTCTGCATATAAGTTAAATAAGCAAGGTGACAGTAAACAACCTTGACGTACTCCTTTTCCTGTTTGGAACCAGTCTGTTGTTCCATGTCCAGTTCTGACTGTTGCTTCCTGACCTGCATACAGGTTTCTCAAGAGGCAGGTCAGGTGGTCTGGGAGTCCCATCTCTTTCAGAATGTTCCACAGTTTATTGTGATCCACACAGTCAAAAGCTTTGGCATAGTCAATGAAGCAGAAATAGATGTTTTTTTGGAACTCTCTTGCTTTCTCCATGATCCAGCGGATGTTGGCAATTTGATCTCTGGTGCCTCTGCCTTTTCTAAAACCTGCTTGAACATCCGGGAGTTCACGGTTCACATATTGTTGAAGCCTGGTTTGGAGAATTTTGAGCATGACTTTACTAGCGTGTGAGATGAGTGCAATTGTGCGGTAGTTTGAGCATTCTTTGGCATTGCCTTTCTTTGGGATTGGAATGAAGACTGACCTTTTCCAGTCCTGTGGCCACTGCTGAGTTTTCCAAATTTGTTTAGTGATCATCATTTCAATAGTCTGTCTTACTTTTTCCCCATTTTTTCCATTTTTTCCCCGCATTTGATTTAGATATTCAGTAATTCAGCTTCATATCAATCTAGTTTTGAGTAAATAACTCAATTTAGTATAAATTTCCTTAATTTCTGAGAATTTTAGAAATAGTCTGTTTATACAAATGATATTTTATCTCTAAGCCAAGTAAAATCAAGCTCCTATAAGAGATTTTACAGTCTAATCTGATAATACTTTCCTAGGTAGGAAAATGTTAGTTGCTCATACAGTGAGAGGTAAAGTCCTTTCTGAATTACAGACACACAGAAATGCAGACAGAGTTTAGCTTCAATTTTAAAATTTAAGCTGTGGGTGGAGAGTAAACACGGAAGTACAAAAGTTACTGGTCCCTATCAAAAAGCTGTTCCCAGTGGATTTGAATCTTCATTGATTTGACCTTAAGGTAGACAAAGAGAAAAGAGTAACACGCCAAACTTGCTGTCATCGTCACCCAAGAGAGACAAGATCTCCACAAATCATTAATCCACTTATAGAGATCACCAAATGGTCAGGCCACAAACCCAAAGAAGTTCACCAGAAAATAAGTGAATACTCAACAGGAATGCCAATCAAACCCTTGCCATACTATCAGTGAACAAGAGTTGACATTACAGGACCAGTTAGAACCAGTTAGACTCATCCCTGAATCCCTGGACTAGGAATGGAGCTCTGTGGTCCCTAAGAGGCCTCATTACTTGTCTCGAGTAAACAGGGATTTGAATGCAAGAACCAATCTCTTCAAGTCATGATACCAAACTGTCAAGACAAGATGCACCAGACAATTAAAGAGATTATTTTGTTCAAAATATTGCAAATGATATTGCAATAATATTAATGATGAAGATGCTGAAGCAAAGGAAAGGGGTCTGGGGTTATACAGAGACAGATTAACAGGGGATTCATCTACAAGTCTTATGGAGGTCATAAGGAAGGGTGGCCACGGGTCTTATCTCAGTATGTATAAAGACTTTGCGGTTAGTTGTTGGCCAGAACACAAAAGACTGGTGAGATCTCTTAATCATTATTTTCCAAGAGCACAAGATCCAGGTAGAGTTCAACATTTTCAGTGCCTTTTATCTTCTCTTTCTCATCTCTTTCAAACAATCCTCCTGGGAAAATCTCCTGGAGAAGGAAGTGGCAACCCACTCCAATATTCTTGCCTGAAAATGCCATGGACAGAGGAACCTGGTGGCCTACAGTCCACGGGGTCACAAAGAGTCAGAAATGACTGAGCACACACATACCACAATATTTGCTATTACACTCTTTAACTGATCCCATCAAAACAATTGACATAAAACATCTAGCAAAGTTACACTCTAGTTTGGTTATTTATTATACATTACTACCTCAAGGAAGATTTTAGACACTCATTCCAAGAAACAATGAAGTAAGAACTGCTTCAGATGGCTTTGTATTTGATTAGAGGCAAGAAAGAGGTCTGTGTAAGTGGATCACAAGCTTTTTGCCACTGAGACCCAGTCCACAATGTGTCCATTGATATCTTCATGTGTATTTATGTAATTCCAGAAATAGTAGAATGATTTTTATAACACAGAACATCACCTGTGTGATGCACAGTGATATTTCTATTCTAGTCTCTGCTCCTCTATCTCATATTTTAAAGGGGGTGGTGACTCATTAAGAATCAATTCTCATAAGACACTGCAAAACGCAGTTTGAAGTACACTGGCTAGAATATCTTTTAAAATTCCCATTTTTTAATTATAAAAATATTTAGCAACCTTTTCAAAAATCTTGCTTTCATTTTTGTGGACTTGGAAGCAACAGTTAGAACTGGACATGGAACAACAGACTGGTTCCAAATAGGAAAGGGAGTACATCAAGGTTGTATATTGTCACCCTGCTTATTTAACTTATATGCAGAGTACATCATGAGGAACGCTGGGCTGGAAGAAGCACAGGCTGGAATCAAGATTGCTGGGAGAAATATCAATCACCTCAGATATGCAGATGACACCACCCTTATGGCAGAAAGTGAAGAGGAACTCAAAGGCCTCTTGATGAAAGTGAAAGAGGAGAGTGAAAAGGTTTGCTTAAAGCTCAACATTCAGAAAACGAAGATCATGACATCTGGTCCCATCACTTCATGGGAAATAGATGGGGAAATAGTGGAAACCATGTCAGACTTTATTTTTTTGGGCTCCAAAATCACTGTGGATGCCGATTGCAGCCATGAAATTAAAAGACGCTTACTCCTTGAAAGGAAAGTTATGACCAGCCTAGATAGCATATTAAAGAGCAGGGACATTACTTTGCCAACCAAGGTCCGTCTAGTCAAGGCTATGGTTTTTCCAGTGGTCATGTATGGATGTGAGAGTTGGACTGTGAAGAAAGCTGATCGCCGAAGAATTGATGCTTTTGAACTGTGGTGTTGGAGAAGACTCTTGAGAGTCCCTTGTACCGCAAGGAGATCCAACCAGTCCATTCTAGAGGAGATCAATCCTGGGTGTTCATTGGAAGGACTGAGGCTAAAGCTGAAACTGCAATACTTTGGCCACCTCATGCGACGAGTTGACTCACTGGAAAAGACTCTGATGCTGGGAGTGATTGCGGGTAGGAGGAGATGGGGAAGACAGAGAATGAGATGGCTGGATGGCATCACCGACTCAATGGACATGAGTTTGAGTGAACTCCGGGAGTTGGTGATGGACAGGGAGGCCTGGCGTGCTGTGGTTCATGGGGTCGCTAAGAGTCGGACACGACTGAGCAACTGAACTGAACTGAAATATACAATTATATTGCCCTCTAGTCTTTTTCCACATAATTTGTGGCAAACCCTCAAGTCTATTTTAATCGATTAGAAGTTTCCAGTACTGTTTGGACTCTGATGATGTTTTATTAGAGATAGTCTGTAATGAAAAATTGAAAGAAAGGATGACTGTGTAGTTTGCAGACATGTATAGTCATTCATTTATTCAACAAATATTAAGTACCTTTTAAATTGTAAAAATGGCTCTGGGTAATGGAGACAAATAGGAATGGCTCTTACATTCTGAGAAAAAAAAATGTCAAAATTTATTGAAAAATAGACATTTTCCTTCTCATGTTCCACTTGACAGGCTCCTTCTGAAAATGTGTGTATGTGAAAATATCACTTATACTATATATAACTATATTATCAAAGTATTAAAGAGTTCTTTTTTTAATGAATGGTGACAGTAGATGATAATTATATTCGTTTTCCTTCAACAATAAATTTGGCAACTTGATATTAATCCTTATTTTTTTTAATTATCTTACTAGCTTATGAAATCTCAAAGTCTAAAGAAGATAGGTAACTTCTCATTTCCACCTCACCCCCCATCATGAGGTGATGATTAACAGCCAGCTCTCACTACACAAAAGAGGGCAGTAAGACCACCATTAACCTGGATGCCAGCGCCTCTCAAAGTGATTTGAAAATCAATAGCAAGCTCTGAAATTCACTGTGTAAGAAACAGTAATGTTGAGGGTCATTTAGAAGAAAGATTAGTCTAATGAATTTTGGCACGCTGTTTAAGGCAAAAAACCATGACCGTGTGCTAAGTACAACCATATTTTGAGCAGTGTGTGATTCAAAAGAGTGATTAATAGCTGTAATCTAAGAAGTGTTGAAAACCCCAGCCCACTTTATGATTCTGCATCTAGGACACACACAAACAGGATGAGAAATCCAAGAATCAAACTGATGACTGGTGAGCTCTGGAGAAATTTCATTTTAAGACACCAAGCCAAATTTTTACCTTCATTTCTGCACACTCGCCTCCTCCAGCTTTCCTTGAGTGTTTTGTGTGTGAAGAGGTGGATTTAGCTTAGTCTCTGTGCCCATCTCGTGCTCCTCCACTCCCCATGTAAAGCACCATTTCAAAGCTGGGGGAAAAGTAAGGGATCTGACCCTCCTACAATGAACGACTCTAGGGCTTCCAGGTGAACGAATGAATGATTGGGCTTCCCAGGTGATGCAGAGGTAAAGACTCTGCCGCCAAGCAGGAGACTCGGGTTCGATCCCCAGGTCAGAAAGATTCCCCTGGAGAAGAAAATGGCAACCCACTCCAGTGTTGTTGCCTGGAGAATCCCATGGACAGAGGAGCCTGATGGACTGCAGTCCACGGAGTCGCAAAGGGTCAGACACCACTTAGTGACTGAGCACGCAATGAATGATAATGATGCTAATAGCCAGTCCTTGTATACTATGTGTCAGGGAAAGTTCCAGACAGTCTACATCTCTGAACTCATTTAGTCCCTTCAGTCCTATGAGATAAGTACTGTCATCCCCATTTTGCAGAGAAGAAACCTGAGTGTAAACAGTATAAACTGAGATCACACACAACTATTGAATAGCAATCAATATCAGGCCGTCTAGCCTCAGACTCCAGCCTCGTAACTGCTGCCAACAGACCACCTCTTCAATGAAGAAAGCTCTGAATGAACAATTTTAGTATCCAAGTGCAAAATGAAATGTAAGTTAGCTCAGCAGCTTATTGTTTACTTGAGATCAATAAGAGTAAACAATAAACAATAAGAGTAAACAATAAACAATAAGAATAAACAAACACATGGCTCAGGACTACAGTTTTGATAGATGCCTCTGATTCCAATCCCAAACCCAAATATGGGTCACAAAGATACTCTGACCTGGGACTCACCTTCCAGGTTCAGTTCAGTCGCTCAGTCGTGTCCGACTCTCTGCGACCCCATGAATCACAGCACGCCAGGCCTCCCTGTCCGTCACCAACTCCCGGAGTTCACTCAAACTCATGTCCACAGAGTCGGTGATGCCATCCAGCCATCTCATTCTCCATCGTTCCCTTCTCCTCCCGCCCCCAACCTTTCCCAGCATCAGAGTCTTTTCCAGTGAGTCAATTCGTCGCATGAGGTGGCCAAAGTATTGCAGTTTCAGCTTTAGCATCAGTCCCTCCAATGAACATCCAGGATTGATCTCCTTTAGAAGGGACTGGTTGGATCTCCTTGCAGTCCAAGGGACTCTCAAGAGTCTTCTCCAACACCACAGTTCAAAAGCATCAATTCTTCGGTGATCAGCTTTCTTCACAGTCCAACTCTCACATCCATACGTGACCACGGGAAAAAATGTAGCCTTGACTAGACGGACCTTGGTTGGCAAAGTAATGTCTCTGCTTTTTAATATATGATCTAGGTTGGTCATAACTTTCCTTCCAAGGAGTAAGCGTCTTTTAATTTCATGGCTGCAATCAGCATCTGCAGTGATTTTGGAGCCCAAAAAAACAAAGTCTGACACTGTTTCCACTGTTTTTCCATCTATTTCCCATGAAGTGATGGGACCAGATGCCGTGATCTTCGTTTTCTGAATGTTGAGCTTCAAGCCAACCTTTTCACTCTCCTCTTTCACTTTCATCAAGAGGCTTTTGAGTTCCTCTTCACTTTCTGCCATAAGGGTGGTGTCATCTGCATATCTGAGGTGATTGATATTTCTCCCAGCAATCTTGATTCCAGCCTGTGCTTCTTCCAGCCCAGCGTTCCTCATGATGTACTCTGCATATAAGTTAAATAAGCAAGGTGACAATATACAGCCTTGACGCACTCCTTTTCCTGTTTGGAACCAGTCTGTTGTTCCATGTACAGTTCTGACTGTTGCTTCCTGACCTGCATACAGGTTTCTCAAGAGACAGGTCAGGTGGTCTGGTATTCCCATCTCTTTCAGAATTTTCCACAGTTTATTGTGACCCACACAAAGGCTTTGGCATAGTCAATGAAGCAGAAATAGATGTTTTTCTGGAACTCTCTTGCTTTCTCCATGATCCAGCGGATTTTGGCAATTTGATCTCTGGTGCCTCTGCCTTTTCTAAAACCTGCTTACAGGTAGAAACCGCTAAAAAGAGAAAAAAGTTTTGACATTTTGCAGTTAAAAAGAGAGGCACATAATTACCTCCCTTAAGAAAAACAGAAATATAGGATTTTTTTTTTCCCAACCAATACAGGACTACCAAATAGTTATCTGAACAGTAGGAAAATATAAATAGGAAAAATACTCTAACTTTCCTTTTCCCTAAACTCTCATTTCTGTCAAATGCAAAAACTTGTGGGTTTTACTCTTGTTCCAGTTTATATAATCACATTCCAAACTACTTAAGTGAAAGTCCCCCCCCCAAGATCTCTCCTCTTATCAACCTCTTGTAATCAACTTTATACAGGAGTTATATTTCATTCATTTCTATGTCTTTGTCCGCTTTTATGAGTTCTGGGACTTGACTGTCAACTATCCTGCAGTGGGTAATTAGATGGTTCATAAGCTCCCAACATGTTGTAACGCATATCGTACCCCTGTGCACTTATCTGCCCCAACTTGATAAAATGAGTGATCCTGGGACACCATTGTCATGCACACCCCCAAACTTGGGCGTGTAGCCTTCAACTGCCTGAACTTGTTTGGATGGAAATGGGATTGTTCAAACACCTTGATATCCTTCCTGTGCTGGTTTATTTTGAAAGGTACAACAGAAGAGAAGCTCACAGAGGGGAAAGTCTGGAGTGGGAAGAAAGAAGTCTCCCAAAGGCAGGAATCCTTTGGGAAAACCAAAGGTCACAGGCTACTTAATTTGGACACTGTGTATAGTAACATAAGTTTATTTTACTTAAGGAGTCATCGATGAAATATGTAACTTCGGAGAAAAGTACCTGGCTGTACCAGTCATTCCACGCTTCACCTCCGATCAGGAGCAACCTGTAGAACATGACACCAAAGGTCTCAAACTCTGTTCTTTTGTTCCTGACAGTCTTCATTTTTCCCTCCTGCCCAGTTCTCCTTTTTCAGTGCTCTGTAATGAGCCCCTCTTCATTTCTGAAGTTAATTTGCATCAACATTAACTCCCTATTTTATTCATTTAGTACCTTTTTTTCAGTAACCTTTTAGAACTTGATTCCCCATGTCCTACCAGGCCCCTGCCCCCATAGCTTTTACTAAATGCCAAAAGCGTTCAACCATTTGATCCCATACAGCAGCAGAGAGAAATCTCTCAAAGGATCAGTGTAATCTCTGATTCAGAGAAGCTTTATGCAGCCTCCAGCACCTTCCCTGGGCTGGTTCTCCTGGATTCTGCTTCTCCTCAATGTTCTCTTGATCTCTTTGCCCCTCCTGACCTTTCACTTCCTCCCTTCTCTCTGCCTTCCCCATTATCACTTACAGCGACAGTTATGGAAGAGAGAAACTTAAAAGCTGTGGGCTACCTTAAGATCTGCTTTGTAACCTGGAAAATGGAAGTGACACTTTCATTTTGTATCTGGATTTGAGATGTTTTGAAAACTTTACTTTTTATTTTAGAATGATCTTAGGTTGGCGTCAAAGTTGCAGAGAAAGTACAGAGTTCCCATCTACTCTTCACCTAACTTCCCCAAAGGTTGGAAGTTGCATAAACACAGCAATTTGTTAAAGCTAGGAAATTAACATCAGTATAATACTTTAGAAAGCCCCCTATGTATACTGAGAGCGTGTTCATTAAGTCCAGTTTGTCCAACAAAATTAGCCTAGGTAAGCAACTAACACAGTCAGCTATAAAGGACTGTTCTGTACTGTAATAGGTTTATAATGCTTTTCACAAAAATAATATATGAAAAACAAACTCAGAGAATAAATATCTTTAATCTTGCTGTACAGTACCTTGAAAAGTACAGTAATATAGCTGGCATCCGCGGGCACCTTCACATCTTTAAAAGTCCTCAACTTGAAGGTTTGTATGTACAGGGCTTACTATATTAACTGAACTTCATACTTTATTTGGATCTCACTAGATTTTCTACCAGTATCGCTTTTCTTCTGTTCTTGGATCTAATCCATGATGCATTCACTACATGATTGTTTTAAATGGTGGTTAAAAACAAGACCTCTTCCAATGCTCCAGTCACTGAAGGCACACGTGTGTGTGTGTGTGTGTGTGTGTGTGTGTGTGTGTGTGTGTGTGTCTTTATCAAGTCATGCAAGTAGAAAGGCTATTAATTAAACATGATATTTTTCTTTGTAGCCTCTTAGATCAGGCAATACTGATGAAGTGATCAGGGGTTAAATTATCATTGAATATTAAATACCTTGAAGCATTTGTTTTTCAACGGCAACTACACACCAGCTTCATCCAAGGAATGTTTGTAAAATATGCATAGTCATTCCCCACCCAAGATTTATTGACCAGTAGTCTCTAGAGAGTGAAGACCAAAATCTGTGCTGGTATAACCTCCTCAGCATTGAGCGGTCATGGCCAGAAAAGATCACCTTAGACCTTCCCATTACAAAAGCTAAAATAGACTCCCAATTTTATATCCTCTAATATAGGAGGTATGTCTGAGTGTAAATATGTACGTGTAATAATTTGTGATGAATGTTAAATGTGTTTTAATAGCTCTCCCTTGCAGAATATTCTTTTCCCTGCTCATATTATCTAGCCTGTCTTGACTAAAGTGGACTTCATGCCCTAGACCCATACCACTCTCAGTCTAGTGCATATGTGTTAAGTCACTTCAATTGCATCCAACTCTGTGTGACCCTGCAGACTGTAGTGTACCAGGCTCCTCTGTCCATGGGATTCTCCAGGCAGGAATTCTGGAGTGGGTTGCTATGCTTTCCTCCAGGGGATCTTCTTGACCTCGGTTGGTCAAACCCACGTCTCTTACGTCTCCTGCCTTGGCAGGCACGTTCTTTACCACTAGTGCCACCTGGGAAGTCTTACTTGATAAATTATTCTCTGTGAGCCTGGCTCTGACCCTTACAAACTTGAGAAAGTTCATAACCTTCTTGTAATTGTTTTCTATGTGTGATGGAGGAGAATTGTTGTTACTAACCTGCAGAATTGCTGTGAGCAGAAACCACCCAACATATGGAAGGCTTAGGATACAGTATTCTTTACCAAATAGTGATAATCCTAAAAATCTACACCACCTGGAAAGTGAGAAGGTTTATAAAAATCACAAAATTGGGAATGAACTGTATTAAATCCTGTGTTTGTCTTAGTTTCTTTTCTTTTTTTTTTTTTTTTTAGGGAAGAATTTTTATTTTTTTATTTTTTTTTATTTCTAAAAAAGAATTTTATTAAAAAAGCACAAATGCAAAGAAATGAACAGAGGAAAATTTATGCGTCGAACCTGGACTGGTCACTTATGATAATATACATGCTACAATTCCATTCTCCCCAATCATTCCACCTTCACCCTCTCCCACAGAGTCCCAAAGACTGTTCTAAATGCCTATGTCTCTTTTGCAGTCTCTTATACAGGGTTTAGGTTACCATTTTTCTAAATTCCATATATATGCGTTAATATACGGTATTGATGTTCTTCTTTCTGGCTTACTTCACTCTGTATAATTGGCTCCAATTTCATCCACCTCATTAAAACTGATTCAAATGCATTCTTTTTGATGGCTGAGAAATACTCCATTGTGTATATGTACCAAAGCTTTCTTATCCATTCATCTGCAGATGGACATCTAGGTTGCTTCCATGTCCTGGCTATTATAAACAGTGCTGCAATGAACATTGGAGTACATGTGTCTCTTTCAATTCTGGTTTCCTCGGTATGTATGCCCAGGAGTGCGATCGCTGGATCATATGGCAGTTCTATTTCCAGTTTTCTGAGGAATCTCCACACTGTTCTCCATAGTGGCTGTACCAGTTTGTATTCAGAAATGCCTCCTACTAGAATTTCCAACACAAGCTCCAATTCAATAGTTCTTTCATATATAGTGTGTAGAGGAAAACTGACTTATTGGCAGTTTTAAAGGAGACAAAAAAACTTGCCCAAAATGTTGAAGTTGTGAAAGCAAGTATCAGAAACAGAAATGATCAGGATTCTGCATAAAGTACTAGCAGTTTTGTGGCTGAATTGCAGCTTTGGAACTTACAAACACCTGACTGGCAGACACCTCATTTTCTATCTCTTCTGCCAGATATGTTCCCTTTGAAAAATATCTATGGGTTTCTTTTTTTGTTTTAATTCACTCTGCAAAGTGACAGTAAATGTTGTCAAATTTGTATATAGTTATATGCCCTTGACTGTAAAGCCCATGACAAAAATATATTACATTAAATTTCATAGAAACAGCCTTGAAAAATGAAAAAAAAAAAATGCTTGTCATGGTGGATTACAAGTTCTCAATGAAGAGACTTTCCTATTTTGAGGCAATGTTTTATTTTGTTGATGAGTTCTTTTTCCTTCAAATCATAAAAATTTAAAGAGTATGCATAAACAAGTCAGAAAATATCTAAAGCACACTGGCCAAACCCTGCAGATGCCAAAACATGAAACAATGTGCCAAGCTGAGGCCCTGGCCATTACCCAGAAGACTTTTCTTCAACTTTTGTTGTCTTCACACAGCCCATATTAAAGAACATCCAGCTTGCACGTGATACCATTGCACATGATACTTCTCTTGGTTCCTTATTATTTAGTTCTGCTAATCAGTTATTTAGGACTTGTCCCGGGTGGTTCAGTGGTAAAGAATATAGGAGACGTGGGTTCGATCCCTGGGTTGGCAAGCTCCCCAGGAGTAGGAAATGGTAACCCACTCCAGTATTCCTGCCTGAAAAATTCCATGGACAGAGGAACCTGGCAGATTCCATGGGGTCTCAGAGTTGGACACGGCTTCAGGACTGAGCATGCATACACACAGTTAGCTATTTACAAAGGACGCTTCACATGGGTAGGGATCTCTTTATGTTTTGTTCATGAATATATTCTAAGTGTCTAGACTAGTGTTTGGTGCATAGTGGGTGTTTAATAAATATGCATTGAATGAATGACAGACACTACATTGTATTGGGTCAGCTAAAAAGATTGTTTGAGTTTTCCCATATGATGTTACAGAAAAACCTGAGTAAACTTGTTGGCCAACCCAATTAATATATCATCTCATTTAATCTGTGTAGCATCCCTATGCAAAAAGTACTGTTATTTTCTTCATGGTACAGACAGTAATCTGAATAGATTAGGAAACCGCCAATAGATTAGGTAACATAGCTGATACATGCATAGAAGCCACATACAGTGTCTGTCCTAAACGTCATGGAATATTGCCTTCCTGGCTGGTGCTGCAGAGATATGTGTGGGCATGCCTTGCAGGTTCAGGAAAGTCCGGGGCACTGGGAGAAATAATGGTTTAATTTCACTCTCATCCCATCAGCCCACATCCTGTTCCCATTGTCCAGTGTTCATTTTTTATGGTTTCTTCTCCATCTGTCTTTTTTCAAAAATTTTTTATATTTTGTTTTGGCTGTACTGCATAGCAGATGGGATCTTAGTTCCCTGACCATGGATCGAACCTGTGTCCCCTGCATTGGAAGCACAGAGTCTTAACCACTGGAGCACCAGGGAAGTCCCTCCGTCTTGCCTTATCTTTCTCATCAATAGTTTTTCTAGGCTTTCCAAATATATGACTAACCATTAACAGAGAAATTAGGTTTGAAATTTCATTTAGCTGTTTTATGTTCTATTACCTAAATGTGGATTCACTTTTTTTTTTTCATTGATTTCCCCATCTATATACTCACATGACTGTGAAGTTTCACAAAAATCCTGAGATTTTCCTGGGTGGGCCACAAAGACATTCTCACTCTGTCAAATCCTCCAAGAGCTCTTTTTAAATTCATCATCAGTCTAGAAATTTAAACCAACACTGAACACCAAGGGCCTGAAAGATTTATATCACCTTTTAAACCTCCTCCCCAATGTTCTGGGGGCTGTGTCAACATAGGCAGAGAGAAGTGAAGAGCCAGGGGTATTTAAGAATCCCACAATATGAGAAGTGAAGGTCTTGGAGATCTTTTAACCATCCTCCTCCATTTTAAATGTAAGAAATGGAATAAAAAGCCAATAGTAGAACGGTAACTGCCTACCCGCTATCTGGGTGATTCTGATAACAATGGACTATTGTGCAGAAAAAAAATTCATAATGTAATGAAGGTGTTTGATTTTTTCCAAAAGATTGGCATCTTTAACTAATTACCATTTTTCTGAAATTAACACAGCCAGTGAGTAACTCCTACATAAGAAGAATTTCATAAATACCATAAAATCAATTCAGTTCAGTAATCAGTTGTTGAGTGTTTGTTTATTGGGTTATGTTTAAATATTCTGTGTCATCCTGCAGTTCAGATAGCCACAAAAATACATAAATGTGAAGAGTTAATATAACTAACTGAATTTTTTGAGAGAAGAGTTTAAAAATTTTTAATGTAAAGAAAATAGTAAAGCCAAAAATAAGATAAGCACATTAAAAAACTAAAAATAAGAATGTCCCTGGTGGTCCAATGATTAAGACTCTGTGCTTCCAATGCAGCAGGTACAGGCTTGATCCCTGGTCAGGAAGCTAAGATCCCACATGCCTCATGGGGCAGCCAAAAAAATAAATAAATAAGACTACCATGTCATCCATCAATTCCACTCCTTTGGTATATACCCAGGAAAAATGAAAACATTAATTTGAAAAGATACACACACCCCAGTGTTCATAGCAGCATTATTTACAATGACTATGTCCTTGTGTCTGTGTACACACACACACACACACACACACACACACACACACACACTGCCATATTACTCAGCCATTAAAAAGAATGAAATTCTGCCATTTGCAGCAGTGTGGATGGACCTAGAGAATATTATGCTTAGTGAAATAAGTCAGACAAATACTGTATGATATCACTTATATGTGGAATCAAAAAAAATACATAAAGGAATGTATATGCAAAACAGAAACAGACTCACAGATTAAGGGGGAAAAAAAAAAACAAAACTTGTGGTTGCCAAAGGGGAAAAAGAAGGGTGGATAGACAAATTAGGGGTATAAGATTAAGAGGTATAAACTACTGTGTATAAAATAGATAAGCAACAAGGATATACTCTATAGCACAGGGAATTATACCCATTATCTTATAATAATCTATAATGGAGTATAATCTGCAACATACTAAATTACTATGCTGTATATTTGAAACTAATATACTATTATAAATCCACTATAATTTAAAAAGAAAATCTATGCTATCAAACTCTGGAGAGATGCCTAAAAGAAAACCAAGTCCCTAATAAATACAGAGAGGAAAGCTGATTAACTCCAAGATTCGTAGTTGCTGTAATAATCAAGCAAACCAGTTTTCAGGATACTATACAACATTCCAAGTTTTAAAAAAAAATCTGAGAGATGTTTCTTGTTTTAATAATGAGTGTCTACAATTTGCCATGCACAGATATACACACACAAAATCGGCTGAATGCTGTTGTAACTGGACTTGTGATTCACTTGGAAAAGACATTAAAAACAAACTATGATATGAATGAGCATGAAATGAGTGCTATTGTAGTGGTTCCAAAATAATATTATGAGATTACAGAAGGAGGAAGGATTCTGAATGGTGGGATTTGAGAATACTTCCTGGAAGAAGTGGCCTATCGGCAGGGCCTTGAAAACTCCCCAACTTTGCAAATGAAACAAAACAGCTTTCTTCTTTTGCTAATCAATTGTAGAAATTCTTCAGTATCATGTGACAATGACAGATTTTTATTTCCTCTGTCATTTAGAATTGTTGTCAATGAACATTGACTAATCTGTGTGATATTTATCAAAGCCACACTTAGTAACTGCAGTAATCTTTTAAAATAAAAAGTAAGGTACATTAGAAAGGTCTCAGCATAAAGGAGGCATTAACATCTCATCTGTATAAGTCTGTGACCTTTTGGATGAGAAGTCTGAACAATGTGTAAATGATCGTTTCACAACAGCAGTGGCACATACTGCTGTGTAGGAGGAGAAAAGGAGCTTTGGGTCTTGATTTGAAAACCCTCTTATGAAATGTGAAACTAACAACTGACATGATTAATCCAGCCAGCCAGGCAGGAGGGAATGCTTGCTTTTTGGAAGTGAAGTTACTTCCTCGTCCCTGAGGTAGCACGTATATTCTGCAGTAATACTTTACTAAACCAGATCCAAGAAGAGTTGATGCAGTTGTTGTTGATGTTCATTTGCTCAGTCGTGTCCAACTCTTTGTGACTTCATGGATTGCAGCATGCCAGGCCTCCCCATTCATCACTCTCTCCCAGAGTTTGCTCAAATTCCTGTTAATGAACAGTTTCTAACAGGTTAGTCTCAGTTTGTCAAAAGGACCAAGCCACTGTGATTTATCCTGACTTTTGATTCTCCCAGACTATCAGTAGATATAGTTTGGATTGTTTACGAAATATGGCTTCCCTAGTTTGGGAGAAAGAATGTTGAAATGTGCTGTTCTGTTTATAATTGTTAAGACAGGGAAGCAACCCTAAGTGTCCATCAAGAAATGTATGGATAAAGATGATGTGTGTATATATCTATATATACAGATGATATGTGTATGTCACACACACACACATATATATACTGGAATATTATTCAACCATAAAAAGGAATGGAATTGCCATTTGCAGCGACATGGATGGACCTAGAGATTAACATACTAAGTGAAGTATGAATAACTCAGAGACAAAAAATATCTTATGATATCACTTACATGTGGAATCTAAAAAATAATACAGATGAATCTATTTATAGAACAGAAACAAACTCAACTCACAAACATAGAAAACAAACTTACGGTTATCAGAGGGGAAACAGAGGAGGAGCGGGATAAATTAGGAGTACTGTATTAAATGATATATACTACTATATATAAAATAGATAACAAGCATTTAACTCTATAGCACAGGAAACTATATTCAACATCTTGTAACAACCTATAATGGAAAATAGCCTGAAAAACATATACACACACACACACTCATTTATATAATGGAGTCATCTTCCTGTACACCTGAAATTAACACAATATTGTAAATCAACTCTATTTCAGTTTTTTAAAAGGTAAAAAAAAAAAAAAAAGCAAAGAAAAAAAAAGAAGTGTATTAACCAAAACAGAGAGACCTGTTAGCTGGTACAGATAAAATTTAGTCAAGAAGAAGTAGGATTAAGTGCTATCTGAGAGGTACAACAGTGATAGTGTTTTAGCTAAGTAAGATCTTGTTTTAAAAAGCTAGTTTATCTATTGCTCTGAAGATATCAAAGCATGATATTCTAACCACAAATTAGGGAGAGAATGGTAATTCTTAAAAGACATTCTCTGCATTGTGATGTAAAAGAAGTTCCCAGGCAATCTTCTGTAAACCCTATTTTGTGATTCCACTGAAAAGGATAAACGTGGTGTCAGCACAGCTAGAATAACTCAAAATCCCCCACTCTTTGGAGAAGTGTGCCATTTATTTCCGCTGAAGATAAGGCCATTGGAACATGTAACCTTTCCCCCTGCCTTAGATGTAGTTGTGCTTTCAAAATGAGCTCTTCATTTACCCAGCTCACAAAGGAGGCTGCTTTTGGGGGGAACACAGGATATCAAACACAATTAAGAATAAAAGCAAGACTCCCTTTGAATGTAGAAGAAAATTAGTCCAAACTTCTTGCTCTAAATGAATGGAAAGTGCAGCTTTCATGGCACCCAGGTCCATAATATTATGGGAGAAACATGTGACACTTTCTGTTTGGGGTTCTATTTGAGTTTTGTTTACAGATAATTCAGATAAGTTCAGCTCTAGGCATATTTTTTCCTAATTTCCCAATGAGATTGATGTTCATTCTCTCTTTATGTTACACTGTCCTTTTGCAGCAATTTCACAGAAAAACATTCAGAATATTCCTGTGTAATTTTGGGGAGTCGTTTTAAGATGATTGCTTACTGTGATGAACAGACTCTGAAAATAGTCCCCGTGATACCTGACCTTGGGTCAGTCTCTTGCTACCTTTCCATGAAGGCAGCAGGGCCTTTGACTTCTTACTGATAGAATTCAGCAAGGTTGACCAGATATACGTAATTATGTGAGAGTGTGTGTGTGTATTACCTGATTATATTACAGATGATTCTATGTCTTGCTGGAGTTTCTCCTTTTCTTGCTGCCTTTGAGGAAACAAATGGCCATGTTGGGGAACCCCACTCAGAACTGTGGGTGACCTCAGGAACTGAGGGTGTCCTCCAGCTAAGAGCCAGTGAAGTAGATTCTGTCAGCATTATGAATGACCTTGGAAGCAGATTCTACCATCGTTGAACCTCAAATGTGACTACAGCCCTGGCCAACACCCATGAGTCACTGAGCAAGGGACCCAGTTACACTGTGTCCGGACTCCTAAACCACAAAAATTCTGGGATAATCAGTGTGTATTGTTTGAAGCGGCTAAGTTTGTGAAAAACTTTCGTTGTATGGTAAAAGTCAGTTTTCATTCCAATTTGAAAGAAAAGTGAAAGCTCACTCGTGTCTGACTCTTTGCAACCCCATGGATTGTAGCCCATGGAAATTTCCAGGCAAGAATACTGGAATGGGTTGCCATTTCCTTCTCCAGGGGATCTTCCTGACCCAGGGATCAAACCCAGGTCTCCCACATTGCAGGCAGAGGCTTTACTTCTGAGCCACCAGGGAATCCCAAAGAAAGACAGTGTCAAACAACGTTCAAACTCTTGCACAATTGCATCGATCTCACACAGTAGCAAAGTAATGCTCAAAATTCTCCAAGCAATTCTTCAACAGTACATGAACTGAGAACTTTCAGATGTTCAAGTTGAATTTAGAAAAGGCAGAGGAACCAGAGACCAAATTGCCAATGTCTGTTGGAACATAGAAAAAGCAAAAGAATTCCAGAAGAACAGGTACTTCTACTCACTGACTACACTAAGGCCTTCAACTGTGTGGATCACAACAAACTGTGGTAAATTCTCAAAGAGATGGGAATACCAGATCATCTTACCTGCCTCCTGAGAAATCTGTATGCAGGTCAAGAAGCAACAGTTAAAACCAAACATGGAACAACAGACTGGTTGCAAATTGGGAAAGGAATATGTCAAGGCTGTATGTTGTCACCCTCCTTATTTAACTTATATGCAGAGCACATCATGTGAAATACTGGACTAGATGAAGCACAACCTGGAATCAAGATTGCTGGGAGAAATATCACTAACCTCAGATATGCAGGTGACACTACCCTTATGGCAGAAAGTGAAGAGGAGCTGAAGAGCCTCTTGATGAAAGTGAAAGAGGAGAGTAAAAAGCTGGCTTAAAACTCAACATTCAAAAAACTAAGATCATGGTATCTGGTCCTATCACTTTATGGCAAATAGATGGGGAAACAATGGAAACAGTGAGAGACTTTATTTTCTCGGGCTCCAAAATCACTGCAGATGGTGACTGCAGCCATGAAATTAAGATTCTTGCTCCTAAAAGAAAAGCTATGAAAAACCTAGACAACATATTAAAAAGCAGAGACATTACTTTGCTGACAAAGGTTTGAATAGTCAAAGCTACGGTTTTTCCAGTAGTCATGTATGGATGTGAGAGTTGGACCATAGAAAAAGCTGAGTGCTGAAGAATTGATGCTTTTGAACTGTGGTGTTGAAGAAGACTCTTGAGAGTCCCTTGGACTGCAAGGAGATCCACCCAGTCAATCCTAAAGGAAATCAGTCCTGAATATTCATTGGAAGGACTGAGGCTGAACCTGAAACTTCAATACTTTGGCCAGCTGATGTGAAAAACTGACTCATTAGAAAATAAGACCCTGATGCTGGAAAAGATTGAAGGCAGGAGGAGAAGGGGATGACAGAGGATGAGGTGGTTGGGTGGCATCACTGACTCGATGGACATGAGTTTGAGTAAACTCTGGGAGTTGGAGATGGACAGGGAGGCCTAGTGTGCTGCAGACCATGGGGTCACAAAGAGTTGAACACGACTAAGTGACTGAACTGAAGTTTGTGGTAATTTGTTATACAGTGATAAAAAGCAGATGCGCTTACTAAAACAAAGAACAGTCATCAGTCCTGGTAAAGGGATTTATTTCCCAATAATTTCCATGAATACTGTGTGCATAGTGATTTTGCTGATTTGCTTTATTATTTTATTTCTTCAGATTTAGGATATTAAAGATAAATTCAAATTTTCAACATGCTGATCACCTCAGTTTTTCTTCTCCTTGTATTCATGTGTGTGTGTAAGTTTAATCATGGTACAGGAGATGGTTAAAAAGGTTTTTAGAAAAGAAAAATCTTATTTCTGTGAGATAGTTTCTTAAAGGCTGCCTCAGTTTTTTCCAAAATATTTTCTTCTGTAATGTCTCCACATACTGCTTTGGATTTTAGTTCATGTATTAGGAGTCCACCGTCCATCCAACAAGTCTTTCTGAGGTGTATGATTTGACCAGTCCCCGGCAGGACTCAAGTTTTCAAGCCAAGGAGGAGTAAGACAGCCTCATCTGTCAGGGTATGACAGTATGAATATCATTCAAAGGACAGGTCTAAACCTCATGTTTAGAGACTACAGTGTTTGGAGACTGACTTGGCTCACAAAACCATATTCATTATCCAAGTTACTTCAGAAACTTTAAAAAGAAATCACATTATTTCTTTTCTCCCTCTCTTTCTTATTCTTCCCTCCTCCCCTCCCTTTCTTACCCTCCAAATACTTATTAATTGTGGCCTGTAATAGCATAGACTCATAGATACCAATGGCTGTAAAATAAAGTGTCAAATACTCCTTTAGTCTCTTGCAAAAAATATCTTGTCAAAAGAATCTTAAAAGAGTCTTTGTGGTGATAAAGAAGAGGAGTGTCAAGTTTTGTTTTTAAATAGGCTGACCAGTGCTAGAGAGGCTAGAATAGTTCTAAATCCTAGCAACTCTAGATCAGGGCTCCATATGCTATTTCTAAAAAGTCCGTGGACACCGGAGAAATCGGAACACTTTCCATGACTTCCTGCCCGTGCTGCCAGGTGAGGGCTCTTTTTCCAGAGGTTATGCCTCTGATCTGCTTGTGGTCTCACATTCGCTGTCACTAAAGTATACTTCTCTGGTGGCTCAGAGAGGAAAGAATTTGCCTGCAATGCAAGAGACCTGGTTTCGATCCCTCGGTTGGGGAGATCCCCTGGAAAGGCGAATGGCTCCCCACTCCAGTAGGGATAGAGGAGCTTGGCAGACTGCAGTCTATGGTGTCTTAAAGAGTCGGACGTGACTGAGCAATGAACACTTTCACTTCACTTTTCACGCCTTTGATCTGCTTGTGGTCTCATAGTCCCTGTCACTAGAGCATAAAGCCTCCAGGTCCCATGGAACCACAACAGGGAGGCTCGGCTGTCTACCTGTGCCTCCTAGAGCTAGGACCCAGTGGGAGAAAATAGCTCTGGTGCTGAAATTTCTAGGAACAGGGTGGCTCAGACGGTAAAGATTCTGCCTTCTATGCGGAAGACCTGGGTTCAATCCCTGGGTCGGGAAGATCTCCTGGGGAAGGCACTGGCAACCCACTCCAGTACTCTTGCCTGGAAAATGCTATGGATGGAGGAGCCTGGTAGGCTACAGTCCATGGGGTCGCAGAGAGTCGGACACGACTGAGCAGCTTCACTTTTTCACTTTTCACCTGGGAAGACAGACGAGCTAGCTGGGTAAAGCCAGTCTAAATTTTTCAAGTGAAACTCTAGTGGTAAAAGCAAACGTTTCACTTTGTGGGATCATAATGCATACTGGACCATGCCAATGGGAAACAAAAGGAAATTTCCTACCAAGACTTCAAAGGATTTATTGATTTTTTAATTCACATAGATGGGCAGAAAATGAGTATTTGTGGAGAACTTACTATTATTTTTCTCTTGTTGTGAGGTTTTATCAAGTTTTTTTATTTTTATTTTTGATGTGAACTATGTTTAAAGTCTTTATTGACTTTGTTATGATATTGCTTCTGTTTTATGTTTTGGAGTTTCTGGTCTTGAGGCATGTGAGCTCTTAGTTCCATGACTAGGCCCGGAACCTACACCCCCTGCCTTGGAAGGTGGAGTTCAACTACTAGATGGCCAGGAAAGTCCCTCTCATAGTGACGTTTTAAACAGTAAAATGCATCTTTCACGTGAAGAGCAGTGTCATGACTGTTGCTCCAGTGGCATGTGAACCAAGAGTGATTAGAATGTAATTTATATCCAAGAGTTCTCTTCCTCTGTCCCTCATACATGATGAGCTCGTGGGGTTTATAAAGAAATATACCATCCATTTTTCATCCATCCATACACACACACAACAATCTGTAAATATTTTATGAACACCCACATTAAACACAAAATCCTTCATCACCTTAAGTGCTGCTGTGATGCTGAACATTTTAATATAAAGTTATCAGAGCAGAATAAAGACGAGATTGTATGTACATAGGAATGTTAAGTGGTCTTCTTTGCCTGCCAAGTATATTGAAGGTAATAAGACACTTTGTCAAATTCATCTATTAATCTTGTGACATGTGGAGTCATGAAGGTCCAGAAATAAATGAATAATCGTCTAAACCATCAGGAAGGGCTGTCCCAGCCTCTGATTAGAGATCCTGTGGAATCATGAGTTATGTGAAATACAAACAGCATCACTATGGATTCCTCAGTTTACATATTGAATTTGCAACTTCTCATTCTTACATCACAGGAGTTGTTTTTTTCACTTACTTGAAAAGAAAGAAATAAACTATTTAAAATTTGAACATGACCATACCAGAAGATGACACAAACTCATAGGAATACTTATGAGACAGAAGTATGGAAATATAAATTTTCATTTTCAAAAAGTGGACATTATTGGAAAAGATATTTTAATAAATGTTCCAGAGACACTTCAACATGTTGCCTTGAAACGCCTGCTACTACTTCTTTGAGCTTACCAATTTCAGCATGACGAGCCAGACTAAATTTGGTCTTCAGCAGTAGACTAGGACAGACTTGACTGGCTCACAAAAGCCAATTATATGCAGCTCTTTCTTATGTATTACATATGTATTATATAACACATTCAGTAATGTATGTAATGCATTCCTTATGTAATATATTCAGTGACATCCTCTTGGTAGCTTGAAATTGGTCGTGTTGGGAGCACTTACGACACAAAAAATTGGCAAATGCTAGTGTTCAAGCTACAAATGCTGGAGACTCATTTTCTCTCCACCCCCCACCCCCGCTTTAAGTTAAAATCATGATCCAGTTAAACACTGATTATACTGATCAGTTCAGTTCAGTATCAGTTCAGGCACTCAGTCGTGTCTGACTCCTTGCGACCCCATGAATCTCAGCACACCAGGCCTCCCTGTCCATCACCAATTCCCGGAGTTCACCCAAGCTCATGTCCATTGAGTCGGTGATGCCATCCAGCCATCTCATCCTCTGTCATCCCCTTCTCCTCCTGCCCCCAATCCTTCCCAGCATCAGACTCTTTTCCAATGAGTCAGCTCTTCACATCAGGTGGCCAAAGTATTGGAGTTTCAGCTTCAGCCTCAGTCCTTCCAGTGAACACCCAGGACTGATTTCCTTTAGGATGGACTGGTTGGATCTTCTTGCAGTCCAAGGGACTCTCAAGAGTCTTCTCCAGCACCACAGTTCAAAAGCAGCAATTCTTCAGCACTCAGCTTTCTTCACCAACACTGATCAAACCCTTGTCAAATGTTTTCTTGCTCACATCACCACCTTTAATTTCATTTTCCTTCTGCTGTCCTTCTGGTGCTTCTAAATTAAAGCTAATTGCAGGCCTTTGTATTTAAGGGTAACGGCAGTTGTAGCAAAATATAAAATAGGTGAAATATATTTTGGGGCTTCTTTGCTTTCTCAACCCAGGGATCAGACCCAGATGTCCTGCACTGCAGGTGAATTCTTTACCATTTGAGCCACCAGGAAAGCCTTTTCTCCTAAACTTTTCCATTTTCTTTCTCTCAGAATCTTGTGTTCTTTTCTTTTATTTATGACATTGTGTTAATTTCTGCTATACAGCAACGTGATTCAGTTATACACACATATACATTCTTTCACTTTTCTTTTCCTTTTCAATCCTGTCCCAGTTCTAGGTCTTCCTAAATCAGAGAATTTTCCAGAAACAGTGAGACTATATTTTCCATAGTCTGAAACATTCTTCCCAGAAATTAATCAGAGAAGTAGAGCTAAAGATAAAGAAGAGATTGAAGCTTTATATCAAACCCTGTCTAGTTAGGGGTAGCTTGGTCAAGAGCTTTTGAACACAGTTAACAAATTATTTAAGCACAATTTAAGAAATGGAAGTATGAGAGGCTTCCCGGTGGTCCAGTGGTTAAGACGTCATGCTCCCAGCGCAGGGGGCCTGGGTTTGAACCCTGGTCGAGGAACTGGATCCCACATGCCATAAGACAAAGTGCAGCCAAATAAATAGATACTTTTTATAAAAGAAAGAAATGGAAGTATTAAAACTGGGGTCTTGACTCAATGATATCAGAATTCATAGATTAGAGGGAAATGGAGGAGAGAACAGTCTGGGCATTAATGAATCTCCAAAGTGGGGTAAATCCTTTATTATGGAAGACTTTGCTTTTGCTCCTATGTAAAAAGTGCAACATCCATTGCAAGTCTTTTTAAGTTTTCAGTTCAGTTCAGTCGCTCAGTCGTGTCCGACTCTTAACGACCCCATGAACCACAGCACACCAGGCCTCCCTGTCCATCACCAACTCCCGGAGTTCACTCAAACTCATGTCCATCGAGTCGGTGATGCCATCCAGCCCCCTCATTCTCTGTCGTCCCCATCTCCTCCTACCCCCAATCGCTCCCAGCATCAGAGTCTTTTCCAGTGAGTCAACTCGTTGCATGAGGTGGCCAAAGTATTGGAGTTTCAGCTTTAGCATCAGTCCTTCCAATGAATATCCAGGATTGATCTCCTCTAGAATGGACTGGTGCTATGGACAAATGTCCTTAGTTTGCTGGACTGTCACTGTCAGGGAACCGTGGGGACAGCCTGGTGGGCTCCCACACCAGTGCACTTGCTGACACATCTCCTGCACTGTGACTCTCTGGGTGGACTCGCCTTTGGGTCTGCTCCTGAGGGTGGACCCAGAGCCACATTAGGTTTGGTCAGGATAGGTCTCTTTGTATGTGCTGTGGTCTACGTTCCTGCTCCTGAGGCCAGTGGAATTTCCTGAAACCAGCCTGAGCTCTAGAAGTGTGAGACCGGAGCCAGCACGCATTTTCAGAATAGGATACAGGCACACAGCATGACCTCCTTCTAGGAAACCAGCTGGGCACAGAGACAGTCGAGGCAATGGCGTTATTGGTGGTTTTTTCCCATTAACTCTCCTTCATGAGAAAACATCATCAAGAAACACCATTCGCTCATCCATTCAGGTTAGAGCATTGTGTTTTCAAGTTTCCAATATTAAACTTCCATTTTTCCTGGAATGGGGACCTAGTAACTAAATACTAGCTGATAATATCTTTGTTAGGATCTGTCACTGGCCAGTCTCAGAAAACCAGACCCCGAGGAAGTGATGCACACAGGCACATTTGAGGTGGGTGCAGAGGAACAGCTGAATGGGTGCTTGGTTGGGAGATTGTAGTCAGCATAGAAAAGGGGTGCTGGGCTTCTGGAGGCCAGAGGCTCAGAGAAGGGGCTAAGAGAGTTCACTGAAGGCAAACTCCTACCTCATAAATTTGCCTCTAACTCCTCCTGCCTCTGTGTCCCACAGGATCATGCGTTATTGATCAAACTGTCAGTCTATCTTTGGACTGTGTTTCAAAGGGTACTTCTGTTATCTTAGAGATCTGTACCAAAATATTAGTGGTTCTCAGTAAAATAAATCAGTATTTCCCTTGTCCAAACTGGAAACACCTCTTGGAACTTTTATCAAATTATTTGGTGAGAAAAAAGATTGATAAGCACACTTTCAATTGAAAGGAGGCATATTTCTTCAAGTTCAGAGGGCTGGAGAACTGTGTTTTGATTGACAAAATAATGACCCGTTGAGAGAGTCCAGAATGAATTGGCTGAATCTGTGTTCGTTTCTCCATAAATTTGCCCAAGTCAGAAGAATAAATCCACAGAGGTACAATGATGAACCGTTTGATTAAGCATGTTATCAGCCTGGCCGAGGCCAAATTCTCCCCTCATATATGCTCGCACACATTCTTTCCTATGACTTGCATATGTGCTTTGTGGTTATGGGACAGATTTAGGTTTGTTTTTCTTTCTGTCTTTTCCAGTCCCCAAATGCATCATTTAAAGTTTTTGGAAGCAATTTAGAAATGCTGTGAGACTCCCTACCCCCTCTCAACTTCTGGAATACTTGCAGTTGTTTTTTTCTTTTTTTTTTCTGGCACAAAAACGATCAGAAAAGAATACAAATGCCAGGATAGCTTCCAAAGAGAGACATAAAAGTACTGCCTATATTATTTGTAAACCACCATGACTTGCTTATTCTTACCTGCTGTTACCAGAAAAGTCATTTAAGCTCTAAAAGAATAATGGAAGTCATATATTTGGGGGAGGGTGGAGTTTGGGTCCCTCAATTGCAGAAGTACTGCTGTATAATTACAGAGAATGGTTGATTTTGTTTGGCCAGGGCTTAATTAAAGTTAGGTTTGAGAGGTTTGAGAATGAGATTGTATCTTTGAATCAATGGAAACTTTTTTTTTTATTTTTAAATTATCTTTAAAATTTTTTAGATGTAGACAATTTTTTAAAATCTTTATTGAGTTTATTACAACAGTGTTTCTGTTTTATGTTTTGATTTTTTGGCCTCAAAGCCTGAGGGATTGAACCCACACCCCCTGCATTAGAAGATGAAGTCTTAACCACTGGACCACCAGGGAAGTCCCTATTTTTAAAATTCTTATAGTATAGTTGATTACAATGTTGTGTTAATTTCAGGTGTACAGCAGAGTGAATCAGTTATACACATATCCACTCTTTTTTAGATTCCTTTCCCGTAAAGGACATTATAGAGCACTGAGTAGAGTTCCCTGTACTATATGCTGCTGCTGCTGCTACTAAGTCGCGTCAGTTGTGTCGGACTCTGTGCGACCCCAGACGGCAGTCCACCAGGCTCCCCCGTCCCTGGGATTCTCCAGGCAAGAACGCTGGAGTGGGTTGCCATTTCCTTCTCCAATGAATGAAAGTGAAAAGTGAAAGTGAAGTCGCTCAGTCGTGTCCGACTCTTCGCGACCCCATGGACTGCAGCCCACAAGGCTCCGCCACCCATGGAATTCTCCAGGCAAGAGTGCTGGAGTGGGGTGCCATTGCCTTCTCTGCCCTGTTCTGTATAGTAGGTCCTTATTAGTTTATCTATTTTATACTAATGTATATATGTCAATTCCAATAATGGAGACATTATTTTTAAAGAAGCATCTTGAGACATAATATAAATTCATTTGGAATTGGTTATCATTGTACTTTATTTCTAACATTGAGTGATTATGAGAATATGGTATTTTGGATCATTTGTGGTAGTTTGGGAACCTGAAGTGAGAGAAAAAGAACCTTTAAAGATGGATGTTTTTCAGAGTTACTAAGAACTAGGTTGGATTTTTTTTTGCTGATAATAAAAATATATTTGTTGACATTGACATTTTTCTAATATGTGAATGTCAGTCCATCTCCTATCCACAGAGCATTGTCTAGTCCTAAGTGATAGCTCTCTGTGAGAAATTCAGCATTTCTCCTCCAGAACCACGGGGATTATTGTCTTTATGTTATTTTTTATAAATATCCCTTTGAATACCAAAAGCCTACAACAAATTTGTTTATATGGCTGGGAAAAAAAAAAAAGAAATTAATTCCAAGCAGAAAATCTGAGTAAAGACAGTGACAGTGGGTCACTTAATGATCCCTTTGTGCTTCAGTAACTAAAAATATTAACATCAACATCCAAGTGCAATTTGCTGAATATTTCATGTAGTTCAAAAACTTTCCTGGTGGTGTATCTCCACCCTAGTTGCAATTTCCTCATAGAGCTGACTTGATCCTCAGCACACCCATACTTTGTTTGAAAGTTTTCATTCAAGTTTTGAGAGTTTAGGATGACTTGGGGTTTGGTAAGAAGCTTTTATTCTGACAATTCTCCAGGTGACGTTTTAGCCTTCAGAAGACCCAGGCATAGATTTAAGCAAGGCGTTCTGGGGACTTCCCTGGTGGTCCAGTGGTTAAGACTTCACCTTCCAATGCAGGAGATGCAGATTCAGTCCCGGTTGGGGAGCCATGCCTCATGGCCAAAAGACCAGACCGTAACACAGAAGCAATATTGTAACAAATTCAGTAAAGACTTTTTAAAAAAGATATTCTTATATACCTATATAAGATATTTTTATGTAGCTTGCCTGGTGGCTCAGATGGTGAAGAATCTGTCTGCCATGCAGGAGGCCAAGGTTCCATCCCTGGGCAGGGAAGATCCCCTGGAGAAGGAAATGGCAACCCACTCTAGTATCCTTGCTTGGAGAATTCCATGGACCCAGGAGCTTGCCGGGTTACAGTCCATGGAATCATGGAGTCGAACACAACTGAGGGACTAACGCTATTCTTATATACGAATTGTTCTTCAACCCTACGCTCTCAGAGTCTGTTCTTGAGCCTTCATCGTCTTTCCCCCATTAACATTTAAACATAGCTTTGACGGGGCAAGGGAGTGAAAGATTTGTCATGATTCAGCCTGCCGCATTGCCCGCTGCGCCTCCGTGCATCCTCCTTGCTCGGCTTTTCCAGCCACCTGTCCTTTGACAGTGTTACCATCTCCCCCATCATAACCCCAATTTAAACATCCACAGGAAGCCAAGCACAACACGCCCATCTGCTCCAGATGTGTCCAATCAAGTTCTCCTATTTTAATTTTGTTCCAGACAAATCCTCCAGCAATGTATAAACAGGTTGCTTTTTAGAAGTAAATCTTTCTTCTGGAAAAAAAAAAATCCCATGCATTTTGAAAACTTTGGCCATTTTCCCTTAAAAAAAACAACAAAAAATAAAACCAAACACCTCATCTAAAGGAAATGCACAGTTTGATCCTCCTATTTGCTGTTTGCCAGAAGGGGAGAGACAGCTCGGTGTTTTGTTCCCAGAGCCTCAGCTTGATCTGGGCTTATTCTCTGACTGAGCAGAGAATCTGCCCCGCAGTCAGATACTTGCCTTTGGCTGAGATTCATTTCTGGGCAGCTTTGAAGGGAGCATCACAGGACGTCAGACAAGGCAGCCAGACTCATCAGGTGATCAGCAGGACCCCAGCCTCTTCTGTGTTCTTTCTGAGCCTCCTCCCTCTCCAGGGAGTGAGCCCCAGAAGGATGCCCGATTCAGTTATCCATTGAGTCAACAATTACTTACTAACAACATACTGTGGACTCGGCTTTGTTCTAGGGTCCAGGGACTCATCAGTGAAAAAAGTACAAAGTCCCTACTCCCATGAACCTGGGGACAGACAATAGGAATGTGTAGCAATGTATCACAGGGCAGGGGGAGGTGAGCACTCTGATTTAAAATAAGGATGAGGAGTGACCTGGGCCAACAGGGTTGGGGACTCAGAAGGGCTTTAGTCACAGCGATCAGGAAGCCTCCGGAGTTGAGATGACATTAGAGGCACCTACAGGGGGTGAGTGGAAGGTCAGAAAGCCGGGCTGGAACATGGTAGATTGAATGACTGCAGAGCCCCAACTGGCTACAGAAGAGGAGTGAGGGGAGGGCAGAGGGAAATGAGGGGAGAGAAGCAACTGCAGGTCAGACCATGAGGACTGAGCTTCACAAGCTCCAGTGTATGTGCCGACCCTCATTCAGGAGGTCTGGGGCAGACCCGGAGTCTGTGTCCCTCAGACACACCTGGGAAGCCCTTGCCACCGCTGGTCTCCAGACCATATCTGAGTAGCCAGGATCTGGGTGCCGGAGCACGACTAGTCCTATATGTGGAATAGGAAGGCTGGGAGGCTTCCGGGTCGAGAGGGAACGTGGCATCTGATTTGTTTCAAATAGGCAACCTGGCTGCTCTGTGGAAAATAGCGAGGGAGGAAGCCAAAGACCTGTTAGGAGACAATAGGCACCATCGAGGCGAGATGTATCTGTGCTCAGACCAGCATCACACCCAGAGCCGCTTCAAGTCCATGTGTGGGGATGCTCTGCAGTCTAGGTGGGAACGTACCTGGTGGTGTTAACCTGTGGCCTCGCAGAATCCGGCAAGTCAAAAGCTCTTTAATGATTTGGTGAAAAGAAAATCTGAGACCCTCGATTCTTAGAACCTCCTCTGCCTCATCCCTGGATTTCATTTTCATTCCCGATGCATGTGTTTCTATTGAGTTAAATGCGAACTCCGTGTGTCCTGTCACAGTAATGATGTATCCTATTGCAGGTGAGGGATTCTCATCCATCTCCAAAATACGTAAGCTTGTCTTGTGCTTGCATTACGATGGGACACGTGAGGCCCATAGACATGTGAGGTCTATTTCATTTTATAGACTTTATTTTCGTGTCCTTATATAAGACATTTGACTGTAAGTGCATCTCAAGGCAGGAAATTTTACTTGGAATGGAAATTAACATCCAGTCAGTGGCATAGTGGGGCTTCCCAGGTAGGGTAGAGATCCCCACCTGCCAATGTAGGAGACTGAAGACACTGGGGATTCGATCCTTGGGTCCCGAGGATCCCCTGAAGGAGGGCGTGGCAACCCACTCCAGTATTCTTCTCTGGAGAATCCCATGGACAGAGGGACCTGGCGGGCTCCAGTCCATGGGGTTGCAAAGAGTCGGACACAAGTGAATCTACTTATCACACACGCCTGCACGCATGCAGTGAACATTGCTATAGTAGGATCATCTTGTTCACTTAGAATTCATCACCTGAGTTTCTTCTTTTTTAATAATCCTGAATCTGTAATTCAATATTAATGATATATCAGTTCAGTTCAGTTACTCAGTCATGTCCAACTCTTTGCAACCCCATGGACTGCAGCATGCCAGGCCTCCCTGTCCATCATCGGTTCCCGGTGTTTACTCAAACTCAGGTCCATTGGGTCGGTGATGCCGACCAATCATCTCATCCTCTGTCGTCCGCTTCTTCTCCTGCCTTCAGTCTTTCCCAGCATCAGGGTCTATTTCAATGCATTAGTTCTACACGTCAGGTGGCCAAAGTATTGGAGTTTCAGCTTCAACATCAGTCCTTCCAAAGAATATTCAGTACTGATTTTCTTTAGGATGGACTGGTTGGATCTCCTTGTAGTCCAAGGGACTTTCAAGAGTCTCCTCCAACACTTGTTGGAGTCTTCCCCAACAATTATAAATGATCATAGTTCGTGATATATTCAGAGGGATCTTCTTTCACTCTGATTTTATAATTTTCCTGAGAAACCTTCCCAAATTTCTCTAAACTTCTCTGTTCTAATGTTTCTCAACTGCAAGCAATTCCCCTTCTCCCCCACCCAGGACATTTGGCAATATAAATTGCAGACATTTTTGATGACTGCAGAGGGAGGAGGCTACTGGTACCTAGTGGGTAGAGGTCAAGTGAAGTGAAGTCGCTCAGTCGTGTCGGACTCTTTGCGACCCCATGGACTATACAGTCCATGGAATTCTCCAGGCCAGAATACTGGAGTGGGTGGCCTTTCCCTTCTCCAGGGGATCCTCCCAACCCAGGGATTGAACCCAGGTCTCCCGCATTGCAGGCAGATTCTTTACCAGCTGAGCCACAAAGGGTGCTGATAAACATCCTCCATGAACAGGAGAGATGTCACAACATAGGATTATTTGGCCCAAAATGTCAACAGTTAAGTTTGAGAATCTCTGCCACTGTGGTGGCTGTGTGACCTCAAGCTGCAGAAAATGCCATCCACTGAAGTCCGCAGCTGCTGAGCTCCGATTCCATCAGGGTTTGTGCACCCAGTCAGCCCTTCACACGGGCTGCCCCAAGCCGATGACCACACACGGCAGGACACCAAGCATTCCCTGAAGGTCACCTTCAGCTTCCTGACTCCCCAACACCCTGGCCAAACCTTGCTTAGACAGCACAGCAGTCTCAAACACTTCATCTCACTTTCTGCTTTCCTTCTCTCCTGCCCAGGTCAGACTAGCATCTCAGTCAGAAGACTCTCCCAGCGTTTTCCAGTTCCCTCCCAATTTTCTCCCAAGACATTTTCCCAAATAAAATCCTTGCACAATGTATTCCATTGTAGGGTCTGCTTTTCAGAAGGCCTGGGTTAATGTATCATGGCATTAAATAATTAAGAATAATGAACTTATGAACCTTCCCCCATTGTAGGGATAAGGGAAGCAAGTGTTCTACAACACAGAAATGGCTCAGAAATAAGAACTTGACTACTAAATTGTTGGGCTTCCCAGGTGGCTCAGTGGTAAAGAATCTGCCTGCCAATGCAGGAGTAACGGGTTCAATCCCTAGTTGGGAAGATCCCCTGGAGAAGAAAATGGCTATCCACTCCACTATTCTTGCCTGAGAAATCCCATGGCCAGAGGAGCCTGGCAGGCCACAGTCCATGGGGTCGCAAAAGAGCTAGACACAACTTAGCGGGTAAACAACATCAACAACTAAATTGTTAGTCAAAGCAATGGAGTAAGTAAATAAGAAAAAGACAGAAATATTTAGTATGATATTAAGAAAACCCAACTATTTAAATAAAAGAGAGAATTAGCTATTTTTCATGTTTAAAACCCAACTAAGACATCATTTGAAGCAACTAAAACAAGGAACCAGCATTCACTCCCCCAGCTCCTGTGCACTTTTGAGAATGGGAACTGGTTCCAGACATGAACGTGAGGTCATCATTCCTAATTAGAGGAATGATTTCTCTTCTTGAATGTCTAAGATGAACATGCCTCCATCCTCAGAAAGCCTGGCAGTATTTGCAGCTCTGCCTGCCCCACGTGTGAGCTGCTCACAGCCTCTGGTCAGGCAGGGTCCCGGTGTGGACGCATCACCACAGGCCACTCCGAGCCACACCTTCACCTTCACCAAACGGCGCACCTCCTTCCACTGGCTTCCAGACGCTCATCTATCTGGGTAGATTCTCTGCCGGGTGACAGTTTCTCTCTGTGGATTGCCAGCCGGGCAATGAGTCCCTCCTGGATAAGACTGTCCCTGATGAGATGGCATTCACCTCCATGCAGGTGGCCACTGGAGACAATGGTCCTGAGACTCATAGATCCTGATCTGTGCTGTGTTATGAACTCCAGCCAGAGAACCACTCAGATCTTATTCCTGACTCACTGGAGACTAGGTTTTCTTTGGATTGAACCTCTTTTTATGCCTCTCAAGATTTACTCTGCTGATACCTAAAGGGGTATTCTCCCTCTCAAACCAGCATGCTGGTTTTTCTGAAGCAGACTTTCCCTGTGCCCAGCTAGCAATCTGAAAGAAGCCCAGTAGATGCTGATTCTTCCTTCTGGTGCCTACAGGTCCAGGGCTGGCTTATCGTAGGGCTGCATGGGTATTGCGAGGATGGGTGGCTTTGGAGAAAACCCTGCCAGAGGGCCTGGCATTTTCCTAATGCCTTCAATGTGCCAAGCCTTGTGCAAGTCAAACTTTTTAGGCACCAACTTGTTTCATTCCTATAAGAGTCCTGGCATGGGTATGTTTTATCCCCATTTTACTGATGAGAAAACTGAAGCTCACAAAGTTTTAAGTGACTTGCACCAGATCACAGTGTTGGTAAGCAGCAGAGGAGTCACTGGGCTGTGCTTTTAGATTAGAGCCTGGGGAATAGCAGTCTCAGGACCCAAGTCTGCCCTTCGAGTCTGTTTATGTTTTTCTGGCTGATAAATAGAGTAGCACAGCTAAGGAAGCCTCTACCACAAGCCGGCGTCTCCACTCAAGCATGTAGGTAACTGGCAGTCCTCCCTAGGTGTACTCGCTGGTGCCAGCTGACTGAGAGCAAAGGCAACTCTCCTAGGGCAGGGGCCAAGCTTCTGATTCCACCCCAGGGGTTGGGAGCCAAATCAAAGTGCCCGGTCACCACGTTGCATCAAGATCCCTCATTTATATGCAACAGGCGCGTGGGAAAGGCTGACGGATTCCTACGTGAATAAATGAAGGAACAAACAGGAGCCTTCATCTGTAAAAGTCACAAGGCCTTCGAATAGAACCAGAGTTTGAAGCTCATCTAATTCAAAATTCTGCAACATCCCCACCAAGTGGTTATCTCAGTCCTGCCTGGCTCCTGGGTTGGCAAGGAATCCGCACACTTCCTGAAAGAGTCTGTCCAATGTCATTGGACTATGGCTGTTCAAAAAGGGAGCACTGGTCAAATAAGACCTTTGAAGAGGAAAAGTCAAGGAACTGGAAATAAGAAGGAAGGATTTTACAGGCTTGCTTATCCACTTAGAGATTCTGTTACTTCAAAAATCTTGGTTCAACTTGAAAACATTACGCTGAGTGAGATAAGCCAGACCCAGAAACACAGATAGTGTGTCATTCCACTTTGTCTGGATACACAAAATAGGCCAAGTCACAGGGACAGAAGGTAGAATGATTGTTCCCAGGGGCTGCGGCCAAGGAGAACAGAGAGTTATTGTTTAATGGGTGGAAGATTCAATTTGGGGTGAGGAAAAATTCCTGAGAATGGACAGTAATGATGGTTGCCCAGCAATATGAATGCACCCAGTGCCACTGAACTGCACACTTAAACATGGCCAATGGTGGCTCAACTGGTAAAGAACCTGCCTACTAATACAGGAGATAAAAGAGACATGAGTTCGATCCCTGGGTCTGGAAGATCCCCTGGAGGAGCAAATGGCAACCCACTCCAGTAGTCTTGCCTGGAAAATTCCATGGACAAAGGAGCCTGACAGGCTACAGTCCATTGGGTCCCAAAGAGTCAGACACAACTGAGTAGGCATGCACACACATTTTGTCACAATGAGGGAAAAAAAATGAGTTTGAGGGACTTCCCTGGTGGTCCAGTGGTTAGGACTCCATGTTCCCAATGCAGGGGACACATTTTCAATCCCTAGTTAGGAAACTAAGATCCTACACACAGCACAATGGTTCCCGCCCCCCCACCCCCCGTAAAAGGTTTTAAAACAAGTACATATAAACATGACCAAGAAGTGTTTAATTCATCAGTTTCTGGTATGCAGTGAAATCTTTTGTAAATGAGAATTGGATGTTCTGAGGCTTTTAGGAAGAAGTTAAGGAAAACATGTTCCCTTTCTGGAAAATTACCCTCCTCTAAGAGGCTGGTGGACTATGGATTTGATGATACAGCTTTTAACTTGATGGCAGGGATCAAGGCTATAGGAGTTTTAAGTCTTGGAAAGTTCAAGATGGGCTATAAATGGTCACAGGATACCACTTGCATGGTGCAGGTGTACCCCTGGTGGACAAAGCACCACACGCACAGTGAAGAAGGCTGGGCAGTCGGTCTCTCTTTGAGTTTCAAAAGAAGCCATTAACTGGGACTTCCCTGGTGTCCCAGTGGTTAAGACTTTGCCTCCTAATGCAGGAAGTGCTGATTCGATCCCTGGTCAGGGAGCTGAGATCCCACATGCCTTGCAGCCCAAGAAACCAAAACACAAAGCAGAATTCAATAAAGACGTTAAAGAAGGTCCACATCAAAAAAAAAAAAAAAAATCTTAAAAAGAAAAAGCCAGTTACTCTTAGCAACTCAGTACCTTCTTCTCTGAATCTGAAGAGCAAGCATGACATCTCCCCCCTCAGATGGAGACTAAGTCAGTTGACCGGCTGGGAGTCAACAGAAAGGGTACACACGATCTTCTTTGGGCCAGATTTACCATCTGCCTTCAATAAGTGGTTCAGCGTGCCTGTGTGACATGGTTTCCATCCTGCCGTGGTTCCTGCTGGCAAAGCTGTGGTGGGTTTCCCTATGCAGACCACCCATTTCCTCTGATTGCTTCCAGTGAGAGGTGGGAGGCAGGAGGGCGGTTGACTCGCTCAGGGCTGCTGGTCTCCCCATCAGCCTCACCATCCCTAGAAGCAGCCTTCATGCTCAAGATCGTATTTGGGTGAGAAAGTCAGGTCACACATTCTGCGATTCAAGGATCCTCAACAGGTGGCTTGATCCCTAAAGATCTGACCTCCTTCCTTTGTTTTTGTTTTGAGTTTTTTTGTTTGTTTGTTTGTTTGTTTTTGCCCAAATTAGGCAAGTGAATGTGTGAAAGTGTTAGTCACTCACTTGTGTCCGACTCTTTGGGACTCCATAGACTGTAGCCCGCCAGCCTCCTCTGTCCATGGGATTTCCCAGGCAAGAAAACTGGAGTGAGTAGCCATCCCCTTCACTAGGGTATCTTCCTGTCCCAGGGATAGAACCTGGGTCTCCTGCATTGCTGGCAGATTCTTTACCATCTGAGTCACCAGGAAAGCAACTTAGGCAAACTTTATTTTTTCTTAAGATTTTTTTTTAATATGGACCATTTTAAAAGTCTTTATTTCATTATTTCAAAAGATGGGAAAATGCAGAAAAGGTTCAGTTCAGTTCAGTTCAGTTCAGTCGCTCAGTCGTGTCCGACTCTCCGCAACCCCATGAATCACAGCACGCCAGGCCTCCCTGTCCATCACCAACTCCTGGAGTACACTCAAACACAGAGTCGGTGATGCCATCCAGCCATCTCATTCTCGGTCGTCCCCTTCTCCTCCCGCCCCCAACCTTTCCCAGCATCAGCGTCTTTTCCAGTGAGTCAACTCGTCGCATGAGGTGGCCAAAGTATTGCAGTTTCAGCTTTAGCATCAGTCCCTCCAATGAACATCCAGGATTGATCTCCTTTAGAATGGACTGGTTGGATCTCCTTGCAGTATAAGGGACTCTCAAGAGTCTTCTCCAACACCACAGTTCAAAAGCATCGATTCTTCGGCGATCAGCCTTCTTCACAGAAAAGGTTACAAAAGGAAATTAAAACTACCTTCCAACCTATTAATCTAGAAAGAACCCTATTAAAAATTTTGTACCTCCCTTATTTAAAATGTCAGTTGAGAAAATATCATATATACAGATTTGTATGTTACTTAACTCTGTTTAACATATAATCAAAAAACCTAATTTTTGAAAGCTGTCTAAAATACCATTTCCTAGTTACATGTTTTAGAGTATATGTGGTTTTTATCATAAATAATGTATCATGACATTCTATACCAATCTCTGTCTTTATTTCTGATATGATTTTAGGTTTGAGTCCTAGAGAAGATACTGGACTAAAGGGTCTGTGAACTTTTAATTTTCCTGGAAGATTAGTAAAACTGATTATACCGATTTTAAGTGTGCCACATGACACCCTTACTTGCGATGAGGATTATTCTCTTGGTTAATATGATAAGTGAAAAGTGGCATTTTGTTGTTTTAATTTGCATTGCTTTGATGACTGGTGATCTTAAAGATGTTTAGACTTTTTTTCCCCCTCATTTCTTCATCTTTTATGAATACCTTCTGTAGGGAAATTTATATACTGTGTCAAACATGTAAACTGGTTTATATGGAGGGGATTAATTAGTTATTCCAGTTGTCACCTAGGGCAAGGTAGAGATTAAATTCACGAGGGTAAAGGATAAGTAAGCTTTTTGTTTATTTAAAGGAGAACAGGAGTAGGAGGTTTCCATAGCCAGATGGAACGAAGCCCTGTCATATGGTAAAATAGATCTGGGGGCCAACCCTATTAGTGGTCAGAGGCAGTATGAGGTGCTAGAAGATCGAGGGTGTTTTGAAAGAAATAAGGGACATGGCGCGTGAAGGCGGGTAGGAGGACTCTAGCAGCAACTTCTTTTGTCTATTTTTGTCTATTAGATTCCCCAGAGTCTGGCCCTGCTGATTAGAGTCATGTCATTGTTGTATTAGCACTTGTAAGATGCTGGCTTTCCAGGGACCTGGTCTCAACTCTACCTTTTGAAATACTCTGAGCTCCAGTGAATACAACTAGGTCGTGACACATCCAGCAGAGGTTCTCCCAGGCCATGCTTGGGAAGGCCTCCATCACAGAGTGCCTGTGTCATGTTTCCTTGTAGGCGGGGAAGCCCCGTAATTGGTCTGCTTGTTCCCTGTGTGACAAAGACTGCATGGAGGACCTTGAGCTTGAGAGTTTCAATCGGACATACAGGCAGTCGTTCATGGACATCCCTTTGGCCCCATTGCGTCCAGGGTATATGCTGAGCTGTCCAGCACACCGGGGGGCACACTGAAATATTACATAATGGGCATAGTAGAGAAAATACTTGGTCTTTTGTTTTTTTTTTTGGTGGGGGGCAGGCCATGGAGCATGTGGGATCCTAGTTCCCCACCCAGGGATTGAACCCAAACCCCCTGCATTGGAAACCCAATGTCTTAACCACTGGATTTCCAAGAAAATCTCCAAGACACTTGGTTTTGATAGTGGATGACATTTTCCTTGGTACCAGAAGCACTTCTGCAAATGATAGGCCCTTACTCCTGCTTGTCAGAAATCAGACATGCTAACTCCAGGCTCCGTGTGACTTACCTCTGGCTGGGTGAGTGACTGCCTGAATACGCCTCGGTGCCTGTGTGCCTCAGTCTAAGTCACACTCTCTGTTTAGAAACCCGTTACAAACCTTATGACACTTTTTTGTTTGTTCTTTAAATATTTATTTTTCAGTGATTGCTGATTGGTTTACAGTATTGGTTTGATTTCTGTCATACAATGCTATGAATTAACCATTGGTGTACATATGTCCCCTCCCTCTTGAATCTCCCTCCCACTTCCCACCCATCCGCAACCCTCTAGGTTTTTTCAGAGCCCCTGTTTGAGTTCCCCAAGTCAGACGCAAATTCCCATTGGCTGTGTATTTACGTATATTAGTGCATCTGCATCCGTGCATCCTCTCCATTCATCTCGCCCTCTCACCCCCCCACCCTTGTCAACAAGTCTGTTCTCTAAGTCTGTGTCTCCATTGCTGCTCTGTGAACAGGTTCATCAGTACCATCCTTCTAGATTCCGCGTATATAGATGTAAAGCAAAAAATCTTATGACCTTAAGACATTGTGAAATCACCCATCCTGAGCTAGAAAGGCCCTTTGAGATCACGTAGCACAGAGGAACCACCCATTTTACAGATGAGCAAACTGAGGTGCCGAGAGGTGGAACTTGCCCAAGGTCACCTGATACCTTGGTGGCAGAGACTGAACTAAGTATTCTTGGTTTGGAGGTCTTTCCACTACATCGTTTTGAATTCTATACACTCATTCATAGCTGTCAAGTAGGAGGCCCAGAGAGCAGGCTGAGAGCCTGAAATCACAGGACTAGAAGCATGCTCAGCAGTTACCTGAGAGTCCCAAGTGTCCAGGGGACCTTGGCCTTGCAACTATGAAAGACAGAACAAGGGGAGAAGGACATCTCTCTTGACTGCCAATGCAGTGTTCTCCCTACACTGCACTGCGCGGCATGAAAAAGCCTGCTACCTCCAGGACGGGCAGAGGTTGGGCCATTCAAATGTTATTCTTAGTTTCATGACTGCTTGGGGTGGTGTGTGCTGATTTTTATCTCATGGGTGTACTGGAGACTTGGTGTTGAGGTTCTGTAAGCCTCCCTCTAGGCCGTTTTATTGTTACCATGTCGTCTTCCTGTAAAGGGAGCTGTTACCGTGAACCAGAAATCTGTCTGGTTTATTGCGATGGTTGTAGGCAAGAGGAAACATGGTGTGGCTTCTGAACAGACGCTGGCTGCTCTTTAAGTTCAGTGAAGTGAAAAAGAGGCAAGTTAATGGACTACAGCCATATGTGGGCGAGCTCTCAGCCAGGCCATAGGTTAGTTTGGAATGTGCGTGCTTACAAGATGGGCAGAAGCACTTATGTCGGCACTGCATCAGTGGACCCATGGACCTTCACCAGAATGAAGCTCCCATGGCTTGCTTCCTCGGGATACCATGTCAGGCCATCAGTACTTTTTAGAGATCGGATTGCTATTGTTATCGCTTAGTCACTCAGTCGTGTCCAACTCTTTTGCAACCCCGTGGAACTGTAGCCTGCCAGGCTCCTCTGTCCATGGGATTTCCCAGCAGGAATATTAGAGTGGGTTGCTATTTCCTTCTGCAGGGAATCTTCCCAGACCAGGGATCGAACCTGCATCTCCTGCATTGGCAGGCAGATTCTTTACCGCTGAGCCACCAGGGAAACCCAGAGATAGGAGTCATGTGGGTAAACAGGTGATGCCATCTTGATGTTTGCATTGATTTGTTGGTTTCTGTCAGTTAGATATTGTTGTATTATATGCCATGGGAACAATCAGTGGCTTGAACTAATGAGCATTTGTTATTGCTCACAAGCCCAGGGATCAGCAGAGTGGTTCTGCTGACCTGGATCTGGCTTGACTGAACTTGGACAAGCCCTTTCATCCCTCTGCAGTCAGTTGGGGGCTAGGATGCTTGACTCATGTTTGACTACTGGCCAGCCATCAGCTAGGACTGAACGGATGACCGGCCCCGTGTCCCTCATCGTCCAGCAGAGTAGCTGAGGTTTGTTCACATGGTGGAGGCAAGGCTCTGAGAGAGAGCTGAAGCAGGCATAGAGTTGGAGCATGGGCTGCGAGCTAGAACACTGTCATTTCTGCCACGGGCTATCGGCTGTGGTTTTGGCCAAGTCACAAGGGGATCCCACACTGAAGAGGAGGGGAAGTGGTCTCCACTCGATGGTGGGGACCTCTAAAGTCATATAACAAGGGGCATGGATAGAGGATGGGATACAATTGAAGACATTCTTACAGTTAATCTACTTCCAACTTAAGGAGGACTTTAGGATTGCTTTCTACTCTAACCGGTGTCAATCACGTGACTTAAAGAACGCTTCTGAAAGGTCAGACGTCTTTCATGAATCCACTGTCCTCCGAAGGGACTGAAATCTTGTTCCACTGTCAGCTGTCCCCAAGGACTCTTGAACTATTATGCAAAACCCACATTTGCTTGAGATCCGAGCGCCTGGGTATATTTGTTGACCATTTGCCAGTTCCTGGTTCTGTGTGCCTGGGAGAGGTCCCAAAACACAGTAGTCCTCTGGATGTAGAGGAAAAGGTGTGTCCATCAGAGAAGAGGCTTTTTGTCAAATGCCATTCACTGCACTCCTGTTGGAGTTGGCTCCCTTTTAATTTAGAGATTAGTAGATTCTTTGTGTTACTTGTTTGCTTTTAATCAGTTCCTTGATTTCTGGGATCCAGATATCACAACATTTATCATGTCTAAGGTCAGACAACCTGGGAAGTAAAAACAATCTGTTCCAAATTAACTATTCACTCACTATATAGGGAAATATATGTTTGCATATATTATATACATACAATATATGCAATATATAATATGCAAACACATATGTTTGCCTAATTATTTACATGTAACATGTTGGACCATAAAGGAAACTGAGCACCAAAGAACTGATGCTTTTGAATTGTGGTGTTGGAGAAGACTCTGGAGAGTCCCTTCAACTGCAAGAAGATCAAATCAATCAATCCTAAAGGAAATCAGTCCTGAATGTTCATTGGAAGGACTGATGCTGAAGCTGAAGCTCCAATACTTTGGCCACCTGATGCGACGAACTGACTCACTGGAAAAGACCCTGATGCTGGGAAAGATTGAAGGAAGGAGGAGAAGGGGACATCAGAGGATGAGATGGTTGGATGGCATCACCAAATTGATAGACATGAGTTTGAGCAAACTCCAGGAGTTGGTGATGGACAGGGAAGCCTGGTATGCTGCAGTCCATGGGGTCACAAAGAGTCAGACACAACTGACTGACTGAACATATATTCAATATATACAAATATATAAATACATATATTTGCATGTCTTGATTACATGCATCTCACCATATGGGAACATATAAATATAAATATAGATTTTCAGTACACATTTGTAAGTAAACACATTTGTGACTCACATTGCCAGCTTGTTCATGCCAGTCTACCAGTGATTGGAACCAAGACCAAAGGGAAAAAAATGCATTGCTATTTCCAGTCAATGTGGATGGCACTGAATGATTGCTTCCAAAATGGTTATTTTTTGCATATGGCCAAGTAAATAAATATAGACAGAAATTATTCTAACCCTCAAAATGCCATTTAGAGAGAATTATTTATAGTGTCAAGAATAAGAGTGATTAGCAATTTGGGGGTTGGAGTAATGGCCTGCAATGTCTATACCAACATTACTGATTTCCTGTAAGTTCTTTAATTCTCAGAATATTTCTTTTTTTTGAGAAAGATGTTGAGCAATAAAATTTTGTAATTGAGATGGCTATGTCGTCAAGAAAACATATGAATGAATCCATAAAAAATAAAGACTTAAAAAGAATATCTCACAAAGTTTCCTTGTTTTTTTTTAAATTTGGAACACAAGTTTCCTTAGCCAATCGATAATGAGATTTTTATGACATTGGTGAGAGAAATCTGATTCTAGATCTCATAATTCCTTCTCATCCACTTTGTTACATCTTTCTTCTGACATTCACTCTTTACCAGGCAGAGTTACTTTGTCGAACACTTACCATCCTTGAATTACAGCCCAGTCCTCAAAAACCACAATTTTTCCCTTTCCTTTGGAATTGTTAACTTGAGGAAGTGGAATGATCATAAGATGGAAATACCCAGTGACAGCTCGAATAACCCACTAGCTAAAGAAAAATATGTCTCTCTGCTTTTCTTCTTTTAGTTTTCGTTTGTTTCCTTGAAAGTGAAAGTCGCTCAATTGTGTCCGACTCTTTGTGACCCCGTGGATTATACAGTCTATGGAATTCTCCAAGCCAGAATGCTGGAGTGGGTAGCCTTTCCCTTCTCCAGTGGATCTTCCCAACCCAGAGATCGATCTCAGGTCTCCCACATTGCAGGCAGATTCTTTACCAGCTGAGCCACAAGGGAAGCCCAAGAATACTGGAGTGGGTAGCCGATCCCTTCTCCAGGGGATCTTCACGACCCAGGAGTTGAACTGGGGTCCCTTGCATTGCAGGTGGATTCTTTACTGTTTCCTTGAAGAGCTACAGAAAAAGGGAAATGTCTCTCTTCATGTTAGGTTGGGATCCTTCATAATGACTTTTGATGATTACCTTTAATTTTCAAAATGTTCACTCTAATACAGATTAAATGATGTGGACAGACTAAGTTCATTTACCCTCATTCTTCCTTTGAGCAACTCTTAGAATTCTCTGAATTCCTGACAGTAAGAAGAGAAATAGGTTATTTTCCTTTACAGGTTTTTCCCACTATCAGAAAGTAAAGTGGTCCCATGAAACCTTTCCTACGTCGAATGGGGGTAGAGTGAATGAACAATTCACTCTTGCTAACAGAGACACAAAATAAACTGATATAAAGCACAGACGCTCACAGACAATATTCAAAGCTATGGAGGCTGATACTGAGTGCTGAGTATTTCCAGGGAAGTTTGGTGGGGCCGCATTCCTTGCTCTGTTCAGTGTGCATACTGCTTTTATAATGGCTCACTGGACAAAAAAAAACAACAACAAACCCTGAGACCTACTTTCTATTTTAGACTTTTTTCCTAAAAGCAAAAATTGTCTTCCAATTTCTTTCGGTTAGTGAAAACAGGTAGTCATGTAGGTCTTTTGTAAAGCAAAGTGGTGTTCAGTTCAGTTCAGTTCAGTCGCTCAGTCGTGTCCGACTCTTTGTGATCCCATGAATCGCAGCACGCCAGGCCTCCCTGTCCATCACCAACTCCCGGAGTTCACTCAAACTCATGTCCACTGAGTCGGTGATGCCATCCAGCTATCTCATTCTCCGTCGTCCCCTTCTCCTCATATCCCCAATCCCTCCCAGCATCAGAGTCTTTTCCAGTGAGTTAACTCTTTGCATGAGGTGGCCAAAGTATTGCAGTTTCAGCTTTAGCATCAGTCCTTCCAATGAACATCCAGGACTGATCTCCTCTAGAATGGACTGGTTGGATCTCCTTGCAGTCCAAGGGACTCTCAAGAGTCTTCTCCAACACCACAGTTCAAAAGCACCAATTCTTCGGCGATCAGCTTTCTTCACAGTCCAACTCTCACATCCATACATGACCACTGGAAAAACCATAGCCTTGACTAGACGGACCTTGGTTGGCAAAGTGGTATTAAGCGAACTTTTAAAAAGTAGGGGATACCTGTACTTTTCTCTTCTTTTCCGATTTTTTTTTAGTTTTTATTTTTCTGTCTCTTGATGACACTTCAGATCACAAAATGAATATTTTCTTAACTTGGTGATTTCTTATTCATTAGTGACCCTTCCTAGGTATTAAAGAAGTGAATGGCTCCCTGATTCTTCACTTTTATACTCTTTAATCCTTAGGGATAGATCCCTGACCTCTGTGGGCTCAGACCCTAGACAAGAAAAGAACAGTCAACTTCTCACCAAGCCCGCCTTGCTGCTGGCCCTGGAGAGCTGGGTCCTGGCCCGTTCTGCTCCTTCAGAATAGCACTCTTATTTACCAACTCCAAAATGAGACATCACTTTTTATCAAAAACAAATGAGGACAACATTTACACCCAGAAAAGACTAGTCAGAAGTTACTGTGATTTTAAAATGAGATTGTACACTATTGGAGTTACATAATCAAAATAATAATTGTTCTTAAAAGTCTAAGTTTGGCCTAGAAACCTCATTAGCCTATTTATAAATCAAGCTAGTTTTAACAACTGTTCTTAAGGGAACTTTGATTAATGATTTTGTTTCATTTTCAAGTGTAGTTAAATGTTTTTCAACACTTAAAGCCTTGTGCATCAATTTAATATGTTTAATTTCCTTTTAAGTACTTTAACTTGTCTGACTTAACAAATGAGATACTCATGCATACTTGAATAACTCATCAATTAAATACTTATAAATATGAAATATTATTTTTAAGTTCTTAAATTTCTCAAAGTAAGATTTCAACTGAAAAACCACAAGTCTAAATCGTTGACTCAATTTCACAGTTTAAATGGGGATCACAATTGCAAGTTACTGGTATGCTAATTGGGCAAAATATCTTACTATCACAAGTGTATAAAATATCCAATACACAGACTCTAATGCAAAATTATATGATACTATGGGGTTTGTTCCTTACATACATATTTTTCTTCTTAATTTTATGTCTTCCCAGGGCTAAAGCATGCTGACCCATCAAGGAATCATTGAGACCATTCCATGCATGGAGTTCTCTTCCCTTAGAGTCATTGTGCTTGCCTCCTCAGCGCGCTGATATTTCTTGAGACTCAGAGGGTGACCTGTCCTAAATAAGGACTGGGTTCTAACCCAGACATGACCCTAACTGCCATTCAAGAAGAGTGAAATAAAGACAAGCCAAAAAATGATCCCCCCAGAGATAGTCATGTCGCATCTCTGAAACCTCTGAGTGGTACCTTATTTGGCAAAAGATGTGATTGAGTTGGACTTCCCTGGTGGTGCAGTGATAAAGAATCTGCCTACCAATGCAGGAGACCTGGGTTCCATCCCTTAGTTGGGAAGATCCCCTGGAGGAGGAAATGGCAACCCACTCCAGTATTCTTGCCTGGGAAATCTTATGGACAGAGGAGCCTGGTAGGCTATAGTCCATGGGGTTACAAAGAGTTACAGGTCCTGAAAGTGGGGTTTACTCAGGTGGGCCCTAAATGCAGTCACATGTCTACTTACATGGGAGACACAGAGGAGATTTTGAGATAGACACACAGCTAATAAGACAGTGTAAATACAGAGGATGATGTGGCCACAAGCAAAGGAATGTCAGCAGCCATCAGAATCTGGAAGAGACAAGGAACAGATTCTGTTTGGAGCCTTCAGAGGGTGTGTGGCTCTGCTAACACCTGGAGTTCAGACTTTGGGTCCCTAGAGCTGTGAGAGGATATATTTCTGTTGTTTTTAGCCACCCGGTTAGTGGTCATTTGTTCCAGTTGCCATAAGATATTAGTTCAGACAGTGATGTTGTGAAAATTAAAAATTAAGGTATGATTAAGACTTTGGCACTGTCATTTGCAGGTTTCTAAGAGAAGGCATTTTAGTCAGTTGTATGAATATTCTAAATTAGTAATTAAGATTTTAAAAGTCTGTTCTGGCTGATCATGGTAGTCAGATCACAAATATCTGTCAATCTTAGTTAATTAGTGTTGCCAAGGGAGTAGGGGTTGAAGAGGGATGAATCAGGAGTTCAGGGTTAGACAGTGGTCCCCACCCTTTTTAGCACCAGAGGCCAGTTTCCTGGAGGACAATTTTTCCGTGACCTGGGGTTGGAGGGGATGGTTTGGGGATGATTCAAAGCACATTACATTTATTGTGCACTTTATTTCTATTATTGTTGCATCAGCTCCCCACCTCAGATCTTCAAGCATTAGCTCCCAGAGGTTGGAAACCCCTGGTTAGCAGATGCAGGCTATTATATATAGGATGGATAAACAACAAGGTCCTGATGTATAGCACAGGGAACTATATTCAATATCTTGTGATAAACCATAATGGAAAAGAATTTCTAAAAGAATGTATGTATGTGTACAACTGAATCACTTTGCTGTATAACAAAAATTAACACAGCATTGTAAATTCAACTATACATCAATAAATAAAATAGAAAACTAGAGTTTGGTCATACTTTATATAAGGGGGGAAAGCCTGCCATTGTATTATCTCCAAAATTCCTAAACATTGAATTCATCAACCCACACCTTCTGCATGTTTTAAAAATAGTGCTTTTAAACAGCTAGATTCCAACCCTGTGTAGAATCAAATATATCAGCATCTTAGTTTGATTACTTGGTCTGAATTGGAAACATTTCCAGTGACTACCAGTTGCACACATCATTATCCACTCATAATTGGTTGTTTAATTTGAAAAGAGCAGGTTCTGCTCCATCACCTAACATCTGTTCACTTGGCTCTTAGTTCTATTCAACCAAATCCAATTATTGTCGGGAGAGGCTCAGGGTACACTTGTATCATTTGAGAATGACTTCCATTTCTTTGTAGATCCTTAATTCTTTGTTCTTCTCATAGCTGTTTTGTTTTTTAATGATAAATGCATTATGAAGTAATTTTTCTGAATCTGTGCTTGTATCCAAAATCAAAAGACTAGGCACTGAAACCTTATTTATGTTTGAAATCATATAATGCCTCAAAACATAGCTTAAATGCTAAAATTATAAAAGTATACTTAGAAGAACTCTTTTAACAATTCTGAGGGTAGCAAATTGTTTGCAATTCTCACTTAAGTGTTACTATTGTTAAACATCGTGTTAATTTCCAGTTGTATTGAAACTCAACTGTTTCTTGACTTTGATCATAGTAGTGAGAAAGTATTCAATATTATTACTTAGGGATCATGCAGTTCCTACTTTAAGATAAAATTCTCAGCAAAGATAGTTAGTTTGATGTTTCATGTTGTTTGTGAATTTTTTCCAAAGCATGGATTGATTTCTCTTTTAAAATTGAAGTATAATTGACATGCAGTATCACTTTGGCTTCAGATGTTCAGTTCAGTTCAGTCGCTCAGTCGTGTCCGACTCTCCGCGACCCCATGAATCACAGCACGCCAGGCCTCCCTGTCCACCAACAACTCCCGGAGTTCACTCAAACTCATGTCCACAGAGTCGGTGATGCCATCCAGCCATCTCATTCTCCGTCGTCCCCTTCTCCTCCCGCCCCCAACCTTTCCCAGCATCAGAGTCTTTTCCAGTGAGTCAACTCGTCGTATGAGGTGGCCAAAGTATTGCAGTTTCAGCTTTAGCATCAGTCCTTCCAATGAACACCCAGGATTGATCTCCCTTAGAATGGACTGGTTGGATCTCCTTGCGGTACAAGGGACTCTCCACAGTCTTCTCCAACAGCACAGTTCAAAAGCATCAATTCTTCGGCGATCAGCTTTCTTCAGTCCAACTCTCACATCCATACATGACCACGGGAAAAACCATTGCCTTGACTAGACAGACCTTTGTTGGTAAACTAATGTCTCTGCTTTTTAATATACTATCAAGGTTGTTCATAACTTTCCTTCCAAGGAGTAAGCGTCTTTTAATTTCATGGCTGCAATCAGCATCTGCAGTGATTTTGGAGCCCCAAAAATAAAGTCTGATACTGTTTCCACTGTTTTTCCATCTATTTCCCATGAAGTGATGGGACCAGATGCCATGATCTTAGTTTTCTGAATGTTGAGCTTCAAGCCAACCTTTTCACTCTGGCTTCAGATATACATCATAGCAATTTAGTATTTAAATACATTTTGAGAGGGTCACTATGGTAAGCTTAGTTATCATCTGTCACTATATAAAGTTATTGCAATATTCTTGAATAAAGTTTCTATGCTGTACATTACATCCCCATGACTCTCTTGTAACTAGAATTTAGTACCTCTTAATCCCCAATCCTGGGTGTTCATTGGAAGGACTGATGCTAAAGCTGAAACTCCAATACTTTGGCCACCTCATGCGACGAGTTGACTCACTAGAAAAGACTCTGATGCTGGGAAAGGTTGGGGGCGGGAGGAGAAGGGGGCGACCGAGAATGGGATGGCTGGATGGCATCACTGACTCTGTGGACATGAGTTTTAAGTGAGCTCCGGGAGTTGGTGATTGTCAGGGAGGCCTGGCGTTCTGTGATTCATGGGGTCGCGGAGAGTCGGACACGACTGAGCGACTGAACTGAACTGAACTGAATCCCCATTGTCTATATTTTGTCTGCCTCCCTAACCCCTTCCTTCTGGCAAACATCAGTTTGTTCTTTGTATCTATGGGTCTGTTTCCATTTTCTTATGTTTGTTCATTTGTTTGTTTCTTAAATTCCACATTATAAGTGAAATCATGAGGTATTTCTCTTTGTCTGACTTATTTCACTTGGCATAATGCCCTCTAGCTCTGTCTGTGTTTGCTCCAATGTCAAAATTTCATTCTTTTTATGGCTGAATAATATTCCTCTGTGTGTGTGTGTGTGTGCATGCGCGTGCACATATGCTGCATCTTCTTTATTGATTCATCTGTCAGGCACTTAGGTGGTTTCCATATCTTGGCTATTTTAAGTTATGCTTCAATGAATATACAGGTGCATATCACTTCTCAAGTTAGTGTTTTCCTTTTCATTGGATAAATACCCAAAAGTGGAATCACTCGATCATATGGTAGTTCAATTTTTAATTTTTTGAGGAACTTCCATACTGATGCCCATAGTGGCTGCACCAATTTACATTCCCACCAACAGTACATGAAGGTTCCCTTTTCTCCACACCCTTAGCAATTCTGACAGGTGAGAGGTGCTATCTCATTGTGGCTTTGAATTGCATTTCCCGGGATTGGGGGTGGGAGGAGACGGGGACAACAGAGAATGAGATGGCTGGATGGCATCACCGAATCGAAGGACATGAGTTTGAGTGAACTCCGGGAGTTGGTGATGGACAGGGAGGCCTGGTGTGCTGTGATTCATGGGGTCGCAAAGAGTCGGACACGACTGAGCGACTGAACTGAACTGAACTGAATGATTAGTGCTAGTGAGCATCTTCTTAATCTGGCTGTTTGTTTTTTTGATATTAAGTGTCTAAGTTTCTAATTTCCTTTGGGTATTAACCCTTTATCAGATGTATGACTTGCACATATCTTCTTCCATTGAGTAGGCTGCCTTCTCCTTTTGTTGATGGTTTCCTTTGCTGTGCAGAGGTTTTCTTTCAATGATTTCTTTCTTATATATGCAAAAATTTCCAGAATAAAACATGTTGCAATAAAAGAAGACTTTATAAATGGCTCTGAATTTTGTTGCATCATGACACATCTAGAAAATTCGGGGTGCTGGTAGAGTAAAACATGCTTGAGAGGCTCTGGCAAAGCTGAAAATGGGGTGAGGAGAAGCCTGCTTTACACTGGTTTCTACCACTTGTTCTTAGGGCAGGATTATGGGAAAGACTCTCTTTTATTCCTGCAACCTCCTACTTAACAAATGACAAGACCCAGCATCTTATAGTTAGATCATACCTTCTGGTAGAATCATCATGGTACAAATCATTTAAATCATGCTCTCTGTATGTTTTGATGAAAGATATATTATGATGACACTCTGGTCCTTCTATTTCCAGGGAAGTCAGTGATTTGAGGGGCTTCCCTGGTACTTGAGCTGGTGAAGAATCTGACTGCAATGCAGGAGACTCCTCAGTTAGACTCCTCAGTCGGGAAGATCCCCTGGAGAAGGGATAGGCTACCCACTCCATTATTTTGGGGCTTCCCTGATGGCTCAGATGGTAAAGAATCCACCCGCAATGTGGGAGACCTGGATTAGATCCCTGACTTGGGAAGATCTCCTGGAGGAAGGCATGGCAACTCACTCCAATATTCTCACCTGAAGCATCCCATGGAGAGAGGAGCCTAGCAGGCTACAGTCCGTGGGGTTGCAAAGAGTTGGACACGACTGAGTGACTAAGCACAGCACAACACAGTAATTAGAAAGGATTTTAAAGAGGTTTGATTGCTTTATTTTGTGAGTATAACCCCGTAACAATTTTTACTGCCATCAGTACCTATACATTGAAATTAGTCATACCAGTTTTATCATTGGCAAGACATGTAAATAAGATTCAATGTACATCTCCATCACATTAAAGAATTCCTGGCCAGAACATGTGCAGGTTTCCTGGCTGTGGCATGCAGTCATTGAAAGTCTGTAAGCCGGAACATAACATGTTGAAACCATGTGTATCTATATGCAGATGTGTGCACTTTTTAATTTCTGTGGTGAAAGGGGAGGGTAATAAGAAAAAAAGAATAAAGAAGGAGCATTCAGAGCTTCCTGAATACAAAGAAACATCTATGTTGCCATTATTTGGGCTATTCTTTTTTTTTTTCTAGTGAAATGATATACATGTTTAGTATATAACCTTGGAAAATACACAAAGGAAAAAAAAAAATAAAGCATTTAAAAATCCTGCCATCCAAAAACAAACATTTTGTAATATTTACAACTAGACTGATGTTTAGGCATATTTGAAATATTTGTGATCATACTTAGTATTCAAATTCTGCCTTTTCAAAATTAACTTTTTTTTTTTCTCGGTGATGCTTTTCCTGTCTTTTTTTTTTTTTTATTGGAAGCAAATTGCTTTACATTAATATATTGGTTGGTTTTGCCATACATTGACACGAATCCACCCCAGGTGTACATGTGTTCCCCCTCTTGAACCCCCCTCCCACCTCCCTCTTCCCCATATCCTCCCTCCAGGTCATCCCCGTGCACCAGCCCCAAGCATCCTGTATCATGCGTCGAACCTGGACTGGTGATTCATTTCACTTATGATAATATACATGCTAGACTCTCTTGTAAAATTCTGGGAAAACCAAGGCAAGTTCATGGTGATCTATTATATAGATCTACTACCTAGTGAAACATCTTGACAGTAAATGAACGCTTTCCTTCAGATTTGAGTTATATCATAAAAGGAATTTGCCTGTTGGTGTTACGATCATTTAATAGTACATCAATCAATAGTACATCTATTTAATAGTACATCTATCAATATAGTTTATTCCAAGCAGAGGATAACCATGGTATCTGGGGATAATATGTAATTAGTTATATAAGTCAGAATGCCAGGGAACATATGAATAAACAGCAAAAAGATGTTGGGTTGAAAAGAAAATACTTGGCTGCCTACTAGATGGCTTACCCTTCAGTTGCTGCTTTCTTTGGACTCTTCCCAGGGATTCGAAACATGAAGGACCCATCTCTCAGGAAGAAGTCATTGCTCAGGGCTGTTTATCTTAGTTGAGTACAGCCAGGTACAAACCGGAGTAAAGTCACATCTTGACTTCCTGTTGGGCACTGCTATCTCTGCATTGTTCCATAGCTAGAGTCTCTCCAAGGCTACTTCAAGCCACTTTTCTTTTAATAGCATGGGTAGTATAAGCGATAATGCCAATCTAGTGCATTCAAAATCATGACTGCAAAAATATCTGAAAGGACAAGTCTTAGTGGACCCATAGAATTCTTTCCATTTGGGATTAATCCCTTTATGTATTGTTCTTGCAATGAAAAAGCATTCATGCCATAGGTCATCATAGGCAATGTAATTGAAAGAATATTTTGCCAACAGTATTACTGGAAAGTGCAGTTATTCATAGTTTATTTTTAAATGATTAAGACCCTTAGTTAATCTATAAGGATATCACTTAAATTAGAAGTTTTAAAATATGCAATGCATATTCAACAGCATCCAAGTATTAAATAGCATCTTAAAGAGCGAAAGAAACTATTAAGACTAATTAAGTGGATTTATTGGCTAATTGGTGTTTCCACATGTATTTATTTCTGCAATTATTATTCATTTGCTGATTTACACAGCACTCTTCTCAAAAATTACCCTGGCATTAAATGAAACTGGAAGACATCTCCACTTTGGAAAACCTATTAAGCCAAGAACTTTCAACTTAAAATTGGGATGGTACTCAATCAAAGTCTAGCAGAATTGATTCCAGAGTCAGAAGTTTATTTATCATTCTTAACTCCTTCTCCATTCAGACCAACCTAGTAAAACTTTTCCTCTTCTCAACCATGTGTATCTAATCTATACCACCGAAATGATACCATTTCAACTGTGTAGTGAAATTTAGCAAGTTTTCATCCACTAGAGGTTATCTCGGAGAAGGCAATGGCAAGTCACTCCAGTACTCTTGCCTAGAAGATCCCATGGATGGAGAAGCCTGGTAGGCTGCAGTCCGTGGGGTCGCTAAGGGTCGGACACGACTGAACAACTTCACTTTCACTTTTTGCTTTCACACATTGGAGAAGGAAATGGCAACCCACTCCAGTGTTCTTGCCTGGAGAATCCTAGGGACGGGACAGCCTGGTGGGCTGCCATCTGTGGGATCACACAGAGTCGGACACGACTGAAGTAACTTAGTAGCTAGCAGCAGCAGCAGCAGAGGTTATCTACTAGAGACACTAGCCCTAAACATTTTAAGAAGAAATTATACATTGATCACTCAGGAATTATATTTCCTTTCTATGCAAATTAACCTTTCATGTAAACAGATCAACTGGAGGTTCTTTCAGTGTGTTTCCTCAATTGATAATTAGTCCTTGGAGCTATTGTTTCCCTAAGAATTACAAAAACCAAAACGAACACAGACATGTTTACTCTGTCTAGGAATATGGATCAGTGTTGAAGACTAGAGATATATTTTACTCCCATGAAGAAAAAAAATCTCTAAAAATAAGAGATTTATTTGTATATTAACTTAATTGCTCACTGAAGACAACCACTCTTGAAAGTAACCTATAGGTAAATCACCTCATTTGAAAAATCAAGGACTTTTCTGGTAGTCCAGTGGTTAAGAATCTGCCTGCCTATGGGTTCAATCCCTGGTCCAGGAAGATTCCACATGCCTCAGAGTCTGAAGCCCAAGCACCGCAACTATTGAGCTGGCACTCTGGAGCCCACGCTCTACAACAAGAGAAACCACCGTGACGAGAAGTCCACACGCCACAACTAGAGAAAGTGCGCTCAAGGCAAGAAGACCCAGCACAGCCATAAATAAAATAAATAAAATTAAAATTCAAGGTGGCAGAACAGTTAGTGGACACAAGATACTTATACTGCAGAGACACATGAGGAAGGAAAAAAAATTAATTTAGCTCCCTAGGGCACTGACATTTCATCAGTTAGATGAGGAGAGAAACAGCAGAGTTCAGACTGAATCATTTTGAATGAGGAGGAAAATAGAAATAATGGAGCAGCCAGTTTGGAGAGAGTCTGTCATGGGCATCTACCTCGTCTGACTTCATAAGCCTCACTCGCATGAGATCTCTTCCAACAGATTCTACTGAAGCCACCTATTTCATAGGACTTCAAGCTAGAACCAGTCCCTGGAAAACTAATTAAAAGCTGAAAAAGACCGTGATCTGAGATTGACCACTGTAAGACTGTTAGCACATTTTTCAATACAGTCAGACAGCCAGGATGATAACTAGAAAAATTAAAAGTTATAGGGGCTTCCCTGGTGGTTCAGTGGTTAAGACTCCGAGCAGGGGACATGGGTTCAATCCCTGGTCAGGGAACTAAGATCCCACATGCCCCAGAGCAACTAAACCCATTCATGGTAACTCCTGAACCCACATGCCACAGCTAGAGAGCCCAGACAATGCAAGGAAGATCCCACATGCAGCAACTAAGACCCAATGCAGCCAAATAAATATTTGAAAGTTATTAGTTCAGTTCAGTTCAGTCGCTCAGTCGTGTCCGACTCTTTGCGACCCCATGAATCGCAGCACGCCAGGCCTCCCTGTCCATCACCAACTCCCAGAGTTCACTCAAACTCATGTCCACAGAGTCGGTGATGCCATCCAGCCATCTCATTCTCTGTCGTCCCCATCTCCTCCCGCCCCCAACCTTTCCCAGCATCAGAGTCTTTTCCAGTGAGTCAACTCGTCACATGAGGTGGCCAAAGTATTGGAGTTTCAGCTTCAGCATCAGTCCTTCCAATGAACACCCAGGATTGATCTCCTTTAGAATGGACTGGTTGGACCTCCTTGCAGTCCAAGGGACTCTGAAGAGTCTTCTCCAGCACCACAGTTCAAAAGCATCAATTCTTCGGCAATCAGCTGATTAAGAGGAACTTTATCCAGAAGGGGTGTCCTCACCAAATTTTATCTTCATAATTGTTAGACTTCATCAAGAGGAAAACATATGTTGTCTTCTGCAACTGCCTAAAACAGATTGAGCTTGAATGTATCATCAGCAACTTTAAAAGAAAATTTTTCTATGCATGCACATCCCTGAAGATACTTTATATTGCAGAGTTAGTAAATAACACAAGGAAATATAAGCTTGTGGGACAGGTGAAAAATGAAATTATGAGCTATAAACTCTGAACATTACTTTAGAACACAGTGGTAGGTACAGTTGATGATTAAAGAGTGCCATCCAGCTGTCAGGAATAACTGTTGTAGGTTTCTGAAAACCGTCATTTTGTTATGGTGTTAGATTTGAATAGCTAGAATTACACGCTTAGAGACACGTCTAATGCCTTAGAGATGAGTTCCTAGAGGAAAGTAATTCACCAGTTATTTGGAGGCCGACAAGCAATATATGTCATTTTTGAGTCACAAAGAAAATGACATTGTTGTAAACTCTGCTTTGTCATGCACACAGGTGCTAGACCAAGCCATTTATACAAAAGAGAAACTTATTTGTAGAAAGTGGTCCCTTCCTTTAAAAAAAACAAAAAACTTTATTTATTTATTTATTTTTGGCTGTGCTGGGTCTTCATTGCTGTGTGGGCTTTTCTCTAGTAGTGGTGACTGGGGGCTACTCTTTGTTGAGGTATGTGGGCATCTCACTGCAGTGGCTTCTCTTGTTACTGAACACAGGCTCTAGGGCAGACAGGCTTCAGTAGCTATGGCTCGCGGGTTGTGGAGCACAGGCTCAGTAGTTGTGGCTCAGGGGCTTAGTTGCTTTGCAGCATGTGGGATCTTCCTGGATCAGGGCTCAAACCCCTGTCTCCTATACTGGCAGGCAATTCTTTATGACTGAGCCACCAGGGAAGCCCCAGAAGTGGTCCTTTCTGTAAACTATATCTGCATTCTTCCTGATCACAACGTAATACATAAAGTGACATTTTTTAAAACTTTGCAAATATCATGAGTTCTTTATTTAGAAAAATCCAATGATTAATAGATTATCAGTTATCCAATATTTATAGTTATAACTAATAGGATATGTTTAATAGTCTAGGATAGCTATAGCTAATAGTTATCCAATACTTATTGGATAATTTATTGGATTTCTTAATATAAACTAATAGACGGCCTGGGATTTTGTGTGACCATTACCTCTTCCCAGCAGGCTTTAAGGAAGGAAATTTCTGTTTTATCATTTCATTTCTGATTCTTTTGAAACGCGGGCACAATGAGTAATGAGAGTGTGCATTTATAAACGTGTGTTGCCACTGGGAATTTACTGAGGATGACTCAGATCCCATTTTGTACTGGAAAAGGCGCATTTGGCTTGTAAATGAAAAGATCAGGCCAATTTCTTTCTTGTATCAACCCTGGGTAAAATGTCCTTAAGAAGAAAATAACAATAACGAATTTGTTGTGTAGGCAAAGAATTTAACTACTTGTTAGCATTCGAATGGACCCTAAGGAAACATGCAAGTTAATTAAATGAGAACTCCCTTTTTAAGTTTGCTACCAGCTGGGCATCAGTTGGTCTTCCCAAGAAGGTGTCATTGAAATCAATAGGTTTAAGGCTTAATGTTGAGCCTGGACAACAGAGTACTGGGAAAGTGATGCCACACCACGGTTTATTAAACAGTATGCCTGCAAATATATTTAATGCTTTTTTCTCTGTTCTCCATTTGATTCTATATCTCTTCCTCTAGGAGGCCTGGACTGTGACTTTTAAAGTTGAAGCAAGAAGTAGCCTAAGGATGTTTTTTACAGTGATAGAGAAGGAAGCAGTGAAGTTGATCCTAATTTTATGACCTTACTAATTATCAGCAGAATATCTTTGCAGGGTCAAATATTGATCAATCGATCAATTAATTAGTCAATTAAAAATGCCAAGAGAGAAGTGGTCATTAGTTAAAGGAACTCATTCAAATGATTTGTGGTCTGAGTTTTATCAGTTCTATTCCTAGAGCATTCTTGTTGGGCTTAAATGTAGTTGAAATTTTAATCCCTTGATTGATTTGCTTTATTAGCCCACCTCTGATGTGAGTGAGTGCTCAGTCATGTCTGACTGTTTGTGACCCTATGGATCACAGCCTGCCAAGCTCCTGTGTCCATGGGATTGTCTAGGCAAGAATACTGGAGTAGGTTGCCATTTCCTTCTCCAAGGGGATCATCCCAATCCAGGGATCGAAACTGCATCTCCTGAGTCTCCTGCATTGCAGGCAAATTCTTTACTGCTGAGCCATCAGGCAAGCCCAATCCCTACTAGGTTTTTAATAAGGGGCAGCTTTTGAGAAATTAAAAAACCTTATTCTCATTTCCCCAATGAAAAGGTAGTGTAGATGTCATAATACTTTGGGGGAACGTTTACAAAGTCATGCCCTGCCCAGGACGTTTCTGGTTTCTTTAAATGTATCTTAACTTGCCCATATGTGGTCAACTTCCCCTTCTGGAATCTATTGATAAATCATGGCAAAAGGAAACCACTGCATGGAAACAATGTCTAAAGAAGACCCTCTTTATCCCAGAGAGGAAACTCAGAGAACAGGGCTCAACCTGGCTAATGTCAAAAGGCCTACTCCTGGATTCAAATCAAAAGTGTCAATGCAGCCAATTAGAAATAGGAAGAGGGTGGTTCAACTGAAAATCTGGGGCCTCGGGCATTTTCTGGAATGTGTACAGTCAGACCGTGCAAGTGAGTCAGCAGAGAGAAAGCAAGCCGGGGCACCTCTCTCCAGAGCAGGGAGTCATCCTTCGCCTGTGGGTCAGGAGTGTTTGTCTTGGAGCGCTGCAACTTCCAACCAACTGATTTTCAGCACAAATGGCAAAATTATAAAGTGTGAAGACATTGGGCTAGGAATCACCAATACTGGCCATGCCATTTCTTACCGTAGGAGAATGGCCCTGTCATCACCCTCGTGATATCTTGGTTTCTTTACCCAGGAACTAAGGATGTTTGACAAGGTGACTTGGAAACCGTAGGCTGGGAAAGACAGTCAGGATTTCTATGGGTGTTAAGTTGCTTTGAGGGTAGCTTGACGGTGCATACAGGGCTGAAGAGCAGGAGAGGGGGCAAGAGACTTGAGCATGACCCTTGTGCGTCCTTGGCACTCATGTTTTAAACCTCCCGGGTTGCATCTCTCTGCCTCTACCAGTCATGGCTCCTTAGAACCTCTCTCTGTTAGCATCAGGATCTACTAGCAGAAACTGTGTAACCTTTCTGACACGTATTGTGAATCCTCCCCGGCCCCAGAACTCTTCTTAGAGATACGAAGGTTATCAGCCCTGCTCAGCTGGCCAAACCTGACAGCCCTGGGTGCGGTTGCTTTTGTAATCTATTCTCCAATTTCAACCTGCACCCACCCAATCCCACATCTCTCGAGGGGTTCTCTGTTTTTTCTGCTTTTAACTTTGGGTTAGACTTTTCCAGTGGGCATGCCTCAAAGAGGAAACTTGATTGTGTCTGTTTAGATTGCCTTCCTCTCCACCTTAATAAACATCAATAAATTCAGACTCCTTTTCTTTCCGAAGCCCTAACTTCTTTGTGGCAGCAGCGATTTTTAAAATATAGACTTTCGTCATTCCGTCTTCTCTGTTATGACATCTGTATGCACTGCGGTGTATTGTATAAGTACACTCTTTCATAGATCTGAATTCGCTTATTGTTTTCTCCAAAATATGTTCTACCTTAGACACTATCTCATCCTTTCCTCTGCCAGATATTGATTATTCATACATTCGCTGATCCCAACCACTTCAGCTTTACTCATTGTTATGTCTTTGTAGCTCTTCTTTCCCTTAAATACAAGGGCAACCTATTGTTTTCACAATCACCCTGTTTCCTGCATCTGTTATATTTCCAAAGCCCAGGGGAGCATCAGAGCATTGTCCTGGGTTTGGTGCTTCTCTTCCACAAGTCCTTTCATTCTCTTTTTAACTGTTTTACCTGCTGCTGCCTCTGTGTAACTTCCCAGGTGGCGCTAGTGTTAAAGATCTTGCTTACCAATGCAGGAGACATGAGACTCAAGTTTGATCCCTGGGTCAGGAAGATCCCCTGGAGGAGGGCACGGCAACCCACCCCGGTATTCTTGCCTGGAGAATCCCATGGACAGAGAAGCCTGGCGGGCTACAACTCCATAGATTTGGACACGACTGAAGCAATTTAGCACACACACACCTTTGTGTAGGGTCTTCCCTATGTAGTCCCCACCACAAGCATCTGCCCTGGCTGTTACAAATGAGGTGTTCAGGGACAAGCCACTCTTTTGTGGCAGGGCAATAAAAAGCAATATGAAAGAAATTTTTTAAAAATTTGGACTCTTTGGTGCTGTGATGTCTCCTTGGAGGAGAATGGTGTATGGAATATGAGAATTAGTGTCTAGCCAGGTACCAGTGCTTTGAGTTGAATATACTGGATGATCGTTCCACTTTAGATGGCCTTTGATCAGTTTCCTCCATCACATCTCACCAAAGATAGCTTTGATGCATTGGACTGTTGAGCTTTGTGTCTCAAAGGCTTCCATTTCTGATGGCTACCTCTTTGCTGAGGTGTAGGCTACTTCCTGTCTTTTTTTATAAATTCTTTTTCATGCAGTTGGCTCAGTGGTAAAGAATCTGCCTGCAGTGCAGGAGACTTGAGAGACATGGGTTCAATCCCTGGACCAGGAAGATCTCCTGGAGGAGGGCATGGCAACCCACTCCAGTATTCTTGCCTGGAGAATCCCGTGGACACAAGAGCCTGGGAGGCTACAGTCCGTGGGGTCACAAGGAATTGGACATGACTGAGCGACCTAAAACAACAAACATGCAATTCAGCATGGTGAACTCCATCCCACCTCTGACCTTACAACATACAAATATCATTGGACCACTTCTGTTTTCCAGAGAACTAGTAGACAGCTGCTAAGTTCAGAACACGTAATCAACTATTTGTGACTGTAATTCGCTTGTGATTGTGATTGTAATTGTGATGACTGCAATTCCCTTTGTGTCTTGGTTCCAAAAGTGATAACACTGATCCTGTAGCTTGAAAAGTCCCCATCGGGTGACACTCTTTTATGAAAATACACCATTTTATACACTTGTTTCTGACAAAAAGGAAAAAAATGTGAAGTCCACCCTAGTTCTGTCCGGACAAGCACAGAGAGAGGCGTGTTGGATTGCCAGACAAATATTTTCCCCTAGTTTTGCTCAATGAACTTGATTCACTGGAGGGCCTTTTGCCCATTGAGCAGGGGAGGTGGGCTGCCTCGGAAGCAGGCGCTGCCCCACTCTCCGCAGGGCACTGGAGTGAATCATCGTTTTCATGAATGAGGAGAGGAGGAGGGAAGAAAATACAAGGAGCTCCTTGCTCATGCCTCAGACAAGGCAAACATTTTTGTGAATAATTTTTAGATAATATATGACGGGTTGACTTTTGGGTTCTGTTGTTGTGAATGGAACGCAGAGAAAAAAGAACTTGTTTCAACACAAGTTTTATCTGATATCCTATTCATCTGCCCATTCTTTCTAGAATGTTTGGCAACTTTTCTAGGGTACAGAGAAGGCACAGTGTTGAATCATGTTGCTTTAAAGTGTTGTACAAACCCTGGCTTGAAACTCACTTAAGGAGATGGTTGATCCCACCATATAGCAAGGAAAAATCTGGCCAGGGTGTATACCTACCTCATTTCTGAGGAAGATTAGAGCTGGGATATATGTTGCTACAGATGCAGTGCCTTTAGCAGAAGCCAAAGTGAAAAAAACAGAAAAGGCTAACATAGATGCCAGATGTATTTTTCAAACTGAAGTATAGTTGATAATATATTAGTTTCTGATGTATGGTAAATGATTTGTTTTATATATACATGATATTTTTCATTCTTTTCCATTATAGGTTATTGCAAGATATTGCCTATAGTTCCCTGTGCTATATGGTAAATCCTTGTTATTCATCCATATTTATATTTGGTAATTTGTATCTGTTAATCCCATACTTTAATTTATTCTTTCTCCCCATTTCCCCTTTGGTAAACCAAAAGTTTGTTTTCTTTTTTTTTTATTTTTTTATTTTTTCACATTTTATTAGCTACAGTATAGACCCTAGAGCTGCCTCATACCTTCCCGTCCCCCACCCCCCAGGGCAGGGTCAGGCTTTCCCAGGAGCCCCTGCCTTTGCTGCCTGCGCCCGCTGAAACTCCTGCTACAGCTGAGCAAGAGTCTCCCTCTGTTGTTCTGACTGCCGCTCTAGGTCTCGGAGCTGGGATTCATATCGCTTAATCTCAGCTGTGATGTAGTCCAGCCTTTTCCCCACCGTGGCCCGAGCTTCCCCCAGCTCCTGTTTGACCAGCACGGGCCCTAGAAGTTTAAACACCACGTTGGACCCATCCAGCAGGGTCAGTTCCTCCTTCACGATATTATTTTTTGTTAGTTGTGCCTCTAGCTTCTGCCTCCCTGACATGGATTTACTCAAGTCCTTCTGCAGCTGTTGATATTTCTCCACTTCCCCCTGCAGCTTCTTCTGGATTAGCTCAGCCATGGCGGAGACGAAAGCCCCCAGGCTCGGGGAGTGGCAGCCGAACCGCTCCCCGACTCACGCTCTCCCAAAAGTTTGTTTTCTATGTCCGTGAGACTGTTTTGTAAATAATTCCATTGGTACTGATGTTTCAGATTCCATGTATAAGTGATATCAATATAATGTTTGTCTTTTCCTGTCTGAGTGAATTCACTTAGTACAATAGTCTCCAGGTCCATCCATGTTGCTATAAAGGGCAATATTTTACTCTTTTTCATTATCTATATTTCATTGAATGTATATACCTCATCTTCTTTATCCATTTGTCTATCAGTGAGTGTTTATGTTGCTTCTGTGGCTGGGCAGTTTATTAGAAAGCATATTGAATTTCTTTTTCACTGATGTCTGATGACTTGAGTTTTGTAGAATCCACTCAGAGAGAGTCTTCCCTAACCCAGGAATAAGAAGCAACAAGATCAAGAGAAGAAGCCCTGGGATAAAAGTAAATAACAACAATAATAATAATGTTTACTTCTGATTTCAGGCACTGGCTATCTTTGGCTCCTGTCCATCATTTAACCTTGATAGTGGGTCCAGGCTTCTGAGACTGATACACTCCATGGCATGTACCCTCTTGACCTCTTGACTTCCTGCCCTTCCCAACCTTGTCCTTCTCCTCTTGTCCTTGTAGTTTTGTGTTTCCATTCTTAGCTCATGCTGGTCCTTCTACCTGGAACTTCTCAGTTCCCTTCACTGAATTAGGCAGCAAGGTTTACCCCAGGCATTCTCTTTCCTGGGTGGTCTTTCCACACCCTTTTCTGGGTTAAGCATCCTTTCTCTGCGTTCCTAGATCGCTGGATGTAACTGTGAGTCAGCATCTTCTTCACTTCCATTGACCAAATCCTGAGGTCCTCACAGGGAAAAGATCATGCCTTTTGTTCATCCACGCATACATTCATTCAACAAAGATTTATTAGATTCCTCTTACATGCCAGATTCTGCCTTAGAGACTAGAGAGAAAGGAGTGAACAAAACGTAAGATTCTTGTTCCCCAGATGTGTGTACATTCTAGCAGAGGAGACAGAAAAAGGGGAAACAAGCTAGCCAATACGTCCAGAACTACAGAGAAAATGGACACGTGTTGATGTGTGCGAGAGTGCCTGCTATTTTAGGCAGGCAAGGCTTCACTAAAGAGAGAGCTCTCAGCTGAGACTTCCAAGCAAGCAAGAGCCAACTATGTGAAGATCTGAGTCGGGGGACCCAAGTGTACGACCCCAGAGGAGGAATGAGCAAGTGCAGTAAGCAAAAAACCTAGAGAGGGCCTTGCGGCTGATGGACTAGCAAATCCCAGCAGAAGTCAGGGTCAGCTACCTCGGGGCCTGAGAGTCATAGTAAAAGTGGTGATCTTATATCTGTGTGGCGGGAAACACCGCGACAGCTCTAAACATGGAATTGTAGGATGAGCTTTTCATTTCGCAGAAACCACCTTGGCTGTGTGTGATGTGAATGGATTTTGCTTTGTGTCCCCAGAGCCTAGCTTAATGCCTGCTTCTGTTTCACACCCTGACACCCAAGGCCATGCTGCTTTTCTGCACATGAAAATTGCCTTTTCCAAGGCATGTGCTGTCCAGCGAAAAGGCAAGTTCAGCATCATTTCAATTCAACACACGGTGCAGAGCTGACTTCCTGCTCTGGCCTCGGCTATCTGCTGGCCTCCACCCAGCTTTTAAAAACTTCCTGAAGTTGACATTGCAGCAGAGATTTGTTTCTTAGTTTCAGAGATAATCCATTCAATGTTTGTTCATCCCATTTAGACCTAGGGAGACCACCTCAGACGTTCAAGGAATTGCCTCCAGGCAAGACTACAGGGTGGGGCCATAATGAGGAACTGGGGTACCTTCTCAAGTTGAAGCATTACTTTCTAGAAGATGCTGAAGGCAGGAATCAAGGCTTCTGTTCACTCTGTGACTTTCTTCTAAGACTTCTTACCAGTGAGTCAACCTCAGTATACCTGAAATGACCTGTATTATTAAAAATGAAATTCAAGAAGCAGTACACAAGGACTTCCCTGGTGGTCCCTTGGCTAAGAATCCATATTGCCAATGCAGGGGGCCTGGGTTTAATCCCTGGTCAGGGAACTAGATCCCACATGCCGAAACTAAGAGTTCACATGCCATGACTAAAGATCCTGTGTGTCATGGGGTCGCAAAGAGTCAGACACGACTGAGCAACTGAATTGAACTGAACTGAAGACCTGGAACAGCCAAATAAATATTAAAAAATGAAGCAGTGCAGACAGGCATACAGACTGCCACCTGGGAGTTGATGTTCATGCAGCCTGTTTCACAGCCTTGGGGGCGGTGGCCCTGAGCACCAGAGAACGACCTGCGCTTTGAGGTCACTCTTAGATCTGCTTGCGGTGCCTTGAATCCATGATGGAGTGATACTGGATAAATTTGTTTCAGAGACTTATCAACCCTCTGGGGATGGAATCTTTTTATTATTATTAGTTTTGGGGTTATACTATTGATTTTAAAATATAGTAACATACTTTAAGAGACTCTGCACTCCAGAATTACAGGTCAACTTTCAAAAATGAAAGTTGACCTTCCTGTTGAAATAGAATCCTAAAAGTAACCTTTTTAGGGAACAGCTGTAACCTGTCACCTGTAATCTGAGAGCCCCCTCCCCTAGCTCACTAGCAGCAAGCCCACGATCTGGGCAGTTTTGGAATAGCTTGAATCCACCCACCTTCCCATTTCCAGGTAGAATTAGGGACTTTGTGAATAGCCTGGTCCTCTGAAAAATGCTAAGTTGTGTTACTGTTTTGAAGAGAGTGTTTCAAATCTGCACTCACAAGGTAACAGACATTTTGCCACAGACTGAAACCCACTGACAGTAGGTCATGGCCATGCCATGACAGTGGCATGACAGTGGCCATGCTGTGTGCACGTGGCTTCTGTGATGATAAACAGTGAAATGCTAGGTCCAGGGCCCCCCCTCCAGATGCACTCCTAGGGACATCCCTGGGGTCCAGTGGTTAAAACTTCGCACTCCACTGTATAGGGCTTGGGTTCAATCCCTGATTGGTGGACTAAGATCCCATACGCTGTGGGGTATGGCCAAAAAGAAAAAAAAAAATCTAGAAAGGAGGTTATTTTTTGCCCACATGCCGTGGAAGAATGGGCCTATTTCTTCGTCAGCACAGAGAGGCGGCTCCTGAATGGGTCTGGTGCTTGCAGCCTTGGCCCCACATGCCTTTCCACCTCTGCTCCTCCATAGCTGCCCTCCTCCTTCAATGGCCCAAATGATGCACCCTCTCCTTCCGGAGCCTCTGCAGGGATTCCATCCCCACCACCACTGGCTAACTCTGACTCTTAGTCCTGATCTCTCTTTATGCGTCATCTCCTCCAAGGAGCTGTTGACCTTTCTCCTCCAGATGAGGTTCAGTGACCCTCTTTTGAGCTGTCACAACACTTGGGTTTACCCACATTCTGTTGTATATCCATTGGAAATGATTTTCTTCCGGTCAGGTTCCATTCCTAGAATATAAATGCCTCAAAAAGGCTCACTTATCTCGTTTACCGTTGAGTCCTTGCCATCTAGCATGGTTCTTGGCACCTGACAGCCCCCAACCAATATTTGTTAAATAGTGTGACTCTGGATGCTGTCTGTCCCTCATCTCTACAGAGTGGATCACAGTAGGTGTTATTTCATGTGTGTATTTGCTAAGTATCATGGATGTACCCTGCATTTTGCTAGACATTGTGGTTCAGATGGTAAAGAATCTGCCTGCAATGCGGCAGATGTGAGAGACCTGGGTTCTATCCCTGGGTTGGGATGATCCCCTGGAGGAGGGAACGCAACCCACTCCAGTATTCTTGCCTGGAGAATCCCCGTGGACAGAGGACCCTGGTGGTCTGTAGTCCATAGGGCTGCAAAGAGTTGGACACGACTGAGCAACTAGGCATAAGCATGTAGAATATAGAAAAGAATAGAAATTAGGCATCTTGTCTTGAGGACAGTTAAAGGGAGCCAGTTAATCCAATGGAATGGTTAGAATACATGGACATGATAAGATGTGTTTGGTTAACCATGAAGACTATGAAAGTTCTGGAAAGTTCAATGCATTCTGGAAGTTCCATGAAGGATGCTAGTCCTGGAGCTTGAAGGACCCTGAAGATTCCCGGATCTTAACAGATGCCCATTCCTTGAAAGATGGTGGTGGAAGGGAGGCAAATCTCCACTCTCTGTTTTGGACTTGGAGGGGGCTGCAAGTTCCTTTCCCCTCTTCCTGTAGACTATTGTTTGTAAGAGGAACACGACAGAAGGTCGTATTGACTTTATCCTTTCTTAACCTGTCTTTGTTCCTCAGTTTGAAACTTAAGTCACAACCAATTCATCTGAATTATCAGGTCTTTTCTTTTAAAGGAACATTAGGAACTCAAAGAGCATCCGTGGAATTAGCTTAGAGACCTAGCACTGAACAGGTCTATGGAGACTTGTGGTAGAATAGGTGCCCTGGGAACCAAACTTCTAGAAGGTGGAAAATGGCTTAAAGAGAGAAATCCTAAGACCCCAAAGATGGGCTTTGCCAGGGGCAGGTTCTGAGGGAGTGTTTTCTCCTTTCCTGGAATGAATGGAGTGGTGAGATGTGTACTTACCAGACTTCTGGGTTAGGGAAATCATGTTGTGTTCATCCAAAGTCATAAACTCTGTCTGAAGGAAGACTCCAGACTAGAAATTATTTTATAATATTATCCATAGGTTTTTCTCTCTGCTACTTAGCAGACTTTCCTGGAAATGATTAGAACGCTTCTCCGCACAGAACCCTATAAATGTATTTTCTCAGTGGAGGAATTTAGGGGTCCAGAGTGGTAGAGGGAATATCTTGCTTTGAAGCATCTCTGTTTAAGAGTCCATGGGAAATAAATTACATTTCCCAGGGTTCTGATTTGATTTTTAATGACTTAGTGACTCTACAAAATAAGACACTCAGGAGAAAGTACATGCAAAATTTTTTTTAATCTGTTTCTTTCTTTTGGGATCACAATCCAAACATAAGTATAATTTAAATAAGGCCAAGGAAAAAGCACCTTTTTGTGCTCTGCAGATGTTTTCTGTTAAATGTATCAGAAGCTTTACACACTGAGAGCTCTAACATTCCCTCTTGGAGTCTTTCATTGAGACTTTATTGTTGTTTAGTTGCGAAGTCATGTCCAACTTTTTGTGACCCCATAGACTGTAGCCCACCAGGTTCCTTTGTCCTTGGGCTTTCCCAGGTACGAATACTGGAGTGGGTTATCATTTCCTTCTTCAGGGGATCTTCCCCACCCAGAGACTGAACCCATGTCTCTGCACTGGCAGGCCAATTCTTGACTGCTGAGCCATCAGGGAAGCCCATGACCAGAGAACAAACCTGGGCCATAGCAGTGAAGTGTTAGTTACTCAGTCATATCTGACTCTTTGTAATCCCATGGATTATAGCCTAACTAGTCTCTTCTGTACAGTATTCTTCAGGCAAGAATACTGGAGTGGGTTGCCATTTCCTTCTCCAGGGATCTTCCCCAACCAGGGGTCGAACCTGGGTCTCCCACATTGCAGTCAGACTCTTTACCAATTGAGCCACCAGGGAAGCTTTGGGCCATAGCAGTGACAGAGCCAAATCCTAATCACTAGACCACTAGGAAGCTCCCATTGAGACTTACTGCAGATATATTTATTCGCAGTATCAGTTTACTCCCTAGATGGCCTGAAATTGTTTTGGCTTGAAATGTAAAATCATGAGATCTCTTAGCTTGACATCACAAAATTTATTGGGTTGGCCCAAAAATTGGTTCAAGTTTTTCTCTAAGATAGTATGGAAATATCCAAATGAACTTTTTGACCAATCCAGTAGAACAAAGAAAACAAGCCAAAAGCAAAGATTAAAAAGATAAAGTTTTCTTCTACCATAACCATGTACTTTTGTAAGGAATGTTAATCAGGTGACAAATGAGGGAAATCATTACCCGTCGTTGTGTAGCTGGGCAGAATGACATCTCAGTTATGTTCTGGTGTTTCATAGTTGCTAACATTTCTTTCCCCCTGAAGCAGTAGAGGGTGCTGTGCTGACATGATTCAAGAGGTGCTGAGTTTTCTATACAAGGCTGGGACTTTGGGCTGCCCTCTCTTTTCAAGTCAATTTTTCTTCCCAAAAGAACTAGGAAGAGCAAAAATAAAATGAGTACAAAAGCCATGCTACAGAGGATAGGCAACAAATTTTAAGGGACCATGGCAAATGATCAGATCCCTCTAAAACTCTTCTAAAAGTATACTGAAGTCTTTGGAAGAGCCCAAAGTATGACAAGTTTAAGAAATAATAAGGTGGCACTTGCCTGGTTGTCTGGTGGCTAAGATCCCATGCTCTCAATGCAGGGGGGCTGGGTTCAATCCCTAATCAAGGAACTAGATCCCACACGCTGCGATTAAAACCCGGCAAAGTCAAATACGTAAATAAAAAGAAATTATAAGGTGACTGAGACTTTATCTGGAAACAGAAGGCAATATTTTGGAGCAGGGTTTCTACAATTAGAGGAGACTGTTGACAAATGGTGAAGTAATTCCTAAAATCTCATTACTGTTTGTTCTTGCTCTTTGTATATTGATGACAGTCAAAATGTGACCAATAGAGATTTGAAGTATATTGTAACACTACCCCATGCTTCTTTCGGAATCACACATTTTAGAGCTGGTCAGCTCCATTAAGTACAATACTGTTAACGTTTCAAAGTACAGAGACATGGCACCAAGTAGTTGAGTGACTTGTTCAAATCTAGCAGTGTGTTGGGGCTTCCCAGGTGGCGCAGTGGTAAAGAATCCACCTGCCAATGCTGGAGATGCCAGAGACAAGGGTTCGATCCCTGGGTTGGGAAGATCCCCTGGATGGGGAATGACAACCCACTCCAGTATTCTCGCCTAGGAAATCCCATGGACAGAGGAGCCTGATAGGCTACGTCCGTGGGGTGGTAAAGAGTCCAACACGACTGAGCACCAGCAGGTTAGCTGTACGTCAGTGGCAAGACCAGGAGTGGAACCGAGTGCTCTAACCCCTCGTTCAAAGCTCTGTTTTGCTGCCTGCTTCACATGTCAGCATTTTCTGTGCTGATGGCACATGGTCATAATATCCTATTATCTATGATCAGAGATGACTTTAGTTTTCAAAGCAGTTTGCATGCTTTTATCTCACACTTGGGCGCCAGAATATCTTTTGAAAATATATTCTTCAATGATTGATTTGCTCAAAGCAAGACATGCCCAGTTTTATGACAGGCTGATGGAGAAGCTCTGTGAACCACATTATCCATTTACACCTACTCAGTCAAGTGTTCTTTATTCCAACCCACTTCTTCCTACCTGTGAACTCCCTTCTTAGTGTGTGATTTTGCTATTTTGTGTGAATAGTGGAGTAAAGTTCAACTGACTCAGAGTAGGGAGCCTTGGCCAGATAAACAGGGCTGTGTAATGCCTTCCTCACTTGAGGCCCAGCTAAGGGTGATGCAAGATGATCAAAAGGGTTGCCGGTAACACTGATGCTTCCCTTGAAGGTGGAAAGTTCAGCGGCCCAGAGAAGTCTGTTTAGTACTCTTCTTAATCCTGTGCCCTGAGGAACACATGCAGGTTATCTGACAATTGGGATCATTCCTCTAAGGGTGTCTGTAGAGCATCTTTGCAGCTTTCTTAACATACATTCCCTGATGCAGTAGAATGAGAAGACAGAGGCAAGGCCTCCCTTAATAAAGTCTGGGCACCTGTTTGTGCGGATGTTGATGGAAACAGAACCAGCCATGCTGAGGGCCATGCTAGGAAAGTGTAGGCTTTGAATTTCTGCTCTGCCTTTTCTAGATGACTTGAGGTAAGAGCATGGTCACCTGGGACTTCCCTGGTCCCAGGGAAGTTAAGACTCCATGCTTCTACTGCAGGGGGCATGGGTTTGATCCCTAGTCAGAGAACTAAGATCCTGCATGCTGTGTAGCACCACCCAACAATACAAATAAAATATTCTGTTTATCAGGGTTTACCCGCACTGTACTATGTGTCCGTCGAAAATGCCTGTCACCTGAAGTTTGCACAATGGGGCTGAATTTGGAAACCATTCTTGAGGTGCAGGAGGGAGTTGGGGCAGAAGCTTCAGAGGGAACTTGAGAACTGCTTAAGAAGAGGAGAAGGATGAGAGAAGAAAACATGCAGGGATCAGCAGGAAAGGTGTCTTCTCTGCACAGGAAATGCTCTAAGTGTACACTTCCCCAGAATCCAGGAACTAAACAAGATCATCAGTGCTTATTAAATGTTGAGAAAATTGATGGGGGATATGCTCTTGTCCCCTATTTTATCATTCCAGGAGACACTCATGATATCAAAGGTTTTTTTTGTTTGTTTGCTTTTTTAATTAAAAGAAGTACCACTTTACTTAATAGGTTGCAAGCATAAGGAATTTTTATTATGTTATATAATACTAATAAACTGTATATATTATACTAAGAAAAAAAGTACGGGAATAAGCATCAGGACATAAATAAGTTTACAAAGGAGTTTATTTCTGGTAAGCAAAATTAAGATAAAATCACCCACCACTAAAGCCACCCAAATGGATGTAATTATATCATTTGAATGCTATTTAAAATATTATTTTTTACATGCATTAAGTACAGCTTTTGAAAAATGAATGAACACTATGTATTTATTTTTTATTCAATGATTATAAAATACATTTTACTAAAATTGTTCTTTAATTATCAGTCTTCAGGAACCTAAATTTTAATATGATCAGTTCAGTTCAGTTCAGTTCAGTCGCTCAGTCGTATCCGACTCTTTGCGACCCCATGGATCACAGCACGCCAGGCCTCCCTGTCCATCACCAACTCCCGGAGTTCACTCAAACTCATATCCATCGAGTCGGTGATGCCATCAGCCATCTTATTCTCTGTTGTCCCCTTCTCCTCCTGCCCCCAATCCTTCCCAGCATCAGAGTCTTTTCCAGTGAGTCAACTTGTCACATGAGGTGGCCAAAGTATTGGAGTTTCAGCTTTAGCATCAGTCCTTCCAATGAAAACCCAGAACTTATCTCCTTTAGAATGGAATGGTTGGATCTCCTTGCAGTCCAAGGGACTCTCAAGAGTCTTATCCAGCACCACAGTTCAAAAGCATCAATTCTTCAGCGATCAGCTTTCTTCACAGTCCAACTCTCACATCCATACATGACCACTGGAAAAACCATAGCCTTGACTAGATGGACGATAGATACTTTTAAATAAGGTTTTTAAACACCATAAATACTAGTGTTCATAAATTACTTGCTAATAAATAAATTATACTGTACTATCAAATATGAGATTTTTCCATCTCCCAATATTTCATGCATTTATTTAATAAAACAAAGTTATTTAGAATTTTATGAAAAAAGGAGTTTGTAAATTATATACCCTTAATAGATTAATGAAGAAAATTAAATTAATTTTGATATTATTTCTGTATTCTTTACCCTTGGACTTGTAGTGTGTGAAAGTCACTCAGTTGTGTCTGACTCTTTGTGACCCCTATACAGTCCATGGAATTCTTTAGGCCAGATTACTGGAGTGGGTAGCCTTTCCCTTCTCCAGGGGATCTTCCCAACCCAGGTCTCCTGCATTACAGGCAGATTCTTTACCAGCTGAGCCACAAGGGAAGCCCAAGAATATTGGAGTGGGTAGCCTATCCTTTCTCTAGCGGATCTTCCCAACCCAGGAATCGAACTGGGATCTCCTGCATTGCAGGCAGATTCTTTACCAACTGAGCTATCAGGCTTTCTATATAATATGCACATTATTAGTGTAAATATGAATGTAATATTAATATAAAGTGATGAATGTGAAAGTGTTAGTCCCTCAGTCGTGTCCAACTCTTTGTGACCCCATGTACTGTAGCCCACCATGCTCCTCTATCCATGGGATTCTCCAGACAAGATTTCTTGAGTGGGTTTTCATTCCCTTCTCCAGAGGGTATTCCCAACCCAGGGATCAAACCCAGGTCTCCTGCCTTGCAGGCAGATTATTTACCATCTGAGCCACCAAGGAAGTCCATATAAAGTAATATATTCTCACAAATCACCCATTAATGTACATGTTGGTTACAGAATATAGTACCCTCCACTGCCTCAGGAGGGAGAATGCTAAGTGTGTAAAGAATCTAATGGTAAATAGAGCCAGACAGATCTGACCTAATTCCAGCTTCCCTACTTAAGAGATGTAGGACTTTGAACAAGTTTTTTATACTTCTAGATCTTGTTTTCCTCATTTATAAAATAAAAACACTAATATCCACCTCATGTTATTCTTTAGTTTTCAATTAAAAATATGTATGAATGAAACTAGTCAATGATTGTTGCTTTGTAGACACTCCACTGGTCTTTGCCTTTTCCATCCTCATGCAAAAAGAATTCTAGCACCCTATTGTTATAATTATTAGATATTTTTCACTATCTGCAGAAAAATAGTTTAAGACTCATCCTCTCAATTTCTTGTGTGGAGGTTAGTTATGCCCTGAATATGTTGATACAGAAATAGGCTGCTCTCCTAGACTTCAGAAAACACGTCATTATTACACATCTCTGGCATACATGTATAGCCTTGTTTTTAAATGTCTTGGGTAATCTGGTTGGTTGATTCAGATATTGGCTATCAGCGACATCAACTTAAAGGCTGGCTGGATAAGTGATATTTTGCTACAGTGTTTAAGAAGAGCAATTTCCTTCCTAAAAGATTTTTTTAGGAAACAAGCCTAATTTTTTTTTTTTTTGGAGGGGAGGTAGCGGTTGTAGTGGAAGAATCATTAATGTAATATTGCTTCTTGGGCAGATGATTCTCCTTAAGAATGTGCCATGTAACCATATGAGCTAAGCACTTTGGCACTCCATGATTCCCACGGAAAATACAACTCCCACATCTATTGTCAATGAAATGATTCCTTGACTGGTTGAGATCAAACCACGAGTCAGTTTCAAAATTACCTCATAAACCACCAAGACAATAGGAAGAGAACGCTCACTGTGACTTACCTTTTCCCCATATTTGGCAATATGATTTTGTAGCTCACTGGTAATGATATTTTGAGGAAATCAAAAGTAGTTCCATACGATGAAATGGGAGATGTGTCAACTCTTCTTTTTTTTAATTGAAGTATACTTGCTGTACAATTTCATATGTTAACAGGTGTACAGTATAGTGATTCACAATTTTTAAGTTTTACTCTACTTACAGTTATTGTAAAATATTGGCTATGTTCCCTATGTTGTACTATATACCCCTGTAGTTTATTTTACACCTAACAGTGTGTCACAGTATGATGCATCTTAATCCCCTACTTCTATATTCCCTCCTCCCTCCCCTCTTCCCACTGGTAGTCACTAGCTTGTTTATATCTGTGAGTCTTATTCATTTTGTTATATTCACTAGTTAGTTGCATTTGTTAGATTCCACATATAAGAGATATAATATAGTATTTGTCTTTGTCTGTCTTATTTCACTTAGCATAATACCATCCATGTTTCTGTAAATGGAAAAATGGAACTGTCAACCCTTTATGTGTCCCTCTAGCAAATGAGCTGATTCTCCTAGTTCTTACCACCATCTTTCTAACCTTGTAAGGTTGCAAACATTAGAATCTCATTTACCACCTGTGAAAAAAATCTGACGGCAGTGCTATTTTGTTATTTGGGTTTTTCCCCCCCCCTTTCTGCCACATCCTCTGATAATGATTTTCATGGGCTGGAAGCACTGTAAAGAAAGACATATTTAATTGAATTTATTTTAAATGAAACCGATAGCTTCACTAGTGATCTCATAACCTCAAAGCACTTTACAAACTGTGTAATCGTTGAGGATGCTAAAGATAGTAAATGCAGTGTTTAAAACCTTCACAAATAAATCCATATTCAAATCTTATTCTACCACTAAGTAGCTTTACTTTTAATGTGCCTTTTAAAATCATGGATTTCTTGATGGAGGTATTGAGTTTGGTTCTGTCTTTGTTTTGTATGTTTGATTTTTTTTTCCAATTTTGTAACTTAGGCCTCACTTTCTAAGACGTTTTATTATATAAGAAGTAAGATGCTACCATGACTGTAGCAGTGGTAAAAGTAAACAAAGATTTTTCTTTAATTAAATTACTGAGTGACTATCTCTTTTCTATTTCTAAAATAAAGATTAGCATATTTCCTTTTTTGTAGATGTTTTCTGAATATAATGTGCACATTATTATTATAAATCATAAACTTTTAAAAATAGAACATGGTTAGTTTTGTTGGTACTAAACAACCATAATCCTCACTCAAGTATATGTTTTCTTAAAGACTTTTTTTTATGTGAACTATTTTTAAAGGCTTTATTGAATTTGTTACAATATTTGTTTTGTTTTTTGGCCCTGTTCAGTTCAGTCGCTCAGTCCTGTCCGACTCTTTGTGACCCCATGAATCACAGCCCTCCAGGCCTCCCTGTCCATCACCAACTCCCGGAGTTCACTCAAACTCATGTCCACAGAGTCGGTGATGCCATCCAGCCATCTCATTCTCTGTCGTCCCCTTTTCCTCCCGCCCCCAATCCTTCCCAGCATCAGAGTCTTTTCCAGTGAGTCAACTCGTCGCATGAGGTGGCCAAAGTATTGCAGTTTCAGCTTTAACATCAGTCCTTCCAATGAACACCCAGGATTGATCTCCTTTAGAATGGACTGGTTGGATCTCCTTGCAGTCCAAGGGACTCTCAAGAGTCTTCTCCAGCACCACAATTCAAAAGCATCAATTCTTCGGCGATCAGCCTTCTTCACAGTCCAACTCTCACATCCATACATGACCACGGGAAAAACCATAGCCTTGACTAGACGGACCTTTGTTGGCAAAGTAATGTCTCTGCTTTTTAATATACTATCAAGGTTGGTCATACCTTCCAAGGAGTAAGTGTCTTTTAATTTCATGGCTGCAATCAGCATCTGCAGTGATTTTGGAGCCCCAAAAAATAAAGTCTGACACTGTTTCCACTGTTTTTCCATCTATTTCCCATGAAGTGATGGGACCAGATGCCATGATCTTGGTTTTCTGAATGTTGAGCTTCAAGCCAACCTTTTCACTCTCCTCTTTCACTTTCATCAAGAGCCTTTTGAGTTCCTCTTCACTTTCTGCCATAAGGGTGGTGTCATCTGCATATCTGAGGTGATTGATATTTCTTCCAGCAATCTTGATTCCAGCTTGTGCTTCTTCCAGCCCAGCGTTCCTCATGATGTACTCTGCATATAAGTTAAATAAGCAAAGTGACAATATACAGCCTTGACGTACTCCTTTTCCTATTTGGAACCAGTCTGTTGTTCCATGTCCAGTTCTGACTGTTGCTTCCTGACCTGCATACAAGTTTCTCAAGAGGCAGGTCAGGTGGTCTGGGATTCCCATCTCTTTCAGAATTTTCCACAGTTTATTGGGATCCACACAGTCAAAGGCTTTGGCATAGTCAATGAAGCAGAAATAGATGGTTTTCTGGAACTCTCTTGCTTTCTCCATGATCTAGCGGATGTTGGCAATTTGATCTCTGGTGCCTCTGCCTTTTCTAAAACCTGCTTGAACATCTGGGAGTTCACGGTTCACATATTGCTGAAGCCTGGCTTGGAGAATTTTGAGCATGACTTTACTAGCGTGTGAGATGAGTGCAATTGTGCAGTAGTTTGAGCATTCTTTGGCATTGCCTTTCTTTGGGATTGGAATGAAGACTGACCTTTTCCAGTCCTGTGGCCACTGCTGAGTTTTCCAAATTTGCTGGCATATTGAGTGCAGCACTTTCACAGCATCATCTTTCAAGATTTGAAATAGCTCAACTGGAATTCTATCACCTCCACTAGCTTTGTTCATAGTGATGCTTTCTAAGGCCCACTTGACTTCACATTCCAAGATGTCTGGCTCTAGGTCAGTGATCACGTTATCGTGACTATCATAGGGCATGTCAAACCTGCACCCCTTGCATTGGAAGGTGAAGTCTTAACCACTAGACCCTCAGGGAGGTCCTCACTTTGATTTTTTAAATGCAGCCATTGACATGAGTAGTTCATAAATTATAACCTGTGAATGTATTAAATAGAACAATTGTATTAATAGGGAAAAATGTTTTTAGGTATTCTCCATTTCTTTCATCCATTCATTCCATATATTGGTCTTAGGGTCTACTCCTAAAGCTACTTTCTGCAAACAGTTGGCTTCAGGTATGAGAGATGTGGCCCCTGGCTCTTCTCCAATGGAGTCCCGGGCATCACCTTTGCTTCTGGTCCTTTTTCTCCCTGAGTTCTTGTTACTGAACGTGACCCTGTGGCAGCTTATGAGAGGAAGAATATCCTGAATGCTTTCTTTCCTTTAGTAGACCCTTTCTGGTTCTGGTTGTAGAAGACTGTGCAAATAGTCAATAAGAGCCCCATTTGATATTTTCCAAGAGTGACTTTCTCTGACACAACTGAGCCTTTTGCTCTATAGTAGCAGTCCTCACTTTGTTCGTCTTTATATATATCAACAGTGGATGAAGTACTTTGTAGGAATATATACTGTCCTCAGACATCAAAGATGCTGTTGGCTTTAAGGCCATCTCCTTGGTGTTCAAGCAGGACCAAAATCTGGAGACAAGAAAGTTGAGAATGAGTGTCATATCAAGCCTCAACTAAGCATGACCCTTTGGAACAACCATTTCACTTAAGAACCTTTTGTGAGAATAAGGTAATGATGAAATATGTTGGGTTTTGACAGATGCTTTTGAAAAAGCCACATAAAATAAAATAGGAGATCATCTCTGATTCTTATGTAAAGAAGATCCCTCCTCCCTTCCCTAACCCATTCTGTTCCACACCCTGCTCTGCACCTTGCCTCGGCTTCAATACAACTAACAGATCAAAACTTTCAGTTTTCCTTTCCATAAGCCATGCTCTTGACATTCCTATTCTTAGTCATGTGTATTTTGGTTTGTGCTTTGATTTTCTTTTTTTCCTCAGGTTTTCTGTTGATACCTACATGAGTGTCAAGGGCTTCCCCTTGCTTTTTTGGAGAAAAAAAAATATTGAAAAGTGATTGTTTTTTTTTTTTTTTAGGTAATTAATTTATTTTTTATTGGAGGCAAATTATTTTACAATATTATATTGGTTGGTTTTGCCATACATTGATATGAATTTGCCCCGGGTTTACATAAGTTGCCCCTCCTGAACTCCCCTCCCACCTCCCTCCTCCCTTTATCCTCCCTCTGGGTCATCCCCGTATGCCAGCCCCGAGCATCCTATAACATGCATTGACCCTGAACTAGTGATTCGTTTCACATATGACAACATACGTGTTTCAATGCCATTCTCCCAAATCATCCCACCCTCACCCTCTCCCATAGAGTCCCAAAGACTGTTCTATACATCTGTGTCTCTTTTGCTGTCTCGTATACAGGGTTATCATTTGCATCTTTCTAAATTCCATATATATGCGTTAGTATACTGTATTGGTGTTTTTCTTTCTGGCTTACTTCACTCTGTATAATAGGCTCCAGTTTCATCCACCTCATTAGAACTGATTCAAATGTATTCTTTTTAATGGCTGAATAATACTCCATTGTGTATATGTACCAAAGCTTTCTTATCCATTCGTCTGCAGATGGACATCTAGGTTGCTTCCATGTCCTGGCTATTATAAACAGTGCTGCAATGAACATTGGAGTACACGTGTCTCTTTCAATTCTGGTTTCCTCGGTGTGTATGCCCAGGAGTGCGATTGCTGGATCATATGGCAGTTCTATTTCCAATTTTTTGAGGAATCTCCACACTGTTCTCCATAGTGGCTGTACTAGTTTGCATTCCCACCAACAGTGTAAGAGGGTTCCCTTCTCTCCACACCCTCTCCAGCATTTATTGCATGTAGACTTTTGGATAGCAGCCATTCTGACTGGTGTGAAATGGTATCTCATTGTGGTTTTGATTTGCATCTCTCGGATTATGAGGGATGTTGAGCATTTTTTCATGTGTTTGTTAGCCATCTTTCTGTCTTCTTTGGAGAAATGTCTGTTTAGTTCTTTGGCCCATTTTTTGATTGGGTCATTTATTTTTCTGGAATTGAGCTGCAGGAGCTGCTTGTATAATTTGGAGATTAATCCTTTATCAGTTGCTTCATTTGCTATTATTTTCTCCCATTCTGAAGGCTGTCTTTTCACCTTACTTATAGTTTCCTTTGCTGTGCAGAAGCTTTTGATTTTAATTAGGTCCCATTTGTTTGAAAAGTGATTGTTTAGTAGAAAGTTTTACTTTTGTTTCAGGTTCGGAGGATTTATTAACAAAAACCACTCGTTATAGACAATATACAATTTCAGTATTTAAAAGAGGATTATTTGACTTAATTTCGATATACAGTCATTAAAAGAAGGGAAATAGAAAACAGTAACAGCACATGCATGTGTGTGTGTGTGCGTGATAAGTCGCTTTAGTTGTGTCCGACTCCTTGGAACCCAAAGGACCACAGCCCACCAGGCTCCTCTGTCCATGGGATTCTCCAGGCAAGAATACTGGAGTGGGTGCCGTTTCCTCCAGAGGACCATCCTGACTCAGGGATTGAACCCTCGTCCATAAGTCTTCTGCACTGGGAGGCAGGTTCTTCACCACGAGCACCACATAACAGCACAGACATCACCCAACTGGGCTGACCAGCACCCATGCTCAATCAGTACCGGGAAGTCCTTGATTAACAGCAATCTGTTGGGAAAAGGTTGAGAAAAGGTCCCAGGTAGTCCATCCACTCCACGGGTGAGACTTCAAATTGCAGTTTGGGGGACTCCCGCTTATAGCCCTAGGCCGCAAACCAATATTATGATGGTATCATCGGTTTGTGTACAAAAATACATCTCTGAGTTTACTTGAACTTTTTTACAAGGCAGTTTGTTTTTATCTTGTGAGTCATAGGATTTTGTTACACCCCAGGGGGTTGGCCAGACCTCCATGGGCTGAAGAATTCCAAGACCTACTTTCTTTCTTATCTAAACTACTACCCAACTAGCCGTGCTCGCGGGCAGGCACGGAATCCAGGTGGTGTCCAAGCAGGTCAGAAGCAAGGTCAGAGGCCTGCCCTTCTGCTTCCAAAACCTGAGACTTCCTTCGTTTTAACTTCCCTAACAGTGAACCTAGAGTCTATAGGGTGAAAAGTCATTGTCATGAAAAGGCAACCATAGCATGCGGCGGTGCGGAGACAGGGCTTACCCCCTCTTCACTTCTAGAAGCCACCTCTCTGGGAGGACATCCCTTTGGAACAGGAGCAGCATCTATCCCATGGAATTTGAAAACACTGAGCTCTGAGTGATAAAAAACTGAGTCATAGGTTATCAATGTGCAGAGGCCTCCTATGCCTCTGCCTCAAGGATGTACAAGCCATTTTTTATTTTTACTTACTTGTTGGAATTTGATTCATTTCCTTTCCCTCCCCCGCCACCTTTGGCTCTCAGATCTAGAATTCTGAGTTTATCTATAGGAGGGGTTGAGATACGGCTGGTCCCGAGGAGCCTTAGATTGCTGTGTTAGAGACACGAGCAGATGTTTGGTGGACGATAGTCTGTAGAGAGATGCTTCCCATTGAGCTTGTGTGACGGGACTTGAAGCCCAGTGTGGGACCAGAGATGCAGTCCATCTCTGAATACTGTCATCATGCCTTCACTGACTGCTAATTCTGAAGTTGTTTCCATGGCCGGTCTTTACCACCCATCTCCTCCCTATCCCTCTTGCAGAAACGGTATAAAGGAACACTTATAAAGATGTAACTTGGCTAAGTGATGGGAAATGACAGGATGAGTTCACTGAAACCTCAGTCTTTGGGAGCTTTTGTCAAAGTCCTCTAAAGAACTTTCCAGCCTAAACTGTTCTTGGTGTTATTCAGCCAAGCCTCTGGTATTTGCAGGCACACCGTATGCAAAGCTTGTACAGGTTTTATGTCGAGTTGTCTTTACACCTCTGTGATTTATGGCTGTAGAAGCACCAGCTGCCTCACCTCTGTTGATCCTTACTGCAGAAAGCAGGCTATGCCCTGTGAGCTGGGTGAACACCAAATGGTGCCGGAAGCTAGTCACTGATTGGGGATTTGCTTTGTCTCTTCCTTGAAACCTCCTGCTTGTTAGAGAATTTTAGGTGTTGAGTAGAGGGATGTCTTGCTTGGGCTTGCTTTTCAGTACCGGGAATTCAGCTTTGGGAGCCTGAGTTGGGATGTAGGTGTGTATAGCAAAGGAATGGGTGGAGGCTCCTAACTAATAGGGAAGGCATCTTTGAAACAAGCTGAGATGTGGGCCTGGGATTCTGGGAAGCAAACACTTTTTCCCAGCACTGAACTTTGATGGGAGGATGCTTTGATATCTGTGGTTGCGGAATAAATATGATTCACTCTGGGGATTCTGCACTGCAGTTAAAGAGACCAGAAAAGGCAAATTAAAAAAACCTGAAAAATTATCTTGAAATACTTCTCAGTAGTTTCAGAACTCCCAGGAACATTCATCTCTTCCTGTGTGTGCACTCAGTCACTTCACTCGTGTCTGACTCTTAGTGACCCCATGGACTATAGCCCGCCAGGCTCCTCTGTCCATGGGATTCTCCAGGCAAGAAGGCTAGAGTGGGTTGCCATGCCCTCCTCCAGGGCATCTTCCCTACCTGGGGATTGAAACCATGTCTCCTGCATTGCAGTTGGATTCTTAACCCACCGAGCCATCTGGGGAGCCCTCATTTCTTTCTAGTCATTATTTATTAAAATCTTCAGGATATCATCTTGTTTTCTCATGTAGGGATACAGGGTGAAATCTGCCACTTTTGAGCTGTGGGCCCTTGAGAAAAATATACAAATCTGTCTGTGATTCAGTATTATCAAGTCTAAAGTCTGGAATATTATGTATGTCATGAGGTTGTTTTAATGTTTCAGTTAGATTATCATACTTAATTGTCCTAAGTATTTTATGAGTATTATTTTTATTGTCATCATTAGATCCCTGCCTATTATTATTTATGTTGTGATATAAGGAGTCATATACAAGTTTGATTCTACAAAGAAAGAAACTTAAGAAGGAGACTTGAAAAAAATACCGTATTAAAGTTTTTAATCTTCTTCTAGGAGGCCCAACAGGACTGAATCATTAATGCAAAATATTATTAGGCTATTTTAGCACTTCTTGAGAGTCATGTAAATAAAGTCATCACTAGCAGCAGCTGTTCTAGGAGAGGGCGTGATGATGGAGATATTAGGACATATTGATCAGTCTTGAGTCATCTATCACATATCTGTATAACTTTGAATAAATCATTTAATTTCACTGGGCCTCAATTTAAAGAAAAATTTTAAAACTTAAAGTCATAATAATGATTGAAAGTGAAAGTTAATTGCACAGTTGTTTCCAGCTCTTGGCAATCCCATGGACTGTAGCTCACCAGGCTCCTCTGTTAATTAAAGAGGTTGAATTAGGTGATATCGAAGGTTTCCTTCACCTCTGTGATCCTAAACATTACTCAATGCCTACTGTGTCCAGAACATCTTACTTCTACAAGTTATTGCTGGCAGTTCAAGGCTGTGGTCATATTCCTATTTTATAATGGGGCAGCTGAGAACTTAGTTGCTGGTCAACTTGCACATAATTCAGCCTTTATTATGTCCAGAAATTATTTTGTCCAACTGATATGTTTCCTTTCTTTCAGTCAGTAGATTTTTAGAGAAAACAACAAGGAACTGCTTATACTGACTTATGCATTTACTATAGCAAATATACTCAAAGTGGAGCCAGTGAGTCTAAAATTGGGTTTTAAAGAGTGTATTAGAAACATAGAGTGAGAACGAAGATTACACTCTTGAACTCACGGACTTAAAAAACAAACTTATGGTTGCCCGGGGGGAAGGGATAGTTAAGGAGTTTGGGATGAACATGTACACACTTCTGTATTTAAATTGGTGAGCAGCAAGGACCTATTGTGTAGCACATGGAACTCAGCTCAATGTTATGGAGCAGGCTGGATGGGAGGTGGGTTTGGGGGAGAATGGATACATGTATTTGTATGGCTGAGTCCCTTTGCAGTTCCCCTGAAACTATCACAACATTGTTAATCGGCCACACTCCAATACAGAATGAAAAGTTAAAATAAAAAGATTATGCTCTTGAATTTCTGCAGAGATAAGTGCTATATCTCCAAACTCTTTTATTTTAGACACTCGAAGGAGTTCTATGAATAAGAGATCACTTAATATAAAGACAATCATGCTCAAGCAATATTTTTTAAAATTTTATTTATTTATTTTGGCTGTGTTGGGTCTTTGTCGCTGCGCAAGCTTTTTCTCTGTGTGGAGAGAGCAGGCCACTCTCTAGTTGCAGTGCATGGGCTTCTCATTGCAGTGGCTTCTCCTGTTGCAAGCTCTAGAGGACATGAGCTTCAGTAGCTGCAGCTCCCCGACTTGAGAGCACAGGCTTAATAGCTGTGGCCCACATGCTTAGTTTCTCCATGGCCTGTGAGATCGTCCCAGATCAGGGACTGAACCTGTGTCTTCCTGCATTGGCAAGCAGATTCTTCACCACTGAGTCATCAGCGAGACTGCCTCAGCAATATCTTTGATGGCAAGACAACTCTGGCCATGAGATGAATACTTGAAATCTCAACAGCGCTAAACTGTGCTGAGATTTTTCTCAGATCCCTGGATAGAACCTCATCACCAAGGTTGAGAATCTTCTATCAGTCAATGGGATCAAATCACATAGAAATCCTCCAGCCATGCACTGGGCCAAAGCATGTCTGTCTGTCCTGTTTTCGTAGGATTGAGCTCTTGAGAGCATCATGGTGCTGGCACACAGATGAAAGACAAAGGGCTGCTCCCTGGTTTCTGCTCCTTTGAACTTGAGGCAGAATAGAGAAGCAGCAAAGAAAAGTGATGCAACCTAGGAGAACCAGTGCTGCGATCCAAGTTTTCTTCCATGTGCTAGCAATATTGACGTGTCTGGCATGATTATGCTCAGATGTTCTAGGGATGGGACAGCAGAGATATCTGACTTGTGTAAAATAGCATGTTTTGTAAAAAAGATAACAGAGGGGAAAAAAAAACAGTCATATTGCTTTAGTATCTTGGGTCTTAGAGTGTCTCTGCCAGGGAAAGTTATAGACTCTCTGTGCTCTTTTATGCTTAGACTGTGTCTTGAAGACTGGTTTCAATATTAGATAACACGTTTTAAGGGAGACTCTGACACTTGGTATCCTGATCAGAAAGGATAACTGGTTTATTGAGAGTCTGGAAACCATCCCTGTGAGTTATGGTTGAATCCTCTGAGAAAGTTTAACTTGGATAAAGCAGAGGAATGGCAAATGCCTTCAAATAGGTTGAGAGAGTCTTGTTCTTTGCTTTCCTGGAAGGGAAAATGAAAGCTGAAAGGCAGATTTCAGGTCATCATCTTGAAGCCCTTTGTAACAGTTAAAACACAGTTGAAATTGGGCAAGTAAGAGGCCATGGGTTTCCTGTCATTGATGTCAATATACCATAATATGTAAGCATAATGCTTGGCTTCCTTGGCAGCTCAGCAGTAAAGAATCCACCTGCAATACAGGAGATGCAGTTTTGATCCCTGGGTCAGTAAGATCCCCTGGAGGAGGAAATGGCAACCCACTCTAGTATTCTTGCCTAGGAAATTCCATAGACAGAGGAGCCTGGAGGGCTACAGTCCATGGGGTCACAAAAGAGTCGGATATGACTTAGTGACCAAACAATAACAAGTGCATAATACTATATATACTACTTTTTTTGGAAGAGAGAAAAAAGCCACTAAATTGGTCTTGATGATAAAAGTAACCTGACGGTGAACTCCCTGGGAATACTATATATATTACTTTTTTTTGGAAGAGAAAAAAAAAATCACCACATTGGTCTTGATTAGAAAAGTAACTTGAGGTTAAAATACCTGGGATTTTTGGAAACCAGTTACCCCTGTTCAATCTATGATAAGAAAAGGATGAAACATGAGGACAGAATAACTTTAAGAAGTCAGCACAAAGAAGTATTCTGTAGAGATCAGTTCAGTTCAGTTCAGTTCAGTCGCTCAGTCGTGTCCGACTCTCCGCGACCCCATGAATCACAGCACGCCAGGCCTCCCTGTCCATCACCAACTCCCGGAGTACACTCAAACTCATGTCCACAGAATCGGTGATGCCATCCAGCCATCTCATTCTCCGTCGTCCCCTTCTCCTCCCGCCCCCAACCTTTCCCAGCATCAGAGTCTTTTCCAGTGAGTCAACTCGTCGCATGAGGTGGCCAAAGTATTGGAGTTTCAGCTTTAGCATCAGTCCCTCCAATGAACATCCAGGATTGATCTCCTTTAGAATGGACTGGTTGGATCTCCTTGCAGTATAAGGGACTCTCAAGAGTCTTCTCCAACACCACAGTTCAAAAGCATCGATTCTTCGGCGATCAGCTTTCTTCACAGTCCAACTCACACATCCATACATGACCACGGGAAAAACCATTGCCTTGACTAGACGGACCTTGGTCGGCAAAGTAATGTCTCTGCTTTTTAAAATACTATCAAGGTTGGTCATAACTTTCCTTCCAAGGAGCAAGCGTCTTTTAATTTCATGGCTGCAATCAGCATCTGCAGTGATTTTGGAGCCCAAAAAAACAAAGTCTGACACTGTTTCCACTGTTTTTCCATCTATTTCCCATGAAGTGATGGGACCAGATGCCATGATCTTTGTTTTCTGAATGTTGAGCTTCAAGCCAACCTTTTCACTCTCCTCTTTCACTTTCATCAAGAGGCTTTTGAGTTCCTCTTCACTTTCTGCCATAAGGGTAGTGTCATCTGCATATCTGAGGTTATTGATATTTCTCCCAGCAATCTTGATTCCAGCTTGTGCTTCTTCCAGCCCAGCGTTCCTCATGATGTACTCTGCATATAAGTTAAATAAGCAAGGTGACAATATACAACCTTGACGTACACCTTTTCCTATTTGGAACCAGTCTGTTGTTCCATGACCGGTTCTAACTGTTGCTTCCTGACCTGCATACAAGTTTCTCAAGAGGCAGGTCAGGTGGTCTGGGATTCCCATCTCTTTCAGAATGTTCCACAGTTTATTGTGATCCACACAGTCAAAGGCTTTGGCATAGTCAATGAAGCAGAAATAGATGTTTTTCTGAAACTCTCTTGCTTTCTCCATGATCCAGCGGATGTTGGCAATTTGATCTCTGGTGCCTCTGCCTTTTCTAAAACCTGCTTGAACATCTGGGAGTTCACGGTTTACATACTGCTGAAGCCTGGCTTGGAGAATTTTGAGCATGACTTTACTAGCGTGTGAGATGAGTGCAATTGTGCGGTAGTTTGAGCATTCTTTGGCATTGCCTTTCTTTGGGATTGGAATGAAGACTGACCTCTTCCAGTCCTGTGGCCACTGCTGAGTTTTCCAAATCTGCTGGCATATTGAGTGCAGCACTTTCACAGCATCATCTTTCAAGACTTGAAATAGCTCAACTGGAATTCCATCACCACCACTAGCTTTGTTCGTAGTGATGCTTTCTAAGGCCCACTTGACTTCACATTCCAAGATGTCTGGCTCTAGGTCAGTGATCACATTATCGTGACTATCTTGGTCGTGAAGATCTTTTTTGTACAGTTCTTCTGTGTATTCCTGCCACCTCTTCTTAATATCTTCTGCTTCTGTTAGGTCCATACCATTTCTGTCCTTTATCGAGCCCATCTTTGCATGAAAAGTTCCCTTGGAATCTCTAATTTTCTTGAAGAGGTCTCTTGTTTTTCCTATTCTGTTGTTTTCCTCTATTTCTTTGCATTGATCACTGAGGAAGGCTTTCTTATCTCTCCTTGCTATTCTTTGGAACTCTGCATTCAGATGCTTATATCTTTCCTTTTCTCCTTTGCTTTTTGCCTCTCTTCTTTTTACAGCTATTTGTAAGGCCTCCTCAGACAGCCATTTCGCTCTTTTGCATTTCTTTTCCATGGGGATGGTCTTGGTCCCTGTCTCCTGTACAATGTCACGAACCTCCGTCCAGAGTTCATCAGGCACTCTGTCAATCAGATCTAGTCCCTTAAATCTATTTCTCACTTCCACTGCATAATCATAAGGGATTTGATTGAGGTCATATCTGAATGGTCTAGTGGTTTTCCCGACTTTCTTCAATTTAAGTCTGAACTTCGCAATAAGGAGTTCATGATCTGAGCCACAGTCAGCTCCTGGTCTTGTTTTCGCTAACTGTATACAGCTTCTCCATCTTTGGTTGCAAAGAATATAATCAATCTGATTTCGGTGTTGACCATCTGGTGATGTCCATGTGTAGAGTCTTCTCTTGTGTTGTTGGAAGAGGGTGTTTGCTATGACCAGTGCATTCTCTTGACAAAACTCTATTAGCCTTTGCCCTGCTTCATTCCGTGCTCCAAGGCCAAATTTGCCAGTTACTCCAGGTGTTTCTTGACTTCCTACTTTTGCATTCCAGTCCCCTAGAATGAAAAGGACATCTTTTTTGGGTGTTAGTTCTAAAAGGTCTTGTAGGTCTTCATAGAACCGATTAACTTCGGCTTCTTCAGCATTACTGGTTGGGGCATAGGCCTGGATTACTGTAATATTGAATGGTTTGCCTTGGAAACGAACAGAAATCATCCTGTCATTTTTAAGATTGCATCCAAGTACTGCATTTCGGACTCTTTTGTTGACCATGATGGCTACTCCATTTCTTCTAAGGAATTCCTGCCCACAGTAGTAGATATAATGGTCATCCGAGTTAAATTCACCCATTCCAGTCCATTTTAATTCACTGATTCCTAGAATGTCGACGTTCACTCTTGCCATCTCCTGTTTGACCACTTCCAATTTGCCTTGATTCATGGACCTAACATTCCAGGTTCCTATGCAATATTGCTCTTTACAGCACCGGACCTTGTTTCTATCATTGGTCACATCCACAACTGGGTATACAGCATCTTTGGAAAGCGTGGTTGTCCCCTTAGGTAGAGTAGGAATAATAATATTGGCTTCCCATTTACCTCAAGACATATTGTGAAAATGCATGACTCAGGGTTCTCAAAGAGCTTTGAAAGGCTTCCGTGGTGAGTGAGTCACAGCAAATGCCTTTCAAAGGCAATTATTTTGATCAGAATGTCACTCAGAATCAGTAGGTTGTCCTGTGAATCACTTGGGGAGGGTGACATAGTTCAAATTTGTTATATCTTCGCGAACACTAAAAAAATAATATGTAATTAATAAGATACTTAGTTTTATATCCTAATTTAAAATCATTTTGTTTTCTGGAAAAAGAAAACACTGCCTACACTGAGGTCCAATGTCTTGACTATTTATATTTCCAAATGTATCTGTGGCATCCAGCCAGGCCAGTTAAAGTTATATCAGGCTATTTCATTTTAAATTCATTTGGAAAAAGGCTCCCCGTCTCTGGGAAGTATGAGTAGCAAAAGCAGGACCATCACTGAAGCTGGATGTATCAAAATGATCTGTGCTTTGTAGCCTGATGTGCTTTCCTGGAGAACTGTCAGCAGAGTCCCGAGAATGAATTCTGGGTTGCATTCTGCAGGACAGTCAGACTCAGTCTACTCGGGCACTAAAAACAGTCAAGGGTCAAGTGATGGGAGAAGCCCAGTCACATCCAATTACAAATTCCTCTCTGCTCCTTGGGGCTTCCCAGGTGGCACTAGTGGTGAAGAACCTGCCTGCCAATGTAGGAGATATAAGAGACTTGTCCATGGGGTTGCAACAGAGTCAGACACGACTTAACAGCTAAACAACATCAACAACAGCACACTAAACAGTATCGACTGGCAGGCTACCGTCCATAGGGTCACACGGAGTTGAACACGACTGAAGACTTAGCACACAGGCACGCTTTGCTCCTTGACTTTGGATTCTCCATCTGTACCTGAGCACTGAGCAAGGTTGAATATGAACAGAGCCCCCATGCTTTCCTGGGAGGTAGAAGAAAGCGAATTCTGACCTGTCACACCCTGGACATCTAGAAATCATTACCAATTATTCTTGCATTTCTCAACCTCGATATCAATGTGATTTTGCAATAGAACTCAAACCTCCAAGGACAACTAGATTTCCAATATGTGAATAATATCTAGATAATATTTCTTTCCACAGGTCTAGGTATACATTTTCCCAGCAGAAAAGTTAAAAAAAAAAAAGTTTAAGGATGCTTCAAAAAGTATGTTGACACTAATGATCTGAGCACAGTCAATAATATTTTAAAAATAGGAAACCAATTGATGAATCAGTCATTGAGAGGTCCACGTAGTTAAAAAGAAAACAAAAAACAAGCCTATGTCGATGGCTGTCTGTTCCAGTTTGTCACTCCAGTTGTAGAACTTCACAAGCTGTCTCTCCTGGAAATTATAGTCTTAGGAATACACTGAGTGGGAAACCTGCTTAGATGAACTTCCCCTTGGTTGGGCTGCTCCGTGCAGGCCTGCTCACCCTGTACTTGCCCAGCCTCAAGACTGAAGAAAGAACCTGGAGAGAGCAACAATGACCTCAGTGGTTTAATGGATAGGAGATCTTAGATGTATGAAACCAAGTCCTGGATCAACATCCCACTATATGCACACAGAACAGGCAGGACATGGCAGCAAGGCTTTGCTCTTGGGGGGTTACCAGTTCTGGGGGAATTGATGGCAGGCTGGCTCATTAGTTACCAGGGAAACCGGAAGAGGGGCATCCTCCTCACCCACCTTTGATAAGATATCACAGTTGTTACCCTTTAGTTTCTAGGCATGTCTGACTCTTCTGTGACCCCGTGGACTGTAGCCCACCAGGCTCCTCTGTCCATGGGATTTCCCAGTCAAGAATCCTGGAGTGGGTTGCATTTTCTTCTCCAGAGGATTGAACTTAGATCTCCTGCATTGCCAGGTAGATTCTTTACTGTCTCAGCCACCCGGGAAGCCCCAAGCTATCATTGTAGAGACATTCTAAAGATTTGAATACTCACCAGCTGGGGCTGGGGGCAAGTATGTCTCTGTGCTTTAGAGGGAGGGTCAGTCAGGTGAGTAAGGTGTAGATGAAGCAGGAACCGGTGGAGCAGGGGTTACACAGACAACAAGAGAACAGCCATCTTGGGTGGCTTGATTATATGCCTTTCTATCATCCTTCTATTAAAACCAGTAACAACAAAAATCCCTTTCGGGTAAATAATATTAGGACACAGAAATATTTCAGGCTTGATTTGGAGCTATGTTTTGTGTGTGCTCTGAAACAAAGCTACAGCCTTTAGGAATTGTTTTTTGGGTCTTTGCTGTCAGGGCCAGTATTTGAGGTCCATAGAGCACTTAATGGCAACCCACTCCAGTGTTCTTGCCTGGAGAATCCCAGGGACAGGGGAGCCTGGTGGGCTTCCGTCTGTGGGGTCACACAGAGTCAGACACGACTGAAGTGACTTAGCAGCAGCAGCAGCAGCAGCAGAGCACTTAATGGGCTTCCCTGTTGGCTCAGACGGTAAAGAATCCACCTGCAATATTGGAGACCTGGGTTCGATCCCTGGGTTGGGAAGACCCTCTGGAGAAAGGCATAGCAACCCACTCCAGTATTCTTGCCTGGAGAATCCCATGGACAGAGGAGCCTGGAAGGCTGCAGTCCATGGGGTCGAGAAGATTCGGACACAGCCGAGAGACTAAGCACAGCACAGGACAGAGCACTTAATTGGATCAGGAATCAAAATATTCTTCCCAAATCCATTGCTTATGAGTTGCGCTCTCTTGAACAAATCCCTTCACCTTTCAGAGACTTGAGTTTTCTCAGGTATAAAATGATAGGATGGATCTAGAGAGTTGCCTCAGATCAAGTTCCTTAGGAAACAGATTCCGAGAGAGATCTGAGCGCAGCGAGTTTGCTGGGGAGGGCTCTTAGGAGTGCCCTTGAGGGAGGAAAGGCTACAGAGGAAGATGGACTGCTCTTCATTTACAACGGGATCCTCTAGGGTAATCCCCTTACCCTAGAGCTGAATTACATGGGGGTCAGCCTCCAGGCTTTCGTGTGTCACTTTGTCCAGTTATTAAGACTTCCCCCAAGGAAAGGTATGGCTTCAGGCAGGAAGGCTCCTTTAGGCTGAAAGGAGTTCTATGAGGAGGAGTAAGCTTCGAGTTGTCATCAGGCAGCATTTCCTGTAGTTTAGTGAATAAGTGTCTCTGAAGGCTCCATTTAGAATGAGTACCACAGCATCACTATGATGGTCACAGCATTATTTTCAGTATTAAATTCTGTGGTGTTAAAGTATTGTGCAGGCTCTGAAATGAGAGTTTTTTTAATATCTGGCTGCTGATGAAATTTATTCTCTTCTATGTATATATTTTCTCCCCATCTAGAGTTTTAGAACTTTCAAGTTCCAGCACTCTCATATCCACTGAGGAAAAATATTTTTATTCTTCTACTTTTATAGCTTCTATTATCCTCTTTTTCAGACACATAAGCACTATGTGACAATTTCGTTTGCATTTTTGTGGCATATAAGAAAAAAAAATCCAGGTAATTCCCTGGTGGTCCAGTGGTTAGAACTTTGTGCTTTCACTGCCAGAACCCGGATTCATTCCCGGGCTGGGGAACTAAGATCCTGTAAGTCTTGCAGCCCAGCCAAAAAAATTCCATAAAATACTCATTAAAGAAGTTCCTGTTATTAGTTTCTCTTTTAAGCTATTTCCCAATTTATTATTATTATTTAATTGTTGCCAATTTTCATTTCTTCATTAGAAAATATTTCTTCTTCCTACCTCCTGGCCATTATTCTCCATTCTTCCAGTCAACTTACAGCCAATAATTTACCCCTCTATTATTAGTGTTGAGAAAATACAGCGCTTTACATAGAGAAGGTTGCCTTTTATCTGCATTCAGAATCATATGCCCCAGGGACCTTTTGATGAAAAGAGAATGAGTGTGGAGGTAACGGAAGGAAGTGTGAGTAGTGAGTTGGTGAATTGATGGGGAGCTGGTTAAGGTGAGCAGAACATGATTAAGAGATGATCACTGCACACTAGTGCATGATGTGTGCTTACGGAAACTTGATGACCCAACCTTGAATGTCTGACTTAGGAAATTACAGAGGTGTCTGGGCTTTTCAAACAGTGTGCATGCCATTGATCAGTGTCTTAGATCGACTTATTCAATGAAGGATGACCATATCACACGGGACTGAAACACATTAGGCAAGAGGGTGATGACGGAAGTAAAAAAAGATGCAGGAAAGGAAAAATACGGATGGCAGTTCTTCAACCCATGATGAGGCAGCCAACACATTTCACATTCCGATCCCGATCCCATTCTTTAGATGCAAACAACTTTTTCTTACTCTATTGATAAAACAAACAGACAAAAAACAAACAAGAGGGACTTCCCTGCTGGTCCAAGGGTTAAGACTTTTTGCTTCCATTGCAGGGGACACAGTTTCGATCCCTGATCAGGGAACTAATATCCTGCATGCTTTGTGGCAAAACAAAACAAAAACAGCTTCATATATTTACTGTATCATTTGCCTTATCTCTGGTTCAATCACACATCCCTTAACCCACCACCAACCCACCATTCACACTTCAAGCAACAGTGACTACAGCCTCCAGCCTCCACTTCTGTTTACCGTTCAGTTTCATTCAGGCAGCTACTCAGCTGGCAATTAAATAGTAAAAAAAAAAAAGAACAAGAGCATCTCTTTCACCTGAGGCATTGCTTTGTCCTCTTTTCTTTCTGAGATGCCTTCTTTCTATTTTCTTTCTAAGTCCAAGTAGAATGTTGAATGACTTCTCCATTGATCCACATTTATTCTATTTTGAGAAGGTTCCCTGACCCACTTCTACACAGCCCCAGGTTCAACAGTCAGTTTTCTGTGTGCCTCCATAGTCTTCCTTGGAATCATGACATGTAGGACATTCTACTACAATTATTTGTTTCATGTAAAAGATACCTGTTTAGTGTCTCTTATATGCCAGGCACTAATTGAAGTGATTTTGCAAATGATAATCTGTCTGATCTTCATCAGACTCCATGAAGATAGGTACTGTTATTTTGACCAATTTATGAGTCAGAAAACAGAGGCATGGGGAATTGACTACATTTCCTATGGTCTCATAACTAATAATAAGAAGGGCTAGGATTCAAGCCCAGGGGGTTTTGGCCCACAGTGCTTACAATTATGCCACACAGTCCTCTGTTCTTCGTTAGCTGATCTGTGAACTCCTTTCTTCTCATGGTAAAAATAGCTTTTTTTATTATGTAATAGTACTTGTCCCTTGTCAAATCTAGTCAAGGCCTAAAATATATTGAAAAAAGAAAACATCACCTAGAGTCCTTTTACCTGAACCTGAAAAAAAATCATTAAAATGTTGATTTTTATTGTTCTGTGCATATGTTTAATATGCCACCTACCCACACCCACACAGATAATTAAATGGGACCATATCATTATCATTTTTTTTAAATCTGGGATCTTATCGGCCCTCCTTCTCCCAGAGTTGTCTGTCCTGATAAGATGGATGTGTGAAAAAAGTCCATTTATTTTCTTCTCTCATGGCCTCATGTCTCATTTACGTTCATGAAAATTGTTGGTTTTCCAAAAATGGGATCATTTCAAGTCTATTTTTGTGTGTGTTGCTTTTCTCCCTCCACAATCCCTCCAAGTCATTTGGCAAAGTCCTAATTCATTCTTTTAACCAGGGACATGACATTGACCCCACAGTGCATTCAACTTCTATTCTATGGCTTGGTTTTAGGGTCTGGACTCTTGAAAATAATATAAGGGCTATGTATTTCAGACACTGTACTGAGCACAGTGAGATCCTCCTAAATAAATATTTATTGCATTTTTAAAAATGAATTCCTATCCAAAAAAAATATGAAGTCAGATTTTTAGAAAAAATAAACTTAGTTTTCCTTAACTTATGAAATGGGTGTGATCCTGAAAACTGAACACATACAATTTTAGTAAGGAAATGATAATTTAAATGTAAGAGAAGAACTTGCAGTTAAAAAGTTTCATATAATACATGTTTTCAAAGTTAAACAAGTGTCATTTTTTGACTGATATGAAAATCAGATTTTAATATAGAATGTTTGCTTAAAGTCAGCTACTGTGAACCAGTATTAAAACACCTCTATCGACAGACAGTTCATTCCTCAGATACCTTGTGCTTTGGGATCCACTACAGGTAGGTAGGTTTATTCACTCAGTCATATCAGACTCTTTCCTACTACAAGTAGGTAGGTTTAGTCGCTCAGCAGTATCAGACTCTTGCGACCCCATGGACTGTAGCCAGCCAGGCTCCTCTGTCCATGGATTCCCCAGGCAAGAATACTGGAATGGGTTACCAATTCCTTCTCCAGGGGATCTTCCCAACCCAGGGATCGAAACATGGTCTCCCACATTGCAGGGAGATTCTTTACCATCTGAGCCACCAGGGAAGCCTACTATGACTGTGTACAAATACATGTTCTGCTGAAAGCTCAGCCTCTCTGTGTCAGACGAGCAGAATTGAATCTCATAGACAGAGTTTTAGGTGAAGTAGAAAAGAATAGCTTTATTACTTTTCCAGGCAGAGGGGCACACAGCAGACTTCTGCCTTGGAAAACTGTGTGTCCCAACCCAGGAGGGTTTTAAAGCAACAGATCAAGGGTGGGGTTGCTGACGAGACCCTGTTCAGGGTCTCAGGTGGTGTGCCTCCTAATCTTAATGACCGTCTCTGGTCCCTGAATCCCACCTCAGGTAGTTTCTTGGCTGCTCTTCCCTTGATTAGCAGCTGTTCAAATCCACCCTTTGGAACTCAGGGAAGGCCATGGAAGCTAGAGTCTTGCCTGCAAGAAATGGGCGGGGTGGGGGGTGGGCATAAAAAGACTTTTGTGCCCAAGAGCCCCACAAAGTCCTTCTGGGTTTCAGCTCTGCCCACACCAGGCCATTGCCAGCCCAGTAAACACATAGGTTCATTCATACAACTAGTTCTTTGTTATCCCTAAGCTTGGAGTAACATTTTTTATTCCCACAATTCCCACTGGTAATTTCTGCTCATCTTTTCCTATGTTGAAGTACTCCTTCCTCTGCAAAACTTTCTCGAATCTTCTCTCCTGATCACCCTTCTGCACAGTTCATGACTTTCATTCATTTGATCCCCTGGGAATCTATCCTATACTAAAGCACAGCACTTACATCTTCTATTTTAATTCATCTATTTCACCTGTAAGACTGTTTGTTTTTTTTTTTAATTTAGGATTAGGAGACTCTAGAGATGCAGGTTCAATCCCTTCATCAGGAAGATCCCCCAGAGTAGGAAATGGCAACCCACTCCAGTGTTCTTGCCTGGAAAATGCCATGGACAGCGAAGCCCGGTGGGCGACAGTCCATGGGATCACAAAGAGCTGGACATGGCTGAGCAAGCACACATCATATATTAAATTTAAGATGTGGTTTTCATCCTTTTCTCTAGTAGTCTTCTCAGCGTCTAGAAGGTGTTCAAATATATTTGTTGAATGAGTGAGTATAGACAAAATAGAAATGTTCTGGATTGGAATCATGAGAACTTCCCGGTAATCTCTAATATTAAAAAGCTCAGTGGCATCTTAGAAAAAAATAATCTGGGAGCTCTGAGGCTTTCCAGAGGGCACTTCCTCGGAAAAGGAGGCGTGAAGGCTCTGATCAGTCCTTGAGTAAATATCCTTTGAGGCCCCTGATTATTCAGACGTTGACAAAAGAAAGGCTTTCCAAGTTCTGCCACTATTACTATACGGAAGTCCCAGCTCAGATGATTCATAGTTAAATATTTGCATGTCCTCTGGCTAAGAAAAATAAAAGCCATGGCATTCCAGAACCTTTAAGCATGTACCATCTAGGGACTTTCCCAGTTATTTCTCCTTACAATCTGGTAACCAAGGAGGTCTTGTTTTATAAAAGCAAGACACGGGAAATGGAGAGGAAATAGAACAGATATCTCCTTGGAATTCAGCGTGTACCCAGGCCAACAGATGAATGCTTAAAATTGATAATTACTATTTTGATACTTTTATATTTCTGTTTTTTGTTCTCTGCCATCAGCTAGAAATACGATGGAGCATGGTAAATGTTATGAATAAAGAAGGGCAAAATACAAAGAAATTGTTTTCCCAAACCCCACAGTGAGCTGAGCTCACAGTCCTCAGACACCACCAATCTGGGTCCTGTGTGGAGCTCAGTGTCAGCTCCACTCCCCTTCGTGGACAATTTAAATGAATTTCTCTCACAGCAGCCCCAAGTGTTCAGTGTTATTATGTCCATTTCCCAGATAAGAAAGATAGAAAATAGATTTTAGGAAAAGTTTTGGGTTTGAAAACCCACCCCGAACGAACTTTTTGGCCAATTCAATTTAGTTGCTCCAGTCAGCGTTTGAACTCAGGTGGTAAAGAAGGTGGCAGTCTGTAGAGAATTTCAGAAATGCTGTGTAGAAACTTCTGCCTCTGGACCCATAAACCTATTTCCTTATTACCTGAAAACATGCCTTTATAGCTTTATTTTTCTGGTTTAAGGCAATGGAGTCTTTCTATGTCACTAACGTAAGTCTCCACAAAATTTACAATCCATTTACTACTCAGTGTGGGTGAGCTTATCAGATTCTTTCTAGAAAAGAATTCTTATGAAGAAGCAGAAACAGTACCCTGTTATCCTGCCCTGTCTTCATATATGCAGTGCCCAGAAAGCTCTCTCTGACAATTCTTTACCAAACCGTTGTCACTCTGTAGGCCAGAAGGATATAGTTGTTCATATTTAACAATGTGGGTAATGTTTGAGAGCCTGAAAACTACTGAGGAGACTCTTCTGAAAGCCCCTACACTGAGAGATTTTCCAAGTCTAGGGGGATAGGGGCTGAGGCCCCTATCAGAAAACCAAGATCATGGCATCTGGTCCCATCACTTCCTGGCAAACAGACGAGGAAACAATGGAAACAGTGACAGACTTTAGTTTTTTTGGGCTCCAAAATCACTGCAGATGGTGACTGCAGCCATGAAATTAAAAGGTGCTTGCTCCTTGGAAGAAAGCTATGACCAACCTAGACAGCATATTAAAAAGCAGAGACATGACTTTACCAACAAAGGTCCATCTAGACAAAGGTATGATTTTTCCAGTAGTCATGTATGGATGTGAGAGTTGGACCATAAGGAAAGCTTAGTGCTGAAGAATTGATGCTTTTGAACTGTGGTGTTGGAGAAGATTCTTGAGAGTCCCTTGGACTGCAAGGAGATAGAATCAGTCAATCCTAAAGGAAATCAGTCCTGAATATATATTGGAAGGATTGATGCTGAAGCTGAAACTTCAATCCTTTGGCCACCTGATGCGAAGAACTGACTCATTGGAAAAGACCCTGATCCTGGGAAAGATGAAGGCAGGAGGAGAAAGGGATGAGTTGGTTGGATGGCACCATCGACTCGATGGACATGAGTTTGAGTAAGCTTTGGGAGTTGGTGATGGACAGGGAAGCCTGGCATGCTGCAGTCCATGGGGTTGCAAAGAGTCGGACACGACTGAGCGACTGAACTAAACTGAACTGAGGGGCTTAGGCAGAGAGGATAAGAAGTGACAAGCCCCCAAGGCAGAGATGAGCCTACTGTCTCCAAAAAAAATTTTGTTATGGATGTAATAATCCCATCAGTCTATTTCTCTGGTTGCATTAACTACTTGCTTTCTTTCTTATTTATTTAGTTTTGGTTGTGAGGCTTGTGGGATCTCAGTTACCAGACCAGGGATCAAACTTGAGCCCCTCACAGTAAAAGCACAGAGTCCTAACCACTGGACCCCCAGGGAATTCCCTCAAAAATATATATTTTTTTAAAGTCCTTGTGACCCGAGGAATGAAGGGAAGAGATTGGCCAAGGTCAAGTTACACAGGAATTTGTAGGCCAGGGTAGGGTTGAGATTTTATTCTGAATACAATGTGGAGTATTTTAGGAATTTCAGTCGGGGACTCACCTGATCTGAGTGGACCTTGTGAAGAGCACTGAGGCTACTGGGTGACCAGCGGGAGTGGCAGCCAAGGGCACTATCATGAATCTGCGGCTGCATCGAGGCGAAGCAGGATGGTGGCCAAACCATGGTGGTTTCAGTGAAGATGCAGATGTTGTTGGATTTGTGATCCACGTTTGAGGTGGAGGCTGCATGAGATCAGGGGTATTTCTCATGCCTTTAAATAGAGACCACATGGTCTTTGCTTCATTCAGTTCAGTACAGTTCAGTCACTCAGTCATGTCTGACTCTCTGTGATCACATGGACTGCAGCACGCCAGGCTTCCCTGTCCATCATCAACTCCCAGAGCTTGCTCAGACTCATGTCCATAGAGTCGGTGATGCCATCCAACCATCTCATCCTCTGTTGTCCCCTTCTCCTCCCGCCTTCAATCTTTTCTAGAATCAGGGTCTTTTCCAAGGAGTCAGCTCTTCACATCAGGTGGCCAAAGTATTGGAGTTTCAGCTTCAACATCACCCCTTCCAATGAATATTCAGGACTAATTTCCTTTTGGACTGGTTGGATCTCCTTGCAAGTCCAAGGGACTCTTAAGAGTCTTCTCCAACACCACAGTTCAAAAGCATCAATTCTTTGGCGCCCAGCTTTCTTTACAGTCCAACTCTCACATCTATACGTGACTACTGGAAAAATCATACCTTTGACTGGACTGACCTTTGTTGGCAAAGTAATGTCTCTGCTTTTAATATGCTGTGTAGGTTTGTCATAACTTTCCTTCCAAGGACTGCTTCATATGAACATGTAAGTGATTAGTTCTGTCCCTTCCTCAAAATCAAATTCTGATTGAGAGTAGAACTCTGAGTGATTGAATAAACAAAGGGAGTTATTGACGGGGGGAAAGTTGAGACAGCAAAAGGCACATCAAAAAGGCACACAAAAAGGCACATCACCTATTATACATCAGTCCTGAGCACCAGGGATTCTCTGGTGACTCAGACAGGAAAGAGTTGGCCTGCATTGCGGGAAATAGGAGTTAGATCCCTGAGTTGGGAAGATCCCCTTCCTTCTCCAAGAACACTCCAGTATTCTTGCCTGGAAAATCCCATGGCCCAAGGAGCCTGGCGTGCTACAGTCCATAGGCTCGCAAAGAGTCGGACATGACTGAGCAACTTCACTTTCAGTTTCACCTGATCACCAAACCTGATATTCTGTGAGGTGTATTTTCTTGTGACAGTGGCAGAGCTGGAAAGATCTATGGTTGTCATCTAAGCTAGTCATGATTTCAGAAATGAAAAGACTTACAAAAAGTGATTGAAATGGCTTACCTGGGGTCACAGATCTAGTTCTTGATGTTACCAAATTTAGAGCTTTTGTCTCCTGGCTCCCAGTACTATGCTTCATTAAAACTTTTTCATACATAAACTAATTTGTTTCTAATAGTCTTGCAATACACAAGCCCCAAATTTAAAGATTATTCACTATTTGCCTTAAGTCATCCAAGGTGTCACTTGAAATTTTAGGACAAATGTAACATGTCATTAGAATTATTCCCACTTGTTTTCTCTCTTTAACAGGAGTAACCATGAGATGCGGGCACTGGTGGTAAAGAATACACCTGCCAATGCAGGAGACATGAGACATGGGTTCAATTCCTGGACTGGGAAGATCCCTGGAGGAGAGCATGGCAACCCACCCAGTGTTCTTGCCTAAAAAAATCCATGGACAGAGGAACCTGACAAGCTTTAGTCCATAGGGTTTCAAAGAGTCAGATATGACTGAAGCAACTTTGCATGCATGCATGCAACCACGAGATGAAGTTTACCTTCTTGATTTTGGTTCAGATGGGTTGCTGTACAGTCTTAACTTGGTACATGGCATACCATCATATAATATTCTACAGGGTCCACCTTTAGGGGGTCCCCCAAACCTCCAAGATCTAATGCTAGATGATCTGAGATGAAGTTGATATAAGAATAATAATAATAATAGAAATAAAGGGCACAATATATGGGGACTTCCCTGGTGGCTCAGTAATAAAGAATCCGCCTGCCAAGCAGGAGACACAAGTTTGATCCTTAGGTCAGGAAGATACCCAGAGAAGGAAATGGCAACCCATTCCAGTATTCTTGCCTGGGAAATCCCATGGGCAGAGGAGCCTGGTGGGCTACAGCTACAGGGTCACAAGAGTCGTACATAACTTAGCAACTAAACAGCAACAACAACAGCACAATAAATGTAATGTGTTTGAGTCATCCCCAAACCATCCCACCTGTCCTGGTCCTTGGAATAATTATCTTCCACATAATTGATCCCTTGTGCCAAAAAGGCTAGGGACCTCTGTCCTGCAACTATCCAGTGTGTTTGATAAGCACTCAGCATTCATTCTCATCGTGAAAGATAGCCTTGAAACATTTGTGTGGACATGAAAAGGATGATGGGAAATCAAGCAGTCAGGTAGATGAAACTGGATTCTTTTCTCAGACAACTTGGACTTGTCTTCACAGGTCTCGTGCTCGTTTTATGAAACCTTGGAAAACTTTCATTCTCAGTGAGCCCAGACCCCAGTAAGAGAAAAATGACCTGTAGTTTATGGGGTGTTTTTACATCCTTAAATGCGGGGACATTTTATAAACATATAGTTGCTGTCATTCTTCAGTGAAATCTTTATCAGCTGGTGAAATGGTACTTTGATAAGTACAAATGTGCCAAGGTGCCCGTTCTGTAATAGGGAGGATGTTTCTATTTAAGCTTATTAGCATCTCAAGTAGTAAGCATCTCACTGCAATGGTTTCGTCTGTCTTCAAGTCCGTAGTTAAGCCCTTGGGAGCTCAGTCCTGTCAAAGGAGCTTCGAGGGAAGTTCAGAGCTCAGATCCAACTGAAGAAGGGAGAAACAAGATAAGGAATAAATCCCTGATAAAGTAGATGAAAAAGTCAAATCTGCTGCTGGTTTGAGTGACTGGCAGTGAGAGGTAAGAGCCAGATGCCTGTCGTTTTGTGGAGTCATGGTGTTTCAAAGAGGAGAATACCACAGAAGCCTCTTGTTTCTTCTGGCCATTATCTTTCTGTGCTCTGGCACCTCCGCCCTAAGCATCCTACCTTGCTGTGACAAGTTTAAAAGCTAAAAAGAAAGTTGAATGTGTATCCTGGATGCATATCATTCATAAAAAGGGCAGAGACAATTCAAATGGTAATCTAAGAGTAACCATAAAAACAAATTCATCGTTTCCTTTCCTGTGTCCCTACATCCCAGGAATTCCCCTTCCTTTCTGACTTCTTGAAGAAGAGTTTAAAACTAATGAGTCTAAGCATCTTCATCAATAAAATAGTTTAGTATGGTAGCGTTGACTTAAAAAGGTCATGAAATTTGATAGACAGCATATGAAAGTAGTCCCCGTGTGGTATGGAAAACCGAGTTTTGGCCCTAGCAGGACCTTGCTAGGTGAACATCCAGAAAACCACATGACTCCTAGTGCTTTGTTGTTTATGTCTATTAAGTGGGGATGATAACGATTACAATAACTCACACTTAATGAGGAGTTTTCACGTTAGATGTACTGTGAAGACTGTTCCATGCATTATCTAACTTTCACAACCAATTTATGAAATAGGAATTTCTCAGGCAAGGAAAATGGGGTTTAATAATTGGCCTTGGTCAGAGCCATTCAAGAGCAAAGGAAAGATTCCAACCCAGGCAGCAGGACTCTGAAGTTTGTCCCCTTGTCCGCCTCATCTGGAGGTTGAATGAAATACTGTTTGTAACCATGGGAATGAAAAATATTCCAAGAAGAACGGTTTTTCTTTATCATTTATATTTTTAAAAAATAGATCATAATCTCTAAAAAATGTGCTTAGCAAGGTTGGAGGCAATGGCCTTTAGAAATCAGGCAGGAATGATTTCAAGAAAACTTGATTTTCTTCTTCCCCTCAGTTGCTGGAGGGTGGGATGAGAATGGTTGTAGGACTTCTGTCATAGAACTAGATATATGGGCACCGGAAATGAGAAATGTGGCACTGCTGCACAGTGCCTAGAGATTGATTAGCCATGTGATATTATCTTCGTGTCATATTTCATAGCGCGTGACAGTACACGAGCATGTACACATGCATGCAGACCCACACATACACACATCTTTTATCCTATTTGGGGCTGCCATCTGCAGAGGCAGGCTTAATGACGGGGGTACTTCTGGCCCAATACAATCATTCTGAAATGGAAAAGTTTCAGGATGGTACATGCGTGCTTAGTTGCTCAGTGGTAACTGACTCTTTGCAACCCCATGGACTTCAGCCTGCCAGGCTCCTCTGCCCATGGGGGTTGGTACAGCATCTGTCAGCTCCTAGGAGGGAGAAAAACCTCATTCTGTGCCTCATCCCTTCATAGCTGCTTGATAGGAGCAACGTGTCTGCCAAGATCCCTTTGGTAGCCAGACTTGAGGTTGATGTCGCCAGAGCACTTTGAAACTGGTGTGAGGATGTAATAATACTTCCTTCTGGTAGAGGATGTCTTGAGGAAACAGAAACGGAATTACTTAAAGGAACTGATATGTACCACATACATTGGCTGGATGTGCCAGCCAACAAGCTCAGAACTTTATATTTGTTGTCTCATATAACCCTCATCATAGACCTCCAAATTAGGTTTTGTTATCTCCTTATCACAAAGAATGAAGGCTCAGAAAAGTTTAAGAACTTTCCAGAGTCATTCTGAGAATAACTGTCAGAGCTGGGATTCTAAATCATTTCTTAGATCGTACACCCTATCATCTTTTGCTATCGTAGAAGTCAACAAAATACAGCAGTACACCAAACTGACGTGATGCCTGATTTTTTTCAATAAACTTTTATTGGAACAGAGCCAAGCCCATTTGTTTCTGTATTGTCTATGGCTACTTCCACAGTACCACCGCCTGGTTGAATAGTTGCAACAGAGATCATATAGCCCATAAAATGTATAATGTATTAACATTTAGCTCTTTACAGAAAAGCTTTGCCAACCCTGAACAATGCCAGAACATTACAGAAACAGCTCAAATGATTTATCGCAGTGTGTCTACATTTTTACGTGAATTTCCAAAACCCAGTGGGTATAGGTCTATAGACTTCCTACTTTAAGCTCAGCTTCATCTGTACACATGTGTTTTGTTCCAGGTAGAAGGCATGAGGAAACCTAAACTCCAGGCAAATCTCCACTCATGAGTCACATTTAAGAGGGTTCTATGTATCTTGTATTTCTAGAATATGTTACTTTCATAGAAATAGAAGTGGTTCCTAATTGGTTTGTTTAGCAGGTATATGAAAAAACTAGCATCCTTTGGTAGAAAGGAGAGAGGAGTTATTCACTTGGGGGGAAAGAAGTGAGACATGAGTTAGCTCATGGGGTGAAACCCACATTATGTCATCTGCCGGCTCTATGCTAAGAGTGTAAGGCCATAGGAATGAAGTATTTGGCCATCAGGGTTTTTAAAATCTTAGATATCTGAGGCACATTTGAGGTTCTGCAGATTCTGTGGATTGTGAGGCCAGAGGATAAAACCAAAAGAGTAGCAATTCAGTTAGAGCTGCCTTAATTCCTGCCTGTTGCCCAAACCACACAGGCATGGGCAGAGTGAATTGGCTGATTTCATTTGTTTATTATCTGTGTCCTTTCTCAGGTGTTGATGGATGTGCTATATTCTCAGTTTTTAAAGAAAACCATTCTTCAATCTTTGAAAATAGATAAAGGAAAGGCACAGACATTTTAAAAGAAATCTTGTGACTTCTAAAGCATAAATACAGAAGTATTTCTGAATCAGTGAACAAATTGTTACAAACTACTTTTTAAGTGCCATTGTAGTCACAGTAACCCATGTAATTCCAATTAAAGTAATTTATACTGTGTAAAGGTAAAGAAAGGCCTATTTGCAAGCCACTCCAATACTCTTGCCTAGAAAATCCCATGGATGGAGGAGCCTGGTAGGCTGCATTCCATGGGGTTGCTAAGGGTCGGACACGACTCAGTGACTTCACTTTCACACATTGGAGAAGGAAATGGCAACCCACTCCAGTGTTCTTGCCTGGAGAATCCCAGGGATGGGGGAGCCTGGTGGGCTTCCGTCTATGGGGTCACACAGAGTCGGACATGACTGAAGTGACTTAGCAGCAGCAGCAGCATAAAGCACTAATTAATATTGGGTTGAACAAAAAGTTCGTTTAGACGTTTTCATACCATTGTATGGGAAAAGCCAACATGAACTGAACTTTTCGGCCAGCCGTATATATCAATTTTAAGTATTTAATATCAAAAATACTTGAAAGCAATGTGTCCTGTGTGAGCATCTGCTTTGTCATTTTTAATGCCATTTTTTGTCATAATCCTCCCATTTGTTTTTTTAAATTAATGATATTATTCATAAAAAAATATATTTAAAAGATTATTTCAAAAAAAAAGATTATTTCAGCCAAGTCCATCATGTTCATGCATGGATTTTTTTAAAAATGGGTTAAGTATTCAGAAATTTGCATACTTTGGGTTGAGTCAAAAATCATTAAGTTAACAGAATGAGAGAAAATACTTTAAACCGTATGTCTGATGAGTTAATATCCAAAATCTAAAAGGAACTCCTACAGCTCAATAGCAAAACAAATCAGAAAAGAAAAATAATAGTAGTCAGATTTTAAAGTGGGCAATGGACTTTAATAGAAATTTCTTCAAAGAACAGATACAGATGGGCAACAGGTACGTGGAAAGGCGGTCAATATCACTAATCATTAGGGAAATGAAAATCAAAGCTACAAGGAGGGATCACCTCACACCTGTTAGAATGGCTACTAATATTATCCAAAGTACAGAAGTTGGCAAGAATAAAGAGAAATTCTCACTTTTGATGAGAATGTAAGGGGTAGGTAGGAATGTAAATTTGTGCTGCCGTTATGGAAAATACTATGGAAAAAATTTAGAACTGCCATATAATTCACAATTCCAACATCTTAGTATTTACCCTCAAAATGTGCAGTAGGGATCTTGAAGAGGCATTTGTACTCCCATATTCATCGCAGCATCATTTACAATAGCCAAGATATGAAGGCCACGTAAACGTCTATCAGATGAATAGATAAAGATGTAGTACATATATGCATACAGTGAAATTTTATTCAGGCTTTAAAAGAAGGAAATCCTACTAGATTTGACAACATAGATGAATCTTGAGGACATTATGCTAAGTAAAATAAGCCAGTCACAGAAGGACAAATGCAGTGTGATTCCACTTATAGAAGTATTTAAAGTAGCCAAACACATGGAAGCAGAGAGCAGAATGGTGATTGCCAGGGGCTGGGAGCAGGTGAAAATGGGGAATTGCTGCTCAATGGATGTAAAGTTTCAGTTATATAAGATGAATAACTTGTAGAGATCCACTGTACAACACTGTGCCCACGGTAAACAGTACTGCATTGTACACTTAAAAACTTCTTATGAGCGTAGATCCCATGTAAAATGTTCTTCCTATAATTTTTTTAAAAATCTCTTATCTAAATAAAAACCATTATTAAGCATCCAAAATAGCTCATAAGTTTCCTGTTTTAAGCTCAGCTCATGCTCTGTTATGTGCAGTTTTAAACATGGTGTGCCTGGTTTCCCACAATAGAACAGATTGAACATCGAACATTAAAAAATGAAAGCGGGACTAACCATCACAGGAGCTAAGGTTTGTTCACGCTGTGCTTGGCACTGGTCTAAGTCTTTTGTAAGAGTTTCATCTTTCCAACAATTCAATAAGTGAGTACTATTGTTAGTATTTTAGTGCAGAAACTAACATGCAGAAAGCTTTGATAACTGATGAAGTTTGCACAGCTGATCAGAGGCAGGGGCCAGGTCCACAATAATCTAGATTCTTAATTCCAGGGCTTGATTGCCTCCCCAGAAGATTCCACTCCCACCTCTCAGCTGCTTCTTGATAATTTTGTTAAGTTGTAAGATTGGAAGCGGGAAGAGAAGGGGACGACAGAGGATGAGATGGTTGGATGGCATCACTGACTCAATGGACGTGAGTTTGAGTAAACTCCAGGAGTTGGTGATGGACAGGGAGGCCTGGCGTGCTGCAGTCCATGGGGTCACAGAGAGTCGGACACAACTGAGCTACTGAACTGAATTGAATGTCAAATTTACTTTTCTAATTCCATGTGAAGTTCAGGGTCAGCATTAGTGGCCGTCTCCTCACAGTAAGTTTTGGGCTTCCCTTGTGGCTCAGCTGGTAAAGAATCTGCCTGCAATGCAGGAGACCTGGATTTGGTCCCTGGGTTGGGAAGATCCCCGGGGAAGGGAAAGGGTACCCACTCCAGTATTCTGGCCTGGAGAATTCCATGGACTCTATAGTCCACGGGGTGACAAAGAGTCGGACACAACTGAACGACTTTCACTTTTAAACAACAAGTTTAGAAATGTTTAGTTTAAGTTTCCTGTACCATACTTAAGAAAATGGATGAATATTGGTGCATGTTATAAAGATTTAACTTAAACAAGGTGAATGAAAGTAGATGTTTCTTTCTTAAAAATAAACAATCATCTGTTTTCTAGAAAATTCTCTGACATGCATCACTTCATTCCCTAACAATGCAGAACAAGTGGGGTGTTACTCTTATGTATGTCAGAGATTCAGGCAGGAGCCATTTCAGTTCTGCAGAGCAGTCTGGGATGATTAATGAATACTAATTGATGGTGATGAGATCTTTAAGAATAAGAAAAATAAATTGTCTTCTGGAAGTGTTCTTGGAACCTTCCCCTCCTCGACCTCATTTTGAAGTTGTGGATAGACGTGATGGTTTTACAATGCCAAAATAATCTGTTCCGAAGAAGAAAAATCCCATTTAACCATTCAGATAGCCCCATACTGAAGTCAGTGACATAGGATTTTGAAACTATTTGAGCAGCTTGTTTTGGTTGTCTGTAAATATATGTAATCTTCCAAACACAAACCTCAGAAAAGGTTTCGAAGAATAGTATATAATTCCTATTTGGTTTCATTTCTTGTCAGCTTTTATTGTATGTATTTAATCCAACTTGTTAAATCTTCTTATGAACATGAATACTTCCCAGAGAACAATATCATATTTAATTTTCCAATTCTATGTGAGGTTCAGGGTTACCTCTTCAAATTGAGAAACCTAGTATACAGTCTTACATAGATTAGCAAATGTTTACCTTTCATAAAAGAAATTTAAAGAGTACTGTGGTTTGTTTATGCAATTTCTAACGGTCCTTCCTGCTATTAACTTCAGAAACATTAAATGTCCACTTAGTCCTGACATATACATGGCCTCGATGACCTAACAGGCAGATTTGCAGAGCAATAACCTTGCCAGCTTATGTCAGCCAGAAGTAAGAGGGAAGGTGGTAGTGATGAATCTGTTTTTATTACTTGCTGCTTAATCATCATGAATCAGAGGCTTTTATGAGAAATCTTTAACCATCCCATGACAGATTTGCTCACCAAAGATGTACAGATTTTTGCTTTATTCGGAAAATTATTTAAGCCCTAATCGTGCATATGTAAGAAATTGTTGAAAAATTTAACAGTTATGCTACATCAAACATTACACTGTTCCGAGGTCACTTTTCTGATGTCATCAGATCCTATAAAATGTGATTTTAAAAATTCAATCCTGCTCAGAAGGAGTCCATTAGAAGAAAATTGTACTATATAAAATTGTAGCTCAAAACATACTCAGTCTCCCCAGGAAAATAACAGCCTGACGGTGATGACCTTTACAGGAAGGTCACTGTAACATAAAGGAATTCCTATAAGGTAAGGTAGCTTAGTATCTAAAACCTGAAAACACATCAGGATTACTAAAGGAACTTTAAAAATATAGGTCAGGTCTCCTCAAAATATGAGAAGGTGGAGCTCATGCATATGGAATTACTCCATTTCACTGCAACCACCTGGGCTCGTAGAAGTGATAAGTGTTTTATTTTTATTTATGTATTTATTTATTTGGCTGCACTGAGTCTTAGTTTTCACATGTGGGATCTAGTTCCCTGACCAAGGATCGAACCCAGACACCCTGCACTGGAAATGTAGAGACTTAGCCACTGGACCACAAGGCAAGTTCCATGGCAAGGGTTTTATGTGCCTCCCTCATATCAGTGCATCCCAGGTTCATGAACTTCAAAATAATATTAGGAAAGAGGCCCATCGTAGCTCTGCAGAAAACTCAATAGAGTTCCTCTGGCAATTCAAAATACAAAAACCACTTAGTTTATTGCCAGATGTTAATGTAGTAAACATTAACATTTATTCTACAATAAATGTATGTTCTGCTGCTCAGGAAAGTGAAGACCTGAGAATCTAGAAAAAGGAATTTTCTCAAACCCTGTTTCTGCCTGAGGTCTACCAGACAATACCTTTCTAGCTTGTATTTTTTAATACAAGGAATTAGCTCACAAAACATATATCAGTACTTACTATGCTAGTGGGCTTCTCTGGTAGCGCAGTGGTAAAGAATCTGCCTGCAATGAAGGGTGAGGGTTAGGCAAGTTTGATCCCTGGGTCAGGAAGATCCTCTGGAAAACAAAATGGCAACCCATCTCAGTATTCTTGCCTGGGAAATCCCATGGACAGAGGAGATTTGCAGGCTATAGCCCATGGGGTCGCAAAAGAGTCGCATACTACTTAGTGATTAAACAACAGCAACAACGATGCTAGTAGTCATATATTTAATTATTCAGGCTTAAGTTTTGGCCTCTCCATCATTTCCTCTCTGGTGAAACAGACATTAACTCTGCTGAGGTCCATGGGTTTTTTTTGTTTGTTTTGCATTTGGAAGATTTATTTTTAATGCCAAACCCTTACTTGCTATTACGAAACATGAGTTCAGTTCAGTCACTCAGTCATGTAAGACTCTTTGTGACCCCATGGACTGCAGTACGCCAGGCTTCCCTGTCCATCACCAACTCCTGGAGTTGACCCAAACTCACGTCCATTGAGTCCATGATGCCATCCAACCATCTCATCCTCTGTCACCCCCTTCTCCTCCTGCCTTCAATCTTTCCCAGCATCAGGGTCTTTTCTAATGAGTCAGTTCTTCACATCAGGTGGCCAAAGTATTGGAGTTTTAGCTTCAGCATCAGTCCTTCCAATGAACACCCAGGACTGGTCTCCTTTAGGATGGACTGGTTGAATCTCCTTGCAGTCCAAGGGTTCTCAAGAGTCTTCTCCAGCACCACAGTTCAAAAACATCAATTCTTCTGCGCTCAGCTTTCTTTATAGTCCAATTCTCACATCCATACATGACTACTGGAAAAACCATAGCTTTGTCTAGAAGGACCTTTGTCTGCAAAGTAATGTCTCTGCTTTTTAATATGCTGTCTAGATTGGTCATAACTTTCCTCCCAAGGAGTAAGCATCTTTTAATTTCATGGCTGCAGTCACCATCTGCAGTGATTACATAACATACCTGAAAATGATTTAAATTATACATTTTACATAGCATCCCCTTTAAAAAAAATTAGAATGATTTTCCATAATACCAAAAGAAAGCAGATGTTAGATTTCACTCTCTGATGGTAAATTAGCTTGATCTTTTAGCCAAGGTTCATTAGTTGGCTTTATATGAGGAAAATAAGGGAGAAAAAGGATGAAATTTCATATTTAGTCACTGAAAATTAGCCTGAGAATAACCAGGCCTATTGCTCTCTGGCAATTCAAAGCTCATGCTCTATAAATGAATGAGTGCAGTAAGTCTGACAGTCTGGAGCCATGTACATCCCAACTACACTAAATCAAAATTAATAGCAAAAGCAGATTATAACCATTTAGTTGCAGGTGTAAATGCTTCCTTGTTCTGGGATAGTGCAAGCACTTTACACTTTGAGAAAAGAGTTAGATTATATTCTATCCATTGGCTGGAAGTGCCAGTTAAAGAAAGGCGTGTCTCTCATAGTCAAAGCTAACCATCCAAAAGCATCCACAAAGACCTCCATCTTTTTTGACTTGATACTGAGTTCGTCATGTATTAGCGGTGGCCGCATAGTTATCCTGTGTCTGTCATTTCCAAATTCCAAAAGCATGAGGAAAATTCAGACTGGCATGGCTACTGCTTAAAGCTATTGGTTAGTTTGAGGGCTCAGTTGTTTCCTACATGGGTACGTGGAGTCAAAGCCCTAAAGGGACTGCTCCTCCCAGTGTTTTCTCAAGCAAGCACAAGGGCCCAAATATTTTGTGTTTTCACTGAAACACAATATATGAGTGTTTTTACATTTAAATGTTTTTTTTTGTTTGTTTGTTTACATATTCACACAGCAAAGTCAAACAGAATGGAAGTCTATGGTGTTATTCGTTGTTGTTGAGTCACTAAGTAGTGTCTGACTCTTTGCAACCCCGTTGACTGTAGCCTATGAGGCTTCTCTGTCCATGTGGTTTTCCAGGCAGGAATACGGGAGTGGGTTGCCATTTCCTTCTCCAGGGTCTCTTTCCAACTCAGGGATCAAACCCATGTCTTTTGCATTTCTGGCATTGGAAGGCAGATTCTTTACCTCTGTGCCAGCTGGAAATCATGGAAGTCTATATATGACATGAAAAACTAAAATCTCTCTCCTCATCTCACACTGTTCCTTCCCTTTAATTCTATTTAATTGTCCTGAAGGAAGAACTGTTAACATTTGCTATGTGGATGTCCAATAACATCTTGGGCAGAAACAAGCAGGCGTATATGTACCAATGGATAGCCATAGCTTGATACCTGGCTGCTAGAGTTCTTGAATGGAAATAGGACGGTTCTTCAAAAGGTATGTCTTCCTTTAAGCAAACATTAGGGAGCATTGCTGGAAAAAAATTATATATATTTAGCTTAATCTGTTCTCCAGTTAGTTAAATTAATTAACATAATCCATGGCAGATGTTTTCCCCTTCAAACAAATTAGGGATCTATTGATCAGTAGCGTTATTTCACATGTACTTATGTCTCTTTATGGAAGTCCCTATTTTAATCATAGGCTCATTAAGAATAGGAATCCTTCAAGTTCCTGGCTGTGATCATTAGGTGCCCAAAATTTTCAGTGCATATTGATAGAAGTTCATTGTCAGCTTACATGCACCTCATATAAAAAACTGCTTCAGGTAGCCCAGATTCATAAGCTCTCTTCATTGACACCTCATATAATAATGAAATTATGGGAAATTTATGTAACTGAAATCGTCTCTGTTTGGTGTACTTATTGCTTTTCCATGTGCTTTTAAAACGTAAAGATCCGCAACCAAGATTTTTAATACACAAGAAATGGCTTTAATGTTCTGCATTAAATAGATTGAGGAAGGCCAGACAAAACAGTACTTGCAAGATTTCATGCTGTGAGAGTGATGAGGATGATGGGTGAAATTAATGAGTCTGAAATGGTCGTGACTACAAAGTTGTTTTTAAAATGTCACTTTCTGGAAGCGCACAGACTTGAAATTCAGCAAGCATGAATATAGGAAGGCTTCTTCACAGAGGCCGTGACCACTGTCATAGACGCACATGTGGCTGTTTAAGGTCATGCCTAAGCTATGGACTGCATCTTTGTGTGTTCCTCTTCCTCTCTTCAGCCTTTTACCAAGTTGTTTGACATCTAAGGTACACTGCCTAGTAACTGGAATCCTGTGGTCTCATTTTTTGCCAATTACTTGAGAAGGTTATTTGAGTGGTTCCCACATCTACTTTCTGTTTCCCCTTTAATTATCGCTACACAGGTAACCTTGGCTCCAAGAATCAATTTCCTTCACATACCTGCCTAGACGTCCTCTCTAAGCCCCTTCTGTTTGGTTTTTTTGTTCCCATCTCACTTCCATCTATTTCCTGTTTATTTCAGGAAAACCTCTTCTCATATCGTGTCTGGTTTTTTCCATCTTCTCTCTTTCTTGACTGTAAAATGAAATTTGTCAGGAACAAAAGTGAGTGTCTGGATGTCCCTAGAAATATTTTAAAATGATGTGAAGAAACCAGTGCAATCACTCTTTTGAACTTGCTTTAGGGTCAACTCAAATATTGCCCTTTACCTTTCCATCCTTGGTGGCTCAGCTGTGAAGAATCTGCCTGCAATGTGGGAGACCTGGGTTCGATTTCTGGATTGGGAAGGTCCCCTGGAGAAGGGGATGGCTACCCACTCCAGTATTCTGGCCTGGAGAATTCCATGGACTGTATAGTCAGTCAGACATGACTGAGCGACTTTCACTTTCCATCACATTAGGGTGAAATTTCCCTCATATCTTAGATCTGTTTTTCAGTCAAAATATTAGCAGATTTTCTGCATTGTTCATGATGAATTATTTTTTTCTGCTTTTTTAAAAAATAATTTAGTTATTTATTTGGCAGCACTGGGACTCAGTTGCAGCTTGTGAGATTTTTAGTTGCAGCATGCAGGATCTTTACTTGTAGCATGTGGGATCTCATTCCCTGACCAGAGATAGAACCCAGGCCCCCTGCGTTGGAAGCATGGACTCTTAGCCACAGGACCACCAGGGAAATCTCTCTCTCTTTTTTTTTTTTCTGTTTTTGAAAATAATCTTATACTCTAAAATCACAATGAATTGCAATTTATACTAAAAAAGACCAGCTAGTTTCTTAAGTTTTACAGTGTGTTTTGAGCTTCCCTGGTGGCTCAGACAATGAAGAATCCACCTGCAGTGCAGGAGACCCGGGTTTGATCCCTGGGTCAGGAAGATAACCTGGAGAAGGAAAACATTACCCACTCCAGCATTCCTGCCTAGAGAATACCACGGACAGAGAAGTGTGGCAGGCTACAGTCCACAGGGCCCCAAAGAGTCAGAAACGACTGAGTGACTGACACACACAGACATATACACCAGATTGCATAACATCATAGAGCATATGTATAGATTTGGGGCGTATAATAGATGAGATAGGTTTCCGTGTTAATCTAGACTGAGACCCAGTCACTATCTAAAACATACCTTTTATGGGAATATGCACTCCAAGGTAAAACAACTAAAGTCACATTTCACTCCAAAGTAAAATAACTATTATAAAAATCACATTTTAAACAAATCCAGTTCATCCGTTGCATTACTTCTGTTTTGCAAAGGTGGGAGGATTGGGAAAGGAAAAATTATAGTTCAAAAACAGGCTACCAGACTTTTAGAGCAAAGTCCAGATCTTTTGCATCTTTGTATCCTAGCAGAGTGCATTTAGTAGTGCATTTCAGTTCAGTTCAGTTCAGTCGCTCAGTCGTGTCCGACTCTTTGCGACCCCATGAAGTAGTACATTTAGTAGGTGTTAAATAACTCTGTGTAGGACACATGAGTTAGTAAGTGAACCCAGTAAGCATCACAGATCTTGATATTCCCTGCTCTGAATTACCCCAGTTGAAAATTACCCATTAGTTCCCTTTTCTATTGATGCTATTTATAAGGTACCATCAAGATACTTTTAGGCATTCTATTTTAAAGATACGTGGTGAATCAGAATCCTGTTGATCTACTTCTATGTTTCATCTTTAAACGGCTGTGCCTTTCCAGGGACAGGACATATCTTGGCAGTCTACATGGATATGCAAATTTCTCATCTGCCCCTTAATAATCTATCTTTATGGAAAGTCATTGAACTTATGACTGTGTTTTTCTAAACTATTTATTCTCCAGATTATGATACCATACATTCCAAATTTATAATAGAGGCCTGTTTGTACAGACTGAAAAGAACAAATGGGAGAACTGGTTCACTCTGAGGTGTCTTTGAGGTACCACACACATGGCAAGCACAAGAGGATAATTTCTTAATCTTTTTAAAATATACTTATTTACTTCTGGCGTCGCTGGGTCTTCATTGCAGGCAGGTTTTCTCTAGTTGCGGTGAGCAGGGGCTACTCTCCAGTGTGGTGCCCTGGCTTCTCTTGTTGCAGAGCATGGGCTCCGGAACTCTGGCTTCAGTCGTTGTGGTGCTCAGGCTTCGTTGCCCTGCGGCATGTGGGATCTTCCTGGACCAGGGATCAAACCCGTGTCCCCTGCACTGGTAGGCAGATTCTTAACCACTGGACCACCAGGAAAGTCCTTATCTTTTTCATGTCTCCTTGCACTTATTTTGGAACTTTCACACCATATTTCTAGATGGCCAGGGCTAGAAGTGTGGTATAGGACATGGTATTCCAAAATATGAGGGGAAGTTCTAGATTCTCCATAGGATATGTAGGAGGTGGTTGTATCTGTAAAGCTCTCTTTCTCTGTGAAATAGGCAGCATTTGGAGGTAGCAGAGGAAGAGACAGGGCAGCCCTGGAGGTGTTCAGTTACCAGTCTCACATGAAGCCCTACCTGGTGGTCTTTGGTGACCCTTGAATAGACTGCATGGGAGCTGCTGGTCACCAGTTCTGTCTGAGTTGCTGGTCCATGTTGCCATTCTTCCTGAGCCATCTCCTTTCTGACTCTTGACTTTCCTACGGCTCATCTTGCAGTGACAGGACGGAGGCTCTCAAGATGCACATTTGATTTCAGGTGAAGTGAAGTGAAGTCGCTCAATCGTGTCTGACTCTTTGTGATCCCATGGACTGTAGCCTTCCAGGCTTCTCCGTCCATGGGATTTTCAAGACAGGAATACTGGAGTGGGTTGCCATTTCCTTCTCCAGGGGATCTTCCCGACCCAGTGATCAAACCCGGGTCTCCCACATTGTAGGCAGACACTTTACCTTCTGAGTCACAAGGGAAGTATAGATGTCTTCCTTTTTTAAAAAAAATACTGAATGAAAGATTCTTTAAATCTATAGTACTTTATAATTTTCAAATTTTTCACACAAATATAATCTCATTTTTTTTTTTAATCTCCCATCCCTGTGTTGCCCCTCCCTTACTTCTCTTGCCCCTCTAGGAACCACTTGTTTATTCTCTATATCTGCATATGCTTCTTTTTGTTTTATTCACTAGTTTGTTGTACTTTTTAGATTCCACATATAAGTGATATTACATAGCCTGTCTGCCTGTGTCTGAATTTTGTCAGTTAGCATAATGCCCTCCAAGTTCATCCATGTTGCTACAAATTTTTATTCTTTTTTATGGCTGAGTAGTATTCCATTTGGAGAAGGAAATGGCAACCCACTCCAGTGTTCTTGCCTGGAGAATCCCGGGGACGGGGGTGCCTGGTGGGCTGCCGTCTATGGGGTCGCACAGAGTCGGACACGACTGAAGTGACTTAGCAGTAGCAGCAGTATTCCATTGGATGTATTGATAAATATCACAGCTTCTTTTTCTTTCAAATCTTTTTTAAAATTAATTAATTTGTTTATTTGGCTATGCCAGGTCTTAGTTGCATCCAGGCAAGCAGGATGTTTTGCTTCAGCAAACTTAGTTGCAGCATGTGGGATCTAATTCTCTGACCAGGGATCGAACCTGGGCCCCCTGCATGGGGAACTCAGAGTCTTAGCCACTAGACCATCAGGGAAATCCCCTATACCACAGCTTATTTATCCATTTGTCTGTTGATAGATTCCCTGTTTTGCTTGAATGTATTGAATGAACAAATCTTCCTCAGGGTTTAGAGGAAATGGGATTATGCATTCCATCAGAGAAAACATAGAAGGATGTGGGTGGTAACTTTCATAGATCTCTTCCCTTCTTTGGGGGAGATCAACTTTGAAAGGATTTCAAAATACACCCTAAGTGCTCCCTGCACACCATCCTATCATCCTTCCTAATCCTACTGTGTGGTTATAGAGGACATGGAAAGTAAGCATTGCCATAAACAAACAGAGGAAAATAAATTGTAAAAAGGCAAAAGAATATGTTTTTACTTGAACGTTGACTCTTTAGATCTGAGCATGCTCCTCTACTTCCAGAAAGCTCTAGAGTATTGAAAGTTTTTGTTTTCTGGAATCATGAGTTGGGTACACCTCTTTCCTCTCAAAGTTTGTAATTCCTGATGGGAAAGTTTAGAAAAAATTTCTTCCCTTCTTACCCCAGTAAGTGGCGGCTTATTTTTGTGAGTTTATATGTAACAAAGGCCTGTTTTGGGTTAGAAAAACAGAAAGGTGGATGAACATCAGTTTACATTTAGTTAATGAAGACATCGGATTTCTCTAACAGAATGAAAGTTTGCTGAATGACATCTAGCACTGGGCCTGGCACACAGTCGGTGCTCATTAAAAGTCTGATAAGGTTGCTTGGGTTCTAATCCTGGATGTGAGAGTATTTACCATTTCTAGGCCACTGTTTCCTCATTTGTAAAATAAGAAACACTAGGGCTTCCTTGGTGCCTCAATCCTTAAAGAAACTGCCTGCAAAATAGGAGACTTATGTTCTACCCCTGGGTTGGAAAGATCCCCTGGAGAAGGGAATGGCTTCCCATTCCAGTATTCTTGCCTGGAGAGTTCCATGGACAGAGGGGCCTGGTGGGCTGCAGTCCATGCAGTTGCAAAGAGTCAGACACGACTAAGCAACTCTTTCTTTCAATGACTTTTAAGTTGTGTCTTAGCATGCTATATAGTAACATAACTAATATGACACTGTATTATAGTAAATAACTACTAGAACTCCTTTTGGGCCTTCCAGGTGGTACAGTAGTAAAGAATCTTGCCTGCCAATGCAGGAGACACAAGATATGTGGGTTTTATCCTGGATTGGGAAGATCCCCTGGAGTAGGAAATGACAACCTGCTCCAGTATTCTTGCTTGGAAAATTCTATGACCAGCAGAGCCTGGTGGGCTATAGTCCATGGGATCACAAAGAGTCAGACATGACTGAGTGGCTGAGCGTACACACAGAACCCGTTGGCTTTTATCATGTGTGGCTTCCTTGGGGGCAGTGACCACATCTCCCTAGATAAGCACTGTGTCCCTACCACTCAACACTCTGCCTCTTCCTTAGCAGATGCTCAGTAAATATTTATTGAGTCAGTGTTGTTTGTATTCCAAGAGAATGTTTAACCTCTTACTGTCTCAATTCCCTCCTCCTCTTTCAGGGCTTCGCGTCCACTCTTAGTAAATTTACATCCTCTGGGCTCTTCTTCCAGGAGTTCAAAAAACAAGTTTTTATTTTGATCCTGGGACATGTTAACTCAGATTTTTAGAAAAATCATTTTATATTGATTAATGCATCCCAGGTTAGACTCTTCCTCCTCCATTCACACATACACGTAATTTGTTTCTTCTCTCTTTCCTTACCTGATGATGTTAAAATAGATAACGGACTACTTATTTCTCCTGGAATTCTTAACTAAGAGAACATGAAACCTTTGGGAAGAGTGCAGCAGAGCTTGTGAAACCGATTGTGGGTTTCAAAGGATTCATAAACCTTAATATTGAATGTAATGTGTGTGCCTTATTATGGAAAGAGGATTGAGTCTTTTTTTTTACTAGTTTCTCTAAGGGTACCTTGGGACCCATGAAAGGTGAAAATCCACTCTACTATATGAGTTAGGTCTAGTCATTCAGAAAATCCTGCACTCTACTGTCTGTGGTTGCCTCAATTTCTTTAAAAAAAAAATGTACAAGACAAAAAGAAACCCATTTTGCATCTTATAATTCTGCCCTGCAACAAAATCTGCTTACAGAAATGCCTTAAATCTTCCATCTTTCCATCTGAGGGGTCCTCACTCCCAGCCCACTCAAGCCAGGAAGCCCATGACTCGTATCACAAGGCAACATCCTCTTTATATTTCCATGACTGACCCTGTCTTGCTTCTCTGACACAGGACAAGTGAATTGCCCTCACATATACCATGTAAACTTGGGCTATACAGTTCATGTCAGGGTCACCAGCCTTAGCAAAATAGAGGCCCATTTGGGGGAATAGTAAGAAATGGAGATATTGTAATAGAATAAAAGGGACACCAAAGAAATAGTCAGGAACCAGTCTTGAGACATACTATACTCTAGACATAAAGCAAGAGCTTCAGCTCTTTGGGCTTTATTTTCTCGTAGACCAGTGTGGATACTGGACACAAATATCTGCAGTGTTCTCCATCTTCAGTCTCTCTAGTTGTGGGATTCTGGTTGGCTGACATTGGACAAGCTAATAGGAAGTCCTAAAGCCTTAGAGATCCAAAGTTTTCTAGCTTACCAGAAAATGGGCTGGAAATTCAACAAGTCTAAAATATTGAATGAGTGAAGAAAGGAGCCATTTTAATGAGAAAGAATACCTAATACTGATTGCAGCCAGGAAATTAAAAGACGCTTACTCCTTGGAAGGAAAGTTATGACCAACCTAGATAGCATATTAAAAAGCAGAGACATTACTTTGACAACCAAGGTCCGTCTAGTCAAGGCTATGGTTTTTCCCATGGTCAAGTATGGATGTGAGAGTTGGACTGTGAAGAAAGCTGATCACTGAAGAATTGATGCTTTTGAACTGTGGTGCTGGAGAAGACTCTTGAGAGTCCCTTACACTGCAAGGAGATCCAACCAGTCCATTCTAAAGGAGGTCAATCCTGGGTGTTCATTGGAAGGACTGATGCTAAAGCTGAAACTCCAATACTTTGGCCACCTCATGCGACGAGCTGACTCACTGGAAAAGACTCTAATGCTGGGAGGGGTTGGGGGCAGGAGGAGACGGGGACGACAGAGAATGAGATGGCTGGATGGCATCACCGACTCGATGGACATGAGTTTGAGTGAACTCCGGGAGTTGGTGATGGACAGGGAGGCCTGGCGTGCTGTGATTCACAGGGTCCCAAAGAGTCGGACACGACTGAGCGACCAAACTGAACCGAACTGAACTGAACCTAATACTGAAAAGATCTCATTTCTTCCAAAATTATAAAAAATATAGCTCAATTCTGATTTTTTTAAAAAATGAGTTTCTTAAAATTTTACAAATTTCTGAAATAAACAGATGAAGATAACCTGTTCCTCCTCTCACCAAAAACCATAGTTAAGAATGAAAACTCACAGTGCTATATGAAAAATATATATATAAAGCTACACAAAGTAAAACAGATTGATAGAGCAAAACATAGATTAATGAAATAGTTTCAGAAGTCCAAACTACCAATCAATAATAATTATCATAATGATAAAATTATTCTAAATTTTTACTTATAGTTAAAATAATTAAGAAAAATTACATAAAATAATGATTTTAAATTTAAAATAATTGTATATGCAATAAAACTATAATAAATTATAATTATAGTGATATTATTTGATTATTATAATTTTTAGAACAATAATAAAGTAACAATTTACTTATTACATTAATCACTACAAAGAAAACAAAAAACCCAATAAAAATGGGTAAAATATTTGAATATATACACTTCACCAAAGATATATGAATAACCAAAAACCTTAAAAATGTGCCAGACAACACTTTTGATTAGGGAAATAAAAATTAAAAATCAAAATGAGATCTTGCTAAATGCCAAACTTCTTGTTGTTGTTTGGTCGCTAAGTCATGTCCAACTCTTTGGGAGGCCTGAACACCTAATTAGAAAGTCTAAACTTTAGAAGACTGGCAATAGCAAGTGTTAGAGTACAGAGAAGGTGGAGTTCTCATATGCTGCTGGTAGCAACATAAAATGGTAACACTTTGGAAAACATTTTGGTAACCTTCATAAAAGGTTAAAGACACACTTCCCATAAAACTCAACCATTTCATTACTAAATATTTTAGGAGAAATAAGAGCATATGTCCGCACAAACAGTTGTACCCAAATATTAAGAACAGCTTTATATATAATGGCCCCACACTGGAAACATTTCAAATGTCCAAAAAAAAGATGATAAACAAATTGTTTAAAATGGGATGAACAAGTAGAATACTACGCAGGAATAAAATGGAATGAACTATCAACATATGCCACAACATGGATGATAAAAAATGCTGATTGAAAGGAGACAGACCAAAATAAGACTGCACACGCCATAATTCATTTCTATAAAATTCCGAAGAAGGCACACTAGTCTATACAAAAGCCCACTCAGTTGTTGCCTGGAGACAGAGGGTAGGGAGATGGATTTAATCTAGCAGTCTAAAAGAAAAAAGAAACTATAAGAAAGATGAAATTATTTATCTGATCTTAACTAGGAAAAAACCCTTCTAGGCATAAAGACAACGTTTTTAAAATGAAAGGATGATTGACTTAATTTATTTTTAAAATTTAAAGGTTTACATAAAATAATTATAAATTTCCATTCCGTCGCTCAGCCGTGTCCGACTCTATGCGACCCCATGGACTGTAGCCTACCAGGCTTCTCCGTCCATGGGATTCTCCAGGCAAGAATACTGGAGTGGGTTACCATTTCCTTCTCCAGGGGATCTTCCCGACCCAGGGATCGAACCCGGGTCTCCTGCATTGGAGGCAGACGCTTTAACCTCTGACAAGAAGGTGATATTTGCCCTAAATGTGAAAAATTATATCCTTTAGATATAAATAGTTATAAAACAATGATGACTTAACAGGATATCCCTATTGTAAAAGAGCAAATCATGTAAACCAGTGTTTCACCAAAAAACAAGTAGGGAGGGAGGAAGAAAAGAAGGAAGGAAGAGAGAGGGGGAAGGAAGAAGGAGGGAAGAAAGGGGGGAAGAAAGAAACAGATTCACAAAACTCAGCAAAAATGAGATTTTTCTCCCTCTTGGTTGTTTCATTTCGATCTTGGTGGTTTTCCATATGTTCATAGTTCCTACAGTGGACTTGGGTAATCACAAAATAGTCTCGAGAAAGAGAAGTTCAGTGAACTCAGCAGTGTTCATGGTCTTCCAAATGAAGGAGGTATAGCAGGTGTCTGTTCAAAGGAAAACAGAATCTAGGGGTGTGTGTGTGAGAGGGAGAGATGCTGAGAAGGTTATGATTAGCAGGAAGAAACAAGGCCTTAGATGTGGGACACAGTCCCTGCCCTGGACCTTGACTCCCAGGCCGGGCCTCACTTCTGTGTGAATCCAGGCTGTGCTGTGCTGTGCTTAGTCGTGCAGTCATGTCCGATCCTTTGCAACCCCATGGACTGTAGCCCACCAGGCTCCTCTGTCCATGGAGATTCTCCAGGCAAGAATACTGGAGTGGGTTGCCATGCCCTCCTCCAGGGGATCTTCCCAACCCATGAATCGAACCCAGGTCGATCCTGCAGGCAGATTCTTTACCGTCTGAGCCACCAAGAAAGCCGCTTATCCAGGCTATCTAAGTACTATGCCAGGAGCTGGTGGGCACTTCAGAAATACTTGCCACATCAATTGCTGAAAGATATTAAGGGGAAGGTTGCATATCACATTCAAATATATGAAGAAAAATGTTTCCATGTTCACCATAAGCTACATTTCCTCATAATCCTCATTTTTCAACCGTTGGCTCAAAACACGAGTTGAGATTGGACATTGACTATGTAGTCAACATTATTATCAGGCTACATAAAAGCATGAAAGCATCATCCTGAAATTTAAGGAATTTGGAGTCTAGCTGGGAAAATATACCACACAGGAAAAAATTAGATAATAAAGCCGTTTCCTCTGTTTCATTGTGGGGCAGAACTCATTCTAAAATGAAGAGATTATAACTTTCACAGGAGCACATGCTTTCAATATCTAAGAAAAACAATGTTTGAAGAGGGAACAATTGCTATATTAGGAGGCCTTGAAAATTGCAAGGAGAGTTCTGTCGGTGACAAGAGCTAACATCCCATGGATTAAGTCAACATGTAAATAATGTATTCTTGGAGGCTGAGGTGCTCTCACAGGAACAGTAAAGGCTGGTTTTTATGACTCTGGTTTAAAATCATGAAGCTTCCTTTAGAGAAGAGGAGCAAGATGTTGATGGTGCTCACTGGAGCAACTGAACTCTAGCCCAAGCCTTGTGAACTTGCTTGCTCGAAGCCACAGGATGGAAATCACATGTTTGGTGCGTTGGACCAGAGCATTTGTTACAACTTGTCAGAAGAGAAGAAATAAGTGAGAAAGAAAATAATTTCTAAAACTCCTCAGAATGCATAGTCCCAAACTATAAGTACAACACAGTATTTAAAACTAGATAGGAGAGTGAGCCTGGAGAAAGGATAGGGTACCCACTCCAGTATTCTTGCTTTGAGAATTCCATGGACAGAGGAGCCTGGTGGGTTGTAGTCCGTTGGATTGCACAGAGGCAGACACAGCTGAAGCAACTAAGCAGCAGCAGCAAGAGAGAGCAGATAACCTCAGCTGAAAATGAAATGCTAATGTCTGAAAACAGTGATGAACATTCAAGAATGTCCATAATATATCACCTTCCATTTACTTTCTGTCTTCACTATAAATAGACATGAGTTAACGTATGTTTGAAGATTTATTTCCCTTTTATTGAGCTCACTCAACAAAAGGATTTTAGGTTTTTTTTTCCTCAAGCATGTCCTGCTTTTATAAACCAAGATCTAATTTGACATGATTACGTAATTGTGTGACCACCTGTGCCCTTCAACCACTTTTTCCTTTCAAGGTAGAGTGTCTTTCTTCCCAGAGCCTTATAGAATATGTTAATTCACTTAATAGCAGCAATAGTCTTCTCACAACAACTAATTTATCTATTTACTAAATTGTTATCAAGAACCTATTAGTTGGCAGCCACTGTGCCAGGTGTTGGAAATAGAAGAAGGAATAAAACACTTTCTCGTCTTTGGAGCTTTCAGCTGAGTGGGGGATTCAGACAATTAAACAGATAATTTAAAAAGAGATGTGATAGGCACACAGAAAGGTGCAACAGACTGTCATCTGACTACCCTGGCATAACATTTCCCCAATTTTCATTAGAAACAGAATGCTTTAATTGAACCCAATTAGAAAACCAAAACTTCCAGCCTCTTCTGTAACTAGATAAGGCTCTATGACTAAGTTCTGGCGCAAGCATAGTAAGTATTGAATGAAATTTCCAAGAAGACTCCTTAAAAGGAAATGATTAAGCCAGAATAAGGATCCTTTTAGCTTTCCTCCCTTCCAAGAAGTCTAATGAAACAGCTGGAGCCACAGCTGCAATTCTGGACTATTAGGTAACCTTGAGTATATGAGGTGATCAGGATTGTAGTGACTGTAGAACCAAGATATCAGCCCTTTGCAGCCTCCATCTGACTTCTTTTATGTGGGAGAATAAATCATTGTCCATTTAAGTCCTGTAGTTAGGCCTATGACCATTGCAGCCCCAAATAATACTAACTGATGGATATAATACTTAGGAAAAATTATAGCAGCGGTCCTGGGGAGAGAAGTCAGAACAGTGTTCCTATAGAAGTCACGATTGATCTGAGACTTAAGGCCTCAATGAATGCAGAAGGTGTAGAAGAAGGAACACCATGTGAAGTTCTGAATTGGAAAGGAACTATCTACGAGATACTAAAAAAGGTCAACATAAGAGGAATAGAGTGGATTAGGAAGAGTCAGGCAGCAGAAAAATCTGGAAAATTTCATTGGTGCTCCATTTTGCAGAGACAGCTATGAAGATATTAACAGGTAGCTGCAGAGCAGAGGTCTAAAAGTAGAGGCATAAATGTGGGAGATATTAACATACAGATGGCTTCTAAAGTCTTGGGAATTAATGAGGTCACCCAGGAAGAGCGTCTAAAGTTAGAAGAGGGCCTCAAAACAAAGAGATATCACTTCATACCAGATAGAACGGCTATCATCAAAAAGTCTACAAATAACAAATGTTGGCAAGGATGTGGAGAAAAGGGAACCCTTCACAGCTGGTGAGACTGTACCAATGCATTACTGCAGCCACTGTGGAAAACATAGTGGAGTTCCTCAAAAATAAAAATAGAACTACCATGTGTGTGCTCAGTCGCTCAGTTGTGTCTGACTCTTGGCGGCCTCACGGACTGTAGCCCACCAGGCTCCTCTGCCCATGGAATTTTCCAGTCAAGAATACTGGAGTGGGGTGCCATTTCCTTCTTCAGGGGATCTTTCTGACCCAGGGATCGAACCCGCATCTCTTATGTCTCCTGCATTGGCAGGCAGATTATTTACCACTAGCGCCACCTGGGAAGCCCATATGCTGCTAAGTCACTTCAGTCGTGTCCGACTCTGTGTGACCCCATAGACGGAAGTCCACCAGGCTCCCCCTTCCCTGGGATTCTCCAGGCAAGAACACTGGAGTGGGTTGCCATTTCCTTCTCCAACGTGTGAAAGTGAAAAGTGAAAGTGAAGTCGCTCAGTCGAGTCCGACCCTTAGCGACCCCACGGACTGCAGCCTACCAGGCTCCTCCATCCATGGGATTTTCTAGGCAAGAGTACTGGAGTGGCTTGCCATTGCCTTCTAATCCAGCAATAATTCCACTCCTGGGTATATATCTGAAAAACAACAAAAACAGAATAATTTGAAAAGGTACATGTACCCCAGTGTTCACTGAAGCACTATTTACAATAGCCAAGAGATGGAAGCAACTTAAATGTCCATCGCAGATGAATGGATAAAGATGTGGCATATATGGATATATACCACTCAGCCATAAAAAGGAATGAAGTTCTGCTATTTGCAGCAACATGCATAGACCTGGAGAATATTATGCTTAGTGAAATGTCAGAGAAAGACAAATACTGTATGATATCACTTATATGTAGAATCTAAGAAATAATACAGATGAATATATATGCAAAACAGAGACTCACAGGTATAGTGAACAAACCTAGTTGTTACCAAAGAGGAGAGGGAAGTGGAGAGGGGAAAATTAGGGGTACAGGATTAAGAGACAGAAATACTATGTACAAAATAGACAAGCAACAAGGCTATACTGTACAGCACAGGGAATTATTCCTATTATCTTGTAATAACATTTAATGGGGTATAATGTGTAAAAACACTGAATCACTATGCTGTACACTCCAAATTAATATACTGTCAATCAACTATACTTCAACATAGAAATATTGAAATAGTATAGAAATATTATTTCAATATAGAAATAAAGGCAGAAGAGGACCAAGGACAGAACCCTGATACCAAACAATTAAAGACCAAGTAAAGGAGACCCTCCCCATCTTCTGTTTAAAAAAAAGAGAGAAATAAAGAATATCAGCATAATTCAGGGTCACAAAATCTAAGAAATCACCTGGGGCAGAGGGCAGAGTTGAGATGGGCTTCCTTTTGTTTTGCTTCTAGCCTGAAGGGACGATTGATGGAAGATTTCAAGGAGGGTAAACAGCTTTCTTTGCAGTTGCCCTGCTGACTGGTGGGTGGAGGATGAATTAAGCTAATATTTACAAACAGGATGAGCCTACGTAAGTCTTTAAGATCCTCAGTTTCATTATTTGTAAAATGGGGATAATAACACTTACCTTGTAGTGCAGGATGAAAATTAAATAAGACAGGGGAATGGGTGTAGAACTAGATAAGGAAACCATGCTGTTGTGGTTCATTCACCCTTCAAGACTGATGGAAACTTACATGGAAAATTGTCACATGAGGGATCTTAGTTTGTCAGCATCTTGACAGTGAGTAATATACATATTTTTTTAACGTTCAATAATTTTTATATTTCTGCACATAGATTAGTATTGCCCTATCACAGATAAACCTAGAAGGGCAGAGGTCTTTGTGCCCTGAGGATTCAGCATGAAACCAATGAAGTCTCCACTGCAGTATTCTCCCTTACATGGCCTTTTCCAGGAATCCAAGGCAAGGAGACCTAGCCATGTGTCCACTTGCTCACATGTTTATATAAAATTTGCAAGAGAAGGCCATTAAACTACAATTCATTACGACCATGGTCCGGTCTCTTTCCACTCTGATTTTCCCTCCCAAGATATTCTCCTTGTGTAGGTGGAGTTGGAAGGGCCCTGGGCATTTTGGAATCCAGCAGAGGGAAAATTGAGTTGGAGGTACATTTACTTGGTGTTCAGTGGGATGTCTGCTATTTCAAGGTGTTCCAGAGTGGGAAATGCTTCCAGAAATATGCTAAACCCACTGTGCTGACTCACATGGCATTATGTCAAGAAGATGCAGGGCCAGAGATTGTATTGTGAATGAATGTGTTCTTGTGTGCCAAGGACCAGTGGGATGTGAACCATGACAAGACAAGCCTGAAATGCACGGAGCCAGAAGCTAACCTGTGGAAAATTCTACCAGGCATCCATCCTGTGGAATTATAACCAGAGGATTCACATCCATGAATGTCTAGTCAAAACTCAAATTCTATTGCTTCAAGAATATCCATAATAATTCAGTGTATGCAATATACATTCACCAAATTGTTGTTGTTCTTTGGCAGTGGAAATGGAGAAGTTAAATTCATCAAAATGTTGATGCTTGTAGGGCACAAACTTGCCATAGTGCCATAAACTGTGAATGTGTCTGTAACAACAATTCATATAGGAAGAAAATATAATAAAGGTTTTCTGAAGTTTGACCTCCCTGATGGTTCAGATGGTAAAGGATCTGCCTGCAATGCAAGACACCTGGGTTCGATCCCTGGATCAGGAACATATCCTGGAGGGGGTGCGTGGCAACCCACTCCAGTGTTCTTCCCTGAAGAATCCCCTTGGACAGAGGAGCCTGGTGGGCTATAGTCCATGGGGTCACACAGAGTTGGACACGACTGAGTGGTTAACACTTTCACTTTCAAAGATTTATTGGACATTGTCAAAATAAGTTGTGATGTTGAAAGAAGCTCGTTTAATTATTAATAATAATAATTTCAATCAATCGGATGAAAGACTGATTCCTTTTCCATTTTCTTTTTATAAAAATATTACAAAATTAATGTCAGGTAAAGAGGCAATCAAAAAACATCCAGGGAGAAAAATATCATAAATGCATGTCAGGCAGTTAATTGTTGTTTTTCTGAGTTTTATCATGTGTGCAGTTTTGTCAGATTTTTACATTTTGCGATGGTTGGGTTTTAAATAAATATGCACTTTTGTCCCTCATAGTTTGCATTTGCTGTTTTGCATTCTTCGTCGTATTCCTTGAAATGATACGCAGTTCATGCCCTGTAGAACCTGAACCACCAGCGTGTCCCTCTGTGCTGTCTGCCTGCAGTGAGACCCAGGGCCCCTCCTAACAGTGGCCCTGCGTCCCCTCACCCATCCCCAAGGACACGGCAGTTAATGATATGATCAGCCTGTCTCTAGTTCCAGATGGTTGGAAGAGAAAACAAAGCCTAAATGCCAAAAACAGGAGCCTTTGACTAGTGCCTGGGGAGTAAGGCTGGCTCTTGACACCTCTGTGACTTATGCGAGAACTAAAGGCACCAAACCTCATTTCAGAGAGTCCCAAATTTGGTTCTAGCTCTGCCCCTAGGTGTATGGCTTTGAAAAACAAGCTCAGCTACCCTGAGTGTCAATGTCCTTATGGGTTCCATAGACTATTTCATACATATGGTAAGGGCAAAGCTTGTGCACATAAAAAGAAAACAAAAACAAAACACTCTGTTGTAAGGGGCTCTTCAGATGTAAAGTCCGCCCGATCCTTCCCTTCTCCGCCATCGCCAAGGAATCAAGAATTTAATCCCACTCAGGCACTCTTCGGAGAAGGCAATGGCAAGCCACTCCAGTACTCTTGCCTAGAAAATCGCATGGACAGGGGAGCCTGGTGGGCTGCAGTCCGTGGGGTCGCTAAGGGTCAGACACGACTGAGCGACTTCACTTTCACTTTTCACTTTCACACATTGGAGAGGGAAATGGTAACCCACTCCAGTGTTCTTGCCTGGAGAATCCCAGGGACGGGGGAGCCTGGTTGGCTGCTGTCTATGGGGTCACACAGAGTCGGACACGACTGAAGTGACTTAGCAGCAGCAGCAGCAGCAGCAGCAGGTACTCTTATTTTGGAGAGACTGATGCATGCTCTGAACAAGGCAGGGCCATTTCAGAATGCTGTTACTGAAATGCATCTGGCATTTCTCAAGCAGAGGGGCTGAGTGTCATGAGAGAGGAGGTGGAAGAGGACCACCGGTGACCAAGAGTCTTCTCTGACCTTGAACTTGAATGTCCTATTGAACCAAACAGAAGGGCTGCGTGTACCCAGAAGCCACTTACTTAATAGGCTGTGAGTAAGCAACACCTGTGTTAATTGTGGTCATGTCTGGTGTGGTGGTACCAAGCCTTCATTCTTCCTGGCCACGTATAGCACATTATTCCATGAAGTCTCCTGGTTATGAGTTTTCTCATCCCATTGCCTGCCTGCTGATATGGATACATCTCTTAACAATGGGCATCCTTCAGATCTGTCTGGTTGTCTGTTTCTTCTTTTGGTCCGCCAGCTCTGGCCGCCAGGATCATCTTGACTTACTTGGTTGTTTCACCTGAGTCAGGACTCTTCCTTAAATATCCTTAGGGACCACCCTGAGCTAGTTGCTACATTGCTCCTCTTTCAGGGCTCATGACTCTTGAATGAGTTTCCACTGGTCTTGGAGTAAAATCCAAAATCAAAACCTTTTTAAAAATTATTTATTTTTGGCTGTGCTGGGTCTTCGTTGCTGCACCAGCTTTTTCTCTGGTTGTGGTGAGTGGGGGCTACTCTCTAGTTGTGGTGGACTTATCACCGAGGTGGCTTCTCTTGTTGCAGAGGCTCTAGGCGCATGGGCTTCTGTCCCAGCAATGGGCTCAATAGTTGCAGCACTTGGGCTCTGGAGCCCAGGCTCAGAGTGGTTGTGGCCCACAGGCCACATGTGGGATCTTCCCAGTTCAGGGATCGAACCCACATTGCTTGCATGCGCAGGCGGATTTAAAATCAAAATCTTAACGTAACTTCAAAGCCCAGCATGGTCTCCCCAGTACCTAATTCTCCAGGTTTGTCACACGCTGCCCTTCTGCTCACTCTCTGCTTCCCTCACGTCGCTCAGGCTGCTCTTGGTGCCCAAGAGGTATCCCACCCCCTTCACAAAGCTACTTCCCACTCCCCCTCCAGATACCAACCAGCTCAAACATCACTTCCTTGGGGATGTCTGCCCTGATGATACCCCCTCCAGTTTCGGCTGGAGTCCCCCTGGTGGCTCAGATGGTAAAGAATCCACCTGCAATGTGGGAGAACTGGATTCAATCTCTGGGTTGGAAAGATCCCCTGGAGAAGGACATGACAACCCCCTCCAGTATTCTTGCCTGGAGAATCCCATAGACAGACGAGCCTGGTGACCTACAGTCCATGGGGTTGCAAAGAGTCAGACACGACTGAGTGACTAAGCACAGCAGCTCCCCATCCTAACCCATTATAGATCAAACTACTAGTATTGTCATTTTGATCTACAAAACCATCACTAGCGTATGGTTCTTACTGCTCCCTGTACATCATAGCCCTCATCATGATTGTTATTAAGTCATTACTTGAATATTTGATTAATAGCTGACTCTCTGATGGATTATAAACTCTGGGAAAATAGACATCCTGTCTGTTGTGCCTGTTGCTACTCAGAAAATAATAAATACTGCCCAATAAATATTTACTGAATATTATTTATTCAACCACACTGATACACTTTTTACATTTTCTGCGTTCACGATATACATGGAACAGGCAGTGTCGTGAAGAAAAGTGTTATTCGGTCAAGTAGCTTTTTGCTGCTTTATTTTTTTCCGGTTTCAGTCTTGAGATGTCATTACTTAATGTTTTGCAATGCTCTTTGTGATACCTTGGTTGTTGTGTTCTTTGGTTATGACATTGGCTTGTGTCTGTGAAATACATTCTGGGTGTACCATGAGGTTCTTGAGACCAGCCTGATCTTTTAAGTTTCCTTTTCTCCGAAGAGAAATCTCAAGATTCTCTCTGTAAGAAGAGTGGAATTTTTCACAATCTCCTGCTAAGTAAACAGTCTCAGATTACAAAGCAAAAGATATTGCAAAATACTTGAAAGGATGCAGTTTATGAAGCAGAAGTGGTACAGATGTCATGGAAGATCTCATGAAAAACCAGAATTGGTGGTAGAACAAATGTCACTGCTTTCTAAGACAGCAAAAGCAGTTCGCGTGTAACAGAGGCTCATGAGAACATTAGGAACCCTCAAAGCTCTGCTTTCCAGAGAAGAAAGCAGGGCAGGTCTTGGACCGCATCAGAGGGGCCCTCATTAGGCCAATCAAGGGTCCCCCCGAACCCCCGCCAGGCCTCGCACACACAGGGGTGTGTAATTAACTTTGCCCATGCTGCCAAGGCTGCAGTCCATTAGTCTGAGTGAATCCTGATTGACTGTGTTCTTCTCATTCCCTCGTAAACATATGCCTTGTTGTCTGAATCTTCACACTTTTTTCATATTGTAAAAATGTCTTTTCTCCAAGTCTCATTACAAGTTGACAAGCGATGCCTGGTCAAGAGCAGTGGGGATGATACTGAGCAGAGTTCCCTGTGCTACGCACTTGATCTTTGTTGCTCATCTAATTTTATTGATTTATTTATTTTTGATTGGAGTATAATTGCTTTACAATGTTGTCTTAGTTTCTGCTGTACAATGAAATGAATCGGCCATATATATACCTTCCCTCTTAAACCTACCTCTCTCTCCGCCTCACCTAGCTTACCCATCTAGGTCATCATGGAACACAGAGCTGAACTTCCTGTGCTTTAGAGCAGGTTATCCATTTTAAATATAGCACTGTGTATGTGTCGGTCCCATACTCCTTAACTATCTCTTTCCCTCAACCTTCCCCCCAACACCCCACCCAAACCATGAGTTCAGTTCTCTAAGTTTGTGTGTTTCTACTTTGCAAATAACTTCATCTGTATCATTTCTTTTTAGATTCTACATGTAAGCAATATTAGACAATATTTCTCTTTCTCTGTCTGACTTAACTTCACTCAATATTATGTAACGATCTAAATGGGAAAAGAATTTGAGAAAGAATAGATACATGTGTATATATAACTGAATCCCTTCGCTGTACACCTGAAACTAGCACAACACGGTTATACTTCAACTGTCAGTTCAGTTCAGTTCAGTCCAGTCGCTCAGTCGTGTCCGACTTTGCGACCCCATGAACCGCAGCATGCCAGGCCTCCCTGTCCATCACCAACCCCCGGAGTTCACTCAGACTCATGTCCATCAAGTCAGTGATGCCATCCAGCCATCTCATCCTCTGTCATCCCCTTCTCCTCCTGCCCCCAATCCCTCCCAGCATCAGAATCTTTTCCAGTGAGTCAGCTCTTCTCATGAGGTGGCCAAAGTATTGGAGCTTCAGCTTTAGCATCAGTCCTTCCAATGAACACCCAGGACTGATCTCCTTTAGGATGGACTGGTTGGATCTCCTTGCAGTCCAAGGGACTCTCAAGAGTCTTCTCCAGCACCACAGTTCAAAAGCATCAATTCTTCGGTGATCAGCTTTCTTCACAGTGCAACTCTCACATCCATACATGACCACTGGAAAAACCATAGCCTTGACTAGACGGACTTTTGTTGGCAAAGTAATGTCTCTGCTTTTAATATGCTGTCTAGGTTGGTCATAACTTTCCTTCCAAGAAGTAAGCGTCTTTTAATTTCATGGCTGCAATCAGCATCCGCAGTGATTACTTCAACTATACGTCAATATATAATAAGAAAGTTTTTTTTTTTAAGAACAATGGAGGTGATATTCAAATCAACAACTAGCTTCTGGCCACCCTTCCCGCATCTCTCAAATGGGAAGGACAGTATCTGCTTTCTCGCCTCCTCCCTGAGTTGCTGTGGGCATCCTTTGAAATGATGGCTGTGTAAGTGCACCATAATGACGCATTGATCAGCACACAGATGCAAGGGCTTCTTGTAACTCATCTCTGAAGAATTTCCTTCCACTCTGAAGAGATTTACTGACTTACATATGGTTATAAAACTAGAAACCTGGTGAAATTTTTCTAATGGGAGCTCTCGGCTCCAAGTCCCTAGGTCTCTGTTGGAACAAGATTAGCAAAGAGCATTTTGGCAAATGATGAAAAAGATCTCCTTCTTTATTTCTGTCTCTGTTCATCTTTGCTGCTCTTTCCCCAAGCCCTTCAAATGAATCCTAAATATAGAATTTAGTTATAAAAAAGATAAATAAAGCAGAACACAGATTGGTGATTGCCAGGGTCTGGGGTGGGGTGTGCAAAAAAGGGAGTGAGGAAATCATAGCAAGTTATGGAACTTTTCTATATATTGATTTTGAAAATTACACAACTGTACACATGTTAATCTTGCAGAACTGTACACTGAAAAGGGTGAATTTTATTCAAAATGTAAAATTTTAAAACATAGGAAAAAAAGAAGCACCAATAGTCCCACCAGCCAAAAATAAGGGCTATTATTATTTTGGCATACTTCTGACTGGGCTTTTAGGTTGACGATGGTGTTTTTAAACCATTTCAGTATCTTGCCTTCAGAACCCCGTGAACAGTATGAAAGGCAAAAAGAGAGGTCACTGAAAGATGAACTCCACAGGTGCATAGGTGCCCAATACACTGCTGGAGATCGGTGGAGAAATAACCCCAGAAAGAATGAAGAGACGGAACCAAAGCAAAAGGACCACTCAGTTATGGTTGTGGCTGCTGATGGAAGTAAAGTCCGATGCTCTAAAGAGCAGTATTGCATAGGAACCTGGAATTTCAGGTCCATGAATCAGGCAAATTGGAAGTGGTCAAACAGGAGATGGTAAGAGTGAACATCAACATTTTAGGAATCAGTGAGCTAAAAATGGACCGGAATGGGTGAATTTAACTCAGATGACCATTATATCTACTACTGTGGGCAAGAAACCCTTGGAATAAGGGAATAGTCCTGATAGTCAACAAAAGAGTCTGAAATGAAGTACTTGGGTGCAATCTCAAAAATGACAGAATGATCTCTGTTCATTTCCAAGGCAAGCCATTCAATATCACGGTAATCCAAGTCTATGCCCCAACCACTAATGCCGAAGAAGCTGAAATTGAATGGTTCTATGACGACCTACAAGACCTTCTAGAACTAACACCAGAAAAAGATGTCCTTTTCATCATAGGGGAATGGAATGCAAAAGTAGGAAGTCAAGAGATACCTGGAGTAACAGGCAAGTTTGGCCTTGGAGTACAAAATGAAGTATGGCAAAAGCTAACAGAGTTTTGCCAAGAGAACGCACTGGTCATAGCCAACACCCTCATCCAACAACACAAGAGAAGACTCTACACATGGACATCACCAGATGGTCAACACTGAAATCAGATTGATTATATTCTTTGTAGCCGAAGATAGAGAAGCTCTATACAGTCAGTGAAAACAAGACTAGGAGAGGAGCTGACTGTGGCTCAGATCATAAAATCTTTATTGAAAAATTCAGACTTAAATTGAAGAAAGTAGGGAAAACCACTAGACCATTCAGCTATGACCTAAATCAAATCCCTTAGGATTACACAGTTTAAGTGAGAAATAGATTTAAGGGACTAGATCTGATAGAGTACCTGGTGAACTATGGACGGAGGTTCATGACATTGTACATGAGGCAGTGATCAGGACCATCCCCAAGGAAAAGAAATGCAAAAAGGCAAATGGCTGTCTGAGAAGGCCTTACAAATAGCTGAGAAAAGAAGAGAAGTGAAAGGCAAAGGAGAAAAGGAAAGACATAAGCATCTGAATGCAGAGTTCCAAAGAATAGCAAGGAGAGATAAGAAAGCCTTCCTCAGCAATCAATGCAAAGAAATAGAAAAAAAAAATAATAGAATGAGACAAACTAGAGATTTCTTCAAGTAAATTAGAGATACCAAGGGAACATTTCATCCAAAGATGGGCACAATAATGGACAGAAATGGTATGGACCTAACAGAAGCAGAAGACATTAAGAAGAGGTGGCAAGAATACGCAAAAGAACTATACAAAAAAGATCTTCATGACCCAGATAACCACAATTGTGTGATCATTCACCTAAGCCAGACATTCTGGAATCTGAAGTTGAGTGGGCCTTAGGAAGCATCACTACGAATAAAGCTAGTGGAGCTTATGGTTTTCCAGTTGAGCTATTTCAAATCCTAAAAGATGATGCTGTGAAAGTGCTGCACTCAATATGCCAGCAAATTTGGAAAACTCAGCAGTGGTCACAGGACTGGAAAAGGTCAGTCTTCATTCCAATCCCTAAGAAAGACAATTCCAAAGAATGCTCAAACTACTGCACAATTGCACTCATCTCACACGCTAGCAAAGTAATGCTCAAAATTCTCCCAGCCAGACTTCAGCAGTATGTGAACCGTGAACCTCCAAATGTTCAAGATGAATTTAGAAAAGGTAGAGGAACTAGTGATAAAATTACCAACATCCGTTGGATCATCAAAAAAGCAACAGAGTTCCAGAAAAACATCTACTTCTGCTTTATTGACTACGCCAAAGCATTTGACTATTTGGATCACAACAAACTGTGGAAAATTCTTCAAGAGATGGGAATACCAGACAACCTCACCTGCCTCCTGAGAAACCTGTATGCAGCTCAAGAAGCAACAGTTAGAACCAGACATGGAACAACTGACTGGTTCCAAATAAGGAAAGGAGTAAGTCAAGGCTGTATATTGTCACCCTGCTTATTTAACTTGTATGCAGAGTACATCATGAGAAATGCCAGGTTGAATGAAGCACAAGCCGGAATCAAGATTACAGAGAGAAATATCAACAACCTCAGATATGCAGATGACACTACCCTTATGGTAGAAAGTGAAGAGGAACTAAAGAGCCTCTTGATCAAAGTGAAAGAGAAGAGTGAAAAATCTGGCTTAAAACTCAACATTCAGAAAACAAACATCATGGCATTCAGTCCCATCACTTCATGGCAAATAGATGGGGAAACAGTGGAAACAGTGTCTGACTCTATTTTGGGGGGCTCCAAAATCACTGCAGATGGTGACTGCACCCATGGAATTAAAAGACGCTTGCTCCTTGGAAGAAAAGCTATGACCAACCTAGATAGCATATTAAAAAGCAGAGACATTACTTTGCCAACAAAGTCCATCTAGTCAAAGGTATGGTTTTTCCAGTAGTCATGTATGAATGTGAGAGTTGGACTATAAGGAAAGCTGAGCGCCAAAGAATTGATGCTTTTGAACTGTGGTGTTGGAGAAGACTCTTGAGAGTCCCTTGGACTGCAAGGAGATCCAACCAGTCCATCCTAAAGGAAATCAGTCCTGGGTGTTCATTGGAAGGACTGATGTTGAAGCTGAAACTCCAATACTTTGGCCACCTCATGTGAAGAGTTGACTCACTGGAAAAGACCCTGATGCTGGGAAAGGTTGGGGGTGGGAGGAGACGGGGACGACAGAGAATGAGATGGCTGGATGGCATCACTGCTTGATGGACATGAATTTGAGACAGCTGCAGTAGTTCATGATGGACAGGGAAGCCTGTCATGCTGCAGTCCATGGGATCACAAAGAGTCGGACATGACTGAGTGACTGAACTGAACTGTCTTTCTGTTTAATTGCTAAGTTGAGTCTGACTCTTTGTGACCCCCACAGACTGAAGCATGCCAGGCTTCCTTGTCCTTCACTAGCCCCCTTAGTTTGCTCAGATTCATGTCCATTGAGTCAGTGATGCTACCTAACCATCTCATTGAATTTTTCCGTTACATCCTATGGAAAAATAATGATCTTTTGGTCTAATACAATAGTAATAATCATACAATACACACATGTACATATATGTATGTGTAGATTGATTGATTGAAAGTAATAAACTTTCAAACATAAAATAGGTAATTCATGCAAATTATATGAAATCCAAAAGTGCGAGAAAATGTATTATGAAGTCTCTTCTCATCCTTTCCTTAAGCATCTGGTGCCTTTCCAGGGTTTTTTTTTGTGTGTTTTTGGTAGCTTTTTATTGTGACAGTAAGACAGCTTGAAATATACTATCTTAACTCTTTTCAATACAGTTCAGTGGTATTGGATATATTCATGCTGCTGCTACTGCTAAGTCGCTTCAGTCGTGTCCGACTCTGTGCGACCCCATAGACGGCAGCCCACCAGGATCCGCCATCCCTGGGATTCTCCAGGCAAGAACACTGGAGTGGGTTGCCATTTCCTTCTCCAGGATATATTCATATTTTTGCTATAAAAATAGTAAGATATATTCATAATATTTTGCAAGCATCCCCACTATCTTCATAATTCTTTCATCTTATAAAACTAAAACTCTATCGCCATTAAGCAAAAACTACCCATTCCCCTCTCCAAATCCAAACCCTGGTAACCACCATTCTGCTTTCTGTCTAAATGATTTTTGACTACTCTTTATATCTTATATAAGTGGAGTCATACATTCATACATTATTTGTGTTTTTATGACTAGCTTATTTTACTTAGCATAATGTCCTCAAGATTTCTCCAGATTGTAGCATATATCAGGATTCCCTTCCTTTTTAAAGCTAAATAATATTCCATTGCATATGTGCGTACATATATGTGCATGCATGCTAAATTGCTTCAGTCTTGTCTGTCTCTTTGCAACCCTATGGACCAAAGCCCACCGAGATCTTCTGCCTTTGAGATTCTTCAGGCAAGAATACTGGAGTGGGTTGCTGTATCCTCCTCCAGGGGATCTTCCCAACCCAGAGGTCCAATCTGCGTCATTTATGACTCCTGAATTAGCAGGCAAGTTCTTAATTACTCGTGCCACCTGGGAAGTCCCTGTATGTGTGTGTGTGTGTATAAAATTGTTCTTATTCCTTTCCAGTTTTTTTATTTTTCATGAGTTACTACTTGCATGTACTTCTTTTCTAATATCAACTTTAAGATGCAGAATCCATACTTCTGCATCCTGCTTTTTCGTTTTAACTTATCAAAATACGTTCCAAACCATATATATATAACTTTTAAAAATTGTTTTTAGTACTGTGAAGTATTTCCGTGTTTGGATATGTTGTGATTTATTGTATTGCTAGCTATCTGGGTGGTTTCATTTCTTCTGCTAGTACAAACAATAGCATGATGAATATCCTTGTAAACTTTTTCAACGTGGATTATTATGGAAGAACTCAGAATTGGAATTGTGAGGTCTAAGTCTGCATTTTAAATTTTAATAGATAAGGCTAATCTGCCCTCTTTAGAGTTGTACCAAGTTTTATTCCAACAGATAATGTATGAGAATTCCTGTTCCTGCATTGTGTTTTCAAACTTTTATTATTTGACCAACTGATTAATGAAAATGGGACTCTCAGTCATTTCAATTTGTATTCTTCTTGCTGTGACTAATTTTGAGCAAATTTTCATATGTTTAACAGTGAAATCTGAACTGTCTTTTCATATCCTTGGTTCATTTTCTATTCTATAGATAGCTTCTTTTTTATAGATTAGAGAATGTTTTGTATAGATTAGAAAAATTAGTCCTTTTTACTGTGATGAGTTGCATATTTTTTTGTTGTTTGTTTGACACTTGCTTCTTGTCTTTTTGCAGATTTTTTTCTTAACTTCCATCTTTTATTTAGTATTTATGTGTTTGGATTTATCGTCCTTCACATATGGCCTTTTCCACTTCAATACTATTTAGAAAAATAATCTCTGAAATAATGAATTCTTGTACTTTTATGATTTCTTTTTTATCTGATATTTGACCCATCTGGAGTTTGTTTGGTTATAAAATTGAAGTATATTTTCAACACTTTTATTCCTCTAGATCATGAGTCAGCAAACTTTTTCATAAATGGCTAAAGACTAAATATTTTGCCCTTTTGGATAATATGGCCTCAGGTAGCTACTCAACTCTGCCATTGTAGTGAAAAAGTAGCCACAGATAACTCATAAACATATGGGCACAGCTGAATTCCAGTAAAGGAATATATATAACAGGAAGCTGGCAGGATTTGCCCAACAAGCTCTTGTGTGCTTACCAGTGTGGAAGATTGCTTCATTATTTCAACAACATGGATTAAATGAATAACTTTCTCCCACTGATATGCCATGGCATACTTATCATACACTTATATTCTTTTACTCAGGTAAGATTTTTACAAGACTCTTCATTTAATTTCATTGTTCTGTCTTTCTACCTATAGGCTCATACCACACTGTTTTGCTTACTATAGATTACATATATTTTTAACATCATATGAGGTCAGCTCCTGGGTGTTCATTGGAAGGACTGATGCTAAAGCTGAAACTCCAATACTTTGGCCACCTCATGCAACGAGTTGACTCACTGGAAAAGACTCTGATGCTGGGAGGGATTGGGGGCAGGAGGAGACGGGGACGACAGAGAATGAGATGGCTGGATGGCATCACCGACTCAATGGACATGAGTTTGAGTGAACTCCGGGAGTTGGTGATGGACAGGGAGGCCTGGCGTGCTGTGATTCATGGGGTTGCAAAGAGTCAGACACGACTGAGCAACTGAACTGAACTGAACTGAATCTCTCAAAACTCTTCTTTTTCAGAATTTTATGCACTTGATTATTATTCAGAAAACAACTTCAAGACCAGGAGTCCTTTTTCAAAAAAACCTTTCAAGGAAAAAATGGGAAAGTTTATTTCAATTATATTAGTTCACAATCATTTTCTCAGGTGAATATTAACAACTTCTGATTAGGGAAGAGAGAGATTGGACTTAATTTCCTCTCCACTCAAAGTACCTCTATTCATTTTTTCACCCTCTAGTTACTCTAGGGTATTAAGTGGATGAGCTAGAAAATGCCACCTGATTGTACAAGAGTTGTCAGTTTTGTAATTTTTGATTTCTTCTTTCTCTCACTCTTTCTGGCTCAATAGATAGTAAATCAAGGTTTGTTTCCTTGTATATTATAGGTTTCATTCACCCCCTCCTACCTTGTCAAAAAATAATTTTAACTATTAAAGTAACATAAACTGATTTTCTTTTTATATTGAAGTATGGTTGATTTACAATGTTGTGTTAGTTTCAGTTGTATAGCAAAGTGATTCATATATATATTTATATGAATATATATAATACAAATAATACATATATATTCAGATTCTTTTCCCTTATAGGTTATTACAGAATACTAGGTATAGTTCCCTGTGCTACACAGCAGGTCCTTGTTGGTTAGCTATTTTATATATAGTAGTGTGTTTCTGTTGGAGAAGGCAATGGCACCCCACTCCAGTACTCTTGCCTGGCAAATCCCATGGACAGAGGAGGCTGGTGGGCTGCAGTCCATGGGGTCGCACAGAATCGGACATGACTAAAGTGACTTAGCAGCAGCAGCAGCAGTGTGTATCTGTTAATCCCACACTACTAGCTTTTTCTTCCTCCCCACTCTTTCCCCTTTGGTTTGTTTTCAATGTCTGTGGGTTTACTTGTGTTTCATAAGTAAGCTCATTTGTTTCTTTTATTATTTTTTTAAAGATTGCTCACATAATCAATATCATAGGATTTTTGTTTTTCACTGTCTGGTTTACTTCACATAGTATAATCTCTAAATCCATTCTTATTGTTGCAAATGTTATTATTTCATTTCTTGTTTATGATTCAGTAATATTCCAGTGTGTGTGTGTATTTGTGTGTGTACATGACATGAGCTTACTTCAGCAAATTTGAAAACTATAGAAAGATGGAAAAGTATACAAACGTATGAAAGAGATGATTAGAATCACCCCTTAATATGGCCCTCAGAGATAACCCCTGTTAGGATTCCTGTTTCTCCTTCTCTTTTATGTACACTTGTATACACACGAGAAAACGTGTTTGAGATACACGCAAACAATGCCTAGTGGAATTTCCCATGCTGCTTTTTCTATGCGTTACTCTACTGTCTCAGTGACTATTTTGAAAGCCTGCCTGGGTTCCCAGGAAGAAATGGATCCATCCCTTTGTCCTTAAAAAGTGAACTTTTAGAGTTTTCATGGACATGAGTGCCCTCTTCACTGATTATTTCTTCAGGCTTTGGTTTGGTGTTTCTTTTTGAGGAGCTATGTATATTCTCCCTTTTCTCCTTGCTGTGGGGCACCCGTTCCTCCTCTGTTGTTGACTGTGAGGTGAGGGGAAGGCCGAACCCAAATGAGAAAGAAAGCATCTTGCCAGCACTCAAGGTTTCCTATTATTATTAATTTTTTTGCCAGATATACCCCCAGGCATTTCTCTCAGCATCTTCCTGTGCCTTTGCCAACCTTTATGAAGAACAATCCTACTTTAGAAAGTCACTGTGACACTGATTTCTGAGAATAAGTATTTAGAAGAAGGATGTTCTCTTCTGAAACCTGATCAGGTAGCTGGGTTGCTGAAGTGCACTTTTCTCTAGGTCTCTGCTCCCTCTTGCAAACTCATGGTACCACCAGAGGTCTTGAGGGAATCTTGAGAAAGAAGTGCTCACATCTGTCCTTTTGGGAAGGAAGATGATGTGAGATCTAATTTCTTTAAGTCACAGGTGGTCTGCCATATTTTCAAGCTTCAAAATAACTTTCTATTTCACCACAGCTGCTATAGTAGCACTGGTAAAACCCATTGGACTTAATTGTTGTTAGAGGGAATTTTAGACTCCCTCCAAGAAGGGGTTTTCTGGTGTAAAAGAAAAAGCATGCCTCATATCAGAATGGAACTATGAAGAAGTTTTACATCTTTTAAAACTTAAGAAACAAGTAAAGATTAAAACACACGCTTGAACAGAACTGAAGAGCATTTATGCCAAAGCAGAAGACAAATGACCAAGAGTGAAGATCAAGAGCCAAAATGAAGCCAAAGATGAGGGAGACTGAAAAGTTCTGAGTCAGAGGAGAGAAGGACAAAAAGACATGGATCAGGGAAGAAGAGAAAGACTGACATCAGTTCAGTTCAGTTCAGCCCCACAGTCATGTCCATGGACTGCAGCACACCAGGCCTCCCTGTACATCACCAATTCTTGGAGCTTGCTCAAACTCATGTCCATTGAGTCAGTGATGCCATCCAACCATCTCATCCTGTGTCATTCCCTTCTCCTCCCGGCTTCAATCTTTCCCAGCATCAAGGTCTTTTCCAGTGTGTCAGTTCTTTTCATCAGGTGACCAAAGTATTGAAGTTTTAACTTCAGTATCAGTCTTTCTGAATGAATATTCAAGACTGATTTCCTTTCGGATTGACTGGTTTGATCTCCTTGCAGTCCAAGGGACCCTCAAGAGTCTTCTCCAGCACCACAGTTCAAAAGCATCAACTCTTTGACGCTCAGCTTTCTTTATGGTCCAACTCTCACATCCATACATGACTACTGGAAAAACCACACCGTTGACCATACTTCGTTGGTGAGTTCAGTTCAGTTCAGTTCAGTCGCTCAGTCGTGTCCGACTCTCCGCGACCCCAGGAATCACAGCACACCAGGCCTCCCTGTCCATCACCAACTCCCAGAGCTCACTCAAACTCATGTCCACAGAGTTGGTGATGCCATCCAGCCATCTCATTCTCGGTCATCCCCTTCTTCTCCCGCCCCCAACCTTTCCCAGCATCAGAGTCTTTTCCAGTGAGTCAACTCGTCGCATGAGGTGGCCAAAGTATTGCAGTTTCAGCTTCAGCATCAGTCCCTCCAATGAACACCCAGGATTGATCTCCCTTAGAATGGACTGATTGGATCTCCTTGCGGTACAAGGGACTCTCAAGAGTCTTCTCCAACACCACAGTTCAAAAGCATCAATTCTTCGGCGATCAACTTTCTTCACAGTCCAACTCTCACATCCATACATGACCACGGGAAAAACCATAGCCTTGACTAGACGGACCTTTGTTGGCAAAGTAATGTCTCTGCTTTTTAATATATTATCAAGGTTGGTCATAACTTTCCTTCCAAGGAGCAAGCGTCTTTTAACTTCATGGCTGCAATCAGCATCCGGAGTGATTTTGGAGCCCAAAAAAATAAAGCCTGACACTGTTTCCACTGTTTTTCCATCTATTTCCCATGAAGTGATGGGACCAGATGACATGATCTTTGTTTTCTGAATATTGAGCTTCAAGCCAACCTTTTCACTCTCCTCTTTCACTTTCATCAAGAGGCTTTTGAGTTCCTCTTCACTTTCTGCCATAAGGGTAGTGTCATCTGCATATCTGAGATTATTGATATTTCTCCCAGCAATTATGCTTTTTAACATGCTGTCTAGGTTGGTCATAGCTTTTCTTCCAAGGAGCAAACATCTTTTAATTTCATGACTGCAGTCACTATCTGCAGTGATTTTGGAGCCCAAGAAAATAAAGTATGTCACTGTTTCCACTGTTTCCCCATCTATTTGCCATGAAGTGATGGGACTGGATGCCATGATCTTAGTTTTCTGAATGTTGAGCTTTAACCCAACTTTTTCACTCTCCTCTTTCACTTTGATCAAGAGGCTCTTTAGTTCCTCTACTCTTAAACTGCCATAAGGTATCACCTGCATATCTGAGGTTATTGATATTTCTCCCTGTAATCTTGATTCCAGCTTTTGCTTCATCCAGTCTGGCATTTCCCATGATGTATTGTGCATATAAGTTGAATATCAGAATGACAATATACAGCTTTGATGTACACCTTTCCCAATTTGGAACAAGTCTCTTGTTCCATGTTTGGTTCTAACTTTCTTCTTGACCTGCATACAGATTTCTCAGGAGGCAGGTCAGGTGGTCTGGTATTCCCATCTCTTTTAGAATTTTCCACAGTTTGTTGTGACCCACACAGTCAAAGGCTTTAGCGTAGTCAATGAAGCAGAAGTCGATGTTTTCCTAACATTCTCTTGCTTTTTCGATGATCCAACGGATGTTGGCAATTTGATCTCTGGTTCATCTTGCTTTTTTAAATCCAGCTTGAACATCAGGACGTTCCCAGTTCACATACTGTTGAAGTGTAACTTGGAGAAATTTGAGCATTACTTTGTTAGCGTGTGAAATGAGTGCAGTTTTGCAGTAATTTGAACATTCTTTGGCATTGCCTTTCTTTGGGATTGGAATGAAAACTGACCTTTTCCAGTCCTGTGGCCACTGCTGGGTTTTCTAAATTGCTGGCGTATTGAGTGCAGCACTTTCACAGCATCATCTTTTAGGATTTGAAATAGGTCATTTGGAATTCCATCATCTCCACTAGCTTTGTTTGTAGTGATGCTTCCTAAGGCCCACTTGACTTCACATTCCAGGATGTCTGGCTCTTGCTAAGTGATCATACCATCATGGTTATGTGGATCACTAAAATTTTTTTGTATAGTTCTTCTGTGTATTCTTGTCACCTCTTCTTAATATCCTGCTTCTGTTAGGTTCAAGACTGACATGGCTCAGCAAATAACAACAGATAAAAACATCACCTTGCTCAAATGAGTGGAAATATTTTTAGGTGTCTTTATTGATGTTAGTATGTTCTTTTTTTTTTTTTTTTTTTTTAGAGTGAGCTTGAAAATCAGTGAGTGAAAAGGACGGAAACCAAAGACCTGGCCAAAATATTTTTAGAACAAGTTCAGAGAAGAATACACATAGGTTTAAATCATAGGTTTGTGCAAATAATGGCAGACATATGAAAATGGGAAAAAAATGTGTCAGATAATGTATGGAAGCCATATTGGTAGCAAATGAAATGTCACAAGAACAAATGATATTCTGCAGAGCTGAGAACTTGACACTTGTCTTCAATAGTTTGAGTGGCTGTTCAACAAAATAACTGAAAAATGAAGATCTGGAACCCACAGGTGCACCACATAGAATATTGTTCAATAGAAGCTAATATTAACAATGTGTTATTGCACACTCGCATTGCTATTATTATCTTAAATAATTAACACTGCCTACAATGAAAGGGGATGCTTTGTGAAGTAGTGAGATTCCTCACACCGGACTGTACAGGCAAAGTTTGGATGAACCTCAGACAAGGGTGCCATAACAGTCTCTGCCCTGGGACACTTGGCCTTCTCAAGGTTCCTTCCAGTGCCAGGATTCTGTGGTTGGGTGATCTTTGGACTGAGTTCTATACACTAAGGAATTCTTACCTTAGAAAGATCATTTTTTAAAAGAAGGGCTCAGGGGCTGCCCTGGTAGTCCAGTAGTTAAAAATCTGCCTTGCAATGCAGGGGACGCAGGTTTGATCCCTGATCGGGGAAGTAAGATCCCATATACCTCAGGGTAACTAAGCCTGTGAGCTATAGCTACTGAGCCCACACATCACAAATAGAGAGAAGCTAGTGTGCTGCACGGAGAAGGCAATGGCAAGCCACTCCAGTACTCTTGCCTAGAAAATCCCATGGATGGAGGAGCCTGGTAGGCTGCAGTCCATAGGGTCGCTAAGGGTTGGACACAACTGAGCGACTTCACTTTCACTTTTCACTTTCACACATTGGAGAAGGAAATGGCAACCCACTCCAGTGTTCTTGCCTGGAGAATCCCAGGGATGGGGGAGCCTGGTGGGCTGCCGTCTATGGGGTCACACAGAGTCGGACACGACTGAAGTGACTTAGTGGCAGCAGTGTGCTGCAGCTGAGACCTAACGCAGCTAAAAACGAGAGCTTCTCTGGTGGCTCAGTGGTAAAGAATCTGCCTGCAATGCAGGAGCCGCAGGAGACCCAGGTTTGATCCCTGGGTCAGGAAGATCCCCTAGAGGAAGAAATGGCAACCCACTCCAATGTTCTTGCCTGCAAAATCCTATGGACGTATGAGCCTGACGGGCTACCTCCCATCCATGGGTCACTGAGAGTCAAACACGACTGAGCATGCACTCATGCAGCCAAAAATATTAAAAAAAAGATAGGCTTAAATCATATCGCCAGTTTTGATAGAGACTAGTTTTTGTGTGCCCAATCTCTATTCCGCACAGCTTTCTTACTAACCAAAACTTGGCTTTATGGAGGTAACATCGTACTCAGATTATACACCTATCTCAACTTAACACTGCAGATCAGAATGATCAGGGACTAGGTTCTAGCCAGAGATATAAAGCGGGAGTTCAGAGGAATTTCTGGGAATCCTGATGAGAGAGGGTTGACTATCTTGGTGTAAATATTATCCCTTCTCCTCTTCTCATTCTCCTTTCACTCACCTGGACTAAGATCCTAGGCCATGCTGGGACCGTGAAGCAGCTTTAAGGATGCACTTTAACTTCCTAACTTCTTCAAGTTGAGAAGACTGAGGGATGTCCCTGGTGGCACATGGATAGGAATCCGTCTGCCAATGCATGGGACGTGGGTTCGATCCCTGGTCTGGGAAGAGTCCACATGCTGCAGAGCAACTGAGTCCTTGCACACAACTACTGAAGCCCACGGGCCCTAGAGCCCGTTCTCCCCAACAAGAGGAGTCATCGCAATGAGAAGCTCACGCACCACAGCTAGAGAGTAACTCCCACTCGCTGTAATGAGAGGAAAGCCCATGCAGCAACAAAGACCCAGCACAGCTAAAAATAATTAAATAAACTTATTTAAAAAAATTTTTTTTTCCAAAATTGACTGTAAGTAGAATAGAGCTTCCCGGGTAGCTCAAACAGTAAAGAATCTGCCTGCAATGTTGGAGACCCGGTTCAATCCCTGGGTCAGGAAGATCTCCTGGAGGAGGGCATGGCAACCCACTCCAGTATTCTTGCCTGGAGAATTCCATGGACAGAGGGACCCGGTGGACTACAGTCCCTGGGGTCGCAAAGGGTCGAACATGATTGAGCGACTAACACACACACAGAGAACAGAGCTCAGAATTCTTCGACATCATCTACATTTGAATTCAGAGAAAATGCAAATTCTTCCTACTTTCACTTCCTACTAGAACAAGACAGATTGCCTCCTGGCAAGTGTGGATTATTCTGCCACCAGAACTGCAGCGTCAGTAGCTCAAATCCTCGTGTCATTTACACTGTTTCTACTGGGACAGGTCAGGTGTCAGCAGGGACCATAAGCAAAGACAAACCCACCCCCTGGAACCAGCAGTGTGAAGAGCAGGGGAGCTGGTGACAGCCTGTCTTGTGCTGGATCACTTTCAGGGGTAGCAGACTACAACATCCTGGGGCTTTTTTTTTTTTTTTTTTTCGCAGAAAGGAAGCTGAAGGACAAACATCTGAAGGAGAAATTAGTCTCTGTGAATAGGTGACAAGCCGTGATAAGCCCTCAGGGTACATGTCAGGGTGGCACAGATGTTAGTGTGAGAACATCTTGATTCAAGAGAGTGGGGAGCAGGGTGGAGGAGGGGTAGATGGCAAAGAGAAACAAAAACAAAAATCAGAATCGTCTTTGCAAGGCAGCTGATTGTTTCTGAAAGGCTGTATATAGGGCCGAAGAACAAAATATTAAAATACACCCATGTGACAAATTCGTGATGAAACGAGTTTTCACCTCTATCAAGAGGTATTATAAATTTGTTCATCCTGTTTGAAGAGCAGTTGGGCAATATGATTTAAGAGCCATAAAGCAGACACACGCTTTTATCTAGTGACCCAGCTCTTAGAAATGTATCTGAAGGCTATAACTCAAAAATTATATTTAATTAAGTTGTATGCCTAAGGTGTTTTCCTGTTTCTATAGTAGGGAGAAATGAGAGCCAAATGTCTGACATTCAGAGAATATTAAGTAATTCAATGTATGCTAATTTCCTGGGAAGCTATGCAACACTAAAAATATTTAAGATAGAAAAGCATGGAAATATATATACGATAAAGAATACATAAAAAAATCAATTATATGACATCAAATATGTAATTATTATTATTGCATGTGGAGAAGAGCAAAAAACCTTTAGGGAGAAATGCTTTTGATATTGTGAGATTGGGGCACTACTTTTTCCTCACTTTAAAACTCTCTTAACAGTTGCTAAAATAAGCATACATTGTTTAAGTGAACTAGAACAAGAGCCTAAAAGGAAGAAAGTGGAAATCAATCAGTCTGAACTTCTCTTTTTTTATGGATAATAGGTTGACTACAAACCTTTTGTGGGATAGAGCAGGCTCATTTCATTGGAAAGAAATAGTCCTTTTCCCAAGTGCCTATTAGATGTACTGTCCCTTTCCAGGGGCCAATAGTAAACAACATTTTTAAAAAAAGTCATGCTAGCCTTATCTGAGCTGTTGCTCTCAAACTCCCCAGCTTGCTTGCTCTCAACTTCCAACACAAATTTACTCTATATTAACCAAATCACCTAATGACTAGAGCATCCACATGACACCCTAAGGAGAGGGAGGGGAGACATGATTTTCAGATGACCTAGGAGTTGCAGAAGCACCATTCTTCTCTAGAACCTGTCTGTCTCCCACTCACAATGTAGGTTATGCAAGGAAAATGGGGACGATTTAGTCCCCACTGTTGTTGGACAAAGAGCATATCAACGATAATTTAGTCTCTACACATGAACCAATTAGAGACATGGATGGACCTAGAGACTATCATACAAAGTGAAGTAAGTCAGAAAGAGAAAAACAAATACCATATATGAACACGTATCTGTGGAATCTGAAAAAACTGACATAGACTATCTTATTTATGAGGCAGAAATAGAGACACGGATGTAGAGAACAAGCGAATGGACACCAAGGGGGATAAAGGGAGATTGGGTGGGATGAATTGGGAGACTGGGATTGACGTATATGCATGCATTGATACTATGTGTGAAATAGATAACTAATGAGAATTTCCTGTATAGCACAGGGAACTCAGTTCTCTGTGGTCACCTGAACAGGAAGCAAATCCAAAAATGAGGGGATGTATGTGTATGTATAGCCAATTCACTTTGTTGTACAACAAAAACGAACACAACATTATAAAGCAACTATACAGCAATAAAAATTTTCAAAAAATATAAAAACCAGCTGACTTGAATGACAGCCAAATAAACTCTTTAAAAAAAATAACTAAATAAATAAAGGATAGTGGAGTCTTTAGAAAACAAAATCAAGCCAAATAAAATGAGTGATTCCCCACTTCTGCTTTCCACCATCCCACCTAGAGGGCCTTCTTTACACTCGGCATGTTTCCTCTAATTTCACTGTCCTACAGGGAGGCCTGGCGTGCTGTAATTCATGGGGTCACAGAGAGTCGGACACGACTGAGCGACTGAACTGAACTGAACTGAATAAGAAACAGCATATTAAACAGTGTACTAAAAAGCAGAGACATCACTTTGCTGACAAAGGTTCATCTAGTCAAAGCTATGGTTTTTCCACTAGTCATGTTTAGATGTGGGAGTAGGACCAGAAGGAAGGTTTGACTGCCGGAAAATTGATGGTTTTGAACTGTGATGTAGAAGAGTCCCTTTGATGCCCGGAGATCCAACCAGTCCATCCTAAAGGAAATCAGTCCTGAATATTCATTGGAAGGACTGAGGCTGAAGATGAAACTCCAATACTTTGGTCACCGGATGCGAGGAGCCAACTCATTAGAAAAGACCCTGATGCTGGGAAGGATTGAAGGCGGGAGGAGAAGGGGACGACAGAGGATGAGATGGCTGGATGGCATCACCGACTCAATGGACATGAGTCTGAGTAGGCTCCGGGAGTTGGTGATGGACAGGGAGGCCTGAGGTACTGCAGCCCCTGGGGTCGCAAAGAGCTGGACACGACTGAGTGACTGAACAACAAATAAGAAAATAACCTTACAAAGGGGATGGATAGAATTCTTGGAGGATAGGAATGAATGATGTGTATCACATGACTGAGATTTTGTATTATCTCAGGCTATAAGACAGAGCTAGTAGGTGACGAAGCCAGGTCTCTGTAATTTGAGGAGAGAGGAAAAGAAGGCATCTTGTGGAAGGAATAAGTACCCCCAGTCCTTCAGTGAGCCAGAACCTAGGAAATCAAGCAGAGCCCTGGGTGTGAGGCAGGGTGAGGGGAAACGTGGTTTGACTTAGGCGTAGGAATGTCACCAGAATGTCCAGACAGCTGTTCCTCACTGGTGAGAACAGAATTTAAGAGACAAGCTTGGGTTTAGGAAGGAAGCTGGAAGGAAGGACTCTGGGAAGGAAAGGCTTTGGGCCGATGTCATTTTTTCAATGATAGCATGCCAAAAACCTGGTCTTGAGAAACTTCAGTTAATTCAGTGTTGGATAATATTTAATAACGTTCTTTGTTGCACTGTTATTATTACAGTTTTCTAGAAATTCAAGTCTGTCTCAGCTAGGATCAGGAGAGATGGTTTTGTCCATGTGAGGGCCAGATTTCAGCAGGGGAAACCCTTGGATTGGAGACAGTGGTGGTGGGGTCCCCCGGAAAGGAAAGACCTCCAGTGGCCAGTGTAGGTGACCCCATCTGCTGTCTCTGAACTTTCGGAAATTCTTAAACTCCTCAGGCAGCTCTGCAATGGGACTTCATTAATTTTCTTTAAAAAAGAAACAAAACAAAACCCTTTAGACCTTATAGTTTAATTTCCTCTCACATTTTTGTCATGGTCTTTCATGAAGTACCTTACACTCTATCAAGGAACAGCTTCTTCTTTCATGGTAAAGAAGTTTCCACCCCAAGTACCTTCATGGCCTGGGGATACAACAGTTGTCTAATCAGTCCTAAGGACAAGGCTTTACTATTTATTCTTCCTTTCTTTTTTTTTTTTTTTTTTTTTGGCTGCCTGCATGGCCTGTAGGATCTTAGTTCCCCAACCAAGAATTGAACCCAGGGCCCCGGCAGTAGAAGCATTGTGTCCTAACTACTGAACCCGTGGGGCATTCCTCCTCTTCTCTGTTTAATAGACATGCTACTCTACTGTGAACCTTATTCTTAGCTTTATTTTCAAGAATAAGCTACTTCTGCTTTCCAATTTCGGAGAAGGCAATGGCAAGCCACTCCAGTACTCTTGCCTAGAAAATCCCATGGATGGAGCAGCCTGGTAGGCTGCAGTCCATGGGGTTGCTACGAGTCAGACACTTTCACTTTTCACTTTCACACATTGGAGAAGGAAATGGCAACCGACTCCAGTGTTCTTGCCTGGAGAATCCCAGGGACGGGGGAGCCTGGTGGGCTGCCGTCTATGGGGTCACACAGAGTCGGACACGACTGAAGTGACTTAGCAGCAGCAGCAGCAGCAGCTTTCCAATTTGCATCTTAAGATTCAGCAAACTAACCCAAGATATTGTTGTGTGTGATAATCTCGGTGATTTGTTGAAATATTTGTCATTTCTTTTCAAAAGGACATTTAAAGACTTGTAAAAACAGGACAATAAAGCTGTACAATGAAATAGAAAATCAGAGGTAAAACTGATCTAAGCTGAAAGATCAATATAATTGTTGGTTCGGGCTTCATATTTGCCTGCAGGCTTCCTAGTACTCAGAGAAAAAAGGAAAACAAACTCTATTAATATGTCACAGCTCTTTTCATGGATAGCTCTGGCCCGTGTCTTTTATCTGCCCTGTGTTTTTTCTCGTGCTCTTCTTCTGTTTACAGTGCTTTCTTTCCTTTTGGTGCTGATGGTGTGGGTTCTTCTCCACCCTCCATCTGGGGCTGTCAGTCAGCCTGCACATCACCTACCCTTCTGCATGGTACCCCATCCTCTTGATACTGTGATTATCCAGCAGTGGGAATCAGGCCATCTCTTGAGAGTTGGCATCGATGAGAATCTTCTCAGGGGTTGATGCACAGACTTTGATGGGGGAAAGTTTATTTCCTACCAAAGATACTAAGTTGGAAAAATATGAATCAGGATAAGCTATTGGCCATCTTCCCTGCCCCAAGGAACAGGCCTGTCTCCAATGAGAGGAAATAAAATGAAGCCGAGATGGGCCAATGGAGAGAGAGCAAGTCCTGTGTCCTGAGAGCTGGCTCTTGTCCCTGAGCCCTGAGGCCTGGTGGCTGCAGCTCTTAGATTCTGTCCGTGACCCAAGAGTCCTTCCCGGCAATGAGAGTGAGCAAATTCCCTTCTTTGATGAGTAAGTCCTAGTACCGCTCTGACATTTAAAATAGGGGGAAAAAAATCCTAATTAACACATCTTTTATTATTGGAAAGGAATTGTAATATCAATTTAACAAGGAGCCCATTTTATTTTCTAAAATTAATTTTGAAAGCGTTTTTTCATAGGGGACTTAATAGCACGTATCGAGTGAGGTAATGGACAATGCCCTCAACCACACGTTTACAGTAAGTGCAGGAGTGAATTTCATGTGATGGTTTCTAGTATAAACCTTGAACAGAAGCCAAAGGCATAACATTAAAGCAAAATTGAGCTAAAGCAGTTCTGTAAGGACTTGCCCAGTGTACACAGTGTGTTCAATATTCTAGTGGTCTAAGTACACAAAAGGACAGAGCTTCAAGAAGTAGAGGGGGGACTTTGCTGGTGGTCCAGTGGTTAAGACTCCAGGCTTCCAACACAGAGGGCTTGGGTTCCATCCCTGGTTGGGGAACTAAGATCCACATGCTGCATGGCATGGCCTGAATAAATAAATAAATAGAGAATCAATATTATCAATAATAATAATAATAAAATATAGGAACACTTTTTAACTTTGACAGTCTTCTCCATGTGGCCTTTTTTTCCCCCATTCACCCAAGCTTCTGATAAGGAATGCCTAACATATATATTGGTGGTGCTGGAGAAGACTCTTGAGAGTCCCTTGGACTGCAAGGAGATCCAACCAGTCCATTCTAAAGGAGATCGATCCTGGGTGTTCATTGGAAGGACTGATGCTAAAGCTGAAACTCTAATACTTTGGCCACCTCATGCAACGAGTTGATTCACTGGAAAAGACTCTGATGCTGGGAAGGACTGGGGGAGGGAGGAGAAGGGGAAGACAGAGAATGAGATGGCTGGATGGCATCACCGACTCGATGGACATGAGTTTGAGTGAACTCCGGGAGTTGGTGATGGACGGGGAGGCCTGGCGTGCTGTGATTCATGGGTCGCAAAGAGTTGGACACGACTGAGTGACTGAACTGAACATATCTACTGAGATGCTACTTTCCAACCGGGACTGACATTTTCTGTTGATGAGAAAAGGAACTAAATGCTTTGGAGGCCAAGTGAAATGAGAGGAATGCAAATAGTTACAGTACCTTGATCTGAATAGAAAACTGTCTTGCCTCTGCACAGAAGTGACCCATGTGGCCCTTGGGAATACCTATAAGAGCTGTAGATTTTTTCCTTGAGGCACAAGGTTTGGATTTGCAGCTCTAAAGTGAGTCATCAAGTCATCGATGAGGCCTACAGTCATAGAGAAAAATGGTTTTGACCTGGAACTTTTTTTCCAAAGTAGGAATTTGTAGTTACCCACAGTGATATAGAAAAGACACAGGGGGACTTAGCTTCCCAGTGTGGTCTTCAGAGTGAAGTAGTTTTTAAATGTTTATTTCTCTTCTTCATTCCGCCTAGTGTCTGAGCCAGTGTATTTATCAAAGGGATGTAATCAAAGAGAAATACATTTTTGTTAATCATGGCTAATATGAAGCCATTCTTTCTGTGAGAAGTTAGTAATAATCCTTTCTTGAAGTTGCCTCTGATTGTATCTGATTTTGATTATTGTCATGCTTCCCATGCCTGGCATGATACCTAGAACAAACTTTAAATATTTGCTGAACTAATAAATTAATGAATCAATTCAAGTGGTAGACTCAGGTTTATATTTTAATATCTGTTTGTTTGTTTGGCTCCACTGGGTCTTAGTTGCATTGTGTGGGCTTAGTTGCTCCATAGCATGTGGGATTTTAGTTCCCCGATGAGGGATAAAACCCATGTCCCCTGCATTTGGAAGGCGGATTCTTCACCATCGGATCACCAGGAAGTCCCCAGATTTATGTTTTAAAACTTGTACTCTGAATATATGCTGGAAATTGTATTGGACAATAACACAACTGGAAGGTCTCATACTCGTCCAGATGAGGGTCCCCTGTGGCTCGAGTGATAGCAGCCGCAATGGAAACTGAAATAATGGTACTGATTTGAGAGATATTTAGGAGGTTGATTGATCGCATGGAGAGATCGGGGAGAAAGTGGATGAACAGGACAACTAAATAAGGTGCCAGGGGCAAAATGAAGAGGTCAGGTCCCTTGTTCAAAAATTGTTAAGAATTTCAAGATGGAGATAGAGCTTTAAAATAAGCACAGAGCCCTTTAAATTTCTACAGGAATCCTACTCATAAAGCCGGCTCAGAATGAAACAGCCTCTGTTCACTATGGCAGGGGCACTTACATTTATGCATGAAATGCCTACCCTGTGTTGGGCACTGTGGCAGCCACTGAATTTTACCTAAAAGCCATACATTAGGATAAAAGCTCCGGTAAAGAAGGATCAAAGCAGAGCTCCCTTTCATACTACCTGAGAGGGTTTCTACATGTAGGAGATTGTTCCTGTTTTTTTTCCTGATTTTTGAAGGAATATAGATTTTAAAGAGACTTTTAATAGCTGAGAGTGTGTCACTGGTGACGGTGGTTTAGTTGCTAAGTCCTGTCAGACTCTTTTGTGACTGTGTAGACTGTAGCCTGCTAAGCTCCTCTGTCCATGGACTTCCCAGGCAAGAATACCAGAGTGGGTTGCCATTTCCTTCTCCAGGGGATCTTCTTGACCCAGGGATCGAATCTGCATCTCCTGCTTGTCTGGTGGATTCTTTACCACTGAGCTACCTGGGAAGTCCTACTCTTTGGCTACTCACCCTCATTTAAATACATACCATTCTATATTTTTTAATTGTTAGGTTAAAAAAGTGTGTTGCCCTGGCAGTTTTGCACACTAATAACAACTAATACTGTCATTCTGTTTTAAATCTAAGTTTCCACTTAACCCATAAGCTAATTACCATTCAATTCAGGCAAGATTTGCAGACCAGAGATTATCACAATTATGTCAATAAAATGGCTTTTAACCAACCAATATAATATTGTAAAATAATTTGCCTCCAATAAAAAATAAATTAACTACATAAAAATAAATAAATAAATAAATAAAAAAGAAAAAAAAAATGGCTTTTCAGATTCCTTTCAAGAGGCATTCTAGGGCCTCTTTAATAAAAGCACTAGTCCTGTTCATGAGGTCTTCATCCTCATGACCTAATCACCCCAAGGCCCAGCCTTCCAGTGCTAAAATGTTGGGCATTAACTTTCCATATGTGAATTGCAGGGGGGAAGACACAAGCATTCAGATCGCAACACCTTCCCTTCATGCACTGCTACTAAGGTACTCTGTTCCCTTTCACTGACAGACTTCTTGCAAAAGTTGTCGTCATTTCCATTTCCCCGCTCTAATCCATCCCTGGGCTATGCCATCCTTACCTGTTCACTTCACTTTCCACGTTGCCAAATCCAGTCATTTCTCTGCTCTTGTTTTATTGTGTTTCTGCAGTATTCAGCCTTGTTGGCCTGTCTTTCCTGCTTGAGATGTTTTTTTAGTTTGCTGTTTGGAACATCATGGCCCCTTGGTTTTTCTCTTACCATCCTTTTTGACTTTCCTCTTATCATCTTTTATTAGATCCTTCTCTTGAAGGACTTTTGCTGGTTTTACCTTCTTTCCTTGACCAATAAATGTGGATGGAGTGTTTCTGGAAATCTTTTTCTATACTGTTTCTAGGTGACCCACCCTTGGTAATCTGTGTGATCTTTGCATCTATGACTCTCAAAATTGACCTCTTCCCTGGACGTCATACTTGACTACCTAACCACCATCTTGATGTCTCCAGGTAGATGTCCAGAGATCTCTAAAGCTTTCCGTTAACAAAACAGAATCCTTGGCCTCTCTCCTCCAGTCCTGGTCACCATTCCCATTCCCAGCCTCCTATGTTTTCGTAAACCTCATCACCATTCACTCAAGAACCTCAAGCCCAAAGTTTGAAAGTTACTTCTTTTCGTTTTCTCATCATCTTATTAGTTGACCAGCTTGCCCTGTTGCCTCTACCTTTAAAACATCTCAAGTCTATTCATTCATTTTTATTCACTTTCAATTCCATCAGCCAAGTTAAAGCTACCTCCATATTCATCTGGGCTACACAATGGTTGTCTCACTCCAACCTCATTGGCCTCCTTCTATTTCTTAAAGATACTAAGAAGTTTTCAGCATGGGGCGTTCACGTTAACTCTTTGTCTTCCTGGAACTCTTCTCTTGACCCTTGCAAGATTAGCTCTTCCTTATCATCCCATGAATATATCTTCTACTTAGAAAAAGGTCTTGGCCAAGTCCCTAATCTAAAGTGCCAAGTCCCTAATCTAAAGTATCCTCAGAGGCACTATGACGTCCACTCTCCAGAGTGCTTCTCACCATCTGAATGTGTTCCTTGGTTTGTTTGTATGTCGGTTTATTGTCTGGAATAAAATCTTCATGAAGGCAGCTATGCATCTTGTTCCTGGAACATCCTCGACACAGGGCCTGGCACAGAGTAGTCCTCAATACATCCTTGATTAAAAAATGAATAACTTACATTGCCTTTGGTATAATTTTTGTATTCTTAGTTAGACATTAGCTGTTTCTAGGAGACTGGTAATAAACACTTGGAAATAAACTGGTGTTTAAAATTACATATAATCCTCTAAATAATATCTTCCAAGTTACCAATAACAAGACAAATAAAGATGAACATGATATGATTATAAATTAGCTGTGGTTAAAACAACACCAATAAATAGCCAAAAATAATCAAGAAATCATTATGGATTTAGCCTCTCAAATTATAAATTTAGTTGACTTATACAAAAATTTCATAAAGAACAATTTCTTAATCACTATTGAAATGAACCTTATCATTAAAAATTAGTGTAGAAATGGTCATTTAATACCCCAAAGTAAATTTATAAAAAGCACTCGATCATATTTGATTAAATATAAACATCTAAAAGTGAAAAGTGTTTAAAAAAATTTTTTTAAAGCCATAGAGAATTGAAACTATTATATAGTGTTTTCACTTTTAAATTAGGAATGATAAGGATGAGATGACAGTAATGATAATAACAAGAAATTAACTCTGTATGTTCTTATAATTCAAAAGACATTGTAGAAGCTTTACATGAATAATGTCACTCCATCCTCACAGCAGCCCTATGAAGTATGAATCAGCATCATTTCCATTTTTACTCATGAAAACCAGAGTTCAAAGAGGACAGATAACTTGCCAAGGTGACCAGGTTAGTAGGTGACAGAATCCAGGTCTGTCAGAACAAACAGAAGAGGAAGATTGGATCCTCAGCTGGAAAGCAGATAATTATAATAATTAACTTTTGTAAAACAGTTCACTTTATAACTGAATAAACTATACAAGTGAATCGATTATACAAAGCCAAAATACATTTATGCTCGCTTGAAAGTGGGTTCAGAAGACAATGCCTTGTGTAACAATAGCACTTGCATTTTGTCTAAAGAAAGATATTCGGCTGAAAAAGGGAGATTCTTTATCTAGGATATCCTGCCAGACTGATTTAATTGCTCAACAATTCTCAGAACTCCTACCCTGGAGAGGACGTATCTCTCTGGAGATAAGATTAAGGTTTGCAAACCCACCCAAGAAAGTACTTCTCAAGATGTTAACTGACTTCTTTGCAAATATTTGCCACCAAAGTTTTATTTATCTGTTTTATTAAGATTTTTTTTGATGTGGACCATTTTTAATATCTTTACTGAATTTGTTACAGTATTGCTTCTGTTTTATGTTTGATTTTTTTGGCCACGAGGCATGTAGGATCTCAGCTCCCTGACCAGCCACCAAGGAGTAGATTTTGGTTACAGAATGTTCACAGCCTGACCTGAAAACCTAGTTCTGTAAACCAACAGAGCTCTCCTAACCATGGTGAGAAGAGCTCCAAGTTGTGACTTAAATTGATTCATTCAACAAGTACCTCTGGAATCTATCCCATACACTGTTCTTGACACTGGATATTCAGTGATAAATGAGCAGCTAACGAACACCTGGCCCTGGGGTAGCTTATGTTGGTGGAATGAAAGAGTTTATGTATTGAAAAGAAAAAATAAAACCAGAGTGGGGGAGGGGACAACGTAAGCGTGTTTTATTTCTCTTGGATTGGTCACTGAGGGTAGCCACCAGAGGGCTTCCTAGTCATACCTGGTAGAGGTAACGTGACACCAACTTTTCCCTCTTTTGTCTTCCCACCTGTGAATTTAGTACACTGAGATGTAGCATTGAGATGATCTAAATGGATATATCCAAATGGAGATAAAATTTATAATTTTTGCCCCTGAGCCTCTATAAGGAAAACAAGAGGTTTCATTTTTTAAGATGGGAATTGAGACTATCTCTGGAGCCATAAATCAGAGTCAGATGGATGTAAATGCCAGCTTTTTTCTTTTCTTTTTCCTTTTGAGTTTTGCCAAGGAAAGTTGTATGTTGCTCTAAAGATTGTATTCAATGTTCTCTAAAAAAATTTGATGAAAAGAAATCTAGCCATTGTCTTATATGAAATCTCCACCTTTTTTGCCTACAGGCTGAATCAGACAGGATGTGTTTCTGTTTTTCTGGTGAATGGTGGTGACCTTTAAAATTTTATTGTTTGTTTTTGCTTTTCAACTAGAGATGGACATAGTGAAGAAAATAGCTAGCAATAAATATGTGCACAAAGGACTTCCTGATTTGACCTGAAACTCATCAAGTTGTAATCTTACATGTATCAGTGTTCTTTTCTCGCCAGTCTTTTTCTTGGATAAAGCATATGCTTTAGTCAAACTGTGCAGCTTCATTTCCCCCTAACTTGCAATGACGTCTGTCCCTCCCCTCCTTGCATATCTGACAAAACCCTTGTCTTTAATTTTAGCTTTAATGTTCCTTCCTGACTCCTTACTCTTCCTAGACTGGTGAATTGCTCCCTGGTCTGTGACTGATAGCCGTCTCATACCAGTCCTACCTAATGGATAATAAACCCTCAATAACAGACTGTTAAAGCTAAAAGGATTCTAGCAGACTTTCAGCTTCCCAGCCAGCTTCATCGGAAAACTTTGAAAATGTTCGAATATATGGATTTCTAGGTCCCAACCCCAGATTCGAGAGACTTACACGGAAGCCAGGAATCTATATTTTACAAAAGTCCCTCGAGATGATGCCAATGCACAGTTAGGCTAGGGATCCATGGCTGGTGGAAATCTTTCCTTTTTATAAATGAGGAAGCAGAAGTTGAGCGATTTGTCCAAGGTAACAGAGAGTAAATTGCAAAGTCAGAACTTGGACTCAGTGCTTTTTCACTAAACCATTCCTTATGGCTTTAGCCACCATCTGGTAATGGTCTATCATAGGGCATCAGCCTGCAGAATCAACCATGATATGTGGGGACAGTGAGGGGTGGAGAGAAGATTTCTAGATCAGAAGTCGCTCTTTACCAACCAGGTGAGCTGCATGCATGACATGAATGCATAGCCTCATATGAGGATGATTTTCTTCATCTGTTTTTGCTGATAAGATGAGATGTACATGAAGTGCATGTTAACTGGAAGTGATGCTGCTAGTATAAAAGAGTAATACCAATGACAATCAACACAACTAATGCACTGATCATAATAGTGAAAGTTGGAAGGGATTCTTCAGCTTCAAGTTAAGAAGAACTAATCATCCCATGGCTCAGTCTAGACCTCACAGGGATTTCTCTCCTGGTAATGATGTTGCATCCTTGATGACATCACTGACTCAATGGACATGAGTTTGAGCAAACTCTGGGAGATAATGAAGGACAGGGAAGCCTGGTATGCTACAGCCCATGGGGTCACAAAGCATCAGACACAACTTAGAGACTGATCAACAACAAAGCTAATGCAAGGTCCAAAGTCTGGTCTGAAGATTTGCCATTTTAGTTTGCTCTTGAGCCAGGCTTTGTGATATGATTATTATCATTGTCCAGTAGTGGAAATCTCTATGGTAGCCGGAGAGAGAGGAGATTAAAGTGGATACATTATAACCTTTTGATACTCTTTCCCAAACCAATGGCTCAGATATGAAGATGTCTTTTTTTGAGGGGGATGCAAAATTACAGTTTTGAAAGGTGAGATGGACAGTCAATCTCAAAACCCAAGAAGACCACATCTTTTTTCAAAGTCAGTTTTCCCTTAGGCTTGTTAAGAATCTAGATTATTTTGTCCTGCCAAACTTTTCATCTTGATGGGTTGTGAACGTTACCCAGTTCTACAGGGTAATTCCAATAGTTATTCCAAGCCTGGAGAGTAATGGTTTCTGAACATACCTCTCACTGTAGGGTAAACTGTTTGGTGCCTATCTGTCTATAGCTTTTATCATCTTTTTTTGAGCAAGATACCAAGAGGCAAAGCAACCAAGAGTAAACTGCCTTATCGTGTTCTCTTTCAGGGAAAGTAGCCTTTCTGTTTATAAATGAAATCAGCTACTTGACACCAGTCTTTTCCACTGTCCTATTGTCAAACAAGAAAATAATAGATCAAAATGTCACTAATCGAGAACAGTAAAACATGACTGATTCAGATTACCTAATAAGAAGTTTGAATTCTGTCTTCATATTAACCTTACTTTCCTTCTTTGCTTTTTCACTGTGCCTAGCACATTTCTGTACCTGTCCCTGGCGTATGTCTTCACATTGTTGTTTATTCATTAAGTTGTATCTGACTCTTTGCAATGCTGTAGACTGTAGCCCGCCAGTCTCCTCCATCCATGGGATTTCCCAGGCAAGAATCCTGGAGTGGAGTGCCATTTCCTTCTCCAGGGAGATCTTCCCAACCCAGGGATCGAACTGGAATCTCCTACATTGCAGGCGGATTCTTTACCACTGAGCCACCAGGGAAGCCCGTATGCCTTCACAGGCAGTTGTAATAGTTCCCACTGGGAGACAATGGTATAAGAAACCTGTCTCTTTATTCCATTAACGTTTTATGTAAAAGGGGAACTAAATCAGTCAAGTAAATGAAGAGTTAGGAGATCTAGAGTCTCCTTCCTCTGTTACCTCAGTTTCTGCCCGTGTGGTATAATGAAACAAGTAAGACAGGATTGTCTTTGCTGCCTCTACATGCTTAGCTGTTCTCTGATGATAATATTACCTTGAGTGACTCTTTAGTGGTTTCAGTGAAAGATTCTGATTTCAGTCCTTTGTATTTATTCAGTGACTTTTCACTATTCACTATGTGCCAGGCACTGTTCTAGGCATTGTGGCTACAATAAGGAACAAAATGGACCAAACTCCTGCTCTCATGGAGTTCACACTCAACTGCCAATAAAATTAAAAAACAAAAAACAGGGCTTCCCCGGTGGCTCAGTGGGTAAAGAATCTGCTTGCAATGTTGGAGACCTGGGTTCGATCCCTGGGTCAGGAAGATTCCCCTGGAGAAGGAAATGGCTACCCACTCCTATAAAATTAATGTCTCTACTTGAACACTTAAAATGTGTTCTCCCAGTTTTCACAGACACAGAACTTCTGCAGGACCTGAGAGAAACAGGGTGGAATGAAGCCAACGGAATTCATGGCACTTTATAATTTTGTTCTTTCCTTTCCATCTCTCTTTACTCCCCTCTCTTGACCTTGAGCCAGAACGGCACAGATTCAAAATTTTACAATTTTTGTTGCCAGCGATAGTTATATTCCCTGTGATTAAACTGTACTGTGAGCAGAAGATGTGAAGGAAATCAAGATGTAGTACTTGCCCTCAAGAAACTGGCAATTTAATTGTAGAAACAAAAATAAAGAAAGTGTTCCATCTAAGAGCCAGGGAAGTGATACAGACAATGACATGCCTTGTGAGTTAAAAACCGAGAACTCACTAAATGTTGGTGAACTTCAGGAATATTTTCCAGTGTGTGTATAAGAACTTAATTTGAGTAGTACAAGTAGTTTCTAAATTTAAGAAATCAATGATCTCTAAATGGAAGAAAAGATAAGGTCCACAAAATAAGATGAGGATAGCAAAACAAGTTTCCCTTTTTTTTCCCCCGAGACTTTTAATTTTATATTGGAGTCTAGCTTATTAGCAATATTGTGAGAGTTTCAGGTGGACAGCAAAGGAATTCAGCCATACATATACATGTATCCATTCTCCCCCAAACTCCCCTCTCATGCCATGTAACATTGAGCAGAGTTCCCTGAGCTAAACAACAGCACCTTTTTGGTTACCCATTTTAAATATAGTGGTGTGTGCCTGTCGATCCCAAACTCCCAAAATATACTTTCTCCTTCTTCTTCCCCTCTATGAGTTTCTTATTCCTCTGTCAATCAAGTATACAGAGCACAGCTTTATTGATAAGATTTATTGATGAGGCTATTGTGATGTCATCAACAAGGGCTTTGAAGTACAGAACATGAGAAAGAACTAATCGGAGAGATTGATTTGAGAGCTGCAATTTAAGAACAATGATTGGTCTTCTAATGTATTATTAAATAATGTCCAGCTGACCAAAAAAAAAAATGATGAAAGTTTGAAAAGGTGTACCTATGTGCCTTGGTCCTTAGCCCATCTGACCTCAAAGAGAAGCTCTTTGAATCACTGTGGTGGTTGGATGTATTCTGAGCCACAGTAAGGCTCACACTGATCACCATGGTTGATTCCCAGGGATCCTTTTGGGAAACGTCTCTCAGATTAAGTGATGTTTACCCACTTGGCCTCTTCTGAAGATTGTCCTTGTAGGTTCTTAACCCTAAAAACATTCATGCCCCAACCCATACCCTGTTCCTACAACAGTTAAGTTGGTTTTCATTTTGCCAGTGCTTTCTGTGGTCACACGATGAAAGGCACGTTTAAAAGGAAAAGAAAAAAGGGCTGGATGTCATGGTTGACTTTGGAAAGCTCCCAAGAAAAAGATCCTGGGGGCTTTCTGAGTCTCAACATGTTTCCTCACAGGTCTATGTAAATTGAAATAAAAGTAGAGAGTGGGAGACTGAATTTGCCACTTGTGCTAAAACAGCAGCTGTTAGCCTGGTGACATTCATCATTATATATTAAATAGATCTACACTGAGCTGGCGTTAGCAAGCCACCTGTCTCTCCAAGCTCGGTGTTATTTAGTCACTTTGGGGGAAAAAAAGACCTCTAGAGGATGATTTTAATGCCTAGTAGACCTGGGAAGACAGGTACAACTCAGTGAATGAGAAATATGAAGTGAAATTTCCAATCAGAATTCTTATCAGCCTTAGTCAGCACGACCCACCTCAATGTTCCTTTTGACGTATTTGCCATGGTGGCTTCAGTTACTTAAAAATTGCAAATCGTATTCCTTAGAATAAGTTGCAGAACTTTTAAGGAATATGTATGTTACCTGTATAAATAAATAAAATATATTTGAAAAGCCTCTTTCTTGACATAAATAGTTAGGTTATTAGACCAAGATCTGATCTAAGCGAGCTTCCTCTGTGTCTCACTGGTAGAGTCTGCCTGCAATTCATGAGATGTGGGTTGGATCCCTGGGTCAGAAAAATCCCCGGAAGAAGGAAATGGCAACCCTCTCTCTTGCCTGGAAAACCCCATGGACAGAGGAGCCTGGCGGGCTACAGTCCATGGGGTCACAAAAAGTCAGACACGGCTGATCTAATCACTTTCTCAGTGTATATGCTCACATCACTGATTATTATTAAGCAGAATTTCTGATGTAGGGATTTGCCCTCCATCATATATCAGATTCCTGTAGCCTGGGGCTATGCCTCGCCCTCAGGAGGTGTTTCATAAATGCTGGTTGAATTAATGAATGTACCGATAAGCATCTTCTCAGTGGCTACAGGGTCATGAAGAAGGGATAGGGTCACAGAATAGAGTTGTCTCCTCAGACTGTGGCTCCAGGAAGAGGAACTTGGAGAGCACCCCGTGGGAAGGGGATACCCCTTATGTTTCTGAGACTTTCTTCTTATCCATTTGGCTGCTGATCACAAGAATATCTCTCTCCCCCAACCAAAATGCTTCACTTCTCAGAATACTATTTCAGTGTTGCTGGGTTTTCTCTCACCAATTCTGTTTTCAGCTCTCTGACTTTTCTCATCATGATCTTTGGGTGATGAATTAGTAATAATAAAAATCAATTAACAAAAAAGAAAGTTTTCTTTTTGGAACATAGAAATGAGGTTTATGCTATGGAAAAGGGAATATTGCAGATGGGATTTTCTCTCATTTTAAATGTACTCCTCTGGCTTCTGGGAAATAACAAATGTTTATGGGCCTCCCCTCTTGGGAAAGCAACTGAATCCTATACACTTTAAAATTTATATTAGGAATTAGCCACGTGTTGAACCTGTCAAACTCACTGTTCGTTTGGCAATCAAGTGTTCAAAGAGGATTTTATTTGTCATTGTTGAAATCAATAAGCTCTTTCTATGGCAAAGTTGTCTTCCGGTATCCACCCAGCTCATCCTTATAGCCTTGACTTCTCTTCCCATTGTGTGCTGAAAAGTCAAAATCCCAAGGAGAGATGCAAGAAAACACAGACCAAATGCCATTTCAACAAACTCTGCTGCACAGAGAGCTCAGCACTCTGTGATGACCTAGATGAGTGGGATTTGGTGAGGGGGTGGGAAGGTCCAAGGGGAAGAGGATATGTGTACATGTATAGCTGATGCACTTTGTTGTACAGCAGAAACCAACATGACATTGTAAGGCAACTATTCTCCAGGTTAAAAAAAAATACCTCTAGGAGACAGGATTCTTTTGTAATGTTTGTCATGCTTTGCTTTCATATTGTTCTGCAAAGAACACTGTCAGTTGAGATAAGAGATTTGTACTCTGTAAAGATCAGACTTAATATTGACATTTGCCGAATCTCCTAATAACTGTTAGTATTTCTTTATATCTTTGCTACATTACTGTAATGCAGGTCTTTGTCATTTATCACCTGGCTTTCTAAACCTTCTGTGTAGTTGGTCTCCCTCTTTCTGGTTTATGCCTTTTCAACCCTTTCTCTGCAAATGCAGTGATGTTGCTTCAAATGTGTCATGGACACTGCTCACAAGTCCTCCCGATACAGCTGCTGCTTCTCTGCCAGTCTTATTGTTCACTGCTCTTTCCTTTGTCTTTCCTCCCCTGATCCTTCCCACCATTCCCCCCTCTTATCTCTCTCTCTCAGTCCTTTCAGTCATGTCTGACTCTTTTGTGATCCCATGGACTATAGCCCACCAGGCTCCTCTGTCCATGGGATTTTCCAGGCAAGAACTGGAGGGGGGTTCCATGCTCTCCTCCAGAAGATCTCCAAGGGATCGAACCCATGTCTCCTGTGTGTCCTCCATTGCAGGAAGATTCTTTCCTGCTGAGCCACCAGGGAAGCTGACTCGTGGCCACATCCTTAAGGATGCTATGACCCCTGAAGGTCCTTGGCATCCCTGATTTCAAAAGTACTTTCCTGCCTCTTCTTTCTGCCCCACATCCTTCAGATAAGTGCTATTCATCCTTGAAATTTCACACTCAGTTCGGTTCAGCCACTCAGTCGTGTCCAACTTTTCGACCCCATAAACTGCAGCACGACCAGGCTTTCCTGTCCATCACCAACTCCTGGAGTTTACTCAAACTCCTGTCCATAGAGTCGGTGATGCCATCCAACCATCTCATCCTCTGTCATCCCCTTCTCCTTCTGCCTTCATTCTTTCCCAGCATCGGGATCTTTTTCAATAAGTCAGTTCTTCGCATCAGGTGGCCAAAGTATTGGAGTTTCAGCTTTAGCATCAGTCCTTCCAATGAATATTCAGGAGTTATTTCCTTTAAGATGGACTGGTTGTGTCTCCTTGCAGTCCAAGGGACTCTCAAGAGCCTTCTCCAACTACTCAGCCATAAAAAAGGGCAAAGTAATGCCATTTGCAGCAATATGGATGGACCTAGAGATTATCATACTAAGTGAAATAAGTCAGAAAGACAAATACCGTATGATATCACTTGTATGTGGAATCTAAAATATGACACAAATGAACTTATCTACAAAACAGCAACCGACTCATAGACATAGAGAACAGACTTGTGGTTGCCAAGCAGGAGGGAGGAGGGAATGGGAGGGACTGAGAGTTTAGGGTTAGTAGATGCAAACTAATACAATTAGAATAGATAAGCAATGAGGTTATATGGCATAGCACAGGGAGCTATATTCAATATCCTGTGATAAACCGTAATGGAAAAGAATATTAAAAATGAATGTCTATGGGTATATAACTGAGTCACCTTGCTGTAAAGCAGATTGACACAACGTTGTAAATCAACTCAAAGAAAGAAAGAAAGAGATATCCTTGAGATTTCATTTTAAGTGGCAGCCGTTTTTTCACAGAACCTTATCTGACTGTCTGTGTTTGGATCAGGCACCCACCTGTCTTTCCCCACGATGCCCACTTCCTCCATCAAGGTTCTGATGGTCATACTACTGTGGTTCTTATCTGTTTACCTCTCCAATTCCTTCTCTATACTAGGAGCTCCTAAGAAGCAGAGTCTGTATTTATCTTGTGCTCATTTGTATCACCAGGATCACACACAGTGTCTGGCACTTGGTGCTAAGTAAATATTTGTTGAATTTTTAAAATTTAGAAGTCAACACTCCCTTAATCAATTGTAAATAAATAATTTGCCAAGGTGTCCTGATACCTGTAACAAAATGTCAAATATGTGACCTAAAACTGGACCTTTGGTTAGGTTTTTTTTCAATACTATAGATTTCTTACACACATGCACAGACCCATATTCATTTTATCTCTCTTTACTAAAACTCTAAATAAACCCCATGTTAAATACATTAGGGTGGTGTGTCTGTGTGTGTGCATATTTATTTTAGTTAAAAAAAAAAGCAATAACCTGAAGAATGATGAAAAAACAGAGAGATTCAGCTGCTAATATTTGAGACATAAGTTTCTCAAGTTCAAAGGATAATCTGGTCAATTTCAGATGGTCATTTAAAAATGTGGACCTAATATGTGGCTGCCAGAACACAGATCACAGGTCATTAGGAAATATTAAGACTTGAAAAATAGCCACAATCTACAAAAGAGAAGAACCAGTTGGGTCCTATTTGACAAGAGCCATTTAAATAAAACATTATGCTAATGGTAGAAGTGAGATGATCATTTAAAACAAAATTATAACAGGAAAGCTGAGAGTCTGGTGGTGGCCTTGAGAAAGGTGGCAGTCTACAGCGCAGCTATTGTTTAGTCATGAAGTCATGTCTGATTCTTTTGAGACCTCATGGACTCTAGCCCACCAGGCTCCTCTATCTATGAGATTTCCCAGGCAAGAATACTGGAGTGGGTTGCCATTTCCTCCTCCAGAAGATCTTCCCCACCCAGGAATCGAACCTGCATCGGCAGGCGGATTCTTTATCACTGAGCCACCAAGGAAGCTCCAGATTGAACCATTACTAGGTACTGAATAAGAGGCAACCATATATAATGGAATGATGACTTCACACGTCTTTGTAAACCCATCTCCTGACAGCTTGAGACTGGAAACATGTTCTTATTCTAAATAGTTTTCATTTAGTTAAGGCCTTTTTGGAAACATTTACAAGCAACTATGAATTTTCAAAGATTCTTGCATTCCATAAAGGAAGGCTGGTGACATGTAGTTCACCAACATGTAAAGAGTACAAAGTAGCAGTATTTTTGGAATGCTCTGTTCAATTTGACAAATCTAGCAGGAGGAAAAGGGGATGACAGAGAATGAGATGGCTGGATGGCATCACCGACTCGATGGACATGAGCTTGGGTGAACTCTGGGAGTTGGTGACGGACAGGGAGGCCTGGCGTGCTGTGATTCATGGGGTCGCAAAGAGTCGGACACGACTGAGCGACTGAACTGAACTGAACTGACTGAGCTTTTCTCTATTTTTGGTCCTCTGCTTACTTTACATAAAGGTAGTCCTTGTTGATTTATTTTAATATGTCCAGTTAATCATCATCAATATATTTATGAAAGTAGCACCTTTTCATTGCCTTAGGCATCAAGCCCTGTTTTGTATGAAAGATTTGTGTATCTTTATTCCCGTTATTTCTTTGCTTCTGGGTATTTCCTAGCAGAGGGAGTTCCTAGAATCTCCTTGGTAGTATAGACTTACCAACAGTTTTTCCCTGTTGATGTTTTCATGTTGGTGAGTTATGTTGTTCTCGACCTCATCTTGTTCTCAGTGATTTGAGAGTGACAAAGTGAGTCTTAAGTAAATATCTGTTAATTAAAGCAAAGGATCAGCTTTTATGAGAAACCAGTCTATCAGCAAGTACTTGTGGCTTAAGTCCAGAAGGATGATTGTGTGTAGAGAAAGAGAGCCCCAGGGATCGGGAGATTACAAGGTAGGTGCCCTCTTACACTGGCCTAGCAAGGCTCTCCTTTCACTCTATTTCATTTCTGATTGTTTTTTACTGAGACTCTTTTTAGAGATTTCTGGGAAACATGGTATAATTTTCCCTGACCACACACCTTACAACTCAGGAGGTATTTAGCTTTCTTCTTTTTTTTTTTAAATAAAGCTAACTCTACTTATACTTCTCCTTTATGCTTGAAACTTGTCATGGTTTTCTTCTCATCCTTCCATCCATTCTTTCTTGTCATTCACCTTCCCTGTCTCGCTTCCCAGATCCACCTACCCCTTTGTGTCACTTAAGCCCTATTTTATCTACGTTGTCTGCATCTCTCACCTTTAGTCACTTGAGACAGCCACAGAAAAATAGGACTCTGACATAAACCACATTTTGCAGGTCCCATGAGATCTTGCCTCATCCTTGACAGCAACCTAAAAAGTACATCCGGGACTGTGGAATATTCTCCTGTTTCAGTCTTTTCCTTCTTTTGGAATTTGGGGATGTTTTCACAGAGTGATTGACCAAGAAAACATTCCAAATCCCCAAGGAGCACATATACTTTGCCTCATGGTCAATTCCCAGAGACCAAGCTTAATGGAACATTTTGAACTTATTTCTTCTCTCTCCCCCTTCCTTGCCTCTATTTTGCTCTCCTTCCATGTGCCCCCCTACCCCCCGCCCCCTCTCCTTCATAAAATCTGACTTCAGTTTAGCTTTCATGTGAGCTTGAGTGATTTAGATCATTCAACCTGGCACCAAACACACACACAAAAGTGCTATCTGACTGGATGGCATAACAATGAAAAGAGACTTGTTTCTGTCCGGCTGTGCTTTGTTATGGGGAGTGGCTCCTTATACAGGAGGAAATACTGCCAGGCTAAGAAGATGGTTTAAGACTGTGTGCAATCAGAGATGAACAGAATGGCTGCAAAACGTGGCTGTACAGGGACTTCGCTTGTAGTCCAGTGGTTAAGAGTCCACCCTTCCACTGCAAGGGGCACGGGTTGGATCCCTGGCCGGGGAACTAAGATCCCACATGCCACCTCTTGTGACTTTAAAAAAAAAAATGCAAAAGATGGTCTAAATTTTAATAAAAAAGTATGCAAAGAATCGGACATGACTGAGCGACTGAACTGAACTGAACTGAACTGATGGGGTCTATAATTGCTAGTTGCTGTCACTCTCAACAACAGAGAGTTTAAGGAATATTTATTTCACACTATGATTGTCCTCTCTTCCAAACATAGCGTAACTTCCTCCTACTGACATTCTTCCATTTTTTCCACCTGTATGTGTATGCTTCTGTACCAGGTTATGTGGGTAACAAAGGCAAGGGGAGCCTCTGGAAAAGGGCAGGACACTTTATTATTAGCCATAATGATAGGGAACATAGGCCAACTGCTTACTTGTCTAAGATCAGCTAGTAAGTGATGCAGCTGAGATTGAGCCATACGTATAATGTTTTAAGGTATTGCCAAATTATTTTTCAAGGTACTGAATTATTTGACATTTCCAGCAGCGGTGGATAGAAATTCCAGTAAATCCACATCCTTGCCAACTTTTGGTGTGGTCAGTCTTTTAAATTTTTGACATTTTAATGTGTGTATGTGTGTTATTGAATCTCATTGTGGTTTAAATTTTCATTTTCCTGTGACTAGTGATGTTGCGACTCTTGTTTGTTTATCTTCTTTGGTAAAGTGACTATGTAGCTATTTTGCTCATTTATTGATTTGTTTTCTTATTATTGAGTCGGGAAAGATTTTTAATATGTTCTATATACAGGTTTTTTTTTTTTTTAATCTTATATGTGATTTACGTACATTTTCTTCTAGTGTCAGGTCAGGCTTACTTTTTCATTTCCTTAACAATTTTTTTTTTTAGAAAAGACGTTAAATTTGATGAAACTGAGTTTTCCAGGTTCCCCCACCACCACCTTTGTATTTTGTTTTCGGTGCTGTACCTAAGAAAACTGCTTTACCAAGATAATAAAAATTGACTCCTACTTCCTGACGGATTATGGTTTTTGGTTTTACTTTCATGCTTATGATCCATTTTAGGTTAATTTTTACATATGATACAAAATATAGGTCAAAGTTCTTTTTTTTCTGCACACAGCTCTTGAACTATTCCAGCATCTATTATGAAAAAATGATCTTTTCTCCACTAAATTGCCTTTGAATTTGTTAAAGCTCAATTGACTATTTATGTGTGGGTCTATTTTTGGTACCTCTTTTCTGTTCCACAAATCTGTTGACTTATCTTTATGCCAATACCACACTGACATGATTGCCTTAGCTTTATAAATCTTGCAGTCTGGTAAAGTAATTCCTCCAGCATTGTTCTTTATAAAACTTGTTTTGGCTCTTCTAGTTCCCAAGTATTTTCAGAAGATGTTTATTTAGAATCAGCTTGTCAATTTCTACAAAAAAACATTTTCTGGGATTTTGATTTTGATTTAGAGATTCTGGTTACAAGTACCTTATCACATATATGATTTGTAAATATTTTCTCTCATTCTGTGAGATGTCTTTTACTTTGCTGATGGTACGTTTTGAAGCCAAAAAGTTTTTAAATTTTTGCTGAAGTTTAATTTATTTCTATTTTGTCACATATATCTGTTTTGTGATAACTTTGGTATAATTGAAAAAAAATGCCTGTTCACAGAGCATGATGATTTATTGCTCTGTTTTCTTCTGAGTTACACAATTTTAGCTCACGTATTTAGATCTTTGATCCATTTTGAGATAATCTTTTTGTATATGCTGTGAGGTAAAGGTCAAATTGTGTTATTTAGCGTGTAGACATCTTGTTATCATAGCACCATGTATTAAAATACAATTGGTTCCCCATTTTATTGTTTTGATGTTATTTTAAAATCAACTGACCAATCCATGAAAACAAAATGTCTTTCCATTTATTTAGGTGTTCTTTAAGTTCTTACAACAGTGTTTTATTGTGCTCCATGCATAAGACACTTCCTTTATAAAATATATTCCTAAATGTTTCATTCTTTTTGATGATATTGTAAATGGAATTATTTAATTTCATTTTTGGATTGTTAGTTACAAGTGTACAGACATACAGTTAGTTTTTGAATATTGATTTTATATCCTCTAACCTAGTTGAACTCAAGTATTACTTCTAATAGTACTTTTGTGCCTTCTATAAGATGTTCTATTTTTAATACCATGTCCTGGTGGCTCAGACAGTAAAGCATCTGACTGCAATGCAGGAGACCTGGGTTCGATCCCTGGGTCAGGAAAATCCCCTGGAGAAGGAAATGGCAACCCACTCCAGTACTCTTGCCTGGAAAATTCCATGGACTGAGGAGCCTGGTAGGCTACAGTCCATGGGGTCGCCAAGAGTCTGACACAACTAAGGACTTCACTTTCACTTTCATCTGTGAATAGATATAATTTTAGTTCTTCCTTTCCTATCTGAATGTATTCTATTCTTATTGAGTCTTTTTCTTATCAAAGGATATAGTATTTTGACAAATGCTGTGCATATAGTGAGATGATCTCGTGGTTTCTGGCCTTAATTTTATTAATATGGTATATTATATCAGTATGGTGTATCATGTACTAATACAGTAAGTTTGTAGGCAGAACCAATCTTATATTTGAGAGACAAACCTTCCTTGGTCATAGTGTCTGATCTTTTTTATATTTTGCTGGATTTGGTTTGCTAGTATTTTGTTGAGAATTTCTGCATCCATTTCAAAAAGGGATATTATTTGGTAGTTTTCTTTCTTGCGATGTCTGTGATTTTGGTAGCAATGTAATACTGACCTCGTAGCTTGAATTAGGAAGTGTTTCCTTTTCTTGTATTTTTGGCAATAATTTATATTAATTCTACTTTAAAGTTTGGGTAGAATTCATCAGCAAAGCATTTGGGGACTGGCTTCTTTGGGGAGTTTTCTGATTTACTTGTAGGTGTATTCAGATTTTTTTTTCTTCTTGGGTTAATGTCATTGATTTGTCTCTTTCAAAGGAGATCGATCCTGGGTGTTCATTGGAAGGACTGATGCTAGAGCTGAAACTCCAATACTTTGGCCACCTCATGCGACGAGTTGACTCACTGGAAAAGACTCTGATGCTGGGAAGGATTGGGGATGGGAGGAGAAGGGGACGACAGAGAATGAGATGGCTGGATGGCATCACCAACTCGATGGACATGAGTTTGAGTGAACTCTGGGAGTTGGTGATGGACAGGAGGCCTGGCGTGCTGTGATTCATGGGGTCTCAAAGAGTCAGACACAACTGAGCGACTGGACTGAACTGAACTGAACTGAGGAATTTACCTGGTTCATCTAGGTTGTCTATCTTGTTGACAGAATTTTCAGAGGACTGCCTCATAATCCCTCCTTTTTTTTTTCTTTGTAAGATTAGTAGTAATACTCCCTCTTTCTTTCTTGATTTTTAGCATCTGTCTTCTCTTCCTTTTTGATCAGTATAGCTAAAGGCTGATTCTTTCAATGAACCAATTTCTGGTTTTGTTGGTCTTTTCTATTGTTTTTCTGTATCTATTTATTTCTGCTGTAATGTTTATTACTTCCTATCTTCCACTTGTTTTGAAATTTGTCCTTTCTTGATATTAGCCTTGCATACGATTATTTGACAAGTTTAACTAAAGTGATATCCATGTAATTATGTTTAGAAATAAAAGCATGAATTTATTAAAGAAAAGTGCCTTACAAGTTCCACCCTGGTTATGTTATTTTTAGCTTTATCATTGTCCCTGCTTTACAATTTTTTTTCAATAAAATATGTTAACATATTTTATTCTGCTGTAACATATAAACACCTGATTCTGCAATGGGGATTAGCTGGTGTGGGGTTGACAAGCAGGAAAATATTAGTATACCAGGTGATTTACTTTGGCTTATTTATGAATTGTTCTTGGCTAGAGAAGCCAGATTACTAGAGTAGAATTATAATCTTTAGCCAAAAAGAAATAAAAAATCCCTCAGTTCAGTGCCTTCTCTACAGAGCCATAATGCTCAGTTTTGTGTAATTTCTGGCTTGTATTGGGTTGGCCAAAAAGTTCTTTGGGTTTTTCCATAACATCTTACAGAAGACTCCGAACAAATGTTTTGGCCAACCCAATAGAAGGTTTAGCAGATCTCATAGTCTCCCATGCCCACCTTCATAGCAGGCGCACTGGCTGAAAACTCCATAACTGTCTCATATCTCAGCTCCTGCTAGTGCAGCTCTGTTTGACGTGTAACCTGCGTTTCCATTCTTCTGTTGTTGCTGTTTAGTCGCTAAGTCGTGTCTACTCTTCCACTACCCTATGGACTGTGACCTGCCAGGCTCCTCTGCTCATGGGATTTTCCCGGCAAGAATACTGGAGTGGGTTGCCATTTCCTCTCCTGGGGAACTTCCTGACCCAGGAATTGAACCTGAGTCTCCTGCATTGGCAGGCCGATTCTTTACCACTGAGCCATCTGGGAAGCCCACATTTCCACTCCACTATTTTTTAAATAACTCCCACTGTGGCTGCCTCCAGCCATGCTAAGCCATTTGCCTGGGAGGTCCAAATTATCTCCCTAGCTACCAATTACTACGTTTTGTTTGTACTCTGGTTATAAAGTTTCATAGGTCTGAAGTGATCTATGCTTACTATGATTTTTCTCACAAGTTCTGTTTTTACAGTGTGATTTTATAGTGTGATTTTGCAGAAAATGAAGTTTTTTTAGTTACATAGATTGTGTTATAGTGGCAATATATTTTCTGTGTTGCTATAAGTCTTTTTTTTTTATTTATTTCTATCTTCACTTACTAAAATACAAATGTCCTAACGTAAAACAGTGTAGTTCTTTTTGTGGACTGAAGTTGAGACTTCAAGAAGGTAAAGCCAGAAATCTGAAAACAATAACAGAAACAGACAAATCTTATTTATCTTGCCCTGATTATTTGTACATTAGACTCGTGTGTTGTGGCAGGTGTGTTTGCATGTGAAGATATGTATTGGGGGGATTTAACGAGAAAATGTAAAAGGATTTAAAACCTCTGATGTAAAGTGACTATAAAGGATAATTATATGCATCTTCTTCAAACCAACATATTGTACATCTTAAGCTTTCATGAAATTATATGTAAAGTACATCTTAATAATTAAATAAAGTGAAGTGAAGTGAAAGTCGCTGAGTAGTGACTGACTCTCTGCAACCCCATGGACTATACAGTCCATGGAATTCCCCAGGCCAGAATACTGGAGTGGGTAACCATCCCCTTCTCCAGAGGATCTTCCCAACCCAGGGATCAAACCCAGGTCTCCCACATTGCAGGTGGATTCTTTACCAGCTGAACCACCAGAGAAGCCCAAATAAATAAAAAGTGTCCCTAAAAATGTAATTAAAACTTCTTATTTGACATTGCTGAGACAGATAGTTAAAATTCTCCACAATTTAATTAGTAATCTGTTATTTTTATTTTGGTCCTCAAGTGATTTCTTAAAACATTTTTGGAGCCACTTAAAGGAGAAAAAAGGTCATAAGACTTTGTAGAGCTTCTTCCATCCTGCAATTCATGTTATTATTGGGCATCATGTGTTGTAAGCTATAAGTCAATATTCTTTCTTCATATCATTTCCAGGAGTGTTACATTTTCTGTCTCTTCTGCATTTGAAAGTACAAAGTTTGGAAAGAGAATAGCTATTGATTCTGTAAATTAAGTACATCCACATACATTGCAACCTTACTTTGTAGGAAGCCTTCATGTCTCCTCAAATCACCTCCTGCTGCCATTCTAACACACTGAAATCATGTATGTGAGTTTTATAGGAGTGCACTAGCCTACAAACTGTGTAATGTACTAATGCCAACCTTTCCAGCATCTTCTTACTAAAGGGCATAAATACTTAAAGCGCCATTCTGTGAATAAGGAAAAGCTGGATATTAGTTTTAGTATAAATATGTAGTATTGCTTCAAATATCTATATAGAAAATATAACAGATTAAACTGAACATCTGTGGAAAATTAATAATATACAAAGGATCATTTCTGATGTTTTGCATTTTATTTTGTCTATTCTTTGGGAGTTTCTTTTAATAAGTATGTGTGTGTGTGTGCTCAGTTGTGTCTGATTCTTTTGAAACCCCATGGACCATAGCTCACCAGGCTCCTCTATCCAGCAAGATTACTGGAGTGGGTTGCCATTTCCTCCTTCAGGGGATCTTCCCAACCCAGGGATCGAACCCACGTCTCCTACATCTCCTGCATTGCACGTGGTTTCTTTATCTCTGAGTCACCGGGGAAGTCCTTATATAAGTAAAATGTTGATCATCATCAGAAAGGTTGAGGACTTTGGAGATATTTATAGCAAAACACGGAGAAGGCAATGGCAAGCCACTCCAGTACTATTGCCTAGAAAATCCCATGGATGGAGGAGCCTGGTGGGCTGCAGTCTGTGGGGTCGCTAAGGGTCGGACACAACTGAGAGACTTCACTTTCACTTTTCACTTTCACACATTGGAGAAGGAAATGGCAACCCACTCCAGTGTTCTTGCCTGCAGAATCCCAGGGACGGGGGAGCCTGGTGGGCTGCCGTCTATGGGGTCTCACAGAGTCGGACAAGACTGAAGCGACTTAGCAGCAGCAGCAGCAGCAAAAGAAGAGAAAAAGAAAAGAGGAGACTTGGAAGAAATGGGATTATCGTCTTCAGTAGTTTCTGAACAACTATGTGGAGAGGAGGAGGCAGACATATGTTCCTGATGTGTGAATGGATTATAAGCTTATGAGGCCAGGATCTCAGTCTCCTGCATAATAAATCACCTTAAAGTTAGCAAAATATGCCCTTAACCCTCCATGTTGTGGACATTCAATATGATAAATATTTTTGTAAGTTTAACTGCTCATACATTAACTAATTAGAAAGAGTCAAGCTTTGGGGGTAGAGTGAGTCAGTCTTTTATTCAAATAGTTGATGATTTCTTATAATTAAAGCAGTCAGAGAGCAGAATGAGCTGCCATCAGAGGTAGCAATCTCCTCCATAGGGACAAATGTTGAAACTGAAGTTGACTAACTCTCATGAATGTACTACTGATGACTATAACACTGTCTCAGATACTGAAGGGTTCTCTCTCAGTACCATGGGGGATTCCCACCCCCACCTCCATGATTTTAGAGGTCTATAACAAAAAAGGTTCAGGCTAGAACTGAAGAGCTTGGGAGAATTCCAGAAACAGTGATACTGTTTAAGCTACTCCTGGAGAAGCTCCAAGCCAATGGAGATGAGAAGAAGAAACATATTGAGACCTTTGGCACATATGCTTGGAGCCAGGGAACATGTTAAATTGGAATGTTTGAGACATTGCATTCAAATGCTTGTGTCTGACTAAATCACCACATGATTGGAAATTAGGAGCTTGTGGTTAGTATCTTTTTGTGTGTCTATATTACAAAGATGATTCAAAGAATTACTGATGAATCATGATCACTGTGCCTTTCCAAGGTCAAGTGCAATGGCTCATTTCTTTTAACTTCCTTCGGGTCTTTGCTAAATGTCTCCTTACCAGTGAGGCCTTAACTGATCACCTCATTTAAAACTGCAATGCTCTCCCTATGCTGGAATAAACTATGACCCTTCTCGGCTTCAGCATTCTCTTTGGCACTTTTCAGCATTAAACTACTGCATCTGATTTGTTTATTTCTGATCACTTTCCTTCCACTAGAGTATAAGCTTCATGAGGGCAAGGATTTTCATATGGTGTGTTCATTGCTACACCCCTGTCTTACAATGCTTAGCATACTATGGATACTCAATAAAATGTGTTGAATTAAACTAACAGGGAAGCACTGTGCCCTGCCATTTGTAGACTGTTGCTTATCTAAGTGTTTAGTCTTTCCCATCAACTGTGAATCTCTTGCAAAGCCATTCACAGAAATGAAAGAAAAGCATGCATTTGCATTTCCATATACTACTCATGGCTACTTACATTACTTCTCCTTTGTCTCACTGAGGAAAATAATGGCATATGGAAAGAAAGGAGACGGGTACATACTGAACACAATGTACGAGGCACTGTGCAGAGTGTTTTGTATCCATCATGTCATTTACTCCTCCTTATAATCCCATGAGATAGTTATTATAATCCCTGCTGATCCAGATAAATTCAAATCTCAGAAAAGTTAAGAAGGGGACTCCCCTGACAGGTCCAGTGGTTAAGACATCTCCTTCTAATGCAGGGATTGCGGGTTCGGTGCCTGGTCAGGGAGCTGAAATCCCACATGCCTTGAATCCAGAGAACCAAAACATAAAGCAGAAGTAATATTTTAACAGAGTCAATAAAGACTTTAAAAGTGGTCCAAATTAAAAAAAAAAAAGACTGAAGAAACTTGTTCATATCCATGCTGCTGCTGCTAAGTCGCTTCAGTCGTGTCCGACTCTGTGTGACCCCATAGACGGCAGCCGACCAGGCTCCACCGTCCCTGGGATTCTCCAGGCAAGAACACTGGAGTGGGTTGCCATTTCCTTCTCCAATGTGTGAAAGTGAAAAGTGAAAGTGAAGTCGCTCAGTCGTGTCCGACTAGTAGCGACCCCATGGACTGCAGCCCACCAGGCTCCTCTGTCCATGCGATTTTCTAGGCAAGAGTACTGGAGTGGCTTGCCATTGCCTTCTCCGGTTCATACTCATACCATCTAGCAAAATGAAAGAACTAGGTTTCAAATCCAGGTCTGACTCACTGATAAGGAGGGCTTCCTCTCAAATAGAGTATCTGTGTCACTCCTTGATCAAAAATTCTCTTATACTCTCACATTCCACACATTTCAAAATTTTCTTTTTTGAGATATGGATCCTACTCACCCAGAAAACATCTTCGTCTGTGGATCATTTACACATAACTGGCAATTATTTTCATCTCAGCATGTAAGAGTCCATTGAGGAAAGAAGAAAGGGAGCTTTGGGGTTCATAATGAGAGGGGACTTTTTTTAAACTTGTTTTGTCTACGCATGGTACACAATTCAAAAAGTACCAAAGTATAAACAAGAAAAGCCCCCTAAAGTTTTCTCAATGGTTTTGTGTCCGATATATAGTTAGTTGGGGCCTTCTTGTTGGCTCAGCGGTAAAGAATCAGCCTACAATGCAGGCGATGCAAGTTCCATCTCTGGGTCAGGAAGATCCCCTGGAGAAGGAAATGGCAAGCCACTCCAGTCTTCTTGCTGAGAAAAATCCCACGGACAGAGGAGCCTAGCGGGCTATAGTCCACAGGGTCGCAGAGTCAGGCAGGACTTACTGACTAAACAGCAATATAAGTAGTGAGCATTTGGTTGTTCTGATGGGTATGTGGTAAACGTCCTTTTTAGAAATATTTTAACACAGATGCTGGATGTTCTTTTCTCTTTTTCACCCATCAGTCAATTACTTCCCCAAAGCTCATACTTAGCCTCACATAAAGACAAAACGGTTGCTTGTAATGCCACATGCCCTGTGTAATTATTGCCTGTGGTAACTAGGCAATCTTTATGAAGCTCTTACTGTACAATTTTCTAATCTCACTTAACAGTGATGAGTTTTGTGCACTAATCTGCATAATGCCCTCTTGATTATATTTGCTGGATGTGAGTTTCAGTGTACTGGCATTTAGGTTAAACATTTCATAGTTCTCATTTCATTAGTGAGGCTCTTTTTTTTTTTTCTGTCTATTTTTTTGGCTGTGCCGTGCAGCCCTCAGGGTCCTAGTTCCATAACCAGAGACTGACCCCACGTCTCTCACGATGGAAGCGTGGAGTCCTAATCTCTGGACTGGCCATGGAAATCCCAGTAGACATTTTATGTGAGAATCTGATTTCTGAGTGGGGAGAATATCCTCACTAATTCTTCCTACGAATAATATGAAAGATAGTATGGGCTTCCGTCTGTGGGGTCACACAGAGTTGGACACGACTGAAGTGACTTAGCAGCAGCAGCAGCAGTATGTACGATGTGAATTTGTCATTGTCAAGGATGAAAGAAGAGACTTAGAGTAACTTCAGTTCATCGTAAAATAGCCCTTCTGCAGCCAGGGTAATTGGAGCTTGTCTCTTTGGTTGAGACGCTCTGCACTAAGTGATGGGATTTAGAGAAGGAAACCCTGGGTTCCAGTTCCTCAACTTACTGACTCTGTTCTTTCTTGGTCAAGAACCCTAACTCCTCTAAACTTCAGTGTCCTTCATTACAAAATTAAGGGCATAATAATGCCTCTCCCCTACAGCTGGTACAGGAATTAAATTGGATAATGCATCTTGTATATTTAAGAGCACAGTCTCAGGAGCCAGACTGTGTTGATTTGAACTGTGCTATTTGGGCAAGAGACTAACACACCTATGCCTCTCTTGAGTCCTCTGCAAAATAGGAATAATTATAGGCTCTTACTCAAAAGTTACTCAAAAAGTTCTGAATATTTATTGGAAGGACTGATGCTGAAGCTCCAGTACTTTGGCCACCTGATGCGAAGAACTTACTCGTTGGAAAAGACCCTGATGCTGGGAAAGATTGAAGGCGGGAGGAGAAGGGGACAACAGAAGATGGGATGGTTGGATGGCAGCACCAACTCAATGGACATGATCTTGAGTAAACTCCAGGAGTTGGTGATGGACAGGGAAGCCCGGAGTGCTGCAGTCCGTGGGATCGCAAAGAGTCAGACACGACTGAGCAACTGAACTGAACTGAATGGGAATTTGTGGAGAGAAATGGTGTTCCATGTAAATTCAAATTTTGAAATCCAAAGGTGCCATGATATAACTGAGAGAACATGGGATTCATCTTCAGCCTTGGAATCTCATCACCTTGGGTTTGATCTCAGGCAAGTAATGGCATAGCATCTCTGCTTCCCCATCTATAATGTGAGGACCATATATCCCCTCTTCCTATTTCACAGGGATACTTAAAACTGTTAACAGAGGTAATATATAGGAAAATGCTTTGTAAGCCATAAAATTAATATACAGATATTAGAGTTGTGGGTATTCTGAGAAGAGAGCCAAAGATTCCAAGTAAGATACTAAATGCTTTTCTTGCCAACTATATATCCATGTTCATTGTTAAGCTGGATGGGTCTTAATATTATCGATTGAATTCATTCTGAAAAATACAGGATAGAATGCTTTATTAGTCCTTTAGAACAGAGGATCTATCAAGTGTGTCCTCAGTCATGTCTGACTCTTTGCAACCCCATGGACTGCGGCCCACAAGGCTCCTCTGTCCACAGGATTTCCCAGGCAAGAATACTGGAGTGGATTGCCATTTCCTTCTTCAGGGGATCTTCCTGACCCATCTCCTGCATTGGCAGGTGGGTTCTTTACTGGGAGCCAACTGGGAAGCCTTCTATTAACTGAGTCAATAATTGATTCCAAAATCTTATCTGTAGAGTAAGGGGGAGTATGTGTCGTCAGTAGAGCTGAAGCCTAAACAGATAGGAAGGATTAGTCATGTCCTATGTTCTCATGCAATCACCCTAATTCTCAGATTAGAGGCTGATGTACCCCATCTCTTCTTTGCCTGCCTCTACCCCTTCCATGTAATATCTCCAACCATATTTCCAACTACAGCTTTGTCCAAAGAATAGGTCAAGGGGAGAAGTCGTGAGCATTTATTCTGACCTCCAGCCTTTGTAACAAACTTGAAGTACATTCCTCTAAATTCTGAACATTAGGGAATACAAAATGCTACATGAATTTTTTTAAAAACAAAATATTCCAGTAGCCCCAAGAAGAAGAATGCAACTGTAAGGGATTCAGCTCATTGCTAGGAGAAGTGTAGCTGATAAAATTCTCTTGCAGAAGGTGTAAAAAGTTGCCCAGTTCAAACCCTTCATTTTAGTACAAGGAGTCATCTTGGTACATTTCCTCTGTATGCCCGAAAACAAACCGTTTATTGGAACTCGGTGGGTGCTCCCTAGGCTCAGAAACTCAAAGATCTTTCACCATAACTCACCATGGACTTAGGTCGTCTCTGAGATGATGTGACTTCTAGGTCCCCGAAAATACTTAGAGTGGACAGAATCAGTGGGGGGTTCTTATGATGAGAAGGTGATGGTGATGTGGCCCTTTATTAATAGAAAAATGATGCTACCCCTGACTCATTGTCAGGGTGATGAGTGTTTTTTATTGAACTCATGGCCAGTGACCTTGTGCTGAACCGTTTGCCATCTTTGCCTCATTCCTTTCAAGCCCAGTGGTCGGGGAGTGTGAGGCAGCTGGCTTGCTTGTGGAGTTCACTCCGGAGGTTCAGAAACTGTGAGACAACTGTGTTTGCAACTGTGAGACAGAGCCAGGCTGAATGGTTCTGCATGGAGGCAGTGACCCATAGCATCTGTGAGCTGTTACTTAACACTGTGGAGCTCTCTGGCTCATTGAGGAGGGACAGAGAGACAGCACTTAGATCCCTGCTGAGCTGATTACCTTAAATTAGCTTCCGTGGTCTGGAGGTCGGTGCAGGAGCGGGGATTCTCCAGAGTCTTGGAGAAGTGTGTTTTTGGGGGTGGGGAGAGGGAGAAGGGTCTCTAAGATGGGAAGGAGATTCAGTTAATGCTTCCATGAAAAATAGGAGTGTCCATCCTTAATTCATGCTAAGAATGCATAAACTCCCCGAGCTGTAGGCTGTTTCCTTAGAGCAATCTGAGGACTTGAGCTGCTCCCAGAATGCAAAGGGGATGCAGACCAAGCAGGTCTCAAGTAACCCCCTGACTCCCGCTTCCCCCTTAGCTTTTTCCTAAGAGATGAACTTTAGAATCAGCTTCTCTCTGTCTCTGGTTCCTTCTTGTGTAAACTGGGTGATGACATTGACTCTCTTCACAGGAAAGCTCTAAGTGAGGATTAACTCTGTAATGTGAGCAAACTGCAAGGGTGATGGGAATGCTCAATAAAATCGCTGATGGACGACTCCCGGGGGAGGGACCCTCCAGTGATCTTTTTAACCGGGTCTTACCAGCACAGTGTAATACCACTAGCTCTATGGGCTCCTCAAGCCTTAGCCCCCGAACCCTTACCTCTGAGCAGCTTTTAACTGTTCGCTGAAATGATTCTTTGGTTCTGCTCATGATAGGCAGGAGCAGCAGGACTCATTTTCCTCTGTCTGGGGAAAGACATCCAGGAGACAGGAATGTTGGCCAAGTTACCAATAATGCCTACCATACCCATCCTGAGGAGAGCAGCTTTTCAAAAAATATTCTTTCCTGATTATACCTTTTATAGACTTTCTGGAGGACAATTTAGTAAGAGATGCATTCAAAATTCTTAGAAAGGTGCATGTCCCTTGCCTGAGGAATTCTATGCTCAGCACATCACCGTATGTCTTCTTGTTTAGCTTTCTGCGCTCTAGAGTGTAGGCCTTCAAGAGAGAATTTAACTACTTTTGGACTTTGAATGAACCAGTTTCTTGCACCATCTGTCCACCTGAGTGCCGCCAGGCTGAGGGATCCGCCTCACAATGGGTCAGCGACCTTCCACAGTGTGCTTATTCTGTGATTGTGGGTGTGTTCATGGAAATCTGTGTATTCGCCCAGAATCATGGAGATATAGAAACACTTGCGTAATCATCGTCCACACTTTCTATTTATAGATGAGGAATCTGAGACTCCAAGAATACAAATGTCTTACCCACTTGTTCATACCCATTCAAGGCCACAGAAGGGATGAGAACCCAGGGCCTGTAACTCCCATTTGAGCTTTTCTCTAGTTACGGAAGCTTAACAAGTAGCGAGAAGTCATTGTAGGGTGAACATTTATAAGGTGGAAAAAGAACTCATGTTTGTACCAGGTATCGTAGTACTCCAGAATCCACTGTTGAAATATCAACAGCTTATTGTGTGTAATATAGAGGGTGGGGCCATGTACCTCAATTCAGCCCAATTTTGTATCCAAGGCATGTAAGTTCTAAAATAAAAGGAAGAAACAGTATCAGTCACTCAGTGAAGCCTTAATGTATTGTGGGCCTCTATAGTTGATATTTTCTAGGGCAGCATGGACAAGTGGTAACTAAAGGCTATGCTGTTTATTGATACATACTGTAATGGTTAATTTTATGTGTCAACTGGACTGGGCCACAGGATGCCCAGACATTCAGATAAGCATTATTCTGGTGTCTCTGTGAGAGTGATTCTGAATGAGATTAACATTTGAATGGGTGGAGTGACTGAGTAAAGCAGATTGTCCTCCCTGATGTGGGTGGGTCTCACCCAATCAGTTGAAGGCTTAAATAGAACAAAAGGGGTGTGTAAGAGGGAATTCCTGCTGCCTGACAGCTTTTGACTGGGACATCCATCCTTTCTAACCTTCACACTCAGACTAAGGCAGAGGTTCTTTTTGGATCTTGAGCTAGTCGGGTTTTGAAATGGAACTTAGGCCATCAGTTTTCTTGGTTCTCAGGCCTTTGCATTCAGACTAGATAAAACTCCACCATCTTCTCTCCTGGGTCCCCAGCTCGCTGATGGCACACCTGGGGGTTTTTCAGTTATCATAATCACATGAACCAATGTCTTATAGTGAATCTCGTCATATATATATATATCAGTTCAGTTCAGTTCAGTCGCTCAGTCATCTCCGACTCTTTCCAACCCTATGAATCAGCACGCCAGGCCTCCCTGTCCATCACCAACACCCAGAGTTCACTCAAACTCATGTCCATTGACTCGGTGATGCCATCCAACCATCTCATTCTCTGTCATTCCCTTCTCCTCCCACCCCCAATACCTCCCAGCATCAGAGTCTTTTCCAGTGAGCCAACTCGTCGCATGAGGTGGCCAAAGTATTGGAATTTCAGCTTTAGCATAAGTCCTTCCAATGAACACCCAGGACTTATCTCCTTTAGAACGGAATGGTTGGATCTCCCTGCAGTCCAAGGGACTCTCAAGAGTCTTCTCCAGCACCACAGTTCAAAAGCATCAATTCTTCAGTGATCAGCTTTCTTCACAGTCCAACTCTCACATCCATACATGACCACGGGAAAAACCATAGCCTTGACTAGACGGACCTTTGTTGGCAAAGTAATGTCTCTGCTTTTTAATATACTATCTAGGTTGGTCATAACTTTCCTTCCAAGGAGTAAGCGTCTTTTAATTTCATGGCTGCAATCATAACCCGCAGTGATTTTTGGAGCCCCAAAAAATAAAGTCTGACACTGTTCCCACTGTTTTTCCATCTATTTCCCATGAAGTGATGGGACCAGATGCCATGATCTTCGTTTTCTGAATGTTGAGCTTCAAGCCAACATTTTCACTCTCCTCTTTCACTTTCATCAAGAGGCTTTTCAGTTCCTCTTCACTTTCTGCCATAAGGGTGGTGTCATCTGCATATCTGAGGTTATTGATATTTCTCCCGTCAATCTTGATTCCAGCTTGTGCTTCTTCCAGTCCAGCGTTCCTCATGATGTACTCTGCATATAAGTTAAATAAGCAGGGTGACAATATACAACTTTGACGTACTCTTTTTCCTATTTGGAACAAGTCTGTTGTTCCATGTCCAGTTCTGACTGTTGCTTCCTGACCTGCATATAGGTTTCTCAAGAGGCAGGTCAGGTGGTCTGGTATTCCCATCTCTTTCAGAATGTTCCACAGTTTATTGTGATCCACACAGTCAAAGGCTTTGACATAGTCAATGAAGCAGAAATAGATGTTTTTCTGGAACTCTCTTGCTTTCTCCATGATCCAGCGGATGTTGGCAATTTGATCTCTGGTGCCTCTGCCTTTTCTAAAACCTGCTTGTATATATTTTTTAAATCCACATTTAAATATAGAGTATATATTTAAATGTTTAGATATTTAAAAATATGTTTACCCACACACATCCTATTGATTCTTTTGACCTGGAGAACTCTGATTAATACAAGTATGTTTTTATACTTAATCCTTATAAAGAACCTCTGAAGAAGATACTGTTGTTGTTGCTATCATTATTATTGTTACTGTATCTTAAACATGAGAAAGTTATGCTCTGACTGGTTAAGTCACTTGCCCAGAGCTGCACCCTGTGTCTGGAAGGAGCCTGAATTTCCCCAGAATCCTGATGTTCCATGCTCATGACACACTCTCCTAATGTGTCTTCAAAGTCTTAAGCATATGAGTGTCCTTTGACATAGCTAAATAATTCTAAGAATTTACTGTAAGGATTAAGCGTGAGTATGTAATTATAATGATGCATCTCTAAACATTTCTAATAGTAAAAACTTTTGAACAACCTAATCACTGCAGATGCTGATTGCAGCCAGGAAATTAAAAGACGCTTACTCCTTGGAAGGAAAGTTATGACCACTTAGATAGCATATTAAAAAGCAGAGACATTACTTTGCCAACAAAGGTCTGTCTAGTCAAGGCTATGGTTTTTCCCGTGGTCATGTATGGATGTGAAAGTTGGAGTATGAAGAAAGCTGATTGCCGAAGAATTGATGCTTTTGAACTGTGGTGCTGGAGAAGACTCTTGAGAGTCCCTTGGACTGCAAGGAGATCCAACCAGTCCATTCTAAAGGAGATCAATCCTGGGTGTTCATTGGAAGGACTTATGCTAAAGCTGAAACTCCAATAGTTTGGCCACCTCATGCGACGAGTTGATTCACTGGAAAAGAGTCTGATGCTGGGAGGGATTGGGGGTGGGAGGAGAAGGGGACGACAGAGAATGAGATGGCTGGATGGCATCACCGACTTGATGGACATGAGTTTGAGTGAACTCCGGCAGTTGGTGATGGACAGGGAGGCCTGGCGTGCTGTGATTCATGGGGTCGCAAAGAGTTGGACACGACTGAGGACTGAACTGAACTGAACTGAAATGCTAAAAAGTAAGTGATCAGTTACATGATCTATGATAGAGTTACTCAGTGAAATACTACATTAATTACAAAATATGCTTTCAAAGACTATTTATTTATGTGGGTAATCATTCACAAGGTATGACTATTAAAAGCATGTTATAAGCCTAAGGAAACATGATGACTAAATATAATGTGGTATTTTGGATGGAATCCTGGAATTGCATTTACTTATCATGTTTTCTTAGGTTTATAACATGCTTTTAAGCTGGAACAGGAAAACTAAAGTAGTAAAAACAGAATAAAACTGAATAAATTCTAGACTTTAGTTAGGGATAATGTGTCAAAATTGGTTCATTACTGGTGACAAATATGCTGTATACTAACAGTGTATGAATTATTGTGTTATATAGTAATTAATTGATCATTATATCAATTATTATATTATAACTATTAGATTATTAATTAATATAAGTATATTAATTATTTATAAGATGCTAAAATAAGGGGAAATGGGCTTAAGGTATATGGTAATTCTTTCTACTAGCATCACAATTTTTTTTTATATCTGAAACTATTCTAAAATTTTAAAATTATTTTTAGACAGTTACACGGCATTATATCCAGGAAGGTATCCTCTTTATAGAGAAAAAGAATTCATGTATAAGTGCATTGCAATAATGAGAGGGAAGAAATCAAACTGTTAACAGGAATTAATTTGGATTGTGAATGCGATAATTTTTGTTTTTCTGTTTTCCAAGTTTTCAATGTTGAATGTGCATTTTTATCTCATTTAAAGAAAATAATTAATGCTGCTTTAAATTGATCATTCCCATTTCCTTCCACAGTGTCTGAAACTCTGGCCATTAAAATGTTCCTTTAATTTAAAGATAATTAGAAAATATATTCCCGGAAGAGTAACCCTTTAACACTTTATTCCATATTATTGCATTTGCATGAATTAGCTAGGCAAATAAACTGATTTGGGAAAACAGACAAAAGTGTCTTCAGAGAGTTTGTGGAGCAGGACACCAGAAGTGGAGGAAAAGGAGAACCATATGCCAGGACCTACCATTGCCAGTCCCTATGCTAGCTAAAGACTTCAGGGGCTCCCAGAGTCACTTTACCTGTGCACAGGTGATCAAAGTGCATACAGTGTGATTTCTGCTTAGGTGGAATGTTTTCCCATAGTTTGATTCAAGACAAGAAGTGCTGTTTTTTGTTTGTTTGTTTAACCAGAATAATTCTCTTAATGCAGACAATTCTTAGATCTGAAAACATACCTTCACTGGACTCACTGTGTTGTAGAGAGGGCTAATAGGGAGTAAAAAGCTTAGTTTCTAATTTAAATCTGCCACTAATTTAACATGTGACTGTGGAACAAAACCCACCAAGCTTATGTTGTTGATGTCCAACTCTTTGCGACGCCATGAACTGGAACCCACCAGGCTCCTCTGTCCGTGGATTTCCCAGGCAAGAATACTGCAGTGGGTTCCATTTCCTGATCCAGGGGATCTTCCCAACCTCTTCACTAAAACGAAGAACTGGAGAAGATGACTTGTTTTCACACTGTGTCTTAGGGAGTCCTGAAAGCTCCTTTGAAGTCCTTGAGGGGCCAGATTTGGATTAGAGTCTTGGACAGTTTACCTGAATTCAACCAAAGTACTTTAACACTTAAGTGAGATAAGTCTCAGGCTTCTGTATACAATTCTGTTTGAGAGCAGGGGTTGTGTTGAACTTGAACATTCGGTGATCCTCAGATTGTGAAAAATGGCTTAAAGAGAAATCCAAGTTAAAAATCAATTTTTTTCAGACCCGTTATCCATACAATCAGAAGAGAGACAATAGCAACCCAAAGGAGCAAAATCAGATTGAGGTGGTTTCAAAAATAAGATATTCTGCCAAGAGAGTCTCTGAAGCATTCCTTTCTCTCTCTGTCAGAGGTGATGTGGGAGGGCATTTTTTTTTCAGGCTACTCTGTTAATGACTCATGTTGCCTGTGAAAGCCTTCAACCTGATCTTTCTCCTTCACAAACTGGAAGGACAACCCAAGTGAGTGACAATCCAAAACTTTTTGCAAACGTGTACTGAGGAATCAGTATTTAGAATGGCAAAAAAAAAAAAGGCAACAAGCAGGAAAAATACGCTGGGGAGATTTATTGCCCTTACAAGTTAAGGAGGACCCCTGGGTTTCTCTCAGTTTGAATGGAGGCGGTCTGAACTAGTTAAGTCAGCTTCCAGCAGAACAGATGGATCTTGTGTTTTTCCTGACATTTCAGATCTAACCCTAATGCAGATGAGCCAAGGCTGCAGGACCATTGGCAGAGCCAGCCAAGGTAGTGCTTCCAAAGATCCTGAAACTAATTCAGCCACACTGAGCCCCTCAAGGCAGTGATGCCCGGGAACCTGAAAGAACATCTTAGGACTTCGGCCAGTGAGAACAGACCATGTGTCACCTCACAGGCCCTCTTGATCCAAACTGGGCTGGGCTCAAGTCTCTAAAACCGTCACTTGTACAAATAGTCCCCCTCTTTTCTCCTGAACCCCATGACAATTATTAGAAAAGACAGCTATATATCAATAGCAGGAGAAGGGAAAGAAGAAACGCCCTTGCCAAAAGTCTTGGTGAGTTCCCGAAACAGATAAACTAAGATCAATCATATATTCCTTAGCAAATTAAAGCATCTACTGAAGGAAAGTATTTGACAAAACTCTACTATATTGAGTCAATTTTCTATAGTGTATTTCTACAGGGAATATGGTCTGTAAATGGCAGATTTTACTTCACAAGAGGAGGTGTGAAGGGAAAGAATTTGCAAAATGCATGGTCAGTTTATGTTTAGTTGAATGTTTTGAATTTGACATTCTCTTCAGTTCTTTCCTTGCTTCTTTCTTATATCTGAATCATTGTGTTTATTATGTGAAGGAAACAATTGTTGTTTAGTTGCTAAGTTGTATCTGACTCATTTGCGATCCCATGTAGGGATCCCACGTAGGGACTGTAGGGCGGCAGGGATCCTCTGTCCATGGGATTTCCCAGGCAAGAATAATGGAGTGGGTTGCCATTTCCTCCTCCAGGAGATTTTCCCAACTTTGGGATCGAACCCATGTTTCCTCACTGGCAGGCAGTTTCTTTATTTCTAGCCACCAGAGAATCCTGAAGGGAACAGTTTAGCCCCATGTTTATTCCCTGATAGACTTGTCAGTATCTCTAACAGGAAAGCAATATATGAATGTGGATACTTAAAACCATATAAAGTTCATAGAAATAGCTACAAATTCTCTATTCTTTACCTTTATACATATTCCCAGGTTTCCATGTTTATTCCAATATATCCTATACTTCTTTCTTTTAATTTTCCTTGCATCACCCCACCCCCCGCCCAGTTCCTGCAACCCCCATTCTCGTTCTATTTGATCACTACATCACAGTCTATAGTTTTCACATCCTATGCGTTAAAATTACTCACCCTATTGAAAACTATGGCCGGCCAAGTACAAATTAACAGAAGTATAGAAAACCTTGCACATCACCTCATTATTTAGTTTCTGCTCCTGCCGATTGCTGTATAATTGGCCTGATAGCAGAGAGATGACTCTGTGAACTCTAATAGGACAATGACCAGGGTGAGAGTACAGACTCTAGACACTTCTGACTCTGTAACTGCTTGGATAGTTATTTATCCACTTTAAGTTTCATATCTATCACCTGGAAAAGTACATAATAATACTTCATGTTATCCGAAGTACTAAATGACCTTGAGATAATAGACGTGTTAAGTGTTACAGACTCTGCTGACACTTGGATAATTCCCTTCTTCCTCCTTCCTTCCCTCCTCCCCTCTCCTTCCCTCCTCCCCTCTCCTTCCTTTCTTCCTCCCATCCTTCTTTCTTTCCTGCTTCTTGGCCACTGTTTCTTCTTCCTTCCTTCTTTTTTATCTTCCTTCCCTTCCTTCCTTCTTCCCTTCCTTCCCAGCCCATTCCCTGAGGACATACCTGGGAACACTAACAGAATGGGTGTCTAAGGCAATGGTTCGGAAATGTAGTCTCTTCACCACCACGGGCAGCATCGCTGGGAACTTGTTAGAAAAGCAGGTCCTCTGGCCTTACCCCAGACCGCCTGAATCAGAAACCCTGGGGTTGGAGCCCAGCTCTCTGTGTTTAAGCCAGCCTGCCAGATGATCTTGAATATGAATATTCTGGTGTGAGGTTTTAAGTCATGCAAATGAATCTCTGCCTCCAGTTGAGGTAAAAAGGGAAAGGCCTTGGCTTACGCTGCCATCAGGCAGAGTGACAGGACGTGGAAACACAGAATTACTAGAAAAGCTTGGTCTTGAGCAGCTCAGTCTGTCGGGGGTGTGCCTTCTACTCAAGATGTAAATGAGATGGAAAAACAGCACTAGTATCAGCTGTTCCGTAATTATTTAGTCACTCTCAGGTAACTAGACAGCCTGGGAGTGTTGATCAAACACGCTCCTGGGTAACTGGCAATGGAAGGTGTGAACTTTCCCCAGTTTAATAAAGATTAAAATACGACGGCAAGAACTGGTGAGTAACAGGGAGCAATTAAATGCCCGATCTTTCGTTGTCTTCCTTGAGCGATGTACTTCTTGGTTTTCTGGATAGTACTGTAAAACAAAATGTTCTCAGAGGGTGAGACCCGGGAGACCTGTCTGGTACCATAGCGACCATGACAATATTAGCATACATTCAGATACACAGAAAGACTCCATGGAACCTTCATGTTCGATGGTTAAATATACATGTTCTATTGACTACAATCCCTCACACATGTCTCATCTGATACATGAACATTATTCTTTTTCATTTTTCTGTCTGAAAATAATTTTAATTAACCTACACACACACATATACACACAAACAGAAATGAATAAAACCGCTGTATGTTGACACAGAACCAAAGAGCTAAAAGACGGTATCAAACCCGATAAATGAGAATAGGGGTCAGTGATTCAGAAATGTTTACGCATCAGCCTTCAGGAGACTGCATAGAATGGTGGTCGACAACGTAAGTCTGATACCATACTCTCTGGGTTTGAAAACTGCTTCTACCAGTTAATGTTTTTTTTTTAAATTGAGATATAATTCTTTATGGTAATTTTTCATTAATTTTTAATTGGAGGAAAATTGCTTTACAATGTTGTGTTGGTATCTGCCATACAATAGCGCAAATCAGTCATATATTTCTCTCTTTCCTCTTAGGCCTCTCTCCCCCAATCCCATCCCACCCCTCTAGGTCATCACAGAGTGCCAGGCTGGGCTCCCTGTGAACTTTATTCTTTTTAACTGGACTTCCTTTCTTGATCTTTCAGAGAAGAACCTGTTAGCATATTCTTAAGATTTGTACTAGACACAGCAAAGAAAATGGAAGAAGCTACACATCCTTTATCTAAAGACTTAATTTTCTGCTAAAATATTTTATGATGAAGTTCTGGTGCCATTCCTCTTTGGGATTTTTTTTTCCTTTTATGCTTTGGAAAGTATATTTGTATCTGTTGTTAGTCACTGATGTGTTTTTCTAGTCACCTTTTCCAAATCAACTCTATTGCACTTATCTTGAAAAACTGAAATAATAGCTTTAAGATAAATCCTAGTGATAAGTTCAGAGTCACCAAAGTCAATGGAAGAAATAGAGGAAAATGAGATAAATACATCATTTTTGAAAGTTAAGATCCTCATATAAATGTTTTTTAAGCACTTAAAAATAACTGCAATATTTGTTTATAATGCTCAACAATATTGCAGTTATTGAATCAGAATGATAAATTCGTTCATCTGCAAGTACTTCAATGCAAATTGAATTCTTCTAGCCTAGTGTTGTCCAGTAAAGGTATAATGTAAGTTACATATATAATTTAAAAAATTTAACAGCCAAATTAAAAAAGAGAAAGAGAAATGGATGAACTTAATTTTAATAATACAATCTACTTAGCTCAGTATACCCAAAATATTGTATTTCAACATGTAATCAATATAAAAATATCAATGAGGTATTTTAAAATTTCTTCACACTAAGTCTTTGAAATCTAGTATGCATTTTATGCTTGCAGCACATCTGAATTTCAGCAGGCCACATTTCAATTTTTCAGTAGCCACCTGTGACCATAGACAGGGCAGTTTTGGACATTAAAAGGTTAAGCTTGTAAGATGCCTTCTTAAATAAAGTACCCCCAAATATAATAGGTCATCAGATGGAAATACATACACCTACAAATAATTGTTTCTAAGACAGAAGTGTGTTGAATATAAAGCTATTGACTTGTCAGTAATTCTATATGTTAAGAAACAGTTTTTCCTTTGACTCCAAACTATCCTTAAAGAACAGCATTGTAATTCAGTTGACAAATAAATATAGATATTTGGACGTGAAATGTTTTCATGCCATCCATGTTGACATTTGGTGAGCTTTCCCTAGCATTAGATTGCCTTGATTTTGAGATACGCTCTTCATATATCAACATTTATGAACACAGAATACATCTCATACAATGAATGTGTACATTATCATAGTTGTACTTCTTCTTTTTCTTAAACTGTATGTCCTTCTTAACTCAGAAGGTGTTGTTGGACATTATGTGGTTCTGTTTTTGAAATATGTTTCAGCACTTGAGAGATGCATTTCTTAGAGTTTTTATGGAAGATCAGAACTAAAAGGCGGAAACAGACAAATAAACAGGGGAATTAACTTGGCTAAGCAAAGGTGAAGGAGATAAAGGACAGCTTTCAATTCCAGCTCCACTTCAGTCTCAGGGAATATAAGTGAGTAAGGTCTTGTGGTACTTGACCTTGTTAATGTCTACATACTTTTCTGCAGAGGCTGCTAGACTGAAATTTCCCATTTTTATGGTAGAAGAGCTAGCATTCTATGGATAATGAATGTATTCTCTAAAAAGACACCAAAAATAACAGCTCATCATGTGTGTTTTCTGGGGCTTCCCAGGTGGTGTTCAGTGGTAAAGAATCTGCTTGACATTGCAGAAGATGTGGGTTCGATCTCTGGGTCAGGAAGATCCTCTGGAGGAGGGCATGGCAACCCACTCCAGTATTCTTGCCTAGAGAATTCAATGGACAGAGGAGCCTGGTGGGCTACAGTCCATAGGGTCACAAAGAGTTGGACACGACTGAAGTGATTTATCATGCATGCAGTGTGTTTTCTGTACCACTGCCTTCCTCCAGGAGTCATTGAGAGTGGCTGGCCTACATTCCCATGAAAACAAAACTAGATCCTCAGTGAATTTGTTCTATTAGACCAAGCTCTAAATCCCTTTAGGCAGGAGAGATAAAGGAGCCAAGGAAAAGATGGTCGGGACAGAGAGCCAAATTTATAGTTCATTCTAAGTCTATTTGAATTACTTAAAATTATTCATCTTTTGTGGTAATAGTTCAGCTCTTAGTTTTTATACATCTCACATTTGTCTTTTGGAGAATTCAAAACATTTTAAAAAATATCAATTCCAATAATATTGCATGCCAAGGTAAATAAGCGATTAGAATCACTACAACATCAAGCTTGGTGAAAATACCTTATCATAACCCTGCTGCTGCTGCTGCTGCTGCTGCTGCTAAGTCACTTCAGTCGTGTCCAACTCTGTGTGACCCCATAGACGGAAGCCCACCAGGCTCCCCCGTCCCTGGGATTCTCCAGGCAAGAACACTGGAGTGGGTTGCCATTTCCTTCTCCTATCATAACCCTAGTGTCTATTTATTCTCTTCTGTATGTGCAGACTGAACCTGGTCTCTCTGTCTACTCTGTAACAAATCTGTGGAGTGAATTCTCATTGTGTCCTCACACCCTGTTAATCTTGAGCTGCTTCTGTTGTACTAGTTCCAGTAAAGAGACGGAAACATGAAAGGACTCAGTATCAGTCAATGGCATCAGAGAACTCAGGGTGCCTGACTCTGATTCAGAATTCTTCTGTTGGAAGGCGATCCTCTTATAAGGGTCAGGGCCCAGAGTCCACATCATTGCCTCGTGCTCCCTGTGTTTATGTCCAGCTAACAGGATGCAAGCAGAGAACTTCTGGTGTGAAGACTCCTCTGAAAGAGTCAAGAAGGAGTATATGGCTCCCTGCGGGGAGAGTTATGCTTTCCTGTGTTTAATGGGAGTGGTGGGGAGAAAGGGGTTGTTTTTGGTTATTGTTCATTTTATTTTGACATTTCAAGAGAAGAAGACACTCCAAACACTTCCTTTTGCTTATTTCCTCTTGAAGATCCAGCACAATTTCTACAACCAGCCTTTTCCAGGGGGCTCACCCAGAATTGATGGCAAAGAGTTGATATCCTTAGCTGTGGCTTCGATATTAGAGAGCTCTCTAGATGGACCCTCACCCCCAAACCTGCATCCTTTCATTTCTGCTGCTTGATGGATATTTGGTCATACTCTTCTTTCCTTTTTTAACCTCAGCTAAAAATGGAATTACAGACATGTAGGAATTTATCTGAGCAAACTCTGGGAGATTGTGAAGGATAGGGAAGCCCAGTGGGCCGAAGTCCATGGGGTCACGAGGAGTCAGATATGACTTTGTGACTGAACAACAAGGAATGTGTGACGTTTTAACCCACATAGGGCTTTCTGATATTAATATACTGTCAGATGCCTTTGCTCATCTTTCAGTTCAGTTCAGTCGCTCAGTTGTGTCCAACTCTTTGCGACCCCATGGACTGTAGCACACCAGGCTTCCCTGTCCATCACCAACTCCCGGAGCTTGCTCAAACTCATGTCCATTGAGTCAGTGATGGCATCCAATCGTCTCATCCTCTGTCATCCCCTTTGTCTCCTGCCTTCAATCTTTCCCAGCATCAGGGTCTTTTCCAATGAGTCAGTTCTTCCCATCAGGTGGCCAAAGTATTGGAGCTTCAGCTTCAGCATCAGTCCTTCCAATGAATATTTAGGACTGATTTCCTTTGGGATGGACTGGTTTGATCTCCTTGCTGTCCAAGGGACTCTCAAGAGTCTGCTCCAACACCACAGTTCAAAAGCATCAATTCTTCATTTCTTAGCTTTCTTCATGGCCCAACTCTCACATCCATACATGTCTACTGGAAAAACCACAGCTTTGACTAGATGGACCTTTGTCAGCAAGGTAATGTTTTTGCTTTTTAATATGCTGCCTAGGTTGGTCATAGCTTTGCTTCCAAGGGGCAAGCGTCTTTTAATTCCGCAATTGCAGTCCCTGTCCTCAGTGACTTTGGAGCCCAAGAAAATAGTTTGTCACCATTTGCATTGTTCGCCCATCTATTTGCCATGAAGTGATGGGGCCAGATGCTGTGGTCCTCATTTTTTGAATGTTGAGTTTTAAGCCAGCTTTTTCACTCTCCAATTTCAGTCTCATCAAGAGGCTCTTTAGTTGCTCTTCGCTTTCTGCCATAAGGGTGGTGCCATCTGCATATCTGAGGTTGTTGATATTTCTCCCGGCAATGTTGATACCAGCTTGTGCCTCATCCAGGCCGGCATTTCACATGATGTACTCTGCATATAATTTAAATAAGCAGGATGACAATACACAGCCTTGACATACTCCTTTTCCAATTTGGAACCAGTCTGTTGTTCAATGTCCAGTTCTAACTTGTTACTTCTTGACCTGCATACAGATTTCTCAGGAGGCAGGTACGTTGGTCAGGTATTCCCATCTCTTGAAGAATTTTCCACAGTTTGTTGTGATCTACACAATCAAAGGAAGTAGATGTTTTTCTGGAACTCTCTTGCTTTTCCTATGATCCAACAGGTGTGGCAATTTGATCTCTGATTCCTCTGCCTTTTCTAAATCCATAGATGATGTGAAATACGATAGTTTTCCCAAACCAAACCTGTCTAAATCCTTTACCATAGGCCTCCCCCACCCCAGAATTGAGAGAGAAAGAGAAAATTCTATCTGAATCAAAATTACTATTTTTGAAGAGTCATATAGGGAAGGGGACTAATGTGAAATGCTCAAACATTGATTCCCCCCTGGTCAGTGGATCGACAAGTAGAAAACACTGACCATAGAACAGTAGCTGAAGTGCAGAAAAATAGTTTACTTGTCCACTTCTGGCATAGCCTGTGTCAGTTCTGGCCAAACTCTGCCCCTCCCTGAACCTGGAGCTTCTGTCTTTAAAATGGAAGGTAATTGCCCATGGGCGGCTGGAACTCACAGTTACACCCTGTGATGAGTGAGGTCATGTTAATAAAGCCCTTGGAAAGAAAAGCAACGTGAAAGAGTAGGGCTATTACCGTTCCAAGATTATTTTATAAAAGTGAACCACCTCAAGTTCTGCATGATGATTAACAAGCTATTAGGGCCAAGTTATTGATTCCTCTGTCTTTAGAGTAGCTAATGCAGTGCATATCAACAGGCCACAGACCCCCAGAAAAGCTTTCCTTCTTCCTGTGTGTCTGTGTCCTGTGATGATGCTTTCCCTGGGAAAAAGCAAATCATTTAACATACACAGTGGGGCATCTTCATCTTGCAGGTGCTTAGAGAGAGGAAAGAAAAATACAACTCAATTGATTGTGTGTTTCTTTTGTTTTTGCTGATTTACAAAGATTAATAGCAGATACATGGAAGAATCAAGACATAAAAAGTAGAAGGATAAAAGTAAAATATTACTCCAGATTCATTTACTCTGAAGTAGCTAATGTTTGTATGCTATGCGCATGGTCCACTTACATATTAACTGTGTTGTTTTAACTTTCCTGTTCTACTCCTCACAAATAACAATATCATGGGTGATTTCTCCTTCAGTTAGATATCAATATTGTTTTCATCTGCAAAATAGTTCATAGATGGTATGTTGTTGTTTAGTTGCTAAGTCGTGTCCGACTCTGCAAGCCCATGGACTGTAACCCACCAGGCTCCTCTGTCCATGATTTCTCAGACAAGAATACTGGAGAGGGTTGCTTGTTCTTCCTCCAGGGTATCTTCTCAACCCGGGGATTGAACCCACACCTTCTGCTTTGGCAGGTGGTTTCTTTACCACTGAACCTCCTGGAAAGCCCTATAGATGGTATATACTATTTGCTAAACCATTTAACCTCCTGTGGATGGATGCTGTGGGTGTTTACAGCACTTTTGCCCTCTTAGCAGTGTTCTGATGAATCTCATGCACACATCTTTGAGCTCTTGACCAATTTTCCCACTGTGATAAATCCCTGGGTGTGGAATTAGTGAGTGAAAAGACTTGGAGATGATGTATTTTTAAACATTTCACCCATCTACCCACCAAAAGGTTCCCACCAGACTCCTTCCCACCTACACTGTAATAGCCTGCCGGCTTGCCCTCAGCCTTGCCAACACTGGGTATTGTCAGTGTCTTTGATCTTTGCAGGACTGATAGGGGAATGGAATGTCTGATGATTTTACGTTACCTTCTAGGCATGGCGTATCAGACTATAACTGAATACAGTTGTTATGTGTCGGGGACCTGGTTTAACTCATAGCACACTGCTTGCATCTGTGTAATAACTGCCAATGATATAATGAGGCTTTCCTGTCATTTTTAAAAAGAAGCCAAACTTTCACGTGGTTTACATTACTTATTCATTCACACTCCCAATGTACTAGAGCATCGGGGGAGCCCTTCGGAGATGCTCCCAATGACCCAGTACAAGTGGTTAGCTGCACTTCTCTACAAAGGAGAGATTGTTCTGACCCAGAGACCACCCTCGAGAGAACCATCTTGGAAGGAGCCCTGCTCTACCACTGAGATTGCTCCATTGGGTGGCCTTTGCCTTCAGCAGTAATATTTTCACAGTTTTGACATGTTTTAAAGCTTATTGTCTTCAGGACCAGGACAGGTAATTGAGGAGCCCTCACACTTCATCAGAAGCATTTCATTTTTCTCACACAGCCACACACAAGGCAACATATTTCTCTTTTCACTGACAGATTATGCTGAAATTTACTAGGCCTGGTCAACATGAAAGCAAACACATGTTTGGGCAAAGATTCAAATAATTGAAAGCTATAGGGTCAGCGTTATTCTAATACAAAAGTTAGGACTTTCCCCTCTTCTGACTGCCCAAGAGGCCAAGTCCTCAATACACACACACACACACACACACACACCAGTGTTTTTCATTTTTCTTTGTTTAAAATATTTTTTTCAAATATTGGATTCAGCTTTTTGTTTTGTTTTGTCTTACGAAGACACCTGTGATTAGTTTACTCTGAATTACCTTCTGGCAAGTTCATCACCCCAGAGTTTTTTGGTTGGATGTCAACTAATCAGCTTTAAACCCTGCCATTAAACCCTGCCATAACATATTTTCCTCAAATCCCTTTAAGAGAGTAGCATAATGAGGAATAAGAAATTATCTTGAGCCAGTATTGGGACACCTGGTATCTGGAAGTCTACAAGTTTATGTTTTCTGCTCAATTCCTAAGTCCTCTTTCTAGATAACCATCCAGCAATGAGTGACCCTGATCCATGCAGCTGACTTGGGCAGGACGTCCATATGCCATACTGTGTGTTTCTAATTATTTTCTGTGCTTAAGAGTGAGCACTGTCTTTGGCCTTCTATTCCTTAAGCTTCCATGTCCTTTGTTTCCTTCCACTGCCCTGTTTGTGACTTCCACAATACATCACACAAACATGACAGAAAAGGGCAGTGTGAGTAGGGCACACTAGCTTCTAGAGCTAAGAAGTCCCACACCAGCTAGGAGATGTGTCATCATTACCACTTAAAAGATGCCATATTCCTCCCTAGGCCTGCTGGCCCCACAGACTTCACTATCAGTTTCTCAAACGTCCTTACTTGAGTGTGAACAAAAGGTACTTTTTTAAAGGTTCAGTTAGATCTGAAACACTGATCATCAATTTTGTGGTTAGGAATCAGGAAAATCATTGACATGAAGATCAAGATGAGACCTTATAATTTTAATGCAAAGAGCATGTTGAGTGGATCAAGGGACTTGGTTTAAGTCCCAGGTTTGCCTCTTATTAGTTTTAGAATCTTGGGTGATTCAGTTCATATATTTGAGGGTTAGTTTTTTCATCTGTAAGTTGTAGTGAAGATAAATGAGGTCCTATGTGGCTGTTCTTGGCCTGCCATAATATTTGGGACATGGTGTCAAAGCTATGGTTTTTCCCGTGGTCATGTATGGATGTGAGAGTTGGACTGTGAAGAAAGCTGATCGCCGAAGAATTGATGATTTTGAACTGTGGTGTTGGAGAAGACTCTTGAGAGTCCCTTGAACTGCAAGGAGATCCAACCAGTCCATTTTAGAGGAGATGAATCCTGGGTGTTCATTGGAAGGACTGATGCTAAAGCTGAAGCTCCAATACTTTGGCCACCTCATGCAAAGAGTTGACTCACTGGAAAAGACTCTGATGCTGGGAGGGATTGGGGGCGGGAGGAGACGGGGATGACAGAGAATGAGATGGCTGGATGGCATCACTGACTCTGTGGACATGAGTTTGAGTGAACTCCGGGAGTTGGTGATGGACAGGGAGGCCTGGCGTGCTGTGGTTCATGGGGTCACGGAGAGTCGGACACGACTGAGTGACTGAACTGAACTGAACTGACTGAGATACTTATTAAGAAGTAGCTGCTGTCATAATTTATCCCTCCACAGCTTTACATTTATGTGATTGACTGTCAGTAGCATTTCCCCAACCCATCTTGACTAGACAGGTGCTGTTGAATGTAAAAGACATCAAATGAAATGATCCTCTTAGCTGCAAAGAAAAGTCTAAAAGAAAACATCTAAATACATCTCTTTTGGGTGGCATTTGCATCAGTAGCCAATAGCCACAATATAAGTGCTTTGGGGCGCAAGATGGAATGTCAGTTTTCTTAACAGCTGTAGTAAGGACCTGTTCATTTATTGAAGTATAGTTGATTTACAATGTTGTATTTATTTCTGATGTACAGCAAAGTGATTCAGTTATGTATATATATAACTGAATATATATAATATATACATAACATATTCCATTATGGTTTATCACAATATATTAAATATAGTTCCCTGTGCTATACAGTCAGACCTTGTTGTTTATCTGTTCTATATATAATAGTCGGCATCTGCTAATCCCAAACTCCTAGTCCTTCCTTCCCACATGCCCCCACAACCGCAAGTCTGTTTTCTGTGAGTCTGTTTCTGTTTCATAGGTAAGTTCATTTGTGTCATATTTTAGATTCAAGATATAAGTGATATCATATAGTATTTGTCTTTCTCTTTCTGGCTTACTTCACTTAGTATGATATTCTCTAGGTCCATCCATGTCACTGCAAATGGCATTGTTTCATTTTTTATGACTGAGTAGTATTCCATTGTGTAATTCACATCTTCTTTATTCATTTATCTGTTGATGAAGATTTAGGTTGTTTCCACGTCTTGGCTATTATAAATAGTGCTACTGTGAACATTGTGGGGTGCATGTATCTTTTTGAATTATAGTTTTGTTTGGGACCTATTTAGAAAATAATAGTTCTTTATCCATATTGATTTTTTTAGTTTTATTGAGATGTAACTGACATACGCACTGTATAAGTTTAAAGTATATAGTATAACTTAACTTGCATTGCAAAATGATTACCACAATTAAATTTAGCTGAGATCCACCATCTTATACTGATGCAAGGAAAAAGAAAGCAAGGGGAGAATTGTGGTGGTTTTTTTACCTGTGAAGAGAACTCAAGATTTATTCTCTTAGCAACTTTAAACTATTGAATTTTTACATTTCTTACATAAATCTAAGGGGGAATGTGTAGGCCATTAGTGAGTGTGATATTACCCGGATGACAATCTGATTTGCAACTGTTAGTATGGCTAAAGTTGTCTGATTTAGATCAGAGATCAACACCCTACAGCCCACAGGCCAAAACCACCTGCTTCCATCTGTTGTAAATAAAGTTTTATTGGAACACAATCATTTATTTACATCTATGGCTGCTTTCATACTATCATGGCAGAGTTGTTCAATTGCAGCAGAGGCCCAGAGACTACATTGCCCACAAAGCCGAAAATGTGTACTATCTGTCCTTTTACAGAAAACAGTTGTCAACCCTTGATTTAGATGATGCTGGGAAGGATTGGGGGCGGGAGGAGAAGGGGAACGACAGAGAATGAGATGGCTGGATGGCATCAGCGACTCTGTGGACGTGAGTTTGAGTGAGCTCCGGGAGTTGGTGATGGACAGGGAGGCCTGGCGTGCTGTGATTCATGGGGTTGCGGAGAGTCGGACACGACTGAGCGACTGAACTGAACTGAACTGAACTGAGCATTGTTTCTGATTAAATAAGTAGTGACTAGTACTGGCATGTAAAGTTCCTACTACTTAAAACCTAGAGGCTTAGGAAAAACTATATGGAAATATATTGATTAGGAACGATTCTTACGTGGATACATACAGAGGGAGGATTGGAAGCTAGAAGATGCGACTGAAGTCCTTTCCAGAGAAATACTGTCTGCCTCTGGCCAGGTCACAGTGGGTTGTTATTGTTGTTTAGTTGCTAAGTTGTGTCTAACTGTTTTGCAACCCCGTGGACTGGAGCATACCAATCTCCTCTGTCCATTGGACTTTCCAGACAAGAATACTGGAATGGGTTGCCATTGCCTCCTCCAGGGGATCTTCCTGACCCAAGGATTGAACCCCCAGCTCCTACATTGGCAGGCAGATTCTTTACTACTGAGCCACTTAGGAAGCCCCAGAGTGGGTACAGCCTGAGAAAAATCAGTCCGTCCTGTGTCTAAGGAAACAAGATTATGACTACGTAATGGCTATAGAGAAATATAAAATAAAAGCATTTTCTACAAGTGTTATGCTAGGTGAGACATAATTAATTAGTAAGAACAATAAGAGGGTATTTTGTATTGAGAGGATCTGTTTTGGAGCCCAGTCCAAGTAGACTGTACCTCAAAAAATTAAAGGTCAATTTAGGTGATTTCATTTAGGGGGAAAGTTTATGAAATCACAACGTGACAGACTTCCAGTGAAGAGATAGGAAAAAATGTTCATCCATCACCATAGGTTGCATGAGCTACCTGAATGGATTTTTAAGGTGTTGTGTCCAGGATGGGTGAGTGCACCCTTTAAAAAACAAAAGACCCGACTCGTTGTGATCAAAAACAGAAAATGCCGTTCAGATGTTTGAAACCCTTCTGACGCAAAAATATTGTGTAATCCATAAACAATTCTTTGTGCGTGTTTTAGTTCATCATATGTCCAGAATATAGGATTCACCAGCTCCCTTCATGTACAAAACAATTGCCCCAGGGTGTGTTTATTTGTTGTTAAGTAATAAACATTACCCTAGAGGATGTTTAAGTTTGTGAAAAAGATGAATTGGTCAAATACGCACACGGAAATGTAATTGAGGCCCTTTTCTGTCTGACCACCTTCCGCTCCCCATGCCCCCACACACATGCACCCTGCCTTCCCACCCTGTGACCTGTGACGCGAGCTGCAACGTCTCTGGGGCCCACAAAGCCTATGCCTGGGATAAGCTTCCCTTTCAAGCTCCTATCAGGCTTTCAGCATGGGCTTTGAAGAGATAGTGACTTGACTGGGCTCTGACATACACCATAAAGTCAGCCCAGCAGAAACAAGTGGAAGATTCTACTTGCCCGATAAAAATCAGTTGCTGTTTCCTGTCTTGAAGACGAAAGTTGAGCAAATGAAAGGTCATCTGTGTTTATATTAACAATGCAACAGCTACGCTGCCTTTTCGCAACAACATCGGATCATTATTTATCCACTTATCTTTTTTTTTTCATCATTCCTTTGAACTGCCTGCGTTTGCTTATCATGATATTTCTGAGTCTATAAACAGCCCAAGTATAGCTGTTCTATTTCTCTAAATAGACTCTTAGGTCATTTTATTATCCAAGGTTATAAGTCATCGGAATGCCCCCATCTGCTGTGCCTCCCATCTGGGGTAGGTCTAACTCTTTCAGATGGTGGAAAATCTAGGAAAGCCGTTGTGATGTTAGTTACTTTTTCCTACGACACTGTTTTCCAGTGTATCATTTTCCATTAAAAAAAAAAAACAACTCAAGGAAGTCATTAAATATTTCTATTTCTTTAGAAATGGCATTAAATGTGATGGCTTCTCTCCCTTCACTTACTCCTCTTTCTGGTTTTCCATAGCCCTGATTATTTTCCCCTGGGAGCACAGCCACTCAGAGCTTCTTCTTACCAACTCAGAGAAACCTTTAAAGATGCCTTTCCAGGGCCTCATGGGCAAATCTCTGTAGCAGAGGAGGTGTGAGTGGGGAAAAGAGATTGTCTGGCTAGCCCAACAACCTTGTCCATCTGCTGTCCTTTTAGATGTCATTACATACATATAGATGGTTAGATTTTCTTGCGTGAGCATTTTGGGGGTAACACACATTGGTAGACCTGTTTTCAATCCATTTGATTACCTTCAATTTGATAGCTCCTTCAGCAGTGATGAAAAAATGACCAATGAGGTTTTGATGAATCCCAGTTTATCAACAGACTATGAGAGGCTTCAAATGTGTGAGGCAGGATAATGTCTCTTTCAGTCATCTGTTGGGGAAAGATGCTCAGCAGCAAGGAAACTGAGCAGTTTCCTTATATTGATGAGCTTATACACAACATAGGAATGGAGAGAGAGTCAACCACACCATTGTTTTCCTCCAAGTTGTTATCTTTCTCAGCTGGAGCAGGTTAGATTGTTCCCTGGCAACAAAGTACTCCAAAATTTGGCAGTTTGCAACAACTAAAATTTTTTTCCCAGTTACACTACATGCCCAGTAGTTGTTAGCAGGGAGTTCTGCTTCATGGTATTTTGTCTGAAGGGCCCACAGTGATGGAGGAATCTCTTAATACCAGCGTGTATTGTGTATTACATCAAACACATTGGTGGACTATCAATACAAGTTATGACTTAAACTTCTACCTGAGAATCACTTCCACTCCCTTGTCTATTTCAGCAGAAGTGAAGGCCAATACAAGTCTGATGTTAGTGTCTCGGGAAAATATAATTAACTCCCCATGAAGGGGAGCAGATAGGAGTGAATCATAGTAAAATCCACCACTCCCTCAATCCCAATATCTTTTCTTCATTTGAGGGGTTTCTTATCTTTTTTCTTTAACTTTTATAGAGCGCTCTTAAAACATCAATCAGGGAACAGTGCTTATGGACATCAGCTTCACTGGTTCTAAAGAAAAGGTTTCACCATTGGAATGTGTAGTCTGACCTTGTTAGCAGATTTCAACCTGAGACTTAAATGAACCTGGTTTTAGGACTGGCATCATCCACAGAACTACAAGTTTTTCTGCCTGATGGTACCACACTTACGCACAAGAGGAGAACCCTCTTCACGAAAAAGGACCAGAGCTCCTGTCTGCTCTGTCAGCTGCTGGTTTCCTCTAATAAGTTACCAAAACCAGGGACCCAGTAACTACTGCTCAGCCAGTCCACAGAACCTGTGCATATGCCAGCACCCTGGTAGTTCCCAAGGACCACATCGCTCCGTGATGGAAACTCAGCTTGTTTCAGCAACAGTCATGGGTTTTCTTGGACCCCTCAGCTCACCTGAAGATGTCTCTTGGTTGGATCTGTCCTGTCTCTGGGGCAGTTGGTTCAAGACAAGAGAAATATCTACAGACTGTCTCATACCAGGTAAGTTAATTGTTTTTGTTTTGCTTTGGGTGTAGGACCTAGTCACATTTCATCTACTCTTAGAGAGCATAGATTAGTATTACATATGGAAGCTCATTTATTCCATTCAGTGGGTTTCAGTTCAGTTCAGTTCAGTCGCTCAGTCGTGTCCGATTCTTTGTGACCCCATGAATCACAGCACGCCAGGCCTCCCTGTCCATCACCAACTCCCGGAGTTCACTGAACTCATGTCCATCAAGTTGGTGATGCCATCCAGCCATCTCATTCTCTGTCATCCCCTTCTTCTCCTGTCCCCAATCCCTCCCAGCATCAGAGTCTTTTCCAGTGAGTCAACTCTTCGCATGAGGTGGCCAAAGTATTGGAGCTTCAGCTTTAGCATCAGTCCTTCCAATGAATACCCAGGACTGATCTGTTTTCCAAATGATCATTGGCTGTGTTGACACCAGGGTATAACCTTATGCCAGTCAGCAGAGTGATATTGGACCATTGTTAGTGATCTAACAATGGAAGTGGAAGGAAATGAGTGTATTTTTTCCCAAAAAAATAACTAAAGAAAATGTTGTATGTTTTACAACACAAACGGGATCAGCAATATATAGGATATTTATCTGGAGTTTCTCTTCTCTTTGCATCATAGAATGATGGAGCAAACAGGGAAATTGGCCAGAAGCAGCAATGGCTTCATGCTTGGGGAAGTGGACCAAAGTGGGAAGGTAAATGTTTTGAGATTCTGGCTTCCTAGGACCAAGCCCTTGCCCCACCATAAACATTCATGGCCTCCTTTTACCATGTTGGCCCAAACATAATGAGGTCTTCTGCCCTCTGGCGGCACATCGCCTGCTATCTGCTGATTACTAATGCCAGAAAATACCTAGACCCTTGGGCAGATATGTATGTGTCTAATTATAGGGAAATTGTTAGTACATGACTTGGACTAGAGATACACAATTAATAATCCAGGCAGAAGTAAAGCTTTGTTTTCCAATGCAAGAAAATGAGAACTTCATTTTAATCATTTTTTCCCCTTTCTCTCTATGTTTGTCTGTTTTGATACCCATGCATGAAACATCATAAACTGCGATAGAAGAAGTTCTTACAATGTGGCCATTGCTTCTCAGACATCGGAACTACTACATCTGTTTCCCGGTTTCCCATCCATCCACTTCCTGGCTGTCCAGATTTCTGTGTCCTTATCATTGTTCATTATGGTCATCAGTGCATTTTAAAAGAACAAATGTAAATTAATTAAAGTTTATTATTTCAAGTATATATCTACACGGTGTCTGTGCATAATTTTTTTGTTTTTCCTAATCTTTTTTCTTGCAGGTCAAACAACTTAACTCTGAGAGTGACATGTATGTATGGAAATTGAATGCTCTTTAGGTTCCATTGGGCAAGGAAGTTGCTTAGTGAAATCACATAGTCCCATTCTTGATTGTGCTACCATAACTTGCATTTTCAAATCAGTGTGTCTCCAGCCTTAGGACAGTGCTACTATGATTGTTGGCAGATTTTGCAACTTAATTTTGACTCATTTAATGAACCACATAAAATCACCTGAGGCCAGATTCTCGGGCCCCATGAATTCCCTTTCAAGTGATGAGAGCTACAGTCTTCTTCAAGATGCCCTTTAAAAATAAAGTTATTTACTTATTTATTTGGCTTCTCTGGGTCTTACCTGCAGCACACAGTACCATCACTGCATCATGCATGAGGCTGAAATATTTCAGTGCACACACTCTGTAGCTGAGGCGAACAGGCTCAGTAGTTGCTACACATGGTCTTAATTTATCCAGGGCATGTGGGATCTTAGTTCCTTGACCAGGGATCAAACCCACGTCCCCTGTGTTTCAAGGCAGATTCTTAACCACTGGACCACCAGGGAAGTCCTCCCAATGCCCTTAAGAATCCTGAATGTCTTGAATATAGAATTATTTCTTCTTACCAACAAAGCAGGGGATGTTGTAATATTCCATCTACTTCATTGTGCTTAAGGAGAAATCTAGCCACATATCTATGAGTGGCAATGGATGATATGTTCTGCTTTCTCCTAGGACAAACCTGGATGATGGTTAAAGAACACATGGGCACAGCCTCAGTAAGTAATGGGAGCGTGAAGGTTCTGGGTGAGGTTAGGGGTAGCTGTAGAGAGAATCTGCTATAGGAGCGTTTCTGTTCAAACTTAGGGCTGAAATGCCTCCCAGTACACACACTTTTTTTGTAGCATCTGGCAACTTGCATTGTCATATTATGTTCATCACTGAAAATGTGGACATGCTTTTCTTTTTTTCTGTAAATAATGTGTTAACAGCAAAGCAGCTACGGAGGCATTTAAGTAGACGTCCTCAGAAATACCTGTTTCCAAGGTCAGAGCCCACCTGGAAAGGGGGTCTCCATATACTCCAGTCTAGACTTATTTTGTATTTTATTAGCCTATCACTATCTCAGATTGTTTTTATTCCATCACTTATTTTACAAAAAAAAGAAAAGAAAAACAAACTTGATTAGGTGACACCATATTTGCTCTGATTATCCTCACAAATGTAAATGTTTGAACTTTGTCAGTGGGAACAATGTTTACCTCACAGGATTATAATAATAATATAATTTCTTATATTCTTATATTTCTTCTTTAGCAAGCTAAAATAAGAAATGCCATAAGTACCTAAAAGGTATTACTTCACAAATGGTGAATACTACTGTTTATTAGCTTAGTATGTTGCCATTTCCCAAAACATTTATGTTTTAAAGGAAGGCAAGTAATCAAACCAGGTTAAAGTAGTAAATTTCTAATTGCGGAATTGTCCTCTTCTGTTTCTAGGAAAGGTAGATTTTCGGCAGGATTCATGTATGCAAGGTGGGCTTCTTGAAAGGCACCTGGCATATCTCTCATCATTAGGGAGCCCTAGACCCAGCCCACTAATGATAGAAAATTCAAGGACAAGCTGATAGGCATCAAAACAAATAACATATATTGATAACAATTAAATGTGTTGATATTTATTGATATATTGATAAATAGATGACGATTATGCATGAAACAGGTTCTCATCTTCTTTTACATGTATTAATTTACTTAATTCTCTTAACAACCCTGTCAAATAGGCTCCATTTATTACCCTCATTTTACAAATAAGGAAACAGAACCTTAGAGGGCTTACATGATTTGCTCAAGCCATATAGTCATCTGAAGGATTTGGTTCCAATTTTTTGGACATCAAAGTCCTTGTGTTTTCCACCATATCACACGATATTTAATATTAATTGTGCTGTCCACTCTTCCTGGCTGACCCTGGATATTCTTGGCAACTCTCATTTATAGGAGGAGGCATTTTCAGCGGTGGTCAGTTAAACAATGATTAAATTTAATTTACTGACTTAAGCCAAAGGGAAGTGGAAAGAATGGGATGACTGTGTTTCAGAAGAAAAATTTGTTATATTTGTGGTCATCGTCTACAACAGTGTGTATATCCCTGAGGGGATGTTAGAAGGGGAGGCCAGAGCGGGTGGTAGCTCATCGTGTATGTTGTCTGCCCACAGAGCTGTGTCAACATGGATGGCCATAGTTCAGGGAGTGAAAATTCCTTCCGATGGGCTAGGAAAGACATATTAGGGCTCTGTTTCCTATCACCTTTATTTGAAGACCAAGCAGCCCAGCATCGATTGGAAGGGACATGTGATGAGGTGTGAGAATGAGAAAGTCTCTAAAGGAGGTTCCAACAGACTCCCCAACCCCTGCAATTAGGAAGGAGGTGATAAGGGACCAAAAGGTTAGGGGAGAGATTAGAAACGCAGGCAATTCTTATCAGGCTCGTGGCGGAAAGATGAGATACGTCCAGTAGCAGAGCTGTGGAAACTATTAGAAACGGAGCTAACTGCAGTCTATTTAGCATACTTCGGGAAGTGGAGGGCATTTTTTCCCTTTGGGGCTTGTAGTTTTTCCAATTGTCCTTGTTCAGGAAAGGGTTCATTCTTTGAGCCATGTTGCCTCGTGCTCTGATTTCTCAACTCCACAAAGGGGAATAATTAGAGATTCATAGTGAACCAAAATAGAAAAAGCTAAATGCGTGTAGCAGAGAAGTGGAAAATGTTCTGTCTTGTAAATTGTATTGTTCCGGTTCCTGGCAACAGGAAGGAGCGGTTCTCACCTATGCAACTCTAAATGGATGTTAAAACTCACCCCTCTTTTCAACGGGCCAATTTTCAGTCTCAGTGGTTGATACTGGGATCAGGAAGGGTCCTAAGTTTGGTCAAGAGTAAGAAAAATTTCCGATAGCATAGACACTTTTTCTCCCTGGGGTTGAGAGATGGATGACCTTCCCTACACATCATAGCTGTGTCCCGGTTTTAGAATGTTTCTCATTGTTAAAACTTGGGCATTTTTCAATGTTTTAATTTACTGAGAACCTTTTATGAATCAGGCGCTGAGCTAGTTATTCACATGTTATTCATTCATAAAAATTGGTCTTGAGCAACCACAATGTGTCAGGCACAACACTGGAATGCTGAGAGCACCATGCTGTCTCTTAATTCCAGAAAATAAAGAGGAGAATGGCCACCTACTTTACAAGTGAAAAAAATGCAGGATTCGGAGGAGTGACGTTCATAGAGTTGTGCAGTTAACATGTGACAGATGGGAAACAAACTATTGGGAGTTCTCTAACTTACTGAACTCTTAATGCCTCCAGAAGCCCAGATCAAGACTTATTCCTGGATGCCCTGTCCTGGAGCAGGACTTTCTGGTGCCCAGGCTCCTAGACTTTGTTGTCTCCTTCTGTTCTCTTTTCACCACTGAGACTTAGCCCAAAGCCTCAGTTGCTGATACTCTCTGCCTCCCAGAGTGACAGTGACCTAATATGACAACAAAATTTAAAGGGATGAGGCTAGAGAAGACTGCCAGTGATCATCCCCTCCCAGCTGCATTTGAACAGTGGCCTTCTGGAGATACTGTGCTGGTGTTTTATCTGATGAGTTAAAAATTGAGATGGATGATGAAAGATGGCAGGTAGGCAAAATGGGAGCCAGGTGTGTCGGTACATGCTTATTGAATCAGACTCTTTGTAGTTTAATGTATGGCCCCAGTTCTAGGAGCTGACATCATGGCAACCCAGAGTCTCACTGGTTTCCTCCTTGGTTGGGTGGCAAAGATAGCCCTGCATGACAAAGATATTCTGAAGGGATTTCTTCCAATAAGCCAGGGAGACACATTTAAAGGCACCTTTATTTAGCCAAACTGAAGGAAAATAAAGTTCACAAATACCGTATTAGTTCAAGTCAATGAGTGGGTGGCTTTGTGGGGGATTGCTGTTTTCATCGCCCTGGTGGACTGACCAAAACAATTCTCTGTCTCCTGGCAGAGCTGGAAAAGTTCATTTTGTATAATCCAGACACTTCATTTAGGTCCCTTCTGCAGTTGCAGTGTACACTATTATGTTGCTGGTCATGCCGTTAGAATGATCAGTAATTCTGTCAACGTGTCTGATGAACAGCTTACAAACCTCAGTGTTGTACCTTTGCCATGAAGATCAAAAACTCTCTTGCCACAGCAAACACAGTCAGGAGATTTTTTTTTTAATCAAATAATATAAAATAAAATCAAACAACTTCAAAGTTCTAATAGTCAAGATAACTCACGAATAGTTCATTTTTAATCATTCTAGATGTACTTTGGGATGTTTTAGTACATCCTAACATAGGAAAATCCAGCTGTTGCTTGTTTTCATAGACATATACCATTACTTCTACAGCAAAATATTTTTTATTGACAAAATAGTTTTTTTTTTCCTGGCCAAAAGATTCTTTTTATAATGTTTATTTATCTATCATTTTCCATCCTTTGAATTATGGAATAGGTCCAAGCCTAATACTGTCACTAAATGTGCGTCCTTTCATTTTATTGCTACCCAATCTTAATTTCTGAAGTTTTCAACAGATAACTTGCTTGGTAAAAGGATGAGAAGCTGAAGTTGGCTTGATAGTTGTCAAGTACCTTTTGTTTTCTCCCAACAATGATTTATGAAGGAACCCCTAGATTTCAGAGTTTATCTTTTCCATCTTCATCTTTCATTGCTTACGTAAGCATGAGTCTGATCACTGAGATAATGTTCTTTCTTCGACAGAGTTGTGCCAAGGTCTGTTTGAATGTAAAACCATCATTGATTAAGCTGTCATCATTGACTCAAGATGAAGCTATGTGTATTGGATCTGTGTGAGTCATTATAGATGATTATATAAGGATAGTATATTTCTTTGATTGGAGATCCCAATGACTTAATAGTGCTTAATAATACAGAAAAAAAATGTTTAAGGGTCAAATCACAGTGTACCAAAGCTATAACTCAAATGAACAAATATTAAAGTGTGTGTTAGTCACTCAGTCATGTCTAACTCTGTGGTCCCATTGACCGTAGCCCCCCAGGCTCCTCTGTCCATGGAATTCTCCAGGCAAGAACACTGGAGTGGGTTGTCATTCCCTTCTCCAGAAATGTTAAACGCACACACTTAAAGAAAATTCTGTTGTGTTATGGAAGCCTCAGCACCAATACCTTCATCACAACTCTGTCACAATATGTCCTAGCCAAACAGTAGCAGAGTGTTTGGGGCTGTATTCATGGATGCGTTCCAACAAGCATAATGTTCAGGAGTGAATGGGAAAGATTCGGGGTTCATTTTTCAGACATATTAGGGTATCTCCTACCCCTTAAGCTCACTCAGACACAGAATTTATCCAAATCGAGGCTCTAGGTTCTTTCTAGAACTCTTCGTGGGTGTGTGTTTGTTTAACCTGGCTGACACTGATGCATTGCTCATGACCCAACTCATCTGGGAAAGTCCGTGGTTTCCCCAGCCTGCCCCAGCTCCTAGTCAGAACACAGTGTCCCTCCTGTGTGTTCCCCTTAGTGATTTCTTTTGTCCTGGCACTTATTACATTATATTGTAAAAAATCTATTACTAGGGAAGTATTTCTCCTTCCTTTATGCATGCATTTCTTTTTTTTTTTAATTGGAGGCTAATTACTTTACAGTATTATATTGGTTGGTTTTGCCATACTTTGACATGAATCCGCCCCGGGTGTACATGTGTTCCCCATCTTGAACCCCCTTCCCACCTCCCTCCCCATCCCATCCCTCTGGGTCATCCCAGTGCACCAGCCCCGAGCATCCTGTCTCATGCATCGAACCTGGACTGGAGATTCATTTCACATATGATAATATACATGTTTCAATGCCATTCTCCCAAATCATCCCACCCTCGCCCTCTCCCACAGAGTCCAAAAGACTGTTCTATACACCTGTGTCTCTTTTGCTGTCTCATATACAGGGTTATCGTTACATCTTTCTAAATTCCATATATATGCATTAGTATACTGTATTGATACACACTGAAGAAACCAGAATTGAAGGAAACACATGTACTCCAATGTTCATCGCAGCACTGTTTATAATAGCGAGGACATGGAAGCAACCTAGATGTCCATCTGCAGACGAATGGATAAGAAAGCTTTGGTACATATACATAATGGAGTATTATTCAGCCATTAAAAAGAATACTTTTCAATCAGTTCTAATGAGGTGGATGAAACTGGAGCCTATTATACAGAGTGAAGTAAGCCAGAAAGAAAAACACCAATGAATGCATTTCTTAACAGGAAGAATTAAGCCATGTTTATCTTGTCTCCCCACGGCCATGACAGGACCTGCCTATATAATAAACTCTGAACTTCCATTGGATGGTTAAATACTTTTTTGAAAATCCCACAGGGGCTTCTCTATTTGTACCAGAAGTCTCCATTTCATCTGGTTGGTTTTTAACAAAGCCAAGATTTAGGGAAAGAGGACGGAAGAGCATTATCTTGTAAAATACCTTAGCACTGCCTGATGAACAGGAAACTGTCATTTCGGAGTTCTTATTGATAAAGTTTGTCCTTGAAAGTAAATTTCAGAATTTTAACTACTCTCATTCTCTATTGTAACATCACCATTTCTTAGGTGATTGCTATGGTTTTGAGTACTGTTTTCAAAAGGAAATATTTAATTGAAATTCATTTTCTTTGAATATTTTTATTACACTTAATGAGCTACATTTTCTCCCTGTGCAGATCTCACTCTGGAAACATGATGGGAACTTTAAAAAAAAAAAAACAAACCTTTTTATTTTGTATTGGAGTATACAATGTTGTGTTAGTTTCAGATGGATAGCAAGGGACTCAGCCATAACATATAATGTATCCATTCTCCCCCAGACTCCCCTCCCACCCAGGATAATGATAGGCACTTTTGATAGGTAACTCCTTTAAATGTTATGTTGTTTGTGGAAACCCTTCAGTTCAGTTCAGTCGCTCAGTCGTGTCCGACTCTCCGCGACCCCATGAATCACAGCACGCCAGGCCTCCCTGTCCATCACCAACTCCCGGAGTTCACTCAAACTCATGTCCACAGAGTCCGTGATGCCATCCAGCCATCTCATTCTCCGTCGTCCCCTTCTCCTCCCGCCCCCAACCTTTCCCAGCATCAGAGTCTTTTCCAGTGAGTCAACTCGTCGCATGAGGTGGCCAAAGTATTGCAGTTTCAGCTTTAGCATCAGTCCCTCCAATGAACATCCAGGATTGATCTCCTCCAGAATGGACTGGTTGGATCTCCTTGCAGTATAAGGGACTCTCAAGAGTCTTCTCCAACACCACAGTTCAAAAGCATTGATTCTTCGGCGGTCAGCCTTCTTCACAGTCCAACTCTCACATCCATACATGACCACGGGAAAAACCATTGCCTTGACTAGACGGACCTTGGTTGGCAAAGTAATGTCTCTGCTTTTTAATATACTATCAAGGTTGGTCATAACTTTCCTTCCAAGGAGCAAGCGTCTTTTAATTTCATGGCTGCAATCAGCATCTGTAGTGATCTTGGAGCCCAAAAAAATAAAGTCTGACACTGTTTCCACTGTTTTTCCATCTATTCCCCTTAGTAAGTTTTAAAACAGCATCCACCTTAGAAATAGCATTTTAAATTGAACTTGGGATACTTAGATTCATGTGCAGTTGTAGGAAATTATACAGAGAGATCCTGTGTACTTTTGACCCAGTTTCTTCCAGTGTTAACATCTTGCAGGACTATTTACAATATCACAAGCAGGATATTAACAAGGATACGGTCAGTACACAGAACATATTCATCACTATGAGAATCCCTCGTGTTGCCATTTTATAGCCGTATGTGCTTTTTTCTCTTGCCTATTCCCATCTTCAGTTCAGTTCAGTTCAGTTGCTCAGTCGTGACCGACTCTTTGCGACCCCATGAATCACAGCACGCCAGGCGTCCCTGTCCATCACCAACTCCCGGAGTTCACTCAAACTCATGTCCATCGAGTCGGTGATGCCATCCAGCCATCTCATTCTCTGTCGTCCCCTTCTCCTCCCGCCCCCAATCCTTCCCAGCATCAGAGTCTTTTCCAGTGAGTCAACTCTTTGCATGAGGTGGCCAAAGTATTGGAGTTTCAGCTTTAGCATCAGTCCTTAAAATGAACACCCAGGATTAATCTCCTTTAGAATGGACTGGTTGGATCTTAAATCCTGGCAAATATTAATATTGTTGTTTCAAAAATGTTATATAAATGGGATCATCCCATCTATAACTTTGGGGAATTGACTCTTGCCATTCAATATAAATATTTGGAGCTTCTTCCCTTATCACAACTATCTGGAGGTTTATCCAGATTATGTGTATTTCAATAGTTCATTCCTTTTTGTGGCTGAATAGTATTTCATGAGATGGCTGTTGAACCATTCACCCACTGAAGGACACCTGGGTGAGTTCCAATTTGGGACTGTTACAAATAAAGTTGCTGTAAATATTCATGTACTAAGGTTTTTGCATGAACATAAAATTTCAGTTGTCTGGGAAAATGCCCAAGAGTATAACTGAGGGGTCATTGCATATTTAGTTTTCTTTTTTTTTTTTTTAAGAAACTGATAGAATATTTCCAACATAGCTATACCATTTTACATCACCAATAGCAATGTGAAAGTGATCCAGTTTTTCTATATTCCCCCCACCTCAGAAGCTAGTGTTGTCACCTTTTTATTTTAACCATTATGGTAGGTGTATAGGGATATTTCATTTTGGGTTTAATTTTCATTTCCCCAATGGCTACTGATGTTGAACCTCTTTTCATCTGCTTATTTGCCATCTGTATGTTTTCTTTTGTGAAATGTTTCTTCCTGCTTTTGCCTGTTTCCTAATTGGATTGTTTTTGACTGTTGAGTTTTGAGAGTTCTCTATATATTCTTGAGAGTCGTCCTCCATTGGATATGTAGTTTACACATATTTTCTCCCAGTATGTAGCTTATTCTTTCATTCTCTTTACCAGGTCTTTTCCAGACCAAAAGTTTTTAATTTGGATAAAAATAATTTTTTATACTCTATAACCAGATACCTATGGAAAAACTTGTCCAAGATCATGTAAAATTGTTTTTATGTATTCCGAGATCTCTCTCCCCTAATGTCACACAAATTTAGCCTTCACAGTAATAATGGAAACAGAATCGTAACTTATAAATTCACTAATTGTTTTACTTCCTCAAAGCTTTTGCTATAAAGTTATTTCCGATAACATTTGTTGAGTACCTACTCTATGTTGAGTAATAATGATACAAAACTCATAATTTGTGGTTTATTTGCTTTAGGCACTTAGGTTTGCTTGATTACATCTAAATTTTTATTTGGTAATTTCCATTCAGGAAGTTCATGATAGTCTTGTTTTCTAAATCTTCACTGATTTATGATGAAAAAGAGAAAAAAGGCCTTAATTTTGTTTTTAACTGTGGAACCTAAAGAAATAAAATGAAATAACTTGTATGTCCCTCTCTAAAACAGAACATTCTCACAATCTTGACTTTTACTCCTTAATCCCTATTTAGTAAATCATGCTATTCTTAGGACATAAAAGGTTGTTTTCAAAATACATCAGAACTAAATAAAAAGTCATCATAACTAAGCACTATTGAAACCTACTTATAATACTAAAATTTAAAGGCTATTTTACAGTGCCATGTTTATAAATATGTGAAAATGAAATGTATGTTTGACAATAATTAAAGTTAGCCACTGAAAAATGCAGAGGTAGGATTATAAATGATTGTGTTTCTATGTTTTTAATTTTACTAGTGTGTGAGTACTTTAAAAACTATCATTATTTTGGGTTGTCATGGTCATTATTATAGAGAGCATTATTTTAACTTGTGAAGATAAATGAGTTTGATTTGGCTGAACTTAGCAAAGAGAACCAAATGAGGACCAAAAGTGCCACAGGATAATATGGGTCATCATAGTTGTTTCCATGGTGATGGACTGTGACGTCACAAACTCAGTAAGACTGTGATTCAATGAACATTAAGACAGAGGATAAAAGGTCGGAGTTCACCAGGATGTATGCCATCTTCACTTTATATGATGTTATTAATTAAAGTAAAGGGCTGGATATTTCTCTTAGTGAGATTCTATAAAGATATTACATGTATTCAGACTTGCCTGAACATGGCTATGTTGGTTTTAAATGAAAGATTTTCAAACACACACACACAAAAATTCATAAAGAGAATTTGACTTAGAATTGTGTATTCATAAGAAAAGACCTTTTCTTCTCACATTCTGAAAAGCTTGCTCGTTCATTAATCACAGTTAAAGCCAGCGAAATTTTTTTATCAGAATCCTTACTCTTTTCTTATTTAATGATCTTGTTTTTCAGTTTAAAATATTGGCACTGAGTAAATAGAGAAGAGGTCTTTAGTGGTCACATAGTCAGAGATTAAGAAAACAGGTTTAGATTTAAAATTAGGCATTTTCCCTGATAGTTATGGTTGGTACACGCTTTAGGCTAGATTTCTATGACATAAGCACATGTAGATGAATTGGCAGTGACCGTGGCTGGCTTGATGTTTGTACCATCTCCGTGGTAGCAAACAGCCAGGCTACAGGAAACATATACTTGTCTTTGTGACTCCATTTAGCTTATCCACCTGGGAATTTGCAAACCTTCCTCTTACTTTTTTTATGTCAATATCAAGACAATTCCTCTGATTTCAAGGGTACTTGAAGATTTCAGAAAGCAGCTTTTCCCTTGGAGGCTTAAGAGAGAACATTCCAATACCCAACTGGTTTTTCAAACAGATTAAAAGTCTAATGCTGACAGTTGGCCCCAAAAGAAAAAGGCATCAAAGACCTTGGGTTACAGGCTGCATTTTACCACTGTAGAAACTTCACCTCTGATACTTAATTTTCTCATAAAAACTGAGTTTTAAAAAACTTTACCTGTATCACAGGATTGTTGCAACTTCAAAATAAAACTTTTCTGTGGCAACCTGGAAGAGAGGGGGATTTGGGGGAGAATGGATGCATGTATATGTGTGGCTGAGTCTCTTCGCTGTTCACCTGAAACCATCACAACACTTAATCAGCTATGTGCTGTGCCATGCTTAATTGTTCAGTCGTGTCCGACTCTGTGATTCCATGGACTGAAGCCCACCAGGCTCCTCTGTCCATAGGATTCTTCAGGCAAGAATACTGGAGTGGGTAGCCTATCCCTTCTCCAGGGGATCTTCTCAACCTAGGAATCAAACCGGGGTCTCCTGCATTGCAGGTGGATTCTTTACCATCTGAGACACCAGGGAAGCCCTAATCAGTTATTACTCTAATACAAAATAAAAAGTTTAAAGAAATAAAATGTATTTAAACTCTTAGTTGAGTGCATGGATAAAGTCAGTTCTTAATGAATGACAGTCACTCTTCCTTTCTACCACAGATGTCAGAAAGGTCTGATCCCATTGGTATTTCACTCAAGGAAGGATGAATTTCACTGACCACGCCCAAAGCATACAGAAGGTGAATTCTTTGCCATTTCTATCAATTGCAGAACACACAATTGTTACACAGCTGGTATAACGCAGGAAAGGCAGAGTTACGCAAAGGAGGAGATGGTCCACTTCTCCCCACTATACACTGAACCCCTCCAGCCCACCCCCACCCCCCACCCCCTGCCTTGCACCAGTTCCAAGACTGTCTTCATTCTGCAGGTTTACCTGAACCTCAACTCAAAAGAATTGCATTCATTATGAGCTGGAGGAAGTCAGATCCGCTTTCTGCTGCAGTGGCCCTCCGGCCCTCTGGCATGCTCACACCTCCTCCTTTGGAACGCCTTCGTCATTCTGTGCCTTACAAAGCAGTCCTGTTGTTGCTTTTTTCCACTGAAGGAAAAGCTGAACCATCTCACTTAGGGCTGCTGCACAACGGAAGTCCCTGGAAGGAAAGCTTTGAGAGTAAAACCCAAGTTGCCCCTGAGATGTTCCAAAATCCCAGTTGTTTTCCCTTTTGAAAAAATTTCAATGAAATTTCAAAATCCTCCTTGACAGTGGATCAAACGCTTGTGATTGGGCCAAAAGGCTTATTTCACTGTGTACCCAAAATAGTTTACCTTGACTAAGAGAAAATCAAGATTAGAAATTGTTTGAGGACATGCTGTGAAAAACATTTTCTGTTGAATCTCCTCTCTTTTCAGAGGGTTGCCAAGCTAAATTTGAACTAGTCTAATCAAGGTAGGTGATGGATTCCAAATTAGGGATAAAGTGGGTTTTGTATTCAGTAAAGTATAATAATATTTGGTGGAGGATTGTGGAAGATGCTAAATGTATCTTTGAAAGCAGGAAAGCTACATCTGTCTTTATACTAAATGATCATTTTTCCTTTGTCTTTTACATCCTCATAAACCCGGGGCCCAGCAAGTACCAGGCCATTCGCATATCTGCTCCTGTCACTTTAAATAGTTAAGTTGATAATGTATCAAATCTCCCCCTGGGGCAAACAACCATGGTGGATAAACAACTAGAAAGATAAGTAAAGGAATAGTGGGCAAGAGATAAATAAGGGAATTGTTACATATAAACAGATGCAACAAGATGGACCTGGTACTTCATTGTACAGCGGAAACTAACACAACATTTTAAAGCAATTAGATTCCAATTTTTTAAAAGAGGAGTACAGATAATTATAAACAAATTGGGGAGTTGGGAATGGGCAAAATAAGTGAAAGGGGTCAACTATATGGTGATGGATGGAAACTAGACTGGTAGTGGCAATTACTTTGTAGTGTATAAGGTTATTTAATTATAACAGTGTATACTTGAAATCTATACAGTAAAAAATAAAAACTAAAGCTAAGCAAGAGAAAGAAATAGACGTGGGAGCTCAAATAGGAGGGAATTTGGAAAAAGTGGCAGCTAACACAGCGAGACAGCACTGGTTACAGTGTCTGAAGGAAGAACTTAAGGGTGGGTTTTACAGTTTCCCTTTTGTACCAGAATTTCTCTGCATGAACACAAATTCCTAGTAAGGATTCTAGATTGCCTTGTGGGTTATGTACATTTTTTCCCACAATAAGAGCTAGCAATCTACATATTATATACTAAACTTTCCTAGAGAGAGGACTATATATGATTGATTGTCATTTACATCAACCTGGTCCTGCCTTTGCTAGGAAGTCATGCTTTCCCAGAATGCATTTTGTTTATGAAGTTTCTTAAATTCAAAGTAAGGAAAAAAAACGTGTGGCTCTAGAAAACAGTCTAGTAATTTCTGACATTGTGGGCTCTCCATGTATTCCTGTCTTGGAATTGAATCGATGGCAAAATGCTTTCATACTGCCTGGAGATTGAGATACACAGCATAACTTCCTTATGTTTACCACTTATGAATCATTTTACTTGCACAGCATTCTGAATAGATGAAACACATTTTCATCTTCTACTTTTCTACTTTGTGAAAGTGCCAAAGCACCATCAGCCAAGTCATTAAACCAGTTGACTTGTTAATGGATTGACGTGATTCAAGCGTTTCCCGAAGGGTGAACCCATATTTGGGTAATCCCATGCACTTCCACAGTATTTTTCTGCCTACTCCCCAATGACATGATGAAGAGCATCATTTTTTTCCTTAGAAGTGTGACAGTTTTTCAAAATCAAAAGTAGAAGAGATGCTACTGCGCAGTGCAAATCCAGCAATTAGAGCATATCTAACCAAAGAGGCCACCTTTAAAAATCATTTGGGGACTTCCCCGGAAATCCAGTGGTTAAGACGCCATGCTTTCAGTGCAAAGGGGTGCAGGTTAGCTCCCATGTAAGAACTAAGATCCCACACGCTACTCCATGCATTCAAAAAAAGTTTAAAAAGTCATTTTGCCCTTCTAGGCCTTGTCCACTTCCCCTGTAAAGGAGGAGGTGGTCCTAACTCACCTCAAAGATTCCTGGAAGCTTTAAATAAAGGTCTACGATTGATTTCTGGAGTTAGACCAAAGAAACAAGTCTTTCCTAGCTGCTCTCATAATTATAGTGGTGATTCAAAGGGAATGTGGGGAGGGAGGTAGCCATCCCTGGCATTTCTTGAAAGGCCCTACCGAGTTGGGGCATCACCTGAGGACCACATAGGAATAGCCAGAAATCAGGGCATTTGCTGATGTGCCCTGTCTACCAAAGAATCTCCCCAACAATTCTGCTGCTTCATCTCTTCATGTCGCAAGATTATTGAACCACTTGGTTCTATAACTCCTCCACAACTTTACTCTCTTTGCTTTCCTTTGGGGTGACATGTCTGCTCCAAATGGGTGATTGAAGGACTGAACATTGCTGCTGCTACTGCTAAGTCACTTCAGTCGTGTTCGACTCTGTGCGAACATTAGACCTTATTAAAAATGAACTTAACCCAAAAGATGGACACCTATGCCACGGCCTGGTTCTACTTTGTCTTCATTCGTCTCTTTTCAATAATTCATTTATCCCTATTAGAATGACCTAGGTTCATTTTTCTTCTCATGATGTCCAAGATGTTTATTTATTGAAATCAATTAGGAAAGTCCTAGTTGACTGTCACAAACCATCTCAGAATTCAACAAAATTGAGGATATTTCATATGGATTCCTAATTACTTGAAATTTGGCTCCAAGCACTTGATAATCACAGGACTCCACAGTGGCTTTGTTATAGATGAGGAAAAGCTCGAGTGAATCTCTTTCTCAGGAATACTGTTTTGGTCTTGGAAATACCCCTCTCTATGCCAAACAAGGCAAATATGTTGTTGTTGTTATTATTATTAGTTCCTCTTCAGTTCAGTTCAATGGTTCAGTCATGTCCGACTCTTTGCAATTCCGTGGACTGCAGGACACCAGGCCTCCCTGTCCATCACCAACTCCCGGAGCTTACTCAAACTCATGTCCACTGAGTGGGTGATGCCATCCAACCATCTCATCCTCTGTCATCCCCTTCTCTCCTGCCTTCAATCTTTCCCAGCATCAGGGTCTTTTCAAATGAGTCAGTTCTTTGCATAGGTGGTCAAAGTGTTGGAGTTTCAGCTTCAGCATCACTCCTTCAAATGATTATTCAGGACTGATTTCCTTTAGGATGGACTGGTTGGATCTCCTTGCAGTCCAAGGGACTCTCAAGACTCTTCTTCAACACCACAGTTCAAAAGCATCAATTCTTCAGCGCTCAGCTTTCTTTGTAGTCCAACTCTCACATCCATACATGACTACTGGATAAACCATAGCCTTGACTAGACGGACCTTTGTTGGCAAAGTAATGTCTCTGCTTTTTAATATGCTGTCTAGGTTGGTCATAACTTTTCTTCCAAGGAGCAAGCATCTTAATTTCATGGCTGCCGTCACCATTTGCAGTGATTTTGGAGCCCCCCAAAATAAAGTCTGACACTGTTTCCACTGTTTCCCCATCTATTTGCCATGAAGTGATGGGACCAAATGCCATGATCTTAGTTATCTGAATGTTGAGCTTCAAGCCAACTTTTTCACTCTCCTCTTTCACTTTCATCAAGAGGCTCTTTAGTTCCTCTTCGCTTTCTGCCATAAGGGTGGTGTCATTTGCGTATCTGAGGTTATTGATATTTCTCCCAGCAATCTTGATTCCAGTTTGTGCTTCATCCAACCCAGCATTTCTCATGATGTACTCTGCATTTAAGTTAAATAAACAGGCTGACAATATACAGCCTTGATGTACTCCTTTTCCTAATCAGAGCCAGTCTGTTGTTCCATGTCCAGTTCTAACTGTTGCTTCCTGACCTGCATATAGACTTCTCAAGAGGCAGGTGAAGTGATCTGGTATTCCCATCTCTTTCAGAATTTTCCACAGTTTGTTGTGATCCATGCAGTCAAAGGCTTTGGCATAGTCAATAAAGCAGAAATAGATGTTTTTCTGGAGCTCTCGCCTTTTTGATGATCCAGCGGATGTTGGCAATTTGCTCTCTGGTTCCTCTGCCTTTTATAAATCCAGCTTGAACATTTGGAAGTTCATGTTTCACGTACTGTTGAAGCCTGGCTTGGAGAATCTGGAGCATTGCTTTGCTAGCATGTGAGATGACCATTCTTTGCCACCTCCTTTCTTTGGGATTGGAATGAAAACTAACCTTTTCCAGTCCTGTGGCCATGCTGAGTTTTCCAAATTTGCTGGCATATTGAGTGCAGCACTTTCATAGCATCATCTTTTAGGATTTGAAATAGCTCAACTGGAATTCCATCACCTCCACTAGCTTTGTTCCTAGTGATGTTTCCTCTTCATGGAGTATATTCTGTAAAAATAGTAAATGACTGTACTATACATCTGAAACTAATATAATATTGTACATCAACTACACTGCAATTAAAAAACCATAAAATCCATATGTGTTATTTTTCTCATTTCATATCCCCAGAATAGGGGCTCAAAAGGAAATCAGATCTCAAATCAACAGGCTAATCTGTTGAATTCTGACGTAAACTTCTGTTTGTTTGCATATTACCAGATATTTATTTAAACCATACCACATACAGGGAACTGTTTGTGTCAGGCAAAACTTTTAAACCAGAATTGCTACATATGGAATCAGATTTGAAATAGCACTTGGTTCACTTGCACCCTTGTATCAGAAGGACCTATTCTGTCTTTTCCTGATGTGAATAGGATTGTGTCTTTTAAAAGCAGCTGAGTATCAAGTTTCCCTTTTCACTAGGCTTCAGGATTTGAATAGACTAGCAAGGGACCTCATCTGGCATGTGATTGACATTTCTGTTCTTGCTGGCAGAAGAGATGCCCATGTTGGCAGCATCAATGAAAATTCAAACTTTGAACTTGCCCTTGATGATTTGATGAGTATCTCTTCTTGATTCAGGGACTTCCTTGATGGCTCAGCAGTGACAAATCTGCTTGCAATGCAGGAGATGTAGGAGATGCAGGAGACGCTGGTTTGATCCCTGGATTGGGAAGATCCCCAGGAGAAGGATCTGTTTAATTCTGCTGTCTGCTCTTCTAAAATGCCACATGTCTGACTGTACACACTTAGTGATAGCCAGAAATATAAAGTTGTTGCTCATCAATAAAAATCACAAAGTTAGTTTTAAAAAAAACCTTCTGACACTCCTTCTACTGGCTTGAAATCACAAACTGTTAGTCACTGTGGAGAAACAAACTATGTGCCCTGGTACAAAGAGTTCACCTTGGCCATCAATGTATAAGAATACCAAGAGACAGATCTACCTTATGTTTGACTCGCATTTTTTCTTAGCCAGCCAGTTCCAGTTTTTGCTAAATCTGAAAAGCTAAAGTTTAAGATAACAGTTGGTTTACAATGGATTGCATGAGAAAAGAAATGGTGAATTTCTCTGAAGACTTTTTTCTGAAATGTACATCTCAGCGGTTGCCATTTTTGTGGGTGATTATTATCTTCAGTAGAACATTATTTTGAAGTTTAGATATTTAAGGAGTTGATATGACACAGGCTCCCCAGAGCTTGTATGTTCTCTTCAGTTTGAGTCTGCCATATTTTTTAAATGAAAAAATAAATCTGATTTTAACACCATAGTTTAACATTATAGAGGCAACTGTGAAATCATTGCTATATTTAGTTCTGTATTATTACCAGGGTCTAAAGTAGGAAAATAAATTTATGTTTATCTGCAAACTGATATTGTTGTACACACCTGGATGAAGAAAACCACATAAACCAACAAAAGAATTTGAAATTTTCCTGTGCAAGATTTTCTTTTGCTTTTGATTAATGTGTGTTGCCAGGGGCTTCCCAGGTGGTGCAGTGTTAAAAAAAAAAAATCCACCTGACAATACATGTAGATGTAAGAGATGCAGGTTCGATCCCTGGGCTGGGAAGATCCCCTGGAGAAGGGAATGGCAACACACTCCAGTATTCTTGCTTGGGAAATCCCATGGACAGAGGAGCCTGGGGGCTACAGTCCACGGGGTCGCAAAGAGTTGGACATGACTGGGCCACTGAGCGCACACATACACAAACGTGTGTTGCCACTCGCTCAAGATTTTGCTTTTAAGGGGACGTCTAACCAGGTTCTTTATTTAATCACTAGACATAAAATAGCCAAGGCTTAAATTAGCGTAATATCTCAAGATCTTGAATATGACACTTTAATAATTTTTACATAATGGTAGCTTCAGGGGATTGAAGCTGCTCTTTTAGCTGGCCCAAGTCTGCGAGAAGGATCCAAAGTTTCTGAGTTATTTGATTTTATTTCTTTTTACCCCCTAAAGCGCTGGAAATGGTTGGCTCTGATGTGCTCCTAAAACAACCGCAAGATGAGGAAAAACAGACTGAGATGAAAACCAAGCTCACCCACATCCTACGTCAATTAGCTATTTTCTTTCTCTCTGTAAACAAGTTGGGGGGGTGGCAGTGTTATAGCTTTTACGGTAGATGTTCTCTGTACCTCCAGCCCCCTCCCAGAGCTCTCTTCTACCGCCCCCACCCCTTAATCCCCCCACTTAAGCTGACAACAGGACATGTTTTCTCCGGCAGTGCTCCGTGTTTACTCTGACTTCATCTTGAAGGTCATCGGCACATTGAATTATCTTGGGAGAATCTTCAGGAGTGTGTGTGTGTGTGTGTGTGTACACGCACACTCACGCGTGCACTTATGATACTTCGGAAGGATGTAAGCTGGATTGTTATTTCAAGTAAATAACAAGTTGAAAGAAGAATATTAAGGAAAGTGGTTTTAAAATTAAAATTGTTCAAAGTGCAATTAGTTGTTGATGAAATGAAAATGCCAAGAGCTCAGCAAGAACGTGCTTGTGTCTCTAGCCTTACAGCAACAACAAAACTTGATTCCAAAATTGCTGACACTGAAATTTTTTTAGGCATGGGGCTTTTCAAAAATATTAAAAGCAATATAATCATATAGCAAATGCAAGCTATTATATATAGAATAGATAAGCAACAAAGTCCTATTGTATAGCTCAGGGAACTATATTCAGTATCCTATCATAAACCTCAGTGGACAAGAATATATATGTATAACTGAATCACTTTGCTGTAAGGCAAAAATGAACACAACATTGTAAATCAACTATCTGCTTCAATAAAATAAATTTTAAAATTAAAAGCACAAGAATAAATAAAAATAATGTAATCATAGACAGTATGCTTTGTTGGACCAGATCGTTGGAAAATTCCCTCATTCATTTATTCATTAAGCATGTGTTGTACACCAGGCAATGTACCATCAGAGATGAATAAGATGTGCTGGAATGCACAGTCTAACAGAAGGGATATAAAAGCAAAGAGTGGGAATATATGTGGCAGTAAATATTTGGATATAGCAGTATGACTGAGTAAGGGTATTTCAGTTAAGTCTTCAGGAGGAATGTAACACAAAAAAAGAAGAGGGAGCTAGTACTTCTGGGAAGAAACCACCTAAGCAACAGTATGGGGTCATGGCAGAGTAGCACATATTCAGAAGGGCAGACAGTTCAACACAGCTATTATGTAAACCTCTGCAATAAGAATGGACTGGCATGCAAAGAGATCATTCGAACCAAAGTAACTGAACTGAATTTTAGACAGGATAAGGTCTGTAATCTGATAATGATGTGTTAGCTTCCACTGCACAGCAAAGTATAATCCACCACATGTACATTTACACATATCCCCTCGTCCTTAGATTTCCTTCCCATTTACATCACCACAAAGCAGCAAGTTCCCTGTGTTATACAGTGGTTCTCATTGGTTATCTATTTTATACATAGTATCAATAGTGTATATGTATCAGTCTGAATCTCCCAAGCCATCCCAACTCCCCCACTTGGTAACATTGTTCAGTTCAGTTCAGTTGCTCAGTTGTGTCCGACTCTTTGCGACCCCATGAATCACAGCACACCAGGCCTCCCTGTCCATCACCAACTCCCGGAGTTCACTCAAGCTCATGTCCATCAAGTCGGTGATGCCATCCAGCCATCTCATTCTCTGTCGTCCCCTTCTCCTCCCGCCCCCAATCCTTCCCAGCATCAGAGTCTTTTCCAGTGAGTCAACTCGTCGCATGAGGTGGCCAAAGTATTGGAGTTTCAGCAAAGCTGCTGCTGCTGCTGCTGCTAAGTCACTTCAGTCGTGTCCGACTCTGTGTGACCCCATAGACGGAAGCCCACCAGGCTCCCCCGTCCCTGGGATTCTCCAGGCAAGAACACTGGAGTGGGTTGCCATTTCCTTCTCCAATGTGTGAAAGTGAAAAGTGAAAGTGAAGTCGCTCAGTCGTGTCCGACCCTTAGCGACCCCACGGACTGCAGCCTACCAGGCTCCCCCATCCATGGGATTTTCTAGGCAAGAGTACTGGAGTGGCTTGCCATTGCCTTCTCCATCAGCAAAGCTACTCTATTCCAATAAAAAAATAAATAAAAATAAAGTTGTTTAAAAATTTTTAATAAAGTAGAATACAAACATGAAAAAAAAAAAAGCAAGGAAGCAATCTGGCAACATGATGTGTAGGTAACTAAGAGCAAAGGGAGATCATTTAGGCTCTCAGGTACCTAAAGAGAAATAGAGTAATTTTGTTGAGCACCTAACCTGGGGTGGACCTCTCTTATTTTATGTATTTCACCTCCTTTAATTTTCACCACAGCCTTTTAAGTTAAAGTTGAAAAAGAATGATGTAAGTAAAGGCAGTGTTCAATGAAGGGCATAGGGTGTCTGAGATCTCTGACTTGGGCTATGTACCAGGAAAGTGAGGAGTACTTTAAGAGAGGGGGTGATGGTCAGCTGGTTGCCATGGTTTAGTCACTTATCTGGGTGCCTGTCCATTTTTCGAACTAAAGAGGAGTCGGTTGGCAAGCAAAGGAGGTAAGCGGTCTGGGGTTTGCCCTCAATTCCGTTTTAACAAAAAGAGCAGATTAAAAAAATAAATAAATAAAGGAATGCACAGATTTTTTTGACCTTTCAATGCTTGACATCTTTTAGTACCATTTTATATCTTGATATAATAGTAATTATAATTTTCTAGATGTCCCCAAAGTAGAACCTTGCAGAGAATGACATGCAGGATGTTCTTTTGAACCCTTGTTGGACTAGTTGCAGAAATCTCTTATCTAATTTGCCCTTAAATCTCACCATGAGGGTTATCTGGTTCCTTACTTGATGATGTCGTTTTTATACCCAGCTTACTACCTACCGCAGCAACCACGCCATGGGCTCTATCCAGAAGCCTGGACTGTTCCCAGCTATTGCAGAAGAGCAGTGAGAAGGAAATAGGAAATCTGAAAGCAGAGCTCTCCCAGCACAGGAGCAGGGGGAGGCCCCCATTTTTTGGAGGAAGAGTCTTCCTTCTCTCTTTAATCGTTGCCTTTATCACACTCATGTTCTATCCAGTGGTTCTTTGTGTCTCACACAAAATTACATGTCTCTAGCAACTGAATTAGGAAATTTGGAAGGACTGCAGTTCTGACTCTTTTAAGACAGAGATGAAATAGTTCAAGCTGTTTATAGCAACTTTTTACTTCTTGACCTATGAAGATTCTTCAGGTTTCTTTGGCTGTATGTTTAACTCTGGATCAGGGAGACTGGGAAATAGTTTCTATATCCTTAAATTCTATTTTAATTTTGTGTTTTGTTACGTTTCACTTGCTTGTTTGGGATATTAAAAGTTTGGATGTTCACCTATCAAACAGACTTCTTTCTGGTCAAGAGAATTCTGAAAATAAACATTTAACTGAGCATCTACTACAGTGAAGAAGAAGAAGGCAATGGCAAGCCACTCCAGTACTCTTGCCTAGAAAATCCCATGGATGGGGGAGCCTGGTGGGCTGCAGTCCGTGGGGTCGCTAAGGGTCAGACACGACTGAGCGACTTCACTTTCACTTTTCACTTTCACACATTGGAGAAGGAAATGGCAACCCACTGCAGTGTTCTTGCCTGGAGAATCCCAGGGACGGGGGAGCCTGGTGGGCTTCCGTCTATGGGGTCACACAGAGTCAGACACGACTGAAGTGACTTAGCAGTAGCAGCAGAGCATCTACTACAGTGATAACAAGACAACGTTTGCCTTAAACGAACTCTGAATCTAGCTGAAGGGAAGACACATAGGGAGTGAAGTGTCTATCAAAACTGGGCCATACTTGGTGCAACAATGGAAATGTAAAAGATGCTGTAAGCTGAAGAGGGGACACTTGGGACTTTGAGATTACTGAAGAGGTGGTATTGGAGTTGGACTTTGAAAAGTAGTATTCTTGATATAGGAAAGGAGGAAGGGCCTTCTAAGATGAGAGGACAGTATGGATGAAGGTACAAGGCACGGAAGGGTACATCTTATCCAAGGGATAGTATATAGTACAGAGCTACTTAGAGTCCAGGGGGCTGCCTGTTGGAGGTTAGAGAAAGTAGGAATAGCTAATTCTAGAAAGATAGATTGACTTTGTTTTAGAAATCTTTGTGTGTCACACTGAGAAGCTTTGAGTTCAATCTTGTGGCAACTGTGAACCATTACATGTTTCAAAAGATCTGATGAAAGAACAGAAATATAGATGATGCTATTCCAATAGATAAAGCTCTACTTTGAGTCCAACAGTACATACTGTGTCTGGCCCATTTCCAGTATTCTGTTTATGCCTTTTGAATCATTTAAGAATAGAAATAATAGTGTTTTCTCTGATACAGTGTTAAATCACTATAAGTTAATTCCTACTATTTTCCCTTTAATTTATCTCAGTAGATATTTGTTCCAGATAGACATTTATCCCAAATAGACACTACCACCATAGCAAGTAACATGAGCAGGGTGGGTGGGATCTTCATAGAATATCCAGTTTGGGAGTGATGTCTCCATTGGCATCTACTCTTATTAACTAGAACTTTCTAAAAAGTCCTGAGAAAATTCTGCTACTTTGTATGTGTACTGTTTTTCAGATATTAAGAATCAGATTTAGTCCCTATAACTCAGTTAAACCTCACCATGACTTTAAATAATTTCCTGGGGTTCTAGGTCTTTCCTTAAAAATTTTCATGATACTTTTTTCCTTGGAAAAAATTTTGTGGTCAACCATGGAAGGAAAAAAAGGAAATAACTGAGGTGACATGTGTCTTTCTCCTTAATAACACGGTTATTTATATATATATAAATATATATATTTATATTTATATAAAAAATAACACGGTTTGTTGGGAATTAATGTCTTACCAATGAACTAAGACTTCGAGCTCAGTACACAGAAGCTATTGAAATATTGTGTCAGTCCAGAAAATTATGTTCATCATTTCTCATTCTCAGTATAAACGAGCAGTAAGTCACCGCATAAAGGACTATATGCATTAGAGCTGCCCACGTAAACTTTGCTTCTGCATGCGTAAACATGTTCTTATTACCGCAAATAATCAACAGGAGAGGAGCAAATGCAAGTTTAGCTTTTTGCAAGAATGTTTATCATGGTTATTTTAAACTGTTTATAGGAAAGAGAGAACTACAAATGTCCTTCAGGAGGCAGGCAGGACCATATGGCCCAGAAGGCTTTTCTGTGATACAATGTTTGGTTAGATTTTAGGCAACACATGGTCCTCCCATTGCAGTTATTTGTCATTTCAAACATTGTTGTTGATATTCAACTCCTGAAACAAATAACACCAATCTAAAACATTTAGAAGAACTTAAGAAACGAGGTTCATTCTAGAGCTACTGGGAACCAGCTGCCCCCATGCAACCCATCCTCTGGTCAGCTGTGGCTCTTACACACCGTGCACCCCTGCCCCAGAGAAATGTGCACTAACCTTCCAAACAAACACTGGATAGAATCCACCTTCAGGTTTTCCACCTTGGGGCTTTGCAAATTTTAATTTTCTCTAAGAAAATGCCACTTCCCAGGTGTAGTGGTAAAGAAGCTGCCCGCCAATGCAGGAGACATAAGAGACACAGGTTCGATCCCTGGGCTCAGAAGATCCCCTGGAGTAGAAAATGGTAACCTACTCCAGTGTTCTTGGGCTTCCCTGGTGACTCAGATGGTAAAAGAATCCACCTGCAATGAGGGAGACCTGGGTTCGATCCCTGGGTTGGGAAGATCCCCTGGTGAAGGAGATGGCTACCCATTCCAGTATTCTTGCCTGGAGAATTCCATGGACAGAGGAGCCTAGCGGGCCACAGTTCATGGGGTTGCCAAGAGTTGATCACGACTGGGTGACTTTCACGCCTTCTTTCACTGTCCACTATTCTTGCCTGGGAAAACCCATGAACAGGGGAGCCAGGTGGGCTATAGTCCATGCAGTTGCAAAGAGTTGAATATGACTGAGCAAACTGAGCAAGAACTTAAACTCTATTCAATGGCTTGGGTATAGCTTTAATTTCTGATATGTATAGCCTGTTATGCCCTGAAAAGTGTCTCAGGTATAGACTGGGCATTAACAAGGTGTTAGTTGGATAGTAAGACAGCATTTCTTTGTAAGTGGCCATCAGATTAGCTTAGACACAGGGTTTCTTGGTTTCTCAAAATTCAAGTTGCAGTGAATAAGGTTAGCAAAAGAAGAGGCAGACCTAGTCCCAAGGCCTTTATTTGCAATGTTCTCTGACTCATTCACACTGACAAGATGAAAATTTATCTTAGTTTAACTCTCAGGAAGTCACCATGGCAAGAAAACCTTAGGCACATGCTTCTGAGGGCCTTTCAGAATTGCATATTTTTTACATACATTGTGTTGATGGTATAATCCTTTAAGAATTACTCCATTTCAATTTATTTATTTTTGTCCCAAGTTTATTGTCCAGAACAATGGAAAATAAATCATTTTTCATTTTCCCTTAACTAAAGGAAGCTAGGTTTGTGGGCCCCATCTCTTCTATCTCAAAAAGATCCCCCACCCCACCCAACGACACACACAGAGATACACTTCTTTCTGTTTTCTATGCTTTTGTATTAATTGGAAGGTGCTATGAGATAATTAAAGAAATTAATGAGAAAGTTTAAAATTTAAAATATTTACAATGCAAGTGGGAAAGGTCAACAAAAACTATAGCAGAGACTTGGTGTGATACATTTTACATTGTAGGTACTGAAAAAGTACCGTGGAAGCACAAAAACCAGAGAAAGACTAATTCTAATAGGTATGGGCAACGGAATGAAGATGACTTCATGAAGAGGTGGCATTCGAGTAGTCTTTAGGAGGATTAGCTTGATTTCATGACATAAAAAGAAGGGAAGTATAACCCAGAGAACTCATAAACAAGAGAGCACCTTGTTCTTATTCTTGAAAGTCTTCCTTTCTTCCTTCTTTATTTTGTGTGTGTGTGTGTGTGTGTGTAACTTGACTACCAAAAGTAATGGTGTTATTTTTTGTTTTTTTCCTTTTTGGTTTCTTCCTTGTCCGTGACTCAAACTATGGTGCATTTTGTTTATAGTTCATTTTGTCAGTAAGACAGAATCTGTTATAAAACAACATAAAACAAATATGAAGCTTTAAAAAGTATAAAGATGGGAGATAAGAAAATCTATATGGTCAAAATTTCTGTCTGCATTTTCCTTTGTAGGAAAATGTCCCACTAGTAGATTTTAATTGATTCAGTCTTTAAAGTTGTATTGCAGAATGGTTAGATTAATATCAGTACTTTAATCATAACTGGTAATTATAAAATGGCTTATGGTTTACAGTAGTGGTTCTAAAATGGCAAGTATCTACTTCTGAGGTATCCTTTGCCAATTTCTGCGTTTATTTTATTGGCAAGTATTGGAGGACTCCTGGCCTTTGGTGGGCAGGGTCAAGGGTGGTCAAGACAGCCACTGCACAGTGAAGGATCATCCAACATACCAGCCAGTGCTTGATGTCCAACAGATACTCATGTCGGTGAAAAACTTATTTATAATCATTTATACTAAGGGCCTATTTTATATGTCATCTTAATTACATAGTATATATTGAGTTTTTAGGCATGCAATTAACATGTAAATCAAATAAAAATTATTTTGTTTTACTAAGAAATTTTCTACATATTTCACTATTTCAGAGAATCATATCACACTAATAATGGATGTCAAGTCATCACTGTGATGTGAGAATGTTTAAGTCTTCTAAGCAGAGATGCGGGCATCTGAGTACTTCTTTGTGGCTTTCAGAGCCAGCATGCTTGAGCATGTACTTACTGAAACACAGGAGAATCCAGTGGGAAAAGCATGGGTTCTGCAGACTGCCTGCCTGCTCTTCCCATCCGTCCTTACCACACACAAGCTGTGCGACGTTGGCCAATTACGCAACCTCTCTGTGTCTCATTTTCGTCATCTGCAAAATGGGAATAAAACTCGTACTTAACTCTCAGATATTAAAAAGTGGAATCTGAAATCAACGCCAGGCATATATTGGATTGACCAAAAGTTTTGTTCAGTTTTAAGTAAAAATAAGTGACACATTTCTTATTTTCACCAGTAACTGTATTGAAAAGTGTATTCACTGAACAAATGAACTTTTGGGCCAACCTAATAGTAAGCATAATAAAGCTTTAGTACTTTGGCCACCTCATGCGACGAGTTGACTCACTGGAAAAGACTCTGATGCTGGGAAAGGTTGGGGGCGGGAGGAGAAGGGGACGACAGAGAATGAGATGGCTGGATGGCATCACCGACTCTGTGGACATGAGTTTGAGTGAACTCCGGGAGTTGGTGATGGACAGGGAGGCCTGGAGCCCTGTGATTCATGGGGTCACGGAGAGTCGGACACGACTGAGCGACTGAACTGAACTGAACTGAACTGATGAGTTTGAGTGAACTCCGGGAGTTGGTGATGGACAGGGAGGCCTGGCGTGCTGTGATTCATGGGGTCACGGAGAGTCGGACATGACTGAGCGACTGAAATGAACTGAACTGAACTGAACTGAACTGAATTATAACATGCTCACATTCCTTCTTTAAAACTCTTGGGACTGGATGCACTTTAGAATTCAATACTTTGAATAGTTTTTACAGATAATCTGCTGCATGTTTTATACATAGTATGTAACTTCTATTAGTGAAACCAGGAGAACACCTATAATCAAACACATACATTTTTCTGCAGAAAAATCTTCTAGCTGTTAACATTAACTGGGGAAAATAAATACCACATCAGTTTCATGTGTGTTCATATCAGGGTTTACTGCCAAATGAGCGACAGAATCTTTGAATTTCTGAGTCATTTGGGTGGTAGAATTGTGGAAGGATTACTGATCTATATTGTATTATTACAAATTATTTTCCCTCTTTCTCTTTTATGTGACAGGAATACTTTTGATTATTTAAAAGGTATCTTTGTAGATAAAGCATAGCATCTACAAATTCAATTTTGAGATAGTTAAGATGCTTAACAATTATTCAAAGGAGATGTTGGGTCTGAGTGGATAAAGAGCCACTAATATGTGTGTGTGCTCAGTTGATCAGTCTGGTCAGACTCTTTATGATCCCACTGAATGGAGACCGCCAGGCTCCTCTGTCCATGGGATTCTCCTTGCAAGAATACTGGAGTGGGTTGCACTTTCTCCTCCAGGGGATCTTCCTGATGCACGGGTCAAACCCAAGACTCGAGTCTCATGCATTAGCAGGTGGATTCTTTACCACTGTACCACCTCCACTAATGTATGGCCTTTATTAAAAAAAAATCATTATTTTATTTGATCTCCTTCCAGACCTATAAGATAGGCACTTACTTTAAAAAGGAGAAAACTGACTTAAAAGAGAAATTTTAAACTTGTCAAACACCTCAGTCTCAGGAAGGGGAAGAATCAGCACTGACCCAGAGCTTGTGGACTCTGAGTTCTATCCTCTTTCCTCGCATTTGTCTTGTGATGCATCAACCACAGACTGTCCTCAGCTGGTGAACCACAAAGTGATTCTCTGGGGCTCACACTTCAGGAGGGAACAGAGAACAAACAATCATGAACCACTTCCCATCAAAAAGTTAATTTTTGTTTATTTTTTTCTCATTTAGTATCTGGATGTATTTTCCCCTCTCTTGCTCTGAAAACAGTTTCCTGTAGAATAAATTTCACCCATTTTCAGGTTTTTCTTGATCTAAACTCCTTTTAAAAAAAACACCCCATAACCTCAATCAGGTTTCCATTCGAGAAAGAATACCATGGGCAGTACCCTCAGTGGAAAGAACGCTATAGTAGAAGGCAGAGAAAATAATTCAAGCCTTGATTTAGCTTCACTGCACAACATGATTGAGCATAGTAAGTCACCTGCCTTTATGAATTTTAGTTATTTTTATTTGATTTACTGTGAGCATGAAATGAGGTACCATACATAATGCAACCAGAATAACATCTGCCAAATAAGTGCACATTCAATGCTAACCCACTCTTTCTATACCTGTAAAATAAAGGATGTATACTATCTCAAGCACCTCTCTCTTTCTGAAATTCAATTATAACAGAGCCCTTCCCTTGTGGCGTCAACTCCCTGTAGATGATTTGTTGATTTTCTGAGTTCTGTGAATTTCATCATGGCCTAATTTGATCCTTAAATAATAACATACTGCTAATTTTCGTGTTTTTACTGTAAATTGTATTTCCAAGTTTAATCAAAACAACAGTCGAACAGGCACTACTCAAGATACAAGACAAATAAAAGATACTGCATTAACCAGTCAAAATATTTTTTTAAAAAAATCAAGACGCAATCACTGAATAGCTTTCCTTGATTTAGATAGCAATTAGGTTAATAATCAGACGAGCCTGATAATCACAGCTGAGGAACCCAATCAGCCAGATTACAATGTATTGCTTTAAACCTCTTAAAAGATCACATCGCAGCTGAATAGGGGGATTTACTTATGACTAATGTCCCTTGATCTTTACTAATTGTTTCATCAGACGCCAGTCCTTAAAGGAAAAATCGTTCCAATCTTTTCTTCGTAGAGCTATTTTGTTTAATTTTAAAATTATTTCCTTTGTAGGCTCAACAGAACTTTCTTCTCCATAACAAGAAATATTCTCTAAAACAGTGCTTTTTGCATCCTTCTGTTTCACACAAATTCAGCAATGTGTTCTCACCCATAGTGTTCATAATTTGAACTGTGGTTTGCCCTTATTCCCTTCTTTTTCCAAAAGAGAATGGGTTTTATTTTTTTAAAAGCACCTGAGAAAAATATGCAACCTTATTGTTACTCGCTGCTGAAAAGTAGCAGGTATTGTCTTAACCAAACAGGGCATAATGACCAGGAGAGGTTGGTCTGTAGTTAGTGTATTTATATACAGAGCGAATATATATGTGTGGCCTCATGGTTAATTAATATGATATATGCAAATTATTCAGACACTCACGCTTCCTAGCTACAGAAGGTTTGGCCCTCAACATGTAGGAATTTTAAAGGTGCATTGGATCAAGGTTCAGAGATCTTTACTCTGACCTTCCATAGCTTTAACTTCTAAAACATGGATCAAAAGCTAAAAGGAGAAGAAAAATCACAAGAGACTTCATCCCAGTTGTGTCAGATGCCAAAAGCCAAAGCTTGATCACTCATAGGCTCAGAGAGGGGAATGGAAGGCTCCTATGACTAACATCATTCTGCCCAGTTTCCTCTGGTTTTCCTGTAGGTTTGGCTTTGTGAATTTTGGTGTGATATTTCCATCGTATGTATGAATGTTTTCATCATCCACATCTTTTATATCTTTGTTGTTTCCTAATGTCAGGGCTTCCTTTCCCTTCTCTCCAGAAAATAATCATCCATGATAAACCAATAAGTAATGTTATTTGTACAGATTAGCATTCCTAGAAAACTTTGATTTATTCTAGAGTTTGTGTTTGTGTCCCCTCAAAATACAGCTGAAAGGGAGTGAAGGATCGGCCGTGTCTTTCTCTTAGGAAATCTCTCTCCTGGTTTTCTTTCTTAGTCACTGACTATTCATTCTCGGCGTCCTTTATTCTATCTCTGCTACTGAAATTCCAAATGTCCAAGAGTTCCAGGGCCTTTTTCTCTTTACTTATTACACCCAGTCCAGTGGTTGCAGATACCATGTGCATAGATTGAGCTCATGTCCCTGAGAACTCCAGAACTCACAGGTCCATGTCCAGCTAGGCATCTCCAGTTTCAGTCAAAACACCACTTTTCGGGACATCTCTGGCGATCCAGTGGTTACAGTTCTGAGCTTCCACTGCAGGAGGTGTAGGTTTGAACCCCGGCCAGGGAAGTAAGATCCCACACTAGTTAATTAAAAAATAAAAATAAATTTAAAAATAATAAACAAACAATAAAGAAAAGCAAAAACAAAAGTCACTTTTCCTCCAAGCAGCTCTATTGCTGGTCTTGTACGTGTTCATAAATACCCCTACTCTCTACCCAATTACTCAAGGAATTAGGTAGATAAGCAAGTGAGGTTTCTGGGAGTTTTTCCTCTTTCCCTCACTATCTTCCCATGCCCACATCTAATCTGTCCATATCCTGTAATATCTAATTCCAAATCTCCCCTGAATCCTTCCAGTTTTTTTCTATCTTTACTTCTCCTTACCCCAAACCATGATCATCTCTTATCTAGTTTCACAATGCTTTCAAACTCATCTTTTTGATATTACTTTGCCCTTTCCGATGAATCCTCCATAGAATAGCCACAATGAGCTGTTTACAACATGAATTCCATTGCTCTCTCATGTAAAGTCTCTAATGGCTCTTCTCTCCTTTTAGGATAAAATCTAAACTCCTCATCCTGGCCTGGATTTGGTCTATTTCCCCCATCATTCACTCTCTTGTCTGCTGTACTCCAGCATAACTGGCTTTTATTTGTTGCTGTTCCTCTGTTAGACCTGAGGGTCTTTGTACTTGTTGTTTTCCTATAACTAGAACTCTTTCCCTTCAGATCTGCAGAAAGGGTTGTCTGTCATTCAGATCTCAGATTAAACTTCACTTATTGGATTTTTAACCCTTCTCTGACCTCAGTCCTTGACCTTCAGAGCACTTCATGTTAATTTCATGCAGACTGCTTTTACTGACTTGTCTTTTTTCTGTCTCCTGCCCCTTTTCTTAATAGTGCTAAAATAAATAAATAAATAAACCCTCTCAAAATAGAAGGTAAGCTCCATGAGAGAAGGACTTCATCTGCTTGTTCATGGCAGTAATTCCAGCCCTGGAAAGAGTGCCTGTCATGTAGATGGGACCCACTAAACCTACAAAGTGAATCAACGAAAATCTCAGAAAAGGAATCAGACCATCTATTTGGCTTCCCACACATGGTGATTAGTGGCAGTTTGAAAACTGTTTATCTGTGTACAGCTGTCTCAGTCCTTGCAGAGCTGATGAGCAAATGGGTTGTGTCTTCACAGAGGAAAGTAACTAAACATTTAACTTGAAGTAAGCAGTGGGTCGTCAGCTGCTCTAGGCTGTGAGCGTGATGACTGACTGCAGATGATCTGTTGAAACACTTTCTGGGATGGACTTTTAAGTACCTGTCAAAGTTTACAATTTGAGAGCAAATGTAAGTGAACCTGAATGCCTTTCAACTTGGGACATTTGACGCTTGAGGAATCACCTCACTTTCACTTTGTTGCTGGCTCGATCCACTCATCTTTTAGTTTTAGGGCCTGAATCATCAGTTTCTCTAAATCCATTTATAAACTCAGTCAGCATTTTGCTCTGTCAGCTTGTGAATATAAGGGGGTAACGGCAGGCTTGGGGGGAAAAAACCTGTTTTTTCACTGATTCTGCCTTCAAATAATTTTCAAGAGCCCACAACAATAAAAACTAAGGGGTACTATTCTCAGTACTTCATCCAAATACAGAATATAGCCTGCTTTCCTCCTCCTTTTGTTTCGTCTCCACTTTAAGATTATCTGAGAAATAAAGGAAAGGCAATCATTCTATTCATATTGGCTGAACACACCCCAGCATGAAACCTATGTTTAAATGTTAATAGATGATATACTCTATCATAGTGCAAATTTACATAGAGCTAAGGAGGGAAAAAAACAGAATGTATATGTATATATAGATATAATAGCAAGAATTGCTGATTTTTGAATACAGTGCTCTGTGATTAATCTTTATGAGCTCAGTGGAGCTTTTTTTAATTTTTCCTTTCTCATTAAAATACAGCTTTCTCAAAATGCTGGCTCTGATTGGTAGATAATGGAAAAATATCATGGATGATGCCTATGAAACTCACATCCTTCAAGTTGACCCTCTTGTCTCCTGTTTTAATAGTGCTAAAAACACTTCTTAAAAATTCATTTTAAGAGAAAGTTGAGGTATAAACAAGAAATTTCCTTATTATGGAAAATTAGCTAGCAAAAAAACTTGTCTTCTGCTCTAGTTTCAACCGCAGTCCACAGAGGGAACAAAACAAGGGCTTTCTAAAATATCCTGGTGTACTAGAGTAGAAGAGCTTAGACATGTTATTCTCTAATTATTTACCTTTCTCTGTAACTAACTTCAAGTAGCAATCACCCTGAACACCTCCTGTGCCTTTTTAATGTTTAGTCATTTAACCAACTATTTTTAAATTGCCTAGTCTGCTCAACTACCAGAGAAATTAAATAAAATAGCCACAGACCTCTAAAATCTAAGTAAAATCATGCTTCGAGTCTCTGGGCTTCCAAATAATAGGCCTGTACTTGAAAATGTTTAAATGTTAAATTCCCTAAAATCGAGGAAAGGAAGTGAAGCTGTGTGTACCTGGCACTCTGTCTCCCTGATACAGATTTTTTTAAACATTTTCTTTCACTTGCTTATTTTGGAGAACTCAGTTTTCAATTGTGCTCCACCATTAAATTCTGAAGTCAGGATTTTAATTCAGGAGCCCTGAAATAAATTCATGAAAAGTAAATGTCACTACCACTTCTAAAAAGGGAGCCCCAAACTCAAGTTTTTTTAACTTGAAATTGACCAGCCTCAGTGGTATGTTACGAATGGGGAAAATGTTGTCAATAGCTGAATCCCTTACATTCAAGTAAAGTTTGGTGTTTTCAAATGACTTTCACATACATTCCCTAATTTAAATTTATTTTGGCCTCCTGATGTAGCCAGGGCAGGCCTGTTTTATAGATTAGGAAACTGAGGAGCAGGAGAATTTATCTGGTTCATAGACAGGCTTCATTCCGGTAAGAATCCCAGTTCATTGCTCTTTCATGCAGTCCTGAAATAACCTTTAATCTAAACATCATCTAAAGTGATGCTGCAGAAGAAAAATAGTGTTCTTGTCAGAAAACACAGTTTCTGAACACAGAGATATTAACACTGCTGCAACCTGTGCTTCCAATAAAATCTAGAAGATGGTTTCATTTTTCATTTAGATGATGTTTGAAATGCCCTTTTTGGAGAGGTTCTGTCACTAACTGGTTTCATTACTTATACAAACCATTAAATCCATCCAGGCCTTCATTTTTAAAATTAAATATTGTCAGTAAATAAGGACTTGCTGATATATAGGGCATTTCCAGCTGTAAAATTTTAGAATCCTGAAGTTCTTCCATGTTTAGTGCTTGTTTTGTTTTTTATCAGACCAGCTTATCCCAGGTAAAGTGGTTCCATTAACAAGGAAAGGGTTTCTCTGGTGCCTCAGTGGCAAAGAATCCACCTGCCAAAGCAGGAGACACAAATTCAGTCACTAGGTGGGGAAGATCCCCTGGAGAAGGGAACGGCAACCCACTCCAGTGCTCTTGCCTGGATCCCATGGATTTCCTGGTGGGATACAGTCCATGGGGTTGCAAAATAGATGACATTTAGCAACTAAACAACATCAACAAAACAAGGAAAAGCATGCCGTCATTCACAAAATCATGTGTCACTGCAAAGGATGCTTACCTGGACCACCAGCAGCTTCTCTGCAATTGATCACACTGCCTTACAGGCCAATTCGTGCTGTCACACCTGCCATCATATCTTAAGCTTGCTGCTTCCCTTTTTTTTTTTGAGACAGATAGAGAGGCCCTCAGACCTGTGTGGTAGCTGCAGGATTCAGGGCTAATAGGTGCCAGTTGAATGCTCCTTGACCAAGTTTATTTCTTCAAGTAAAATAGTTTGGGGGCACATGGCTGGCTGTTGTTGACCATCAACTTTCCCAAACTGGTGAGCAGGCCAGTTAAGGAAGGACTTTTTAAAAATATACTTTATTTCTGAGAGGATGTGACTACATCAAAGACAATTTTAAATATATATATATATATATATATGTGAAGTGAAGTTGCTCAGTCGTGTCCGACTCGTAGTGACCCAGTGGACTGCAGCCTACCAGGCTCCTCCGTCTGTGGGATTTTCCAGGCAAGAGTACTGGAGTGGGTTGCCATTTCCTTCTCCAGGGAATCTTCCCGACCCAGGGATCGAACCCGGGTCTCCCGCATTGTAGACAGACGCTTTACCATATAAAAAGAGAGTGAGCTTTTTGGACAAATATATTCTGATTTTTCAAAATGTTTGTACTTTCTAATCTAGCAATTACTATTCTGGAAAACTAAGACTTATAAGACTATTATCTTCTCATACAAAGAATTTTCTAAATAGGGTTCTTTGGGGCACTATTATTTACGAACAGGGAAAGATGGAGATGGGACTTCCCTGGCAGATCGGTATTTAAGGCTCTGAGTTTCCAGTGCATGGGTTGCTGGTTCAGTGCCTGATAGGGGAACTAAGATCCAATATGCCATGTGGTATGGTCAAAATAAATAAATAAATAAAAAGATGGAGGCAATATACAGCATTAAGAAAATAATTATATAAAATATAGCAAAAACTCTCCTTTGATATTGTACAATCATGAAATTGTGGTGGGAGAAATACTGATAGAAATAAATATCGATATAAAAAGTATAAGAAAAACCAGAAAAATATGTAAAAGTGTGTCAATATAAGAAGGAACTGATATCAGTGGTAATTAGGGTGATAGGCCTTTACGTCATTTAAAAAAATTTTTCTTTTATAATGGAGCATAGTTGATTAATAATGTGTTAGTTTCAGATGTACAACACAGTTATTTCAGTGTGTATACACACACACACACACACACACATACATGTATCTATTCTTCTTCAAATTCTTTTCCAATTTTTTTTTTTTTTGGCTAGATTTTTTTTTTCTTTTTTTAAAATTTATTTATTTATTTTTTTATTGGAGGCTAATTATTTTACAATATTATATTGGTTGGTTTTGCCATACATTGACATGAATCCACCCCAGGTGTACATGAGTTCCCCCTCCTGAACCCCCCTCCCACCTCCCTCCTCCCTTTATCCTCCCTCTGGGTCATCCCCGCACACCAGCCCCGAGCATCCTGTAACATGCATCGACCCTGAACTGGTGATTCGTTTCACATATGACAACATACATGTTTCAATGCCATTCTTACAAAATATTGAGCAGAGTCCCCTGTGCTGTAAGGTAGGTCCCTGTTGGTTATCTGTACTAAATATAGCTGTGTACATGCCAATCCCAAACTCCTACTTTTCTCTATACTTCTATATATTCCAAATTTTCTCCGATGATACTAAATGTTACTTCAACTTTTTAAAAATCCAATGGCTGGATGATCCCTTGGTGGCATTGAAAATTACATCTGAATATATGTCTGAGTTCTGATTCCAATGTAGATAGCAGTCACATTACATAAAGAAATAATCTAAATACTCTGGACTTTCATTTCTTCAAAAATAAAGTGATTGTAAAAATAAACTGGATTGTTCCTTAGACCTCTTCCAACTGTGATGTTATCATTCTTTGCAAGGAGTATTAGACAGTGAGGTCTAAAGACCTACAGGATGGTGTCCTGACAATACCAGCCTTCTTTCCCCTCCATTTCCTTGTGGAACCTAGTTTGTTGTGGATCAGGAGCAATAACTAGTAACAGATAATAAAAGTAAATACTAAATAATAAAAGTACATACAGCAACACAAGCCCTCTTGGGATTTCATCGCCAGGCCCTTCAACTTCCATCCCTTTGTTGTTGTTTTAATTGGAGGATAATTGCTTTACAATATTGTGTTAATTTTTGCTATACATCAACATGAATCAGCCATAAGTATACTTGTCTCCTCCCTCCGGAACCTCCCTCCCGTTTCCCACCTCCCTTCATTGTTTTTTAACTCAGCCCCATTTTGACCTTGCTTCACATAGAGACAGATCTTTCAGATATAAAATTTACAAAGGTATGCTGTATCTTTTTAGAATGAGTCGGACATAAAGACAAAAGAATGGAGAGAAGAAGCTTGAGCTCTTACTGTATCCAGAGACGGTGAATATGCCTCTGTGGTTCTGGATTTTATTTTCTTGGAATTTCAACAGCTATTTGGCAAAGTGATTAGAAAGAAAACTTGCCCCCATTTACAAGCGCCTTCTTACTCCTGCAACTCAAATGCACGTGTGCTGTAGACCTCGGCTATTGCCCTGAGTGTGCATCCCTCACTTGCTTGACTGAATCCTCCAGTAACAGATGCTGAGAGAGTCAGTGAATCCTCAAGCCCAACAAACAGCCGCCCCCTAAGACAATTTCTTCCCATGAGTGAGAAATCTTTTCAAAGAGTTCAGTTCATAGAAATCATTTATTCATTCAAAAAGCATCTTTCGAGTCTCCAGTAGAGGCTGTGTATTGTGCTAAAGTGGATATAAAGATAAACCAAACCTAGGTCCTTAAGGGTATATAGTGTAGGGAAAAACTACACGCTCCATAGCAATAATGAAAATCTAAAGCCAAAGTGAGTAAGGGTCCCAGGAGCAAAACCGTCAGAAGGTTATGGAAGCCAGAAATGGCATGGTGTGAAAGGTCAATGGCATTAGAAAGAGGACCCAAGATTTTATGGTCTGGCTTCCCCCACCCCAGCTCTTCACAGAGGGCAGCCTGTCGGGATGGCTGGCCTCTCCCTCCTCTGCTTGAAGTAGCCTGATGCATAGTACCTCTTAGATACTTTGAAAATCCCCATGATAAACATCTGCACCCGACACAGAAGCCTCCAGGAAGCTGTCTCTTTGGCATCCACCTACAAGCAAGCCATAAACACAACCTATTAAAGAGCACGTCATGCTCTGGGATTGTCTCCTAAACCCTAGTCCTTTTCCTCTTTATTGTCTCCTCAGGAGCATCACACTTAGCCAACCATTAGGGCACAAGAAATGACCCTCCTGCAAGGGGGCTGGTGGGGGGACATTCACTCTTAGAAAGTTACAGGGACACAAGATAATTAGAGAGTCCACTCCACCTCCCGTTAAGGGATAAATCTTGTGTTTCTTCCCCGCTTTTGTCTGTTTGTAACCCGAGGTCAACTGTCGTTAACTCTTTTGGTTCTTGAGAAAAATCCTTTCAGTCCATATTTCCAGGCCCAAATCTTGACTCAAAGTTCTTTAAAAAAAAATCCCCATTTAAAAGTTAAGTAGAATGGTAACAGATTGGAGACTCAAAAGAAAGGGAGAAAATAAATGTAGATATTAGTGGGGGGAAAAAATCCCTACAGTTACTTGAATCTCCTTAACTTGAGCTGCATTCTGAATGTTTCATCACTCAGAATTAAAGCTTTCTGTGATTTTGCCAGAAGAGTCCAGGTTAGCTTAACTTTTCAATTACTGTTTGATTTCTCTGAATAACTTAAATCTCCCGTATTTCATTTAAAAAAAATCTATTCATTCATTCTAGGGAAAGTTCTTTTATGTGTTTTTTCAACTACTTTCAGCCACATCAGAAAAACAACTTTTCTGTTGTCCATCTGTTCTTCTATTCATACTTCTCTTCCCGAGTATGATGCTGTCACTAATCAGCATCTCCTTGTATACAGGTTTGAGCAATCTCAGCATTAGTTTCAGCAGTGAAATTCTTCTTTTGACCACAGAGGAAGGAGAGGGTGAGACAAGTTGAGAGAGTAGCATTGATGCACATATGCGACCGACCGTGTGTAAAATAGATAGCCAGCGAGAAACTTCTGTAGAACACAGGGATCCCAGCCTTGTGACGACTTTGAGGGGTGGGATGGGGGTAGGTGGCAGGGAGGCTTCAGAGAGAGGGGATTTATGTATACTTACAGCTGATTCACGTTGGCATACAGCAGAAACTAACACAACATTGTAAAACAATTATTCAACAACTAAAAAATAATACAAGAAAAATTTCTCTTGGCTCCATCATTCAGACCACAAAGCAGAGAATTGCCCTCTTTGGGATATGACCTTCAGTATATTTGCATTCTGCTTTCATCGTTATATCCATGTCACAATTTAACTATTGGCTCTTTCTATCTACTTCAAAATAGTTCTTACCACCCTTTAGAAAGATATACTAGCTGTGCTAACTAACAGTGGGTCTATTGATTTTTTTTAATTTAAATTAATTTTTAATTGGCAGATAATTGCCTTACAGTATTGTGTTGGTTTCTGCCATCAGTTCAGTTCAGTTCAGTTCATTTCAGTCGCTCAGTCATGTCCGACTCTCCACGACCCCATGAATCACAGCACGCCAGGCCTCCCTGTCCATCACCAACTCCCAGAGTTCACTCAAACTCATGTCCACAGAGTCAGTGTTGCCATCCAGTCATCTCATTCTCTGTCGTCCCCTTCTCCTCCCGCCCCCAACCTTTCCCAGCATCAGAGTCTTTTCCAGTGAGTCAACTCGTCGCATGAGGTGGCCAAAGTATTGCAGTTTCAGCTTTAGCATCAGTCCTTCCAATGAATACCCAGGACTGATCTTGAGGATGGACTGGTTAGATCTCCTTCAGTCCAAGGGACTCTCAAGAGTCTTCTCCAACACCACAGTTCAAAAGCATCAATTCTTCAGCGATCAGCTTTCTTCACAGTCCAACTCTCACATCCATACATGACCTCGGGAATACATCAGCATAAATCAGCCGTCAGTCAGTTCAATCACTTAGTTGTGTCCATCTCTTGGCGACCCCATGATTTGCAACACACCAGGCCTACCTGTCCATCACCAACTCCCGGCGTTCACCCAAACTCACCTCCATTGAGTTGGTGATGCCATCCAGCCATCTCATTCTCTGTCGTCCCCTTCTCCTACTGCCCCCAATCCCTCCCAGCATCAGGGTCTTTTCCAATGAGTCAACTCATCGCATGAAGTGGCCAAAGTATTGGACTTTCAGCTTCAGCATCAGTCCTTCCAATGAATACCCAGGACTGACCTCCTTTAGGATGGACTGGTTAGATCTCCTTCAGTCCAAGGGACTCTCAAGAGTCTTCTCCAACACCACAGTTCAAAAGCATCAATTCTTCAGCGATCAGCTTTCTTCACAGTCCAACTCTCACATCCATACATGACCTCGGGAATACATCAGCATAAATCAGCCGTCAGTCAGTTCAATCACTTAGTTGTGTCCATCTCTTGGCGACCCCATGATTTGCAACACACCAGGCCTACCTGTCCTTCACCAACTCCCGGCGTTCACCCAAACTCACCTCCATTGAGTTGGTGATGCCATCCAGCCATCTCATTCTCTGTCGTCCCCTTCTCCTACTGCCCCCAATCCCTCCCAGCATCAGGGTCTTTTCCAATGAGTCAACTCATCGCATGAAGTGGCCAAAGTATTGGACTTTCAGCTTCAGCATCAGTCCTTCCAATGAATACCCAGGACTGACCTCCTTTAGGATGGACTGGTTAGATCTCCTTCAGTCCAAGGGACTCTCAAGAGTCTTCTCCAACACCACAGTTCAAAAGCATCAATTCTTCAGCGATCAGCTTTCTTCACAGTCCAACTCTCACATCCATACATGACCTCGGGAATACATCAGCATAAATCAGCCGTCAGTCAGTTCAATCACTTAGTTGTGTCCATCTCTTGGCGACCCCATGATTTGCAACACACCAGGCCTACCTGTCCATCACCAACTCCCGGCGTTCACCCAAACTCACCTCCATTGAGTTGGTGATGCCATCCAGCCATCTCATTCTCTGTCGTCCCCTTCTCCTACTGCCCCCAATCCCTCCCAGCATCAGGGTCTTTTCCAATGAGTCAACTCATCGCATGAAGTGGCCAAAGTATTGGACTTTCAGCTTCAGCATCAGTCCTTCCAATGAATACCCAGGACTGACCTCCTTTAGGATGGACTGGTTAGATCTCCTTCAGTCCAAGGGACTCTCAAGAGTCTTCTCCAACACCACAGTTCAAAAGCATCAATTCTTCAGTGCTCAGCTTTCTTTACAGTCCAACTCTCACATCCATACATGACCACGGGAAAAACCATAGCCTTGACTAGATGGACCTTTGTTGGCAAAGTAATGTCTCTGCTTTTCAATATGCTGTCTAGGTTGGTCATAACTTTCCTTCCAAGGAGCAAGCGTCTTTTAATTTCATGGCTGCAATCAGCATCTGCAGTGATTTTGTAGCCCCCAAAAATAAAGTCTGACACTGTTTCCACTGTTTCCCCATCTATTTCCCTTAAAGTGATGGGACCAGATGCCATGATTTTCGTTTTCTGAATGTTGAACATCAAGCCAACTTTTTCACTCTCCTCTTTCACTTTCATCAAGAGGCTTTTTAGTTCCTCTTCACTTTCTGCCATAAGGGTGGTGTCATCTGCATATCTGAGGTTATTGATAGTTCTCCTGGTAGTCTTGATTCCAGCTTGTGCTTCTTTCAGCCCAGCGTTCCTCATGATGTACTCTGCATACAAGTTAAATAAGCATGGTGACAATATGCAACCTTGACGTACTCCTTTCCCTATTTGGAACCAGTCTGTTGTTCCATGTCCAGTTCCAACTGTTGCATCCTGACCTGCATATAGGTTCCTCAAGAGGCAGGTCAGGTGGTCTGGTATTCCCATCTCTTTCAGAATGTTCCACAGTTTATTGTGATCCACACAGTCAAAGGCTTTGGCATAGTCAATGAAGCAGAAATAGATGTTTTTCTGGAACTCTCTTGCTTTCTCCATGATCCAGTGGATGTTGGCAATTTGATCTCTGGTTCCTCTGCCTTTCCTGAAACCAGCTTGAACATTTGGAAGTTCACGGTTCACATGTTGCTGATGCCTGGCTTGGAGAATTTTGAGCATGACTTTACTAGAGTGTGAGATGAGTGCAATTGTGCTGTAGTTTGAGCATTCTTTGGCATTGCCTTTCTTTGGGATTGGAATGAAAACTGACCTTTTCCAGTCCTGTGGTCACTGGTTAGTTTTCCAAATTTGCTGGCATATTGAGTGCAGCACTTTCACAGCATCATCTTTCAGGATTTGAAATAGCTCAATTGGAATTCCATCACCTCCACTAGCTTTGTTCGTAGTGATGCTTTCTAAGGCCCACTTGACTTCACATTCCAGGATGTCTGACTCTAGGTGAGTGATCACAACATCGTGATTATCTGGGTCGTGAAGATCTTTTTTGTACAGTTCTTCTGTGTATTCTTGCCACCTCTTCTTAATATCTTCTGCTTCTGTTAGGTCCATACCATTTCTGTCCTTTATCAAGCCCATCTTTTGATGAAATCTTCCCTTGGTATCTCTAATTTTCTTGAAGAGATCTCTAGTCTTTCCCATTCTGTTGTTTTCCTCTATTTCTTTGCATTGATTGCTGAGAAAGGCTTTCTTATCTCTCCTTGCTTTCTTTGGAACTCTGCATTCAGATGCTTATATCTTTCCTTTTCTCCTTTGCTTTTCACTTCTCTTCTTTTCTCAGCTATTTGTAAGGCCTCCTCAGACAGCCATTTTGTTGTTTTTTTGCATTTCTTTTCCATGGGGATGGTCTTGATACCTGTCTGCTGTTCAATGTCATGCACCTCCATCCATAGTTCATCAGGCACTATGTCTATCAGATCTAGTCCCTTAAATCTATTTCTCACTTCCACTGTATAATCATAAGGATTTTAATTTAGGTCATACCTGAATGGTCTAGTGGTTTTCCCTACTTTCTTCAATTTAAGTCTGAATTTGGCAATAAGGAGTTCATGATCTGAGCCACAGTCAGCTCCTGGTCTTGTTTCTGCTAACTGTATACAGCTTCTCCATCTTTGGCTGCAAAGAATAGAATCAATCTGATTTCAGTGTTGACCATCTGGCGATCTCCATATGTAGAGTCTTCTCTTGTGTTGTTGGAAGAGGGTGTTTGCTATGACCATTGTGTTCTCTTGGCAAAACTCGCATTCCAATCCCCTATAATAAAAAGGACATCTTTTTGGAGTGTTAGTTCTAAAAGGTGTTGTAGATCTTCGTAGAACTGTTCAACTTCAGCTTCTTCCGTGTTACTGGTTGAGGCATAGGCTTGGATTACTGTAATATTGAATGGTTTGCCTTGGAAATGAACAGAGATCATTCTGTCGTTTTTGAGATTGCATCCAAGTACTGCATTTTGGACTCTTTTGTTGACCATGATGGCTAGTCCATTTCTTCTAAGGGATTCCTGCCCACGGTGGTAGATATAATGGTCATCTGAGTCAAATTCACCCATTCCAGTCCATTTTAGTTCACTGATTCCTAGAATGTCAGCATTCACTCTTGCCATCTCCTGTTTGACCACTTCCAATTTGCCTTGATTCATGGACCTAACATTCCAGGTTCCTAGCAATATTGCTGTTTACAGCATTGGACCTTGCTTCTATCACCAGTCACATCCACAACTGGGTATTGTTTTTGCTTTGGCTCCATCCCTTCATTCTTTCTAGATTTATTTCTCCACTGATCTCCAGTAGCATACTGGGCACCTACGAACCTGGGGAGTTCATCTTTCAATGTCCAATTTTTTGCCTTTTCATACTGTTCATGGGGTTCTCAAGGCAAGAATACTGAAGTGGTTTGCCATTCCCATCTCCGGTGGACCACATTCTGTCAGACCTCTCCACCATGACCTGTCTGTCATGGGTGGCCCCACACAACATGGCTTAGTTTCATTGAGTTAGACAAGGCTGTGGTCCGTGTGGTCAGATTGGCTAGTTTTCCATGATTATGGTTTCAGTGTGCCTGCCCTTTGATGCCATAGGTATATATATATATGTGTCCCTTCCCTCTTTGACCTCCCTCCCACCTACCCCCCCATCCCAGTCCTCTAGGTTGTCACAAAGTACCGAATTTTAACTCCCTGAGTCATACAGAAAATTTCTACTGGCTCTCTAATTTTACACAGGGTTAAGTTCAGTTCAGTTCAGTTCAGTCGCTCAGTCGTGTCCGACTCTTTGTGACCCCATGAATCGCAGCACGCCAGGCCTCCCTGTCCATCACCAACTCCCGGAGTTCACTCAAACCCACGTCCATCGAGTCGGTGATGCCTTCCAGCCATCTAATTCTCTGTCATCCCCTTCTCCTCCCGTCCCCAATCCCTCCCAGCATCAGAGTCTTTTCCAGTGAGTCAGCTCTTTGCATGAGGAGGCCAAAGTATTGGAGTTTCAGCTTTAGCATCAGTCCTTCCAATGAACACCCAGGACTGGTCTCCTTTAGGTTAGACTGGTTGGATCTCCGTGTATACATTTCAGTGTTACTTTCTCAATTCATCCCACCCTCTCCTGTCCCCTCTACTTCCGCAAGTCTCTCCTCTATGACTGCGTCTCCACAATGGGTCTATTGATTTTCAATAAGCAGAATCACAAAGAGATGAAGGATAGTTTTAATTATTTTAAAATTCTTGCTGATTTTATTGATGCACTATTTAACTTTTCACCATATTCCTGCTGATCTTCTTCTTATTATTGTTTATTACTCCTAATCCTTTAGGAATTTTTGGCATCTCAAGTATCTACCTGCCCTCACTGGGTCTTCCTTAGAAGTCACCCCACTTGGAGCCATTTCTGCCTGAACGCATACAAGCAGCTAGTTCCCTCCAGGGCTTGTCCATTTCCATGGGAGCACTAATTCTCTTTCAGTTTGACATAGATCGATAGACTTATCTTTGCTTCTATCCAGTTATCTTTTTCAGCATCAATTGGATTCTTTATCTCTATGGCTTAGTAGATGGAAGGGCACGCTGACCTGACCAGCTGCTTTCTTTTATTTCAGAAAATCTATTTTCTAATCACTTTTCCTCGAACCTAAGTGGGTCTGTGTTTTCCCCTACATTTCGTAATTTATCACATTTACATTTTTGTTGGCTTGTTTTGAATTGACTGTCTTTTAAGAGGATTATGATAGATCAATCACCATCAGTCATTATACCGAGCAAGTGAGAAGTACTCTCCTCTCTAGGTTTCCTTTAGAAGTGCTTGTTTTACATACAACTGATGATCCAGGTAGACGCTTCTTGGATTTAATAAAAAGCAAATAGGGGGCTTCCCTGGCAGTCCAGTGGTTAATACTTCCACTACAGGGGGCATGGGTTTAATCCTTGGCTGGGGTACTAGGATCCCACATGCTGCGCAGTGTGGTCAATAAATACATTTAAAAAAAAGAAACCAAAACAAAGGGCACAAAAAGATTTTGTTGCTTAAAATCTTTTCTTGAGTCTACTTACCTTCTCAGCTCCACAAGCCCCAAATAAGGTTAAAAAAAGTGTTATATAAGTTATAATTCTAACTCCTAGACAGTGATTTGACTCTCTTCTAGCCCGCTTTAGGGCTGACAGTTGGAGACTAGGAATGAAAGGAAGGCTAGTGATGGGGACAGGGGTAAGTTAGTAGTAAGTGCCCATGAACACCTGAGCACTACCAGCATTGCCTATATTTCAACACGGGAAGCGGGGGTGGTGTACTCACTCTCTCCCCTGTGGCCACAGGACTGAACGTGACCAGGTGGTTTCCCATCAGATGATTCCACTGATCTGAAACCCCCTTGTAATTTCCACATGGCTTGCTGCTGCTGCTGCTGCTAAGTTGCTTCAGTCATGTCTGACTCTGTGCGACCCACAGACGGCAGCCCACCAGGCTCCCCCGTCCCTGGGACTCTCCAGGCAAGAACACTGGAGTGGGCTGCCATTTCCTTCTCCAATGCATGAAAGGGAAAAGGGAAAGTGAAGTCGCTCAGTCGGGTCCGACCCTTAGCAACCCCATGGACTGCAACCTACCAGGCTCCTCTGTCCAAGGGATTTTCCAGGCAAGAGTACTGGAGTGGGGTGCCATTGCCTTCTCCATCCACATGGCTTTCCAAGGATAAATTGTGGTGCAGAGAAAGAGGAATAGGAACTTACTTCTAAAAATCCTGACATGGAATTCTTGGCCTCCATTTTTTATTTCCTCTACGAATCTTTTTTGTTTTTTTTTGTTTGACAATATATGAAGAATTTTTGTATAAGGAATTATACATTATATAAAATATATGTTATAAATGGAATTTTCACAGACTTTTAGCCATTGCTATATTAGATTCTTATATACTTCCCAGGGCTTCCCTGGAACTCAGCTGGGAAAGAATCTGCCTGGAATGCAGGATACCCCAGTTTGATTCCTAGGTTGGGAAGATCTCCTGGAGAAGGGATGGGCTACACACTCCAGTATCCTTGGGCTTCCCTGGTGACTCAGACAGTAAAGAATCCACCTGCAATGCGGGAGATCTGCGTTCGTTCCCTGGGAGGAAGGCATGGCAACCCACTCCAGTATTGTTGCCTGGAGAATCCCCACGGACACAGGAGCCTGGTGGGCCTTAGTCCATGGGGTCGCAGAGTTGGACATGACTAAGCAACTAAGCACACAGCACATATACTTACCAAAAATAGTAAGAATATAGAAAATTTGAACAACATAATTAACAAGCATATTTAAAAGAACATATGAAGAATGCTAAACCCAACAAGGAAAAAATATCTAACCTTTTTGAGAACATAAAAATGTATATAAAAATTGACTACTTATTCCAATAAGGCAAAAATCAATAATTTTTAATAACTGTTTTAACATGAATCATAATACAGTTTTTAAATTAATTTTTGGTGACACAGTGGTAAATAACCTGCCTGCCAATGCAGCAGATGCAAAAGATGTAGGTTCAACCCCTGCATCAGGAAGATCCCCAGGAGAAGGAAATGGCAGCTCACTTCAGCACTCTCGTCTGGAAAGTCCCATGGACAGAAGAGCCCAGTGGGCTGTAATCCATAGGGTTGCAGTCAGACACTGGGAGACCGAGCATGTACGCACACATAGTTGCTTTATAGTGTTGGTTTAGTTTCTGCTGTGCAGCAAAGAAAATCAATTATACGCCCTCATACTAATCCTTAATGAAATATATTTAGTACACATTCATCTTTTTTAATTGCAGGGTTTTCTGTTGCTGAAATAATATAAAGTACACCAGAATAGTTGGAAGACCATATTCTTTGTAGTCCTATTTTTATGACCTTGAGTAAGTCTTGACTTTTCTGATCCTAAGTCTCTCTCCCTTTAGTTTAGGGTAATAATATCTACTCTGTAGGCTCAGATGGAACATCTGTAGGTGTGTTTTGTACTTTGCAATATGGATCTTAGTAGTATTTTTGTTGTTTGTTTCATTCCCCATTCTCCCCATCCCACTCCAATACTGTAAAGAATTGCTGACCTGAATGGAAGTGGGTGGGAGTCATCTAGAGAGGATGGAAGGCTGAGTCCTTATTTATTTAATGAACCTCCCCTGGCAATTCTGTTACCATGAAGTTTCTACTTGGATTTCTGATAATGCCCCTTCTCTTTGTTTTGACTTTCTACCATTTGAAAGATACAAGTTAATGAAGAACTTAGTATTCTTTGCTACCCCATGGACCGTAGCCTGCCAAGCTCCTCTGTCCATTGGATTCTCCAGGCAAGAATAGTAGAGTGGGTTGCTATGCCCTCCTGCAGGGGATCTTCCTGACCTGCGTCTCTTTTGTTTCCTGCATTGGCAAGCAGGTCTTTACCACTAGTGCCACCTGGGGATAATATACTATGTAATGTAAAGTGAAAGTGTTAGTCACTCAGTCATGTCTGACTCTTTATGACCCCTCGGACTGTAGCCCGCCAGGTTCCTCTGTCCATGGCATTCTCCAGGGAAGAAGAGTAGAGAGGATAGCCATTCCCTTCTCCAGGGGATCTTTCCAACCCAGGGATCAAACCCAGATCTCCTGCACTGCAGGCAGATTTTTTACCATGTGAGCCACGAGGGAAGACCATTTACTGTAATGCTCTTGTCTTTTATGTTCTAGTGCAATCCTGGATTCTATACCCAATCTAACTCACTCAATCCCTTAATCTCCAAGTAGCTGACCCTGAGAAACCTGGTCCATTTTTGTGTGGTTTCCTGAGGCTTACAGCATCCTGACCTCCCCTCCTTACCTGTTCTCTCTTGGCATCCTGACCTCTGCACACAACACTATTGAGATGTCTTTTCATGTAATATTTTCTTATTTACTTGCCACATGTATGTATAGCAATGTATTCCTGCATATTTGCACAGAGGACAGTACCCATGTTTTAATGAATACAGACATGTTCTTCCCATACTTGTAGATAAAATAATAATGTGAAATTAAAATTGCCATCCAGCCATCTCATTCTCCATCGTCCCCTTCTCCTCCCGCACCCAACCTTTCCCAGCATCAGTCTTTTCCAGTGAGTCAACTCGTCGCATGAGGTGGCCAAAGTATTGCAGTTTCAGCTTTAGCATCAGTCCCTCCAATGAACATCCAGGATTGATCTCCTTTAGAATGGACTGGTTGGATCTCCTTGCAGTATAAGGGACTCTCAAGAGTCTTCTCCAACACCACCGACTCGTGGACATGAGTTTGAGTGTACTCCGGGAGTTGGTGATGGACAGGGAGGCCTGGCATGCTGTGATTCATGGGGTCGCGGAGAGTTGGACACGACTGAGCGACTGAACTGAACTGAACTGAAAATTGCAGTTTCATTTAGCATAGTTATCTTGCATGCATGCTCAGTCATGCAGTTGTATCCGTCTCTTTGCAACCCCAAGGACTGTAGTTCTCCAGGCTCCTCTGTCCATGGGATTTCCCAGGCAAGAATAGTGGAGTGGGTTGCATTTCCTTCTCCAGGGGATCCTCCCGACCCAGGGATTGAACCTGCTTCTCTTATGTCTCCTGCATTGATAGGCGGGTTCTTTACCACTAGTGCCATCTGGGATCTTGAGTATTATATAATGATTCTAACAATATTGTCCATTTCTCAAAGCATTCTGGGAACTTCTTGGAATCTCTGCATTGAGAAATGACTGTGGTAGGAAGAATTTTTTCTGGAAGTTGAGGAGACTGGTTATATTTGAAGGCAGATTCCAGGAGCCTCAGCTTCCAGTCTCTCCCGTGAGGTTTCTATTCCATGATGAGGTGCGTACGTACTCAGTCATATCTGACTCTTTGAAACCCCATGGACTGTAAGCCCACCTGGCTTCTCTGTCCATGGGATTCTCCAGGCAAGAATATTGGAGTGGGTTGCCATATCCTCCTCCAGGGGATCTTTCCGACCCAGGGATCAAACTTGCATCTCCTGAGTCTCTTGCACGGCAGGCAGATTCTTTACCGCTTGAGCCACTGGGTAACAGGCATGAAGATTCCCCGCAGAGTACCATCTCCCAACAGGATGCTGGTGATCCAACTTGCAGTTCTGCTCCGGAAGTGCTCCTAGGGCCACCACTGTTCCTATGGCTGCAGTTACAGGTTATGGGACAGGTACAACAGGGACGATGCCAGGTGCTCTACTCAGGTAGTCTCAGCTAAAATATGTAGCTGATTTTTGTTTAATGATCACTGGTTTACGCATGCAAAGCACAGAGAATTCCTCTCTACTATTATAGAGTATTGGGCCTTCTTGATAGCTCAGTTGGTAAAGAATCTGCTTGCAATTCAGGGGACCCCAGTTCGATTCCTGGGTTGGGAAGATCCCCTGGAGAAGGGATAGGCTACCCACTCCAGTATTCTTGGGCTTCCCTTGTGGCTTAGCTGGTAAAGAATCCGCCTGCAATGTGGGAGACCTGGGTTAAATCCCTGGGTTGGGAAGGTCCCCTGGAGAAGGGAAAGGTACCCCCTCCAGTATTCTGGCCTGGAGAATTCCATAAACCGTATAGTCCATGGGGTTGCAAAGAGTCGGACATGACTGTGCGACTTTCCCTTTCTTTCATTACAGAGTATTAATGCCAAGAAGACTTACAGGTAATAATGTTTCTTCCTCTAGAAATCCATCATCTTTAAGATTTTGGCACTGATTTTCCCTGTCTGCCTTTGGATCTTACTCACCACCTTGTCAAAAAGCCCCAAGAGTCAGTATCTGCTGCTCTGCCTCCTTCTATCATTCCAAAGGTTCCTGGGTGCCGCTGCTTGGCCCTTTCTTTAGAAAGTCCCTTCTCATACCCTCCTTTCATGTTTCCACTTTGAGATCAGTCCTCTCTTAAGAATGGATGTATTTCTAACCTAAGAAGCGGGGTAAAGGGGCGAAAATATGAGGCTTAGGTGTTAAATTAATTTACATTCAAATTTTGGCTCTGTCACTCACAAGTGACATGATCTTAGGCAAGTTAAATTATTAAAAATAACAGTCATTAATATCACAGAACATTTATTAATCCTTATAGATCAGGCATTGTGTTAGGCACTTTGAGTGATTTGTCTCAACTAACTCAGCACACCAAGTTTTTGTTTCTATTCTAAAAATGAGGTCAAATAGGCCTATCTTATTGAAGAGTAGTAAAAATTAAACTGATAACATCAAAGGTGGTAACAGTATTAAGTGTCTGATTATGTAGGTGTGAGGGAAATGGAAATTGATTTAAAAACATATGGGAAAGGGAATTCCTTGGTGGTCCAGGGATCAGAACTCAGCACTTTTGCTGCCAGGGCCCAGGTTCAATCCCTGGTCAGGAAACTAACATCCCACAAGCCTCATGACGTGGCCGAAAAATGGAAAAAAAATTTTTTTTAATTTTTAAAAAACTAAAAAAGATATATGTGACAGAAATTGTTAAAAAAAAAAATCTGTCAGAGAAGATATCAATATTTGTATGCTCTAGGACAAATGGAGGAAAAGAGGATCAATTACCTGAAGAATAAGAGCACGGTATGTAGAGAATATTCTAGGGTTGAAACTAATAGAGCAGAAGGTCATATATGAAAGCAAAAATTCACTCAGTAGGGGTCCTCCCCCACTGATACTATCACCTTTCACAAGGTATCAGTTAATTAATTTATTTTTCTCCTGGGTATACTCAGAGGCATTCAGGACACAATTGACCTTGTACAATTATAGAAAACTTTTACTCCAGGAGGGTTAAACAGGGAGTTTCTTTCTTACTTAAATGGAAACAATCATGATAACAGTGCTGAAAGTGGAGCATAAACTTGTATGGGTGGACACTATGCAGTTTTGTTTCCAGAAGGTTCAATAAGACATTTTCCATGTTCACTTTGATTCAAGAAGCTGTAGGTTCTGTAGGACTGACTCCTTTTGCTAAGACGTGGGAATTGCCCCTGATCAGAGAATTTGCTGCTCATGATAGTAGCTCGCCTCTTTTCCTTCATGCTTTGTCTGCAACCTGCTGTAATATTGACAGTTTTGCTGCTGGAAAGAATAACCCAGGACAGCTTTTCTTAAGCTCCAAACTGAATTTTGGGGTTAATTGATTGGCCAGCTGGCCCTGCCGTCTCTTGACCTCTACAAGAGCCAGCAAGATTGATGGTTTTCAACAGCCTTCATGGTGCACTGAAGCATTCAGATCTATCTTTTGTTATTGGAGAAACACTAAGTTCTTATGTAGCACATTATTTAGTAGACTCAGGCGCTGATGAGTTGGGAGGCCAGCAAATACCCAACTGGAAGACAATGTCTGTAGATCAAAGGAGCCGAAGAGACAGAGAGTTCATAAAATGTGAATACAATTCCAGGGGAGGATTGATGATTATGGAAGCAGAAAGCCAATCGAGTTAAAGATTCATTCTAGCAACAAGCCCCATCGGCTCACTGGCACCCATCTCTCTAGGAAGTTTCCTTGGCTTTTCAAGTTCTACACAAGGGAAGAACAAAGCTATCAAGGATGCTCTCATTCCGGAAAGGCGGCTGCAAGATGGCCTGAATCAGAGGTCAGCAGCTACCACTGAGAGTTCATCCCATCTGACCTCGTAAAGAATACAGCTCACACTGTGGTTCGGCAGGAGTGGTTTAGCGTCATCAACACCAAGGAGCCCCAGTGAATGTGGCAATTTGGAAACTACTGGGTGGGTCACTTCAGAAACTTTTTCTCACCTGAAAAGAGAAGCAGAGCACACATCTTCGATGTTCTGTTTCAATCTTTATAGATTCATGACTCAGGTGACAGAAGGGTATGTTAACAAGGGATAGGTGGCCTTGTTTGAAGAGTATACCCATAATGCAGTAAAAAAAACATGAAATATATTTTTAAAATCAACTGTTGGGCTAATTTTGCCACCTGCATCTCTCAATTGCTATTTCAAAATCTTGATTCTTAATGACTTTGAAGAATAGGTAAGGTGGGATGGTGGTAGAGAAAGAATGTTAATTAAAAATAAAAAAGTTAAATCTAAAAAGTAGAGCTAAGTGGTAAGAAAATTAATTTAGTGTCTCTTGAGACCAAAATAATTGCATGTGTTCCTTAATCTTTCACAAAATGTAACTTAACTGTACAGTTTAGTGAATAAAATCCCTCATTTGGTTATTAGTTCTAATCTTGGAAAAGATGCTACTAGAGATCATTTAATTCTACTGTCTTCCTTTGTGCTTAGCTAGCTGAGTTATCGACACATTGGAGATTTAGGAAAACACAACAGATAATAAATTTGTATATACGTCTCATTCTCTGCAATCAAGAAGTTGAAATTGCCTGATCTTTTCAAGTAAATGCGCCACTTTGACCCAGGCAAAAGAGAAATAAAACAACAATACCAACCAGCCATTTCAAGCATCCTTCTGCTGCATAATAACTCAGCAGTAGGCTTTACTAATGGTGTTTATGAGCTGCCTGGCTGGGATTAGCCCTGAAGCAAGGAGGTATTCGCCTAGTGGGCTTCTTCTGTGTGGGGGGCCTTTTTCAGCCCAGGGGCCCTTTTAGGTGACTCCCAGCAGGAGCAGTCTCTGCAAGCCAAGGCCTTTTGCAATGAGCTAACTGTTCCATGATTGCTTTACTGTCCATACTGCATTCAGAATGTTTTAGGGCACCAATATAACGCCATGAAAATGACTATGTAGGACACGCCTATGCCGAGAGGTCATGATGGCTGTTTTTTAGGTATTATTTACTTATTTATTTGGTGCCGAAAGCAAACAGACCAAAACCACTTTTCAGAGTTTAATCAAGATCGTTGTCTCCTCAAATCCAACAGGACTGTAAGTGCAGTGAATAGAGGAGAAACAGTCATCTACCATCAGCCACGAGATGAGAATGGAAGTAGATTATGCACAGAAGTAGGAGGTGTACAAGACAGGTGTAGAAACCACATAGTGATGGCTGGATACAGGCAAAGTCGAAGGTAACTGAGAGCCAAGGGTTGGACCATCCAAGTTGTCCTTTGGCCTTAAAATAATTCAAACTCTTCCTGAATTCAAGTCAAAGGAAATCAGTAACGCTCAATATACTTCAGGTTTCATTCGACGCCCACAACTGAAACTACCTCTTTGGGGTGTGTGTATTTACCTCGGCAAAGAATATAATTGAATCTTGAAATTATCTGCAGGGCTACCTGTTCAGACCTGTTATTTCAACTCCCTGAAAACAGCTGTATTGTGTTCCACTGGGGAGACTTCTCATGATGGCACCTATTAACTAAGAAGGGACTGTGCCCACCTGCCCTAGGGTCCTGAAATGAACTGGAAATCTATACCTAATTCATATAAAATGTAATTTCAAAGAAAAGTTAAGGGATGGATCCTGGCAGGGTCCCAGGAAATCTCAGTCAGATTCCCCATCCCTGTAACTCATGGGGAGTATGAATTCATGAAACCCAATAGACTGAATCCAGTTTATTTGTCAAATTCAAAGGAGTGAGTATCACAAAGGGGCTTGATACAAGTGAGTAGCACACTTGAAAGTCTAGAGGATTGCTGTCCTTTCAGTTCTTTACATAATTTTTTGTAATTATTGTTTTCTAGTAAGGAAAGTTCGAATAGATATGTGTGTGTACACACATATACATATCTACTTCAATACATATGTGTATGTATCTTTTTGGGGGGCCTCCCCAGTGGTACTAGTGGTAAAGAACCCGTCTGACAATGCAGGAGACATAAGTGACCTGGATTTGATCCCTGGGTCAGGAAGATTCCCTGGAGGAGGGCATGGCAACCCACTCCAGTATTCATGCCTAAAGAATCCCACAGACAGAGGAGCCTGGCAGGCTATGGTCCATAGTGTCACAAAGAGTCAGACATGACTGAAGCAACTTAACATGCACGCGTATCTTCTTTGAGGTCAGTCAAGGACACATAAGGATTTGTCCAACGTAACTTCAACATTCTGCTAATCTTAGGGAGGAGATGTGGAAGGAGGAGACGGTATTTAAGGAGGCAACTCTGAATCACTGAGCAGGTGCTCCTTAGGTACCCAGTGTACACAGGATACACATGGAGGAAGCAGAACACGTGGTCCCAGGGTTTAAGGCGACCAAGAGAGATGGAGGAAACATTAAGAACACAAGGCAACATAGCTGGAACTGCCATTAGCTGCTGCTGCTGCTGCTAAGTCACTTCAGTCGTGTCCGACTCTGTGCGACCCCGTAGACGGCAGCCCACCAGGCTCCGCTGTCCCTGGGATTCTCCAGGCAAAAACACTGGAGTGGGTTGCCATTTCCTTCCACGCGCCAAATGAGTGGTCAAGAAAACAAACATGGTGTCAAAGAAGTGAACCGTGGTTATTGTCTGGAGATGGTACACGGAGCCCTAGTTTTGGGGTGAGATTACACAGCAGTTAAATGTCTAATGCTGGAGTCAAGCTGCATGGGCTGACATCTCAGCCCTACCACAAAGAGCTATAAGACCTCAAGGGAGTTACCTAACCTTTCTCTGCTTTGGTTTTTCATCTCTAACTTAGAGCTGATAGTAGTCTGTCATAGTTGCCCTCGGGATTAAATAAGTTAAGAAAGCTCTTAGACCCGTGTCTGGTGGACTTTGTGAAGGAGCTGGACCTTCCGGTTGCTTTGAAGCATGTTTTGTCTTAGGATAGGGAGGGTGAAGCCACCACACTTTATGAAGTGACAGGTGGGAACACAGGGATGGGGAAATGCCTGGCTGATCTGGGGCATGTAGCAAAAAGATCTGTAACTGGACCTGAATACTCCCGTGAGAGTGAGATTCATGGGGATCAGACTGTTAACCCTGAACGCTAAGACAAGCGGTTTCTTTTCTATTCTATAAGACAATTTTCCACCCCTCTCTTCCTCGTAAGACAAGTAATTGTGCTGTATAAGTACTAGAACACACTTGTGTGTAACTAACTTGTTACTTGCATGTAACTATGAGCAGAATTAAGCACCTGTAGTCTAGTCAAGGCTATGGTTTTTCCCGTGGTCATGTATGGATGTGAGAGTTGGACTGTGAAGAAAGCTGATCGCCAAAGAATTGATGCTTTTGAACTGGTGTTGGAGAAGACTCTTGAGAGTCCCTTGTACTGCAAGGAGATCCAACCAGTCCATTCTAAAGGAGATCAATCCTGGGTGTTCATTGGAAGGACTGATGCTGAAGCTGAAACTGCAATACTTTGGCCACCTCATGCGACAAGTTGATTCACTGGGAAAGACTCTGATGCTGGGAAAGGTTGGGGGTGGGAGGAGAAGGGGACAACCGAGAATGAGATGGCTGGATGGCATCACCGACTCTGTAGACATGAGTTTGAGTGAACTCCGGGAGTTGGTGATGGACAGGGAGGCCTGGTGTGCTGTGATTCATGGGGTCACGGAGAGTCGGACACGACTGAGCGACTGAACTGAACTGAACTGAATCTGACAACAATTTCACAACAAAATCAATTTACCAGATAATGATATGCATAATCAGTGGTGTGCTGGTAACCACCTCTTCAGATTAAAAACGAAATCTTAGTTTATATAAATACTCTTATCATGGTCAGTTGAAACTAACAAAGTGATGTCACTGAGGCGGGAGTCGGGAAGATACTTGCACAGATGGCTCTTGTGAGCAGGTATGAGCACTACATCCTACTTGGTCTCTGCGAGCACAAAATGACCTCCCTGAAAGCAGCAACTATTTCTTATCCTCTTCTATATCCACACTAGGCACCTAAGTTATACTATATGTATGTATGAGTATAGATGATAAGCCATCTATGTGTGTCATCTGTATGCATACAGGTAAGTAGACACACATAAATGGATCTGAAAAATAATGATGGTAATTGGCATTGCCTTTATGCATGCATGCTAAGCCACTTCAGTTGTTTCTGACTCTTTGTGACCCTGTGGACTGTAGCCTGCCAGGCTCCTCTGTCCATAAGATTTCCCAGGCAAGAACACTGGAGTGGGTTGCCATGCCTCCTCCAGGGGATCTTACTGACCCAGGGATCAAACCCATGTGTCCTGCGACTCCTGCATTGTAGGTGGATTCTTTACTGGGGAAGCCCCTCATTGCCTTTCTAGAACCAATCTAAATGATGGGTTTGCTTTCTTTCTGTTTAGTATTTGTAAATAGTATTTATAAGGAGTATTTGAGTTTACTCTTTGCACGTCATTGATAACATGCTCAAAGTCAAAAACATGCATGTCCTTCAGAGCAGATCTCTTCTGAGACCTCTGTGTCCTGAGGGCTCCACTGCCCTGAACCAGCCTCACCTGATCTCCCTCCATTGTTCTGGTAGGATTAGGAAGGGACTGCTCCAGTGCTGTGGGTCATCCTGGATAAGACCAGCCGCTTTATCTTCTACACATGGGAAGCTGGTCCATGGGAGGAAAGGCCTGGAGCAGGGAAAAGGAACAAACCCAGAGGGCTCAAGGTTCCAAGATTCTCTGGAGTATCCAGCCAGAAGGATTGGGGGAGGGGGAGGGGAACAGTGAGGCAGAATAGCCTACAGACAGATGGGCTGAACCAAAGCCCCAGAGACACTCTCCTTCTTAATAAGGAGTTCTCTAAGCCAAGTGGCTGTTAGGGAACAGCCCTGGCTTGAAAACTCATTTACAACAAAGTGCAAAATGACTCATTTGAGAGAAGCCTTTGATCTAGGGGGAGAGGGAGTTAGGAGAATGAAAGCTAGGCTGCCAGGTGTCCCCCCTCAGTCCCCTGCTTTGCATACGATGTACACTCAATCCGTGCTTGGATGACACTGAGTTAGCATGATCCAAGGAAGCCTGTAACTGTGTAAGAACGTGTGTGTGTGTTGAATGGTGAAAGAGAGCATTTTCTCCCAGATCTTCCAGTTCTTGCAGGTCACTGTCTTCTCACTCACCCACACGTCTCTGACTAAATCCTACATTTTTCAAAGGATAGTCTGGCTGGACATGCCTTTTGTCCATGGAGATACCAGTCACTTGTCTGAGATGGAAGCTATTTCAGGAAGACCTGTAGGAATTCTCCACTTCCCTTGCCTTCCAAGGGACGCTCACATGGTAAACCGGAAGAATCATAGGGCTTGGAAGGATTTCAAGTCATCTGACTCTTGCTGCATCTTCAGCCTCTTCTGTCACCATGGATGTCATGTTCCCAGGTCCCTTTTGGTCACTACTTTAGACTCAGAGCAAGTGACTCTACTTCTCATCCTCAGTACGTACCACAGATGCTCATGTCTTAGACGCCCATCCTCCCCCTTACAATCCTTTCCTAGAGTGTCTTTCTCTCCAACGCCAAGCTAATAATTATCCTATTTCAGCTCTCTGAAGGCAGGAGCAGGGACTCTGCTTAGTCTTTTTCGTGTGTTCCTACTTAAGCTTAGATAGGAAGGACTGAATGCCTGACCCCCTCCTTCTCAGGTGGATGGTACAGCTGTCCCATCATTTTCCTTTCACTACTGAGAAGGGGAGAAGCAGGTGGAAAGGGACCTCCAGAAATAACTTCATCCCTTTCACAATATTAAATCACTGCCTCAATTGTCCACTCACCATAAGAAAGCTTGGGCAGAACCACAAGTGGTTTCAGGAGAAGCCACTTAAGCTTTTGATTCAGATGGTAAATAGAACACAGACGGTGTCTCAACGGGACTACTTCATTTCTGTGCAATACACAGTTCAAATGAGAAAATAAAAGTGGTAAAGAAGCCATGGTGGGCTACTGCTGTGCTCATCTGAAAGTATTCAACACCCACGCAGTGTTGCCGTCACTGGGCAGGAGAATGAATAGACAGTGGTAACATCCATTTGGAATTAGCATGCTTTAGGGACACCCACTCCAGTGTTATTTCCTGGAGAATCCCAGGGACAGGGGAGCTTGGTGGGCTGCCGTCTATGGGGTTGCACAGAGTTGGACACGACTGAAGACTTAGCAGCAGTAGCAGGGACAGCCTTACAGATGGTTGGATGGCATCTCCGACTCAATGGACATGACTGTGAGCAAGCTCCGGGAGACGGTGAAGGACAGGGAAGCCTGGCGTGCTGCAGTCCAGGGGGTTGCAGAAAGCCAGACACGACTAAGCGACTGCCCGACAACAAGGGACAGCCTTACAGGGAGAAAACAAGACAAAAGGCAGCCAATAATTGGCAGAGGTTTCAAGAGCAGATTACTGATGATATGTGGTAGCATGAAGAGAGACGCTCAGATGGGCTTGGTGACATGACGAGTTCAGTGTTGAGGTCAAGATGACTATTTGAAATCCAAGTTCCTTCTTTAAAATCGGTTTTATTCTGGGCTGTGGGCAGGCTTTCTCTAGTTGCGGCAAGTGGGGCTGCTCTCCAGCTGTGGTGTGCGTCCTTCGTATTGCGGTGGTTCCTCCTGTTGAGGGGCGTGGGCTCTAGGCACGCAGGCTTCAGTAGAAATAGTTGCAACTCATGGGATCTAGAGTGCAGGCTCAGTAGTTGGCGGTGCACAGGCTTAGTTGCTCCTCAACATGCGGGATCTTCCCGGACCAGGAATTGAACCCATGTCCCTGGTATTGACAGGCAGATTCTCAACCGCTGAAACCACCAGATAAGTCCAAATCTGAGTTTCTTACCCAGCAGGCAGGCAGTATGAGATAGAATCTATGTGTCCTCCACATCCCTTTCCTCTTCTCCCCCCGACCAGCCCCATATATACGGCCTAAAAGTTTGTTTGGATTTTTCTGTAACATCTCAACTGACTTTTTGGCCAAGCCAACATGTGCCTCACCATAGCATACCTATGCCTTACATTCTTTTGTCTTTGCCCTACCAGAGATTTAGGAACTGCTATTTGCCTTTATTTTGACAGAATATTTCTTTCATTGAAGTATAGTTGATTTACAATGTTTCAGGTGTACAGCTAAGAGATTCAACTTTATATATGGTGGTTTAGCTGCTAAGTCCAACTCTTTGCAACTCCGTGGACTGTAGCCTGCCAAGCTTCTCTGTCCATGGGATTTCCCAGGCAAGAATACTGGAGTGGGTTGCCATTTCCTTCTCCAGGGGATCTTCCCCACCCAGGGATCAAACCTAGGTCTCCTACATTGCAGGCGGATTTCAGATTCCTTTTCATTATAGGCTATTATAAGATATTGAATATAGTTCCCTGTGATATATTGGGGAATCTATTTGTTTATCTATTTTTATCTATTGTTTGTGTATCTATTTTTTTAGCTTTTTTAAAAAATCTATTGTTTATCTATTTTATATATAGTAGTGTTTATCTGTTGATCCCAAACTCTCTAATTTATTCCTCTCCCGCCTTTTCCCCTTTGGTAACCATAAGTTGTTTTTTTTTTTTTTTTAATGTGTCTGTGAGTCTATCTCTGTTTTGCAAATATTTTCATATGTATCACTCTTTTAGATTCCACATAGAAGTGCTGTCCTATGGTTTTGTCTTTCTCTATCTGACTTAGTATAATCATCTCTAGGTCCATCCATGTTGCTCATCTTGCCTTTTCCTGGTGTGATAAAACATGATGGGAAATATTCTAATTTTTCTTTTTCAGAAATGATAAAATTTACTCTTGGCCTTTCATGTCAAAAGAAAGTAAAAGCAGTCTTTTTAAGATACCATAAGAGGCTTCCTCAAGAGGCTACAGAATTGCCAAAAATTTAATGCCAACTCTAGATCATCTTTTCTTTCCAGATCTAGTAGAGAGCAGGTACGTGATACACATTAATGAAGGGACTGAAAAATTCAGAGTGAATGAAAGGATCATTTTTTTTTAATTAGAAACATAGAATACATTTTTGTCAAATGAACATCACAGGCAAAACAAAATCTCTTCTTCTAAATTTCGGAGTTTCTACTCTTGCCAATAGTAACATGTAGACCAGTATGTGTATGTCCCTGGTGACCTGTTGGATTATATATTTTTTTAACTTGGGGGGAAAAAAAGAGTAAAAATTAGTTTTGACTGAAACTTGTGAAACTGCCTCAAATCTGCCACTGAAAGCGTGAATGAGGTGAGGCTGAAGGGGCAACTTTAATTCAGCCAATAGCTCAGTTTTTACTCTACCCAAAGGACACAGGAGGTAAAAAGGACACCATTTGACATTAAAAAAAAACAAACAAAACTCTTCACTTTGTATTGGAGTATAACCAGTTAACAATGTTGTGATAGTTTCAGGTGGACAGCAATACATATGCATGTATCCATTCTCCCCCAAACTCCCCTCCCATCCAGGCTGCCACAAAACATTGAACAGAGTTCCCTGTGCTATATACTAAGACCTTTAGATGGACAGGTGCACACTGCTATATTTAAAATAGATCTTCATTTGACTTCTGATGTCTGACTGAGAAAGAAGCTGCTTTGAAAAGATAGATTTTTGAAGACTGATTTTTTTTTTTATATTTGTTATAAAGGAAGGCTTGATATCTTCAGGTTCCTAATTTCCTTTCCCAAGTATAATTCTAGGAGTCTTGGTGGATGTCGCTGTGGTCTGCCATTCCAGAGATAAGAGGCAAATGAGGTCTTAGAAATCCCTGAACAAATGAAATGTGCACCATTTCATCCATGGATTCCTTCTGCCTGGAGTCTGTCCCCTGGAGTCCTGCCTCTCCCGTGGAGCATTTGCTGCCACTGAACCTTAAAAAGCCAGGCCCGCAGCATCTGTTGAGGAGCACAGCCTGGTTTTGTGGATCGGAAGCATTTCTCTAAACACTAGGGTCTAAAGGATTTTTAAAGAGCGAGGGGGGTCTACTCAGGAGACCCGTTATGGGTCCCTTTCAACCGGAGTCTGAACTGAGAATACTCAGCAGATGGTTGTGGAGGGAGGTGAATTGCCTGCAGCCTTCAGTCATTCCTGACAGATCTATTTTAAAGGCATGAGGTTGTGTAACAGGCTACAAAGGCGGTCGTGATTCTAATTGTTGGGCCCCATTCGATGGAATCTTTCCTGAGACCCATGGTTTCTTACAGCTCCACAGTCTACCCCCAAATGAAAAGCATCCTGCTGGCTAATTAACTTGCAGTGCTTTCCTCTCTATTGTGTCCTGAGTTTTTTGTTTTAATCCCAGACCCTGTTTAGCAGGGCTGATGGCGTCGTCTATTATTTCCCCCAAATATTTTAGGACGAACAGTTTCAATCAACCACTCTGATTTCATTGCTTTCATCCTACATTTCATTCTTACAGCAGAGGAAAGGTAGAATCAAAATAATAGAAGAGGCTTAGAGGCAGGGGCTATATGTATTCCTGATTCATCTTATACAGCAGAAGCTATCACAGCCTAGTAAAGCTATTATCCTCCAAGGATATCCTCCAATGGCTGAAAAGTCCCACGAGTTGTTGGGATTGAACTGTGTGATCATTGGAATAAGGAGGCAGAAATGGAAAGACAAGGGGTGGAGTCTTAGATGGCACAGAAATCTGTAGCACCTAAGTGAGAATGACCCTTCAAAGCTGAAAGTAATGGCAGCAGCATTTCAGGGCTGGGAGCAGGATGGACTTTTGCTAAGGAGGGTCCCAGCCGTCTGCCTGGGGAGGGACTAAGAATGTGAGTCTAGGGCTGCCGAAAATCAAAGACATTAACTAATGGAAGTAAATATTTAAATTAATAACTCATAAACGTCCTCCAAATGTCGGCAACAGGCTTTTATTCAACAATAGTTGGCAAATATTATGTCAGTGGAAAATACGGCCAACCTTCGGCTTGTCCAGAACGTTGTCATCACCATCCCTTTAATATTTCAGAGATTAATGTTTCAAGACTCTTCCCCAAAAAACTGTACTTGGGAGTCCAATTGAAAGACTTATCCACTTCCCTTCATTCTTCTTTGTTAGCTTGTGATTTTGGATGTTCTAAATACATTTAAATTGTATGTGCCTATGGGGCGGTAGCTTTCCATGTGCCTACCCCAGGACCCGTGGTATCCTGAGAACTGGTTAAAACTGCAAATCGTTGAGGCCATCACAGACCTACTGAATCGGAAGCTGGGGATGTGGACAGCTTGGTTTTGTTTTGTTTTGTTTAACAAGGCTTCCCTGTGATTCTGCTGTGCACTCAGGTTTTAGAACTGCCACTCTGTGGGAATGAGCAGGTTCTAGGGCATGATGACTTGAAGGACCGTTCTGGAGGCAGCTTTTGGGATTCATGAAGTAGGCAATAGTTGATCAGCTTTGATTCAGTCCCTGGTCTGGGTGAAGCGTTCTGTTGTTATCATCCACTTTTTAATAGAGAGCAAAAGCAGCATTCCTCGCACTCGCGGCCACATGAATAGAGATCAGGGTGTTAGCGTCCAAAGTCTCTGCAAATCCTGGAAGAACCACCAGAGATCAGGACCCTTTGTCTTGAGCTGTTTTAACATCTCTTTTGCTTACGAAGTTTGTTTACTTGTATCATTTCATTACCAACCTTGGCTGCTCAGCTCTTTGTTTTATTTCCCACCTCTGAAAAGAGAAGGAAGTCAAGGATGAAAAGGCAAGAGCAGCAGCCACACATTCAGTCCTGGGGGAGGAGCGCTTGACCATCTCGTTCTGGTATCTACCTGCCTGCAATCGTTCAGCACCGCTATGATAACTTCCCCCTACCGTCCCCAATCTTGCATTTTATATCCCTTGTATTTCTTACTATGCTTGTGTGAATGTTGTCAGAAGACTCAGCAAATCAAGGGTCAGTGTTCACAAACGTTCCAAGTGTTCAGTCCCTCAGCGGTGTGTGACTCTTTGAGACTCCATGGACTGTAGCCCAACCAGGCTCCTCTGCCCATGGAATTTCCCAGGCAAGAATACTGCAGTGGGTTGCCATTTCCTCCTCCAGGGGATCTTCCTGACCCAGGAATGGAACCCACGTCTCCTGCACTGGCAGTCTGATTCTTTACCACTGAGCTACCTGGGCAGAGGGGACTATATTTTTTTTCTTCCTCATCCCAAGGGAAGCATCTTTTTTTAAGATTTTTTTTTTTGTGTGTGTGTAACTATTTCTAAAGTCTTTATTGAATTTGTTACAGTGTTGTTTCTGTTGTTTATGTTCTGGTTTTTTGGCCATGAGGCATGTGAGATCTTAGACCCTGGGATTGCACACTCCCTGCATTGGGAGAAAAAGCCTTAACCACTGAACCACTAGGGAAGTCCTAGGGAGGCCTCTCTTAATCTCACTATATTTCCTATAATTCCTCTAGTTTCTAAGTAATTTCTATAAATAGGCTGACAATGGAAATCTTAGGAAGATGAGGAGAAAAACACACAGAGTCTGACCCATACAGATCCCAATTATGACTGATTATTTGATGCCAACACAATTATTTTGAACACTTTGAAACTTCTCTGTCTCTTTCACATTAGTATCTTTGGAATTGGTCATAAGGAACCAATTCACAAGAAAATCACCTTATTTTATTATCACACAAAGAAGATACGATATGTTTAAGGACATTAGTGCTTGAATCTATGATCCTGGCATGCTCATAAAAAAAAAAAATCACCATTTAAATAAACTTCCTAATCACTCCCATCATGTAGAAGAAGATGTTTTACTCCTTCATTTCTGTAATAGGAGACTAGGGAACAAGCACGTTAATTTGCTTTTGAGGCCAAGAAGATTGGGGTGGAATGTCCTTTTGTTCTGACAAAATAGAAGCTTTTCTCCCCTTCAGTTTAATCAACCCCGTATTATTGGAGATGTACCATGTGTTAGAGATGGGCTCCTCAGGTAGCCTGGCTTAGACGCATTTCCCAAGCCCTGCCTATCTGCACAGATGCTGGAGAAGGCTACCTCGACCGACTCCAAGAATGTCTCCAGGAATTATATGATATTCATGGAAATCAGTTCAGAATGCCTGCCATAACAAGATCCACCATAACATCCTTGGTCTATGGATAACAGCTTCCTGGACTTGAAGCATTTCCTCTGGGGTTCACGAAATCCAATAGATATACCCAGGGACTGCTTTTGCTTCTGATTATCTGGGACTGGGGTAAAGTGGCTTCCTCCCTTGTATGCTATAAAAGTTTCTGTACAGCTTATTCTCTGAAAACATGGAGTCAAGTCTATATTAGAATGTCAAGTCAAATATGCTGAATAACCAAGAAAAGTCAGGACAAGATATGATTTATTAGGCATACATCTACATTTTGGTTTGTCATCCCTATAATTATTTCACCCATCAGAGAGATTTATCCAGCTGAGATATGAAAACTTGAGGCAGGACATAAAAAAGCAATTTTCTCCTCAAACAGTTAGTGTGACCAAATTGTCTTTCTGATTCATTAGGGCCTGCCCAGTGTTGAGCACATGCTGGAATGTCCAACAAGCCCCTGTGGGACTGAGTTATATGGAAGTCAACTACTGTGCCAAGCGTTAAATTAAGAGGTTGAGTCCTTGACAAACTGACTTTCAGTTGACCTGGGTGACATTTGGTTTTTTAATCCTGCATTTGCTTTCTTCCCATCCACCAATATTCTTGAATTTTGTTTCTACTCTTTTTAAAAATTTTTATTGGAGTGTAGTTGACTTGAATGCTGTGTTAGTTTCAGGGGAACAGCAAAGTAAATAAGTTATAAATAAAGATACCCATTTTTTTCATGTTCTTTTCCCATGTAGGTAATTTTAGAATATTTAGTAGCGTTCCCTGTGCTATACAGCAGGTCCTTTGCTGCTACCTTTCTTTTTCCTCGTTTTCTTTCTTTATTTTTTTGTTTTTATGAGAAAGAATGCATCCCTGTATAAAATCCCCGCCAGTACACCCCAGCACATTTGCATCACTTAACTTAGTCCTTGAAACACGGCAAAGGGCTGACTGATCTCTCATTATGGATGAACATCCTTAAGGATCTCGGACAAATCTTTTATTTTTCAAGAAAATAAAATACGAGGATTCAGAAAAGTACATGAAACCAAGGAAACCTTTAAATGGATCTTGCTTTCTGTCCCTGTGTCCCCACGTGTGTATACATCCTTGTTTTGGGTTGGCCAAAAAGTCCTTTGGGGTTTTTCCATAAGATGGTATGGAAAACCCGAACGCACTTTTCGGCCAACCCAGTATTTCCACTTATTCGCACCCTTTAGATGCCTTATACTCTCACAGTTATAGTTTCTCACATCTGCTTGTCTCAGTCCAGTCTGCTGCGACATTGAACTCAGTTCAGTTCAGTTCAGTCGCTCAGTCGTGTCCGACTCTCCGCGACCCCATGAATCACAGCACGCCAGGCCTCCCTGTCCATCACCAACTCCCGGAGTTCACTCAAACTCATGTCCACAGAGTCGGTGATGCCATCCAGCCATCTCATTCTCTGTCGTCCCCTTCTCCTCCCGCCCCCAACCTTTCCCAGCATCAGAGTCTTTTCCAGTGAGTCAGCTTGTCGCATGAGGTGGCCAAAGGATTGCAGTTTCAGCTAGTTTTCATTAAATATGTTTTGAGTGTGTGGGTTCAGGAGAGAAGGAGGGGTGATGGGGAGGAAAATTTATTGAATTTTGAGTAAACAATATTAACAAGAAGTGTTGGAAGTGTTTCTCAAAACATATGGTAGCATAACAACAAAAAAAAAGTAGTAACAGCAAGGTGGAAAGAGAGTTCTCATTAAAACAGAGCTTTTCCATTCAAGGGCTTCCCCAGTGACTCAGGTGATAAAGAATCCGCCTGCAATGTGGGAGACCCAGGTTTGATCCCTGGTCAGGAAGATCCCCTGGAGAAGGGAATGGCTACCCACTCCAGGACTCTTGCCTGGAGAATCCCACAGATAGAGGAGCCTGGTGGGCTATAGTCCATGGGTTTGCAAAAAATCGCTCACAACTGAACGACTTTCACTTTCTATTCAAGGTAACTTTATCTCTACCCAAATGGAGGTAATTAAGGGCCCTTCTGTGTGTTAAATTAGGTATCTGCAGGAGTGGGGAAGCTTCAGATTTATTGTGTGCCAGAGCCTCTTTTCTTGTTAATCATGCTCTAAAAATCTCCTAAGACATCGGACTGGTGACTCTAAACCCATTAGAATAGCTGAACTAAGAGGCTTCATGAAAGGTCCTGAGACCCACAAAGAAGTGAAAGTAGGGTCTGGATTAGCTCTGCTTAACAGACCACTCACTGGGCGATGCTGCCTCCGGCTCACTTCCTATCTCAAAAAATAAACTCGAATGACTGGCCAAGAGTAGCTGCCTTTTATCCATATAGCTGAATTATTTCTTCTTTGCTTAAATTTAATAAGAGAAGCAACTTTGTGACATCGGAATGGAGGATTCCATCTTTTGCTGCTGCTGCTGCTGCTGCTAAGTCACTTCAGTCATGTCCGACTCTGAGACACCTTGAAAAAGCAAGTGGAATAGAAGGGTCATGCATTTCAAAGAGACACAATGACATCCTTGTACATACTTCATTTAGAAATTGCAATCTCCCATGTGGTAATTGGCATAGTGGGGTTGGTTTGATATAGTGGAATATATTGTTATTAAAATCCATTTCAAATATCTTTATTCTCTGTGAGGAAAAAATTGGTTAATACATACAAATAGATCAAACAATGTTGCCGTTAACTTTGCTGACGCTGATGAACTCTCTGGAAATAGAATGAAATTGCCTCTGTTAGAGGATTTCAAGTTTTAGTTGGATAATTCCAGGTTCTGTTGGAATAGACGATCATGAAAATTCTTTCTAATCCTGAGAGTATGGTTACAAAATCCATCATTGTATTACAAGAAGAACTTTTAAAAATGTTTGCAAGGAAGTAATAGAATAATGAAAGGGGAAATGCAGAGAAAATATTTTTAGTTGCAGGTAAGCGGTCACCTCACTTTGTAATAATTATTTTAAACTGCCTGTTTGTGGCAAATGCAATGTTATAATCAAGTGGCTTTTATAATAATAAAACACTTTCCAATTAAATACACTGTGAAGAATTCAATGATGAAAAAAAAAATGGGGTGGGGAATCCTATCCTTTAAAAAAAACCTTATAAACTCCTCTTTTAAAATTAATCTTTCTGGTTATAAAAGTAGTATGTGTTTATTGTAGAACACTGGAAGCTACCAGGAACTATAACCTATAATTATCCCACTAGAGAAGAGCATTCTTAAGACTTTTACTATTTCGGTGTATTTCTTCCATATATATATTCAGTCACATTTGCACTAATTTTTCATACTATGTATCCTGTTTTAACCTGTCTTTTAATTTGTAATATAACTGTACAGCGAACAGAACTGTGTCTCAAAACAGAGCCAAAGTGATGCATTTGTTAGTATTTTGAAAACCCTACCTGGATGACCTGGACAAAAAGCAGCGCATCTCTGTGGGGGAGGGGATTTATCACCTGTTCACTTGGTCAGTTCTGTATTTGGGCTTAAAGTCCAAATGACCAAGTCAACCATGGAGAAAAGAATTTCTTTTAGTGGCCATGTGGAAAAGCTAAAAACGAGCTGGACAACAAAAAATAAAGCTAGAAAAAAAAATACAGATTTTAATGAAAATCAGAGCTTAGAAAAACCAGTGTCCAGGTTTACTCAGATTGGTTTCTTACCCTGGAATTTTTTTTAAAAAGAATTATTCAATACCTTTTTAAAGAAGTTTTTATTGTAGTAAAAGTGACATAATATAAAACATACTCTTTTAACCACATTTAAGTATACATTTCAGCAGCACTAGGTACATTCACACTGTTGTACAACTCTCACCATTATCCATCTCCTGATTTTTCACTTTCCTGACCTGAAACTCTGTCCCCATTAAACAGTAAGTCTCCCTACCCCCTCCCCAGCCCCCGACGCCCTCCACTTGGCCCCTGGCATCTACCAGTATACTTTCTGACTCTATGAATTTGACTATTCTAGGTACCTCATATAAGTGGAATCAAACAGTATTTGTCTGCACCTAAGGTATATTAGTGGAGAAGGAAATGGCAACCCACTCCAGTGTTCTTGCCTGGAGAATCCCAGGGACAGAGGGGCCTTGTGGGCTGCTGTCTATGGGGTCGCACAGGGTCGGACACGACTGAAGCGACTTAGCAGCAGCAGCAGCAGCAGCAAGGTATATTGGAATGCATCTGTTTTTTTTTTTTTTTTTTTGGAATGCATCTTTAAGGTTAACAATCTATGTCCTATAACAGATTGTAGCTTCCTTCCTGCCCCCGTGCTATACAGTAGGTTCTCACTAGTTATCTGTATTATACTCAGTAGTGTATATGTCAATCCCCATCACGCAGTTCATCCCCCTACACCCCCCACCTTGGCATCCATACATTTGAATAATTCTTTAGCTCTTCCATGCGCCTGTACCTTTACACTCTTTATCCTTAGTGGTAAATTTAGTACAATTCCTACTTACAAACCTTCAAATAATTTGTGTGAAATTACGAAGTACGTACTTCTGATCCTGCGTACACATAGTTCTTAGCCAGGGGAAGAGCTTGCAGATATGTAAAATACTGCTTAGTAGTTGGACATCTAGACAAAGTCAGATAAGAAACAATACAGAAGAAAAAGCAAAATTCCCCATCGCTTCTGTGGGTCTGATGTGTTTCCCTTTGGTTCCTTGCTTCAAAACTGAAACCAAGTCAGTGGGTGATACTGATAATTATAGCTGACAATGACAAGCAGTTCTGCATTTCCACAGCATCACAGGGAAAGGGACCTTCACTGGCCAGTCTGTCCTTTTCTCAGATTACTTCCTTTGATTTGTCAAATAGGACTTTTTTGGTGGTCAGCATCAGGCCAGTTCTTTCTGAACAGAATCTCCTCTCTGTCATGGTCTGATTGAATGGAATACATTTATAAGAATTAAAAAATATTCCTCCAGGAGCTTTATAAAAATCTATGATATTAAGCTGGACAGACAGTTCTAAGTAATAAGGGAATGAAATCCTCTACTGCAGTTGTTTAGCTTTGTCACAAAAGCCCTGAAGATTTTAGCAAAAATCCCCAGACACTATGTCAAACGTCTTCATAGGTTCCTATTGTTTCAGTAGTTAACAGTAGTTAATGGAGAAAAAAGATGTTTTTAAAAAAGCAGTTGCTTTGTTATTCTGTCTGGGCTGACTTTTATCTGATTAGCCCACCATAGATAGCCCTTGAACTCTTGAGAAATTGCTGATTTTCATCTAAAATTAGAAAGGGTGAATATGTGGCGAGGCGGTTGACCAAGGTACATGGGCTCAAGTAGGGCTTGTCTCTCATTGGAATTCTCATTTTTAAATGTCTTTTCATGCATATTAGAACCCACTTGCATTTTTATTATTATTATTTTAATTCCCAAGTTAAATTCAATAAGCTTGGGAAAGAACCAGCAAGTCCTAGAATCTTGCCTATATATATTAAAAACTAGGTATAATAGTACTTAGGGTTCCCAGATGGTTCAGTGGTTTAAAAAAAAAAAAAATCCACCTAACAATACAGGAGATGCAAGAGACTTGGCTTCAATCTCTGGGTCAGGAAGATCCCCTGGAGGAGGAAGCGGCAACCTGCTCCAGTATTCTTGCCTGGGAAATCCCATGGACAGAGGTATTTGGGGTTGCAAGAGTCAGACACGGCTTAGTGACTGTACCACCACCACCAAACTAGTTTTATTGTGCTTTGCTTTATTGCCCTTCATGGGTAGTGTTTATTTTTTCCCAAATTGAAGGTTTCTGGTAATTCTGCATATAGCAAGTCTATTCCTGCCATTTTCCCAACAGCATTTGCTCACTTTGTGTCTCTTTGTCAAATTTTAGTAATTCTCACAGGATTTCAGACTTTTTCGTTGTTGCTGTATTTGTCATGGTGATCTGTGATCAGTGATCTAATTGTTTTGGCATTTTTTTTTTAGCAATAAAATGTTTTTATTAAGTTATGTGCATTTTTTAAATACATAATGCTTTTGCACACTTAATAGACTACCATATAGTGTAAACTTAATGTTTATGTGCAGTAGGAAACCAAAAAATTTGTGACTAGCTTTACGGTGATGGGTTGGGAACTGAGCCCACAATATCTCCAAGGTATACCTACATGCCACCTCCAAACCTACCAGTGTGAAATAAAATAAGGATTATTTTGAACTGAAGACAGTTGGGAATCTACAGATGCAGGAAGAATTCTCTGCTTTCCCCTTATCTACCTGAAAGAAGTGGGGCAAAGTTTTCCCTTTGAGGAAGGTGCTACGTACCACTGAGCCCCACTGGCCCTGTACAAGGCAGAAAAGGTGACTCATCAGAGATGGAGGGTCAGTACCAAGATGACCTTGCATGAGTGGGTATTACCCAATAGCCGACCGAGTCACCAGGGAAGCCCCCAAACAGGGTTATCTGTATTCTGATTCCCTTCAGAGTGGACCCATTAAGGAGCATGCAGCCTATTAAATTCAGAGCTGAGTTCTGAAGCAGGAGTTCAGATTGAGGGGAGGTGATTCCAGGAGGTGCAATGCGAAGCAGGTTACTAGTAGACTATTTGTCACACCTTTGAAGCACAAGCAGATTCTTCAGGTGGTAGAAGCATAAGATTTGTGGGAGTCCACATCTAAGAAAAGAAACTAAAATGGTAGATTTAGGCCAGTCTATGGAATGTTAATTGCAGTGTTAGTTGCATGAGAGTTCTGTTGACTATAGAGATCTGACAGAGGCATTTAAGGAGCTCTCAAGAGTGTTCTCCAACACCACAGTTTGAAGGCATCAATTCTTTGTTGCTCACCCTTCTTTATGGTCCAACTCTCACATCTGTACACAACTACGGGAAAAACCATAGCTTTGACTAGACAGACAGACCTTTGTTGGCAAACTAATGTCTCTGCTTTTTAATACACTGTCTAGGTTTGTCATGGAGAAGGCAATGGCAAGCCACTCCAGTACTCTTGCCTAGAAAACCCCATGGATGGAGGAGCCTGGTGGGCTGCAGTCCGTGGGGTCGCTAAGGGTCGGACACGACTGAGCGACTTCACTTTCACTTTTCACTTTCACACATTGGAGAAGGAAATGGCAACCCACTCCAGTGTTCTTGCCTGGAGAATCCCAGGGATGGGGGAGCCTGGTGGGCTTCCGTCTGTGGGGTCACACAGAGTCAGACACGACTCAAGTGACTTAGCAGCAGCAGCAGCAGCAGGTTTGTCATAGCTTTTCTTCTAAGGAGCAAGCGTCTTTTATTTTGTGTGTATATGGGGGGGTTGTTAATATGTTTAGAAATTAACATTTGTATCTGCATTGATTCTTTTACTTTCCTTTTATTCAGAGGCTGAAATTGTTACAGGAAGGAAGGAACACAGCATGGCATGCAAGTTTCTATTTCCGGTTTAACTTCCCACTCAAGCTTAGTCCCAAAAGAGAGAGAAAACTCCTAACTGTTGGGAAAGAAATGTCTTGGCCAGAACAGGTAAAAGAACATAGCTATTGTAGACCTTAAAAAAGAAAAAAAGATTTTAATAAGATGGAGGAAAAGAGAAAAAAAGAGAAATGCTTACAGGTACCTGGTACCTGGGAACACGAGATGAAAAATCAGCCCTCCACTTCTTGGATCATACTGCTAAGAAGACAGTAAGGCATCCACAGTTCGAAGGCCCTCATGAATACATGTTCATGAATAGGGACCTTCATCTTGGCAGGAAGGGTGGGGTGGACAGGATAGGCAGACACACAACTGTAGGAAGAGTGACCCCAGAGGCAAAAAAAGGCTGTGTATTTTGTTGAGGCTGATGGCTTCACTGGAAGCCACAACAAAGCTTCAAGTTTGTATGCCAGAGCATCAAGGGCCACCACACCGTAAGGTCCATGCAAGCTAAGACATGGTGTCTTCTCAGCACTCTAGGGGGATGGATGATCCCAGGACCAAGGACTCTCCTTTGCTCTGGTTCTGTCCCATCCGCCCAGTACCCAGGGGAAAACTATCTCTGCATAGAGGATCCTAGGAAGACCAAGGTTACTTTTCTCTCCCATCCCAGAGATGATGGATTTAAATCAATTTTGAGAAAATGAGGGTATAGTTTTTACATTTTTGAATTATGGACTGAGATTTTTACCTACCAGACCAGAGAAGATGGAAACTGTTCCAATTCACAGAGCAATGAGACAGGCACATTCAAACAGTTATGAAATGACAGGCAACAGGTTTTTATCCACAAATACATCAATAAGAAACTTATATGACCCTGCCTCGCCATTCTTCTTTCTCATCAAGATAAACACATACACATACAAACACACAATTCTGTGCATACACTCATGAGAAACATGTACATTATGATTGGGTAGGAGCTACAGTGGCACGAGTGGTAAAGAACCTGCCTGCCAATGCAGGAGATGTAAGAGTCGCAGGTTCAGTCCCTGGGCCAGGAAGATCCCCTGAGTAGGAAATGGCTACCCACTCCAATAGTCTTGCCTGGAAGATTCCATTCACAGAGGAACCTGGCGGACTACTTTCCATAGGGTTGCAAAGAGTCAGATATGGCTGAAGCAATTTAGCAGGCCTGCAGGAGCTACTTATAAACCCTAAGTGAAAGAGATGTGAAGCCAGGGAGGTTGATTTCAGCACTTAAAATCTTTAACACAATACTGTATTGCTTCCCATGTACCATAGATGTTTCTGGAAGAGAGATTATGAGGATGCTTTTGAAGGCGGAATTTCCATTTTTCCTTTTTTATAGTCATAAGCTGTTTGCATTTGTTTATAAGAAGCATGCATTTATTTTGTAACTTGAACAAAAAGAAGTAGAAAAATTAGTTTTAAAAGATAGTGTTGGGATATCTATTTTGGTCTAGATTGTTTTCATTTTATTTCTTTTAGTTTTAAAGTGATTCAAGTGAAGATATAATAGGTGAAAACTTGGAACTGTAAAATTATGACCTTTACAGAAAGGTGATTATCTGTAAAGGAATCTATAATTCTGGAATAAGCAGATAAAACAGAGAAGTATGTATAAGACCATTTTAATGACATAAGGCTAATGTCAGGTCATGGTTGACTATTTTGCGTAATATCTTATTTTGGGTAATTCTTGGTACTGGCTAGTCTACTGAACCTAGTTTGTGTATTTACATATAAGACATACATTTAAATCTTTTTAGTGATTTCTTTTTATTTGTGCTTCTTGACATGTTTAAGCAAGTGGTATCTTTCCATATAAGGGGCAAAAGAATTTGAGGCTATGAGGCAGACTGACAAAGAGGAAGTATATCCTGTCTGAGCAAGCAAGAAAAAGAGAAAGGAGAGGGAAAATTCTTGAAACATTTAGCTCTTCAGAAAAAAAAAAAAATGTGGCCATTATTTCTCCATAGCAGTTGATTTGTCACTTTAAATAAAAGCTCTGGAAACAAAGGTATACTGCGAATACCTCTTTGAGGTTCAGGCTTTATATGTTTAATGGGGTAATAGGTCAGAGGAATCAATTACATGATTGATCAATTACATGACTGATAAATTCCCTTTGGTTACACCATCCTTTGACTCTCTAAGGCCTGGTCTACTGATATGCATGGCCAACCAGAAGTATCATTAGATACCAAAAAAAAAAACGTATCTTTTTTGAGGATAAAATTAACAGTTTTTTTCTGCATGTCAATGAAAACAAAACTTTGTGATGGGGAACAGTCTGCTGCTGCTGCTAAGTCACTTCAGTCGTGTCCGACTGTGTGACCCCATAGACAGCAGCCCACTAGGCTCCCCCATCCCTGGGATTCTCCAGGCAATAACGCTGGAGTGGGTTGCCATTTCCTTCTCCAATGCATGAAAGTGAAAAGTGAAAGTGAAGTCGCTCAGTCGTGTCTGACTCTTAGCAACCCCATGGACTGCAGCCTACCAGGCTCCTCCGTCCATGGGATTTTCCAGGCAAGAGTACCAGTGTAGTTAATCTCTAAAAGTACGAAAATATGGTATTCCAAATCAGATACCCTATCTCGGTGGACTAAAGTGCTCTTGGTTATGCTGTTTTCCTGCTTCAACCCAAATAGTTTTGCATAGAAATAGGAATGGGAGGAACCACCTATGGTCTCCAATGCTCTAGAAGTATTTTCAATAGTCCTCAAGACCCAATGATGTCCTAAAGATGTACTGATTGGTAACACTAATTGAAAAATTTTTGAACAAGTCCATAACCTATGTACATTTTCCAGCTGTATATTGTAGCTCCCAGGGATTGGCAAGGCTGAATCAGAATGTCTCTTTGCCAAGACTTGTCTGCAAATTCTTAACCTTTTTTTGTTTGCCAGGAACAAAGAAAACTTGTTGTAAACTTCGCTGCTGCTCTAACATAGGAACAGTCTTTTCTGAAAATGCAAATTAGACAAATAAGAATCATTGCATCATCTGCTGCATGCACTTACATTTGGTTTCTGCTATTGTGTCTATATATTACTTTCATACCTTACTTGATATGTTTTATAGCCCTTTAGCATTTTCAAAGCACTTGCATATGTGAATATCATTTGATCTTTTCTGAGATCCAGTGTTTCTAATAGACTTCATGTTCAAAAACATTCAATACTTTAATTTATATGGTGCATATATCATACAACAAATGTTCTGATTATTATTATTATATGGAAAATTGTGTTATATCCCAAACATAGGTTACACACATTTGGCAAAGTAAGCCATTGTCAGTTTTTATTGCCACATGAGCTGGATTTTCAAATACTACCAAATGCATCTGGGTGTTTTTTTTTTAAGGTAAAATCATCTTTTAATGATTGCTTTTTCCCCAATATGTAGGAAAAAGCCAAGTATTTGGGATCAGGTGGATGACTATTGAAGATTTGACTAGGCTTAAAAATTCAATACACTGAAAATTTTATTGTTAATGTGTAGTGACTAATAAGCCTATTGCTTTAAGGAAAACTATTTTTGATTGTTCTGTTTTTATTATTGTTCAGGTGAGAGTTATCAGTTATCATTAGTTGTGACTAGAGAGTCAATCAAGAACAGCAATTCATGGTTTTGTTTGGTGCGTAACTGCCGTGCCAGGTGATAGCTGACACTTCCCTCTCTTGGATTGGAAAGAGATTCTCCTGATGAATGGTGGCAATCAGAATATATTTGAGCAATTATATAAGTAAAAATGAATGATCTTCAGACTAACATCAGGAAGTTGGCTGAAACCCGTGTTGTTACCCCATCAGTCTGCTCCCCACTGTTGGCGGGGATGTGCCTTCTGCTTGCGTGGTTACCCTGAGCAGCTGGAGTCTGCAGTGACTTCACTGTCCTTCCACCATGTTGCCGTCTTGTCTTTTCCTTGCGTGCACCAACCCCCTTGCTATGTTTTGTCTGGAGTGCTTTTCCTCCTACTCTTCACATGGGAAGGTGCTCCCTATCTTTCAGGTCTCCGTTTAAGCTCACTTCCTTGAAAAACTTTTTCTTTGTAATAAAGACTAGGTTGAGTCCTCCTTTTAAACACTCTTAATTGGAGAAGGAAATGGCAACCAACTCCAGTGTTCTTGCCTGGAGAATCCCAGGGACAGCGGAGCCTGGTCGGCTGCCGTCCATGGGGTCGCACAGAGTCGGACACGACTGAAGCGACTTAGCAGCAGCAGCAGCAGCATCCAAAATATAACTTCCGAGTTGTGCATGTCAGTTGAGGCTAAAAGAGGGTGATTTTGTATTTGGTATCACATTCAAGAGGAAGAGGACTGAGTGTAAGAAGCTTTATCAGAAGAAAATAATGATTGTGTTTAGCTGTATTTCTTAAAGGCATTTATTTATGTACTGGCGAAAACTGCATTAATGAGCGCTGTGTACCTGATGTGTGGGAAAATTTTTAATTAAAAAAATTAGTTTTGGTCACATAATGTGACATGTGAGAACCTAGTTCCCTGACCAGGGATGGAACCTGTACTCCCTGCACTGGAAGCACAGAGTCTTAACCACTGCATTGCCAGGGAAGTCTCCTAATGTGTAGATATTAACATATCTAGCTCTGTGAAATATACAAGATTAAGGATATAGCCTTTTTAAAGCTTGAGGTTTATTTGGAGAGATAACAGAGATGTTCTACATAGACTTATCTTGGGTATAATATAATGAGGTGCTAGATCATATGACAGGTACAGGGCTGGCTTCTATAGGGGCCACTGGAGAGCTGGTGTCTAACTCGTAGTACTTGCACACAATATTCATTTGGGTTAATCCAATATAGTTACTAAATTGTCCATAAGATAGATAAAATAAAAATGTATTAAAATATTACCTTATCAACTTAAATTGGTTTAAATATTCTATAGCAAAGATCAAGGAGAAGGCAATGGTAACCCACTCTAGTACTCTTGCCTGGAAAATCCCATGGACGGAGGAGCCTGGTAGGCTGCAGTCCACGGGGTCGCGAAGAGTCAGACACAACTGAGCAACTTCACTTTCACTTTTCACTTTCATGCATTGGAGAAAGAAATGGAAACCCACTCCAGTGTTCTTGCCTGGAGAGTCCCAGGGACGGGGGAGCCTGCTAGGCTGCTGTCTATGGGGTTGCACAGAGTTGGACACGACTGAAGTGACTTAGCAGTAGCAGTAGCAAAGATCAAATCCAGCACAAAGAAACAGGGGAAGAAAATAAATATCTAGAAATGGGATTTAGGACAGGGAAACACTATGTAACAGAAAAGGTATAGATGTCAAAATATAAGGAAAAGATGGAAAAGGAACAGGAGAAGGAGTCTGCTACCATGAAAATTCAGAGAGAAAAATATTCCCAGCAAAAATTTCATAAGAAGGCAAGAAGGTGAAAAAGTGCTTCTGTTTGTTAAAAGAACATCTGATATAGTATAAAGGTATTTTTAAAAAAGAAGAAAAGTTAACTCAAGATATCAATAGGATTCTATGGCCATAATAATTTTACACATAATTAAAAATCTGTCTGACACCACTGTGAGTGGTTATTTTCAGGAGTATCAACAGGTAGACTACTGAATACACTGTGCATTATTAAGTTATAAATAATGTCTCTCATATGAGCCAGTTTAATATTTGATATTCTAATGAATAATATTATAAAATTAAGCTATTATTATAATAACAATGTGTTGTTTTCTTCCTTGATGAGATTTTTTGAGACTTTGAAATTTTTTTCCAGATATGAGAGAGACCTGCATTACAAGACCATTCAATATTGTCATACAATGCAGCAATTATTTCAGAGTTAATTAAAGTTAATATAGTTCTGAGAATTACTAAGCTCCTTGAGATAACTGGACTGTCTCAAAGCCTTGAAAAGCATGAGCTGTCTGTTCATAAAACTTGGTATAGCTTTGGAATAATCAGAACCAGTTTATTCAATGAATACTTTTAAACATTAAAATTCACTAACTCTTAAAATGTATATGGTCATCCCTCAGTATCAGGAGTGTTTGGTTCCAGAACCCACTCCCCTCTCATATCTAAATTCAGAGATGCTCGAGTCTCTTACATAAGATGGTGGTGTTTTCCAGTCACTAAGTTGTGTCTGACTCTTTGTGACCCCTGGACTGCAGCCCACCAGGCTTCTCTGTCCTTGGAGTTTTTCAGGCAAGAATCCTGGAGTGAATGGCCATTTCCATCTCCAGGGGATCTTCCTGACCTAGGGATTGAAGCCACGTCTCCTGGATTAGCAGGCGGATTCTTTACCACTGAGCCACCAGGGAAGCCCTTTTAAGATGGTGTAGTATTTGCAAATAACCTATGGACATGCTACTGTGTACTTTGAATTATCTCTACATTACCTACACTATCTAAAACAATGTAAAGGATATGAAATTATGATTTGCAGTGCATGGCTAATTTAAGTTTTGCTTTTTGGAAATTTCTGGAATTTTTTTCCCCCGAATATTCTCAATCCATGGTTGGTCAAATGCTCAGATGCAGAACCCTTGTGGATAGGGCAGGCTGACTGTATATCTGATGGATGTCTCTTGCCACAAATTAAAGGCTGGGATGTTTTTAAGCTAATGTATCATTTATAAATTTTTTTGAGGACAGAGGCATTACCTTGTAGAAGCAAATGGCTTCAGATAATATTTATGAGAATATTATAATAATAGAGCTTCATGTGGGATTTGGAACATTTTCAAATCTGGAAGGAGATTTCCACAAACCAGATTTCCAGTGGGGGAGCCTCAGAAAAACTAACAACAGTGTGGCACACATATTGTGTTGCTGTATTTACTAAATTCTAAATTACCTGATGTTATAAAGGACACCCAAAGCATTCTGTCAGATAACACAGGAGGCTTCCAAGATCAAATCATCTCAAGCCAAGCAGAACAGTTTCACTCATAGAGATTTGAAATCTGTGATAGATAAGCTTGCATTTTCTTGTGACCTTGTTTCATCAAAGTGACTTTGTCAGAAGTTCCCCCAAACCTGAATTTCCTTCTCTGTGTAACCAGCATTTCTTGTGTGCTGAAGACACATAAGCAAAGTGCAAGCAGGGTAGACTTTTATCTGTATTTCTCACATTTTTACAAGTGTTCTTTGAATTCAGTGTATGCAGTACACATGTGTAGGCCCTGCAGCTACACACAACTTCTCTATCTTTAGGAGTTATAGTCTAAAGAGTAAAACTGGGAACGATGTAGTAGAGGGTATATAGGGGGGCCAGAATGCAGGTGTGAACTCAGCTAACTCAGGTCAAGATCTTCACTCATTAAACTGGAGATGAGAATACTTACAGGGTTGGCCAAAAAGTGTGGGGTTACGTAAGATGTGTAAGATGTTACGTAAAACCCAAATGAACTTTTTGGCCGACCCAATATATTATAAAGATTGAAGGCAAGAGGAGAAGGGGACGACAGAGGATGAGATGGTTGGACGGCATCACTGACTCAATGGACATGAGTTTGAATAGGCTCAGGGAGCTGGTGATGGAGAGGGAGGCCTGTCTTGCTGCAGTCCATGGGGTCACAAAGATTCGGACCACTGAGTGACTGAACTGAACTGAATATATTACAGGGTTGTTGTGAAATTAAAATGGGATAATGTAAATAAAGGTCTTACCACAGAGCCAGCAATATAATAAAGGAGCAAGAAATGGTATTTGTTCTTTTTACTGTCTTGATATTGTCATGTGGATATACAGTGAAAATGTAATCGCAGGGTATATCTATATGACAATAAAGGCAAATGGATATAGAATATCCTTTGGATTTATTAATTTATTTTAATAACTCTAAAATTTAAAAAATTAGGAAAATCTAAATGATTGATTCTAGCATTACATAGATTTATTATATTTTTTTTTAGTGCTTAGGTTACCAATATTTAATTTTATAAATATAGACGTTAAGGCGCTGAGATTGGAAATCCTTATTCCTGATTACGGAACAAGTCCATGATAGAAAAATAACTGTGTGCTAATCAAACCAAGCTGACTTATTTCTTCATTGCCCCCATGGAAAGCAATTAATACAGAAGGAACTTTAGTGTGTTTACCTAAGAAGATAAATCATGAAAATAAAAATCAAAGAGAAGACTTATTCATTTTCATGAGAGAAATAATCAAAGGGATACATTTTTAAAAAAAGGTTTAAAACTGTTTAACATTAGGAATTAGTGACCTCAAGCAAAGTCAGATATTGAAGAGAAAGATGATCGCTTCAGCTCAGGAGAGTGAGAGCTTTGGCTATTTCTAAAGAAAAAGAAGTGTATTCAAGTATAGCTTTCTAAAGATGTGGGATGAAATAGCTCCTTTAACCCTTCAATTCAAAGTGATCCTGGGTGGGCACCATGAGTTGTAGTTAGAAAAACTTCTTTGTTTCATCTCTATCTTCTACTTTCTTTTAGTTGATTCTCTAGGTAAATATGAGTCATTAATAAATGCATGACAGACAGTTGGAAGGAGATCCCTGAAATAAGTAACAGATGAGTAGAGTGCTTGCTCAAATTATGTTCAAAGGAAGAGGTTGAGACTAGCACTACAAGATTCGCATTTTAGTGTCATACCCCGAAGTTGTTTTCTCTTGTAAATAATTCCCATATGATTTGGGCTGACTCCATGTCAGTGAGAGAATTAGTCTCTGTGGGTCTGTGAAGCCACCCCAAGAAAGAAGTGTGTCCAGCTGTGTTGGACCTCAGCCACCAACAAGATCGCCACCGAGCCTTGCTCAGTGTCCTCCACCATTAACCCCTATTCCGTGCCCTTTCATTTATTTAAAGAGAACATTTTGTAGGGACTCTTTAGGGGCAAATACTTGCTATGTATCTTCACATATGAGGGCATCCCTGGTAGCTCAGCTGGTAAAGAATCCACTTGCAATGCAGGAGACCTGGGTTCAATCCCTGAGTTGGGAAGATCCCCTGGAGAAGGGAACAGCTACCCACTCCAGTATTCTTGCCTGGAGAATCCCCGTGGACAGAGGAGCCTGCAGGGGTACAGTCCTTGGGGTTGCAAAGAGTTGGACACTACTGAGCAGCTAAGCACACAACACACTCATCTCCACATATGCAGCTCATTGAATCATGATTTTAATGATTTTACTTCTCTCTTTTTAACTCCCCTTCTGCAAGCTATGTTTTCTTAAGCCTCTAATATTGCTTCTACTTAAAATATGCAAAAATGCAAATGAAAGCTCTCTTCTCACTATTTTTATTTGGGAAAGTGTGGTTGTTTTTCATATTAATGAAATAATGTTATTTATGTTTACATATAATGGAGTTAGCATTATTTTTTAAAGTTTAATTTCCTTTTTTGGCCACACCACGCAGTTTGCAGAATCTTAGCTACCTGACCAGGGATTGAACTTGTGCCCCTGCAATGGAAGCATAGAGTCCCAGCCACTGGACCACCAGGGAATTCCCTAGCATTTTTATTTTTAAATGAATTAATAAATTTGAAAATGTCTTCCTTAGTTTTTAATTTCAAGTAGGCTAAGTATTGATAGAGATGACCCACAAAATCAAACACTCCCTAGGGGTCCTGAATACTTTTAAGAGTGAAAGGAGTTTGAGATGAAAAAAAGCTTGAGAACAGGAGGTCTATATTCATGTGTCCTTTTCCTCATCACTCTCCCCTCTTTCTTTTATCTCGACCCCATGATACCCTACATCAAATTTTTCAAAGTTATTTCTATATTACAGAATTTTCTTCAGTTTTTTATTTCTGATTGTTTCTCAGCAATGATTAACACTGCTTACCTCTCTTTTCTTAAAATTCTTTCTTCTATGACACCAAACTCCTCTAATTTTCTCAGTACCTTCATGATTATACCCTCTTTCTCTCTGTTGGGTCCTATTCCCTGAGATTTTTCTCCTCTCAGTTGCCTCTACATGCTTGTCCTTAAAGATCTTTTTCCTATCTCTTTTCCTAACATTTCTGGATCTGAAGTCTTTCTCATGGTGTGAAATGAAAGCATTCTAGTCGCAAGCTGAAAACCTGTATCTCAGTCAATGGGTCTAAAACCAAATTCAACTGCTTCTATTATGGAGACTCAATTCTCTTAGTTACCCAATCTTAAAATTCCAGAGCAAATTTTTATTCCTTTTCCCACAACCTCAAGTGTGTGTTCTGTTTGTTCTGTGTTTCTCCCATCCATTCCGAGACAGCACATCTTTGCAAGCTTATCATCACAAATCTATAGTTATTTATTAACTGTCTTCCCCTTCTACCCACATAGACTTTTACTTGCCTAGTTTCTCCTACACTTTCCACCAGAATTACCGTCAAAATCATCAGTTTTCAACTTTTATTTTAAATCAGGAAAAGTTTTTTTCCACCACCCCCCAAAATAATCCTAACATTTAGCTATAGTTGAGCTCTACAGATGGATTTACCACTGAAAACTTGAGTAAGGCTTGTTTGAAGCTTCTTCTAGGCTATGCCATTATTTGCTACTCAAGGTATTGGAACAGACCTGTGTATCCAAATGTTTCTTACTCATACTGTCATTCATTTGGTCCTTCTGTTTTCATAACACACTCGCCTCTTTTTGCCCTAACTTCCTGTGTATCTGGTGCTTCCCATTCCAGGGCTTTTCTGTAATTGCTACATTTTCCTCTCGTTGGGTTTCTTCCTTTATAGGAACAACTTTTATGGCTTTACTAAGTTAATTATTATAAATCCATCAGCTTCCCATTTTACAAAATTTGAATATATCTTACCTATTATTTTTTATCTCTCCTAGCTTTGCTTTCCTTTTCTGGAGGCTTAAAGTGTTAGTCGCTCAGTCGTGTCCAACTCTTTGCAATCCCATGACTGTAGCCCATCAAGCTACAGTCCAATCTCTGTCCATGGGGTTCTCTTAGGCAAGAATACTGGACTGGGTTGCCATGCCCTTCTCCAGGGGATCTTCCCAACCCAGGGACTAAACCCAGGTCTCCCGCATTGCAGGCAGATTCATTACGGTCTGAGCCACCAGGGAAGCCCTTAACACAAAACCCTTTTATTCTTTTCCTGACCCTCATTTTAGGGGCATTTCACAAAGTGTATAAGTTATCTATTGCCTAGTAACAAATCAGTATGAACTTAGCAGAATAAAATAACACGCATGAATTCTCTCATTATTGCTGTGCATCAGGATTGCTCTGGCATGGCTTTACTGGGTCTACTTCAGGGTCAAGCCTATAGTCAAGGTTCTTGCCAGAGCTGAGGTTTTATGTAAAGGTTCAAAGGAGGAAGCATCCTCTTCTATGCTCAGGTAACGACTGACGTTTCAGTTCCTTGTGATCTACTGAATTGAGAGCCTATGTTCCTTAGTGACTGTTGGCCGGAGGTCACCCTCAACCCCTTGCAACATGACCCTCCCCTCCCCACATGGCAGCATGCTTCATCAAAGTCAGCAATGGAGAAGAGTTCTCCTAGTAAATTAGAAATCGTTATTTTGTGTAAGCTAATCACAGAAGTGATATCATTTTTGCCACACTTTATTGGTTAGAAGCACTCACTCAAGGTAAGGGTATTTATTACAGGAGGGTGTAAATACCTGGAGGTGGATGGGGGGGTTGTCTTAGGGTTTGCCTGGCATAGCGTGCATTGGTGATGAACACATGGTTCCAAGTCCTCATTTCTAACTGGAAGTCCTCATTCTTTCCCTTCCATCAAGCTTGTAATTCCCAGGTGGTGCCAGTGGTAAAGAACCTGCCTGCAAATGCAGGAGACATAAGAGACGTGGATTCCATCCCTGGGTCAGGAAGATGGAAAGTAGGAAATGGCAACCCACTCCAGCATTTGCCTGGAAAATTCCATGGACAGAAAAGTCTGTTGGGCTACAGTTCATGGGCCTGCAAAGAGTTAGACACTACTGATCACACATAATTCCATCAAGATTACACCCCCCATCACACCAACAAAACTGTTCTTGTCAAGCTCAGAAGTGACCTTGACCTTGAAAAATCCACTGAACTATCATGAGACTCTATCATGGCTCACTCTAATCTCAGCCTCCAATCCCAAGTTTACAATTTGAATAGAAACATAGGCAGTCTAGTCTACTAAATAATTGAGTGGCACTTAGTGTGACAACTATAGCTTTATAGAATAGTCCAGAGTCTATACTTCCAAACACCATTTTCAATAATAAATTAAGATACACAATTTCTAGGCCGAAAATTACTCCAATAATCAGGGAGTCTTCTGGGTGTCTCAATTAAAATCGATGTCCATCTTTTTTAGTAACAATATTAACAAATGAGATTGTGTGAAGTTGTCCTAGTCAAAGTTAGGCATTTACTTCTAGTGGGTAATTATTTTTATATCCCCAAACCAAACTACATATTAAGAGCAATTACATATTTGGGCTTAAAAGTTATCTTTGGGAAATGCTATCTGGGATTTAGTGGAAATGAGAAAACCAGGAAAGTACTAACCATGATATTTCAGTGAAAATTCTGAAAAATCTACAAAAAAGGAGAGAGTGAGAGAAGACAGGAAATTGATAATACCCTGTCATCTGCAGGAAGTTCTCTTAATTAAGGAGGGTAAAACCCCAGTCATTTATACGTCTTCCAAGAAAATCACTGTATTCTGTCCATTTTTATGCTTCTTTCTACTTTCTTTTTTTCCTAAAAAGCAATTAAACATTAATTACATTAAGAGGAGAGATTGCTCTGATAATATAGTCAAGAAAAGAGAAGTTTCTTACTGTTTCTTTGCCAAAGGTTTCCAGCCAACATTGTAAAAGAAGAATCTAAAAAAGGGAAACTATGCAAGTTGAATTAAAAAATCCATTTTCAAATGTTATGGAGGCAATGTAAAAGGATATTACATGCTCAAATACCTAAATTTTGTTTTTAACTTTTGAAACGGATTTAGTATTGCTATTACTAAGGGTATTGCATAGACACAGTCTTAGGCAAATTTTCAAAGTAAAGGATTTTGAAATCCTAAACTCTGTGCATTTAAAAAATTATAAAGTAAAAAATAATACCTACCTCATAAAATTATTCTGAATGTTAAATGACATAGTGACATATGAAACACTTAGCACAATGCCTGAGATACAAGCTGATGCTACATTCAGTCAGTCAGTCAGATCAGTCATGTCAGCTCAGTCGTGTCCGACTCTTTGTGACCCCATGAATCACAGCACGCCAGGCCTCCCTGTCCATCACCAACTCCCGGAGTTCACTCAAACTCATGTCCATCGAGTCGGTGATGCCATCCAGCCATCTCATTCTCTGTCGTCCCCGTCTCCTCCCACCCCCAATCCCTCCCAGCATCAGACTCTTTTCCAGTGAATCAACTCGTCGCATGAGGTGGCCAAACTATTGGAGTTTCAGCTTTAGCATCAGTCCTTCCAATGAACACCCAGGATTGATCTCCTTTAGAATGCTACATTAGTGATGGCTAAATGGGGTCGCGGAGAGTCGGACACGACTGAGCGACTGAACTGAACTGAAAAAAATTAATTCCTTAAACAAAAGCACTTTATAACTAGAGTGACTATAATTTATGGACCAATACAAGGATTTTTGAGAGTAAGCAAACATGCTATTAGTAATTATACCTGAACCACAAGTATAAGCCAGGAGAGACCTAGGAATATAATCGGGTTGACCAAAAAGCTGATTTGGGTTTTTCCATTATATTGAGCAAAATTATTGGCCAACCCAATAGAATGTGTGGTTGCTCTATCTAGAATCAATTATCATAGCTAGCAAAAAACATTTCTTTTCCAGAGATCACATATATGCAAGACAAGCAGAATCTTGATTCAATTATGTATCACTAACTCACCTAAAATTTCAAGAAACAATATTTATTAGGATTATGGTTTAATCAGAGCTTGGTTTTACTGAAGATCACCAAAGATTCTTCAAATATGTCCACAAGCTCACTTGGCTTATATCCACTTTTCTTATAAACCAGAAATTTCCTTTACTGTCTGGCTTATTGAAGTTAATACATGTTCCAAATGTTTTCAAAATGTTTGCTTTCTTTCTTTAGCTATCCTTGCAGTGAAGGTGTAGTTATTTCAAAATGCCCATGATTTCTATCAGAAATTAAAGTGATGCTTAATGAGAACAAAACATGTTTTCACTTGAAATGCAATTAAACCAACTTGGAGAAAAGGTTTTTTTTTTTCCTAACTAAGATGAAAACAGCTGTATTTATCAGGCTGCTTATAATGGTATTAGAATTTCTCTTTTAGAAACATTTGCTTTAAGATATATAATTTTTTAAAAAATCATTGACATTGTAGATAATGTTATTTTCATTCCAATATCTCTTCAGTTACAAAGAGAATCTTTATTTTTATAACTCATGGCAGGCTCACTTGATCATATATTAATAGGAATTTTGTGGAGAGTTGTTCTTAAAGGCTTGTGTGTGGAAGGTCTCCCAACAAGATTTTCATTTCCTGACTAGATATGATTTCTTCATGATTATGCTAAAATTTTAATTATTATAATGCCTCAAGATAGAAATCACTTCTGCATAAATTTTTAAAAGTTCCCCCGAAGTAAAAACTGCAGATAATTTCCATAGTCTAGAAAAAAACATTTCTCTAAGCTGCTAATTTTTATTTTCATTTTTATTTGTATGTTTTGGTGTTCTGTAAGTACAACCTATGTCTTAATTTACTACATGTTGGCATGGCTTGCTGATGTTTTCCTAAAACCTGAAAGAAAAAAACAAAGCCCTGTTTCTGTTTCCACATAAGAACACTTTTTCTTGATCTTTCATAGTTTAGGTCCACAGAATCGGGAGAAATAGCAAACATTGTCTTGTGTATATATAAATGCATATATACAAACAATAAAGAAATATGCAATTTCCCATGAAAATAACACTTGAAGACGTCATTACCGCCACCAACAAAAAACCATTACTGCTATTAAGAGCATGACCTTAAAAGTATAACCTTAAACTTCTGTTTGAAAATAGCATGTAATTAGGATATGAAACTCTAGAATTGTAAGTAAGATAAATGTGATTTGGATTAGTTACGTAGCTATGAGATACTTCTATATTCTAATTTTAGGCTAGGTCTACATTGGATAACAAGTTAAATGTTTTGACTAGATTAATTTAGTCAATTTAACTTGAATGATTAATTTGTGTTATTTTCCTCCTTAGAAAGAACCACAGAATCCTATATTTTCAACATAACTAACAGGAATAAATCACTCTTTAAGTACCATGAAAGATATAAAATTCCAATAACACAGAATCTGCCCTCAAAGACCTTCTCCTCTGTTTACATGTAAATTAATATACATTCATCATCAAGAAGGTAGATAGAACTTTAGTCAATGATACGTGAGCAATATAATCAGGCATGGTCCTTATTTTCCAGGATTTGCACCGTAAGGAAGAAAGATTATATTAAATTAAAATTATATTCTTTTTTTGTACTCTGGAGCATTTTGATAAGAAATATATGGAACAAACCTGTGTTTTGGGCAGTTCCATTCATGGTGTCAGTGATGGTGTCGGCAAACAGATACCATACTTGTGACACAAAAAAGGACATTCCCTTTATCAGCAAGGTGCCCCTTATCCTAAAACTCTTGAAGAAGCTGTACAAACCCATGTGCTCAAAGCGTGGTAAACAGAGGATGCTCTTTGCACTGAGCATAGAAGGATAATCTCAACCATTCAGGGTTGATCACGCAAGAAAAAACCCAACTATTTAGTCAAATGTCAATAGAGTGAACCGTAACTGTTAAACCTGTCTGCCTTTTTACTATATTCTTCAAACTATATTCATAGTCTCCTTCAAATAGGAGTAAATATTGGAGACCCTTTTAAAAATAGAAAATTAATATAAATTAGTTACAACACTTGGAAGGGACTCCTGCAAGTGTGGAGCCATGAAACTTAAGTTTTGTTGGTTTCACCATAATTCCACCTGAATTCACAGATATTTTCAAGACACAGGAAGTGTGATTAAAGACATATAAGTACAGTTAAATATTAGTTCTATTATCCCATTAAAACACTGAAGGATATTTCATGAATCACTTTTATTACCTGAAACTCTTGTCTACAAAATCATTGATGTTTATGTACACAATTTCACCAATGCCGATTGACCAAACTGGTTAGCTCAGATCTCAATTTCAACATTTCCTTCAGAATCAGGGTTCAGTTTGTCAAAATTGGGCTCACTATGGTCTTTCATCATCCATTTTATCTTGCCTTTATAGGTAGTCTGTGGGCTGAGTTAAAGCCTGTTCTATTATTGAGCATTTTGAGATTGTTCCAGGATTTGAAAATTTTAAATTACTCTGGTTTCTTGGAATTAGCTAATGCATACCACAACTTTCCTTGAAAAACATATTTGAGCCGAAGTGGCTTTAGGGAAGTGTTTTATGTTTTAATAAGGTTGAGAAAAGGAGATAAATTCATCTAGTGATAGTAATGTAGTAAATCTTGTTGAGAGGAACCATTCTCTAAATGACACAGCTATAATTTCATTCCAGCTGATTTTGTGGACTTGAAACATTTCACTCTGCTTTTCTGTCTCATAAAGAAGTTTCCGTTTGGGTTATTTGTACAGATCAACAGATAAAGCCTTATGTACTAGAGCTGAAACAGCTCTGTTAAATGTCTCTCTCCTCCATGCCAACAATTTCGCTTCTTCAGGACCATGGACCTTCCTTAGGAACATATACGCATTTCCCTAAAGAATCCTTAGGCTGTGATATATTTTTGAGTTAAATTGTTATTATTTATAGAAAAATTCTTTATGTGCACCATGAATGCACATCAAAGTCTATATAGCATTCATCTCCATGGCAGGTGCTTTATCTTACTGATTATTTTGGCAGAGAATAGATACCATAAATCTCCCTGTGAGAAATAAAAACAAACCTCCACCCTCCAAAAATAGAAAAAAGCCACAACTCTTCAGATCCCCTCTGGACCTGTGAGTAAAGCTTATAAACTTTCTTGGAGTCCATTTAATGCCTGTGAGTCTGGCTGAAGCTCAGAGAAAGGGCTGGAGATGGGATGGTCTACAAATAGAGGAGCCAGGATTTCTGAGTTGGGCTTGATCTTCTACCTGTGAAAGTTTCTACATTACTTCCCCATGTGCCTTGTTTTATCCTCTTAGAAAATAAGAGTTTCATCATCTGAGGATGTAAAATATCATGTGAGAGGAATTTTAGAGCCCCAAGTGTACCTCAGACGCCTTTTCTCCATCATTCAGCTCCTCATTTTACTAATAAGGAAAATTACGACTGGGGAAATTGACTCCCCAGATCCATGAAGCTAGGAAGTGACAGAGCTGTGAGAGTCACTGCAGATTCCAGACTTTCTTCCTCTTTGTCATTATCTATCCTCTTTAATATCTGCTGTCTAAAGCACTGTATAAATTAAAATGTTTTTATAACTGCATTAGCTTACTATTGTTCTGTAACAGATCACTCCGGTCTTACACTGAAAAACAACACTCATTTATCAGCTCCCAGTTCTGTTGGCCAGAAGTCTAAGCAGGGCATAACTGGGTCCTCTGCATCAGGTCTTAGAAGAAGGACCTTGGCTAAAATCAGGCCATCGACTGGACTGTGTTATGAGCTAGAGCTCAGGTCTTCTTTCTGGCTTATCAAGGCTGTTGGCGGAATTCAGTCCTTGTGGTTGTAGGACTGAGGTCCCTGTTCTCTTGCTGGCTGTTAGCCAGGGTTGCTTTAAGCTCCTAAAGGCTGCCCTCCATTCTTAGGCACATGACCCTCTCACTACATGGCAGCTACTTCCTCAGAGTCAGTAGGATGATCTTTCTCTTCAGGGAAGGCTCAGCCATCCACTTAAGGACTTCCCTGATTGGGTCAGACCCAACCAGCATAATCTCCCGACCTAATCACGGGAGCCATAACAAATACTATCCATAGGTCTCATCCATGCTCAAGAAGAAGGGATCATACAGGGTATGTGCAGGATCATACAGGGGATGGGAATCTTGTGATTAGAACTGGGATTCTGTTTACTAAATCTACTCATTCAAATACTTGTTTTCCTTTTCTTTTAACCTCCTTTTTCCCTTTACTGCTTCCCATTGAGTTAGTTAAGAGTGATCTGTCCTCCTGAAAACCCAGAAAGGGATGATGAGACGAAGTGAATTAGGAGCAGTGTGATGAAAACTTCAAGTCCATAAAAATATCTGATTTTTTATTAGTTTTACTTATTCTTTGCAGACTTAAGTACTGATAAACTGTTAGGTGCTCAGTCGTGTGTGACTCTTTGCAACCCCATGGACTGTAGCCTGCCAGACTCCTCTGTCCATGGGATTCTCCAGGCAAGATGACCTAGCATAATTCAAAATTGCCTATTCAGCCATTACTGAATGGTTAAAAAAAAAGAAAAAATCACCTATTCTCGGCAAAATGCTTCTTTTAGTAAAGTTGGCCTGGATTCAGAGAGGTTCGAGGAAACCTGGATTCAGAGATGTTTGTTAGGAGCAGCAGAAACTAGAATTCAGGGGACAGTGACAACCAATAGAGGTGCTATTTTTCTAGTGCCTCCTGTAGGCTGGACACTTGACTCACGTGAGCTCGTTTAATCCTCATCACAGTGATCTGTTACAATAGGTGGCACAGTCCCCCTGTTACAGATGAGGAGACACACGTGAAGGGGCAGAGTCAGAATTCAAATTTCGGTCTGGTTCATTGGTGCTCTCTTGAGGACACACTTCCATCTAAAAGTTCAAGGTGGCGACCATGACCCTCAGAGGCTCTCAAACACTTACACAGAGAGTAGAGGGTGGTAGATGGGGCTGGTGAGTAACCAGCGGTCTCTGAGACAGAGGCTATTTTAACCAATCATAAAATATCACCTCTATAAAGGGACTCTACTTCTCCCTTCCAGAGTTATCATTAAAGTTTTCAGAAATCAAGATGAAGGCTTGGCATCATAAAGTTATTTTTCTTTATAGGGGAATTTACAGATAAGGGGTGAGTTGAACTTTATAATACCTCATTATGATAGTTAATGAGAAAAGTATTAATATTGTTATATAAGTTTGCTTCATTTTAATATGAGCAAATAAGGCACAAAGTAAGTAAATGAAGGGTCTCAAATGGATAAGTACATAAAAATGTAGTGATATAAACCAACTTGTCTTGTTCTTGAATCCTGCTAACTATACCTCTGGTTAAACAAGTCAACTAAGATTGAGCTCATAATGAGAACCTAACTGTATAGCACAGGGAACTCTAAATTTTCTGTGGTGACCTAAATGGGAAGGAAATTGAAAGAAGAGGGGATATATGTATACATGTGGTGATATATGTATACAATAGGTGACTCACTTTGCTGTACAGCAGAAACTAACGCAACATTGTAAAGCAACTATACTCCAATACAAATTCTAAAAAATGATTGAGTTCATATAGCTGCAGAGCTGGGAAAAGTTGGGATTACTTCATGAAAGCCCTCGTTGCATTGGGGTAAAAAGTTAAATTTGGAAAGATTTCAAAATCAACTGCTGCTCAATCACTCTGAAATTGAATTTAATGTAAATTGGGAATTCTTTGAATACATTTACATCCTATTCATTTTAATAAACGTATGTCAGATGTGTACTTCATGAGATAGCACGATGATTCCTGGGGCATCATTCCTGTGGAGCAGAGAGACAGGCTTGAAAACAAACAATGACAATCACAAAGGTGCTGAACTGAGAAGATGTATGAGGAAGTCACACATGCAGCAGCAACCGATTCTGTGAGGGAGCATCAGGGAAAAATAGAAAAGGTGAGTTTTGAGTAGGATCTGCCTACTAGGCAGAAAAGGGGAAGAATTTCTGTGCTGTGCTTAATCACTCAGTTGTGTCCAACTCCTTGCAACCCCATGGACTGTGGCCCACCAGGATCCTCTGTCCATGGTGATTCTCCAGGCCAGAATACTGGAGTGGGTTGCCATGCCCTCCTCCAGGGGATCTTCCCAACCCAGGGATGAAACCCAGGTCTCCCATACTATAGGAGGATTCTTTAAAGAATTTCTAGGGAGAAGGAAAAACAGACTTAAAGCTACAAAAATAAGAAAAATATAGTTCAGTGTGAGCAGAGTATACCAAACACCAGAAGAAGATAGAAAAGAGGTTGAATATTTATGCAGCACTTAAATTAGGAAGGACTTGACTACCCTCTAAGGAGAAGTTTCAACTTTATGGCAACAGGAATCCAATAGAGATGTTACATAAAGGATGACAAGATAATAGCTGTATTTTAGAAGATTAATTCTAGTAGCAGGAAGGAGGATGGCTGCCTGGGAGAATGGAAACTGAAGCAGTAAGAGGGGAATCTGGAAAAGGTCTGTTACAGAATGACTGAGCACCCAGATCAGGGGAGAAGCAAAGGAGACAGATGATGAGGGTAAAAACTGCTTCTGATAAGAGTGCTGGGACTGGGGCACCAAATGGCTAAAATCAGGATTTGAGCAAAGGGGGATGTGAGAAGAAAAAGGAAAGATGACACCTAGTTTCTGATCTTCAACTACGTCTGGTTTGGGGGGAGTGGGAAATGGAAGAATGGGAATTAATTGTTTAGTTTGAGGTATTTGGAAACAGAGCCTTGGAGTTTAGGAAAAAAATTATACACACACACACGGTTGTGAATTACCAACATTTGATATTGTGGCAGTGAATGACATTTTTCTAAGATTATTGTGTATTTAAGGAAAAAAATAGATTTTTGTACAGCACATGGAACTCTGCTCAGTGTTACATGGCAGCCTGGATTTGGGGGGAGAATTGGATACATGTACATGTATGGCTGAGGCCCTTTGCTGTTCACCGGAAACTGTCACAATATTGTTAATCAACTATACCCCAATAGAAAATAAAGTTTAAATTTTAAAAAAAGAAAAAAAGTTTTACGTATTGGGTCATGACGGAGAAGGCAATGGCAAGCCACTCCAGTACTATTGCCTAGAAAATCCCATGGATGGAGGAGACTGGTAGGCTGCAGTCCGTGGGGTGGCTAAGGGTCCGACACGACTGAGCGACTTCACTTTCACTTTTCACTTTCACACATTGGAGAAGGAAATGGCAACCCACTCCAGTGTTCTTGCCTGGAGAATACCAGGGATGGGGGAGCCTGGTGGGCTTCCGTCTATGGGGTCGCACAGTCGGACACGACTGTGACTTAGCAGCAGCATTGGGTCATGAACCAGCATGTAAGATACAAGTAGGAAAAAAATAATCAGGAAAAGGAAACAGAGAAAATGCTGCCACTAAGATACTACTCTGGGCTTCCCAGGCAGCGCTAGTGGTAAAGAACCCTCCTGCCAATGCAGGAGATGTAAAGAGACACAGGTTTGATCCCTAGGTGGGGAAGATCCCCTGGAGAAGGGCATGGCAACCCACTCCAGTATTCTTGCCTGGAGAATCCCATGGACAGAGGAGCCTGGTGAGCTACAGTTCATAAGGCCGCAAAGAGTCAGACATGACTGAAATGAGTTAGCATGCACACATGCAAGATATTATTATGAGTCCCAGGAGAAGGTTTTAAGATGATGTTTGTATCAGTGTTCCCAAGCATGAGGACTAAGAGGACGATGCTTCAAGTGACAATTAGGAAGGCACTGGTGAATTCTGAGCAGTTCCATGAGGTTGGTGGTGAATTGAGAGAGCAGATAGATTCCTTGAGCTGATAAAAAAGAACGGAGACTTCCTTTGGTCATAAAAGGAAAGGAAGGGACAAGAGAGGATATTTTTGGTCCCAGCTTCTTTGTTAGAATGGGAAAAGAGAATGTTCACTGAGAAAACTGAGTAATTGGAGTGACCTGGCATTAGAGATTGGTGGGCAGATTCAGCAGTAGGACAAGTGAGGGAAAGAATTAGTAATAGTTTGATGACAGGGTCTTAAGTAAGAGGGGGGAAAAGTACATTTTAAAAGAAAACGAGTTGAGAGAAAATATGTATTCTTTACCTTGCACTTCTGAGATAGAACTGTAGTTTATGTACCCATAATAAGCACACACAGATGTAAATCCTAGCCCGTTGCAGGCTCTCATGGGTTTACGTACTATTATGAAAATAAAGGTGACAGCCGATTTCCACCTCATTCTGTTAGATGATCTTTTGGAAACCACAACAGATACAACATGAAAAAAAAAAAAAAAAGATGGAGGAATTCCAAAGCAAGATAATTACCGCCTCAGTAAAAGAGAGTTTCTCTTCCTACCTACAATACCAGGGCTGTTTTTGGTCAGTCTTGAAGATGTAAGTCCCAGATGGACAGAAAGAATTATTTGTACCTGCTTCAGGATCTCACAGAGTTCAAATTGCTTTAGGACTGAACAAAGAACACTCACAAATGCTCATCCAAACATACTTCTTAGACATTCAGTTGAATATCTAGGTTCCAGAACACCCCCAGAATTTCTTGAAAAACCAAAGAATCTTACATGCTAGTTAAGACCCTAGGCAAGACCAGAGCATCCTGGACCATTTGAACTAGGTAGTCTCCATCTTGTATTTATGGGAAAGAGTTGGAACAAACTCAGTCTTTATGATTAAGCAGAAAAGACAACATTTTCCATAAGAATGTAATCTTCTGCATGGTTTGTCCCCAGTTATTTTTTGGATGGTCATTTAGTTTCTGTCAAGTTAGCTAATTATTCTGCTAAATCATCTTTACAAGATGACTTGCTTTCTTGAGTTGTTAATACTTGTGAAATTCTTTTCCCAAATGAATGAGGATTGAAAGATGTATATTTTTTAACACACACATATACAAAATTTCCCAAACATCTAGTGTGTTGAAAGTTGGTCTGTTGCAAAGGAACTAGAATTCTAGGCCAGGGTCCAGGGGTGGAGATGACTATAACATTCCACTGAGAGCTTCACTCTTGGCTCTGAGCTCAAAACGAAAAATCCCTCGTCAAGTCAGAAACATGAACTATGGGGCTCTAACTTGAACAGGAACTGAAAAAAAAAAAAAAGGCGGGGAGGGTAGTATTCATAAAGATTAAGTAAGGAAGTTAGAAGGAATTATGTGGGAAAGAAGGAAAAAGAATAATTGTGGTGTTATTACATGCCTGGGCCAGGTACATAATATTGTGGGTCAGAGTTTCATTTCATACAGACCAGTTATCATGATGACATTGTGAAGTAATTTCCTATATACTATAATCTGTTTTGGAAACGCTTTCTACCAGGTGGCTGTTCTGGGACATACCAAAGCAAGGAGTTGATCTGTTAAATTACTCACACTGTTCAAATATTTGAAGTACTAATTCATCACTCACGACCTTAAATTTGTATTTTCACATCATTATAAATTCAACAGGGGTGAATCTTTCCACAATAATGAATAAAGTGACTCTTGAAAGATGTTGACCTTGGAGATGATCTTGTGGGATGACTCTTAAAAGACATCGAAGCATCTGAATCTCTCTGTGGGCTGTATATTAGATGTTCACAGAGTCCGAACTCCACGCGTGTATGAACAGATCCTTTGTTATATGGATATACCTGGTGGGGAGTGAGGAAAATATCAGGGGAGTTAAATCTAAACACAAAGATAATTGCAAGGTGGTTACTTGGAGCAACTTGCTAAAATGGCTACCAAGACTTACCACTAGTCTGTAAAGTGAAAAATAATCCTATGGGATTATATGATGCCAAGGCTAGAAAGGGCTTTTTAACTCTCTGTTAACAATGATGTGTTGAAAGGTTTTCATTATCATTTTGTTAGAACAGCCTTGCTAAAACCTGGTCTCTCTGTCACATCATACAAATACAAGGGAGGAAATGGAGCCAATAAATGTAATCTACACGTGAAGTTTGCAGAGGCAATTTAGGAGAAAAGGTAAGTATTTCTGTGGGATTTTACCATTTCACAGAAGTTATCACCTCACCTCTTAAAGTTCTGAGAAATTATCAAAATCTGACCAATTAGTCAGGGGTTTTATTCTATATATTTCTTCCTGGGGAGGCTTATTCAATAGAAATTATCCCAAAATGTCATGCCTGGTACCACAAGCATCCTTATTATTTAAAAATTTGACCAAATAAACATAAGCATGGGATTCCCTAGTAGTTCAGATGGTAAAACATCCATCTGCAATGATGGAGACCTAGGTTCAATCCCTGGGTCAGGAAGATCCCCTGGAGAAGGAAATGGCAACCCACTCCAGTATTCTGGCCAGGAGAATCCCATGGACAGAAGAGCCTGGTGGGCTACAGTCCATGGGGTCACAAAGAGTCAGACACGACTGAGTGACTAACACACAAACAAAAGCAAACACACATATATGTATATGTAGTGTTATATACATAAATGAAAGCAATTCTCTTTATCCTCACTTATTCACCAATGAACAAAATATATGTAATTGTCTATGATGAAACAAGCACAGTGCTAGAGATATACCATAGAATATGAAATAGTCTTTGCCCTCAAAAAAAGTAATATCCAATGGGAACAGGTCATTGTAAAAAAACAAAAAAATCACAAAAACACTGTACCAAAAGTCATAAAAAGATCCTTGTAAAAATAAAAAACACACACTAATGGGACTTCCCTGGTGGTCCAGTGGTTAAAATTCTGTGCCGTCAGTGCAGGGGGCATGGGTTCAATCCCTGGTTGGGGAACTAAGATGCCACATGCTGTTCAGCACAGCATTAATTAAAATTAATTTTAAAAAATTAAAAATAACCACACACACAAAATTAATTATAAGCTAGAAGAAATGTTATGGAGGAGACATAAGAGTGGAGTAGGAGATTAAAATTGGTTTCAAAGGAATGGAAAGCTCTTCTGAACAACTGAAATTTAGTTGGAGCCTAAGAGAAAGTGGAATTAGACCAAAAATGGTAGATGTGGGAAAATTCAAGCAGAGGAAACAGCAGGCGCAAAGGCATTGAGGCCAAAAAGAACGACAAGCATTAGCGGCAGGTTTCCATGAAGCCTTCATGCCATGGGGCATGGAGAGTGAGGGATGAAGCATAGTTAGTTCAGGCTGCGGTTAGTGCCTAGCCCTTCAAGGACACTGCGTATGGTTCTAGGAAGCAAAGGATGACTGGGTTAGATTTGCATTTCAAAAAGACTCTGACTGCTGTCTGTAGCAAAATAATTGGAGGGAGCAAGAGTTCGAGTGGAAAGCTTCAAGATGATCAAAGCAAGGATAGGATGAAGGTTTGGATTTGGGTGGTGCTTAGTGAAAAAAATAAAAGGAGACAAGTTACAATGACAGGACTTGGGAAGGGGTTGGCTTCGGAAAGGAGGTGTCAAAGATGATTGTCAGGGTAGGTGATTGGTAATTGACTGATTGAAATGCTAATATGAGAACCAGGCTTTTTATGTTCACCTTATTCTATTTGAATTCATTCTATGCAAAGCCAGTTAGTCCTTACTAGGAGCAATGTATGGTGCTGGGAATTCTCATGGATAAGCGATATGAAAAAAAAGTAGATAAAGTGATATATATAATTCCCACCTTTTATAGATTCACAATCAAATACAGTGTTTCTCATCTCCAATAGACGAAATAATAACTATATGCCACACATATAGGTGTTTATACACAAATACAGATGTCGACACACATGTATGTCTACATACGTATATGTGCATATATGGGCTTCCCAGGTGGCTCAGTGGTAAAGAATCTGCCTGCCAGTGCAGGAGACCTGGGTTCAATCCCTGGGTGGGAAAGATCCCCTGGAGAAGGAAATGGCAACCCATTCCAGTATTTTTGCCTGAGAAATTACATGGACAGAGGAGCCTGGTGGGCTACAGTCCACGGGGTCACAAAAGAGTCGGACACGACTTACTGACTAAACAATGACAACATATGCAATATGTGTATATATATATTTGAGGTATTTATATCACAGATATCAAGTGTATATTGAAAGGAGATGAAGCATATAAAAATAAGTAATTAGTGTGGCGTTCAGAAAGATATATCAAAAAATTATATGAGGTTGTATTCTCCTTAAAAGAAATTAAAATGTTTCAAAGATTATTACGTTTTACATCTCCAACTTATTAGTGTTAGTCGCTCAGTCGTGCCCAACTCCTTGCGACCCCGTGGACTGCAGCCCACCAGGTTCCTCTGTCCGTGAGATTTTCCAGGCAAGGATACTGGAGTGGGTTGCCATTTCCTTCTCCAGGGGATCTTCCCAACCCAGGGATCGAACCCAGGTCTCCTGCACTGCAGGCAGATTCTTTACCGACTGAGCTACAAGGGAAGCCCCATTACAGGACATATTTATGACTTTAGCCCTGTTTTTCAAAGTGTCCACAAAAAGAAATTAGACTCTAGTATTCAGATGTATAATCCATTTTTTTATTCTATGATGTATCCCTACAATCATAAGAGTAATACTATCATTAATAATAATGATAAATAATAATAATAACAATCATTGGTGTGGGATGTTTACAAATCATACACAGCAGAAAAGCATAAATGCAGATTTCATTTTAGTGTTGTTGAAATGTTACCTTTTTTTTAACCTGTTTAGTATTTTTCTTAGGATTCTAAACTCACAATTTGTTAGCAAACCGACTCTACACAGCAGACCGAACATGACTGGTTCATAACTTTGTTGAATATTTTCCAGATGTACTGGAGGACACCATCGCCAGTTTTGCAAGGGTATCTTGTTGGTCAGAAGTCTTTTGTTTAACAAACTCAACTTGGGTGTTTATTCTAAGAGTCTAACTAAACATAGAGGACAATTGCTAATCAGTGAATTCTTAAGGCTGCTTTCATTTCATCCTCCTTACACAATAGTCTTTGCTTGTTTCAGTTTTGTGTGTTTCCCTTTGATTGCTTGTTAATATCTTTTCTATAGTGATAGTATGTGAAAGTAGTATCTAATCTCTGAATTAGTATATAATTGTTGATCATCACTATAATTGTGCAGATAGTGGAATATACTTGGAATCACTAGTAGTGAATTTGCCGTGAAGCTAAGGAAGTTTCAGGGTCTTGGATTTCCTTTATTAGTGTTGGATCTGAATTTGTATTTTTAATTAAAAAAAAACTCTCAAATCTTAAGAACTTCAGGTCTTAGAAAACTATCTGGCTCTGCTTTTTATCTGTATTGTAATAATTAATTTGTTTTTATGCCTTTCTTATATCGTTTGGCTTTATGAAAATGGGTCAATTTTTTTTTCTACTATCTAGCATTTAGTTCAGTAAATGCTTTCTGAGTTAGTGAATAAGTCATGTGCCTTTACTATTACATTTGGAAAACATTTAACAAAATTGTTAACTCATCATGTTCTGTCTGCTGTGAAGAGTCAATCTGGTAACAAAATTTTGCGTTTAAAATCCTAAGAAAAATCCTAAAAAGGTAACATTCAAACAACACTAAAATGTGTGTGGTAAGGGAGATTTTCTTTTGTATCCATGCATCTTTATGAATAACTATTTTGTTGCAAGTTTAAAAAATAATAAATTATCTTGTTAGTTAATTTTTAAAGTTCAAAATGTCTATTTGCAGAATTTTAAATGAGATTCCCAAACTGTCAATATGTACAATATTTTGCAAAAATGTAAAATATGGTCACATGTTAATGTACTTTCATTCTTCTTTTTTTTTTCTTTGCAAAATTTTCTTGAAGTGTTTTCCAAATGGGAATGAATGAGAGAAAAGGTATATCTGACCAGTTTCATAGATTATAAGAGTGCTTCTAATAGCTAAAACATAGCCAAAGAAAAGTGTTAAGGCTTATGATAGCATTTATTTTAAGCTGTCACTTACTATAACATCTCCATTTTGTCTTTATTTCTCAAGTTACTTATTTATAAATCTCCACTCTGTTTTTCAGGAGTTGACATATGTTGACAGGCTAACAATATATTACCTGAGAACTGATATACCCTGTATAATATATCCTCTAACAGCTGAACAATACATAATAAGTTAACAAATTTATACTATGAAGGCAAGTCATTGTTTCTAAAGGGAGGTTCATATTTTGATTTTCAAGAAAGGAAAAAAATTTCCCTCCTATCTCCATTCTGTTCTGATCATTTCCAAAGTTTTATAAAAATGTAAAACAACAAAAAATTAATCTGCTGCTTCCTGATCACAGAGGTGAATAAGAATCATCTCATTGGGTTTTCTAACAGCTTCCTATTTTATTTGGGAAGATCTGAAACTTCATTTTTTAATTCCAAAATACATTTCTGCTTTATATCCTGCAATTCTAAAATAATGATACATCTGATAATCTGTAGCCATCAAATACTAAGCACTTACAGGGTCTCCAATCCTGGAGGAAATTTTCCTTTTTGAAAGGATTCCCCTTTTCTGAGCTTTGCTGTTTCCTGTTTGTTAAGTAGTGGCCCCACCTGGGAAAGCAGAGTTATTTCAGCCATCATTCACTCTCAGTTTACATTAGACTCTGTGGAATATTATAGTGCTATTCAGTATTCATAATCTCCCAGACTTTGCTGTTTTTATGGCCCAGTATAATTTATATGTGGTGTCTGTTGGAAGGTTATCAGAAGCTATTTGGGCATAACATCTTTCACAATAAATAATGATGGCACTGCTGCTAAAATATCTTTTATTAACTTAATTCACCCAGTAGAATTGGTGTTTAAAACAATGCAAATTAAAGGAGAAAAAAAATCATTCTTAATTTAGGACAGTTTTTAAATAAATGTCCTCCGTGCCTTACATAGCAGGAAGGCACCCAGATTTCATCTTTATTTGAAGGGTTACATTTTAAAAAATACACTAAAAAGGTTTTATGTAGGTAATGGTTCAGTTAGCATTCATCCCAGAGGATGGAAAATCAGGAGCAAATCTTTTAAAGAGGAGGAAGTCAATTTCACATAGGGATGGCTGGTACTCACCTCTTACAGACAACACGTGAGCCTGTCACTGCACATTAACGTTCTAACTTAGCCACAGCTGTCATCTTACCTAGGAGAACAGAACGTTTTCTTTACTTGATTCTGGATCATTCCGCCCTGCGGATCACCCTGACCTTTCACTGTTGTCCTTCGCGGCAGGGTGCTAACGTTTTCTGGATTTCACTGCTCTTTAGAATTCTCCACCAGAGGGAGGACAAGGGAAGCGAAACAGCTTTCATCCGCAGTTCTGAGGAAGTTTGAATCCCAAAAAACTAGAAGGATCTCTGGTCCGTCTCTCCACTGCACCTCCCTGTACGCTTTCACAGGAGAACGGAGGGACTCCAGCTATCTGGGTAATTTTATCGCGGATTGCTTTTCAACCAGGGTTTTATCAGTTAACTTACAACTTAATTAAGTTATGGTGAGAGACACTTTGGGAGACCCCACCCCTCTTTGCAGAGAACAAGTTATTCTTTTAAGAAAAGCTGAAGATGAGAATTCTGGCAGGTACGTTGCTAAACCCAGGAGAGCAGGACACACACATCCAAGGAGCAGTTGAACGACCTCGGAGTCCTCTAACCATCCTTACGGTTCCCTGAGCCCTTTCTCTCTCCACAGCTGCCTTACTCATTCCCCTTTCCACCCAGGAGTTTCTCTTTGCCCTGCGTGCGTGCGGGTTTTTTCACGAAAGTCAGAAAGGACCGAAAGCCAAACTCCAGTGGGAAAAACAGCAACCGTTCCTTTCCTTCCCACGGGTTCCAAGCCTTAATTTGGCGGGCAGGTGGCAGAGCGGCAAACTTTGGACTCCGGTAATTTTCTCTGCTTTGCAGGGCAGGGACCAGCCCTCCGGGGCGCTGCCTGGCGGGGAAGGGGCGCGAGGAGCGGGAGCCCCCGCGTCCCTTGCCGGGTCTCAGGATCTCCCGGGGAAGCGCGCCCCGCTTCCCGCGGGCGCCGCCGCGGCGGCTGCGCGCAGCTTCCAGCGACCCCTGTCGGGGGTGCAGGGCAGCCGCCCCGCGCGCCGCCCCCCGCCCGGCCGGGCTCGGGGAGGGAAAGGGGCTGCGCCCGGGAGCGCCGAGCCCAGGCTCCTCCCGGTGGCGTGTCCGCGCCTCGGGGTGGGGGTGTGGTGGGGACGAGGGAGGGGGCGAGGCCAGGGGAGGGCGAGAAGGAGGCGCCAGCGTGCAACCTGCGGGTGGGTGGCGGTGGGGCAATTGAAAAAGAGCCGGCGAGGAGTTTCCCCCCCCAACTTGTCGGAACTCTGGGCTCGCGCGCAGGGCAGGAGCGGAGCGGCGGCGGCTGCCCGGGCGATGCGAGCGCGGGCCGGACGGTAATCGCCTCTCCCTCCTCGGGCTGCGAGCGCGCGGGACCGAGGCCGCGACAGGAGCGGACCGCGGCGGGCACCGAGGACTCCCCAGCGGCGCGCCGGCCGGAGCCACCCCGCGAGCGCGCGCGACCGCGGGACGGAGCGCCCGCCGGTCCCAGGTGGCCCGGACCGCACGTCGCGTCCCCGCGCTCCCCGCCGGCGACAGGAGACGCTCCCCGCCAGCGCCGCGCGCGCCTCGGCCCGGTCGCTGGCCCGCCTCCACTCCGGGGACAAACTTTTCCCGAAGCCGATCGCAGCCCTCGGACCCAAACTTGTCGCGCGTCGCCTTCGCCGGGAGCCGTTCGCGCCGAGCGTGCACTTCTCGGGCGAGATGTCGGAGCGCAGAGAAGGCAGAGGCAAGGGGAAGGGCGGCAAGAAGGACCGAGGCTCCGGGAAGAAGCCCGCGCCCGCGGCGGGCGGCCCGAGCCCAGGTGAGTGCGCCGCGCGGCTGGGGCTCCGCGCGCCTGCTCCTCCTGTTTTTCCTCCCCCTCCTTCTCGGATGCCGTCGCCTCTCCCTCGCCGGCCCGCGCACCCCGCGCACTAGACGCCTGGCTCTGCTCCCGGGCGTCCGCAGGGCCGGGCGGTGCTCGCCCCTCCCTGGAGCCGCCCCTCACCTGGGCGCCGAGCCCCACCCGGGCGTCCGCGCCCCGCGCGCAGGGTGAGGGCGGCAGCCGGGCCCGCGCCCCGGGAGGATCGGGACGCGCCGCGCTCCCTGGCACGGCCTTTGCCCAGAGCCGCAGAGCCCAGCCTCAGCAGGAGCCGGACCTGGCGTGCCGGAGCGGAGGCCGGGTGCGCGCTGGTCCCGCGCCAGCCGCGCTTTGCACGGGGCCCGCCTGCCCTCTAGCGAGAAAAGCGGGAACGGGTGTCCCCCCCTTCCGAGCGCCTGGCTCGGAAGAAGGGGTGCTCTAGAGAGAGGCCACGCGAGCGCTTGCGCAGCGGTGTTTTGACCTCCGGGGAGGGAGTGTAGGGTCCGGTGTGCACGGACGTTCACCCGGCGTCAGCCCTGCGGTACTGGCGTTCGGATCAGCGGAGAGAGATTCCTAACGGTCAGCGAAGCAGATCAAACCCAGCCCAGCGCCAGGACTCAGGTCCACTCCAAAAAGGTTCTCAAACTTTCGGCTTTGCAGTTCTATTTCTCGGGACCTCTTTGATCGATTCGGTTAATTTATGTTCCCAAGAGATGCCCATAAGGCAAAAGTTCACCTGAACTTCTGAACCCAGTTGCTCACTGGTTGTGATAGAAAAGGAAATGCAGTTGAGACTTTCTAGAGAAAAGTCTACTATTGGGTCATCAGAACACGGATGTGAGTGACTGTTTCACTGAGAAGGTCTGATGCTGTCGACACTACCTTGAACCTAGGAGGCACTCCATATAGATACTTGCTTATGAGCGATTCAGTGAAGATGCTCAAAAAAAAAAAAAAAAGAAGGGGAGGGAGAAGAATATGAGGGCTTTTTTCTGCCGCTGCGATTCCCAATTCTTAATTGATCCAGATACCGTAAGTCACTTAAAACAACCCCCAGCACAGTTTATAAAGCGCTTGTGAGGAATTAAATCAATAGCACTTGGTAGTACCATGACTGAGAAAGATAACAGAGGTATTTGCCTGTTCCTTGCAGGAAGAAAACAAGATTTGCCTAGTCCTCTTGTTGGCATCACTGAGAGCATTTCAGAGCCGGGCTTATTAGCAGAGACCTTAAGCAGGTTTTGAGCAAAACAAATTGAACAGAGAGTAATTGTTTGGCCACTGACCGACCGTTCCTGCGCCTGTTTCTATGATAAGATACTGCTGATCAGCTTCACCTTCCTTACCTTGCATTAGTCCTTACCAGGGTGTAATTGAAATTTTCCTTACCTCCCCAATGTTGGAGATACCCCATGGCGTTTTATTCAAACAGGGCTGAAATGGAGGAGCTGGATTATCAACCTCCTTAAGTGACATTCTCTACTGCCCTTTCACAGGTCAGCCTAGTGAGTGAAAGAGCTCTTAGACCTGACCACAAGGGTAAAGTTGTTAAGAGTTTTTTGCGGGGCTTTTTAAGTGTTCTCTTGTCTTGCCTGGGAAGACTCCGCCTTCAGAAGTTTCTAGGGTCCTCTGGAGTTGGTCTGATGAACTAAGGAGGGGATGGTGGTTTGAAGTTGCATCTCTTTCAGTCTGCACTTCGTCAAGGCTTCAGGGCAGCAGTGCCTTACTTAACATAGGCATTTCAGATAAGCACCCGTGGAGGTGGGAGATACTTTAAGAGCCAGCAGGCATTTCTGTGCCCTGCAGATCTCCTCTACTAGGTAGGCAGCTGTGTGGGGACCATCTAATGTTGTCTCCTGACACGGGGTCCCAGAGCTTCTCTGGTGACTCTCATTGTGCTGTGCAGTCCCATCTCTGTAATCCCCTTTAAACCAGATAGACTGGCATCTTTAAGTGACATTCTCTTTATTTTTTAAACTTTTTATTTTGTATCGGTATAGCCGATTAGCAATGTTGTGATAGTTCCAGGTGAACAGCGAAGGGACTCAGCCATACATACACATGTATCCATTCTCCCCTGAACTCACCTCCCATCCAGTCTGCCAAGTAACTGAGCAGAGTTCCCTGTGCTATACAGGAGCACAGGTCCTTGTTGGTTATCCATTTTAAACATAGCAGTCTGTACTTATCCATCCCAAACAAATGAACCTACTTACAAAACAGAAAGAGACTCACAGACTTAAAGAAACTTATGGTTGCCGGCTCCGGGGCAGTGGCGGTGGCGGTGATTGGGAAGAATGAGGGGAAGAGATAGTTAAGTGATGTTTTCTTTATTATCTTCCCAGAGAATCTGGGGTGAACTTGGTTCCAGATTAGCTTTCGGTGTGTTTGTCTCTTTTTCGTCTTTTTTCCCTCCTCCAAGGCCCCTTGTGCTTCTTAAACCCTAAAACCCAGATAAGAATATTTATTCTTTATTGGATTCAAAAAGAGCCATCAACTGAAAACCTGTTTTAAGTAACAGCACATGGCATTAAATAGTACTGCTTGGAAATCACCGTTCCTTCTTGTCCTTTCCCTTGTAATGTTGTCAGTGTACTTTCACTTAGGAGAATAACTAAGAGCCACAGTGGTTTGCGAGAGAAAAAAACACACCTCTTTGTCAAGGTTTTTTGCACTCTTTAGTCCTCAGGCATCCTCAAAGGAAATGACCTCTAGAGGCCGTGATTATAGCATTGCCACTTGGAGTACCAGTTCGAATTAGAACTTACAAGGACACCCATCTCTTAAATAGCTCCCCCATCAGTGTCCTTCAATCCCAAGTTTCACCTCTTTCTTAGAAGAGCCGCTGAAACTTTCTGTCCTCTATGACGCCTATGCAACGGCCAGGCCTCCCTTTGGATGTTATAACATTACTTCATGACAGTCAAGGGAGAGAGAGGACTGAGAGAACTCAGCCACTCAGCCTGCTGTGTGCCGTATTATATGCAGAGGCATAAACACATCTGTTGGAGGGATCGTTTCCGGGGGGAAAGGTTTCTTTAACTTTCACACAACATGTGTGACTGATACGTGATACATACGTAGCTATGTTTCATAGCATCGCATTTTTCTACAATTAACTGAATATTGAATTGCATACTATTGGGATTGCAGATGTTCAGCAGCATTATCTCTGCTGCAGTGATGGCTCTAATAGGTCCCAAGCCCTTGGGGTCATTGATTCTTCTTCTTTGCTCAAAAAAAACAAAACAAAACACCAACCTCAGCATTATTCTGGGCTTTGTAACCCGGATCCATGTACCAAGAGCCCTGTAACTTCCTGCGCCTCTTGCAAGGACTTCCCGTGTCCAGACTCTTCATCTTGATTCAGCTCAACAGGCTTTGTCTCTCAAAGCCTGAATTGCAAATGCAGAGCTTCACCCTCCTCCCCAAATTTGGTATCTGGCTCTAAGCTTCTTTTATGAACCTCTGCTTGCTAATGTTTTTGTTTCTTTAAAACACTACGAAGGATCCTTTTTTCCTCTTAAATGACCTGGAACCAACTCATTATCAAGCCTAGCTTAGTTCTAGAACTACTAGATCTCCCTTCATCTCTGGCATCAGGGGTCATTTGTAAGTACAAGTGGTGGACGCTTCAAGACACTTAGCATCCCAAATGAGTAGAAGCCGGCCAGGTGCTCCCCCGGTGACATCACCCACCCGTTTTGTTAACTCAGTGTCTCCCCAGGCTGAAATGCTTGTCAACATTCTTGGGTATAAAGTGCGCCGTCACAACTAGGGCAGCACGTGTTTACCGAACAGAAAGAATGCCCCATGATCTGTTTTCAGCCTGCTGACTTGTAACCACTTAGGTTATGTAATTACGAAAAGTATTAAATGTTCATTTTAGAATGAAGTTGGGTTTATTTTGGAGAATGGTTTTAAAGCAGAAAGAGTGGGAGAAAGTTGAGATACTGTTCTGCTATCTGCAAAATGAGAAAAGGATACTGATGGGAAAATGGGGAGAAAAGAAACACAAAATATGTATGTAATTAGAAAATATTGAACCAGTGTGAAAGCAGTGAACACGTTATTACATGCCAGGCACTAGGCTGGACACTTTTATCCTTATTAATAAGGGAGCTGCTATTCATTAACTATCCTATCATGTTCCAGGCAATGTAACAGATGCTTCGTGTGTTTGATCACCAGTCCTTTAGTACGAAATTGCCTTACTATAATGGGATACCTAGTCCTTAGCGCTACAGCCGGATTGCCTGGTTTTAAATCCTGGTTCTGCTGCTCTTTACTTGTATAGTCATGGTCAAGTTACTTAATCTCTCCATGCCTGTTTCCTTATTTGTAAAATTGGGATCATAAGCATGTTATCGTAAAGCTGTTCCGAGGCTTAAACGAGATAACAGCAGTAGTAAGTGCCCCATTAATATCCAAAGCATCTATGCCTTTGCCAAGATATTTGATTAAAATTTTCCAAATTCACCTTTTATGGTAAAAATAATCCACAGCTGGCCTTAGATGAGAGTGAGTATAAATATTAATATCTACTACCTGTAAATAGAGAGAAAAGTGGATGAATATGTCAAATACCATCACTGCATATATGTATTATGAAAACAGTCCTGAATGGAGTCTAAATATTGAAAGTAGAGTGAGGTGCAACATCATTTTATCTCTGGCTAAAAAAGGTTGAGGTTTCAAGCTCGAGAAGGTTTTGAAACATGAGTCCTTTTCTGATCACACTGCAGAGTCGATGCTTATATAGAATGCATGTGTAGTCTTCTCTTTGGGGACTAGTATGAATTGAAAAGGAAACTGTGTGTCAACATGCTCTTGGTTATCTTTTAATCAAGTGTAACGGTATGTTGCCAGCAAGGTTTATAGAATCCAGTGCAGGTATTTCTAAATATAAACAAAATAATGAATATTTTAAAATCTACATATTTCATTATTTTATCCCCCGACCCCTCACTCAGTTGGGTCTCTGCGACCCCATGACTGTAGCCCACCAGGCTCCTCTGTCCATGGGATTCTCCAGGCACGGATACTAGAGTGTTATAGGTAATGATTAAAGTTCTAGGAGTGTGAATCTTAGCACATCAATGTTTTATTAGCATTCTCAAAGTCACAAGTGAAATTTGACACTAACAGTATCGAGAGTCATCCCGTTTTTATATGGCAGAAGAAAACAGACCAAACGTCAATATTGTGGATGAGTGATTTAAACTTTTTTTAAAGAAACAGAAAAGTGGACTTCTAGTATTTTGGTTAACCCTTGAATTCTCCTCTTGACAAACAGAAAATATAGAAACTGATATCATACAGTATTAGCTTAAAATCTCTTTTTCTTCATGAGAGGAAAATAACAAGTATACTATCAGGTACATAAAATGAAATTTCCTCAAAGGAACATGTGCTTTGGTGGGTTCATCCTAATCCTACATGTTTACACATGTGTCCTATGTGGGTTTTAAGAGATTTTTTAAAAGCAAGCTACCAGAAAGCCAATAGATGTCAGTGTTTGTTGCTTTAGAAAAACTAAGGTGTTAGAACTAAAAAAAAAATTTTTAAAGTTTCGTCCTTCATTTATTCTCAATTTTGATGAACATAAAGCTGGCTACTTTGAAAAGGTGACAATAGCTTCCCTGGTGGCTCAGATGGTAAAGCGTCTGCCTGCAATGCAGGAGACCCGGGTTCAATCCCTGGGTTGGGAAGATCTCCTGGAGAAGGAAACGGCAACCCACTCCAGTACTCTTGCCTGGAGAATCCCATGGACAGAGGAGCCTGGTAGGCTACAGTCCATGGGGTCACAAAGAGTCGGACACGACTGATCGACTTCACTTTCAATACCCTATATAACCTTGTTACCTTACTTCCTTTAGGATTGACTTAAGTCAGTAAGTCAGACCTTAAGGAAATCAATTCTGAAGCTGAAGCTCCAGTACTTTGGCCACCTGATGCGAAGAGCTGACTCATTAGAAAAGACCCTGATGCTGGGAAAGATTGAAGACAGGAGGAGAAGGTGGTGACAGAGGATGAGATGATTGGATGCTAGTAAATGGACATGAGTTTGATCAAGCTCTGGGAGATGCTGAAGGACAGGGAAGCCTGGCGTGCTGCAGTCCATGGTGTTGCAGAGTTAGACACAACTGAGCAACTGAACAATAGCAACCTTACTTCTTTACATTTTGTAAATGAAAATATCACATTTTCATAGTCCTCTCTTCCAAATATGAAAAGATGTCTCTGCAGTTCATTCCTTAAGGAATTTAGGAGGCAGGCTGAAAATACACATCAGTGTATGCCTTTTTTTTTTAACTGAATGAACAATTATTTGAGAATGTTGTTACATATACCTTGGATTTATTTTGCATTTGTAAACTATAAGTTAAGTATGCATGTTTCTTAGGTCGCCTTAATAAGACTGAGTAAGTGCATTTTTGAGTCCAGCTCCAGTAGATCTGTGGAGTTCTGCCTTTGGAAGGTCAGATACGGTCAAAATTCTTGGCTTTCTGTGTTTCACCAGTGTCACCTTTTTCTGGCCTCCAGAGGGTGCTCCAAGAGCATTACACCGCTATTCCCCAAAGAATGACTCCTTTTTTCTTTTCTTAAGTGACTTCGACATTCTAGGCAATCTTTGGGGAAGAATAGGGTCTGGATTTCCTCAGAGTTACTACATCAACTGGAGTTTCCCAGTTAGATCAAAATAGACCAAATTTTCTAAGAACTCTGAATCAGAACATTCCAAGACATTATTCTGATGATGACTATGCAGTTGTCAATTTGCAAGGGCACATCCCTAAAATTTACTTTTATTTTCTTTTAATTTTATGGGATATAGTTGATTTACAATGTTGTGTCAGTTTCAGGTGTACAGCAAAGTGATTTAGTTGTACACACATACACATATATATATATGTGTATGTATGTATCAACTCCTTTTTTTAGGTTCTTTTGCCTTGTAGATCATTACAGAGTATTGAGTAGAGTTCCTTGTGCAATACAGTAAGTTCTTATTCCTTATCTGTTTTATATGTAGCAGTGTATATATATCAGCCAGAAACTTTTCCCCAAAGAGCTAGCATCTTATAAACATCTTCCGGTTGCCTTTTAGAGCAGTTTCTTTGGCATAAGTTCGGGCAGTATCTACAAAGATATTTAGTCATATTGAAAAGTTTCACTATAGCATTGGAAACTTATGCATGAACACATCAAAATTAAACGAAGGATCTTTAGGGATATGTCCATAGTCATGTCTTCACACCGTATCCGCAACCCCTAGCTAAATGTTTATGAACCTTACTTTGAGCTACACATTTTTGAAAATGGATTGGAATGACTAATTCTTTTGGATATGGGCTAATATTATAAAACTGTCACAGAGTCACTGTTATTTGCTCATGGTTTATTCCACCCTGCGCTGATCACCTTCACTGTGAGTTACTCCGAATCTATTACTCCCTTCTCTTTTTAAAGGACAATATTGTTCACATTGTTTTGGTCCAGGTAAGGTATTATTGATGGAAAGTAGCCTTTGCTCTGCGTTGGTGTTCCTGACTGTCTGTTCTATAGCTTCAGTCGCAGGCAGCTGGGTCCTCTGGGCAGCTGTTGCGTTTTACTTTCAGTGATGTGAGAGAGTCAGGGAAATACTTTATTAGGCTGAACCATCGGAACTTGTCAATTCTGTAAATGATGCACGACTGGGTATTGTCAGTGTCTTACAGTTTTGTATTTGGACTCTCTTTAATAGCTTGACTGTGTGCCTTACATAGTTCTTGCCTGGAGAATCCCAGGGACGGGGGAGCCTGGTGGGCTTCCGTCTATGGGCTCGCACAGAGTCGGACACGACTGAAGCAACTTAGCAGCAGCAGCAGTGTTGTTAAAAATAGAAGAATGACAACTTTGAAAAAAATTCATAGAAGTTTTGTTAATTAAGTGAGGTTAAAGTAATATATGGTATAGAAGAAATCTGGACTAGGAAGTCATTAAACCAGTGGCATTTTCTTCAATAAATAGACCAGGTCATGTGATATCCATGTAAAATGAATTCACCATAAACGTAGGGTGCCAGGGCAAAGAGCACTTTCCCTTGGAGAGAAAAGTAATACATTTCTACCATAACACATCACTTAGATTTTTTTGAACCTTTTAGCAAACTGTCGTTATGGTTTATTTTACCCGCCATATTTCGACAGAGATGTGAGTGAGAAATATTGGTGACTCGTGAGCAATCTTGGCCTTATTTTATGGAATAATATTTTTAAAAACTTGAGTCAGTTTCCCTGTACGACAGCAATTCAGTTTTTCTAGTAGTTTTAATAGAATGTTACTGTCGAGTGAAATGTGTTCATTATGAATGACCTCTATTACTTTGTAAAGAAGGATAAGCCAGATTTTTAAAGTATATATGTATCTGTTTGTGATTATAACTCATCTGTCTGTTACATATAATCTCACAATTGTAAAGACAAACTCCATTTTTAAAGGATAAGTCAGTCTCCTTAACTATTCCACAGTAAATATAAAACCAGTTGTTAAAAGGAAATGTCTGAGTTCTAACTTGGAAATTTTTTTTTTCAGAAAAAATAAGTCTTAGGTAATTACCAAAATGTTCTGAATACTGACCGTTTTATATTTAAGGACTCCAGAATTTAAAGTGAAAATTCCTGTACATTTTGTAACTTTTTCAAAAATGTATTTCATTCCTAGGTAAGGCACAGTTTGGATATTAACTATGCATTAAAAAAAATTCTCTGTTGAAGCCCTAAAGAGAATTTTTTATCTTAATTGACTGTTTTCAGTTCAGTTCAGTCACCCAGTAGGGTCTGACTTTGCGACCCCATGGACTGCAGCACACCAAGCTTCCCTGTCCATCACCAACTCCTGGAGCTTGCTCAAACTCATGTCCATTGAGTCCATGATGCCACCCAACCATCTCCATACCAACCAATTAACTGTTTAGTGTATCATCTATTTGAAATTTTCCACTGGTGTATAATAATAGGAAATCATATTTACATGTGAACTGGTAAGAAATTCATCCAAAAATCAAAGAAGAAAAAAAGTGAAGGAGATAGTCAATAGGTATTTAAAAATAAACTAATGCCCATGATAAGAGAGTTTTCTTTTTTAGAGATAAATACATACATTGCTATTTAGTTTAGAAATGTGGATTTTGTGAATTGAGTGCCCTTTCTGTCCTTAAGTTTATCAGGAGTTACAAAAGCTTCTGGTTTTCCGTGCATGTGTTTCTTCTCCCCTTTCCTGATGGTTTGCAGTAGACTTTCTATTGTATTGAGAGACAAGTGAGGGTGGGCAGAAGAGGATTGGTGACTTGCTCTAGAGGTGGTTAACGTGAAGTAGGCTGCAGATTTCTCCTGGGACACAGCACACTGTGGTTTCATGTCTGAAATGTGTTGGGTTGACCAAACAGGTCATTTGGGATGTTTAACATGAACTGGAATATAGAAAACATTTTTTTTGTGTGTGTGTGGAATTCCCTTTTCCTTTCTTCTCCTCCAGACTTGGAAAGTTGACTTTTTAGTTACGAGTTTACACTGTATTAATGGTTATGAACATTTAACTGAAAGGGTTGTTTTGTATTTATGTTCTGTATTCATGTAATATGTGAGTATACGGTAGGAAGACTTCTTTGGATGGAGGCCAGCATTCTATCCATTTGTAACCTCGGTTGGGGCTGAGCTGAGTCTAAAACATGTACTCATGCAGTTCAGCATACCCCAAATGAATGCTTTAATTCTTCATTTTGATGGTTCTCTTTTCTTCTGTCCAAACCCACTGGAGTGAAGGAAGTACACAGTGTGGATGACATTTTGAATCCACATCTATATATTCCACAGGGGATGGGATGAACCGTCACCCCTGCAAAAAAAGCACGGGTGTGTTGTGCTGTGCTTAGTTGCTCTGTCATGTCTGACTCTTTGCAACCCCATGGACTACAGCCCGCCAGGCTCCTCTGTCCTTGGGGATTCTCCAGGAAAGAATACTGGAGTGGGTTGCCATTCCCTTCTCCAGGGGATCTTCCCAACCCAGGGATCAAACCCAGCTCTCCCACATTGCAGGCGGATTCTTTACTGACTGAGCCACCAAGGAAGCCCATGCCTGGATTTAAGCCCTCCTGGGTGTGGTCCCACTCCCGACACCTTTGATCCAGCCATCTTCCAGGCAATATCTTAACATTTGGCAGCACTTTAGAACTGAGCAATATTTCGCCTTTTCCCCACATATTCTAGCCTGTTAACCTTAAAAATAAAAACCCCGTTTCTGAATGTGACCACTTCGGGGGAAAAAAACTTGTCTCTGTTCCTCCCTAACCAGCAGTCCAAGTGAGAACTGAATTATCATGTTTGAATAGAGTCTGACTCAGAATATACCAGCATGAAAATTTGACCTTGAGCATCCCAGCGTAGAGGTTTCTGGGACACTTGCTGAGAAGTGCTGGTTTTAGTTCTGCCAGAGGAGTGGTTGGAAGGCAAGGCTCTGGTTCTGTCCTCGGACTGCGTGGTGTGAGCTCTGACAGTGACAAGCACGTAAGCCTCAGTTTCTATGTGCGTACACTGTGGGAAATATGACATAATTCACGTGGTTGCTCTAGGAGTAATGCTGAGTATTGTGCTAGGTACAGAGTAGGAACTAAATGATCGCTTATTTTTGTTGGTTTGTTTAATTATTAACAAAACCTAGGCACTTTTCCAATGTATCTTCTTACTTCATGCATCTGTATCAATATTGTCTGAACTTTAAGTCCTCCGAAAATAACTATAAATACTGTACATTTTTTCATAGGGTCCTATACCCAGAGGTTCTTTGTAAATAACCATTGTGTTGTTGATAATACATGTCAAATATTTATTAGGCATACCTTCTATGGCTTTGGACTCTTGCTGAGAGTTGGATTCCATGTATATAACACTTTCCTAAAAAGAGCAGCCAGATGTTCTTGACCTTGAATTTTGGTCTATAGATAAACTCGTATTTTTGGAGAACAGAGGAATAATAGGAGTGATGTTTTAACAGATGGGTGCAATGATAGTTTACGTGCACTTGTGTTTTTAATAATATACTTCTTTGAAAATATATGCTCGTTAGTTCTTTAGTTATGACTTTTGCTTTGCTAATCTCCCGTGCCTTGATGGTCAAGGATAATTTTGTTTTACACATAGTGCCTAGCAGAGTACTTTGCATACAAATACTTATAGAACAAAGGAGTGAGAATCATTTGTCTGTATATATTTGTTGACTATTTTGTTTCCTGCGTGACAAGGATACATAATTTTAATGATAATTGATTTTAATTGGAGCATATTGTGTTGTGCTATGTGTGTGTAATTTATTGTCTGAAAAAATTTTCCATTTGTATGTTAACGTTATTTTGTGTGTGTATGTATATATATGTATATGTATATAAAGCCTGCTTTTATATTTTGGTATGCTCTCTTTTCCCTGTCAGCAGAATGACAATATCTGTATTAAGCACATGATATTTCATTGTTTAAAATTATGGAATTTTTTACATTTTCCACTTTAAATGGTTTTTCAGTAAATAAAGAAGGGGAGCCTTCCTTGAAGCTTGGGAAATGGAAGATTTTTATAAACAGTTATAATATTGAAAATTATTGTTATCTATTTCTGAGAAATATATTGAAGACTGGTACTTTGCCCCCAGAAGGATTAGTTCTAATGCAGAAAATAGACAGTGGTTGTAATTTCTTTAGTGAGGTCACCTTGCTGTATGCTTGAAATTTTCCCTGGGGGGCAGAAGAGAGAACGATTCATGCATTACCCATTTTGGGAAAGAGTTATACATGTACAGGAATTATGGAAATGAGCTGGTGGGTTTGTCAAGAGAAAACCAGTTATTTGAATACTGAGTTGAATAGAAAATGAAATACATAGTTTTCCATATATTAAATTGAATAAGAATGAGAGATTTGGGTCCTGACAGTTGTTTTTGGGTTCTGTTTTCACATGTTGATTGTATGGTGTGTTCTCCATTGCCCGCAACCTGACAGGAAGGAGAAATGTGGATAGAAAGAATTATTTTATATATTTTGGTATTTTGAAAGCAGCTTCAGAGTTTTAAATATTATGTTCATTATTCATGCCCTATTGAAAAGGACTGGCTTGGGACTTTGCTGGCAGTCCAGCGGTTAAGACAGAAACTAAGGGACCCTGTAGAGAGTATAGTCTCTGAGAGCCACACACTATCTCCCCTCTCAGATCGAATGTACAAGAGACGCCCTTCACCAAGAGAACATCTGAGTTAGACTGTGCAGGGCAAAATATGTCACCACTTACAAGATGCTACTCATAATAGAGAAAATATTCACAGAACATAAAAAGCTCAGTGACAGCCCTGTATCTGAATTTGGTGACCATAGCCACACTGTAAGATAAAGACAGGTGTCGGTTTTTGCTTGCACCGCCCCCCCACCCTGAAGGTAGGCTTACTTCATCTCACTTCTTGAAATAGTGATGAAAAGGCAGGATGCAGCCACCTTGCCCTGAGCCCATCAATCTGGGACCAAAACTCCCTGGAGCCGGAAGGGTGGTAGCAACTGTCTTCCAGGGATTTGCATCTGGACAGGCATGTTTGGGAAAACTTCAGGGCACCTATACCTTCAGACATCATAGGATTCCCTGAGAGAGGCAGCCAGAGGCTGAATGGTCTTTTTTGTCATTTTAGACATGTGACTTAGTAAAGTTAATGCTGACCTTAACGCAAATGCCCATTTGGGATTTGTTGCTGTGAAACTCTAAGGCGGCTAGATGGCATGGCTTTTGAATAATGTTGTTGCTCTTGAGCAAGATAAGTTATAAGTATATCAAGAGAAAAATGTATTCATCCCCTAGAGGTCTTACAATTCTCACATTCACTCAGAGAGAAGTCACCCTCTGGAAGATTCAGTGTTTTGCTAGTGTCAATATGTCAACTCCCTATAAAATATAAGAATAGATTCCCTACTCAGAACTTAATAAGAATCTATTTTTTTGTTATGAATACAGTGGTTCTTTGTTTAAAGCTCCCTTGACAAATTAAGGAAATAGTAGATATCCTTTCGATTGTCATTTTTCATGGTCCATTCATAACTAAAAACCTATTATTTAAGTAAAAACATGGCTTCATGGATAAAGTCACTATATTTCTGGTCACTAGAGGAAATAAGAAATGGGAAATTTTATTACATATTGATATACATATTCAAAGGTCTAAGTTCTAAATTTGCACATTGACTTAATATGTGGGTATATGCTATCTATGGAAACAAACTTTATTTTCTATTAGTTCCAAAAAGCATTAATAAATAATTGTATTTAAAATGGACTACAACTACCTTTTAACCAGTCACATAGGTTTGCATTTTATAGGATTACTTTTGTGATTATTCATCCTGTGAATATTTAGCATTTGGTATAAGAATGGAGTCATTACATTGTAAGGACATTTACAAGCATACGTACGAAAATAGGTAACTTTCTGTCTTCTATCACCTTAGTTTCTATAAAGCAAAAAGCATACTTGGGCTATTTTTTATCTATTTTATTAACTTTGATTATTTCATATATTTTAAATTTATCCTTCTTTGGTTTTCATTTTTAGTTTGCAGGATAGAGGTCAAAACAATCTCAGTTTTACCTTGAGCATTTGATTTGGTCACTTATATACTTCTAATTCTTAGAGAACAAACCAGTGTTCTCACCCAGAGGAATTTTTAATTGAGTGGTCATACGTGCACATTTTAGCAGTTCATATCTCCTGACTGTGAACCTCTCAAGGTCATGTCTGCCTTGTGCGTTTTCATATCACCAGGGGCCAGCACAGTGATGGGGACATAGCTGTTGGTCTTAAGAATTTATTCAGTGATCGAATGAAGAAGGAAATATCTCTAAAGATATTTGCTTAAAGCGATGTGTTGTGGGAGTTTATGAGGAGCAGTTTAATTATTATGTTTCTATCAGTTAATAAGAAAATCTGAGTGGAAATTCAGCAGTACTAGCAATTCATGGATTTGTTCCTAAATTGACCATGTGTGGTTTTCCTACTTTAAATGTGCACGTTTTGTCTTCAAGTTCTCAGTGAGTAATAATCAGTGCTGAATTATTCAGACTAATAAATAGGAATTCAAAATTTATTCAACCCTAAATTGTTTTTGTTACGTTTTCTCTTAAGTACGTAAAGGCAGTTAAGAAACTAAGCTGATGCCGGTCAAGGAATTAATATTTATAAATACTTAGACCATTGCCTGGAACATCATGTTTGTCATGTTAGGAGTTTGTTATATAAATAAATAACAGTCGTTCCTGGTAAGTCTTGAAAATAATCTTAAACAATATTAATACTGCCTAAAAAGAAAGCTCTTAAATACAACCACAGCAGTTCTGGGGGAGCATCAGTTAGAACTGAAAAGGTTATCTTAGAGGTCATGTCCTTGAATCATTTCTTTTAAAGTGAGGAAACCACAAAATCCAGCAAGAATGTCTGTCCCAGTACTAAAAGCCAGGTGTCCGGATTTCATGGTAGACATTTGAATTACTATAATACTACATTTTCAGGTCTGAGATGGACACCATATGTGAATTCAATGTTTATAGTACTATAGGTATTATTATGTTTCCAAGTAAGAGAGATATATTTCTATCATCAGATAGCTGTTTGGGGTACATCATTGATATGATTTTAATTATTTTGAGGGTTGCAGTAAATTTAAACCTGCTAAATTTTTGTATCTAATTGTCCCTTGTTATAATATCTTGTGCCCAAGTGGGTTCAATAAATATTAACTGACAAGATAACTAGTAAAGTAAGTCGTCCTAATGTCATAACCTGAAAGATGGGAGTAGTGTGTGTGTGGGGGGAGGTGGGTGGGTGGGTGTGAATTCACAGATGGTATGGGTGTGAGCTGTCTCAGTGCTCCGAAACTTTGTTAGCAGTGATACCTTGATGCAGCAGTCTCTAGCAACAAGAAAGACCTCTGTGGGCTGAGTGTTCTGTAGAAAAGATGTCCAGGCAAAAAGGAGCCATGAACACTTGTGCCTTGACAGCTGCTCAGAGGCCAAGTGACTCCCTTGCATCTGTGAGCCACTGACCAGTCACTGATCACAGTGACATTTTATCACTAACAACCTGAATTATCTTTGACCCAGAGACCCAAGGGGTCAAAGGCCTCCTAGTCCATTATTAAATTTCCAGAGTGGTAGTTCAATTTGCTTTGGGAGATTTATTTATGTGTATTTATTTAGCTTTTTGTGGGGGAGAAGGAGTGAAACAGGAGGAAAGACGGATGGAGTTGTTGTTTTTTCCTCCCTTAGAGGATTATTCTTTCGTCCATACCTTTACATGGAGGATTTTGCTAAAATCCGAAAAGAAAGGAGGGTCCCAAGGCTCAGCACAGGGTGGTTTTCCTCTGCGCCTCCTACGGTGTCCTCAAGGTTACCAAGAACCACCATTAAACTGGGGCTTCTCAGAAGCCCTCTCTCTACAGGTTGGACAGGGAGGGGCTTTGCCTGCAGGCCAGCGCAGATCCTTTTAGAGTGGAAGAAACTTACAAAGTTTGGCTGATTCATAGTCAACTGGCCCTTTTAATGAGGGCCTTAATTAGTGGCCAGAAGAGACTGAAGAGTTCATTTGGAGCCCATCCAAGTTGCTGGGAGGGCAGACAATGCTGTTTCCCAGCCAGTCACAGATTGAAAGACTCTCCCAGGTCATACCCCAGGGAAGCAATACTGGCTGGGAGTGCTGGAGAGTGAAAGCCTGGCTTCCGTGCGCGCATGCGTGCATGCGTGTGTGTGTAAATCTGTACAATAATCAGTCATCTTTTGAATCTTTTGAGAGGAAGAGGAAAGCAGTAGATGTGGTGAAGGAATCCCAATGTGATGGGGTGGAAAGGGTGCTGCTCAAGTGGGCAGAACAGACACACAAACAGACAGAGAAAACATACAGTGTTCTTCTGATCATTTAAAATACCTGGGTTTTATTGTCTTATCCTCAAAATCAAGATTTTTTTTTAGATGAAATGTAAACATTTTAGACGTGATCAGGAACATTCAGGGTGGTGTGACCCTAGGCTGAAGGTGTAAACATTTTAGATGTAAAAGAAAGCTATCAGAGGATTCAAAAGTCTGCATTGTATCCGTCGGTGGTCTCCATAAGACTGTCCTGCCGAATCCTGTGTAATGCTTTCCCAGTACATTTTATAGTGAATACCTTTACAGAAATCTTAAGGTATTCAATAAATAATAGTCATGTAAGGTCTAGGCAAATAAATGTATTGTATGTAGGAAATTGTCTTCTGTAATTTTTGGCGGGTGAGCTAGTAATGTGGTTAATTTATCTTGGGAAACACCTGGAAGATGTTTTAGGTATGTGAATTACTTAGTGAAAATATAGAGCATGATAATAAATATGTTCATAAATGACTAGTACAGAAGCCTTTCATGTGAAATACCCAGAAGGAGCTGGGTGCTGGCTGTGAATTATGAACTCTGATAACCTTAAGGTAGTTGTTCCTAAGAAGGATATGATATAGTTAAGAGTTATGAGATTTTACCTCTACCAAGACCAGCAAATGTGAAGCAGCAAAGAAACAGACTAGATAGAGTTGAGAAACTTTTAACATATTTGCTTTAAACTTGATAATGTTGTTTAATTTTTTTCTGGGTTGATTTTTCTTTAGATTTAATATTGGTTCTTCTCCATCCTCAACTTTCTGAGTAAGACGTTTCCTTTTATTTTTTGTTATAGGCTCTCTTGTTTTTCCAGAAATGATCTTCTGCACTACAGTGCACAACACGTTGTTTTAACAGTGTCAGTCATCTTATTAACAGGAGGATCATAATATTATGTTAATTTAAGATACTATATGTTTTCTCTGTAGTAACTATGAATTGTCATCAAGGGTACTTGTAAACTTTCCATTACGAAGAATCACAGATTTATCTTTTCTCCTGTTGATAAAGCAAATATTTCATGGAAAAGCAGCAGACTTCTTTTTAAGTGAAGTGTATTAAGCTATTGTGATTGTTGCTGTGAACATGTGAAGAAGTCATTTTGATTCCCTTTTTTGACAACAGTAACACTGGGTCCCTCACATAGAAACAAAAAAGTGTTTTCTGCATACTATGCATTTCAAAGATTTATTGATAAGATATAAAGTGCAAATCAAGGGTCTGAGGAAAAGTATATGAAAGAAAACTTATTTCTCAAAAACTTAATCTAAGTGAAAAAATATTGGGTAGACCCTGGGTGCCTCACTGTGGCCTAGAGATATATTTAAGTGTATCATCCAGAGGTCCATTTATTACCAGGAGAGGATCAATTCCACTTATTCTTCTCTTTCTCTGTGGCACAGCTCCAGGAAGGAATTTTAATTGATTGGTGGGAAGATTTTAACACAAAAAACTTATAAGCCAAGCACTATTATTTCTAGTCCAGTGGCTTTACCACATTATTGGGTAATAAAGTTAAAAGCTGCCAAATGTTTCAGAATTTTTTTCAGAAATTTACATCCTCTCTGAGAAAAAGCTAAGAGAAAGGGCTTAGTCAGCATGCAATTATGGTATTAGATAAAATATACAGTTCGGTCTAAAACTAAGATGCAGTGAGTTGTCACTGTACTTTAATCAATCAAAAACTGTTGAGAAGTTAGTTGTCATTCTCACTGCCACTCCTTTGAAAGTAATCTGCCTTTCTTCTCTGAATGCTTTTAAGATTTTGTCTTTTCTTTTTTTTTTTTCTGGTTTCACTGTGATGTATTTAGGTGTGTATTTATCCTGCTCAGGATTCATTGGGCTTCTTCAACCTGTACCTTTGCTTTATTCTGGGAAATTCACACCCATGTCTCTTCAAAGATTTCCTTTATCCCATTCTCTTCTCTCTTTCTGGAACTTTAATTGAAAGTGTATTAGACCCTCTCACCCTAATCGGTTCTCTTTATACCTCTTTTAAAGTTCCAGTCGTTGGTCTCAGTCCATTGCTCTATTTTTTCTGATCTGTCTTCTCTTTGCTCATTATTTCTTGTGCTGTGTACAATCTGCTACTAAGATTTTTCATTTCAATCCTTTTATTTTTTTCCTAGCATTTTCATCTGGCTGACCCCCTTTCAAATCTTCCATGTAGCAGTTTATATTCTCCTGGTCCCTGGAGATATTCTCGAGTTTGTTATTTATTTTAGCAGAATAAGCACACTTGTTTCATCATTTCTGTGTGATGCTTTTAGTATTTGCCGGTTCTCACTCAAAGCTTGGTTTTTGTGTGTGTGTGTGTGCTTAGTTGTCTCTGACTCTGCTAGTTCTTGTTCAGGAAAAATGATCTGTGGCATTTCTCAAGACATGGAATGAAAATTAACTGATTAATTTTTTAAAGGGGACTTCCCTGGTGGTTCAGTAATTAAGAATTCACCGTCCAATGCAGGGGGTGCAGGTTCGATCCCTACTCTGGGAGCTAAGATCCCTCATGCCTGAAGGCCCCAAAACCAAAACATGAAATAGAAGCCATACTGTCACAAATTCAATAAAGACAAAAAATAAAAAGAACAAAAACACATGCATGCCTGCCTAGGTCTGGGTGTGTTCTTGCTGGATACCTAGGACCCTACCAAGTTCATGGCTGCAGGTTCCAAGGCTTCTCACTCTGCTTAGCTGAGTTTACAGAACCTGACTTTAGCCTCAGATTTCCCTTCCTGCTTCTCATAGGGTTAAGACAGTGTCCCTTAGTTCTCTGGGGTTGGAGGAGAGGTAGGTTTTGTTTTGGTTACCTGTGAGTATAGCTTTGGGGAGCTTCTGTATAGGAATAGCCCTTTGGCGCCTGGGTTAATATGGAGAGGATCCCATATTTCCCACCTCAGGCCACCCCTGGGTCTTGACTTCTGGATATCTCCAGGTGGGTAAATGCTCTTAAAGGAATTGTGTGTGTGTACTGCCTAGGTTATTTCCTTTATATTTCAAGATTTTTCTCAGACTTTGTCCTAAATGTTCCCAATTGTGTCAGATCCTTTTCAAGTGATGCTTATTATATGTAACAACACTTTTAGTTGTTTGCAGCAGCAGGTTATCGTGGAAAATTTACCTTCTATTACTAGAAATCATTAATTTAAATTAATTAATTAATTAAAATTAATTAAAAACTTTGGGGCGATATGAATGCCTCACAAGAGATTTGATACCCTGCTTCATTGACTATGCCAAAGCCTTTGACTGTGTGGCTCACAATAAACTGTAGAACATTCTGAAAGAGATGGGAATACCAGACCACCTGACCTGCCTCTTGAGAAACCTGTATGCAGGTCAGGAAGCAACAGTTAGAACTGGACATGGAACAACAGACTGGTTCCAAATAGGAAAAGGAGTACGTCAAGGTTGTATATTGGCACCCTGCTTATTTAACTTATATGCAGAGTACATCATGAGGAACGCTGGGCTGGAAGAAGCACAGGCTGGAATCAAGATTGCCAGGAGAAATATCAATAACCTCAGATATGCGGATGACACCACCCTTATGGCAGAAAGTGAAGAGGAACTCAAAGGCCTCTTGATGAAAGTGAAAGAGGAGAGTGAAAAGTTTGGCTTAAAGCTCAACATTCAGAAAACAAAGATCATGGCATCTGGTCCCATCACTTCATGGGAAATAGATGGGGAAACAGTGGAAACAGTGTCAGACTTTATTTTTTTGGGCTCTAAGATCACTGTGGATGCTGATTGCAGCCATGAAATTAAAATACGCTTACTCCTTGGAGGGAAAGTTATGACCAACCTTGATAATATATTGAAAAGCAGAGACATTACTTTGCCAACCAAGGTCCGTCTAGTCAAGGCTATGGTTTTTCCCGTGGTCATGTATGGATGTGAGAGTTGGACTGTGAAGAAGGCTGATCGCCGAAGAATTGATGCTTTTGAACTGTGGTGCTGGAGAAGACTCTTGAAAGTCCCTTGTACTGCAAGGAGATCCAACCAGTCCATTCTAAAGGAGATCAATCCTGGGTGTTCATTGGAAGGACTGATGCTGAAGCTGAAACTCCAATACTTTGGTCACCTCATGCGACAAGTTGACTCACTGGAAAAGAGTCTGATGCTGGGAGGGATTGGGGGTGGGAGGAGACGGGGATGACAGAGAATGAGATGGCTGGATGGCATCACCAACTCGATGGACATGAGTTTGAGTGAACTCCGGGAGTTGGTGATGGACAGGGAGGCCTGGCATGCTGTGATTCATGGGGTCACAAAGAGTCGGACACTACTGAGCAACTGAACTGAACTGAGCACCCTCAAGTTAGGGATTTTCAGAAGGTAACATTTTGAGGATGAATTGTTGCATTTCATTGACCTTTGGGATCTAAGCAATCTTATATCTGGTCAGTTTCTACTTAGGAGATGCCTGACTAGGAAATGCCTCAGGTGGAGGTAGGGATGGCCTTTCTAAACCAGAAGGTTAATCCTGAAAACTTCAATGAAATAAGGAGAAAGTTTGACAAAACATGTAATAGGACAAGGTGTAAATCTCACTGAATATAATTGCTGTGGTCACTACCCAGTTTACAAGAGAAAGGGTAAGACGTTACCAATGTGCCAAGGAATCAGGTTAAAAAACCTGTTTTTTTTGGTCTTCTGGTAGGACTCAGTCATCTTCAAGAGAAAAACGATGACTTGACCAAGGTCTCACAGCCCATTACCTGGTGCCCCTGACTGTCTGTCTACAGAAGTGGGCCTGCCTGACACTTCACTTCCTGCCTTGCCTGGGCCTTAACTTCATGGGTCCCTCACTTTTTTTTTTTAAATGGGAGTACCACTGCTTTACAATGTTGTCTTGATTTCTGCTGTGTGATGCAGTGAAGCATCTATATGCATACAAATATCCCCTCCCTCTTGGACCTTCCTTATCCCACCCCTCTAGGTGATCACAGGGCACCAAGCTGCGCTCCCCAGGCTGGCCGCTAGCTGTTTTACACATAGCAGTGTGCGTATGTCCAGCTGCCGTGTTCTGTTTCTGTAGGGCTCTGAGGTTGCTGGTATTTCACTCCATCAGGCCTGCTTCAGGGCATCACGAATGAGCGTGTCCTATAACATTCTACAGGTGTGTGGATGGCGTGAGCTGATAGTGTGCAGAGGTAAACACAGGCATCTGTGTTTTCAGTGTCCGTTGCAGAGATGGTTATTGCACTTGAATTGGCAGTGTGTGCTCTCGCTGCTGTTGGAGTTCTGGGCAGAAAAGTAGATGTGATGTTTATGGGGCGGGGGGGGACAGGGAGCAGCTGCAGAACGTGGGGAAGTGGCTGGACTCTGGTAATCGTATTTGGCGGGTCAAGGGTGAGATTTAGCCTGACGCGATTTGGACTCTACCCTGGGCTAGCGAAGCCGTGTTAAAATCAACTCCAGGTGTTTCCGTTATTCTTACTGCCTAAGTATTATTAAAGCAAAAAATAATGTGTTTTAGGATATGAAGAGGAGGGAATGGGTCACTCATTGCCTGGGAATCACTGATTTGTAATAGAGCCCGTTCTCTCCTGACAATTGCTCCTGCACGTTGAAAATACACCATAAATCTCGAGTGCTTGTTTCAATAGCAAATGTTCCTCCAAGTGAGCTGTTCGCACTTTTGTCTTCAAGAGGATGCTCACTCAGTCAACCTTTTGAGTGTTTTATGCTTTTTCCTGCAGAATTTGGACTCTGCGTGGGCGTCGCTACAGGTTCCCAAGTTAAATACAGAATGAAGACGTTTTGAATCATTATGCTTGTTTTAAAAATCTCAAGTATTACCAAATGATGAATGATAGAAATATGCTGTAGAAATACATCCATGTACTAAAGGAGAGAAGTTATGACACCTTGGGACATCTTTCCAGGAGATGCTTTTGATGGTGGAAATGTTGGTTTGCAACTTGCTAAGTCAGGATCAGAAAAGATGAAGGGTAACCATTGGGTTGCTTCCCATGAAGGGTAGTGCCATTTAAGACAGGTTTTTCTTTACAACTTCTGCTTATTTTATCCTAGCCCCATTGCTATAGAATTTTCTAGGGTTATATACCTTCTTTTTTTAACCTTGAATGCCTGGCAAAGTTGTTGAAGCTCAATCTAGGTATGAACTTCATACAGGTATAGGAGAGAGCTGTTCTTAATCCGTGTGTGTGTGTGTGTGATAACTGTTTGGTTGTGTCCAACTCTTTGCTACCTCATGAACTGTAGCCCTCCAGGCTCGTCTGTTGAAGGCATTCTCCAGGCAAGAATACTGGAGTGGTTGTCATTTCCTTCTCCAGGGTTTCTTCCCAGCCCAAAAATTGAACCTGGGTCTCCTGCACTGTAGGCATATATTTTACCATCTGAGCTACCAGGAAATGGTTAAGAAGCAACCTTATTCCTGAAGGATAAGTTATATCTTTCTTTGGCATGTAATTTTGGCGTGAGGTGGGAGGGTAGATGTCCCATGACTGTGTCATCTATGTCTTCCCCTTCCTTGTCTCCCACCCCAATTTCTCCTTATATCAAATACAAAATTAAGGGAGTAATACTTTGTTCAACTCTGTGATCCTCTCTGGAGAATTCCCTGTTGAGGCAGCCTGCATTCTTGCAGAGAATTTTTTCTGAGAGGAAGTTTCTCTCAGGGCGAGAGCAAGACTCCAAGTTAAAGTGAAATTGGACTATCATCATCTTGGTGGCAGAGAGCGCGTCTTGCACAGCTATAAGTATTTACAGCTGTGACTTATATATAATTGAGTGATTCTGAGTTGCTCAGTCATGTCCGACTCTTTGCAACCCCATAGACTGTAGCCCTCCAGGCTCCTCTGTCCATAGGGATTCTCCAGGCAAGAATACTGGAGTGGGTCGCCATGCCCTCCTCCAGGGGATCTTCCCGACCCAGGGATCAAATCCAGGTCTCCTGCACTGCAGGCAGATTCTTTACCTTCTGAGCCACCTGGGAAGCCCCGCCTTATATATAACTAGAGCTCCTTAAATATCAAACACAACCATGGGTCAGCAATGGTAATCAAAGACCATTAATTAATGATTCATTAATCAGTGTTGTTAAAAGGCGTGAGTTCCAGCTCTTCTTTCCATGGCGTTGCCCATACTTGCCTGTTGACCACGTCCTGCCTGTGACGCCTCTGAAATGCCTTTCAAAGGAGACCACTGTCTAAGAGTTGAATTGGGACATGACAGTCCTTTGCTTTAAAAGTCTTCTTAACTCTCTTTACGTACAGATTGAGATTTCTGTTCCTAAGGTTGGCACTTGCCTGCAAGGCCCTGCACATCGTGATCTGCCCCCAGGCATTTCGGGCTTCTTTTCCACTGCTCTTTATTCCCAGCCACACCCCTTCGTGCCTCAGCCACGTGAACCTCTCACCGCAGGGTGGTCTGAGAGCTTTGCGCCTGTGATCACGTGGTTGTCTCTGCCTGGCAGGTCTTTCTCCCATTCTCCACCTATCCAGTTCTTCCTTTTCCTTCAAATTCACCTTAAATCCCTCCTCTGCAGAGCCTTTCTAACTCTTTCACACAGTTGACTACATCTTCCCCTATGCTTCCATGGTACCATCGCGTGTACCTTTTTGGGGATTCTTTTTGTTTATTACAAGTTTAAAAAAAATCTATTCCCCTATCTCTCTCCTGATAAGGACATCATTTGCTATCCTAGCACGGTATCCGTGTGGAGAAGGTGCCCCAAGCATGTTGAAAGAATGAAAGTATCTGAGTAATGGTTCCTTTGTGGACACCATGACTTTTTCCTAGAAGTTGACCTTGACCATCATTCATGCTGTCCATGCTATGGCTGTCTGTAACTTCTTGTTCATATTCCAGTAAAGTCCTCAAGCTAAGACCCACAAAAAGGTCAGCTGAAAAGCCCCTCTCATGCTGCACCATACAAGCATTCTCCTGGTAAGGAAATCTATGTCAAATAGAATTTTTGGTTTGGCTCTTTCTGTACAAGTTTTGATCAGAGGAAAAGCCTTCAGATCTTTCAGGCATCGTCTGCCATCCTCTGTTCTGTATTTGTAGGAAATTTAGATTAACAGCCATTATTCTGTGAGGAATCCTGAATATGTTTAGTATCAGTTCTTTTTTATGGGTTGTCATCAGTTCTGTGTCATCTGTTTTGTTCTTATTCCTCAGGATGTGTCAAACCCAGCGTGGTCTCTAGACCAGCAGCATTAGCAGATCATCCGGCTTCAACCCAGATCTCCTGAGTCAGAAAGTCTGGGATGAGGCCTGGATGTCTGCGTGTTAACAAGCCCTTCAGGTGAATTGATTCAGATCCCTACCCAACTTTGGGGATCGTGCTTATGGAGGGACCTGTTCAATGTAGGCGTTTGTCTATCTGAATAAGTCAGAAGAGTTGTCTGAAAGTAATACCTGTATCTGAGAGACTGCTATGATTATATAGTTTCAAGCAAATTGTCATGTGCAGGTGATGTCTTGTTAGTACGGGGAGTATTTTTAAAAACCTGAAAGATGATAAATATCCACGTGAGTAATCCATCTAAGAGCCACTTGACACAGAAGCAGAGATAAAAGGCTTTGACAAAGAAAAAAGAGCCAGCACTTTCACGGTACCCTTTGGAAGTGATAAAATTATGTACAAAGACCAAAATGTGTTTTTGTGTGTGTGTGTGTGTGTGTGTGTGTGTGTGCATGTGTGTGTCCATGAATGTGTTTTTCAAGGCTTACTTTAGCAATATTATAAAGAGTGAGTCTATCTAGGTCAAGATTGTTTCAGTAGAAAACTGTAATCTTATTGTATGTTTTTCTTTCTGTTTTTCCCTCTAAAAAAGAAAACATTTCATGGAAGACTCATCATATTTAACATCTGTCAGAAAAGTTATATGAAAACGGTGACCACTGGAGGTGAAACATGTGTCCTTCCTTTTCTTACTTCGCTATGATGGTTCTGAAGTTCATTTTCTTAAGGCTTTTGTACTGCATCAGAAAGATAAGCTGGTGTCTAATTACTGATTTATTACAGGAAGTTTTTGCTTTCATTTGTTCGGCAAATAGTTATTAATTATATGTACCTAGTAGTTCCTTGTATTGTGCTAGATGCTGGGAATAAACAGTGAATAGAATAGAAATGATTCTTGCCCCAAAGGAGAAGGTGATTTATATTCCAATGATTCTATACTTTCTAACAAAACTCTTACACACATAAAATCCAAGAAGAGTAATTCTTGCTTTAAATTTTTTTGGTACTACCCACTACTTGAATATCATGAGCTCATAAAAATAATTAAATGGGAATTTCTAAATAAGTGTTTTGCTCCATTCTATAATTAAGCTTTTTAATATGAACAAGTCTCAACCAAACTATTTTCAAATGCAATATCATTGCTAATTGTTTTCCAGTTAATTTAAGGATTAATTAGAAATCCCTGGATATCAACCCTTGTTTTGAAAGAAACCTTTTTTTAAGATAAAGTACCACATACATAACTGACTTATTGATGATTTTGGTGTTTCAGTAATCAATGAGAAGGTGATTATGTTAATATGAATTATGATTATAAGTTATCAGGAAAGGACAAGAGTGTAGGTGATTAATAGTAATGTCCATTGAGCTTGCCATACCCGGAAAGTTAATCTTTGAACCAAATCTAGAAGAAGTGCTTTCCTTATTGCTTATTACATATGAGAGGAGTAGTTTATCAGCGAACATACAGACAGCGTATATTGATGAACATGTGAGCTATGCCCAGTTAAGTACAGGAAAAGCCTATGGTGGGAGAGTTGTGTCATCTGGATTCAAGGTAGGAGTGAACTTGTCATAGCCTTTATAAATATTTTTATAGGCAATAAAATGAAACAAAACAATAAAGACAGTTCTCCTCATTAAAGAAACAAAAATGACACATACATTTGAAATTAGGAATAATGGATGCTGGTGTATTATTACTTTCTGTTTAGCATCCTTTCCTTACTGTTACTATTTTAGGATCATACTTCCTTTGCAGTTTGCATGTCTATAAATTCATGTTGCCCTGTTGTAAATGATGGGCATGCAGGAGATGTTCAGCACCACTCTCTTACTGAGGGTCTGGCCCTATCTAAGTAATCTGCGATGCCATGATTTTACAGCACAGGTGAAGAGGTTTGGATTTTGAGATTCCGTCTGCAAGATTTTGACTTGTGTCTTCCTCCTGCTTGGGTTCGGCCTCAGGGTCTTCTCATCTTCTTAATTCAGCCTTCATGTGCAAGCCTTGGATTCCTTTGCTTTCACACAAGCCAGCAGAGTTATTCAAAAGGAATGGGTAGAAATAAATTCCATGGTAATACAACTCACAGTTAGTAAATCATTGCATATGTGCAATCACCATATTTCTGTTTTTAAAATTACAAATATATAAATGGCCATAAAAAAGATACTGGGGAAATTCAGTCCCTGAACTATGTCTGATTCCCAAATCCATGTGCTTTTTCTGTGGAGTTCATAATTCACCCTTTTTCTTCAGCGTTCATCTTTATCTTCTATCTTTCCTATATTCTTATGCTGCCTGCATTTTTGAAATGTGTCTTTCATTTGACATCTTACTCAAGTATTTCATCTCAATCTACTTCTCTAATTTTCATTTCCTTTCAAAGAAATAATTGCAACACATTTTAGAAATATTTACAACGTATGACACACTTCCAAATCTTTCTAAAATCTCTTTTCCTCAGCTTCTCTATTTTTTATTTTAAAGTCACTTATCTCTTTCCTGCTAATCCCCATTACAGAAACCCAGCATAATTTTGTAAATAATGTAAATGGTCTCAGAGTTCTCCTGGGAAGAAACAAAATTGTCATCCAGACAGCATAATCAAGGTACAGAATCAAGTCACTGAGATAAAGTTTAGAGAGCCTCCTAATATTGTTACTGTCCCACTTTGATTCCCTAAACCAAAAGTCCATTCTTTCTAAAATAATAATTCATTATCACAATCCTGGAATAGTTCCTGCTTAAACTACAATGTATTATTCCAATGTAACATTTATATCTTTCCCCGTCATCTTGACTATGGTTGAAAGTCACTGACAGTCATTAGGGATATAATGGCATAACTTCTCAAATTTAAACAGGACAGACAATTTTATAAACTACTAACACAGTGATATCGGAATTTTTAATGCTATTTTTTCCTGTGTATTTTGGCTGTGTTGGGTCTTAGTTGAAATACACAGGAACTTCACTGTGGTGCACAGATTCCCAAGTTGTGGCACTGTGCTCAGTGGCTGCAGTGTGAAGGCTTTGTTGCTCTGCAGCATGTGGGGTCTTATTTTCCTGACCAGGGATCAAACCTATGTCCCCTGCATTGCAAGGTAGATTCTTAACCACTAGACCACCAGGAAAGTCCCTGCTGCTGCTGCTGCTAAGTCACTTCAGTCGTGTCCGACTCTGTGTGACCCCATAGACGGAAGCCCACCAGGCTCCCCCATCCCTGGGATTCTCCAGGCAAGAACACGGGAGTGGGTTGCCATTTCCTTCTCCAAGGGAAGTCCCTAGAATCTTCTGTTTTGATTAGATGCAGTTGTTCAGGTTCTAAATGGGTGAGATGTTTCATGATTATCTCTCTAGTTTTCTATTCTGTAGACATCATTTCTCTGCTAACTATACTCACCAGGGGGGGTTCTATGAGCAGGGTTTGGATAAATCTGTCCTCTTTTTCTAGGTAGGAAATCATCATTAAATGGAATTATATTCACTGAATAACTGTATACCAAAATAAAGTAATCATTCACAAATTTGTAACATTTATTTTCTTAATTTTGAATTTTATTTCTCCACAAGCCTTATCTAATCATTGTATCCCATCCCTAGTTGCAAGCATCTTTTTATTTTTCTGAACTAGGTAATAGAGAAGCCCCAGCAAGATGGTAGGCACTCACGGGCAAGTCTGGGTCAGTCTCTTGTGGGGTCACTGCCCCTTTCTCCTGGGTCCTGGTACACACAAGTTTCTGTTTGTGCCCTCCAAGAGTCTGTTTCCCAGTTTTGTGTAAGTTCTGGCAGCTCTATGGTAGGGTTAATCGCCACCTCCTCCAGGAGGGCTTATGCCATACCTGGGTCTGCTGCATCCAGAGCCTCTGCCCCTGCGGCAGGCCACTGCTGACCCGTACCTCCTCAGGAGACATTCAGACACAGTTCTGTCTGTCTCTGTGGGCTCTCTGGGAACCTTTCATTCAAAGATGGGCACAATAAAGGAAAGAAATGGTATGGACCTAACAGAAGCAGAAGATATTAAGAAGTGGTGGTAAGAAAACACAGAAGAACTGTACAAAAAAGATCTTCACGACCAAGATAACCACGATGGTGTGATCACTCACCTAGAGCCAGACATCCTGGAACGCAAAGTCAAGTGGGTCTTAGGAAGATTCACTACAAACAAAGCTAGTGGAGGTGTTGGAATTCCAGTTGAGCTATTTCATATCCTGAAAGATGATACTGTGAAAGTGCTGCACTCAATATGCCAGCAAATTTGGAAAACTCAGCAGTGGCCATGGGACTGGAAAAGGTCAGTTTTCATTCCAGTCCCAAAGAAGGGCAATTCCAAAGGATGCTCAAACTACCGCAGAATTGTACTCATCTCACATGCTAACAAAGTAATGCTCAATATTCTCCAAGTCAGGCCTCAACAGTATGTGAAATTTCACGTGTTCAAGCTGGATTTAGGAAAGGCAGAGGAACCAGAGATCAAATTGCCAGCATTCGCTGTATCATTGAAAAAGCAAGAGCGTCCAGAAAAACATCTGTTTCTGCTTTATTGACTATGCCAAAGTCTTTGACCATGTGGATGACAACAAACCGTGGAAGATTCTTCAAGAGATGGGAATACCAGACCACCTGACTTGCCTCCTGAGAAATCTGTATGCAGGTAAGGAAACAACAGTTAGCAGTGGACATGGAACAATAAACTGGTTCCAAATCGGGAAAGAAGGACGTCAAGGCTGTATATTGTTGCCTTGCTTATTTAACTTATATGCAGAGTACATCAAGAGAAACACCGGGCTGGAAGAAGCACAAACTGGAATCAAGATTGCCGGGAGAAATATCAATAACTTCAGATATGCAGATGATACCACCCTTATGGCAGAAAGCGAAGAAGAACTAAAGAGCCTCTTGATGAAAGTGAAAGAGGAAGTGAAAAAGTTGGGTTAAAGCTCAACATTCAGAAAACTAAGATCATGGCATCTGGTCCCATCACTTCATGGCAAATAGATGGGATGGGGAACAATGGAAATAGTTACAGACTTTCTTTTCTTGGTCTCCAAAATCACTGCAGGTGGTGACTGTAGCTATGAAATTAAAAGATGCTTGCTCCTTGGAAGAAAAGTTATGACCAACTTAGTATATTAAAAAGCAGAGACATTACTTTGCCAACAAAGGTCCATCTATTCAAAGCTCTGGCTTTTTCAGTAGTCATGGATGTGAGAATTGGACCATAAAGAAAAATGAGTCCCGAAGAATTGATGCTTTTGAACTGTGGTGTTGGAGAAGACTCTTGAGAGTCCCTTGGACTGCAAGGAAACTCCTTAAATCCAGGGAGATCCTAAAGGAAGTCAGTCCTGAATATTCATTGGAAGGACTGATGCTGAAGCTGAAACTCCAGTTCTTTGGCCACCTGATCTGAAGAACTGACTCATTTGAAAAGACCCTGATGCTGGGAAGGCAGGAGAAGGGGATGACAGAGGATGAGATGGTTGAATGGCATCACCTACTCAATGGGCATGAGTTTGAGTGAACTCTGGGAGTTGGTGATGGACAGGGAGGCCTGGTGTGCTGCAGTCCATGGTGTCACAAAGAGTCAAACATGACTGAGCAACTGAACTGAACTGAAAACTATGTATAGCCTGCATTTACCATAAGCATATCATAGCCTCCTCTGCTTATCTGGATGGGAAGTTGGTTTCTTTTGTATTCACATGTAGTATTTTGGACATTTCATTCTGTGTACTCACTTCATTCTTGGACCTCAAGATGTAGATCCCACAGGAATTATTCCCTTTCTGCAATCTGCCTTTATGAAACCAACCAATTCTAATTGCTAGATGAAATTCTATAAATGCCTTATGATGATATGCCGATGCTCTGTAACAACTGTCTGCAAACACTTCTGTGAAGAGCCAACTTTGCAGTTTAGCATGAAAGCAGGCATAGATGATATGCAAACAAATGAATGTTTGTGTCCCAATAAAACTTTATTTACAAAAACAGGTGTTGGACAGAATTTGACCTGAGGGCTGTATTTAGCTTTCTTCTGTTCTATAATCTCCCTTGAAAAGTTGAAAAATTGTCATCTGTATATTCTTTCATAAAACATATGTCCTTGCTATTTGCTCTGGCAGTCCTTATTCTGACTTTATCTTAACTGACATTGCATATATTCTCTGGCCTATTCTAGCATTTTACTAGGATTCTGAATTCTCATGAGGCCTTTAAAAGGCTTTTGATAAATTTATTCCAGTATAGTTCTTAAAAAAAACCCTCAAAATCAGAGATTGATCAGATCAATGAGTATCCTTTATTTTATATTATTTATTTATTTTTAATTTTTTGGCTATGCTGTGCAACATGTGGGATCTTAGTTCCCTGACCAGGTCTTAAACCCAGGTGCCCTGCATTGTGAATTCAGAGTCTTAGCCACTGGACCACCAGGGCAGTCCCCAGTATCCTTTATTTTAGAGTTTATGCTACACGTCCACCACCCACCTCTCCTGCATTTGGTCTCATAATTGCTGAACTTTGAACTGTGCTCAGGATGCCAACTGTTGTGAGAGAACCAGTTATGCTGCAGTCCTAAAGGCATGTGGTCCTACGATCTTAGGAAAAACCAAGTGACTCAGAAACAGAAGCGAACCACACATCTAGGGCCAAATGTAGAACAGAGGTAAATAGCAGCTTATCAGTCCTTCTCTTTGCTTCCCCCCCCAACCTGGCAATACTCCTCCAACTCCAGCTTCTAACTGTTCCCCAGGTTTCTCAGTGTCCACACTGGCTGGGTCTTCCTCTGTGGCATGGGATTCATAACGGACGTCGCCATCCTTCACGAGCACAGTTCTTTTCTGGTTGCTTCCCCTTTTCCTTGGAACCAGGTTGACGATCGGTTGGTGTTTAATTGCCCTTGTGGTTGGCCTACTTGTTCTTTCCCCTCTTTTGAACTTCTGCGGTTGCTTTACAGTTGACTCACTTCTGGTCCACTGGCTCTGCTTCTTGCTTAATTTCTCGTTCAGTTTCCCTTCCAGGAAGGGTCTGGGATGGAACAGGGTGGGGTGGGGTGGGAGAAGGTGGTAGTAAAGTTGACTATAGTTTATGGTGGACTGGATATAGGGCATGAATCGATGAGAAAATGAAATTTTATATGTGTCAATCCCAATCTTCCAAATCACCGCCCCCCCAATGGGAGGAAGTTCCAAGAGGAAGGGAATATATGTATACATATGGCTGATTTGCTTTGTTCTACATCAGAAAAGGACACAACATTGTAAGATAATTATACCCCAATTAAAAAGAAAATGAAATTTCAGATTTGCTGCACTGAATGGATGTTTGTGCCATTTTTTGTTTGTTTTTTAGCTAAGCAACACGAATAAAGGTCTAAATTTCAACCAAGAGATCTAGGCTGGAGACACTCATATTCACACAGGTATTCATGCTCATGGTCACCTCCGAAAGAAGGATGCATGAGAAGATTTAGAAGCAGTGTTTTGTAAAGATTGGTGACATTGAGGTGGGGCTTAAATGCTTGAATGAAGGGTACACTAGGTCTGAGAATGAAAAGTTCTTATACCATATTTTATGATTTCTTAACTATTTTTTCTAGATCTAGCCAGTCCAGTCTGAGGATGGGTATATACACTCATCTTTGTACGGCAGAAACCAATCCAATATTGTGAAGTAATTATCCTCCAATTAAAAATAAATTTAAAAAATTAGACATTAAAGAGATTTGCAAAAAGAAAGCACAAGTGGGAAGTTGTTTCTTTCTCTTACACAGCTTCAAAGACCAGGGAAAAAATATTTTTAAGCAACCTCGACATGAACTCTCTGAAATAAATGCATGCCTGATTGATTCAATACAGTTTAAGTCAGTTGTTTAAATATGATGAAATGACTCTGCCTTTACATAGAGAATAGTCTACCTTTCCCAACATATAAAGAAACACTCAGATATCTAGTTCAGAAGAAATTTTCAGGAATATATGATTCTCCCTTTCTCATTTTCTCTATCAAGTTTTTGAAAAGCAAATTAAATCAAGTACCTATTAACAGTTAGCTATTATTTTGGTTATCAAGGGTTAGAATTTGAGCTTTGTTGGTAACTGAGTAGATGCTACCCATAGGCACTGCCCATAAGCATGTACTTAGAGCACTTCCCGTAAAAATGTAAAATTTCTCATAATTTACTTTTGTCTCATTCTATAAGACTGTGAATTTCTCCAGAAGGGAAATGAAGTCTTATTTCTTTGTAATTTACCTAGGGAAATAAATGTTAAACCTTCCCCAAAAAGATGTCCTTACTAGAAAGACTTAGTGGAGATTGGATTAACTCTGAAAATGCTGAGCAACTTTGTAGAGAACTGTCCTATTTCTGGAAATACTGTGCCCAGATAACCCGTGTCCAAATCATCTGAGATGCTTTTTGAAAAAGCACATTCTTGGCCTTTTCTCTGACTCGAGTGCATCGGAGTCTTCTGATGGGTCTATGGATATTTCATATTTGTTTTGGTAAACTTGCCCAGGTGACTTGTATGGGCACAAGGTTTGAGAATCTCTGGCTGGGGAGAGGGCAGTCTGCCAGACCACTGATAGATCCCTGTCCTATTTACAGGTATTTTTGCTGAAACTCCATGTTTATATTCCTAAAAAAAAAAAAAATCCTTATTGTGCAAAATCATACAATAAAAACAGGTCTTCTGGGATAGGAAGGGATGAGTGAAGAGAAGTGAAAAGGTATGAAACTAGCTGGGTCACTGACAAGAGTAATAAGAAACTCTAGCCCAGTTACGAGCTTTTAGGTGGAGCTAGTGGTGAAGGACCTGCCTACCAATGTAGGAGGTGTTAGAGACTCAGGTTCGACTCCTGGGTCAGGAAGATCCCCTGGAGTAGGAAATGTCAACCCACTCCAGTATTCTTGCCTGGAGACTCCCATGGACAGAGGAGCCTGGCGGGTCACAGTTCATGGCGGGTTTCAGTTTCAGAAAGAGTCAGAGGTGGTTGAGCACAGCACAGCCTAGTTACAGCTCCAAAAGCGTTTGTTCTTAACAACACAGTCAATTCTTTATACCCTTAAACCTAGAGACCGGTACTTCTTTTTCAGGCATTGGTCCTTGAGGGCTTTCTCTTCTAGCATAGATCAATATTAACTTCTTAATCCACATTTTTTTTTAATGACCGATACTTGCCATTACCTTTTGAAGTGCTGCACTCAATATGCCAGCAAATTTGGAAAACTCAGCAGTGTCCACAGAACTGGAAAAGGTCAGTTTTCATTCCAATCCCAAAGAATGGCAATGCCAAAGAATGTTCAAACTACTGTACAATTGCATTCATCTCACACACTGGCAAAATAATGCTCAAAATTCTCCAAGCCAGGCTTCAACAGTACATGAACCGTGAGCTTCCAGATGTTTAAGATGAATTTAGAAAAGGCAGATGAACCAGAGATCAAATTGCCAACATCCATTGGATCATCAAAAAAGCAAGAGAGTTCCAGAAAAACATCTGCTTTATTGACTATGCCAAAGCTTTTGATTGTGTAGATCACAACAAACTGGAAAATTCTTCAAGAGATTGGATTCCAGACCACCTCACCTGCCTCCTGAGAAATCTGTGTGCAGGTCAAGAAGCAACAGTTAGAACTGGACATGGAACAACAGACTGGTTCCAAATTGGGAAAGGAATACGTCAAGGTTGTATATTGTCACCTTTCTTATTTAACTTATATGCAGAGTACATCATGTGAAATGCCAGGCTGGATGAAGCACAAGCTGAAATCAAGATTGCCAGGAGAATTATCAATAAACTCATATATGCAGATGACACCACCCTTATGGCAGAAAGCGAAGAAGAACTAAAGAACTCTTGATGAAAGTGAAAGAGGAGAATGAAAAAGCTGGCTTAAAACTCACCATTCAAAAAAGTAAGATCATGGCATCTGGTCCTGTCACTTCATGGCAAATAGATGGGGAAACAATGGAAACACTGAGAGACTTTATTTTCTTGGGCTCCAGAATCACTGCAGATGGTGATTGCAGCCATGAAATTAAAAGACACTTGCTCCTTGGAAGAAATGCTATGACCAACCTAGATAGTATATTAAAAAGCAGAGACATTACTTTGCCAACAAAGGTCCATATAGTCAAAGCTATGGTTTTTCCATAGTCACATATGGATGTGAGAGTTGGACTATAAATAAGCTGAGCACCAAAGAATTGATACTTTTAAACTGTGGTGTTGGAGAAGACTTTTAAGAGTCCCTTGGACTGCAAGGAGATCCAACCAGTCCATCCTAAAGGAAATCAATCCTGAATATTCATTGGAAGGACTGATGCTGAAGCTGAAACTCCAATACTTTGGCAACCTGAGGGAAAGAACTGACTCCTTGGAAAAGGTCCTGATGCTGGGAAAGATTGACGTCAGGAGGAGAAGGGGACAACAGAGGATGAGATGGTTGGAAGCTCCGGAAGTCCATGGGGTCGCAAAGGGTCGGACACGACTGAGCAACTGAACTGACTGATTGACATGCCATCATTATAACACTTTTTACAAAAACAAGGAAATGTCTTTCCAGCTTTTTCATCTGTGCCATCAGCTCCTCCAGTCATAGTGGAAAATGTAGCAATTCTTGAAGCCACTAAACCAGCTACAACTTGCAATGCACATCTGTATGATATCAGCTTTTTTTCATAGGATCGTCAGGTATTACTGCAGCCATCTTTTTAATCAGAAGAAAGCTTGTCTGGTAGTCCTTTTTTAAATTATCGTCCAGACCATGCCTTTTTTTTTTTGACCCCAAATGAGCTGGGGGTAAGGTAGTTTCTTTTTTGAAATATATTGTGCTTGAAAATGGAAAGTTGTACGGATTTGAATACAGAAATATTTAAAATATCTTTATATACTTAACATACTATAATTTCAACATAAATAAAAATAGCAAGAGATTTATGGCACATATGATAAAGTAGTATTATGCTTAATATATACAGAGTACATAGAGATTGATGATAAATGTCTTAAGATCTCAATAGTGGATAGTTAAAAGGAAAAACTCCTTAAAAGAAGAAACATGAGCGACCAATAAACATGTGAAATATAGAGACAAGAACGAGGCTTCATTTTCACCTATTAAATTAATGAATATTAAAAAAGTGATAATATTCTAATATTTACGGGAGAATGGATGAACTAATTGCCTATATTTTTGAAAGACAACTTGGTAATGTACATCATGTTTTGACCCATTCTTTTTTTTTTAATTGATATATAATTGCTTTACAGTGTTGTGCTATTTTCTGCTATATAACAAAGTGAATCAAAAGTGAATATAATATTAATCTGTAAAATTTTTGTTTGAAGATTTGTTTTAACTTTTTATTAAAATCCATAGATGACTTTTTCCAAAATTCAAGAAAAAATTACTGCTACTTAAATAGTGAAGTTACTTGAAAAATAATTTTGTTAGCTTCACTGTCAAATTTAAGCCAACTTCTATCGATACATATGTTTGGGTTCTTAAGGTCCTTGGAAACTTTTGTAAAAGTCCTTTCTTCTCTTTTTTAGTAGTATGAAAATACTATTGTCATTGGATACTAGAATTCATAAATCATGTTTAAACATAAAAATTAGGTCGATGACTTTCTGCTCATAAATTCCTGAAACGCTATGTACATGAAGAAGAAGAGGTCTTCTTGACTCACTTTGGAGCTTAACAGCACTGAAAGGTGACCCGACCTCTTCATTTTATGAACAGGAAGCTGAGTCCAGAAAGAGAGAGAATGGTGATCTGGGCCATGATTGGTTGGGGTCAGTCTCTGGGATTGAACTTGGTTCCTAAGCGCCGAATGGCTTCCAGCCTCTGTTCCTTGAGGTCTGTGATTCTTTTGGTGTGGATCCTCTCTCCAGCCCCGAGTAGGAGGCTGTGAAGGGTGATGTAATGCACAGCTAGTGGTTTATACACAAAGGTCCTATCTATCATTTCTTGAGATAGAGTTGCACGATTCTTCATACTGGAAAATCAATAGGCTCAGTTTCTCTTTGGAAATTGTATTAGGTGTCTATGGCTGCTGTAGCTAATTACTGCAAATTTAGAGGCTTAAAATAGCACATGTTTATTATCTTGAAGTTCTGAAGGTTAGAATTCCAAGACAGGTCTCACTTGGCTAAAAATCAGTGCTGGCCAGGCTGCATTCCCTTCTAGAAGCTCTGGGAGGCAGTCTGTTTTCTTGCCTTTTCCAGCTTCCAGAGGCTGCCTGCATTCCTTGGCTCAGGTCCCCATCCCCCTGACAGCAGAGCCAGCAACATTACACCTCTGCCCATACCTTTACCAGTGACACCTAGGGGACAGTATTTGCTCTTAAGGTTTCACGTGATTAGACTGGGTGAACTGGCTGATACAGCATCATTTCCGTACTTCAGGATCCTCACCTTGATCCCATCTGCAGAGTCCCTCTTGCCTTTTGAGGCAACCCATTCACAGGCTCTAGGAATTAAGATTGAGACTTCTTTAGGAATCAATACTCTGCCTACCAAAGGAAGAAATGTGCTTTCATTGGTCTCAGCTCTAAGTGGGCAATCACTTTAAAAACTTTAATTTAGAAGACTTTATAAACTGCTGAAACTTACTGAAGACTTAACGATATAATAAGAATACCTACCAACATTTATTGAGGGCTTGCACTGCAAAAGACACTGACTACTCAGTGCTTAAATCCATGATCTGATTTAATCCTTTTAACAGACCTATGAGGTAGTTTCTATTATAATCTCATTTTGAATGTTTAAAAACTGAGATCTAAAGGATTTTAACAGTTTGCTCATGGTTGCATAACTAGTATATGGTGGCAGAATGGGATTTGACTTTAGGTCTGTCTGACTCAACCTTTTAACCTGTAAGCTTCTCTACGTACGTTGAGTCATCTAGTGGTAAAAGTATAACAGAGTATAAGGAAATATTAAGAGTATAATTTATGTAGAGAAAGCCTCCATGATAGTTCTTTTTAATATGGAAAATAATTTTTTTACCATGAACAGAAGCTTTCAATATGCCATTTTACCAATGAGCTCTGTTTAACTGATTAGTCTTAGTTGGTTGTAAATAAGATTTAATGATCAATTCTCAGAGTTTTCATTTAAATAGAAGAGAGAGCTATTTTGCATGACTAAGCTGAAAGTAAATAGATCCTTCAGCATTTTTTAGTGCTCTTAGATTCTATAGGTCAAGAATTCATTTCAGAAGTTTTATCATAGCCTAACTGATTAACAGGCTCTCCCTCCATGTCTGTTGCTGTTCGGACCCTCAGTCATGCCTGACTCTTTGCAACACCATAGACTGCAGCACCCCAGGCCTCCCTGTCCTTCACCATTTCCTGGATCTTGCTCAGTCTCATGTCCGTTGAGTCGGTGATGCCATTCAATCATCTCGTCCTCTGTCGTCCCCTTCTCCTCCTGCCTTCCGTCTTTGCCGGCATCAGGGTCTTATCCTCTGACCCCACCCCAGATGTAAGCACCATGGAGAGCAGGGTTCCTGTTCTTATTCAGGTTTGTTTCTTGAGTACTTAAAACAGTAACATCCATTCAAATGGGCTTCTCTGGTGGCTCAGTGGTGAAAAGTCCATCTGCCAACGTAGGTTCAATCCCTGGGTCGAGAAGAAACCCTGGAGGAGAAAAATGGCAACTCACTCCAATATTCTTGCCTGGGAAATCCCACAGACAGAGGAGCCTGGCGGGCTACAGTCCATGGGGTTGCAAGAGTCAGACATGACTCAGCATCTGAACAACAACAAACCAAATAATAATATATTATTGGTTTCAACCAAATAATATTGGTTGAAAGAATGGAAATTGAGGACTATCTAAGGGACTAAAGTTAGCCATCTCTGTGAATGAGCCAGTATCTGGCTACTAGTTGGATTTCAGAAGGTCTTTTCAAAATGGAATATTCTAATGTGTTTGGCTAAAAGACGATGTGATAGGTTCATATTGTACGAGTAGGAAAGGTACATGATAACCCTGATAAAGCCAAGGTGTTTTTGCATAAATCTGTGCATCAGAGAGAAACAAGTGGCTCATTTGAAGTATTTGACTCCTGTACTGACTTTATTATTTTATTCATTTTCTTGTTCAGCAAATATTATTGGGCACTGTACTAGTTACTAGGATAAAAGATGAATTAAAAGAAAAAGTTCATGATGTAAAGGAGTCTTCTCCCTCCTGGTTAAAACAAATACTTATTAAGATAAAATGCATTGTATTAAATGGATTTATGGGCACACAGAAGAGGGACCCTTAACTTACTATCCAAAAAATACTTCAGTTGGGCTGGTCATCTTAAATATATTTTGGGAAAGGTGTAATTTAGATTTATTGGAGAGTTGCAAAGATAGGATATGGTTCTTATATACTCTTCATCCAGCTCCTTATTCCCTTGGTGTGTTGATCGACACTGAAAATTAACATTGGGACAATGCCATTAGCTAAACTTTAGGCCTTATTCAGATTTTGCCATCTTGACTATAACCTTTCTTGCTACAATGAAGTCACGCATCCAAGTGCTTCATTTCCTTTTTTATTCTAAATCATCTTTATTTTTGGAGGGTTTCCCACTCATTGTAGTATTCTATGAATCTAAAATTTTTATGACTTTAAAGACCCGTTTTTTTCCTTTCCTGGCCTTCCTTATATCAGTCTTTAGGCTTCTAGAATGTTTAGTCTATTCCTTTACATTGGCAGCCCTTCCCTTTGAACATTTTAGTGACCCTTCTTGATAGTTTCCAGGTGCCTTTTTTTTTTTTTTTTTTGTCTTGAGGAATGACCATAGCTACATGCAGTTTTTCAGCTGTTAATTGTATGATTAGGTGCCATTTGGATTCATATGAGCTAGTATTTTTTGACTTTTCAGATGATTTATGGATGCTGGCAGTCAAATCAGAACTAAGAATGAAAAGTAATTAAAGATGCAAAACATTTTCACCACCATTTTTCATTAGATTTTTACAGCTGTGTGAAATAGATACGGCAGATCTAGTGCCCATAGCCTCCTTCTTTTTATTAATTTTTTATTGGAGTATAATTCCTCCCCCCCTTTTTTTTGACCACACTGCGCAGCATGTGGGATCTTATTCCCAGATCAGGGATTGAACCCTTGAGCTCTGCACTGGAAGCAGAGTCTTAACCACTGGGCCACCAGGGAAGTCCCCTCTTATTTCTCTTTAAGGATAAGATGATTGAGTTTCAGAGTGCCTCTCTGGTCCCACAGACCAAACAAACCTTAGACTCTGAATTTGCAAACTCCTGATTCTTGCTATTCAAGGAGACTATAAAAATCTATGAGCAGTAGCACAGGATGTTATATGTGTTTAGTCATTTAAATTCATGAGCTAGAAACTATTAGCAAAGAAGCCAATTAAACTTCTTCCTAAAAAAAAACAACCAAAACAAGAGCCTTTCTAGTGGCGTGCCTGTCCCTCTGGAGGAAGTGAAAGTCACATGTTGTCATGCTAAGTAAGCTTCATTTTATGCATTGTGTGTGAATCTTTGTCCTGAGAAGATTCTATTGCAATTTAGGAACCAGTGGATTCTCTCAGAAGGTACAGAAAGCAGCTCACTTGTACTTTCAAGAGATGCTTTAGTGAGCTAATTTTTTGTGCCAAATAAAGGAAACTGTGAATTCTAACCTCCCTTATTGTGATTGTGTGTGTTGTCTAAAACCGGACTCCTTTCACTCTGATCTGATCCCTTGACTTCCAAGGACTGTGCCCGAGGGTATCACAGCCTTGTAGCTCTGTTAGGTGGGTCACAGAATTAGACTGCTTTTGATGATCAATGATGTGGCTCAGATTCTCTTACTGTAAACAGTCTGTTTCTTTGACTCTGGTCATTTTCTGTCTCTTCAACAAATTCATGACACTGGGAACCCTGAGAGAACAAACTCGCCTTTCTTAACCTTTCCTGTGGGGGAACAGTAAAATGATAAGGATTCAGCTGTTAGGTTGTCTGTGGACCAGCTTAAAAATGCAAAGAAAAGTCTTTAAAGCTATACAAGCTTTGAAGATATTCCAAAGTCAAACTTTGGCCCTACTTAAGGAAGGATGCAAAGCTGGTTATTTAACTGTAGTGAGCATAGAGAAATTTAACTTTGATCTGGTTGGTTTCAGCGCATCAAGAAGCTTCCCTTCGATCCTGGCATTCACTTTTTAGTGTCATTCAGTTTAATAAGTTATCCGTGAATTTAAAAAAAAAAAAAGAAGAAATCAGAAACATGGTTACCAGAAAAGCTGACCTGCCTAAATAACAAAGGAAGACACTTTCAAGGTCCTGAAAGGACACACTGATTTTGTGATTAGCTCTGCTAAAGTGTTTTCTTCTTCACTGCAGGTTTTAAGGGGCCATGTGAAAATTAGACAGTGGGGTGCTATTATTGGTATAAATTAGGACTTTGTTCAAAAGCAATGTTTTATGTTTGATGCAGCGCTTCAGAGTTTTCCCACAGCTGTTATTGTTTAAAACTACTTCTAATCAAGTGTACACATACTCATCTTACCTGGGAATTTTATCCAATTTAGAACATCTGAATGAGGTTCTCTCCAAAGAAAAAAGAATTTTAGTGACATCCGTTAATTAAATGATTGTTATTCTAAATATTAATTATTATTAATATGGACACTTCAAGGTCATGTTCCTGTCCAGAATTTACTAAAGCACATCAGAAGAGAAGAACCCCATTACCATGAGAAAATAAATAAATATAATATCAAGTTCTCAGTAACTGGATATTTCTCGAAGTTTCTGTTTAAGTGGCATGTTGGAGAGAAACATGGCAGGTATGGATAGCAAATGAAAAGAAAAAAATAGCTTTTGACAACAGAAAAGATCAAATTTATAAACATGTGTCAAATGAAATTTGCTGTATGTCAGTTAGGTCAAACTATAATGGATCCGTTTTAACCCTGTGTATTGATGGCCTTACATGTGGCTTGCGGGATAGCTTCTCTGTGTTCCTGAGTGAGGTGTTCTTATAACTGGGGGCAGCTGTGGTGACAGCATTAATTAGGCAGGCCTGTTGAGCACACACCTTAAAGCTGCCAACGGCAGTGGCGGTGCTGTGACTGGCTCCAGATTCCATTGTCACGGCCATTTGCCTTGACACCTTGGCAGAGCATCAGTGATCCCTTCAGACCCTCCGGGTTCCGGGTCCCCCGTGGGAGCTTGTTCCAGTGGACAGTACAGTGAGGCAGCGCTGGAGTGACGCACAGCGCGCCCCACCCCGTGGCATTCGGGGGGGATAGGCAATTGCACAGTTTATATATATATATTTTTGTATCATACCATTTTTAAGTATTCTGTCTTGTTTTATCCCCCCATAAATCATCAAGGTAGCTTAGAACAGACAGCCATTTTCATATCCGCTTATTTCCACTTTATCCCCCAGACTGTTGCACTTGGAATATGCAGAAATGATCTATCGTGGGGTGTATGCCAGGATTTATCAGGGCACTCTTAATACATCAATAAGATAAATCTTACATTGGACTTATGAACCTATTGGACAGAGCAAATTGTTCAGTTGGCTGCCTAGGAGTTAAGAATAGGAGCTGGGATTTCCTTGGCAATGCAATGGTTAAGATTTCACCTTCCAGAGCCTTCGGGAGTGCGGCTTTGCGCCTGCGCGGCACTGAGTGCAGCTTTGCGCCTGCGCGGCACCAAGTGCGGGAGTGCGGCTGCGCGGGCACCGAGTACCAGCGGGCAGTTTGAATTTCGCTCCCTGAGCCGGGTGTCGAGATCCTGCGCTTCCCACCGAGACTGGGTGGGGGAGGGGCGGTGTCTCGGCGCCTCGCGACCCCACTGAGTGGGCCCTTTGCTCCCGGACCCGCATGAGAGGCTTAAAGGATGGCCTCAGATCTGGAACAGTTATGTTCTCATATTAATAATATGCAGAGTACATCATGAGGAACGCTGGGCTGGAAGAAGCACAAGCTGGAATCAAGATTGCTGGGAGAAATATCAATAACCTCAGATATGCAGATGACACCACCCTTATGGCAGAAAGTGAAGAGGAACTAAAAAGCCTCTTGATGAGGGTGAAATAGAGTGAAAAGCTTGGCTTGAAGCTCAACATTCAGAAAACGAAGATCATGGCATCTGGTCCCATCACTTCATGGGAAATAGATGGGGAAACAGTGGAGACAGTGTCAGACTTTATTTTTTTGGGCTCCAAAATCACTGCGGATGCTGATTGCAGCCATGAAATTAAAAGACGGTTGCTCCTTGGAAGGAAAGTTATGACCAACCTAGATAGCATATTAAAAAGCAGAGACATTGCTTTGTCAACCAAGGTCCGTCTGGTCAAGGCTATGGTTTTCCCCGTGGTCATGTATGGATGTGAGAGTTGGACTGTGAAGAAAGCTGATCGCCGAAGAATTGATGCTTTTGAACTGTGGTGCTGGAGAAGACTCTTGAGAGTCCCTTGGACTGCACGGAGATCCAACCAGTCCATTCTGAAGGAGATCAGTCCTGGGTGTTCACTGGAAGGACTGATGCTGAAGCTGAAACTCCAATACTTGGCCACCTCATGCGATGAATTCACTCGCTGGAAAAGACTCTGATGCTGGGAGGGATTGGGGGTAGGAGGAGACAGGGTTGACCGAGAATGAGATGGCTGGATGGCATCACCGACTCGATGGACATGAGTTTGAGTGAGCTCCGGGAGTTGGTGATGGACAGGGAGGCCTGGCGTGCTGTGATTCATGGGGTCACGGAGAGTCGGACACGACTGAGCGACTGAACTGAACTGATTAATGAAAAGATTGGCAATATTAAAAAAACTCTGAGAAATTGTGGGCAAGAACGTACCTTGAACACCATTTTAAGTAGGAGATGAGATCGCTGTAGTAAATGAACTTCTAAATAAATTGGAATTGGAAATTCAGTATCAAGAACAAACCAACAATTCCCTCAAGGAACATTTTGAATCTCTCGAAGATTATAAAGATGTGGAGCATCTCAAAGAAAACATCCCTCCCCATTTGCCTCAAGTAACAGTTACCCAGAACTTTGTTAATGGATCAGATCTTGACCCTGAAGGACTGGTCAAAGTTGAGGAACCTGCACCCACAAAGAAGCCTCCCAAAGAACAAAGAAGTATTATAACTTCTTTATAACTTCTGAGAGTTTAATGGCATTCCTGCGTACATGAAATCCCGCTTAACCTATTGTCACATTAATGATGTTATTAAAGAAATCAACAAGGCAGTTGTTAGTAAATATAAGATCCTACATCAACCAAAAAAGTCTATGAGTTCTGTGGCCAGAAATCTCTATCACAGATTTATTGACGAAGAAACGAAGGAAACCAAAGGTCATTATTTTGTAGTGGAAGCTGACATAAAGGAGTTCACAGCTTTGAAAGTCGACAAGAGGTTTCATGTGATACTGAATATTTTACGACACTGCCAGAGGCTATCAGAGGTCCAAGGGAAAGGGCTTACCCGATATGTTATAACATAACGTCCTTGTGAGCTTCTGAACCAGCTAACAGGGTTTAGAGGCTGTTCCTAAAGTTTCCTTACATGTAATTTTTTTAATATATAATTTTTTTAGCTTTTTCATTTTCTTTTTTGTTTCTTCTAAAAATAAAGCATGTATATTTAAAAAAAATATATTTCACCTTCCAGTGTAGGGGGTGTGGGTTCCATTCCTGGTCTGGGAGCAAAGGTCTCTTGGCAAAAAAAAAAAAAAAAAAATACCCATGAAACAGAAACAATATTGTAACAAATTAATAAAAACTTTAAAAATGGTCCACAAAAAAAAAAAAAAAACTAGTAGGAGCTCTGGATCAGAATTCTGGAGTCCAGATACTGGATCCCCAGTATGCCAGTTCTGTTACTGTGGGAGGTTGCTTTACCTCTCTCTGTTTCTGTTTGGTTGTCTATAAATTGGAATAATGCACGTATCTCCTAGAATTGTCACAAAACTTAAAAGACTTAATAAACATGATGTTCTTAGGACAGTGCTTGATATTTAATACATACTAGGTTACTCAACCAGTGTCAGCTATTATTATTCTAAAGGAGTTTATTGTTGAAAGTACTATGAGGACCTTATTGTAACTTCACCTTGTAAGTCTTGAGACCACTATTATAGTGGTTTTACAGTTTTGTCTTTGACCTTCACTATGAAATATACAGAGAGGTATAGAAGATGAAGATTGCTAATTTCAACAAACATAATATTAATTTTTCAGGTTGAAAAATTCTCTTACCTAGTAAATCTGTGCTTATTGCCCTTGTAGAATTGTACAGTGTTATAAATCTCTCACAGACATTTATGGAGAGGTGATCTGATTGTAATAAACATAAAATTACTCTGGTGGCTATGAAATGAAATAATAGTTCCTAGATTTTTGTCAGCTGTCCTGGCTTTAAATCCTTGTCTGCAGCTTGACAGCCTTGTGACCTTATACAAATGTAGGCATAACCCTCCGTATCTTCACCTGTAAAAGAATGGTTATCCACTTTATATGAAACTGACCCAAATGGTAAATTGGGGATGTGCATTGATCATAATAGTTACTGACTAGTTAAGGAGCAAATTTAGACCTTGTAGACTGGGGTCAATCGATGAAGACAGTTGATCCACTTTGATTTGAAAGCAGAGGAGATCATATTAAAATGTTTGCTCTTCTTAAAATGGAATAACAGCCTGGCGTCTGCGGGAGCCTCTGAGATAAGATGCATTAAAGGAGATGGGAAGGAATGTGGTTGCGATGACTAGGGTCTTAGCTGAGGCAGGAATCAAGTAGAAAACATTTTTTAAAATGTATTTTTAATTGGAGGATACTTGCTTTACAGCATTGGCTTCTGCCATACCTCAATGTAAATTAGCCATAGGTATACATATGTCCCCTCCCTTTTGAACCTCCCTCCCACCTCCCACCCCATCCTACCCCGCTAGGTTGTCAGAGTCCTGGCTTGAGTTCCCGGAGTCATACAGCAAATTCCCACTGACTGCCCGCTTTCCACATGGTAACGTGTGTGTTTGCAGGCGTCTCTCTCCACTTGTCCCACCCTCCCCTTCCCACCTCACCCCCCGTGGCCATAAGTCTGTCTTCTGTGTCTGCGTCTCCGTCACTGCCTCCCGGAGAGGACATTTTAACGACGATGACCAGATGAGAGAAATCCAGGAGGATGTAAAAACGGCAAAGTCAAGGCAGGAATGCTTTTTTTGACCATTTTCCAGTTAGATTTACATTTCCTTTTTATTAGCGTCATATGGCAGAGAGTATAGAAGTCCTGATCCAGTGGAATGCATAAAAATGAAAATAATGTCACTGGGGCTCTTTGATCTCAAATTTTAAAAAAGCCTTTTTGAGAAAGTGGGTGTGGGTTTTGAAGTAATATTTGGACCTGAATCTCTTCTTTATCAGTATCTTCTAGATCCTTCCTTTTACTTAGTTTTTTCAGCAAGGACATTTTGAACTAAGTCCTTGAGATCCTGTGTGTCTAATTCACTTAGACATCTGGATATTTATTGGCTGCTCCAGTGGCTCAGTGGGTAAAGAATCTGCCTGCAGTTCAGAAGACACAAGAGTTGTGGGTTCGATCCCTGAGTCAGGAAGATCCCCTGGAGAAGGACATGGTAACCCACTCCAGTATTCTTGCCTGGGAAACGGAGCCTGGCGGGCTGTACAGTCCCTGGGGTCACAAAGAGTTGGACATGACTAAGAGACTAACACTGCGCTGGACATTTGGATGTTTGGATTATCAGTTCAGTTCAGTTCAGTCGCTCAGTCGTGTCCGACTCTCCGCGACCCCATGAACCACAGCATGCCAGGCCTCCCTGTCCATCACCAACTCCTGGAGTCCACCCAAACTCATGTCCACAGAGTCGGTGATGCCATCCAGCCATCTCATTCTCTGTCATCCCCTTCTCCTCCCGCCCCCAATCCCTCCCAGCATCAGAGTCTTTTCCAGTGAGTCAGCTCGTCGCATGAGGTGGCCAAAGTATTGGAGTTTCAGCTTTAGCATCAGTTTGGATTATAGTGCCAGTCAAATGGACACATCACCATCACCACCACAAGCCTGAGCCTCCACTTAGGGACTGTGACCACCTACTCAAGGCTGCTCCTGCCCCTCCTTTGATTGGGTAGCAACGGATTCCTTACATGGCCCTCTTTCTGTACATGCGCCTCTCTAGTGCAGCCTGTGGCTGCGATGTTTAGCTGTAGAATGTGATCAGTCATTTTCTGTGGCCTTAGAAGCATGGGCTTCCCCATGCAGGCTCAGTAGATAAAGAATCCGCCTGCGATTCAGGAGACACAGGAGATGCAGTTTCGATCCCTGGGTCCGGAAGATCCCCCCGAGAAGGAAATGGCAACCCACCCCAGTATTCTTGCCTGGAAAATCCCATGCATGGAGGAGCCTGGTGGACTGCAGTCCAATGGGTCACAAAGAGTTAAACATGTCTGAGCGACAAAAAAAAAAAAAAGAGTAAACACAAGTTTTTGACTGGGCTGGTTGTGGCTCATATCTTCGAAAGGAACATTTAAAAGAATCCTACTGTTGTTTCAGTCAGCTTGTAGCAGTGAACTGGGGGATGTGGAACTTTGTGTAAGTCTCTATGTGAAAAGCCCTGCTGAAGACGGGAATGTTTGAGAGATGAAGGTTAACACTAGTAAGAAGCCAATTTTGGTTTAGCGGTCCTACCATTGTGAGTAAGAGAAGTGAAATGCTGAAATATTGCTCCCGAGTTTATTGTATTGTATTTATTGTATTTATATGTTGTATAGTGACATGTTCTGTGCATATGTTATGAGGATTGTTCCAAACGCTTGTAAAGATATTATTTGGTGATACACATTCATCCTTGTGTAAGGAGTTGGGCCTAGAACTGCTAAAATGGTATTTCTGGGTCCAACTATCTTAACTATTCTTTGAAGCCTAGTCTTACTGTGTTGACTGGTTTGGTTTATGGCCAATGGTGTGGAATAAGCTCGAGAATATCTTGTAATAAACCCCTGAACTTTATATAGTGACTTTCTCACAAGTGGAAGGACCCCTATGCTTTATCTCATTCTCCAAATATCCTTGCTGAATACACAGGGACACATAGTAGGTTTGCATTTAGGTTCACAGGGAACTCTGGTTAACTGCAATTGCTGCTGCTGCTAAGTCACTTCAGTTGTGTCCGACTCTGTGTGACCCCATAGGCGGAAGCCCACCAGGCTCCCCCGTCCCTGGGATTCTCCAGGCAAGAAATTGGAGTGGGTTGCCATTTCCTTCTCCAATGTGTGAAAGTGAAAAGTGAAAGTGAAGTTGCTCAGTCGTGTCCGACCCTTAGCGACGCCCACGGACTGCAGCCTACCAGCCTCCTCCATCCATGGGATTTTCTAGGCAAGAGTACTGGAATGGCTTGCTGTTGCCTTCTCCGTAACTGCAGTTAGGGACAGTCTATCTGGAGGGTGATTCAGCTGGACTTGAGGCAGCGTGAGCCTTAAGTCACCACAAGAGGCAGTAAATAGTGACCTGTGAGATGGTCCCTAACATAACATAAGACCACACACTGCCTCAGTAGCAGTGATTTTAATCCTAGGTGTATTGTGAAATACCATTGCTGCTAGACCTTGCTGCCTTGTACACAGTTATATTTACAAAATATAAACCTGGTAAGTTTTGCCTTTTATAGTCAAATTTGTGAGTACAATTCAGAAGAGAAGACAGATGACTAAGTATAATAAACTATCCATTCTGTACATCGTGACCATAATTTTCTCAATAAAGGACTTATAGAGACTTTCCTCAGTCACTTATTTAGTTTTAACATGACTGTAAAAAACAGGGCATCCTTCTGTGTAGAAGACTCATTCATGATATTCGTGTGGCTTTTCTTAACTAACATCATTGCCAGTTGCCAGTTTTCACCATGAGATCTGCACCTGTGTGGTATCAGCCTTTTAAATGGTTTTATGCGAGGAAGACTTCACTGGGGGTCATAGCTGAAAACTCACGGTGACTTGATAGTATTTTGCAGGTTTCCTGTTTAATTTGTTCAGTGTCAAGGCTCTTCAGTTTAACTGTACAGTCAAACGTGGAGTTATGAACTAGTTTTGCACCATCAGGACATCCAAAGAAAAGAAACAATTCATCTAGTGTCCCATGCTATCTGCATATGTCATCAGCACACACAAGCTAAAATGTGTTCCCTGTTCTTAACAATACAGTACAACATTTGATAATAGCAGTATTGAACATATTAAAAAAAAATAAGTACCCAGTAGACAAGCAAAATGAGAGGATTGCTTAGATGGATAGTTCTTCTTCACCTCTATCACAAATACTCATTCGCACATTAAAGAATTGGAATAAACGAGCCTCATGCCTTCATTTTTTGTGTGGTCAGCATGTAAAATAATTGTTTTTGGATTACTGCCACGTTTTTTTTTCCTCCATTGTACAACGTATCAAATAAAAAATGTAGACATGCAAAAATAGGCTTTTTAAGTATACAGTCATACCTGCTTGCATTGACTTAGAGTCGGAAGAGTATGTTTGTGATCTTTTAAAGCCCTGTAAAACACTTAAAGCCTGTAAAAACGAGTGCCTGTAAAATGTGTGGCATCACTCTGAGGGTTTGGGGGTTTCTATTTTTATAGGCTGCTCCTTTTTGCACTTTACTGTCTGTCTCTGTTGATACATTTCTAAGGGTGTGGATAGGTTCATATTAATGTCAAGCAAGTTTGAAGTAGATTTAAGCAATGACTGTTTAAAACTTGCTCTGTCATTAAATTGTTTCAGGGTGTGGAAATGCTGCCTCCCAGAATCACAGTGAAAGCAGAATTATGAACTGTGGTAGACCAAATACAATTAAATCATGCCAGAGATGTTCAGATCATTTACTGCATTGGAAGCAGTAACTTAGCATGGTGTTTACCTTCAATCAATTTTTAATTAGAGCTTCCCAGGTGGCGCTAATGGTAAAGAGCCTGTCTGCCAGTGCAGGTAAGAGACACAAGTGTAAGAGACACAAGTTCGATCCCTGGGTTGGGAAGATCCCCTGGAGGAGGAAATGGCAACCCACTCCAGTGTTCTTGCCTGGAGAATCCCATGGACAGAGGAGCCTGGCGGGCTGCAGTCCACAGAGTGACACAGAGTTGGACACAACGGAAGCGACTTAGGACACACAGCAGTGGTTAATTAACAGACTATTTACTCTTAAACAAGAATCGAAGCGCATGTAAATTTTTTTTACAGTTTTAAAATCCAAGTACTCGCTTTAAAATATTGCCCATGGTTTAGAAGCTACCCTTGGTCTTATAAAGTTATATCTGAATTTTAGAAAGTGCTTGGTGGCGTACTTTCTCAGTGAAATAAATGAGATTATTTTATGCGAGTAAACTGTGAGAAACATATATAGTTTTAAAATGTAGTCTAGTAATATATACGTATTATTTTATAATCTAATGGAAGGAAATTGACTTTATTGAAAGTTGTCTCATTATGAATGGAGGAGAAAAAGCACAGAGACCATCTGTCCTCAACATTAGTTTGCACACTTATCAAGAGTCTGTGAAATATCCAGGGGTGTTCCATTAGGGTGGTTATGTGAGAAGAAATAAAGAAAAATTTATGTTGTTTCCCAGTCTGTAGGATGCCTCCACGTGGGCTCCACCTGGAGTGAGGGAGGAACGTTATGTGGTACTTTTCCAGAAGGTATCACTGACCGCAGAATACCCAGAGGCCAACAGTGCAGTCGTGTGGCTGGGTCAGTGGGTCACAGATTTGTTTCTCCATTTATGGAGAATTTTTAAAACCTTCAAACAGCTGTTCTCTGAAAAGCTGTATATCCTCACGTCATAGCTGGTTTCTCCTGAAGACACAGCAGAGACATTATGACAAGTGGACTTCCAGGGATGCTGGAAGCTTCTGTGCTTGTGACAGTGTTAAAGCTACATGCAAGAGAGAGCAGCTTAGGCTAATCAATAGAGGTATATCCATATCCCAAACACCAAGAAATGTTTATAGGTTGGGGTCAGCTTGAGGAGTGGATATTCTAGTTATGAAAGGCCTTGCCTCTCAAGGTCTGTGCCTCATTATGTCATAGATCATCTCTTAAGGACAAAGGTGTACCAGTCTGGCATGTGAACCCCCAAAGGGGGAGGTTCGATGTGTTGACCTGCCAAATAAGAGATTGTTTTCCTTCCACCAAAGGGCCTAGTGGGAATGAAGCCCCAAAGTCATGGCTATCAGGTTGAATGTAGGAGGACTTCAGTGCCATACGACTCACAGAATTTTAATGGAGAATATAATCTTAAGAGTTCCATTTGTAAGTTACAGCACAGATATTCCCAAGAATCTCAATGACTACAAATTTAGCCAAGACTTTGGAAGTATTTACTGAAAGCTTGAGACTTTTTTAATGGCAGAAAGATCAGATAAAAAAGGCAAGAAAGCTAAGAGAAACCAATATTCCTTTTCCTCCCTTTTTGTGTGTGTGTGAGAGTGTGCGCATGCGTGCATGTATGTATGTATATTTTTATTTGCAGAATCGTGAAATTTAGTTGTAGATATCATGACATTTCAGCAAATACTGCCTAAGAACAAGGGCATTCTTCTGCATGACCACAATGCAGTTACCACACTTGAGAAACTTAATTTTGGTACAGGACCTTTATTCAGATTTCCCCAGTAGTCCTAACAATGTTCCTTATAACTGTTTTTTCCCTGAAGCAAGATCCAATCACTAGTCAAAGTCTATTGCATTTGTCAGTCTCACTTAATCTACATCAGTTTCACAGTCTTTTATCTTTCTTGACATTGATATTCCTGAAGCCGAGATCAGCTGTTTTGTCAAATATTCCTCACTTTGAATTTGTCCAATTGTTTCCTCACATTTGAAATCAAGACTCTTACTAAAGTCATAATAAATAAATAAATGAAGATAGGAGGGTAATGGGGAAGGAGAGGTGACAGAAAGAGACAGTGGAATAGAATAAGAGAAAAGAAAGTAAAAAGAGATGCAAATGGACTTCATGAAGATTTCAAACAAGATGACAAAATCTAATAGATTTGTATTCAGGCTGTATTGGTAAGCAAATGAATGGAGAGGTGGGTGAGGGAACATGGTACTTATTGAGAGTTAAGGACATCTCATATATTGTGTTTAGAACATTTTGGATAGAGACAAGGGAATGAACCTTGAAAATCTGGGCTGTATGCCAAGCTAAACACAAAATTAAGTGAAAACAACAATAAAAATTCAAACTAGTTCTTCTAATCTGTACATAAAAGGATGAGATGGTTTATTTTTCTTAATAGATGTAAACCAGTTTTTTTATATCATTTAAAACCCTGTACTAGGTTTTTAAATGCTCCAATGTTCATTGCAGCACTGTTTATAATAGCCAGGACATGGAAGCAACCTAGATGTCCATCTGCAGATGAATGGATAAGAAAGCTTTGGTACATATACACAATGGAGTATTTCTCAGCCATCAAAAAGAATGCATTTGAATCAGTTTTAATGAGGTGGATGAAATTGGAGCCAATTATACAGAGTGAAGTAAGCCAGAAAGAAGAACATCAATACCGTATATTAACGCATATATATGGAATTTAGAAAAATGGTAACCTAAACCCTGTATAAGAGACTGCAAAAGAGACATAGGCATTTAGAACAGTCTTTGGGACTCTGTGGGAGAGGGTGAAGGTGGAATGATTGGAGAGAATGGAATTGTAGCATGTATATTATCATAAGTGACCAGTCCAGGTTCGACGCATAAATTTTCCTCTGTTCAAAAAAAAAAAAAAAAAAGAAAGAAAAAGAAAACTGACCTGCATTACCTGCAAGCATTCAAAAGAGAGCCAAATAACTCTTCTTCCTAAAACACATAGGAAATTGCTTTAAAATAAATGAATAGAGTGTTCCCAAAAAAAAAATAAAATAAAATAAAACCCTGTACTAGGTTTACAAAATTGAAAATGATCTTAAGGAGTTAATAGGAATATACAAATACTATACCAGATAGATGAGAATTTAGTCCGTTTTTTAAAACCTCCAGAACAGAAATTCGTGGACCACATCTTAAAGAGAGGGCTCCTAGGAAAGGTCTTCAGGAAGTAAATCTTATTTTCAAGCTGTCCAAAAAAAAAAATAACCGGAGAAAATCATCAGGTGTCAGAGGCTAAGAACAGCTGAAATATTGATACAATTTTCTAACTTGCTGCTGTGTCTTCACATTCAATGTCTGCTTCTCTACCTCATCTCCCAGCCTCTAAATAAGAAAAAGGGGGATGTGTAATTGTAGGAACACTGTTAAGAAGTTCAAATAGTTTTTGCTGTAACTTAATGGAAAATGTATATACTCATTCCTGACATTTTTGGAGGGATTTTCTTGGTAAGGGCATAGTTGTAGAAAAATAAATATATGCAGAGTGGGAAAGGTATACCATTTCCTGTTCATGCCTAACATGGTTCTGATTGCCATCCTTGACGTCTTGATGCTGTACACAGTGAATAATTACTCACTGGATCTGAGAGGTGCAGTCTCCTTTGGTGGATTTGAAGAATTAACTTCTCGTTAAGTCCTGAACTGGGGCAGAAATAGACTTTGTACTTGGCTTTTCTAAGACTCTATTGAAACAGAGATGTTGAGACATCACTTTCTGCAGTGTTGATTAAGTGAAATTATGTGTGCAGAGGAAAATCCATTCAATATGCTTTTATTTTTTAAACTGTTTTATTATGGAAAAAGAAAAAAAAAACAGACATACTATATAGTATTGTAGGGATTTCCTTGGCAGTCCAGTGGCTAAGACTTTGCCTTCCAATGCCAGGGTGAAGGTTTGATCCCTGGGTTAGGCAGCTAAGATCCTGTATTCCTTTCGGTCAAAAAGACAAAAGATAAAACAGAAGCAATATGGTAACAAAATCAATAAAGACTTTAAAAATGGCCTACGTTTTTAAAAAAATCTTAAAAAAGAATCGTGTACTAAATCCCTGCTTCTATGTATTGATTGACTTACCACAGTCAACTTCTTGGGGAATTTATTTCATTTTTATGCCTAACCATTTCCCACTGGCTTCCCAGGGAGCACTAGTGGTAAAGGACCGGCCTGCCAGTGATACAGAGATGCAGGTTCCATCCCTGGGTTGGGAAGACTCCCTAGAGGAGGGCACGGCAACACACCCCAGTATTCTTGCCTGGAGAATTCCATGGACAGAGGAGCCTAATGGGCTACAGTCTATAGGGTCGCAAAGAGTTGAACATGACTGAAGCAACTTAGCACATTCCCCACTACCATTTCACACTGAAGTAAATCTCAGATATTCTAACATCCATAAAGATTTCAGTAGAGAACAGGTACTCTTTGAAGCAGTCTTGCTTAAAATAGTAATGGTATGTAAGCATTTAATGTAAGTGAATGAGTGACTAAAAGTCACTCAGTCGTGTCTGACTCTTTGAGACTGCATGGACTATACAGTCCATGGTATTCTCCAGGCCAAAATACTGGAGTGGGTTGCCTTTTCCTTCTCCAGGGGATCTTCCCAACCCAGGGATCGAACCCAGGTCTCCCACATTGCAGGCAGATTCTTTATCAGCTGAGCCACATAAAGTGTCCTATAAATTAACGCACAATATAAGCACTCTCCCATTTCTGTTGAGAAGATTTAGAAGGGTGAAATCCAATCGAACTGATGATCTGATGGGAGTATGGTGGTCTTCTGAAAAGGTCACTTGATGTTTGTGGGAGAGTATCTGTAGACCCAGTAAAAGTGTTGTCACCAAAGAATTCCTGTCTTGAAGAAATGAGTGTTGTTGCGGTTTATGAGCCCTCTTTGTTCTCTGGATTACTCCTGTTGATAGCATAGTCTAACTCTGACTCTCCAGAATGTTGTAACCGTGCATAAGAGACACATACCTGTCTCTGAAAATAAGCTTCCCATTTGAAAAAATGTGTGTGACACCTGTTGTACCTATTCATAGAACTGTCATTAGATTAATTGTGATCTGGGATGTGACTGTGCTTTAGAAATAATGGCCCAGTTACCTCTTCTTCTTGAGCATAAGATTTTGATTCTTTGAAATGATCAGTTTTCAGGATTTTTAATAGTATCAGAGGATGTAAAGATGGAAGAAATTGCTATCTTGAATATATATATATATGAATTTTTTAGAATATTTTTAAAGAATAGATTTTTATTGAAGTAGACTTGATGTACAATATAGTGATTCACAATTTTTAAATGGTGTACTATATTTTATGCTTTACGCTTCCCTGGTGGCTCGGACAGTAAAGAATCTGTCTGCAATGCAGGAGAGCAGGATTTGATCCCTGGGTGGGGAAGATCCCCTGGAGAAGGAAGTGGCGACCCACTCCAGTATTCTTATTTGGAGAATCCCATGGACAGGGGAGCTTGGTGGACTACAGTCCATGGGGTCACAAGGAGTTGGACACGACTGAGCGGCTAACACTTTCACTATATTTTATAATTATTATAAAATAATGGCTGTGCCCCCTGTGTTGTACAATATGTCCTTGTAGCTTAGTTTACGCCTAATAGTTTGTACATCTTAATCATCTACACATATATTGCCCCTCTCCACTTCCCTTTCCCCACTGGTGACCGCTAGTTTCTTCTTTATATCTGTGTGTCTGTTTCAAAGAATAATTTTATAACCTAAGTTCTCTTTTTCCCCCGAATATATTTTATCTGAGCATTTTTATTATTCTCTAAGCTGAGATACATTTTGACTGACACCCCCCTCCCCTTTTTCTTTTCTTGCTCAGTTAGTAAAGCCTTTGTGAATGGTCTCTTGATCAGGCTCACCAAAATGAACATGTTTCTCTTGGAAAGGTTACCGTGTGATCAGAACTTTTTTCCTTCTCTTTTCTTTTTTAGCCTTGCCTCCCCGCTTGAAAGAGATGAAGAGTCAGGAGTCTGTGGCAGGTTCCAAACTAGTGCTTCGGTGCGAGACCAGTTCTGAATACTCCTCTCTCAAGTTCAAGTGGTTCAAGAATGGGAGTGAATTAAGCCGAAAGAACAAACCCCAAAACATCAAGATACAGAAAAGGCCAGGGTGAGTATCCTGCATGTCACAGCAGGGGCCATGCCTAGCAATACAATGATATAAACTATAAAAATTACTAACAGCTTAGTAAATAAGTATACCATCAAAAAACAGGATACATGATAAATGAAAAGATTTTCCTTTATATGGGGGCTAGAAATTGGGTCATTATATAGGAAAGAATTTTAAAGTATGTCATCTTACAACTTCTGGACAAAGCAAGGAAGGATGGATGTGGAAAGAACTAATAACATGTGGAGAGAAATAGAAGGGGTGAGAGAAGATAATGTCAATATCAAGCTGCTATATAGCACAGGCAGCGCAGCTCAGTGCTCTGTGATGACCTGAGGGGTGGGAGCAAGGGAGGTCCAAGCAGAAGGGGAGATATATATATATGTATATATATATATATCAGATTCACTTCATTGTGCAGCAGAAAAACTAACACAAAGTGGTAAAGCAGTCACACTCAAATTAAAAAATAAATTAAAAAAAGAATTCAAAAAAAATTTTTTTAATTTAAAAATATTAATAGGAGCTATTGGAGAAGGAAATGGCAACCCACTCCAGTGTTCTTGCCTGGAGAATCCCAGGGACTGGGGAGCCTGGTGGGCTTCCATCTATGGGGTCGCACAGAGTCGGACACGACTGAAGCGACTTAGCAGCAGCAGCAGCGTTGTAGTAGTAAGTAATAGATGAAATCCTAAAATCCTGTATAGAATACCTGTGCATTACACAATCAAGCTCAGTTGGGAAAGAATCTGCCTGCAATGTAGGAGACCCGGGTTCGATTCCTGGGTTGGGAAGATCCCCTGGAGAAGAAAATGGCAACCCACTTCAGTATTCTTGCCTGGAGAATCTCATGGACAGAGAAACCTGGCGGGCTACAGTCTGTGGGTTTGCAAGAGTCGGACACGACTTAGCGACTAAACATATATCATCATGTGAAGAGTTAGAATGTAATCAGTTGAATCTGAACTATTCTCAAGTAAATTTAATATGCAAAATTAATGTGTAACTGACAATTCTATTGCACTCCATCACCATGAGAACAGATTAAAATATCTAGTAATCCTAAGTAGCAAGAATCTTAAGTTTTCCTGCCCTCCTTGAAGAGATCCCTATTTGGGAAGGCTTCATGTGACCCCCTATAATGTCTGTGTATTCTATACCTACTCTAAAATGATGCTCTTTAATTTATTTTTTTCTTCATGTTTTTCCTCCTTATTTAAGAATGTTTACTTCTGGTCTCAAACTACATTTTGAAATTACAGAAGAGCTAAATGTCTTGGGTTTTTGCTTGTGAACAGTCCTTTCATCAATGTGACATGTATGATAGGGGTTCACAGCTCCAAGGTGACCTTTTTCTCTACTTACACTTCAGAGGATTCCAGTGAAATCCCAGAGATAATATATGAAGCAACAGTGAGAATCACCTCCTAGACTTTCATTTTATAGGACAGATACCAGAAACATCAAACACACATGAGCCAGAAAAAATAAAGTTATATAAGGGAAGTGAATTTAATCTTACCACAGTGTTTAATGACTGTGAGAGCCATAATTAGGGATGTTTTCCTGTTTCTATGGTTTTAGTAACTACTCTGCTTATCCTTGTTATTGATTGTGTCAGCACAGTGTCTTGATTTGGAAGAATAATACAGAAGGAAATGTCACTGTAGCAGGTGGTACTTCAAATCTACAAAAAAAATAATAATAATTCTGTGACGTGACAGAGTGCTTTTGTATATAATCTTATTTGTTTTTTTAACAATTTTCCCCTGGGTAGTAAGGACAGTTTACTGCACGTGGTAACTCTAATTTTGCAGGTTAAGAAATCAAGGGTCAAAAAATTGTTGTCTTTCCTTGAGTCATCCAACTAGCTATGAATAAGCTGGAACACAAATCAATGTCTCAGATTCCTTAATGTCTCATTTCTTCTTTAAAAATGGAAAGCAGACACACTTTATCACGTGTGTCCATGTGGGGAAGGGAGGAGAGAGAGCAAATTGAAAAAATAAGCATGATCCTTTCTGAGAAGTTTAACAACAAAGAAAAATTACTTTTAGCTAGGTTTTGGTGTCTGTTTTGTTTTTCATCAATTAGCCAGTTTAGTAAGAAACAGTTATCTGCATAAGCAGAGTGATGTCTCATTTGTTTCTATGTGGCTATTATTTGAGAGCAAAAGTATTTAAGAGCCCACGAAAAGCTTATATGTTAGAAATGTGGAGAAATGAAAGAATCCTAGGGCATTTTATACTCAGGGCATCGAAAGATTATAGAGAGATTATCTAGTACAGCCTCATAAGAAGCAATCAAGTGCTGAAACCCTGTTAGGGCTGGGGGGCTTCAGGATTTTTAAGCAGCCCATCTATTTACAAATAGTGGTCTAAAAACTTGATTATTTATGCTGAGATAATTTCTACCTTGTGGGAAGTTAAAATTTATTAATAATAGGGAAACGAAAAAGCTAACACTAAATATCAAACAGTAAAACTAAGCGCTGAATTGCAAGTTACTGATGCTAAGTGCCATGGGAGTTGGGAAGTGGGGAAGACGCCAGGAGCTTCAGGAGTCACTGTGAGGGGGTGGATTTGACTCTGCTAAAGAGAGATAGTCCCCCTGGATGGGTAGGGTGGGTTATGGAGTAGAGCAGTAGCAGGTTCTGTTCATAGGACAATAAAGAGGCCGGTTGAGTTGGGCCAGTGAGAGAGTGGATGGGAAATTTTGCCCTTCCTTGGATAAGATGCTCTGTGTTGGCCCTGGGCTAGAAGCTGGGTCTGGAGAGATGAACAGGAAATGTGTGCTGTCTCAGAGGCTTGGTCTCAAGTGGGGAAGGGAAATATAAGCAGTTATAATTCTCAGTTTTAAATTCAATGATAGTGACGATCACAGGATGATTTAGAAAGGTACTCAACAAGGATGGTGGAGGGGACCCAGTCCTGGACTGTGGAGGCTTCCTAGAAAGAAGAGGAGGAGGGAGGGAAAAAGGAGAGGATTCAGGCTGAAGGAACAGAACGAAGCAGCTGTGGACTTCAGGTATTTAAGGTGAAGATACCTGAAGAGAAGAAGCTGACTAGGTTGGGTAAATAAGATGACAAAAAGAAGCAGCAGAAAAAAGAGAGCCCCCCTGCCCCCAGGAATGAATACGGTTCTGAAAGAGCACATGTGTAGGTAAAGAACTAATTTGTTATATGGCTTGGATGACATATAAAAGTGTCATTAGTATTCAGAAAGGCATTTTCATGTTGGCTTCATAGTCTCAGACAGCTAAGAGCACTGTCTACATACTAATAAAATCCCATTATCCCGGAAAGGCCAATGTTCAGAAATTGCTTCTTTTAAACAATAGCCTTGCTGGAAAGAATTAAGTGGGAACAAAAAAAAAAGACTTTTATTCAAGTAATGTGACTGCAAATGACTCTTGGCAAAGCATTGAACATTTTTGAACCTCCGAAAATAAGACACTTTGTGTAAAGTGGGCAGCCACTGATAAGTGATCGGCTAATTGGGTTTCAGAATTGGGTATTCAGTCATTTCTGAGGTTGTATCTTTAAAAAAAAAAAAAAAATTAGTGCTGTCTTTTTTTAAGGGATCAAACTGAATCTAAATTTAATTAACATTTGCAAGATACTCTATTATTTCAACTTTCAATTTATAAGAGAATGGATACTATTGTTATTATACCCATTAAAAAATTAATATCCTGAGAATGAAGGAAATTAGGTTTCTTCTTGTAGATCTAATGTTAATAAATGGTTACTCTTGGACTTGAAATTGATCTGTATCTATGCCTTTGTCTTTTTCACTCCATGTCTCATGTCTTTTCACAACTACTGTGATTTTGCCGTAGTATCCAGTGAAGTCATAACATGTTTAAGGCAAGGGACCTGTTTAGACTTAAACTGCTTAATAAAAAGCATTCTTATTTGTCAGCCTTCTCTGCATGCTCATAATTTTTCATTATGAAGACATTTCAAAATGTTAACAATTTGTAGTGGTTACTTGCTTACTTAACTTTATCTTACTACATTTGCTCTTAGCCAACAGGCCAAGAAGGGATAAACTGTCTCTTAGGCTATGATCACAAGCAGAGGTGAATTTTAGTGTAAGGTTTAGGATTTCCCTGGGACCCTCTTTATTTAAAGTAAAATGTTGACTCTCTTCCAACCCTTCGCCTAGATTTCTTTTTCACATTTTATAATCTAGATTGTTTGTAGCAGTCAGAATTTCCTTTTAATCCCTTAGTGTTATGAAAAGATTTTACACCAATAGGGAATCACTATTATTTTGTAAAGTCTTATCCCTTCTTCAGCCTCTGCTCCTACTAATACATGACATTCCTACATGTTCTTCCTATGATTCTGCATTCACGTGTGAGCCTTCTTGTTTGTTTTATTTGGCTCAGCAAGGTGTGGGAGCAATTAAAAGAAATAGAAACTGCCTTGGTCCTAAGTGTCTGCTTATCCCTTTGTTATTGTTTCCTTTGCCTGGTGGACGATTTTGATCAAGAAAACTGGTTAAAGAGCTTGATTGTGTGACAGGTCATATTTCAGGTCAGCCTGTTGGCCTCACTTGCATATCTGTCTTGTATCAGTCTTTTTTTAAAATCTATTTATTTTAATTGGAGGCTAATTACTTTACAATACTGTAGTGGGTTTTGCCATACATTGACATAAATCAGCAGTCTAAAGGCTGACTTCCTGTTGTTTGCGTATGGTGCACATTTTTGGATGCTCTTAATTTTGTATCAGGGGCTTCCCTGGTGGCTCAGTGGTAAAGAATCCGCCTGCCAATATGTGTGCCATCCCTGAGTCAGAAAGATCCCCTGGAAAAGGAATGGCAACCCACTCCCGTATCTTGCCTGGAAAATCCCATGGACGGGGAGCCTGGTGGGCTACAGTCAGTGGGGTTACAAAAGAATTGGACACAACTTAGTGACTAAACAACAACAACAATTTTGTATCAGCTCTTCATTTCTGTTCTTGCTTTTTTTTTGGACTCACCTTGTGACTTGTGTGATCTTAGTTCCCTGTTGAACCCAGGCCCTTAGCAGTGAAAGTTCTAACCACTGCCAGGGAATATCCTGTTCTTACATATTATAATTTTGTTTAAAATTGATTCTAATTGGTTTGGTCAAGTTAAAAAAAAATTAAGGAATGATTTCTCTTGTTATCAATTGTTTCAGGGGTTTTTGACTCTTAATAGAAGTTTATACACAACTCTTTCTTTTATTAGTTGAGCTACTCCAACAGGTCATTTTAACTTTATATGTAAGAAGATCTCAGATTCCTTAGGTATAAAATAGGAATAACCAGTGTCTGTTTCACAGCATTTATGTGAAGCACTTTATGCAGTGTCTGATTCTGTAGAGTTTCATAGTTGCTGCAGTGGCAAGTGACTTCATTCTGGTAGAACCAGATGACGACGGACATTCTGTAGTTTGCACTATGAAATCCCTCTCTCTTTTCTTTATCCTTCTCATTATCAGCAGTTCAGCAGTATCTGAGCTGTGTTAACATACACACAAGAATTCATGTATGATTCCTTAGGGATCAGAAGAATGGGATTATATAAACTGAGTTGATCCTTTCTATATGCATTTAAGTTGCCTTTGCCTATAAAATATGGTGGAAGAATAAAGTATGAAAAATGAGATAAGCAGCTATGGAAACCTTGAATCTATCTTGTGAGTGAGCACTAATTAAAAGAACATAGTTTGCATTTTGATATAAAAAATGAAGTTAATCTTTGTAACTTCCATTTATAAATGTTTTATTGCTTTATTATTACCTCATGTCATTTTTTCTTATTCCAAATCTATGCATGCTTATTAGGAAAATCTAAAAATTTCAGGAATTTAGAATGTCATTATAATAGTAGCAGACCCTTACTGGGGGATTACTCTATTTCAAGCATTGTTTTAAACACCGTGTATGAATTAACTCTTAAAGCTTTTAGAAGATGAAAAGCCACCAAAACATGCACCCCTCCTAGAACCCCAGATAACTCATCAATTAAAGAGCAAAGAGTGAATTTTGTGATTGGGAGTTCATTCATTCTTCCAAGTTAACTTTATTCTTGTAGACAAGAATAGTAGCCTATTGAAGAAAGTAAAATAAAACTATAGCCATACTTATTAAAGCCCCAAATGGTTGCAATGTATAATTTTCAAGAAAGGTTTGTCTGTTTCTACTGTCTCACTATTTCCCATTCCTGCGTTAAGACCCAAGGATTGAAGAATCTCACAGTTAAATGTATCATTATAGTTCAAAGGAGTTTTTTGTGTCCCTGGAGAAATTTGAGTTTCCATTGAACTGCAAAAAGGATTGCCAACCTCTTTGACATAAATGCTTTCTCCCTTCATAATGTTTTTAAATATGCAGCTCTCATTTAAGCTTTCTTTTAAAAACAGGATTTATTTTTTCAAAACTAATTGAAACCACTGATCTAATTAAATCTTTTCTGCATAGAGATATTCTTGTTAGGAACTGCTTGACAGGTGGCAATCCAGACGTGAATCTGTCTAAAGAGAAAACCTCTTTCACATGACATCCTATCCTTTTTGAACACTCAAAAGGTCCTTCCTTATATATCATCCAAAATGTGCCTTCTTTTTCCTATACGACATAATTCTACCTTCAAGAGCTTCACCAAATAATTTCCTTTTCCAGATAATAAAGATGGAATATATTTATATATACCTTATTCATAGCTCCCTGCCAGTGGAACCTCTCTAACTTTAATAGCATCTTCTCTGGTATTAAGATATCTAGGCCCTATTCAATTCTGATTACCTTCTAGAGCCCTCTAGCTGTTGATTTTTTTTTTAATCAGATGCCACTTAGAAGCATAATTCAATACTCCAGATACGATCCAGCCTATGAGCAGTGTATTGAGAATTTTGTCCAATTTGATTTATGCTCTTTTAATATTAATTTGGCCAAACAGTGGTACTTTTTTCTTCTTTTTTAAACAGTTGTTTAAAATGGAATAATATTAAACGTGGCTGATTGAAATTCTTTTTTCTATATACATTGTTGTCAAGGCTCTTCTCTCCCAGCCTGTGTTTCTACTACAGATTTTTGAACCTGAATGTATTTGTTATGCTTATCTTGATTACAATGATTCTTGGTCTTGGCCCATTGGTGCACAGTCCTGAATTCCCAAGGGTGTCTCTACAGAAAGGATTTCTTAGTCACTTCTCATGCCTGCCTTAGAAATTCACTGTAACTGTATAAAAGTGACTAAGAGGTAGGTTGTAAAGAAATGTTTGTTTAAAGAAACATTTATTTGAGCACAGAAAATTTCTCTTTTTTTTCCTATTGTTTTTCTATTTATCTGTTTTTTAATTTTTTTATTGGAGTATAATTGCTTGGAACGGCAACCCACTCCAGTATTCTTGCCTGGGAAATCCCATGGACAGAGGAGCTTGGTGGGCTACAGTCCATGGGGGTTGCAAAGAGTCAGACACAACTGAGCATGCACGCATGATTGTTTTACATCGTTGTGTTAGTTTCTGCTGTACAACAGTGTGAATCAGCTATGTGTATATATATGTATATATATATATATCCATTCTCCCTCTTGAGCCTCCCTCTCTCCAACTCCCTCCCATTCCTCTAGGTCATCACAGAGCACCAAGCTGTGCTCCTTGTGTTATAGCAGCTTCCCACTAGCTCTCTGTTTTCAACATGGTAGTGTATGTATGTCAACTCTAATCCCCCAGTTCATCCCACCCTCCCCTTCTCTCCCTGTGACCACAAGTCCATTCTCTACCTCTGTGTCTCTGTTTCTCTTTTTAAGCATAACATTTATTTATATTCCTTGGAAGAGTATTCCAGTAAACACTGCCCAGGTCTTTTAGGAGAAGTTTGAGTTTAAGAGCTATCCCTCTCAGATTAACTGTAAGTTACTATTAACTGTAAATTTCATTACCCTATTTCTTTAAGAAGATTCTCCTGAGAGAGGTACTCAAGGCTGGCAGAATTTAGACCAAAGAGAGAGAGAGAGCAGCTCCAGCTACATGATCATGAGAGGTTTGATGCAGGAATTGGCACTTGAGGTGGTCCTTAAAGATCAACTGGGGCTTCCCTAGTAGCTCAGCTGGTAAACAATGTGCCTGCAATGCAGGAGACCTGGGTTCAACCTCTGGGTTTGAAAGATACCCCAGAGAAGGGAACAGCTACCTACTCCAGTATTCTAGCCTGGAGAATTCCATGAGGTCGAAAAGAGTCAGACAGGACTGAGCGACTTTCGCTTTCACTTTAAAGATCGGCTAATATCTCATGGGTCAAAATACGGGGTCTGCATTTTAGGAAGAAGAAATACACAAGCAAAAGCATGAAGATGGCAGGCCATAAAGCTTACACATGCAGGTCGTGGAGGGTGGATTAATTCAGTAGATTGGAGGAGGAGAAGAGTTGAAATTAAATTTGAAACAATTGATCCAACCTGATTAGTAATATTATATGACAAGAAGAACCAGAAAATTCACTTAAAATTAGGAAGGTGTAATTTACAGGAGGACTTCCCTGGTGGCTCAGCGGTAAACAATCCACCTGTCAATGCAGGAGACATGGCTTTTATCCCTGGGTCAGAAAGATCCCCTGGGGAAGGAATGGCCACCCACTCCAGTATTCTTGCCTGGGAAATCCCATGGACAGAGGAGCCTGGTGGGCTACAGTCCGTGAGGTTGCAGCATCAGACGCAACTGAGCACACACGCATAATTGCTTTACAATGTTGTGTTAGTTGCTACTGTTCAACAGTGTGATCAGCTATAAATATCCTCCCTCTTGAGCCTGCCTCCCACCACCTCCCTCCCATTCCTCTAGGTCATCACAGAGCACCAAGCTGTGCTCCTTTGTTACAGCAGCTTCCCACTAGCTCTCTGTTTTCCACATGGTAGTGTATGTATGTCAACTCTAATCCCCCAGTTCATCCCACCCTCCCCTTCTCTCCCTGTGACCACAAGTCCATTCTTTACCTCTGTGTCTCTGTTTCTCTTTTTAAGCATAACATTTATTTACATTCCTTGGAAGAGTATTCCAGTAAACACTGCCCAGGTCTTTTAGGAGAGGTTTGAGTTTCAGAGCTATCCCTCTCAGATTAAACTGTAAATTAATGTTAACTGTAAATCTCATTACACTGTTTCTTTAAGAAGATTCTCCTGAGAGAGGTACATAAGACTGGCAGAATTTAGACACAGAGAGAGAGAGAGAGCAGCTCCAGCTACATGATCATGAGAGGCTTGATGCAGGAATTGGCACTTGAGGTGGTGCTTGAAGATCAGCTAATATCTTGATGGGTCAAAATATGGGGTCCCCATTCTAGGAGGAAGAAATACACAAGCAAAGCACGAAGATGTCAGGCCATAAAGCTTACGCTTGCAGGTGGAGGATGGTGAATTAATTCAGTAGACTGGAGGAGAAGAGTAGAAATTAAATTTAGAATAATTGATCCAACCTGATTAATAATATTTTATAACAAGAAGACCAGAAAATTAGGAGGGTGTAATTTACAGGAGGGCTCTCCTGGTGGCTTGGCGGTAAACAGTCCACATTTTTGGGTTAGACATGGGTTTTACCCCTGGGTCAGAAAGATCCCCTGGGGAAGGAATGGCAATCCGCTCCAGTATTCTTGCCTGGGAAATCCCATGGACAGAGGAGCCTGGCAGGTTACATTCCAAGGGGTCGCAAAATGTCAGAGAGGACTTAGTGACTCAATAACGCCACCAAGAAATGTACAGGAGGTTTGCGTGTAATTCTGAGTTGCTATCTTTGCTTCCTGCCCTGTTTTCTCCCTGTTGTTCTCTACTCAGGAATCCAGGCTGTCAACATCAGGCTCCAGTATATAAGGACACTTTAGAAAGGCTTTATTAAGTACTGAGCCAGCCCCAGTAGTTCTGAGTTTTTAAATCATAGGCACTGCTTACATTATAGGCTTGTGCAATAGTAAAGCACAGACAGATGCAAATCACAATGTTGTCCATGTTCAGAAAGAGTGCCAAATATTGATTTAATACGTAGTTTTATGAAAGTGTGTGTTATTGTTGCATGAATATTTATTTCAATATTAAGAACGGTTTGTGTGGTATGGTGCTCCCAGCAATGAGAATCGTTTCAAAGAATGACAAGTTCCCTTTCTTTGGGAAGTATTAAATTCTCTTCATTCAAAATTAACATAATTCTTGATGTCACTCTACTAAGAAAGGAAGTGTGTAGAGCATTTTAATCTAGTCTCGCCTTCACTGAAGTGTCTGTCCTTACCAGATTTGTAAGAAATGGCTTTATACTTTTTTATCTTCCTTAGTGAACCCTATTGGCTGCTGACACTGAGACAGAGAGAGGAAAGAAAACTTGACATTTGGGTGAAAAAAATATTCTGAAATGTAATGTGGTTAGTGGTAGTGTTAGAGGAATAAAAAGAAAACTTAGAAAAGACTTCCTACAAATCGCTGATCTGGGTGATGAAATTAAGACTATGTCCAGGGTATAATTTAAATGAGATGTATCTCACTTTTGGTGTGATTTTGGTAAAATCATATATGTGTATATATATATGTATATATATCTACTAGTCAGTTGTGGGTTTTTTTTTTTAAAGATTTTTTGGATGTAGACCATTTTTTAATTAATTAATTTTGGACTGTGCTGGGTCTTTGTTGCTGCCCCAGGGCTTTTTCTAGTTGCAGAGAGCAGGGGCTCCTCTTCCTGTGGTGCTCCGAGGCATGTGGAATCTTCCCAGACCAGGAATCAAACCCATGTCCCCTGTGTTGGCAGGCAAATTCTTAACCACTGGACCACCAGGGAAGTCCAGTCAGTTGTGTGTATAGAGTGTGAAGGGAGAGTTTGAAAACTCTAAAACTACAAAGACTGTATTTTGATGATCATCGTATTTCTGTGAAATATACTTAAACCACTTTGGTCCTGATCTTGTAGGAAGTCAGAACTTCGCATTAGCAAAGCGTCACTGGCTGATTCTGGAGAATATATGTGCAAAGTGATCAGCAAACTAGGAAATGACAGTGCCTCTGCCAACATCACCATTGTGGAGTCAAACGGTAAGAGATGCCTACTGCGTGCTATTTCTCAGTCTCTAAGAGGAGTAATCAAGGTATGTGGTCACACTTGTATCACATAGGTGTGTTAAATCTCATTGTGAACAAACAAAAATCATTAAAGGAAAACTCTATGTTTGAAATATCTCATGTGTCCTCCTGTAAAGCTCTTCACGCCACAAGGTGAAATAGCCCTTTAATATACATAGATTATTTAAAAAGGATTGGGATAATGTCATGAATAGCAGAGACAGAATGGATTACTAAAAGGAAGAGATTATACCTCCACTTTAAGTTAGTCAGGGACAGCAGGTAATTTTTTTGCTCTGTCAAAACAGAGTATGTATGTATGTATGTATATAATTTATATACATAATATATATTGTATATATTTCATACTAATGTGTATTATGTATGAATATATGTACATTGTGTGTGTATAAACAGAATACAATCCTGACTTAGTCCTGGCAATTTTTATGTTCTTATATATGTTTTCAATATGTCTGGCTCTAGGTAGTAGAAAGTTAAGCTTATCAGGTCTTTTTTGAGCCCATTAATTCAGAAATCAAGAGAGTCTTAGAGGCAAAGCATTTTTTTACTCACTTAAATAAGCATTTATATAGGTTTCAGCTTCCGTTTTCCTAAGAGCAGGGCCGGGGCTGTTTGTTAAACAAATGAATAACTTGGAGACAGAAGGTGCCCCCATCCTCTGACAACCCTCTGAGTTATCTGAGGAAGGGAAAAGGAAGGGGATAGCTGTGGCTCTCTGTTCACGATCCCTTAGTGCTCCACAAAGTGATGGAGTCATCTATAGAGGCTGATGACGAGCTAGCAGTGAGCATCTCTTGAAACAGTAAAACGCTGCTTTGAAACCTTTGGTGCTGTTTTGGATGATGGCACTAGACTGCTGTCTTCACAAGCCCTGTCATCTATTATAATTGCACCACTTCTAGGCAGGTGGTGAGAAAGAATGCCCTCTGCAAAGGCCTGATCTCTTAAAGTGATAAGATAAAATTACAGAGCCAAACAAGGGAAGAGTAAAAGTACTCTTAGGGGTTAACTCCTTAGGAGACTGGTGTGGTTTGATTCAGTTGATAACAGGATAGGGAGAAAGGAGTGAGATAAAAATATGGAACAGGGTTAGGAGTATTCAGGTTAATTCCTAGTCTTCTGTGGACTTCCCAATGCATTGCTCTATTGCAGTGTAATCAAAGTTCATTTCTTTCATTTTAAATACCTCCCTCCACAGAAAGTAAAAGACAACAGTGAAAACTGGTTTCCATGATTATTTTTAGGGGCCATGTTTACTGTTTAAAATGTAAAAGCCATTTAAAATTTATGTGGGTAAATATAACATCACTTTACTTTTTTAATCAGCATAGGTAAAGCAACAGGGTTTTGCTTGTGTTATTTTTTTCCACTTGGAATTTTATAGGATGCAACTAGAAATGCAAATTTGAAATTTCAGTGACTATTTTTTTCTTTCTATAATACCATGTTTAATAGCTTTTTCTCAGTTTGTCAGTGACTTGGTTTTCAGTGCATCTTCTCCTGGTAAAGAGAAGAAGTCATACTGAATTATGATTTGGACACTTGGATTGGATTTGTTTAGCTATGTATACTGTAAAGTCCCAGGAAAATGGAATTAAAGTGTCATAGTTTCACTGAGTGCTTACAGTAGGATTATATTTAATATTCCACATTTTCTGAATTGCAGTATCAAGCAGTGAATTACTTACACTATTTTATTCTTGGTAAAAACTCATAGGATTTCTTTTTATTAATTTAGGGGTGCTGAAGTTTTGATAATAACAGGTTTTCACATCCATTTCATGGGAGAGATATTCAGCTTATTTTCCGTATTAATTTATTTAAGAATTGATCTCAAATTTGAATGTAGTATTGACCAATTATAAAGTGTAGAGAAATGAAAATAGGGATGTTTTGGATAATCTATCTTTTTTACCTGACAAGAAAAAAGAGAAGGTCATGAAATATTTTAAGGAAATCATCCTTAAACAAATTCCTTAAGGACTGGAAGGGAGGAATGAAGAGTCTCAATTACTGTGCAAGTTGGTTATTTTTATTTTCTTCTTAGAACGGTAAGATTAGTTCTTCCATATCCAACCTTCTCGTTGTATTTAAAAAGAAATAGAGACTTAAGATTTGTTTTAAATTCCTTACTACCTGGTTCAGTACAGCTTACTCAATACCAGACTGTGTGTTTGTGAATGTTTAAGGTAGATTCTTTGATTTGTGAAGGACGAAAACTTGGAAAAAACAAAAATGGTGTGAGGCAGAAAGAGAGAGGGATTCCACTGGACGAACTCGAGCTTCATTATAACTGGGGCTCCAGGAGAAAATGGTACCTAGGGTGTCTTTACAAGTTTAAACATCAGGAGTTTTTGGCTTTTCTCTCAAGTCTGCCCTTCAGGTGCCCAGATACATTCTTGACTCACCAGCTCTTTCTTGTATTTTCTAACCTCTCCTGCTTTCACTTATGCTCCTTTGTAATTCCAAAGTTTGACCTGATTATGGCTCCATTTGGCCATATTCTTCTTCATGGTTCTTTTGAAGGCATCCTTTCAGTTTTGACTCCAGCTATGTGATTGTTGCCTCAGGGCCCAAATCAGGTCCCCCATAAGAATCTGACTGGCAGAGCTGATCACGTCCGAAGATCCATAGAGCTTACAGCTCATCACCGTGTTCTCCCCAGGTCCCCACCACGGGCCCAGCCCAGGAGAGTGAAGCCGGAAACATGGCTGCCTAGAAATGCTCCTCTTTTCCGAGGCTATGGGTCAGACATGCAGTTCATCAGAGCCTGTACTCTCAGGCACCAAGACAGACAGAGCCAGAGCATCCTGCACGTTGGGAAACGCTCTTTTCTCCCTGCACCCCAGCAGCTTGGTTGTAGCACCACCAGAAGGAAAAATACATAATCTTTCTGATGTTCACCCTCTTCTGCGATCTACGAATTTGCTGTATTTAGCTCCAGGTTGGTTATCCAAGAAGTCTCAGCTCAGATCCTGAGCTCTCAGGAACTCAAATTCACTACCTTCATGTTGTCAGGTTCCTGTCTTCCAAGATTCTGGGCAGAGGTTGCACAGAAACACTCTTTCAGAGAGAAAAAGAACGCCCTAATGTGGTTATAAGCTGTCACTCAGCCAAACCATCTCTTCTTAGAGATATATTTACCATTGACTTGTAGAATTCTCAAGAATCTCCCCCACCCCCACCCCCACCATGGTGAGAGTGTTAGGGGGAAAAAAGTCTTAAAAATAAGAACGTGTTGTCAAAATATTATACGATGTAGAACTCCTCTTGAGATTTTATGTTCTGTGGAGTATTAGTCATTTTGTTTGCTTTGTGTGGTCTCACTCATCTCTCCCATATTTCTCCAATAAATATATAACTATGGCTTGATAATTTCTATATAGGTTGCCTTGATGAAAGATCCTGGAATACAGCCCTGAGCTAATTATCCTAGCTCTGTGCAAAGGATTTCTTATGATTTACTTAAATTCTCACACCAGTGCTTTCTTTGCTTTAAGATGTTTAGAATATGCTTTAGGACAAGATTCTAGGAGAAATGGCAGGAGTTAGAGGGAGAAATACATGAGAGACTGTGTTTTCTTTTCTCCTTAGGAGAAAAAGAAAAATTTAGCAAGTTGAGCTGCTTGTTTGACACTATTTTTAATCCCATTATGACAGCTATGTAACTATTAGAAGGAAATTAGCACAGATCGTAAAGATCTTCCATCTAATGTTATAAACATCCTAAAATGAAACTCACTGTTTAGATCTTCTTAGATTAGAAACTAGATATAAATGAAATAATACAGAAAGACTGAGAAATTCTCTGAGAAATTCCCCTTGAATCATTATATGCTTGAGTGAAACAATGACCTGATTTCCAATGTTTTCAAGCATTTAGAAAAGAATGTATATTTGGCTGGTCAGTTTCTTAAGCATTTTGGAAATTTATATGTTTTCTGCCTTTTCCAGTGCCTTTTAACCCCTACCTTATTTGGAAATAAGAACCTGTCATACAGAAGCATATATAAACCTATGCAGTCTGCTAATGACCTCTGAGACTGTCAGTCTAACACAGTCCATCTGAGTTTTCATACAAAGAAGGATATCAAAGGCAGTCATCATTACATGATAGATTATAGGTGAATTCTTTTCATGAATTCAAATATAGTGGTTTAAAAGGCCACATACACCATGCTCAAATAGACCCTACGCTATATGTTCATTTTCAGTTGTATTTTATTTGGCTTGGTCTTTATAGAGGAAACATTAATTTAGCCATGACTTCGTATCTAAGAAGCTCTTAAAAACTTCTGGGCTTCAGATTAGGGAAGAGAACAATAGACCTAACTAGTTTTCAAATTAATTAAGTACTGCTGTCTTTTCATAGATTAATACAGGAGACTATACAACTAATCAATCATATTTTCTACTAGGTTTTCTTTTTTTAATCAGGAGAAAAACCATGAGTGAGATTCAAAATCCCATTGAAGCCATGGGACTCCTGGCAATAAAATAGCTGCTTCATTTTAGATGATCAGAAAAAAATTATTTCCACAAAATTTGATTAATGTATCAATTGTTTCTTTAAAAAGTTGGCTCATATGGATAACCCACATTGACAGTGTTGTTAGAAATGCCGTGATATTGGTGAGCAACTTATGTTGTTGTTGTTCTGTCGCGAAGTTTTGACCCCATGAACAGTTGCACGCCAGGCTTCCCTGTCTTTCACTATCTCCTGGAGTATGCTCAACTGAGGACCATTGAGTCAGTGATTCCATCCAACCATTTCATCCTCTGTCACCGTCTTCTCTTTTTGCCTTTAATCTTTCCCAGTATCTGGGTCTTTTCCAGTGAGTTGGCTCTTCGCATCAGATGGCCAAAGTACTGGAGCTTCAGCATCAGCCCTTTCGATGAATATTCAGAATTTATTTCCTTTAGGATTGACTGGGGTGATCTCTTTGCTGTCTAAGGGACTCTCAAGAGTCTTCTCCAGCACCACAGTTTGAAAGCATCAATTTTTCAACACTCAGCATTCTTAATGGTTCAACTCTCGCATCTGTCCATGACTACTGGAAGAACAATAGCTTTGACTAGGTGGATCTTTGACTATAGGAGCAGCCTATAGTGATACCAAGAAGCACATAGTTTGTGTAGTGATCTCCATGTATATTGCATTACATAGGATTCCCATGAAGGGTAGAATGGAAGAGAAGTTTGAGTGGAAAAGAACTCTCTTTTCAATGCATAGTATTCATCCTGCCTCTATGCCATTTGTTAATTCCAAAATTTCTCAATTGCTTAACTCATTATTGACTAGAAACATTAAAGCGCCTTTTGTTACTCAAATGTTATTGACTGGAGACATTTCAGTATTCATTTACATAGCAAATCGCAGGCCACAGGCATTAGGTTCTACAAAAATCCCCCAATCAATATGTTAAAACTAACACTCACTATGAGCAAGAATTCAGATGCTTAAATATGTTCCTGAAGTCATTTTTACTAGTGCTAATAAATAAGTGTGCCCATCTTAAATCTGTAAAAATAAATGCTTTATCACTGTTTTCAAATGTACAGCAATGACCTGTATTTTTAGAATAATAAGGAATCACATAAGTGGATTTTAAGTACACTTTAATACACATCATATGTATGGTTGTATTTGTTTATGTGTATTTTGCTAAATAGTTATATTTAGTATATTGTGCTCATGATGAATTCTCAAGCAAGTCATACATACATAATAATTAGAAAAATTCCTTTCCAGAAGGTGTTATTTTTAAGACAGGGTAACTTTTTCTTGAGACCAGATCCAGTTTATTAAACAAGCAAACTTTACAAATATATTAATGTTTCATATGTTTACCTGTCTATGCAGCATAAATTGCTCAGCTGTGTTCAATTCTTGATGATTCTAAGTCTTTATTAATTTGCCCTAATGAAGGGGGTGTCCTTTATCAATTAACAAAATTTAGCAAATTACTCAGGGGGAAAATATGTTGCTTAAATATCAAGGAGACTGCAGGACTTGATAGTTTTTTAAAAATCTGTAACTGTTACAAGATTATTTTCAGTCACCACTGTAACAAGAGTTTGTGTGCTCAGTCTGTACATTCTACCCCAAATACACATAAAAATGTTTCCTGAGTGGCTTTAATCAAAAAGACTAACTTTTTTATTAGCAAGATTCTTTTAGTATAGATGTGTACAAGTTCTTAGCTTGTAGTTATCTAGTCACTAAGTCATGTCTGACTCTTTGCAACCCCGTGTACTGTAGCCCGCCAGGCTCCTCTGTCCATGGAATTTTCCAGGCAAGAATACTGGAGCGGGTTTCCATTTCCTCCTCCAGTGGGTCCTCCCGACTCAGGGATTGAACTCATGTCTCTTGCATTGGCAGGCGAATTCTTTACCACTGAGCCACCAGGGAAGCCCATGAGCTTGTAGTACCTCCAAGATAATTCTAAAGGTCTTTATTTGAAACCATAATCATTAAAGATATTTTTAAGGTCTCCAGGATAAATATCTAATTTTAGGAAAGGAGGTTATTTTAAGGTTTCTGTGTGTAGATATATTTTTGTACTAACCTCCTGTTCTGGTAGTTTTATGTGTCATTCAATTAAAAAAGGAAATATTTTTAACCTTTCCTCCCATTGAGATATCTTCTATACTGGAGATAGAATAGCTCTGAATCTGGGTTTGTGGGTTTCTTTATTTGGTGTTTTTGGTTTGTATTGGAAGGTCACAGTGAACAACTACTTGGTTTGCCAAAAATAAATTTTAAAAGAGTCTTGATCTTCATACTAGGATGGGGACTCTGGCCCAATTCTTGCGACCCTGAGCTTCCTGCTCCTGGCTGTTGTGTCACTGATGAGTCCAAGCACAGAATGAGGAAGCCTGGCTCCCCGTGTGGGTACTTGCCTGGAAACTTACAGAAAAAGACAAATGCTGTGAATCTTTCATAAGATTTTTCTTCCATTAGATTTTTTTCCCCCAAAAGGAACATTTTTATTTTCTGCAGCCCATATCAAGAAAGCTAGTTGTACCCACTTCAGAAACAAGTTATTGCCATATTACCAACTTGGAGTATCCTCTTTATTTTTTATTTTTTTAAAGTGAGTATACAATTTATTTAACACTCAGACCTCATTAAGACATGTGCAATATGGCAGTTTTACTAAGGGTTTAACTCTACCTAGAATTGCTTGCTAGGGCTTAGCAACACGGTCTAGTTCACACTTAGTGCTGATCAGATATTTTACTGAATGATTATAATACCAAGCAAGATGTATTCAAAAGCTTTCATAAAAAATCAATTTTAAAGGCCTTCCTATTCAGGCTAATGACAAACACAATACAGGCAGACATGTTAGTTTAACATAATTGACTGATATTATATAACACATATATTTAATCCACAAGTATATTATGAAATGATAGAGGACATCTAATAAAACCATTTCTACAGAGCCAAGAAATAAATTTCCAAGAAAGAGAGATTTTACAGACCCCATGTTTTATATCCAGTGCTAGCAGGCTAACTCTAAAGAGGATAAAGCCAATGGCTTTCCTGTCAAGGGTTCATGATTCCCTGGTGGTCCAGTGGTTAAGACTGTTCTTCCAATGCAGAAGACGTGGGTTCCAACCCTGGTTGGGGAACTAAGGTCTCACATGCTGCATGGCTTGGCTGAAAAAAACAAAACCACAAAAACCCAGGAACATCCTCTTTAGTGGTTGCTGCTTGAGAATGTCCCAAGAACATTATACATGCTCACATACAGATTCCTTTCACTGTGTCCCATTTTCAGTAGGTATAAAAGCTGATGTAGGTGACTGGTGGCTTGATAATCTGCACCTTGACTGGTTTGTCTTCCTAATGCCTGATGAGAGAGGACTGTCCGTATTAATTTGCAAGAGAGGAAATATTGGTCTTTCTAAAGATGTATTTCTGATGTTTATATATACTCAGTTAACTTGATGCTTATTCTGATACCTACTTGATGCTTATTCTGATACCTACTGAATCTCAGAAGCCATTTTTTTCCAATTCCACAAATCATTTATCCTTAGAGCCTCTGAACTTGAAGAAATATTGCCACTTAAATTAATTCATTTTACCTACTAGTCTAGTTTCTAACAGGGAAACCCTAAGTGGTCATATCTGTATTTAAAGATGATTATATTGGTCATGAACTTTTCTAACTATATGATTAACAGGCTATTAATTCCAACATAAAATGATAATATATGACATACTTAGGATTTTAGTACAGAAGAGCCTGGTGAACTACGGTCCGTGGGGTCACCAAACAGTCAGAGACTACTTAACTACTAAACAACATAGGATTTTAGCAGAATCTAGTAACTTTTATATATATATATACATACACACACACACATATATATATATATATATATCACAGATTCAACTTTTCTTTTTGTCCTGGTTATTAATAGTGAATAATAGAATATCATTAAGTCATCTGACAATAATAATACACACAGTGATGGTTGAATATTATCCACTGTTGCGTTTCCACATCTTGCCAGGCTTCATAAACCTTTGCCTTACTGAGAACATTAGATTCTAACAAACTGAAGCTCCTTTCAGTTAGACAACATATTCATCCTTCAGGCAGTCATAAAAGGCAGTAAGAAAGCAGATCCAAGTTTGAACAGTACTGTCACAGTTCCCATGATGATGGTGTGTCCAGAAGTGTGCAGGTCAATTCTGCATTTCCTTGAGTTGGAAGCTGCCTACTAGCTCTGTGCCCTGCCCTGAGTAGCTGAAGTGATAAGACACTTGAATGATTACCATTGGAAATTTTATGTAGCATTTGATGCCAGAACCTGATGTTTTTCGTCAATCCCAACTAGAGACATTACTTTCTTTTGATTGTGGCAGAAGTGGAATTCTCCAGAACTCTCTAATTTAAAAGTATTGACCACAACTTTGATCTCCTGGCTTTGATTTTTCCTGGTTTGGCCGTTTCTATCTTCATTTCTGAAGAGGAGCCCACTGTCTCTTTGCTATATATTCTTCTCCACTGAGCCCAGTCGGGGCAGGGACTTCTTGCTGATTATTCTGTCACAGCCCATCTCCTGCTCTTTGCCCAAGAAAGAAAAACTACTTATTTGGACAGTCTTCTTCTCGCGTTTCTCACTCTCTGTGTGGATAAAGCCAGGGCTTTCATCACCTCCTTGCAATACTTCCTTCTTTAAACACATTTTTTGGTTTGAAGGCAGGCTGTGGAGCTGACTCCCAGCCTCCTGACTGTACATCGTAATGCCCTATCAACTTTTCTTTTTTGCAGAGATCACCACTGGCATGCCAGCCTCCACTGAGACAGCGTATGTGTCTTCAGGTAAGGAAAATAAGCTTGTCGAGTTTTACTAACCGAAACGACAGGCATCACAGCTGGCTCTTCCTTCTACTAATCGGAACCCCTTCTGCATCCACATTTCAGCTGCTCCTGTTTTCTGCTCCAACATTTTTTCTCCTGTTCATTCTGCGTTTTTTGGATTTTCCTTAAAGGTGTACAGTTCTTGCTGTGTGTCTGAACTTGGACCTGAGAGGAATGCATGAGAAAAAGAAAACTAGATGCAACTTAAGGAGTACTCTACCAGGAAAGGAGCTATCTGGGTTGTAACTTCAGCTTTTATATCTTTCTAGATGTTTCTCTTAGTGGGCTCTGCCCTCCTTCATCCATCACAGTCCATTCCTGGATAATGTATCACTGTCTGACCTCTGACCTTTGGGCTCTTAATGCTCAGTTGTGGGTCACTAAACTTGGGCAAAAGAACTGTTATAGGTCTGACTTTTTAAAATGCTGTTGCTTTGCTTTTCTTTTTTTTTGGTTTGTTTGGTTTTGTTTCTCACTTGCCTGTAATATTTGCTGATAGCAATTGTGATCTGAGCATATATTAGCTACTTAAAACCCAACTCTACTAACCCATGTATAACCCTAATTCATTGATTTCTCCACTAGCCGTGAATGTCATTCATCAGGTGTGAATTTAATTTTTTTTTACTTTTTCTTAACCTTTATGATTCTGTAGTTAACAAAACCTTTAGAATATTTACAAATAAATATTTAATCTCAGAGGTCATGTGATTTAACAGCCATTTTCTATCTTACCTTCCCCAGTTTAGCCTCTTCTCTTCAAAGCCATTGTTCAAAATCATAAAAGCTAACTTTCTCTATGTCTTAGCCACTTGGACCATATTTAGGCCATATGCTTGTGTTGCAAGGTGATATGATCCTGGAGTATAAGAGAATCTCACTTTTCTGAGTAGCAGAAAAAGAATGAGAGAGAGAGGGAATGTGGAGAGATGGAAAAAATTTGTAGAGTTTCTGAATTTCCTCACCTTTCACTCTGGCGTTTCTTTAATGTACGGACTTCATTTTCTGACCCCAATTGGTACTGTTACAAATCTGAGCTTTTAGATTTATGGGCTGCTTGCCTTGGGAATTTGGAATGACTGTAACTATTATTTTCGGATATGTGACTTGAATCTTTATAGCTTTATGGCTGCTGAATTTCAATCCTTCTTTGATACTGAGTTGTTCTTAGTTCTTATTTATAAAAACCCTTAGGTCTCATGCTTTTTTTTTTTTTTTTGCATGAGGTATGTTTTTTGCTCTGCTTTAACTAAATACTGGTTTTCCTTCCTTTAGCCGTACCATCTAAGAGAATCAAACTGCTGTGCATCCCCAATGATTGTATTATGTATTTATTTAGTACGTTTTGTTCGATCCTAATGTAATTGCTCTAGTGGACCTTGCATGGACTATATTCAGCATCATGTTTGGCCAGAATGTTTATGCAGAGCAGTTTGCCTGAAAATATTTTCATCCTTCTTTTTTTTTCCTCTAAGCATGAAAGTTGCCTTTCATTCTCTCTGAATGTGGAGAGTGTTCTCTTTGGTTTCATGTTTCTTAAAATCAAGACCAATCTAAGAAAAGGAATTGTCTGTCTTACCTGAAGTGTGGATCTGTTCAGAGTAGTGGTTCTAGGAAATTTGAAGAGCAGCTGGTGTGTGGAGGGGTATCTTTGCAGATTGACCAGCCCCTTTTGTATCTTTCAGAAGTCTCTGTGTCCAGACAGTAGAAACATTCCTCTGTGGAATATTCAAATATTCTTTGAATATTGTATATACCTTCCTTTGACTTTGAGATGCTTTCAGCTTTTCTGTTGCACCATTTTCTAGACCTCTTATTCTAGATGATACCCAAGGCTGGCAAAATTTCTAATTTAAGAATCCAAGTGGCATGACTCAATAAAGCTTCATTCCACTTTTATTTTTTATAGAGTCTCCCATTAGAATATCAGTATCAACAGAAGGAACAAATACTTCTTCATGTAAGTATATTTAAATATTCTGTTCACTAGTGTTTAACCCAAGACAGTATCTGCTTCTGAAGATCTTGTTCGTATCTCTCCTCTACCCTTACTGGGGAATGGGGTACCAAGTTTGGGAACAGGATGGTGTTTGCTGTTTGGAATAGAAATGAACTCCTTCTCTGCTTGGGATTGACCAGATATCCCCTCCCACTGAGATACATGCATACCGTTTTAAGGTAATGTAGTGTCTTTGAATGTTGGAATATAACTGCAGCACTTCTGAGGCCTAGTTCTGGGTGAGCAACAGAGAACATTGTTGGTTGTTCTTGTTTCTTTACTTTCTTTTTGTAGTGTATCGTGATGCCTTCAGCAACTGCCTAAGGCGTGATACCCAGCTGTTTGGGACCTTTATTCAAAGCTCCTCAGTTCTCATATAAAGTCTGTTGTGATGGATTATGGAAACTATATATAGATGCCCTTGATTCAAATTTGATAGCAAGTGACTAATTATGAAAATGTTTGAAAGCAAGTCCCTAGGCAAGATCTCAGATTAGTTTTCAAATGTTTAATGTGAAATGTGCTTTGTGCTTGTGGAGGTCTACAACTGTTAGATTGATTGGTGCTTTGCGCTGTGTCAGGGGAACTTAAGAAGTTAGCAAGGACTAGTAAAAATAGTTTTGATACTTATAAATTGTGAATAGCCTAGAATTAAATTTTGATATGCAACAGGGGAGTTTATCAGGCCTTGAAAATAAAACTTAAAACTACAGTCTTTCTGTCCCTGATTTTAGCTCTTTATTTAAAGCTCTTTCTCAGTTCGATAAGTTCATTACATAGATATTCCTAATTATTCTGTTCCAGCCCAGAGAGTGTGTTTAATGAACAATTTCCTTTCTCTATCAGCCTGGTATAAAATACTTGAAAAAGAGGTATTTACTTGAGGCAATTTCCATAGTTTTGCCAGTTGGTCTAAATATCCAGTTTGATTTTAAAATCCATTTGGGTTGGTGATACCCAGATTATCACAATACGATGTAAATGTATTTTTATTACATGAAGTATGATGTTTTGACTATACTTTAACTAGATAAAGCATCGTTTAACTGGATTGATGGCAATAATCTAGTAAGATCAAACAGGAAAGGAAATGCTCAGATTAGACTGACTTCCCCGAAGGATAAGCATTACATTCTCAAAAATGATAATCCTTTCTGGGGACTTTGGGATATTTGTTAGTTAACTCTCATTACAAAAAGATTAGAATAATTATGTATGTTTTAGCTAACTAGTGTTGAGGAATCATATTGAACCTCGTTTTCTACTTTTGAGTGTTTATTAAGCAAAAGCAAACACTAGGATTTTCTCTCTGTCATTTTGTCTGGAAATCATTTTCCCCCCTGCATGATTCATTGAAAAAAGTTATTGAAACTCTTGTAATTGGAGCCCTTCATGCTATCATTAACGGGATGGATATGATTCTTAAGTATATCTGAGTAGTTTGGGAATGGAAGAAATACTTAGGGAACTGAAATGAATCTCTCAGTTTACATTTCTGCTCACTGCAACACTGTGGAGAGAGAAGTCATTTTGAAATTTGACTCTGATCTTTAACTCTCAGCAGAATTAGTTCCTGATACTTGGTCAGGGTTTAAAATTAAGAAAGAAGGCTTTGTGTACCATTGCGTTAAAACATTTCAGTGGGCCATTTCCGTATGTCACTCCCCACTCCTGGTGGGGTCTCAGTAAATACTGCTGAGTTGATTAATGAATACGTTTTTTTTTTCGGCATATTGTATCCATTTAATGAATACATTTTTTTAATCTCATGAAATTATGTTCTGTAATTTGGAAATATAAGCCAATAGTGGCAGGGTCCTAAATCCATGCTGGGTGAGAACAATCAGAGCAGCACGCAATACTCAGTTCCCCCAAAGGCCATATTCAGTGGAATTCTTCACTGAGGCAGGGCTCTGATGCAAGCATATCTCAGCTTAGTAAAGGCTGGAGCTGAAACTTGAAGAACCAACAATCATAATACCCTGGACTTAAATATTCAAAATATATAAAAGTGTCAACGGCCCAGGAGAAGTTCCCACAGGTCAGAAATAATCAGCCCTGAACAGGTTTCCTTTCACTTTGTTTCAGCCAGAAAGGAGACATGTAAAACCCCTGTATGTGACTGAAGATTTTAAGAGATTTATGTTTCATTTGCAAACACTGTATCATTTTTGCCCTCTTTCTATTTATTTTTCCTAGCATTTCATCAATATTGGTGAAATAGCAAAGATATGATACTAATCTTTCCCTTTGTAAGGCTCATTTTAACTACTTCCTCTGTGAATTTGGGAATTTGCATTACACATTCACTCTTTTTAGAGTTGTTTGTTTATAATTCTTTTAAAGTTTCTTATAATAATCTTTTGGAAAAAATTAGCATTGTTTCCCTTCATTTTATGTTATTCTTTTGTAAAGGAGACATCTGTGACTTAAAACATTATGAATACTTTGCTAAATGAGTGTCCTATTACACAGAAGTGACAGGTTGTAGAAAAGAAGAGCTTCAAATTTGCAAAAGTCAGTAGGACTGTCTTGTTCCTCCTTTACACAGCATCAGCAAAAAAGTAAATGGATTGTTTAGGACAAACCTTAACAATTTCTCTCTGAATTGCCAGCTGCTGGTGACCCCATTTTGCAGACGATTTTGTCAAGTGCTATAAAAAATATGATTGTTATACCAACCACTTTACTGAATTAAGTCCCATCCATTCCAATTTAACATAAACATGAGGGAAACAAAAATAGAAAGTCTAATGAATAATAACAGGAAAGAAAATAAAGCTTTGTGGAAAACACTCTTAAATAGTAATATATGTTTCAAATCATAGTAATAGTAATAGCAAACCTTTATTGAAGGTTCAGTGCATGCCAGGCACCATACAAGGTGATTTACATGGTTCATGGTTCTCATAAAACCTTCTTCCATTTCTCAGATGATGAAACTGATGTATTTTGTCTAAAGTTTCTCAAGCAAGATTCAAATCCAGGCAGTATGCTAGCCTGTTGTAACACGTGACATTTTGTTGCCTTAAAAAAAAAAAAAAGAAGAAGACTTTAATATTGAAAGGAATGAGACTCTGTGAATGGGTGGGAAAGTAGTCACTGATACAAGATGGATTGAGACTATGTGTAGTAGGTTAAAGTGAATGCATTGCTTTGAACCAGCTGAGCCCAGGTAATCTTTATGTTACCCATCAAAGGGTAGTGAAGGGAAATGAAAAGAACACAGACATTGGATGAACTTATGTCCTTAAGTCTAAATACCAGTGCTGTTAATTATAGTGTATTCTTAGGCAAGTGATTCAATGTCCTTAAAGCTCAGTTACTGTGTCTGTATAATCATGTCTATCTTAAACTATACTGAGAAGCCTAATATGAACAAATGAACGTGAATCGTTTAGCACTTAGATGGTCTCCCCTATAGACAGAAGAGAGCCAGTACCTGAACAATGCTCATGTCTCTGAATAAAATAGAAATGAAGGGAGTCCTTCCATTTTATTTGAGCAACATAAGAAATTATCCTTATTGTTGGAGCAGGAAGGGATTAATGATTTTCAGTCTAAATGGTGATGCTGGAAGTTCTATGCCAAGAAATCACTGTCTTTATCAAAATAATATATATTCTCACTTAAGCCTGCATTGGAAAGGAACTCATCCAGGAAGTCCTCTTTGAAATCTCTGAATGAAATGAACAATTCAGTCTTTAATTTGGCACCTAAAAGAGCTAGCTGAAGGAAGAATGCCTTTTGTCTGCAGAAACATTTCTGTTATAATGAGATTTACAGCATGTTCCCTGGGAGATAGCTTGGTGCTCTGGATTGAATAGATTGGACCAGGTCTAGTGGTCCATTCATGAGCTTCAGAGCTACGGTTCTTACTTCCCCCTTCATCTATAACTGACTGACTTACTCTAAATGTAGACAGAACTGCCCGGACCTTTGCTAAATGATTCTCAGCTGGAAAAAAATGTCATTCCAACTTCAGATCTTTTTTGGTACCAAATATGAACTCTGTCCTGTGATGGTTGAAGAGCTACTTCTGATTGAATGCAAACTGTGTTTCCAGATTTCTATAAACATGGTCTTTTCAAGGGTGTGGTAACTCTGTGTCTTGTGGAGAATGACAAACAAATTGCCATGCTCTTTGGCAATAAAAAAAAAAAAACAAACTTTCAACGGAGATTGCCTAACTGGTATTACTTCCGCTTTCCTGATTGCCTGGAGAGTTAGTTACAGATTTTTCGGGCAAGATAGGGACTTGGCAAAGAGTCGGGGCTTGTGTGTCACAGTATTCATATTCTCACCTTCATGCTCAGTTCTTTCATTTTCTATGTGAATGTGTCTTACATTTTCCTTTACAGTACTCCCTGCAACTGTAATATCATTCTTCAGTTCTGTCTTTCTAAAGGCATTCAGTGTCCCTCATTGCATTCCACTACTTGATAAAACGTTTCATCAAGCTTATAACTAAATTGTCCTTAACCTTTTGTATTTCAATGAAATTAATCTGTTACAAAATTATTCTTTTGACCTATACAAATATGTGTGTACTGTGTATATATAAATAACTGATCTTTGTATCATACTGTAAATTTTATAAGGTATATTTTCATATATTGAATCATTTATTCACACAATAATTCAATAATTCTATGACCTAGATTTCATCCCACTTGTCAGATAAGAAACTTGAGACTCAGAAATTTCTGACATATCCAAATTCAAAAACCATATAAGTGGTAAAACAGAAATTTAACCCTGAAGCATTTGATTTAAATCATTTTTTTTTATTACAAAGTCTTACAGGATCCATGCAAGTACCTTGAGCTTCTTTTATTTTCAATAGTTAAAAGTTTTAAATTTTTATTGAGGTATTTTCAGTTGTACAGCAGAGTGAATCTATTATACATATATGCACTCTTTTTTTCAGATTCTCCTACCATATAGATTGTTACAGAGTATTGTGAAGTATTAAGTGCCATACAGTGGATCCTTATTAGTTACTTATTTTATATATAGCAGTGTGTATGTCATTCCCAGCCTTCCAGTTTATCCCTCCCCGCCCCTTACCCCTTGATAACCATAAGTTTATTTTCTATATTTGTAACTCCATTTCGGTTTTGTATATGAGTTCTCTTATACCCGTTTTTAGATTCCATATGTAAATGATATCATATGATATTTGTCTTTCTCTGTCTGACTAACTTCACTCAGTATGACAGTCTCTAAGTCCATCCGTGTAGCTTGAACTTCTTTAAAAAAAGAAAAAAAAAGAGCTTCTTTTAAAAAAGCATCAAAATGGAGTCTAGATATATAATCACACTTATACCAATTATCTCAGAGTCAACTTTTTGGTGAAATAATATACTCTCTACAATCTCCTACATAATGAAATGGACAGGAAAGCCCTGAGTTACTAGCAACATAATTCAAAGTTTTAAAACTATAAAAGAAGGCAGAAAACAGCCTAGAATCACTCCAATGACTTGCTCTTTGACTTTGTTAGTTTGAGAATTTATCTGTTTCAAAACATTGCTATTTACAGAGGTGGGAATAAGAGCCATTGTGCTAATAGGAATCGGATTTTCAACAAACAGGGAAATCTTCCCCAGTGGTCATTGATGTTGGGGGTAGATATATGACCTTATTCTAGGATGATTACTATTTAACCTCTTGCATGTGATCAATCCTGGGTGTTCATTGGAAGGACTGATGCTAAAGCTGAAACTGCAATACTTTGGCCACCTCATGCAACGAGTTGACTCACTGGAAAAGACTCTGATGCTGGGAAAGGTTGGGGGCGGGAGGAGAAGGGGACGACAGAGAATGAGATGGCTGGATGGCATCACCGACTCTGTGGACATGAGTTTGGGTGAACTCTGGGAGTTGGTGATGGACAGGGAGGCCTGGCGTGCTTTGATTCATGGGGTCGCAGAGAGTCGGACATGACTGAGCGACTGAACTGAACTGAACTGATGTGATGTGAAAGTTGCTCAGTCATGTCTGGCTCTTCATGACCCCGTGGACTATACAGTCCATGGAATTCTCCAGGCCAGAATACTGGAATAGGTAGCCTTTCCTTCTCCCATGGGATCTTCCCAACCCAGGAATCGAACCGGGGTCTCCTGCATTGAACGCAGATTCTTTTCCAACTGAGCTATCAGGGAAGCCTTACATAATGTCATAAATCCTAGATATAATTTATATGATAGCTATATTTGTTAGTATAAAATTATCAGCCCCAAAGCAGTTATTTTCCTGTATTTCATTCTTTGGGGGGCTTTTTATTAGAATATTCCCTTGAACATTAGAAAAGATCCTCCATCTTTTTGTACATCAGCTGGGAGAGGGAAGGACATCTCTATTTTTCTTGTGTTTAAGAAGAATTAAAACTATAATTAAGTGTTTTTAATCATTAGGAATAGAGCGGTGAGATGGATTATATATAAAAATTAAAAGAAAATTAAGTTGTGACATGAAGACAAGAGAATGGAGTCAGAGAGGCACAAAGAAAGCATCTAGGAAAACAGAGCTTGCAGGATTGATGTTTGCTTATCAAAGTAAATGATTAACTTGGTGGATTTCTTCAGTCTTCATTTTTTTTTTCAAGTTATCTAGGGATCTTTTAAAAATGGGAATAGAGGCCTATCTATCATTAAAAGACCTGCATGCTATAAGAAACAGCACCCCCACCCCTCGAAAGGAGGAATAGGTACAGGAAGGGTTGAAGAACAACATCATAAAGCAGTAAGAAATATGGATGGTGATTCAATTAGAAGTTTCTCAACTGCAGGTGATAGAAATTCAGCTTCAAAGAGCTTAAATATAAATGGAGTGTACTAGCTCATAAAACTGGCCTAATTTGATCCAGAGGCTCAAATGATATGATATGACAGTTTCTCAGTCTTTATGCTTTGCTTCTTTATAAATGTTGGCTTTGTTCTTAGTGGGTTTTCTCTGTCTGATGGGGTATAGCTGCTCATATCTTGAAGCCTCTTTCCTCTTGGTTCATAATCTAAGAAGAAGAGAAAATCCACTTCTTATCCAAATACCAGGTTTTAAGGAAGAATCTGATTGGCTCTGCTTGCATCATATACTTACCCCTAAAATGATGACTGTATCCCAAGGAGATTAATGACTCCAATTGGGTAGGGGCTGGGTCAGATATCCACAGCCGTGTGTGTGTTTGGGTTAGTGGGACAGATGGGTTCAGTCCCTTGGGAATTGCACGCTGTGGGTTCACTATGGAGAGGAGGGTTCTGTACCTAAACAAGGAAGAAGTGGACCAACCAGGCAAAACCAACATGGTCCTCTATAACTAATGAGCAGACAAATTTAGAAGAGTCAGGAAATAGGGCTCACAGAGAATTTGAAAGGAAAGTTAACAATAAATGTTATTGAAAATTATTTAATTGGGCAAACAAAATTAAAGCAAATTTACCATTGTAAAGAAAATAATGTTAGAAAATTGAAGACAACTGAAATATCATTTTTAAAGGACTCTTTATTAGTACCTAAGAGCTGACTGTCATCATTATTAGGAATGCCCTCTTTTAATTTCAAAACTTTTTTAGCCTCTTCTGAAGAAAGTAGGAAAGAGTAGAAAAATGAGTTACAGTTTTCAAATATGAATGCATGGGAAGCATTTTCAAATCGGTAAAATGTTCAGGCTTTAGAGTTAAAAGCCAGAAAGTAGTTCAGATTTTTTTAAAAACCTATGATTAAGTAGATTTTGAGAAATTACTAGTTTCTTTCACTAGAGTAGTTGCATATTGATTAGGGTTTTTTTTTTTTTTTCCAGTAAGAAAAGGAAAAGAGGCATGCCTAGTCCATTCCATTTAAGATTGCACAGAACAGTCAGCGGGTCTTTTGAAAAGTGTGAACTCACACTGATTGAGGCTTTACCAACCTCATAGATGTTAGCACTAAAACCCAGAGGGAATAATGCCTCCAGTAGTTCATCTGTGAGCATCTCCCACTATTCTCCGCCTTATTCTTATTATGATGCCTCTAACATAGCTATTGCTTGGATACTTGCTTCATTTCTTTAATAGAGAGGCTGTGTGTACATAGGTCAACTAATCATCCAAGAAATGCTGGAATGGCGCTTTCCATTTATCTCTGTCAGAGGTCAACAAAATCGTACAAACCAATAACATGGGCCAATGTGCGTTGTAGCCTAAAGCTGTGCCCATCTTCCTTCAAGTCCGTAACTGTCTCTTTTTAGGATATCAGGTATTTAGATCGGGTTAGCTCATCAAATATGAGCTGTTGTTCTGCTTTTTGTTCAAGTATTCCAGAACCTCTTCTTCAAGCGTTGTAATAGGTGACATGAAGAGAGGGACAGACGGCTTTGTTAAATAATGCCAGTTCCAGATAAAAGGAACTTTCATCTGTAAAAATAAACTGTTCCATCAGTTTTTCTTTTAAGTTTTAAAAGAAATTTGGGAGCTATTAATGTTTCCAATTTAATAGTAAGAATAATAATATATAAATAGGGATCAGCTTGGAGAAGGAAACGGTAACCCACTCCAGTATTCTTGCCTGGAGAATCCCATGGACGGAGAAGCCTGGTAGGCTACAGTCCACGGGGTCGCAAAGAGTCGGACTCGACTGAGCGACTGAACAGACAGAACAGACAAGTGTCTACTAAGGTCAAACAGCAAGTAAGTGGTAAATTTACGATGCAAATTTGATGGGCCTGTTTCTACTATTTGATTCTTAGACCACTGAGGACTGACCTCCCTTTAATTAAAATAAATAGTCAAAACCCAATTCCTACTCTGTTCCAGCACAGTGCTAGAAACTGTGATGTGTATTTCTTGATGGAGGAGGTGGTTGGGAGAGGTGAATATAGAATAGTCCTGGGGCTGAAGAAGTTTGCAGTAAAGTGGAAGAGGTTATTTGTGGTTGATCATGCTCTTTGTACGTGACAATACATAGTATAACAAAGTAGAACATGGGGCACAGACTTTTAAATTAAAATAATATTGCTTCAGATAGAATATGTTTATTCATTCTGTGGTATGTGTTTTAAAATGAAGTATCGTTGAGGTAGTGATTTGCTTTAAATCAAATTATTTTTTAAAATAATATTGCTTCAGATAGCATATGTTTATTCGTTCTGTGGTAAGTATTGTTTAAAATGAAGTATTGTTTGGGTAGTGATTTGTTTTACTATTGTCTTTTTTTTTCTAAGTAGTCAATTGTTGTTTCTGCCTCATATTTAAAGTTTGGTCATTTTACCAAGAAATCAGAATTCTGGCATTTATCTCGTTTAAAAAGATGATAAGAATCTATAATTTGCCATTAAAAGTAGGAGTCTAAGATTAAGCGGCATCAGAAATTATGTCATGCTATATAGGATTCTGAAAGAAGTTTGGAGAGTTTCTAAAGAACTTAGAAATTTAACTAGGTATTTTAGAGGAGTTTAACTGCAGTGCGATTACTCTTTGATTATCAGAAACTTTTCCATGATACACAGATGGACTTACAAAGATCCGTTATATATCAAAGGAGATATATTTTATTAGGTGGCCTAGAAATGTATATAGAAAGCTTGCAGCTTCTTGAATTTTATTTTCATTAAGTAAAGTTTATTTTTTATTTTTATTTCCTAAAGGCCATTTAATTGGTCCAAAGGTAGCAGAAATGGCAAACTTGAAAATGTATCTTAGTTGTAATGGAGTGATACTCTAGTAAATTAATTAGAATTCAGTTCAGTTCAGTTGAGTCGCTCAGTTGTGTCCGACTCTTTGTGACCCCATGAATCACAGCATGCCAGGCCTCCCTCTCCATCACCAACTCCTAGACTTCACTCAAACTCGTGTCCATCGAGTCGGTGATGCCATCCAGCCATCTCATTCTCTGTCGTCCCCTTCTCCTCCCGCCCCCAATCCCTCGCAGCATCAGAGTCTTTTCCAGTGAGTCAACTCGTCACATGAGGTGGCCAAAGTATTGGAGTTTCAGCTTTAGCATCAGTCCTTCCAATGAACACTCAGGATTGATCTCTTTTAGGATGGACTGGTTGGATCTCCTTGCAGTCCAAGGGACTCTCAAGAGTCTTCTCCAGCACCACAGTTCAAAAGCATCAATTCTTCGGCGATCAGCTTTCTTCACAGTCCAACACTCACATCCATACATGACCATGGGAAAAACCATAGCCTTGACTAGACGGACTTTTGTTGGCAAAGTAATGTCTCTGCTTTTTAATATACTATCAAGGTTGGTCATAACTTTCCTTCCAAGGAGTAAGCGTCTTTTAATTTCATGGCGGCAGTCAGCATCCGCAGTGATTTTGGAGCCCAAAAAATAAAGTCTGACACTGTTTCCACTGTTTCCCCATCTATTCCCCATGAAGTGATGGGACCAGATGCCATGATCTTCGTTTTCTGAATGTTGAGCTTCAAACCAACCTTTTCACTCTCCTCTTTCACTTTCATCAAGAGGCTTTTGGGTTCCTCTTCACTTTCTGCCATAAGGGTGGTGTCACCTGCATATCTAAGGTTATTGATATTTCTCCCGGCAATCTTGATTCCAGCTTGTGCTTCTTCCAGCCCAACGTTCCTCATGATATACTCTGCATATAAGTTAAATAAGCAGGGTGACAATATACAACCTTGACGTACTCCTTTTCCTATTTGGAACCAGTCTGTTGTTCCATGTCCAGTTCTGACTGTTGCTTCCTGACCTGCATACAGGTTTCTCAAGAGGCAGGTCAGGTGGTCTGGTATTCCCATCACTTTCAGAATTTCCCACAGTTTATTGGGATCCACACAATCAAAGGCTTTGGCATAATAAATGAAGCAGAAATAGATGTTTTTTCTGGAACTCTCTTGCTTTCTCCATGATCCAGCAGATGTTGGCAATTTGATCTCTGGTTCCTCTGCCTTTTCCAAAACCTGCTTGAACATCTGGGAGTTCACGGTTCACATATTGCTGAAGCCTGGCTTGGAGAATTTTGAGCATGACTTTACTATCGTGTGAGATGAGTGCAACTGTGCGGTAGTTTGAGCATTCTTTGGCATTGCCTTTCTTTGGGATTGGAATGAAGACTGACCTTTTCCAGTCCTGTGGCCACTGCTGAGTTTTCCAAATTTGCTGTCATATTGAGTGCAGCACTTTCACAGCATCATCTTTCAAGATTTGAAATAGCTCCACTGGAATTCCATCACCTCCACTAGCTTTGTTCGTAGGGATGCTTTCTAAGGCCCACTTGACTTCACATTCCAAGATGTCTGGCTCTAGGTGAGTGATCATGCCATTGTGATTATCTTGGTCATGAAGATCTTTTTTGTACAGTTCTTATGTGTATTCTTGCCACCTCTTTTAATATCTTCTGCTTCTGTTAGGTCCATACGATTTCTGTCCTTTATAATTAGAATTATTGCTTATTAAATATTGAAAAGTAAAATTATCCTTTAAGATGATTCCTCTCTGAATTTTATTAAACTTCATTTCTTAAGAACAGTGACTAAGTGACAAGCTTCTGTGTCATTTGATCCAGTTTTTAACTATAAATTCCCCATATAGGAAGGAAGATATATTAACAGAATAATCTACAGGAGATAATATATTAAATTTTTTATAGTGTTCTGTATAATTGTTGTCTTGCATTTTTGCTCAGATATATCTTGTCAACCTGCAGTAATCTGTCATTCAAAAATAAGGTAACTTTGAGAACAAGTCATAATTATTTATAATTCTCAGCCTATAGAGCTATAAGAAAGAAGGAAGCTGCTGCATTTATTTTTTTTAAAATGCTGTAAAATCTAACATATCCTCCTTCTGATAAAATGTGCCCAGAGGAACCCACCTCGTCAGACAGGAAGAAGGTCTGACATTTATTTTTATGGTAAAATGTGATGTGAAGGGAATATAAAGAAGAATAACTTTACATGTACCTGAGAAAAAATTAAGTGGCCATAATTTATTTTTTAATAAATTATGTACATTTCCCTCTAGTTGACCTAGATGAATTTTTTCCTCTTCTCTCCTTGTAGAAGCTTCTTAATTTCATGTCCCTAATGCTCCAAAAGCTTCCCTGGTGGCTCAGAGGTTAAAGCATCTGCCTCCAATGCGGGAGACCCGGGTTCAATCCCTGGGTCGGGAAGATCCCCTGGAGAAGGAAACGGTAACCCACTCCAGTATTCTTGCCTGGAGAATCCCACGGACGGAGAACAGTCCATGGGGTCGCAAAGAGTCGGACACGACTGAGCGACGGAACGAACGAACGAATGCTCCAAAGCAGAAATACATCTTTGTTCACTCAAGCTATCTTTAAAAAAATAAACCACACAAAGAGTCCTTGGGTATGTTTTCGAATGAATAGATCATGGGGGCAGGAGAATTACCTTGTATGTGCAAATGAGGCTGTGTGAAAGCAAGATAAGCTTTAGGAAGAAAATAGGTGCCTCAAGGGCACGTAAGCGGTTTATTCGAGCCTTTAAAAATGTCTTTACAGTGCAGGTAAAGGGAACTGAGATTTAAAATTGTTAAGCTTAGTGCAAAAATAGGAATAAAACATCATATCCACTCAATGTGTATACATAGAAACAAGTAGTATAGCAAATTTTTCTGCTTTTTTTTTTCAACTTTCTAGAATGTTGGCTGTGACCTTTTGGGTAAAAAGGGCATCAAGGATAAGTCTAACTGAAGTTTCTGGTGGAGTGAGACTTCATAAAGAATAGGGTCAGCTATCGTCTACATAATTTTTAAAAGGTCATCCTCCCCCACCGTTTCAGAAGAGGTGCAGACCTGGGTATATTTTATTAAAGAATGAAAAAAAAAAAAAGAAGGAGAAAGTAAGAATGAAGAAGAAGAAGAAAAAAAAAATGAGTGTCTTAAAAACACACAAACTATCCCAAAACTTTCTTTATGATTTTATTAAAGGCAAATTTCAGACATTTTTAAGCAGTCTCTTTAACAAAAAATGTTTTTAATAAAACAAGTCTTACATGTCAAAAAAAAAGGATGTTTGAAATTGTAAGGGAAAAAAAGTCTTTTTCTAAACAAAGAGTAAAAGTGAACTCTACATTTTGTTATGCCCGTATGTTAGATCTATCTTCCAATGCCCAGCCTTACTGTCTTGGTGACGTCCTTGCTCTTGCTTCAGACAACAAGCTGGCCACTTTTAATTGCCACAGGTGTCTACATCACTTCCCAAACTGGAATGTAAGGTCTTGAATGAAGAAATCTTGGTTTGTGTTTGTTTCCATTCCCATAACACACCATTATGCTGATTCCTAGGAATTTATTAAATGGAAATGATCATTAATAGTGAGATGATTTTTCTAGTTAGATTGTCATAATTTCTAAAAGTTGTACATAGGTATAATTATTGGAAAACCAACTAACCTTCAATCGTGAAAAATATATTTAAATATTTGAATACTTTTAAATATTTAAAAATAAAAGTTGAAAAAATTCACATTGACAGACCACACTGACTTAAATCATAGATTGAAGGTTTCTTCCATTTATGATCACTTTTTTACATGGTGATTTATCAGACTGCTTCATCTTGTGTGCGCGCGCGCGCGTGTGTGTGTGTGCGTGCACGCGCATGCACGCGTCTGCTTAGTCACGTCTGACTTTTTGTAGCCCCATGGACTGTAGCCTGCCAGGATCCTCTGCCCACGGAATTTCCTAGGCAAGAATACTGGAAGGGGATACCATTTCCTACTCCAGGGAATCTTCCTGACCCAGGGATCGAACCCTTGTCTCTTGCATCTCCTTTATCCACAGGCAGTTTGTTTACCACTAGAGCCACCTGGGAAGCCCTTGTTTCATCTTAGATGGTATTATTGCAAATTATCTGAAAATCTACAAGTTTACTGGTTGGTCGCTGTTCCTCCCTGTGGTGCTGAAGAGTCATTTGGGAGTGAGGGAATGCCACAACATTAATAAGGTGGATTTTTCTTTTGTTATCATTAAAAAAGTAATAATGAAGTATAAAGATATTCTTTAATGAATACCTACCATGTGTCAGGTACTTTCATCTGAGAACAGATAGTATTTGTCCCATTAGATGGATGAAGACACTGAGGCTTAGCTAACTCAGTATTTGTCAAGGTTATATTAATATCTAAATTCCACGCCAGCCTCCCTGACTCCATGTATTCTGTTATTTTTGACTGCTGAGAGTAGAGGTCGAGGTGAACAAAAAGACCTTCAGAAGGTTCCTTTTGTGACCTCCATCATATGTCTCTCAGGCCGTGTAATCACTGCAGCTACCTTTAAATACCCTCTTTTTCCCTAATGAGATCACTTGGACCAGATCAGTTCTGTGGATCAGGGCTCCTGAACAACGTACAGAAATATATATGCACATTTATTGTGATAAAAAGAGTTAAAACTAGGCAGTTTTTGGTAACAAATTATATTTGTTAGATACTTGGATAATGTAGACCTGAACTGATGATCCTCTGCTCAGTTGCTCAGTTGTGTCTGACGCTTTGTGACCCCATGGACTGTAGCCCACCAGGCTCCTCTGTCCATGGGATTCTCCAGGCAAGAATACTGGAGTGGGTTGCCATTTCCTTCACCAGGGGATCTACCTGACACAGGGATCGAACCCACATCTCCCTCATGGCTGGTGGATTCTTTACCACTGTGCCACTGGTGAAGCCCATGGATAATGTGGAAGGAATACCATAAACCATTCCTCCTCCACCTAAAAAAGTATCTTGTTAAATATTAAATATCTGAAACTCAGTTTGCTCAAGATAAGACTAAGCATAATATGTGCTATGTAGCTACTTCATCTTTGATTTTGATAATAATTTTCAGGTTAATTTTGAGATACAGAATAAAAACCATAGCTTTTTGTTTATATATTAGAGGGATAGGGAAGGTTATTTGCTTTTAACAGTTCCTTCAGGAAATTGTGTGTGTGTGCTTAGATTGACATTTTTTTCTCCATCTTTAGGGTCTTTTTCTCCCCAGGCAAGATGGCATTCTCATCCCCTGCTGCTAACATTTAGCAGGCAGTCTTTTGTTGCACTGTGGTATAAATTCCAAGTGCCTGACAATGATTAAACAGAAAACGAAACTTGAATGGCACTACCTCAAAATCTACTTAAAAGTCACGACAGGTATTGCTGTAGCAATATATCAGTTTTGAATACATGAAGAATAAAAAATTGTGGCTTTTTGTTTGGGGCCAGATTTACTTTTCTTTGAAATCAAAAAGGGAAAATATACCAATTTGTCCAGAATCACTAAAACAGTGAAGTGGAGTTATAAATAGGGTGGACTATACAAATACAGAATTAATTCTATCTGAACTTGAAACGTGATACTGTACACCATGCCTAATGTATAGCAGTTGTAATTTTCTCATTTGTATACTGATTCTATTTGTTGTCATTAAGTCACTAAGTTGTGTCCAACTCTTTTTCGACACCAGGCTCCTCTGTCCTTCAGTATCTCCCAGAGTTTGCTCAAATTCATGTCCATTGAGTCAGTGATGCTATCTAACCATCTCATCCTTTGTCATCCCCTTCTCCTCCTGCCTTCAATCTTCCCCAGCATCAGGGTCTTTTCCAGTGAGTTAGTTCTTCACATCAGGTGGCCAAAGTATTGGAGCCCCAACTCCAGCAACAGTCCTTCCAATGAATGGTCAGGGTTGACTTCCTTTAGAATCAACTGGTTTATTTATTTATTTTTTTAAATGTATAACTGTAATTAAAAAGCAAGCACTCAAGAAAGACGAGACAAAGAATTAATTGGGATTACAACTCTTTCTGCATTGACTGCAAAAGCTTGATGATCCGAATTGTGCTTCAGCGGTGAGCTCAGGACTCCCTGCAACCCCCAAGGCTCTTCTTTACCATTTGTTATTACTTAGCTATTTTATTTGGCAGGGGTCCCTTCAATCTCATCTTCTAATGCACTGGCAAGCTTCCTGTCGCCAATAGCTTAGAGCCTACTACTGGGGTAGGCAGCATAGCCGAACTTTCTAGCCTCTGCATCCTTATAAATAATGCATCTGGTTTCCTGTAACTACATGTACCCTTAGACTTTGGTAGGCATGTCGCTGTTAGTCAGGGAAAAAGAGTTGGGAGATGAACAGTTGTGGAAATATTTGCAGGCAGTTATTGTCACTGATTAGAACCTGACTCCATCATATATGCATTAATCACTGGGTTCGATGCTAATGGAATGCTTATGATATTTATAGTAGACATAAACAAGATATATAAAAAGAATATCTTTGCTGACTAAACTACACACTTAATTTAACATGGAAAGTGCTTGTAATGTTAATCTAGGACCTTTTGAAACTGTCACCCATAATTAGATCTAATTTGCTCCTCATTTGAAGAATGTCTTTTAGTTTGCACAGAATTCATTGACTTTTTGGGTGTGTGCAGACTTGTCCTTAAGAACAATAAGGAGATGAGTTATTGGGTAAAGATAATACCTGAAGCTCCAGGTATCTTGATGGTGTGACACACTGTTGGATTTGAAATGAAGGGAAAATACTATGTTAATGAGTTAAAAATGGGGATTTCCCTGGTGGTCCAGTGGTTAAGTCTCTGCCCTCCACTGCAGGAGGTGTGGGTTCAATCCCTGGTTGGGGCAGCCAAAAATTACCCAAAAACACTTAAAAGCAAAGCAAGAAATGTACATCATACTTTTAACTTTCAAGTTGTTACTTACAGGATTAAAAATTAATGTTTTATTTTTGAACACAAAAGATATTAGTACTTAACCAAGAGACACCATTTTTTAAAACTGAGAACAGTTTTAGCAATGTTCTTTCAAATGCACTTTCAGATAATGTTAATATAAAATAAGAAAGTTTCACCCCAGTATATATCCTTCTCTTCATTGAATATGCTATCACTGGACATTCACATTCTGACAATGTTTAGCTTATAAACACTTATAAAATTATAAGAATAAAATATTTAAATTGATTTACATGTTGAATAAGTGGATTTCTATATATATTTTCATCAGAATTAATTGAAAAAAGGAAAAATCATGTTTCTAATTTGATAAAGGAAATTAATTCTGATCACTTTATTGTTGGTGTCTTTAATAATCATCCATTCATATTTGAAGGCAATGGGAAGCCACTCCAGTACTCTTGCCTAGAAAATCCCATGGACAGAGGAGCCTGGTAGGCTGCAGTCCATGGGGTCTCTACTAGTCGGACACGACTGAGCGACTTCACTTTCACTTTTCACTTTCACACATTGGAGAAGGAAATGGCAACCCACTCCAGTGTTCTTGCCTGGAGAATCCCAGGGACGGCGGAGCCTGGTCGGCTGCCGTCTATGGGGTCACACAGAGTCGGACACGACTGAAGCAACTTAGCAGCAGCAGCATATTTGAAGAGCTGATATATTTATAAGGGTAATAACATAACTTTAACAGTAAAACTCACTTGGTCATCTTTAGTCTTGCCAGGTCAGCGCTTTTGCAGAGACTAGGTAGTTATCAGAACTAATGTTAGTCAAAATGTTTAATACTTATTTCTTCAAATCATGTTGAACTTCCTTATTGATTACACTATCTTCTACAAGCAACTAATATTTTAATCAAATCATCAGATCTCTATCTGTATGTATGTAATATAGTTTTTTCTTTTTGATGTTTATGTTTTGAAATGTCAGAATTTCTATGAATTTAAAACAATTCCTGAATAATTCAGGAAACTTGTCTACCTAAATTTAAAACTGCATTGGCATCATCGATAAATAAGAAGTCTTCATCAAGAAGAGGGACTTCCTTGGTGGTCCAGCAGTTAAAAGACTCCACGCCTCCAATGCAGCGGGGCACGGTTTCAGTCTCTGGTCGGGGAACTAAGATCCCACATGCTACATGGTGTGGCCCCCCAAAAAGATAATAATAAAATGTATTAATATTTTTAAAATTTTACTCTATCTGCCAGAAACAAGCAAAAAACTTTTTTAAAACTTAAAAATCAACCCACCATAATTTTCTATTATAGCCCAGTTGGTTTTGATGGGTGTTTTGTTTTGATATTAATAGTGACTGAGAATGAAAAAGATGGATTATGTTTTTCTGATAGCATAATTGTCACAGTAATTCCAAAGCCTCTAGGGCATGGTCCTTTCTGGAAAGGAATTTCTGCATTTTTCTTCCAACACTAATCAAAACAAAACTCTTCAGAGGTAATCGCTTTCAAAACTGGATCCTCAGTGAAGGAAAATCTGAGAAACTTAGGCATGCTTATACAACAAGTAGTATTTCTTGCTGTGCTCTTTTTTTTTTTCCTTTTAATCACTCCACAATGTGTCTGCCACACAAATAGAATCTATTCTAAGACTGCGGACTCTCACTTCTGCAGTATTTGCATTTGTGCCAGACTGGGATTAAGAAAACGGAGTCCCTTTTTAGAATATAACACCTTGGAAGCAGGAACCACTGCAGTCTCTTCCCTGTTCTCAGTTTTGTGCAGGGCCTGGCACATATTGTGTTGTTCAGTCGCTAAGTCGTGTCCGACTCTTTGTGACCCCATAGGACGTACTAGGCACTTCCAAAACAATTACTGAATGAATTAATGAAATTCCCAAAGGCAGCAGGGGCAAAATCAATCTAGAACAGATCTGGAAAATCGGAGAAAGAGCACACATTTTAAGAAATACATGGGAAATCTTGTTGATGTATGACAGAAAACCACAAAATTCTCTAAAGCAATGATCCTTCAATTAAAAATAGAAATAAAGTGCCAAAAAAAAAAAAAAGAGAAATATATGGGAAATCTATGGCAGAAGAGTCATTAAAGACCAAAGTTTCCCTTTTCAGTTTAATATGAATAATTCTGAACTTGCTGTAAATGCAGTGTTTTCAAACACTGATTTAATTTCTCCCAAGTAATCATTGAAAGAGAGAAATTAAACTTTCCTGCTGAACTCTGGGTTTATGGCATATCTTCTTCTCTCATCTTATTCACAGAAGAAATAGGCAACAGAGGGGCGTCATGCTGTTTAGTAGGTTAAAGTTCTTAGATTCGTGGGCTTCCTGGAAACTTCATTTGAATGGGTGGGTTTCATCATGGCCAGAGTCAAGTCACACAGCATAATGAAATGAATCACCTGATGTTGCAGATTAAATTCTAGTGCTGGAAAAAAGTGCACTGATCTGAGAAGTAAATCTGAAATGGAAACTGTGATAGGCATGTGAACTTTCACCTTCTCATTATCTTATTTGTTCTTGTTTTCTTCTCTTCCTCCTCTGCCCACTTCAGTCTTGAGTTCAAGTTCTGTAGAGCTCAACAGAAAATGTTTCTTATGTCATCAATGACTTTTTAAATTAATTTTTTATTGAACTATAGTTGATATATAAGTTACAGACATACAATATAGTGAGTCACAATTTTTAAAGGTTCAGTTCAGTTGCTCAGTCGTGTCCGACTCTTAGCGACCCCATGAACCACAGCACGCCAGGCCTCCCTGTCCATCACTAACTCCCGGAGTTCACTCAAACTCATGTCCACCGAATCGGTGATGCCATCCAGCCACCTCATTCTCTGTTGTCCCCGCCTCCTCCTACCCCCAATCGCTCCCAGTATCAGAGTCTTTTCCAGTGAGTCAACTCGTCGCATGAGGTGGCCAAAGTATTGCAGTTTCAGCTTTAGCATCAGTCCTTCCAATGAACACCCAGGATCGATCTCCTTTAGAATGGACTGGTTGGATCTCCTTGCAGTCCAAGGGACTCTCAAGAGTCTTCTCCAGCACCACAGTTCAAAAGCATCAATTCTTCGGCGATCAGCTTTCTTCACAGTCCAACTCTCACATCCATACATGACCACGGGAAAAACCATAGCCTTGACTAGACGGACCTTGGTTGGCAAAGTAATGTCTCTGCTTTTTAATATGCTATCTAGGCTGGTCATAACCTTCCTTCCTTAATAATTATTATAAAATAATTGCTATGTTCCTCTATATTCCCCATGTTGAACAGTATACCCTTATAGCTTATTTTACACATAATCGTTTGTACCTGTTAGTCTTCCTACCTCTGTATATCTCCTCCCACACTGGTAACTGCTGGCTTGTTCTCTGTAACTATGAGTCTGCCTCTTTTTTATATTATGCATTTTTTATGTTTGTTTATTGTATTTTTTCGATTCTGCATCTAAGTCATATCAGACAGTATTTGTCTTTCTCTGTCTGACTTATTTCACTTGGCATATGTACCCTCCAATGACTGTTTTAAAGTCTTCTTCCATTGGTTGCACTTTCCAAAGGTAATTCTCAAGAGGAGACAATGATTTACAGTCCTGAGAGTGAGGACAGTAAATAAGGAAAGACTGATGGGTATATATGCTGCTGCTGCTGCTGCGTCACTTCAGTCGTGTCCGACTCTGTGTGACCCCATAGACGGAAGCCCACTAGGCTCCCCCATCCCTGGGATTCTCCAGGCAAGAACACTGCCGCAATATCTGACCTGCTTCTGTTTTTTACAATCAGCCTTCTTTTCTGTTTTCCAAGGTGACTCAGACCTTACCACTCTCAAAATTTGAATCATGTCATCTCTCTCAGCAGATAACCTCACTTACTGCTTCAGAGAAGTGGGTGATTATGGGATGGAACTTCTTTTACTTCTTGCTACTCAATCTGTAAGCCTCAGCATAATGCCAGGCACATAACTGGCTACTTAGTAAACAATTTTTTGGATGGATGGGTGGGTGGACAGGTAGATAAATTAACATATATCATAGGGCTTTAGGAATGTAAGTTACTTTCATTATATAAAATACAGTGACCTTAAAATTTGAAACCTGCTTTTGAGAAGCAGGTCATCCCAGGGTTTTCCATTTTTTACCCGCCAGACTGCGAAAAGAAGTTAGTTTAAATGCTGAACAGCAAATTTCCTAATCACTTGCTGTATGCTGGCAGAATTACAGTAATATCATTTCAAGTTGGACAACTCAAGCATTTAGCCCTGATTTTTGACGGCATACACATCACTAAAATAATAATTTCTGTATAATAATTTTTTTCCCCAGCCAGAGGTTATTTTGAAACCTCCTGTCTCCAGGAGTACAGCTAGTTCTAAGCCTCAGATGCTTAATGTTTTCCCTTCTCTTGCATTTTTTTTCATCTTAGAGATCTCTCTCTGCTGTTCTTCTACATCACCCAATGCTTAGGTAGCTTAAAAAATCCTTTAGTAGTAGTAGATATCTCAATAGATTGTTTGGTATTCAGAGGTATGAACGGTTAACAATAATTTAACTTTAGATAGACCCATACAAGGGGCTTCCCCAATGGCTCAGCCGGTAAAACATTCACCTGTAATGCAGGAGACACAGAAGACGCAGGGTCAACCCCTGGGTTGGGAAGATCCCCTGGAGAAGGGAATGGCAACCCACTCCCCAGTATTCTTGCTTGGAAAATCCCATGGACAGACAAGCCTGACAGGCTACAGTCCATAGGTTCCCAAAGAGTTGGACATGAGTGAAGTGACTTAGCATGCATACCCAGCCAAAACCTGGAGCCTTTTTGTGAGTAAAGGGAAGGCTGATGGGGATCCTGTTGGATATGGATACATTTTGGGTGCCTTTAACATCAAGCAGTGATAGACTATAGCAAACATTTGGAAAGACGTGGTGATAGAAGAAAGGATGGGACTAAATCCAGGTGTTTAACCTGGAGTTAAGGAGGCTTAACCTGAGGATGGACTATTTGTCTGACCTCTAGTGACAGAGTTCTGGCAAAGCCTCGGGGAAGAATTTTTGAGAAGCGCTTCAGAAGATTTATGTTTCATTTGAGAAGCCTGTCTAAAAACCCTTTGAACCATTTAAGTTAAGCTTTCCCTTCTTACAGGAGGTATGTGGGGACAGAAAGAAGCATATGGTTGAAACTCTCTGCACTGCAGTGTTATGTAAAAGAAGCACTTTCCCTGCTAGGTTAAATTGCTGTGCGTGCCTCTTGCTGTCAGTAACATGATTTAGTTAAATACAGATGCTTTTAGAGGGGCTTTGTACTGCATCATAAATATTTAATAGTTTTATAAAATTTCTGTATGCCGAACTGGAAGGGAGATACAGCAGTGGAGAAACTCAACTTCTGCGTCAAAGCCTTTGACCTTACAGTGTCCACTAACCAGTTGACCTTTGAAAAAGATATCTTCGGGATGGGAGTATCGTTAACAATAAAAGGATTCTTTTTTTTTTTCCCCCAACAAAATGAAGCTTACTGTCCAGCCCTTATGATTTTGTCGGCAGAGTGAACATTACGATTTCCCTGTTCGCATTATTCATAGATGTTTCAATCCCCTAGTGATTAAAGAATCCCATTAAGCAAAATCTCTTCTCAATAAAGGAATGGTATGGAAGGAGGGATCAGGAAGAGATCTTAGATTTTCTGTAGCAGCTAATGGTTTGTCATAGAAAGATACTCCTTTGCCATTAGATAATGATTCAAACTGTGTCACTTATATTCTTGATATAATTTTGGAATTCATCTTTAACTGTGGTAGGGGAGGGTAGGTGGGGAGAGCTTATGCAGTAGAGGAAAGAAAACAATTCAGTGAAGGTTACTGAATTGTGAGATTGGTAGTTTATTTTGTTTTCTTTGGCATCAGCTTACAAGGTTTATGGGCTTCCCTGATAGCTCAGTTGGTGAAGAATCCGCCTGCTCTGCAGGCGACCCCAGTTCAATTCCTAGGTCAGGAAGATCCGCTGGAGAAGGGATGGCTACCCACTCCAATATTCTTGGGCTTCCCTTGCGGCTCAGCTGGTAAAAAAAAACCCGCCTTCAATTCAGGAGACCTGGGTTTGATCTCTGGGTTGGGAAGATCCCCTGGAGAAGGAAAAGCCTACCCACTCCAGTATTCTGGTCTGGAGAATTCCATGGACTCTATAGTCCATGGGGTCGCAAAGAGTCAGACACAACTGAGCAACTTTCACTTTCACTACAAAGTTTTATAATAAAACATACTACATATGTAGTGGTCAAAAATAGCCATGAAAAATTCTTTTTAAGTTTTTCCAGCATTTTTATTATGAAAATTTGAAACATATAGAAAAGTGGAATGACTTGTGAACAATGTAAGCCATATCATTTTACAGTTAACTTCTGCCATAGTTGCTTTGTCAAATGTGTATCCATTTATCTATCAGTCAGCTTTAAATTTTTGATACAATTTGAAGTAAGTTGCATTTGTGAATGTATCTTATCCCCAAATATCCCAGCATGAATGATGTACATGTTTAATTGCTTTATTTAAAATAATATATGTTTGATGGATTATGTTAACAAATAGAACACGTGTTTCCCTGGAATAAGTCATCATATTTGGACCTGGAATTTTCTAGTCATCATATTTAAGATTTTAACTCAGTCACCAGAAGCCTTTCTTTTCCTGTTTCTGGCAATCACTCCTTCCCCTGTCCCAGATTTCTAATTCTCCAGATTAAAAGAAGATGTAACCCTGGCTCACCAATTCTCAGATATTGATAACACTTGACATTGTATGTATTTGAATCATTGCAGTAATACTGGACTGATCTCTCTTTTTTTAAAAGATTTTCTTTTGATGTGGACCATTTTTGAAGTCTCTATTGAATTTGTTACAATATCACTTCTGTTTTATGTTTTGGTTTTTTGCACACAAGGCATGGAGGATTTAAGCTCCTTGATCAGGGATCTAACCTGCACCCTCTGCGTTGGAAGGTGAAATTTTAACCACTGGACCACCAGGGAGTCCCCTGATCACTATTTTGGGGTGACAGTCTTCCTTCCTGAAGATAAGCTACATTTTATCCGCTAGAATCTCTTTATTCTATACCTTCCCATGTAAGTGATCAGAGCCTACATTTTGCCTACATTCTACATCCCTTAGTGATGAAATGTTAATAACCGAGTCTAAATATGAATATTGGCTTCTTAATAACTTCCAGAAAAAGGGTCTGAATATTCAGTAGAGCTGTGACCAAAAGTGGTCAGAAGAGCATTAAAAAGATTAAACTTTCAAGTAGAAACAGTCACAGTAAAAGTTCATGTTGCTGTAGGGATAACTGATGGTAGTAGTGACAAAATTGAACCATTCACTTTATGGCAGTTACTAAAGGGTATCTATATGGTTAGTGAGAAACTAAAAAGCTTCCCTTTGTAGGAATGAGTTGAAAGGGGAGGAACAATATCCCTGACTTCTAGTCTTGTCTCTGAAATTAATGTTGGTGCTCCAGGCAGATTATTTTTTATCTCCGGAGATCTTTTTTGTATAAGATAAAATTCATGGGTCAAGGCTGTTCCAGCTCCAATAGTCAGCCAATGAAAAATTTAAAACCTAATTATTCTCAAGATTACAGTTCATCTTTGCATTAAGCCTAGATCCTTTCACTCCAGATAATTTCTGAGATAGAAAAGATACAAGTCATTCTTAAACCGATCTAACTAACAATACATGGTGTGGTGTGATTTATGATAGACAGTTTTGAATTGGAGTTCCAATCATAAGATATTTTTGTCTTATGATTTTTAAGTTCATATTTTGAAAGTAATAAAAATTGTCCCACAATGCAGAAAAAATTTCCACCCCTTAAACTGAGAAACTGCAGAAAATATGGAGCTGGCATCTGATTCTAAATGGAATACTTCTCCTTGTAAGAGTATCATAAGGCTTATGAACTTACAGCAGAATCGCCAGTTAGATGGCTCCCTGGAATGCCAGATCAGTTCTAGAAAATGCATATATTTTTATCCCTCTTTTTTTTCCCTTTGGCACAACTTTCCATTTTCATTTTAATCAGCAAAAAGGAGAGAGAACTGTGTAGATTCTATGGAAAATGTATATTTTTAAGATGTTTCCTCTGGCTGAAGTCTTCTCAGATGTACAGGTTTGGGCTGTGTTGAAAAGTAGAACAATTCAGATCATTCCTTTCCCAAGTTTCCTTTATTTCAGGTAAACTGAGGGTTTATTTTACACGTGTCTTTTTATGACATTTCAGAGTCTCTTGAATAATGGAACTCTTTTGTAAATAATTCATAACTGCCTTCACATGTGGACCATCTCATGCTTAACAGTTTCTGTTTGAAACAGAAGATTTTCAAAACAAATTAACAGATTGCTAGGGCATTTGTAAGGGTGATGTACTCAATGCATTTTTTAATTTAATTCCTCTGGAGATCAGTCAGCTGATCAGCAACCCAACTATAAACAAATAGCTAGTGCCTAAGTATAAATCAAGTTCAACAGCTTCCATTTTTTGAAACTGTACTGAATTTGTATTACATTTGCGTTGATTGTCATGTTTAGTTAATTATTTATTATATTTATCTCACTTCACCAAAGTACAGCCTTTATGATTTTCCTTGAATACTATTATACATATCCATGCACTTAAACGTACAGATTATTTCTTGTATATTTGTGCCATTTGCCACAATACCTAAGAATATAACAAACAATTCTCTGTTAGCTGTTTTGTGCTAACAGAAAAATTTGCTTTGTGCTGGGAGCTTATAGTCAGTTCAGTTCAGTCAGTTCAGTCGCTCAGTCGTGTCCGACTCTCCTTGACCCCATGAATCACAGCACGCCAGGCCTCCCTGTCCATCACCAACTCCCGGAGTTCACTCAAACTCCTGTCCACAGAGTCGGCGATGCCATCCGGCCATCTCATTCTCCGTCGTCCCCTTCTCCTCCCGCCCCCAACCTTTCCCAGCATCAGAGTCTTTTCCAGTGAGTCAACTCGTCGCATGAGGTGGCCAGAGTATTGCAGTTTCAGCTTTAGCATCAGTCCTTCCAATGAACACCCAGGATCGATCTCCCCTAGAATGGACTGGTTGGATCTCCTTGCGGTACAAGGGACTCTCAAGAGTCTTCTCCAACACCACAGTTCAAAAGCATCGATTCTTCGGCGATCAGCTTTCTTCACAGTCCAACTCTCACATCCATACATGACCACGGGGAAAACCATAGCCTTGACTAGATGGACCTTTGTTGGCAGAGTAATGTCTCTGCTTTTTAATATATTATCAAGGTTGATCATAACTTTCCTTCCAAGGAGTAAGCGTCTTTTAATTTCATGGCTGCAATCAGCATCTGCAGTGATTTTGGAGCCCAAAAAAACAAAGTCTGACACTGTTTCCACTGTTTTTCCATCTATTTCCCATGAAGTGATGGGACCAGATGCCATGATCTTTGTTTTCTGAATGTTGAGCTTCAAGCCAATCTTTTCACTCTCCTCTTTTACTTTCATCAAGAGGCTTTTGAGTTCCTCTTCACTTTCTGCCATAAGGGTAGTGTCATTTGCATATCTGAGATTATTGATATTTCTCCCAGCAATCTTGATTCCAGCCTGTGCTTCTTCCAGCCCAGTGTTCCTCATGAGGTACTCTGCATATAAGTTAAATAAGCAGGGTGACAATATACAGCCTTGACACACTCCTTTTCCTATTTGGAACCAGTCTGTTGTTCCATGTACAGTTCTGAGTGTTGCTTCCTGACCTGCATACAGGTTTCTCAAGAGGCAGGTCAGGTGGTCTGGTATTCCCATCTCTTTCAGAATGTTCCACAGTTTACTGTGATCCACACAGTCAAAGGCTTTGGCATAGTCAATGAAGCAGAAATGTTTTTCTGGAACTCTCTTGCTTTCTCCATGATCCAGTGGATGTTGGCAATTTGATCTCTGGTGCCTCTGCCTTTTCTAAAACCTGCTTGAACATCTGGGAGTTCACAGTTCACATATTGCTGAAGCCTGGCTTGGAGAATTTTGAGCATGACTTTACTAGCGTGTGAGATGAGAAGCTTATAGTAGTGAATATTAATGAAGTGAAGCAAAGATAGTTGTTCAAGGTAACTGATTACACATGTATTGTCTAATAATCAGGAATGACCATCCATCCATATAACCTCGGAGTAGTCACTATAAAGATGGTTTTCCTTTTGGTTTTTCTTCTTCCTATCATACACAGTTAATTTAATATTATTTGCTTCATTCACACAAATAAAACCCTATATGATGTATCCATATAGACACGACTGAGCGACTGAACTGAACTGATGATGCATCCATGTCTTTTAAGATATTTTTTCAATAGTTTTTACATCCTTTCAGTTCAGTTCAGTCACTCAGTCATGTCTGACTCTTTGCAACCCTATGGACTGCAGCGCACCAGGCTTCCCTGTCCATCACCAACTCCCGGATGTTGCTCAAATTCATGTCCATTGAGTTGGTGATGCCATCCAACCATCTAACCCTCTGTCGTCCCCTTTTCTTCCTGCCTTCAATCTTTCCAAGCATCAGAGTCTTTTCCAATGAGTCAGTTCTTCGCATCAGGTGGCAAAAGTATTGGAGTTTCAGCTTCAGCATCAGCCCTTCCAAACTACATCCTTCTTTAGTAGTTTCCATGTTGATGCGTTAACTCGGTAATACTTACTTACTGGCCTCTGTGCCAGGCATATTCTAGGTAGTAGAGATGTGTTAATGGAAACAGACACAAGTGCTGGCCCTTATGAAGCTCACATTCTGGTAATGAGTTTATCACACTTTTCATAACAAAGCACACTGTGTTGAAATTATAGATAATTCAAATACCTACTACTGTCTACCCATTTTTTGGCTAATCTTTCTAGTGTATTCTAAATATGTAAATAGGATGGTATTGAAGAATGAGAAATAATATTTTAAGTATATAAAATGAGCTAGAGTTATAAGCCTTTGCTCATTTTCTCATAAAACTTTTGTATTGAAATTCTCAATGACAGATCAATTTATTATATCCTTATTTGTGCTTTTGAGTTCCTTGGGATGTAGTATTGCATCATCAACATCAATTTAGAGTCCATAGATAATTAAGAATTGTCAGAGATTTGGTGCTACATGACCTATTAGATTTTGTAGAAGAAAGAGCAATCTATACATGACAACATCTCATTATTTTAGTGCAGTGCACTGGAAAAACTGGTCAGATTAACTGTGTTTTCCTTTTAAAAGTAAATGTTGGAGAAGCTGAAAACATGATGAGTGTGCAGTGTAATTTCTTTTTTATTGAGTTGGAATTCACATAACGTAAAATTAACCATTTTACTAGGAACAGTTCATTGGCATTTATCACAGTGATGTGCAGTGATCTCTGTCTAGTTCCAAACATGTCCAAGATAATATTAAAAGAAAGGTGACTTGTAAAACTAAGAAGAAAGTCGTTGCATATAACTAATGATTTTACTCACGGGGAGTGAGAAAATAATAGTTTCTCTCAAAGTAATCAGATTATAAACATGGGATTTAACGTAAAAAAATAATCTGTATAAAATTCTCACATCCTCATCTTTGAGATCCTTTACTGTCTCTTGAACTGCAGCTGAAGATCAAAGGACCTAAACTTATAAAGAACAAAATGTGCCAGAGTAAATGAATCATTTGTTACAAAATGAAGACACAGTCCCAGAGTCAATATCAGACATTCAATACGGCTTCCCACAAAATGATTCTTACAGTTAAGTCAAACTGTCTTTACTGAAATAATTTTCACTGGGTAAAAATAAAGGAGAATCAGTCTTGATTCACTCTCAAAGTGAAGAGAAAAATACCTGCCCAGTAAAGTGAAAGGGGTTTCATCTTAACCTGTTTAGCATTATGAGTAATATAGAAGAACATTGGCAAGCCCGTGGATTTGGTTTGCCCTGAGAGAACTTTTCTGTTTAGTTGAAGAGAGAACTGCAGGAAAAACAGTTCAATATTGGGTTATTCCTAACTTTCCATCTCCTAAAAGGATCTATGCAAAACATAAGATTATGTAGCCTAACTTGACTTGAAGTAGCAGCAGAATTTGAGTATTTGCTATTGGATGATATAATAGGGGGCTGCCCTGATGGCTCAGCGGGTAAAGAATCCGCCTGCAGTGAAGGAAACATGGCAGATGCAGGTTTGATCCCTGGGTCAAGAAGATCCCCTGGAGAAGGAAATGGCAATCTACTCTAGTATTCTTGCCTGAAAAATACCATGGCATTTGAGAGTTAATATAGTTGGGGTAACAAAGTTTCCCTAGATGAAAATAAATTCATAAAAACCATATTTGGAAACTCATAAAATTTGATAAGCATGTATCTGAACTGATCATTAGAAGATGTGAAAAAATAGAGTGGAGTATAGAGGGTATTTTGAATAGATAGATGGACAAGAAAAAGGTCTACCAATTTATTAGAGGTGCCATGATATGTATAATTGAATTACAATTAAAACCAAACAAAATGTGTGTATCGAATGGCTAGCATAGCTCTAGTTTGCGACAGCCAAATACTAATAGACCTGGCCTTCAAAGAAACTGCATTCTTCCCCATCCATCCTATATATGTCACATAATTAAGCAGTAACACCTAGGAAGATGTACCCCAACAAAAATAAAGAATGATGTATCTTTGACTTGGGACCATGAAAGAGTTCCATGGAGGGGCTGAGATGTGAGCTGGGGGAAGATTTTCAAATGGATGGGAAGAAGCTGACAGATCCATTTGAGAACTTGGTCCTCTCATAAGAAGCAGCAAGTTTTAGGGATCCTTTTAAGTCCTGAAGCTTTCTTGTGAAAATCGTGATTAATTCATTAGCAATGAATAAATCATTATAATTTATACATAGTCATTCTCAAAGATTGCAATCCAGAAAATGAAATCACTGCTATCATCATGGTATTAGATATCACAAAGTAAATTCTATGTTTTGGCCATAAACTTACAGAGCAAGGGTCGACTTTTTCAAAGATAAACATTTTCAGTGGGAAATAACCAAGACACCAAAAAAAAATAGTAAAAGAGAAAGTAAGTTTATGTGATATGGTCATCCTCTTTCATCTCCTGGAGGTATGCTAAATATTTCTGATAATAAAATAAATAAAAGCGATGCAGATATAGTGGCCTAGCTTGACTTGAAGTAGCAGAGGAATTTTAGTATTTTCTATTGGATGATATAATAAAAGGCTTCCCTGATGGCTCCGTGGGTAAAGAATCTGCCTGCAGGAGACAGGAGATGCAGGTTCAGTCCTGGGTCAGGAAGATCCCCTAGAGAAGGAAATGACAACCCACTCCAATATTCTTGCCTGAAAAATTCCATGGACAGAGGAGCCTGGCGAGCTCAAAGGGTCGCAAAGAGTCGGACACAACTGAGCATAAGCACTCATGTATGCACAACATAGCAGGATTGTTTTCTTCATTGAAGCTGGTTTAGAAGGAAGCTGGAGTACTGTGTATTAGAAATATAAGTGCATTTTGACTTGGTTCTGCTGAATCTCATTCTACATTACTGCAGAGCCTCTTGACCCAGGTTGACTTACCAACGTTGACTTTAACTGTTGTGGTGGATGAACTGTGGTTGCAAATTCCCTGTTACTCTCTCCATCAAGATTTATCTCCCCTTTCCTTGAATCTCAGCTGGCACTGTGACTATTTGGCCAATAGGATGCAATGGAAATGAGCCTGTACCACTTCCAAAGTCAGTCTTAAGGAGGACTGGCAGCTTGTGCTTCCTCCCTCTTGGGCTGTATCCTCTCAGAACCCAGCTGCCATGCTGTGAGAAGTCCAGGCCCCATGGAGAAGCCACATGTTGGTGCACCATCTGACAGTCCCAGCTGAGTTCCCAGCTGACGTCTGGCATCAGCTGCTAGTCATGTGTGTGAATCTTGACTTTTTCAGCTCAGTTACACCTCCAATGGATTGCAGCCCTGCTGCTGCTGCTGCGTCACTTCAGTCGTGTCCAACTCTGTGTGACCCCATAGACAGAAGCCCACCAGGGTCCCCCGTCCCTGGGATTCTCCAGGCAAGAACACTGGAGTGGGTTGCCATTTCCTTCTCCAATGTGTGAAAGTGAAAAGTGAAAGTGAAGTCGCTTAGTCGTGTCCGACCCTTAGCGACCCCAGGGACTGCAGCCTACCAGGCTCCTCCATCCATGGGATTTTCTAGGCAAGAGTACTGGAGTGGCTTGCCATTGCCTTCTCCGGGATTGCAGCCCTAGCTGACATCTAATGGAGCAGAAGAACCACTCAGCTGAACCCAGTAATCCTGCGGGCTAGTGAGATGTAATACAGTGGTTGTTAGTTTAACAACAAATGTAATGTGTTTCAGGGCAATTTATTTCATAGCAATATGTAACAAATCTTGAGATCTTCCCAAGAAGATCTCAGAACAGAGACTGTGTAAGAGCTCTTCTATTTAAACTATAAACGATCATATGTAAATAACCTATGCTTAATTCTTGCAACTTCTAAAGATCACTAGGCAGAATTTTAGAAAGCTCTTGTTCTGGAAACTCGGCACCTTTAAGTTCATTTAGCAACGACATTAAAGTAAAATTAAAATGCCTATTTCATTGTTACACTTTCTGGTTCTCTTATTTTTCCTATTGAAGTAATAGGTAAACAATATGTAATCAGATGCCTTCTTTGATTAAAAACAAGAAACAGTATTATTTGGTAGAAATAGCATGAGTCAGAATTTTGTTCAAAATTTGTGCTAGTGGTGCTATTGCTTAATAGCTATGTGTCCATAGATAAGTTATATAAGCTGCCTGAGTCCTTTTTTTTTTAAACAAAAAAGATAATATGTTCTATACAGAATTTAGTGAAGGTCAGAAATTGTGTATGGCAAGAACCTAGCAGAGTACCTGGAATCACAGTGGAGCTCTATAAAGGTAGCTTTTGTTGTTATAGAAGAGGTGGTTATGCGGTTTTAAAAAGGTAACAATAATTTGTTCCTTGTTCATTGTTTAAGGGGACATGGAAATATGGGTGTTGCTGAGCCGTATTGAAGATGGAGGCTAAAGGGTTAAAGTGACATATTCTTGCAGTTCTTCCTACAAACATGCATGTTGTAGTCAAAGAAATTCTGACCCTCAATCCCATTCATTTCACCCTGTATTCACTTCTTTATTCTTTATAGTAAGATTTGCTAAAGGGATAAAGGCAACTTCTGACTCCTCGTCTCAAGTACAGACCTAATGGAGAATTCCTTTTATTCTTTACCTCCTGTCCTACTCCCTTTCTCCATTACATTTACCTTCCAACTGCATGGGAAACAGTTCTATGGGAGGCTGGCTCTCTGCAAACTGATCGTAGCTCCAAGAAGCCCCAGGATTCATGAACTGCCTCTCCAGGGAGGACACATATATATCCCACAGTGTGATTTGTGTAGTCTGTCTCTTAAGTCCCTATGCTTTACATAATCCATTCTTTTCCTTTGTAAGTGTTGGTCATCTTTAATATGACGGCTAGAGCAGTGCCCAGTAATTACTTTGTCTGCTGAATATGTTTGTTCTTAATTATTAAGGCATGGTGAATAGTTGGTATTGGCGCAACTGAAGGAGCACTTTTCTTAATTACAGGTTACTCTTCTCAGTACCTTCGCTTCCCTACCTGATTTGGGCTCTGAACTCCGTGTTAGCCTTGGAAATCTAGGTGACCTTGACTGTGGATGAAATGCCAATATATGAGTATGATACTTGCGTGAAATATTGGTTTGGTGCAGAATCATGAAATTAAGTACCACAAATTTAACCTGGGTGATATCTAAAGCAACTATAAATGATCCTAATCTAGCATAAGTATTTACTTGCCTGACTGATTTTGAGCATTCCATGAATAATGATCATTAAAATCTTAATTCCTCTCAGTCTGAATTCTGTAAATGCCTCCCTATAGATTTTCGATGATGGGAAATTTCATGTCCGTTGCTTGAATCTTTAAGAAGAATCTCTCTGTTTTAAAACCAAATAGTTAAAAGTTAGAAAGTGGGCATAGGAATTATTTTAAAGTACAAGTTACTGCTATATAAATGCAGGTTAGGTTACGTAGAGGTGAATTTAAGGATAATTCATTTTGCCCAGAAGTTTGTCAGAGCCATAATTACAATTATGCAAATTGGTTCAGGCTTTTGTTGTTGTTAGTTATAGTACTGCAAACACATTTTAAGATATCAGTTCAGTTCAGTCGCTCAGTCGTGTCCGACTCTCCGCGACCCCATGAATCACAGCACGCCAGGCCTCCCTGTCCATCACCAACTCCCGGAGTTCACTCAAATTCATGTCCACAGAGTCGGTGATGCCATCCAGCCATCTCATTCTCTGTCGTCCCTTTCTCCTCCTGCCCCCAATTTCATTTTGAAAGAAATGATAATATTATCTCATGCCCACTTAGCAGCTTAAAAATATTTCAAAGCAGTGGAGATTGTGTTTTACAAAATATAACGTGCTTAAAGCAGATTCTCTCAGGACTTCAACTTTAAATTTTATTGCTTCTGGGACTCACATGATGGTTATGTAGTATGGATTTAGAGACAGTTTTTAAGACTCCTATTGACATAGGTGAACAAAATGGTTCCTTGGGAACCATTCAGGTGTCCAGTCACAGTAACGCGTGGATTAAAGATTCAAATGCAGACATGCAGTGAACAGGAGGGTCTGGGCTGCCTGTTCTCTGTATTAAGGACAGTGCATTTCTTACAGCCTTTTAACCACTGCTATTTTAAAAGGAAAAAAAAAGACAGTCGGCAGTGAAACTATCTTTAAGGTAAAGCTCCTGAAACTAAACCCTAAAGGCATTCTCTTATAGAAAAGTCTTCTTAATCCTTGCAGTGCAGTTATAGCTGAGGACATGTGGTATACATTACAGCGCTCAGGGAATTCAACCTCCATAGTGTGGAGTCACAATGAAGGCTAATTTCAAGATGAAGCGGGAGCCTCCTCTATAGCTGTTACTTACTGGTGTTTCTTGTTGGCTGGACATTAGTCCGGGACTGCTGTGAGTGGGACAGAAGGATGGAAATTTAAAGGGGACCAGCGTGGGCACATAAAGACCTCTCTCCCCTCCCTGAGCATCCCCTTCTCCAGTGTGTATATTCCACACTTTACAGTTGGGCATCACCAAGTCTTACCCAATCATTGCGACAAGGGCTGAAGGCAGAGCTGTCCATGGTTAGGAGGAAAAAAAAAATGTTCTTGCTGTTGGTTGAAATACCAGGCAGTAACAGTCCTCTTGGTGAACAAAACTTATTAGAGGGCTGGGGACGGAATGCTATCTCTCTGCAGCAGGCAGGAAGAAATTGCTGTTGAAAAGCTTACCTCTCTAGGGAGGAATCAGATATCAGACTTTGCCAAGCCTCAGGTCCAACCCATAAGGTCCCACCTACATCCACCCCCCCCCCCCCGCCCCATCCTAGCTTTGTTAGATTGCTAGCATTGATCGCTGGCTTTTTCTGACCCAACAGTGGGTGCAGAAGAGAGAACCAGGGAGACTTTAGAGCATGGGAGGTGGGGGTGGAAGATTAGGGCAGCTTTGGTAGGGAGGGAAAAAAAAAGAGAAAGAGGAGGCTAGCTGGGTGGGGGCCATGGGGACTCAGCTTAACTGCTGTCTGCCTGTTTCTCTTTGATTTGATGGCCTTTATTCCTTCTAATTGGATAAAATAGGAAGTCACTGGCAGTCCCGCCTTGCTGGGTATCCTGATTCTACTCAGACCAGCCAGCAGCCCCAGAGTGCGGATAGAGGGCTGGGGGTTGGGAGAGGAGGGAGGTAAGAAGGAGAGTCTCTGGATGAGGAGGGGGAAGGCAAGGGGAAGAGATTGTGGAGAAGGCAAGAGCCGCAGAGGAAGAAAGTGAATGAGCGCTCGGGAAGGACAAAGAGGAGTGGCTGGGCGGTGGGGGAGAAGGCCGGGCGGCGAGCGCGGTGCCCGCCCCTCCCGGCCGCGCGCTCGCCCGCAGCTCGCTCTGCGATGAGACGGTTCGCCGCGATGCTCGGAGGGCAGGCACCTGCTGCTCTGTGATGATTCAGCCCCTTTCCGCCGCCGCGCTCACACCACAGGATGCTGTTGCTACTGTCGCTGCTGCCGCTCCTGCCGCCGCCGCTGCTGCCGCCGCCGCCGCCGCTGGTCCTGCTCCTGCTTTTACTTCTTCTGCATGACAGTTGCTTTCTCCATCTGAGCAGACCCCAGCTGCAGCTGCTCGAGGTTAGAAACATGCCTTTCAGTTTGGGCTACTGGTTTACTTAACCGACCGCCGCCGCATCAGCTCCTGGGTTTCTCCGCTGGCCTCCTGTCTTCCTGACCCAGCCAGGATGGTTTGGAGAAGCATATAAAAGAACTGCAAAAGTGGCCCAGAAACAGCAGTCAAGAATTACAATATACTTTTATTTGGTTGTTGCTAGAGGCTTTTTTTTTTTTTTGGCCTCCCCTACCTTCCTTCTGAACTCCTCTTGCTTTTGATAATGGCCTTGGACTTGGACGACTTATCGATTTCTCCCTGTGAGATGCTGTATCATTTGGTTGGGGGGGGCTCTGCATGGTAATGGACAGTGTGACAGGCCAGGCCTCCTGGAGGTGAGCCGATGGAGATTTATTCCCCAGACATGTCTGAGGGAGCTGCTGAGAGGTCCTCGAGCCCTTCCACTCAGCTGAGTGCAGACCCATCTCTGGATGGGCTTCCGGCAGCCGAAGACATGCCGGAGACCCAGACTGAAGATGGGAGGTCCCCGGGGCTTGTGGGCCTGACTCTTCCCTGCTGCGTCTGCCTGGAAACCGAGCGCCTGAGAGGTTGCCTCAACTCAGAGAAAATCTGCATCGTCCCCATCCTGGCTTGCCTGGTCAGCCTCTGCCTCTGCATCGCCGGCCTCAAGTGGGTGTTTGTGGACAAGATTTTTGAGTATGACTCTCCCACTCACCTTGACCCTGGGGGATTAGGCCAGGATCCTATTATTTCTCTGGATCCAACTGCAGCTTCAGCTGCTGTGTGGGTATCAGCCAAGGCGTACACTTCACCTGTCTCCAGGGCTCAGTCTGAAACTGAGGTTCGAGTTACAGTGCAAGTTGACAATGCCCTTGGGTCCTCCGAACCTTCCGCGGTCCCCACCCCCAAGAACCGTATCTTCGCTTTTTCTTTCCGGCCGTCCACTGCTCCACCCCTCCCTTCACCCACTCGGAGCCCTGACATAAGAACACCCAAGGCAGCCACTCAGCCACCATCAACAGAAACTAATCTCCAAACTGCTCCTAAACTTTGTAAGTAGAGACGGACGGGTCAGGATGTGTAGAGGAGATGGGTGGGCTTGAGGTCGTCCGGAATGTTCTCTAGAGCGGAGAGCGGGGTCCTTGTCTTCTCGGAGTTGAATGGCACGGTTTGGTTTAAGCGCATCATGTGACTGGTTTGCTCCGGGAGAGATGAGTGAAAAGACCTTACAAACTGCTGGTTAGAACTGATGCTATCACAGCAACTCCCTCTTCCTAAACGGTGAAATCTGGGGTGAGCAGCCCAGAGCTTCAGCATCTCAGCCATGCTTGACTTTCAGTTCCATTCCATTGGTTTCTAACACTTTTTAAGATGAAAACATCACGCATTATTTTGCAGGATCTGTCCTTGCTGTGACTTCTGTACAGCAGTGAGTAGGATCCTGATTTTTTTTTTTTCCCGTGTAAACTTTCCATTACCTCTCCTCACCTTTCTGTTAATCCTTTGCCTTCCAGCCAGCCCAGGTTGCCAGTTATCCTTCTCCATCTCTTCTTCCTGTTCCCTAAACCAGTTCTCCCCATGTTTGTACTTTAATTGCTTCTTCCCAATACTGCATGAAGTCTTAGATGTTTATAGCACTCACCTCTTACCAGCATCAGAAGGTTGCTGTCATGCTCAGATTATAGTTTGAGTTGCTGAGCACTTGTTAGGGGCAGTTTTATTCAGGATCTGGTACAATTCTACATGAAAGGATTTTCTCCCAATTAGGTTTTTTTAAATTTTATTCAAGTATAGTTGATTTTACAATGTTGTGTTAATTTCTTCTGTACAACAAAGGGACTCTGGTATATGTGTGTGTGTGGGTGTGTATATATGTATATTCTTTCCTATTATGGTTTGTCCAAATTAGTTTTACCTTCTGGAATCAAATAATTAAATAGCTTCCCTGATAGTCATTAGAAAGTACAAGACACATTAGTAAGATAAATCTTTTTTTTTCAGATGTGTCTTTTTTGTCTGTAAGATTGCGGCAGTCCTGGTTAATAATCTGTGAGTGAAGAGAGCCCATGCTCTTAAAACAATACAGAGCAGTCCTACTGCCGTCTGTACTGGGTCGTTGCAATGCTTTATAATGAAAAAGTTGACAAGGATGAAACCATGACTAGTCAGATTGTTTTAAACATCATTATAGAAGAGAGGCATTTTCTATAGCTTTTAAAAAAGTTTCTAATTTATTTTTGTTTCACTGTCTTCTTTTCACCATTGAAACTGTTTCCTTAGAAAAAAGTAAAGGATCAGAGAATTCGGTTTGAATACCGTGCGTAAAGTCTCTAAAGGAGAGGTGAGGGTAAAGATTCTGTGATGAAATACCCCTACTGTTTCCCTCTGGATGGTAATGAAGATTAAAAATATCTTTTGCAGACATGTTGTTCAGTATGCGGGAGAGCCATATGTTCTAGAAATGCAGAAAAACTTGATTTGTGCTTGTGATTCAGGCTCATTTCATACACACCAGTTTCAGTGGCAAAGATTTAAAGAAAAAAAAGGCTTGCTTTTCAGGTGTAATTAGGGAAGAACCTCCTTTCTGCAGACACTGCTTTGTATCTTTATCAAATCCCTGAAGCATCATTAAAGATCTGACAGCCATCACTGTATTCACCGCCTCTTCCCACCTGGCAAAGTGACCGGGAAATAATACCCAGATGAAATGACAGGCTATAAAAAGCAAGTACAGATCCTGCAAAGAGAAGAGAAATTCACCGTGAAGACAAGGTTACTTCTTTTGTCTTTTTATCATTTTCAACTTCAGTCTTGAATTAAAATGTGCCTGAATCAGTTTAGCTGTTCAGAAAAAGAAAGAAGACCCTTTGAAAAACTCTTTGACTCAATCCTATAATTTTGTCACTGGAGGAAAACAAGCAAACAAAGAAATCTCCAGCACATTTTCCTGATCTAGGACTGTTTTAAAAAGTCTCTTGTGACGTTTTGAGAAATTCTTTTCTAAGGTAAATTCTTTTCCTGTTTTAATAGATTACACATTCCATACAGTTTTTTTCTTTTTTTTTTCCAAGGCAGGACATTGATTTTTCTGGCGTTTCTATTGAGTGGGAAAGATTTACTACTGTCTAAAAGCATCATAGTAGCCAGTTCTGGCCAGATACACAGCTGCAGCACTCTGAGTGCATTGGAGATAAACCTGCAAAAGCTGTCTGAGATGTAGTTTTCTGGAAAGTTAGGGCTAGACAGTTGGTTAACACTTTACCGCCTATAGGGTTTGCTGTGTGAGACCCGTAGGGTTCCTTTTTTGAACTGGTACCTGAAAACAGCAAAAGCATAAATATCCTAAAAATTATGAGTCTATATTTCTTTTATTTTGGAAAGGCACTGGTCCAGGGAGCTTTGGTTTTAAACACTCTTACATGATTGTTTAGCGGTTTAAGAAGCTTGTAACCATTAACTAAAGGAGGGCAAAAAACAGAGAGAAAAGCTTGGCATTAGATAGTCATTTTGCAGTCTCTTTCGCTTTTTGCTCTTCTGCTAAGAAACTGTCGCTTAGTCACAGAAAGAACGGGGCTTTTCTTTCATCGTCCTGCATGCTTTTGACATGCCTGAAAGCTGTCACAGCTTATGTTTTAAAAAGACATTATCATATCTGAACCGTGCTCTTCCGTGGTCTCAGAACTTGATTCTCCGTTTCTATCTGGCTCAGCATATTCAGTGTATTATGCACAGAGCTGTAGCCTTCAAGGTCATAGTCTGTGGAGGGCTAATTGATTCTTCTTTATCCTGGAGCCGGTGAGACTAGAACAGAGACAATCCCGGTAATTGTGTCTGCTGTGTTATTTCCCAAACCAATCTACCTATTAGCACGTTAGGGTTTTATTCCATAAATACTAGAATTACTCTCTCCCTTAATGACTCTTCTAAAATCAAGACACTCTTCGTCCTTATTATATTAGGCAAAATGTCACCTTTTAAATAGACTAGAAGTATAGTGACTACGTCAGCTATTTTAAAATGAATATTTCTTTCATAAGGCAATATAGTTGCATGTTCTTACCATCTTAGACGATGCATACAATTAGAGAGTAAGCAATCTAATACAGGGCTTGAATTTACTGTTTAGGCAATACGTAAAATATGAAAACATTAAAACGTATATGTAATTCTAAAGTTTTTCTGTGTGTGGTTAGTGGTTTCCCACCATAATTATATTATCATGTGAATAGTTAAGTTTATAGTTTTCAGCAAGGCAGTTCTGGAACCATTCATTTGTTTCCTTTGCCTGGGCTTGAACATTTTTCTTCCCTTTTGTTTATCTGGAAAGATCTGATGCTGGGAGATTGCAAACTTAGATGACTATAAAAAGAGCTGATTAATTAAGTTGTAACCAGGAAACTAGGGTACCATCCTGAAAGAAATTCTAAATGGTGCAGCCTGCTTCACAACTGACTCTTGGGTATAAGAATGTGTTAGTGTTTTCTGGGACTTCCCTGGTGGCCCAGTGGCTAAAACTCCATGCTTCCAATGCAAGGGGCCCGGGTTCAGCCCCTGCAGGGAACTAGATCCCATCTGCTGTAAAAATCCCACGTGCCACAACGAAGACTCAGTGTAGCCAAATAAATAAATTATATATATATGTGTGTATACACACACACGCACACACACAAAAAGAATGTATTAGTATTTTCATCTTAGGCTAAACTTGTTTTGCTTTTTCTTAAATCTTTGTACTGCTGAGTTTCATGGCACACCATTGTTACCAGAGTAACAATATGAATACACTATACAAAATTCAACATGATCAATTGAATATACTGTAGGACTTTTCCCCTTCTGTTGAAAAGTGGCATTCGTTTTAAGCCCCGTAGACGCTTCTAGTTCCTTGCAACTGTACCTATAGTTGTTTCAGAATGGTGATTCCAAATAAATTTTCTCTGCTTTCACCATATTTGTTGAAAGCCTAAGACATTAAAAACTGAAAGAAATGGGTAGATCCTTGATGTGAACTAAATAATTTTATTAATTTACTCATGAGGAAAGCCAGACTCTGAACAATTTAGTAAAATGAACCCTTTTATTAAAATTCACAAAACTCTGAAAAGTTTAGGGAAACCCTAAGAGTAGAAAACAGAGCAATGTCCTATCTACCAGAATTTAGTCCCCAACAGTGCTGTTTTCCCCTATCATTTTTCCTGTTCTAGAGGATTAGATGTGAAGAGAAGTGAAAGTCACTCAGTCATGTCTGACTCTTTAGATAAGGGTCTTCCCAACCCAGGGTCTCCTGCATTGGAGGCAGATTCTTTACCGTCTGAGCCACCAGGAAGTCTGAGAGTACTGGAGTGGGTAGCCATTCCCTTCTCCAGGGGATCTTTCCAACCCAGGGATCGAATCAGGGACTCCTGCATTGCAGGGTTTTTTTTTTTTAACATCTGAGCTATCAGGGAAGCCCAAGAGAGTTAGAGCTGGAGACTAAATCTGGTAGTTTAAGTGGCATCTGACTGCTAGTTACAGGAAGTACTTCAAGTGGGACCACTGGTCATGTGTATAGAGTTCCCACTTAGAAAATTAAAATGAAATTTTCCTTTCACTCTCTTGTTCTTTTCTTACTAAATTTTCGGCAGATACGATCCTTTATAATTTCATCACTCATACAGTATTCAGCTTGCTTTTGAGAAAACAGCTTAGTTTTTCTCCGATGATCTCTTTCCTGACAGGCAGCAGATGGCTATATGGCTCACCTCTTTCCTGAACATCCCAATTGAATTATTTCTCTTTATTCCTTTATGATACCCAGTTTTGCTTCCTTCCTCTCCCTTCTCACACTCCCAATTATATCTTGAATCTTTCTTATTTCCCTAATTATGCCTTGTTGGCATTTCTATGTCAAAATTCCACTACACTCTAAGATATCCAAGCATTTTCACCTGTCTTTTCTTTCCTATGGAACCTTATTGCATTTTAATACTGAATGATACTTACATGTTTTACAAAAACACATACCAAAAAATGTCTTCATCTGATGAACAACATACTGGTCTGTTTCAGCCACCATTGATTCAAACTTTGGCCCTTTTCTTTATCTCATCTTCTTCTTTTCCTTTGTATTGACATAAAAATATTCACATCAGCGTTTTCACATTCCCAGAAAATCATGTCCCAGACCATACATCTCTGTTTGTCTTCCTTCCCTTTGAATAATATCGCATCAGTTCAGTTCAGTTCAGTCTCTCTTTTGTGTCCGACTCTTTGCAACCCCATGAATCACAGCACACCAGGCCTCCCTGTCCATCACCAACTCCCGGAGTTCACTCAAACTCATGTCCATCGAGTTGGTGGTGCCATCCAGCCATCTCATCCTCTGTCGTCCCCTTCTCCTCCTGCCCCCAATCCCTCCCAGCAAAGTATTGCAGTTTCAGCTTTAGCATCAGTCCTTCCAATGAACACCCAGGATCGATCTCCTTTAGAATGAACTGGTTGGATCTCCTTGCAGTCCAAGGGACTCTCAAGAGTCTTCTCCAGCACCACAGTTCAAAAGCATCAATTCTTCGGCGATCAGCTTTCTTCACAGTCCAACTCTCACATCCATACATGACCATGGGAAAAACCATAGCCTTGACTAGCCTTGACTAGGTTGGCAAAGTAATGTCTCTGCTTTTTAATATGTTATCTAGGTTGGTCATAACCTTTTAAAGCATGAAGGAAGAGAGAAGCTGTAGATTGAGAAACAAAGACATTAAAAGGTTATGACTTGTCTCATGTTGAGCTGGAAGCCCCTGAGAACTAGGTCTGTAACTCCCATCCTAAACTTTCTACCAGGCCATGAGTGTCACCATGTCTGCTTTTATGCTTGTTTTTCCGTTTTTATTATTGTTGTTATGTTCATGTTTCAGTTTGCTGCTGTGGTTTCCTCTTTGTCTTTGTTCAGTGAATACATATCAGGCACCTGCTATGTGCCAGGCATGGTTCTAAATGCATCCTATCACCATAAAAACCAATAAAAGCCCTTGCCCTCAAAAAGCTTGTATTCTAGTGGATTTTTAGAATCGATTATCACCACTCTGTTTCTTTACTTTGCTACATAAGCGCTCTCTGAATTCAGTGTTTCTTCTCCTCACCTTCGTTTTATTCACATTTTGACTGCCATTCCTGTTCGCTAGTATTCCTCTTTGTGGAATACTGAACACTTAACCAATGATATCCTCTATCCTAAAGTGAAACCACTTCTGTCTGCTACTGGTAACTTTGCCTGATTCCTGTTCGACCTCTATGACATAATTTAACCAAAGCATTTACATGGTCAGGAAGGTGAAATGTGTTTAGCCCTTTTAAGAACACTCTCTTAAAATGGGAAAGTGTGTTAGTTGCTCTTTGAGACCCCATGGGCTGTATTCTTCCGGGCTCCTCTGTCCATGGGATTTCCCAGGCAAGAATACTGGAGCGGGCTGCCAATTCCTTCTCCAGAGAGTTTTCCCAACCCAGGGATTGAACCTGTGTCTCCTGCATTGCAGATGGATTCTTTACTGCTAAGCCACCAGGAAATCCCTAAAGTAGAAAATATTTCCATATTTCCACCATGTAAAGATTGTAAGATTGCTTGTAGATTCTAGCAACCTGATAGCTGTAAATATTTTTGAAATCATATTTTGTATGTATTTTTATGGCTTACTGAACAAGGGTATTAAAATATTCCTGAGGATTTTTAGTTTCATTGTCCAGAGAAAGGATTGAATCTGTCATTAAGTTGTTTAGTTCTCAAATTGAAATAAGTTAGGTTCATATACCGTTCACATGAGTAGGAGTGACTAGTCTTCATCATCTCAAACCTTGTTGCCATCTTTACTGCGGTGAATTGAACCCAGTGTTGTGTATGTATATGCATTCAAAGATTATTTCTGACAAATATAATTGATATTATATGATAATAGAATTTTATATGTTGAAAGTTTGGAGAGATGATCCAAGTGTCTGCCTGAGGGAGGAAATTAAGATCTGGAAAAGTGAAGCGACTCACCCAAAAACACTATAGTTAAATGCTGTCAATGCTAAGACTGAAACAGAAATAATTCTTGTCTTCTCTACACTCTGCTTTTCTTATCCAAATTAGTTTTAGCCTTTATATTCAAATAGTATGTATTGCCTTAATTCAGATGAGTGTGACTTCCTATTTATTATTTACATACTAACTCGTCAGGCTCTTCCCCCCACTACAGATCTCTTCTTTAAAGAAGACAATTTTCCCTTTCTGATTTTGATCCATATAGGAAATCAGTTTCAGTTCAGTTCAGTTCAGTCGCTCAGTCGTGTCCGACTCTGCGACCCCATGAATCACAGCACGCCAGGCCTCCCTGTCCATCACCAACTCCCAGAGTTCACTCAAACTCATGTCCACCGAGTCGGTGATGCCATCCAGCCATCTCATTCTCTGTCGTCCCCATCTCCTCCCACCCCCAATCCCTCCTAGCATTTGGCCTTTCCCCAAAACGTAAGTATATGTGAGAATTTTTTTAATGTATTTATTTTTAATTGAAAGATGATTGCTTTACAATATTGTGGTAGTTTCTGCCATACATCAACATGATTCAACCATATGTGTACATATGTCTTCTCCCTCTGAAACCTCCCTCCCACCTCCCATCCCATCCCACCGCACTGGGTTGTCATAGAGTACCCTTTTGAGCTCCCTGAGTCATACAGAAAATACCCGCTGGCTATCTGTTTTACATACGGTAATGTATATGTTTCCGTGGCACTCTCAGTTCATCCTACCGTCTCCTTCCCTAACTGTGTCTGTAAGTCTGTTTTACATACGGTAATGTATATGTTTCCGTGGCACTCTCAGTTCATCCTACCGTCTCCTTCCCTAACTGTGTCTATAAGTCTGTTTTACATACGGTAATGTATATGTTTCCGTGGCACTCTCAGTTCATCCTACCCTCTCCTTCCCTAACTGTGTCTATAAGTCTGTGTTCTATGTCTGTGTCTCTATTGCTGCCCTGCAAATAGCTTCATCAGTACCATCTTCCTACAGTCCATATATATGCATCCATATACAATATTTGTTTTTCTTTTTCGGACAGTTCACTCTGTATAATAGGCTCTAGGTCCAGCCACCTCATTAGAACTGACTCAAATGCATTCTTTTTATGGCTGAGTAATATTCCATTGTATATATATATATATATACCACAGCTTCTTTATCCATTCATCTGTCAATGGACATCTAAGTTGCTTCCACGTCCTAACTGTTGTAAATAGTACTGCAGTGACGATTGGGGTACATGTGCCTTTAACAGTTATGACTTTCTCAGAGTATGTGCCCAGTAGTGGGATTGTTGCGTCATATGGTAGTTTGATTCCTAGTTTCTTAAGGAAACTCCATACTGTTCTCCATAGCGGCTGTATCAATTTACATTCCTACCACCAGTACGAGAGGGTTCCCTTTTCTCCACAAGCTCTCCAGCATTTATTGTTTGTAGATTTTTTGATGATGGCCATTCTGACCAGTGTGAGGTGATACGTCATTGTAGTTTTGATTTGTATTTCTCTGATAATGAGTGATGTTGAGCATATTTTCATGTATTTATTAGCCATCTGTATGTCTTCTTTGGAGAATTCTCTGTTTAGGTCTTTGGCCCACTTTTTGATTGGGTTATTTGTTTTTCTGGTACTGAATTGAATGAGCTGCTATATATTTTGGAGATTAATCCTTTGTCAGTTGTTTCATTTACTATTATTTTCTCCCATTCTGAGGATTGTCTTTTCACCTTGTTTATAGTTTTCTCTTTGGATTCCTTTTCTTAAAAACTTTTAAGTTAAATTACGTGCCACTTGTTTATTTTTGTTTTTATTTCCTTTACTGTAGGAGGTGGGTCATAGAGAATCTTGCTGTCATTTTTGTCAAAGAGTGTAATGCCTACATTTTCCTCTAAGAGTTTTATAGTTTCTGGTCTTACATTTAGGTCTTTAATCCATCTTGAGTTTATCTTTGTGTATGGTATTAGGAAGTGTTCTAATTTCATTCTTTTACATGTAGCTGTCCAGTTTTCCCAGCACCAATTATTAAGGAGACTGTCTTTTCTCCATTGTATATTCTTACCTCCTTTGTCAAAGATACAGTGCCCATAGGTGTGTTCATCTCTGGGTTTTCTATCTTGTTCCTTTGGTCTAGATATGGGAGAATTTTTTAAAAATCAAAGCTAACCCAACTGAAGTGTGCTCCTTATTTGGAAAGAATTTAATATCTTCTTAACAGAATATTCAATCAGTGACATTGTTGAGGGACATTCATGCTCCTAGCAGGTTATTAAATATGTTTACTACTGATGTCTTTTGCAGCTTTGATTTCTGTCTTGCCCTAGGCCTTAGCTTTCTAATTGGGAATTTTTGAAAATTTTTTATTTTATATTGGGGCATAGTTGATTAACAGTGTTGTGTTAGTTTCAGGCATGTAGCAAAGTGATTCACTTATATGTATACGTGTATCTCTTCTTTTTAAAATTATTCTCCCACTTAGATTATTACAGAATATTGAGCAGAGTTCTCTGTGCTATATAGTAGGTCCTTGTTGATTACCTTTTTTAAATATAGTAGTGTGTACATGTCAATCCCCAACTCCCACTCTATGCCTCCATCTCCCCCTTCCCCTCTGGTTACCATAAATTTCTTCTCTATGTCTGTGAGGAGCAGACCGAAATTTTAATCCCACATGCCATTCCTCATAGGCTTGAGCAAGTTTGATCATCCATCCGAATCTGTTTCCTCATTTATTTGTGAGATCAGTAGTGTGCTTCTCTTGGGGATGTTTGGGGGATTCAATGAGTTAGTGGAAAACAAGAAGTCCTAAGCCTAAGATACAGTAAATATGAAACCAGTACCAATTTTTTCTCTCTCATTTTACTTAGATTCCCTTATTCACTTTATTCTTTGCCCCTTTTGATCTTGAAAGTACAGTTTTATAACAAAATCTGGAGAATAAGTTTGGGAGTCTGGGAAAGCTTATGAAAAACTCAGAAGATGAGAATTGAAGAAGCATCATGGTGCTGTGGAAACTATACTTGAAACTTCTCATCAAATCCCATTTCTACCATTTATAAGCTGTATGACCTTGAGAAAATTACATCACCACTGGAGATTCAGTTTTTACATTGGAACAAATTGGAATGTTAATCCCTTAAATGCTCGTGAGATTGTGTTGAGGGCTACGTAAATTACTCTATGGGAAAAAATATTAGGATATTAGAACAAGACTTAAGAAATATTAACTTCCTTCCTCTCTCTAGGACTGTTCATATAAACACTATCTACATATGTTAACATTCCTAGAAGTAAATCGTAGAGAGTCTTAACAGATGGATTAATTTGTTATGTCTTAGAATGATATAGAACTTTACTGATTTCTTGAACTCTAGTATCATGAAAGAGTGATTTTACCCCATAAAAACTGTTAGGATACATAGATTGATTCTCTTTGAGTAATGTCAAAAAGTCACATTGTGAGGGGCTTTCTTACAGGGAGAAAGATAAGGAGTTACTTGGAAGAGGAAAAAAAAGACAGGTAGTAACTAAAGTTGTGTTTGTCAAGAAAGTACCTTCTAGGGAAGGTCAGGGTAGAGAACAGGAATTTATACAGTTTAAATATGGTGCCTGGGAGGAGCTGGACCCAAAGGATCATGGATCTTTATTTATCTGAATGGAATTGATGTTCACCAAATGTTTTTCATTGTCCCAGACTGGAATTTCTGGACCCCAAAAGATAGCAGTTCAGCTGTTCTCAGCATTTTTGCAAAACCCATAAAAATAATAATTTATATAGAATAATTTTGGTGGTCGGAGAAGGCAATGGCAAGCTACTCCAGTACTCTTGCCTAGAAAATCCCATGGATGGAGGAGCCTGGTAGGCTGCAGTCCGTGGGGTCGCTAAAGGTCGGACACGACTGAGCGACTTCACTTTCACTTTTCACTTTCACACATTGGAGAAGGAAATGGCAACCCACTCCAGTGTTCTTGCCTGGAGAATCCCAGGGACGGGGGAGCCTGATGGGCTTCCGTCTATGGGGTCACACAGAGTCGGACACGACTGAAGTGACTTAGCAGCAGTAGCAATTTTGGTGGTGGCTGGACTTAGTCACTAAGTTGTGTCCAACTCTTGCAGCACCATGGACTGTAGCCCGCCAGAATCCTCTGTCCATGGGCTTCTCCTAATTTTACAGGAGCCAAATCAAACATAGCAGTTGTTTTAATTTGGTTAAAATTATGACATAAACATATATATCAGTTCTACAAATAATATATGTGTTTCATGTGTGCCCATATTATCTTGAGTAAGAGAATTGATTTGATGATTACCTAATAACTAAAATTTGGTACATAAAATCATTTAAAGTGTAGAGGAACAGGTTGTTTATCAATAAATTTCAAAACACAAATAAAATCAAAACTCTAGACCTATATCTAAATGCTAGAGGCTTGTAAAAACTAAAAGAAGCAAAAAAAAATGTTACAACAGCAGAGAATAATTATATCTTAAATATATCCTGGAGATTCTGCTACAGTGAACTTAAAATGAAGTCTTATTAGCTGGGATATTGGTCCCTGTAATACAAAAAGAAAAAAAATAAGCAATTCTGGCTGCACTTAAGGGCCTTTGATATTTTTGTACACCTAATGATCTTTCTTGCATAGAGATGTAATTTGTAAGAGCTTGTCACTTACCAACATGTATAATAATCAGCACAGTATATGTGTTCTCATTTATTCTTTACTGTAGAACCAGAAACATGGGAAAACTTTTATGTGTTGGTCATTTTGATTCTTATCTATTCTAGTATGATTGATTTGCTGCAGAAATGGAACGCTGAATCAATATTGGAGCAGCGAGGCCACTTCTAAGGGGAAATACTTGGTAACATACTAGGGCAGAGGCTCTTCTGACAGTGCAGTGGAAATAAGCTGATAGATCCAATGAAATTTGATGAATTATCACGGAAAGCTTCCTACGATAAAGCATTTTTTATTTTTCATCACAAAGATGGTGTGACAAGACGAGACTTGATTTACTGTAATTTTCAGTGATATGCACTTGAGTGGTTGAATTGCCTTCTTTGAGGTACTGCCATCCCAGCCAAAGGGGAGATTTATGAGCTCTGTTTTAATCAAAACTTAGTATGGAATTTAACTCTCTACTTTGAAAAAATGTCTTCCAGACTCATTTTATTTTAAAAATTTGTTATTTAAAATTAAAGCAAATGTCCATTTATTCGTATGCATTTGAAAATGGCCACCACACTGAAGACAAAGATGGTGGCCACGAAGGAAACATAATTAACAGGCAAACAAATGACACCAGAAGTTTCAAGAATTAGCTTTGCTATCTATGTTGGTATCCCAGTTCAGTTCAGTTCAGTCATTCAGTCATGTCCAACTCTTTGCGAGCCCATGAACTGCAGCACACCAGGCTTCCCTGTCCATCACCAACTCCTGGAGATTGCTCAAACCCATGTCCATTGAGTCAGTGATGCCATCCAACCATCTCACCCTCTGTCCTCCCCTTCTCCTCCCTCCTTCAGTCTTTCCCAGCATCAGGGTCTTTTCCAGTAGTCAGTTCTTCACATCAAGTGGCCAAAGTATTGGAGTTTAAGCTTCAGCATCAATCCTTCCAGTGAATATTCAGGACTGATTTCCTCTAGGATGGACTGGTTGGATCTCCTTGCAGTCCAAGGGACTCTCAAGAGTCTTCTCCAATATACAGTTCAAAAGCATCAATTCTTCTGTGCTCAGCTTTCTTTATAGTCCAACTCTCACATCCATACATGACTACTGGAAAAACCATAGCTTTGACTAGACAGACCTTTGTTGGTAAAGTAATGTCTCTGCATTTTAATATGCTGTCTAGGTTGGTCATAACTTTTCTTCCAAGGAGCAAGTGTCTTTTAATTTCATGGCTGCAGTCACCATCTGCAGTGATTTTGGAGCCCAAGAAAATAAAGTCTGTCACTGTGTCCATTGTTTCCCCATCTATTTGCCATGAATTGATGAGACCAGATGCCACAATCTTTTTTTTTTTAATGTTGAGTTTTAAGCCAACTTTTTCATTCTCCTCTTTCACTTTCATCAAGAGGCTTTTTAGTTCCTCTTCACTCTGCCGTAAGGCTGGTATCATCTGCATATCTGAGGTTATTGATATTTCTCCTGGAAATCTTGATTCCAGCTTGGGCTTCATCCAGCCCAGCATTTCACATGATGTACTCTACATATAAATTAAATAAGCAGAGTGACAATGTACAGCCTTGACATACTCCTTTCCCAGTTTGGAACCAGTCTGTTTTTCCACATCTTGTTCTAACTGGTGCTTCTTGACCTGCATACAGATTTCTCAGGAGGCAGGTCAGGTGGTCTAGTATTCCCACCTCTTGAGGAATTTTCCACAGTTTGTTATGATCTACATAGTCTAAGACTTTGGCATAGTCAATAAAGCAGAAGTAGAGGTTTTTTCTGGAACTCTCTTGCTTTTTTGATGATCCAGCGGATGTTGGCAACTTGATCTCTGGTTCCTCTGCCTTTCCTAAATGCAGCGTGGTGTCTAAATGTTGGTGTCTGATGGTGATATAATCTTATTTTTCTAATATTCCTCTCTTCTCCATCCTCTCATTTTTTTGGACTGGGGGGAGGCCATGCCACATGGCATGCAGGATCTTAGTTCCCCAGCCCAGGATAAAACCCATGCCCTGTGCAGTAGAAGCACCAAGTCTTAACCACTGGACCACCAGGGAAGTCCTCTGTCCTTGCTGTCCTTCAGTTACTTTTCTCTTTACTCTCCTCACCATTTCCTCTTCTCCAGTGACCTTTCTGCTGATCCCTCCTCAATTCTCCCACCATGCTCTGAAACCGGGGTCCCAGAGCATCAGAGGATGTGGAGCAGATGGTCCAGGCCTGTGGTTTCTCCCCAGATAGGGTGGGGGATGGAGAGTGAATGAGACCTGAACCGCAGACTTGACCACGAACAGCCTGATGACTTTCACTGTTACCTCTTCCTTTGCTAAGTAACAGGAAGTATTTGTTTTATGAAATATGTTCGTGTCATGCAATAAAAGCTCCATAAATAAATGGAATGATCTAAAGACAGTGGAATTGAACTCTTGTTAGCATTTGTTTGTAATCCCTTGGTGGAGCTTCCTGGTCATAATTGCTTGCTCTTCTGGGAGCAAAAGGAATCAGTAACCATTGATTGTTACATGACGCTAAGTATTGCCTACAAAGCAAATCTTAAGAGTGATTAGTGTTAGCATTGAGTGTTACAGCTTTGATTTTTCCTGGCTATAATCCTTGAGCAAGCAGGGTTTTTACAGTTTTCCCATCAAACAACTCATGACTTCTCAAAGAGAAGAGAAAAAACAACATCATGTCATCTGTGAAGACTTGGGTTTACATAGGGAAAAAAAATTATATAAAATAATTACTTCAATCTTTTTATCTTTCTACTTCAGTGACAACAGAGAGATATCTCCGTTAACTCCTGCCTAGGAAGTTCAGTTTCATATGACTGAATCCTCTAATTGTAGTTTATGTGCACTCTGAAACCTGAGGTATACATAACCCATGACCTATGTTTTACCAATCAGTAAACTATTTATAAAAACATTGGGATCAATATAGTAAGTCTTTGGCCTCTCAAAATCCTTGGGAATTAGTTGTTCTAGTTTTTTAAATAGCTGATGCTTTGTCACCTTGAAACTTTAATTTTATCCATTTTGGATCAAAATCTTTTGATAATCTCTCAGTTCAGTTCAGTTCACTCAGTCCTGTCCAACTCTTTGCGACCCCATAGACTGCATCACTTCATCACCAGCAGTCTTTCCTGTTCATCACCAACAGTCTTTCCTGTTCATCACCAGCATCACCGGAGCTTGCTCAAACTCATATCCGTCAAGTCAGAGATGCCATCCAACCATTTCATCTTCTTTCGTCCCCTTCTCCTCCCGCCTTCCATCTTTCCCAGTGTCAGGGTCTTTTCCAATGAGTCCGTTCTTTACTTCAGGTGGCCAAAGTATTGGAGCTTCAGCTTCAGCATCAGTCCTTCCAATAAATATTCCAGACTGATTTCCTTTAAGATTGACTGGTTTCGTCTCCTTGCTGTCCAAAGGATTCTCAAGAGTCTTCTCCAACCCCACAGTTCAAAAGCATCAATTTGATAATCTGTGCTACTTGTTAATGGGATTTATTCAATATAGGATCTTCATAATGGTGAATCCTGTAGTATCTTGAGGACATAGTGGGTTAGGTTATAACTTTCTTGAAAACTGCGCTCATGAGGACATTTTGAGTTATATTGGGTATTCTAATCCCAGACCTATATATATTTTAAATGCACTGAGTTATTGCATGGATGCAGTTAGAATTTCAGAGCTTTAAGTCCTCAGGGAAAGGCTTTAAACCAAATCTTTTCTTTCAGCAGAGAGAAAAATAATATAAACCGTCCAATTCCTTGTCTGTGAAGTGGCACTAATTATACCTCCCTTTTGTGCTTGTTATGAGGATCAAATAAGTTAATGTATATAAATATTTAGAGTCAACCCTGGTATATAAGCATTATGTATAATGTATAATTGGAGAAGGCAATGGCACCCCACTCCAGTATTCTTGCCTGGAAAATCCCATGGATGGAGGAGCCTGGTAGGCTGCAGTCCATGGGGTCGCTAAGAGTCGGACACGACTGAAGCGACTTAGCAGCATAATGTATAATAATGTAATCCCAAGCTGCCATCATGCAGGTTTTTTTCAGTTAAATTGCATTTGTTTGAATTCCAAACTTGACACCTTGCTATGGCTTATAGCAGGCTTGAAGAAAGGAATAGGGACTTCAAGGAACATACTGACAAAGATATGGCTGTACTACCATTTTCATTTGGTTTGCTCGTGTGGGTTTTTTTTTTCCTTTGTGTGATTTGTGTTACCATCTTATCTGCATTGTTCTGAGGAATTAGAAGAGGAGTTGAGAAGGATAACCATCACTCCACCTGTCAGCCAAAAGTAGAGCTACATGGTATAGATGGGTTGAGACAGGAAGCCCTCCTCGCTGGCAAATTGCCATCTATTGACATGCCTGTGAACCAGCCCACCGGGTGTGTGCTTCAGTTTATTGCTGTGACTTGTTCAGTTCAGTTCAGTTCATTCGCTCAGTCGTGTCCGACTCTCCACGACCCCATGAATCACAGCACGCCAGGCCTCCCTGTCCATCACCAACTCCCAGAGTTACTTTGTCATAAATGGTGTGCAGGTCTACAGGGAGGGAGGCAATGAAATTCTCTTCATTGCTGGAGAACAATTGCAGAAGCTTCAGATTCCATAATGCTTTCATGTCAGCAGGCCAGAAATCTATTCATTACCCAGATGTAGTAGTCAATAAATTAATGTGATGATTGGAGCAGTCCACGATGAGATAACAGTGATTTGGAGGTATCTGAATTTTATGAAACAGGATCACAGCAGAACCACTGACATTTCAAAGATGTAAGCGTTCTTTCAGATAACCTGGTTGAAATATTTCACTTTACTACTGAGGAAACCACGATCTGGAAATGTGAAATGATTGGGCCTTATGTATTTTCTTTGTAAGAAACAGAGACTGACCTATAAAACAGTGATGCCACCTCATTGTGCTTTTCCCAAAAGCTGTGCTACTTTACGGTTTCCTGGGTGGCTCAGTGGTGAAGAATCTCCCTGCCAGTGCAGGAGACTCACGTTCAAGGGAAGATGCCCTGGAGAAGGAAATGACAACTCCCTCCAATATTCTTGCCTAGGAAATCCCATGGACAGAGAAGCCTGGCAGACTACAATCCATGGAGTTGCCAAGAGTCAGATATGACTTAGCTACTAAACAACAACAATGCTACTTTTACATAAATTAGTTTATTTTTTAGAGTTGTAAAAACTTCATTTTTTCCATTCTTACCTATTCTTTATTGAGTGACTCAACAGACTTTGTTCCAAGACTTTATTTCTAAAGAGAGAAAACATGCAAAAGGATAAGAAGTCAGTCAGTCAATCATGTACCATTTTAGAAGATGGCAAGATGTATGGAGAAAATAGCCCACGTAAGGTGGTCAGAGTTCTCAGGGAGAGGCACATTTAGTTTAAATAGAATGATTAGAGAGTAGGCTTCCTCAAGAAGAGAGCAGTTAATAAAGACTTGAAAGAGGGTACTTAGTTCACTTACGGATAAAGGAATCACAGTGAGCATTGAAAGAAATATGCAATTTTGATGGGTTTAGTTTTGTTTCAGATTAAGGAAGGTCAAGAGTGAAATGGACATTTGGGCATAGCAGACCAGTTTGATTGGTATGAGGGTTTGGTTAATAGCCAGTATTTATGAAGCATGCGTTGTCTGCTCCATCTTTCATATGTGTTATCCAGTCGTCACAAAAAAACACTGGCTAGATGCTATCCTTGTTCTTCTTCTGCAAAAAACTATGGCACAAAAGAACCTGACGGTCCAGAAGTTAAAATAATAAGAAGGATGGTGATAATGACAATGATAATGATCTGAAGAGTGCAAGAGAGTGGGAAGAAAACCATAAGAGAGACTATGAATAAAGAATCCCTCAACACTAATTGAATATGAGGAAGGAAGGAAATGATTATGCATACTTGAGTGATTTAGAGGTTGTTAAATTAATGAGTTCTGAATGACAAGGTCATATATTTATTCAACATGTATTTACTGTGTTCTGCTACATCTTTGCATACTTATGCATTTACAGAATGAAGTAGATTTATAATAAGTGATTTGTGCTTCCAGGAAATATTCATTGTTGCTTCCTGAAGTGGCCAATCAGTTAAATAATATTAATTGTTCTTCCCTCAATATTATTTAAAAATTGAAGTGGATAAAATTCAAAATTTAAAGGCACTTTTATTTCATTTTATTGACATTATTCACTGATGCTGGTGAATCAGAATTTGGGGGGAATATATTAAATCTGTCCTCTTTAGTAAGTGCCAGTAATTTGTGTACTGAGGTTTATTTTGATGTAGAAGTTGCATATGGAATTGCATATTGGATTTATAGTCAGCCCATTCTACTGTAGATTTCTATGTATTATCTCCACAGTATACTACTAAGCCTTACAGATTCTTTTATATTTAGTAATTCTATGTGTGAATTCTTAGCTTATAATTGTACAGCTACTACAGGAGGTACTGTTCCTCCAAAATCATTATTAATATTTTTTCTCTTTTTCATTAAATATTCAAATAAAGCTCTATATTCATTAAATTCCATAAGTTAGTTCTTTCAGTTTATTCAAAGTATGAGGTCTGAAGTACTGCAGTTAATATAAGATTTCTGACAGCCTATTAATAATAACATTCTCAATTTGTAGCTCCTTCATCCATGTAATTTTAGTGATATATATGCTATGTTCCTTGGAAAGGAATGTTTCAAGATTAAAGAGGCAGTTCACATGTTGGTGCTTTTATTCAGTTTTTCAAAACTGGTAAATGGAAAGAGACAACATAATTTCTACCTGCGCTGTTCAAAAACAAGCCATGGATATTAGAGGTACATCATATATAGCATGACCGCAGATGTAGGCAGTTAATGTTACAAACATTTCTTTATTGAGTTGTTTATTTCAAGCAGTGATTGTTAAGTTAGTAAAAATGAGGAAATAATTTTAAGTATGATGAAAATACTTGTATTGGTTTAAACAATGAGGAAAAGCTTGAGCAAGAAATTGCATGCCATATTTTAATATGATTAGAATATTTAATATTTTCTATCCAAAGGTACATTCTCATTTGAATTATAATTCATTCTGCAATGCAAAAATTCTGATTTCTGTTCCTTCTTATCTGCTATCTGATCTTGATCTTGTGTTTCTTGAAAGGCAACTTATTTTGTTAATAATTATTTGACTTTTGCACCAAAATTTCTTAGGGTCCAAAGCAGGAAAGAGAAAGCTGAATTTCTTAAGGTTAGCTTGGAAATTAGGATTTAGTTCTACTTACTTCCTCTTTCTACATATTGAGTACATAAACTCTATAAGTTAGAGAAACTTCTAAATCACTTGCTCAGATGAATATGAACTGAGGCTGACTGTTCTTTAGCATTTCAGCGTCTACCCTCTTGTGCCCTGCACAAGAGAAGAATGGAAATCACCATGCTCCTGCTGCTAAGTCACTTCAGTCGTGTCCGACTCTGTGTGACCCCATAGACGGCAGCCCACCAGGCTCCCCCATCCCTGGGATTCTCCAGGCAAGAACACTGGAGTGGGTTGCCATTTCCTTCTCCAATGTGTGAAAGTGAAAAGGGAAAGCGAAGTCGCTCAGTCGTGTCCGACCCTTAGCGACCCCACGACTGCAGCCTACCAGGCTCCTCCATCCATGGGATTTTCTAGGCAAGAGTACTGGAGTGGCTTGCCGTTGCCTTCTCCAGGAAATCACCATAAGTCCAAGTGAAAAACCCCTGTAGGAGCAATACACGAATGATTCTTTTTGGATTCACTGATCTCCATCTTCGGTTTCAAATAAAAGCAGCCTTTTCATATTGTTCAAGGGAAAAAATGAGAGCCTCATTCCCTGTTCCTATTATATCAATTTAAACTCTGAAAACCTCACCCAAATTCTAGATGACTTTTTTCAGTCTATTTTTGTCCATCTAAGGTGTTCATTGGAAGGACATGCTAAAGCTGAAACTCCAATACTTTGGCCACCTCATGCGTCGAGTTGACTCACTGGAAAAGAGTCTGATGCTAGGAGGAATTGGGGGTAGGAGGAGATGGGGACGACAGAGAATGAGATGGCTGGATGGCATCACCGACTCAATGGACTTGAGTTTGAGTGAACACTGGGAGTTGGTGATGGACAGGGAGGCCTGGCGTGCTGTGATTCATGGGGTCGCAAAGAGTCGGACACGACTGAGCGACTGAACTGAACTGACTGAAGGTGTAAAGATAAAAACAAAGATTTTTTTTTTTTAAATGAAGCTAGTCAAATTTGTGAAAAGTAGAATTTCCTAGGGAAATGTAGTGATAAATGTTATTTCCTTATCATATATTAAAGTTACCCCATTTCTATGTATGAAATATAAAACTGATTCACTTTAGAGACTAACACAACAGTATAAGCTATATTCCAATACAAATTAATTTAATTTTTTTTAAAGTAAAAGAAAATAAAATAGACTAGATAAAATGAATAAATAAAATTATAAAATAAAAGCACTGTGGATAGGTGGAGATAAAGTTAGTGCTTGCTAGAAGGATGTTCTTTCAGGCAAAGACTTAGACTTCACCTGCTTCTTTCTCTTACTCTACTGGACCATGTATAAGGTCTTCTCTCCAACTTGATCATGCAAACTGGCTGACTGATGTTGTTGACTGACACACTCAGAGTATTTCAAACAAGTTATCCGTTCTGAAATGCATTTGCTGCTTTGAATTTTTTATAAACAGGATCTGCTCTCCTTTGGCCACACATTATAAGCAGGTTCAGCCGCAGTGATTCAAGGCAGATGTCAGTAGAAAAGAAAGGTGCTTTAATTAGAAAATCTGGCTATCTGGGGAGAAAGTGAACTCATGTCCAGAGACCAACAGAAGATTCTGCACAGACAGGACAGTTTGTCAAGAGGAGAGAGGAATCTCTGAATAGTCAAGGCAGGAGGTTGGCTTCTGTGTTATTTTCCATTGAGTGCAGACTAGCTCTCTCTTCAGAGGTTATCATTCCTGCGTGATCTGCCTGCAGGATTTTGTGTGGGGGGAGGGAACTTGGGGTGGAAAACTAGTCATTTTTTAACTGCTTACTTTTTCAGTCTTGCTTCTTTTTATCTAGGAAAAGAATAAACAGATTAAACAAGGCATGGTGTGCATTCAGGAAGGCATTATCGGGAGTTAGTTTCGATTGTTTAGTGATCTTAAAAGAACCTAAGAACCTAATCACAGGACTGAGATCACTAAACAGTCGAAAGGCTAGAGGGAGACAGAAACGGGCAAACAGGAACGGGGCAGAAGAGTTGCCTTCAACATGGTGTTGGTGCTGAGAAGGGAGGAGAGGCTACGATGCTGCTTTTTTAACATGTGGGGTCTTGGTTGAAGATGCAAATTTCCCCTTCCTCAGCCCCAGCCAGGATTGCCTAGTAAGATGCATCATACTTTGTGTTGTCAGCAGAGTGTTCTGTGCAGCCAAGCTCATGAAAGTCATCCTTTTATATCGGTCATGGGTCTTGATCAGAAAAATAAGAGTGTAGGCGATTGAAGTGTCAGGTTGTGTTGGTCTTGGCTAGCGTGACGAGGACTAAAATCATGGAGGGAGTCTTCTTGTTAGCAAGACTCCTGGATTACCGCTGTCACCACCCAGATGTCTCACCTGGCGTACTGGGACTGCTTCTCGCTGTGTGCTTGCCAGAGGCAGAGTGTAATCCCAGAGCACATTTAGGCATCATTAATTATACCAAGCATCACTCTTATATTTTGCTGTTTTCTTTCCTTTATTTTTTTTTACTTTCCAAGAGCAAAACATTAGTCTTCTCCTTAAATTCTGTACTATTAATATAAGATTCCTGCTGTTTTAAGGACATAGATAGGTGACTTGTCTGTAAGCGTCTGTTGACTCTGACAAACCTACAACTTTAGAAGAGAAGGACATGTTGGTGTCCATAGCCCTTATTATTATAATTGGTATGAATCCAACTTCGGCCACCAACAGTAAAATCCTTTCCCTCCATTTAATAACAGTGTTCTTTGGGTTACGCAGAGAAAATAGAACCTTTTTCCTTAACATATCTTGATAAAGACTATTCTCTGTAATGAAAGTGAAGTGAAAGTCACTCAGTTGTATCCGACTCTTTGTGACCCCATGGACTAGCCTGGCAGGTTCCTGTGTCCATGGGATTCTCCAGGCGAGAATACTGGAGTGGGTAGCCATTCCCTTCTCTAGGGGATCTGCTCAACCCAGGGATCGAACCCGGATCTCCCACTCTGCAGGTAGATTCTTTGCCGTCTGAGCCATCAGGGAAGCCCATTCCCTTTAATATAAGGAAGTAAAATATTCACAGCTTGCAAGGCACAGTGTACTGCTGATGTATATAGAAACATGAGTGATGTTTTAACAACGAATGCATTCTGGAAATGACTTGTTTAAGCCTCAGAAATGTCCCTGTTGTCATACAGCTTATTTTACATGATTCTAGATATTGATTATCAATTTCTCATTCATAATGAGGATGAGATTGATAAAGGCCAGTATGCAGATTTATAGGGGGAAAAGGCAGGAAGTGAAAGATCGAATATGGCATGCATACCACCTGATGTTTTTGCCAGTTGTATTGATTTGGACCCCTTCATCATGTCTGAGATGTGTTGAATCTTCAGCAAGCATCTTTTGGCACTTCCTTCTGATGGAGGACCACTCCAGACCTCCCGTCCCATGCCACCCCCCAACCCCAGGCCCAAATGGAAATAGCAAAAAATTCTGTAGATCAGCAAATCCCACATTGTATAAATACAGAAAACTTTTCCTATGGAAGTTTTAAGAAGAAAGAAAAAAATAAGAACACTGAAACCTACATTTATTTTTAATTGTTCAGGGTGTTTAAAATCCGATTGTCCACTGTCCAGAAAGCAGTAGATCAGCCAACTCAAGTCATATTAGAGTCAAGTATCTAGTTAAGTAGCTTTTCTTTGCTGTGTACTGACATTTTAGGTAATAGAATGGTTTCTAACGGATATGTTTAACATATTACAGTTCATCTGACATGTGGTTACATTCGTTACTTTGGAGAAATGATTAAAGTTAGACTTATTGAATCAGGGCTTTCAAAAATCCATAGCTTTGGCTCATGGCATGTGCTAATACAGGGAAGATTGATTTATCTAGCCAGAGTGAACCCTAAACCTGTCGTTTAGAAATATTGTTTATTTTTTTTATATTCATTAGAGAGGATTGGAAAAGTGAAAACTGCAAAAAATGAAAAAGAAAAATGACAGTACATTCCAATGTCTCTTATTCTTATCCCATGAAATTATGTGTGTCTACCAAAATGATACCTAGCTATATATTCAATTTCCTATCTTTTAAAAATTTAATATTCTATTTTGAACATTTTTTATGTATTTTCAAAACACTGAACTTTTTACATATGATGTATTGTAGAACCAAGTATTCCTGTTGATGTGGAAGGATTCTCTTTTTTAATTAAAACACTTGATGCTCCTCTTCTGCCTTGCTAGATGAATCACGCCACGACACCAGCACAAACAAGCTCTTTGGCTCTTTGATCAAGTGCAGATATACTCAGGGTTTTAAGCAAGGGGATTTTAAGGTTGAACCTTGTGCCAGTTTGAGGACCGAGAGAGAGAGGAGGGGTTTGGAAGCTGAAAATTCACTTAGTTTTGAGTCAACAGAAAGTCCTTCCAAACACAGTCCATAACTTTCCCTTAACCTTCTTTACCTGACTGCCAGTCCTCTCTCCCCACTCCATCTGCTCCTAAGAGAATGGCTGTAAAGGCTGTCAGTGATATTTTGAGGATTATTCCTTTAAAAAAAAAATGGTTTAAGTCTTCTGTTTGTTGAAAAGAGGTTGTAGATCTGTATTTTCCTTAACCATGGCCATGTTTTAGAAAATGAAAGAATAGAAAATTCAGTTTTCCCTCTAACTTCTGACCTGAAGGGAGTTCAAGCAATCTCCCTGTGCCTTTGGACATAAACGTTCTGTCTGGTCTTCCATGGATTATTCCATTCGTCTCCACCACCCTGCCTACCTCTGCTGCTGCTAAGTCACTTCGTGTCCGACTCTGTGTGACCCCATAGACATCAGCCCACCAGGCTCCCCCATCCCTGGGATTCTCCAGGCAAGAACACTGGAGTGGGTTGCCATTTCCTTCTCCAATGCATGAAAGGGAAAAGTGAAAGTGAAGGCGCTCAGTGGTGTCCCACTCTTAGCGACCCCATGGACTGCAGCCTACCAGGCTCCTCTGTCCATGGAATTTTCCAGGCAAAAGTGGGTTGCCATTGCCTTCTCCACTGCCCACCTCTACCCTCCTGCTTCCATCAAAACTCGGCATCTCTGAAAACAGGAAAGCATATCAACAGGAAAGCATATTAGAAGTCATAAATGTGATACATGCAGTAAGAGTGAAAAATCAGCAAGTTTAGAAAAGTTAAAAATTGTTTGGGCAGCACCTTAAAAATATTAGAGTGTTGTGATACATACTACCTAAGAGACTGTGGAAAAGGTTCAGAGAGCATTTGCAGAGGAAGTGAGCCCTGACCGAAGCTGTTTGTTTGACCCAAGAGACTAGAGCCCTCATCCCTCCCAGGGGGTCTGTGTTTTGCTTCAAATCATCCATCTCCCAGTGAGAGGAGGGCAGCCCAGGCCCTCTTTCTATTAGCCCCTGAGGGCTGGGACAGCTACAGAAGGAAACTGGCGGTGGCAATCACTTAGGACATTTGTGTTATTTAGTTGTTATCCCTTCTCTCCTGAACACTCACTGTTCATGGGTTTGTTTTTCTGCAGCTGTATTCATAAACTGATTACAAGGAAAAATCATCCTTGAATGTTTTCTAGTTTAATTCTTTTGACTAGTGGTGGTTGGAACAGAGCTCAGTGACAAAGGCCCCGGTTTATTTTGCTTTTCTTTATGTCTTCTTTGTTCATCTTCATTGTGTTACAATGAATTCTGTTTCAGGATTCCTTCTGCTTTTTTAAGCATAGTTGACAAGTGGGGCCTTATCCGGAAATGCAAAGACTGATTTGATTAGAGACTTCTTTGTTCCAGGTATCTTGCATCAGAGAGCCTTTATGACAAATGAGAGAGGCGGATTAAGGGTTTCCTGGAGATAATTTGTGATCTACACTATAGGGAAAACCTTGCCTTAATTAATTAAAGCTGAGATGGAATAATGAAATAGAGTCATCTTCATAATCAACAAGGTGATTTTCATCTTAAAATGCTTAATAAATGTTAAAATAAATGTTAAGCAACATTCGTACACACACACTCGTACATATACACAATTTCTTCAAATCTGTTTCTTATTTTGATCAAATGCAAAGAAAATCCTCAAAGTAGAAACTAACAGTGTCAATATTTCATGGATTCCTAAAGATAAGTGTTTAAGATGGACTCCCTGAAATCCTCCTATGAATACTTTTATTTAAGCAGCAACTTGGTTAATTAATTCAATAAAAAGCAAATTAATGAGACATAAGCATATTTCTGTGATTAGAAAATCATCATATACACTTGAAGTGAAAATAAAAGATGCCAGTTTCTACATTGTGTTTCCAAACTCTCTTTTGGTATCAAATTGTACAAGATACAGGTATCTTATCATTTTTTTTCCTGAATTTAATTTCTCCTCTGGTTGCCTTGAAATGAGAACCATTTTTTCTGACCCCTATTCCAATGTATGATTTTCATCCACTTCTTTTTTTATTCTCAGTCATTTTTTATTCACTGCTTCTCCCATCTTCTTTTTCTTTGTATTGAGTCGATCATTTTGCCATCATTTCTGTAATCCCTTCATCATGACACTATCCCACATGAACCCCCAAATTCTAGATTAGACAGATCAGTCTAATGTTACTGTTATAACAACAACTGTATAAACAGTTGATAGTGTCAGCCATTCCAGTGTCTACCATTCATTAGTTAAGTGGAAATTCAATTGCATATGTACACAGTGGATGGATTCGTACATTTTTTTTTAATTAAAAGGTTTTTTCACTTATGCAGTATCTTTCATCTGAAGATAAAAAAAAAAGAAAAAACTTGTAATATTGACCTTACAACACAACTCTTGTGCTACCCTGTTAAAATAACACTAACAATAACAACAGCTGTGGTTATGATTATTATGTTCCTTGGAGTAATGAGCCTCGGTTCGGTTCAGTTCAGTTCAGTCGCTCAATCGTATCTGACTCTTTGCCTAGAGAACTTAATGAAATGGGTTGACAGTGTACCCAAGTACTAACCCTAACCCATCCCTCCTCTTCTTAGGCATGTATGCAAAGAACTCCTTTTTCCTTTTTTAACTAGCTGCATATGACAAAGTAATTATGTACTTTATAAAACAGGAATGTGCGAATTATTCCCACTGAATTGAAACGTTAAAATTAAATTGTGTTTAAGAATAAGTGCTCGATATGACCATACTATTTACCCATACAATTCAAACAACCAGCCACAAACATATTTTTCACATGGCTTAGTGTCAGTCAGACACTACAAAGCAAATTATTTTAAAGCAGCTAGATGAACTCAGTAACAGAGTAGATAACCGCCCTTCTTGTCAATGTGATTTGATTGTATATCATACTATATAAAGTAAAATCTCTTTCAGAGGTTCATAAAGTTTTCATTTAAATTGATTCTTTCAGTAATAGATGTGGTACAGTTCTAAGAAGAGGTAGATGATACAGTTTGTCTCTCAGTTTATCAGGTAAGACACCTCTAAGCACAGTAGTAATAGAATCTGATATTCTGAAGCCTTCTTGTTCTTCTGTTGTTGAGTAGATGAAATGATACTCATGCAATGAATGATAACAGTTGTTTTAAGTAACAATTGCCGAATGTTTAATTACATAGCAAATAATTATAAAATGGTTGTGTTTTACAAATCACTGTCCTCCACTGTTGACACTTCCTTTGATGGGCTAGAAGAATAAATAGTAAGTTGTAATCTTCAATTATGGCTCTTGAGAGTGGAAAATGGATTTTTAAAAAAAAACAAAACCCATTCAGTCCATTTTCTCCCACATGGTCTATCCCTATCTAGAGACAGCAAGCCCTTAGAAAAAGAGCCTACTCTTGGCTGAGTGCTACACTAAATTGGTGACTATCTTGCTCTCGAAAATCCTTCACATCTCTCCACATCATTTTTAAGGACCCGTGACTTGGGCAATGAGCTGAAAGTGTTCTGTTTCAGAATTGAGCTTATTTGACCTTGTACCACCCACCATGACATTTGAGCTGAATGCTCTTCGTCTGCTACCATCAGGGCCAGATGAAACGTGTCACGTATACATGTAAGGTTCCATGTGTGGATGGTAAAATGCTATGACATGCCTTTTAGGAGGCTGAAATTTACTGGATCATGATGAAAATTGAAGAAAGCAGTCTTAATCCCTTTTAATATATTTTACTCATGTGTGATGCCAACTCTGTGTATTTATGCTAATACAAAGGAGCAAGAGGTATGTCTATGGAAGCATCTAATATTTGCCTATTTCTAATCCTATACAAATATCTTAGAAGAACTAAATATAATTTTGTATGTGTTTTTGTTTTAGCACTGTAGTTCAGTTTTATTTTTTAACTGTTGTTTTCACATCTAAGGAGTTATCCATGCTGTCACATTTTATTTTATGAAACAAACCTGAAATCATCCAAAGTCTAAGACATGCAAAAACTAAGTGGTAATGTTTAATAAATCGAAGAAAGCTTAATTGAAGCTCATTGATCTTGCTGAAGAGCTCATGAAAAATTTTACCAAAATCTCTTTTCACTAAGAGTCCAGATTTCCTTTTAATTTTTGCCCCATTTTAACAGACTGTTGAGGAAATTAATGAGCAAAGAGTGAAGGCAGTGATTTTCAATGTATTGTAAAAAAAACTTCTCTAGTAACTTGGCATGTGGTAACTGAGAAAAGTTGGGAATAATTTCATTCAGAAACTGCCTGGATAAGTGCTCCAGTATTCTTTTAGAGTGATTGATACAAAAGGAAAGCACTGAATATCCAAAGGACCCAGGCAAGGTAGAAATTACAGAATGTAATATTGAATACATAGACCTTCCCAGGTGGTGCAGTGGTAAAGACTGCCTGCAGTACAGGAGACCCGGGTTCAATCCCTGGATAGGGAAGATTCTCTGAAGAAGGGAATGGCAACCCACTCCAGTATTCTTGCCTGGAGAATCCCATGGACAGAGAAGCCTAGTGGGCTACAGTCCATGGGGTCACAAAGAGGCAGACATGACTGAGCATGCACACAGCCATGATACTGGATACATGCCTTTTTTATTCATAACAAATATTTTGAAAGTGGTGTTAATTTTACCTCTATAAAAAATAGCAAATGATGTCATTTAGTATAAACAGTTCCTCCCCTCCCTCCCTGGCCTGGGGCACTTTACAGGTGATGAATCAAAGGCTCAGAGGTGTTGAGCAGTCATGCATTTCATCCCACTAAGAGATTGTGACATGTTTCAGTTGAGCCCAATTCTGCCTCCCAATCTAGCGCCGTATCTGCTACACTAAGGTATTTCTCAATCATATCTGTGGGCCAAATGTCCAGAGCAGTTGGATTTTGTATTACATGAGATGTCATTGCTAACAGTAGGAGTGACAGTTTTTCCTTAGGGTGCATTCCATGCTTTTGCACTAGTTCACCAAAAAATGCAATGAAGAGAGAATGGCTTTCCCAGTACTGACTTGAAGACTGGACAACAGCCCGGTGCTGTTGCATGCATGCTAAGTCGCTTCAGTCATGTCCGACTCTTTGCGACCCTGTGGACTGTAGCCCACCAGGCTCCTCTGCTGGCCGTGAAAAGAGCAGGACCACAGCCACCTGTGTTCTGGTTGAAGTTTACTATCTCATCTTCTTTTGTCACCCACCCAAACTAAGCCATCTGTTTGTCTTGAGAATTTTGAATTCAAAGTGTTTCCAGTTTTGTTTTGTTTTGTTTTTGCACCAACAAGGATTGCAACCTCACTCATGTATATCTAGTTATTTGCACTAGAATTCTATTGTTTTCATCAAAAAGGACTTACGGATTAATTAAGAGAATGACTGTTGTGGACTTGACTTTGCTTAAGTCTAGGTCAATCTGACCTTACATCAGAGTCCTTTTTTGTTTAGGAAATGGTTATTGCCCTGATTTGAATGAAGATGGTTTACCTGTAGTTTACAGATAAAAACATCTTGATTGTATTCAGACATCTAGAGTAAAATACTTAAATTCAATTTGGGCTGTCTGAATTTTATCATTTCTGCTTAGTTATGACATATTTAGTCCAATTTTTATTGAACAGTAGCTATATAACACAACTATTTTAAGTGCTTGAGAGGAGAGATTAGAGAGAAGGAATCACCTGCTTGACATGGGTGGGTATATGTGGTTATTGAGGAGAGTAAGAGGCATGTTATGTTGAAGGCAATTACAATGAAGCTTTAAGTGAGGACAGATACAGTATTTATTATTTGATAAACATAATCTTTTGTTTGTAAAATACTCAAGGGTTACTTTAGTATGTTCATCTGGACTTTATTGAGCTTCCTCAACGAAAGTAAATTTCTAGTCCTTTTCTGTTTAATTGACTACAAATTAAGAGGATCAGAATACTTGCATACTTGGCTAACTCTTTTCACTAACTTGTTCAGGTTGTATAACTGAGAGCATAACAGTAATAGTAACTACTAAAGCTGATGATAATAATAGCAATGATTATTATTTTAACAGCTGTAATAGATGAGTGAAGCTCTGAAGGGCTTGCTCAATGGCTCAGGGGGTAAAGAATTGGCTACAATGCTGGAGACACAGGGAGGTATGGTTTTGATCCCTGGGTCAGGAAGACCTCCTGGAGGAGGAAATGGCAACTCACTTCAGTATTCTTGCCTAAAAATTTCCATGTACAGAGGAGCCTGACAGGCTACAGTCTAAAAGGTCACAAAGAATCGGACACGACTGAACGACTGAGCACAGAGCGCAGCTGTGAAGGTCAATATTACAGTAGAGCTAAGCCCATCTGTCTCATTCTGCTGTTTTCATGACCATTGATATCGTTGGAAAGGGACTGCTTAAAGGGGATTCTTGGGCAGGGTATGGTGGATGGAGACAAGGAATGGGATGTAGATTTGGGAAGCAGAGACACAGAATAATACCAATGTCACCTGTGGTCCAGGATCACGGCCAGCATAGGGGATTTGGGCTGTTGGTCCTACAGCCTTCATTTGGTACTTTTTTATTGGTCTTTGAAATGTCTAGTGTAGACTTTATTGCTCTGATTCCAGTTAAAGGTTCTTTAAAGTTCTCATTTCTAGCATTATGTGATGGTCAGCTTTAATGCGTGCTCAGAAGTACTCTCATTAAATGCTAGGCTTTTCAAATAATCTTCTGTCTCGATCAATTGCTTCATCTTCTTCAAGGCAATTAACATAAGAATAAAGGAGGTTAAATTAGACTTCCAGGCCTTGGTGAAATTAATTAATATCATTTTACCAGTGGGGACAAAAAGTAGATAGCCACTTTCATTACTTTACTTGGAAGAGATTATCACATGTGCAGCATTCAGACTAGTGCAAAGTTACCCCACACTGAATATCTTTTCAATCATTATATTACAAGAGATATGTCATTAATTGTAATTGTTCAAGATTAAAAAGTTTCAATTCATCGGTGAATGGACCTGGGTAATACACTGGCTATTAAATACTGACAACTGCTTGAGCAGGATAAAGATTCAAAAATATTTTCTCATAGTGTAGAAAAGGAAAATTTAAATACTTATACTCCATTAGAAAAGAAGCTATCAGTTCTAAACAGTCATTGTGTTTTTCAGAAAATACAAATCAGTGATTTTTATTTTCATGCTTATTTTTATGCATGAAAGATGAAATGTCTTGTAGCCATCATGGTTTTCAGAATTTCAGAGCTATAAATGCCAGGAATTTAAATTTATCGATGAATAGTTTAGTAAAATTCATAACAGTGTATAGTATATGTTTATTCTCTAGATAGTAGTTCTAATGTTATAAATGAATTTTAACTTTTCAAAATTCTGGCCATTTTCCTTTTATTTATTTCTGTGACCCAGTAATCATCTTAGCATGGTAACTTTAGTTGTCTTTCTCAAAAGAATTAAACAGTCACTTTAATTTTTACCCTAATACACTGACAAATTAAATGTATTCCTCTTCCCTTCCTGATACTATAGCATAATACCAACTTACTGTGCATTACAAAATACCACACTACTCTCTGGGATTAATTTGACTATTGGAGCACTTGTTACCAAAATAATCTGATATTTATTTTTTAAGTTGACTAATCAAGTCAGTCAAAATGGTTTTAATTCAACATAAAGTGAATAAGGACTAAATTGCAGACCTAATCTATTGTATTTCTCCAGTCTCACACACTGACTATTTTGAGGGCAAAATAGTAAGTTCAAAGGTTCTTGAATGAACACATGCCCATTTTGATCAGAATGAAAGGAAATTTTGCTAATGAATTTCTAGGAATCTTTACTTCTATGAGCTAAACAGCCTAACAAGGTTATAACCTTGTTCCTTTCTAATTTCTTAGAGATAAATAAAATTTGATATCTTTCAAAACAGTAAAAATGTCTAATTATTTTAGATATTGAGGACGGTGTTTTATTAATTCACCTATGACATTTTACGTTTTTGTTAATCCTTCAGATTTACCTTCGATAACAATTAACTATGAATTAAGGTAATGAGTTTAGTTGGGTACGGTGTCTAACATAATTGCCATGTCCTTAGTAAAAGGTTATTATCGTTCATGGGTCTGATGGTTGGTTGACTAGAAATACTCTCCAGTTTCACGGTTTCAAGATGAATACACTGTGAGCAGAAGGGTAAATCCACTATTTACACCATATTCACTATTAATGTAGACCTAGGGTGACCAGTCGGAGAAGGCAATGGCAAGCCACTCCAGTACTCTTGCCTAGAAAATCGCATGGACAGGGGAGCCTGGTGGGCTGCAGTCCATGGGGTCGCTAAGGGTCGGACACGACTGAGTGACTTCACTTTCACTTTTCACTTTCACACATTGGAGAAGGAAATGGCAGCCCACTCCAGTGTTCTTGCCTGGAGAATCCCAGGGACGGGGGAGCCTGGTTGGCTGCCGTCTATGGGGTCACACAGAGTCGGACACGACTGAAGTGACTTAGCAGCAGCAGCAGCAGGGTGACCAGTTGCACCTGTTTGCCTAGGCCTGTAAGAGTTCCTAGCTCAGGGGAGTTTCAGTTTCAAAACTAGGACTAAGATGGTACAGGGGTTGCTGGACTTTCAGTGGTAAAACCAAGAAAGTCCCAGGCAAGTAGGAGTGAGTGACCCCACCTACTGCACAAGGTAATTCCGATGAATTGAGTTTGCGAGCCATCACCTGAGTCGCCCCTACTGGAACATGATTTCAAAGAACCTGTAGATTTAACCACTGACAACTCAGATAAAGGATTTTGCTTAATGAAGGAGACATATGATTCAGATTCTCATGATGATATTAACAAAGGACACCACTTAGTAACCACAGCACTGAATCTTTTTGAAATTTAGCCAAAGATGACTATCTCTGAAACCTTTCTTGATATCCTTCCCTCAGACAGATTTTACCTTTTCTTCTTTTTTACACCCAATGTGCCCTCTCCCTAAAGTTTATTATAGTGTTGGTGAACTTCACTATTTATTTGTCTCCTTCTACTAGACAGTAGGGCTTCCCAGGTGGCACAATGGTAAAGAATCTGCCTGCTGACGTAGGAGTCTCGGGTTTGATCCCTGGGTTGGGAAGATCTCTTGGAGAAGGAAAAGGCAATCCACTCCAGTAGTCTTGCCTGGAAAATCCCATGGACAGAGGAGCCTGGAAGGCTACCATGTGGTAACAAAGGAATTGGATGAGACTTGGCAACTGAGCACTACTAGACTGTAAGCTTCTTGAGGAGGAGAGAAGCCTTTTTATTTATCTTTGGACCACAGATATCTAGTGTGTCTAATGAATGAATGAATTACCTATGTATTTTCTACTCTGCAGTATACTACCTGCGTTTTTTCTACTTCACAGTAAAATGCATGGTTTCTATTATAACTGTTTTACTGATTAAAAACTCAGAGATCCAAGATGTTATATAAGAAGAGTAAGGACACGGTGTTAAAAAACAATGAAGCCGAAGATGGAAAATCAGATCTGTCTGATTGCAAAGCCCATTCTCTTTCCATTGTATGTGCATGTTAAGTCGCTTCAGTTGTGTCCAGCTCTTTGCGACCCTGTGGACTATAACCTGCCAGGGTCCTCCGTCCACGGCATTCTCCAGGCAAAAATACTGGAGTGGGTTGCCATTGCCCCCTCTAGGGGATCTTCCCGACCCAGAGATCAAACGCACGTTTCTTGCAGGTCCTGCATTGCAGGTGGGTTCTTCACCACTGAACCCCTGGGGAAGCCCTCTCTTTCCATTAACTCTGTGTTAAATAACTGGTCACACTCAATGCTTGGAAGACCCCCTTCTTTCAGGCAGGAGAATAGGAATCAGCAATACAGATGAAGATCCTGTTAGCCTGGTCATGGATACTGATTAAGGTTTTCTGGTAATCTGCATTATAGATTTTATAGATTATTACTGTGGAAAAGAAGTGACTGTAAAATACAATCAGTGCTGGTATGTTTAGACAGAGGAATCAAACTGCATGCTACAGTCACACAACTAAAATAAAAGATTTTGTATCTGTTTTCTTGTGTCACCAGTAAACCTTTTTTTAAATTGAAATATAGTTGATTTACAATGTTGTGTTAGTCTCAGATGTATAGCAAAGTGATTGGGTTTTTAATATTATTTCCATTATAGATTATTAAAAATAATGAATATTTTTCCTCTGCTATACAGTAAATCCTTGTTGTTGATCTATTTCATTTGTAGTAGTTTGTATCTGTTAATCTCATACACCTAGTTGATCTACCCCCACTTTCCCCTTTGGCGACCATAGGTTTGGTTTTTATGTTTGTGAGTCCTGCTTTGCATATATAAATCCACTTGTATTTTATTTTTAGGTTCCACATATAAATAATATCATATTTGTCTTTTTCTGTCTGACTTACTTCACTTAGTATGATAATCGCTAGGTCCATCAATGTTGCTGTAAATGGCTATATTTCCTTCTTTCTTACGGCTGAGTAATAGTCTGTCCTGTGCATAGCTTCTTACACCCATCATCTGTTGATGGGCTTTTGGGTTGCTTCCATATCTTACCTCTTATAAATAGTGCTGCTATGAATATTGGGGTCCATGTATCGTTTCAAATTAGAGTTTTCATCTTTTCTGGATATATGTCCAAGAGTGAGATTGCTGGGTCATATGGTACTTCTGCTTTTAGTCTTTAATAAACGTCCATACTGTTTTTAATAAATCCTTTTTTTAGACACAATGAACCAGATCTATGTTAAGAAATCCTTGTGAACCTTAACTCACTGCATCCTCATCCTTCTGCATCTTCTCCTGTGTATTGCATCACATCTTTTTACTTATTAAATTGGGACTCAAAATAAGAAAGTATGTCAGTATTATAAAGTATATGAAGACAGCATAGACCTGCATGAAGACTATATTTAGGCTGGCACCTTTTCTTTCATACAGTGATGAACTAAAAAATAAACCAAACCAAACAGTTTCCCAGTTGCTTGGAAAACATGTGTATACAAACCTTCATAATAATAAGCTTTTGATATAATGTTACCATAGAAGTGTGACGATTCAGGCAAACTCAGGACGTTCACAGGAAACTATCTGAAAATATGACTTGTTTCTATGACATGGAAACAAACAGTAACCCATTCATTAAGGTTCATTATGCAGTTGTGGTAGGGGCTTTAAAGACATCACAGTATATTTGCCAGGAATTAAATGTTTAAGGTTTCAGATCTTCAGTGCAAAATGAGATACAACACATAAATGTGTACAGAGTAAATACATTATTTTAGTACCGATATAGTAAGAACTTACTATGGGCAGGGCACTGTATTCCAGGAATGTATTAATGGAAACTGCAATCAAATAAAATTAAATTTGTTAGTATGTTCATTTGTTATATTTTACATTTAAAAAGAAAATAATTGTAGATAAAATGTATTGTCAGTGACAAGATCACTGCCAAGTGTTTCCTTTTAAAGTAATCAAAATTGGTATAATTCCTTTTGGGAGGTAAGGTGGCTTAGACATTAAAAAGTCCACCTGCAATGCAGGAGACCCAGGTTCGCTCCCTGGGTTGAGAAGATCCCCTAGAGAAGGGAATGGCTACCCACTCCAGTAGTTTTCTTGCCTGGAGATTCCCATGGACTGAGGAGCCTGGCAGGCTACAGTCTTTGGGGTCACAAAGAGTTAGACACAACTTAGTGACTAAGACTTTCACTTTTCACTTTTACAGGTGATTTGGCATCTTGGGAAATGATGCTATTTTTATTCTACTAAGAAGTCCATTCATATGAATTAAGCAAAATTAATAATATTTAGATTTTCAACTGCTGCTGCTGTTGCTAGGTCACTTCAGTCATATCTGACTCTGTACAACCCCATAGACGGCAGCCCACCAGGCTCCCCCGTCCCTGGGATTCTCCAGGCAAGAACACTGGAGTTGGTTGCCATTTCCTTTTCAACACTGTACCTTAAATATCTAATTTTCAGCACTTCAACTTAGGTATCTATGTCTTACTCCTTTGCCGATCAGTTGTCTGTCTTCACGTGAACATCAATAATACACAAACTTGAGAGCTACTGATGAGTGTAATCTGTTTTACTGAGTCAAATTATATAATAAGCCTGGAAGAAACCCAAGCTAGCATCCTGTTTAGCCCCTGCTGGTAGGCTAGTAAATATAAATAGGCAGTTCTCTATATAAAAATAGATCTAAAAGTTGGTTCTAAAACATAAAAATTCAAACAGTAGACTTATATAACCCCCCAAAGTAACTTCTAAAAGCCACAATGGCTTCTCACTATTTAAAGCTACATTCTATTGTGTACTTCCAGAATGTTTATGCATTTTTTAGTTTTGCTCTTTTTCTTCAGAACTGAATGTACTGTAAGCTCCCTTAAGTCCAGTCTGCATTCATTTAATATATTTAATATATGTGTAGTAAATTTGCAGTTACACGTAAAAAATGCACAGTGAACTTGAGTCAAATTGTAAGAGTCAATGATTATCTGAACCTAAACCTTGCATAACAATGGAATTGTTGATTTTTAAAGTATTCCAAGATAGTTTTTCCAGTTTAATAAATCTTGAACACTTACTTATGTATCAAACTCTTTCTAAAGATTTGATATTTGCCATCTAATCAAATCCTTTTATCCACCCTATTAGTTCGATTCTATGACTAACCCTGTTACTCTTTTAACTGAGGGATAGATTTGACCTGGTTAGTGAGCAGTAGATCCCAACCAGTCTTCTTCCAGAGCCCCTCTGCTTAACCACTGTCAGAGAAAATACAGTAAAATTTATATTTCATACCTTGAGAGCATCTTCAGTTGACTTAAGAGAGGCAGTGCAGAGAACTTTGTAGTTGTTTGTAGTTCAGTGTTCAACATAGTTCAATAGTTTAGAATCTCACAGTTTAGTGTTTACAGAGAGAGATGAATGCTCCGTAGTATTGTATCTGATTAGACAAATCAAGGGAGATCTCAACGGAACAGTCACATTTTAAAAAGGAAAAATTATTGGAATGAAAACAGAACTCCAAGATTCAGAGATGGAAGAGTCTGCAGTCAGGTTTCATATAGCAGGAAGATACATAATTTCAAGTAAAGAAGCCGCATAGGGACAAGGAGGAAGGTAAGGTTAGAATCAAATTTAGGATCTTCTTGTAAAAGACTTGAAATGCTGGGCTGAAGAATCTGAACTTAATTGGAAAAGTATTGGAGACTCTGTGATGCTGTGTTTATTTAGTAAGGGAGTTTGGAGTATTTAGCCTATTAAGCTCAACTGGACAGGCTATGTAAGAATTATGTACTTGGAGAATATAAATTTATTTTCCCCGAAGGGAAGTGTTTAACCTGAAATTGAGTAGTGTACTTTGTTCTGTGAGTTAAGTATATGGTCTCCCTTTCAGATGGACAGTTAACTGTTCTTTTCATTTCCTCGTAACTCTTCGTAGGCTGGCTAGTAGTTCTTCTCATTCTCCACTGTCTCTTTTCATGGAAAGAACAGCCAATGCCTTGACATCAGAAGAACTTGCTCTTTATCTTTTAAAGAATTTATTTCCCTGCACCTCTAGTTCTTTGTCCAGTTTTCCTAAATAAAGACCTAAAATAACATACAGTTCATTCCTGTGAACTGAATTCATTATGTCCAGTCAGTGAGTGGAAGCATTTGATCATGTGTCACAGTATCTTGAGTTCTTCTCTGTCCTACTGGCCACTGTTGACTTGTAGTGATGATGTCACAGAGGGAAACTCAGAATAGGGATAGGCTTGGTCAGATGGCTCCTCTGAAAAAGTCAGCTGTAGGCATGGATACTCAAAACTAGTGTCCTGCTGGCTTTTGTTTTTGCCAGTTCAAAAAAAATGTATTTTTTAAATAGTTTTATCATATGTGAAATGAATCACCAGTCCAGGTTCAACGCATGACACAGGATGCTTGGGGCTGGTGCACGAGGATGACCTGGAGGGAGGATATGGGGAAGAGGGAGGTGCGAGAGGGGTTCAAGAAAGGGAACACATGTACACCCTGGGCGGATTCGTGTCAATGTATGGCAAAACCGACCAATATATTACTGTAAGGTAATTTGCCCCCAATAAAATAAATTTTAAAAAAATAAATAAAATGCAAAATATAAAAATAAATAGTTTTAACAAATAGGGCAATCATACTTCCCTATCATGTCTGTGTAACAAAAGGACGTGTTTGTTCCATGCTTGGATGGGTGATGCCTTAGTTACCATATCTGGAGATTAATAGCAGCCATAATGCTATTATTTTCAGTAACAGCAGCAATACCTAATTTAAGCCCACTCTAACAGCAAATATCTTTCTCTCTTATTAGTGTGCATCATCATTTTACTTGTTTCCACTTAGAAAAAATCTTTTCTGAGATTTGTTTTTGGTTTTCAGTTCAATTTCAACTCATTTGAACAGATCGCATCCACTGATTGGTTCAACGTCTTGAATTATTTGCATTCATTATAGCCTTCACCTGTTTATATGTATAATCATACACAGTTACCCTGACCCCGGTGAATCAAATGAAAGGCATGCTTATAGCAATTAACTGAGACTTTCTACTTTTTCTTTTCTTTTCAGCTATTATACTGTTACTGCATAAGTAAGAGTAGTATCATACTCCGTGTGGTTATCCTTGCTTATTATATACCGTATTTTCATATATGATTATGAAATTATAAGTGACACTATTGTCCTTTCAGTCCAAGGTCACAGACGTGAACATATTCTAGTATACTTGAGAAAATAATTAATTTGTAATGTGCAAAAACACTTCTATACTTCTATGATATATTGACCATTATGCTTCCAGGAAAAAAAAAATTGTAAGCAAGTGTGATCCATGTTATTTAGGGTCAAACTTGTAAAGTAGTCTTGATCTGAGAATAGGTAAGAAACACAAGTTTTGCACCAGTCAAGAATTTATTATTATTATTATTAAAAATACAACCCATAGAAATTACTTACTCTGAAACTGGATTATCATGTATTGCTTGTTAACATCCTGTTTCTGGCATTTTTATTACTGGCAGAGAAATCTGACTTCAGCTTTGGATACAATGGAAATGCTATCAGTCTGTATTCACTGATTAATTAACTGTCAGGCGTTGACTGGATAAAGAAATACTTCCCTGGGAACATACACATGCTCTTTGCTATTGCAAGAATCACCAGGGAAGAGCTACAGAGATTTTTAGCTGAACTTCCTGATATTAGAGCAGAAAACTACTGCCTGCGGGAGTTAAATAACCTCCTCAGAGCCACAGAGCTTGTTAGAGGCAGAACTGACATTGAACTCAGCTGTTCTGTCTCCCAATCCAGCGTTGCTTTCATTCCAATTCTTCGCATGTTCTCTAGCAAACCTAGAGTTCTGAAGTTAGGCGAGTAGTCAGTATTTAATGCAGAACACTACTTTGACGACTCAAGTTCAAAATTAACAGCCAAACAGAGTATCCTCACAAGGTGGCAGTTTTGTGATTGAAGAATTTCAGACAATGAATTCATCAGAGCACAGCTTAATAAGAACACTACAGAAAAATAATGAAATTTGCAATGCAAAATTTGGCAATTTTTCCCCTTTATTGGAGATTCACAAAGCACTCGATCATACAAAAGATAGAATTCCTGAATTAAAATGATCTACTGACTTTTTAAGGCTTCCCAGGTGGTGCAATGGTAAAGAATCTGCTTGCCAAAGCAGGAGATGCCAGAGATGCATGTTTGATCCTTGAGTTGGGAAGATCCTCCCAGGTAGGATATGGCAGCCCACTCCAGTATTCTTGCCTGGGGAATCTCATGGGCAGAGGAGCCTGGCAGGCTACAGTCCATGGGTTGGAAAAGAGTTGGACATGTCTGAGCACGCGCACACGCACTTTTTTAAATCCTGTGTTTCTCAAGATTTTTGCCAATGATGTTTATTTTTTTCCCAAACATCTACTTACTTTTAGAGTTAAAGTTCTTTTGGAAATAGCAAACTAAACACAAATGAACAAACAAAAAGGAGAATCTCAGAATAGAAGTCTTGTAAAGTTCTTTTGCTTCTATATTTCTAATGATATAATGGGAGCAATCATACCTATTTTTCTTGATTGTGTTAAAGCTTATAGTCATTGACTATTACTTTTACTTCAAGTCCTCGTAGAATAAGGTGTTCTTTTCTTAAGTTTCAGCAAAATAAAAGTTATCATCACTATATTAGAATTTGGGATATTAATTATATAGTTTTGTGAGACTTGTGGCTTTCGACATGACATGACTAAAAAGATTTTATGGTGCTTAAAAGATGGAATCAGTGTATTAAAACTTAGTCACAAGCAAAATAGTTTTGTGACTTACCATTAGTTGCATAATACCTGTGTCTGATGCTCCCTTTTCCTTCTCTGAATATATCAGTTTCTTTCTAGATGTCAAATCTCAAATGCTCTAGAGCTATACAAACAATTATTGTGCTTCCTGGAATACCTCTCTTGTTGTCATGGGGAAGGCAGCTGGTGCCATCTCCCAAGTGTATACTGGTTTTTATCTTCCCATATAAAAAATAATAGAATAATAAGTAATTATGGGAAGGCTTATGGAAATGAAAACTTTATAAATCTGTAATTGATATAAAATTGATGTAGGAAAAGTTATTGCTCTCCTTGAAGCAACTGTCCTTTGTCATAACTTGATTTAGAATAAAAATTATGTACCTTTTCTAAACTGATTTGTAGAGCACATACTTCACAAATATCTAAGAAAATTCATAGATAAGTTTTGGAACCAAAAAAATAAGTAAATAACAATGTGAACAATACTTTCAGCGTAATTTATACTTAACCTTTTATTTTTAAAATAATACTTTATTCCAACCAGTTTGAGTAATTTAATTTAATTGGTTAAACCCTTTAGCTGTTGTTCACGTATAACAAGAATTCTGACTTGAAAATTAGCTTAAAATTTGGGGGATCAGCTCCATCAAGAAACATACTGTCATTAAGTGCAGACCATTTCAGAACCTCACCATTCCTGCACGTATGACCAGAAGCCAGCAGAGTCAATTTCCATGTTTATTTCCTCCTTGTTTGACTGTGTTTTGTCAGTTGACAGTATTCAGGCTTATGTTGATGTAAATTGCCATAAAGCAGGGAAACACAGGCTATTGCGCTGTCAGGGAGGCTCAGCTCTGCAGAACTGCACAATTTAAGAAAAGCATCTGCAGGAAGATTCAGTGTCAAGTTTTGGAAATGGACTCGAAATGCAAATTGGCCTCCACTCCTCAGGCTCTGGAACAAAGGTGATGGCAAGGGAGGAGCCACCAGACAGGCAGAACGCACTGTTAGGCGACAGAAATAGGACCCCACTTGTTCATTCACAATAGACATTCAGACCCGACACTGACACTCTGCCATCCCCCTGTTTTACTGGAGCATGCCACGTTCCCAGGAGAAGGGTTGCCTCATTGTAGTTCTTTTGAATGTTTCCCCTCCTTCCTCCATAGGGAAATCTTCCAACCCTTCCCACTCTGTAGGGTTAGAAGGAAAAGCTCCCTCTGACTCCAGTCTCTTCTGTAACCGCTGTACCTTTATGCTGATGAATGACTGTGATGAACGGCTGTCATGTTTCACTTCCCTTTGAATCTTGCTGGTGTCTCCTGCTGATTCATCATGCCCTATAGTCAGGAACCTGGGTCTAAACTCTTCTTACAAACCTCCAGGTTCTTCTGATTTGTTTCATGAAGAAAAATGAATTCTGGAGTTCCTAGCTCAGATGGACAAAGGAACAGACCAAAAGGCACATAACATTTTTAAATTTTTATTTTATCAACACATTCATAAAATGTGTTGCCCACATTTGAGGAGTTCTTTCATTTATAAGATAAATGCATAGGAAAAGAACTTTTCATCACTACAATTTTTGCTTCTGCTGTATCTCATCAAAATAGGACGGTTTTCTTTTTGCTTTCTCCCTTGGTATTTCACTTTTAAAAAGTCTTAGGAAAGAAAGCGATCTCAGCAGGAGTTTACTTTTTCACTTGTAATAGTAAGTTATTTATATAGATGAATGACTTACTTTTTGATGGAACTGAGATTTCCTCATCTCCTGTGTATATGTTTCTGCTTTCCTTCTTCATAGAGTTTCTATTATGCAGAAAGCAATGAGAAGTATCATTTTGGGAAGTAATCCTAAAACATTGCTTTTTGATAATTAACCATTTCTTCAGATGTGCATGGGAAAAACCTGTTTCTCAAACAGACTCCTTTAGTCAGCACTTCATATTGATTTTTCTCTTGACAACATAGCAATTTGAACACTGTATTGTGGGATACCTACTAAAGTAGCTGTGAGAGCAAAGAGGTAATTAAGTGGGTGGTAAGAACATTTTTATGTTCATTAGCTAATTATTTTTAACTTTTTATTTTGTATTGGAGTATAGCCGATTAACCATGATGTGCTAGTTTCAGACAGACAGCAAAGTGACTCAGCCGTACATATACGTGTATCCTTTCTCCCCCAAACTCCCCTCCCCTCCAGGCTGCCGCCTAACATTGAACAGAGTTCCCTGTGCTATACAGTAGACCCTTGTTGGATAGCCATTTTTAAATATAGAAGTTTGTACATGTCAATCCCAAATTTCCAATCTATCCTTCCCTCCGATCCTTCCCCCTTGGCAACCATAAATTCAGTCTCTGAGTCTGTGAGTCTGTTTCTATTTTGAAAATAAATTTATTTGTGTCATTTCTTTTTAGATTCTGCCTATAAGGGATATAGTGTGATATTTTTGATAGTTTTGACCCTTGCAGAAAAAATGTCCACGTACCCATACCCTAGGTCTCAGTGAATCCAGCTGATAATTAAATGAATTTTTGTCTAAAGTTCATTTTGTAATTTGAGATCATTGTAGATCCACATATGAGTTTAAGAAATAACACACAGAGATCTCATATACGCTTTACCCAGTGTCTCCCCCAATAGTAACATACTTCTGAACTATAGTGGACTATCACAAGTAGGACAGTGATCTTGATTCCGTCAAGATTTAGAACATTCCTGTCACCAAAGGAATGTGGCTATAAAAGAGCACTCAAGTAGATTTTGAGGACTATCTCATCTCCTAAATTTTTTAGTACTAAATATTCTTTCATCTGGGCAAAGTAACAACGAGATTTATAGGAAAAATGATATGACTTGGGGTTAGTGACCCTGAATTCAATTCCCAGCTCTGTCACTGTAACTGGTTTCATCACGTCTCGTGATGCTTTAATTTGTCATTTTATAGGGACTTGCTCCAAATCAGTGATTCTCAACTGGAATGAAAGGAAAGGCTGTCTCCTCCTGCTCTTGTGGAGACTTCAGGATCTTGGGTTGGAGGAATTTTCCAGACACAGTCCAACACCTTTTCCTTCATCCCTCCGCTTCCGTGTCTGTCTCCCCCTCCTCCTTCACATGCAGATGCTGATTTGTCTTTGCCCCTAGACTTCCAGGCTTTCAACCCCCTCATCCTCCGTTGAGAATTACTTACGAAATTGGATATGTAACAATTAGATAAGGTATTAGTGGGCTGTGGATTTACAGTTGGCCAACAACTAATCTCAAGCATCTCTTAGCTACTTTTTGACTTTAAAATAATGATTTTTTAAAAAACCTGCAAAAAATACTGAAAACCTTTCCACTTTATAGCATCCAGCTGATGACTCATAGGAGTGGAGGAAAATGTGCTCAACCTGTGAGCCAAGTTCAGAGGGGTGTCTGTTGAAGACTGTCTCCAAGAGTGAGTTAGAGAGAGGGGATCTGAGGAAATGTAGTTGTTATGGGGGAATTTCCGACAGAAACTGAATCACCCAGCTTGAGAAAGTAAAGCAAATGAGTCCCTCAACAGGAGATTTTGACCCTATTCAAACCCCTATTCAGATCCTGTCTGATGTCTGTTTTTAAAGATATTTTAGTATTTATAGTTTAATTTTAGAAATAGAGAACTTTCTCTATAACTTTGATGACCTATCTCCAAAACAGATTCATTGTACATTTATAGCATAAAAGAAAGATACCATTGTTTGTATCATGATAATGACTGTCTTAAATATTTCTTTCCAGGATTGAGCCTAGCTTATTGAACCTCCTTAGTTTTATACTTCAGGTGGGTGCTCTCTCCTTGAGTGTGGCAGATACAAGTTACCACTATGACTCCTTTCTATTTCTTTCCTTAAGAAACCAGGACATATGGAAAAGGGAGAGAAAAAAATCTAAGATTTCAAACTACAGCTACCTTATTGGAATGTTGAACCAAAAAAAAAAAAAAAATTAGTCTGAAATCAGAACCAAAGAGACAAAAAAAAGAGAAGGAAATAAAGTTTTTCTGTATCCCGCTAGGGATGGTACATTAAAGAAAAATTAAGGGATGCCAGAAACTATCATTAGTCTGCAAAATGACAGCTAAATGAGATTTTTAGACCCACATAAGAAGGAGCCAAGACAGGGAGGTGAAGCTAGGAACAGGGAGGAGAGGAAAGTATTTGCCCATGCGTCAGCCTCCAGGTTTCTAATAACTCAGAAGATATATATCTGTATGTAGGTACAGCCTTGTTTGTGACACCCCTGATTGCAATTTAAAGGCTATCCAGAGCTTTGGGAAGGCAGTGTCAACTTGGCGTCCCTGCTTTCAAGTAAGTTCCTCTAATTCTTGAAGCCAAGTGACACAGCTGTCCTCAGAGATGAGATGCTCCATGAGAGGTCTGAGTGGGGGAGCCCTGGAGACTGGAAGAGCAGATTAGCTATGGGCTTGAGAGCATCCAATGATGACTCAGGGGAAGTGGAGGAACATGTGCTCAATTTATGGGCAGTGTCAGAGTAGTGCATAAGACAAATCATTTGATTTTAATAACCCACTGATACTGCAGAAAACAGGAAGCGCAGCAGTTACCACTGAAGTAAGGAACTGATTTGTATTACCCAGTGCCTGCGTCTGGATGCAAGAAGCTGGGTGGTGCCAGCTGCAAAATCCTTCATATTCTCAATCCTGAATGATTGCCAGATTTGGGAGACTCGGGGATTGTTGAAGTTTCTTTTAAAACTCCAGATCTATACAAAGATGTATCAGCCACATTCAACCATCTTCAGCAAACCACTTTATCTTAATAAACTAGAAAAGATAGTATGGATCCTTAGCAGGGGAGACAAGAGAAGCTAAGAAGAACTGGTAAAATCTAAAATGTATTATCATTGATCTTTATTGTACTGGAGAAAAAAACAAAGCCAGCTTTTGGCTCAGGAGAGAGACACAAGATCTTTTTTCCAAGACTGCTCGCTATATAATCCAGCTGAGAAGGTAAACAGGAACCCCAAAAGAGCAATTATTACCTCTGGCCACAAGAAGCAAAGAAATGCAAGAGACCCATAAAGGATTATCTCCCAACACTTAATAAATGGGTTGTGATAAGTAAATACATTTCAAAACTATAAAAATAAATAAAATATAGTATCACTACCAGCATTTCATTAGAGGCCTGAAACAAGATTGCCCCAGTATCATCAGTGAGAATTTTAGATGAGCTCATTTTAGGAGGAAGGGAGGCAGATAGATGACAGATGGATGGATGGATGGATGGATGGATGATGGATAGATGGATGGGGGCTACAGGGTTATGTGCACTGAAAGACGATGTAACAGAGCACCAGCCTCTAAAGTCACTTCGAGTTATTCTGAAAGGAAAGAGAACAAAGGAAAAACCGGAAACCACATATGGGATTAGCCAAGCTGAGCATGAGCCTGAACTCACTGGGAGGAGGAAGAGCTATTAAGGAGCTTGTCAAACTAGACGGATGATCCATTACCAGTGGAAACCAAGCAGCTCCAAACCATTAGCCGAGACTGTAATCCTCTCAGCCTGGGACCCGGCTCAGTGCCTGGAGAGGCGATCAGGGTCCACCTCGGAGCGGTTATAGCTGCTTACATGACGATCCTGAGAACATCACCGGCTCCAAACCACAAACTTTTCTTGTGAAAAATGAAGCCCACGGCTCAAGAGAATCCTAGCTACAGCCAGCCCGCGGCTCCTGAGTACACACAAGCTCTCCCTTTTTTTTTTTTTTAAACAGCAGTTGTAATTGTGCTGGACTTTGATGATCACAGCGTGTGAATGAAATCCTTTATTAGGTGTTTGGGGGAGAAGGAGAGCTGGTGTCGTCACTTTTAGAAGTGGTGTTTTTCTGTGTTTTATGTCACCACCGGCCCTGACTCGTGTTGATCAGAGACCACATAGCATTGTATTTAAGGGCACAGACTCAACACACACTGCCTGGGTTCAGTTCTTGCCTCGACTTACTAGCTATTGGCCGTAGACAATTTGCTTAATATTTGGGGGCCTCCGTTTCTTCATCGGTAACACAGGGATAAAAATAGCCCTTGCATCAAGGAGTTGTTAAGATGAGTAATTATATGTAATGCACTGTAGCAGTGTCTGGCACACAGCAAGCACCACCACCAGAAAAGTCCTTCTCAGTAATCATCCCTTCTTCTCTTCTCCTCCGAGCTACGTGCAGGTAAACATGTGAAGTCATGTATCCACAGACCTGGGGCAAAAGGTTGATATGGAGTGGTTATGTAGCTGTAGCAGTAGAGAAGCAGAACTGGGCTTCCTAACATCCTGGCCAGTTCTTACAAAGAAAATAACAATTTACTTTGGTATATAGGAAGGGAAATCGTGAAAGGGTGGAATAAGACTACTAATTTTTTTCCATTGGAGTATTGTTGATTTTCAATATTGTGTTAGTTTCCGATGTATAACAAAGTGATTTGGCTTTATATGTATAAATTATGTATTATTGGGGCTTCTCTGGTGGCTCAGTGGTAAAGAATCCGCCTGCCAATGAAGGCGAAGCAGGTGCAATCCCTGGGTCGGGAAGATCCCCTGGAGAAGGAAACGGCAACTCACTCCAGTATTCTTGCCTGGAGAATCCCATGGACAGAGGGGAGCCTGGTGAACTACAGTCCATGGGGTCATAAAAGAGTCAGACACGACCAAGTGACTGAACAAGAACAAATCCCACATATAAGTGATATATGTTAATAATATTTGTCTTTCTTTGTCTAACTTACTTCACCATAGTATGATAATCTCTAGATTCATCCACATTGCGGCAAATAGCATTTTTAATGAAAGAAAAAGAAAAGAATGAACTAAAATATTCACTATATAAAAAAATTGTAGCTTGAGCTAAGATTCATGGTCCTTCAGGGCTAAAATTATAATTTTCAAATACCTTGTGTTTTTTTCACCTATGTTACTCTTCCTACCTGGAATACATAATCAGTCTCCTTGAATTGGCATTATACTCATCTTTCAAGGCATAGAACAAAACTGCTTTTATTCCCAGCTACAAGGATTTGCCAAAAGCTGTATTTTATAAAGGTTCTTTTAAAATTTGCCCTATTTTCTTAGTAGACAGTAGACTCTTTAAGACAGAAATCCTGTTATCACTACCATTTATTAGTTTTAATCTTCACCTGTCTGCTTCCCCTTGGGCCCAGTCCTGAGCCCTTGTGAGGTACGTGCACAAAATATAGTTGTTGAGTGATGATCAAATCCCAAATCCATATATACAAGGAGTTTCCCTCCCTGGTAAAACTCTCAGAAAATCATTTTCTTAAGCCCCAGTGTAAAAATAGTGACAGCTTTTCCACAATTATTTAAATTCCATATTAAGTTATTAAAATGATTGCAGCTTCAGATTGTTAATTCCTAAAGACAAGTAGATATTCTCTTTTCAGTTAAATCAGGTTTATTCTCTGTGAATTCTGGTTCCTGTTTTTATGATACTCCTGAACGCCCAGCTTGTTGCTGGTTCATTTATTAGGCTTTTGAAATGTGAAATTACTCTGCATCGCATTTGTTCTTGTATTGTCTAGGCTCTAGCCGGCCTCCTAGGGTCGTCACACCATAATCTTAAACACAACATGTGCCTTGTGGTCCAGATGTTTTCCAAGAGGGGATGCTGCCGCCAAGAAAAGCAAGATAGTATCTTGAATACCCAAAGGGATTGATAGAACTGAAAAAGCAACCATATAGCCAACTGTGTAGTTGTCCAAGAAATAGTGAGCCTATTCTTTGTATCGTTGGGGGTTTTATGATCAAATAGTAGAAATTTGAAAAAAATTTTATGATAAGATACTTCACTTCACATATTCTCATAATATCTGCTTTTCTAGAAGAGACTTGGTGTTTGGCAATGTATAGATAAAACTAGGATTATAGCCACAGCAGGAGAAACAAAAAAAAAAAAAAAAAGAGGAAGAGTTCATGGGCTGAGTGTGTATTGTTTCTGCATCAATGCAATATGGTAAAAATCACCTTTCCTGATATTTGCAAGTAATACAAAGAATGAAGAAAGGTTGCTTTTGGAAATATAGACGATTGCAGCTGTGAATAAGCCGCTTTTCTTGTTCTTTTTGTTTTTCTCCCTGACAAGGTTTGCCTTTTGAATTTTCTCAGTAAGTCAGGAGTGTTTGCAATTGTGTTTGTTCCTTAATAGCTAAGTTATATCTTTCTGTGGTGAGGGCACCCTTTGGGTTGTTGTTGTCTAGTCAGGTAAGTCATGTCCCAACTCTTTTGTGACCCCATGGACTATAGCCCACCAGGCTCCTCTGTCCATGGGATTCTCCAAGGAAGAATACTGGAGTGGGTTGCTATTTCCTTCTCCAGGGGATCTTCCCAACCCAGGGATCAAACCCACGTCTCCTGGATTGGCAGATGGGTTCTTTGCCTTCTGGGAAGCCCACCGCTTGGATTATGTACCTATTAAGAAAGAAACATGTTAACATTACATCTGTATTTTCATTTTCATTATCTTATGAAATGGTTCACATCTTTTTCTTAACTATTAATACAGTTCATGGTCATAAGTAGCAAATCTTAAAGAAGTGTGGGGTTTCCTATACATCTCATGATAATACCCTAGTCAAATTGAATCCAATCTCTTGCCTCTGAAAATGTTTTGGCTTCTATTCTAATCTTAATCATTTGAATTGTATTATTTGTCTGGTCTGGCCTAGGAGAGGGGATCCAATAGGAAACTGATTTAATTCTGGGGTCTGTCTAGGACTTTAGGTCTATCTTAAGTGGTCTGAGATGTCCGTGACCTTTCCTGAGTCCAAATTTAATATATCCTCAACTTTAAGAACCTGGATGTCACATCACTTTGAATGAGTCAGTTTCCAACAGAGCTAGCTACTCAATGCTAGTTTAGGTCCTAGTGCTTTTCAATTTATTTTTTGAAGTATCTGAATCCTTCTTCTGCAAATGAAATCCTGTGGTTTTGCTTTAAAACAATAAAATCAGATTTCCTCTTGTCAAAGCGGTGATGGGACCCCAGGAACCCATAATGCCATTGCCCCCATGTGTACTAGACAGCATATTAAAAAGCAGAGACCCACAAAGGTCCAAGTCAATGGACCTGAGTTTGAACAAACTTCAGGAGATAGTGAAGGACAGGGAAGCCTGGCGTGCTGCCATCCATGGGGTCACAAATAGTTGGAAATGAATTAGCGACTAAACAACAGTGAACCACAACTCATGCGCTTACTGTCTGCAACAAGTTTCATGGCCCCTCAGCTTGCCCATCACCATGTGAAGGTGTCAGCTCTACTCCAGCCAGGCTGGACACCCTGCATTTTCCAGTTTAATATGGTTGCCCATCATGTCCACGTGTACAGTGAGGCCAGCACAGACCCAGAGATCCCAACTTATCAGGTGCCTAGTGCTGCCTTCCTCAGAGCCCGTGGACTGTTCCTGCAGGACCCTCAACCCAACATTTTAAGCCCTGTTCAATTTTCTCTAACAGTTCAGTAAAGCTCCAAGGCAGTAAAGACCCAGAGGGCACCAAGGCATTAAAATCACCAAACGTAAGTCTCCTGGTGAAGGTCAAACTCCATGGGCACCTAAAGAAAGCAAGGGATGCAAACACATGGCCCTTTTTTTACCTTTTCAACATCAACAGTAACCTTTAACGGATGACCCTTTATCAGGGATCTTGACACTGAGTTTGGGGTGCCATCACAAAGGATGGAGGAATTTGAGGTGATTTTATTTTCTCATAGATTCCTAGTAGGAGTCATCTGACTACTAATGGAGAAGTATCCTTTCAAATCTTACGTGGAAATCTAGGGGTATTGTCATAATCTCTCTCTTCCCTGCTCCTTCCTTCCCTCCCTTTGTCTGTCACCTCTCCAGCTTGCACTGGGCATGCTGTTAAGAAACACAGCATCTGAGTATTGTCTGAGGATAAGAGAATTTTAACTGCAGCCACCAATTTTTTTTAATGTACTACCGAGCCAAGATGTTTATTGTGACGTATTAAGCACTTCTTTAAAAGTATTCATCTGTTTTTTTTTTTTTAATGCATACACATGATGATAGACTTCATAAAAGCTTATGTGTTTACTTATTTTATTTTTGGCTGCACTGGGTCTTCGTTGGTGTGTGCGAGCTTTCTTTAGTTGCGGTGAGGAGGGGCCCCTCTTTGTTAGGGTCCACAGGCTTCTCATTGTGGGGGCTTCTCTTGTTATGGAGCACGGGCTCTAGGCCTGTGGGCTCAGTTGTTGTGGCTCCCGGGCCCTGGCACGTGGGCTCAGCAGTCATTATGGACTGCGCATGTGGAGTCTTCCCGGACCAGAGATCGAACCTGTGCCCCTGCATTGGCAATCGGATTCTTATCCACTGCGCCACTAGGGAAGTCCTGTTTACCTGTTCTTGTTTAACGGATTCAAACTTCGGGAAAAGGTAGCTTTATTGTGCAGAAGTTAAACAGGAATAATAAAAACAGTTGGGAGAATTGTCGGCGTGATTCAGTGGTAAAATTTGTATTTATTCCTGCTAATTTAACTAATTTTTTGTGCATTCACGTTTGATATAAAAGAGATACTGTAGTGGCATCGTTCTTTTAGGTTTTGATATTAATAGTTGATCTGTTTTCTGCCTTGATAATTAAATTAGATATCTCGTATTTTCCCTGAAGAAAAAAATGTTACTGAGTTCATCACACCATCATCATCTTCATAGAAAGTGAAGTCGCTCAGTCGTGTCCGACTCTTTGAGACCCTGTGAACTATAGCCTGCCAGGCTCCTCTGTCCATGGGATTCTGCAGGCAAGAATACTGGAATGGGTTGCCATTTCCTTCTCCGGGGATCTTCCCAACCGAGGGATCGAACCCGGGTCTCCTACATTGCAGACAGATGCTTTATCCTGAGCACCTGTATACACAGTACTGTTCTAATGGAAGACAAGCAAATAAATCAACCTTTGAGGTCTAATTCCTTCTTCTTCCTACTTTATTTCCATAATTTAATTAACCTCCAAAGTCCAATTCTAATATGCATAAGATACTTGGCATACTATGCATACTTTAGGTATATTTCAAATTAAATCAGGTTGTTTTTTTTTTTAATGTTCTCCAGACAGGACCAGCACTACCTATTACATACATCCACTGTGAGAATTTTGCACAGTTGGCTGCTGGCAACAGACACAAAGATTTATCCTGTGCAGCTATTTTTCTGGCCTCTTGGATGCCAGCCAGTTGCCTAATGGATCATGAGTGAGTCAGTTTCATTCAGCCTCTTAGCAAAGTCATTTTGTCCAGCAGCACACGATTTTCTGTCATGTAGGCTCTTTGCCTGGCACAGCTGTGACAAGCAGAGTCTCCCTGTTTCTGCATTTCTAGATTCCAGCTGGGCTTTGGCCCCAGAAAGTTGGTCCAGGAAATCAGAAGTCCCCTCTAAGGGAAGAAAGATGGTGTACTGAAAGCTTCCTGGAAAAATTAGTCAGACTCTGCAATTCACCGATATTCCAAAGTGGGTCACAGACATATGCGTGTATGAATAAATTGTCTGTACAAGAAACAACAGCCTTTGCCTTTTGATTCCTTGAGGCCAGATTGCTCTAAGTTGCAGGAAGATAATGAATGCAGGGTTTATCTGGAAGGAACTGAATAGCTTTTACTGATAAACCTGAGTCACAGTCTTGAATTGAAGAGTCACTGTGGCTCCTTATAATAAATTCCGCCCCATGCATTTGACAAGGGACCAAAACTAAGCAGGGCTTCTGTGGTAGTTCAGATGGTAAAGAATTTGCCAGATACACAGAAGACCTCGGTTCGATCCCTGGGCCGGAAAGATTCCCTGGAGAAGGGAATGGCTACCCACGTCAGTATTCTTGCCTGGAGATTCCATTCCCCTGTAGTCTACAGGGTCACAGAGCCGGACACGACTGAGCGACTGACACTTTCACAGGACTGAGCAGGAGTGAGAAACACGCCTTCTGCACTCGGTCTCCTCCAAGATGGGCATGTATGGAATTTCCCTTTCAGGGGCCATTCCGCTGACCTCCAAGTGCAGTTAAGTACCAGGGAGGAAGACATCATCATCCATGTCAAGGTTTTAAAATACAAGCAGGTCATCACAGCCCTTGTGGAGGGGAAGCCTGTCACCCAGTGCTTTTGCTGGTAGCTGCCTTGACTTGTAAACCACTGGAAAATGAATTTTTTTTCTTAAAGAGGATATTGACGTGGGGGCTGCTCCTTGCACATATGCATAATCTTAGAAGAGATTTCATTATGCAAAAAGCTACATTATATGCAACAAAGGATCGTTTTAGCTAATGGCTCCAAGGACAGCTTAATTTGTCTTCTCTACGGGTCACTCAGTTTTAAATGAGTATTTAACGTTTCAAAGAATATACATTCTTTAAGTGGTCCTGGTATCAGGAGCAGAGCACAGGACAGAAGGAACATGCTCATCCATTTTATCCAGCATTCTCTGTTTCAGAAATCATTAGATGGAAGGTGCTAAGGCTGACTACAAAATGTTGATTCCCTTTGGAGAAACTGTGGTTTCATGTGGAGATTACTTTGTTCATTTTCTTCTCTTTGATCCAGTGAAATCAAAATCTTGAGAAACTTTGTGGCATAGAGAGAGATGTTCCCGTGGATAAGGAAAGTTTTCTGTTCCATTATTCCTACATGACACTTGTTACGGGTATGTAAAAGACAGCTGAGTTGTGTAGATGTTCCACTTTCTTTAGTGGAAAGAACAAGAGCGACCCCTTCGCACTTTGATTCATTTTTTAACATAAGGATGCATCTCTCATGCTGGTCTGTTTTTGCCTTGTGTTTTGTTTCCTCCTATCTGGCTCAGGGAGCAGATTTGGCTTCGTTTCAGCTCTGCTTTCTTAAACACTGTGCATGGAGCCCATTCTAGAAACAAGTATCTTCTTTTCATGAAGGGTAGAGGGTTGTAACTTAATCTTCTATTCTGCCTTTCACCCCTAGAATCTATCTAGTTAAACCCATATTTAAAAATTATATGTCCTAGATTATATCCAACACTTGTTAGTATCAATTATTATCATAATTGTAAATCCTAGAATGCAGATGTTCATTCTCAGACTTTGCCAATATTCATATGTCTGTTTGCTTCCCATAGATGAGTGTTCCAATTTCAGTGTGTTTTCTTTTCAAGAGTCTCCACTATGTAACTATTCTGACATTTCAGAGATTGCAGTCTTCCTACTATTTAGTCTCATGAGGTGCTTCAGTGTTTAAAGGACTCTTTTTATGCTGAGTTTTTTTTTTTTTCTTTCTGACCCATCATTGCACTAGATCAGTTCCTTATTTTTCTTTTGAGCGTGACTAATGGTAATAAAGTCTGAGCTCCGGTCTCGTATTCCATATTTTAATTGTATAAAGCAACTCTGAAAACCCACACTGAGAAGATCCTGAGCCTAAATGAAATTAGGTCATGTCTCAAAGAAATCATCCTGCGAATCAAGCAAAATGTGTGTGGGTGTATGCACATGTGAGCAAGGGAGCAGGAGAAAGAAAGGATTCGAGCACACAGCCTGTGATGCTAATAATACTTCCTCAGACAGCCCCTGTGCAGTGTCCTTGTAGTAAAATGAAAGGAGCTTTGCAGTGTACGTGGTATTCTTTTTACAGATTAGGACCTCACAGCCCAGAGAGAATATGGTATTTTCCTGAAATCTCACAATAGTGGGCACGTGGAGCTAGAACCTGTCTCCCATGGCTGCTCTTAATCCCATCCTTTTGACTTTAGGCCATCTCTGCATCAGACCTGCAATAGTGCCTCGCAGTCACCTGCTCAACTACTCATGATACCCAAGGAGAGGGCAGGTGAAGTCTTAGCCTACCAGTCTATCTCGAGATGGTGAAATTCACCGGAATGATGGGAACTCCAGAACCGCTAGACAGAACTGGAGACTCTCAGTGTATTTTTATCATAGTTCTGTGGGGAAACACAGACATGACTCAAAGGCAGAATACTGGTACTTTCTGTACCTGGAGATATCACAGAGCAGTCAGGGAAGAATTAGTTCCAGGCAGATGTTCACTGCTGCTGCTGCTGCTGCTAAGTCGCTTCAGTCGTGTCCGAATCTGTGCAACCCCATAGACGGCAGCCCACCAGGCTCCCCCGTCCCCGGGATTCTCCAGGCAAGAACATTGGAGTGGGTTGCCATTTTCTTCTCCAATGCAGGAAAGTGAAAAGTGAAAGTGAAGTCGCTCAGTCGTGTCCGACTGTTCGTGACCTCATGGACTGCAGCCCACCAGGCTCCTCCGTCCATGGGATTTTCCAGGCAAGAGTACTAGAGTGGGGTGCCATTGCCTTCTCCAGCAGATGTTCACTAGGGAACTGAAAGACAGAACTGTGGGAATCACAATTGTTTGAGATCCAGGTTGAAGTTGGGTGACTACCTAGTCACTGTGATGTTGGGTGGTGATGCTCTGCTGGGTGTATATGAGTCTCCAGATTCATGAAATGCCACGTGATCAGAAGTACCACTCCTTTTTTGCTAATAATATTAAATGCCATCTGTTAAAAATCAGATGCTTACAAACGAGACTACTTTAAACAATTGGAGGAGGCAAAATAGTGTATGCCCCATTATTATCAAAGTATAATAACCAAATAAGGATGTGATCAAACAACATGAAACAGTCCAAGAGTGAAGCAGAGGAATGTCTTCAGTGTTTGAAGCCAGTGTCTGGATGCTATAAAAATCAGACTGACTGGTCAATGAGAGTGACCACAAAATTAGATGATTTTGACCCCAAAAATGCATTAGCCTCCTTTCCAAGAGTGTTTCCAGCTTTCCATTTCTGTGTTTCCCTTCTTCACTCCCAGCCCCAGGAGGAAAAGAGGATGGTTTTTTCAGTTGTTTTGTTTGAAAGAGAGCTTGATGTCACTGAAGTATAATGTGAAGGAAAATGTTCCCATCAAAACCAGTAGTCTCCGGGAGACGGGAAAAAGGAAAAGACCACTCATGTCTTAGAAAAGCTTTTCCAGGAGCTGGATCATATTGGATAATGGCATGATCCTCTTCACTTTCAAAGTTCTTTACTTACCTTCAGTTCAGTTCAGTTCAGTCGCTCAGTCGTGTCCAACTCTTTGCAACCCCATGAATCACAGCACACCAGGCCTCCCTGTCCATCACCAACTCCCGGAGTTCACTCAAACTCATGCCCATTGAGGCGGTGATGCCATCCAGCCATCTCATTCTCTGTCGTCCCCTTCTCCTCCCGCCCCCAATCCTTCCCAGCATCAGTCTTTTCCAGTGAGTCAACTCATCGCATGAGGTGGCCAAAGTATTGGAGTTTCAGCCTTAGAGAGGTAAAAATAAAGAAGTGGTGGAAATCTACATTTCTTTTTCCTTCGTGAAAAAAAGGTGTAGTGCTCTTCAGTTGAAGACCCACCTCAGTGTCTCAAGGTGTTTTCCATCCACATTTAACTCCATCCACAGCCACTTCTGGCCTTCCCTTGTGACTCAACTGGTAAAGAATCCGCCTGCAATGCGGGAGACCTGGGTTTGATCCCTGGGTTGGGAAGAGACCCTGGAGAAGGGAAAGGCTACCCACTCCGGTATTCTGGGCTAGAGAATTCCATGGACCGTATAGCCCATGGGGTGGCAAAGAATTGGACATGACTGAGCGACTTTCACAGCCACTTCCGGGCAAATAATAGTCTTGAAAATTATTGTTTCAGAAATATTGAGATTATGATTATATTGATTATGTTAAGCAACCTCAAATATTTTCCTGCTTTTGCCTTTTCCTGTCTTTGAAAACTTTTACTTTATTTTTTAGTTGGAGGATAATTGCTTTATGATGTTGTGTTAGTTTCTGCTGCACAACAACATGAACCAGTCATAACTACGCACCACACACACACACACGCACAACAACATGAACCAGTCATAACTACACACACACACACACACACCTTCTATACACACACACACACACACACCCTCTCCCTCTTACAGGCCTCCCTCTCACCCCAACCCGTCCCACCCCTCTCGGTCACCATAGAGCGCCAGGCTGGGCTTCCTGAGTTATATGGCAGCTTCCCGCTCGTCACCTGTTTCACACATGGTATTGTGTATATGTCGTGTTGCTTTCTCAGTTTATCCCATCTTCTCCATCCCCGTTTCCACAAGTCCATTCTCTGTGTCTGCATCTCCGCTGCTGCTGCTGCTGCTAGCGTCAGTCGTGTCCGACTCTGTGCGACCCCATAGACGGCAACCCACCAGGCTCCCCCATCCCTGGGATTCTCCAAGCAAGAACACTGGAGTGGGTTGCCATTTCCTTCTCCAGCTTCTCCACTCCGTCCCTGAAAATTGATTCATCAGTACCATTTTTCTAGATTCCTTACACATGTATGGGTATTTGATATTTGTTTTTCTCTTAAAAGTTTTTTTCACGGGTTCTCATTATTCTTTTCCAAGAACCTGGAAATGCAGCGTAGTCAGTCCTTAATGGTTGTTTCATATGTCTGAGTCGTGTGCTTGATGTGGGTTAATAGAGTAAAAGTTCTGTAAACTGTAGGATTGTATGGATGTCGCCTGCCATTCTGTCTGGAGAACCATCTTTCCGGTGGCATTAAACCTTAGAGCTGAAAGAGCAAGTTCTTCATAAACGTGGACTGAAGTAGGTAACATCGTGGGCAGAGCTTGAGTCAGTCTATTCCGTTGAAGAATTACTATGGCACTCCATAGGAGACAGTCCTGGACTCGTCATCAACCTGGTGTCGGCCATGCCTATAATTTTTATCATAATAATTCAGAGAAATTCTAAATTTAATTATTAAATGTCTCCTACTTCATATCCAAAGTTAACCATTCATTTTTGGCTTGAAAAACCAGAAAACTTCTGTGTGCTAAAGAAGTACTTCTTCAGCCTATAGAAAGAACTGGAAAAGCTTTCTTACTGCCTGACAGGGTGACGTTGAATTACCCTCAAGTGTCAAGACTCTTTCTTGGGACTGATATAGTCCTTCAGAATAAATGCACACTGCGGTAGAATTTCAGCTCAGTTACATGACTCTCTGAGAGAGCTGATTCAACTGAGAGCTGAAAAGCCAACCTATATATGTCTGTGTTGGAACTGGTTGGTGTATATCAACAGGCGACCAATCTAAAGGCACAGCAGTCAGTTTAAAACTGTGTTACAAAAAATAAATTGCAAAAGCTGATGTGATTTTCATAAATCAGGGAAGCATGGCCCTGTTGCTTTTTATAGCGTCTGAATTATGGCTTAGGCTTATTACGAATTAGAGAAACAAATTTCAGTGCTGTCAGTGATACCTCGGTGTAACATGGCACAGTCTGTTAGACTTCAATGTGCTGAAAAGATAACAGTGATTTTCAATGAGTAAACACATAAGGAAAGCACATCGAATAAAATTGTCATTTTATATAGCATTCAAGGGACCGGTGGAAGATGGGTTGAAGGAATGTGGCATCAAGAAATACATATTGGTAATTCAGCTGTAAGAAAAGTTCATTGCAGGTGAGTTATGAGGGTAGACAGGATATTCTAGCTCTACAGGAACTGTCTGGGAGGTGCCCACATTCAAGCAAGGACATTATGAACATAAGCACAACTTTAAGGTGTTAGAGCAGCAGCCACACCTGTCTCCTATTGCACTGGAGAGAAAACCCAGATGGTAAAATGTCTTAGGAAATAAGGGGCCCAGGAAAGAGCCCTGAGCATCCGTAACAAGGAATATTGACAAAATCGGGGCTTCCCTCATAGCACACTTGGTAAAACATCTGCCTGCAATGCAGAAGACCCAGGTTCCATTCCTGGGTCAGGAAATCCCCTGGAGAAGGCAATGACAACCCACTCCAGTATTCTTGCCTGGAGAATCCCATGGACAGAGGAGCCTGGCAGGCTACAGTCCACGGGCTTGCAAGAGTCGGACACAATTTAACGACTAAACCACCACCACCAAAGACAAGATAAAAGTCTGGGAGGAGGTCAGCTGGAGACTTGGGTAAGAAAGGAAAGCACACAACCCTCCCCCTCCCAGTTTACTTTAGGGTGGCCTTTGCATCCTCCAGTGGTTAGTTAGTGTTAGTCGCTCAGTTGTGTCCGACTCTTTGTGACCCCGTGGACTGGAGGCATGGGATTCTCCAGGCAAGAATAGTGGAGTGCATTGCCATTCCCTTCTCCAGTGTATCTTCCCGACCCAGGGATCGAATCCAGGTCTCCTGCACTGCAGGCAGATTCTTTACCTGCTGAGCCACCAGGGAAGCCTTTGCATCCTCTCTGGCATTCCAATTTCCCAAGGCTAATTTCAGAGAATTTCTCTTCTATCCTTTTCCGCCCAAATGTAACATGGAGATGAGATGATAAAACTAGTTGGGTTTGACTTTTCATATAATACTCAATCTTAAGGCTAGGTAGGAGGGATTTCCAGAGGGCACTGAGTCTAACCAGTACCTTCAGATACAACTTTTACCTCGATAGACCGAGGAAATACATTATCCACTGCATCCATTCTCAAATAAGGCATAAATCTTCCCAGGAGAAATTCCGCAACCGCTGCTATTACTGCTTCTAGTGATAAAACCCTAAAGCTGGGACTTCCCCGGTGGTCCAGCAGTGAAGGCTGCATGCTTCCAATGCAGGGCATGCAGGTTCGATCCCTAGTCAGGGAACTAAGATCCCACATGCCATGCAGTGCGGCCCAAACGAAAAACAAGCAAACAAACAAAACCCTTAAAGCTAACTCTCCCGTTGTTGTTTTGCCAAGTATATTTAAATATCTTAAATGATACTCATTCTGTCTGTTTCATCCCTGTGAATTTGTTTTTAGGTCACCACTTCATATAAGTGCATGTGTCCCATGGTCAATTGGTTTGGGGCTTTGTCTGAGTAATTTTGCATACATAGAGCTGCGATGCAAGTGAAACTCGGCCTTTAATTAAGTAATCATTAAAAATGAAACTCATCTACTTTCTCTTATTCTGTAGTTGACAGTGATTGAGGAGCTTGATGGACCCATGGTGGCCCCAAAATAGAATCAATAAATTAGAGCAGTTGTCAGGCCCAAATGCTGATTAGTTAGCAGCTTGCCTGGGTTGGTGAGCAATACAGCTGTAAAGAGTAAAATATGTTCTCCTAGAGAAGTCAGAAGAAAACCTTTGAGACCTAGAAATGATCATGCTAAGGGAAGTAAGCCAGAGAAAGACAGATATCATATGATATCACTTATATGTAGAATCTAAAAAAAAAATGATACTAATGAACTTATTTACAAAACAGAAATAGACTCACAGACATAGAAAACAATTGTATGGTTACCAAAGGGTGAAAAGTAGAGAGGGATTAATTAGGAGTTTGGGATGAACAGATACACACTGCTGCTGCTGCTGCTGCTAAGTCACTTCAGTCGTGTCCGACTCTGTGTGACCCCACAGACGGAAGCCCACCAGGCTCTCCCATCCCTGGGATTTTCCAGGCAAGAACACTGGAGTGGGTTGCCATTTCCTTCTCCAATGTGTGAAAGTGAAAAGTGAAAGTGAAGTCGCTCAGTCATGTCTGACTTGTAGCGACCCCATGGACTGCAGCCTACCAGGCTCCTCCGTCCATGGGATATATAAAATAGGCAAACAACAGGGACCCACAGGGAACTCTATTCAGTGTCTTGTAATAATCTATAATGGAAAAGGATATATATATTTATATGCATATGTATATATTTAGTCACTGTGCTGTACACAATATTGTAAATCAAATATGCTTCAATTAAAATTAGGAAGGAGAACCTTAAATGTGATAGAATTATGTGACAGTTGTTGATTGTGTGAGCCATCTTTGAACTTAGTCAAATGTAGATGTAATTTAATATTGGAACTTGAAGAAAGAGTGGAAAGATGGCTTCACGTGTAAGAGAAAAAAATGTTATGGTTTCTTTTTTGTTTTATGTCACCCCGTGAATGTGATTATTATAGCTGAAAGTACTCTTTTCGAATTTCTTGCCTTTCGTTGTCTTCAGCCATCTTTTCTCTGGAAATGTGCCAATATTATTAGTGGTTCAAATCTTATTGTAATGTCACTGTGGAAACCCTTATTTGAAAATATAGGGGTTTTGTTATCAACAGGACAAGGTATATAAGAAAATATTCAAATGTGCATATTTCCCTTAAGAGTTTAATAGTTAAAGTAAAAAAAAAAAGACTTTGCTAACTACTTCGTTGTGATATATGACAATACCATAAAATTCACCCTTTTAAAGTGTACAACTCATTGCTTTTAGTATTTTCACGAAGTTGTACAACCCATAACCCGCTAATTTAGAATATTTTCATCACCTCAGAACAAATCTCATAATGTGGTTGGTTCCTATTTCCTCTTCCTCTCGCCCCTCGGCTATTCTGGATATTTTTGAAGCAGGTGTTATTGAAGCTCTGCATCTGCCTTTTCTATTTGTTGCTAGCAAAAATTTTATGAATTCAGTGCAACTGATTCCAAATATTTATTGGTATATGTAGTGTATTATATTATTTTCCATTTCTTTTGTAATGAAATGAGATAATGAATAATGGAGTATTTTCATAGGTATAACTGATGAAATAATTTAGCCATATTGTGAAGGAAATGAAAGAAAATGAATGCTTTTATGTAACTCAAAATTGACAGAAATCAAGTGATCTAGGTAGATTAAAGATAAATCCTCTTCAAGAGAGAAAGTAATTACCTTTTCATTCATGTCCAAACTATTACACAAATTGTTTAACTGTAAACAGAATTTAAATAGAAGTACCATTAAAAAATCCACAGCCATTTTTAAAATTTATTCAACAAATGCTTCCTTTTCATCACAAATACAATAAATCCTTCTTTTCTTCACCTCTTCTAGGTTGTACTTTGGGTTAATCCTGAACATCAGCTGAAAGAATTGCAGTAGTGTTTATCTCATCTTTGAAATTTGGCTTGCACACCTAATATCAAATATGTTTGAATTCTTTTTCTTACTGTAGGAATAGAAGTAAATTACGACCAAAAAAAAAAGTCAGTAAGAAATGGAAACAGAAAAACCTGTTCTGCATTGATCAGAGACTTCTTACATGTAAAAAATGACTCCAGGATATCAATCTCAATTATTTCTCTCAGGAAGCTTGTGGGGAAACATTTGTGCTTCTAAAAAGCATGTCTGTCTAAGTTCAGATGAGCCTAATGGTCATCCATGAAATCATATGCATATAGAAAAGTCAAACAAACCTGCCAAAACAGCCTGTGTTTGGTCATTTGTGTTGGTAGGGTTAATCTGTCAGAGAATGGATACCTGGGTATAATAAATGTTGGTAGTGTTTCCAGTATTATCATGAATTTTCATTTGCAAACAGTCAGCTCTTTTAACTTGAGGAATGGAAGACTCAAGAAAAGGAGGTGATTGATATAACTGCTGAGATTATTTTAATTGGTCTCACAGTCCTATTTTTGTTTTTTTCTTATGCTTTCCTCTCCCTAATGGTTGAATTTTTCAATAGTTATGCAAGCAAGCATAAATGTTACCACCTAGATCTTAGAAGTGCAAATTTGTTTGAGTGTGATGTTGATTTACTTGAATCAATAGCTTAACTGGGCAGAATTTAATTATATTTGCTCTCTATTTACAGAAATATTTTTATATTTGGATTTCTTTGGAATGGTGTTATCTTGGTCAAAGGAAGAATGGGGCTCAGAGATACTAAATGAAGATTGTAGCGGCATCCCCAGCTTCTGTAACCTTGTTGGCTGGCCCTGGAGCCTCCTCATAGGATTTTAAGCCAATTAGAAACTGAACACAAACAGGACTGATCAGAGTAGGAATTGCCCTGACCTCCTAGCAGTCTTCAGATTTTCTTTTTTTCTCTTGTCTTATAGAGGGGCTGAATACTGTCATCAGTACTACTGGTTTTTAAACATCTTTTCATCTGTTTCATTCTCCCAATGAGGAGAGAAGTACTTTGATCTCTTTTGTCCTGTGATACTGTGGAACTGTCTTGATGATTTTTTTTAAAAAATTATTTTCTTTTCACACATATTTGACCTGGGCTATAATGCCATACTTATAAAACTTATGTGCAAAGCAGTACCATTATTCTGATGCCTTAGGCTTTTCTAGTGGGATCTGAGACATCAAATGGAAAGTCAGAAAATCAATAACAGAATCAAATAAAATTAGTCTTTTTCCCTCTAATAGCAGTAAACCAAAAATTCTGCTCATGAAGGGCCATGCAAAGTTCACTTCTTAGTTTAATATTCTTAATTGTACCTGAAACCAGTTTCCTCCCAAAAGTGGGAGGAGCCTGCAGTGAAGGAAATCTCTGGCTTTTTCATCAGCTGGTGATCAGGTGTATATCTTTGAAGTAGCAATAGTACTAATAGCAATAGCAATACGATTAAGAAAAAGAATTTTTCCTATCGCATACACAGACATAAACAAATCTTATGTCTTAACATCCAGTTGACTATTGTATTACTTTCTCTTTAACATCTATTTATTTTTCTTCTAAAATAGTTTCTTTTGGGATTTCAGGGGTTGATAAGGGTTCTTAAGTAAGAGGCTATTCTGGTGGCAATTTTTCATGTCCTTCTTTGATAAGTTGATACGTAAACAAAGTGTAATTTATTTCCTTCTGGTCAATCTATGCACAAGAGAGAAAATGCTAAAAATGAAAATCTGTGCAGGAAAGAAAAGGATAAAAATGAAAATCTACTCCTATGTACAGGCTTCTTTTGAAAAAATCTTAATAAAGCAAGCTATTTAAAAAATGTGGAGCCAAGAACTTGGAATAAAAGTATTCACACAACTTAAAGTTTATGCTCTGGTCTTTAACTAGGGGACTTTTAAGATGATCAGTGACTAAATACCTATTGTTTGCAGTGATCTATCGATAGAACAAATTCAGCCATTGAAAAAGGAAGTCTTATAGGAACACACTGGCCTCATGCAGTAGTGATTCCTGATAAAGATGGTTTCACTGTCACTGTCCTGACTTCTTTGCATGTGCTGATGGCCATATACTGGTTAGTTTCAGATACCATCAGTGAAAATGGAATATGCTGAACAGGCACTTTTAAACTAATGGCTCATTATAGACCAGAAATGTGGCCCTTCAGTCATGAAGAACGATTCCAAGGAAATGACTTAATTTAACAAATTGCCAGTTGCCCACCAGCCATCTTAGAGAGGAATGATATATGCAAGGTGGGCTGAAAAGAATCTTTCCTTAATTTTTTCTTCCCCTAGCCTTTATCTCTCTGAGGAGTCAGTTCAGGTTAGAGCAAGGTGGGGGTGTGCATATTAAATGAAAAGTGTGACAGACTTGTGAATTTTTATGGTCATCTATTGAGCTGGATTGAATGAATTTAGAGTTGCATCTTTGAAATGATCATTTCTTTCTTTCTTTTTTTAAGAATCTATCTATTATCAGGATACTTGCCTGTGAGGAGCTATGATGCCATCAGGCTGAAGTCTCCTAAAGTTTACTTAATTGTATAAATAGCTTTGCAGAAGACACAAGAAAGGAACTTTTGTGTAATGGGTAGAAGATGAATTTCCATGTCACACAGACAAAGTTAGAAACAAGTTCTCACGTATTTTATGATGAGACAGCAGCGTAATAGACAAACAGACAAAAGGAGTTCATAATCTGTATTAAAAGGCAAAAGGTGGAATGATTGGAGAGAATGGAATTGTAGCATGTATATTATCATAAGTGACCAGTCCAGGTTCGACGCATAAATTTTCCTCTGTTCATAAAAAAAAAAATAAAAAATAAAAAAAAAAAATAAAAGGCAAAATCTGATTCCCAAGGCTCAAACCAGTTTATGACTTGAGAAAAATGCAGAAATGCTGCTTGTGTTTTTGTAGAATGTCTGATTATTCCATACTTTATTTTGCCACTACTGTCATAAAATTAGTGGAGTGAGTTCAAATATTTCTGTTTGAAAATCACCACTAAAATGTAGCATTCTTCAAGTCAGAGCACCAGCAAGTTCATATTTATCATTTACAGGAAGGTTTTATTGGTCCTGGTGCATTTGGTCACCCCCACCCCCACTCATCTGCTGATGGCCAGTAAAAGCTATAGGAAGTCTCGTCAATGAAATTAGTAATCTGTGGGGACAGAGATGCAATTAATGCCTGTCATTCTAGATTTGTGATCATTGGAATGTGCTTTTTATGACCACTGAAAATATAAGCTTGACTTAATAAAACGTAGTTGTTTCTATTGTTATAAGTATTTTGAAATTCTGAACACAAAAAATATTCTTTGGTAGCCAAATGATTTTAATGTTAATTAAGTATTGCTTTTAAGAATAACCATCAGCATATGGTAAATGACAACATATTTTAACTGGCTTCTGCTATCCTTGACCTGCTAAAATGGCACAGTTTTCATTTTAGAGATTTACAGAAATAGGAAATAGATGAGGGGCTTCCTGTCCCAATATGTACCAGTTGCAAGTTGAGGGATTAGAATCAGGATGCTTGAAATTAAGAGTAAGATGTAGCACTTTGTGATCCGTAATAATCATGTCAGCTCATGCTTAAATGTGAGCATTGTTGAGTTTAGTGCAAACCACTAGTATCACTGATATTATTGTTTAATCCCCTTTCTAAAATCATAGAACCCCTAGGAGGGTGGGACAATATTAAAGTAGAGGAAAAAGAGGTACACATTTTTAGGTGTAAAATCAAGTACAAGTATATATTGTACAACACGGGATATAGCTGATATTTTATAAGTGGAGCATATAACATTTACAAATTTTGAACCACTATATTGTACACCTGTAACTTATACAATATTGCACATGAACTATACTTCAATTTTAAAAAAGAACAAAAAAATGTTAGTGTACTTCGATAAGTTCAGTGTCAGAAATTTACAGCCTCTGTTTGTGCCATCAGCAAATAACTGTGGAGAGTAAAGGGAACCTCAGTAAAGAAGTATGAAAATTATGAGAAATGTAAATTTCACTGTCCGTAAGTAAAGTTTTATTTTATTGTAACACAAAAATAAAATAAAACCATAGAACCTCAAAGTTGGAAGCAATCTTGAGTTTGAGTGAGTCCCACTGGCAAACAATTGTCAACTAGTCTGCTCTTTTTTGTTACAAAAAATGACCAGCCTACGTCTATTCTATCTTTGATTAGCTCTACAGGTGTTTTTGTATATTCAGCTGAGAATTAGTGTTCCTGTAGCTTCCATTAATTGAACCCAGTTTCTACCACTTAAATATGTAATCATTTCATATATTCAACTTTGATCACCACTAGTAATAAACATGGAGAAGGAAATGGCAACCCACTCCAGTATTCTTGCCTGGAGAATCCCATGGACAGAGGAGCCTGGCGGGCTACAGTCCATGGGGTCGCAGGAGTCGGATACGACTTAGCTACTAATCCACCACCAGCAGCAGCAATAAACATCTACCTGAAGATAATTTCATCTACCTTCTGCATATGGCAAAACTTGAGCCTCTTAACCAAACAGACCTCTGTCCTGTGAAGCAGTTCCGTTTATCCAGTGTTCTTTCTACTCTTTTCTGTCTGAAGACTGTTTCTGGTTATGACTGCATCCATGGCATGCATAGTAAAGTTTGTGAAGTCAAGATGTGATGACTGAGGCATTTCACCTCCACTTCTGGGCTTCCGTTCCAGGGAACCTTGGTAGCTCTGTTTGGAGCATACAGTTTGAAAAGTTGTCTTGGCCCGTCTTCATCTTCTTCCCCCTGACTCTCAGCACAGGGTTATTCTCTATTCTGTGGTCCTTGAGCTGTGGGCATAACAGTTCTTTTGCAAACTCAACCTAATTTGTGAGCTCCAGATGGGCTTTCATGTCCGCATAGTGAGCTCTGTAAATGTGGAATATTGTTGACGCTAAGAATTTGTGCATGACCCGTCCTTGGACTGCTCAGAACCCGGCAGCAAGCGTTTCCATTGACAGCATGATGAAACCCGAAGTTACAACTGCCTTGGGACTTGAATCCTGAGACCTTGAAAACACAAAGAAAGGCGCAACCCAGGCTGTGTGGAGGGTGCAGGAGGGGTAGATTTTGTCAACTTGGAGTGAGTTTTAATTTGAAAGCTTCCACTTGCTTTGGTTCAGTCACAACAAAAATGAAGCGACAGTCCCTCAGGTATGGCCACAATATAATGGGATAGTCCTAACTTCTGTGCCAGTTTGATAAACCAGGTTCAGGAATAAATGAGAAAAGCCTCATGGTTCATTCTTATGACTCTGTGTGTGTGTGTGTGAGAGACTGTACATTTTCTTAGCAAAGGAAACACTTAAAATGTCATGTACTTTTTATTAGTTGCCTGATAAATTATGGGACACCTGATAAATTTGAATTTCTCATCATCAAGGCATAATTTAACTATGTTCCAGATATTTCATGGTGCATACTTAAACTAAAAAACATCCATTATGTATAGGAAATTCAAATGGCATTGGGTATCCTGCATTTTTATTTGCTGAATCCTCCAGCTATCTTGCTTTCAGGTGGGGCATGACGGCTAGGGAATCTTGATCCAAGAAGGGGCCTGTAATTCTAGTCCTAGAGCTAGAAACTGAGCCCTGCTCAGTTTGAGAGATTATCTTTTAAGAAACAAGGACTCTTGATTATTAAATGGAGGAAGAAGTCTCATGCCTTCTTGTGTAACCCACACGGCTGGGAGGCTGGGGCCAAACAGAGGAGCCAGCATTTAAGATTTTTCCTTTCCTGAGGGCTGTGGCTGAATCAGACAGATGGTTTTACAAAGCAGTTGGGAGCAGAAGGAGCCAGAAGACCAGGAAGAATGAGAGGAGAGTCTGATCCAAGCCAGGAATACCAAGTTTATCATTAAAGACAAAAGGTTTAGTCCTAGGCTGTAAATTAGAGAAAAGAAAAGAAAGAATGAGATTCCTTCAGGAACCCAAACACATAGGAATGGGTAGTGAGCAGCACTGGAGAAGACAGTGGCGCCCCACTCCAGTACTCTTGCCTGGAAAATCCCGTGGACAGAGGAGCCTGGTGGGCTGCAGTCCATGGGGTCGCTAAAAGTCAGACATGACTGAGCAATTTCACTTTCCCTTTTCACTTTCATGCATTGGAGAAGGAAATGGCAACCCACTCCAGTGTTCTTGCCTGGAGGGATGGGGGAGCCTGGTGGGCTGCCGTCTCTGGAGTCGCACACAGTTGGACACAACTGAAGCAATTCATCAGCAGCAGCAGCAGTGAACAGCACAGCAGTAAACAGCACAGGGAAAGATTGCCTGAATGTAGACCACGGGACTGGAGGAGATACCCATGGATGAAAAGGATGTAAATTGAGTCAAGAGGAGTTGGCTTACAGAGAGTTGCTCTAGCAGAATGTGATAAACAGGACTCATAAAAATGATCCAGGGACTTCTCTGGTGGTCCAGTGGTTTAAGAACCTGCCTTCCAATGCAGGGAACATGAGTTTGATCCTTGGTCAGGGAAACTAAGATCCCACATGCCTTAGCACAATTAAACCCATGCACCACCAAAAGAAATACAGCAAATTTTAAAAAAATTATCCAAACCAATTTTATAGACACTTAGACTGGATTCACAGAGACTAAATCTGTCTCTGAAGACTGACTGAGCTCATAGCAGGGTCATGAGATGAAAAGTTTGTGATGGATGAGGGAGAAATCCATCTTGGGGGAAAACTTCACTGAAGATTTTCAAATGTTATAAGTTTATAAGTTAATCTGTTTATAAGTTGATCTCTGTTTATAAGTTGATCTTATGTTGGCATAGACGTATTTGAATGATTTTAGATCTTCACTGATTGATCTTTCTTCTCCCGGGACTTGTAAGAATCCTGAGTAGGCAAACAAGAAAAAAAAATGTACATATAGTTTTCTTATTTGATCTGAAGCATCATGTCGTATCCTACAGAGCAAGTCAAATGGAATCATGTTGGCCTTATGCCTGAGAAAAGACTTCGATGCATTGGATGGCCAGTATGCATTTTTTAAAGTTAAACTTGAAAATTAAAACCTTTAAAAGAGGCATTGCAAGTGTACATAAGTGTGTGTGTGATTTCCTGAGATTATAGAATTATAAAATAATAAATTTAAGGAAAAGATAACCAGCATTTTCTCTTAGGAATTTTAGCCTTTAATTATGACAAACAATGTGTGATCCTCAAAAAGATTTTTAAAATTCCTCTGTAGTAGTGCTAAACTGAAGACCTGAGGAGGGCTTGGAGATTTTCTTTTAGAATTTTAAATTTTTTCAAATCATGTTTCACCAAATATTAGTCTCACTTGTATAATTTGATTCAGTGGGTCATTAAAACTGATAGTCAAAATTAATCCTGTGGACTAGGATTTCAACAGAAAGAAGGCTTTAGAAATGAATCTTTTTTAATAGATAAGTGGTATTTATTATCAAAGTAAATATAGTTTCAATTATTCACTAAGTTTACAAAGTCCTATTGAGAAGGAAGTTTTTTGTTTCTTTTCTTCCAATGTTATCTAAATATTCTGGAAAAATTAAAAGCAATCCATATAAAGAGAAAACAATACATTTCAAGAAAAAGTGAATTTTGTGCCTGGATGCAATGCTTATTTATCACTTGATGAATGATACTTTGAATTCACTTAATTAAAGTAATTTATAGCCAAGTATAAGAAAGCTGAGCACCGAAGAATTGATGCTTTTAAACTGTGGTGTTGGAGAATACTCTTGAGAGTGCCTTGGACTGCAAGGAGATCCAACCAGTCCATCCTGAAGGAGATCAGTCCTGGGTGTTCATTGGAAGGACTGATGTTGAAGCTGAAACTCCAATACTTTGACCACCTCATGCAAAGAGTTGACTCATTGGAAAAGACTCTGATGCTGGGAAAGATTGAGGGCAGGAGGAGAAGGGGACAACAGAGGATGAGATGGCTGTATGGCATCACCGACACAATGGACATGGGTTTGAGTGAACTCCGGGAGTTGGTGATGGACAGGGAGGCCTGGCGTGCTGCAGTTCATGGGGTCGCAAAGAGTCGGACACGACTGAGCGACTGAACTGAACTGATAACTATTAGATACAGCAGACTTGCCATCTATTTCTATAAAATAAACATGCAGTGTTATATTTATTTTGATTAGCAGTAATAACAAAATATTACCTAAAATTAGTTGTAATAGTGTCCTAAGGTAAGAAAGTTGTACAAACTCAAGAGCTAGGTTCTCTTTCCAATCTTGCCATAATCTTGAGAGGAGGACAGTAGGCACAGAAGTCAGTAAGGCAAAATGCTTCCTTAGAATTGTTTTCAGAGAGATTCAGAACAGAAAGAGAAAATTAGGGACTGTTCCAAACTGGATGTGAAATAAAGTGTTACCTTTTGTCAGGTGATAACATTTCTCTTTCATGGCCAACAATATTTGAAATTACATGAGTGGATTTCCTGTACTGTATGTTAAGATAATTCAACTTCAATGTTTCTATTAAAAATATAGTGAAAAGTTTTAAGTACAGCCCCTTGTTTTTTGAAGCTGTGTGCTTCAAAACAATCACATAAGTAAAAATATGTCTAAGAAGTCTGTGGCCTTGTGTTTTGTTCATTTTAGAAGGAATGTGATTTTTGTTAAAGTTATCGCTGCAGCTGCCTTTTAGAAAATTGGGTTTCTGTATTAAATAAGGCTTGGTTGGTTAGTTAGCCACTAAGACGTGTCCAACTCTTTTGTGACCCCCCCCTGGATTGTAGCCCAGCAGGCTTCTCTGTCCACAGGATTTTCCAAGCAAGAACACTGGAGTGGATTGCCATTTCCTTCTCCAGGGATCTTCTTGACCCAGGGATCAAACTCACATCTTTTGCATTGGCAGGCAGATTCTTTACTACTGAGCCACCAGGGAAGCCCTAAGTAATGCCAGTCCCAACTTAAAAATAAGGATATATAGAATGCTGGCTAACTCTTTAATCGCTCTGAGACATCATTTTGCTTTCCAATAAGTAGGAGAAATAATACAGAACTTACAGGCTATTGGGAGAACTCTGTAAGGTCATTTTTCACTGGCCTCTTGAAGTCACTCAAGAATTATTTCCTTTCCTTCAATGTCTTGCTCAGAGATGATAAAAACTGTTACCCAAGCATCTATGTGTTAAAATGATATTTTCTTTGTTGTCTGTGAACATGCACGGATATATCCAGTTACTTTGTAGAGGAATCAGTTCTGCAAGACAGTTTTCAGCTATGAATTTTTATAATGGAAACCTCATTAACTGCAGTATGGTCCAGGGTGACATTTGGCACTTATATGGTTATTTTTTAAATAAAGTAATTTGCATGATTGCCTTTTCTTTTTATGGGGGGAGGGGACATAAGAATGTTGACTGTTCACTCCATCAAAGCTCCCCTTTCAGCCTTCAAAGCTTTTCTCAAGGACATTAAACACTCTTCCTAATTACTTTTTATTGATTTCTCGACATTTCTGCTTAACATTGACTGCTTATTTTTAGGAAACAAAGGATGCTAACCTAAAAATGTTAATGGTGCATTTGAAAGTACAAAATTCAATATTTTAGTCATGTCTTTTATGTGCTTATAGCTTGAAAAACTGTCTTACTGCAGAAATAAATATACAGTCTTTAACTGACTGAGCAAATCTATGATTTGCAATATTTCAAGTTTTTAATAAGTAAAGATAAGACTTGACAGTGTCAGCTGAGTAAAAAATTAGTGAAATAGCTACCATGTTACTAATAGAGAGTAAGTTGACAAAAATTAAGCAACTGCATTGTTCTTCAATTTTGCAGTCCTTTGTATTAGTGAACACTTTAATTATGTCCATCACTCTGATATATAGCCTTCATTTTGTTACGGATGAATATGTAAAGCAGTTTTGATTAGATGATCCTTACGTGAAATCTAACCAAAAGAAGGTGGTTTCATTTAGAGACTATTTAGAAAGTCCTTTTTTTTTTTTTTTTTTTTAATAGTTACGCATTTCAACTAGTTGGTAGTCAGGATTTGCCTTTTTTTTAAGATTGTTTTGATATGGACCATTTTAAAAATCTTTACTGAACTTGTTACAATATTTCTTCTGTTTTATATTTTGTTGTTTTGGTTTTTTTGGCCTTGAGGCATTTGGGATCTTAATTCCTTGACCAGAGACCAAATCCATACCCTCTGCATTGGAAGGCAAAGTCTTAACCACTGGACCACCAGGGAAGTCCCAGCATTTGACTTTCAATTAAGAGTGCTACTATAGGACCCATTTTTAAAACCTTCTTATGGGTAATTTAGATGTTATATGAAAATGAAGTTAGCGAAAAATTACAGGTCAACAAAATGAGCCTAATTTCAAATGTCACTGGAGATGATTTTCATTTTATATAACTTATGTGCATCTCTTATAGATACACTTTTGTTTTTCTTTTCTCCCTATCTCTTTGCTGAATTCAATCAACTTTTAAAGGATCTAGTGGTATTAAATTGCACTGAGGTCAATCAGATATCATATGCAAATATTAAATATTGCTCAAGCATCATAACTAAATTTCGTATTTCATTTGGAATAGTTCCTGATGCCATAATTCTCCAGTGATGTCTATAAATCTGTGTGTTTATGTTTGTACGTGCATTTGTAATATGTACCTGCATAATTTTCTCTTACTTTAGCTTCAGAAAGAAATAAATGAGGTGGGTTTTTCTAACTTGGAGGTTATTAATAAATGAAAGTTAAACTATTTTCCAAAAAAAGAACTTTAAAAAGAAAAATAAGGGTAATTTGAATGAAAGTTAGATAAGACCCATTATAACACTGTCACATCAGATGATCATATCACCAAATTCCCTTTTAGATGATATATATAGTGGGAATTGCCTTTAAAGAGTCTGGGAGCCTTATTCAGAAAGATAACCAAGCATATTTGTTATTATCATTTTATATATATATATATATATATATATACTTTATGAAAAAAGAGTTGGAAGTAGAGAATGAAAATTAAGTAGAATGAATTTTAGTAAAAAATGTAGAAGCAGAGAATGAAAGAAGCCTGATGGAGAATTTAGCATTTGTTTCCTAGTTAGCTACAAAGCATGCCCATTCTTCAACTTTTGAATAATTTTAAGGTACTTGTCTCTTATTTTAATTTATGCCTGGGGACCTGGCAATGGTAACAGTTGCAAGTTCTATATTTGGGTTTGGTACAGATGCCTGTCAATCTCGCTGAAATGATAACTTCTCTCATCCAACTTCTAGCGTATCATTTTTACCTTATTAAGTCATCAGGTTTAGCTGAGCAATGAGGGTATGATCTCTTTGTTATTGGGATTATAAAATGCTCCTGGTGATTTTTCAGGGTACTTGTGACTAAGACTTCAGTGCTAGCCCTGGTATTTCTTGTCATCAGTTATGAGAGTGATGGATCCTATCTGTCTGGACCTCTGCTCCCTTGGTCATCTGATCTAAGAACAGTTGGAACTCTGTTCTGACCTCATTTAATGCCAAGTCACAGAATTTCTGATAAAACAGAGGAGACATTTCAATAAATCAGATGTATTTCATATCTCTAGAGTTAGGTCATTCATGACTTCTTTCACAGAGTTTCTCAAAGGGTCAGGAGTGTCATTTTAGAGCCTGGAGCGCTTGTCCCACAAGTAAGAAGACTCACATGATGCTGGGAAAGATTGAGGGCAGGAGGAGAAGGGGGCGACAGAGGATGAGATGGACATGACTCAGTGGACATGAGTTTGAGCAAGCTCTAGGAGATAGTCAAAGACAGAGAAGCCTGGCGTGGTGCCATCCATGGGCTTGCAAAGTTGGACACAACTTAGCAACTGAACAATGAAGAGCAATTCCTTGCTCAGTTCCCTTCTCTCTTTGACCTGTGCCTATGTCCTGGGGTTACCTTTCTCTAGAATGTGACTCCAGCAACATAGATCACATTGCCTGTTTAACAGACTCCATTTCATCACTTCAATTTCTGTAAGTTTTCTTATGGCCATGTTGCTATTATTTTGGTTCTGTGTAGGAAATTCCAACTTCATGTCAGGATTTGAAGCTAGACTTTACCATAAATTGCAGTTTTCCAGTCTCTCAGCCCAAGGAATATGGTACATTCAACAGGGAAAAAGAAACCAAGGAAACCAACCACACTTCACTTCAGCATCAAAAATCCTTCCAGTTGCAATAAATCCTCCTGTGACTAAGTTTATTCCCTGAAGGATGCTACATCCTTCTTTATATCACAGAACTGGCCTCCCAGACCTTCCTAATTGAACTGAACTTCAGATTCACTTTTAGGGCCCAAGAAGTGCTAAGTTTTCCCAGAACCAACAACATCCTTCTTGTTTTCTCTTTCTCTTCCCTCCACCATCGGATTACATTTTTATGAGCTTTCTCTCTAGCATTCATAGGTAAGACTTTTTTCTAATTTTAAAAATATGTGTGGCCAGGATTTTCTGTGGAAATTACTTTGGATATGCCAATGTCTAGTTCTGACTTTAGAAGAAATATTTTGACACTATGCATTCGCTTACAATTTCCATCTGTTCCTCCATGTGTTCTGCTTGTTCACCTTTGAGTGACTAAAATTTGTTACTTACAACTGAAATAATTCACAGATGAAATGGCCTTCAAATCCTGAAAACAAACAAACAGACAAAAAATGAAAACAGACAGAATCACTAGGTGGCTGTTTGAAGGACTGCATTGGGCAAAGGATTAACATTGAATTTGAAATACTTTAAAGAATAATCAGATATTTTACCGTATTGGTAAATAATGAATTAGTTTTTATTCAGTCTGCTGAAAATCGTATTTGACTTTATGATGAGAAAATGTCAGCTAATTAGACTAAAAACAAAACAAGAAGTCTAGAAAACAAAAATGGGGGGAAATCGGGATATCTTGGGCACTTTATAAGCTCTAGGCAAAGAGCTTTGATTCTAGGATTGATGAGATTGTATTAAAGACAAAATAGCCACCGTCCTTATTTACAAATGAATTCTTCAGGTTCTGTCACTTTTTTCTACCAAAAAAAAGAAAATCTAAAGATAGAAAGCAGCTTTAAGTCTATGGGTAACAGAGTACAGTTTGATTTTCTAAGGAAGGAAAACCATAGTCACAAGCAAACACACACACACACACACAGTGCTCTGGCAAGTGGGGAATTAACTTCCCAAGCATGGACCTCAGGCCTTGTCTAGTGACTGTGATAGATCCATGCAGCCATTTGACAGGTTGTGATAACCTTTTAATGGAAAACAGTGTGAAGGAGCGGTGAAGGATTACTGAGTTCTAACAACATCTGTCTGGTAATTAAGATCCTTTTCTCATTATCACCATGTAATTCCAGGAACTTGTGTGCATCTGTAGAATAATGACTCACTTCTGTGAGTTCTTTATACTCTGAGAAAAATGAAAGCACTTAAGTTTTGGGTATAGAACATGAGGCATTAAGGTACAGGGAGAAGTGAGTTCCTCAACAGAAAAGATCACCCATCTGGAACAGATGTCTATGAAGATATTTACATCCCTGGGATTAAGTATCGAACACATTAGCAAGGTATGTAATCACACACAAAAAAAACTTTCTTTTAACAAAAGCGCTCTATATTTCAGTATTATTATTAAGTAAGGGATCCTTAAGGGACATGAATCAAACAGGTCTTTTGAAAGAATAGGGTTCAAGCTCTGGTTTTTTCTTATTAACAAGATTGCCTTTGTCTCGGATGGCTGTTTCCACTAAGAAATATAACTAGAACTTGCCTATGGTCTGTGAACTTTCCCTTAGTGGAGCTCAGAATCATGACTAACACTGGCTGAATTTCCCCATTACGGTAGTCACTGGATTCAGTCATAACTGAACTGGCGAGTTAACTGGCGAGTTCTCACTAGGTATTTGGAATTGCTTATCTGAGCGCAGATTCCTACTGAGACTTACCATTTGGTTCTGCAAAGTGTTTGACTTCTTTAAAGACTTTCCTAGATTTCCCTGACAGTTCAGTGGTTAAGATTCTGTGCGTGCAAGGGGTATAGGTTCAATTCCCTGTCAGGCAACTTAAGATCCCACACGCTGCACAGCAAGTGCTAAATAAACAAATAGCCTAGCATCATATGATATTAAAAAAAAACAAAAATCCTTGTTCATAAGTGACAAATTTTAACTGAAGACGTTTGGTGCCTCTCCAGAAACTGCATGGGAACAGGAGGAATTAAACTGGCAAAGTGGACTGGACATAGGCTAGGGTTGGGCTGAGTTCTGCCTGCTTGGATGTTTTGGGGTGGCTTTGCAGAGCCATGATTCCCTCACAGCTAAGGGGCTACACAGCCCTGATTTCCTGCTGTATGCTCTTTTCTTCATCACTGTTTAGGTATGGAGCCCTCAGTGAGGAATGGAAAGAGCAAAGATCTGTATTAAATACAGACTTGCCGTGTCTACAGTTTATATTTGAAAGGTGGGAAGACCATAGTGTTTTATTGTCCAGCTAGATATATCACCTCCAGGAAAAAGAAAACATGGGAAGGGAAATGGGAGGGAGGTTCAAAAGGGAAGGGATACATGTATACCCATGGCTGATTCATGTTGAGATTTGACAGAAAACAACAAAATTCTGTAAAGCAATTATCCTTCAATTAAAAAATTAATTTAAAAAAAGAAATGTGAAAAAAACAATAAATTATAACCAAGACCCTACATGTGAACCTTCTTAATATTCCCTGTTTCTTCCAGAGCAGGGAAACAGCCAGACAGCTTCGATAAAATCCCTGACCTCTCCTCTACCTTTCTTTACAACGTGTTTCAAGGTGCCCTTGTTTGGTTTAGCTGTAAGCGGAATGATGATTTCCATCGAGTTTTTCCAACAAGCAAATGATGTCAGTATATAAAACAGTTCGACCAGATGATGAGAGTAGGACACTGAACACATGGCTCCAGGTTTTGTTTTTTAATATATTGTGTACTTTGGAAAATGAGTTCGAAGCATGCACCTGTCTGTTTCCTTTTCATTGAACAACAAGGTTTAATGGCAGCAGTAGGAAAACAGGTGTCTGTTCAGCTTGAGCGTGAAGGCCTAGAAATTGAAAAACAAAATAGAACAAAAATCTCAAGTCTTGAAGGAAAGCTTCTTTAGGCATAATGTAGTGGAGGTCAATTTATCATTTCGGCCCAGTTCCTACAAAGGCACGGGATTTGCCTGTCGTATTTCCCAACCCCACCTCTAACCTAAAAAGAATATGTTCTTTAGAAAAACAAGACCTCGGGTGAACTAAGTATTATAAGACCAGCTAGTCCTCTGGGCAGCAGGGCAAAGTGTTCTCTGGAGGTGAAACATTTAAAGTTATGTGTGTTTCTCAAATGACCCTGTTTTATGAAACAGAAGCAGAATGACGGACATACAGAGCAGAGTGGTGGTTGCCGAGGGGGACGGGCTTAGGAAGGGATGGAGTGGGAAGTTGGGGTTAGCAGATGTAAGCTTTTATTTATAGAATTGATAAACACCAGGGTCCTCCTGTACAGCACAGAGAACTATATTCAGTATTCCATGATAATCCATAATGGAAAAGGATATTTAAAAAGAGTGTACATGCGTATAACTGAATCCCTTTGCTACACAGCAGAAATTAACACAACATTGCAAATCAACTATTTGTTGTTGTTGATGATGGTGTCTTGTTGCTAATTCACGTCTGACTCTTTTGCAACCCCATGGACTGTAGCCCACCAGGCTTCTGTGTCCATGGGATTTCCCAGGCAAGAATATTGGAGTGGGTTGCCATTTCCTTTTCTCGTCAACTATACTTCCATAAAAAAACAAAATTGGAGAAAAAATAAAGTTGTGTGTTTGAAACTTTGTTTTCTGGCCATAGCGATATTGAAAAAAGATTTCTGTGTGTTATTTGGTGACCTAGAATTTGTGCTAAGACCCTAAAAACCGCAGAAATACATTTCATGGACACATCGTCCTACAGGAAGGGATGTTTTGTTATTCTGGTCACGAACCTGGGAACAGGGAACTCTTGGGAGTTCTGGGAAAATCTGTTCCTTGAAATTAACCAAATGCAAGACAGCAAGATTCCTACCATTGAACGTGCTTTTACTGCTTCATTACTTTATACGCAACAACCTTTGGCCTCAGTGTGGAAAATACTGAGCTTATGGAACTGGAGTCTGGCTCTTTATGTCTACAGTCATCACACAGACACAGAATTGCTGTAATTTGGCTAAATGGCGTGTAGCGATGGACAGTCTAGGGGTTTAGAGCTGCCAAGGTGCCATTTGAAGGGATAGTCTTCAGGTCTGTTGTGTTAGAGATCCAGTGATAAAGAGGTCTGACTCCAACCTGAAACCCTTGAAAGATGATGTCTGTGTTGTCTGGACCTTGTTTTTTACCTATACTTTTATAGAGACTCCTTTATGCAAAACACTGAACATGTAGATTACTTAAAATGATTTGTCGGGAGTCATTTCCTGTCAAGGACATGCTTTCATAAATCCTAAGACTATCACTACCTACACATCTGTGTACTTAGAATTTTGGGCGAGCTAGAATATTGTCTGCTTGAAACAGGTTCCTTGATATCAAGAGACGTGTGGTAGTTACATTAAGAAAGCATCAGTCATGTAGTTTTGGCTGCAAGACTTGACATTTTAATTTTTACCAATGAGGGTTGAGTATTCAGAATGGGCTTCAGTCCCTCTGTCTAATAATATCATGAGTAGTTCCTAGATTGTGTGAAGAGTAATGAGAAAATGTGTGTTTAGGCTGTTTGAATGCTTTAGAAAGAGGTGCAGTGCAAGGTGTGAAATACAAACTTCATATTTAGTTCTTCTTTAATTTTAATGGATATGCATACAAAGTAGTGTTAATTCTTCAATATGGCACCAGTTCCTCTTCCATCATTTCTGTGCTAGTTTGAGCAGTCTTCCTCTCTCATTTAGGCCTTCATATCAGCTTCTTCACTGATCTCCTGGTCTCCATTTTTCTCCCCTTCCAAACACTATAGAACAGACCATTAATTTTATTAATTATGGCCCTAAGCAAAAGCCCGACTCCCTCCATGACCTACAGATTAAACATTAATTCCAGCCAGGGCTTCTTTAATACGGATGTATTATTATTTTATAGCCTCATTAACTTCACCTCCCTGTTTACAATCCATCTCCCAAACTGAACTACTGCTTTTCATTGAATGTGAGATTTATTTTTCTACATCCACAAATTCATTTGCTTTTCCCTTTAATAGAATGCCTTCTTCTACCCAAAGTACAGATGCAATTCCCCTTCTATACTACCCTTTCAAAGTGTCTCCCATTCTGTATATTTATTGTTAGGATCACACCTGCCTGACCTAATTGATTGATATTTACTCTTGCTGTTGTGAATATAATTCTTTTATTTTATTAGATTTTCTTGCTAGTTAATATAGGTATCCCACCATTTCTTCATCAGTTACTAAGTCGTGTTCCACTCTTTTTAACCCCTTGGACTGTGGCTCTCCAGTCTCCTCTGTTCTCTGCTATCTCCCAGAGTTTGCTCAAATTTGATAAAGAATCCGCCTGCAATGCAGGAGACCACGGTTCAACTCCTGGGTCAGGAAGATCTGCTGGAGAAGGGATAGGCTACCCATTCCAGGATTTTTGGGCTTCCCTCGTGGTTCAGCTGGTAAAGAATTCACCTGCAGTGCGGAAGACCTGGGTTCAACCCCTGGGTTGGGAAGATCCCCTGGAGCAGGGAAAGGCTACCCACTCCAGTATTCTGGCCTGGAGAATTCCATGGACTGTATAGTCCGTGGGGTCACAAAGAGTTGGACACGACTGAGCGACTTTCACATGTCCATTGAGTTGGTGATGCCATCCAACCATCTTATCCTCTGTCACCCACTTCTCCACCTGGCCATCAGTCTTTCCCAGCATCAGCGTCTTTTCCAGTGAGTCAGCTCTTCTCATCAGGTGGCCAAAGTATCAGGGCTTCAGTTTCAGCAGCAATCCTTTTAATGAATATTCAGGGTTGATTTCCTTTAAGATTGACTGTTTTGATCTCCTTGCAGTACAAGAGACTCTCAGGAGTCTTCTCCAGAGAAGGAAGTGGCAACCGACTCCATGGATAGTATCCAATTATGTCATTTTCCAATAATGATTATTTCATCTTTCCTACAGTCATAACACAATTTGTTATTCCTGCCTTGTTGCATTGGCTAGAACTTTCAAAGCAGTAGTCAGCATTCTTGGCTTAGTCTTAATAGTAAGGAAACCACCTTCCCAAGAGTTTCACAGTTAAGTATGACTTGGGTTGGTGGCCAGAAGTCAATATTTTTAGGTAATATAGAGTATCTTTCTAATTCCAGCTTATAAAGACATCTTTTCACTGAAATTTATATTTTCCATTTTTAACTTTTAAACATTAGTAAGCATACATTTAGACATGTACCTATAGAAAAACATGCATACTGAACATATGAAAGTGCAGAGAATAATGCAACAAATTTCTATGCAGCCATTATCCACTTCATCAGTGATCAGTTTTGTTTTGTCCGGATTTCACTCACTTTCCTTCTGAAGTAAATCACAGACATCTTATTATTCAGTGTAGAGATATTACAGCATGTATCTCTGAAAGATAAGGACTATTTTTAAACATAACCATAGTGCATTTGACACATATTCCAATTAAGGATAACCCTTTAGTAATATGTATTATCTAATCAATGATCAGATTGCCTCTTTTATCAGGATCTAAACATTCAGAAAACAAAGATCATGGCATCTGGTCCCATCACTTCATGGGAACTAGATGGAAAAACAGTGGAAACAGTGTCAGACTTTATTTTTTTGGGCTCCAAAATCACTGCAGATGCTGATTGCAGCCAGGAAATTAAAAGACGCTTACTACTTGGAAGGAAAGTTATGACCAACCTTGATAGTATATTAAAAAGCAGAGACATTACTTTGCCAACCAAGGTCCGTCTAGTCAAGGCAATGGTTTTTCCCGTGGTCATGTATGGATGTGAGAGTTGGACTGTGAAGAAAGCTGATCGCCGAAGAATCGCTGCTTTTGAACTGTGGTGTTGGAGAAGACTCTTGAGAGTCCCTTATACTGCAAGGAGATCCAACCAGTCCATTCTAAAGGAGATCAATCCTGGATGTTCATTGGAGGGACTGATGCTAAAGCTGAAACTGCAATACTTTGGCCACCTCATGCGACGAGTTGACTCACTGGAAAAGACTCTGATGCTGGGAAAGGTTGGGGGCGGGAGGAGAAGGGGACGACGGAGAATGAGATGGCTGGATGGCATCACCGACTCTGTGGACATGAGTTTGAGTTTACTCCGGGAGTTGGTGATGGACAGGGAGGCCTGGTGTGCTGTGATTCTTGGGGTCGCGGAGAGTCGGACACGACTGAGCGACTGAACTGAACTGAACTGAAATAAGTTTTACTCATTGTGATTGGTTTATGTATCTCTTTTTAATGTCTGTGTTTTAGGTTTTTCTTTTCTCTCACCCTTGGATCTGTATCTAGTTCTATTTGTCTTTGTCTTTTTATCTTCTTTTAATTTTTTTTTTAAAGAAATCAGGTTATGTGCCCTGTAGAGCCTGCATAGTTTGGGTTTTGACAATTGCATCCTGTGACATTCTTTATATGTTCCCCCCTGACCTGTGTTCTTCCTGTAAATTGGTAGCTGTATGTGGATGCTTGATTAAATTCAGGTTGATTTGGGGGATAAAAATACTTTATAGATACTTTTATAGAAATTGATTTTCAATCTCATCAGTGTTGATTATCTCTTGAAATGACCATATGAGTTTTATTTTTGATGTGCCATGATTTTTTTAATTTGATGAATAAGATAATGAATTTGCCTCACAGTTTCTGTCTTTTAACCTTTCATCTACTTTCATTTACTTAATGAATAAAATAACCTATGTCATTAAATGTCACGTGGTAATTTCAGCAGCTCCCTGAATAACTGAATCCTTGATGAAATTCCCTTTGTTTTGATGTGATTTGTTTGGTACTCCAAACTTTTGACCAGTCTGGAAAATGACAGTTTAACATTTTCTACAACGGCATGACCTTTTTCCAACCAAATTGATACTGGTAGAAAATGCAGAATACAGTAAAGAATGTGCCCCTTCTACATTTAGCCTGGCAAGATCTATAAATACATCAAATTAAGCCAGTCGAGTGTACTGCTAGGATTTGCTTTGTAGGCTATATGGATTTTACTGCTTTAGGTAAGGTATTGATAGGAAAAGAGTCAATGAACAGCTTGAAAGTTTGTTGACTTCTGGCTATGGAAATTTTATATGCAGATAAAACTGTCAGCAATTAATAGAAAATATACAGCAGAACTGTCTATCTCGAGTGGCTTCTTAGCTATGAAAAGATTATTGGCTTAAGGAAGAAAATGTAGCTTTCGTGTGACTCCACCCAGCCAGCAATCCACCATAGGAGACTCCTTTAGCCTGGAGGAGGCATGAGCCCTAGCTCGAGCTAGAAATAAACCCCATTCTTGCTTTGCATTGCTGCGAGTGTCTTATTCTACCAGTATGGGGGGACCGGACTCAGGGCATAACATTTGGGGGCTCGTCTGGGATCCCTCTGACTGGGGAGAACAACGCTCTCCCGGCAGAAGGGGTTCATCAGCCCAGAGGAAGGCTGATTACAGCACCGGTGCCAGGTCTGATCAGGGGCGAATTGATCGCCGTAGCCGATGTAAGGAGAAGGCAATGGCAAGCCACTCCAGTACTCTTGCCTGGAAAATCCCATGGATGGAGGAGCCTGATAGGCTGCAGTCCGTGGGGTTGCTAAGGGTCAGACACGACTAAGCGACTTCACTTTCGCTTTTCACTTTCACACATTGGAGAAGAAATGGCAACCCACTCCGGTGTTCTTGCCTGGAGAATCCCAGGGAGGGGGGAGCCTGGTGGGCTTCCGTCTATGGGGTCACACAGAGTTGGACACGACTGAAGTGACTTAGCAGCAGCAGCAGCAGCCGGCGTAAGGCCGAGGCCCAGCATTCATGCTGGAAGGCAGCTGGCTCTGCAGGAGAGAGGAGGTCTCTCCCGATCCGGAATCTGGTGGGTAGTGGACGCCCTTCGGTGCTCTTCACCACGGAAGAACGAAAGCAGATTCTATCGGAAGCTCGGAAACATGTCCCGGGTGTGGACGGGAGGCCCACCATGCAGCCAAACCTAATTGATGAGGGATTTCCATTGACCCGGCCCCAGTGGGACTTTGAGCACGCAGAAGGTCCCTTTCTTGTGGCTCAGAGGTTAAAGTGTCTGCCTGCAATGCGGGAGACCTGGGTTCAATACCTGGGTCAGGAAGATTCCCTGGAGAAGGAAACGGCAACCCACTCCAGTAGTCTTGCCTGGAGAATCCCATGGACCACGGAGGAGCCTGGTGGGCTACAGTCCACGGGGTCGCAGAGTCGGACACGACTGAGCGAGCTACTTACTTACTTAAGACATCCTACAAGGTGTTTATGCCATTAACTTGTTGCTCTAAGAAGTAGTTGACTAGAATGATCACCCTGTGATCATTGTGAGTGAAATGTGCTGTAGGAAAGAAAAAAAAAAAGCAGCATCTATTATTTGAAAAATAACCTTTCTTGACAAGTTTTATTTTTCTAAGGATAACACTATCTAATGACACCCAAGCATTTGCTCAGCAACTGCTGGCAACTTAGCATCTGTTTTCTGTTTAGCTACAAATGAGCTCAGGGTTACAACAAATATTAGAATTTTGTTTTACAAGCAGAAACCCCCATGGGTCAATTTTCATTCTGCTGAAGAAGGAAGAAATAATACTAGAGTCTTCCCAGAGAGCTTGTAAGGGAGGGAGGAATCTAACGGCAATGCTATGAACCGACTTCAGCCCCAATATACATATAAGAAAATAGAAAATAAGCGTGTCCTGATTCACTTCTGTTACCTTGGGCAGCCTGTACACTTTGTGAATTGCTTGAGCAATTTCATGAAAGGCTGCAGGACTATTCTTTTGACATGATTTGTATCCTCTTTTTCAATATGGGACTTTATATACTAAAGCTCAAGTCCATCACTTAACCAATTAACCTCCATCAGTCCTTGTCAGCTTATTCTTTGGACAGATGCTTACCTTCTGGGTAATCTACCAGTTTCTAAGTATTTCCAGCTTGGGACTTCCCTGGCAGTCCAAGGGTGACAACTTCACCTTCCAATGCGGGGAATGTGGGTTGCCTCAAGGCCAAAAAACCAAAATATAAAACAGAAGCTATATTGTAACAAAGTCAATAAAGACTTTAAACAATGGTCCCCATTTTAAAAAATGTTGAAAAACATTATTTCCAGTTTGTTAGTGAGTGCTGAGGTCCATGAAGTGAGATGCTCTAATTCTACTTTAGAAAGTTCTGGTTCCATTTATGGGCTCATGATGGTTCTTCCCTTAAGAAGAGGGAGGTGTTTCTATAGCAGAATTGAGGAGAGGAGAGGCATAGGAGATGGACTCTGGGAATACCCAGGTCAGGATGGGTTTCTTTGATCTTCTCATCACTTTTTTCCCCCAAGTTATCTATTTGCTATTCAGCAAAGGATTGAATTACTACTTGAAAAAAAAAAAAAGCCAACCCAGAGCTATGATGCTTCCGTGGTTCTGTCTGGCTCTGGATCTTTGTTTGGAGAACAAATGCCTTCCCCGCCCATCCGTTGGCATCTATAGGAACTGCATTAGGTGGTGTGGCTTTTCCTGCTCATCTTCTGAGCCAGAGCATCATTTTCAGGAACCACATAAGCATTTTTTCCTAGTAGAAGTTCAAAGTGCTGTGGTACATAATTGCTGAGGAGCTATATTCTAAGCAAAAATAATTTCAGATTCATTTTAAAAAACTGGGAGATCGAAGATCAAGGAAACATGCAGGTTTCTAAATATATATCCACGGAGAATATCACAGGTAAGGATTGGAAAAAAAAAAAACCCTGCAACTTTGCAGCGATTGACATTTTCATGTCAGAATATAAAAATTGTTAGTATTTGTATATGTTATTCAGGAAACTGCATGGAGTGGTTTAATTTCATCTTCTGCAAGTAAATTGTTAAGAATTGTCCTTAAAACTCCTAGTCAGGACTCATTCCCTCAGGGAAGACAGGATCTAGTGATCCTTCCTTGGGGTAAACACTATATACTCATACTAATTCCTGCTAATTGTCAAAGAAGAATAGACTGGTTTCTTATCAGCAGTTTGCTTTTGTGTAATAGCTGTGGTTTGTTGGTGCTATCTACTTCACTGATAAGGAAAACACCACTTAAAACAAGCAAGAAAGGGAACCATCCTTTCCAGCAGTATTTTCTTTTTAGGCTGTCTTTGAGCAGAAAAAGCCTGGTATTCTACAGGAAATACACTGTATGATTCTATGGGAAAATATTTAGTAATGAGCAGCCAACAATTACTCCTCAAAATTTTATTCTGCATGTTTACTAAAGTGTGCAGTAGTATGTGATTTCCAAAATGTTTAGTTACTGATACTCTGGCCCATATTCTATGGACATGTTGCTATTAATATTTTTAAATATTTTAAAGTTTTAAACTGTTCAGATAACACATAAGATTATAAATACATTGAATTTTTGTAACTTGGAAGCTCCGTCAGAAATGTTAGAGAATTACACCTGAAACTTACAATATATTGTAAATCATATTATTCAATAAAAAAAAGTTTTAAGAACTATTATAGAATTATGTGGATCTGGAAAGTTGAAAATAATTACATATTTGAGATAGTTTCTTTTTCTTCTAGCTCAATTGTTCTTCTGTTTTATTTTATAAGCAAAATGAATAGGTATAAATTATTGACAGTGATTTTGAAAAAGAATCATTTATTAATATTTACTTCATGTTTTGTAATCACCCAGTGGTTACCCCTCCAAATCAAACCATCTCTTCACATTTTGTAAAAGAATAATTTACCAAGAAACAACATTCGAGGCTGATTATATATAATTACAGAGTCCGTACAGAAATGTTTTTGCTTCTCTTTGTTCCACAGTTATGCCATTAGTAATGGAAACATGTCATCTCTTTGTGTGTAATTTTGCAGCTGGCAAAGCATTTTATCAAACTTTGCAGCAATGCTGTGATATCTCATTTTTGTAGCTGAGTACTCTGAGACAGGTAGCTGGGACCAGAGTCCTGCAGATAGTATTTGGCAAAATTGTGCCTTGCACCTGATTTTTCTCAGCTAACTCCGAGGTCCTCTCACTACCTTTTATCTATAAAGACCTCCTTTTAGGGAGAATTGTTTACAGCCTTACAAATTTCCACTGCAGTGACTTAGTTTCTGTTCTCTCTACGTGGTCATTAAAGAACTGTGGGTAAACGGAAGGACGGGAGAGAGAGAAGCAGGCAGGCTAGAACGGAGGGAGTCCTATTGCATGGCGCAGGACTTGGGGAGTCTTTAAAATGGTAATTTTGGTCTCCACATCATTGGTTAAGTCAGAGAACTGTCCAGACCTCCTCAAAATGGTCACTAGTCCTGACAGTCACTTGTCTATCCTGACAGACCAGGTTGAGAGTAAAACACTTGAAAGCAACTACTGTATTTGCACTTTCTTCCTTATAATTTTGAAATTGGTAACATCCCAGAGAAGGTGTGTTTGGGATAAAACGTCCATATAAATGCCAAACATAAAGGTAATGAAGTCATAGTAACATATTCCTAACTGCTGTTCAGTTAGCACTTACTTTTGTTGTAGTTTAGTCGCTAAGTCGTTTCTGACTCTACCCGCAGATTTTGACAAAGTAGTTACAAAGCAGAAGGAAGCAGAGTTTATTAAGGACTGAGTAAGTGAGATCTCTGTCGCCTACTTCTAAAAGCGATGAAGGTCACCTTTTAGATATCAAAAGCACATTCTCTTGGCAGAACTGTAACCTTTACCTCTTATAAATTCCTGCCAGCTGCATTAAAAAGAATGCTGTTTCTACAGTTTGGCTGAAGAACCTGGTTTGTCTATTTCATTAATTTCTGGCAGAATTACCAAACGGAAACTGACTGAGCAATATAGGATGTATAGGCCAAAAACAAAGGATATCACTGCAAAATTTCTAGATCTGCTTCGGGCTGACTGTGCACAGCGTCCAAGGAGAATGTAAGGAAGCCTGGCAAAAATCTGAAAGGTGCATGTATCACCATTTCCATCCCCGTTCTTCTGACAATTATAACTTGTTCCTGTGTTTGGCTGTTGGTTCAGAACAGTTGTACCCAAGTCAGTCCACACTTTGCGTCTCCTGGGAGTTAACTTGTGCTTTGTAATTCCATGATCATTGTTATTCTTTCTGCTGCTAAAAGATGTAAGCACGAAGTAGGATAGTCCCTGACCGCATGAAAGAGCTGCTACTTCATTTTCTCCAAGAGTTATTTTATTATCAACGATTCCTGTTCCTAGTGATCCTATTCCATGATCTAAGGACTTTTCAAATGATTGTGTCATAACTCAGGGTGTCATGCAAAGGATAATGCATGTCAAGAAGAATACTTTTAAAGGATTGGGGGTGGGGGGAAATGGATTATTTCAAGTTTTAACCCCATGTTTCTTAATGCTACTTAGTTGATAAAGCAAGATCAGAACGTCCAAGGAATAGGTGTGATGTATCTGTCTCTTCTGTCTATCACAGCTAATTTTCTTTGTTAGTTTGCAATGAATATGGAGTGTCTGCTTTGGTGGGGAAGGGAATGTTGGTTTTGGTGTTTTTAGTGAAAGCCTCAGCATTTGTTCTGGAAGAGCCTGCTGCAGTGTTTGCTGCCCAACTTGGATAAGGGGGAATTCTTAGCAGACTGGCAGGAGGGATTCAGGGACTGCTGCTGGGGTCTGCTGGAGGCTCAGAGTTCCTTTGCAGGAATGAGGGTAACAGAACTCTGTGGGCGGTCCCTTCAGGAGAAATACTCTACCCAATTTGTCATTCCATAGATCCCTGTCAGCAGTGAAAGCTCTTAAGCACAAAACCTTTAACACTGAAGACAAAAACCCACCTAATATTTTTTAAAGGCAGTTGCCATGGATGAAAATATTCATAGCACCTAAGTATATAGTTTTTCACATGAAGATACATGTCAAAATTCATGCTAAGTGATATATAGAAATTGTCTACTCAATGATTTTATAGGCCAAATGATGCAAATTATGTTCCCTTCTTCCTGAAAAAAAAAAAAATGGTAAAAGGGTAGCTGATAACAGAAGGTAAGAAAACCTCTCTTTACACTCCATGATTCTTTGATTAGGTTTATAGACCTGAGCTGGACATTTAGAAAGGCATTCTGAAAAGAACTTTTTGTTGGAATAATTTTAAAATGAACCCAATTTTTAATTACCATAGTAATGATTCAAGAAAAGCATGCCTCTTTGAAGTCTTCGGATTTCTATTAAACTTTACATCTGATTGATAGATACCAAAATTGATTCTTCCCTATTTGCTTCATTTTGACACCTGCTGTGGGCTTCCCTGGTGGCTCAGAGGTTAAAGCGTCTGCCTCCAACGTGGGAGACCTGGGTTCGATCCCTGGGTTGGGAAGATCCCCGGAGAAGGAAATGACAACTCACTCTAGTACTCTTGCCTGGAGAATCCCATGGACGGAGAAGCCTGGTGGGCTACAGTCCACGGGGTCGCAAAGAGTCGGACACGACTGAGCGACTTCACTCCACTTCATTATTCATCCGATGCCAGTTTAGCACCAATTCCTTGACCTTGTTGTTGTTAAGTCGCTAAGTTGTGTCTGACTCTGTGATCCCATGGACTACAGCACACCAGGCTTCCCTATCCTTGTCTATCTCCCGCTCAAACTCGTGCCCACTGAATCAGTGATTATTCACTAGATTAATCGGTGATTATTCACTAGATTATTGATAATCTCTGTAAGAGTCCTGTAAGAGTCCCCTGTTTTCTGAATGGGAAAATTGATCATCTGGGTGGTTCAGTAACTTAGTCTTGAACTAGTAGGAGATAGTATTTGTCTCCAAAGTGCAAATTATTTTGACTGTCCTTTGCTCTTCCTCCTAAAAGCCATTGGTGAGAACCATGAAATGGTCCCAAACATGCCTTAGACAGAAGAATAAGAGACCAGAAAGACATTAAATCATTCAGAAAGTAAATAACCAGATGCTAAGTATTTTGATCAGGTAGAGTAACAATCTGGAGAAGTCCATGGGGTCACTGAGAGTCGTACACGACTGAGCGACTTCATTTTCACATTTCACTTTCATGCATTGGAGAAGGAAATGGCAACCCACTCCAGTATTCTTGCCTGGAAAATCCCAGGGACGGGGCTGCCATCTCTGGGGTCGCACAGTCGGACACGACTGAAGCGACTTAGCAGCAGCAGCAGAGTAACAATCAAGCAGAATTAGAGGAGCAATTAGGTTAAATGTCGAAGCACACTGCACTGATGAAGGAAATGAAAAAGAAAGGCCGGAGAAAGTGGAAAAACACATGAAAGTTCAAATTTAAGTAACCAACGGGATCTGAATTCCAGCTGCAAACACTAAAATAGAAATTAATAAGGAGGACAACGGGTTAAAAGTCACTAAGAATGTGTCAGATAATATTTCATTTCAAAATGAAATAATGTTATCAATTAGTTGCCATTTAAAATTGATACCTAAATTCAGTTACACTGATATGAGTTTATAGCACTCTTTTTGAGCCTTCCTGGAATTTTTTTCTTTTTTTTTTTCTTAGCTTCTTATTTTGTATTAAGGTATGGCCAATTAACAATGTTGTGATAGTTTCAGGTGACCAGTGAAGGGACTCAGCCATACATGGAAAATGTACTTTTCTTAGTAGATCTTCTCTTTTCCACTTCTTTAGAAGATAAAGTATTGGTTATAAGAAATGTTTGTTTCCTATTTAATTGTAATTAAATTAACTATAATTACCCTTTTATAATTTTATTTACACGTAGAAAGTACTTAATGTCTTTAAGTCTTAATGCTGTTGCTTATTAAGCCAGAAAGTTTAGTGGAGTACATCTTCTCTTGTATGAGCTCTTCCCTTTAAGAGCATTTAAAGGCTGCTCAGAAGAGGGAAAGATGGGTGTAAAACTTTCCCTTGTTTATCTTTTATCCAGCCACATCCACATCTACAGCTGGAACAAGCCATCTTGTCAAGTGTGCAGAAAAGGAGAAAACTTTCTGTGTGAATGGAGGCGAGTGCTTCATGGTGAAAGACCTTTCAAATCCCTCAAGATACTTGTGCAAGTAAGAAAAGAAATCCTCTGTGTGACTTCTGTCCATGACCGCTTCTTTCAGATGATTCCGTGTCTCATGATGTATTGTTGCTGCCTTTTCCAGTTTCGTTGCATCCTTTGAATAATGCTGTTTTATTTGTAGAGTGTTGTGAAAAGGTCACACCATTTATCTACTCTGTTATACCCAGAATGGTTTTTTGCTTTTTTCCATGTGGGTGTTGGTTGTTTTTTTGTTTGTTCGTTTGCCTTCATATTTATAAAGTTGCTTTCCTTGTGGTTTCCCTCCTTGTTACTTAAGAGAGATGTGCAAATATCATAGATGCCTAGAACTTTGGATACCTGCATCTCCATCCAATGTATGATTAAAGCTGTAAGATAATGTTCCTTTTTACCCTGCTGTCACCTGTGAAGCAAATAGGACAACTAAAAGAAGCAGAAGGGCAGGCAATTATTTGCTGACCGATCTGTTAAACTTGGCATTAGCTTTATAGCTCCTTTTTAAAAATGGAGTTTAAGTTGATCTCACTAACAAAAACCAGCAATGTGTATTAGTTTGGAAATGCACTTAGTGTGTGTAGCATCATTGCGTGTAGAAGGCAGAGTGTTTTTTCCATGCACTGTAGTTATTTATAGATATATTTAAAATGGTGCTCTCTCCAATGACCCAAAGGAGTTGATGAACCGTTAAGAAGTATCACAGTTATTCTGTCTCAACAGACAAAATTAAACAAAGATGTTGTCAGGACATTAAATATTAAAACCCTGCAGTGAAAATTAGTAGATCTCATTAAAAGCACGTTTATGGTGCAATGCATTTTTAGTTTATGGTTGATATATAGGGTCTGTGTGGTCCATGGACTCAAATAATTTGACATGTTAAAAGATATTTAATGTCTCATTGAAATGATTAAAAATACATGTTTATTTTGTCATTAACTAAGAGCTGTATCTTTCATAGATATAGAGAATAATTATAAGCCAAGATAAAATTAATAGGTAAGAGTCTTTTCAAAACTTTGAAGCAAGATAAAAACTGAAAGCATATATATATAAAATAATTTCTTTCAGGTCTGAATGATTTTATGACTGTCAAATGTTTATTTTTTTAATTTTTTATTTTATATTGTGATTTAGCCAATTAGCAGTGTTGTGACAGCTTCAGGTAGATGGCAAAAGGACTCAGTCGTACAGGTACATGTATCCATTCTCCTTCAAACTCCCCTCCCATCGAGTCTGCAGCATAACTCCGAACAGTTTCCTATGCCAACATGTTTATTGTTTGAAAATTAAAGAGTCACATTTTTTGTCACCAGCATATCAAATCTGTGTACCTATAGTGGAGAATTAAAATGGGTCAGTTTTAGCCTTTGATTCTGCTAGTTTGCTGTGAATATATCCCAAACATTCCTCCCTCCCTGAATTTTTCATTGTGAGTGGAAATGAATAAAGTCTGTCATTTCCTATAAGATTTTCTCTGATCAAAATAGAAAATATTAGAAGCCGAGAATTATAACCTGTAGAATGAGGTACATTTACTATCTGGGTATATCCTGCTAGTCTGTCCTAGTCTTAGACATTCAATCTAGTTATGTTTCAGTAAATCTCCTTGGAAGAAAACCTTTAAATTACAGTTCCTTAGGTGCTTCTCCTTTTTAAACAATCGTACCCAGATTATTTAAATCTGTGCCTCCTTTTTTTTTTTACTTCTTTAAAAAAGCATCTGAGAACCACTCGATTTTAATTATAATAATGAAACATGATCTTTTTCATCCTAGCCTTTGCAAAAAGATTTGCAAGCTGAGTCAGTACATATGATAGTTTCTGAATACCTCTTAGGAACCAGTGCAGTTATTCCCCACCTATTAATTTCAGCTATTCTGTGGCCCTCCCACGATCTATACAAAACATGCCATCACCTAAGTGCTGTTCATTGGTTCCATTTTGGTATTGTGCCAACAGCTGTGATTTATTTTTTTCACCCACACAGCTTTTCACTAAACATTATGCCCAATCTAGAAAGAAATACTTGTTTTATATTTTTCTGATCTTAATGTGAAATGTTTTGTATTCCTCTAATAGTTATTAAAGCAGCAAGCCACGAATAAACATTGTGTCCCCCAACTGAATCCTGTACCGATTCTCAGAAAATTTGCACTATGATTTTCTCATATCTTTTTTTTTTTTGGTAATTATAATGTTTCAGAAAAGTGTTAAAGATTATCATGAGCTCTTGTTGGAAAGAAAACCTGTGACATCTACGATTTTGATAAGTTTTATCCCTCTTTTGCACTGCCTTTATCGATACATGAAAGCAAGCCAGAACACTGAAAATTGAGTATAGTCAGTATCCAAAATATTTCATGCCTTTTTTGTTAAATAAGTATATTTTTAATCCCTGTGTTGCAAACATGTATAACATTAAAAACAATCACCAGTCAGAAATGAAACAAAGGCACATCATATACCGAGTCTTACAACAATATGTTGTTCATTGGACTACTTGAATAGAAACAGAAGACGTGAAAGTGTTGCATTGGCTCATCATGGCCCTGTGTATGAAGCCAGTTCATAGTTTCCATATGGTCCATCTGTCTAGAGCAAAACATTTCTGAAGCATGAGCCACATCGTTCAGAGTCAGCTTTATCCCTGACTTAAGACATGACTCAGAAACACCACAGGCGTGTAAGTTTCCAAGTGGTCTCTCTGGTCACCTAATCCACTGTTGTCTTCTTGGGAGTTGAAGTGGAAGACTTTACAACAAATCTCTTTTGTCTCTCCATTTAGAACAAGGTGTTCCAAATGGATTAACCATAGAACAGTTAAACACTTCTCTGAGGAGAGGTTTGCTGTTACTTGGACTTCTCTCCTGGGAACAGTGTGGGAATTTCTGCGGTGTTTCTCATCTTTTATATTTCTCTTCTCTCTATAGTAATTTAAAATTTATCCTGAGGGGGAGAAAAAAAAAACAAAAACAGTTGCTATTCCAGATTGCATAAAGACCAGAAAAGAATCATTCCATCTTTTACCTTCTGGTGCCCCATGTAGTCACATGGTTCAAAGAAACAAGACACTTTGAACTTGACATTGTCCAGATTATCATCTTGATTTTCTCCCCGTGTTCTTGTATATCTGCTCTTCTGAGTAGTTATACTTAAGAGAGCTCTTTTGAAACATGTTGATGTGATTTTTTTAAATCTAAAAATGATTTTACACCAGACCATATTTATAAACCCATGATGCTGTCCTGTGGACAGATGTGGCATCCCCATGTGGGGATTAGAGTTTTAACCACCAATTTTGGTGACTAGTCGAACTCTTTCACTTCAACTCTCTGGACAATTTATTTATAACATAGTTAATATGTTCTCCAAATTTGTTCCCAGGAGTCAGTGAAATTAAATGAACTCATTTCTGTGAAAGCACTTCTAACTCTGGGGAAGTGAGTTTTTCCTTACAATAAAAAGTAAATGGTAGAATTACATTCTCTCTGTAGACATTGGAAAAATATATACACCTGTCTTAACAGACTGTGTTATCATGTTTAATTCCCAATTCTTCATTTTATTTAACACTAGCCATTTTTATTTGATTTGTTGGGGCCACCAGCTAGCTTTGTAACTTTGCATTTGATGTTCATTCAATCATGTAGTATCTCTGATTGTTAATTTCCTTATATTTAGAAACAGAAAACAAAACATAGGTGCCTTTAAACATGAACTTATCATTTTGTCTAATTAATTTTTATGAAACCTGTGGTATATATAAGGGCCTATATTGTATTACACATGATTAAAGAGACAGTTATGAAAAATATTTAACTATAGGAGATAAAGTCACAACAAATGTGCTATAATAAATTAAACTCAGTAAATGAAATATTAATTAAAATTTGTTTGTAAAACAGCTACATCTATCCCGGGCATTTTTGTAAACACAATGAAAATGTACAGCATGGTCTGTGGTCCCTAGGAACTTAGTCTATTTATGGAAATAGAGTAACTAAAATAGTAGATCAATTAGAGTGTCTTTATCCCAGGTGTAAAGTGCTGATTATTATGATAATAAGAATTTAAAGAAGGAAAAGAAAAGACTGGAATATGTTGAAGACTTTATAAGCATAGTCATCATTTATGGAGTTTTTTTCCACATACTGTTAAATATACCATATACCATACCATCTAATCTTCTCATTAGACAGAGTGACATGCATACCTAGACTAGCAACTCCATTCTGGGAAGTAAAAACAAACAAAAAATGTCAATAGACAGGAGAATCCGTTTCTGAGCTCTGAAAACCAGGGAGAGGACTTTGGACATTGTGACAACTAATCAAGGGTATAGTACCTTCTAGAACAGGTTGGGTACACCATAAACCTAGAAGATGGTTAGGGAAGAGAGACTTCCATACAGATTAGAGACGCCTGGGCACTAGATAAAATGGGGAGAAAAAGTCAAGACATTAGTTAAGGTTTTATAAAATCCTTGCTTAGTAATTGATGCAAGTAAAAATGATGATGAAAATAATATATTTATAGCACATTAGTAGCTGGTGGTTCAGATTCAAGTTGTGTCCTGGTGGCTGTAGAAGGAGACATTTGGAATAGAGCAAGGGAATATATTTTGGGTTAGTCCTGGAGTGCCTAAAAACAGCCAGCTCAGGGAGACCTCATCCTTCAGAGCAAGTGAGACACGTACCTGCTGTCACATTGAGAAGGGAGACAAACCTTTGTGAGTGGGTGGGACTCACATGGCAAAGATCTAGAGAGTCCGCTCTTCAGATGACCTCGCTACAGTGATGGTCATTGTAGCCATTTCCTACAGTAACATGTAGAAAATGTTATTGAAGGAATACTCATTTCTTCTGTGTCCCTCTGAATCTGCAATCCTGCTGTGTACTTCCTAGGTACTTATTAACTCATTTTGACTTTCATGAAGACAAATGGAAGGAAATATTTTGGTTCTCATAGAAATCAATTTAGCAGCAGTTTGACCTAAAAGCAGTTGCATTGTGTTCTTAATAGCTTGGTTCTTTTTTTCTCCTGAAATCAGTTAGGCAGCCACATATATTTATTGATCTCCTTCCATGAGGCAAATTCTGTGCTCCTGCTCATTATGAAGTAGTAAACAAAATCACATGGTCTCAGCCCTCATGGAGTCCATAGGCCATTGTGAGTAGCAGGCAGATTTCAAGTCATTAATTAAATTGTAAATGATAGGTGTGCTGAGTGCTTTGACAAGTATTTAGGGAGGAAAGGAAATGTATCATGGAGGACACCAACCAGCCAGAAGCAGAGTCTCCATGGGGGAAAAATGTGTATGCAGCCCTCATCTTGAGAAGCATATAATCTATTTAAAATAAAATGATCTCTCAGCAAAATTCAAGTATACAATACCGTATTATGAACTAATTTCACATTAGATCCCAGGAGGTTTTTTTGTCTTATAACTGAAGAAGTTATAAGTTATCTTATAACTGAAATTATTTGTCTTATAACCAAAAAAGTTTTAAATAGTCACCATATGAGGTGACTGATGAGTTAATTAGTTTATTGTGGTAATCATTTGACAATGTATAATACATCAAATCATCAGTTTGAACACTTTAAGTGTATACAATATTGTCAATAATACCTCCATAAATCTGGGGGAAAATCAAAAATTAAAATGAAATGCACCATTTTGAAATATTTCTATTGAAAGGTTTAAGTCAAAAGTGAGTATTTAGAGGTTTCATCATCAGATGAGGCTGGAGTGGATGGAAGGTTCAGAATTGCTATGCTGTGTATAGGGGCATCCTCCAGAGACAAAAGCAAACCACAGATTAGCCGAGTCCATAAGTCATCATGTCACAAGGATAGAGAGATGTATGGGCTATAGACTGAGCCCATATCCGATGAAATTGTTTGACCCCAAAGTAAAGGATACATCACTTAGAGTAAACAATGGCAAGGATTTTCATCTACAGATGAGCATTTCAGAACAAGCTGTACAAACAGAACTTTGGGAAGGGCACCAGGGTTCAGACAAGGAGAGGTTAATTCATAAACACCGACACCTCATTAGTGGGATTGTATGTCTTAGACATTGAAAAACAACAGTGCAGATCCAGGGTGACTTAGCTTTTCTTCCCCCCTCAGTATTTATCCATGAGTCCACTGTGGCCACTTTATGTATACCGTTATCTCAAATATTGAGAACTAGTCCCCAGATCATAATAAAAAAGCAATGGGATGATCCATACTAGCTGAACAGTGATGGGGAGGTCTAAGGTTGGATCTGTAGGAAATGTTATTGAAGGAACATATTATATTTAATATTTTCTTTAATGATGTTGAAGAAGGCATTTCCTTGAGGAAACAAATGTCTTTTGCAGATGATACCATAAGGAACACTAAAACACAAATTAGAAAAGCATATAAGAACCTTAAGAAATTTCACTTCACAGTAGATAACAGAATGCAGTTCATCTTGGAAAAATGCAGACTAATAGTAACAATCCATTTGGGGAAGAATAATGTACAACACAGATACTCAGCCAGTCAGTGGGCGAGTTTTAGTCAGAATCCCGAGTGAAGGGGTGAAAAAAGTCAACCCTTGCAATAGGATCCTGTAGAAACACAAGCTAGCACTGTAGTATGTACATTGCCAAGTCTGGTTTACAGAGTATGAGCCAAAGTCCTTAATGCCTAATGTTTAAACTCACCGATAACCCTTCACACGTATATATTGGCCTTTCCGTTGCCTACTATTTGTAAACATGGACACCCGAGAAACTGCTTCAGATGTTGTACTATATGAAGGAAGTACCCCAACTAGTATTGAGGTAGAATGAAAAGGCAGTAGGGCTTCTTCTTTTTTGGATGATTGTCTAAAATATCTCCTGGTGGAGTGATGGGTAAATAGAGGGGAAATACCATACGCAAACCTGTTTCCCTTCTCCTGTCGGATCGAGGGAGAACCTAATGAAAATTAGTGAAACCAAGAAGTAAAGACAGGAAGAATAGGGATGCAAGGATGGTTTATAAATTGACCATAAATTTCAAAAACAACTAAGCCATTTATAATGGCTTATAAAATTAGCAAATCCTAAATAACTGGAAGTTTCTTGGGGTTCTGGAAATATCTTTAACGATATCTAGTGTCTCCACCAAAATAAAAGGGGGGGGGAATAATTTATTCAATTAGAATGTAAAAAAGACACCAGACACTAAACTGATTCACAGTTTAGTGATAATCGATACTAATAATCGATTACACAGTAAGCATATCAGGATAATCACCATGTATTAAGGTTATTATTAAGGACCGTTTTTTGGGTTTTTTTTTACTATGCAGAAGTCTTGGTTACTAGACTGTAACTGCTTTATTGAATCCTGGGTTAAATGGTATTTCACTAATAGGATTTAAATTTGAGGTAACAGACTTACTGTTAAAGAGTTCTATGGAGTCTTTTCCAAATTCCAGACTCAATTTTAAAGGTTTCTGTATAGGGTAGGGGAAGGAATCTGTGAGGAAGGTACTATAAAATATATATATATATATATATTTGGAAGTCTACAGAGGAGAGAGTTGGTCACAAACTATAGAAATAAAAGCCAAAAGTTCAATATTGACCTGTACTTGGTCAATCAATTGGCTACATGGGTCTCTTTGATATAGTTCTTTATTGAACACTATGTTCTAACGTTTAGTCAGGTTCAATTTAACCAGTATTTTATGAGAGTCCTTCAGGAGCCAGGCACTGGGCTAAAACATCAGAGCTATAAAATGATCGGAATTTGTTCACCGTCTTCACAAAGAGATAATCACAAGACCAACAGGTCAGGGCAGTGGAAGAGATGCAGGCACCATGCTGCTGCTGCTGCTGCTAAGTCGCTTCAGTCGTGTCCGACTCTTTGAGACCCCATAGACGGCAGCCCACCAGGCTCCCCCTTCCCTGGGATTCTCCAGGCAAGAACACTGGAGTGGGTTGCCATTTCCTTCTCCAATGCATGAAAGGGAAAAGTGAAAGTGAAGTTGCTCAGTCGTGTCCGACTCTTAGCGACCCCATGGACTGCAGCCCACCAGGCTCCTCCATCCATGGGATTTTCCAGGCAAGAGTACTAGAGTGGGGTGCCATTGCCTTCTCCGAGGCACCATGCAATGAGAGCCAAATAAGGAGTCCCTCACCTAGGGCGTGGACATGGGAAAGAGTTGATGTTGTATTTGAAGAGACAGTGCTTCGTTCAGATGAAACTGTCTGTGAATTTTCATCTCCTGAAGAACAAATATAGAACAAAAGTTGCTTACCTTTGCTTATCTTTGTTTCTCTTTGTATAAGAGCAAATACTAAAATTTTTAAAAATATCTCCATCTTCTAATCTGATCGGTAAAACAAATGGTATATATAGTTTTGAAGCTACAGTAAGGGCTCAATTGTTATTCAGACAGATTCTTCTAAGACAAAGAATTCTTGGAAGGTGCTCAGACTCGGGCCAGAGCATATTGTTCACAATGAGATTAAAGCTAGTCTACTCCTATCGCTGAAGAAGGTGACAGATTGGCTGCTTAAAGGACAATGCTAACGAAAAGTATGCCAGCAGCCAGACTGTCACCTTGTTCTTTTAGGAGTCATATTGTAGAGTTTAATCAGAGTCTATAGATCAGATGGGCTTCCCTGGTAGCTCAGATGGTAAAGAATCTGCCCACAATGTGGGAGGCCTAGGTTCGATCCCTGGGTCAGCAAGATCCCCTGGAGAAAGAAATGGCAACCTACTCTAGTATTCTTGCCTGGAGAATCCCATGGACAGAGGAGCCTGGTGGATTACAGTCCATGGGTTCACAAAGAGTCAGACACGACTGAGCGACTCACACCTTATAGATCAGGTACATTTCCATTTGCATATGCTTTCTCTGCCCAATCAATGCAGTCTGCAGTTTGCTTATGCAGAAGTTGTTTCCACTTCCTCCCGTCTGATTGGGCAACAACTCCAGATGTCCACAAAAGTTACATAATGATTATAGCTCTGAACCCTTGACTGGCCTAGGAATAGGTGTTTGACATTTGTTTTGCCTCCATGATTGTCTTAAAAAGTCAATTCTATCAGAAGAATCATTTTAAAGTTCTTGAGTCCTCCCTGACTGGTCATACATTCAGAAGAGATGATGCCAGGTTTCTGCACAGTGATTCCATGTAGGAGAGTGACTCCCAGAACCTTTGTGGTAAAAAGAAACCTTTGATAATCACTTAGATAAATCTTTTCATTTTATCACTGAAGACAACTGTGGCCCAGTGAAGCCAAATGGACTTCTCACATCCAAACAGCAAGATTATGCAATGCTAGGATAGAGGCTCTTAGTCTCCATCTTTGGAAGTCAGGATCCCTGATATCCTACATTTAATGTGCATACAGATCTCTTAGGGATCTTGTTAAAATGCAGATTCTTATTCCATAGTTCTAGACTGGGGCCTGAGACTATGTGTCTACTAACAAGATTCCAGCAGCTGCTGATTCTGTTGATCCTTGGACCCCACTTTGAATAATAAGAAGAATTTACACTAAGAAAATGCATCTAAGTGAAGATAAACATTAGTGAAAGGATAGCTCTGGTTCAGACATAGCGGGTAATTCCAAAAAGGGTTGGTATACCTTATGCTGATCTACCATTACTGCACCAAATATTCTGTATCATTTTATGATAGTGATAAACCACCATCTTATAATACTAGTTTCCTAGGAAACATCATTTTAGAATCTTGTACTAATTAGAAAATTGATTGGGTAGGATTTTTGATCCCCTTCATCTAGTTGTCCCATGCCTTCTTATTTCAAAAATGTCATCTAAGATGCATAATTGGCAGTTTTCTAATAAATGTTTTTCTTATCTTAAGGGATTCATGATTCTTGAGCTCTTCGTGAATTTCATGATTCTTAAGTCGTTTTCTTACCTCTAATATTTCTCTCACACACACAGGCACGCACACACACATACACACACACACACACACACCATAGTCACACATCTTATACTATGTTCTTTGTATGAAGCAAATGGATTATTATGTGATCAAATTAAGAATTTAAATTTTTATGAAGAATGCAAACAGGTAAGATGAAATAATCATTATAGAATATATTTAGTTCTGGAATTACCTACTTAATTATAGTGTATGTCTATATGGATTTATGGTCCTGGTTCAGAAAAAATATAAAAATAAAATCTCATATACTTCACAAATTTTTACATCAAATAAGTTACATGGAAAACAAGGTTCCATGTGTTTTTCTTAAATTACATGGAAAGACATTCTTAATTGAAGCAGGTAGAATGACATATTCATAAGAAATGACCCAACCTCACAGGTTATAGTTGTTTTTCTTGTATTTCTCTAGGTAGGTCTTCCTCTACTCATTTCAGGAAAAGTATTCTGTACAAAAATAACCAGTTCATTTATAAAAACTTTTTTTGAAGAATTTTAAAAAACTATGCAAATAACAAGATATTTGTTGTTAAGCTTATTGATATTATTATTAATGATCATAATTATACTTTATTTACATAAGTACTCATAGGGCTGAAAATATGGAAATGCTAGTATTTATTCTTAAAAGCCATTCTTCGTGAAATTGGTGAAGCAGATGTCCCAAATCACTTGAGAATGTTTTTTTGGTATTGAATTTGGCTTTAAGGGGAATGAAAAAAAATCAACCTGATATTAGCAAAAAATGAATAGTTTTATTCACATCTCTTTGATACCAAAAAGGTGGTGTTTATTTTTATTTATTCTGGAAAAGAAATCATGCATGATGTTTATGGTCTAGATGAACTATTAATAATAATCATAGTTATCATTGTGGGACACCTGTAAGAAGTATATTTGTGTCCTGGAACTTTTTGATGACCCTGTTTCTTGGAGTACGATATTTGGGGTAAAATGAATCCATTCTGAAATGCTTTAGTTACTGGAGTGACAGCAACAAAAAAAGCAGTTGTAAAGGACTTCCATCTCTAGGCACAGCCCCATCCCAAGACCTTGAGAACAGTATTCTACCAAGATTCTGCAGTTTTGATAGGCAAATGTGAGTGAGTAAAATTTAAATTTTATACAGTTTCAAAACAGTTTACCTTAAATGCAAAATGATTTTCATTAAATACTTCAGTAGAAGAATAACTGTTTAAATGTTTTAAATGTATTTGTATTTGATTTGGGATAATTGCATGAAGTGAAATTTGTACTACTAAAAATCTGCCTCTATAGATTTTTTACACCATTAAAAATAAGACCTACTTTATATTATCTTTTAAAAAAAGGAGGATGTCATTTTTCTCAATCATTAGAGTGTGAAAGTGCTTGACTCCTATTATAATTTGATGATTTCAAAGATACCAATGACAGAAGAGCCTGGCAGGCTACAGTCCATGGGGTCACAGAGGCAGGCATGACTTAATGACTAAATAACAACAAAATGTAATGAAGTACAAAATTATGTCTACCAAAGAAAAAACTCAGAATTATTTAAATGGTAAATGATGATGGATGCAACCATATAAGCTCTTACCAAAACCAGTGTTTCAACGTCAGTTGATCATTGAAAAATTCGGAAATGCCCAAGAGATAATGACTTATCTGCCCATACCTTGCCAAGCCCTTTCAACCTTTCAGCCTCACACTAGTTAAATTTCAGTTAACTGATTTTACGAAGACTGAAGCAAACAACAGAAATATATACCCCACAGTTTTCATGGGACGTGGTTTTCTAAATGTTTTGTCTTCTTTTCTTTATGTTGTTCAGCCACCAGGTCATTTGTAGGACTCTCCATACTCCATAGGAGGAAAATTGCCAGTCTGAAAGTTCAGTGTCTTTAGCGTTCGATTGCTTATTACATTTTTACCCTCTAGGTGCCAACCTGGATTCACTGGAGCGAGATGTACTGAGAATGTGCCCATGAAAGTCCAAACCCAAGAAAGTATGTTAAAATAATCTGAAATTTGCTCTCTCCCCCAAACTACAGCAACAATCGCTACCACTTGGTGCCTTTACAGCTCAGTTGTGACTGATTCCTTTTGTTCTAATCATGGTTAACCCACTCAGGGCAGAAACCCATTCAATATGATCTGGTCTAGCTATGTCTCCACAACAAACCACAAAGGTCATCAATTTCATAAAACCCATCAGGGTGGTCCGTGATGCTGGCAATCATGTTGGGTGGGCCCACCAAAACTCCTTTCCTTCCAATGCATTGTACCAACACTATCAAGCCGAAAACCTAGTTGAAGAAAACATCTTTCTATCATGTTTGTCCAAATTTTTATCCCATCGGGGTGAACGCCAGAGTCTAAAAGCCATGATGAGGACAGGACTCAGTTCCTGAGAGTGAACTCACCAAGTTCAGTCGAATGACACTGAAGGGGCTTCTTTCTAGCATATATTCACCTCTTCTCTTTTTTCTCTGTTTTTTTTTCTACCATTGTTTTTTTGTTTCTTCTCTCAGGTGCCCAAATGAGTTTACTGGTGATCGCTGCCAAAACTACGTAATGGCCAGCTTCTACAGTACGTCCACTCCCTTTCTGTCTCTGCCTGAATAGGAGCATGCTCAGTTGGTGCCGCTTTCTTGTTGCCGCATCTCCCCTCAGATTCCACCTAGAACTAGATGCGTTTTACCAGGTCTAACATTGACTGCCTCTGCCTGTCGCATGAGAACATTAACACGAGCAATTGTATGACTTCCTCTGTTCGTGACTAGTGGGCTCTGAGCTACTCATAGGTGCGTGAGGTTCCCGTGTTTCTGAAATTGATCTTGAATTACTGTGATACAACATGATAGTCTCTCTCACCCAGTGCAATGACAATAAAGGCCTTGAAAAGTCTCACTTTTATTGAGAAAATAAAGATCATTCCACGGGACAGTCCATCTTCTTTATAAAATGACCCCATCCTTGAAAAGGAGGTGTGCTAAGTTGTAACCAGTACACACTTGAAATGATGGTAAGTTTGCTTCGGTTCAGAATGTGTTCTTTCTGACAAATAAACAGAATAAAAAGAGTTCAGATGTTTCTCTTCATTAACCAAACAGTTTGCATTAAAAAAAAAAAAAAAGCACTGAGTAGGAAAATTAAAAGCAAACATTTCACAGCAAAGGAGATAGCCTGGCTTCTATTTGACCTTGTTTAGGAAACAAGGGATTCAGGTCTAAATGATTTTTAGATGAATTGTTAAATCACTTATTTATGTTATTCTACTCTCAATAATAATTTTAGGACAAAGTTGTTTTTAAAAAATATTTATTAGTTACTATGAAATATCACAGTTCACTGCTATATGTATACTTTTAAAATGAGAACCGGGAAATTTTGTTGTATTTCTGTGGCTTCATGAAATTTTGAACATTCCTAAAAGACCGTTTACATTGCATATAACTGCATGGATAACTAAACTATGTATTTGTCCTTCTTTTGTGAATAAGGACTTTAGCTTTTAATTCTGGAACTTTCAAAACATTATTTTAAAAATAGATTCCATATAGTTATCCACGTAGATCAAAGGTGACAATTTTTTTTCTGTAAGTTTAGATCAGATAGTAAATGCTTTTACATTGGCAGACCATGCCATTACTGTCATAACCACAGAAAACTCAGCCGATGGAGCACAAAAGCAATTCGTAAGCGTGGCCATATGCTATTAGATTTTATTTACAAAAGCATTGTATTGGATTTGTCAGCTTCTGATTCGGCTTGCCAATTGCTTACCCCCCAAAATATTTCACATAGTGTATTGTGGTATAAATTCATGTAACACAAGAAACATTGCTAGAAATTGGTCATTTGGGGGCCCTAAAAGAATGAGATTTGACCCTTATTTGTATTCATGCAAAGAATAACATTCTATTTCTCATGTTAACAGTCATGGAAGAAAAAATTCTATCAAAAAAGAAATTTCATATGCATTATGAGGAGATTGGACCCATACTATTTGATCATTTTTTTAGTGAGTGGTACTTCTGATGTATTTACAAAAGCTACATATCAAAAATCACATTAAAGACCATTTTTTGTTGTGAAAAAGTGATAAATTGGCATTGCCAAATTTTCAGACACAGTCTCCTCTTTATTCAAAAGCCTTAAATAAAGTGCCTTTACTGGACAGAATTGTTCTCTCTATAGCTATAGATTATTGTTATAAAGCTAGATAAGATGGAGCGTAAAAACAGAAGGTAAATAACAGAATTTTACTTAATACAGCCATTCCTTTTAGAAATGTTTGTATTCAAATGACATGGATTTACAAATGTCTGTGACTGTATAAATTCAGTACAATTATATTTTAGACTTTAATGAAAATTCTGAACATGTGCATTGTACTTAAATTTTTGGAATATCATTGTGCACTGAAAGCAATGTAAAAATGAAGGCATTTTCCAAAATAATGATGCAGTGAGATCTGACAGCAGAACCTGAAAAAATGTTCTCAATTTCTCTTTTAGACCGTATTCTCTTTCATAAGATATAATTTTAAAATAGCCATTATGTATTTTAATCGGAATGTGATTCCTTGAATAAATTCTTTAGTAAGCTTTCAGTGGCACTTTTGGAAGATGTCCAGGAAAACAGCATTCAGATTTAACCTGATTTAACAAAGATAGATAGGGAGCACATTTATAAACAAAGTCTGTAATGACTGTGCATCAGTCCTGCCTCGTGTCTGGAAAAGCAAGAGCTTCCATTCAGAAACTGCTTTCCAAAATTGTCTTGCCCAGAGTTAATTTTCTAACTTCCATGTCTTAAATTCTCAGTTTTTACTTCCACAAACCTTCACATTGAAGGCAGGGAAATAAATATTTGCTGCTCTAAGAACTTTATGTTCAACTAGCAATGAAAGCTACACAAAAGCTAAAAAGTGTTGCCATCTTGGTAAAGTTTAAAATTTACTTATCATAAAGTTTGAAATGCATATCATACATTTTAAAAGAAAAAATATTCCCCAGCTTCAGAGAGAAACATTGTTCAACTTACCAAACCACATTTTCAGTTGATGAATCACATTGTAAAAGAACATACAATTTTTTAAATGCTTCTAAACACATAGCTTACATTATTAGGATTTAATACAATTTTTCTGGTCAGGGTGTCCTATGGGACATGTATTGATTTATAAAAACTGATTTAAAATATAAAAGAAAGGAACACATATATCTTTTATAGGGCTTTCTTGAAGGAAGCCATTTGCCTTGAAATAAAACCTTTATAATACTTTCTTGGAAAATACTGTTGAGGTTAATAAGCTTTAGATTTCACCCCTCTCGACACAGAGTTCCTGCTTGAAAGGATTGTTTTCATCATTGTGTGTGTGTTGTGTGTGTTGTGTGTGTGTTGTGCGTGTGTGTCTGTGTTTGTGTATACAGACAATCAATAATCGATTTATAGACTATAAGAAAAAACACACTCACAGTTTCAATAGTTTCAAGCAGTATGGAGCAAATAGGTCATATATAAACTAACATCTAATAGGAAGTAATTCTAGAATAGCCCAAATTATAGACTATTTTAAAAGAGTACAATTTCAGAACTTAGAGGCATATCCTCAGAATGAGTAAACTCAGACAGCCTTAAAAGTATTTTTGATTCATAGGTTACTAGTGCCTAAATTATTTGTGTTGATTTTTCCAAATGTTTTTAAAACTCACTGAAGTTATTAGTTTCTTTATCAAACATGTATATCTTGCTGAAAGTAGAATAAAGACACATCAACCTGTAACAGAATTATTAACTCCAGCTAAGCATTAGTGAGATTTCACTGTGTGTGTTTTTATGAACATACTTGCTCATGGCATATGGAAACTTCGAAGAAAGGAGTTTCCTATTGCATTTCAAAGGGTTCAGTGGCAATATGGATTGGTATATGTGAAAAAAAAAAGCATCTACTATTGTAAAGGTAAGTTGAAAATTAGAAGTCAGTGGCTAGATTGGTCCCATTTAGAAATGACATTGACAGGACTCCTCTGGAAACCTCAGGGGGGCAAAAGTCAAGAGGACACATGCCTCTTTGAGATTAATTGCTTAAGAAAACCCAAGAATGTCTTCAAATGTTAACAGAAATTATAATTGCATGCATGGACAATTTCAACTTTTCAAGAAGTTTTCTTGTTCTTTTCTCTAATGCAATTGAAAATTTAAATTAACCTACAGGTCAATCAGTTTTCTTCAAACAATTATAAAATCCTACAGCAAAAGATTAGTGAGTCAATACTTAATAGTTTCTAAAGACTCAGATTTAAATTAATTTTTTATATTGCTTACTGCACAGCAGGAAATCACATGTAGAAAAGGAAGCTAAATTGTTTACAGTAACCTTCGTGTTTTTGAATTATTAATTTAATTTGAAAAATGGAGTGGCTAGGCAGATGTTCAATAGGAAACATATGATATGTAATAAGCCTAAGCCAACATTAGATTAAATAGAACAGATAGAAAGTAATAACCTCTTCAGAAAATGAAAAGTATTTGTGTATTCTGCTTTTCTTGACTCACAATGAAAGAAATGTAGCCACCAATAGTCAAATAAATTACAGTAGTGTTTGCTACAGGACTTGGGTGACTGATGCATGCTTCCTCTGCTTGTTTCCTTGTTAGGGCTTATGGCCAGAAGAGAGTACAATTTTAAGTACCAATTTCCCTTTGAATTATTTGAAATTGGAGCTGCCTGATATGAATGACTTCCCATGAAATGAAATTAGAGTTAGGCTCACCAACTTACCTATAAAACTGTAAATGCAGTAATATATATGCATGAGCATGCTACTAATTTTATTGAAGACTTAACCAAGCTTTCTATGCAACTAATATAGATAATTAGCAGTGTTCATGTAGGCATGGAATCATGATTCTCTTCTCTGGAAAGAGTTTCTGTAGTCATCTGTTGATTTTAACCCTTAAATTGTTACTGACATAGGAGGAAAAGGCAAGACACAGAGGGGCTTCTAGGGAGAAAAATTGAGTCAGTTTCTCATGGAAACGTGTAAGGAAATTTATTATCACTTCCTCAGAAAATGAATTGTGGTACCTTAATGTTCTGAAGTTGATATGGAGGAAACAAATTGGGGGGGGAAATGTCAATTTGTCCAGTTCAGTGTTGCACAGAGGCAAGAGAAATTTGGATTGGAAAAAACTGTTAATTTTGCTGTGAACATGGTACAACCAAAGTCACTCTACATCCTCTTTCCTCGAATTTATGAAAAATGTACGTGATTTGCCTGAGTACCCTGGACTTAAGGCAAAGAAAATTCTATTATATAAAGTGCCTCTTTATCATTGTTAGTGTACTATTTGATATGTATTTATACATATCATATTATACATATATATATAAAATCTGGGAAACTTCATTTCCTTAAGAGGTGGCAAGTTTTGTTTGTTTGTTTTAATATAAATTCTTGATATATCATAGAGGCTGTCAGAGTTTTGGGGGCCCTGAAATTAATCAAAACTAAGCCTGCATGCCTGCGATCAGTGGCCCAAAGTAAATCTCCAGATACACCTGTCTGCCAAGCTGTTAAACCCCGCTGCTGTTGGCCGACACACTTCACGTCTCCTTTATTCCACAGGGTCACCCTGTGAGACATGTGTCAATACCACAAGCATGTTGTCAGTGAGAAATGAACTTGTCCAAAGTCACTGAACAGGTAAATGGCAGAGAAAGGACCTGAAACCAGGATGACTCCAGACCGATCTCTGTATGAGGAGATCTGTTCATGTCCAAACTGTTTTGGAAGAGAAGTACCCCTCCAGCGTGTGCTTTCAAACCGAAGAGATGCCTTGTCAGATTCGGGGACTGTTCTGGTATCTCTCTAGTCAATGACCAAGGAAAAGAAATACAGACCACAGAACCCCTCTGTTTTCATCCTGCCCCGTTTTCCCACCTGCCTTTCCACCCCCCACGCACAAATAAGGAAGTCCTGGAGGGCCCCAGATGATGACATTTGGTTAACAGTTTTTTGTTTCAATAATGGAAAGCATCATTTCTCGATTGGTTTTTTGCTTTTTGTGTGTTTTGTTTTTCTTTTTAATTTGCCCGATTTTCCCTACTTCTCCACTTGAGCCTGTGCAGGTCCTGCCGGGTCTGCAGTTCTGATGTGTCCTCAGGTGTGCTAGGACTGTGGCCTGGGGACGCACAGCTTTCAGCCCCCTCCCCTGGGCAGCCCTGAAGGTCCCCTGGGTGCCTGTGGCCATCAGCTATCATCTGGGCATCGGGGCTCAGCGCTGGGAAGTGCCCATCTAATTGACTCTTTGTGATTTGAAGAAGTGGTAAATTAAAATTAACCAGAGAACCCAGGAATTGCATCCTCCTCCTGCCTCCTTTATTTTTGTTAAACCATTTGAAAAAGTGAGGCAGTCACTGCTGTCCTCTGCCACACAGAGATGATACAGAAAACTGGAAGCAGGCTCCCAGTTGCCTCAGTGCCCTGGCTGGCTTTTTTGAGCAGAAGTGTTCTCCATGTCATACAAATGATGGAGAGAGTGGAAGATTTGGGGGGGAAAGGAAATAGTTTAAAAATAAGTAAATGATACAACAGGAAATATTAGAGCATAGCTAGCCCCAAACAATGAAAAATACCGATCTAATGTGACAGAAATTTCCAACCTAATTGCTCCTCTTGGCTTCACCTCCCTGCTCTGCCACTCTGTGCCTTTGGGTAAAATGATGTCACCTCCCTGGAACTTCATGCCTGCCTTTTGAAAGAAAGGTGAAATAATACCAAATGCCATCTCTGATGATAAATCCGGTCTTTCGATTCCCAGATAACGAATAGCATAGAGCAGGGGTCCGCCATGCCACTTCTCCCTCAGTAAGGTCTTTTAAGGGTTAATAATGACAGTGTGACAGTGTTTGCACACCTCTTAAAAGAGAAGTTCCCTCTGTGAACTCGTGGGGGCGTACCTGAGCACTGCTTCCTTAACCATCCACCATTTGTCTGTTCGATGTGCACGCACAGAGCCGTAATAGTTGTGTGTAATGTGTTTTGGAGTGCAGTGTATTGCTCTTTTCTGAAACTTTTTCCCTTTCTTTCTTTTTTTTTTTTTTTTGTCAACTTTCTGCATTGGCAGAGCATCTTGGGATTGAATTTATGGGTATGGACCAATCATCATTCCTTTTAGCCTGCAGAATTTAGAGCCTCTGAGCTGAAACCTTTATATTTTCCCCCTGTCTACTCTTACCTTTCAGTTCCTAACTAATTTCCTTTCTCTTTAGAAGGGATCATACAGCTATAACAATGATTTCTTTGCTTTCCATCTATGGTTAGTTTACCGACGAGGTACTGAGGGCAGCAGCTTTTAGACTCAAAACTTTCACTTAGAGTTGAAAATCGCCTTACTTGCTACAATTCACATACATCCCATGTTCATTGACCCACTGATCGCATCTGACCATGCTGTTATTCCAGAGTTGGGTAAGTTGGAGTGATTCTTAAGGCTTTAGGAGGAGCCAAACCAGGGGCCTGAGAACAAAAGCTTCACATACACCGCCTTAAGAACACTCCACAGTTTCGGCTAATGGGAGCTTTATGTGCAATGTAAAAATTATCTATTCATATTGTGACAGAGAAAGCCCTTACACTGCAGCATAATATTACATACATTCCCTGATGGCTCAGGTGGTAAAGAATCTGCCTGCAATGCAGGAGATGGTTCAATTCCTGGGTTGGGAAGATCCCCTGGAGAAGGGAAAGGCTACCCACTCCAGTATTCTGGCCTGGAGAATTCCATGGACTGTATATGGCTGAGCGACTTTCCCTTTTCACTCTCAGACATGGACTACTCTAGTTTTCTGGAAATACGCAAGCACTGCACTAGTCAGCTTCATTACCTTATGAGCAAGGAAATAAAACACAGAACAAAATACCCTATGCTATTTTAGATGGAAATTCTAGCACTAATAGAATTAAATTTGAGTCACCTTATCCCAAGTAATCAAATACAAATTTTCATACTGTTCCCCAGTGGCTCAGCAGTGAAGAATCCACCTGCCAATGCAGGAAACTCAAGTTCTATGCCTGGGTTGGAAAGATCCCCTGGAGAAGGAAATGGCCACCCACTGCAGTATTCTTGCCTGGGAAATCCCATGGAAAGAGGAGCCTGGTGGGCTACAGTCTGTGGGGCTGCAAAGAGTTGGATACGACTTAGCAATGAGACATCCTAGATAGTGGGAGAAAAGCCAGTCTTGGCAGGAAGGGGAAGCCATTTTGTCCTCCCGGAGGCCCCACAGTGCAGGTCCCAGGCTTCCTGAATGCCTTAGCCCTGGAAGTGCATATCAGTCAATAACGCAATGCCCTGAATAAAGGACTGTCTGGCCCCCATCCAGCTAGTGTCAGTGACACCATGTAACAAGAGCTTCTTATAGCTGTTGCTCTCTTTTCAGTGATAACATCACAGTCTACACCTAATGTACTTTCCATAATCTGTGGAAAATGAGGCTGTTGCAAGCTATCAGTTTCCAGGGATAGAAACTCAATTGCACATTTCCCTCCCCCCAGAAAAAAATTCCAAGAGAAAACTATTCATGTGATGGGGAAAGCCCCACATTCATGGAAGTGGTCCTTTGCGCATCAGAGAAATCACTCGAGAGTAAGGAGTATGAGAAGTCCCACCAACATCCCACGGGGGGCAGGTGGTCTACATGAGGGGCGTTATCCAGGTTACTTCCCTTGGGATAAAGTTTACCCCACTTCTCAAAAGGCGCATTGGCCTTACCTGAAAGGAAGGAAAAAAAAATTCCACCATCACCTCCACTGTTCTCCCTAACAGCATCCTTCCAGCGTTATCACTTTAGGGTCTAATTATTAAATTTAATATTTCTTTTCCCAAACGATGAAGTAGGGTGATGGCTTTTTCAGATACATGACCTCCCTCAGTAAGACCTGAAGGGTTTAGTAAAGGCACCCTGAGCTGATACCCACACACCTCTTACAGGAAAAGCTTCCAGAGGTTCCAGCCAGCCAGAACGCTCCATCCTTAAGGAAAATCAGACCTTACAGGCCAATTAAAATTAAAACGGCCAAGGCTTCTATCTCTCGACCTGGCCAGATCAGTCTGAAAAATGTGCTTGATCTGATTCATTTAACGCATCCAGCCAAACCATAAAGACTTAGAAGTATTTCGACTCATTAAGGCAGATCCACCAACAGGACTGATGGATTCTTTTTTTCAACACTGTCTCTAATTTGCTCTTGTCCAGTTGACCCTGTAACACAGGGAAAAAATACGGGAGAAGAGGTTTTTTGTGTTTTTTTTTTAAGCATATTTTTATATTGTTGTTCACCAAGTATTTCTCCTTGAACATATTTATTTCGTGAGGGTCACCTGATTTAGGGAACCTTTGGAAGATCCGATAGAAACTTAAATGGAAAATATTTAATGCATTCAAGCCATCCTGATGTGAGCATAGAGTCCTAAGCCACATCTATGCTCTAGGGACCTTGGTTTCAACTGGCTCATCTTAGCACTTGTGTTTTGCCCTTTGGCCTTGACTGGGCTGCCTTTCCAGTTCCATGATTGATTTTCCTGGGAAGTGTCATCTGCTGACATAACCGGGGGAGAACGAGCAAGTCATTATATGCCATTTCTTCACAAACACTAGTCAGTCTATTCTTTTAGAATTAACAACCACCAAAAAACTTGCAAAAGACAGCACAATGCCTTCCCCACTTTTAGCCCTTGGATAGGTCCTCTTTTTGCAGTTTGGGGAAGCAGTTTCCCAGGTTTTTCTAAAGATAGAATTGAAAGATGGAAGCACTACCAGTGCTTGCCCTTTGAAAAGAAGGAAAATTAGAGTAAGTGAAAGAAGTACAGTAGGATCTTCATTTTCTAGGCAGTGATACTTTTATACTCCTGTTTCTTAACCAGTTCATCCCAAACGAAAGATCCCTGTTCTGCGTTCTGCTTTCCCCAGCGAAGGACCAATGGGGTGAAGCCTTTGCTGTTTAGACTTAGTGCTAAAAACTGATCCAGGTGCCCGTTCCAGCCGCATCAGCTCACAGATTAACACCTTGTGAAATTGAATTCCCTGTCCTGTGGCTCTAGGGGAAGGGAGGCAGCAGACACTCGCAATTAACATACAAGCATCCACACGTCGCGTCCTCATTTGACTTAGGCGGCACAGAAATCCGTGACAGGGCTCTATGTCTCCCGGTCCGTTGTCGCCCCCGCAATGCACCAGCTGCTTTGCTTTCTAATTGTGGCTGCCACGTGACCGCCAGCCTAGGTTAGGAGTTATGCTGTATGGGATAACCCTTCCAAATCTATATCCACCTTGCTTCCCACCCCAGCACTTCCTCCCTCTGGTTTTCTTTTATGTATTTATTTTTCCTCCCTTAGTATCAGGCATGCTGTGCCAGGAACCTCAGATGGCTCCTTCACTCTTTAACCTTGTTTTCCCTCCTGCCTGGCTTCCTTCTTCTCTCCGTCATTCTGTTAGTCTATCTGTCCTCTCGGTTTTCTTTCTTTTCCTCTCCCAACCCTTTCTGTTTGTTTTCGTATGATCTCTGCAGCATTCTGGTCTTTTTTTTTCACCCACTGACTATTTTCTCCTCCTCCTCCTCCTCCTGTTAATAATCAGTGATCTTATTAATTTGACATGACAATGTTCCTGACCTGTTAACTGGAATTTGATTACCATGGGCTTGGCTTGTAGGAAATGTTTTTGTTTAATGATAAAGTCTGCTGTATCATAGAAATGGCATTGCACCTTTTTTCGTTTCAAGAAGACTTCCGGCAACTTGCCCTCTCTATCAGTAGAGCGGGGGGGAAATGTGGCTGCTGAGACAGAGAATGCAAATTGAAATTGTTCCATAAGGCCCCATGTTGATATCCAGATAAGAGACCTTCATTGGTAAAATGTTTACCAGTTCTTGGCCAGCTTGTTAATCAGAATAGCAAATGCAGCTTATACTGCTTATTTTGCATTGGTTAATTTCTCTTTCTCATTGAACTTGTGAATATTTCCCAGTGAGTGTGACTAGACTGGTTGGAAGCTTCGTTCCTAAGAGGATCAGGTTCACCATTAAATCAGCCAGTCTTATTAAGAACCTGACTACCATCCTATAAGCAATTTATCCACCTCCAAAGCCGATTTGCAAATAGAAAACCTTCCATGATTCAGAAACTGGTTGCAGTGGGAGTATAGTAGTACCTTCATCTGAAATTTCTAAACAGCCCACCTCCCTGGTGCAACCGACATTAGCCAATTTGCCAACTTGTCCAGTGCAGGAAGGTACAATCTATTCCAAATCTTACATCATTTGTGCCAATGGGTTTGTAGTGTCATAAACTAGATCTCTAAGTACAACTGGTGAAGTCATAATAATTTTTCCTCAAAGGACAAGTCTTCCTCATGGCCCAGGACTATCCCCCCCATCTTACTGGAGTTTCTCTGATACAGTGCCGAGCTACTCCATGTCCTGTTGCTTCTGTCCCCATTTTCCCATTAAATCATAGGAATCCTGCCTCAGTTTTGTTTCTAACTACAAGTCAAGCTCATGTTTGCAAATGTCTTTGAGTTTTCTTTTTTTGTTGTTTTAAGTTAAAAGTGGTTCTTTGTAAAGACCACGGGAATAGGAACTAGCTGGGAAATCAGAAAAGGCTTGGGGTGGGGGAGGGCAGGGGAGAGGAGGCTGGGAAGAAGGGGAAGGGGAGGGTCCCAGTGGTGCCAATGCCAGCTTCTTTTATTGGCATCAATTCCTGTTGTCTTTGCAAGAGATTTTTTTTTAATAAAATCTACAGTTTTAACCAAAATCGTTATTTTACCATTAATGTTTATGGTTTGTCAGTTTAGTACGCATCTATGGCTTAACATTAAAATCATTGAATAGAGCGTATTTTCTTAATTATAAATGGCCCTCCAATGGGCTTTGCAGCTTTATGCTCAAAATGTGGTGCAGAGCGTGCTGCGCCTTAAGTCTTATCTGCTGAAGGAATGAATTGTCCCGTGTGTATTTTCTTGTGAACATGGACAGTGCAGCATGCCAACTCTTCAGTTGTCCGTCCAGGCGAGGGGCAGGGTAGCTTTGCTGACGTCTGTTCTCATCCCTTTGCAGAAGCGGAGGAGCTCTACCAGAAGAGAGTGCTCACCATTACCGGCATTTGCATCGCGCTGCTCGTGGTTGGCATCATGTGTGTGGTGGCCTACTGCAAAACCAAGTAAACATCTCCCTAGCCTCCTTCCTCCCGAGCACACAGGCAGCCTGCGGCGAGGGCTCGGCAGCAACCGGGCTCCACAGCCTCATCCTAGAAGCCTAGAGGGGCGGGGGGATTGCCTCTTTAGTTTTGGTCCCAAATAACCCATTTAGAGGACCTTCCTAACCACAGGCATTGCATTAGAATGCTTTGCCTATTTGTGAGAAAGTGTTCAGAAGACTTTTGTTCATTGACCACAGTCCCATGACCCAAAAAAAGGGTTGGAGGGACACCCACGTGGGTGTCTGTGGATGTGGGTCCCTCCTGAAAGGAGTGTGGTGGATACCTCAAGTGAGCTTGTCATCTCAACTCTGACGACACGTCCAATCTGCACTCAGACATAGGGGAGAATGGAAGCATTTGGTGGCGTTTGAAAGGCAGGCATTTTTAAAAACCATGATGGAATTTTCAGTTCCATCTAGTTAGGTTACCGGTTCAAATTCTCCCACAGCATGAGATGTACAAAAGGACTCTCACAGGAGGAGAAGCAAGCAAAACTTGCTTTGAAAGAATAAAAGAGAAAACATGAAAATAGACGTGTGTTCCCTTTGTTGGTTGTTGAAGCTGGGTCCTTGGTAACAAATACGATTATCATATGATATGAATTCCTGTCACTTTTGTATCGTATGTAGACCTTCTACTCAAGTTTGAAATAATGCTATTCACAGTTTTATTTTATTTTGTCGTTTCATCACATAAACTCTCATGCCAAAACTAGTCATGGGAATATTATTATGATCTGAATTGAGAAACACAGACAATCTGCATTTATGCCACAGAAACAAGGACATGGATGGCATTTCCTTAATGTCCCGGGATGTAGTGTGTTGCCAGAATTGAGCAAGCGATAGAGAAAAATAAACCTTCACGGAATCCATCTTATGAGTCTTACCAGATTCAGTCTCAATATTTGAATATTCATCACCTAGTTATACAAAACTGTACTAGAATAGGATCATGTTATAATTGTGCCAAAATCTTCTGGCAAAAGATGTACACATTTTCACTCACATACACACACTATGATGCACAGATTCAAAAGTAACTCCATTTTCTTGAAAGACACACAGACAGGCAAAACTGTTAATGAAATCAGCCTTATCAATTGCACAGCATGAATTGTAACCTAGGACACATCACCATTTGTAAGACTTAGGCAAAGATGGAATGATTATGAAAGTCTGAGTTTTAGCCAAATCTCAACTTGACTTATCTCGTCTTCGCCTCTGTTTTTCCTAATCTCTCAGCAGTCCAGTTCAATTTCTGTAAGAATCCCACCCGGCTTCTTCAATCTATTTGCTGAGAACAGATGATTCCACTTCTGAGATGGGGTGGCGTGCCCTCTCTCTCTCTCACCACCAATCCACTGCCTTGAGTGTTGTGTTGGTAGAAGAAAGAACTGACTACTGAAAAATGTAAATAATTAGAAAAAAATAAATCAGTGCTCCATTTTTCCCTATCCAGGAAACAACGGAAAAAGCTTCATGACCGGCTTCGGCAGAGCCTTCGGTCTGAAAGAAATAACATGGTGAACATGGCCAACGGGCCCCACCACCCCAATCCACCCCCCGAGAACGTGCAGCTGGTGAATGTATGTTGACTCTGCCCAGTGGAAAAGTTCAGCATCTCTCCTCTGTTCAGGCACCTTGAAGTTTATTTTCTAAAGCTCTTAGGCTCTTAGCTGCTGCCATTAATCACCAGGGCTTCCAGGAAGCCAAGGTTTCGCCGAGAGAAAATAATGGGAACATTTTTTAAAGTGGATTTGGTGACTGTAAAACCAGCACATTTCCTCTTATAAAGTGTTCATTAACAGATCAGAATAATAATGTTGGATTTGTTCTGTAAGGAAGCCATAACCGGAAGAAAAACCAGAGGAAAAAAACACAAACAAAAATAATAAAACTCATGATACAAGAATCAGAAGGAAATGTTTTATTTTTTTATATTTGGGAAATGAAGGCTGTTTGAGTCTATAACTAATTAGCACTGATAACTGAGCTAAAGGCTCTAGAGTCACTTTTTTTTTTTTTAATTAGAGGCATTTTGAGGTGCCTGATGATTTACTGATTCTGAGAAGGGAGATACTAGGCCATGGAAAATGTTAAGGGCATTACCAGGCTTGCTTCTCAGTAGCCAAAACAGAAGAAGTTAATACTTTCTGATTCCTTGACTCTTTCTCTACAAGATACTAAACCCTTTGGAGGAAATATATCCTTCACCATTCAAAGATGTATTTTTAAAATTTACCAGTCATCTAGCTTTTAAATATAATGAAGTCATTAAATATTAGATTCAGGGAGTCTTTAGATAGCATCTTCTAAAGCTCCCCCTATTTTTTCACAGATAGGGTAAGTCCTTTACATATGAACAAGTTCCATGCGAACAAGTTCTTATTTGTAAATCCAATTTGTTGGTAAGTCCAACAAAGTTAGCCTACATACCCAACTAACACAACCAGCTATATAGTACTATAATAGGTTTATAATACATTCACATCTTTGAAAGTTTGCAGCTTGAAGGTTCTTCTGTAGGGGACTTAGTGTAAGAGCCAGGGCAGAGTAGAACTCAGCTTTCCTGGCTTCTGGAGCGTTACTCTTCCTACTTCACCATCATTCTTGTTTTGTTTTCGTTTCTGTTAGATGATTGGTTTCTTATAAGCAGAGCTGGAAGATTATATGATAGTATCATTTTCAGTCGTATAGTCAAAGATGAATTTTGTGTGGAGCAAATAATCAAAAGCCCCAAGTTCAGGGTTGCTAGTAGTTCAACCACCAGGAAGTCAGAGGACTGTTGCTGCTGCTGCTGCTGCTAAGTCGCTTCAGTCATGTCCGACTCTATGCGACTCCATAGACGGTAGCCCACCAGACTCCCCCGTCCCTGGGATTGATAAATTAACATCCTTCACTCCCAGTGAAGTAGTTAAGGATGAAGTAACATTCTTTCCTGCCCCTACCAGTGTGTTCATTAGAATGTTCTGCGCAGTTGCTAAGTACATTCTCTGTTGACGTACCTATGGTCTGTCACGTTGTATGTTATAATATATAGGAGGGAGAATGACTGCCTGAATTCTGGTTATGGCTCAAGCTACATGACTGTGAGCTTTAACTTTTCTAACCCCCATTTCTTCATCATAAAAATAATACCTATTTCAAAAAGTTCCAGTGGGCATTAAAAAAATAATCCACATAATCCATTAGCCCAGTGGCAGTTGGTGAGTGTTGTATAATTGTTAAATATTATTTTCATTAGATTCACTGAGCTTACATTGCCTTCCAGGGAACAAGAGTCATTTGTTACACAGACTAAAAATAACTCATTACATATGACAACACCATCTTTTCCTTAAAGCAAAGAGCCACATGAAATAAACCTTTCTATGGTTAAGATAACCAACTAGAGTGTCAAGTACAATTCAGATTGTATTTTTTTTCTTTGTTTCCATGAATATATCAGTTTCTTTTAGAGCCCATAACCTATCAGATCATCAAATGTCCTATTTCATCTAAGACTATTCCTATGCATGACTTTTCCCATTACTTAACTCAATTTGGTGTAAATACTAACAGTGTTTAAAAAGAAAATTTTAAAATGTCCCTCTCTTACTAATAAAGGTGGTAATAGCTACTGTGATTTAGTGGTGAAAAACAAAGTAGAATCTACTTGTACCAAATATAAGACCCTTTATGTATTGTATGGTTTGTCAAGGTTTCTAACCTTGACCACTGTTATAAATTCTTCAAATCTCTCAGTAGCCTTGTTAGTCTTACCATTGACAATGAGGTAAAAATTTCAGTGATACCATTAGAGCAACATGGATGCTGGGGAATCGAAAGAGAAATGTAGATTCAAAATATAGAGATTATTTTTAAAATTTTTCTAATGACTTAAAATTTGAAATAAGACAAACTATTTCTGTGCTTGCAACAGCTTACAAAAGTAAGTACTGGGAAGGTGTTTGTATTGAATTCTAGTCATGTTATCAGTTGGAAACAAAAGAGAAGAAGTAGGTCTTCTCTGATAAAATGTAGTTGCTATGGTAGGACCTAATTGTGTGTGTATATCCAAAGAGAAATTCATGAATTCTGTTTATCTAATTTGAAGGTCATGGTAACCAGGATAGGCTTTGCCATATGGCCACTGGAGAAATGGAGCTTACTTTGAAGCATGCATATTAGAAGAGCAGATTCATATGTGTACGTGACATTGTTAGAATTTTGACTTCCCTAAATCTTCAAGTTGTGTCTCTTTGTTTATCCAGCAATACGTATCTAAAAATGTCATCTCTAGCGAGCATATTGTTGAGAGAGAGGCGGAGACGTCTTTTTCCACCAGTCACTACACTTCGACAGCTCATCATTCCACTACTGTCACTCAGACTCCCAGTCACAGGTATGAGAATAAAAAGCTTCATGACAGTTCTCCAGGAGCAAATATTTACACGTTCCCTTTCGTTTTCCCTGCCTATGAAAGGAACAGGAGGTACTTATAAGGCAGTGCGGTACTGTAGCATTTATGATTTGGAACAAAAACAGGCTTTGGACATCCAATTGACTCTGCCACTAATTACTATTTGAATTTGACCCTCAATTTTTCTGTCACCAAAACAAGGGGAAATAATACCCACCTTAGTTCAGTTCAGTTCAGTCGCTCAGTCGTGTCCAACTCTCCGCGACCCCATGAATCACAGCACGCCAGGCCTCCCTGTCCCATTTTAGATATTGTCTTTTTTCATACCTGACCATTTGTGGAATTGCTATTGTTATTCAGTCACTAAGTCCTGTCCAGCTCTTTGTGACCCCATGGTATCCCACCAGGCTCCTCTGTCCTCCACTGTCTCCCAGAGTTTGCTCAAATTCAAGTCCATTGTCAGTGCTGCTACCTTTCCATCTCATCCTCTGGCGCCCCCTTCTCCTTTTGCCTTCAGTCTTCCGTAGCATCAGGGTCTTTTCCGATGAATTGCTATGCTGGAAAGAGTTTGTCTTATATGCTATATAATCCTTAGAAGTTGACTTCTTCCAGTGGTTGGATTGCCCTGGGATATCACAAGAGAACTGGTTACCTAGCTGAACCTCAAACTCTCAAATGCTCTGGTGATATCTGAGTGCGTACTGCCAAGGGCAGCACTAGACTTTCAAATGGAGCTCGTAAGACCAGGGTATCCTTAATCTAAGATGCTCAAGACCAGAGAGACTCTAAAAACATTTAGACCAAATGGCATTTGTTTGATGTGTGTTGAATGGGTGAACGCATAAATAAAGTGTATCCTTGCAAAGTTAACCTAAATCATGATCCTATGCATCACAAGCATCGTAATAGACAGTCCTCTTCTGAGACAAGTAATGCCAGCGTGAAACATCAGTCATTCGCAAGATTTGTTACTTCCCTTCCTTTCATTTCTGTGTGTGCACAGAATTAAAAATCTCTGTCTCTCTTTGCCTCTCACACTTCCCCTGTAGCTGGAGCAATGGACACACTGAAAGCATCATTTCGGAAAGCCACTCTGTCATCGTGATGTCATCCGTAGAAAACAGTAGGCACAGCAGCCCTGCTGGGGGCCCGAGAGGACGTCTCAATGGCTTGGGAGGCCCTCGTGAATGTAACAGCTTCCTCAGGCATGCCAGAGAAACCCCTGACTCCTACCGAGACTCTCCTCATAGTGAAAGGTAAAACCGAAGGGCAAAGCTACTACAGAGAAGAAAGCACCCCAGTAACAGAATCCCCGTGAGCATCTGCTCTCCCACTTAAGGAACCTGCTCTCATGAGAATAAGGGGCGCCAGTTGCCTGGTCTAGGAGTGATCCTAGTTGATGAAGGCGTCTTTTGGTTTGACTGAACTCATTTCTTCCGAGCTTCTCGCATCATCCCAGTGGCTGACAGGCAACAGACTCTTAAAAGAGCTGGAATGATTTGATGTGGAAGGTGCAGCAGTCTTGGAGTTCCCAGCTTTGACCTTAGGCTCAGACCTTCTGGGGGAGTCTCAGTTTCCTCAACTGGAACTTGAGAACACTGGCCTCAGTGATCGATCAGGACCCTTCTAGAATCCTAAGTGGCCAGTTATCCAAACTCTGGTCAAGCTGGCCTCCTGTTCTCATGAGCTAACCCTTTCTTACCTTCCATCCTCAGTTAAATCAGATCAAAGGCTGTGTCCTTGCTGACTGTCATGGGGATGGCTTGCGTTCCACCAGACAGTATCCCTTTATGAAATTCCAGCAAGGAATGCATCCGTCAATCTCCTGTCCACTGCGGCTTGCAGTCTTCACAGGAGGTTTTCAAAGCAGATATTGCCTTTGATGTGGCTCTTATTCCAGAATGTGTTGGCTTTCTTCTGGGGCTATTGGGTTGGGTGGGGGCAGTCAAGACAAATGTTAAAATAAAGATCAGAAGAAAGTAACCTGAAAGAGATGCTTAATAGCATTACTGAATTCATAGATTCTCCTGATCCATTCTCACCTAAACTGGGGGAGAAAGTTATATCCAACCAGCCTTCCTAGTCCATCAAGAAGCTGTTACTCATTTGTTTTCAAATCTAGCAGGGTTTTGTCTGTTTGTTGGTTTACTTTATTGTTTTCTCAGTCCAATCTCTGACCACTTGCTAAAAGGTTACGTAATGTCGAAGTCATACTTACTTGGTTTTCATGGGTGGAGATGATTTGGGTACACTCCTTCACTCATGCACTGAAAAGTACTTATAGCAAAGGATGACCAGTTTGGAGCCTGCAGGTCATTTGAAGCCTGCTTATTACTTTTTCAAGGGCCTTTACCCCAAAATGGCTTTTCAGAATTTTATGGAATTAGTGGTTGCTCTAACTCATCTATGAAAAAGTAAGCTTGGTCCAAAGCTGGTTTAAAACATCAGCCTTAAATGCATGTAATTGTATCTTTATGTATTAAGTTTGTTCCAATTCAATCCTTTTAGAGACCTGAGAAAGAAGATAGGGATAAATTCTTTCTCCATCACTACAGGTGATGTTTATCTTTAAAGGTTGGCATTTTCCTGCTGGGATAGGCTTCCTTTCATACCCCAGATATTATTTAGGACATCAGAATGTACCTGGCATCCTGGAGAAAAACAATGAAGCTGTGCTATGGGTTGGCTGACTCTGGATTAGCATTTCTCAGAGAGCTGAATTTAAGTATCCCCAAAATAATAAGTCTGGAGACTCGAGCCCCAGATATTTCCATCTGGAGACACTTTCCCATTTTAGACACAGTCAGATCTCACATCTGTATGACTCAGAATCATGGATGGCAAGCAGGAGGGTTAATAGGTTTCTTGTTCCTGTTAGCTGGAGACGAGAAGACGGTGTCCTGTGTCATCACAGGTCATGTCAAATTAGACTCTGCAAATGCCAGCATGAAGGAAAGAGTCCTTTAGTGCTATGCATTGGTGACATTTTTATCTAAGCTGAGAAATGTGACTCTGAATAAGCCACGTCTTTCTCAGTGCCACATAAGGTCTTCTTGTTCTGGGGGAAGAAAGTATGGTATGGTAAATACAGTGCACTCAATGTCTTGACAACAAGATTTCCTGAGCATTATCAAACATAACATGACATAAGGTGACATGGTGCAGCCCACCTTTGAGCAGTCAGAAAAGATAAGCCAGCGCTGGATACAGCAGTGGGTTTGGGAAGAGAGGCAGACAAGGGATTGGACATAACGATGAAGCCAAGCGTCAGATATCTTTGAATGTCATGGTCAGTGGGATATAGAGTTGCAAATGGAATGTTAAGAAGTCGCAATTCATGGAAAAGTTAAAAGCGCACAAATGTGTTACGCTGTTTTCAGGAATAAATCTAAGTTACTATGCTCTTTTTTTTTCATAAGACATAACCTTATAGCTGAGCTAAGGAGAAACAAGGCCCACAGATCCAAATGCATGCAGATCCAGCTTTCCGCAACTCATCTTAGAGCTTCTTCCATTCCCCATTTGGGCTTCATTCTCTAAGACCCCTTGGCCTTTAGGAAGGTATAGTATTTAAGTAATACTTCTTCCCCTTCCGAATCCCCGAGCCTTGGTCCTTACAAACTGAGAGGTTTCCAGGACCCTGTGCACTCTTGTCTTAATTCACATGCTTTTATTGAAAATCATGAATGAAAAAAAAAAAAGAAAGTCATGATGAGATGGAAAAAAATCTCAAACGCTTTGCTAAGCCAGGCAATTTAGCTGATCTTTGCATGCACTCCTGTGAGGAGACTCTTGACCACCTAATTGGAGATTCCAAATGTCCTAGTGTAAAAACCGAGACGTCTACAATGAAGAGAATTTCTCTGTTGTCTGATGATGATATCTGATGATAAGATAATGACCTCTGCCCCCTGACCCCCCCACCCCTCACTCTCTGCCTCTCTCATTGCACCACACTTACACTGGGGTCTTCTGTGCTCACACAGGTATGTATCAGCAATGACCACCCCGGCTCGTATGTCACCTGTAGATTTCCACACGCCAAGCTCCCCCAAGTCACCCCCTTCGGAAATGTCCCCGCCCGTGTCCAGCACGACGGTGTCCATGCCCTCCATGGCAGTCAGTCCCTTCGTGGAAGAGGAGAGACCCCTGCTTCTTGTGACACCGCCACGGCTACGGGAGAAGTATGACCACCACGCCCAGCAGTTCAACTCGTTCCACTGCAACCCCGCGCATGAGAGCAACAGCCTGCCCCCTAGCCCCTTGAGGATAGTGGAGGATGAGGAATATGAAACGACCCAGGAGTACGAACCAGCTCAAGAGCCGGTTAAGAAACTCACCAACAGCAGCCGGCGGGCCAAAAGAACCAAGCCCAATGGTCACATTGCCCACAGGTTGGAAATGGACACCAACATAGGCGCTGAGAGCAGTAACTCAGAGAGTGAAACAGAGGATGAAAGAGTAGGAGAAGACACGCCTTTCCTGGCCATACAGAACCCCCTGGCAGCCAGTCTCGAGGCGGCCCCTGCCTTCCGCCTGGTTGACAGCAGGACTAACCCAACAGGTCGCTTCTCTCCGCAGGAAGAATTGCAGGCCAGGCTGTCCGGTGTAATCGCTAACCAAGACCCTATCGCTGTCTAAAACCGAAATACACCCATAGATTCACCTGTAAAACTTTATTTTATATAATAAAGTATTCCACCTTAAATTAAACAATTTATTTTATTTTAGCAGTTCTGCAAATAGAAAACAGGAAAAAAAAAACTTTTATAAATTAAATATATGTATGTACAAATGTGTTATGTGCCATATGTAGCAATTTTTTTACAGTATTTCCAAACGAGAAAGATATCAATGGTGCCTTTATGTTATGTTATGTCCAGAGCAAGTTTTGTACCATTCCGTGACTGCTTTTTCACAGTATTTCAGCAACCCGCCACCCCATATATTCTGTTTTTTGCCGGCTTCTCGTGCATTGCATTATGATGTTGACTGGATGTATGATTTACAAGATTTGCACCTGTCACTCTGTTTGCTTCGAGTAGTACTTAATCAGGATGTCTTGTAATGGCACATCCATCTAATACTCCCCCTCTGTATGAGATTTTTCTTTTGCTTTCCGTATGTGAAATGAGTTGTGTCTACTCTGCCAGCCAAAGGTTTGCTTCACTGGGCTCTGAGATAATAGTAGATCCAGCAGCATGCTACTATTAATTACAGCAGGAAACTGCATTAAGTCATGTTACATATTAGGAAGAAAGTAATATTGTGATTTTTTTCAAAAACTATATTAATTCATCAGAAGACAGCTCGCTCTGACTTAAAAGGAGCTACCATTGACTTTATGTGGATTGATTTTTCTCAACAAAAGAAAAAAACAAGTTTTGGGGATAGCATGGAAAGTGGATGCTGGCCAGTGATCAGGGTAAGGTCCAACCCTAAGTTGAGGACTGAGTTTCACTTTCTCTCTCTGGGGGAATGATACAGCGGCTCATCTAATTGAAGAGCAAACCATGGCTGAAAAGGGTGCAATCATTCTTGATTTGTGTTTTTTCACTGATTTGGGAGCTAGTGATTGGTTGTGCCTTCTTGGCTCAAGGACAGATGTGTTATGGCACAAAAACCCCCAGCTTCAACAGCACACTCAGCAATTTGTCTGGAATACTTCTGGAATGAAGTGTGCCTGTTGTATATGGCGGTGACGTCATTATAGAGAACTAGTCCGCCGGAAATTGTCTAGAGGAGTGAACGTGTAGGAGACACAGGGGAAGAGTGGCCATGTGACCTGGTTTGTAATTTTTTAAGTTTTTTTTGCCCATTCCTTTGTCCTCATTATTCTTTTCTTGTTTTTCAGTCTCACCTTGATTAGATCGTACTATGCATGAACATTTTTGTCAGGAATGGCCCGCGTGCATGTAATTTGTGATTAGGAAGAACCTCCCATGAGCAAGGATGCATCAAGAAATGGCAGTAGTCTCAGAAAGATTGCACCTTTCCTTGCAGAAATGACCCCTACCTGTGTGCTAACCTCTCCGTTTGCAGCTGTATCCTCCATTTCCCCCCTTTCTTTTTGCTTTACTGTCAACAAAAATAGGATTAAGATGGGTCCACCCGTGGCACGTTCTCTTGGGGTAACCAGTCCAAGGAAGGTCTATAGGTAGAAATACTTGAAATAACTGCTAATCCAGGAAAAGAAGATAATTTTATAAAATATCGTAGTCCCTCTGTCAAGTTGGGCTGGAGGTTTACTTCGGTTCCAAGTGGCCTCCTAGGAGCCATGGGACAAAATGGGGAAACAGGTTAGCAAGGGGTTCGAAATACCAGCCATGAATTTAAGGAGAGTGACTGTTGATTGGAAGTAAATGGAGTCTATTTCTTCACCACATCTCTATGTTAAAATCAGGATGAAGAAGGGACATGCAAGGAGGTCTTAGAAGAAAAGTGCAGGCTGAGCATGAATCATGTCATCAAGCTCCTAAGTGTTTCTGCAGTTCACAGAGACCATCTATGGGTCCTTAGCATTTGGTATCCCAAGCGCCCTTCGTGTTTCCATACCACTTTCTCTGTGCTCAGAAGTGTCCTCATGTGCTTGCTCACCTTTCCTTAGGAGCCCTTGACAACTCCCCAAGTTGCACTGATTTCCCAATTCTGTAAAATCAGTAAGCTCACATCTGGGGAAAGAAAAGAGTCAACCCCAAGAAGTTCTCCGAATTATTCTCAATTGACTCTGAAGACCTGGACTCCTTCTTAGACTATTTCAATAAAAAAAAATTCCTACCATAATTAAAACTCTAGAATTTCAGTTTCAAATTCTTCAGGCATGGGAGTCTTGTTCTGGAGAATTTCAGGAATAAATAAAATCTTTGATCAAGAGCAAGAAACAACATGTTCCTCAGTATGAAAAATCTCTGTCAATTTTCAGGTTGCAAAAATAGATGACAACTGAGGACAAGAGGAAATTTTCTTTCCAACTTGGTTCTGGTCACTCATCAAGGTGACATGTATCAGTTAGGACAGGCTTTCTGTCCATAGAATGATAGATTTCCTTCATAGGAAAGGCCAGCAGACTGCTCAGGGCTCCCTGCTGTGGCCACCAGATTTGTGTCCACAGGGGCGTCTCTGGGATGTTCAAATGCCACCATCCCTGTTTATAAACTCTGGAGTGCAGTGGCAATGCAAAGAAAGCATGTGAACCAACTTTCCCAGCATAAGGGAAGCCTCTCTGGGTCTTCAGGTGGTAGAAATTGCTGAGGCATTTGACAGTGACTTTGTTTCCTGGGTCTGAGATCATGTCCCATTGAGGAAGATGCAGGGGAGCGTAGAATATGAAAAATGCCTTTTTCTCATTCTGGGTTCCTTTTACATCCTGCTCTCCCTCCTTGCCTGGTAGGACATTTATTTCTAAGAGTGTCTGGACAGTCTCCTGCTTTCTACAAAATGGCACTCTGCCTGGGTATTTGTGAATGTGTCCCAAAGACCAATATGCCATTTCTTCCTTGTTTAAGTGTGACTGTCATGATAGAGTTTATCCAGGGTCATTTGCTCTGTAACTTTTTTATTTTTTTGGCCTGGGTTGAAAGGTATATGGCTCACATTGGTAAAAATATAGAATACCTACCTTTTTTAGTCCTGGCTGCATCCCACCAGCCACAAAGATGTCTATCCACAAAGGCCCATGAAACACTGCAAAGAAATGCAGACAAAAGGAAATGGCCACATATCACAAGTTCTATTATATATTCTTTTGTAAATACACATTGTACATTACTTGGATGTGTTCCTAAATCATTTACTGTCTTTATGAGTTCATGTCAGTTTCTTTTTTTTTTTAACTCTCTTAACTTACTGTGTAACATTGTAAATAACATAATGTCCTTTATTATTTATATTTAAACATCTAACATAGAGTTGTTTTCATATAAGTTTAAGATAAATGTCAAAAATATATGTTTTTTGGTTTTTCTTTGCTTTAAAGTTATGTATCTTTTCCTTTTGCTTTTTTTTTTTTAAGAATAATTTATTGTTCAGGAGAAAGAATGTATATGTAACTGAAACTATTTGAAGAATGCACATTTGAAGGCCATGAGGTACTGAAAAACTAAAGAATTTATTATCCAAAATACTAAGCAATAAGTAATTGTGATTTATTTAAAGTTTTGTCCATTTTCCATGAAAGACATACTGCAATAAAGATGCTACTCTGCAGAGATCTGGGAGTGTGGGTCAGCAGACGAAGGGTTCAGTCTGTTAGACCAGCACCTTGCCTTTTACTGTGATGGTTGTGCTAATTCAGGACCCTGTTTGATGGATCCCATGTTCATCTTGTCTGTCCATTGCTTTTGCCACCCTGCCTGTCCTCAAATCATCTCCTACCTGTCGGTTCTGCTTACCACTGTGTTCCTTGTTGAAGGAATCACAACCAAGCAATATGACTTTTTCACATAAGAGCACAGACAGGACATCGTAGGCCCTGATTGCCTGGATCCAGATTGTTACCACGTCCTGTAGAGACGGCATGTAATTTCTTCCAACTCATGGAAATGTCAGTATGGAAACCCATTCAGTCGGAACCATTCAGTCATGGAAACAGGTCACCGTGGTCCAGGGGAGCCAGTGGCCACCATGGCTCAAAGGCAGCCAGTCAGAACTGGGCCCTGCTAAGCTCTCCTAGAGCTTAAGTAAATGTGCTTTCTCCATCTGGTATGTGATTGAGTGATTCACAGTTCTAAGAGAAAATAAGGCTAAATTGGGTTCTATCCTCCTCATTCTATCAGTAAATCAAGCTCCGTGTCCATCTTACTGCTCAGGGAAGGACCTAGGCTTGAGAAATGTCCTGCATTCTAAGACTCAGTCATAGGAGTGAGGATATTCCTTCTCTTCTTAAAATTAGCCTCAACAAAAGCCATATTTAGCAAATAGGTATTTGCATGAGTGACACTTTTTGTATATTTCAAGCATCTTACTCATTATTCCAAATAGGGTTGGGACTTCCAAAGTATATGCAGTTGAGGTCAGCAGTTCTTTGGGGTGACCATCGGCCTCCTTTGGAGTCTGAAGGTACCCTGATTCTTCTCACCTCCGTATCTGTGTGCAATTCCTATTACCTAGTGAAAGATCCACTAGCATCATTTCCAAAGCCATCTGGATGTCTAGGAGATTCAAGGAGGGGCCTTTGTGCTAATTTTTTTCTGAATTTTCAGAGCTATTCAGAATCCTCATATCTGTGTTAACATTGATATGCACACAAATACACACACACACAAGCACTTACAAATTCTTAACACACTCTTCTAAAGTCATGACATTCACTCACGTGTCCAATCCACCCATGCAGCCATTGAGCAAATCAAGGAGTACGCAGAATACTTAAAAATTGAAGGTGAAGACACTTCCCTTTGTATTCAGCTTACAGCTAAGGCTTGGTCCATCCCCGGAATTGAAAATTGCAGGCAGCTGTCTTAGTCATTGAGGTTATAGGTCGCTTCAGTCATGTCTGACTCTTTGCGACCCTATGCACTGTAGCCTTCTAGGCTCCTCTGTCCATGGGATTCTTCAGGCAAGAATACAGGAATGGGGTGCCCTGCCCTCCTTAAGATATATTGATATTGGAGACAGAAGCATGGGTGATGGAGGGTGGTGTGGAGACAGCAAAGATGCACACACGTCCACATTCAGTATCTGGATAATGATTACAATCCTCCATTTATTTTAACCATGTGACACCTGAATGTCACACAGGCCAGCTTTGCAAACTAGCCAACAGTCTCTCTTTCCAACCTAATATCCTCCCCATCATTAGATTTCTTGGCTCTCTCTCCTTACGGTAAATGATAAAAGGACTTGATGTCAGAGATTCGGGGTGATGTGAGGCAACTCTGAAATCTAGAGGTTTGGGATGCTGGATGGAGTGGAAATTTTTGATGATCTCATGTAGTATCACTTTGCACTCTGACTTGCTCTTTCTGTAATGGATGGAATAAAATAAATTGATGGAAATTCTTGCTCCAAAAGATTAATTTAGAAACAGAAAAGCTTTCAGTTTACGAGAGAACCTTTCTGCTGCTCTAGGAAGCTGCCGTATTCTTCACCTTTAAGGCTATTGTTGGAAAGAGGAGTCAGACCCACTTCTGTGTGTACCTGTGGCTCCTATTAATCTCCTGACATAGCAGTTGTTGGACCTCTTCAGTGAGCTGTTGGTTTTGAACTTCAGGCTCCCAAATATCACCCATCAGGGAGACAGGAAAAGGCTTTTTTTTTTTTTTTAACTTGGAGGAAATCATGATCTACCTAATCCTTTTAAAAACACATCAGGAGAGGGAGACCAGTAATTTCTAAAGAGGAATACTGTAGGAATCCTAAGGAGGAGACAGAGTATAGAGTAATCGTTCCATCCAGGATCATTCCCTAACCCTCTTCCTTCAAGCTGAACTTTCAGGGATAGAATTTGATGGAAAAAACAACACCTCTTCCCACCCCACAACATGTCAAAGAGGCTAGAGGATTATTACCTTTGTCAACATAAACATCTTTAATAGCTTTATGTGTTTGTTCTTATGCAGAGAAACTATTAAATAGAATAACATTTTATGCTATTTTATGTCTTAAAACATCCTGTGTTTCTTTATTATTCTCTCAATACCCTGGGATGTTGGTAGGTAAAATCATCAGGAAAACCGAGGCTCAGAAATGTTTAAAACAAAACTGTCCTCAGGCTACTCATCTAGTGAGTTGCAGAGGTAATAGGTTTTCCCAGGTTTTCTAATTGTATTCCTCCTCTTCCCCTGAGCCAAGCACAAACAACTCTTTCATTCTCAGCCCTTCATCACGTGGACAGTACAAGTTCCATGCAAAACCAAGTCTCTATTTGAAAGAATATGAGCCCCTCTGGCTCAGCACAAGTTACTCTGGAGCCCAATTTGCTTGGCTGAGTAACTCTATGCTTCTTTCCCTAAAAGTCACTTCCCAAGGAAATGAAGTATAGCCAGGAAGATGAATTCACAACCTCAATATGTTGGTAGCATCCTACAGTGCAACGGGGAAGGCCTTTGCTATCAAAATGCTGTCCCCACCACTTAGTGACTTTGTGAATTTGGACAGTTTCCTCCTCCAAGATAATTTCCTGATCTCTAACATGGGAATTCAAATGACTTTACAAAGCCGTAGTGTAGTGAGAATTACATTGAACACTTGGAGGAAGCTAGAAAATGTCTAGCACATGGTGAGTACTCAAATGCTACCTTCCATTTGCTCATTCCCCTCCAGGTTATTTTAGAAACTAAACTTTTCAGTCCCAAATGACACAGTCTATATGGCACAAACTGATCAAATTTACTTTATCATTTATCCAATCTAGCATCAATAGCCAAATCCATTTTTAATAACAACTGTATGTTGAGCAGCATTATTATTTAAAAAGATATCAAGTTGTAACTCCAATAAGTTATTTTATTTATTTGCCTCTGGTGTAGCCACACTGCTTCCCATAAAGTCTCTAATTTTTAATGACATTGCATTAATGTCTCATAATTTCACGGAAATTTACTGAAACATAACTCTTGGTAGCATTTTCATAATACTGTCTTCAAACTTCATTGCAAACAGTTGATAAACACAAAAGGATCCTAAGTTGATATAATACCCACACATACCCATTTGCCTTAGTTTGCACCCAGGATGTTCAAATGAAACCATTAAATTGCATCCTGGATGTCCATTTCCTTAAAAAAAAAAAACTGTAACCTAGGCAAAGATCTGCAGTGACAAAATTAGAGAAGTCAGCTCCCAGACGAAGTCATGTACATATAAGAAGCCATGTTATTTATGGACGGTTCTCACTCACTTCCATTATCTCTCCCATAATTCTTCACGTTCTAGTCACTCTTTATGCATATACTACAGGATACTTTTTTTCTCATCCTGAGTATGAATCCATGAATAATTTATAGACTTAAGCTTTTGGCTTTCACCCTTCAAATTTGCATCCTGCATCAAGGATGGTGGATGACTTGGTGTCATTATACCCATGATCAGATCTGTGGTATAGTTAATATAGTTCTACTGTTAAAGGCAAGAAAGTCTAAGATCCTTGCCCACAAATAATCCTTCATTTAAATTAAAATGTATTCTATTAAAAATAATCCTGACTCCCTATGAAAAAATGTATAAGGAGGTTTTCTTATAATTTTTAGGAAATAATCTAGATGTAAGCTTTGTATCCTGTTCATTATTAGCAATCACCAGAAATTAAGCAAACACTTGTTTTCAATTCCATGATTTTCCTCAGGCGATTCTTTCTTGCCTGACCTTGAGCCCTTCTCTTAAAGTGAGGTGCTTAGTGCTTCCCCAGGCTTGGGGGCTCCAAGCCAGGATTGTTTTCTAGAACGCCTCCAGTTTCTCACAGTTGAACCCAAAGTGAACTTTTCATGTTCTTCAGAAAATGAGTCTTTATGGGTGTGTACTTTAGCAGCTAATAAGGTAACAAAACATGCAATTCCCACCCACCCCCCCACCCCCCGGATCCTAGATTCTCTGCCATGATGAATCAGGAAGAGAGGAAACGCTATGGGTGAGAGCCACTTGTTCTGAGCTCCTCAATTCCTAGTACCCAGGTTCCTGCCGATTATAAGATGACTCTGCCCTCGTGTGAGAAGCTTCCTGCAAAGATCCCATCCTACCTTCTGAAAAACCTTTTTTTTTGTTTTCAAAATAAAGCCCTCACTTAATAGCTGCTTAATTCCTAGACCATCTCTGATCTCTCTGATTCCAAATTCTGAAGAAAAGGCCTGAAAGTCATAGGGCCATGCGTCTTCATACTTTGATCAAAAATTTAGTCAGAAATTACAGAGTTTAGGATTTAAAGTCATCTTATCAAACTAGGAAACCTTTCTTGATTTGTTGTAGGTACCACAGAAAATTTTAGGACAGAGTCAGAGGACATCCCATTAGCTTGACCAAAAACTCTTTCACGACCTGAAGCGATGCTGACTCCCCTCCACGTTAGGCGTATGGATGGCTCTGTTTGTCTGAGGAGCTAGATCTCTAGCCAGGATTGTGAGAGGAAGAATCTGGGGTCCTTCCCATTAAGCTGTTAATTCATGAGACTTCGGGCTCCACTCAGGGTTAAAATCATGTCAATCTGCAAGCAGAGGAGCAATAAGGGAACATAACCCTGCCCCGGGTTAAGGGAGCCCCGTGTCCCCCACGGAGCAAGCCAGGACCTCAGCAACCTCTCCTTCAACAGTGACTGCACCACCCACACGTCACACACACGTCCTCCTCTCTTCACAAACCCCGCTGCTCTTCTTCTGGGTCACACTGTCATCACAGGGCTCTGTTCGCCTCTTAACTGACCTGCTTCCTTCAGCTCCCCTAGGGCATCCTTCACCTTCTGCCAGAAGGTTCCAATTGCCAACCCCGTCGAGCCGTCCTCCTGACTATAACCCTTCCACAGCTCCTCTCACAGCTTAACTCAGCCTGACGGGAGAGGCTCTTCCCAGGCTGGCTTCTGTCAAACTCTTCTAGCTCATCCCCTCCTCTCACCCCTCACCCCATCTTCTGCTTTTCTGTCTTCCAAATACACCCCATCAGTGTTTATCAAACTCCAATCATCGCTATACCGACTTCACGACGATTACCATGTTCATGGATCACCTGTATTATTTTTCGCTTATTGTTTTTCTTTCAATTGATTGCATTTTTAACAAAAATAAAATCATTTCCAATGAAACATTGTATCAATGCTGTGAATGGAAAACTGCGATCAGTTGCCACAATGAAAATAGAGCTGTAAAAATAAATATAATAAAAAGGAAACGAAGTCATCAAGCTCTGAGAAGACACTGTTGCCTGCTGAAGTATGTGAGCTTAAAGCCTGTTCTCCATTTGACACCAGGGGAAAGCAGCAGGTGTTAGATAAATGGGAAATAGATTCAGGAACATGACAAGATTTATTGCCTGAATTAACCACAATTGAGAGGCAGTTGACAGTGAGTTACTTCTACTGTTTTATTCAATATTATTTAATGCTAGATCCTAAAATCACTTTGGATGCAGTGTTCAATCACTCATATATCTTACAAAACCACAATGTTGTTTGTCATATATCCTTGCCTTCATGAGCACATGTGGTTTTATAGAAACTCCTGTCTCCTCTTTTCTACCCTTTGAAAAAATTTTTAGTGAAATGCAGTTTATTTCCTATCCAAATTTATTGAGGTTTGAGTCAATTTTGCATTATTATATTTTTAAATTTTTATTTGGCTGCACCACGTGACTTGTGGAATCTTAGTTCCCCAACCAGAGATTGAACTCAGGCCCATGACAGTGAAAGCTGACAAAAGCTTTTTACCCCTTCTCTGGGGAGATAGGGAGTCCTTGTCTGGGAATCCATCCATAACAATTTTCCCCTTTTCCCTGATAAACGCTCCTTCTTTACTGACTCAATGCAAGCCGTGCATTCTTCTGTACAAAAATTTTCCCCTAGCTCACAACTTCCAGTGAACCGAAATCTCCACTCAGTAGACCACGTCCTCTTTCAAAGCAGAGAGGCTGTTTTATATGTGTATATCCAGTACCTAACACAGTGTCTGGAACATGGTAGATGCTGGCTATCTAGAGATATATCATCGGCAACCAGAGACTCAGATATTTACATGGGTTGGCAAGCATGCAAGGAATTCAAGCCGGGGGTTCCTAACCTTTTTGACGCCGGGGACCAGTTTCTTGGAAGACAACTTTTCCATGGACTGGGTTGGGAAGATGGTTTGGGGAAGATTCAGGTGCATTGCATTTATTGGACACATGATTTCTATTATTATTGCATAGTGGCTTATAGTGAAATAACTATACAACTCACCGTAATGCAAAATCAGTGGGAGCCCTGAGCTTGTTTTCCTGCAACTAGACGGTCCCATCTGGGGCTGATGGGAGGCAGTGGCACACTAAGCTTGGGGAGCAGCTGTAAATGCGGAGGAAGCTATTTACTTCCTGCTGTGTGGCCTGGTGTCTAACAGGCTACAGATCAGAGCAGTCTGTGGCCCAGGGGTTGGAGACCCCTGATCTAGGTGACCACAGGCATTTTGAAAAGCCAAGATCAAGGAAAGAGTGGAACCAAGCTAGCTAAATCATGGTCAGAAGACCGGAAGTAAAAGTCTTAAGAGATGAAAGTTCCATGGCTTAACTAGATCTTGTAGCGAAGCCTACCTGTGCCTTGTGCTTTTAGTTTTGGCTGCCTCCTCAGTGGTTTACTTTTCTTAAAAATGAAGGCCCAAGATTTCTGGCTTCAAATTCCCTCCCTCTTCTTTGCAAGGTCCTGAAAAATGAAACCTTTGACTTGAGTGTCAGTCTTGTAAAGTTAACTCCTGCGTTGCCCATTACATTAAAACCAACCTAAGGCCCCCATCCTTTGAAATGGTACCAAGGAAGCCTGGCACATAACAAGCTTTCAAAGAGAATTCTGAATGTTCAGGTTGAATTCAACATGTGAAATCAACACACTAGATAAGTCAGTGGAATATATAATTTCTCATCAGGGTAGAATGAATATTTGGAAGACCAAGTGTTTAGTGATATTTTCTACATGATTCTATTTCAGTTAAGTCTACTATGACTAGCAAGGCAGAGGAAGGGCATCTACCTTCTATTATTCAAGACTTCTTTTCCTAATAGTTCACTTAGTCTAGAAGTAGTCTTCTTCATCGATTTAAAAACAAACAAACAAAAAAATCAAATTATCTGTTTAAAAAGCAAAGCTCTTTTGTTGCCGTTTATAGCTTTGTTAGCCTAAGGCTGATCCCAAATTTAGTTATAAGATTAAAAGCATATAACCATGTAGTTATTTAAGCTTTATTGGACTAAACAAGCCCAATGTTATGGCTACCTACTGATCAATGGAAATCTAGGCAACTCTAAACTTTTGAGGAAGGACAGTTGGACTGGAAGTATTTACAGAGATTTTTGAAAATTTTGGTGAAATGGGGTATCATTAGCATTGAACTGATCATTGTTGCAACCCCACCAAACTCTGTGCTTGTCAGATGCTTTATGATGCCAGTGTTATGAGTAGCACCAAGGACAGCAGGTACCGCATCGCTCCTGACATCATAAATTCCCCACCTAAAATGCACCAGGTTTACAAACATATATTTAAATACGAATAACATGTATTTAAATTTGTACATGGTCAAATCTTTGAAGTCCAAATATCTTTGCTCCAGGGCAATGTCAGAGGTTTATTTTCCTTTCAAAATCAAGAACCAAGAGGTTCAGGATGAACCACATAGATGATTTCACCTCTTCCCTTTGGATACATAGCTTCCATCAAATGAGTGGGTTTGCCTGTTAACACCTAGCCCATAAGATGAAGACTGGAAAGAGAAACTGGCAAATCCACCTGGCCTCAGACCACGCGGCTACTCAGACCTTAAAACTTCTGAAGAAAGTTCAAAGAGTAGAAACCTTCTGCTCCTTCTTGCTTGTGCTCATTATCCATATTTCTTTCTTCTTCTTCTTCTTCTCGTTCTTTTTTTTTTTTTTGGCCATACCCTGAAGCTTGCAGAATCTTAGTTCCCCTTCCAGGGATCAAATACCTGCATTGGAAGCATGGAGTCTTAACCACTGGCCCACCAAGAAGTCCCCCTCACATTCCATTTTCAAAGCTGAGAAATACTGCCTACCTTCCCCTGGTATCTTCTTACAAGAATAATACAGTGTAAAGAAGATGAGCTCTGAAACCAGTGAGATCTGGGTTTCAGTCCTTCGTCTTTTACTCGGGCGTTTAAGGCAAGTCAGCATCCCCGAGTCTCAGATTCATTGTGTGGATTAAATGAGATAATCATTACACATGTAAGCTGTAGTATGGGGCTTGGCCACATAGTAGATGCTCAATAAATATTACATCTTCCTTGGTGCCAAATTTATCGGGTAGGAATTCTAGCTTGTCTGACAATGAGAAGACAGACAGTGTTCCCAAGCTTAGCGACCCAGCCAGGCCTGCCTCTAGAGAGCTCCGCGGGGGGAAGCTAGTTGAGGAGGTGGATCCCAGGCTCTGCTGCCCAGATGGAGTCCTTCTTTGGATCACCCAGCTTCATCAAAACACAGGGAAACCAAGTGACCCAGAACAGAATTAGCCTGGTAGAACAGATGTTCTCTTTTCTTTGAGAAGAAAACAATTTGACAAATTCTGAAATGGATACAGTGGTTCTCTCCCGCCAGTTAGCAGGAGCTCCCTTGGATTTCGAGGTCATTGTGGGCAGTGTAGTCTTCTTCCCTCGCCTCGTGCTTTGGCTTCACTCCCTCTCTGGTTTTGAGGTTCAGCATCCCTGCACACGTTGTAAACAATCACGGATTCCACCTTAGGATTTCATCTCCTGGTGAAATGCGGCAGTCCCCACCTTCAGGAAATCAATGCCTGGCAAATGAGTCAAGGTTTCACAGATTATGATGGTGATGGCAGTTTTTTCCTCCTGCCTTATGGCTTCATTTAATTAGACCTCCGGTAATAACTCAGTGGCAGATTTGCTCTGCCGGATGGGCTACAAGTTGCCCACGGCAACCTTAAGAGTAGAGCATGTATGAGAGCTGCTGGATGACTCGTCAGCTGATGAAAAATACAGTGAAACTTTTTCTGTTTCAACGGGATCAGGCAAGGTGACTGGGAAAGCTCCCCTGGGCGCAGACACCTGGTAACTCCACATTTACCAAATCATTTCAAGACAGCCTTACAGTGAAGTAATCAGCAAAACCACTGTCTGACCTTGAAATTATTCTGTGGCCGCTGGACCCTGAAGACTCTGACAGAGGCAGTTAAATCCAGCCGTCTGGGACTTTGATCAACTGTGTCTGCCCCCCGCGGAACAGCCAGGACCTCTTAGCTGGAAGCTTCTCGAGGGCACGAGGCCCAAGCGGAGAAGTCAGGAGACCAAGATGCTCTTTCTCATTCTGGCAGACACGGAGTTACCTCATGCCTTTGCAAGATTTCAGATGTGTGGAGACTCTGGCATTGATTACCCTTACTGAGGACATGAAACTTCACAGATACTGTTTTTCAAAAGTGGAAAAAAAAAAAAAAGCCTGAGGCCCTAAAGTTGCAGGATATTTTGGCAGCTGTGTTCAGGCTGAATATAAAGGCATCCTTGTGGGAGCATAGCTTTTCCCTGGATCCATTTCACTTGCTATCTTCAGACAGAGAAGATGGAGAGATAACCGATTGGGTGGAGGATGAGAGATAACAATTTTCTGTTAAGATGGAAATGAGGAAGGTTTTACTGACAAATGACTTCCCGAGAGGCTACAGGGAACCAGTTATCCTACTTAAGAACAGGGTTGCAACTTCAGACCCAGTGTCAGAGATGGCCTAGGACACAAGGCTTACTGATGTGCCCGGTTGGGACAGACACATCCCCTTCTGTTCCCACTCACAGCCACAGCCACGCTGCCTACCCATTAGATGTTTGAATATCAATCTCCAACGCTGTCCCGCCACTCCTTCCAGAATAGATGCACGAAGGCGGTGTTCAAACCTCATCTGTGGACGTGAAACTCATTATTTCACTCCGCAAACATTTCCTGAGTACATGGAACATGCATAATGCTGGGCTAAGAGCTGGTGATGCAAAGAAGAATAAAATACATCTCATTTGGGCACATCTAACCCTTCCAAGAGAGCAGATCTAGTTCTGGGGACTAATGCATTAACAAATGCAGTGTGACTGGTGAATTGAGGAGCTGTGCTTTAATGATAAAAAACACGGGACTCGGATCTTCCATCATATGTGTATTGCTCACCCTGCCACATAGGCGCAATATGAATTTTGGCATGTTACTAAGCCTCTTGGACCCTAGTATATTTACCTATAAGAGTTGAATAGTCTCAAAACAATATCATTAGGGATATGCATACATATACATACGTATATCTCCAAATTATCATCTGGCACAGAGTAGCTACTCAGTAATGGTTTCACTGAGAATTTGAAAGTTCTGTGTCAATGACATTACAAAGTGCAATGAGAGCAGAGAACAGACAGCTACTTTGAGAGTTATCATTCAGCCAGGTTTTAGAAGAGTTGTTGCTAACCCAACAAAAAATTGGGGAAAGCTGACTCTCAATTGATTTTCATGAGAAAATAACCAGAGAAGTGAAAAAGTAGGGTCCATTCAGGTCAGTATGGAGGGTGCAAAGGGTCGGTGGCCCTGGAGGTAGATACAAATGCAAGGCTGGTGTGGCTAGCTGGAACTAAATTTTGGGATGAGATCACCGTATCATCACAGAGGGTGTTTAAGAAGGAGGCTAACTGGCTCCAAATTGATAGAACTAATTCTGGAGAGCAATAAAGTAAAGAGAGAGGGTGAATTAGGAGATGAAGGTCATGTTGCAGGTTAATGATGAAGGTCAGCACTTCATTTAGACTAGAGACAAGGAAGATGAGACTGGGAAATGAAATTCAGGGGAATCTATGAAGTGAACAGAAATAGATTGGATGACCAAGTAGACACGGGTGTGAGAAGGGAGAGGATCCGAGGATGTCACCAAGCTTGGCCTGTGGAAAGGTTGCCAACAACTGCTCCATGAAACTCAGTGGAGCATCCTTCGTGAGTTTACAGGAGTCCACGGGGCAGGGGCTGAAACCAGTCCAACACCCTGTTCATCAGCACAGTCCTATCCTGGTTGTGGCCATGGGCAATGAGTATTGTGCTTTGCCAGCATTTACAGGGATATCCGCAATTAATCCTCCCAACAATCCGCTGAAGCCGGTACTACCATTCTCAGACTGCAGATGCAAAAACTGAGGCTCAGCTCATGTAAAGTATTGTCTAATGTTATACTGCCAGAAAACACTGGAGCTGGAAATCAACCAAAAATGTTTTTGATGTCAGCCTCCCTCCCCTTAACCACTTCCCTCTGTCTGTTTCTCTTTTGGAGATGCATACCTTATAGGGTTCATATTGTAAAGCCACTTAAGAGGATCACCCTCTTCAAATGAAGATAATATCTCTTCACAGTAACCGATCTTTTTTTCCTGGGTTTAATATGGCAGAGAAAATGCAGACTGAAGCCAGGCTGTCTCCTTCTTTCAATTTGTTTATTATAGGAGCAACATTTGACTAGGCCAGGCACGAAACACACTGTCCCGCAGATCTATATTCATTCACTCCGCTGGTAGTAGCCTACTGATCTCTGCTTTCTTGTGCGGTGCCACGCACTCTGTCAATTGTTTGACAATGTCTGGGATGCCTTTGGAAACTTCTCAGGCTGCTCTTCTCCATTTTACCAACTTTCACGGAAAAAGTGTCACCCCTTTGGGATTCTGGTAGCTCATAGAGGAATCACTGCGTCTCTCATTTCTGGAATTGCTGGAAATACTGCAGATCATTTTTAACCTAACATTTGAGGAACTGTATTGTGTTCTGCCCACCAGTCTTCCAGAAAATTAAGGTTTAGATAAATGGAATATTGCCTCCCGTATCAGTAAACAAAGGTTGTCACAGTCCTCAGGGATTGCAACCACAGCCTACCGTGAGCTGCTGAGCCCTGAGGACCCTCAGGATGTGAAAACACAGGATACTGGCCTCAGATAACCGAGGTGCATATCAAAGGAGTGATTTCAGTGAGCCCTGACCCTTGCATCTTCCCATACAAGGAAAAGTGCTAAATTCCTTAACTTGAGATATCTGGTTTTCTTTAACGGAGAGTAATCTTTTGACATGCAGATTGCCTGCCCTTTGTTGCAAAACTCCTAGACCCATAGTCCTGGCTCCCCCTTCACCTCCTCAGAGCAGTTCTCTCAGCGTTACTTGAAATGTTCCTTCCTTTGAGGTCCTAACAATTCCTGCTGAATAAAACGTACCTCTCAGCTTTAAGGTGGTGAATGATTAATTTTTTTTAAATGTGGATCATTTTAAAGTCTTCATTGAATTTGTTACAGTATTGCTTCTACTTTATGTTTTGGTTTTTTGGCCACAAAGCATGTGGGGTCTTAGCTTCCCTGCTACTGTTTCATCGCTAAGTCATGTCCAACTCTTTGCAACCCCATAGACTGCAGCCTGTCAGGCTCCTCTGAAATTTTTCAGTGGAGTGGAGATTCCCTGCTAGTTCAGCTGGTAAAGAATCCACCTGCAAATGCAGGAGACCCTGGTTCGATTTCTGGGTTGGAAAGATTCCTTGGAGAAGAGATAGGTTACCCACTCCAGTATTCTTGGGCTTTCCTGGTAGCTCAGGTGGTAAAGAATCTGCTTGCAATGCGGGAGACTTGGGTTCAAATCCTGGGTTGAGAAGATCCCCTGGAGGAGGGCATGGCAACCCACTCCAGTATTCTTGCCTGGAGAATCCCCATGGACAGAGGAGCCTGGTGGGCTACAGACTATGCGGTTGCAAATAGGCGGACATGACTGAGCAACTAAGCATGCATACATGCAATACTGGAGTGTGTTCCCAAGTCTACCTCCAGGGAATCTTCCCGACCCAGGACTTGAACCCATGTCTCCAGTATCTCCTCCATTCGCAGGCATAGTCTTTCCCTCTAGTGCCGTCCAGGAAGCCCCTTAGCTCCCCTATCAGGGGTCAGATCCCTGCATTGGAAAGTGACCTCCTAACCACAGGGCCACCAGGGAAGTCCCAAGTTGTGAAAAAATTTTCAGTTGACAGTTTGAATCTCAATCCAGTCTTCGCAGAGACAGACAGATCTTCCCAGTCAAGGAGGACCATGCTGGCCTCCCACTGGGTGGAGATGCCTCAGCTGTGACTTGCATCTGTGGAACATAAGGGTCTGCAGAATTAGTGCCGCTGGAAGTCTCCGTCACCCACGTATTCATCCCTGCCTTGAAAACGAGATGTCCATGCCTGTTTCGAAAATTAAAATTAGGGGATCTGGTCTCAATGTCAAAGTGGCAAGGGAAGGCATTTGGGTGGCCATCAAAATACCGTCATTACTGCAGCTGACAGGTAAGCCTGACCACCGTGAATAAGAAATTCCAGAGCTCAAGGTGGGGGATCAGAGGGGCAACTTAATGTTCAGTTCAGTTCAGTTCAGTCGCTCAGTCGTGTCCGACTCTCCGCGACCCCATGAATCACAGCACTCCAGGCCTCCCTGTCCATCACCAACTCCTGGAGTAAACTCAAACTCATGTCCACAGAGTCGGTGATGCCATCCAGCCATCTCATTCTCCATCGTCCCCTTCTCCTCCCGTCCCCAACCTTTCCCAGCATCAGAGTCTTTTCCAGTGAGTCAACTCGTTGCATGAGGTGGCCAAAGTATTGCAGTTTCAGCTTTAGCATCAGTCCCTCCAATGAACATCCAGGATTGATCTCCTTTAGAATGGACTGGTTGGATCTCCTTGCAGTATAAGGGACTCTCAAGAGTCTTCTCCAACACCACAGTTCAAAAGCATCAATTCTTCGGCGATCAGCTTTCTTCACGTCCAACTCTCACATCCATACATGACCATGGGAAAAACCATTGCCTTAACTAGACGAACCTTGGTTGGCAAAGTAATGTCTCTGCTTTTTAATATACTATCAAGGTTGGTCATAACTTTCCTTCCAAGGAGCAAGCGTCTTTTAATTTCATGGCTGCAATCAGCATCTGCAGTGATTTTGGAGCCCAAAAAAATAAAGTCTGACACTGTTTCCACTGTTACTTCTCTATAAATCCGTGCAACTGTTTCTAGAAGGACTGGAACTCTGCTTTGTCTTTGATTTTCAGATTATTCACTGCAGCACACACCAAGTCAAATGAAAACTTACATTTATGGCGTACCTCCAAGTCGTGATTTCTTAGATGTTAGGGATTATGCTGGATTCACCTTTAGCTCTAATGTTTAGCACAACACCTGGAACTTAGAAAGTCTTTAATAAATACTGTTCAGAGCTACCTCTTTAGGCCTTAACTGTCGACAGGGACCATCATAAAGCTCACAGAAGAAAGTAATTTAATTCACTCTAGAGTCTTCTCTGCACTTCTCTTACCCAAGATGAATGACAGAAGAATATCTGGGTTAGTGGGGGAGAGGGAAGGTGGATGGTTTTGTAAATGAAGATGAATTATAATATTGTAATGTTGTTCTTTTATTATGACCTAATACATCCTAAAAGAAAAAAAAAATCTCACCAAAGAAAGAGTAGAAAGAAGAATCTGTGGTCTCTTCAATTAATGTAATGGGGAATCTCAATTTAGCTCAAGGGAGAGTCAGTCATGCCTGGGCTGGTCTATTGAATTGGTGAGAGCAGCTGCCCGGAGCCTGTTTGCATATGGATTGAGGGTCCTCTTGGGACAGTTCTCATTCTGAAGGAAGAAGTTGCCTGGCAACAAGAATTTGACCCATGGAGACAGCCTTACCCAACAGAGGAGCAAGGAAGCCTGTGTACAGTGTAGTCTGTCATCTAGATCTGTCTCCCAGCTGGATCACAGGAATATATGCCGACATGTCACAGAAAGTGGAGAGTCTAAATGAACAAAACGAGGACAAACAAATCTGCTTTACTAATATCTTACACTGGAGAGCACTGCTATGTTTCAGGAGTCCTCTGATAGACTCAAACCTCAATGGAAGGGAAGCATTTTCCCCTTTCTCACTAAAAATCAGTTTGGGTATTGTGATGTCGCCAAAGCGTTCAGTACAGTCTATGGCTGAGCAGCAACAGTTGAAGGGGAAAAGACTCCAAAGTCCAGTGAAGCATTAAGACTCACTTCCTATAGGAGTGGGACTTCCCTGTTGACCCAGTGGTTAAGACTCCACTTTCCAATGCAGAGGGCGCAGGTTTGCTCTCTGGTCAGGAAAAGAAGATCCACATGCCATGGGGTGTGTTTAAATTTCTTTTTAATTATTTTTCACAAGAATTATCATCAGTAATATTAGGTATCAGAAGACAAAAGTAATTTCAAAAATAATCTTAAAAATGCCTAAAGGATGCGGGGGTATCCAGGTGATGCTCACTGGGAGATGTCTGCCCCTGGTATGTAGCAGCAAAGTGACAAGAGTAGTACCCAGCAGAGGGATGATGGGAAACCCTTGTGCCCAATGAACGTTTTAATTTTTGAAGACAGTGGTATTACTATTCCATTCCATGTTTCTTCAGAGGAACTGACAGTCACCATACATATTACAGGATGCAAACTGATGCTTGCAGAGGTGAAGAAAAGAATATCCAATTTCAATCACCGTCAGTACCAATGTCCCAAAGGCAAATGTGTATGTTATTAAAAACTCCTTTACCTAAAGCTAATAGCAAAAATATTATTTACAGCTAATTGACTTTTAATATATTTTAAAATATTTTTCAAAAATGTGTGCAATGGAAGACATTTACTTTACTTTTTAAACTTGCTTTCAAGAGAAACTTCTAGTTATAAGATGAATGAGTTCTGGGGCTATAATGTACAGCATGGTGATTCTAGTTAACAATACTATGTTGTAAGTTTGAAAACTCGGTGAGATAGGAGATCCTAAGTGTTCTCACCACATGCACACACACAAAGATAGTAACTGTGCGAGGTGCAGAGATGTTAGCTAACCTTATTAGAGCAATCATTTCAAAACACATATATAGCAAGTCACATTGCACACGTTAAACTTACACAAAGTTATATGGCAATTATAGCTCAATAAGTTGGAAACAAGAAACAATGACCAGTTTGTTGTGATCCACACTGTCAAAGGCTTTGGCATAGTCAGCAAAGCAAGAGTAGATATGATATCCAGCCAGAAATAGAGGCAGAGACAAGGAGGAATAAACAGGTCCCATATGATATAGAATTTACTTGAATATCTTAACATTTCTTTTGTTCTTCCTTTTCCCCAGCATAATGAGCTCTTCCCCCTGAAAATTCCCAACCTCTGTGACTGCACAACTTGTAAGGCTCTACTCTGGAAAGACTGTAAGCAGTCTTCCATCCGGGATCATTTCTATAATTTTTTTGGCTCAATCAAAAGATTTTTGAGATATACATGTATAACTGAACCATTTTGCTATGTACCTGAAAATAACACAATATCGTTAATCAACTATACTTCAATATGAAAATTTAAAACTTTTAAATGACTTTTAACAGCAAAGTCGAGTGAATGGGATGTTTGTGGGTGCAGGGAGCCTTACAAAGAACCCCTGAATATGAAAAAGTACATATATGTTTAATGTATAACTGAATCATTTTGCTGTATAGCAAAAATTAGCACAACATTGTAAATCAGCTATACCTCATTAAAATAAATTTTAAAAAAGGAAGAATAACCCTGAGGTCATGCTATGCTGTAGTTGTCCACTTTAGTTACCCTTAAAGAAGGTCATGAGAAAGAGAGAGCTCACCGAGGTAACAGTGTCAGCAGAGGGACCCAAGGGCACTGTTGCAGGCTTGCTTCACAGGAGGCTAGCTCAGAGTTCATTTAACTGTGAATGACCGTGCGACCCAGAGTGACCCCAGGGCCTTTGAACGTGTCCATCCCTCAGCACCCTGGTGGCTCATGTGAATCCACGGGGGACTGAATGGCTGACCAGACAAGACGTGGCCCCTTGTCCCACACTTAGGAGACTCATCCTCTCCTGGGCCATCTTCCCTTCATCATCTCCTGAAACTCTGTAATATACATCAGGACAACAGGTGAGGAGAGAACTTGAGTAGCTTGAGAAACTTCCTGAAGGCACAGAAAGAGAACAGGTGTGGAAACAGAAGGGTGAGAGAAAGAACAGCCCCTTCCAGGTCTGAGTTTGTAAAACAAGATTTTCTTGGCGTTTGGGCTGAGGAGGGAGAGACGATTTGGGTTCCTGGGCCTAGGAATGAGAGAAGGAAAGAGCACAGACGGAAAAAAAAGAAATATAAGATCTCTGTGCGCGTGCTTTATTAACTATAATTCCTTTTGGTTTAATTAAAGCAAAGGTTTACATATGTCCCCTCCATCTTGAACCTCCCTCTCATCTCCCTCCCCATCCTACTCGTCTAGGTTGTTAGGCTGATTCATGGTGTTGTTTGGCAGAAACCAACCCAATTCTGTAAAGCAATTATCCTTCAATTAAAAAAAATTTTTAAAAAGGGAACAAAAAGGTTTCATCTGCTTTTCTGTTACATTTTCGTCCCAGAGGGGTGTGTCTGTAAAGCACCTGTGCTGACACTGAGTGGCCCCTTCAGATTACAGAGTGTCTACTGGGAACCATAGCAGTGTGTGATTTTTCAGTAAAGGACAGCCCGCCTCCATCATCCTAAAGACACCAAAGCTGTCTTAAGGAAAAGATCGCCCCCATGTGGGAGTCCTTGGTTCGGTTCAGTTCAGTCGCTCAGTCGTGTCCAATTCTTTGTGACCCCATGGATTGCAGCACGCCAGGCCTCCCTGTCCGTCACCAACTCCCAGAGTTCACTCAAACTCGTGTCCATTGAGTCGGTGATGCCATCCAGCCATCTCATCCTCTGTCGTCCCCTTCTCCTCCTCCCTTCAATCTTTCCCAGCATCCGGGTCTTTTTCAACGAGTCAGTTCTTGGCATCAGGTGGCCAAAGGATTGCAGTTTCAGCTTCAGCATCAGTCCTTCCAATGAATATTCAGGACTGATTTGCTTTTGGATGGACTGGTTGGATCTCCTTGCTGTCCAAGGGACTCTCAAGAGTCTTCTGCAACTCTACAGTTCAAAAGCAGCAATTCTTAGCTGCTCAGCTTTCTTTATAGTCCAACTCTCACATCCTTGCATGACCACTGGAAAAACCATAGCTTTGACTAGATGGACCTTTGTTGGAAAAGTAATGTCTCTGCTTTTTAACATGCTGTCTGGGTTGGTCATAGCTTTTCTTCCAAGGAGCAAGCGTCTTTTAATTTCATGGCTGCAGTTACCATCTGCAGTGATTTTGGAGCCCAAAAATATAAAGTCTGTCACGGTTTCCATTGTTTCCCCGTCTATTTGCCATGAAGCAATGGGACCAAGATTCATGGGGTCGCAAAGAGTCGGACACGACTTAGCGACTGAACTGAACTAAACTGAATGGGACCAAATGCCATGATCTTAGTTTTCTGAATGTTGAGTTTTAAGGCAACTTTTTCACTGTCCTCTTTCACTTTCATCAAGAGGCTCTTTAGTTCTTCTTCGCTTTCTGCCATAAGGGTGGTGTCACCTGCATATCTGAGGTTATTCATATTTCTCCTCAGTAGTGACTCCTTGACCCCAGCCTGTCAGGCCCAAATGAAATCCTAAGAGATGGTTCTGTTGCTCAAATTAATGAAATGTGGGCTCTCTTCTCCAGACCTGCTTTATCTCCCCGAGTTGGAGCAGTCTTCTGCAGAGGTATTTAAAGGTTATTAGTGGGACACTTTTTAGGAAGATGTCCCACAAGCCAGCACATTTGTAAGATATACACCCCCTCTGAGTCAGCAGATGAGAAAGCTGCAGGAGACTTGGAGAGGATTAGGGTTCCTATCAATTAGGTGGATTTCTGGTCGCATAGCTAGAGCTGACCCCTGGGGAGGGAGCAGACTGATTACCAGTGAACTTCCTGGGCCGGCGGAGAACAGGACAGCAGAAGCAGCAGTCTCTGGTTTAGAAAGTCTATCAGACACGGTTTTTTGCCCCAATCCTTTCCCATGTTTCTGTCCAGCTCTGCACTCTCATGCCCTAGACTCTGCTGGAAATGGCTAATGTCCTCTACCCACAGCCTTCAGAGGACTGTTCTGGGCCTGGGGGTTTCGACCCAGCCACCTCTGCTGCTCCTATTGGTCCATGGCCAATGACTGAACGGTGCTAAAAGATCCCAGCTTCTTAACCTCAAGGTGCAGCAACAGTCTCCAAGTCTTCATTCATACCAGGGTTCTCGACACTATCAAGATGACCTTGCTTGCTTCCTTTTCCTAAAATTTATTTATTTATTCATCTTTGGCTGTGCTGGCTCTTGGTTGCCGCACGTGGACTTTCTCTAACTGTGGCCAACAGTGGCTTGTCTTGCTGCAGAGCACAGGCTCTAGATGCTTGGGCTCCAGTAGTTGTGGTGCATGGGCTTAGTCACCCCACTGCATGTAGGATCTTGGTTCCCAAACCGAGGATCGAACCCGTGTCCCCTGTGCTGGCAAGCAGATTCTCATCCACTGCGCCACCAGGGAAGTCCACCTTGCTTTCTTCATCTTTATTCTCCTTCTCTTACTGATTTCTTTCAGAGCCTCTTCCTTAATAAATCACTGCCCAGACATCTTTGGCTCACAGTCGGCTTCTGGGACAAGACAGCTCTAATAAAATAGACCTGGAGATATCAAAACAAAGTAGCAGAGAAAACAACCTGTTTGTTGTTGCTCTTCCTGTATTGGTATCACGTGGATAAAACGTGTGATGGAGTGAGTGCCAGACCATCCAGAAGGCTGGCTGTTTAAGGTTCCTGTGGGGACTCTGCCAAGGGAAATGTAAGCAACCCACAATGAACCTGGCCCTGCCATTACACTGTAGTTATTTTCTAATATGAGGGACCCACCATTTAAATTTTCAAAGTCAGAGATTATGTATCATGGTATTTGAGAAAACCTGGCTTTATTTGAGATTGAACTAAAAATAATACTATATTCCAGGATTATAGAGAAAGAAAATATAGGAATGCAGAGAAGATATGATAACTAAAATTTAGAAGACTTCAGGACTCACTCTATACTTAGGGAAAGTGTGTGATCTGTTGGTGTTTTACTGTGGTGGTTTAGTCACTCAGTTGTGTTCAACTCTTTGTGATCCCATGGACTGCAGCCTGCCAGGCTCCTCTCTCCATGGAATTTTCCAGGCAAGAATACTGGAGTGGGTAGCCATTCCCTTCTCCTTGGGATCTTCCAGACCCAGGAATCGAACCGGAGTTTCCCAAGTCTCCTGCATTGGCAGGGGGAGTATTTACTACTGAGCTATCAGGGAAGCCCCTGGGTAGAACTATAGGTGATATTTATTTTCTTTATTGTTTCATGTTTTATTCAAAAAGATTTTTACAATTAACAAGCACTCATTTATAATTATAACAATAAATGCTTTCATGAAAAAAAAAAAAAAACAGTCCAGTCAGAACATACCTAGTTTGATCTGCAGCTTGAGAGGAATTTGGGCATATCCTCCCTTTTTGTAATTTTGTATCTTCTGTTGCCGCCTAAAGGTCCACAAGGGCAGAGACCTTCTTGTCTTTCTCATTCATCACTGTGTGTCTGTTGAGTGGCACAGAGATCTGCACGTGGTAGGCCATCAATACAGCTACAGCTACAGCTAAGTCACTTCAGTCGTGTCCGACTCTGTGTGACCCCATAGACGGAAGCCTACCAGGCTCCCCCATCCCTGGGATTCTCCAGGCAAGAACACTGGAGTGGGTTGCCATTTCCTTCTCCAATGTGTGAAAGTGAAAAGTGAAAGTGAAGCCGCTCAGTCGTGTCCGACCCTTAGCGACCCCACGGACTGCAGCCTTCCAGGCTCCTCCATCCATGGGATTTTCTAGGCAAGAGTACTGGAGTGGCTTGCCATTGTCTTCTCCGAGGCCATCAATAGATAGGTGTTAAATGAACAAATAAAGACAGTAAAGAATTGGACTTCCCAAGTGACACAGCAGTAAAGAATCTGCCTGCCAATGCAGGAGACACAAGAGACTCAGGTTCGATCCCTGGGTTGGGAAGATCCCCTGGAGGAGGGCATGACAACCCACTCACAGTATTCCCGCCTGGAGAATCCCCATGGATGGAGGAGACTGGTGGGCTACAGTCCATGGGGTCGCAGAGTCAGACCCGACTGAGCAGGCATGCACCAGACCATGATGAGGAGCAAGGTGGTCTCCTAAAAGAAACAACAGATAAATGAGATTCATAAGGGTCAGCACGGAAGTGCAGGACAGTGGTAATTCACACGGCTGAGCTATCGGGTGTTGAGAAACACGGTGGGAGCCAGGAGGAGCCCCAGAAGGGTCAGAACCTCCCCTGGAAGCCAAACACTCTGAGTTCCTGTATATGCAGCATTTCACTATCCTTGATGCCTGTGAGATGCTTGTTATGTCTTCCCACATATAGATGAGATTCTGAAGCCCCCTAAGCTTAAGTGAGTTGCTCAAAGTTGAGATGTTGTAAAAGGAGTTGAACTCCAAAGCCGGTGATATTCTGCCCCTAAAGAGCCTTATTGATCCCTGTACTACAGAGGCCGTGGCCTTTGAAGTCTTGTTTAAGGAGGCAGACAGACTCTTCTTAAAGGCAACAAAATTCCATTCAGTTTGAGAAAAGGATTGATGTGATTGTTAGGGCAAGAAGCTGGAGCAAAGTATAATGGATATTCCTGGATGGTAGAGCGAGAGGTAATATTTATTTTCTTCTTTATCCTTTTATGTATTTTTCATATTATTCACAATAAATTTGCAAAGGAACCAAACCTTCTCGTTTCTCCCTTCATCTCTCTTTATGTTACTTTCATAGTTAAAATTCCCACATTTCTTACATCTTTGGGTTAATGTACAGAATAGCTTTAGTAAAATGCCATAATTACTTGAAAGGAGTAAAAGAAGGCATGAAGATTTGGGAGTGAATTGTCAGAAGGTAATTCAGAGATCAGAGGGTAAAGAATCAGATATATCTCTTTTGTTTCATTCAATAATCTTTATTGGAGATTTACTGTCCACCAGTCATTCTCTGTGTATCTGAAAATCATCATGAAGGAGACAGATAGTGTCTCTGCCTTCTTAGAATTATAGCCCAGGAAGTAGACAACAATCGTTTTCATTGTGGGTGGGAGAAGGTTAAAGCAAAGGTTAAGCCAAAGTTTCACGAGGGACCATCATGAAGCAGAGTCCACAGGGTGAAGTGCAGTCAGAATGGAGGCAAGGTGTTTAGGAGGTGTCACAGGAGGGAGTGAGAGTGAGGGGACAGCATGCCGGGGAAGCCTGAAGGTCCCAGTTTTCCCAGTGAGCTGGCCTCTGATCCCTACAGCAGCATGCTAGCATCACGCTTCCTTTCTAGGTACCTGCAGTCAGGGAAAAGAATGAACACAGTAAAACCTCAGCATAAATCTTGCTTGGCTGAGAAAAATGAGCTTTGAATCATTAACAAGGCAATTGCTGCTACACACTCATCATTACCGTTTCCTGATCCTGGTCTTTTTTACATGAGTGCAGCCCACAGTGTGGATTGAATGATATACAAATGGTTACACACTTTGGAGGTATTTCTTGGCTTGATTGTTTTATGCCATGAACCACTTGTGTAGGTTATGAATTAACTAATACATCTGTGTTACTTCCTAAGTTTAGGATCGAAAGGTCTCACTCCTTCCTCTGATACCAAGTTAATGTAACTATCTCTGGTGCCAGCAAATGAACACTAAACTATAGCCATTAGTGCAATCTAGTTCATACACACCTGGTCCCCAAAACCACCCCTCATCTTTCCTAGTGATTGAGCGATAATGTCTCTGTTATTATGAATAATTTACCCTAGATGCAATGCCATCTATCTCAACTTTGTGCGTGTTAGACCCAATAAATATTTATTTACTGCAATTGTTCACATCCTTTGACCCACATTTAGAACTCTGTCCTAACAAAATAATTCTATGACAAGAAAAAGAAAATTTTGCCAAAGGATGTTCACCACCACATTATGTATCGTTTGAAAAAATAAAAGCAATCTAAATATACTAGAATAGAAAATTATTAAAAATAAGTACAATTCCTTTCAGATGATGAAATACTATACGGTTATGTATTTTTTTGCAGTAACACAGAAAAATGATGATGCCAAGGTATTTTGTGAAAAACTGTAAGCAACTTGTATAAATGTCATTATTGTAATTAAGTAGAATGAAAATAGTGGTTTTCTTTGGATAATGATACTGTTAGTGCTTTAACTTGAGAAAGTAGTTTTTGAAAAAAATGTTTTCTTGATTTATCCAAAGGTCAGTCATATGCTTTTATGAAGAAAAAGGGTGCACATCGCTCCAAATGTCTATTGTTTCTATGAAGCCCAGCCATCTGGCAGAATTTGTAGGAGATGACAGGCCACTGCTAATTTTCCTCCCTATCTAGAAAATGTCCGAAACATGAGGGTCATTTGCATCAAATATAAACAAAGCCAGACACTAGCTGAAACAGTAAGGTCAGATTTTAATCAGTAACATGCTACCACGCAGGGGTGTGTCCAGCATGCAACTGAATTCAATTTCGATTTTTACAGAAGTGACTGGATGTTTTAAAGGGAGGATGAAGGAATGAGAAGGGAGGGGAACAGAGGCTTTGAGTAGTCAGGGAAGTGAAAAATCACAAAAACTGGAAAGGGGAGGGTTGGTCTGTGTGAAACCCATCTGGATGTGTTACCTGGTACATCTCAAAGTTGGACTACAACCCTCCCACAGAGACCGAGAGACAGAGACCCCATCTTCAATACTGCCCAGAACAAACCGTAGACTTTAAGGGAGCCTTGAGTTTTCTCAGGCAGGCACTCCAGGGATGTGACTTTGAACAATTAGAAGCTATGTCAGCTTTTGTTAAGTCTTTAGCGGGCAAGGTGAATACCTACTTGAGTGGAGAGCTCAGAGGAGCCTGGTTCAAGTTTGGTCAGGGTGAGAATTCTGTCATTCTACAGGACATTTCAAATTCCCTATGCTGCCCTGACTGGCTGACTATTGATCTTTGAGGGCAGTTCAAATGCTCTTAGAAATCAAATTGGGTAGAGTAGGAAGGGGAAATGCTTATGGAGAGATCTGATCAAAAGCACGCTGCTTCCCCAAGAGGGCTTTAGGACCACAGAGCTTATGACCTGCTCTTCTCAGACAGCTGATTAGCGGTAGACTAAGACCCCCCTTCCTGACCCCTAGGTCAGTTCTCTCTGCAACACATTATACTGTACCATAGGAAATTGTCATTTTTGTAGATCAGAAATGTTGCAGTATCATTAATTTCATTTTATTTAACCCTAATAATCTTGCCCACCTTGATGCAATTTTAGGGGCTCTTTGGTGGGGGGACGGGGAGACAAAACAAAGCAAACAAATGTATACTCTTTCTGAGACCTAAATTTCCTAAGAGAAAAACCTCTCTTCATCATCAGAGTTCTGATTCAAAACTCAGACCTGTGATTTCAAAAGAGAATGTCCCCAGTAAAAGTGAAACATCAATTAAGGCTTTCTAGATGGATTAATGGAGAATGAAATGGCAACCCACTCCAGTGTTCTTGCCTGGAGAATCCCAGGAACAGGGGAGTCTGGTGGGCTGCCGTCTATTGGGTCGCACAGAGTCGGTCACGACTGAAGCGACTTAGCAGCAGCAGCAGATGGATTAAAGTAGACCCTTTCCTAGATGTCAAGTTAACCAGAAGAGCACTGAGTTTCTGAAACGCTGGGGAAAAAATATGTATAGTAAGAAATAAATATCAATGAAGCAATTACTACTTGCTGATATGAGCAAATTTGTTTCATAATTGTGATCATATGTAATCCTCCCAACATTCTTATAAACTAGATATCATTATCCTTTTCTTTTTAAAAATGTTCATTTATTTCTGACTATGCTGAGTCTTCATTGCTGCATGCCGTCTTTCTCTCCTTGTGGTGGCTTCTCCTATTGTGGAGCGTGGGCTCTAGGGCGTGTAGGCTCCGGTGGTTGTGGCACATGGGCCCAGCTGCCCCATGGGAGATGGTATCTTTCTGGACCAGGGATTGAACCAGTCCCCTGCATCTGTAGGCAGTTACCCAACCACTGCTCTGAGGCTGGGAGGAATTGGGGGCGGGAGGAGAAGGGGACGACAGAGAATGAGATGGCTGGATGGCATCACTGACTCGATGGACATGAGTTTGAGTGAACTCCGGGAGTTGGTGATGGACAGGGAGGCCTGGCATGCTGTGGTTCATGGGGTCGCAAAGAGTCGGTCACGACTGAGCGACTGAACTGAACTGAACCCAACCACTGGACCACCAGGGAAGTCCTTCCTTTTCTTAGTTAGTAAGTTGAGATAGAAAGCTGCATTTAATTGTCCAAAGTGATACTGACATAGCCAAGATTTATCTTGAGTCTTGATCTACTAGAGGTCTTCTATCAGAATGTTTACAGTATACCTTGCTGCATCCCTAAGAACTGTTGCACAAGGGTTGTTGTTGTTTTTTCTAATTTAAAGATAAATTTATCCTTTCTGATTCATATACTCTGGGTTGGTCTAAAGTTTGAGAGGTGTAAGAAACATCTTGTTTGAAAGCTTGTCAAATCTTGGGAAATCAGTCATACTCTAACAGGTAATAAGATTCTCTCTGTTTTTCTTACTTATTGCTCTCAATCTTAACCTCTCCTTATACTACTAGTCTGAGTTTCACTTTTAAAAACTACAAGCAGGAGGGAGAATCATTTCCCTTATGATGTATTGAAGAGGTCAATAAATACTTTCTTGAAAAAGTAGTATAAAGCTGGACAAAACTATCAAAAACAGCCATTTGAATGCTCCAAAGATTGACCAAAGGCTTTCAAAACTCTGAGAAACATTTATTCATGAAAGCTACTGACCTACTTTGGCCACCTCATGCGACGAGTTGACTCACTGGAAAAGACTCTGATGCTGGGAAAGGTTGGGGGCGGGAGGAGAAGGGGACAACAGAGAATGAGATGGCTGGATGGCATCACCGACTCTGTGGACATGAGTTTGAGTGAACTCCGGGAGTTGGTGATGGACAGGGAGGCCTGGCGTGCTGTAATTCATGGGGTCGCGGAGAGTCGGACACGACTGAGCGACTGAACTGAACTGAACTGAACTGACCTACAGATGAAAGCAGCACTGTTAGTGGTGTTCTTGGCAGAGCAGTTTCCATCCTTTCTTCTGGTGAGAAGAAAATTGAAAATTCGTTTAAAAATGCAAAGTTAAAGAATGGTTTAAAATAAGAAAATGAAGAAACCCCTTAAATCAGTAATGTCATAAGAAAAGCAACAGAAGTTTTCAACAGAATCTCATGATATCCAATAACTTCTTTCTAGACCAGGCACCTTAAAGATATGAACACACAATTGCCATAGGTTTCAACTATAATGTGGTGCTGGGTTCTTAAATTCTCCAGGCCTCGGGACATAACCAACCGGAAAACACTGAGGCTTACAATTCAGACGTTTGCTTTCCAACGCTTGACAATTACGGAGCTCTTGAAAAAGATTTAGAACACTAATCCTGAGGTTTTTTTCAAACTTTCATTGTTTTCCAGATTGCAAGGACTTCCCTGGCGGTCCAGTGGTTAAGAATCTGCCTGCCAGTGCAGGGGACACGGGTTTGATCCCAGGTCTGGGAAGATCCCACATATCGTGGAGCAACGGAGACTCCACGCCCCAACTTCTGAGCCTGGGCTCTAGAGCCCAAGTGATGCCACCACTGAAGTCAGCATGCCTAGAGCTCACATGCCCCCACGAGAGAAGCCACTGCGACGAGAAACTTGTGTATCGCAACTAGAGAGTAGCCCCTATTTGCTGCAACTAGAGAAAGCCTCTGCACAGCAACGAAGATCCAAAAATAAAATAAAATTTAAAAATTGCATACATTCAGAGGTTAGCCTTGTAAATATAACCACTGAATGTAAGTAAGGAATTGTCTTGGAGAGGGGAAAAATACCTATTTATTTCATTCCTTCCTTGCTTAAATACTGTTTTTATTAGAAAAATTATTCATTGTGTTACAGACTATACAGTGAAGTGAACTGAAAGTCGCTCAGTCGTGTCTGACTCTTTGTGACCCCACGTGGAATTCTCCAGGCCAGAATTCTGGAGTGAGTAGCCATTCCTCTCTCCAGGGGATCTTCCCAACCCAGGGATAGAACCTAGGTCTCCCACAGACAGATTCTTTACCAGCTGAGCCGCAAGGGAAGCCCAGACTGTACAGTGTCAGTCATCAAATAGCATGTGTGTTACGGCAGTCATAGGAGGAGTTATTTTCCTCTGGAAGTTTGTTTACCATAGACTATAATTTTCCTATGGAAGTTTGTTTACCACAGATTATAAGAACTATAGTTATATAATAAAAAAAAATTTTTTTAAGAAAGGCAACCAAGTGTCTTTCATGCCAATTAATATGAGAAAGCTCCCTTGTCCATGACAGAGGACCACATAAACTTTGATCTTTGACATCTGGTTTCTGGAGGAGGATGAGCTACTGACAAGCATGAAAGTGGTGCGGGGTCTCCATCAGGAATAAGGGGTGAGCTCAGGGCAGGAGGGTGGCATGTGGCGTGTGCAGGGGAGCTGAATGCAAAGACATGAGAAATGATGGGAAGGAGGGAGGGAGGAAGGAGATGGGTGGCGGGTGGCTTCACGTTGAGAAAGTTTCAAAGCAGCAGGGAGGGTTGTCCTTGCACAAGTCTGCTCTACCTGCTGAAATATCACTGCTGGCTTGGAAGCCTGCTTGGGAGCCATTCCAGCTCACAGTTGTTCCTGTCACCTGCCATGGAATCAGCTGAGGGTCATGAGCGCATGCGCATGGCTATCCCTTTCTGTCTTTTTTTAGAGAGGAAACACTCATAAGGAAATCCGTCTGGAAGACAGAGAGGTGGGAGCCGTACCAAACTACTTCCAGCATGCATCTCTACAGAGATATTCCCTTAGCTACCTAAGGCTTAATATTACCCAATTTCTGCTTGCATAAAATGTAATTTTAGTATGGAGGTAATAAATTGTTCCTTTTGGAAAATTTGAAAAAGTAACAAAATAGAAGGGAAAAGTTACAGGTAATCCTACCACACCAAGTAGACATGAACATTTTTATTGTTGATTAGTCCCTAAGTCATGTCCGACTCTTTTGAGACCTCATGGACTGTAGCCTGCCAGGCTCCTCTGTCCATGGGATTCTCCAGGCAAGAATACTGGAGTGGGTTGCCATTTCCTTCTCCAGGGGATCTTCCTGACCCAGGGACTGAACCCGTGTCTCCTACTTGGCAGGCAGCTTTTCTACCATGGAACCACCGGGGAAACCCCATGAACACTTTAAGGCAGATTCTTATCTTTTTTGTTTGTGCTGATCCCTTGAGTTGTGGTGTTGTGATTATAATGTGCACAGTTTTCGTGTCTTCCTTGTTTTGTTTATTCGCAGGCCTTTTCTATGATGCTGTAAATGCTTGGTAAACACCATTTTTCATAGTTGCCTGATTAAAATCTTTTTGTTCCCAGTTTTCTGGCTATTACAAATGATATGTAATGTACATTTTTGTGCACTGAATGTATTTTTTCTAATTCTATTTCAGAATATGTGCTTAGGATAGACGCCAGGAATAGAATGAGTGAGTTCACATGGAAAAACTAATTTTTCAGGCTCTTGATTTGTATTTTTTTTTTTTTCTGAAATAGTTAAATGCCCACCAGCAACAGCTAGTGTCCTTTTCACTCAATCCTTAATGGCACTGTATACTTTCATTTAAGAGGTTGCTAATTTCATATTCTCTAATCTAATTGAAAGATATTAATGATAAATCAACAACAAACAAAAAACACAACAAAAATAATAAAACAGTAAAACTTTTCTTGCTTGTGTGCTGTGTGCTCAGTCGTGCCGGACTGTTTGTGACCCTGTGGACTGTAGCTCGCCAGGCTCCTCTGCCCATGGGATTCCCCGGGCAAGAATACTGGAGTGGGCTATTACCATCTCCTTTCCTAGTTTATCTTACCCATCCAGGGATTGAAACCACATCTCTCACGTCTCCCGCATCAGCACACAGATTCTCTACCACTAGCACCACCTGAAAACTGGCCCTTGAACGCTTCCTATGGACTAAATACTTGATGTGCCTGAACTCTGGTCTCCTCCCCCTGTTGGGTAGGTGTCAGGTTAAGCTTAGTTCACAAACGAGGAAATCCAGGCACGTAGGTTCAGTAAACTGGCTCAAGTTTAAGTAGCTGTAATGCGTATTTCAAACCTATTTACCAACTGATCAAATCTTCATTCATTTAAAATGAAGATATTTAGGATGTCCCTGATGGTCCAGTGGTTAAGCCTCCATGCTTACAATACAGAGGGTGCAGGTTAGATTCCTGGCTAGGAAACTAAGATTGCCCCAAGCTGTGTAGACCAGCTAAAAGAGAAAAAAATAAATACATAAATAAAATTGAGATGCTGTCACTATCTTTGTGGACTTTAGTCCATTCCAGCTTCTGTCTGGCTTTTCTGTACCTGTATCCTTTTTTTTTTTGCAGTTGGGGGTGGGGAGTGAGGAAGGCTTCACTTAGCCTTTAGATTAGAAACACCAGTTCTCTGTGAGGTTTCGCTGAGTCATCCTCTTCCTCAAGTGATTGTCTCATCTTGATGGTTCTAGAGCCCCATCAAATAGGTACTGTAACGACTTCGGGGTACATGGATCTTTCCAACTAAAGTGTGGGCTCAGCTGGAACAGAAAAAAATGTGCCATCCATGGTCTGACTTAAGGTCATTACATTTTTTGTCTATTTTTCTCTACCAGCTGACAACTGGAAAACAAAAAAAAATAAATGCACAACCTGAAGGTTGTGAGTTAAGTTTTGGGGGCAAAATGAGGACTGTAGCCCTGGAGCATCTCAGTTGAGTCTGAGATACTGCTCCAAAGAGATAGAGGGATGGTCAGGATATAAGTGATTTTGGTGAAGGGGGAGCACGTGCAACCAAGCACATATGTTTGCAGATTTCTGCTTGTCTCGTGAAGGTCACTGCTAGTCAGAAGGAGCAGAAGTCACCATGAAGGACTTTAGTACTTTTCTAGATATGAAAAGATACAAGATTTGGGCTCATAAAATCAGCTCTTGAAAATACCTAACCATCTGAAGACCTATTCTGCCAGTTTTTCCCAGAGCACAGAGGGCCTCATTCTACTCCTTTCAGGTGTTGTTGAAGGTCAGCAGCTGCAGCAGCTCACAATTTAATCCTTGTAGAGGTGGATGGCAAGTGCCAATTGGTAGGTGACGTGGTCCTTCCCTGTCTTTCCTGCTCTGATGAGTCAACTGGAAGGCCTGGTTTCTATCTGTTTTATCTGGATGCTCACCAGCACAGCAGTGTGCTTTGCTGGCTGTGATTAGGTTTGTGTGCGTGTGCTGTGCTCAGTCGTGTCGAGCTCAGCGCGACCGCATGGACTGTAACCCACCAGTTTCCTCTGCCCATGGGGTTTCCCAGGCAAGAATACTGGATTGGGTTGCCATTTTCTCCTCCAAGAGACCTTCCTTATCCAGGGATCAAACCTGAGTCTCCTACATCTCTTTGCACTGGCAGGTGGCTTCCTTCACCACTGAGCCACCTGGGAAGCCACGGATAGGTTGAGGCCACTCCTAAGTCTCACCCAGACCTGCCTTCTCTCTGTGGACCGCTGCTATCGCTGTTTCTGCTGCTTAAAATTCTTGCCTCCAACAGTCTATCCAACAATTCGAAAAACACCGGGGCAATAATTATTTTTTAAAAGTTTTTCCAGATGACTTTAATGCAACAGGACAGAGGACCCTTCTCTGGATGTTTTTGTTTGGTAGCTTCGCCTGTAAAATGGATGCTTTGGAATTACTGGCCTTCATTCTGTTCTGCTTTCTAGGGAAAGCATTCTGAGCAGTTTGATCAAAGATCAACCATTCCATCTCTCTGCAAGTGCCTGTCAATAAAAGGGAAAAGAAAATTAAGAAATTTAAAAAGTGTTAGAAATGAACTGTGCATGATGATAATACCAGTAATAATAAAACTAATGGTTATTGACTATATTATGTGCCAGACACTGTATCTCCATTATATCTTTTACTCCGAGGCTAGTCTTATGAAATAGAGGATTATTATTTTCATTTTATAAATGATTTTATGATTTAGAAACATTAACTTATTTGATCAAGATGACACAACTAGTGAGTCTGGAACAAGGATTTTGGAGAGGCGGCCTGACTTCCAGTTGACATAACCAACCATGACAGAAGGCTGGGGTGGGGGGAGGGGAGGGGGCGGGATTTGGGAAGAAATAGCCTAACCCTAGATCTTCAATGTTTAAATAGCAAATATAAATAAGAAACAAGCAGAAGATTGGTATTATAATAACCTTTGTTTTTATAGCTATACGCAAAGAAAAGACTCACCTTCCTTTTTCAGGTATCCATGAAATGCTCACAGAATGTGTTCAATTCTGGGCCAAAAATAAAATGTTGAAAACCAGAAACTATGCAAGCTATATTTATAGATGAAAATAAACTCTAAAATTAGCAGATTTTAGTAGTACAAAAAAAATCAATAATTCTCTCCAAACTCAATCTCTATTTAAAAATACACAATTTGAAACAATTCCTAAGAGAGGGAATTATAAGTAGAAGAAAAATTGTATGTAATACAAAAACAATGGAGGCTATATATTAAAAACAGTATTTTCTAGATTCTACATATATGCATTAAGATACTTGTTTAAACACAACATTGTAAAGCAACTGTACTCCAATAAAATTTTTAAAAATGAAGACAATATTTTAATATGAAGCCAGATAAGCCAGATAAGCATGTTATCCAGCACTGTGGTGTTGGAGAAGACTCTTGAGGGTCTCTTGGACTGCAAGGAGATCCAACCAGTCCATCCTAAAGGAAATCAGTCCTGAATATTCATTGGAAGGATTGATGCTGAAGCTGAAGCTCCAATACTTTGGCCACCTGATGTGAAGAACTGACTCATTAGAAAAGACCCTGATGCTGGGAATGATTGAAGGTGGGAGGAGAAGAGGATGACAGAGGATGAGATGGTGGGATGGCATCACCTACTCAATGGACATGAGTTTGAGCAAGCTCCAGGAGTTGGTGATGGACAGGGAAGTCTGGCGTGCTGCAGTCTGTGGGGTTGCAACGAGTCGGACACGACTGAGAGGCTGAATTGAACTGAACTGAAGCAGGTTATATCTAAAAATAGGCAGAAAACTATCTTGAGAGTTAATTTCTTTTTAGCAAGAAAGAATTAAAGTAAATAATCACAACACTGAACTATTTCTTCTAAGACAATTTAAAAAAATTAAGTTACCTTTGATTACCTAATTAGGCTGTTGAATGAATGAACTTCATCCATATCTTTCTAATGGAATGGGATAGAATATCGTGTGACACCACAGCTAAAAGCTAAGCAGAATACTATAAAATACTTTTTTTTTTGCTTCTCCCTTATTTATGTTACTGGTCATCTCTATATAGAAGTCACCAAAATGGTCCTGACACTGAGAAAAGCAGGATTATCTGCCATATTGCATTCTGAGTTCTTTGAAATGATTATAAATTGGTGTATCAATTATGCTGATAAATGCCAGGTTTCAAATAGTAAACAACTAATCTATACTTATTAAGATCGCTCAGCAGTTTAATTTCTAAACACACCTTAGGTGAGTAGTCTTGTTCATTTATATCAATTTGTGTATATGTGTTTGAATATATATACAGAAAGTATTTCATCCATTCTTGGTCTGATTTTCTTCTCTCTTCCATGAAATTCTATTAGCTTACAGTATTCTAATCACATTTGCAATTATCTTAAGGACCTTAATGCAGTGTCAGGCACTGATAATTTCATTAATTTCACTCAATATGCAGAAATCATTAATTTAACATTCACATACTTAATTGAAATAACCTCTTTTCTATACTTTCCAATGTTTTTCCTCCCACTCTACATTTTCTCCTATTTCATCATTGATAGCAATACTCTTCCCTTTTGTTCACGTGTGATGACCTTTTATTAAAAGTTAATCTTTTTCCTGCATTTTCAGGATATTAGGTTAATATTGTACCTTCCTCTCAGCATCTGGGTTTCATTTTAGCTGGGAGAATATCATTGTCCTGATTTCATGTCTTGTACTTTAAATTGCTGATTGATTTTTCCCAAAGGTTTATATTTTCTATCTTGTATCACAGTCATGTGTGTGAGTGTGTGTGTGTTTTATCTCCACTCCTAAAGTGTGAGTGTCCACGTTTGCCTTATTGTGGTTTTCCCTTGGCTTATATACTATATATGTATGTATAGATACAGTACAGTACTTTGCACATATTAACTGTTCAATAAACACATTAAACGAGAAAGCAAATGGTGCCTTTATTTTTGCAAGCAAATTCCTCACTCTCATATTTGCTTTCCTTGACTTGCATATAACCTCCCTACTACAGGCACCTTTGCTGATGTTTTGTTTTTTTTTTTTAATTTATTTATTTATGGCTGGGCTGGGTCTTCATCGCTATGCAAGGACTTCCTGTAGCTGGGGTGCGTGGTCGTTGGTGCAGAGTGCAGGCTCTAGGGTGTGTGGGCTTCAGTCTCTGTGGTGCTAAGGCTTAGCTTCTCTGCGGCATATGGGGTCTTCCTGGACCAGGAGTCAAACCCATGTTCCTGAACTGGCAGGCAGATTCTTAACCACTGGACCACCAGGCAAATCTGGTGCCCTTATCCTTTGCAAGCAACTTCTCTACTTTCATCTTTGCTTTCCTTGACTTACCCACATATAAACTCCTTACTAGAGGCACTTTTGTGGAAGATGTATTCCTATGAGGTCTGACCACCCCGTACCAGAAGCATTACTAATATTATTCCTAGATGAAAACTTAAGTTATTTTGAAGCTCAACTTGGGACTCTGTAAAATCAGCAGAAGGATATGCAAATCTAGTTTCTTCAACAATAAACTCAAACTTTCCCTAGTCCCAACCACCACTTCAGCTTAGATTTTACAGACTTTTTATGTAATTTAATGTTTGTCAGTGATTTCTTAGAAATACTTCACCACATGTGTGATTTCTTTAGCCTTATGACCTCTCCCTTGACTTGAAATTGTATTTTTACCCATCTAAGAGCTTCTCTGGTGGCTCAGATGGTAAAGAATCTGCCTGAAATGCAGGAGATCTGGGTTCAATCCTTGGGGCAGGAAGATCCCCTGGAGAAGGGAACAGCTTCCCACTCCAGTATTCTTGCCTGGAGAATCCCATGGACAGAGGAGTCTCATGGGCTACAGTCCATGGGGTCGCAAAGAGTCAGATACGACTGAGCGACTAATACTATAACACTAAGTGGCTATGAGTTGGACTCAGAAATGCAGCCAGCATAACTGGTCTTAAATGATAAAGGATGGACAAACTCAGAAAGTACACAAAATCTGATGTTAACATGATCATAGTATCCATGTATCCACAGGGCTGAACATTTGTGTTCTGTGGGTGCACATATGTGATGCTATAATTTGTAATGCTCACGAATGTGACTCTCAGATTCTCATATCTGCACGGTCATGTTCGAGCAAGCCTTGTCCATGTTTCCATTTATCAAACAGGTGGTAAAATGAACCTGTTTTAGCTCTTCACACTCTGCTCTGTCCTAAGGGTCTCAGAGATTTATCACAAGCTCCGATTAATGTATAGTCTTAACCTACTTAAGATTCTGAGGCTCACCCCAGTAGTTGGTTGCTGAGAAATATTGTGATGATTTTATCCAGACAGACTCTTCTGAGACAGACACATAACTTCCCTACCCATGGAATGTGTCTTTCTGTAACTTCATTAATTCTTCCTGTGAGTTTTTCTGCTCAAATTCTCTTGTGGTCTCCAATACTAGCCCCTGAAACCCAGCCCAATTCCCTGGAATTATCTTTTTTCCATTAAGGCAGCACAGGTAGAGGAAGAATTATGGGTTACCTAATCAGATTTTCCCAGATCTATGTGAAATTCATCTGTTTCATTCTGTCTCCTGCTTTTTTTTTTTTCTTGGTAATTCAAACTGATTTCCAATTCTCTGTTGAACTGTATGTTATTCAGCTCTCTATACAAAGTGAAATTTATGTACTGCTATGTACTTGCCCTTTATGTTTTTCCAATAGGTACGTATAACTTACTGTTGTGCTTATAGAATAATTTACATGAAGGACATTTAGCTACTCCCTGGGATCTTCTGATATCAGGAAAGATTATTTCCACTGGGCTCCTTTGGAAGAGGAAATATTCTCTAAAATGTATCTCATCCTCTGTGGTAGACTCTATTTTTGTTTAGCAAATATTCTCTCTCCCTTCTCCCAGCAAAGGGAAGAATAGAATATTCGTGCTGGGCTTGAACACATGACATGGTTAATAAAGCATGAACAGATGTGACAGTTCAGTTCAGTCACTAAGTTGAGTTTGACTCTTTGCAACCCCATGGACTGCAGCACACCAGGCCTCCCTGTCCATCACCAACTCCCGGAGCTTGCTTAAACTCATGTCCATCGAATTGGTGATGCCATCCAACCATCTCATCTTCTGTCGTCCCCTTCTCCTCCTGCCTTCTATCTTTCCCAGCATGAATCTATTTGTCACTTTCACTGTATACTCGTAAGGGATTTGATTTAGGTCATGCCTGAATGGTCTAGTGGTTTTCCCTACTTTCTTCAATTTAAGTCTGAATTTCACAAGAAAGAGTTTATAATCTGAGCCACAGTCAGCTCCCGGTCTTGTTTTTGCTGACTGTATAGATCATTAAATGATCTCTGTTCATTTCCAAGGCAGACCATTCAATATCACAGTAAGCCAAGTCTATGTCCAACCAGTAATGCTGAAGAAGCCGAAGTTGAATGGTTCTATGAAGACCTATAAGACCTTTTAGAACTAACACCAAAAAAAGATGTCCTTTTCATTATAGGGGACTGGAATGCAAAAATAGGAAGTCAAGGGATTCCTGGGGTAACAGACAAATTTGGCCTTGGAGTACAAAATGAAGCAGGGCAAGGACAAACAGAGTTTTGCCGAGAGAACACACTGGTCATAGCAAACACCCTCTTCCAACAACACAAGAGAAGACTCTACACATGGACATCACCAGATGATCAATACAGAAATCAGATGTGACAGTATATATGTTTATATCATTCTGCATATCTTCACTGGGCACTGCAGTGAAGCAATATACCTTAGGTAGTAGCTGATCTTTCATTCTGAGACTTTGAGTAAGAAGACTTGTGGGGTAGTTCTGAACCAGACTTGTTACCTGTAGAAAGTTGATATAACTGACCTGCAAACCAGGTCAGAATGTGGAGAAACATAATGGTTGTAAGCCTCTGAGATTTGGGGTTGCTTCTTTATAAAAAAATTATTTAGTTTAAATATAGTTGATTTATAATATTGTGTCAATTTCTGCTGGATGGCAGAGTAACCCAGCTACACATACACTTATACATACATACATACACATACATATTCTTTTTCATAGTCTTTTCCGTTATGGAATTCTCCAGGCAAGAATAGTGGAATGGGTAGCCATTCCCTTCTCCAGAGGATCTTCCCAACTCAGGGATCAAACCTGGGTCTCCTTCATTGCAGGCAGATTCTTTACCATCTGAGCCACCAGGGAAGCCCAACAATACTGGAGTGGGTAGCCTATCCCTTTTTCAGGGGATCTTCCTGACCCAGGAATCGAACCGGGGTCTCTTCCATTGCTGGCAGATTTTATACAGATGGACTTTTTTTTTTTTTAATCTCGCTGTGGCATGCAAGATCTTAGTTCCCCAACCAAGGATGGAACCTGTGCTCCTGGCAGTAGAATTCCAGACTCTTGACCATTGACCACCATGTGAGTCCCCTGGGGTTGCTTCTTATGAAGCATTTTCATAAGGAACGCTTGCCCAGTGGCAGTTCAGAATTGTTATGGCTCATTGATTGCTGTATATCTCGCATTTTTCACCTTTTTGAATGGGACAGTTTATTGCTGTCATCCTGATCTCCTTTCACCTTTATATGATATATGTGTATGTGTTGGGGGGGGCTGTGTATGTGGTCAGAAGAGGATAAAAATAGATTTTGTTTTCCGCTATTAAGTGTCTGGATCAAGAAAAATCAAATCGGGACCTGATGCAGATGCTAGTACAAGATCCTGAATTTCAAATCGGATAACCTTTGGAGTTCCTGTCTCCGGAAGTGTATGAGTTTATTTTGAATGAAGAGAGACGGTCCATCGATAGTTGAGACCAAGAGGGTAGACTCTGGTGAGCTCTGCTGCCCTTCACTGACATCCCAAATCAGTTCCCCAAAGCACAGTGGGCTGGGAAATGTGGACGGTGGGGTGCCAGGTCTCCATAGGCTCCCCAGCACACACCCCTTTTGGCCTAGTTGCCCCCTCCCCCAAGACCCCTCTGTTCCCTCTAAGACTGAGCTGATGAAGGAACTGCCCAACATTTCCCCACTGGCAAACACTTCCTGTCTCCTTATCCACCCCCACAGGAAGAAAATACTGCTGAGCCCCTTAGATGTCAGCTTGGCCACATGGCCATATGACTCACTAAGACCAGTATAGGGAGGGATACTGTACCAGTTCTAAGGAAGGCTTTATGCAACAGTGAAGGTTTCTGACAGCCTTCCTACACTCCAGCCCTTAACCCAGTAATAGCACGCCCTGGATAGAAGCCACTCACACTACTGTGGGGTGAGAAGGACCAGGGATATAAAGCTGATCCATCCCAGCAGAGCAACCATCACCAACTCACGGAACTGAGAATGAAGAAAAAGTGTCAGCTGTCGCCATCAACTGAGCTTTAGAAGACGTTTCTCTATGCAGTTCCATTGCAGCAAAAGCTGCGTTGATTAACTTTTGATAAAAAGAGGGGCTAATCGGGATCTCTTCCATTGCAGGCAGATTTTATACAGAGCTACGACTGAGCGACTGAACTGAACTGAACTGAATCATCTTTCAGTTACACGTAGAAAATATCAAACTCAATGAAGGATTATTCTGGGCAGGACTTCCCTGGATGTCCAGCAGCTAAGAATCCACTCTTCCACTGCAGGGGGCACAGGTTCAGTCCCTGGTTGGGGAACGGAAATCCCATATGTGTGGCCAAAAGCAAACAAACCAACAAACAAGTGACAACAGAAAAAGAATTATTCAGGAAAGTATTGAGTAAATTGGGTTTCCCTCATGGCTCAGTGGTAAAGAATCTGCTTGCAATGCAGGAAACCCAGGCTTCTCTGGGTCGGGAAGATCCCCTGGAGAAGGGAACAGCTACCCACTCCAGTATTCTTGCCTGGAGAATCCCATAGACAGAGGAGCCTGGTGGTCTACAGTCCATGGGGTCGCAAAGAGTCGGACATGACTGAACGACTAAAAACACACACACATTGAATAAACTAGGAACACAGAGGCATGTTCCAAACTAATTCTGCTATCTACCATGCACAGGGGATGCATGAAAAAACTCTGGCTGAGGTCCACTGGTATATTTTTCCATCTATGAATGTACAATGGGATACAGCATGAGCCTGCCTCATAAGGCAATGAGCGCTAGTCCAGGTAGAGGTAACCTGAACTTCCAACAGATTTCTAGAATTAGATCCAGAACATTAATAATTCATGACCTTGTAAACATGATGCCTTTGGGCTATTCACCAGATTGCTTCATAAAGAGTGACCACAAACTTCTTTCCAGGGATGTTTACCTTTTGCCTTGATATTGATCTTTCACTCTAACTCCATATATCCCAATACACAAAAATATGTCTAATTATGTGTCTTATGGATGTAATTCATCAGAAACTAAACATATTCAAAAATTTCATGGTTTGCCTTAAATTTCACATTATTATCTTTGGCACTATTATTGAACTGTGCTATCAATTCTTAGAAAAGTTGAAAGGAAGCTTAATGCATGAAGTCTATATAATTATTATAAATCCAACAAAAAACATATATATATTTACAAGCAAATTTATAAATTTCTTGTAAGGCAATATGAAGAATATTCAAATGTCAATAATAACAGCAGCCTTGCCAGAGGTAGGGAGTCGGGGTCAGAGGGTTAAAAACAGAAATCTGTTAAACGAATGAACATGTTGGCTGAACAGCAATCTGTATCACCTCTTATAAAAAACGAGGGTGAAGCTCCTTCTAGTAGATTTTTATTTCTTCTGTATCTTGTCATCAGAATATTGAAGCATGTCCAATTTGTTTGCAGGAAACTCTGCTGTGAGAATTAGTGACCTGAAATAAACAGACTGCTAGATATTTCTCCAGTGAAAATGGGTTTATTTGGGATCGGCAGAGAAATGCAATTTGGGGTCTGCAGGCACAGTCAAACACGTGTGATTCCTCCACAGGACAAGGAAAGGGGAACAGTTTGATAGAGAGAAAAAAGCAGTTGGCAGGGCTCTAGTAAACAGAGTCAGTGACTTTTCCTTGGCTGAGTTCTTGCCAGGAAAGAAGAGTTGTCTTTCTTCTTCCCTTTGGGTTCAGCGAACTTCACAGGGGTTTGAGAGCTCCCCCTTCTGGTATCCCAGCTCTATTTAATCGGGGCTTATTTTTTTCACACAATCTACTTGAAATTCAAAGAATGATCAGAGAACTATTAATCTTGAAATAATGATGCTAGTTTACTTGTTTGCTATACAAAAGTGTTGTTCTTTTTATTATGTATGAGTAATATGAAATTAAAATTTCAATATTTAACACACAGTTTAGCATCAACAGTCCTGTCATAATTAATTCAACGAGTAGCAGAACCTTGCATCCATTAGAGAACAAGAAAATTAAATGGTGATTATAGCAGAAACATGTTGAAAGTACAGAGTAGAATCTCAAAAATTTGCATAAAACCCTTAGTGCTGATAAGAAGAGTTCTGAAAGTCTGGCATATAAAGTTAAGGACTTTGTAAAAGTATTTTTTATGTAACAGATGCAGCCAGTAATATGTATCTTTAAGTTCTCATTCTTACAATAGTTGCCAAAAATATTAAGTAACCAGAATCAACTTTCAAGGGATATATGTGAGACCTGACAAACAAATATAAAAATATCTTAAATTTTTTATTGATGGGAATAAAAGGAGAATTGAGTTACTAGAGAGGTAAAACATGTTCTTAACTGGTAAGTTTAAACAATTAAAAATTTTCCCAGATGAATTTTTTAATGAGAAACCTAAAGGCTTGTTTTCTCCCCTGAAATCTGACAAACTAAAATAATAAAGTGGCGTAAATGCTCAAGAAATTTTTGAAAAGGAAAAACAATGGAAGGTATTGATGTGCATTATAAAATTAAAATAATTAGAATAATATCCTGCTAGAACAGAAATCATCGGACAGATCCATAAAGTAAAGGGCATAGAAACAACCTACATATACATGAGCTTGCCTGAGTGCTGAGCTGCTTCAGTTATCTCATCAGTCATGTCTGACTATTTGAGACCCTATGGGCTGTAGCCCGCCAGGCTCCTCTGTCCATGGGATTCTCCAGGCAAGAGTACTGGAGTGGGTTGCCATGCCCTCCTCCAGGAGATCTTCCCAACCCAGGAATTGAACCCAGGTCTCCTGTATTGCAGGTGGATTCTTTACCACTGAGCCACTGGGAAAACCCACACACAAGCTCATTATCTGATAAAGAAGTCATCTCACATTATTAGGTGTGAAGGCAGTAAAAGCTCCTGGCACAACTGATTAAATATTTAGAAAAAACTAAGGTCCGTCTAGTCAAGGCTATGGTTTTTCCAGTGGTCATGTATGGATGTGAGAGTTGGACTGTGAAGAAAGCTGATCGCCAAAGAATTGATGCTTTTGAACTGTGGTGCTGGAGAAGACTCTTGAGAGTCCCTTGGACTGCAAGGAGATCCAACCAGTCCATTCTAAAGGAGATCAATCCTGGTTATTCATTGGAAGGACTGATGCTAAAGCTGAAACTCCAATACTTTGGCCACCTCATGCAAAGAGTTGACTCACTGGAAAAGACTCTGATGCTGGGAAGGATTAGGGGCTGGAGGAGACGGGGACAACAGAGAATGAGATGGCTGGTGGCATCACCAACTCAATGGCCATGAGTTTGAGTGAACTCCGGGAGTTGGTGATGGACAGGGAGGCCTGGCGTGCTGCGGTTCATGGGGTCGCAAAGAGTCTGACATGACTGAGCGACTGAATTGAACTGAACTGAACTGAAATCTTCATTATACTAAGAAAAAATTCCGGACAGATTAAAAAGCTATATGTGAAAAGCAAAGTATAGAAGAACGTTTATTTAGGTTATTTAAGAACAAAGATTTTTCTTAGCAAAAGGCAATGGATGAGATTTGACCATATGGAAATAAAAATGAGTATGTCAGAAACTGAGAAAGAAAATATAAAAAATATATGCAACAAGGATCAATGCACTTTTTAATTAAGCTGTTCAAATGAAAAAGACAGCACTCAAAAATGTAGAAAATTGATTTCATATATTTCAAGTTGCTAATAAGCAGAATATTTAATCACAGCCAACAGTATAAATTAAAACAAAAATTAGATACTATTTTTCTCCCATCAAGTGATTTTAGAATTGGTAACAATGATGCCTTGAAAAAAGGCATTTGGACACTACTGATAGAGAAACTGGTACAGCCTTGCCGGAAATACATGGCCAACCCATTAAGAGATTAAAATCAATTCATATCCTCTCATTGAATGATTTCAGTTAAATATATGGAAAAGATCTGTATATCAAGTTCATTGCTGCTGCTGCTGCTGCTTAGTCACTTTAGTCATGTCCGCCTCTGGGCAACCCTATGGACTGTGGCCCACCAGGCTCCTCTGTCCATGGAATTCTCCAGGCAAGAATACTGGAGTGGGTAGCCATGCCCTCCTCCAGGGGATCTTCCCAACCCAGGGATCAAACCCAGGTCTCCTGCATTGCAGGCAGATTCTTTACCACTGAGCCACCAGGGAAGCCCCATCAAGTTCATTACAGCATGGTTTATAATAGTGGGGGTAAACAAATGAATGCTGAGCAATAATAAAATAACTAAATGAATTGTGGTCCCTCCAGATGACTGACTGCTATGAAACTAATAATAATTATTAAAGAACATTTTATGTGGTTCCATAATCCTGATATGTGAAAGTTAAGACACAGAATTGTATATAGAGCTTCAGTTCAGTCGCTCAGCCATGTCCGACTCTCCGCGACCCCATGAACTGCAGCACGCCAGGCCTCCCTGTCCATCACCAACTCCCAGAGTACACTCAAACTCATGTCCATCGAGTCGGTGATGCCATCCAGCCATCTCATTCTCTGTCGTCCCCGTCTCCTCCCGCCCCCAACCCCTCCCAGCATCAGAGTCTTTTCCAGTGAGTCAACTCGTCGCATGAGGTGGCCAAAGTATTGGAGTTTCAGCTTTAGCATCAGTCCTTCCAACTTACATATATATTGCTGCTGCTAAGTCACTTCAGTCGTGTCCGACTCTGTGTGACCCCATAGATGGCAGCCCACCAGGCTCCCCCGTCCCTGGGATTCTCCAGGCAAGAACACTGGAGTGGGTTGCCATTTCCTTCTCCAATGTGTGAAAAGTGAAAGTGAAGTCGCTCAGTCGTGTCCGACCCCTAGCGACCCCACACCAGGCTCCTCCGTCCATGGGATTTTCTAGGCAAGAGTACTGGAGTGGCTTGCCATTGGCTATTTATCCCTATCTGTCCATATGTCCAAAATATCACTACGAGATACAATTCTTAAAATTTTGTTATACTTTTCTGTAATTTCCAAATCCTCTAATGAATTGCTTTGGAGCAAGTAGGCGGATTTTCTCACTGCTACTTAGACATGCAAATATCAAAACAAATTTTATATTCATTCCTTCATCTACTTGCTTATTTCTCTATTACCGCATCTTCTTCCTTACATGCTCCCCTTCCTACTGGATAGCTGAGGAGCTCAACTTTGTTAATTGACAGTATCTCAGTGTCTCCTTTTTTAAACAATTTCCTTTAGTTCATAGTGATGAATTGAAAACAAGTTTTCAGAGTGGAGCCTTCCATCTTTCTTCTTCCCAAGATGAGTCCTGGTGTCTGGGTGAGGAGGGTCTTGTGTCCTCGGGGCGGGGGATGGAGAAGAGCCTTGAATCTTCAGTCTGTTGAGACGCTGCAGGGTCTTGCCTCTCTGAAGTGAGAATTGGGTGGGTCTGTTGATGACAGTCTTTGGAAGGTGGTGGCCCCCACCCATCTCACCTCCTGCTGCTGTGTGTTGCTGATAAACAGCCCAGGAGCCTGTTTCCTCTCAACTGGTCGGCGCCCTGTTCCTGATTTCTTCTCTTAGAAGTGTTACATAACCTTGAGGTCTGCATAACGTTGCCATTCAACACCCACTCCTTAGCAATCACATCTCACCTTCTTCCCTCCTATAAGGACACATGCCCTGCTCCTCAGATAAGTATCATCAGCTACTTTCCATATCCCTTCACAGACTGAATGGGAGTTTCCAGATGATTTCCATGCAATGCAGGAGCCAGGAAAGTCCCTGAGGAGATCAATTCAGGCCCTCTCTTAGCTGAACTTTATCTTAGCACTTATTTTCAGTTCAGTTCAGTCGCTCAGTCGTGTCCAACTCTCCGCGACCCCATGAATCACAGCACACCAGGCCTCCCTGTCCATCACCAACTCCCGGAGTTCACTCAAACTCATGTCCACAGAGTCGGTGATGCCATCCAGCCATCTCATTCTCCGTCGTCCCCGTCTCCTCCCGCCCCCAACCTTTCCCAGCTCAGAGTCTTTTCCAGTGAGTCAACTCGTCGCATGAGGTGGCCAAAGTATTGCAGTTTCAGCTTTAGCACTTATTTTACCATTTGTTATATAAGTGTGGGCTTCCCAGGTGGCTCAGATGATAAAGAATCTGCCTGCAATGTGAGAGGTCTGGGCTTGATCCCTGGGTTGGGAAGATCCCCTGGAGGAGGGCATGGCAACCCACTCCAATATTCTTGCCTGGAGAATTCCATGGATGAAGGAGCCTGGCGGGCTACAGTCCAGGGGGTTGCAAAGAGTCAGACACAACTGAAGCAACTCAGCATGCATGAATATAACTGTGGTGTCCACCAGGAGAGGTGGTCTAACCCCAAAGTCCCAAAAGTGCAAGTGAAATTCAGAAAAATAGAGAACAGTTTTGAATAAGAAAATATAGACTCTTTGACATTTCATAAATATAAAAGATGCCTAATACTTTAATGGTGGGATGCTGTTATTTTTGTTCTTGTTTAAACTGCACTGTAAGTTAATCTCCTTATAGACTTTCATCTCATTGCATTTATTAGTCCTGTCTAGATTCAGAATTATATGAAGTCTCACCTATTTCAGTAAGCGTGATCAACTTAAACTGGTTTGCCTGGGATTTTACCAGTTTTGGGCTTCCCAGGTGGTTCTAGTGGTAAAGAACCCACTTGCCAGTGCAGGAGATGTAAAAGACTCAGGTTCAATCCCTAGGTCAAGAAGATCCCCTGAAGGAGGGCATGGCAACCCACTTCAGCATTCTTGCCTAGAGAATCCCATGGACAGAGGAGCTTGGCAGGCTTCAGTCCATGGGGTTGCAGAGTCAGACACAAATGAAGCAACTTAGCACACACACATTACCAGTTTTAGCTCTGGAAGTCCTGTGTCCTAGGAACCTCTCAGGGGGTTCCTTGCCTCAGTCCCAGGCAGCCCAGGATAGTTGCTGACCTTAGTTTCAGCCTGTATCTGGCGATCCTCTCAATGATTTAAGTTATTTTATGTTTTAAGTTCCAAAACAGGAATCTAGAATATTTGGTTACATCCCTATTAACACATTTTATAAAATTTCCGAAGGATGAATCCCTTTTCCTCATCCATCAGTAATAAGAAGAACAAAAGACCCTTTTCTCTAAATGAGAAAGACTGAAGGTTGCATAACTAACCATCATTTGGGGATAACACAGAATCTTCAATGCTTGAGGATCAATAACTGAAAATCAGACATTAGAGATTAACAAATATATAGCAGGTTTGACTGAGATATATAAAGCTTTATTTTCAACTTTCTTTTCTAACTTTATTGAAGTATAATTGATAAATAAAAATGTAATATACTCAAAATGTATAACGTGATGATTTGATGTATGTAAATACTAACTAGAATACTTTAATAAACGTTTTAAACATCTTTTTATTACACTACTTGATTTTTTTCAAAAGGACAGGTAGGAAAGTGAACTGTGAACTCTATGTAGAGGCAAGGGTATAGTGGAGGATATATCAGCTTTGGATGAAATATTCCTAATTTTAATCCTAATTGTGATATCTGCTGTGTGATATTTGAGAAGTCACAATCTCTTAGAATGTAATTTGTCTCATCTATCAAGTGGCCTTTGTAACTTGTTATGAGGAACTGATGGGGAAATTAGAAATAATACATGTAAAGTGCTTCGCTCAGGGCCTGGGACATACTATGTGTTCAATAAAAGTGGGCCCCTTTGTTTGCAGTGTTAGGTTCTTATTAAGGCTTTGGTAATAATAAAACTGTACTCTTCCAAACTGTACTCAAGGTAAGATCTGTCTTCAATATACTTTGAAAGGAAACTCAATACCTGTTCAAGTACCAGGTATTCAGTAAATGTAGCATTTAAGACACAGACCCAAATGCTGACTTCCTTTTCAGTTGTTTTCATTGCTAAGTCACGTCCAACCTTCTGCAACCCCATGAATGGGCTTCCCAGGTGGTGCTAGTAGTAAAGAACTTGCTTGTCAATTCAGGAGACATAGGAGATGGGGGTTCGATCCCTGGGTTGGGACAATCCCCTGAAGAAGGAAATGGCAACCCACTCCAGAGGAGCTGCAGTCCATGGGGTCGGACACGACTGAAGTGACTTAGCACGCACTCATGGACTGAAGCCTGTCAGGCTCCTCTGTCCATGGGATTTCCCAGGCGAGAATACTGGAGTGAGTTGCCATGTCCTTCTGCAGGAGATCATCCCAACCCACAGGACTGAACCAGTATCTCTTGCCTTGGCAGGCAGATTCTTTACCATGGAGCCACCTGGGGAATCCCAAATCCTTTTAGAACTGTTAGCTGTTTCTATGATGTGAGTGGTTATAGCAAATTAATATGGGCAAGGGTTTCAGAAGGAAGAACAGTGCACTCTTCAAAGATGGTTATTATTTCACCACAGTGGTTGCAGTAGCCCAACCCATTGGATAGGAATTTCCTTTAGCCCCAATGTCCTGGTAAAAAACAAAGAAGAGTTAGAGTATAATAGCATCAGTCAAAGAAACCCTTATTGGATATAGGATCACACCTGAGCACCTGAGTGCTGATTGGAGCAGCTGGAAGTGACGTGTGGGCTAAATGGTATAAATGAGCGCAAGTCCACAGAATTCTCTAGTGGTCAATAAGCAGGTAAGTCGTGTGCTTTGGGGAGGAGCTAAGAGAGGAGATAATGTGTTCACTTACTTGTGTCTTTGATCTTGGGTAGGTCCCCTGCCTCCTTACTGACAGGTTTGTGTTAAAACAAACACTCCCCTGGTGGTCCAGTGGCTGAAACTCTGCCCTCCCAATGCAGGGAGCCTGGGTTTAATCCCTGGTCTGGGCAACAGAGATGGAAGATCCTGTGTGCCTAAGACCTGGTGCAGCCAAGTAAACAAATAAAATTTGATAAATAAATACATATTTTTAAAATAAATAAACATTATGCCAGAGTTTCTCTACTCTTAAAGAACCTGTGCCAAATTACAGAGTCTAGTTCAACCACGTACTTAACAGCTAAGCAAAACACTGTCCAGCGCTGAATAATTTCTACCCCTCCCAAAATCAAACTACTAATAAGAAAATAAGAGCACGTTAGTATCTGGAGTTCTTAAGATCATAAATTATTTTACTAATTCACTCTCTAGGTAATCGCATGATATTCCTAAACTATTTTAATTGCAATATCATCATCGTATTTTCAGAAATGTATAAGGAACTCGGAGGAGGGCATTTCTCCAAACTGCTTTGGATTACTCAGAATAGAAAAATATTCAAAACAAACAAAAAAATACTCAAGACTTTATTTTATTACGTGATTTAGAAGAGTGACGTGATTGACTCAGTCTGGGCAAGCTTTCAGAATCCTGGTCTGAAGAGCCTCTGAAAGCCCCCTTCCCCCTCAAGACCTCCAGTCTGTGTGTTCATATTCGGCCACTTGGCAGCAAACGATGATCTAGAAAGCAATCAAGGAAAGTGGCTATTAAAAGCTCACAGGCTTACTGGAGGGAGAAAAATGACTTTTGCTAAAAGCGAAATCTCTAAATACCCCTGAAACTCTTTCCCCCTTGACCTACATGTGTGGCTGTGTGTGTACCTATTCCCACTTTCCCCCTGATGGGGTGGAGGGGGGTTGGTAATAATCTTTACACACATTTAAATTTAACACTTGACAAGCACTTAAATGGCTGAGTTAAACAAGAATTCACTTGAGCAATGCTGGCTCCCTGCCATTCCTTGGGATTTCATCAGTGGGGGAATCATGGCAGGACAGAAGCCAGCCTCCTAACTGTCTTCTTTAATTAGACCATCTCGATGCCTATGCTGGCCTGGAAACCTTGTGTCTCCGTTTCCCTTCACCTGGATTGGATGGCTTTTGTTGGACCACTTTCTCCAGAACGTTAGTAATTTGGGACTTTGGAGTTGATAAGGGGATTACTGCAGTCTTCACACCATTTAGCTTTTATTTGAACATTTTTCAAGGGCACTTATCAGGTAGTCGCTTATTGTGCCTTTTGCTTTGCTCCATGAAGTGTGAAAATTGATCTTCTTTTCCCCTCGGCAGTTCAATAGAAGGTTATAAGTTCTTGTGAATCTTTAAACAGCTCACCTTTCAGCAGGGTTGCATTAAAAAAAATATATTTATTTGGCTGTGTCAGGCCTTAGGATCTTTTGTCATGGCATTGCAGTTCACGGGCTACATGGACTTAGTTGCTTCAAGGCATGTGGGATCTTTGTTCCCCAACCAGTGATAGAACCTATGTCCCCCTGCATTGCAAGGCGGATTTCTTAACCACTGGACCACCAAGGAAGTCCCTGGTGGGGGTGAGTTTTTTATGTTTTCTGAGCTTTAAGGCAATGGGTCTGACTGATGATTTTGCCTCTCTGCCACCTGGAAGACAAGAAATAAAAGTGTTCAACAGTCAATTCTTCTAAACCTGAAATGACCATGACCATGAAAAATAGCATCTTTGTGACACATTAGAATCATGTGTAGAGTTGTTCTGATGGCCCAAATCCTCTGGAAGTCATCTGGTTATAACAGGTCCCAAATGTTCAGGGACCACAATGCTTTTCTCTCATGTCAAGGGTTGTATTACAGGGTTGGCGGTGGGTGGTGGTGGGGGAGTGGTGTGAGCTTCTGACTCCTCTGAGCACCAATAAGAGGCATAAATGAACAGTTGGAAAACTTGCAACATGACTTAGCCAAATGTGGTGAGTTCTTTTTATCACCATTTCCAAATAGCAGCTCAACAGTCAACCAAGTGGAACCTAATTGCATGTAAATATTGGACAAGGGGCAATGGGAGAATGAAGGCTAATCCTTGGACAGGTGGCTAATGGGATTAGGAAATCTGAGATCCTGATAAACCCTATCGGCTTCTCCGTGATGGGAGCACAGACTTGAACTGCACGCCTGCAAAGGCTGGGAAACAGTCTGAGGGAGATTTTCTGCCCCACGTTTCCATAGCAACTGGGTTTTGACCTCTAACTTCAGTGCATACTCTGAGTGCACTAGGACAGACCTTTAGATCCTGAATCATATGATCATAAGATGCTAGATCAGAAGATGTTACGATCAGAAGATGCCTTGTTCTACCATCGAGCCTACTTCCTGCATCTTCAAGTCACAAGCTTTACCGACACAACACAGCAAAGTGAAGAGAAGGTTAGGGCTGTGATACAACATCACGTGGGCTTCTCAGGGGGCGCTGGTGATAAGGAATCTACTTGCCAATGTGGGAGACATAGAGATGCAGGTTCAATCCCTGGGTCAGGAAGATCCCCTAGAGGAGGGCATGGCAACCCACTCCAGTATTCTTGCCTGGAGAATCCCATGCACAGAGGAGCCTGGTGGGCTACAGTCCATGGGGTCACAAAGAGTTGTACATGACAGAAGCGACTGAGCACGCACACATGGCATCACATTGGTTTTGTTTTGTTGTCTCCAAAGCAGGGGAAGAGGTTCCTTCAGGCTTGATCCCCGGGTCAGGAAGATCCCCTAGAGAAGGGAATGGCAACCCACTCCAGTATTCTTGCCTGGAGAATCCCATGGACAGAGGAGCCTGGCAGGCTACAGTCCATGGGGTCACAAAGAATCGGATACAACAGAAGTGAAGAACATTTTCACTTTCCCTTCTGCCCTGTAACCCTAGTTCTGACCGCCAGTTACTGCTGTGATTTTGCACAGGCCAGGAGTGGCGGGTGCAAGAAGGGCTGTGAGTGTGTGGGACCCTCAACCATGCGTCCACTTGCACAGGTCCTGCAGGCAGTGACCCCAGCATCAGCCGTATTCTCCAGAGTCGCCAACTTCAGTGACTGTTTTACTAGCCAACCTCATTACTTATTTACACCAGGAGCTGACGTCCTCTACATCATAAATTATGTTCCTTGTAAATCTGGATGGCTTATGCTGCGGTGGTGGGGCAAAAGTGATTTCCCCAGAGGGCGGGCAGTAGATGGAATGTAACTCCTCCTCCACCAAGGAAGATGGATGAGGCTTTTAACCATCTCCAAAGATGCCGAAGTGGGACCGTGGTCCTGGCAGCCAATCGTCATTCCAGTGTTCCTCCTGCCAGAAGACAGAGTCAGCACAGGGGTCCATGCCCAGAGATCCAAATAGCTGGAGAAGAGCTTGTGTTATTGAGACTTCAAGAAAGCCAGGTATTGTGCCGAAAACTTCACACACATTATTATATTAAAATTGTCACTATATCCTAAGTGTGTGTGTTAGTTGCTTAGTCATATCCGACTCTTTGCAGCCCCATAGACCGCAGCCCACCAGGCCCCTCCATCCATGGGATTCTCCAGGCAAGAACACTGGAGCGAAGAGGTGAGGATTATTCTAATCACCATTTTGCAGTTGAGAAAAGGACTCAAAAACGTCAGTCTTCTTGCTTAAGATCTCTCTGAAACAGAGGAGTGTGGCATTGGAATGCATTGTTGCTATTTAGTCACCAAGTTTTGTCTGACTCTTTTTGTGACCCCATGGACTGCAGCCCAGCAGGCTCCTCTTTCCGTGGGATTTCCTAGGCAAGAATACTGGAGTGGGTTGCCATTTCCTTCTCCAGGGGATCTTCCCAACCCAGGGATGGAACACACGTCCCTTGCATCTCTTGCATTGGTAGGTAGATTCTTTACCACTGAGGCACCTGGGAAGACCTTGCACAGGGTTATTTGATCCCAAACTCTGTGTGTGAGGATCACACTCTGCCCCAAGAAATTGTTGACTCAGAATTCCGATTTCACAACTAAAGACACTGAAACCCAGAAAAAGAGTGTGGTGGTAACTGGTACCAACCTGTGAGCAGGGAGACCTGCCTTCAAGTCCTGGATAGCCCCACACTGGTTGTCAGTTTTGGGCAAGTCATCTGCTCCCCGTGGTCTTCGCTTTCTCATCTGAAAAACAGAAGTGTTGGGCCACTTGATTTCTAGGATCTCTTCCAGTTCTAACTTTCTGGAGTTAATGTTTAACTTGGCCCAAGGACAGAGGACGGATTACCAGACTCTAAGTTCAATCTCGATATCACAGCATGCTATTGAACCACTTTTACAGAACAACTTATAAAATGTGGATCTCAGACAGTACTATAAAAGGACTTTTAAAGAGCATTTAATTAAATTTACACTATTTTTTCTTACTATATGACACCTACTGAATAAAGGGATACTCATAAATTTTTTTTAAAGAATCACCTTTAATTCTAGGAGGAGAAGGGGACGACAGAGGATGAGATGGTTGGATGGCATCACCGACTCAGTGGACATGGGTTTGAGTAAACTCCGGGAGTTGGTGATGGACAGGGAGGCCTGGTCTGCTGCAGTCCATGGGGTCACAAAGAGTCGAACATGACTGAGTGACTGAACTGAACTGAACTAATAATTCTATCGCTTTTTGAATATATCATACTTAATTGGTGAATACATTTCCAGGCCATAGTATTCATATATGCAGATTTTTAAAAACAAAAAAGACAATTACATATTATAAGGTAATCTGTTTTTGGTTCCTAATACACAGCACAGTTTTTCCTGTTAATTCTCTAAAATATAAACTACGGTGACAATAACTATATGGACTTTCACTGAGTGAATGCATGTAAAATAATCGATGTAGCTTCCGGTTTGTTGTTTCCATTTTTAATATTGTCTTGATTTTTTGCTATTATGAGGAACTTGACGGCTATGCTTAAAAAGCTAATTAAATGTTTATACATACCAAATGTCTTCATCAGGATAAAAGAACAGGAAAGAAATGCTATATTAAAGACTATGTGGTTTAAAAAAATTTTTTTAGATACATATTATTAAAACCTCTATAGAAGGGTTTGTTTCCATCTTCACAGGTAGCAAAGGACAGTGCCTATTTTCTCAAAACCTCATCACACGAGGTATGATTATTTTTTATTGGAGTGTAATTGCTTTACAATGTTGTGTTAGTTTCCACTGTACAAGAAGTGAATCAGCCACATGCTTCCATATATCCCCTCTCCCCACTGGGTCCCCTCCCACCCACCTAGGTCACCACAGAGCACAGAGCTGCCCTCCCTGTGCTATGCAGAAGCTTCCCACTAGCTAGCGGTTTTACACATGTTGAAACTAGGTATTCCTTTAACATGACCTGCCAAACCGCTATGGACTTGGTAGTGTGCTTCAAGGCAGGAACCCTGATGGTCAGAGCACAGCCAGACAGCTGGGTGGAATCAAGGCTCCGCCACTTGCTACTTTGTGACCTCTGGCAACTAACTTAACCTCTCTGTGCCTATAAAATGGAACCATAAAAGGACTTACCTGGCGGGGTTGTACGTTTCATGGACTCACACAGACTGGGATACAACTCAGCGACTAAACAACAGCAATATTTGAAAGAGAAGAGGAAAAAGGATCAAGAAAAGGCATCAACACTACATTCACTGGATTTAACCGTCTGTGCCATAGAATCACTTCTCATTCAATGAAGACGAAAGATCAAAAAATCCCCCCAAAACTAGTTACGGAAATAATACCAACATTTAGTTCAGTTCAGTTCAGTTGCTCAGTCATGTCCGACTCTTTGCGACCCCATGAATCACAGCACGCCAGGCCTCCCTGTCCATCACCAAATCCCGGAGTTCACTCAAACTCATTACCCAATAAGACTCCATTTATAAGAACACCTTAATTCTTTTATTAATGGGGTCCATAACATAATTAATGGGATCAGTAATAATTCTTTTTTAAAATGAATTTTTATTGGAGTATAACTGTTTTGCAATGTTGCATTAATTTCTATCGGACAGCAAAATGAATCAGTCACACAGACACATATAATCCCTCTTTTTTTGAATTTCCTTCCCATCTAGGTCACCACAGAGAATTAAGTAGAGTTCCCTGGGCATCTGTATAGCGCTATACCATTAATTATCTATTTCATACATAGTATCAATAGTGTCTAGGTGTCAATCTCAATCTCCAAATTCCTGCCCCTCCTCCTTCTCCCTTGGGATCTATATATTTGTTCGTTCCATCTGGTCTCTACTTTCTGGCTTTTCAGATACAGCAAAAACTGCAGGAAAATTCTGAATTTTAAAGGAAAGGATAAAAAATCAGCAGAGGGCAAGTGATAGCTACAGAAGGGATGACTCTGCTGTGTTTATCCTGAGGCTCTCGCATTTAGCTAATTTCTGTATGGAAATAAAAGCCACCAGCCTCAGTGCAGGAAACCATCCGCTACTGCTTCCAAGGCGTGGCATTTCAAAAAGGGCACAGAGGCCTGGCCCAGTGGCGACAGGAATTTTGCAAGTGCTGTGTGTCACATTTGCATATGATAATTAGTCTCTCTATAAATACAATTTGTTCTGCAGATTAACATTTTGTGTCCTCATTAGATAGCAAACATTTCCATATTAAACCTGTGAAACTGCCAGAGTCGGCTCTGCCTGCATTGCAGGAGAACATTAATACCTCTGTTTATACTGATGCCAATTAGAGGTGCTAAGTCTTAGTGGAATAAAAGGATCACTGATGTTATTAATATAAATAGTAATAATCATGCAGAGAAGCTTCCGCAAACCTTGTTAACTTCAAAGATCATTAGCAGTAAAGTACCTCTGGGTTGTAATTGCCCGTGTTCCTGGGCAGGTAGTATCAGCACGTCTAGAATCTTCTGCTTCGTATACTGGAGTCACTCCTGACTTACTATGCAAGTCTTAAAAGGATCTGCTTGTTGTAAAGAAGAATCTGCAATTAAAACATTGTTTCCTAAGCAAACTTGTCTTCAAAAACTGGTTATCAAGTAACCATAGAAAATTTATTACTGAATTCTCCTATTTTAAAAAATAGTTTTTCTTTCCTTTTCTACTACTGGTAGATTGTGGACATTGTAGAAGTTATCTAAATTCTTGGGGTCTTGCTTTCCTTGGCCATACAACGGAGGGGACCTAAACAAATGATCTCTGATTCACTTCCTACATGAAAAGTTTTATAGTTATGTGAAGTTTTTAAGTTCAACAATTATAGGCATATTAAAACTTAAATATTAAAAAAATAGTGTTTTCTTTCACATGTAATCCAATGAGGACATCAGATATGCTTCAGTCGGGAAAATATCAATTTACTGAACTTGTCTAGTTCAGGGAAACAAAGTTTACATTGTGACCAATATTGTATGAAACCTTGTTATGAAAGATTCCTGAGACTCACTTCTTAGGCAGTGAGATGAAGCGTTTTATGGTCCCATGATAGGTTTTTATAAAACAAGATGCCTCAGAATACTCATGAGAAGATTCAGATTTCATTAGACCACAGTGAGAATTTCTCGGTCCAGGGGATCGCGGGGGGAGTAGAAGATGGTGACGGAAACGTGAGATATGGAACCGTGTTCATTACCTCCATCCTTCTGTCACCTTGGTAACAAGCAGAGGCTGCTTTAGAGAGATGGCACGTTGCAAACTGCTAGTTCTGGGGCAGAAAGGGCTGTACTGATGTGAAAACTCACGTCACTGACCTCGAGCTCAGGAACAGGGGATGGCTATCCTGTATTCTCCATTGATGAGAACAGTTCCTGCAGAAATCAACTAACTTCACTTCCCTGCATATGTCTTCTTCTCAATGTGCTGAATACACTAAGTTGGCCAAAAAGTTCGTTTGGTTTTTTTCCATAAGATGCACTGTATGTAAACACTTAGATTCAGCAATTAAAAAAAATATACTTTGGTTAGGGCACCAAATGTGTTTCACTGAAATATAAACACTTTACTATTGCAGTTTGAGCTGTGAGTCAAGGAAATGGTACTAAAATGAAGACTTTTTAATCTCATTTCAGAAGTCAGGCTTAAAAGTTAGACAAAAATAGCTTTGTTTCACAGCTCTGCCATGACACGCTGTGTAATTTGTGATAACTTGTCTTAATTTTTTCATCTGTAAAATGGGAATAAGAATTGTACCTACAGGACAGGTTGATTGTGAGGATTAATGAGTTACCCCAGGGTTACTTCAGTGCCTGCCTCATAAATCAGACTCAGTAGAGTGAACAGAAGCGACTGCAAATCATTAGGACTTATAATCAAGTTTCTTAGTGCTGGGGGAATAATAGTAACAAACCAGCATCTCTCACAGCAGATTTATGAGGACTCCGGTTCCCCTCAAAGCCTACCCAGTTGTGCCTGCCACATGCAGACTCCTTTCCTCCTAGCGGTCACCCCAGCCACCATTTCCCGTTCCTACTCCAGCTGTTCCGGAACCATCACCTGCTGCTGTGATGCTGTCTCTCCCACCACATCTCCATCCTCACTCCCGCCTTGCTGCAAAAGTTGATGTCGTTGTTTCTACTCTGATATGATCTGACATCCTCTTCCACTTCTCCACGTACAGGGGTATGTAACATCACCCAGTTCCAAAACTGTGTCCCTTGCTTCCCAGGGTCAACTACACACTGGCAGTTGCCTTGGGTACTTGCCATCCACCTCTGCAAGGGTTAAATTACGGGCTGCCGTAGCTACCGACCTTCAACACCCCCTGAAGGTGCAGACCAGGAAAGAGGCACTCTGTGCTCTGGAAACACTGGCAGAACATTCTCTACATAGTCAGGTGTTTTCAGGAGCTGCTTTGATGAGCCCAATTTTTCAGTCAGTTCAGTTCAGTTCAGTCGCTCAGTCGTGTCCGACTCTTCGCGACCCCATGAATCACAGCACGCCAGGCCTCCCTGTCCATCACCAACTCCCGGAGTTCACTCAAACTCATGTCCATCGAGTCGGTGATGCCATCCAGCCATCTCATTCTCTGTCGTCCCCTTCTCCTCCCGCCCCCAATCCCTCCCAGCATCAGAGTCTTTTCCAGTGAGTCAACTCTTTGCATGAGGTGGTCAGAATATTGAAGTTTCAGCTTCAGCATCAGTCCTTCCAATGAACACCCAGGATTGATCTCCTTTAGAATGGACTTGTTGGATCTCCTTGCAGTCCAAGGGACTCTCAAGAGTCTTCTCCAGCACCACAGTTCAAAAGCATCAATTCTTCGGCGATCAGCTTTCTTTCTTTTTTTTTTTTAAGTAATTAATTTATTTTTTATTGGAGGCAAATTATTTTACAATATTATATTGGTTGGTTTTGCCATACACTGACATGAATTCGCCCCGGGTTTACATAAGTTCCCCCTCCCGAACTCCCCTCCCACCTCCCTCCTCCCTCCATCCTCCCTCTGGGTCATCCCCGCACGCCAGCCCCGAGCATCCTATAACATGCATCGACCCTGAACTAGTGATTCGTTTCACATATGACAACATACGTGTTTCAATGACATTCTTCCAAATCATCCCACCCTCACCCTCTCCCACAGAGTCCCAAAGACTGTTCTATACATCTGTGTCTCTTTTGCCGTCTCGTATACAGGGTTATCATTTGCATCTTTCTAAATTCCATATATATGCGTTAGTATACTGTATTGGTGTTTTTCTTTCTGGCTTACTTCACTCTGTATAATTGGCTCCAGTTTCATCCACCTCATTAGAACTGATTCAAATGCATTCTTTTTAATGGCTGAGTAATACTCCATTGTGTATATGTACCAAAGCTTTCTTATCCATTCGTCTGCAGATGGACATCTAGGTTGCTTCCATGTCCTGGCTATTATAAACAGTGCTGCGATGAACATTGGAGTACATGTGTCTCTTTCAATTCTGGTTTCCTTGGTGTGTATGCCCAGGAGTGCGACTGCTAGATCATATGGCAGTTCTATTTCCAGTTTTTTGAGGAATCTCCACACTGTTCTCCATAATGGCTGTACTAGTTTTCATTCCCACCAACAGTGTAAGAGGGTTCCTTTCTCTCCACATCCTCTCCAGCATTTATTGCATGTGGACTTTTGGATAGCAGCCATTCTGACTGGTGTGAAATGGTATCTCATTGTGGTTTTGATTTGCATCTCTCGGATTATGAGGGATGTTGAGCATTTTTTCATGTGTTTGTTAGCCATGTTTATGTCTTCTTTGGGGAAATGTCTGTTTAGTTCTTTGGCCCATTTTTTGATTGGGTCACTTAGTTTTCTGGAATTGAGCTGCAGGAGCTGCTTGTATATTTTGGAGATTAATCCTTTATCAGTTGTTTCATTTGCTATTATTTTCTCCCATTCTGAAGGCTGTCTTTTCACCTTGCTTATAGTTTCCTTTGCTGTGCAGAAGCTTTTGATTTTAATTAGGTCCCATTTGTTTATTTTTGCTTTTATTTCCAATATTCTGGGAGGTGGGTCATGGAGGATCCTGCTGTGATTTATGTTGGAGAGTGTTTTGCCTATGTTCTCCTCTAGGAGTTTTATAGTTTCTGGTCTTACATTTAGCTCTTTAATCCATTTTGAGTTTATTTTTGTGTATAGTGTTAGGAAGTGTTCTAGTTTCATTCTTTTACAAGTGGCTGACCAGTTTTCCCAGCACCACTTGTTAAAGAGACTGTCTTTTCTCCATTTTATATTCTTGCCTCCTTTGTCAAAGATAAGGTGTCCATAGGTGTGTGGATTTATCTCTGGGCTTTCTATTTTGTTCCACTGATCTATATTTCTGTCTTTATGCCAGTACCATACTGTCTTGATGACTGTGGCTTCTTCACAGTCCAACTCTCACATCCATACATGACCACTGGAAAAACCATAGCCTTGTCTAGACAGACCTTAGTTGGCAAAGTAATGTCTCTGCTTTTTAATATGCTGTCTAGGTTGGTCATAACTTTCCTTCCAAGGAGTAAGTGTCTTTTAATTTCATGGCCCAATTCTTACATCTCCTCATATCTAAAAAAGCACTAAATTCCTTCATGGTGATGTCTGCTCTTGACAAGAAGAAATCTTCAAAAATATATGCACCTAACTGCATGTACTCCCCATTCACCAGAGTCACATGTGTACTGACCTTTCCCCCTATCTCTTTGGAGCAGTTTCTGAGAGCTAAGTGAGATGCTGTCTCCCGGGCTATTGTCCTCATTTTGATCCAAAGAAAACTTAAATCACAGCTCTCATGCTGGGCATTTTCTTTAAGTCACCACAAGGTTGACCAAAGCTTTTTGTCCTTTGATGCCCAATATTCCCTCTACCCCAGTTTGGTACTAGTTCTATTACCGGAAAAGCAGATTTTGGATTCTGTTACCTGAATCTGAAAAACTGGACTCACCCCTTGGTGGGTGTTGAGCCAAAAGACACAACCGAGCCAAAGCGCAGAAGAAGGAAAGATTTATCACATGCGGCCAGTAAAGAGAACCCCGGAGGTCTTTCTGAAAGCAGTGTGTCCCCAGCAGCAAAGTGGAAGAAGTCTAAGGCTAAGGATATATGCGTATTTCTGAAGGGGCTTGAGCAGAGGAGAATTCAGCATTGGATAGAAAATTCAGCACAGAATTGGGGTAAAGGTCAACAGAGTCCAAGCTTTAGTTGATTGAAGTCAAGAGGGTCAGAAAAGGTCAACATTATCTTTCCATCCTGCATGTGCGTGAGGGCTTTTGTTCCCACTGAACCTAAAGACATATATCAGACTGTCCTGTATTTCCCTTGAGGAGGAACTGGGCCTCTGTTTAATCGCTGAACTATTGTTTCTTGACTGCTTTTTCTTTGCTCCTGGATTCTCTCGCTTCCCTTAAGATCTTTAATTACCAAGACTTGTTTAAGGCAATCAGTGTGGGCAGGCTTAGATCACAAAATGGCTTAGGCTAAAAATGGCTTCTCTTTTGTCAAGAAAGCCTTGCCTGGTTCTTTGCCTTTGGGGACCCCCTCACCTTATCTGCTTACTGTTCATGGAGGAAAGAAAGCTGATGCACAGAATCAAGGCCTCTAACATTCCTCCTCCCACTTTCTGACTCATAGCTCCGGACAGATAACTAGTCTTTGGTCAGCTAGTTACTTACCTGTTTCCCTATAATGCTCTTCAGTCCTTCCCATAACCAGTCACCCAGCAGAGCCATTCCTGCTGTTCACAGGTGAGTCCTCAAGGTGAATACCTGTGACTCCCAAGTTGGAGGATCTGCTGTATGTTTCTAGGTGTAGAAAGGAACAAGGGACATTTCACATACAGAAGAGAAAGTTTGGAAGGGACACGTTACATGTCTCAAGATATCTGAAGTATTGCCCAGTGGAAAGAAAGATTTATTTGCTTCTAACAACCAAGACAATAGGTGGAGGCTAGAGAAAAAAAAAAAAAGATATTAGCTAAATTCAAGCAAGAGCATTCTGACATTCAGAGATGCACCTGAAGGCTGCTCTTGAAAAAAATGAGCCTCTGTTTCTAAAGGTATTCAAGCAAAGGCTGAAGCATAACTGGCAGGATGGCCAATAAGGGTATCCATGCATCAGTTGGATCAAATGGCCTTCAATAGTGGTGGCTTTATATTTCTCTATAAGAGGATCTTTAGGTCAAAATTCAATTTAAAAGGTAAATTGGAGAGTGAATGGGGCTTTCATGACTGTCTTGAAGCTCCATTTTGCATTATGATTTACATAAAATTAAGTACCAGTTATCCTTATCAAACTGTTATGGACCAGGGTTCTTGCCCTCTCATTGCTGTTGTTTGGTGGCTAAATCATTTTTGACTCTTTGTGACCCCATGGACTGCAGCCCACCAGTCTCCTCTATCCATGGAGATTCCCAGGCAAGAATACTGGAGTGGGTTATCATTTTGGACCCATGTCTCCTGCACTGTAGGCAGATTCTTTACTGCTGAACCACCAGGGAAGCCCCTCTTGGCCTCTTAAGAATCAACAGAAATTGATAAGAAGCCAAACAAGAAATTTAGGCAAGGCTTTACTGGGGCCCCTGCGGCAGCAGGGATGAACAAGAACAAGTAACAGGTTCCTTTGCTCCCTCGCTCTCCAAGAGGGGGTGAGCTGGTTTCTTAAATGGGGTAAGGATAGGGTGGGCCCAGGGATCAGGTCAGAGGGGTGGTTAGGTGGTCTGCTGTGTGCAGCGTACAGGTGCAGTATGCAGTACCCTGCTTTTGCTCCCAGCTCCTCCTCAGGGTCTTTGGTCTTTTCATAATATCGTATTGTCCATAATGTTTCCCAAATGGGCACACAGGCAATTATTTTGATATGTTATAGTTTCTTTGTATTTTGTCTCTTGAGGAGACATTCGTCCAGGTGCAAGCACTGCAGTAACAGGTCCCGGGCCCCAGCCTGCCTCAAAAGTACGAATTAATAGCTGAAGGCGGTTGTTTCTTCATTCTACAAACACTTGTTGAGCATTTCTTATGGGGCAGGCTCCTTTCTAGGTTTTGGGGTAGACTGATGAGCAAGACAAAATTCCCCTTGAGCTTGCATTCTAGCTGGAAGCAAGGAAGGGTCTGCGGAGAGAAGAAAAGGCAAATACAAGGAAAAGTGGGTGCATGTTAACGCTTCTCCATCAAGTTTTTCTGCCACTTCCTCTAGAGTTGTTTTTTTTTTTATTTCCTCCATGAGTTTCCCTGAGACACTCTCCTCTCGCACCATGATAAATAGGCAGATTAAAGGGAGAACTGTGGATTGATGATAAATCTCTGATCCTAAGAGATGTGACAAGTGGCTTTTCTTCTGATAGCTACTTTCCTCTCTTCACTCAATATGGGAAAAGCAACAATCTCTCCTTCATATAGTAGATGCTCAGTAAGTTAAAAAAAATGATCCAATGAAAAATTTTAGACTATGCCACCAAGGGTCACCCTACCAACCCTTCTCTGCATTCCTGAAGAGAAAAAGGATACAAAAATCACTTTTCTGTGTCAGCCGTGGCAAAGAAGTAGTCGTGGTCACCTTTCAATCCCTATGCCCTGAAGGTCTGTGACTTTCCAAGCACCAAACCTTGAACTTCCCTCAGAGTCTCTCCCAGCATTGGATCTTCTGAACCCCCACTGTTTCGATCACAGAGTGGATTCTTGGATGTGAAACAGGCCTGTTAAAAAACTCTTCTTTATGCAATGAAGGATGTAAGGGAACTGGAGGAGGTTCAAAGAAGAATAACAAGAATGATTAAGGGGCTGAGAACATGATTTATGTTGAATGATTAAAAGGATTAAACACGCAGAACTTGTCCAATGCTACATACTTAGCTATGAAAAAAAATCAAAATTAAGGGCCAAAGCTCTCAGCTCCCATGAAAAATACAAATTTGCATATAATTTGGCACCTAGTTCTCCACGAAGCTCAGCAGAGCCTCACTCAGGCGGCCTCCACATGGTGCCAAAACCACCAGTCTGTTTGGTCAGTTAAAAGTACAGCCTGGTCATGTCAGGAAAAACTTGCTATTTGCCCTAATCGAATAGACAACCGAATCCCAGTATGCCCACCCAGAGCCATATCCACATGTGCTACATCCATCAGGCGTATAAAATCACATAGCACGTAATCATTTAACCAGGAGTCAGAGACTAAAATCCCCCCACAGGGCCAGCGAGTCGCCAAATGAGAGGACTGAGCCCTGAGCTTGGGGGGCACATGGGCCATTGAAAGGGAGCAGCCAGCGGCCCCTATGGCTTCCAGCTCACTGTGGCCAGGAGGGAATTTTGGCTCGGGGTTGCCAGATCTTCTCATCTATAAAATGAAGCCAGTGGTTCAGAAGGCTTTCACCAGCAAATAATGAAAAAAAATTGCTCAAAGAGGAGGCGCTGATACAGCCAGAATCCGAGAGTTGGGTTCCTGCAGTACGGACGGCAAGAGCTACGGTGCTATGAGATGGAGCAGGGATGGAGACTGATGTGAGGAGGTGAGCAGGGGGCACTTGGGAGAGTTGAAAAAGCCAGATTGTTATAAGAAAAATCTACTGACTTAAAAAAATACAACATGGGCTTTCCAGGTGGTGTCCTGTGATTAAAAATCTGACCTGCCAGTGCGGGGGACCACAGGATCCATCCCTGGTTCAGGAAGATTCCAGATATCACGGGGCCATTAAGCCTGTGCTCCACAGCTGCTGAAACCTGAGTGCTCTGAAGCCTGTGCTCCTGAACCAGAGAAGCCTGTGAACCACACCTGGAGAGGCAAGCCCACTGGCCACAACGAGAGACAGCCCACATGCAGCAACGAGGACCCAACACAGCCAAAGATAAAATAAATGAAATTTAAAAAGAGTAAACCGACCAAGAGAAGTTGTTCTGTGGAAATTCCCTTGCCACCTCTTATCTGCCAAACTTCTCTGTTTCAGACTTTAAGAAACTTGAGTATCAGAGGAGGGGAAAGACACTCTCAAAGGCACAGGACGTAGGGCATCAGAACTAATCAGGTATCATATGCTATCACTTATCTGTGGAATATTTTAAAAAATGGTACAAATGAACTTATTTATGAAACAGAAATAGGGTCACAGATATAGAAAACAAACTTATGGTTACCAAGAGGAAAAGGGAGTGAGGAGGGATAAATGGGGATTGACATCTACACACTACTATTACAAAACAAAAAGGACCTACTGTATAGCACAGGGAACTCTACTCCATACTCTGTAATGACCTATACAGGAAAAGAATCTGAAAAAAAGGGGGAGTATATATGCATGGCTTCCCTGGTAGTTCAGCTGGTAAATAATGCACCTGCAATGCAGGAGACCCCAGTTCAATTCCTGGGTCAGGAAGATCCCCTGGAGAAGGGACAGGCTACCCTATACAGGAGAGTGTACGTTTGTTGAGGTTCTGCAATGCACATGCTAGGGATGCCAGTGTGAACTGCACACTCCACGTGTGGCACTAAGAAATCTCAACCTGGCACCATACTCCCTGAAACATCCAGAGGAGCTCTGGTGTTGGAATCCTGAAACATCGAAGCTCAAAACAGGCTAACACTCTATTTGCCAAGATTCCTTGAACACATTCCCTGCCCCACCTGCAGCTACAGTGGTTTCTAGAGAAGAGAGAATCAGAGAATCCCAGTTAAAAAAAAAAAAAAAAAGGGAAATGGTTGCAGCTTCAAAAGAGTGAAGTGTTCATTCCAACAAGTGGACACAACTTTGAGTAAAGAGAGCCGTTGTCATTTTCAGAAAAGGAGGATTTGAACTAAACACCCTGAAGAATTATGACAGCAAAAATTATGAGATTGGGGAAACATGTAATAAAGGAAGTGGTGGAAACCCCATCCCAGGAGTTGTTTGAAAGTCAACAAGATAAAGAACTAGAAAAATCTATCCTAGGACAGACTCTTCACTGATTCCCTTGGGCCTGAGGGATGATATAATGGGCTTTCTCCATCTCTAATTGCTATTGTTCTTAGACTTTATGTATTTCCCAGGATTTTATAACATCAATGTTAGACCAGCATTTCACTCTCCCCCCTCAAAAAGGGAAAAAATAAACTCCAAACAAACCTTAAACTGGTTGCTCCAAGGAGCATAAAGATTTTCCCAAATGGAAATCATGCGTCATAAAATTCTCCAGTGTGAATTTCATTATTATTCCCTGAAGATAGTCTATCAAGAGGCGAGACCTCATCATCACTCTACCTCACTTGCCCAGTCTTCTCTTTCCGGTTTATTTTCATTCCAGAGGAGAAAAAGTAACCAGACTACAAATCTCACAGCACTGGCTGTAAAAGCTCTGCATTTTTTTTTTTCTCCTTCTGTCCACTGATACTTCACCAAGAAGCTGGGGTGTCTTAGTAATGCGTTAGTAAGACTGGGATTAGGGTACAACCGTATGGAAATGGAAATGGGGGCTTCCCAAGTGGTGCTGCTGGGAACCCACCTGCAAATGCAGGAGACATGAGAGACATGGGTTCGATCCCTGGGTTGGGAAGACCGCTGGAGAAGGAAATGGCAGCCCACTCCAGTATTCTTGCCTGGAGAACCCAGTGGACAGAGGAGCCTGGAGGGCTACAGTCCATGGGGTCACAAAGAGTCAGACACGACTGAAGTGACTTAGCACATATGGAAATGGAGACCCCCCTCAACCTGTCATCTGAAAACAGGGAATATGGATTTATCTGAGGTTCAACAGCTGAAGGAATCATTGGGTTCACTCAGTAAAGCGGATTTAAGAAGTACGCGGGAATGAGTATTGGGTGTTGTGTGGAGGCTATTGTGTTTTTCATCTTTTTTTGTACTTACCGTTGTGTTACCTGGTTTCAGGATTGGAGTAAGAGATGGCAGAAATCTGAGTCTGAAACTGAAAGACCCAGGGACTTTAGAGGTTCGTCTTTACGACACACAAAGTCCAAGAACTACCCCAGCGGTTAGATGCCCATTCTCTACAGTACAGAGCTCTCTTTGGATGGCAGCATCTCCATAGGTGGCATAATTCAGAATCATATCTAGAATATGATGAGAGAAACTGACATTTTCATGAAATCTGGATACATTAGCTGTAACCTGCCTTAGGGTTTAAAAAACAATGAGAGTGGATCTGGTTTAATATTCATTTCATTTGTCTGTGTTGTAGAAAAAGGTTCATAGTCCAGATACTTTTCAACGGTTACCAGCCATGGTAAATTTTGGCTACTTATGAAAAAACTGTAATTAGGGACCAACACTTTATACACATTTGCACGTGCTCTATGTGACTTATAAATTCTTAAGCTTTTATTTCTAGGAAATAATCCTTTGCTAAGTCTCTTCAGTCGTGTCCGACTCTTTGCGACCCTATGAACTGTAGCCCACCAGGCCCCTCTGTCCTTGAGATTTCCCAGGCAAGAATATTGGAGTGGGCTGCCATTTCCTTCTCCAGGGGGTCTTCCCCCACCCAGGGATCCATCCTGGGTCTCCCGCATTGCAGGCAGATTCTTTACCATCTGAGCCACCAGGAAAGCAATATTCCTTTAAAGACTTTCAACTTCAGTTTGATATGAAAGAAAACTTCATTCTTGATGATGAGGGTCACAGAACATAGTGGTCAGAAATTCCACAATGAAAGGGGTACTGTTCACAACCCACTGAATCTAGAACTAAAGGGGAGCAGGGGTGGATAGTGAATGAGGAGAGATCAAAGTTAATATTTTGTTAGTTGATATTTTACTGCAGTTCAGTTCAGTTCAGTTCAGTTGCTCAGTCGTGTCCGACTCTCCGCGACCCCATGAATCACAGCATGCCAGGCCTCCCTGTCCATCACCAACTCCCGGAGTTCACTCAAACTCATGTCCATCGAGTCGGTGATGCCATCCAGCCATCTCATTCTCCGTCGTCCCCTTCTCCTCCCGCCCCCAAGCTTTCCCAGCATCAGAGTCTTTTCCAGTAAGTCAACTCATTGCATGAGGTGGCCAAAGTATTGCAGTTTCAGCTGTAGCATCAGTCCCTCCAATGAACATCCAGGATTGATCTCCTTTAGAATGGACTGGTTGGATCTCCTTGCAGTATAAGGGACTCTCAAGAGTCTTCTCCAACACCACAGTTCAAAAGCATCGATTCTTCGGCGATCAGCCTTCCTCACAGTCCAACTCTCACATCCATACATGACCACGGGAAAAACCATAGCCTTGACTAGACGGACCTTGGTTACTGCAGATACCTCTCCTTTATTGCTTCTTCTAGAATCTTAGCTGGTAACAGAGTAGAGACTATAATGCATGTCTTGTTTAAAATGGGTAAAAAAAAAAGAAGAAAATACCACCAGCATGAAGCACTGGTATTTAATTGGGATTTTCAAAACTGGATGACTTTAAACTCAGTGTTGCCTAACCCTCAACCCTCTTTGCTCTTCCCCGCTTTGTCTCTCCTTTGTAAGTGTCCGGATCTTGTTTTTCCTTGGGATAATTTCTCCAGGCACCTTCGGAGTCTTTCCTTTCCAATCTCCAGTTCTGACTCCACTGCCTCCATCAATAAACATGTTTCTTTGCTTCCAGTCTAGGGCCAAAGTCCGTATTTTAAAGTGATGGTGTCACAAAATGCCTGGTGATGTCATAAAGCCCTGGGAGACCCTGGCAAAAGCAGCGATTCTCATTTTTATGTTCCTGAGAAATTATTGGTAACCCAAGGGCCATCACATCTTCTGCATATGCACCGGTTTTTGAAGAAACAGTGCGGTTCTAGTTCACTCTGGGCATTTACATGTTTGGCAAAATTCTATAAAATGCTGCATAGAGAATATAGATTTAAAGGGCCGAAGTTATTAAAAAGGGGTGGGGTGAGCGAAAACATGCCAATAAAAACAGACAGCGTGGTTTTTTAATCCTTTCCACAGGAATTCAGGCAAAAGGGGAATAAAATAATTCTATAGGGTCACTTTTAATTCAGCTTAAACTAAGCTCAGGAAACTGAATACTATTTCTCAAAAGGCTGATTTATGTACTTAAAGTAACTCGGTCCCAGGTGCCATAGGAAGCAATACAACTTCTAGCAAGGTCAGCCTGCATGCTCTAACGAACTGCCTAAATCAATTTCTAGCTTTTCTTTAAAACATTTCAGAGTCAGTTCTACTGGGACTCGAAGCCCCGGACTCTCTCCTTACAGGGGCTGCTGCAGCAAGGAAAAACCCGGCACCTAGATAGACTCCACGTAATAAACAAATGGTGTCCCAGATTTTGTCTATGAATCATTTCTTTGGAAACCTAAGCATATTTTATGTAAAGAAACAGGTAGACACAGTTTGGCTGGCTCTCTAGCTCTCCTAACCCTCCCATATGCTGTGTGCTAAGTCACTTCAGTCTTGTCGAACTTTTTGCAACGCTATGGACCACAGCCCACCAGATTCCTCTGTCCATGGGATTCTCCAGGCAAGAATACTGGGGTAGGTTACTGACCCAAGGACAGGTATTCAAGCCACATCTCCTGCATTGGCAGGCAGATTCCTTACCACTAGCACCATCTGGGAAAACCCCAAACCCTCCCAAGTCAATATAAACCACATATAGGTCAAACCCCCTCTACTATATAAAAACTCAACAATAGTTGCAGAATCGCACAGAACAGGGACCGGGGTGGAGTGGGAGGGGGTTAGAATTAATCAACTTCTTTCTGTTTATCCCTTTTATCCCCCCTCCATTTATCCCATAATTAGAACAGGATAAGAGCTGGGTAGAAATCGAGAGGATTGCCTGATTGAGGTATGGCAACATCCTCACGGATTTAATTCTCATTTTTTTTTTTTTTAGACTTTTTTCTTGATGTGGACCATTTTTAAAGTTTTTATTGAATTTGTTACAATGTTGTTTCTGCTTTATGATTGGTTTGGGACCTCAAGGCACGTGGGATTTTAGCTCCCCAACTGCCCTGGAAGGTGAATTCTTAACCACTGGATCACCAGGCGAGTCCATTCAAGGGTTTGAGACTAATGACACAGGTTATTTATTATAACTAGTTTTGCTTCACTATGCATAGTTATCTTTGCTGACAAAGAAAAGAGCAAGAAAATGGCACAGCATAGAAAGGAAAAAATCTCCAGCAATTTCCATGGGAAGGAGGCCCCTTTATGGTAGCTATTATTGTTGCTAAGTCACAATATCTTGGAACCAAGCATTTTCAAGTCAAATTTACTTGGATCCATCAGGCTTCATTTTGCTTTTTGGTTCCAAAGACCTCGCTCACCCGGCCCTTTATTAGGCATGCTAATAAAAAGTAAAAGAAAAACATTTCTGGCAACCTCCTATTCTTTTCTCTCAAAGTGCCCTGAAGTGCTGGTACAGAGTAGAACTAATATATCCCAAATGGAGGGGGTCAAAGGGAGAAGGAAGAGAAACAAAGGGCCTGATTACTTCACAGAGTGGATAAGACCTTGATAACCAAGTTGACTGTATTTGGAATTTTCCCGTTTCCTCCTGGAAGGAGGCAGGGAGCTGAATGAAGCGCTTATCTATGAAGTGTCAGAACCATTTAACAATGTTATTACAAGGATGTTGGTAAAGCGAAGGGAAGATTTTGGCAGTTACAGATGGGATTATGTTTGCTGAACCTATTTTCTTGCTACATGTTAATCTGTACTTTTCTAGTATCAAGCTCTTAAGGAGTTCAGATAAAGTCCTATCAGAAACTCTCCATTCACACTCTTAGTATAAACTGTAAGGAATTCCACAGCCCAACTGGGACGTGGATGGAATGAAATGATTTCAGTTCAGTGCTTGGGAGAAGTCACTCTAAAGCAGGAATCATAGCAGGAGAAGTCTAGTTAAGAAAGAAGTCTCTCAGTATTCCATGTGTGGCTGCGGGATGGCGTGATGGATGGTTTCTAATAGGTTACACCCAATTTCACGTGAGAAATCATTTGAAAGAGTCTCAGCTGGGCTTCACAGACCCCTAATGAGAGAGAATGATGAAGTCAGAAATACATGTACATGAACAAGTTGAATTCGGAGGGAGAGGTCTCTAAGAGGGTCTAGATAAAGCAGTCTGAAGCTTCAGAAGAAAAAATTACCATTTCCAGGAGGCCTTAAATCTTGGCCCACTGACAAAATGTTAAAATCCCCTCTTTCTTCGTTTAAGCCAGAGCAATTTTCGAGCATATAAATAATTTAAACTGCACAGATAAAAAGAAAACCCTTACCCAGGAGTTACTAAAATGGTAACAGAAGAGAAGCAAAGTAGTGTAGCAGGTCACGGCACCTGGAAAGTAAGTCACAGAGCACTCAGCACCAGGAAGGCTACAGAAGAGGCTGGGTTTTTTAATGTAGGTCAAGGGCAGAGTGAAGAGCACATTGTCAAGAAAACATGTACATGTACAGGAATGACATGAAATTGGGTAGAAACAGAGTTGAGAGGATGGTTCAGAGGGAGAGAAAAGTTATTGGAAAATGTGACAGCTGGGTGTGCTTTGTGCTAAGTCGCTTCAGTTGCATCCAACTCTTTGCCACCCTATGAATTGTAGCCCACCAGGCTCCTCTGTCCGTGGGATTCTCCAAGCAAGAATACTGGAGTGGGTTGCCATTTCCTCCTCCAGGGGATCTTCCCCACCCAGGGATCAAACCCGCGTCTCTTACATCTCCTACATTGGCAGGCAAGGTCTTTACCACTAGGGCCATCTGGGAAGCCCTTCTGACTTGTGTCAGCTGGGAATCAGTGATAAAGAGACGATGCTGAGAGCAGGGGAGGCAAGGTGTATCGCGTGGAGAATGGGCGGCACAGAAGGGGCGGGGCTGTGCTCCTCCTGTGGGGCTCATGGTTCTTCAGAAAAACACAATTGCCTTCAAACTAGAAAGATGAAAACAAACCTGGTGAAGAAGAAACTGAAGCCCCAAAGAAGCGAGCTACTTCCAAAGACTTCTCACTTTTATTATTTATTTATTTTTATTTATTTTAATTGGAGTCTAATTACTTTACAATATTGTGGTGGTTTTAGCCATACATTGCATGAATCCGCCAAGGGTGTACATGTGTTCCCCATCCTGAACCCCTCTCCCACCTCCCTCCCCATGCCATCCCTCTGGGTCATCCCAGTGCACCAGCCCTGATCATCCTGTATCATGCATCGAACCTGGACTGGAGATTTGTTTCACATGTGATAATATGCATGTTCAGTGCTATTCTCTCACATCATCCCACCCTCACCCTCTCCCACAGAGTCCAAAAGACTGTTCTATACATCTGTGTCTCTTTTGCTGTCTTGCATAGAGGGTTATCGTTACCATCTTTCTAAATTCCATATATATGTAGGCTTCTCACGTTTAAACTGCACTGTGCAACTAGAGACGATCATAGTAAGTGAAGTAAGGCAGAAAAGGAAAGACAAATACCATATGACGTCACTTATATGTAGAATCTAAAATATGACCCAAACGAGTATATCAATGAATCAGAAACAGAGTCGTGGAGATAGAGAACAGACCGGTGGTCACCAAGGGACAAGGGGTTGGAGGAGGGATGGCGTGGTAGGTTGTCATTAGCTGATGTAAGATTTTATATAGGAAATGGATAAATAACAAGGTTCTACTGTATAGCACAAAGAACTGTATTCAATATCTGGTGATGAACCATAATGGAAAAGAATACTTTTTAAAAAAAATTTTGTTTAATAAATGGTACAAACAATGCCAAAAACATTAACAGTTAAAATTTCACCAAATGAAAAAAATACTATAGAATACACAGTTGTAAAAAGCTACATTAAGTTATTTCACAACTGCCTCAAGCAGCAAAAAGAAAAAAAACCCAATGCCATACCTAAGTTATCCCTCTCTCAAAATAATGCCATTTGTGTTATAAACCATGAGCATCCCATCAAAAGACGGGAACTGCTTTTGTTAATTCATATATATATATATATGACTGTATCACTTTGCTATACAGCTGAAACAAACACAATACTGTAAATAAAATATAGTACAATATACAATAAAAATAAGTAACAGACCTTTGGGGCTTTACACCGAGTTAGAGTATGAGCAGCTCTCATTCCTGTAACTCTTGTAATCCAGTCATTCGTGTGCCTCCTTCATGAGGATTCAGTATGGCTGTGGTACTGTTATCCCTCTGATAGGAACTCTAACTCGGTGTAAAGAATACTTTAAAAAGAATGTATATATGCATATAACAGAATCACTTTGCTGTACAGCAATAATTAACACATCGTTGTATTGAAAAATCAACTATACTTCAATAAAAAGCTATATCTAAAAGCTTTAGGTCCAGATATATAATATCCCAAGACATTGACAAAACTGATGGGACTTCTTTAAAAACTATTTTTATTTTGAAATAATTATATATTCACAGGAACGCTCTAAGAAATGTAGAGAGGTCCTGTGCAGAGTTTAGTCAGCCTCCCCGAATGTTTGCAGATGGGAATTTATGATCAGTGACCACATTTCTGAGAATTCATGGAGAATGAGAATGGTATCAGAAGACTGACATGTGGACAAATAATTTTAGAATTGTCAGTGGGAAGGTAATTTCTGACATCTATTATCCGAGGAGCTTGTAATGGATCTCTTGTGAAATTCTAGGAATGATTGATTAATGTTTTCAGTATATGTGAAGTGGTGATTATAGTAATAACACTAAGAACAGGATGGGCAATTTCTTCTTTGGGAGAGAATTTCTTAACTGATAAATCAAGAAAGTATGCCTTCAGTGTATTTGTTTTCCCACCAGCTACTTGAGAAGTTCTTTCATTGTCTGTCTGTTGACAAACTGGTTTTAACTGTTTGTTGTATAGAGAGAAGCTCATTGCTAGAACTGAAAGGTCAATGAATCAGCATCAGAATGGAAGATGCTCCTAGTGGCATGTCACAGGGCTTCAGCACAAACCTGAAGGACAATAAAAACTCAAAAATGACTGACAGTTTCCTGGGTGGGGGTTGGGGGAATAAGATGAAGGTGGTCAAAAGGTACAAACTTCTAGTTACAAGATAGAAATGTACTAGAGAAGTAATATACAATATGATGACTATAATTAACACTGTTGTATGGTATATTTGAAAGTTGCTAAGAGAGAAGATTATAGAAGTCTTCAGCACAAGGAAAAAGACATTTTTGGTATTCACATGAGATGGTGGTTGTTAACTAAACCTATTGTGGTTATCACTAGCAGTATATGTAAGTCAAATTGTTATGTGTACACCTTAAACTTATACAGTGCTGTCTGTCAATTATATCTCAATAAAACTGAGGGGAAAAAAAAGACTTTAGCTGTTGGACAACTAGGTGGAAATCACCAAGATAAATTTGATAAATTTTAAAAGAATGACGCTATAAAAATACAGGATGTGAGAAATGTGTTTCAAAAGCAACATTTGTGAAAAAGACTTTGGAGTTCTAGTTGGTGTCTTAATAGGAAGGACAAGTGGGGAAAACAGAGTAATTTTACGACATTATATGTCTCACATAAGAGATGATAGAGTCATACTACAGTTTACACTGTCAAAACCTACCTAGAATGCTGTGATCAGGTATAGGTCCTGATTTTAAGAGGGATGTTGACAAGTAACTACTGAGTCAGAGAAAGATGAGGGATCTGAGGGATGCTCATTTTAAGAAGAGAGATGGAAGCAGCTGGGTTTGTCATAGATGTCTTTACATATGGGAAGGGGCATCACATAGAAGAAGGATTAAACTAATTCTCTGTGACCTAAGATATAGAAACAATGCCAAAGATATGGATGATGCAGTAAATAACTAAATTAATATTAGAAAAATCCTTTACTAACCAAAGACAGGAGTCAAATACCATATTTTAGAAGGTCAAGCCATTTGAGTGTCTGAAGCATAAAGGCGAGATCATGAAGGAAGATAAGTTTGACTGTCCTTTGAATGCAATAAGTAGGAACTGGGTCAGAGCAGGCATTCATTCCCTGGCATTCATCTCATCACAGAGCATTTTCTTACTTCACAGAAGCCAAATTTTGTGTGTAAGTGCAATTCTTAGGTGAGGTGGTCTATAATAGTTCACGGATTCGCCAAAACCCCACAATCTTAAAGTTCACATTTTCTTTGTATATGATCAGAAAATAATGCTGACTAATAAGAGGACACTCAAGGTACATGAGCTTTTAGGGTGCATGAGGGATGAAAAGAAACAGACGCGGACCTCTAAGGACAACTGGGCAGCCCACAGCGACAGAAGTCGGTGGAAGGCAATTTGAAATGGTGGGAGCCAGCAGCAGCTCAAATGCTTTGGAAAGGTTTCATATGACAAAAATTATAACATGCCTAGAAGAAATGCAACGTACATATAAAACACAGTGAATGATGTGCAGAGCCGCAATACAAGAGCTGTCAGAAAGCCAAGTGGCAGACCACTTTAAAATAATGGTGCAGAAAAGGGCGATGAGGTCAAATGAAGTAAAACACAAATGGAGACAGCTAGATGTTTAAGGAAACCCTTATGGAAGTGACAGGACATCTGAGGGTCAAGATACTTTCTTTTATCCCAACCAAAGGCAATTCTCATGGTTATTTAAGCATTCTTCTTATTATGTCTTCTGAGCAAAAACACATCCTTCACATACAAAGTGCCTAAGTGTTTGAGGATGACTATTCAGACACTCCTTGACCTCCTTGCCGCCAACTTTAAGAGTTCCCAATCCTTAGGGAGGAGGCTATTTCTAGTGAAGAGCCTCAGAGAACTGGATTAGGAGTCAGGATTTGACATGAGGGGAAATAAAGAGCCCCTGTCAGTTTCTGAATAAGTGTTGTATCATGACCCAAACCAAAAATCTGAAGAAGATTTTGAGTCACAAGGCTGTATGTGAAAAGACTGGGAAAAAGCCAAGTACAAGTCTCTTATGACCAGTCTTGGGGCAAAGCAGTGGAAGTGAGAAGGAGCTGGTGAGCCAGAGAAATGCTGGACAGGAAGGATTGCACAGCTTGGGAAAGTGCTTGGTGATGGATGAGATATCAGGGATTGAACTCTCCTTGACTTCGTAATGCACTTAGCAGGCCCAGTTCTCAGGCAGGTGCAACTTGGAGGAAAAGAAACAAACAAACCAGCATTCAATTGTCACATCTTTTTATTACACGAGAAGCACAGATGTGTGATAGCCATGGAAGGGAATATGAAAACCAAGGGTGCACTCCTGATGGAGCACAGAGCGAATAAGACCAAAAGTACATCTCAAGTAGAGTTTGTGTTCTGGTTACTGAAAGAGGAAAATGTCAAAACAGACTAGAGTAACTATCACAGAGTTTGATTCTGGAAGTCCTCTAAGGATGAGCTTATATTCTGAGGAGAGGAAGCCCAAGCTATAGTACGGAATTCTGTCCATGCTCTATATGGGGAGGGGAGTCTAGAGAAGAGGAACAAGAGGCCACTCCTCTTGGTACAGAAGAAACTAATTAACCTGGGGCAGGTAACTTATATGAAACTGACATTTGTTGAGCTGCTACTGGGTGTCAGGCACTTTAGACACATTGTCTTATTTAAACCTTACAAAAATCCAACAAGGAAGAGTGAGACTTGAGATAAGTACAATAAGTAACCCCATTGACTGTTTTGATTGCTAAGAGTTCTTGGAAAGTCTTTTTGGAGAGAAATAAGCATTCCCTTTATGAAGGAAGTGTGTATTTTCTCTGAGACACAGAGAACGCTCAAGATAAAGAGTAGTGAACTTTTAGGGGATGTGCTAGTCTCAGAATATAATCTGTGCAAAGAGGGTGTTAAGAAACACATTATGATCGAAGAACATTTGATCACAGAGACAATAGGTCCAAGAGCTCCTTCTATGAAGATGAGGGATTATTGTCATTAGACCTCCTGATACAAGGCCCCCAGGCCCAGGTAGAAGAAGAGCTGGAACTGAAGTGGTGACTTGTTTTCAGATCCCTTGATCCTATGGGTCCTCACCAGAGTTTGTAAACTGTGAGGACCAGTGGGCACAGTTCTTACTCTGATCTTTACATCTGTGGGAACGTTGGATCAATTTCTCTGTAAATGTACAAATCATCAACTTGCATGCACCAATTTATCTATTCCTCTTTTATTTGATCTTCCCTATCCCAGGTAAGGAGATAGGATATCTATAGCCCATACTCCCTCAGGACCCAGGAGGAGGATTCAGATAAAGGCAGCGATCAGGTAAGCTACCTTCTCTCAGGGATGTAGCATTTGCAAAGAAAGAGGCTGCTTGCTTCCAGAATTTGCTAGAAAATAAATGTGGCTCAATTCTTTCATGCTGGGTGGATTTAGCTGCATTCCCCCAGGGGACTAATGTTTCTTCCCAGGGTTCTTTTCTTGAAATCCTTGTGAATGTTTGAGAAGAGGTCCCTCTAGAGATAACTATCTCAGTCACAGGCACAATGGCCTCTGAATTATGTTGCCATTTCTAGTGTGAATACTATGCTAATGCAGTATCATGGGTGACAATGAAAATACACCCCAGTCAGGACATTCAAATTTACGACTTCAGCAACAGCCTTAACTTCACCCACACTGGTAAGCTCAGGGTTTTATGTTATTGTACTTCCCGGGAAATGTATGCCTCGCTGTGCAATGCGGGTGAGTTGTGGTTACTCTGGGAACCTTCATTTTGCATTTCCTGACTTCTGTGTGTTCAAAGGGACAAGCTTTCAAAACTAGCCCACAGAAAAGCACGTCAGGTTGGCTGATGTTGTGTAGTTCCCTGTGCCTGGGAAATGGAGCCAGGAACCTCCATGGCTGGGCATATTTGAATCTGCTCCTGGGTTCACAGATCACAGAAGCAGAGGAAGATGATCAAGGTGGGGCTGGGGATGATGGAGACCCTGATCCAGGTGCCAAGTGCCAAGTAATGAACAAGAAAAGGAACGCTGATTAATTGGTGCTGTTGCAATAACCATCACTGATGGAACTCATGCCAAGAGCTATTCTATGTACTTTCCTTGCATTTTTCACGTTAGCTTTATCTTCAGTCTTTGAAGTAGGTTTTATCATCCCAACGATGCCTATCTATCAGGATGCACAGTGAAGCAGAAAATGCACACACTGTCCAAGGTCACATGAGCAGCAGAGCCAGAACACAGATCTAGTTCTGTTGACCCCAGAATTCAGGTCCTACTCTGGGCTGCCTCCCATCCAGTAAGTCCTGAGAGGTAACTCCAGCTCTGCTCGCTATGTAATCTCATGAGAACTTTAACCTTGGTTCCCTCTTTGGTGAAACAGGGGTGATACATAGCTAACAGACCACTGGTAGCTTAAAGGGGATCAAGTTTATACATGATTTTTCTCTTATCATTGGTGTTCTCTGTCAAGGACTCTGAGATCACAGAGTTGGTTTAGTCAAATAGAAATGGCCAAGTAAGAAAGGTCTATCTATTTTTGTCCTTGGTTATAAGCTATTTGGGGCTTCCTGGTGGCTTAGTAGTAAAGAATATGCCTGCCAATGTGAGAATCGTAGCTTCAATCCCTGGGTTGGAAAGATCCCCTGGACAAGGAAATGGTAACCTACTCCAGTATTCTGCCTGGGAAATCCCGTGGACAGAGGAGCCTGGTGTGCTGCAGTGCATGGGGTCATAAACAGCCAGACACAACTTAGTGATTAACCAACCAACCAACCATAAGCTATATGAGGGCCAGAATTTTTGCCTACTTTGTCCATTACATATGTCCAGTGCTATGAGAGTTCTTGGCACAGAGACAGTCATATCTATTGACTGAATGATTTGCATTAAGCTACCTCCCACTCCATGCTCTCTCCTGGCTCCTGCTGTCTTTGACACGGCTGTGTGCTGGGTACTTTGGACACCTTCCGGCTTCTTTCAGAAACTGTCTGTCTTGCCCAATTGCATCAGCAACTTACTTTCTGCTTGGAAACGGCCTTGCTACCTGGCAAATCATTTAGTGTGTTTTTACTCTTGGGAATTTGCAAAGCAACACAAGTTTTTTGCATCCTATACTTTAAACCCACAAGGATTCCCAATATGGACTTCTTAACAAGCTTTGGTGGGCAGGAGGGAGGGGGGAGTTGAGTTTGGAAACTGACATTTGACATCCTTAAAATTATACTAGATTGAAATCCACCTGTGTCTGTGTCCTAGTTCAACTGGGCCAAACCTACGAAATCAGACAGTGCCACCCGCAGGAGACCCATTTACCCCCCACAAGCCGTGGTCTCTAAGAAGTGCTGAAGTCTGTATATTTTAGCACCTCTGTAATTGTTTCAGTTATTTATTCTGCCTCCCAAAGGATTTTTCTTATGTGCCTTATGCTTCTAAAGGAGCTTTTCAGGTATTTAACATGAATTTTATGTTTCTAAGCCCTCCAGCCAACATACAGCTTCAATGCCCTACTATCTGTGCTTGAATTACCATTCAGTAAGTTTGGGGCTCAGTGCTGTTCGATGTCGTCATCTCTCCTGTGCCATCCTGGAGCAAATGATTCCAGTATTTTTATCCTTATGGCCAGGTTTAAAATTCACTCGTTCTAAAATGACTCCTTGGCAGTTTCAGAAATGACCCATGGCCTCTGGCTCTTGAGGTCTTACTGTCTGCTGCTTCCTATTAAGGTGATCTTCCTCCAAGTCACTGTTCTTGTTTCTGATTACTCGTCTCCTCCCTCACCTTACCCCTTCCTGATTCCCTCTCATTTCTTCTCTGAGATTAAAAAAGGCAAGTTTATGAGACTGGCAAAGACATGTCTTGTAGTGATGAAACCACAACCTTGGAGTTTGAGGCTCACAGACTCAGAGAATAAACTTATGGTAACAAGGAGGGAAGAGATAGTTAGGAAGTTTGGGATTGACATGTACGCAGTGCTGTATTTAAAACAGATAACCAACAAGGACCTACTGTGTAGCACAGGGAACTCTGTTCAATGTGATGTGGTAGCTTGGATGGGAGGGGAGATTGGTGGAGAAAGGATACATGTATATGCATGGCTGAGCCCCTTCACTGTCCACCTGAAAGTATCACAACCTTGTTAATCGGCTATTCCCCAATATAAAATAAGAAGTTAAAAAAAAAAGACGTTGGAGTTTGAATGCCACTTGGAGTGGTCGTTGGATGTTGGAGTGACAAATGCCACTTCCCATCTATGTGACCAAGAGGAAGTTATCTTAGTCTGTTAGACCCACTTTGTCATTCACCAAATGACATAACTGAGCCTTCTTTATGAGAACCGACCTGTCATTAGCTAGCACCCACTGAAAGTTTCCTATCCCTGAGGAAGAAGAGTCATACTGTGGACTTCTTAGAAGAAGTAGTCAATTAATAATCAAAGTTAATTTTTAAAGCTATCAGCCAGATTTCTTTCGAGGGGACAAATGAGGAAGATAAACCAGAAAGAAATGTTGTCATAACTGTGGGAATTATTGTGTTTACTAATTTGACTTTCTTTACAATTAATGAAGTAAAAGATTTATTTTGGTTTTGTAACTTTGCGTGCGTGTGTGTGTGTGTGTGTGCGCGCGTGTGTGTGTTTCAGTTGAGCTTAAAATCCTTTTTCATGTCAGAACCAGTGAATTCATTCATCCCTTTGGATAAAAAATTCAGAGAGTACCTCTTCTGTGCCTGCTACCCTGTGAAATGCAGGTTAGTACAGAGGCCCACGCAGGAGAAAGAGAAGGCTGCATAAATGATGATAATGCATAGTGACAAATGCCACCACGGCACCTCATCGGGGAGCTCATTTTTGTGGCCTCCTGTCCCTGTTTCAGGAAATGGAAGCATTTATGGGAGATGTTCTGAAGGGAATTTCCCCTGGCGCTTCTCCATGTCAGAGGGGACGTTTCTTTTGAAGTGTCTCTTATTATCGGAAGACAAAGCTCTCCAGAACGCTGCTGGCGGAAGCCGCAGGCAGTTGCAGGGGGAGAGAGGTCACTCAGGATTATTGTTCTGTCGTAATTAATTAAAGAATCTTCCTAAGGTTCCCGAAAGCCCGAGAGACGTGTGCCATGAGTACGAGGCAAGTGCTTTGGCTTCTGGTTTTTGTTTTCGCTGCGTGTTTGTAGAGATTCAACAGTGAGGGTGGCGTGTATGATGTGAGCAAATGAAAGACGTGTGTTGCAGCCCGCAGTTTGCAAACTGTGTGAAAGTGTTAGTCGTGTCCGACTCTTGCGACCCCATGGACTGTAGCTCACCAGGCTTCTCTGTCCATGGGATGTTCCAGACAAGAAGACTGGAGTGGGTTGCCCTTTCCTTCTCCAGGGGATCTTCCCAACCCAGGAATCAAACCCATGTCTCCTGCATTGCAGGCAGACTCTTTACCATCTGAGCTACCAGGGAAGCCCCAAGTTCTCAAGAGTGTTGTTTATTGGTTGGTTGGTTGATTTGGTGGCTGGCTGAGCCCTGTGGAACCTCCTATGCCTCCATGTGTATATACACATCTTTACCAGGCATCCCTGGTTCCTCGGCTGAAAGCAGTCAGCCATTCAGGAGGTGACTTGAAAACAGGACAGTGGTGGTGGAAGGTTCTACCTCCTCTCCTCCCTTGGGGAGGCTGGGCTTAGGCCTGGCCACTGTGATGTCCCTGACTACCATTGTCCTATGTCTACCATTGTCCTACGTCTCACTGGGAGGTGTCAGGCTGCTTCTCAACCTGCGTGCCCTGTGTCTGCTTCCCAATGAAAGAATAAAGTGGAAAAAAACAAAACAAAACTGAGGACACTGGGGGACAGTCCCAATTCTAACTATCTTGCTTCATTCATTTTTAGATGCTGTTTCAAGCCACATGTCCTGTTTCGGATCTGTCCGTGACCCCATGTCCTGTTCGTGATCTCTCTGTGAACGGTAGACTTCGGCATTCTCTCAGCACATGAAATCCATTCTCTGTGGTCTTTCTTTGCCATCCAAGAGCCCTGCTTTTCTGTTCATCCTTAGTGGCCCCCACATGCCTGTCAGCTCTCCTGTTCTGTCCACCCTTAAGGGCTCTCTCTCCAGGCCTGGCATTTTCCATCTCACGTTGCCAACGGACCCTGGAGATGACGGTGGTGGTGTTGGGGGTGCGAGGGCAGGGGTATGACAAGACAGGGCTCTGAGGTCCTCACAGACATCAGCTTGGCTTCATGCTCCCCCGAATCCAGCCATGAGTGGAAAGTGAGTGAACGGTGTAGAAGGCAGAGGCTAGACATTCCCTGCTAGCATCCCACTTCCCCTCAGTGGTGAATCTTGCTGTGCACCCTTGGGTAAATCACTTAACACTTCTGGGCTCATGTTTCCTTATCTGAAAAGTGGGGATAAAAATTGTACCAATCTCACGGAGCGGCTACAAGGGTTAGCTCCATTAATATATGTAATTAGAACAGTGAATAAAAAATAGTGGGTACAATATGAGTATTTGCTGTTAACATCACTGACTGCTATTATGGCTACAATCCATCAGTGTTAGTATAAGTGTTCAGAAGTTTTCGGGGTAACACACATAGTGACCCAGGCCACTGGGGAAGGGAAGCAAAGAAACAGTAAGAGGTGAATGTTAGCCAAGGCCAGTGCCCTGGGGCTTCCCTGGTGGCTCAGTGGTAAATAATCCGCCAGCCAGTGCAGGAGACACAGATTCAATCCCTGATCCGGAAAGATCCCTCGTGCCTCAGAGCAACTAAGTCCGAGCACCACAACTACTCAGCCTGTGCCCTACAGCCCAGGACTTGCAACTGCTGAGCCCACGTGCCACAGTTATTGAAGCCTTGCAGGCCCTAGAGCCCATGCTTGATAGCAAGAGAAGCCACTGCAATGAGAAGGCCACACACTGCAGCTGGAGAGTGGTCTCCGCTCTCCACACCTAGAGAGAAGCCCAGTCGGCAACAAAGACCCAGCAGAGCCAAATCAAAAAACTAAACACATAAATAAAATTTAAGAAAAAAGAATGGTTCTTAAAAAAAAAAAAAAGACCAAAACCCTTCTTTCCCCCCCAGCACATCCTACAGGTTGATGCCCAGGGCAGCCAGGACCTTCCTGGATAGAGTGGGGCTGTTCCAGTCGCTCACATCTGCCTTAGGGTCTGGTCCTCTGTTTCCTTTTGGTTTGCCTGGACTTTCGTGACCACTCCCCACCCCATCGAGTGGCTAGCTGTCACTCTCCACTCTGACTCAGCCAGCAGGCATCTTCAAAAATCAACACAGGGAAACCCACAGCCAACCATCACAACTTTATCTATTGTCTTCTCCTCACTCTCTATGACATAAGGTTCCCCCCAGTGAAGCTGTGGGTCTTTATGAGCACCAGCCCCCCTCCCATAATCCCCCCATCAACTCCATAACAAATCATGACATGTGCAGCACAATTTGGCTTGGAATTTGAGCTTTGACTTTTACCCAAGAAATTATGTGTTTCTAAATATTGGCCGTCACTTCTACCATTTGAGTCTAGATGATTCGTGCGTATATTTCCTGTCTATTCAGATGACTGGTAACTTGGATGACAATGTGTTTTTCTGGTTGTTTTATTTTACATAAACTCTAACCTCCTTCTCTAACCCTTGAATTATTTTTTTCAAGGGATCAGCCAATTTGTGTTTGGTTGTCTAGAAAAAAAAAAAGGTGTCTTACAGTGATTAGATAGAGGCAAACTTGCTTTCAGAGAATGTAATTTTCTTAAGATACGGGAGCTTGCTGACTTCCTTTCTTTGACACAAATATTACGCCTTATCTAGACCTACTAATGAGATTAACCTAGAAAATGGACCTGCAAAATGGAAGCTTTGTTTTAAACTTTGACAATTTCCCCATTAAAAAAAAGAATGCTGTGAAATCATTCATTAGAAAAAAAGCAAGCGGTGAAAAAGAACAATTGAATAATGGTCATTAAATTTAGAATTTCAGGCCAAAAATACAGAAAGGAAGAAAAAAGAGAGATGCTAGCCAAGGGCAAATAAAGGCAGTTTGCTGTCAACGGTGGCTGCCAAGGGCCAAGCAAAGGTCCCCGTTGGCCTTTGTCGAATATTTTTCTAAAACAGGCGAACAACAGACAACTGTCTGCTCCCTCGGACTTTGGCCAGGATTTCTGGCCGCAGCAATTCATAGGAAGTGTGTATGGTGCAAGAGTGCCTGTTATGGTGGAACAGAGGCCAGCAGCTAAATGGAAGGTGGACAGAAAGGGAAGTTTTACTCTTATTCTGTTCCAAGGTGCTTAATTTTTGCTTAATCCTCTGCTCACCGTTTATCCGAGAAGCTTCTCCAATTCAAATGTGCTAAGTTGCTTGAGTTGTGTCCGACCCCTTGCAGCGCCATGGACTGTAACCTGTCAAGCTCTTCTGTGCATGGGATTTTCCAGGCAAGAATACTGGAGTAGGTTGCCATTTCCCCTTCCAGGGGATCTTCCTGACCCAGGATTGAACCAGCATCTCTTATGTCTCCTGCACCAGCAGGCGGGTTCTTTGCCACCAGTGCCACCCAGGAAGCCCTTTTTTCAGCCGGTGAGTCTTCAAACACACGTAGCCCACCCATTCCATGTAGTTTTTCCCCCTGAATCTGGCCCATATGATGTCATATTTCTCTACTTTGCGGAGATAAACCTCAAATTCCTATAAAGGCCAGTGAAGTAACATACATGAGGGAAACTGCCCAGAATTTCCAGATCTTCCTATTTTTTATTTAAATGTTTATTTATTCATTTGGTTGACTGGGTCTTAGATGTGGCATGCGGGATTTTCAATTTTCATTGCCGTTGTGTGGGATATTTAGTTGTGGGCATGTGGGATCTAGTTCCCTGACTGGAGATCAAACCTGGGCCCCCTGCATTGGGAGGGAGGAGTCTTAGCCACTGGACCACCAGGGAAGTCCTTCAGTTCAGTTCAGTTCAGTTGCTCAGTCGTGTCCGACTCTCCACGACTCCATGAATCACAGCACGCCAGGCCTCCCTGTCCATCACCAACTCCTGGAGTTCACTCAAACTCATGTCCACCGAGTCGGTGATGCCATCCAGCCATCTCATCCTCTGTCATCCCCATCTCTTCCCACCTCCAATCCCTCCCAGCATCAGACTCTTTTCCAGTGAGTCAACTCGTCGCATGAGGTGGCCAAAGTATTGGACTTTTAGGTCTTCTTATTTTTAAAGAAGCTCAAGTTTCAGCTGAAGATTCCCGAGTTACATTTTCCATTATCATTGGTCCCTTTAACTCATCACTCCTGCCTTTTAGGAAGTAACAGGAAGGCTGATCGCCTGACAGAGACTGTGCGTTCTCAGTGTTAGGGGCTATCTCCCCTCCTCTGGATACCTTCCCACTGCAGTTCTTCATGTAAATAGTCCCTATAGACAGGGATCCCATCAGAGCGCTTGAGATGAGAACACAAGTAAAGCCTCCCTTTGAGATGAGTGACAGAGGCTTCTCTCATTTCTGCCTGTTCCCATTTCTGAGTCCCAGCTCCAGGAAGTCAAGACATACTACTGACCGCAGGAGTAAATGCACATCCTGAAGAAGCCTCTAACCTTCCAGATTTCTCTCTTTGCTTTGTTCACGCCATTGCCTCTATTCGAATGTCTACGCCTATATTTTATGTGTCCAAACTCAACCTGTGACTCATGGATCAGCTCAACGGCTAACGTCTGTCTGAGATCTTTCCACATTTTAAAGTTTGCTCTCTGACCTTTGACAACCGCAGCAGTTTATCTATCAGTATTGAGCCAGAACTTAACACTTGTAACCCTGCTGCTGCTGCTGCAGCTGCTGCTAAGTCACTTCAGTTGTGTCCGACTCTGTGTGACCCCATAGACGGAAGTATATTTTATTTATTTGCATATATTTACCGTATTCTTATACATTGCAATAAACTAATTTCTTGGAGGATTCAAGCTCAGCATTACATTTCCTTGCAAAGCACATTGTTGACTCGGTAAACATTAACAGAATGAATGTTTTACATCTTCCAGCTCCATGATGCAATTGTTTAACACTGTAATTTTCATTTCAAATGACTAAATTGCTTACTAACACATCCATTCACATCTAGTATTTTGTCCTCAGTTTACTTTTTGAATATTAGCAGTTATTTATTTAGCATGGTGAGGTTGTAATCTGACACTGATCTCAATGTGATCTTGTGTATTTCAAGACGTTCAAAATAAAAACAATCAAACGATCTGAAAGCCTACAGGCTCTCTTATTAATCATGTATCTTGGCAGTGAGAGTTGCAATATGTTGCCACCTTTTAATTAAATCTGTACTCTGGTGAATTAGCCAAAAGAGAGAACATTAAAAAAAAAAAAAAAGAACCAAAAAGGATAAGGGGGATAATAAGTTTAGGAAACCGCCTGGGTAATCAGAACCCTTGGTGTAGAAACACCAGGGCTACATCCTTCTCCCAGCGGCTATGAGAATGCTGCAGGAAGCAAGGGAGGCCAGCAAAGAACCTTTCCATTTTGACTGGAAAATAACCAATAAAATATTATATCACTTTATAATATATTAACGGATACTATTGAACTGGAAGGACGAGTCAATTAGGAGCTTGACTAGATTGGGAGTGTCAGATAGCAGATGAAATTTTAGAGACTATGCAGATTCTAGGATGCTACTATCCATGACTGCATTACAGAGCTCTTTGAAAATCAGCTAACAGCTATAGGTTTTATTTTTTTATTGGAAAAATTGCTTTACAATGCTGTATTGGTTTCTGCCATACAACACGAATCAGCCATATATGTATATATCTCCCCTTCCTCGTGAGCCTTTCTCCCACCCCTTCACTCCACCCTTGGGCTGTCACAGAGTGTCAGAGGGTCCCGCGTTATACAGCAGCTTCCCACTAGCTACCTGCTTTACACACAGTAGTATGCATATGTCACTGCTACTCTCTCAGTTCATCCCACCGTCCCCTTCCCCTGCTGTGTCTACAAGACCGTCCTCCACGTTTGCGCTGATCTGATCTTAAAAAGCACATATATACAAAACTAGCCTTAGGCTGAGACTTGTTGACTTAAAACACATTACCTTCTTCGGGGCAAGGAAAATGCACCTTGGGAAGCGCTGGCAATTTTCTCAAGATCACAGAGGAAATTAGTGACAGCGAGGTAGGGTCACTGGACAGGGCTTCCAGGACTCAAGCCTCGGTTTTGGTATTTTCTCTGATGGTTGGTATCCAACAAACTCAGTAACTTTGATTGAATAAAATACACTTATAATTTTGCTCGCTAGGAGGGAAATGGAAATTAAAGTCTAAGATCCTCCGTGTCAGGAACCACACCAGGTCCTTTCGCATATACTACTCTACTACCACAACAACCGTAGGTAATATTATTATTGTTTTACACTGAGGGAATGAAGACTAAAACAGACTGACTTTCTGGGACTTCCATGGATTTTGCATTCCATGCAGGGGGCACAGGTTCCACCCCTAGTTGGGGAGCTATGATCCCTTATGCCTCAGGGCCAATAAAATCAAAGCATAAAACAGAAGTAATACTGTAACAAATTCAAAAAAGACTTTAAAAATACTCCACATTAAAAAATCTTCAAAGGAAAAAAGAGAAAGATTGACTTTCTCAAATTTATACAGATGTAAAAACTCTGATGCTGGGAGGGATTAGGGGGCGGGAGGAGACGGGGACGACAGAGAATGAGATGGATGGATGCCATCACCAACTCGATGGACATGAGTCTGAGTGAACTCCGGGAGTTGGTGATGGACAGGGAGGCCTGGCGTGCTGTGATTCATGGGGTCGCAAAGAGTCGGACATGACTGAGCAACTGAACTGAAAATATGACTCAGATATGAATCCACAGCTTTTCATAGCCATTTAGAGATCACTTAGGGCAGCAAATATCATCTTCTTCAATAATCTGAACTAGTTCAGGCTTGAGCATATTGCAGCTTGGGAACCTCCCCTTCCCATGCCCCTCCACAGCTATTCCTCTCTTCCTGGGCGGCAAGTAGTCTCAGAATTGCCAAATCAGCAACCGCACGGCCACTTAAGTTGACAGTGATGCCTGCCAGCGCGGATGGGAAGCAGGTTTTCCCTTCTCTCCTGTTATTTATCATAAAGCAGTTTAGTCCGTTTGGGGGCTTCCCAGGTGGCACAAAGGTAAAGAATCTGCCTGCAATGCAGGAGACACAGGAGACGCAGGTTTGATCCCTGGATCAGGAAGATCCCCTGGAGGAGGAAAGGGCAACCCATTCCACTATTCTTACAGGACATCGCATGGACAGAGGAGCCTGACAGTCCATGGGGTCACAAAGAGACGGACACTACTTAGCACCACAGTCTCTGTCTACACTTCATGTTTAAGCACCTGCCTCTGAAATCTAGCAAACTGGTCTTGATCAAGTGATTAGGCTGTTGAAGTTTCTCACGATGGTTGCAGAAAAAGTCTTCACTCAAGGTCATTAGCCTCACCTAGATGGGGTCCCAAACTGAGTGACAATACAGCTTAATGGTTAAGAACACAGAATCTGGAATAGATTAAGAGTCCAGAATGGGCTCGACGAATGTAATCCTGTTGACTGAGCAAAGTTCATCTTTCTTAGATCTCTTTCCTAACCTGCAAAATTGAGGGGGAAAATAGCTTTTGTTTATTCATTAAATTGGACAGAGCATCTTGCAGAATCTTAGTTTTCCAACCAGGCATCAAACCTTCACCTTCGGCAATGAAAGTGCAGAGTCCTAACCACTGGACTCCCAGGGAATTCCCCAACTAGCTTTATATTGTTGGGAATAGTAAGTGAGAAGATGAATATAAAGCTTTTAGGTAAGTGTCTGGCCTGTGGAAATTTCTCAGAAATGCTGTCTACTGTCATGTCTTCAAGTGTATCTGGGGCAATATGCAGAAGCAGGGCTCCTGGGCAGGGGGTACCCTCTCATTTCTTCACTGTCCAAACACATTCTCCTTGTCCACTGAGGAATCCCACGCCTGGTCCACGGGGCCACTGTTCTCTTCTCCATGGCAGCTCCTGGTTTTAGCAGCTGTGAGGATGGCACAGACAAGGCACCCTATCCTCACCTCCTTTTTTTCCCACTCGTGCTGTGTTATCCATGCTCAGAACCACATTCCAGCTTTCACTACCTGAAATTGTTCACGGATGTTCACTCCCTAACACATCGTGCGTTTATCTTCCTACCTTTCCAATGCACCTTTCACTTCAACAGTACTTTGTTCTTGTGGTTTAGTTGTTAATTTGTGTCCAACTCTTTGAGACCCTAAGGACTGTAGTCCGCCAGGCTCCTCTGTCCATGGACTTCCCAGGCAAGAATACTGGAGTGAGTTGCCATTTCCTTCCCCAGGGGGTCTTCCAGACCAAGGGATTGAACCCGCATCTCTTGCATTGGCAGACAGATTCTTAATCACTGAACCACCAGGGGAAACCACCAACAGTACTTGGACCTCATCAAATCCTCTCCAATCCATTGTCCCTGTCGTTTCCCATCACTGAGCTCCTTCTTTTCTTCTCCCGTCTCTGTATTCAGCTGAGGTTTTGTGAGCCTTCATTACCGTTCGTCCCTTGTCCACCTCTTTCTCCACTGCAACTACTTCTAAACTGCCCACTGCTAATAAATGCACCCACCAGTCCTCAGCGCTCAGAAAACCTTTACAGAAGTAAGGAAAGCTGAGATAACTAGACTGAACAAGAACAAAAATCTCTGCCTATGAGGAATGGAATTACAGATGACCTTGCTATAGGCTTTTCAGAGATTAAACATGTACCCCATAAACAACCCAAGTCCTTTTTTCTTGCTGAAACTCGAACATAAGGGCTGATGTATGCTTGCTTGTCTATTTGTTTATTTGTGCTCTGATTTATTTTATTAAATGTGACCATGAAAAGTAAGCTACACAGCATGGACTTCATTTAGAAAGCTGTGCATATTTGTCTTGTTTGGAATTGTTTTCCACGTTTAGCTCATTATAGCAGGGAATTGGTACCCTAATATTAGAGCAATAGCAACATGAATATACATATTCTAGTAATCTAATGTGACAGATTTAAGGTTGCTGACTCACAGCACTGCTTGGAAAATGAATCTGAATCCTGGAAAACTGCAAAGTTCAGTTTGTAATTTTCTAAACCTCTTGGGCTAAAATTCAAAATGTAAATTTTGTAAAATTAGACTTCAAAAGACATTACGGCAATATAGTACTTACCAATTCTTAGGGTTGGATGGAGGTACTTTGTCATGGCGTTCCTAATTACATATTAGGTTCTTATTTCAAGAGCCCCTTGAAAAGTGTGTATTAATGTGTGTGTGTGTAGTATTAGAGAAATGCTTATTATGGGAAATAAAAACAAGAACATAAATTCAGAGAAGCAAACAATATTGATCAGCCATTGCGCACCAAGTTCAGGTTTCTCACTAGATTTTGCAAGAATGAGATATAGCGTTTTTTTTTCCCCTAAATAAAGGAGATAAGGTTCAAGTTCTTTTTCTCTCCATGCAAGCTTATTTTCTAAAACCAGTCACGAGGTTTTTTTTTTTTTAAGCCACTCTTCTAACACTGGATCAATGTCTCCCTCTGCACTGAGCTGTAGAATTAGGGCAGGTCCTCAAGACATCCGTGTTTGGCAGAACCCAAATCAATCCACCCGCCTTTAACTTTTATTATCCACAAAATTTATCTTTGGCACTTTCTTTTCTAAGTAAATTCTCTGCCAACTTAAGGAATGAAAAGACTGAACCAAAACTCTGGGCCAGTGTTTTTGTTTTTCTTTTCCAAATATGATCAGTACTTTTCACAAAAGAGAATTTCAGCAGGGATGGTGCTGTCACTGCAAGTAAAGAGAATGAGAACGGTGGAGAGGAAGGGAGAGAGAGAAAGAAGAAATGAGGGTGTACGAGGGAACAGTTAGCGGCATCAAGCATCTGCTCTGTGCCTTGGATCCTGTTTAGAAACTTAGGGGATGTGGAAGAAGCAAAGTCAGCCCCAGCCTGCCTAACAGATGGCACAGTCAACTTCTGTGGTCACCACGCACACATGGGCAACAAGGCTGTGCCTCTAACAAGTCTTGTTTTTTTCCAACAGTGCCTTCTTTGCCCACAAAGTCTCCTGCAGTTTATCACATTCATCCAAGGAAGGGAATATCACTGCTTTATTCATTGCTGTGTTCCCAGCACCTAGCCTAATCGGTATGCAAATATTTACTGAATAATCAACTGACAAATTGAAACACTCACAAATACCTGAGTGGAGATTTGTAGTGAGGAGACAGAGCAATAGCTGGAGAATTTAAAAAGTGATCTAGGTGAAAAGACATGTTTGGGAGTCTCCCTGGATTTTTCAACTTGAATTAATTTCTGTCCAATCACGGTGTTTGTACAGACATAGGCAATGCTGGTACCTCTGATCTAACCTAAGTCTCCACTGCCCTTGTGATGGTCTTTGATATTGTTTCCCAAATATTCAGATTCTTTCCATTTGGGGATAGGCCACGTGACTTTAGTTCTAGCCGATGAGTTTAGGTGGAAGTAACATACATCACCTTGAAGCAGAACTGTTAACTGCTTAAAAGTCTTAAAAGTAAGACCCTCTGTGTTTCTTCTTGCCACAGTAACTGACAATATTCCCGTGAGTGACTAATCTATCAACCCGCTCACCCCGCAGCAGACAGTGGCAAGTAAACAGAGCCCCCAGCTGACCTCAAAGACATGTTATGTGAGCTAGAAAGAAACCATTGTTGTCGAAAAGCTCTGAGATGTCGGTGTTGTATTACCATGAGATTATGTAGCTTCTCTTGATGGCTATGCTTCTTGACCTAACATATATAAGTAGGTCTACCTCAGGTTTCCAGTGTCCTCAACGTAATTTGCTTTCTCCTGAACCTGGCTAATCCTTTTCTTCCTCTCCACTCACTGAATTCTTAACCTTTCTGTAAAGAATCTACGTGAGTGTCCTACCTCCTCCCAAACCTTCCTTGACCATTTTAGTTGTGGTTTAGTCACTAAGTCATGTCTGACTCTTTGTAGCCCACTAGGCTCCACTCTCCATGGGATTTCCCAGGCAAGAATATTGTAGTGGGTTGCCATTTCTTTCTCCAGGGGATCTTCCCGATCCAGGGATCGAACGCACATCTCTTGTGTCTTCTGCATTGGCAGGCAGATTCTTTACCCCTGAGCCACCTGGGAAGCCCGTTTCAGTACTCAGATCCTTCCTCTGAGTTCCTGAAGTCCTGATGATGAAAGGTCTTCATTTCTCACCGACTGCTTGGTGTGCTAATTTTTCAAGGGAGCACATGTTCTTTTTCCACTTTAACACGAATTCCTTGAAATAATCTGAAATCATGCTTATTATTGAATCTCTCAAAGCCCCTTTGAACCTTCTAGGATGAACTACCCACAGCCCCGATTCATTCACTTATTCAATCTATCAGGAGACATTTAAAGAAACCCTAGCATGTCTGTGGAAGACTCTGGTTAGTTGTAAATCCATCCTTTTGCTGTTCCTCCTGTGCATACGGCTAGCCTTCATCTGTCAGTTTGTATTATAGTTACATTCAATCATGGGACTAAATTCAGGCCGGTTATCTATGGGTAGAGTGATGCTGAATGGGTTCTTTCTTGGCACAAAAAAATCTGCTGTGTACTTTCCTGATGGTGCAGTGGGCGGGCATCTGCCTGCCAATGCAGGGCACAGGGGTTCGATCCCTAGTCTGGGGAGACTTCACATGCCACAGAGCAGCCAAGCCTATGCACCGTAGCTACTGAAGCCGTGCACCCCAGGGCCTTCCCACCACAACAAAACGTAGCCCCTGCTTGCAGTGACTAGAGAAAGCCTGTGCAAAACAATGAAGACCCAGGGCAGCCAAAAATAAATAAATAAACAAATAAAGAAAAGCTGCGATGGTCAGTTTCCTTCTTTTCTTTATTGATTTCTAGGGCAATTCACCATTTGGACTTTTGAGTGAATAAAACTTTATTACGGTAAACCACTGAGGTTGTATCTGTGATAGTGGCTAACATGATCTCAATTAATAAAGAGATTTGAGAGTAAGGGATTGTCATTTTTAACATCAAGGTCAGGGAGTTCTTATTGAGAAGGTAACATGTGAGCAGACAGGTGAGAGCAGAGGGAGGGAGCCCTGTGTCCATGTAGATGGAGAAACTTATAACTCAGTCGCTCAGTTGTGTCCGACTCTTTATGACCCCATGGACTGCTCACACTAGGCTTTCGTGTCCATCACCAACTTCCAGAGCTTGCTCAAACTCATGTCCACTGAGTAGGTGATGCCATCCAACCATCTTATCCTCTGCAGTCCCCTTTTCCTCTAGCCTTCAATCTTTCCCAGCATCAGGGTCTTTTCTAATGAGTCAGTTCTTTGCGTCAGGTGGCCAAAGTATTGGAGTTTCAGCTTCAGCATCAGTCCTTCCAATGAATATTCAGGACTGAATTTCTTTAAAATTGACTGGTTTGAGTTCCTTGCAATCCAAGGGACTTTCAAGAGTCTTCTCCAGCACCACAGTTCAAAAGCATCAATTCTTCAGCACTCAGCTTTCTTTATGGTCCAACTCTCACATCCATACATGACTACTGAAAAAAACCATAGCCTTGACTAGACAGACCTTTGTTGACAAAGCAACATCTCTGCTTTTTAATATGCTGTCTAGGTTGGTCATAGCTTTTCATCCAAGGAGCAAGCATCTTTTAATTTAGTGAACTTATGGTTATCAAAGAGGAAAAGTGGGAGGAAAGGATAAATTGAGAGCTTGGGATTGACATAGAGACACTGCTATACGTAAAATCGGTAACCAACAAGGACCCACTGTAGAGCACAGGGAACTCTGCTCAATATTCTGTAATAACCTAAATGGGAAAAGAATTTGAAAAAGAATAGATGCATGTATATGCGTAACTGCATCACTTTCCTATATAAGTGAAACTAACACAACATTGTTAATCAACTCTTATTGTTCAGTCGCTAAGTCGGGCGGGACTCTCTGTGACCCCATGGACTGCAGCATGCCAGGCTCCTATGTCTTCACTGTCTCCCAGAGTTTGCTCAAACTCCTGTCGGTTGAACCAGTGATGCCATCTAACCATCTTATCCTCTGCTTCTCTCTTTTCCTTCTTCCTTCAACCCATCCCAGCATCACAGTCTTTCCCAATGAGTCAGTTCTTCACATCAGGTGGCCAAAATATTGGACTTCAGCTTCAGCAACAGTCCTTCCAATGAATAATCAGGGCTGATTTCCTTTAGGATTGACTGGTTTGCTCTCTTGGCAGTCCAAGGGACTCTCAAGAGTCTTCTCCAGCACCACAACTCAAAAGCACCCATTCTTCAGCACTCAGCCTCCTCTATGGTCCAACTCTCACATCTATATGTGACTTCTGGGAAAACCATAGCTTTGACTATACTTTTTGTTGGACAAGTGGTATCTCTGCTTTTTAATACACTGTCAAGGTTTGTCACAGCTTTCCTTCCAAGGAGCAAGTGTCTTTTAATTTCATGGCTATAATCGTCTAACTCTTTGTGGCCCCATGGACTGTAGGCCACAAACCTCCTCTGTCTATGGAATTTTCCAGGCAAGAATACTGGAGTAGGTTGCCATTTCTTACTCCAGGGGATCTTCCTGTTGTAGGGACGTAACCTGTGTCTCTTGTGTCTCCTGCATTGGCAGGTGGGTTCTTTACCATGAGGGTCACCTGGGAAACCCCTCAATCAACTGTACTCCAATGTCAATAAAAATTTAAAAATGCATACTTTAAATGGGGGAAATAAAAGATAATGATCCAGACAGAGAAAATAGTATGTGTAAAAGCCTTAAGGCAGAAGCATGCCTGGCATCGTCCCAGGACTACAGTCAGCTCTAGGCCATTCAGGTATGACCTAAATCAACTACCTTATGATTATACAGTGGAGGTGATGAATAGAGTCAAGGGATTAGATCTTGTAGACAGAGTGTCTAAAGAACTATGGACAGAGGTTTGTAACATTGTACAGGAGGCGGTGACCAAAAACATCCCAAAAGAAAAAGAAATGCAGGACGGAAAAGTGGTTGTTTCAGGAGGCTTTACAAATAGCTGAGGAAAGAAGAGAACTGAAAACAAGGCAAAAAGAGACAGATACACCCAGATGAATGCAGAGTTCCAGAGAACAGCAAGGGGATACAAGAAGGCCTTAAGTGAACAACGCAAAGATCTCTTCAAGAAAATAGGAAATGTCAAGGGAACATTTCATGCAAGGATGGGGCAGATAAAGGACAGAAAAGATAAAGGCCTAACAGAAGCAGAAGAGATTAAGAAAAAGAGGCAAGAATACAGAAGAACTATACAAAAAAGGTCTTAATGACTGGGATACCCACGATGGTGTGATCACTCACCTAGAGCCAGACATCCTGGAGTGTGAAGGCAAGTGGGCCTTAGGAAGCATCACTACGAACAAAGCTAGTGGAGGTGATGGGATTCCAGCTGATGCTGAAAGATGATGCTGTTAAAGTGCTGCACTCAGCTGCCAGCAAATTTGGAAAACTCAGCAGTGGCCACAAGATTGGAAAAGGTTAGTTTTCATTCCAATTCCAAAGAAGGGCAATGCCAAAGAATGTTCAAACTACTGGACAATTGTGCTTATTTCACCTGCTCGTAAGGTTACGCTTATAATCCTTCAAGCTAGGCTTCAGCAGTAGGTGAACCAAGAACTTACAGACGTACAAGACGGGTTTAGAAAAGGCAGAATAACCAGAGATCAAATTGCCAATATTTGTTGATCACAGAGAAGGCAAAGGAATTCCAGAAAAACATCTACTTCTGCTTCATTGACTACACTGAATCCTTTAACTGTGTGGATCACAACAAACTGTGGAAAATTCTTAGATGGGAATACCAGACTACCTAACCTGTTTTCTGAGAAACCTGTATGTGGGTCAAGAAGTAACAGTTAGAACATTACGTGAAACAATGAACTGGTTCAAAATTGGGAAAGAAGTATGACAAAGCTGTTTATTATCACCTCGCTTATTTAACATATATGCAGAGCATATCATGTGAAATGCCAAAGTTGATGCTTTCAAATTGTGGGGCTGGAGGAGACTCTTTGGACAGCAGGGAGATCAAACCAGTCAATCTTAAAAGAAATCAACCCTGAATATTCATTGGAAGGACTGATGCTGAAGCTCCAATACTTTGGCCACCTGATGTGAAGAGCTGATTCATTTGTAAAGGCTCTGATGCTGGGAAAGATTGAAGGCAAAAGGAAAAGTGGGCAGCAGAGGATAAGATGGTTAAATAGCATCACCAACTCAATGGACATGAATTTGAGCAAACTCCAGGAGATAGTGAAGGACAGGGAAGCCTGATGTTCAGTTCATGGGGCTGCAAAGAGTTGGACACGACTTAGTGATGGAGCAACACCAACAAATAGGATTGAAGAACAAGGGATGAATTAAGTGAAAGAAGGTACTGCCTGATTTTTCAGGACTAGAGAAACTTATAAGACTATTCTAGGCTCTGGACCTGTTCTTGTACCTTATGCCCCCATTATCTTCATATTTAAAGCCCATGCTAAATTTTATTATTACCTTTGAGTATGTTATACCGAAGTCACTATAATAAAAATGAAATGAAGATCTGGTTATGATCTTCTGTACTGCACTTTCATGCTTCAGACTCCGACTTAACTTTCTTTGGCAGGTATAGCAAAATTCATGTGCCCCATGTAGGTTTAGAGGAAGAAGTGTGTACAGACTGCCAATCCTTATAAATGAGGCCATCGGCTAAATCATGACTTTTCTCCAAGAGGGGAGAAGAACTTCAAATCACCCCATACTTCATACAAACTCAGAAGATGTTAGTGGTTGCTGTCAGCAGCCAGTGCAGCGGAAGGTCAACCAGAGATGCCGCAGTATTTCATTCTACTCTGGAGTCTGTTCTAACAATTGTCTTTTCAGGTGAGCGTCGGGTCAAACAGATAACTGAATGGCTGTTCGTTCATTCCCTAAATATGTTAAGCCATGAGGTCTATTAGACATGGCTATTAGTATGTTCATTTTCTGTCATCTTAACATCTGAAGAGCATCCATTTAAATATTTTCTTTTACAATAGTTAGAAAATAACCAGTAGTAGAAAAATGAATGAGAAAATGCCATAAAGAAAGCTTTTATATATAGGATGATAAAGTCTTACTATATAGCACAGAGAACTATACTCAATATCCTATGATAAAACATAATGGAAAAGAATATTTTAAAAAATACATATATGTGTGTGTGTGTATAACTGAATCACTTTGCTGTACAGCAGTAATTAACACAACACTGTAAGTTAACTATGAAAGTGAAAGTGTTAGTTGTTCAGTCACGTCTGACTCTTTGCAACACAATGGACTGTAGCCTGCCAGGTTCCTCTGTCCATGGAATTCTCCAGGCAAGAACACTGGAGTGGGTTGTCATTCCCTTCTGCAGGGAATCTTCCCGATTCAGGGATCAAACCCAGGTCTCCTGCATTTCAGGTAGATGGCTTACCATCTGAGCCACGAGGGAAATTAACGATACTTCAATTAAAATACATATACATATACTAAGAAAATGCCACAAAGAGAAAATTTATGAAAGGAGAAAATAAAATATCCAGTTAAGTATATGGCTAGTATTTAATTGGCACAGAAAGATAAACTGCATGGTTACACCATTTTTAAAAAATGCACCTTATTGATAAAGTTAAAATAAATCATAGTAATTTTTTTACAAAGATATGTAATTCCTTTGATAGGAAAATCTTCTCTATCATATATTAGTGGTATAATGTAAACTCGAAAAAAATTAGAGGGCAATGTGGCAAAATATTGGAATTTTTAAAGGTATCTATCTCTTATCTGTGCCCACTCAGAAGATTTAGGTTGAGTAACATCTAATAGCAACAAACACACCCAGTGCCCAGATCTCAGTCACTAAACACAATTTTCCAGTTTAAAGGAATCAAGGCTCCATGGAGAAATGATTGATTGTAGGGCTGAAAAAAATTGGAATTCTTGGAAGTCTGGAGCATCTTATGACATCAGAAAGAAAGAATAAACAAAAGTTATAGAAGTCAGGCAGAAAAAGACAAATACCGCATGGTATCACTTATGTGTAGAATCTAGGGGGAAAATACTGAACTCCTAGAAACAGACGGTAAATTGCTGGTTGTCATGGGGATGGAAGGAAATGGAAATGGGGAGGTTGGTAATATGGTACTGTCAGCTATATGATGGGTAAGTTCTGAGGATTTAATGTATAGCATGGTGACTACAGCCGATAACATTGTATCATTAAATTGAAATTTGCATGGAGAGTTGCTCTTAAGCGTTCTCATTGAAAAAAGAAATAGGTAACTATGTGACGTGATGGATGTGTTGATTAACTTGATCTTGGGAGTCCCTTCACAATATATATGCATGTTATGAAATGTCATCTTATAACATTGTACAATTAAATATATTAAAATTTGGCTTGTCCATTGTATCTCAATAAAACTGGAAAAAAATTGATAAGAACCAACCTGAAAGAGTTGGCAAAAACTAGAATAGAATGAGAACAAATAAAGATTGTACTGGACTATAACCTGAAGAATAAAATAAGTAACTATGAATCTGTATTGACAGACATTAACTAACCAGTAATCAACAGGGGAGAGGAAATTTTTCTTAGGAGAACAATTCCAAACAATAGATGCAGGTACTACCACCTTTTAGGAGGTGGAGCTTAATGTTCCTTCACTTGAGTGTTGACTGGACTTGGTGACTTGCTTTCAAAGTAAAAGAAAAATAGTAACTTTTTTAACCATTTGGTCAAAGTAGCATCACCTGGAGAAGGTAATGGCAGCCCATTCCAGTACTCTTGCCTGGAAAATCCCATGGATGGAGGAGCCTTGTAGGCTGCAGTCCATGGGGTCGCTAAGAGTCGGACATGACTGAGCATCTTCACTTTCATTTTTCACTTTCACGCTTTGGAGAAGGAAATGGCAACCCACTCCAGTGTTCTTGCCTGGAGAATCCCAGGGACGGGGAGCCTGGTGGGCTGCCGTCTACGGGGTCGCACAGACTCGGACACGACTGAAGCGACTTAGCAGCAACAGCAGCAGCAGCATCACCAGGGATAAATCAGGATGATATCACATACCCTTTGATATGATGCAATGAAAAGGATACCTTACCTTTTTGGTATTCTTCCCTTAGACTCATAACTTCAATCTGATCATGACAACACATGAGACAAACCCTAAATAAAGGACATTGAACAAACATCTCAAAAATACCCTTCAAAACTATTGAGGTCTTGTAAAAAAACAAAGAAAGCCTGAGAAATTTCCATAGGCCAGAGGAGACAGAAAAGACATGATGACTGAAGGTAATACAGGATCCTGGATTAGATCGCAGGAGAGAAAAGACATTAGGGGGGAAATTGGTACAATCTAAATTAAATGTTTGGTTTAGTTTTTAAAAAAATATTCCACTGACCAAACAATATGTCTCCTAGGTACTTATCCTGTAAGTATACAATTCTGACATGTATGGGTGGTTCTCAAACTTTAGCATACAGCTGAATCACCTGGAAGCACTATGATAACCAGATTGCTGGGCTCCACTCCCAGAATCTTTTCAGTACATCTGGAGTGTCGGGGAGAGAGGAAGAGTTTACTAGTCCCCAGTGCCACCACTGTCCTGACCTGGAAACCACATACTGAGAAGACTGACATATGCAGACACTATTATTTCAAGGATGTTTGCTGTCGTAATTGTCTCCTAGATGATAACAAGTTTTCTTATGCATGTTTTCAAATCTTTGAAAAGAATTTTTAAAGGTTTCCATAAGAGGGACGTGTTGCTTTTGTAATAAGAGAAGATTATAATATTAAATGAAAGAGGCAACTCTTTTCTTACATGATATTCTTAATACCAATAGGAGATTTTTGTGTTCTAGAGGCAGACTGATGCACAGAAAATACTATTGGTGGCTGCTTTTTAAAAATCAATATTCAACTTAATAAAGTGAGAAATTGAAAAATGTAGCTTTTTCTTAAGCTTTTAAGTTCAACCTAGAAAACTGTTATTATGGTTATAAGCTTAATACCATTCAATGATCACTTCCACAGGAACTTTGATTAATATCTTTACATTCTCTTAAATATTCTGTACCATTTACAAACTTGGCTACACTGTCTTAAAATGTTTTAAACTTCATTTATAACTGTAACATAATAGATCCTATTTTTACATATTTTAAAATAAATGTTCAACAAGCAAAACTTTCCCAGATACTTTGATATTCCATATAAATCTATTAAGTTATACTTTAAAATGTAGGGACTCTCAAGCTCTTTAAAACATTCTAATATTATTTACAAACTTAGCCAAAGACTTATACTTTTCAACTTAAAATTCCAAATCCAAAATCAATGACTCGGTTACATGGTTTACATTTGACTTGTAACGTTAATCTTTCAGAATTTCAAAATGCCAAATCCTTTGAAATACTATAATCATTTGAAATACCAAAAAATGAAGATTATTCCTAAATTTAACATAAATGATTGTTCCATGGGTCTAAATTACTTCTTCAGGTATGTACTGTTATGGCTTGAATTGTTTCACCCCCAGAGTCATATGTTCATCTGCTAGCCTCAGTGACTCAGAATTTGACCTTTTCTGGAGTAAAGATCTTTACAGAGGTGATAAGTTAAAATGGGTGGCGGTGATACTACAGAAGGAGGAGAAAGTGCACTCTGAAGACTGTGCTGAGTGTCCCGTAAGCTGGGGAGAGCTGATGAGCTGAGAGCTGACAACGGAAAGGAAAGCAGAATGAGGAGATGGAAACAACCTCTCACCAGGGGGAGTAAACGTGTTCACAAGGAAACACCATGAGAAGTTAATACATTTGTCCTTTCCCACCACTGAAGATATATTTTTGGGGGGACTTCCTTAGTGGTACAGTGGTTAAGACTCTGAGCTTCCACTGCAAGGGTCACAGGTTCAGTTCCTGGTTGGGGAACTAAGCACAGCATGGCCAAAAAATAAAATAAACACACACACACATTTTGGGGGGCATAAGTAACAGTGTCTATCAGTGTCGACATATTCATAATCCCCAAATAACTGGGTGAGACGCTTAGTTTCTCTGTTCCTCAGTTGCCTTGTGTATGAAATGAGGGTAACAATTGCAGCAAACCCCATGCATCTTTGACCAACCCCCTTTTCATTTTGGAACTCACCATTCCACAGGATTTCAGAATGCAAGCACCTTCAGCTCTTCGCCTGAGGGCTTTCGGTGGCCATTCAAGCCAGGGAGTTAAGGCTCCCAGGAACAATCTTCAACAAGTAACTAACAGGAGTTAGCACACAGACACCCCAGCTAACTCACTCCAGCTTTGACAAGTGCTCCCTGTAAGTTTCCCGTGGATGGAGCCCCAGTTACTCTGAGAGATAATCTGCTCATCAACGTGGGCATTATTGGCTTTCTTCCCTTCTTCATATCACTTCTCCACTCCCCTAAGGAGCCTGCCTAGAACCACCTCCCAAAGAAAAGACATGCATGCAAAACCTTCATTGAAAGTTTACATCTGGGAGAACCTAATTTAAGAGAGTAATATACAACCTACTAGTGAAACTGACTGATGGCGCTTTTTATATTCAGTGTCTAAAATTAGTCATATATCAGCTTGAGGAAGCGTCTCCAACTTTATGGCTAGTGTATAGCCATTCCAAGGGTCAACCCTTGTGTGTTTGTTGTTTTGGGTTTCTTTTTTTACACTTAAAAAATTTATTTTTGGCTGCACTGGGTCTTCCTGGTTTTGTGCAGGCTTTCTCTGGTTGCAGCGAGTAGGGGGCTACTCTTCACCACGGTGCACTGGCTTCTCATTTTGGTGGCATCTCTCATTGCAAAGTAAAGGCTCTAGGCACACAGGCTCGGTCATCGCAGCTCCTGAATCTAGAGCCCGTGATCAGAAGATGTGGTGCACAGGCTTACTGCTCCATGACCTGTGGAATCTTCACAGACCAGGGGTTGAGCCCGTGTCCCCTGCATTGGCAAGTGGATTCTTATCCACTGCACCTCCAGAGAAGTCCCAACAAGATGTTTGTGCAGCAGTCTAACGATGCATGTTCTTCACACTTTCCAGAATTAGACTTGGTGTTGGGCATGAGAAGATGCAGATTTTCCTAGTAACTTTCCTCAGGTTTGCCATCTTAATACATGTGTCCTGCCTGTTTTGTTTCCACAAACTCATAGTGTAACCAAAAATGGGGTCTGGCTGCTTGCCGATCAAAAGCCATTAAAGAGGCCAGGTTAGTGGACAGGAAAGTTCACTTTATTTTGGATGCTAGCCACCCAGAGGGGTGGTGGGGGGTGGGCAGACACGTGTCCGAAGGCCAACTCCCCCTACCACCGACAATCAGTGGGCTGGAGCTTTTATAGACCGAGGGAGGGGGCTACATGCAGAAAAAGTACAGTTAGCTCTGATAGTCATCTTGAAATTGGTCATCAGTGGTCTGATCAACATCATCTTGATTGTTTTAAGTACACTTAATCTTCAGTTTCAAGTTTGTTTCCATTCCTTGAGCCAGTTCTCAGAATTGTGGAAGCTTATGTCTTGGGTATAGTCTGGTCATCAGTTAGTTAATTTTTTTGAATAGGGGTGGAGTTTTCAGTATATACAAGACAGCTCACATGATATGGCTCAGAATACTATCTATAGCCCTTGTGAAAGTCGTTCAGCCATGTCTGATTCTTTGTGACTCCATGGATTATAGAGTCCATGGAATTCTCCAGGCCAGAATACTGGAGTGTGTAACCTATCCCTTCTCCAGGGGATCTTCCCGACCCAGGAATTGAACCGGGGTCTCCAGTATTATAGGTGGATTCTTTACCAACTGAGCTATCCGGAATGATACCTATAGTCCTTGAGAAGCAATTGAATGTCCCTAATTTTGCTTCATGGCTAAATTATTACCATGTGCTCTCTTCTGACTGTTTTCCTTTGTTTTTGCATGTTCTTACTTCTCATTAAACTTATTCTTTAACTAAAGTTTTTCCACAGACAAAAAGCAGGTGGAGGACATGGCGGGGAAAGACCATAGGCTCCTGGTTTCAATACCAGTCAGAATCTGAAGGCAAATCTTGGCTCACGACCTCATCAGGGTGAAAACTATAACGACAAATGCCTAAGAGTTCACTGAGCAGCATCTCTGCAGTGGAAATGTGTGGGCCCACACAGTTCTGATACATCTCAGTCCTGCTAGGATGCAAACCATTTAATAGTCACAAATGACTTAACTGCAATGCAGTCAGCATTCCCAGAGCAGCACGCTTCCATTCCTGTCAGGAAGGCAGTACAAAGGATAAGTTATTCTCCACAAAGGAGAGAAGAGAAATAGCTCCTTAAACACTTCTCTTAAAGCTCTTACCCTGACTGCCTCCGTTTGAGGCAGCTGTGTTATTTGCCGACTTTGATACTGATGGTTTACATGCAGAGTAAGAACTCAGAATTACTTTGCAAATATTTATTTCCTTTAAAAGGTACTCTGTTGTTGTGAAATAAATACCTGGTTAATTGTATTTTGTTAGTTTTTCTAGGCAGGACCATGCGTCACTGAGTTTGACCTACCTAAAAAGCACAGTTGACCCTTGAACAACATGGGTTTGAACTGCGCAGGTTCACTTACATTAGGATTTTTTTCAGTAGTAATTTAAAAAAATCATTTATTTTGGCTGTGCTGGGTCTTCGTTGCTGCACACAGGCTTTCTCTAGTTGCAGTGTTGTTGTTTAGTCGCTCAGTTGTATGTAACCCTTTGGGACCCCATGGACTGTAACCCACCAGGTTCCTCTGTCCATGGGATTTCCTAGGCAAGAATACTGGAGTGGGTTGCCATTTCCTTCTCCAGGGGATCTTCCTGATTCAGGATGCCAACCTGTGTCTCCTCCTTGACAGGCAGATTCTTTACCACTGAGCCACCTGGGAAGCCTCAGTAGCAGTGAGCAGGGGCTATTCTTCACTGTGTTGCACGGGCTGCTCATGGCAATGGAGTCTCTTGTAGTGGAGCACAGGCTCCAGGGGCACGGGATTCAGTCGTTTCAGCTCACAGGCTCCAGAGCACAGGGTCAGTAGTTGTCCCACAGCATGTGGGATCTTCCCAGACCAGGGATCACACAGGTGTCCCCTGCCATGCAGCACAGATTCTTAACCACTGGACCACTAGGGAAGCTCAGTAAATATTTCAGTACTGCTGGATCCAAGGTTGCTTGTATCCAAGGATGCGGAACCGTGGGTACAGGGGAAAAGCATATACATTGAGGATCAACTCTAAGTTATACTGGAATTTTCAACTGTGTACAGAGGATCAGCATCCCTAATACCAGTGTTGTTTCAGGGCCAACTGTAGCCATTTAATGATATCCAAAGCTGCAAAAATGACTGAAGAGTGTGCAGTTCATTTTCCTTATGAACATTCAAGAAATTCTATACCACAACCTAAAATACTAATTTTAACTAGTAAAAATTTTAACTAATTTTAGTCATGCTTAAAATTCTCCAAGCCAGGCTTCAGCAATACGTGAACCGTGAACTTCCAGATGTTCAAGCTGGTTGTAGAAAAGGCAGAGGCCCCAGAGATCAAATTGCCAACATCCGCTGGATCATGGAGAAAGCAAGAGAGTTCCAGAAAAACATCTATTTCTGCTTCATTGACTATGCCAAAGCCTTTGACTGTGTGGATCACAATAAAATGTAGAAAATTCTGAAAGAGATGGGAATACCAGACCACCTGACCTGCCTCTTGAGGAACCTGTATGCAGGTCAGGAAGCAACAGTCAGAACTGGCCATGGAACAACAGACTGGCTCCGAATAGGAAAAGGAGTACGTCAAGGCTGTATATTGTCACCCTGCTTATTTAACTTATATGCAGAGTACATCATGAGGAATGCTGGGCTGGAAGAAGCACAAGCTGGAATCAAGATCGCTGGGAGAAATATCAATAACCTCAGATATGCAGATGACACCACCCTTATGGCAGAAAGTGAAGAGGAACTCAAAAGCCTCTTGATGAAAGAGGAGAGTGAAAAGGTTGGCTTGAAGCTCAACATTCAGAAAATGAAGATCATGGCATCTGCTCCCATCACTTCATGGGAAATAGATGGGGAAATAGTGGAAACAGTGTCAGACTTTATTTTTTTGCGCTCAAAAACCACTGCGGATGCTGATTGCAGCCATGAAATTAAAAGACGCTTACTCCTTGGAAGGAAAGTTATGACCAACCTAGATAGCATATTAAAAAGCAGAGACATTACTCTGCCAACCAAGGTCCGTCTAGTCAAGGCTATGGTTTTTCCAGTGGTCATGTATGGATGTGAGAGTTGGCCTGTGAAGAAAGCTGATCGCCGAAGAATTGATGCTTTTGAACTGTGGTGTTGGAGAAGACTCTTGAGAGTCCCTTGGACTGCAAGGAGATCCAACCAGTCCATTCAAAAGGAGATCAGTCCTGGGTATTCATTGGAAGGACTGATGCTGAAGCTGAAACTCCAATACTTTGGCCACCTCATGCGAAGAGTTGACTCACTGGAAAAGTCTCTGATGCTGGGAGGGATTGGGGGCAGGAGAAGAAGGAGATGACAGAGAATGAGATGGCTGGATGGCATCACCGACTCGATGGACATGAGTTTGAGCGAACTCCAGGAGTTGGTGAAGGACAGGGAGGCCTGGCGTGCTGTGATTCATGGGGTTGCAGAGAGTCGGACACGACTTAGCGACTGAACTGAACTGAACTGAAAATACTAATTAAACATCCTTATTCAAATTCTGCTGCCACTTTCAGAACTCGGATTTGAACAGCCTCAGGGGTGGAAGTGCATCTCCATCCTCTGACTTTTTAGAAATAACCAAAGGAAATTCAGAGACAAGTCCAGTGAATACGGGGAACAGCTCCACTGCCTAACAGAGATCAGGGGAAAAAAATAAAATAGTGATCTTTCAATAAATAATTTCCAATTTGGCTTTCTGAAAATGTCCATATTTCCAAAAAAAAAAAATTCTTAAATATTGCAGCATCACTGAGAAAACAGTATAGCCTTTAAGAGATGCATATGTTGTCAGTATTTCAATATATAGGGTTGGGTTTATTTTCTCATAAATAGCCCCTTGAGGACCTTTCACTCTGCCACTACCAATGGTTTTCTCCCAATTTTTCCTACACCCATGAAAGGATTACTGGCTTTGTATAACCATTTTAGTGCCCCATTCTCAGAAAAGAAAGTGTACTTTCTGTCTTGTTTAATTATTTCTTACATAAATATTTCTACATGGCAATTTGTTAGGACTCAGAGGCAACCTAAAGAATGGGCCAGTCAAGCAGATATTTAGGATGCAAATATATATGGAGCAACAAAAGTTACCAAACATTTTGAGAAATGAAAGGAGGTTGATAAAATAGCCATTACCCAAATTCTTCTTCTTAACTATAACAACAATAATAATAATATTGCTAATATTTGCCCTAATAATAGCAAACACCCATATGTAGCTCAATCTGTGACAGGCATTAGCTAAATAACTATATAAATGTCTTTTTTATTGCTTTATTTCATTTTATTGTTTTATCAAACTTTATTTTGCATTGAAGTATTGCCGATTAACAATGTTGTGACAGTTTCAGGCGGACAGCAAAGGGGCTCAGCCATACATATACTATATTAATGTCTTTAAATCTCACCACAACCCAATGATGGAGGTACTATTATTATTCTCATTTTACAGATGAGGAAACTGAGGCACACCAGAGTTACACAGCCAGGAGAGTTAATCTCATATGGAGGAACTGTAGGTGTTAGAACAAGTACTTCAAAAACCTCTTAGAAAAATGCTTGAGACCCTCCTGATCCCCAAAGTTATGCTCCAGAAACTTAAGATATTCATTTAACTCCTTGCAAAGCAGGGACAACCCAGGAATGGTTAGGGTTTTGTGCTTGGATGACAGTTGCACAAGCCTAGGCTCAGAACTGTGCAGGACAAGGCGGAGAGTCTGACCACAGCTGCAGGGTCCTCCTCTGACCTCCCTCCAGGAAGCTCTCAGCCTCTCCTCCAAATAACGTGAACAAATGACCCAAGGATACAAGTGTGAAGGGGTGAGTGTATTAGCGGGCTCAGAGTGTTAAATTATTAGCCTGCACGAGAAGCCTATACATCTTTGTCACAGGCTGCTCGGATGGAGTGCGCTTTAATGTCACTGGGCTCCCGATGTAATTCAAAAAGAGAAAGAAAAGAAAGATGAGCAGGCGGCTCAGAGCCAGAGTGTCGCAGCCTCAGTTCTGATGATGCGTTGGGACCTGTCTCCCAGGGCTGTTGCTGTGCTGTCTTATGCCACCTGGGTTATTACCGATACCATGGAATCTTCTTCCTCTTTCAGTAAAATCTAAGTTCTCCACATCAAAATGATCACAGAAGTTTGGATGTTTGTGGCTAAGCCATCATTAGGCAAGAGAACACAGACATGGAATTTTCTATTAGAAAGAAAGGCTGCCTTGCCTGCACGGAGGGACTTGACTCGTGGAGAGTCTATCAACAGAACTGTATAGATGCCCCAATAGAAACATGCTACATTAGGTTGTCTGCTATCAACCACTGTTCCTTTTGATCTGTTTTTTGCATAAAGAACTCTTTCTTAAAGTTCTGTTTCTATTTAGGAAATGATCATGAATACCAGTTGACACCTTAATATATTCTATGGAGTATATTTCCAAGCTTCCATCAAAGGCACTACTTTTTCTCCTCATAGGAGCCCCTGATGGTTCAGACAGTAAAGAGTCTGCCTGCAGTGCAGGAGACCCAGGTTCGATCCCTGTGTCAGAAGATCCCTTGGAAAAGGAAATGGCAACCCACTGCAGTATTCTTGCCTGGAGAATCCCATGGATGGAGGAACCTAGCAGGCTACAGTCCATGGGGTTGCAAAAGTCGGACTTGACTAAGCGACTTCACTTTCCCTTTCTTTCACTTTTCTCTTCATTCCCAACAAGGTTTGATCCCTAACTAGACAAATGTTTCATGATCCCACCACGGCCAACTTATTCATGGATGAGGTTACCAAATAGGTAGCATGATTTCAAGCTGGTCCGAGTAAGTCTGTAGTCTCCAGATACTTCTCTCACCTACGTGGAGGGAGCCCGCTAATTCATTATTAGCATTTCTTCCTTTAGTTTCACATGTTGTGATTATTAAAGGGTTTTTCCCTTCTTAAGAGATGTGCATTTCAAACGGTTCGCAATTTACACTCCAGTGTTTCAGTGTGAAGATTTTTATAAGAGCAGGTGTTATAGACCAAAGTCTACAGAATATGATGTATTTGAAGTCAGTGAAGAAGCCACTACAACAGTCAGGGTGGGGTGTGTGTGTGTGTGTTTCTGTGTGTGTTCAGATACATATTTTTTGAAAAATAAACAACCAAAAAACCCAATCTTTTTTCCAATTTACACAAAAATCCAAGGACAAGTAATTTCAGAAACACATACTTATAAACCAAGGGTCCAAGGGACAGTCTACAAATCAGATTGTTGCTGCTGTTATTCAGTCACTAAGTAATGTCCCACTGTTTGCGACCCCATGGACTGTAGCCCACCAGGCTCCTCTGTCCATGGGATTTCCCAGGCAAGAATACTGGAGTGGGTTGCCATTTCCTTTCTCCAGGGGATCTTCCCAACCTAGGGAGCAAATCTGTGTCTCCTGTATTGGCAGGCATTGAGAGCTCTCTCATTTATGCTTATTTGGCCAGAGAACTGTGATCTTTTATCTGCATGGGTTGAATAATCAGACAGCCTGGATTTTCAAGGATTATATTGAATTTCGAGTTTTAAATCATGTCTTCTACATAATGCACTTCTATCTATAGATCTACATGTCTAGATTGTTAGTAGAATGTCCAGAAAATGTCAACCCTATACTTAGCACAATGCTTTTAGTAAGGTTATCTACTCAGGAGGGCACCCCAGCTACAGAGGTTTGTTGGGTGATCCCGGAGTCAGAGAAAAACAGACGCCATCTACCAGGATGTGAGCCAACTGATCCATCCATCATTAGTGTCTTCTATGCTTCCTCTCCTAGAGAAGAGATCTGTGAACCTTGCACCATGCTGTTTTTAAAAATAGAATTCCTTCGACTTGGACCTTTATCTAGGATCATGATCCAGAAAGCCCTAAGAATCATTCCTATGCTATGGATGCTATGATTAACCTAATTTCCATCAAAAGCAATCTCTCTCATTCCTGATAATTTGCAGTGGGCATAACATTTCACATTCACATATGTGAGTGTGAAAAGATGTGATCTTTTTTAAAAAACGGAATCTAATGTAGCTTGGAAGTACCTGTTTCCACCAGGTAGGCAAAAACTGAACCCTGTGAATTCAGTCATTCGTTTTCTTCTGGATAAAAACTGTATGTTTCTGCGCCTACTGAATCAATCCAGAAATTCACTGCCTTTCTTCCTGGAGGTTATATAAGTTCCCGGGAAGCTGACTTATTGTGAATTATGCTTCTGGGATTGATGAGGGCTGTCTGGTCCACTTGCTGCCCTGTGTTCTCTTGGCCGATCCCTTGTCTCGCCTAGTCTGGGCCCTCCATTACTAACCCTGCTGCATCTATGGTGGTTAGCAATGCCCCTGCCTGGACCTCAGACTACATTCTGCCCAACAGGAAAGTTGTCCTTCTTGGGGGCTGGAGAATTCTCACTTGCCTTTTTCAGGCCACACTGCGGGTGGTAACATCCATGCCGTGCCTCTCAGATACCTCCCTGAGCTTCCACTAGACTTGACTTGGCACTCCACCATGATGCCTCCAGTTCCCCAGGCTACACCCTGGTAGCCCAGGCAATGTGCTTTTTCTTCTAGAGCCTAGGGTTTCTATCAATGCTTATGGAAATCCATCCTCAACTGTGGATTCATTCTAAAGTGTGTGCTGTCTTTTCTCCATTTTATATTCTTGCCTCCTTTGTCAAAGATGAGGTGTCCATAGGTGCGTGGATTTATCTCTGGGCTTTCTATTTTGTTCCATTGATCTATATTTCTGTCTTTATGCTAGTACCATACTGTCTTGATGATTGTGGCTTTGTAGTAGATCCTGAAGTCCGGCAGGTTAATTCCCCCAGTTCCATTTTTCTTCCTCAAGATTGCTTTGGCTATTCGAGGTTTTTTGTATTTCCATATAAATTGTGAGATTATTTGTTCTAGTTCTGTGAAAAATATCGTTGGTAGCTTGATAGGGATTGCATTGAATGTATAAATTACTTTGGGTAGTATACTCATTTTTACAATATTTATTCTTCCAATCCATGAACATGGTATATTTCTCCATCTATTAGTGTCCTCTTTGATTGCTTTCAGTAGTGTTTTATAGTTTTCTATGTACAAGTCTTTTGTTTCCTTAGGTAGATATATTCCTAAGTATTTAATTCTTTTCGTTGCAACTAGTACAGCCACTATGGAGAACAGTGTGGAGATTCCTCAAAAAACTGGAAATAGAACTGCCATATGATCCAGCAATCGCACTCCTGGGCATACACACCGAGGAAACCAGAATTGAAAGAGACACATGTACTCCAATGTTCATCGCAGCACTGTTTATAATAGCCAGGACATGGAAGCAACCAAGATATCCACCTGCAGACGAATGGATAAGAAAGCTTTGGTACATATACACAATGGAGTATTATTCAGCCATTAAAAAGAATACATTTGAATCAGTTCTAATGAGGTGGATGAAAATGGAGCCAATTATACAGAGTGAAGTAAGCCAGAAAGAAAAACACCAATACAGTATACTAACGCATATATATGGAATTTAGAAAGATGCAAATGATAACCCTGTATACGAGACAGCAAAAGAGACACAGATGTATAGAACAGTCTTTGGGACTCTATGGGAGAGGGTGAGGGTGGGATGATTTGGGAGAATGGCATTGAAACACGTATGTTGTCATATGTGAAACGAATCACTAGTTCAGGGTCAATGCATGTTATAGGATGCTCGGAGCTGGCATGCGGGGATGACCCAGAGGGAGGATAAAGGGAGGAGGGAGGTGGGAGGGGGGTTCAGGAGGGGGAACTTATGTAAACCCGGGGCGAATTCATGTCAATGTATGGCAAAACCAACCAATATAATATTGTAAAATAATTTGCCTCCAATATAAAATAAATTAATTACCAAAAAAAATAAAAAATAAAGTGTGTGCTGTGCTTAGTCACTCAGTCTTGTCCAACTCTCTGCAGCCCCATGGACTGTAGCCCACCAGGCTCCTCTGTCCAGGAGATTTCTCAGGCAAGAATAATGGAGCAGGTTGCCATTTCCTACTCTAGGGAATCTTCCCCGATCCAGGGATCGAACACTCATCTCTTACATATCCTGCATTGGCAGGAGGATTCTTTATCATTAGCGCCACCCAGGAAGCCTACCCATTATTCCTGACCCCCTGATTCTGCCTACACTGGATGAATCTTTGTTTTTAAGGCAGGAAACTGCTCTTGGATCATTACTTATAATTCTGTACTCTGTGGTTCATGACATAAATGCTCTGCTGTGGGTCCTCAGTGGCTAACAACCCTTTTGAGCTTAATCAATCTTTTCTCAATCAAAAATTCTGGCTTATACTGTGGAAGAACTTGCAGGAAAGGCTATTATTTCAGATATTTTGAAAATTTCTAAATAGGTGTTGGAATTTCACTAATAATTTGCTTCTGGCTCTTTTGAACCTTCCCTAGTGGTGGTCCATGTGGAAGATGGTTTTGTTTTGGGGGGGGGTCTACGAGTGGGCTAAACTTCCCCTTCCCCACCTCACCATCACCCTTTTGCTGAAGCTCATTTCTACAGTCGCCACAAAATATGCCATTTTGTCATCTTTTTTTACATGCATTACCTGCTACATTAATTAATTTGTGAGGTCACTTAATTTAAGGTTTGTAACTCTGGATGATTAAGATGATTTTCGTTGAGATTTTTGTTTTTTGTTGTGGACCATTTTTAAAGTCTTTATTGAATCTGTACAATATTGCTTCTGTTTTATGTTTTGGGTTTTTGGCCACTAGGCATGTGGGATCTTATCTCCGGAAGCAGGGATCAAACCCTCACCCCCTGCATTGGAAGGCAAAGTCTTAACCACTGGGCTGCCAGTGAAGTCCCTAAAGAGATGATTTTATGATGTTTGCAGAGGGGGAGAATTCATTAATAAAGACTCTCAAAGAAGAGGGAGAAAACCTGGGATTTACAGAGGCAGGTAAAGTAAACAAAAGTCATAAGAAAGGATTGACAGTGAGTCTTATGGGATCGGAGAAGAGGGTGGGGGCCTTTCTTTATTTGGAATATGAATGAGCAGAGTGGTCCTTTTACTTTGTCACTGCCTAGAACATAAAGGTGTTGAGGATTAAAGTTCAATATTATCAGCCTCTCTTTGTGTTCAGGAAGAATATCATTTTTCATTTTATCAGATTACTCAGAAGGATACAGAAAAAAAATGAAATATTTTATAATCTTGGCTAAAATAAATGTAAACACAAGCTCTTTGAAATAAATAAACCATCATACATTAGCTTTTAACCATGGTAAATAATTTTTTTTTTTTCTATGAACTCTCTATAGCCACTCAAATTTTGTCTTGAAAGACTGAGGGCTTCCCTGGCGGCTCAGATGGCAAAGAATCCACCTGCAACGCAGGAGACCCCGGTTCAATCCCTAGGTCAGGAAGATTCCCTGGAGAAGGGAATGGCTAGTCACTCCAGTATTCTTGCCTGGAGAATTCCACAGACAGATGAGCCAGGAGGGTTACCTTAGGATTTGAAAGCAAAAGTCGCTCATTCATGTTTGACTCTTCATGACCCCATGGGCTATACAGTCCATGGAATTCTCCAGAATACTGGAGTGGGTAGCCTTTCCCTTCTCCAGGGGATCTTCCCAACTCAGGGATCAAACCCAGGTCTCCTGTATTGCAGGCAGATTCTTTACCAGCTGAGCCACAAGGGAAGCCCAAGAATACTGGAGTGGGTAGCCTATCCCTTCTCCAGCGGATCTTCCAGAGCCAGGAATCAAACCGGGGTCTCCTACATTGCAGGCAGATTCTTTACCAACTGAGCTACCAGGGAAGCCCTACCTTAGGACAAAACCACAATCTTTTTCTTTAAAATAAACACACCCTACACACCTTCAGCACAAAGTTGTGCCTCCTACCACAGTTGCTCTTGGTAGAGTTTCACGCATACACATTATTTAACCACAGTGACTTCTGTTTCACAAAGAAAACCGGGAGACAAATAACCATGAACTGTCTGTCACACACCAATACTTTTCAGCAAACTGAGCTCATGAATACATATCTATAATCTTACATACACCCATAGTACAACTTCTCAAAGTGGCAAAAATGAACACATTCATAGACAGACTTGAATATAGTTTCTCTATACCATATAACATAAGAAGATAAAAGTATATAAACTTAAAATGATGCTTATAAATTAATGCTTCAGTATTCCATCTTACTTTGAAGTGATCTATGTATTTAATTAATACCTATCAACCCAATTGAGCGTAAATCTAAGGTTTTAAGTTCCCCAAAGATCTTGGAAATTACCTTCCTGTCCACATATTATAAAATACCATTACTGCTGAAATGCAACTTGTCATTATAATGCCTTTATTTGGTTAAACACAAATTTATGCTTTTCAGAATTATAAACATTCACAATCTTAAACACTAGTAATGCTAGCTTAATCAACCCATAAACCTGTATAAGTCTGCAAAGAACATTCCTAAGTAGAATAAAAATCTATGTATATATTATGCTTAATCCTAATAAATGAGAGAAGAGCTGTTTTTATTAAACCTAAAGTATTAAAATGTTCTTATTTGCCAAAACTGTATCCAAATTACATACATTTGAATTCCTAAAAATATTCAAGTTGGTTCCTGTAAAGATATTTTTAAATCAAGTATATTGAAAGTATTTGTGATTCAATTTCCTTAACTTCTGGGGATTTTAGGAATACTCAATATATATAATGCTAATTTAGCATTAAGCCATCAGATAGCACTACTTTAAGAAATCTTATAACCTAATTTAGAAATACCATCTTGAGGTAGAGAAATACTACACAAAAAATGAGAGGTAAAAGCCTTTCTGAATTACAGATGCATAGTCGTGCTGGCATAGAGATACCTAATAGCTTCAATTCTAAAATTTCAGTCATGAGTCAAGCGTAAACACATAATTACAAAACTCACTGATCCATATCAAAGAGCCGTTCTCTTCACAGTGGGTATGAATTTTTAATTTATCTGAGCTCAATATGGACAGGTAGAAAAACAGAAAAGACTAACAAGATTATCTGCTGTTTCTCACCCAAGTGAAAGGTCTTTATAAATCATTCATTCATTTACAGAAATCACCGAATGGTCAGACCATGAAACCCAAAGAAGCCAGAACCAGAAATCAAGTGACTACTCAGCAGGAATCAAAGTCAACTCCCTGCCAATGGATAAGAGCACAGAGCACAGACACTGCTGGGGACCCCAGGCAGGAATGGAGCCCAAAGGTCTCCACGAGACCTCTTGACTTGGGTGGAATAAACGGGGATTTGAAAGCGAGGTACAAGGCTGTTCAAGATATTACACCAGAACTGTGAAAGGCAAATGTACTATAAAATGAAGCGGGTGATTTTACTCAGGCTATTGCAATGGGGATAATATTCATGAATGAGGAACACTGCAAAGGAGCTGGAGGAAATCTGAAATTTTTAGAGACAATACTTGAGGGAGTGAGTCAGGAAGAAGGATGCACAGTAAGTCTCATTGGATTCCCGAGGAAAGACAGACTTATCTTGCATATGAGAGGGCGTCTGGTCCTCCAGGTTGAGCCATTTCCCAAAACATAAACGACTAGGCAGACTTCTTTTTTTTTTTTTTTTTTTTACAATTTGACTTAATTTGATTTATTTTATTTTTAATTAATTTTTACTGGAGTATAGTTGCTTTACAATGTTAAGTTGGGTTCTACTGTACAGCAAAGTGAATGGGCAGACTGACTGACTGTCAAACCCAAGGGTTCAGCTAAAGGTAAGCAAAGTCGTCTCCCACTTTCTAGTAGATCTTACCTGGTGTTGGGGCTTAGAGCCTAGGGTACATATGAAAAAATAGAGCTGTTTAATTTGGAAAAGTACCTCTCAAACTAATATCTCTTATCCTATAAGTTCCTTAAAGTCAGCAATTTCTATAGTCATGTCCCTTTTTGACCTATGACATTTGATATTTCATTTCTCTTATCATCTATCTCCTAGCCAGCAAAATGTGAAGGTTGTAGATGGGCACGATGACATTCATTGTACGTTTGTCCATAAAAGGCAAAAGACCAGAAACAACCTAAATGCATGTCATTGGGGTATTAACATATCAAATTCTTTATATTCACACAATGAGATGCAATATGGCAGTTTAAATATATTAATTTCACTTACACACAGGATCACAAATAGGTCTTAAACTGACAATGATAAGTAAAGAAAAGTAGAAAGTGATACCAATAGTGTATCACTACTTATGAACATTTAACTCAATACAGAAACAACACTATATGTAGTAAATGTCTATACGTGTGTATATATATATACGGTTCACCATGGAGGACCATGATGCCCTCACATATGTGAGATGAGACTATCCTCCCTTGGGAATCCTGTGAGACTTACTGTGCATCCTTCTTCCCGACTCCCTCCTTTACTTTCCCCTATAAGATTTCAGATTTCCTTCATCTTTATACATATATATATATGCTGCTGCTGCTAAGTCGCTTCAGTCGTGTCCAACTCTGTGCGACCCCATGGACTGCCCCCTACCAGGCTCCTCCATCCATGGGATTTTCCAGGCAAGAGTACTGGAGTGGGTTGCCGTTTCCTTCTCATATATATATATATATATATATGGCCACTTTAAAAATGGATGAGAGCTGGGCTAGTCAACTCCTAGCCACTAGTCATATGTGGCTATTGAGCAGCTAATCCTAAGTGGAATGTGTGATAAGTGAAACTACACACCGATTTTCAAGTCTTAGTATACAAAAATGAAGTCAAAATAGTTTATTAATATTCAGAAAATAGCAAAATTCTGTAAAGCAATTATCCTTCAAGAAAAAGTAAATTAATTTAAAATAGTTTATTAATACTTTTTTGATGTTGATCACCTGCTGAATGATAGCTTAAGCATATTGGATAATTTAAAATATATTTCTAAAATTAATTCCACTTTTCCTTTTTATTTTTTAAAATATGGCTACTAAACATTTAAATTTACATATATGGCTCCCATTATATTTATTATGGACAGTGCTGGGCTACAGGTTAACATCTTAAATCCAACCCACTGGTTATCCTTAGCAGAAGGGAGAGAAAGTAGCACTTAGAATGATATTTAACAAATTGTTTATTTTAGTAAGCTTTAATTGTCTCAAAGAAAAATAGGAGCAAATACAAGGGAAAAGGTTGACAAGTTGCCAATTCTGAAGTATGAGAGAAGAGATGATTGTTATATTATGTCGTATCTCTTTAAATTCTCAAAAAAATAAATGATTGGACTAAACCATCTTAAAACTCTTATATAGCTCTCACTCCCATATTTGAACAGATAAAATGAACAGTGCTCTGGACTTTGTTAAAAAACAAAAAATAAACTACATAGCTACATAGCCTTGGAAGAGTTGCCTAATTTTTCTGGACTTCATTTATTTTCTATTATATGAGTGGTTGAGGAAAATCTTCCAAAATCTCTTTAGCTTTCAGAGAAATCTGATTGTTTCCTTTTGTATCATTTCAGGATCTAATATGGCAAATGCATAGCAAATTATTGTGAAAAAAGCTTATATTTATGAAAACAATTATTTGTAGCAGTGGCCATGACACTGATGTACCAAACTGTGTATAGCTAGCCTGATGAGTTTGTTTTAGATACTCGGCATAATTTTCATTCATTCTCTTTTTTTTTTTTTTTGACTGCACAGTACACCATGTGGGGATCTTAGTTCCCTGCCCAGGGATTGAACCTGAACCCCCTGCATTGGAACCTAGGAGTCTTAACCACTGGAATGCCAGGAAAGTCCCTAGATATTTGGTATAATTTTGATCTATCAACATGAAAACCATGAGTTCTCTTTCATTTATCCTGCTTTTTCTATAAAGCAATTTGCCTTTAACATGCATCAGGAAAACTCAGCCCAACAGATTGTTATGTGAATTTGATGATCGACGCTGATACTCTGTTTAATGGTGGTGATAGGACTTGGGAGTAATTATGTGTGCAGTCCTCCAGAACACTGCCAAGGGCCTTCTCTTGGCTCTCCATAAAGTATTACGCCATAGATAGACACCTGAAACAAATGTACCACTAACATCCATGTTGACTAAGAAATTAAGGACTAAGTAGTGTTATTGTCTATTACAGCTTTTAAACTCTCTTTCAAAATGCAAGTAGGTTTTCTACATGGGTAATAACTATTTTTCTTTACTACAGTTCTTTCCTGAAGCTACTAATTATAGCTTCATATCGAAATGAGACAGAGAAATAAATGACTCCTCCTATTTCTGTGCCATTTTTAGCCTTGTATTTCCTAATTCATCATCTTTTTTTTTTTTAAAGTCTTTATTAAATCTGTTACAATATTGCTCCTGTTTTATGTTTTGGTTTTTCAGCCTTGAGACATGTGGAATCTTAACTCCCTGACCAGGGATTAAGCCCACACCCTTTCTATTAGAAGGCAAAGACTTAACCACTGAGCCACCAGGGAAATCCCATTTTCCTCTTGTTTTTATTTCTTCCTTTCTATTTGATGAGTGTTTGGATTTGGTGGTAGTGGGTTACTATTCAAAGATACACAAATACAAAAGCTTAACAAGAGTAGAAAACTTACATAAAGCTCATCTTCTAATACTGTTTTTGTCTAAATACGTTCAAAGGAAACTATATGATAAGCTATGGAATCTATGCTGTCTGGACAGACCACGCAGAAAATAAAGAATAACCTCTTGTTAAGAATTCTAAAACTTATTTATCAGCATAACAGGTAGAAAAGTCAAGTTCTAGTTTTCATAAACATAGGATTTTACAGTAAAGAATACACAGAAAATTTTTCTTATGGATAAACCCATCAAAATTGAGCCAGCTGTGATGAAAATTTCAATTCCTTTTATTGCTTCTATTCAGACTCAAATATAAGGGAAAGAAAAGTATCTTTCCATTTTGCAAACCTTCTATACCCTTCTGTTTCTATGTAGGGTTTGTCTTCTACTTCATCGTATATTTCTTATTCATTTAACTTGCCTTTTATTTGCTGGAACTGGGTCCTTGATCCCTTAAACTGTTTCCATATTCTGGATTTTACTGATTGCACCATCAGGGTTTAGTTTAACACAGTTCTCTGTCCCTATCTTTTCTTAAAACTAGTAGTTATATCTAGATATTTGATTAGATTCAGCTTTTATTTACTGGCAAGAATTTTCCGAAAGTTAAGTGGTATACTTCCATCAGTATGCCCTGTTTGTCTCTCTTCTTCTTTTGTATTTTATTTATTTATTGGCTGTGCTGGGTCTTCGGTGCCGGGCAGGCTTTTCTCTAGTGGTGGTACATGGACTTCTCATCGCTGTGCCTCCTCTTGTCGGGGAGCACAGGCTCTAGGATATATTTTAAAAATATATCCCATCATACTTTCATGATTGACTAGCCAGAATGCTTCTTTTAAGGAAAAGGGTTTTTTTGAAGAAGGGGACATAATCAAAGTTGTACTTTAGGAGAATAAATCTGATAGTGACATGAAAAATGGGCAGGTAGGTAGGAAGACTGGGGGCAAAGACACATTCAGGATTCCTGTAAGTTATCTCTGTGAGAGAGAATGGGTGACTTAAAAAAAAAAGGATTATGATGAAAAGGAAGAAATTGATCCCCAAAATGCACTATGGAAACTGGAGCTGGCAGCTGACTGACCAGAGAAAGGACATTAAAGTGCTCGGTGTCTGGGGAAATGTTGGTGCCACTAACAGTAATGGAGAAGCCAGTGGTTCAGAAGAGGGGAGAAGTGAAGGATATCATTGAGTCTGTTTCATCTCTTTATTAATACAGCCATTTCATTCTCTCCCTGCTGATTTTCTATCGCTTTGGGGAGCCTGATTTTTAAGAGCGTCACAGTGATTTCTGACCATTCCCTCAGGGACCACCTTCACGATCTAATATTTCTCACCATCTGGAAGTGGAAAGATTTTTCCTGACGTCTAACCAGAATTTTTCTTCTCTACCTCATTTTTTCTTCTCTGAGCTGCAAACACAATCATCTCAAGGGTTTATGGTTAGGTATTTTGATCTTTTTAAGTTTGAGGGATCACTGTAATGACTCAGCTAATTTGGAATTCAGAAGGTTGTCTCTGAGGGTCTTTTAAATACATAAACAAGGGCATTTTATTCCATTCCATTGCCCCTACTTAACCTTTTTTTCTACCCCCTTCAAAGATTATTCTCCCTCCTGCATTCTTCAATTACTGGGCTGTCACTTCCACGCCTGGCCTCCTGTTTGAGTAACCTACATGGACAGTATTTAGTTCTGTGGGTCTTTGCTCATAAATCACTCTCCCTATTTCTAATCATATATGTTCCTGTTCTTTTACCTCCCTTGAGTAAACCTATACTTTTCTGGCATCAGTATACTCAGTGTTATATTCAGGATTGCAGATAAAACTTATCAAAGACACGTAAAAAGAGATTTTTCTCTTTTTGTTTCATTTGCTCACCATTCTGTTGCCCTCTGTTGCATTGTCTGACAATTCATTAATTCCTTAATGTTTATCAATGCTTTTCCCTGATACACTTAACCTAAGAGCTTAGAATTCAGAGATAAGGAAATACTTTACTTCTGCTTTATTCTGGTTGTACTATTGCTTGGTTTAGCCATTGAGTTCAAAGAAATATTAATATCATTCTGGTTAGATCACAACATAAATAGTAGACCTCATTTTTAAACACTTAACAGAAACTGAATTTTTAAAGTGGAATTTAAAAAAGTAAACCGAAGTTGCTGGATGAATAAAAAAACATCTTATTAGACTTCCTTGAAAAGAAAAGAAACCCTTTTTAACAATGCATAACCACTCCTAAACTAACCTGTTGAATTTTTGCATACTGAACTTTCTTTAAATGGACATCCAATTTTCATGTTTCATATGCTTTTTTAAAAAAGAAAAAGAAAATTCAAACACAGAGCAGAGTATCAAATTATGCCAAGAATGACTTTAAGAATACAGGATGGAGCACAAGATGAATGGGTCCCTTATGTTCTGTGGGGCATGCCTGCTTTTTAGAAAAGAAAGTATCCATAGTATGGAAGATGTGGCTTAAGTTTTAATATGATCCATGCAGGCACCTTAGCTTCAGAGAGACAATCACTGAGAAGGCTGTTATGTGTGTTTCAAGTTTTCCAAATTTATTTTCTGTAAGTTTCTTTTTTAAAAAAAATTGAAGTGTAGTTGATTTACAACATTGTATTTCAGATGTACAGCAAAGTGACTCATTATGTATATGTGTGTATATATATATATTCTTTTCCACATTGTTTTCTATCATACGTTATTACAAGATATTTTATGTTCAGTTCAGTTCAGTCACTCAGCCGTGTTCAACTCTCCGCGACCCCATGAATCACAGCATGCCAGGCCTCCCTGTCCATCACCAACTCCCGGAGTTCACGCAAACTCATGTCCACAGAGTTGGTGATGCCATCCAGCCATCTCATTCTCGGTCGTCCCCTTCTCCTCCCGCCCCCAACCTTTCCCAGCATCAGAGTCTTTTCCAGTGAGTCAACTCGTCGCATGAGGTGGCCAAAGTATTGCAGTTTCAGCTTCAGCATCAGTCCTTCCAATGAACACCCAGGATCGATCTCCCTTAGAATGGACTGGTTAGATCTCCTTGCGGTACAAGTGACTCTCAAGAGTTTTCTCCAACACCATGTTATTTATCTATTTTATGTACAGTAGTGTGTATCTGATGATCCCAAACACCTAACTTATTCCTTCCCTGCTTTCCCCTTTGGTAACCATGTTTGTTTCCTATGCCTGCGACTCTATTTCTGTTTTGTAAATAAGTTCACCTGTATCATTTTTCAGACTCCACATATAAGTAATATCAGATGATATTTGTCTTTCTCTGACTTATTTCACCTAATATGATAATCTCTGGGTCTATCCATGTTGCTACAAATTATTTCATTACTTTTTATGTATGGCTGAGTAACGTTCCATTGAATATATATACATATATATATATATATATATACATATATTACACTTTGCTTGAAAGAAGGCTTTTATATTTGGTACAGAGCTCAAACATGACTGGAGCTCATGTCACATATTTCCCAATCTTCCAAGTGTGGAGAATCAATTGGTATATAATAAGATTCATCTCTCGGGGAGTCTGTAAAACAGACCAAGTGACTTCTGAAGAACCTTGGTGAACTCCTTCCATCCAGGCTCTCAAAAGAATCTAGAGCATCCACAGAAGTTTGTAGAACATCAAATATGGGTGTTGGCCCCACCTGGCCTCTGGGATAGAAGTGGGATGCTGTGTTCTGTAGGTCCTGTACAGGACAATCAATGTGTTAGAGCGAATCAGCCCATGGAATAAAGACTAAGTCGGGTGTTCTGCAACCCAAGTCTAGGAAGACCACCACAGAGGAGGCAGGGCGATTCTCAGGCCAACACACAAAGCTGCACCCTGGATGTTTAACGCTGGCAGCTTCGCTGATGTTTGGTTAAGTCCAATGTAATTGGTGAGTTATTAAAATTCCAGACATCACACCTGAGAAAGCACTCCTTGCCAAACTCAAAAAGGACTGCATTCTTGAAGTTAGAGTAACCCCTGAACTGTTTGGTTTCTACTCATTGGAGAAGATAATTGAGTGTTATTAAATTAGATCTCATAACTTCCACCTGATCACATATTTATATAAAATCTCCACTTTGCTAAGCACCCCCAGAGTTAAGGAGTGACCCAGTTAATGAAAAGCAGTTACTTGCTTGGTGGAGGATTCACTTTTCTGCCTGGTATGTGTTAGTGAGTTATGAACATGAAGAACAAGGTCATCTTTCTGAAATGTGTGGTGGGTAGCTCATTTTTTTTTCACTGCAACTAAAGTCAAATGGGATCATATCTGGTATGAGATGCTCCAAGAAAGTGACAGTAAGTGATACATCCATCCCAGTGAAATCTGGTTAAAAGGAAGACCTCAGACAGCTGATACTGGGGAAATACATCTTCTGGGGCATGCATAATGAAGAGGAGGTAGTATGTTGTGAATAGGCAGAAGTGGATAGTCGTAGCTCCATCCTGATGATGGGAACTGGGGAGGTCGGGAAACAAAGTATGTGGCAGGGCTGTATTCCTCCCCTCTTCTGCCACGCCATGTGGGGCCTGTTAGTCCCACAGAATCCAGGTTTATGTCCTTGATGGCCCACTGAAAACCCATACTAACTGAGGAGCCAGACCCCCGTACTATGGATGAAAAACATCTAATAGCCCTGAATTTCTCTGTCTGAAAATAAACTTTCCAGCTCAATCACAGACTGAGAACTCTTGATTTTACCTTTTATCCTACTTGCCTTTTCTGAGATGATAAGTCCTGGGAGGATGAGGATGAAACTCCCCTGGAATTGTTTCTTCCTTCATCCTCAAAAGCCTAAATGAATTAGAGAAATGAGATTGGTCAGGTGCATAACGCAGACTATGATCCTGTGATGAGGCTGGGAATAATGGCATGGAATATTTTTCTCAACCCTAGAAAACAAGACTAGATGAGCGACTTTGCTGGTAACTTCGCTTTTCAGTGAGTAGTTGAACAAAAATCTCATGATGAGATGGGAGGCCACCTGGGACTTGGTGTGACCTGCTTAGCAAAAGAGTTCAAAAATATAGTCTGGTCTCAGCAGGTACCTGTTAAAAAGATGCCCTCGAGTCTGAAAATGCCCGAAAGATGCTATAGTTTGTGACTCATCAGTAATGAACTGTAGAGACAATTAGCTAAATTCATCTAATTTGCTGAAATTCACAGCTAGGATTCAATTTGCAAGTAGAGTGACTGCAGCTGTTCTGCCTTGCAGCGTATACAAAACCTGTAGCATGATATCTTCTCTGTAGTAATTTTAATTACTGGGAAAGATTGAGGGCAGGAAAAGAAGTGGACACCAGACGATGAGATGGTTGGATGGCATCACCAACTCGATGGACATGAGTTTGAGCAAGCTCCCTGTGTTGGTGAAGGACAGGGAAGCCTGGAGTGCTGCAGTCCATGGGGTCACAAAGAGTTACACCTGACTGAGTGACTGAACCGAACTGAACAAAAGAATTAAGGTGTTATTTTACCCAGTAAGAACTGGGTTATTACTGGATTTTGAACTGAACTGAGAAGTTTTAACAGCATTGAGTTGAAGCAAAATTCCTGCAATTTCAGTGGGGTTAAGGGTTCTAGGTCCTACACCACACTAGTAAAACAATGAAAGAGCCAGGCAAGCAAGAGGACCCTCTGGATCACAGGAAATAGCTTCAATCCATCCAGAGTGATCAAATAAGACCATGTTGGATTAGAATGTTTAAGAGATGCTACGGACGTCCCTGTTGTCTCGGTGGTAAAGAATCTGCCTGACAATGCAGGAGACATGGGTTCAATCCCTGGTTTGGGAAGATCTCCTGGAGAAGAAAATGGCAACCCACTCTAGTTTTCTTGTCTGGGAAACCCCACAGACAGGGGAGCCTGGCGGGCTACAATCTATGGAGTTGCAAAAGAATTAGACATGATTTAGGGACTAAACAATAACAACAAAATGATGCTATTGCATTAGAACAGAAATTGTCCATGGTTTAAAGTGACAATTTCACCAGGTTCAGTCAATGAAACCTAAGAAGAAGCATTCATTTTTGAAAATTCACTCACTCTTTTGGTACTTGTTTTGCCTTTCTCTGTAAACCCTGTGTAAGTTACAGAAATCAAACAAATAATCACAGTTTAAGGAAAGAAGCAAAGCAAATTGCACCTTTCCATTACATTAAGTAGTAGAGGGAGATCCTTTGTGTTGTGAGAAATCAAGCTGTGATCTTCAATATTCACTGTGAGACACTTTGAACAACTTTCAAAACCTCATTTGAAGGGATCTTTGAAGTTTTTCTCCCTCTGCACATTTGTATAATATAAAGAGTTAAAGTTTTGATGGTTATAACCATAAAATCATAAGATAATTTATGGTCAGGTGTCTGTGAGTCATCTGCTTATACTCTTTATTTAATCTTTATTTATGGAGGATTTTCTTGCATTTGTCTTTGTTGGTGATTGGGTTTGAGTGTGTAGGCTTATATTTGTATACTGTATAGGTGCACAAATATCCAGGCCAGTATGACATGAAAAATGTGCTTCTTATTCCTCTCCCTGTGTTGTAGAGGGACCTCAAATCAATTTGGCCACAAAACTGTCAGGTTTTTAAAAAGAGATACTGGTTGAGCCAACGGTTAGGAATAGGTGAGCACCATTTAAAAGACGCTTACTCCTTGGAAGGAAAGTTATGACCAACCTAGATAGCATATTAAAAAGCAGAGACATTACTTTGCCAACCAAGGTCTGTCTAGTCAAGGCTATGGTTTTTCCAGTGGTCATGTATGGATGTGAGAGTTGGACTGTGAAGAAAGCTGATCGCCGAAGAGTTGATGCTTTTGAACTGTGGTGCTGGAGAAGACTCTTGAGAGTCCCTTGGACTGCAAGGAGATCCAACCAGTCCATTCTAAACGAGATCAGTCCTGGGTGTTCATTGGAAGGACTGATGCTGAGGTTGAAACTCCAATACTTTGGCCACCTTATGTGACGAGTTGACTCACTGGAAAAGACTCTGATGTTGGGAGGGATTGGGGGTGGGAGGAGACGGGGACGACAGAGGATGAGATGGCTGGATGGCATCACTGACTCGATGGACATGGGTTTGAGTGAACTCCGGAAGTTGGTGATGGACAGAGAGGCCTGGCTTGATTCATGGGGTCGTGAGGAGTCGGACACGACTGAGCGACTGAACTGAACTGAACTGATTAGGTTTTTCCACAACAAACTTGTTAGCAGAAATCTGTAAAGTTAAGACAAGTGTCAAACCAAAGCCTGACACGGAGGTCATCATTTCTTAGCAAGCGAGCACATAACAATTCACAGACAGTGCAGCAAGGAGGGTGACCAGCTGTCCCAGCTTGCTCAGTGCTGTCCAATTTTTGCTTTGAAGTCCCAAGTCTAGGAAACCTCTTAGTCCTGAGCAAACCAAGACCTTTGGTTACAACAAACATGCTTTCTTCTTTAAAAAAAAAAATTCTTTTTTTGGCTGTGCTGGGTTTTCGTTGCTGTTTGTGGGCTTTCTCCAGCTGCAGTGAGCAGGGGCTACTATCCAGTTGTGGTGCATGGGGCTTCTCATTGTGGTGGCTTCTCTTGTTGCAGAGCATGGGCTCCGGGGCACGTGGGCTCAGTAGTTATGGCATGTGGGCTTAGTTGCCCTGTGGCATGTGGGATCTTCCTGGACCAGGGATCCAATCGGTGTCCCCTGCATCGGCAGGTGGAATCTCAACCACTGGACCACCAGGAAAGTTCTATGCTCTCTTCTTTTAAATGCCTTAGGCACTCTCTGAAGGAAAGACTTACATGTGGCTGAGGAAAGAATTCTGAAGCTAGATGCCATCCAGCTTCTGGCTGACATATTGTGGGCATAACCCTCTGGACAATCAGTTGGACACAGAATGACATGGGAGTGCAGCACCCTTATTAAGTAAACCTGAAGAATCTGCTGCATTCCTATACCCTTTACATGTCTCTAAAACATTTTATTCTATTCATAAATTGTGAAACCATGGAGAATTTATTTCTGCTATTTATTATACTAGTTCTCACTCCAGTACTCTTGCCTGGAAAATCCCATGGACGGAGGAGCCTGGTGGGCTGCAGTCCATGGGGTCGCTGAAGGTCGGACACGACTGAATGACTTCACTTTCAATTTTCACTTTCATGCATTGCAGAAGGAAATGGCAACCCACTCCAGTGTTCTTGCCTGGAGAATCCCAGGGATGGGGGAGCCTGGTGAGCTTCCGTCTATGGGGTCGCACAGAGTCGGACACGACTGAAGCGACTTAGCAGCAGCAGCAGCATTATGCCAGTTGACTGAATGTGAGTGTGTTAGTCGCTCAGTTGTGTCTGATTCTTCCAGACCCCATGAATTGGGGCCCACCAGGCTCCTCCATCCCTGGGATTTCCCAGCCAAGAATACTGGAGTGGGTTGCCATTCCCTTCTCCAGGGATCTTCCCAACCCAGGGATCGAATCCAGGTCTCCTGCACTGCAGGCAGACTCTTTGCCATCTGAGTGAATAGTTGACTAGCCATTACTTTAAATAAAGAAATCACATTTCTCATACTCAATGTTATTTTTTGAAAAACCTAATGGTTGACTAGCAGACCAGTCATAGCAGCCTCTGGGTTTCTGGTTACATGTTTGCTGACCCACAAGAGTATGAATTAGGCTCACACAAAGGAGATCAGTCCTGGGTGTTCATTGGAAGGACTGATGCTAAAGCTGAAACTCCAATACTTTGGCCACCTCATGCGACGAATTGACTCACTGGAAAAGACTCTGATGCTGGGAAGGATTGGGGGCGGGAGGAGAAGGGGATGACAGAGAATGAGATGGCTGGATGGCATCACCGACTCTATGGACATGAGTTTAAGTGAACTCTGGGAGTTGGTGATGGACAGGGAGGCCTGGCGTGCTGTGATTCATGGGGTCCCAAAGAGTCGGACGCGACTGAACTGAACAGAACTGAATGCCTTTATATGACACGGTATATGATTAAATATTTTAGAGTAAATGGCATTTATCAAAATATCTCAGGGAAACTGGAAGGGGCCCATAAACTGAAAAACTTGAGAAAGAATGCTTTCTAAAGACAGAAAATGTAAAGAACTATTTGATAACAACTTTTCCATAACATTGTCTCTATAACAATATCAAAATTTCAACAGAAAAGAAGTAAAGATGCTTTCCCTGGGAAATTACAAGATAAAAGCAAACCCGGGTCTTCCCCAGTGGCTCAGTAGTAAGCAATCCACCTGCAATGCAGGAGACACAGATTTGATCCCTGGGTTGGGAAGATCCCCTGGAGGAGGGCATGACAACCCATTCCAGTATTCTTGCCTGGTAAATCCCATGGACAGAGGAGCTTGGCAGGTTACGGTCCATGGGGTCACAAAGAGTCGGGCACAACTGAAGCACCTAAGTACAAGTACAGAAGTAAATCCACACCATTCTAGCAAGAAGTCAACCTGCCAGAGTAAAGTCCAGGGTTTGAATTCTAGTCCTTTTCATACCTCTTGGCAAGCTCTTCAACTTGCTGAGGTCACTTTACGTTGTTTGAATTTTTGTCTCTTTTGTCATAAAGAGGAGTTGATCTTTAAGACTCTTCTAGCTTTAAAAGCATCTCAAGTCTAGATTATAATTCTAAGTATTTAAATATTTTTACTTGGAGTTTCAAGGAGATAATGAGCTTTCCTTGGGTTTTGCCAGCATTAAGTAGAAATCTGGCTGACCTTCTCGCTGCAAGCTCTACCACTACTGTCTTTGACTCCTTTGGAAATGGTAGTTGATTTCTCTGAGGCAGAGTAGGTAGAAAAACACAGTGGTGTTTTGTCAGAGCCATGTTCAGCATTTTCAAGGCATCTGAATCCTTTTGACTCCTAGGAATAGTGAGCCCATGCTGGCCCTTGAAAGAGCATCACACAAACATTCTGACTGTGTGTTTACCTCATAGTCAAAGACAATACCCTAAGTAGTCATTCTCTAGGAATGCAGATCTTACAACTTTGGCATTAAATTTCTCTAAATGGAATTTGCTGTACAGATAAAGCACAAAACCCAGCAAGCCTGGACTCTGAGGACATTTCCTTTGATAAAACACACACACACACACACAAAGTCTATGGGAATAATGTTATTTAGCCCCTTGTTTATGTAAGAGCAATGATTTTTACAATGCAAGGTGAAGAGATGCAGACCAAGGCTCCAGAATGTTTCAGCTGATTTCTTAAACTGATGGGCTGCCTTATTCTGACATCTAAATCAAGGGAGGCTGTACACTTCAGGGACACAAATTAGAGGACTGGCACCAGACTACAGCAGTTAGACTCAAGGAGAATCGATACAGGCCATTTAAGCATCAGGACTGACTATGTTTCATTTTTGACACTCAAGCAGAAGCTTCTTGAGTGGGGGAGCTGTAACTCCACAGCAGCCATAAACTCATTAGGCAGTGTCAGCTGGGATGATAGTGCATGTTAAATAAACATCACCAGAGAGGAGACACAGTTGTCATTAACTCTTTTAGCACAGTGTCTGGCTGTGAAAGCAATCTAAGCAGTTTTAAGTGTTGGCAAACCTTGAGAGCCATTTCTGCCTCCCATAGACTTGTCACAGTGCTTGGATAACTATAGAAGGAGACATTGACTATGAATCTAGAAGATTCTTCTTTTCCTTGGAAACTTTTAATGAGATGACATGCCAAGGGACTTCCCAGTTGGACCAGTGGTTAAGAATCCATCTGTCAAGCGGAGGACGTGGGTTTGATCCCACGTCTGGGAAGATTCCACATGCCGTGGGATGATTAAGCCCAAATGCCATAACTACTGAAAGGTCTGAGCCTAGAGCCTATCCAGGCTCCGCAACAAGCAAAACCACCATGATGAGAAGCCCGGCACCACAACTAGCCAGTCGCCGCCACTCGCCACAACTAGGAAAAACCCGTACACAGCAACAAAGACCCAGCACCGCCAAATACATACGTTTTAAAATGTTTTAAAAGATGGTAAGTCAACACACACCTTTACAAAGATTTTGTCAATTTTCTCTGAAGGTTGAGACTTGGAATGAAATTTGAATTAGGCATCTGGGAAACCTGCATTGGACAAACAGACATGCAAGGAGGGTGTTTGAAGGAAGCAGGATCTTGAAGCAGCCTAAATGCCTATTGACGAATGAATAAAGAAATGTGGTATATATGCAAAGAATATTACTCGGCCATGAAAATGAATGAAATGCCATTCACAGCAACGTAGATACAAGTAGAAATTATCATACTAAGTGAGGTAAGTCAGAAAGACAAATATCATATAATATCATTTAAATGTGGAACTGAAAACATGATACAAATGAACTTATCTATGAAAAGGAAACAGACTCACAGACACAGAGGACAGATTTGTGGATGGCAAGAGGGAGGGGGACTGAGGAAGTTTAGACTGAAAGTTTGGGATTAGCAGATGCAAACTATTATGCATAGGATGGATAAACAACAAGGTCCTATTGTATAGCACAGGTAATTATATTCAATATCCTGAGATAAAGCACAATGGAAAAGAATATAAGAAAATGTATATATGTATTTTTGGGCTCCAAAATCACTGCAGATGCTGATTGCAGCCATGAAATTAAAAGACGCTTGCTCCTTGGAAGGAAAGTTATGACCAACCTTGATAGTATATTAAAAAGCAGAGACATTACTTTGCCAACCAAGGTCCGTCTAGTCAAGGCAATGGTTTTTCCCGTGGTCATGTATGGATGTGAGAGTCGGACTGTGAAGAAGGCTGATCAACGAAGAATCGATGCTTTTGAACTGTGGTGTTGGAGAAGACTCTTGAGAGTCCCTTATACTGCAAGGAGATCCAACCAGTCCATTCTAAAGGAGATCAATCCTGGATGTTCATTGGAGGGACTGATGCTAAAGCTGAAGCTGCAATACTTTGGCCACCTCATGTGACGAGTCGACTCACTGGAAAAGACTCTGATGCTGGGAAAGGTTGGGGGCGGGAGGAGAAGGGGACGACGGAGAATGAGATGGCTGGATGGCATCACCGACTCTGTGGACATGAGTTTGAGTGTACTCTGAGAGTTGGTGATGGACAGGGAGGCCTGGCGTGCTGTGATTCATGGGGTTGCGGAGAGTCGGACACGACTGAGAGACTGAACTGAACTGAACTGAACTGATATACATCATTGGAAGGACTGATGCTAAAGCTGAAGCTCCAATACTTTGGCCACCTCATGCAACGAGTTGACTCACTGAAAAAGACTCTGATGCTGGGAGGGATTGAGGGCGGGAAGAGAAGGGGACTATAGAGAATGAGATGGCTGGATGGCATCACCGACTCGAGGGACATGAGTTTGACTGAACTCTGGGAGTTGGTGATGGACAGGGAGGCCTGGCGTGCTGTGATTCATGGGGTCACAAAGAGTCGGACACGACTGAGTGACTGAACTGAACTGAATATATATGTAAAACTGAATCACTTTCTTGTACAGCAGAAATTAACACAATATTGTAAATCGACATGTGTGTGTGCATTCTAAGCCCCCTCAGTCACATCCCTTTGCGACCCCATGGACTGTAGCCCACCAGGCTCCTTTGTCCACAGATTTCTCCAGGCAAGAAGGCTGAAGTGGGTTACCATGTCCTCCTCCAGGGGATCCTCCAGACCCAGGGATCGAACCAGAGACTCCTGTACTGGCAGGTGGTTCTTTACCACTAGTGCCTCCTGGGAAGCCCTGTAAATCAACATACTTCAATTTGTTTTTAATGCAGAGGAAAGCAGTTGACGCCAGAGATAAGCCTTGCCTGATACCTGCTCTCGTGTTCCTTTTCCCTCCATTCATTATGTCCAGCAGAGTCAAGCCAGAATCCAACAAAGCTTTGATTTCAATTCCTCCTCTCTTTGGGTCTAAATAAGTAGAATCCCCCTGTCTGAATTGAAAATCATTTAAAATGCTATCAATTAACTTTTTACCCATAGCTGTATTTGGTTTTTCTTTTTTTAATATGGACCATTTTTAGTCTTTATTGAATCTATTATACTATTGCTTCTGTTTTAGGTTTTGCTTTTTTGGCCTTGAGGTATGTAGGACCTTGGCTCCCAACCAGGGATCCCTTGCATTGGAAGGGGAAATCTTACCACTGGACTACCCAGGAAGTCCCACCAATACTTTTAATTTAAAAAAAATTTACTGAGGTATAGTTGATTTACAAAGTTACATCAGTCTCAGGATACAACATACTGATTCAATATTTTTATAGATTATACTTCATTTGAAGTTATTGCAACCTAATGGCTATATTTCCCTGGGCTGTATAGTATATCCTATTGCTTATTTGCTTTACACATAGTAGTTTGTGTCTCTCAAGCCAACGGCTTTAAAATGTGACCCAGATTATCTTTCATGCTGTCTTTACTGAACGGGACTCTTCATCTGGCCTTCACCGAGTTACCCTCTCCTGCCTGTTTTCCCAGACTGCTGTTAATTACATAAAAATCTATCTTTCAACAGAGAACAAAAGAACTGACAGAGCTGATCTTGTAGACTTCTTCATGTGGCTCACGTAATGGGTCTTGGGATTCTGGCAGGATCTGCAACTGGGGTGGGGGGGACACTGTGTCAGTTTCCTAAAACAGATTAGAAAGCCAGGTCATTAGGATGGATGCAAGTTGTTCCATCACCCAGAGGTTGATTACTCCTACAACTAACTGATTATCAAGAATCTACTGGGTGAAGTAAGTCAGAAAAACATATACTAATACATACATGTGGAATATAGAAAAATGGTACAGACGAACCCATCTGCAGGGCAAGGATAGAGATGCAGACATGGGAGAACAGAGCTGGGCATTCGTGCTAAAGAGTCTGACTGCAAATGCAGGAGATGCCAGGGACATGGGTTCGATCCCTGGGTTGGGAAGATCCCCTGTAGGAGGAAATGGCAACTCACTCCACGGACGAAGGAGCCTGGCAGACTACAGTCCATGGGTGGGACCTCAGAGAGTCGGACATGACTGAGCGACTGAGCACACAGCACACATGTGGAGTACAGAAAAACAGTAGAGATGAACCTATTTGCAGGGCAGGAACAGAGAGACAGACAAGGAGAATGGATGAGGACACAGTGGGGGTAGGAGAGGGTGGGAAAATTAGGAGACTAGGATTGACATATATATACTGTGCTGTGCTTAGCTGCTCAGTTGTGTCCAACTCGAACCCATGTCTCTAGCATCTCCTGAATTTGCAGTCAGATTCTTCAGCACTACTGCCCAGCTCTATTCTCCATGGACTGCAGCCTGCCAGGCTCCTCTGTCCATGGGGATTCTCCAGACAAGAGTACTGGAGTGAGTTGCCATTTCCTCCTCCAAGGGATCTTTCCGACCCAGGGAGTGAACCCAGGTGTCCCACGTTACAGGCAGATTCTTTACCAGCTGAGCCACAAGGGAAGCCCAAGAATACTGGAGTGGGTAGCCTATCTCTTCTCCAGGGGATCTTCCCCACCCAAGAATGAAACCAGGGTCTCCTGCATTGCAGGTGGATTCTTTACCAGCTGAGCTACCAGGGAAGCCCCAAAGCAACTCTACCCTAGTTTAAAAAATAAAAGAATCTACTAGGTGCACCCAGCTGGTCTAGAGAATGTGTATGCCGTGCTCTGGGCTCTAGAAGCACTTTCTGGGGATGGTGCACCTGAACCCTTTGAAATATTTAACTGTCTCCAATAATTAACTGACCTGGAATGTATCCTTGTTCAATAAAAAAGTACTGGGTTTCAATGATAAAGAATAGAGCCATTTACTGAAATGTTAATACATGGAAAGCACTGGAAGGGAACCTGGCCCACCGTAAGTGCTTGTGCCTATTATTCTCCATTTGACCCCCAGCAGCCCTGTCTCCTCCCACTGTTCACTCTCCCATCTTTTCTCTGCTGGCCCGCTCCAGGAAAGGGAACCTCTGCAGAGGACTGCAAGCACCCAGGTTCTCTTGCCACCAGCTTCAGTTTGGGGTCAGCCAATGGGAGGAAGCGTCAGGGAACCAGGAAGGAGGGGCAGAGAGGGCATGGGGAATTTCCTTCTCGGCCCCTGCACACTTGTCTGGCAGGGATCCAGCCCTTCCATTACTAAACCCTGCCAGATGGCCCTTCCTCCATGACGCAGCGACACTGTTTGCTCCCTCTGTCCCTGCAGCCCAGGAAGGTTAACGCCTTCCCTCTCTTCTTGTTGGTCCCTGAGTGCTTCTGCATCCCATTTTCTGTTTCCTTAACTCTTCCCAAATCTCTGTAAGTAGTCCCTTCATTAAACTCTACTCGCTTAAATAAGTGATTCTCAACTCTTCCTGCAACATTAACATCACCAAGGGAGCTTTTGAAAACCACCAGTGCCTGGGCCCCGAGCCCCAGAGATTGATGCAACGAGCCTAGGGTGAGGTCTAGGTACTGTGTTGTTTAAGAGCTCCGCAGGTAATGGAGCCAGAGTTGAGAACCACTTACTGAAAACATCTGAGTAGATTCTGTTTCCTGCCAAGAGGACGACTGATATATTACTCAGTGAATATTATCTACTGTGAATACAGTGAGCCCCCCTACATCCAAACGAGTTCCATTTTGAGAGCACGTGTCTAAGCCCAATTTGTTCCTTAAGTCCAACAAAGTTAGCCTAGATACCCAACTAACACAGTCAGCTGTACTGTAATAGGTTTTAACACTTTCACACAAATAATACATTTTTTAAAAAGTGAACATTCTAAATCTTGCAGTACAGTGCCTTGCAAAGTATAGTACAACAGCTAGCACTTCTTAGTAGAACCAGCTATATCACTTCTGCCTTTACATTTGCTTTGAGACAGCCTGGGCTTGAAATAAAGAGACTAAACTACTGTACTCCATACAGTACTGCACAGTAAAGCACACAAGAACACAGACACTTGTAAAGGATGCACGCATACGACAATGTATGCCAGACATGTAACTAACCTACATGATGGGACATGTGAACACATGTTCTCATCTTTGAAAATTTGCAACTTGAAGGTTGGTATGTAGGGGACTTACTGTACAAGTACCAAAACCTTTATTTATACGATTATAAATATTAGTTTAATGCAGATTAACATACAATTTGCAAGATGAGAAAACTTTTGCACAGAGGTTAAGTAATGTTCTGAAAAGCAATGTGAGTTTTCTTATATCCACACATCAAGGTGCCTTTGTAACATCTCCATTAAGATAACTAATAATTTCAAACATAACATGTTGAACAAAGCTGAGTGCCGAAGAATTGATGCTTTTGAACTGTGGTGTTGGAGAAGACTCTTGAGAATCCCTTGGACTGCAAGGAGATCCAACCAGTCCATTCTAAAGGATATCAGTCCTGGGTGTTCATTGGAAGGACTGATGCTAAAGCTGAAACTGCAGTACTTTGGCTACCTCATGCGACGAGTTGACTCACTGGAAAAGACTCTGATGCTGGGAAAGGTTGGGGGCGGGAGGAGAAGGGGACGACAGAGAATGAGATGGCTGGATGGCATCACCTACTCTGTGGACATGAGTTTGAGTGAACTCCGGGAGTTGGTGATGGACAGGGAGGCCTGGCGTGCTGTGATTCATGGGGTCGCAAAGAGTCGGACACGACTGAGCGACTGAACTGAACTGAACAGAACTGAACATGTTGAAGACTGAAGTTACAATATTCTTCATCAATCTTGTTTTATGCACAGTTTTCTCCATCTGAGTTAATGCATCTCCACCCTTCCAGTTGCTCAGACCAAAAAAAATCTTAAGGCCATTCTTGACTCTTTCTTTCACATTTCACATGTAACATAATATGAAATCCTGTGGACTCTTCAAAATATATTCAGAGTCCCTCACTTCTCACCACCTCTACTGCTACCATCCTTGTTTGAGCCTCTTGCTTGGACTATTGCAGTAACCTCCTGAAACAACTCCTTGATTTTATGCTTGCTACCCAACAATCACAGTCCATTTTAACAAGGCTAATAGAGTGATCCTTTTAAAATGCAAGTCAGATCATACACTCCATTATTCAATACCCTAGAAAAGGTTTTATTTCACCTCTGAGTACAAGCCAAAGTTCTCAATAGAGTCAAAGAATTCTGCATATTCCATCCTCTCCCCTGTCCTCTGGTCTGACTCCTTGATATTATTCTGTTAGACTTCCCTGCTCCATTACTCCTCTTCAGGCATACTGGCTTTCTTGATGCTCGAATTTATCAAGCCTACTCTTGCCTTCCAGCCCTTGCACAAGCTTTCCTATCTTTCTCGAATGTTCTTCTTCTTTCTCATATCCATCAAACCTTTGCTCAAAAGTTACCTTCTCGATGACCCTCAATTCTGATCACTCTTTTAAAAATTATAAGTACTGCCTACTCACTGCTTTTTTCTAGTTTTCCACTACCTCTTTCCATTTCCCACAATATGGAATCTCTCTATTCACTATACTTATTATTTATTGCCTGGAATATAAGTTCCTGGGAGGAGTTATGGTCTTCTGTTTCCTAGTCTTATTTTAAGAAAAAAGAGTGCCTGCTATGTAGAGATACCCAAAATGTTTTGCTGAATACATGAATGAACGAAATAATAGTTTTTATTACAGTTCTAAATGATGTGTAAGAGGATAAACTTTTGTTAATTAAAAACCAAGAGTCCAAGTGTTCTAAGTATGATAATAAGACTAAGAGATAACACACACACACATACAGATACATACACACACACACACACAAGTCCCATCTCTTTCTAGACCTACCTGCTTATCAAAGTTCAAAAAAATTACTTCTGGATTTTCAGAAGTGGAACTCACTGATAAGTGAAAAAGACAATCTTCCCTAAATTTTGAGGCCCTCCAACATCTCGTTGCTTTTCTAATAAAATAAAGGAAGAAGAACACTTTTTTATGACTCAATAGATGTGAATACTACCAGGTAAATCTATGGCTTTTTAAACTGCTCTCCTAAGGGGCTAACAATATAAGGAATGACGTTTTAAATTAATTTTTTTGGCATATAGTTGCATCATAACACTGTGTTAGTTCTACTGTACAGCAAAATGAATCAGCCATATGTATACATTTATCCCCTTCCTTCTGGACTTCCTTCCCATGTAGGTCACCAGAGCGCTTAAAGTAGAGTTCCCTGTACTATATGGTATGTTCTCATCAGTTGTCTATTTTAAACACAGTATCAATAGTGTATATGTATCAATCTCAGTCTCCCAATTCTTCCCACCCTCCTTGCCCTGTGGTGTCCATACGTTCTCTACATTTGGGTCTCTATTTCTGCTTTGCAAATAAGATCATCTAAACCATTTTCCTTCCCTCGTGGCTCAGTGGTAAAGAACTCACCTGCCAACATGGATGTCACAGGTTCTGTCCCTGGGTTGGGAAGATCCCTGGAGGAGGAAATAACAACCCACTCCAGTACCCTTGCCTGGGAAATTCCATGGACAGAGGAGCCTGGCAGGCCACAGTCTATGGGGCTGCAAACAGCCAGATACGACTTAGCAACTAAACAACAACATACCGTTTTTCTAGATCCCACAAACACGTGTTAATATATGGTATTTTCCCCTTTCTGACTTCCTTCACTCTGTCTGACACTCTCTAGGTCCATCTACATCTCTATAAATGAGGAGCCTCCAATATTTCACAGTGAACAGCCATTATCTACTTTCTGTGCTTCACAGACTTGCCAACATTGTCTAGTATGAAGAAGTGCCTCCGAGGTTGGAATTTGGGCTATGGGCAGACCACAGAATGGAATTTAGAGGGTCTGGGGTAATGTTTGGAGAAAGAAATGGCAACCCACTCCAGCGTTTTTGCCTGGAGAATCCCAGGGGGAGCCTGGTGGTCTGCCGTCTATGGGGGTCGCACAGAGTCAGACATAGCTGAAGTGACTTAGCAGCAGCAGCAGTAGGGGTAATGTTCAGCGTTTCACTGCACAGAGTCCTCGGGGTAATGTTCTCAAGAAGAATCAATAATTGGAAGCCAACTGAATAGCCTTGTTCCCCTCAAATATGAACCTGGCTACTTCATCAAGAAAACAGATGTTTATTGCTTTTAGGAAGAAAATAATAAGTCAGGCAGGTTTACAAGCTCCCTTTCCATCTTGACAGCATTTCTTGTCAGCATCTTCATGCTGAAGAAAATTACCCAATCAAGCACTGAAAGGCAGATGATTAGAGGGGATCCCACTTGTCACCCCATTTCTTTTTTCCAGTCGGGGATACAGGGATGCTGTTGACCTCCCACTTAGGGAAAAACACATTTTTGACAGCTAAGTTGTCACAGAGCTCTTATTTGGGGCAAAAAAGCCACATGCTAATGTAGAAAACCAAGGGACCCTGGCATGAAGCTCTCAGGACAGCTCCAATCATGGTTTAGAAACGATGTTTCAATAGCTGGCATTTATCATTAGGGAGAGAAGACTCATGTCTTCCTTTGACAAATAATTTGGAACAGGTTGAAGGAGTTATCTAGAAAACTTGCTCATTCCTTTCAATAATCTGAATGTTAAAGGACCAATTCCTACACCTTTCGGGAAAATTCAGGAAAGAATAATGATTGTTATAAGAAACAGTGTCCAAAACGTCTAACCCCCAAGTTCAGAGAGCACTCAGTAAAGTTCTCTGAACACAGTGGGGGATTTCTTTTTCTAATGTTTAAATCTTTATATCTTGAGATAATTTTAGATTTACAAAAGGGTTGCATGAATAGTACAGACAGTTCCTATATACTCTTCACCATTCACCTTCTAATAACACCTCATATACCAGCAGAACAATTATCAAAACTACTATGAAATCAACCTTGATACAGTATTACTGACTAAAATATTGTATTTATTTGAACTTCACCAGTTTTTCCACTGACTTTTTTCAGCTTTTTATTTTATGTTAGAGTATAGCCAATTCACAATGTAGTGATAGTTTCAGAACAAAAGAGGGACTCAGCCATACATAGACATGTGTCTATTCTCCCTGAAACTCCCTTCCCATCCAGGCTGCCACATAACGTTGAGCAGAGTTCCCTGCCCTACACAGCAGGTCTTGTTGGTTATTCATTTTAAGGGGTGTTCCTTTGAATACTCTAATTTTCCAGCATTTTAATAATTGATTGTTAAAAATACATGAGTTGACTACATAAGAAAGAGAAGGTTGCATTGCAAGGTTTTTTCATCTTTTGAGGTGGAGGACAGCCAGGATCTAAGGTGCCTGAAGAATCATTATCCACCCTGGGGTAAATGATGGGTGCAATGGGAATCTAAGCCCTGCTTGTAGATTAAATCAATATATGTTTGGCAGATGTATGTAACAGTGTTTTTCATATGGGTGTATCATTACATAAAGTTCATAAGAATTCTTCAAGCTAATCTCAGAGTTGCTTCAGAGTCAGTTACTAGTCGGAGAAGGCAATGGCAAGCCACTCCAGTACTCTTGCCTAGAAAATCCCATGGATGGAGGAGCCTGGTAGGCTGCAGTCCATGGGGTCGCTAAGGGTCGGATACGACTGAGCGACTTCACTTTCACTTTTCACTTTCCACTTTCACACATTGGAGAAGGGAAATGGCAACCCACTCCAGTGTTCTTGCCTGGAGAATCCCAGGGAAGGGGGAGCCTGGTGGGCTTCCGTCTATGGGGTCACACAGAGTCGGACACGACTGAAGTGACTTAGCAGCAGCAGTTACTAGTGGTCAAACATGCCATCTGGACCCACCAGCTTTGCTTTGACACTGGAATGAGGATATTCACCCCAGTATCCACTTTACGTGCTCTGCTTAATTCCCTGTTATTTCATATGAGTGGGCCATACCGCCCCTACATTGGTAATTGTTGAAGGCAAGGGCAGCACCGGATTTGGAGCTTGCCCCCCAGGATCTGGGTCCCAGCTCTGTGCTTAGAAGTGGCAAAGCAAAGGACTAGTCACTTAAGATTGTGGAGTCTTAGTTTGTTCACTGCACTTACAAAGTTGTAAAATAATCAAAGGAAAAGTTCCAGCATAAGAAGAATGCAAGGATCCATGTTCAAGGTGATCTGTAAATTAAATATTAATACAAATATTAATATGTTTCCCAAATGACATGTAACTCCGTGTGACTCACAGTGGAGGTCAATAAATTACAGTTGTTTACCTGATGTTCTTGGTCTTTGCTGAACCAGCTCAGCCATTTTATCTTAAGAAACTGGGTTAGCCAAAGGGCGGGGGTGGGTGAAGAAGGAAGACATAAAAAAATCAGGTTTGCACCTCTGCCACACAGCCACGACTGTGCTTCTGTTGCCTCTGCTTATCTAAATATTTTTCATTCGTGAGATGGCCCTCCTTGTCATACACATTCTCTGAAACAAAGTCATAAAATTCAGGCAGTTTTAAACAACCCAATCAAAAATTAAGCAGAAGACCTAAACAGAAATGACTCCAAAGAAGACATACAGATGACCAGCAGGCACATGAAAAGATGCTCATCGTCACTAATTACTTGAGGAATGCAAATAGAAAGTACAATGAGGTACCACCTTATACCAGTCAAAATGGCCACCATTAAGAAATCTGCAAAAATCAAATGCTGGAGAAAAGGGAACCCTCCAACATAGTTGATAAGAAATGCAAATTGGTGCAGCCACTATAGAAAACAGAATCAGTTCAGTTCAGTTCAGTCGCTCAGTCGTGTCCAACTCTTTGCTTCCCCATGAATCACAGCATGCCAGGCCTCCCTGTCCATCACCAACTCCCGGAGTTCACTCAAACTCACGTCCATTGAGTCGGTGATGCCATCCAGCCATCTCATTCTCTGTCGTCCCCATCTCCTCCCACCCCCAATCCCTCCTAGCATCAGAGTCTTTTCCAGTGAGTCAACTCGTCGCATGAGGTGGCCAAAGTATTGCAGTTTCAGCTTTAGCATCAGTCCTTCCAATGAACACCCAGGACTGATCTCCTTTAGAATGGACTGGTTGGATCTCCTTGCAGTCCAAGGGACTCCCAAGAGTCTTCTCCAACACCACAGTTCTAAAGCATCAATTCTTTGGTGATCAGCTTTCTTCACAGTCCAACTCTCACATCCATACATGACCACGGGAAAAACCATGGCCTTGACTAGACAGACCTTGGTTGGCAAAGTAATGTCTCTGCTTTTCAATATGCTATCTAGGTTGGTCATGACTTTCCTTCCAAGGAGTAAGCGTCTTTTAATTTCATGGCTGCAATCAGCATCTGCAGTGATTTTGGAGCCCCAAAAAATAAAGTCTGACACTGTTTCCACTGTTTCCCCATTTCCCATGAAGTGATGGGACCAGATGCCATGATCTTCGTTTTCTGAATGTTGAGCTTCAAGCCAACTTTTTCACTCTCCTCTTTCACTTTCATCAAGAGGCTCTTTAGTTCCTCTTCACTTTCTGCCATAAGGGTGGTGTCATCTGCATATCTGAGGTTATTGATATTTCTCCCGGCAATCTTGATTCCAGCTGGTGCTTCTTCCAGCCCAGCGTTCCTCATGATGTACTCTGCATATAAGTTAAATAAGCAGGGTGACAATATACAACCTTGACGTACTCCTTAAACAGAATAGGGTTCCTCAAAAAACAACAATAGAGTTGCCATATGATCCAGCAGCCCCACTCCTGGGCATATATCGAGACAAAGGTATAATTCATAGAGATACATGCTCCCCTATGTTCATAGCAGTACTACTTATGATACCCAAGACTCAGAAATAATTTAAATGTCCATTGACAGATGAATGGATAAAGAAGATGTGGTACATATACACAATGGAATATTAGTCAATAGAAAGAATGAAATAGTGCTATCTGCAGCAATGTGGATGAACTTAGAGATCACCATCCTAAGTTACATAAGTCAGACAGTTGCAATGTGATATCACTTGTATGTGGAATCTAAAATAAGACACAAATGAACATATCTACAAAATAGAAACAGACCCACAGATATAGAGAACAGACTTGTGGTCACCCAGGGGGAAGCGAGTGGGAGAGGAAAGGATTGAGAATCTGGGATTAGCAGAGGCAAACTAGTATATACAGAATGGATGAACAAGATCCTACTGTATTGCACAGGGAACTATATACAATATCCTGTGATAAACCACAGTGGAGATGAATGTATATAAATATATAACTGAGACACTTGGGTGTCTAACAGAAATTAACACAATATTGTAAATCAACTATACTTTAATAAAATTAATTTTTAAAATTAATAAAGTTTATTTTTAAAGTATGTCCCCGTTTGGGGTTATCTGATAAGCAGATTAATTTATAAAATTCCCCAGGACCGTCAGCACTTCCCCTTCTATTCTCTTTCCAGCTGTACAAATTGATGCTTACAAATAGCAGAGAACGGACATTTCATTTGGTCATTTCCTTCTAGAGAAATACACGTCTATGGATGCCTTAATGAGCTGCAGAATGACAAGGTAGGCTTAACACCTCGGGCTTCAATTAAGTACCTCATTGTTTCTTCTCCTGCTTCTCAGTTCATGCTCTTAATGACCAAAACACTATTTGCCACCCACGGAAGTGACTGTATCAGCATGAGGAAGTTAGAGACGTTTGTGGAATAGCTAACATGATGGCTTTCAGGAAGCACAAACTATTTACCAGCAGGACATTGCCCCTGGTCATGAGACAACAGATGAAATGCCAAACAATGGGGAAATGATGTCTAGGAAAGAAATCAAATAACTTCTCCAACCATTGTTACCACAGTATCAGCCACAAATTTCCCACATCACGGGTAGTATATAAGAAAGCACATCAACAGAGAGGTTAATGAACAGAGGATAAGTAGTTGGGCTAATAGCTTTCTCTCTTTCCCATGAACTTCTCATCAAGGTGTCACATTTTTTAAAATATCTATTCCTCTTTTCACAGTAAGTACTGATTCTCTTAAGAAGGGCCATCAAAGTTCCAAAGTTATGATTATTTGCTTAATTTCTCTTAAAAAACTAGTCAAGAAGACTATACTGGTGGTTACAACCCTTATCAGTAATAATGACTGTATTAACTAATCTCACAAGGCCCTTTTTTCTTGGAAAGTCCTGTCCATGTCAGAGCCTGCCCTCAATCAATAATGCACATATTGATTACCTTCCTCAACATAAAATAGAGGACATAATTTAAAAATGGAAATTTGCTAGAGGAGAATGAGTCAGGATTGAGCATATGAAATTTTTAAAATAATGCTAACATCTTACATTTACATAGGATTGTATTCAGAGAACTATAGGATATTTTACCTACTCTTCATAAGAAAAGCTGGATATAGTTAATATAAATCATTTTTAATAGCTGAAGAAACTTTGTTGACGGTGGTCTCCCTAAACCTTTGAAAGCCCATTCTTTATCTTTTTTCCCCTAGCTTTACCTTTCTCGTGTAATAACTCTTCTTTTAAGAAAGGAGGTCTGTATCTAGAAGGAATAAAGCAGGTTTTTCTACTCCCCTCACTGGGTCTCTTTCAATCCACCTTTGTTTTTAATACTCTTCACTATCTTGCTCTGTTTCTGGTCTTCATATACCCATTTGGTGGATTTGATTGTATCATGGATTTAAATCTGCCAAGTTCAACATTCCACTCTTTAATTTATTAAAATCTCTTTTTTTTCTGACTGAATATAGGCACTTCTTAGACTTTTTCAGTTTCATCACCAGCACTCACAATGGTTTATTTCTCCCAGAAGAGCCATTTTTCATAAATATACTAAGGTTTTATCACATAAGAACAGCTACTACATCTGAGAGAAGAGAAAGGCAGGGCAAGATGAAGCGCAGATGAGGAGAACCCAGCTACTGCGGCAGGCTCCACGTTTCAGGCTTGTTCTTGTTGTTTAGTCGTTAAGTCCAGTCCGACTCTTTGTGACCCCATGGACTGTGACCCTCCAGGCTCCTCTGTCCATGGGACTTCCCAAGAAAGAATACTGGAAGGGGTTGCCATTTCCTTCTCCACAAAACTGCAAATCACTCTGTGACATGAACCTCTGAAGGTACCTCTGCAGATTACAAAACATGACATTAAACCCCTGAATGCCAAGGGTCTACCAAACTATAAATAAATACAGTAATATTTATCATCTACCACGATGGTTAGGTTCACTGTTTTTTATAGATCCCTACACCTCCCTCTGGGTCACCTAGGAGGAACTCACTTGAGCTCAAAATAGCCCACAGCATGTAGCTCATTGCCACCTATTAAAAACTGTGTGTAATAATCTGAAATTTGTGAGGGACTGCACACTCTAATAATGTAAGATAAGTGCATTCAGCAATGAATAATGGATGGGAATTTTCAAAATAATATTGTGTGGCAGATTATAGATCATTTAAACTTAAATAATTCATCTGCTTAGTACTCTCACATCATCAGGGTTATGAGTCCCATTTAACACATACGGAAATACGGACACTAAGAGGTTAACTGGTCTTTTCAAAGCCTCTTGGGTACCGATGAACCTATTTGCAGGGCAGGAATAGAGACGCAGACGCAGTGGACGGTCTTGTGGACCCAGTCGGGGAAGGAGAGGGTGGGATCAGTTCAAAGAATAGCACTGACATATACACACTACCATGTGTGAAAGAGACAGCCAGTGGGAAGCTGCTGTGTAGCACAGGGAGCTCAGCTTGTGACAGCCTAGAGGGTTGGGAGGAGATTCAAGAGGGAGGGGATAGAAGATACATACTTATGGCTGACGCACATTATTGTACGGCAGCAGCAACACAACATTGTAAAGCAATTATCCTCCAGTTAAAAAAAAAAATTCCTTAGCTTTAAGCCATTTTCTCTGCTCCCGGGATTTTGTTTTCTACAATTAGACAAATTTCTTATTTTCCAAGGAGACTCTTGACCTGCTATAAAATACAGAAATGTATCTGTAAGCAGAAGCATACGGCATAAGTATCATACAGATACATGCACAAGAAACAAGAATGTGGAACAATCATTAGAGCTGGTCTAAGCAACTTGAAGCTCTGTGTAATCTTTACATATGAAAAGAGGATCCACTTTAACCTTGGAAATCTTAACTGAGACCCAAAATACTAAAGTGGGTCTCAAGTTCCAGGGTGTTCAAGACTTGTTTGCCTGGGAATCTTCATTTTCAACTATGGTCACCATGTAATCCTAAGGCAGTCATTCCATGGCTTATATTTTAAGAGACTTTTCAGGATAGCATGTTTATGAGTCCACTCTTTGGTTTTAACCTAGGTTAAAAATCTCTTGCTTTATTTTATTTTTAAAGATTTTTTAAAAATGCAGACCCTTTTAAAGTCTTTGTTGAATTTGTTATAATATTGCTGAGGTTCTATGTTTTGGTCTTGGGCCTTGAGGTATGGGGGATCTTAGCTCCTCGGCCAGGGATCAAACTTTCACCCTCTGCACTGGAAGGCGAAGTCTTAACCACTGGAACACCAGTGAAGTCCCCAAAGTCTCTTGTTTTAAATTTGCATTCCCATAGCTGGATTTAGTGCTGGTTTATTTGGGAGGCCATTCCAAAAGGAAAGGAAGGGAGCAAAGGTAACAGAAGGCAAGAATCAGCCAAGAACCAAGAGCAGTTAGTTTGCAAGCCCAGTGATGACCTCTGGATGGCAATCCATCTCTCAAAGCTGGCCCTTCCTGAATGTCATCTACTGATGACAATGAAACTGCTCACAGAGCTTCTAGCCCTGGCTCCCTCTAGCCTGCCCTCTATGGGCTTAACATGTTCTGATGCCTAAAAGTAGCTCTCAGTTAGAGTGATTGCAAATAAGAAGCTGTGCTTGATGGAGAAATCTGCAGGTGATTATGGGAATGCTGAGCACTGAACTGATATGAATCGGACAGCAGAGACATCAGCTCCGATCCATCCTTTATACTTCTCACATCCACTCATGTCCATGTTAAGTTCACTTTATCGTTGTTAGAACTGCTTCCAAGTTGTGGCCAGGCAAAATTTATCCAGGGGAAAAATAAGATGTAGTGGGGCCAGCTACAGTCTCTATTCCCTTAGCTGGTCCCCAGATCATTATTAATTTTTTATGATTTTCCTTTATCATGCTCTCTAGACACCTCTCAGCTTTAGGTTGCCAGTGAGGTGACTCAGAATCTCATTTCTTAGAATCCAGATCCCAGCATACACATAACACTATCTGATGTATGGTTGAGGTATATCCTTTTTACTTCAGATACAGAAATGCCCTCATATAGCCTTTAACTTGTAAATGGTCATAGGGTTTTCTATAGTAAAAACTATTAGATAAGCAAAGAGTCGGACACGACTGAGTGACTGAACTGAACTGAACTGAACTGAAGCTATAAAAACATGCAGCCTCCATCCTAAGGATGGCCTGGTTGTATTTAACGTAAAGTGAAAGTGAAAGTTGCTCAGTCATGTCCCACTCTTTGCAACCCCTTGGACTATACAGTCCATGGAATTCTCCAGATCAGAATGCTGGAGTGGGTAGCCTTCTCCAGGGGAATCTTCCCAACCCAGGGATCAAACCCAGGTCTCCTGCATTACAGGTGGATTCTTTACCAGCTGAGCCACAAGGGAAGCCCAAGAATACTGGAGTGGGTAGCCTATCCCTTCTCCAGTGGATCTTCCTGATCCAGGAATCGAACCGGGGTCTCCTGCTTTGCAGGTGGATTCTTTACCAACTGAGCTTTCAGGGAAGCCCATTTAATGTAAATGTATCTCTAATACCTGTTCTAGGGATTCCCAGGTGGTGCTAGTGGTAAAGAACCTGCCTGCCAATGTAGGAGATACAAGAGATGCAGCTTCAATCCCTGGGTTGAGAAGATCCTTGGGAGGAGGAAATGGCAAACCATGCCAGTACTTCTGCCTGGAAAATTCCATGGGCAGAGGAGCCTGGGAGACCTACAGTACATGGGGCCACAAAGAGTTGGACATGACTGAATAACAAACACACACACACAATACCTCTCCTGGTGGTCTCTGTAACTCTGCAGTGTGAACCTGGTGAGCAATTGAGCTTTCATTTCACGCTGAGTTTGCTTACATTTCAGGCACCCACTGAATACAAGTCAAAAGTCCCCTAAAATCAACCCAGTCTGAAAATACCCTGAACTATGGTTTTATCCAGGGGTCGCGGAGAGTCGGACACGACTGAGTGACTGAACTGAACTGAACTGAACTGAAAAGCCGAGTAGAATTTGCTTTGTAATTAGCAAAAGTTTCCACAGAAATTTGAAGATGAAAAGTGTCCAGAGTTAAACGTGGTTACTACGCCAAGGAACTGCTTGAATAGGAGTTCTCTGGGGAAGGAAAGAACTAAGAAATTCAAATACATTTGGAACTCTGGTCTCTAGTTTCTTAATATGGGAGAGATTTGTGAAAGACCTTACTTTTTCCAGCTCCATGGATAATTGCAGAGTTCTGCTTAAAAGAGCATTAATTCAATTTATTATTGAAGTGAATTTATTCTAAAAATTTAACTTATTCAATGTAGATCCTTAAATCTTGATGTAGTCTAATTTCATTTTTATAGTATTTCCTCTAGCTCTTTTTGGAGATGAGGAAAACAAATATCCAGAATGGTTTGATAACTGTCTGAAATGTTTTTAAAAACCAAAAGAGACTTAGAAATCTGTTTCAGGCAAATGGAATCCTAAAGATTATTTGACCTGTTAAAAGAATGAATGAACCTTCAAAATTTTTAAGAGACGTTACATAACCATTTGGCCCTCCCATGAACCACCTACATTGATCTACAGAATTTTTATTTTTCTTTACTTTTTATTATTTGTTTTCTACTTTTCTACTCATAGATCCTAGGATACAGGACAGTGAAAAACTATTCACGTTCATTATTCATTCAAAAATTGGGGGGAGACTGTCTTTGCTCAAAACGAACTTTTGGATCATTGAGACTGTATTTTTAATCATACAATCTCTACCCTCAAGAAATATTTATGTTGGAAAAGCATGATGATTAAATGTTAAATCAAAAGCTGAGTGTAGGCAGATTTCAAGCAGAGGCACAGAAAATAAAATAAGTATATATTCTTTATGAATTTAAAGGACAGTCCAATTTTGAGGGCCAAATGAGTGAAGGAAAACATCAGAGAGGAAGGGAGATTGTTAGCTGGACTTTGGATTCTGAGTCAGATTTGGTTAAAAAGGGAAGAGAGACTATTTCCTGGCAGTGAAACAGACAGATGAGGCGTCACCGCGGAAGGGCACGTGCTGGAGGGCATTTTCTGAAGCGTTTCACAGTTCTGGTAACAACAAAATACACATATGTGTATAAGCTACAGAATACAAGGTGTGTAAATGGGGTGGGTTCCCATACAAGTTAAATGCTCTTATGATTGCATTCAAAACTGGTATTGTGAAATACAGAGATGAATGGTAGCATCCATAGGCATCATTTAAAGTATACCACGCCAAGAGAGAGAACACAGAAGAGAAAACCATGCAGGGGCTTTCATAGCAATGTTTTCCTGGTTTCTGAACAAGAGGACTCACATTTTTCATTCTGCACTGGATGCTGCAAACAATGCAGTTAGTTCTGGCTGTGATATGAACAGCAAAAAAAGAAACAGCAATAGACAGTAATGATTAAGTGTGTAATGCCATCCCTGAGTGTTCCCTCCCCTAGAGAAGAAAAAGAGTGGGGGAAGGGTACAAACCCTGGTTTCACAAAATAAATTCCAAATTTTAAATTTCACTCCTTGATCCCCACACTCTCTACCTTTGGTTTACTAATAAGTAAGAAAAGGTGAGGACGATGATCAGGTACCTACCATCACTTGCTCAGTGGACACGGACCATAGCAAACTCTCGGAGATAGAGGAGGACAGAGGACCTTGGCATGCCGCAGGCCATGGGGTTGCAAAGAGTCAGACACGACTTAGCAACGCAACAGCAACAAGAAAAGGTGAAGGAACTCTACCGTTTCTTCTGTGTCATTATTTTCAGCCTAAGTCGCTGGATGGCACAGAGCAGTAACACAAAGAAGAAGGGTTACGAGGGGGTTCTCTGGTTGTCAGTGTTTCTGAGATGGACGTGTTTTGTTTCTGAGTTCAGAGCAAATTCTTGTTCTAATGGGAAGTGTTGCTTCTTGGGGCTCTCAGCATCCTTGCTTACTCTGTCACAGACTGAAGAAGATTACCTTGGACTCCTTGTGAGTATTATTGACGTCCCGTGTACTCTGGGTCCCCAGAAATTGTGTGCTCATAGGGAAACAATGTACACAAACAGGGAGACAAAGGATGGTGTTGTGCTTCTTCTCGTGCTCATGCTTCCTTGTCCCATCAAACACTACTTACAAAACCCAGACTCAGAGATAAAATTATTAAGAATTTCAAGAAGGCTACCATAGAGCATTCAACCAAGCATGGGGCCTTTCTGCACATGGGGCCCTGTGAGACTGCAGAGGGTGCCTACCCGTGATGCTGCTCCTGACCACGGCCTTACACAGTGTAGTTGTCAAGGGTGGTTGCAGAATCAAGTTTAATGGGAAGTCATACAAAACTTTCTCTAAAACCTAACATGCTAGGTTCCTAAAAGCCATCATGTTTGCTAAAGAACCACTTTTAGCAAATTAGCAAATTCTTTAGATAGTTTTATGTGACATTTTTAAAGTAATTGCTCTGATTTCGATTCAAATGGTATAAAGGCAATATATTAGGTCATTTTGTTTGTTTATAGATATTTTGTTTCTAGGAGTTTTACCAAACTTTTGGGCTGCAGCCAGATAAGAGCTATACTTGGGCTGACTCCCAGTTCTGAAGATTGTGGACCCAAGCCCAAATTTCAAGGTCAAGGACTAGGGACTGTTTGGCTGCTTGGAACTATTAGAATTGAAGAGGGCCCCAGTGACCTCAACATTGAAGAGAGAAATTTTTAAGTCCATTGATTTGTAGCACCTCATTTCCTACCATTTTGAGTTTTCACAAGGGGAATCCATTAGATTTTTAGGATGAAAAAAAAAAAAATCCACTGCATGTAGAAGCTGATCTTTTAAAATCTCTTGTTAAATAGGAAAGAGATAAAGCCAGGATGTTAAGGGTCAAAGAAAGATTGAATGATCTAAATCTAGTAAAGGAAATCTGGCTGTAGAACTAACAATCTAGAGAAAACAGTAGATCATCATCAACTTGTATGTTCTGCAAATGACTGTGGAGTTAAGGCCAGTTCCATGACTGTGAGAGCCAGATCGTCTTATATTTCATTAGTGTTTGTCACAGCAGTTATCCCTCTTGAGTTATTTAGTCATCTTCTCTCATTTGGCCTAAGACTTTAAGAAAAAATGACCACACTATTCCCAGTATCTCTGAAAAATATCGCCCAACAATATAAAGGGTGAGACTAAAAATTCAGGTGGATAAGAATGATCACACAGAAGGCACAGATGTGGGCAATGACAAAGCCAAAAGTAAATCGTGAGTTTCCTGCCCACTGAACCTACGCTCTGCATTCAAATACATTTTGGTCTGTGTGTTAGATGATTTTCTCTGTGGTCTTAAATGGTTTTTTACAAGGTCTGCAGAGTTTCAGCATGCTGTTACATATGTTTTAGTAATGCTGATGTTAAGTTTTGCATGTGTTTTATTTTATTCCCCTAGTAGTCTTAAAAGTAGGACAAGAATTATTTAAAGGGGAAAAGAGATTATTATTTCAGTTTAAGAGTCCCAATAGAATGGCGAAAACTTGGAAAGTGCAAAGAGTTCTAGATTCCTATTAAGCGTGACTCAAAAACCACCCTCTGTTTTTACACTATCTCTACCTATGGTTTTACTTCTTCCTAGTGTTTTTCTTTTTTTCTTTTTCAGACTTGCACAGCAGCTAATCCTCATAAAGGAAAAGCCACACATGAAATTTAAACTCCAACACTTTGGCTACAATTCCTATAGGAAAACATCTTCCCCCTTCTCCATGACTCTACTAAATTGACTACATGGAAGAGAGTCAAAGTTCTCCCTTCAATATTCACCTTTGGATAGAATCCAAGCACTAACTAAAAATATATATAGAAAATCATGTGTGATCAGACATAAGATTATCTGGAATATGCTTTTGTGGTTTTTAGAAGCAACACTTCATGGAAGGAAACGTATTGTGGGTGGGGAAGGAGAGGATTCTGACAACAACACATCTAAACTTACATGACTCTAGTAAATAACAAGACATGCACAACATGGACATTCATAAAAAATTCCAAAGAAACCCTATGAACAGAACTAGATTTTATATTTCATTTTATACAAAAAGGGGTCAGATATTTGAAGGCTACTCAAATTTTTCTCCCAAATAGAAATACAAAATCAGAATTATATGCATTTTTATTCTATTTTCTTCCCAAATAAAAATAAATAATAAGAATCTTATTTCCTCCCTGGATAAAAAATAAATGTTGAAATCTTCTCCCCAATTTCTAAGAAGAGAAAGACAAAAGCTTATGGATAAAAGGCCTACAGAACTCCTTTTATGGTGTCAGTCATTAAACCCTAAAATGTTCAAGTCTGAAAAACATCAAGTTTGGTGAATTTTACAATTTTTTTTTTTTAAACTTAGAGCCCTAGGCAATATTGTTTTTAGAACAAAGGGAAGACTGTGGAATGGGCTACCAGTACACTACTCCCATTTCAACTGTGTAAGTTTCCCTTTTCATCAGTATCATCTGCTGCTGTTGCTGCTAAGTCGCTTTCAGTCGTGTCCAACTCTCTGCGACCCCATAAACGGCAGCCTACCAGGCTCCTCCGTCCATGGGATTTTCCAGGCAAGAGTACTGGAGTGGGGTGCCATTGCCTTCTCCACAGTATTATCTAGGAATCTGTAAAAAATTATGTTAGAAGAAAGAATTTTGCTGCTAAGAAAACTGAAAACTATTAATATAATAAATGCCCTCATTTTTTGGTAAATAAATTGAGACCAAGAGAGGTGAAAATGACTGTTTATTTTCATTCTATTCAGTTCAGTTCAGTCGATCAGTCTTGTCTGACTCTTTGTAACCCCATGGACTGCAGCACGCCAGGCCTCCCTGTCCATCACCAACTCCTGGAGCTTGCTCAAACTCACGTCCATCTAGTCGGTGATGCCATCCAACCATCTCATCCTCTGTCGTCCCCTTCTCCTCCTCCTTCAATCTTTCCCAGCATTAGGCTCTTTTCAAATAAGTCAGTTCGAATCATGTGGCCAATTATTGGAGCTTCATCTTCAGCATGAGTCCTTCCAATGAATATTTAGGACCGATTTCTTTTAGGATTGACTGGTTGGATCTCCTTGCAGTCCAAGGGACTCTAAAGAGTCTTCTCCAACACCATAGTTCAAAAGCATCAATTCTTCGGTATCAGCTTTCTTCACAGTCCAATTCTCACATCCATACAAGACCACTGGAAAAAACCACAGCCTTGACTAGATGGACCTTTGTTGGCAAAGTAATATCTCTGCTTTTCAATATGCTGTCTAGGTTGGTCATAACTTTCCTTCTCCAAGGAGTAAGCGTCTTAATTTCATGGCTGCAATCACCATCTGCAGTGATTTTGGAGCCCAAAAAATAAAGTCTGACACTTTCCACTGTTTCCTCATCTATTTCTCATGAAGTGACGGGACCAGATGCCATTATCGTAGTTTTCTGAATGTTGAGTTTTAAGCCAACTTTTTCACTCTCCTCTTTCACTTTCATCAAGAGGCTCTTTAGTTATTCTTTGCTTTCTGCCATAAGGGTGGTATCACCTGCATATCTGATATTTCATATTTCTCCTGGCAATCTTGATCCCAGCTTGTGCTTTATCCAGTTCAGCATTTCGCATGACAAACTTTGCATAAAAGTTAAATAAGCAGAGTGACAGTATACAGCCTTGACATACTCCTTTCCCATTTGGAACCAGTGTGTTGTTCCATGTCCAATTCTAACTGTTGCTTCATGACCTGCATACAGATTTCTCAGTTCCATTACTCAGCATAGTACTGTAGATAAGTCTAGAAGCTTCAATGACCCACCAGCGACAGTATATATGCACATAAACTTGTGATGACTGAAAAGCTATTGTCCAATTTCATGCACTACTTCTTCCCTCCTAATGTTCCATCTGCTTATTTCTCTGTGAGTTGTCTGCCCAGTATCAAGTACCCCTCCTCTTTAATAACCAAACCCTAAGTTTATTCCAGAACATAATATGCCCACTTCAGGCACTATGTTATACAACCTCTTTTGCTCTTAGGGGTGACTAAGCTACTGAGGTCTGGCCAGTCAGATGAAAGCAGAGTTATCATGTGAAACAGCTAAAAAGTCTCCTTCTAAAGAGATTCAACTCAGCTTAGAGGTGGGCCGTATTTCCCTTCCCCTCTGTCTTCCTGTGGGAGGCTGGGATGCAGAGTCGAGAGTTGAAGTCTATAGTAGCAGGACAGACACAAAAGATGCCTTAATTTCAGATGATTTCTTGAAACCTCTACACCAGCCCGTTTTTATTTAGGAAAGTAAGCGTTTCTGTGTTGAAGCCACGTAACGATCTCCACACATACCACATGCCTTATCTCTACTTGTGTTTTCCAGAAAACAACTGGTCTTTTTTTTTTTACACTCATTATAAATACAAATGACTTCTCTATTTCATTCCTTCAAAGTCTCAGATCTTGCAAGATAACCAAGTAATATTCTCAACAATGGCTGACAATTAATATTTCCCCTTCCCTATACTATTTACCAAGGACACTCAGCATTTTGATGTACAGCCAGTCCATTTAGTAGGGTTCATAATTTTGAACAGAATGTAACTAGATGGACATTTACAGTTTTTTATGGTGGGGGTGCTGTTTATTTTCCCCTTCGACTTCACCTTGCACACAGCCATCTGCTAATAATTCTCAGTTTGAAAACACAGGCTCCAGGAAAACCCAATTGTTTCCCATTGAAACTATTAGAAAGTTTGTGTTCAGGGCAGTTAATGAAAGTGATTTCTTTTACTGTTTCTAGATCCTATCTGAAATTTGAAAAAATCTTGTGCTTTCAAAACTTGAAATATACATACAAAAACTCTTAAAGCCACTGAATTTGTCAATAAATAAATATGATGTGCACCAAACATACCTCTGACTTGAGACTCCTTGAGCTAAAGAACATTAGGGCTCACCATCCTTTGAGGAGGGGACGGGGACACCTTTTCACTTCTCCTTTGTGTTAGCAGGCAGAACAAAACTAGGACCTCAGTGTTTTGCTGAATTCATTCTTCTTTCCCTCAACACAGAGCACCTGCCTTTAAGAATAAGAAAGACATCTCATGTATGTGCCAGTAGAAAATAAAGGAAAAGGAAAAACTAGAGTAAACTAGTATGGGATGTAACTACATCCCACATTAGCTTTTTTAAAAAGAAAATTTTTTCATTGCTTTTACTTTATTTATTTATTTAAGACATTTTCCTTTTGGCATGCTGCCTTGCATACAGGATCTTAGTTCCCCAACCCAGGATCGAACCTGTCCCCCAGACAGTGGAAGTTCAGAGTCTTTACTCCTGGACCAGCAGGGAAGCCCCTGATACTGGCTTTTTCAACCTATATGAACCTTCTTATTTCAATGACCTTTACTGCTTTACATCATTCTGGGGGCAGATCACTGAAAATAAAGAGTAAAGAAATGTTCCAGCTACCAACACTTAGTCCTTTCTGAGTCTAACATCAAAGTGAGTCCGTCATCTTATGAAAGAAACAGCTGACCCTTAAAAAGGGAAGAATGACTTCCAGTTGCTCTTTTGAAGGTCACATTCTCTGGTTATTAGTTGGTGTCTAAGTAGCCCAACTTAAGTTGTTAGTGAAGAAGAACTGAAGAGTGTCTTTATGAAAGTGAAAGAGGAGAGTGAAAAAGTTGGCTTAAAGCTCAACATTCAGAAAACTAAGATCATGGCATCTGGTCCCATCACTTCATGGGAAATAGATGGGGAAACAGTGGAAACAGTGTCAGACATTATTTTTCTGGGTTCCAAAATCACTGCAGATGGTGATTGCAGCCATGAAATTAAAAGATGTTTACTCCTTGGTTGGGGGCAGGAGGAGAAGGGGATGACAGAGAATGAGATGGCTGGATGGCATCACTGACTCTGTGGACATGAGTTTGAGTGAACTCCGGGAGTTGGTGATGGACAGGGATGCCTGGCGTGCTGTGATTCATAGGGTCGCGGAGAGTCGGACACGACTGAGCGCTGAACTGAACTGAACTGACTCCTTGGAAGGAAAGTTATGACCAATCTAGATAACATATTAAAATGCAGAGACATTAATTTGTCAACCAAGGTCCTTCTAGTCAAGGCTATGGTTTTTCCAGTGGTCATGTATGGATGTGAGAGTTGGACTTTAAAGAAAGCTGAGCACTGAAGAATTGACGCTTTTGAAATGTGCTGTTGGAGAAGACGCTTGAGAGTCCCTTGGACTGCAAGGAGATCCAACCAGTCCATCCTAAAGGAGATCAGTCCTGGGTGTTCATTGGAAGGACTGATGTTGAAGCTGAAACCCCAGTACTTGGACCATCTGATGCGAAGAGCTGACTCTTTGGAAAAGATCCTGATACTGGCAAAGATTGAGGACAGGAGGAGAAGGGGACGACAGAGGATGAAATGGTTGGATGGCATCACTGACTCAATGGACATGGGTTTGGGTGGACTCTGGGAGTTGGTGATGGACAGGGAGGCCTGGCGTGCTGCGGTTCATGGAGTCGCAAAGAGTCGGACACGACTGAGGGACTCAACTGAACTGAAGTAGCCCAAACAGGGCTTGTAGAACACACATTGTAAAAACAGAGGTAGATAAAGATATTAAAATATTCACATAATTTATAATAATGTACATTTATTATATGTACATATATTCAATCATATATAATTTGTGAATGTAGAGGCAAATATAGAAATTATAATATTTAATATTTGTTTTTTTCTTTTTTCTTTTTATTTTTTGTTTTGTTTTTAATTTATTTTATTGGAGGCAAATTACCTTACATTAATATATTGGTTGGTTTTGCCATACATTGACATGAATCCGCCCCGGGTGTACATGTGCTCTCCCTCCCGAACCCCCCTCCCACCTCCCTCCTCCCCATATCCTCCCTCCATGTCATTCCCGTGCACCAGCCCCAGGCATCCTGTATCATGCGTCGAACCTGGACTGGTCACTTATGATAATATACATGCTACAATGCCGTTCTCCCCAATCATCCCACCTTCACCCTCTCCCACAGAGTCCCAAAGACTGTTCTATATGCCTATGTTTCTTTTTTATTTTAAGCTCCTTCAGGACAGAGAACTGATGACAGTTTTCTTTGTGTCCCATACAGCACAGTGCCTGCCACCTACTTACAGCAAGTTGCCATCATAAACTCCATGAGTTTTAATCCCTTAGTAGGGACTGTATCAGTTTTGTATTAAAGCTCAGTTTTCAGTTTATGCTTCATGTTACATTTACCTCAAGAAACCAAGAAACACAATCCATTCATCCAAAAGCCAACAATTCCTAACGGTGCTCCAAGTGTGAAAGATTAAGACTCTGCCCATCAATATTCTTGAAAGTGAAAGTCCCTTAGTAGTGTCTGACTCTTTGCAACCCCATGGACGGTAGCCTGCCAGGTTGCTCAGTCCATGAAATTCTTCAGGCCAGAGTACCGGAGTGGGTGATTTCTGTGGCCCGGACCTGCAGTGAATTAAGAGTTGAAAAAACACAAATTTACTTCTTCAGATAATATTTATTAAGTACTTTATTTCAATCAAATCTGATGTTAAGAATGAAGAATATATCTATGTTTCTGCCTTCCAGAACATACATACCAGTGGGAGATATTGCAGCATATGAATGTGTGTGTGTGTTGCATGTATGTGTCTGTGAGAGAGAGATACATAGAGAGGGCAATATTTAGAGAAGGAAATTGGGCGAGCAAATTTAGTATTGAAAATACAAACCTTCCCAACAAGATGCTCGATCTCACTAGAATTCAGAGAAATGAGTATTAAAACCATGAGATAACCATTAGATTGGCAAACACATTAATGGGTTGACAATGGCAGATATTAGCAAGGGTGTAAAGAATAGAAACTTTAATGCATTGCCCATCTGAGTACATATTAGTATAACTATCTTCACCTTTGCCGACAAAGGTCTGTAATGTCAAAATTATGGTTTTTCCAGTTGTCATGTATGGATGTGAAAGTTGGATCATAAAGAAGGCTGAGTGCCAAAGAACTGATGTTTTCAAACTACAGTGTTAGAGAAGACTCTTGAGAGTCCCTTGGACAACAAGGAGATCAAACCAGTCAATCCTAAAGGAAATCAACCCTGAATGTTCATTGGAGGGACTGAAGCTGAAGCCGAAGCTCCAATACTCTGGCTAACTGATGCAAAGAGCCAACTCTTTGGAAAAGACCTTGATATTGGGAAAGAGTGAGGACAGGAGGAGAATGGGGAGACAGAAGTTAAGATGTTTGCATGGCATTGACTCAAGGGACATGAGTTTGTGCAAACTCCAGGAGATAGCAAAGGACAAGGAAGCCTGGCTTACTGCCATTCATGGGGTCTCAAACAGTTGGACACAACTGAGCAACTGAACAAAGAAGAACAGCTTTCAAGAGCAATCTGACAATATATAAAAGAATTAAAAGTATATCTTCTTTAACCAAAATAAAAACCACATATCTTTCAAGTCAGGAGACTGAAAATAAATAAAAATACTCATCAGAAATGTAAATGAATGGACTGGGATTATATTTGCCAACATGGATGAATCTTTCAAACACAATGCTTAATGAAAAAGGCAAATTACAGACAAAAATGAGCAGAATATGCTTTATATAAAGTTTATAAACATTTGAGTTGATACTGTGCACTAATTTTAAAAAGAAATTGTAGAGAATAAGAAGCATGTGATTTAGGACAGAGAGTACTTTTCAAGGTTCTGGGAAGATGATTTGGGGAGATGGTATAGACAGATTTCAAATTTATGTATCATGTTTTATTTCTTATGTTGCATAATGGATCTTGAGAGTTCTTTGTGTTACTACCATATCTTTCTGTGTATCTTACTAATTTTTTAAACTTTACCCATAATATGGCATGCACATCAGAGACTTCCTGCAATGGTCTAATAGTGACAAACTGGCTGGTTTTCAGGAAATTCCACCCTGCATGACAAACCTCTTTATTATTCAAGAAAAATGGCTTTTTACTGGATATTCTGAAATTTCCAGGGAATTACTAGAAACTTCCAAGAACTGCCACTCTGAGAACTAAATGAGGCTTTTGGATGTAAGAATATATCTGATAAGTGTCTAAGAAATGGTCTACTTCTTGACCACAGCTATAATCAGGTATACCTAGGCAAGATATTGACTTAATGATGCGTGCTGGTGTTCTGCCTATAAACTGGCAAAGATATTGTTAAACCCATTTAGTAACTTAACATAGGTGCAATTATTCTATTTCCTGACAAAATAACAATGATGGATGGTTCTGAGGCTTCCCTAGAGTGCCTTGGGGTCTCTAGCGACACAGCTTTCACTATCACAGAATGTTCCTCACTGCCCCACCCCAAGATCAATACAGAATCCAGCCTTGGATTTCACCTTAGGTGGCTCCTGGCAGCCCCTTTCAGGCTCCCAGGCTCCCTTTTATGTACAGACACATGCTCATGTGGTTTTCTGAGTGGTGTCTCCCTCTAAGGACAGAGTTGGGCTTCCCATTAGTTTGCAAACTAACCTAACTGTATTCTCAGCTGAAATTCCCAAGCCTGGGTGAGTCACATTGAAGATCCTCCTGAAGCCAGTCTGAGCGGCTTTCCTCACGTTTATAGCCACAGAAAAACTAAGGGCATACCATTTGGAATCTGATCTGCACTTTAGATGCATCCACTGGACCTATGGGGTCGTTGATTGGCTGAGGGTTTATCACAGTGCTCTCTTCTTTTAATTAGAAACTATTGAAATCCACCCAAGAATTATAACTGGAAACAGGAGCTTAGAGTTAAAATAAAATCAGAATTTCTGTGTTTTTTGGTGAGGGAGGCCAGGCAGGGACATAAGAGCCACTCAGTAAGCACTAAATAAATCATGTTCCCTCCTCTGGTGCAGAGGGACCCAGCACTTCCTCTGCAAGGCCCAGCTGATGGGCCTCTATAAAAATCTCAGCAGGTACTTAAGTCCCTGCAGGAACTATGCTAGGATGAAATCATGGAGGCTCTGAGGACAGCACCTCCCTCTCTCTCCATTCCCATGGCAACTGTCAATCTCACAGGAACCCAAGAGATGTCCTGGGTCTGAGATTTCTCTTAGACTGCCTCCTGGGATGGGCATGCCTTATTAAATTTCAAAGATTCAAGTACTGAGACTCAAGGGAGACAGTCTGCTTGTCTATTATACCAGAGTACAGAAGTGAGCCATTTTCCCCTTCCTGGGCAACAAACCTTGGCCAATTGGTGGAATTTATTGGATGGCATATTTTGCTCAAAATAATGCATAATTCTTCACATGAGTAGGGTTTCTCAGGAATGGAGTGGCCTATCTCCGAAATTCAAGCATTCTCTGATATTGTACTAATTCAAGCAGAGGACAGATGTCTAATATGCAACAGTGATACAGGCAAACAAAACAAAACAAACAGCCAGAAAGCCAAAACCAACTACACTGAGTGAGGTCCCTGACAACACTGAGATTGTATCCAGCTTCCCCACAAAGCTTGAGTTGACTCTATCAGGATTCATGACTGATAGTGGTATCCATTCATGCAAACCAATTCTAGAAGAAATAAACCAAATATATGAAAAGTCAGGAGGACTAAAAAGGTACTGTAGGTTACTTAGAAAAGAAGGGGATACATAACAGGGGCTTGTGGAAACTGGTTTTGTCTGTATTACCTGGTGTCTAAGTCACTTTGAACTCATTACTTGAATACTCAAGCCTTGGTGGCCTCATGTTGTATAACATTAAGAGACTGAAGATGCTTTCAAATACTCCTCCCTACTCTTAGAATCTAGGACTCACATCCTTGACAAGACTGATGAGAGAGCTATAGAACTGTGTCACGAAGAGAAGTTCAGTCTTTCTAGTTTCTGAAGATAAGCCTCAACTAAAGAAGGTTTGAGGTAGAGGAAAATAATAACTGAAGTAATGAGTTTTTCCTTAAAAAGAAGAATATGGTGACAAGTTCAAAACTTTGACTTTTTGGATTTGGATTTTCCCAAACAAAAAGAAATGGTCCCATGACAGTCAGTTCTATCTTGTTGTATTTGCTCTTCTTTTGTGTTCTTGAATTGGTGCTTTTGAACTTTGGTGTTGGAGAAGACTTCTGAGAGTCCCTTGGACTGCAAGGAGATCAAACAAGTCAATTCTAAAGGAAATCAGTCCTGATTATTCACTGGAAGGACTGATGCTGAAGCTGAAGCTCCAATACTTTGGCCACCTGATGCGAAGAACTGACTCATTGGAAAAGAGCCTGATGCTGGGAAAGATTGAAGGCAGGAGGAGAAGGAGGCGACAGAGGATGAGATGGTTGGATGGCATCACTGACTCGATGGACATGAGTTTGAGCAAGCTCCAGGAGTTAGTGATGGACAGGGAAGCCTGGTGTGCTGCAGTCCATGGGGTCACAAAGAGTCGGACATGATGGAACAACTGAACTGAACTGATTTGTGTTCTTGACAGCAATTTAGGATTTTCTGGACAGGGAGGGTGGTAGACACGCAAGTGAGTAACTGTCAGTTAGTGAACTCTTCTCATCCTTATTTCAGCCTGTATAACAGAACAGATCAAGACATTGGACCCTGAGGATAAATTGCCCAGCCAGAGATTCTGACATTCATTTCTCTTGTCTTCATAACCCGTTATCCAACACAAGAGCAGAGAATTGCTGACAGCAGTCAAGGAGGGTCAGGACACCTGGTGTTGTTCCTATGTGATCAAACCTTCCTTCCAAGGGTAAGTACCTTTCATACTTTTCTCTAAAGACCAAAGAACTATTTCTGAGTCCACAGTTTTAGTGGGGGCATACTGGTTGAGTTTAATTACCTCTCTAGAAAGAAGTTGTATTCAAAGAATAAAATGTCTCTGCCAGTGTTACAATGTCACAAAATCCCAGAAGTCGTTAAAGTTCAGGAAGGGTCACTTTCTGGTCACACAGGATACATATGAAAATGGCTTCATTTTGTATCATTAAAACCTAAGATGAGAAACTCAAAGATGAAATATGTGCAGCATTTTGACAAATGAAAGTTTTATATTTCTAGTACCTTCCATATATTTTGTCATTATTGAACTTAATACCACATGTGATATCTGAAATGGGAAACTGAGCCAATTCGGTACTGTCATTTTTATTTTATAATTAGGAATGGTGTATAATATATGGACATTTGTGCCTTTTTTAAAGAGCCTGTAATTTTGAGCCAAACACAACCCCCAATTAGTACAGATTTGAGTTAACCCAGCAGCTTGTGAGTGAAGGAGGAAAAACTCAATGTCAAATGCCATTTCTTAATTTAGCAAACATGAAGTTTCTCCCCTGTGGTGGTGATCTCTGGGATTTCCTGGTTACTTACATTTCACCTCAAAGAATTTCCACACTCCACACAAAAACCAGCATTACCTTTAACATTTCCAATATGATAAACCTTCTCTCTGGAAACTCTAGCTAGCTTTAGAAATCTAAATATCTTTCAACTTATTCATCTTTGAAGTAATGGGAAAAGACATAAATCACCAAGCAATGAACACATACTATTTTTCATTCGCAATAAGTTTTTGAGAACAAATATTGTAGGCAAACTCTTTAAAACAACTCAATTTAACTCACAAAAATATTTTCCACCATCCATTTTTTAAGTTTAGAAAAGACAATACCATTCAAAATTCTTTTATTTTCCTTTATTTAGCTTTATTTAGAGAAGGAAATGGCAACCCACTCCAGTAACCTTGCCTGGAAAATCCCATGGACAGAGGAGCCTGGGAGGCTAAAGTCCATGGGGTCACAAAGAGTCAGACACAACTGAGCGACTTCAGTTAGCTACATAGCCTCACTGTATATATTTAAGATGCCCTTTACTCTTTTTCCTCTCTTCCTTTCCTAAATGCTCATCCTGGGTGGCCGTGGAGATGCTTATATTTGCATCTTCTCCTCCCACTGAAATGCTTACTCTCCTCATCATAAGGGAATAAGAGAAATTTCATTCACTGGAGATTGATCTTCAGCAGGAAGGGAGATTAAACAGAGGGTTATTACTCAATAAGGGAAGATTCCTTTCGTTGGTCATCAAAAAACAAAACAAATCCTAAAACCACGCTGAGTGAGCCAGTCAAAGTTTCATGAACTGAGACAGTTGTTTAGTTTTGTTTTAATAAGCCTCAGCCTCTTCAAAGTGGGGTGATATGCCAGAGAACTGAATCTTTCCACATCTCTCTCTGCCATCCATAAAAACTACCTACGCATGAGGCCAGGCCAGAAGTGGACTTCTTTTCCCCACAGAGACTCCAAGGAGAACCCCAAGGTTCAAGGTCTGATCACCTATTTATTAAAATGTACTGATTTCATCAGAGTAGGAGGGAGGCGGAAGTTGAGAACATGAGAGCCTATGAGCAGACGGGCGAAGCCCCCTTGATATGACAGGATTCAAAGATCCTTCCAGGCAGTACAGTAAAGAAGGTCTAGTTTAAGTTGCAAACCACTACCCTATAGACCATCTTCTGAATTCCAGGAGCGTGATCTTGTTGTGATCTGTAAAAGCTATCCCACAGTTAATTCTGGAAGAAAGAGGACAGCTTCTCCATCATCTGCTCCTCACATTCCTGTTCCACTTAGAACTGGAAGCCCGTGAGTGATCGATCAGTCTGGAATATGAGGACTCACATTAGCAATTTCATGGGGCTATTTAGCAATAGTTACTTTCTGCTCTCTTTGCCATTTACAAATCTCCTAACAGTTCTAGTGAGGGGCTTCCCAGGTGGCACTAGTGGTAAAGAAACCACCTACCAATGCAGGTAGACATAGGTTCGATCCCTGGGTAGGGAAGATCCCCAAGAGGAGGGCACAGCAACCCACCCCAGTATTCTTGCCTGGAGAATCCCATGGACAGGGAGCCTGCCAGGCTGCGGTTCATAGGGCTTCACAGAGTCAAACATGACTGAAGTGACAGAGCATGTACACACAATGGTTCTAGTGATTGAGTAACATAATATGCATGGCCAATAAATGACGAAGAATGGAACTTGTTGCATTTTCTAGAAAGGTAAAGCATAAACATACTTTGATTCTCTGGTGGTTCCTGGAGGAAATTCTTTTCTGTACCTCAACCAGTTGTTAAGTCCGATTGGACTTAACAAGCAAATGGAACAATAAGACACTTTAGCCCCATCCTGTTCTCAGTTAATCTGATGTGCTCTGTCGCTGCTTATGTGTAACTGGTCTGAGGTTTAGAGGTACAGTGGCCCCCAAAACCCTGATCTCAATGATCAAGAGTCTGTCTTTTATGTCTTCATGTCAGGAGGAGACCTGCACCCAAGAGTCAGGTCAAGGAACTTCCCTGGTGGTCCAGTGGCTAAGACTCTATGCTCTCAGTGCAGGAGGCCTGGGTTCAATCCCTGGTCACAGAACTAGATCCCACATGTCTCAACTAAAACACTTCAAGTGCCACAACCATGACCCAGGGCAGCCACATAAATAATAAAGAAATATTTTTAAAAAAGAAGTCAGACCAAGAATGGTTGGTCACTTGGAGGATAAGTAGAAAGAAGGAATGCCTACCATTTTATTCCTTGTGGAGAAGAAGCCAAGTACACATGCTTACTATAACTAAGAGAATTAGGTCCAGTAGAAGACCAGGTTGCTTTGGAGTTGTTAATCTCAGGGAGCAAGAAAATTCTTTTTAACAGTTCAAGAAAAGAAGATGAAAGCAGTGCCCTGAAGCTTCCTAACAGGACTGGGGTTTCTGTCAATTTCAGCAGCATTCCTAAAATCCCCCAGCACTACTTCCTAATTTGACCTTTCATGATTTGAGGACTTCAAGTCACAAAACTAAACTAAAATCCCTAAAATACTTCAGAACAAGAGTGTTTTTAGCCTTCAGTCCATACTTTTCTGGCTTTTGTTGGCTTTAGCCTTATCCATAAAATATCTGGAATGCATTTTTGATCGTTCATAATTTACCCTAAAGGTCTAGGGCTAAACCAACAGCAACTGCTCTTTGGGGAATCCTTTCATGCACTGGAGCCTAGAAAATTAAGAATCTCTTTAAATTAAAGTTAGTAAAACCAAGTGTCCCAAACTAGTGACTTTTAGGGCCTTTGATGGTCTTATTCAAATGCTGGTACAAAATCCAAATTAGTATTACATACATAAAGTACAAGCATGAACTTATGAATAAATTTTATCCCAAATGTACAAAGAATTATCAGATGTCCATTTATTTTTTCCTCAAGCTACAGCTTGATCATCTAGTCCATAAAACTTTATAATTCTTGTCCTCACTGTTTATTTTCCTCTGTTCACTACAGGATCACTCACTAGTCTACAAGTATTTGGGGTTGGAAATGTGAAGCATGCCAGCTATTTTAAGTAGAAAGGGGCTTAATACAGAGACTGAGGATGTTCACAGACTTGTAAGGATTCACAGAATCCTTGGGTTGAGGACCTAGGAGTCCTGCCAACAAAAATTTCTAACTGGTCCATCAGAGGAAAATTTACCTCTGCCACATTCAAAACCCAGGACCCCAAGGGAATTGCTAGGCTCCATACCTATCTGTGGAGCTGGAATTCAGATTCTTGGTAAGCATTACTATCATTTCTTCAATGCCTCTTCGTACCTCAAAGTTAGTGACCAGACACTGCCATGGTACTTCAGAAAAAAAGCATTTTTACAACCTCGCTTCAAGCAAAAATAAACAGTAATCGGAAGTCTCCTCTCCCACTTCTGCCTTACAAATTTCATAGAATGCCTCAATCTGGAAGAATCTAACTTGCGTCTAGAACTAGTTTTCAAACAGGCTGGGGGAGGTTGCTTTTACACTTCTACAGTCTCTAGCACAGAAAAGCACACTAACCGTGTACAAGAGAGATGATGAGTGTCAATTTGCCATAACCATAAACACGTTCCCATTAACTACTGTCTTGTTCTCTACTCTCATATTTAATTTTTTGCAAATAAGAGTATATATCAAACTTCTAAATGCCTTGTAATATGTAGAAAAGCTCATGTTAAATAAATATGTGTGAATTGATTGCTTCACCAAATAATGTTTTTTTTTTTTTCCTTGAAAACATGTCTTTGAATAGATTTGTTTAGATACTGGAATGACTCCCTTCTCTTAATAAGTGAGGTCTTTTAAGCATAGTTTATGTGACTTTTTTTGATGTCTGAAGATCTTGCAGTAAATTGAAGTCATCATTCTGAACATTTATAATCATTGTGCAGAAAAAATGATAGAGGAGGCAGTTAGAGGAAGATTAAGACCAAGCTCATGTACACTGACTTCAAGCTGTGGCTATTTCAGGAAAAGCTCATTGATCCGAATCATCTTGCCATATTTTACCTTTCTACTAAAAGTTGAACAAATCTGGTTATTTTACATAAATATGTGCGTGTGTGTATGTGTGTATGTGTGTAAATCGCTTTAGTCGAGTCCAACTCTTTGTGACCCCATGGACTGTTAGCCGCCAGGTTCCTCTGTCCGTGGGGATTCTCCAGGCGAGACTACTGGAGTGGGTTGTCATGCCCTCCTCCAGGGGATCTTCCCCACCCAGGGATTGAACCCATGTCTCCTGAGACTTCTGCACTGCAGGTGGATTCTTTACCGCTGAGCCACCCAGGAATCCCATAAATAAGTATTATTCTGGTTAATTTAAACTTAGGTTTAACACTTTAATACCAACTTCTAATATCAACTTATTAAACTTCTAGTCCAGGGATTTTCCCTGATGCCCAAGTGGTTAAGACTTCATCCTTCTACCGAAGGGGGCATTGTTTCAATACCTGGTCGGGGAACTAAGATCCCACAGGCCATGTAGAACAATAAATAAATAAACTCAAAGAACTCAAGAGAAGAATGGATGTATACAGTGAGAAACCAAACAAAGATTTTTTTTAAATATAAAGAACTAAACAGAGGTGAAGAATACAATAAGTGAAATAAAAAATGTATTTAGAAAACCTTTTATTCCAGCATCAATTGTCTTGTCCAGCAAAAAATTGTCCCAAAATTTTATCTTGCATAAGTGAGTAGGTTGTCTACGGTGGTACTGTAAGAAATCCATGAACTGAAAAAGTCTGAGTCCTACAGAAAATCATACTATCAAAGACTCTTAAATTGGAAAGGATTCTCAAAGATCATTCTAACATGAATTCCAGAGAGTCACTGTGACTTGTCTCAGGTCATACACCTGGTAAGTGGAAAAAAAAACAAAACAGATCAAAACCCCATATTTTCCAATTAGCTCAAAGTTCTTCAACAACAAAATAGATTATGCATTTTTTTTTCCTTCTTATAGAATTGAGTTCTCACTTGTGGAAAAAGAAAATCGTTAAAGTCTACATTCATATACTAATCTTTGGAAGACTCAAGAATAGCCCAATCCATTAACATACATATGAAAAAGTTTGACTTTTTCCCTTGGGCTATTCCACAAAACACACACACTATCAGCTGGCTGAAGTGATTTCAATGTGGATGTTAACAAAGGTGATAAAGTTGACAGGAGGAAAACTCAAACGCCCTTCAGTTATGAGTTTCTATGAATGATAATCTATTCATGTGATGCAGTCAACAAACGAGTTCTCATATTGACATACTGGAGTGGATTTCTAACATCCGCAATGACTTAAAAATTGCATTCAGCTCCCTGTTCAGTGGTATGAGCCCCCTAGAAAGGTTATCAACATTGTCCACTATGATGAGGGAATTGAGGAAATGAGTCTTAAACATCATGGATTGGTAGTAAATGTTATGCTGGCATGGCAAATTGTTTCCAGGAACTGAAACATCATACACTCAGCCCTTCTGGGAAGAAAGACCACACAGTAGCCTTGGGGAGGGGGACGGATGAAAGAGCCCAGTAGTCAGTTCATGGGAAACTTCGCAGGACCAGCAAAATGAGATCTTCAATTATCATCTTTCTAGTTCTTGGTGGGGTTTTTAATCTTGTTTTCATTGAATTTAGTAATTGGTCATATCTGTGAAGTTAGAGTCCATACTGATCAATGAAACAGAGAACAATAATCAGATGATCCACTGACCTATAGAAAAGCAATTCCTCCCAAATGCCTTCTCTGCTCTCTCTCAGCATAATGTCTAAAATAATGAATGTTAGCAGCATAATAAGGTCCTCCCTTTTCTCTCAGGAGAAAATCTGAAAACCAATATGTATCCTAAGGCACTGTGCTTACTAAACAATACAAGGAAAAGTCACTAAGAAAATGCCAATTATTCTGCCTCCATTAATTTGAGCTAATATCCAGGATTCAAAAGACTGGTCCATAATGAAAGAATTCTAAGGATCTCTTTTTTTAAAGATCTTGTTGAGTTCAAGGTCTCTGCTGGTCAGTGTTAACTTTTACAACTAAGCTCACACATCCCCTTCATTAAAGAAACAGACGGGGACGTATTAGGAGAAAACTGTTATTCATGGTATAGTACATTAAGAAAAGAAAACTGGCCAACATTAACCAGGAAGATTCCTGGGAATAAGACCTTAGCTAAATTCATAAATAGTGTAGATGTGGGGAGCATCATGGGTTTTCATAAAGGAAAATTATTTTTAAAAACTATTGTACACTATAAGCTGAGTGCTAGTTTCAACACCTTATGGGGGAGGAGAAGTGTGTGTTTTAGAAACACAGAAACTGGATCATCACTTCAGTCGCTCAGTCATGTCCGACTCTTTGCAACCCCATGGACTGCAGCATGCCAGCCCTCCCTGTCCATTACCAACTCCTAGAGCTTACTCAAACTCATGTCCATCGAGCTGGTGATGCCATCCAACCATCTCATCCTCTGTCATCCCCTTCTCCTCCCACCTTCAGTCTTTCCCAGCATTAGGGTCCTTCCAATGAGTCAGTTCTTCACATCAGGTGGTCAAAGTATTGGAGCTTCAGCTTCAGCATCAGTCCTTCCAATGAATATTCAGGACTGATTTCCTTTAGGATTGACTTGTTTGATCTCCTTGAGGTCCAAGTGACTCTCAAGAGTCTTCTCCAACACCACAGTTCAAAAGCATTAATTCTTCAACACAACTTTCTTTATGCTCCAGAAAAACCATAGCTTTGACCATATGGACCTTTTTCAGCAAGTAATGTCTCTGCTTTTTAATATGCTGTCTAGGTTGGTCATAGCTTTTCTTCCAAGGAGCAAGTGTCTTTGAATTTCATGGCTGTAGTCACCATCTGCAGTGATTTTGGAGCCCCCCCAAAATAATCTGTCACTGTTTCCATTGTTTCCCCATCTATTTGCCATGAAGTGATGGGACCAGATGCCATGATGTTAATCTTTTGAATGTTGAGTTTTAAGCCAACCTTTGCACTCTCCTCTTTCACTTTCATTAAGAGGCTCTTTATTTCCTCTTTAACTTCTGCCATGAGGGTGGTGTCATTTGTGTATATGAGGTTATTGATATTTCTCCCAGCAATCTTGATTCCAGCTTGTGCTTCATCCAACTGCTCATTTCACATGATGTACTCTGCATATAAGTTAATTAAACAGAGTGACAATATACAGCTTTGACATACTCCTTTCCCAATTTGGAACCAGTCTGTTCCATGTCCGATTCTAACTGTTACTTCTTGACCTGCATGCAGATTTCTCAGGGGGCAGGTAAAGTGGTAAAGTGGTGTGGTATTCCCATCTCTTGAAGAATTTTCCAGTTTGTTGTGATCCACACAAAGGCTTTGGTATAGTCAATAAAGCAGAAGTAGATGTTTTTCTGGAACTCTCTTGCTTGTTCTAGCATCCAACAGATGTTGGCAATTTGATCTCTGGTTCCTCTGCCTTTTCTAAATCCAGATTGAACATCTGGAAGTTTACGGTTCACATACTATTGAAGCCTGGCTTGGAGAGTTTTGAACATTACTTGGCTAACATGTGAGATGAGTGCAATTGTGAGGTAGTTTGAACATTCTTTGGCATTGTCTTTGGGACTGGAATGAAAACTGAACTTTTCCAGTCCTATGGCCACTGCTGAGTTTTCCAAATTTGCTGGCATGTTGAGTGCAGCACTTTCACAGCATCATCTCTTAGGATTTGAAATAGCTCAATGGAATTCCATTACCTTCACGAGCTTTGTTTGTAGTAATGCTTCCTAAGGCCCACTTGACTTCATACTCCAGGATGCCTGGTTCTAGGTGAGTGATCACACCATTGTGGTTATCTGGTCATGAAGATCTTTTCTGTACAGTTCTTCTGTGTATTCTTGCCACCTCTTCTTAATATCTTCTGCTTCTGTTAGGTCCATAACATTTCTGTCCTTTATCGAGCCCATCTCTGCATGAAATGTTCCCTTGGTATCTCTAATTTTCTTGAAGAGATCTCTATTCTTTCCCATTCTGTTGTTTTCCTCTGTTTCTTTGCATTGATCACTGAGGAAGGCTTTCTCATCTCTCCTTGCTATTCTTTGGAACTCTGCATTCAGATGGGTATATCTTTCTTTTTCTCTTTTGCCTTTAGCTTCTCTTCTTTTCTCAGCTATTTGTAAGGCCTCTCCAGACAACCATTTTGCTTTTTTGCATTTCTTTTTTTTCTTGGGGATGGTTTTGATCGCTGCCTCCTGTACAATGTCATGAACCTCTGTCCATAGTTCTTCAGGCACTCTATCAGATCTAATCCCTTGAATCTATTTGTCACTTTCACTGTATACTTGTAAGGGATTTGATTTAGGTCATACCTGAATGACTTAGTGGTTTTCCCTACTTTCTTCAATCTAAGTCTGAATTTGGCAATAAGAAGTTCATGATCTGAGCCACAGTCAGCTCCCAGTCTTGTTTTTTTCTGACTGTACAAAGCTTCTCCATCTTCAGCTGCTAAGAATATAATCAATCTGATTTTGGTATTGACCATCTGGAGATGTCCATGTGTAGTCTTCCAACTCTTGTGTTGTTCAAAGAGGGTGTTTGCTATGACCAGTGCATTCTCTTGGCAAAACTCTGTTAGCCTTTGCCCTGCTTCATTTTGTACTCTGAGGCCAAACTTGCCTGTTACTCCAGGTATTACTTGACTTCCTACTTTTGCATTCCAGTCCCCTATGATGAAAAGAACATCTTTTTTTTGTGCTAGTTCTAGAAGGTCTTGTAGGTCATCACAGAACCATTCAGCTTCAGCTTCTTTGGCATTAGTGGTTTGGGCATAGACTTCTATTACTGTGATATTGAATGGTTTGCCTTGGAAGTGAACAGAGATCATTCTATCATTTTTGAGACTGCACCCAAGTACTGCATTTCAGACTCTTCTGTTGACTATGAGGACTACTCCATTTCTTCTAAGGGATTCTTGCCCACAGCAGTAGATATAATGGTCATTTAAATTAAAGTCGCCTGTTCCAGTCCATTTTACTTTACTGATTCAAAAAATGTCGATGTTCATTCTTGCCATTTCCTGTTTGATCACTTCCAATTTACTCTGATTCATGGACCTAACATTCCAGGTTCTTAGGCAATACTGCTCTTTACAGCATTGAACTTTACTTCCATCACCAGTCACGTCCACATCTGGGTGTTATTTTGCTTTGACTCTGTCTCCTCATTCTTTCTGGAGTTATTTCTCCAGTCTTCTTCAGTAGCATATCGGACACCTACCAGTCGGGGGAGTCCATCCTTCAGGGTCATATCTTTTTCCCTTTTCATACTGTTCATGGGGTTCTCAAGGCGAGAAATCTGAAGTGGTTTGCCATTCCCTTCTCCAGTGGACCATGTTTTGTCAGAACTCTCCACCATGACCTGTCCATCTTGGGTGGCCTACATGGCATGGCTCATAGTATCACTGAGCTCTACAATCACAGAAAACTAATCAAACTGATCACATGGAGGCTGTGGTCCATGTGATCAGTTTGGTTAGTTTTCTGTGATTGTGGTTTTCATTCTATTTGCCCTCTGATGGAGAAGGATAAGAGACTTACAGAAGCTTCCTGATGGGAGAGACTGACTGTGGGGGAAACTGAATCTTGTTCTGATGGGTAGGCCATGCCCAGCAAATCTTTAATCCAATATTCTGTTGATGGGCGGGGCTCTGTTCCCGCCCCTTTGTTTGGCCAACAAAGGTAGGGGTAATGACTGTAATGGCAATCTTCTTCAAAAGAACTTATGCACACATTATTTTATTCAGTGCCCCTGACCCGCAGCAGGGCACTGCCGACCCACACCTCCACCAGAGACTCCGGGACACTCACAGGCAAGTCTGGCTCAGTCTCTTGTGGGGGTACTGCTCCTTTCTCCTGGCTCCTGGTGTGCACAAGGTTTTTCTTGTTCCCTCCAAGAGTCTGTGTCCCCAGTCCTGTGGAAGTTCTGTAATCAAACTGCATGGGCCTCCAAAGTCAAATTTGCTGGGGGTTCTCAATCCCTTCACTGGAACCCCGGGTTGGGAAATCTGTTGTGGGCCCTAGGACTTTCTTAACGGTGAGAGAATTTCTTTGGTATAATTGCTCTGCAGTGTGTGGGTTGTCTGCTTTGTGGGGCTAATAACGACTTCCTCCAAGAGGGCTTATGCTACAAACCGCGTGGCCCAGGTCTGCTTCAGCCAGAGCCCCTGTCCCCGCGGCAGGCCACTGCTGACCCGTGTGTCCACAGGAGACACTCAAACACTCAAAGGCAGGTCTGGCTCAGTCTCTGTGGGGTCTCTGCGTCCTGGTGCATACAGCGTTGTGTTTGATCCCTCTGAACATCTCTGGCGTGCATGGGGTTTGATTCTAAGCGCAATTTCACCCTCTGACCATCTTGTTGGGGCTTCTCCTTTGCCCTTGTATGTGGGGTACTTTTTTTTGGTGGGATCCAACGTTCTCCTGTCCATGCTTGTTCAGCAGTGAGCTGCAGTTTTGGAGTTCTCGCAGGAGAACATGAGTGTACATCCTTCTACTCCGCCATCATTAGGCATCCTACATATATATATATATATATATATACTGCTGTGTGCAAAATAGCCAGTGGGAAGCTACTGTATAGCACAGGAGGCTCTGCTCTGTACTCTCTGATGACCTAGAGGGGTGGGATGGGAGAGTGGGAGGGCGGTCCAAGAGGGAGGATAGCTGCTGCTGCTGCTGCTGCTAAGTTGCGTCAGTCGTGTCCGACTCTGTGTGACCCCATAGATGGCAGCCTACAAGGCTCCTCCGTCCCTGGGATTTTCCAGGCAAGAACACTGGAGTGGATTCTGTATACATGTAGCTGATTCATTTCATTGTACAGCAGAACCTAACACAACATTGTAAAGCAATTACATTCCAATAAAAACAGGTGCAGCACAGATCATCTTGTATCTTGCAATGGTCTCATATGTCCTTATGTAAGTCTGCATGAACCCAGCTGAAGCAATTATTAATATACCCTGGTGGCTCAGACGATAAAGAATCTGTCTGCAATGTAGGAGACCTGGGCTCAATCCCACATTGGGAAGATTCCCCTGGAGAAGAAAATGGCAACCCACTCCAGTATTCTTTCTTGGAGAGTCCCCATGGACAGAGGAGCCTGGCATGCTCCAGTCCATGGGGTCACGAAGAGTAGGACGTGACTGAGAGAGTAATTACAGTACATTATTCATTTATTGATATCAATTTTTTGCTAAATAGTTCACTTGAACAATAAAACTTGCAAGACTTTGCTTCAGTCAGTTCAGTTCAGTCGCTCAGTCATGTCTGACTCTTTGTGACCCCATGAACTGCAGCACGCCAGGCCTCCCTGTCCATCACCAACTCCCGGAGTTCACCCAAACTCATGTCCATCGAGTTGGTGATGCCATCCAGCCATCTAATCCTCTTTTGTTCTCATCTCCTCCTGCCCCCAATCCCTCCCAGCATCAGGATCTTTTCCAGTGAGTCAACTCATCGCATTAGGTGGCCAAAGTTTCAGCCTCAGCATCAGTCCTTCCAATGAACACCCAGGACTGATCTCCTTTAGAATGGACTGGTTGGATCTCCTTGCAGTACAAGGGACTCTCAAGAGTCTTTTCCAACACCACAGTTCAAAAGCATCAATTCTTTGGTGCTCAGCTTTCTTCATAGTCCAACCCTCACATCCATACATGACCACGGGAAAAACCATAGCCTTGACTAGACGGACCTTGGTTGGTAAAGTAATATATCTGCTTTTCAAAATGCTATCTAGGTTGGTCATAATTTTCCTTCCAAGGAGTAAGCATCTTTTAATTTCATGACTGCAATCACCATCTGCAGTGATTTTGGAGCCCAGAAAAATAAAGTCTGACACTGTTTCCACTGTTTCCCCATCTATTTCCCACGAAGTGATGGGACCAGATGCCATGATCTTAGTTTTCTGAATGTTGAGCTTTAAGCCAACCTTTTCACTCTCCTCTTTCACTTTCATCAAGAAGCCTTTTAGTTCCTCTTCACTTTCTGCCATAAGGGTGGTGTCATCTTCATATCTGAGGTTATTGATATTTCTCCCGGCAATCTTGATTCCAGCTTGTGCTTCTTCCAGTCCAGCATTTCTTATGATGTACTCTGCATATAAGTTAAATAAGCAGGGTGACAATATACAGCCTTGACGTACTCCTTTTCCTATTTGGAACCAGTCTGTTGTTCCATGTCCAGTTCTCACTGTTGCTTCCTGACCTGCATATAGGTTTCTCAAGAGGCAGGTCAGGTGGTCTGGTATACCCATCTCTTTCAGAATGTTCCACAGTTTATTGTGATCCACACAGTCAAAGGTTTTGGCATAGTCAATAAAGCAGAAATAGATGTTTTTCTGGAACTCTCTTGCTTTTTCCATGATGCAGCGGATGTTGGCAATTTGATCTCCGGTTCCTCTGCCTTTCCTAAAACCAGCTTGAACATCTGGAAGTTCACGGTTCACGTATTGCTGAAGCCTGGCTTGGGGAATTTTGAGCATGACTTTACTAGACTTTGCTTACTAACAGCTTATAAATCTCCATGAAACATGATTCCTAGATATATGCTTTACTCATTCAACTTAAACGTCTTCATTAGGGTAGCTCTTCCAAAGAATGCTGCACAGAATGCCAACCCCCACTGATGACCTATGGAAGAAGGTTCCTTAGATAAATGTATCTAAGAAATACTACATAGTGATTCCTCTTTGATATTTTCAATGAACACTTGTATATTAAGGGATCTAAAGAGTTATGTAAAAAATGATCCTTTACTTTGTTTAATTTGGCATTTCCATACTATTAGAAATCCCTTTTTTTTCAAGTAATATCTATTAATATTCTTTAATTCTGGTGTTCTATGGAATATACTCTGAAAAATATTTTTCTGACAGTAATGAAGTTAATAAAGATTATGTCTACAAATTCTTTAACTCATTTAAGGGACAAGCAGTGCTATTTTACTTATAATAGCAATCTCTATGACTTTTGCAGAGAGCAGATATCAAGGTCCACAGAATTTGGGCTCTTCTTCTATAAATACTGTAGTGTTTCTGGATGTTGGGAAACTCATGAACAAGGCATAATTGCCAGACTTTATCAGAATAAGAAGTAAGTAAAACAAATATTTAATGTTATAGACTGAGCATTTTAAAAACAGATTTTGAATGGCCAAGAGGTCCATTTAATAAGCCTATCAGTCTGCATGCTCTCCTTCGCATCTGAAACCATCTACAGTTATTAATTCTGTATTTTCTGAGATTTTCTGACCCTCTTGGCAAGATCTATATGTCTGACAATATAGTCTTAAATAGAAGCTGGGGCTTTAATTCCTGTGAAATTAGGCGGACAAGTCTTACTAGATAAAGTTTACTGTTGGTCATTATAGATGTCAGATTTTATCCAGTCAAGAGAATTACTGGAGTGTTTCATCGTGAATTCCAGGCACAAGGATGGTCCAACTCTGTGACATCATCGAGGAAATTTCCAATAGTTAGAAACACGGGACAGCAATTCTCTCACCTGATGCCTGATTCTGTTGGTGAAACTTGAACCTCTGAGCACTACTGAATGGTGTCAATGTTTCCTCTGCCTGCAACTCCTCCCTTGAACATTCCTTTTGATGAAACCCTACTCATCCTTGAGGTTTCCATTCAAATACTTATTTCTCAGAAAGAACTTACATGACCTCCCTCCCCAAAGCAATTCAAATCAGAGAACTATATGTGCTCTCTCTCACAGCAACCTATTCTTTTATAATTCTATATTTATTGGGGGTTTTAAATCTCTAATACCTTTCTTTCCCGTTAGACTTGACAAGGAAGCTCTCTGAGGGCAGAGGCTTTTTCTGCTTTCAGTTTTGTTTTTTTTTCCAACCACAGTATAAACAACGCTGAGAAGAGTTCTGACACATAATAGTTACTCGATAAAAATTTGTAGGTTAAAAGGATAAAGTGTGCTATCAAGTATCCTTTAATTCCATCATATATTTTAATCCCCAGAGAAACACGTTTGAACTGCTAGACCTACTCAAGAATATATACCATAGTTCTGTTCAAGGGCCATCCTTTGCTTCAAGATAAAAATGCGAGCTATTGGACTGACCACTTGTGTAACCCAACAAGCACGTTTATTTTCATCAAAATTTCCACAAAGGAGTAGTTTTAAATACAACGATTGACCTTAAATTCAGGTGGTCACATTCAATTGCCTACCCCAAAGATTTAAGAAATTTTTTATTTCTCTTGTGCAGCTTTCATTTAACCAGATCCTTCCCCTGTCATTGAAAAGCATGTTGGTTAACAAGAATAAGGTCACGGTGAGAGAGACACAATCTGTATAATCTCTGTGCCCATAATTAGATTGATTGCCATGGGGTGGTCTTTATATATTTAGATAAACTGTGAGAGCTTTTCCCCACAGGAAGGGATTATGCAGATTTTCAATCAGGGTCGTCTTTCCATTTTCATTCCGAGAGTTTGTAAATGATAGATTGAATGCTGGTGGCTGTTCAATGTAGCTTGGCTGCAGTGACACCAAATGCTTCAACTTGCCTGGAGTGGCGTAAAAAATAGCACCACTAATCAGAAGAAATGGTAACAGAGTTAATTTGTTCCAGAAAGGTAATGAGGAAAAAAGAGAAAGGGAATGGATGCTGAAGAAACATTTTCCCTAATGTTTTTCCTCCTAGTTTTTACAGATTTCCAAGGTGGGTAGTCGCATTTGTTTTCAATGATGCTGAAGATCGGGGAGGTATTCAGGACCAAGGCATGTCTGATATGGCACTGAAGAAATGCTGAAAATGGGGAAAGAGACTGTCTATATACTCTTCTTTCCTCCTTTACTTAGGACATCTAGATGGAAATGCTCAGAACTGGGAACATTTTAGCCCGAAGATAAGGTGTCTGTGGACACTACAGAACTCCTAGAGGAAAACACAGGCAGAACACTCTCAGTCATAAATCACAGTGACACCTTTTTTGATCCATCTCCCAGAATAATGGAAATAAAAACAAAAATAAACAAATGGAACCTATGTAAACTCAAAAGTTTTGCACAGGAAAGGAAATGATAAACAAAACGAACAGACAATCCAAAGACTGGGAGAAAATATTTGCAAATGATGTGACCAATGTGGGATTAGTCTCCAAAATCTAAAACAGCTTATGAGGCTGAACAACATCAAAACAAACAGCCCACTCAGTAAATGGGCAAAAGACCTGGATAGACATTTCTCCAAAGAGGACACACAGATGGCCAACAGGCACATGAAAAGATGTTCACCTTTCCTAGTTACTAGAGAAACGCAAATCAAAACTACAATGAGATATCACCTCACACAGGTCAGAATGGCTATCGAAATAATCCACAAACAACAAATGCTGGATAGGGGATAGACAGAAGGAAACCTTCCCAGACTATTGGTGGGAATGTAAATTGGTACAGCCACTAAGGAGCACGGTATGGAGGTTCCCTAAGAAACTAAACATAGAGCTACAAGATGACCCTGCAATCCTATTCCTGGGCATATATCCAGAAAAAAAAATGGTCCAAAGGATACATGCACTCCAGTGTCATTGTAGCACTGTTTACAATAGCCAAGACATGGAAGCAACCTAAATGGACATCAAAGAGGAATACACAAGGATGTGGTACAAATATACAATGGAATATTAGCCAATAAAAAGAATGAAATAATGCCATTTGCAGCAACACTCATGGGCCTAGAGAGGGTCATACTGAGGGAAGTAAGTCAGGCTGAGAAAGGTAAATATCACATGACATCCCTTATATGTGGAATCTAAAAAGAAACGATACAAATGAATTTACAAAACAGAAAGAGACTCACAGACTTAGAAAATGAACATACGGCTGCTGAGGGGAAGGCAGAGTAAGGGAATTTTGGAAGGTCATGGACACACTGCTATATTCAAAATGGATAACCAACAAGGACCTATTGTATAGCATATAAAACTCTGTTCAATGTTATGTGCCAGCCTGGATGGGAGGGGTGTTTGGGGAAGAGTGGAAACATGTATCTGTATGGCTGAGTCCCTTCGCTCTTCACCTGAAACTACCACAATATTGTTAATTGGCTATTTTGTTGTTCAGTTGCCCAGTCGTGTCCAACTCTTTGTGACCCCATGGACTGAAGCATGCCAGGCCTCCCTGTCCCTCACCATCTCCCGAAGTTTGCCCAAGTTCACGTCCATTGCACTGGTGATGCCATCCAGCCATCTCATCCTCTGATGTCCTCTTCTCCTTCTGCCCTCAATCTTTCCCAGCATCAGGGACTTTTTCAGTGAGTCGGCTGCTTGCATCAGGTGACTGAAATACTGGAGCTTCAGCTTCAGCATCAGTCCTTCCAATGAGTATTCAGGGTTGATTTCCCTTAAGATTGACTAGTTTGATCTCCTTGCTGTCCAAGGGACTTTCAGGCATCTTCTCCAGCACCACAGTTCCAAGGCATCTCTTTGGCGCTCTGCCTTCTTTATGCTCCAGCTCTCACAACCATACGGGACCACTGAGAAGACCATAGCCTTAACTATATGGACCTTTGTCGGCAGAGTAATGTCTCTGCTTTCCAACACGAAATAAAAAGTTCAAAGTTTGGAAAAAAAAAAGATAAGAGGTCTGCTCTTGTCTACAAAAAGGGCTATCATGGGGACTTCCCTGGCGGTCCAGTGGTTAAGACTTTGGCCTTCCAGTGCAGAGGGCACTGGTTTGATCTCTGATTGGGGAGATAAGATCCCACATGCTTCCTGGCCAAAAAAGACCAAAACATAAAACAGAAGCAATATTGTAACAAATTCAATAGAGAGTTTAAAAACTGCCCACATCGAAAATAAAAAGGAGCCTCTCGTAAAAAGAAAACAGTTTTATGCTAGTCATTGCCAACAGAAGGAAGACGGTGCAAAGTGCTGGGAAAAGAGAATTCTGAGCCTTCTCCTTTCTTCCTTTTCCCTCTCTCCACACTTCATACCCAGAGTTCATACTGGGGAAACTATCAATGGCTCCATAAGTTTAAAATTTATCTTCAAGATTAAGTTATTCTTATTAAAGTGTTATTGTTATTATTTGTAGTGCAATAGGTGTGAAGCCAAGATAAAAATGCAAAACCAACGTTTTCCTTTATGGATTAGGCCCACCAGGCTTGAACTGACATAAACTGGCATGATTCATGTGAGATAAATTTAAAGGGCTGGACCTCTATAATGAATAATTAGCTAAGTCATAGAATTTTTACAGCTGGAAGTTATCTAATCAAATGTCTTCATTGTACCGATGAGGGTTAAGTTCTTGGCTCTACTCTGAGAATAGCCATAAAAGTTCTTGGCCGCTTTAGGAGACAACTCAAATAGTCTCTCATTACCTCCTGCATTAAATGTAAGCCAATGTTAGTACTGAATAGAGATTTAATAGAAGCCAGGAGTGTTTCTAAAGTGATTTCTTGGACGCTGGCATGCTTATCTCAGAGACCACAGTTCTTACTTTCTGAGTTGGCATTTTCTAAAGATTATTTTATCTGATGTTTGCATTTGAGGGACATTTGCATTTGAGATCAAAGTGGATAGTGATAAAACGCACTTAGAGTGTCCTTATAAATAAAACCTTACTCTATAGCCCCTTCAAGTCCTAAGAGAATTCTCATTAATTTTCCTTCATTTTGAATATTTCATTAGGAAGCTTCTCTTTGAAAAGCAGAGGGTAAAAGAGAAGAAAAGGAAGGCTGAATTGTAAAGAAGGCAATCCATCAACACTTATTTAACACAAATATTCTTTAAACACTTTAGAGTACACTTTTGTAGGCACTAAATCATCTCATTTGGTTCTTTAAACAGCTCCATGATGTAGGCGATATTCCATCTGTAAATGAAATAAACTACGTGATGAATCATGGATAAGACTAAGTAATGAAATAATAAGCAGGAACCAAGTAGTTGATAAATTCAGACCTGATTTCAATTTTCCTTTTATTACATCATCTTTGAAGCTTGGACTATACTGAGAAAAAAGATGTGAAAACAGGAGATGTTAAAGATAGACACAAAAAGAAGCATCCTGGATAACTGCCTGCAGAAGGGTAAAGCTGGAACTTACAGCAAAATCATATGACCAAGTAGCCTGGATGATGTGAACGTTCTCCGTCCGCCTGGAGAAAATATTCTGTTTTTCACTGTGTGTGTGTGTAGAGTTTGAGAGTTAACATTGACATCTAAGAACCAGCTCACTAATTAAACCAATTAACTACTGAAAAACCCAATTACAGCCCTGTGAGAGGAGCTGATCTTTTGTTAATTAGTCCTCAAATAAAATCTTTCTCCTCAGTGGCTAAATATTATGTAACCTACAGCCTCTCAAGAAATGCGCAATGGACTATTTTCTCCACCCAGGAAAAATATATTCGTCAAATATATTGATCCCTGGATAATTATTTAGAACAACAGATATCCAACTAAAATTTACTGGGCATGCTTAGTGAGGATTATGCAACTTAAGTATAATATTAGAATTAAGTATAATGTTAGAATTATGTCAACAGCAGCCATACAATAGAGAAGTGTATTTCTCTCATTTAAAAAGAACAAAACACACGCCAATATTTATTCAGTGGATAATTGTGATCTAGTTGGAAAAGACAGAAAATAATACTTCCTGGAAGTCAAAAAGGGTGACTGCAAGTAAGGAGTTTATTTAAATGAAGAGAGAGAAGTATGCTATGTGTGAAACCCCTTTTAAAAGCCATCACATCTTTTCTATACATTGAGATGGGATTGTGGAGTTTTAATAAATTAACACTGACATTAAAGAATGATTATTAAAGAATAATAATTTATTCTTGAGGGCCTTGATTTAACTTTCCATGTACATTTTTCTTTCAACCTTACTGTTTAAGGATGATGGAGTTTGACATACAATAACTCTCCTTACGTGGGCTTCCCCTGTGGCTCAGAGGTAAAGAATCAGTCTGCAATGCAGGAGTTGCAGGTTCCATCCCTGGGTCAGGAAGATGCCCTGGTGGAGGGCATAGCACCCGCTCTAGTATTCTTGCCCGGAGAATCCCACGGACAGAGGAGCCTGGCGGGCTACAGTCCATAGGGTCACAAAGAGTCAGACACGACTCAAGTGACTTAGCATACACGCACACACGCACATTCTCCTTATGTGTCTGTAATCAATTCTACAATAAATAGGTAATAAATAATAATTTTTAAATAAAAAGAATTAAATAAGGTAACAAGGACCAGATTTACCTTCCTATCTGAAACAACTAAACAAAATTCTACATGTCTTTGAAACAGTGGTTTTCTGACACTGACATCAGACAACACAGGACAGTAAGCCCTAAGAGAGGGGAGACAAACAAGATGTCTCAGCTGACTGACTGCAGAGTTTCCAGGCTGCAGTGCAGGAGAGAAAATGAGGCAGAGTCCAGGCTGAGTTAAGAAGACGCAGTTAGGCTAAACCAGTGTCAACAACTAATTGGAACTTGCCAATGGCGTTTGCCATCTGCCTCTGCGGGGACTAAATCCTATGCAGCTGTTGACCTTTGACACACCCTGAAGGGAGTTCAGAATGGAGAATGAGGCCCTTTGTGCTCCAGGAAAACTGGTGGAACAAGTCTCCAGACGCGTATTTTCAGGACCTGATTTTATGAGCCCAACCCTTGCATCTCCCCATATCTAGAAAAGCACTAAATCCCTTCACAATGACATCAGCACTTGTGACCAGCAGAAAACCTTTTGAAAGATACGTGTTTGATTGCATGAACTCCCCCTTCACCAAAATCACATATATTGACCTTCCCCCTCTGAGCACTTTCTCAGAGCTAACTGAGAGGCTGTCTCCCAGCCTATAGTCCACATTTTGCCTCAAACTTAACTCACAACTTGCACATTGTACATCGTATTTAGTCGACACCAGTGAGAATTCATAGGGCCGAATAACCAAGAGGAGAGAGGTACACAGAAGCAGAGTTCTGAAGACCGCAGCGGATCCCCCTTAGATCTTCTGCTGAGCAAGAGTGTAAGAAACCATGGGGGCGGGGGAGAAAGAACCACCTAAAAAGAGAAGAACGAACAATCTCTGGAAGTTCCGCAGGACCAGGAATAGTCTGTGTTTCTTTCAGAAAAAAATAAAAAGGAAATGTTGCAAATTTACAGGACATTGTGTGAAGCACTCCAAAGGGTATTATCTCAACTAGACTATAGGCTGGTCTGGTCCCACTTCACAAATATTAAAAGCAAGCCTCAAGAGGATCAAACTATTTCCAAGTAACTTAATTTCAATGAAGGGGGAAAAGTTCAAGAACAGCTATAAGAAAACAAAAATATCTAGCACAATGTAAAATCACAATGCCTGGCATCAAATGAAAAATCACAAGGCATATAAAGAGTATTATAACCCATATTATAACCCATAATAAGGAGAAACAGCTATAGAAACAGATTTATAATTACATGGGTGATGCAGTGAGCAGATGAGAACATTAAAATGGTTATTATAACTATATTCTGTATGTTCGAGAAGGCAGTGTAATGCTTGAACATATTAAGGAGAGACATGGAAAATATATAAAAAGACCTAAACAAAACTTTCAGAGGCAAACCATGCAAGAGCTAGAATTTTTTGAAAAAGTACTCTGGATGGAATTAACCATGGATTCTATGCTGAAAAATTAAAGATTAATGGGCAAAAATACATCCAGTAAAAACCATTAAAAATGGTGGAAAAAGGACTAAAAAAATAGAGCTTCAATGACCTGTGTTACAATTTCAAGCAGCCTACTATATATGTTGTTCTGACTGAGTTTTCTCTGAATTAATTAAATTTTCCTCTGCTGGGAAGAATGTGAATGCTAGACATAAATTAAATTATAGAAAAATAAATAATATGATATCCCTGGGGGGAAAAATTGTAGGCAGTCACCCAGGGCTGATACACTAGTCCTCAATGACAGGAACTCAGCCTCTCTTTATCTTCTATTTCTCCATGCATGGCTTCCGGTCCCCAAAGTCACCTCAAGGTCCCAGATGCTTGCAGGAACTCTAAAAATTACTTTCCCCATTCCAGAAATCTGGAAAGAGGATACTTCCTGGAGCTTGCACAAGCTTCTGTTTACAACCAATTGGCAAGAACCAAGCCAAATATCAGAATGTAGCTACAAGTGATGCTGGGAAATGCAATGCTTATTTTGGTTAGTCACATACATAGTAAAAATCAAGGGTTCTGTTTCGATGGTTCAACTGGACAGTGGACATTGGAGGAATAATAAACACTCTCTCCCATACAGTAAAATGGAAAGAAAAATATCAGGCAAAAGCTAGCATGTATCAGGATTGAGATGGAGATTAGTTCAGTTGCTCAGTCACGTTCGACTCTTTGCAACCCTATGGACTGTAGCCCACCAGGCCGTCTGTCCCTGGAATTTTCCAGGCAAGACTACTGCAGTGGGTTGCTATTTCCTCCTCCAGGGATTTTCCTGACCCAGGGATTGAACCCACTTCTCTTACATTTCCTGCATTGGTAGGTGGGTTCTTTACTACTAGCACCACCTGGAAAGCCCATGATAATAAATATAAGAGGGAGAGATTAGCAGAGAAATATACAGAAATATTAGATACAATTCATACAGCACAACAATTCATGGATTAAGATTCTTCTCAAAAGCCAGCAATATTATTTTTGTGGCAAATATCAGGAATAGTTTATTAGTATCTAAACTGATTCTAGAAAAGACTTCTATGTGCCAAGGAAAAATGAAAATTTAAATGATTTCTTCTCATGTAGAATTTTTAATTTGGTTTTGTTGTATAGTCAAGGTAAGGCTATTCTCTCCCAGTTAGTCAATCGTTGATATCAGCAGGGACTCATGGATATTTATTTTATACTTTGGATTATAATCCAATTTATCTTGTACAAATTGTTCCAGTTCTGGCCATTGGGAGCTCTTTCAATTAGCTCCCTTGTCCTCTAGATATATTTCCATCATTGTGGTTTGTTTCTTCTGAAAAACTTTATTAATTTTCCATGCTACAGTCAACTACTTTTAAATACCAGATACAGATTTTTGCACACACTCCTGCTCAATGGCATTCATCAATAATTCTAATACACTGAAATAAATTGGCTTTTCCGTCTTTCAATTTTCATTTTAATTATGTCTCCACATTTTGGTTCATCAGCAAATTTGATGTCTTATCTGTGTTCATTCAAATACTCAGGACAAGATTCAGGCCAGAGTCCTGTGATCTCCTACTGAAGACATCTCTCTCTTTATATACATATATTTTTTTTTTCTTTTTTATCCTTCCAGCTTTCCCCTATAGCCCTAATTAGAACTCTTTTGGTGCCTTATTCGTTCAGATAAAAATGAATTTTATAATATTATCCTCCAGCTCAATTTATCCACAAGAACAAATAAAAGAACAGGAAGTCTAAGGGGAAAGGTTCATGTAAAGAATAATAATTATGGATGGTTCACAGCTCAGAAGGAAAAGGAGAGAGTCAATGGGAGGAGAGACTCTGGAATTTTATCTTTCCCAGGAAGGAAATCATTATCAAGTCTGGAGGACAAAAAGCAAGGAATGAAAGATGAGTTGGAGTCACCTCCACTTCTTCACAGGGACTGTGTGACACCAAACCAGAAGAGAAACGGCACAAAAATGTTTCAAGGTCACATTCGTTTCTGTGATGAGAGAAGAAAAGGGTCATTCTAGGAATTGGCAAACAATAAGAAAAGCAACCACAGTCGTGATAAGCATGTATGTGGAGTTTGAAAATAAACACTGCAAGCCTTTAGTATCAAACAGATAAACAAAAACCTCCGGTTACTTCAATTTCAGTTTCCACTGCTATGTTGTCTGGTTTCTGATGCTTCTGAACTTAACAGCATTTCTTAAAAAGGAAAACTCTATACCTGGCTTACACAATCCAGTGAAAACACTATTAAGAAAGAAAGAAAAAAAAAAAAAGAGCAGAGGAAAGGGGAAGAAAGAAGTAGGTGAAGGAGTTAAAAGGTACAAAATCTCCAGTTACAAAATAAATGAGTCACAGGGATGAAATGTACAGTGTAGGGAATATAGTCAGTAATTATTATGTAACATCTTTGCATGTTGACAGATGGTAACTAGACTTATGGTGGTGATCATTTTGAAATGTATGGAACTGTTGACTCACTGTTCTGTGTATCAGGAACTAACAAATTGTTGAAGTTCAATTATATTTCGAAAACGAAGCTCATAGAAAAAGAGATCAGATTTTTGGTACCAGAGACTGGGGCTAGGGAGAGGGGAAACTGGACAAAAGCAATCAAAAAGTACAAACTTCCAGTTATAAGTAAATACTATTGATATAATGTATAATGTGATAAGTATAATTAAAACAAATATAATTAACACTGATGTGTGTTATATACGGGCTTCCCTGGTGGCTCGGACAGTAAAGAATCCGCCTGCAATGCAGGAGACCTGGGTTTGATCCCTGGGTTATATATGAAAGTTGTTAAGCAAGTAAACCCAGAGTTCTCATCAGAAAAAAAAAAAAAAAAAATTCTAATTTCTTTAATTTTGTATCTATATGACATGATGGATGTTTGTTAAATTTATTGTGGTAATCATCTTATGGTGTACGTAAGTCAGATCATTAAGCTGGACACCTTAAACTTATCCAATGCTGTGTCTCAATTACGTTTCAGTAAAACTTGGGGGGAGAAATGCAATTACAAGGACTTCTGAGGTTTTCAAAATGCTTCTGAGTGAGGTCAGCAAATCCAATTTAGGACCTGAGACATTCCCCAGAAGAAATGTTTAATCACTCGTCAAGTGTGTTCATTCAGTGTGCTCAGGTGGTGATAAGGACCATCCACAGAATGCCTCCTACTCCATGCAAATTCTCATGTTTCCCCTAATTCTCATAACAACCCTCCAGGAGAGGTGTGTTCTTTTCATGTGCAGATTTGGAACTGAGTTTCAGAATGCTTCAGTAGCTGGTGCATGCAGCAAGAACAATACCCCATCATTCTGGAAGCAAAGCCCCCTGTGAATCCCCTATGTTTCATGGCTTTATCCCAGAACTCTCCGGGGCCTCAAAGATACCAAACAACTGTTAACACAAGATAGGAAACTTTGTGTTGGAAATCGAGATGTTTACCTCTCTGAATGCCATGGGACGTAAAAACGAGATTTTGAGCCTTATAACTCAGTGTCTGACTTCAGATACAGATTTTTTTAATTTTATTTTGAGAGGAAAATTGCTTTACAATATTGTATTAGTTTCTACTGTACCACAACATGAATCCGCTATATGTATACATATATTCCCTTCCTCTTGAGCCTCCCTCCCTCCCTACCCCACCTCTCTAGTACCATACAGTAAATTTTGACAATATGGATTTTTGGTCTTCCCGCTCCATGTGAGTTTAACTTCATCATAGCTGGATAAATATGTTATTGAGAATTATAATCTTTTATTTGATCTCTCAAAATAAAGTTTAGATCAAAAGAAATGACTCGAGAAGATTGATGAGAACTCACAGAAGCTGTGACTTAAAATTAACTTTTTTGCCAATGGCAAGAAACATTTATTTAATCTTGCAGTATGTCAGAAAACCCCAAGTTCATTCTCAGGGCAGCATTTATTTTTTTTCTGCCTCTGCCTCCTCCGTAAGCTATACTTATATCTATGTATATCCTCAAAGGTCTAAGTGATATTTCAGTCTTTCATCAATCCCAAGCTAATTTATCGTTATTGAAAAAAACTAAGAGCCAGCATATAACATTAGATCTTATTTCTTCTAAGTTGGCTCAAGGGAGCATGTGCGTGTTTCTCTTCCTTGCACCTGCCAGAGAATATTTACCTGACCAGTAATACTTCGAAGTCCTGGCCGATTAACATTCTGGAAGAAACTTGACAAAACTGCTGCTCCTGAAATTTTTTCACGAGCACATTCTTGTTAGAAGATAGCATTCTTCAGTCTGCAGTCTGATTTTTCTCCAGTCTCAGCAGTCTCCTGGCTTGGGGCCACTGTAAACTAGAAGGTCTTTTGTTTTCTCAACCTCAGTTAAAGTTGATGGGTTTAGTTGTTATTGCTTCACTTAGCACACGACTGTATTTACTGCCATTTAATGCAAGCTGTGTGTCTTGCCACTAGGTCTCCAAGGCAGTCATCTTAGGAAGTTTCTTTGAATCTGTGGTTAGACAGTTCACTTTGTGCTCTCGAATCTTAAGTGATGACATTGCAACTCACCTTGCAAAGCAAGAGCTGGAAGGTATGCAAAGGAGATCCTAGTGAAGCTTGAAAATCCCTTAGTTCAAACGAAATTAGATTCTCAAAGTCTGAAAACAGGTCTCCAGAACCATCTCAGTGACATGTATGTCCCAGAATCCGAACTCCACTTATATAGAGAAGGAAGAGATCTATCTGATCATTGAAGTGTCTAGACAAAGTAATGCCTGACCTGTGAAGTTGACTACTTGGAAATTCTTCCCCTAGTCCTTAGGAAGACAAAAAATATCTCTTCTCCCTCTGGGAGAGGGTTCAAGTCATTGGTTTTCTATACAGGCAGAAACACAGGAGGTGCCCTTATGACTCATCCACCCTGTCTTCAGAGAACCAACTGGAGGCAACCAACACACACATCAACCAACAATGTTATGTGTGTGTGTGTGTCTGATTCTTTGTCATCTCATGGACTGTAGCCCACCAGGCTCCTCTGTCCACGTGATTCTCCAGGCAAGAATACTGGAGTGAGCTGCCATTTCCTTCTTCCAGGTGGCTCTTCCCAACCTAGGAATGGAACCCATGTCTCTTGCATTGGCAGGCAAATTCTCTGCCACTAGCGTTACCTGGGAGGCAATGATAGCACACTGGCGATCACCAGCATCTTTTCTGGATCAGTGAGCCTGGCGGTGGTGTTTGGTGCCTGTCCCTTGGCATCATCACACTGCAACATGACAGCTCAGCTTTTGGTGTTTCGGTGCCATGCCCTGGCAACCAGATTGTGTTACACTGTTCAAACTCAAAGAATTCAAAACTCCTAGAATCTGGCCACATCAAGCCTGATTTATTTTATCCCGTGATTCGTCATGAAAAGTGAGAGTGTTAGTTGCTCAATCATGTCCGACTCTTTGTGACCCCACGGGACATAGTTCTCCTTTTAAAATTTGCTCCTCCATCCATAGCCCTAAGAGGCTGGTATCTTCTCTAGGTTAAGGTCTTTTTCAGAACTCTCTTCTGCTCATCATCAAAGTTGCACTCTAACTGCTATAACTATAGTGATATCTAACTACTGGCAAGAAATCTAGCATTTTTTTTTTCCCAGCTATTTGAAAAGTAATCCTGATTCTTGTCCCATTGTGAGGAGCATGGCTGGATGGGAGCCAGAGTGGAACTTCTAATGGGAGGGGCCAAGGGTGGGGCTCCTCTTTCCCAGATTGTTAGAAGGCAGAATGTATCTCATCCAGTGGTTAGAGCAAACACTACTAGCCCTTTGCTGGATTCCTCATTAACTATGATCTATTCAACTGGGATTTATAGAAAACTACCGTGCTATCTCTTCCACTATCTATGGATCTGTTTGTGTTCCAGGCTGGATGATTACCATGAATATAAATATTTCTGTCTGTTTTGGTGAGCTCTTACAAGTAGAAAGGAAGGTTGAGTCCTACTAATCTGTAAGTCTGGACTTTGCAGTTGCACTAGGTATGAAACATGTGTGAGTAGGTGCCATGGGGAAGTCTGACCCCCAGTGGCTATTATCAACTGCTGCACATCTTCAGAAAGGGGATACGACTGGAGTTCAAAGTCAACAATAGAATAGCATCTTGAAGCTGTATAGGAATATACCTTGTTGCCTGGTCTTCTGGAATGTTTTTCATTAGGAAAAACTGACATGTCACAATTAGAAAAATGTATCAATAAACACACTGAATCAGATGTTTTAGCAACCAGAAACATGAAAATAGACTACATCAGTTTATTTTGGGGGATTTCTATTTTTATAGCCATCACCTATCCACAAGTTGTCACTCTGGCTTTCTTATCGCCACAAAATAAAGTTGGTCATATTTTTTCAGACAACGTTTCAAAGAGTGGCCCTGATTTAATGTTATACTACATTTGTTCCAAATTTTCATTTCAAAGGACTATAGATTCACAGAAAGTTGCAGAAATATTAGAAAAATCCCATGCAACATTTACCCAATTTCTCCCTGTGGTAACATCTTGCAGGAACTACAGCACAATAGGGAAACCAGGAAATTGATAGTTAGGATTCTCATAGCGTATTCAGACTTAACCAGTTTTACCTGTGTGTGTGTCTGTGTGTGTGTTGTTCTATGCAACTTTATCGTATGTGAGGATCCATGTAGCTACCACTGGTTTGAGAACAATATTTAAATGGAATCACACATTATGTGACCTTTTGACACTGTCATTTTTTCAGTTAGCATGATTCCCTTGAGACCCATCCCAGTTGCAGTGTGTGTTAATCATTTGTTCCTTTTCATTACTGAGCAGTATTCCATGGTACGGATGTGCCACAGTTTATTTAAACCATTCACTCACTGAAGGATGTCTGGACTGTTTCCAGTTTTTGCATATTACCAACAAAGCTGCTATGAACACTTGCACACAGGTCTTTGTGTGGGTATAAGTCTTCATTTCTCTGAGATAAATACCCAGGAGCGTGACTGTTGAATCATAGGTTCATGTCTTTTAGTTTTCTAAACAACTGGAAAACTACTTCCCCAAGTGGCTGCACAGTTTTACACTCCCACCAGCAAAGTACAGGATCTATTTTCTTCCATCCTTGCCAACATCTTGTACTGTCACTATTTTTCATTTTAGCTGCTCTCATAGGTGTGTAGTTGTCCCCACTTTTAAACAACATAAGGTATCATTAGGTTCTTACCATCAAAATCCAAGAAAAAAGCATGGGTACCTTGAGGAACGACACACACTTAGTTGTGTGAATCACTCTTCCCTGTGATTCAATAACTTTGCTGAAGCCTATAATGATAAAAGTTCAAGGATGAGATGGACTTGCGAAACACAGCAAATTTTGACTAGATCAGGTGGGCTCATTTTTAACAACTTACTGACCAGAGACATAGTAATATGTTTCTTGCTACCCAAACATTATTGACTGGAGTGCTCCAATATTCATTTATATAACAAATCATTGGCTACATGCATTAGTTTCTGCAATAATCCCCCAGTCAATAATATGTTAAAGCCATTTTTTTCAGGAGAAGTAAAAAAAAAAAAAAAACATGACAATTACTCAATTAATTGTGCTGAGTTAGGAAGTGATTATCCTGAAAAATGTTCCTGGCAGTTTTCTAGAAATGAAACACACTTTCCCCTTACTTCTGTGTTGCTTGTTGAGTGTCTTAATGTTTGATGAGTCCAACCTACCTTTTTCCCCGCAGTATGTCATACCATTAAGTATAGAAGGGGGAGTTTGGTCCACTTCCCTATGGAGACCTTATGCAGATTTCACTCCCTGACTTCCTATCGGCATATATTACCTCATTATTACTTCATTTCCTGGGTTGCAGGTACAGTGAAGTTTATCAGCCTTGGATCGTAACCTCTGTCTTCCCCCAGACTGGAGCTCAGTGGGTCAGCTCCTCTGGTTGTCTAGCGTTGGAAGTAAGCAGCATTACTGCTCTGGAATTTGTTTTTCTATCACATGATGAGAATATGATCAGCTTTGCATTCTGTGCTCAAAAAAATCCCTTCAAATATATGGAACCCAATTGAAATCCTTTGAGCCATATTTTAGCTTTTTATGTATTTCAATTATGAAGAAGAGTGATCTGGGTAACATGAATGCAACACAACCCAGCCAGCTGGAATACAGCAGTCCCACAAAATTACTAAAACTCAGAGGGAAAAAAAAGGAATACAGACCTCCATCAATTTAAGCTACCGCCATTATGAAAGTATTCAAGGAGAATACTAAAATCATAAATGCCTCCGTTTAAAGACTCTTTTGCAAGAAGGAAGAAAAAAGTCACGGAATGGAAAAAACAGTTGAAAACAAAACTCCACCACTTTGTTTCTTTTTGAGCTATTCAAAAGGCACCATCTTTTAAGGAGGAACATACAGAAGTGTGGGTTTTTTTCCAGACACCATTTTGGTGGAAGTGTATTGATGGACAGCAATCCTAGGGGATGTTTCCTTCTGTCTTGTCAGCTTGATGGGGATAGAAAACAGGATTTCAAAATAGAAAAAAAAAAACTCTTGAATCTAAAAAACTTGTAGTTCATTGATGCTTCTCAGTAGATATGAATGACTAACTACGGAAATATTTTGCCCCCTGGTCAGTTTGAACACTTGTCTTTCTTTTTTGGCATAGGACAGGAAGTCCTCCCCAGAACTATCACAAGTCTGAAATCTCAGGTCCCCAGTTGTATGTGGCATGTGTTTTTTGCCAAACTTTTATCAAAGAACAAAGTTCAAAGGACATCAGAATCTACAGTTCAAACAGTCTCAGAGGAAGATAAAACAGGGCCAGTTTTAATGAGAGAACAATGGAAAAAAAGAATTCCAGTGAATAATGCTCCGGTCATCTTTTTCCTAAGACTCCTTGTGAAATAACGTGCTCATTCTCAGAATGCGTTTTTCTTTCTCTTCTCTTGAGGCATGATCAAGACTTTATTTTGTGTGTCTGTGGGATGTGAAGGCTCTGTTGTTTTCCCCCATCTTACTGTCACTTCATCTTTGTTAAGAATAGTTCAGAGGTTTTCCCTAGACTCTCATAGAAATCTAGAGTAAATGAGTTTTGTCCTGAGGTCTACTGATGCCTTGTTTATCATTCCTCTCTGGGACTCCTATTACTTAAAACCTTATATTATATGCAGATGACTTAAGATCATTCCAATAATTTACTACTAATATAGCCAGCATCCCTAAATTCTATTAATCACATCCTTTCTTTAGAGAAAAACGTTATTCACATCTTTAATTCCAAGGGATAATCTCCAAACCATACTACTACTACCTAATACCCACTAAAATTGAAAAGTCCAGTTACTTTCTTATGTGCTAAGTGTTCATTTATAAGCAAGAAACCTCAGACTAATACATAAGAAGTAAGAGAAACCATAAAAAAGGCTTTGATTGAGAATTTTCCCCCACCACCTATGCTTTCTGCTCCCCCACGCTTCAAGTGCTGTCATAATCACCAATTCCCTACAAACTCTATTTTCCATTTCTTCTATAGTTTTGATCAGAAATATTTTAAAAACTATTTTCAAGGGCATGTGGCTGAAGGAGTGGATTGAGATCATCAGAAAGTTAAAAGGGAATACTACTTTCTTCATTGCTTCCGGATCAATCACCCCTTTCCTCTTTCTACACGGGTTCACCCTGCCTTGACTACTCTATTTTCTATCATTTTTAATCAGCTCATATCTTCATTTTCTCACTTCAGCCTACACTTTGTAGACCAGCCTTCAACGCTTTTCCGTTCTCCTTCCTCCGAACCTGCCCAGCAAAACTCTATCTCTGGTTAGTTCAACCATCTGCCTTCACTGCTTCTATCCAGTTGGTACAAAATTCCAGAAACAAAGGGGTCCGAGCAGAACGTTCTGAACGCTTGGCTGTACATTAGAATGACTTACAGAGCATTTTAAAACTATTTTGCCTAAAACAATTAAATTAGCATCTCTTGAGTTGGAAACTGGGAACAAGTATTTTTTAAAGCTCCCCAGGTGATGCTACTAGAAGGCAGAGTTGAGAATCTGACCAGTCTAGCTGGATCTCCACCTTCAGTTTTCCTTCTCCTCAGTCCTAGTCCCTTTTTCCTTTTAAGCTTGAATTTCTCCCCTCGCTTCCTTAAAATAACTGATATTAGAAATAGATGCCTTTGGGAAGAAATTCCAGCTACTCCCTGTTCCAATCCAGATCCCCCCAGCCTACTTGCCTACATCTGTTTTCATCTCTAATCTTTACCTTTCAAATCAAAACAACAGGGAGTTTTCGTTTTTAATTGAAGTATAGTTAATTTACAGAGCTTCCCTGGTGGCTCGGTGGTAAAGAATCCATGTGCAGTGCAGGAGACACAGGAGACCTGGGTTCGATCCCTGGGTCGGGAGGATCCCCTGGACGGGGGCATGGCAAACCACTCCAGTATTCTTGCCTGGAGAATCCCAAGGACAGAGGAGCCTGGCGGGCCACAGTCCATAGCATCACAAATAGACATGACTGAAGCGCCTTAGCACATACACACGGTTAATTTACAGTGTTGTGCCAAGCCCTGCTGTACAGCAAAGTGATTCAGTTATATGCCTATATACATTCTTTTCCATTATGGTTCATCACAGGATATAGAATATAGCTCCCTCTGCTATACATTAGGATCTTGCTGTTTATCCACTCTAAATGTAATAGTTTGTATATACCAACACCAAACTCCCAGTCCATCCCTCTCCCTCGCCTACTCCCCTTGGCAAAGACAAATCTGTTCTCTATGTCTATGAGTCTGTTTCTGTTTTGTAGATAAATTCATCTGTGCGTGAATTAGATTCCATATATAGAAAAAGTGAAAGTGTTAGTCGCTCAGTTGTATCCAACTCTTTGCAACACCAAGAACTGTAACCCACCAGACTCCCCTCTCCATGCACTCCACCAGGCAAGAATACTGGAATGGGTAGCCATCTTCTTCTTTAGGGGATCTTCCTGACTCAGGGATCGAACCTGGGTGCCCAGCATTGCAAGCAGATTCTTTACCATCTGAGCCACCAGGGAAGCTAAAAGTGATATCTTATTTACAAGTGATACCACATGATATCTTATTTATCTTTCTCTTTCTGACTGACTTCATTTAATACTATAACCTCCAGTTGCACCTATGTTGCCGCAAATGATATTATTTTGTTCTTTTTTGTGGCTGAGTAGTATTCCATAGTATATATGTATCACATCTTCTCTATCCCTTCATTGACAGATGAATGGATATATGTTAGGTTATCTCCAAGTCTTGGCTATCATGAATAGTTGTGCTATGAACATACAGGTACATGTATATTTTTTAATTATAGATTTGTCTGGGGATATTCCCAGGGGTTAGATTGCTGGATCATGTGGCAATTCTATTTTTAGTTTTCTGAGGAACCTCCATACTGTTTTCCATGGTGGATGCACCAACTTACATTTAAACCAACAGTGTAGAAGGCTTCAACAGGGAGATCTTTTTCGGCCTCAATCTCCCGCCTGTGCTTACTGCCATCCCCACCCACCTCTCAGCATCCTTACTCCACTTATTTCTTCCATCTTATTCTCAACCTTCCAACTCTCCTTATCTTCGAGTTTTTCCCATCAACATCTAAACATATTCAAATGATCACCACCTTTAAAGTACTGCCTCATCCATGCATTGCCCTTTAACTGGGCTCTTTTCCATTTCAACTGAGCTTTTTGAATGACAATTTCTAAGTTTTCTCCATTTTATCATGCTCTATTCACTTCACAAGCTATTGCAAATGATTTCCAGTTGAAAATCTGAGTCAATAATTTCATATTCTGAGTCAATAATTAACTTTTTATTGTTAAATCCAACAGACATTTTCTATTTTTCCCTTTCTTGATCTCTTAGAGCTTGGTTCATCTGATTACTTAATTTTTTTTTGATGCTTTCTTTTCCCTTGGCTTCTGCACATTTATTTAATGGACTCTTCTGTTCTGGCCTTGGGTTTCTTTTCTCCTCTCTCAACACATTTTCCTTTTGTATGTTAATTAAACCCCAAGGCCCCAGTTACTGTTTACCTGCCATGGCTCCCAAGTCACCTGTGCACCCCACAACTGCCTCCTCAACTCCGGAAAAGCTTCATCTGGAGACCTCAAAAGGACTTCCAATTGTTAGCTGAAGTTCATTCTCTCTTTACCAAAGTCTCCCCTTTCACTGTTACCAATCTTAGTGAACAGCTGGCCACTATCTAGCTGTAAAAGCCAGAAATGAAGTCTTCTAATTCCACTTCTTTGATATTCCTAGAATCTGGTCCTGGGGTTTTATAAAGTCCCTCTGCCATAGCGCAGGCTCCTCTTACTTCTTGCCTAGATTACAAGAAGACCATCATGGTGGGCTTCCCACCTCTAGGCATCCACACAGTGGATGATGAATGAAGTGATTCATTGGGGTTTTACCACCCAAAAAAAGCAAGGAGGGTGAAAAACTAAAGGATACATAGAGAGTTTGAAGTCATGATTCATAGGTCTTATCTAAATTGCAGAAGAAATGGAAACAGAAGCTCATAGAAGGATTGGAAGAAAGAAAGGATCAGTGTACTAGAGATTCTAAAGTTAAAGAATAGAGTGGGACACCCCTGGCGATTCAGTGGTTAAGGCTCTGCGTTTCCAACACAGGGGTCGTAGATTTGATCCCCAGTCAAGGAACTGAGATTCCACAAGCTACGCAGCGTGGCTAAAAAATAAAAAGTTTTTAAAAAATGTAACTCTAAAAAAATAAAAAAACTAGTGAAAGAATGAGTAAGCTAGTCAGGAGAGGAATCAAACGAATTAAATTAACTATTTTCACTTTTTAGTGAAATCCTCATTTCACTAAAGCATCCCTGGATAGAGTTTAAAACGTTCCAACACAAACCTGCAGAGGCAGTAGATAATGAAGTCTGTGGAGAATGGCATTGGTAGTAATTGGGTCAGTGCTTATGGTACGAGATCAATAGGAGGAAACTGGATCCTTTCTTACTCTTCTATGTCAAGCACAGATTAAAGCACAAAAAGAACACTACATTGTTTTCCAAAATATAGCTTTATAGGCCTCCTGCAAATATATTTATAGACAGATAATCCTTAAACTTCTGGAGAGCGTTTACCTTTCAAAAAATCTTCAGTTCAGTTCAGTCATTCAGTTGTGTCCGACTCTTTGCCACCCCATTAATCGTAGCACGCCAGGTCTCCCTATCCATCACCAACTCCCGGAGTTTACCCAAACTCATGTCCATCGAGTCGGTGATGCCATCCAGCCATCTCATCCTCTGTCGTCCCCTTCTCCTCCTGCCCCCAATCCCTCCCAGCATCAGGGTCTTTTCCAGTTAGTCAACTCTTCCCATGAGGTGGCCAAAGTATTGGAGTTTCAGCTTTAGCATCAGTCCTTCCAATGAACACCTAGGACTGATCTCCTTTAGGATGGACTGGTTGGATCTTCTTGCAGTCCAAGGGACTCTCAAGAGTCTTCTCTAACGCCACAGTTCAAAAGCATGAATTCTTCAGCACTCAGCTTTCTTCACAGTCCAACTCTCACATCCATACATGACCACTGGAAAAACCATAGCCTTGACTAGACGGACCTTTGTTGGCAAAGTAATGTCTCTGCTTTTTAATATGCTATCTAGTTTGGTCATAACTTTCCTTCCAAGGAGTTCAGTTCAGTTCAGTTCAGTCGCTCAGTCGTGTCCGACTCTCCACGACCCCATGAATCACAGCATGCCAGGCCTCCCTGTCCCTCACCAACTCCTGGAGTTCACTCAAACTCATGTCCACAGAGTCGGTGATGCCATCCAGCCATCTCATTCTCTGTCGTCCCCTTCTCCTCCCGCCCCCAACCTTTCCTAGGATCAGAGTCTTTTCCAGTGAGTCAACTCGTTGCATGAGGTGGCCAAAGTATTGGAGTTTCAGCTTTAGCATCAGTCTTTCCAATGAACACCCAGGATTGATCTCCAAGGAGTAAGCATCTTTTAATTTGTTAGGTAGATTAAAAAAACAAGAAAGTGATTGGAGTTTTTCATCTTTGCAACTGTGAGTGAAGTGGTTAAAAAAAAAAAACTCCTGACAACTTGAGGAAAAGCTGAAAATCCAAACATATCTGCAAAATTCCTCCAGTTTGAGGCTGGCCTACCTTTCCCGCTTCATCTCTCACGCCAGCTCCCTAGACTGCAGACAGCCCAGTGAGACAGAATGACTTTTAATTCCCAATCACTATCTCGTTTTCTCCTTCATCTCAGGGCCTTTGACTCTGCTGCTCTCTCTGCTTTAAGTGTCCTTCCATCGCAATCCTCCATTGAGCCTACTGTGCCAGGAAAATGTAAGGAACTTAGGAAATTCTAATTGACTGTTTGGAAATGAAAGACAGGGAATTAGAAAAATTTCATGCAGAAAGGTGCCACTTGTAATCAGTAACTTTTTTTGTTGTTGTTCCAATAAAGAAGAAACAGAGTTTTAATTACGGTAAAATAGTGAGGCTTCCCCAGTATCCAGTGGCTAAGACTCTGCCCTCCCAAAGCAGGGGTACCGGGGTTCCGTGCTTTGGGTCAGGGAACTAGATCTCACATGCTGCAACTAAAGATCCTGCATGTAAGTTACAACTAAGACCCGGCACAGCCAAATAAATAAATAATTTTATTCAAATTGAAATAGTAAGGCTAGTGAAGGCAATGGCACCCCACGCCAGTACTCTTGCCTGGAAAATCCCATGGATGGTGGAGCCTGGTAGACTGCAGTCCATGGGGGCGCTAAGAGTCGGACACAACTGAGAGACTTCACTTTCACTTTTCACTTTCACACATTGGAGAAGGAAATGCCAACCCACTCCAGTGTTCTTGCCTGGAGAATCCCAGGGATGGGGGAGCCTGGTGGGCTGCCATCTATGGGGTCACACAGAGTCGGACATGACTGAAGCGACTTAGCAGCAGTAGCAGCAGTAAGACTAATTGGAGGCATCACCATAGCCTTGGATTTGCAGGTGTTAATCTGTTTCTGGGAGAGTGCAGAGCTGTGGCTGTGTGTATGCTGGGGTGCGCTGGATGTTGTGCTTCTGGGGATATTAGAGCCAGCCTGCCAGGTCACGTGGTTCTGGGATGAGTCTGCAGTCCTCCCTTCATCCTACGTTTGGTTCACCTTCTTTGACTGCCAGCTCTGTTCAGGAGCCCAGGTTCTATGTCTACCAGTCTCACTGTCTAAATAGAGATCTTAACTGCTTCTTATACTTTGACTTTGCTATTGAAATTTCCCACCTTCTCTGAAAATAGCAGATACACATGAAATATAGCCTGTTGCAAAATCACAAATGTATGGTTCTCAGTAAAGAGAGGTGGAATTGCTGGGCTGTTGGTTTTATAGATAAGGCAGAATAGTTTCTTAAAGTTGTACCAATTTACATTGCTTATCTGCAGCTCCTGAATTTCAACTATATCTTCATCAACACCTGTTGTGCCTGAAAAATAACCTTTGGTATTTCCATGAGAGCTCATCTGATAGTAATGAATTGTTTTTGCTTAACTAAAAATATTCTTTATTCTTCTTTAAAAATTTTTTTATGAAGGTAAACTTACGTATGTTCACAAGTACACGCTAGGTCCCTTCAGTCGTGTCTGACTCTGCAGCCCTAAGGATTGTAGCTCACCGGGCTACTCTGTCCATGGGATTCTCCAGGATAGAATACTGAAGTGGGTTGCCAATCCCTTCTCTAGAAACTCACCTATAGATTTTTAAAATACACAGATCTTTAGTGAACAGTGTGATAAGTTTTAATAAATACGGATAACCACATAACTAATATCCCAGTTGAGATCTACAGCATTGACATCACACTACAAAAATGTCTTCAAATCTCTTTCTGGTCTACCATCCCCATCTCCAGAGCCCAAATGAACTAACATTTGGATTTCAATAACTGTAGATACCACTGAAAAATAGAATAACACAGTATGAACTCTTCTGTGTCCGGTTTCTCTTGATCAGTATGCTATTTTTGAGATTTGTCTATAATGCCACATGTATCCATAATCTGTTCCTTTTTATCGCTGAATACCACTCCACTGTGTGAATGTATCGCAATTTATTCACTCTTCTGTTGATGGACATTTGGATTGTTCCCAATTTTTTCTATTATGAATAAAAACGCAATACATATTTTGTGCCAGTCTTTGGATAGACATGTGCTTTCATTACTTTGAGGTAAATTAGTAGAAGTGAAATTGCTGGCTTTTAAGATAAATGTATGTTTAATTCTATAAAAGCAAATGCTAATAACTGTTTCAACTTGTTGGACTATTTTATATTCTCACCATACTCTATGAGAGTACCAGTTGATTTGCATCCTTTTCAACAACTGAAATTTTTGGTCAATTTAAATTCAGAAATTCTAATGGGTATGTACTGGTAATCACTGTGCTTTTAATTTGCATTTCCATATTGACTAAAGATGTTGAATATGTTTTGTGTGTTCATTGGCCATTTGTACATCCTCTTTTTTGAAGAGTCTATTTTAATATTTTTCTTATTTTTAATGAGTCGTTTACTTTTTGCTGTTGATCTGTAGAAGTTTTGATTTGTACAATATCGATGTGAGTTCCTTGTGTCATATGTCTATTTTGAATATTTTCTCCCCATCTGTGCCTTGCCTTTTCATTTTCTTAACAATCTCTTTTGATGAACAAATTGTTTATTATTTCGATGAAATACAGACTCTCAAATGTTTCATTTATTGTTCAGTTCAGTTCAGTTGCTCAGTTGTGTCCAACTCTTTGCAACCCCATGAATCACAGCACACCAGGCCTCCCTGTCCATCACCAATTCCCGGAGTTCACTCAAACTCATGTCCATCGAGTCGGTGATGCCATCCAGCCATCTCATTCTCTGAACAAATTGTTTATTATTTCAATGAAATACGGACTCTCAAATGTTTCATTTATTGTTCAGTTCACTTCAGTCACTCAGTTGTGTCCGACTCTTTGCAACCCCATGAATCACAGCACACCAGGCCTCCCTGTCCATCACCAATTCCCGGAGTTCACTCAAACTCATGTCCATCGAGTCGGTGATGCCATCCAGCCATCTCATTCTCTGTCGTCCCCATCTCCTCCCATCCCCAATACCCCCCAGCATCAGACTCTTTTCCAGTGAGTCAACTCGTCGCATGAGGTGGCCAAAGTATTGGAGTTTCAGCTTTAGCATCAGTCCTTCCAGTGATGTTTATATTCCAGGTAATCTACTTTAATGCAGAAAAGATAATCTCCAAGTAGCCAAGAGCTTTTTATTTTAAGCTTTTGTATTTAGGTCTATAATCCATCTTCAGTTGAGATTTATGTATAGGGTGAAATATAGATCAAAGTGTACTTTTTTTGCTACAGAGATATCCAGTTGGAACAATCAGATTGATACGATTTTTCTTTCCTCAGTAGACAACAATAGCAGCTTTGGAAAAAAAAAATTTGATTCTATGTGTGGATCTATTACTTGACTTTCCATTAGGTCCCTTCCTTTGGTCTACTTCTCTGTCCTTAAACCAGTACCATGCTATATTGATTATAGTATTAACACCTTTATATTAAATCACAAAATAAGGTAACGGGAGTATTTATATATTGTTTTTCTTTTTCAAGATGCTTTCACTATTCCAAGATCTTTAAATTTAATATAAATAATATTATCAAGAAGTTGTATACACCAACTAATTGCATCTATAGTTTTCTAAATTTTACATTTAGGTATATGATTGCTATTTATTTATTTGGCTGCCCTGGATCTCCACTGCTGCTCAAGGGCTTTCTCTAGTTACAGCGAGTGGGGGCTACTCTCTAGTTGCGGCGTGCAGGCTTCTCATAGCAGTGGTTTCTCTTGTTGTGGAGCTCAGGCTCTCAGGCATGCAAACTCAGTAGTTGGGGCTCACAGGCTCCACAGCACAGGCTCAGAAGTTGTGGCTTGAGGGCTCTGGGCTGAGGGCTCAGTAGTTGTGGCACACAGGCTTAACTGTCTCGCAACATGTGGAATCTTCCCAGACCAGGGATCAAACCTGTGTCCCTTGCATTGACAGTTCAGTTCAGTAGCTCAGTCGTGTCTGACTCTTTGCGACCCCATGGACTGCAGCACACCAGGCCTCCCTGTCCACCACCAACTCCCGGAGTCCACTTAAACTCAAGTCCATTGTGTCGGTGATGTCATCCAACCATCTCATCCTCTGTCGTCCCCTTCTCCTCCTGCTTTCAATCTTTCCCAGCATCAGAGTCTTTTCCAATGACTCAGTTCTTCGCATGAGATGGCCAAAGTATTGGAGTTTCAGCTTCAGCACCAGTCCTTCCAATGAACACTCAGGACTGATTTCCTTTAGGATGGACTGGCTGGATCTCCTTGAAGTCCAAGGGACTCTCAAGAGTCTTCTCCAATACCACAATTCAAAAGCATCAATTCTTCAGTGATCAGTTTTCTGCATAGTCCAACTCTCACATCCACACATGACTACTGGAAAAACTGAGGCTGATTCTTAATCAACCAGGGAAGTCCTATGATTGCTTTTGAATTACCTTTATATATAGATCAAAGTTTATTTTTCTTTTTTCTTTGGTGGTGGTCGTTTAGTCACTCAGCTATGCCCAACTCTTTGTGACCCCGTGAACTATAACTTGCCAGGCTCCTCTGTTCATGGGATTCTCCAGGCAAGAATACTGGAGTGGGTTGCCATTTCCTTCTTCAGGGGAACTTCCTGATCCAGGGTTCAAACCTGGGTCTCCTGCATTGCAGGCAGATTCTTTACCAGCTGAGCCACCAGGAAGCCCTAATTGTTGCTACACTATATGTTTAAAAGACTACGCTTTCTCCATTACATTGCCTTCATATCTTGGTCCAAAATTCATTAATCGAGTGACATTAGCCATATGGAGAACTAGTAAGCTACAAGTCCTCCTTCCCCAACAAAGACACAATGTTAACAACAACAGATGAACCATAATACCTCTCTGAGAACAATGGAGACCAGCTGAGAAGCTACAGCATCCAGAAGATAGCAAATCCAGAGCAAATTCCAACACAAGGGATAGGAAACATGGTGCCAGTTGACATGGCCATCCATCCCCCTCTCCCTGATACAGAATCGCCTCAAGTAAGTGAGACGAAGCCTTCCACACCAGGGCTCCTCCTCCTGGTTGAGAACAGAGAGGAGTTCATCAGTCTAATATTCTGGCTTCTCTGGGGACTTCCCAAGCAACTAGGTTCTGTTTTGCCTGATTCATAGAACTGAAGGGACCACTGTTAGAGATTAGGAGGTGCTGGAAAACAGAGATGAGCAAGACTGAAGCCTCAGGAGATGCCAGGGTGAGTAAGAACAGATTGAGTTTGAAAAGTCCGAGAACTGCCAGCCGGGCTGATGGTGAAGATCATTCCCCGGGTGAGACCAGTGAGCAAAGACTTGGAAAAGTGGTTGTTTTTCCAAATGCCCAAATCATGACAAAAACTTATAAGGCATACAAACAGGGAGCCACTGGGTCGTTAAGGAAAAAAAATCCAAAAATGGACTCAGAAGAAACACAGCTCTATGAGCTGCCTGGCAAAGATTTTAAAATAACTGTAAATACTTATATGTGGAATCTAAAATACAACACAAATGAACATATCTACAAAATAAAAACAGACTTATAGAGGACAGACTTGTGGTTGCCCAGAGGGAGGGATGAATTGGGAGTTTCGGGTTAGCTCCTGGCACAAGGCTTATATAGCTGTCTCCCCTTATCCATGGGTTATACATTCCAAGACCAGCCCATGGGTGCCTGAAACCACTGATAGTATCAAACCCTTACAGTAAGTCCCCTACATATGAACAACCTTCAAGTTGTAACTTTCAAATATGCAAATGTACATCTGGTTCCAGCAAGATGCCAGTACCTGTGTCATCAACATCAGCTGTGAGTGAAATTTGCAGCTTGCCCTCCTTCTCCTATTGCTGACAATCCTTCAGCTCTACCATCTCCCACTTCCTGTCTCACCTCCAATCAATAGATCTTCTTGCCTGTTTACTCAATGCCAGCCCTGATACGCCAGCTGTTGTACTGTACTATAGTACTGTACTGTAAGATTTAAGGTACTGTACTGTAAGATTTAAGATGTTTCCTTTATTTTCTTGCTTTTTATGTAGTATTTGAATAAAAAGTATTATAAACCTATTACAGTACAGTGCTCTATAGCCAATTTTGTTTGTTGGGCACCTAGGTTAACTTTGTTGGATTGACAAATTGGACTTAACGACAGCATTGTCAGAACAGAACTTGTTCATATGTACTGGACTTCCTGTATACGGTATGTGTTTTTCCTATACATACATACCTATGATTAAGTTCAAGTATAAATTAGACACAGTAAGAGTTTAACAATAACCAATAAGAAAATAGAACAATTATAACAATATATTGTAATAAAAGTAATGTGAATGTGATCTCTCTCTGGAAATATCTTGCTATACAAACTTTATGCCATTTCCATCTTAGTCAAGCACTTACCATGTACTGTAACCATAACTTTTCCAGTTTGAGAGGAAACAGAAAACTAGCACAAATTTCTATTTCCTTCTTCATAATTTCACAGGTTAAAGATTCTTTCTTATTGTAGATCTCAGCAACCTCAGCATACAAGTTTTTCTTTTCTTATTAAATGAAGAGCCTCACATTCTCCCTTAAAAGAATCACTTTTTGGCTTCTCTTTGGCATATCCGAACTGCCAGCATCACCTCCTCTTATGCTTTGGGGTCATTATGAAATAAAACAGGGGTTACTCGAACACCAGCTGTGGTAGCAACAGTCCACAGTCAATCTGATAACCCAGAAGGCTAAGAGGCGGGGTGAGTTGGATAATGGGAAGATTCACATCCTGGATGGATGGATCTAGACATCAGCGGATTTCATGACACTGCTCAGAATGGCAAGCAATTTAAAATGTATGATTTGGAATTTCCCTGATGGTCCAGTGGTTAAGAATTCACCTTACAATTCAGGGAACAACCAGGGTTCAATCCCTGGTCGGGGAAATGAGACCCCACGTGCTGCAAAGCAACCAAGCCTGCACGCTGCAACTACTGAGCTGTTGCGCGCCATAGCTAGAAAGACCATGTGCCACAGCGAAAGATCATAAATGACGCAACAAAGATCCTGTGTGCTTCAACCAAGACCCAATACTGCCAAAGAAATAAAAAGAGAAGATGTGAACTGCTCATTTCTGGAATTTTTCATTTAACATTTTTGGACCGTGGTTGAGCACGGTAAGTGAAACTGAGGAAAGGGAAACCATGAAAAAGGGGAGACAATTGTATAAGCCCCCAAAGTCTTCATGAAATTGGGCACATGCACTTGGGACAGAACCAAGTGACAGGCATAGTCTTTAAGGAAATCCCAAGAATATAGGCTCAAACTGATGGGGAGGTTGCTGTGGCCATTTTCTCCTCCACAGCCATTGTACACACCTGGCGAATCAAGATTAGTTGCCTTTTCATCTCTTCCCCATTAAGTATGCTTGGTGGAATGTTACCAAGTAATCAAATGGTCAAAATCTGTGTATCTAGAAGCGCAAAGAAGGAAAAAGAGCCACATTAAATTATTAAATGAAGTAATTTACAGTTGACTCTAGCTAAAAATCATTGCCTAAGGGAAGATGTTGGAGAAGGCAACAGCAACCCACTCCAGTGTTCTTGCCTGGAGAATCCCAGGAATGGGGGAGCCTGGTGTACTGCTATCTATGTGGTCACAGAGTTGGACACAACTGAAGTGACTTAGCAGCAGCAGTAGCAGCAAGGGAAGATGCTAATTTCCCACAGCCCTCAGCCTAAGAATTGTCTCCTCTGCAAATATAATTCACACTTTCATGCAGAAATGGCCTTTCCTTGATGTCCTATGGCAATCCCAATAGGCAGTCACATCTCCCACTCTCTAGCCCTGTGTGCTAATTTGTTTTTTCAGATAATATGGGCTCCATACCTTTGGGCATTTTTCCATAATATTGCCATATATCTAAACTGCTTCTTGCTGCTGCCCACCAAATAAATTGCACCTTCTCTTCACTTTCTTTCAGACTTTTGATTTATTTCAAGATAACTTTAACTGACATTTATTGTGCACTTAATCTGTACTTGGCTTCATATTTAGCATGTACACACTTCATGTCCTTGAAAAGCCTGATGAACAGTTATGAGATTGGTTTGTTAATATATGACTTTAACAAATGAAAATCTTAAGTGAAAGGGTTTTAAGTAATATTCCTAAGGCTACATATCTAATGAATGACCAAATATGGATCCAAGTCAGGTCAGTCTGACTTCAGAATCTGCAGTCTTAATCACTGAGTGATGCTCTCATTCATCCTACTTTATTATTTAGCCTTATCCATTTCTTACCCAGGCCCCATTGGAACTACATTCTAGGTATCTTTTACTCTAAACATTTCCATTGCACCAAGATTTCAGATTTCATTTTCAAAATTCTTTATAGCTTCTTTTTAAAATTTCTTATATTACTTAGCTCTTTTTCAAAAAAAAGAGACTGTGCCTACACTTTGCTCTCTGCCATGTGCTATTTTAAAACAAGTCTCAGAACTCCAAGAAGTTCTGTGGGAGTTCAGTTGGAAATCAAAGTTTCCACAACACTGCAGATATTCTTTCCAAGTCTAGAAATTCTTCAGAATTCTCTGGAATGGTAGACTTTCTTTGGCATTTCCTCCAGAACAAAATGTCCAGGCTACCTCAGTAAGAAATGGAGCTGTTTGGACACAGTGGCAAGCCTTGGTAGATCCACAGATTTCTCTAGAAATCTTGAGGAACCTACGCCCCTCATATTCATCTCCTGTCAGGAAAAGGTACTCAGTAAATTCCTACCTGAGAACATAAATGTCCTGAGGAAAATATGCTCCAAACTTTTCTGGAAGGCATGTCAACTTGTGTGGAATCTAGGACAAGCACCGTGTCTATAGAGAGTGAATCATTAAGCCTGGAATAGCCAGCAAGAGATCTGAATTCCTGTCTTGGCTACTTTTGGAAATAGCTGGCTTTACCACAGGCAATTCTCCTCAACGGCCTGGGATTCTGAACTCTATTTTCCAAAAGTAGATAAATGTGGGCCATTGAATGACTTCACATTGTCATGCAATCCAAGGTCTGCTAGAAACAAGCATTTTGAAGTGTCAGTGATGGTGACTCTAAACCATGTTATCTTATAAAAAAAAATATATATATATACACATTTCCTTATAGTTGGCCCCATAATCTACTAATTGTGACATTTGTCAGTCCTGGAGAAGCTGCTGTGTAGGTGGACTTGCGCTTCCTACGGTTCGAGTCACAGTGTAGCTCTGATTTGTTTTGTTGCAGATGAATTTCTGTAGCCAGCTTGGACACTGGCCAAGGAGGCAGTGTCTGCTGCCTGCTGTACACAAAACTCTTGTCTTTTTGATGAGAAAGGGAGTGTTCTTTATCTTGTTCTCCCCGTTGTAGTACTGACAGGGGTCAGAGGGGAGAGACAGCTTGCGGGCTGAGCGCTGCAGACGGCTGTCCTCCAACGCCAGCTCCTTCCCTTTCTCTGCCAAACAGCCCTCCGTGGGGATGCTACTAGGCCATCCAAGGTTTAGCTCTACTGACATGGGACTGGAAACTGGACAAGAAATGGAAATGCACTGTGACTTCCTCTGTCCTCTTCTGCTCCTCGAGCCAAACAGCAAATCAAGCTTGGGTTTCGGGGGAAGGGGGCGGAAATAAGGCTGACGGAAAGAGGAGGCGTTGGTTTCTTCACTCCATTTCTCCATTCCTGCTCACTTGCGGTCACCACCTTAGTTACATGAAACATCTGTTTCCAGGTAATCCAACAGATCTTGGGAATAGCACCTTGGGGTTGTGTCTCCTTGGGGTCCTCCTGAAATGTTCTCACAAAGTAATGTGGGTTGTTTTTTTTCCCCACAAAATGTTTCTCCTTTCTAATTCAATTCTCCCTTTAGTTTGCTGTTGGAACCAGGGATGATGATAATTTCATTGGAAATTGAATCAGTTGCAAAGTACTGGGAATGACTATGGTTTAAAACCGCAGGTTGGGTTTCTTGGAATTCCGGGCCAAGTCCCTTTCCCAGTTGCTCACAGGAAGTTTCAACTGATGTCATTGGAAATGGTATGTGTTTACGTCTGTGTGTAATTTAGGTCACAGTTGGGACCTTAAGGATCCAGAAAAAAAAAAAAAAGCCTCTTGTTTCAGATCTAGTGACCTCACTCTTCATATCCAGCTAATATTTGGATCCACGTGATGCTGACAAACCAGGAAACCATTCCTATCTTTCTCAGCTTGAGAGCACCATTAAAAAGATCTCCCCTTATGGGGGAAAACAGAGAGATTTTTGTTCACATATCAGTGTTCTGCAGGCACAGATCTTTCCAAAATACTCTTTCACACATTCAGGATGCATATTTAGATCATCGGTTGATATAACTCAGAAGGAATTATTTATTCACGCCTTATAATGTTTTTACTTCAAATTTCAAGGGAAAATGATTGGAGTTATCCTCATCTAAAAGAGAAAAAATCTCTTAGTATATAACAAAAACAGTTATTGATATGTTAAGATATAAAGGGCAGACAGAGAACACGAAGACATATTCAGTGAGCACAGCCCATACCATCTTCCAGAAATTTGCTAGAAGAGCATTATGTTGGGAATTCATGCATGTAGGTTGGCAAAAATTCCACAGGCAATCTTGAAACCAAATAGTAAACCACACTTTAATCCGTTTCCTTTCATTTAACCAAGTTTACAACTCGTCTTGCTTCATTCCAATTGTTGTTGTTCAATCTCTAAGCCATGACCAACTCTTTGTGACTCCATGGACTGTAGCCTGACAGGCTCCTCTGTCTATGGGTTTTCCAGGCAAGAATACTGGAGCGGGTTGTCATTTCCTTCTCCAGGGGATCTTCCCAGACCAGGAATCGAACCAGGGTCTCCTGCATTGGCAGGTGGATTATTTACCACTGAGCCAACAGGGCTTCCTAGTCATTCCAAGTTAACTCTAGTGTTTTAATGACAGGAAGAGAGATGAAGCTTCACATTTTCCTAATTTCCCCAAGCCCTTTTTATAACCTGTCCTTTTGTCTTCTTTCAATACAACCGTGCTAAATTGTGCGTGTAATATCTTTAAGGATGGGATGAGAAACTAACATCTCAAGGAATACAAGTTAATATGTTCTACGTCTGTCTTCAACCCTAGTTCTTTTTTTTATTCCTTTTATTTGTCTGTCTTCTTTGGACACATTCAATCTATTTTCTTTTCTTCTAAGCTCCCCTTTGAATCGCCATACAATGTTTGGCAGGCTCTCTAATGGCTTTCCTATTCCTATCCAGACAAGATACAGAATACTTTCAAAGCTGTGGCTCTAGTCTCTTTCTCATCCTTGAAGTGCCATATGAAGTAGAGGATGAACCTGGTAAATTCAGTAATTGCTTTTGTGGGATTCAAAGTCCAATCTGACAGTACTGGGTCCTTAACTTCCCATAAGCTTTCCTCACTCCCAGTGACCCTTTTTAAATTTCTGAAGTACTGGTAACTCCTTGTACTCATCCACCCTCCAAACTAAAAACAAGATCCCCAAATCCTGAGCAACTTCATAGTTCTAAACCAGTCATAAAACCTATCATTCTGACTTGTTTCCAGTCTAGCATTATTTGGCTCTTGTTCTGGTTTAAATCTCTGGTTTGCATCCAAATCTCTGTGAAATTCAAGCCTTGTTTTTCTCTTTCTAACACATTACTGTTTTTTGTAGAGTATATCTTATTCTGTCTTGCAGGTATTTTTGCTTTGCTTTTGAAAAATAATTTCCTTGCTCCCTCTGGCCCACAAACTCCCCTGCTCCCAACACACGAAAAATGTAGAATTTGTTCACTGGCCCCGCCTCAGCAGAATTTGTTCCCTGGGTTCCCTTCTCATTTCAGAAGCTTTTGATGCCTCTGTCGGCTCAGTAACTGCTCGTTCTACGGCAGTGGAGGTGAACCCAGAGCGGGGATGTAAAGAATGTCTAGTGTCTAGTCAAGATTCCTTCCTCAGCAACATTGATCTTCTCAGTATTACCAACCTCACCTCAGAAGGCAGTGGGGTTCATTTATTTCGGGCTGTGAAAAGATACACTCCATGACTGCAGGGATTCCTACCTGCTTTGTTCATGGCATTTGGAACAGTGACTGGCATACTGTCCGTTTTCAGTAAATATGTTGTGAATGAGTGAATTAGATATCTATGAATGAAGCATCCATTTATGAACTGGATTGTTTTCAATTCAAAAGAACATTCACCAATTTTAAATCAAAGGCATCTTCATGCTGCAATATTTTAAATTTTAAATGTTCTCAATTTCATCACTAACAGAGATCGTGTAAAAACCAATCAACAATCAAGCAAAAAATGGATTTGTACTTAGCCAGGTGAGAAACAGAGACGCTTCCAGAAGAACCATCATGATGGCTGCCCCCAAAGAATCTGCTTAGCCGCTCAGTCGTGTCTGACTCTTTGTGACCCGATGGACTGCCAGGCTCCTCTGTCCATGGGGATTCTCCAGGAAAAATACTGGAGTTGGTTGTCATGCCCTCTTCCAGGGGATCTTCGCAACCTCGGGACCAAACCCAGGTCTCCCGCATTGCAGGCAGATTCTTTACCATCTGAGCCACCAGGGAAGCCCAAAGAATCCCAAGTTCTGTTTAAATATGAATTAGTTGGTGATGACAAGACTGATAAAACTATATTTTCAAAGTATTATTAGACTAATGAGTTTGATTTGAGGTCTATTACCCTACATTTCACACCAACGAAAGACTTTCTAAATTCAATGCATTAGATATACATTGGTGGCCTGAGAAATGACTATTCTTCCCAATTCCAGCATGCCATTATAACACTTTCTGTGACATCAAGGGTTAACAAGGGTGCACCTAAGTGGCATAGAGATCTGGTAGGAATTCATGAAAACACCACCATCTTACAGGATGGCAGCAGAGTGGATATGAAGGACTGGGAAATCAAGGAAAATGCCGTTGTCCTCCAGTAAAGGAGAATCTTCAGTAATGGAGATTTCTGCCAGAGTAACTGCTATCCTTTGACTTCGTGGGAAACTAACTGACAATCCCACCTTGGAGTCTGTTGGCATACATGATCTCGCCCCACCAGCCACAGTCACAGATTCAGTTTCAGAAATTCAGTGTGGGCCCAGAGGCTGCTCAGACAACTGTCTCAGAGAGGATGATACTCTGAGTATAAAGGAAGCTGAAGTCCGAGGTCTAGGTTTTTTTGTTTAATGTGTCTAAGTTTCATTCTTCTCTATCATGTCAATCAAAATTAAAATTTCTCTGAAACATTAAAACGTCTTCATTTTAACCCCAACTTGATACATTATATTCTACATTTTAAGGTATTACATTCTAAGATTTAGGTTTATATTTTATTTTCTCAATATATATTTTTCTTAAATTGGGCATTTTTGAAAATTTATTTTTAATTGGGGGAAATTTGCTTTACAATCTTGTATTGGTGTCTGCCTGAGGTCTAATTTTATGGGCAACTGCCTTGTGATGTCCAGAATGCAGTATGTGTGGTATTTTATTACATAGCTAACCAGATATATGCTTCATCTTTGGGAGGCTAAATGAATGGGATTTGAAATGAAGGTGGTAGTTTAAAAAATACCCTTGTATTTTACTCGCATGCTTGACTGTTCAGACCCCAGTTATCTTTCCCGAATTTCAAATGTAAGACTACTGTGGTCACAGCACACACACAAACAGAAAAAATCAGTGGATCTGGCCTTTTCTTCTGGTATTGGAACATATATGGGCAAATAAAATATCACGGGGGAAAACCAATAAACATCCAATAGGTTAATAAGTTAATAAATCATGTAACATGTGATTTAATATTTTATAATACTCAAAATAGTGCTATTAAAATTTTTAAACAGCATGAGAAAATCCTTATACTCAACTGTTATGACAACAATATACATGTTGTCATAATTGTAGTTCAAATATAAATAAGCCTAATGGGAAATATATTTAAAAAGTTAACATGATGGGATTATGGTTAACTTTTTTCAATATATTTTAAAATTTGATAATTAATAGATGTAATTGTGAAAAAGCAAAAAACCTTTTATTCCAAATGACAAAAAATAAATCATTAAGCATGTAAAAATACCTTGAAAATTAACAAAAAGAAACAATGCAAAATATCACTTCATCATCAGATTGCTGGGAAATATTTGCAAATGCAAAAAGTTGATTATCATTTATCTGCATCATGAAAAGCAATTAACAATTAGACGACAAAAGCATTGCTTTGCAATGATTCAATACCAAAATGAATTCAAAATATACTTTTCAGTAATCAGATCAGCACAGTTGTGAAAAACTACTCATATCCTCTTCTTATTGGTTTATTTCCCTCATAAAAGCCCATTATTCCTGTGGTTTTTGGCCATAGCTGTGTAAACTAATTAATAACTTCAGTGGGTCTATGTAGTATCCTAACCACACACCCTCCCTCCCCCAAATAGTTCCCTGGTCCGAATTAAAGTAATTACTCTATTGGAAAAATAGTTCCAATAACTTGGCTCATCGGCTCTGGTCTGATTATTGTGATTATAAGCTATGAACTGAAATCAATGCTATTGGCCACATGCTGACTTAGTTACACAGTGTCCAAGTTTTTTGCCTTCTATTTGCATCTAGTTTTGCAAATGAAAATAAAAGAATAATTGATTCTAGTCTATACTTTTAAACTAATCAAATTTATCATTTCCCACAAAGTTTTCTTCATTATACAATATTTTAAAAACCTCTATCCTTGTTTCCTGTTCTTTATTGTTCCTTCCATTCACTCATTAAAAAAAAATTTTTTTTGCTTTGTAAAAAAAAAAAAAAACCCTGCAAAGATAATGTAATCTTTACATGTACCACAGCCCGTTTTCTCTATTTAATATTCTTTCTCTATTCTTTAGTATGGTTCATTAGTTACAGTTAATGAATGAATACTGATACATTACTATTAACCAGGGGGCTTCCCAGGTGGCACTAGCGGTCAAGAACTCACTTGCCAATACAGATAGATGTAAGAAACACGCGTTCGATCCCTGGATCAGGAAGGTCCCCTGGAGAAGCGCATGGCAACCCACTCCAGTTCCTTGCCTGGAGGATCCCATGAGGGTCGCAAAGAGTCAGACATGACTGAAGAAACTTAGCCTGCATGCATTATTAACCAGAGTCCATACTTTATAGGTAATTGCTCGGTTTTCACCTAACATCCTTTCCTGTTGCAGGAGCTCCTCCAAAATACTACATTACATTTCATTGTATTGTCTCCTTTAGCGGCCTCTTGGCATGACAGTTTCTCAAACTTTTGCTGTTTTTGATGACCTTGAGAGTTTCAAGGTACACTAACTAATCCAGTATTTTGTAGAATTTTCCTCACTTGAGGTTTGTCTGATGTTTTTCTTATAATCAGACTGGAGTTGTGTGTTTGGGGAGGAAGATCACAGAGGTGAAGAGCTCTTCTCATCACATCATATCAAGGGCACCTATTAACCCCATGACTCATCACTGTTGACTTTGACCTTGATCATCTGGCTGAAGTTGCCTTGTGGAGGTTCTCTTCTGTAGAGTTACTTTCCGCCCTCTCATTCCATGCTGTTCTCTTTGGAAAGAAGTCACTATCCATAGACCACCCTTAAGGAGAGCTATGCTCCACTTACTAAAGGGCTGAGCATCTACATAAATTATTTTGAATTCTTCAGCATGGCAGATTTGTCTAGACTCCCTACTCAATGTTTTATTTCTATCAATATGGACTCTTAGATATTTATTTTATACTTTGAGTTATAATCTTCTATTACCTCATTTTGTTGCAGAAATTATTCCAGTTTGGGCCACTGAGAGATCTCTGCATTGGCTCTGGTGTCCTTTTGATCTTGTTGTTTGGTTGCTAAGTCATATCCAGCTCTTTGCGACCACATGGACTGCAGCATGCCAGGCGTCCCTGTCCTTCACTGTCTCCTGGAGTTTGCTCAAATTCATGTCCACTGAGTCGGTGATGCCATCCAACCATCTCATCCTCTGCTGCCCTCTTCTCCTTTTGCTTTCAATCTTTCCCAGCATCAGGGTCTTTTCCAATGACTCCACGCTTCCATCAGGTGGCCAAAGTATTGGATCTTCAGCATCAGTCCTTGCAATGAATAGTCATGGCTGATTTCCTTTAGGATTGACTGGTTTGATCTTTTTGCAGTCCAAGGGACTCTCGGGAGTCTTCTTCAGCCCACAATTAGGAAGCACCGATTCTCTGGCACTCAGCCTTCTTTATGATCCAACTCCCACATCGTTTTGATGCACCCTCATCCTTATAGCTTTTTTTTTTTACACTTCCTTACATTTTGATACTAAAAGATGTTCCAGGTTTCTCATCATAAATATTTTCTGCCCCAATCCTGGAATTAGCCATTTCTCTAAGGAGCCCAGATTCTGTCTATTGGAGAATGGTATTAAAAACCAAATCTGGATGCTAGATATGCTCACTGATCCTAGGGTGCGGTCTCCAGGCCCTTCCAGTTGACAGAGCAAGGAAATTTTGGGTTTTCCAAAAAGTTCATTCAATTTTTTCAATAACTAACATCTTATGGAAAAACCCAAATGAGCTTTTTGGACAAGCCAATATATGTGTTGTACAAATTGGTGTATGTATATATATCACTATTTCTATTTGTAACCATCATCATTGATATTAAGCTAAACACAAGTTTATGTCTGTGATTTTAATGCTAATCTATTACTACATGAATCATTCTAGCCTCCTTTTCTTGTTTATCTGCAAACTTCCACCCAACAGTGAGAAAACTGGGTCTTTCCATCCATTATCTATGTACTTAGTTGCTCAATTCCAGTATGCCTGCACAGTGTTGTCAGAATTGTTACACCGTACTCAGGTATTTATCTTTAAGTTGAGTTTTGGGGGTTGCATGAGTTTGAACTGAATATTTTTAATATACTCTTTATTACTTAAATTGCATTATATTTACCTCACAATTTAAACATTTCCTGTCAACATGTGGCTTGTCGGTCCAGGGGTATGATTTTCCCTTAGGGCGCGAGAGGTCCTAGGTTCAAATCCCAGACAAGCCCACCTTTGTTTGCTTCTGATAAATAATTGAGCTTCCCTGATAGCTCAGTTGGTAAAGAATCTTCCTGCAATGCAGGAGACCCCAGTTTGATTCCTGGGTCTGAAAGATCCACTGGAGAAGGGATAGGCTACCCACTCCAGTATTTTTAGGCTTCTCTGGTGGCTCAACTGGTAAAGAATCTGCCTGCACTGTGGGAGACCTGGGTTCGATCCCTGGGTTGGGAAGATCCCCTGGAGAAGGGAAAGGCTGCCCATTCCAGTATTCTGGCCTAGAGAATTCCATGGACTGTACAGTCCATTGGGTCACAGAGAGTCGGACACAACTAAGCAACTTTCACTTTCTTTCTGTTACCATAAGCCTGTGATAAAAGATGACATTAGCAATGGAAAACATCATAAATAATTTTCTTTCACTCATCCTCCCCCAATTTAGATATAAAACTGAGTCTGGAAAGATATATACTCAAGTTCACACAGATGAGTAACAGTTATAAGTTAGTATTTGGTACAAGGGTATATGTGTGAAAATTGATGCTTGATACACTATCTTAAATTTCTCTTGAAAGACTATAAAGATATATGAAAAGGCCAGAAATTGCAACTCTGCTGGAAAGTAAGTATAAGAGAAGAAAGATTATTAATTGAAATTTCAGTAATTGTAGCCCCAGGGATTGGACAGAGAAAAATTGTAGAGTTTTCTTTACTTATGCAGAGAACAAATGCAGATGGACCAGAAGATGATAGGACAATATTTTGGCTCATCTTCTCTGATAATTCTAATTCTGTAATAAAAGAGCATCAAAGTCTAAAAATGAGTCTCCTCCACATATCATCATTATCGGAAATTACTTTTAAGATATCTTTCCAGCAATAAAACCATCAATAAAAATGTTGGGATCAACAAAAAAAAACAAAAACATGAGCAAGGAGATGCTTTCCTGGGTGAAAAGCAAAAGAGATGATAATTACAAGAAAGAAGTTGCTGATATGGAAAGAGAATAGATATTTTACCTATATTGGGAATCAAAGCAAAGAGAACACAGAAGAGTATCTGTTTTTCAAAGTCTGGGCAGCACAGTAAGTCTCATAACTGAAGTAAAATTATTATTGTTTACAAAAAAAATAATTGGCCATCCAGAAATGCAAAATAATCAACGAAAAACTCCAAGAGTTAAGAAGAGAGAGCAGTAAGGTGACAAGATACAGAACAACCACAAAGAAATTAGAATCTTTATTTTGTTTATCACATAATGAAGAAGATTTCAGTGTCAGTGACATTAGGGAACTGCTCACATATTCAAAGGAAAAGCACAAAGGAAAATAAACAGTCTTCATGATCAAAAGGTTAGAAGATACTACTGTCAATGGGAAGGACAGATTATTTTTTTATTGGAGTTTACTTCCTTTACAATTTTGCATTAGTTTCTGCTGTACAGCAAAATGAATCAGCTGTATGTATACATATATCCCCTCTTTGACCACAGAACATTGAGTAGAGTTCCTGTGCTATACAGGAAGTTCTCATTAGTCATCTATTTTATACATAATAGTGCATATATGTTAATCCCAATCTCCTAATTCATCCCACTCCCCCTTTCCCCCCGTGGTGTTTATACATTTGTTTTCCACATCTGAGTATTTCTACTTTGCAAATACGTTCATCTGTACCATTTTTTTAATTCCACATATATAGGTTAATATATATTTGTTTTTCTTTTTCTGACTTCACTCTTGTGTACGTCAGTCTCTAGGCCCATCCACATCTCTGCAAATGGCATGATATTTCATTCCTTTTTATGGCTGAGTAATATTCCATTGCATACATGTAATATTCCATTGCATACATGCCACATCTTCTTTATCCATTTCTATGTTGATGGCCATTTAAGTTGCTTCCATGTCCTGGCTATTGTAAATAGTGTTGCAGTGGACATTAGGGTACATGGATCTCTCATACTTATGTTTTTCTCTGGGTATATGTTTTCTCATACTTATGTTTTTCCCAGGAGTGGCATTTCAGGGTCATATGGTAGACTTTAACCACACTGCACTGCCTTCTGCTTTCTGTACTACCTTGAGAAAAGGGGTACTAATTATGTTAATGGCAATTCATGGGGTCACAAAGAGTCAGACACGACTAAGCGACTGAAATGAACTGAACTGAACTGAACATTTATATTGTTCTTATGAGATAGTTATAAACGCTGTATGCATAGTAACACATTTAATACTACTGTAGACTTAAATCTACAAAGTCAAGAAGCTGGGAGAGCTCAGTCAAAAAAAGAATGAAATATTATTTGCAGCAACATGGATGGACCATACTAGCAAAGTAAATCAGGCAGAGGAAGACAAATATCACATGACATCATTTACATGTGGAATTAAAAAAATAATACAAATGAATTTATTTACAAACCAGAAACAGACTCACAGACATAGAAAACAAATTTATGGTTACCAAGAGGGAAAGGTGAGGGAGATAATTTAGGACTTTGGGGTTAACAGATATACACTATCTATAAAATGAACAAACAATATGGATTTAAGAACTTACTGCAAAGCACACAGTATATTTGAAATATTGTAATAACCTCTAAAGGAAAAGTATTTTAAAAGAATAAATATATATAACTAAATCACTTTGCTCTAAACCTGAAACTGACAGGTGTACATTGTAAATCAGCTATAGTTCAAAGTTTTAAAAATGTTGGGAGAACTCCAAACAGGATCAACCAAAAAATTCCATACTGAGACACATCATAAATAAACATCTGAAAACTAAAGACAGAAAAAAAAAAAATCTGGACAACAACCAGAGAAAATGGACACCTTATCTATAGGGAGGAACATTGTAGAATGACAGCAGGTTTCACTTCCTGTGGTATTCATTTATCTCCACTTTACAGGTGAATCAACAGAGGCCCTGAAATACTCAGGAACCTTCTCCTGGTCACCCAGTTAGTAAGTGGAGATGCCAGGTTCTATGCTCTCACGCTGGGCTTAAGGAAGCCACAACTAAGCCTCCACTGTTTCAAAGATTCATATGCATTCAAGCCCCAATCACCAGAACACCAATTTATACGGGGTTGTGGAGTCAAAGCCCCAGCTGATAATAAAATGTGATTCTATCTGGAATGTTTTTCATATATACATGTATTTCTTGAGACTCTCCTTGTAGTTTCCGAGAAACTAAGAACTGGTGGAGGATTCAAGTGTTCTAGATCCCACAGAGACTCAGCTTAGAAATAGTAACAATATCACATACTAGTTATAGACTTAACAAGAATTACAGGGTACCTATAAAATAAAAATAAAATACTGACAAATCAACTGAAAGAAATAAAAGAAGATTTAAGGAACTGCCCTTCAGAGAACATGAAGTCAATGTACTTCTTCCTGTTCACCCCTCCAATTACAACTAAAAATCCTGGACATTATGTACAAAGCAAACAAAAGACTCTGAAAAGTACAAAGAAGGCAGACAGGCTAGGGATCTCCAAACCTGCAGAATGATAAGGTGCTGAGCTACATTACTGGGCTTTTTGAGTCTGTTTGTCTGTTTGTTTATTGCTTCTTACATCTCACTACTGGACCTAAAGAAGCTAGCAGTCTGGCTTCTGTACAGACAAAAAAAAAAAATAAGTACAGACAAAAAAAAAAAATCTATCCCCAACAAAAGCCTGTTATCTGTATCCAAAGGAAGAAGGTAGAGACAGCCTAGAAAGAAAATGTTGAGATCATCTACTCCAGCCAAACACAAAACAACTATGAAAACTTCCATCCCCAGAGTTGGCAACAAGGCGTCCCACCTTGCAGTGTCTAAGAAGCGAGCCATGGCTTTTGTTTTCCAATGAGAGGTAAAGAGCCCTACCAGCAGGGTAGGAGAGACCCCATGAAGTCCCCAGATTTCAACTCCTACCCAGCATTAATGAGCTATCTCTTCTTCCTTTTTGGTAAAAAAAAAAAAAAAAAATTATTTATGTGGTTGCCTTGGGTGTTAGTTGCAGTCCACAGACTAGCTGTGGCGCGAGGGCTCAGTTTCTCTGCTACATGTGGGATCTAAGTTCCCGAGCAGGGGTCAATCTGTGCCCCTGCGTTGCAAGACGGATTCTTAACCACTGGACCACCAGGGAAGTCCTCTCTCTTCTTCTCCTTAATTAGTGGTATCAGAAGCAGCCTAATGGAGAGTCAGGAGTTTTATTCTAATTGAAGTATAGTTGACTTACAATATTATATTAGTTTCACATGTACAACATGATACTTTTGATACTTTTATAGATTATACACCATATAAAGTTATCATAAAATATGAACCATATTCCCCAGGCTGCATGTTACATCCTTACAACTTATTTATTTTATACTCATTCATCCCCTTCCCCTATCTTGCCCCTCCCCATAGCTTTCTCCCCACTGGTAACCACTAAGTTGCTCTCTGTATTTGTGAATCTGTATTTGGTTATCTGTTTTATTTTTCAGATTCCACATTTAAGTAAAAACATACATATATGTGTTTCTCTGTCTGACTTATTTCACTAAGCCTAATACCCTCCTGGTCCATCCATGTTGCTGCAAATGTTGTTTTGTTTTTTTTTTTAATTATTCAATTGTATTCTTTTTAATGGCTGAGTAATAGTCCAGTATGTATATATGTACCACATCTTCATTATCCATCCATCTATTGATGGACACATAGGTTGCTTCCATATGTTGGCTATTATAAATAATGCTGCTATAAACATTGGGGTGCATATGTTTTCAAATTACTGTTTGTTTTCTGTGGATATATACCTAGGAGTGGGATTGCTGGATCATATGGTAATTCTATTTTTAATTATTTTGAGGAAATTCCAGACTGTTCTCCAAGATGGTTACACCAACTTACATCTCCACCAACAGTGCAGGATGGTTCCCTTTTATCCACATTTTCACCAACACATCAGTTCAGTTTAGTTCAGCCACTCAGTCATGTCTGATTCTTTGTGACCCCATGGACTGCAGCATGCCAGGCTTCCCTGTCCATCACCAACTCCCGGAGCTTGCTCAAACTCAAGTCCATTGAGTCGGTGATGCCATCCAACCATCTCATCCTCTGTCGTCCCCTTTTCCTCCTCCTTCAATCTTTCTCAGCATCACCAACACATATTTGTCTTCTTCTTGATAAAAGTTATCTTGATAAGTGTGAGGTAATATTTCATTGTGATTTTGATTTGCATTTCCCTGCTGATTATTGATTCTTAGCACCTTTTCATGTGCCCTTTGACCATCTGTACATCTGCCAGGAAAAAAAGGCATGTTCAGGTCCTCTACCCAATTTTTAATTAGGTCTTTGATTGGGTGGTTGGTTGACTTTTGAAATTGAGTTGTAAGAATTCTTTATATATTTTGGATATGAACCCCTGATAATTTGCAAATACCTTCTATCTTCTCCCATCCAGTAGGTAACCTTTTTGCTTTGTTGATGGTTTCCTTTGCTATGCAAAAGCTTTTAAGTTTGACTAGATCCCATTTTGTTTATTTTTGCTTTTGTTTCCCTTGCCTGAGGAGACAGAGTCCCAAAAGATGTTGCTAAGAGTTATGTCAGAGTGTACTGCCTATGTTTTCTTTCAGGAGTTTTATGGATTCAGGACTTATATTTAGGTTTTTAATCCATCTTGAGTTTTTTTTTGCTGTTTTGTCTGTACATGGTGTGAGAAGATGTTCTAATTTCATTCTTTTACAAGTAGCTCTTCCGTTTACCCAGCATCACTTTTTATAAAGACTGTTTTTTCCTCATTGTATATTCTTGCCTTGTTTGTTGTATTAATAGCTTAATTGGAGAGTCAGGATATGTAATATCATCCTTCAGCTATGAAACCACCCCCGCCACAGTGTCAGTCAAGGTACTGCTAAGAGTAGAATATGAAACTTGTCCAGCAGTAACAAGGTCCACCCTCCACCCCCAACCCCAAGCCCAGTCAATACACCACAAGCCCACCCACTTAGGTGCAAACAACACTGAACGGGGACCTCGATTTTACCTCCACCTGGAAGTAACACCGTCTGCTGCCAGAGCAGTGTTAGACAAAACCAGCTACAACACAAGGTTTAAATAAAAGCCAGAGTCTCACGATACAAAATGTCCGGGATTCAATCAAGAATGACTTGTCATGCTATGAATGAGGAAGATCTCAAACTGAATGAAAATAGACAGTCAACAGACTCCAACATAGAGATGACAAAGAAGTTACAATTATTAGACAAAGATTTTAAAGTAGCCATGGTAAAACATCAACAAGCAATTACAAACATATTTGGAACAAATGCAATAACTGAAATGTAAAGCTCAGTGGATGGACCCAACAGCAGAGCAGAACTGACAGAGAGAGGCAAGAGCACAGGGCAATGGAACAACAGAAATTACCCAGTCCGAACCCCAGGGAGCTTTGCGCTGATGCTAATGGTCTGCATCCTGCCTGTATCAATGTTGATATCCTGTTTGTGATACTGACTACAGTTTTACTAGAGATACCGCAAGCAAAAACTGGTACTCAGTTTCTCTCTGTATTATTTTTTACAACTGAATGTTCATCTATAATTATCTTAAAAAAAGAAAGATATGTAACTACATAGCACATGCCCAGACAAAAGACCAGATTTTGCCTAAGGAATATTTTTGCCCTAATTGATGTGCAGACTTTGTACAAGATAAGTCACAATCCCTTAAAATTTACATTATAAACTGATAAAATGTAAAACCTCTCTATATTAAAAATGCATAAAATTAAGAGAGAAACAAATATTTAAAACATTCAAACAAATAGGAAACACTCTAAATGCCCCAGTATGTCAACAGGTAAAAATATGGACAGTGTACAACAGAGAAATGCACCTGGTCTATAAATAAACATTATGAGATATTAAATATTCCTAGTTATCAAAGAAACGTGAAATAAGACAATATTTCACATATCTTAAGTGTCTAGCGAAGCCCTGACCAAACTGTGAACCTTCCTGCTCCACCTGGAATCCGATTTGCTAGGTCATTTTTCCTCAGTAATCTAAAATGAATTCATAACTACTCTTTCTGAATACATCCATTAGAATAATTTACAAGACACTGTACTTCCCTTGACATCTTGGCTTAGAACTTCCTAATTTGTCTTCTTGGTCTTCCTTAGAATAACACTAGGATATTAGTTGGATATTTTCTAATTCTCAAGATTCTCCACCTGGAGTGAACAGTGAATGGAGTTTAAGAAAAGGGTTGAAACCCAAACCTCAGCAAGGTTGCAGGTGTTTGGAAGAATGATACCTCCATGGGCACATTCCATAGCTCTCCCAGCACTGGGTGTGACACTCAGGAGCTTATGGCTGGTACTCACCAGCTATAGGCCTATTTCTACAAAGACAGGGTCCCTCTCAGGTCCCCAAATTTTGTGGGTGTATTTAAAATATTTATGTATTTACTTGACTGGACCTGGGTCTTACTTGTGACATGTGGGATACCGTTCCCTAACCAGGGATCAAACCTGGACCCACTGCACTGGGAGCATGGAGTCTAAGCCACTGGACCACCAGGGAAATTCCAGGTCTCCAAATTTTGAATGTTCTTTGTGGTTCCATTTTTGTTCCTAAGATGTAGCTCCACTTGTCTTAGTCAGTTTAGGTTGCTAACACAGAACATTGTGGGGCTTCCATGATAGCTCAGCTGGTAAAGAATCTGCCTGCAATGTGGGAGACCTGGGTTCGATCCCAACCAGAACATCATGGTGTGTGCTAAGTCACTTCAGTCATGTCTGACTCTTTGTGACCCCATGGACTGTAGCCCCCCAGGCTCCTCTGTCTGTAGAATCCTCCAGGCAAGAATATTGGAGATGGTTGCCGTGCCCTCCTTCAAGTGATCTTCCCGACCCAGGGATCTAACTTGCATCTCTTACTTCTCCTGCATTGGTGGGTGGGTTCTTAACCACTAGCGCCACCTGGGAGGCACCTGGGAACACTGTAGAATGGGTACTTAAACAACAAACATTTATTTCTCACAGCTCTGGAGGTTAGGAAGTAGAAAATGGAGGTGTAAGCCAATTCAGTGTCTGGTGAGGGTCCACTTCCTGGTTTGCACCTTCTTGCTGTTATCCTCACACTGCTGCTTATAAGGGCAGCAATCCCATTCATGAGGGCTCCACCCTAATGACCTAATTATCTCCCAAAGATCCCACCTCCAAATACCATCCCACTGGGAAACAAGAATTCAATCAATATTCAGTCTGTCGCACCCTTAGATTGAGTTACTACCAGACTGCACGAAGTTTCCCACTTAGTCCATGACATGCATGGAGAAAAATTTTAAAAGGTATTAGACTTTTTTGCCTGAGACTGGCACAGATGGAAACACATGCCATGAGCTTCAAGGCTCTCAATCCAAGTCAAGCCACCCTGACCCACACGTAATCCCTGATCTTCCACCTCTACTGATGTCACACTGTCAAGGTTCCGTTCCGTTCCGTTCAGTCGCTCAGTCGTGTCCGACTCTTTGCGACCCCGTGGACTGTAGCCTACCAGGCTTCTTCGTCCATGGGATTCTCCAGGCAAGAATACTGGAGTGGGTTACCATTTCCTTCTCCAGGGGATCTTCCCAACCCAGGGATCAAACCCGGGTCTCCCGCATTGGAGGCAGACCTTTAACCTCTGAGCCACTAGTCAAGGTTAGAAGGTCAGATTCAAATGTAGATGATTCCCAGATTCCTTAGAATTCTAAGTCCACCAGTGGCAACAATGAGAGAGCCAGTCCCCTTCGGCCCAGGACCTGGACCGCAGCCTGCATCTCTTCTTCCTTCACCCACACTGGCTCCATCCTGTGCTGCAAGGGACATTATGAATGTCCATGTGGACACTCAAGCCACCCAGGTCTGTACTCTCCCCATGAGTAGCCAATCTTTGTTCATGGTTCCTTGGGTGTAGGGATAGGCACATCAGTTTTGCCATCTGCTCTTTGGGAGCACGGGCCCAGGAAGTGCTTGCACAAAGAATTCTGAGATTCTAGTGCCCAGAGATGGTCACTGTATGAACAGGTCTTCTTAGCCCGAAGACCCTGCCCCATCAGAAGGGGTTCAACTAAGAGAGCAGAGTGAGGCTCTCAGAAGTGCAAGGCCCACTGCAAGGACTCTTCTTGCCAGATCTAGGGGTGATTTTGAAATTCAGACTGTTGACTATTTAACAATGTATAAGCAGTCTGATTAGTCTCATCCCCATCCGTACCCAAAATGGTCTAAATGAATCACTATAGACATTCAGTCTTTATCTTCTCAGATCTTTGGCATTCATTGGGGAGAGTGAGACAGACCTGGAAGATCTGGTGGGGATGCCTTTTCTTTCTTTTATGTTTGGAAGAAGGGTGGATAGTGGGGAGATAAAAGAGGTCAGAGGTTCGGAAGTAGAACATGACTCTGTTCTTGGCTTCTGTCTCGAGATGATGGAACGCCCAACACCAGTGAGATGGTAATGAAAGTGTTTCTCTCTTATTTATGCTCCATCTCTATTCTAAAAGTATGAGACCACATTATGGTTCAGTTTATTACACTTCATTTTGCCTTTCTTAGCTTTTGTCATGATGCAATCTTTCACACGTGGCATTTCATTTCATTCCAGTGTGATAGGTGGCCTTCAAGAGTAACTGATTTCTAATATTTGATTCAGTAATAACTTCACATATGTGTTACATAAATAGATACCGAATACTTTTTAGGTATCAGGTACAGTGTTACAGGCTGGGAATATAACAGTGAACAAGGCAGACTGCTTCTGTCCTAATTAAATTTACAGTCTAGTGGGGGAAACAGACCAAGGAAGAAAGGGGGGAAATTATCCATTTTAATAAGTAGCTCTGAGGAGGGACATAACACAAAAGACTGAAATGCAGAATAAATAGCTATTTCAGGCCTTGGCTCCAAGAAAGATCCTCTTTTAAAGAAGGATCTTTTTTTCTGACCTCTTCAGTAAAACTAGCAATCATTCCTCTCCAGCACTTCTTATTTCCTTCTCATCTTTATCTTCCCACACATACACACATATAATTCACTTACTTATTTCGGTTTCTCTTTCTCCGCTTTATGTGAGTTCTCTGAGGTCAAGGACTACTGCCTTTCTATAATGATGGTTGCCTTTGTTTCTTCTTCTGGGACTAGAAGGTGTCTGGCACAGAGTAGGAGTTCAATAAATACTTGTTGGATGAATGAATGAATGAGGCAGTCAGGAAATGACTTTGGGAGAAACATTTAAACTGAGGCCTAAAAAATGGATCTAGTCATGCAGGGTGGTGGGATAGGGGGAAGCAGGAGGAGGAGACCTTTCCAGATAGAAAACAGCAGATGCAAAGACCCTGAGACATGAACGAGGTTAGCACTAAGGGAATTAAGGAAGCCCACGTGTCGGAAGCATGTGTTGGGCAGCAGATGGAGCCAAGTTTGGAAACAAGGGCATGGCAGGCCTGTGGTGTGTTTCCGGACCAACGTAAAGACTGTTGTTTTCTTTTAACTTTTTAGTTTTATTGGAGTATAGTTGATTCACAATGTTGTGTTAGTTTCAGTTATACATATGCAGAACCAGAGATCAAACTGCTAAAATCCGCTGGATCATCGAAAAAGCAAGAGAGTTCCAGAAAAACATCTACTTCTGCTTTGTTGACTATGCCAAAGTCTTTGACTGTGTGGATCACAATAAACTGTAGGAAATTTTTCAAGAGATAGCAATACCAGACCACCTTACCTGTCTCCTGAGAAATCTGTATACGGGTCAAAAAGCAATAGTTAAAACTGAACATGGAACAACAGACTGGTTCCAAATTGGGAAAGGAGTACATCAAAGCTGCATATTATCACCCTGCTTATTTAACTTATATGCAGAGTCCATCATGTGAAATGCCAGGCTGGATGAACACAAGCTGGAATTAAGATTGCCAGAAGAAATATCAATAACCTCAGATATGCAGATGACACCACCTTTATGGCAGAAAGCGAAGAAGAACTAAAGAGCCTCTTGATGAAAGTGAAAGAGGAGACTGAAAAAGTTGGCTTAAAACTCAGCATTCAGAAAACTAAGATCACGGCATCAGGTGCCATCACTTCATGGCAAATAGATGGGGAAACAATGAAAACAGTGAGATACTTTATTTTGGGGGACTCAAAATCACTGAAGATGGTGATTGCAGCCATGAAATTAAAAGACGTTTGCTCCTTGGAAGAAAAGCTGTGACCAACCTAGACAGCATATTAAAAAGCAGAGATGTGACTTTGCCAACAATGGTCCATCTAGTCAAAGGTATGGTTTTTCCAGTAGTCATGTACGGATGTGAGAGTTGAACTATAAAGAAAGTCGAGTGCCAAAATTTGATGCTTTTGAACTGTGTTTTGGAGAAGACTATGGAGTTCCTTGGACTGTAAGGAGATCCAACCAGTCCATCCTGAAGGAAATCAGTCCTGAATATTCATTGGAAGGACTGATGCTGAAGCTGAAACTCCAATACTTTGGCCACCTGATGTGAAGAACTGATTCATTTGAAAAGACCCTGATGCTGGGAAAGACTGGAGGCAGGTGGAGAAGGGGACGACAGAGGATGAGATGGTTGGATGGCATCACCGACTCAATGGACATGAGTCTGGGTAAACTCTGGGAGTTGATGATGGACAGGGAAGCCTGGCGTGCTGCAGTCCATGGGGTCGCAAAGAGTCAGACACGACTGAGTGACTGAACTGAACTGATACATATGCATCTATTCATGTGCACACTGCTATATTCAAAATAAACAACCACCAAGGACCTACCGTACAGTACAGGGAACTCTGCTCAATGTTATGTAACAACCTATTTTGGAAAAGAATTTTAAAAAGACTGTGTTTTATTGTCAATATGCTGGGAAGAAATATATACAAGACACTAATAACCTGATTTGGGTTTGAATACAATCTTAAACAGGCTTCCCAAGTGATGCTAGTGGTAAAGGATTCACCTGCCAATGCAGGAGACACAGGGGATGAGGTTTTAATCCCTGGGTTGAGAAGATCCCCTGGAGGAGGGCATGGCAACTCAGTCCCATATTCTTGCCTGGAGAATCCCGTGGACAGAGGAGCCTGGTAGGCAACAGTTTGTAAGGTCGCAAAGAGTCAGACACAACTGAAGTAACTTGGTATGCATGCACGATCTTAAACACTCTTGCTTCTGTGTAAAACAACTAGTGGAGGAAGACAAAAGTGTAACCAGAGAGACGAGTTATGAGACTATTGTAACCACCATGATAATATGAGCCAATATTCGTTGAGCACTTACACTTTTCTGGCACTGGTCTAAGGGTTTTACATATTATTACACATAGGTAAAATTAAAGCTTAATTGATAGATTCTATCTTCCAATAATTTTTCTTAAACTTTACTCTTCCAAAAAACCTACTTTAGTATAAAACAAGACACAGTAAACTTTTCATTAAAGTTACTACATTAGCATTGAATGGGGTTCCAAAGAGTACCCCATGACCTTAACATATCCTTCATCTTAAAAAAAAAAACAGAGAAATGTTTCCACAGATATTTAAGAACTACAATTGATCCTTCAACATTTGAAACTGGTCTTTGGAGGATAACAGTAATCCAGCCATCTGTGAGAAAACCTGGACTAGGGGATATTCTAAAGCTAGGGATTCAGTTGAGAAATGAGGAAGGTAATCTAGCTTTGAGGATGATGAAGTCTAGATGAGCATGACTGCAGTGGGAAATATGCAAAGAAGATAAAGGCAAGAAAAAACTGCAAAAAAAAAAGGAAAGAATCTGAATATTTGGGAAGTCGAAGAGAGTGAATTTAAAGATGTCTTTGAAGCTCTGAGAAGAGGGATATGGTGGACACCATTAATCCCCACCAGATCCCTTTTATGTGAAACTACATCGATTCCCTGACTGCGTTGGGTGTGGTCCACTAAGACCCACAGTTTTACTCTTGCCTGGAGAAATGCCTTCAAGGACTGCCCACAGCAGAGGCATGGGAGTTGCCCCACTCTCAACTCCAGGGATGTTACATCCTCCTTCCCGGGGCAGCTAATGCTAACGACTGACTGATAGGGAACCTCAAGACCACTTGAGGCTGGAACCTCAAGGTTCCAAATATGGAAACTCTGGACAACTCAGAGGAGCCATTCAGGCTTCAGAGCTCCCTGAAGAACTGGCCGAGACTGGGCGGCAGCCGTACCCACATCTTTGCCTTACCTTCTGCCCCCACCCCGTTTCCCGCACTTCCTTACAGATTTCTCCAGGGAGCATTTGCCCAATAAATCACTTACACAAGAATCCCCATCTCAGGCTCTGCTTCTATGCTTCCTGACCTCAGGGACAGGAGGAGGGAAAGACTGGAGCAATGGGCAGAGAAGGGAACAGAGAAGGGAAGGGAAGAACAGAGTGTGAATTTGGACTTGATCGATAGATTCTATCAGTCTTTTTCCCTACAGAGTCTGAGTCCTGTTGGAATATCCATCACACCGGACAGGCAGGACGACAGCTGGAGGGGGACACTGCAAGATACTGAAGAAGGAAGGCGTGTTTCAAGTACATTTGCTCCACACTTGACTTTCTAATATCAGTTCTTTAACTCGAGAGCCAGATACCCATTGAACTCGCCCTCAGAGCCTTCTCGAGTGACCGGAAGGTTCAAATCGAAGGACTTTTCAAACCGAGGCTGGAAGGCCGTGGAGCACCTTAGGGGTCAGCGAAACCTCCCCAACAATTTTTCAAGTGTTTTATTTTTGGCACAACTCGATTTCACTCATTTTGCAAGCGCTCTTCCCTTCAGTGTCTAAGCCCTTGGGTATTTCAAAGGAAATTTAATCCATATGTTTCTGATTCATTTACATTTTAAGTCATAAAAATGTTATTTTTATAAGAGCTGTTTGATATCCAAGAAACTTTCTGAGCCTTTCTTTTTTCAGTCTCTTTAAAGTCTTGTTGGTTGGAGCCAGGGAGCAGACATGGTGTATGATGCATCACCCGAAAATGTGATCCAGACAGACGCAACCATAGGCTGACCTCAGAGCAACGCTTGCCCCATCAGCCAAAAACATAATGGCCACGTGATGATCAGCAAAGTTGGTCTGGACACCAGAGAATCCTTGAGAAACACACGGGAAGCCAATGGTAAATGATAATAAAGATTAAAGTGGAATTCGTTAGTGTGTCATTGATGTGTTTGGGCATAAAATGACCAGACTATCAGACATTACAGCAAGCTATCATTCCTGGCAGCTTCCAGGAAGATCTGCAGACTTACTGGACCAAGTCCCGTATCACCACCCAAATACTTTCCGTGAAGAAAATCATGCCTTTTCTCAGCACTGTGTATAACATCAAAACATCAAAATAACAACATCCAAGGGGCTTAAGGTAATTTATTGCATATTTTACTACAGAGGACTAGGCAGTGATTATAAGGATGACATAAATATACGTTTCATGATATACCAAGATGTTTGTAAAACGTTGCTAAATGAGAAACAGGGTGACAAACCTACATGTGGTCATTAGGACCACATGTTTTCTTAAGAAAAAATATCTAAAATGTGTTTATATATATGTACATTAAAATGGGAATGATGGTTGGTAGGTTTGAGATATTTTCCTTTTGTTTGCTTGGTTGTATTTCCTTTAACTTTTCTACAATTTGCACTGTGTAACTTAAAAAAAATGGAGTAGTATTCCTGTAATATGGTAAGAGAGTATTGCCCTCTTTTTCTCCTCATTTCTGATCCTGAAGAACAATAGTGCATGGGGTCCAAGCCGGAGGGGGGTGCCAAGGCGACCACTGGATGATGGAATCGTCTGAGAGTTGATGGAATGCAATTGTTCAGCTGGAATGGCTCAATCTATGGTGACCACGCTTTCAGAACCCCAAATTGGTCACACAATCTAACATACGGGGGGCGCACGACAGGATGGATTATTTTAAATCAGAACGGTTCTCAAAATTCTGGGACAGAAGGTTGTTCTGGCTACAGGGCACGTTCCTTCAGAAAGGAAGAAAAAAATCCTGAAAGGTAATCTAAGGCATGCTCCGAAGGAAAAACCGCTGGCTGGTAATATGTAAAACTGTAGCCGCTGGTCCTCAGCGTCCACTGAACAAGAGGGACTCTTCTGATTCGCCCCCATGCAAATACGGACAGCACTTCACATCCAAAGCACTATCCCCTTTCACATCTGTTGGCATCTGGTCAGTTGCTGTTCAAAGCCCTCCTTGTACAAAACGTGCCATGGTTGCCAATATTAACCATCTTGTAAATTCTCCCAAAACCTGTAAAACGAATGCTTTCTCCTGAAAAGCCAGTCTAACATCATCAGCATCCTGTTTCTTCTCTTCTTTACACCATCCCCACCAATCGCAGGGCTGGTTCTGAATCACAAGTCATTTTCTTTTCTGTTCAGCTGGGCTCATAAGGGCCGCTTTGATCATAAAGACAGGATAAAGCAGAACAGACTCATCCTTCTCTGAGGCCCCTGTTAGTAGAGAAAAGTTAAATAATCCTTAATGCTTTCATTATATTAAAAAAATTTTGAATCCGCAGACTTCCACTCAAAGGGAACAGGGTAAGTGGAGAATTCAATTAATTATCATAGAAAATCAAGTTATTTCAAAACCCTGGAAAGGCTTCCTGCTTTGACATTCTGTGATGATTCTATCTAAATATATTGTATTCTCACCTTCTGGAATGGCTGGATTCATTTTCAATAAGCATTAACTTTGAAGCTCAAAAATGATGAAAAGTTTAACCAATTGGCCTGTCATGGTTAATCATACTCTGCTACCCATCTGCTCGACTCACAGGAATATGACCTCTCAGTTCCAGGTCCTATGGGACAGTTCTCAAAGGCTGACCAACCTCTCCTCCAAATGCTCGCATTTTCTTTAAAAGTTCACAGGGCCTTCGTCAAAGATGAATGTCATGGAGAGATAGGGAGATCAGTCCTGGGTGTTCATTGGAAGGACTGATGTTGAAGCTGAAACTCCAATAATTGGCCACCTGATGTGAAGGGCTGACTCAACTGAAAAGACCCTGATGCTGGGAAAGATTGCGGGCAGGAGGAGAAGGGGGCAGCAGAGGATGAGATGGTTGGATGGCATCACAGACTCGATGGACATGGGTTTGGGTGGACTCCGGGAGTTGGTGATGGACAGGGAGGCCTGGCGTGCTGCGGTTCATGGGGTCGCAAAGAGTCAGACACGACTGAGCCACTGAACTGAACTGATGGAGAGATAATGTCCACTCCAAATGAGGCCTACATCAATCAACCTCAGAAGTTCATCCCATAGCAAAACAATGGGGTGCTTTCATGATCCCCTGATCTGAGGAAAGGTGTGTGTGTGTTAGAGAGACAGAGAGGGTAGGGGGGTGGAGAGGGAGGGAAAGAGGGTAGGAGAGAAGAAGAAAGAAACTGATTTGGTTTTTGAGGTCTGCCCTGAGGATTCTACTGTTGTCATTGTACCAAGGGTTTTGGATTCAAATATCACCAAATCAGTGGCAACCAGCATTAGAGCTGGTATGAAATATTGTAACACATTGTAGGTGCCTGCTGCTGCTACTGCTAAGTCACTTCAGTCGTGTCCGACTCTGTGTGACCCCATAGATGGAAGCCCACCAGGCTCCCCCGTCCCTGGGATTCTCCAGGCAAGAACACTGGAGTGGGTTGCCATTTCCTTCTCCAATGTGTGAAAGTGGAAAGTGAAAAGTGAAAGTGAAGTCGCTCAGTCGTGTCCGACCCTTAGCGACCCCACGGACTGCAGCCTACCAGGCTCCTCCATCCATGGGATTTTCTAGGCAATAGTACTGGAGTGGCTTGCCATTGCCTAGTAAATAATAATCTCATCATATTAACTCATGAGTCACTCATTCATTCAACAGCTAACTCAGGATCCCAGTAAAATGGCAGCCAGAAGGCACTGAAAACACAGGTAAGCGACAGGAAATCTCTGCTTTCAAGGAATAAATACACCAGCAGCTGGACAAGCAAACTCAGGGTGGAACGTATACAACAATGACAGTTGTATTTGGTATTATGAGAGGGAAGGTAACTTTCCCAGAAAAGTTGGTACTTGAGTTGTTTCTCTTTTTCTTTTTTCGGCTGTGTCCGCAGCTTGCAAGATCTCACTGTTCCCTGACCAGGGATCATACCTGGGCCATGGCAGCAAAAGCACGGAATCCTAACCACTAGGCTACCAGGGAACTCCCAAGATAAGTTTAAGAGGAGAATTAGGAGTTAATCAAGTCAGGGGTGGGGGTGCGCAATAAGAATCTGTGCAAACACTGGAAATGAATCAGTGAGTGGATTCTTTTTTTTTTTTTGGTGTTTTTTGGTCAGTGGGTATCATTTGGTCAGTCCACAAACAGTTGGACACAATGTTGCAAGTAACATTTTCACTTCACTTTTCCATGTATATAAAGGTCCTAGTACCTGGCACTTGTGTGCGTGCTTAGTCGCTCAGTCGTGTTCGACTCTTGCGACCCTGTGGACTGTAGCCCACCAAGCTCCTCTGTCCATGGTGATTCGCCAGCCAAGAATACTGGAGTGGGTTGCCATGCTCTCCTCCAGGTGATCTTCTCAACCCAGGGATCGAACCCACGCCTCCCGCATTGCAGGTGAATTCTTTACCACCTGAACCACCAGGGAAGTCCTTGGTGCATGTTAATTCTGTTTCCATTCCCTTTTCTTGGGAGCAGGAGTCTGAACAGTGGAAATGGGATAGTGAGCTCACCATCTTGAAAGCACTGCCCATGCACAGGGAATGCTGATTTTTGCTTAGTTGGCCTCAGGTAAGTCAGCCAAGCCAGACTCAGTCTGATCATGTTCCTATTTACCAGCTGGAGAAAAAGTAATATTTAGTTATAGCTCTTGGGTGCCAGGAGAGAGCTAGTGTTCGCTATTCCATTTACACCTGTGGTGAAGCTTGTAGAAAAGAATAGAACTGTTATAAAAAATATCTCCCCTGGCAGCAAAGACACTTACAGTTAATGAGCTAATAAATATTGTCAAGTGACCTTTCTCTTGCCAAGTATTAAATCGTAAAGAGAGGGGGAAGGGAAGGATGAGAACTGCGTGTTTGCTACAGAGTTTAGATTCTGGGCTTCTTCTGGCCAACTTTTATTACTACTGACCATATTTTAGGCGTGTGGGTCTACTCACTCCCCAAGCTGCCTGACACTGTGAGTTCTCTAGGGCAGAGACCTCTTTCTTCCAGGCTGATGTCTGGTGGACTGCACAGTGTTCTTTTTCATCTAATGGCCCTTCACATGTTTACTTCTCTTTCTGCTGCCAGAGTGGAGGATGGGGGTGAGGTCCCTGCTGCAAAATTAGCCATTTTCAGTCTCATTTCCAAGTCTCACTTTCCTCCAGACATTGTTATGAATACTTGTTCTTTTTTTAATTAATTTATTTTAATTGAAGGCTAACTACTTTAAATATTGAGGTGGTTTTTGCCACACATCAACATGAATCAGCCATGGGTGTACATGTGTCCCCCCATCCTGAATCCCCCTTCCACCTCCCTCCCCACTCCATCCCTCTGGGTTGTCCCACAGCACCAGCTTTGGGTGTTCTGCTTCATGCATTGAATTTGCACTGGCCATCTATTTTAGGTATGGTAATATACATGTTTCAATGGTAATCTCTCATATCTTCCCATCCTTGCCTTCCCCGACATAGTCCAAAAGTCTGTTCTTTACATCTGTGTCTCTTTTGCTCTCTCGCATATAGGGTCAGCGTTACTGTCCTTCTACATTCCATATATATGCATTAATATACTGTATTGGTGTTTTTCTTTCTGACTTCCTTGACCCTGTAAAATAGGCTCCAGTTTCATCCACCTCATTAGAACTCAAATGTGCTCCTTTTTAATAGCTGAGTAATATTCCATTGTGTATATGTACCACAACTTCCTTATCCATTCATCTGCCAATGGACATCTAGGTTGCTTCCATGTCCTAGCTATTGGAAACAGTGCTGCGATGAACACTGGGGTACATGTGTCTCAATTCTAGTTCCCTCAGTGTGAACATTTGTTCTTAATGCATGCATGCTAAGTTGCTTCAGTCGTGTCAGACTCTTTGCAACCCTATGGACTGTAGCCTGCCTGGCTGCTCTGTCCATGGGATTGTCCAGGCAAGAATACTGGAGTGGGCTGCCATGCCACTCTCCAGATTATTCTTAATAATCTGCTCCAAAACTACATGAATTTAGAACTTTCCATCCTAATACGTCATTCTAGATACCTCGGTTCTTCGAATTCCATTTATGTCTGTATGTACCCCAATGGCACTAGTGGTAAAGAACCTGCCTGCCAATGCAGGAGACCTAAGTGACGCAGGTTCAATTCCTGAGTTGGGAAGATCCCCTGGAGAAGGAAAAGGCAACCTACTCCAGTATTCTTGCCTGGAGAATCCCATAGACAGCTGGCAGGCTACAGTCCATAAGGTCACAGAGAGACAGACACGACTGAAGTGACTTAGCATGTATGTATGTATACACGTATGTATTATGTGTTCATGTATGTATGCATGTGTATGTATGCATTTTTGGTAGCACAATGATTCAGATCCTATTTTCCAATCACTTTGATTATCCTGAGAACAAAATCCAAACTTCTCACTCTGGTTCTAGGAAGCCCTCCAGGCTCTGCCTTCTGATGTATCCCTCTCACTCACACCTTCCTAACTTGCCACCTCCCTCTCTTCCTCAAACATATCAGGCGTTTTCTCTCTCAGGTCCTCCGCACTCCCTGTATCCTGCACCTGAATTCTCTCCTTCCCAATCTGCGTCCTTCCTGACCTTCAATCCTCAACTTTCATACAACTTCCTCAGACTGGTCATGCCCAACCTGCTCTCCAAAGAGTCCATTCAGCCTCTTGCCACACCTTCTAAATCCAATTTTTTTTTGGTCTAGTTCCATCAAAAGTATCTCGATCATTTCTTTACTTGCTTATTTTCTTTTTTTAGAATTTGCATCTGTTTTAACTTTTATGTGCCCTTCCCCTAGAGCAGTTCTGGGGACAAATAAAGGGCTCGGTTAATATTCATGAAATAAATTAATGAATGATGACCTGCCTTCTTATGTGGGGCTCAGTGATATTCCCCAATCCTCCCTACTGTCAATTTTTTGGTAAAATTCTGTGATGTCTGGCAGTAAGCAGTTTGGAAAGGAGCAGAGGTTTCTGTGTCAACATGGGTCTGGTTGTATCCTGAGTACAACCTGGTTTCCTGAAACGCCTGTTGACAGGGCTGAACCAGGAGGCTGCCATATGCACCTGCACAAGAACACGGTGTAGAGCCCTCATAGGAAATAAATAGCAAAATTACAGAAAGTGACTGGCAGCAGAGAATCTGACATGATGCCTTGAAGCTCTGAAGGGAAAAAAAGCCAAAACTGTTGAGAAAGTCTACATTTTAATTGGCATGTCATATATCTCCCCCAAGCAACACTCGTTTGAGAAGAACGAAAAAAAATCTTCCAACATTTTTTAGAGCTGAATACCAAATACTTTGGCTTTATTTTCATACAGTGGGCCAAACTCTCACTCTGTGTACACATTCAAAATGCATGTGCGTGAAGTACCGTACCTGGAAGTTAAACAGCCGCAGCAGAAAAGATAAACACGCACATGTCTTACTTATGGTTGCATTTATACTTGTAGCTTTCAGGCAACTTAATTATTTGATTTTAATGCATATGTCCTTGTTAGGAGTTATCAGCACCCGGTAAAATGGACTCAGCCTCATGTCTTGATTTTAAAGTACAGCATGTCATATTTGAAGTGGATAACCAGCAAGATCAACTCTGCTCAGTATTACCTGGCAGCCTGGATAGGAGGGGAGTTTGAAGAAGAATGGATACATGTATATGTATGGCTGAGTCCCTTTGCTGTCCATCTGGAACTATCACAAGGTTGTTAATCGGCTATACTGCAACATAAAATAAAAGTTTAAAACAGAAGAAAAAACAGTACATCGTGTCAGGCAAAAGAAATGGTAGAAATATTTTTGTCCTCTTTTTTTTTTCCCAACACATTAGAATAAGATTCCAGAGAGCTTACATGACTCCCCCAAAGTTCTAGAAGTCCAGAGCTGAGACAAAGTGGAACACATGCTATAGAAATGTAAACGCACGTTAATTTACTCATTAGCATATTTAAAGTGAAACTCCAAACTCAAGCCGGTAATTCTGAAATAGAAACATGCAATTCAATTAATGGAGGGACTTTCTCTAGCTCATGTCTTGCTTTATTCTGGGACACAGAATTTGGATGTACACTCATATACACGCATCACATGCAGAGTACATTTGCCCTTGATTTGAAACTTCATAGTTATACTAAGTGGCAACGCTAGCCAAGTCATTTGTTTCTTCTGTGACTTGGTTTTCAATCTGAGAATTAATGAGTGGTGGTAAAGCAGGTAACAGAAGTAAGAACCACACACAGAGCTATCTTAAGGTCAGTCAGTCAGTCAGTTCAGTCGCTCAGTCGTGTCCGACTCTCCACGACCCCATGAATCACAGCACGCCAGGCCTCCCTGTCCATCACCAACTCCCGGAGTTCACTCAAACTCATGTCCACAGAGTCGGTGATGCCATCCAGCCATCTCATTCTCTGTCATCCCCTTCGCCTCCCGCCCCCAACCTTTCCCAGCATCAGAGTCTTTTCCAGTGAGTCAACTCTTCTCATGAGGTACACCTCTTCAAAGAACTAGTGGAAAGTTACAAATGGAAAAATGCTGAAGTGGCATGTACCTCCCACCCACTTTTCTCTAGCTCAGTTTTCTAAGAAATGCTGACATTATATACAAAAAGTATGAACAATCAAGATGGTATAAAAAATGCCAAGTTGCCTAAGCAGAGGCATTTTAACTACGCAGATGGCTGGAAAGATCAAAGTCCGCATATAAAAAGTCATTTTTTTTTAATTCCACGAAGACATTCGTGAACTCGAATCAGCCTAATTGTAAAAGTTGTAAATGCTCAATAATAGCTGCTGTGATCATAAGAAGTGAGGAGGGGAAAGGGTGGAAAAGAAAGTAAAAGCAAAAAGTAAAAAAATGAAGCAGCCCTCTTCATAAACCAAGGCAATTAAAGAGACATCTTCTGAGAACGAAAAATGAAGCCAAGAGATGATGAGCTCTTGAAGCTAAAGTAAGTGACCATGATATCTGGCTTCTAGAAGCTGGACACTGAGATCACCCGCTACTGGTGGCAACACCAGACTTCCTATATAGAAGCGACTTAGGAGCAGCCATCCTGCTGGGAGCAGCAGCTAGGAGCGTCTCTGGAAGCTGCATTTGCACAGAAAGCACAATCCTTTTACAGTAAATTACATCTTTATTACATCTTTATCTTCCTCCTAGGAAGGAACGTTAGGACCAACCTAGATAGCATATTAAGAAGCAGAGACATTACTTTGCCAACAAAGGTCCGTCTAGTCAAGGCTATGGTTTTTCCAGGGGTCATTTATGGATGTGAGAGTTGGACTGTGAAGAAAGCTGATCGCCGAAGAATTGATGCTTTTGAACTGTGGTGCTGGAGAAGACTCTTGAGAGTCCCTTGGACTGCAAGGAGATCCAACCAGTCCATTCTAGAGGAGATCAATCCTGGGTGTTCATTGGAAGGACAGATGCTAAAGCTGAAACTCCAATACTTTGGCCACTTCATGAGATGAATTCACTCACTGGAAAAGACTCTGATGCTGGGAGGGATTGGGGCGGGAAGAGACGGGGACGACAGAGAATGAGATGGCTGGATGGCATCACCGACTCGATGGACATGAGTTTGAGTGAACTCCGGGAGTTGGTGATGGACAGGGAGGCCTGGCGTGCTGTGATTCATGGGGTTGCAAAGAGTCGGACACGACTGAGCGACTGAACTGAACTGAACTGAACATTTTATGTGGATGGCCTTAGGGCACTGATAAAAACTGGGGGGTAGGGAAAGATCAAAAACACCCTTCACATACAGACAACTCTTCCTTTAGACCTGCCAGTGCGTTTTGAATACACGTGTACCCCCTTGCATACACTTTATGGTGGAGAAAGAACAGATAGCGCAGGAACAAGTGAGATGAAGAAGGAGTCCTGCCTTCTTAGAGCAAGAAGGGACCTCAGACGTCATCCGGTCTGTGATCCGCAGGACACACGAGGGGTGAACCAAACGCTGACAGCTGGGTGTCAGGAACATGGGGGTCTGTTACAGTATGTTGACTATGTATATTTTTATATGTCATAATAAAAGTGAATGAAGGAGAGGGGGATGATGGAGAGGAGAAAGGAAGGAAGGAATGGAGGGGAGAGGGAAGAATGCAGCAAGGTAGGGAAGAAAGTGAGAAAGAAAGAAAAGAGAAAATGAAATAATAGAGAAAAAAACAACATACAAATATCCCCAAAGTACATGAAAAGGGGTTCAACATCACTACTCAACAGAGAAATGCAAATCAAAACCACAATGAGGCATCACTACACATAAATTTTGGGAGAACTAATATTTTCATTTCAGAAAATTTTTCTAGGAATATAATTTGATTTGTCATGTTATCTTAATGCTGTTAAATGAATTTTTATAGTTTTCTCCAAAAAGATTTTACACACCTATTTTTACATTCATATCTAGATAAATTATATTACTGTATTTGTGTTGTAACTGCATTTCTATCAACTATAATAAATGTCTTTTTAAAACTCAAAAAAAAAAAAAAGTGAAGAGGAAGGAAGGGAGGGAAGCCCAGCTTCAAGTCTGTAGAAGGGAAACACGGGCAGTTCCCCCCAAACCAAGGATGAAGCATGACCACAGCAGGAGACTCACAGTCCATACTCTGTGCATATCTGTGTAACCCAGGACCCACACTCTGACCCTACCTTTAACATGGGTCTTTTACTTTGGCAGAAACCTGTCCCACCAACTGCCTCGGCTCTTGGGAAGCAGGGATCCCATTTGAGAGGTTCATCAGGGAGGGGCTGGATCTGTCCAGAGGCAGAAAAATCTGACGTGAAATCAACATGCCCCCTGCGTGTTCAGTCCTCGGTCCAGCTTCTCTTTGCCACTCGAGAGGCCAGCCCAGCACATCTGCCTCCCAGCTGCACGGCTTCATCGCAACCAGACGGCCTCTTAGTTTATGGCTTCGAGTTGCAATTCTTGTATAGACTCTTTTATTTCTTAAAAATCTTTCACTACTCGGCAGTCGTAGAAATGCATGTCAGCTCTTCATATGCCAAATTAATCACCTGCCATTTCAGATGCCAAGTCCAGAAAGTGTTTAGAAGGAAAGTCAAGGGAACTTGACTTGGTGAGGAGAGGGAGTTAGCTCTTTACGGCAAACTGAAACGAGAAGACAGACCTCCTCGTATTCCAACCCAGGTGTTGTTTTTTTCTCTGCTGCTTAGCCCTACAATGGCTGAAAAACCACTGGGAATGTTACTGAGATCCCTTGAAAGTAATTTTATACAGCAGTAGCAGTAGTGTTAGTCGCTCAGTCATGTCCAACTCTTTGCAAATCAATGGACTGTAGCCCACCAGCCTCCTCTGTCCATGGGATCCTCCAGGCAAGAATACTGGAGAGGGCTGCCATTCCTTTCTCCAGGGGATCTTCCCAACCCAGGGATTGAACCGGGGTCTCCTGCATTGCAGGCAGATTCTTTACCGTCTGAGCCACCAGGGAAGCCAATTATATATAAGGTCTAATCAATTCACTGAAAGGTTACTAAGAATCTGCTAGGTGCCAAGTTCTGTGCTATGTGCTGGAAATAAGATACAAATGACCCCAAGAAGGTCAAAGTCAAGTGGTAAGATTACAAAAGAAGTCAGCAGTGATAATCCACTGTGACATATGTGATGAGGTGTTTACACAGCATACTCACATGAACAGAAAGAAAAGGCTACAAAGAGGACATGGCATTTGAGTTGAGTCTGGAGGGATGACTAGGCGGCATCTACTGATCTGATCCCATCACTTCATGGCAAATAGATCGGGAAGCAGTGGAAACAGTGGCTGACTTTATTTTGGGGGGCTCCAAAATCACTGCAGATGGTGACTGCAGTCATGAAATTAAAAGATGCTTACTCCTTGGAAGGAAAGTTATGAAAAACCTAGAGAGCATATTGAAAAGCAGAGACATTACTTTGCCAACAAAGGTCCGTCTAGTCAAGGCTATGGTTTTTCCCGTGGTCATGTATGGATGGAGAGTTGGACTGTGAAGAAAGCTGAGCTCCGAAGAATTGATGCTTTTGAACTGTGGTGCTGGAGAAGACTCTTGAGAGTCCCTTGGACTGCAAGGAGATCCAACTAGTCCATCCTAAAGGAAACCAGTCCTGGGTGTTCATTGGAAGGACTGATCTTGAAGCTGAAATTCCAATATTTTGGCCACCGGATGCGAAGAGCTGACTAATTTGAAAAGACCCTGATGTTGGGAAAGATTAAGGGCAGGAGGAGAAGGGGACAACAGAGGATGAGATGGTTGGATGGCATCACTGACTCAATGGACATGGGTTTGAGTGAGCTCCGGGAGTTGGTGATGGACAGGGAGGCCTGGTGTGCTGCGGTTCATGGGGTCACAAAGAGTCCCACGAACTGAGCGACTGAACTGAACTGATCTGATGGTTTGAGAAGAACACAGCAGGAGGAAGAGCAAGGACCAAGGTCTGGGACCGCATACCAGTGTGAGATGTGCACCTGGCACACCCCATCCCCTGGGTGGATCAGTCTTTGGGCAAACGTTATCATGTACCTTCTGCATTTCTTAAGCTGAGATGGGGGTGATGCACGCAAGAATCACGAGAGGTCCCTGTTCAGAAGAGCTCACTGCAAAGTCCGCTCAAAACTGCTCACAAGGGTGTCGCCTAGACTCCAGGTTGAAAGTCAGGAAGCAGAAAGGTTTCCCTGGGCAAGAGCATCTCACACAGAAGGACACTAGAGCCCTGCCAGGATTTAAGAGCTAGCGGAACAGAAGGGCTAGGTAAACCTTCGGGATAGTTCCCAAGTCATCACAATACAGTTCTGTTGGTACTTCCTCATCTGTTTCATTGGCTTCTCCTAGACACTTTCCCTTCTAAAATCTGTTCCTTGACCACCCTCCCTGCCACGAGCATCCAGATTCACCAAAGACCTCAAGCTGACACCCCCCTGCACTGCCTTTCCCAGCAATGCCTCTTACTCCAAATTGCTTCCCTTCCCCACAAAGTCCTCCAACCCTTCAACTGTGCTCATCTTCTTACCATCGGGCTGAGGTCTTCAAAGAGAGTAGTAGGATGTGAACAGTTACAATGCTCTCACATCTCCCTGTGGACCGATTATTTTTTTTTTAAGTAACACTTAAATTTTCAAATTGTAGGTGTCATTTCCGGCAGTCTGGAAGGGATGTTTAAAGCAAGGACATGTTTCAGGGGTCCTTAGATTCCACAACCAGAATGCAGGCTCCCGCACCCACAAATAAACTTGGCCCTGGGAATGAAAAGAAGACACAGCTCTCCCACCAGAGAAAAGAGGCAGCCTCTGCTATTTTCTGTTTGGGATCCACCAGTTCATGGAGGGTCCTGGGCTGGCCTGGGTGAATCTGTATCCTCTCCTCGTAGGACCAAAAGCTGGTTTGAAGGTGATGGTGGGAGAGGTAAGTACGGCTCTGGGACCCAGGTCTGTCCGCCCTGATCAGTTCCTGACCACTGGAACCCAGCTTATCAACCAGGGACTCAAGAAGCCCGGGGACCCTCAGACACAGCAGCTTCCTGTCCCCCCTTTGCCCTCCACCCCCAGCCTTGCTCAATCCTCTTATTCCTTGCCCAGGAGCCCAGGCACTCCCGTGGATATTCAGAGAAACCTGGTGCAGACTCCAGCACCCCCATCTGCCGCCCACCAGGCCCAGCTCCTGCCCTTTCGCAGATTCTTCCAGGAATCCAACCAGGACTTCCTAGCAGGCCTCCGATCCCCAGGCCCTTATCAGTGATGTGCCAAATCCTGTATCTTCTTCTGGGACCCAGCCCTTAGCACAGCCATCCCTGGCTCAAATCCCACCCCAGCTGGGCCACTCCTGAAGACAGGATTTATCTTCAGGGAGCTGAAGTGCCAGGCCCTCCTCAAAGCCTCTGGGTAAACACCTGCTGATAAAACTCAGCCACACCCCAGGTGGTGGCTCCTGTCAATAGGTGGGTGAGGGTCCCAGAAGTCCGTCCTCCAGCAGCGGGGTATGGGTGCACCTCTCCATCCACCAGAAAAGCCAGCCTCGCAGGAGACAGTGACCACAATCCTTCCAAACCAGAGGATAGGGTGTATGGAGCTTTTTCACCTCTTTGTTTGTCCAGTTTTGGAAAAAATAGACCAAAGTCGTCTCCAGGGGTGAAGGGAGTCTTATCAAGCTGAAGAGAATTCAAGGAAACCTCAGCCATCATGCAGGCTCCTTCGTCTGTTTTCCGAGCAGTCACCCTGATAGCCCCCACTGGCCTCGCTTCCCTCCCACCAGTAAACAAGCGGCTCTAATTAAGCTCGGTCTGTTGGATAAAGGTATACAACCTTGAAGGGTTCATAAAACACAGCTTCACTCTGAAGACTTCAAAAAGCACGAGGTCCCTCTGTCAGGCCTGAGACAAGGTTAATTTACGTCGTTGCTATCTTCCTCTGAAGGACTCGAGTTACCCCCCATCTGTTCTCTGTCTAATCTTTGGAGGAACAGTGTGGTGGTCTTGGCAGCTCAAGGCATTGACTGGTCTCTTAACTGTTTCCTGCCCGACACATCCAGGCTTTCAGATCGGAGTTCCTTTCGCCTCTGTGAAAGCTGTCCATTCCCTTTCAGATGATGAATGTCCTGGCCATTCTGTGTTCCCTGACTTCAACTCTAGGAAACTGCCCTACTCCCCGGACTGGCTGACTTCACACAGAGAGAGACTGGCAAAACTGGCAGGAGAAGAAAGCAACTACCCTTTCATTTTCGAAACGAGGAGCAAAGACGATACGAGAGGGGAAATTTTGCAAGAAAATCTGGATGTCAGACAACGCTGGTTTTCAGTCTGTGGTTGCAATTGGAATTTTTTTGAAATTAAACAGAAGAAAAATATCAGAGTGTATTACATTAGTAAGGGCATTCTTTTGTAGAAATTTTGCTTTAACTGTATAAGCGTGTGAGTGTATATTTTCTGGGGTATAATGTAAAATCCCTTCCCATAAGTTGCAGTCAAAGGAGCTTGCAATTCTGGTGGAGTGTATTTGGAGCTGTCTCGGTGCTATGGCTTTTAACATTTCTCCTCAATGTAACTGTGACCAAGTCTGTTTTCTCATCTGCAAATTGAAAGTGGTAATAATATGTACCATATTAGGGTGGTCAAGAGGCCCCAATAAGATAAAATGCATGTGAGCTTTACTTCAAGGCTCTGTGCCAATCAAACTCCACCTTACATCCCAGGAAGGGCTTCACGGAGCATGCCCAAGTTGGGTCCAGATGAGAGAAAGGGAATCGCACAGGAAGCCTCAGACTCAGGTGAGCATCAGGACCTCACCTCACACGTTGCCTAATTTATTTAACAATATTCACTGGAGGCCTTCTATGCATTTGACTATAGCAATAAATGACAAAGGCTTTGCCTTCGTGGAACTGATATTCTAGTGGTGGGAAGCCAAATTAAAAGAAAAAAATGACTGTGTGTGATATGAGATTGAATTCTATGGGGGGAAATTAAATGGTCTACAAATAGACCAGTGCATTTGTTACCAACTTTATCTAAGATCCCATGCGATGTTTTAGCAAGTTTGGGTGGCTAAAATGGTGGAAAACCACTGTATATCTGTGTTACTTAGAAGTGTTGTGGTATGTGAAGTACCCAAAGAACCTTTCTGCAAAGGACACCCTTGGAATGCTCTTGATTTCTAGGAGAGAAACACATGGAATTTGTTACCTGAACCAGTAGTAAAGCCAAAACATAGGTTCACAGCAGGCTTAGATAAATACATGGATAATTATATTTAACAGCATTTGAATATTTTTAATATTCTGTTTTATTTATTTAAATAGCTGTGCCAGGTCTTAAGTTGTGCATGCAGGACCTTTAAGTTGTGGCATGTGGGATCAGTTCTTTGACCAGGGATCAAACCCAGACCCCCTGCATTAAGAGAATGGATTGTTAACCACTGAACCACCAGGGAAGTGCCTAAAAATTTTAAAAGACAATACACAAACTATGGGGAGTGCTGACAGCCCTTTTCACCAAGCCGTTAGCTTACCATCATCATCATCAATACCACAGAACTGCTGCCTACTGACTAAATTCCCAGGTCTCCAGCTTTTATGATAAGTTGGAGAAGCCAAGTTCAAAGGCTGGGAAACCACACCTAAGGCTGGGAATCCTGGATACTCTTCCTCGCTTCCAGTTTTCATTTCTGTCAGCTCACATTTCTAAGGTTCACACCGTCCTTTACCAAACTAGTTCATCTCGCGAGGCCCCACAGTGTGAAATAAAAACAAAAAGAGAAAATCACGGATATAAAATTGTATGCTGAGGCTGGGGAGAAACCAGCACGCAGTTGCCGTGATGCTTTACAAGCTGAACGAGCGTGTGAATTCACTGCACCTGATAATCCGATCCTGGTGGATGGCGGTGGTGGTTTAGTCACTAAGTTGTGTCCAACTCTTATGACCCCATGGACTGTAGCCCACCAGGCTCCTCTGTCCATGGGATTTCCCAGGCAAGAACACTGGAGTGGGGTGCCATTTCCTCCTCCTGGGAATCTTCCTGACCCAGGATCGAACCTACGTCTCCTGCACCGCAGGAAGATTCTTTAATGACTGAACCACCAGGGAAGCCCACTAAAGGTGGAACTGTTTCTCAAAGGTGGTATGCATTAACCAAACTAAGTGAGATTTACATATAAAAGAGAGATTCAAATAGATACATGTATATGTGTGGCTGAGTCCTGAAACTATCACAACATTGTTAATCGGCTATACTCCAACACACACAAAAAAAGCTTAAAAAAAAGATTTCAAATTAAAAAAATTAAATTAGAAAATTAAACCCTGGGAATTTCCTGGGGGGACAAAAAGGCAATGTGCATTAACCGAACTAAGTGACATTTACATATAAAACAGAAATTCAAATTTTCACTAAAAAAAAAAAAAAATATATCGTCCTATGGTCTAGTACAGACTCAGCCAACTAAGGCCTGTTAGTTCTGCCTGACGTCTATTTGTGTAAATCATGTCATACTGGAGCTCGCCCAGGCCCAAAGTTTACAGGTGTTTGGGGCTTCCTTCCCCTCAGAGCAGCAGAACTGCACTGCGGTCACAGAGCTGCTTCGGCCTGCAAAGCCTAAAACACCTGCAATCCTGCCCTTGACAAATAAGTGTGCTACACTCTGAAGAGAAGAGAATATTTTTGTCAATGCAACTAATACATTCTCCGCTTGGAGGAGAAAATTAAAAGTGAAAAGTTTGCTTCATGAGCATAGGAGCAGAATAGGTGGGCTCGCTTGGGTGATGTGAAGGACTCATTCTCAGCTGAGGAAGCATAAGACGTGATTGTCTGTTACAGAGGAGCCATGTTAGTTTGGTTTCCTTTAGATGTTTTTATGTAAATCATTTTTAAAGTAGTTATTGAATTTGTTATAATGTTCATTGGAAGGACTGATGTTGTTGAAGTTGAAACTCCAATACTTTGGCCACCTGATGCAAAGAGCTGACTCACTTGAAAAGACCCTGATGCTGGGAAAGATTGAAGGCAGAAGGAGAAGGGATGACAGAGGATGAGATGGTTGGATGGCATCACCGACTCAATGGACATGAGTTTGAGTAAACTCCGGGAGTTGGTGATGGACAGGGAGGCCTGGCGTGCTGCGGTTTATGGGGTCGCAGAGTCGGACACGACTGAGCGACTGAACTGAACTGATAATACTGTGTTGAGTTTTGGTTTTTTGGCCAAGAGGCAGGTGGGGTCTCAGCTCCCCGACCAGAGATCAAACCCATAGGCCCTGCATTAGAAGGCGAACTCTCAACCATTGGACCAGCAGCCAAGTCCCAGGGAGCCAGGATACTAAAATCCACCAGAAAAGCTTCTCTGTCCTCTGGGCTGTGCCTGAACAAACCTGACCACTATTTACTTCTTCCTGTCTTTTGTTATCATGCCTCCCTTGCTGGAGAACCCCCATCAGATTTATGTAGCATGCTAATCCCAGGCTTCACGTAGCATGAGCCAAATCAGTCCTGTTTCCTCCCTGCACAGAGCCTGCCTGATCAGTGACACATCTGGATGGAATACAGACGTGACTCCGAAGCCATGAAGTGTAACACAGCTATGGACTCAGGATGCTCTCACTGGTGGTAAAGGATGGCTGTTCCTAGCAGCACAGCCAATTTCTGAAAATCAACTTTAGCTCTCTCACCCACGTTACACTTCTAAATCTTCTTGCTCCGTCTTCAAAATTCCATTATGCTGTGTGTGAGCTTTCCTAATCACACAGGCAGACTGTCCTTCTCATTGTGAGTCATAGTTCCCTGGCTATGGACAAGCCTTTTCTCATCCACATCAACTCAGTGTCTCCTAGTTCTGTTCATCCCTCCTTATCAAGATGCTATGGCTAGGGAAACAAGAAAAGAAAAAAAGGGAGTGATGAAGAGATGAGAGAGAAAGGAAAGAGGGAGGGAAGGATGGAGGGAGAAAGGAAAGAGGAGGAAGAAAAAAGAGAAAGGGAGGAAGGGAAGAAAAAAAGGAGAAAAGAAACAAAAATGAAAATTCCTAATTTGGAAATGTTATTCCTGCCGTATTTCCATATATAAATTGTTGTGTGCTGAATTGCGTCCCCCCGCCACACAAAAAAAGATGCTGACATCCTAAATGCCAGTATCTCAGAACATGACCTCATTTCCAAATAGTGTTGTTGCAGGTTTAAGATCAAGTCATACTGAAGTATGGTGGGCCCCTGACCCAATATGACTGGTGTCCTTATAAGAGGAAAGACCCTCAGAGAACACCATCCAACCACAGAGGGAGAATCGGGGTGAGGCAGGCTGGGGCATGCCAGTGATGGTGGGCAAACATCAGGACTTAGGAAGAGTCAAGGAAGGACGTCCCTACACATTTCAAAGGCAGCGTGGCCCTACTGTCATCTTGATTTCAGACTTCTGGCTTCCAATACTCTGAGACTATACATGTTTGTTGTTTTAAGTCACCCACTCTGGGTGCTTTGTTACAGCAGCCTTAGCAAACTGATAAAGAACTGTGTTGAATCTGGCAGCTCAGTGCCAGATTGTGTGCCCCCTAATCTATTTCAGGGCATTGGTTTTATAGCTGAACCCATTTCTCTTTTTCCAGTTTTTAGGGGCTCCTCCTGTTTGACCTTACTTACTTTCTGCATGTGGAGGGCAGTCATTTTGCTGAAGAATTGTTTCCTGACTACCTCAATAAATGCTTTTTGAACCATGTTGCACAAAGTGCTGTGTCTTGTACAAGAGCACTTTACTAAAAAAGTGTTTGGAAATACCTTTTCTTATGCACTCTTAACACAGGTCGAGTTCTCTCTTCCATGGGTGCGCTTCCATGGTTAAGACACTAAAACTCCCGTCCATACTCTCCAAGGCCCTTCCTTTCTTTAACTGTGAATTACCGCACTTCCCATTAGCCCCAGCTTCTGGAACCAGGTCACGCTCCTCCCCCAAATCAGACACAACCCACGTAGACAAATATCCTTTAAGACGCAACACGACTCACGCAGATTCTGGCTCCAGTCACTGGTAAAGAACAGTGATGATAATGACAGGAATCTTTGGCTTTTTAAGCCATAAACTTAGCTCGAGAGTTCTGATTCATAGCTGGATGCGAAATACTGTGGGAACGTTGATTAGCAGGTGGTCACATCAGGTGGATGAATTGCTTCTCCTTTCTCCAAAGTTATTCACAGTTCATTTTCCCTTCAGAATATTTTAGGTAAGGGCTTGGAACGCTAACATGTTTGGGTTTTAGATCCTGGAAGGAGTGCAATGGAATTTTTTGGCATGCTCTGTTGAGTGATTTGCGCACTGCTCCCATTGGATAATTTGTTTTACGCATGCGTGACAAGACTGATGCTCTGGAAACGCTTGTTTCAAATTTGCATGTGTTGGCCCTTCCGCATCCTGCACTTCAATGAAAAAAAGAAAAAAACCCTCTGGAAGAGATGGTTATGCTACCTCCTGAGGGAAAAGATCTTGAGATAGATCCTTTCACTCCTTTTTTTTCTTCCATCAGCAAGCGTCATTAAGAAGCCAAGAGTAGGAACGCCGATTTTAAGACTGGCAGGAAAATACCCAGCTAAAATGACTTGGAAATATGTTGGGAGTTTCAAAAACATGATGAATGCAGAAAGGATAATCAAAACAAGAATCGCTGAGGCCGCTAGGAAGCGTCAAAGCAAGCAAACTCCGCTAAGGGTTTGCTGGTGAGGGCTTCTCTTTGATGAAACAGGCCATTCATTAGTGGCTCTTACACTTCTGAGCATGAATGTCACCCTGGTTGAGCAGAAAGAGGACTGTGAACAAATCATATCCGAAAGACACTGAAGGCAGCAGTGTAGAAGCATCAGCCCTCTTGGAATAACTCCAGCAAGAGCCACCCTCTAGGACGGTGGCAAGCCAGCTAGCATCTTAAGAATGGTATCGTCACAACGTCCTGAAACTCAGAGCTGGAAGATGGCGGACATATTCCACTGGGCTTTAGACGGGCCGTTGAGTCTATTCAATGGGTACCCCTGTCAATAAATAAGATTATGTGGTCCTGATCGTTCACTATTAATTGGGAACCCCATAGGGTGTAGGGTCAAGTTCACGGGACCGGTGCTAACAGGGGTCACATCCAGCAGCTTGGTTTGTCAATAGGAACCCTGGATTTACACCAAGAACTAAGTGTATGAATAATCTTTCTTTATCTGAGATAACAAGTGATTTTTCTAGGGTCAGTCACCATGTTAAGCACCCTGGGAGAGATCAATATACCCAGATGCATCTGTATAAAGGCAAAGAAAGATTAACCTTGGTGCTCTTGGAGAGGGCATTGTATCAATTAGGGGCCATGAGGCAGACAGATGGTGCATTAAGAGTTTAAGGAAGTTGAGTGAAGAAACGGGGTGAAGGGGGCCATCAAGCCTTGTTGACATGCCAGGAGGAGCAACACCAGAAATCTGTCACCACCTGAAGTCTGAAAGGACACACAGAGCGGGTGGCATTCTTGAAGCCCAGAGCATTAGAGCCGTGGAAGGCCATACAAGTCCTTTTTCCATAAATGATGGAGCTGCTGCTACAACTGCGATGAAGAAGGAAGGAACTAGGAAATGAACAGGTGGCTCCTTTCTCTTCCCAGCTGCAGTTTCTGGAGGTAATTTCCTTTAGTCCAAACTCCAGGCAGCCCTCCTTAGCCACAGAGCGGGACAGAAGACTGGAGAATGAATTAGTGGATGAAAGAGAGTCAAACAGAAAGTAATTTTTGGCACAGGCACCGAAAAATGGAACAGGCCTCTCCTTTGTACAAGGTTGCAACCACAGGTCATTTTGGACTGAAGCACTTTCGCTCTGCAAAGGGTCACTTGTGGGGTTCACTGTCCCCCCATATATGCTCACTCTATGAGCTGTAATGCATTTCAGTTCAGTTCAGTTCAGTCGCTCAGTCGTGTCCAACTCTCTGCGACCCCATGAATCACAGCACGCCAGGCCTCCCTGTCCATCACCGACTCCCGGAGTTCACGCAAATTCATGTCCACAGAGTCAGTGATGCCATCCAGCCATCTCATTCTCTGTCGTCCCCTTCTCCTCCCGCCCCCAACCCTTCCCAGCATCAGAGTCTTTTCCAGTGAGTCAACTCGTCGCATGAGGTGGCCAAAGTATTGCAGTTTCAGCTTTAGCATCAGTCCTTCCAATGAACACCCAGGATTGATCTCCTTTAGAATGGACTGGTTGGATCTCCTTGCAGTCCAAGGGACTCCCAAGAGTCTTCTCCAGCACCACAGTTCAAAAGCATCAATTCTTCGGCGATCAGCTTTCTTCACAGTCCAACTCTCACATCCATACATGACCACGGGAAAAACCATAGCCTTGACTAGACGGACCTTTGTTGGCAGAGTAATGTCTCTGCTTTTTAATATGCTATCTAGGTTGGTCATAACTTTCCTTCCAAGGAGTAAGCGTCTTTTAATTTCATGGCTGCAATCAGCATCCGCAGTGATTTTGGAGCCCAAAAAAATAAAGTCTGACACTGTTTCCACTGTTTCCCCATCTATTTCCCATGAAGTGATGGGACCAGATGCCATGATCTTTGTTTTCTGAATGTTGAGCTTCACGCCAACCTTTTCACTCTCCTCTTTCACTTTCATCAAGAGGCTTTTGAGTTCCTCTTCACTTTCTGCCATAAGGGTAGTGTCATCTGCATATCTGAGGTTATTGATATTTCTTCCAGCAATCTTGATTCCAGCATGTGCTTCTTCCAGCCCAGCTTTCCTCATGATGTACTCTGCATATAAGTTAAATAAGCAGGGTGACAATATACAGCCTTGACATACTCCTTTTCCTATTTGGAACCAGTCTGTTTTTCCATGTCCAGTTCTAACTGTTGCTTCCTGACCTGCATACAGGTTTCTCAAGAGGCAGGTCAGGTGGTCTGGTATTCCCATCTCTTTCAGAATGTTCCACAGTTTATTGTGATCCACACAGTCAAAGGCTTTGGCATGGTTAATGCATTTAGGTAATGTAAATGCAGGGTGAATGGGTGTTCCCTGCTGGAAAGAGGGGAGGACAATATAGAAGCTCCCTATTGCAGTGTATATAGGAGCTGATTCAGGGTATGGAAATGTGGTTTCTTGGCTTCACCATGTGGCATGAGGGATCTTAATCGCCCAACCAGGTATCAAACCCATGCCCTCTGAAATGGGATCATGGAGTCTTAACCACTGGACCACCAAGGAAGTCCCAGAAATGCAGTTTCCAGAGAGGAAACATACTAATTCTAAAAAGCACTGAAAGCCTCCCAAAGCTGGGCTAACCAAGAGCATAGGAGGTACCTGGGCTGGTGACAAAGACTCAGAACAAGGGCTTCTTGGAGGTTCTGATAGGAGAGCTGATTTCTGCACCATCCATGGCTAATGTCAAGGATATTCCAGATCCTGTCACTCTGAGCCGGCAACGTGCTTGAGGAAAAATGTCTGGGTGTGGGAACATGAGTCAGAAAGAGTGTGATCTCTGCACCCAGCACAATCACTACTGGGACCTACCACAGCACAGATATTACCAGCAACCGCAGACAAATCTTCACCAAACTGGCATAAGCCATCTTCAACCACAAACTCAAGAGGCAGCAAAAAATAAAAGCAGGTACTTTCCTGGTGGCCCAGTGCCTAAGCCTCCACTCTCCCACTGCAAGGCGCCTAGGTTCGATCCCTGGTCAGGGAACTAGATTCCACATGCCACAGCCACAATTTGGCAGAGTCAAATAAATAAATAAACATGAAAAAATAATAGTTAACGGTAATAGTGAGCTGATCAGAACCTGATTCTCTCTCCACTGCCTGTGCATCACAGGTTGGAGAATAGGCCCATTGACTCAGCATCAGGAAGCTGGTTGCTCAGACAGGCAGATAAGATTCACACGGAGAAGAACAAAACTGGTATGACATGCCAGAGGCTTTCAGAGCTCAGAGAGATGGCTGCAGATGGTCCCAGAAGACTCATGGAGGCTGGGAGCAGAGCCGAGCCCAACAGGATGAAGACTGTTTAGGGAGGTAGAGGAAGATGTTGGGAGAAAGTCTCATCCCAGCGAAGCTTCCCTAGGTGGAAATGCCAAAGACGTGCTGGGGAGATGCTGCGTGACTCATCGGGCCAGAAAAAGAGTACGCTGAACATGTCTGAGCTGGTGATGAAAGCAGTGTTTACAGAAAGTCACTCTGGCCATGGGGTCCCAGATGGACTTGGGAGAAGACAAGTGAGGGAACTATTCAAGCTAAGAAATAGTTCAGGCGTGAAGTGATGGGACTCAGACGAGAGTTATGGCAGTGGGAAGGGAAGGACCAGGCCGACTCATGAGACGTTGGTGAGGCTGACAAAAGGGACTCAGTGACTAACTGGAAGTGTAGGGAGGGGTGAGGAGAGGAACCAGTGGTGCACACGAGGTCTGCAGCCTTAGTCACTCAGAAAATGATGGCATTATACAGGATGTGGCTAATTAGCTGCAGAGGGGGAGGCTAACCATTTAGTGAAATGGTTCAGATGGATTAAAGGACTAAGTATACCACTTGGGAGGATATTGATGGAGCTATTCTTCTACAGAGGAGGACTCCACTAGGGTTCAAGAGCTCATCAACAGGCCGGCTGGCCACCATCTTCCCAAACCCCAAACCTAAGAATCATCCTCATCAATGTTTTCTCCATTACTCCCCAAATTAATCAGTCTCCAAATTCTATTAACTTTACTTTTATTATCTCTCAAATCTACCCACTAGTGCCACCTATCAATAAATGCTACGGTCTTCCCTTTATAGGGCCTCCCTTGTGGCTCAGCTGGTAAAGAATCCGCCTGCAATGTGAGAGACCTGGTTTCGATCCCTGGCTCGGGAAGATCCCCTGGAGAAGGGAAAGGCTACCCACTCCAGTGTTCTGGCCTGGAGAATTCCCATGGCCTGGAGAATAGCCCATGGGGTCGCAAAGAGTCGGACACGTACTGAGCGACTTTCTCTTTCCCCATATGTTTTGCTGTTGTGTTTATACTTCTGTTTGTTTGGGATTTAAAACATCTTCAGATACACCTTCATAAAACATAACAGTGGGCAAGATGTGGGAACAGGCAGAATTTAATCACAGAAAGGGGCTCAGATTTTTCCTGAGAGCTTTTGCTAGGGGTAGAAGCAAAGGTCTCTGGTAAGTGAGGAGGATACTGCTAGAGAAAGAGAGAGACCGCTTCTCCAGCCTGGGTGGACATGCAGGGGAGGGGGAACTGGGATCTGACTGGCATGTGAGCCTATGCTGATACTGGCTTCTCACCTGAAAATCCTAGGAGTTTCAAAGTCCATACAGCTCTCCAGCCACAACTCATACCCATCCACTTAGAGCTCTCACACATTTTTTTCCTTCATTCCAGCCAGCTCAAAAGGACCTCGATGTGACTGATCTCATCAGTAACATTAAGCGCAGAGCAAAACTAAAACTTCAGCTTGCCTCGAGCAAGCTGGATTTCCTCAAAGTATCTCCTGTGGTTGCTTCTCTATCTTCTTTCAGCTGTTTTCCTGCCCTTCGTCCTGCCTCAGATTGAGATCTCTGCTAAGTTTCCCCAGGTCAGGGTTTTAACAGAGTGTTGGGTTATCCACAGTGAGCAACGAGGGCAAAAACTGACTCCAAAATAATAAAATGAAAATAAGAAAAACCAAAGGAAACATCAAAAGCAAATAAAGGCAGAAAGAAAGAAGAAAACTGGACTACACTTACAGATGGCTTGATGCACTACATTTACATTTGTGTTGAAAACCTCAAGAAATCTATATGACGACTACTAGAGTTAATATGTAAATTTAGCAAGGCTGGTGAATACAAAGTTAAACAGCCAAAAATTAATTGTACTTTGTATACTAGCACAAAGCAATCAGAAAATTAAATAATGAAAATTCTACTCGCAAGAGGGGACCTAAAAACAAAACATACTTAGGAATATATTTAACAAGAGATATGTGAGAACTCATCATTGAATATTATAGAACACTGCTCAAAAAAATTAAGGAAGAATCACATACACAGAGAAATAATTCGTGTACATAGGTTTATTGGAAGGTTCTCATTTCATAATAAGAGATTCATTCACAGATGCAATTGTTAAGATGTCAGTTTTACCCAAATTGATCGCTGGATTCAAAGTAAACCCCATCAAAATTCCAGTCAGCATTTTTACTAAAACTGACAAGCTGATTCTAAATCGTATTTGGAAATTTGATGGCTCTAGAATAATGAAAACAATTTGAAAAAGAAGAACAAGATGGAACTTGATAGTGTCAGAAGAACTTACGCTATCTACAAAAATCAAGATAGTGCAGTATTGACAAAAAGACAGACAGAAGGAAGAAAGAAACAGAATAGAGTCTGGAAAGAACTCCCCCCTTGTATATCTAAGGGGACTAGAACAATTGGATATCCATATGCAAAAAAAAGGTCAACTCAAACTATACATAAAAATTAACTCGAAATGACCATTGACCAAAATAATCCCCTGGACTATAACCCGCCAGGCTTCTCTGCCCATGGAATTTTCCAGGCAGGAAATTTCAATAACACTTACAACTCAATAGTAAGAAGGCAAACAATTCAATTTTTAAAAGTGAGAGAAAGAAATGAACTGATACTTCACTAATGACAGAATACAAGTTGCATGAAAAGATGTAAACTACATTAAATCACTAGGGAAACGGAAATTAAAACTACCATGAAATTCCACTATGTACCCATCAGAATGGCTATAATTAAAACAACAGATGAAACCAAACAGAGGTGAGGGTGCTGAGCAACTGGAATTCTCACTCATCCCTTGTGGGAAAGTTATATGGCTCAATCACTCAGAAAAAACTTTTTGGTAATTTCTGAAAAAATGAAACATATGACCCAGATGTTCCACTCCCAAGTATATACACAAAAGAAGTGAAAACATATATCCACACAAAGACTTGTACACAAATATTTATACCAGTTTTGCACACAATCACCCCAAATTGGAAGTCATCCATAGCAGCTTTATGCACAACAATCAAAAACTGAAACCCATCCAAATGTTCACGGGCAGGTTATGGATAAACAGAAAGTTGTGGAATATTATACAACCGTAAAAATAAACAAACTGTGAATATATCCATAAAACAAATGAATGTCAACATCACTGAGTATAAAAGCCAAACATAAGACAATGATTCCATTTTTATAAAAATCTAGAAAATGCACAAAAAGCTGTGACAAGAAAGCAACTCTGTTTTGATTGGGACCAAGGGTGGAACAAGGGAGGGACAGAAAAGAGGCAAGAAGAAATTTGAGAGGATGGCAAAAATATTCTCTATCATGGCTGTGGCAGGAGTTCCACATATATACACACTGAGTGTTTTGTGTGTGTTTTTTTTTTGGCTGCACCGTGCAGCATGTGGGATCTTAGTTCAATGACCAGGGATCAAACCTGCACCCTCTGCACTGGAAGCTTGGATTGCAGGGAAGTCCGAGTTCTGCATTTTAAATGAATGCATTACACTGTACATAAATGACCTCTCAATAAAGTTAATTTTCAAATAAAAATGAAGGCTGGTCCAATACTTTGTCTTTACATATACCTACATCTCTGCATAAAACCACCTGTCTCTGGAATCTGAACTCGAACTTCCCAAATAGCACCAGATCACTTGCCAGCGTAATATAACGAGGGATCCATTGGTTGTCAATTTTCCTTTTCTTCCTGTCATGCATACCCTACACCTCACTCTTATCTACCAGACCACTCACAAAATAAAAGCAGGAAGTTCCCTTCTGACTAACACAACAGCTTTAGGCTCCCCTGAAACAACAAACACAACAGCATGAGTGTATGTGTGTCCTTTCCCCAAAAACATCCCTTCATGCAGGGAGTTAGACAAGGAAGCAAGAGATGGAACTGGATGTGATAACTAAATGGCTAGAAGGGCACGAATAAAGAACTGTAAGATTTGGGACTTCTCTGGTGGTCCAGTGGTTAAATTTTCCTGCTTCCATTACAAGGGGCATGAATTCAATTCCTGGTTGGAGATCTAAGACCCCACATACTATGCAACCAAAAAAAAAAATTATAGGTGTTAACCAATTATAGATAAATCATGCCACTTTTGGGTGGATTACTGAGGAGAAAGGGGACAACCATTTTCAGATCAGCTGAATCAACCTTGGTCTGCAAGGCTTTCACAGGGATCCTGCACTCACTCACTTTAGGCCACCTCCTACACAGAAGGTCTGCTAAACTAGCTTGCTTCCTTCAGTCTAGCAAGTCTTTTCATCTGGTGGGGATTCCTTGAAGCTGCATTTAGTTAGCCTCATCCTATGATTTGCTATGATCTTAAAGACAGTCACAATTATTCCTCCTGAGTCCAAGAAGGTATGCCAGCATCTCGAAAATCGTTGTTATTGTTCATATCCAGCCCTATTGTTCTGACTATCTGATGACTGATATTTGTGCAGAGTCTGAGTTCTGCTACTCTTTTTTATTTTTTTTTGGCTGTGGTCCAATAAAACTTTATTTACAAGAATAGGCATAGTTTGCACATTTTGCTATCGAGAATTTACAATAGCTAAAACGTATTCTAATTTTGCCCTTATTTCTACTGCATGGTCCTTTGGAAACCCAGTAAAAAAAAAAGCTGGAAATGGTTGCCATGGTCCTCAGGACTTGAACTTGAAGCTGTCTCCCCAGCTGCTGAAATCGCTCTTCAAATGAATTTGGCTCCTCTTAAGTGTCAACAATACTTGCTGACTCAGAGAAGCATGAGTGCAAGACAGCAGTTGAAGGAGGGGCCTTGCTAACCTCTGTCTCTTTCTGAAGGCCAGTTGTTACTGCTTCTGAGTTAGGGCTTTGGAATCATGAAACTTTGTTGAATACGATGATAACACTTAATTCCTGCCAGTTGCCCTCTGGTCAGAAGTATAATTAGAGGTCTGCAGATGGTCTGGCAAGGTTTCTGGAAGCAGTAGAAACCAGCAGCTGAGTGCACAGCTATATGAAATTAAAAACTGTTTCAAGATACGGACCATATGTACACATACGAATCCATTAGGGAACATGGTTTGCTCTTCGCATTATATGAGTAATAAATGATATGGGAAATCAGGGACGATCAGAGAGAAACACTGGAAAAGAAAAGAGAGAAACATTAATCAAAATCCTAACCTAGGATGGTTGCTTCTCAGATTTAGCAGGATATACGTTGGTTAAGAAAACAGACTCAAGAGTAACAACTCAAAGACCGGTCAGGGAGAATGAGTCAAATAGCAATGCCTCTTTTCTCGAATCCTTAAAATGTATTAGGGTCTTGTTTTAAATTAGAGAGAGACCAAATTAGTCTTTTTATGACTATAATTCAAAAGTCTTTATTGTAATAGCACGTTGAGCACTATGGTTTTCATTTTAGGAGTATTACAGATTTGCATAATATTGTGGGAACAAGGAGTATGAGCCTTACACCCGTAGAAGAAATCAGTGATAAGAAGTTAGACTAGCAGAGAAATGAATGATCAAAGGGAATCTTTGAAAAGACAGTAAGATATTGAATGCATTCAAGGAAACCTGTTTACCAGCTGTTTGGCTAAAAGTTCATTTAAAAAAAATCAGGGATGTGGCCTGTACTATTTGAGACTCTATGTGTCTTCAGGAGACGGACACTAGGATTAAAACTGAAAATCTTTCATCAGTTTCCTGAATATTGGGACAATATCATGTTCAGTTGTAATCCATATGTTTAGCATTTTCAGGGTCAGGTTTCTTCCTGGTTTCATGAGCCATCAAGGACCCTCTTCTTTTAGGTGTGTAAGCAAAGGTGATTCCCTCATGAATCAGGGTGCAAGCGTAGCTTTTACACACTTTGAATGATCTCTGTCCACAATCAGAGAAGGACCTCTCTGGTCTGAGTTAGACTGACACTGAGGCAAGTCTGCCGTACGCCTGCCTTGTCTGCAATTCTAGGTGATGCTGAAGGTTTCTGTCTGCAATTCGAGGTGATGCTGAGGTTTTCTAGGAAGAATGGATCGCACTTTGAGACACCCACCTCCCACCAAGTTCAAAACATAATAGTAATAGACATCAGAAGGATCAAGACAGGAACACTGGGAGCGGCAAAGAATCATTCCCAGGGAAAAGGTATTGTCAGCAAAAGTTTTCCTTTGGCTCAGGTTAGATTTCAAAAGACATTTCTCTAAGAGAAACTTAATATTAAATTAGAGTTCAGAGAGTAAACTAAAAATTTTAAATACTGTAATCTGAAGCCATCTCTTTAGGGTAGCAAAACTGAAATCCATATGCTAGCAGATGATCTTTGACTCAAACCATTTTAAAGGACCAACATCACACTTTGTAATATTCTGTTATTATTAACTCAATTCAAAAACACGTTTCTCACAGGTTCTTTGCACATTGTTAAATGTGCAAAAAATGGAGAATTTTCAAGGACCTTGGGCCTCTCTGTTCAGTTACATAATACGTGGGTGGGACAGTATAAGGATGACCTGACATTCATGTCACACTAAAGAATAAATCCCTTAGAATTTATTCCCATCTTTTTTCTCGAATTTTGGTACCTGGTTCTTTTGTGCAGTGACAGCTTCTGTCTATTATCCCAGTTTATAGTTCTAGTCTGCCCCCTATATCCATGTCCAGCATTCACCACAAAGTTGCTGAAGTTATTGTTAAACAAATCACTGTTGAATCTAGGGAATTTCTACCCCAAAGCAGCAAATTAAATACTTAGAATGTCTAAGTTACTGGGAAACAAAAAGATGAAAACCCACATGCCTCATAAACAAAAATCTTCAGGTAGCAACTATTTTTAACCTTTAAATTCTTTCTTCTTTTTGCTGCGCATAACCGGAATTTGTTGCTTAATTTCCTTTAGAGTTTCTCAAGCAGCCTTCCTCCAAAGTCCAACACCTGGGGATGATGCAGAGGTGATTGGAGCAGGGGACGGTGAGCGTGGGGGAATCTTGACACAGCCACGGTGCTGGTGGGAAGCGGGTCGGAGGTGGGCAGGGGGGTGGAAGGGAGGGACAGGGAGGCAAAGGCAAGGGAGGAGAAGGTGGAATCCGGGTGGAACTTGGAGGAGACGTGTGTCGGGGGAACGCGGCGGGAGCGCCAACCTCGGCGGTGGTGCTGGCAGGCCCGCCACGTGCACCCTGAGCAGTGCAGCCCAGACCCCGCCCCTGGCATGCCTCACTCCCTCTTCCAGGCCCGATGGTGAGGAGTCCGCCAGTTCCCCAGGCTCTTTGCCTAGCTGACTGTAGACACAGGGCACTCACTGCTGCAGAACTCTCAAACCTTCCCAACCAAGTCATAAGCCAACATCCTGATCTGAAGACTGATCGTTTGGGTATTGACACCTGTCACAGCCTGGTGGCCGTGATCGATAGTCTCATGACCAGCAAGCTGGGCTTTGCGGAATTCTAGTACTTATGGAAGGACATTCAGAAGTGGCAGGAAATATACAGATAGTTTGACCGTTGGTGGTTCAGGGACCGTGGGCAGCGGGGAACTGCCCAGGGACCTTTGAGGCATTAGGACTCTACTTGAATGAGCCTCTCCACAACAGTATCATCCGAAGCCACTCAGATGAGGGAGGGAATGTGGGAGTTGACAGCTTCATCAGCTGTCTGGTCCGGTTGGTCAGTTTTCTGAGCCTTCAGAACTCTTGACAGAGGTGGCACTGGCCAAATCCAGGTGGACACGCTTGCAGCTGTCCATGTATTCCTGAACAGGAGCCCGAGACCTGCCCTCTCATCTCCTTCCTATGGGAGTTACCCTGGACTCTCCCCGTTTCACGCAGGGCCGATCCTGTCTGAGGACACACCTTCAGGAGTCTTTCCATTCTCCTAGCCCCCCGGCACCCAGCGTCTCGAGTCAACAGCCAGGGCCCAACGTGCTTCAACAGGCCATGCCCCCAGGGTCACCCCACCCCAGCACACCCCATCTCACATCACTTCAACCCCTCTCCTGCATCTGTGCCATGCTCAACACTTGTGTTTCTTCCACACCAGAAGGGCCCTTCTCTCCGTTCTGGGAAGATCACTTCAGTCCCTGCACATCCATTTCATTACCACCTGGGAGGCAAAATCCAGGCCATCACGGGCCCACCGGCCTCAGTGCCTTTGTCTGTGTTCTGCTCCCAACCTGCCAGGCCCAGGAGGAAATATATGCACCCCAGTTGCTGCTGTCTCTTAAAAAAAAAGAAAAAGGAAAAAAAAAGTTCAAACTTTTCTTGTGTAGTCTCTATAAACTCTTATGCATACCTCCAAACCTTTTTTGAAGAATTCACATACAGCTTAAGATTCTAAGCCTGTGTTATTTTGAGCTACGATTCAGATTTACATAATTAGGTCAAGAAAGTTCAATAGCAATTTACTCGCTCATTACAAAAATCCATCATCTTCCCCTTCTTTGCCCTCAGGAAATGATGAAGCTGTGCTGAAATTAAAGGATCTGTAAACAAAGGAGACCCTGGATCAGATGCTGCCTAAGTATTGGGTTGGCCAAAAAGTTCGTTTGGTTTTTCAGTAAGATGTTATGCAGAAACCAGAATGAACTTTTTGGCCAAGCCAATACTGTGAACCCAAGGTTTTTGTTTTGTTCTTCACCGTTCTGTTATATCACCTAAAGAAGGAAGAGAACTTTGAACACTCTTCCTGAAAATAATTAATGATTGATTTGTTGTGCTTGGAATGTGTAATGCAGGGAATTCCAGAGACTCTGAATACCCTTACCAGTGGGCAGGAGAAACTGTGCATGTCTTTCTGAAGAAATGATCTCTGCTTGAATATCCTGCTTGTGATCAGGAGAGTGCTGTTTTGGATTTAAAGCCTGTTCTGCAATTCCACCCTAAAGAGAGACTCTATTTTAACAAACAAGCAAAGACACAGACTAAGAACAAACTCCCTTATCAAATGAATGTTTGTAGAAACCCACATGGCTTCCTTTGCAGGAGTAGTCTTTCGCAATCATTCTTATTCTGCCTCTGAGGTTCATTAGATTGGATAACCTTGGATGAATCAATAGCCTGTAAAATAACTCCCAAAAGTAGTTTGCAAGATTTTATAAATTCGAACATGTCAGACATTTAGCATCATGTCTGGAATAGCAAAGCTAGTCATTAAATACCAGTTTTCTTACTCTTCTCTTTTCTCCATATGTAGCATTTCAAACTTACTGTGTATACCACTTGGGATTTTATGTAAGCTTCGGGAAAATACTCTTTAATATGTGGGCTTTAGGAGCACTGTGAAAGAATTTACCCCAGTTACACACCCCATTTACATGGTGAACAAAAGCATACAACACTGTGTGAAAAATCAGGGCCAAACCCCTTTTGCAGGTCTTGAGACTAGTTAAATATTTCCCACACTAAAACGTGCACGTTGGCCTGCTCCGCCTGATCAAAGTGATGAGAGGTTAAAATCAGAGTACAGAGCACTTCAAGAATCTTGGGCAGTATCAGGCATCAAAAGAAAATTATTATCTGTTTTACTTTCCTTCTAATAACCTACTTGAAAATGAAAGTATATTTGGATGAATTCCAGCTGGAAGAAGCCCCCTCTGAAAGGAGGACTCTGCCAGCTCTCCTTGGTTTGTCGTTCATATATTCCAGGGGACATTGTGCCATATGCTTGGCATGAAAGATTGAAGTGAATAATGGGGGAAAAAAAGGTTTCTTCAAGTTAAAATTTTTTTCTCTGAGCAAAAAGGAATGTGATCATGAACTTTTGATGTTGTAATCATTCTGACTAAAGGAGAACATGTTTAAAGGGTTATGTTAGGACCAACATAGATGTGTCCTTGTTTTGAGTCAGGGTTTAACATGTAAAGGACTTCCAAAGAATACCTGGACTTCCCTGGTGGTCCAGTGGTAAAGAATCTGCCTGCAATGCAGGAGACCCAGATTCGATCCCTGGGTTGGGAAGTGTCCCTGGAGAGGAGAATGGCCACCCACTCCAGTATTCTTGCCTGGAGAATTCCATGGACAGAGGAGCCTGGAGAGCTATAGTCCATGGAGTCACAAAGAGTCAGACACAATTCAGTGACTAAGCAACAATACTCACAGACTAAAGCACTTCAATTGATATAATAGTTCTTGTCAAAGGTTTAAAAAGTACTCCAGTCAAGGCTGTTAAGCTTGGGGGGAAGAAAGAGAGAGAGAAAGGGACTCCTCGTGTGGTATAACTGAAAATCTATGGAAACACACACCTCCTACCTCTTTACCTTCTTCATCTAAATTTCCCCCTGTAGAGGCTTGATGATGTAAATTCATTCCAGATACAAACTTGGACTTCCTGTTATGTGTGGAGTTGTCAGAGAAATATTTGGGACATGCTCATGTTAAAAATGTATTCATCGTTTATCTGAAATCCAAGTTTCCCTGAACATCCTGTGTTTATTTGCTACTTTGGCAACCTGACTAAATGTCATGCCTTTCAGTAAGCTCTGGGTTTAAAACACCATTACTTATTTCAAAGAACTCATCTCCTTCAAAGACTCTCGGTGACTCTACTGTGGACCATGGGTAGAAACCCATCGCAAGAGAAACTGTTTGATTCAGCTCCACATTCTACAGACCAGGAAGCTGGAGCCTTAAGAGGTCACCTGATTTGCCCAAAGGCACAAAGTTGCTCCAAGGCAAAGGCGGTATTAGTCTCACAATTCAAGATTCTTTACAGGGTACCTCTGTCCATTGGCCTCTTCACTCTTGCTCCTGAATGCTCTTTGTGTTAAGATAAAACGGGAGACTGACATTGAATTGGTGGAAAGAGGGAGGTTTATAATAGAAATAATTTGATTTCTTTTGATGAGAAAGATAACTGCATTTTAGTCATTCTTTTACACAGAAGAAAGAGTGTGTAAGAAAGAGTCGAATGGGACAGAGCATACATTCGGTTATATGTGTTCTTGTTAAATGAATCACATTAACTTATAGTCTCACCTTACGTAGATGAGAACATTATCCCATGATAAGAATATCTCTCATTGAAGTGGTAAAAGTATACCCTTGAGACTTCGACCTCCAGGGGAGTGGATTCTACCTGCCCGGGCATGTTGTATTGAATTGAGGTCACAGTTATGCAAATAACATTCCAAACATTTTTCTCCCACTGACCTAAGGGGGCAGTTCAAGCTCCCACCTCTCCCATTGGTTAGGAACTCTGACTCCTGGACTTGGAGAACTCTCCAGCCCTAGAATGAAGTTGTTGCTGTTCACGTGCCTTCTGTGATGGCCCCAATCCTCTCCCAACTTCCCTCAGCCTTGCCCTTAGTCAGCATGACAACACTTGACTAAGAATATTCTACTTGAACTTTGGTTGATTTCAGAAGAGTGGCATGAGTTAAATGTTGACCATTTACTGATTAACTATGAAGACAGAATTCCTCAAAACCGTGAAATAAAGTTTGAAGCCAAAAATTTGACCCAGGAAAACTGTAAACATAGTTTCTTAGGATCCTTGACATTTATGAACTTTTCTGTGGGATCACAGCTCTAGATAATGAATTGCTATGCACTACGTCTTTGGGATATTTCTTCTCCTTCTTTTTCTTCTTTCCTCAGACCTCCTGGCCATTAGAAATTGGTCTTTTCTTTATCAAGCATGTCCATATATATAAATTATGGAATTGTTGATGACAGGTCTGTTATTTCATAGTTGTAAAAAGATCCCTGGTTCCAAATAGGAAAAGGAGTACGTCAAGGTTGTATATTGTCACCCTGCTTATTTAACTTATATGCAGAGTACATCATGAGGAACGCTGGGCTGGAAAAAGCACAAGCTGGAATCAAGATTGCCGGGAGAAATATCAATCACCTCAGATATGCAGATGACACCACCCTTATGGCAGAAAGTGAAGAGGAACTCAAAAGCCTCTTGGTGAAAGTGAAAGAGGAGAGTGAAAGGTTGGCTTGAAGCTCAACATTCAGAAAACAAAGATCATGACATCTGGTCCCATCACTTCATGGGAAATAGATGGGGAAACAGTGGAAACAGTGCCAGACTTTATTTTTTTGGGCTCCAAAATCACTGCAGATGCTGATTGCAGCCTGAAATTAAAAGACGCTTACTCCTTGGAAGGAAAGTTATGACCAACCTAGATAGCATATTAAAAAGCAGAGACATTACTCTGCCAACCAAGGTCCGTCTAGTCAAGGCTATGGTTTTTCCCGTGGTCATGTATGGATGTGAGAGTTGGACTGTGAAGAAAGATGATCGCCAAAGAATTGATGCTTTTGAACTGTGGTGCTGGAGAAGACTCTTGAGAGTCCCTTGGACTGCAAGGAGATCCAACCAGTCCATTCTAAAGGAGATCAGTCCTGGGTGTTCATTGGAAGGACTGATGCTAAAGCTGAAACTCCGATACTTTGGCCACCTCATGCGACGAGTTGACTCACTGGAAAAGACTCTGATGCTGGGAGGGATTGGGGGCGGGAGGAGATGGGGATGACAGAGAATGAGATGGCTGGATGGCATCACCGACTCTGTGGACATGAGTTTGAGTGAACTCCGGGAGTTGGTGATGGACAGGGAGCCTGGCGTGCTGTGATTCATGGGGTCACAAAGAGTCGGACACGACTGAGCGACTGAACTGAACTGAAAAAGATCCCTAATAGACATCATCACAAACATATGATAATAAGAACATTCCCAGGTGTCCACAGTTGTAAAGAACCTGCCTGCCAATGCAGGAGACTTAAGAGACGCAGGTTTGATCCCTGGAAGGAGCCCCTGGAAGAGGGCATGGCAACCCACTCCAGTATTCCTGCCTGGAGAATCCCACAGACAGAGGAGCCTGGCGGGCTGCAATCCATGCGGTTGCAAAGAGACGGACATGACTGAAGTGACTTAGCACGCATACAAGAACATTCGGAGTAGGACTGAGCACCAGTTAGGAGCTGTGCTTACAGCTGCTGGCAGTTCCTTCTTTCTCAAGAAATTCAAGAGAGATCGACGTAGGGCTTCCTGGGTGGCTCAGTGGCAAAGAATGCACCTGCCAGTGCAGAGACACGGTTTCATCCCTGGCCCAGGAAGATCCCACGAGCCGGGGAGCAACTAATCCCATGTGCCACAACGACTGAGCCTATGCTCTAAAGCCCGGGAGCTGCAACTACTGAACCCACGCGCTGCAACTTCATGTGCCTGGAGTCCATGCTCCACAATAAGAGATGCCTTTGTACCACGACTAGAGAGGAGCCCCGACTCATCACAACTAGAGAAAAGCCCTCACAGCTAAAAAGACCTAGCGCAGCCACAAAAATAACTAGCTAAAGAAATAACAGAAACCTGTTATATTCTTTAAAATACTACCAGAGTCAGTGCCGGTAGCCCCTGATTTTCAAAAGTTCACTCTAAGCCATTCTGCTTTTACAGAAGACCTGCATGAGTACTCATTGTCTCTAATGGAAAGAAATCTGAAGGAGATTTTTGCTTTGACCATAAAAGGCAGAAAGCAAGACAAATGTTCAGCGTTTGTTTTGCATTGGAGAGGCAGAGGGGCGCCCAGAACAAGGAAGGTGGCCCTCCCAAGCTTCTTCCCCACAACCATGCTCAGCACCCAGCCGCCGTGGCTTTGAACTGTGTCTTTGAGCATCTGTGCTTTATCTCCATGTATTTTGTGCTTCCATTAGCAAGACATGTCCTAAGATAATTGCTTCTTTGCTTTACACCGCTGTGGCTTGTGAAAGGTTCCATTGAAACATGCTACTTTCTGATAGTAAGGGTAACCTGTAAAGGTGTACGGGAGGAAGTAGAGATGCATGGAGTGGGTAAACGAGATTATAGGAAAGCAGGGGAATAAACCTCTGGTTTATCCAGTCCACTGCTTAAGACTCCAGGCTGTCAGTGCAAGGGGCTGGGAACTAAGATCCCACATGCTGCGTGAGATGCTGCCAAAAGATAAAACAACACAAAAATAAAACCAGAAAAGCCAGCGTTTGTTTAGGGTGAGTTAACGCTACTATCAGTGTCCCCAGCAAAGAGGGCCTAGCCTTACATCCAGTTACTTCCTATCATAACATTTAATATTGATTAAAATAAGAATTAAAAACAATCATCGTAACATTTGCTATTATTCCATCTGGGGTGCCCCTCTGCCTCTACGATGCAAAATTCCATCCATCGAAGTGCTCCATTGCCAAAAGGAACCTCAGAATAAGCAGCCTTCACTGAGTTAAACCTAAAATTATTTCCGCATTGTCATCCTACCCATTTCCTTTTAAAGCCAAGTTTAATCTTGTTGATATACTTATCTAAACCATTTTTAGAATTCATTTATCTCACAAAGGCAATTCAATTGAGAATGAAAAATATGTTTAGTTTTTTTGATAGAATTTCTCACTGACTTTCTGTTTCTGAGAGTATATCCATTCTATTTGCTGTCATGTAATTATTTTCCTTATAGAGGTAATTACTTTGAACTGGAGCTAAACAATAGTGTGCCTAGATGGCCGTATATTACTGCCACCTTTAGCTGACATTCAAAACAATGGGTACAAGCAGCTTTCTCAAAAATGGTGCTATTATTATCACTAACTTCCCATCTACTAATAACTTTAATTAGTATTTAACTGGTGAATAAATGCCTCATTAAACCAATTCTGATAGGTTCATAATGCCATCTAGTGGTCAAGCTTCAAAATACCATCCCATGGGCCATTTTCTTTCCACCCATCAAAATAAAGCCTTTATTCTTGAAGAAGTAGCTCCAGATACAAATCAAGAACTATTTGGTTGGTATCCCTAGACTCTCAGACAAGGCCATGATGGCATTTCTAACATCAAAGCAGTCTCGGTGAAAATTAATTATCATCCTGTGTGCCTTGGGTTCCTCATCCATTTGGGGGATGGAGCCAATGCCACTTGGAAAAAGGGGAGTTGCACAAAGTAATTCAATGCATCAGTTCACTCTCATTAGTGCTATGCTACATAGCTCATGCTTCCCAACTGGGGAATATAAGTATAAGCACTCAGTTCTCTTCAATACCTTAGATAACAAATGATATTTATGCAACCTTTTTATTAAATAAGAATCTTATATCATCTAATCCTAACAGCTACTTTGTGAACAAAACGGAATGTACTCATATTACCCTTGAGGGAACTAAAGTTAATGAAAATTAAGTGACTTGATCAGAGTCAGGCACCTCCAAAAAGCTCAAATTCAATCATAGGTTTTCAGAATCTCAGTGACCCTTTCAATAAGCCACCAGCATATTAAAAAGCTGATAATTCATGACAAAGGAGACCTTCCTTCAGAAATACAGAAGACCGAATATATACTTACCTGTTAATGTGATTTACTACTTTAGAAGGTATATAAGGAAAAAGACATGTTTATCTCAATAGATACTTAGAAAGCAACTGATAAAATACAGTGCCCATTCTTGACAGCAATAGACATCTCAATATAGTAAAAGGATGCCACCATAGCTTGGTAAAGATTACAAAAAAGAATCCTATCATAAACCCCTCGTGTAATGGTGAAACCTTATCACTGTCTTCGAAATCTTGGCTTTTGAGTTTCAAGGATTTGGTAGAACACAGGGCAACTTTTCCCCTGAAATGGGAGAATAAAAGCATCAAAGAAATCAAGTAAACAGGTTACATATCCATTGAGACAGAGCCCTTCATCACATCAGAAATGAAGGGGAGAGGAAAATAGAAATAGTGGAGACTGTAGCAACATCTGAGGAGTCCAGGAGCCAGTGAGCCGGCTACTCCCCATGGACCGTCTGCTCGCCATGGACCGTCCCAGGTAGGGTTCCTAAGACAAGGCCTCAGAGCGCCCCCTACTGCAAGAGGGTGCACGAGCACTTGAATAGAAGGTGGTGAAGGCTCTTCTGCAGCCCCGCCTGGTTTCCTAGGAGCCCAAGGGATGTTTGTGAAGAGTGGGATAATTTTAAATCCACTTCTGAGGGATGCAGGAGCAGTTAAGAGAGCCCCTAGATCTGGAGAGGTCTCACTGTCCTTCTGAGATAAGGACCAGATGGAGCCATGGATGGATGTCTCAAGAGAGAGACCCCGATGGTTCCCCAGGACATAGTACCCGGGATCCCCTGTGGAACCTACACACAACCTACAAAAAAGTGTAAAGGAGATGTGGAATTTAAAAAGAATATGCTTCCACCATAAGAAAAATTAAGATTGGGACTTCCCAAGTGGTCCAGCAGTTAAGATATTGCCTTCCGATGCAGTGGGTGTGGGTTCCATCCCTGGACAGGGAACTAAGATCCCACAGGCTTCATGACAAAAAAAACAAACAAATAGATTCCCAGGATCTTGCCTTCTTTTGCTATCAGAGGTGATAACTTCAAGGTTAGTTCTGTTGTAATTATTCCAAAGTGTAGCTAAAAGGCTGAAGCAGTAAGGAGAAACGCAAGAAGCCCCACACAGATGGCAAGGCTCAAAAATTACAATTATATCCAGAAAGGGAATGCTTGAATATAATTCTCTGTTCCTTGGAAAGAACAAAGAGAACTCACATAAACCTCACTTACATGGTTATATTTGGAAAACATAAACCAAGCCAAGTGAGTACTGTGCAACTGCTTTAGCATTAAATGTTGTATATAATTTTAGTCATTAACAGTGCTTATTTATTGTAAAAAATGTTTTCAAGAATACAACTGAGAAAAAGAAACAGAAACCATAACATGACCATTGTTAACAAGTATCCTTCTAGACATTTTCTTGTGTACAATTTTGCAAAAAAGGAAATTATATCTAATTTATATATGTCTAACTTTATCTTCTCTTTAGGCTGCTTTTACCACTTCATGTATGGTGAAGATCTTTCACATTGTATTACCCTTCAAAACTATAGTGTATTCTATTATCCCTCTAGATAAATCTCCCTTTTCTAGTAAATATTCAATTATTTCCAATTTATCTGTGTACAAAACACTGCACTACACATCCTTGTTCACACTTGTTGAACTATGTGGTTATGATAGAGTCTTTAAAAATGGTCAAAGGGATACGTATTTTAAAGACACACTTTAAACAGAATTCCCTGGTGGTCCAAGGGTTAATACTTCACCTTCCAATGCAGAGGGTGCTGGTTCCATCCCTGGTGGAGAGTTAAGATCCTACATTCCTCATATCAAAAAAACAAACAAACAAACAAACCATAAAACAGAAGCAATATTGTAACAAATGCAGTAAACCCTTTTAAAAACTGGTCTGCTGCTGCTGCTGCTGCTAAGTCACTTCAGTCGTGTCCGACTCTGTGTGACCCCATAGACGGAAGCCCACCAGTCTCCCCCGTCCCTGGGATTCTCCAGGCAAGAACACTGGAGTGGGTTGCCATTTCCTTCTCCGATGTGTGAAAAGTGAAAGTGAAGTCGCTCAGTCGAGTCCGACCCTTAGCGACCCCATGGACTGCAGCCTACCAGGCTCCTCCATCCATGGGATTTTCTAGGCAAGAGTACTGGAGTGGCTTGCCATTGCCTTCTCCGAAAAACTGGTCTACATCAAAAAAAATCTTAAAAAACAAAATAAAGACACACATTAAAAAGAAAGTGAAAGTCACTCAGTTGTATCCCCATGGACTTTGCGACACCATGGACCATACAGTCCATGGAATTCTCCAGCCCAGAAATGGAGTGGGTAGCTTTTCCCTTCTCCAGGGGATCTTCCCAATCCAGGGATCAAACCCAGGCCGCCTGCATTGCAGGCGAATTCTTTACCAGCTGAGTCACAAGGGAAGCCCAAAAAATATTGGAATGGGTAGCCTATCCTTTCTCCAGCATTTTTCCTGACCCAGGAAGTGAACTGCGGTCTCCTGCCTTGCAGGCAGATTCTTTACCAACTGAGCTACCAGGGAAACTTACACCAGTTTGCACTGCTGACAACCCTGTGTGAGAGGAATTCTGTCACTTTAGGAACTGCTCTGTGCAGAAATTATGGGCTTTTCTTTTTTTCTGTTTTTTGGCTGTGCCACTCGGCATGCCAGGTCTTAGATCCCCAACCAGCGACTGAACCCACACCTCCTGCAGTGGAAGCATGCAGTCTTAACCCCTGGCCCGCCAGGAAGTCCCATTATGGGTACTTCTATGTGTTCTTCCAAGGTTTGGTCTGCTGGGATTCTGGTAGTGGTATCAGAGGAAGCTGGTGAATCAGACTATCATATATGAAACACAACCACCTGTGAGTTTCCGCACTTCTTCCTTTCACCCTAAATACAGACAACTTCAGCAAACTCCTCGCCTGCTGAGAATCTCTCAGCCGCCATCTGACCGCAGCCAAAGCCTTGTACGTGTGCTTATGCCCGGTTGCTCGAGCAACTCTTGTGACCGCATGGACTGTAGCCCGCCAGGGTCCTCTGTCCATGGGATCTCCCAGGCAAGAACACTGGAGTGTTTTGCCATTTTCTTCTCCAAGGGATCTTCCCTACTCAGGGATCGAACCCGCATCTCTTGTGTCTCCTGCTTTGGCAGGCGGATTCTTTACCACTGTGCCACCCGGGAAATGGCCAAAGACAGCCACCAACAATTCCCCCTGTCATCCTGTGCATATGCCTCACCTCCCATACAAAGGTGAGGTCTCTTTCTCCTAGTCTCATATCTAGGATAACCTTGTGACTTACACTGACCAATAAAATACAGTAGAAGTACCATCATGACAGTTCTGAATCTAGGCTTTCAGAGACCTGGCATCTTATACCTGGCTTCTTAGAGCCTTCAATCACCACGTAGAGAGACCTGGCTCTCCTGATGGAGAACGGGGGAAGAATTGCAGCCTTCTGAATAGTCCAGTCTTCCCTACCAGGACCCCAGACCTGTGAGCAAGGCTGTCATATATTGCTGGCCAAGCTCTCCTCTGAAATCAGCCTCATGCATGATCTCAGCAGACACTGTGTAGATTAGAAAAACCATCCAACTGAGCTTAGCTTCCTCCTTGGAAGAAAAGCTATCACCAACCTAGACAGCATATTTAAAAGCAGAGATGTTACTTTGCTGACAAAGGTCCTTCTAATCAAGGCTATGGTTTTTCCAGTAGGCATGTATGGATGTGAGAGTTGGACCATAAAGAAAGGTGAGCACCCAAGGATTGATGCTTTTGAACTGTGGTGTTGGAGAAGACTCTTGAGAGTCCCTTGGACTGCAAGGAGATCCAATCAGTCCATCCTAAAGGAAATCAGTCCTGAATATTCTTTGGAAGGACTGATGCTAAAGCTGAAACTCCAATACTTTGGCCACCTGATGCGAAGAGCTGACTCCTTGGAAAAGACCCTGATGCTGCAAAAGATTGAAGGCAGGAGGAGAAGGGGACGACAGAGGATGAGATGGTTGCATGACATCACCAACTTGATAGACATGAATTTGAGCAAGCTCCAGGAGTTGGTGATGGACAGGGAATCCTGGCGTGCTGCAGTCCATGGGGTCGCAAAGACTCGGACATGACTGAGCAACTGAACTGATGAACCCAGCCAAGGACAGAATGATGAGAAACAGAAAATATTATTATTTAAAACCACTAAGTTTTGGAGTGGTTGTTACATACCAATAGGTATTTGAAACACCAGTTATTTGTCATTTTTAAAGGCTATAGAGCTGGTTTTTACACACAGCTGTGGAAAATACTGCTACCCTCCCCCTTACTCTATATTCCTTATTATTTTCTTAGTCAGAGACCTCATGAGTTTTAGCTAGTTAAATGGCCATTCAGAATAAAAAATATATTTCCAATCTTCTTGTGTCCAGTGTGGACAACTTGACTAAGTTCTAGCCATAAGAAGAATTATCAGACGGGACTTCCAAGAAGTTTCTTACGAGTCTTCAGAGGGAGGGGTACATTATTCTCCCTTACCCATTTTTTTTTTTTCCTGCTGGCTGAATGCTAAAATGATGACCGAGGCTGAGGTACCCATGTTAGACCCTGTGTGCTTAGTAGCTCAGTCGTGTCCAACTCTAAACCCCATAGATGTAGCCCGCCAGTCTGCTCTCTCCATGGGATTCTCTAGGCAAGCATACTGGAGTGGGTTGTCATTTCCCTCTCCAGGAGGTCTTCCAGACCCAGGAATCAAACCCAGGTCTCCTGCATTGCAGGCAGAGTCTTTACTGACTGGGCTAGTAGGGAAGCCCCATGTTAGATTCTAAGGCACCATAAAAATGTTACAAAACGAAACAATAAGAATAATTTGGTCCTTGATGTTGATCCAGGCCATAAAAGTTCTGGACTGCCTACTGTTCTGACTCTTTTTATGAAAGAGAAAAAACTTCTACTTTGTTTCAATCCACTGTAACTTGAGGTTCTCTGTCACATGCAGCCCAAATCAACTCACAGAATTTTCCAAACTGAATGAAAGAAATCAATCAGATCCAAGCATTTCAGAGAATGTGTGCATGCCTGCTCCTTCGCTCAGTCATGTCTGACTTTCTGCAACCCTGTGGACTGTAGCCCTCCAGGCTCCTCTGTCCATGGGATTTCCCAGGCAAGAATACTGCAGTGGGGTGCTATTTCCTCCCTCAGTGGATCTTCCAGACCCAGAGATCGAACCTGCATCTCCTGTAGCTCCTGCACTGGCAGGCAGGTTCTTTACCATTGAGCCATCCTGGAAGCCACTGCAGAGAAGTAAAAACAAGAGTAAATAAATGCTTCCCCCAAGTCCCTGAACATATCATAGCAAAAATGCTGAAAATCAAGGATAAAGAAAAAAATCTTGATGGTAGCTAGAGTAAAAAGAAACATACATATAAAGGAAGAATATCAGCAAAATTCTCTTCAGAAACCATGCAAAACAGTAATGTGACATCTTCTGAGTCTTAAAAAAAACAAAACCTGGCAACCCAGATTCTCTACCCAATGAAAATATCTTTTTAAAATGAAGGTGAAATAAAGAGTTCTCCAGACAAACAAAAGCTTAGAGAATTCACTGCCAAAATACTTGCACCACCAGGGATGTTTAATGAAGCTTTCTAGTTTGAAGGAATGAGATGCCAGGTGGAAATTTGGATTTACACAAAGATGTCAAGATATTCCAATATGGTAAAAAGAAAGATAAACATAAAAGGCACATTTCCTTATTTTTAACCGTTTTAAAACATAATTGTCTAAAGCAAAAACAGTAACAATGTATTATGTATTGTGGCATTTGTAACATGTATAGAAGTAATGCGTTTAACAAAGACAGTGCAAAGATTTGAGGGAGGAAATGAAAGTATACTATTATAAGTTATTACACAGTATATGAAGTTGCATAATATTTGAAAGCAGCTTCCGATGACTTAAGGATGTATATTTGAAATCCTAGAACATCCACCAAAATAGGAAAACCTGAAGTCTGAGTGATATTGTTGTTCCTGTGGTTCAGTGGCTAAGTCGTTTCAACTCTTTGCAACCACATGAACTGCAGCACTGCAGGCTCCTCTACCCTTCATTATGCCCTGCTGTTTGCATAGATTCATGTCCATTGAGTCAGTGATGCTGCTAACCACCCTGTCCTCTGCCACCCTCTTTCTTTCCAGCATCAGGGTCTTTTCCAGTGAATTGACTTTTCACATCAGGTGGCCTTATATTAGGTTTCACTATTGCAAATGCGATTGTTTTCATTGTTAGTGTACAGAAACACAACTGATTTTTGTGTGTCAATTTTGGATCCTGTAACTCTAATGAATTCGTTTATTACTTCTGGAAGTTTCTTTCTTGTGGAGTCTTTAGGGTTTTCTATATATAAGATCATGCTGTTTACTTTCTTCCTTCTTTTTTTTTTTTTTTTTTTTGCCCAATTGCTCTACCTAGGCCTTTCAGTATTAAGTTAAATAGAAGTGGTGAGAGTGGACATTCTTGCCTTCTTGATCTTAGAGAAAAAACTCTATCTTTTACTGCAAAGTATGTTAGCTGTGGGCTTTTCCTATATGGTCTTTTTTATATTGAGGTGATTTCTTCCTTGTTTGTTGAGTAATTCTTTTACAAAAGGGTGCTGAATTTTGTCAAATATGTTTTCTGCCTCTATTCTCATGATCATGTGATTTGAATGCTTTATTTTGTTAACGTGGTTCAGTTCAGTTCAGTCGCTCAGTCATGTCCGACTCTCCGCGACACCATGAATCACAGCACGCCAGGCCTCCCTGTCCATCACCAACTCCCGAAGCTCACTCAGACTCAAGTCCACAGAGTCGGTGATGCCATCCAGCCATCTCATCCTCGGTCGTCCCCTTCTCCTCCCACCCCCAACCCTTCCCAGCATCAGACTCTTTTCCAGTGAGTCAACTCATCGCATGAGGTGGCCAAAGTATTGCAGTCTCAGCTTTAGCATCAGTCCTTCCAATGAACACCCAGGATCGATCTCCCTTAGAATGGACTGGTTGGATCTCCTGGTGTTAATGTGGTACATTGTATTAATCGACTTTCATAGGTTGAAACAGCCTATGAGTGATCTTTTGAATGTGTAATTACATTTAGTTCGCTAGTATTTTGTGGAGGATTTTTTCATCTATATTACCCAAGTTTGTTGACCTATAGTTTTTGTTTTTGTTTTTTGTGGGGTCTTTGTCTGGCTTACCAATAATGCTAGCTTTATAATTTGAAAGTGCTCCCTCTTTTTCAATTTTTTGAATGAATTTGAGAAGGATTGGTGTTAGTTCTTCTTTAAATGTTTAATATAATTCACCAGTGAAACTATCTGGTCCTGCGCTTTTCTTATTGGGAAGTTTTTGATTACTGATTCAATCTCCATCTTAGTTATAGGTGAGTTCAGTCTTTATATTTCTTCATAATTTTGTCTTAAGCTGTGTTTTTCTAAGAATTTGCACATTTTTCTAGGTTATCCAGTTTTTGGTGTAAAGTTGTTCATAGTAGTCTCTTATCCTTTTTATTTTTGTGTTGGTCTAAGTCAGGGTTTGTCAATGTTATTTACTTTAAAAAAACAAACTAAATTTCATTATTATTTTTCTATTCTATTTATTTCTGCTCTAATATTTATCATTTATTTCCTTTTACTAATTTTGGGCTTACTTTGGTCTTTTTGTCTAGCTCCTTGAGCTGTACAGTTAGGTTGTTTATTTGAAATCATTCTTCTTTTCTCATGTAGGCATTTTTAACTTCCCTCTTAGTATTGTTCTTGCTTACATTTGCTTTTAGGAGGACTTTAAATCCACATAATAATTACAACATTGATGACTATAGTAATATAATACTTGATGTGAAAGACAAAGAAAAACAATGCTAGCATGTTAGTTGTATTTCTAAAAAGGCATTAATAACATATATGTATGCATCATTATTAAAGCCTGCAACAGGGGCAGTCCCAAGATGGTGGAGGAATAGGATAGGGAGACCACTTTCTCCTCCACAAATTCATCAAAAGATCATTTGAATGCTGAGCAACTTCCACAAAGCAACTTCTGAACACTGGCAGAGGACACCAGGCACCCAGAAAGGCAGCCCATTCTCTTCGAAAGGAGGTGGGACAAAATATAAAAGACAAGAAGAGAGACAAGAGAGTTAGGGAGAGAAACCCGTCCCAGGGAGGGAGTCATGAAGGAGAAGTTTCCAAACAGTAGGAAATCCTCTCCAGGTGGGTCTGTGGGGAGTTTTGAAATCTCAGAGGGCAACATAACTGGGAAGGGAAAAAAAAAAAAAAACTACAGAGTACACGCCCAACCGCAACTCCCAGCAGAGAAGTAGCCCAGATGCTCAGTCCACCACCAGCCAGCAGGGGCCGGACAGGGAGGCGCGGGCTGCATGCTTAGGGTGAGGACCAGGCCTGAACGCCCTGAGGACAATCAAGAAGCTAATGTGAGATGGCAACCCCAACTGTGGGATCATCAGAGAAAACAGAGAACTTTCCCACAAAAGGCTCTAACTCACATCCTGGCCCGCTCACAGAGCAAAAGATCGAGCGAATACCAGAGGAGAGCTATCTGGCTGTGTCCCGGCTCCTCCCCTGCCGGAGGCAGAGAGCCAGAAGGCAAGGCACTGTCCCAATCTCAGCCCCAGAGACCAGCACCCTCCACTAAACTGTGAGAAGGCTCCCAGTTGCTAACCACGTCTTCCTGGGATCCTGGATGGTTGACATCTCCCAGGAGGGTCGCAGCCAGAGGTCAGGTCCCCAGAGGAGACACACGGCACACCTGAAATGATGCTCAGGCCGCACCTGGGAAACCAAGCGGCTGGGACCAGGGAGGTGATTAAGACGCACGGCCCACCTGGGACAGTGCACTCCCCAAGCACCTGGTTGCCTGAGCTGCTCGAATCTGGGAAGGGCACAAAATGCACACCCAACTGAGTCTGTGCCTTTGTGGAGTACCCGAGAACCTGAACCTAAGCAGCTTAGACCTGGGAAGGGCACGAAATGCAGGGCCTGCTTTGGACAGTTCCCCTGCAGAGCAACCTGGAGCCTGAGCAGTGTAGACCCAGGAAGCACACACCACCTTGAGCTGGGGCAAACCCAGTGTGATCCATCCACTGTGAGCACTCCCCACACACACCAGCGGTATTTGTTTGCAATGTCCCTAAATGGCAACCCACTCCAGTATTCTTGCCTGGAAAATCCCATGGACGGAGGAGCCTGGTAGGCTACAGTCCATGAGGTCGCAAAGAGTCGGATACAACTGAGTGATTTCACTTTTGCTTTCACTCCCCACAAAACAACTGAACAACAGAACCTAAATAGCCACCTTCACCCCCTTGTGTCAGGGCAGAAATTATAGACACTGAAGAGACTTGCAAACAAAGGAAGCCAAAATAAACAAAGAGGGAACTGCTCTGGAAGTGACAGGTGCAACAGATTAAAACCCTGTAGTTAACACTGACTAAGCATTGGAGGAGGCCTATAGATCTTGAGAACAGGTACAAGCTGGAACAAGGAAATATCTGAAACTGAACTGACCCCACACTGCCCACAACAGCTCCACAGAAATTTCTAGATATAGTTTTACAATTGTCACTTTTTAATTTTTTTTAAGTTCTTTAGTACTGCTGTAATTTTCATTTTTATAACCTATTATTACCTTGCAAAAAAAAACCCTGATCTTTAAAGCAAATTTCATATATATATATATATATATATTATAATTTTTCTGATTGGTTTTGTTCTGTATTTTTAATTTTTTTTTTTGAGAGTCTAACCTCTACTCTAGGTTTTTAGTCTTTGCTTTTTGGTATTTGTTATCAGATTCGTACCTTTAAGAATCTAACCTTCAGTATCCATTTCACGTAGGGGTGTGATTACTGCCTTGACTGCTGTCTCCCCTTTTAACTCTCCCTTTTCTCCCCCAGGTCACCTCTATCCCCTTCCTTCCCCTACTCTTCTCTGTTTAACTCTGTGAATCTCTCTGGGTGTTCCGGGCTGTGGAGAACAGTTCAGTTCAGTTCAGTCACTCAGTCGTGTCTGACTCTTTGCGACCCCATGAATCACAGCACGCCAGGCCTCTCTGTCCATCACCAACTCCCGGAGTTCACTCAAACACATGCCCATCGAGCTGGTGATGCCATCCAGCCATCTCATTCTCTGTCATCCCCTTCTCCTCCTGCCCCCAACCTTTCCCAGCATCAGAGTCTTTTCCAGTGAGTCAACTCGTCGCATGAGGTGGCCAAAGTATTGGAGTTTCAGCTTTAGCATCAGTCCTTCAATGAACACCCAGGATTGATCTCCTTCAGAATGGACTGGTTGGATCTCCTTGCAGTCCAAGGTACTCTCAAGAGTCTTCTCCAGCACCACAGTTCAAAAGCATCAATTCTTCGGCGCTCAGCTTTCTTCACAGTCCAACTTAGGGAGCTGATTACTGGCTAGCTTGCTCTCTCCCCTTTATATTCCCCCTCTTCTCCTCCTGGTCACCTCTATCTCCCTCCTCCCGCTTCTCTTCTCCATGTAACTCTGTGAACCTCTCTGGGTGTCCCTCGCTGTGGAGAATTGTTTCACCATTAACCTAGATGCTTATCATTTGTGCTGTATGGATGGAGAAGTCTTGAGGCTACTGTTAGAAAAAGACTGAAAGCCAGAGGCAGGAGACTTAATTCCAAAACTTGAGAACATCAGAGAACTCCTGTTTCCAGGGAACATTAGTAGACAAGAGCTCACCCAAAAGCCTCCATTCAGTTCAGTTCAGTTCAGTCGCTCAGTTGTGTCCGACTCTTTGCGACCCCATGAATCACAGCACGCCAGGCTCCCTGTCCATCACCAACTCCCGGAGTTCACTCAAACTCATGTCCATCGAGTCGGCGATGCCATCCAGCCATCTCATTCTCTGTCATCCCCATCTCCTCCCGCCCCCAATCCCTCCCAGCATCAGACTCTTTTCCAGTGAGTCAACTCGTCGCATGAGGTGGCCAAAGTATTGGAGTTTCAGCTTTAGCATCAGTCCTTCCAATGAACACCCAGGATTGATATTCAGAATGGACTGGTTGGATCTCCTTGCAGTCCAAGGGACTCTCAAGAGTCCTCTCCAGCACCACAGTTCAAAAGCATCAATTCTTCAGCGATCACCTTTCTTCTTCTACCTACACTGAAACCAAGCTCCACCCAAGAGCCAAGTTCCACAGCAAGACATACCACACTAATTCTCCAGCAAAGCAAGAACACAGCCCTGAGCATTAAAAGATAGGCTACCCAAAGCCATGCCAAACCCATAGACACCCCAAAACTCACTACTGGATACTTCACTGCACTGCAGAGAGAATATATCCAACTCCACCACCAGAACACAGATGCAAGCTCCCCTAACCAGGAATCCTTGACAAGCCACTAGTCCAACCCCACCCACAGGGAGCAGGCTGCACAATAAAGAGGAACCACAAACTTCCAGCCTACAGAAAAGGCATCCCAAACACAGCAATCTAAACAAAATGAAAAGGCAGAGAAATATTCAGCAGGTAAAGGAACAGGATAAATGCCCACCAAACCGAACAAAAGAGGAGTATATGGGGAGTCTACCTGAAAAATAGTTCAGAATAATGATAATACAGATGATCCAAAATCTTGAAAACACAGTGGAGTTACAGATGAATAGACTAGAGACAAGGATTGAGAAGATGCAAGAAATCTTTAACAAGGACCTATAAGAAATAAAGAAGAGTAAATCAATAATGAATAATGCAATAAATGAGATCAAAAACACTCTGGAGGGAACCAACAGTAGAATAACTGAGGCAGAAGATAGGATCAGTGAGGTTGAAGATAGAATGGTGGGAATAAATGAAGCAGAGAGGGGAAAAGAATTAATATTAGAGATCTCTGGGACAATGTTAAATGCCCCCAACTTTTGAATCATAGGAGTCCCAGAAAAAGAAGACAAAAAGAAAGGAAATGAGAAAATACTTGAGGAGATGATACTTGAAAGCTTCCCTAAAATGGGGAAGGAAATAGCCACCCAAGTCCAAGAAACCCAGAGAGTCCAAAGCAGGATAAACCCAAAGTGAAACACCCCAAGACACATATTAATCAAACTAACGAAGATCAAACACAAAGAGCAAATATTAAAAGCAGAAAGGGAAAAGCAACAAATAACACAAGGGGCTCCCCATAAGGATAACAGCTGATCTTTCAATAGAAACTCTTCAGGCTAGAAGGGAATGGCAGGACATACTTAAAGCGATGAAAGAGAAAAACCTACAACCCAGATTAGTACACCCAGCAAGGATCTTATCAAATATGAAGGAGAAATCAAAAGCTTTACAGACAAGCAAAAACTGAGAGAATTCAGCACCACCAAACCAGCTCTTCAACAAATGCTAAAGGATCTTCTCTAGACAGGAAACACAGAAAAGGTTTATAAACTCGAACCCAAAACAATAAAACAATGGCAACAGGGTCATGCTTATCAATGCTGCTACTGCTAAGTCACTTCAGTAGTGTCCGACTCTGTGTGACCCCATAGACGGAAGCCCACCAGGCTCCCCCGTCCCTGGGATTCTCCAGGCAAGAACACTGGAGTGGGTTGCCATTTCCTTCTCCAATGTGTGAAAGTGAAAAGTGAAAGTGAAGTCGCTCAGTCGTGTCCGACCCTTAGCAACCCCATGGACTGCAGCCTACCAGCCTCCTCCACCCATGGGATTTTCCAGGCAATAGTACTGGAGTGGCTTGCCATTGCCTTCTCCGATAACGATGCTTATCAATAGTTACCTTAAATGTAAATGGGTTGAATGCCCCAACAAAAAGACAAAGGCTGGCTGAATGGATATAAAAACAAGAACCCTATATATGCTGTCTACAAGAGTCCCACCTCAAACCAAGGGACATATGCAGACTGAAAGTGAAGGGCTGCAAAGATATTTCATACAAATGGAGACCAAAAGAAAGCAGGAGTAGCAAAACTCATATCAGATAAAATAGATTTTGAAATAAAGACCATGAAAAGAGACAAAGAAGGACACTACATAATAATCAAAGGATCAATCCAAGAAGAAGATAAAACAATTAATAATATATATGCACCCAACATGTAAGCACCTCAATATGTAAGGCAAATGCTAACAAGTATGAAAGGGGAAATTAACAGTAACACAATAATGGTGGGAGACTTTAAAACCCCACTCACACCTATGGATAGATCCGCAAAACAGAAAATTAGCAAGGAAACACAAACTTTAAGTGACAGAATGGACCAGTGAGATCTAATTGATATCTGTAGGACATTTCACCCCAAAACAATGAATTTCACCTTTTTCTCAAGTGCACACAGAACATTCTCCAGGATAGATCACATCCTGGGCCATAAATCTAGCCTTGGTAAAGTCAAAAAATTGAAATCCCTTCAAGCATCTTTTTTGATCACAATGCAGTAAGATTAGATGTCAACTACAGGAAAAAAAAAACTGTTAAAAATACAAACATATGGAAGCTAAACGACACATTTCTGAATAATCAACAAATCACAGAATAAATCAAAAAGGAAATCAAAATATGCATAGAAACAAATGAAAATGAAAACACGACAACTCAAAACCTATGGGATTCAATAAAAGCAGTGCTAAGGGGAAGGTACATAGCAATATAATTTTACCTAAAGAAACAAGAGAAAAATCAAATAAATAACCTAACTTTACACCTAAAGCAACTAGAAAAAGAAGAAATGAAGAACCCCAGGGTTAGAAAGAAATAAATCATAAAAATTAGAGCAGAAATAAATGAAAAAGAAACAAAGGAGACTATAGCAAAAATCAACAAAACTAAAAGCTTGTTCTTTGAGAAGATAAATAAAATAGACAAACCACTAGCCAGATTCATCAGAAAAAAAGGGAGAAGAATCAAATCAACAAAATTAGAAATGAAAATGGAGAAGTCACAACAGAAATACAAAGGATCATAAAAGACTACTATATGCCAATAAAATGGACAACTTGAAAGAAACAGATGAATTCTTAGAAAAGTATAACCTTCCAAAAATGAACCGGAAGAAATACAAAATCTTAACAGACCCATCACAAGCACAAAATCTTTGACTTTACCTTTGACAAAGGAGGCAAAAATATACAATGGAGAAAAGACAATCTCTTTAACAAGTGGTGCTGGGAAAACTGGTCAATCACCTGTAAAAGAATGAAACTATACACAAAAATAAACTCAAAATGGATTAAAGTTCTAAATGTAAGACCAGAAACTATAAAACTCCTAGAGGAAAACATAGGCAAAACAGTCTCTGACATAAATCACAGTAAGATCCTTTATGACTTACCTCCCAGAGTAATGGAAATAAAAGCAAAAATAAACAAACGGGACTTAATTAAACTTAAAAGTTTTTGCACAATGAAGGAAACTATAAGCAAGGTGAAAATACAAGCTTCAGAATGTGAGAAAATAGCAAATGAAGCAATTGACAAAGAATTAATCTCCAAGCAGTTCATACAACTCAATGCCAGAAAAATAAATGACCCAATCAAAAATGGGCCAAAGAACTAAACAGACATTTCTCCAAAGAAGACATACAGATGGCTAACAAACACATGAAAAGATGCTCAACATCACTCATAATCAGAGAAATGAAAAGCAAAACCACAATGAGGTACCATCTCAAATTAGTCAGAATGGCTGCCATCAAAAAGTCTACAAACAATAAATGCTGGAGATCATGTGGAGAAAAGGGAACCCTCTTACACCGTTGGTGGGAATGCAAGCTAGTACAGCCACTATGGAGAACAGGGTGGAGATTCCTTAAAAAACTGGAAATAGAACTGCCATACAACCCAGCAATCCCACTGCTGGGCACTCACACTAAGGAAACCAGAATTGAAAGAGACATATGTACCCTAATGTTCATCACAGCACTGTTTACAATAGCCAGGACATGGAAGCAACCTAGATGTCCATCTGCAGACGAATGGATAAGAAAGCTGTAGTACATATACACAATGGAATATTACTCGGCCATTAAAAAGAAAGCATTCGAATCAGTTCTAATGAGGTGGATGAAACTGGAGCCTATTATACAGAGGGAAGGAAGTCAGAAAGAAAAACACCAATACAGTATATTAACGTATATATATATATGGAATTTAGAAAGATGGTAATGACAACCCTATATGCGAGACAGCAAAAGAGACACAGATTCTGAGGGAGAAGGCAAGGGTGGGATGATTTGAGAGAATAGCACTGAAACATGTATATTACCATATGTGAAATAGATGACCAGTCCAAATTCGATGCGTGAAACAGCACTCAAAGCTGGTGCACTGGGACAATCCAGAGGGATGGGATGGGGAGGGAGGTGGGAGGGGGGTTCAGGATGGGGGACACATGTACACCCATGGCTGATTCATGTCAGTGGATGGCAAAACCACCACAATATTGTAAAGTAATTAGCCTCCAATTAAAATAAATAAATTAATTTTTTTTTAAATCCTGCAACAGAAGTGATATGGAACTTTGAATAAATGACTCAAGGAAAGTAATCTTCAGAATTATTTCCTTCATTGAAAAAGAAGTACCCTCCCCCCAAATAAATACAAAAAAGATAATGTGTGTCTGTCACAGTAATTCAGAGAAGGCAATGGCAACCCACTCCAGTACTCTTGCCTGGAAAATCCCATGGGCAGAGGAGCCTGGTGGGCTTCAGTCCATGGGGTTGCTAAGAGTCGGACATGACTGAGTGACTTCACTTCCACTTTTCACTTTCACACATTGGAGAAGGAAATGGCAACCCACTCCAGTGTTCTTGCCTGGAGAATCCCAGGGACGGGGGAGCCTGGTGTGCTGCCATCTATAGGGGTTGCACAGAGTCGGACACGACTGAAGTGACTTAGCAGCAGCAGCATCACAGTACTCATTGTATTCCAGATCTCCTCCATTCCTGTTAAACCCTTTGCAAACCTCATGGCTGTAAGTGGAACATGCAATCAAAGAAAATGTAACTCCTTTTAAAGTTGGCCTCTAGGAAAATGAAGGAGCAAGGCCCATAGGATTTTTCTTTAAGAGCCAGACAACCCAAGGAACATACTCAAGGGTTTTTAAGTACAGTTCATAGGTTGTTTTCTCCTTCTTTCTCTCTGCAAAAGATTTTCTGGATTTAAAAAGTCACTGTTCTCTACTGGATTTTATTCAATTTTAATCTTGGAAACCGACTGTCTTTATATATTATACAAAAAGTAAATCTTCTTAATAAAAGCTTATATGCCTTTCTAGATTTAATTTAGTCTCTGACAAATTAAAATGGGGCATTTCTTTCTCTACTTGGAATTTTTCATCTAAATATATAGATTATTCGTAGGCCTGTCTCTGGAATCTTTTTCTCCTTCACTAATGACATTTTATATGCCAGCCAATACACATTAACATAAACAGCATGAATGAAGCACTGCTCCATCAATCTCTTGGTTATTTTCTGTTGACTACTTAAATCATTCCAGTTACTTATAATATATGTCAGAAGCAATTTTTTAGACTTAGGAGGAAATTAATGGTTAATATGATTATGAATATAATCTGTAAACATTGGACACTATTTTAAAGAGTCAACAAAAACTCTGCAAAAATGTAAAACGCAAAGGCTGCAGTGTGTTCATATTACTAAAAACATCAATACTCTTACAATATATATGCTAGGACAGCGACTAGGGCATTGCGATGTAACTGTATCAATAATTAATACTAAAGTACTCTTGCTGAGATATAAAATTAATTTGGAGATGTCTAGAATCATAAATCTCACATCTAGAAATGAGCTTACAGTCCAGCTCCCTGTTCTTACAGCTGATTTTACAACTGAGAACTCTGAATGTCAAATATGCAACTTTCAAGGTCATCCAGAAATTTACTGGCAGATCAGGGGAATGGATCCAGGAATACCTTTTGGCTCAAAAGTACTTAGGAAAGTGTACAAGAATGACCAGGGCTTTGTGCTACTTAATAGCTGTGGGAGAAATGGTGGTTTACTTTACCTTTGTGAGTGTTACTTTCCAATCAGCAGAAAGAACATAACTGTTCTTAAGAACATAACCCATTGTTGTCATGAGGATCATTTGAAGTAACAGTGTGAAGGTATTCTACAAATATAGTAGTGTAACTATTGGAAGGCTCATATGTATTTTGGTATCTGAAATGGAGCTGTTGTTAAATGAATCCTGCAAGAAACCAGGATGTAACGGTTCCCCTACGGGGAAGCACTTCACTTCTTACCAAAATTAAAAACGACTGATACAGATACCCCCTTGGTTCCTCCAGTTGCCTGAAAAACAGGAAACTGGTGCTTTGAAATCGATGCTTACTCTAGTTCTGACTCTAACTTCAACAGCTGTTTCATCTCTCTTAAACAGAACTGGCTGCTCCACTGAAATCTGAGCATCCTCCCTGTGACTGACACTTTTCTCCTAAAGCTATAATGGAGCTTGTTGGATAAAGGTTAATTGCTAACTGTGGAGTGCTAATGATACTCTATTGATGAAATTACGGGCCCACTGATAGAGAAAAGGTTCCCCAAACACTGGAAGCTGGAGGGAAGCTCTAAATGATACTTATTGATTTTTTTTCTCTAAAGACCGCTAAGCAGCAGCAACGACTCAAAATAGTAAAAATCATCCACAGACCTTTCCATTCTTTGGTAATTCATTTCTTTGCTTCCAGTGTTGTACTTGCCAGTAGACAATTATCATTTCAATAATTATGTGTCTCAAAATCAGCCGTTGATACCTTGGAGAAAACAAGGTGAAAGTATTAGTCTCTCAGTCATGTCCAACTCTTTGCAACCCCATGGACTGTAGCCCGCCAGGCTCCTCTGTCCATGGGATTCTCAAGGCAAGAATACTGGAATGGGTTGCCATTTCCTTCTCCCAGAGATCTTCCCAACCCGGGCTCGAACGTGGGTCTCCTTCTTGACAGGCGGATTCTTTAGCATCTGAGCCATCAGTGAAACACACCTTGGAGAAAGAAATACTACAAATTAATTTATTCCCTTTCATTGAATTTCCATCTCCTTTTGAGTTATGCATTATAAAGTGTGATTATCAGCCAGCGGCTCTTAAACCCCATGGCTGTCAGACAAATGAAGCTCCAAAAGAGTGGTGGGTTTAAAGTATTTGAAATCATTTAACTTCAGAAAATGTCCTTATGACCCTTAATTCCCAAGTTAGGCTTTATTCTTGCTTGAATTTGGCTGTAGAATTTATCTCACGGTTTGTTCCATCTGCCAGTAGATCAATCTCTACTCACTTTCAATATTCTTTTCATTCTCATTAGCTTAGCTTCTATTGACTGAGTTTCTTGAACCAGGCTCTGTTGAATTTGATATGTGTCATTTAATTATCCTATCCACCCTAGGACCTTGGCATTATTATCTCCATTTGAGACTTGAGGAGACGGGAAATCAGGGGTCATAAGCTCCTCCTTCAGTTCACAGAGTTGGTGACATCAGCGCTGCAGCAGGACTTGTGTATCCAGGCGGGAGATCCAGGACTGCAGCCTGAACAACATTCTTCCTTTCCTCTTGCCCAGATCCATTCCCAGGGGCCCAGACTTTTCGGACTAAGACTTTCACTTTTCTATGAAACTTGTTCAGTCCCACAGAGAGATCCTTACCAAGTTCTCTGCATGATTTTAGAACATATTTTTAATCTACCCAAGCTTCCCTGGTGGCACAGATGGTAAAGAATTTGCTGCAATGCAGGAGACCCAGGTTCGATTCCTAGATTGGAAAGATCCCCTGGAGAAGGAAATGGCTACCCACTCTGGTATCCTTGCCTGGAGAATCCCATGGGCAGAGGAGCCCGGAGGGCTACAGTCCATGGGGTTGCAAAGAGTAGGACACGACTGAGCTACTAACACTTTCACCTTCTTTTCTCCAAGGTATCAACTGCTGGTTTTGAGACACATAATTATTAAAATGACACTTTCACTAAATCTACTCAGTCATTTCCATGTTTGGTATAAATTTAGATTATATATTACCTAAATTTGCTCACTTACACTTTGAAATCTGCTAAAGGATAAATAAGAAAGAGCAATGATCTGTAAGATGAAAGAGGGAGGAATAATTAGCTATAATTTAAGGGATTCACACAAAGGAGGTGAGGCTTGAGTTCTGGATATATGTATACCAAGGGGTCCAAATCTATTCTGCTGCCTATCTCCCAAACTCCCGGATTGAAAGATATCAGTCATCATCCTTCTGCTAATATTTTTTTTAATTATCTAAATATTCCAAATAAACAAACCAAGAAAACCTATGACAGTTTAACGGAGAAGTCACTGTAAAAGGAGCAGCCAAGCTTCATCCATTTATTCTGAGAGTTGACAGTTTAGGGAATCAGTCTGCGGAAATAGTTGGATCAGAAAGAATAGGGAGAAAAAGGCAGAAGTTCTCGAGTATAAGGCATTTCACACCACAGAATCTCATGCCGTCATGAATTTAGAGAAGTACGTGTCATATACATATCGTCGCATACACAAACTATGTGATGCATTCTTTAGTGAGCCTTCATAAGAGTTCTCCCCCAGCTCCTCTGGGCGACCCCCCGGACTGCAGCATGCCAGGCTTCCCTGTCCATCACCAACTCTGACAGCTTGCTCAAACTCATGTCCACTGAGTTGGTGGTGCCATCTAACCGCCTTATCCTCATGCCCGTTATGTGATGGACACAAGACCCGGTGATGTCCAGTGATGGCATAAGACCTCACAGTCATTTAGTGGCTGAACCAGGACTTGGCTTCTGATTCACTGCCCTTTCAGTCCCACCTTGCTTTTCTCCATCACCTCGTGCTCCCCTAAAGTTCAGGATGGACATCTAAGACCACGTCATCCCTCTCCTCCCCAAGGGGTGATCTGAACGGGAGGAGGAATACAGAGGCATACAACTCGGTTTGTATCATGGATCAACTTTACTCACTTTTATATTGCTACTTTACATCCACCAAAAACACACATCTCTCAAAATGACCTCTGCTTGCAGAGACCAAGAGACCTTGCTGATGAGTTTCCATAGAAACAGTTTCTGAAAACAAAAAAAATATGACTTAGTTTTGGCTGGAGAGCTACATGTGTCCTCTGTCCTTCTTACGGAGTGTTTGGACCTCTAGGGGCTGTTATACATGCCCTCTTCTGGGAGTTTGGGGTCAGTTATTGACCCTCTCCACGGCTCATACTTCCATCACATCACAGGTCCTGCAGCCCTGAAATGAGCAGGAGTATAATCAGGAGAGATCTGAGATTGTTTTTCTCTGCCCAGCAATGCAGAAGCCTGAGACCCCATTAATCTCATTTTATTTTGCTGAATTTATAGGTTGAACTTTATATATATACACATATATACACACATATTTAAATATACATATATAAATATATACATATATATACATACATATAAACACAGATATATATATATATATATATACACACATACATATATACATATTTGTGTGCCAGGTATTAGTTGTGGCATGCAGAAGCTTTAGTTACAGAATGTGAACTCTGAGTTGTAGCATGTAGGATCTATTTCCCTGACCAGGAATTGAACCTGGGCCCCCTGCATTGGGAGCACAGAGTCTTAGCCACTGGACCATCAGGGAAGTCCCTAGGGCTGAACTTCTTTAATTGAATTTTCTACTGTTGCCCAATTAAGGGAACCTCTCACTAGCTAAGACTTACTGGTCCCAAACACTGCGTACTGGCTCTGTTGAGGACCTCTGGAGCATTGCTGGGTAGCTTGGATCCCCATTGTACATCCCCTAAAGCTACATTAATTAGAAAATGGGACAACTGAGGTATCTCTTAGTAAGGCAAATTCCTAGACATCACCCAGGTCTACCCAATCAAGCTTTGCATTTTTCCCAAGGTCCTCAGGAAATTCTAATGTGACCTAAATTCTGAGACTCTCTGCTCCAAAGATAGCAAGTGGAGAACCAGGGCAAATTCTATCTGTAAGCGGATGCTCTAACCTTGCTGCTGAACCTGTGGTCCATCGTCAGCATCACCCGGGAGCTTGTCAAAAATGCAGAAGCTCCACCCCCACGCCAGGTCTGCTGAATTCGAATCTGCATTTTAACGAGATCCCTTGTTTAAAATCTGTATTTTAACAAGATCGCTGCACAATAAAAACCGAGAAACGCCTCTCTAAGAGATTTCTGTCTGAAAAGTTAGGTAATGAAGGCCAAATTCATTTCTCTTGCTGGAATCCCTGGCATATTTTGCCACTTTCTTCCCTTGTCTTTTATGAGATAGTCAGAGCTTCAGGCAAAAGCCCTCTTTCATAAGAGGATTTCAAGGGATGCCAGGCTCCCCAGGGCAGCCCAAAGAATTTCTGTTTTCAGGCAAATTTTCAGAGCTCTGCTGAAAAAGAAGACAGCCTCTGGCCATTGCACACAGGCCTCCAGGAAAGTGAGTTTGCCTGGGGAAAGGCCAAGCAGTAACTCCTTTGCCCTGCATCCTTGAATCTGGTTAAAGGTTGACGTAACTCTTTACTCCTGTGTGTATTTTCCTGGTTAACTCACTGAAAATCTTGAATAAATTTTGATTCATATTAATCCCAGTTAAAAGAATCATAAGGACTTTCCTGGCGGTCCAGGGGTTGAGACTGCCCTTCCAAGGCAGGAGCTGCCGCTTTGACCCCTGGCTGGGGAAAGACCACTCATGCCAGCACAATGAGGCCAAAAAAGTAATTTGTAAAAAAAATTGTTTTAAAGGCTCATAAATAGATCTAAGATGGTCGTCAAAGCCGGCAACCCAGTTTATCCAGGCCTGACTCTCCTGTTAAATTGCAATTTCACTTTATTCTCCAGGGACATCAGTCATTAACCAACTTGGCGAACTTCATTTCCTGGTACTCTGCCTATTTTCTACGGTGTGGTGGAAATAAATGGTCTTCGCATCAGAAATTCTTTCTTATTTATTGGTTATACTGTGAAGACTTGAGCAAATAACTTCAGCTTTCTAGGTTTTTTCTTTACTTACAAAATCCGGGTGATAGAGCTTAAGGCAAACTGTCCAGTGTTAGGGTTTTATTTACTCTTTTCTTTGTTAGACTAAAGGGAAACTATTTTTCAGAGTCGATTTTCAAGCTGTATGGTGTTTCACAAACGTGGTTTTTTTATGCCAAACTGATGAGTCTCAAGTCATAGCTCACAGATTTCCACTCTTTTTCAAATATTCCTGGACCCTCTGCTTTCTCCCTCTTGTGATCCACTAATATTGTATGTAGATCTACACTGTTACCAGCGATGCCTGCAGACACCACCTTGCACACTCCATTTGCTGTCCTTTATCTTTCGTCTTCCAACCAGACTTCTGTAATGCGACTCACTTGTGCCAACCCAGGCACTAACAGTACATTTTGCAAATGAGATCCTTTGGGATGATGTTAGTTCAGATACTGCCCCCTCCCCCTGAAGTCTAGACACCTTCCAGGGAGTCTATTCCATTCATTATTCATGCATGGGTCTGTCATTTAGTCCCCAAGAGTTTTTAGGATAAAAACCTTGCTTTTCTACCCCCTTTCAATGGTATAGTTGAATAAATCAAAGAGATTCCTGACATTGGCATAGTGGTTTACATTTTGCACTGGACTGTAAAAGTAAGATCTCACTTTTCCTTTCATTTTTTAAAAATCCATAAGGTAGGGATGTTTGAACCCATTATGGAAAAAAAAAACAACTTGCCCAAAATCACCAGCTAACAATGGCAGGTGTGGGTCAAACACAAGTCTGCAAGCTGTGACCATGACTCTGGGGGGTCTGACAGCATGAATGAGGGGCAGGGGGTTTGCAGAACGGAAGTGGAGTCAAACAGGGGCCCCCAACTATCAGAATCCTTTCTTTCCAAGTGCTTCTCTCTCTCTCGGCTCCCAGAATCTAGGTTTATGTTCTCATCTTTGTACTAATTACATTTTATAATCTCCTTTTATGAATATTTCTTTACTAGTGTAAGAACTCCTGGAAGGAAAGAAACATAGCTTCTTTATATTTGTAGTTCCAGAACCTAACACAACATCTGACACTTAGTTTCACAAAGCACATGTTTATTGGATGAATTTCGAGAGTTTGTGTATATCAGTGGTCCCCAACCTTTTTTGGCACTGGGGACCGGTTTCATAGAAGACAATTTTTCCAAGGACAGGGGGCAGGGGATGGTTTGGGGATGATTCAAGCACATAACATTTATTATGCACTTTGTTTCTATTATCATTACATCAGCTCCACCTAAGATCATCAGACTTTAGATTCTGGAAGCTGAGGACCGGTGGTGTAGACGCACTGCAAACCAAACCAAACAAAGGCACTTTGCCTTATGTTCACTGTGCTTAGATACAGGAAGCTCAACTTAGAAAATCCATCCAAATCCATCTCGCTGTAAAGTTAGACCTAAAGCTTTGACAACAAGGGTATCTGCTCATCTAGACACTATATTACAGACGCTAAGAACAAAAGTGAACCCAGGCTACCTAGATTTGAACCCAGCTTTCATTAGCTGCATGTCCTTGAATAAGTTACCTTACTTCTCTGTGTCTCCATTTCCTTGTGTATAAAATGAGAGGAAATGGTTTACTTACATTTTTTGAGACAGTGGATTAAGTGATTTCATATCAACAGTGCTAGGTGGCGCTAGTGGTAAAGAAGCTGGCTGCGAGAGCAGGAGACCTGGGTTTGAGCCCTGGGTCAGGAAGATCCCCGGAAGAAGGAAATGGCAACCCACTCCAGTAATGATGCCTGGCGAATCCCATAGGCAGAGGAGCCTGGTGGGCTTCAGTCCATGGAGTGACAAAAGAGTTGGACACGACTGAGTGACACACACAAGCATTTCTCAATATCATTAGAGCCACTGTTTCCCGTTTCATTTTGATATTAGGGCTGCTGCTAAGTCGCTTCAGTCGTGTCCGACTCTGTGCGACCCCATAGACGGCAGATATTAGAGCTAACAACTTCCAAACTGGCCCATTTTTAATATCAACGTTATCAATACATGCTGGATAATACTAACTTTATCTCTGTTCTTATCCCAGTGTCATCAAATAATACCCAAGCATTAAACGAGTGTTCATTTAGCATTAACGAGTGTTCATTTAGCAAATACTCTTTGCCTGGAAAGATTCTGGCTCTAGAATTACATTGTCCATACAGTGTCTGGCTACATAAATTTATATTTACATTAATTAAAATTAAATAAGATAAAAAATTCCATTTCTCAGTTGCACCAGCTACATTTCAAGTATTCTGTCACTGCATGTGTCTGTCTGGTGGGGCTGTATTGGATGGTACAGATAGAGAAAATTTCCCTTAGGGCAGAAAGCTCTGTTACATAGAGCTATAGTACAAATACAAAGATAGAAGCTGACATTCTACTAAAGAAGATAAATAATAAATAAATATATAATCATTATGAATTAATAATTTTCTATGAAGAAACATATTTTGTTACTGAAACATTGTTAGAAAAATTAACTTTGATAAATAATTCCTTAATGAACTGTCATATCATTATATTAAAATTATAACTGGCTTACCAATTACAAAAGTAGAATATGTTTATTATAGAAAATTTAGATAATACAGAAAATCATAAAAAGGAAAATAAAAATATACCTAACAATATTTTAACTTTTTTTATTTGATATTTGCAGACTATGTATTTTACCATGTCAATCTTTGAAACACTATTTTCAGTGTCTACATAATAGTGCAATTTCTGAATTTAGTGTTATTTTATCACTGCCCTTATTAGAATTTAGATTATTTTAAAATTATTTGTTCTATGGAACAAATCGGATGGCATCACCGACTCTGTGGACATGAATTTGAGTGAACTCCGGGAGTTGGTGATGGACAGAGAGGCCTGGTGTGCTGTGATTCATGGGGTGGCAGAGAGTCGGACACGACTGAGCTACTGAACTGAACTGAATTCATATATATAATTCTTTGTCTGCCTTTTTATTATTTCTTCATAAAAAATCCTTAGAGTACCATCTCTAGAGCAAAGTTATTAAGCATTTTTAGATTCAACTCATATTAATATTAAATTTGAAATTATTTGTGCATATACTTACCCTTGGCAACTATATATTTTATTTCCTATAATTGTGGGAAGTATTTTGTTTAAACTTGTTATTTTTTGATTAACAGAATGAACATCACTTCAAATATTTACTAACCATATATATATATATATATATATATATATATCTTCTCTGAATTATCTATTTTAGTTTTACATCAATTTTTCAATTGCAAAATTAGATGAGCTCTTTGTATTTTAAGGATAGTAACCATTTGTCTTTCCTATTTTGGGCCAACATTTTCCCCAGTTTGTTGAATATCATAATTATGTTTCTATTTTTTTACATGGAAAAGTTCTGAAACTCATATGTGGCAAGTTTATTTCCTGGCCTTAAAGTTTTGAAAGCCTCTGTGTTTAGAAGAATCCCTGACACACAGTGAAAACTCAGTAAGTATTGGATAAATGTAAGTTTAAATGAATTGAAATATTTGACCCATACTAACAAACCATAGCCTCATTCTTTTTTTCCTACAGATGCAGGTCAATCCGCCCAGTCATTTTAATGTAACTTGAAACTAGAAGAAAAGTTTGGCATTTGTACTGATTTTCTGGTGGTAGCATACTCGGTATCGGGGCGATTACCATAGCCTATTGTATTCCTGAACGGGCTTCTCTGAACGGGCTTCTCTGGTGGCTCAGCGGTAAAGAAATCACCTGCCAATGCAGGAGACTCGGGTTTGATCCCTGGGCTGGGAAGATCCCCTGGAGAAGGAAATAGCTACCCACTCCAGAATTCTTGCCTGGAGAAACCCACAGACAGAGGAGCCTGGTGAGATACAGTCCATGGGGTTGCAAAGAGTTGGACACGACTTACAACTAAACAACGACAACAATCCCTGAAGGGAACCTCTTACAAAGCTCCTGATCATGCACTTGTGTACATCTGGCCCCAGATGGACACCGTAGATACTTCCTGTCCCACAGGGTCAGTGCTTTTTGGTAGTTGTTGTGTGTTTTTTTTTTCAAGTAGTACCTCCCATTATTTTTCGTTTATAAATTTTAACTGGATTTTTACAAAAATTTTTTATTTGGTTTTTGTTTTTTGGGGTTTTGGTTTGATCATGCCACATGGCATGTGGGATCTTAGTTCCATGACCAGGGATCAAACCCATGTCCTCTGCACTGGAAGCACAGAGTCTTAGCCACTGGTCCACCAGGGTAGTCCCACCCATTATGTAATAAATGTTTAAAATCCACTTCCACCTCGTCTCAATATCTGCCTGGCTTCTTCTGTCCTCTTTCTTCTATTAAAATTTTGAGCACACGAGCATAATAAAAAAGGATAATTAACTGAAGATCAGTGGTATGAGGCATATAAAAAGAATACTGTGTCTTGTTTCTTAATATTTCATCATGAAATCATAGTGATACAATTTGTATCAGGGGAAAAGAATGCAAAGAACTAAAGAGCCTCTTGATAAAAGTGAAACAGTTCAGTTCAGTTCAGTTCAGTCGCTCAGTCGTGTCCGACTCTCCGCAACCCCATGAATCACAGCACGCCAGGCCTCCTTGTCCATCACCAACTCCCGGAGTACACTCAAACTCATGTCCACAGAGTCAGTGATGCCATCCAGCCATCTCATTCTCCATCGTCCCCTTCTCCTCCCGCCCCCAACCTTTCCCAGCATCAGAGTCTTTTCCAGTGAGTCAACTCGTCGCATGAGGTGGCCAAAGTATTGCAGTTTCAGCTGTAGCATCAGTCCCTCCAATGAACATCCAGGATTGATCTCCTTTAGAATGGACTGGTTGGATCTCCTTGCAGTATAAGGGACTCTCAAGAGTCTTCTCCAACACCACAGTTCAAAAGCATCGATTCTTCGGCGGTCAGCCTTCTTCACAGTCCAACTCTCACATCCATACATGACCACGGGAAAAACCATTGCCTTGACTAGACAGACCTTGGTTGGCAAAGTAATGTCTCTGCTTTTTAATATACTATCAAGGTTAGTCGTAACTTTCCTTCCAAGGAGCAAGCGTCTTTTAATTTCATGGCTGCAATCAGCATCTGCAGTGATTTTGGAGCCCAAAAAAACAAAGTCTGACACTGTTTCCACTGTTTTTCCATCTATTTCCCATGAAGTGATGGGACCAGATGCCATGATCTTTGTTTTCTGAATGTTGAGCTTCAAGCCAACCTTTTCACTCTCCTCTTTCACTTTCATCAAGAGGCTTTTGAGTTCCTCTTCACTTTCTGCCATAAAGGTAGTGTCATCTGCATATCTGAGGTTATTGATATTTCTCCCAGCAATCTTGATTCCAGCTTGTGCTTCTTCCAGGAGGGTGAAAAAGTTGACTTAAAAGTCAATATTCAAAAAACTAAGATCATGGCATCTGGTCCCATCACTTCATGGCAAATAGATGGGGAAACAATGGAAACAATGACAGACTTTATTTTGGGGGGGCTCCAAAATCACTGCAGATGGTGACTGCAGCCATGAAATTAAAAGACACTTACTCCTTGGAAGGAAAGCTATGACCAACCTAGACAGCATATAAAAAGGAAAGACATTACTTTGCCAACAAAGGTCCACCTAGTCAAAGCTATGGTTTTTCCAGTAGTCATGTATGGATGTGAGAGTTGGACTATAAGGAAAGCTGAGCACTGAAGAATGGATGCTTTTGAACTGTGGTGTTGGGGAAGACTCTTGAGAGTCCCTTGGCCTGGATGGAGATCAAACCAGTCCATCCAAAAGGAAATCAGTCCTGAATATTCATTGGAAGGACTGATGCTGAAGCTGAAACTTCAATACTTAGGCCACCTGATGTGAAAACTGACTCATTGGAAAAGACCCTGATGCTAGGAAAGATTGAGGGCAGGAGGAGAAGGGGACGACAGAGGATGAGGTGGTTGGGTGGCATCACCAACTCAAAGGACATGAGTTTGAGCAAGCTCCAGGAGTTGGTGAAGGACAGGGAAGCCTGGTATGCTGCATTCCATGGTGTTGCAAAGAGTTGGACATCACTGAATGGCTGAATTGAACTGAGAAAGACAGAAGTCAGCATGCATGTGTGATAAAGTCCTGTCTGACTCAGTCATGTCCGACTCTGTGCGAGCCTATGAACTGCAGCCTGCCAGGCTCTTCTGTCCTTGGGAATCTCCAGGCAAGAATACTGAAGTGGGGTGCCATTTCCTTCTCCAGGGTATCTTCCCAGCCCAGGGATTGAACCCACGTCTCTTACCTCTTCTGCTTTGTCAGGCAGGTTCTTTACCACTAGCGCCACCTGGGAAGCCCAAGTCAGCATGAAAGTCAAAGTGAAAGTCCCTCAGTAGTGTCTGACTCTTTGCAACCCCATGGACTATACAGTCCATGGAATTTTCTAGGCCAGAATGCTGGAGAGGGTAGCCATTCCCCTCTCCAGGGGATCTTCCCAACCCAGGGATTGACCCCCAGTCTCCCACATTGCAGGCAGATTCTTTACTAGCCAGGAAAGCCCAAGAATACTGGAGTGGATAGCCTATCCCTTCTCCAGCGGATCTTCCTGACCCAGGAATCGAACCGGGGTTTCCTGCATTGCAGGCGGATTCTTTACCAATGGAGCTATCAGGGAAGCCCAAGTCAGCATACATATGGGCAAGTAAACTTATGTCCATGGCATGTCTGTGGAGGTGGCCAGGTTCATTCATTAGACCTGCCACACTCCTAGGGAACCACACAGTCTATTTATTCATAATGAACCATACATGCTTCTGCAAATGTGCTTTTCCTCCCATTTTCCTCTTTGGGGGTACTTACAAGTCCATAATATTGAAACGTCCTGGTCAACTTTGCGCTTTGTCTGACAAACATTTGTCCTGCAAGTTTCACTATGAATGTTGCCTCCTCAGTCAAGTTGCCCTAATTTATTTATACTGAATTGGGGCCTTGTGTCTTCTCATTAAGCAGCAGCAGCAGCACAGCATCTTTATACTCATGAAGCTACCACTAGCCAAATCTTCATGTAACCATTCGAGGTCACAACCACCCACTCCCGCCATCCCAGACCCCTGCTGCTGCTGCTGCTGCTAAATCACTTCAGTTGTGTCCAACTCTGTGCAACCCCATAGACAGCAGCCCACCAGGCTCCCCCATCCCTGGGATTTTCCAGGCAAGAGTACTGGAGTGGGGTGCCATTGCCTTCTCCAATGCACGCAAGTGAAAAGTGAAAGTGAAGTCGCTCAGTCGTGTCCAACTCTTCACAACCCCATGAATTGCAGCCTACCAGGCTCCTCCGTCCATGGGATTTTCCAGGCAAGAGTACTAGAGTGGGGTGCCATTGCCTTCTCCTCCCAGACCCCTGGCAACCACTAATTTCTCATCCATCAGTATAATTTTCCATTTTTAAGATGTTTTATAAATGGAATTATACAATATGTGAACTTTTGAGAAAGGGATTCTTTTTTCACTCAGCCTATTGCCTTTGAAATATTACTGACAGGTTAGAGACCGTTCATTCCCTCCTCCAGGGCATCTTCCTGACCCAGGGATCGAACTCTGGACTCCTGTGTCTCCTGCATTGCAGGTGGATTCTTTTTCACTGAGTGACCAGGGAAGCCCTGTTACATTATATATATATATTAATATATATATATATATATATATATATTCCCTTTATAGCCAGGGCTTCTGTGGTGGCTCAGTGGTAAAAAATCCTCCTGCCAGTGGAAGAGATGCAGGTTCAATCCCTGGGTTGGGAAGGTCTCCTGGAGGAGGGAATCACAACCCACTCCAGTATCCTTGCCTGGGAAATCCCATGGACAGAACAGCCTGGTGGGCTACAGTCCATGGGGTCACCAAAGATTTGGATACAACTTAGCAACTAAACAATTATAGTCTACAGATAACATTTTGCTAGCGTGAATGAAAGCTTACCTTTCCTTACCCTCTCCCACTTATAATTAATTATCTAAAAAGTCTCCTCTGCATACACAATAACCATATCAGAAACTGTCCTAATTTTGCCTCAATCACAAAATATAATTTAGAAGACTAAAGAGAAAAAGGAAAGCACATTATACCAACTCAGTTTTACTTTCTTGTTCTACCTTCCTTCCTGATGTTCCAAGGTTTCTTTCTTTTTTCATTTTCTGTTTACAGAACTTCCTTAAGCCATTATCTGAGGGTCAATCTGGCAACAAATCCTTTTAGCTTTCCTTCAGCTGAGAGTGTCTCAATTTCCCCTTTATTCCTCAAGTTTGATTTCACTGGCTATAGAATTTTGAGTTGTCATTGTGGGGATAGGAGGGCCTAGTTACTACTTCCCAAGTGACCTCCCCTGGCAACCTGGCAGGCAGAGTCCTTGTTACAGCTGATGGTTAAGTTTCAGCTCTCTGACTGCCCAACTCTGACATCACCATGGTCAAGGCAGGATGAAGGGTGACTGGTAATAAACTGTCAGGAAGTGTGGGCACCTAGGCTCCTCATTCGGCTTTGACTCGTGGGAGTGGGATGATGTTTGACTTGAAGAGAGGTGTCTGCAAGATGTCTGTCTTCCTAGGCTGCCCCTTTGCTGGGCCTTTGGTTAGAGAGACCAGGCTTTTCTTGCTGCTTTTATGTCTGTCCTCGTTGACATTTCTGACACTCAGTCCAAGATACATGAGGCAAAGAAGAAAACCCAGGGAAATCACTGCCATGTTGTTCCTTGGATCCTGTGGTCCATTCTGCCTGCTTCTCTTCCCCTCTCAGAATCTTTTTATGCTTGTTTATATATAACGTTCAGGGATTTGGGTTGTACTTAGTGGGAGAAATAGGGAAAAGAACATCTCTGTCAGGCTTCCCAGATGTCTCAGTGGTAAAGAATCTGCCTGACAATGCAGAAGACTCGGGTTGGATCTCTGGGTTGTGAAGATGCCCTGGAGAAGGAAATGGCAACCCACTCCAGTATTCTTGCTTGGGAAATCCCATGGACAGAGGACCCTGGCAGTCTACAGTCCATGGGGTCACAAAAGAGTCAGACGCGATTTATCAACTAAACAACAATCCTTCTATTAGTGAAAGTTTTTTATTTTAAGAATATTTTTTGACGCGAACATTTTTGAAGTCTTTATTGAAGTTATTACAATATTGATTCTGTTGATTTTTACATCCTGGTTTTTTGGCCATAAGATATGTGGGATCTTAGCTTGCAGATCAAGGATTGAATCGTCACCCCCTGCATTGGAAGGTGAAGTCTTAACCTCTGAACCTCCAGAGAAGTCCCCAGAAATTGAAGTCTTAATTTCTCATTTTAATGATACTAACATAAACTAGATTTCAGACATTCTGATGACAAAGTTTGCACTTTGCTTTTGTCCCTAGAATGTACAAATGACTGTTTTAGGCTCACTTGTAAAAATTACTCTATGTAGTTATGTCACCAATAGAGGTATTTTACTTCCCTTTTTGTTTTTAGGACCTGCTTTTTAATTTAATTTACAATTATGTAAAATATTTAACGAATCCTCAGTCAAAGATATAAGTCAAGGAACTTGAGCTTCAATATCTGCCCCCACCACACTTCCTTCTCCTTCGGTGATGATTTTTCAAAAATTATAAGGTTTATCCTCCATTTAAAAAAAAATATAAACAAATATATGTATTCATATAATCTCCTTCTTAGTCAATTGTTTGCCTACTGTATACATTTTTCTCTACTTTTCCTTTCCACTTAATATATTAGATATATTAAGATATAGAGATATTCTTCATTCTTTTCTTCAGCTACAGAATACTCTATTGAGTAGCTGTATTATTGTTTAAATTCAACCAGGGCAATAAATAACCTTGTCCATATGATCTTTTTCTAATTAATTAACTTTATTTTATCTTTTTAATTAAGTGGTTAATTTGGCTGCCTTGGGTCTTAGCTGCAGCACACAGGATCTTTGTTGCAGCAGGAGGGATCCGTGGCACATGGACTTTCTAGTTGTAGGGCTCAGGCTTGTTGCTCCACGTCATGTGGAATCCTCCCCGACCAGGGATCGAACCCATGTCCCTACATTGGCAAGTACATTCCGATCCACTTTACTGCCAGGGAAGTCCCTTCTAAACTGTATAACTTTTTTTTATGTATTAGGGTTATGAACCAATCTTATTTAAAAGCTGCAAATTCTTTTTCATAACTATTTATTGAAAATTTACTGTATCAGAAGTTTTTGTGTCACAAGTGACAAAAAGAAAAAGCACATACTCTTTATTTAAAAAAATACAGGAGCTGCATAACTGAAAAGTCTAGAAGACTGGCCCCAGACAACACTCAGTTTATTTATAAGCTCACACAATAAACAGCTGATGTCATCAAAGATTTTTCCTCCCCCACTCTTCTCTTCCAAGTTTCTCTAATAATAGCAAAATGGCTGCAGCAGTTCCAGCCCTCACATCCTCACAGAGCTTCACCCAAGAAAAATGTAAGTGCGCCTACTAGTAATTCCAAGAAGAAATGCAATTTCCTCCTGCAGAATTCCAGAAAACTTCTCTTTGGCTTATTTTAGTTTGAATTGATTGACATGAGCGTTTATGGCCATTTGCTGTGACAAGGGAAATAGGATACGGAGGAGATGAATCAAATCACCACCATTCACCTCTGGAGCTAGGAGCTGATTAGGAGTCATTCTCACCCAAATACCATGTCTAAGAGTGGGTTAAGGTGGTTTCCCAAAGGCCTTTTGGAGTCTCGCTTTTTATTGAAGAGTGCTTATTAGATGACCAAAAAGTAGTTGAGTTTCAAGTCGGGGGTGTCATGCACTGTGCCAAACCCTACGGACACAAAGCTAAGACAGCTCTTCCAAGCTTCCTTACCTACATTTACTGAAGTACTCACTTTACCTGAGGACTCTTCTCCCAATGGATGTTTCCAGCTTGATTTTATACATACACATTCTTCCAGTTTTTATATTAATATTCTGTCTCAATGACTCCACAAACTGGAGCAACAGGCAGTGTTTCTAGAAAAGCAGAGAATCTGGAGTGAAACTCTAACTTTGAGCTTTTAACGTGACTAATTACATGACCCTGATCAAAAACTCTACTTCTCAGAACCTTAATCTCTCTTTCAGAGAAGAAAGTGATTATTATCATTATATTATTATATATAACATTGAGAAGGTCCTTGCTGTGTGCCAGACTCTGTTGTAAGTATTTTAAATGTCTTAAGTCATTGAAACCTCATAGCAATCCCTTTAATAAAAACTTTTATTAGATCATCTTATATGTGAAGAACAGAGAAGGCAATGGCACCCCACTCCAGTACTCTTGCCTGAAAAATCCCATGGATGGAGGAGCCTGGAAGGCTGCAGTCCATGGGGTCGCTGAGGGTTGGACACGACTGAGCAACTTCACTTTCACTTTTCACTTTCACACATTGGAGAAGGAAATGGCAACCCACTCCAGTGTTCTTGCCTGGAGAATCCCAGGGACGGGGGAGCCTGGTGGGCTGCCGTCTATGGGGTCGCATAGAGTCGGACACGACTGAAGTGACTTAGCAGCAGCAGCATATGTAAAGAAACTGAGAACAGAGATGTTAAGTAACTTTCTCAAGGCCTCCTACCTTAGAAGTAGAAGAGCTGAAATTTGAACCCAGGTTTTCTGACTCCAAGTAAACTGTATAAACAGGTGAAATTTTTAGCATAAAGAAACTGCTCGGGACTTCCCTGGCAGTCTTCCAGACTTTCACTGCTGAGGGTACGGGTTCAATCCCTAGTAGGGGAACTAAGATCCCATAAACTCTGCTGTGTGGCCAAAAAAAAAAAGAAGAAGAATAAAAGAAAGAAAAGAAAAGGTGCTCAATAATATTACTATCCCTGAACCTAAATAATAATTATTCTGCTTCATAGAGTACTTACAAAGTTCATGTAAAATAAAGTCTGTAGAAAAGCTTCCTAAACCAAAAAGCAATTTGCTGTACAAATACAATGTATTATGGTTCTTACTATGATGTCTCCTCCTTTCCTAAATCTCTCTAGACCTTGGATAACAACTCATATGGACATTCAGTCAGTCCCATTTTTTTATTAATTTTAGCGCTTCTTATTTTCAATTAACAAACCTTATCTTTTGTAACCCCTCCTCATGTTAAACCCTCTAGCATCTCCTTCTTAATTCTTTCTGCTCATTTCTCCCCTAGCTGTCAACCTTTTCTCTGTGGGATTCACATTCCCAGACTTTACGATAATGAGACATCCTGACTCCATTTGCTCTAGTCCATTATTTTCTAAAGATAGTACATAGGAGTTTCAGGCCTGGATTAATAGTTTCAGTAACCTTTTACTACTTTTTATTTTTCCTTCCAATGCTTTTAGAAGCCTCTATAGCTATAGGGCTTCAGTTTCCTTTTATAGTTATGATTTTGAATGGTTTTACAGTTATCTTTAGCATGGTTATTAAGAAATTAATTCAACAAATATGTATTTAATACATACATGACAAATCCTTTATAAGATGCTGATAAAATATTAGTTTTGCATACTTCCCAGAACTCTAAGTAGTGAGAAAGACGTCCAAGGTTACTAAACTGTCTGTCCTTATAAGAGAAACTTGTCCTCCTGAATTGGCAACTCCTATGCATCTTCTTTCTTTTATTTGTTTTTGAGATTCCAGACTCTAGAGGTATTTTGTGTGTGGGTGTGTGTTTGTGTCTTTGTGTCTGTGATAGAGAGAGGGAGACAGAGGCGTGCAGGACAATATTACAAACACTTGAAGAATTCTAATGTTTAAAAAGCCATTGAGGGACTTCCCTAGTGGTTCAGTGGTTGGGAGTCTGGCAGCTGGTGCAGCAGACATGGGTTTGATCCCTGGTCCGGGAAGATCCAGCATGCCTTATAGCAGCTGAGCCCGTGAGCCACGACTACTGAAGCCTGAGCACCTAGAGCCTGCAACAAGAGGTCACCGCAATGAGAAGCCCGTGCACAGCCATGAAGACCCAGCACAGCCCCCAAAATAAATAAACATTTAAAAAAAGAAAGGAAGCCAGTGCAATCAATAATCAAAATACTCAGTGTGAAATTCATTTCATTGAACAGTTTGATAAAAACTTCAAAATAAGTTATCTTTAAGGAAACAAACCAAGACATAACTGCCATCTTGAAAAGAATGAAGTTTTGAAACAACATAAATGGAAATAAAACAAAGTCAGGTGAATCAAGTTTTTTCAAGAATCAATAAGACAACTTGAATGTCAAACTTGTATCAATCATACAAATTTTAAAACTGCAAGAGCTGGGATACATTCTGACTTGGAGTCTAATTAAAAGAGCTAATTAGTGAATTTGAAAAATGGTGCTAAGAGGCTTACCCAGAAGGCAGTGTAGAAAATAAAAGAAAAAAACATTGAAGAGAAGTTAAGACACATGAAAGATTGATAAGCCTAATATCTAATGTTCAATAAAAATTACAGAAACAGAGAAAGGAAGAAATGATGGTAGGCTACCTTTGAAGAATTAATTGCTAGGAATATTCTAGAATAGTAATTAAAAATAAAGTTTTAGATCAAAAATGTATTGCTAGAATTATCTACTAAAAATAGACAAAAATACAATGAAAATAAGTCCCCACCTTGGTCACATAATGAAAATAAAGAATAAAGAGAAAAGTCATTAAAGTTAGCAAAGAAAAGTATTGATAGATGGATAGTATTAATAACATCTCATCAACAACAAAGTCCAGAAAGCAATGGACTAGTATCTTCCACACGCGGCATGGAAATAACTGTCAACCTAGAATATTGCATTCAACCACATTATTCTTTAATATTTAGAGCAAAATCTCATGTAAAGAATTTTTAAAAACTTTGATGTTCACTAAACAAGCTCTTAAAGACTGTGTTTTAAAAGATATAATAGTGATTTTTTTCCTTCTAACCGTAGTATTCCGCTTGAGAAACAGTTCTTGGACCATGCTCTCTGATTCTTCCTGGCCCAAATCTCTCCTTATTCCAGCTTCTTTGACACATGACAGACAGTTTTGTATAAAATACAGATTTGGTCGTATTACTGCCTACCACCCTCCCTGCCAAACCTCACATAAGTACCCATTTCTTTTTTTCCAGAAGGATGTAATCTGTAAAAAAAACAAATTTCAACTAAGTAAATTTTGAAGATCCAATCACCTTTATCCATCGATTCATGAATTGGTTGGCATCCCAGCCGCAACTATTAATAGAAAGGCACTCTGTGGTGGTGGTGATTTAGTCCCTAAGTCGTGTCCAACTCTTTGTGACCCTAGGGACTGTAGCCCTCTGTCCATGGGATTCTCCTGGCAAGAATACTGGAGTGGGTCGCCATTTCCTTCTCAAGGGGATCTCTCCCACCCAGGGATCAAACCCACATCTCCTGCATTGCAGGAAGATTCTTTACCACTGAGCCACCCAGGAAGCCCCAGAAAGACACTCAGAGAAGCTGTTAAAATGGAAGGCTTTTAAAGGCAAAAGGGATGAGACAAGGAAATCAAAAACAAAAGGAAAGATTATTTCTGCTGAGGTTACCTTCCTCTGAGGGAAGGGTGGGGGGCCTTTCACCTGGAGATGACTTCACTAGGGTTGATCAGGAAATTCCAGGGTGACAGATTTAAATTTTCAAACCTGAAAGAGGCTGAAACTGCAATTAGATTAAGTATTAAGCTTTGTTTGCTGTTGTGGGGCTGAGCACAAGTGACTCTATTTGGGGCCTATTACTTCTTTTTTTTTTTAATAAGTCAAACATTTTAAACCTGGATTTCAAAGCCTCTGCAGATTTTTCTAGCCTTGGTTCCTACTTTTTATTTACTTACAGGATCAACTCAAAGGTTGGTGTCAGCCAGGTCTCCTGATTTCAGACCGTAAATAGAAATGAATTATTTTATGACTTTCTGGAGTATTCACTGTAAGTGTATTGCCTAAGCCCTCATATTTTTCAGGAAGTCCTCCTGTTAGAAACAAAATTATAAGAAATAATGGCAGAGATATCGGATTTGTATTATATTACTAAATAGTTCAAATGGTAAAAAATCTGCCTGCAGTGCAGGAGACCCTGGAGAAGGGAATGGCAAGCCACTCCAGTATTCTTGCCTGGAGAATCCCATGGACAGAGGAGCCTGGCGGGCTAGAGTCCATAGGTTCACAGAGTTGGATATGACTGAGCAACTAACACACACAATAAATGTGTCCAAAGCCCATGAAGAAAATCAGTCCTTCCAATAAGATTCTCCCTATATTACTTCACAGAGGTATTTTTTGAGGTTTTATTTGATATTTTCAGCATGATAGGGTTTTAAGATATTATTCTGCCATGTTGGCTATATCCTTTGCTGTTTTCAAGTTACCTTTTCTGTCCATCAATTTCTCTTATCTCTATGGCTCCTAATCTTTGTAACCAGTCTCCATCAACAAAATCAAGCTGCAGAAAATAATTTACAGATAAGGCTCCCTGACATGGTAATGGGGTTTTCACCGATTACCTTGAATTTTCTATTTCAGTCATTTTTGCTGCCAGAAATCTCCTTTTGATCCTCAAATCAGGAAACCCTTTGATGTGAGTAGCAACTTACCACATTAAAATATAAAAACTAGCAACTTGTTCGGAGAAGGCAATAGCAAGCCACTCCAGTACTCTTGCCTAGAAAATCCCATGGATGGAACAGCCTGGTGGGCTGCAGTCCGAGGGGTCGCTAAGGGTTGGACACGACTGAGCGACTTCACTTTCACTTTTCACTTTCACACATTGGAGAAGGAAATGGCAACCCACTCCAGTGTTCTTGCCTGGAGAATCCCAGGGACGGGGGAGCCTGGTGGGCTTCCATCTATGGGGTCACACAGAGTCGGACACGACTGAAGTGACTTAGCAGCAGCAGCAGCAACTTGTTAGCACTTCGTTTTTCCTTTGGATTTTACTGCCATTCACATATCAGTCATTTTTTTCATCTTGCAATTATTCTCAGGACTTGTGCAGTTAAGGTGTACTATTTGCTCCATTTCTTGTCCTTATTGCTAACTTATTTCACTTAATTGTTTTGAGGGCTCATTAAGTTTCCTTCACTGTAGACCATCATGAATACACTATAAACTGAATCCAAAAATCTTGGGGCTTCCCTGGTGGCTCAGATGGTAAAGAATCCGCCTGCAATGCGAGAGACCTGGGTTCAGGAAGATCCCCTGGAGAAAAGAATGGCTACCCACTCCAGAATTCTTACCTAGAGAAGTCCATGGACAGAGGAGCCTGGCGGACCACAGATAATGGGGTCGCAAAGAGTCAGACACAATTGAGTGACTAACAGCTTCACTTCTCCATTTTGCCTAGTACCTCTTAGTCCTCAACACCTTCAGCAGATCTTTTTCAAATTTCACTTTAAAATTTGAATAAACTCACTCTCACTTCTGTGTCACCTCTACCTCCTTCAGTGGCTAGGAACTGATATAAGCGATGGAATTGCTGAGGCTCTTTGTTTACAAAAGTCTTAGGAGGTGGTTCTGTTCTACTGAACTATATCGGATGTGGCTTGCAGTAAAGGTACAGCCAAGGGAACTACAGCATGCTGGATACCTCTCCTCCAGTGTCCCAGTTCTCAGTCCTCCCTAGCAACCCAATAAGAAGGCTCTTGGTACATCTCAAATCCAATATGCCCCTCATTGAATTTTCTGTCCTCTTTCATTACTCATCCACTCCATCCCATAACCTTTCTATTCTATTAGCCTAAATACTGGTCTACAGAATAAAAGCACTCAGACTTATCTTCTGTCTAGTCATACTTACATTCCCAACCTTATTTACCATTCCCCCCCGCCCCATAAACTCCATTCCTCAACCAAACTAAACCATTGATTATTGTCCTGGGACACCTATTTATTAGTTCTAACCTCATACCTCCTCTTCAGAAAGTAACTTCATTCTCTCTTCTCCATTTTGTTAGTTTGTTTGGCTGCACCACACAGCATCTGGGATTTTAGTTTCCTTACCAGGGTCGAACCTATGCCCCTTGCATTGGAAGCATAGGGTCTTAACCACTGGACCATCAGAGAAGTCCCTCTCCTCCATTTGTATGTGTCCAAATCCTATTCATCCTTAAAAGCTGAGTTCAACTGCCTTCTGCAAAATACTGTATCATAATCTTAGAAGTATCCTTGGTTCTCCAAATTCCTGTGGCATTTTTCCTGTAATTTCTCTTCCATACCTGCCACTTTCTTCTTTAACTTTGGGTAATTTATGAATATACATTATTTTTTTAATTGGACTACAACTTCTTGAGGACTTGATCTATTTCCTTATGAAATCATCTTTTTTTTTTTTTTATTCTATACGATGACTGACAAGTACCTTTCACAGAGAAAGGATGCGCTTTCATGCATTTTCTTAATTACTTCATGTAAGGTTAACGCATCTGCCTCCAATGTGGGAGACCCGGATTCGATCCCAGGTCGGGAAGATCCCCTGGAGAAGGAAATGGTAACCCACTCCAGTATTCTTGCCTGGAGAATCCCATGGATGGAGAAGCCTGGTAGGCTACAGTCCACAGGGTCGCAAAGAGTCAGACACGACTGAGCAACTGAACAGAACAGAACAGAACAGAATGACTATAAGCTCATATTATTTAGGGCCATTTTATCAGTAAGAAAATGTTTTATTGAAGAAGTAATGAACCCCTTTGATGGGTTAAACAGATATTTAATGATACTGAATAAATGATAGAGCAAATAGATCCCTCCACGTGAGGATTATAGGGATTTTATACTAAAGGAAAGATTTGCTTTATCTGCCGAAGTTCACAAGCACAGTTGAAAAAGAAATAGTTTTTATTTTGTTTTGTGAATTGCCTCCATGAAGAGGGTAAATGAAATCGCCATGCTTTTCTGTAATTTGCTCCTGGGATGATACAAGTATCATAGAAGTGCTAACTGAGTCAATAGGGATAAAGAGAGATGTAAGTTTACTGATGCAACCAGGTTTCCCAAAAGGGCTAGATATCCCCACTCTCAGTAGTAGCCCTTGGACAAGCACTTTCCGTCAGCTGCCTGCCTACAAAGGAGGCAAACAGTTTCAATTTCCTGGAAAAGTGGAAGAATCTTCCAAGTGTGACAGCTATTTTCCTCATGTTTGTTGCAGATGGGTGAAATGACAGATGGCAGGGCTTGAATTCATCTTGATGAACAGGAAATTGACGTTCACTGTCACACCAGCCCTTCTGAGTGTGGATTCATACAGGAAAGTTTTCCCACTTTCGCCTTTTTAAAAAAGAGTATTACTCAACCATAAAAAGGGAACAGTACTGAGTCATTTGTAGAGACATGGATGGACCTCGAGTCTGTCATACAGAGTGAACTAAGTTAGAAGGAGAAAAGCAAATATCATATATTAACACATATACACAGAATCTAGAAAAGCGGTACAGATGAACCTATTTTCAGGGCAAGAATTGAGACACAGGCATAGTGAACAGATGTGTGGACACAGTGGGAGGTGGAATGAAGTGGGAGATTGGGAATGACATGCACACTGCCATGTGTAGAATAGATAGCTAGTGGGAACCTGCTGTATAGCACAGGGAGCTCAGCTCAGTGCTCTGTGATGACCTGGAGGGGTGGCATGGGAGGGCTGGAGGGAAGCACTAGAGGGAGGGGATGTATGTATACATATGGCGGATTTTGGAGACGGAAATGGCCACCCACTCCAGTATTCTTGCCTGGTCAATTCCGTGGGCACAGAAGCCTGGCTGGGTACAGTCCATGGGGTCTCAAAGAGTCAGACACGACTGAGCGACTAATGCTCACACGCACATGGCTGATTCATGTTGTTTACAGTAGAAACTGACACAACATTGTGAAGCAACTATACCACAATTTTAAAAAGAGTCACCCACAATGAGGGGAGAAGTGAAAGGAGCCATTACCTGGCAATGGAAAATGCTCCTAGATTCTTCATAGATATCGCATTAAGGAGTATGGTTGAGAGAATGGCACATCCTGGTCCTTGGACTGGAGATTTGTCAAAGTTGGTGGAGATCTGTGATATCCTCTCATCCAATCTCATCATTTTACCACTGGACAAAGAGAAGCGACTTGTTCAAGATTTTAAGAAACACAGTGACTAGGGCCACAGCGTTGCCTCCAGGAGCATAAAGTAGAGGAAAGTTGAAGAAGCTGCTGTGTTAACTGTAAGAGAAAGAGCCAAAAACTCAGCCAAGTTCAAACCCAATGTCAGGGATCCTTGCACCTCTGCTAGGAGAAACAGCATGACCTTTTCTTTGAGAAAGATGATAAATTTTCCAATTTTGCCATTTTCTGTATCCTTAAGCAAAGCAGTCTCCTCATTTGTGAAATGTAGTGATTACGATTATTTCCTTTGCAGGACTGTATGGAGGATTTCAAGACATCAAGCATTGAGATAAGGTCTGGGAAATAGTATACCATCAAATGTTGGTTCTACCTTCGATAAGTTTAAAGTTGAAATTTTAAAAAAATTTAGGGAATTGAAATACAAAAAGGCGGCCAAGAAATGTCTATTTCAATCAGTAGAGTCCCATGAAGACAATCTGAATCATATTTAGTCTCTTGGACAAATCACAGAGGATATAAAGGAATTAATATAATATTATTTTTCATTAAGTGTTTAAGACATATGGACAATCCAAGCCTGGCCTTCTTCCCTTTGCCCAGAAAATATTCTAGCCACAACAGAACTTGGAGCATGATCAATCTAACATCTTCAATAGTGTTTCTGGTGTGTGCATATTTTCACATAACTTTGTCTGAAAGGCTCTCAGTGGAGTCTCTCACCACCTTCATCTAATGGGCAGCAGCTGCCTGGAAACAATCCTTCCATATTACTCACCTTATCAGGCCACAATAAAACACCTCCCTTCAGCCTACCCTGGGAAGACATATCTGTTCGTTTGCTATTTGTAATGTTGATGGCCCCTCTTAGAGTAGTTTCTCCTACACCAGGTGGTTCTGGCTTTTTAGCATTTTTCACTAACTAGCTGATTCCTCTCTGAGTTTATCTGAATTTTAGTTTGTTTCTTTATAAACAGCACACTTCAGTTTTCTACTCTCCTGGACTCCTCGTTGGCAGAGATCATGAGAAGCAGCTGTCTGCTCTGGGCAATGACACAGAGATACTGGTATCATCATCATGGTTCAGAGCCTGTCGTAACCCCTAGATAAGCCTGCTTCTCTTGCTGCATTTGTAGTCAGATTTCCTTTTCTTTTTCTTATTCATCTAATTTTGCCCACCCCAGGTGGCATAAGGGATCCTAGTTCCCTGACTGGGATCAAACTGATGCCCCCTGCATTGGAAGCGCAATATCTTAAGCACTGGATAGCCAGGGAAATCCCTGTAGTCAGATTTCTGATTCAAGCTCCAGACCACTTTATGTACTGAAAGGTGCCATTGTTTTTTCTGTTGTTCTCCCATTGGCTATCCTTTATTGGATATGGGGGAAAGGCGGAAAATGATGTGAGTTTGGCCTTTGTAATTTTTAGGAAATTCGGCCTTCTACCATTATCTGTTCATCTTTGCCTCTTTCTAACTCCTCAATTTCCAGAGTGATTATGATAAATCTGAGTCCATCTGATTAAGAAATTATTAATACTAAAAGAAAAAATGGAAAGAGTAGCAAAGGAAATTACAAAAAGATCCCAATATTAGATGCCCTTGAGGCTCTAAAAGTTAAGATAGTTTTCTAGATGTTTACTACTCAGTGTGGAATTTAAATTAGAGATTATATCAATCAAAAGTATTGATTCATGGACCTTTATATCATCTTCTCTATACATTTGAGATTGAAATATAGTAAAATGAAACCATTCAGTGCACTCAAAGTTATACATTCTGGTCTGAAGTTCTGGATCTGGCCTATGTAACTATGTAACCTTGAATTATACACATACACACACACATATTTTATATGTATATATACTATATGTATATGTTGGGAAAAGAACAGCAAAATTATAAAATAATAGATATTTCCAAGACAAATTGGAATAATTTTTAAAATTCACATGTAAGAAATCACAAGTAGATAAAAAGCAATTTTAAAAATTTAAATACTATTAAAATAATTGTACAAGCATAGGTGTGTTAAAGACAGCTATTCATCAAACCCAATTTGTCCTCTTCTTGGGTTCAAAAATAGACGGTATTTCTCAGCCTCTGTTGCAGTCAGATCCGCAACAGAGTTGGGGTCAATGGTACATGAGTAGAGGGGAGGCACACCAGTTTCCATAAAAACGTTGACCCATAAAAAACCTCCGCCGTGAATCCTTCATTCTCGTACCCCTTCCAGCAAGGACAGCCAACTTGGAAACCACATGTTGCCGATTCATGAAGCATCACTGCTGGGGAGATGCTGCCTGCCAATTAGAACACCTGTTTAGGATGACATGGGCAAGAAACAACCCTTCTTATTGGGTTAAGCCTGAGATGTGGGAGTTTATCTGTTAAAAACAGCAGAAGCGACAGATGGTAAACTCAAGGGGCAGGTTGCCAAGCTGCTGGAAGTGGCATTAGTCTGATTTTAATTGGGAAGAGCCCAGTGCTGACAGTTAACTATGAAAACAGGCCTTTACGAGGCCCAGCCAATGACTGGCTGAAACATAATCTGGTCAAATCAGCAGTGCCAGCTGGGACAAATTCTGAGGGCCTTAGAGGAGACTTCTGCCAATTTGACAGGCCAGTGAAGATTCCTGAACCACAGAAAATTCAGGGGGTTCTGATTATCCCTTTTAAAAATGTTTGCTTATGGGTATGCCTGTCGTAGAAAAGTACTCCTGTGAATTCTAAATAAGAATCTGAAAACCTGGAAAAATCAAGAATGGCAGGTCTCAGATTGTCTCCTTTAATTTACACTCAATTTTTTTATATTTCTGTGAAGCCTTAATGGATCATGGAACTAAAATTGTGCCCAGCTACCAGTCCACCTTTTTATTGACAATCTTAAAAAATTGAGGAAAGTCCCAGACAAAAATGGCAAAATAAACAGTTTCCAAGTTTAACTAGAATTCGCATGCCTGCTAGTGGTCATAAGTCTAAACAGGAACCTAAGATGGGAAAACATTCCCTGCCCAAAATAAACTCTTCTAGATCTGATTCTCTGTGTCGCAATTCTGTTACATGTTATTTCATATTTCCCACCTCATTGTTTCCAAATGTGAGGCCCACAGAAATTGTATTCATTAAATTCCTAGGAATTTGTTTTATAACGAATTCAACAACTGAGAGTTTAGGCCGTTCCTTTCTCATTGTCTAAGCTCTTACATGTTTTACTAATTCAAGTGTCATTCTTCATACCAGTTATTAGAGATCTGGCTCTTTGGCAGGAGCAAACTCCTAAAAAATTAAAGCTAAGGGCAGGAGAAAGAGAAGGAGAACAATCTGCTGCTTCTGGTGTGGCTGTCTGGTTCCTCCACAAACCCTACCATCTGATGCCACTCAAACATCACACACATGGGCACAAAGTGACAGCAGTGACATGCAATTAGTAACATCCGTGACGACTGAGGCAAACCAAAGAGTCAATTGGTATCATAACTAATAACATCCAAATCTGGTTTATTTGAACAAAAATTCGTCCAGTTGGAAGATTCCAGATTATTCTAAATATAGCTTAGTACTATTACTCCCAGACATGTTCTGCCCACAACTGCAGGGAGAGCATTGACAATGACACCTGTCCCACCCTTGGGCATCCATCTATCTTTCTCAGTACTCTTTGAGACCCCATGGACTATAGCCCGCCAGGCTCCTCTATCCATGGAATTCTCCAGGCAAGAATACTGGAGTGGGTTGCCATGCCCTTCTCCAGGGGATCTCCTGACCCAGGAATGGAACCTGTGTCTTCTGCATTGCAGGCAGATTCTTTACCATCTGACCCACCAAAGAAGCCCCCCCTTCTCAGGACACATATAGCCAAAGCATCTTTTAGACGTCACTGGACTTCCCTAAGTTTATATGTGGGGCGTATATTCTTTACTGCTTTTATGTTTTCTGAATAGATTGCTATACACCTCTATGAAAGAATTCTTCCATTTAGGCCTCTAAGAATCACATTAGTAACAGTGGCCCAAACTGGAAAATGATTTTTCTCCTTCAAGGTACAGGGGGAACTTACTTTTGACTCAAAAGACACTGAACAAATTCTGGATAACTCTTATTTTCTGATAGTGATAAAGCTTTTTATATAGCATCTCTAAAAGAAAAAAATTTTAGACAATGTATGCCAAAAGAAAGCATAGAGAAAGATTTTTTCTCATTTTTTAATCAAAATACACTTGCTATAAAATCAGATCTCCAATCGATAGATTTAATATACATGATGTTAATCTCCAAAACAATTGTCTCATAAGTTTAACAAATCACAATCTCTTGCCAATATTTTTATTCATGATTCAAGTTTTCTAAAAAGAAGTTCAGGTTAGAATAAAGATATCTCACTGAACTACATGACTGAGTGATGAGAATCTCATATTTCCATCAAATAATGTCTTACATTTACAGAGTTGGCCCAGAGAACCTGTCAATTAATATCAGTCCTTCACAGATTTAAAATTCCCGTTGCCATAGCAGACACATTTAGATGAACAAGGAATTGCTTTCCTTTAAAACTCTTAAATGGAACAGTTCTTCATTCTGTTATATACAAATTGTTTTAAATTCATGTGTGATAAAAGTCAACTGTGTTTTAGGTCTTGTGAATGAGTGAGTGAGTGAGTGAAAGTCGCTCAGCTGTGTCCAAATCTTTGCGACACCATGGATTGTAGCCCACCAGGCTCCTCTGCCCATGGGATTCTCCAGGCAAGAATACTGGAGCAGGTAGCTGTTCCCTTCTCCAGGGAATCTTCCTGACTCCTGCATTGCATGCAGATTCTTTACCATCTAAGCCAGGTCTTATCCTCTACCCAAATATTTTTTCATTACTATGATTTAATGTTAACACAACATGTATTATTCTACATGTGTTCTAATTCTGATTGGAATAAAGTTGTAAAAGACTTTCTCCTGTTGCTTCCACCTCAAGTGTGCCTTTTCAGGGGACTTACACTTTACAAATATATTATCTTACAATTCTGTAAGCCAGAAGTCTGACACAGGTCTTACTGGGATAAAACTGAAATGTCAGCAGAGCTGTATTTGTTTCCAGAGGCCTTTCCTCTCTTCTAGAGGCTGCCACTTCTGATGCTACCATCTCTCCCTTGTCTTGCCCCAGGGAAATTCCTCTACTTTTAAGAACTCGAGTGATCAGTTTAAGGCCACTTGGATAATCCAAAATAATTTCTCCATCTTTAGATCCTTCACTTAAACATACCTGTAAAGTCCCTTTTGCCATATAAAGTAACAGTAACAGATTCCAAGGATTTGGGCGTGGAACTCTTTTGGAAGCCATGATTCTTTTACCTATCTTTCTAAAATAGAAGACTGGGGACTGCTCAGCCCATTTCATGTCTTCTGTTTATTCAAAATGTGACTTCAGAGACCAAAGAACTATGGCTCAGAAAGTTTGTGATATATATATCTAATGTATAGTATTACCTGGAATAAAGGCTATCAAGCATTATATAATGACATACAATCAATATAGCAATGACAAGCCAGCCAAAGTTAAGAAAATTTGTCAAAAAATACAAACTTGTTATTAGAAGATGAATAAGTTCTGAGGAGCTAACATTCAGCATGGTAATTACAGTTAATTATACAATGTTATAAAAGAGTAGATCTTAAAGGTTGTAACCACGAAATAAAAACAGTAATTCTGTGGTATGATAGAGGTGTTAGCTAACACTATGGTGGTGATTCACAACATATAAGTGTATCAAATCAACACACTGTACACCTTTAACTTATGCAATATTACATGTCAACAATGTCTCAATAAGGCTAGTAAAAAAGAGAAGTTGTGCTTAAGAGGAAGATAATGAAATTCAATAATATGTGCAACTGAAATTGTAAGCTTCAATTTTTCCTAAAGTGTGCTCCATGGGATTTAACTTACTATCACATTAATTGTTGTTTCACAAGGAGTCATGTGCATACTATGAACATATATTTGGGAAATGCCAAGTTAAACTGATTCCTTCTCTGAGTCTTTAATTTGCCAAAGCGCATTGTGAATCTATAAGAGAACAACATGTGCTCTTCCTGGGTTCAAAAAAATTTGCTTTTAAGGGTAAATCAAACTTTGGGAATTGGTGATGTCCATTTATTTTGCTGCACTTCTGCTGTTGTTTTCAGTTGACCCTTCGTTCCTTCTCTTCTTTTTTTTCTTTCCTTCCTTCCTTGTTTTTTATCCTCCTTTCTTAGTTCCCTTCATCCTGTCCCTTCTTTTTTGGCTACAGTCATCCCCTAATATAAATGAGACTTCAAATGCATAGAGTTGCAAAGAGGCTTGGTCTGGTTAAAACTAGAAATACAAAAAAGAAAACTGTTGTTAAGAAAGAAAATGGGGAAAAAATAAGAATGAATTACAGAGAGGATGATGCTTATTGAATCTTGACATTTTGATTGTGTTTTTCTGATTTATTGGACACAATAAGACTAAACATTTCCTGAACAAAGGATTAAGGATTTATTTCTTCTGCTTTATCTCTTCTTCTTTTTAACTTCATAATCTTTCCAACTGTGTCATCCATCCAGCCCCAGTTACGCTTCAGAGGGGCCTTAACAACCCAAATAAATTTACCACTAAGCTATAATAAAAGTCCCTTTACATATTATCACCAGGCAATAAGCGATTCTGATTTATTGAATATTCTAGATAGCTAAATCCAAACCATAACACTAACATTTGCTTTTCAGTTTAATAGTTTTTGGCACACTATAAAATTTATAACACACTTCCTTCATTACTAAGACTATGTCAGCTATTTTTGATGATATCATTTGAAACAAAAATTATAATATGAGGAAATTAGAATATATGTTTATGGGATGTGGATAAGTGTAAGGCTACTTGGCACTATAAGAAATTGCTCCAAAATATTGTATTTTCCTGTTTGGTTCAAATGTCTCCTTCCTTATCCCATTTTCTACTCTGTCATGCTGTCTGCTTTTGAGATTGTACACTCTGCTTTGATCCTGGTGGTTCAGTTGGTAAAGAATCAGCCTGCAATGTGGGAGACCTGGGTTCAATCCCTGGGTTGGGAAGATCCCCTGGAGGAGGGAATGGCAATTTACTTCAGTATTCTTGCCTGGAGAATCCCTATAGACACAGGAGCCTGGTGGACTACAGTCTATGGGGTCGCAAAGAGTTGGACACGACTGAGCGACTAAGCACAGCATGGTTATCTGCAAATGAAGAATTCTCTTGTGGAACAGAGATGGGTACTCTCAGTGGGTCATAATATGTTGAATGATCTTTATTTCTAACATATAATTTCTAATGATGGTTATGATGATTCATATGTGTACATGCACATGTATGTGTTTTATATTGGGTATTCATCATATTCAAAATAAGATGAAATAAACCATCGTGTAATATTTTAAAGTTTGAGAGAATAATATTTGGGGAAAACTATAAAGAAAGCTGAGCACCGAAGAATTGATGCTTTTGAACTGTGGGGTTGGAGAAGACTCTTGAGAGTCCCTTGGACTGCAAGGAGATCCAACCAGTCCATCCTAAAGGAAATCAGTCCTGAGTGTTCATTGGAATGAGTGATGCTGAAGCTGAAACTCCAATACTTTGGGCACCTCATGTGAAGAACTGACTCACTAGAAAAGACCCTGAGGCTGGGAAAGATTGAAGGCGGGAGGAGAAAGATATGACAGACGATGAGATAGTAGGATGGTATCACCAACTCTTTGGACACGAGTTTGAGTAAACTCCAGGAGTTGGTGATGGACAGAGAGGCCTGGCGTGCTGCAGTCCTTGGGGGTCGCAAAAAGTCGGATTCGATTAAGCAACTGAACTGAACTGATATCAAATGATTTAGTCTATTCCTCCCTCTAGTAGCCTGATAATTACTCTTGAATTAGACAGCCAAAAAGCCCCTTAACTATATTTTATTTTAATGGACCCCTGCAGAGGTCCTCTGTGCTTTGCTGGAATTCTTACCATATGTATCAAAACATGTTATGAAAAATAGCTCCATGGAGTTCAACAAACAGGTGGGAATCTTTCAAGGCAAGTACCAAAAATCCTTATGCAATCTGGCTTAAGGAAAAGAATTCACTGACTGTTTTGCGGAAATGTTTCGAATAAGTCTGAATCAAGTTAAGAGTCTCCCCGAGTTGAGGGGACCGGGAGTTTGATGAGAGTAAGGAGTTCACGTGGCCAAGTAACAGAAAGGAGAGCATTTCGGAAACAGAGAGTTAACATTCTGTTAGAAAAATTCTGGACAGACAGAGGCTTTCCTCAAGTCCTCAGCTGAACATCCACTAGCACAAGTCATGAGGAAAATACTTGCGTGCAAGGAAAGAGCCATTTTAATGCAGCAGGATAATCACTAGTACTTATGTATTGTGGCAGTGGTGGTGGTTAGTCGCTCAGTTGTGTCCGACTCTTTGCAACCCCAAGCACTCCAGGCTCCTCTCTCCAGGAAATTCTGTGGCAAGAATACTGGGATGGGTTACCATTTCCTATTCCAGGGGATCTTCCTGACCCAGGGATCAAACCAGTGTCTCTTACATCTCCTGCACTGGCAGGAGGATTCTTTACCACCACACTACCTGGAAAACCATTCAGTTCAGTTCAGTTAGTCCCTCAGTCGTGTCCGACTCTTTGCGACCCCATGAATCACAGCACGTCAGGCTTCCCTGTCCATCACCAACTCCCAGAGTTCACTCAAACCCATGTCCATCGAGTCAGTGATGCCATCCAGCCATCTCATTCTCTGTTGTCCCCTTCTCCTCCTGGCCCCCAATCCCTCCCAGCATCAGGGTCTTTTCCAGTGACTCAAATCTTTGCATGAGGTGGCCAAAGTATTGGAGTTTCAGCTTTAGCATCAATCCTTCCAATGAATACCCAGGACTGATCTCCTTTAGAATGGACTGGTTGGATCTCCTTGCAGTCCAAGGGACTCTCAAGAGTCTTCTCCAGCACCACAGTTCAAAAGCATCAATTCTTCGGCGATCAGTTTTCTTCACAGTCCAACTCTCACGTCCATAAATGACCCCTGGAAAAACCATAGCCTTGACTAGATGGACCTTTGTTGGCAAAGTAATGTCTCTGCTTTTTAATATGCTGTCTAGGTTGGTCATAATTTTCCTTCCAAGGAAAGGAATTTCATGGCTGCAACCAGCATCTTCAGTGATTTTGGAGCCCCCCAAAAAAAGTCTGACACTGTTTCCACTGTTTCCCTATCTATTTTCCACGAAGTGATGGGACCAAATGCCATGATCTTAGTTTTCTGAATGTACTCCTATATGAAAGAATAGTATAGAGCAGTTAGAAAGAATGTAGATATATACATGTTGATATGAGGGTATCACTAAGACATTCTGCATATATATACATTCTATTTAGTAGTAGACTAGTTCAGTTCAGTCACTCAGTCATGTCTGGCTCTTTGCCACCCCATGGACTGCAGCATATAGGGCCTCCCTGTCCATCACCAACTCCCGGAGTTTACTCAAACTCATGTCCATCGAAGCAGGGATACCATCTAAATATTTCATCCTCTCTCATCCCCTTCTCCTCCCACCTTCAGTCTTTCCCAGCATCAGGGTCTTTTCTAGGGAGTCAGTTCTTCACATCAGGTGCCCAAAGTATTGGAGTTTCAGCTGCAACATCAGTCCTTCCAATGAATATTCAGGACTGATTTCCTTTAGGTTAGACTGGTTGGATCTCCTTGCAGTCCAAGGGACTCTCAAGAGTCTTCTCCAACACCACAGTTCAAAAGCATCAATTCTTCAGCTCAGCTTTCTTTATAGTCCAACTCTCACATCCATACATGACTACTGGAAAAACCATACCTTTTACTAGATGGACCTTTGTTGGCAAAGTAATGTCTCTGCTTTTTAATATGCTGTCTGGGTTGATCATGGGGTCGCTAAGATTCGGCACGACTGAGCGACTTCACTTTCACTTTTTACTTTCATGCATTGGAGAAGGAAATGGCAATCCACTCCAGTGTTCTTGCCTGGAGAATCCCAGGGACAGGGGAGCCTGGTGGGCTGCTGTCTCTGGGGTCGCACAGAGTCGGACATGACTGAAGCGACTTAGCAGCAGCAGCAGCAGCATCAGGTTGATCATAGTTTTCCTTCCAAGGAGCAAGCATCTTTTAATTTCATAGCTGCAGTCACCATCTGCAGTGATTTTGGAGCCCAAGAAAATAGTCTGTCACTGTTTCCATTGTTTCCCCATCTATTTTCCATGAAGTGAGGGGACCAGATGCCTTGATCTTAGTTTTCTGAATGTTGAGTTTTAAGCCAACTTTTTCACTCTCTTTCACTTTCATCAAAAGGCTTTTTAGTTCCTCTTCACCTTCTGCCATAAGGGTGGTGCCATCTGCATATCTGAGGTTATTGATATTTCTCCCGGCAATCTTGATTCCAGCTTGTGCTTCTTCCAGCCCAGCATTCCTCATGATCTACTCTGCATGTCAGTTAAATAAGCAGGGTGCCAATATACAACCTTGACGTACTCCTTTCCTATTTGGAACCAGTCTGTTGTTCCATGTCCAGTTCTAACTGTTGCTTCTTCACCTGCATACAGGTTTCTCAGGAGGCGGGTCAGGTGGTCTGGTATTCCCATCTCTTGAAGAATTTTCCACAGTTTGTTGTGATCCACACAGTCAAAGGCTTTGGCATAGTCAGTAAAGCAGAAATGGATATTTTTCTGTAACTCTCTTGCTTTTTCGATGATCCAACAGATGTTGGCAATTTGATCTCTGGTTCCTGTGCCTTTTCTAAATCCAGCTTGAATATCTGAAAGTTCAAAGTTCATGTACTGCTGAAGCCTGGCTTGGAGAATTTTGAGCATTAATTTGCTAGCATGTGAGATAAGTGCAATTGTGCGGTAGTTTGAGCATTCTTTGGCATTGCCTTTCTTTGCGATTGGAATGAAAACTGATCTTTTCCAGTCCTGTGGCCACTGCTGAGTTTTCCAGGTTTGCTGGCATATTGAGTGCAGCACTTTTACAGCACCATCTTTTAGGATTTGAAATAGCTCAACTGGAATTCCATCACCTCCACTAGCTTTGTTCGTAGTGAGGTTTCCTAAGGCCTACTTTACTTCACACTCCAGAATGTCTGGCACTAGGTGAGTGATCACACCATTGTGGTTATCTAGGTCATGAAGATCTTTTTTGTATAGTTCTTCTGTGTATTCTTGCCACCTCTTAATAACTTCTGCTTCTGTTAGGTCCATACCATTTCTCCAATACTTTGGCCACCTGGTGCAAAGAGCTGACTCGTTGGAAAAGTCCCTGACGCTCGGAAAGATTGAGGGCAGGAGGAGAAGGGGACAACAGAGGATGAGATGGTTGGATGGCATCACCGACTCAATGGACATGGGTTTGGGTGGACTCCGGGAGTTGGTGGTGGACAGGGAGGCCTGCCGTGCTGCAGTTCATGGGGTTGCAAAGAGTTGGAAATGACTGAGCAACTGAACTGAACTAAACTGATTTCTGTTACTCTCATTATGTAAATATGTGTGCATATATGTCAACAATTGAAACTTACAAAAGATACAGAGGAATTGTTGATGACAATCAATCTCTTTCCTAAGTCTATGTCGAAAGGGAGACTCATACTTTTTAGTACTGTTTGACTTTCATTATGTGCTGCAGTATTTTAATAATAATGATACTAATGCTTTCCCTGGTGGCTCAGACAGTAAAGAATCTGCCTGCAATGTGGGAGACCTGGGTTCAATCCCTGGGTTGGGAAGATCCCCTAGAGGAGGACATCACAACACACTCCAGTACCTGGAGAATTCCATAGACAAGGGAGACTGGTGGGCTACAGTCCATGGGGTCGCAGAGTCAGGCATGACTGAGCAACTAAGCACAGCATGCAATGATATTAATAAGTTACCTTCACTAATAACAAGTTTTATATCCTTCAGTTCAGTTCAGTTCAGTTCAGTCGCTCAGTCGTGTCCGACTCTGCGCGACCCCATGTATCACAGCACGCCAGGCCTCCCTGTCTATCACCAACTCCCGGAGTTCACTCAGACTCATGTCCACAGAGTCGGTGATGCCATCCAGCCATCTACATCCTTAGAACAACCAAAAAAGACAGCAGGACACTTACATTCACACATATAGCTCTCAAAAACAGAGGATCCAATTCAAGGAAACTGATCGTGTTTTACGATTTTTTGTTTTTTAAAACAATGACTGCTCAAAAAGATTCTCTGCTCAGCAGCCTGAAAGTGCTGAAATCCTAACATATAGGTTTTTCTCTTTTAATCTTAGAAAATGTATAATATGGGATACTGTCTGAAAGTCTATGGATGCTATAAAGTGACAGTATTTTTTTCTAGTCTCCTTCTGTAGCTCTTTGGAAAACTGACAGCAATTATTAGTCCTTTGCCAAAAATACCAATGAATTCAAGTCACTTCTGTTGTGTAGTCCAACAGTTTATCTTCCAGATTTCCTTGTATTCTAAACCACGCCAGATTTTTATCTAATTAATAGGTCCAAAGACACAAATTTGCTAATCTAAGCTGTGATGATATATATGATAATTCCTACAGCAAATTATATTTTCTGCATTGAACTTTACTTATTGCATTTTTTTAAATCACCTTTCAAACCACACTATATTCATAGGCTGCAGCGTTTTCTTTTCTTAACTTACAATTCCATCTAAAGTGCCTCTACTTGAAAGTGAGAATTATATGTGTGTTTCTTTGATTAGAAATATTAATCTTTCTGAGAAGAATTCAGTTCTCCTACCTAGCAGTAAAATACCACTTATAATGCATTTAATTTAAAACCTATTAGCTGAAAACATGTTTGCTGGCAGCTAACATTTTCTCAAAAAGAAAATAATCTCTTATTTAATTACTTGGGGAAAAAATGGTTATGCAGAAAACATTCTAATTGGAATTTTAATAGCAGTTAACTGACAACTCACCCAAGAAAAACAGATCCAATTTTAGTAATAATTATTCAAGAATACAAAAAAATTGAAAACAGGTTTTGAGTCCAATATAGACTCTGAGTTTCATCTTTTTTAGGTGTCCTAATTAACTTAGACGAGTTGACTCACTGGAAAAGACTCTGATGCTGGGAAAGGTTGGGGGCGGGAGGAGAAGGGGACGACGGAGAATGAGATGGCTGGATGGCATCACCGACTCTGTGGACATGAGTTTGAGTGAACTCCGGGAGTTGGTGATGGACAGGGAGGCCTGGCGTGCTGTGATTCATGGGGTCGCGGAGAGTCGGACACGACTGAGCGACTGAACTGAACTGAACTGAATTAACTTAGGTAGAAAAATATATTGATCAATGACAGATAACCAGAGAAAGAAAAGGGGTGTAAACTGATAGTCAGATGAACTTGAACTTGTATTTGATCCCCAACTCTGATATATACTAATAATTTGACCTTGGGCTATAATCTATAAAATTGTATTAGTAATAATATATTTTTTTCTACAAGACTTTTGGGAAGATGCTATAATATGAGGACTTAGTTCACAGTAAGGACTCAACCATAGCCATATATTATTCTTAATAAGACATATATAAAACCTTTGGTAACAGTAATTTATGGTGAGAGAAAACAGAAAAATCATCTCAGCAACCATATAGTCAACTTTCACTGTGGACTATTAAGACTGGGATAGATATCAGACCTTGTGTTAAACCAAAATAACATTTTCCCCAGAAGAAGTGTGTGGACACAACCAAGAACATAAACCTTCATGGAAATATCTCTAGTACAAAGGTCCAGCTGGAAAATTTACAAATGCAATTACACAGGATGTAGGAGTTGCCCATCATTAGTTCCTCTGAGTTTCCTCTTCCTGCACAGTGGCCTAAAACTCTCAGTAAGTTAGCTGGGGCACTCATAATGTTCAGTTTGTCCTCTCTTAGGGACCACTGCCTTGTGCTGCCTGAAGTCCAATTTCTAAGTATCATTGTTTTCATATACATTGTCTTCTTTTTAGGTGGCGGGCGGCTGTTTTAGTCAAGAGGATGAATCTGTTCCTATTACTCCATGCTGTCCAAAAAAAGTCAGCCCAGTGTATTGGATCAAAATGTTCTAAAAAGATAAAAATCTCAAAAGTATGAGGGGAAAAAAGAATGCTGAGTTGATGTAGAAATTCTCAATGGAGGTTAAACCTTAGATAAATTGGTGTTAAATCAATTGGTTTAGGGCAAAACCATCTGTTTCTAAGTTTTCATTTAAGCTATCATTTTTTTCTACCTGAAAATGATAGCAGCATCCCAGGAAACAGTCAAGGGCTAACAGAGACTTCAGTCAGGCCATTAAAAAATAGCAGCTCATCCCATGGTTGACTAAATGCTGCATTCTTCCAGGTCTCTCTCACACAGGGCCCAAGAGATCTAAATGAATTGCAGGTGCCAATATGATGGCAAGTCCCCCAGAATCTTCCATTTGTCAAATGTGTCAAGTAGACCACAATGCAGAAAGGAAAGTGTACCAAAGAAATGAAATGACTGAATTCCATACAAGTAAAAGCTTCTATAAAGTTTAACTGTAATTAAGACACAAATCTAGACTATCTCCATCTCTGAAAAAGAGCCACAGGAAATTCTACTGACATTTGGTTTCTAGAGGCAAAATACTAGTAATCTGTAAACCCAAGAAAAATATAAACCAATGTCCACAGGTCAGAGCTGCTTCTTTGTCTCCTTCCTGGACAAAGAGCTCTGCACAAGAGTTGTAGCATCCACTCTGCCATTATTATTGTGAGTGTGTGTTCAACAACGGCTTCATCAGACCCTGTACTACACACTGGAGACACAATTACAACCAAGAATTCCTCGCGTATTTTTCTCTTTTTCCCAAACCCATGGGAAAGATAGCCTGCCGAGCCTGCCTGATAAGACTAATTCCTCGAGCTTATTGAGAAGTTAAGCCCCGTGTTGTTCAGGTATTCTTTTGAAAGTCTTGTTTAAAAATAATAAAAAGCTACCGAGAGTAGAGGTATTGCTCTACTCTCTCCCTCGGCATTGTTGAGCTATCAACTTAGAAATGTTCAGCACCTCTCCTTGGACAGCTGCCCTCTCCCCATAATTCATCCTCACGCTGTTCATTGGAAGGACTGATGCTGAAGCTGAAACTCCAATACTTTGGCCACCTGATGCGAAGAGCTGACTCATTTGAAAAGACCCTGATGCTGGGAAAGACTGAGGGCAGGAGGAGAAGGGGACGGCAGAGGATGAGATAATGGATGGCATCACGGACTCAATGGACAAGAGTTTGGGTAAACTCTGGGAGTTGGTGATAGACAGGGAGGCCTGGAGTGCTGCGGTTCAAGGGGTTGCAAAGAGTCGGACATGACTGAGCAACTGAACTGAACTGCCCAGTGATAAATGCACTGCTTCAAAGTGGTCTCCTGGACTCTCTAGTCTCCACCTTCTTCACCAACAACCTTACTTTTTCCCCACTCTCAAGGAAACAATGCACATCCTGAGTCCCTCCATCTCTTATCTCTCTCACCCTAAATAGAAAACTACCACCTTTATTTTATTGAGCTTCCCTGGTGGCTCAGCAGTAAAGAATCTGCCTGCCGATGCAGGAGATGCGGGTTCAATCCTTGGGTTGGGAAGATCCCCAAGAGAAGGAAATGGCAACCCACTCCAATATTCCTGCCTGGGAAACTCTATGGACAGAGGAGTCTGGCAGACTACAGTCCATGAGATCTCAAAGAGTCAGGAACGACAGAGCAACTAAACAACAACAATTTGTATTAGAATTGCAGCATTATCATTTTTGAAGGTTTCATAAAGCAAATATAACTTCACTTACATTTTGAGTTAAGTGAATTGAGTAGATTGCTCCTGTAACCTGAGTTAGTGGGGAAACCTGCCCAAAGTTTCAAACCGTAATTCACAATGAGCCTTTGCAAGCCAGCCTCTTGCCAGCTGAGGATCCCCTGTGTCTATATATACCGTCCTCCTTACACAATCCCTGTGTGCTTGCCCTTGTATGTCTGATGACTGTGGGGAAGGATGCTGTGGTCACGTTAAGAAAGGAGTGAGGAAGCATTCCTGAAAGAAAGAACACCCTGTAAAGGAGACTTGCACATTTGAGCAAAACCAGAGACAGCCTATTAACAGGCTTCCTTCAATGAAACAAATTATAAAGCCTCTGAGGTTTTAAAAGTGAACAGCTCTAGAAAGATCGCTAGACGAAAGGAATGATAATTAAGTAAATCCTGAATATCTCACGTTTGTTTCCCTCTGTGAGCTAAGCTGTTCCACAGTATAGCCACTAGACACTTGTAGCCATTTAAATCAAAGCTAAATAAAACTTAGAACTTAGTTTCTCAGTGATGCTAGTCACATTTCAAAAACTCCGTGGTTAGTCAGTGGTCAGTGGCTACCATATTGGACAAACACAGGTATAGAACATTTCAATCACCAGAGAAAGTCCCATTAGACAGCCCTGCTCTAGAATTCTTGCCTGATTATGAACTTTTTCAAGCTCACCAATTGCCTAAACATGGACAAAAAGACTTTATTAAGCGGAGACCAGAAAATGATGTCAAAGAGGTTCATTCAACACTAAAGGAAAAAGGAAGAGAACTTACTGTAGACCATAACAGAGAATAAAGCAGATCACCTTTAAGGTAAAGGTTTTTGATATTTCAAGTTTAAAAAAAAAAAAAAAGTTGGTACAACTTCAGAGATCCTGGCTTCCTTTCCTACCCTGAAGAGTGGGTTCCCTCTTCCTGGGCCCCTCTGAGCTAATGTATACCAAAAATTTTTTTTCTGACCCGTACATAAGCACCAAAAAGTTCATTTCTTAAGGCCTCTCCATTTTTCCTCAGTTATCACAGGCAACTGACAAAAAGGCCAGTTCCAACTTATCTGCCTGTAGGGCACAACCTCATCCACAGTTTCACCTGAATCTTATCAATTGAGCTTGTTAGAATTCTAACCTAGTTATTCAAAATCCTGTTTCAGCTTTAGCCCAACCAAGAAAAAGTATGTTCTTTGGTAAAACAGAATCGTTGCAAAAATGATTCTCATCCCACAGGAGTGAGATCACCAAAATCTTTATAAGCTGTTGTATACTGTCAAAATTTCATTCAAGTAATTCCAATATGCCTCTCTGGAAAGAAAAACTCACATCTTCACTAAGAATTGAAGTTTACTTTAATTGAAGTCCACTATGAAGTTTCTCACTACCCTACTCTAGTAAGTTCTAAACCTTCCATCATTCCTAGATTATCAGTTTTTCTCAGGAGCATTTTGTTAGTATACTTATAAAAGTTCTGTACTAGCTTGCAGGGAATTCATTCTGTACATGGATAACCCCATATGTAATAAAATTACCATATAACTAGTATAACTAATTTTTTAAATAAAAATCATTTCAGTACTTGCATACGGATAAAAAATAAAGCAGCTTTCATATGCCTCTTGTCTTTCTGAATCCACCTGCATTTAATTTGCAACTTTCGGTACAAGACTCTGCACTGAGTGCCAGGTAGAAGTCAATGGACAGCAAAGGGCCAGATGAGAAAAAGAAAAACCATGAAGACTCTAGAGGACCCAACCCCGGTAAATGCACGTGTCTGGGTTACCACAAAGAGAATTATGTGAAATTGTTGTTTCTACTAGATTGAGTCACCTATGATGAGAACAGTCCCTTATCAAAGAGGACATGTGTTGGTACCAAAATGAAAAGAGAGGAAGTTCTTTAGGTCGTAAAGGAATATTAACAAAGTGTTCACTGTGTTTAATTTATGTAACTGATGGAACGCACACAGACTATTCATATCCTTTGAGGTCTGCTATTGACAAGGAAGGTCATAAACCTCGACATCACCTTTTTTCCCACTTTTTTATTAACGAAAGTTCGAGAAGGATGCCAAGGAATTTAATATGGCCTAGAGTAAAAAAAACAATTTAAGTTTATTTCAAAGCTTCTCTTTGACATTTAGCTAACTAAAGGTGTCAACAGGAGTACAGGCATATGTATCTGGCAGATCAATGAAGGGGGGCTGTGAGACCCCAATACCTAGCCATCATCTGCAAACAGAAGACGGATGTCAGATTTTTTTTGCATGATAACAGAAAACATTTTTTTCCAGAGTAAAGACAATGGATAAAAGAATCTATACAGAATATAGTGTGTTTAAAAAATGTTTCTCCTTCCCCCACCCCAAATAAAAGAAGGGAAAGAAAATCTTTCTCTTATTTTGGAGTAAGTCTGAATTGCTTCTAAGAATTATTATTTGTCTTTAAGAGATGAGTATGCTTGCCTACTGCATGATTTCATTTACACAATACTCTCAAAAGAACAAAATCGTGATGGGGAATCAATCCAGAGTTTGATATCAATCCAGGATAATATTTCGGGGAAAGTGTGACTGCAAAGTGGAAGCAAAGTGAGCTTCTTTGACGTGCTGAAAGGTTTGTGTCCTGATTGTGGCGGTGGTGGCACAAATCCATACATGAGATCAAATTTTGTAGAACTATATACACTTTTTAAAAATGCATATAAGTACTGAAAGTGTTAGTTGCTCAATCATGTCCAACTCTTTGCACAACCCCATGGATTGTAGCCCAACAGGCTCCTCTGTCCATGGGATTCTCCAAGCAAGGATCCTGGAATGGGTTGCCATTCCATTCTCCAGGGGGTCTTCCTGACCCAGGGATGGAACCCAGTTCTCCTGCACTGCAGGCAGATTCTTTACCGTCTGAGCCACCAGGGTGAAGTGCAAATAAAGTCTGTAGTTGAATCAGTAATTTTATCAGTCTCCTGTGTTTGATAGTTATGCTATAATTTTGGAAGTCATTATCATTAGGAGAAGCTGGGTGAAGGATATATGGGAACTCTATTTTCTGCTTTTGCAAATTCTATGTGAGTCTAAGATTTTTTTAAAGAAAGAGTAAAAGAGTCTAAACCAAAAATATATAGGAATTCCTTGTAGATTCTTGCAAATTTTCTGTCTGTTCTAAATTATATCAAAATGTAAAAGTTAACATAAAGGATGTTGGCTTGCTTATAATCTCTAGAGAATCAGACTCTGGGTCATGCAGCCAGACATAAAGCCCAAATAATGCCACAGATGGTCCAAGACATCCCTGTTACCATCACTGCACATGACTCTCGACACTTCCAAGATGGGCACCACAAACACAGGACACCCCCCACTGCCACAAGCCCCACTGACAGTTTCCTCTGGGATCTGCCTCCACAGACCTGTAACTGCCTCCGCAGCTCCCCAGAACAGCTTCTGAGCAGCACTTCACAGAAGCAGCTCCTGACTCAGGCGGCGTACGTAACGGATGAAGCCAACGGCACGTCAGTTCAGTTCAGTTCAGTTCAATCGCTCAGTCGTGTCCGACTCTCCGCGACCCCATGAACTACAGCACGCCAGGCTTCCCTGTCCATCACCAACTCCCGGAGTACACTCAAACTCATGTCCACAGAGTCGGTGATGCCATCCAGCCATCTCATTCTCCGTCATCCCCTTCTCCTCCTGCCCCCAACCTTTCCCAGCATCAGACTCTTTTCCAGTGAGTCAACTCGTCGCATGAGGTGGCCAAAGTATTGCAGTTTCAGCTTTAGCATCAGTCCTTCCAATGAACATCCAGGACTGATCTCCTTTAGAATGGACTGGTTGGATCTCCTTGCAGTATAAGGGACTCTCAAGAGTCTTCTCCAACACCACAGTTCAAAAGCATCGATTCTTCGGCGATCAGCTTTCTTCACAGTCCAACTCTCACATCCATACATGACCACGGGAAAAACCATTGCCTTGACTAGACGGACCTTTGTTGGCAAAGTAATGTCTCTGCTTTTTAATATACTATCAAGGTTGGTCATAACTTTCCTTCCAAGGAGCAAGCGTCTTTTAATTTCACGGCTGCAATCAGCATCTGCAGTGATTTTGGAGCCCAAAAAAATAAAGTCTGACACTGTTTCCACTGTTTTTCCATCTATTTCCCATGAAGTGATGGGCCCAGATGCCATGATCTTTGTTTTCTGAATGTTGAGCTTCAAGCCAACCTTTTCACTCTCCTCCTTCACTTTGTCATATAGCCCTAACTGCAAAGGATGATGGGAATGTGATTATCTAGCACACTTCCATGGTGAGAAGCAGGTTCTGTCTCCAAGCGTGGGTGATTCTTCAAACATAGAAAGGAGATTCCAAGACTCAGTCATCAAAAAAATGACAAAGGTTTGTTGCAAATAATAAATGGAAGCATGGTCTTTCTCACATGATTCTGCTAAGACCAGTTGATCCAAATTCTTAACCCTACTGAGAAGTAACCAATGATGTTCAGGGTAACCAATGATGCCAGGAGCCTAGGAAATTACAACAGGCAATGGTCTTTCAACTAAGGGTTGGATGTGGAACAAATCTCTTTTATTTCCTAAATATATTTGAGGAGGTAGCTGATTCTTAAGAGGGACACAGGGGTTGTGTGTATAATGAATATGTGTCTAATATGCTGAATAGGAAAAGTTATTTTCTCACCCTTTAATAAATACCAGGGCTTCCCAGGTGGTGCAGTGGTGAAAAATCTGCCTGCCAATTCAGGGGATGCAGGAGATGGGGGTTCAGTCCCTGGGTCGGGAAGATCCCCTGGAGGAGGGATGGCAATCAGCTCCAGTATTCTTACCTAGAAAGTTCCATGGGCAAGGAGCATGACGGACTACAGTCCATGAGGTCGCCCAGAGTCGGACACAACTAAGCAACTGAGCACGCACTCACGCATGAGCGATTGAGCACAGCACAGATAAATACAATTTTCAGATCTCTAGCACAGAAGGTCAGTGGAAACAGTGTCAGACTTTGTTTTTTTGGGCTCCAAAATCACTGCAGATGCTGATTGCAGCCATGAAATTAAAAGACGCTTGCTCCTTGGAAGGAAAGTTATGACCAACCTTGATAGTATATTAAAAAGCAGAGACATTACTTTGCCGACCAAGGTCCGTCTAGTCAAGGCAATGGTTTTTCCCGTGGTCATGTATGGATGTGAGAGTTGGACTGTGAAGAAAGCTGATCGCCGAAGAATTGATGCTTTTGAACTGTGGTGTTGGAGAAGACTCTTGAGAGTCCCTTATACTGCAAGGAGATCCAACCAGTCCATTCTAAAGGAGATCAATCCTGGATGTTCATTGGAGGGACTGATGCTAAAGCTGAAGCTCCAATACTTTGGCCACCTCATGAGTCGAGTTGACTCACTGGAAAAGACTCTGATGCTGGGAAAGGTTGGGGGCGGGAGGAGAAGGGGACGACGGAGAATGAGATGGCTGGATGGCATCGCCGATTCTGTGGACATGAGTTTGAGTGAACTCCGGGAGTTGGTGATGGACAGGGAGGCCTGGCGTGCTGTGATTCATGGGGTCGCGGAGAGTCGGACACGACTGAGCGACTGAACTGAACTGAACTGAACTGAGCACAGAAGGTCAGACTTTTCAACATTTGTCTTTTGCCACTTGGATAATTAGTAACAAGCATACTCAAGAAATGGTAAGAAACAAGATCACTAGAACTTAAGAGGTGAGACAGAAACAGCGTATCTAGGAGACTAAGGCTTAAAGGGGCAATGCATAATATCTGTAATGTAGAACTGTGAGCCAAAATTGAAGGAATAGTGTTTGTTTTGCAAATACAAATGACCTACATGAAAATTATTCATGCTTAATGTCATAGAAACACCCTCGGTCCCTAATACAAATATGACCTCACTTAGTGAAAATCCCGTAATACTGGAGTATTCAGCAATAAATATACTGTCATTGATCTTTCTTAATGATTTTAGGAAAAATAATAAGATTATTATTTTAATTATTAAAATAATAATTTTATTATTATTTTAGGCAAATGATCTTAATTATTTTAGGCAAATGAGTTCATTTTACTAAAATGGTGATAAATCATTCCGTTCCATCGCTCAGTCATGTCCGACTCTTTGCGACCCCGTGGACTGTAGCCTAACCAGGCTTCTCCATCCATGGGATTCTCCAGGCAAGAATACTGGAGTGGGTTACCGTTTCCTTCTCCAGGGGATCTTCCCGGCCCAGGGATCGAACCCGCATCTCCCGCATTGGAGGCAGACGCATTAACTTCTGAGCCACCAGGGAAGCTGCCATGCATTATCAAATAATTAATATTTTAAAATAAATATTATGTCTCCATTTGTCTTTTCCTTCTCGGACCAAAGATAGTACCCCACTGAGAAACTACCTAAGGGGAATTTTGACACTCTGAGTGTTTCTATCGAGAATGTATTTAAATAATACACAAGCCAACTTTCAAATTCATTTACTATTATAGTGCTATACTTTGTCTCTTAGAATTTTCCTAGAATATTTGCCATAGGTATTTGACTCTTCAATTTCTTTTAAAATTAAGTTCTGTTATTGTTAGTGGATCCCATGGAGAAATAAACCACTATTTAAATTACAGAACTTTTTAGGCAGCACATAAATCATTGGATTTGCAAGGTACTTTGATTACTTTTTATTTAATAACATAAATGAGGATATTTCATTACTTCCTAAAAAGAATATTAAAGTTACACAAACTTAAAATTATTTAATTTAACTTTTGGGGGGGAAATGCTTGCCAATTGCCATAAATATCAGGTTTCTGTGCAGCCTGAATGCAAAATCAGGAGGTTTAAATGAGAAGCTTGAGGTGTTGCTGAGGAAAAGCTCATGGCCGTCAGGTGGACGGCCAGTGAAAGAATCTGGAATGGGAGTTTGTGATAAACCACTCACAAGGTATCCTGGGTCTCCCAGCAAGGCAATAGAAGAGAAGGAAGGGTCCAAAGTGTTGGGTGATGGAATTAAAGAACTATTAATAATTCAGTGAGTAAGCTGCTTTCCCTGGAAACCAGGTGTGCACTGAAAAGTCTTAATCTCCAAGACTAGAAGCAAGAACTCACCTGATTCTAATGTGGAAGGAAAAAGAACATGACAACAGGATGATTTAAAAAAATCTCTAGATCCTAAGCTTTGGAGAGTTTCTCAGATATTCCTAGAGATGAATCTAGAAATATTTAACCAGAAGCTTGAGGTCCTAGGGAACAAGTTCCCTTCTTGAGCAGACAGAGGGCAAGCTTATTAGCCAACAGAACTTAGGCTGAAGGTTGAACTCCGGTCTCAGTGACAAATTGTACTGAAAACAAATAGCAAGGCTGTTAATTAATAGAGAAATCATATTTGAATGGAGATCACACATCTGTTAAATAGAATACCTCAACTTTACATTATTTTTTTTCTGTTCTTGTTTTTTAATCTAATTATCTGAAAGCAAATACCAAAGCTAACGATGTCTATATATGGGGCAAGGGGTCAACGTGATGTTTTTCAATGTTTTTTTCTTTCTGTCAGCTATTTTGTATTTAAGGTGAAAATTGCAAATGTTTGAAATAAATAAGTTCTAAAATAAAAGAAAACCAATAATGATAATTGGGTCCAAATACCAGCAGCTCCCTGATGCTAGGAAAGATCAAAGGCAGGAGGAGAAGGGGACGGTAGAGGACGAGATGGTTGGATGGCATCACTGACTCAATGGACATGAGTCTGAGCAAGGTCCAGGAGATGGGGTAGGAAAGCCTGGCGTGCTGCAGTCCATGTGGTCGCAAAGAGTCAGACGCAACTGAGTGACTGAACAACAAAACAGCAGCTCAGACACACAAGTGCAGTAAAAGAAAGCAGGAGTGATGAGGAAACCAACTGGATCTCAGATGGATACCCGGAGGCTTGCCCCAAAGTATATGAGGCATAAAATTCTAGATTTGTATATGCCACCAGGCCTGGTTCTTATTGACTCATGAACTGACTGATTTTCATTGCTAGTAAAAAGGCAGGGATTCACAATGTAGTTTTATTATTTAGTAATTCATATTAATTATCAGAGCATTTGAAAACTACACAAAAACATACAAAGAAAATAAATACCCCATAATTCTGCAATTCAGAGATGAAACCAACACCATTAAACTCTGGTATTTATTCTTTTAATATATTTAATATTCTACATGCACACATATACAGATCTCATTATTGCAAAAATAGGAAAATCCATTACATACTCTTCATCAAATGATGACATTGTTGTGATTGCGTACATAGTTGTCTCTCCTACTAAGGAGGCAGGAAAAATATTTTGCTTACCATCCATCAGTTTCCTACTTCCGAGCATCATACATAGCACAGGAAGATAGACATAATGTCTACATCTAAGTTTTTTTTAATAAATATGCCAAATTGCCCCATGGCAGCTGTACCAACTTTAAAACCCACAAGCAATTACACGAAATTCATTTCCCTTTTTGTCCCTCACAAAAGTGCATCTTAGGACTTTTTAAGAATCTTTGCCATATTGATGGGATGAATTTGTCACTCATTTTTCTGTATTTGTATTGCTAAGCTATTAAGCTTTACTAATTTTCATAAGGGTCATTGGAATTTGCTAAATAAACATTATCCCTTCAATGATTTTGCCTCGATTCTGCCCTTGCAAGTCTTGCTTATCGGCTCTTTAAAAGCTGAGTTAATGGTTTTATTTGTCCCTCTGTCAGCATCTCCTAAAAATAACGAGACTTTTCAGGTAGCACCACTTTTTTGTTCACTTCAGTCCAGTGCTAGGATGGGGAATTGTGTATGCTGGGCATCTAATCTCTGTGCTATGCTGGGGAATCCTTCTTACCCCTGGAGTAAATAATAACAGAGATAAAGGCAGCATTTGGGATAGGAAAATCATGAGTATTGGTGACAGCCAGAAAAGGATTCAGGTCCTGGCTTCTCTACTGATTCACTGAATAACCTTAAACAAGGCAACTCAGGACCTCCCTGGTGGTCCAGTGGTTAAGACTCCACACTCCCATTGTAGGGGGCAAAGGTTCAATCCCTAGTTGGGGAAGTCAGATCCCACATGCCACACAGTGGGGCCACAGACAAAAATGAGACAAACAAACAAAAAACAAAGCAACTCCCATGACCCTCAAGGTCTCATTTAGGAGAGATAATGCCAATTTGTCTTGCATTGGTGGCTACAAGGATCAAATGATATAAAATATGTATAAGCACAATGTAAATGTAGGCTATTGCTATTCTTGCTACTCCTTTCTTTGAGAATAAATATTACATCCATCACCTGTTTTGAGGCAAATTGGCAAAGACAGCTTTCTTGTCAAGGCTAAAAATAAAACACAAGAGAGACTTGGTGTTGCCCGGGAGAACATGTATGGGTATTGAAGTTTGCACTTTCCCAGGAAGCTAATAAAACGAAGGAAGAACTTATTCCACTGACACCTTAATGTCACTCTCAGTCATAACCCAATTTGCTCCACTTGTCTTCCAACAGAAGTGGAAATTTGTGCTGCAAAGAGAAGCACATTTGATTCCTTCTCAAGGGTTATTGGAACATGGTGGTGGGGGCGGGGGGGCCCTCATTTACTGACAAGGAAAAGAAGCTGAGGGCTGAAGGAAGGAAGTACTAGGAAAGAATCCTAAATGAGCTGGAATAATTCTGAGCCTGGTTTTCCCATTTAAAATTTGAGAGAGCAAAAAAAGAAATTTTAAAAAATTCTACAGGCTAATTCAGACACGTGCCATTAACAAAGATTCTTACCCTTGGCTTTCTTGTCATACAGGGACATTTCTAATTACTTCAGTCAATAGAGCATTTCTCAAAATGCTTACAACCAGATTATGATTACTTCATATTCACTTTAAAATAATTAAATATATGTCTTATGTGAGGAACTGAGATCATTCTGAAGTCATTCAATGGTATGCATTTCTCTTTATTCAAGACGGGGGGAATCACTCCAAAAAAAATTTTAGACAAGGGTCAGTAAGGACAAGAGGTCACATCCCAGAGGTAAATACAGAGGTCAAAATCAAAATATGTAAGTGGAAAATGGGGCAGTCGTTACAGAGAAGCAGACAGAAGGAGGAACCAAGAAACAGAGCTCAACTGGATAGTACTGTTATCGTTGTTCAATTGCTGAGTCGTGTCCAACTCTTTGAGACCCCATGGACTGTAGCACGCCAGGCTTCCCTGTCCATCACCAGCTCCCGAAACTGGCTCAAACTCATATCCACTGAGTCAGTGATGCCAGCCAACCATCTCATCTGTCACCCTCCTCTCCTCCTGCCTTCAATCTTCCCCAGTATAAGGGTCTTCTCTAATGATTCCGCTCAGGTGGCCAAAGTATTGGAGTTTCAGCTTCAGCATCAGTCCTTCCAATGAATATTCAGGGTTGATTTCCATGATGATTAACTGCTTTGATCTTCATGCAGTCGAAGGGACTCTCAAGAGTCTTCTCCAGCACCACAATTTGAAAGCATCAATTCTTCAGATGTATAAAAACCTTGTAAACCCCAGGGGAAAAATTGCAGAGTGAGAAGAGTGAGATAAGAGCTTAAAGAACCCCTAGAAATGATTCTCCAATTTTCAGGACGATGAGAAAAAGTTCATGGTTGTGACAGCTCATCAGTTTGAGAGGTTTGGACCCAGCACTCACATCTATCATCTGCGCCTATGCTGACAACCAGAATAAAGATTCTATGGCATTGCTTATATACCTACATCAGAAGCCAGGCATCAGTGGAAATCTAAGAGACCATCTACAAAATTGTGTCCAATTTCCCAGAGGAAGGACAGATTCGGGGGTGGAAGAAAGGGTGATTCCCATGTAGGACACATAGATAGTGCATCCCTCATCCAATTGACTTGCTATCTTGGCTGCGTATTAGAATTAACTGGGGAGCTTTAAAAAATTCCAACATCCAAGCACAATTAGAATAGAATCTCTGTAGGGAATCAAGCGTCAGTATATTTTTAAACTCCCTAGGTTAATTCTACTGTGCAACCAAGTTTGACGATCACTGCCTTTTCATTAAGCGTATGAAGCTGTGGGGCAGGTCTTCGTGACCTGGAGGAGAGGTGAAGGTCGAAACTAGGAAGCAAAGCCTATGTTCAGTGGTGAATTTAAGTGCCTGTTCCAAAGTGGATGATGAGTAGAGATGTTGTAGAGTGGACAGAAGTGATGCAGTCTGGAGAATTTCCCAAGATGCAGTGCATTTCCATGTGCCATTTATGTATACAGGGGTCACGAGAGCCCACACCAGCAAAGCACCCCACCAGGCAGTTAGTACCCGCCTTGCTCTATTTTCTCAATGCATTTCATCTTTACTCGTCTGAGCTGAGACCCATCACACCGGACACTGATTATTTACATGCTAGTCTTTCCTACTAGAGAGTAAAAGTTTCTTTCTTGAATCAGAGGCTATGATCTTTATTTTTCATATCTTTGCCTACTTAGGATATTTCCCAGCCTAATAAATCTTTGTTGGTGAAGAAAAGGCAATCTTCCTGTACCTATACAGTTGGTGGGAATGTCAATTTAAAAACTAAATATAGAACTATCACATGACCCAGCAATCCCACTAGTAGGCATATACCCAGAGAAAACCATAATTCAAAAAGACACGTGCACTCCAGTATTTACTGCAGCATTATGTATAATAGCCATTATAGAGAGTTGGACTGTGAAGAAAGCTGATCGCCGAAGAATTGATGCTTTTGAACTGTGGTGTTGGAGAAGACTCTTGAGAGTCCCTTGTACCACAAGGAGATCCAACCAGTCCATTCTAAGGGAGATCGATCCTGGGTGTTCATTGGAAGGACTGATGCTAAAGCTGAAACTGCACTACTTTGGCCACCTCATGCGACGAGTTGACTCACTGGAAAAGACTCTGATGCTGGGAAAGGTTGGGGGCGGGAGGAGAAGGGGACGACCGAGAATGAGATGGCTGGATGGCATCAGCGACTCTGTGGACATGAGTTTGGGTGACCTCCGGGAGTTGGTGATGGACAGGGAGGCCTGGCGTGCTGTGATTCATGGGGTCGCGGAGAGTCGGACATGACTGAGCGACTGAACTGAAGTGAACTGAACTGAACTGAAAGCATTCGAAGTATCCATCAACAGAGAAGATGTGGTACATATATACAATGGGATATTAGCCATAAAAAGGGACAAAACTGAGTCATTTGCAGAGACATAGATGGACCTAGAGACCGTCATACAGAGTGAAGTAAGTCAGAAAATGAAAAACACAAATATGCGGAATTTAGAAAAATGGCATAGGTGATTTTTTGCACAGCAGAAATAGAGACACAGACATAGAAAACAAATGTATGGATACCAAGGGGGAAAGCAGGTGTGTGAAGAATTAGGAGATTGGGATTGACATACAAAGACTACTGACAGTATGTGTAAAATAGATGACTAATGAGAACCTACGGTATAGCGCAGGGACCTCTCCTCAGTGCTCTGGGGTGACCCGAATGGGAAGGAAATTTTAAAAAAGGAGACCTATGTATCCATATAGCTGGTTCATTTTACAGTACAGTAGAAATTAACACACATTGTAAAGCAACTATACGCCAATAAAAACTGAAAAAAATCTTCGTTGAATAAGTGAGATTTATTTGTTTGTGTATCACTCACAGAGCTTTTGTATGCAGTGTTAAGTACTCTTTCTCCTATGATATTTATCAAATAAGAGATTTGAAACCCTTTAATCAAAGGCACAAAGGAAATGACACACGCCTTTCTCAGTGAGAGGTCTAGAAAATCAAGAAATTCCTTCTCTTTAAACAGCTCAGCTCATAAAGGTAAACACATACCCTGTTATCAGAAAAGGAAAACATTAAGTTCAGACGAGGCATCGTTTGATTTTATGCAAACCCAAAGCTTAAGAAGGAAGAGATTTTAATTCCCATCTATGATTCATAATTAATTTATAAGGGCAAAATTGCATTATTAAAAATGCCTCTAAAAAATCATCTGCTTCAGGAAGGTGGCTACATGATGTAAATGAAAGTTAACAGAGAAATTACTCTAGGTTCAAATGTTTTCCAAGGCTGCCTTAGTCATTTTTTAAGTTGTATTGGTGTTCTGTCAAATAAAACTGTGTTCATAAAAAGAAAGACCTGCTTACCTGGTTACTGCTGTTAAATTCAAGTGCTTTAATAAAAGAGACTGTGCCTGTAGAACAAAACTATGCTATTGCAATCAACCTTGGACTGCAAGGAGATCCAACCAGTCCATTCTAAAGGAGATCAGTCCTGGGTGTTCATTGGAAGGACTGATGCTAAAGCTGAAACTCCAATACTTTGGCCACCTCATGCGATGAGCTGACTCATTGGGAAAGACTCTGATGCTGGGAAGGATTGGGGGCAGGAGGAGAAGGGGATGACAGAGAATGAGATGGCTGGATGGCATCACTGACTTGATGGACATGAGTTTGAGTGAACTCTGGGATTTGGTGATGGACAGGGAGGCCTGGTGTGCTGTGATTCATAGGTCACAAAGAGTTGGACAAGACTGAGTGAGCGAACTGAACTGAACTGAACTGAAAGTTCAGTCTACTCACTGATATACTCAATATTTGTTGAGAATTCACCATTGGCGTGTCCTTCCAGCCAGCATACATCCATTCAAATGAGTAGTTACTACATTTTATCACCAGTTTTTTTATATTGGATTCAATAGAAGATTGGCAAACAGACTAGACTTAGGTTGGACACAATTCAAGAATTAATTCATTCAATCACTGATTCAACAAATATGTACTGAGACCCTTTCATGGTCCACACATTGTACTACCTAATAGGAATACAGCCGTGGATAAGATAGGTGTGCTCCCCGCTTGAATGGAGTTTACAGTTAGTGGGAGTGTTGGGGATTGAAAGACAGAAATCAAGTAAAACTACAAAGAAACCAATAAATGCAAGCTGTGGCAATAGCAATGAAGGGGAAAAAAAAAACAAGACTGTGACAAACCAAGAGAGGCAACTAGTTCAGGAAAACCTGCTCGACAGAAGAACCACTTAAGCAGAACACAGGAAAAAATGGAGTGTGTGAAGAGATGCTGAGAAGGCAAGAATGAATACTTTGGGGTGGGGGGGGGTGGGCTTAGAATGTGGCCAGCCACTATGTTACTGCAGGACGAATAGAGAAAGATGTTTTAGGATTTATTATCAACAGAGATTAAGATAGGGATTAGGAGCCCAGGCCAATTCAGGGCTTGGTTAGCTTCAGAAACCAAGCCATGAAGCTCTGAGGCAGAGGAGAAGACCAGCTCCAGTTAGACTCTGTAAGCTTGATTAGAAATTTCAAACAGTGACAAATCTTTCTCCAAGACACTGTCTCAGGAGAAACCGTCCTGGACCTTAAAGAGACCAAAACTGTGAAGACTCGGATACACTCATCTAAAGCCTTGCCCTCATCCACACAGAGGCCCTCAGAGCACACGGTGGCCAAGAGCATCACGCCTCGTCTGTAGATCTGGAACTCAGCTGGGCATTCAAGTTCCCAGTTGGCTGGGAAGAGCCGGCCTTCCAGTTGTGTGGACTCTTTTCCATTGGCTTCCTTTGGAGGCCACCATTAACCTCTCCTTTGGCCCTCCAGCATCCTGTGAGGGAATCCTGACGTCAAGGCACTTGATAGTCTTGCCAAGTCAAAGGAAAAGAAGCTCCAAAGTGCTGAACTTGCAAAAATCCCCAAAACAACACAAATATGACAAGCCAGAGAATGGCATCGCCAGTGCCCGTGTATTTCAATAGGGGTTATTTTAAAGCATTCTGTACAAACAAATGGGTGACACTGGATGTGCTTGTCTGAAGGGATGGAGAAGTTTAATGCATTTGAATACACAGCTTTTGGCTTTCCTAAGCACCAGAGCACATTTTCTCAGGCTATATTTAGGCAGTGGGTTTCCATGTTTAAGGAATTATGAATTATTGAAAAGCACTTTGCAAAAACTTGGCAGCCATCCCAGAGCCGCAGTCTGAATCAGATTTTCTAAACTTCTAATATTTCTTCAGTGTAACCCTCTATGAAAGGAGTGTTTAAGAGAGATCAGAACATGAAATGGAGTGAGGATATTGTCATGAAATAGCCAAACCAAGTGAAATGGCAAAATCCAGAATATCAGACTAGCAGTGAGAAGACCTGTGTCCTGATTCCACTTTGACCACTTCAAAATATCACATCAGGGTGGTCCAGGGGTTGAGAATCTGCCTGCCAATGGAGGGGATACAGGTTCGACCCCTGCTCCAGGAAGATCCCAAGTCCTGCAGAGCAACTAAGTCTGGGCGTCATGACTAGAGAGTAGCCACTGCTCTCTGCAACTAGAGAAAGCCTGGGCACAGCCATGAAGACCCAGTACAGCCAAAAATAAATAAATAAAGCTTTTATTTGTTTTAAATGCACATCCATTTTTAAAAAGTCCAATCAATTTGAAAGATGTTAGTTCAGTTCAGTTCAGTGGCTCAGTCATGACCGACTCTTTGCGACCCCATGAATCACAGCACGCCAGGCCTCCCTGTCCATCACCAACTCCCAGAGTTCACTCAAACTCATGTCCATCGAGTCGGTAATGCCATCCAGCCATCTCATTCTCGATTGTCCCCTTCTCTTCCTGCCCCCAATCCTTCCCAGCATCAGAGTCTTTACCAGTGAGTCAACTCTTCGCATGAGGTGGCCAAAGTATTAGAGTTTCAGCTTTAGCATCAGTCCTTCCAATGAACACCCAGGATCGATCTCCTTTAGAATGGACTGGTTGGATCTCCTTGCAGTCCAAGGGACTCTCAAGAGTCTTCTCCAGCACCACAATTCAAAAGCATCAATTCTTTGGTGATCAGCTTTCTTCACAGTCCAACTCTCACATCCATACATGACCACTGGAAAAACCATAGCCTTGACTAGACGGACCTTTGTTGGCAAAATAACGTCTCTGCTTTTTAATATACTGATAGGACCAATTCTAAGGCCATGATTTTGAAGAAGATGGATTTAAAAATGATAATAATAAAACTCCCTTTTCCCTCTCCACTCAACTCTCTTCACTTACACATACTCTGATTTCATCAATGCTGCTTTTTAAGAAACAACCAAATCTGGCCCAGAAATAAAATAATGAGTTAAATCTGAATCTGATTAAGTCTCTACATCCACTTTCTAGATGAAGAAAATACAGGGGACTGGAGAACACATTAAAGGAAAATTACAGAAATATGATCAGTGAAATCCACGCATGGGGTCCTTCACAGGACAAAAGACTAGTTTTCCTGAAGACAACAAAAAAATAGCAAGAAAAAAAAAAGAAAGAGATTGAGGTAAACCTAGAGCATTGGTTGTTTCTTAAAAGCAGCATTGATGAAATCAGAGTATGTGTAAGTGAAAATATACCAGCTAATTGCAAGATATAGACTTTATTGATATCCCAGTTCAAACACACACTGGGGAAAAAAAATGTGAGAGAATTAGAAATTTGAATACTGCTTCGTATTTGATAATATTAACAAAATACTAATATTCGAAGGGGCTTCCCTGGCAGCTCATTGGTAAAAAATCCACCTGTCAATGCAGGAGACACGGGTTCCATGCCTGATCCAGGAAGATCACACAAGTCACGGAGCAACTAAGCCTGTGCACCACAGCTATTAAGCCTGTGCTCTACTGCCTGGATGCTGCAACTACTGAGTCCTTATACTACAACTGTTGAAGTCCACGCCACCTCAACGAGAAGCCTGCACGGTGCAACTAGAGTAGCCCCCATTTGCTGCAACTAGAGAAAAGCCCATGCAGCAATGAAACACAGTACAGTCAAAATATTAAAAATAATAGTAATAATAAGTTAAAATGCTAAGCATGTATTTCACAAGAATGGCCATAATGTTCTGTTAATGCTAATGCCTGAAATAAACATAAAGAATTTTTTTTTAAAAAGCATTCTTATCCTTTAAAGATCCATACTGATACATTTATGGATAGAATTATGCAATGTTTGATGTTTGCTTCATAAAAACACACTGGTAAGGTTAGAGAGAAAATAGCATTGGTCATTGTTGATACAATAGAGAATAAATGTATTGGTCTCTGCTCCTGGTTTCTGGCACAGAGCTCCTAAAACTCGTTTGCTAATACCAGGAGCATCTCCTTCTAATGTTTGTCTTTGATCCGCATCCCGGACACAGGGCTTCTAAACCCCCTGTAAGTGTCTAAGTGCTAAGAGAATTAGGAGCATCTCTTGTTTTCCTGAGGTGACCGTGGGTGAATTCTTGGATGGCTCCAGAAAGACCAAAGCATGATTAGAAGCTTGAAATTTTCAGCCTTACCCCTAATCCTCCAGAGGGCAGAGGGGCGGGAAATGGAGTTAATAATGGATCACGCCTATGTGGGGAAGCCTCCACAAAATCTCAATAATATAGGGCTCTGGGAGATTCTGTGATTTTTTTTTTTTAATTTTTGTTCAAAACTTCCCTACACTTTTCTATTGCATTGGGGGTCTAGAAAAAGAAATCTATTATTATAGAAATTGCCCCATATCTGATGTTGCCCATTCCCACCTTTCAGGTCACTCTCTATTATAATTTTTTATTTTCCCCATAGTAATTACCACTATTGGAAGGTATTTCCTTAGTATCATTGTCTCTTTGAACAGAATATAATTCCATGAAAGCACAAACATTTCCTTTTCTCTTTATATCTCCCTTGCCTATGATGGTGCATAACACAAGATAGGCTTTCAAATATATTTATTGAATAAATAAATAAATGAGAAATTGAGAGATAAGCAAGGAATTATTCATACATCCATACAATAGAACGCTTGACCCAAGGTACTAGTGATAAATGTCATAATTATGGCAACTACACACCCCAAATTTTCTGGAACCATTTCGATTATTCCGTTCTCTTAATTAAACTTGTGCTTGTCAGACCATGTGTCCTAAGGTTTGATTCATACACTTATGTATAAATTATGCATGAACATAGATGAGAAAACAATGAATCATCCTTGAGGGATTGTTAAGAATGGGAAAAACAAGAGTGATGGTAGGAGCTGTCAGGAAACAAGAAGTAAAGGCTTGAAGGCAGATAAAATAGCTGGTCAAGGACACAGAGGGGAGAAGTCAAGAGACATTTATGGGTGAGCATTCCAGTAATTAAAGAATGCAATGTGTATTTGCATTTAAAACTGAGAATTGTAAATCAGAAAGATGGGTGTTGATCAGGTTGTAGAAAACAAATTCAAAGCTAAGGAATTTACACATTTTGTTATAGGAGGTGTGGAGTCATTAAAGTTTTTCAGTGGAGGGGGAGGTGACATAATCATGACACAGGAAGAACACTCTGGTGGCAACACCATGAATTAATTAGAAGGGAAAGAGAAGCTTTTATTAATAACGGTCCTTCTCACCATTCTAAAACAACTTGTGCCAAACTAGCCTACGAATATTTTATGGACAGCATTTTTAATAGAACCAGCAAAGTCAGCACCCATTTCCCAAATCAGATGACAGAACAGACTCTAAATTTTATTCGTTAGCTTTTGCTGCCCCAATTTTTTTATGCTAAAGAATAAAAATCACAGGAGTTGCATTAATTTCCTTAATAAAGTGAATGTTAAAATTGATTGCGAGTGATGTTAATTTTCTGCCAAACAATATCAACCTCCTCTTCTAATTCAATATTTCTGAAATGCTTCTGGGGAATTTTGTGTGCCAGGTTCTGCAGTTGACCTACACTTAGAAATAAGTTTAGTTGGTTAGATGAAAACTGTATAAGGAAATATCACTATCTAGTCTTGGCTTGCCACCTTTCCTAGTTAGGGGGAATATATCTGCATGGTAAAGCCATGTCTATTCAGACCAAGATAAAGGGAGAAATTTGTCTTCTTCTTTTGTTAGCTTAATAAATCTCAAATCTTTGGCATGAACTTTCCTATTTGGATTAGATATTGATTAGCTAAAGTGGTAACTTGGCTCATCTCCCTTTGAACGGGTAGTAGTTCTGTCTGTATCATTTGATTCTCCTTGAATGATTAAAGAATGGCTCTCCTGACAAGGTAAACCACACTTTATTGAAAGAGTGCAGGTTAGTTAAAAGGACATGACTTTGGGGTCAGATACTCAATTCAAATCCCTTCTGTGTTACTTACTAGTTGAGCAATATTCATTCAATATTTCTCAACGTGGTTGAGAACTATTTTATGTCAATTATTGGTCTAGACACTCTGTGTGTGTGTGTGTGTGTGTGTGTGTGTGTGTGTGTTAGTCGCGTGTCCGACTCTTCGTGACCCCATGGACTGTAGCCTGCCAGACTCTTCTGTCCATGGAATTCTCCAGGCAAGAACAGTGGAGTAGTCTAGACACCAGGGATTGAAAATTCTTCCAGGAAGATGTCAGAAGTCTAGCAAGAGAAAAAGACCAGGAAATCAACCTCGTAGATAAAACAAAGGAATGAACTGGGCGCAGAAGTTAATCAGAGAAGATTGATGAGTGAAAGGGCACCCAGACAAGAAGAATAGGAAGGACCAAAGTGCAAAGGCATGTCTAGGAATGGTGTGACTGGTGACCCCCCAAACTGGGACGCGTGGCTCATATGTACAAATAATTTGTCTGTTTTCGCCACTGTAATTGTGGGTACCTAAGAAGGCTGATCGCCGAAGAATCGATGCTTTTGAACTGTGGTGTTGGAGAAGACTCTTGAGAGTCCCTTATACTGCAAGGAGATCCAACCAGTCCATTCTAAAGGAGATCAATCCTGGATGTTCATTGGAGGGACTGATGCTAAAGCTGAAACTGCAATACTTTGGCCACCTCATGCGACGAGTTGACTCACTGGAAAAGACTCTGATGCTGGGAAGGGTTGGGGGCGGGAGGAGAAGGGGACGACAGAGAATGAGATGGCTGGATGGCATCACCAACTCTGTGGACATGAGTTTGAGTGTACTCCGGGAGTTGGTGATGGACAGGGAGGCCTGGCGTGCTGTGATTCATGGGGTCGCGGAGAGTCGGACACGACTGAGCAACTGAACTGACTGACTGACTGACTGAAGACAGGTTCTGGTACACAGTTGGAGCATAATAAATGGTTGGTGAAATAATATAAGAAGTGAAGATGTGCTGGAAAGTAATGGAAGATAAAGCTAGAAAAACAGGCAGAGAACAGATTAGAAAGTTTTATCTCTATTGGGTATCTATTTTCCAACCTTAGCTGAGAATTAGATTTGTCTGAAATTTGGATCACCTGTTAAAAATACAGATGCCAGGGACTTCGGTAATAGTCCAAAGGAAGACTGCACTTCCAATGCAGGGGGCAGGGGTTCGACTGCTGGTCTAGGACTAGGATCCCATATGCTATGTGGCACAGCCAAAATGTAAACAAAAAACAAAATTAGATTTAAAAAAATAAATAAATAAAAACTGACCTCAGAACTCTCCTCAGAATTGAACACAAATCTCTAGAAAAGAAGCATGGATAGTGACTGAAATATTCTAATGATTTAAGTGTTTCAAGAAACTGGGTGAGGCAACAGTCTGAGGGCCTGAACCAAGACAGTAGGATTAATAGAGGAAATGGGAAAATAAATAAGAATAGTATACGCTAATTAGGTTGGTCTGTGAAGATGCAGTGATCATCAGGGAACGGTAAGCAGAGAGGCATCTATGTTTCTGACTTGGGTCCCTGGTTTATGTTGTCAAGAACCACAGTAAAGAACACCTGAAGAAAAAGTAGTCTGGAAAAGAAGATACTGAACTTTAGACAATTTAAGTTTAAAGTGCTTATTGTAAAATCAGCAGTATGTTCCGGAAGGTAAAAGAAAAATGGAACTTGATCTTAAGTCCAAGCCTGAGTTATCCAATGGGAGATAACATTTAAAAGATGTCTTAATCTGTTCAGATAGTCCCAGTAATTGGTGTTATGGAATATGTCATATGGCATAACTCCAATGGTGTACTGGCAAGTGTTTATCAATTGGTTCTCAGAGTAGGGGAGTCCTGATTTGTAGCACTCACTATGACAGATTTCATGTATGGTTGTGAGAGTTGGACCATAAAGAAAGCTGAGCACCAAAGAATTGATGCTTTTGAACTGTGGTGTTGGAGAAGACTCTTGAGAGTCCCTTGGGCTGCAAGGAGATCCAGCCAGTCCATCCTAAAGGAAATCAGTCCTGAAAATTCATTGGAAGGACGGATGCTGAAGCTGAAGCTCCAGTACTTTGGCTACCTGATGCAAAGAGCTGACTCATTGGAAAAGACCCTGATGATGGGAAAGATTGAAGGCAGGAGGAGAAGGGGATGACGGAGGAAGAGATGGTTGGATGGCATATCACCAACTCGATGGATATGAGTTTGAGCAAGCTCCAGGAGTTGGTGAAGGACAGGGAAGCCTAGTTCTTCATGGACTAGCTGCTAGTCCATGGGGTCTAAAAGAGTCGGACACGACTAAGCGACTGAACTGAACTGATGGCAGATTTCAAGCTACCAAACACATCATTGAACATGAGATTGGGGAGGAAAGTGCACAATCGCTTCTCACCACCAGTATAAGCTGGTCCCAGCATGACATGATCATATAGTCCCACTTTGCCCCCCAGGAATTCACTTATCATTTCCTTTGGCTGATTCTCCTTAATGAATCCTTGCTCCAGTAAAAACTTTTCCATCCTAGTAATAAACACTACACACACACAAAAAAAATGTCATCTCAGTACATTCAAATAATTTCTTCCCCAAACATCCCATCTGTTCTTCTCAACCACTAGGCTGCTACACTCCTCTCTGAGCCAGCTGGCACTTTCGAACAGCTGGGTAAAATCATTACCCACTGTCCAGATGTATCATAATTCCATCAGATCTGGTTCCTCTTTCACTCTTTAGCCTCTCCAACTTCCATCAAAGGAATTAATTGGCCATTGTAGATCCACTGATTTAGGGGCCAAGTTCTAGGACTGTGGGATTCTGATGGCCAGCTACTAGCTAGGCTTACAATTCCCAGATTCCTTTCATCTGCTTCACTCACATTTGCATCTTCATTCTGCTGAAAATGTTCCGCATCATTTATTTTCCTCCTCCTATGCAGTCTGGCAAAGAAGTCTTTGTAATCACTTCCCGAAGGGTGGGGGAAGAGACTGTGATCAAAGAAGAATGTAATAACCATCCCCGCTTGTAATTAGTTCATGCTTATAAGGAGACTGCAACTCTCTCTGGCGTTGCCTGGCAGGATAGTCGGAACAGGTCTGAGGCTTACCAAAATCTCCTAGCACATTATCTCCACCCTGTCTGTCTTTAGGACACAGGTGACAGATAACGATGTAAACTTCCCCGATTGCTCTGTCTTTACTTGATCTTGTGTGATAAACTGAGACTGTCTTTCAGCATTTTAAAGATGGCATTTCTTTTATTTTTTTATTCTGACTTGCCTCATTTCTTTTCAGACACCAGACACCAGATTCTTTGCAAGTATCATTTTCTTCTCTAGCTATGTTTAAGGTTTTCTCTTTGTCGTGGTTTCAGTCACCTTATTTTGAGGTGCCTCTGTGTGGTTTTCTCAGTATTTATCCTGCTTGTGGTTTAAAGGACTTCTTGAATCTATTGCCTGATTTCTTCCATTGGTTTCAGGATGTCCTCAGCATCGGCCAGCCCTTTGGATGCTGCTCTGTCCCGTTTACTTCCTCTGCCCAGTATGTGACTCTAATCACCCTTACGTCAGCCTCTGTTACTCTCCCATGCATTATTTATGCGTTCTGGGAAACATTCAGTGTTTTCTTTTTTTTCCTCTATGCTTTGTTCTGTATATTTTCCTTCTGGCCTTTCTTCCAATTTGTTAACTCATTCTTCAGCCACATCTAGCCTGATATGAAACTTGGCTATTAAGAACTTCACCTCTGTGGCTGAAGCTTCCTAACATCAGTTTATTTAATTTTTAAAATGATTCCTCTTCTCAGCAGATATTCTCCATCGTGTCATCTATCTTCTGGAACATAAGCCATCAGAGTTATCTATCTTCTGGAACATAGCCATCAGCTGATACGTCTGATAACTGGATCAACTGTGGGTCTGTTTTCATTGTGTCATTTGATTTTAGTCATCTCTGATTTTGTTAATTTATCAATTTTATTGAATGCATGATATTTTGCTATACTATAAAGTATAGTGTGTGAATGACATCATGTCATGAAAAAAGTGTAGACAGTATGGAGGATGTTGTCTTCCAGCAGAGAGGATTTTTATTAACTTTGGGCAGAAATTAGAGTAGGAGCAGCTGATCTTAACCTGTCTGATCAGAAACAACTTACTTAAGACTGGATTTTAGTCTCTGAAGAAACTATTTTGAGTTTTCCATTGCTCCTAGGATGTAGATCTTCAGGAGTTTTCACTGAAAGTCTGATAAGTGTCCAGGGGCCCTGAACTCTAAATACTGTCTCCTGAGCACTATGAGGCTGAAAAATACATCAGCTTAGCTTCCTGGCCTCTCAGCCCTTGACCCTGTATGAACAGACACAGGCTTTAGTGGGAAAAAGCAATGCAGAGTATCAGACTCACTCTTCTACATTTTTCTTCCCTTGAAAATCTTGGGTCATAAAATCCTTGTAATTTCCCAGCTCTGATGTCCACCCGCTACCTACAACCAAGGAAAGTTTTAATGAGCTTCTCAGCCTTTTATCTCCCAGCTCCCTGTTTCGCTGCTTTGATGTATGCAGTTTATGGATCACCCAATAAAAGGAATAATAACACAAAATTTTGCACTTGCCTCGGAATATTCTCTGCTCTCTGAGCTCTTAGTCAAGCAAGTCCTGGATGCACTGACAACTCTCAGATGCCTTCGAATTGATTTCCTTCTGTTTCATCCAGGTTTCCTAGTCATTCTCTGAGGAAGGCAGCTTGGATATAAACTATTTCATCATAACCAGAAGCAGAAGTCCAAGAAAGTGACAAGGAGCTGCAGTCTAGTTATACATTGAAGGTCAAAACAAAGGACTTGCTCTTTCATATAAACTCAGGGATGAGAAACGAATGAAGGGCTATATAAAGGCCTTTGGCCTGAGCTACTGGAAGGGCTGAGTTGTAATTTACGGATATGAGAAAAGCACATGAGAAGAGGGCTTGTCAGGGGAATATCAGGAGTAAATTTTGTGATGGCTGCTAAAAAACAAATTAAAGAGACGATTCCAGAAGGCATTTTGCTGTATGAGTCTGGAGTTCAGAGAAGAGGTACAGTGTGGGGATATAAATCCAGAAATCATGAGTATATGGATGGCATTTAAAGCCAAGAGAGTATAGGTGAGGTCACCAAATGTATGAACATAGATAGAAAAGAAAAGAGATTAAAACAGTAAGTCTGGAGAAAATGAACATTTACGTAAATATCAAGGAGCAACCAGCAAAGGAAAATAAGAACTTAAAACAACCCAGGTGACTGAGAATCCAAATGGAGAAGCTATTCCAAGGAAACCATAGTAAATCATGTGTCAGATACTACTGGAAGACCAAATAAGATGGAAAAACAACCCCTGGGTTAACATGGAGTCCTTAGAGACCCGTAGGAGAGGTGAAAATGAAAGTCTGATTGCAATGGGTTCAAGATACAATGGGAGGAGAACTTTTCCCTCTCCCAAGAAAGTCACATCAGGGAATTCATTCTTGCTGTTTGTCTTATTGGAAGTGAAAGTGTTAGTTGCTCAGTCATGTCTGACTTTTTGCCACTCCATGAACTGGGGCCCTTCAGGTTCCTCTGTCCATGGAATTCTCCAGGTAAGAATCCTGGAGTTGATTGCCATTTCCTTCTCCAGACGATCTTCCTGACCCATGAATCGAACCCGGGTTTCTTACATCGCAGGCAGATTCTTTACCATCTGAGCCATCCGGGAAGCTCCCTTATTGGATTTTCCAGAAAAACATCTCATTGAAAATTCATTTGATTGGTACTTCATTGGTGGTCCAGTGGTTAAGACTTCACGCTGCCAATGGGTTCAATCCCTGGTCAGGGAACTAGATCCCACATGCTGTGCAGAATGACCAAAATATAAAACATAATAATAGTAGAATAATTGATTAAATTCATCCAATTTCTTGGAACAGATTGGTATGATTCCCATGTTCTCCTCACTAATTCTTTAAGCATACATCCTGTAATGATATCTTCAGGTTAAAGACCTTTTTTTTGCCCTAAAATAATTAATGTAAAGATTTTGTATAGTCTCCATACTCCCCAAACTATTAGCCTGGCCCTTAGGCAATATTGAACGGTGATGAAAAGAAAGGAACTTTTAGAACATGGACTACAGTAAACACTTGCCCTGGAAGGCTCTTGAACAGTTGCCTCTGCTTGCCCAATTCTGAACTTGGAACATTTCCATGAACTACTCCAGCTTAAAGACATACCTGCATGGCTTAGTAGTAAAGAACCCACCTGCCAATGCAGGAGACGTGGGTTCCATCCCTGGGTTGGGAAGATCCTCTGGAGAAGGAAATGGCAACCCACTCCATTATTCTTGACTGGGAAATCCCATGGACAGAGGAGCCTGGTGGGCTACAGTCCACAGGGTCACAAAATAGTTGGACACGACTTAGTGACTAAATAACAACAGCAATGAGAATAGCATACCCTGAGGAAACACACACACACACCCTCTAGCAGTTGCTTCTCAAACTATAATATTTACCCTAAACAAACTTCAGAGCTCAGGTCATTACAAAAGGAGCTCTTGTGAACCTTGGAAAGAGAGTGGTACCCTTGGACCTAACACTCTGCAAATGGATTGTATTCTACCTTTCCTCCTCTAGATATGTTCTCAAAATTACTGAATTGGGAGTGGAAAACTCATTGATTTATTTTCACGCCTCCCCCTTCTTCAGATTGCTCTCTTAAAATCCCAGAGGACTCCCCCACTGTAAGAACCTCCCGGAACACCACCAGCATTCTCCCCCTTGCAAACACCTGACTCAGGATTTTTAACCGCTTCAGGGTGAGAGGTCATGCTGGAGATCAGAGTACGAAACTGTGCTCATTCCATCTTTAACAACAAAGATGCCCCATTGTAAGTGATTACTCTCCATCCTCCCCAGATATTGGTGTGGTGTATTACTCAGGATATGCTGCTTGATAGGAAAAAACACCTCCAAAATTACAGTCACTGAACATGATCAAGGGATTTTCTTGCTGATGTACATTCCAAGGTGCATGAAGGAGGAGAGAGTGGGGGAGGCGAGTGCACAGAGGGTTCTGTGCCCAGGCCAGGAAGCGGTGTGCGTCACTTCTACAACAGACCACTGGCTAACAGTGGCTCTCACTGTTTTAATCTAATTTCAAGAGAAATAGGGAAATGCATTATTCTTGTGTGCTCAGGAAAAGGGAATGAGATTCCTAAGCATCTAGTCAACCTCTGCCATAAGGACTTCCCTGGCAGTCCCATGGTTAAGACTTTGCCTTCCAACGCAGGGGTGCAAGATCGGATCCCTGGTCAGGAAGCTAAAATCCCAAATGCCTCAGGGCCAAAAAAAAAAAAACCACCAAAACATAAAACAGAAGCAATATTGTAACAAATTTAATACTTTAAAAAAATGTTCCACATCAAAAAACTTTTAAAAAAAAAATTAACTGACAATCACTTTTTAAAAGTCTCTGGCACAGACTTCCTCTGGCCACCAAATTCTCAGCTCACTCTTCCTCTTACATACAAAGTACACTCACTCTCTGACCAACGAGGACCCCAAAGTCACACCCAATCACTGCATCTAGTTGAGTTCAGATCCCCAAGAAATGCACAGTTCGTCCATGATGGATACTTAAGACCCCTTACGTTCTGATAATCTATGAATTAAAAGATAATTATCTCCCACCACCACCCCCCCACACACACACACCCAAAATCCAACATGCAACGGTGGAACAGAGGCAAGATAACAGTAATTAATACCCCATTTACAAAGGGAACACGTGGAAAAGTCTAGAAGTCAATGGTCTACAGCAATGCCGAAGTCATTCTGGGGTAGAAAATGTGAAGGATTGTGAAATGGTGATAGGAAAAGTTTGATAAGGTTTCTCTTGTGTTCTCCAAGAGGAACACCCATGTCCGTCTTCTCTGGGACCCCGGCTCCTTCCTCTGTGATCTTTGCCTTGCCCACTATGTGAAGTGGGAAAGAGGGGGGCATGTCCATGGGAGCATCGGGAATCCACCTCATACTTATGCAGTTGTGGAGTCCCAGTGATCGCTGCAAGTCTGAAGGAGTCAAAACAGGTTTTTTAAAATTTGTTTAGTATCTGGCTTATTTGGAAATAAAAACTCCTCAAAAACTGAATAGACTTCTAACCAATTTTCTTCCCAGCAGTTGCAAGTGCCAGAAACCACATTTTTCCTAGACAGAATTCTCCAATATGCTTTACCTCTGCTTCTTTGCCCCTGTAAGAATGTCTCTCAATTTAAAAATAGCTACCTTGAGACTAGAACTTCTGAATGGAGAATACCCTATCCTTCAACTGATCTTTTTTGTGAATCACTTTATTCGCCTGAAAAGATTTAGTGGACTGTTAGGGCTTAAAGTTTTTTCCTGAATTCCATTTTTCACTCTTTAGATGCCACAACACAGCTGGCATTTTCAACTCTGCGAAACTGAATTTCCAGACCCTCTCTATTCCCTTTCATTTATACTTGCGAACTAGCTATTTCTTTTTCAAGCCCTTTCTCGGTCCAACACAGCCAATAAAAAAACCATACCCCACTAGAGTCATATTTCTCAGTTCTTCACCTAGAGTTCAGTTCCAACAGGTTCTACCTTCCATTGTTCACAGGAAGAAGTTTGACCAAATGCCTTGCCACCGCATAACAAGATGACAGTTTTTCCAGCCGCCAGTTTCAGTTTCCTTACCAGAGCCAATGGCTAAGCCAATAACGTATATTTCATATTCTTGTTATGAAAGGACTCCACTTCAACATATAAATATCTGTACTTGAACAGACTAACTGCTGTAGATGACAATCCAAAGTCTTACTGGTTTAATGCAATAGAAAAATGTTTCATTCAAGTTCAAAGCAAATATTCTCGGTTTGGTGGTTCTCGAGTAGTTCTCTTGCAAGCTGTGCCTTAGTAACCCAAGTGCTTCTATCTGATGTTTTTGCCATTTTACAAATTTTAAGGTAAACCTGGAATGATCTACTCCTCAGATGGGGGAAGACAGAGAAGTGTAACTGAGAGGGATTATGACCATGCTTAAAAGTGATACACATCAATTCTGCATGCATTTCTTTTTCCAGAACTCAAGCACATAGCCATAGCCTAACATCAAAGAAAGCTGGGCAATAAAATCTACCCATGCTCCCAGAAAAAGGAGATAGACTTAGTGAGCACCTAGCCAACTTTGAAGTAAATGCAGCTAGAGTTACCATTACTGAAAGTGAAAGTGGATCAGTCGTGTCCAACTCTTTGAAACCCCATGGACTATACAATCCATGGAATTCTCCAGGCTAGAATACTGGAGTGGGTAGCCTTTCCCTTCTCCAGGGGATCTTCCCAACCCAGGGATCAAACACAGGTCTCCCGTACTTCAGGCAGATTCTTTACCAGTTGAGCCACAAGGGAAGCCTAAGAATACTGTAGTGGGTAGCCTATCTGTTCTCCAGTGGATCTTCCTGCCCCAGGGATCAAACGAGGCGTTCCTACGTTGCAGGCAGATTCTTTACCAACTGAGCTATTAGGGAAGCCCAAAAAACCACCATACATTATTCTAACATGTGCAAGTAAAGATTATCCAATTCTAGAATATGCAACAGAAACGTATGGAAATCCCAGCCTGAATCCTGCAAATGTACCTCTTTATTATATTAGCTAAAATGCATTGAGATTTTCCTATTTCCCAGGTATTCTTGCATCATTTTATAAGTATTGAATCATTGGTCCTTAAAATAAGCCTACGAGGTGGTTGCCATTATAATGCCCATTGTATAGACAAAGAAACTGAGGCACAAATGGATTAGGAAACTTACCGAAGGTCTCACAGGTAGTAAGTGGGAGGAACAGAATTTGATCCCAGGCAGCCTGGTTCTAGAGCCTGTACAGACTCACCCATTACACTGCTCGAATCTTTCTGATTTATTCACAAACTTCTCAGATAGTTTAATACTCTTTTGCCTAAGGGTGTACTGTTTCTTCTCCACCATCACACCCAGCAAGCCATTTCTGTACACTTGTACCCACCGAGTCTGTAGGACCTCCTCACAGTGCATACCTGTACCATCCTGTAAGTCTGTTAGCGGAAATTTGGGGAACAGAGGTGATGATCCAGTCTAGAGAGTGATAAGGGAAGAAGACAAAGGGTGGACACAAGAAGCACACACAGGGACTTCCCTGGTGGTCCAGAGGCTCAGACTACACACTCTCAATGCAGGGGGCCTGGGTTCAATCCCTGGTCAGGGAATCGATCCCACATGCCACAGTGAAGAGCTGGCATGCTGCAACGGACATCGAACATCCCATAGGCTGCAACTAAGATCTGATGCAGCCGAATAAATTAATAAAAACTTTTTTAACAAAGAAACACACACATTTAGAGGGTAGTAAGGACAAAAAGTCAGCCCACACCCAACATTTGCCAGGTCTGGAGCAAAAGTACCAAGGCCTACATACATACATCTAAGACTTAAAAGATACACAATAAGCCAACACACTGTTAAATAAAAAACACTTGATTCTCCTACCTTGAAAAACATACTATCATAACATTCTGGAATGCCAACATACATTTAGAATTCTTGGACCGGCAATTCCCATGCCAGGGTGTGGTCCTTGGGGAGAACTGACCCCAGATGCTCGGATTCCCTTCTTTCCCCACCCCTGGATCCATCCTATACCACAAGGGCCCTCTCGGTATACAGGTGGACATTTGATCACATCACCCCAGCAAGCAGCCACTCTTAGGTCCTCCATCAGAGATCCATGGGACTTCGCCGGTGGTCCAGTGGCTAAGACTCTCCCAATGCAGGGGGTACAGGTTTGGTCCCTGGCTGGGGAACTATATCCCACATGCTGCAACTAATACCCGATGCTGCCAAATAAATAAAAATGAATATTTTTTGAAAAGTTAAAAAAAGAAAATGATTCAGGGAAAGGTCAGATTGCGTTATTCAAATAGAAGATCCCTGGGTTCTGATGATCAAGAACATGGGCTAGAATAGAGGAAAACACACGTGTCGGGTGAGGATATCCTTTGGCCCTACAAAGTCCTCACTCTGTGGGAAGGGCACTGATGCAGCAGGGCCGGAGCGGGACCCCCTGCAGAGGAGGACTGACATCCTTGACTCTACCTCTGACCATGAAGGAGTCGCAGGGGATGGATTCATTCTCCTGTTGTTTAGTCACTCAATCGTGTCTGACCCTTTGCAACCCTGTGGACTACAGTCAACCAGGCTCCTCTGTCCACAGGATTTCCCGGGCAAGAATACTGGAGTGGCTTGCCATTTCCTTCTGCAGGGGATCTTTCCAATCCAGGGACTGAACCCAGGTCTCCTGAATCTCTTGTGTTGGCGAGTGGATTTTTTACCACTGCGCCACCAATTGTAGACTTCTCAGCTACTAAAAAAAAGAACAAATTACTGCTGTGTTACAACAGACATGAATCTCAAAACCTTGATGCTACATGAAAGAATCCAGGTACCAAAGACTAAATGCTGTCATTTCCGCATGTACACAATTTTAGAAAAGACAAGATTGTAATGACAGAGAGAAGATGAATGGTTTCCAAGGATCATGAATAAGAGGAGACACCTGATTCCAAAGAGGCAGAGGCATCTGGGGGACGAGAGACATGGCCTATGTCATGATTATGGTGGCTGAGTACAAGACTCTATACACCTGTCAAAATATCAAATAATTAATTACATTCCTATCTCGCATAATACCTGAAGCGTATAAGAGAACATACAAAGACAGCACCGTTTAATACATATTGAGGGATTTCCCTGGCGGTCCAGTGGCTAAGACTCCACACTCCCAATACAGGGGGTCTGGGTTTGATCCTTGGTCAGGGAACTAGATCCTGCATGCCTGCAGGGAAGAATTCCCACGCCACAGCTAAAGATCCTGAATGCTCCAACCAAGATCAACGATCCTGCGCTGTGACCACAATTAAGACCAGGTGCAACCAAATAAATAAACACTTTTTAAAAAATATATATTGAGATATAAATAAAATGAACCTGCCACTTGAGATCTAGAATGTTATATTGTTTCTACTTCTGCCAACGGATTGTATTTTAATTTAAAAAATGAATAACTATGTAATCTTATAGTAAAAACAAAAGATAATCAATGAATGTTATTGTGCATGCATTACATCTCAGTATAACTGATTTTTTCTCGTGAAGGTGAAGCCTGGAGCAAGGACTCCTCTTGCCTGAGTCTAAGGACAGTAAAGAACAACAAAAATTAATGAAAGAAACTAAAAATGTATAATTTGTAAGGTGGATAGAGACCCAGATCGTTGTGCTCATAGATGCCCAGGAGTACCAACATCTATCACTTAATGAGGGCTTCTGTTGGATTTTTTAATGAGATAGTCATCTATTGGGGGCCACAATAGGAGACAAAGCAGTGGTTCAGGAAAACAAAGTTTCTTGTCCTTACAGGTCCCAGAGACAGCAGTCAGAGCACACCAATCCAGGGCCACTTAGGAAAACACCAGGGGGGTCAGGAGGCAGACGACAGGAAGCAGGGGAGGGCTTGGACCACGACCTTCAGTGGGGCTTCTGCAGGAGAGACGAAGCAGGACAGGTGAACAGGTTAGGGCTGGCTGACTTGATCATTTCAGCAAGCTTTGGGCTCTAGGGGATGGTCTCTAGTTGCCAGGTAACTGCCTGGTACCTGGATAATTCAGGTAAAGGAATATCGTCTCTTAGGGTTCAGAGCCAGATAGAGGAAGCCAGGCTCCAGGTTGTTTAGCTGACATATCAGGGCCATGCTCCCAGCTGAGCCCTAGCTGACCTCTAAGAACTGGTTAGCTCAGCGGCAAGCAGTCTCTCCCCAGCCAGAAAGGAATATTTTTTAATATGCAGAAGAAAAATACATATATATATATGTATATATGTGTGTATATATATTTTTTCTTCCATATAAATGCTGTTTTAAGATGTTAGCAAGTGTGTGTGTGTGGGTTGGGGTGCTTCCCAGGTGGCTTAGTATTCGCCTGCCAATACAGGAGACTCAGGTTCAATTCCTGGGTCAGGAAGATCCCCCAGAGAAGGAAATAGCAATCTTTCTTGCCGAGACAATCCCAGGGACAGAGGAGTCTGGTGGACTACAGTCCAGGGGGTCACAAAGAGTCAGGCATAACTGAGAGACTGAGCACGCACACTCTCATAATAGACATAATGCCATTTCCCATGTGCCATGAAGATTTCTGAACTTCTTGAATTAATCTGGCTAACAACCGTGCTAGTGAGTCAAACAGTCAACACTGAGAGCGTGCAGGCCAGGTGAGAACAGAGTGGACAATGGTTTTGTGCTAATGCCTGTGCTTAACTGCTAGAATCTGGAGGAGGGCATGGCCGCCCACTCCAGTACTCTTGCCTGGAGAATCCCATGGACAGAGGAGCCTGAAGGGCTACAGTCCATGGGTTCACAGGGTCGGACACGACTGAGCATTAGCACAGCACAGAACACAACTGCTGGAAGGTTGAAGCTAAAGCCAGATTGCTGTAGGTGTAAAGATGTTAGGAGTAAAAGCAAAGAACATAGACAGCTCCTTCAAGACCATTAACTGGGAAGAAAACATATGCTACAAATGACAGTCAAAGAAAGAATTGATTTTTTAGGTTCTGAGATTGTTTATACATTATGTAATAAGGGAAAGGATCTGGGAAAGATAGATATTGAAAATATGGTTGAGGGGATACTTGATGAAAAAGGAGAACTTGAGTGAATGACTTTAATTTCTTAGAGTCTTACCTATTTCTTAATCTGTAAAAGTAGTAATCACAAGCCCAACTTTCAAAATTTCGGTGAGGATTAAATGAAATAAGACACGGCACGTTTAGCATAGACTCCAGCATAAAGCACTGCATGATAAGTGATGATTTTATTCCTTTCACCTTCTTTTTCTTTTATTGTCACATCACAAGTTGCTGTATGACATGCAAACCAGCTGCAAAATGTAAACTTGTTATAACTCCGTCTGTTCAGGTTTTTTTATGAATCCTTTTAAAAATATAAGGGGCAAGGGGAGCTGGAGAACTTTCAAATAAGTTATTGAGAACCTGATAGATGTCAATGGCTATACCCAGATGCTGGATAGGAAACCAAGCATCAGAATAAATGCGATGCTTTTTGGAAATGAAGACGAAGAGTGGAAGGAAAACTGAAATAAGAGAACACATTAACCCCAAGAAAAAAATTTACTGAGTTTGTTATTGGAATAAAAACTGGTACTTTTATCTCAGACAATTGTAGCATTAAGCTAAACAGAGCAAAATGTTGTAAGCATTCTGATTACCTCTCTTAAGTGACATTAGCAATGTAAATCAATGAAGCAGATGAACTATCAGAGATTAACTGCCTATAAAAATCGGGGTAAGAGTGAATATGGGAATTTTATTTTTAAAAGTTAAACTACAATAATAGCCCCGGGGACATATAAAGGCAGTCAGGAAATGTCAAAGACAAAAATGTTAATTAGAACATTTGGTTTCTTCTTAAAGCAGGCTGTGGTGGTGTCCTTTTTGTGACATTTGGAAACCTGAAATTCTTCTTTACCAGTTCACCCTGGACTAACACACAGCTTCATTAAAAACAATGAGTGAATGTGATATTTATTTTTTAAGAGTTCCAAGATTATGCCCTCACTGGGGGTGGATATCATGGAATCAAGCTCTGTAATTCAACCAAAGATAAAAATCTGTAAAAAAATAATTGGTTAAAATCCCCTGGAGAGTATTCTGTATTCCATAGAGTAACAAGCAAGAAGGCATTTCATAGCTGTCTCTATTCTGTAATACATTAGCAGTTCGGCTTCCCAAGTGGCGCTGTGCTAAAGAATCTGCCTACCAATGCAGGAGACTTGGGTTCAATCCCTGTGTCAGGAAGATCCCCTGGAGAAGGGAATGGCTACCCACTCCAGGATTCTTGCCTAGGAAATTCAATAGAAGAGCCTGGCAGGCTCCAGTCCATGGACACGACTAAGCACACACACACACACATGCACACAAAGGGAGCAATCGTTGCTAGAATGAAAATGTGCCTCAGTGAAGTAAGAGGGCACATTTTGGAGAATGTAGGTCTGTGCATGAATCCTGTGCACCAACAACACAGACTTAAACACTCCTGGCACACAGCAAGCACATGGACTCAAGTACACACACGTGTATGTCTATCAGAGTGTGTGCATGAATCCTTTGAAGAACTAGTTAAAATACAGATTCCAACACCATCCAACTCAGCGCCCCCACACTCTAGTCAACTGTGCTAATAGGTCTAGGGCTGACCCAGGAACTGGGGTCACCCCCTACTATCACCCCCAATGATTTTAATGCAAGGGGTCTGATGACCATACTTATAAAAGCACAATGATGGGGCCATTTTTAAGTGACCCACAATAAGGACAGGAATGCTACTGCAATTAAAACCTTTATCTAAGCTGCTCTTCCCTTAAGCAGAGTAAGGTTAAGAATCTGATTTCTGAGCCTGTGTGTTCCTTAATGTAACAAAGATGTCCTGTCATTAGAGGTCACACAGAAGGGGTTCATTCTTTCCAGAAGTAATGCACTGATTTAAATGCACATTCAGAGAAAAAATAAGACATGTAATTTGACACGTCCCATTTCTAGTTTGCTAAAAAGGTAAAACTGGTGGAGACAACCCACCAAGGAAAGACCTTGGCTTCTAACTTTCTTGACACGTTTCATTTCTAGTGACCTTTGTCTCCACTCTACTTTATTATTTCACTCCCATGACCACATCCTACACAGTTTAGCTTCAGCCAGAACAATTAAAACTCTCAAATCTTCCAATCACCAATTTCCCCCCAAGACCACAAAGCTCTGTCCATCCATGCTTGGCTTCTCAGAGACCTCTGCCCTTTGACCTATCTCTCTTCTCATTAGAGTCCTGTCTTTACTTCTTCTCTTGGTAACCTTGGATTTCATCACCTCAACAATTTTCTTAGGACTAAATGCAACTCTGCTAAATCATCCTTCATACCTGGCATCTTTCATACCTAGAACCATCCAGCTCACCACTCTCTTGGTGCTCACCCGAGGATATCAGACTCTGAGACAAGTGAAAGCAATGCAGACTATAAATTCATAATTTATAAACCTCAACTCTGTTCTCAAACTCCTCAGAAATCCTTCTTTATTTTACTAGGACACAATCCCCCGTGCTTCATCATAAGTATTTCCGATCTTTGCCACTCTCTTCAAACATTTTAACCCCTCATTCTCAAGGGAAAAGGCACCTCTTATTTCAGAGAGAAAATAGAACGCACCAGACAAGAACCACTAAATTTTCTGTCTCCAGACAACACATGTGCCTACACCTGCTGTTATGATGGATGAAACACCTCTCTTTTTTTCTCTCTGCAGAGGATTACCAACCATTGTGCTTTCCATCCGTTCTTCTCTGTGAAACGCCAGCATCATTGTCACCCAGGTTCAGAAGGCTCCACAAGGCGCAGAAGCCCTAAACCAGTCCTTCAAAATCAGAATCTCTACATCTAGCATCCAAGACTGGTGTATTTTTCAAGTTTCCTAGGTGATGTTTTCTCTCCCTTAAATACGACAATAATTGACCTCTGGCCTCATCAGAGACCCATGGTATTTATTTCCCCTCATCCCTGGGCCTTCAACACATTCCAACAATATTTTAACTTGCGTAATTCTCTCATCCCCCACGTACTTAGACTTATTTTTCCTTGCGGATTCACATATTTCCTGGGACAGTCACTACATACTTTCTAAACTGGCATTCCCTTTTCAATCAACTGCCCCCATCATCAACACTCCAATCTACTTGACTGACAGTGACAGTCACCAACTGACCGTAGTGGCTGAAGCCAGGAGGGATGTTTCGATCCGCATCCATCCTTGACCTGTTGACAGCATGGCTCTCAGCTGACCTCCTTCCCCGACACTCCACAAACCTCTCCTTCTCTGTCATAGTTTACTCCTATTCTCTGCCCACTTCTTAATTAGGGTACCCTATAGATGTCTTCTCTAGGGTTTCTTCTGTTTTACTTGGCATATATGTTCCTGGGGAAGTACCACCCCACTTCCACATCTTTAAATATTAGATATAATCTGATGAACACCCCAGTGGCGTTTGAAGCCAGATTTCTCTCTCAAGCCCCATTTCTACCATGTCCATCCCACTACCACACGTTCCCCAAACCTCTTCCTGTTCTCTGTTCTCTATCTAAATCATCTCTGAGCATCACCTGTGACTCTGGGCTTCCTCCCCCTCCACATCTGATCTGCCATCAAGTCCTATTTATACTATCCCCTAGTTCAGTTCATTTCATTTCAGTTCAGTCGCTCAGTCATGTCCGATTCTTTGTAACCCCATGGACTGCAGCACACCAGGCCTCCCTGTTCTTCACCAACTCCTGGAGTGTACCCAAACTCATGTCCATTGAGTCAGTGATGCCATCCAACCATCTCATCCTCTGTCATCCCCTTCTCCTTGTGCCTTCGATTTTTCCCAGCATCAGGGTCTTTTCCAATGAGTCAGTTCTGCGCATCAGGTGGCCAAAGGATTGGAGTTTCAGCTTCAACATCAGTCCTTCCGATGAATATTCAGGACTCATTTCCTTTAGAATGGACTGGCTGGATCTCCTTGCAGTTCAAGGGACTCTCAAGAGTCTTCTCCAACACCACAGTTCAAAAGTATCAATTCTTTGGCACTCAGCTTTCCTTATACTCCAACTCTCACATCCACACATGACTACTGGGAAAACCATAGCTTTGACTAGATGGACCTTTGTTGTTTATTATGCTGTCTAGGTTGGTCATAACTTTTCTTCCAAGTAGTAAGCATCTTTAATTTCATGGCTGCAGTCACCATCTGCAGTGAATTTGGAGCCCAAAAAAGTAAAGTCTGTCACTGTTTCCACTATTTCCCCATCTATTTGCCATGAAGTGATGGGACCAGATGCCATGATCTTAGTTTTCTGAATGCTGAGCTTTAAACCAACTTTTTCACTCTCCTCTTTCACTTTCATCAAGAGGCTTTTGAGTTCCTCTTCACTTTCTATCATAAGGGTGGTGTCATCTGCATATCTGAGGTTATTGATATTTCTTCTGGCAATCTTGATTCCAGCTTGTGCTTCATTCAGCCCAGCGTTCCTCATGATGTACTCTGCATATAAGTTAAATAAGCAGGGTGACAATATTCAACCTTGACGTACTCCTTTTCCTATTTGGAACCAGTCTGTTGTTCCATGCCCAGTTCTAACTGTTGCTTCCTGACCTGCATACAGGCTTCTCAAGAGGCAGGTCAGGTGGTCTGGTATTCCCATCTCTTTCAGAATTTTCCACAGTTTGTTGTGATCCCCACAGTCAAAGGCTTTGGCATAGTCAATAAAGCAGAAATAGATGTTTTTCTGGAACTCTGTAATTTTTTCAGTGATCCAGTGGATGTTGGCAATTTGATCTCTGGTTCCTCTGCCTTTTTTAAAACCAGCTTGAACATCTGGAAGTTCATGGTTCACACATTGTTGAAGGCTGACTTGGAGAATTTTGAACATTACTAGTATGTGAGATGAGTGCAATTGTGCGGCAGTTGGAGCATTCTTTGGCATTGCCTTTCTTTGGGATTGGAATGAAAACTGACCTTTTCCAGTCCTGTGGCCACTGCTGAGTTTTCCAAATTTGCTGGCATATTGAGTGCAGCACTTTCACAGCATCATCTTTCAGTATTTGAAATAGCTCCACTGGAATTCTGTCACTATCTCCTAAGTCTCTGCCAAAGCTGCTCATTCATTTCTCTACATCTCCCCATGTTCTTCCCTCCCCTTCCTTTTCTGAATATTCGGTACAAAAATCATTAGGTGGGACCAAGGAAGACTGGCATCAACATCAACATGCTGGTGGCAAGGAACTGCCGTGGCCCCAGGTGTCAGGGCTGGGGTGGGATGAGAACAGCGGGAAGTGCTGGAATGAAAAGGGAGAAAACTAGACTGAACCGTGATGTACTGGATTAGAAACTGAGGGTAGGTATGAATTTAGTATTTTTAATATAGGTAGGTAGATAGATGGGACTTCCCTGGTGGCTCAGTGGTAAAGAATCCACCTACCAGTGCTGGAATTTGGGTTAGATTGCTGGGTCAGGAAGATCCCCTAGAGCAGGAAATGGCAACCCACTCCGGTATACTTGCCTGGAGAATCCCATGGACAGAGGAGCCTTGCAGGCTATAGTTCATGGTGTCGCAAAGAGTTGGACACGACTTAGTGACTAAACAGCAATAGAGAGATAGATAGATGGAGATATAGAGGTATATAAAGAAATAAACACAGATATACCTACAGGCATATGTATGTCCCTTAGCACTGTTGACTGAGAGGATCTGAGAGCCTGGTGTATGTAGCTGTATTGTGTTGATGTTAGAAAATGTCCTTGTTTGTAGGAAATACACCCTAATGTGTACAAAAATGATGGAACATTAGATAAGCAACTTACTCTCAAATAGTTCAGGAGAGAGAAAAAAAATTCTTTGTACTGTATTTGGAAATCTTCTGAAAGTTTGAGATTGGTTTAAAATGAAACAATAAATAAAAACAACAGTGAGATATGGCTACACACTTATGAGGATGGCTAAAATGCAAAGGACATGTGTTTTTTAAAACCTATCCTCTTTCTATCAGTAATTACAAGATCTGACAGACAGAAAATCAGTAGGGATACAGGGAACTGAACAGCACCATCAATCAACTGAATTTAATTGACATTTTTAGAATACTTCATCCAACAATGGTAGAATATGCATTTTTATCAGGATCACATGGAACATCCACCAAAGCAGAACACATCTGGGCTACAAAACACACCCTAACAATTTTGAAAGAGCAGAAATCAAACAAATGATGTTCTCAGACCACACTGGGATTAAACTAGATATCAAAAACAGAAAGGTGGCTGGAAAATTCCTAGCTATTTGGAAATCAAAGAGCATGCTTTTAAATAACACCTGGGTCAAAGAAAATTATCAAGAGAAATTTTTAAATATTTTGAACTCAATGAAAATGAAAATAAAATATTAAAGCTTGTGGAATTTAGCAAAAGCAGTGCTTAGTGGGAAATGAAAGGATGTATTAGGAAAAAAACGTAGATCTAAACTTGATAATCTAAGCTTCGACCTTGGGAAACTAGAAAAAGAAGACAAATTAAATTCTGAACAGAATAAAAGAAATAAATAGAGCAAAACTCAACAAAATTGAAAAAGGGAAATTAATATAGGGCATCAGTAAAACCAAAAGTTTTCCTTGAAAATATCAATATTAATAACGTCGGTTAATCCCCAACTAGGAATAAAAGAAGACCCAAATTACTATTATCACAAATGAGAGAATACTGATTCCATGTACATTAAAAGGATAATAAAAGGGGGAAAGAATAATAAAGGAATATTATATACAACTCTATTCTCACAAATTTTATAACCTACAGGAAACAAGCCAAGTTCTTAAAAGATACAGTGTACAAGAACTCACACAAGGAGAAAGGGATACACTGAATAAGCCAATATTTATTAGGGAAATTAAATCAAAAATTAATAATTTCCTGAAACAGAATGCACCAGGCCTAGATGGTTTCAATATTGAATTCTATCAAACACTTAAAGGAGAAATTAATACCAATTCTCAGCAACTTGTTCCGGAAAATAGGTTATTAATTAATAATACTAATTAATTTGATAAGGCCAACATTGTTCTTATAGCAAAAGAACTACAGAAAAAGAAAGTTGCAGACTAATATCTCTTGTTAACATGGATGCAAAAATCCTCAAGAAAATACTAGCAAAACTGTGTAAAAGATCATACACCATCATTAAATAGGATTTTTCCCAGATATGAATTAAAAAATCAATTAATATAATCCATCATATGAGGCTAAAGAATAAAAATCATATGATGGTATCAATAAAATAGGAAAAAATCTAACATTAATTAGATTTTCTCTAACATTTGATAAAAATCTAACAACCATTCATGATAAAATTTGTCAGCAAACTATGAATAGAGAAAATTTTCTCAAACTGATTGGAAAAAATCTATAAAAAACACTACTGCTAACATCTACTTAATGGTTAACATGTGTGTATGTGTGTGTGTGTTTAGTCGCTCAGTCTTGTTTGACTCTTTGCAATCCCATGGACTGTAGCCCACCAGGCTTCTCTGAACATGGGATTTTCGAGACGGCTTGCCATTTCTTCCTCCAGGGAATCTTCCCGGATCAGGGAGCGAAACTTCATCTCCTGTGTCTCCTGCATTGGCAGGCAGATTCTTTACCACTGAGCCACCCAGAAAGCCCAATGGTTAACATACAAAAGTCAATTTCTTTCCCATATAACAATAATGAACAACTAGAATTTGAAATAAAAACACAACACCATTTAAATCAACACCCTCCAAAAATAAAACACTTAAGTGAAATCTAGACAGCATATTAAAAAGCAGAGACATTACTTTGCCAACAACGGCCTGTCGAGTCAAAGCTATGGTTTTTTCCAGTGGTCATGTATGGATGTGAGAGTTGGACTATAAAGAAAGTTGAGCACCGAAGAATTGATGCTTTTGAACTGTGGTGTTGGAGAAGACTCTTGAGAGTACTTTGGACTGCAAGGAGATCCAACCAGTCCATCCTAAAGGAGATCAGTCCTGAGTGTTCATTGGAAGGACTGATGCTAAAGCTGAAACTCCAAAACTTTGGCCACCTGATGCAAAGAACTGACTCATTGGAAAAGACCCTGATGCTGGGAAAGATTGAAGGCATGAGGAGAAGGGGACGACAGAGGATGAGATGGTTGGATGGCATCACCAACTGGATGGACATGAGTTTGAGTGAACTCTGGGAGTTGGTGATGGACTGGGAGACCAGGTATGCTGCAGTCCATGGGGTCGCAAAGAGTTGGACACGACTGAGTAACTGAATTGAACTGAACCGAACTGAAGTGTAAATCTGACAAAATAGATACAATTCTATATGAAGATAACTATAAAACCATGATAAAGGATTTAGAGGAAATCTAAGTGACTAAAGAGATATTCCATTCTCATGGACAGGAAGTCTCAATATTCTTAAGATGTCAGTTCTTCTCAACCTGATCAGTAGACTTAATGAAATTTAGATCAAAATCCCAAAGAGTTATTTTGTAGATATTAATAGATTGACTCTAAAGTTTGCATGGGAATATAAAAAATTCAGAGTAGCAAACACAGTACTGAAGAAGAACAAAGTAAGAGGACTGACAGTACCTAATTTACTGTAAGTTCAGTTCAGTTCAGTTCAGTCACTCAGTCGTGTCCGACTCTCCGCGACCCCATGAATCACAGCATGCCAGGCCTCCCTGTCCATCACCAACTCCCGGAGTACACTCAAACTATGTCCACAGAGTCAGTGATGCCATCCATCCATCTCATTCTTGGTCGTCCCCTTCTCCTCCCGCCCCCAATCTTTCCCAACATCAGAGTCTTTTCCAGTGAGTCAACTCGTCGCATGAGGTGGCCAAAGTATTGCAGTTTCAGCTTTAGCATCAGTCCTTCCAGTGAACACCCAGGATTGATCTCCTTTAGAATGGACTGGTTGGTTCTCCTTGCAATACAAGGGAATCTCAAGAGTCTTCTCCAACACCACAGTTCAAAAGCATCAATTCTTCGGCGATCAGCTTTCTTCACAGTCCAACTCTCACATCCATACATGACCACGGGAAAAACCGTTGCCTTGACTAGACGGACCTTTGTTGGCAAAGTAATGTCTTTGCTTTTTAATATACTATCAAGGTTGGTCATAACTTTCCTTCCAAGGAGTAAGCGTCTTTTAATTTCATGGCTGCAATCAGCATCTGCAGTGATTTTGGAGCCCAAAAAAACAAAGTCTGACACTGTTTCCACTGTTTTTCCATCTATTTCCCATGAAGTGATGGGACCACATGCCATGATCTTTGTTTTCTGAATGTTGAGCTTCAAGCCAACCTTTTCATTCTCCTCTTTCACTTTCATCAAGAGGCTTTTTAGTTCCTCTTCACTTTCTGCCATAAGGGTGGTGTCATCTGCATATCTGAGGTTATTGATATTTCTCCTGGCAATCTTGATTCCAGCTTGTGCTTCTTCCAGCCCAGCATTTCTCATGATGTACTCTGTATATAAGTTAAATAAGCAAGGTGACAATATATAGTCTTGACGCACTCCTTTTCCTATTTGGAATCAGTCGGTTGTTCCATGTACAGTTCTGACTGTTGCTTCCTGACCTGCATACAGGTTTCTCAAGAGGCAGGTCAGGTGGTCTGGGATTCCCATCTCTTTCAGAATGTTCCACAGTTTATTGTGATCCACACAGTCAAAGGCTTTGGCATAGTCAATGAAGCAGAAATAGATGGTTTTCTGGAACCCTCTTGCTTTTTCCATGATCCAGCGGATGTTGGCAATTTGATCTCTGGTGCCTCTGCCTTTTCTAAAACCTGCTTGAACATCTGGGAGTTCACGGTTCACATATTGCTGAAGCCTGGCTTGGAGAATTTTGAGCATGACTTTACTAGCTTGTGAGATGAGTGCAATTGTGCGGCAGTTGGAGCATTCTTTGGCATTGCCTTTCTTTGCGATTGGAATGAAAACTGACCTTTTCCAGTCCTATGGCCACTGCTGAGTTTTCCAAATTTGCTGGCATATTGAGTGCAGCACTTTCACAGCATCATCTTTCAAGATTTGAAATAGCTCAACTGGAATTCCATCACCTCCACTAGCTTTGTTTGTAGTGATGCTTTCTAAGGCCCACTTGACTTCACATTCCAAGATGTCTAGCTCTAGGTCAGTGATCACATTATCGTGATTATCTTGGTCGTGAAGATCTTTTTTGTACATTCCTTCTGTGTATTCTTGCCACCTCTTCTTAATATCTTCTGCTTCTGTTAGGTCCATACCATTTCTGTCCTTTATCGAGCCCATCTTTGCATGAAATGTTCCCTTGGAATCTCTAATTTTCTTGAAGAGATCTCTTGTTTTTCCTATTCAGTTGTTTTCCTCTATTTCTTTGCATTGATCGCTGAGGAAGGCTTTCTTATCTCTTCTTGCTATTCTTTGGAACTCTGCATTCAGATGCTTATATCTTTCCTTTTCTCCTTTGCTTTTCACTTCTCTTCTTTTCACAGCTATTTGTAAGGCCTCCTCAGACAGCCATTTTGCTTGTTTGCATTTCTTTTCCATGGGGGATGGTCTCGGTCCCTGTCTCCTGTGCAATGTCACGAACCTCCATCCAGAGTTACTGTAAAGCTACACAATAATCAAGACAGTTTAATACTGATGAAAGAACAGGCAAAAAGAAACAAAATAGAGACCAAAGAAATATGACCACACAAATATAAAATTGTCTTTGATCAAAAAAAGCAAATGCAATTCAATGGAGAGAGATTGTCCTTCGAACAAATAGTGCTTGAGGTACCGGACATCCATATGCAAGAAAATGAACCGTGACAAGACCTTACACCTTTCTCAAAATATTAACTCAAAGTGGATCACAGACCTATGGATCTTCCCTCCCCCTTTCCTCAGATGAGACCTATTCCTCCTCTGGTCTCATCTTAAACATCTTTTCCCCTAGAAAATAGTTCTCATTTGGCCAAAAATGGACCCCAATAACGCCCACATTTAAAAACAGAATTTCATGGGTTTTCAACGATAATGCCTTAATATATTTGGGGAAGAGCCTGAGTCTAGTCTGTGGCTTTAAGAGGCGGAACAAAAGCATCTGAGGGTGATAAAAAAGAAGCAAAACAAAACAACCAAGTCCCAGTCAGCCATAAGTGTGTGATCAGCTTTCCAAGTACAAATGTATCTGGCCGGACAGCCACCTGGACCCCAGTGAGGACTCCCAGACCCCGATCCCATGTCACAACCAAAACAAAGTGAAAATGACCCCTGGGCAGGTTGACAGGTCATCACAGCTGTTCTGGTGTGGATGCGGGCAGATTCCTGGAGGCGATAGTGACTATTACTGTAGGAACAGCTCTGGCGCATTAAATAGGTATTAAAGAATAGTCCAGCTGCGCGTGAAGAGTCACTTGGGCCTGGGAGACAGAGCTGAGGGTCAAAGCCAAGGTTCAGGTTTGAATTGAGAACATGTTTTCGCCTCCCGCAAGAGTTCAAGACAGGAGAAGAGGCAAACATTTCATGAAAATTAGAGCCCAAGGTGGAAAGAAAAAATAGCCGTTGTCTCCTTTTTTCAAACAAAACTCAATGAAGCGGCAAGCATCTCAGCTAAAGGTGGTGATAATTGTATCCATCATCTGTAAGCAACTGAGTTTGCCTATGTCAGAGAGGTGTAGACGGCAGGCTCAGATTTTAATTCTTTGAAACCCAAGCTGAGAGGCAGAGATCCAGACAGGGGATACGAAGTGGAAAGTGTAAACTGAAGAATGTCAGGCATTGCAGGCAACAAGAGAAGGTGATAATGGTCCTTCTCTTCAGGGTCCCCAAACACCGGGGGTGGCCTTAAGCTAGGCTGAGTCTGGGGTTGGGGGGTGGAGAGAACGCTGAACTACGAATTCATATAACAGACCACAGCCACCAGTCGCTTCTACCGCTGTCTGGACACTTAAGTCACCTGTCCTCTGCTTCAGACCTTCTAATACTATTACTGCATTTTTCGGAGCAGTGGTTCACTCATTCATTAATTCATCCATCCATTGATTGTTCATTCAACAAATATTTGTTGGAACCAGGCCCTGGGGACACAGTGATGAAAAGGACAGACATCTTTAATCTCACTGATCTAACCTTCCAGCTGGGAAGACAGACAGCGAACAGACAAATATACATACAAAATAATGTCAAGGAGTGATAAGCGCTTTGCAGGAAACTAGGATAACCTAGGATAAAAGAATGGAAGGGGCAGGGGTGGTTTACATAGTGGGCTCAGTAAGATGTTCTGAGAGTAACATGACTACATGTCACTTTCCCATGGTAACCCTATGTTGAATTTTTTGAGGAACTGCCATACCGCTTTCCACACTGGCTGCGCCATTTTACACTATTGGATTTGTATTTTCAAAGGATTATTCCGGCTTCTGAGTGGAAAACAGATTGTAGGAGAACAGGAATGGAACAAGGGAACCCAGTTAGGTGGCTACGGCAGTGTTACACACAGTTGATGAAAAGCTGATTACAACACCCGCGGGGGACAGTGAGGAGAGGAGACTGGTGGGCCGAAGGCAAGAAACTGACGGCACTGATCATGGAGATGCTGGGCTTGCTCCGGACCACCAGGCTCACCACTACAGGAGCACAGCAAGCTCTGGGGAGCACGGGCTGATTCCATTCACACCCTGCTCGGTCAGTGGTCTCCACGGGAACGCCACTGAATTTGGCTGAAGGTTTGAGTGATGCTACGAACAACAGCTTGTCTCACACACAAGCATCCAGCTAAAGAAAGTGAGATGCAAGGTGGGCACCTCTTCTGGAAACCAAATCCCACAGGAAGCTAGAAACCGAGAGCCCCAGAAAGACATCGCTCTTCACAGATTGGGCTCTTCCGTTCCCCATGAAGTAGGAGTCTGCGGCTGGACTTAGCAAGGCAGTTTGCTCTGTTGGAGAGAAATCTGCACGTCTTATTTGTGCTTAGGCACATGGATCGGGAAAGATTTGGAGATAGAGGGAGCTGTGATTTCTCAACCTCTAGGTTATTTCCAACTGTGTTCCATCCTTTCCTCTCTGAGAAAACCCAGCACACCTTTTTCTCAGTCGATCTAAACACTCATGAAAACTGTTTTGTTAATAATGACATTTAATAAATGACTTCTGTTTCACCTTTTAAGAATAGGATCCACAAATCCATCCTGGGACCTAAAGAGTTCTTGAACTTTTAAAATGACAATCATGACACTCAAGATAACCGGGCTAAACCACTGCAGAAAATAAGAGGAGTGTGTTTATTTTACCACAGTGATCAATTTCAGACTAAGAGTATAATACCAGCAGCTAAAGGAGTTAAGCCTTGATGAAAACTAAGACCAGTCCAATTCCCTGCTAGCCAATTAGCAGCTTTTCGTTTGCAGAAGAATTTCACCCCTGTAGAAAAGTCTTTGAACCAAAACCACAAAATCTTATTGCTGATTGTCTACTGAACTTTACTCTCCAGTTGGATTACACATGATCCCAGAGGCTCAGATGAGAAATGGAGGACAGGGAACTCCCACCAAAAAAGCCAGCAATGCATAAATAAGCAGATAAAGCAACTGGACCAAAAAAACAAAAACAAAAAAAAACCCATGAGGGGACCTATGAGGGTTTTGAAAGTATTTCTTCACCCAAATGCTTGTTTTTCATTCTAAAATTTCTCACAAGATATTTGTATGTTTCCAGGCTTGTCCATGTAGCAGAAACAGTAATCATTTTTATTGAAGTGTTCAGTTTACAAAATGATCCATTGTACAACATCTCATTTAAAATGAAAAAGACCCCATTTTGTAGATGTGAATGAAAGGTTTCCTCAAATCACATGACTTCATCAGAAACACTTTGGACTTCTAGGACCTCAGAAGACAGTCATTAAATGATTTTGTTTTGGTTTCAGGGACACAGGAAGGAGAGTTTTTAAAATAAAGACAATATTTTTATAAAAAAAAGAACGAAGGTGTTCATATTGTAACTTGAGGGCTTTGTGGTCCTAAGGAAAAGCTGCTGCTGCTGCTGCTGCTAAGTCACTTCAGTCGTGTCCGACTCTGTGTGACCCCATAGACAGAAGTCCACCAGGGTCCCCCGTCCCTGGGATTCTCCAGGCAAGAACACTGGAGTGGGTTGCCATTTCCTTCTCCAATGTGTGAAAGTGAAAAGTGAAAGTGAAGTCGCTCAGTTGTGTCCGACCCTTAGCGACCCCACGGACTGCAGCCTACCAGGCTGCTCCATCCATGGGATTTTCTAGGCAAGAGTACTAAAAGCAGTATAGCATAACTGTTCATGCTCAAGGTCAGGTATTAATGACCCTGGCTTCTTAGGCCCAACCTACCCTTATTTACATGTAACCTCAGGGAAGCTCGGTAAACTAAACCTCAGTTTTACTAATATGCATTGTGGGAAAACCATTACTCTCGGGGGGGCTATGAAAATAGAATGTAACACTGCACATGAAGTGGTTCACCAGTGCCCGGCCCACACCTCTCCTGGTACTCAGGAGAGATGACCACTGGGATGACTCTTGTTCATACACTCGGAATTCCTAGAAGCCTGTGGGGTAAGGGGTCACATACTCCAGATGGAGCTGCCAAGTTTGAGCTTACAGGGTCTACTATTGCTGCTTAATAAGTGTAAGGGGCTTTGAAATCATGACAGGACCTTGGCAAGAAAGTCAGCTAGGACAGGTGGAGAAATACAAGAGAGTTTCTTCTTTTCTTGGCTCCTAAAGACTGCTGTTGGTGAATACCCTTTTGGGCTCTTACGGGATGCTCCATCTAATCATTACTCTGTGATCCACCATTAGTCCAACCTATTGGGGGCGGGAGGAGAAGGGGACAACAGAGAATGAGATGGCTGGATGGCATCACCGACTCTGTGGACATGAGTTTGAGTGTACTCCGGGAGTTGGTGATGGACAGGGAGGCCTGGCGTGCTGTGATTCATGGGGTCGCGGAGAGTCGGATGACTGAGCGACTGAACTGACTGAACTGAACTGATACAAACAAAGTATTTCTTTTTAACCACTTGGTTGCCCAACTATTTTTAGAACTCAAGCACTCTTAGATTTTCTTTGTCAAATTTTACTTCAACATTTTTTTCAATCACTTCTTCTAGTCTAAAAGTATTAGACAATCCATGACTTATATTTAAATATAATAATTTAAAATTTATCTTATTTTAAAACTTTGATGTCCTTTGACTGTTTTGTGTCTCCTAGTTACACTAGAATAGACACTGTTTCATGAGGAAATTTTATCAACCTTTTGCATCACCTCTCCTTTTCCAAAAGTATTCTATCAGTCATAGTTCTTAATTCTAATAATTTCGGATTTATTTTGAAACACTGATATCCTTTGACTGTTGATAAACTACTAGTTGTATCAGAAAAGAAGCTATTTCATTAACCCAATAAAATTTTGATTCAATGAATGAAAGTGAAGAATATAAAGGGGTAGAAATTTTGGAGTTTAAAATTACTAACTAAAGAATACATGCTGACCCATGCAATTGAAATGTCTATCCGTGGACTGTCAAGAATGACAAAGAGGCGCCCCTGTAAGGACAGTGAATGTGGTCCCATGGAGAGTATGACTTCATGACTTTTACATAAACTCACTACACAGAAATAGTTTCCACTTCTCTTTTTCTCATTTTCCCCAACCCTCCCCCCTCCATTCCAACAAATATCACTGAGAAAGTATACTCGTATCATTAATACTGTTTCATCACCAAAATAATTTCTGTTGGAGTCTTTCTAGAGATTCTCAAACAGCACTCTTCTTGGCAAAAATTCTGAACCGGTTGAGAAATAAGACAAAGTTCTCCTTTGTCAGAATGTCTCAAATAGGGACTTCTCTGGTGGTCCAGTGGCTAAGACTCTGTCCTCCCAATGCATGAGGCCCAGATTTGATCCCTGGTCAGGGAACTAGATCCCACATGCCACAGCTAAGAGTTCACATGCTGTATGCTGCAATGAAGACCTGGTACAGCCAAATAAACAATACGTACATGAGTAATGTCTCAGATACTTCTAGGGTTTCCCTGGTACCTCAAATGGTTAAGGAGCCACCTGCAATGCAGGAGACCTGGGTTCCATCCTTGGGCTGGGAAGATCCCCTGGAGGACGGCACAGCAACCCACTCCATTATTCTTGCCTGGAGAATCCCCATGGACAGAGGAGCCCGGCGGGCTACAGTCCATGGGGTTGCAAAGAGTCAGACACAACTGAGTGACTAAACACACAGATACTACCAGATACTACTGACAGTACAGATTTCACTGGGTGCTCAGTCACTTCAGTCGTGTACAACTCTTTGAAACCCTCTGGACTGCAGCCCTCCAGGCTCCTCTCTCCATGGGGTTTCCCAGGCAAGAACACTGGAGTGGGTTGCCATGGCCTCCTCCAGGGGATCCTTCCGACTCAGGGATTGAACCCACATCTCCCATGTTGCAGCCAGATTTTTACCACTAGTACCACCTGGAAGCCCGGATATCACTAACAACCCCCAAATCTGTTCTCTGTCTTTAAGAAATCACATTTTCTAGGCTCCCTTGAAGTTGGGAGGCTCTGGGATGAGAATGGGTGTAATATCTCCACTTGCAGACCAAGCCTATACAACACTCCTTCATTCTCTCTTGCCCTTCTTGTGGGCAGGGATGGCGAACATCAGAGCTCCTACAGGTCACATGTTGAAGAGAGCAGAGCAGTGTGATCCCATGAGGGTAAGCCATCCCCTGACCTGAATACCAGCCTTGTATCACCAGGAGATGAAAACGCAGACTACTTGTCTTTGGTCACTAGATGTTTGATGTCTTCTATTACTATAGTTTAGCCTAATTTCCCAAATGATAAAGCTGGTTGCAAAGACCATATCTTTTCTCTATTGGAAGGAAAACTTCAGCAGAAGTAATGTTATCCACTCAGCACCTCTGCCCAGGGTTTCCCCACTCCTCATCCCCATCCTGGCAGGAACCCTGCAGAAAGCCTGCCCAGTGACCCTCCCTGGAATTACAAATAAGCTCTGGAGAGCTGCTTTTGGAAAACACTTTGGAATAGTTATTTATGGAAGAGTGAGAGGAATAGGATTCCAGAGTAGAGATAAAAGGGAATAAAGAAGTAAAGCAAGAAGGAGTGGGAAAATAAGTTCCTTCTCTACGAGCCTGAAATCTAACCCTGATTCGCTCCCAAGCCCACTTCTGCTCCTTGGACTAGACTTTGGCATCCTGTCCACGTGCTCCCCAGCATCCCATCTTGGCTTGCCCCGGATTGATCTTTTCCATCTCAGCCCACACAGCTGGGAGTTCTGCAGAAGCAGAAACCTGCCAAAAACAATAGTTTTCCTAAATGTCCAACAGCGAGGGAATTGGCTTATATATTATGAAGCATCTGGTCAATGGGGAATTATTCAATCATTAAACATGATCAACCTGAAACCTTTGTAACAACATGGAAAATGTCCCTGAAATAATGTTACTAAAGTTTTCCTTTCCTAAAAGCAAATCGTAAAAGTACATAGGCAATATGACAACAACTTGAAAAAAATGTACATGGGGAATAAAGCTATGGATTAAATTTCGAGAAAGAAAAGCAATTGTTGGGTTAGAGTAGTGGGACTCAACCAATCCTGTATGGTTTCATTAAATCTATTCCGTGCTTAAATGACGGGCTACCCAGATGACTCAGTGGCAGAGAATCCTCATGCCAATGCAGGCGATGCAGGAGACACGGGTTCCATCCCTGGGTGGGGAAGATCCCCTGGAGAAGGGAATGGCAACCCACTCCAGTATTCTTGCCTAGAGAATCCCATGGACGTAGCAGTCTGGTGGGCTACAGACCACAGGGTCACAAAGAGTCAGACACGACTTAGCAACTGAGCAAGCACACACACGAATGCTTAAATGATAAAAGAAAGAGCTTTGCCATCCCTACTCAACAAAACTAGAAGGGAAAGGACTCTCACCCCTCCCTTCCTTTAGAGGAATCGTCCCGGTGGACAGCAGAGAGGAGCCTGGCAGAGCTGGGAGAGGAACCAAGCTCCAGACGCCCCACGGTCTGCACTGATTTCCAGTCTAAGCATAAGACCTGCTGTCGCTTCCATATGTCCTTGCTTTATTTTTAAGTCTTTTAAGATTCTAAGCATTTTGCATTCTGAAGGTGGTATTGTCTCCCTTAGTAACTCAGACTCCCAAAGAGAAACACTCCTAGACAAACTTTCTTCTGATGGTTCCAGTTAATGTGTCATTATTTAAAAGGGCCAATGGAAAATCCATGTCAGGTGAAAAGACTAATGTAACTCTCTGTTGACAAAACTTGTGAACGTGGGCTTTGTATTCCTGTCACTGTTCAGGACGGCATTTGAGATGAGGTCCACTTTCTTGTCAAGTCGCGTCACATTCTTGTCATGTATATGGAGAATGCACACATGAAAAGGATCCTAAGATTTCCCTGGTGGTCCAATGGTTAAGACTTCACCTTCCAAAAAAGGGATGTGGGTTCAAGCCCCGGTCAGGGAGCTACGATCCCACGTGCCTCATGGCCAAAATACCAAAACTCAGAACAGAAACAATGTTGTAATAAAATCAGTAAAGACTTTAAAATGATATATGTCAAAAAAAATTAAAAAAAAAAAAAAGAATCCAGTACCAGTAGGATGCAAGTTAATGAACATTGCGTATGTTTCCTACTTCAAAATATGTCAGATATCAAAAGCTGAGTTTATCACCACCATCCCCGTCTCCATTACAACAGCTCTGTCCTCTCAGATAAACGGCAATGGCAACGTGCTGTGGTCATTTGTGTTCCAAGCCCTGGGCTTGGCTTCCCTAACATGTGATCTGTGAGGGGAACTTTCCTCGGGTTTGAACTCCTGGCTTCCAGGCTTTGCAGATGCCCATGGAGCTAATGCAACTGCAGACAAGTTCAGTTCAGTTCAGTCGCTCAGTTGTGTCTGACTCTTTGCGACCCCATGAACCGCAGCACGCCAGGCCTCCCTGTCCATCACCATCTCCTGGAGTCTACCCAAACCCATGTCCATTGAGTCAGTGATGCCATCCAACCATCTCATCCTCTGTTGTCCCCTTCTCCTCCTGCCCTCAACCCTTCCCAGCATCAGGGTCTTTTCAAATGAGTCAGCTCTTCGCATCAGGTAGCCAAACATGCGATCTATGAGGGGAACTCTCCTTGGATTTGAACTCCTGGCTCCAGGCTTTGCAGATGCCCATGGAGCTACTGCAACCGCAGACAAAACCCTGAGATAAAAGGCCCCATCGCATGCCGCCACAGGGAGCCTGTTAGACAGAAGACTCCAGAGTGACAGCTGAACAAACTGTAAGTATTCTCACTCAGGGGGATGAAGACTAAGAAAAATGTAGGCGGCCACAGGATGAGATTAATGAATTTTTGACTGGGGAATTTGGCCCGAAAACTCATTGCACAGTTCAGGGGTGGGCAGGAACAAATCACGGAAGCTGACAGATGCGTGCAAGGTACGGGAAGGCATTGCCAGCAGGGGCAAAGATTGCCCAAGACAGCAGTCTTCCCGGCGGCCTCACACTCAGCCCTGCTCGCGGCTGGCCAGAGCTGGTCTTGGCCCCAGAAAAACCACTTCACCCCTTTGGCAACCTCCTTTCCCACCCCTAGACCTCTTTTCTGATCTTGCTCCATGTAAAATAGAATTGTCCAAATCACTACTCCTTCCCTTGGCTTCAGTCGCACTCTCCTCTTCCCCTATATTAACACTTGTTGCACTTACTAGTACAGTAAGCCCCAGACATATGAACCATCAAGGTGCAAACTTTCAAAGATGCGAACATGTGTTCCCACGTCCAATCACACAAGTTAGTTCGCGTGACTGGCGTACACTGTCAGGTGCGTATATCGTCTGCTAGTGCAATGGCAAGCCACTCCAGTGCTATTGCCTGGAAAATCCCATGGATGGAGGAGCCTGGTGGGCTGCAGTCCGTGGGGTCGCTAAGGGTTGGACACGACTGAGCAACTTCACTTTCACTTTTCACTTTCCACTTTCACACATTGGAGAAGGAAATGGCAACCCACTCCGGTGTTCTTGCCTGGAGAATCCCAGGGACGGGGGAGCCTGGTGGGCTTCCGTCTATGGGGTCACACAGAGTCGGACACAACTGAAGTGACTTAGCAGCAGCAGCAGCAGTGGTACTGAACTGTACGATCAGAAACGTTTTCTTTATTTTTTGTGTTTGTATGTATCATTTGTGTGAAAAGCATTATAAACCTATTACAGTACAGTACTATATAGCCAATAGGGTTAGTTGGGTACCTACGCTAACTTTGTTGCACTTTTGAACATACTGGACTTATGAACTCACTCGTGGAACAAAATTGTTTCATATGAGGGGGACTTACGTGAATTATCTATTTATTATGCTAGTTTTCGCCATTATGCTTTAAGTTTTCCTTGAGGACGGTGACTTTTTCACACCTATCTCTATATGCAATGCCTAATAGGGTGCTTAGCACCCAGGAGGAGTTCACTAACCCTTTGTCGTTGATGCTGACTTTCTAGCGTAGAGACAAGCAGAGTTGTCTCCTAAGTTTGGAAGGCCCAAGAGTGACAAGAAGAGTTGTATTGGTCACCAACTCTAACTCATGTGTGCCTGTTCAGTCGCTCAGTCGTGTCTGACTCTGTGACCCCATGGACTGCAGCCCATCAGGCTCCTCTATCCATGGGGATTCTCTAGGCAAGAATACTGGAGTGGGTTGCCATGAGCTCCTCCAGGGGATCTTCCCAACTCAAGGATCAAACACTTGACTCTTGTGTCTCCTGCACTGGCAGGTGGATTCTTTTATTTATTTTTTAACATTACAATTTATTTTTATTGTTTTGTAATTTTTTTTTATTGTACATCTTTTTTTTTCACGTATGACAACATACATGTTTCAATGCCATTCTCCCAAATCATCCTAGAGCTACCTGTCCCTAGCAAAAACTAGCAGCCAATAATGGTTGAAAATTGAATGCATCTTTATGATAATCCCCAGAGATGCCTAATCTCTGCAACCTCCTCATGGATGTTCCTCTAGCAACACCCAGTGAGAGGGCGGAAGAGCTATACATTTGTGCACCACAAGAAATAATCCTTTTAATCACCCCTGCTAGCATCCCGATTCTCTTCAGCTCGCCATGGAATCTGTGCAAGCCCGGGACATCACAGAAAACTGGAGGTAGAAACACACCTCGAAGGCTCCACATCACACTGACACTGAATCAACTAGCAACTCGTGTCACTAACCCTGCACATCCCTATGCCAATCAAGGATGGAGACGATCTCTGTTAGCTAGAATCGGTTGGGAAGATTTCACATGAGCATTTAGCTGCATCTTCCACATGACCATCATCCCCTCAAGGGTTTTTTTTTTTTTTTTAAAGTTTATTGATAGGGACTTCCTTGGTAGTCTAGTGGTAAAAAAAGAAAAAAAAGAAAAAAAAATCCACCTGCTAGTGCAGGGGACAAGTTTCGATCTCTGGTCCGGGAAGACCCCACATGGCACGGAGCACCTGAGCCTGTGTGCCACAACTGCTGAGCCCAAGCTCTGGAGCCCACAAGTCCCAAAAGTGAAACCACAACAGTGAGGAGCCTGTGGCCTGCAACAAAGAGGAGCCCCTGTTGGCCGCAACCAAGACCACGCCAGCCAAGACCACGCTGCAAGCTTGACCACACCGAGAAAAGCCCATGCCAGCAATCAAGACCAAGCACAATCTAGACAAACAAAACTTTAATTTTTTTACTGACATATAGTTGATCCTAAGGTTTTTCATGGGCTTCCCTGGTGGCTCAGAAGTTAAAGCGTCTGCCTGCAATGCAGGAGACCCAGGTTCAATTCCCTGGATAGGGAAGATTCTCTGGAGAAGGAAATGGCAACCCACTCCAGTATTCTTACCTGCAGAATCCCATAGATCGAGGAGCCTGGTGGGCTACAGTCCATGGGGTCACAAAGAGTAGGACATGACTGAGTGACTTCACTTTCACTTTCAAGGTTTTTCATATTGAAATGGAAAATTGTTATTTTATACATGGAAAGATCTCTTTCTTCTGAGTTCATTAAAATTTTGTAGTGAAAATTCCAGTTTATGATTTAAAAATCTAGTAAGAAAAGGCTTCCCAGCAGAGACACAGGAGATTCAGGTTTGATCCCTGGGTCAGGAAGATCCAGGGATCATGGAGAAGGGAATGGCAACCCACTCCAGTATTCTTGCCTGGAGAATCCCATGGACAGAGAAGCCTGGTGGGTTACAGTCCATAGGGTCGCAAAGAGTCAGACAAGACTAAGCACTCAGGCACACAAGGAAAGGCTGAGTCAATGAAATATGAAGATATCAAAATCCACATTGGAGAATCAAAAAATTCTGTAGCTGACATTGGTCACCATATACAGTACCAAATTTTTTTTTTCTTTTGATGAGAAGTTTTAAGATCTACTCTCCTAGCAATTTTCAAATACGCTCTATGGTATTATTAACTTTAACCACCATGCTATAGGCTACATCCCCATGACTTACTTATTTTAATTACTTAAAATATTCTCTAATAAAACACTGATTCCACCAAAAGAACATTAGACACAGTTGGAAATTTTGTAATGAGAATTAACCCCATGATTTTTGCCTTTTTTCAGAATGCCAATGCTTTCTCTGTGCTTATGAGTTAAGTTCAAACAAGCTCTTACTAAGAGAGTAAGTCTTAATCAGTACAAGGCCACTCATATTAAAAGGGGTATTTTAGGGATATTAAGTGTTTTGGCTCAGTAAGAAGTTGGACAAAGAAGAAAGCAGTGAGTTATGAAAAAGTACTGGTATATCAAAGGCAAGAATAATGGAGCGGGGATCGTCTCAACCCAGGGACAGATCCCAGGTCTCTTGCATTGCAGGCAGACTCTTTACCACCAGGGAAGCCCCCATATCAAAGGTGAGTGGTCTTGAAATTTGCTGGTAGATCATGAAGGAACTAAAAGATAATCACTGTTCTAGAGGACCACTGAAGTATTTTACAGGAATATTGCAGAGCTCAAAGGAAACAAAACAGGTTGGCAATTAGAGGAAAAAACATGGGCTTCAGAAGTTTATTTTGGACTCACTAGTAGCATGAGTTTGCATGGAACTGAGAGTTTCTCAAGACGTGGGATTTTGAGTGCTAAATCCTGGGCAATCTCAGACTAGCTTAAATGGCTAGTAGCCCTACTTTCTAGATCTAGAAGTTACTAGCTAGAGGACCTCATTCCAATTACTTCCCCAAACTTCAGTTTCCTTCCCTCTGAAATGGAAAGAAGAGATTGTTGTAAAATTTTTAAATGTAAGTCAAGTTCCTGGAACATTCAAGTTGTATTTGGCCATCATATTTACTGATGCAAATATTCAGCATGAAGACCAAAATCTCACCCAGACTCTATATTTGATCTCTGATCAATCGAAGAAGGAATTTGTATTATTTCACTACATTCTTTTTCATGTGGCCAAGTACATTCTTCACGTTTCAAAATGTTTTCAGTGGGGTTGTGAAAATACGGCAAATCCTGTCCACCGCCTACAATCTGAAAATAGTCATTGACTTCCTTTGAATTTTTAAAAAATGAATTTATGTTGATTCCAAAGAAAAGTAAATATTCCCTCTTTCTGAAACTCCATGCATTCTGAGAACTCTTCAGTGAGACTGAAGCACACTAATATTGGAACATGTCAGTGAACTACAGACAAATCTCGATTGATGTCAATATCTGAAGATGGTGATAGGGATGGGGCAGCCCACCAGTGGTTCCATTAGAGGCACGTCTGTGCTGTAAACAAAGTCAATCCTTTGGGTCAATACGAAAGATGTTGGAAGGTAGGGGCAACTCAGAAAAGATATTTCAGTAATTACATGAAGAGTGTCATGGTTCCAGTGACTGACTAGGATCACGGACTGATTTTAGCCTCAATAAGGAACTGAAATCGGAATCAGGAAAAAAAGATCCTAGGTACAAGGTTGTCAGAAAGGAGCAGGTTAGTACTGTTGGCAGCAAAGCACGGTTGGGGCAGGCAGGGAGTAACACATGGATGGGACCAGGTGCCTTCTGAAATCTGATGTCTTCAAAAGGTTTTCCTGAAAATTTTATCTCAATGTCCTTAGTTATTTTTAATCAACCTGTGGGAGGATTTTAAAGCTCCATTTCTACTATTTTTCATTTTTTGTCTGGAAGGACACATGTTTCTTAATCAACCTCATTTCAAATGTATCTGAGGAAACAAGCTGGATGCAGAAGAGAGCCCTAAGTACCTCCCTCTGCCTTACATCATGCCTAACATGATGAACATGGAGATAATTCGTGAGAGTGGACACATTTATTTAAAAAAATCCCAACAATAAAATGATCCATGATCAAACAAATGATCGCAGTAAGAAACAAAAAGAAGGTAACGCTAAAGAGACTATGTCTTTGAATAGTGAAGTCTCTGCTGCTGCTGCTGCTGCTAAGTCGCTTCAGTCGTGTCCGACTCTGTGCGACCCCATAGACGGCAGCTCACCAGGCTCCCCCGTCCCTGGGATTCTCCAGACAAGAATTTTGGAGTGGGTTGCCATTTCCTTCTCCAATGCATGAAAGGAAAAGTGAAAGTGAAGTCGCTCAGTCATATCCGACTCTTCACGACCCCATGGACTGCGGCCTACCAGGCTCCTCCATCCATGGGATTTTCCAGGCAAGAGTACTGGAGTGGGTTGCCATTGCCTTCTCCAGTGAAGTCTCTAGAAACTCAAATTTCAGGAGGCATAAGGAGAAGGGGGTGACAAAAAAGGGAAGGAACTGGCTTGAATCTCTAAGAATGATATTAAAGTATCTAAAATTCTCAAATAGCTGAGAAGAGTCAACCATGTTAAGAGAGCAAACATGCGTATTTTTTGTTATACTGAAAGTAAATAGAATAACAAGAAATGTACTTATCAACCACCTGGACTATGGATGTAGTATTAACAGATAACTGTGAGAGAGAAAAGTACTGTTTGAATTCTGCATTAGAATGCTTTGTCAGCAAGCATGATTTCTATCCTGAAAAGGGTAGAATAAATATTGACAAATGGGTGAGGTCCAATAAAGCAGTCCCTGACATCACTGAAGCGGTTCGGTTCCCTGGCTATAAAAACACATATCGTGGCATAGTATTCTTCAGGAATGAACAGTACTTCATGGAGTTATGGAGACTAGATAAATGTGTTCCCACTTATCTAAAAAAGATGCAGATGGAGCTTGTCATTTATGGACTAGTGAGCTTGACATCAGATCCACACAAGTTTCTGCGATGGAATATTAATAGGTTGAATTGTGGGTACACACAGGGGGATGTGGAAAACACCAGGAGATACCGTGGGACCCTTCAAGAACAGACCGTACCCGAGTGATTCCTCTCTCTCTCCCCAATAGATGATGAAATAAACGTTTCGGATGAATCCGAATTGCAGGAAAGCCTTTGACAAAGTCTCTCATGTAGTCTCATAGAAGAAATAGAAATGTCTAGAGAGAGAGACAAAGACTAAACTCCCACTCACTGAGTGACCTCGCCAAAGAGAATAAATTAATGCATTTCGTCTGCATCGGGGAGGTCTTTTCAGCAATTTAATCAATAACAGATGGTACCACTTTGATCAGACACATGAGCTGTATGTTAAGGGGAGAGGTACTCAATACGTTGAACAGCAGTTTCTTAATGTTGTTTTAGAGGGAATGTATCTGGAAGTCTTGCTGCTTTTTGAAACCAACAACAACACAAAATAACTAATTTAACCATTTTACTCGGTCAGTCAAGCACTATTAAATACAGCTGTAACTGTTAGAAAAAAATATAAATCTTGAGGAACTTTTATCAACTTAATTTATTCACTGAATTGAAAAGAAATCACAGGGATTAATTTTAGAAGTGTAGTCGTGAGAACTCCAGGTTTAATGGGAACATAGTCTGAAAAGCATTGTGTTGTACTGTTAAAAGCAAGACTACAGGCCCAAAATGGAGTCACTTGTGCTAAGCCCCACATCACCAAACCAAAGTTTATAGTTTCAGCTCTCCCAGAAATGAGATCTCAAACCAGTCAGTCAGGAATCGTCTAGTTAAGTAAACTGCCTGATCAACCCCCTGCCATCCCTTAAAGGAAAGTAACCTTATAAAAACCAACCTGGTTTTTCACATAGTACAATTTCTTTGTTCCTGCTCCCCTCTTTATAAAAGGTTTTCATTTTGTACAGCTCCTTGGAACTTTATTCTATCTGCTACATTGGATACTACTGGATTTGAATTGATTTCTACTCAAATACACTTCTAAAAAATGTTTAATTTGCCTCAGTTTATCTTCTTACAGTACGCAGTATTAAGTTGTCTTGTCTCTTTTTCAGAAGGAAGATTTTAAAAGGACTGGAAAAGGAGGGATTGTGTCTGAACATCAGTATAGAAAGGTTTAAGGATATTCACTAACCAACTGCTGAACACTGATGTTAGTGTTGTGAGAGGGGGGCTAGAACTTCAATTATGAACATGGGCTCTGTTAAATAAATATATGAGTGTATAAAACAAAGGACATGGTGGTACCCTTGACGCTACCCTGATTTGTTTTGTTCTGAGACCCACACACCATGAAAGGTCTGGACAAGCAAGCATGTATTCAGTCGAGAAGGTTCAGGGTGGTGAAGAGACTAAATGATGGGGTCATTTGAGGAATGATGAAGGAACTGGGTTGGTTAGCAGGAGAAGAGCAGGTGTGAGGAGATCGCTGCCTTCAGTTACTTGAAAGCTGAACTTAGAGGAAAAGGATCGGCACTAATTTATTCTCAAAGAGGACTGATGTGCGTGGGGTCATGGGGACTGGAAAGACGAGAGCTGAGACCCAGAGCCAAGGAAGAAGGACCTCGAGGACGATCACTCTCAGAGCTACAACAGGTTTCTTTTTTTTTTTTAGTTTGCAAAGTCCAAGGTTGCAATTTTTTTTTTTAAAGAAAGGCAATGGGGGAGCCAAGACACAAAGTCAAAATAATGAGAATCAGGAAGCCAATGACACGGGGTAGAAAGAGTCAGAAAATAGACACGATTAAAACTGTGGCCAAGTCTGAGGAATTAGGGGGCCGCCAGGTGGCAATGATTTTCCTTATGATTCCCCTGGCCAAGCTCAGGGACACAACCTGTACATCTTAAGGGAATAAAAATAAAAGCACTGCTCACCCCAACCTCCCTACACTCACGTGAGAAGGGAGCTTCATAGCCATGGTTTGAGAATGTGAAACTGACAAGCAATGTTTGAAGACAAAAGGAATCAGTTTCTGACTCACAACATTATGGCAAAACAAAAACAAACACAAAAGCTCAACACTGACAACAAAGAAAAGCAAACTCTAGTAACCAGAAAACAGGGAACAACTAAGATTCAGGGTCAAAATGGGAGGAGGAGCTGGGGAGGCAACGAGCAAAGACGATGACAATCAGCAGACAGAGAGAAGGAAGCCAAGCTCGGAAAAAAGGAATCACTGCATCGAACGCCATGATGAATTTTGATGTAATTTCCCCATCACTTGGTGGGGAATGCTGTGTGTACTTAAAGGGGCCAAGGTTCTCAGGATAGAAATTTTCCTGAGGAGAATCACCTTTGGAACCATCCATTTCCAGCATACAGCATCAACCCTCCAACTGTAGCTGCTTGGCACATGTCTGGGGAAGTCTAAACACAAGGAGAAGGAAGCCAAGCTGGTCTGGAACAGACTGATCTGATTGTATTCCAACAGCTTTAACCTATCATGGTCTCAGTACTTCTGCCAAGGGATGCAAGATCTTCTCAATGCAATGTCCCCACAACTGAACAGAAAACAATCTGTTGACTATGAACTCCCATTCCTGCAGAGTGCAGTTAACCTTGACTAAGAGGTTCAAGGTCCGTCTAGTCAAGGCTCTGGTTTTTCCCGTGGTCATGTATGGATGTGAGAGTTGGACTGTGAAGAAAGCTGAGTGCCGAAGAATTGATGCTTTTGAACTGTGGTGCTGGAGAAGACTCTTGAGAGTCCCTTGGACTGCAAGGAGATCCAACCAGTCCATTCTAAGGGAGATCAGTCCTGGATGTTCATTGGAAAGACTGATGCTAAAGCTGAAACTGCAATACTTTGGCCACCTCATGCGACGAGTTGACTCACTGGAAAAGACTCTGATGCTGGGAAGGGTTGGGGGCGGGAGGAGAAGGGGACGACAGAGAATGAGATGGCTGGATGGCATCACCGACTCTGTGGACATGAGTTTGAGTGAACTCCAGGAGTTGGTGATGGACAGGGAGGCCTGGCGTGCTGTGATTCATGGGGTCGCAAAGAGTCGGACACGACTGAGCAACTGAACTGAACTGAACTGAAGAGGTTCAAGTCTTGGTAGACTCGAGTTCCAGGTTCACTGCAGTAAGTTCTGCCTAGTAGATTATGGTCCCTTTCAGTGTAACTGGTGTGGGTACTGCCTGAGTCTAGGTAAAACAGTCAAGTCAGAAACGAACAAGACCTTTAGCTTCAGAAAGATCATGGCCACGTGAAACAGAAATGTTTCTTGTTCACTTTTTGAAATTAGTTACCAAGCCTAATTAAAGTGCAACGGTGGGGAATAAATTACCAACAATATTGAACCATCTTTGATTATTACAGAGGATGAGTCTCATAACAAAATTACTAACATCTTATCTGATCTCAACAAGTTGCCCTTCTGGGCTTCCCAGACTCACATCCCTTGGGGTTGTCCCAGAAAGACTGTTGTGCAAGCTTCAATATTTATTCAAGGAATGGTTTAATAAGATTTCCAAATTTATAAGGATCTTTCTGCCCGGGAGATAATGGAGAATCAGATTCTTTTTTTAATCTTTCTTTAACTGAAGTATAACCTTAATCACCAGAAGATGTAAGAGCATGACACAAGCTAAAGGAAATTACAATTTGTTTCTATATTTCTGGAAGGTTGCTTTCTACCCATCATTCTCCTTAACTCATATGAGCTTAACTGCATCAAGAGGTACAGGTCCAGAAAATTTGGAAGAAGTGAAGGAAGGCAGCAACATTTATATATTTATTTATTTGTTTACAGATGACTGTTGAGAGCACAGAGAAGGAATATATATTCTTGACAGGAACACAGGTGTCAGTCACAAATCTGCCTACAAGAAAAAAACTGCTAGTAGATGTCCAATCTGAATTGCCTACAAAAGAGGTAATATTTCATGATACACTGAAAGGGACCATAATCTACCAGGCAGAACTTATTGCAGGAGAGGGGTTTCCTGCTTCAGGCTGACAAGGACAAAAGCAGCACTGGTGGTAGAATTCTGTGATTCAGTGAAAAGCATGAATCTTAGTAAGAAAACGGTCCGTTTCTAGGCAAAAGAGAACAAAGAGTGGAAGAAACACATGGAGAAAAACAGCACCAGAGTTTGCATGTCCTCCATGTGCAATTCATTGGAAACAGTCTGTGCTTCAACCCAGAGGCTGCTTTATCAGCAGGGTTCACACACAGTCATGACCTCAGTTTAAGTAAATCAGTCAGTCCAAGACTTCAGTTCAGTTCAGTCACTCAGTCCTGTCCAACTCTTTGCAATCCCATGGACTGTAGCACACCCCACTTCCCTGTCCATCACCAGCTCCCGGAGCTTGCTCAAACTCATGTCCATCGAGTCAGTGGACATCCAACCATCTCATCCTCTGTCATCCCCTGCTTCTCCCACCTTCAGTCTTTCCCAGCATCGGGGTCTTTTCCAGTGAGTCAGTTCTTCACATTAAGTGACCAAAGTATTGGAGCTTCAGCTTTAGCATCAGTCCTTCCAGTGAATATTCAGAACTGATTTCCTTTAGGATTGACTGGTTGGATCTCCTTGCAGTCCAAGGGACTTTCAAGAGTCTCCTCCAGCACCACAGTTCAAAAGCATCAATTCTTTGGCGCTCAGCTTTCTTTATGGTCCAACTCTCACGTCCATACATGACCACTGGAAAAACAGTAGCCTTGACTAGACAGACCTTTGTTGGCAAAGTAATGTCTCTGCTTTTCAATATGCTGTCTAGGTTGGTCATAGCTTTTCTTCCAAGGAGCAAGTGTCTTTAAATTTCATGGCTGTAGCTGCAGTGATTTTGGAACCCAAGAAAATAAAGTCTGTCACTGTTTCCATTGTTTTCCCACCTATTTGCCATGAAGTGGTGGGACCAGATGCTATGATCTTAGTTTTTTGAATGTTGAGTTTTAAGACTTGATCCTTAGAATTTGCCAGAAACTCTGTTTTTTATATGCTTGAACTGAATATCAGTGCCAGTTCTATAGGGATGCAGAAGACTCTCCTCTCTCTACCGGCAGCTGGCAAGGTGTCCTGGGAGGTGACTTGAGCCTTGCTGGAAGTCTGGGTGGTGCCCAGCAGTGATAGTTACAACTGGCATCTCAGTGCTTAGGAGGAAGGTGGGTGGCTTTGTCAAAATATACCAAGTGATATCTAAGAGACATGCCCTAGTCTCACTCAGGGAGACTACAGTTATGGGTCTGGGGGAGAGTTTGCAATACTGTATCCTGGAGTACTTGAGAAATTGACCCCACAGAACATGCCTGTTTATTCAAGCCAAAGAGCAATGACAAAGGGCTGTTTGTTATATTGCTTCCAACAATAACTTGCTGGAGTCAATGGATGGTAGGATTGGCCTCATCTTGATGGTAGTCTCTACCCCTCCCTGCATAGAATTGTAAGGGATGATGGGCAGTGCCGACCTTGACCTCTGGGAACAACTTCCTTGTGTGGATGAAGAGTGTCATCAGAGGAAAGGTGCTGGAATCCTAGAAAGGCACCATCACAGAGAAAGGACAGCTTGGAGAGCTCTGAACGTCCCTGTAACACTGGCATCCATTTACTTTCATATCTGAATCTGAAAAGACGCTTGTTAAACCCAACTATACCTCTAATTGGTAAAATTTGGGGCAGTGGAATAAAGTGAAGAAGGAATTGGATTTTAAGCATAGTAGTCTTTTGGGCAAAGGTTGATCATGATCTCGAATGTACACATGTACAAACTTACACACATGCACACACTTAATACACACGTATATATCTACACCGAGCTTGTGATGATAGACACAATGATGTCTCTTGCCTGCACTTTTCCCAAGCAGGTAGGCTTTTAGTAGCCAGAAGAATGATCTGGTTCTTAGCTTTGGAGATAACGGGAAAGTGCCTTGGCAAAAGACACACAAAAAATACTCCAAAATAAAGTAAAAAAGTTAAAAAGAAAAGTGTAAAAAAAAAAAGGTTCTGTCCTTCTAGATCAATAGTTCTCAAACAAGTGCACAACAGAATCGAAATCCTATTCAATGGTTTCCTAAGTGTATCTGCTCTCTCCTCCGGGTAAGATCCCAGCTCTGCCCCCATATTAGTCATGGGCTTGGGAAAGCTGAGCTCCTTCAATCCTTAATCTCCTTGCCTAACCAATAAAAATAATGTTAGTCCTTACCTCATGGGATGGAATAAGGATTAAATGAGATACACGTGAAGCACCGAGGACAGTCTGACACTGAGTAACCAGATAAACGGAGCAGGGAAGGGCAACCCACTCCAGTGTCCTTGCCTGGAGAATCCCAGGGACAGAGGAGCCTGGTGGGCTCCGCGGCGTCGCAAGAGTCAGATACAACTGAGTGACTAACCCACCACCAGTCAGATAATAGGTTTACCACTTGGACTTTTCTATGCATGGCACTTCTTCCTAGAAAACTTTTCCTAAATGATTACTAATCATATCCAGGAAGCAGAGGTCTTCGGTGACCTCTGTAAGTGGCTGGCATTGATGTGGAGCACAATTTCAGACAACCCACTGCTTCTTCAAGCAATGCAATGAGGAAAGTTAGGCTGCCACATTTAGTCATTTAAATACAAATAGAATTATCTGTGCCTCCTCTCTCTGAGTTCTAGAAAACTGGGGAAAATCCCAGCGACCACACACAGGAAAAGGTAGAAGTGACTCAACTTGACTCTGGGAAACTCGCAGCCTGAGTCTTCTGGGAAGACCTGGATACTCCCAGCTTTCCATACTGAGGGGTTTTCCTCACATCCCTGATCTGTCTGTTGAGCCTCAACTGCAGCTTTGCTCTTTCTGCTACTAGCAATGTATTCCCTTAAAATTTCCACTCAGGGTCTGACATTAATCATTTACCAAGTCCCCAAGGGACACTATGATGTCATCACCGGTATATCTAAACACCATCACAGGCATCCTGATTACAGGCAGTGATTCATGTTGACTGTGCCCAGAAATGGATGCCCCCTTCCCCAGAAATACTAACGGTAATGATTTTTTTTTCTTCTCATTTAAAATTACCAGTGAGTTCCACTGAAATCTAGTTGCTCAATTCCACACTGGGTCATTCTGAGAAGCTTTATTCACATAAGCATAAGTGTGAAATATCTTGTTAGAGCATTCTTAGTATACGACCTTCAAACGACTTAGCTCAAAGCACAATAGGCTGTTTACTAATAAACCACACAGATTGCAAATTCTTGGAGAGTTAAGTTGGAAGAGAGCAATAGCAGCTTGTCTCCTCCTGGAAAATTCTTGGTGAAGTGACATCATCTGAATTTGCCCAGCCAGCTGTCAGTGGATAACTCATAGACCCTAAGGCATTGTGGGTAGTAAGCTCGTATTAAGTAATTATCTGGAATTGAGCCTATTTGAAATAGGATTTACATTGCCACCTTCATCCATACATTTCTGTTGACACGAGCATTTTAGATTTCATTCTTTATTTTTGCACTTCATATTCACATTGCAGTGGATGGCTCTGGGGGCATTTAGTTATATCGTGGGCTCAAATAAACCCTCATTCCTCACCATATGCTTGCTCAGTTTGGTAGCGCAAAGCCATGCTTCTTAAATCATTCCCCTAGCAGGTGCCCAATTTCTCGGACTCGTCACTGACTTGTGAACAACACTGCCACCCTCAGGGAGTCCTGGGAAATGCCTTTCAACGCGAAAAGAAGTCGAGGCTGGGAAGCCTGCAAGAAACAAATGGAACAATATTTGTTTGAGTTGCAAGCTGGGGAAGAAAGGACTGTGTTGTCGAGATGTCCCAACAATTATGAGAAGGGTATTTTAGTTGTTTTAACAAAAGCTAAATGAAAGCGGGCATTTTCTGAGAGCTTTTGGGGGTTTCCAGGAGAGTGGGATTCCCTTCAGCCTCTCCAAATACTTGAACAGCGACTCACCGACGAAATGTCAGCCCATCACAGTCCCCTCTTTGTGTGAGACCCTTGCAAGAGATACATGCCTTGCTGAGGAAGTCCCTTTTGTCACCAAGGTCACTTTGAGATTCCTCCCTCCCTCCCTGATCTCCCTTTGTGGTTGAATGCCACCAGTGTTCCAATGACCGCATGTTGGTATGTGATCAAAAGACATTTTTAACCCACTCAGTTGGGCTGCAAATTAATAGCGACACAGAGAAGCCCAGAAGAAAACTCTCTTTAGAGAAAAATCTTGATTTTCCAATTCTGGAGGAGAGGCTCTTCTGTTTGATCTCTGAGCAGCTCAAGAGTCCAACTCCCAAAGAAGCCTCTGGGGTCAGCTCTTAGCAGGATGACCGACATCTTTTAAGCACATGGGGCCAGTTTCCATGTTATCACGACCAGGCACAGTGTCCAGGAAAGCAGGTCACAAACAATCCCCCTTGTCACTCTCAGCCTGCTCCCCACTCTCTGCTGCTGCTGCTAAGTCACTTCAGTTGTGTCCGACTCTGTGTGACCCCATAAACGGAAGCCCACCACGCTCCCCCGTCCCTGGGATTCTCCAGGCAAGAACACTGGAGTGGGTTGCCATTTCCTTCTCCAATGTGTGAAAGTGAAAAGTGAAAGTGAAGTCGCTCAGTCGTGTCCGACCCTTAGCGACCCCATGGACTGCAGCCCACCAGGCTCCTCCATCCATGGGATTTTCTAGGCAAGAGTACTGGAGTGGCTTGCCATTGCCTTCTCCGTCCCCACTCTACTGCGATGCAAAATATGAAATGTTTATGCCAGACCAGCACTACCTATAAAGAGCTGTAGGAACCTGCTTACCAGGGATCAGGGTACCCCCCCACATCTACCTTCTGTTCTATGCCAGATATTCCATCAAGGGGATGAGCTTTTACCATTTGGTTATATTGTTTTCAAAGATTTTGTCCATCAAACTATAGTTGAGCCATAATATTTCCTCCTTTGATACATCAGAGACTGATAGAAATTCCAAGCAAGCCTCTGCTTTGTTCAGCTCATGCAGTGTTAGCAGGGATAAATGCATACTCTTTTGCCTTTTGATGGAAATTGTTATAAGGGGCTTCCCTGGTGGCTCAGATGATAAAGAATCTGCCTGCAATGCAGGCAACCCGGGTCAGGAAGATCCCCTGGAGAAGGAAATGGCAACCCACTCCAGTACTCTTGCCTGGAGAATTCCATGGAGAATTCTTTTGTCTTTCGATGGAAAAACTGCCTGTATTGTGCCCAAGAAATCCAGGAACCCTAGGCTACTCGAAGCTACCAGATGTCACTTGTAGCTTGTCATGAACTCATCAGAATCATTCATGAGGGACTTCCTTGGTGGTCCAGAGGTTAAGACTCAACGTTTCCAATACAGGAGAAAATGAGTACAGCCACTGGTCACGGAATTAATTTCCTATATGCCACATGGCATGACCAATAATAAATAAAAATAAAAGAACCACTCATAAAAGCAAGTTTTATGTCAGCATCAGGAGGATAGGACTCCAGACTCCTAATATGCTGAGAAGGGAATTTCAGGAAAGTAGAGAAAGAAGGGAGTCTTGGAAGGACTGAGGCCAAGAGTGAAGGGACAGAGGAATGAAAACAAATATCACCTAGTTACACTTTCATTAAAAGACATTTCACACACAGATCCTCTTAACTTCAACCGAAATGGGTATTTAGAAATTCACCAAAATATCAGTGCTTAGAACAGTACCTGACACGTAGCAATTACTCAGTAATATTTGCAGTTTGAATGAAGGCATGGTAGTGGGAAGAAAGGAGTGTGACTTTTTAGTTCTTATATTTATTGTTTGATGAGGAGACGGGGACGACAGAGAATGAGATGGCTGGATGGCATCACCGACTCGATGGACATGAGTCTGAGTGAACTCCGGGAGTTGGTGATGGACAGGGAGGCCTGGAGTGCTGTGATTCATGGGGTGGCAAAGAGTCGGACACGACTGAGTGACTAAACTGAACTGAACTGAACTGAACTGAAACTTACCATAATAGAAAAACCATAAATTTGATTTTTAAAAAAGAAAGAAAATAACGTGACTATTTAACTAGAAGAACCAGCATCCATACAGCAAGGCATAAGAAGACTGGCCCAAAGCAGAGCTGCAGTCCCACACAGCAAATGGGCCTGGGCAACTCAGCCTGAATCATGTTATTAATCTTTGGAAATCACTGAGGCTCTCATGAAAAAGTATGTTGCAAAGCTATCAAAGAACAGAATGAAATCTTATAATGCAAATAATTAGCTTGAAATATGTCTGATACAGCGTTTTAGCTGTAGAATTCAATGTTATTCGGGAGAATTATAGTGTGCAGTAACGCTTAGAGTGGCAAAACAAAATGACAGAGTGGAGAGGGATAAAGTCTCTTTCTTCCTTTATTACATTTAGCTCAGCATAGATGTTGAATGCCTGATGTGTTTAGTTATCCTAATGATCACAGTGAATTCCATCAGAAGGCATAATTCAAAGCCTTGCAATTTAAAGGTAACTGATCAAAATTTCTGTGTCCAGTTATCTGTGTTCGACATGACAATGCTTCCTCTGTCCATTGAGCGCTGAGCAAAAGGTCGGCCACACAGGTATCCCACTCCCAGGAGGGTGAACTGTAGCAATTATCTGTTGATGGACACCTAGGTCAACATGAGCACGTGCAAATCACCCAGAAAACTGCGCCGAAAGCCTGAATACCAAAAATAAGGCATGGATGGGGCTGCATCAGTGCAAGGGATCCTGTTATTATCATTATAAAGCCACTTGGCAAATGATCATTGTAGAAGTGGGAAATAGTGTCAGAAAAAGAAAAGAAGGGACTTGGAACCACTTAACTGGGCTCTCTTCAATAGCCCTCTCTCACTCATTCATTCCGTCGGTCAGCCTGTCAATAACAACATTCATTCATAAATTCTGCAAATATTTATGGCACATTACAATGAGCTCAGTTCTAGGGACAGACTGATGACCATGTCGTTAGAAAGCTTTGATTATCCTCCTTCTTAGACGTAGATTCCAGAGGCTATTAAGAAACCAGATTTGGCAAGGGAGGGAATTTCATTTCTGTAAATGAACTGGGACCAGATTGTCTTTCATCCCATCCTAGGACCTATGTGGCTTTCCAATATGAAAAATAGTAGTAATTTAGTTTTAGTCCCCAAAGGATATTATATTTAAGCTATTTCTAAGTCTACATCTTAGACTGAAAGATGAAAATGGCTACCAGTCCCACAAGACCACCTAAGGCTCTGAGGCTACCCATCCCCACTCCTCCCTTCCCTGACTTACCTGCACAAGCTCCTGCTGACTGTCCACTTGATCACGTGACAAGTAAGAGACAGCTGATGCCACCTTTGGAATAAAATACCTTTGGACTCTTCCCAGATTGGCGAGCTTGTCTTTCCCTTCTCAGTTTCACAGATGTCATGGGGCACCCATGGGGGACCAAGAAGCACGGCTCACCACTCAGCCTGTAGTCCCAGTAAATTTAGCTACACTATGAATGTGCCCAGGACAGTATCTGAACTCTAACCCTCATGGTTTATCAGCTCAAATCAAAGACCACCAAACTACAAGTTCATCTCACTTGACTGTCTATGTGGCTGCTCTGTTACATCTTTCTGATCTTATGCTGTTCTAAGCTGCCATGATCTCTTATATTTACTCTTTATCCTGAAAATAGAGTGCCTTTTCTCCTATCTTCTTTTTCTGCATATGGTGGAACTGTATTTGATCATTTGATGGGTCCAGTGGTAAAGAACCTGCCTGCCAATGGAGGAGATGTGAGAGATGCTGGTTCGATCTCTGGGTTGGGAAGATCCCCTGGAGGAGGGCATGGCAACCCACTCCAGTAATCCTTGCCAGGAGAATCCCCATGGACAGAGGAGCCTGTTAGGCTACAGTCCATGGGGTGGCAAAAAGTCAGACACAGCTGAAGTGACTTAGCACATAGCATGCACTCACCTAATATCCACAATATCGGGGAAAGTTGGAAATGTTTTCAAATTCATAGGTGTCGGAGCAACATGATGACAGAATTTCAGAAATAGCTCTTCCCATTTATGGGGCTCAAGATACAATGAGCTTTCAGAGCTGTGACAGAGGTTGGTTTTTATGAGAAGACATCCCAGGTTGTATGGTCTTGAAGAAAAAAAACTGTTGCCTGAGGTGAAGACTGGGTCAGTATTTACACCAAAGAAATATGCCTGAGGGTAAATATCTCTGTGGTATTTTCTCCATTCAAGAACAAGGCTAGAATATGGTAATTGTGGGTTTGGTTTCCTTTTAGTTGTATTGAGTCCAAGGACTGCAGCCAAGGAGGAAGAGGAGAGGGAAGGAAGAGGAAGGATGAGTTTCCACAAGTTCTATATATTGAAGGCAGTGGTGAATCACTGAAGCCATTGAGTTACCCACTAGCTCAACAAGTATTTATCGCATCCACTCTGGGCCAGGCGCGGGGCTGGGTTCTAGAGATAAAACAATGAGTGAAGCGCAAGAAGTTTCCTTTTCTCCTGAAGCTCTGGCCATATTAAGGGGAAAAGACATTGACCAAATCATTATAAATGGGAAGTTAATTATGAAAAAGGAAGTAGGGGCGGCCACTGTAGGAACATGGAATAATGGGACCTGACCTAATCAGAGCAGGGAGCAGACATGAGGGGAGACTAGAAGCATCCAACTTCCAGAACTGGAGTTGTTACGCTGTAGCCAGTTGAAGGGTGGGAGGAGTCTAGGAGTGATGGAAAAGGAGACGTTGAAACAGGACAACAGCATTGCTGTTCTAGTCTTTAGCTGCTGCTGCTGCTGCTAAGTCGCTTCAGTGGTGTTCGACTCTGTGCGACCCTGTAGACGGCAGCCGACCAGGTTCTGCCATCCCTGGGATTCTCCAAGCAAGAACACTGGAGTGGGATGCCATTTCCTTCTCCAATGCATGAAAGTGAAAAGTGAAAGTGAATTTGCTCAGTTGTGTCTGACTAGTAGCGACCCCATGGACTGCAGCCCACCAGGCTCCTCTGTCCATGTGATTTTCTAGGCAAGAGTACTGGAGTGGCTTGCCATTGCCTTCTCCGAGGGGTCGCCAAAGTATGCTCAAACTACCGCACAATTGCACTCATCTCACACGCTAGTAAAGTCATGCTCAAAATTCTCCAAGCCAGGCTTCAGCAATATGTGAACCATGAACTTCCAGATGTTCAAGCAGGTTTTAGAAAAGGCACCAGAGATCAAATTGCCAACATCCGCTGGATCGTGGAGAAAGCAAGAGAGTTCCAGAAAACCATCTATTTCTGCTTCATTGACTATGCCAAAGCCTTTGTGTGGATCACAATAAACTGTGGAAAATTCTGAAAGAGATGGGAATACCAGACCACCTGACCTGCCTCTTGAGAAACCTGTATGCAGGTCCAGAAGCAACAGTTAGAACTGGACATGGAACAACAGACTGGTTCCAAATAGGAAACAGAGTATGTCAAGGTTGTGTATTGTCACCCTGCTTATTTAACTTATATGCAGAGTACATCATGAGGAACGCTGGGTTGGAAGTAGCACAAGCTGGAATCAAGATTGCTGGGAGAATTATCAATAACCTCAGATATGCAGATGACACCACCCTTATGGCAGAAAGTGAAGAGGAACTCAAAAGCCTCTTGATGAAAGTGAAAGAGGAGAGTGAAAAGGTTGGCTTGAAGCTCAACATTCAGAAAACAAAGATCATGGCCTCTGGTCCCATCACTTCATGGGAAATAGATGGGGAAACAGTGGAAACAGTGTCAGACTTTATTTTTGGGGGCTCCAAAATCACTGCAGACGCTGACTGCAGCCATGAAATTAACAGACGCTTACTCCTTGGAAGGAAAGTTATGACCAACCTTGATAGTATATTAAAAAGCAGAGACATTACTTTGCCAACAAAGGTCCATCTAGTCAAGGCTATGGTTTTTCCAGTGGTCATATATGGATGTGAGAGTTGGACTGTGAAGAAAACTGATCACCAAAGAATTGATGCTTTTGAACTGTGGTGCTGGAAAAGACTCTTGAGAGTCCCTTGGACTGCAAGGAGATCCAACCAGTCCATTCTAAAGGAGCTCGACCCTGGGTGTTCATTGGAAGGACTGATGCTAAAGCTGAAACTGCAATACTTTGGCCACCTCATGCGAAGAGTTGACTCACTAGAAAAGACTCTGATGCTGGGAGGGATTGGGGATGGGAGGAGAAGGGGACAACAGAGAATGAGATGGCTGGATGGCATCACCGACTCTATGGACATGAGTTTGAGTGAACTCCGGGAGTTGGTGATGGACAAGGAGGCCTGGCGTGCTGTGATTCATGGGGTCGCTAAGAGTCGGACACAACTGAGCGACTGAACTGAACTGAACTGATACTGTTGTCCACAGGCCAAAGGGTGGGGGTCAGTTTGTTTTTGTAAATAAAGTTTTATTGGGACCCCAATGCTTATTCACCTGCCTATGATGTAAGGCCATTGTCAAACTGCCATACCAGAATCCGGTCCAAGCATGGCAACGGACTGCAATGCCACAGTCCATTTCAAAAGAGACTGTGTGGCCTGGGACACCTCAAATACTTAAAACCTAGCTTTGTACCAAAAACAAATTTACCAACCTCCAGTGTGAATTTATTTATTTCTCTGTCTGCTCCGGATCTTAGTTGTGGCACTTGGAATCTTTAGTTTCGGCACGTGGGATCTAGTTCCTTAACCAGAGATTGAACCTGGCCCCCTGCACTGGGAGTGCAAAGTCTTAACCACTGGATCACCAAGAAAGTCCCCTAATCTCTAGTCCAGAGCAAGTGATTTAATCACAGTTATTAATACTAGATGCTGTAACAAATCTCTCCAAACTCTCAGCTATTTACCAGGTAAGAGTTTCCCTCGACTATCACAGCTCTTTGAGCAGCTGACCTGGGTGGTTCTTGTCCAGGTAGTGAAGCGGAAGCTCCGCTGGAGGTCCCATAACCCAGCTGTGGACATGGGGAGCAGGAAACACGGTGGAGGATGTGCCGCGCATTAGGGGCCAGGCCCGGGAGTGCTGTGCATCACCACCTCCATCCTGTTGCTCAGATGGTCCCACCCATGTCCCAGAGGGGGCCAAGAAAGGAAGCTTTCTGTGTGCTTGTGAAGAAAACGAGATGCTTTGGGGAGTACATAACAAGCAATGCCTCTGCTATAGCAAACGAGATGTATTTAAGGAACTGGAAAAAAAAAAAATCCCGTGGTTGACTTTAGGTGCGCAAGACGAGGCTGATAGTTAAGCAAAGATCAGATTGTGGAGGTCTTATAAACCATGTCAAAGACTAGATTTGAACCCAGGTCTGCATTACCTGCTGTAATACTCTGATGAGTTATGTCATCCAGCTAATCTGGTTCTCTGCTTCTTCATCTGTGAAAAGGGGGTGGCACTACCTACTTGATAGAATTGCATGGGCACAAAGATAAAAGGTATATGGGGCTTTTAGAATATCAAGTAGCTAGCATATAGTAAGCATGCAATAGAAGAAACTCCTACCTGCCTTCCCCCAAACCAACCTTCCCACCCAGAGTTCCTAAATAGCAAGAAGACACTGCTGAGTATCACCAAGCTTCATCCCGTAAGAAAGATAATAGAAACACTCAGATTCATGTTTCTGCCATGTCATTGGCCTCCTCATATTTGACCTTTTGGCCTAGAGAACACTCAGGTTCCCTCAGTCCAGAGTAACTATTTTGCAAACTAAAATAATTGTTTTCAAAAATTCTTCCCCTTTCCTGGATCCAGAGAAGATGTCAACTGAAGCCCAGAAAAAACATCTGCGTATGTGTGTGTGTATCTGTATGTATACACACACACACACACAGCTGAGTAGGGCAAGGCTGGAGTGGTAAGACCCCAGCTCCTCACAAACACCTAACGCCCCGCAACTCTGCTCCCATCCGCAGGCTATGTTTTATTCACCTAAGACTTGTACTTTTTGAGTCATTTTACAGAAATTCTTCTGACCCAATGTCTCCACACTCTTTGAATGTGGAGGAAGAGGAGTTTTTCCTGAGTCAAGAAAACACATTGAAAACAAAAAAGGAAAAATCAAATAATGTGGCGAAATAGCAAAAGATTTTTTTGAAAAATATGAGGAATGAGAAGGACTGGTACAAGCAAATATTAAAATATTTTATGCATAAAATATTTACATATGAAGAGACAGATATCAATGGAATACAATATGAAAGTAAGAGATTAATGTTTGTAACATAATTCAACTAGGAAAGGAAAGCTAATAAGTTAAATTATAGTGGTATAAATTATTATCAATTTGAAGGAAAATATATCCTCACTCATAACACACACACACACACACACACACACACACACATACACACCAGTGCAGGAAACTGGAATGGGTATTGATTAAGTCAGCAGCACCTATAGTCAGCATGAAAATGAAAGTGAAAGTCGCTCAGTCCATCCGACTCTTCGCAACCCCATGGACAATAGAGTCCATGGAATTCTCCAGGCCAGAATACTGGAGTGGGTAGCCTATCCCTTCTCCAGGGGATCTTCCCAACCCAGGAATCAGGCCAGGGTCTCCTGCATTGCAGGTAGATTCTTTACCAATGGAGCTATGAGGGAAGCCAGCATGCCTGCAATTAAATCCCAGATCAGCAATTTATTCAGTTGTGTTATTTAATCTTAAAAATTACACAGTCTCTTTGGGCATAGTTGTCTTTATATTGTCAGTGAGGGTGATAAAACCATTTATCTTACAGGGTTGTGATGAGGATTACTGAGTTAAAACATGGACTGGATTTCAACACATAGCACTCCGTGTATACTAGTCATGGTGATGGGGGAAAAGTCATAATGAAAATCTCATTCTCACGTCTGCATATTCTACCCTACATTGATTTCATCGTTTGATATGAATAAGGTTCCAAGGGAATAAAATGGATAAGGTATGGACCTGTCTTTGGAGAGGGAAGTTTGCTATCTAATATCAGTTAGAAATGTGTCTGCTCAGGACTTCCCTAGTGGTCCACTGGCTAAGACTCTGTGCTCCCAATGCAGGGGGCCCAGGTTCGATCCCTGATCAGAGAAGTGAAGTGAAGTGAAAGTCCGTCAGTCGTGTCCGACTCTTTGCGACCCCATGGACTATACAGTCCATGGAATTCTCCAGGTCAGAATACTGGAGTGGGTAGCCTTTCCCTTCTCCAGGGGATCTTCCCAACCCAGGGATTGAACCCAGGTCTCCCACATTGCAGGCAGATTCTTTATCAGCTGAGCCACAAGGGAAGCCCAAAAATACTGGAGTGGGTAGCCTATCCCTTCTCCAGCGGATCTTCCTGAACCAGGAATATGAACTGGGGTCTCCTGCATTGCAGGCAGATTCTTTACCAGCTGAGCTATCAGGATGAAACTGGAGCCTATTATACAGAGTGAAGTAAGCCAGAAAGAAAAACACCAATACAGTATACTAAAGCATATATATGGAATTTAGAAAGATAGTAACAATAACCCTATATGCAAGACAGCAAAAGAGACACAGATGTATAGAACAGTCTTTTGGACTCTGTGGGAGAGGGCGAGGGTGGGATGATTTGGGAGAATGGCACTGAAACATGTATCTTATCACATGTGAAACGAATCGCCAGTCCAGGTTCAATGCATGAGACAGTGTGCTCAGGGCTGGTGCACGGGGATGACCCAGAGGGATGGTATGGAGAGGGAGGTGGGAGGGGGGTTCAGGATGGGGAACACATGTACACCCATGGCTGATTCAAGTCAGTGTATGGCAAAAACCACTACAGTGTTGTAAAGTAATTAGCCTCCAATTAAAATGAATAAATTTATAAAGAAATAAAATCCCTTACAAAAAAAATAAATAAAAAGTGATACTTATGAAAAAACAAAAAAACAAGATCCCATATCCTGCAACTAAGAGTTCACATGCTGCAACAAAAATTCCCACATGGTGCAACTGAAGAAACTGGTGCATCCAAATAAATTTTTTTAAAGAAAGAAAGAAGTGTGTCTGCTCATTTTTTCTCCTTCAAAGGTGAGTTCTTGGGTACAACTAAAGTTGCCCAGCACAGCTTGAATGTACTGCAGATTATTCATGTCACTGGAAATGCATCCTGCAATAAATTTGTTTTTGTTCTATATATATGTTGTCATTCATCATTGCAATACTGTTCTTGTGGGAAAACAGATTATGAATCGTGTAATAACCATGACTAATAATAAACAAGGCTCTTTGTTTCTTGCTCTAATGGAAATAAATCAGCCAGAAGTTGCATTCCGGCTCCACCCCCAACCCCCCAAAGAGAGTTATCCATTACTGGAAAGTATCTGCAGTTTAAAAAAAAAATGTGACTGCCTTTCACCAGATCTGGACAAATTAGAGCAACACTACAGAAAATCTCCAAAGATTTTAGTATCTTTGCAGAGAACGTAGGACATATCCCAATGCCTAGTTTTGTAATGCACCAAGAGTGTTCACAGCAAGTGACACTTTGCGATGTCCTCCTGGCTCTGACCCTCTTCCACTTTGGTACCCTCTATAGTGTCATTTGACCAGACCAATTGTTCGCTTGGCATTAGGAAAATAACTCTTTTCTGAATTTTGATGGGAGATGAGCTTCTGAACCACACCAGCTGTCTTCCCGTCGGGTTTATGCTCTTTCTCTTGAGATCTCCAAGCTGGATGGAACTCAGAGTAGTGGATGCAGCACTGAGCTAGGATCGGGGGCTACTGAGGAAGACTTTACCCCTTACCCAGCTTGTAATTCTCTGGGCGTTGGCATCCTTGTGCGGAAAGGACAGGGCACATTAGAACTCCCATCTACAAAAACGGTATCAATACAACTACTTTCAAAGCAGGACTACAGACAGGTATACATAATGGACATGTGGACACCGTGGGGGTAGGGGAGGATGGGACAGATTGGGGGATTGGGATTGACACATATATACTACCATGGGCAACATAGACAGCTAGTGGGAAGCTGCTGTGTAGCACAGGGAGCTCAGCTCAGTGCTCTCTGATGACCGAGAAGGGGTTGGGAGGGAGGCTTAGGAGGTAGGGGGTATATGTATACATATAGCTGATTAACTTTATTACGGAGTAAAATCAAACACAACATGGTGAAGCAATTATCCTCCAATAAAAATCAATCCATCAATCGTTCCCAAGTTTGGCACTCTGTGAAACAATCTTTCTGGACATTTTCATCCTCAGGCTGAACCCGGGTCACTCATTCTGGAAGCCTAACCCTCACCCCAGTCCACGTGGTCTACTCTGAGTCAAAGTCTAACCAAGAACTCACCTCTCCCAGCTTCAACATGGTCCTAGCATCATGTTCCCTAGCATCACATTCTGCTATCTTGACAGTTTCCACTCGCTGTGGAACTGCTGCAGTCTAGGCTGCAGGTCCCCATACAAGATAACTGGCAACTCTCAGCTAATCACTCAGCAGCTCTTCGAGGAGTCTGTTTCCCGTTTGGAAATAAAGATAGCATCAGTTCAGTTAAGTTCAGTTCAGTCGCTCAGTTGTGTCCGACTCTCTGCGACCCCATGAATCACAGCACACTAGGCCTCCCTGTCCATCACCAACTCCCGGAGTTCACTCAAACTCATGTCCACAGAGTCGGTGATGCCATCCAGCCATCTCATTCTCTGTCGTCCCCTTCTCCCTCCCCCAATCCCTCCCAGCATCAGAGTCTTTTCCAGTGAGTCAACTCGTTGCATGAGGTGGCCAAAGTATTGCAGTTTCAGCTTTAGCATCAGTCCTTCCAATGAACACCCAGGATTGATCTCCTTTAGAAAGGACTGGTTGGATCTCCTTGCAGTCCAAGGGACTCTCAAGAGTCTTCTCCAACACCACAGTTCAAAAGCATAGATTCTTCGGCGATCAGCCTTCTTCACAGTCCAACTCTCACATCCATACATGACCACGGGAAAAACAATTGCCTTGACTAGACGGACTTTGGTTGGCAAAGTAATGTCTCTGCTTTTTAATATACTATCAAGGTTGGTCATAACTTTCCTTCCAAGGAGCAAGCATCTTTTAATTTCATGGCTGCAATTAGCATCTGCAGTGATTTTGGAGCCCAAAAAAATAAAGTCTGACACTGTTTCCACTGTTTTTCCATCTATTTCCCATGAAGTGATAGCATCACATATTCCCAATTCACAGGATCATTATGACAGGATCATTATGGGGAGAAATTGGAATGAATTGTGAAAAGTGCTACACATACAAGTGAAAATGAAATGGGTGTCATTCCTAGACTTCCCCTAAAAACTGAAAGGCACCTATCAGCCACATAATGATGTATTTATTATTATTATTATCACAGAATGAATAACATTAAATTCTTTTGATCTTAGGGTTTGAAAACAGATTTTACACTTTGGAAATCTAGAAACATTATGGCCTGACATTGACTAAATGTGCCCTACTGCTTTCCAATACCAATCTTCTGAGTGGTTGGCCATACTCAAAGAAGATTGCCTTTGCCTTTTAATGTAATTACACTGCAATTACAAAGTGCATGTAATATTGCTAAGCCTGACCTTGCAAATTAAATGTGTCCATTTCTCATTGCAGCAAAAAAGTTTTAAAAAACTAAAACATGGCATGATTCTGAGCCACCAGGGAAGCCCCTTAGTTCCCTGACCAGGGATCAAACCTGTGCCCCTTGCATTGGAAGCATGGAGTCTTAATGGACTGTCAGGGAAGTCCCTGATCTGCAATTATTGATATGAATGACCACTCCTTCATTCTGAAACCCTCTCCTCCCTTGGTTTTCCTAACAGGTAGTGAAAGTGATGATCTAGAAGGGTGAGATGGAGGGGCATGGGAGGGAGGTCCAAGAGAGAGTGGATAAATGTATACACATAGCTGATTCACTTCACTTCAGTCGTGTCCGACTCTGTCACCCCATGGGCCAGGCTCCAGGCTCCTCTGTCCATGGGATTCTCCAGGCAAGAATACTGGCGTGGGTTGCCATTTCCTCCTCCAGGGGATCTTCCCAACCGAGGAAGTGAATCCGGGTCTCCTGCATTGCAGGCGACTTCTTCTTTACCATCTGAGCCACCAGGGAAGCCCCCTCTTAACATGCATCCACTTGCCTAATAATCATTCCACTTCACCTTCTTTGGTTTTAGGAGGCTTGCACTTTGTGAAACAAAAGAGAAATCAACGAATCCCTCACTAATGGAAGTCAGCCCAATCTCTACTTTGCAAGCAAGTGATCAGTTCAGAAGCCCAAGGCTAATGCAACCAGAATATGGAATTGCACTGGCCAGAGAGACTGGCTCAAGAACAGGTCTGTCCATCCAATGAAAGGTCACTGCAAGACTGATGGGAATCAGGAGAAGTTTCCTCCCTTTTGAGATAGAGCCACTGGTAGAAGGACCTCAGTTGTATACAGATAGGATATCAGACATTGCCCCAGTAATCTTCCTAGGAGTCCAGGGATGAACCTGACATCCGTGGGAGGACCTTTTTGAGACAATCAGAAAGAAATGGAGTTGGATTTGTGACTAAAACACCTGTTCCCTGTTCTACTTACCTCTGGAGTTTGGGGTTGTCATTGTCACTAAATGAACAGGTAAGTCTACTTTATCATAACAGTCATTTTGAGTTTCTTTGACTGTTAATAGCAACATGGTAACAACACAGTTACCATCATTGTCTTTCTACCACATAAATAACTCTTTCGAACCATGTCTTGTACTAGTTCCTCTCTTCCAGTAATCCCCCAGAGGCTTATTCTTAGACTTTTTTTCTTCATTCTCTTTACCTAACTCTCATCTTCTTTAAAGACTACAAAATCAACCACACTAACCCAGACTCTTCTTCTGAGCTTAAGACACAGATTTTCAATTACTTCCTGTGTATCTTCCCTTTAAATGTTCCATCATGGGTAAGCTGAATAGCTCTAACACGACATGCAAGCTTTTCCCCTACCACTCTTTTCATGTATGTCACAGCCTAGTTATATGGCATCACCATGACTCGAAACTTCAAAACCAGAAGCTTCAGTTTCCTCCTTGTTTGCTCCCTGTTTTTTATCCCTCACCATCATAAGGTGATGATACATCATAAGGTGTATCATTGTGCCAATGCCAAGCTCGTAAGTACCTCCTCCTTCTCTGTAAGGCACATCCCTATTGGCCGAGTTCATTATCTCATCATTTCGACTTCCAGCTGCCCTTCCTCCTTCCAATGCTCCCAGTTATTCCTCTCAAGTGCAGACCCATGTGAAAGTGTAGAATGTCATTTCCTAACCTAACTTTATGCAATAGATTTCCATTACCTGCAGAATAAAGCTTATGGAATTTAGCTGACCCTATAAAGTCTTCCTCAACGATGTCAGAACTGACCTATTCAATCTGACCCTCAATCACTCGCTACAGATTAAGCCAGTCCTTGGTATCTCCCAGGTGAGCACAAACCTATCCCACACGCTTCATTTCCTCTGCCTTACTCTTTTCTTGTCTCTAAAGTAGGTGTATTCCTGCTTACCTTTTTAATGATACCTCACAAAAAGTCCTGCTTACATTTTTATAAAACATCATCCATTCTAGAAAAGTTTCCTGACTGCCCAGGCAAATTTCCCTATTCCCTCATTTTTTATAACTCTAGGAATATAACATTAACAATGCAACATATGCTATAATAGATCGATGTCCATTGCTAAATTCCTTAACTTGAGGTATCTGCTTTTCTTTTATTAACAGTAATCTTTGGAGGTTCCAACTGCCTGGTTTCCTTGTTTGTTTGTTTGCAAAAAATCCTATTTATCCTGGCTTCCCCCTTTCCTCTTCAGAGCAGTCTCAGAATTATTTGAGACGCTGTGTCCCAGGCTGAAGTCTTCAATTTTGTGCATCAAATAAAAACTATAACACTCAATGTTTAGGTTGTGTGTTTTATTTTTTCAGTCAACATTATATATGGTGATAATGTTAACTAGACTTATGTGGTGATCATCTCCCAATGTATAAAAATATGAAATTGTTATGTTATACATCTGAAACTAACATGTTATATGTCAATGATATCTCAGTAAAAACATGTTTAAATTTAAAAACAGATTCATGTTCATTAAAACATTAAAACACGCTCCCCTGGTTTCTTAAGGCTATGAACCAAGGCTTTTGCTTTTAACTTTAGGAGGCACTGCACCATCCGATACATAATAGATACTCAAAAATTATTTTTCAAATGAAAATGAGGGGAAAAAAAAAAGAAAATCACAGGATTAGTGGTTAGACATGGTGTAACCTCCCTAGATTGTTTCCTAAACTGTAAAAAGAGACAGGTTTAAATGAAACTCTATGCTTCTTCCTGCTTTAAAATATTTCTGAATTTTAAGGAAATATTAATAGAAGCAACCCAGTGATCTGTCATGACAGAGTAACCTAATATTAAATTTCACAAACCACACTCTGGTCAATCAAGTATGAATTCAAAGATGGAAGTTTTTTTTTTTTTTCTTTTTCTTTTTCTTAAAACATGTTTTCCAGTTGCTGGATGAGATGTGTTAGTTCTGGAAAGAAGCCAATACTGGGCTTGGAGAAGAGTTAAAAGCCAATAGAGACATTACTTTTAATTATATTAAAAGCATCTTGTAAATTTCCCATCAGTTACAACATAAATTTCTCTCCATTAATCACTGAAAGACAAGTGTTTGCAGTTTGGCCTACTGGGGCTAAAATCTGGATACAGAATATTGTTTGAATGTCTTCAAGCCTAGTTAGTCTAAGAGACACAAGTACACGAACAAATACACACACACATACACACAAATATGCACTCATCCAAAGAAAGACAGGGTTTGAAATTAAAAAGCAGTTTGATATGAAGAGGGGAAGTGGGTGAGTATACATTAATAGCACATTTGGGATCAGGGGCTGAAGTCAGTGATGGATGCTGACCGTAGAAGCTGAAGTCAGTTACACATTTCTGCTTCTGGGCTAGGTAGGGGGATGGGTACCATGGTCAGGCTGAAAAATCAAGTCACAAGATTTAATTCTGGCTCTGCCTTAGCATCTTCTATGACCTTGGTTAAGTCCATGCTTCTCCAGGATCTATTCCTGGACCAGGTTAACCACTCAAAAATTTACCTATTTATTGCAGTGTGGTTCCTCCCAGACTTAACCTTCATTGACTTTCACTCTTACCATTATGCTCTTGGTTTTTATGAAAGGCCTTTACCAAAAAAAAAAAAAAAAAACCCAACATAAATTATTCCAAGTATTCTATTAATGAATCATTTTGCTTTCTAATGTAAGTATAAATCTATATATAAAGTATTGGAGATGTTATTTATTTCCTCTTTATGAAATTTCCACATGAAAAAAATTCTCACAGAATTTAATTGGAGGAAAATAGCCTCTTCTTCCTCAAACTTATCACAGAAGTTTTCTATTGATGGCTTTCATATTTTTCCTGCTACCAGAATGCCCAAACGTCCTTTTTTCTTTCTTTTTTGATTTAATATAGTCTTGTTCAGTCACCCAGTCATATCTGACTCTTTCGACCCCATGGACTAAAGCACACCAGGCCTCCCTGTCCTTCATCATCTCCCAGTTTGCCCAAGTTCATGTCCATTGCATCGGAGGCCAAATCCAAAATTAATCATTTTAATATTTTAATATACACCCATCAAGTTTTTTGCTGGGTAATTTTGAGATCACACTACACAAGGAATTTCGTGTGCCTCTTTTTTTGCACAATATCATTTCAGCATTTTCCTATATCTATAGTAAAATTGTTTTGAGAGGGTTTTTTGCTTTTCCATTTTAAAAAATTTATGCTGATTTTAGTTTTGTTTCCAGGACAGTATCAGTAAATTTGGTTGAATAATTCTTTTGGATATAGCCTTTTTTCCTTATGTCCTCCCTAAATTTGTTATTTTCTGGGTTTTTTCAATTGAAGTATAGTTGATTTACAATATCTGTGTTAGTTTCTGGGTACTGTAAAGTGATTCAGTTACCCAAATATATACATATATATTCTTTTTCATATTTTTCATTATAATTTACTACAAAATATTGAGTATAGTTCCCTGTGCTATAGAGTAGGATGTTGTGGTTTATCTCTTTTATATAAATTATATATTGTGTCTGCTAATCCCAAACTCTTGGATGTGGATCCGGTTCTTGGCTACACTCCTCCACAGCTCACCGCTAGCCATCTTAGAATCAGCCTTGTCAAGCAACTTTTGATCTCCATCATGTGTTGCCCAAGCATGAAATTGGGTTCAACCATGAATTCCAAAACACAGCTAAGACCCGGTTTTCACACGCCATACAATCACCTTTGGCTGAAAGCTGGGTGAAAGCATAAGGGAGTTAAAAAGCATAAGGGTTTTACACACACACATACACAGCTTACAGGACAACCTTCCCTTTTTGCTCCCACCTCCCAAGAGGCCAACAACAGGCAACCAGTGCCTGCTTTTAGGAAAGCTGGGTACCAAAGGCCCCTTCTTTCAACTCAGAGACTCCAGGACACACGGAGCAGGGACCCCTCCTCAGAAGTCTGACTCCCATCTCCACAGGGCTCCTCCTTTAACAACTTAAGTTTTAACTCTGCTAGCCTCTTCTCATCGTGGCCTCAGACCTAGTGGTGACAGCCACTTCTTTGGGTTGCTACCCCTGTGAAACCCTTTCAGTCACCTAGTTAACACTGTTTGGCCTAATTGATAATTCTTCCGGTGAAATTTCTATGAAATTCTCTTAGTTGTTTTTATGCCTCCTGACTGGGTCCTGAATGACGGGAGAGCTGAGATTCAAACCCACGCAGGTTGGCGTCAGAGGCTCTGGCCCACCACCTGGAAGAGAGAAAAACACAAACAAAAGGAAAGCGAGTATTTTCCTCCCCTGTCATCACCAGCCAGCCTCTTCTCACATGTATTCTCAGGGATGCCATTTCACCCACGAGGAACGCAACCTTTGACCACACTACGGAGCCTGGTTCAGTGCCTCCCTGTCTCCAGTACGACACAGGATGTGGGCTCTAACTTTGATTAACCTATAGGGTATTTTTCCAAAACAATAGAACTGTCAGCCCCCAAAGGCGCAATCAAGCCTCCGGCTCTAAAAACACAAGGCAACACTGACTTTGTGAAAAGAAAGCTGTGGTTTTTCTTAGGTTTCATGTATCTGGGCCCCAATGCCTTAGGGGAGCCCAAGGTCAATGGCTGTGCTTCTCAAGAACCTCTTCAAGGCAAAACACGCTTTGAAGCATAAGATGTGATAACTGGGACAGTCTGAAACCTGTCGGCAAAGACCCAGTGCCCCCCTGAGTCCACCCTCACCCCTACAGCAGCAAACACCCGTGGTCGTGGCAGTTTTACCGGAATAATGACTCAATTCATTAAGGCTGCTTTGACAGCGAATAAGTGAACTAAACTGAAGGATTCAACCGAGCTTAAGCATGAAAATGGACTTGGTTATTTGAACACAGTGGCGGATCACAAACCTCAGGGTAGATTTGAACGCTGCTGGATTTAGAAAGGGACTAAGGAGACAGCTGGTCTCTTTTCTCCCTCGTCATCCCTTCTGATGCTCTGATTTTTCAGGTCTCTGTCATTCATCGGCTTTTCCAGCATACCTCTGCTCTGACAAGAGGAAGGCCACTTAACAGTAAGTCCTTGGAAGGACTAAACCTCTCTCTGGGTCTTAGGTCAGGGTCCACTCATGGTCCAATCTACTGCCTAGGGGTCAAGTTCATGTTTTACAAAATAGGGAGGCAAGTTCTTTACTTGGGGAAGCAGAGGGCAGGAAAAGAGTAATCGTTAATTCAGGCAGGCCCTCCCTCTGACCATGAGGTTTCTACTGCTCTTATCCTGAACATCTCAGTGCTTATCTATTATTCAATTCCGTGACAGATATTAATTTTCAGGGGAAAAAAAAAAAACATTCACTGTCATCAGCTGTAATCTTCCAAATGCTTAAAGAAAATTAAATTTCTAACTAATACCGGAGTCTGCAAAACAGCCACCTTGCTTCCCATATTAGGGAAGGAGAAAACGGGAGGTATAACAGGAGAGGGTAGGTTTACCAAGGCATTAGGTACCCTGCGGGCATAATAAACGTTCAGCCAGATTTATTGTTATTATAATAGGTACAATAGGTAGTCTCACAAGTAAAATACTTAATGTGATTATAATGTTTATAGCATATAATCCGGCAAAGAGCTTTGGGGAAGGGGAGAGGGAGGGGGACCGTGGTGATTGTGTCCTTGTTGAAAAACCCCCTTGGGGCTCACATTGCTGAGCAGGAAGAGACCCATGCCCCCCAGGGTTGATCCCAAGGACCAGCCAAGGGCACAGACCACTTGAAATGAGGGAGTCTCCCAGTTCTGGGAGCCTGTTCTTCAGGACACCTTAATTCTATTTCCAGCCTATGACGCCCCAGCCCACCTTTTCTCACACACGCAGCGGGCATGGTTGGTGCCCTTGGGACACTGCTTTATCACCAGGTGGGACCTGGTCCGCTCAGCTGAATCTGCCCTCCCGACCACATAACTCACCTTGGCGAGGAAGTCTGGCGGCCCCTCTTGGGGTCCACAGGCACGGTTGGGACCCATTTACCCCAAGGTTCTTCTGGCCCAAGTAGCATCCTCTCAAGGCTTCAATCGGTTTTGTCGGGTGACTCACCTGCTTCAGCCTGAAGGGGCACCTGCCCGGGCTCCCTTCCTCTCGGCTACTCTCAACCGGGGCAGGAGACAGGAAAGCTGTCAGGAGCGAAGATGAGGAGACAAGTTAGACTGCGAAGGGCCTCCCAGTGCCTGAACTTGAGTCCCAGCCCAGCGGTCCATCTCTCATCAGCTGGGGAGTGTTATGCCCAAGTCGCGCAATCTCCAATAACCACTGCAGGAGCCACTTTCCAATGCAAACGCACAAGGGTCGGTTTATTCAAGCTCGAGCAGGGAGCCCCACCATCACCGACACAGCAGATCCAGATAGGAATCCCGATTCTCAAAATACAGAAGTTTATATAATAAATCCACGCGAAAGTACTGCAAGAGTTAGTGACTATTGCATCAGCCTAGAAGTGATTGATTTACCTTTACCTAAAGAGCACTTGGTGCACTCTGATTGGGCTCTTTAAACTTGCTCAACTTGGGGTTTTCTTGTCATTCTCTGATTGGCCCTAAGAAGGGAGTTTCCCGGGGTTGCGGTTTTTCCAGGAATCCCTACTCAAGAGGGCGTCTACTTCTAAAATGGAGTAACTTTGGTCAGTGAGCAGCAAGCAGTAAGCAAAGTACAGAAGCAAAAATGCCTTAAAGGAGCATTAGGTTCTACATTAGGTTCTACAGGAGGAAGAGATTGTCCTCTACCCTTCTTGGTGATTCTACCTGGTCTAAGAATGAAATTGACATGAGACAGATTAAAGACTCAGTAATATGCATCCATGGGAGAGACCCAGGAAAAGACAGCAACTCACCAAAATGGCCCAAGCCCTCACCTTAAACATCATCTTCAGCTAAAGACAAAGGAAGCTGTTGAGGATAGGCGTTCGGGACTTCAAGGGGGAGGAAGGAAATTCACATGGAGATGGAGAAGCAAATGTTTGGTAAATAAACGTTTGCTGGGCCTGCAGAGACAGTGGGACCCAGGGTGGACCCTGATCTCTAGGGGCTTCCCACACCACACTGAGCCCATACTTTCTACTGAAATATCTGGGGTAGCTCTATTTGCACAGACCCTCTATGCAAATTCTTTTAGGAAGTTAAGGGGAAGATCAAAGTTTCTTCCAGAGTCAAGCCCTCAATTGTCCCTCCTTTCAAATAATCTGCATAACAAAGAGGCACTGGGGGGAGGCTACAGTTTCAAATCAAAGTTTATACTTAAAGAGACCAAGCCCAAACATTTCACTACAGGAAAATGATAGATCAAAGATAGATAGATAAACAGAAAGATAGACAAATAAACATGACATATAAATATCATATATATTTATATATAATATATGTATATATGGTTATATATGGTATAAATGTGTATATAGTATATATGTGTCATATATACTGATCTTCCCTAGTAGCTCAAATGGTAAAGAATCTGCCTGCAGTGCAGGAGACCCAGGTTCACTCCCAGGGTGGGGAAGATCCCCTGGAGAAGGAAATGGCTACCCACCCCAATATTCTTGCCTGGAGAATTCCACTGGACAGAGGAGCCTGGCAGGCTACAGTGATGGGGTCAGAAAGAGTCAGACATGACTGAGTGACTAACACACACACATATATATGTTAAATATGACTTCCCAGGTGGCGCAAGTGATAAAGAATCCATGTGCCAATACAGGACACTCAAGAGATGTGAGTTCGATTCCTGGGTCAAGAATATCCCCTGGAGGAGGGCATGGCAACCCACTCTAGTATTCTTGCCTGGGAAATCCCACAGACAGAGGAGCCTGGTGGGCTACAGTCAATGGGGTCACAAAGAGTTGGACACAACTGAAGCTACTTAGCACGCACATCAGGGAGAGGAAAGGACACGCGCAAGAGGGTAAGATGGAGCAAGAACACCTCTGTACAAACCCCCACAAAACTGTGAGGTGCTGCTGTGAGTCCAATGACTGTTCAAACTCCAAAGCGCTCTCCACAACACGTTTTCAGTGACCTCTTTTTCAAAGGGCTGAACAATTCTATTAACAAGATTAGCTTTGTCTAAACATTAATTAACCTCCATGAATACGAACACATGACCAAAGTATATCCTCCTAAACCCTTGAGAACCAGATTCCTATCACTCCATTAAAAAGAGATTTATGCCAACATTGACCCTGGCCTTGTGAGAAAGGCCAGACACAGTCAAAATCCTCAACTAATAAGGCAGCGTCCTTACCTTTAGGGAGTATCTGTGGTCACACTTTTCTAAATTCATTTTTTATTGAAATAATATTGGCTTATAACATTATACAAGTTCCAACTGCACAACGTTATTTTTCTACTTCTGTGTACGAAAATAGCATACTCCTCACCAAAAATTTCATTTCCATCTTTTGGTTACAGTTTTGAATATTTTCCTAGCATTGTTCTTTCCTGCTTGTCTGTCTTATTATGTTCAGGTCATGGCAGGGGAATAAACCCATAACTTAATAAGTAGATCTGTTAAATTTTCATTTAGAAACTCCTCAGTTTCTAAAAGAAAGCCATTTCTTACTAAATTCAAGTATATTGGATTTCACTAGTACCGCTTTACTATCATTTAATTGTATCTCTATCAACATTCAAGTTTTTAGAATATTAAGAAGTATCCTTGTGTTTATTAAGAGGCTACAAAATAAAATTATAAAAATCTTCAGCATTTTTAAACATTTTACCACCAAGGGTATAATACGAGGAATCTCGATTTCCTAGCCTGGGTGAGGAATGGCCCTTCTGTTTATTTCTTTTGAGACTTATATGACACAATGTGTTATTTCACTCTGGAAAATTGTAAATTTTAAAGGGCAAAGTGTGTGATGAGTGTACTTTCTCAACCTATATTGTCCTATTGTCACTCAAAAAATTGCACTGACTAGGATGCATTCTCCTGTGAAGGACTCATAAACAGAACAATTTCCCAACAATATTGAATCACCAAAGGGTGAAAAGCTGATTATATTCTGATCACAGAAAATAAGTAAAGATTCTTATTCTGTAAGTAAATGGAGATAAAATGGTTAAAATGTCATCAGACAGCTCTGATCTCCCTCCTTTGATGAAAGCAAAATAGGAAAGATGGGAGAAGTGAAGATAGGATGATGGATGAAAGAAGGAAGAAGCCCCAGGAAAGATTATTATAATAATGGGAGAAACCGTGAAAACACTACATGGGCACACATAAAATAATTTCCTTATATCATGGAGCAATCACTATTACTGCCTAGAAAATGGATGGTAAACAGAATGTGAACAAATATCATAGAATATTTGGGAAAAAAAGAGGAAAAAGTGTTAGGAACCAACTGGAAGAAGAGACATTCTAAGGGACAAGAACAACAATAAACTGAACCTCCATTACTTCATGATCATTTTCTTATTATCTCTTTTATACTCCAAAAGAGCTATGAAACAGAGAGTTTAGTCACTCATTTGTTGTTAAAGAATGGATTCCAGAGGCTTAGTATAATGTGTAAAGTATGACAAGGCTAATAAGGAAAAAGTGAGACAAAAAAAGAAACAAAGTGGGATTTCCCTGGTGGTCCAGTGGTAAGACCAACCACTCCCAATGCAGGGGGCCTGGGTTCGATCCTTGGTCAGGGAACTAGATCTCACATGCTGCAGCTAAGACCCAGTGCAGACAAATAAGTAAATATTTTTAAGAAGAAGAAATAAAGCCAGGGTAGATGCTACGTGAAGTCAGTCAATTATTAGTATTTTTGCTCTGTGACCTTGGAGATGGTCAAGTAGGTCTTAAGTCAACTGCAAAAACTGGTAGATTAGATCATTTTACTAGTGCTCTTTCTCTTAAAAAATTAACAGTTACCAATGGGGGCAGACCTTGACAGTGACACATAAAATAGTCTGCACGTTCTCTTAAAGGAATTTAGATATTTTGCAGATTTACTTTTGTATACTTTTTACACAGCCACTTGCATTATGGTCATCACACGAAGGTCACTCCAAGTCAATGTACAATTCTCTTCTGAAACAGTCTTGGGTAAGCCAGTTGGTCCGAGGGGCTCTCACCTCTACCTTCATCCTTCTGTGTGTTTCTCCCCAGGCCATAAAGGATCTCCGTGCTCTGTCATGAATACAGATGACTCTGTGCTACTCCTCTGTAATCCGGTAGCTCTGTGAGCTGTTGCTTCTGGGCAAGTTTGGGGAGTAAGATGAGTGTGGTGTGTGCAACCACGACAAGGAGAGGCAGTGAACCTCACGACATAAGGAGGCAGCCTGCTAGAGAGGTTAACAGTGAAAGGCCTGGAATAAGAAGGCTGTGTACAAGCCCTGCTGTACCGCTTAGCATATGATCCTGGGCAAGTTACTTTTCCCCTCTGCTGTTCCCTTACTCACATGTAAAACTGAAAAAAATAGCAATAGCTGCTTCATTCAGCAGAATGGAGCATTAAAAGAGACCATGCTGCTGCTGCTGCTAAGTCGCTTCAGTCGTGTCCGACTCTGTGCGACCCCATAGATGGAAGCCCACCAGGCTCCCCAGTCCCTGGGATTCTCCAGGCAAGAACACTGGAGGGGGTTGCCATTTCCTTCTCCAAAAAGAGACCATACATGAAAGCATTTAGAAAAAGGTTTGCTGCCAAGAAGAAGGTTTGCTACAACTATTGTACAAACACTAGAAGTGACTTTTTCTGAAAGAATAAGTTTAAATTGATCCCCTTGTCACCTAATATGGTGGAGGGGTGGGTGGAGACCCTCATGTTGAAAAGACGCCTTCCCCTCACCCGCCCTTCCTGGTGACTAGCTAAGCAAGGGGGGCAGCATTTCTCAGAGAATACTGGGAAAAAAAAAAAAAATTCCAAAGAAATCAATTGATTAAAACTTAGCACTCAAAGGCGCCACTTTGAACACAGAAACAAAAGCCAAAGGATTGAGGTTAAAGGACTGACTACAACCAATAAAGAGGAGCTAAGAGCTCTTTTAAAGAGATGAGTTGGCCTGCCCAATATATTTTCTTCAAAGGAGGAGAAAGCTCATTCAGGAGCCTCAAGCTCTTCACACCGCACCTTCTGCTAAAGCCACAAGCATGGGATACACCTTCCTGAAAGGGTCACAGAGCGTGAACATCCAGGAGAAGGAGGAAGAGGTCCCTAGGGTTTCCTCGTCCCCATTGTAACCCTCCCTCTTTCCCTATTCTCAGCCACGAGTCTTCTCAGAAGTTACCTCTGCATGAAAGCTCAACTGTCATGTTTGGTACAGCATTAATTATTACTATTTGAAGAGCTACTTTATTACTGTTTTAAGCTCTTTGACATCCCCCTATCTATTCTTGTTTATTATCTGTACATTTGACTATAGAGGATTAAGGACTTTAGTAAACACATCTGCCTCTGGTGAATTTTCAGCCCCCTAATCTTTTTTCCTGTAGATTTTTCAACCACGGATTATCCAACAACAAGAGTTTTCCAAGTCCTGATTCTGATACTTGAGGATGAATCTATGCAGTTTATATGTGTTACTTCCTTAGGTCAGAGAGGAAGCCAGCTGGTAGATACTCCATGCTGTTGGTGAGCGGACAGTCTCCACACTTTTGATTTAAAACAGAAAGACGACGAAGATGAACCCCAACCCTATGGAGATGGGCTCGTATTTTTGCTCCAGAAGAAAGAAAAGCAGATGCTTTCCTAAGTACTTTAGAGCGGGGTGTACAATCAGCCCCTCCAGAGCTGGTGACCCAGGCTGCCAGACTGGGGTGAAGAGTCTAACAGCCCAGTAGGTTGTTCGAGCCAGATGTTGGTCTAAGCACAAGATTACAAGAGCAGTGAACAGGCTAAAGAAATTGTTAGCCATAGCATCCACTTTCATTACTTTTAACAAAAAGGTTTAGAAGACTAAGATGTGAGATATGTTATGATGCATTCAGCCCCTGAAATACACTTAAGCCTGTGCATTATACAGAAAGCTGCTTACACAGTTTTACTAAGTCCTGAAAGTAAATGAAATTTGATCATCACCCCTGTTTTCTCTAGAGAGATTTAGACTGGGTTCTTCTGCTAACTTCCAGCCTTCTGATATTACTTGGTGTCTTACGGTCATAGTAAAGCTCTCTGCGAACAATAATGGAGAGGTTTCAGTTTATCAGGCTTACCGCCCAGTAAGCAAACAGCCTATCCTCATCGAACTGTCATCATTTTTCACCTGGGCTCTCTTTTATTTCTGTTTTTTTTTTTTTTCCTCTCTTTCTTATTTAGAAGCTCTGAAGGTTCCAAACCCGGAAATAGACTTTAATGTGACAGACCTGCCGGCGGAACATTGGGAGAGCTTTTTCATTTCACACTGTGATCAGTTAAGGAGCTGTTCATCTATTTCTCTAATCCAGACGGCCACAGCCAGAGTGCTTCATTCTGCACAGTGACATCTTTCCAGGTCTCCAAATTCTAATACAGCCATGTGCCATTATCTCCCTCTCTCTTCCTCTTCCCCTCTCTCTCTTTTTAAGAGCTAGTTAAGCATTCACTACAAGTGTAATAAAGGAGATGAATTACCGGTCCATTTTCATCACTGATGCCCAGCTCTGGCTCAGCTTTTAAAAAACCATCTCCTTCCTTCTCTTTTGCCAACAGCCCCATCTGACCAGCATTTGACTCATTTCAACCAAATAGATGGCAAATTTCATCCCATTTAAAAAACAAAAAAGGAAACAGTCACTTATTATCCTTAAAGCATCTGGCTTTGCTGCCTATGCCCATCTCTCTCTAGCATCCATTCACTGCCCCACGTTCCCAGATTATTCCAAATCTTCTCTTACTTCCTGAAATCCGTGACTCTTCCAACATCCTCACTCCCAGCCAATAACATTACTTCCTACTTCACTCAGAGGTAGGGAATTCCCTGGTGATCCAGTGGTTAGGAACCCATGCGTCTACTGCAGGAGGCGTGGGTTCAATCCCTGGCTGGGATATTAAGATCCCACACACTGCATGATGCAGCCAAAAATCAATCGATCAATTAATATTAAAAGATCAGCTCTTTGAGCTCTGTAAAAGTTTTAAACAGTCACTTTTCACAGACTTCCACAGCTTATCTCCTGCCTTCCCACCTGTTAATGGCTCACCTTGTCATGTTCCTGTCTAAAACCATGCTTTCCACGTGGGTACCGGATCCTACACTCTTCATCTGCTCCAGAACCTCTCCAAAATTCTCCTTTCTCTTCCACATCATCTTTTTTTTTTAAGTCTCTACTGGGTCATTCCCATCAGCATACTCACATGCCAGGCCTTCTCTCATCTTGGAAGAGGAAAAGGAAGGTTGACTCCACTCTGCCCATCAACTTATATCTGATTCCTTTGCTCTCCTCTGTAGTAAAGCTCCTTGAAAGAGTTTGCTTTATACTGTTTCTCATTCGTCTCTTCTTTTTAATCTCTTAAACCCACTCCCATCAGCTTGGTGTAAGATGCTGAAGCAGTTCTCAACGAACACCAAGAGGAAAGGCAGTGGAGTGATTGAGTGTGGGCTCTGGAGCCAGCCTGGCTGTGTTAGAATCCCCACGCAGTCACCATCCAGTTGTGGGAACTTAGAGAAGCACTTAATTCCCTCTATTCTTTGGTTTCATTATTTGTAAAAAAGGAACTATATTAGTATGTACCCTTGTATTTGTTGTGAAGAATAAAATTAAAAATTACATGTAACCTGCTTAGTACAAGGTCTGGAACACACTGGGTGCTCAGTAAGTGCTGGTTACTCTTATAATTAAGTATCCAATAGAAACATAATGAGAGCTATATATATCATTTACATTTTTAACCATCATGCTGAAAAATGCTAAATGAGAATAGGTGAAGCCATAATTTCTCCTATCTTGGAATACTCAAAATATCATTTCAACATATCTGTATAAAAATCACTAACCAGATATTTTCAGTCCTGTTTTTGCACGAAGTCATCAAATCCAGTGCATATTTTACACTGACACTCTATCTCAATCCAGACTATGCATATTATTAAGTGCTCAGGAGCCACAAGAGAAGAAAGCCATTGGGGAAGTGCCCCTTTCTAGGTTATAATGCCTTCTAATAATACATATCATTTGCTTTAGAGCTAAAGTAGGAGTCCCAAGATTCAGTCCACCATCAGTGTCAGAACCAGAAAATTAATGGGGAACTTGAGTTTCTAAAATCCTACACCTAATCTCCCCAAGTGGACCGGGTTAATCCATCCTCTTCCTAAAACATCATCCATTTCCTCCATCATTGGGCACACTGATGCTGGCATCCTGCCATCTGCCGTTTTCCCCAAACATTTCTTCCCTTTCACTTGATTCACGTTCTAATTCACGTATTGATTTGTACTTTCTCTTGCCGTCTCTTTCTCTTGCTTTTCTCATCATCATCATTTTCTGGAAATGAGACAAGGAAGCGGGCAACATCTGGGTAAGGGAGAGGTCAGGAAGGAGAGCTAAAGGAATGATTTCTGTGATACCCAAGTCAGGAGCTGGATGAAACATCAGTCGCGGAAGCATCGGGAGTGGATGTGTGGGGGCGCTAGAGGAGGAACGGAAGGATGTCAGAGCCTCCCATTTCTCTCCATCTTCACTCCCACTGCTTCATCAGGTCCCCCCGGCCCCCGCTACATGGGCTAGGGCGATGACCTCCTGACCAGGAAGCTGGATACACCAGGGTTCAACTTCTATCCCTTTTGTTTAGCTCAGTAACTCCAGTGACTAGAATAATGCTGGCACATAGTAAGCACTCATTAAAAAAGGAAAGGAGATAGGAAGGAAGGAAGGAGGGGCGGAAGGGAGGGAGGGAGAGTGGAAAGAAATGAAGTCTCCTCTTGGACTTTCTTTCACCCATTCGCCGTTTCCTTTTTGCTCCTGCTGGAACTCCGTGCTACACCCAGAAGTCCTCCCTTGATCTGCCCCCTGCTTGTATCTTTCACTTTATTTGACTCACTCCTCCTGCCCCTTCGTTACACTCTAACCAACCTGCCTCTTGCTATTTCCTTGGGCTAGCTAGATGATCACTGCTGGAGAGTTATTGTTCCGTCATTTTTTCTGTCTGGAATTCATTTTCATGACCGAATCTCCTTCTCCTCCAAGTTGCATCTTAAATATTACTGATTAAAACAGGCCTTCTCTGGTCCCCACCCCTTTGTGTTTCATGACAGCTGGCTGACTGTTTCTTTTTGTTGAATGTTCTCATTTTATAATTACGGATTTATGTTTAGCTACTAATTAGCCTCAGTTCAGTTCAGTTCAGTCGCTCAATTGTGTCTGACTCTTTGCGACCCCATGAATCACAGCACGCCAGACCTCCCTGTCCATCACCAACTCCCGGAGCTCATTCAAACTCATGTCCACAGAGTCGGTGATGCCATCCAGCCATCTCATTCTCTGTCGTCCCCGTCTCCTCCCGCCCCCAATCCTTCCCAGCATCAGAGTCTTTTCCAGTGAGTCAACTCGTCGCATGAGGTGGCCTACCTGTCTCCAATCCCGAAACTCACCCAATAGTGAGCTCCAGGAAGTGTAGGCACCAGGTCTATTTCGTTCATCTCTATACCCCACACCCAGTACAGTGCCTGGTACATATTAAATCCTCAAGCCAGAAGAGCTGAATATATGAAACCATTCCATTCCCTGGCTTATAAATGGCTTCTCTGAACTTGCTTACTTTATCATTTCCTTTAACTTTCAGTGTGAACCCTTCTGAAAATGTGGCACATATGCTAAACAGGCTATCTTATTGGCCCAGGAGGAGCACCTCTGTTGAAATAACTCCTGCAAGAGTGATGGTTCAATAGGGCATAGTCTGACTCTGGTGTGGTTTTTTACTAGCTGTGGAGAAAATTTCCACTATCAGGATTCAATCTCCAAAACAGGGCACCTCAAAGACCAAACAGACATTGTTCTGAGACCATGGTGTTTTTAAGGGTAACAAGGAACCTGTTTAAATGAGAAACCACTGAACCCTAGAAGAAGGCACCACAGGGTATTCTACCAGAGAGGAAATGAAAGTGAGTTACCACCCCTGTGTTCAGGCACTAAATGTTTGTCTTTTAGGGACATAAGAACAACTGCAACAATAACAACTCATTTTAAAAGAGCACTTATATTTGCAGATGATGCAACTGACAAGGGACGAATTTCCAAACTATGCAAATAGCTCATATAGCTCAATGTTGAAAAAAAAAAAAAACAAAGCCAGGGGAAACCTAGAAGCCACTTGAAAATTCATCTCACAATGAGGGCACAAAAATCATAATTTCAACCTACTTTTGAGGCCAGAATTCATCTTAAAGACCAGCATATAGATGTTTGGGGGTCCTGTGGCCATAGTCATTTGGAAAAGAGGGATTACAGAGGTTGGAAGCCAAGCTAGGCTGATATATCAGAATTCAGAGTGATAAAATTATGCACCTCAAATCTTTTTAAAAATTTTATTGGTTAAAAATTATATATAGAAACTGAATATTGAGGATACATCAATAATGTATCAAGGTTAACTTGGGTGGATGTGGCAGGGAAGACTTGAGGCTAAGAAAGGAAAACTTCCTTATTCAGGATGCTAAAAATAACAACTTTCTCTGCCATGCTGAACATTACTATAGGGCACAGCCAAGTAATTATACATCCTCAACTGAGCTTACACTTGCCATATATATATACTGATACTAAAAAAAATTTAAGTTAAGCCTCTGCTCAGTGCACTCTCTCTAAAAAAATACTTTGCTGCAATTTAAATAGCTACAAATGGAGTAAGTTCAAAAAGTAAATTAAAATATGTCTCATGAACTTTTTTAGGCGATTCAGTTCAGTTCAGTCACTCAGTCATGTCCGACTCTTTGCAACCCCATGAACTGCAGCACACCAGGTGTCCATCACCAACTCCTGGAGTTTACCCAAACTGATGTCCATTGAGCTGGTGATGCCATCCAACCATCTCATCCTCTGTCATCCCCTTCTCCTCCTGCCCTCAATCTTTCCCAGCATCAGGCTCTTTTCAAATGAGTCAGCTCTTCATGTCAGGTGGCCAAAGTATTGGAGTTTCAGCTTCAACATCAGTCCTTCCAATGAACGCCCAGGACTGATCTCCTTTAGGATGGACTGGTTGGATCTCCTTGCAGTCCAAGGGACTCTCAGGAGTCTTCTCCAGCACCACAGTTCAAAAGCATCAATTCTTCGGCACTCAGCTTTCTTTATACTCCAACTCTCACATCCATACATGACCACTGGAAAAACCATAGCCTTGCTAGACGGACCTTTGTTGACAAAGTAATGTCTCTGCTTTTTAATATGCTGCCTAGGTTGGTCATAACTTTCCCTCCAAAGAATAAGAATCTTTTAATTTTCGTGGCTGCAGTCACCATCTGCAGTGATTTGGGAGCCCAGAAAAATAAAGTCAGCCACTGTTTCCCCATCTATCTGCCATGAGGGATTATGGGTTAAAAAAAAAAATTTCAGCCAAGTCCCAGTTACAAATAAAGCCAACCAGCTACTTAGCAGGTGAAAATTTAAGTCCATGGTCACTTGAAGGAATGCTTCCTTCTTTAAGTCACCATGGCTTCAAGCACTTCTACTACTTTCTGAGTGTGTGTCTATTTTTAAAATTTATTTATTAGTTTTCTTTTTGGCCATGCTGGGTCTTTGCTGCTGCGCACGGGCTTTCTTCAGCTGCGGCCAGCTGGGGCTGCTCTCTAGTGGCAGTGCACACACTTTCATTGCACAGTGCATTTCATTTCGGCTCACAGTGCTCATTGCAATGGCTTCTCTTGCTGTGGAGCACAGGTTCTAGGATGTGCGGGCTCAGAGGTTGTGGCGTGAGGGCTTAGTTGTCCCTCACCATGTGGGATCTCCCCAGACCAGGGGTCGAACATGTGTTCCTTGAACTAGCAGGTGCATTCTTACCCACTGGACCACCAGTTCAGTTCAGTTCAGTTCACTTCAGTCACTCAGTCGTGTCCAACTCTTTACAACCCCATGGACTGCAGCATGCCAGGCCTCCCTGTCCATCACCAACTCCTGGAGTTTACCCAAACTCACGTCCATTGAGTTGGTGATGCCATCCAACCATCTCATCCTCTTCTCTTGCCTTCCGTCTTTCCCAGCATCAGAGAAGTCCGCATTTCTACTGTTAAGGGAGGTCTTCAAGACTCAATTCTCCTGCTTAATCACCAGTCCCCACTCTACCTATGACTTATCCTTTTATTTTTAATGCCTTCTCTATGCCTGAGAGGATTAAAAATAGGAAAGGTTAGGAGAGTTTTATTCCAAAACTATAACTCTGTGACCATGTGAGCATCACTACTTTGATGTGACTCTGTTGACCCGGTTCATGACTTGAACTTCATTTTATCTCTGACAAATAGAACTGTAGAATGTTTGAGTTTGATGGCCCCTAGGAGATCCCTGATGTATTGCTGACATGTAGAGAAAAGAGTTGAGCACTATTTGGGTCCCCATAGAAAACTGGTCATGTGACTAATCACATGCTACCTGTTACAGGTTAAATTGTATCTTCCTAAAATAGGTTGATATCTAATTCTCAGGACCTGTGAATGAGAAAATTTGGACAGACATGCACCCAGGGAGAGCTCCACGGGAAGACGAAGGCATACAATAGGGTGATGCTCTACAAGCCAAAGAACACCAAAGACTTCCAGCAAAGCTTGGGGAAGCAGGGAGAGAGGCATGGGACAGATTCTCCTGTTCGAAGAAGAAATCAGTCCTGCAATATCTTGATCTTAAGCTTCTAGCCTCCAGACTGCGGGACAATAAATTCCTGTTATTGAAACCGCCCAATTTGTAGGACTTGTTACAGCAGTCCTAGCAAACTAATGCAAAAGCTAAATGTTTTAAGAAAGCATTTTGGTAAAAAGACACAGGATAAAATCTGAAAGAACAACAAAATGTGAAGCAAGAAATAAAAAGCAAGAAAAACACTAGAGAAAACACGAACAATAAAGATATGGAAAAGAATAAGCGCATACATCAATAAAAGCAGCCTCTCTGGCCCCCTTACCCCTGTCATTTCTTTCTTTGTTACAATAATCCTTCTACAACAACAAATTCTCCTAATAGGAGTTCTAGCGTGTGGGAATTTGCTGCTGCGTGTTTTTCAGAAACAGCAAAAATGTCCATGCCAGTTTGTCTGTTACTGAAGTGTACGCCATTCTTATTAGGGATAAATAGAAACACAGGGAAGGAGGAGATAGGGCTGAACAAGACGGGAGAGGAAAAGGGAATGGCAGAAGAGCGATCCCATTCACAATTGAAACATGACAGAAAAAATAAGACAAGATCCCAGATCTGGATGCACGCCCTGGAGACAATTCTGGGGATGGGGGCTCTGAGCAGACTCTATTTTGGGGGGCTCCAAAATCACTGCAGATAGTGATTGCAGCCATGAAATTCAAAGACATTTGCTCCTGGGAAGAAAAGCTATGAACAACCTAGACAGCATATTAAATAGCAAAAACATGACTTTGCCGACAAAGGTCCATCTAGTCAAAGCGATGGTTTTTCCAGTAGTTATCTATGGATGTGAGAGTTGGACAATAAAGAAAGCTGAGGGCCGAAGAGTTGATGCTTTTGAACTGTGGTGTTGGAGAAGACCCTTGAGAGTCCCTTGGACTGCAAGGAGATCCAACCAGTCCATCCTAAAGGAAATCAGTCCTGAATATTCATTGGAAGGACTGATGATGAAGCTGAAGCTCCAATCCTTTGGGCACCTGATGCGAAGAACTGACTCTTTGGAATAAGACCCAATGCTGGGCAAGATTGAAGGTGGGAAGAGAAGGGGATGACAGAGGATGAGATGGTTGGATGGCATCACCGACTTGATGGACTTGAGTTTGAGCAAGCTCCAGGGGTTGGTGATGGACAGGGAGGCCTGGCGTGCTGCAGTCCATGGGGTCGCAAAGAGTCAGACACGACTGAGTGACTGAACTGAACTGAGATGGTCTTAAAAGGAGACAGATGGAGGGTGATAAAGGAGATAGGAGTCAATCTCTCCAGACATAAATTCCTAAAGCATCTGCATGTCTGTTTATAGAGTTGAACACTCACACTCACACAAATGCAGACCTGCTTCTTGCACACACCACAAAGCAGGACATACGTGCGTGCAATCTACTGGAAAGGGACTGTCTCATGGTGCCCAGAGAACAAAGGACGAGAAATGCAAACTAACAGGGACAGTCTTAATATAATAAAGTAAAAGCAGAGACATTACTTTGCCAACCAAGGTCTGTCTAGTCAAGGCTATGGTTTTTCTCATGGTCATGTATGGATGTGAGAGTTGGACTGTGAAGAAAGCTGATTGCTGAAGAATTGATGCTTTTGAACTGTGGTGCTGGAGAAGACTCTTGAGAGTCCCTTGGACTGCAAGGAAATCCAACCAGTCCATTCTAAAGGAGATCAATCCTGGGTGTTCATTGGAAGGACTTATGCTGAAGCTGAAACTCCAATACTTTGGCCACCTCATGCGACGAGTTGACTCACTGGAAAAGAGTCTGATGCTAGGAGGGATTGGTGGTAGGAGGAGATGGGGACGGCAGAGAATAAGATGGCTGGATGGCATCACCGACTCGATGGATGTGAGTCTGAGTGAACTCCGGGAGTTGGTGATGGACAGGGAGGCCTGGCGTGCTGTGGTTCATGGGGTCGCAAAGAGTCGGACACGACTGAGCGACTGAACTGAACTGAACTGAACTGAAGGGGTGTGAAATATAGTTCATTTTCTTCTTTAAATTCTTGATAAATATAATGCCAATATTTCTCTAACCCTGAAAGGTGAATACGCTCTGTTCTATTTCATGAAAGGCAGGTTTGTTTCATTTCTTGTAAGTCAGTTTCACGCTGCAGCTGCTTCCTCACAATGCTCTGCTCCCTCCTGAGTCTCCATGACTGAATGACCATTGACTTCTGTTGACCACGAGCTGCTGGTCGCTGGCGTGAATGCCTGGACTCCTAACCTCAGGTGCATCAGCTGGTGATGAATGCAAAGGTGATATGTCTTATAGCCTTCTCCTTCTTCTCCCAGGATTCTACCCCCTAGCTCAAGGCTGTTGAGATTTTACCAAATTCAAGGTCACTGAAAAGGATTACTGTAACAGAGGGAGAGGTTTTAAACTGTGTGCTTTACAGAAAAACTCCCCAAAGACAAGCATTTGCGACATGGTTCCTTTGAAGACTCAGCTTAGTTCCTAGCCTTGCTTCCCTGCCCACGTATGTACTCTACTTTTAGCAAACATCTCCTGTTTCCAAATACAATCAAAGTCTCCTCCAACAACCCCCAGTCAAGACAGAACGTTCTTAAGCAGAGCAGGTCTACAACCCTTTATTCTCCTGTGGCTCTCAGGCTGTGCAGAACTTAAGAAAAGCAAAAGAGATGATGCCTGTGTCAGATGCTTTAGCAGGCAACAGGTGGAAACTCAACCCAAACCCAGTGCAATGTTTATTTTCATAACTCATTTTCTCATAATACAGAATGCCATGACAGAAGGTTGGTCAGTTCAGTTACTCAACCATGTCATCAGAGAGTCTTTCCCTTCCACTATTCTGAAGAATAAAGCATCAGCTTTATGGTAGGGCTGGTTCCCTCAAACTCAGCATCTGTGACAGTGACAGATCCCTATTCATATCCAATGGGAGAAGGACCCTGGCTTTTCTTTGCAGAAACTTCAAACAAGCCTATTCTCTGCCTTGCCCTATTTGCTACCATATCCTCAGCACCTTCAGCAGAGTTATGAAGACCTGTGTGTCAACTGAAAGTTATCTGAATATTCTCATTTTCTGGACAAACTTCCATTTTTCTCCATGATCTTTTAGACATCTTTTTAACACTGATCTTTAAAAGTAAAAAAAAAAAAAAAAAAAAAAGTCAATAATTCACAGAGGCCACAACCTTATGCATAGGGGATTTTTAGCCACACTTTAGAGAAATTTGGTTCTAAAGATATTACCTTCTGTTACCTTCAGTAATAGAAGCTGAATACGTATTTGTTGTATGAATGAAGAATAAATACATCACATCAGTCCAAATTGGCTAGAGCCAATCACTGGCAAGGGAGAGGAAAAGTGATTAGCAATTTCTCATCCAAGGAGAAGCAACCATAATATTAACTACAATCTCATTATAGAGAGATCTACCCCCTGAGAGCTGTACCTTGGTTAGGCAAAGACCCAAGCAAAGACTTTGAAATGAAATTGGTTTTTTTTTTTTTCACTCATGTTTTATTTTTCCTACAAAGTCAAAGTTTAGGAGCGTGAACTCTCCTGAAATTTTTGAATACAGGAAGGAGATAACAAAAGGATCTCCATTCCTACTACACACACCATCCCCAAAAGTCAGGGTGAGAGGCAAAGTTTGACCTTTCAGGAAAAAATTGATTCATCCAAGGCTCAGAAGCCCAGTTGGGTGTTTTTGATGTGTTCTTGTAGTGAGTATAATTGTTTCTCTCCCCAAAAGATATATTCATGTCCCAACTCCTAGGACCTCTGAATATGACCTGATTTGGAAATAAGGTCTTTGCAGATATAATCAAATAAAGCGTGAGGCATACTAGATTAGGGACAGCCCTGATACGATGCTTAGTGTTCTTATCAGAAGTGAGAAGTTTCTGTCCATCCCAACTCCCATGTACACTCTGCTGTATTTAAAATGGGTAAACGGCAAGGACTTACTGTAGAGCACAGGGAACTCTGCTCAATGTTATGTGGCAGCCTAGATGGGAGGGGAGTTTGGGGGAGAATGGATACATGTATGCATATGGCTGAGTCCCTTCACTCTTCACCTGAAACAATCACAACATCGTCAATCGGCTGTACCCCAATACAAAATTAAAAGTTAAAAAAGAAGCGGGGAAGTTTTAACACAGACAGAAAGCAGACAAGGAGAGCACCATGTGACAACAGAAGCAGAGACTGGAGTGACCTGTCTACAAGCCAAGGAACATCAAGGGCGGCCGGCAACCACCAGAAGCTAGGAAGAGAAAGGATTTCCCTAGAGCAGGGGTCCCCAGCCTCCGGGATCTAATGCCTGACGATCTGAGATGGAACTGATGTCATAATAATAGAAATAAAGTGCACGATAAAGGTGATGCATTTGAGTCATCCCGAAATCTTCCCCACCTTGTCCATGGAAAAACTGTCTTCCACGAAACCAGTCCCTGGTACCAAAAATGCCGGGGACCACTGCCCTAGAATACTGAGAAAGGGCACAAGCCTTTCCCTACTGTTAACCTTCAGCTGCGACAGGGCAGTTCCACTAACAGTTTCGTGGGTCTTTATACTCCAATATAATTTTTCGAAAAATCTCTCCTGGCACCAAAGACCACTCAAACTAAGAAAGCTCCTTTTCCACCCTGATGGCGAGTTCCTCCACAATGGAAAACCTTTGTAGACTTCATTTTGTCCAGTTTGTGGCAACAGCTCAGAGCCATACCTTAGATCTTCAGAAAGGCATTTCCATCCATTCCCTCCACCTCCCCACAGTTTCATAAAACTACGGGTCTAGAGATGATGATCAAATTCAACCTCCACCTGATGAGACCTTCGCATTCTCCCATGGTCAGAGTCATCTGTGCTTCTAGCATCCAGGCAGCGAGACACGTGTACCACCCGGCCTGCTCCATATCTCATTACTTCCGTGCTGACGTCTCTTCTTTCACTCATCCACTCATCCATTAACACCTGCTATTAACTGATACCTGCTGCTGCTGCTGCTAAGTCGCGTCAGTCATGTCCGACTCTGTGTGACCCCACAGACAGCAGCCCACCAGGCTCCTCTGGCCCTGGGATTCTCTAGGCAAGAATACTGGAGTGGGTTGCCATTTCCTTTTCCCAATTGATATCTACTGAGAACCTACTCTGTGTCAGGTACAATTCTAGGCTCTGAGAATAAAGCAGGAGGAAAATATACAATGAATACCCTTGTCAGCATAATTTCTAATAAATGAAGATCATAAATAAATAAGAGAAGAAAGCATGCCCGGTGTTGATAAAGACTATCGAGGAAATTTAAGTAGGCAGATGGGACAGAGAAAGGGGTCAGGTGGGAGAGCAATTTTAAAAGCGTAGTCAGGGACAACCAGCTTCTGGTTATAACAGCAAAATGAAACTACCAAGAATCCTTGGTTGGGAAACTTCCCTGTGGTCCAGTAGCTAAGAATCCGCCTTGCAGTGCACGGGACACAGGTTCAGTTCTTGAATGGGGAGCTAAGATCCCACATGCTGCAGAGCAACAAGCCCAGGTGCCATGACTACTGAGCCCGCACCATGCAACGAAAGATCCCACATGATGCAACCATGATCCGATGCAGCCAAATAAATTAAAAAAAAAATAGAAGCTCACATTGAAATAAAAGAGTACTTGATTGTACAAACTTTACATGTTGTTCTGAGTAGCTACAGGTTTTTCTTTTTGATTTTCTAGGAAAGTGTCGTCCCCCCAGTGCCCAAAGTCAATCCCTTTTACTATTTGGGACAGCTTCTTTTCCAGACTTTAGCCCCGCCCCAGCCATCATCCTCCCTTCTCTTTGGGGTGAATCATTGCAAGTACTCTGGGGGCCCGTTCTGGCTGCACCCTCTCCGATTATGGTGCCAGGAACTGGTACCCTCTTCTGGGTGGACACAGAGTAAAACAAGACCATCATCTCCGACGACCTTTGTTCTCTGTACTTTATGACTGACAGTGCAAATGCAACTGTGTTCACTTTTTAAAAATAACCGTATGGCACTGTGGACTCGTACAGAGCCGAGAATCAGTAAGACTGTGCTGAGAAATGTTTACACGTCCTAACTCTTCAGCCCCGGGCTCTTCCCACTCTGTGGCGTCTCCTCCGCCTCGATTTTATTGGCTTTGGGAAAAATTAAACCAGTTAGGGCAGCAGCTGCAGCAGTCAGAACACACAGCACGCAACGACCTCTGGGCATGACTCTCTGCTCCATCTAATGCTGCCCACTTTATCCTACAGATTTGATTAACACCATCCCAATCCGCAGAGCCTTAAAGTGCTGAGTTATCATCTGCCTATTTTTTCCCCTCTAATGTTTAAAAAGAAATCAATTGATGGCAGCTTATGTTTCTGTCCTTTGCGTCCCTTGCCAGAGGTGAATCCCACTGTGTTTGAGAAGGGGCTGCTGCTGGCCCTCCTGCCTCTCTGGTGAGGGTGGGATCACACAGAAAATTCATGCTCCCCTGTCTCTGTCCTGCTCCCCCTTATGAAAACAAAACCATGTGATGTGCAGGGTAAACCTTTTCCACTCCAATCTTTCATTGGTTTTCTTGGTGTTCTCTCTTACTCTTTACCTTCCAGAATCAACAGAGACGCATCATCAAAAGAGGCACTAAGATATTGTTAATTGTCAATGCCATGAGAGTTGAAATCCACCAATTACTGGCTGTGGAATCTTGGATAAGCCACTCAACTGCTCTGTGACTCTTTTTCCCATCTGAAAAATGGAGTTAATAATAGTAGCTGTGTCCAAGGCACATTGCAAGCATTAAATGAGGTCACACATGGAAAGCACTTGGGCTCATGGTGACACCGTGGAAGGGTTAGCTTCCATTTGGAGTTAAAATTAAATACATAAATTCATAGTTCACTGCCAATTATTTGGAGGTAGATTATCGGCTCTGTGTTTTCCCTGGGAGGGGAAAAAGAGTGTGATATAACAGGTCCTGGAGTCAAACAGACAAAAAATCGTATCTGACTTCAATTGCATGACCTTGGGAACATTATTTATCTGAGACAAGCCTCGCCTGCTAAGTGGTGACAATGACACCTCCTGCGCTGAGCTGTTGAGGGGATCCTGGTGATTCTAGAGGTCTCTGTGCATCATACAATGCCTGTGGAATTTATAGTTTCAGATGCAATGCACAAAATGTGAAATGTGCCCTTGGTTGCCAAAGATTGTTCTTGGAAGAAAAGAATGTCATCATTTGAATCCCACAAAGAGACCTTAACTCCTGACTTGCCTTTTCTAACAAGGGACTTTTCTTTAGTCCTGGCCATCCAAGTATCAATGTAACCGAGGCACGAATGCCTCGGGGACCCGTCTTTCCCTTCCAGCCCCATGAACTTCCCAAAGGCTTCAAACTGTGGTATCTCCACTCATGTTGACTCTCTCTCTCCAATAGCTCCTCCATTATTCAGAATCTTCATCTACATCTGGCACCCATGAAGTAAACCCTTCCCAATGATTGTGGACTTATGGGTTATCCTTCCTGAGTCATTCATAGCAAAGGCTTTTTATGGACAAGACCAAGAGGAACAGCAAGAGGGTGGGCACATCAGGTCCTGAGACACGGTTGGCAAGAGTGGGAAGCGTGGTATTTCACAGACAGCCCACTCAGTCATGCAAGCAGGTGACCAAGTAGCCCATGTGACCAGTGTGTGCAGAACTCTTTTGCTGCCTCAGAAAAAAACCTTGCCGCCTCAGAAAAAAAATAGCATTGTATCAGTACAATATCGTATTTCTGACTGCATCAAATTTTCTCTAGATGACTTGATAATAATTGGCAGATATACTTGCAAAATGACAAGGCTGGGAATATCTTTGGGATCACTTCTTCCACAAGCCTCATTTTACACGTGAATAAACTTAGAAGTGAAGTGACTTGTTCACGGTCATGCAGGTAAGAAATGACAATAACTGATTTAGCACCCTGGGGCTAAATTTTGATTATGCTTTCCATGGCCTCATATAACTTCAAATTCCTGTTGAACATTAAATATCTGAACAACAATGATCCAATACATTTCTCATTTATTGACTTTAGCCCTTTATAATACCTTTAAAAGAATGTTTATGAATAGCTCCTCTGTGTAAAACCAAGAGCAAAATGCTTCAACGAGCAAACCCAGAAGCTAGTCTTGCCTAAGAAGACTGTCAGCCTCTCTATACTGTCAGCCTTGAACCCCTCAAAATGTACCTGTGCCCTTGTTCATCTGAGTAAATATCATCAGTCACCTTGAAGCAGGTCATTTCTTGCTGATAAACAGTCATTGACAAGGTTGTGAGCAGTCAGGTTTTTAACACCTGGCCACTAATCCCTAGAAATGCCCTCTACCCAAATTTTTAATTGCTTAAACAAATGGTTTCCATGGGAGATTAACCATCAGAGCCAATCTGCGGCTCTTGCAAAGTAGTTCTTTGTGCCATGATTCCCACACTCCTCCCAACACCAGGGAAAGATGGATAAGAAGTCAAGAGAACACCAACGATCAGGAAGAGGAGGTCTGTCGGTGAGGGAGACTGTGTTCTCACACCTTCCTCAGACGTCACTGGGAGAGCAGGTGAATCTACAAAATAAGGGCACGTAAGAGAGAAAGGTCTGCTGGGGAAACACTTCCGGGTTATGGGTGAGGATTTAAGTGGAGTCTCAGCCATGGTTTAACAAATGTCTGTTGGGAAGCTTAAAATAGAGGGATTCTACTGATACTGTGTATAAGGCAGATGACTAATGAGAAGCTCCTGTGCAGCACAGGGAACCCGACTCAGTGCTCTCTGGTGACAAAGAGGGGATATATGTATAGGTATAGCTCATTCACTGTGCTATGCAGCAGAAACTCTTATAACATTGCAAAGCAACTCTGCTGTGCTTAGTCGCTCAGTCGTGTCCGACTCTTTTCACCCCCATGGACTGTAGTCCACCAGGCTCCTCTGCCCATGGGATTATCCAGCTAATGGTGGCCACGTGGAGGCAACCTACCAAGTATTCTTTATCACCTACCAAAAACCCAGAGCTCTCCTAGGAAAAGAGCTTTCTACACCTCTGCCATGCCTCAACCCAAATGTCAGCTCCTCCAGGCAGTCTTCCTTGATTTCCCAAGAATATGTTAGGGGCCCCTTCTGAATGTTTAATTGTAAGTACACATATCACAGCAATTGCTACTGCTCTTTACTGTGACTACTTGCCCAACTCTACAGCTCCTTGAGTAGCTGCTTCTGAGAATGCTTGTCGCACTCAACCACTGCATCCCCATTACCCAACATAGTACATCACACATGGTGGGCTCTCAATAAATGTTTGGTCAATCATGGAAGCCCACTGGAGTTATCCTTTGGCTTCAAGAGTCAGGACTGAATCATTGGTCTTTTGTCTCTCATCAATTGTTTCCCCCCAGCTTTTCTTGAGCCCTACAAGAGCATCTGTTTTCACATTAATAATACCATCAAGACTTATCCTGAACGAATTTTTTTCTGCGGCAGCTCCTGTGGGCTGGAGTAGTGATTATCATTCACAAGACGAAGTGGGGTGGAGGATGTAAGCTGCTCTTGAAAATGAGTCTACTGTGATGCACCAGCCAGGAGCTTAATAGGGAGCATGATCTTCAATTTGCTGAGTGTAGCTCGACAAGGAGCCCTGAGCTGGGCTTGTGACATGCCGTTCCTCAGAGGGTTTCAGCTGCTGCTGTGCTGCAGGAAAGGATTGATGACTCTGATGAGAGATTTGAACACAGTCCTCTTAAAAAAACAGAAGGGCTGGGGTCGCCGGGCTAATTGGAATCGCAGGCATATGTATATGCACGCCATGCAGAATCATGCCTGTGTATTAGACGCGTAGAATAAAAGGGTGGAATATTTGAGGATAAAGCAAAAGCTAAAAGGACAAAGGCAACAGGCAATCTAATCCACTTAATGGGTCAAGGAGTTCGGAGCTGAGCCGCAAATGCATCATTTGATAACGGTAATGAAAAAGACAGCAATCTATATCTACAAATAGCATTACAGCAGACTTGGTTTAGAGACCAAACTAGGTTGATGTGAAATTTACGAGACTGGCTGTCTCTCGGATATGCTTCAGAGGGAGGAGCACATTCAATTCCTTCTCTTTCCCATGGAGCTCAGTGTGAACTGGCTCTTACTTCCAATGTAGGTTTTCCTGTTATGTGGGACTTTATTCTGTTTAAATGACAGTTAAGTGTTTTGCCACCCAAGTTCATCTTAACACTGAGGATGCCAATTGTACAAGTGGATGAGGTCTATTTAGGGTTCCCTTTGGGCATTTCATTTCCCTGTCCAGTCTCTGTAGGTCTCTTGTTCACACTTACATACACACACACACACACACATGAGGTTCACATTTGCAGGTGGCCTGAACTGCAATGTGCAGTAAAGTATGTGCCTGAATTGTGACTTAGCAGCTGATCCTAGAAAATGTAGGAAATGTGGGTTCTGATGATTTGGACAGTATGTTTTGTGTCTGCAAAACCCATTACAACATTCCTGTGCAAAACGCTGTTAGAAAGGTGTTTCCTTTCCAACTGAAGTTCTAATACATCCTCCACAGTAATCACAATACATTGCATTGCAAAATACGCAGGATGCATTAAGCTTTTTTTCTCCTTTTGATGCCTCCGTCAATATCAGGTAGCACTTACAGAGGGTAATGAAGTCTGCTTTCAACACAGCAATGTTCCTACAATTGTGTGCTGACTGACCTTCACTTTGTGCTGTGCCTGCAAAGAAAGGGGACCCTGATAGATTGTACAGAGCAGAGCATGTGCAAGTCAGATGGTTGAAAGGAAGCAATAAGCTTGTTGCTGCAGCATTGTGTGGGGGACAAGTTTCACCCGAGACTTGCTGCTAATTCAAGAGTGATAGCAGATGCAATCAAAAGCTTGGGAAGGGATTTTGGGAAGACAGTTTTTTTAAAAAAAAATGTGACCCGAGGATTTAGGTTTTCACCCGTTCTGTGACAAATTTTAGAAGAAAGGAAGTCACTGGATCAAACCTAACCAAATGCTCCCTTGTGAAAGAAATAACCACTCTGCATAAGAGGCAACTACAGAGATAAATTCTCAAACCTCCTTGCTTTTCTTAATGTCTTTTGCAGTTCTCTCTGCTTTGGTTAGGGTAGGTAACTACTGTAGGGTAGACTCAGAATTACATGATTCAATCACAAGAGACGCGTATTCCTCGCTCACTTAAGAGCCCAGTGCAATCTCACGTCATCCTGGTTGGTGATGAGGGTGCGTAATGCTCTGCTCCGGGTAGTCACTTAGAGACCCAGGCTGATGGAGGATTTGTCAACTACACATGAGAGTCTCCCTGGAGGTCTCCAGCCCAGTCAGCTGGAAGAGAAAGGAACACGGAAAAGCCCACATGAAAGGCTGCATGAATTGTGGCCATATCACGTTGGCTAACACATCCTCCTGGCTAGCAATCTGCCACACGTAGCTGCAAGGGAGCCTGGGAGACGTGCCCAGGAAGAAGAGACATGGATTACAGCAAGCAGCCAGCCATCCCTGCCACACTCCTCTCCTCCCTGCTCTTTCAATGGTGGAGTTTCTGGTTTCCCAGGGTCTCTCTCAGTCTTATAATAGGGCATGCTGCCCCCAGACACTTTCAGGATGAAAAGATTACTATCCATGGAATACTCTCAAGTATCCAGCCAAAACTCCCCTCCCTAATTCAGGACTGAAATTTCCAAAAACCTACAGTACGTTTGGGCTTCCCAAGTGGCCCTAGTGGTAAAGAACCAACCCGCCAATGCAGGAGATGTAAGAGATCTCTGGGTTGGGAAGATCCTCGGGAGGAGGGCATGGCAACCCACCCCAGTATTCTTGCCAGGAGAATTCCATGGACAGAGGAGCCTGGCAGGCAAAGGCCAGGCTTTCAGCCTTTGGGGTTGCAAAGAGTCTGACATGACTGAAGAGACTTAGCATGCACACACATACTGTACATCCATGTGATATTCGAATGAGTGCCTCAAATTTGACACACAGAAAACTAAAGCTATCAAACCTCATCTGTAAGATGGTGATACTTAATAGTATCTATTCTTGAAGTTGTTTTGAGGATGAAATGAATTAAGATGTATAAATCACTCAGAAACGTGCTGATACCAAGTGGAGACTTTTTTTTTTCAGATGTACCACACAGCACATGGGATCTTAGTTCCCTGACCAGGGATCAAACTGGTGCCCCTTGCTGTGGAAGCACAGGCTGTTAACCACTGGACCATCAGGGAACTCCCCAAATGAGTAAACTGTTTCAAAATTTTCAATTATCATTACTATTTTATCTTTTGGGCATGCAGCATGTGGGATCTTAGTTCCCTGACCAGGGACTGAACCCAGGATCCCTGCATTAGCGGAGTCTTAACCACCCCCTGGACCAGCAGGGAAGTCCTGGGGTTTAATAAATGTTGGTCGTTATCATTCTCTTGTCTGTCTCCTTCTTCCCCCACAAAATCTGTTTCCCTTCTCATGCTTCATACCACTTGTCACCTACTTAGCAGACCAAGCTGAAAGCTGTATTGGACTCTTTCTTACTCAGGTTTTACCACCATCCAGTGACTTTCACTACCTCTCAGAGCCACAGTGATCCTCATCCTCATCGTCATGCTCTGACTCAGACACTCATTACTTCTCAACTGAACTGCTGCAAAATCCTGCCCAGTGCCCACTCTTTTCTGCTTTCTTCTTCCTCCACCTCTCCCTCTCCCAGAGTAACACCTTTAAAATCTTCTAAACTGTGTTCTCAGACACTTCAGTGGCTTTTCATTGTCAATAAGTATAAAGACTTAGAGCTGGAAAAGTGAGTTGAAGCAAGTTGTGCTAAGTTGCTTTAGCCATGTCCAACTCTGTGCAGCTCCATGGACTGTAGCCTGCCAGACTCCTCTATCCATGGGATTCTCCAGGCAAGAAAACTGGAGTGGGTTGCCATGCCCTCTTCTAGGGAATCTTCCCGACCCAGGGAGCGAACCCACATCTCTAGCATCTCCTGCATTAGCAGGCAGGTTCTTTACCACCAGCACCACCTGGGAAGGAAGTTGGGACAGCCTTGAATTTTAACCTCCCTCCCTCCCTTTCTTTGTTCTAATCCGAACCAATTACTCACTATTTGCTCTCTGTATCTTATTGATTCTGGTATTTCTACCAAGAAAGCCCACTGTTTTTTCCTTCTTTCAAATTCCTTCTTTCCAGCTCAGATGTCACCGCTTCAGAGCAGCCGTTCACTTCCAATCAGAATCCATCCTGTCTGCTTCAGCATCCCGCCCCCACCAGCATTTTATTTTACCTCTATCACTTATCAGCTGTATTTGTCCTAAAGGTAATGGAGCCTGTCTCCTCTATTTGACTGAATCCTTGAGTGTTCCCAAGCAGAGTTAGTCTGCCATCATGACACTTTAACTTACTGTTTAAATTTTCTCAGCTTAGCGGAGCATAAATATGGAACAGGAACTGCCTGCATTTGGGCTACGTGGATTCCCTCTTCCCCATTGGGCAGTAGCTCACTTAACAGCATGGAGCAGATTCAGTAGATTTCCAGTACCTGAGAGATACCAGAAAGCCCTGTCATCTGGTTTAGACACCTTTAGACACCTGCTCCTTCTTCTTTTTCTGGCTTTATGTCCCTCAAGTGTTGGGAAGAGAGAGGGGTGGTGGACCAGAGTCTCCTTGTATGGTAAAGGGCCCTTCCCAAACCCACCCTCATTCAGTCTAGCTCTGTCCATTGCTGGTGGCTGCCAAGTAGGTGATGACATTCTGAGAAAAAGATTAGCTTTAACCCAGCACCCTCCACGACCGACGACCTCACCCAGAAGGGCGCCACCATTTCTCTGCTCACTTGGCAGGCTCACTGCTGCTTCTCAGGTAAACCTGGTCATCTTGATGGAGAGTGGTCAGCACTGCCAGAGTCCTCTCTTCTACACCCCGTAAGGCCGATGAAGATCTGGAGTGAGGTGTGAGCTGCCCAGTCCTTTCCCCAAACATCTTGTATTAAAACCCATCAAGCCTGCTAACCTGGCGTCCTCCGACGGGCCCTTCATCCTCAGAAATCTCTAGCTATGAACTCTGTTGGTCTAAGGATGTCTCCAAACCTGAGACTGAAAAGGACAACGTAAGCTCTGCCCTAGGATTCCAGTCTGCTCCTCCACTAACCCAGAAGACATTCGCTGGGCACAGATGGGAGAATCGGGGTGCCGCTGGAGGCTGACAGCTTGGCACACGCCCGGTCAAGGAGTCAGCTGCCAATCTCCATGTCTTAAAGTTCCCTCCCACCTTTAAGACAAATTCTCCTAGAAGCCCTCTTGTTTGGCTTCAGGAATGGGTTAGGAATGGGAGGCAATGGTCTCTCACCTGGGACAGTGTGCTGTTCACTCAGAAGACTCCCCCACCCTCCCCACCCACTCTCATGACAGTGGAAGGCGGGGCCGGGACCTGCGTGGTTATGGTCCCTCCCAGTAAGCCCTAGGCAGGCGGCACTGGCCTCGTGTGCTCAAGGCTGTCTTTGTAATATGCACGCAGGACCTTTCTCCAGCTACAATTCTGGGGCAGTGAAAAACCCATTTGGACATACTGTTAAATGTCTTTTAAGTATGTTCAGTTCTGTTGACCTTATCCCTGTTTTTAGAACACATTTTCTAAATGCACATCACCCCACAGACACTGGAAACTCTTTTTTAAAAACACTTTTTATTTTGTTTTGGGTTATAGCCTATTGACGATGTTGTGCTAGTTTCAAGTGGACAGCGAACAGGACTCAGCTATACAAACACATGTGTCCATTCTCCTCCAAACCCCCCTCCCATCCAGGCTGCCACATCACATTGAGCAGAGTTCCCTGTGCTCCATAGGAGGTCCTTGCTGGTTAGACACTGAAAACACTTGAAAAAAAAATTCATTGACAACATTTTATATCATCAAATGATCACTTCATGGGTGGGCAATAAATGTCTTATACATTATGCTCTAATCTCCAAAAACAGAGTTAAAGTACTAGGATCAGGAGATGCCAACCTCATTATTTTGCAGAAGGTGAAACTCAGGTCCCGAAAGATGAGGTCACTGAATCCAAAGACGCACGGCTAGTTCGGATCACGTTTCACATACCAATTTCTACACTTAATGGTACAGCAGAAGCAGAAGCCAGCCAAGCAGATCTGATGACCAGTCTTTGGAGAAAAGAAAATGGGTAATGGAAAACACTGTACAAATTCCAAGAGTTCATTTTTGCAGATGAAGCAGATTTTTCATTCCCTGGTCTGGTAGGGTTTGCCAGTGTGTGCCGTGACTAATTCCTGTTGGCCCAGCTGAGGCTTCCTGTTTGCAGGGTGGCGTGACAGATTTGTTGGTATAATCTGGCTTTAATTCATTTCAGGCTGATCCTGGAAACTAGAGACTCTATCATGTCTTCATGGCAACATTAACTCCATTTTTCTTTCTTCACTCCTTCTATTAATAAGCAGAGGCCACTCAATAGGGCGATCTTAACTGCCCGCTGAAGGTGGCAGCGAGAGGTATAAATAATTCTTCTCATTGACCCTTTCCTTCTTTTCCAGGAAGAGTAGCGGTTTTGTTCTCTTTATCTCTCAAGTGGCTCCAAAGTTGATCAACTCATTCGATTCAGCTTAAAAGGTTTCTTCCGTGCACTTAGTCACTCAGGCGTGTCCAGCTCTTTGCCAACCCATGGATTTAGCCTACCAGGCTCCTCTGTCCATGGGATTCTTCAGGTAAGAATACTGGAGCAGGTTGCCATTTCTTCCTCCAGGGGACCTTCCCAACCAGGAGATCAAACATGCGTCTCCTGTGTCTCCTGCATTGCAGGCAAATTCTTTACCAACTGAGCCACTGAGGAAAGGTTTCCTGGGAAAATAAAAATTCCAGGGCAGGCTTTGCAAGAAGGGGCCAGTCTTCCAGCACCCCTGATGAACTTCCTGGGATTCAGAGTAGCTACCAGAATTTCCTCTAAGCTCCAGTGACATCCACATTCAACTCCATCTAGAAAAGTGTGGCGTGATTGGAACCTGAGATATTATCCAGGGAGGTTTCAGCATGATCTAGAAATATAAGAAAGCAGCTGACTTACAGAGAATAGGAGTCGAAAGGAAGAAAGGTAGAAAGCAGATGTCTGAAGCTGTGGCCAGAGTCCTCCACATGTGGGAGGATCCATCGAGGTCCTCAGGACAGTTTGAGATGAAGAGTGGTCGCTAGGCACGGTTGCTTTTTCAGGGGGAATACGGGCGTCAACCGCTCCTCGGCAGAGGTACCTGTCTGTCTTGTTCATCTTCATGCGTTGGGAAAGGCCTCATCTAAAATCTACCCAAGGAGGAGAGGGTGGGAGGAACTGAGAGAATAGCATTGACATATATATATACACGCACACACTACTATGTGTAACATAGACAGTAGTGGGAAGCAGCTATAGGATAGCACAGGGAGCTCAGCTCGGTGCTCTGTGACGACCTAGGCGGGTGTGATGCTGGGCGTGGGAAGGAGGCTCGAGAGGGAGGGGATATGTGTATACTTATAGATTCCGGCTGTTGTACAGCAGAAATGAACATAACATTGTAATGCAATTATTCTCCAATTAGAAAAATAAAATAGGGCTTCCCTGGTGGCTCAGTGGTAAAGAATCCACCTGCCAATGCAGGAGACACAGGTTCGATCCCTGATCCAGGCAGATCCCACGTGCAGTGGAGCAACTTTGCCCATTCGCCACAACTACTGAGCCTGTGCTCTAGAGCCTGGGAGCCGCAACTACTGAAGCCACTGGCTCGAGAATCCAAGCACGGCAACTACAGCCCTAACTCACCCCAACTTGAGAAAAGCCCGTGTGGCAACAAAGACCCAGCACAGCCAACATAAGTAAATAAAATTATATTAAAAAAATAAACAAAATAAAATCTACCCAAGTTCAGAGTCATCCTTGGCAGAGAAACGGAAGTCAAATCTTTTGCTCATTGATGAATCCTTTGCCTCCCCGTGAACTAACCAGCACAGCCAGGGTGATGTGGAACACAGCTGGGCACTGTGTACCGTGTGCCCGCGCCCAGCTCTGTGAAGGGGAAAGAGCACCCGATGAATGGCAGAGGGGCACCCACGAGACCTGGGGAGCTAGGGAGAGGGTACTCCCCCAAGGAAGAGGTGCTGGGCAGACAACTGCACATCAGTACAAACCTCATCCACTTCTCAATTTATGGGCTTAAACTCACTCATTAACACATCACCTAAGATATCAGACATACTTCCCTTAACATTTAGAAAGTCTATGTAAGGCCCAGTGAATGTACTGGACACAATAGTAAAATGTAGCATTCTCTTCTGAAGACTGTCAGGCTGTGTATGCAACACCCAGGAGCTGCACAGGATGGCTACCTTCTGTACTTTTCCAGGAATGCACTGCATGTTAAATTTCTGTCAAGTGTCCTACCATTCCCAATCAATTTCTTTCCTTTCCCATTTCTAAGAATCACGTGGAACATTCTTAGCAATACGCAAGCATTCCTGATGGACAGGGAGGCCTGGTGTGCTGTGATTCATGGGGTCGCAAAGAATAGGACATGACTGAGCAACTGAACTGAACTGAACTGAACTGAAGCACTCCAGAATGGGAAAGATGGGTAAAGATATATTGGTATAGATCTGTCATATTTATCTATGGGAAAATTTGAAGTACAGGCCATCTAGAGGGTCTAAGAGTAGTAAGTGACTATTTTCAAGTGTGTTTTCAGAAAACAAAGCAGTAGGAGAGTTTTCTTAGATGAAACCTAGTTCTCAAGACTCACAGACTTAGAGAACAAACTTTGGTTACTGGGGGAAGAGAGGTGGGATGGAGAAATTGGGAGTTTTGGAATAACATATAATATTGTTATATTTAAAATAGATAAGCAACAAGGGCCTACTGTATAGCACAGGGAACTCTGCTCAACACTCTGTAATCACCTAAATGGGAAAAGAAATTGAAAAAGAATAGATACATGTATACATCTAACTGAATCCCCTTGCTGTACACGTGAAAACGAACATGATACTGTTAGACAACTCTGCGTGTGTGTGTGTTAGCCGCTCAGTCATGTCCAACTCTTTGTGACCCCACGGATCACAGCCCACCAGGCTCCTCCATCCTTGGAATTCTCCAGGCAAAAACACTACTCCAATATAAAAGAACATTTTAAATAAATAAATAAATAGAAAATAAAACAACTTCCCATGGGCATTAGTTCCCAGGAGACCCTTAGTAAAAGCTTCATAACAATGGCAAAAAAAAAATAATAAAACTAATTCACACAAGGTGTATCAAAAGAGAGGCTGATATCTCTAGGTACTGTACGGCACAGGGAACTCTCCTCTGTGCTCTGTGGTGACCTAAATGGGAAGGAAATCCAAACAAGAGAGGATATGTGTATACATGTAGCTGATTCATTTCGCTGTTCAGTAGAAATTAACACAACTTTGTAAAGCAACTATACTCCAATAAAAATTTTTTAAAAATAATAAACACAACTGGGAGCTCTACAACTTGCTATTTTCATTGACCACTTCATCACCAGTATCTTTTTGAAGTCACTTCCTATAGATCTACTTCATTTATTAAATATAAACAACTAAAAAACAGATAGATAATACTGCATTGTGTGGGTATACTAGAATTTACTTACCCAGTTCCTCTTTTTTTGTTGCTGTTGTTTGTTTTTTTATTTTTTGCCCACACTACAGGGTATGTGGGATCTTAGTTCCCCTACCAGGGATCGAACCCAATTCCCCTGTATTGGAAGCATGGAGTCTCAATCACTGGACCACCAGGGAAATCCCTACTTTCCTAGTTCCTCTTAAGGCTGTGTTTTCCAAATGTTCTGCTTTCATACTAAATAATTCTGAATCAATATTCTTAATATATATGCAATTGGAATTGAAAAATAAATAAAAGAGAAGCCGATATCTCTAGGTAGGTTCTAGAAACTTGGAAATTCCCTTTCCCTTAATACTACTCCGTATTCATATTCTGCTACTGGGCCCAGGACCATTACTTCTGTGACACAACTTCTTGATATGGCAAAGGTAAAGCTCGGCTGATTACCGCTTTCATCACGTGCGTGACTAGGAGTCCCCAGTGCTACATGCGATGCCAGAGAGGAGCGAGTGCCAGATCTCGCCGTTTTCATTTCACTCCTAAGTAAATGTGGGCAGCCAAGAATCGTATTCATCTTGGGCTGTTCTCATAAGGCTTAATATGCTTCTCATCTGCCATCAGCACAACACTAGGCTTTTGGTATTTCTTATAAATGAGTCCTTCCTCTTCAAAGAACGTTTTAGTTGCTCTCTGTCCAAAGATTCACTTACGCAAAAGCATGACCTAAGGGAAAATAAAAGAATAACAATCCTTTTTACCTTCTAAATCTTCTCACCAGCAAATACTCAAGCTTATCTAAAAGGAAGGGATGAGAAGAAGACGCTGGGGTTGGCAATTAGAGGAAACTCTAATTGTGCCCTAGTAGAAGGGCACTGCTGTGAGCAAGGCAAGGATGGGGAAAGCATGCAAAAGAATGGCAACTCCTTCATGGTTGCTTCATCCCAAGCACTCTCTTAGGCATGAGGTGGACAAACATGAACAGAAAAAGGTTTCCATCTCTCAGAGAAATCAAAACTCCTAGGGAAGACAGACAGACACAATAAGTAGAAAAGTGTTTCATGCATAGACGGAGCCCATGCAATGCTTATTGGCCTGACAATTTGCCTACGATAAAATCAAATTCTCACACTGCACCACACCCGGGTCAAACTCTGGCTCCATCACCAACAATCTGGGTGGTGTCACACAGGTTACTCAGCGTCTCTGTGTTACTGGGAACTACTGTGCTCAGCGCCCGGCAAACAAATGTACTTGGAGCTAGTATCAGCACTGCTGCTGCCCGCCTCACCCTTCATCTCCTGCCGCCTCTTCATCCCTTCCTGAAAACCCGCACTCCAGTCATACCAAGCCAGGGGCTGCTTTCCGGACACATCATGATATTTCCTATTTCTGAGATTTTGTTGTGTCTTCTCCACCGACAGTGGGCTTCCCAAACTGGCTGGGAACACTATGCTTTTTCACATGCACCATTCCAGCACCTAGCACATTTCCTAGGTAGACACTTAACAAATATTTGTTGAATTAACTATGAAGTGAAAGTTGCTCATTCGTGTCTGACTCTTTGCGACCCCATGGACTATACAGTCCATGGAAATCTCCAGGCCAGAATACTGGACTGGGTAGCTGCTCCCTTGTTCAGGGGATCTTCCAAACCCAGGGATCTAAACGAGGTCTCCCACATTGCAGGTGGATTCTTTACCAGCTGAGCCAACAGAGAAGCCCAAGAATACTGGACTGGGTAGCCTATCCCTTTTCCGGTGGATCTTCCAAACAGGAATCGAACTGGGGTCTCCTGCATTGTAAGAGGATTCTTTACCAGCTGAGCCACAAGGGAAGCCCTGAATTAATGATGTGTTAAACTAAATCATGTGAATAAAACTATACATATCAAGGTAGGGAAAGAGTGAAGAATTCTTCACAGGGAATAAAATCATGGAGGATTTCCCATAGGAGCAGACAGTTTAACTTGTAAAGCTTTGAAGGATATTTTCACCAGGGGCTAAGGGAGTGTTGTAGTGTTATAATCAGTATGTGTGTTTAGTCGCTCAGTCATGTCTGACTTTTTGGTGGCCCCAGGGACTGTAGCCTGCCAGGCTCCTCTGTCCACGGGATTTCCCAGGCAAGAATACTGGAGTGGGTTGTCATTTCCTTCTCCAATTTTAATCTGTATAAGAAAATGCAAGACATGGCACAGAGTGGATGCTCTCTAAGCAGGGAGTTAAATGAAGGAAAGAATGGAGACACACATTTGTTCTCAAAACAACAGCTTTGTGTTTAAGTGCTAAGAAAAAACCCAACTTGGATGACTTGGCTTCATTTTAGCCTCTCCCTTGCATCAATAATATTATTTTTGTAAACTCGTGAGAAATGAGGAAGGAAAAAGTCTTAGACATTTCTCAGACTTTAACAGATAAACCAAATAATAATAAACAATCCTGCCTATGATTCAGTCCCCTCATCGTCCAAGTCTCCTTTGCCCCAGCACATTACTCCCCAAAGACAAGGGAAACCTCGTCTCCACTCTCTTCATCTGAGCTTGTGGAGCAGCAAACCTTGGGAAGCAGATGTTCATGGAGAAAGGGAACTTTGCTCAGAGTCACATCTTTGTTAAGTGCGTACAGAACAGATCAACTATTTCCTGTTTATCAGTAGACAACAAGCAATCCAACAAAAGGCAAATGTGCAAGACACATCATCAAAGCTCCCATGACGTCAGTCTGCCTCTAGATATTCTTCTAGGGTTCAGCGAAAAGACTTAAAGGTCTGAAGAAAACGAGGAATGGCCACATGGAAGATCAGTGAAGACTGACACTCGCAGTGAGAGGTGCAGGGGAACAGCAGCGAGAACAAAGGAAGCAGGGAGGCAAGAGTGACCGGAGGTGGTGAAAGCGAAAAGATCAAGGACCAGACCAAGCAGGTGTTGATGGCCACAGCAGAGTCTTCAGATGAACAGAACAGACATACCCGCTTCTTTTACAGACAAATGGTCTACCAGAGAAAATACACATCTATGAAACAGTCATCACAAACATGATAAGCACCATGAAATAAAAATGCAAGTATTAGAGGATCATCAAATGAAGCACTTTTGTGCATCTAAGGGATTTAGAAGAAAAGGCTTCCAAGTTCTTTAAAGAAAGTATCAGCTGGGAAAGAGACGAGTTGGGGTAGGGGGTAGAGCATTCCAGGGAGAGGAAACAGAACGGACTAAGGCTCAGGAGAGTGACAGCAAGCATTTGAGGCCAAAGCACTGAGTCTAAAGAGGATGGAGATTCTGAGGAAGAACACACAGCCCAGACAGGGTTGGATCTTGGGAGCCCTTATAAAACACAGCAGAAATTTTGATCTCTCTCCGAAGAGCAAGAGGAAGCCACTTTAAGCAGTGGAGAAATAGATCAGATCAGAGTTTTCACAAGGTCACATTGGCAGGTAATTTAGTGTGGCTGAAACACAGCGTGCAGAATGGAGCTGGCAAGACATAACACTGGAGAAGTTGGCTGAGGCCAGGTTGTGCAGGAAATCCAGAAAAGTCTATCTGTCCAGAATGTTTTTTTAAAAAGAAAGAAAAAGTATAGGCAATCTAACATGCAAGAAGGAAAATATCAGACGGGAAATGGTGTTCTCCTTCCCACTAACTTTATTCTCTTGACCAATGAGACTGAAAGTTATTTTCTCCTCTTGTTCTCAGCTTCACAGTAGCTGTCAATGTATGAGTCACTTACATTAGAGCTTCTTACACTCACTTGAGTGTGCATAAAATCCCTGGTGACATCAGTAAAATGCAGACTCTTGTTCACTGGGTCTGGGGCAGAGTCTGACATGCTATAGTTCAAACATGCTCCCAGGTAACACCTGAGATGCTGGTCTATGAATCACACTCTGAATAGAGCTAAAGGGAAGGTACTGGGGCTTTTGGAATGTATAGGTAATAGCAGGGTTAAAAATGAAAAACAAGCAAGCAAACAGAGCCAGGGGATTATGCCTCTGGAACTGTACTGCCTTTTTTCAGAGAACCTGGGTGTGAGATATGTTTCTATAAAGAGACTTTAGGAGATTTTTGGTGTGTAACTCAACTGGAAGCAGTTCAACTCCACTAATACTCAGGAAGCCCAAAACTGGAGTCCTTCTGACGGTGACCCTGCACCACAGTGACACCTGCTGGTAGATTGGTGGATTACATTTTAAGGCTTTGAGAATAATTGAGTCAAGTGGGCAAATCTTTTCACACATAACTTTGCCGGAAGTGCAACTTCTGGTGATAAAAGCATCCTTTAAAATAAAATGTCAGAAATACCTTAATAAGAAAAAAAGGAATATCTTTATAAAGGTCAAGGTCTTCAGTGTATTATACTGATAAAAGCTCCAGGAAAAAAATAAGTGAGTGAATACACACATATATAATAAATTTCACTCATACAAAGGATATGCAGCCCATGGTTTACCAATAACAGGTTACGTTGTCAATTCTGTATAGAAATTTATTCTTACAGAATTCTTTCGCGTATTTCGCTAAACCTGTATCGGTTGCTAATCTGTAAGTGCAATTTGACAATGTTTTCACAAAAATAGCCTCTGGAATAATGCTTGCTTAGTACGCAGTTTAGCAAAACTCAATTCATGTCATTGATGGGATGAATGTAGTTCTGACATAAACATTGCTGGGTATTTTTGTTTATACTAATGAATAAATTGCCGAAGCAACAAAAACATACGTTAGGACATCTCTCATTTGCTGGTGACATGACAGTGACCTTTTTGTGGAACTGGATGTTTTTGAATTCTGGAAGACTATATCTTCAATTTGGGGACAACTTATAATGTAACAGGTTAAGACATAACACAATTTTAAGTTTAATCTGCACTGGTAACATTCTGCCATCATTTTCTTGAATCCATGTGATCAACAAAGCAATACATCCAGCTTTGAATCTGTGAAATTTTTCAGGTTCAATGATAGAAAAGCTCCCACCATGACAAGTTTCAAGTTACTGAGGTGACATCACTTCCCACTGAAGTTGGGAAGATGTGCGTTAGCCCACCTCTCCACGGTATATCTTCCATGCAGATAAAACAGATGGAAATAACCTCAAGAGTATAGGTAACAGGACACTGCAAAGAAATCATCAGGAAGTGATAAAAAGTTTGAGTGTTCTGAACCTTTGTTTTTAAATAATTTAATTGTAAGATTATATAAATAGTGACTGTTTCTAAAAACCAGCTCACCAAGTTCCTAAAAGTTTGAGCACTGGTTCCTATGAGCCAGTAAGAGCCAGCTCGAGCACAGCACGGGGTCCTTGATGGGAGGTTTGAGGATAAGGTAGAAAAGGATTCAGGGAGCGTGGATAATGCTCTAGGACTTGAGACCTAAGATTTTTTGTGCCAGGCAAAAAAAATGGCAGATGATGTCATAGAAATGACAGTAGAATATAGAATTATTGCTGATGAGAGGAAAGAACTCAGACAAGTCGCTCTGCCGAACAGCGGACGTAGCAGGGGCCTGGAGGGGGCAAGGCAGGGGCGCTGAGGCAATGACAAGGTGCCAGAAGGGAAACGAGGGTGGAGAGCCCAGACTCTGGTGCCTAATCTCGTCCAGAAAATAGACGAGAAGGAAAAACTCTCTGATTCATTTGATGAAACAAGTGTTACTCTGATACCAAACCAGACGGAGCACAAAGGAAACAAATGCAAAATGAAACTGTCGCCAATACCCCTCATGAATGCAAACACAGAATTTCTTAATGAAATACTAGCATAGAAAATCCATAAATATATTTTAAATTATATGTTACGACCAAGCAGACTATGACCCAGGGGTGCCAGAATAATTCAATACTTGAAAAAAATCAGTATAATTCATCATATTATCAGGCTAAAAAGGAAATAATGACATGATCATAGCGATCAATGCAGAAAAAGCATGTGATACACTTCAAAACCCATGAGCAATTTTTTTAACTTTTCAATTGTTTTTAAATTTAATTTTTTAAAAATAGGAAATAAGCTGAACTTCCTCAACTCGATTAAAGTGTACCTATAGGGCTTCCCTGGTGGCTCAGTGACAAAGGATCCACCTGCCAATGCAGAGGACATGGGTTGGATCCCTGATCTGGGGAGATCCCACATCCTGTGGAGCAACTGAACCCGTGCACCACAATTCCTGAAGCCCGTGCGCACAGAGCCCGCACTTCACAACAAGAGAAGCCACTGCACCAAGATGCCCGAACGCCACTACTAAAAGTAGCCCCACTTGCTGCAACTAGAGAAAGTCCACATGCAGCAATGAAGACCCAGCACGGCCAAAAATAAAATTAATTACTTAATTAGAAAACAAAGGCACAAAATGATAAATGCAAAACAAACAAGTTTTGCTTTGCAAAAACCCTGTTAAAAAGGATGAAAAGACAAGCTACAGAGTGGGAGAATACTACAAACTACTTATACAACAAAGGGACTAGCATCTAGAATATATTTTAAAACTCTCAAAACTCAACAACGAAAAGGAAGCAATCCAATTAGAACATGGGCTAAAGACACGAAGAGACATTTCACAGCAAAAAAATATAGAGACAGCATGAAAGCCCATGGAAAGGTGTTCAACATTATTAGCTATTGGGAAATGCAAATTAAGACCACCATGAGACCTCACTACACACCTATCAGGAGAGTGAAAACTTAAAAAAATCAAGAACACAAAATGCTCCTGAAGATGCAGAAAAACTGGATCATTCATAAGTATTTGATGGGAATGTTACAGTCACTCTGAATTCAAAGAGTTTGTTAATTTTCTTTAAAAACTAAATATGCAACTATTGTATGATCCAACAGTTGCACTTCTGGGCACTTATCCCAGAGAAATGAAAACTTATTTTCACACAAAAAGCTATAACAAATTTTATTTGAAAATATTTAATTGCCCTCTTGTGGGTTACATGGAAGTGTATAAGTGGACACAGGACCAGATTTCTGTCCAGTCCCCTGCCTTGTCACTACATCTCTGCTCACTCTATCTGGAATGCCATGTAAGTTTTGTCTTCATCTGATGGATAGTGGATGCTTGAAATTCTGTGATAAAAGGATTCTGAGGCCTTAGAATTCCAAGGTTGGCAGGAAAAATTCTCACAGTTAATTAGTGGAGTCTGCCTGGAGAATCCCAGGGACAGGGGAGCCTGGTGGGCTGCCGTCTATGGGGTCGCACAGAGTCGGACACGACTGAAGCGACTTAGCATCAGCAGCAGCCGTGAATATGGGCTTCCCTGGTGGCTCAGGGGGTAAAGCGTCTGCCTGCAATGCAGGAGACCCAGGCTTAATCCCTGGGCTGGGAAGATCCCCTGGAGAAGGAAATGGCAACCCACTCCAGAACTCTTGCCTAGAAAATCCCATGGATGGAGAAGCCTGTAGGTTACAGTCCATGGGGTCATAGCAATAAGCAAGTTGAATATTTGCCATTTCTAAATGGAAATATGGTGCCTCACCAATCATAGCATACTAAAACCAAAAGAAGTATTAACAGTTAGCAAGTACGTAACTCTTTTATTTTACTGATAGAAGAAGTAAAAGACAGCCAGACTGCAAGTTTAGTATCTGATTTCTCCATTTTACAAAGTCCAGCCTTGCTCTCAGTAGTAACTGACCAGGGATTTCAAGTCCATGAGTTTTCTCTTTGTGAGGAAGGGATTTTACTTGTGTACTTATTTCTCACAAACAGCTTTCTTGATGCTGGAATTGTCCTAGGGAAAAGGTGAGAGCATTCTAGAAAAGAAAATACTCAACTCCAAAAATGTGGAACAGAATCTCTTTCATATTCATCATCTTGCTAGTCAGGCTAAAGTTTTCAGACTCTCTCTGGCCTTATTTTAAGAAGTACAGGAGTTCTTCACTCATATTTTGGGAAGAGTAGAGTAGAGAGATATAAAATTGTGACGCTGGTACCTTCGAGTCCTTTGCCTACACAAATCAGCCCCCCCATCGTGTTGTGGATGTACAGGAGTCTTCTCAGGTTTCCAGAAATAACAGGTTCCATCTTCCTTGTTAGTTCTTTTGCCCTGCTAATATCGAAGAGATCACTAGGGACTTCTCTGGTAGTTCAGGGACTGAGAATCCACCTGCCAATTCAGGAGACACCGGTTCAATCCCTGGTCCGGGAAGATCCCACATGCCATGCGGCAACTAAGCACACGTGGTGCAACTACCAAAGCCCGCAAGACCTACAGCCCGTGTTCTGCAACGAGAGAAGCCCCCAGAATGAGAAGCCCGCATGCAGCTACAAGGACCAAGTGCAGCCAAAAATAAATAACACAAAATTAAACAAAAAAATAGAAGTTTAGGATAAGTACATGCTCTCCAAAAAAAAAAGAGAGAGCTCACTAAACTCCACGAATGGTGGTGGCGGTTTAGTCAATAAGTTGGGTCTGACACTTTTGCAGCCCTATGGACTATAGCCCGCCAGGCTCCTCTGTCCATGGGATTTCCCAGGCAAGACTACTGGAGTTGCCATTCCCTTCTGCAGGGGATCTTCCCAACCCAGGGATCGAACCCACGTTTCCTGATTTGCCATGTGGATTCTTTACCATTGAGCCACCAGGGGAGCCTAAACTCCAGGAATAAAGAGTCACATTAAGATTTTCAGTTTTTGACACTTTCATGTTTTTAAAAGGGAAAGAAGACTGCTGCTTAAACCCTTTGGCCCTGAGAACAAGCTGGGCTAAGACATTTGAACTCATTACTGGCTACTTTGGTTCCATGTGCCTTGAGACTTAGAGAAACTCTGTCTGAAGCCTCACTATAACCTCCCAGAGTAACCACATGGTGACACTTAATGAATAAGCAAGGATTTGAGGATGGGGTGAGCAAGCCTGACACTTGATCTTTTGAGTGAAACTCATGATAACGGTTCCCAGTGTGCCTTCTGAGAGCTTCCCAGGGTCTTTGTCACTGCCAGTCTCCCATCTTATCGGCAGGCACCGGAAGCTTCACATTACAGCAGCTAATCAGACGAAAACCGAAATGCATCCTTCTAATGGAGGGAGAGATGAATGCCCTGATCTTTCCTCTTCACTCACAGAGGCAAAACAAAAACACAGATGACGGTGGTGATGCAGAAAAGCAAACAAGCTCTTCTGCTTCAGAGTCACAAGAGTGGGTGTTCCAACTGAAATCAAAGATGTTTCAGAGACTACAGACACACATCAAAAGGACAGAAAACAACCCAAGATAGCAGTTACCAAATTATCCTTGAGACAATCTGCAAACCCCTTGCTCAGTAACAGTGATCAGTACAATTTACTTTCTTATATAGATAAGTTCGTTTGTAGCTAAAGATAATTTCATTTATGACCTGTTTTTATGATATTTTTATATCCTTGATATGCTATGTGGTCCCCAGAAATAGAGCTGAAAACTAAGAGGATTCAAAATAAATATTTAATGTGAAATTGCCTAAGGAAATTGGTGCTCATAATTTAGCCAAAAAGAGTATCTTTTTCATGAGTATTCTATTGCACCAACAGATTTCTTAGGGACTAATATAGTTTGTATTAAAAACATATTTGCAGTTGATTCAGGAAAGAAAACTCTTCTGACATTAACCTATCTTATCGAAAGGGATTCAATATACTGGATAATTTCATCTTTTTATTAAATTACCCTGAAGAAGGGAGCAATCTTACCATAGGGTGATTGAGACACTAAAATTCAAAGAAGCTTGAGCATGAGATAAATTGGATTTATAGCATTTGAAAAAAATAAGTCTGAGATCAAGAGTCTGGGTGATTTTCTTCTGACAATTAATCACCACGTGTGGTATATTTTAATATGTTTTTATACTCCATTTTCAAAGGATGAAATTTTGAGTGCCTGAAGGAAGTGTCAGCCTCATGTCACAGAAGCAGTGGGGAGCGAAAAGAGGAAAGATGACAGTAATCAGGCAATTACAGAACCTGGTATTTAATTCATTTAAAAATAATAACCCCTCACTCAGTGAGAGGGAAAGAAAAGGATAAAGACTCAGAGAAGCACTCAAAATGCTACCAGTGAGCTAAATTTCCTCTCTGGCATACTTACCTTATTGTTTTGAATAAAATTCTACATCAACAGATATCCATCATCTTCTGTCATCTGAGAATGTGGTTCCAACAAACCCATCTCTCTTAATCATCAATTAAAAGCAGAGCCTTGGACTATATACTCCATGCATGACCAACATGAAATAGACATAATATTTAAGACAACACGAATACACCAATTCCATGACCCCCCAAAATGCTGCCTGTCCATTTTGTCAGCTAAAGGATCTCTAACTACATCCTCTGGAATAATTCTTTTTCTTTAAAAAGTATACTTTTGATGGGGTGCTCATGGTTTATAACATAAATGGTATTATTTTGAGAGAGGGATAACTTAGGTATGGCATTGGTCTTTTTTCTTTTTGCAGCCTGAGGCAGTGGTAAAATAACTTAATGTAGCTTTTTACAACTGTGTATTCTATAGTATTTTTTCATTTGGTGAAATTTTAACTGGTAATGTTTTTGGCATTGTGCTTTGTACCATTTATTAAATAAAAATTTAAAAAAAGGAAAATAAGAAGTCAAAATGTAGGTCTATACAAAGGAATGTGGAACTTTGGAAAGATTAACTACATGAGTAGACATGCAAGAACTTTAAAATTATTCACACTTCTTTAAAAGAGTATCGGTTGTTTAAACAGAATAATAAATGTAATGTGGGGTTTGTAATATATACAAAAGTAAAATGTTTGACAACAATAGTATAAAGGCTATATACTAGGAGAAGAAATTGAAGGGGAGAAATCGGAGTATATTATTTTAAGTTTCTTATACCACAGTGAAGCAGCATAATACAACCTTACTGATTTTGGACCCAAAAAAAAAAAAAAAGTATACTGCAAAACGATCATGAACTCTGATCTATTAACTTATCTGGACTCAGCCGCTTAACTTGCTGTGTACCTTTGAATAAGTTACTCGACACTCTGCACCTGGCTTTCCATCTGCAAAAATCAGAGCAACACTATGTTCACTTTACAAAGTTGTTCTGGGAATCAAATCACATGACAGCCATAGGAAAAATATTTGGAACATAGATTTATACTGAACTAAATAGAATACAAAGACATGAACCCCTAGGATAAGATAATCTAGCAGATGAGCTACTGTGGGAATATCCTAAGGAAACATGGGCTTCCCTGGTGGCTCAGATGATAAAGATTCCGCCTGCAATGTGGGAGACTTGGATTCAATCCCTGGGTTGGCAATATCCCCTAGAGAGGGCATGGCAACCCACTCTAGTATTCTTGCCTGGCAAATCCCCATGGACAGAGGAGCCTGGTGGGTTACAGTCCGTGGGGTTGCAAAGAGTCGGTCATGACTGGGCAACCAAGCACATCAATAAGGAAACATATAGACATCAGTTCAGTTCAGTTCAGTTCAGTCGCTCAGTTGTGTCCGACTCTCCGCGACCCCATGAATCACAGCACACCAGGCCTCCCTGTCCATCACCAACTCCCGGAGTACACTCAAGCTCATGTCCATAGAGTCGGTGATGCCATCCAGCCATCTCATTCTCTGTCGTCCCCTTCTCCTCCCGCCCCCAACCTTTCCCAGCATCAGAGTCTTTTCCAGTGAGTCAACTCGTTGCATGAGGTGGCCAAAGTATTGCAGTTTCAGCTTTAGCATCAGTCCCTCAAATGAACACCCAGGATTGATCTCCTTTAGAATGGACTGGTTGGATCTCCTTGCAGTATAAGGGACTCTCAAGAGTCTTCTCCAACACATACGTTATATAAAAACAGAGAAGAGACAGCCCATACGAATGTTAGTCACTCAAAGCAAGCAAAGGTTATCATGAGGAAGGTTGGTTAGAGAAAACTTCCAAGATATTTTTTAAATTAACTAATTTATTTTAATTGGAGGCTAATTACTTTACAATATTGTGGTTTTTGCCATGCACTGACATGAATCAGCCATGGATATACATGTGTACCCCCGTCCTGAACCTCCCTCCCACCTCCCTCCCGATCCCATCCCTCTGGGTTGTCCCAGTGCACTGGCTTTGAGTGCCCTGATTCGTGCATTGAACTTGCACTGGTGATCTATTTCATATATAGTAATATACATGTTTCAGAGTCTGATGCTGGGAAGGATTGGGGGTGGGAGGAGACGGGGACAACAGAGAATTGAGATGGCTGGATGGCATCACCGACTCAATGGACATGAGTTTGAGTGAACTCCGGGAGTTGGTGATGGACAGGGAGGCCTGGCGTGCTGTGATTCATGGGGTTGCAAAGAGTCAGACACGACTGAGCGACTGAACTGAACTGAATATACATGTTTCAGTGCTGTTCTCTCAAATCATCCCACCCTCACCTTCTCCCACAGAGTCCAAAAGTCTGTTCTTTTTATCTGTCTCTTTTGCTGTCTTGCATATAGGGTCGTCATTACCATCTTTCTAAATTCCATATATATGCGTTAGTATACTGTATTGGTGTTTCTCTTTATGACTTCCTTCACTCTGTATAATAGGCTCCAGTTTCATCCACCTCATTAGGACTGACTCAAATGCGTTCTTTTTTATAGCTGAGTAATACTCCATTCTAAAGGAGATCAATCCTGGGTGTTCATTGGAAGGACTGATGCTAAAGCTGAAACTCCAATACTTTGGCCACCTCATGCGACGAGTTGACTCACTGGAAGAGTCTGATGCTGGGAGGGATTGGGGGTGGGAGGAGACGGGGACGACAGAGAATGAGATGTCTGGATGGCATCACCGACTCGATGGACATGAGTTTGAGTGAACTCCAGGAGTTGGTGATGGACTGGGAGGCCTGGCGTGCTGTGCTTCATGGGGTCGCAGAGAGTTGGACACAACTGAGCGACTGAACTGAATACTCCATTGTGTATATGTACCACAGCTTTTTTATCCATTCATCTGAACTGAATACTCCATTGTGTATATGTACCACAGCTTTCTTATCCATTCATCTACTGATGGATCTAGGTTGGACATCTTCCATGTCCTGGCTATAATAAACAGTGCTTCAGTGAACATTGGGGTACACGTGTCTCTTTCAATTCTGGTTTCCTCGGTGTGTATGCCCAGCAGTGGGATTGCTGGGGCATGTGGCAGTTCTATTTCCAGTTTTTTAAGGAATCTACACACTGTTCTCCATGGTAGCTGTACTAGTTTGCATTCCCACAAACAGTGGAAATGCATCACACCCTCTCCAGCATTTATTGTTTGTAGACTTTTTGATGGCAGCCATTCTGACCAGCGTGAGATGGTACCTCATTGTGGTTTTGATTTGCATTTCTCTGATAATGAGTGATGTTGAGCATCTTTTCATGTCTTTGTTAGCCATCTGTATGTCTTCTTTGGAGAAATGTCTATTTAGTTTTTTGACTCATTTTTTTTGCTTCAGTTCAGTTCAGTTCAGTTGCTCAGTCATGTCTGACTCTTTGCGACCCAATGAATTGCAGCACGCCAGGCCTCCCTATCCATCACCAACTCCCGGAGTTTACCCAAACTCATGTCCATTGAGTCCGTGATACCATCCAGCCATCTCATCCTCTGTTCTGTTGTCCCCTTCTCCTCCTGCCCCCAATCCCTCCCATCATCAGGGTCTTTTCCAATGAGTCAACTCTTCACATGAGGTGGCCAAAGTACTGGAGTTTCAGCTTCAGCATCAGTCCTTCCAATGAACACCCAGGACTGATCTCCTTTAGGATGGACTGGCTGGATCTCCTTGCAGTCCAGGGGACTCTCAAGAGTCTTCTCCAGCACCACAGTTCAAAAGCATCAATTCTTCGGCGATCAGCTTTCTTCACAGTCCAACTCTCACATTCATACATGACCCCTGGGAAAACCATAGCCTTGACTAGACAGACCTTTGTTGACAAAGCAATGTCTCTGGTTTTTAATATGCTGTCTAGGTTGGTCATAACTTTCCTTCCAAGGAGTAAGTGTCTTTTAATTTCATGGCTGCCATCACCATCTGCAGTGATTTTGGAGTCCAAGAAAATAAAGTCCGACAGTTTCCCCATCCATTTGCCATGAAGTGATGGGACCAGATGCCATGATCTTAGTTTTCTGAATGTTGCACTTTAAGCCAACTTTTTCACTCTCCTCTTTCACTTTCATCAAGAAGCTTTTTAGTTCTTCACTTTTTTTGATTGGGGTCATTTATTTTTCTAGTATTGAGCTGCATGAGCTGCTTGTATATTTTGGAGTCAGTTGCTTTAGTTGCTATTATTTTCTCCCATTCTGAAGGCTGTCTTTTCACCTTGATTATGATTTCCTTCATTGTGCAAAAGCTTTTAAGTTTAATTAGGTCCCATTTGTTTATTTTTGCTTTTATTTCCATTACTCTGGGAGGTGGGTCAGAGGATCTTACTGTCAGAGTCAGAGATTTATGTCAGAGAGTGTTCTGCCTATGTTTTCCTCTAGGAGTTTTATAGTTTCTGGTCTTACATTTAGAACTTTAATCCATTTTGAGTTTATTTTTGTGTATGGTGTTAGAAAGTGTTCTAGTTTCATTCTTTTACAGGTGGTTGATGAGTTTTCCCAGCACCACTTGTTAAAGAGATTGTCTTTTCTCCATAGTATATTCTTGCCTCCTTTGTCAAAGATAAGGTGTCCATAGGAACGTGGATTTATCTCTGGGCTTTCTATTTTGTTTTACTGATCTATATTTCTGCCAAGACATTTTGACCCCTGATAAAGGAGTGCAATCTCTCCATAAAATCTCAAATTACAGTACACTATCTGCATTTAAAAAGCACGTATGTCTTCAAAGGACTTCTTGAATACTTTACCCAACTCTCTGACACATAGCAATACAATCTGTTCTTCAACAAACATTTATCAAAAGCCAGATGATTTTCAGGTGTCCCTTCCCCTGGACCTGTCACCATCTGTACAGAAACAAGAGGACCCATCCAGGCTTTTCCACCCTCTGAGAACAAGGTTGATCTCTGCAACCAGCACTCTGAACTGACACCCAACTTCCTTTCTGAAATGTGCTAAAGAAAACCATGTATACTATTTGGTTGCATTTTCTGTGATTGGTCTTTTCTTTTAATGTTCCCTTGATTCTCCAAATATTACCTACCTCTATATGTTATATATATATATATGTTCATCACCAGCAATAAGACTTGGCAGATTAATTATTCAAATTAATTATCTCAGCTCTCCTTTAATTTCTATTTTAAAAGCTAATGCCTTAGAAGTATCAGCACACGAAAACAGTGCCAACGTTTATTGCAGATTTTAAATGGAAAATGTTTTAAGTTCAAACATATTTGTAGATGTTCATAATTTAACTCACTCATGAGCAAGTTTTAAATGAAGGAAGAACGTGCTACTTATAAATCATTACCTTTGCCAGTATGTGTGTATAAACAGTATTCAAATTCATAAATGAGATTCATTCATTGAGTTTTCTTAGGCACTAGGGATATACACAAAAAGAAAAACACCATTTGATCTTAGAGATAGTTAGTCTGCAGGAGACAAACATGTAAACAGATCACTAAAATGATTATACAGGAAGTCCTTTTATAGACATTGTAGGATAAGTTTTTCCCATCTGACTTCTCCTTCTGAGTCACGTGCCTATCAGACTAGGATGAGAGAAGGGAACAGGAGACAGATGATATTTTAGCAGGCCAATCTACAGAACATGCCTATGGGGTTGCAGATGCTACATAGTCCAGAACATCAGGAAAGCCTCTTTTCCTCCAGCTGGGATGGCATCCAGCCGATGGCTTGGCAATGCAAGGGCACTCACCTGCAGAGAAGAAGCAGGAGCCTGAGTGCAGAACAAAAAGGAAAGCTGATAAGTCTCAGAGCAGTTGAGAGAAACCAGACAGGAAGATGCTAATGAAATGTGGCAGGAGAGACTCACACAGCTCACCTCCTCACTGGAACTCTTAAATGAGCTAGAAGGCAGACCCAAAGGTCAAAGACTCTTCCACGTGTTCTTCCTCATTCCCTGCGGGTATGGGGATGGGCATACATGTAGTACGAGCTTAACCTGTCAACTGTTAAGACCAGCTGGGGAATGGGCTGTACTGTTTCCTCCTTTTCTACACTGGAGGGTAATCTTGCTGATTACAAAGAAATGTGCAATGTGCAATGCAATAAAGAGACAATCATAGGAATCTTTGAGGGTATCAGGGAAGGCTTCATGAGGAAGTCATTTGAGCTGAGCCTTGCAGCGTAAGCAGGGATTCATCAAATTGATATTGGAGCAGAGGAGACAAAACAGTGTATACAAAGATGCAAAGGTGAGAAGAAAGCATGGAGAGTTTAGACAATAAGTAGTTAGTCTGGCACAACAGGGCACGGGGCATATTAACAGGTGAGACGGAAGAGGTGAGCTCGGAAAGTCAAGTAAGGGCCGTATCAGAAGAGTCTGTATCCCAAAGGGAATGAGGGGCTATGAAAGGATATTAAGCTACAGAGTGTTAGATTTACAAGAAAAAAGTTTTTCTTGAAAGGCCCCAAAGTGAGCAGACTACAAAGTTGACACCATCTAAATAAATTGGGGAAAGGTTAAGCAAGTGTCATTTGAGCTTCCAGATGGAAGGATGTGGGGCGTGACCTTGGAAGAGATCCGTGGAGTGCCTGAATCTGGGGGGAGTAGACCGTGGTTGGTGGGGTGCTACACAAAACAGTGGTAGAAGGAAGGGACTGATGCGAATATGATGAAGGAATAGGTCACTAAGTGGGATAGGTTGCCATGGAGAAAGGGGGCAAGGACGGAAGAGAGAGGATGCTCAGATGTGTAGTTTTGGTGATTTGACAGGTTTATAAGGAAAGATCTTGATTTCCATTTCATTAAGATCAAGGAGCCGGAGCCGCAGCATGCAGGCAAAAACTGTATTGAAGGAGTAGCAGAGGAAAACTTACAAAGTCATCAAACAGCATTTAGTGCTCAGCCGTGAAACAGAATCGTGCCATTCTGAAGTTCTTTGGGGTTCTGTATGTCATCTAGCTTTGCTTCATTTTATATATGAAGGAAGTGGGGTTCGTATGAGGTAAAATGCTTTGCTCAGGGTCACAAAGGTAGTTAATAGAGAAGGTAACACTAGATACAAGCCAGGATCCCTGACCTAGGATGGCTCCGTCCTGGGCTATTCCATCAGTGGGACTCAGATATAAAAGGCCATCCTACACCACAAAAAAAGATCCTATTGATGTCCTACTGGAGTGAAGCCATATATTTCTTCCTCTTAGTTACTGTCTTCTTGTGCAGGGTTCATCAAAGAGCCACATGACCCTAAGAGCTTGTAGAAAGCTTTAGAAGTCAAAACCACCCGCCACCCTCTGCGATTTTGGAAGTGAAAGGAATATGCTTAGATCTAGAGGTATGCCACCGTGACTGAAAACAGAGGAGGCATTTTTTTTCATCAACAAGCCATATACCTACAAAGCAGGGTTTTTTGGTATCTCTGCACACTGCAAAGGCACCTTCTGAAAAATCAAATGAACATGTCACAAGTCAGTGAAAATTAAGAAAGAGGAGGTGTAGAGAAGGCATTGAACAATTTATCAAGCCGCACACCACTTTTCCATTTTTATTTTCCTCTATATTTTTTACAAAACAAACTCATGTAAGCATACTTTCATTTATAATGAGAAAAGAGACCAAATGCTGACTTCCTTGGTGAGTACTGAACAGATGGAACCAGAACCATGGAGGGGAGAGGAAACAGAGACAAATATGGTTGCCATGGTTTCCTTGAGCTGCAATAAACACAGGGACCCCAATGGACAATGAAAGCCCCCACTGGGAAAAACCACACGTCGCTCTTTTCTTCCTTAGATAATTGCCAGGCTCACTTGGAAGATCTGAAGTCCACAGGAGATGAGACAACAGGAACTCTATCAATCATCTCTGGCTATTCTCAAATTATATCTACCCTGAAACCACCCTCCCAGCCCATATAACAGGCATCAAACAATCAATGACGAGGTCAGATTAATCAGCCATCCCACTGGGCAATGCCCTGCAGAAATCTGTGACACATTAAACCCAAGATGTGGGGGGAGCTGGGCACTACCCGAGACCATGTTCTCTGTTTCACTGGGAAGCAGTGAGCCCTGACGCGGAGAACAGAATCGTGAAAGATGTGCCAGTCCTGATACGGTCAACGTCCCAGACTTAGTGCCAGTTTCCAGTCATCTCCAAATTATCCTAAGCCCACCTCCACTGTATGCCAGGTAATATGTGAATTGTACGAGAGCTTGATATATCTGCATGGCCCAACTACACCCCCATAATTTGTTTATAGGGGTGCTGGAAAAGGAGGGGATGGGCGTAGAGAGGGACCCGTTCTCAAATGCTTTCTTTGAGGTTCAAATCAAAGTCTAGCACCATGAAGACTGTCCACGTGATGGCAAACAGTCAAACGTCGGAACCATTCAAATGTTTGGCTGAACTCAAGTTTTTTGTCTGGAGGTTCTGATCAAGTTGACACAAGGTCTTTTCCAAGGTCATCGCAGAGGCTGCCAGCGCTGAGGTCAGACTGCTTCAGCCCTGAGTTCTACAGCAGCCCCCTTCCCGCACCTGCCAAGACAGACTCTTCCCAGTCCACACGAGATTAGGGGTTGTTTTCTCCTAAAGATGCCCACGAATGACCCTCCAGTTTGTTCCAGGCTTGTGCAAGGTGAGCAGATTCCTGTGTCGAGGGGAGGAACGTGGGCTATGTAGGGAACACTGGTTCTGGGGTGATGGGTGCTGAGCTGCCAGGCGCTCGAGCCAGCGAAATGGACAGGAGGAGGAAGCGGGGTTCACCGTGGCTCAGCTGCACATCCTCAGAAGCCAAGAAGAGCAGTTTCTAGGCTGCTGAAATTTATCTTTCTCGTGAGTCTGTCCCCAAAGCCCAAAGCCTACAACATCTCATTTCCTGTTTGGGGATTTCCTGATATCGAAACGGAGATGCTGGCCTCTGTAAAGAAACCTGTAGAAAGGCTTTTTCTCTGGAATTAGGACCATGTGTGGCAGTCTCAGCGTACAGTTTAGTCTCACCAGCTTGATGCTCTTTTGCCATCTCCTCTGAAAGTGCACGTACCACCTTCTCCTTCATTACCCATACTCTCTGTTCCTGGTCATCTGTATTCCCTTTCAATTTTTGAAAATGTGAAAGCCTCATAAAATTTAGTTGGAGGTACTGCTTTTCCAAAAGATGGGGGCAGAATTTTGGGGAAGCCACATTATCCCCTATAATTGCAAAACTAAAGGAAATTTTGGGTAACCCTCAAATTAGAAAGAGCACAGCCTTGATGAATGGTACCTTTGTTTCTTAGATGGGCGACTGGTATGGGCAGAGTGGAGCTGGGCATAATAAGCAGGACACAGGAAAGGACATCATAAGCTCTTTTCTCTCACCCTTGAAGATGGATTTCCATTCCCATGATCATGGTTTACTATGGTGTCACTTATAAGACCCAAACTATTTTGTTCTGAGTTTTTGATGTTCGCGTAAATACATCATCATTTTTGTGAGCTCTGCTCTGTCAGTTCTCACAGGAAAGAGAAGGGACTCATGTTGACAGAGTTGTATGAGCCTGTTTTAACAAATCAGGTACGATACCAGCACACCGAGGCCTTCCCAAAGATGGGAGTAAGTTTTACGGCCAACATACGAGTTTTCCTGTGGACTTCCCAGTGACTCAGTGGTAAAGAATCCACCTGCCAATGCAGGAGACGTGGGTTTGATCCCTGGGTCAGGAAGATCCCCTAGAGAAAGAAATGGCAACCCACTCCAGTATTCTTGCCTGGGAAACCCCATGGTCAGAGGAGCCTGGTGGGCTACATCCATGGAGTGGCAAAGAGTCACTTAGTGACTGAAAAACAACACAACAACAATAAGATTTCCCAAGTGTTTCACTTCCCAATACATACAAAGCAAATTACTTATAATTCCAATATCACAAGAACATTTCTGAAGAAACAGATTGATTTACAAGAATGACACAAGCTCCCCTCCACTAGTAAAGAATTCCATACCTATTTTAAAGGCTATAAGGGTAGAATTAGATTTTTCCATATCAGTGGGGAAAGGGACATTTTCTTTTTTCAAAGGCACTGAAAAGAATTGCAGTGAAGGACCATAAAAGACAAAGAACCTCTCTGTCCTGCCGTGGGAGAAGACAGAGTATGGCAAAAAAAAATGTGAACAAACAATCTTGGGTTTGAAGTTGGAGCTGTCATTTATTAGGGACACAGTATTAATAAGCTGAATTTGGCAATAAGGAGTTCATGATCTGAGCCACACTCAGCTCCTGGTCTTGTTTTTGCTAACTGTATACAGCTTCTCCATCTTTGGCTACAAAGAAAATAATCAATTTCTGATTTTCTCCTTATTGCCAAATTCAGACTTAAATTGAAGAAAGTAGGGAAAACCACTAGACCATTCAGATATGACCTAAATCAAATCCCTTATGATTATACAGTGGAAGTAAGAAATAGATTTAAGGGTCTAGATCTGATAGATAGAGTGCCTGATGAACTCTGGACGGAGGTTTGTGACATTGTACAGGAGACAGGGACCAAGACCACCCCATAGAAAAGAAATGCAAAAAAGCAAAATGGCTGTCTGAGGAGGCCTTACAAATGGCTGTGAAAAGAAGAGAAGCGAAAAGTAAAGGAGGAAAGGAAAGATATAAGCATCTGAATGCAGAGTTCCAAAGAATAGCAAGGAGAGATAAGAAAGCCTTCCTCAGCGATCAATGCAAAGAAATAGAGGAAAACAACAGAATAGGAAAAACAAGAGATCTTTTCAAGAAAATTAGAGATATCAAGGGAACATTTCATGCAAAGATGGGCTCGATAAAGGACAGAAATGGTATGGACCTAACAGAAGCAGAAGATATTAAGACGAGGTGGCAAGAATACACAGAAGAACTATACAAAAAAGATCTTCATGATGAAGATAATCACGATGGCGTGATCACTCACCTGGAACCAGACATCTTGGAATGTGAAGTCAAGTGGGCCTTAGAGAGCATCACGACGAACAAAGCTAGTGGAGGTGATGGAATTCCAGTGGAGCTATTTCAAATCCTGAAAGATGATGCTGTGAAAGTGCTGCACTCAATATGCCAGCAAATTTGGAAAACTCAGCAATGGCCACAGGACTGGAAAAGATCAGTCTTCATTCCAATCCCAAAGAAAGGGAATGCCAAAGAATGCTCAAACTACCGCACAATTGCACTCATCTCACACACTAGTAAAGTCATGCTCAAAATTCTCCAAGCTAGGCTTCAGCAATATGTGAATCGTGAACTTCCAGATGTTCAAGCAGGTTTTAGAAAAGGCAGAGGCACCAGAGATCAAATTGCCAACATCCACTGGATCATGGAGAAAGCAAGAGAATTCCAGAAAAACATCTATTTCTGCTTCATTGACTATGCCAAGGCCTTTGACTGTGTAGATCACAATAAACTGGAAAATTCTGAAAGAGATGGGAATACCAGACCACCTGACCTGCCTCTTGAGAAACCTGTATGCAGGTCAGGAAGCAACAGTCAGAACTGGACATGGAACAACAGACTGGTTCCAAATAGGAAAAGGAGTACGACAAGGTTGTATATTGTCACCCTGCTTATTTAACTTATATGCAGAGTACATCATGAGGAACGCTGGGTTGGAAGAAGCACCAGCTGGAATCAAAATTGCCGGGAGAAATATCAATAACCTCAGATATGCAGATGACACCACCCTTATGGCAGAAAGTGAAGAGGAACTCAAAGGCCTCTTGATGAAAGAGAAAGAGGAGAGTGAAAAGGTTGACTTGAAGCTCAACATTCAGAAAACGAAGATCATGGCCTCTGGTCCCATCATTTCATGGGAAATAGATGGGGAAAGAGTGGAAACAGTGTCAGACTTTATTTTTTTGGGCTCCAAAATCATTGTGGATGCTGATTGCAGCCATGAAATTAAAAGACGCTTACTCCTTGGAAGGAAAGTTATGACCAGCCTAGATAGCGTATTAAAAAGCAGAGACATTACTTTGCCAACCAAGGTCCGTCTAGTCAAGGCAATGGTTTTTCCCGTGGTCATGTATGGATGTGAGAGTTGGACTGTGAAGAAAGCTGATCACCGAAGAATTGATGCTTTTGAACTGTGGTGCTGGAGAAGACTCTTGAGAGTCCCTTGGACTGCAAGGAGATCCAACCAGTCCATTCTAGAGGAGATCAATCCTGGGTGTTCATTGGAAGGACTTTTGCTAAAGCTGAAACTGCAATACTTTGGCCACCTCATGCGACGAGTTGACTCACTGGAAAAGACTCTGATGCTGGGAGCAATTGGGGGTAGGAGGAGACGGGGACGACCGAGAATGAGATGGCTGGATGGCATCACCGACTCAATGGACATGAGTTTGAGTGAACTCCGGGACTTGTTGATGGACAGGGAGGCCTGGCGTGCTGTGGTTCATGGGGTCGCAGAGAGTCAGACACGACTGAGCGACTGAACTGAACTGATTAATAAGTTATGTATATAATCACTATGTCCTGCCTCACTATCTTAGGTGAAGTAAAAGCACATTTCTTTTAAAGTGAGCTTCCACCTTCCTTATCTCAAAAATGTTTTTTTCTTAAGGGAACCCTCCTACATTGTTGATGCAGCCACTACTATAGAAAACAGTATGAGGGTTCTTCAAACTAAAAATAGAGGTGCCATGTGAGCTTGCAATCCCACTTCTGGACATATATTCAAACAAAACCCATAATTTGAAAAGATACATGTACTCTTATATCCACAGCAGCACTACTGACAACAGCCAAGACATGGAAACAACGTAAATTTCCAGTGACAGCTGAATGGATAAAGAAGATGTAAGATATTTTATATATACATACATACACACACACACACATACACATACGGAATACTACTCAGCCACAAAAAAGAATGAAATACTGCCATATGCAGGACCATGGGCAGACCTGATGCTGCTGCTAAGTCGTGTCTGACTCTGTATGACCCCATAGACAGCAGCCCACCAGGCTCCCCCGTCCCTGGGATTCTCCAGGCAAGAACACTGGAGTGCATTGCCATTTCCTTCTCCAATGCATGAAAGGGAAAAGTGAAAGTGAAGTCGCTCAGTCGTGTCGACTCTTAGCGATCCCATGGACTGCAGCCTACTAGCCTCCTCCATCCATGAGATTTTCCAGGCAAGAGTACTGGAGTGGGGTGCCATAGCCTTCTCCAATGGGCGGACCTAGAGATGATCATATTAAGCAAAGTAAGTCAGAGAAAGACAAATATCATACGATATGACTTAAACGTGGAATTTAAATATGACAGAGATGAACTTATTCACAAGACAGAAACAGACTCACAGACATAGAAAACAGACTTCGTTGCCACGAAGGAGGGGATGGAGGAGAGATAGATTCAGAGTTTGGGATTAACAGATGCAAACTATTATATACAGGATGGATAAACAACAAGGTCCAACTGTATAGCACAGAGAACTATATTCAATATCCCGCAATAAACCATCATGAAAAAGAATATGAAAAAGAATATATATGTATAACTGAATCACTTGGTTATACAGCAGAAATTAACATAAATTGTAAACCAACTATAGTTCAATTAAAGAAAAAAGATGATCAAAATATATTTCCAATGGCATCCCTAGAGTTAATGCAAAAACAAACAAGCCGGGGAGGGCGTGTCAGAGAAGACGTGTTTCATTTTTGTTTCATTTTCTTCTTTCCACTTCATCACCTCCAGGCTAAAGACATACTGAAGCGGAGAGGTTAGACCGTGAAAACAGGAAGTAGAATCTGTGTACTGTACTACTCAAAGATGTTCATCACGATGACCTGCATTCTTTCAGACTGCTGCTAAGCTGCTGCTAAGTCACTTCAGTCGTGTCCGACTCTGTGTGATCCCACAGACGGAAGCCCTCCAAGCTCCCCCGTCCCTTGGATTCTCCAGGCAAGAACACTGGAGTGGGTTGCCATTTCCTTCTCCAATGTGTGAAAGTGAAAAGTGAAAGTGAAGTTGCTCAGTCGTGTCCGACCCTTAGTGACCCCATGGACTGCAGCCTACCAGGCTCCTCCACCCATGGGATTTTCTAGGCAAGAGTACTGGAGTGGCTTGCCATTGCCTTCTCCGACTAGCAGGTATGATTATTTCAGTGGTGAAATGAGTCTTATGAACGGTGTTTGAGTTATATACACAATGATGGAACGCAGCTTGGAAGGTAAAACTTCATCAGGTGCCGCAACTAAGTAAATACTGACTTGCCCCAGCCCCTGTCCTGAACGTGGACAGATGGAGTTTAGCCTCCCCGCAGGACCGCTTGTCCAGTGAGCTCACTCCTGTTAACTGTCATTCCCAAGTCAGTTCTTACTCTTGCCGGAAATCACACAATGTCAACAGGACAAATGCCTCTTCTTCTAGGAAACAGGAATAAAACAATGGAGTAAAAAATGAAAAGAACAGAGAAAGGATTTGCTTCCAGACTTCCCAACTCACTGCAAAATCAAACCTTCCGTACTTTGAGCCATCTTGTCAATATAGCACATTTAATACACTCCTATCCTCTGATGCTGGGAAAGGTTGGGGGCGGGAGGAGAAGGGGACGACAGAGAATGAGATGGCTGGATGGCATCACCGACTCTGTGGACATGAGTTTGAGTGAACTCCGGGAGTTGGTGATGGACAGGGAGGCCTGGCATGCTGTGATTCATGGGGTCGCAGAGAGTCGGACACGACTGAGCGACTGAACTGAACTGAACTGATCCATATAATCCGTTTATATCATATCTCATGTTTTAGAGTAGCAGCAATTCAGGAAGTAAACTCCATCTCATGGGGCGCTAACAGAATAAAGCAATAAAGACTTCCTGGAAGTGATTTGTATTTTCTTAAGACGTTTCTATTTTCATCCACTCCTAGAATTAGCAGATAAGCTCTAATGGTAGCAAGGGTTTTATCAGTTTCACTCACTGCTGTAGACTCTCGGCCCAGAATAATTTCTGCCACATATTAAGTGCACAATAAAAAAAATATTGAATAAAGTAATAAATTCCAGGAAGCCTGACACTCTGAGTGACCCAAATAATGATAATTTCCTCATTATATTTTAAAAATATTTTTCTTGTTTTTTTAAACATTTTTTTCTGATTTCCCAGTTGAAAAAAACCAAAAGCTTTATTTCCCACATGGAAAGCTCTGACTGCCTTTTATCTCACCTCAATTTTTAAGTGACAGTCACTTTTAAAATATTCATTGTAAACTCCATTTTCACTGATGGAACTCTTCAACCAAAAAAATTATTTAAAACAAATGCCTATCTCTCTAGTATATAATACCATTGATTTCTTCCTTTGAGTCATAAAAACAAAGAAATAAACTAAAAACACCTTTACACATCATCATCTCTGTTTCCATTCAATGTCAGAAGTAACATCTGTTAGCCTCCTAAGCGAAGTCTCAAATATCAGGAAGCTGTAAAGTTCAAAACGGTGGAAATTCATTTTCCAAAATTTTAATGTGGTATATATATGAAAGGGAATATCTCTCAGCCATCAAAAAGAAAGAAATCATGCCATTTTCAGCACTGAGGATGGACCTGCTGCTGCTGCTGCTGCTGCTGCTAAGTCGCTTCAGTCATGTCTGACTCTGTGCGACCCCATTGATGGCAGCCCACCAGGTTCCCCCGTCCCTGGGATTCTCCAGGCAAGAACACTGGAGTGGGCTGCCATTTCCTTCTCCAATGCATGAAAGTGAAAAGTGAAAGGGAAGTTGCTCAGTCATGTCCAACTCTTAGCGACCCCATGGGCTGCAGCCTACCAGGCTCCTCCGCCCATGGGATTTTCCAGGCAAGAGTACTGGAGTGGGTTGCCATTTCCTTCTCCGAGGATGGACCTAGAGATTGTCAAACCAAGTGAAGCAAATCAGACAGAAAAAAAGAAATATCATATGCTATCTCTTATATGAGGAATCTAAAAAGAAATTATACAAATGAAACTATTTCATTTGAAAGCTGAAGTTTTATCATTGGCAACAAAGTCTATCAAGCCTCTTAAAGTGACAGGCTCACTACATTCCCATGAAGATGACTGACAAAAATCCATCACTGAACAACCACAGTTTGCCAGATGTTCTTTTAAGAAAAAAAGGTTTTCCACAGAAAAGTTCAGCTCACAACTCGAACAATCACACAAGTGCTTTCCTTTGAGATTCCTGTTGTGTGCATTGGTGTACAGCAAACGTTTTATGCATACGCCCCATTTTGTCACACAGAATATTAAAAAGACATATACTCAAAGGTGTTTTATAAAATTAGTCATTTTTATTACTTCATCAAGAACACCATTAAGTAAACTTGCTCTATCATAGTTTACTCTGTATATATGAGAAGGGATTCATGTGAGGCTCCTGGGATAATGCCCTTGCTTTAAAACCATTAACGTCACTTGCTACCTACATTGATGGTCTCTAAAATCTTCAATTACCTACTCAATCAGTTTTTTTAAAATTAAGGATTTTGTAATAGTAAAGTTCCAAGTATTCCTAGTGGCCTATCAGGGCTGGCTGTATAACCTCCCAAGCTTATTTATTTATTTGTCTATTTTAAAGTATCTATTTATTTTTACTTTTTTGGCTTCATGGCACCTAGGACCAGGATTGAAACTGCACCCTTTGCATTGGGAGTGCGGAGCTGAACCACTCGACCACCAGGGAAGTTCCATGAACACGAACTCATTTAATTATCACAACAACTGCACAGACAGCAAACATGACACATGAGCAAACCAAAGCTTTAAAAGACCAAAGAACTTGGCCAAGGTAATAAAGATGGTACATCGAAGAGGGGGGACTATAGTCAGGTTTTCTTACTCTAGAGTCACAGCTCATCATTCCATACACCCTCTGAGTTTCTCAAGCATTTTCATTTCTGTAATAAGAAGGAACTAAAGAGCTATGCTGACATTAGAATTATGTATTCTTCTTAGGCACAAAAACGAAGGCCCAGGGGGGTCAAGAGCTTTGTTCAAAATCATATTTAGTTAATGGCAGAGCTGGGATAGAAAAAACCCAGTCCTAGGCGAGAAGCCCTGTGACGCTTCTTGCCTCTAAAAGAATGTTCTGGTTTCATCCTTATTTCTCTGGCACAGCCAGAAACAGACCTGCGAAGAGGAGATGCCCTTGGCAGGCACCGAAAGACACCGGCCTTTGATAAATGGGCAGCTGGTGCCAAGGATGCCTTCCTCAGCTTCCTCCTTGTACCATAGCAGGCACATGAGTACCAGGACCCTTCCTGTCCTCTGCAGCTTACGTCTTTCCACTACAAAGCCATCACACGGCAAGTGGCAACACGCTCAAGTGTCATCTAGAAGACTTCCCAGGCTCCCAAGAAAAGAAAATGGGAGCTCGTGTTTTCTCCCTGTCTTTCATGAAGTTCCAGCAGAAGCTCCAGACAAGACAGCTGAAACTCCTCTGTGACAGGGTCAGAAATGACAGGGGATGCTCCCAAAAGGGAGGGCTGCCCCCCACAGGTTGTACATTGCCCTAAGACAAGTCAGCTTCCCCATCACGGGAGTTCTGGCAGGCACACGTTCTCACCACGATCCAAACACACAGACCATCCAGCCCAGCTCGTAGGATTTGAGGTACTATTCTGCTCAGTGGAACATGGGACCTTGGGGAACGACTCATCGCTCAAAACATCCAAGGAGGAGGCATGACTCCAGGAGAGGAACGGGGGAGGATACAGGGCAAAGTGGTGATAAGGAAGGCGGGAGGGGTGGCTGAGAGCATGGGGGAGACAGAAACACGCTACGTACTGTAGACTTGAAGCAACAGCGGATCAATGTCACGCAGCCTTCAGGACACACTCACGCCCCTGGAAATCAACAGATGGCACCTCTCACTGCCAAGTTCTAATGCATTTCCTGCTCACGCTCAGCGTCAGGACACCAGGCTTGCCAAATACTAATTGATGCAGACAGCGAGGGGAGTGGAAGAACCCGCAGCTATACACCTCTGCCTTCTTTTCAGGACTTCGTTCCTCGCAGCAAGGAAAACATTCACTCTGCAGCAGGTGAATGTCCACACACGACAGCAAGGACACGCGTCCAGACATGCACTCTGAAGGTGACTAGTATTTGGGAAGAAATGTTAAGCTCATTCAGGTTTTTCCATAAGATGGTATGGAAAAACCTAAACAAACTTTTTGGCCAACCCAATACTTGCTTTTTGTTAGTATAAAAAATAGAGAAGCGACCTCTAAGGGTAATTCATATCTATCATTGGACAGAGCTCACTTGAGTACTACAGCCATTCATTCTCATCCTAATGGATCGTCAACAGAGCAGCTATTATATTCTAACAGCAAGGCAACCTGGAAAGTAAAACTCTAATACTTTTTGGATATTAGTCCTTGAATACTAGGGCCCAAAACTCTTGAGTTGAAAAGTTTTGATTCCTATCAACCAGCCACCTGAGTGCCCGGGCTTCTTTCTTGGATTGCTGGAAGCTTGGTATCCACATCTCTCGCAAAGAGCGCCGATGTGGGGCCAGGGTTGAGAAAGCAAACACCGTAGGCTCTGGACAGCTCAGGTGGGTAACGTCCGCCTGCCATCTTTTGGGTGGTAAGCCCTGCATCGAGAGAAAGAGGGAAGAATGAAAAATATAAGTTAGCACAAGTCTCATGTTCCCTAAGTACCCAAAGCAAGTACCTTCACTCCATGGAGTCTCCATAGTTACACTGCTGAAGAGTTAAAAAGAAAGTATCTAACATTTATTGAGAATATCCAGTGAACTAGATGGGCTTCCCAGGTGGCTCAGTGGTAAAGAATTAGCCTGAAAATGCAGGAGATACAGGAGGCGTGGGTTCGATCCCTGGGTCGGGAAGATCCCCTGGAGGAGGAAATGGTAACCCACTACAGTACTTTTGCCTGGAAATCCCATGGACGGAGAGGCCTGAGGGGTTATAGTCCATGGGGTCTCAAAGAGTCAGACAGGACAGTGACTCAACACACAGAACACATATGCACTAGATACTCTGCTAGGTGGGTTTCATAGACTGTCTCATTCAGCCCTTCAATCCATTCATGCCAAAGTACATTCTTATGGAACTTCAGAACACAGAGGAAAAGGAAGAGACTTTACAAACTCCCTAAGAGGGAAAGATCAATTCGGAAGGTCAGAAGGTAGGATGGTTTTGGATGTCTGGACAGTAACACTAGAAGTTAAAAAGCAGTGGTGGAATTCATTGATGAGTATTAACACTAGTAAGTACAACTTTAAGGAGAAAAAGAAAAGTTGCATAGCCTCAAAATACCTCCCCCTAGATATTTACTAATTATTGTGGTGGTTTCAACACATGTCCAGGGACTTCCCTGATGGTCCAGTGGCTAAGACTCCATTCTCCCAATGCAAGAGGCCTGGGTTCAACCCCTGGTCAGGGAACTAGATCCCACTTGCCAAAACTAAAGACCCTGCATGCCGCAATGAAGATCGAAGACCCCACATGCGGCAACAAGGACCCAGTGCAGCCAAATAAGTAATTAATTTAAAAATATATATATATATATATCTCCTCAAATTAGTTTATATTCCTCCCCCAAGGAGGTGAAGCTTAATTTCCTTCTCTTTGACTGTGGGCTGGATTTACCGACTCACTCAGTGGAAAAAGAAAATTAGTGACTTAACAGAGAAAAAACCTAGCAGACACCACCTTAAGCAGGTGATCAAAGAGAGCATCACCAGTAACACGTCATGTTGATATCACTCAACCTCTGATATGATACAATGAGAAGGTCCTTTCACCTCTGTGCTCTTATTCCCCCAACTTGGAGAAGGCAATGGCAACCCCCTCCAGTACTCTTGCCTGGAACATCCCATGGACGGCGGAGCCTGGTAGGCTGCAGTCCATGGGGTCGCTAAGAGTCAGACACGACTAAGTGACTTCCCTTTCACTTTTCACTTTCATGCATTGGAGAAGGAACTGGCAGCCCACTCCAGTGTTCCTGCCTGGAGAATCCCAGGGACGGGGGAGCCTGGTGGTCTTCCGTCTATGGGGTCGCACAGAGTCGGACACGACTGAAGTGACTTAGCAGCAGCAGCAGCAGCAACATGAGACAACATCAGAGAAACTCTGTAGAGGAACATTCTGCAGGATACTGGCCAGTCTTCTTCAAAAATGTCAGTTATTAAAAAACAAGGAAAGATGGTATAACTGCCGCCAACTGCAAGTGTCTAAGGCAATGTGCGGCGGGACGGCAGTCTGGCGTCTTGGACGCAGTCCTGGGACAGACAAGCATGTGAGTGGAGAAGCTGCAGGAACGGGACGCAAGTCTGCACTGCAGTTCACTGTAGCAGTAACAGTCAATACTGGTTTCTCAGTGTTGACAAATGTGCATGGTTATGTAAAATATTAACACTAGAAAAGAATTCTGGCACTCTGCACTATCTTTGAAACCCTTCTGTCAATCCATAATCCTTCCAAAAGTTAAAAAAAAAATTTTTAAAGAAAGCCAGTAACAAAACGCCTTCAAAATTCTTAAAAAAACAAACAAAACTAAAGTCCATTTCAGTAGTTTACATTCAGCTAAAATATAGCTTAAATGTTAGAATCAAAGACATTTCAGACATACACCCTTTGTCAAGAAGCTATATGAGGGTCAGTTCAGTTCAGTTGCTCAGTCGTGTCCGACTCTTTGTGACCCCATGGACTGCAGTACACCAGGTCTCCCTGTCCATCACCAACTCCCAGAGCTTGCTCAAACTCATGTCCATCAAATCGGTGATGCCATCCAACAATCTTATCCTCTGTTGTCCCCTTCTCCTCCTGCCTTCAATCTTTCCCAGCATCATGGTCTTTTCCAATGAGCCAGTTTTACACATCAGGTGGCAAAAATATTAGAGCTTCAGCTTCAGCATCAGTCCTTCCAATGAATATTCAGGATTGATCTCCTTTAGGATAGACTGGTTAGATCTCCTTGCAGTCCAAGGGACTCTCAAGAGTCTTCTCCAATACCACAGTTCAAAAGCATCAATTCTTCAGAACTCAGCTTTCTTTATAGTCCAACTCTTACATCCATGCATGACTACTGGAAAAACCATAGCTTTGAGTAGATGGACCTTTGTTGACAAAGTAATGTCTCTGCTTTTTAATATGCTATCTGGGTTGGTCATAGCTTTTCTTCCAAGGAGCAAGCGTCTTTAAATTTCATGGCTGCAGTCACCATCTGCAGTGATTTTGGAGCCCAGAAAAATAAAGTCAGCCACTGTTTCCATTGTTCCCCATCTATCTGCCATGAAGTGATGGGACCAGACACTGTGATCTTCATTTTTTGAATGTTGACTTGTAAGCCAGCGTTATCACTGTCCTCTTTCACTTTCATCAAAAGACTCTTTAGTTCTTCTTCACTTTCTGCCATATGGGTGGTGTCATCTACATATCTACAGTTATTGATCTTTCTCCCAGCAATCTTGATTCCAGCTTGTGCTTCATCCAGCCCGGCATTTCACATGATGTACTCTGCATATCAGTTAAATAAGCAGAGTGACAATATACAGCCTTGACACACTCCTTTTCCTATTTGGAACCAGTCTGTTGTTCCATGTTCAGTTCTAACTGTTGTTTCTTGACCTGCATACAGATTTCTCAGGAGGCAGGTCAGGTGGTCTGGTATTCCCACCTCTTGAAGAATTTTCCCCAGTTTGTTATGATCCACACAGTCAAAGGCTTTGGCATAATCAATAAAGCAGAAATAGATGTTTTCCTGGAATTCTCTTCCTTTTTTGAAGATTGAACGTATGTTGGCAATTTGATCTCTGGATCCTCTGCCTTTTCTAAATCCAGCTTGAACATCTGGAAGTTCACAGTTCATATACTATTGAAGTCTGGCTTGGAGAATTTTGAGCACTACTTTGCTTATGTGTGAGATGAGTGCAACTGTGCAGTAGTTTGAACATTCTTTGGCATTGCCTTTCTTTGGAATTGAAACGAAAATTGATCTTTCTCAGTCCTGTGGCCACTGCTGAATTTTCCAAATTTGCTGGCATATTGAGTGCAGCACTTTCACAGCATCATCTTTTAGAATAAGGGTACAATCAACCAAATAAAAAGAAAATTAAGAGAAAAGGAGAAAAACATACAAGAAACAGAGGTGTCAACATAAAAGAAAAAGACAGGAAAGGCAGTTCCCAAAATGCTAGGGAAGGGAGATCTCAGAGTGGTCTCTACACAGTGTAGAGGGCAACCAGATGTACCTAATATATGTCACAAGGCTCCAGGAGAGATTTATTCAACAAGATGAAATGACTTGAAAGGCTGGGATAGCTGAACATCTTCAAAGGAGGTTTAAACAATCAACAAGGATTGAATTAGTTATGTAAAAGTATAAAATAAACAAGAAATAAGACAATTATTAACTTGGAGAAACCAAAAGCTGTACAGGTAAGGGAAATAAATCACAGTATACTACATGGTTCACTTCTACACAAGTTACATGATCATATAAGCAGTGGTTAAAAAAAATTGTGTATAAGAGCATGTTATTTAGAAACATTAAGTAATAACAAAAATAATTTGTGAAGTATGGTGGTAAGTGGCTTCCCAGGTGGCGCCAGTGGTAAAGAATCTGCCAGCCAATGCAGGAGACGCAGAAGACGTGGGGTTTGATCCCTGAGTTGGGAAAATCCCTTGGAGGAGGGCATGGTAGCCCACTCCAGTATTCTTGCTTGGGAAAACCCATGGACAGAGGAGCCTGGTGGGCTCAGTCCGTGGACCTTCAGAGAGTCAGACACAACTGAGTACAGCAAACGGCTGGTGGTAAGTGGCTGCCTTTGAGGGAAGGAGAAAAGAAAAAAGAAGCAGAAGATTGTTTTGTTTTACTAACTTTGCAGAACTAATCGGTACTTTAACCTATGTACCTGTATATCTTTTTCTTAAATTTTTTTTTTATCTTTTGGCCGCACCACATGGCATGTGGGATCTTAGTTCCTCAACCAGGGAAAAAAACCCACGCCCTCTGCATTGGAAGCACAGTCTTAACCACTGAACCACCCGGGAAGTCCTAAAAAAAATTTTTAATGTGAAGATATCAGAGTTGATAATAGTCATGTTTGCAATGATTACTCTTCATCCATAGCAAATTTAGAAAGCAGAGCAGAAAAACCAATCTGAAATATACTAGAGATGTTTAGCCTGTAAGAGATGATTTGAGTGAACATAAAGCTTGTTTTGAAGCATCTAAAGAGATTACAAATGGAAGAGTGAGTTAACTTGCTTGGTAGAGCGTGAAGGATAGGGTTGCCTAAATTCTCTCTTCTCGATAACTATTCACAGATGGTCATAGAGTTTGGCTTCCAAGAGCCTGGAACAAGTGTAAGGATTCTTTACCAAGACAAAATTGAGCGTAGAAAACCAGAACAGGAATCCAATGGCAAACCACAAGAAAATGCTAAGACTTACAATCTGGGGAGTCTAAATACCCATCCAGGAACATCCCTGATGGACCAGAGGCTAAGACTCTATGCTCCTGGATTTGATCCCTGATCAGGGACTAGATGCCACATGCCACAATTAAAGGTTCCACATGCCACAATGAAGATCTTTCTTGCATGCTGCAACTAAGACCTGGCAAAGCTAAATATATACCAACTCAAAGTTCAAAGGATTAGACGCAGGCTCAAACTTCGGTTTACTACAGCCAGAGTTCATGTTGGGGAGAGACTGTATTTGGAGCAAGACCAGAATCAAATAAGGAGGACCTCAATCGCTTACTACAAAACAGCTTTGGAAAGGCCATTGCTCATCTTTCCTAACTGATGGTCACACATGCAAAGCTGTATCTCACTGCATTAGAGTCAGAAGCGGGCAGCTAAGAAAGAACCGTAGAGGGGTATAACTAGAAACTTAACAAAAGATAAGATTCGCTACTCTAAAAAACGGTGAAATCGCCAGCCCTGGAAATGTAACATAAGTTAGCAGATGACTTGGTCGTGATATTTGAAACACCAGTTTCATCACCTTCAGTGGCCTTCCCAACCCTAACCTTGAGTAACTGTCTACATGAGAAAGTCAGTAGTAATACCCTCTTTCCCTGCCTGACCACTTGAGAGTTCTTCCAATGGTGTAGGATAAAGTCCCAATTAAGGTGACATCATAGAGAAAGGAATCTTGTGAAATGGACTCTTTTAGCTCTAGTGTTCTTCCAGAAATGTCTCACAGTGTGACCTGAAGAAAGTGTGTCTGATGAAATAGTTATTACATGTTTAGTAGTAACTAACTTTCAGCATCCCAAATTGCCTTTCCAGCTGAAGTCCTGGGCAGAAAAACAAGCTGTTCCTAAACTACAATTAATAAATATTTTGCTTCCAAGGAGAACATGGCTCCTGCTTTAACAATAAGGAAAAAGTCAGATTATCTACAAATTCATAACTCTTCTTAAGTTTGTCAGGGAACCGAGATCACATAACAACCAAGCGAACTGAATCCCAAAGTGACATGTTCGTCTCAGGAAAGATGGACACAGGACCAATTCCACCTTTTTCAGAACACAGAAGAAGGAGGTGGTTTATCACAAAGTAGGTAACAAGAAATCAACTAAAATTCTAAAAATAAAATAAAATTCTAACAAATCCTTACAGGTATGGGCTATCATGTTAGTTTGGAATAGCTGGGTTACACCAAAAAAGAGGTCAAACTCACTCAAAAGCTCTTTTCTTTTTTAAAAAAATATTTATTACTTATTTGGCAACACTGGGTCTCAGTTGCATGCAGGCTCAGTAATTGGGGCACATGGGCTTAGCTGCTCCACAGAACATGGGATCCTAGTTCCCGAACCAGGGATCAAACCCATGTCCTTGGCATTGCAAGGCAGGTTTTTAACCACTGAACCACCAGGGAAGTCCCAAAAGCTTTTTCCATGTGCCTCCATCAGATGCCCAGGAAGAAGACTGGGGCCAGGGCGGAACACTGGAAACAGCCTCCTTCCTTGGCCCAAGGCAGGGAGGGGGATGTCAGGAAACCCCTTCCATCTCCCCAGAACCTTCCCTCACAAAGAGAAAAAGCCTTAAGACACTGAAGAAGTAGTAGCAAACCTTTTACTTTCAGATTCAAGGGATGAAAATCTACCACTCCCCCATGCAAAATTCACCTGTCTTATGGTTTGGGGGAAGGTTGGAAATGAATCTGGACCTAGGGTCCCACCATGATACCAGAGGTCACCTACCCCTGAAGGGACACAGAACTCTCTTCCATCCAAACCAACCACAGATACAAGGCAGAGTCTGGCTTGAAGGAGAGGTGAGAACACTAAGAAAGCTTCACTCCTGAGTTCCAGGAATGCAAAAACCTGCCTAAGCCTGACACTGCCGAGAAAACAAAGAACCCACCCTGCCCACACCACGAGCCAGTCGCTGAGCACCAAGCAACAGCAGTTTACTGCCAATGGAGGGGCGAGAGAAGGGAGACCTCCTCTGCGATCCGGCAATATAGGACCTGCCAAAAGCTGAGGAGGGGGGAGAAAGGCTGAGAAAAACCACTTAGTACCAGGTCCCACTGTAAGTACAGGTAATCATAGTTAATAATGATAATATTTAATTATTGATTATTATAACTATAAATACTGGAATAATTTGAAGCTGTGGAGCACTATATGTAACAGTAACAACATAGACCTTTCTTTTTTCTCCTTTTTGGCCACATCCTGTGGCATGTGGGGTCTCAGTTCCCTGAACAGGGATGGAACCCTCACCTCTGTATGGAAGGCAGAGTCTTAACCATTGGACTACCAGAGAAGTTCTGCAAACCCAAATTTAGGTCAGCTCTTGAGGTGGCGCTAGTGATAAAGAACCTGCTTGCCAATGCAGGAGACACAGGTTTGATCCCTGGGTCGGAAAGATCCCCTGGAGGCAGGCACGGCAACCCACTCTAGTAATCTTGCCTGGAAAATCCCACCGACAGAGAAGCCTGGCCTATGGCCCACAGGGTCACAAAGGGTTGGACACAGCTGAAGTGATTCGGTGCTTGACTAAACCAATTCAACTAGCGTTAGATTCTCAAAGGAGCGCAAACCCTACTGTGAACTGCACCTGCGAGGGATCTAGGCTGGGTGCTTCTTATAAGAATCTAATGCCTGATGATCTGAGGTGGAGCTGAAGTGGTGCTGCTAGCCCTGGGGAATGGCTGCCACTGTCTCCTGTCACCCTCAGATGTTTTCCAGTTGCAGGAAAACAAGCTCATGGCTCCCACTGATTCTGCATTATGGTGAGTTGTATAATTATTTCATTATATATTACAATGCAATAATAATTGCAATAAAGTGCACAATAAAAATAACGCACTTGAGTCTTCCCAAAACATTCCCCTCACTGTCCCCTGGTCCATGGAAAAATTGTCTTCCATGAAGCTGGTCTCTGGTGCAAAACGGCTGGGGACCACTGGGCTGAAGGACTGAAAATGTGGATGAGATTCAGAACTTCCCATTTTTAAAATTTTTTTGGCCTTCATGCCTCCCCTGCAGCTTCCGTGCATCACTGCCCAGCACCTGTAGTGTGGTATCCTCCAGAAGAAACAATAGAGAAGAATTTAAAGTCTTCAGTAGAGTCAACGTCATGGCAGTCCTCAAATAGAAATGACATATCCATCCTTCCCGCAGAGCCTGGCCTCTCTGATAACCATGAGGACCAGTGATGAAGCAGTTGCAACAGAAGAATGCAGAGCCGCAGAGCACATCAAGACGGCCATCCCAGCACCTCTCTGCCAAACCGGGGCCCGCTTACCTTTTCCTGGAGCCTGATGTTATCCCACACCTTGGTGCACACCATACACTCAAACGCGTCGATGTAGTTGTCCTGCTTAACGTCCTGCACCCCCCATTTCCGTTCCCTGAGCGCGGTGAGAAGTCGCTGATTGGAGATCTCACCCTTCAGCTTCCATTCTATGTAGGCCTGGTAGCGTCTGTCATCCTGATCCAGTGCTCTGATGTAACTTGCCAGTTCTCTAGGGTGAGAAAATTCTGATACCAGGATAGCACTTCTATTACTTGGAAGCCAGTCTGCGATGTTGGGGGATCCGTAATACACAGGGACGACCCCCAGTTTCAGAGGTCTCCAGAACTTCTCAGTGATGTAGTCATCACACACCGCATTCTCAAACGCAAGGATAAACTTATACTGGGCGAGGATCCTGTAAAAGCCATCGGCGTCCATAGAGGCTGGATTGCTCAACTGTGGAGGGAGAGGTTTGTTTCGCAGACACTCGCCGTAGGAATCGACCTCAATGTATGTCATCAGCTCTCGAACATAACTGTCCCTGTCTGAGGGCGGGTCACAGTCAGACTGTACGTACACCAGCGGAGCAAGGCTCTTCCGGAGGTGGTTTTTGGACCGCAAGGGGACCAGGTATTGGAGTGACGTCAGGACTTCCGTGCCCTCCAAGTACTGGGTGGTTAGTGGCAGGTGGGAGTGCCGGCTGAAAGTGGCGGTGTAATTGAACAAAGTGATGATTGGCTGGTGAAAGAGCTTATAATTATTTTTTGGAGACTCTTCATGAAAAAGCGCCCAGTCGTGATGGGCTTTCCGAGGCAGAGGTAAGCTATCTATGCTAAAGTCAGTACCTAGGAGAAAAAAAGACAATGTTAGTATGTCCAAAAGAACTCTGGTGTTTCAGATTGAGTCCACCTGGGAAGACTAGTATAGAGAAGATCTTGAGGCTATAAATAAGAAGCCTGTTACAGTGCCTGCAGAATGCCTGGCAGTTGGACTTCCCTGGTGGTGCAGTGGATAAGAATCCCCACCTGCCCATGCAAGGGACATGGGATCCATCCCTGGTACGGAAAGATCCCACATGGCATGAAGCATCTAAGCCCACATGCCACAAATACTGAGCCTGAGCTCTGGAACCTGGGAGCCACAACTCCTGAAGCCTCAGTGCCCCAGAGCCTGTGCATCATGACAAGAGAAGCCACTGCAAAGAGAAGCCCGCACATCCTAGCCAGAGAGTAGCCTGTGCTCGCTGCAACCAGAGAAAAGCCCACACAGCAACAAAGACCCAGCACAGCCAAAAATAAATACACACATAAATAATTTTTTTAAATGCCCAAGAGTCAAAATCATGAAGCTTTCACCCTAGAAACTGCTTATAGGGAGGGTCACCAAGGAGAGGGACCCTCTCTCTCGTTTTCTGAAAAGAGAAATGGGAGTAAGTGTCTAGCCTGGTTCTAAAGAATTTATTCCACTGCCTCCTGCAACTGCCTTTTTCTTTCCAGAGGCATTACCCAAAGAGGGAAGGAGAAATGAAGAGAGAGGCAATTCTTAGAAAAGAAAAAGGAAGCCAAAAAGGGGAAAGCAAACCAGCTTGGCAGATTGATTAAATGGAAAAAAAAAAAAAAAGGAAATTATGCAAAAGTAGCCAGAACAAATACACGGGATAGATTTTTTTTTTTTAATCCAAAATGATCGATTTTCAACAAAGTGCAGTGAATCAGTCTTAGTCAAAATGGTAGATAAGAGGCTTTTAAAGACTTACAGGCTGATAATAGCACTCTGTTACAGATCGCTGAAGGATGGAGGGGAAATAACAAGCACATCACGAAATAAAGAAGGCATAACAGGATTATAATTGTGAGTGATTCTAGCTTCCAGAGGATTAATTGGGGAAAACTTTGAAACATGATAATGCGCAGACAGAAATGATGGATGTGGTAAACCCGCAGTCAGCTCCATCCCTGACTGTGGGTGGAGACCCAATCAGGAAGAAGTAACTTCCATAACTGAGAAAGAAGAATTAAGACAATATCATAATACATAACACAATTTCTAAGGTGTTCCAGACACTGAGGATATTTTGGCCCAGTGACTTTTTTTTTTTTTTAATGCAAGAAAATGGTATACACACACATAAAAAAAATCCATCTTCTAGCATCCACTTGGGAAAAAACACACCAAATAAATTCTTCCAGAAAAATGAGACATATTCTCTGGTAGAATTCATAAAAACTACCTATGGAATGCCAGTGCACACCCTCTCAAATAAACACATACTCTTTGGTGCAAACAGTACAACAATGAGAAATCAATTAATCAAGAGAGGCTTTTAAACAATTAAAGACCAAAGAAGTTTATGCTGGAGGATGTATACTGAGCCCAGAGAAACTGCCGAGGGTTATGTATTGCTGTCGTGATGATAGGCTTTTATTCTCAGTGAGGAGGAATGAAAGGCCAACATCTAAAAATGGTCATATCTTGGTTTACTTGGCATTTACTACACATTTACTTTAGAAGTGAAAAGGATACTCAGGGGACTTCCCTGGTGGTCCAGTGGTTAAGAACCCACCTTCCAGGGCAGGGCACTCAGCTCCATCCCTGGTTGGGGAAGTAAGATCCCACAGGCAGCAGGGCAACTAAGCCCTTGCTGCAACTACTGAGCCCAAGCACCACAACTAAAGAGGAGTCCAAGCGACACAAGTAAGACCCGACGCAAATACATAAACGAAAAGGATACTCACGCATGCCTGAGCTGTAATGGCACGCAGAGTTGGATGGTCAGCAATGGTTAACAGACAAACATCGGACAGGAAAGAGAACTTGGGAAGAAAGGCAATTTGCTGCACTGAGCTGGCAGCTGCTTACAAAGGTTCTAAGTTGGTCAAGTGGCCGATGATGGGCACTGAACCCATAAATTTGAGTTAGAACATAAAGCTTCCACAGAAGGCAGAGCAGAGAATCAAGGCCACTTTCCTGGGAGAGGAAGATCCAGAGTCCAATCCATAGGCACAGAGGGCAGGGATCCAGATGTACGATCAGAGGCTGGAGGCGATACGGTTGAGACGAGAGCGGGTTTAGAATCAATGATCAGGCCCAAGTGCTCTGAGTGAGGGACTCAGACACCAGGGGCCGTCCGCCGCTGGCACCTGGCACACGGGTGACTCTTAACCGCCTCACCCTGCAGTCACCATGGCAAAGATCCAAACTGCAGAGCAAGGAAGCAGAAAGACACAACTAGTGCTTCAGGGCATGGAGGGGGCCTGACTCTCATCACTGCTTGTCTACATCTGTAAAGTATAAGAGGAAGCAAACAAGTTGAGACCTCGTCACAGTCAATATCTAAGTCTGTGTGTTGGTAATAAGGATGAGACTTATTCTTATGAAACTGGAACCAGTTATAATGAGCTTTTCATTCATTTTAACTAGGAGGTGAGGGCTTCTAGGATCATTATACCACACACACACACACATACCACACTGAAATAAGTTGTGTGTTGTTGTTTTTTTTATCAGATTCTTCCTAACTAAAATTCTCTGAGGAAAAAAAAAATATATGTCATCTTGCCCAGTAAGCTCCTCCCCTAAACTTACAGCTTATCATTGTAAACACTCAAGAATTCTTAAGTTACAACCATAACAAACTTAAAATACTTCTCTGAGGATATTACAACCCACAATGCGAGTGGCGGTATTGAGCAATTTCTCAAAGGTACTCGGATGTGGTTTGGGCTTCCCAGGTGGCACTAGTGGTAAAGAACCTGCCTGCCAATGTAGGAAACATAAGAGACTCAGGTTCGATCCCTGGGTAGGGAAGATCCCCTGGAGAAGGGCATGGCAACCCACTCCACTACTCTTTCCTGGAGAATGCTATGGACAGAGGAGCCTGGCAGCCTAGTCCATGGGGTCACAAGACTCAGATACAACTGAAGCAACTTAGCAGGCACACACGCACTGGATGTGGGTCAGAAAACAGCTGAGTTATTTAGCTCTCTCTGACTGCAGGGCAACGCCCACTGTAACAAGAGTCGGAACCAGGGTATCTAAAGAAAAGAAAATCAATTGAACTATGATAAATCTATACAAATGTGACTAACTTGCATGTGACTGGTTCAGGAGTTTTGTACAGCCACGTTCACTGGCTCTTACAGGTAACAACTTCGGATTCAAACTTCCATTTCTCTGGGTTATTTTGTGTTTCCTGAATACTGACTAATTCATTCGTTCCTTTATTAGCTGACAAATAGATCTTCAGCACTAAAGTGCACTGTAAAGGAAATCACAATTAGAAGCACAAAAGGAATACAATTCATGCTGGCAAATGGTGCTTCAGCCTCAGACAGGAGGGGGAGGCGGACACCCGCCACAGCACCAACAAACCTTGAGGACGCTGTGCTGAGTTCAGTGATGTAAGTCAGTCACAAAAAAAAAAAAAAAAAATACAGTGATTCCTCTTATCTGAGGTCCCTAGAATAGTCAAATCCAAACGGTGCTAGGATGCTGATGATGGGACCGAATCTGAAAAGGCAGAGAAGCAGAGTGACCATCCTTTATGAGACGTTTATGTGCTCTCTCTCTTCTTCAGGGGCACATACTCTTCTTTTATTATTCCCACACAAACTGGGAAATGCAGGAGGCAACACATATTACGAACCCCACTCGACAAAGAAAGTTTGGATTGAGTTGTGTATCTGAAGTTAAAGATCCCTGGTGGGGACCAGAATTTTCAGACTGGCTAATGGCAAAGGACCAGAGAGACCACTGGCCCTGCTACAATGCTGATGCTGTTGAATTACCGACTCTAGGCAGTCCCAAGACACTCACAGAAATATGACCCGGCTTACACCCAGTCCGCTTGGGAAGAGGCATGCCTTAACTCAGAAAAAAGAAATGTTCCCACACAGTGTCCCCCAAACATCACCTGTTTTTTTAAAAAAGGACCTCTACTGTAAAATGGTATGGCCCGTAAAATGTGATCCTGCAAAAAGATCCCAATAGAAGGATCTAAAACTTTGGAGGAAAACAATTTAGGCCAAGGGGCTCCCTAATAATATTATCATCTGCATAGTCCATGGCTATTTTTTAAACTATTTCACATGAATTTTCTAGACTTACCCACATGGCCCCAACAGATTGTTTATTTTCTGTAAGGTTCTGAGGGTTACCTAAAAATACCGCACACACACTTCTGCAGACAGCCTGGCTCACGCCACTTCAGAGGGACTCTGGGAGAGGTCCTGACTTTCAGACCTATATTCTCCTCTCTTCTCCCGCCATCTCTCTTCATGAGCTTGCTTACCTGACCGTTACATCAATTCTACATCATGTAGCCCAGCAGTCACCAACGTTTTTGACACTGGGCAAAACTGGTTTCCTGGAAGACACTGACCGCTGGGCAGGGGCTGGTTTTGTGGAAGACAATTTCTCCATAGATTGGGGAAGCAGGGATGGTTTGGGGATGATCCTGTTCAGGAGTGCACGACGTAGGGCCCTCACATGCGCAGTTCACGGTAGGATTCAAGTTCCTCTGTGAACTGCGAGAATGGAGACTGGAATGCCGCTGCTGAGCTGACAGGAGGTGATAATGCAAACAATGGGGAGCGTCTGTAAATACAGAGGAAGCTTCGCTCACCAACTTGCTGCTCACCTCCTGCTGCCCGGCCCAGGTCCTAACATGCCCAGGGCTTAGGGACCTCTCTCGATGATACACGTTGAGCTAGGCTCTGTGCATTCTACCTCGAAGCATGGAAATCTCTCAGACCACCCTGAACTGAACCCGTGCTGCAGGCCAGCCAATAACTTTGCAGTCCCCTTCGTAACAGCGCAGGGCCAGAGGCGAGAGTGCAAACAGAGTCCCACCCGCCAAATGTCTGAATATTTCAAGGCTATAAATCAATCTAACAGGCTGTTAAATGTTCGGTCTTCTACCTTTACCATACATACACAACTCATGGTTTTCTTTAAAATCACGCAAAGCAACAGTTCACACCAAACATGGATAACATCTATTCAAAATTAACATCGCTACTACAAACCACGATCCTCTCTGGGGCTTGGCAGGGCATGACAAGAGGAGAAGGCCTCACTTGCTAACTCACCCTCACCTAATCGCTCAGACCTTGCCCTCCGTTCACTCAGAACACCGCAGAGGAAACACCCATTTGCTCTCCCTCCTCGGGGTCTCTCCCTCTCTGTCCCCCACCGACCAGCCGCCTCAGGAAGCACCTGAGTGTGTCGTCTGTAAGGTTTCTCCCCGGTTGAAAGAGCCCCCACCAAAACACCTCTGCCCCACCTTTCAAGTCCCTCAAAGGAACTTGCAACTGAAGGCCAGGTTCAAGTTCAGGACTCTCAGGCTCCTCTGAGTTCCAGACTAGAGGGCAGTGGTGCCTGGACCCTCTTCCTTCCACGCTGGCTCTGTCCCACACTCTGAGGATCCTGCAAACATCGACACTGGAAATTGATCTCAATCTGCAAGGCCAAGTTGCATCACGAGCGCTCTTCTCATCACCCTTCAAGCTTGGTCAGCTGCCCCCCTCGGCCCACAGAGCCCAGTTTCAGCAAAGGATCCTGCTATGTGGGTTTGGTGAGACACCCCCCCACCCCGACCCTCGACCCTCAATGTCTGAACAAGTTTCTCAATCCCCACACTCGATGGCTAAAGTCTGCCTTTAGCAAGAATCCTGTCACGCCAGTTTAGCAAGAATCTTCCTGCCTTTGATATCCTCTTAGTCATTTTCTCTCCATTCTTGCTGGCTCTTAGTCCCCAGCTGTCTTTGCTGGACTTGGAGTTGAGCTCAGTTCTATACTGAAGTCTCTCTCTTCTACTACAGTAACTCCAATAAAATCTTCCTTGCTGTTTTTACCAAGTGTCTAGTATAGAATTTTTCTTTTTTTTTTGGCTGTGCTGTACAGCATGTGGGATGTTAGTTCCCTAACCTGGGGATCAAACCCTCTCCATTGGAAGCAGGGAGTCTTAACCACTGGACCGCCAGGGAAGTTTCTGAAAGTTTTCTTTTACACTCCACATGTTGGCAGTCACCCCTGGCTGTCTATCAAGCCCAGGAGTGCATACTAGCAGCCCAGTTTGACCTTGGGAGGATAAAGCAGAGTGCCCAGTGCAAGGTCTGGAAGGGGGTTCCACCTTGGGCTTGGGGGCAAGCAATTCTGGGATCCTGGTATGTGCAGTGTGATGCCTCAGCCAGGAAGCATGGGCTCTGTGGGCACGGGTGAGCAAGTGAGCTTGGTCTGTGGACCCTTTGCCCCACATGAAGGGGGACAGCTGAAGGAAGACCACAGAGACTCTTCCTGAACAAGTATAAACACTCCAGCATCCAAAGTCACGTTGCACATGATCTTCTTCAAACGCGGTTACTGGGAGGTTGGAATTCAAGCTCTGAACTAAACAGACGCCTGATGTACCTTTTCTATTCCTGAAACCAAAGATACAAAGTGACAGTGGAAGTCGCTCAGTAGTGCCCGACTCTTTGCGACCCCAGGGACTACACCGTCCATGGGATTCTCCAGGCCAGAATACTGGAGTGGGCCCTTCTCCAGGGGATCTTCCCAACCCAGGGGTCGAACCCAGGTCCCCTGCAAGGATACAAAGTCAGACTTAAAACCTCTGAACAGTGACACCCAATACGGTAGGGGAGGCAGAGGAGTGACTAGAGGGGTGATCACTTCCTTTTAGCACTTTTCCTTAAAATGACTCCTTTTTCAATGATCTATTCTAAAACGGGCCTACATAACTACTGTTGTTCCATCTCCACTGAGGTTTTTAACTAAACCTAGTTTCTGATGGACCCTAAATTTATACTGTATCCAGACTGTTCCTCTAAGCTTCGACCAGATATCTAGCAGCATTCAGAAAAATTCTGCTTGGAGAGTCCAGAGACAGTCACAAAGTACGGGGCTCTGACTAAATTAGCCATCTTGCTCTGAAACCCGTTCCTTTATGGGTCTTCTTTTTCTCTATCAATGTCATCACCAAGGTTGGTTTAAAGCTCTTACAGTAAGCCAGGTGTTGTACCTTTGAGCATAACGCTTCATTTTTTAAAAATAGATCTCAGGTGCACAGAATTGGAGTTATCCTAACCTTTGGCACATGACACACTTTAAAAGGCCAAGGCTACAGCTACAGAAACAACATCACAGATATTTGGAATCTTAGCTCCAACACAGGACTCCAGAATACCTAGGAGTTGCTGCCCAGTGTACAGCCCCAGAGATCTGAGCAGTTCCTAAAGCTTTCACAAGATGGACCAGTAAATAGCTTTTTATGCTCATTTTTCCTTGGAATCTCTATGAGGAACAAAACATCATGCACATGGAAGATTCTGCCATTTTTTAAACAATTTCCACCAAAATGGACCCAAGGTTCTCTGCAGTTACACAGGTTACACAGCCTTCCTCTCTCTTCCTGTGCTCTACTGATCCTTCAAACCCTCTGTAATCAATTCCTGTAATCAATTCCTATTGTTTGAAATACCTAAGATAATCTTTATTCCTATCAGACTATGATTAATACATAAGCCCGTTTCCAAAACTTGAGATTTCTGATTATAACTTTTATTCCAAGTTTTGTTCTGAGTTTTTTCTTGGTTTTTTTCTCCTTGATTTGTCTAAAAATGCTATCTTTCTTCACAATTCTACCCCCTTATTACCACTTCCCAGGCTTCCATTTTCCCCTAAGAAAACCATCTTTCTGTTTAATCTCCCATCCAGTGAGGACGTGGAGGCAGAAAAAATGCAAGCCTTCTATTTAAGAAGAGAAAATATAAAATCAGAAGATGAGACTCCCTTTAAGAAAGGAACCCTCAAATTACTGGAAATCAAAAGCACATTCTTCGTTCAGGTACTATGCTGAAAAGTCTCTGAGTTGCTAATAAAAATATACAGAATACTGATGACCTCAGTTCAGTTCAGTCACTCAGTCGTGTCGGACACTGTGGCCCTGTGGACCGCAGCACGCCAGGCTTACTGATGACCTAGGTAGTACAAAGAATGATGAGGTAGAAGGGAAGATCTTCCAGGAAACTCTACCTGACCATATTCTAAGTTTTATCACAAATTACAAATCTTCTTTGCTGTATTTTTGGCACAATGTAAAAAGAGATAAAGACTTTCTTGTTGCTCTAATAAAATAAAAGATTTTATTAAAGAGCCTTTACCCATCAGAAATGAACACTTCCAAGGCCAAAAGATATAAAAGCTAATGAAACAATGAGCAAAATATGGGTATTGTGGGAGACAGCAATAGTTCATAAATCACACCTACTGTTAATCATCTCAACTGTAGCTAAACTTCCAGTGACCTCACTGAGTTTGTTCTCATTTCCTGCCTTGGATTAAATCATAAAGCTCAAACAACTTTTTTAGTTTTTGAGATAAACTATTACAATTGCTACCTCCCTGCTACAGCTGTCTGCAATAAGCTTAACAGCCAATTTAAGTACTGGATGGTTTCTAAATCTAAGTGAAAAAAGAAATTCAGTAATAATTAGAAAAAGTGAGGATTAGGTGCTGTGAAGACCAAGGGGAAACCAGAGCAGAAATAACACTGTGCAGTGCAGCCAAAGCACTGCCCTCTGCCTGGGGAGACAGGAGCTGGTGTTCACCAGGGTTTGTTAGCACAGCCACTTTGACAAGTTCCAGAAAGTTCTGCTCAACAGGAAAGTTTCATGGCCCTGGTTAGGGTTTGTGGTCTCTCTCAAGGCACGTGAAGAATTTACTCTCTGATATAAAACCCACATTCAGGTGTTTCTTTGCCCCACATTCTGAATCTCACTATTGCAGGCAACATACGTAGGGACAGGAGACACCACCACTAACTCAGAGAAACCCAGCCACTCCTAAAAGAGCATGGTTTTACCGAATCCTCCTACTTGGAAAACATTAAGTTGGAAACTCTGGGGTTTCAAACATGAACCAAATAGGTCTCAGGTATCTTATGATTATAAATGTAAATGTTAAACCATTAGCTGTAATTCAACATTTTTTATTGTTGCTCAACCATTCAGTTGGGTCTGACTCTTCTGTGACCCCAAGGACTGCAACACGCCAGGCTCCTCTGTCCATGCGATTTCCCAGCAAGTACACTGGAGTAAGTTGCCATTTCCTACTCCAGAGGGACCTTCCTAACCCAGGACTGGCAGACGGGTCTCCTGCATTGGCAGATGGATTCTTTACCACTGAGCCACCAGGGAAGGCATAATTCAACATTCAGTTCAGTTCAGTTCAGTCGCTCAGTCCTGTACAACTCTTTGCCACCACATGGAGTGCAGCATGCCAGACTTCCCTGTCCATCACCAACTCCCGTAGTTTGCTCAAACTCATGTCCATCGAGTCGGTGATGCCATCCAAATTCAACCTAACAGAATAATACAAAAGCAAACAGCTAGGGCAGGAGAAAGAAAGGAATATTTACTTATGACCGATCAGTTGAAAGCTGAATTTCTGATAATTACATTTTTTAAAAAATCAAGCAGGGCAGTGGCGGTTGCTATTCGGAGCCGTTGAAACACCTCTGCAGCAGCCGGTGGCACCGGTGGCTTGCGTGGACCCGGAGGCATCCTCCCCGCATCCCGCCAGCGGAGCCCCGACCCGTCCGCCCTCCCGGATCCCTTCGCGGTTCGCGCCATCGCACCTCCTAGGCGTCAGACCCTCGGCCTCGCCGCTGAAACATGACTCGCGACTTCAAACCTGGGGACCTCATCTTCGCCAAGGTGAAAGATTATCCTCACTGGCCAGCTCGAGCAGATGAAGTTCCTGCCGGGAGCTGTAAAACCACCCACCCACAAACTACCGATTTTCTTTTTCGGAACTCATGAGACTGCTTTTTTAGGCCCAAAGACTGTATTTCCTTACTCAGGAAATAAGGAAAAGGATGGCAAACCAAATAAGCGAAAAGGCTTTAATGGAGGTTTATGGGAGATGGATAACAATCCGAAAGTGAAATTTTCAAGTCAACAGGCATCAGCTAAACAGTCAAATCCGTCATCTGATGTTGAAGAAAAAGAAACAAGTCTTTCGCAGAAAGATACCCAATATGAAGAAAAAGCAGGCAATTAATGTTAGGAAAGCAATTGACATAACCACTCCAAAAGCTGCGGGGTGAGGGAGGAAGAGAAAGGCAGAAAAACAAGTAGAAAGTGAGGGGGTCGGAGCAGTGGCTACAGCAACAGCATCCGCTAATCTAAAAGTGAGTCCTGAAAGACGACAACCTCCAGCTACAGAGGTCAAGATTCCCAAACCAAGAGGCAGACCCCAAATGGCGAAACAGCCCTGTCCTTCAGAGAGAGACATGACAACGGAAGAAGACAAAAGCCAGAAAAAGGGGCAAGAGGAAAAACAGCCTAAAAAACGCTTAAAAAAGATGAAGAAGGCCAGAAGGAAGAAGAAAAGCCAAGAAAAGAGATAAAAAAGAGGGCAGAAAAGCAAGTTGAATCAAAAAGGAAAGATTTAGCCAAAACAGGGGTTACATCAACCCCTGATTCTGAAGAGGAAGATGATCAAGAACTTGAAGAGAAAAGAAAAGGTGGAAGAAACTTTGAAGCTGCTCACTGAGGGAATATGCTCAAAGGGCAACATGAGAAGGAAGCTGCGGATCGAAAAGGCAAGCAGGAATAGCAAATGGAAAGCGAGCAGCAGAATAAAGATGAAGGAAAGAAGCCAGAAGTTACGAAAGTGGAGAAGCAGCGAGAAACATCAATGGATTCTCGACTTCAAAGGATACACGCTGAAATAAAAAACCCACTCAAAATTGATAATCTTGATGTCAACAGATGTACTGAGGCCTTGGATGAACTGGCTTCACTTCAGGTCATGATGCAACAAGCTCAAAAACACACAGAGGTGATTACAACGCTGAAAAAAGTACGGCGATTCAAAGTTAGTCAGGTTATCACGGAAAAGCCTGCAATGTCGTATAACAAGTTTAAGAACATGGTTTTGGTCGGTGAAGGAGATTCTGTGATCACACACGTGCTGAACAAATCTCCTGCCAAAGACAGCATGAGGAAGCAAAACCAAAGATCAAGGGAAGAAAGGGCCAAACAAAAAGCTAGAAGAGGAACAAACAGGTTCAAAGGCTCTAAATGGAGGATAGGATGCTCAAGACAATCAAGCGCAACCCGACGGAGACAGCAGTGAAGAAAGCAAAGGCAACCGAGGCCAGCAGGAAGAAAAAGCCATCCGGTGAAGAGAGGGAGACTGCAGTATCTCTGAAAGATTCTAAACTAGAAAACCAGGGTGACATACCTGGCATATGAAGAACATTCGAGAAGTTTGCAGTGGTTTTCATTTGAAATATTTAGACTGCTGAACGTCGGAAATTGTTATAAGCATAGGTTGATATTTGAAACTTGTTTTGAGGGAGTCATCTCCTTATCTTTGTTTAAAAGCGACTGAACATTGCTCATTGGACTTGTGCAATATTAACAGCTACCTTATACAGTGAATGTGAGGGGAAGTTCATTTAGGAAATGTTAAAGACTCTGATGCTGGGAAAGGTTGGGGGCGGGAGGAGAAGGGGACAACTGAGAATGAGATGGCTCGATGGTATCACCGACTCTGTGGACATGAGTTTGAGTGAACTCAGGGAGTTGGTGATGGATAGGGAGGCCTGGCGTGCTGTGATTCATGGGGTCGTGGAGAGTCAGACACGACTGAGCGACTGAACTGAACTGAACTGAAACTGCTCTTCCAGACATCAGGTGTAGTATATTTTCAGTTAGTGTGAGTATGTTAATATGTAATTGATCGTATGAAAAGTTACATTTTTAAAACTGCTACTTGTATAAACCTTTGCTCTTTTGCCAGAAACTATGGGTTTTGTGCATAGTTTTCACAAATCTTGGATTTACCAGACTGTCTTTTCGCTGTTGTGAGTTTTGTAGGAGTTAAGCATTTTTGTGGTTGATAAAATGTTACTTCTATACAAGTCCTCACTCCCTCCTTTCTTTCATCCAAAATTGACTGTAATCTCAGTTTGCCTCAGGCTGCATTGTCCTGCTGCTTTGTAACAATGAGCAGTCTGTATGTCTTTTTCTATGACAACTAGATACCCAACTGACACTGAACTGACACTTCTAGGAGGTGCAAAACTCATGTTAACTTCTGAAGGTAATTTAGTTTTGTGGCTGAGAATTCAGTGAAAGTCACATGAGTTTCTGCAGTAAGCAGTAGTGTATGTAAGAATGAGTTTGGCTTTTAGGGTTCAACCATTTCAGATCCTTTACAAGCAGTAGTAGCTGAAACTGAAAACTAAATGATTAAAGTTTATTTCTGAGAAATGTCTCAAGTTTCTGAATTTTTTTAAAAAGTCCCACTCATTAAAGTATTTTTTTAATTGGAAAAAATGCAATCCATAATGCTTTTGAACATAAATAAAAATAAATACTATATAAGGAAACTAACCTATTTGAAAACATGGCTGTATGAGAAGGGAATTTTTATTTCTAATGCATACATGTGACAGGATTGCAAAAAGCTAGTTACTCTGAGGCAGGAGACAAAAGTAAAGAAGTTGTATATTCATGTATATGGACTAAATGAGAGTGGACCAAGGTTAACACAAAATTTAAGAACAACCTTAACAACAGCATTTCTATGACATTCTGAATACTAGGTCAGTTGGTGGTTTGCAGTAGCTTAAAAGATGCTTCTCATGTTTGAAAACTAGGAATACAGGGGAAAAGGCTTAATACAAGTGTTTGAGTGTGACATGCATTGCATGCTTTGATCTCTGGGGTAACTGTATTTCATCTTTAAATGAAAACTTGGAATCATTTCAGTAATTGGAGTTTTGCTTTGGAGAGGTCTTACAATGGAACTAGGACCCACTTTTTTGAGGGAACTCTGGCTATTATATGTTTGGTCCTTACACAATTTAAACTTGGACAAATTTATTCTATTTAAGCCATAAGTGTCAACATGTAAACTTGTTTTGATTAAAGAATTTTTCTATTAAAAATTTTTTCTATTCTATTAAAAAAAATCTAATTATTAACTCAGAGTAAACAAGAAAAGTAATCAGCGTACTGGTTCATCTATGAATATCATTTGGATGGCCATATAATGCATGGTGAGTATTGATCTATCAAATACAATAATAAAAGTGGAAGGCAAGGATACTAAAAGGGGAGTGCGTATGTGTGTGTTGAGCAACAGAAGGTAAAAGAATAAATCCTGATCTTCCAAGATAAGAGTCAGCAGTTAACACATAACGTTGAAAAATTATGACATAGTAATATCCATGTGTTACTTAGGCTTCTCACTTGGCTCAGTGGTAAAGAATCTGCCTGCCAATGCAGGAGACCCGGGAGACGCAGGTTCCATACCTGGGCCAGGAAGATCCCCTGGAGGAGGAAATGGCAACCTACTCCAGTATTTTTGCCTGGAAAATTCCATGGAAAGAGGAACATGGGGCCTCAAAGAGCCAGACACAACTGAGTGACTGAGCATACATGCGCTATGTTGTAATACTTAGAAATCTAATGATAGAATCAAGAGAGTCAGATAACAGTCTTGAGTGGTAACATCAGGAGAGAGCCATTCACTGTCTAAACTTAGAGTAGGTGTGGCTTTCATACCAAGGGAACACTTCATGCAAAGATGGGCTCGATAAAGGACAGAAATGGTAAGGACCTAACAGAAGCTGAAGATATTAAGAAGAGGTGGCAAGAATACACAGAAGAACTGTACAAAAAAGATCTTCATGACACAGATAATCACAATGGTGTGATTACTCACCTAGAGCCAGGCATTCTGGAACGTGAAGTCAAGTGGGCCTTAGAAAGCATCACTACGAACAAAGCTAGTGGAGGTGATGGAATTCCAGTTGAGCTATTTCAAATCTTGAAAGATGATGCTGTGAAAGTGCTGCACTCAATATGCCAGCAAATTTGGAAAACTCAGCAGTGGCCACAGGACTGGAAAAAGTCAGTCTTCATTCCAATCCCAAAGAAAGGAAATGCCAAAGAATGCTCAAACTACCGCACAATTGCACTCATCTCCCACGCTAGCAAAGTCATGCTCAAAATTCTCCAAGCCAGGCTTCAGCAATCCGTGAACCATGAACTTCCAGATTTCAAGCTCGTTTTCGAAAAGGTAGAGGAACGAGAGATGAAATTGCCAACATCCGCTGGATCATGGAAAAAGCAAGAGGGTTCCAGAAAACCACCTATTTCTGCTTCATTGACTATGCCAAAGCCTTTGACTGTGTGGATCACAATAAACTGTGGAACATTCTGAAAGAGATGGGAATACCAGACCACCTGACCTGCCTCTTGAGAAACCTGTATGCAGGTCAGGAAGCAACAGTCAGAACTGGACATGGAACAACAGACTGGTTCCAAATAGGAAAAGGAGTACGTCAAGGCTGTATATTGTCACCCTGCTTATTTAACTTATATGCAGAGTACATCATGAGGAACGCTGGGTTGGAAGAAGCACAAGCTGGAATCAAGATTGCCGGGAGAAATATCAATAACCTCAGATATGCAGATGACACTACCCTTATGGCAGAAAGTGAAGAGGAACTCAAAGGCCTCTTGATGAAAGTGAAAGGGGAGAATGAAAAGGTTGGCTTGAAGCTCAACGTTCAGAAAACTAAGATCATGGCATCAGGTCCCATCACTTCATGGGAAATAGATAGGCAAACAGTGGAAACAGTGTCAGACTATTTTGGGGGGCTCCAGAATCACTGCAGATGGTGATTGCAGCCATGAAATTAAAAGACACTTACTCCTTGGAAGGAAAGTTATGACCAACCTAGACAGCATATTAAAAAGCAGAGACATTACTTTGCCAACAAAGGTCCGTCTAGTCAAGGCTATGGTTTTTCAAGTGGTCGTGTATGGATGTGAGAGTTGGACTGTAAAGAAAGCTGATTGCCGAAGAATTGATGCTTTTGAACTGTGGTGCTGGAGAAAACTGTTGAGAGTCCCTTGGACTGCAAGGAGATCCAACTAGTCCATCCTAAAGGAGATCAGTCCTGGGTGTTCATTGGAAGGACTGATGCTGCGGCTGAAACTCCAATACTTTGGCCACCTCATGTGAAAAGTTGACTCGTTGGAAAAGACCCTGATGCTGGGAGGGATTGAGGGCAGGAGGAGAAGGGGACGACAGAGAATGAGATGGCTGAATGGCATCACTGACTCGATGGACATGAGTCTGAGTGAACTCCGGGAGTTGGTGATGGACAGGGAGGCCTGGCGTGCTGTGATTCATGGGGTCGCAAAGAGTCGGACACGACTGAGCGACTGAACTGAACTGATGGCTTTCTTAAAAATTAAAATGACGTGAACAAAAGATTATGTAAGAAATAGTATCTTCCTCCTCATCCCTTAGGCACCCAGATCCCTCTCCTGTGTTTCTTTTATGTTCCACATTTTTTAAAAAGGCTTCCCAGGTGGCCCTGGTAGTAAAGAATCTGCCTGCCAGTGCAGGAGACGTGGGTTTGATCTCTGTCTCGGGAAGATAGTCTAGAGAAGGAAATGGCAACCCACTCAATATTCTTGCCTGGAGAAGTGCATGGACAGAGGAACATGGCAGGCTACAGCCCATGGGGTCGAAAAGAGTTGGACACAACTGAGCACACACGCACACATACTCAAATGTGTGCACATGTGCATTTTTTTTTAAATGGAAAGATGGATGGGAGGAACTAGGGAAGGAAGGAAGGGAGTCACATTTAACTGAATCCAGGAAAAATAAATTGTAAGATGTACTATTATTTTTTGTATCACTAAGAAAAATATTTCGGGACTTTTCTTCAGATCCAATGGTGAAGATTCCACTCTTCCACTGCAGGGAGGCATGGGTTTGATCCCTGATCCACCTGCCACAAAGTGTGCCCAAAATAAAGACAAGAAAAATGTTTCCAATTAAACTGTTGATACAACGCTTCCACATACTGAGAATTTTTATTTATACTTACTGAAAGAACTCTTTCAGATTTTCTCATACATTTTTTATCACTTATCACTCCTGTTAATATCGTAAGAAATACAGAGGTGAAAAATTGTTTAAGTATCTAATACACTTTCACAGTCAGAGTCCAGCTCTTCTGAATCATTTTCCAATCTCTAATGTCTCTTTTTGAACACATTATTTTGTTCTGTGCCATTAAGACTGCTGGCAATCCTAATACAACAGTGTAAGTCACCTACAACTCAATTAAAAAGAAAAAAAGATTGCTGGCAATACAGACTGCTTTAAAAAGTGCCCCACTACTGTCTCCAGGATTTTTCTCCCAAACCACTGACACCCATTCCCAACTTTTGATGATGATGCTTTCTCGGTGTGACCAGAAGCCGTCAAAGAAAGGTTTCTGACACCACCTTGACTCATATTTTCCTCAAATGACCCTTCACTGGTTTGGGGAGGGAAACATCCACCAGCTGCAGTGGTCCCCTCGTGCCAGATGGAAGGACAGCCCAGTTCATGCCCACACAGATAATCTCAGCTGCATCACTGGTGATGCTCCATGGACAGTGATTGAAGGAAGGCTAGAAACACACATGGTCACCTGATGCAAAGCGCTGACTGGGAAAAACCCTGATGCTGGGAAAGATTGAAGGCAGGAAGAGAAGGGGGTGACAGAAGATGAGATGGGCGGATGCTGTCACCGATTCAATGGACATGAGTTTGAGCAGACTCCGGGAGATGGTGAAGGACAGGGAAACCGGGCGTGCTGCAGTCCGTGGGGTCGCAAAGAGTCGGACACGACTTAGCAACTGAACAACAGAAACACAAAATACATGCTGATTTCAGAGATGTTAAACTTGAAAAAGAACAATGCTCCTTCTGCTCTTTTTCTAAAACAGGCTAAATTGCTACTGCCGATGGGCCTGAGGAGGAGAACACATCTGAAAGATGAGTTTTCCAAACTGCCCTACTCCTCATTTCACTGCTCCCTATTCAGTTATCTCGTGGGCTTCTGTACAGGCCTGAACTATAGCATTTCTCACACTCAGCTATAATGATGTGAGCTCCTGTACAGCCCCCCAGCAGACAGAGGGGCTTTCGAGGACCCACGTCTTACTTCGTCTTTGCTGCGGGATCTAACATAGTTTCTTGACTACTGCAGGTATTCAAAGATATTTGGGAAATAAATATAAGAAGAGGTAGTGAAAGAGAAAGAAGTGAAAGTAAACACGGGGTGTTGGGACTTCCCTGGTGGTCCAGTGGTTAAGAATCTGTTTGTCAATGCAGGGGACAGGGGTTCGACCCCTGGGCCAGGAAGATCCCACGTGCTGTAAGGCAACTAAGCCTGCGTGCCATAACGACTGAAGCCCCAACTTGAGAGCCTGTGCTCTGCAATGAAAGAAGCCACCACAATGTGAAACCCACACATTGCAACGATAGAGTAGCCCCCGCTCGCTGCAACTAGAGAAAACCAGCACGAAGACTCAGCACAGCCAAAGATAAATAAATGATTTTTTAAAAAGAACCAGGGTGTTAACAACAAGCATGTGTCCAGGGAATAGAGCCCAAATGTGGAACCACTGAGAATTCTAAAAAAGAAATCTTTCATACAAATGTCATCGGCAAATTATTAATATATCAGTCCCATCACAAGCAACAAGAATTTCAGTTCACAATCCTAGATGTCTGATTTCATGACCTGCATCTCCACCCAATGAGGTGAGCAGGTTTCTGCAAACATAAACGGATATATTAAGTTAGGGAGACAGAGATGAAATGATGAGAAAAATCACTACATCATCTTAGGACTTTTCTCCTGCCTCATTTTCTCTGACAAGTAGAGCACTTTTATTTTAATTACTTAAGATGGTACTTCATGGTAGCCTAGTGATACTACTGCTCATTAAAAAATAATAATAATAATGAAGTCTTCGCCACACTTTAGCATCCAGTTATTAACTCTTCGCAAAAAACAAAAAAAACTGACAGAGCCAATGATTTGAGAAAGGATTAGTGAGTTATATAAAAATTAAACATGGAATAGTGGACTTCCCCAGTCTGGTACAGTGGATGGCAGTCTGCCTGCCAATGCTGGGGACACAGGTTCAATCCCCGGTCCGGAAAGTTTCCACATGCCTCAAGGTAACTAAGCACGTGCGCTGCAACTACTGAGCCTCAGCTCTAGAGCCCATAAGCTGCAACTGCCTAGTCTGTACGACTCAAGCCAGCGCCCCAAAAGAGAAACCACCACAATTATTAGAGAGTACCCCCACTCACCGCAACTAGAAAAAGCCCTCCAAGCAACAAAGACCCAGCACAACCAAAAATAAATATATCTTTTAAATGGGATCATAAGGAAATACTAAAGAACTAGACTCTTAGCTGAGCTTCCATTCAGGAGACCTTTCAGGCGGAAGTCGCGCGTGCGTGCCCAGTGGCTCAGTCGTGTGCGACTTGCTGTGACCCCATGGACTGTAGTCCACCAGGCTCCTCTGTCCGTGCGATTTTCCTGGCAAGCATACATGAGTGGGTTGCCATTTCCTTCTCCACAGGTAGAGTTCTAGAGAATTCCATGCTGACCACATTTTCATTAATGTTTATTCTAATGAAACATCTTAGCAGTCAGTCATGGAAAATGATTAAAACTCATTCTAATCCTGAGCTCATGCAAATTCCATGAAATTATAACTGGCAAGTTAAATCAATAAGCCAAGTGTCTAAAGTCTTTTCTGAGCTTTATACAAATCAGATGTATAAATAAGCAATAAATAAGATTTTATTGAAAACAGAAAATTTGTTTTAGCTTGCAAAATTTAATTATCCATTTTCATTTTGTTTCAAAATTGTCACATGTTAAAAGAATTTAAACTTTGAGGGGAAATTGGTGCAGCCTTGTTGAGGCCCATTTGGCAGTGTGTACCAAAATTTAACTTAATTTATCCATTGACACAATAACTCCATTATCAAATATCTAGAGAAGTAAGAGTACATATGGGCAAAGACAGATGTACATTTGTGGTAATAAAACAGAAAAACAGCAACCTAAATAACCATGGACAGGAGAATGGTTAAGTACATGTAGGTACTGCCATACTACTGAATCAACGTAACTTCAGACAGAACGAAGTAAACTGATACAGTCTAATGTGAAAAAAAAATCTTTAAAACAACATGTTTAAATGGAAAAAAACAATATATATCTATGGTATGATTCAGTTTAAGAAGAAAAAACAGACAAAACTACAGGCTGAATTCAATTATACATAAAAATTCTAGAAGGAAAATCTAACTGGAGAAGGGACTGAGAAAGTAAGGTTGAACGTTTTCGCTTGCTACATTTATTGTTTAAATTGCATCAGTGATTTGTTCATGCCTTAATTGTGTACATTTTAAAAACCAAAAAAAAATTAAAAGCAGGACTTTCCTGGTGGTCCAGTGGTTAAGACTCCGAGCTTCCAATGCAGGGAACAAGGGTTTGATCACTGGTCAGGGAAATAAGATCCCACATGCTGCACAGCAGAGCCAAAAGGGTTTTCTTTTTTTTTTTTTTAAGGGAAAAAATGAGACACCTCTCTGAAGAGAAGCATTAAAAAGCCTCACAAATTCTGTATAGCACATAAAGGCTCCCAAATCACAGCCCAGAACTGCCACCTCACCCCAGTGCTACTTTCGAAAGATTTCCGTTGGAATCCAGCGTGCTTACAAGAGCATTATATTTCAGAATTTATGCTGGAAATTATGTGACTCAGTCAACTGCCAGGAATTTCATCTGCCCCAAAAGGAAAGCAGGCAGATTACAGCTTCCTTGACCATCAACAAGTGAACATGTTCAGCTAACATCCAGTGAGTGAATTACTTCAGATATAAACGCGAGATTGGCACACATCTTCAGAGAAGCCACCTTAGGGCAGAGGCTTGTAATTCAGTCGAAAAAGTGGTTGGATTTTTTAAATTAAACACATCAAAATAATCAAGCTGGAGCCCATCAAACCAAGCACCTTGAAATAATAATAATGTTTATTATTTTAATGTTAATCTTCTTGCTTTCAATAGGGCTTCACAATTTTTGATTACATTGAAAAGTATTAAATGCTGGCAGTGCTGGAGCTCTTAAAGGAGCATTCTGGAAAGTAGAAAAGTAATGAAACATAACACGTCCTTAATAAAATAAGGAACTAAACTATAAAAAATATTTTTTTACAAAAATCAGTTGAGTTTAGGGCTCTGTGATGACTTAGAGGGGTGGGCTGGTGGGGGGAGGGAGACTCAAGAGGGAGGGGATGTATGTATATACTTATGGCTGATTCATGTTGTTGTACAGCAGAAACTAACACAACATTGTAAAGCAATTATCCTCCGATGAAACATTTAAAAAAATAAACAAAATTTTTAAAAAATCAGTTGAAACCGGATAAGTGACACAAAGCCAGCAAACCCTCCAACTGCAAGGCTCGCAGAGGGTTCTCCTGGAGCCCGGGTCCCTGGAGCTGAGACTCAAAGTAAAGAAACCTAACATGTCCCTTTTTCTTGTCCTTCATCTGTTTATAGACACTCACTCCCCTGGCAGCCTAATGTTCCTCACCATTTCTAGTACAGAAGCTAGGGTGAGCCACTCATCCCAACTTGCCTGGGGCATCTCCAGTTTTACCAGTGAAAATCCGGTACCTGAGCCCTGGGCAACTCGGGACAGCCAGTCACCCCCCAGGCCACAGTCCCATCAAAGAAAACAACGTCCAGGCCCTTAATAGCTGCAGGCAGGAGTCTTATTGCCTGTCAGATACATCTACAGCGTGGGCTACAAATCAGAGTCTCATTGCTTTTTTTTTCAAGTCTTGACTGAATTTGTTACAAGACTGCTTCTGTTTCTGTTTTGGTTCTTGGGTGTGAGGCACGTGGGATCTTAGCTCTGGGACCAGCGATCAAACTCGCACCCCGTGTGTTGGAAGGCGAAGTCTTTATCACTGGACTGCCAGGACAGTCCCATGTTTCATCTCTTTTTGATTGGAAGCGAGAGGAGTCTCCAATATATGCTTTGAGACAGAAGCCAGACAAAAGACAGTCTACAGTCTCTAAAAGAGCAAAACTATAATCGATGGTGCTAGAAATCAGACCGGGGGATAGTAGAGAAGAGGGAGTAGGGCAGACTGGCTTACAGAAGGCACAGGGGGATTTTCTGGAGTGGGTAAATGCTCTATATCATAACTAAATAAGTTGCAACCAACTGCTGACTTAAAATGTATTTGTTATATGTAAACTTAACCTTTCAAGAGTTTATTTTATTTCTATTTTATTACTGGAGTAAAACTGCTATACAATGTAGTGTAGGTTTCTGCTGTACAATCAAGCTAATCAGCTCTATGGATACATAAATCCCCTCCCTCTTGCACCTCTCTCCTAACCACCCCCATACCCCCCACCCAGGTCATCACAGAGTACCGAGTTGAGCTCCCTGTGCTACATACAGCAGCTTCCCACCGGCTATTTATTTTACACATGGTAGTGTATACATGACATGAGTTGATTTTAAAAATAAGAGTGAGGGACTTCCCTAGCAGTCCAGCTGTTAAGACCCCACGCTTCCACTGCAGAGGGTGCAAGTACACTCCCTGGTGGGGAAACTAAGATCCCACATGCTGCGGTGGTGGAGCCAAAAACAAAAGAAGAGCCAGATCTTCCATCACCCAAAGGATGCAGGACAGACTGGAGCAACATCTTTTAGGGATGCTGTTGGAGAGCTCCCTGAAGCTTGAGGAAGGTCGAAGATCCACAGTCACTCTCAACTCTACACTTACAGGAAGCTAAGGCAGCAGCCCGTTACCCCAATTCCTATGAAAAATAAATTCGAAATTCACTTAAAGCTTGTGCAGTCCTCCATTACAGGAAATTGTACAGATTCCTTCTCTGGAAATATCGAAAGAAAAGCATGGCCACTGTTCTCCCTGTTTTGTTGTTGTTATAACTATGAACTCATCAAAAGACTAGAAGAACCGGAGTACAATAGAATCGGAGGCGGGGAAGATTGCAGTGCCTTCTGAACAATGCACCAGGGGAGCCCAACACAAACAGAGATAATCCCGACTATGGGAACCTAATCTAAGAAAAATGTGTGAGGTGGCTTTTGGTCAGGAGGTGGTCTCCGTTTTGACCCTGAGGTCTTATCTACTTACTTCGAGGAAACATCTGAGAGCTGGCGAGATGCTAGGGAATGGAGGCACAGGCCTTCAGGATGGAGGGATGGGGTACCTCAGAGGGGACCAGAGAAGTCAAACCAGTGCCCTCCAGCCAATCATGAAGTGACCCTCCCCTTCACAACCTCGAGTATTTGGTTTTTTAGAATATTATCTTGCCGTGCTCCCAGGAAAGCATCACTTCTCAGTTCTCCATCTCTTCCTTGATTCGAACGCTGCCCAGAGATCTGGGAGGCACTACCAGTTGCTGGCATCCGAGGCTGGAATGGATGGAATCTGCCTCATTGCTGGGCAGCCCTGAGACAGCTGTGACCTTGCCAAGGCCCACAGGAGGGGAGGCCCTGCCTCCTGGTGGAGAATGGGGAAGGAGAGAGCAGTCCCGCCAGCTGGAGCTCCCTGAACTTGCACTGCAAACTTCTCAAGCAAAAAGCCAGAAGTTCTCCCACTTGCTACATACCTGGCGAGGGATGAGACGCCCAGCCTCGGGTGTGTGCATGTGTGCACACTGCCATGTGCCAGATGTCTGCTGGTTCCTGCTAGCCAGTAAAGCGGCTCCTCACGCTGCACCCACAGAGCCAAATGTCTTCCCAGAATTATTTCCCGACTGGGAAATGGAAAGTTACTGGGTTGACTCTCCCATCTGCTGGTATGTAATAAAGTCTGGTCCATAGCCGAGATCCTGGCCCCGGGGAAACATGAAAAACAGTCCTGGAGCTGAGCGGGCATGCAGGGGCCCCAGTACAGAGCCACCTGCCCAGATGGACCCCTCGGGCCAGCCGCCTGGCAATGATGACCACCCCGGACCCCATTTCACTCAGGTTTCCTACTGGATCCTCAGGTCCCCTCCCGTCTAATAACAAGCCATGGATAGCGGCTGGGTTTTACGGTCCAGGCCATTCAGGTGCCAAGCCTTGAAAATAAATCCTCCCCCGGTAACTTGGAGCTAGCGCTCAGGAAAAATAATGACACCAGAGAGATATCTTTGAGCTCACATGAAAGGAGTGAGAGGATTAGAATCGGTGAATGACGTTATGAGAAAAATAGCACTTTCGCTGATCCAAGGTACATACGAAAATTAAGACGGGATAACACAAAATCGGGATGAAGGAGAGACACAGGGAAATGCCGAAGATGTGTCTAATCTACAGCACAGCTGGAACGAGGCCAGGATGAACCACGGAGTAGTATTTCTACTAATCTGCTCCCTCGCAGATAGGCTGAAGAGGATGCGCTTACAGAATGACTCTGTCTCGGAATGAAAAACTGCACAGGGCCATTAGTTACTCAGAAAAGGAGTCTTCAGGCAATCTTCATCTGGGGTTTAAAACAACAGCAGGCCAAACCAAGACGGAGTAATCTTTTCAGCATCAGGAACCGACTTCATGAAAGACAATTTTTCCACAGACTGGTGGTGGGGAGAGGGATGATTTCGGGGTGATTCAAGCACATTACATTTATTGTGCGCTTTATTTCTATTATTATTACATCAGTTCCACCTCAGATCATCAGGCCTTAGGTCCCAGAGGTTGGGGACCCTTTATCTGGAGGACCCTATCATGACCAGCTCTAAATAAAGCACGTGTGAACCTCACTAAGCACATCAGAGTCTTGAAGCCCAAAACTCTAAATTGTACTTGACCAGCATTCGCCGTTCACAGCTCAGAACAGGCATTTAACCAATTCAAGGGAACCATTTTGACAGTTAACATTCGAGCAATGATTAAATAACAATTGCTGTTGTTTAGTTGCTCAGTCATGTCCAACTCTTGTGCCTCCATGGACTGTAGCCCGCCAGCCTCCTCTATCCATGGGATTTCCCAGGCAAGAATCCTGGGAAATACTGGGTTGCTATTTCCTTCTCTAGAGGATCTTCCCAACCCAGGGATCAAACGAGTGTCTCCTGCATTGGCAGGCAGATTCTTTACCACTGAGCCACCAGGGAAGCCCTAAATAACAATGTATCATACTTAAAATCCATCCTTACTGACTACACATTTTCATTATCTTTAAAGATCTGAGACAGTAAAATCCTCCACCAGCAGTGAAACTCTCGACCTTTAAAATCAACATTACCAAGCTACTTTCTTGAAGAAGCTTTCAACATATCTTCAAAGATGTAGAAGAACCAAGGAAAGCAAAAGTGAAGCCCTGGGAATAAAGAGTACACCAGCATGAAGTTTTAAAAGGCCTCAAAAACACAGCAATGACTGTACCACTGGAACAGCAATTTGATCCAGTCAATTCACTCTCCAACCTCAGAGCCAGGCAAAGCAAGATACAAAACACTGGCCAGTCAATCACAGGCCTAAGAGTCCATCCAAATGGGAACAAAAACATCACTATGAATTTTTAGAAAACTGGTTATTTACAAAGGAATGGGAAGAAAAACACTACCAGATACGAAAAGGTAATAACCTAATATGAAGGTGAACCCAATTCCAGAGTGTTCTTAGTTACTACAATACTTATGGTATCTTTCCTTCAAAGACAGAAACTGTACCAAAATCAGAAACCTAATGTCCCTTAATTAAATGAGCCTGTGTGACTGACTGGTCACTAAGTTCACTTACAAAGGAAAGAGAATCAGAATGACAGTGGACTTCGAGAACCCACCGGTGCCAATCTTCCAAAATTCTGAAGGAGGATAAACTTGCCCTGCACAGACCCTTTAATGTTAAACTTTATTTATGTACCTAAAATTCATTTGCTTGATACATACAAACATTCTACCTTCATAGATAGGTATATATATTTATGGAATATATATATATCTCAAATGGAAAACTGCTAAATAAAGTAAATGATAATTAATAAAAATTAAGCAATCATTTGAAGACAATTATTAGCTCCAGGTAAAAATATCCAAAAGGGAAATGCAAGATGATATAGTGCTTAGATATTATTTAAAATAATTAGGAAGGCAAGGAGAAATGTGGGGATGGTCAAATACAAATTAAAGAAGACTGATGACTGTTGAAGCCGGATGAAAAGTGCCAAGATGAAAACTTAAAATTCTAACAATTATATAGTAAACAATGATTTCCGATGTCATTAAAAATAAGTTAAATAACTAATCTCAAGAAATACAAGTATGCACATATTATTTAGAAATATGAACACAAATTCCAGGAAAGCTACAAGAAACAGAAGTATAGGGGAGAGGGAAAGAGAATTTTTCCTTAAAGATGTGATATACAATGGAATATTACTCAGCCATAAGAAGGAATGAAATAATGCCATTTGCAGCAACATGGATGGACCTAGAGACTGTCATACTGAGTGAAGTTAATTCAGAGAAAGACAAATATCATACAATAGCAGCCAGTGTGAAATCTAAAAAAGGGAACAAAGGAACTCAGCTACAAAACAGAAACTGAGTTCAGTTCAGTTCAGTCACTCAGTCGTGTCCGACTCTTTGCGACCCCATGAATCACAGCACACCAGGCCTCCCTGTCCATCACCAACTCCCGGAGTTCACTCAAACTCATGTCCACAGAGTCAGTGATGCCATCCAGCCATCTCATTCTCGGTCGTCCCCTTCTCCTCCTGCCCCCAACCTTTCCCAGCATCAGACTCTTTTCCAGTGAGTCAACTCATCGCATGAGGTGGCCAAAGTATTGCAGTTTCAGCTTTAGCATCAGTCCTTCCAATGAACACCCAGGATTGATCTCCTCTAGAATGGACTGGTGGGATCTCCTTGCAGTCCAAGGGACTCTCAAGAGTCTTCTCCAGCACCACAGTTCAAAAGCATCGATTCTTCAGCGATTAGCTTTCTTCACAGTCCAACTCTCACATCCATACATGACCACTGGAAAAACCATAGCCTTGACTAGACGGAACTTGGTTGGCAAAGTAATGTCTCTGCTTTTTAATATGCTATCTAGGCTGGTCATAACTTTCCTTCCAAGGAGTAAGCGTCTTTTAATTTCATGGCTGCAATCAGCATCTGTAGTGATTTTGGAGCCCAAAAAATAAAGTCTGACACTGTTTCCACTGTTTTTCCATCTATTTCCCATGAAGTGATGGGACCAGATGCCATGATCTTAGTTTTCTGAATGTTGAGCTTCAAGCCAACCTTTTCACTCTCACCTTTCACTTTCATCAAGAGGCTTTTGAGTTCCTCTCCACTTTCTGCCATAAGGGTGGTGTCATCTGCATATCTGAGGTTATTGATATTTCTCCCAGCAATCTTGATTCCAGCCTGTGCTTCTTCCAGCCCAGCGTTCCTCATGATGTACTCTGCATATCAGTTAAATAAGCAAGGTGACAATATACAACCTTGACGTACTCCTTTTCCTATTTGGAACCAGTCTGTTGTTCTAAGTACAGTTCTGACTGTTGCTTCCTGACCTGCATACAGGTTTCTCAAGAGGCAGGTCAGGTGGTCTGGGATTCCCATCTCTTTCAGAATGTTCCACAGTTTATTGTGATCCACACAGTCAAAGGCTTTGGCATAGTCGATGAAGCAGAAATAGATGTTTTTCTGGAACTCTCTTGCTTTCTCCACGGTCCAGCGGATGTTGGCGATTTGATCTCTGGTGCCTCTGCCTTTTCTCAGTCTTCATTCTAATCCCAGAGAAAGGCGATGCCAAAGAACGCTCAAACTACCGCACAACTGCACTCGTCTCACACGCTAGTAGAGTCATGCTCAAAATTCTCCAAGCCAGGCTTCAGCAATATGTGAAACTGAGTTACAGATGCAGAAAACAAACTTATGGTACCAAGGGGTAAGGCAGGGGGAGGATAAATTGGGAGATTGGCATTGACATATACACACCATCATATGTAAAATAAATAACTAAGAAGGACCTACTGTACAGCACAGGCATATATCCTAAAAGTATTGAGGAAATGGCAAACATACAGATTCATTTCCCCAGTCGAATAAATAGTTGTTAAGAAGAACTCGACTCAATACTATGTAATGGCCCATATGGGGAAAAAAAAAACCTGAAAAAGAAGGGATGCATGTACATATGTAACTGACTCACTTGGCTATGCTGTCCACCGGAAACTAACAAAACACTGTAAATAAATTACATCCCGTAAATATTTTTTAAACATCTTCTAATACTATCTCATTTTTTAAAATTGTTTATGCATTACTTTGGTAAAAGGAAATGGCAAGCCACTCCAGTACTCTTGCCTAGAAAATTCCATGGATGGAAGAGCCTGGTGGGCTACAGTCCATGGGGTCACAAAGAGTCAGACACAACTGAGCGACTTCACTTTCACTTTGGTAAAAACAAAATTCTTTATCTTCATAAGTTATTTTTTGTTATCGTTGTATATAATTTCAATGTCTTCTTCCCATTATTTGTGTAATGCAAATTAAAAATTAAGAGGTGACATTTGAACATAAAATAGCATAACTAGAAATGATAAGAATTGAATAGCTGTTTCCATTATGAGGTTTTGCTGTACATACTGCCCTCTAGTGTCAAGTCATGGGAAATCATCTCAAATTTGATAAAGGATCAGTTCAGCCCCTCGGTCGTGTCTGACTCTTTGCGACCCCATTGACTGCAGCACGCCAGGCTTCCCTGTCCATCACCAACTCCCGGAGCTTGCTCAAACTCGTGTCCAAGTCAGTGATGCCATCCAACCATTTCATCCTCTGCCATCCCCTTCTCCTCCTGCCTTCAATCTTCCCCGGCGTCAGGGTCTTTTCCAATCAGTCAGTTCTTTGCATCAGGTGGCCAAAGTATTGGAACTTCAGCTTCAACATCAGTCCTTCCATTCAGGACTGATTTCTTAAATTTACTTAAACCTTCAAATGTCACATGCTCTCTTAATCTTGGATCTTCTATCCTCTCCAGGGAGTAAGTCCTATTTCTAGGACCCCAAAATCAGGCTTGGACTATTAGTTTTACAGTCTGGCTTCATTATGGATTCAATAGGTTTTGATAGGCAGGTCCTGGAACCTAGTCATGATTAATGGGGGAATGTGTCCTGAATTCTTAACAACTATTTATTCACCTGGAGAAATGAATCTATATGTTTGCCATTTCCTCAGTATTTTGAGGGTATATGCCTACAAAATCAAATATAGTGCTGGCATAAGACTGACACATAGATTGCTTTTTAGCAATGCATAAGTCCAGCAAGTGACTCATTTCAGAACTCATTTTGCTATTTGTGGGCAATTTGGAGGGATGAAGTGTCTCATATGAAAGTGTTCGTTGTTGTCATGAATAACTGCTTTAAGCCAAATATTTAAGGAATATGGACAAAGCAACACAGAGAATATGATCGAAATCATTTCTGGAGAGAAAACGGAGAGATTAAATGATGGAAGGTCCCCCTTGACACCCTCCATCCCCTCTCCAAAGAAAAAAACAAAACCCAAGAACACCCACTTTTCAACATACTTTTGCAATGAAAAGAATGCACTTTCTTCCTAAACTTTTATTTACTCCTTGATAAAATCGCCCAGCTTTCCTCGCCAAAACACTGACACACCGTGTGTCAGTATCTCAACACATACTCTGTTCCAAGATTTGTTCCTCTGCCCTTAGATAAGGGAGGAAGCCCTGTGGTTCCCCCAACTCCAACAGTTTTCTGTTTCCAGAGTGGCTGTCCCCTCCTGTCCCACCCTCGCTCTGCCGGTCACAAAAGCACGCACTTGGACCTGAGTGTTCGATCCTGCAGTGTGGGCTGGGTTCGCCGGAGAAGCACCCTCTTCCAATCTTCCTCCTCCAACAGTTCTATTCAAGGTCAGAAGTTCTCTACCTAGCTCAAGGTCGTTCTGATGTTAGCTCCTAACCCATGAGATCCTATTTCCTACATCGGTATTCCCTTTTTGAGGGGGTGGGGGCACTCGGAGTCGCATGCAGGATCTTAGTTCCCCAGCCAGGGATCGAACCTGCACCCCTTGCAGCAGAAGGGCAGAGTCTTAACCAAGGGATGTCCTCCATCAGTACTCTCTTGACAAACATTTTGACCAAGAGCAGCATATAATGAGTCTGGACCCACCCATGGAAAGTCAGAATCATAATCCTTGCAAAACTTCTCGTGAACATGCCATACAGAATGTGGACATTTCAGATTCTGAGTTCTTTGTTGGCAATCGTAGATCATAACCTGTCAGTTACATGGCAAATTTTTTGGTTTTTCTTTTCCTTCTTCCAGTTTAATGACAGATACATCGTGCTGTATAAGTTTACAGCATAATGATCTGACTTATGTACATCATGGAATGATTACCCCAAGTTGAGTGGAGCTCCATCATTTCACAGAGATTAAATTGCAGTATTTTATATTTATGGCACACTTGCTTTCCCGAAAGTCAACAAGTTCATAAACAGGGATAATAGTTTCTAGTATAAACACTGACTCTACCAACATGGCACATAATCAAAAAGGTTCTGTCTGCTTCTCTTTGAGCACAGTAAGTTTTTTTTACGAGGCCACTGCCAAAGTCTTTAAGAAGTCACCAGAGTATCTGAGAGAGAATGCGGGTTCCTGAGCCAAGGGAGTTAGGAATTAAAAAAAAAAAAAAAACCTCAGTTTAGCTGTACAAATATGACTTGGAGCTTATTATTATAACTCTGAGTCACAGCACCCTCACCGTTCAAATGAGGACAAGACAGACCTTCTAGGACTATTTTGTGCCTGTAACGCAGAGAGTACTTGGGAAATGTTAGTTTCCGCTGTTTCTTCTTGCCATGTCCCGAGGCACCCCTAGGTTCCTCCCCCTTCCCTCCAACCAGTCCCATCTCCCACTCAAGGGACGGAATGACCACCAGGTATCACAAGCTTCTAAACAAAGCCACGCCAGCAAGAAGAAACTGGCCTCGTCCCTTGCTTTAGGCCTCCACCTGCATCACCACAGCTTTTCGGTTTCTTGGAGCAGGAATCTTTCCAACCCCAGAGAGGCCTCCTGAGGAGCAATAAGCCACAGACCTGCCCAAGTCACATCAGAGCTCCCTCCCCACTCCAGCCCCGCCTCAGGCTCCTCTCCCGAACATCAGCTACAAGCTTCTCCCTGTGGCTCCACTTCTCTTCTGGATAATCTGTTCCTGTTTTCCTCTCCGTTTCCACTCGTGGGTTCTCCCCATCTCTTCCCCTTTACTCCCGATTAAAACAGACTGACAAAGGGCATCTTCTAACCTAAAAAAACAAACCAGAGGCTGCTCCTCTGGCAGCTCTCTGCTGCCCCCTCTTGTCACAAAACGGAACTGGTCACCACTCCAGCCACAAATAATCTCAAATTTCAGGAACGCTCAGCGTTCATGGCATGCCACTCCAGTACTCTTGCCTAGAAAATCCCATGGATGGAGGAGCCTAGTAGGCTGCAGTCCGTGGGGTCGCTATGGGTCGGACACGACTGAGCGACTTCACTTTCACTTTTCACTTTCACACATTGGAGAAGGAAATGGCAACCCACTCCAGTGTTCTTGCCTGGAGAATCCCAAGGGCGGGGGAGCCTGATGGGCTTCTGTCTAAGGGGTCACACAGAGTTGGACACGACTGAAGTGACTTAGCAGCAACAGTGTGTGAGGCACTGTGGCCGGTATCAGAGATACGATGACATGCAAAATCAGAAATGCCTCTGTACTCCTGGAGCCTCCACTGTACGGTGGAAGCAGCTGGCATTTATCAGCCACTCACATAAGTCAATGGAAGACCAGAACTCGACTTACGAAATGCCGTTCAGTTCAGTTCAGTTCAGTTCAGTCGCTCAGTCGTGTCCGACTCTCCGCGACCCCATGAATCACAGCACACCAGGCCTCCCTGTCCATCACCAACTCCCGGAGTTCACTCAAACTCATGTCCACAGAGTCGGTGATGCCATCCAGCCATCTCATTCTCGGTCATCCCCTTCTCCTCCCGCCCCCAACCTTTCCCAGCATCAGAGTCTATTCCAGTGAATCAACTCGTCGCATGAGGTGGCCAAAGTATTGGAGTTTCAGCTTTAGCATCAGTCCCTCCAATGAAATGCAGTGAGAGCCCGTAAAAGGTGGTTGACCTTGTCAGAGAGGTCCAGGAGGGCTTCCTAGAGGTAGTGACCCAGGCTGAGATGGAAAGATGGGTGGAATAAACAAACGAAGAGGGAGAAGGAACATTCCAGAGAGAAGTTGGAACATTCCAGAGGGGAGTCAGAACATTCCAGTTCTAAGGGGAGTTAGAACATTCCAGCCAGATGTTCTAAGGTCTACGGTAAGAGGGATCACAAGAAAAACCAGTGTAGTCAGAGAAGGTGGGGTGGGGAACGCAGCTGGGTGGGCTGGAAGCCACTGTTGGGGGGACCAGGTAAGAGTTACAGTGGATTAGGGTAAAGCTGTGAAGATGGATCCGGAGAGGATGAAAAGATTCTAGAAGACATCTAGGAACTATTTTCCATTTTTAGGAAATAGAATCAAAAGAATTTTATGATGGACTGGATTCCCACAGAGGGTAAGGGGAAGAGGGCTCCAAGGACCCCTACTTCCCTGACGTGCGTAAACGGATGGACACTGCACCCACTATCTGAGTTTGGAGGTGGCTCTGATTCAAGCAGATAATCAGTTATTCATGTACAGAGTCCAGAGAGAGGTCTGGAGTGAAGGCGTAAGGGCCTGTGTGCTATCTGAACACGGGCTGCAGGCCCAGAGGGGATTGCCCTCCTGAGCCTCCTGAGTCAACTCCTGAGCAGGACCCCCGAGGGGGGTGGGAATCTTCCAGGGAAGGGGAGGTAGGGGTGGGTATCTCACAGTGACTGAGGGGTTACGAACTGCCATTCACAGGGGGGGACCCGGGATGTCAGACAACTTGCAAAGCGCAGCACAGTTCACAGAGAAGAAATGTCCCGTGTCCCACGTGCCATGGAGATTAAAACCCCGTTTTTAATTATGTGAGCCTAGAATCCAACTTTATCTTCCATATACACACCAAAGTTTGTATTTCGTGCCTAGTTTCAATTTACACTGAATTTCAAGGAATGTAAGAACCATGTAAATTAAGGGGAAATGGTACTACTGTTTAGTATTTACCCAGACCTACTCATCATTTCAGAAAACCACATCACCGCTCGAAGTAACTGAGTGCCAGTTAAACAGCCCTCTGTCCATCTACAAAGCAGAGTCTCCATAAGGGACAACCCATGGTCATGACTGATGATTCTACACAGAGGCTTAGCACGTGGCTACATCGTGATGCCTTCGTGTGGCCAAGCACACATACTGAAATACCTATTAGATACAAATTTCTTTTCTTTATATTACAGAGAAGGCATGATATTTTTAAAATGAAATATTGTTATAAGAAGCAGGCACTTAGGCTGATGGGATTGGGGACCACCAGGCCAGGGAGAAAGTCTACAGTCAGGAACACAGAGGGCCTTGGATGAGTCTTTATTGTTATGCAGTTGCTCAGCCGTGTCTGACTCTTTGTGACCCCACGGACTGCAGCACGCCAGGGTTCCCTGTCCTCCTCCATCTCCCAGAGCTTGCTCAAACTCATGTCCACTGAGTCAGTGATGCCATCCAACCATCTCATCCTCTGCCGTCCCCTTCTCCTCCTGTCTTCAATCTTTCCCAGCATCAGGGTCTTTTCCAATCAGTTGGCTCTTGGTATCAGGTGGCCAAAGTATTGGAGCTTCACCTTCCGCATCAGTCCTTCCAATAAATATTCAGGATTCATTTCCTTTAGGATTGACTAGTTTGATCTCCTTGCAGTTGAAGGGACTCTCAAGAGTCTTCTCCAACACCACAATTTGAAAGTATCAATTTTTCAGCTCTCAGCCTTCTTTATGGTCCAACTCTCACACCCATACATGACTACTGGAAAAACTATAGCTTTGACTATAAGGACCTTTGTCAGCAAAGCGATGTCTCTGCCTTTAAATATGTTGTCTAAGTTTGTCACTGCTTTTCTTCCAAGGAGCAAGCGTCTTTTCAGTTCGTGACTGCAGTCACTGTCCGTAATGATTTTAGAGCCCAAAAAACAAAATCTGGATTCCAACATTGTTTTTTATGATGTGAGTAGCTCTCTTATTATCAAGGCCCAACCTTCATTGATGGAGTCTAATGTTTAATGGCTACCAAGAAAAGGGTCTTGCAAGGACACACACAGGAGAGAAGAAACAGAAATGCTCGGCCGGAAAAGCGCAAGAGAGAGAACATTCCAAAAAGGAAGACACAGTTAATGACAGCCAACGTTGCTGAGATGTTCGGCAAGGACTGGACAAGGCCTCCACCTTACTTAGCAATCTGGAGGATCTGACAAGAGAAATGTCACTGACAAGTCAGCAAGAGCCGTTTCAGTGGAAAGGAAGTAGTTTATCACCATAACGGAATCATTGAGTATAATTCCATTATATTGAATACAACTCCCTGTGCTATTCAGTAGGACCTTGCTATTTATCCATTCAATATCATTCTTTATATAATCAGTTCAGTTCAGTCGCTCAGCTGTGTCCGACTCTTTGCGACCCCATGAATCACAGCACGCCAGGCCTCCCTGTCCATCACCAACTCCCAGAGTTCACTCAAACTCATGTCCACAGAGTCGGTGATGCCATCCAGCCATCTCATTCTCTGTCGTCCCCTTCTCCTCCCGCCCCCAACCTTTCCCAGCATCAGAGTCTTTTCCAATGAGTCAACTTGTCGCATGAGGTGGCCAAAGTATTGCAGTTTCAGCTTTAGCATCAGTCCTTCCAATGAACACCCAGGATTGATCTCCTTTAGAATGGACTGGTTGGATCTCCTTGCAGTACAAGGGACTCTCAAGAGTCTTCAGGACCTTGCTATTTACCCATTCAATATCGTTCCTTATATAATATCTTGCATCTGCTAACCCCAAACTCCCAATCCATCCCTTTCTCACCCCCTGCTTGGCAACCACAGCTCTGTTCTATCTGTGAGTCTGTTTCTGTTTTGTGGATAAGTTTATTTGTGTCATATTTTAGATTCCACATACAAGTGATACCATATATTTGTCTTTGTCTGACTTCTTTTAGTATAAGATTATCTCTAGATCCAACTGTGGTGTGCAAATGGCATTATTTCATGCTTCTTTATGACAGAGTAGTATTTCGTTGTATATGCTCCACATCTTGATCCATGTCTCCATCGATGGACATTTGGGTTGTTTCCATGTCTTAGCCACTGGGAACAGCGCCGCTATGGACACAGGGGTGCATGCTGACGAGCTCTTCCTAAAGGGGCTGCAGATAAAGGTGAACTCCAATCACACAGAAGCACTGCCGATGTCTGTGGACAGTGTTGAATAAGCACTGAATGGAAAGCAGTGAAAAATGGGAACTGCATCTCTTCCATTTTAGTGCTAAATTATTTTTCAGAAACTTCGAGCACTAGCTATGAGGCTTACAATGATCTTGTCTAAAGACCTTTAGAGACATTGGGCAAGAAAACACAGCAAGGATGCAAAGAAGCTGTAGGAAAAGGTTCAGTGACTAGGTTGCAAAATGTGCGCACACTCTGTAGTTCAGATGTTGCAAAGGAAATGGAGTGTTATCTCTTGTGCAACTAGTCCAGGTTTGCGCCTAAATCCCCATCTGTTGGTCATAAAGGAAAACAGTGGATTCAGTCAAAATGAATGAAGAAACTTAAAACAGTCCCCTTAAGTACCACCAATTCTCTCCAGGTAAAAAGGCCTGTCGATTTCTCAGATCCTACCTCCCTCTTCTCCAGGACCATGTCTGCCAGGGGAAAAGATGCCCTGGAACCTGGGCGGTGTCCTCTGATTTCTCTGACCTTGAGTGGACATCCTGCTGCTGGAGCAGCCAACCTCGGCACCTGGTGTAGCCTGTGATCTGGTCCTGAGGAGCCCTGCCCAGGCCGGGGATGCTCTGCTGATGACTCAGCCCCTCCTTTCTGCTCTCTGGGGGTACACATCTCTGAGGATAACCACATCTTTGATGGTACATTTAGGACATTTTTAGACAGAGGGCACTGATTGGAGAGGATGCTGGCCCTGCAGGTGAAAAGAGGACTGTCCTGGGCAAACTGGGACATCTGGTCACCCCGCACCTGTGTCTCCACTATACACTCTACAGGGCCTTGGCTAAGCATCCACCCACAGCCTTTCCCGGTATGCACTTCGCAACTCCCCATTAGGAGACATCCACCACGAGAACACAGAGGCCCCCTGCCTTGCCCAGTGAACGACTCCACATTTTAGCTTGAGACCTGCTGGTCATTGCGGTTTCCTCAACTTTCAAGATATTTCTAGAGGTTCCTCTTCACAATCTGACCCCAAGGCAGGATTTGGGAGTTACTTTGCCGACAAAGGTCCATCTAGTCAAGAAAATGGTTTTTCCAGTGGTCATGTATGGATGTGAGAGTTGGACTGTGAAGAAGGCTGATCGCCGAAGAATTGATGCTTTTGAACTGTGGTGCTAGAGAAGACTCTTGAGAGTCCCTTGGACTGCAAGGAGATCCAACCAGTCCATTCTAAAGGAGATCAATCCTGGGTGTTCATTGGAAGGACTGATGCTAAAGCTGAAACTGCAATACTTTGGCCACCTCATGCGACAAGTTGACTCACTGGAAAAGACTCTGATTCTGGGAAGGATTGGGGGCGGGAGGAGAAGGGGACGACAGAGAATGACATGGCTGGATGGCATAACTGACTCGATGGACATGAGTCTGGGTGAACTCCGGGAGTTGGTGATGGACAGGGAGGCCTGGCGTGCTGCGATTCATGGGGTCGCAGAGTCGGACACGACTGAGCGACTGAACTGAACTGAACTGAACTGAAGGACAATTTAAACCCTGCCTCCATCTTCCTCCTCTCCTCTCTCTTTGATCTTTTCCCACCAGCTCCCTTCCTCCCACCAAGGAGCAGCAGGACTTGTGACCAAGCTGTCACAGCTGCAAGGATGATCTTCTCAACAGAAGAAATGTGAGCTGAGTCCTCTAGTCTTAGTTTCTGCTATGTTAAAGCAGGAGCTAAAAACAATATAGAAAACTGTCCTCAAGAGAACAGTCTGACTTCAGAAGGCTGTTTACTCTCTTACAGAAAATATCCTGTAATGAAAGTCAACACTGAACATGAATGTCGAGCTTTCCTTCTGTATCACTTCTATTCTCCCCCAAAACAGATATATGATTTGGACCAGCAAGAGAGACAATGATCTACTCTAAAGAAAAGAAATCTTCTTTACCCCAAAACCTCTATTAGTTTAATCTGTTACAATCTTATTATTATTGCTCTTTAGCTTTATATTTGCTTGTCTGAATATAAACATGATAATGATCATAAAAGCGTATACATTTAGCAACAGACTGCCAAACCTGACGAAGCAAAAACTGATAGAACTGCAAGGAGAAATATGCAAGTCCACAATTACCCCCTGGAGACGTCAACACCCCTCTATTGGAAATGGAGAGATCCAGCAGGCAGAAAATCAATAAAGACGTAGTGAACAAAGCAACACCATCAGTCAACTGGATATAACTGACATCTACACGCTATTTCATCCAACAACAAGAGAATACACACTCTTCTCAAGGTCACATGGAACATTCATCAAGAAAGACCAAATTCTGGCCTTAACAAACACAAAACACACCTTAACAAACTTAAAAGAATAGAAATCATACCATGTCTGCTCTCAGACACAATGGAATTCAACTAGCAGTTAAGCACAGAAAGTAACAAAAATCCCCAAATATGTGGAGATTAAACATCACACTTCTAAATAACACATCAAAGAAGAAACTTTAAAATGGAAAAAAAAAATTATAACACATGAAAATGAAAACACAACTTACCAAAATTCATGGGATACAGAGGAAGAAGTGCTTAGAGGTAATTTCATAGCATTAACTGTATATAATAAAAAAGAAACATCTAAAATCAATAACATTAAGTCTCCACCCTAAGAAAGTACAAAAAAGAAGAGCAAATTAAATCCAAAGTAAGTAGAAACAAAGAAAGAACAAAAATTAGAGCAGAAATCAATGAACTGGAAAACAAAAAATCAATAAAATCAAAAGCCAGATCTTTGAAAAGATCAATAACACCAATAAACCTTAGTTAGGCTAAAGAAAGAGAGAGGGGATATAAGTTAGCAATATCAGGAATGAAAAAGGGAACATCACTTCAGAAACCATAGATCTCAAAAGGATAATAAAAGAATATTATAAATAAATATAACAGTAACTCTCAGGTTGTATTGATAATTCTGTCATTATTTATTGAGCAACCACCATGCCCCAGGCAACACGGTATACAATCTACATGAATTATCTAAAAACTTCACAAAACCCTTAAAGAAATTGGACTTACTCTCATAGTTCAAACAAGAAAAGAAGCTTAAAGAGATTATAACAGTTGTAATGTCACAGATCTCACAAGTAGTGGACATGAATTCAGCCCAGCTCTTGCTGACCATCAAATCCCAGGCTTTTCCATTCCACCAGAGAGTTTCTCAAGCAATGTGGGATACGTAGTTTGGTTACAGTATAGCTCACCCTACCTCCTCCCTGCCAGAAAAAAAAAAAAAAATGTCACATCATCTCTGCAAAATAAGGAAATATATAAAACTGACCTGCCTTTGGTCATGAAGAGAGAAGTTCTTCCTGTCAGTCTGTGTTTTTAATAAGAGTTTGGCTAGTGTAAGACAACTTTCAGCTTCTTTCTCCCAAGGAACAAAGTGATACAAAATAGAGCATGATGGGGTATTACGAAGAGATTATTTCTATAGTTCATGCCAGAAATGAAGGAAGCAACTGAGGAAGAAGAGGAGGCAAGCAGAAATGCTGGCCAGTAAATAAGTCAGAAGAGGTATGAGGGCAGAGGAAAAGAAGGTCAAACACTTGATCTCCGCTAAAATTAAAGAGATAATCTAGGGACTTCCCTGATGGTTCTGTGGTTAAGACGCCACGCTTCCACTGTAGGGGGCACAGGTTCCAACCCTGGTTGGGTAACTAAGATCCTGCATGCCACATGGGGTAAAAAAAAAAAAAGAATCTAGTTTGTATCTAAGCCGAGCAAATCTTTTCCACGTGCTGAAACACACCGCCCCTCTACCACCAGCACCATTACCATCCATCATTTCATATGCGAAAACTGAAACTGAGAAAATCATCTACTTGTGTGGGCACCATGATGTCCTGGTACCAAATGTCAATTAAGACAGAGCATTGGCTAAAGTGATCAAAGTTACAGGATAAGTAAAAACCAAGCAGTCACCTGGTTTCCATAAAAAAACAAAATGCTTGTTTCTTTATGCTTTCAACTCCTCTCCAGGTATTGGCCACCCAACCAGGGAGTGTTTGGAAAACTGCATTTAGAGGCTGAAAGTAGGCGACTTCAGAAATAAGAGTATTTGCCTTCACTTTAAACTCCAAGACAACTAGGAAGCCTGCAAGCTACTTGATGCCACGTGTGAATATAAAAACTAGAGTTTAGTGGACTTGAGAATAAAGAGAATATGGGCCACGCTAGTCCCAAGACTTGGTCCCAAGAGTCTCTGATAAGAGGAGCTTTACAGGCACTGATCAATGAAGAATGTAAAGGGATCGTTTTGAAGGAACCTAGGAATACGGAGAAGGCAATGGCAAGCCACTCCAGTACTCTTGCCTAGAAAATCCCATGGATGGAGGAGCCTAGTAGGCTGCAGTCCGGGGGTCGCTAAGGGTTGGACACGACTGAGCGACTTCACTTTCACACATTGGAGAACGAAATGGCAACCCACTCCAGTGTTCTTGCCTGGAGAATCCCAGGGACAGGGGAGCCTGGTGGGCTGCCGTCAGTGGGGTCACAGAGAGTCGGACACGACTGAAGTGATTTAGCAGCAGCAGCAGGAATACATGCACTGCAGCAGACAGTTAAGTCAAATGACCTTGAACACCTGCCCCCTATTCCCCAGTCAGCCTTACTCAATAGCTTTATAGAAACATGCAGAAGCCTCTCCTCTCTCCCCGAGAGGTTGTGCATTCTGGGTCTGTGCACTGTTTGCTGGAGACCATCGAGAAGAACTTCTATCTCAGCCCTCCAGGACGCATGCTTTTGCTCAGCATCAGCTGAATAATAAGAATCAGATTCTAAGCAGAGGCCCCTGGTTCTAACATTTTCAGGCATCATCAGATGCTGTATTGGTCCAACAACTAAGTGCTTCCAAAAGACTAAATTGTGCCCATGTGACTAAAAGAATACCCTAATTGCATAATTCCTTTGAAAGAACCATCAAAATCCACATTTTCAATTACAAACACTTTTCCAGTCTCAACATAAAACATTCTTGAAAACTCTGTCACTAGGCAGATGTCTCTAAAGAGGAGCTTATATTCCCAAAGGCACGGAGTTATAATTGGATATTCTGTTACCAAAGACTAAGCATCAAATAAATCATAGGCATACAGAAGTGACAACGGGATATAAAAGCAAGGACATCTACAAATTCCCATATATTAAGTCATAAAATGATAGCGGTGGAAGCCACCTAGGAGATCAGCTGTCTCCAATACCTGTCCACCGGTCTGGCCCCATCATAATGTCCTGGGAAACTGGTAAAGAGCATAGGTTCCCAGATCTCATCTCCAGAGACACTGAATTGATACGCCGTGGAAAACAAAATGCTGCATTTTCTTCTTAACTCTTCCAGGTGATTCAAGACACTGGGGGGAGGGGGGCGCGTGACTCATATAAGTAACACTACATGTTTTTCTCCTACATTTACTGATCAAATGCTAATGGCTTCATCAGTAAACAAATGAACCTAATGAATCTGTATTCACATTTTTAGACGTTAAAGTTTTTGGCTGTGAATTATATGACGACCCTTGCACAACTTGGATTTTAATCACTGCGCCTCGCATGCAACTGAAATATATAGTCACTAGTGATTTGGCTTCCCTGGTGGCTCAGGCAATAAATATTCCACATGCAATGCAGGAGACCTGGGTTCGATCCCTGGGTTGGGAAGATCCCCTGGAGGAGGGCATGGCAACTCACTCCAGTATTCTTGCCTGGAGAATCCCCATGGACAGAGGCGCCTGGCGGGCTCCCGTCCATAAGGGCATGCCTGAGCAACTAAGGACAGCGCAGTGATTTGAATGTCAAATTCAGACGTCTGTACTCAGGAAAGTAAAGTATGCAGATGTCAATAACCTTAAGGATTAAATATTTACATGCTTATGGAAGCAAAATATTTAGTGATCAATAATTTATTTTTTATCATCGCACCAGGAAGGAAATGAAGAGCATTTTTTATGCATCACAGTTGTGGTTAAGTTGGTTACACAAGACTGAACTAAGCATCTGAGAGGCCGCGGAGTTAAATGAATGCGTACAGTGAATTTTGCTCCTTGGACACCTACATAAATGAAAATAGGTACCACTAAAACTTGCCTGGAGAATCCCAGGGATGGCGGAGCCTGGTGAGCTGCCGTCTATGGGGTCGCACAGTGTTGGACACGACTGAAGTGACTTAGCAGCAGCAGCAGCAAGACATCAGGACATCGTGTCTATCTTGAAACCACATCTGAGATCTACCCATTTCTTTCTCCCCTGCCTCCCATCCTAATACAGAGCTGCAGCATTTCCACTTATTTCACAGAAACTGTGTCCTGCTTCTACTTTCACATTCCAATCCCTTCTCCAAGGAGAACCCACAGGGCTCTTTCCAAAGCACATCTCAGAACAGAACAAAATAAAAATCAGAGCACAGCACCCCTGCTTAAAACCTTCTGCTGCTTCCCCATTGCCCTTACAACAAATCCAACCCTCTCACTCTATGTGAGGGAGCCCCTTCACCTGGCCCCCATCTCCCAAATCTCATCTCGTACCATCCTCCTTCACACGCACACTGACTCAGCACAGTGACCTTCTTTCTGACCTCCCATCATATCAGACTCCTTCCCTTCTCATCTCCATCTGCAGTCCCCCCTCCCTGAAATGAATTCCCTCCATTTCACAGGAATGATTCCTCTCGTCTTTCAAGATTCAACCTCAAATGTTGTATCTTCAGAGAGGCTTCCCTGATCCCTCCATCTCAAGCCAACATGTTTATCCCCGCCTGGTAGCATCCTATTTACCAAACTCATAAGCTCCATGAGGCTTCACTCTTGGCTCAGTGGTAAAGAATCCGTCTGTCAATGCAGGAGACTCGTCTTCAATTCCTGGGTCGAGAAAGATCCCCTGGAGAAGGAAATGGCAACGCACTCCATATTCTTGCCTGAAAACCTCATGGACAGAGGCGCCTGGTGGGCTCCAGTCCATGGAAGTCGCAAAGAATCAGACACTACTTAGCGACTAAACAACAGCTACCAGCTAAGCCCCATGAGGGCAGACCCTGCTGCAGACAAGCTTATAGAACCAGGTTATGGAACCACTATAACCCCAGCAGCTAGCACAGTGCCACACATTAAAAAAAAAAAAAAAAAATGGTTCTTCCATCCCAGCTGTACAACATCAGGAGGGAATGTATCCTGAGATAGTCTCAAATTCTCCCAAATTACATGTAGCACATGATTTCCTCAAAAAATGGAGTTCCGTGGCCTATTCATACACATCCAAACCTTAAGTTAGTCCAATGCTCCACTCCTTGTCTAAATATCTAACAATCCCACAGACAGTCCATGGGGTTGCAGAGTCGGACATGACTTAAGCAACTAAGCACACAGGACTGATGACCGTTATTTCTTAAAATTCTCTTTGCCCTCATCTCCATTATCAGCCCTAGTGGGTTACTTTCTTCCTTCAGAGAGGCTACGTTTTCACTAATAAAGAAAATGTTGTATATTTCAGGAGATTTCCAGCTTACTCAACAATGTAACACAGAGCCAGCTAAGAGACGGACAGACGCTGGTTGTTCTTTTTTCCTTCTTCTCTTTTCTCCTTTTTTTAAATTTTTATTTTATTTTGGAGTATATCTGACTTACAATGTTGTGTTAGTTTCAGGCATACAGCAAAGTGATTCAGTTATACATATATTCGTTCTTTTTCAGATTCTTTTCCCATTTAGGTTATTACAGAGTATCAAGTAGAGTTCCCTGTGCTATACAGTAGGCCCCTATTGATGATACAGTAGTGACACATGAATCTCCCCAATGACCCACTTCTCCAAGGCCAGAAAACTCTAATCTGTGCCCTAGAACTTATTGAGATGGGGTGGATCGAATTGTGAATGTAAACTCTGCAAAAAGAAATTTTCTGCTGCACTTCCTCTCCAGCTGAAGCTGTTTTGGGTTTGTTTTGTCTTTTAATTTTTAAAAGCAAGAAAACTTATCCATTAAAGCTGCCTGGTTTTATTCTGAGGGCCCATGAGAGATGTGGCTGCCTGCTCTGAAGAACGAGCTGCCAGATTGGTCTCGCAGGGTTTCTGGGTGTCAGAAATCAGCCCAGAACTGGATGGGCACCAGCATATCCAGGGGCCCAAATTGGTGAGACTGCAGTGATGCAATCTGTCCGCTGCCTCCAGCAGGACAACGCCTGGCTCTTGGCACTTGTCACTTCCATGATTCCTTTCAGATTTGTAAATCTAACCTGAGAAGCGCTTTCCGATTTTCTCTCACTTCTGTTCTTCCTTTCATCTTTATACCATCACACACTCTCAGAGACCAGACAGGGTCAAAAAGGCAAAGTCAGAAAACAAGGGGAAGAGCTCCCAGTCCTGACCAGACAACTCTTAAAACTAAACATCATGACGCTCACGACAGCCTTTGTCCTCAGACCAGACTAACTCCAGCAAAACTCGGCTGATGTATTTAGCTGGAAAGACTGAAAATCAGATAATACGAAAAGGCAATTTCTTGATGGAAGGAAATGAGTACCTTAGCTGTAAAATATTAATGCCTTTGCATAATGAACACTCTTCCTGAGAGGTATCTTAATAAAGCAAAAAAAGTCAAGGATTTGGATAATTTATTAACAGCTGTTCTTACTATCTTTGTGCTTCACTATCTCTGAGGACAAAATGTCTTTGCTAATTCACTTTTCATTGATACCAAATTAATACCTGTATACAGCTTTCAGTGTGAAATAGTTTTATCAAGACAGTAACACAGGAGAGCAGGGTGCTACCACTGCATTCCCTATTTCCACGTGCCAAAAGTCACCACCTTGATTTTTCCAGGTGTTTCTTCTGTATTTGCATTTCAAAAATATCTAAATAACATATTTACTGGGCTATTTCTTGATTTTTCAGTTTTAGATAATACCTATTGCCTTCTTACTATGGAAGGTATAGATTTAATTCTCCCATCCCCTCACACACACACTTGTCTTCCCTCTTCATCCATTTCTGATTAAGAGTTTATCAAGTGCTTTCATTATTACAAGTATAAACATTGTGCATTACTGCTAAGTTTTCTTTCTTGAAAATCTGTTTTGTTTTAATTTGGTTTGGTTTCAAAATCTCTGGGCCAACCCTCCCCACACCTTCCAACACCTCCGCACAACTTGCAAAACCCTTCTCAAGCCAATCTACCTTGCAGACAAATTGATATACAGCTGACAGATCATGAAATCTTCAACACTAGAGATTCTGAGTAAGTTTGCAGTGGGGCGCAGAGACTTAGGGGTTTGTTTCTTTGTCTGTTCATCTATGATCTTAGGATGAGCTAGGTTTGGGAACCACTCACCCACAGCAAAACAAGGAAGATCAAAAACTCTCAAGCTTTAGAAATTTAAGTGGTAGAGAATTTAATTTTGGTTCAGTTCTCCCCCATTCTCGTATCACTTGCAGCAACTTCCTAGAGACAGTAATGAATGTGAAAGAACTACTCACACCTATTACACGAATGACCAACAAAACTGTCACAACTCCTACCCAAAGGGCTGAAGTTTTGGCCAAGGTTTCCGTCTCCTTGCTTTCCAACCATGGACAGTGACACCATCACACTGAGGATTTTATAGTGAGATTGATAACCCATCATCTCCCACTGATGTGACAAAGGTGACAACAGAGCTGTCAGCAGGGCCCGCAGAGTCAGAGGCCAGGCTGAGGATCTGGAATTTTAACGAGATGGGAGGCCACTGCAGGTGTCCGAGCAGAGCTCTGAGAATGGGTTTACCTTCTGTAAAGATTATGTGTCATTATTTGCTCAAGCAAAAATGAAAAGTCAATTATTTTAATTGAGATATAGTTGATTTACAATATTTTGTTAGTTTCAGATCTACAACAGAGTGATTCACAAGTTTCATATATTATACTTCATTTATAGTTATTATGAAATATTAGCCTTATTCCCTGCGCTGGACAGGATATCCTTGTAGCTTATTTTTTCTATACATAGCAGTTTGGACATGGGGCTTGATTACTGCAAAGATGTACATATGCAGGTAGATACACCTATACATATCTATACATACATTGTACATCACATATGATCTATCACTCAGCTATGAGCTTCTTTTCCATGTTCAATGTTGCTGCTGTCCACACGGTCCAAAATAAGTCCATTTCTTCCTCCACCTCTTAAACAAATATTAATCTGGCAAAGGCAGTTACCTATTACCTGCATTCAGTAGGCAGGGCCCAGAAAAGTCAGGTGGTGCAGAGGTAAAAATGCAGGAGACCTGGGTTCAACCCCTGGGTAGGGAAGATCCCCTGGAGGAGGAAATGGCAACCCACACCAGTATTCTTGCCTGGAGAATTCCCATGGACAGAGGAGCCTGGCGGGCTACAGCCCATGGGGTAGCAAAGAGTCCAACATGACTGAGCACGCGTGCACACACACACGCACACACACACACAGGAAAATCAACCTCCAGAGAAAAACCACTAATAAGGATTGACTCATAATGGCTGAGATCAGCAGAAATTACCCCGGAGAACAGTTCAGAGATGCATTACTCATGAAGTCTCAGGGACTCTGTACAGTGCAGACATCCCCACTGGCAGAATTCCCGGAGGGAATGAAGGAGAGCTTGTTCTACAACTCATGGATCCCTCAGCGAGGTCAAGAATACAGAAAGGGGCGACAGAAGGGCCTGTGAGATGAATGAAGCACTTCCATGAAGAGGGCTGCTGCCCTGCTCTGAAAACCCTGCCCCAACAGAGCTACCTAGAGAAACCTGAAATATGTCCTTGAAATATAGAGACACAGAGGACGAGCGCCTACCTGAGGAACTCAGGAGGGTGAGGATCAGGTCCGACCGCCCTCCCGGATACTTCTCACCGGGGAATGGTGATCTGCCTGCATGACAGAGGAAAGGGGGACAGCTGTGCTCTGGTCTGCCTACACCCCCAAAGCTCCTCCCACCGACACATGTGAGCACGTGGGGAGTCTTGGGTCCTCCTAATACAAAGAGCCCCAGGCAGACACAGCTCAGCAGAAAGAAGCTGGATGCGCTGCGGGATCCAGGAGCTAGGAAGCCATCCCACATGAGTACCCAGAGCAGAGATGCAACTTCCTGGAAAAGGACACTGAAAAAGCCAGGATTCCAGCAGGAAAACTCGAAATGCCACAAAAAGGCCCCAGGATAGAAAAAGTATACTTTAATCATCTGCCAAAACCCCTCAAGGCCATCCTCTCTAACCACCTGTTGAGTTCACAGGACATAAAGCCACACGGCCAAGTAAGGAATATCCTGTCTGCTTAATTCTCCTCGCTGTCTTCATGGCATCTCCGCCAGGCTCCACGAGGCAGGTGGTGCAGGATGGAGGAAGTGAGGAGAGGTTAGAGGGAGGAAAGACCTGCCCTGCAGGAGACACATTGCAGGCTTGTGGCAGCGTGAGAGAGGTCCCTTGGACAGCAAGGAGATCAAACCAGTCAATCCTAAAGGAAATCAGTTCTGAATACTCATTGAAAGGACTGATGCTGAAGCTGAAACTCCAATACTTTGGTCACCTGATGTGAAGAACTAACTCACTGGAAAAGACTCTGATACTGGGAAGGATTGATGGCAGGAGGAGAAAGGGACGACAGGATGAGATGGTTGGATGGCATCACTGACTCGATGGACATGAGTTTGAGCAAGCTCTGGGAGTTGGTGATGGACAGGGAAGCCTGGCATGCTGCTGTCCATGGGATCACAAAGAGTTGGACACGACTGAGCAACTAAACTGAACTGAACTAAGAGAGGTCCGAGCTGGGGACGCAAAAATACATAACACTAGGCATGGCCGTGGGGCTGAACGCTCCATTTACTAAGTTTGAAACTGTGTTTGTAACTGAAAGTGATCACACAATTATCCATTCCCTGAGAGTGAGTACAAAAGTCAAAGTTCTGCCCAGTTAGGGGATGGTGAAAACCCCCTGAGTGAGGTCTTAAAGGATCAGCAAGAAACATAAAGAATGTGTGCTTCCAAACATAAACTTAAAATGGCTTCGAGACTGACATGTAAGACACGGTACCATAAAACTCCTAGAAGAGAGCACAGACAAAACAGTCCCTTGACATAAATCCTAGGAACATTTTCTTAGGTCAGTCTCCCAAGGCAATAGAAAGAAAATCTTTCCAAAAAAAAAAATTGTTTCACAAAATCTTCGAGGTCACAAAATCCTTCGAGTTTTCATTTCCACTAATTAGGTCAGCCTCTGATACCTGAATCATTTTCCTGCCTTTTCCTCTTCAATTCTGCTGAGCCAAAGTCCCATCTGCAGCTTTCGGTGACCTACTTAATTAGAACTTGGAAGCCTCAGACAGAAAAAGTGTGCGGTATTCACTCTGTTTTGCTCAACAGACCCTATCAAAGAACTGAATTTCTAAATCAATCTGTTAAAACCATATACTGTAAGCAATCCCCAAATCTAAATATCCAGGCTTTATGATAGTCACGAGTGTACATTCACATACGGTTTGGGGGAGAGAGTGCTAGATCGGGTCGGGGCACCTTGGTTCTCCGCCCAACGCCTTGCTGTTAACCTCTGTGTCTTCTTGACACATCCCTCCCTCCCCTTCCCGAGCCTCAGTCTCCCCGCCTGTACAAAGAGGAGGTTATACTCCTAGGTCCTTTCGGGCTCTAAGTCTCTGTGACTGTTTCCTGAGAGTCAAATGTGCACAAGGCATTGTGTTTGTACAGAGGGAAGGGGAGACACAAAGATGTGGTGATGCTGCCCTGTCATCATAAAAAAAAAGGAAAGATCTTCACACTCTAACATGCAGGAAATGATATAGGACAGAAGCAAATATCATCATTACCTTATTTATCTTCCTTATTCCCCATTACTGGTGCTGTGCCCGACATATTGTAGAGGCTCAATCTTGATGAAAGTGAAAGAAGAGAGTGAAAAGGTTGGCTTGAAGCTCAACATTCAGAAAACAATGATCATGGCATCTGGTCCCATCACTTCATGGGAAATAGATGGGGAAACAGTGGAAACAGTGTCAGACTTTATTTTGGGGGGCTCCAAAATCACTGCGGATGCTGATTGCAGCCATGAAATTAAAAGACGCTTACTCCTTGGAAGGAAAGTTATGACCAACCTAGATAGTATATTAAAAAGCAGAGACATTACTTTGCCAACAAAGGTCCGTCTAGTCAAGGCTATGGTTTTTCCCGTGGTCATGTATGGATGTGAGAGTTGGACTGTGAAGAAAGCTGATCTCTGAAGAATTGATGCTTTTGAACTGTGGTGCTGGAGAAAGACTCTTGAGAGTCCCTTGGACTGCAAGAAGACCCAACCAGTCCATTCTAAAGGAGATCGATCCTGGGTGTTCATTGGAAGGACTGATGCTAAAGCTGAAACTCCAATACTTTGGCCACCTCATGCGACGAGTTGACTCACTGGAAAAGACTCTGATGCTGGGAAGGATTGGGGGCGGGAGGAGAAGGGGACGACCAAGAAAGAGATGGCTGGATGACATCACCGACTCTGTGGACATGAGTTTGAGTGAACTCCGGGAGTTGGTGATGGACAGGGAGGCCTGGTGTGCTGTGATTCATGGGGTCGCGGAGAGTCGGACACGACTGAGCGACTGAACTGAACTGACCTGAACTGAATGAAACAATATAAAAAAAGAGACAAAATAACCAATGTGGAGAAGAGAAGCCGCATCTAACAGAGTGGAATTATAAATACAGGTGCAGTATTTGAGTGGGTTTTTAAAATAACTTTTATTATTTGGGGGTGCATTGCATAGCATCCAGGATTTTTGTTCCCCAACCAGGGATTGAACCCGCACCCCCTATAATGTAAGCACACAGTCTTAACCACTGGGCCACCAGGGAAGTCTTCTTGAGTTGGTTCCTAAAAGGCCATTCAATTTCTCTGGTTTCAACATATCCTTCAATCTCAGTCTCTCTCTTGCATGAAACTAGGCTATAGCCATCCAATCTCCGTGCTGTAACCTCAGACATTACCCATAATTTTCTAACTCCACGCCCCCATTCATGCTGATTTTCATACTGAAATGTCCTCCATTCCCAATATAATCCAATTCCATTCTCCTTCAAGTCCCACTTCAAATTCCCCCTATTTTATGAAGGAGGTCTTATGAAGCCTTTCCTGATCCTTCCAATCATATGTGCTCTCTCCTGTCTTTGAAATCCCACAAGACTGTTGACATTTTTCTTATGGTCTACACAAAGGTGGTTCGGTGGTAAAGAATCTGCTTGCCAATGCAGGAAATAAGCATTCAGTACCTGGGTGGGGAAGATCCCCTGGAGGAGGAAATGGCAACCCACTCCAGTATTCTTGCCTGGAGAATCCCATGAACAGAGAAGCCCTGTTGGGCTGGTGGGCTACAGTCCATGGGGTCTCAAAGAGTCAGACACAACCGAGCATGCACGCATGCTAGGCTTCCTGACAACCAGGTATCTGAGTGCTCACCTCAACAGAAGGACAGCAAACAGCAAAGCAACCACTACTGAATTTCTTAACATGAATGTCTCAGATAGAATGCCAATTACTCAGTAATCTGGTAAAAAACTGTTTTGTGATGATGTTTATGATTTCAACAGAGTAACTCCCCCATAATTTGTAAACTTTCAGATATTTTCCCTAAAAATTCAAGATCATTGATTATTGACCTTTTAGAAAAGTTTTGTCTGATTTACCTTACATTTCAAGCCTGAATGTATCCCCCTATAGTGGTTTTCCCTTCTTCATCTGCACTTTATCCCATATCCCAGAATATTCTTTTTACGTAATCTCTCAGCAGTCAAGAATACCAAAGTCTTAATTCCAGGTAGGCAAACCTCTTCTGATTCCCACACACATACACACTTAACACTGTTTTATATTCATATTTTACTTTATGTTAAATAATAAGCTTATTTTTGTTAATTTTTCATCTTCTCAAGTGACACTTTAAAGGTTAGTGTAAAAAATAATAATAATAATCAGTGGAAAACTCATTACTGAATTTCCAAACTGGTGAAAAAGTGAAGGTTCTATATTTTCCGAGAGAAAGGAGAAGGGAACAAAAAAGTACACTACAAAGGATGGGAAATCAAAATAGCTCTGGATTCCTCAGCAGTAACACTAGAAGTCAGAAGACAGGGGACAATGTCTTAAAAATTCAGAAAGAAAAGAATTTCCAAACTAGAATTCTGTCCTGAGCAAAACCATCGGTAAAAGTAAAGGTAAAATAAGTGCATGTTCGCACATACAAAGTCCCTAAAAAACTTACCCTCCATGAACCCTTCTCAGCACACGCTGAAATAAAGACACAGCCTGGGACTTCTGGGGGTCCAGTGGTTGTGACTCTGAGCTTTTCACTGCAGGGGACGTAGGTTCGAGCCCTGCTCTGGGAATTAAGATCCCACATACCGCATGCTGCGTGCGTGCGTGCTAAGTCACTTCAGTCGTGTCTGACTCTTTGTAACCCCATAGACTATAGCCCACTGGGCTCCTCTGTCCATGGGATTCTCCAGGTAAGAGTACTGGAGTGAGCTGCCATGTCCTCCTCCAGGGGATCTTCCCGACCCAGGAATCGAATCCGCACCTCTTACATCTTCTGAGATGGCATGCTGGTTCTTTACCACTAGTGCCACCTGGGAAGCCCACCGCACGTTACGGCATTGCCAAATAAATAAAGACACAAACCAAGAAAGAGGAAGATAAGACATAACAGAAACAGAAAAGCCCACACATAAGTGAAATCGAGGAAATTCCTGCAGTGATGGGCAGCCAGGGTGGTACCTGGGCACCAGACAGAAAGGATGACGGCTCAAGCGGACAGGTCAGGAATCTCTGGGAGACACTTCTTTAAGAATATCTGGGGACTTCGCTGGTGGTGCAGTGGTTAGGACTTTGCCTTCCAGTGCAGTGGGTGTGGGTTTGATCCCTGGTCAGGAAGCTAAGATCCCATGTGCCTCTAGGCCAAAAAACACAAAATATAAAACAGAAGCAATATTGTAATAAAGACATTAATAATGGTCCACATCAAGCAAAAAAAAAAGAATATCTGGTGCTTCTCCAGGGAAAACAATCTGCGCAGCAAAAGAAATCTTAGTATCTTAAATCATGGCTTGCCACGTGAAGATATAGAAACTAGATGTTTGTCTAAAATGATGATACAACTTTTGAGGAAGAGTGTGGGGCTAGGAGATGAGTGGGAGGAGCAGGGTTATGAAGGACAGTTAAATACTCATCCTCCATAGTAAGAATCAATATATCATGCCCCAAAACTGAAAAACCACAAAGTCACAATCTGAGCGCATTACTTGGAAATACTGGAGCGATACGTGCATGGATAACATGTTAACGGTTTTCACTGTTTGAAAGATACTGACTGTGGTGCGATCGCTCTGGATATTGGTTTGGAAATATCCAGTAAATGTAAATCCATACCAAACAATTCCACTGCTGGGTATGAGTCATCATGGAATCTCACCCATGTACCTGGATGGTTTATTGTAGTATTTTTTTGTCATATGCAATGTTTTACTTTACTTTTTTATTAATTTTTATTGGCATAAAAATTGCTTTACAATGCTGTGTTAATTTCCCCTGTAAAGCAAAGTGAGTCAGTTATATGTATACATATATCTCCTCTTGGGGGGTTTCCTTCCCATTTGGGTCACCACAGAGCTTTGAGAAGAGTTCCCTGTGCTATACAATACGTTCTCATTAGTTACCTTAGTTATGTGAAATTGAAAGTGTGCCAAAGTGAAAGTCGCTCAGTTGTGTCTGACTCTGCGACCCCATGAACTGCAGCCCACCAGGCTCCTCTGTCCATGGGGCTTCTCCAGGCAAGAATGCTAGAGTGGGTTGCCCTTTCCTCTTCCAGGGGATCTTCCCAACCCAGGGATCAAACCAGCATCTCCTTCATTAGCAGGCAGGTTCTTTACCGCTGAGCCATCATGGAAGTCCCCCTTGCTCTGGAGCCCTGACCAACTGTAGGGCCCCCACAGCACCTGATCCCTGCTGAGGCCACTTTCTGCTTTATTTAAGCTGGTGGCAGAACACTGAGGATGACTCAGCCCTACACCCCAGTCTCATTCCCGTCACTCCACAGCCAGCACTAACACACACACACACACACTCACACACACACACTCACACACACACTCACTCTCACACACACTCTCACACACTCACACACTCACACACACACTCACACACACACGCACACACACTCACACACACACACACGCACGCACACACACTCACACACACGCACACACTCACACACACTCTCACACACACACACGCACCACACACACTCACGCGCGCACACACGCACACACACACACACGCACACACACACACTCTCACACACACACACTCACACACATGCACTCACACACACACTCACACACACACTCACACACACACATACATGCACACACACACACATGCACACACACACACTCTCACACACACACACTCACACACACACACTCACACACACACACACTCACACACACACTCTCACACACACACACTCACACTCACACACACACTCACACACACACACACACACACTCACACCACTCTAAAGCAGCTGTCCTTTCAAATGTCAGTGTCTAATCTTGCCTACATTCCGTCGAGCTTGCTAATCTGTATTCTCCCACACCCACCATCCCTCAGCGTCCAGGAGTTCCATATTCCTAACAGCTGCTGGCATCTCGCCACCTCCACCTGTCTGTGTCTGGCGGCCCTTCAATCCCAGCATGACATATAATCAGCCTGGGGGAGGGATGAATACCAGCTTGCTCTCAAAAGCTGATGTGGAACACTCTTTTTATTTCTGACTAATGAAATAAAAAATACTGTGCGGAGCGTGTGTCCAATGACACATCTGTTACGGTAATCAAAATCTCCCGGCCATTATTACAGATGATATTCTGAATTGGTATCAGTGCTATAATCAATACCCAGTTCCTAAATACCAAATCCAGTGAGCGTGGTACCCAACTATGAAAAGGTGAGAAGAAATAGCTTTTCTCCCCCATAATAAATGCCCGGTGGCCTGGCCAATCACCCCTCTGCTGGTGCAGCTCACATGTTTATCATATTGACTCAATGCTCAGGCTTTCTCTGGGGCAAGTGTAGGGGTTCAGGCGTGCAATGAGCTTTCAAGGGGAGCCCCCATGTCCTCCTTGGGAGAGAAGTAGTAACTCGGCTTTGAAGGGGGATGTCGGCAAACACGGAGAAAGGCAGAAGCCCCACCTACCATAGAAGAGGAAGGCTTTGGTCCTGTGATGATGGAGGTAGGTCCGGTTGATGGTAAAGAAGCAGGCATCCGCCCCGCACTGGCCGAGCCTTCCGGTTTCCCCGGTCAGTGGGGACCACCAGAGCATGATGGGGAAGCTGTCAGCTGCCAGTGTCTTCTTCCCGTTCAGGGTCAGTCCTTCTCTCTTAAAGAACGGATGGAGGTGGAGAGGCTCTGCTTCCATTTGTGCATGTCCATCTTTTAAATGAAAATTTTTAAACTTCTTGCCTTCAAATTTTCCCAGCTCAACCACGACCTAAAAGAGGTGGCAACCTATTACCCGTGTTACACTGGTTAAAATTTCCTATGCACTGTGAGGATTTTGCTTCTTGCATGCATGCGTACTAAGTCACTTCAGTCATGTCTGACTCTGTGGGACCCCATGGACTGTAGCCTAACAGGCTCCTCTGTCCATGCGATTCTCCAGGCTAAAAATAGTGGAGTGGGTTGCCCTTTCCTCCTTCAGGGGATCTTCCCAACCCAGGGATCAAACCTGACTTAGTGTCTTATTAGCCTCCTATTGCTCCTCTAACAGATTGTCACAAGGGGAGCAACTCAGAATGATACAGCTTTACTATCACAATAGTAAACTGGTTCTGGAGGTTAGAAGTCTGAAATGGTCTCGCTGGGCTAAAAGGTGTTGGCCACTTCACCAATGAGGACAGGAGACTCCAAGTGCTAGGACTGCATGCTGTACTTAATGGACTGGACTCTTGCCACGGCCCTGGAGGCAGATGTTCAGGGCAAGGCAGGGTGGCGGGCGCTCCACTCCCATTTGGAGGGACTCCTTACTCTCGTCTCTGTGCCCCAGCAGCTTCCTTCTCTGCCCCCAAAGTCTTCCATGCAGTGTGTGGAGTCCCCTCAAAAAATAAAGAAGAAAATTAAGGTGTTTGAAGGGCTACGATCCTTTCAGGAAACTTGGACGGGGAATTCATTTCTTGGTTTTCTTTCAGAGGCACCCGCAGTTCTTGGCTCATGGCCCTCTTCCTCCACCTTCGGAATCAGAAATGCTGCCTCCTGGGACTTCCCTGGCAGTACAGTGGTTGGGACTCTGCGCTGCCACTGCAGGGAGAACGGGTTTGATCTCTGGTAGGGGAAAAGGGACCCACATGCCTCACGGCACGGCCAAAATAAATAATACATTTTTTTTAATTAAAAAAAAAAAGAAATGCTGCATCTCTCTGACCCTTCTTCTGTCATATCACTTTCTGACCACAGCCAGGAAAGAGGACTCCTGTGGTTCCACCAGGCCTGCACATATAATTCAGGATTATCTCCTCACCTCCAGGTGTGTCACTGTAATCTTATATACAAGGTCCCTTTTGACAAGTGGGCTTCTCTGATAGCTCATTTGGTAAAGAATCCGCCTGCAGTGCAGGAGACCCCAGTTCGATTCCTGGGTCGGGAAGATGCCCTGGAGAAGGGATAGGCTACCCACTCTAGTATTCCTGGGCTTCCCTTGTGGCTCAGCTGGTAAAGAATCTGCCTGTAATGTGGGAGACCTGGGTTCAATCCCTGGGTTGGGAAGATCCCCTGGAGGAGGGAAAGGCTACCCACTCCAGTATTATGGCCTGGAGAATTCCATGAACTCTATAGCCCATGAGGTCGCAAAGAGTTGGACACGACTGAGCGACATTCACTTTCACTCTTTTAGACAAATAAAATAACACATCACAGTTTCTGAGTGTTAGGGTAGGGACATAAGCCTCCAAAATATCTACCAACAAGGACACGTCTCTCTACTAAACACTTAACAGATACATCTCTCCTCCATTTTGTAGGCATATATAGAATCCAGAAGTGGTTGTGTCTCTTAATGAAACCTGCAAGAGTCAAGGCTATTATCTGTCTAATGCTGGAGATTACATTCTGGGGAAAGTGAATTATAAAAATCCTATTGATTTCCTTTTAGTACAATTAAAGGTGTCATAGGGCTTCCCTTGTGGCTCAGCTGGTAAAGAATCCACCTGCAATGCACAAGACCCTGGTTGGATTCCTGGGTTGGGAAGATCCCCCGGAGAAGGGAAGGGCTACCCACTCCAGAATTCTGGCCTGGAGAATTCCATGGACTTTATAGTCCATGGGGTCCCAAAGAGTTGGACGCAACTGAGCGACTTTCACTTTCACTTTTCAAAGGTGTCATAACACAGGTCTTATGTTTATAATAACATCCACCATGGTATGGAGATGACCTAAGTACTGGGCTCCTTCTCTCTTAAAACTGTCCGTCGAATTTTCCAGGCAAGAATACTGGAGCGGGTCATCATTTCCTGCTCCAGAGAGTCTTCCTGACCCACAGATGGAACCCATGTCACTTATACCTCCTACATCAGCAGACAGATTCTTTACCACTAGTGCCACCTTGGAAGTCCAATAATATCCATCATGGCATGGAGATGGCATAGTACTGGGCTCCTTCTCACTTAAAACCATGTTTTCTATATTTCAAGACAGTCTGGGGACTTCCCTGGTGGTCCAGTGGCTAAGACTCCATGCTCCCAAGGCAAGTGCCCCAGGTTCCATCCCTGGTCAGGGAACTAGATCCCACAGGCCACAGCTAAAGATTCTGCATGCCAAAACAAAGATCGAAGATCTCACATGTCACAACTATTAACAAGACCTGGTATGGCTTCCCTGGTGGCTCAGGAGTAAAGAATCTGCCTGCCAATGCAGGAGACATAAGAGATGCAGGCTCAATCCCTGGGTCAGGAAAATCCCCTGGAGAAGGAGATAGAAACCCACTCCAGTATTCTTGCCTGGGAAATCCCATGGACAGAGGAGCCTGGTGGGCTACAGTCCATGGGGTCTCAAAGAGTCGGACACGACTGAGCACATACATTCACGTTCACAGCCAAATAAGCAAATTTGAAAAAGAGACAGAGAGTCTGGGTTCTGGAAAGCAAGGCCATCAGTCAAAGTAATCTGGAGGGCAGGGTGCGCAGAGTAAAATCAGAGGCAAAATTGCTGCCATTTCATCAAGCTTTAAGGTTTGATATTCAGATGGCAAACAAATGTAATACAAACAAATGTAATACATGAGCAAAAAAGTGTAATATATTTCTAACATATTACAAAATGTGTTAGAAAGAACAGTATAAAAGTAGGGGCTGGTCTGCATCATATATAACAAAACATTAATAGTCAGACTGTGCAAAGAATAGAGCAGTTAAAAGAAGACATATTTACATGTTGGCCCTCAGGCCCCACTCTCAGCAGCCAAGGGTGGTGTCTTCTTCACGCATTTGCTACCTTTGGTGTCAGAAAAGGGCCCCTGCCCACTGATGTGACGGAGGGTCTGTAACTCCCAGGGTGGGGGTCTACAATGTTCACTGGATTCTCTGAGGATCCAAGGCCAAAAAAACTATTAAGAGCCATTTGGCAAAAAGCCACACAGTATTCCGAAAGGAGGAAAGAATTCTATTAGCCTTGAAAAAAGCATGGATCATTTGTGACACAAAAGTCATCATTAGAACAGTAAAACCGTCACTGAAAACTAAAAACCCTTGCCAACAGTGTCCCTGGCATGTTTATGAATCCACCTGCAATGCGGCAGCCCTGGGTTCGATCCCTCGGGTGGGAGGATCCCCTGGAGGAGGGTATGACAACCCACTCCCGTGTTCCTGCCTGGAGAATCCCATGGACAGAGGAGCCTGGTGGGCTACAGTTCATGGGGTCACAAAGAGTCAGACATGACTGAGTGACTAAGCACAGCACAGCAATAAGATGGCTACTCCCCAGAGCTTGATGGAATGGTGTTGACTTTAGCCACAAATGCTCTATATTTTCACCAAACCTTTCCCTGCAAATGTACAACCAGCGACTTGAAAGAATCACGGAGAGAAAGTCATGGTATAACTTCGAAGACAAATTTTGCTCCACATTTCTGATCAACATCTACTGTGCGGGGCATAAGGTCATATCCAAATAACAGGATAGCTTTAAGGAGAGACTGTCCTACCAAAACAGCTTTTTAAAAAATGTTTAGCCTCAGACATCAGTACCAGGTGGTAAGAAATACGGGGCACAGAGGAACATATTAAACAAAACCATGAGGAGAAAATCAGCCAAATCCAAAATCTGGGAAATTCAAAATGACAAATGACCTAGTTTCTTCCACAAACCCTTGACACAGAATAAAATGTGGGGCAGAAGAAACTTTAATAGAAAAAAATCCACAAAACTTGAGATATTTTCAAAATGTGGATTTGTTTACCCCAGATTCAAATCAAACCATTGAAAGTTTTTTTGAGATAACTGGGGAAAATTTAATATGGCCTGAGACATAGATGGTCCTGAGTAATATTAATTTTGCTGAGTATGACAACAGTATGTGGTTATACTAAATTTAAAGTTCCCATCTGTGAGAGCAGTGGTTCCCCAACCTTTCTGGCACCTGGGAACAATTTCATGGAAGACAATTTTTCCACGGACTAGGGGAAAGAAACTAGGGGGGAGATGGTTTCGGGATGATTCAAGCACATTACACTTATCGTGCGCTTTATATCTATCATTATTTCATCAGCTCCACCCCAGATCATCAGGCATTAGATTGGACACTGGGGGCCCCTGTGTTAGAGAATCAGATTAAAGAAAGTCCAAGTGAAATAATATGTCTTAGATTTGCTGTAAAATGATTTCATCAATTATCTGTGCAACTGACAGGTAGATAAAATTCAAAAGAAAAAAAGTAAAGATACCATACATCCAGAGAATCTACAGATACTATATACAAAATATAGTTAAATGTGAAACAAAAACAGTGTCTCAGATGAATGACCTCCTCCAGAGAACCACAGTGCTTTAGTTTAACTGAAGGTCAATGAAACATTTTCAAGTTGAGATTATTAATCATGTTCTAAGATCTGCTATGGGTTGAACTGTGCCCCCTCCCCCACCGCCCTGGCCAAATTCATATGTTGAAGCCCTAACCCCTCCCATCTCAGAATGGGACTGAACTAGGAAACAGGGTCTTAAAAGAGGCAATTAAGTCAAAAAGAGGTCGTCAGAGTGGGCCCTGATCCAATATGACTGGTGTCCGTATGAAAAGAGACGGGGACGCAGAGAAGTATAGGAGGAGGACCGTGTGAATACACAAGGAGAAGACAGCCATCCACAAGGCCACAGAGGAGCCTCAGAGACACGACCCTGCTTGCTGACACCTTGACCTTGGACTTCTAGCCTCCACAACCGTGAGTAAAATAGATTCCTGTTGTGGAAGCCCCCCAGCCTAGTCTTTGGTACTTTATATATGGCAGCCCTAGCAAACTAATACAGGATTCATCACATGATTTTTTTTTTTTAGCCTTCCTATTCCCTACCTACATGGCAAATTATCTCATCGTGCCTAGCCTACAAGCCAGTAAAAACACGGACGGTCCTAAATGTGGAGGTCTCAACCAAGGGCCCAGATGTGGACCCCTGCACCAAGGTCATCTCTGGAGCTGATTAAGCACCATAGCAACCATGAGCCCCTGACCTTATATTAGGTGAAAAGACCTACCCTCTAGCATCCTAACCAATCATCTCATGTTACCCTTCCAGCAGGAATCTTCTCTGTCTTGAGGCTATAAAAATTGGCTGTGCTGTGCTATGCTTAGTCGCTCAGTTGCAACCCCATGGACTGTAGCCTGCCGGGCTCCTCTGCCCATGGAGATTCTCCAGGGAAGAATACCAAAGAGGGTTGTCATGCCCTCCTCCAGGAGATCTGCCCACCCCAGGGATCGAACCTAGGTCTCCTGCATTGTGGAGACCACAAAAGGGGTTGGCTCTCCCTTGAACCTACCCACTGTTCTAACAGCGTCCCCCACTCTAATAAACTGTTCTCCTCTCATTCTGCCCCGTGTCTGGAAATTCTTTTCCAACCTGTGCACAGACTATGACACTAAATATACAGGCATTATATTTGTTCATTTTATAGTGTTCAAATAAAAATAGTATTACAGCAACGCTGAACAATGAGGCCCTCAATGTATCCATAAGGTCTGGGTAACATCCCAAATCAGACCACCGATGGCAAACTGCAATCAAGATCCAGGCAAAGGTTCAGCTCCAGTAAACCACCACTTCCTCTACTCTGGAAACTTAGAGATGACATGCCTACCAAAAGCATGGTAATTTATTCTGACATCAAAAGCAAAATTCTTAACTTGTACACAGGCATCCCTCAAGCCTGGAAAAGAGGTCAAATGTCTAGTAACATCAAAGCTTTCTCATAATTTCCCACAGAATGAAGCAGAAAACTGCAGCCTTTCCAGCTCAAGCAGGTCCTAGATCCTTACCTCCAAGAGAGACAGAATGAGAGTCAGGGGTCTGCTCTGGCCAGAATCTCAACCTGGCAGCGGAAGATGGTGGAAACAGCTCAGGACAACCTGCCAAAGTGTTGGTATAAGCATTCGCTCAGTCAGTCCTAATCAAGGAGAACGGCAATCCTCCAGAATAAAATGCCCAGAGGACACCTTCGTCTCCACCAGGCCTGCATGTGAACTACTCACATCCACAAGTAATCTTTAAAAGTCCTTTTGGATTTTGAAACAGACAGCAGGGACACAAGTGGGGGGCTAAAAAGTGTGAACTCATATTTATACTTTTACCTTCACTGCGAAATTTTTATTTTACTTTGAAATCAGCAAATGAACTTCAGAAGAACCAACTATATGAGATAAATGGAAGGACTGAAGAAACGCTTCAGTTCATTCAGCCTACTACCAACAAATTTATTAATGCTGATGTTTGTGTTCTGCAGAACAAACTAGTTTGTCCTTGGAACAGTCACTGCTTCTTCAAGAATGGCATCTTTCAGGAGGGGTCAAGACTTGGGAGGAAGTCATCCAAGCTAAACTTTCATCTGGATCTTAACTGCAGTTTACCATCAATAGTACGATTTGGGCTGTTACCCAGTCCTCAGGGATACATTGAGGGCTTCTTTGTTCAGAGCTGTCTGATTTCCCAACTCACTGATCTTGTTTCTACCTACCACATCCACTCACTAAACCACAATATCATATGTTTAAAAAAAGAAAGCATTTTCCTTGCCTTAGAGAGAACATCCTGACCCTGAGAGATGAAGCAAAAAGTAAAGTCCTTGGAGAGAATGGGATGGGGGTGGGGGCAGGGACAGAGGCCCAGGAAACAACACTACATGACCCAAGTTCTTGGTACCTGGAGTGTGATGAGTAGAAAGATGGCAGCCATGATGCACAGGCAAGATGCCAGAAGCTTCCCCCTCTGAATCCGCACCATGCTGCCCTGCCCTGGGTGACTGACAGAGGGCAAGCCTGGTTACCAGGTGTTCCCGAGTCGGCCCACAGACCAAGACAGCTTCACGTGGAGGAACCATCTGCGTGCCAATTTCCTCTGCTGCCATTCCTGCTGGGACCCGGGCTCCATGAAGGACTGAGATGTGAGGTTCTGAGGGCGCCTGGCTTGGCATTGAAAGGGAACAGCATGCAGTCTTCTTAAGCTATCATCAGAGCAGCTGGGGATACTTTAAACCAGAAGGCATCCAAAAAATATCTGTAACAAATGAACAATAGTTTTGCCTTAGCACAGAAGATTTAATTAATGCAGTCTTGCAGGGTTGCGGGTGTAGAAATGAAAAGCTTTAAAACTAAAAGGAATCTTTGGGATCACTGAGACCTAACACCTCATTCATAGATAAGGACAACAAGACCAGAGAGGTAAAGAGACTTGCTCAAGGTCATACAGTCCATTAGAGGAGAGTGACAGATCGACAATCAGGTCCCGAGACGAAAATGATGCTTCCACTTAATTTTCTTTGCCATCAGACTTGAATTCCAAAAGTCACTGACATGTGATCATTTCCTTCCATCTAAGTTTCAAAAGAATAGAGAAGTGGAGCAGAAATAGCCATGACTGTCCACTCAGTCCTGTAAAAATTAGGGAAAGAACAAAAGTTTCAGGCTTTGCTCAGAAATGGCAAATGATTGACTGACCTCAGTTCCCACCAGGGAAAACCACTTCAGCCACAACATAAGGAATTTAGATTACTGCTTTATTCACTTAGTCTTTTACAGCAAATGCATTAAAGAGGATTGTGTGGGTAGTATGGTTCTCTGGATGTCTTGAAATAAGGTGTCCATCTATCTGAAATGGATGGTCTTTTCCAGAAGCTTTTCAAATGAACTAAATAAATAGTCCCACAGAATGCCTCTTATTCCCAGGGTTCCCTGAAGTCAAACATGCTGAGCAAACCACACTGTGGAGTTCAGAGGAGAGCAAGGATCAACATTTCAGAGGAAGAGGGTGCTCCAAGAGCCTGGTCCTAACATCTGACTGTATACCTCTCAGATATGGAACTGAAGATCCAATGAGAAATACAAAAGTGATACAGAATTCTGCTTTAAAACCTTGGTTTTAAAAGTGTGCTCCCCTCTCATGCATCTAACTTGATCAACTTTTTCTTCCCCTCAGCAACAAAATGACTCTTGGTCTCAGAGACAACCAAAAGTTCATTTTTTTTCATCCACAGAATCCACAGGGTCTTGAAAATGGGCTCTAGTCAGCCTGCCAGGATTCAAATCTCAACTCCTCAGGCTGTCCGTGATTCCACGATTCAATTCCCAAAATATAGATCATAGAGGTGCCCAATCAGAGAGTTACTGTGAGAATTCTACAAGATAAAATTGGTAAAACACTTATTTCAGAGCCTGACACAAAAGAAATATCCAATAAACATTTGCTCTTCTCATCCTCATTCTGGGCTTCCCTGGTGGCTCAGCAGGTAAACCATCCACCTGCAACGCAGGAGACACGGGTTCCAACCCTGGGTTGGGAAGACCCTCTGGAGAAGGAAATGGCAACCCACTCCAGTCTTCTTGCCTGGAGAATTCCATGGGACAGAGGAGCCATGGAATACAGGGCTCCAGCCCACTGGGGCACAAAAGATTCAGACAAATGAGCAACTAACCCTTTCACTTTTTCACAAATCATGCCAGAAGAATTTAAGGTAACAAAAGTCCCTTTCCTCCAAAGAATCTCAATAGAGGTGATAGTTCCCAAACGAGATGTACACAGTACAGTCTCGAGGATTGAGCTGTGGGTAAACATCCAGCACTAAAGAACAGAATCAGCTAGGGTAGACAGTCTGATGATTTAGAGCAAGCAGCAGCCAGCCAGGCCTTGGGCCACATCAATCTAATATACATATGGCATGAGTTACCCAGGAGTTTGTCATCAAATCAGTGGTTCCGACGGGGGGTACAGATGGACCTGCAGAGAGCACCCTGAAGGCCAACAAGCTCCAAGCAAAGGAATCCCAAGAAGAAAGCGCCCTTCTGTTTCCTCATTGCCCTCGGGGTGAATCTCAGCATCTCAGGGTGAATCTCAGACCCTCACTTCTAAGAGAGAGCCCCAGAACACCCCTTCCCAGGCTGGAGCAGTGTGTGTTTGCTCCACCAGGTCAATAACAGCTGAAGTGGACTCACTAACTGACCCGCCTGACCCAAGCGCTGAGCTCTGAGACGCCTCGTCGGACTGTGTGCACGGCCTGGGGCCAGCCATCTGCTGCCCAGAGAGGGGTCTGGAGCTGAGTCCCCACTGCACAGTCCTACAAGGGCTGTCCTGTCAAAAGCAGCAACACTTTCAGCCCAAAATCATTTCCTCGTTCTCTGCTTTATGTTGAATTAAATAGACAGGAGGGAGACTGGATGTCTTAGTGAATTAGTAGGCTGAGGATGCCAGCTTCCCACACGGCCCCAGCCATGCAGGGACAGTCCCCGGTGTGGGTCAAGGGTCTCAGCCATGGGACTGAGGTGATTTCTGCCCTGTGGTCCCGAGTGGAAAATGAGAAGCCAACCCTGGGTGACACCCACCAGGGAGCTCTGGGAAGTCTAAGATCCTCTCTCCTCTAGTAACTGGTGAGTCTTTTGGGTTAATAGTGAAGTGACTTCGCTCGGTCGTGTCTGACTCTTTGTGACCCCATGGACTGTAGCCCACCAGGCTCCTCTGTCCATGGGATTTTCCAGGCAAGAATACTGGAGCAGGTTGCCATTTCCTTCTCCAGGGGATCTTCCTGACCCAGGGATCAAACCCAGGTCTCCCACATTGTAGGCAGACACTTTACCGTATAAGCCATCAGGGAAGTCATTGGGTTAAAAATCGACTCTTAACTGAGTTTGAGGTTATGCCAGGGAGAGTCTTTTGAAGGAATGTGTCTAATTACCAAACATGGTATTCACACCGAAGTGTCATTTCTCAAACAAAAGCATTCCAAGATGTTTTCATTTCATAATGTATAAAATCCTTGGAGCATCCCTTAAGTAGGGGCTGCTATCCTGGGAAAGACAGATGACATAGCAGGCAGATAGGAAAGTCTAAGGGCCTCTGGACAAATCTCCAGGCAATTTTTAAGTAATTTCCTTTGACTCTACTTGACCTCACCAACACTCCGCATCTATTCCTACTTGGTGACTCCAAAAGCCTGATAAGAGCTTCCCCAGCAGTCCAGTGTTAAGACTGTGTTTCTAGGTCAGGTTCGACCCCTGGTTGGGGAACTAGGATCCCACATGCTTCTCAGTGTGACCAAAAAAAAAAAAAATCAAAAGTCTGATAACTAGCAATGGCAAGCCACTCCAGTACTCTTGCCTAGAAAATCCCATGGATGGAGGAGCCTGGTAGGCTGCAGTCCATGGGGTCGCTGAGGGTCGGACATGACTGAGTGACTTCACTTTCACTTTTCACTTTCACACATTGGAGAAGGAAATGGCAACCCACTCCAGTGTTCTTGCCTGGAGAATCCCAGGGACGGGGGAGCCTGGTGGGCTTCCGTCTATGGGGTCACACAGAGTCGGACACAACTGAAGTGACTTAGCAGCAGTAGCAGCAGCAGCATCCCCCTCTCAGCTCAGAGATGTTGTTGAAATGTGAACTGGGTCTCTCCCCTCCCCAATTTTAATTGATTGATTAAAATCCATCAATGGCTTCCCATAGAGTTCAAGATAAAGATCAAATTCATCAGCTTAGAAAACAAGAGTCTCTGGACTCCGCCCTACTTCTCCACCTTCTACCTGACAAACCCTTTGTTCTAGCTGTTCCTGGAACACAGTTTCCTGTTCTGTGCTCTGGTCCCAACAACACCCATACCTCTTTCACTACCAGAGCCATTCTGGGCGTTCAAGGCTACCTGCTCTGCGTAGCCTTACGCCACCCGAGTGCCACGTCAGAAGATATATGGCCATGCATCATGCTTGTTTCTACTACATCAGAGGACAGAATGCTGGGGGAGGTTACGAAACTCTTTAAAGCTGTTGCATTGGGTGAATATAAAACAACCGTTGAACATTAAAAAGTTGACCAGTGTTGTTAATCTGCAGAAAGACTGTCCCTTGGGCACCTGATGAGCATGGTGTAGTGGTTCCACAGTTGCCCTTTTCATCCCATTTTCTTTATTAACACTTATTTGTGTTAATGTGTTCCTCACTCTTTTTTAATGGACTGCATACTTGGTTGAGCTTTTTTTTTTTTTTTTTTGAGTGGTGCTCTGCCTTAGATTTCTGGGAGGGTCATCCTCTTGGACCAAGCACACATTGCAGGAGAGACAAACAGAGAATCACGAGAGAGAAAGGGATACTGGCAGCTGCTGGAATCAGGACTGGTGATTAGAAACTTCCCTGGTGGTCCAGTGGCTAAGGCTCCATACTCTCAACGCAGGGGTGCCAGGTTCAGTTCCTAGCTGGGAACTAGATCTTGCATGTGGCAACTAAAGAACTCCCACGATCCCGCATGCTGCAACGAAGAGCCAGAGCAACCGAATAAACAAATAAATACCTTTCAATTAAAAAAAGAGAATGTATTAATAAAAAAGAAAGACTAATGGGAGGGTGGAAGTGGCAGCACGAGCACCTTCATTCTTCCACTCCCGAAAGTGACGCCGTTCTTAAATTCCAGACACGAACTGAAGCAAAGTATACAGTATGAATACAATCTCACTTAGTGGGTCTACTTAATGCAGAAACTAGATAAAAACAAACCCACTAAAGAACTAAATAAAAAGACTGACGTGAAGACCCGAACAGAAACATTCAAAACAACGGGTGTTTTAAATGGAACAGGGGGTCCACTATTGGGAAGATTCTGTGTCACACTAAGAGCTGAGCTTCTTGTTCCTTGGAAGGTGTCCTTTATAACTGTTCTTTCTGCAGGAAGGGCTTACTGGTTACTCTGTAACAATTTTCCTTCCTGGCAAAGATAGGAACTAAAATCCCTCAGCTGCTTTGATCATTCCTGTAATCATGAGTGAGGAAACAATCAAATAACATGATAAAATCTCGATAATATTTCATGTGCCTAAAAACAAAGAGCTGGAACAAATGATCTTCTGGGGATCTTCATCCCAAAATTAAGTTATCTGATCTCATGAACAGTGCCCAGGAACACTCCATAGAAGAAAAGTCAATCAAGTAAAGAGACAGTAATTGGGACAAGCTGAGTCATCAGAAACTGAAGATTTCTGGAAGTATAAAACAAGAGATATTTCTATACGACAATTTAGGGTTACTTGATCTTCATTCTCCTTTTGATTAATTCAGCATTAACTTTTAAAAACTGAGATCTTATTTTCAAGTAAATAAATATCTGAAAAATACTGTTAATAAAGATGAACTTAATTGTTTCTCATTTTAAAAAATTCATAGTCAAGAACTCTACTACAAATGTTTATTGTATTGATAGAATGCTAGTATGTGAAATAGGTACTGGATTTCATACTGAAATCAATTCTTTTTTAAAAAAATATAATTGCTTTACAATGTTGTGTTAGTTTCTGCTGCACAATGAAGTCAATCAGCTGCATGTATACATATATCCCCTCCCTCTGGGACCTCTCTCCCACCCCCACCCCCTCCTACCCATCAAGGTCATCACAGAGCACCTGAAATCAACTTTTACATTCCAAATTTAGAAAGTATTTAAATATGGGTTGGAAATGCCTGCAAACTGAGCAATGCTTACACTTACATGAATGACATCATTGTCCAAAAAATATGTTCATTTTTTTTATTTCCTAACTTAAATCCTAGTTTGAAATGTTTTTCAAATACATTGCTTGTAAGATAAAACTTACTTTTTTTTAAACTGCAGAGTAAAAGATGAGCCATAAGAACAGTATCAGTTGAGACTGTGTATTTAAATTCACTGTTACACACTGCCATCTAGCAGGAAGGCAGCAAATGAATAGTCACCACAGCAAGTCCAAAAAAGGGGCTGACCTAAATGATGCAGCCGTGCTAGGACACTGCCTCCGGCTTCAGGCAGGAGAGGGAGAAAGTTCTAACACTGAGGCTAGACTGGTGTCTCTGCCACTTTATTGTGCAAACACCCGGGGCTGCGTATTCAAGACAGAGAGGCAGGATCCCGTCCTCCTCTGGAGGCCACCGGGACCGGGCAGGAGAAACAGGCCCCAGTTGGAGAGTGACGTCACTAACACGCCCACCGTGGCCCCGAGCGGCCGGGGGAGGGGAGGGGGGCCTCACGGACGTAAAAGGAGAACGAGGCCCTAAAGATCAACTTGCCAAATTCAAAACTGCACATAGCCCTCAACTGAAATCAACAATCCAAGTCCCGACATGAGTACTACTCTCCCCGACTATCTCAGACCGCTGGGCGGAGGGGGTGAGGAATTCTGTTGGTGGTGTTGGGAGTCTTGAGGGCGCAGCCTGCTGGGGCCATGGTGTTAGAAAAACAGTCATTTTGCGTGGCATTTGCTCCATATTATAGAATTATTAAAAGAGGCCCAGAAAACGTCTTAAAATCACGCCAGTTCTTTCCATAGCTTACATAAAATGTGTTCTATTCTGAGGACGCTAATCGGGCACCAAAATACTTAGGAAATGGCTTGCATTTCTCAACTGTAGGCAAAGCCTGGAGTTCCGGGGTTTTCCCAGAGCATCTTCTGCCTTAAATAGGCAACGCTCTCCCCAACTGGACAGCCAGCCTCGCTCCTACTTCAGCAGACAATTCTAGCAACAAGTGATGCTCGACTCAGGACAGGGAGAAGGAAGCTGTTCACAGCGCGCAGAGGTGAAGTCAGGTTCTGGAGTTAGTGGGGCTGGGAAGATGGTGGCAGATGCGGAGGGATGCGAAACCTTCCTTGCCGGGGTGCTGGGACCGGGGGTGGGGGGTGGTTCCCGCTCTCGCCGAGGCCCCTTTACATCACCTCCCTCCCACCTGTGCTTTTCAGCAGCCAGATGGGTTTGCATCTCAGGGAGGGTCCCCGAAAAGCGCTGCCCAAGGCTTCCCAAAGCGGAGGCGGACACTTTCTCAGCACACAACTCCGTTTTCCTCCGACACACACTCCCTTCTGGGCACAAAGGGGTTTCCCTAGGGCTGTGAGTTCGGCGGGCAGAGTCTCAACTTCGGCACGCCTCTTTCAAGTCTCTTTTCGGCTCTCCGCACCGAGACCCTGCTCCCACCAAGCCTCGCTCAGGAAAGACCCTGTAGATGATACTCACCGCAGCGCGGAGAAGGAGGCGCGCTCTGCCGGGTGCAGCCCAGCGGTTTTTCACTTTCGGTTCGCTTCTAGCCGCAGCTCGAGCGAAGACTCGGAGAGGAGATTTGGGAGAAGGGATAATAGCCCCGAGCGCGTCCAGGCCTGGCGATCCGGGATCCGGGCTTTCGCGCGGACGCCGCGTTTAAAAGCCTCCGGGACCTACTGGCCCGGGAAACACCCAGCGGCCCCTCCCTTGCCTGTCCCGGGCGCTCCACCCTCTGGAAAGCTCCTGGGAGGCTCCCAAGATCCCCTTCTAAAGCAAGTTGTTGTTTTAGTCGCTAAGTCATATCCAACTCTTTTGTGACTCCATGGACTGTAACCCGCCAGGCTCCTCTGGCCGTGGGATTTCCCAGGAAAGAATACTGGAGTGGATTGCCGTTTCTCCAGGGAATCTTCCTGACCCAGGGATCGAATCCGGGTCTCCTGCATTGGCGGGAGGGTTCTTCACTACTGAGCCACCAGGGATTTCTGCTTCTCAAACTCTGAGCGCAGCTCATTCAAAGTCACCTATCCAGGAAAATTGAGAACACTTTAAGCAAAGCAGAGGCCTGGGTACCTTTCATCAGCTGTCAGTGTTTGGTAAACTGAGCAGGATGATCACTTAATTTTACTGGAGAAGAAAAAGTGATTTTAGTTACTTAACTTCTAAATTCAGAGAATCCAATTAAAATTCTTTTGGCCTAGTCTAGACCGGAAGGGATAAACCTAGAGGTGTCTTTTCAGACTTTGGGAGGGCCAGGACTAGGTGAGTGTCTAGGGATAAAAATTTGAGGCGGGATTAAGAGTCATGCACCTCCTGGGCACATTTGCAGACAGAGACTGCTGTTTGCCTCCCAGGGCCCGCCTTGCTCTCCTCCAGGCCCTGAGAGCACCAGTGCTCAGCACCTCTGTTAACTTCTCTGTAAAATCAGGTCAATGGTAATGACATCAACTTTCAGAAAACACCAAATACAAAGGGGAAAGATTGATAAATTGGATGTCATTAAAAGTAAATTCTGTTCATCAGACGACACTATGAAGAGAATTAAAAACAACCCAGGAAGTAGGTGAAGATACTTGCAATAGATTTATCAAACAAAGAATTCATATTCAGAATATAGCAACAACAGCTACAATGCAATAATAAAACACAATCCAGTCGAAGCGGGGAGGGAGGGGACCAAAGACACACAGCATTTGACCAAAGTGGGATCCAAAAGCCAATGAGTACAGGAAAAGATAGGGCTTCCCAGGTGGCTCAGTGGTAAAGAACCCCACACCACCCTTGTGGCAGAAAGCAAAGAGGAACTAGAGAGCCTCTTGATGAAAGTGAAAGAGGAGAGTGAAAAAGCTGCCTTAAAACTCAACATTCAGGAAACTAAGATCAAGGCATCTATATCACTTCATGGCATATAGATGGGGAAACAATGGAAACAGTGACTGACTTTATTTTCTTGGGCTCCAAAAAAACTGCAGATGGTGACTATAGCCATGAAATTAAAAAACACTTGCTCCTTGGAAGAAAAGCAATGACAAATCTAGATAGCATATTAAAAAGCAGAGATATTCCTTTGCCAACAAAGCTCTGTATGGTCAAAGCTATGGTTTTTCCAGTAGTCATGGATGGATGTGAGAGTTGGACCATAAAGAAAACTGAACACCAAAGAACAGGTGCTTTTGAACTGTGGTGTTGGAGAAAACTCTTGAGAGTCCCTTGGACTGCAAGGAGATCCAACCAGTCCATCCTAGGCGAAATCAGTCCTGAATATTCATTGGAAGGACTGATGCTGAAGCTGAAGCTCCAATACTTTGGCCGGCTGATTGAACGAGCTGACTCATTGCAAAAGACCCTGATGCTGGGAAACATTGAAGGCAGGAGGAGAAGGGGACGACAGAGGAAGAGATGGTTGAATGGCATCACCGACTCTATGGACATGTGTTTGAGTAAATTCTGGGAGTTGGTGATGGACAGGAAAGCCTGGTGTGCTGCAGTCCGTGGGGTCAAAGTGACTGAACTGAACTGAACTGACAAGAAAAGATAGTGCTTCCCAGGTGGCTCAGTGATAAAGAATCTCCTGCCAGTGCAGGAGACCTTGATTTGATCCCTGAGTCAGCAAAGATCCCCTGGAGAAGGAAATGGCAACCCACTCTGGGAAATCCATGGACAAGAGGAGCCTGGTGGGTTACAGTCCATGGGGTCACAAAAGAGTCAAACACAAGTGAGCATCTGAGCACGCAGTTAAACATGCTTAACCGCGTTAGTCATCAGGGAAATGCAAATTAACACTATAATAAGACGCTTCTCTGATGGCTCAGAGGTTAAAGCATCTGCCTCCAATGCGGGAGACCCGGGTTCGATCCCTGGGTCGGGAAGATCCCCTGAAGAAGGAAACGGTAACCCACTCCAGTATTCTTGCCTGGAGAATCCCATGGACGGAGAACCCTGGTAGGCTACAGTCCACGGGGTCACAAAGAGTCGGACACGACTGAGCGACGGAACGGAACGGACACACCCACCACAATGGCTACAGAATTTAAAACATAACACAGAGCAAAGGCAAAGCTGTGGAACAAATGGAACTCTAGTGCATGCTTGGTGGGGGTGTAACTGTTACAGCCACTTTGGAAAACTTGTCTATCAGTATTCACTACAACCAAATATGGACTTACTTTGTGATCCACAATTTTACTCGAAGGTATATGTCTAGGAAACATGAATATGTAAGTACCTCAAAAGACAAGTATATATATCAAAAGACACGAAACACACCATAACATATTTAAAAGAACAGACATTATACAAAATATGACTTTTGACCACAGTGGAAACCAATTAAATCAGTAACAGAAATATTCTAAAATATTTGGGGGTATTTGGGAATATCTCCAAATATTTGAAAATTAAAGAACACACTTCTAAATAATACATGGGTCAAAGAAAAATTCTCTAGAGAAACAAAAACTTTTAGGACCAAATTAAAATGAAAATATAATCTATCAAAATTTATGAGATACAACAGCAGCAATGCTTACAGGGAAATTGTAACACTGAATTATATCATTGAATGTTAGAAAAGAAGACATCTAAAATCAATATGCTAAGCTTCCACTGTAGGAAACTAAAGAAAGAGTAGCAAATTAAATTCAAAGTAAGCAGACGAGAAGAAATAATAATAATTAGAGCAGAAATCAATGAAATTGAAAGCAGAGAATTAACAGAAAATCAAGGAAATCAAAAGTTGGTTCTTTGAAAAGATCAATAAAATTGACAAATGCTTTTCTAGGATAACCAGTAAAAAGGGGAGAAGACACAAATTACTAACATCAGAAGTAAGAAGAAGGGTCATGCTTACTAACCCCATGAACATTAAAAGATAATAAAGGTCAAGACAATGAGACAAGTCCAGACCAGGAGAAAATATTTGCAAAAGTTATATGTGATAGAGTCTGATTATCCAAAATATACAAAGAACTCTTAAAATTCAACAATCAGGAAGCAAACAACCCAATTTTTAAAATGGGTGAAAGACCTGGACACATCAAGGAAGATATAGACATGGCAGATCAGTGTATGAAAAGATGCTCAACGTCGTGTCGTTGTGACTACTGTAATACCTTCCCAACAGGTCCCTGTTTCCACAGCTGCCTCCATATGAAGCCAGGATGATCTTTTCAAGCCATAGATCAGATCAGGCCCATATTCCGCTCACAAATGTGGTCCGGGAAGACCCCACAGGCTGAGGGACAACTCAGCCCATGCACCACAACGACCGACCTCGCGCTCTGAAGCCCACAAACCTCGACTATGGAGCCTGAGAGCTGCGGTTACTAAAGCCTGTGTGCTCTAGACCCTGCGTGCTCTGCAGCCAGAGACGCCACAGCAACGAGAAGCCCAGGCACTGTCACTGGAGAGCAGCCCCCACTCGACACAACTAGAGAAAGTCCTCGCCCAGCAACAAAGGCCCAGAGCAGCCAAAAATACACAAATAAGGACTTTTTACAGAGAAAGGCAATATGTTAACCATGAGAAAATTTAAGGGACAGATGAGACACATTGAAAAGTTCTAACAGCAGTGTCTTAAGTCAAATTTCTATTAATACTGATTGCAATGATAATTCATTCCATAACTTTTTCTTTACACATAGAGCTTTAAGATTATAGGACATTAAAAAAAAACTATTTAAATGTATAATAATATTTGTGGTAGGGAATATGATAGGATAAAGTACCAAAAAGAATAAATATTCAGGAATAAATTTAACCAAGAAAGGGAAAGATTTCTACCTGAACCTGTAAGACACTGATGAAAGAAACTGAAGAAAATGCAAATAAATGGAAAGATAGTCTGTGGTTGTGTTTTGGGAGAATTAATATTGGTAAAATGTCCATACTACCAAAAGAAATCTGTAGATTCAATGCAATCCCTACCAAAATTCCAATGGGATTTTTCACAAAAATGGAACAATCCCAAAATCTTATGGACTCACAAAGACTCAGAGTAGCCAAAACCATCTTGAGAAAGAAAAAAGCTTGAGGCATCATGCTTCCCAATTTCAAACTATATGACCAAGTTATAGTAATAAAAGACAGTATGTTATTGGCTTGGAACCAAACACACAGATCAATGGGACAGAATAGAAAGCCCAGAAATAACCCATGTTTATACAGTCAATTAATTTACAACAAAGAGCAAAGAACATTGAATGAAAAAAGGACTGTCTCTTCCACAAAGAGTGCTGGGAAAACTGACAGCCACATTCAAAAGAACAAAACTGGACCACTGTCTAACACCATACACAAAAATCAACCCAAAATAAATTACAGACTTGAATGTAACACCTGAAATCATAAAATTCCTAGAAGAAAACATAGGTAGTAAGCTCCTGTCATCAATCTTGGTGCTGATTTTTTGGATCTGACACCAAAAGCCAAGGCAACAGGAACACAAATAAAGGAGTCCACATTAAACTACAAAGGCTTCTGCAGAGCAAAGGGAACCATCAACAAAGCAAAAAGGCAAGTTACTAAATGGGAGAACATATCTGCAGATCATATGTCTGATAGGGGGTTAACATCCAAAATATATTTTTAAAAAGCTCATACGACTCAGTAGCAAATAAAACCCACAAACAATCTGATTAAACAATGGACAGATCTGAACAGATATTTTTTCAAAGACATACAAGATGGCCACAGGTACATGAAAAGATGCTCAATATCACCAATCATCAGGGAAATGCAAATCAGAACCACAGTGAGGTATCTTTCACACTTGTTAGAATGTCTGTTATCAAAATGACAAGAAATAACAAGTGTTGGTGAAAATGTAGAGAAATGCTTGATGTGGAGAAATGTTCAAGAACCCTTGAACACTGCTGATAGGAATGTAAATTGGTGCAGCCACTGTGAACAGTATGGAGGTTCCTCCAAAATTTAAAAATAAAACCACTTATATGATCCAGTAATTCCACTTATGGGTATTTATCCAAAGAAAACGAAAACATTAACTCAAAAAGATAGATTCAATCCCATATTCATTGCAATATTATTTACAATAGCCAAAATATGGAAACAGTCATGTCTACTGATGGATGAATTTAAAAAGAAAATGCAGCATAAATGTATATACATAAATATGTACAATGGAGTATTAGTCAGCCATAAAAAATGAAACCCTGCCATTTGCAAGGACATGGATAGAACTTGAGAGCATAATGCTAAGTGAATCAATCCAGAGAAAGGCAAATACCCTGTGATCTTACTTACACATGGAATCTAAAAACAAAAGAACAGAACTCATAGCTACAGAGAACAGATTGGTGGTGGCCAGAGGGGAGGGGTGGGGGGGTGGGGTAGGAATAAAATGCTTGGAGGAGATATATATATATATACACACACATATAAGTTAGAACTGGACATGGAACAACAGATTGGTTCCAAATAGGAAAAGGAGTACGTCAAGGTTGTATATTGTCACCCTGCTTATTTAACTTAAATGCAGAGTACATCATGAGGAACGCTGGGCTGGAAAAAGCACAAGCTGGAATCAAGATTGCCGGGAGAAATATCAATCACCTCAGATATGCAGATGACACCACCCTTATGGCAGAAAGTGAAGAGGAACTCAAAAGCCTCTTGATGAAAGTGAAAGAGGAGAATGAAAAGGTTGGCTTGAAGCTCAACATTCAGAAAACTAAGATCATGGCATCTGGTCCCATCACTTCATGGGAAATAGATGGAAAAACAGTGGAAACTGTGTCAGACTTGAATTTTTTGGGCTCCAAAATCACTGTGGATGCTGATTGCAGCCATGAAATTAAAAGACGCTAGCTCCTTGGAAGGAAAGTTATGACCAGCCTAGATAGCATATTAAAAAGCAGAGACATTACTTTGCCAACAAAGGTCCGTCTAGTCAAGGCTATGGTTTTTCCAGTGGTCATGTATGGATGTGAGAGTTGGACTGTAAAGAAAGCTGATCACCGAAGAATTGATGCTTTTGAACTGTGGTGCTGGAGAAGACTCTTGAGAGTCCCTTGGACTGCAAGGAGATCCAACCAGTCCATTCTAAAGGAGATCAATCCTGGGTGTTCATTGGAAGGAGTGATGCTAAAGCTGAAACTCCAATACTTTGGCCACCTCATGCGATGAGTTGACTCACTGGAAAAGACTCATGCTGGGAGGGATTGGGGGCGGGAGGAGAAGGGGACGACAGAGAGTGAGATGGCTGGATGGCATCACCGACTCGATGGACAAGAGTTTGAGTGAACTCTGGGAGTTGGTGATGGATAGGGAGGCCTGGTGTGCTGTGATTCATGGGGTCGCAAAGAGTCGGACATGACTGAAAGACTGAACTGAAGTATATATATATATATATATTCAGCACGGTATGTATATATAATAAATAGTATGGTGTTGATAATTTATCACACTGTTGATAATTTGAAAGTTGCTAAAGGAGTAAAAAGTTTTCATCACAAGAAGAAAATTCGTAACTATGTATAGTGATGTTAACTAGACTTATGTGGTGATCCTTCTGCAACATAAACATCAAATCATTATGTTATAGTCCTGAAATTAATATATGTTCATTATACCTCAGTTAAAAATATATTCACAGAACTCACCTGGTGGTGGTGAGCAGGGACAGAGTGTTATACGAAACCAAACTGAAAAAAAGACACCATTTCTGATAGCCAAAGACCTATTATACAGCACATGGAACTCTACACAATGTTATGTGCCAGCCTGGATGGGTAGGGGGTTTGGGGAAGAATGAAAGCAAAAGTAAAAGTCGCTCAGCCCTATCCAACTCTTTGCAACCCCATGGACTATACACTACATGGAATTTTCCAGGCCAGAATACTGAAGCGGGTAGCCTATCCCTTCTCCAGCGGCTCTTCCCAACCCAGGAATTAAACTGGGGTCTCTTGCAATACAAAATAAAAAGTTAAAAGTTTGAAAAAAAAAAAAGACACAATTTCCCCTACTTAATTCAGAGAGGGTGCTGTAGTCCAGGTGGCAAGTGTAGTCTAGGTAATATCCAGCTTTTCAGTTCTTCCACATTGTTTTATACTTGATTTTATGTTATAGTATGACTTTCCTCTGGTCTCTAAACCAGTCTTGTATAAGGCAGTAGGCTAGTGAGAAAGATCACTGTTTTTTAGGAATCAATGTAGACAATACTTCTAACATACTGTTACTGAGTCCAAGCTCCTACTGCTGGCTGCAAGTCAGGCCAATGAATAAAAAGATTAATTGCTGAAGCAAGGAACAGCAATTTTATTTGGAAAGCCAGACAATGGAGAAGATAGAGGACTCAGGCCTTTTTTATAAAAAGGGAAGTTTAGGTTGGTTGTTGCAAAATTCTTGGTGCCAGAATCCTTTGTTCTTACAGCTGTCAAGGTGGGTCAAGTCATGATGTTCCCATGAGTCTCCAACAAGAGAGGTGTTATTCTCTGTTCTGCAACTTTTTCTCTCTATATGAATGGGAAAGTGTTACACCTTTAAAGGTCTGATCCTTGCAATGGGCCAGCCTGTATATTTCAGGCTATAGGCAACATCCTTTTAGTTATTAAGGAGTAAAGAAGCACAAGCTGGAATCAAGATTGCTGGGAGAAATATCAATAACCTCAGATATGCAGATGACACCACCCTTATGGCAGAAAGTGAAGAGGAACTCATAAGCCTCTTGATGAAAGTGAGAGAGGAGAGTGAAAAGGTTGGCTTGAAGCTCAACATTCAGAAAACAAAGATCATGGCATCTGGTCCCATCACTTCATGAGAAATAGATGGGGAAACAGTGGAAACTGTGTCAGACTTTATTTTTTTGGGCTCCAGAATCACTGTGGATGCTGATTACAGCCATGAAATTAAAAGACGCTAGCTCCTTGGAAGGAAAGTTATGACCAGCCTAGATAGCATATTAAAAAGCAGAGACATTACTTTGCCAACAAAGGTCCGTCTAGTCAAGGCTATGGTTTTTCCCGTGGTCATGTATGGATGTGAGAGTTGGACTGTGAAGAAAACTGATCGCCAAGGAATTGATGCTTTTGAACTGTGGTGCTGGAGAAGACTCTTGAGAGTCCCTTGGACTGCAAGGAGATCCAACCAGTCCATTCTGAAAGAGATTGATCCTGGGTGTTCATTGGAAGGACTGATGCTAAAGCTGAAACTGCAATACTTTGGCCACCTCCTGCGAGGAGTTGACTCACTGGAAAAGACTCTGATGCTGGGAAAGGTTGGGGGCGGGAGGAGAAGGGGACGACAGAGAATGAGATGGCTGGATGGCATCACCGACTCTGTGGACATGAGTTTGAGTGAACTCCGGGAGTTGGTGATGGACAGGGAGGCCTGGCGTGCTGTGATTCATGGGGTCGCAAAGAGTCAGTCACGACTGAGCGACTGAACTGAACTGAACTGAACTGAAAAAGAGCAATGGAATACAGACGTGAGGGAAAAAAATGAAAAACCCATGAAGTCAGACTTGTTCTTCCCTATTGTAATACCACTAGACCTTGCATACTGCTAAGTTTGCTAAAGGTTAAGTGACTCTCACCCAAATATCTAGTAAACTGAAGTCGGTTTTTATACTCTTCTGGTTTGGCTTCAAAACCCAGTGCTATATCAATGCTTTCTAACAGGGTGGTTCCAATTCCTGGTTTTCAAGTGCATGCAACGAAGTTACACGATTTATGACAATACTGAATTATTTTATTACGTGGTATGCAAATCAAGGCCCATCTTTATTCTGACAGTGTGCCTTTCTTACTCTTTCCATGGCCTTTCTTTTGGAAAACGATATAAACTAGTGAAGATTTTCTTCTTTCCTTGTCAAAAGAAAGAGCGTGGAAAACCCTGTTGCTCTTGAAATATCCTCTGACGCATGAATTTCAAGTCAGGACCCAGTTCCACACCAAGCAAATGCGTGTTACGTGCGGGAGAGAGGGTCTGAGGTCTTGAAAGACCGGGTCTGAGGTCCACAGACGGGCGCGCAAGCGACAGCCTGGCCTACCGCCCCGCGCGCAGCCCGAGCCCGCGTCCAAGGCCCGGCGGCCGGCTCGCCAGAGAACCGACAAACCGCGGGCTCGACAGGGGGCGCATCCTCTCGCATCGGAATCGGCAGGCTCAGGACTGGCCTCGCACGCACCCTCAGCGGGGCTAACAGCCCCAAGGCCGGCCGGGGACGAGAACCCGGCGGCACGAACGCGTGCTGACAGTCCGGGGACTCGGCGGCGAGCGCGAAGGTTAGGCCGCCAGGAGCCGCTGTTGCGAGGCCGCGGAATCAGAACTCTCGCGATAGCCGAGACTGGGCTTCGCGGAAGCGGTTCCCCGGAAGCAGCATGGCTGCTCCCTTCAATTGACCGGCCTCCACCTAGTGAACCGCGGACGAGATGCAGTCGGACGATGTGAGTCCTGAGGCTCCGCCACCCAGGTTTTGCACAGGGTGTCTCGCCTGCTTTTGGAGACTCAAGAGCCACCCGTTAGCCTCGTGGGGCTCCGGAAGCGAGGCCTCCAGAGCCCTGATTTCCGGGCGTGGGGCTCTCACGTGTCCACCCGGGTCCTTCGGGGCTAAGGGGACCTCTCTCCGCCGCCTCAGCCCCCGGGTTCAGTGTAAACGGCCCTTGGTGCCTCGTAAGGGAGGCTTTTGATGTGGTCCCTCGGAATTTGGGAGGCGGCGGGGCGAGGGGTGGGTGCCGGCGTGGGGGAAGGTATGGTGAGCTTTAGACACCAAAGTTAAGCATCCTTTTCATTCACGTGCGCGTTACTCTCCAGCCTGCTTTCCCTGTGTTAGGTTTTTCCTTTGCCTTTGCTCCACTCTGCCCGCGTCATAATTTTGGAAGCATCCTAGGTTCATTCATTATTTGTATGAAATATACTCAAGCGCCTATAGCGTGCCAGGCGCTGTACTAATTACTGGCAATTTGGTTATTAAGCCAGGCATGCCACAAAGGTCCGTCTAGTCAAGGCTATGGTTTTTCCCGTGGTCGTGTATGGATGTGAGAGTTGGACTGTGAAGAAAGCTGATCGCCGAAGAATTGATGCTTTTGAATTGTGGTGCTGGAGAAGACTCTTGAGAGTCCCTTGGACTGAAAAGAGATCCAACCAGTCCATTCTAAAGGAGATCAGTCCTGGGTGTTCATTGGAAGGACTGATGCTAAAGCTGAAACTCCAATACTTTGGCCACCTCATGTGATGAGTTGACTCGCTGGAAAAGACTCTGATGCTGGGAAAGATTGGGGGCGGGAAGAGAAGGGGACGACAGAGAGTGAGATGGCTGGATGGCATCACCGACTCGATGGACATGAGTTTGAGTGAACTCCGGGAGTTGGTGATGGACAGGGAGGCCTGGCGTGCTGTGATTCATGGGGTCGCAAGGAGTCGGACACGACTGAGCGACTGAACTGAACTCAACCGAATTGAAGCCAGGCAAAAGACCTGCTATCCTGGAGCTCTGGCGGGGGAGACAGTAAACACGTGAACGAATTAAATACAATTGAAATGTGTAGTACTACTATGAAAGAAACACCGGGGTGATAAGAGAGTAATGAGAGACCACTTCGGATCAGAAAAGATTTCTCTGAATAGAAGATATCTCAGCCGAGATCTGAAAGATGAGAAGGAACCGCCACTGGGGGCTGAGGGAAAAGCAATCAATTCAGGCCATAGGAACAGTATTGTACAAAGATCTGGAGGTAAGAAAGAAGGAATGTGGTAAAGGACATCCGTGTGACTGTGTTACAGGATTCAAGGGAAGAAAGGTAGTGAAGCTGGATGTCTTTGCAGGACGAGATCATGTAGAGTCTTGAAGGAGGTGTTTTAAAGGTTTTAATGTGACATGACATCTGACTTGCATTTGTGAACATTTCTGTCCTATGAAAGGAGAGAAAGAATGAAATCAAGGAGACTACAGCGTGAGGAAAGTAGGTTCAACTAAGGTAGTACTGGTCATGAAAAGAAGTGGATGGATTTGAGATCTGTTTTATCAGTGTAACTGGCAAGACTTGGTTATGGTGTGATGAAGAGAGGGAAGAAATCAAGGGGTTTTGGATTTGAACAGGCTGTTCAGTGGTGATTGTTTATGAATGTGGGGAAGACTAGGGAAGGTATTCTTTTTAGAGGTGTGGAATTGGAACCTCCATTTGGACCTGCTAATGTGTTTGAGGCCTTTCAGACATTCAGGTAGAGATGTCAAGTAGGCAACTGGATGTATATACGAATCTGGTGCTTAGAAGTCTGACTAGGAGATGACAGTTTGGGAGTCATCAACTTTGAGATGATATTTAAAGCCACAAGCCAAAATTAGCTCCTGCTTTTCCAGTTTCATTTCCTTGTACCTGTTTCCTACCATTCCTCACCAAACAGGTCCCATAAGCTTCCAAAAATGTTTCATTCTTTAACACTTCTTTGTGTTTTTCCCTTTAACTTCTCTAGAGCCCTTTCCCAGCTCCTCAAGGCAGCTCACTCAAAGGTTCTCAGGCATTTTTACACCTCTGTTGTGGTATTTAGCAACTACTGGCTTCTCGATGTTTTGTATCTTTCTCTCTAACTAGATAGAGAACACTCTTTAAGGACTGTACCTTCCTTCCTTCAGCACGTGCTTGAGTACCTTCTGTGTGTCAGGACTGAAATGTCAATGTCTTACATAACTACTAAGTGTACGTTAAATGCCAAATGAATATAGAGCAGAGGAGTTAGTGGAAGATAGATGATTTTCCTTGTCCTCAAAAACCTAGTACTGTGCAGCCTTTCACAATCGATAATGAACATACTAAGTAAAAAAGGAAAGTTACTATAATATATATAATATAGTTTATGTATACATACTGCAAACTCATTTTGTTCAAAATATCCATGTAGGCATACTAGTTGGTGTAACATACAAATATTTATACTAATAGAATAATATCTCTGGGCAGTAAGGTTATGGTTATTGTTCATTTGTATTTACTTTTCCTGTAAGAATCTGTTATTTGTGTAAAATAACAAATAAATCAGACTATTTTACAAAGCACTCTCCTCATTCCTCAGAGACTTTTTCTCAGTAAAGCAGGGAGCTGCCCTCGGGCTTTGTTTTCTTGGATTAATGTGGCGTCTACTGGGTGAGAACAACTGAAATGGATTTCTACTTTTGTCTTACAGGTTATCTGGGATACACTAGGAAACAAGCAATTTTGTTCCTTCAAAATAAGGTGAGTCTAGATTTTCAGCTTGAACAGAGATTCTTTCAGTTGCCCTCTTGGTAACCCATCTCATAATTTTGGTTCTTTCCCTCTTATTCTAGAACCAAGACTCAGAGTTTCTGCAGAAATGAATACAGCCTGACTGGACTGTGTAATCGGTCATCCTGTCCCCTGGCAAACAGTCAGTATGCCACTATCAAAGAAGAGAAAGGTAACTCCTCAGGTTTAACTTAATGAGAAGTACTCAACAGGTTTTAAAAGGATGTTCTTTAGTCTCTCTGCAAATAATAATAGAAGTATTTACTGTATCCTGCAGGACAGTGCTACTTGTATATGAAGGTTATAGAACGAGCAGCTTTCCCCAGGCGTCTCTGGGAACGGGTAAGACTTGGAGTATTAAATTACCATGACCACTGATCAACAGCAAAAAGGCCACATGCTTTTTCTCCCTTCCTCGACCACATCTACCTTAAACTCCTGGAGTTTAAGGCCTCAAAGAGGCCCCATGGGTGTCATTAACAGTAAAGACCTGATCATTTATCCTTGTTCATCATGCTTCCGTTAACCTGTTCGACAGGTCCGGCTTCATAAAAACTATGAGAAAGCACTGGAGCAAATAGATGAAAACCTAATTTACTGGCCCCGTTTCATTCGACACAAATGTAAGCAGAGATTCACCAAGATCACCCAGTACCTAATTCGAATTCGAAAACTTACACTTAAGCGACAGTAAGTATTGATCATTCATTTTTAAATGTCTTTGCATGCATCATATTATGAAAGCTGAGAGATGGTGAAACCTCTAGAAATGCTTTAACTTCAGCTTTGGGTAATTTTTAATGACATGCATGAAAGTGAAAGAGGAGAGTGAAAAGGTTGGCTTGAAGCTCAACATTCAGAAAACAAAGATCATGGCATCTGGTCCCATCACTTCATGGGAAATAGATGGAAAAACAGTAGAAACAGTGTCAGACTTTATTTTTTGGGGCTCCAAAATCACTGCAGATGCTGATTGCAGCCATGAAATTAAAAGACGCTTGCTCCTTGGAAGGAAAGTTATGACCAACCTTGATAGTATATTAAAAAGCAGAGACATTACTTTGCCAACCAAGGTCCGTCTAGTCAAGGCAATGGTTTTTCCCGTGGTCATGTATGGATGTGAGAGTTGGACTGTGAAGAAAGCTGATTGCCGAAGAATCGATGCTTTTGAACTGTGGTGTTGGAAAGACTCTTGAGAGTCCCTTATACTGCAAGGAGATCCAACCAGTCCATTCTAAAGGAGATCAATCCTGGGTGTTCATTGGAGGGACTGGTGCTAAAGCTGAAACTGCAATACTTTGGCCACCTCATGCGACGAGTTGACTCACTGGAAAAGACTCTGATGCTGGGAAAGGTTGGGGGCGGGAGGAGAAGGGGACGACGGAGAATGAGATGGCTGGATGGCATCACCGACTCTGTGGACATGAGTTTGAGTGTACTCCGGGAGTTGGTGATGGACAGGGAGGCCTGGCGTGCTGTGATTCATGGGGTCGCGGAGAGTCGGACACGACTGTGCGACTGAACTGAACTGAACTGAAGCAGCAGCAGTTTTACCACAAATTAAAATTGTGCCCTTTGATTTTGCAGGATTTTAAAAGCATGTAGTACAACTTGATTATCCGCTTCCTGTCTGAAAATCAGCTTCAGAAAATTGTCTTTATAACCGAAGGGAATCCTAAAATTAGAGAATTTTAAATGACTGTAAGAACTTCACTCTGGGTTCACTGAAAACTAACATTTAAAAGTGATATGAAATCCACAGAATTAATTGCATGCCTTCTTTAAGGAGGGATAGCCCTAATGCTTTCTCATTGTGACCTGCAGAGAAAGCTAGAGATGTCAGTTCTCTAGAAAGTTCTTTTCTTGTAGTTCACAGAAGCGTTAATCTTCAGCATTGTGAATGCCCTCAGAGATCTCAGAATGCCTAAACAAAAACAGCCATGTATGTGAAACATGACTGTCAAATATATGTAAAATTGCTTGACTTTATAGCATTATCGAGGATATTTTAGTATATAATCTTGCTATATTCAGGTGAGCCCTACAAAATCAATTCGTCCTTTTTTCTTGTCATTTTTTAAATAAAGGAACGTGTTTTCTGATCATGTGTTTTATTTCCCATAGGAGGAAACTTGTTCCTTTGAGTAAGAAGGTGGAGCGGAGGGAAAAACGAAGAGAGGTATGTATTGTTCTGAGAGTCACAACGTCTACATGTTCACTGAAGAGCAGGGATGAGTGAGCAGGGCTCATGAGAACGATTCAGTCACCACTGTCTGTGGACTGGTCACGACCTAGGTAATAGACAATGGTGTTAGCTGCATACGGTATCTGGTATTCTGTATCTGAAGGGCCGGATAAAATGTGGGTGCTTCAGGGACATTTGTAATACGAAACAGGAAGAATACCTTCAACAGAGATCCATAGCTCCTTGTCTGAAATTTTTGAGCCAGGGATTTCAGATTTAGAATCCTGTTATGTTTTGCCAGTCTTATATATTACATTTTACTCTCAGAGTATTCTGGTCACACACACTAGTAGTTGTGCAATGATATATAACTGTTTCACTAGATGAATTTACAGTAGGTGGAATTTTTAAAAAAAAACTTTTTTAAGTAGCCTCATGCCAGTCCGGGTCATATTAGGCCTCTAAATTGAGCATTGTGCTGTGCTTACTCAGTCTTGTCCGACTCTTTGTGACCCCATGGACTGTAGCCCACCAGGCTCCTCTGTCCATGGTGATTCTCCAGGCAAGAATACTGGAGTGGGTTGCTGTCTCCTCCTCCAGGGGATCTTCCCAACCCAGGGATCAAACGTAGGTCTCCTGCATTGCAGGCGGATTCTTTACCGTCTGAGCCTACCTGGGAAGCCCAAAATACTGGAGTGGGTAGCCGATCCCTTCTCCAGAACTTCCCAATCCAGGAATCAAACCAGGGTCTCCTGCATTGTCAGCGGATTCTTTACCACCTGAGCTACCAGAGAAGCCCAAATTGAGCTTTGGGGGTTCTGAAATTGCTGGTAAGGGATTCAGATTATTTGTTTCTCTGAACTAAACTAGTCAGTTTTGTTACTAAAGTAGTCAACAGTGATGGTAATGTTGTGCCAACCGTGGAAAATCTAATCAGGTAATTCCAGCCTTTGTGGAAGAGAGCAGTCTCCCTGTCCACCTCATGGGACCTCACTCAGGCTGGACATTCTTACGCTTGTAAGACCCGCAATTAGGTCTTCCTGACAAGTTCACATTTTCAGTCATTTTAAGTATTTGCTTTGCTTACCGCGCATCCACAAACATGTACCTCATCATTTGTCATATCCTATCAAGAAACAGCTTTAGTAATCTTGATGCTTTTGTTTCCATTAATCCCATAGAGTTCTGCATTTCAAGCCTGAGTCATTGGTCTCCAAACTTTTTTGATCACTCCATCAATAACATTTTTGAACATTTGCTCCCCAATATATTATTTACAAATGTTATTATACATGTACACTTGTGCTATAGATATATTTAAATAATAGTTTCGGATTTAGTGAAGGTCTGGTTCTCAGCAAAGTAAAATTTGCCTCTAAGGGCTGTCACAGGGGATAGAGCTCAGAGACAGAGAAAGGAGGGTCTTGCTGAGTGCCTGCATTTCGTACTTGCTGTTCATTTTTCATTCTCCACCACCAATTATGCAACACCTTTGTTTAAATCTGGCTAGCGAGTTTTCATCTTCCTTGACTGTCAAAACTTTAAAAACTTCTTTATATTACGTACCACTGACAGCCATTTGTTATCTTAGAAAATGCTGACAAATCTGAACGATGTGTGTGTGTGTGTGAGAAAAATGCATGGTTAAGTTCTGACTCAAGTGCTACACCATTAAAAAACCAGCATATATAGCTACTGCCTATCTTATTGCAAACTATTCACTATCATCTGTAGAGCCACGTAACCAAGCAAACGTAACCAAGTAGCTGTATGCTGCAGGAATCTGAATGAGATCACCACTTTCATACTGTTTGTGTAGTGTTTTAAAGAAAAAACATTTACAGAAGTTTTGACCATTTGGTTCCCACATCTCAGCAGATCACCCTTGAGGTGTAAGCGCCCACTTTACAGAAAAATGTAGAAAATCACAACAACCTAACTGCTCTGTGAGCCCCCGTCTCCTTTGTAACTGATCCTGTGCATTGCTCATTGGAACATAGCTTCAGAGTGTAACGCTAACACCCTCTGACATTTCCACCGTCATATCAATGCAGTCTTTGGGGAAAAGGTAGACTGAGGCTGCATTTTGGTTTTTACGTTTCAGTTTTGTAAAGGCAGAGATACCACGTATCGTCACCTGTAAGAAATCACTAAAGGAAGAGATTTTGTTCAAGGAAGTTTGATTTACAGTATTGTGTTAATTTCTGGTGTACAGCGGTGCTTCACTTACACATATTCTTTTTCTTTACGGTTTATCACGGGATGTTTAATATAGTTCCCTGATTTATACAGTAGGAAAAGGAAGAGATTTTAACTTCTTTTCTAACATGTTGTATCTATGGCTTTAGGAAATGTAAATGAGTGAAGGTCGCTCTTCCTTTTTGCTGCTTTTAGAGTCTTCGGGATTGCTAATTTTCTGAAATATTTTAAGTGTTCGTATACCAATTTGCTTTATCAAAGACTGTTAGAATTTAATTTAGAAATCTATTCATAAAACCATAGGAATTTTTTAAGTCGAAAGATTTCCAAGGTTTGACAAGGAAAAAATATATCTATCTGGTTAGACAGGCAGAAGTTCCTGTTCAGCAAGAAGGAAAAGGCGATTACATCTTTCACATAAAAACTTGGTTTCTTCCCTTCTACAGGCTGAACAATGAGTACTAATGAAGTAAATGGGTTTGTTCTTTTTCTCTTACAGGAAAAGGCATTAATAGCTGCTCAGCTGGACAATGCCATTGAAAAAGAGTTGCTGGAGAGACTGAAACAGGATACGGTGAGAAAGCTAGAAACTCTGGGGTACAGATTTTATTTTTTAGGTGGTAATATGCTAGGAGATATGGGACTAGTTGGAAATGGGTTTTAAAGATGTTAGAAAGAGCCTTACCTTGATTTTATTCCTGGAATAAAATAAGTATCATATTAGCTCTGGCTTATAATGCAAGCATGTAAACTACTGCAGTTAACCCTTGATACTCCAGTTTGGAGACCTTTCCTTTTTTGCCATTATTCCCAACTCCTCCTCCAAACACAGCAATTCCAGGTCTCTACAAAAGCCACACAGCTTTGATCCTCCTGCTTATTCATCCTAGTCTTTTAAGGTTATTTAAAATGAATTTTTATTCTCTTTTGAAAAGTGACTGTCACTTAAAGAGACAACATGAATAAAATATGCTTTTTAAACCTTATTCCCCCTTTGTTGGTAAAACTACATTGGTTCTGATCCATGGGTTTTATATACTACTAAATTTTAACTGATTCTGGCGTCCGTCCTTAATAGAAGTTCCCGGTTTGGTATTAACTGCTGATTATTTAAATGTCAAATATGGGTTTTTTAAAGACACCACTGGCTCTAGGCTTGAACATAATATAGTATTATTACTTATCAAACTAAATGTTCTTATTTTATCACTGAGAAAAATAATATGCTGGTTGGACAGTGGACTTGAAGCACAAGGTCAAACATGGCAAAAGCTGACCCTTGTTTCTTTTCTTCAGTACGGTGACATCTACAATTTCCCCATCCACGCCTTCGACAAGGCCCTGGAACAGCAGGAGGCAGAGAGTGACTCTTCAGATGCTGAGGAAAAAGATGATGAGGATGAAGAAGTAAGCTTCGTGTTTTTGCTCTGTCAAGCAGGATTAGATCTATTTTTATGTAATAGAGAATTTTCAGTTCCCTGACCAAAAAATAGTTATCTGGTCACTCATTTCCTATCATTTTTTATTAATTTGGTTCAGTAGTGGCTTCTTTGTTCTCCAGGTTCAGCCAATAAACCACATGTTGACAATTTAATTTTACTCAGTAGCCTTCTAAAATTTTTCCTGCAAGGTGACAAAGAGTCTTTATTGCCTAAGGGAACATAACACTAAGGAACCTACTGAAATTCACCAAGGGTTTAATCTTACTGTTACTATACAGGAAGTACTTAAGTGATAGTATTTTGGGGAAAGGGGCAGATTTAACAAATTGATTCACAGGAGACTTAGGGACACAGGTGTACTTTTCCTATTAGTAATATAGTTTTTAATATTTGAAATGAATAGTTTTAGTTGAATGTATAAAGAATTGTTTGTTCCTATATACTGATTTTAACTGGTTAAAATGAGGATGTTTTCTTTCTGATGATTTAAATCAGGCATGAGAATTGATATCCCTAAAGAAATAAGTTGATTTGGTTGCCTAGTAACCATTCTCTCATTGTGTTTTTGTTACTGATTATACATTATCAAAGAATGTCTAAGCTGAATTCTCATTATGTATCTTGAATCTAATGGTTAGTTTTATTTTAGGATGTGGGAAAAAGAGAGTTTGTGGAAGATGATGAAGTGGATGAGAGTGACATAAGTGATTTTGAGGTGAGGTTCATGGGTAAAAATCTGTCCTTTGGCTTCAACCAAAAATGTGGGGTGGGGGTTCGGATCACACAGAACAGGTAAATTATCTAATTTTAGTTCTGAATAGAGAGAACAGACAGGAGTTTGGGGAATGAATCTCGTGTCTTTTTTTTCCCCTTCACGCGTTAGGATATGGATAAACTGGACGCCAGCAGTGATGAAGATCAGGATGAAAAATCCTCCAGTGAAGAAGAAGAAAAAGCCCTTGATGCCAAACACAAAGGCAAAACACCTCTGAAAGGGCCTTTGAGGAGAAAAAGAGCCTATGTAGAGATAGAGTACGAGCAAGAGACAGAGCCCATGGCCAAGGCCAAAACCACGTGATTTCCCTTCAGACGCTTGTAAATAGGACTGAACGTCTTCCTTTTTTTACATCTTAACACATAACACTTCTGGGTTATGCTCTTCATCTTGTTTTTTAACACAATATTTGTGTTTTTAATATTTATGCTAGTTCTGTGGTGCAAAGAATCTGGGAGGGAGTGGAGAAAGCCTAAATTGTGAATATTTCTATAGCATCGTTACATGACTATGTGCTGAAGTAACAGCTTGAGCCCAGGAAGCATAAGGGATGAGTCTGTGGGTATAAATGTTTTCACATTTAAATGTTGCCCACTCCCCCATCTCCTGGGCATCCTCCCCCTTGCATGCCGCCCCCACTCCTTTATTTAGAAAGGTCCAGATTCCATTTGTCCATATTCCCCTTTCCCTACTCCTGCGGGAGTTAGAAAGATGGGAAGAGAAGGTCTAAGTTACAATGTTTAGTATAAATATACCTTTTGCCTGAAATAATTCCATTTAAAACAACTGGAAGAGAAAGAAAATCCTTTCCTCTTCAGTAAAGTAGTCCAAGTCTTAAGTTGCGTCACAGGGAGCGCCTTCAGAAAGCTGTTGCACTCTTCGGATGCAGTTCCCCACCTGACTGTCTTCACAGCTGTGGGAGATTTTAGCCAGGAGACCCTGAAACGTGAAACCAGACAGGCTTGTTTTTTTGATTGTTACTTCACCATGGTGGTTCTTTCTTGGTATCAGACTCAAAGAAGGAAAGAACCGATTACACTAGGGCAGTTTACAGAACTGGTGTAACTTTAGGAACTGAAAATGTCCTAGCTCGCGAAGCAGCAGCTTTCTACCAGCCGGGATGAATCAGATTAGATCCCAGGCTTGAAAACTGCTTGAGGTTAAAAAGCCAAGATGAATATAGTATCCCTCAATATTTTTAGGATGTTAATTTCTTTTCATGCTGCCTATAACTTTAAATTGAAGATTTTGAGACAGTGATTTATAAATTATGTATACATGGACACACAGCTGTTATATGTGATGGCTTGGAGAAGTGAACTTCTGTGGAATATGAGACCAAAGGAAGAACTCCCACATGGATAAATAAAGTATGTGGAAAGCATCGTTGCCTCTTGAAAAACTGGAAACATCTCTGTTACCTGAATTACTTACTCTACCTAAATTATTCCCTGGTGGATTACAGCCCGTTATTTTAGCTTTCTCTCTTCATTCAGATCACTAGAACAGAATTTCCATTTTGTGAAGTCTTTCGCCCATTCTCTGTCCTAGCTCCAGAAGCATCCACTGATCCTCTTGCCTTTTCATCTAAAAAGTTCTGAATAGCTTTAAAGGGAGAATAAGGTATTGATCAAACTCTGCTGAAGGCTGAAAGACTCAGAGGTAGAGTCTCGAACCTTCCTTGTCCAATTACAGACTTGGTCAGGCACAAAACCATCACAGAAGCTGCCTGAAGATGTTGAGGCCTAACTGAAACCGAGTGGCAGGCGGGCCCTCACCTTCACCCGTCCCGAAGCACAGCGGTCCAGGAGAACCAGGCAGTCGGTGGCTTCTTCTAACAAGGCGCTCTTAACATGCTCAGGTGTGAGGCTTGCATCCCTTGCCACGTCACACAGCAGTCTCAAGAGAGCCTTCAGTAAGACCACAAGTCTACAGGAGACTCTGGAATCAAGAAGAAACATGGTGTTCATACTCTGAATCAGGATATTAAAACTGAAAAAGGCATCTGGGATATGAAAGCCCTCACTTCATAAAGGAGGGAACTGAAGTCCAAGTTTAAGACCACAGAGATGGAAGCAGAACGAGAGGCCAGACTCCAGATTTCTGAACTCCAAGCCCGTTGGTTTTCTCTGCAGCACACTGCCCACCCTGACACACTGGCGTGCCCAAGAACACCTGGTTGCCCTCCAGAAGCTGGTGGTTTTAACTGTTAGGAAACAGCCCTCCTGAAAAGGGAGAATTGGGCCCTCCCTACAAGGGGCCTATTCTTTTGGCCAGAGAGCAGGAAACGGCCCACAGTTCTTTAGCTTGGATGTGGTCTCAGGCCTGGAGGTGAAAGATACAGTGAGGGAAATAAGCTTGACTTCTGAGAATTCAGTGTTGATTTAACTTTTCTGTCACTTTAATGCTAGATCCTAGATTACCACCAGTGAGGCCATGTCTCTATTCTACTTTGCCTTTCTAAAAATTTTTATGATGATTACATAAAATCGTAAATGAGCTTAATGCCACTGAGTCATACACTTGAAAATGGTAAATTTTATGTATTTTTTAACAATAAAAAAAAACTAAAAAAGCCCTATTCCTGGAGAGAAATGTGACTGGGAGAAGAAAAGTTTACATCCTTCATCTTGATCTGAAAACCATTAAGTGGTTTCTTATAACGTGGGTGCTATTCAGCACTTCACCTGTCTTCTTTCAACACAGTCGGCTCTGCGTTCCACGCCCCAGACCCCGCCCCCTCCATACTTCACATTCGTTTTCTGAGGTCTCCACATTTTCTTGACTTCTACTTAGTATTGATTCAATTTCATTCATCTGTCTATTCCAGTCACTTCTGAAATATCCATGTACTTAGTACTGGGCTTTCCCTGGTGGCTCAGTAGTAAAGAATCCGTCTGTCAATGCAGGAGCCTTGGGTTCAATCCCTGGCTCAGGAGGATTCCCTGGGTCGGGAAGATCCCCTGGAGGAGGAAATGGAAACCCACTCCAGTATTCCTGCCTGGAAAATCCCATGGACAGAGGAGCCTGGCGGGCTACAGTCCATGGGGTCGCAAGAGTCAGACACGACTGAGCGACTGAACGGCAAAACAACTTAATACCAGGTTGTGAGTAAATTTTGGAGTTCCCGGTATACTAAAGTGATCTTCCATCTTCCTGAAGCTTAGAGTTCAGCAGAGGAGAGAGACAGTAAGTAAATAAATGCAACCTGGGTACAAATGTGATTCTGGGCTACATTATAAGGAGATATAAGAGAATACAGTTCAGAACAGACATACACGTGTTGCTAAGATACTGGGACTCGTGCCCAATTAAGTCTTGTTATTTCATTCAGACTCACTGGAAAAAGCCCTGATACTGGGAAAGACTGAAGGCAAAAGGAGCACGGGGTGGCAGAGAATGAGATGGTTAGCCTCACTGACTCAACGGACAAGAGTTTGAGCACACTATGGGAGATAGTAAAGGACAGGGAAGCCCAGCGTGCTTCAGTCCATGGGGTCGTAAAGAGTCGGACACGACTAAGCAACTGAACATTTCCTGCAAGAGAGCCTTTTGCAGACTCAATGTGTTTGGGTTCCAGCTTGCTGTTCATGACACCTCCCTCGAACCAGAGTTGGAATGCTAAGCAAATGTATCCCAAATCAGCATTCTCCTGATCACACATGTTCAATGATGTGCTGGAAGTGCTTTGTTCTCAATTAGACTTAAGAAACCTAAGGGTGAACAAAGTCAAGTATGTCTACTGTAGCACTGCTCAACAGCCTTAAAATTCTAACAGGCCTTAAAATAGAGATGTCCACCTGAAGGAACTGATTATATATCTTGTCAAGCCCATTTTCACAGTTTAAAGTCCAACTGGTATGGACAACTGGGAGGTATTCATCTGTACACCATGTCCTAATACTGTGTACTGAACATACACCTGGGCAAGTTCTGCAGGGTGTATGGGTGGGGTTTTGCCCCTTAGCACACCTGACTGCTGGCTGTCATACCTGGGCCAAGTATACTGCAGGAGAAGTTTTAGGGTTTCCAGTATCTTCAATCTGGCCTCCTCCTCGGGTCCATCATATACCTCCAAGTAACCAATGATGACTCGCTCCAGCCTTTTCAAGTGCCGGACAGTTAAGATCCCCAACCTAACGACAACAGAGAAGAAGTGCTGAAGAGTGAAGCTGAGGAATAGGGCCAGACCCAGCCACTCAGGGACTCACCTCTTCACAAAAGCGGGTAGGTTTCTCGCGTAAGTCCTGCGTAAGAGAAGGCGGTGCTCGGGCTCCATGTGTGTCAGGATCAACTGCAGGACCTCGTCACAGTGTGTGGTGGGTCGGGCCCCATCTCCCTTCCAGTGCAGGGCTTTCTCCAGGATGGGGAATAAATCCAGCAGACACAGGAGTACAGCCTAGGAGGAAGTAGAACGGAGCTGTAGTTCACCAGTGTAGTCGTAACACTCAATGATTCTCTTGCAACTTCCACTCATCTACCATCCTCAGTGTCCATGTCACAGAATTCTAAAAGATGCTGGTGATAATACATTGTGTAATGTGTTACTTTATGTTTTCAAACTTGTCTACTGTCACTAAATACCTATCAACCTAAGTTGATATTTACAAGTATAATACCTACTATAAGACCTCTCCCAAAGAGACTCTAAGATGACTCTATTTGTATCCACTTTTGACTTCGCCACCTGAAGTTTCAGTGTCCATGCAACCCCTTTTAGCTCTCCCAGGATCTTTGCTTTTTCTCTTTACTTTTTAACCACCATTCCAAGAGCCCTAACCCTCCTGGCTTTTAGGATAGCCTAGATTCTCAAAACCTAAAATAATATTTTAAAAAGAAAGGGGCAGGCTGAGGTAGGAGAAGGGAGAATATCTGGCCTAAAATAAGAAACAAGGTTATCTAATTTTATGTAACTTGTTTCTTGACTTCAGAATGGTCTCCGCACCCCTCCCCACACAATATCCCCCAGAAATTCTAATTCATTCTTTATAAGCAAATATCACCTCCTTACCAGATCCTCTTAAAACACCCCAATACCACCAAACCTCATTAGGTGCCTATTGCTAATCACCTACTGCATTTTATACAAACCTCTTTTAATAGATTACTTTGTACTGTATATCTAAAGTATATATATTTACATAAATGTGTCTGCAAAGGATTTCTTATAGCCAGAAACCCTGCCTGACTCATTCAATCTTGGAACCTACAATGGTTACTGACATACAACAGGTTCTCAGTGTCTACTGGATGAAATAGCAAATGACATTTACCCAACATACAAAGAGTTCCCCGTGTCTGTGCTGATATAAAAGCAGCCCAGAAGGAAGGACACTTAATAAAAATAGAACTTATTCGCGAGTTCCTTGGTGGTCCAGTGGTTAGAATTCTGCACTTCCACTGCTGGGGCCGGGGTTTGAGCCCTGGTCGGGGAACTAAGATCCTAAAAGCCATGTGGCTGAAAAGGAAAAGAAGGAGGCCGAGGGAGGAAAGAACCCATCTCTCTCTCTTGTTCATAAATAGGTGAGAGACTACAAAATAAAAACTTTTTTAAAACTAGAACTTTTTCAGACATAAAGCTGCCCCCAAGTGATATATAATTGACCCAGATGAAGACAAAACACTGGCTTTTCTGTGCAGGCTCAGAAACATGGATACCTCTTTGGTACTGAGCCATTTTCACTAGCCATTTGCTATACTCATTTTCTTTTTTTAAATGTATTTATTTTTGCCTGTGCTGGACCTTTGCTGCTGCTCAAGGGCTTTCTCTAGTTGCAGACTGCCAAGGCTACTCTTCACTGCAGTAAACTCACTTCTCAATGCAGTTGAGTTCTCCTGTTGCAGAGCACAGGCTCTAGGTGCACTGGCTTCAGTAGTTGCAGCTCAAGGGCTCTAGAATGCAGGCTCAGAGACTGGCACAGGGGCTTATGTGCTCTGCAGCATGTGGGATCTTCCTGGGCCAGGGATCGAACCTGTGTCCCCTGCACTGGCAGGCAGACTCCTGACCACTGTACCACCAGAGAAGTCCAGCTATCCCCGTATTTTCAACTTGTTAGTGGCTCTCAGTTATCATCCGCACGTTCCAAGAAGAGAAAAATGCTACCAACTATTCTTATTCACATAATGCCACCTTCTACTCAAATTTGAAAGCTTAGAGTTATGAGCAAATCTTACAATTACCTGAATGAGGTGGTGTTCCCGTGTGTACAGGTGGTTGAAAAGGGCGTGGTAGACGACCTGAGCCCTGTTGTACTGCAGCAAATCAGCAGCTGGCTGCAATCAGACAAATTACCCAATTAAAGCTTCCCAAGGCTGACAAAATGTTGGTACGTTTTGAGACTGAACATGGTATGTGGCATTCATTACACTACTCTGTTTCTGTGTATGTTTCAAAAGCTCCATAATACACAGAAGAAAAAAAGTTCCCTTGAGTTATAGCTTACACATTTGGGTATAATCCCTTTCAGCTTCGAATTTTTTGTTCCTTGAAAGTCGGTTGTTAATTAGTCAAAGTCTGGCTCTTCAGTCTGACAGTGGTCTGTGTTTCTTATATATATATCACCCCTGAGATACAAGCCACTTGTATTCTTGCCTGGGGATCCCATGGACAGAGGAGCCTGGCAGGCTATGGTGTATGGGGTCACAAAGAGTTGGACACAACTGAGAGACTTTCACTTCACCTCACAAGCTACTAGGTTGGTAGAGGAAAATATAGGCAAAAATATAAATTATTGAATTGAGTCACATAACAGCATTAATAGTTAATAAAAGATATAAACACAAGCAACAATAAAATGGTGATATCGTGAATGAGGAATGGCCATGAAGACTCAGTCTGTGCCAGCAATATACATCCCAGAGAGCGGAGGTCACTCACCACATTAAGCACAATGTGATGGAGGCAGTGGACACCCAGGATTTTGTTCTCAGTCTGATAGTCATCTGAGATGAGCAATGATGGAGGAAGTATTCTTTCCAGATGTTGGCTCAGCCAGGGTCGAGTGACCTTTTGCAGAGTCCATGAGAAAACATATTTGGTGGCTGGGTTATTCTTCCAGGAGTCCCTAAATGGAAACGTGAAACCACATTAAGTGACATGGTGTCCCGCTGAAGCTCAATGTATTTTCTTGGACTTGAAAAAAAAAAACCAACGCCCTGCATAAGATAACTCTTGATGTTATAACATACATTTTTTAAGATTTAGATCAAAGTAACTTACAGAACTTACACTAAATACATTTCTTACCCAGGGCTCTGGGCCTAACATATCCAAGGAGAAGTAGCCAGTTACAGCCACAGCTATGTAAACAATCTGTGGTGATGGTAGTGGTGGTTACAGTGAGAAAGTCTTGAGAAGGGAGAGAGGTGGAAAGGAAATGCCTTCGGTAACATTATTACTACTATAAGGGAGCAAATGATTCAATATTCAAACAGCAATTTATAGCTTATAAAGTGAGTTTATACACATTACTCAACCAATCTTCAAATACAGTGTAACAGGTAATGTTATCTTTATATTACAAACAATGAAACTGGTCCTATTCCAAAGCAATAAAAACCAGAACTAGACTGCCTCAAACTGTCTTTTAACTCCACTGTTGTTGTTGTTTAGTTGCTAAGTTGTGTCCAGCTCTTTGCAACCCCAAGGACTGTAGCCCGCCAGGCTCCTCTGTCCATGGAACTTTCTAGGCAAGAATACTGGAGGGGGCTGACATTTCCTTCTCCAGGAGATCTTTCCCACCAGGAATCGAACCTGTGTCTTCTGCGTCCCCTGCACTGGTAGGCGGATTCTTTACCACTGAGCCACCAAACATCACTACCAATCTAATAAACAGCGATGAGTTTCAATAGCCCTAAGTTTAAATTTAAACCCTACCTTTAAATCTCCAACTCCCTAACCCCACCTAACTAAACAAAATTAAGTGGAAATAAATGGGACAGAACTTCCAGTTGCAGGGGAGTTGTCAGGAGGACTGGAAAATCAAGTCCGAAGACCTCGGTTCTAATGACGAACTTGCCACTACCTCTGGCGTGCTGTGATTCATGGGGTCGCAAAGAGTCGGACACGACTGAGCGACTGAACTGAACTGAATGTCATTTATAGCAAATCACAATCTTTCTGGGCCTTAAGAGACCTGTTATTAAACGCCTTCATCTTAGTGATGAAAAAACAAGACTCCTTTGAGCTCTAGCCTTCTGAAACATTAGGCTGAAGCTCAAGTTGATGGCCCTTATTGGCAAGAGTACTCACTTATTCAAATCGGGTTTGAGAAGCCCCATGATCGCAGTAAATCTCCCTTTCTCATCTTCATTTTCTCCGTGGAGGAATCCAGCCACAGAACCACACTCAGTGACCTTAAGCAGTAAGGCGAGCACCTGTCCAGCGACCTCCTGAGATTTTGGGCTGGTCCACGATTGCTCCAAGCTGTGTGTGACCGCAAAAACATAGATGTGTCCCGCCAAGGGACGGAGGCTTGTCTTCCAAGCAGGGCAAACCAAGGAACTCTTGGCGGCCTCGACCTTCCTCAAGAGCTTAAGAAACAGTAACGCAACTGCCGCCGCTTTCTCCGCCACTTCTGAGTGGCGGTCCCCTTTCCCTTCCGGCTCCTCGGCAGGGGCTGCATACTTCCCTAGGGCTTTTGCCACCTGCCCCAGCATCTCGGGCATTCCACGGAGCGAGGCGTCACTCCCCTCAAATAACCGATCACATTCTTTAGCTTCGAGCAGAGCAGCGAGGTCCTCAAGAGCTGCACTACTGGCCTTGCCCCGTCGGGATTCCTGGCCGGCAAACTGGTGCAAGATCTGGGAGAAGGCCTGCCCGAGGGCAGAGGAAGGCCACGCTCCGGGCAAGGAAGAACCCTCCCAAGGCGGGGATTCCCGAGGGCCGTGAGGCTCCATCGCTCAGGCCGAGAACGCGGCCGGGGATCCGCTACAGAGCGGGAGGAAAGAAGACCTCGGGGGCTGGGATTCTCGAAAAGCACAGAAAAATAAATAAATAAAACGGTGAGACATCTAGGAGGACAGCGGGGAGTGGCGGTCTAACCGGCAGAAGGGTAACGACATAAAGGAAAAGATGCGGGGAAGGGGTCTCTCTGGAAGTAACAGAGTCTGATTCCCAAAATGGAAGGGGGGAAGTTACTCTTGCCTTTCTGAAGACTTAAAAAAAAAAAAAGAGCCTAAGAAATAAACCCCACGAGCACGACATTCGCACGGCCAGCGTTTCCTGAAGCCCTTCCGGCGCGCCTGGGCGTGTCAGGACCCGACTCCGCCCACGTCGCTGCCGCAAAGCAGAAGGCTAGCTTCCGCCATTACCACGGCAACGCGCCGTCCTTTCACGACGGACGATCGTAAAGCAATGGCGTCCCAGGGTCCAAAAGGGTGGAGACGCGAGGAGTATTTTTGCATGGGGAATAACCCTCCCCTAGATATTTTCTTTCTGTTTCCGCCTACTAAGGTAGAAACAAAAGAAATATCGCGGAATGTCGGTGACAGTGATAAAATGTACAGGGCTTTATAGACAAGTATAAATAAGTAAGCCCTACATCTGTCATCCTTCGTGAAAAGTCAGTGGGCCCGTCCCTGGCGCGCCTTACTCGGCGCTGCAAGCTGATCCTTTTGTGGTTCATGAGCGTGATGATTGGGTGTTCACGCCGCTGCGTGATATGTGCCTCCCTACAAGCCTTGTTACGACGCCGGCACATTACCCGTCTGACCTGAACTGAAAGGATCGCTTATAAACACGAGAAGCTCTCAGGGGCTAGTTGCGTTTCTGTGGTTGACACTTTTACACTTAGTACGCGCATTGTTGCTTTTTATTGTGGCTTGACGTCAGCTTCTGAAGAAACACTTGGCGCGTCTAGCCGCAGTCCTGGGGGGAGGTTCACCCGCGGGGAATGGTGACGGGCCGCCGGGGACGAGCGCCAGGTGTTTCTCGGCTTGTCTCCCCGCGTCTGTTGGGTGCGGGGCCGCCCCCTGAGGTTGCCGCAAAAGCGCCGGCCACTGACGCAGGGCTTCCCGGCGTGAAGATCGGTTTCTCGGGGGCCGGGCGCGGTGCCTGGCCGTCCTGGGAGTTTGCCGGGTGGTTTCCCATAACCTCCGTCACGCGGTGGGAATCTGGGGAAGCACACTCGGGTTTGCGCCAGGCGTGGGCGGGGAGCGCGCACAGAGACGCGCGCGGCGGGCCCCCGGGGGGCGTCGGAGAGCCTGCGGGCCGCCTCTAGAGGGAGGCCTCGGGTCGCTGCGCGAACCCTCGCGTCCCTGCGGCCGGCTTCGTCTCCGCGGTGTGCGCATCAGCTCGCCTCGGGTCTCTCGATTCCTCTGGGTTCTGCGCCCCTAGGCCGTCCTGCGGCAGAGTTTGGGGCGTGGGACGGTGTCAAGAGCAGTTCCGAACGGTCCCCAGAGCGTGATTAGGGTGACGGGAAACTTGAAGGGCTTTCATTCCGCCGTGGACAGGGCACACTACCTGTGCCATCGCTCAGTCCTGTCCGGCTCTGCCACCGCGTGGACTGCAGCACGCCAGGTATCTGGCCATCACCAACTCCCAGAGCTTGTTCAAACTCACGTGCATCCAGTAGACGAGGCCATGCGACCACGTCACCCGTGTTCTCTCCTCCTGCCGCCTTCACTCTTTCCCAGCATCACGGTCTTTTCCAGTGAGTCCGTTCTTCGCATCAGGTGGCCAAAGTATTGGAACTTAAACATCAGTTCTTTCAATGATTGATTTCCTTTAGGATGGACTGGTTGGATCGTTTTGCAGTCTAAGGGACTCTCAAGAGTCTTCTCCAACACCACAGTTCAAAAGCATCAAGCACCTTATCTGTAGATCTTGTCTGCAATTCTTTCCTGCTTCCAACCCCCTCCTCCCCCGACCCCCACCCCGACCTTGGCCAAAATTTCAGTAACTTCTCTGTGGGTTGTAATACTGCCTACTTCTTAGGATTGTTATGAGAAATAAAGAAGTTATATATAAGCGGCTCAGAGCAATCCCTAGTCTCTTGTAAATTTAATACAGGTGTTCTTATTGTTAAACCACAGCTTCTGTATTAACTTTTATTTCCTCCTTTTACGGGAATTTTATGGTTAGGACACTTCCACTCTCCCTTTCACTTGACCTTCTTTTCTCTGACCAATTGGTGGCACTGATGGTTTTCTTAGCAACATCCAACGTTGATTAAAAAGTCCTCCCAAGGGGATTCTGCCGTATCAGATATTGGCCACTATGGGAGCAAGATGGCAATCCACAGACCATTATTGTACCCCTCCTTTGCGAGACCCTGTCTGCTCCGTTTCACATTCCCCTTGTGCTAAGTGGATCCAAGTTAATTCCTTATGAGGAAAGTGCTTGTATTGCAAGAGCTCACCCCCTCTGTACACCGAGTTTCCGGAGACCAGAGGCCATGGCTTTATCTCCAGTGCCTGGCACAATTTAGTCATGCAATAAATGTCTGTTGAACCCACAAGTCCATCCGCAGAGGACTGGCTGAATGAAGCACCGTACATCCACACAATGCAGTTCTGTGCAGCTGTACAAAGGAATGAAGACCATCTCTGTGGAGGCCATGGAACCCTAGGATATATTGTTAAGTGAAAAAAAGCAAGGCTGAGGGACTTCCCTGGGGTCCATTGGTTAAGACTGCATGTCCAACGCCGGGGGAGTGGGTTCCACCCCTGGTGAGGGGAACTAAAATTCTACATGCTGTGCAATGCAGTCAAAAAAAAAGCATACATCGCATATATGTTGCCTATTTCCTAAGAAAGATGAGGTGCATTTGCTCACATTTTTTAAAAGAAGCAATGGAAGAAGAAATTGCACACTAATTTTAAAAAGGGCTACTTATAAGAAAAGAACAAGGTGAAAACCATAGGTGTGGAAGCTAGACTTCTTCTGATCTACTCAGTCTTGTACTCAGTTTTGACTTTGGGATCTTGTAAATACATAATTATTTTTAAAAGAAAATAACAAAGCACTTCCTACAAGGTAAAAAAGGTCATGAATCAAAGTATATTTCAAGTTACTGGCATAATCACATGGAAAAATAAGAAACTGACTTTACAACTGATGATTTTGGCTGTATATCCTTAGTGTGATATAGCCTAAGAACAGAAAAGAATGTCAAAAAAGCCAAGCTGCATTAGTAACAGTAGTTGTTAGTAATAATACTGGTATTGTTATTTAGATGCTGTTGCATGTATATTTTACATATTTTGTGTATATAAAATAGCAAAGAAGCCTTAATGTTGTTAGCAACCAGATCTTTGGTGAAAGATAAAGACATACAAGTATGAAATTAATGAAGTTAGGTGTAAATTCCATAAGTGAATATTTGAATCAGCAATGGTAGTGTGATTAATTGTTAATTTTTCTTATTCTATAAAATCAATATATTCCTAACTGTGTTCACTGAAAAGGTCAAAAGTAATGATAATCCAATGGTTATGAGCAGCTCTTGTGTCAAGATTCACAATTTAAAGGCCATTGTCCACTAAGAGTAGCCAGGATTCCTTGAGGAAATGACTGTTGTTGGAACTGGGGCAAGGATTGTGTAAGATGAGCTTGAGGTGTTTTATGATGACAGAAAGCAAGGTAGCCATCAAATACTACCAAAGTTACATGAAAAGATCCCAAGAGCAAGGATGAAGGGGGGACCCTTTGGCCAAAGATGGAACAACTTGGACTTAAGAAAGACTAATGGATTGAAACACATCTAACATCCACGCGTCCATGTATTCATTTATAGTAATACTAAAAAATAAAAATCTCTCATCATTCACGCTTGTAACACCTAAGGAACCAAATCTTTATTTTAAAGTTGGTAAAAAGGGAAAACAACAAGCATCTATTCTACTACAGATTTCAGGGTACCCAGGTAGTTTGTAAGGGCAGCATATGTCACAGAACTAGTAGAATTAGGAAGTTATTCTTCACAGCTCCTAATGAAGCTCTGGGACTAGGCAACAGTCATCCATGGCTATTGGAATTATGAAGTGGAACATTGATGGGAAACTTATAATGGCTGGATCAAGCTAATGAAACCTGAACCCACTGATTATCTTAACATCATTGAAAGGGAGACAACCAGATGCCATGTGCCTCGATGCAATGCAACAGGAAATACACACCGTCTATGAAATATTCTTGCACAAAAACTTATCCTAAATCTAATCAAACTTTTAGATCTAACTTCGTGAAATGGCAAGAAACATGGAGGACACAGACATAGATCAAAACACCAAGTCCATATGAGCAGCCAAACTCAGGATACGGAAAATGTCACAAATTATCTAGTTTCTTCAATAAATAACTAGCACAAAGGAAATGGGATAGAAGAGAGACTTGATACCGTTTTTAGAGACACCTCAATCAAATGCAATGTTGGCTCTTCTTTTCAATAAACATATTGTAAAAAAGATATATTTAAGATAATTGGGGAAATTTGAGCATAGTTCTGTTACAGGGTGTTCATATAATTTGTCATCTAAACAGGGTATGTTGAAGTTAAAGGAGACACTTCTAATAGTTATGCTGGTACAAAGGTGTAAATCGGGTCTCTCCCAGGCAAATTTGATTACCCTAGTATCATACAACTTTGTGGAATTATTGTTAATTTGATAATGTTATTATGTTTATTTTTTAACATATTAGTTTCAGCTGTACAACATAATGATTCAACATATGTATTGCAAAATGATCACCGTAAGAAGTCTGGTTAATGTCTATCACCACACATTTAAATGTTTTTTCTTGTGATAAGAACTTTTAAGATGTACTCTCTTAGCAACTTTCAAATAAATAATACAGTGTTTATTAATTTATTAATTAATTTATTTATTAATGTCACCACGCTGTACATTACATGCCCAGGACATATTTATTTCAAAACTAGAAGTTTATGCCATTTGACCACCTTCACCCATTTTGTCTGCCCCCCTTCCCTGCCTCTGGCAATCACCGATCTGTCCTGTTTCTATGAACTTGTTATTTATAAAAATGCTTTTATTTTTTTTCTAATTATTTGTTAGAAAAGCAATCCTCAAACTTTTTAGCCTCAGAAGCCTTTACATGCTTTAAAAATTATTGAGTCATACTCACAAAGATAACTGGAATCTAAAAGACTGAAAATAAAGTTTGGTAAGGATGTGGAGATGGTGAAACACTCACACAGTGGTGGTTGAAATGTAAAATGGTGCAGCTGTTGTGGAAAGCAGTTTGCTGGTTTCTCAAAAAGTTAAATATAGACTGCATGCATGTGTGCATGCCAAGTCGCTTCAGTTGTGTCTGACTCTTCATGACCCTATGGACTGTAGCCTGCCACACTCCTCTGTCCATGAGATTCTCCAGGCAAGAATACTGGAGTGGATTGCCATGCCCTCCTCCAGGGGATCTTCCTGACCCGGGGATCGAACCCACATCTCTTACATCTCCTGCGTTGGCAGGCAGGTTCTTTACTACTAGCACTACCTGGGAAGCCCCCTAAATATAGAATAACAAAGAATTAATCATATGAGACCCAGCAACTCTATTCCTAGTTATGTAGCCGAGAGAACTAAAAACATGTACTCATACAAAAACTTAGATGCAAATGTTCCTAGCAACATTATTCATAACAGCCAAAAATGAAAACAACTTAAAAGCCCATTCACTGATGAGCAAAATGTGGTATGTACATGCAATGGAACATTATTCAACCATAAAAAGGAATGAGGTTTTGATATCTGGTGCAATATGAGTGAACTTTAAAGACATTATGTTAAATGAAATTAGCCAGACACTAAGAATTTCATTTATATGAAATGTTCAGGGTAGACACATCAGTGAAGTCAGAAAGGGATTGAGGAGGAACTTCCCTGGTGGTCCAGGGGTTAAGACTCTGTGCTTCTAATGCAGAGTGCACAGGTTTGGTCCCTTAGTTCGGGGGAACTAAGATCTCACATGCCACTTAAGTGCCGCCAAAAAAAAAAAGAAAAAAATCTTGGTGAGGAGAACAGAGAATTGACAGTGGCTGTTAACAGCTATGGGGTTTCTTTTTAGAGTGATAATAATGTTCGGAAATTAGCTAGTGGTAACGGTTGCCCAACTTGTAAATATACTAAAATCTACTGAATTATATACTCTAAATGGCCAGTCCTATGGTATGTGATGGAGAAGGAAATGGCAACCCACTCCAGTATTCTTGCCTGGAGAATCCCCTGGACAGGTGAGCCTGGCAGGCTATAATCCATGGGGTTGCAAAGAGTGGGACATGACTGAAGCAACTGAGCACCATGGTATGTGAATTAAATATCAATTAAAAAATTAATTTTAAAAAGTATTGAGGATTCCAAATTGCTTTTCTTTATGTTAGATAGTCAGAGAAGGCAATGGCAGGCCACTCTAGTACTCTTGCCTAGAAAATCCCATGGATGGAGGAGCCTGGTGGGCTGCAGTCCGTGGGGTCGCTAAGGGTCGGACACAACTGAGCGACTTCACTTTCCCTTTTCACTTTCACACACTGGAGAAGGAAATGGCAACCCACTCCAGTGTTCTTGCCTGGAGAATCCCAGGGACCGGGGAGCCTGGTGGGCTTCCTTCTATGGGGTCACACAGAGTAGGACACGACTGAAGTGACTTAGCAGCAGCAGCAGCAGCATGTTAAATAGTATTTTGATAGATATCTTTTTCTATGCAAGAAATGAAAACTGACAAAATTTTCATATATCCATTGAATTGCTTAAAATATGGCAATAATAACCCCATTCACTATGTTAACTAAAATTTATTTTTATGAAAATCAATTCTATTTGTCAAGATAAAATAAAAATCAAGAAGAGCAGAAATCTTTACATTTTTGTAAAAAGTGAAAAAGTGTGAGAGTGCCAGTTGATCAGTAATGTCTGACTCTTTGCAGCCCCATGAACTGCAGCCTGCCAGGCTCCTCTGTCCATGGGATTCTCCAGACAAGAATCCTGAAGTGGGTTATCATTTCCTTCTCCAGGGGATCATCTCAGCCCAGGGATCAAACCCACGTCTCCTGCATGGCAGGCAGATTCTTTCTGTCTGAGCCACCAGGGAAGCCCACATTTTTTTGTAAACATTTCTGTAAATATTTTCAGCTGTCATATCTGGTTTAATAGGAGAAGGCTGGATTCTCAGATCTGCTGCTGTATTCAGTCTGTTGAAAAACGCCACCATACATTCATGAAAGAATGAGAATGAAAAAGATAGACAATATATTAATATTCTTATAAAAATAGTTTTGACCTGGCAGACCTCCTGATAGAGTCTTGGGAACCCTCAGGGGGCTCCAGATCATACTCTGAGAACAGCACCTGGAAATTCACACAAGAGTCGGATACAACTGGGACGATTGAGTACGCATGCATGAACAATTGATATCAGTTGATAGCTAGGATTCACAATGAAATACTTCAGAAAGAGGGGTGGTGGGAAGAAGTGATTGAGAGATCGATGAAACAAGATTATCAACATGTTGAGTCTGGGTAGTGGATCGTGGGTGTTCTTCTTATCAGCCTCTCTAATATAAGTTGAAATTTTCCATAATAAAAGATGTGTTGTTGCTCCTATTTTAATCACTGTTGGTTTAAGGGCTTCCCAGGTGGCCCTCATGGTAAAGAATCTGCCTGCTAATGCAGGAGACACAAGAGACTTGGGTTTGATCCCCGGGTCATTAAAATTCCTTGGAGTAGGAAATGGCAACCCACTCCAGTATTCTTGCCTGGGAAATCCCACAGACAGAGGAGCCTGGCGGGCAACAATTCATGGGGTCACAAAGAGTCAGGCACAACTGAGGGTTGAGTGTGCGTGCACGCGTGCGCACACACACACACTACTGAGCAAAAGACCTTAAAGCAGTTGGTAGGAGAGAAAGCCAAGTGAGGGATTGGATAGATAAAGATGCAGAGATGTGGGACTTGCCCGGCAGTCCAGTGGTTAAGGCTTTGCCTTCCAAAGCAGAGGGTGTGGGTTTGATCCCTGGTCAAGGGCTTCCCAGATGGCTCAGTGGTAAAGAATCCACCTGCCAATGCAGGAAGTGCAAGAGACATGGGTTTGATGCCTGCGTTGGGAAGATCCCCTGGAATAGGAAATGGCAACCCACTCCGGTATCCTTGCCTGGAGAATTACATGGACAGAGGAGCCTGGCGGGCTACAGTCCATGAGGTCGCAAAGAGTCGACACGCACACACACACACACACACACACACACTAAGAGCTTATATGCTTCTCGGCCAAAAAACCAAAACACAAAACAAGAACAATATTGTAACAAATTCAATGAAGACTTTCAAAAGTGGTGCACATTTGAAAAATAAAAAATCTTGGGACTTGCCTGGTGGTCCGGTGGTTAAGACTCTGTGCTTCCAATGCAGGGGATAAAGGTTTGATCCCTGGTCAGGGAACTAAGATCCCACATGCCATTTGGTCAAAAAATAGAAATAAATATTTTTTTAAAAAGGATACAGATGTGAATTTGATGAAGTTCCTGCCTTCAACAGCTTTTCATCTGCTGGGGGACGAGCTGTAAGAAAGGCGTTTGAGAAAAAGTGGCATCTTTAGGGGACACCAGGCATTCTGCTCGGGCTTCAAGCCCGATGTTTCCTCCTCACAGTCACCCTACAAGGTTGGCATCATTATCTCTGTCCTGCAGATGAGGAAACCGAAGCTTTGAAACTTCAAATTTTAGAAACTTACCCAAGATCTCACAGTGGAAAGTGGTAAAATGCGATTAAAACTTGATCTGATAAATCCCCAAGTCTTTGCTCTTCCTGGCTCTTCCTTTTATCTGTAGACCCTTGAGGTACCCAATCCTGGAATGTCACTACCACTGGGTACCTCGTGAATGGGTGCCCTCAACAGAAGCCCAGGTGGTGACGTGGGGAGCCCACAGTCTCTAGGAAAAGAACTAATAATGTCAACTGGACTGATCTTTCCTCTCCACCTGTTCCCTCATTCAATCTATACAACTTAACTCCTTGGAGTAGGCATGCTGTCCATGTTGCCTCCCTCTTCTCAACTCTTTCTCCTCCCCCAGCTTTTGGAAAGCAATCTGGCAACACCCCTTGAAAGAATAAATGAATTCAGTGGCAACTGTAGTCCTGAGACTCCATCAAATACAAATAACTCTATACAAGGATATGGGTTTAAGACCACAAAGGAACAAGTAGATTCCTTGGGTGACGGTTTGTAGGGCAAAACCCTGAAAACAAAAGGAAAGTTCATCAAGGACACAACCCCACTGGGGAATTCCCCAGACATTTATTTAAAGAATGAAATAGTGTTGAACCAAAGGACCAGGAGGGGTTTCCACAAGGTGTTGTGCCGTGGTGAGTGTAAGATGCAAGAGATGGTATGATCTCCCAGTTATGACAGTGCTTTAAAGTTAATGCCTTTAGGTCTAAGAATACTTGGATAAGGCAGACATATGCCAGGCTACGTCCCAGAGTCTCTGCACAGATGACCGTGGATGCTGACATGGGGAAAAGAAGGAACAGAGGAAGATGCGTGAGCTTAAGAAAACCAAACAGAAAGGGGGAAAATGACCACATCTTTCTACAAAGCATATATGTGATTATATTTATATACTTAAGTAAAATTATGTATGAACGTGGTTATGTATAAAAAGATTAAAGTTTTAAACCTTTCTTTTAAGGAGAAATGGAAGAATGCAGTAAATTCCAGAGATTTTGTGGCTAAGATCTTTTTTTACATTTAGTAGTGCCTCTCAGCTTTTCCAAGACTGTAGGTCTGACGACTTAAAGTGAAAATGAAGTTTTTGCTCCCATTTATTCAACCAAGTGTAAAAGCTGATGTGATTACAGCTTGACTGTATTCCAACTACGTCTTTCAAGGCTCGGATGGTCTAAACATGGTTAATGATAGGATTCTGAAACACACTGTAAGATAATTACTGCTTGCGCAGAGAGACTTTTCTGCTTATAGGCCAAATAGAAAATGATAATACAATATTTAAACCCTTGAATACGCACGGTGAGGCAACCACTATATCCTTTTGCATATAAGGCTATAAAATTTTTAACATTGATTATGACTATAACTCTTGGACTAAGAATATACTAATTATTTTGAAGGTTCATATGTTCATAAAACCTGTAGAATAAGCACCAAATGACTCTTAATGAACCACAATTCTCTTAAAACAGTATCAATTCAGTTCAGTCCAGTCGCTCAGTTGTGTCCAACTCTTTTTGACCCCATGGAGTGCAGCACACTAGGTTTCTCTGTCCATCACTAACTCTCGGAGCTTGCTCAAACTCATGCCCATCGAGTCGGTGATGCCATCCAACCATCTCATCCTCTGTCGTCCCCTCCTCCTCCTGCCTTCAATCTTTCCCAGCATCAGGGTCTTTTCCAATGAGTCAGTTCTTCACATCAGGTGGCCAAAGTATTGGAGCTTCAGCTTCAGCATCAGTCCTTCCAATGAATATTCAGGACTGATCTCCTTTAGGATGGACTGGTTGGATCTCCTTGCAGTCCAAGGGACTCTCAAGTCTTCTACAACACCACAGTTCAAAAGCATCAATTCTTTGGCACTCTGCTTTCTTTGTAGTCCAACTCTCACATCCATACATGACTACTGAAAAAAACATAACATTACAGAGAACTATAAAACAAAAGATTCTTGTAAATATGGATTGAACCCAGGTCTCCTGCGTTGCAGGCAGATTCTTTACTGTCTGAGCCACCAGGGAAGCCCATAAACATGAAACATCCATCAAAGTAACAGTTGTAGCCATGCTGAAAACTTGACTAAGTGAATTGACTTTCACTGTGACGTGCGCCCACTGCATCTCCAGTTATATACCTTTCTCCCTCCTGAAATTTTAGGTTCACTTGGCCTCCTTGTTGTACCTGCTCTGTCAGTGTCATATGTCTACAACCATTTCTTTTGTTAAGGCGGTCTATGATCAAAGAACATCTTCCCCACGTGCTGTTCCTTCCACAAGGGTGTGGATCCCGCTCCCTTGCTTTTCCTCGAGGACCTCGTTCCAATGACATGACCTTCCTATGTTCCCTACTCCATCATTACCATTAGTTTCCAAAAGGCTCACTCTATTCCACTGCTAAAACGTCCTCCCTGATGCCCTATTCCTCTGGAGCTACCCTGTCTCTCTGCTGAGCAAAATGTCTATTTATTTGTCTGCACCCAGTGTTGGTAGGGGCGCTCGGGGTCCTCGTTGCCTCTGGGGGGTCACTCGTGGCTGTGCACAGAATGATCTCCAGTCATCGCTCATCACCTCAGCAGTTGCAGCGCGTGAGCTTAGTTGCTCCGTGGCATGTGGGATCTTAGTCCCCCTACCAGGGGTCGAACCTGCGTCCCCTTCAGTGGTTAAAGTGGAGTCTTAACCGCTGAACCACAAGGGAAGTCCCTCAGCAAAATATCTTACCAAAAAAAAAAAAAAGAAAACAACAAACCTATTTGTGTTTTCTTCAACTCCCCACTTAACATTCATTCAGATTTTTTTTTTTAATTATGAAGAGTTCACATCTGGTTGTATCTCTTAAGTTTTTAATACTTTATAATACTTGTCTCTCTTTAAAAAAAAAAAAAGGCCATTGAAGAAGGACCATTTCTTCCTGTAAAGAGACCAGTGCTCTGAATTTGGCAGATTGCTTCTGTGTAGCGTCATTTAAGTTGTTCCTCTCTTGGCCCCATTTCCTGTGAAGAGCTAGTTAGATCTAGAGGCAGGGCTACAGCCAGGATCAGTCTTGGTGGGGCAGGGCTGTGTCCTGACTGTATCGTAGGAGGCATGTCATTTCCCACTGTTATTGATAAGAGAGAAATATCTGACATAAAGTTCCTTATCAGCCTCTCCCTTGGTGGCATTAGCAGCCATAGATGATCTCTGCTTTATTAGGGGTTACAAAATGGTAATTTTCTAATTTTATTTCTAATTTCTAATTGCACTTTGAAGATAGTACCTTTTTCTTTTTTTTTACAAATTGAAGGTTTGTGGCAACCTTGAATCAAGCAAGCCCATCGGTCCCGTTTTTCTAAAAGCATTTGTTCACTTTATGTCCCCACATCCCCTTTTGGTGATTCTCAAAGAATTAGAAGTGAAGCCTGAAGATGGGACTGAATTGCTGCCATCTCATGAAAAAAGAAAAAACAAAACTTTAATGGTTGACGAGTTGCTTCTTTACGGATGAGCAAAGAAAATGGTTTCTTGAGATAGAAGCTACTCCTGGTGAAGATGCAGTGAAGACTGTTGAAATGACAATGAAGGATTTAGAACACAACATAAACTTAGCTGGACAGCTTGAGAGGACTGATTCCAGTGTTGAAAGAGGTGCTACTGTGCATCGGTTGCTATCAAACAGCTGTGCCTGCTAGAGAGAAATGATTCATCAAAAGAAGTCAATCGATATGACCCACTTCACTGATGTCTTCAGAAATTGCCACAGCCACCACAACCTTCAGCTGCCGCCACCCTGATCAATCAGCTGCTATCAAGATGCCACTCACTTGAAATAAATGTCCTTTTCTTTATGGCTATGTTGCCAACTTGATATACGTTTAGATCCACTTATTTCTTTTCCGATTTTTAGCTTCTTATTCACTTTTCAAGATGCTCAACCAAGCCTGCACCCCCTTAAATCCAGCAAAACTGCTCTTGTTCAGGCCATCAGCGTCCCCTTCACGGCCAGATTCAGTGGACATTTTCACATCCCTTTTACCTGATTCCTAAGAAACACCCAGCTCTTGACCTTCCTCTCCTTAGCACCGCCTTCTCTTGCTTATGGGGAGCCCACCCCTCCTGGTTTTCCTTCCGTCTCTCTGTCACTCCTTTCCGGGATTATCTGCTTTTTCCTGGTCTTGACAGTCTCTAGTTTCTCAGAATTCATCAGGTATCTTTTTTTTTTTTCATCACCAACCCTCTCTCCCGAGGTGATCTCATATTGCCCACAACCTTCAACACTGTGGGTTAGGGTTAGGTTGTCCAAATCCCACCGTGGATGTCCATACCCACCGCTGACCCTCAGAATCACACACTCAAATCTCTGCCTCCTTCTATCTCCTTTTGTAGGTCTTGTGGGTAAATTAAATTTTTTTTTTTAAAAAACATTTCTTTCTGTTTGTCTGCACTGCAAAGCCTGCAGAATCTTAGTTTCCTGACCATAGAGCCAGCCCATGCCCCCTAGAGTGGAAGCACGGAATCTCTTTTTTCTCAAATGTGAACCACTTTTAAAGTCTTTATAGAGTTTGTTACAGCACTGCTCCTGTTTTTTATGTTTTGGCTTTTTCGGCCGGGAGGCCTGGGAGACCTTAATTCCCCGACCGGGGCTAGAACTTGTGACCTCTACAGTGGAGGGTCCTAACCACTGAACCACCAGGGAATTTCCTAAACTTAACAATTCTAAATTAAAATTTGAATCCTCCTCTCCAAGGCTTTTCTTTCCATCATCTTGCTCCTTTTGAATAACCCTCCACCCACCAAGTCCTTTAGGCCGAAACCTGATGGTCATCCCGGCTGTTCCTCCCTCCTATCTGGCCGCTGGCGTCCGTTCTCATCCAGCACTGCATCTCCACTGAACCACTACCTCAAGTCAGTCACTTCTGTGCTTAAATCCCAGTATCATAAATTAAAACGCCTCAGCCAGACCCTGACATGATCTGACCCGAGTCCCTCCAGCCTTATCTTATGCTGTCTTCCCCAACTTCTCACGAAGCTCCAACCACACTGGATTTGCTCTTCAATAACTCAAGCCCTGTTGGGCCTCAAAGTCCTTACGTATCCTCTTCTGTCTGGACTTTCTCGGCCTCTTGTCATTCTTCTGGTCTCAGAAAGGCCTTTCCTGGACTCACCTCCACACCCCAGGCCCATTTAATTTAGGAAGGCGCTGCTTACTTTGTCGTGGTTGCCGTGTGTGTCTGTTCAGTTTGCTTTGTCTCTGCTCTTTCCCGTTAGAAAGGCAATGGCAAGCCACTCCAGTACCATTGCCTAGAAAATCCCATGGATGGAGGAGCCTGGTAGGCTGCAGTCCATGGGGTCGCTAAGGGTTGGATACGACTGAGCAACTTCACTTTCACACATTGGAGAAGGAAACGGCAACCCACTCCAGTGTTCTTGCCTAGAAAATCCCATGGATGGGGGAGCCTGGTGGGCTTCCGTCTGTGGGGTCACACAGAGTCGGACACGACTGAAGTGACTTAGCAGCAGCAACATAAGTGTCTTAGGAGTAGGGAGCATACTGGTTTTGTGGGTTGGCGCAGGGTACACTGGCACATGGGAGGCACTCAATATGCACTGGCAGTTGAATAAAGAGGAAAATTTTGAAATATGTACTTTTCAACATGTGACTCTAAGTACAATTATCCATATGACTTCTCTATAAGTGGCACACTCAGTAGCTCTCAGCTATGCCCAGTGAAGTAAAAGGAAATCCTCTTTATACAAAAGGAGTGTAGATAAAGAAAAACAAATATCGTATATCAACGCATATGTGTGGAATCTAGAAAAATGGTACACGTGAGCCCACTTGCAGGGCAAGAATAGAAACACAGATGTGGAGAAAGGACGCGTGGACACAGCGAGGAAGGGGAGGGTGGGGTCAATTGGGAGGTTAGGGCTGACATACACACTAACACGAGTAAATAGCCAGCTGGTGGGAACCCGCTGTATAGTACTGGGAGCTCAGCTCAGTGCTCTGTGATGACCTAGAGGGGCGGCATGGGGCAGGCAGTGGCGGGGAAGTCCAAAAGGGAGGGGATATATGTATACATAGAGCTGATTAACTTCACTGTACAGCAGAAACTAACGTGACATTGTAAATCAATATACCCCGATTTTTAAAAAAAGAGTGCAACACCTATGCTCCGTAAAGGATGCTGTCTTCATTAGGACAACTCGGAGAAATCCACAAGACTTTCTTATTTCTGAGAGCTCTGTCTCTTAGCCCCCTTATCTGGAGACTTGACTTTAGAAACATAAAGAGCTTATATTTGAAAGTGACTTTGAGCCTTATTATGCGTTCTTTTGTGTACTCTTCCTAACCACACTCCCAGGCATTTCCCACGATCTCCATTTTACAGAGGAGAAAAGCAAGACTTAAAGAGAGTAAGAAATAAGGCCAGTGCCTCCCAGCTAATTAGAGGCAGAGTTGGGTTTAAAACCCATTCTTTGGATTCCGGGTGCTGGCTCTGTTTATTCCACTCAACAAATTAACCTCATAATGAGGAGCAGAAGGGAGAGGACCCCTGGTTTCCTAAAACACAGCCCCAGTTCATCGCTGACTCTTGCCAAGCAACCATTTGTTTCTCAACCCCTGAGCCCATACCCCTTTTAAAACAAATCACTATGAGCAAAATTCGTTCATTCAAAACGGCTATTTCTTGATCTATGCTAGCTTCCTGCATTGTCAGCCAGGCTTTAAAGAAATTTCTTCTAATTTATTTTATTCTATAGGCACGTCGCACTTAAAAAAAGACAGATTTTATATGAAGATTTTTTTGTGTTTCAACATATACAAATGAAAAAGTCCTTAGATCTCCTTTTAAAGACTTTCTTAGGCATTAAAAACTCAGAGGGAGAATTCCTTTCAAATAATGAAATCCGCCTGGCACACTTAAGGCAATTATTCAATTCAGTGCGCACTGTGGCCAGAACACACAAAGCCTGGAATGCATGGCCTGTTTCTTAATCTGAATGTATATGTTTTTAATCTTACAAACCTGTAATGAATTTGCTGCAAGACTGTTTTTGCTCTACCCTCAGCATACAATAAAGGAGTCTGTGTCTTGGCCGAAGAATTAAATTGAGACCACAGCATCTTAACCACAAGGAAATGCAGAATTCCGCACCGCCCCCCCCACCTCCTAGTTTCTTCAAGAGTTGCTTCTAGTGGCGCCTTAAAGATAATTCTAGCTTGCTAAATTTAGGGTGTGGAAAAAGTCCAAAATGAGAATATTCCATGGGTAACTGTGCAAGAAGGTTAACATGTGCAAGAGGAGAAGGATGTCTCACACTTTGGATGCCTAGTTCTGTCTCTCTCATCCTTTTTGCCTGGACACCCAATGTATAATTTAGCAAGGTGAGACATTACCTGAGGCAGTGAATAGTGCTTTATGGCCACGACCACATGTTCAATATAAAATGATTTCGTATCTGAGTTATTTCTCAAACCAGCCTGAGTCAGTCATTCATCACCATGTATCCGCCAGTTACCAGAAAATGCTTATCTACTTCATATGAGAGGCAGATTTCTGATTATACTCAGTTCACTTGTTTTTAAAAAAATGTTGGCTATACAACTTAATATAAGTACACTGGTATCTGAGGACTTCCTGGTGGTCTGGTGGTTACGACTCTGTGTTTTCAATGCAGGGTACAAGAGTTCGATCCCTGGTTGGGGAACTAAGATCCCACATGCCATAGAGTGTGGTCAAAACTTTTTTTTGTTAAAGTGTACTGGTATTTGAAGCTTGCTTTGAAATGCAATTGAATAGCACATGAACAAAGGCGGATAGATATGGGATAAAACAGAACTAGCAAAATGTTTGTTGTGGAATGCAGGTGACTCACTCTGCAACTGACTCTTCAGCCTGGAAAGGATCAGAGTGGCCGATTTCAAGGTTACTGGGAACCTACCTCTTCGTTCCCAGGTAGCTTCCAGAGATGGTGCCCGTGAAGGCCGCTACGTGGGACTTGGACAAATGGCGCTCTCAATATCCCAACGAGCTTCACACACAACAAACTGGACACCTACAGTGATGGAGGCAAGGTCTCTGGGGACCGGAGAACGGACATCTCTGCGGTTAAATCATCTTTTCAGAAGGATGGAGGGAGGGGGTTGATCTGTGATTCATGAATAATTGGGGGAGGAAGGTAAGTACTGCAGATGGGGAGAAAATTGGTGACTCGGAGTCAAGGATAACTTAAAGAAAACAATACATTTCTGGAACGTCAGAGTCCATGATAAAGATGCATACTTGAAACATAATGTTGAATGTCACCACTAAGTTCTTGCCCCTTGGTCTTCATCCATCCACACTTAAAATACTCCAGTTTTTTTCTCATGGTCCTTTTTATAGCTCTTTTTGGTTTTGCGCAGACATAAAATCTGAGCAAAGTAATCCCAGAGAGATTTGCTCAATACTGAAGAAGACCAGGAGGATGAGTCCCGGACTGCGTACAGCTTCACACTATTGCTTTTTGGATTTGTATGGCTTTTTTTTTTTTCTGACATGCCCAACTTGACAGCCACTGTGTTTCCAGATCCAGGTCTCCCACTGAAGCAAGCCTGGTTTTTCCTTCTTTGGGGTTTGGATTTCTTGGCTTCTCTCACATTGCATCATGTCCTTAATTTATCAGCATCACCATGGATCTTTGAGGCTATCAGCCGCCTTCTTGAGACTTAATGAACACATGTAATAATAAATACACAGAAGCTCAGAGCTGGTCCCTGGGGTTGCTCACACAACCATTTGGCTGTCAACCCCTCAGAACTGGTGTATCTTTTGAACCACTGATGGCAATGATGGCCCATCATGAGGGTTCGGCAATGGCTTTGGGGCCGTGTCATGTCAGAGAGCAGGCTGGGATGGAAAGTGTTAGTCCCTCAGTCATGTCCGACTCTTTGCGACCTCATGGATTGCAGCCCGCCAGGCTCCTCTGTCCATGGGATTTCCCAGGCAGGAATACTGGAGTGGGTTGCCATTCCCTTCTCCAAGGGATCTTCCTCATCCAAGAATTGAATCTGCCTCCCACAATGCAGGCAGATTCTTTACTGTCTGAGCCACCAGGGAAGCCTCAAACAGAGGATGAGGGAGAAAGAAAGGAAAGAGAGAAGACAGGATGGATAAGAAAAATGTGCTAGCGATTCCCTTGGGGTCCAGTGGTTAGGACTCTGCACTTTCACAGCCGAGGGCTCGGGCTGGATCCCTGGTCTGGGAACTAAGATCCCACAAGCTGAGAGGCATGGACAAAAAGAAAAAAAGGAAAATGTGCTGGGCAACAGCACCAGCGGGGAACTGATAAGAGGTGATGAACAGCCAGAAGCCGTCATCGTGGGCCTCCGGGTGCTGTTCGTCTCCCCTTTGTCTGCGGAGGGCAGGCTCTGGTTTGCGGCTGAGACTGTCATATGGAGACAGGATCCAGGGCTATGACAAAGCACGAAGGTGACATCGGTGGCATCTTCCCTGTCTGGAGTCTGCCAGTTTATCAAGGAGGAAGCCTATGATGCTTTATAAAATCGGATCAGTGGGAATCGAATGCCATTGTTGGCCTGGGGCACGGTACACAGCTTGCCTCTTTTCCCATGAATGGCTTTGTTGTACAAGCTTGCATGACTAGTCATCCGTTTGTCCTTCTCGCCCCCAATTCGGTCACATCTGTCCCTCTGAAATGTCCCTTTGTATGGCTTTAAAAGAAGGTTCACCTGTGAGTGATACGGTCAAGGGCACTCCAGGTGCTATTCTGATGCCCGGAAAGACAGAATAGAGTGGCAGAGTGAAAGGCAGGGGTTAAGTTAGGTTTATAGGGGAAACATGGCACAACTGAGCAGGCATCAAAGGCCCAGTGAGAAGGGGAAATGGCCAGAGCAGACGGAAGAATTGATGGGAGAGAGGGGGGATGGAAAGGCACAATTCATCAACATCAGTTATCCCATGCAAGGACGTCCCATCCAAGTCAGTGCTTTTCAAATTCTGCTCCGAATTTAATTATGCATTTTGTCAATGGTGGATCCACATAAGATTCCTTTAAAAGAAGCAATCCATTGCAGTTTCAAAACATCCACAAACCATTTGACAGTGACATGGAGTTCCTGTCTTCCACGAATGCATCAGCCCAGGAGCTAAAAGCACCTGCTCCTTTTGAGTATTTTCATAGCAAGCAATCTGCTACCAAAGCTATGAGGAGCATGAAAATCAACGGTGCTTAGATATGCAGGATTCAAGCCTATGCCCTGGTTTTGATGCTTGTATCTATGTAATTATAAGCCATTATGTGCTTTCAACATTCCTTTCTTGATCCCAAACTCAAAGGGATATACGTTGAAAGAAAAGCAAACTGTATTTTGTGAAAGAACTTGTAGGTTAATGCTCCTTATCTTTTGACTGATGGATGGTATTTGCTCACCATAGATACGCTTACTGAAGTCATAATCCTAGTATGTATGATGATCACTCAGCTTCCTTCCTTTATTTTAACTCCTTGAAACACAGTTAGGGTACAAATTTTCAGTAATGGGAACTACTTAGCACAGTAATTGCCCATGAATATTTTGTGCTCAGATTAGAAAACCATTGACTTTGCTGCCAACTGATGTCCAGGCTCTTTTTTTTCTTGGCCATGCCACACGGCGTGTGAGATCTTAGTTTCTCAACCAGGGATGGAACCCACGCAGCCCAGGTTGGAAGGGAGGAGTTGTAACCACTGGACCGCCAGGGAAGCCCCCATGCCCAGATTTTTAAAGAAACGTCAGGATCCTTAGGCTATCAAGTCCCAGATTTCTAGCACCAGAGTCCTTTCTCACCCCCAGCCTTCCCTCACCCTAACTTCACATGGATTGTGTGGCCTCTGGCACCCACAGGTGGTTAACCCTTGTATTCTTTTCTCCACGTTACTGGCAAGCCCCACCTTGAGGACCTCTGCAGTCACTTCCACACCAGGGTCTAAGCTAAGGGTCTATCAGATGAGCTCCTGACCCAAATTACAGTGCACTTATGGAGAAGGAAATGGTAACCCACTCCAGTATTCTTGCCTGGAGAATCCCATGGACAGAGAAGCCTGGTAGGCTACAGTCCACGGGGTCTCAAAGTCGGACACGACTGAGCGACTTCACTTTCACTATGCCCTTCCCCAAGGCCAGGGCTGTCCTGTCTTCCGGCAACACCTGACATGGTGCCTGGCCCAGGCAGTAGATCCTCTAGAAACGCTGAACTAACAAGACCACACTGATGACTATGGATTTGGGACCTGTGACTATTTTAGCTGGTGATCAGCTATTGCTCACATCCCATCTGATCAGCTAAAAACTAACCCGCGTTCGCATCTCTGTCTGCTGCAGCACCATCCTACCAAGCTGCATGGAACCCACGAAGGTCATACCTTACCATTCCTAGCATTGTTTTGACTTCAGGACAATGCTATACAAATCGGCAACACAGACACTCCTGTGCTGGCACTCCAGTTTTACTTCAATCCTGACGAGCTTTCCTTGAGATGAAGCGGGGGTGGGGAGAGAGGAGCGGGAGAGGTTGAGACCGCGCCTCCGCCCCATCTCGAGACCACCTGTTTCCCACCTCCTCTTGATGCATCCACTGGGAGGCTGAGGCCAAGAGTGAGAGGGAAGACTCTTGTTTTGCTCAGGAAATACATTGTATTCACAGGACTACACCAAGTGGGCAGACCGAGAGGAAGTGATGCTCTCAATGAAGAAGAGATCCAACCCTGTAGAGCGTGGTAGCAATGAGCAGCGGGTAGAGGCTCTAAGGAGCAGTGGTTACCCCAAGTGTGAAGGAAGAAGTGGCAAGGGAGCGGTCCAGTGGTTAAAACTCCACCCTTCCAGTGCAGGGGCCTCGGATTCCATCCCTGGTTGGAGAACTAAGATCCCACGTGGCTCAGGGCAACCAAGTCTGTGCATCACAACAGCTGAGCCTGAAACTAATGAAGGTCATGTACCGCAGGGAAGAGCAGGCCCCGTCTGCCGCAACTAGGGAAAGCCCGTGTGCAGCAAAAAAACCCGGCACAGCCGAAAATAAACAAAATTTGTTAAAAAGTTAATAACGTAGTATTTCCAGATGTGGTTCAGGCTGGGATGGGTTAGTGATTCTCAGCTAGTGGGTAAGAAAAAGTCTTTCCAGCAAAAGAAATCAAGCCTTTATGGTAGCATAGAGGTGTTTGTTTTTTTTTTTTTTTTAAAAACAGCTCAGTGAGTTACAAGGACAATTCTATGACTGACAAGTCTTGGTAGCTGGAATGCTCTGGTGCCATACACCAGCTTTTAAAAAAAAAATTCTAGAGATCACTTGAGTGAGCCTGGCTCAGTCAGGTTTTCAAGCACACTGATGTTAGTCCTAACCTATGCTAAAAAGATAAGACACTACACGCTTGCTCAGTTGCTCAATCATTTTCAACGCTTTGGGACCCCATGGCCTGTAGCCCGCCAGGCTCCTCTGTCCATGGGGTTTCCCAGGCAAGAATACTGGAGTGGGTTGCCATTTCCTCCTCCAGGGGATCTTCCTGCCCCAGGGATCAAACCTGTCTCTCCTTCATTGGCAGTCAGATTCTTTACCATAGAGCCACCTGGGAAGCCCAGACAGATACTAACCTAATACCAATTCTCCTTGTCAAGGATTAGGAACCTCTGTGTGCGTGTCTGCTCTGAGCACAGGGAAAGTGGGAAGATGCTGCTGGAGGATTGTGTTCCCTCTGCTGGCAGCAAAGGGCCGACAGACAAGCCACGACCACAGGCAGGAAGTTAGAGAAACTTGTTATTAAATTTAATTTTCTTTAAATACATACCTTTTTCCCACCCTCACCCACTTGGGGGAAGGAACAGAAAGCCCCCAGTCCTTCCATTTGGGGGATTCCATGTATAAAGCCTGAGATGGTGAGGATGAAGTATAAAAATACTATTTACAAAGGAAAAGAGGGTGTCCGTCACGACCTTAACCTTCAGACAGCCCCTCATCTCCAGGCCCTTTTGTTTTGCTCCTTTAGAAAAGAAAAAAAAAAACGCTGGGGAATCTACCTGGGTGTAGAACAAGCCCTTCCTCTGGGAGGGGTGGGGAGGGGCCCTCAAACCCCAACACGGAATAGGAAGCTCTGAGATCAACTGAGCAACAGTGAACGGATTAAGCACCTCAGATGCTAGGAGTGGGCTGGGGCTGCCCTCCAACTCCCCCCTCAACACCCCCCCCACCCCCGCTGTAGTCAGCAGGCCGGCCGGCCAGCCTTTGTTTCTGCAGGTCCCGTGTAAACATTGACTCTTCTTCGGCACGTCCACGTGCTTCCCGATTTCCTACAGAGCCTCCCCAGCTTCCACTGGAGGCACGTGGTTCCTCCGTCTTTACCCCCTTGCCTTCGAACCTTCCTCTGGAAGCGGTGGCAAGGAGGTGTGGGGGATCACAGGTGGGGCACAGCTCATCGCACCCCTTCTTCAAGGTCAGGGCAGCTCGTCCTCCTCGAGGAAACCCTCAAGGCAGGGTGAACTCCAAGTTCTCGGCCAAACAGGAGTGGATTTCTGTTCCCAGAGCAGGGACAACGCAGGCAGAGTCCGGTCCCGGCAAGGCAAGGCCATCAGCACTGGGTAACAGGGAGGAAGGCTTCGGGAGGCAGAAGTGGGCAAGTCTGGTCTCACCCTGACGATGGAAGACCAGCCCGGCATCCCCTCCCATCCAGGTGACCGGAACCCTCACCACCCGCCAGTCTTGTTCACCGTGGATGCGAGGAAGGACCAGGCACCCACGAAGCTGGAGGTCTTCTCCGAGCCTGGTAGGGAGGCAGCGCTCACACCAGCTCGTCCAATAGGATCCCGATGCTCTGGGAGGCCTCAGAGGGGCCAGCGATGGGCTTGTTGCACATGGGGCAGACACAGCGTACCTCCAGCCACTTCACCAGACACCTGTGGGCAAAAGCCAACCTGTTACTCTCTAAGAAGACACCAGCGAGCTCTGGCTGCTCCTTCATAGAGCCCAGCTGCTTCTCAAGACAAGAACCTCTCCATCCCTGCCCTGGTCTAACCCTTCCGGCTGGCCTGGTGTGCAGACAGGATGCAGGGCATCAGCAAGGGGTGGGTAGGAAGAGCAGGGACTGGAGCCTCTAGAAGACTGTTGTTATTGCTCCGTCTCCAAGTCACGTCCGACTTTGCAACCCCATGGACTGTAACCCGCCAGGGTCCTCCATCCATGGGATTCTCCAGGCAAGAAAACTGGAGTGGGTTGCCATGTCCTTCTCCAGGGGATCTTCCCGACCCAGGGATCGAACCCGAGTCTCCTTCTTGGCAGGCAGGTTCTCTACCACTGTATCGCCTGGGAAGCACCCCCTCTAGAAGATGCTCCCTGCTTTTTTCGCTCCAAGGCACCTGGACACACAGCCCCACGACGGACACTTACTTGCGGTGAAAGGCATGTTGGCACGGGAGCACACCTAGCTCGTCCTTGCCCCTGAAGTCTTCCAGACAGACGGCACAGGTCTGCTGTGGGAAGAGAGCCGTGTGAGAGGAGACGGGGAAGAGCCTCCCCCCGCGTCCTCAATCACATCACCTCATCTCCAGCCAAGAAAGAACTAACCCTGACACGTGGTAGCCATGATCCACAGCGGACTGCTTCAGGTTTAAACGGATCCAAGTACATGAAATTAAATGGTTAGTTCCTCAGTCATGGCAGCCACATTTTAAATGCTCAACAACCACAGTATGGCTAGTGGCTCCCACGCCAGATAATACAGACAAAAAGCATTTAATTGTTATTAACGTGTTAATTTCTGTTGTGCAGCAGAGTGACTCAGTTATACATGTTATTTTTCACGTTCTTTTCCACTGTGGTTTATTTTAGCATATTGAATACAGTTACCGGTGCTCTACAATACAACTTCGTTGTTTATCCATCCTACATAGAATAGTTTGCATCTGCTAACCCCAAACTCTCAATCCATCCCTCTCTAACGCCCTTTCCCTTGGCAACCACAAGTCTGTCCTCTAGGTCTGGAGTCTGTTTTTCTTTCGTAGATAAGTTCATTTGTGTCATATTTTACATTCCACATGTAAGTGTTATCACATGGTATTTCTCTTTCTCTGTCTGACTTCACTTAGCATGATAATCTCTAGGTCCACCCATGTTACTGTAAATAGCATTATTTCTTGCTTTTTTTTTATAGTATTTCTAGCCTAGGACTTTCGACCAGGGGGCACTTATCCATAACTAGAGGTAAGGATGGGGGTCTGGTGTATAGTTTCCATTTTTTAAAGCCAGTCTTGCATCCTACTATATTAACCCCTCACTCCCAGCTGAATTTTCTCTTCTGGAGGAGAGCTTAAGAAACATCAGAACTTGGGGACATCATGACTATGGACCCCAAAGAGATGAAATGAGGCCATGTCCAGGCTAGTCTTGTGCATGATGGGACCTGTGATTCTTCCCACACCCGGATAACCACACACACGCTCTCTGCACGAATGCCTGTGGTTATGGATGGAAGTCCTGGGACATGAGTTAGGTGACCCCAAAGGCACACGTGGTAAAGGAAGAAGAAATGGTATAGCCCTAAAAGAACTGGGAGTTGAGGGGCCCCAGAAAGTGGGTGTGATGAGGTGCAGGGGAATGGAGGGGAACAGGGGAGAACTAGAAGGCTACACTCGCATGTCAGACCCACAGTCGCCAGGACAGAGCACACACAGAAGGGACCCCTTTCGGACCCAGATTGGGGTGCTGAGCAGGGAAAGTTAGTGAAGTCTGGCCAGGAGTGGTCAGACTGCCCTCCCTGTTAAGATTACGTCTAGCAGGCTTCCTGGGGTCACAGGTCACCATGTACCCAAACCCTTTGGTGACCCCCTTTGTTTTCTGCTGGCGCCAGTCCCAGACATAACAGATTCTGCATATTGATCACCTCCTGGGATGTGAGTTCTATTTGGCCCAAGGAGACCGGAAGGCAGGAGCTAAGAAGGTTCCTCAAAAGGTCTTTAGACCTGGAGAAGGTTTGCCTTACCCACTGGGCACCCCGCGAGCTACCCCAGGGCACTCACCCCGTATAACTGCAACTTCTTGGCATCTCCCTTAAGCACCACCTTGGAAACAAGAGGGGAGACCTGGGGTCAGAAGAAACCAAACATGGGGCCAAGTGGTATCAGCCGAGGAAGGGAGCCCCCAGCCCCATCCAGGGAGACCCTCGCCCTCCCTAGACCCGAGGGGAGAGCAGGCCAGCTTCATCTAGCCCCCTCCCGGTTCCCTCCACCTCCCCCGGCCATCTCTCGCTGGGCCAGTAGTGGTGGAGCAGGGAGAGGTCTCAGGACAAAATGAGGACTTTATTTACTTCTTTATATCCATATCGTTCGCTCTGTGCCTGGTTCCGGAGTTTGCTGCGGGGAGCAAGAAAGAGGGGAGAGAAGAAGTCATTATGTCTTTGCACAAACAGCCATTCAGAGCAGGAGAGACAGGCCGGCGGCTTGGGCCTTCCTTCTGGGGGTGGGGAGGTGCGTCCCGTAGACACAGAATATGCATAGAAGTCTCTGCAGGTCACCAGCGTAGGGCAAGGACTCAAACTCTTAGGTTTAACTGTCTCAAAACTCATTGTCACCTACCCTCAACTGGGGGTGGGGGTTCTGGCAGAGCACCCTAAAAGTTCATTCACCTTCCTTCCTGGCAGGTCATTTCCTTTGGGCTCCCCAACTAGAGAGATCAACCATCTGCTTGCTGAGTGTGCAAAAGTTAGTTTTGTTTTTGTTTTTTGGTCACACCACGTGGTTTGTGGGATCTTAGTTCCTGACCAGGAACGAACCGGCCCCCTTCAGTGGCGAAAATGAGGAGCCCTAACCACTGAACTTCCAGGGAAGTCCCAGAAGGTAGACACTCTTAAGAGGGCTATTTCCACCAAGCCTGGGCAGCAGGAGAACATCTGTTGAGCCTGGGGAATTTTCCACCCGGAGAACAGAAGTATTCTGGAGGCAGAGCACACGCTTCCCCCTTCACAGCACCAGGGCAACACAGGCAATCCCTTCTTTGTTTTCCTCTTTTTGTTTCAAGCTGGTGGCCTGCATACAGCCGGACTCTCAATGGCCAGAACACAATGGCCAGAACATGCCGTTACTAATGGCAGGAGCATGACTGTGATGGGGGATTTGCTAGGCGTCGATCTCTACTGATATAGATCCGTATCCGATATCTACCGATACAGATCCATATCTGTGCTCATCAATTTCAAACACCTTCCAGAGGGAGAGACATGCTTCCTAGCAGACAAGGAACACGGAGTCCAAAGAAGCTAAGTAACTCGCCCAAACTTCAGAGCTGCCTGGCAGCAGAGTCTGGATTCTAACCAAAGTCGATCTGATGACAGAGCCCGAGCTCTTTAACACAAACTGTGGCCAGCCTCACAATCAGGTGGCACACACTATGCTCTTGGGCATAGAATGGGTTTTTGGGAAATATCCTTTCAATCAACAAGCCACCAACTTTCTGAATGGCTTACTGTGCCAATGGCCAAGATTGAGACAATGCTGATCACTTTTTTTTTTTTTTCTGTTTTATTTTCAGTGAGAGAAACCTCTGAACTGTGCAGGGAGCTCTGTGGCCTTCTGTAGGGGACTGGATGAAGTTTTCTCTCCCAGGAATCATTTCTACCAAAGATTTGTGTTATTGTAAGAAAATATCAGAGAACCACCAGGTTACGACCGGGGCGGCCAATCATGGTCTCCTGAGGGTCAAAGCCAGCTAACCATTTGTTTCATAAGGCCCAGAAGCAGAGAACTGTACTTTCCTATATATATAATTTTACTGATGTAATTTTTGGCTGTGCTCTGTTGCTGCTCGAGGGCTTTTATCTAGTTGCAGGAAAGCGGGGGCTACTCTTCGCTTTGATGCTCAGGCTTCTTCTGCTGTGGAGCATGGGCTCTGGGGTGCGTGGGCTTCAGCAACCATGGCACGTAGGTTCAGTAGTTGCGGCTCTCAGGCTCAATAGTTGGGGTGCACGGGCTTAGCTGCTCCACAGCACGTGGGAACTTTCCAGTTCAGGGACCAAACCCAAGTCTTCTGCACTGGCCCATGGGTTCTTTACCACTGAGCCACCAGGGAAGTCCTATACTTATTCTTTTTTTTTTAAAACTAAACTTTTTATTTTGCCATGGGGTATAGCAGATTAACAAACAAATGCTGTGATAGTTTCAGGTGGACCGCGAAGGGATTCAGCCGTACATATCCATGTATCCATTCTCCCCCAAACTCCCCTCCCTTCCAGGCTGCCACGTTACACTGAGGAGAGTTCTGTGCGCTGTACAGTAGGTCCTTGTTGGTTACAGAACCGTGCTTACTCGTAAATGGCTGAAAGCAGGAATTGAAAGAATATTTCAGGCCATGTGGAAATTATATGAAAATCAACTTTCAATGCCCATAACATTTTACTGGAGCACAGCCACACTTATACTTTATGACTGCTTCTGTACAGAAAGGCTGGGTGGTTCAGATAGATATCCTATGACCTGCAGAGCCTGTAATATCTGTCATTTTATGGAAAAAAAAAAAAAAAGCAGGTCTGAGTTAGAGGAAGAGAATCTTCAATCACTAGCCTTAATTGAAGGGAAGGAGCAAGGTAAGATGCTCTAAGAGCAATACAGAGATGCTGGAACCAGAGCAAAGGAGGATGCAGAAAGCCTGGTGCACAGCCTGGAGGCAGATAAGATCCGGCAGCCTCCACCTCCATGGCTTCTAACAGGAGGTCAGGGGACAGGTGGGGCCAGCGATCCTCTGCCTCGGGGCTGAGGGCCAGGCAGCACCGCTGCTGCCTGCCCCCCGCCCCCAACCCTCGCCTCCTCCCTCATCGGGGGAGTTTCTGGTCCTCGGAGGGACGGGCTGACGGTCTAACCAGCGCTCCCACTGTTCCACCCCGACCCGCACACATTCCTGTACACACCTGCATCTGTGTCCCCACTTCCAAATGACAAGGGCGGGGAAGGATGCACTCAAAACGAAGGATGCGCTTAAATGCTCAAGGGCCACCTGCCTGACACTGGGTTCATCTGGGGAAGAAGAAATGTGCTCTCATTAGGCTGCCCAGAGCTGCCTTCTGAGGGAGAGACTGCGGCTCTTTTAGCAGGTATGTACAGAGTAAATAAGGAAGTGGTGAGGAGCCTGCCGGCTTCCTGGCTCAGAAAGAGGGGATGTCACGTCTCCGGAGCCTCGCCTACTTCGCCTGCAGCATGGCTACACTTACACAGGACGTGCAATGCCTTTCTGCTTGCTCTGCTGTAGGATGCCAGGGGGGCCCCTTCTGTCTGTCTGGCTCCATTTAATGGTCTCACCCAAGGATTCTCCAGAAGTTGACTCTGAGAGTCCAGGACTATCAATTGGAACAGTGAAGGCTTCAGAGCCACGCTCTAGATTCACTCTGCCTGTAGATTTCCATTTCAGGAAGGTAGAGGTTGGGATGAAACAGGGCCAAAAGGGTTGCAAGGAAAATGAGAACAAAAAAGCAGAGATCCTGGGCTATCCCAGCGGGGATGGAGTGCCAGCAACTCGGGACAGGTGGCCTTCTCAGCTGCTGGGGTGAGCAAAGCAGCTAAAAATACCCTGAATTCAATGAGCCCATTTCAAGCCACTGCCAGTGGGCGCTTCCTGGCTTTTCCCCTTTTGCAACAAACAATGCAGGCAAGTCCTGCAAAGAGTCGTTTCTTTCCTGCCCGATTTGTACTTCACGGGGCCCCTTCCATCCTGTGTAGGGCAGAGATCAGCTCCTGCTGCGGGGGGTGTCGGGGAAGATGGAGCGAGGCGGGAGTTGGGCCGATGAGCTCAGCAGGTCAGGAGCAGGGGGTCACAGGCCTATTTTGGCTGAGGAGGAAACCGAGAAGCAGGCAGAGGAAGTGGCTTCTGTGCTTGTGTGTCTTTCTATATATAGGCGCTCCCAGGCTGCCACATACCAGCAAGGCTGGGGAACCATGAGACGCCCGGATCACACTGGCTTTGGGCTACAGGACAGAGGGCGGGGTGGCGAAGGGGCAGATGACTGCAGAAGGAAAACAGGTGGTGCCAAGGAGCCCTGCAGTGGGGGGAAAGCTTCTGGTATCATGTGGTCACCAACTCCAGCCAAGCAAAAAAAAATAAACCCGCCGTACCCACAGCTCCGCAGCACCATGGTGTCTGGCTGCGAGCGGGTGGCCATGGGAGCCCCAGATGATCCCGTTCAAGGAATAAGAATCTGGGAAGGCCAACATCCGGAATCTGAAAGACCCTCGCTAACTGTCATCAGACAAGTCCATCTCACCATCTTTCCGGATATAGGACTTCAGGCAGCTCTTTAACCGCCTGAGCACGAGTTCCCTCATTTATGAAGCAGATTAATACTGAAACTGGAGGGCAGTTCTGAGGACTAAGGAAGATGAACATTTCACAAGGTGGTCAGCACGGTCCCTAGCACACAAGGAAGTCCTGGGCAAAGAGGAGCTTAAACCCCAAGATCACACCTATTAGTGGCAGAACTAGGAAATGAAGCTGGGTCTCCCATCTACTGGCTCAGAGTGATTTTGTAGAACTTCCTCTCTTGACCACCTCTGCAGCCTGGCAGGGATGTGCATGCATGCGCGTGTGTGTGTGTGTGTGTGTGTGTGTGTGTGTGTGTAGGGGCCAGATACAGCCTGGTTTTACAGCCTCCTGCCAGCCTCGCACATAAATCTTGGGTATGCCCTCATCTTCCGTCTCCGGGGAGTTGCATACATTGCTTCACATGCGGAGAGCGGGGTGGTTGTTGGTCAGGAAGATGAAAAGTTTGAGGAAGAAAACTTCAGCTGGGGGGAAGGGGCAGGCGGGTGTGAAAGGGGGTGTTGAGATACCGGAAATCTACCCACACATTTGCATTACTAACGAGATGCAAATTTCAGACTCAGTGGTACAAGGGGAGAAAATAAACCACTACCTTCTCTGCAAAAAGCCTTCTAAGTGGAAAATTCCAGTCCTGGGGACTTTTTGAAGTCTGGAGAAAAAAAGGGGGCTGAGACAGTGGATGAGACGCAAAGGACAGCAGGGCCCCAGGGCACTTCCCCTTCTTAAGAAGTGGCTCCTCGGCCAGAGGAATCTAACCCTCCAGCCTCCCGCCAGGCGAGTCATTCAAACCCACCAGGGTATCTCTGTGGGGAATGGGAACTCCTTTGGCCTTCATCTTAATTTAATCTGTTTAGATGATCTGATCAGATACTAGACACCCCAGCTGATGTCTGTCTACCCAGGCGTTGGGTAATCACATGCTTGTGTGTGTGTCTGTGTGTGGGCGTGTGGCTTGGTTTTATCACAATGGCTCTCAGGACTATGACATTCTACTGGTCAGGGGTGTGCAGTGTTCCCCAATGCACAGGACAGACCCATACAATGAGGAATTGTTAATAGCCATAGGGCGCCCGAGTTCAGAAACACTACTGTATTTTCCACCCTGAATACCAGGCATGCCCTACATTTTTGATAGAAGATAGCCACCAATTCCCTTGTCTAGAAGCAAAGGAAACAGTTCCTGGAGCTTGGCTCGCCCTGCTAAGCTCCAATTCTTCCCTGGACCCGACGTGATAAGAAGTGATGGTTTTCAGTTTTTATTCTCTCAAACGTAAGAGGCAGTACAAACAGGCAGCTCTGCAGACACCAGCTTGCTAATATTAGCATCTGGAAGGATAACAGGATTTCCCAGGAGGGCAGAGGGTCATGCCACTGGTGGAATGATGCCCCCTTGGCCCTGGCCACCCAGAGGGTGAGTGGGTGGAGAGAGACGGCGAGGGACCACTGATGATATTACTTGGTCATTCTAGGCAACGTGAGTGGAACTGGCCAGCAGGCGGGATGCAGGCTGATCCACGCTGACCTTGTATGCTCTGGACAACTTGACAGGCTGATGGAAATAGAAACAGCAGGCCTCAGGGGCCCAGCAAACGGCAGGCTAAGTCTTGTCCTCAAAGCAAGGAGCCCCTGCTGGAGGCTGGTGACTGCAACAGGAGGCTCGCTTGGTTCACCCTACCTATGGCTGCCACCTCCTGGACTTCCCCCTCCCCGGGACCCCAGGCCAGACAGCAAGCCACCCACCTGATAAAATAGCAGCAGAAGATGAGGCTCAGCATGAAGACGAAGATGCCCGTGCCGAAGATGACCATGTAAATGTTGAGGGGAAGGTCTTGGAAACTGATGGGGGGCATTGAGCAGGACTTGTTGGTGCTCACCAGTCCCAGGCCACAGAAACACCCTGCAGAGAACAGGGAAGGGCAAGTGTTATGATAGTGGGAAATTTACTGCCGGGGCTGATGGCACTCTGCGTGAGCAAGGATGCAGGAGAAATGGCAAGCCTCTGACTCAGGGACTGACTTTTTTCTAATTGAAGCATAATTGATTTACAATGTTGTGTTCACTGTGGATGTTCAGCAAAGTGATTCAGATATCCATATACGAATATGTATTCTTGTTCATATTCTTTTCCATGATGGCTTAGGATAGAATATTGAATATTACAGTTCCCTGTGCTATGCAGCAGGTCTTTGCTATTTATTTTATACACAGTAGTTGGTATCTAGTAAACTCCTAGTTTACCCCTCCCTCATTCCTTTCCTCCTCTGGGAACTGTAAGCTTGTTTTCTATGTTTCTGTGAGTCTGTTTCTGTTTGTAAACAAGCTCATCTGTGTCATATTTTAGATTCCACATACAAGTGATACTGTATGGTATCTATCTTTCTCCCTTCACTTAGTACGATAATCTCTATGTCCATCCAGGTTGTTGCAAAAAGCATTATTTCATTCTTTTCTTTTTATGGCTGAGTAGTTTTCCATGATAACATTGGATTGGCCAAACAGTTCGTTTGGGTATTTCCTGAAACATGGTATGGAAAAACCCAAATGCACTTTTGGACCAACCCAATATCGTGTGTGTGTGTGAACCACATCTTCATTATCCATTCATCTGTTGATGAACATTCAGGTTGCCTTCAAGTCCTGGCTACTGTCAATAGGGCTGCTATGAACGTTGGGGTATATCTTTTTGAATGAGTGTATTTTTTTTGGCAGGGGTGGGGGGGTGTAAATACCCAGAAGTGGGACTGCTAGATTATCTTGTAGTTCTACTTTGAGTTTTTTAAGGAACCTCTACACTGTTTTCCATACTGGGGGCACCAATTTACATTCCAGGGACTTACATTTACACCCTTGTCCTAACACTAGTGACATGATCTTGGGTAAAGGATTTAATCAGTCTAGGCAACGGGATCCTACAGATGGTACTTCAACCTGCACCTCCTTCTAGGGGATCAAGGAATCGGGCAGTGGGTGGAAATGGAAAACTCACTTTCATCTGGTAGAAGCCCCTAGGGTGCACTAGCAAGATGAAGAGCCTCAGGTGAGGAAACATACTTCTGGGCTCCAATCCCACCTCCCCCTAGCTATGCGACCTTTGAGAAATTACCTTGCTGAAAAGCTCCCCTTTGTCACAGGAAAACAAGCAAAGTGCAGAGGCAACCAAAGACTATGGCATAAGAAATACGCTTTGTAAATTGCAAAGCGAAGTTGCAAAGGTCATTTGTCATTATTAAGCCACCTGCTCCAGAAACCAGGCTGCACCCTGACCAGAATAGAAATTGTTCACTCTGAGTCTGGGCCCGCGTTCCAGAATGTGGCAGGGGGTGGGGGAGGGGGAACCACTGCTCACTTTTCCTGGCCACCCTCCCTCTTTCTACTCAAAGCCTCACCATGCGGTCTGCTAATGGCAGTGGCTTCCCCAGAGTGGCAGAATACTGAATCTCAGGCCAGCCTCCATCAAAGTGAATCAGAATCTACGTTTTAACAAGGTCCCTTCAGTGTGGGAAGCACGGGTGGCCACTAGGAGCTTCACTCACATGACTCAGGAGTAAATCCTGATTGATCTGAAAGTGACAATCACCTTGCTTTTGCCAGGGTTTGGTGTTGGGGTAGGTACGTGATTGGGCTTCCCTGGTGGCTCAGCGGTAAAGAATCCGCTTGTCAAAGAAGGAGATGGGGGTTCGATCCTTGGGTGGGGAAGATCCCCTGGAGAAGAGAGGGAAATGGCAACCCACTCCAGTATCCTTGCCTGGGAAATCCCATGGACAGAGGAGCCTGATGGGCTATAGTCCATGGGGTCACAGAGACTAAATAACAACAACACCAACAGAGGTACGTGATCGGGTTCTGGCTGAAGAAAAACAAAGAGAAGATTTGCTATAAAGACAAGATTTTCCTTTCTTGGGTCACATCTCACCAAAGCATTTGGAATGGTGGAAGCCAAGTTACGGCTGGTAACAGGGAAGTTCGATACAAAGCTGGTGGCGGAGAAGACAAGGAAAGAGGAGGAATGAAAGATGCTGTCTGTCAAGTGGCTGGAAAAACCAATCCTGGAGCTACTTCGTGGGGCCACTGGTCCTGAGGGTTAGAAAATTGTCTATCATGGTTATAAGTGGGGAAAAAGAAAAAGGAATTAACCGTAAATCAGGTGAGTGGTTTTTCTTGCTAGCAGGCAAAAATATCAGTGATCTGAAAGGTAAGCCTCAGAGTCTTGGATTTCAGAAAGTGTTGGGACAGGAAGGCTAGGCTTTACCATGAGACACAGTGTCTCTGTGTGTGTGTGTGTGCATTCATTCACTCAGTTGTTTCCAACTCTGTGCAACTCTATGGACTGTAGCCCGCCAGGCTCCTCTGTCCATGGGATTCTCCAGGCAAGAATACTGGGTTGCCATTTCCTTCTCCAGGGATCTTCCCGACTCAGGGATCAAACGTCTGCATTCTTTACCGATGAGCCACCTGGGAAGCCCTTACACATGCTACCAGTGAAACACATCTCACGCTACCAACTGAACCTTTGTAATAACATCACCATGAAATGTACTCTCCCCGCCCCCTCCACAGGGTTTGAAAAAAGACTCAATCATTAAATAACGCCTATAGTCAAACAGCTAAGAAGGCCTGGCTTCAAAGGCCTATGGGGACTTCCCTGGCAGTTGAGTGGTTAGCACTCTGCACTTTCACTGCTGAGGGCACAGGTTCAGTCCCTGGTAGGGGTGAGGGGAGTGGGGAGGTGGGGACTAAGATCTCACAAGCCGTGGAGGGGTGGGTGGGCAGGGAGAGGGGGGAGGAGGACTCAGGCCTTCAATACGGGTTTCTGTGCTTTCCTGACATTGTGGTTAGGAGCCATTAATATACTTTGGAACGCTATACCATAATTAAGGCTGCGACCCCAACTCCGCAGACGCCTTGACTCGAAAGACCGGAGTCATCCCTGACTTCACACATCTCCACCCTCTTCATCCCCGAGATCAATCTAGTGACCAATATAACAAGCCCCCTCCAAACCTCTTTCTGACTGTATGCCAACTCTCCTGCCAAATCGCTATTCCAAACACACTTGGAGCCCAGTTCTACTCCAGGTCCCTATTAATTGATGTCTAGTCCCTCCTCTAATTTAGCCCACATGTCTGGTATATCCTCCCACTCTGTTTTTCTACTATGATCTACTAAACTCAGGCTTCCAGTCCTTCCAAACAAGAATGCGATGGGTCCTCTCTCTCCGTCCCCAACTCAGTATCCCCCAGCATCACCCACGGTGAGGGAGTCTCCTCTCTATTTCTTGCCCAATCCTGTCTTCATCTGCCTCCAAACTTTCACTCATGCAGCTTTCTCTTTCCCTTCCCAAAGTCCCCCAAGGCTGGGCTTTGTGATAGTCCAGGGACACCCACCCACCCCCGCTCGAATTCTATAGCGCTCACAGCCTGTATCACGTGTTCTGGCTTGAGCACTCTCAGTTGACTGTCTTAGGTTGCCCTACAGTTCCTAGAATCAGCTTCATTTAACTCAAACACGCATTAAACACTGATTACACGACAAGGACCATGATGGACACTGAAGAAAAAAGGAAGAAAGACTAGATGATATGACAGTCTAGGGAAGCAGACAGACACAAAGATTTCCATCGTGGAAAGTGTGGCACATAGTAGGTGTGTGACTGATGAGATGGTTGGATGGCATCATCGACTCAACGGACAAGAATCTGAGCAAACTCGGGGACAGTGAGGGACAGGGAAGCCTGGCGTGCTGCAGTCCATGGGGTCGCAAAGAGTCGGACACGACTGAGTGACTGAACAATAACATACAATTCTGAGATCAGAGAGAGTTCTAACAAGCCTGAGTACTCCTAGGTCTCAGGATAGCAAACGTTCGTCCTTGAACTTTCTTCAATGCCTACCCTCACGTTTGGCTTTTTTTCAGTAACTGGGTAACAGATAAGTAATTCCTGATTTTTTTCAAGGCGACCTAGTCCTCTTGGCAAAAGCTCCTGCTTGAAAGTAAGGAGACTGAAGTTCGGGAAAATTGCCCAGAAACTGCCCTCAGTTGACGGGTGACCAGTCAACCAACAAGTCCTGCTTGCTGGCTTGACTTACACACTGATCTAGACATTGTGGGAAAACAAAAAGTAAAAGTAGTTCTTGTCCAGAGAGACTTTTGGGTTAAAGTTGGGAAAAAGTTAATTAGCTACTAAGCTTTGCTAAACCCCTGCTTCTTAGCCTCCAGCATGGGTTAGAAAGGTTTCACCACCTCTTCACCCTCTGCTTAAATATTTGATCTCTGTGGGCCAAAGGAGATTGATTTTTCCTTGAAGACACCACGGTGGACTGGCCAGGCAGGAACAACTTTCTGTCTACTCTGGAAAACGGTGTTTGGGATTGTCTTCCAGGTAACTCTGTCCTTCATGCCAAAGAGGCTTCTTCCCCACCAGGCATGTCTCCCCCAGCCCCATCTCATCAACAGTTGATGCTGTAAGAGTCTAATCCTCCATCTGCCTTGACTCTCCATGTACCTTTTTTTTAAGTCTTTACTGAATTTGATACAGTATTGCTTTTATGTTTTGGTTTTTTGGCTGGGAGGCAAATGGGATCTCAGTTCCTTGACCAGGGACTGAACTCACACCCACTGCATTGGAAGTCAAACTGTTGACCACTGGATCACCAGGGAAATTCCACCGTGTACCTTTCCTCAGCTGTATCCTGGCATCCATAGGGTCCCAAAGAACCTCATTTGGTTCCCTTGCATGACAATGACCATAGATAACGCAGAGGGTTTGCACGTATGCACTCTGAAGGCACTCTGGCCTCAGCAGTGTATCAGTTTATTTTGATCATCTGATCTTGCCAAGAGGCTTTCCCGAGGGCTCCAGGATTGAGTCAGTGAGTTGGGACTTTCTATGATAAAGAGGTGTGGGTGAGAAGAGCTTCATGGCTAAGAGGAGATGGCCCATTTGCTTGCATTCTGATCAAAGAAGTAGACAAAAAATACACTGGGCTAAAAGCTGACAGTGGTGTAACTTTTCCTCTAAACTTATAAGGAAAGAATTTTTAACCCCAGGAATGACAGGCTCCAGATATTTATCACAAAGGTGTTTGGGGAGGGATTGCTTCTTCCCTGGAGTCAGAGAACAGTCCTTTCTCCGTCACTTTAAGAAGTAAAAAGAAACCCAACATAGTAAGTCAACTGTGTTGTTTAGTCGCTGAGCCGTGTCCAACTCTTTTGTGACCCCACGGACTGTAGCCTGCCAGGCTCCTTTATCCATGGAACTCTCCAGGCAAGAATACTGGAGTGGGTTGCCATTTCCTTCTCCAGGGGATCTTCCTGATCCAGGGATCAAACACGTGTCTCCTGCATTGGCAGGGCAATTCTTTTCAATTGAGTCACCTGGGAAGCCCAAGTCAACTACAAATCAACCAAAAATAAATACATGTTTTAAAAAGTGGAAAGATGAAGCAGCAAGTGCTCTGCTGGTTTAAAAACCTATGAAAGGGGGCGGCCCAGAAACAGGGCTAGTGTTCACTGACAGCTAGCCACCTTGGTTCTTCTCCTGAAGTCTGTTCCATTGTTTACCCGACCTATGAAAGCCTTGACATCAGAATGTCTCATCCCCCAGCTCGCGGGCTGGGAGCTGGAGTGACGTCAAGAGAAGGGCTGGCCAAGAACGACCAGGGGATCTGGGAAACGCTTCTCTTTCCCAGCCAACAGGAATCTTTCCCAGATGCGGGGGTTCACTGTCCTCCCCCACCCCGTCCCCGCCCCCACTCCAGCTATGCCTCCGATCACACACACAGCTTGGTTCATTTTCAGGAAATTAGATCCTACCAGCAAGAGGAAGAGGGGGATGGGAGCCCCTCATACACAGGCTGCCCAAACCCTGCCTTAAAACAAAAGCCTCTTGAAATAATTAATGCAAGATCTGGCAAGAGTCTGCTCTCAAGAATGGATTTCCACCTCCCCCCACCCCACCCCTACGAACTAGCCAGCCTACCCTACTCAGAGATAAGGCCAGCTGCTTCTTTCTCCCTGCCCCCGGCCCCTGCCCGCCCTCCCCCCCTTTCTCCAGAAACTCTACAAGCTTTAGAACAAGGCAGTCAAGATCCCAGGGTCACTGGAGGGTATCAGCAGCCAAAGTTTTGAACTGACCGGCTTAGAAGGGCGTCTATTCAGGTAGCCTGGACAAGGAATCAGTCCCAAGCCCAACCTGTAGTCACGGAAACTGCTAAAAAGCCTAAATGTGAGGTGAATTTAGCATCAACCAGGCTGGGGAAGAAGGGAAGACAGGGTCCGGAGGCGCGGACACCACCGAGGCACAGGAGCTGGTACCGTGGTCTGGCCTTGGGCCAGTGAGCACAGATCCCCAGGCAAGCCCTGCATTCAAGGGTAGCCGGGCGCCAGGAGATCTACACGGCATTATCAATCCAATAAAGGCACGCTCATTAATCCGGCGTCATCCCCGGGCACAAAGCCCCCGAGCAGCCGGTGCGAAGCCAACAAAGGCGCAGGGGAAGCCGCCCCCGCGCCCCGTCCTGCACGCTGCATTGTATACATATTTAAAATAGCCTGCAAAGTTTCAGACCAGGAACTTGAGCTCCCTCTAGGAGATCCGAGCCCGAGCGCGGATTTAATTCTCCGCCGACAAGCACAACAAAGAACAAGAGTTTGAGCGCACAAAGGCGAGGAGGGAAGCGGGTAGGAGTGCGAAGCCGCCACACAAAGGCCGGGAACCCCTCGGCTCCCACGACCCCCGCCCGCTCGAGAGAGCCTTCTCAGCCCTGGAGTGAAACCTGGATTTTTCCCCCCCTTTCAAATTCCGCGCTGTGCAGAGCAGAGTTAAGCGCCAGGACGCCTCCTCGTCGGTCCCACTGCAGTAAAAACTTGGCTCGAGAGGGAGAAGGCGCCCTCCGATCTGAAACCTGGCGCTCTCCTCGTCTCCAGCCAGCCCCACGTCCCTTGCGCCCCCGCCCCGCGCAGCCCCGGACTCACCGTTACACCACTGGAATGGGTGCATCAATGAACTCTCGGCTGGCTTCCTCGGGCGAACGAAGGCAGGCGCGGGGCGGGCAGGCGGGGTGCGCGCGCCGGCCGGTGGGGTCGCAGGAGGCGCCGGTGCGCTGCGCGGGCGGCCGCCCTTCGCCTGCAAGTGGAACTCCCTCTCGAGCCGGGAGCTTCGCCGCGATGGGTGTTTGGAGCCACAAAGGGGAAAGAAGAGAAAAAGAGACAGAGAAGTCTCCGGGCTCTAAGGGCCGCGGAGGAAAGGCAGGAAGGGCCCGGGGGCTGGGGGTGCTGCGGGGCGCCGGGTGGGCAGAGGAGGGGAAATAGCCCTAGGCAGAGGCGCGCCCCGGACGCCGCAGCTCGGAGGGGAGACGCCAGGGACTCCGAAACTGACACGGGGCGCGCACACCCCCTCCCTTATACTGCCCCGCCTCTCCCGTCACCCGCCCTCGGCCAATGGGAGCCTTCCCCCGGCCCGGGCACCGCTTGCAGGCCCGCCCCGTCCGAGTGTGGGGCGCATCCCCGAGGCTCGGGCGCCTCCCCTTCACCTTCCGTCCGGAGACGGGGCGGCGGCGCGCTAGCCCGAGAAGCCCCGAGCCAGCCTCCTCCTCTCGGGACCTGGAGGAAAGTGAACAATTAGTGCCTCATTGTTTTCGTCCTCCAGGTCGGTCACTGTTTAGCATTTTTCTAGCTTTTTGAGAAAACCAGTTCGAGGGCGTGGTTCCACTTCTGTTCAGAGGGCAAGGATTTGGTCTTAGGTGGCGGCCTCTCATGTTTCTTTGCTCGCTCTAAAAGAGGGAGTGTTGAAGCTCGAGATTGTCCTACCAAGTGAAGTGGGAAAGACAAATATATCATATCCCTTATATGCAAATTGTAAAAAAAAAATTGATACAAATGAACTTATTTATAAAACAGACGCACAGAAACAAAGTTATGGTTACCAAAAGGAAAACGGGGGAGGGAAGGATAAATTACAGTTTTGGGATAAACAGCAAAGTGCCACTATACATGAAATAGATAAACAAGAAGGACCTGTATAGCGCAAGATATATTCACTATCTTGTAATAACCTATGATGGAAAAAAAATCTGAAAATATATACACACATATATATGTGAATCACTTTGCTGTACATCTGAAAGTAACATTGTAAATCAACTACACTCTAATTAAATCATTAAGTAAGTTAGTAATAAAGTTGCTGAATAGATTTCCACTATGTGAATGCATCACAGCTTCTTCGTTCACCTATTGTTGGATGTTTTGAGTTATTTCCAGTTTGGGACTATTAAAAATAAAGGTTTTAAGAACAAAATAAACAAAAAGCAAAAGAGGGACTGAAGCCAAGATTTAAAGCAGGTTAATTATGAAGAGGAGATCTGAAAAGTGCTTTAGTTGTCATCTTATCCTCTCCGCCTGCGCCCCCGCCCCCCACCATCAGTTTAAGCTTAAGGTAGACTTGTCAGGGCTCTAGGCTCCTGAATAGCAAAATCAAACCCAGACATTGACATTGGCAACATCATAAAGGCAGCATCTTCAACATTTAGCTCTGCACAGGTGTTGAATCAACAGTAGTTAGAAGAAAGACTGAATGTCTTAATTCCCTGTCCAACGTGATGGTCTCTTTTACCGGACATTCATCATTTTTCTTTCTGTTTCTCTCTCATTATTTCCCTTCCTGCCTGCCTTTCTTTTCCTCCCTCCCTTTTTCCTTCCTTCCTTTTTTTTTTCTTTCTTTCCTTCTTTCCTTCCCCCTCTCTCCCCTCATTTCTCTCTTCCTCTGCCTCCTTTTCCCTTACTTTGTCTGTCTTTCTATCTTTCATTTACTCAGAACATATTCACCAAGAGTCTACTCTGGGACAAGCACTGTTTCACTGGAGAGCCATCAATGAATGTCCTCAAGCCTGTTCTCTTGGGATTTACATTGCATAAGAAGATAAACAGTAAGCAAGCAAGGAAACAGATAAGAATGACTCAATCCTATCTTCCTATTCAACTTAATGTCCTATTGGAAGGTGAAAAATCCTTTCCCTGACTCTTGAGAGTTTGTAACAAATAAGACTGTGCAGATGAGTCCTCTGCCATTTAACAGCATGATCGTTACAGTATCAAAGGATCTGGCCAAGATCACTTAGCAGTCTGCAAAAATAGGTTAGCACTTAAGCAGTTGTCTGAAAACAATCTTTTTCTTTCTGAGCTACTCTGGAAGGGCATCCTGTACAGATCCAACTGATTTCATCTCCTAATTCAGTTCAGTTCAGTTCAGTTCAGTTCAGTCGCTCAGTAGTGTCCGACTCTCCGCGACCCCATGAATCACAGCACACCAGGCCTCCCTGTCCATCACCAACTCCTGGAGTTTACCCAAACTCATGTCCACAGAGTCGGTGATGCCATCCAGCCATCTCATTCTCTGTTGTCCCCTTCTCCTCCCACCCCCAACCTTTCCCAGCATCAGAGTCTTTTCTAGTGAGTCAACTCGTCGCATGAGGTGGCCAAAGTATTGCAGTTTCAGCTTCAGCATCAGTCCTTCCAATGAACACCCAGGATTGATCTCCTTTAGAATGGACTGGTTAGATCTCCTTGCAGTACAAGGGACTCTCAAGAGTCTTCTCCAACACCACAGTTCAAAAGCATCGATTCTTCGGTGATCAGCTTTCTTCACAGTCCAACTCTCACATCCATACATGACCATGGGAAAAACCATAGCCTTGACTAGACGGACCTTGGTTGGCAAAGTAATGTCTCTGCTTTTTAATATACTATCCAGGTTGGTCATAACTTTCCTTCCAAGGAGCAAGCGTCTTTTAATTTCCGGGCTGCAGCCAGCGTCCGCAGTGATCGGACATCTACAAAAACTTCCTAATTGGTCTCTGTCTCTGAATATGAACATGCATTCTCTGTTGTGTCCGACCCTTTGTGGCCCCTGGACTGTAGCCCGCCAACCTCCTCTGTCCATGGGATTTCTCAGGCTAGAATACTGGAGTGGGTAGCCTTTCCTTTCTCCAGGGGATCTTCCCAACTCAGGGATGGAACCCAGGTCTGCACTGCAGGTGGATTCTTTAACGGCTGAGCCGCCAGGGAAACTGGTAATATAATAGATCTATAATATAATAATAATTATAAAAAAAAAAATCCACCTTCCAATGCAGGGGATGTGGGTTCGATGTCTGGTTGGGGAATTAAGATCCCACACACCACTGGGCAACTAAGCCAGCAAATCACAAGAAAAGATTCCCACGACTAAGGCCTGAGGTAGCCAAAAATAAATAAATAATTTTTTTATACAGTTGATTTCTGCAAGTCAAAACAACAATTAGGTACCATCTCATCCTGGTCAGAATGGCTGCCATCAAAAAGTCTACAAACAATAAATGCTGGAGAGGGTGTGGAGAAAAGGGAACCTTCTTACACTGTTGGTGGGAATGCAAACCAGTACAGCCACCACGGAGAAAAGTGTGATTTTCTTAAAAAAACTGTAATTAGAACTGCCATACGACCCAGCAATCCCACGGCAGGGCATATACACTGAGGAAACCAGAACTAAAAGAGACACATGTACCCCAGTGTTCATCACAGCACTGTTTAGATAGCCAGGACATGGAAGCAACCTGGATGTCCATCTGCACACGAATGGATAAGCAAGTTGCAGTACATATACACATTGGAATATTACTCAGCTGTAAAAAAGAATGCATTTGAGTCAGTTCTAATGAGGTGAATGAAACTGGAGCCTATTATACAGAGTGAAGTAAGTCAGAAAGAGAAACACCAATACAGCATATATATGATATTTAGAAAGATGGTAATGATGAGCCTATATGCAAGACAGCCGAAGAGTCACAGATATGAATAGACTTTCGGACTCTGTGGGAGAAGGCGAGGGTGGGATGATGTGAGAGAATAGCATTGAAGCATGTATATTACCATATGTGAAATAGATGACCAGCGCAAGTTCAATGCCTGAAGCAGGGCATTTAAAGCCAGTGCCCTGGGACAACCCAGAGGGATGGGGTGGGGAGGGAGGTGGGTGGGCACTCAGGATGGGGGATACATGTACACCCATGGCTGATTCCTGTCAATGTATGGCAAAGACCACCACAATATTGTAAAGTAATTAGCCTCCAATTAAAATAAATAAATTAATTTTTTAAAAAAGCATAAAAAGTTGATTTCTCACATTGTATCAGTATAGTTTAGATAACTCACCTTCCCTCCAACCTCAACCAATGAAGCCCAGCTTCTTATGAATCAGGAGAGAAGTCTGGTTACTTTATGAGGATGAAACGGAGACAGTAAAGAAGATGCTGGCTGATACATCCAAAGCTGAAGCCTCTTGAGAAGTCTGAAGCAGAATTATGTTTCTAAATCTTCCATGGCAAGAAAAAAAGGTAATATTGAAGACTGAACTTCCAGAAAATCTTCTGAGGAGTCAGGGACTCTTCATTTCCAAGGTCCCACTTCAGCATCCGCTTAAGCCCCTTCATTTTATGGCCCTGTTAGCACTAGAGAAATGCATTTGGGAGAGAGTGCTGTTTCTGTGGAGGAACATAAGACCAGAAACCTTGATCCCATCACTTCACCTTTTACTCAGACTCTTCCACTGGCCAACATATCCAGCACTAAAATGTGGAAGAGAATGCTAACCATGGTTGGTTGTAAAAAGATTCATACTCAGGCTAAGTTACTTCAGTCGTGTCCGATTCTTTGTGACCCCTGTAATCCGCCAGGCTCCTCTGTCCAAGGAATTCTCCAGGCAAGAATACTACAGTGGGTTGCCATGTCCTTCTCCAGGGACTCTTCCCAACCCAGGGATTAAGCCCGAGTCTCTTATGTCTCCTGCGTTGCAGGCAGATTTTTTTTTTTTTAAACTGGGGAAGCCCAGTAAAAAGTGATAATTGACCCCAAATAAACATGTCATACTTCACAATTAGACACATTGTTATATTTCTCAAAGTCTTTTCATTTTTTAAGAGAACAATTTTCATAAGAATATTCAATTCTTTGAAGCAGTTTAGAGTTATTTATTATATATTCAGGCTAATGAGGCCTTTCCCTCATTTAATTCTTAAAAAATCCAGCCTTCCTCTGGAAGTCTCCGTACCAAAATGTTTTTAGGATGATTGATGCAACTTTCTTTCCCTTTTATTTATCTATTTTTGCCTGTGTTAGGTTTTCGTTGCTGTGCAGGCTTTTCTCTAGTTGCGACAAGTGGGGTCTACTCTCTAGCTGTAGTACAGGAGCAGCAATTTGTCCCTGCCCCTGGGTTCGATCCCTGGGTTGGGAAGATTCCCTGGAGAAGAGAATGGCTACCCACTCCAGTATTCTTGCCTGGAGAATTCCATGGATTCTATAGTCCGTGGGGTTGCCAAGAGTCAGACATGACTGAGCAACTTTCACTCACCCACTCCTGCTTCCCAGGTGACGCCAGTGGTAAAGAACCTGCCACTGCATGAGACATAAGAGACCTGGGTTTGATCCCTGGCTCAGGAAGACTCCCTGGAGAAGGGAATGGCAACCCACTCCAGTATTCTTGCCTGGAGAATCCCATGGACAGAGGTGCTTGGTGGGCTACAATCCATGGGGTCACAAAGAGTCAGACACAATTGAAGCGACTTTGCACGCACCCACACACTGCCCTTAGCTCCCAACCCACCTGGGAAATCCAATAAAGAGAATAAGGGAACTTCCTTGGTGGTCCAGTGGTTACGATTTCGAGCTTCCAGTACAGGGGACTCAGGCTCGATCCCTGGTGAGGGAACTGAGATCCCACATGCTTTGCAGCACAGCCAAACGGAAAAGAGAGAGAGAGAGAATAAGGCTTTGGTGTGACCCTGGAAGCAAAGCTTCCTTTCTCTCTCCTAAAGGATCGTCATTTCTGGGGTGATGCCTGCGCTCTCCCTAGGTATCTCCTAAGCATTCCCGATGAAGTTTCTAGGTGCCAGCGGAGGCTGGAAAGAAACAGGCTAGCTTGGTTTCCCAGGGACCCTTCACAGCCCTGCTGTGAATTAGGATTTCTGGAACGAAGGAATCCTCTAGGCCAGAGCGGAACCATCATCCCACATGTGAGAGTGGAGATTGGAGAATGAGACAGAGGATGAGAGAAAAACACCTTTGACAGAGCACCTGCTGCATGCCAAGCCGGTATTTAGTACTTCACATTTTTTTCATGGATTCCTCACCAGAACCCTCAGGGTAAGGTTATTTTTACTTTTTCTTTTTTTTTCCAGCCACACCATGATACATTTGGAATCTAGTTCCCTGATCAGGGATCAAAGCCTCACCCCCTGCCTTAGAAAGTGAGGTCTCAATCAATGGACCACCAGGGAAGTCCCCATCCATTCATTTAAAAATATTCCTCCCTTAAAAATGGGGAACCTGAGGCTTTCCTGGTGGTGCAGTGGTGAAGACTACAAGCTTCCAATGCAGGGGGCCTGGGTTCCGATCCCTGGTCAGGGAACTACACCCAACCTGTGGCAACTAAGAAGATCCTGCATGCCACAGCTGAGACCCGGTGCAGCCAAGTAAATAAAATGGCAAAACAGAGCAACAGCAGAACAGAGAGCCTACTTCCCATTGTCTTGAGGTTGGGCTGGACTTACTTGTACTTGTCAGAAACAAGCTGAGTGAAGTACAGATGACAGTGGTTGATTTCCGAGACTGGGTCATAAAACTTCACTGTGGTTTCTCTCTTGCTTCCCCTCTTCCTGGCTCTGTCTGTCTGTCTGTCTCCCTTTGGTCACTTGCTCTGGGGAGGCCAGAACTCATGTCCCATGAACACTCACCTGTGGAGAAGTCCCACAGCAGGGCACACAGGTCTCTCTAGCAGCTTTGTGAATGGACATTCTGCCTTTGCCCCTGTCCCGGCTGCGGACTCTTGGGAGACCCTGAGGCAAAACCACACAGTTCAGCTGCTCCTGAATTCCTGACCCACAGGAACTAGGAGACACCCAGTGTTTGCTGTTCTGAGCCACTGAGTTTGGGGGGTAATCTGTTTTTGAGCCAGAGACAAATATGGCAGCCACTGTCGCGAAGAGCTGTGAGAGTGCAGGGGCTCTGACCCTCCAGTTTATTTCTGTCTCAGGAATATTCCAAAGAGAGGAGGTGAATTCTGCTTCACAGAACCATGTGGAGACCCGGGTTCCACGCTCTCGTGGTTCCGCCCTGTGCTAGGGTATGTTCCTTGTTCATCTGTGAGAAGCCAACCGACCAGTCACGTAGCCTAGGTTCTAACCCTATGGGAGGGGACAAAAGAGCGGAAAGAAGGCATTTTCCTTGTAGGAATTCAAGTTTTACTTTTGTTCCCATTCCACTGGTGAGAGCTTAGTCACCAGGTCACACCTATTTGCAAAGAAACCTGAAGAATGGAGTCTCAGGCTAGACAATCGCCCTGAAGCTCCGGGCAGGTCTGTAGTAACAGGAGGACTTGAAGGATGGAATTGGGTGGATGGAGGCCCAGCAACCCACCCCGCCCATGCCCGACCCAGTGTTGGCACCTTCTCTGTGACTTGTAGTGACACTTTTCCAAGGCCGGTGGTTAAGACTCTGTGCTTTCAATCCCTGGTTGGGGAACTAAGATCCTGCATGCCACATGGCTGGACCAAAATAAATAAACTAAAAACAAAAACGAAGATGATTGCACATGATGTTTGCTAACTGACTTTGTATTTTTAGCTTTTTAGTTTATATTGTAGTATGGCGGCTCATCAGTAAAGAACTCGCCTGCTTAGTGCAGGAGACTCGGGTTCGATCCTTGGGTTGGGAAGATTCCCTGAAGGAGGAAGTGACAACCCATTCCAGTATTCTTGCCTGGAAAAACCATGGACAGAGGAGCCTGGTGGGCTACAGTCCACAGGGTCTCAAAGAATTGGATACCACTTAGCTTCTAAACAGCAGCAGCAGTTGATTAACAATGTGGCTTCAGTTTCAGGTGTATAATAAAGTGATTCAGTTATACAGATACCTGTCTCTATTCTTTTTCAAATTCTTTTCCCAATTAGCTAACCTATGTTTTAAAAGTTAAAAATAAAATGAAGGATTGGATAAGCTTGGTGGTTTTCAACTTTTTGCGTGCATGTATGCCAGAATGTTTGTTAAGTAATATTTAAAAACAGACACTGCATGCAGTAGAGGTATAAAAACAGAACTGATCTGTTTGAATCATGTGGAGTTTCTCTCTGATTTTCCCCCATCCCAACAGCGGGCCCACAGAAAACTGTTTCAAGCACTAGAGGTCTGTAAGGCATGATCAGAAAGCCCCCAAGTGAGACGCACTCCTGGTCTCCTTCCAGTTCTGGTATTTCTGAGGCTCTGATCACTCACCTGTGTTCCCTGCCCTGGGCTGGATCACAGCTCCATCTTTCTGGGCAGCTGGGGACTTGTACCTGGCAGGTATTGGTGGAGGAAGATGAAATGAACCTTTGCCCTGGGTCTCCAGCCTCACCTCACTTCATCCCTTTTCTGACCTTGTGATGTATCTCGCCTTTCTCCTAAGGCAAGTGAGGGTGCCCCCACCCCGCCCCACCCTTGGACCAAGGGTCTAAGCGAGGAGCTCTGAAGGCATGTTCCAGAGGCCAGCACATCACAGATGACCTTGAGGTCCACCCCTCGGACGGAGACGTGGAAATTCTCAGAGCAAGCAGCCTCCCTCCCCAGGTTGACGCTTTTTCTAACCCTCTTCTGGGCTGTCACTGGCTTCAACTGGATTAGGAGCTCAGGCTCTGACTTTCTCAGCTTTGGTCCAGTTTGTGAGTGACCCTCAGTGATTGAAAGGGGACAGGCCTCTCTGCTCTGATTTTTCCCTACCCCAATTCTCAGAATTCTCAAGAATACAGACTGCCATAGAGAAAGTTACCTAGGGAGAAGAGAGGTCCTTTCTTTTAGTCCATGACCATTGAAAGCTGGCTCCTGAACAGGTAAATATTCCCCTCCCTGCTTCCTAGGTTCTTTCCAGAGAGATCTGGGGGGTGTCAGTCACCTTCTCCCAGGCTGGCTCCAGAAGAAAAAGTGGAATTTGGCAGAGACCTTAAGGAAAAATCCCAGTCCATTCAGAAGGCTGGTAACCACTGCCCACAAACAGCATTCTAAGAATGGCTGGGGCAGTCCCACTCCTGGGCATATATCCGAAGAAAACCATAATCCAAAGATCCACACAGCCCTGTGTTCATTGCAGCACTGTTTACAATAGCCAAGACATGGAAGCAACCTAAATGTCTAATTTAACATCTAAGCAACCTAACTGATGGATGAGTGGATAAAGAAGATATGGTACAAATATACAATGGAATGTTCAGTTCAGTTCACTCAGTCAGTCGTGTCTGACTCTTTGCCACCCAATGGACCCCAGCACACAGGCCTCCCTGTCCATCACCATCTCCCGGAGTTCACTCAAACTCATGTCCATCGAGTCAGTGATGCCATCCAACCATCTCATCCTCTGTCGTCCCCTTCTCCTGCCTTCAATCTTTCCCAGTAACAGGGTCTTTTCCAATGAGTCAGTTCTTTGCATCAGGTGGCCAAAGTACTGGAGTTTCAGCTTCAGCATTAGTCCTTCCAGTGAATGTTCGGGATTGATTTCCTTTAGGATGGACTGGTTGGATCTCCTTGCTGTCCAAGGGACTCTCAAGAGTCTTCTCCAACACCATAGTTCAAAGGCATCAATTTTTCAGTGTTCAGCTTTCTTTATAGTTCAACTCTCACAGCCATACATGACCACTGAGAAAACCATAATCTTGACTAGACAGACCTCCGGAATGTAACTCAGTCATAAAAAAGAATGAGGGGCTTCCCTGGTGGTCCAGTGGCTCCCAAGACTACACGGTCCCAGTGCAGGGGGCCCAGGTGTGATCCCTGATGAGGCAACTAGATCCCACATACTGAAACGAAGAGTTCTCACGCCACAGTTAAAGATCATGCTTGCTACGCATCTAAGCCCCAGCACAGCCAAATAAATAAACAAGAGTGTAACCATTCCATTTGGAGCATGGATAGACCTTGAGACTATCATATGGAGTGAAATGAGTCAGACAAAGAAAAGCAATATATGATATAGCATATATGTGAAATCTAAAAAGATATATACAAATGAACTTACTTACAAAGCAGAAATAGACTTCCAGATATCAGAAACAAATGTATGGTTACCATACGTGTGGCAGGGAGGAACCAATCAGGAGTTTGGCATAAACACACACATACCATTAGATAGGAGATAGATACCCAATAAGGACCTATTAGATGGCACAGGGTACTCGACTCAACGCTCTGGAAAGAGTATACTCATACTCTACGTGAGGAAAGAAGCTAAAAAAGAATGAATACTTGTATATGTATACCTGAATCACTTTGCTGTTCACCTGAAGGTAATACAGCACTGCAAATCAACTGCTGCTGCTGCTGCTAAGTCACTTCAGTCGTGTCCGACTCTGTGTGACCCCATAGACAGAAGCCCACCAGGCTCCCCCGTCCCTGGGATTCTCCAGGCAAGAACACTGGAGTGGGTTGCCATTTCCTTCCCCAATGGGTGAAAGTGAAAAGTGAAAGTGAAGTCGCTCAGTCGTGTCCGACCCTTAGCGACCCCACGGACTGCAGCTTACCAGGCTCCTCCATCCATGGGATTTTCTAGGCAAGAGTACTGGAGTGGCTTGCCATTGCCTTCTCCGGCAAATCAACTACACTGCAATAAAATTAAAATTAAAAAAATAGACATTTACTTAAGAAATAAACCCAAAGGAATGGTCAGGGCGGGGTGGGGATAGGGAGGAGATGAGGGTCAGTGGACTTTCCCAGGCTTCTTAGGCTTCTTATTTCTGGGTAAGACGTTACGACGCAGTGATAGAAGGTCAATTTACTGCCAGGGTTGGAGGCAAACAATCTTCAGGGGGGAGGCAGATCCAGTGTGAGAAAATGGCTATGGGCAGCGATGACTGGAGGGCAGGCTTGTCCTTGTCCCATTGGGACCGCCCCTGCTCAGACTCGCCATGTGCAGACGTGGCTTACGGTGCCTTTCCACATTTCAAGAGAAACTGGAAATCTGAATGTTGTGCAGCATTTCCTGGTTATCGAGACGTTGCATGGAAAACAAAATACCCTCCGCTGGTGGGTTTTGCTCAGGGATGCAGCGCCCTTGCCCAACATATCTTCCTCCCTCTGACTGTGTCACCAATTCTTAGTTTTTCTTTTAAAGATTTTTTTTTTTGAATGTGAACCCTTTATTGAATTTGTTACAACATTGATTCTGTCTTATGTTTTGGTTTTTTGGCCCTCAGGCATGAGAGGTCTTAGCTCTTTGACCAAGGATCAAACCTGCACCCCCTCCCTGCACTGGAAGGCAAAGTCCCAACTACTGGACCACCAGGGGAATCCTACTAGTTCTCAGTTTTCAATCCAAGTCAGAGATGAGTCCTGGCATTTGAAAGCGGTGTTCATGGCGTGTCAAGGGGCTTTGATCAGTTTCCCATTGCTGTTGTAACAAATGGCCGCTAACTTCATGGCTTGAACAATGCACATTTATTGTCTTACAGTGTGGTGGGTCAGAACTCACTGGGCTAAAATCACTCTCTGTCAGCCGGTCACCTTCTGCTCTGGAGGATCTAGGAAATTTTTCTTGCCTATTCCAGCTTCTAGAAGTGCCCACATTCCTTACACCACAGCTCCCATCCTTGTCTTCAAAGACAGCAATGGATCCTCAGATCAAATCTCTCAGCTCAGTTTGAAAAGGTTCTGTGCTTTTTAAGGACTCATGTGATCAGGCCTCACAGGATACTTCAGTGCAGTCTTCCCACCGTGAGGTTGCGGGGTTTTCAAAAGTAATTAAAGACTGCTGGGTCTTCATTGCTGCACACAGGCTTTCTCTAGTTGTGGTGAGTAGGGAGAGCCATGCCACTGTCTAGTTTCGGTGCTCGGGCTTCTCGTTGCTCTGTTGCAGTCGGAGGCCTCTAGAGCACAGGCTCAGTAGTTGTGGCGCAAGAGCTTAGTTGCTTCATGGCATGTGGGATCTTCCCAGACCGGGAATCGAACCTATATCCGCTGCATTGGCAGGCAGGTTCTTAACCCCTGGACCACCAGGGAGATCCCAAGGTTTTGGTTTTAATTACATGTGCAAAATAACCTTTGCCACAAAGGTAATATATTCAGAGATTCTGGGGTTCAGAGAATCAACAGGGCTCTTCCCCCTAAATTTTTCCATTGTTTGCTCATTTCTTCTTCTGCAAAAAAATAAGTTCTGAGGACAGAAACTTATGATAAATAGGTTTTATCTTTCTGCATAATCTAGCCCACTCTTTTTCTGTTCAGGCTTTTTTTTCCTTAAAATATGTTTCTTTTTTTTCTTTCTATTTTCTTTCTAGTTGAGGTATACTTGATTTACAGTATCATATAAGTTTCAGGTGTACAACATAGGGGTTCACGATTTCTAAAGGTTATATTCCATTTATAGTTATAATAAAACACTGGCTATATTCCCTGTGCTATACAATATATTCTTGTAACTTAATTATTTTATATATAGTAGTTTGTACTTCTTAGTCCCTGCCTTACTGTGCTCCTTCCCACTTTCCTCTCCCCACTGGTAACCACTAATTTGTTCTATAGATCTGTGAGTCCATTTCTGCTTTGTTATATTCACTATTTTGTTTTATTTTTTAGATTTCATGTAAGTGATATCATACAGTGTTTGTCTCTGACTTATTTCACTTAGCAGAATACCTTGAAAGTCCATCCATGTTGTTGTGAATGGAAAAATTTTATTAGTTTTTAATGACTGAGTTTTTAATTAGGCTTCCCTGGTGGCTCAGCAGTAAAGAATCGGCCTGCAATGCAGAAGACTCAGGTTTGATCCCTGGGTCAGGAAAATCCTCTAGAGAAGGAGACAGCAAGCCATTCCAGTAGCCTTGCTTGGGAAACTCCATGGATAGAGGAGCCTGGCAGGCTACAGTCCACGGGTTCACAAAAGAGTCGGACATGACTTAGCTACTAAACAACAACAACATTCCATTGGGTATATATACCACATCTTCTTTATCTGTTTATCTGTTGATGGGCACTTAGGCTGTTTCCATATCTTGGCTATTGTAAACAATGCTGCTATGAACATTGGGGTGCCTGTGTCTTTTTGAATTAATGATTTCCTTTTTTTATCCCAGTAAATACCGAGGAGTAGGATTGCTGGATCATACAGCAGTTCTATTTTTTTGGAGAAATCTCTCATACTGGTTTCCAATGCAGCACCAATTTACATTCCCACCAAGAGTGCACGAAGCTTCCTTTTTCTAAGGGATCTGTTTGTAGGGGGCCCTTCAGTGAGGTGTGGCTGCACCCTCACCAGCAGTGATATTTTCAGCTGCCAGTCTGCTTTCTAGCTCCATCTGCTGCCGTGGTGCGCAGAAACAGAAGCTCTATCTTCACTGCCGCTCCCTGAGCAGCTTCTCAGCTGGGATTAGTAACAGGGTGAAGGACCAGGCAAACATTCCTCCTTCTCCCCAGAGTCGCCAAGGGCCCTGGGGCCAGCCCCGAGGGTTTGAGTCGACACTGGATGGGGCAGGCTGGGAGGATGATGAGCTAGGCTTGAGTCACAGTTCCCTGGGGGCAGGAGGCTCTGCCGGTGAGAGGCGCAGGCTGCATCTAACAAGAGCGCGTTTATTCCTGTTCATTTTCAAGTTCTATGCTAGGGTCCAACGTGTCCATTGTGCGAGAACTGGATGCAGGAAGCTGTTTTTTTTTTTTTTTTTAATATTTTTTCTTTGGCTGTGTTGGGTCTAAGTTTTGGCATGCAGCATCCTTTTTTTTTTTTTTTTTTCATTTTTAGGATTTTATTTATTTTTTTACTTTACAATATTGTATTGGTTTTGCCATACATTGACATGAATCTGCCCCGGGTGTACATGTATCCATCCTGAACCCCCCTCCCACCTCCCTTCCCATCCCATCCCTCCGGGTCATCCTCGCGCACCAGCCCCGAGCATCCTGCATCATGCATCGAACCTGGACTGGCAATTCGTTTCACATATGATAATATACATGTTTCAATGCCATTCTCCCAAATCATCCCACCCTCACCCTCTCCCACAGAGTCCAAAAGACTGTTCAATACATCTGTGTCTCTTTTGCTGTCTCCTATACAGGGTTATCGTTGGGCTTCCCTGGTTGCTCAGAGGTTAAAGTGTCTGCCTCCAATGCGGGAGACCCGGGTTCGATCCCTGGGTCAGGAAGATCCCCTGGAGAAGGAAACGGTAACCCACTCCGGTATTCTTGCCTGGAGAATCCCATAGACGGAGAAGCCTGGTAGGCTACAGTCCACGGGGTCGCCAAGAGTCGGACGTGACCTAGCGACTGAACGGAATGGAATACAGGGTTATCGTTACTATCATTCTAAATTCCACATATATGTGTTAGGATACTGTATTGGTGTTTTTCTTTCTGGCTTACTTCACTCTGTATAATAGGCTCCAGTTTCATCCACCTCATTAGAACTGATTCAAATGCATTCTTTTTAATTGCTGAGTAATACTCCATTGTGTATATGTACCAAAGCTTTCTTATCCATTCATCTGCAGAGGGACATCTAGGTTGCTTCCATGTCCTGGCTATTATAAACACTGCTGCAATGAACATTGGAGTACATGTATCTCTTTCAATTCTGGTTTCCTTGGTGTGTAAGCCCAGGAGTGGGATTGCTGGATCATATGGCAATTCTATTTCCAGTTTTTTAAGGAATCTCCACACTGTTCTCCATAGTGGCTGAACTAGTTTGCATTCCCACCAACAGTGTAAGAGGGTTCCCTTTTCTCCACACCCTCTCCAGCATTTATTGCTTGTAAACTTTTGGATAGCAGCCATTCTGACTGGTGTGAAATGGTATCTCATTGTGGTTTTGATTTGCATTTCTCTGATTATGAGTAATGTTGAGCATCTTTTCTTGTGTTTGTTAGCCATATGTATGTCTTCTTTGGAGAAATGTCTGTTTAGTTCTTTGGCTCAGTTTTTGATTGGGCATGTGGGATCTGGTTCCCTGACCAGGGATCGAACCCAAGCCCCCTGCATTGGGACTGTGGAATCTTAAGTCACTGGACCACCAGGGAAGTCCCAGGATCCTGGACTTTTAATGCTGGTTTGGGCAGGTGGTGGCTTCCCTGGGGGCTTAGAGGGTAAAGCGTCTGCCTGCAATGTGAGAGACCCAGGTTCAATCCCTGGGTCGGGAAGATTCCCCGGAGAAGGACATGGCAACCCACTCTGGTACTCTTGCCTGGAAAATCCCATTCATGGAGAAACCTGGTAGGCTACACAGTCCATGCAGTCGCAAAGAGTCAGACATGACTGAGCGACTTCACTTTGGGCAGGTGTAAGTGAGACATCTGTGACAGGTGTCCCCCTCAGCCCCCCTTGGAGGGGAGAACAGATTCTGTGTGGTCACCAAGCTGTGCCCTTCCCTTCTGTCTCTTGACCCCTGTAGGTCCCCCAAACACACACGTAACCTTAAATGGTGGAGGTGGAGGGACGTACACCAGTGTGATGGCCACACATGTAGATGCCGGAGCCAGAGCTCCCAGGTTGGAATCTGAGCTCTTCTGCGTACTATTTGAGTGTATCGTGTCCTCAGTCCTCTCTGACTCTCCATGGCCTGGAGCCCTTGGGGCTCCCCTGTCCACGAGATTTTCCAGGCAAGAATTCTGGAGTGGGTTGCCACTTCCTACTCCAGGGGATTTTCCCAGCCCAGGGATCAAACCCATGTCTCTCACATCTACTGCACTGGCAGGCAAATTCTTTATCCTGAGGAAAATTGCTTAACCTCAATTTCCTTGTTTCTACACATTGACGAGGAAATCACCTCACATGATTTTTAATGAGGATTAAATGACTTAATATCTGCAAAGACAGAGGAGTGCCTGGGTCAGAGCCACAATATGGCTTTTTAAAAATAATAATAATATATACATATATATGGGAGATATATATACACATATATATGGGAGATACATATATATATACACATATATATGGGAGATATAGATATATATTTATACATATATATTATGTATTTATAAATATATGGCTTCCTAGGTGGTGTTACCGGTAAAGAATCTGCCTGCCAATTTAGGAGGCATAAGAAACCTGGGATGGATCCATCTGTCAGGAAGATCCCCTGGAAATGGCAACCCACTCCATTATTCGCGCCTGCGAAATCCCATGGACAGAGGAGCTGGGGGAGAAAGGTAAATTAATATCACCAACACCCTCATGGCTGTGTGCTGGGGCCAAGGGTCCTAGCTGTCAGATCTTTTGGCCCCATCTTCCCACCATTGTAATGTGATTATGGGATGCAAGTGTCAAATGAGAGCTTTCTAACACTAAGAGCTAGTAACATGTAATGATTCCCGACCATCAAAAATGGCCAAGCAAGAGACTTCCTGGGTGGGCCAGTGGTTAAGACTCCAAGGCAGGGGGCATGGGTTCAATACTTGGTCAGGGAACTAAAATCCCATCTGCCTTGCAGTGTGGTCAATAAATAAATAAACATAATCTCTCTTTGCTTCAGTTAAAAAGAAAAAAAAAATGGCCAAGCAAATAAATGCTTGCTAACTATCATCAAATGACTTATTGAAAAAGCAGTTTATTTATGCCTGTGGAGAGTGGAAATCGTTCATCTGTGAAGGCATCTTTGAGCTTTGAGCTTCTGAGTTTCTGTACTTTGGGGTAGACTCTATGCTTTCGTTATATTAAGTGATCTTTCTCCTGTATTTTCCACTTCCTTTTACATCCCATCCTCTTCTTCCACTTATGCAGATATTCTGGGAACACACCGCCCGTTTTGTTTGTTTGTTTTTGCCACGGGAATCTTAGTTTTCTGACCAGGGATTGAACCTGTACCTTCTGTCAGTGGAAGGGCAGAGTGCTAAACACTGGACTGCCAGGGAATTTCTGGGAAACACACCCTTTTCAAAAGAAGGATGTGGTGAAAAAAAAAAAAGAGAAGGCTGTGGTGGCTGGCAGTTTAGCAGTTGGAATATTAAAAAAGACCCTACTATTCGCTCTGGTGGTTGACTCTATTTTTGGACTAGATTTACTAGGGGGATTATGTTTCCTCCTCGGAGGAAAACCTGGAAAGTTTAGAAGAGGAAGCGATCACATCACCTCCCCTTCCCTCGTCTCCAATTTCTTGGCACGAGGCAAAAACCCAACCCATGATTTAGGGCTGGGATTGACTTAAGATTAATATTCTGCTCTTCCACGAGAATGGGGGACTTGATATAGAAAGTAAGCTGCCTTTTTGAAAATAAGTTATATTGCGTTTGCCAAAAAGCTCATTCGGGATTGGAAACCCCTGAGTGCATTTTTGGGCCACCCTAGTATTTCTTACACACGGGAGTTTGCGAACAGGGACCTGTTTCAAGCTTTGACAACAGTGTGCCGAGTCCAGGCCGCAACTTGTTGGTCCTCTGCTGTCCCCGTGTGGACATAAATGGAAATAACAAGATATCCCTTACAGCAGGCATGTGGAATCGGACTTGGGAGAACACTCCCTTAAAAACTGGAAACGTTAGTCGCTCTGTCGTGTCCGAGTCTTTGCGATCCCATGGACTGTAGCCTGTCAGGCTCCTCTGTCCGTAGACCCCTCCAGGCGAGAATACTGGGGTGGGTTGCCATGTCCCTCTCCAGGGGATCTTCCAGACCCAGGGATCGAACCCCGGTCTCCTGCATTGCAGGCGGATCCTTTACTGTCCGAGCCGCCAGGGATGATCCCCCTTAAGAACCGCGGGAGGCATTAGGGCTGGTGGGCGCTCATGACCCTTAGGAGGGAGCCAGGGACTGCCCTCAAGACTGCAGACTCAGACAAGCTGTCAGTGATTCAAGAGGCTCGCGTCGTTTTCACCATTTTTATTTTTCCTGGAGACGCTTGGATCCAGTAAGCGAGTGATCAGTGATAGACTCGCAGTCATGCACCTCTGCTGTTTTGGGGCCACGACCAGCGCCCGCGGGCACGGCGCCAAACCTCCCACACCTCTTCCTGCCGTGTTTGGAGTAACAAGTCTGTAGGCTTCTCTCTTAGCTTTTCTCACCATCTCGTCACCGTCTGTCTCTCTGCTCCTGGCCCCACACAACTCGACATCATCACAGCTGTGCCTGCCGCCTCCCTGACTGTCCCCGTGGGGGCACAGGGCAGAGCGGGTCCATATCGGAGAGGGAGGGGAACACTTGAGCACAAAGAGGGGAAGGGGCTTTGAATCTCTGGGACCACCCTGCCTGGAATCCAGGACCCTAGCTGCCTCCCTCCCTGGCCAGCTCCCTGCTAGGTGACTGTCACCCTGCCTGGCTCACCCCTCCCCATCCCCTCACAACAGATAGCAGCTGTGGTCTGGGGCCATGTCCCAGCCCTCTAAGGAGAGCATGGGTTCACTCGGTCTCCCCCCCACCTGCCCCCTGGGCCTCCACCGTCCAGCTGGGATCCAGGGACCCACAGGCCCGGCCTGACCTCCCTCCCCCACCCCTCATGCCTCCAGCCCCTGCCGCAGCCTGCGGTCCAAGGCCAGGAGCTGCCTCAGGAAGCCCCGGTTGGGGATGATGCCTCGGTGGTCCTTGACTTTCTTGATGGCCTCCACGAGGGTGAGGCGGTGGTACAGCATGAGGTAGGCCAGCACCAGGGTGGCCGAGCGGCTCACTCCCACGGCGCAGTGCACCAGGATCCTCCCTGTGAACACAGACAGACGGAGAGAGGCAGCTGGGGGACCGTGAGCTGGGCTGGAGGAGGCTGGGGGCAGGTGAGGCGGAAGACGGGTCAGCAGAGATGCTCGGAGGCACAGATGGCGGATGGTAAGAATCTGAATCCCAGCAAACGGGGGCACACAGACGGGAAGACATGGAAAACCTGTAGCAGTTCAGCATCCATAAACCCAAAATGGGCTCGAAGACGGACTTGCCTGGTGGTCCAGCGTCTAAGACTCCAAGCTCCCAATGGAGGGGGCCCTGGCTCAAGACCTGGTCAGGGAACTAGATCCCGCATGCTACAGTTAAGACCCAGAACAGCCAAATAAGTAAACAAATAAGTATTTAAAACATAACTAACATAGAGCTTTAAAAAAAAAGAGCTTGAAGGGAGAGACTCAAGATTAATGCAAAACCAAGCTTTGTACCAAGTAGAGTTTCCGCTTGATACTCGCTGAGTGCATCCATGGTAAATCCTTTGTGTCTAACCTGGCCCTTCCTCAGTCCATTCTGGAGGGGGTGGGCGGGGGTGTGTGGGTGATCAGTATATATTTTTTCCTATTTAAAAAAATCTTTTCTTATTTTTTTTGCTGTGATGAACAGCATGTGGGAATCTTAGTTCTCCAACCGAGGATTGAACCCACACCCCTGCATTGGAAGAGTAAAGTCTTAGCCACTGGGGAAGTCCCAATACATCTTATATTTTTTAAATAAAATACTTTTTACTTTAAAAAATAAAATATTTTTATATCTTAAATATATATATATATTTCTGATCACTAAAGCAAGACAGGCAAAGCAAGAATCGTTAGAAAGTCTAGAAATATGTAAAGAAGGCAAGAATTAAAAAAATATATCTCCCATAATTTTCCCGCCCATGGGCAATTTGCCACTCTCCCGACATTTGGGATTATTTCCTTCTTTTTACGGATTGCATTGAAAAGATGGTTGAGAGAACAGTTTTCTTTCCTGAGCATCTGATCACATCATTCAAGTCTCTTTCTCTCTCCACACCCAGAGCCCTGGGCTCTGCTCTAACTCAGTGTCCTTGGGTCCACGCCTCCGCCTCGCTCCCCTCCCTTCCTACCTCCTGGTTGGCTCAGCGCCCGGTGGATGAAGTCGGCGGCCGCCTGGAAGTGGACGCTCATGTCGAAGGCCGGCGAGTCATGGGCCTCGACACCCAGGTAGCGGATGCCCAGCCCCTCGTAGGCTTCCGGCGTCCCTCGCCACCGGCTGTGAGAGGCGTTGAGGACGTGCGTGATGCCCAGGCGACGCAGCTCCCGATGGTTGCTGGCTATTTCCCTACATTGAGGAGCGGAGGTTAGAGGCGGTGAGGCTGCGCAGTGGAACCAGACACCCCGGTTGGTACCCTGATCACCGCCCGGCCAACACCACTGGCTCCAGGCCTTCCCTTCCCTTCCTGAGGACCCGATATGCGCATTAACTCTGAGTCTTGTCCTGGAGCAAAGCTGGGGAGTCCTGGAGAGATTTTTGGCCTGGGGGAGAGAAGACGGAGAGATGGGCAAACCGCAGCCCTGATAACATACTGAAAGATGCTCGGAGGCCATAGGCTTTTATTAATACTTGATCTCCGTGAGAAAGATCAACAGGGTTTGTACTTCATGGAAAGAAGTACCTGCCAATGGTGGAATCTAGCTGGACAAAGATTGGGGCATCTTGGGAGAGAGGAGTTTTCTTCACACCAGGGCATTCAGGTAGAGAGAGGAGGTTAGTGGATGGGTCTGGACGTGGCAGGGAGGATCTGGACACTGGACGGCTTGTTGGAGCAGCTCACGTTTAACCTGATAACCTTGAATTGCTATGGTTCTCACTACTCCCCCATTACTTTATTTTTATAATTTTTTTTTTCTCTGGCTGTCCCATGCGGCCTGCAGGATCTTAATTCCTCAACCAGGGATAGAACCTGTGCACACTAAAGTGGAAGCAGGAAGTTCTAAACACTGGACAGCCAGGGAAGTCCTTTTCCCGTTTAGACTCTCTCTGATGCCCAGAATCTTCTTGTGTTTAGCCAGTTATTCCAAGCCCATGGTTACCCTGTGGATGTCACCTGCAGGGGTTTCCGTGGTTCACAGCCTTCAGCTCATGCCAACAGGGTCATATCGAATGCCCTGTCTAGTGCCAACTCCTGGAACAGAAAGCATCCTGAACTAGAACCTCTAAGTCCTGGGCTCTGCTTTTTATGACCCGTGGGACCTTGGGCCAGTCCCAGCTTATCTGAGCTTCCAATTCCTCCTGTGTAACCGGGGGATAGTGGTACCTACCTCACCAGGCTATCGTGAAAAGTAACAGAGAAAAAGCCTGTGAAAAACTCCTTGTAGGCTCTAAAGCTCTCAGAAAAGACCTGAAGGGCCTCCTTTCTCTTTGACTCCCGTCTCTCTGTCGCCCCCATCTGGCAGAGCCTCTGCATACTCTGTGCCTTGGTTTGGTCCACCCCTCCCCGTTTTGTTGTATGTGCTAAGTCGCTTCAGTCGGACCCTTTGTGACCCTGTGGACTGTAACCCACCGGGCTCCTCTGTCCAAAGCCTTTTCCAGGCAAGAATACTGAAGTGGGCTGCCATGCCCTCCTCCAGGGGATCTTCCCGACCCAGGGATCAAACCCATGTCTCTTACATCTTCTGCATTGCCAGGCAGGTTCTTTACCATTAGTGTCACCTGGGGCACCCCTCGCCTTACCAACCACTGTTCCTGGCCCCAGTGATAGCCTTTTCCCAGGGCACAAAGATGGAAGGTCTGATCAATCATCCATGATGACCAGCCCACAGCACTAGCATATGAAAATGCTAACGCGTTGTGCCAGATGAATGACATGATGACTCGAACAGAGCCTGTCTGTCCAGAATTGGGTCTATCAGTAATGCTGTCCAACCTAAGAGACGTGGGTTTGATTCCTGGGCTGGGAAGATCCCCTGGAGGAGGGCATGGCAACCCACTCCAGCGTTCTTGCCTGGAGAATCCCATGGACAGAGGAGCCTGGAGGTCTACAGTCCATGGGGTCGCAAAGAGTCCGATTCGACTGAAGTGACTTAGCATACACTAATCCTGTCCACCCTCCCCAACACTCCAGCCTCCGCTCCACCCTTGTACCCCCTCCCTTCCATGCTCAGTGTGGAACCAACAGCACCACTCCTCGCCTCTCTGCCAGCCTTATCCTTTCTTCTTGCGCACACACACAGCCGTGGCCGCAGTCTGCCCGGTACCTACTGGTCTCCGAGGTAGAGGCCTGGCCAGACCTCATCGGCGTGGTTACAGGCTGTCTTGCCCGTGTAGAGCAGCCTCTCCAACTCGAAGACGTTGAGGAAGGGGTGCTGGACGGCGGGCGGCTCCTCCAGGGCGCCTCTCACGCGGACGGGAGACCTCGAGCCGCTCCGGGAGAAGCGGGCCATGAATGTCACCGAAGCCCAGAGCCAGTTGCCGGGACACATTTTGGAGGCGGCAGGAGGCCTGGCAGCCCGCGGGGTGCGCCAGGTGAGGCCGGGCGGGTGTCCAGGTGGCAGCTGCCGGCAGAGGCGAGGGGGTGAGAGACGCCTGAGCGATCTGGGGTGGCGGGGTCCCTTCCCGGCCCCGGGAGGAGGTTCTGGGGGAGGACGGTGAAGTCTGGCCCTGGGTGGGGCGGGCGCTCTGGACGGTCGTCTGCTTTGAGCGGCAGCAGCTCCTGTCGCCCTGCTCTTTGGCTCAGCCAGGCAAGGAGGTGGGAGCATCACATGTTCTTGTTTACGGGCCGAGGCAGCGGCCCAGCTGCTGGGCGTCTGCTCCACCACCCCGCCCCCACTCTGCACACACAGAGTCAACACACACACACACACACACACACACACATTTGGCATCTGGATGGCACGGCCCAGTGCTGGAAGCCTTGCCAGCCCGAGTCTGGGTCTCATCTGCCTGGGACTGCAGGCAGACAGGCTGGGGAGCTGGGAGGGGGATTTGGGGAGAGGTTCTGGATCCATCCAGAAGGAGTTGGCCTGAAGCCAGCAGCAGCTGGGGCCGTGACACAGCCATGCCGGCCTCAGGGGTGGGGTGGGGGGTGGGGGAGATGGGCTGCTTTAACCCCTTCCTGCCCTCCTGCCGCCTTAGCCCTCAGCCTGCTCTGGGAAGTCCAGGTGGGGGGATGGGGGCGCGTGGGGAAGAGTAGAAAAGAGGAAGCTGAAGTTTTTGAAAAACACTCGCTGAAGACCCAGGTTCATGGAAGGAAGCGCCAGTTATCTGGGCGCCACAGGCAAAGCAGCCTTCCTTGGTCAGTATGACAGGTATCACTGATTAAACCTCATCTCTCTGGGTCCAGGCAGGGCTGGAGTACTGTGTGTGTATGTGTGCGTGCGTGTGTGGGTGTGGGTATGTGGGTGTGTGGGTGGGGAGAGGCAGAGGGTGAGGGGCTGGAAGAGGGAGGAAAGGGAAGAAACGGGGGCTCCTGCCTGGCCCAGGGGCTCAGAGTGTGGAACTAGCGCCTGTGTTGCTGGTGAAATCAAGGGACCCTATTTAGCACACGGGGGTCCTCAGTGAGGGGCTGAAGAAGACGTGCCTGACTCTCTGTGAACAGTGGGGACCACGCACTGAGCTGTGGAGCTGGGAGGGGCCAGCCTTTGAGACTTGTCCTGGGGGCTGCAGGCAGGGGGGATTGTAGCAACAACCCCCCACCCAGCGCCTCTTAGCTCCTCTTCCTATCCCTCCTCCTGCTCCTCTCTTGCATGGTGATCCTGGCCCTCAGAAAAGGTGGGCCGCTCTGAAGAATCCCCCTCCCACTCCTTTTCCTGTCTTCTGCCCCAGGGACTCAAGGCAAGGTCCTCAGTGAGAGGCCATCTTCTGTCCTGCCCCTCTCCCCCCCAACCCCTCCCCCACAGTCTCAACAGGGGCCCAGTTTTCCCCAATCCCCCTGTCCCCCCAGGGCCAGGAAAGCTCCAGCACTGACGAGGCATCAGAAGCAGGGGTCTTAGGATCAGGACTGGCGAGGGGAGGCTGGATCTTAGGGTGTTGAGGGGTTGTTTAGGAAGAGAGATTTTTTTTTACTCCCAGTGGCTGATCAGAAGGAGTGTAGAAAGAGAACACTATAGCAATCGCGGCCACCTCCATCACCACTTTCACCATCATGACCATCATCCCCACCACCCCAGTTCTCATCATCAGCATCACCATTAGCATCATCTGCTTTCGCTCCGCAGGCCTAAAGACCTCACCCTTGGCTCCCAAACAACCTCTTCTGGGAACAGAATGCTGCTGCCTGTGTGATGCTGAATCGTGGAAAGGAAGCGGGAAGCAGCCCAGGTGTAGCGGGAGCTCCGTGGCACTCGCTTTCTCCCGGTTCCGGCCCTGGACGCGCTCCAAGCCCATCCGCCAGCTTTCGGGGGCCCCGGTCCGCGGCCCCCCTCCCGCACCCCCTCGCTCTACTGTGCTTGTAACAGGTTCATGGCTGTCGCCCAGCCCTCGCCAACCCAGACAGCCAGGCGCGGAGGCAGGGAGCCCCGGCAGGGCCCCGCCGGCGGGCTCCCAGGCCCTTTTAAGCGCCCCCCGTCCCCCGCCCGGCGCCCCCCAGCCCCGATCCCCGGCGCCCGCCCACCCGCCGCGGCCCCGCTACCTCGGGAGGCGGCGCGGGTCTCAGTCCCGGAGGCGCATCGCAGGCGCAGGCAGCCCCACGGCCATGGCTCCGCCGCCGCCTCGGTCTGGCTTGGCAGACCGGTTGACGGATTAGCATCTATTTTTAAGCCATGACACGCACGTCGAAGCGGGGCTGGTGTCCGTGTGCGCGTGTGTCGGCGACACGCAGGGACCCGGTCTCGCACCCGGGGGCCCGAGCGCACAGGCGGCGTGGGCCACGCAGCCCGCACCCCCTGCGGCCCCGCCTCGCGGGCATGCTCGTGTGTATGTGTATTTTCGGAGCTGCGCCAATGACAGGCACTCTGCCTGAAGCTGACATTATGTAAGGCGGCCCAGACGGTGTCTTGAGCACACACGCTCCTCCCCAGGCAGCATTAATTACACAGACTCCAGGACGATGCCCACTCTCTTGTACATGTCTCCTGCGCCAGAACACTATGGCACAAATAACTCTTGTCCTTAAGCCTGATTAGGATTTACTAAGCACGGTGTACCCTGTGCTTCACAGATCTTAACTCATTTTATCTTCATCACAGTTTGGAGGGAGGAGAGGATATTGTTATTGTACCCATTTGAGGGAGGAGGAGATGGAGGCATCCAGAGGCTAAGTCATTTGCCCAGGGCACTCCCTAGGCATTGCCAGAGCTGAAAGTCCCAGCCTGGTTGCCTGCCTGGGAAGTTCAAGTCCTTAAGGGCTTCCTGAACAGGTGTCAGCCCCTTTATTCACCCGCTCTCTCCCCCCGCCCCCCAATACACACACAATGGAGAAGGCACAGTGGATTTCTTTTTCTTTTTCTGAAAAGGCATTTATCTGGCTGCTCAGGGTCTTAGCTGTGGCATGTGGGATCTAGCTCCCGGACCAGGCTGGAACCCAGTCCCTCTGCATTGGGAATGTGGAGTCTTAATTACTGAATCACCAGTTCAGCACAGTGGCTTTTCATCAGGAAGCCATTTTCACCAGGCTCCTTGTGAATTTCCTTTTCCTCCACTCCTGAAGAAATTCACATGTTGCTTTTTGATGATACTTAAGTTTCACTTGCTTTTCTACCCTAAGTACCTTGGTGGCTACCGTATTGTAAACACTTTGAAGGCAAGGACTGTGTTGTGGTCCCTGGCGCCCGGCTCACTGTGTGATGGGGGTGGGGTGGGGGCAGTAATGAATGTTATCAGGGGATGCTTTAAAAAGACTAAGCCTCCAGGCAAGCTGCCTGGCGGGAGGAAGGCAGGAAGAAGACAAGGTCAGGCTGGACCTGGCTGGGGATGAGTAGATGGTATACCTACTGTAGCTGAAACCAGGACGGACTCCATTCCTAGAGGGAGAGTAGATCAGGCTTTGAAATCTGAATCAGAGAAAGTGACACAGTCCCCAGGTCAGCTCCATCACGGGATGCCAGTAATTCCCCTTCTAGCCAGTCTTTTCTGCTCTAGAGAAGCAAATACAATTCCTTTTCCTTGTGCCTTCTTCGTATGGAAGTTTACATGAAGAAATGAAATCTTCATCACTGAAAACAAAAACTCTCCTGGGAAACTGGGATTTGTCAATTCAGGAAAACTTTGGTAAAGAATGGTCACAGGGGACTTCCCTGGTGTCCAGTTGTTAAGACTCCTCATGTCCAATGCAAGGGGTATGGTTTAATCACTTAGTTGGGGACTAAGATCCCAAATGCCAAATGTGCTGACAAAAAGTAAACATTAAAAAGAAGAAATGGTTCTGAATCAAACTGTTAAAGAGCATATGTCATACACTAACCTCATTAGAAGTGATGGAGACTTTAGGGTTGGTAGGTTGAGAAGATGTTGTAGATGATAAACTTCATCTCAGTCTTTAGTTGAGATCTAAATCTTTCAACCCTACATTGCACTTTTTTCAAAAAGCTGGGAAAATATGCTTTAAGGCATACTATAGACAATTTCGGAGAAGGCAATGGCAAGCTACTCCAGTACTCTTGCCTGGAAAATCCCATGGATGGAGTAGCCTGGTAGGCTACAGTCCGTTGGGTTGCTAAGGGTCGGACACGACTGAGCGATTTCACTTTCACACATTGGAGAAGGAAATGGCAACCCACTCCAGTGTTCTTGCCTGGAGAATCCCAGGGACGGGGGAGCCTGCTGGGCTTCTGTCTGTGGGGTCGCACAGAGTCGGACATGAGTGGAGTGACTTAGCAGCAGCAGCAACCATAGAAATTGTCCATGGATTAAGATGGTGTCAACCTACAACTCAAACGGCTTCATACTTTTCTTGGTAACTTCTTAGAAGGCTTATTATGTGTCCAGGTGACACCCAGCTGAACTAATGATGGAGAGGGAGGGAGAATGGAAGAAAGAGTTAGTAAGAAGGTAATGGAGAGGATTCGACAGGTAATGAGCAGAAGGAAAGAGAATAAGCATGTATCAATAACTTATTATCATCAACTCCTTGGATTCCCATGTTTATGAACTCATTTAATCCTACTTCCCTTTGAGGTGGGTGTTATTATCTTCATTGAATACATGAGGAGACTGATACTTGGCCAGATTAGTTAACTCACCCACAGCTAATTAGTGCCAGACAGGGGTTCAATCCCAGGACTATCTGATTGCAAAATTTTATATTTCAAGATGAGGTTGAAGTATCGCTTCTTCTACAAAGCCTCTCTTGATCTACTCTTATTTGTTCTTTTCCTTTTCTTTGCACTTCTAATGACTTCTAGCAAAGGACATATGGGCTAGCAACTTCATGATTTGCTACATTTATTTAAATGTCTGTTCCCATTATTAGAAGTTATGAATGGATTCACCACGTTGGGATGAAAAGAACAGAGATGATAAAAAAAAAAAGGCAGATAGGAATAGATTTCCAAGTGGTTTCTAAAGAAATACTTCTTCTAAAAAAAGAGTTACATAGAGAGAGGGAGAAAGAGTTCAGTATGAGCAGAAAGGAGGAAAAACAGGCAAGACTAAGGAATACATGTTAAATGGTAGTTCTAACTGCTACGGTTTAACTATGGACTCTGTGCTACTGGGTTAAACGCTTTTCATCTGTTAGGTAATTTAATCCCATAACGTAGATATTATTAATTCCATTTCCTAGTTGAGGAAATAGGTTTCATGGTGGTAAACCCATTCCGAAGCAGCCAGATAGCTAATCACTGGGATTTGGGCATGGTTTTAAACCTAGAACTGTTTAAAACCAAATCCTGGGCCTCAAAGCACTGTAGCGTAAGGAAAAATCGTGGTAATAGTGTGTGTGCGTGCGTGCGAAGTCACTTCAGTCGTGTCTGACTCTTCGCGACCCCGTGGACGGTCGCCCACCAGGCTCCTCTGTCCATGGGATTTTTCAGGCAAGAATACTGGAGTGGGTTGCCATGCCTTCCTCCAGGGCATTTTCTCTACTTACGGACAGAGAGCATCTTCCCTACTTTGTGGGCAGGTTCTTTACCACTAGGGCCACATGGGGAGCCCAATAGTTAGTGTATCAAGCCCTATTTTGTGCCAAGAATGTAGCAGAACTTACAGGAATTACCCGAAGGAAGCCAGAGCAGGCGTTCTCAAGCACCCCGCCCCCACTGGTCCCTCAGCGGGCGTGGCTCCCGGGTGCCAGGCTCTGCAGGTTTTGGAGGTTGGGGGCGGCGGCCTTTAGTCCCCCGGGAGGTCACCCGACGCCCTGTAATCATTTGCAGTAAGTAGAGAAATGCAGATCGGGAAGGACCTGGCTTCCCCCAACCACGCCCTCCGCACTGCCACGCCTGTCGGTCCCGGGCTGGTCCACCCTGAGCTCGGCTGCAGGTTTAAACGGCCCCTTTCGTGGACAGGTTCAGGCCACAGGGCCCCGACAGGTATGACTGCATTTAGCGATGGGGGTGTGGGGAGGGCAGGCGGGGCAGAGAACGACTCCACCTGTCTTTCCAGAATGGAGGGAAGATGCCCCGTCCGGATGATGGCTTATTCTTCCAGATCTCCATCCTCCGCCCCCATCTGGCACCCCGTCTGCCCCAGGTCCCTGCGTGTGATCTGCGTGTCGGTTGTCCCAGGCGTCAGCCAGGCATGAACCGGCTGGTTTCCCCCGCCCCGGGCCGCTGCTGGCTCTGAACTGGGGAGGAGGGCTAGCAAGTAGGTCCTTTCCGGGTCGTGAGAATCTGGTTTTTGCGTCAACTCTAAAGCCTTCCTTCTCCGTCGGTTCAACAAAATGTTCTGTAGCCCGGTTCGCTGACTTACCTAGAAGGTGGACACTTCTTATCACTATGAATAGTCCCTTTTTCTAAGAACCACACATTTATCCCGAAGAGTGGATGTTCTTTCCATTAGCCTGATTTTGTGATGAAAAGAAACTCTGGGGAGACTGTCAAGTCCTAGAGCGGTAAATTATAGCATCATTAGTTGCGAACAAAACGGTATAAAAGGAATACACAGTAAACATCACTATTACCAAAAAAAGAAAAAAGAAAAGGCAAAGCATGTATGAAAGCACATTTCGAAAAAGACTGAATGGCAATATGCCGAAGAGTTAAAAGAGTTGAACTCAGAGTGAGACTATAGATAACTTTTGTCTTGCACTTTAAACTGTCTACATTTCCTGCGTTTTCTACCATCAGTGTGAATTAATTTAAAATGTCAGTTGTGTGAAATCAGTCCAGACTTCCTTACTGGAAATGAATGTCCCACTGGTGCTTGAAGAGAATATTCAATCTCTGCTTGGGGTCACAGGTTTCTTTATTTCCTTTCTATATAAGATTTTAAATATTCTAAATTCTTAAATTCCTCTCTTGTTTTTACCAGCTGCTTTGTTTTTTTAAATTTTTGGCCTCACCCCAAGGCATGTGGGACCTTACTTCCCCCACTAGGGATTGAACCCAAGACCCCTGTATTGGAAGGCAGAAGTCTTAACCACTGGACCATCAGGGAAGCCCCTTTACCAGCTTTTGAGGGAGGGAATGTTTAGTAAAAAAAATAACTTACTATGATTTTCTGCTACCTGTTTGTGGGTTTCTTAATTTTTTTTTCTAATTCTGTCAGTTTTATGGGGGTATAGTATCAGTCTGTATTATTAGGTACACAAACTTCACAGGGTTTTAAAAATGCATTGTTATTATTTTTAAAATGTTTTAGTCAATAAGCAGTTTCTCTAAGAGTTAAAAAAAATCTTTTTTGGAATAATATATCTTTGCTTATAATTCTTCTGTTTGAGTGTAACTCATAAACTGTCTTTAGCTAGATTAAAAATTAAACTGTATTTTAATCAATGACTTTTTATATTTATTGTGCCTTATATTATTTTTAATTTTTTGTTTGTTTATATATTTATAGTATTTAAAAAATGATTTCCACCATCTTATTTTGTGTTTTCTAACTCTTGTGCTTTCTCTTTCTTCTTTACAACCCTTTTCTTTCTTTGGGCAAATTTATCTAGTGTTCATTATCCACGTTATTGAGCTCAGTGAATTTGAAAGTTAACATCTAAATTTAATTGGTACTTTTATGCCCTCCCTGAATAACACAAGGATTTTAATTTTAATTTCCCTTAGAAACATTTTCTCTCCTATCTTCTTTATTATTATCCACTACTTTGAATACAGCTTTAAAACATTTCTTTGTTTTAGTCATCAATCACATAAGGCACATAATTTAAAGAATCAACACACTCTGCAATGCTTATACAAAAATAGCAACCTCCTGATTATTGTCTGCCATCCATATCCCAAAGAAACACACTGAACAATTTCAAGTATTAAATTTTTTGTATCTCTCATTATGTTTATATTGCTATTTCTTGATTTTCCAGTTTTAGGCATTATCTATTAATTTCTTACTATGAATGCTGAGGATTTATTTCTCTGCTATTTCATTCCCCCAAGATACACACACACACACACATATATATACACATTCCCTCTTTATGCACTTTTATATGTACAGCTATATCATAATTTTGTTATATAAATAATCAATATTTAAGATACTAGAACTATATAATCATTATTCACAGTTGAACCACGTTGTTTGCTATGATTACTTTTTTTTCTTGAATCACTTTGTTTTCCCTTCAGTTAATAATTATTTTTTTGTTTGTTTTGTTGCTTAATTTTCAATGGATATCTCACTAGTTTGGCCCCATACTTTTCTCCAGGTGCATACATTTCTTGTCAGTAAGCGTATCAGTTATTTTCTCAGTATTATTTTTTTCCATAAATCTTTTCTTCTTTTTAAAGTTATTTATTTAATTTTATTTTTGACCATGCTGGGTCTTTGCTGCTGCATGCAGGCTTCCTCCAGATGTGGCTGAGCAGTGTGGTGTGAGGGTTCTCATTGCGGAGGCTTCTCTTGTTGCAGAACACAGGCTCTAGGCACTTGGGCTTCAGTAACTGTGGCTCAGGGGCTTAGCTGCTCTGCGGCATGTGGGATCTTCCCTGACCAGGGATCAAACCCCTGTCCCCCTGCATTGGCAGGTGGATCCTTAACTACTGCGCCCCCAGGGAAGTCCTGTAAGTGTCTTCTGGAGACTTCTGGAAGATCCCCATCTGGTTAGGCTGCTCTCAACGCTAGGGAAGGGTTGTTCCTCTGGGACTGATCTCCTGTTACTCTCATGCTGGGAATTGGATGCCCTGTTTCCTGGGCATCATCCATTCTTAGCGTGCTACCACCATGCTCAAACGTGCCTGATGTCTGCTCAATCAAGAGACCCTCTGTTTTACTTTAGAGAATAAACTTGACTTCTCCTGAGAAGGCACAGTTGCCTGGACTTCAGTGATAGGAGGTCTGTGGAGTTTAACTTAAAAAGACCTCCAATCCATTCTATGCTTTTAATTCATCTCCCAGTGATGTATGCAATTGCTGTTCCTTGGCCTTTTGGTTGCTCTGATGTGTAAATCAGATTGATCACCAATATTCCCCAACCGACTTGCTTTCTGCTCCTCAGCATCCAATATTTTGTCACTGCTGAGATAGTTTCTGTTTTTTTCATTCTGGTGGGTTTTATGTTTTTTGTTTAAAAAGAAATCTTTCAACTATCAATTTTGCGGGGTTTCAGGAAGAAGCAGAATTAAATGCTTGTTTTTAATATGCTATCTTTAACTGGGAATGCCAGCTGGCTTTTGAAAACACAAAAAATGATTGATATTCTAATTTTTTTCACATGCAATATTTATCTGGATTTACCAGCATATTTAATTCTTTTGCCAACTCTTGCTTCTTTATCCTGTTCATCTTTTCTAGATTCTTTTTGTTGTTATTTCTTGTTTAGTAGTTCTTTTTGCAACAGACGGTTAGTAGTAAATTTCTAAGTGCTTGAATGTCAAAAAATTTCTAATTTGCCTTGACTTGTAAATGATATTTTGCTTGACTTTTAGAAATTTAGGCTCCCAATTATATTTCTTCGGCACATTAAAGATATTACTTCATTGTCTTTCAGCATTGATTTTTGCTGATGAAAAGTCTTTTTTCTCCAGTGTTCTTGCCATTCCTTTATTGTAATCTTCCCTTTCTCTTTGTTGGCGTTTTCTCTTTGTCCTCATAGAATGCTGGCTTCCAAATTAGTGTCCGAATAACTTCTTGGTTTCCCAAAACTGAGTTTATTGCTTATTAGAGTAACTGTTAGTTGTTCAATCGTGTCTGACTCTTCGCGACCCCATGAGCTGTAGCCCTTCAGGTTCTTCTGTCCATGGGATTCTCCAGGCAAGAATACTGGAGTGGGTTGCCATTCCCTTCTCCAGGAGATCTTCCTGAGCCATTCAGTGTAGACTGGACTTAGTGACTCTCTCCAAAGTAAATAGAATACAGCAGAAGTGATGGAATATCTCTTTTAATATTAGGTTATATTATGGCTCCCTTTTAAAATATAACCTCCTAAAAAAAATAAAATATAACCTCCTCATTTTACTGTGTAATGATACCACAGGATATTCAATCAGCAGTCTGCTGATGGATATATGGTTGGTTTTCAGTCTCTTTTTTACCATAAATAGTGCTGCAATGAATATTCTTCTGACATTATTACAAATTCTGGACAGTGGGTTTTAGCTCATTGAACTGTGGAGTTCAGTTGAGCCAAAACCCTGTCTCAGGGTTTTGTTTTCAGAAGACAGTTCACATCTGAGTCCAGGACCAACGTGTTATGAAAACTCAGGGTTCTTGTCTTGTGTGGATCCTTCTGTTGATGGCAACAGCCAGGGGTCAGGGGATCACTCTGGCTTCAGACGTGAGGTGGCGGGTTCTGTTTTTCGGTAGGAAGTTTACTCCCCGCTCCTGGCTCTCTTCCACACCTCTCTCTCAGCTCTTGTCTCTGCTCAGACGCTGAAAACTCAGCTCATGGGGTCCAAATCTCATCTCTGTCCCCCCGTGGGAGCTTCTGTTTCAGCAACTTTGTGCCACCCTTCTAGTTTCTGGTAGGTCGAGATTTCCCTTTCTATTTTTCTCATCAACATTTTATGCTGAAAAAACTGCAGACTTACAGATAATTTGAAAATGAGGGACTTCCCTGGCAGTCCAGTGGTTAAGACTCTGCACTTCCACTTCAGGGGACACGGGTTCGATCCCTGGTGGGGGAACTAAGATCCCACATGCCATGTGGCATGGCCAAAAAATAAATAAATAAAATAAAATATTATTGTTTAAAAAAAAAGGAAAAGGAAGCGTGTTGTCTTAGTTTCCCAGTGACTTAGCAGCAGCAGCAGCGGTCTGTTATCAGCTGTGATCTTGGGCAACTTACTCATTAAAAGAAACAAAGAAAGAGAACTGCAATGAAATAATACTATTCATCCACCACTTAAATTAAACAGTTGTGAGCATTTTGCCACTTCTACCGTTTCTACTTGTTTTTGTAGGTATATATTATAAACATTCCGTTCCGTTCCTTCGCTCAGTCGTGTCCGACTCTTTGCGACCCCGTGGACTGTAGCCTACCAGGCTTCTCCGTCCATGGGATTCTCCAGGCAAGAATACTGGAGTGGGTTACCGTTTCCTTCTCCAGGGGATCTTCCCGACCCAGGGATCGAACCCGGTTCTCCCGCATTGGAGGCAGACGCTTTAACCTCTGAGCCATATATTTATGTAAACTTGTATGTGCTTTATTTCCTGTTCCTATTATATATAGCTGTGTATATAATATATAAAGTATTTATGGACAATCATGTGTTTACATTTATATCGCTAATTTACTGACCTGCAAAATACTTTCAACTCAGATACTTTAGCATATATCCCCTAAAAGTAAAGATGCTCCTCATATATAACCACAGTGCTATTATGAGACCTGGTGAGTTTGATGATATTTTAATATCTTTTAATACACAGTCCATATTCAATTTTCTCCAACTGAGGAGAAATTTTAATAGTTTAACCAGTGGCCCAACTAAGGTTCATGGATTCCCTTTGTTTATTACGCCCTTTGGGCTTCCCTTTGGCTCAGCAGTAAAGAATCTGCCTGCAATGCAGGAGAGGAGGGTTTGATCCCTGGGACAGGAAGATCCCCTGGAGGAGTGCATAGCAACCCATTCCAGTATTCTTGCCTGGGAAATCCCATGGACAGAGGAGCTTGGTGGGCTAAGGTCCAGAGGGTCACAATTGTCTTAAAGGATGTCCCACATACTAGACTTGCTTTTATCATAGTATCATTTGAATTTTTCCTTTATTCCTGTATTTTCTATAAACATAGAATTCTGTCAGAAGCTGCAGATAGTCTTTAAACATTTTGACAAGAACATTCATACATGGCACTGTGTAAATCATAACACATTAGGAATGGCACTATACTTTTCAAGTATAATTTTATATCCTTATTTTATTAAACATTTTAATGTATTTTCAGCTGGATAGGATGGTATGATTTTAGTATGTACTCAACTCATCATTTATTGTCACAACACAGTGGTTTTTTTCTGTTTCAATTTAAAATTTAAAAAATGCTTTTTGCAGATTATATTCCATTATAGGTTATTATAAGATATTGGGTATAATTTCCCATGCTATATAGTAAATCCTTATTGCTTATCTATTTTATGTAGAGTAGTTTGTATCTGTTAGCCCCACACTCTGAAAATAGACTGGCAATCTAAATATTGAATGAATAAATACAAATTTAAAAGCTATGCCCAGTGCTGGGCCGAGTGAAGGGGAATGTGGTTGAGAGACACAATGAGGAGGCTCATCTTGACATTCTTCTCACTGGTGATCAAACCCTCCTGGTGTTTAAGTCAGCACTTAATTTAGATCAGCCTGGTGTTTAATTCAGTATTAGCTTAAACACTGAAAGTCTGTTGTGTGCAGGGTACAATGCTTACCTGTCCATCTTCTTTATTCATTTTAGCAACATAGATTCCAGAGATGAAGAAGTACAATCACTGAAAAAAAATCTTAAATGATCTGTAATTTGGCTGCAGGAGGGAAGATTGGAGAGAAATTCAGAGGTTTTTTTCTTCTTTCAGTTTATTGAAGAATCCTCCATCCTTGATGAGGTCAAGGATATGCTTGATGTGTGCTTCCATATTATAGCATACAAGTAGATAAAAAGGGACTTCTAATCATGTGTGTCTGTTACAAAATGTTACCATCAATAAATACTTGTAATGAATAAATGAATAGTATAGTTTTAAACCAGGATTAATTTTCTTCCACCTAAAATGGTCTAAGTTAACTTCTATAGTATATCACATTGATCATCTCAGTGACATTTTTAATGATTTCTGTACTTCTGATGGCAGGTCCAGGAAAGATAACAGAAATTAATTTAGCTGAATCTTAATTATCCATGGGGGAGGAAAGTTGGGAGGTTTACTTTATGACAGACTACACACTCCTGAGAAATTATATTCAGTGAATTCACTGGGAGTTCCAGCTAGAATTAGTGAAAGCTTGATGAAGCGTGTATAAAATTTTTTTTATACTATTCTTGTGAGTTTTCTACAAATTTGAAATTATTTCCACAAAGAAAGTTAAAAATAAGGGCTCTGGTGCCTAAAATGAATGAAATAGTTATACTGTGTGTATTTTTGTGTAGGTATCTGCATTATTGTTAATATATTTACTTTTATGCCTTTATCAAGCAAGTTTACCTTTCTCTGGATATAATTCCAATATGATCGGCCTATACTTCTAAATCCACAGGGAATTAGAAAAAAGCAAATCAGAAATCTAGAGTGGTGCTACTTGATAACTTAAACGGAGATACAGGAAAAGGGACAGATCCAAGAATTAAAAAGCAGAGGCAAACTGCCCCCCATACTTCAACAGCCTCTTGGGCATGGCTGTTTCACAGCATTGCTAAATAATGGAGGGATGAGTTGATAATGATGAATGAATTCATGTCTGTAGGGCAATTAAAACAGTATCTGGCATGTGGCAAACTTTGAATAAATGTTAGCTATTGTTAGAAGGATCACGGTATTCTTGTGTTGTTGCTCAAAGGGAAAATTCAGCTGTTATTTCTAGGAAGACAAGACATTTCGCAATAGACTGCGTTGGATGAACAGCTGAAGGAGGTAATGAAACCTCAGCGCTTCCCTTGTGCGGGTGAGAAAAAGGAACCCAGTTTTTCGCTTCTCCCCGCACCTGCATTGGTATAACTTATGTACGTAGAATGTTCTGCCTGGGGACGAGCCCGGGTGGCTACAGCTTCCATGTGGACCTTGGAAGGCAGCCATATATGGCCTCTCCCAAATGGTTTAAAAGCAACTGGGGGTAATGGAGGAGGAAAAGGGGGTTAGCAAAAACAGGAAGATGCGAAAATCGGGGAGAAGGGAGCAGACTGGCCCTTGGCCCTCTAGAAAGCTCAGCGGTTCGCACTGAGTCACTTCCTTCCAGTTCAGGGAGCATAAAGGACTTGTTCCTAATGACAGAAGGAAAGGTTCTGTGTCCAGCGGGGACTTTCGGAGCATAGTCGAGCAGGAGTAAACAAAGGGATACAGGGTTTGAATACTGGTTCCAATTCGAAGGGCTCTTCCTGCTGTCTGTGCAAATCATTTAATCCTATGGAGCCTTAGTTCCTGACCTGTGGGTGCAGATGAATAGCGCCTTCAATCTCTGTTGACCTCATAGAGCTATTGTGAGGCTCACGGATGTCATGCACGCATCAACACATACACACACAGCGAGATGCAGATCGAAGGGATTCTTTTTTTAAAGATGCCACTCTGCATTATTTCAAACATATATATGAAATAACAGTTCACTCCTCTGAATGTAATAGATTAGCAAAGAACCAAAGACTTAACAGGCGTTTTAAAAGTTTTTTTTTTTTTTAAATCTTAATGTTTTAAAGCAATGTTTTTGACTAAAACTGCCCGAGTCCCCTTAACCGCATATATGCTCCCTGGACCAAAGTTGGTCTCTGCCCACAGGTTTTGAAGGGGTTATTTTCAAGTTGAATCGTGAGGCACAAGAAGCCTTTTCCAGACTCCCCCACAATCATCCCACCAGGGCCAGGAGTGTATTAACAAAGGAAGACCAGGGGCTTCCGTTGGCCTCAGACACCCGGGGTGCATCCTGGCTTCCTGCCTCAGGGATATGGACAAGTTACCTCCAAGTTTCTAAGTTTCAGTTTGCTCATTTATACTGTGACTTGTTGGTTGTAAGGATTGAATGAGCTAAAGCTTGCAAAGCACTTACTTAGCATCCATTCACAGTAAGCGCTCAGCAAATAGACATCATTGTTATTCCACGCTGAGTCAAGCACGTACTTACCCGTCCCCCAGAGAGAACGAATTTAATTTTTTTAAAAATTAACTTTTTCTGTTATATTGGAGTATAGCCAATTAACAATGTTGGGATAGTTTCAGGTGGACAGCAAAGGGATTGAGCCAGACGTATACATGTATCTATTCTCCCCCAAACTCCCCTCCCATCCAGGCATTGAACCTGTAGAGAATTGATCGGTTCATTTATTCCTTTATTTATGTTTCATGTGTATGTGTGTGTGTGTGTCTTCTCTCATTTAAGTTGGCACAAAGAAGCACAGACAGATTTAGGAATCGCTGAAGGAGGTCTTCCATGGGGACCACATTTTCTGAACGAAGAATCAGAATGTATGATCTGACAAAGCTTGAGTGACATAGGGCATCACAGATCAGGAGACTTGTAATTTTGTTGCCTCAGAAAATCTGGGAAAGTGTAAAGAAACTGGGACTGAAAAAAAGCAAAAAGCAGGGTTTGGGGTTGGGAGAAAGAAAAAAGACCTGGGAGGAATTCACCTCTTCAACCACTGGAGGCTGCTCTGGTGTTTCTTATAAGTAGCTCCATGCGGCCAACAGGCTTTACCAGCCAAGGAATCTCACTCTGAACACAGAAGAGTCAACATAGGAAGGAACTGTGAACAAAAGGGAAAACCACGGACAAAGAACTATTAGTCCCTCCAAGCAGAGGGTCTCTTCATGAAGAGAAGATCTCCTTTGAGGATAAAACAGTTTTTTGAAAATCTGGTGGGGAGGTAGATTAGCAAAGCTACATGACATCTAAACTTTAAAAAACTCTGGATTTCTTCTTGATTAGAGAACATAACAGGAACTCAAATATCTCTGGGGCAGAAGCGTCAAATTCACACTGAACAACATCAGACTCTTTCCTGACAGCAAGCTTTTGTGAGACAGAAAGGAAATAGACTTATTTCCTCTTAAAAACTTGTCTGCAATTATGAATTTTTTCATTATTGGGAAGTAAGTGCAAAAAACTATAAAGAAAATGTATTACTCTTATTCCCATCATCCGAAGATAACTTCTGCTGATTAAGTGAATTTATTTTGTTCTAAGGTTTGCCACTGTAAGGACAGAATAAATTTACAAGACCAAACATTTGGGAAATGATATTAATTTTTAAACTCTAGTATATTAAATATTTATTACCTTGAATTTGGCAAATGCATAAAGGCACAATAATAAAATAAAAAATCAGTCCAGAATCCCAAATCTCAGAGACAGGCTGAATAATATTTTACTGTTTTGCATTCCATGTTTTCCCTGTGTATGCTGCTGCTGCGTCACTTCAGTCGTGTCCGACTCTGTGTGACCCCATAGACAGAAGCCCACCAGGGTCGCCCGTCCCTGGGATTCTCCAGGCAAGAACACTGGAGTGGGTTGCCATTTCCTTCTCCACTCCCTGTGTATAGGTACACATATATTTTTATGAAAAGTAGAATCATATTGCATCTATTATTTTGTAAATGGCTCTTTTTTTCTTGAGGGTGTTTTCATGATTATTTCTTCATTCATTAAATATTTTTAAAAAATACAAATCATTTAAAATGGCTGCACAGTACTTTACTGTGTGGCTGCATCATTGTGTAACCAATTAGAAAGAGACATTTTAAGAAATATGCAGGAAAAGAAATTTTCTACTACCTTCAAGCATTTTGGAAATAACCATTTCAATCCAAACAATTCTAAAATTCTTACATGTTTACAAAAGAAGATTCCATAGGGCAGGTCAAATTGCAGATAGTTGAGATAAGAACAAAATAAAGCAAAATTAAAAAATCATCATCATAAGAAAATAAAGAAAAACTGAATGAAAACACAATCATAACTTCTCACATAAAGTCCATAATTTAGTTTTCTATTAAACCAGATTAGTCTCTGCCCAGTGAGCCCAAACTAATGAGGAACTTTTTCAAATTAGTGTTTATCTTAGAAGCAATCAAACCCGATGTACTTCAAACCAAACGAATTTCTTCCTTCTTCCCTCTCTTCCTGCTCTATTTCCTGTCTTATTAGTATGAGGCTACCTTTTGGTCCCTAATCCTGAAACCTACACTCCTCAGGCTGTCTTTGTTCTTTTCCCATCCTTACCTGACTCAACGGGTCACCAAATTACATCACGTCTGTATTGTTAATCTTTCAAATCACCTCTCCTCTCTGCCATCACTGTCACTCTGCGGGTGGGTCCCCCTTATTTCTCACCTGGACCCTAACCGCCTCCATTGTTAGAGGGCTCTAATGCCCTCTGCTTTATCCTGTTGGGGAGGAAGAAACTTTTCTCCACCCTTCCAGATGCTCTGACTGGTCCAAGAATTACCTCCACTGTTAGAGGGTTCTAATGCCCTCTGCTTTATCCTGTTGGGGAGGAAGAAACTTTTCTCCACCCTTCCAGATGCTCTGACTGGTCCAAGAATTAAATGGACACGAGGCAAGCAGGAGAGAGTCAAACAAAAGCTGAATAACATGTATGTATGTGAGACATCCAGGGAAACCGAGTAACTCACTAAAATGGCCCAAGCTCTCACTTTAAACACCATCTACAACCAAAGACAAAAGAGGCTGTTGGGGGTAGTGGTTTGGGACTTCAAAAGGGAGGAAGGTGATTCACATGGAGATGGAAAAGCTGATGTCTGGTAAATAAATGTTTGCTGGGCCTGTTGTGACAGTGGGACCGAGAGTGGACTCTCATCTCTAGGGGTTTACCCCCCACACTTGCTCCATAATCTTTGCTGATGTCTCTGGTTATCGCTTTAGTCCAGGAACAGACCCTCTATTTAAATTCTTTAAGCAGCTAAGCAATGGCAAGTCACTCCAGTACTCTTGCCTAGAAAATCCCATGGATGGAGGAGCCTGGTAGGCTGCAGTCCATGGGGTCGCTAAGGGTCGGACACGACTGAGCGACTTCACTTTCACTTTTCACTTTCACACATTGGAGAAGGAAATGGCAACCCACTCCAGTGTTCTTGCCTGGAGAATCCCAGGGATGGGGGAGCCTGGTGGGCTTCCGTCTATGGGGTCACACAGAATCGGACACAACTGAAGTGACTTAGCAGCAGCAGCAGCAAGCAGCTAAGAGGGAAGGTCAAAGTTTATTCCTGAGTCATTTGGACTGATGAAATAAAGTTTGTATTTTATGGCAAGGTCCTGGGTGTTCAATGGAAGGACTGATGCTACTAAAGCTGAAACTCCAATACTTTGGCCACCTCATGCAAAGAACTGACTCACTGGAAAAGACTTTTATGCTGGGAGGGATTGGGGGCAGGAGGAGAAGGGGACGACAGAGAATGAGATGGCTGGATGGCATCACCGACTCGATGGACGTGAGTTTGAGTGAACTCCAGGAGTTGGTGATGGACAGGGAGGCCTGGTGTGCTGTGATTCATGGGGTCACAAAGAGTCGGACATGACTGAGCAACTGAACTGAACTGAAGACAAATTTAAACATAAAAATTTTCTCTGCTTGTTAGGGCCTCCTCCCTGCATTAATCAGACCTCCTTAGGAGATAACACCCTTCCTGAATCTTGTAAGAGGTTGTGATGATGCACTGTTGCCTTGTACCTGCAGCTATGGAAGTGCTATCCTAGCACTTCCCTCTAGCTGAGAAAGGGCTCACGCCGATCATAAACGTTGTTAAAGTCAAGCATAACTGATGTTGGGAATGTCTCAGGACCTAGGAATGCTCGGAGCACTTCACTGAGAAAGGTAAGATCCTCACCAAGTGGAAGGAAGCGGCTTGTGTTTTTAAATTAATTCTTTCTTGAGTTGATAGGTGCGGTGGTAGTAAAATATATCCATAATTTTTTTTTAGCTATCCATAAATATTTTTGATATTTTTCCTTTTTTTTTTTCTCATTGTGTCATTTGACGCAGAGCCCTTTGTCTCCAAAACTGTGCTTTGACCTCCAAAGGATGACACAGTCCTCAGAGTTTTCTGAAAGACTGTCTCCCTGGTTATAATCCTCAGGTGGGTTTGATTAAAATTTCCCATTTCTTTCTTAGATCAGTTATTGATTAATTTTTTTTTTTTTGTCGAGGGTCTTGACTGTTTTCAGCTTGAGTTATCTGCATGCTGAAGAGGCAAGTTGGAGTGGCAAATTTTCCTTCCTTATAACTTCAAATATATTTCTACATTGCTAATTGAGTAGTAACCCCCCCTTTTTTTTTTGGCTACACCATGCCATATATAAGATCTTAGTTCCCTAACCAGGGATCAAACCTTTGCCCCCTGCAGTGGGAGTGTGGAGGCTTAGCTACTGGGCCACCAGGGAAGTTCCAAGAGTGACTTTAAGTGCATGTTTAATTTGTCTCCATTGCTTAAAGTGGTTTCTCATTTCCCACCAGCTTTAGAGAAAAATCTAAAAACAAACAAATACAAACCCAGCCCCTGTCTATCCTTATTTCCTGTTTTACACTCTGAATCCTACTGTATACCAGCTCCAAGGAATCATGTGCAAGTTCCAAAATATCTGTTTTATTTTCCCCCATCTTCATACCATTGAAAGAGTCTGCGATCTCTTTGCCTATTTTCCCTGCTTTTTTACTTGGTAGCAGCTACTCATCATTTAAAACCTGACTCCAAGGTGAGCTCACTCAGTACATATTTTTCTCTGTCTTCTTACTATCCAATCTGGTGTAGTTATCTCTTTTATGTGCTTCTGTAGCCCCCAGAAGCACAGTTCTATCATGGTACCCATCACACTGCATTGTAATACCCGGTTACTTATTTCTCACTTACATTTAACTCGGGGCCATCTGAGCCAGGAATGCTGTTTGCACTTTCCTCTAGCTGAGAAAGGGCTCACACCTATCATAAACGTTGTTAAAGTCAAGCATAACTGATGTTGGGAATGTCTCAGGACCTAGGAATGCTCGGAGCACTTCACTGAGAAAGGTAAGATCCTCACCAAGTGGAAGGAAGCGGCTTGTGTTTTTAAATTAATTCTTTCTTGAGTTGATAGGTGCGGTGGTAGTAAAATATATCCATAATTTTTTTTAGCTATCCATAAATGTTTTTGATATTTTTCCTTTTGTTTTTTTGTTTATTTTTTGATATTTATCCTCTCCTTGGATGTGGTCTGTATTTACCAATTTTTCAGAAAAGAATGTGGTAAGAGCGACGGTGTATGACTTCTGAGACCAGGTCATAAAGGGAATGGCAGCTTCTGCCTTATTCTCTCTCAGAAACTTGCTTTAGGGAAACCAGTTGCCATCCCCAACTCTTTTCTTGATTTTGAACGCTAAATTGGGCTTAGTTCACCCAATTATTATTTTAAAACTTTCTTTATTGTGGTAAATATATATATATATATAAACAATTTTATGTGTAAAATTGAGAGGCATTAATTACATTCAATATTTTGCAGCCATCACCGATGTCTATTTCCCAAATTTTTTGTTACCCTCAAATAGAAACTCTGTAATAATCAAGCAATAATTTCCCATTTGTTCTTCCTTAGCCTCTGGTAACCTCTAATCTACCTTCTGTCTCTAGGAATTTGCTTATTCTAGGCACCTCATCTAATGGAACCATACAATATTTGTCTTTTTGTGCCTTACTGTCTTGTTTCACTCAACATAATGTTTTCAAAGTTCACTTCTGTTATGACACAACCCAACTTCGTTCCTTTTTCATGGCTGAATAATATTCCATTGTATGAATTTACCACATATGTTTATCCATTCACCTGTTGGTGGACACTTGGCTTGCCTCCACCTTTTGGTGGTTGTGAATAATGCTAGTGAACATTCATGTGCAAGTGTATCTTTGAATTCCTGCTTTCAATTTCTTTAAGGAGTACAAATGACTGGATTAAATGATAATTCTATGTCTTGCTTTCTGAGGAACTTCCAGAGTGTTTTCCACAACAGTCACCCAATTCTACACTTCCACCAGCAATGCCCAAAGATTAAAATTTCTTTCCATCCTCACCAACGTTTGTTATTTTTCTGTTTATATATATATATATATATAATCGCCATCCTAATAGGTGTCAACAGGTGTCAAGCAGTATCTTACTGTGATTTTGATTGGCTTCCCTTGTGGCTCAGCTGGTAAAGAATCCGCCTGCAATACAGGAGGCCTGGGTTCTATCCCTGGCTTGGGAAGATCCCCTGGAGAAGGGAACTGCTACCCACTTCAGTATTCTGGCCTGGAGAATTCCATGGGCTATATAGTCCATGGCGTCGCAAAGAGTCGGACACGACTGAGCGACTTTCACTTTCAGTAGGTGTAAAGCAGTATCTTACTGGGATTCTGATGGGCATTCCCTAATGACTAGTGAGGTTGAGCATCTTAGATCTTGGGGATTCACAAACATTTTCTCACCTGCTTTCCCAAACAAAAATGAGCATCATCATTGCATTATATGAGGTGCCTAGAATAAGCAAATTCCTATTGAAACTGAGGCTTTTATATCTTGTGACTTGACCAAAGTTGTAGAGTTTTAAGAGTCAGAAACTGAAAGGATATTCAGGACTTCTGACTCCAGTGTCCCTTCTTGTTCTGTACATTTTTAAACATCTTACAATGCAAGGTGAACTTAATGCTTTTTTTACATGGCAAGGTCCAAGTCACGGTTCTGGCCCAAGCTTTCTGTTTGAAGCATGAATATTCTGGGCACATGAAAAGCAGTACCCTTTCATCCCTTAAGAGTGGACAGTAGTTTTCATTACCCACACTCAAGGTCATGGAGAACACAGGTGACTTATCAATGAAAAATGTAACCATTTATTGATCAGGAAGGATCAGGTATAACCACTGATTCCTATTCAGCACTGACAGTTCCAGAGAGCAAACGGAAGTCAGAAGTCTGGCCAAAAAAGAAAAAAACTTCCATAATCTTGGACCTGAATTCAAATTCCTTTCTTCTGGGCTTAGTCTTACACATTCCTAGAAAGCAAAGTTCCCATTTGCACTTGGAAGAAAATACATGACGCTTATGCAAAATCGTTGGTTTTTCTTTTTTCAAAAGCTCGGCACACGCCACCTGGTGGCAAGATTCTGAAAACGCAAGACTGAGTTTTTTCTCCCTTTAAGACTGATAATGCTTTTGAACTGTGGTTTGAAGACTCTTGAGAGTCCATTGTATGAGAGACTGTAAAGAGACCCAACCAGTCCATCCTAAAGGGAATCAGTCCTGAATATTCAGTGGAAGGACTGATGGTGAAGCTGAAACTCCAATACTTTGGCCACCTGATGCAAAGAGCTGACTCATTTGAAAAGACCCTGATGCTGGGAAAGATTGAAGGCGGGAGGAGAAGGGGACGACAGAGGAGGAGATGGTTGGATGGCATCGCCGACTCAATGGACATGAGTTTGAGCAAGCTCCGGGAGGTGGTGATGGACAGGGAGGCCTGGCGTGCTGCAGCCCATGGGGTCGCAAAGAGTCGGACACGACGAGCGACTGGACTGGACTGAACTGAACTGAAAGATGACCTTTGCTCCAAGTCCCTTCCCTTGCTGCCTTTCTGCACTTGAAGTACCACAAGGTGGCAAGAATCAGTGTTTTCTTTCTGGCGACTGTGTATTTTTTTTTCTTTTCAATTTTGTGTTCATGACACTGGATTTGGGGAAAGGAAGGCGTCATAAGCATGTGGAATTGTGATATCTTTTTGTCTTTCAAATGAGATCCAGGTTCCAATTGTCCTGAAGTTCTAGATTTGGTTCCGGGGCATCCACCCCTACTGCTGGAGGAGGCGGGGTGGGGCTGGGTGTTGGGAGAAGCGCAGGAAACGGGCGTGACTGGACCACGGAGGGCTCCGGATTCAGAGCACCCGCGGCCGATCCCTGAGGTCCTCAGAGTACATACCATTCAGGAGAGCAGCGCCGTTCTTTCCCAGACTTTAGAGACCAGGGTGACGCGAGAATCCAACCACAGCGACATCTGTCGGAACAGGGCACACCCTCTGCCATCCCGCCAGCTTCCTGCGGGCTTCGGAGAAGCCGGGAGATGCGACTGCTTCCAGATCCAGATCCAGACGGATCCAGATCCAGACGGATCCAGATCCAGACTGCATCTGGGATGCAGATGCGACCGCATCCCAGCCTCCGGACACATTAGGACACGCGCGTTCTTGGGACTGGGTGCTCTCCACTTGGCAGTCAGGCTTGGCTCTGCATGAGCTTCTTACAGACTGCATTCATCCAGTCCTCCGCGGATGGCTTTGCGCTGATGAGACAGTTTGAGGACGGAGCAGGGAGAGATTCTCCTGACCTCTTTCCTTTCTCTCTCAGCTTACTTTCTCTTCTGGTCCAACTCACCAGTCTGGGCTCAGTCAGCTTCCAGCATCAGAGGACTATTTCGCTTCTTTTCATTTCCCACATGTAGGCTGCCTGTTTGTTTTTTGGGTGGGCTGTGCAGCATGTGGGATCTTAGTTCCCTAACTAGGGATCAAATTCCACACGCCCTGCTTTGGAGGAGCCCAATCCTAACAACTGCACCGCCAGGGAAGTCCCTAGAGTGAACTGAGCTGAGCATCAGGACATGTAGGACTGCTTTTCCCAGTTCTTTCCCTTCTGTTCCCCGCAATTCTGAGCCTCGGTGAACCATCAAGGGATGTTTGAAGGGCTCCCACTTGACTCAATCATGCCCAACTTGTACCTTACCCCTTGTGATTAACCTGAGGATTTGGGATCCTTTGTTTACATCTGCCAATCCCTTCACAGCTGCATCTCAAGTAAGATTTGGCTGGCTAACCGGGAGACAGGATGCTATGGACCATCCAGAGAATAATAATTGCAATCTAGCCCAGATCATCACAAAGCTGCTGTTGAAACAATTCACAAATCCAGAGTATAAATGATACGTTTATGAATTTACCTAAACGACAGACTGGAAATGTTTTTGCAGGCTTGGCTCTTGCTGCTTCAGTTGCTTCTTTATATGGCAAGAATGATGCTGTAGGTTCTATAGCATAGATAGAAAACTATTTCAGCATTTCCTCCAGCACAGGTGGTCCCAGTGAGTTGTCTTTGGCTGATCATTTAGAAAAGTTCCTTTCAGGTTCTCAAGTCCTCCTTGACTGGGCCCCTTCTTGGGTTCCAGCAGGTACCCAAGGTGCCAGGGGAGCCTCTGGGAATCCTCTCTTCCAGTTATGGAGAACAGCTTGTGTATGTGAGGGCTCTTGGGTAGACTGAAAGAGATCCTTCCAAAGATCTATTCCACAGAAACTGTTCTCTTGTGTGTATGGAAAAAGGATTGTGAGATGGGGAGATTATTCTAGCTTATCTGAGTGGGCCCTACATGCAGTCCCATGTATTTTCATAAAGGGGACGCAGGGACTTCTCTGATGGTCCAGTGGCTAAGATTCCGAGCTCCCAATGCAGGGAACCCAGGTAAGACCCGGCACAGTCAAATGAAAAAAAAAATCTTCCTGATGAGACAGTAAAAACTATATTTTTCAAAAGAAGAGGGAGGCAAAGGGAAATCTGATACAAGATATGGCAATTTGACCATGGAGGCGGAGACTAGAGGGAAGTGGCCACAAGTCAAGGAGAGCTGGAAGCCACCAGAAACTGGGAGGGGTAAGAACAGATATCCTCTTGTCTTCCAGAGGAAGTGTGGTCCTGCAGACACTGTGATATGAGTCCAGTGATTCCAGCCTGAGACTGGTGGCCTCCAGAATGGGGAGAGAGTAAATTTGCATTGGTTTAAGCTTCCAAGTTCATGGTCACTTGTTACAGCCACAAAGGAAAATAATACTACCCTGAAGCTTCAGTTTTGTTAGCTTCACACCGAACCCAACTGTTCTGATATTTTACGGTTTGGGACAAAAGACTGAAGGTTGCGGGGGGCAGGGACTTCATCTTCAGAAAGGTATTTTGAAGATTCCACTTATCTGTTGAGAAAGGCCGTCAGATTATGACTGTGTTGACTCTGGGTGGAGGGGCTCTTTGAGATTGCTCAGTTCCCCATGGTTGGCCGTTTCTCTAACTGTCCTGCTCACTTTTATCTTTAGCAGGAATAGAAGGGCTGTAGCAACTGTAAAGGAGGTGCTGGAACACTGAATTCTTTCATAAGGCCAGTCTCAGGAGAAGTAGGAATACAATCCTATGAAATAAAATCAAACTGGCAGTTTTGAAGAGGGACTGGAAAAAGAATATAAGTCTCTTGGGGCTCAACACAAGAAAATGGGAAATCTGGGACTGGGAGTATGGGATTAGCAGAGGCAAACTATATGTATTATATATAGGGTGTATTAGCAACAGTAGCATTTCCGACTCAGTGGATCTGAGTTTGAGCAAACTCCAGGAGACAGTGGAGGATGGAGAAGCCTGGCAGGCAGGCTATAGTCTGTGGGATCGCAAGGAGCTGGACACGACTGAGTGACTGAACAAAAACAAACAAGGTCCTACTGTATGGCGTAGGGAACTATATTCGATAGCCTGTGACAAACCATAATGGAAAAGAATATGAAAAAGAATATATATGCATATATAGAATATCTATAAAAGACTATGTTTATGTATATATCTATATGTATAATTGAGTCACTTTGCTGTACAGAAGAAATTGACACAACATTATAAATCAATTCCACTTCAACAAAATTAAAAAAAAACACACCAGACAACCACGAAGAGACTTGATTCCTACTGGTGATGATGGAAGAAGGAAGCTATTGGTCTGTAGCATCATTGTTCCCAGTTATTTTCTCTCCCCATTCCTGTAAGAAGAGTCTCCATCTCTGCCTGTTGTCGTGGAGTTTATCTTGCATGGCTTTTGAGGAGGGTGCTTTCTCATCTCACCTGTGTCAGGCTTAGCGTATGATTGGATTCTGTCAATATGACTGGAAAGGGCAGTGAGCCAGTTCCCTGGAGAAGCTTCGGGAACCATCAGAATGTTTCTCCCGCTTTCCCGCTTCTCTTGTTCTAACAAGGGATACGTAGGTTCCGTGTGGGGACTGTTCCTTTGGCCTACCACCTCTGCTCCACCCCTGACCAGAGACAAGGAGGGAAGCCACAGCAGGCCATCCTAACAAATAGTAAGAACAATCTCTGTGGTTCTCAGCCTTTGAGATTCTGGGGTTGGCTTTCCCACAGAAATCCATAACTAAGTGGAGGTGAGGGGAAGGTGAGAACGGAGCCATCCCTTATCACATCGTCGTTACCGTAAGTGGGAAGGCAAGAATTACAGCGGTGCTGTGAGTGCATTTTCAGAGAAGGAAGTGTGTATGGGTGCAGGGAGGAGCTATTGTGATCAGGGAGGTTCCTAGTAAGAGGGAACTTTGAACTTTCAGAAGGATATGAAGGTGTTAACACAGTGAAAAAATAAGGAGAAACACCCTAACAGAGAATTGGGAATCTCATCCCAGCAAAAGCAGAGAATTACACGTGGGAATGCTGTCTGAAAAAAGCCTGGTGGAGTGACAGCACTCGCGTTGTGTGGGGTGTTGTGAATTTCTTGGAAAGGGATTTAAATTACATATCCAAATCTCTGGAAAGATAACAAAAGGCTTCAAGCAAGACCCATAGTATCACATTTAGATCTTATAATGGATGGAATCGATGACCTCTTGGGTAACAGGATGAGCTCAAAACATTTATAGAAGGACTGGAAAGAGCCAGTGAGATCTACCACATCCTGAGTGTTCCAGGTGCTTGGTTTCCAAAGGTATTCTCCAGTGACCTCACTAAAGGCAGCAGTAGCAGATTGCAATTTCTATGAGCAAATACACATGATAGTATTTGGACAGTCTTTGCCCTTTAAAAGGGGGGCAATATGAGGTCTTCCGAGTGTGTGTTAAATGAGTGCCTTGTGTTTTTCCCCACTTGGCCAAGGGGTCATTCCTTAGTTGATTGCCCTTGGCTATTTCAGGCTCAATTATCATTTGCTCTATTCCCAGAATGTGCCATTGGTTGAAGAAAGGAAGTGTAAGGAACACAGATTTTAAAGCATTGCAAGCTAGGAGTAGAAATTGAAAATATTTCTGCAAATTCCCTTCCAGTGGATCTTTATCATCAGTCTGAGTTATCTTCCATCATTGATCAAATGTTTTAGAGATACATTAAATGTCTCTGGCTTAAAACATAGGTTAAACAGAGAAAACAGAGTGGTGGGTATATACCAATTTTCTTTTTCATTCAGTGGGAGTAAATGTGATTCATACTCAAAATGTTATTTGCAGAAAAGTACAGTTGACCCTTGAGTAGCGTGGGTTTGAACTGTGTGGGCCCAGATGTACCTGGACTTTTTAAAATAGAAATACACCAGTATTGCAAGATCCTGGGTTGTTTAAATCTGAGGATGCAGAATGTCAGCTAGATGGAGGAAACAGGGAGGGCCAACTATAAATTGTACACAGATTTTTGACTTGAGTAGGGTTGGTGCTTCTAACTCATGAGCTCCTCAAGGGCCAACAGTACTTGCAAATATCACGTTTTCTCATCTTGACAATTAGAAATAAAAACATACAAATATCAAACCCCTCCAAATTTTTATGCAAAATAATGAATTCAGACATTTAGGGAGTGTAGGCAGTTTCTGCCTGTATTTAATAGCTTAACATAGGGCTGATCTGAATACATATTTTGATGTAAATTCAGTTTTCATTGTGATATGTTGTCAGTTTAGCCTTTTTGACAACAAAAATATTGTTTCTTTTTTTAACTTAAAAATTATTTATTTGTTTGAAGTATAGTTGATTTACAGTGTTGTATTAATTTCTGCTATGCAACAAAATGATTCATATATATATGTGTATATATATATATATATACACACACACATACTTTCTTATATTCTGTTCATAATGGTTTATCACAGGATATTGAATATAGTTCCCTGTGCCATGCAGTGGGACCTTGTTGTTTATCCAGGACATACTTTTATTCTTTATTTTAATTTTATTGCGGTATGGTTGATTTACAATGTTGTATTAATTTCTGCTGTACAACAAAGTGATTCAAATATATCTATATATATATACACACACACACTTTTTTATATTATTTTCCATAATGGTTTGTCACAGGATTTTGAATTTCCCTGTGCTATGAAGTGGGAACTTTTTGCTTATTCAGGACATACTTTTAGTTTTTATTTTAATTTTATCGGAGTACAGTTGATCTACAATGCTGACTTAATTTCAGTTATACAGCACAGTGATTCAGTTATCCATCCACATGAATTTGTTCTTTGTTAGATTCTTTTCTCATATAGGTTATCACAGAATATTGACTGTAGCTTCCTGTGCTGTACAGTAGATCCTTGCTGCTAATATATGTTATATATAGCAGTGTGTGTCTGCCCATCCCCCAAATATTTTTTCTGTATAAAAAATTTAAGGGAAATTAAATGACAGATTTATTAAATGAGGGTCAGTTAAAATGTGTCTCTATGAGTTAGCACAGGATGTGGCTCACATCAGAACCTCAATCTATATTTACTGAATAAATGAATATATATTGTTAAGGGTGTACTAAATAAATTTTATAATAACAATCTTTCAAAGCATATAGATCTAAAATAATTTTTTCTATATGAAATTGCTTAGATATCATAGATTAAGTAAGAAGGTGAAATAATTTTAGAAAATCTTAAGAAAGCTTGAGGTTCCCTCTTGTTAAGGGGCACCCATCCCCTCTGGTAACCCCAAGCTCGTTCTCTAATGAGAATTACTTGACTATGTTATCATGCTGTCTTTACGGTGGGGGATTCTAGGCCAGGCCCTCAGCCCTGGCTTTGGGAGGCACTGTCCAGACGCTGCTGTCTATACAGCCCAGTGTGGTTCTAGGTTGTAAGTACTGATGCGTGCACATCTCTGGGCCAGGAGCTTCCCTCTCCTGCCTGGAGCCTGAATCTAACCTGTGAGTGATGATCACTCCTCCCCCCCACACCCCCCACAACCCCATCCCCACCCCTGTTCCTTCCCTGCAGACCAGCCTGAGCCCCTGCCTGTGCCTATGGCCAGGTCGGATAGTGATGCTGAGAAAAGCTGTAACAGGAGAAGGTGTGTGTACTCAGCCTCTAGGCGGGGGCTTGGAATGTGACCCCCGTGTCTATTACAGTCACTGTATGACTCATAGGGCACAGGGCAGCTGCGGTCGCTCCTTTCTGAGCGGCCTGGTTGAGTCTTTATATATGCAAACGTGTGTGTGTGTGTGTGTGTGTGTGTGTAGAAAGGAGGCCAGTGGGCACAGGAGAAGGGCACGAGTTCATAAAGAAAGCAGAAAGAATCACCAGGATGGGAGGGAGACAGAACTGGGGAAGCCGTGAATCCTACCTGAGCGAAAAATGGTAATTTACTCTGGGAAAGGGCAGGAGGGGTCATCTGAGAGCTCCCATTGTCTGCCGGTGAAAGGAGTAACCTTTCTAGACAGGGTGACAGGAGCCCCAGGAAGGGGAAGGGGAGGCATTTTTCTTAGCGGTGCCAAAAGGGACTGTGGCTTTTATTAAAAGAAGAAAGGTTGGGGGAAGACAGGTGTTGAGAGTGGGCAGAGTTCTAGTGGAGACCTTCAGGTGCCCCAAGCAGAGGTCTCACCTGTCGGCTGTGACTCTGCAGCCACCACCACACATGAGGACAGTGGGGAACCTGCCTCCCCTTCCCGCTTAGTCTCTTTGGGATGGATAACCAGCCGAGCACACATTTGGTCTGAAATAGGCAGCCTGATTCTCCCTGGTCTCTGGGAGAAGGAGCTTAGGGAATTACATGTATGCGTCTCAGACAGTGGATTCCGCTGGGCTGGACAATCATCATTGATACTGCGTGTCTCTGCAGAACCGGTTCATTCAAAAGGTGTTCTGTGCCCTGTTTGCACCAGTGAACCGGGGATGGCAGTTCCCAGTTTAGGGTGCTAAGGGGACTCAGTTCACGATTCCCCTTTGTGAGCTGCTAAAATTCACTACTTGGAGTTTGTTTCTCAGCCAGAAATTCTGTCGAGTGAAAGAACTGCTGTCCAACTTCTTGTTGTTTCTGGAAAACAAGCCAGGTCTTGTGAGGGTTTTATTGTTGCCTCTTATGGGTTGAATTATGTTTCTCCAAACTCATATGTTAAAATCTAACCCCCAATAGCCTGGGATAGAACTTAAATTTTTTTTATTGGAGTATAGATGATTTATAATGTTATGTTAGTCTCTGCTATACAACAAGGTGAATCAGTTACTCATACACACACATCCCTTCTTTTTTAGATTTTTTCCATATAGGTCATTACAAAGCACTGAGTAGAGTTCCCTGTGTTGTATAGGAGGTCTTAAATTAGTTATCTATTTTATATGTAGTAGTGTGTATATGTCAATCCTGATCTCTCATTTATCCCTTCTTGCCTTCCCCTCCCGGTAACCATAAAATTGTTTTCAGCTTCTTTAACTCCACTTCTGTTTTGTAAATAAGTTCATTTGTACCATTTTTTTTTTTTTTTTTAGATTTCACGTATAAAGGCTTGTGAATAGGACCTTTTTTGGAAGTGGTGTCTTTGCAGATGTAATTAATTATGACAGCCCTGCTGGAGTAGGGTGGTCCTTTAATAAAAGGAGATCTTTTATTAAGTCCTTAATAAAAAGGAAATTTGGATACAGACAGTCATACAGGGAGAATGCCACGTGAACATGAAGTTGCCCATCTATAAACCAAGGAGTGAGGCCTGAACAGACCTTCCCTTGGTCCTCGGTAGAAACCAACCCCTTGACTTCTTGACCTTGCACGTTGACCTTGGACTTCCAGTCTCCAGAATGGTGAGATGCTACGGCAGCCCGAGCAAATGAATACACTGACCCATCGGTGGTCACCAATCAGAAAGAACCAACGTGTAGACATAGCAAAAAGGGATTAAGTTTCCAGAATCGTGGCAAACTGTCACCATCTTGGCGGGGACCAGTTTGCCTTCTGGCTGTTCTCTGACTTTTGCTTTCAACTAGAGCCCCACAGATCCCATTTGAAATTCCTCAGAGCCATTATAATAGGTAATAGAATGTATTCTTTGTTTGCATTGTTTATTCTTTCTCCACCCATGCCACCTCTTCCTGAGAAGTCTCATGCCCATTTGACTGGCTTTGATTTGAGCCTTATAACTTGAGTTGGCCAGTGGAGTGTGGGTGGATGTGACAGCTTCCACTCTCTGCCAAACAGAAACTTGTTGTGTGTTTTTTTTTTAATGGATGCACGGAGTCTTCATCGCTGCTCACGGGGCTACTCTTTGTCATGATGCAGGCTTCTTGTTGCAGTGGCTTCTTTTGTTGCGGAGCACAGGCTCTAGACATGCAGGCTCCGCAGATGTGGTGCATGGGCTTAGCTGCTTCGAGGTATGATCTTCCCAGACCAAGGATTGAACCTGTGTCTCCTCCATTGGCAGGTAGATTCTTAACTACTGGACTGCTAGGGAAGTCCCCAAACAGAAGCTTTCAATGGGGTTACTCTCTTTGTTCCACTCTCTGCCAAGAGCCTATGGGGTATCCTGGGATCTCTTCACTGACCTGGGTCCCGAAGTAGAGTCCAACTTAGCCCAGAAGAGCCAAGAAAGTGACAAGATCAAGGAACAAATGTTACAGGGCTCACGCATTAATATGAACAATCTGACACATACACAAATGCATAACATTAGCTCTCTCATATCAGGTTTTGAGCTTGGGATTTCCATGTGCCGTATTTAACGTAGGTGGAGCCTCCATATCGCTGCTGTATTTCCAGTCCCATGTTGAGGAAACAGGCTCACAGGGATGAAGTAAATTTCTTGAACTCCCATGGCTGGTTGTGGCAGAGCTAGGAAGTGAATCCAGGTTATGTGGACCCTGAAAGCAGTGTTCTGGACTTCCCTGGTGGTACAGTGGGTAAGAATCTGCCTGCCAATGCAGGGGACACAGGTTGGATCTCTTGTCGGAGAGATCCCACATGATGCGGAGCAGCAAAGCCCCTGCACCCCAACCACCGAGCTCGTGTGCTGGAGCTACTGAAGCTCGTGTGCTGGAGCCGGTGCTCTGCAATAAGAGCAGACACCGCAATCAGAGAGTGGCCGTGGCTGGCTGCAACTAGAGGAAGCCCAAACACAGCAACGAAGAACCAGCACAGCCAAAAAGAAAAGAAATAAAGGGCTTAAATAAATAAATAAAAGCAGCATTCTCTCTCCCTGCAGGGATGCCTACTTGTCATTAGTTATTCCTATGGCCCTATACACGCTGTCAAAGAATTCCTATTACAATTGCTTATATCACATTGGGTTTTTTTTTTTTTTTGGTCAAAATCCTATTGGCCCTCCCACTCCATCTTTACTCCCAGTAGTAGAATTCAGAACCTGGAGTTTGGCAGAATGTATCTCAGGCTATCCTTTCCTAAGTTCTCAATCAGTCTCTTTTTCTTCCCAATTGTTCTTTCAAAGTTTCCCATCCTCTTGAAGTCTTTAACCTCTCCACTTCCTTCTCAGTCTTAGCAAATGAGCTTGTCTCTTTAATTCTCAGTCTTGAGCGTGTATCAAGATGGCCTGTAGAATTTATTAAACAGATTTCCAGGCCCCATCCCCAGAATTTCTGATGAAGTAAATCTTCTGGGGTGGCATGTTGGAGTTGACTTTTCCAGTAAGTTCTTTGGTGGGCTTCTCAATGCAGATAGACAAAACCCTGGGCTGCGAAGATCCCCTGGAGGAGGAAATGACAACTCATTCCGGTATTTTTGCCTGGAGAATTCCGTGGATGGAGAAGCCTGGAGGGATACATATAGTCCACAGGATCATAAAGGGTTGGACACGACTGAAGTAACTTAGCACACCCTGCTTTAGAAACTAATGGAAGACAAAGATTATTTTAGAGGTCTGCGACTGCAGACTCACCTCCATTGCCAACTTCAGTGATGTGAGCTGCTATCCTCTCCCTTGTCTGGGAGAGCGTCCACCTTCACAAGGGAAATTCATGCCCTGCTTTTAGGCAGATAAAGGGATGACAGAGAATTTCTCTTTCATCTGTTGATTATCAGCTGCCTCCAGTCAAAATAATCCTTATGCCAATGTGACCTATTGTGGGGTGACATATCCTGATCCCTTTCAAAATCTTTATCTATAGCTCCATGGCCCTTATTACTTACTGAACATTTATCCTATCCTTGGTCTCACAGACACTTTAAGAAGAACTTGTCTTACATCGAAGTCATCTTTTCTCTCTCCTTTACTAGGCTGAAGTCTCCTCTTAGAGTGTCTAATTGAGAATAGCATCAGCATTACTCTGAATTAGCTAGGATGCTAAAACTGAAACTGCAATACTTCGGCCACCTCATGCGACGAGTTGACTCACTGGAAAAGACTCTGATGCTGGGAGGGATTGGGGGCGGGAGGAGACGGGAACGACAGAGAATGAGATGGATGGATGGCATCACCAACTCGATGGACATGAGTTTGAGTGAACTCCGGGAGTTGGTGATGGACAGGGAGGCCTGGCGTGCTGTGATTCATGGGGTTGCAAAGAGTCGGACACGACTGAGTGACTGAACTGAACTGAACTGAGGATTGAATAAACCCCAAATAACAGTGCATTAAAAAAAGATGTTGGGCTTTCCCACAAGAGAAAATTCATAAGCAGGCTAATTCAGGCTGGTATGATGGCTTCTTATTTCCACACACCTGGATTACATCTATCTTTCAGACCTAATGTTGTAGAACATGGTTTCTGTCATCAGGGTCATCTCATGGTCCAAGACAACTGCAGAGATCCTGCCATTGTATGACATTCCAGGCATCAGAAAGGAGGAAATGAAGACGGTCAGCTAAGGCTATAGGGGAGTCTGATTATGAAACATAGTGCTACTCTGGATTCATACAAATTGCCTCCATTCATACATCACTTCTTGCCAGAAATACTTCCTGACTTTCCTCATCACGCAGTTCAGGCTAATTTCCTTCCCTCTGGGCTGCCCTGACAGCCTGTATAGACTTGTAAACTAAAGGGCAGTGAGTGAAGTGAAGTCGCTCAGTCGTGTCCGACTCTTTGTGACCCCACGGACTGTAGCCCACCAGGCTCCTCTGTCCATGGGATTCTCCAGGCAAAAGTACTGGAGTGGGGTGCCATTTCCTTCTCCAGAGGATCTTCCTGACCCAGGGATCGAACCCAGGTCTCCTGAATTGCAGGCAGACACTTTACCCTCTGAGCTACCAGGGAAACAGCACACTATTTTGTAATTGTCTATTTGTCCAGTTTGTGGCTCAGCTGGCAAAGAATCCGCCTGCACTGTGGGAGACCTGGGTTCGATCCCTGGATTGGGAAGATTCCCTGGAGAAGGGAAAGGCTACCCACTCCAGTATTCTGGCCTGGAGAATTCCATGGACTGTATAGTCCACGGGGTCCCAAAGAGTCAGACATGACTGAGTGACCTTCACTTCACTTCTGTCCATTTTCTCCCATAGCCTCAGTCTCTTTGAAGAAATGAACTATGTCTTAATTGTCTTTGCATTTCTAGGACCTACCAGAGTGCCTGGCTCTCAGTAAATGTTTGTTGAATTACCGAACATGCATCCAGAATAAAACAGATTCTAAAGACATATCTATTTCTCTAGGATTATACCATATTTACATCAAGGTTTCTAAAATTTTTTTAAATGTAGTAGAAAATGGGCACAATGTCAGTGTTTTTTCATAAAACAAAAGCAACCCTTAAGTCTCTGGTGCACTTGAGTGGGAAGAGATGGTCTTACTTGGCATTGGAGGGGTATGGACTTTGGATAGAAATGTGCTTTAATTCTGCTTCTGACATTTATAGAGCTTCCCTTGTGGCTCAGACAGTAAAGAATCTGCCTGCAATGCAGAAGACCCAGGTTTGAACCCTGGGTTGGGAAGGTCCTCTGGAGAAGGGAATGGCTACCCAGCCCAGTATTCTTGTCTGGAGAAGTTCATGGACAGGGGAACCTTGTGGGTTACAGTCTATGGGTCACAGAGTCAGATACAACTGAGCAACTAACACTTCTACTTTCACTGACATTTGTAAGTCTTACAACCTCAGTGAAATTGTTTCACCTCTTTGAACTTTGGAATCCTTTTCAGTAGAAATGATTACTTTTAGACTAGGTTCGATCCCTGGGTTGGGAAGATCCCCTGGAGAAGGGAAAGGCTGCCAACTCCAGGATTCTGGCCTGGAGAATTCCGTGGACTGTATCGTCCATGGGGTTGCAAAGAATTGGACACGACTGAGTAACTTTCACTCACTCACTCAGATTGTTGTAAGGAGTAGGGGGAAATATAACTTGAGAGGTCTTGCTGAATGCTTGCCATGTGGGAGAAAACCGACAAACAAAGCTGTGGTTAATTCTTTCTCCCCAAACTCACAACCTCTTTGCTTGATTCCTCCCTTCTTAGCCCCCTTTCTTCCCAGACAGATATCAAGGTTTTAAAAAATTAATTAATTGATTTGATCGTGCCATACCGGGATGCGAGATCTTCTAGGACCAGGGATGGAAACCATGCCCCTTGCACTGGGAACTTGGAGTGTTAACCACTGGATCTCAGAAGTCCCCAGAGAGACAGCATGTTGATGGAATACATAACTCTGGACATAAAGATGGGAGTTTGAATCTCAGCTCTGCCACTGTCTGTATTTGCTATGTTTTTGTACCATTTAAGCTGTTTTATTTTATTCCTTAAGTTACATTTCTTTGTTTCTCACCCAGCCCCTCCCATAGCGCAGCTTATCATTCACATAGATTTATTCAGGAAATACCCATTGGGCCCCTATGGTTTCTAGTTAAAGAGCTGCTCCTGGAGGGAGGATTTTCAAGGCAGGGGAGGGTGGACCAGTTCTGGGATGAGGCAGCAGCTGCGGACCTGGTGGGTCAGGACCGGCTGGCAGCCATCTGCTTGGCCAGCACTTGATTGGTGGCACATAGAAAGGAATGAACACCAATCAAGAAAGATGACCTTTCGTGGAATTTAGCAATTTGCAAGCAGCTGCAGATATCCTGGGACCACCCCCTCCCACCCACCCCCGCCCCTGCCCCCAGTAAGAGCAAGCAGCTTCGCCTGGCTTTGCTGTTGGACTCGCGTCAAACTCGTTAATGTCAATAAGCAAGAAATTGAGCTCGTCTTTGTGGTGAGCCTAACGAAGCCTTTGTGGGTGCTCAGAATTTCTCCCTTTGATTTCCCTCTCTTTGCCTTTTTCTGTTTTGCTTGATTTAATGTCCTTCTTGGCAGCGGCTCTTTCACTTTTTATTTTCAAGCAAGGGAATGGAGGTGGAGAAGAGAGAGAGAAGTTTAAAACCTAAGGAAGACTTTGAAGTGAATGTTTGCACTTTTTCCAACTCTGATGTGCTTAGATCCTGCCCAGTCCAAGTCTGGGGACACTCTGCCCTGTGTGGTGAGGGCTAGATGTGGATAGGTGGTGAGGGACAGGTGGTGAGGGACAGGTGGTGAGGCAAAGGTAGGGTCTGGTTATGTGGTGGGTTAGAATTCCCTCCAAGGGAGAGGTGAGTCCCTGCCTCTCTGCTGAATCACTTCTCACTGTACTGTTTCTCAGCTGGCAAGATCGGTAAATTATGCCCCTGTCTGACTTCTAAATCATAAGTTATGTTGTGGATAACACGATAACCTTCTCCAACTGACTTAAGCCAAAGGGAAACTTTTAGCTTATCTTGCTGAAAACTCCCAGAGTAAAGCTGGCTTTAGGTAATGTCATCAGAAATTGGTTTCTCTCCATCTCCTGGCTTTATAGTCAGATTTACTGGCAGGCTTCCTACGATAGTCTCTAGCAACTGCAGGATAATATCTACCCAAGGTTAAGCTGGGCTTCCTTTGTGGCTCAACTGGTAAAGAATCTGCCCTCAATGCGGGAGACCTGGGTTTGATCCCTGGGTTGGGAAGATTCCCCTGGAGAAGGGAAAGACTACCCACTCCAGTACTCTGGCCTGGAGAATTCCATGGACTGTGTAGTCCAAAGAGTCGGACATGACTGAACGACTTTCACTTTCACTTCAAGGTTAAGTTTAACAGAAGAAAAGAAAGAGAGCGAGAAGAAGGAGGAAGAGAGAATGGATCTCTTTCCTCCAGTTCCTGCTTATACCCTGGGATTAGCTGTGATTGGACCACTTTGAGATGACTGAACCAATCGCTGTGGCAAGGGAATGGAGAGAAATCATATAATAATTTGAGCAGGAATATTGAGTATAAAGAATTGGTTTTGATAGGATATTGGAGTAATGTGATGTTTGTTAGTGAGAAGTGAAGAGAACGCTAAGAGCATAGGAGCAGCAGATAGAAGGAGTAGCCACACCCCGCTCCGTGAGATCAGGAGCCCAGTGGAGGGGCCTGCCCTCTTCCAGGATTGGGGTCTAGACCTCGCTGGAGACGGCATGTCTGTGGCTCACGGATGGCAGAGAAGTCACTGTGGGGCTGGGACAGTGTAACTTGTTGGAAATCTGTCCACTAAAGTTTTCCAGAAATCCACCCTCTAGGGTGCTGGGCAAACCTATTGGTGGGAGGTGTCTTACTGCCAACTCTCCACTGCAAAACTACTTGGAATAAGGCCCAGCAATCCCACTACTGGGTGCATACCCTGAGAAAACCTCAACTCTAACAAAGACGCTTGTATCCCAGTGTCGATTGCAGCAATATTTACAACAGCCAGGAATGGAAGCAACCTAGATGCCCATTGAAGATGAATGGGTAAAGAAGATGTCGTATATATATACCTCACAAGGGAATGTTACTCAGCCATACAAAGGAATGGATCTGAGTCAGTTCTCATGAGGTGGATGAACCTAGAGCCTCTTATGCAGAATGAAGGAAGTCAGAAAGAGAAAAACAAGTATCGCATATTAACAGGTATCGTGTATATATGTACATATGGAATCCAGAAAAATAGTCCTGATGAACCTGGAGAACAGACTTGTGGACACAGTGGTGGAAGGTGAGGGTGGCACAGATTGTCAGAGTGGCATTGACATATATATCCTACTGTGTATAAGATAGACAGTTAGCGGGAAACTGCTGTCTAACACAGGGGTCCCGGCCCAGCGCCCTGTGGTGACCGAGAGGCGTGGGAAGGCAGGAGGGGAGGGAGGCTCATGAGGGAGGGGAAATATATATTTATATAATTATGGTTGATTCTCATTGATGTATAGCAGGAAACCAACACAGCATTGTAAAGCAATTTTCCACCAATTAAAAAATAAATTAAATTTAAAAAACACTTAAAAAAAACCCCACAACTGCTTGGAAGAGGGTGCTAGCGAAGTCTTCAGTCCCCTTGAAGTCTGCTGGGTGCTGGAGGCCTGCTGCTGCAGAACTGCCTGACTGTCCCCAGGGACAGTTCTGGGGAAAACTGTTGCTCTCAGGGTGTTGTTGACTGCTGCACACTGCAGGAGCCCCGAACCTGGGACCTGCCTGTGCTCAGACCCCTGATGAAAGAGCAGCACTGGGAAAGAAACCCCTTCCTCCTGAACTGCTTCTCCATCTTCCTCCCTTTACTGATGAGGCTTAATATTGTGTCAGTCGACAGAAAAAAAACATTAAAAAGGGCCCATATTCCCTTTGGCTGAGCAGGCAATGCATTGGTAATCGGCGCAGATCAGGAGTTGAAGGCAATCTGAGTCTCTCCAGGGAAGCAGGTTAAAAACCACCACTATAAAGCTAAGGGCTTTGCTGGACTCTCAGCCTGGGTTGGGAAGATCCCCTGGAGAAGGAAATGGCAAATCACTCCAGAATTCTTGCCTGGAAAATCCCGTGGATTTTGGCAGGCTATAGCCCATGGGTTGCAAGAGTCAGACATGACTGAATGACTAAACCATCACCATAAGCCAAGAGGTGGAGAAGGGCTAATTTGTTTGCTATGTGGAGGATGGAAATAAAAGTAAATATAAACTAAATAAGGAAGCTTTTTACAGATAACTATGACAGTGTACCATGAAGAACACAGTTAAATTAACTCTTGGAACATGAGTCTAAAATTTAAAAAAAATTGCTTTTACCATAACAAATATTCATACAAAATATTTTAGTTCAGTTCAACTCTTTGCAACCTCATGGACTGCAGCACGCCAGGCCTCCCTGTTCATCCCCAACTCCCGGAGTTCACCCAAACTCATGTCCGTTGAGTTGGTGATGCCATCCAGCCATCTCATCCTCTGTCATCCCCTTCTCTTCCCAATTTCAGTCTTTCCCAACATCAGGGTCTTTTTCAATGAGTCAGTTCTTCGCATCAGGTGGCCAGAGTATTGGAATTTCAGCTTCAGCATCAGTCCTCCCTATGAATATTCAGGACTGATTTCCTTTAGGATGGACTGGTTTGATCTCCTTGCAGTGCAAGGGACTCTCAAGAGTCTTCTCCAACAACACAGCTCAAAAGCATCAATTCTTCTGCACTCAGCTTTCTTTATAGTCTAACTCTCACATCCATACATGACCACTGGAAAAACCATTGCCTTGACTAGACGGACCTTTGCTGGCAAAGTAATGTCTCTGCTTTTTAATTTGCTGTCTAGGTTGGTCATAACTTTTCTTCCAAGGTGTAAGCGTCTTTTAATTTCATGACTGCAGTCACCATCTGCAGTGATTTTGGAGCCCAAAAAATAAAGTCTGACGCTGTTTCCACTGTTTCCCCCTCTATTTGCCATGAAGCGATGGGACCAGATGCCATGATCTTAGTTTTCTGAATGTTGAGTTTTAAGCCAACTTTTTCACTCTCCTCTTTCACTTTCATCAAGAGGCCTTTTAGTTCTTCACTTTCTGCCATAAGGGTGGTGTCATCTGCATATCTGAGGTTATTGATATTTCTCCTGGCAATCTTGATTCCAGCTTGTTCTTCTTCCAGCCCAGTGTTCCTCATGATGTACTCTGCATATAAGTTAAATAAGCAGGGTGACAATATACAGCCTTGATGCACTCCTTTTCCTATTTGGAACCAGTCTGTTGTTCCATGTCCAGTTCTAACTGTTGCTTCCTGACCTGCATACAGATTTCTCAAGAGGCAGGTCAGGTGGTCTGGTATTTCCATCTCTTTCAGAATTTTCCAGTTTATTGTGATCCACACAGTCAAAGGCTTCGGCATAGTCAATGAAGCAGAAATAGATGTTTTTCTGGAACTCTCTTGCTTTTTCGATGATCCAACGGATGTTGGCAATTTGATCTCTGGTGCCTCTGTCTTTTCTAAATCCAGCTTGAACATCTGGAAGTTCATGGTTCACATACTGTTGAAGCCTGGCTTGGAGAATTTTGAGCATTACTTTACTAGCATGTGAGATGAGTGCAATTGTGTTGTAGTTTGAGCATTCTTTGGCATTGCCTTTCTTTGGGATTGGGATGAAAACTCTCCTTTTCCAGTCCTGTGGCCACTGCTGAGTTTTCCAAATTTGCTGGCATATTGCAGCAAATTTGCTGCATATATTGCAGCACTTTCACAGCATCATCTTTTAGGATTTGAAATAGCTCAACTGGAATTCCATCACCTCAACTAGCTTTGTTTGTAGTGATGCTTCCTAAGGCCCATTTGACTTCACATTCCAGAATGTCTGGCTCTAGGTGAGTATGATCATATCATCATGATTATCTGGATCGTGAAGATCTTTTTTGTACAGTTCTTCTGTGTATTCTTGCCACCTCTTCTTAATATCTTCTGCTTCTGTTAGATCCATACCATTTCTGTCCTTTATTGTGTCCATCTTCGCACCAAATGTTCCCTTGGTATCTCTCATTTTCTTGAAGAGATCTCTAGTCTTTCCCGTTCTATTGTTTTCCATTGTTTCTTTGCATTGATCACTGAGGAAGGCTTCCTTACCTCTCCTTGCTATTCTTTGGAACTCTGCATTCAAATGGGTATATCTTTCCTTTTCTCCTTTGCTTTTTGCTTCTCTTCTTTACACAGCTATTTGTAAGATTTCCTCAGACAGCCATTTTGTTTTTTTGCATTTCTTTTTCATGGGGATGGTCTTGATTCTTATCTCCTGTACAATGTCACGAATCTCCATCCATAGTTCTTCAGGCACTCTGTCAATGAGATTTAATCCCTTGAATCTATTTCTCACTTCTAGTATATAATCATAAGGAATTTGATTCATCTTTGACAATATATTTAGTGTCCAACAAATACTTGAGTTACCTAGTCTTTTGGGATGAGGTATATCTCTTTATCAGTTTGAGGACTAAAGGAAATATTGCCAAAGCTGTGATAAGAAGAAAACAAACAAACAAACAAAAAAAAGAAAATTTAAAATATAAATAATATAAATCTATTTTAATGAGATAAAACTTTTAGAATACAGATTTATTAAAAAAGGGAAAAAGTCTGAAAAGAGATGATTTTCTTGGAGGTACAAGACTTGCCGATTCAATTATATATAAATGAAGTAGCAAAAGAGTGAGGTCATAGAAAGTAGCTTGTCACAAGGTAGATGGTTAAAATAAACCTTCTGTGAGAAAAATAGTTTGCAATCTAGTGTTCTATTAGTTTTCTGTAGGGAATACTGTAACAAATATTTATTTCCCAGGACTATTAAAACAAATCTCTCAGTATCACAGGAATGTTCTTTGATATTCTTAGGAAACCTTCTTAGACACTCAACTTTATGCTGACAGGTCACAGTAAAAGTCTACATTTAACTTAGAGTTTTATCATGGGTTGCCTGTAAATATTCACTAAGCTTTTCCTGGAGCCTAAACAAGATGGAGTATCCAATAGAATACTTTGTCTTTTCAAAGTTCCCATTCAACTGTCTTCCAGTTCTTTTCAAGGGTGCTCATTATCCTGCTAATTAGGTTTTGTAGCCTTTGGCTTCAGTTACATTTTTTAGTCAAGGCTGAATTTTAAAATCTGGGGCACCCCCGAAGGAGAAATGCTATCAGCAGGCTGTGATGTCTCTGGTGGGTGCTAGGAGACCACATTTACTGTGACTGTAAGGTATGATTCTAGACTTTTACGTTTTAGCCTGATGGGGACTGGAGAAATAAGTTACCATACCAAGGCTAAGTGTTTTAAAGTCAAGCATTCTGTTCCTTTTCCTTTGTGTTCCCTGAATGAAATGCAGATGTATAATAAATGCCATGTATGTGCCAAAATGGATTCTCCTGCTCTTTTGAATTCAGCAGCCAAACCAAAGAAAATGTAAATAGCAGGTAAATAATGTTACAGATGATGGCCCAGATCCCCACCTTGGAGTTTATGCTTTTGGGGTTCATGCTATTGTCGTCCAAAATATTTCTGTGTGCAGAGTGATATTTTCTTGTGGGGCCCCAGAGATACCTTGTTTAAAGCTCAGCGTATACGATTTTAAGTGCATAACCGACATTATAGGATTTGTATCTCATATATTCCAAGTTAGTGAGCAAATGGTTATTTACCAGGGCCAAATAGTGAGTGGTAATATGCGAATAATATCCATCTCTGAGCTTAGGAAAACAAATTCAGAAATTACTCAGCACCATATGAATCTGATAAGAGATGCCATTTGATCTGGGCTTTGCTGGCACTGTAAGGAAAACTCAACTGGTAAAGGGTCCTTCTACATAGTTATCCATTAAAATTGTTTTTTAAATTTATTTTTATTTATTTATGTCACGGTGCTGGATCTTAGTTGTGGCATGCGGGATCTTCGATCTTTGTTGGGGCATTCCCCAGGGATCTAGTTCCCCAACCAGGGATTGAACCCAGTGGGAGCATGGAGTCTTAGCCACTAGACCACCAGGAAAGTCCCTGGGTTTCTTTTTTAGAGGGGTTGCTTCATCTAAGTCTTTTCAAAGAACCATGTTGACATGTAGGGACAGCCTCCCGCTTTCAGTGTGGAAGCTCAGAGCAAAAGTTATGGAACATTAACCCAACATGATGAAGGCACTTGCCTGATGGTTCATGCCAAAAATGATGTACGTTTCACTTTGCTCCCAGGGCCACTCCACTGTGGGTGGAGGGCAGCTATCGTGCTTTTGAAAGAGCATGTGAACTCAACCCGGTACTGCTTCTCATCTCTTGCATGATCAGTGTCTAGAGGCACCTAAGGATGTTTGTGTTTACAGGCGGATGGCGTGTTCTTTCCTTTGGGGCGTCTCCGTGTGTTTAGAGGTGTGGGTGTGTATGTGTATGTAGGTATGCAGCATAAACAGGTGTCTGTGTTTAAAAACCCCTAGACACAGGTAAAACAGTTGGCCATTGTCTATATTCTAGGACCTAAAGGCTGTCATTGAAAGCTTTTCCTCATCTGATCCATCCACATATTTTCCCTACTGACTTTGTCAGTATTCATGGCGCCTAAAATCCTGCCAGTTATTCATGCCTTTAATTCAGTGATGGGACTGACAGAGGTCTTTGTCAACATACAAATATTTGAGGGTAGCTAATGTATCAAGTCTAGTCAAGGCTATGGTTTTTCCCATGGTCATGTATGGATGTGAGAGTTGGACTGTGAAGAAAGCTGAGCGGCGAAGAATTGATGCTTTTGAACTGTGGTGCTGGAGAAGACTCTTGAGAGTCCCTTGGACTGCAAGGAGATCCAACCAGTCCATTCTAGAGGAGATCAATCCTGGGTGTTCATTGGAAGGACTGATGCTAAAGCTGAAACTCCAATACTTTTGGCCACCTCATGCAACAAGTTGACTCAACTGGAAAAGACTCTAATGCTGGGAGGGATTGGGGGCAGGAGGAGAAGGGGACGACAGAGAATGAGATGGCTGGATGGCATCACCGACTCGATGGACATGAGTTTGAGTGAACTCCGGGAGTTGGTGATGGACAGGGAGGCCTGGCATGCTGTGATTCATGGGGTCGCAAAGAGTCGGACACGACTGAACTGAATTGAGTGGTACACAGGCTGTACCTGAAACAGGAGAAGATGCGGCTCATCATTGTAAATTCGGACACTACAGTGTTTCAACATTAAATAACCCATCTGGAGTCAATGAAATGAAAGAAAAACTGAAAGTCGAGTTGTTGTATAAGAGGCAAAGTTAGTAAAACGTGAAAGTTGGGGTAAGTTTGCAAAACCACCAGGTGAGTTTAGATAGGTAGAGGGATAATCTGCTTCAATAATGTGCTGAGTTACTGGGATCATAAAGCTCTTTACCAAAATCAAGGAGCTCCCGGTTGCCAGGGCTGCTGCTGCTGCTAAGTCACTTCAGTCGTGTCCGACTCTGTGCGACCCCATAGACGGCAGGCCACCAGGCTCCTCCGTCCACAGGATTCTCTAGGCAAGAACACTGTAGTGGGTTGCCATTGCCTTCTCCAGTTTTCCAGGGCACCCGCAATCTTTTTCTTCTTTCCGTCCACGGAAAGCGATTTCACTTCTGTACAGCAGGTGGCAGCATTGCTGGCCGCAAGCTCTTCTCAGCCATGGTTGGCTGACTTTGTGTGATGAATCTGCCAAGGCAGAAATGCTTGTTTGCATTACAACAGACTGTAGCTTTTTAGAATTTCATTAGGAAGAGAAAGACTACTCTTACTGCTTTACAATCATTTAACATTTTCAATATGTCTCTTGAGCAGGCAAATAAAATAGTTGTGTTACAAGCTCCTGTGTGGCTATTTCAAAATCAGAGATAAGAATTTGTTAACTTCTTGCCCTCAGTGAAAACAGATCTGCTTTTAATTGTATCTGCAAAATAATATTAGTGCCTATCTTGGCCAGGCTGCAATCTGAAAATAATCATTGTGTTACTAAAGACCAATTCAGTTGTCAGCTGGAGAAATTATTCTTTTACATAGTTTATTTTCCTGATTCTGTCCATATTTTGAAGAATGCCTTCTTGTGCAATAATCATTGGCAAATTCCTCCCATTTTCTGACTTTTATGCAGAACATTTAAATTCTTAGATTACCAGCTTCTTGTGAGTAGACATTGTGTCTTAATTATGATGTATTAATATTGATAGAATATATGTAAAAATCATGATATTTCATATTAGTTGAGTGCCTACTCTGTGCTAGCCTCTGTTCCAGACACTTTATGTGTATTAATACATTTAATTCTCAATCCAGTGCTCTGGGGTATCCCTCAGGGGTATCCCTCAGAGGTATCCCCAATAATAGCCAATATTATTGTCTCTATTTTATGGACGATGAAATACAGGCACAGCAAGGTTAAACTTCTAGAAAATTTCCAGAATATGATAACCTTGGTTATTTTCTGGTTTCTGACAAAAAAATTTTTTTTGGTTTGGTTTCCCTCAGAATGCTTAATGTGTGAGTTCCTTAAAAGTTGATGCAAGGCAACATTTCACATATTTTAAAAATTGTATTTTGCCATTTATGCAAATATTGTGAAATTGCACTTGTAGGCGGTACCTAGAGTAGTCAAATTCATAGAAGAGGCAGAATGGTGACTGCCAGTGTCTGGAGCAAAGGAAAAATGGGAAATTTTTAAATGGATGTAGAATCGTAGCTTTGCAAGACAAAAAAAAAATTTCTGGAGATCTGTCAGCAAATCAATGGGAATATACTTAATGCTACTGAACTGTACACTCAAAAATTGTTAAGATGGTAAATTTTGTGTTGTATTTTTAGCACAGTTAAGAATCTTTTTAAAAGGTAACTTGTCCAAGAGGGACAAATAAAACGTCATATTTTGTCATTATGTCGTAGATTCAGCCTGTAGTTAATTAAAATTTCAATTGCAACTCTTAGCACATTAAAACCATATTTGTTGGACCAGGAAGCAAACTAGCTTGTTTGCTTCTGTTCTTTTAATGTTTCTAACAATGAACACTTAAAGAAAACCCATTGAAATACCAAAAGCCCTTGATAAGGAGCATTAATGGTAAGCAAACTTGTGTGTGTGTGTGTGGTAAAAAACACAGCACTAAATTTACCAATTAAACCATTTTTAAGTGAATATTCTGTTAAGTGTGTTTATATTGTAGTGCAACAGATTTCTACAACTTTTTCATCTTGCAACACTGAAACTCTATCAGTTTAGTTCAGTTCAGTCGCTCAGTCATGTCCGACTCTCTGCGACCCCATGAATCACAGCACGCCAGGCCTCCCTGTCCATCACCAACTCCCGGAGTTCACTCAAACTCATGTCCATCGAGTCGGTGATGCCATCCAGCCATCTCATTCTCTGTCGTCCCCGTCTCCTCCCGCCCCCAATCCTTCCCAGCATCAGAGTCTTTTCCAGTGAATCAACTCGTCGCATGAGGTGGCCAAAGTATTGGAGTTTCAGCTTTAGCATCAGTCCCTCCACTAAACACTAACTTACTGCGCCCCCTCCCCCTTCCACTGAAGGCATATACCACATTTTATCTGTTCATCTGTTGGTTGACCTCTTGACTATTTGTGCTACTTCCACTTCCTGGCTATTGTGAATGATGCTGAGATAAACATGTGTGTGTAGATATCTCTTCAACATCCTGCTTTGAATTCTTCTGGATGTATACCCCCAAAATGGGATTGTTGGATCATGTGGTAATTTTAAGTTTTTGAGGGACTTCCATTCTGTTTTCCATAATTGTTGCACCATTTTACATTCCCCTCAACAAGATTTCCATTTTTCCCCACATCTTGGCCAACATTTGTTGTTTTTTGTTCTTTTGATAGTGACCATCCTGATGGGTATGAGGTGATATCTCACTGCGGTTTTTATTTTCATTTTAGAGGCATTTTATTTATTTATTGTTCCAGGTCTTAGTTGCAGCATGTGGGATCTAGTTCCCTGACCAGGGATTGAACCTGGGCCCACTGCATTGGAAGAGTGGAGTCTTAGCCACTGAACCACCAGGGAAGTCCCTGTGGTTTTGATTTGTATTTCTCTTATGATTAGAGATGCCAAATGTCTGTCATATGGCCGTTCATATATCTATTTTGAAAAGCTGCCTACTCAAATCCTTTGCCCATCTAAAAATTATTTTTTGTTTTTTTTTCAATTGTTGAATTGTTGAAGTTCCTTATATCTTTGGGATACTAACTCCATCAGATATATGATTTGCAGACATTTTCTTTCATTCCTTAAGTTGCCTTTTTCTTTGTTGATTTTTTCCTTTCATGTGCAGAAGTTTTTAATTTGTCTTTTTTAGCTTTTATTACTGTGCTTTTGGTGTCACATCCGAGAAACCATCACACATCCAGTGTCCCAACATTTCCCCACAATGTTTCCTTCTAGTTTTATAGTTTTGGGTCTTAGTTCATTTTGAATTAATTTTTGTGTAAGGTATAAGGAAAGGGTCCAACTTCACTCATTTGCATGTGGATATCCAGTTTTCTGAGCACCGTTTGTTGACAGGGCTGTCCTTTTCCCCTTGTGCAGTCTTGGCACCTTTGTTGAAAGTCATTTGCTGTATATGCAAGCATTTATTTCTGGGTGCGCTCCTCTATTCCATTGGTCTATATGGCTGTCTTTACCACACTAATTACTGTCATTTGTAGTAGGTTTTGTGACACCTCCAACTGTGTCCTCCTTTTTAAAAACTGTTTCAGTCATTCAGGGTTTCTTGAGATTCCTTATGAGTTTTAGGATGGTTCTACTTCTGAAAAAGTGCCGTTGGGATTTTGACCATGATTGCATTGAATCCATAGACTGCTCTGGGTAGTATGAGTATCGGGTAAACAGTTTTTAAAATTTATTTGTTTTTATCTTTGGCTGCACTGGGCCTTTGTTGTTGCACTTGCACTTTCTCTAGTTGCATTGTGTGGGCTTCTCTAGTTGCAGGGCATGGACTCGAGAGCATGGGTTCAGTAGCTGTAGCGCATGGGCTTAGTTGCTCTGTGGGCATGAGGAATCTTCCTGGACCAGGGATCAAAAGATTCTTAACCACTGGCCCACCCGGAAAGTCCTTGGTCAACAGTTTTTTTTTTTTTTTAATTTTTATTGGAGGCTAATTATTTTACAATATTATATTGGTTGGTTTTGCCATACACTGACATGAATCCGCCCTGGGTGTACATGAGTTCCCCCTCCCGAACCCCCTCCCACCTCCCTCCTCCCCTTATCCTCCCTCTGGGTCATCCCCACATACCAGCCCTGAGCATCCTGTAACATGCATCGACCCTGAACTGGCGATTTGTTTCACATATGATAATATACATGTTTCAATGCCATTCTCCCAAATCATCCCACCCTAGCCCTCTCCCACAGAGTCCCAAAGACTGTTCTATACATCTGTGTCTCTTTTGCTGTCTCGTATACAGGGTTATCATTTGCATCTTTCTAAATTCCATATATATGCGTTAGTATACTGTATTGGTGTTTTTCTTTCTGGCTTACTTCACTCTGTATAATAGGCTCTAGTTTCATCCACCTCATTAGAACTGGTTCAAATGCATTCTTTTTAATGGCTGAGTAATACTCCATTGTGTATATGTACCAAAGCTTTCTTATCCATTTGTCTGCAGATAGACATCTAGGTTGCTTCCATGTCCTGGCTATTATAAACAGTGCTGCAATGAACATTGGAGTACATGTGTCTCTTTCAATTCTGGTTTCCTCGGTGTGTATGCCCAGGAGTGTGATTGCTGGATCATATGGCAGTTCTATTTCCAGTTTTTTGAGGAATCTCCACACTGTTCTCCATAGTGGCTGTACTAGTTTGCATTCCCACCAACAGTGTAAGAGGGTTCCCTTCTCTCCACACCCTCTCCAGCATTTATTGCATGTAGACTTTTGGATAGCAGCCATTCTGACTGGTGTGAAATGGTATCTCATTGTGGTTTTGATTTGCATTTCTTTGATTATGAGGGATGTTGAGCATTTTTTCATGTGTTTGTTAGCCATCTGTATGTCTTCTTTGGAGAAATGTCTGTTTAGTTCTTTGGCCCATTTTTTGACTGGGTCATTTATTTTTCTGGAATTGAGCTGTAGGAGCTGCTTGTATATTTTGGAGATTAATCCTTTATCAGTTGCTTCATTTGCTATTATTTTCTCCCATTCTGAAGGCTGTCTTTTCACCTTGCTTGTAGTTTCCTTTGCTGTGCAGAAGCTTTTGATTTTAATTAGGTCCCATTTATTTACTTTTGCTTTTATTTCCAGTATTCTGGGAGGTGGGTCTTGGAGGATCCTGTTGTGATTTATGTCAGAGAGTGTTTTGCCTATGTTCTCCTCTAGGAGTTTTATAGTTTCTGGTCTTACATTTAGCTCTCTAATCCATTTTGAGTTTATTTTTGTGTATGGTGTTAGGAAGTGTTCTAGTTTCATTCTTTTACAAGTGGCTGACCAGTTTTTCCAGCACCACTTGTTAAAGAGACTGTCTTTTCTCCATTTTATATTCTTGCCTCCTTTGTCAAAGATAAGGTGTCCATAGGTGCATGGATTTATCTCTGGGTGTTCTATTTTGTTCCATTGATCTATATTTCTGTCTTTATGCCAGTACCATACTGTCTTGATGACTGTGACTTTGTAGTAGAGCCTGAAGTCCGGCAAGTTGATTCCTCCAGTTCCATTCTTCTTCTTCAAGATTGCTTTGGCTATTTGAGGTTTTTTGTATTTCCATACAAATTATGAGATTACTTGTTCTAGTTCTGTGAAAAATATCGTTGGTAGCTTGATAGGGATTGTATTGAATGTATAAATTACTTTGGGTTGTATACTCATTTTCACAATATTTATTCTTCCAATCCACGAACATGGTATATTTCTCAATCTATGAGTGTCCTCTTTGATTACTTTCACTAGTGTTTTATAGTTTTCTATGTACAAGTCTTTTGTTTCCTTAGGTAGATATATTCCTAAGTATTTAATTCTTTTCGTTGCAACAGTGAATGGAATAGTTTCCTTAATTTCTCTTTCTATTTTCTCATTATTAGTGTATAGGAATGCAAGGGATTTCTGTGTGTTGATTTTATATCCTGCAACTTTACTGTAGTCATTGATTAGCTCTAGTAGTTTTCTGGTAGAGTCTTTAGGGTTTTCTGTATAGAGGATAATGTCATCAGCGAACAGTGAAAGTTTTACTTCTTCTTCTCCAATTAGGATTCCTTTTATGTCTTTTTCTGCTCTGATTGCTGTAGCCAAAACTTCCAGAACTATGTTGAATAGTAGTGGTAAGAGTGGGCACACTTGTCTTGTTCCTGACTTTAGGGGAAATGATTTCAGTTTTTCACCATTGAGGATAATGTTTGCTGTGGGTTTGTCATATATAGCTTTTATTATGTTGAGATATGTCCCTTCTATTCCCACTTTCTGGAGGGTTTTTATCATAAATGGATGTTGAATTTTGTCGAAGGCTTTCTCTGCATCTATTGAGATAATCATATAATTTTTATCTTTCAGTTTGTTAATGTGGTGTATTACATTGATTGATTTGTGGATATTGAAGAATCCTTGCATTCCTGGGATAAAGCCCACTTGGTCATGATGTATGATCTTCTTAATGTGTTGTTGGATTCTGATTGCTAGAATTTTGTTAAGGATTTTTGCATCTATGTTCATCAGTGATATTGGCCTGTAGTTTTCTTTTTTTGTGGGATCTTTACCAGGTTTTGGGATTAGGGTGATGGTGGCCTCATAGAATGAGTTTGGAAGTTTCCCTTCCTCAGCAATTTTCTGGAAGAGTTTGAGTAGAATAGGTGTTAGCTCTTCTCTAAATTTTTGGTAGAATTCAGCTGTGAAGCCGTCTGGACCTGGGCTTTTGTTTGCTGGAAGATTTCTGATTACAGCCTCTAGTTCCATTCTTGTGATGGGTCTGTTCAGATTTTCTATTTCTTCCTGGTTCTGTTTTGGAAAGTTGTACTTTTCTAGGAACTTGTCCATTTCTTCCAGGTTATTCATTTTATTGCCATATAATTGCTGATAGTATTCTCTAATAATCCTTATATTTCTGTGTTGTTGGTTGTGATCTCTCCATTTTCATTTCTAATTTTATTGATTTGGTTCTTCTCCCTTTGTTTCTTGATGAGTCTGGCTAGTGGTTTGTCAATTTTATTTACTTTCTCAAAGAACCAGCTTTTGGCTTTGTTGATTTTTGCTATGGTCTCTTTTGTTTCTTTTGCATTTATCTCTGGCCTAATTTTTACGATTTCTTTCCTTCTACTAACCCTGGGGTTCTTCATTTCTTCCTTTTCTAGTTTCTTTAGATGTAGAGTTAGGTTATTTAGTTGACTTTTTTCTTGTTTCTTGATGTGTGCCTGTATTGCTGTGAACTTCCCCCTTAGCACTGCTTTTACAGTGTCCCAGAGGTTTTGGGTTGTTGTGTTTTCATTTTCATTCATTTCTATGCATATTTTGATTTCTCTTTTGATTTCTTCTATGATTTGTTCATTATTCAGCAGTGTGTTGTTCAGCCTCCATATGTTGGCATTTTTAATAGTTTTTCTCCCGTAATTGAGATCTAATGTTACTGCATTGTGGTCAGAAAAGATGCTTGGAATGACTTCAATTTTTTTGAATTTACCAGGCTAGATTTATGGCCCAGGATGTGATCTATCCTGGAAAAGGTTCCGTGTGCGCTTGAGAAAAAGGTGAAATTCATTGTTTTGGGATGAAATGTCCTATAGATATCTATTAGGTCTAACTGGTCTATTGTATCATTTAAAGTTTGTGTTTCCTTGTTAATTTTCTGTTTAGTTGATCTATCCATAGATGTAAGTGGGGTATTAAAATCTAGAGATGGAAAGTGTTGATCCAAGTACAATGTGTTAATTTACTAAGTACTCCTAGTTAGTAAAGCTTACCATGAATATGGTAAAGTAGGAAGAATCCTAGTCTTTGAAATGGGAGATTCGGATTTAAATAAGTACTTTGCTCTGTGACCTCTCTGAGCCATAGTTTTTTCATCTTTAATGAGGATAATTATCCTTTGTGTCTCCTAGAATTATTGAGTGGATTGGATGAGTTAATGACAAAAGAGTACTTAGGAATATTAATGATTACAATTATGAAATTATGATCAAACTGGTAATGCCTTACATTTATATGTCAAATTACATAGAAGTCTATGCTTTATGTCAGAATAGACCCAGGTGGCGCTAGTGGTAAAGAACCTGCCTGCCAGTGCAAGAGACGTAAGAGATGGGGGTTCGATCCTAGGGTCGGGAAGATCCCCTGGAGGAGGGCATGGCAACCCACTCCAGTATTCTTGCCTGGAGAATCCCATGGACAGAGGAGCCTGTTGGGCTACAGTCAGTAGAGTCACAAGAATTTGGACATGACTGAAGCGATTTAGCACACATACAGATTATCTTAGCTTGTGAAATGATGGAAAGTGAAGAGTAGTGTTTGTTCAGTTTTTGTTTGTGTCATGTAGAAACACAGCAAATTTATTAGTGAGCTCTTTGGTGGTGCTGACAATGCTTGTTAAGATGGTCTTGGGTGATAGTCCCAACAGCAAGAGACAGTTTTACTTAGGAAAGAGATAAATCTGTAATTTGACTCTGTTCAGTAAGCCCACTTACTTAAGATAACCCCTTATTGTAAGTGTGGGCTTTTAAAAAAGTAGAATTTTTTTTTCCTTATTGTTTTGCTCCTCTCACCACCTCAAGATCTAGCACTCATCACTGTTAACCTTCGGGGCAAACTTCCTTCCTGTTCTTTTTTATGCAGATTTTTACATGGCTGAGCTCACCCTGTAGGTGTAATTTTGCATTCTACTTTTCATATTGAAAAACATATTGTAGGGACTTCCCTGGCTGGTGGTTCCTTGGTTAGGGCTCCATGCTTTCAGTGCAGAGAGCTCAGGTTCAGTCCCTGGTCAGGAAACTAAGATCCCACATGCCTCATGGTGTGGCCAAACGGAAAACCTACTGCAGTCATTTCCCTACGTCTTTAACTTTCCATAAAATCACATCAATGGCTGCATACTATGATATCACTGGGATTTATACTAATTCACTTAACCAACTGTCTAACATTGGACTGTTAATACTATTCGATTTTAAACAAAAGAATCTGCCTGCAAGGCAGGAGACCCAGGTTCAACCCCTGGGTCAGAAAGATCCCCTGGAGAAGGAAATGGCAACCCACTCCAGTTTTCTTGCCTAGAGAATTGCATGGACAGATGAGCCTGGTGGCCTGTAGTCCATGGGGCCGCAAAGAGTTGGACACAACTGAATACTCACACTTCGTTACCTCCTTTATAGAAGTAGTGCTGCAGCCTTGACTTTGTTTCTTTCTTAAGAGGACAAGCCAGGTTCTCTGGGTCTAAGAACTATGGTTTCTATGAGAATTTTCCATTACGGAGGATGTGGAAGTCTCTCTGAGATTCACTGGAGTCTTCAAGGACTCTCTAAAATCTGTACCTGTGTTGGGTTCCCAGTGTTTTCCTTTGTGATGATGGGAACAGCATGTGGTGTTCCCATTTCCTCTTCTTAAACCATCACCAGGCTGTCATTTCAGCAACATCTTAACAAATGAAAATCCTCCTCTGAGTCAATAGTAATTATAGAAATTTATCACAAATGCCAATCAAGGTGTTCTGAAGAGACTCATCTTTCTTGTTAAATTAGCTTTCACTGCACGCAAACAGTGAGTTATCTTTAGGAAATCAATTGCAGGGAAATCACAGCTTTCATGGAGTGATATAACCTTGCCAACTGTCTTGTGATACATAATTCCTCTCCCAAGAAATCCAGCTGGGCTCATGTGCCTTACTTTTTGGATTCGTATTTCAATGCAGAAAATATGGACAAGTCAACTTCTAAAAGCCCAGGAAGGAGGTGGGGGCGTGGACCAAGATACTTGCAGCTACTCAACCATCACCCCCGTAGAAGTCAGTAGGGTAGAGCGTTCATCATAAAGGACTTTAATCCAGTGGGTTTGGGGGAGAACAGTTGGTTACAGGTGGTGGATATTATTGGCTACTCTTTACATACTTACACTCAAGAAACTGTAGTTGAAAGGTATATGTGTGTGCACTCAGTAGCTCAACCGTGTCCAGCTTTTTGCAACCCCATGGACCCCACCAGGCTTCTCTGTCCGTGGAATTTTCTAGGGAAGAATACTGGAGTGGGTAGCCATTTCCTACTCCAGGGGATCTTTCTGGCCCAGGGATCAAAATTGTATCTCTTGTGTCTGCCAATCCATGCATTGGTGGTTTCTTTACCACTTAGGGTAATGACTGACCTCTTAAAAAAGAAAAAAAAAAAAAAAAAAAACCAGTAACCTAGGGATTTCCCTGGGGGCCCAGTGGTTATGGAGCCCACACACTCTGGAGCCCACGTACCACAACTAAAGATCCTGCACAATGCGAAGAAGATCTTGTGTGCTGCAGCTAAGATCCAACGCAGCCAAAAAAAAGAAAACAAGAAAAGCAGTAACATAGAAAGTTTTTCTGAAAAACATTGACTATATGGAGTGATCAGGGATCATTTCCTGCAGCAGTCGGAGAAGATTCATTTTAGTGTTTAATCTCTGCTGCAGGTTCCCACATCAAATGTATGGCTCATTGATGCTATAACAAGATGGTAATTAATATGCAATTAACCCAGAATTACTAGGGAATTACCATGTGATTTTTAAATGAACTTGACTTAGCCATTTTTATACTTATTGGCTGTGCCCAGTGCATGTTTTCTTCCTGGAACATTTGTGAATATACTGAGTGATGCCAGTGGTCATGAAAATCAGATAGAATCTTAGACTTTCACATTAGCATGACTAGCCTTGGCTTGGCGTGTGTATAAAATAAATACGCTATAATACATTTTGGGATTGGGAGGTTATTAGCAGAAGGCAGAAGGACTTCTTTTAAGTTACGTGTCAGTATCATGTTAAACACTTCTTCCTTGAGTTATCTCATTTAATCCTCACCTCAACACTCTAGAGATCAGATTATTACTGTTTCCATTTTTACAGATCAGGAAACTAAAGCACTTGCCCAAGCTCACAAAGCTAGGAAATGGCAGAGGAAGGGTTTGAATCCAGATAGTGGACTCTGAAGTCCACATTGAATGTTCGTGTGTTCTCTAGCAAAGGCCCCTAGGGGCGGTGTGCTGACAGTCATTCCTGAAAGCACAATACCTTCATCATCTCGGTCTGTTGGGTTTTGCCTTTCTTCAGAATACCAGCGGCACTTTCTCTGTATAGAAGCTTGCTCTCTCTGGTAGATGGGTCAATGCAGGCTCTGGGGAGGGACAGATTGCAAGGACTGCTCTCTCTTCCTAGTTTTGCACAAACACTTGTCTGATTTGGGGTAAGTCACTTAATATTTCTAGCCTCAGTTGCTTCAATTCCTTTTTTAAAATACACAATTTAAAAGCTTACTTTTCATTTGCAGTTACTACAGAATATTGGCTCTATTCCCCGTGTTGCTTAATACATCCTCGAGCCTGTCTTACACTCAATAGTTTTTCTCTCCCACTCCCCCACCCCTATGTTGACCCTCCCTGCTTCCCTCTCCCCACTGGTAACCGCCAGTTTGTTCTCTGTATCTGCGAGTCTGCTTCTTTTTTGTTATATTCACAAGTTCCAAGTCCATCCGTGTTGCTGCAAATGGCAAAATTTCATTCTTATGGCTGAGTAATATTGCATTGTGTATAAGGCAATGGCACCCCACTCCAGTACTCTTGCCTGGAAAATCCCATGGACGGAGGGGCCTGGTAGGCTGCAGTCCATGGTGTCGCGAAGAGTCGGACACAACTGAGCAACTTCACTTTCACTTTTCACCTTCATGCATTGGAGAAGGAAATGGCAAGCCACTCCAGTGTTCTTGCCTGGAGAATCCCAGGGATGGGGGAGCCTGGTGAGCTGCCGTCTATGGGGTAGCACAGAGTTGGACACGACTGATGCGACTTAGCAGCAGCAGCGGTATATATATATATATATATATATATACCACATCTGTATCCATTCATCCGTTGATGGACACTTATGTTGCTTCCATATCTGACTATTATAAATAACGCTGCTATGAGTATTACGATGCATGTATCTTTTTAAAGGGCTTCCCAGGTGGTAAACAACCTGCCTGCCAGTGCAGGAGATATGCAGGAGATGTGGGTTTGACCCCTGGGTATGGAAGGTCCCCTGGAGGAAGGCACCAACAACCCACTCCAGTCTTCTTGCCTGGAAAAGCCCATGGACAGAGGAACCTGGCGGGCTATAGTCCATAAGACTGCAAAGAGTCGGACATGACTGAAATGACTTAGCATAGCACATCTTTTTAAATTAGTGTTTTGGGGTTTTTTGGATATAAATCCAGGAGTGGAATTGCTGAGTCATGCTTCATTTTTTTTTTTTGAAGATAAAATTGCATGAGATGAAGGCTCCTTCCAGAAACTAGATTTTTAATTATATGAAATGAATCATTTTAGACACCTTCCTAGATTCTCATACAGTTTCAGGGGCTCCATAACATAGTTCTAAAATTGTGCATTTCAGACAGAGGGCCTGGTTAGGAACATCATGACGTTATTCTGAGAGTCGCCAGGGTTGGAGGAAAGAAGGTGTGAGGCAACGGAGTTGAGATTCTGAGAAACAGTGGCCAGTAGAGTAGGATCTGATGGGGAGAGTCAAGGAGAAAGGCTGGCATTCGTCAGGGGTCAGACATAGCGAAACTCAGAGGGGAAAATGACTGAACGTGAGAGCTGCGGACGGTGGGACCTAAATGGAAAATCTGATCTGAAAGTTCAATGATGTCTAGGGCAGTTTGTTGGTGTCTAAAGAGTTTTCGGAATAGAATAGAATGGAATAGAATAAAGTAAAAGAATATAATAGAGCCAAGTAAAATAAAATGCTAGGCTTCTCTGCCTGGACAGTCGATGCTCAGTTTTTAGGCGGATTTCTGTGCTGTTGGGATACAGGACACAGACACGTGCTGGATAGCTCTCTCATTTTGCACAGGTCAGACCAGTGTTGTTGCATTCAGGGAGCTTTGTAGAAGTTTGTGCATTTGGGAAAGGGCCCCCCAGGGGCAGGCACAGCTCCTTAAGAATGTGGCTTGGGAGCAGATCGTATGTTTGAGAGAGAGGTGATCCTTCCCACTGGCAGTGGTCCACATGACAGGGACAAGACGGGTGTGTGGGTCTGGTCCCCCGTTTCCTGCTTAGTCGGACACCCTCATGTGTATATTCAACCTGCACACCCACCGGCAACCTGCCACCTTGGGAACAGGGGTCCTGATGTCGGAAGAATCAAAGGCTTAGCCCGTGTTGCTACAGGGTTAAGGGTCCTCTATCTATGCGGATGGCCTTCTGTCTGCAGAGTAGAATTGAGTCGTCTCCCTGATTCTGATCCTCCTGCTATATATAGGCTGTGGCTTCTGATGTATGTCGGGGGTGCTAATACTCTTTGGTTCTCCAGGTTGATAGACTGGGGAGATGGCACGAGGGCATCAAATCAACCTGCTAGTCCTGGTTTCTCCTCTTGATCTCGTCGTGAGCTTAGGGGCCAAAGTAGTAGTTTATGGCCCGCTCCTGTCTGGAGAGGTTGTTGTGGGAACCCCGCTCTGAGAAATAATGTCCTTGCACTAACTCAGCCAGCATCTGAACAAATCAAAAAAGAGGGTCATAAGCATCCGGAGTCAGTACCTTTCCTTTCAGAATGGGAAGGGCGAGGGCCTTGGAAACCGCAGCCTTTGAATCAGAGCCCGGAGCTAAACACGATATGATGGCCTTGCCTGTGCCCTCAGCATCCCCTGGAGCCCTGACTCACAAATCTATAGAAGGCAGCAGCTCTTTACCCTGAAGGGGCCTTGGAGCATCCTCCAGTTCTGTGGAAACTTCTATCATTGCTAGAAGCAAATGCTACCCTCTGGGCCCCCAGGGCTTAACGGTACAGGGCCTCTGAGCATCTTGGAAGCTGGTGAGGCAGGGATGGTGGGTAAGTAGTCAGGAGAGAAACTAGCTGATGAATGTTTACGAAGGAATGTATGACTTTCTCTCGTCCTCATTTGTTACGGAGAAAGCAATCAAACAATGTAAGATGAAACAAAAAAACAGAAAAACGTGACCCCAGCCCTACATCTCTATACAACTATTTTCACTTTTGCACATTGACTCTGGTTCTTGTGTATAGTTACACAGTTCTACATCAGTGATGTAATTTGTATTTTACGTGTCAGTAGCCGAACACTAAATCCCTTCTATTTCTTCTTCCTATCTTCCTGTTTCTCAATTTTAATGGCTAGATACTACTCATCTGTTAATGTAAGAACATACTTTCAAAACCTTGCTCCTTAACCATTATTTCTTCTCTGCCCTAATATCTTTCTTGACTTCATCCCACATGGACAGGAAGAAGTACATATCATATTTAAACTTTAGAAAATATCCTGGGCTGGCCAAAACTGAGAAAATGGAAACACAAAGATCTTGCCTTCCATCATTATACTTTATATCACTTGTCATCAGTAAATTTATGTTGGAAAATCAGTCTGTAGTTTGTAAAACTATTTCAGGCGTGTTATGAGATCCTCACCACAAGTGTATGGTAGAACTTTTCTTACTTTTACAGATGAAGAAAAAGAACCACATCAAAGGAAGTTGTGGCTCTAGGACATAAAGTCAAACTTCTGACTTACTGTCCAGTGAACTCCTATTCACCCTTCAAAGCCCAAATCACACATAATGATTTCTCAGTAACTTTTGTTACTAGTGCTCTCTTAAATTTCATTCTCGTAGAATGAAAATTTCCCTTATTTGCTTTAAAAAATTGTTGTAAAGTGTACACAACATAAAATAGATCATGTTAATTATTATTAAATATTATTAAGTTCAGTGGCATTAAGTACATACACACTGTCATGCAACCATCCGTCTCCAGAATGTTTTCATTATCCCAAACAGAAACTCTATATCCATTAAATACTAAACTACTTATTCCCTTTAACCTTTGGTAGCCTCACTTATTTCTTCTGTTTTTATGAATTTGCCTTGAGTAGGTACAGTATGGAGAAGGAAATGGCAACCCACTCTAGTATTCTTGCCTGGAGAATCCCAGGGACGGGGGAGCCTGGTGGGCTGCTGTCTATGGGGTCACACAGAGTCGGACACGACTGAAGTGACTTAGCAGCAGCAGCAGCAGGTACAGTATATAAGTGGAAGCACAATATTTGTTCTTCTGTGCCTGATTTATTTTACTTAGCATTATATCCTCAAGGGTCTTTCATGTTATAATATGTATCAGAATTTTCTTTCTCTTGAAGGCTATAAAATATTCATGTGTGTGTGTGTATCACATTTTGTTTATATCTGTTGATGGAGACTTGGGTTGTTTCTATCTTTTGCTTATTCTATATAATGCTACTGTGAACATGGGTGTCTAAGTGTTTTAGTCCCAACTTTCTTTTTGTTTGTTTGAGTCCCAACTTTTAATTTTTTGAGAGTGGAATTGTTAAAAATTTATGTTTACCTCTTTGAGGAGCCACTGACCAGTTTTCCACATTGGCTGTGCCATTTTATGTTCCCACTCGCTATGCCTAAGAGTTCCAGTTTCCCCTTACTAGAAGTTATTTTTGATAATAGCCATTTTAATGGGTGTGAACTGGAGCTTCATTGCCTTTTAAACATCTATTGAACATGTCTCTGTTGATCACTCTATGCCTTGCGCCATCTTGCATGGCTTATATGCCTGAATCCTTCTGTATAATCTACAGTATAATAGCTGTGGCTCCACAAAGATGTCCTTATCCCTGGCAGTTTTGAGTGTGTTACTATATACAGTACAAGGGAATCTGCAGAAGGACTTAAAGGAGAGTGACTGTGGATTAAGTGGGTTAATAATTCTGGGTTATTATTTGAGTGGTCCAGTCAAATCACATGAATCCTTCAAAGTGGAAGAGGGAAGCAGAAGGTGGGTCAGATGTGAGTTAGGACTTGACTCCATATTGCTGGCTTTTAAGAAATATGGCAGCCTCTAGAAGCCTCTAGAAGCTGCGAGCTGTTCTTAGCTACAGACGACAAGGAAGTCAGTTGTATGGTCACAAGGAACTGAGCTCTGCCAATAACTGGATGAACAAGGAAATGTACCCTCCCCTAGAACTTCTGGGAAGAAACACAGCCTTGCCAACACGTTGATTTTAACTCAGTGAATCTGTAGGTATGACTTGCAGAACTGTAAGATAATGCATTTGTATATATGTGTGTGTGTTTGGCTGCGAGGCATGGGGGATCTTAGTTCCTCAACCAGGGATCAAAACCCATGTCCCCCCCAGTGGAAGTGTGAGTCTTAGCTACTGGACCATGAGGGAAGTCCCTAAATTTGTGTTGTTCAAATTGCTAAGTTTGTGATAATTTATTGTGGCAACAGGAAAGTTAATATAGTCACAAAGCTAGTAAAAGGCAAGGTTGCACCCAAGGTCATATTGCAAAGCCCATGTTCTTGCCATTATATAATGTTTCATATTTTAAAATGTTCCAGGTCCAGGACTATCCTACACTATGTTAAATTAGAAAATAGAAGATGTGGTTTTTATTTTCCCCTTTGGAAATAAACTTATTGTTGAAAAAAACAATAGAACTTCTTCAAATAGAGTCAAACAATACATAAAAATGCACAAAATAAAGTAAAAGCTCCCAGAGACTGCATAACCTAAAGATCAGCAAGCACTAACACCATTTTCACAAACGTCTTTCTAGAAAATCTGTTTTGCATGTGTGTATGATAAATATTTATATTTTATATACGTTTTTGTAATTGCTTTCTTGACTGGACAATTTTTCATAGATATCTTTGTGTCAGTAAATATAGATCAACCCCATTATTTTAGGTGACGGAGTACTATTCAATTGTATGGATATTTCATAATTTATTGAAGCAATTCTTATAAATGGACATTTATGTTGTTTACACTATTTAGCTCTTAAAAACAATGCTGTGATTAATAGCTTTTTATCTTATCTTACTCATTTAAATATCCTATAAAGGTAATTCCTGGGAGTGGAGACGTTCAGGGAGTATGCATAAATTACATTTTTATATATTTTGAAAAAAATACCTCCAGGATGGTTTTATAACTTACATTCTCAACAACACTGCATAAATGAGTCCGTGTTTCTGTGAAGTCATTATCACCAGGCTTTGTTAATCTTAGTCTTTGCCTACCTGATAAGTGAAAAAAAAAAATATAAATGCATCATTATTCTTTTGGTTTTGACTTTTTGGTTACTATCACAATGAAATTTTTAAAAAATGTTTTTTGGTCACTCGTATTTCTTTCTTCATGGGCTGCCTGTGAAAAATTGATTTGACATAGTGTTGAAGTATAGACTTTCAACAGACAAACCTGGTCTGAATCACTGCTTCATCATCTATTAGTTGTGAGAGCTTGAGCAACTTACTCAGATCGTCTAAGCCTCAATTTTTCCACCTGTCAAATGAATGTAACATTATTTACCTCCTAAGGTATCTGAGAGATTTAAGGGAGGTAACTGAATACTGGGAGAAATATCAACAACCTCAGATATGAGGATGATACCATTCTAATGCAGAAAGTGAAGAGGAACTAAAGAGCCTCTTGATGAGGGTAAAAGAGAGTGAAAAAGTTGGCTTGAAACTCAACATTCAAAAAATGAGGACCATGGCATCAGGTCCCATCACTTCATGGCAAATACAAGGGAAAAAGTGGAAGCAATGACAGATTTTCTTTTCTTGGGCTCCAAAATCACTGTGGACAGTGACTGAAGCCATGAAATTAAAATAAGATTGCTCCTTGGAAGAAAAGCTATGACAAACTTAGATAGCATATTAAAAAGCAGAGACATCACTTTACCAACAAAGGTCCATATAGACAAAGCTATGGTTTTTCCAGAAGTCACCTGTGGATGTGAGATTCAGGCCATAAAGAAGGTTGAGCACCGAAGAACTGATGCTTTTGAATTGTGGTGCTAGTAGACTCTTGAGAGTCCCTTGGACTGCAAGGAGATCAAATCAGTTAATTTTAAAGGAAATCAACCCTGAATATTCATTGGAAGGACTGATGGTGAAGCTCCAGTACTTTGGCCACCTGATGTGAAGAACTGACTCATTTGAAAAGACCATGATGCTGGGGAAGATTGAAGGCAAAAGAAGAAGGGGCTGCAGAGGATGGGTTGGTGAGATAGAATCACCTACTCAATGGACATGACTTTGAGCAAACTCAGGACCTGGTGGAGGACAAGGGAGCCTGGCATGCTGCAGTCCATGGGGCTGCAAAGAGTCGGACATGACTTACCGACTTGAACACCAATAACAACAATTGAAAGCTCTTAAGCTATGCCTGGCGTCTAGTAAGGTTTTCATAAATATCAGTAATTACTATTAATGAGATCTTCTGTTTATTCTTTGTGATTTATAGGCACTTAGAAGCTCTTTATCCTTTGACATGTCTTCCCAGGTGGTGCTAGTGGTAAAGAATCCGCCCGCAATGCAGGAAACTCAGGTTCGATCCCTGGATTGGGAAGATCCCCTGGAGAGGAAAACAGCAACTCACTCCAAAATTCTTGCCTGGGAAATCCCATGGACAGAGGGCTCCAGTACCTGGGGTCGCAAAGAGTTGGACAGGACTTAGCGACTAAACAACAACAGCATCTTTTGAGGTGGACGTTGCAAAATACTTTGTGTGAGTATATTTTAAACCTGTAGAAATGGAGAGGAAAAACACACCTGTACAGTCACATACCTGGTAGGGGACCATACCATCAAAACTTAAGCTGTACCCTAAACAAAATCTGGCAGTCTTCCTAACTGGTTAGATCTGGCTTCATAAACCCTTTCATTAGCATTATATTAGCTGGTCAAAACTCTCCGTCTTTAGGGAACTGGTTGTCCTACCCTTTATGTCTTCTTTCTTGGCTATGAGCCCCGTACGGGGCTTTCTGGTTGACCTTTCTGTCTCTGACTGGTGCACGTTTCCCTCGGCCTTGTTGCTAGCCTGAATGCTCTCTCCTCCCTCGGAGGCGCTAGCTGGCTCTGTTTGCAACAGGGGCCAAGGCCCTGCCCCCTTTCTCTGGCTGAGACGTTCCCTGAATCATCAGCTTCTATCTCTTTACTGATTGACTCGGGGGCCCAGCCCGACAGCTGCTGACAGAGGAGTGATCCGTTGATTCATGTTAACAACTATTAATAGGGCTCATTATTTCCCGGGAAACCGACAGGATGACGCTCCTCCTTGTCTTCTGTTTTCAGGGCACAATTGATTCCTCTTCACCGCATTAAGTGGCAGCCGTTTAAATCATATTGATGCCTCCAGTTCACCGTGATGCCTCTGATGTCTCGCGTGTTAACAAATTAAATATGGATGCTGGAATCCTGAGCGTGCCATTTCCCTGTTTTTGCACAGGGGATGGAGTTCACTGCGGGGATTGAGGCCCTGGGTTTTAAAAATTTTGAGGCATAAGGGTGCCTATATAGCCTATTTGGCTGGAGTTTCCATACACACGTCTTTGTGTTTGACCTCTGTCTCTGTATGCTTTGCCCCTTCCCCTCATGTCCCTCTTTTTTTCCCCTAAGTTTTGGCCAAGTGGCATTTGGGATCTTAAATCCCCAACCAGGGGGTCAAACCGGCAGCCCCTGCAGCGGAAGCACACAGAGCATTAATAACTGTGCCATCAGGGAAGTAACTTTTATTTATTTATGTTTTTCTTTTTTTTTATATACTTTATGCTCTGTTTATTTTATTTTTTTTATTAAATTAATTTATTTTTTATTGGAGGCAAATTATTTTACAATATTATATTGGTTGGTTTTGCCATACATTGACATGAATTCGCCCCAGGTTTACATAATATCCCCCTCCTGAACCCCCCTCCCATCTCCCTCCTCCCTTTATCCTCCCTCTGGGTCATCCCCGCATGCCAGCCCCGAGCATCCTATAACATGCATTGACCCTGAACTAGTGATTCATTTCACATATGACAACATACGTGTTTCAATGCCATTCTCCCAAATCATCCCACCCTTACCCTCTCCCACAGAGCCCCAAAGACTGTTCTATACATCTGTGTCTCTTTTGCTGTCTCATATACAGGGTTATCATTTGCATCTTTCTAAATTCCATATATATGCGTTAGTATATTTATTTATGTTTTGGCCATGGCGTTCAGGATCTTCCCCAACCAGGGATCAAACCCGTGCCGCCTGCACTGGGAGCATGGAGTCTCAACCAGTGGACCTCCAAGGAAGTCCTGAATTATTTCCCTCTGTTTATTTGTCACAGTTTGAATACCCCCAGTGCCTCAGTGGACTTACTCAAGATAATTTTTTTTTTTTACAAGATTTGGCCTCTCTGGTCTCTTCTAGAAGGATGTTGAACTGGTTTTGAGTGCATATGTTTTGGGCAGGTGGAGTGGACGGACAGGTGAGGGTGAATAAGAGATTAAAGTGGGCTTGGGAGGAGAGAGCATAAGATTCAAGATCAGCTACCTTTAAAAAGATGTAAAAAAAGACATTACTGCATATATATGGAATGTGGAAAAACGGTTCAGATGAAGCTATTTGCAGGGCAGGAATAGAGACAGACATAGAGGACACAGCGGGGGAAGGAGAGCGTGGAATGAATTGGGAGGGCAGCATTGACATATACACACTACCACGTGTAAAATAGAGAGCTGGGGGAAGCTCTGAATGGTGCAGGGAGCTCAGCCGTGTGCTCTGTGATGACCTAGAGGGCTGGGATGTGGAGGGGCCGGGAGGGAGCTTTAAAAGGGAGGCGATATAAGCGTACTGATGGGCGATGCATGCTGTTATCAGGCAGAAACCAACTCAACACTGTAAAGCAATTATCCTCCAATTAAAAAAACAACTAAAAAAAAAAAAAAGAAAAAGGCGGGGCTTAAAGCAAGTCACCCCATATGGATAGCAGTGCAGTCTGAAAAAGTCCAGGAGACTGGACTATTGTGGCTTATTTTATTAAAGAAAGAAAAGAAAGTGAAGTCTCTCAGTCATGTCCGACTCTTTGTGACCCCATGGACTGTAGTCTACCAGGCTCCTCCATCCATGGGATTTTCCAGGCAAGAGTACTGGAGTGGGTTGCCATTGCCTTCTCCAGGGGGTCTTCCTGAGCCAGGGATCGAACCCGGGTCTTCAGCATTGCAGGCTTTACTGTCTGAGCCACCAGGGAAGCCCCTATTTTATTAAAAACAAAATGCAAATAAACTAAACCACTGTCCTTTCAACTACTGTGGCCTGCCTGCTTGCAAGAGGGGACACTGCGGATGGATGTCTCTTTTCTTCTGACGTGTCATTTCCTCAGGGCGGGGTCTGCACCATCTGACCTGGTCAGCGAGGCTGCAGGTCCCTTAGGGGTCCTGAACCCAGGGGGAAAGTTGTGCATCCTCTTGAGTGTCTTCAGGAGGATGCTCCCCCAGCCCCAGGCAGCCTGGTTCTGTGTGGGCGCGTTTCTGAATATATGTGACTTGTCTGGGAGTTACTGATTAGCCAAGTGCAGCGCGAAGCCATCGAGGGAGGAAAAACCGCGGAAGGATTGATATGTAACGGGCTTCACGCAGTGGACCGCACTCAAATGAAACTGCCCGGAGAAGGAGATGTGGCAATTGCTTCCCTCAAACCCAGTGAGTTGGCGGCCCCAGCTTCTGTGGGTGGCATGCCTGATGGATTGAACATTACAGCCTGGGAAAAACATGGGGAGGTGTGGCTGAGGTTGGTGGTGGCCGTCAGCCCAGTAAGTGGTGCCCGAGAGAGCCTGGGGAGGGCGTGGGGGTCCTGTTAGCCCAGAGCCAGGGGCTCCCTTCCTTCCTGCTTCACTAACCCTTGGGCATTCAGAGAGTTGAAGAACGCCGAAGATCCTCCTGCAGACAGCACACGCATGCGTGCAGATGCACACATGTTGTACCTTCTGCGATCTCATAGCCAAGGGGCAAACAGGAGACCGTCATTAGCTAGCTATTGATTGGAACAGTCACAGAGGAGTCCCTGCGTGCAGGCCGAGCATTCGGGGGGACAGGGACTCCCCAGAAAAGGAATAAAGTGGAGGCAAGCAGGAAACACTCATGTCTATTTCCCCAGGGGACCCCATTTCCTCCTTCTGGGACAAGTCAAGAAAGGAAACCACTTTGGGTTGGACCGGCAGCCCTCCTGTTTTCTGAGAAGGTGGCTACAGAGGAGTACGGCCAGGCCCCAGACCCTGACATTCCCTTAGTCTGCTGATGGATCGGTCATTACTTTGTCTCTTAGTTTAGGGAAGTGGTCCCCAGTCTTTTTGACACCAGGGATCGATTTTGTGGAAGGCAATTTTTTCACCGACCTGGTAGGGGGCATGGCTTTGGGATGACTCAAGTACATTACATTTATTGTGTACATTTCTGTTATTGTTACCTTGTGAGATATAATAACTATACAACTCACCATAATGCAGAATCAGTGGGAGCCCTGAGCTTGCTTTCCTGCAGCTGACGGTCCTATTTGCGGTGATAGGAGAGTGACAGGGAGTGGCTGTGAAGTGAAAGTTGCTCAGTCATGTCCGACTCTTGGCAACCTCATGGGCTATACAGTCCATGGAATTCCCTAGGCCAGAATACTGCAGTGGTTAGCCTTTCCCTTCTCCAGGGGAATCTTCCCAACCTAGGGATTGAACCCAGGTCTCCCACACTGCAGACAGAATCTTTTCCAGTTGAGCCACCAGGGAAGACCAAGAATACTGGAGTGGGTAGCCTATCCCTTCTCCAGGGGAATCTCCCCAACCCAGGAATCAAACTGGGGTTTCCTGCATTGCAGGCGGATTCTTTACCAGCTGAGCTACCGGGCAAGGCCTGGGAAGGCAGGAAGGGGCTGAGACCATCCCTGCGTTTCAAGGGGCAGATTCAAACAGTCGCTAATTAGGAAAGTGAGGGAAGATAGAAAGTAACAACAGTGTAGCAATGGGCAGGGTCCTGCTCCCTCCTCCAGCGATGTGCATGGCAGTTTCATTCATGTCTCCGAGCTCCTTCACATTTTTTAAAGATGGTGTCATTGAGACCCAGAGAAATCTAGTATAACTTGCCCAAGTTGGCACAGCCAGCCTGTGACCAATACCATGATAAAATTAGAGTCCATATCTTTTGAGTCCAAGTTTAATACTTCTTTGTTTTATGAATAGATTTTGTTTTAAAAAATTACAGAAAATTTCTTTTAGGTCGTGCTGTGTGGCTTAGTTCCCTGACAAGGATCAAACCTGTGCCCTCTTCATTGGGACTGTGGAGTCTTAACCACTGGACTGCCAAGGAAGTCCCTAAACTTTATTTTTTTTAAGAGCAGTTTTAGGTTCACAGAAAAATCAAGCAGAAAATACAGAAGTTCCCATACACGTGTTCCCATTCTCACACATCTACAATAGCCCCTGACCACAGTGGTGGATCTGGTACCATCAGGGAGTGTACCTCATCATCACTCAAAGTCCTTGTTGACAGACACTAGGGTTCGGCCTGGTGTTGTCCATTCCACGGGTTTGGACAGATGTGTGAATGACACATATCCATCACTATAATAATATACAAAATAGTTTCTTAAAAATCCTCTGTGCTCTATTCATTCCTTTCTGCCTCCTCCCTCTTAAAACCGCAGAACTTTTTACTGTCTCCGTAGTTTTACCTTTTCCAGAATGTTGTAGGGTTGGAATCATCAGGCATGAAGGCTTTTCAGATGGCTTCTTTTACTTAGCAGTATGCACTTAATCAATCCTAAAGGAAATCAATCCTGAATATTCATTGGAAGGACTGATGCTGAAGCTCCAATACTTTGGCCACCTGATGTGAAGAACTGACTCATTGGAAAAGACCCTGATGCTGAGAAGATTGAAGGCAGGAAGAGAAGGGGACGACAGAGGATGAGATGGTTGGATGGCGTCACTGACTCGATGGACGTGAGTTTGAGCAAGCTCCGGGAGATAGTGAAGGACAGAGAAGCCTGGCGTGCTGCGTTCATGGGATCGCAAAGGGTTGGACACGACCGGGTGACTGAACTGCAACAGTGCACTTCATGCTCTTTTCAATGTAGCTGATGCCTCTTGGGTCCAAAAAACTACCCGCTGTTGCCCAGAGCATAAAGGCGCTCAAGCCTGCCGGAGTTTGTCATTGTAATGCATTTGTATAATAGCTACTTATAAGATGTCTTAATAACAGCCGATTGTGAACATGCAGTATGATTTCATTTATTCCGACTTCCCACCTCCTGATCCTCAACCTCTCCTGCAGACAGGACGCCCCTCCCTACTCTCCCCATCCCCCCCACCCCGCGCGCCCGCCCCCAAGCCGACACTCACAGGACTCTGAACGGGTGGCTTCTGTATAGCTAATGAGCATAAATGGTAAGACAAAATGGGCAGAGAGAAATCAGGAGCGGGGCGGGGAGACAAGGACGCAGACACAGACGCGGTGACCTCTGATCATCCAAAGTTGTTTATTGAACACATTTTTGTGCTAAGACCGCCTGCTGTCCCTAGTCCCCATGCAGCCTTCCCTCCTAATTAAAGCCAGCAGGCTAGGATGGAAAAAAACAATTTCAAGGCGAGGAGGTGGGGTAGGGAGCCAACGATCACTTCCTTTTCTCTCATTTTAGGGAGACTCTGAGCTTTCACCAGGTGAGGCTGGCTTGAAGGACTTGTCCAGGAAATGAAAATCCAGGGTAATAGGCATCCTTTGAATTTACTGTGTTCCATTTCACTCCAGCCTCTGGGACTTCCCTGCTTGGTCCAGTGGTTAAGACTCTGAGCTCCTGATGCAGGGAGTAGGGGTTTAATCTCTGGTCAGGGAACTAAAGATCCTACATGCTTGTGGCCAAAAAATCCCCACAAACAAGCAAAAAAACCCCCACAAACCTCACAACTTGTCACCCAAGCCTCAGGGCTAGGGCCCCTCATGGGAAAGGGAGCCATAAATGAGGGCAAGTTAGCCTTTGTCAGCAGATGCTCCCAATGTGCATGACTGTCCTTGCCTGAATTAGTGCTGGAGCCTCAATCAGAGGCAATTGCTGTTCAAAAATGACTGCAGTTACTATCCATCTCTCTCCTTTATTCAGTCCACTGCACAAGTGGTCCTCAAAGTCTGGTGGACATCAGAGGCTTTTAAAAATACAGACAACTGTGTTTTCTGTAATATCTATCTAGATCTGTTTATTTGTATATATTACATATATATGTATATACGGTTGCTATATAATAAAAATGAATAAATATAAATAGATAGATAGTTTCTCTGTCCATGGGGATTCTCCAGGCAAGAATATTGGAGGGGGTTGCCATGCCCTCCTCCATGGGATCTTTCCAACCCAGGGATCGAACCCAGGTCTCCCAGATTGCAGGCGGATTCTTTACCGTCTGAGCCACCGGGGAAGCCCAGATATTTACATATGTGTATATTAAATAGCTATGTTTGTGTGTGTACTCAGTTGCGTCTGACTCTTTGTGACCCTCATGGCCTGTGGCCCTTGGGGCTCCTCTATCTATGGGATTCTCCAGGCAAGAATAATGGAATGGGTTGTCATTTCCTCCTTCAGGGGATCTTCCTGACCCTGGGATTGAAACCACATCTCTTATGTCTCCTGCAAGAGTACTGGAGTGGGTAGCCATTCCCTTCTTCAGAGGATCTTCCTGACCTAGGGATTGAACCCGGGTCTCCTGCGTTGCAGGCCAATTCTGTACTGTCTGAACCACCAGCAACCCCATATATATATACAACTTCTTGCTATTTGTTTCCAAGATAGACTATGTCAGATGCTCTGCGAGTGGTAGCAGTGAGGGGCACAGGTGAGGGGTCGGCAATGGGAGGAAGGAAAGAATGTACCTGAGGGAGAGGGGTCCAATAGGAACAGCATATCGGGGTGAGACAGGGGCGAGGCAGGTGGATGCTCCTCATCCCAATGGCGCGTGTCCTGGGTAAAGGGATTGAGGCTCACAGGTAGCCTGTGGCCTCTTGCCCTGGTGTCCTGTCCCATCCCGGTTACTTCAGGGCCCTCTAAACCACTGAGCCGACAGCAATTCGCCTGGAAGGACAGACTCCATGACCTTCCTGTATCCTCACGCTGTGTTCTTTGGGCATCGAGTCCCAACCAGCGCAGGGCTGGTGAAGCTGTGTCCCGCGGCTTTTTGAGAGGCAGATGGAACCTTTCGGGCCCGAGTAGTTCACCTCTATGGTTGCTTTGCCCATTTGCTATAAATGACTATCTCTAGGACTTGGTTAATTATGTGATTACAGCACCCAGTGACAAGGAGAAAATTAAAAACCCATGCTGCATTTTCTAAAACACTTTATTGCTCTATGCAAAAGAGGGCAGAGGCAATTTAGCTGAGCTGCTGTGAACAAGAACTGTTTCCTTACCCTTGCTTTGGCCCCTCCCTTGCTTCGCCCTGGGGAGAGGCTGAGTTTGCAGCTGACTAAAGCAGGAAAGAGAGCAGGTGTGGAAGAAAACATAAATTACCATTATCCGTGACAATTCAGGGCAGTGCCCCCCGCAGAGAAGGCGCTCAGCCAGCCGGTGTCCCCTCTTTAATTTCAATAAAGCCCCGGGAAGTTGTGGACTCTGGGCCAGTGCATTAGTGTCCAACACAGACTCAGCCTGAGCTCCACGTGTGATCTTTATTTCTTTACGTTCACCTGTTGTGATTGCGCTTCCTTAGAAAACCCCGGGAAGGACTTCCCTGGTGGTACAGTGGATAAGACTCTGCCTGCCAATGCTGGAGACACGGGTTTGATCCCTGGTCGGGGAAGATGCCTTATGCCTCTGAGCGACTGAGCCAATGAGCTGCAACTACTGAAGCCCGGGTGGCTAGAGCCCGACTCTGCAACAAGGGAAGTCACCACAAGAAGACCATGCTCTGCAACTCCAGAGTAGCCCCTGCTCGCCGCAAGTAGAGAAAGCCCTCCAGCAGCAAGGAAGACCTAGCACAACCAAAAATATAATAAATAAATAAAAATGAAAAAGAAATACCCAAGAGACACCAACTAGGATGCCCTGCTAATATGCCAAGACTACATATCTTGGGGCTGCGAAACCCGAGTTGGCCTCTGAACTCCGCCCCCTGCCTGGTGTCTGCTGTTGAGCCACGATCTCTTAGCCTTGGTTTCCTCGCTTATGAAATGGAGTTTGAAGGTGCACTTTTTTTTTTTTCTCTTTCACATTTTACCGTCTCTGAAATCAGGATGCCCTTGTAACAGATGGTGTTTGGACAGGTGTCGAAGTTTCAAGGACCTCACTTTTTCTTTTTTAGTGTTCCATAAAATAATATTGGGTCTCAGAATTGGCATTTTAGGTTTGAGGAAACAAGGTATCGTGTAGGCTCGTTGTAGGATCCAAAGTGGAAATGGATACAATCCACGTGACTGTAATGTTGTAAGACTCCAAGGATATGAATGTTAATTCTGGCACCTTGGTGTCTCTTAGACAAGTTATTCAAACTTCTCTCATGGGGAAAATAGAATACTCCACCAGCTCTCCTTAAGAATTGTCATAAAGCAGTCTAGGACTGAGAAACTAAACAAGGATTAGATGGCAATATTATCTGTACCTTCAACCAATGTTTGTGGATGAAAAGGTTCATGGTGGATACAAAGATAAAAAGAAGCTAGTCGCAGTTGGGGCTTATAGTTTATGGGTAGAGATGGCATACATGGACATAATAGTATCAATATAATATGTAATATTAATACACTAGAGGATGAGAGGGTTGGATGGCATCACCGGCTCAATGGACGTGAGTTTGAGCAAGCTCTGGGAGATGATGAAGGACAGGGAAGCCTGGTGTGCTGCAGCCCATGGGGTCTCAAAGAGTCGGACATGACTGAGCAACAATATTAATAACCCTAGTACAAGGTGGGATGGAATACATGTGGTGACTGAAGATCAGAAAGCATTGTGGGAGAACTTCCCTGATGGTCCAGTGGCTGAGACGATACACTTCAGTGTAGTGGACTCGGGTTTCATCTCTAGTCAGGGAACTAGATCCCACATGCTGCAATTAAGACCTGGCACAGCCAAATAAATATTTAATAAATAAATTTTATACATAGATATTTTTGAAAAAGCATTGTGAATGTAAGAGAATTTCAGCAAGTGAATTCAGGAGCGAGAACAGTGATTTTGAGTCTTGAACTATGTGTAGGGTTTGAAAATGCAGAAATGAAGGAAATGGACAATGAAACATACTAGAAAAGAGTAGGTTGTGCGCAAGAGGTGACATGTGATCTAGGCTGACTCTAGAGGGCCTGGGGGCTTGAGGGGCACACAAAGGACATGATAGAACTCTGGCAATGGCACCGTGTCAGCCTGCTCGCTCTAGCCAAGCACTTGGAAGTCATCTCTGATGTCCCTCACTCCTCTTTCCTCTGCCTCCCACGTGTGATCCAAGAGTACATTTTGGCACTCTACATCTCCCACACACCAAGAATCAGTTCATCTCTCTGCCTCTCTTCCTCCCATTCTGGTCCAAGTCACCATCATCTCTCACTTGAACTTGACCTCAGCTGCCAACTGGGCTCTTGGCTTCCTCCCTGGCCTTGGTTCCATCTCTTGTCTTCAGAGTAGCCAAACTACCCCTGTTAAGTTGAATATCACAGTGGTTTGCTTCCTTGCTTAAAATCTATTAATGTCTTCTCATCAGACATGGAAGAAAAATCTAAACTTCTCACCTTTCCTACAAAGCCTGAGTGGTCCAGATGTGTCCCCTCCCCAAAGTCCTCACACTGCTCCTCATGGATGAGTTTATCTGCCCTCCGTGGTCTTCTTTTTGGTTTTGCCAGGTCTTTATCTTGGCTGGTTCCTTTAGTTGACACCCTCACTCCCTAGAGAGTCACGTGACTTCCCCTTTGGTATTCACATCTCAGCGTAAACGTCACGTGCTCTGATGCTGTCCCTAATCACCCCTTCTAACCAGCTCCCCTGCCATCTTGTCACTCAATTTCTTTTTCCTTCACAGCATTTATCACCACTTGAAATTTTTGCTTGCTTGCTTAATTTATCTATTCTACTAGGAATCTTTTTAGAAAATTTCTCATTGACATTAAAAATTTGAAGTATAGTTGATATAAATTATATAAGTTACAGGTGTGCAATATAGTGACTCAATTTTTAATGATTATTCTTCATGTGTAGTTATTATAAAACATTTGCTGTATTCCTCATGTCTTTTGGCTGTGTCATGGAGCTTGTGGGATCTCAGTTCCTCGAACAGGGATCTAACCTGTGCCCCCTGCAGTGGAAGATTGGAGTCTTAACCACTGAACCACCAGGGAAGTTCCAACATATCCTTGTAGCTTATTTATATCTCATGCAGCTAGGAATCTTGATGTCTCATGTCCAGAATCTCTCGTGTCCAGAACAGTGCCTGACACTTAACTAGATATTTACTGAATAGATAAGCAAGGCTGCAATAGCAGCTGGAGGTTGGGTTTGGGAGTGCTCAGGTGCCATGCTATGGAGTCTGGATTCTGCTTGATAATCAAGAGAAGAATTGTGAATCTTTGAGCAGGGGATTAATGCAATTAAAATTAAACATCAGGAGAATTAACTAGTGGTAGGTGGAGAGAAGAATTAGAAAGGAGGCTAGAGGTTATGTAGGAAACCAAACCCCAAGCACTAGAGTAACTGACTCTTTCTGAAATATTGTTGACTTTCTGGCCTCTCCCTTTATCCTTGTATGTAAGAAGTAGTATTTGGATGCTCATATAATCCCCTGATTTAAAATCAGTCCTGAATATTCACTGGAAGGACTGATGCTGAAGCTGAAGTTCTAATACTTTGGCCACCTGTTGTGAAGAACTGACTCATTGGAAAAGACCCTGATGCTGGGAAAGATTGAAGGCAGGAGGGGATGACAGAGGATGAGATGGTTGGATGGCATCACTGACTCAATGGACATGAGTTTGGGTAGACTTTGGGAGTTGGTGATGGACAGGGAGGCCGGCTGTGCTGCAGTCCATGGGGTGGCAAAGAGTAGGACACGACTGAGTGACTGAACTGACTGAATTTATAATCCCCTGGGACTTCCCAGGTGATGCTAGTGATAAAGAACCCACCTGCCAATACAGGAGACACAAGAGACGTGGGTTCGATCCCTGGAGGAGATCCCCTGGAGGAGGGCATGGTAACTCATTCCAGTATTCTTGCCTAGAGAATCCCCATGGGTAGAGGAGCCTGGTGGGCTACGGTCCATAGGGTTGCAAAGAATTGGACACAACTGAAGTGACTTGGCATGCACGCACACATAATCCCCCGGGCCTGAAAATATTACAGCATTCATCACTTTCAAATATTGCTTGTTCATTCCTCCCTTCCCCCCATCACTAGACTCTGGGGCTCATTGAGACTGTGGGTCCTGTCTTGTTTTCCTTTTTATTTCAGAAGCTGACACAGTGTAAGGCACATGGCAAAGGCTTAATAACATGTTTGTGGATGTGAGAAGTAAACCCTTTCAAGTGTTTGTGGAAGGCTATCATCCTGATTCATCTTGGGTTGGTCCATAAGCAAAAGCCGTTCTTGTTGCAGAAATCTAGAAATGAAGGGCTTTAACGACCTGGGAGGCTGAGGGACAGAGATGAAAGAATGATGAGTGAAAAGATGGTGAGCTTTTATTTCAGTCTCTCCTCTAGACTTTGACCTATGATTACAGAGTTTTTCAGGTCACAAATGAAGAAGAGATGTTTAGATCATTTCTAGGAGTGCTGAGAAGGTAACTGTGGTCATAATTCAGTATGTTTTATTTTGGGGAATGAGAAATCCTGTCTTCATTTTATTTGTTGTTTCTAAGCTCTGAAGATTGCCAATTAGCCCTTGCCCTCACTGGATGCCTTGGTAAATTTTTAAAATTCATGGTCCTTGAGAAAACAAAGCAAACAACCTTATTATTTTTCTGCACTTTTGTATCTTTATTATAGTACTTATTATAGCCTGCCTGATATTATGGTTATTCTTTGGTGAGTCTTCTCCGCTCAACTGGGAAATTTTTAAGGCAGGCACAATGCTCATTCATCTCTTAGCAAGGAGCCAGGTACATGGAAAGAGCTTAATTGATGCAGGTTACATTGAATTCATTATAATTGCATTAAGACCCAGAAAAGGGACAGTTTAGCTTTTTGTTAGTCCCTATAGAAACGAGGAGGTCATGCCATGTTTTTCATCTTTCTGTTGAGCTGAAAACGTTTGTACATTGCCTTCAGATAATTCACAGAATTTGTATATATCTTTGTGTTGGTCTATCAGTTATGTATGGAAGTATGTATGTATATATGTACCAGTCCATTTTCTATTTATATATTCATTATTTAGGGCTTCCCAGGTGGTGCTAGTGGTAAAGAACCTGCCTGCAAATGCAGGAGACATAAGAGATGCAGGTTTGATTCCTGGGTTGGCAAGATCCCCTGGAGAAAGGAATGGCAACCCATTCCAGTATTCTTGCCTGAATAATCTCGTGGACAGAGGAGCCTGGAGGGCTACAGTCTATGGGGTCACAAAGAGGTGGACACGACTTAAGCAACTTAGCACACACATTCATCATCTCTGTATGTATGTATTTATTATGCATATATGTATGGATCTATTTATCTCTCTTTCTATGATTTGTGTGTGTAAGTATGTATATATATATTTATCATCTATCATGTATATAATGTATCTATTATCTATGAATTAAATATATATGCATATAGATATGTAAGTATGTATGTGTCTATTATGTATCATCTCAGTATGCACGTATGCATGTAGTATGTACTTATAATCTATTTGTCAGCTGAGTCTAATAATACAGATGTCTCTCCCACATTAAATAGCTTTCCAGAAATCTGGTAGTATCTGTGGGATAAAGATTGCCTTGAAAGACTTCTATTGGTATCTTTCTGAGATTTTTGCATTATTTCGCAGCTTCTAGGGTGTGGGCAGGAAGATTTTCCTGAATCCTTATCAAGGATGACTTCTGTGGAGTTTTCCTAAGAGGAGGACTCTCTTTGAAGTGGTGAACAGAATCCGAGCTTAAAGCGATTCTTCCTTGAAGAGTTCAGTTCAGTTCAGTTCAGTTCAGTCACTGAGTCATGTCTGACTCTTTGCGATCCCATGAATCACAGCACACCAGGCCTCCCTGTCCATCAGCAACTCCCAGCGTTCACTCAAGCTCATGTCCATCGAGTCAGTGATGCCATCCAGCCATCTCATTCTCTGTCATCCCCTTCTCCTCCTGCCCCCAATCCCTCCCATCATCAGAGTCTTTTCCAGTGAGTCAACTCTTCGCATGAGGTGGCCAAAGTATTGGAGTTTCAGCTTTAGCATCAGTCCTTCTAATGAGTAGTTAGCTGCGAAGACTCTCTGTGGTCCTGGGCTGAACTTGGGTATATAGATACATTTAGTCGTGGTGGAGGCCCTCAGAATTGCAGATGTTGCTTCTGAATCTGGAGAGGGCCTTGGAAATCCCTAATGGGCTTTCTGGAGCTGCCATGACTGGTGCATTTATTCCTCAAGGTCTGGTCCTCTAGACTCAGGGCTTGGTCAGGTAGCCCCCTTCTTGTTCACCTAAACTCAAGAGGAGATCAACAAACTGGGAATGGGAAAGCCAATTTCCATACAGCATCTTGGTAGGACCTGGGAAACATAGGCAGATGCTGGTGGTAAACGGTCTTCTTGGCTATTTGACTGTGGTCATGCTGGAAATCAGGATTCAATCCATACATCCAGGTAGAGATCCAAATTACTTTACTCCATGAGTCCCAGTTTCTTTGGGGTTTTAATTTTAAGTCTATGTCTCACAGAGCTAATTAAAAAAAATCATAGTGCTGATACATGGATGGAGCGCTGAGAAGAGATAGTTGGGGCCTCGGGGACATGCATCAGAGGGATTCTGGGAGAAACTTGGTGCCCTTAAAAGATTCACAAAGGTGGCCCAGCAGTTAAAAAAAAGGAACCCCTTGTGAGCCAGCCCTGAGTCAGGCATCTTCAACTGATAGCTTGGGAGGGGGATTTTCTAGCAGCTGTCCATTGGGTGGCTGATGGTTACTGATTTCCAGAGGAAGCCATGGCCCTAGGTATAACTGGCCACAGAGAGGATTATTATGGGCTTCCCAGGCGGCACTAATGGTAAAGAACCTGGCTGTCAATGCAGAAGACATGAGAGATGTGGTTTGGATCCCTGGGTTGGGAAGATCCCCTGAAGGAGGTCATGGCAACCCATTCCAATATTCTGGCCTGGAGAATCCCATGGACAGAGTAGCCTGGCAGGTTACAGTCCCAAGGGTCGCAGAGAGTTGGACACAACTGAAGCAACTTATCATGCACAAAGAGTATTATACATAATGGTGCCTATATGAGCAAGTTTCTGATCCTCTCAGGATACATTAGTATAAAAAATTTTTATGCAAGTGGTCGTATCAATGATGAGAAAAATGATTAGGATCAAATGAATTTACATTGATTCTGGAGATGGAAGAGAGAGGGCCTTGGTCTGGGGCGAATAGGCACCACACCCACAAGCCAGGCCAGGTGATGATTTCTTGGTTATTTGCTAACCTGGGTCACTGAAGGGGACGGCGTTAGCTATAAAGTACCTATTACACAGGTAAAAACCATCAATTTACTCCTCTTGTCAGTGGCCCCCCCCGTGGAGAGGACCTAGAGGGCATGATGCATAGCTCTTCCTTGTCTGGTGGGGGGTAGGTTAGAGAGAGTTCGGCACAGAGACAGCAGAATGGCCAGATCCCCTTGTGACTCCAAAGGGACAGAGCCCTCGGGGTGGATGAACACACAGCTGTGAGGCAGTGCCCAGGGAGATGGTCGCGAGACTGTGGCTGTGGGTCTGGGTGGTGGATTCCTCCCTGTGCACCCGGCACGGGCACTCACTACCTTCAGGGACCTGGGTTCGTATTTCACATTTTTGTACCTTGGATTCCTTACCTGTCTGGTGGGCATAATAAAAGTGCCTCCTGCATAGGCTTTTTTTTTCTGGGGGGGAAGAAACCATTAAGTATTATTATAGAGCAGGTGTCCATAAGCTATAGCCAGAGGGCTAAATCCAGGGGCCACCTGTTTTTTTAAATGAAGCTTGATTGGAACTCAGACACACTCATTTCCCGATGTCTGTGGCTGTTTTCAGGCCGCAATGGCAGAGCTAAGTAACTGTGACACATAGCATATATCCTACAAAGCCTAACATTCTTTGGCCCTTTACAGAAAAGGTTCCTGGCCTCTGTTATAGAGGTATAAAAATTGGGAGGAGCAAGGCCACTCAACAAACATGAAAGAGAATTTGCAAAATGCCTTAGGATTGGCAGCTGAGAAGACTCGGGGCGGGGTACACAGGTGGAGGTGGGATCTGACTCACAACCTTCATATTTCCAAAATTCATGTGCGTTACATTTAGAATGCAGCCCTGTGGGATTTTTCCACTGCGTTGCATGCACAGAGTTATGCCGCCTGGCTTGCCAGCACACAAGGCTGTATACTCTGCCACGCAGGTGTGCTTGTTGACTGCTCCTGAATGGCTTCTCTTTTGACCTTTGGCCTTTCTACTGGTCCTTCCCTGTGAGTGTGGAACACAGTTGTGTGCTGCGACCTTCCCAACCAGGATGGTAGGAGGAGAATGCCAGAACGGGAGACTCAGGGCTGCAGTTTTGTTTATTGTGTTTGACCTAACGTGTTTCCCCAAACTCCCTTCAGGCAGAAGGCAGTCTGCTGTCTCATAAAAAATCAGGGTCCTTTCCGAGTAATCAGAGATTTGGGCTCACTCATGAGAATGTTCAGAAAAGACTTTGAATTTGAAGCCTCAGGGGGCAGCAGCAGGCTTTGTGGTATAATTGGAAGAATTCACATAACCCAGCTTTAACTCAAACATCCCTGTGTCCTCTTGGGGGCTGAAGCCTGAGGCTTGATACCTAACAGGCTTCAGGAATCATCCTGAAGTGTCCTTAGGAAGGAGACATGCATTTTGGTAGTATTTATAATAGCAGTTACCTGTGGGAGCTGTCTCCTAGACTAGCCAATGCATTTGAAGGATTAGGGTCTTAGAATTACAGAATGACAGGATTGTGGAGACCAACCAACTGCGTTCTCTTCATGAGGCAGCAAAAAAGCCCTAGAAATAAGACGCGACCAATCCCGGGCCATATCATCAGTCACAAACCAGTGCTTGAACATTATGAAATTAAAGAAGGTGACATGAGGACCTTCCCTGATGGTCCAGTGGTTAAGACTCTGCCTTGCAATGCAGGGGACACAGGTTTGATCCCTGGTCAGGGAACTAAGAGCCTCACGTGCCTCAGAGCAGCTAAGCCTGAACACCAAGGCTACGGAAAGAGTCTGTGAAGTGAAATGTCTCACGTGCTATAACTGAGCCCTAATGCAGCCAAATAAATATTTTTTAAAAAGAAAGTGATGTGAAGGGTCTGACTCAGTAGGACTCCTAGACCTCTAAGCTGTTTTGAAGTTTTTATTAGAATTGTGAGTGGTTTTCTGTACCTATATTTATCCACGTTTAGGTCAAATAGGTTAACTTGAATGTCGGGTTTTATTATTTTGGTCAGAAATGTATTAACCTAGCGTGTTAACACTGGTTCTTGCCCGCAACTAGAAAACTCTGGTTGGCATTATAATATGTTTATACATATACACACACACACACATAGAAATCAGTGCTTATTTTTGTACAAATAGAAAACAGTTAGCATACAGTGTGAAAGTGAAAGTGTTGTTCGCTCAGTTGTTTCTGACTCTTTGCAACCCCATGGACTGTAGCTGGCCAGGCTCCTCTGTTCATGGAGTTCTCCAGGCAAGAATGCTGGAGTGGGTTGCCATTCGCTTCTCTGGGGATCTTCTCAACCCAGGGGTTGAACCCAGGTCTCCTGCATTGCAGGCAGATTCTTTACCATCTGAGCCACCAAGGAAGCCCCTCACATAGTGTACTTACAGTTAAGTTGGAGAACTAATTCTATCCAGACTCATTGCAGTGGATTTGGTAGATACAATAATTCAAAGTATGGCATCCACAAGGTGACAGCTAATAAAAGGGATTCCCAGAGGGGAGATGATTTGGATCTGCTAATAAAAGGGATTCCCAGTGGGGAGATGATTTGGACCTGCTGATCTAGACCAGGGTTAACACACTGTAGCTGTTAGGCCAACCTGGTTTTTTAAAGTAAAAATTGATTAGAACCCAGACATGCCCATTGTGTTGTGTCTGCTTTCCTAATGGTAGCAGAGATGAGAAGTTACAGCAGAGACCACCTAGCCCCCAAAGCCTAAAATGTTTCCCTTCTGGCCTGTTACAAAAAAGCCTTGCAGACGTCTGACCTGGTCTGCCCTCTCATCTCTCATTTCCTGTGAGGACACGAGCCTGGGAGCTGGAGTGACCTGCCCCGGGTCCCATGGCTGTACCAGGAAGAGTCTGAATGGAGAACATCTTTTCTGTTTCTCTGTTTGTGCTCCGGGTCCTATATCACAGGGTACCATGCACAGCTGTCCAAGGTTCTGCTTCTCCAATTGCCACCATTTACATCAGGAGGAAATGGATCCTACAAAGAGTAAGTTTTTGAAAAGGGAAAGAGAGGGAAAGGTCTGGAACACAGTGACTGTTGGAGTCCAGGGAGGTTGTAGTGGGAGATTTGGGGCAGGGTCCACAGTAAGAGGAAATGCATAGGTGTGCATTTCTTCAACATGAAGTGTTTAGTTTTTTTTTTTTTTGTAGGAGGCTTCGACTCCAGCATTTATGGGGCATTCATTTACTGTGTGCCAAGCCCTGGCATTGTTTTTATGAGTATGTCATCAATTCTTATGACAAACGTATGGGGTAGGGGGTATTTTTATTCCTATTTCAAAGAGGATGAGACAGAAGCATGAGAGCGGTAGTCACATGGCCACTGTCACAAATCTGGAACACAGTAGGGCTGGGGTTTGGACCTGTGAAGATAAACTCTGGGGTCAGCCTCATATTTTTTACTTTAATTTATTTTTGGTCATACAACACAGCATGTGGGATCTTATAGTTCTCAGACCAGGGGTTGAACCTATGCCCTCTGCATCAGAACTGTGGAATTGTAACCACTGGACCACCAGAGAAGTCCCAGCCTCATCTTCATAGCCCCTCTAATGCAGTATTCTTGCTTCTTTTCTGATTCTGGCCCTGTCTTAATAGGGAGAAGCACATATTCTTCTTTGAAAATGAAAGCAGAATTTACATTTATATTAACTCTAATTTCCTTCTCTGTAACTCAGCACAGAGAATCTTTCTTCCAGGGTCTGTTTTCTTCCAGGATGAAGCTGCTCATCCTTCATAAGCATACAGAAAAAGTAACTAATAATATTACTAATGATTACCTCCTGGTTTTACAAGACCCTTTTCCATAAAACTTATCTCAAGAGACTTGGATGCTCCAAGACAGAGAAAGAATAAGATTAGTTTCTAGTGAAGGAAATTCTGTAACTGAATCCAGATTATAATTTAAAAATAATAAATCCAAATGGAATTATCTCTGAAGCTGTCTTTAGTGTGATTAGAAAGAAAATTATCTTCAGAAAAATAACGTTTCTTAAGGAACTTTTTTTGGTAGATCACTGGAAATTCATAGAAAGTTACAAGGAAAAAAAAAAAGAAAATATATAGGAAAGACACATTTTTTTTTTTCCTGCAATGGTAACATCTTGCATAACTAGAGTACAATATCAAGACCAGGAAATTGACATTGGTACAAATGTCCACCCACAAAATTTATTCAGATTTCAGTAGTTTTAGATATACTCATTTGTGTGTGTATATGTATATAGAGCACTTCCCAGGTGGCTCAGTGGTAAAGAATCTGCTTGCCAATGCAGGAGACACAGGTTTGATCCCTGGGTCTGGAAAAGGAAATGGCAACGTACTCCAGTATTCTTGCCTGGGAAACTCCATGGACAGAGGAGCCTGGTGGGCTCTGGTCCATGGAGTCGTGAAAGAGTCAGACACAACTTAGCAACTAAACAATGAGAACATGTGTGTACAGTTCTTTGCAACTTTATCACATGTGTACATTTATGTAACCGTGGTTGCAATCAAGATGTGAATTCTGTCATCACCACTAGGCGCCCTTGTGGCCTTGCTTTATAGCCACACCCATGGCCGCTCTCAGACCTAACCCCTGGCAATCACGCCTCTGCTATATCTCTCTTGGTAATACTGTCATTTCTAGATACTCGTGTAAGTGCAGTCAAGCAGTATTTAGCCTTTAGAGACTGATTTTTTATTTTTAAACTTAGCTGAATGCCCTCAAGAGCCATCTGTTACTTGTATCAATGGTTTGTTCCTTTTATTTATTTATTTGGCTGCCTTGGGTCTTAGCCGTGGCATGAGGGCTCCTTCTTGGGGCACATGGACTCTCTAACTGTGGCACAAGGGCTCATTATTTGCTGAGGCATGCAGGCCTCATTGCTATGCAGCATGTAGGATCTTAGTTCCCTCACCAGGGATCACACTCACGTCCCCTGCATTGCAGGGTGGACTCTTAGCCACTGAATCACCAGGGAAGTCCCAGTCCGTTCCTTGTTTATTGCTGTGTAGTAGTCCATGGTGAGGATGTTTAACCAATCACCTGCTTAACCAATCACTGTTTAACCAATCACCTGTTGAAGGACATTTTAGTTGTTTCCATTTATTGGCTGTTATAAATAAAGCTTCTATGGATGTTCATGTACAGGATTTTTTTGGACATAATTTTTTATTTCTCTGGCATAGATGCACAAGAATATAATGTCAGGTCATACAGTAAGGGCTTACTAGTTTCTAAGAAACTGCCAAGCTGCTTTCCAGAGTAGCTTAACCATCTATAGCCCTACCAGCGGTGTGAGAGGTCCCGTTTCTCTGCATCTTCACCAGCATAAGATATTAGCACTATTTTCCATTTTAACCATTTCAATAGGTGTGTCATGATCGATTATTATGGTTTTAATTTGATTTCCCTAATGGCTAATAATGTCGAGCATGTCCTCATGTGCTTGTTTGCCGTATGTATATTCTTATCAGAGAAGTGCTTATTCACGTGCAATGCCGATTTTCTAATTGAATTGTTTATTTTTTATTGCTGATATTTGAGAGTCCTGGATATATTTTAGACCTGAGTCTGTTGTTGAATATGTAGTGTAATGTTTATTTTCTCTAACTCTGCGGCTTGTTTTGTCATTTTCCTCACAGGTGTTTTTTTCTTTTTCAGAGTAAACGTTTTTTATTTTCATGAGGTTCGATTTCTCAGTTTGCTTCTTCTGTGGTTTGCACGTTCGATGTGACATGAAATGGTCTTTCATAGGAAGGTGGGAGTTGGCTGGGAGTGGTGAGATGGCAAGAGCAGTGGGGTTAATAAAAGAGCCCTAAAAGGCTAAGCGATGCTGGTATTCTTCCTGCAGGAAGGGTGGTCTCGCGCTTTGTCGTAGCATCAAGCCATCAGGGGAGTGCAAGTCAAGCCCTTGGCATGACATTAGGGTTCAGGAAAGGGGAAGGGGGAGGGGTGTCGGCAGTGTGGGGTCAGAATAAAATCCTCAGGTGCCAAGAGCTATCTCTGAGAATTAATGGACTGCGTTCCTTCAGCCTAGTCAAATAATCCAGCTCATTGCATGTGAGATAAATTATAGGACCTTGTCACCCTGGCTTCCAGGGGAGGACACTTCCATGATTCATGACACTCACCCCCTGGGAGCCTGAGGCAGGCGAGGACCTGCCTTGCTGAATGATGGCTTGTGGCCCTGTGACCTCGGCACAAGGCTGCTGCTCAAGCAGCAGAGGTCGGGGGTAGGGAACACGTGGAGGGGAGGATTTCAAATGAAGCAACTCATGGCAACAGACTGGGAGCTGGCTGCCCAAGAGGGACAGTCTTTAGGACCACTGTCAGTTAAACCCACTGCCTCTAGTGATCTGAGGGGCCTGAGCTGACTCATGCACATGCCCCCAGCAGTCAGCGTTGAACTTTGCAGTGCTCCACACTTGTGGGTGGGAGTGCTGGTTGGTGCTGTTGCATATGCATTGAGCCTGTGGGGGTGTTTTGCAAGGGAGCAGAGAATGCTGGGTGTATGCTCGAACTCATGCGGTGGGCAGAAATGCAGTGGAGCTTGATGTTGTGGGAATGAGGGATTCTACCAAGGGGCATGGGTGTCTGGTCCTTTGAACAATGGAGATGAATGGAAATTAACCAGAGAGCTAATACTGCTCCGTGCCCCCAACTCCCACCCCACCATTGCCCCTTTAAACCTCTTCACAGCAGCTGGTTTTGATGCCATTGGATAACACCTCAGGCATCTGCTGACTTTTCTGGTCACTTGTAGGTCTCCTAAAATCCGACAATTCTTTTCAGTAACAAACAGCCTATTAATAGTTTCAGAAAATAGAACGCCTACTGCCCGATAGTCACCAGTGAGTCAATTCTAACTCATAGCTAAGACTTCTCCCCCTTCTCCAGCCCTAGCCAAGTCCATAAGTGAAGCCTCCAGCAGATGAAGAGGGTTATGGTCAGCTTCTCCTACATCTTCTGCTTCTGTCTCCCTGTCATTTCTGACCCTTCCAGGTTGGAGATGAGAGGGCAGAAGGAGGGACCAAAGGGGAAGAATATTACTTAATGGACACTGTTGGGAGCTGGTTTCCAGCTAAGCTTGGGAGATAGTTAAAATAGAATCTTTCTATCTTACGCTACTCTCATTGGCTCTTTGGACATGCTTTACCTCCCAGTTGTTGGAGGTCTCTCATCAGCAGCTGGAGACACCTGCCTTCTGACTGGTCATTTACTCCATCCTCAGCGCTTGGGAATTTGGTAATACCTTCAGGCTTCCTGGCTTCCTTCATAGCTCAGTTGGTAAAGAATCTGCCTGCAATGCAGGGGACCTCACGTTGATTCCTAGATTCACTGAAGAAGGGATAGGCTACCCACTCCAGTATTCTTGGGCTTCCCTGGTGGCCCAAGGATCTGCCTGCAATATGGGAGACCTGGGTTCGATCCCTGGGTTGGGAAGATCCCCTGGAGAAGGGAAAGGCTACCCACTCCAGTATTCTGGCCTGGAGAATTCCACGGACTGTACAGTCCATTGGGTCAAAAAGAGTCAGACACAACTGAGTGATTTTAACTTTCACTTTCAGGCTTCCTAGGTGGTGCTAATGGTAAGAACCTGCCTGCAATGCAGAAGATGTAAGAGACACAGATTCAATCCCTGGGTCAGTAAGATCCCCTGGAGGAGGGCATGGCAATCCACTCCAGTATTCTTGCCTGGAGAATCCCATGGACAGCACTTTTGAAGCCTCTGCTTGTATCTGGTGCGCTACAGTCCATGGGGTCTCAAAGAGTTAGAAGCAACTTAGATGTTAGCTAGCATCTCACTAATACAGTTTCTGAATGGCGGTGATTTTGTCTCCCAGGGCACATTTGGTAACATCTGGAAACAGTTTTGGCTGTCACAACTATCAGTGTCTAATAGATAGTGACCACGGATGCTATTAAGCCTCGTACAGGGCAAAGGACAGCCCCACACAACAAAGAATGATCTATCCCTGAATGTCAGTAGTACCCAAGTTGAAACTCTTATACATCCTTCATGTTAACGAATTCCGGGCTTGTAGGTGGCTATCTTTGGAGTCTTCCTTCTTCAGCTGACTTGTCAACAGTCAGCCAGCACACCCCCTGCCCAGATCCATCAGACTGCACTTCTCTGGGTGGTCCCGCTGAAATCCTGCTTCCTTCATTTGGGAATGGGGCATATGGTACAACTTTTTAAAGAGAAATTTTCTCTCTAAATCTTTCCTCTTCTTCCACTTCTATGCCTTTGGTGTGGGTGAAGGTCATAGGAGTTATCTGAGTATAATAAAATATAAAAAAATTTAAATTTTATATTAGAGTGCAGTCAATTAACCATAACTAACCACTTTTGAGAGTCCCTTGGACTGCAAGGAGATCCAACCAGTCCATCCTAAAGGAAATCAGTCCTGAATATTCATTGGAAGAACTGATGCTGAAGCTGAAACTCCAATACTTTGAAAACCTGATGTGAAAAGCTGACTCATTTGAAAGGGCCCTGATGCTGGGAAAGATTGAGGGCAGGAGGAGAAGGGGATGACAGAGGATGAGATGGTTGGATGGCATCACTGACTCAATGGACATGAGTTTGGCGTGCTGCAGTCCATGGGGTCGCAGAGTCAGACACGACTGAGTGACTGAACTGAACTGAATCATAGTTTTGGGTAAACAGCGGAGACTCAGCCATGCATATACATGCATCCATTCTCTGCCAAACTCCCCTTCCATCCAGGCTGCCACATAACATTGAGCAGAGTTCCCTGTATTATACAGTAGGAACTTGTTGGTTGTCCATCTTAAATATAGCAGTGTATACATGTTGATCCTAAACTCCCTAACTATGCCTCTCCCCATTCTTCCCCCAGGTAACCACAAATTCGTTCTAATTCAGTATTATAAAATTTATCAGCAATTTATTGTCACAAGAATTCTGTCGCAAGACCTTCATGGTATATAATGATGTGCATATTTATTGTTGGTATCCTTCGTGTGGTCGTGTAATTGGAGGTCAGTTGGTCATTTCTGGATCTGGGCTGGGCTCGGCTCGGGTGATGGCACTAAGCGTCTTTCATCCACCAGAAGGTGTGCCTGGTCACGTAGTTATGACATTGACAGAAGAGCAGGAGTGTGAGCAAGTTCAATTATACAGCACTTTTGAAGTCTCTGCTTGTATCATATTTGCTGATATTCCAATCACCAAAGTTAGTCACATAACCAGATCCAGAAGCCCTGAGTCAGCATGGCAGAGCACTGGAAGCCAAGTGGATGGATACAAGACGTGGTGAAAGAAAGTCATTGATTCAAGAAATGGATCCCTCTTGGAGTCCTGGCGTGCTGCAATCCATGGGGTCGCAAAGAGCTGGGCAGGACTGAGCCACTGAGCAACAGCAACAACATTCCTCTTCCTTTCGAATGTCTGCAATATATTCACTTAAGAACGTGGCATCTCTTAGTTTCAAGACTCAGCTGAAACATACACAGGAAGATTTTCATGTTAACACAATAAACGCATACATATGTTTATCTTACCCATTGCTGTATGCATAGTTGGCAGGCAACTGATGCCACTGCCTTTACTGAAAAAAAAAAAAAAAAAACCAAGTAAATAAATGGATGAATGGGTGAGTAGAATAATGAGATGGGGCAGCTTCCAGCCAGCTTCTGAGGAAGCAAAAACCAGCAACTCTATCTGACCTGGCCTCTCTCAGCCACTTGTCACCACGTTCCCAAGAGGCACAGCTTATAAACCCACCTCCCATCTCACACCTTAAAATCAACTGACCTCAAGGAAATAAAAAATAGAAGCTTTTCAGGAAAAAAACAAGAAACTCTGGAAGTATAGGAAAGAAATGTTAGGATTCTTTTGAATTCAGACAGGCACCAAAGCAGAAGAACTCAGCAAGACATCGTTGGGCTTTTCTCACACCTGTCTTTTCTTCTGTTTTCTCTGTTAGGCAACAATTGCGGACGTTTACTGAGAGGTCACTATGGGTAAGGAACTGCATGTGAGTTTTGCAAGCCTTATCTCCTTACAATAACTTGGAGAGGCATGCATGATGAATATTTTATTACGGAGGAAACTGAGGCTTGAAGAGACGTTACCGAACTTGTTGAATCTCAGAGAGCTGGTCATGAGTAAAAACTTTAAAAGTTGAGATCAAGTCTGTCTGACTTTTAATTATTATATTGTTCTACCTCATATCTTAAGTTTGGGTTTGTTTTGTTTGGAAAAAAAACAACTCAAGCCATATTTTGTTCTTACCTACTTTCCTATATTTTGGTGGAAGAAACTGGTTGATTCATTTCAAACACTGAGAAAGCTTTGCCCCTTCAAACATCAGCCCTTCACCCCACACCTCTATCACCCAGAGACGTGTTTTCGTCGCCTCCTTTGGGCCACTTAATTATATTCTCTCTTCTTTAGGAGGAAAGCTGACATGTAATTATTTCCATGATTAGCACTCTTGTGCAGCTAATTGTAATTATGCGTTATAATCACAGTTATGATCGTCAATTACTCATTCCTGCCTCATTTGAATGTTTTTCTTTATCCCAGCTTCACAGAGTTGATGGAGGTAATGTGCCTGCTTACACAGACACACACAGACACACAGACACACAGACACACACACGTCATGAAGGGTCATCATTTGGTCTTCTCTGTTTGTTCCTTTGTTCTTGTATCAAATTTTATTACAGTATTCCACTGGCCACTGCCCAGTTGGTGTTGCCTCGCATTTCTGACTTGGCTAGATTTAAATGTATTCTATCGGCCCTACAAGTGAGAGAAGAATTCTTGCCCTAGAGTTTCCGGGATGGCCAAACACATGACAACAGGTACTGGGAAGCTGAGATGGACAGAGGTTGATTAATCACATATACTCACAGTCCTGGGGAAGGGAACACTGGACCATGCCAGCCCACGCTAAGGTTGTCCTTGGGAACAGAGTTAACAACCAAGGGCTGTGGGAGGTTGACTTTGTCATAGTATCAAAAGGTTGGAATGCTCACTTCCTTTCAGGAATTCTGTGCCTGGTTTCCATGATAGGGAGAGTCCTTTTGTTGTGGGGCTTTATCTATGGGAGCATAGTGGGGAGGGGAACTTGCAGTTAGGCTTTTCAAGAATTTCACCAGGTCTCAAGGCAGCATATAATATTGACTTTCTTTCAGGCCTTAGACCACAGCACTCCCCCCGTAAGTGGCAACAGGGCAGCTATAGAAGGAGAGGAAATAAGCCTGGGCCCTGGTAGTGGATGTGCAAGTTTGACCTTTAATACTTAGCTCTTGGGTGATGGGAAAATTCCTTAACATTCCTGGGTCTTGATTTCCCCACTTGCAAATGGGGATAATTCTGTCTGTACTTCCTCAGGTTGTTGCAAATATTATGCCTGTTCTGTCTTGTCTGTAAGGTGTTTAGCTGTGTGCCTACCCTACTGTATTGCTCCAGACATGAATCTAGTCTTCATCACAAGACGTCTCGGGTTTTGATCTTTGAGTGAATTCTCTAGAATCTAGAGGACTACGCTTTCTCTATTTCTTTTCTTTCTAAGATGCCTAAAGAAAATGATGCAACTAATAGAGTTCTTTAGCATCAGTCCCTCCAATGAACATCCAGGATTGATCTCCCTTATAATGGACTGGTTGGATCTCCTTGCAGTATAAGGGACTCTCAAGAGTCTTCTCCAACACCACAGTTCAAAAGCATCGATTCTTTGGCAATCAGCCTTCTTCACAGTCCAACTCTCACATCCATACATGACCACAGGAAAAACCATTGCCTTGACTAGACGGACCTTGGTTGGCAAAGTAATGTCTCTGGTTTTTAATATACTATCAAGGTTGGTCATAACTTTCCTTCCAAGGAGCAAGCGTCTTTTAATTTCATGGCTGCAATCAGCATCTGCAGTGATTTTGGAGCCCAAAAAAATAAAGTCTGACACTGTTTCCACTGTTTTCCCATCTATTTCCCATGAAGTGATGGGACCAGATGCCATGATCTTTGTTTTCTGAATGTTGAGCTTCAAGCCAACCTTTTCACTCTCCTCTTTCACTTTCATCAAGAGGCTTTTGAGTTCCTCTTCACTTTCTGCCATAAGGGTGGTGTCATCTGCATATCTGAGGTTATTGATATTTCTCCCGGCAATCTTGATTCCAGCTTGTGCTTCTTCCAGCCCAGCGTTCCTCATGATGTACTCTGCATATAAGTTAAATAAGCAAGGTGACAATATACAACCTTGACGTACACCTTTTCCTATTTGGAACCAGTCTGTTGTTCCATGTCCAGTTCTAACTGTTGCTTCCTGACCTGCATACAGGTTTCTCAAGAGGCAGGTCAGGTGGTCTGGGATTCCCATCTCTTTCAGAATGTTCCACAGTTTATTGTGATCGACACAGTCAAAGGCTTTGGCATAGTCAATGAAGCAGAAATAGATGTTTTTCTGAAACTCTCTTGCTTTCTCCATGATCCAGCGGATGTTGGCAATTTGATCTCTGGTTCCTCTGCCTTTTCTAAAACCTGCTTGAACATCTGGGAGTTCACGGTTTACATACTGCTGAAGCCTGGCTTGGAGAATTTTGATGCTAAAGCTGAAACTGCAATACTTTGGCCACCTCATGCGACGAGTTGACTCACTGGAAAAGACTCTGATGCTGGGAAAGGTTGGGGGCGGGAGAAGAAGGGGACGACAGAGAATGAGATGGCTGGATGGCATCACCGACTCTGTGGACATGAGTTTGAGTGAACTCCGGGAGTTGGTGATGGACAGGGAGGCCTGGCGTGCTGTGATTCATGGGGTCCCGGAGAGTCGGACACGACTGAATGACTGAACTGAACTGAACTGAATAGAGTTCTAAGGTTGCAGACTCAAATTCTGGTGCCAGGCGGCACAGTCCCTGTGAAGAACCGTGGATGGTCTAGGGACCTCATGCATCTCTCCTTCCAACTATTCTCCCCTCTGGGGCCATCAGATTATTTAAATCATAAGCATCACACAACATTCATGATTCCTTGAATATGCTTTGTCCTGGGCTGCAGCCTGAACAACTGTGGGGGCCTCAGACCTCTTTTGCTTGTCAAGAGCTTCAAGTTACATGGAGATGATGGACCACCAGGGGGCCTGAATATTGTCCTGTTTTGCAGGCATCACTGCCTGCCTCAGGGATCAGCCTCATTACCTTCCCTGAATATACAAAGCTCTAAATCCATTTATCTATTCTGTTCTTCAAGTCCTTGATGGTATCTTCCCATAAAAGTTTCCCTTATCGCCTAAGACATGATATTGTCCTTTTCTAAATGCCTCTATTCCTGATCTGCTCCAGTCTTGGGCACATCCATCATTGCAGTGTCTTGTGTTGCTGATTATACTTTTATAAATGCAAACCTCATCTGTCCATCTAAGAAATAAGTCTCATACAGAATGGGTGCTGAATGCATGGTTGCTGCTCAATCTTCCAGAAACAGTGTGTGTGATGATATCTGTCTTCCAAAGGCCAAGTGAGATCGTGCAGATGGTCCTGGAGAAGGACTAGGGCTCCAGGTTGTGGACAGACAAAATCTCCTGGTTCTTATTTTTGGTCTCGCTGCTGATGCTCTGCATGGCTCTTGCCATCTGATAGAGGGGAGCTGATTCTGGGGGTGGTCATCATTTCTGGCCTTAAATCAGAGTCACACAGAAAAGAGCCCTGATCCTGGAGAGTTTAGTAGCGGGTTTGCTGTGAAACTGACCTTTGGGAAAGCCGATAGGAGTGGAAGAAACTAATATTCAGTGCTCTCTATGGGAATCACGTGACAGTCATTACCTGAAAGTGGCATCTGTGTTACAAACGTAGTGCCTACACATGGCAGGTTGGATTCTCCAAGAAGCAGGCTCTCAGGTGGAGACTGGCATGTGGGAAATTGACTAGGGAAATTTATTAGGGTTTAACGCCTGAGTGGGGGTGGGGATGGGAGGAAGGAAGCAGGCACTGGGTCGAGGGAAAAGCAGGGAAGCAGTGTAGTCACTACAGAGGCCCCAGCAAGCCCATGGGGAGTTCTAGAGCTGGGATGGCCTTTTTGAGTCCCACACTGGGAGAGGGGCCCAGACCTCTAGATGTGTGGTGTCTCTGGGAAGGGGTGCAATTAGTGCAAAGCAAGATGGCTTCCCTCATTCAAGAACAATTCCCAAAGATTGCTGAAAGCTGTGGGCAGCACCCCCAGGCACTGAGGGAGGCAGCCATTCAGTTCTGAAGGGGGGATTTCATGGTGCAGCATGGCACCCACCACATGTTTCTGATCTTCGTGAAGACCATGCCCTTCATCTCTGAAAATGCTTCTCTCTCAACAAGTCCCAGTGGCCATGTTTTCTTTTGACACCATTCTCCCGACCTTTGATGAGTGGACCAGCCATAGATCCTAGATCAGGTTAGGTCAATCAATCAACTGTTTTGCCCCAGGGTTGGATACCAGTTGATTGGAGTAGTGATCATCATTTTATGCCTTATGCCTGGACATTCTGAGAAAGTCAGTCTGTAAAGAGACATAGATGTGATGACTCATGAGGTCAAAAAGAGGTGAAGGGACAGACTGGATTCCTGAGGACTTTGTGTCTCTTGGGCTTCTTTGTCCATGAAACCTGAATGGACTTCCTATCCTTGGGTTCTGTATAAAAGACTGGTGTTCTCTTATTTCTCATCTCCTTTTCCTCAAGTCAAAGGAGGCTTTTGTTATGTGCAAAAACAATTTAAAAAGAGCATTGATTAAGACCACAGACGATGAAACTGAAGTTCAGAGAGGTCAAGGAACTTACCCCAAATCATGGCAAATTACTGACAGAATAGCAATTCAGCTTTTTCTTTTTTTCCAACAGAGAAGTTTTTATTTTTCTTTAAAAAAAATATTAGACAGCACATTTAAAATAGACCAAAATGAAATTCAAGGTTTTGGTTTATTATATTCATTTCCATTTGTTTTATCTTTTAAGGGTTTTTTTCCCTGCTATTTTTATTTTATTTATTAAAAAATCCTTTTTTGGCCACACCAACAGGCATGTGAGATCTTAATTTCCCTGACTAGGGGTCGGACCTGCATCTCTTGCACTGGAAGAACAGTCTTAACCACTGGGCTGCCAGGGAAGCTCTTCTTACAAGGTTTTAAACTGCATTCACATTCAGCACTTTGTTAGATTTGCTCAACACATGAACTTGGGTGTTGACAGGGCAGACATTACAATCTTCATTTGCAGATAAGAACCCTAGGGAGAAAGTCCGAGAGAGAGAGAGAGAGAGACAGACAGACAGACTGAATTGGAGGTGGGTCCAACTGAGCCTAGAAGGAAATATCTCTCTTCAATGCCAGCACATCCCATTTTGGCCTCAGTACTGTTCTCTGGGTGATCAGAGTTGACTCAAAAGGGACTGAAGTCAAAGAGCCATGTTAGGTGTTGGGTTCTGTGGAGTCAGAGATGGGGGGAGCTTTCTGGCTGAAGGCTCATAAGATGCTGAAAACTGGAAGGAAGAAGAAAAGTTAAGATCCAAATCCTGTGGGGATCAGGAGCAAATACCTTATCCTGGGATTGGAGGGAGTCTCTTGGATCTTGTAGATCCAAGAATCTGAAGAGGAGATGGGGGCAAAGCTCCAGGAGACTCCCGGGTCTGTGTGGCTCCCTGTCTGCTGTGGGCCGGCAGTGATGTGGAAGATGAGCTTGAAGAACCAGAGGCTGGGAGACTGTTTCCTCAAGACCGCGGTTGGTCCTGTGAACATTTTCCCAGTCAATAGCAAACTCTTTTTCAGAATGAGGCCACCTATAAATAAATAGCAAACCAATAAAGGAAGAAAGAGTGCCTCTGGCTGATGTGAAGTTTAATATAATCAGCCCTGTTTCTTAGACCATGAGCTATTTTATCTTTTGAGTCTTGAAAACAGATCTAATATAAACCATGAATACTTTGAACTCTGTAAGTTGTAAGATAGTCATAGAACTGCTGGTTTCTTTCTGAAAAGTTTCCACTAGTTATCTCCTTCTCGATCTATTCAGGATGTACCTTTGGGAATTGAGTGCCAGCTGTCTTCTGGTATATGACAACTGGTATGTGTCAATGCGCTTTGTTTCCAACCCTCGTCACCCTGTTGGAGATTCCGGTGAGCCGAGTAACCACAGTTAACTGGCTAGAGTGGGTCATCTTATTCTAATATTTCCATATCCAGTCCTTACTCTTGAAATTGACCCATTGACAATAGCAGATGAGGGAGCAGTGGTCGTCTGAAAGTTAAATGAATTTTTTTCAGGGGTCTATGATGGAATCTGATGCACGAGTCTTTGAAAAAGTAAATAAGCATTTTAAAGAGATACAAGAGAGAGGTCTGTGTGCCTATGGGTGTGTGGTGGATTGAGACGATGAATATATGGCTATGATGGATAGAGAGTGGCAAAACGCCTTTGTCAATAAATAATTTCATTCTTTTTGTTTTCCTCTTTATTTTTTCTCCTGATTGATCTCTGGATAGATTTTTGTACAAATATGCCAAGTTAATTATTTCATTCTTTTCAGCTAAACAAGGACGATTACAAAAATTGCCAGTAGTCCTAGGTTTCTCTGAAACTTGAATTCAGACCATGTTTCTCCCCTCATCACTGCAGGGAGGGGCGAGATTACAGCTCTAAAAAGATTCTTATTCTGAAGACTCCAGAATCCTTTTCAGATGAATAAATAAAGAGCAACCCTCTGTCTCTGAGGTGACTGCTTTCTTCATATAGGAATCTGTATACTTATAGAAGTATATGTTTACTTCTTATTTTTGATAATTTTTTAAATGAACTTAGAAGAGCATAGGAAAAAGAACAAAAGTTCCCATACCCCAATTCCACCTCCCGCTTTCTTCCACAGTCACATTAAATGTTCATCCTTCTATTCATAGGCACTGTACATTTTGATAGAGAGAAAGGAATAATTCCGTAAAATAGAATCCAGCCAATATTGCTGCTTTTTGTGCAACATATGAACTTTAGTTTTATATGAAGTCAATGGAAGCAGAAGAAACAAGTGAAGTTTTAGGCGTTGCTGAACTTACATAAATGTTTCCTCACCTCAAGAGTTTTTAGGTTTTGAAAAGATCTTGTTAAGGTTATGAGTAAAGACAGGGGAAAATAAATTAGAAAATGGAAACCCTTGTGTATGTTTTATAACTCGATACTTCCATTTTTGGTGGTGCTGAATGGCTCCTTACTATGAAGATGAAGAAGTTAGCACTCTGAACAGCTTTCTGCACCTCCTTTCTCCTACCAACCTCCCAACTACTATTTTTACTGCGTCGGTGTTTATAACATTTAATTCTATTCTTTAACCATGATTTTCACACTTATTGAGTTTAAGTTCTGTTTTGAAGAATTTTCAAATTCCAAAGATGGAACATATATCTCCCTGACATTCCTTCTTCCATCCTCATCAGACTCCTCTCTCCTGGAGCCAAACCCTGTACAGATCCATCCAGTCGTTTTCTTTTCTTTTCAAATCCTAGTCTTTTTGCGGCTTTTCATTTCTCTCTTGGGTGGGATTCAAGGTTGCATGGACCAAAAGACATCTTTTTTCTTGGTTCATTCCACGTGTTTGAGAGAACATTTACTCAACTAACTTTGTGAGGACACCTTATTTTATGAGTCTAGACTCCTTAAAAATTCTTGTGGGTTGCTGCATTTGACAAAATCTAAAGGTTGACAACAAGCACAGGTTCAGATTTTAAAACCCCTGGCATGATTGCTCGAGGAGATGAGGCATTCTTCTGCTTAAAAAAATCTTTTATTTTCTTTAAAATAAAGCATGTTCTTTATAGTTTAGGAAATACGGACAAACAAGAAGCAAACAATGCATCTCTCCCACAGTTTGACCACCCAGAGATAAGCATTGCTAAAAATCTTAGTAATTAGGTTATTTTGTATTCTTACAATCTCCTTCTGTATTCACAGGAAAATATCTTTTTATCTTTAAAAATAGAGATATGATTATACTATAATATTGTTTGTAGCCTGATTTTTAAAAACTCAGTGTTATTGGGAAATATCTTAATTGCATTTTCTTTTGTTGTTTTAAATAAGTGTAGCCTTTTAAAACCAATTCAGAAAATGTCAGAAGCAGAATGGCTTGAAATAACATTACCATTAAGTAATACTTTTATTTTAAATAAGTTTAAGGATTTTGTCTATATAATTACACTTATTAAACACACACACATACACACACATTCAAAAGCATGGGATATGGAGGAGACATTTGTAAGTTGTTCAAATTTTTTCTTTTCTTCTTTTTTGGTTATGTTTCATGTTAGGAATTGAAACTGTGGCCCCTCCAGTGGAAATTCAGTCTTAACCAGGAAGTCCCTCAATTTGCTTTTTTCTTCTGAACAAAAGAATTGGTTCAGATAATGATTTGTATAGAGATGGTGATTGTGATAGTTAATTTTATATGTCAACTTGACGGGGATGAACGGAGCACATATTAAACATTATTTCTGAGTGTGTTTGTGAGGGTGTTTCAGATAATATTAGAGTTTGAATCAGTAGCCGGGATGACCTTCCCTGATATGGGAGGATATCATCCACTCCATTAAAGCCCTGAATAGAACAAAAAGTCTAGGCAGGGAGACTTCTCTGCAGGAAAGATATTTTCTTCTCTTTCCTAAAAGCTATATATCTCAAAGGTACAGTGATAACTAGGAAAAGCTTTTTATATTCCATCTGCCTCCGTTTTACCATTGTCTAGTGAAAGTCTTGATCAGTGGTATGAGGTCATGTTTTCATGTAAAGTCATTTCACCGACCATTCAAACCCCCACAATAACAGTTACTATTTTTCTTTAGTTGCTCTACTGTTGGTAGCAGACCCCTTGGAGTAACTCTTAGGTCCAAAGGTAGAGGGGCCTCAGTTGAGATGGCTGAAGCCATATAAAGAGTCTAGGGGTCTTTCTCCACTTAGGGTCAACTATGCAGGTCAAAGAGAGCATCGAGAAGAAAATGAGAGAATGGCTGTATTCATTTCCTAGAGCTGCCAAGACCAAGAACAAGAAACAAGGTGGCTTAAAACAACAGGAGCCTGGGGTGAGCACACACACAGGCATTTCCTCAGGCCACATCAGCCTAGGAGAGTGGTGGGGAAGCCAGAGAATAATAAAGGCTTCCCAGGTAGCACTAGTGGTAAAGAGTCTGCCTGTTAATGCAGGAGATACCAGAGACCTGGGTTCGATCCCTGGGTCAGGAAGATCCTCAGGAGGTGGGAGGACATGACAATCCACTCCAATATTCTTGCCTGGAGAATTCCATGGGCAGAGGAGCCTGATGGGCTACAGTCCATGGGGTCACAGAAAATCAGACACCACTGAGCAACTAACACACACTCACAAAAGAATAATAAACCATTGATCCCTTGGAATACCTCTGAGTCTGTTTCTGTTTTGTAAATAAGTTCATTTGCATCATTAAAAAATTAGATTCCACATATGAATGATATCATATGGTATTTGTCTTTATCTGACTTACTTAGTATGATCATCTCTAGACCTAGTCACGTTGCTGCAAATGACGTTATTTCATTCTTTTTGATGGCTGAGTAATATTCCATTGTATATATGTACATATTCTTTATTTACTCCTCTGCTGATGGATATTTAGGCTGCTTCCATGTCTTACCTATTGTAAGTAGTGCTGCTATGCGCATTGGCATACATAAACATTTTTGAATTATGGTTTTCTCCAGATAAATGCTCAGGAGTGGTCTTGCAGGATCAAATGGTAGCTCTACTTTTAGCTTTTTAAGGAACCTCCAAACTGTTCTCCAACGTGGTTTTACTGATTTACGTTCCCACCAACAGTGTAGGAGGGTTCTCCACACAGAGGGTGCTTTTAAAGGGAAGGGAGATATAGGCTTTTTCTTACCTGGAGAAGGTTTACGATCTTCACAGTTGCTTACTTAAAAAATTTTTAACAGTAATACATTCAGATGGAGCATACATCAAAACAACATAAAATGTACACACTAACCATCTTGATTCTATTCATGTCTCCATTGCCCGTTTCCATCCTCTGCAAATAGGAACATATATTTTTATTTTCCCAACACCCAACATTTTACACAAAAGGAAATACACTCTGTACAGTACTCTGAATCTTTTTTTTTTTATTCAACAATGCATTTTGGAAGTCTTTCCATAACAGCTGTATATGGATAGTGTCTTCATTCTGTTACACTGTGTAAGATTCTATTATATGAATGTACCATAAGTAACTTAAAAGCTTCCCCACTGAAGGACCCTTGCACTGTTCAAACACATTGTTATTATAGACAATGCTGGAAAAAAATGTTTACACATACCAGTTAGTACATATGCAAATATATCTAGGACCTGTTCCCAGAAATGAGGTCGCTAGATCGAAGGATAAATGGACAAACTTTGAAAATGCTCTATTAAATGAAAGCAGTCTGACACAAAAGGCCACATGTTGTCTGATTCCATTTAAATGAACTGTTCAGAATAGGTAATTTCAGAGAGATGGACAGTAGTTCAGTGGTTGCCAGATACTGCAGGGAGGGAGGGAAGAAGAGTAACTGCTATTAATGTGGGCTTTCTTTTGCGGGTGATGAAAATGTTCTAAAATTACATAGTGATGATGGTTGCCTGACTTTGTGAATATACTAAAGCCTACTGAATTGTATACTTTTACAAGATGAATTTTATGGTATGTGAATTATAGCTCAGTAAAACTGTGACCAAAAAACAGTTAAGCTATTAGGGTGCCAGCCTGGTGCTCTGTGATGACCTGGTGGTTTAGTCCCTAAGTCGTGTCCAACTCTTTGCGACCCCCGTGGACTGTAGCCCGCCAGGCTCCTCCGTCCATGGATTCTCCAGGCAAGAGTACTGGAATGGGTTGCCATTTCCTTCTCCAGGGGATCTTCCTGACCCAGGGATTGAACCCAGGTCTCTGGCATTGCAAGCAGATTCTTTTCCAGCTGAGCTATCAGGGAAGTTCTTGTGATGACCTAGAGGGTTGGAATGGGGGAAGGGGAGGGAGGCCCCTGAGGGAGGGGAGATATATACATGTGTGTGAGCACACGTGCGCGTGTGTATAAAATATATATATGTATGTATGACTGATTTGTGTCGTTGTATGGCAGAAACCAACACAATGCTGTAAAGAAATTTTTCTCCAATTAAAATTAAAGATCTTAAGGTGTCAGAGGGCAGGAATAGTTCCTTTATCAGGCTGTGCTCCCCTTCTCCAGAGAAATCTCATCAAGAGGGGTAACTTGGAAACACTGAGCCGTGTCACTCAATTCCACCGTGTTGCCTGGAGACCTCTGCCCTAAGTTATCCTGAAGACTTCGCCGTACCAACTCAGAGAATTAATTCAAAACCGGAATTGGGAGCGAGTGTCAGGAGGCTAGGGATGTCTGTCACTGAGCCCCTTCTAACTTGCTAGAGAGAGAATGAAGAATTGATCAGATGCAATGATTAGGAAGAGATGCTATCTCCCCAAAGATTCCAATTCCGTTATCGTGGGCATCTTTGCTCATTATTCTGATGAAAGGTGTGAGCCTCTGCCTTTTGGTGCAGATGAAGATGGACGTGAAATGTCTGCCGGAAGGTGACAGCATGCCAGCTGGCTGGGGGCAGCTTATGGTACCCGCAGTTAGACTTAATCAGCGGCAAACACGGTCATCCATGCTCCCTCTTCCTTGTTCTGGGTCATTCTGAAGAGGACACCAGCTGGTGTTTTGGGGGATTGAGCTGATGAGATATTATTGTCTGCCAGTCTTCATTTTCAAAAATAAAAAGAGATTCAGATGAATGCAGGGGACCCTTGTTAGCTTTTAGCCAAAGTGTGCACAAGGTCTGGGCAACTGTTTATAGAGTTTAAAGGGTAGAAGAACGGAGAACGGATGTGTTCACGGGCAATCTGCTTGTGATCTGAGGAGGAGGCAAGATGTCCAATCACACCCCCTTTTCTCTTTTTTCTATCCCAACATCCTATTCTGTCTTTGAAACGTTCTTTGCCAAGTTTCTCTGACTTCACTTTTTATTATTCTACTTGAACCACTCCTGCAAAATTTTTTTTTCCTCAAATACACATTGGATGCTGTGACTCTCTTGCTGAAAAATCCCTGATAACTGTTTTGGAACGTAGAATAAAGTCCAGAGTCTTTACCTAGGGTTCAAATTCCTCATTGGATCAGGATATATTCATCCACTTTGGCTTTTCAGCCCCATGTTTTAAGTCCCTGATACATTTAAAGAGTTTCGGGAGCAACTGTATCTTCCATCACTTATGCTGGATATTCTTATTCATCCTTGAAGGCTCAGCTCAGATATACCTTCTCTAAGAAGCCTTTTGCTGATTCCTCCAAGCAGGATTATATTCACCCACCATGGCTATACCTCATCCACCAGACAGATTGCTTATGGGAGTTCGGTCAGTATTCTACAAGAGGCTAAATGCCCAAGAACAGGCTGTTACTGGGCTCTGTATTTTTAGTTTCTAGCAGGGCATGTTCACTGCAGGTTCTCTGTCTCTGCCTGTCTGTTTCTCTCTCTTTCTGTAATATATGAATGAAAAAGTGGACAGTGGGACCAGATACATGAATAAAATATAGGCTAAGATGAAATTTAAATTGGGGAAAGATTATGCTAAAATTGGAACTAGCATCTTCTATTTTTCCTTTGCAAATGAAGGGTGCCAAAAAAGGAAGACACTATGAAGGCAGCAAGAAATGCCAGAATTGTCAGGGGCCCTTGTGATTTGAAAATGGTGTCCTTACCAGGAAATTAAACTGAGCTCATTATCTCATTAACTTGTGACTGGAGAGGGAATATGCAGCTGAAATTGTATTATCTTTCCAATATGACAAGTTAGTAACAACCTGGGATTTTGAAAGACATTTTGTTTTCTTAGCAAGAATTTCCACCCATACAAATGAGGATCCATGGAGAGGAATCCCATTTGAGAAAGATTCTAAAAGGCAAGAACCATGTGTGTCTAAATTGCTTTGTGTGCATGATAAATCCCAGTGGTTGCTAAAGGTATCCTTACCCTAAGATTAAATCTCACCACCAACATATTGGAGTAGTTAAAATTTTAACTGCTATACAAGATAATTGTGCTTGACCAACCTTTTTCCTTCTCTCAAGAGATCCTTTAAAATTCAGATAGCCATGCCAGCATGCTTATTAGTGACCACCATTTTTAATGTCCTTCAATGTCTACAGGGATATTACAAATTCTGTTTAATCAGATTGCTTACACAATGGCCTTGTTTTTTAAAGGTGGGAGGAGATGTATGGAGATTCTTAAATTGCGCACTGGTCAGACACTTACTGTACAAACTAGAGGAGATCTGTGTTCCTGGAATAAATTATGTTATTTCTAAAAGTTGGAGAAATGGGATACAGTGGAAAGAACTATAGGCTTAAAGTCAGGGACGTGGGTTTTAATTTTAATTCGTCCCCAAATTTAAATTTAATCTCAATTCTCTTAACTATAAGATAGGTAGAAAATATATGTCATAAGATATATTTTTTGGGGGGCTACTAAATAGGATCAAAATGGTAGATTACTTGGTTGTCTTCTCTGGCTCAGAAAGACCCTCATATGTTATCTGGCTGGAGAAGGTCCTAGAATATGCTAAGCAAATAGTCTGAGGAGTGATTTTAATTGGTGTCCTTCAAACAAACCACCTTGTATATTGTACCTCTTAGAATTTGCAGTTAATACTGGGAATTAGTGTATACACACACAAACACATACACACACAGACATAATTGCTTGTTTGTTTTTTGGCTGAGTGGCATGGGGGATCCTAGATCTCTGACCAGGGAATGGAAGTCATGCCCCCTGCAGTGGAAGCGTGGATTTCTAACTGCTGGACTGCCAGGGAAGTTTCAGGAGTTTAGTATTAATATTTTTAAGCTTCCTAAGAGTCGGACACCACTGAGCGACTCAACTGAACTGAACTGAATGACTGTCCTTGATGTTTTCAGGGTGAGTGCCTATAAACACTGCACTTGGACATGACAGCAAGAATCTAAGGAGACACCAGCAGGGTAACTTTCTTTGTTGTTCATTTATTTTAAAAAATTAATTTTTCTTTTTTTTTTGCCTATGCTACAAGGCATGTGGTATCTTAGTTCCCTGACTCAGAATCAAACCTATGCCCCTGCCTTGGCAGCACAGAGTCTTAATCACTGGATTACCAGAGAAATCCCAAGGTCACTTTTTTGAAAAGCAGGTTTCTCCATCTGTGTGAAGGCAAATTAAGGGAGTGCCATCAGGTCAGCCCCATGTTTCCTTTGTGAAATTATTTAGAATCTGCGCTCTCTCACAAAGTAACAAGCACTTGTGTTTGAGAAACTGAAATCACACCCTCTTCACCCAATACAGGTTTTTGTTTCTGTTTTCCATAGCAAGAGGGGCATGCAGCCTGCACAGTAAAGAGGTCATAAATGCACAAGTTTAGGGAGTGTAGAGAACTATTCCTTCTCCAGGATCCCCACCCGGGGTCCAAGATCTGCACTTGGAAATGAAGGAGCCAGGGGTGAAAGAGGTTGCCAGTGAAGGCAAAGACACGGCTTTTCAGAGCTGGGGAAGTTCGGGGCGGGAAAGCCCTTTCAACATCTGCTGATAACCTTGCACTGAGACGAGAAGGTAACAACATCTGAATGAGTGTTACAGGTGGCTGAATTAATTAACTCCAACTCCCAACACCCCCGAACATCCGGTGCTGGGATTAGGGAGTCAGAGCTAGTTTGCTAGAGAATCCCAAATCTCAGACATTATTTGGATTCAAATTGGAACTGTTGCCGAAAAATCCAGGTGGGAAAAGGACTAGGGAAATGGGACGGTCAGGCATTTTCTTTCTCCTCTGGGACAAAATGATTCTCTCCTTTCTTCCCTCTGTCCCCTCATCCTCTCTTCTGTCTTTTCTATGGACCGATTCTTCCTCTTTTCTTTCTTCCATCCATCTGTCTGTCTCTTTTCACTTCTGTCACCATTTTCTATCTCCACTCTTTTGCTTTGTCCCTTCATTTGTGACTTATTTTTGCTTAAAGGCACATGCGTACTGCTTGAGGAGTTCCCCTTATTTCCAGAAAATCCTATTTAACTATAGAAGTGAAAAAAAAATACCGCCTCTTTGAAAGTGGGAGTTTTAAGGATGGGAATAAACAACTATCAGGGGTGGCAAGAACGTACTAAGGCCATTTTAAGGTAGATGGGTTTACCTGCCACTGACTGAGCACATCGGTGGCTGGTGGGATTTAATTTTCATAAAGATTTATCATCCCATCCTCAAATGAAGGAATACTGGATGTTCTCATCTTCCATGGCAATGTTTCTGAAGGAGAAAGATGAAATTTAAGGGGAAAATCAGTCATTGAAATCTGATACTTGCACAGATTTTAGAATTAGGGATGGGATGAGTTTGATGAGAAAAGGAAATTTGGGTGCAGAGGTGGGGTGTTAATCTCAATTTATTTTTCAGTCTGGCTTCTCTGGGGATGGGTATTCAATTTCTACATGAGGGAATTTATAATGAACTAGGCTTTGGAGTCAGATAAGACTTGAATTTTCGCTTGACCACTTATTGACTGCTTGACCTTGGGAATAATATTTAAATTTCCTAAGCTTTGATTTGCTCACCTTAAAAAGGGGGATGATGAAACCCGCTTCAAGGGATTGCAGAGAATTTGAATGACATAAAAGCTGTGAAATGCCTGCAACAGACAGTGTGTTTAAGTGAGTTGTTATTATTTCCATCGGAAAAAGAGCCTATGTAAATACTTTGGTCATATTTAAAACAGCTTGCTACTGAAATAATCACCTGGAACCTTCAACTTCTTTTAGAAAGAATGCTTTGTATGAACACGAGTGAGGAATTCTCTGGTAGCATTTGATATATTCATGGAAGAGCTTGGAAGGATGCTTTAGACTAGGCTCAGCAAACTTTTCTGATAAAGAATCAGCTAGTAAATATTTGAGGCTTTGTGGACTGCAGTCTCTGCTGCTGCTATTCAACTCTGCTGCTGGAGTGTAAAAGCAGCTACAGACAGTATGTAAATGGATAAAGGTGGCAGTGTTCCAATACAACTTTATTATTTATGGCTGCTGAAATTAGGATTTCATATATTTTTCCTGTACTATGGAACATTATTTTTCATTTGGCTTTTATTTTCCCTCCAACCATTTAAAAAAAAAGTAAAAAATCATTCGTGGCTAGTGGGTTGTACAAAAACGGGCAGCTGGCTAGATTTGACCTGAGCTGTGTTTTGCTGACCTATGTCTTCAATCTACAAGATGCTAAGACGTTAGTTTGCTTTCCTCCTTTGGGTCACAGATACGGACTCAGAAGCCCAAAGATATGGCAAGTTGTGGCTGGAGTCCCTCTTAGCTGAGTGGCAGAGCTGGGATTAGAACCCAGATCTTTTGACTATTGGTCTCGAGACTGGTCATTCCTACCTTTTGCTGATTTTAGTTTCTTTGTCCTTCAAAACTTCCCTTGGTCATGGCATTCTTGTATTATTTGATTCTCTTAGCACACATTCTCAGTCATCTTGGGTATTAGTTTCTGCCACGGTCCCATTGCTTAACAAGGGAGGCTTAGCCCAGATGCCTCAGGGACCGAGAAATTAACCAACCTCGTTTCAAAGCCGCAGGGAGGGGTGAGGAATGCCGTGAACTGGAGCCCGCATGTCCCATCTAACAGAGGAAATTCTATTCCACGCAGATGACGGCGGCCTCTGGGAGTGAGTCAGAGACACCAGGTCTCCCGCCTTCTCAGAAGACACTTGAAATCTGGATCTTCTGTGGAATTTTAAGATATTAGCATAATTTTACAAAGCTTATTATGACCAAACAAAGCATGTCTAGGGATTACAAGCAGCTTTCAGGAGATCGGTTTGTGATCTTTAACTCAGACTGTGATTTCTTCTTGGCATGACAGAAATGTATGCTATAAATATTTTTATAATTAAAAAATTTTAACTATGATAAAATACTCATGTAGTTGATCATCTTAACCATTTTTAAACTTTACAGAACAATGACATTGTTCTGTAAAGAAGTCCCCTTTTCCTCCTGTTCTCAACTCCTGATAACAACCATTCTACCTCCTGTCTCTGTGATTTGACTGTATCTGCTCTGTATTGGGGTTCCCTGATAGCTCAGTTGGTAAAGAATCTGCCTGCAATGCAGGAGACTCCGGTTCGATTCCTGGGTCGGAAAGATTCACTGAAGAAGGATAGGCTACCCACTCCAATATTGTGGCCTGGAGAATTCCATAGGTGGTGCTAGTGGTAAAGAACCCATTTGAAAATACAGGTAGACATAAGAGATGTGGGTTCGATCCCTGGGTCAGGAAGATTCCCTGGAGGAGGGCATGGCAACCCACTCCAATGTTTTGGCCTGGAGAACCCCAAGGACAGAGGAGCCTGGCGGGCTACAGTCCATGGGGTCGCAAAGAGTCAGACACGATTGAAGTGGCTTAGCATGCACGCACACACGCTCTATATTGCCATGGAACAAATGGCAAAAAGTTAAAACTGAGACACAAGTAAAACATACTTTCTACAGATGGAGCAAACTCACTCTTAAAGAAGAAATTGAAGCTTGAGGACTGCTGGCAGTGAGTGGGCACTAGATTAACCTGTGTCACAGTGTCTTTAAAATAGCCTCTGCCAAGGGGAAAGCAGGGAGGGATACATTGGCAGCTTGGGATCGACATATACACACTATTATATATAAAATAATCAATAAGTATCTTAAAATTATATAATTTATTTTACTTTTATGTGAAGTTACTGGAATACAGATGTCGTTGGCAACATTCTCAACACTAGAATTACTCTAACAAGTATTAAGCTGAGGGCTTCCCAGGCGGTGCTAGTGGTAAAGAACCCACCTGCCAATGCAGGAGACATAAGAGTCTTGGGTTCAATCCACATGTCACTTTGGCATGCTACAAGTGAAAATTAAATAAAAGCAATGCAGTGGGTATCTTGGAATGTGCGTATTGAATGCCTTTTGATATAGACTGGTAAACTGCAAAATTTACCAAAATTTAACCCTGTTTGTCCCTGTTCCTACAGTGTAATGAAGGGTGCATTTTTCCCAACTCTGCTCAGCTTGGAGATAATCTATATATGATTCATCCTTGAGGAACTCAGGGCTAAGGATCCTGATCCTCTGCTCAGTGGAAAATCCAAGTGTAATTTTGTAGTTAGCCTTCCTTATCTGCAGATTCAACCAAGTGCAGATTGTGTAGTAGTTTAGTATTTACTATTGAAAAATATTTGTGTATAAGTGGATCCCTGCAGTTCAAGGGTCAATATATAGAAAACTTCAATACTCTTTTACGTCACTTCTTAGTTACTATCCTAGAGCATGATGCGTACAAACAGCCTTCACAAATATTATCCCCATTATTGTCACAACAGTGCCACGAGTAGAAAGTGCAGATATATTTCTTCCCACTTAACAAAAGAGGAGATCAACACTTGGAGAAATCAAATAGCTCACGTGGTTTGCATGGGGAACGAGAGAGCCCAGAAAAGAACTCAGGCCTCTGTGTCCTCTCCGGGACTCTCAGGCACCCCCTCCAAAGGTGTCCCTCAGAGAGAACCATGTGGAAGCCGGAGGGACCCCTACGCTCCTGTTCTGAGCTGGGGTGTGAACCTGGAGATCCCAGCCCGGCCAGGCAGCTGCTGGCCTTTCTGACGGGTCCCCAATACTCTCAGGATCTTCCTTACTTTGGCTTCCTGTGAACTCACCAGTATATCCCTGGGTTGCAAAGACCACTGATTTTTTTCTTTTGTTAACCTTTTTATTTTGTATTGGGGTGTAGCCAATTAACAATGTTGTGGTGGTTTCAGGTGAACAGCCAAGGGGCTCTGTCCTACATGAACATGTATCCATTTTCCCCCAATCTCCCTTCCCATCCAGGAGGCCACACATCATTGAGCGGAGTTCCGTGTGCTATACAGCAGGTCCTTGTGGGTGGTTATTTACTTATTTTTTAAATATAGCAGTGGGTACATGAGACCACCCATTTTGATTTTACTCTCTTAATGGGAAGTCTTACTTAGGCAGCGCTGATGAAAACAGCTCAGCCACTTTCTTCATGGACTGCAGTAGACTCTGTGACCCCAAGGTAAGGGGGAAAATAGAGGGAAGATGATCGGGAGGAGTGAGAAGAGAAGGCGTGTATTTCAGTTCCTGCCTGGATGGGCACCCATGCTCTTCTCCGAGTTGCCAGCCAGTGTTAGCAGAGTGATGGAGAGAGCCCTGCCCCTCTGGCACACCAGCAAACCTCGCTAATGTAATGGAAATGATGATTATTCCCAGGGCCTAGCATTTCCCTTCCTCCGGACTGTAGGGGTATTAAAGTTGATTGAACACATATGCTTCGGGTAGACTGTGCCTGCCATCACATATGGAGCCATCAGCTTTCTGTGTCCTCGGAAGGAGACACCGAGATCGCAAGAGCCAGGCAAAGGCTGAGCCTGCTTAGGGGATTATAAACGAGGGGTCCAAGTCTCTTTACAGGCCAAACAGGGGAAAAACCCGGCTTAAAAAAAAATTCCCCAGATCTCCGCACAGAAAAAAAAAAAAAAGCTCAAAAATACTTATTAAAGTTAAAATTCAATTTTAATAATTTAAACTGTTTCTCAGAATGAGGGTTCCACAACTTTTCTCAAAGACAAAGAGTGATGCTTGTCTCCTTCACAATCATATGTCTAATGAATCACAGCTTGATTTTCCACACTGTTAGCATGAGCAGATATGAGAGGCTGTTCTAAGCAGGCTGGGGAATCGGTGCTGCTGGGTGTTGAGATGAGACTTCTGGATACTCCACTGCTTGCTCAAAAGACTCACCAGGCTCTCCCAGTCCCGACACAGTGAGGGGAGTGCCCACAGCTTTCCTGGCTGGCTGGTTATGGTGGCTCCACGTCTGGGCTGGATAGAAGGTTTGGCTGTTTGTGCAACAGCTGGCTCTAATTATTCTCCTGGGTTATGGAGATATTTTGCTTGGCCATGTTTCACTTGCTTCAGAATAAGGCAAGTCTCTTCCCCCTCCATGTATTAAAATATATGTGCTATATGGGGGAGGAATAAATTTGGAGTATAGGATTAGCAGATACACACTACCACATATAAAATAGATAAATGACTAGGATTTACTGTATAGCACAGGGAACTATGTCCAATATCTTGAAATAACCTAATAATGGAAAATAATTGAAAAAAAGGAAATGGCAACCCACTCCAGTGTTCTTGCCTGGAGAATCCCAGGGACGGGGGAGCCTGGTGGGCTGCCGTCTATGGGGTCTCACAGAGTCGGACACGACTGAAGCGACTTAGCAGCAGCAGCAGCAGCATACGTATACATATATATCTGAATCACTTTGCTATATATCTGAAACTAACGCAATATTGTAACTCAACTATAAACAAAAAAATCTTAATTAAGCATATTTGTATGATATGTACAAGGAGGGAATTCATTTTAACTGTGTGCAAAAAGTATTTTAAAAGAGTTTTATTTTTAAAGTGCCCAGTTTTGCGAATCTCAGCACCTTTGTATTTTTCATTCTTGAAAAAACACCTTTTTGTTTGCTTTGTGCAAATTCAGAAAAATTTAAGGGAAATGTTAAGGTCACTCTAATCCTGCCATTTGGAAATATGAAAGCTAAAATTTTAATGTGTTTCCTTTTTCCTGTAGGCTGCACCTCGAGACTTGTGGGACCTCTGCCCGCCCACCGGAAACTGAACCAGTGCCTCAGGCAGTGGAATCGCTGAGGATTAGCCAGTGGGCCAGCAGGGAATTCCCTACCCTGACATTTTTAATAGGCATTTCCCCACATTTTCAAACTGTTTTCAAGTATAATTTTAATGGTTTCACTCATCAATTAAGCTTTTAAAATAATATGAATTTTTCTTGATTATAAAAGTAACGAATATTCTTATTAGAATATTTGGAAAATTAGAAACATGAAGAAAGAAAATCACAGAAGAGCATATCAGATGATCAGTGTTTTTAGTGTGTTTTTTCCTCTCAGTCTCTCCCACCCCACACCTTATCCACATGCGTGTTAAACACAAACACACACGCATGCATTTGTCTGGATGTTAAATGGTGAAAAAAAGTCAAACCCAGTGATTTTTACTCTTTTATTGAAAACTACTTTACAGAAAGCCCAGTCTGGTGCTCTGTGATGACCCAGAGGGATGGGACCAGGAGAGAGGCTCAAGAGGGAAGTGATATATGTATAATTAGGGTTGAATTGTGTTGTTGTATGGCAGAAACCAAACAACACTGTAAAGCAATATTCCCCCAATTAAAACAAAAAACGAGTTTGAAATTTTTCCCATGTTAATCTTTGACAACCTTAATCTAATAGCGCCATTATATTTCATCAAATGGAGGTAGCATCACTCATTATTTTTATATTGTTGATATTTAATTGGCTGCAAATTTTCACTCTTGTAAATAATGATGCAAACTGCATTCATATGTAAAAACTTATCATATGTGAGCCAGACATGAGAGCCTTTCCTAGGACAGTTTCTTAGAAAGGCTAGAGTAGCGTCAAAGCAGACATTGTGAGTCTTCTGTTGGATACCACATAGACTTCCCAGCGGCTTTTCCCTGGATGTGCCCTCTTACAGCAGCCATCCCCATTGTTTTGGCACCAGGGACTGGTTTCATGAAAGACAGTTTTTTTCATGGACCAGGGAGGTTTCGGGATGATTCAGGAACATCACATTTATTTTGCACTTTATTTCTATTATTATTACATTGTGATATATAATGAAATAGTTATACACCTCACCACAGTGCAGAATCAGTGGGAACCCTGAGCTTGTTTTCCTGCAACTAGACTGTTCCACCTGGGAGTAATGGGAGACAGTGACTTCTGAAGTGTGGGGAGCAGCTATAAATACAGATGAAGCTTCACTCGCTTGCCTACTGCTCACCTCCTGCTGCGTGGCCAGTTCCCAACAAGCCATGGACCAGTGCCCAGGGTTGGGGACCCCTGTCCTAGAGGATTTGAGAGGACTTGTCGTGATCAGCCCCATGGTAGCTCCCTGTATGTCACTGCTGCTCTTCTAGGGAGCAGCGGAAAGACTAGCTCTTCTTTCCACTTTTAGATGAAGAAATGGCAGCTCAGGTAACCTCACCAGAGTCACAAGAACAAACAAACAGTTAAGAGGAGTGCCTAAGTGACCTGAATCTTAACTTCATGCTAGATCCTTGAAACAAAATAAAGTAAAGTAAATGCCATTTGTGAAGCCCAGAGGCAACAGAATGGATGCAAAGCAGCAAAAGAGATACAGATCAACAGGTCTTCTGGCATTTCACCAGCCAGTTGGTGACTCTAAAGGGAGAGACAGAAATAGCTGTTACTTTGAAATGTAATTGCCTTGGTCTGTCTAGGGAAAAAAGTGTGAGAGCTCTAATTTGGGGAAGTGACAAACTAAAGTGTTTTGAAATGTACTTAAGAAAAAAAAAATCAAAGTGCTAAGACAGCTTTGTTTCTCAAGAACTACAATAGAAATTTGGGATAGTTATAGTTTTTAATCAGATGTTTAGGGAATCCATGTGGTTTTTCTCTTGATGGTGGTTGCATTTTTAATTTTTAAAAGGGAGCCAGACAAAAGTTCCTTGGGAGGTAATGTCTCTGACCTTTATTAAACAGAAAGCAAAACTCAAGCTGTTAACTCTTTGATGGCTCACTGTATTGGAAAGCAGTTCTCAGAATTCCTCAGACTGGACACTGATCACAGAATTTAGCATTGATGCTGGTGTATTCTATTCCACAGCTGCCTCCTGGTCATGCTGCTCACATCTGGATAAATTTCCTGAGTCCTGGCAGCCTGAGCTGATGTTTCATTGAGGGATATTTACTCCTACACAGCTGTTCAGCAGAAAAACAACTCGGATACAATTAATACCATGTTGTAATAAGGAGATGTCACCAAGAGAAACAGTTGCTGAATTGATTCTGATGATGCCAAGGAGGGTAACTACAGTGATAATGGTGATTAATATAACCATTACTAGGTACAGACTCATAGAAGGAACATATTTTAGTCCTGGCTTTGTTTACACTGTTGCAATCTTTCATGCTCCAGTTAGGGAAGGAGATCAGGCACAGCTGGAGATAACTGCACTGGTCTGAATTCTCTATGTAATTGACGAAAACACACTCAATATAATTCAGATAGATGATGGAAGGACAACCCAAATACCAGTATGTTTCCCCTCCCCCACTGGAGATAAACATCTGGAATTACCAAAGTTCTTATAAACTGAATCTCTTAAGACTGATCAGACCAAGGAATCCCCTGGTGGTCCAGTGGTTAACCCTCTGTGCTTCCACTGAGAGGGGCTTGGGTTCCATCCCTGGTCAGGGAACTAAGATCCTGCATGCTAGGTTGTTGCTGTTTAGTTGCTAAGTTGTGTCTGACTTTACGACCCATGGACTGTAGCCTGTTGGCTCCTCTGCCCAAGGGATTTTTCAGACAAGGATACTAGAGTGGGTTGCCATTTTCTTCTCCTTGGCCAAAAAAAGAAAAAGAAAAAGGTCAGGCACTTGAAACTGAGTTAGAGAGAGCCTGATTACTCACTATTCCTCCCTGTTTTGAGGGGAGGGGAATGCAGAACCATTGACCTAGATGCTGTATCTACCTCCCCTATGGGTGGGGGGTTGCGTTTCTCCACGGCTACCATTCTTGTGTCTCCTGTATTGGACCTGTTTGGAGAGCTGTGGACCATTTAGCAATTACAGGTTCTACCTGCCTGTAGTCCCCAGCCACTGTGATAACCTAAAATGTTCCTGCACATTTCCCCTGGCATAGAGATCCATTGACCTGGTGATGGGAAGTGGGGGTGATCACTAGACTGTGCAATTTAATTGACTTTTTTTTTTTAAAGGTGGTATTAAAAAAACATCTATTTATTTATGTTGGCCGCACTAGGTCTGAGTTCTGGCTTGCAGTATCTTCCTTATGGCACGTGAGCTTCTTGATTGTGGGATCTAGTTCCTAACCAGGAATGGAACTGGAACCCCTTGCTTTGGAAGAGTGGAGTCTCACCCACTGGACCAGAAGTCCCTAACTGACTTTTCAGGTTGGTGATGGTGGTTTAGTCATTAAGTCGTGTCCGACTCTTGCGATCCCGTAGACTGTAGCCTCCTCTTCTGTGTGGATGAGTCGTGTGTCACAGAAATTTCTCTCTCCAACGTGACTGTGCAGGGACTGTTACAAAAACAGATTCTGGGTATCCAGTTTTCTTGGTTTCAAGTGGGTTCCAATGTTCTGCATATTGGTTTCCAATGATTTCAAGTGGGCCCAATGTTCTGCATTTTCTTTTTTAAAAAATATTTATTTATGCATTTATTTTTGACTGTGTTGGGTCTTAGTTGCAGCATGCAGAATCTTCACTGCAGTGAGGGGCGGGCTTCTCTCTATGTGTTGCCTGGGGGCTTAGTTGCCCTGGGTGTGTGGGATCTTATTACCAGGACCAGGGATTGAACCCATGTCCCCTGCTTTGGGAGGTAGATTCTTAACCATTGGACCACCAGGAAAGTCCCATTCTGCATTTTAAAACAAACTCCCCAGGTGATTCTGAAGTTGGCATCCAACTTAATAAACACTGACCCAGAAAATGTTTTCATTTTTTAAAGATGAGAGAACACGAGGCCCAGAGCTACCCAGCATCATGGTGGTAGCGTGGGGCTCTGGAGCGAGGCAGCCTGATAACGATTATGGATTGTATGAAGGAGATCTCAGGAGGACAGACGTCCTAGACTCAGTGTCAGAACTTCTTTATTTCTCTAGCTGTCTGCCCTTAGGGCCTTTCAGTCTTTTCATTTAAGCTTCCAGCTCTCTAATTTGGCCATCAGAAGTAAATCCTGGAGGATCATTTTGTGAGCCATCTCTTAAAAGGAGTTTGAGACATTTGCTCTAATGAATAGTGGCATTTCTGCCCACCTGGAGAGAGTCAGAGATGGATGGAGAGGGGATGGGAAGGCCTTGGTCCCTGCACGGGGCCGCTGTGGGAGCTCTGGTCCCCTCCCTTGGCCACTTGCCACCCCACCCGTTATGGGTATGTGGCAGGGAAATCTGTGAAAAATCCCAGTTACTGGGATCCTCCTTACTACAATATCACTAAATGTGCTTTTATATTATTTTTAAGTGAACTTCACAATGAGAAGGTAAATTTTACTTCCTAACCCCCTGCCAGCAGACCCACTCTGAACCCTGCTTGCCCCTGCCAGTCAATATTTCCAGGCTGTGCAATCAGTCATTCTGTGTTCTATGCAGAGATGGTTGGATACCAGCTTCCCTCTCTAATAAAATAAGGTGAATGATAATATTGGTTGTTGTTCAGTTGCTAAGTCATGTCTGACTCTTTGTGACCCCGTGGACTATAGTCCGCCCCCTCCAGGCTCCTGTGTCCATGGCATTTCCCAGGCAAGAATACTGGGTTGCCGTTTCCTTCTCCAGGGGTTCTTCCCAACCCAGGGATTGAACTCTTCATCTCCTGTGCTGTGGGTGGACTCTTTACAACTGAGCCACCAGGGAAAACCCCCAAGCTCTGCCCCAAAGAGAAGCAATATTGTAACAAATTCAGTAAAGACTTAATGCCCACACCTGCCCATCCCATCCTCTTGCCAAATTCAACTGGAATCCAACATGTGCGATCAGAAACAGACAGAGGGGTGTATTTACTTGCTGTGATCCATGAAGCCTAGGAACCCAGTGGAACCAGAACGATGGCCTGGCATCTGGTGTCCTTCCTCTGTTCTTGCCTTCTGTGGTGTGTTTTGCACAAAGCGAACAGAGCGATCCTTTAAAAGAACGTTGATCAGGTCACCCACATTTCTGGTCTAAACTGGCCAAGGGCCAGAATAAAGTCTTAATACGCAGAATAAAGTCTAAACTTCCCAGGGCAGTTTGGCCATGCACACTTGTCGAATATCCTCTTTCTCCCTCCCCTCACAGGCTCCACGCCAGCCACGTTAGTGTCTTTGTGACTCAGTGAGGCAGAGATAATCTTGCCTCGAAACTTCACATTTACCCTTTCCTCAGCCTGGAATGTTCATCTCCAGTCGTGCATATGGATTGTCCCATCAATGTTCAAGCATTTCTTCAATATGTTATCCATAAGACCATCCATAATTACTCCAAATATAACAACACCCACTCTCGTTGCTCTTCACACCTTTAGCTATTATTCATTTCTTTATGGCGTGTGTAGCCAGATCTCTCAGACATTTGTGTACTATTGTCTGTCTGTCCCCCAGTAGACGGTAAGTGGGACATTATCTGTTTTTTGTCATCATCGCTTAGATAGCTGCTTGGCACATGGTAGGCGTGATGCAGGTGTCTTCAATCAACAGTCTCTTGAGGCGATCAGAGGTGACCAGATGACTTAGTGGTTACGAAATCCCCAATCTTTTCCCTATGTCAGCACTTCATGCTCCTCACAACCACCTCCATGCATATCTCAGTGGAACATTGCAAGCAATGACCACAATTTCTTACCCTCCCTGGATTCATGCCTTGGCAATGTGACTTTGTAGCTTTTTTCAAAAAGGGAGTCTTTCTCAATTCTTGGGCTAGGTTTGTGCCTTGCTCTGAACATGAACAGACATGAAGCACTCACAGATTTGCAAGGTGCTTGTATGATGAGACCCTGAACCTTCATGCGACCAAGATGTGGCCTCCCACTGTAGAATGGGACACGTGGCCCAGTTTCCCTTCCTGCTCCAGCTGGCACTGAGACAATACTCAGAAGCTCAGTCTTTGACTTCAGACACACAAATGATCCCGGCTGAGAGCGGGCTGAGCTCACACCAGAACTGCCCTGCTGAGTCAGCCCAGACAGCTGACTTGCAGAATTATGGCCTAAATGGCAATGCGGTTAAGCCATCACATTTGGAAGGGTTTGTTTCCTAGCTAAAAGTAACTAATACATGTGTGAGAAGTTAAGAGTTAAATAGTGAGAGAATGGGATTTTAGTTGGCTTTGACAGATGCTGGTGTAAGATTTCATAGTTCCAATAACTAGGTCAAGCCCAAGGGGTAACATTATTACTGCTGGGCCACGGGGTGGATATACCTGGCCTTTAATGAGGGTTTTTTTCTTTTTTTAATGCAGAGAATTAGTGCTTTCTTATTCTCCTGGTACCTTTTCTCTTTCAGAGGTAGAAAGGCAGGTCTGCAAAGCTGGTGCGTCTTTACAGCTTCAAACCTTAGCGTGGTGGATCATATTAGCAAGAGATTTGGATAATTTTTGAACTGAAAGATCATGAAGGTCTAATTTTTGAGAAGTTAAGATAGGGAATCCAGGGAATCAGCTAGCAGAGCCACTATTTTCTCTGGAATTGGTTATCTCAGGAGTTAGTTAGTTCAGTTGCTCAGTTGTGTCCAACTCTGCAACCCCATGGACTGCAGCACGCCAGGCCTCCCTGTCCATCACCAACTCCAGGAGTTTACTCAAACTCATGTCCATTGAGTCGGTGATGCCATCCAGCCATCTCATCCTCTGTCGTCCCCTTCTCCTCCCGCCTTCAATCTTTCCCAGCATCAGTGTCTTTTCTAATGGGTCGGTTCTTTGCATCAGGTGGCCAAAGTATTGGAGTTTCTGCTTCAACATCAGTCCTTGAATAATCCCATCATAAATGAAAGGGGAACCCCAGGAGAAGAATGGTTGAAAAATCAAAGGCAGATTCAGCATCAAGTTGTGGGGGTCACTTGTGAGGTCCAGCAATGGAGGCAACGTGATCTTATCTCACTGCGTTAACCAATTTTTGTGGCTTTGTGAGAACATTTTCATACCTAGGACATTCAGATAATTTATCCTAAGACACAAATATCTGGCTCTCTGCCACAGTTCCTGGATGGATGCTCTAGAAGTGGTCCTTAAACTGGGATATGCCACTTGAGGGCAGCCTGAGGAAGGAGTAATGGGTAGGAACAGTGTTGAGTCTGTGGTGGTCCATGAGTATGTTTGGCCTGGGCTGGGAGTTTTCCCTTGTTCAAAACCCAGTTGCTGAGTCTGGGGGAGGGGTGGATATTTACAACTTCATTCAGGGATCAGACTCCAGGAATCTGCTATTGATTAAACTGTGTAATCCACTGAAAGTTATTAGAGACCTTTGGAATTCATGCTTGTTGGCATGTAAGAGAACTGAAGGAACTTCTAGAATGTGTTTCCTAAATGCACACGTCCTCTGCATCACACCATGGATGTACTTCTGCTAAAAAAATAAATATCATATTACATCAGGCTCAGAAATAAAACATCTAAATCCAGCTGTTCATATGACCAAGCTGCTTATTGACTGAGGGATGACCTATGAAGGGAAACCATAGGACATTGTTTTGTGACAAGTCAATCACACAGTGAGATGCGTGAGCTGTGAGGATGTAATCACTCATTAACCAAAACCTGTTCAAGGGTTTGGGTGGTTTACTGTCTACATTCCTGGAAGCATTCAGTACAGAAAAGGCCAGTTTTTCCTTAATAATTCCAGCAGATTTTTCAGGATGTAGAAAGGAATATATTTGGGCTCTGAGAGAAATAATTTTTTCACTCAATGACTATTCATTGAATGTTGACCATGGGCCAGGCACTGTTCTAGGTTCTTAAAGTACATCAGGGGATAAAACTCACAAAGATTCTCTGTCCTGGGGATGGTGTGTGTGTGGAAACTGACAATAAGTAATAAACATAATAAAGTAAATAAACATAAAGTTTGCCAGAAGGAGATAGGTGCTAAGAGAAGAAAAATGCTAAGATAAGAGGTATCAGGAGTTCTGGAGGGGGACAGTGGCAGCATTTAAAAAGTGGTCAGGGGACTTCCCTGGTTGTCTAGTGGCTAAGACTCCTGCTCCCAGTCAAGGGGCTGGAGTTCAATTCCTGGTCAGGGAACTTCATCCTGAATGCCATTAACTAAGAGATCCTGTATGCTGCCTCTAAGACCTGGCACAACCAAATAAATAAATACATGAATATTTTTAAAAATAAAAATAGTATATAGTCAGGGTGGATCTCATTGAGAAGGGGAGATCTGGGCAAAGATCTGAAGGAGTAGGGTCCACATGTCACCATGGAGAGATGACAAGCCCTCCTTGTTTATCTCTGCATCTCTTCTCCCAAGACTCTAGTCAAAGACTTTATAGGCAGCAGTGGTTTAGTAAAACTTGACATAAGTTAAAGATGACCATATGTTTCTTCAGTATGAAGTGGGTGGCTTTTCAACAGATGAATGGATAAAGAAGATGTGGTGTACAGATAGATCGAAAGATAGAGAGAGAGAGAGGAAATGGAATGGAATACTACTTAGCCATAAACAAGAATGAAGATTTGCCATTTGCAGCAACATGGATGGATTTGATGAAAACACAAGTCAGACAGAGAAAGGCAAATACTGTATGCTATCACTTGTGTAAACAGGAAAACAAACTAGTGAACAATCCTGAAACAAGCTCACAGATGTAGAAAACAAACTAGTTGTTACCAACAGGTAGAGGGAAGGGGAGGGAATATTAGGGAAAGGGAATTAAGAGGTACAAACTACTATGTATAAAACAATCAAACTGCAAGGATATATTGTACAGCACAGAGAATACAACCAATATTAAATAATAACTACAACAAAATTAAAGATGACCAGACATTTCTTCGGCATGGGCTGGGGTGCCTTTTCTCAGAAAGGGAGATGGATAGTTTTATCCTTGATGCGGCTCTATTTTTTTTTTTTTCTTTTTAAAGTGTCTATTCATATTTTTTGTCCATTAAAAACTTTTTATTTATTTATGTTTATTTGGTTTCACTGGGTATTTAGTTGCACATGGGATCTAGTTCCCTGACCAGGGATTGAACTCAGGCCCACTGCACTGGGAGTGCTGAATCTTTGTTACTGGACTAGCCGCCAGGGAAGTCCCTCTATTTTCTTTCTTTCTTCTTTTACTATCCTCTTGCCTTTTGCAATCTGGAGTCTGTCTGGATCACCCTAATGAAAGGACACCATTTTTGCCTCAGCCGAGCTCTAGTGAAAGGTGAATGCTTTTTCTTTTCATCTGTCACATTCTAGCTAGTGATGCTGCAGGAACATGTACTGACTTTCCCCATTTTGGTGGCCACGGGGCCAAGGCAATTCCAGGACACAGCTTTTTTCTTCTTCCTCCTCCTGCTCTGAGAACCCTGGCAGGAAAGCAGGAAGAAAACCCTGCCTCAGCTGTCAGAGGGGTAAGCTGTTAACTTGCTTGATTCAAGGGGAAAATAGAATTGATTGACAGACTAGAGAGGGCTGTTCCTCATTTACCCACCAGAAGATATTATATGGCTGTAAGCAGTGTTCAGGAGCATGAGAAGGTAATAAACTATGTGTATAAGCTCAGTTCTCCAGGGAAGGAGAGCGGCTGCCAAACCCACACTCAGATTGTTTCTTTCCTGCATTTTTTCAGGTCCTCTGTGCATGCCATGCTTAATGAAGGTAATAAAAAGGTAAGAATACATAGAAGAAAGAGACCCATCAAGGACGGAAGTTGCTTTATTTGCTCTCCTGTCAAGGAATTCTTCTCAATCCATTGGCATTTCAACACAGAAGGGGTGACTGGCTGAATAGCAGGCGTAGATCAGAAGAGCCAATCAGGGTCAGATGGATTATTCAATGGATTTACGGTGGTCCCAGCTTTATCACAGTTTTTTTTTTTTTTTTGGATGGATATCTACCCATCTACCTCTCAAGAGACTGATAGCTTGTTCTCAAAAAGTACAGTGGTTTCCATTTTTGTTTTTGGCAAAACGTGTGCAGTGCAGCATGCAGGATTTTAGATCCCTGAACAGGAATTGAACCGATGCCCCCCATATTTTGAGTGCTGAGTCCTAACCACTGGACTGCCAGGGAAGTTCCTGGAGCTGCTTCCTGATCTTTGAGTACTAGGTGATGTGTCAAAAACTGGGTCAGACTCTGCTGTACTGAGACTGCTGTACTGAGACTCTGCTGTACTGCGTCATCTTAGACAGGTGGTGTACTGTTTATTTGCATCCTCCACCAGTCTGAGTACACAGTGAGGCGAACTGCAGGCACCAAGTCAATATTCATATAATTAGGCTCTTCTATCTAGAGGAGATCAATCCTGGGTGTTCATTGGAAGGACTGATGCTAAAACTGAAACGCCAATACTTTGGCCACCTCATGCGATGAGTTGACTCAGTGGAAAAGATTCTGATGCTGGGAGGGTTGGGGGCGGGAAGAGACGGGGATGACAGAGAATGAGATGGATGGATGGCATCACCAACTCGATGGACATGAGTTTGAGTGAACTCCGGGAGTTGGTGATGGACAGGGAGGCCTGGTGTGCTGTGACTCATGGGGTCGCGGAGAGTCGGACACAACTGAGTGACTGAACTGAACTGATGGTTTTGGTGCCTCAGTTTCCTCAACTGTCAAATAGTATCTACCACACCAAAAATGGCCTCCCCATTTTTTCCTTCAACTAGAGACACCGGCCCCGGCGGCGCAGACGCGAGAGACACCGGTCCTGGCGGCGCAGACGCTCCGGCGCAACTGACCACGTGCAGAATTGTGGCCAAGAGGAGCTACCCCATGCCCAAGGTTAGGGCGGTGGCCGAGAGGAGCTGCCCCACGTCCAAGAGGCGGTGGCTTCTTGGGCACAGGAGGGCCGAGAGGAGCTACTCCACATTCAAGGTCAGGAGGGGCGGCCTTGAGGAGATACCCCTCATCCAAGGTAAGGTACAGCAGCTGCACTTTGCTGGAGCAGCTGTGAAGAGATACTCCAGGACCAACGTAAGTGAAACCCAAATAAGAGGGTAGGTATTGGGAGGGGGCATTAGAGGGCAGACACATTGAAATCATAATCACAAAAAACTAGTTGATCTGATCATATGGACCACAGCCCTGTCTAACTCAATGAAACTAAGCCATGCGTGTGGGGCCACCCAAGACGGACGGGTCATGGTGGAGAGGTCTGACAGAATGTGGTCCACTGGAGAAGGGAATGGCAAACCACTTCAGTATACTTGCCTGGAGAACCCCATGAACAGTATCAAAAGGCAAAATGATAGGATAGTGAATGAGGAATTCCCTAGGTCGGTAGGTGCCCAGTATGCTACTGGAGATCAGTGGAGAAATAACTCCAGAAAGAATGAAGGGATGGAGCCAAAGTGAAACAAATACCCAGTTGTGGATGTGACTGATGTTAGAAGCAAGGTCCGATGCTGTAAAGAGCAATATTGCATAGGAACCTGGAATGTTAGGTCCATGAATCAAGGCAAATTGGAAGTGGTCAAACAGGAGATGGCAAGAGTGAACGTCGACATTCTAGGAATCAGTGAACTAAAATAGACTGGAATGGGTGAATTTAACTCAGATGACCATTATATCTACTACTGTGGGCAGGAATCCCTTAGAAGAAATGGAGTAGCCATCATGGTCAACAAAAGAGTCCGAAATGCAGTACTTGGATGCAATCTTAAAAATGACAGAATGATTTCTGTTCGTTTCCAAGGCAAACCATTCAATATTACAGTAATCCAAGTCTATGCCCCAACCAGTAATGCTGAAGAAGCCAAAGTTGAACAGTTCTATGAAGACCTACAAGACCTTTTAGAACTAACACCCAAAAAAGATGTCCTTTTCATTATAGGGGACTGGAATGCAAAAGTAGGAAGTCAAGAAACACCTGGAGTAACAGGCAAATTTGGCCTTGGAGCACGGAATGAAGCAGGGCAAAGGCTAATAGAGTTTTGCCAAGAGAACGCACTGGTCATAGCAAATACCCTCTTCCAACAACACAAGAGAAGACTCTACACATGGACATCACCAGATGGTCAACACCGAAATCAGATTGATTATATTCTTTGCAGCCAAAGATGGAGAAGCTGTATACAGTTAGCAAAAACAAGACCAGGAGCTGACTGTGGCTCAGATCATGAACTCCTTATTGCCAAATTCAGACTTAAATCGAAGAAAGTAGGGAAAACCACTAGACCATTCAGATATGACCTAAATCAAATCCCTTATGATTATACAGTGGAAGTGAGAAATAGATTTAAGGGTCTAGATCTGATAGATAGAATGCCTGATGAACTCTGGACGGAGGTTCGTGACATTGTACAGGAGACAGGGACCAAGACCATCCCCATGGAAAAGAAATGCAAAAAAGCAAGATGGCTGTCTGAGGAGGCCTTACAAATAGCTGTGAAAAGAAGAGAAGCGAAAAGTAAAGGAGGAAAGGAAAAATATAAGCATCTGAATGCAGAGTTCCAAAGAATAGCAAGGAGAGATAAGAAAGCCTTCCTCAGCGATCAATGCAAAGAAATAGAGGAAAACAACAGAATAGGAAAAACAAGAGATCTTTTCAAGAAAATTAGAGAAATCAAGGAAACATTTCATGCAAAGATGGGCTCAATAAAGGACAGAAATGGTATGGACCTAACAGAAGCAGAAGATATTAAGAAGAGGTGGAAAGAATACACAGAAGAACTGTACAAAAAAGATCTTCATGACAAAGATAATCACGATGGCGTGATCACTCACCTGGAACCAGACATCTTGGAATGTGAAGTCAAGTGGGCCTTAGAGAGCATCACGATGAACAAAGCTAGTGGAGGTGATGGAATTCCAATTGAGCTATTTCAAATCCTGAAAGATGATGCTGTGAAAGTGCTGCACTCAGTATGTCAGCAAATTTGGAAAACTCAGCAATGGCCACAGGACTGGAAAAGGTCAGTCTTCATTCCAATCCCAAAGAAAGGGAATGCCAAAGAATGCTCAAACTACTGCACAATTGCACTCATCTCACACGCTAGTAAAGTCATGCTCAAAATTCTCCAAGCTAGGCTTCAGCAATATGTGAATCGTGAACTCCCAGATGTTCAAGCAGGTTTTAGAAAAGGCAGAGGCACCAGAGATCAAATTACCAACATCCGCTGGATCATGGAGAAAGCAAGAGAGTTCCAGAAAAACATCCATTTCTGCTTCATTGACTATGCCAAGGCCTTTGACTGTGTGGATCACAATAAACTGGAAAATTCTGAAAGAGATGGAAATACCAGACCACCTGACCTGCCTCTTGAGAAACCTGTATGCAGGTCAGGAAGCAACAGTTAGAACTGTACATGGAACAACAGACTGGTTCCAAATAGAAAAAGGAGTACGTCAAGGTAGTATATTGTCACCCTGCTTATTTAACTTATATGCGGAGCACATCATGAGGAATGCTGGGCTGGAAAAAGCACAAGCTGGAATCAAGATTGCCGGGAGAAATATCAATAACCTCAGATATGCAGATGACACCACCCTTATGGCAGAAAATGATGAGGAAGTAAAAAGCCTCTTGATGAAAGTGAAAGAGAAGAGTGAAAAGGTTGGCTTGAAGCTCAACATTCAGAAAACGAAGATCATGGCATCTGGTCCCATCACTTCATGGCAAATAGATGGGGAAACAGTGGAAACAGTGTCAGACTTTATTTTTTTGAGCTCCAAAATCACTGCGGATGCTGATTGCAGCCAGAAATTAAAAGACACTTACTCCTTGGAAGGAAAGTTATGACCAGCCTAGATAGCATATTAAAAAGCAGAGACATTACTTTGCTGACCAAGGTCCCTCTAGTCAAGGCTATGGTTTTTCCAATGGTCATGTATGGATGTGAGAGTTGGACTGTGAAGAAAGCTGATCGCCAAAGAATTGATGCTTTTGAACTGTGGTGCTGGAGAAGACTCTTGAGAGTCCCTTGGACTGCAAGGAGATCCAACCAGTCCATTCTAGAGGAGATCAATCCTGGGTGTTCATTGGAAGGACTTATGCTAAAGCTGAAACTCCAATACTTTGGCCACCTCATGCGATGAGTTGACTCACTGGAAAAGACTCTGATGCTGGGAGCGATTGGCGGTGGGAGAAGACAGGGACGACAGAGAATGAGGTGGCTGGATGGCATCACCGACTCGATGGACATGAGTTTGAGTGAACTCCAGGAGTTGGTGATGGACAGGGAGGCCTGGCGTGCTGTGGTTCATGGGGTCACTAGGAGTCAGACACTGAGCGACTGAACTGAACTGAACTGATACATGAAAATTCTTCATCATCACATTATTCACTAGACTGAGATTAAGTCTGCAGAGCTTATTAACTCTTTAAGTTAAGAGTCTTTGTAAATAAACACTAGAGAGTATTATCTTGCCTTTCCTGGAAACATCCAGGTCTTAGGAAGTCCTGGGAAGAGTTCTGACAGGACAGGATAATCATGTTACCATTGCAAATAAAGGACATATGTTGAAAACAATATATCAGATTCTGTGCTTCTCTATGTTAATTTCTTTAATCCTCACAAGATAGGGGTAGGGACTACTGTTCTCCCCATACTATAGATGGGAAAACTAAGCTCACAGAGCTTGACTAGCTACATTTCCTAATATTAATAGTTAACAAGTGGCAGAACCAAGACTTGAACTTGGCCATCTTGCCCCAGAAATTTGTCTTGTAGCTACCAAGCTAGCACGACTCTTCAGAAAAGACTTTCACCGGAATCTTAAGCAAGCTTTGCTGTAAAGGAAATATAATGGCTCCCAGGTGACTGCTATTTATTTAGAGTTTGTCACCTTTCTCTTCACTGCTGAATTTTTTTTTCCAAGTTTAAATTTAAGAAGAACCCATAATTGCTGGCGCAATTATTCCTTTTGACAGGCAATATAAATAGCCATAGAAATTCGTTCCTGTCCATGTAGTCAGCTAATACAGGCCACTGTATTTACAATGGGCTAAGGACAATGGGAATTATTTGGAAGCCACAATTTCTGTCCTTCAAGAGCTTTGCTGTCCCTCAGAGAAACAAGAATAAACACCTGATGCCTGAAAGGACGTGGTGAAATAATGTGCTTTATGTATCCAAGGGGACGACGCAGATTTGTAGAAACTGAATTTATAATAGAGATACAAAGTCAGGGAGCTGTCGTGGGAAGGGGGCAATTTGACCCCGATCTTGTGGGGTGGATAGGACTTTGATGGGAGCTGAGGTGACAATGCAATTCCAGCCTACTGCGTTACTGTCAGGGGTTACCCTAGAAGCTCCTGGAGCTAGACTGGTGGGGTTCAACCCCTGCTTCCATTACTTATTAGCTTCAAGTCTTGAGGAACTTCCCAATTTGACCTCATTGAGACTCAGTTTTCTCATCCAGAAGGAGGCAGATGGAGGGAAAGAGAGAGTCTCAACAGATAAAGTGTTCCAAATAGATGAGAGGAGCATGATTTGTTTAGAGGAACTAAAAGCCTCTGGTGAAAGTGAAAGAGGAGAGTGAAAAAGTTGGCTTGAAGCTCAACATTCAGAAAACTAAGATCACGGCATCTGGTCCCACCACTTCATGGGAAATAGGTGGGGAAACAGTGGAAACAGTGTCAGACTTTATTTTTTGGGGCTCCAAAATCACTGCAGATGCTGATTGCAGCCATGAAATTAAAAGACGCTTACTCCTTGGAAGGAAAGTTATGACCAACCTAGACAGTATATTAAAAAGGAGAGACATTACTTTGCTGACCAAGGTCCCTCTAGTCAAGGCTATGGTTTTTCCCGTGGTCATGTATGGATGTGAGAGTTGGACTGTGAAGAAAGCTGATCGCCGAAGAACTGATGCTTTTGAACTGTGGTGCTGGAGAAGACTCTTGAGAGTCCCTTGGACTGCAAGGAGATCCAACCAGTCCATTCTAGAGGAGATCAATCCTGGATGTTCATTGGAAGGACTGATGCTAAAGCTGAAACTCCAATACTTTGGCCACCTCATGCGACGAGTTGACTCACTGGAAAAGACTCTGATGCTGGGAGGGATTGGGGGCGGGAGGAGAAGGGGACGACGGAGAATGAGATGTCTGGATGGCATCACCGACTCTGTGGACATGAGTCTGAGTGAGCTCCGGGTGTTGGTGATGGACAGGGAGGCCTGGCGTGCTGTGATTCATGGGGTCGCAGAGTTGGACACGACTGAGCGACTCACTGAACTGAACCTGAAGCAGTGGGGTGACGGAAGAGGGAGGGCTATTACCCTCATCCTCTAGAACTGAGGGAAAGAACGGTCATCAGAACCAGCAAGCGCAGGGTGGAGGGAGCCGCCCCTCAGGAAGCACTGCCCTTTAGAAGAGGGGCGCAGCGGGCTTAAAGGCCACGGAAACGGAAGGGACTGGACGCCGCCGCCTTGTCCCTCCCACCGCCTGCCTGGCTCCGCCCCTCTCTCCCTATTGGTTGAGCCCAACGAGGACGCCCCCTCCCGCGGGAACTGGATGGGACCCCACAGGTCAGGCCCCCGGATGCGAGTCAGTGCGGACAGGCAGATCGCGGGCCTGGAGGGCAGGTCAGAAGATACCCGGCACAGACCGCGAAGGCAGGCAAGGCTGGCTGGTGCCATCTGGTCAACTCTGGGGAACTGTGTGCTGGGATACGGTTCTGAAGCCAGTGGGACCGTGGAGAGTTTTTGAGCAGAAGGGACACAGTGAGGGAATAAAATCTACGCTGGGATGGAGACCATGTGGCCTAGACCTCAGGCTCCCTGCCTTTCCGGTGTTACACACTTTCCTTGAGGCAACCACAGCAGCTCTCGGACCTTCCCTCCCACCCCTAAGGGCAGCAACTCCTGCCTTCAGTTTGTAGCGGGATTCCCCAAGAAAACTCTTTTTCTGGGATTGCCCCTCTCTCTCCTTTCTTACCTATTTTAAAATCTTGCGGGTTTTAAAATCTGCCCTGATAACTGTAGCCTGGTTGGCTTTGAACTTTCTAGAAAGACAGAAAGCTGGATCTGAAGCAGCTCCTTGAACCTCAGTCTCACAGCTGTGATAGAGCCAAATCTCTATCGTTTCCGAAGCAAAGGGAACGTGCCTCATGACAGCCTGACGCAGAACCCCTCTGACAGACACACGAGGTAATGACTCCAAATAAGCACCTTCCCACGGCCAATTGGAAGAGAGACTTCGCATTGTTCTTCAGCCTGTAATTCGTTTGCTGTAGAAATGACTGCATTGGTTGTACTGCACATTTCCTCTCTGAACAACGCCTTTATTGAATCAATTTAAATATTCTCGGAAGGATGCGCTTTGTGACAGAAGCAACCTGATGCCTGGATGTGGGCTTGAAACATGGAGGTGACCCTGGAATCCAGTCTTAAGGGCTGTTTCTTTACCCTCTGATGGCTGTGTGTACGTCTGCCTTGCCACAAAGGACTTCACCCTGTCTTTCCCCATCATTTTTGGGTGGAAAAAGACTGGGGGAAGTGGCAATGGAAACCAGCAACAGGGACCTCAGGGAACGGATGGATTTGCTCTTGTTCCTTTGTGTGGGGGGCTTTGAAGAAGATGTCAGTCTAGAGATGTCTTGAGATGAGATCAGTTGGGAAGTTTCAGTTCTTCTTCCTTCCAGGTGCTAATTCCAAGCCTCTATACCCCAAACCAGGGGTGCTGCTGCTTCCTCAGAAAAACAATCGAACGGTAAAACGTTACATTTCTTTCTAGAAAGACGTTAATTCTTGTGCCTATTATCCAAACCATAGGCCACTCAGAAAGCTGGCTAATTGCAAAGAGGCTCGATTTCAAGGTGGGAGGAGTAAATGAGCCTCCATTTCTGATGAACACAGATGAAGCTGCAGTTTGCCACTTTCAATCAACGACATTGGGTGAAAGCAGCAAAGGTCACCCCCTCAGTTCAGTTCAGTTCAGTCGCTCAGTCGTGTCCGACTCTCCGCGACCCCATGAATCACAGCACGCCAGGCCTCCCTGTCCATCACCAACTCCCGGAGTTCACTCAAACTCATGTCCACAGAATCGGTGATGCCATCCAGCCATCTCATTCTCCGTCGTCCCCTTCTCCTCCCGCCCCCAACCTTTCCCAGCATCAGAGTCTTTTCCAGTGAGTCAACTCGTCTCATGAGGTGGCCAAAGTATTGGAATTTCAGCTTTAGCATCAGTCCCTCCAATGAACATCCAGGATTGATCTCCTTTAGAATGGACTGGTTGGATCTCCTTGCAGTATAAGGGACTCTCAAGAGTCTTCTCCAACACCACAGTTCAAAAGCATTGATTCTTCGGCGATCAGCTTTCTTCACAGTCCAACTCTCACATCCATACATGACCACGGGAAAAACCATTGCCTTGACTAGACGGACCTTGGTCGGCAAAGTAATGTCTCTGCTTTTTAATATACTATCAAGGTTGGTCATAACTTTCCTTCCAAGGAGCAAGCGTCTTTTAATTTCATGGCTGCAATCAGCATCTGCAGTGATTTTGGAGCCCAAAAAAACAAAGTCTGACACTGTTTCCACTGTTTTTCCATCTATTTCCCATGAAGTGATGGGACCAGATGCCATGATCTTTGTTTTCTGAATGTTCAGCTTCAAGCCAACCTTTTCACTCTCCTCTTTCACTTTCATCAAGAGGCTTTTGAGTTCCTCTTCACTTTCTGCCATAAGGGTAGTGTCATCTGCATATCTGAGGTTATTGATATTTCTCCCAGCAATCTTGATTCCAGCTTGTGCTTCTTCCAGCCCAGCGTTCCTCATGATGTACTCTGCATATAAGTTAAATAAGCAAGGTGACAATATACAACCTTGACGTACACCTTTTCCTATTTGGAACCAGTCTGTTGTTCCATGACTGGTTCTAACAGTTGCTTCCTGACCTGCATACAGGTTTCTCAAGAGGCAGGTCAGGTGGTCTGGGATTCCCATCTCTTTCAGAATGTTCCACAGTTTATTGTGATCCACACAGTCAAAGGCTTTGGCATAGTCAATGAAGCAGAAATAGATGTTTTTCTGAAACTCTCTTGCTTTCTCCATGATCCAGCGGATGTTGGCAATTTGATCTCTGGTGCCTCTGCCTTTTCTAAAACCTGCTTGAACATCTGGGAGTTCACGGTTTACATACTGCTGAAGCCTGGCTTGGAGAATTTTGAGCATGACTTTACTAGCGTGTGAGATGAGTGCAACTGTGCGGTAGTTTGAGCATTCTTTGGCATTCCCTTTCTTTGGGATTGGAATGAAGACTGACCTCTTCCAGTCCTGTGGCCACTGGCCTACCATGTGCCATAAGAAAAATCTGAGATCCCTTCATATTCTGGTCCTCGCAGGCAGTTTTCTGCCTCTTCCTGCTGTGCCCCTTGGTTAGAGGATGATAGATGAATCTGGACTGGCTTCAGTTTTGCTTTTGGTTGCACATAAAATAATTGCTTTAGAAACAATACCCTCGTGATTAAAAAACCACTGCAGCTAAAAATATTGAAATCAGGAAGCATCCCAAATAAAGGATTTGCCAAACACATCAGCTAGGACAAAAAATTTTGCTGGCAGAATGTAAAATAAATATCAAAAGACTAAACTGATAAGGCACTAGGAAGCGCTGGAGTTTTACTGGGTACCATTTGTCCAAGATGTTTATACATCTCCATGTAATTGCAGCTAATCATATAAACTCTTTGTTTCAGCTTGAAATCTGTTCAGGTTGACACCTTCACACCTGTGTTGATTATTTCTTTCCCATCTTCTGATCTCCTTCTGCCTCTTTTATTTTTATTTTTTTAAAGAATAAATTATTGTCAGAGCATGGGCTTGCAAAGCAGGGATTTGATTCTAATTGTTTTCCCCCCTTTCCCTCATCTTTTTATTTCCAGCAATTCCCAGATGCACCTCAGATTCTCTCAATTAATCCTTCTTATTTTATTTTTTCACCTGTTATGCTGATCTCCTCCCTTCTTCCACCCCCCCCTTCTCATTCTTTCTTATTTCTTTAATTGCATTTTCTCTGTTTTATAGGATAGATATAAGCTATACACATTCAGGTCTTATGGATGGATTGTTCTGTTTCGTGGGCTAAGGCAAATATATGTCATGACATCAACTTACTCTCTTGGAAGAGAAAGTCTGGGACTTTCCTGGAGATCCAGTGCTTAAGACTCTGAGCTTTCACTGCAGGGAGTGCAAGTTTCATCCGTGGTTGGTTCAATCCCCGGTCAGGGAACTAAGATGGCCATGTGCCATGTGGCTTGGCTGAAAAAAGAGAGAGAGAGAGGGAAAGAGAGAAAAACTTACATTGAAACTAAGACTATTCTTACCCCTTTGTCACTGCTTTCCCTGACCAAATGACCAAATGCAAGTTGGGCAACAGAAGGGATGAACAGTGGACATGGTTGTGGTTATAATCATCTCCCTACCCCCAAAAGGGAAGCTGTACCCAGGGATTGGAAAGTTTGTGAACAGACAGAGGTGATCCATGAGAGAGATGGGAGTTTCTATACTTCTATGGTTTGAACATCTGTGTTCCCCCCAATTCACCTCCAAGTGATGGCATTAGGAGGCAGGGCATTTGGGGAGTGATTAGGTCATGAGGGTGGAGCCTTCATAATTGGGGTGAGTGCCATTGTAAGAAGAGGGCCCACCCAGGGAGCTAAGTTGTCCCTTCGGCCACTTGAGGGCTCAGGGAGAAAGTAGCTTAGCTGTCCATGAAGAATGTCCTCATCAGAACCAATCTGTTTGCATTGACTTTGGACTCTCCAGCCTCCAGGCTGTGAGAAATAAATTTCTGCTGTTTATAAGCCACCCAGGTAATGGTATTTTTGTTACAGCAGCCTGAATGGACTGAGACAGATAGAGCGTAGTGTTTTGGAGACATGAAAGGCAGAAGCCGGATGATGCTGGGGTAGAACAGGGGGTCTGTCTCACCCATTCCTTCCTTCAGCATCCGTGTCCCCAGAATGGAGAGAGTCAAGGGCACCTGCAGGCACCAGGCAGAGCTGGTCTTCCTGTCAGACCTCACACCCCCGACTCATCACTCCCTTGGATCATCACTGTTGGTCGCAGCTAGGCATGATCCCAAGGTTCAGCGGTAGGAATTTTTACTTTCCTGTGTCCCAGAAAGACCACTGGGATGTTCGAGTAACATTATTTTAGAATATTTTCCCTTCTGCAACATTTCAGTTTATTTGACGTTCTCCCTCCATTAACATCTCCAATGTTAAAACAATAGGGCATCAATTTCCATCTAAAATTTACTAGATTCCTGCTCCCTGTGATTTCAAATTGCAACTTTTCCGATGGCTCAGTCCACAATGACCTTTCCATTTCAAACTCCCCTATGTAATACTCAAATCTCCACGAGGGTGGGCACTGCCTTTTGCTCTCTTTTAATTCCCAGCATTTAGCAAAAGGCATGCCATGGGAATGGGGCTCAAGAGATACCTTCCAGCATTTACCACCTATGGATGTTGTTTAAAATTTTTTTTTTCACTTAAATATATTTTGCTTTCCAATGGGATTGTAGCTATTAGAGGGCGTTGCCTGCATCACCACCTCAGAAGTGCTGTTTTTTTCTAAGTAGGTGCTCATTAGAGACTTGTTTAAATGATGATGATTAAACTCCACAAATATTTTATTGAATCCTTTCCCTGTGCCAGGCTTCCCTTGTGGCTCAGCTGGTAAAGAATCCGTCTGCAATCCTAGAGACCTGGGTTGGGAAGATCCCTTGGAGGAGGGCATGGCAACCCACTCCAGTATTCTGTCCTGGAGAATTCCATGGACTGTATAGTCCATGGGGTCACAAAGAGTAGGACACGACTGAGCAATTTTAGCTTTCACTTCACTTTCTCTGTGCCAGAAAGTGTAGTGGGTACACAGGATGACAACATGAAAAAAAAGAAAAAGAACTTTGGAAGTCATAATATATATGATAATAATAACGTATCTCTGGGGTCTGGCGAAGTGATGTACTTTATTTGAAGGGCTGCTGATTTAATCACCGTTGTGTAGACCCGATTTCATTAGATGATTGAATGGTATCACCGATGCAATGGACATAAACTTGGGCAAATTTTGGGAGATGGTGAGGGACAGGGAAGCCTGGAGTGCTGCAGTCCATGGGTTTACTCGACTTAGCGACTGAACAGCAATAAACCCAATTTCAGAAGTACTTGGGATTTATCATCTGATCACCTTACATGATTTATGCAAGGCAGGGATTGAATTAATTATCTTTGAAGTATTCTGAGTTTTTTAGTTTTTTAGTCAGTGAACTGCAAGTATTGCTTCTCATGTAATAACTTGCCCAGAGAAAATTCGAACCAACCATTCACACAGGCTCCGTGCTGGGCACTGGGCAGAGAGAGATGTATTGGATAAAATACAAAGTCTCCAGGACTCACGACTGGGACTCACACCAGCACTGCTTACCCCTCCTGTGAGGCCGATCTGCTAAGTGCAAGAAAAAAAGAGAAAAACCGAGTGTTACAGGAATGATTAATTTTGACTGCAGTGATCCTGGCAGACTTCACAAACAGACTGACATTTGAGTTGGGCCTTGATACTGGATTTTGACAAGCAGAGGCTGCAGGAAAGACCAAGTGAGATGGGTGAAGCAGGATAAACAGAAGCACGGAAAGCTGAAAGGTTCTGCCCTCAGTAGACAATGAAGGTGTAAGAGTTGCTTAGGGTTGGAAGACATTTTCCAGGGGCTGTGAATGACGCGAGGCAGGGGTTGCCCTGGCATTTTCAAGGTCAAATTAGGCCTCTGGTCAAGTTTTATTTCGCTCAGCACTAGGTTTTACATTTTTTTTTTTTTTTGAATTGCTACCAGCATTTGAGGTTAAAGTGTCTGCCTCCAATGCGGGAGACCCGGGTTCGATCCCTGGGTCGGGAAGATCCCCTGGAGAAGGAAACGGTAACCCACTCCAGTATTCTTGCCTGGAGAATCCCATGGACGGAGAAGCCTGGTAGGCTACAGTCCACGGGGTCGCATAGAGTCGGACACGACTGAGCGACAGAACGGAATGGAACGGAACCAGCATTTAAAAATCAGGAAATTTCACATACATGTACAGATTTTGGTGGTGGTTTAGTTGCTAAGTTTTGTCTGACTCTTGGGATCCCATGGCCTGTAGCCCGCCAGTCTCCTCTGTCCATGGGATTCTCCAGGCAAGAATACTGGAGTGGGTTGCCATTTCCTTCTCCAGGGGATCTTCCCGACCCAGGGATAGAATCTGGGCCTTCTGCATTGCAGATTCTTTACCGACTGAGCTATGAGGGAAACTTCTGTTAAAAAAACAGCCCAGCAATACCATGCCTCTGGGTGACAAGTGGCTGAATTGAGTAATGGCTGTTCCTTACAGATAGGCAAGTGGAGTTCTGCAACTTGTCACCATCTCTGCCTAACTGGCTGCTATCAAATGGCACAGACAGGCAGGTGAGTTTGTACTCTCTGACCCAAAAGCTTTACTGACTGCTGTGTGCTGGGAGAGCGGGTGTCTGTTTCAGGGAGTTTGATCCAAGTGGGGAACTTAGATGTACATATGGATGGCTCTTGGGAGTTGGCAGACTCTTCAAGGAAGGAAACGTGTCGGGAGGTCATTCCAGATGCTGCTCCGAGGAATCTTGTTTGTCTAATGAGATCCTCGACTGACACACCTGGTGGATTTTGAAAGGAAGGGGATAATGACCCTCACAGTTTAAAAAGATCTCTTTCCATGGCAACCCACAATGCTTTTGTCAGTCTGAGAGCTTGTTAGCCTCCCCGTCTCTGGTTTATCTTTCCCTGATAAGTGAGTTTTCTTTTTCTTCTGGAATGCAGGCTGGCAGAGTGCCAACCAGAATTGGAATTCATTTTTGGAACAAAGGAGGACATGCAGGCATGTTTAATCTCTTTCATTTCCTTTGTTTGGCGCTTATGCCAATCAGGTGTTCTACTCCTTGGACTTTTGTGAGCTAACTTTTAACTTCCCTTTGGCTCGTGGAAAAGGGCACTTTGGGTGCACTGACCGACGCCCATGCATTTGTGCTCGACTTTGGACGTGAAGGCGTAGGAGTGCCCCTAAATGCAAACATACGGTGATACACACACAAAATGCAGGTGTTTGCGGACTTCCCACGCGGGCAGACCTGTGAGCTCTAGTTCACAGGCCAACAGGCTGAGCCTGCTGCCCAGGCAGAGTGAGAGGTTCCTAACTGACAAAACCTCCTTTTTAGAAGAATAAAATAGAAGGTTACTGAGTCTTCCAGCTAATCTGTCTAATTAGATGCCTCTGAGCAAAATGCATAACATTTGCATGAATTATCCTAACAGGCGAAGCATAGGACAGAGGAAGGAAAAACTGCAGGAAATTTGCATGTTGATAGGAGTAGGGGAGGCCTGGAGACTATGCTCCAGAAGGTCCTTTCTGCTTTCGTGTTTACGAGCTACACTCAGGAGGAGCTGCCCAGTGCTGCATGTTGTCAGCAAAGACGGCCCTGGCCTCCTTGGCTTTGCAGGCAGCTCCTCCAAGCCTTGTCTGCGGACTTGCCTTCCGGGCAAGCTTGCATCGAGCCCAGTGGGAGGAAGCTTCCTTAAATTAAAGCAGTGCCAGGGGACTGGGGTAATCCGTTTCAGTACCGGCCTCTCCCTGGCTGGAGGGACAGCTACTACATCTTGGCCTCTAGGTGGCGCTGTTGTACCTATTGTAAGAAGCACTTAGTGGCTACATCCCTGATTCATTTAAGATGGAGTAGGGGAGAAAAAGAATATTGAATAAAATACAGCTCCCTCTTCCTGCTGCTCTCCTGTTACCCACTTCCTAACATCACAACCCTCTCAACCTAGGCACCGCCGCTCCATGCAGCCCAAAGGACCCGATATGTTGTTTAACCTCGTATGCTTTGTTTAAAGCCGGTGGTTCTTCTAGCTCCTTTGCTCCGTGTGCGCTCATAGCAAGCTCAGGGATAATTCACCGGAGAGCTAAAGTCCCCCAGATAATACTCACCTCTCTCCGTTTTACTCCCCCGCCCCCACCCTCGCAGTTCTCTTTGTTGATGGGATGTTCACACTGCGGGGGGGAACCTGGGCTGCGGTAGAGACCTTTCCTTGGACCACGGAGGCAGCGCTTAGTAATGGAAATCAGGGCCGAAGGGAGCAGGTGGGCAGTGATGTCACAGGGGAGACGGCTGCTGCTGCTGCTGCTAAGTCACTTCAGTCGTGTCCGACTCTGTGTGACCCCATAGACGGAAGCCCACCAGGCTCCCCCTTCCCTGGGATTCTCCAGGCAAGAACACTGGAGTGGGTTGCCATTTCCTTCTCCAATGTGTGAAAGTGAAAAGTGAAAGTCAAGTCGCTCAGTCGTGTCTGACCCTTAGCGACCCCACGGACTGCAGCCTACCAGGCTCCTCCATCCATGGGATTTTCTAGGCAGGAGTACTGGAGTGGTTTGCCATTGCCTTCTCCGGGGGATATGGCAACCTGACCCAAATCGGGGAGGGACAGAGGGAAGAGAACCCATCACTGCCTCTCCCTTTCCATTATTCCTGGCCTTCTAGAAAACCTGTCTCCTCCTGGGCTGACAGGTTTAGGCCAAATGTGCGAATCACATTCTGATGTCTAACTAGAGGTAGTAATGTGGAGACGGAGGGGGATGTACTCATTCATTAACATAGCCTCTGTTTTCCTGGTGCTGAGCCTGGGCATCCTACTGACCCATTAGGTAAAAGCTTGAGAACAGTCCTAAAGGTGTTTGCAAAAAGTATGGTGGGCATTTCGGGAGATGGGACTAATTCTCAGAACATCATAGCATATACAGTCTGCCCTCTGTATCTGTGGACTTTGCAGATTTTATTAATACATCCACAGATTTTGCATCCATGAGTAAGGAGGGCCAACCACATCCACTGTAGGTCACTGTTTTGTGTAAAGGACTTGAGCACCCGAGGATTTTGGTGTGAGCTGGGGCTCCTGGAGTCAAGCCCTTGCTCCTATGGAAGGGAGGGCTGACTGCAACAAATAAGAGGGAAACATCTGGGGGGAAAAAAAGAGATAATATTTGGCAGCACTATAAAGCTTGCAAAGACATATTCTCTCTGATATTAATCATCTCCTTCCCTCCAAATAGCAATGTTATCCCTGCCTCAACTGGGAGGGTCTTGGGTCCTTTCAGTGACTTGCTCAAGTTCACAGAGTGAAGGAACAGAGCCATTTCTTAAAACCAGGCAGCCTGCCTCCAAGTTCTACTCTCTCTCCATAGCTGTTTTATTTTTATCCGGAACAGATTCTTCAGTTGGGAAGCAATAATCAAGTCTAGCCATGAACATTTGCCTTACTTGCCACCCAAGAATCAAATCGAGATATGCTTAGGGCAAAGTAATAAAAAAGGCAACAGCCATTTTTTTTTAATGAAAATTCTGACTTTACTTTGACTTGAGAAGCAATAACCTTAGGGTATATTCTTTGTTGGCTTTCAATTTTGCTGTAGTTTTTTGTTTGTTTTGAATTTTAGTTTATCATTTTATCTGTTTGAGCCTTAATGGTACTCTCTGTAAAAGAGGTTGAATACACTTTATCTAGGCCTTGGGCATCAAGGGAAAATAAATTAATGTTTTACGAGTCACTCAAGGGTCTTTGAATGAAAGATTCAAGACAAGCATTAGTTATTTTTATCATTGTTTTAATAGCAATTTATTAAGCCCAAACCTTAGGGAATCCCGGAAGAATATATGATTTCCCCTGCCTGATTACATCTTTGAGTTTTGTAAAAGTTTATAATGGATGAAACAGTACTTAACAGCTTCATAAACCAAACTGTTACGCACGTTTAAATGGTCTTCACTCTTATTATCTTAACTAATGAATTTTGCCAGGCATCTCTGCTATAGCTGTATGATTTATAAAGATTATATTTACTTTTTCTCCTTATAAGAACCTAATGAGACCAAATTGGTTGCATGTAATCAGCCACTGGCCTTTTTCATCTCTTTGGGTTTTATTTACGAAAGCTTATTAGAGCAAACGTACTGAGTAATAGGCAGCGATCGCCAGGTTTTGCTTAATGATCCCAAACAGCTAATACAGAATGCAGAGAATGAAATGGCAAGCTGATTAAAATGCAAAGAGAAAAGGAAATGTACTAGGGCCCCTTCCGAAAAATCCTTACCTAGGCAGAACACCCATTAACGTGTTTTCAACCTGAGAACGTCTTCTCGTATTGAGACTTGCAATGAGACTGTGACACACGTCTCAGACGATGCATGTTGAGCTCTTTGTTTTCCAACAGCGTGGGCTTGGGTTCCAGTAGATGCACAGGTGATTGTACAGAATGTGACTCCAGTGGCACCAAAGTTTGGATGACCCCTAAGTCATGAAGAGAAACCACAGGGCGTAGTCCACAGGGCTTAAACTCAACAGCAACAGAAATAAACAGTAATTTGGACTAACATGGCTATTTTCCTCCTAGAATCTCTTTATTTGAGCCAACATCTCATACAACTTGGATCGATATGACCCAAGTTAGAATTCATCACACATCAATCCAAACCTCCCTCAAAGACATAAGTAAAGTACACGATGACAGGACTGAACCAAACACCCACCACCAACATTGGCGTATCACGATTCCGCACAATCGTAAGTTGTCTTTCATCCAGAGCGTCTTTTTTTTCTCCTTGTTATGATGTTCCTTTCATTTTACTAAAATGAAGACTTGCCACACTCTCGGCAGAACACTGAGCTGATTTTTTCCTAACCTGACTTCGAAGGCCCTCAGGGATGAGGGCCAACTTTACTGTTTTCCCAGGTGTAAACCTTAAGTGTTTCCAGTCCTCTGTAATGTCATGATTTGGCCATTCATAAAGCTTTCTAGAACTGTTTGAAGCTCTTCATACATTTGTTTCCTCCAGTACGACCTATTGGTGTAATGCATTGGCTAAGTTTATTACCCTTTGGGTGAACAACTTCCTCTGTAAAGTTTCAAAAGATGTCCCCTTATACTAGTATTTTGAGACTTGGCAAATAAATCTGTTTTTACCTTCTTCACATTATTGAAGATTTTACAGTTTAATACAATGTTCTCTTTCTAGTCTTCCCATTTCTAAGCAATGGATACCCTAAGACCTTGAACCACCAGTTGGTTTGTGAAGCATTCTCTTTAGGCTAATACATTAGGGGAGCAATATTTGGGTTATTTGTTCACTTATTCAGCCCTTTGCTCTGAAAAAAATTTGTTCCCTTCACCTGGACTATACTACATATCATCTAGAATAACCAAAAGTAAAGGATAAAAGCAATCATGGAATCAGAATGTTAGAGGTCATTCTTACTGTAGGGTGAAGAAAGTCAAGCTTAAAGAAATCAGGTGACTTGCCCAAGATCACACTATTAGTTGAAGAGCGACCTGGTTTAGAACTGGACTCTCAGGCTGATATTCTTTCCAAGGTCTTCAGATCAAATGGACGACTGCTGTTCCTACTTTGTTTTGTTTGTTTGTTTTGTTTTTACTGTTGTTGTTGCGCAAATGTGACCAAAAGTTTATGGTCAAAAAGTATTGAGACTGGGATTCCCTGGCAGTTCCGTGGTTAAGACTGCCCCCCAGTGCTGGGGGTGTGCAGCTTTCCTGGTGGCTCAATCAGTAAAGAATCTGCCTGCAGTTCAGGAGACCTGGGTTCAACCCCCGGGTTGGGAAGATTCCCCTGGAGAAGGGAATGGCTAAACATTCCAGTATTCTCGCCTGCAGAATTGCATGGACAGAGGAGCCTGGTGGGCCGCAGTCCACGGCGTCACAAAGTGTCTGGCGTGACCAAGTGACTAACACTCTACTTTCTACACTTGCAGAGAGTGTGGGTTTGATCCATGGTTGGGGAGCTGAGATCCCACATGCTGCGGAGTGAAAAGAGCCCAAACATAAAAAAGCAGAAGCAATATTGTAACAAATGCAATTAAGACTTTAGAAATGGTCCATGTGAAAAAAAACTCTTAAATAAAAAGATAAGGTAAGACTATAAAAGTCGGGTATTCCAGTCGGTGCTCCTCCATCCCCTCCATACCTTCCGTTCTGATGAATGTGTTCCTGGCTGTGCTGGCCAAATGCCCAGTGCCACTTCCTGTCTCCTCTACCCACCAATGTGATGTATATGGGGTGTGTTCCTTGCTCTCCCTCTCTGACCTTTTCTGCTGCCCTCCATCAACGTGCTATGTGGCCCCTGCCTAGAGATTTCCTGATCTGGTACGATAGGGTGGACTGGGGACCCTGAAGGAAAACAGTCTTATAAGATATACGCCATTTCCAGCTGAGATACTCAGGGCCCCAAATTTGTGTTTTTTGTTGCCCCTTTCTTCCTCTTGTAACCAGAAGTGGGGTCTGGCTGCTCGTTGATCAAAAGCCAGTAAAGAGGCAAGTTTGGTGGAAAGTTTGCTTTATTTTAGATGCTGGCAACTGGAGCGGGGGAGGGCAGACTCCTGTCCAAAGGTGGACTCCCCTCCCTCGCCCCCACCACCGCCACTGACAACCAGTGGACAAGGGCTTTTATAGACAGAGGGAGAGGGCTACATATAGAAACAGTTCTGAAGTCATCTTGCGATTGGTCAGCAGTGATCCGACCAGCGTCATCCTGATTGTTTTAAGTACAGTCAGTCTTCAGTTCCAGGGTCAGTTTGTTCCCAGTTCCTGGAATAGTGGCAGCTGATGTCATGGCTACAGTCTGGTCATCATGTAGTTAACTTCTTCCACCTGGTGGGGGTTTCAGTATTTGTAAGACAGCTCACCGGATATGGCTCAGAACATTACCTATAGCCCTTGAGAAGGAATGAAAAGTCCTTGACTTCGCTTCATGGCTAAACTGTCGTGTTTGGTCTCCTTTGACTCTTTCCCTTTGCTTCTACATTGTGTCATTTCTCTGATTTCCTGGCAGTTTTTCCACAGACAAAAGGCAGACTGAAGACATGGGGCCGGGGTGGGAGTGGGGCGAGGAACATAAGTGTCCTGCTCCATTTCATTCGTATTTCAGTGACACAAAGCGGGAATATTGCGGAGCCCCGGACATCGTGACCACCCCATGGGGAGGATGATTTTGCACGGAAGAGCCTTTTCCACTGCCTTATGGCTTTCAGGAGTTGTCTTGAGGCTGCAGGTGGTCCTTCATGTATGATGCTGAACCTACCGTTTGCATAGAGGCTGCAGCTCTGCTATTTTGAGCCTCCTTCTTCTTCAGGTTTTTTCCTCCCAGGGGTAGGCATGGGGGTTGATGTGACTAGACATTAAACTCAGCCAAGAGCAGCATAAGGGTCCCTGGAACCGCGCACTTGAAGGCAAGAACTCAAGGGAGAGGCATATGGAGATGAGGGAGGAGGAAAGATAGCTTTTCCTATTCCCACCTTTTCGTTGTTTTATTACAACTCTCCGCCAGCAGTTGTGGTTTATTTCGTCCTCACTTTGTTGTGTTTTATAGTTGTTCATCTCTTTCCTGAGTTTCTCCGGTTCTACTGCTTGGAATGCTCTCGTAGGCGCATTTCTTCTTGAATGACTGAGCAATTTTTCTGTGTTGCATTGTCTTGGAGAAGTTTCCCTTCGTGAACTCTCTCTAATCCTCCTCCTGTAGGTGTTCGATGTTCTTCACATTTACTGGTGCTGTGTGGGTTTCTGGATTTGAAGCAATCATTGAGTCTTTCACATTCTGAGTCTAGAAGGATGATATTTCAGAGCTCAGTGCCTTGGCTAAAAGAATTGCCCAAACTTTAATGCTGCATGTTTATGGGCATCTTGTAATAACAATGGTGGATGTTATTATGAGTCTATTACCTTGAAGACTGCAAAGTGTATCTACAGGGCTTGCTGCACGGAACTGCCCAACCTGCCTGCCTGTGTAACGGTTCCAGGTACCTGAGGGTTCTACCTTTCTTATTATTGTAAACTCATGTAGAGATCATGTAATTTCTCTTTTCCAAACTTTGCCCCCTCTTTTGAAGAATGCTGTGCCCACAGTGGGCTCTCAGTTTTCTAGATGGGCTTGTAAATCTCAATCCTTAACTTAAATGCCCCCAACACAGCTTTACTGTAATTTAAGAAAACCCAATACATAAAAACTAGAATTTACAGAAACATATTATTTGTATTACAAAAGGATTTATCATAGGGCTTCCTCTAATAACAAACTCCTTTAGCAGATTCAAGTATTTTTTGTTTTCTTACAAGGCAATTTAATGTAGATGGAAAAAATAGATGAATTTGGCCAAGGGCCATAGTGATTGCATAAAACAGGAACCTTTGCTTCTTTGAGACTCAGGGCTAGGTGTCTCTTTTGACCATATAATTTTGTCATATACAGAAGTAACTTATTATTATGAACCACATGTTCTCAATTTATGGAAATAGTACAGTAAGGTTAAGAAACATAGAACTAAAGAGCAGGCATCTCCTGAGTTTCAGCCTAGATACTAAGATCTATCCAATTGTAGGTAACTTGAAAGGGAATTGCGCGCGCGCGCGCACACACACACACACACACACACACACACACACATCCTCTCTTTCCTAGGTAGGAAGAGTACAGGGCACTGGCCTGCAACCCAGAATAACCCTGGCTTTGCTTGTGTACCTTCCCTGATGCCGCTCCGACCTGTCCTAAACTCTGTCCGTGAGGCTCTATCTTTGCCCAACCTGGTGGACAACTTTCCCAGTGACTGTGGTTTCTCCAGTGGTCATGTATGGCCGTGAGAGTCGGACTATAAAGAGAGCTGAGCGCCGGAAGAATAGACGCTTTTGAACTGTGCTGTTGGAGAAGACTCTTGAGAGTCCCTTGGACTGCAAGGAGATCCAACCAGTCCATCCTAAAGGAGATCAGTCCTGAATATTCATTGGAAGGACTGATGCTGAAGCTGAAACTCCAATACTTTGGCCACCTGATGTGAAGAACTGACTCATTGGAAAAGACCCTGATGCTGGGAAAGATTGAAGGCAGGAGGGAGAAGGGGAGGACAGAGGGTGAGATGGTTGGATGGCATCACCGACTGGATGGACATGAGTTTGAGTAAACTCCGGGAGTTGGTGATGGACAGGGAGGCCTGGCGTGCTGCAGTCCATGGGGTCGCAAAGAGTCGGACACGACTGAGCAACTTAACTGAACCGAGTTGAGGTCAACCCCCTGCTCCAGGGCAGAGTAAAGAAGCGGACCCCAAGGTTCCCCCGCCGGCCCACCGCGGGGCTCAGCTCAGCCGCGGCTGGAAAGGCGCCGTCCCTGGCTTTTTCCTCTGATGGAAATAGTCGCGACCTCTCAGCCCTTTCTCTCTCGGTCTGACTCTTGAAAGCCAATTTCCTGCTCCAATCTTACTCTGCTGAATAGAAACACGGAGCTTGCATGGACAATGAGAAACTACTGTATCACAGGAAGCAATCACACAGAACACAAAAAGCCATTCAAAGTAATTAAACGACTCCCGTCCCCTTTTCTCTATTTCTTTTCAGCTCCGCGCTGATGGGCTGTTTATCTTCGCCTCCACAACGGCGGCAGCCTCAGCAGCGGAGGAAGCTGCGAGCCGTTTTCTGCCTCGGCTCCTGCCGAGAGGGCAGAATTAAGACAAACACTTTCATTCTTGGCTGCCAAAGCGTTTTAGCTTCTGAAAAGCAAGGCAGGTAAACGCCATCACCCCCGTAAGGAAATAAATAAATAAAGCCCTGGTGATGAGAGAGACGCTCTCTGGGTGATTTTCCACTTGGAGGAGGAAAAAGGGGTGGGACCAGTGAGGATAGGGTGGGAGACTGCGGGGAGAGGGGAGGGATGGGGAGCTCATTGTTTCTAGCTCCTGGAAGCTTTTGTTCTCTTCCACTGGGGTAAGGAGCCTGGGGCTCAGGTCCCAGCTATGCGAGAGCTTGCCAGCGACCTAAAAAAAAGGGTGATGTGTTTGCAGCAGGCTTTGCTGGAAAGCAAAGGGGACCAGGGGGACCGCCCTTTTCCAGGGCAGTTGCAGAGAGAGAGAGAGCTAAGAGGTTGGCCTGAGGGCTTCAGCAATACTCCCACCCCCACCCCACCTCCCTCGTCTTGGTCCCACCGTGTCTGTGGCAGCTGCTTCAGAGTCTAGGGGCTTAGAGTCGGAGAAAGACGGAAGATCTGGAAGTGGGTCACTAGTCTCCACTCTTCCGTCCGCCCAGTCTCACTAATGCAGTTGGAATGAATTTGTTCTTGCGAAAAATCAATGTTTCTTCCAAATACATGGCGTTGGGACGCTGGTGAGAGAGCCTGAGGAGGTTTGCCTAAGAAAGGGCTTCTGGGCTGTCAAAAAGTCGGTCACTCCGTCAATAGCACAGTTTAGGTGGGACCTGAGGTGTCAGAACGCATCCACAGGAAAAAGCTTGAAATAGCAGAGTCTCCGAGGGGCAGGCTGTACTGCTTTGGAAGGCAATCAATCCCCTTGCGTTGACTCACGCCTGCTCTTACCCCTCAATCCCAGCCCTGCTATGACCCTTTTTGGGTTTTAAGAAACTTTGGTTCCAGCAGACAACCTTGTGCAGGTTGAAAATTGTGCAGAAGTTGGCCCGTCAGTTGCCAAATCAAGCTATATGGACCATCTCACGTCTACTTGGAGACTAAAGAACTTGCGTTCCATTCTGTACTCACCACTGTCACCATTGATTCACTTTCGCAGGTTCAGCTTCCTGGTTTCTGTCAGTTTCACTGCAGGTCCAGAGGTCCTGGATCCACTTCTTCCCCAGTTCCACCAGCCCTGCGTGGAGTGGCCCGTTTGGCTGAATCTGGGGAGCTGGCACCTCGCCCAGCTCCCACTGACAGACCTGCAGCATTCAGCACTCATTTTGCATCTGTCATTATCTCTTGTATGCAAGGAAGTTTAACGTGCACTAAATGCAAATTGGCAATGCATATATTGCACTTTATTAACTCTCGTTTGAGCCTTTTGTTGCCAGGGACGGTTCTGCCTTGCCAGGATTCATCCGCAAGACCCTCAGTATTTGGTTTCCTTTGCTTGCCCCGTCTCATCTCGGAAAGCTGCGTTTATCCAAGGTCTATTTCTGCAGAGGTCACTGTATCCTCCTTCTCTGGCCCGTGGGAACACCAGTGATGGGAACACCCACACTTCAGATGGCAGAGTCTTTCTGGGACAGTTTACTTCAACCATGACCCAGATTTTGGGGGATGGAATAGTGGAGAGAAAAACTTATGCACCTGTCACCTATCTTATATGTGACTATTTCAGCAGATAGAGAACTATGAAAATATTTCCTGATAGGTCATATCGAATGCTGCTGTCTAGACAGGAACGTGAAATCCACCCCCCACCCCCACCTTTTAAACATTTTTAGCAGGACCTCGCCTTGCTATACTTTCACTCGCTTTGCAAAAGTGTTCAATATGCTAAATGAAAATGATAATTCAATTTATTCTCTCAGTAGGAAACCTTGTAAGGTACAAGGGAGGTGGGGCATTGCCTACTGAAAATTAAATTGACTCTTTGGGGGCAATGGTGAAAGAACTTGGAAATCTCGACTCCCGGGGCAAGTGCCTTGACATTCAAAGGTCACTAGGGTTAATATGCCTCCTTAAACATTCACCTTACTCCTTACGGTAGCTTCAGGTAACGTGACACATTTTAATTCTGACTTTTGGGTGAGAATTGGAACTAGTAAGTCGGTGGAAAAATGCATTCTTATAATAATATTTTCTTGGAGATGTAGCCAGTGAATATTTCTGGTTTTAGGACAAGGGAGTATCCACAGTTGAACATCAGATACAGCAGGGACGTCGTTCAAGGAAAGAGAATCTGTCAAGGTCATGGAAGATTGGGGTGACTGGAATTGCTTCCAAGCTATGGTTGAATTTGAGAAGGCACTCAAGAGAACTCAGAGTCGTATAGCGCAAAGGTCTACTGCTTCATATATGTAGTTATACTCCATCAAATCAACCTCGATTTCAACAGGACTTCTGTGTATAGAATTTCAAGTTCTCTGTTTTTTGTTTCATAATATTCTTCTTTACAAAGTCTTCGCTGAAGTTGTTGCATATTGCTTATTTTTTTTTTTTTTTTGGACCAAAAAGCCTGTAGGATCTTAGCTCCCCGACCAACAATTGAACCTGCACCTCCTGCTTCAGAAGGTGAAGTCTTAACTATTGGACTGCCAGGGAAGTTCCTGTTTCATAATATTCTTACCCATGAGAATGTTGACAATTTGAGAATGTTTCAAATTATCCTTGGTTTAAGCTCCGTGGTAAGGCTCAGCTCCTGTTTTTTGATTACCGTAAAGTCTCCATTGGTTTATCATTTGTTGAAGTAGGTTGACCCACCAAGGGAAAGCCTGGTGCAAATTAAATAGGAGAATAAAAATGAAAAAAAAAAATCAAGCACTTGAGGGAATTTGTTTCCCTAAGTTTGAAGGCTACTTGTTTTGTTTGTATCTATGATGCTGTGATGGAGAAGGAAATGGCAACCCACTCCAGTGTTCTTGCCTGGAGAATCCCGGGGACAGGGCATCCTGGTGGGCTTCCGTCTATGGAGTCGCACAGAGTCAGACACGACTGAAGTGACTTAGCAGCAGCAGTATGACGCTGTGATGCAGGGTCCTTGAGTGAGGTTGTTTTAGGTCCTTTGTACTTGAGTGCGTGTGTGAGTGTTCCAGTTGCCACGACACCTCCCTCCTTCCTGTTTGTAATAAATTTCCCTTTACTTCCCGAATAAGTGGGGGAGGCCTCCCGAACATTATCTCATGAGGGAATACCCATGCGACCCAGGGGGGCCATTCTGATCCTCAGTAACACTAATGGCAGCATGTCCATCCAGGGGGCGCCAGTTTCTTGCACCCATTTTGCCGAAGTCACCTTGATAGTCTGGTTTATTCTGTCAGCCATTCCCGAGCTTTGTGGCCTATTCACTGTATGTGGTTTCCATTTAATTACCACTTCTCAAACCAATTGGAGTAACTCAGCCACAAATGCAGGCCCATTACCTGATCCTGTACTCCTTGTGGAGTCTTAGCGGTAAAGGATTGGAAGCAGGCATTGTTTTAGCGGCTTGTTTTAGCAACTTGACTGGAGAACAGAGAATCCAGATATTTGGTCAAACATTACCCTGGGTGTCTGTGAAGGTGTTTCTAGATGAAATTAACATTGTAATCCATAGACTGTGTAAAGCAGATTGCCCTCCCTATATGGGTGGGCTCCACCCAATCTTCCCTGGTAACTCAGATGGTAAAGCATCTGCCTGCAATGTGGGAGACCCGGGTTCAATCCCTGGGATGGGAAGATCCCTGGAGAAGGAAATGGCAACCCACTCCAGTATCCTTGCCTGGAGAATCCCATGGATGGAGGAGCCTGGTGGGCTACAGTCCACGGGGGTTGCAAAGAGTCGGACACGACTGAGCTACTTCACTTTCACTTTTCACTTTCCACCGAATCTATTGAAGAGCTGAGTAGAACAAAAAGAACAAAAAGCAGAACAAAAAGACACATAAATTTAGTCATATCCAATTCTTTTCAACCCCAAGGGCTGTAGTCTGCCAGGTTACTCTGTCCATGAGATTTCTCAGGCAAGAATACTGGAGTGGGTTGCCATTTCCTTCTCCAGGGGATCTTCCTGACCCAGGGGTCAAACCCAAATCTCGTGCACTGGCAGGTGAATTCTTTACCACTGAGCGACCTGGGAAGCCCTTGTACTTGAGTGACATATAGGCTGTTCAGTAATCATTTTTAATTTTTTTTATTTTATTGGAGGCAAATTACCTTACATTAATATATTGGTTGGTTTTGCCATACATTGACATGAATCCGCCCCGGGTGTACATGTGTTCCCTTTCTTGAACCCCCCTCCCACCTCCCTCTTCCCATATCCTCCCTCCAGGTCATCCCCGTGCACCAGCCCCAAGCGTCCTGTATCATGCGTCGAACCTGGACTGGTCACTTATGATAATATACATGCTACAATGCCATTCTCCCCAATCATCCCACCTTCACCCTCTCCCACAGAGTCCCAAAGACTGACCTATATACCTATGTCTCTTTTGCAGTCTCGTATACAGGGTTAAGGTTACCATCTTTCTAAATTCCATATATATGCATTAGTATACTGTATTGATGTTTTTCTTTCTGGCTTACTTCACTCTGTATAATTGGCTCCAATTTCATCCACCTCATTAAAACTGATTCAAATGCATTCTTTTTGATGGCTGAAAAATACTCCATTGTGTATATGTACCAAAGCTTTCTTATCCATTCATCTGCAGATGGACATCTAGGTTGCTTCCATGTCCTGGCTATTATAAACAGTGCTGCAATGAACATTGGAGTACATGTGTCTCTTTCAATTCTGGTTTCCTCGGTGTGTATGCCCAGGAGTGCGATTGCTGGATCATATGGCAGTTCTATTTTCAGTTTTTTGAGGAATCTCCACACTGTTCTCCATAGTGGCTGTACTAGTTTGCATTCCCACCAACAGTGTAAGAGGGTTCCCTTTTCTCCACACCCTCTCCAGCATTTATTGCATGTAGACTTTTGGATAGCAGCCATTCTGACTGGTGTGAAATGGTATCTCATTGTGGTTTTGATTTGCATTTCTCTGCTTATGAGGGATGTTGAGCATTTTTTCATGTGTTTGTTAGCCATCTTTCTGTCTTCTTTGGAGAAATGTCTGTTTAGTTCTTTGGCCCATTTTTTGATTGGGTCACTTATTTTTCTGGAATTGAGCTGCAGGAGCTGCTTGTATATTTTGGAGATTAATCCTTTATCCGTTGCTTCATTTGCTATTATTTTCTCCCATTCTGAAGGCTGTCTTTTCACCTTGCTTATAGTTTCCTTTGCTGTGCAGAAGCTTTTGATTTTAATTAGGTCCCATTTGTTTATTTTTGCTTTTATTTCCAATATTCTGGGAGGTGGGTCTTGGAGGATCCTGCTGTGATTTATGTCGGAGAGTGTTTTGCCTATGTTCTCCTCTAGGAGTTTTATAGTTTCTGGTCTTACATTTAGCTCTCTAATCCATTTTGAGTTTATTTTTGTGTATGGTGTTAGGAAGTGTTCTAGTTTCATTCTTTTACAAGTGGCTGACCAGTTTTCCCAGCACCACTTGTTAAAGAGAGTGTCTTTTGTCCATTTTATATTCTTGCCTCCTTTGTCGAAGATAAGGTGTCCATAGGTGCGTGGATTTATCTCTGGGCTTTCTATTTTGTTCCATTGATCTATATTTCTGTCTTTATGCCAGTACCATACTGTCTTGATGACTGTGACTTTGTAGTAGAGCCTGAAGTCCGGCAGGTTAATTCCCCCAGTTCCATTCTTCTTTCTCAAGATTGCTTTGGCTATTCAAGGTTTTTTGTATTTCCATACAAATTGTGAGATTATTTGTTCTAGTTCTGTGAAAAATATTGTTGGTAGCTTGATAGGGATTGCATTGAATGTATAAATTACTTTGGGTAGTATACTCATTTTCACAATATTTATTCTTCCAATCCAAGAACACGGTATATTTCTCCATCTATTAGTGTCCTCTTTGATTACTTTCACTAGTGTTTTATAGTTTTCTATGTGCAAGTCTTTTGTTTCCTTGGGTAGATATATTCCTAAGTATTTAATTCTTTTCGTTGCAACAGTGAATGGAATAGTTTCCATAATTTCTTTTTTTATTTTCTCATTATTAGTGTATAGGAATGCAAGGGATTTCTGTGTGTTGATTTTATATCCTGCAACTTTACTGTAGTCATTGATTAGCTCTAGTAGTTTTCTGGTAGTCTTTAGGGTTTTCTGTGTAGAGGATCATGTCATCATCGAACAGTGAAAGTTTTACTTCTTCTTCTCCAATTAGGATTCCTTTTATGTCTTTTTCTGCTCTGATTGCTGTAGCCAAAACTTCCAGAACTATGTTGAATAGTAGTGGTGAGAGTGGGCACCCTTGTCTTGTTCCTGACTTTAGGGGAAATGCTTTCAGTTTTTCACCATTGAGGATAATGTTTGCTGTGGGTTTGTCATATATAGCTTTTATTATGTTGAGGTATGTCCCTTCTATTCCCACTTTCTGGAGGGTTTTTTTTTATCATAAATGGATGTTGAATTTTGTCGAAGGCTTTCTCTGCATCTATTGAGATAATCATATGATTTTTATTTTTCAGTTTGTTAATGTGTTGTATTACATTGATTGATTTGCGGATATTGAAGAATCCTTGCATTCCTGGGATAAAGCCCACTTGGTCATGATGTATGATCTTTTTAATGTGTTGTTGGATTCTGATTGCTAGAATTTTGTTAAGGATTTTTGCATCTATGTTCATCAGTGATATTGGCCTGTAGTTTTCTTTTTTTGTGGGATCTTTACCAGGTTTTGGGATTAGGGTGATGGTGGCCTCATAGAATGAGTTTGGAAGTTTTCCTTCCTCAGCAATTTTCTGGAAGAGTTTGATTAGAATAGGTGTTAGCTCTTCTCTAAATTTTTGGTAGAGTTCAGCTCTGAAGCTGTCTGGACCTGGGTTTTTGTTTGCTGGAAGATTTCTGATTACTTCCTCTAGTTCCGTGCTTGTGATGAGTCTGTTCAGATTTTCTATTTCTTCCTGGTTCAGTTTTGGACAGGTGTACTTTTCTAGGAATTTGTCCATTTCTTCCAAGTTATTCATTTTATTGCCATATAATTGCTGATAGTATTCTCTAATAATCCTTTGTATTTCTGTGTTGTCAGTTGTCATTTTCATTTCTAATTTTATTGATTTGGTTCTTCTCCCTTTGTTTCTTGATGAGTCTGGCTAGTGGTTTGTCAATTTTATTTACCTTCTCAAAGAACCAGCTTTTGGCTTTGTTGATTTTTGCTATGGTCTCTTTTGTTTCTTTTGCATTTATCTCTGCCCTAATTTTTACGATTTCTTTCCTTCTACTGACCCTGGGGTTCTTCATTTCTTCCTTTTCTAGTTGCTTTAGATGTAGAGTTAGGTTATTTAGTTGACTTTTTTCTTGTTTCTTGAGGTGTGCCTGTATTGCTATGAACTTCCCCCTTAGCACTGCTTTTACAGTGTCCCAGAGGTTTTGGGTTGTTGTGTTTTCATTTTCATTCATTTCTATGCATATTTTTATTTCTCTTTGATTTCTTCTATGATTTGTTCATTATTCAGCAGCGTGTTGTTCAGCCTCCATATGTTGGCATTTTTAATGGTTTTTCTCCCGTAATTGAGATCTAATCTTACTGCACTGTGGTCAGAAAAGATGCTTGGAATGATTTCAACTTTTTTGAATTTACCAAGGCTAGATTTGTGGCCCAGGATGTGATCTATCCTGGAAAAGGTTCCGTGTGCGCTTGAGAAAAAGGTGAAATTCATTGTTTTGGGGTGAAATGTCCTATAGATATCTATTAGGTCTAACTGGTCTATTGTATCATTTAAAGTTTGTGTTTCCTTGTTAATTTTCTGTTTAGTTGATCTATCCATAGATGTAAGTGGGGGTATTAAAGTTTCCCACTATTATTGTGTTATTGTTAATTTCCCCTTTCATACTTGTTAGTAATTGTCTTACATATTGCGGTGCTCCTATGTTGGATGAATAAATATTTATAATTGTTATATCTTCATCTTGGATTGATCCTTTGATCATTATGTAGTTTCCTTCTTTGTCTGTTTTCACAGCCTTTGTTTTAAAGTCTATTTTATCTGATATGAGTATTGCTACTCCTGCTTTCTTTTGGTCTCTATTTGCATGGAATATCTTTTTCAGCCCTTCACTTTCAGTCTGTATGTGTCCCTCGATTTGAGGTGGGTCTCTTGTAGACAACATATATGGGGGTCTTGTTTTTGTATCCATTCAGCCAGCCTTTGTCTTTTGGTTGGGGCATTCAACCCATTTACGTTTAAGGTGATTGTTGATAAGTATGATCCCGTTGCCATTTTCTTTATTGTTTTGGGTTCGAGTTTATATACCCTTTCTGTGTTTCCAGTGTAGAGAAGATCCTTTAGCATTTGTTGGAGGGCTGGTTTGGTGATGCTGAATTCTCTCAGCTTTTGCTTGTCTGTAAAGCTTTTGATTTCTCCTTCATATTTGAATGAGATCCTTGCTGGGTACAGTAATCTGGGCTGTAGGTTATATTCTTTCATCACTTTAAGTATGTCTTGCCATTCCCTCCTGGCCTGAAGAGTTTCTGCTGAAAGATCAGCTGTTATCCTTATGGGGATCCCCTTGTGTGTTATTTGTTGTTTTTCCCTTGCTGCTTTTAATATTTGTTCTTTGTGTTTGATCTTTGTTAATTTGATTAATATATGCCTGGGAGTATATCGCCTTGGGTTTATCCTGTTAGGGACTCTCTGTGTTTCTTGGACTTTGGTGATTATTTCCTTCCCCATTTTAGGGAAATTTTCAACTATTATCTCCTCAAGTATTCTCTCGTGGTCTTTCTTTTTGTCTTCTTCTTCTGGGACACCTATGATTCGAATGTTGGGGCATTTAATATTGTCCCAGAGGTCTCTAATATTGTCCTCATTTCTTTTAATTCTTTTTTCTTTTTCCATCTCTGTTTCATTTATTTCTACAATTCTATCTTCTAGCTCGCTTATCCTGTCCTCTGCCTCCATTATTCTACTGTTTGTTCCCTCCAGAGTGTTTCTGATCTCGTCTATTGCATTATTCATTGTATATTGACTCTTTTTTATTTCCTCTAACTCCTTATTGAACATTTCTTGCATCTTCTCAATCCTTTTCTCCAGTTTATTTATCTGTAACTCCATTTTGCTTTCCAGATTTTGAATCATTTTCACAATTAAAATTCAAAATTCTTATCGTGTAGGTTCCCTATGTCTTCCTCTTTTGTTTGTGTTGGTGGGCATTTATCCTGTTCCTTTACTTGTTGGGTATTTCTCAGCCTCTTCATCTTGCTCATATTGCTGTGTTCGGGGTCGCCTTTCCGTCTTCTGGCAGTTTGTGGAGTTCTCTTTATTTTGTAGTTACCTCGTTGTGTGTGGGGTTGGATGGGTGACTTGTCAAGGTTCCCTGGTTAGGGAAGCTTGTGTCGATGTTCTGGTGGGTGGAGCTGGATTTCTTCTCTCTGGAGTGCAATGAAGTGTCCAGTAATGAGTTTGAGATGTCAGTGGGTTTGGAGTGGCTTTGGGCAGCCTGTATATTGAAGCTCAGTGCTATTCTCCTGTGTTGCTGGATAGTTTGCATAGTATGTCTTTCACTGAAACTTGTTGACCCTTGGGTGGTGCCTGGTTTCAGTGTATGTATGGAGGCATTTGATGAGTACCTATCAATTAATGTTCTCTGGAACAGGAGATCTCTGGTGTTCTCAGGATTTGGCCTTAAGCCTCTGCCTCTGGTTTTCAGTCTTATTCTTGCAGTAAGCTCAAGGCTTCTCCCTCTGTTACTTCCAAGGCAGTTCCTTCTGTTGAAAAAGCTCTTCTGTTTTCTGGTCTCCTCAGTGTCTAATTCCCATCCTGACACCAGGATGCAGTGGTGGACACTTTTTTTTTTTTCCCGGCTCACCTGTTCAGTCCTGCTGTGGGGAGGGAGGAACAGCTAACAAATATCCTTGGCATCTGTGGGGAGTGCTTGCAGTGTCTCGGCTACACTGGGAATGCTCCCACTTGAGGCGTGTGTGTTTTCCCTGTTTATGCTGCTTAGGCTTTAGTTTGCTCTGCTGCGAGCTGTCTGCGGCTGGCGCTGGGTTGCGTGCACTTCCCAGGTCTGAGCGGTTCAGTTTCAGGTCCTCGGGTACTCGACAAAGGCGCAGACTTGGCTGGGCCTGCGTTTTGTGCCTTCCCTGGTCCTAGCAGCTCAGGTGACCAGGCATTTGGCGAGCGCGGTCGCTGCGACTTATCGCCTTCCTGGTCCCTGCTGCTTGGTTTTCTGGGAGTACAACCGGCGGACTTTCTCAGGCGGATATCGACCGGCCCGAACCCAAGAAGTCCTGGCCAGCAAGGAAGCCTGCCTGCAGCTTGGCGCGGGAAGCCTCTCTGGGGCCGCGGCTGCCCCAGCCCAGGCGCTGGCTCCCCTCCCCGCCGGCGGTGGGGGCTGGAGGCTGGGCCGCCCGCTGCCACTCGCTCCGCTCCACACCGCACCTGGTTCTGTGGGCGGGGCTGGCGGAGTCCTGGGTTGGGGCTTTTCGCAGTCTTTTCCTAGCCTTTTTGCCTTTTGGTATCTTAAGTTCGAGCCCTTAGTTTGCCCTGGGGCGTTCAAGCCCGGTTCTCCCTCTAAGCGCCTTCGCCTCCCTGCCCAGCCCCCGCCTGCTAGTGAGGGGCGCAGGTGTCTGCGCCGCTTCTCTGCTGAGAGTTTCCTCTGGGCACTAAGTCTGTGAGTTTTAATTATTTATGTCTTTTGTCTCCCAGTTATGCGGCCAGCTGAGATTCCACTCGTCAGTGTTTCCAGGTGTTTAGAAACTTCTCTCTTTTTTTAAGCCTCCCTTCCCGGGACAGAGCTCCGTCCCTCCCTCTTTTGTCTCTCTTTTTATCTTTTTATCTATTTCCTACCTCCTTTCAATGACTATGGGCTGCTTTTCTGAGTGCCTGATGTCCTCTGCCGGTATTCAGAAGTTGTTTTGTGGGATTTACTCAGCATTCAAATGTTCTTTTGTTGATTTTGTGGGGGAGAAAGTGATCGCCCCGTCCTATTCCTCCGCCATCTTCCTGTGCTCCCCCCCAGTAATCATTTTTTAAAACGAAAATATTATTTCTTCTGAATGAAAAATAAATAGGTGCTTATTTAGTGTTTGATGGTTAGGATCTACAGTTGCTGAATGGACATGTGGAAGTCTGTATTATTACAAATGGAGTCCTCATTCAAAGACTGTATGATAGTGGGCAGTATAGTTTATTCCAGAGAAACAGAATCAATAGAAGAGGGAGGTGGGGCGGGGAGGGTGGGAGAGAGAGAGAGGTAAAAGTGAGATTTATTATGAAGAAATGGTGCGTGGGATTATGGAGGCTGAGGTTTCAAGATTTGCAGTTGGCAAGCTGGAGACATCAAGAGAGCTTATGGTACAATCCCACTCTCAGTTTTGCAGGCCTTTTTCTCAAAGGCCTGAGAACCAGGAGAACTGACCCTGAGTCCTCAGACAGGAGCAAACCATTATCCCAGCTAGAAGACATTCAGACAAGGAGAGTGAATTCTCCTTTAAGCATAAGGTTTTTGGTCTGCTCCGTCCTTTGACAGATTGGATGGAGCTCACACACATAGGGAGGGCAATCTGCTTTACATCCTCTATGGATTTCAATGTTAATCTCATCCAGAAACACCCTCACAGACACCCAGAGTAATGTTTGATCAAATATCTGGATTCCCTGTGGTCCAGTCAAGGTGACACAGTTAATGAACCACCATGAAGGTACTGTAGAGGCTTAGCTTCCTGAGTCAGCTCTGCAGTGTAAACTAAAAACCTAGGAAAATGACTTTAAAGCCTACCCAGCATAGCATGATGTGATCCCATCAATTGCAGTCTTAAAGACATCCTAAGGAAAGAGCTGTTTCAAAGAGACAGAATACATTTTCATCTGCTCCGGCTTTCCCAGCTCATACTTACTCTGCCAATGTTCCAGGCCGCTCCTTATTATCAACTTACATAATTTGGGGAAGGTTGAAACAGTGCCCAGGATTCAGAATGGTGTATGGATCTACTAATCCTTTCAGTGGGCAATTGGACTTTCCTTGAGTGTACAATTGGGAGCTAAGTTTCTCATGGCAGCAGTTGCTGCTGGTCCCAAATTTAATTATTACATACTTTTGCATTAATAAGTGTGGATGCAGCACCAATGGCCAAGAATACAGCCTCCAATCTGTGCCCAGGCTTCAGAATCACCCACGCCTTCAGAGGAGAAGTGCTCTGCATATCGCTAGCACTGCCATTTTGGAAATGTCAATGACTGCTGGGTTTGTCCCATGGAAGACTTTGGCTCTGGGATATGAAGTGAGAAAAATGACATTAGCTTTGTAGGACCCCTTGTAGAGCAGGCAGCCTCTTTCTGCCATCATCTTCATATCTCTTAGGAATTTTCTAAGCCCCTTTGGCAACTGAACACCCTTTCCATTGACTGTGGGATATTAATGGGTCATGTAAACAAAGAACCAGTAAAACTAATAGAAAACAGAAAAATGTAGTCAAGCAGCCATTTAGGGTCCAAGGGAGGGAGTTGGAGAGGAAGTAGATAGCATACAATAGGCAATATGATATCAGATAATCATTTTTTAAAATGTATTACCCCCAATGAATTTATTGAATGTGTGAGCAGGTTTCCATGAAACCAGAGCAGCCAGCTGAATGGTCACTTCAGTCAATTAGCACTGGCTTCTTTTCAGGCTTGTTCTCAGAAGTGTATATAAATTATGCAGGGTTGGCTCCAGGCTTTCATGCAGGTAAAACCTTTGTGAGAAAGCAACCTTTTTGCCCTCTCAAAATGTGCTCCATTTGCAATTCCTAAGGCTCTGTGATTTTCTATCATGGTAGGTTTGGACTGGAGATGGAATTCTTTGCAGTTCGAAAATCCGAAACCAACACAATTTGGAACCAGCAAAGAACAGGCTTGGTAATTATGAATCTAACTGTTGTCTTCTTTCAACCAGACAGAAACTTGGAAGATGAGTAAAAAGGTTGAAATCTATACATATTTTCTTGCATGTTATTAAACTAAAAAAATAAAGCTTCCCTCGTGGCCCAGTGGTAAAGAACCCTCCTACCAATGCAGGGGATGCAGGTTCGATCCCTGGGTCAGGAAGATCCCCCAGAGAAGGAAATGGCAGCCCACTCCAGTAGTCTTGCCTGGGAAATCCCATGGACAGAGGAGCCTGGTGGGCTATAGTCCATGGGGTCGCAAAAGAATCAAATATGATTTAGTGACTAAACAACAACACCCCTAGAATAGTCTTATTAGAGACTCAAAAAGTTTATGACTGCTTCCCCAATCCTGTGTCCTTCAATCAGATGTCCGTTCACCCTCTTTGAACCCCCTTGCAAAATTTTGTGCTGTTTCCTCTTCCTCCTCCTCCTTCCATTCAATCAGGCACTACAGTTTTTTGAGCATTTATCTTATTTCATTTTACTTAATAAATCCTTCTTGCAATTCAGAAATGCCCTTATTTATCTTCTTGTATTTTCCAGACTCCCAGTACAATGAATTATGCATATATTTTGGAAATAAGTGAATGAGTGAATGTATACTCATCTTGACTTGAACTTTACTTGTAGAACAAGAGGCGTGATTCAAATTCACAAAGAGATCGTACACTCTAAAACGCTGGGAGTTGAATTTGAATGTCAAAATCACTTTTTTTTTTTTTAAACAAAGAAAGCCTTTCTCCATGGTACATAGAGGGGCATAGCTATTTTTGAAAATGTTGATAGACAATTCCTGCAGGTTTGTATAATGTGAAGAAAAAAATTCAAAATTGTAACGCTTTTGTCCTAAATCAATTGGTTTGGAGAATACCTCCTTTGTTGCATGTCTTAAATTTTATCTTGTGAAACATGGCATGTATACAAAAAGGTTTATAAAATGTATATATCCAGTTTAAAGAATGATATTAGAATAAACAGCCACATAACCACCACTCAGCTTAAGAAATAAACTGTTACCTTAGAAATGCCTTTGTGTTTTCTCTGAGAAAGCGTTATCACACATTCCTCTCTTGGACTCACAGACAACCACTGGATGTTGAATGAATCATTTCCTGTTTTTCATACTTTCAGTTTCTTTTCTTTATACTTTTAATGAATGCATACCTATGAATAGGTAGTCAACAAGGTCTTGCTTAATGTTTTCTAAATTATATATAATAATGTTCTTGGATGGAAAGATTTAATATCATGATGATGTCAGTTATTCCAAGATGGCATTAAATTTGATTCCCAGATTGAACAAAATTTACATATATTTAGTAAATTTCAACAAAAACCTCAGTGTTTCTGGGAAACTTGGAAATATAATTCTAAAGTTTATGTAGCGTGGGGAAGGGTCAAAAATAGACAAGACACTCCTCAAAAAATGGAAAAAATATGTTGTGTAGAATGAGGCCTTTACGTAATGGATATCAAGATTTTTCTTTTTAAAAAATTATTCTGTTTAATTGGAGTGCAGTTGCTTTACAATGTTGTGTTAGTTTCTGCTGTACAATGGTATGGATCAGCTCCATGTATACATATAGTCCCTCCTTCCCAAGCCTCCCTTCCACCACCACCTCCATCCACCCCTCCAGGTCATCACAGTGCGCCGAGCTGAACTCCCTGTGCTGTTCAGCAGTCTCACTGGCTGGCTATTTTACACATGATAGTGTAGATGTGTCCATGCTACTCTCTCAGTTCATGCCACCCTCTCCTTCCCCACCACGTCCACAAGTCCCTTCTCTCTGTCTGCATCTCTAGTCCTGCCCTGTAAATAAGTTCCCTGTACATGCGTGCTAGGACACTTCGGTCTTGTCCAGCTCTTTGCAACCCTATGAACTGTAAACCTGCAGCCTCCTCTGTCCATAGGATTCTCCAGGCAAGAATACTGGGGTGGGTTGCCATCTTCTTCTCCAGGGCATCTTCCTGACCCAGGGATTGAACCTGCATCTTCCATATCCTGCATTGGAAAGTGGGTTCTTTACTTCTAGTGCCATCTGAGAAGCTCAAAATAGGTTCATCATAAAGCTAGAGCAGTTAAGATGGTGTGGCATTTGTGCAAAGACTGACAAGTAGCCCCCTAGAGCAGAGTAGTTAGATCAGAAGCAGGTTCGTGATTATATGGGAACTTCATATACAGCAGAAGAAGCACTGCAGACCATCAGATAGAAAAATGAACTATCTGTCTAGCAAACCATGATCCATATGAACAAAATAAAATTGGATCTCTTACTTCAAACCATACACAATAATACAGGCCTACCGAATTAAAGATGAATATGAAAGTTAAGAGGGCTTCCCATGTGGTGTTAATGGTAAAGAACCCACCTCCCAGTGCAGGAGATATAAGAGATGCGGTTCGATCCCTGGGTTGGGAATATCCCCTGGAAGAGGGCACGGCAATCCACTCCAGTATTCTTGCCTAGAGAATCCCATGGACAGAGGAGGCTGGTAGGCTATAGTCCGGAGGCAGAGTCAGACACGAGTGAAACAATTTTGCACGAATGCACACACACATGAAAGTTAAGAGAGTTTAAAACTATATATAGTTTAAGACTATAAACATTTGTGAAGAAGTGTAGGAGAGTATCTATCACTCCTGGCTATGAATGACTTCTCTCACAAGATGATTGTTAAAAAAAAGAACAGACACAAAGGAAAAATTTGATAAATTCAACTACATTAAAAATAAGAACTTCTGTTCATCAGAAGACACCATAAAGAGACAAACCATAAACTGAGAGAAGATATTTGCAACAAATGTAACTGACAAAGATTTAGTATCCTGACCATGTAAAAACCTCTTATGAATCATTAAGCAATAGGAAAACAACTAAATTCTAAAATGGGCAAAAGACAGGAATATAAATTTCGGAGAAGAGGTAACCCATAACCAATAAACATATGAAAAGATGCTCAATGTCATTAGTATTCAGTGAAATGCAAATTGAAATCACAATGAAACTTTATTGCATATCTACCAGATGGGCAAAAGTTAATAAAAGGTCTCTCTCTACCCTTTGTGAAAATGTGGAGAAATAGAATGGGATCTCTGATCCACTTCTGGTGGAATGTAAACTGGTTCAAAACAGTGTGACATTACTTAATAAATTGCAAAGCACTGTACTGTGCTGTCTTATTAATAGAAAAAAGTGATGACAGGGAAGGTGGTAAGTCCTTGGAATTATCACTAGGTGCTCTTAGAAGTCAAATTGTTCAGAGGAAGGTTGGGATATACATGACTGGTTGAGAAAACTCCCAATGGCTTTTTCGAAGCTTGGTATTTCTGTGTGGGTTAATTTGTTTCTTAGGAAAACACATGAAGTTTCATCAATTTCATAAATCTTTGGCACTAAGAACTGGTTTATATAACTGAAGTAATCACAGTATAGACCTGCCATGCACACAACTTTGTGGGGCCTGTACTTGTGGTGTTAGGAGTATATTAAGTTAGAGATGGTGCTGTGCTGTGCTTCGTCGCTCAGTCGTGTCCTACTCTTTGTGACCGCATGGGCTGTAGCCTGCCGGGCTCCTCTGTCCGTGGGGTTCTCCAGGCAAAAGTACTGCAGTGGGCTGCCATGCCCTCCTCCAAGGGATCTTCCCAACCCAGGGATCGAACCCAGGTCTCAGGGATCAAACCCAGGTCTCCCTCATTGCTGTCAGATTCTTTACTGTCTGAGTCAATAGGGAAACCCAAGAATACTGGAGTGGGTAGCTGATCCCTTCTCCAAGGGATCTTCCCAACCCAGGAATCAAACCGGAGCCTCCTGCATTGCAGGCAGATTCTTTACCAGCTGAGCTCCGAGGGAAGCCCTAGAAGTGGTGGGGGGATCTCAAAGGTTGTCCTGTCTAAAAGCTCTTATCACCTGTCCCAAGTGGGTTGGAAATTTCAGTTCCTGACTAATGGTATATAGACTGGGGAGTAAATTAGGTGAGTCATAATGCCCGAGTTAGAATTCTAGCTCTTCCAAGGGACTTTATTTATTTATTTTTAACATTTTATTTTATATTGGCATATAGCTGATTAACGATGTTGTGGAATTTTCAGACGGACAGCAAAGGGACTCAGCCATGCATATACTCAAGGGACTTTAAAACACAGTGAGTTGACCGTACATTTCTAGTGGCATGTACTATAGGAACAAGAAGAACTGTTAAAAAAAACACCTTAAACTGATTATGCTTTTAATATGATCGGCAATAGTTGTAGTTGCTGTTGTAAATATTGTGTATATTGTAGAATGAATTTAAAAAGTGTCTGTGGATAATCTAATTCTATCATTCCTGGGATCGTTGAGAACTGTATTTCTTTATGTGGGAGAAAGGAAATAGTCATGTATATTTGAAAATATTAAGTACGAACTTTGAGGTCTGAGTTTGAAGTGGTATTGAAATGAATCTCTTCATGTATTTTGTCTTAATTGTTTTCTTAGTTTTGTCCATGAAAGAGGTCTAGAAGGAATGCTCAATTCAACTGTTGCTATTGTTCAGTCACTAAGTCATGTCCAACTTTTTTTGACTGCGTGGACTATAGCCCGCCAGGCTCCTCTGTCCATGGGATTTCCCAGAAAGAATACTGGAGTGGGTTGCCATTTCCTTCTCCAGGGATCTTCCCCACCCAGGGATCGAACCTGCATCTCCTGAATTGGCAGGTGGATTCTTTACCATGGAGCCATTTGAGAAGCTCTGCTCAATTAAGTGGCAACGTGATGATTGTTGTCTTTAAATACCACTTCTACTAAAAGGAACCAGCAATCCTTGGAAAGATGTCTGGGAAAGGAAATTACATGAAATTAATTTGGAAAATGTTGTCTGGGCAAGTAGCAAGGCAGCTATCAAGAACCACTAGGGTTTTGCCAAAAAGTTTCAGGAAGCAACTTGAGTTTGGCCAAATATGGATTAAATGAATATCAGTAAACATAACTAGGCTGCTCTGTCCATGGAGTTCTCCAAGCAAGAATACTGGAGTGGGTAGCCATTCCCTTCTCCAGGGATCTTCCCAATACAGGGATCTTCCCAACCCAGGGATTGAACCCAGGTCTCCCGAATTGCAGGCAGATTCTCTACCATCTGAGCCACCAGGGAAGCCCAAATTTAAATACACATAGAATTAAATCCATGAGTTTACCATGAGTTGACAATAACCCTGAGAAAACAAACCTAACTGTTCATCATGGAAGGTTGCCAGTGAATCCACTTATTTAGAAAACTAGTATTCTAAATACTAGTTTTAGAAAAAGGGAAAGAACTTAGAAATTAGTAAAAGGGAAAGAATCAAGCATTTATGCTGTTATTCCCATTAACTATATGATTGGATAACTGAATGGTAGATATAGGGAAACTGATCATTATAGAAGTATTCCTGCTAGTTAATGAAGAAGGAAGATGAAATTAGAATATCACCATTTGTCATCCCCTAGTGAAACTACTGAATCTCGACATTGAACATCTGTGGCGGGTAACACTGTAAAGCGAGAAAGAATCAGGCATTATGGACCTCATCATGGAAGAGCACACACTCCTCATGAAACAGTTGTTAAGAAATCAAACTTGAATCTGGTCACTCCTCTAGGTCAAGCCAGCAGTACAGGAAGTTCGAAGAACAAAGAAACGTGTTTGACAACAACATGGAGGTGTAATTAGTGGAAATCAGACTGTTGGAATTTGTACAAGACAAATGATTCGGTTTCCTTAACAGATAATTTGCAAGATAAGAAGAAAAAGAAGGAAGGAAGGAGGACTTCCTTGGTGGCCCAATGGCTGAGACTCCGTGCTTCTGATGCTGAGGGCCTGGATTCGATTCCTGGTCAGGGAACCAGATCCCACATGCTGCAACTAAGATCCATAGCAGTCAAATAAATAAATAAATAATTTTTAAAAAAGAAAGAAGGAAGCAAGGAAAGAAAGAAAGAATAAAGTAGGAAAGAAAGCAGGTGTTTATAAATTAAACAAGCCTGATGAGCCAAAATGTGCATCAGTTGTCAAGGCTGGGCTTTATCTGGAGCTTGATCCAAACAAGCAAACTGGAAGAGCCAATCAGGAGCATTAGCTTTGTTCTCGATACTTAAAAGTATTTTCTTAAAAATAAGTTTATTCTCTGTAAACCTTTGTTTCCCCATCTATGTAATAAAGATAGTAAACATAGCCTCCCACATAGGACTTCTGTTACTGTTTTGTTGCTAAGTTGTCCCCAACTCTTTTGAGATTCCATGAACTGTAGCCCACAGGCTCCTCTGTCTATGGAATTCTCCAGGCAGGAATACTGGAGTGGGTAGCCATTTCCTCCTCCAGGGGATCTTCCCAACCCAGGGATTGAACTCATGTCTGTTGCATCTCCTGCACTGACAGCTTACCTGCTGGGCCACTGGCAGAGCTGGCACTCAAATCCAGGTTTCCTGGCTGCTGTGTTCAGGGCTCTTTTTCCTCCCTCACACTCCATCATCATCCATGTCACTGAAGTCTAAATGACCAAGGGAAAAAAGGCCTAAGTACAAAGGGCACATTCTGATCTTTGCAATATTGCCAGAAATACTTGTGAAATAGGAGAATTTACTGAAAGACGTGAAAATAGCGTTGTGCGTGCTCCCATTCTGCCTTTATACTTGGAGTGTTTCATGAATATAAGACCAGTTGAAAGTTGCCTGGTGAAACTCTACAACCTTAACGAGAGAAGGAGGGAGGACATGCTCTTTAATCCTCAAAATAGCTTTGAGCATTAATTTTATTGTTATAACCATATTTCATGGGCTTCCCTGGTGGCTCAGAGGTTAAAGCGTCTGCCTCCAATGCGGGAGACCCGGGTTCGATCCCTGGGTCGGGAATCCCCTGGAGAAGGAAATGGTAACCCACTCCAGTATTCTTGCCTGGAGAATCCCATGGACGGAGAAGCCTGGTAGGCTACAGTCCATGGGGTCGCAAAGAGTCGGACACAACTGAGCGACTGAACGGAACCATATTTCAGATGAAGAAACTGATGATTAGAAAAGTTAAGTGTCAGCCAAGGTCACTTAACCAGAAGGAGACTGAGCTATGACTCAAATCCGTCAATACTTTTTATCTTTTAAAATCAGTTTTTATTAAAGTTGCAAAATTGAATCAGCCATCAGCTCAGTTCAGTTGCTCAGCTGTGTCTGACTCTTAAGTCATACATATACCTATATCCCCTCCCTTCACTCAGGGTTCCCTGTGCTATACAGCAGGTTCTCATCAGTTATCTATTTTATGAATAGTACCAATAGTGTATAAACCATGAGTTTTTATAGTCCATCATCACAGAGATAAAGCATAGACTTTAAAAAGGGAACAGTTCTGGTATTTTCGTAAATCGAGAGGCAAAACCTTGTTCACTAGTTAAAAGAAACTAAGAACCTAGCTCTTTCTCCGCTCTTTCCCTTCAAAATGTGGCTTTAAACCCTAACATGAGGTCATTGTTAAGGCCAAAAGTAATGGCCACAGTAAGATCTCAGTTATTCCAGTTTTAAGTGCTCCATGTACCTACTATTCCTTAATTTAAGGCCCTATCCATTATCCTCAGGCCCCTCTGATGTGCTCTTGCACTTACCATCGGGGGCCCATTCAATTCCTTTGTGGTCATTATGCATTAGCAGAAGGAGAGAAGTTTCATTGAAGACACTACCAGTATTAAAATTAATTTTTCTCTTATTCTTATAATTTGCTGTTATTATCATGGAAATCATATCTTCTTAAGACTGTAGAAAATTCTCTCTTCTGGTTGTTTTAATAAAAGATTGTATTTAGCGATGTCAATTGAACCTTGATTGTGAGCCACATTTGAATTAAGGAGCTGAAAGAAACGAATTTAAGATTAACCAGTGTTCAGAAAGAAATCATCTCACTGTCACTATCAAGTCTTTGAATCCCCGGATGTTTGAAAGAAAGAAACTCTGGAATCACAGTATGAAAATTAGAGAATATTGTTTAGAGGGGAGAAGAGGAAGACCAATATGTTTTTCGATTCTTTGTTTTACTGTACTTCTGTCACTTAGTTTTGTGTCTTAACGTGATCTACTATGCAGTCTGTATATTACACATTTCTAGAAACTGACCTGGACCAACTTCTCAACTACTAGCCCCTCTGCGTGATTAAGTTTTGTCATGGATGGTTCAGAAATAATTTAAAATGATTAAACTATGTCACGTGATTGAGTTTACAAGAGGGACCTGCTGATGTGAATGAAATCGACTTGAATTCTGTCATCATAATGAAATATCTTTCACTCCCAAACAGATAGTAATATCATTTCTGCTCAAAAATCACTGCAGAACTTTTCATTCCAGAGCATCACTCACAGAATTCCAATTTGTCATAGGTATTGCAAGAATCATTGAATCTCCTGGTATTGCAAGAATCAAAAACAAAACAAAAAATAAACAAACAAACAAAAAGCAACCAAATCAGTGCCAGGGCTCATTATAACCTGGATCAGTAGAGATTTCCTTTAGTTCTGGACTTCAGTTAAAAGCTCCATCCTTGGGCTTCACTGGTGGTTCAGTGGTCAAGAATCTGCCTACCACTGTGGGGAACACAGGTTTGATCCCTGGTCTGGGAAGACCCCACATGCCGTGGGGCGATAGAGCCATGAACTGCAACTACTGAGCCACAGCTACTGAAGCCATGAGCCCTAGAGCCTGTGCTCTGCAACAAGAGAAGCCACCACATTAAGTCCAAGCACCTCAGCTAGAGAATAGCCCTGGCTGGCTGCAACTGGAGAAAGCCTGAACACAGTAACGAAGACTCAGCACAACCAAAAATCAAAATAAATAAAAAAAAAACTATAGAAGAAGTTCCATCCTTGGTACATGAGTCAGAGCAGCACATCCAAAATGACATGATTTGATTTCAAAAGGCGAAGCTGAAACTCCAATACTTTGGTCACTTGATGCGAAGAGCTGACTCATTTGAAAAGACCCTGATGCTGGGAAAGATTGAGGGCAGGAGGAGAAGGGGACGACAGAGGATGAGATGGTTGGATGGCATCACCGACTCAGTGGGTTTGGGTGGGCTCCAGGAGTTGGTGTTGGACAGGGAGGCCTGGCGTACTGCAGCTCATGGGGTCGCAAAGAGTCGGACACAACTGAGCGACTGAACTGAACTGACCCCAAGTGCTCAGCCCTTTTATTTTATTTTTTGGTAGTATTTGGGGATATAAAGTAGAACAACTTGCCTTTCACTTTGGAGGATGTCCAGTCTAGACCACTGGACTTCCAGACAGTTCCCTGAGTTGAATCATCTTGGTGTTTATTGCCCATCTGCCGTCACACCTGTGTTTTACCAAGACATTTAAGGTACCTGGAGCTTCTTGTTCACCAGGTTCTACCCATGTGATGTCATCAGTAACATGGACCAGAATGATAGTCTAGGACATGGTGAGGTCCTCAGAATCCCTGTGAACAAAAGGTTTGGATAGTTGTTTTTTAATTTTAAAAAGTTAAAAAAAAAATTCTGGCTGTGCTGTGCAGCATGTGAGATCTTAGTTCTCTAACCAGGGCTCAAACCTGTGCCCTTCGCAATGGAAGTTCAGAGTCCTAACCCCTGGACTGCTAGGGAGGTCCCCAAAATTTGGATAGTTGATGTGGCCCTGGAGTAAGAGAGTGAAGTTATACTCCTGACCCAAAATACAAAGTAATCCACTTCTGGTGATTTCTGTTCCATGCTTTAGAAAACGAAGCATTTTCCAGATCAAGGCTAATTTTCCAGATCAGAAGCTAATTTCTGCTTCTACCTGTTTTATTTTCTGTGCTTTTTACTATAGCTACCAGATGGAGAATGAGCAACCATGGATCCTCCCAAAATAAAAAGGCTTTCTACTGAAAAAAAAAAAAGGATTCTCACTTTTTTTTTTTTTCATAGTTGAGCTCTGAAGAAGTAAGATCTTCAAGGGGAAAGTTAAAAAAAAGAAGGAAATAATATAAGCTGAAACTAAAATTGTAAACAATGAGCACGTTCGAAGAGGTTGTCTACAGGGATTTTACGCCACCTGCACCTGTATAACTTTTCTCTGTTAAGTGTGTTTTTTGAGGATAGGTGAATAAGGCTTCCCAGGTGGCACAGCAGTAAAGAATCTGCTTTCCAATGCAGGAGACATGAGTTCGATCTCTGGGTCGGGAAGATCCCCTGGAGAAAGAAATGGCAACCCACTTCAGTGTTCTTGCCTGAGAAATCCCATGGACGGAGGAGCCTGGCGACTGAGCACGCGTGCATGCCCTATAGAAGCGAAGTGCTTTGGGTAACTGAGAAAATGAAGGGGTTAAACTCAAGACTCCCAGATACACTGTGTGAGACTGGGAATAAATTGTGGAGATCCCAGAGAAGTAAGGCCTCTCTGGCTTTCACTAGAAGCAAAAGTAAATAATAATATACAAATAGTGCTGCTTATTTAACTTACATGCAGAGTACATTGTGCGAAATGCTGGGCTGGATGAAGCACAACCTGGAATCAAGATTGCCTGGAGAAATATCAATAATCTCAGATATGCAGATGGCACCACCCTTATGGCAGAAAGTGAAGAAGAACTAAAGAGCCTCTTGATACAAATGAAAGAGGAGAGTGAAATAGTTGGCTTAAAGCTAAACATTCATAAAACTAAGATCATGGCATCTGATCCCATCACTTCATGGCAAGTAGATGGGGAAACAGTGGAAACAGTGTCAGACTTTATTTTTGGGCTCCAAAATCACTGCAGATGGTGACTGCAGACATGAAATTAAAAAATGCTTGTTCCTTGGAAGAAAAGCTATGATCAACCTAGACATTATATTAAAAAGCAGAGACATTACTTTACCAACAAAGGTCCATCTAGTCAAAGCTATGGTTTTTCCAGTAATCATGTATGGATGTGAGATTTGGACTATAAAGAAAGCTGAGCACCGAAGAACTGATGCTTTTGAACTGTGGTGTTGGAGAAGACTCTTGAGAGTCCCTTGGACTGCAAGGAGATCCAACCAGTCCATCCTAAAGGAGATCAGTCCTGAAAATTCATTGGAAGGACTGATGCTGAAGCTGAAACTCCAATACTTTTTCCACCTGATGCGAAGAACCGACACATTTGAAAAGACCCTGATGCTGGGAAAGATTGAAAGTGGGAGGAGAAGGTGATGACAGAGGATGAGATGGTTGGATGGCATCACTGACTCAATGGACTTGAGTTTGAGTAAACTCCAGGAGTTGGTGATGGACAGGGAGGCCTGGTGTGCTGCAGTCCATGGGGTGGCAAAGAGTTGGATACGACTGAGCGACTGAACTGAACTGAATGTAAAGAGGAATGTCTTCTCAATTTAGATTCTGAGGTTTTCCACAGGTCAAAATCAACATTATGGGCTCACAAATGATCTTGAGGGAGAGAGATAACATTTAGTTCCTTAAAGATTTCAGATGATGGAACCATTATATATAGATATAATTTTGTGTATTGATTTTCCATTGTTACTGTCTCTTGTTAACACAAATTTAGTGGGTTAAAACAACACAGATTTATTCCTGCATGGTTCTGGACTTTAGACATCTAAAATCAAGGTGTTGGTTGGAACGTGTTCATTTTGGAGGCAACAAAGGTGAAAAACGTTTCTGTTACTTTTCCAGCTTCTAGAGGCTGCCTGCGTTCATTGGCTCACAGCCCTGGCCTGCATCTTCAAAGTGCATCACTCTAACTTCTGGTTCCATTGTCCTATTTCCTTTTTCTGACTTCATTTTCTTATTTTTCTCTAAGAGAACTCTTATGATTACATTACCCTGGGCCAACCCAGATAATCCAGGATAATCTCCCCATCTCAAGGTCCTTAATCACATCTGAAAAATCCCTTTTGCCATATACGTTAATATTCACAGCTTTAGGTTATTAGAATGAGAATATCATTTTGGGGTGGGGGGAAGTATGTGATTCTGTGTACCACACTATGCATGATTATTTAAAGATTTTTTTTTTTAAAGAATGGAATGACAAAAATGACAAGGACCATGGCAATAGATGAGTGACCATATAGATTTGGAAAGAACCAAATAAAAATGTTAAAGTAAAATGCAATTTTGTCAGTTAAAAAAAAAAGCAGACAGTGTGGGCCAAACAGCAGTATATGCTGCTGAAGAGAGAACCAGTGAACTGGAAAGTCAAATTGCAGAGTAATTCAGGTGGATTAAAAAGAAGGAAATAATAAAGAAACCAATATCAAGAATGAAAAAAAGGGCATTGCTACATATTTGACAGACATTTTAAAAAAATGAAGCTATCATAAATAATTTTATTTGAGCAAATATTTTAAAAGTGAATAAAAGAGATAATATTTTGGTCAAAAGCACAGTCAAATAAGGGTGAAGACTAAATATAATCTGTAAATTCTGTGATGTAGCCACTGTACATTGAGGGAGAACTGTTGAGGGTAATGATGGGGCAGAAGCCAGGTTAGAAGAGGTTTACAAGAGAATAGACAGTAACTGGAGAAGACAACGCAGCCCACTCCAGTACTCTTGCCTGGAAAATCTCATGGATGGAGGAGCCTGGTGGGCTCCAGTCCATGGGGTCGCTAAGAGTCAGACACACTGAGTGACTTCACTTTCAGTTTTCACTTTCATGCATTGGATAAGGAAATGGCAACCCACTCCAGTGTTCTTGCTTGGAGAATCCCAGGGAAGGGGGAGCCTGGTGGGCTGCCGTCTATGGGGTTGCACAGAGTCAGATACGACTGAAGCGACTTAGCAGCAGCAACAGACAGTAACCACGGAAACCTATGGCGTGGACTGGTGCTCACTGCTTTGGGGCCCAGATGGTACTGCAACAATAGGTTTCAGGTCTTTAGCAGCTGTATTTTGGCATGGCTAGAACAAGCATGGGCTGACAGCACAGATCCCGAGCTCTCAATATTAGGAGGCTTAAGTGTGGATTATATATCAATTCATGGCTTTATCTGGAGTTGGTTCCATAAACCACACATTGGTATTGCAGAGCTAAAATATTTGGCTTGATTGACTCACCCTACTTCCTTTAATGTCAAACCTACAATAAAATTATTCTTGTTGATCCAGACCATCTGAGAATTTCCCACGCGATTCTGGTTTTCTTTCAACAGAGAGATTTAGTCTTCCTCCATAGCAGATGTCTAAGCCTCAAAGGGAGTCTAACTTTACTACTTAATTAATAATGAACAGGATCCAGTTATAGGATTAGATTTCCCAGTGTATTAAATCAGGCTTTGAGCCCAAGCTCCTGCCTCTAGTCACTTGCATTTGGGGTTGGAGATTTGACAGAAGGGGGAGTTTTGCTCCTGCAGCCCATCCAGGAAGTGACTTTCATCTGAACTACACTGATGGTACTTCTCCTTGGTGTCACATCTCTTGTGTTAGAAGATCTTGGTTTTACAGAACAGCTGCAGCATTGTTTCAGCATTGTTTCAAGTAAGGTCATGGCAGGGAGTCTGTTAATGAGACAACCTCAAAAATTCAGCCTAGGAAAAACCTCCTTCCCTGAGGTTAGTATTAAAATTTTTATAAATAATGTCCACACGTGCTTAAAATGAAAGCATTTGGTTCAGGTTATGAAGCTTACTTTCTGGATAAAATTCAAGTAATTTATTAGGCTTAGAACTTCTCTTGGTCCTTAGGGATCAACAAAGAAGGGCAGGAGGCACAGAAGTATTCATGTACATCCCCTGAGGAATAACTCAGGCAGAGAGCCAGCCAATAAGAGCCACTGTGCTCCTCCACGAGTTCCCCCTGGGTACCACTTGCTTGCTTGCTTCTCTCAGGGTTTCTTTCTTTGGGTGTTTCATCCCACTTGATTATTATTTTTTAAGTTGCATGTATTTATTATCATTATTAGGAAGAATTGGGAATTTCAGGGCATTTTTAAAAAGAAAATTAAATTACCTTCAGTTCATCGTCCAGGAAACTTCTGTTAATTGTCTGATATGTTTCCTCCTGATCTGAGGAGTATGTCAGCTCTAGATTCCAGACCACCTAGGTCCAACGCCTGCAATATATTAGCTGTGTGACCTTAGGGAAGTTCTTTCCTTTCTTTTCTCTCATTTTTTACAAAGTGGAATATTAGTCAGTCATAAAAAGGAATGAAATTTGGTCATTTGTCGAGATGTGGATGGACCTAGGGAGTGTCATACTGAGTGAAGGAAGTCAGAAATAGAAAAACAAATATCATTTATTAGTGCATATATGTGAAATCTAGAAAAACAGTGCAGATGATGCTATTTGCAGAGCAGAAATAGAGAGATATAGAGAACAAATGTATGGATATCAAGGGGGAAAGAAGGGGGTGGGAAGGATTGGGAGGTGGGATTGACACACACACACTGTTGATAAAATAGATAACTGTGATATGGAAGGACAGGGAAGCCTCGAGCGCTGCAATCCATGGGGTCACAAAAAGAGCCGGAGACGACTCAGCGACTGGACAACAAGAAATGAGAATATACTGTAGAGCACAGGGAACTCCACTTAATGCTCTGTGGTGACCTGAATGGGAAGGAAGTCCAAAAGGGAGGGCTTCTATGTGTATGTTTGGCTGATTCATTTTGCTGTACAGTAGCACAACATTATGAAGCAAGTCTAGTCCAATGCAAATTAATGAGAAAAAGTGTTTCTTTGTTTCTTCTTTCCCAGGAAACTGGCGCTTCATCAGCTTGTTTTCCTTACCCTTAGAGTTTTTTTCCCCCCAATAACAACCTATTCCTACACTTTAAAGTAAGGACACTGGATAAAGAGGAAAAGCTGGAAGAAGACTCCTGCAAATCTTAGGCCAGTCTAAACAGAGTCGCAGTACTTGGTCAGGATCTTAGGGAGAGTGTATGAACAGGAAATGTTAGCTGACAAGAAAAAGGATTCCACCCTGAAATGTCTTCTTCACATTTCTCTTGTTCATTCTCCATTTCTCATTTTTGTTCATGGCAGGAGGTATGTGTATCTTATCTTAAAGAAACGATCAATCATTTTTTATAACCAGGAGTGTATATTATTTGTCTTCAAGGTAAAATGTGTCCTACAGAATACACAGTGTAAAGACTTTTGGACTGAATTCATACACCTGATTCTTTATAGGAAGGGACAGTATCCTGTATCTTTGGGGAACTATATGATACTGGGCCACATGGTAGATCTGAGAAGGCAATGGCACCCCACTCCAGTACTCTTGCCTGGAAAATCCCAAGGATGGAGGAGCCTAGTGGGCTGCAGTCCATGGGGTTGCAAAGAGTTGGACATGACTGAAGTGCCTCAGCAGCAGCAGCAGCAGCACGGGGTAGGTTATTAACTTCCCATGAGTCTTGCCTTATAGTATGAAGAACTTGTGTCTTCCTCCGTCAAGTGGACTTGACCTGTGTCACTGGCTTGCTTTGGTCAATGACTCAAGAAAGACAGAGTCAAATGTTTGCAGATTGGGGCTTTCTTCTTGGAATGTGGCCCTAGGCTGTTGCCAAGTCAAAAGCCTGGATGAAAGGCCACAGAGAGTGAGGGGCTGAGCCATCCCAGAGTCTTTGCTGAGCCTCACTGCTAGCAGCCCTTCGAGCTGGGTGAGCCACATGGAGTGCACAGAGTTCAGCGAGGAGCACCCAATCAATTGAAAGGATCCTCCAAAATAATGTCCCCTTTGAAGAAAAGCAGTAAGTTTGGGGGTATTTTATTGCACAACAATAACCAAAAACAGGCCAGAATCTTAATTAATTTATTTTAATTGGAGGCTAATTACTTTACAGTATTGTAGTGGTTTTTGCCATACATTGACATGAATCAGCCACAGGTGTACATGTGTCCCCCATCCTGAACCCCCCTCCCACCTCCCTCCCCATCCCATCCCTCAGGGTCGTCCCAGTGCACGAGTCCCAACCACCCTGTCTCATGCATCGAACCTGGACTGGGGATCCATTTCACATATGGTAATATACATGTTTCAGTGCTGTTCTCTCAAATCATCCCACCCTCTCCTTCTCCTATTACATTTTTGAGGGTAATTATATTTATGATATTTCACTGCAAATCACTAAGTGTAGACCTATACATATCCCTGGACATATACATCAAGAACCAGATTAGTGGTTGTCGGGGACTCGGAGGGGAGGTGGAATGGGGAGATGCTGGTCAAAGTGTACAAACTTCCAGTTTATAAGAAGTTAAAAGATGAATAAATTCTGGGGGTCTAGTGTACAGCGTCGGAGAAGGCAATGGCAAGCCACTCCAGTACTCTTGCCTAGAAAATCCCATGGATGGAGCAGCCTGGTAGGCTGCAGTCCGTGGGGTCGCTAAGGGTCGGACACGACTGAGCGACTTCACTTTCACTTTTCGCTTTCACACATTGGAGAAGGAAATGGCAACCCACTCCAGTGTTCTTGCTTGGAGAATCCCAGGGACGGGGGAGCCTGGTGGGCTTCCATCTATGGGGTCACACAGAGTTGGACACGACTGAAGTGACTTAGCAGCAGCAGCAGCAGCAGTGTACAGCGTGGTGGTGGCTCTAGTTAACAATATTGTTATATGTACTTGAAAAATGTTCAGAGAGTAGACCTTAAATGTTCTCACCACACACACACACACACACACACACACCCCTAACTAAAAATTAGGTGTTAACTAATTTTATTGTGGCCACCACTTCATAATCTATACATATATCAAGTTATCACTTTGTACACCTTAAACTTACACAATGTTATATGTTAATTATATCTTAAGCTGAAAAAATTTTTTAAAAAATGACTATGTAGAAATGGGTTATATGTTAATTATATCTTAAGCTGAAAAAAATTAAAAAAAATGACTATGTAGAAATGGGGCAACTTTCCATAAGGCAAACCCAGAATGTGTTTGATTGTGCAGGACTCTATGTGTGTATACTCTGTAATCAAGGAAGGTTGGGCCCAAGGGTACATGTAATTGGATGGCTAGAGAAGACATATGTATGTGTGTTTGTTATGTGCGTGTGCATCCAGAGAAAATGGGAGAAAGAGACAGAGCAGTCAGGGAAATGATTGGAAGGAAACTGCTTAAATAGATCCCGTTCTGTGGGTGATGATGTCCCCAACAACGCAGGTGGGAGGAACATGCTAGCTTGTGAGTTCAGGACTTCATGATTAAAACAGTCTCCATGTGGTGTTGAAGCGCCGGCTCATAATTAAAAGCCAGGTGAATAAAACCATTGATATTCCAGGGGATTCATTCCTAGGATTCTTTCTACGTTTTTTTTTTTTATAATTGATTTGAAATTCTTTGAAAATTAAGTATGTAGTGTTGGAACCACAAAGAAAAATGGGGCACTGATAGATATACACTACCATGTATAAAACATATAAGTAATGAGAATGTACGGTGTGGCACAGGGAACTCAGGGCTCTGTGATGACTTCAGTGGGAAGGAAATCTAAAACAGAGGGGATATATGTATATGCAGAGCTGATTCACTTTGCTGCACAGCAAAACCTAACACAACATTGTAAAGCAACTAAACTCAAAGAAAAAAATTTTGAAAAGCAAATAGTCTTACTTTATACCAAATTGCCTATAGGACTGTACTAGGATGCTCCAATTTTTTTGGATGCAGAAAATATAGACTTTTCCCAACGAATAGGCAAATACAATATATTAAAGGATATTCACATTAGAATTATGTGTGTGAAGCAATGCTAAGCCTTATTGAAAATGTTCTTGTGTGTACATGTATGAGCATGTGTGTTTTGCAAAGCACATTTTCAGTAGCTAGGATGTTTTCCAAGTCGAGGTTTCATAGCCCTTGTCCCATCATTGAGGGCACTGAGGCTTTAGGAGTTGGACAGTCTATGGGTTACCCCCTTCTTGTCTGAACAGCTTCACTCCCTGTATACATACAATGGCCTTTTGCAGTGAAATGAAATGAATCGTCTTGCAATAAACACTTCCCACAGATCTGCAAAGTAGTGAGGAAAGTATGCATAAATATGCACCTAATTACTTTTGATTTATAATAAGCAATTAAAATGTACACATCCACCCATCCACCCACATCCACACGCGCATAGATACATCACCGCAACATATGAAAAGACACCGCCACTCCTGTTCCCATTTGGGATCTAAGCCTCTTGACTGTTCTGGCATAGAAACCCACTTTCCTGTTAGATGAGAAAAACTGGAAGCGGTATTAATCAAATCCTTCTCACTGCTTCCCTAATTGTCTTGCTATTATAACAGCGATGATTTCTTGGGAAGGAATCACTTGATGTGAAGCAAAACGCTATTTGCCTAACACTCCATTCAGAGTCACCAGGTTAGATAGCTTTCTCTCTCCCTCAAAGGTGGTGAGAGCTCACATGGACAGAAAGCTGGTGTGGCCTTGGGAAGTGGTGTGTCCAATGTTGGTTGGGGTCTACTGACACCTTGCCCTGCTGAGGAGTATGAAGGAGAATTTCAGCAGCTTCTTTCTAAATGATTAGCTGAAGCACTCTTCTTTTGCACTCATAAATCATTTTTAAATTATAATCTTACTTCCTCCCCCTTCTCACTTTACACCCTCCACCTGCCTTACAGGGCTCCACCACCCCCATTCTCTTTGAAAATTGAAGAATCTCTAAGCCAGTGTTCATGAATTTGAGCATACTCTGGGAGACAGTGGAGGACAGAGGAGCCTGGCATGCTGCAGTCCATTGGGGTCGCAAAGAGTCGGACATGACTTATCGACTGAACAACAGTGCCAGTGTCCATGGTGACGTTGTTCACAGTGAGTTTGCAATGACTTTGGGTTAAATGACTAGACTTTTGTTTAACAGTAGTGTGGCTGAATGTGTGGTCTGGAGACCCAGAGCTTCCGCAGAGGGCAAAAGGGACTCCAGGGACAGTGTAAGGTGTTTGCACTTGCTCTCCCATGGCTGTGCTAGAATTTTCCTGGGAAAAAAACACACAGGAAAAAAAGTTCCTGCATTCTTAGGAAAACCAATCTGAAGACCGATAAATCGAATTCTCCTACCGGCATCTTTGAAGTGCCTCATAACGTGTGCCACTCATCTTTTCTCCTTCCCCCCTCTGCTAGAGACCAACTGCCTGGGTTCCTTGTTTAAGTTTCTTGTGAAAACACAGATCCTTGGAATCTCTGGGAATAGGAGGTCTAGCGTGGGAGCCAGGAGTCTGTGTGTTAGAAAATCCTTATGCTCACCAGTGCTTGAGAACTTCTGTTAAAAAAAACAAAAGATGAGTGCAAGCTTAGGTAGCATGAGGATTAACACCCTCACACACAGGATTGCTCTTAGAACGAGGTTTGTGATTCACTGAGGATGGTGCTATTTTATTCTCCTGAAGTGATTTGTATCATCAAAGTCCTGTTTGTGTGTGTGTGTACATACATACATATCGATCTATCAATCTGAGGCGTCTGGTCTTCAGAACAGTAGAAAAAGGATGTTAACATGTATCAAGTGTCTACCGCCAGTCAGGTACTCTGGCCCCATTTTCCTGTTGTTCTCAGTGGCTAGTTGTTTCCGACTCTTTGAGACTCCATGGACTGTAGCCCACCAGGCTCCTCTGTCCATGGGCTTTCCCAGCAAGATATTAAAGTGGGTTGCCACCTCCTCCTCCAAGAGACCTTCCTCTCCCAGGAATTGAACCAGAGTCTCAAGTTTCCTGCACTGGCAGGTGGATTCTTTACCACTGTGACACCTGGGGAGCCTTTACTGTTGTTATATAATTTTATATGCATGCTGAACAGTACGGCTACCTTCATGTTATGGAAGGGATTGGAGGGCAGATATTAATGATGAACTTTGTGCTCATAATCTATCATATGTGAGCACAGCAGAGGCTGTCAGTGGTCCCCCTGATTGATGGTCCCTTTCTTTCTATGTGATAAACTAAGGTTCTTTTGAACTGGGCACGTGGACCTAAGGACTAGTGATTGCATGATCCGGTCTTCTTTGCAGCTGGATGTAGGCATGTGATAAACTTTAGGTCTTGGTATATAAAGAGAAGCCGTGCGAAGCTTCCAGAGCTATCTTTTTGATATTTTCCATTTTATTTGATTAAATTTTATCTTGCAGAAAATGCCAAAATTTTAGGAAAGTAGAAAGAATAATATAATAAATCGCTAGGTAGCTGTTACCCAGCTTTAACAGTTATCAATACTCTGTGAATCTTATTCTATTTCTTCCCCATCCTCTACCCAATGCAATGCCTGTTACCCTCTTCTGGCCATGAAATACCTCTGAGAGGTGGGTATACATTGCCCTCACCCCTTGTTACTTTCTGCCAGCTGGAACACATGTGTGACAGGTGAAACCTGAGTAAATATCTCCCATCACAGGTGAAAGCTACAAATTGAAGATGGCAGAGAAAAAAAGAAAGAAGACCGCTGGATTTCTGATATGTTTTTGAATTCATCCTGATATCCTGGACTATACACTGCTAGACTTTTGTGTGTGAGAGAAATATGTTTCTGCAAAGTTTAAACCACTATTCTATAACTTGCAGCCAAAATTATCTCTAATGCTTACTGTGGGTCAAGTAGAAGACACCACTGAATCTTTCTTTCCAAAACAAAACAGCACCAAATCATTCTTGTCCACATTCCTGCCTTAGAAATTCAATGTCACACACAAAAATGGAATTGATAGTTAAAGATGTTCACAGATTTCAAATGATCAATCTGCTCATCAGTGAAGTCTTTACTGTAGACTTCAGTATATATAGGCCACCAAGTTGGAGAGGTGTTCATTATAACATGACCTTAGTAGCTGAATAATTAAAGTTAGTTAATAGAAGTTGGAGAAGACTCTTAAGAGTCCCTTGGACTGCAAGGAGATCCAACCAGTCCATCCTAAAAGAGATCAGTCCTGGGTGTTCACTGGAAGGACTAGTGTTGAAGCTGAAACTCCAATACTTCGGCCACCTGATGAGAAGAGCTGACTCATTGGAAAAGACCCTGATGCTGGGAAAGATTGAGGGCAGGAGGAGAAGGGGACGACAGAAGATGAGATGGTTGGATGGCATCACTGACTCAATGGACTTGGGTTTAGGTGGACTCCAGGAGTTGGTGATAGACAGGGAGGCCTGGTGTGCTGCGGTTCACGGGGTCACAAAGAGTCGGACACGACTGAGCGACTGAACTGAACTGAACTGAATAGAAGTTGAGGTAGAGACTAATTATGATTTGTTCTCTTTTCTCTGCTTCATTCCTCACCTTTACACTAGGCCTCAAGTGTTCGGCTGAGCACATGGCCCTAAAGTGTACATTTCCTAGCCTTATTTGTATCTAGGGGCCATCAGGTTACTAAGCTCCAAACAATGGATGCAAGTTGGAGAGATTATGTTAGGCTTGAGGGAAGTATCTACAGGTGACAGATAAACTCTTCTGTTACTCAGTTCTCCCCTTCTTACTGCCTGGGATGCAGTTGTGATGATGGGAGCATGCAGGCTTTTGGAACCATGAGGTAGAAACCTCGTGTTGAGAGTCTGGAGTTAGAATGAGCCCAGACCCAAACTGCTTACCTCTAGACATCATTTCTGTGCGAGAGAAATACAATTCTGTTTTATTTAAGTCATGTTATTTCAGGTTTTCTATTGCTTGCATCCACACCTAATCCACACTGATTAATATTCTCACACTTAAAAGAAAAAACCATGAAGTGTGACTGCAATTTGAATTTTGTTTAGGTTAGCTGGATTTTTATATAATCAAGGCTTACCATAATATTTTAAACAGATCATATCTTGAGTGCATAATTTATAATTTCTTTTTTTGCCGTACCTCACAGCTTGTGGCAGAGAAGGCAATGGCAGCCCACTCCAGTACTCTTGCCTGGAAGCTCCCATGGATGAAGGAGCCTGGTAGGCTGTAGTTCATAGGGTCGCTAAGAGTCAGACACGACTGAGCAACTTCACTTTTACTTTTCACTTTCATGCATTGGAGAAAGAAATGGCAACCCACTCCAGTTTTCTTGCCTGTAGAATCCCAGGGACAGGGGAGCCTGGTGGGCTGCCATCTATGGGGTCGCACAGGGTCAGACATGACTGAAGCAACTTCGTAGCAGCAGCAGCAGCACAGCTTGTGGGATCTCAGTTCCTTGACCAGGGACTGAACTTGGGCCACTGCAGCGAAAGTGCTAAGTCCCAACTCCTGGACTGCCAGGGAATTTCCTATAATTTATAATTGCAAATATGTGTTGAGAAGGCAGTACAAGATATTAATCCTTGTCCTGAGTCTATACAAGAAAGTAGACTTGGTATAAACACACTCCTTCCTATCTTTTTCTTATAGCCATTACCTAAAAATTCCTTGTCCCCAAATCTTGTTTTGGGATTCTTTTTGGAGTCTCCAATGTAACTACAGACACTTGGTCGTGGGAAATGGAATATTTCCTGATGTAAACAAATGATGTCACAGTCATTAGCAAGTGTAGCCAGCACAGATGGTGAGCCCTGAGGGAACTCAGGAAGGAAAGAATACCTGCCATCTAGCAGCCATCAGACTGCAGCCACTCCCCACGGTGAGCCCAGAGGAAACACAAGATGTGAAAACATAAGATACTAACTCCAGATAGCTGAAGGGCATATCAAAGGAATGATTTCACTGAGCCCAGACTCTTGCATCTTCCTATACATAGAAAAGCACTTAAGTTCTTTAACTTGGGACATCTGGTTTTCTTTAATTTGCAATAATCTTTTGACATTCAGACTACCTGCCCTTTGTTGCAAAACTTCCATATAACCTGGATCCTCCCTTCACCTCCTCAGAGAAGTTCTTTCAGGGTTAACTGAGATGTTGTCTCCTGGGCTTAAGTCCTAAAAATTTCTGCTGAATAAAACAAAACTCTCAACTTTTAGGTTGCTAATATTTTTTAAGTCTACAGTTAAAAACTCTAGATATTCTTTGAATTAGGAAACAGATGAGTGGGTATTGTGAGTCTCTCCTCATTTCTTCTTTCAAGCCCACCCTCCGACTTTCTTTATCCTACTCCGTGCATTGGGAGACTGACCAATATGAAACCTATCAGTGAGTTCTCTTTCTTTGCAGTTAGATGAATGGCAGGCACTCACAGGTGATAGAAAAGGCAGGAAGAATAAGTCAGGACATGTGTCCTGATGACTTTCTACCTTGGCTGCTTCTCTTGAGTAAAGGTTTATATCAATTAGCAACTGCTACATTAAAAAAGTTTTCCCCAACTTAATGACTGTTAAAAAAACAACCTTTCTTTAGATCAAGTTTCTGTGGGGTGGAAAATTATGTTGGGCTCAGTTGGCTAGTTCTGGTATAAGCCTGGCTTGGCCGGGTCATTTTGGAATCTGCGGTCAGTTTGTAGGTGGTCTGGCTATTGACTGGCCCAGGATGGCGTCCTTTAGAAATTTGGCAGTTGGCTGACTGTCAGTTGGGACAAAGGAAATAAGGACTTTTGTGTCTTGTCATCCAGCAAGCCTCTAGGTCACTCTCAAGGAAGCTGGGTGGGTTTATTTATTTATTTTTGCCTTTGCTAGGTCTTCATTGCTATGTGGGTGCTTTCTCTACTTGTGGTAGGCAAGATTCTCGTTGTGGTGGCTTATCCCAGGCTCTAGTGCTCAATAGTCCTAAACGGGTTTAAGTGCACCACACGTGGGATCTTCCCAGACCAGGGATTGAACCTGTGCCCCCTGAATTGGCAGGCAAGTTCATAACCACTGGACCACCAGGGAAGTTCCTAGGTGGGATTTTAAAGGAGCAAGTGAAACACACCAGAGGTCTTGGGGCCTCATCTGCTACATTCTGTTGACTGATAAAACACAAGATCAGCTCATATTCAAAGGTTGGGGCCAGGGAAGACACTCTGGTTTTTAGTAAAAACACTACAAAGCTGCATTGCAAAGGGATGCTATGCCCTTGCACAGGAAAAGAATTGGGGTCCTTTTGATAATCTAATAAGTCACATCCTCCATCCAAATCTCTCTTCATCCAGTTTTTTCTCTGAATTCGTGTCAGTGTTCTCTGTTTTTGTTCATTATCCTTAGGGGTGCTAACGACTCATGCTGTCATTAGCAGATTGCTAAGCTGTCCTTGTTCATACCTTCCTAAAGAGACACCTTCACTAAACTTTCCTGTTATCCAGCTTGAGTTTGTCTTCTGTTCCCCACCAAGATCTAGCCTGAGCTATTGGAGTTTTTCTAGGAAACCTGGCAAACAAAATATCTGCTTTTACCTTTGGAAATCCCTCTTTGAGGAAAAAAAGAAAAACTTTAGACTCATGAAAAAAATGTGAGAACTAACAAAAATTAAACAATCTTTTTGAAATATAGAACATTTTCCATCTTTATAGATGGAAACATAGAGATCTAAATAAAACAGGAAATCAGAAATGAAGGATTTGCAGAAGAGGAAGCCAGCAAGGAACAAGTCTTGTTGCATGACTACACAGAAAATCTCAGAAAATGGAAATATCTGAAAGCTGAGATAAAGGATGAAGAGAGGGACTTCCCTGGCAGTCCAGTGGTTAAGACTTTGCCTTCCAATGCAGGGACGGTGGGTTAGATCTCTGGCCAAAGAGCTAAGATCCCACATGTCTTGTGGCCAAAAAACCAGAACATCAAATGGAAGCAATCTTGTAACAAATTCAATAAAGACTTTAAAAATGGTCCATATAAAAAAAATCTTTAAAAAAGAGGACGAGAAAGCAGGAGGATTGAATAAGGTCTGCAGGAAGGGTGACTAGAGCCCTCGGATGCCTTCTAAACGCTTGCTGAAGACAGCTGGATTTTCTAGAGAAACTGAATCCTTGAGAATCTGGATATGTGGATAATGGGCATAGTGATGAGCAGGAGCAATTTGCCTTAATGAGAACAGGGGACGTGAAAAGAGAATGCATACACTAAAATGTCAGAACCCATGGCTCCCCGGCCATTTCTCAGCCCTCACTATTCCAAGAATGCTTGTAGCCAGGTACTTACTGCTTTTATATTGGCAAAGCAGAAAATTGGGGCCTCCCTCTCTGCTGAAGTTGGCTGTTCCTAGGAAAAAAGATCCATAGATACTGACATTTGGATGTCCCCCAGTGAAAAGGTCAGGCCCTGACAGATGATAGTGGAGCTCACTTATTGACTATCTACCTTTTACCCAGAAGTTCCATTTAGCTGCTCAATGCCTTAGTCCTCAATACTGCATTAAGACAAGGATCACTGCATAATCAAGAAAAGCATCAAACATGACAGTGTCAAAAATCAACCAAAGCGAGGAAGAATAAACTTGAGAATACAGAAACAATGCAGAGAGCAAAAGAAAATTTAAAAATAAAATACATGAAACAACCAGCAGAGCTATGATCTAGATTCTCAGATCCATAAAAGTAGATATATCCCTAAAACAAAAATAAGATAGACTGAAACAAAAGCAACCCCCACCCTCTACCCAAAGGCAATATAAAGGAACCAGGCTTAACTCTTGGAATGTAAAAATATAACAGCAGAATATTTTCTCTTAAAAGTTTTGCTTTATTTTTAATTGGAGGATAATCAGTTTACAATGTTGTGATGATTTTCTGCCACTCATCAATGTGAATCAGCCACAGGCATACCCATGTCCACTTGCTTATGAGCCTCCCTCCCACCTCCCTCCTCATCCCACCCCACTAGGTTGTCACAGAGCACCAGCTCTGAGCTCCCTGCATCATACAGAAAATTCCTGCTGGTTATCTGTTTTGCATATGGTAATGTGTATGTTTCAGTGCCACTCTCTCAAATCATCCCACTCTCTCTTTCCCCACTGAGTCCAAAAGTCTGTTCTTTACATCTGTGTCTCCTTTGCTGTCCTGCACGTAGGATCATCAGTACTCTTTCTAGATTCCATACATATGTATTAGTATACAGTATTTGTCTTTCTCCTTCTGACTTACTTCACTCTGGATAATAGGCTCTAGGTCCATCCACCTCTTTAGAACTGACTCAATGTATTCTTTTTTATGGCTGAGTAATATTCCACTGTGTATGTACACCACAACTCCATCCATGCACCTGGTATGGACATCTAGGTTGCTTCCATGTCTTCGCTATTGTAAACAGAGCTGCTCAGTTGAAGAGTTAAAAGATAAAGTTGAAGAAAATTCCCAGAATGTATGAAATGAAAAAATGATAAAAAATGGGGACTCAATTTACGAGCCCTGGCATCAGAAATAGGAATTTTAGAATTAAAAAAAAGAGAAATTATAGAGGGCATACCAAAGAAATAATCTAATACAATTTCAGCAAAGTGAAAAGCATGAGCTTTTAATTAATTTTAATTAATTAATTAAAATTAATTAATTCATACATGAAATTATGCACAAAAAACACTGTAATTAAAACATGAAAAACACTGTAATTAATAAAAAAAATCTCATTGACTTTGCTGAGGGTCCAGTGGTTAAGACTCCAAGCTTCCACTGCAGGGGTCATGGGTTTGATCCCTGATTGGGGAACTAAGATCCCTTATGCCATGTGGTATGGCCAAAAAAAGAAATATAAAAATGAGTCCAGCACTTGAAGGAGTATGACATGAGGCCCAGGAAACAAGATGCCCATGGGACGGGGGTGAGGGGGTATTCCCATGATAAGGGTAGAAGGGTATTTTGTTACCCTTATAACAAAAATATTTACAATAGGACAGGACAGAATTTTCAAAAGCAGCTGTTCCATACTGGAGCATCGCCAGGCAGGAGTGGAAGAGGTTCTTCATCTGTCTGCATTTTGTGAGGGTGAAGAGCTCAGCTGTCAGAAGCTAGAATGCCTGGCTTTCAACTCAATTTCATCACTTACTATCCACGCAGCCAAATTAATGAATTCAATTCTCCTTTTTGCAAAATGGAATAATAATAGTCCTACCACATAGGGCTGAGGTGAGGATTAAATTCATACATGTGGAGGACTTAAAATAGTTTCTGGTACATATGGACTCAATTGCTGTTGACTTTTTATTATTAAAAATGTTTCAGAGTTCTGTTGGATATTTCGGGAGAGAAATTATTGATAGGCATATGGAATTTGAACAAATACACCTCTTTCCATGACTCATTTATAAATATTGAAGTTGTGCAAGTTACAGTTGTCAAGGCTATTTACCATCAAAATTGTGTGAGCATTTACTATTGATTTTACCAACACTGTGGTTTAAGTGCTTTGGGAGGTTGGTGGAGGGTGCGGTGTGTGTGGTGGGGGAAATAAGTTAGGTGAATGGACATCAAATGATAAACTATCAAATTGTAAAATCAAGTATAGCAGTATAAGCATATTATTTATACAGGCAAAAGAGTTAATATTGATTGTCTCTAGAATTGGGTATTAGAATGGAGGAAATGTTGACTTCTATTATGAGCCCCATCACACTGTTTTTCTTTATTTTTAGTTTTTACTTTTGCTCCATGGCACTGTTCAATTTTTAAAAATATGTACATGATTACTTTGATAAAAATAAAAAAAAAATTGAATTAGCATATGCTATAGAATACATTTAGCAAGGTAGGCAAGTCACATAAGCTTTATTATTAACAGTGATATATTTAAAATTCTTCGATTTTTTTGTCCAAAAATTAACTTCAGGGATTTGGAAATTGCAAATATTAAGCAATCTTTAAGTCTTGTTTCTAGCAGTATTTCAAAGCCAGTAGTGCTCAACACGGCTGCAAATAAAAATCATTTGGGTTATACGTTGTAGTCACCTAGGGAACTTTTAAAACTTCTAATGACTCAGATCAATTAAGTCAGAATCTCTGGGGGTGGACCCCAAAATCAGTATTTTTAAACTCTCTATTTTAAAACAAGTGATTATTATTTGTGACCAAAGATATAGACAACTGTATGGAAATATTCTGAGTGATGTTTGATACATATTTTTTCACTCATAGGCTTTGTAGTAAGCAATGCCCACATTCATCAGCTTGGTAGGAACAGATGTGAAACTGGTGATAGCTTACATAAATAGATAAATATAAAGTATAAATGTATGTATGTGTGGGTGGTTATGGGTGTGTGTTTCCTACATACTGTAATTTGGATTAAGATCACATTTGAGCACTTCTTTGGTTAATTTTGTCAAACCATATCTTTACACTTTTTTTTTTTTTTGTTATTTAATGCGTGAGTCAGAGTCCCAAGTCTTAGAGGTTTATATAGTGATTTCTATTGTTGAAACACACTGCTTTGTGTGAATACAAGATTTACTAATGAACTAATGAATAATAGCTAAATTACACTGGGAAGACCTAGTATTAATTACCATGTAATTCATACTGCAGTTTATAAATCAGATACAAAATCCAATAATTATAGGACAATTGCTATGTAATTACCTTGACTCCACATAGTAATTACAGGGTAATTTTGTCAATAGTTCACATCACATATCCATAAAGAGAACTGCTATTACTTTGCACTGTGGAGTTGAAAATAACTGGTTGGATTATTTTAGCATTGCTTTAGGGGGAGACAATATGTGATCTTTAGTTTAGGATGTAGACATCATCTCAGATTTAGTTTGTAAGCTGCTCAGAACTTGGCACTGTAGTTACTGATACCAGAGATATTCAACACGTTAATGCAATTAGGATGGAAGGATTTAAGCATTCTATTATTCTGTAACATCTAGTATTTAAATTAAAATCATAGCTAATGAAGCAGGTGAAAGTGGATGTGGAGGAATGCACTTTGATTAAGAACAATTATAACATGGTGGAAAATGCTGCTCTTTCTTTGAAGATACAGCTGGGAGAGTTTTATTCTCCCTGAAATGGAGTTGGTCAAAGTCTTCCTTAGCAAGCGGGTAGAGTATGACTTGCTTGGCTCTTTGCAGGGAGGTTTTTCTTTTTTCCAGATGTTTCAGCTCGTCTGGCAGCACACTGTGCTAGGAACTAAGGAACAGACATCTAAGAGAAGGAGGAAGCAATAGAATTGCTGCGAAATGAGGGGAAAACCTAACACCGTCCTCTGCCCAGCAAAGGGGCTTACACTCTAAGACCAAATCTAAAGAAGGACAGGGACCTTCCTGGTGGTCCAGTACTTAAGAATCTGCTGTGCGATGCAGGGGACACAGGTTCGATCCCTGGTGGAGCAACTAAGATCCCCCCATGCCGCGGAGTCCCTGAGCCTGCCCCACAACTAGAGAGTCAGCTCACCACAGCAGAAGATCCTGCATGATGCGGTGAAGATCCCGTGTGCTGCAAGCAAGGTCTGACGCAGCTGAATAAATATATATATATTAAAAAAAAAAAAAAGGATAAACATGTTTCTGCCCATGTGCAAGTAGAGCTGAGTATGTGGATTCCCTTCCGTGGTTCAGCATAAAGATAACACATCTGCCAATGACAGGTGACTCATTTCTGGGATTTCGCTGGAGTGATGGAAAAACAGTGTTAAGACTTAGATGCATATGTCACATTTCTACCACCCACACAAATGAGTAATCCTTGACAGACAGCATCCTGGGGGAACAGATAAATCCTACACAGGGGGGTTCAGGAAAATGTTCAGAAAAGCCTCTTTTTTCATTAGGGTCGTGGAAGTCCTCAGGTATAGAGTTGAGAAGATGGTCCTTCAGAGACTGTAGGCTGAGGTACTGGATAACCCTGGATTTGGAACATTTTATTCTAATTGTTTACAGTAAGAATCACAACAATCTTGGAAAGATTATAAAAGTGAAGTTCATTATATCTATCTATATATATATATATATATATACACCGTGCCTTCTTTATCCATTCATCTGTTAATGAATATTTAGGTTGCTTCTATGTCCTGGGTGTTGTAAACAGTGCTTCAACGAACACTGGGGTACATGTATCCTTTTAGAACATGTTTTTATCCAAATATATGCCCAGGAATGGGATTGCATACGCAGTGAGTCATATGGTAGCTCTGTTTTTAGTTTTTTAAGGAATGTATATACAATGGAATATTACCCAGCCATTAAAAAGAATGAAATAATGCCATTTGCAGCAACACAGATGGACCTAAAGAGAATCATACTAAGTGAAGTAAGTCAGAGAAAGACAAATGTATGATATCACTCATTGGTGGAATCTAAATTTTTAAATGACACAAATGAACTTTTTTCCAAAATAGAAACAGACTCACAGAATGGTTACTAGGGGGAAGGGTAGGGGGGAAAGGATACTTAGGGAGTTTGTGGTCAACTGGTCACACAGCTGTATTTAAAATGGATAACTAACAAGAACCTACTGTATTGCACAGAGAACTCTGCTCAATGTTATGTGGCAGCCTGGACGGGAGGGGAGTTTGGGGGAGAATGGATGCATGTGAGTCGCTCTGCTGTGCCCTTGAAACTAATACAACAATCTTAATTGCCAGTATTCTGATATAAAATAAAAAGTTAAGCAAATTAAGTTGAATTAAATGGTAACACCCAGTCTGTTAACTCTCAAAGCTTTCTTCCTGGGCTAAGGATGCCCAAAACTCAGCTTCTGGAACCACAGGAAGGTTTATAATTAGGAACCACAGAGGTGTTTGGAACATCTTTGAACTACAGCAAAATAGACTGCAGACTTCCTGATTCCTGTCCACTCAAACATAATGAGGTCATTGCTGGTGGATCGATAAAGCAGTGAAACTACAAACAGGATGCGAACTGCACCGGGGCAAGACTTTGCAAGTGGAACAAATGCTTCTGTGAATGTACCCTTGAGATCCTGAAGTCTGAAATGCCCACCAAATTAGGGGGAAAAAGAACTCCAAAGTGAGGTCTTTAACGCCTTTCACTAAGTATCTTCGTGTTAACTGAAGTCTTTTCTCCCACTGTGCAGTAGGGATGTGTCCAGTAACTCAGTCACCTGGAATCTCATCTTTTGCTAGGCAAAGCTCGCAGTTTCTTGTTACCAGACTCATCCCTTTGTCTGAAACGACCCATCCATCAGTATGTCTCCTGCCCAAATCTTATTCTTTAAGGTCCAGCATAAATGTTACCTCTGCCAGGGAGCAAATTCTTATCACCCCTGTAAAGAGACTCCTTTCTTGGAAATCCTAGACAATGTCTCTCTTTATTTTTATACACATCTTCTCTATTGGCTCTTAAGTTCCTGGGAGGAGGTACCATGATTTACACATCTTCAGATTGTTCTGAGATATGTATTAACTTTCATAATACAGTAGAAACTGAAGTGAATGTACTTTTGGTATTTCTTTTTTTAAAGTCTAAGCATTTTTAGGCTATACAAGTGACTGACCTCCCGGAGTGCTGATCCACGGAGTAAACATTTTCAGTGTGGGATTTTGACTAAAAAAAGGTACATTTTATCCTAGAAGTATTTTCTTGTTATCCTTCTGATGACTATTAAAGACTTGCTTTATTCCTGTGTAATTTCTTTTTTTCCTTTCTTTTTTTTATTTTGGTTGGAGTATGATTGCTTTACAATGTTGTGCTAGTTTTTGCTGCACAGTGAGGGGAATCAGCTACACAAATACACATATCCTCTCCCTCTTGGTCGTCTTCTCCCCACTCCATCCCACCCCTATAGGTCATCACAGAGCGCCGCGCTGAGCTCCCTGTGCTATACAGCAGGTTCCCATTAGCTATCTGCTTTATACACGGTGGTGTATATATGTCAGTCCTGCTCTCCCAGTTCGTCCCACGCTCCACTTCCCCGCTGTCCCCATGTCAGTTCTCTGCCTCGGTGTCTTTATCCCTGCCCTGAAAATAGGTTCATCTGTACTCAACATTCAGAAAACGAGGATCATGGCATCCGGTCCCATCACTTCATGGGAAATAGATGGGGAAACAGTGTCAGACTTTATATTTTTGGGCTCCAAGATCACTGGAGATGGTGACTGCAGCCATGAAATTAAAAGGCGCTTACTCCTTGGAAGGAACTTTATGACCAACCTAGATAGCATATTAAAAAGCAGAGATGTTACTTTGCCAACCAAGGTCCGTCTAGTCAAGGCTATGGTTTTTCCCATGGTCATGTATGGATGTGAGAGTTGGACTGTGAAGAAAGCTGATCGCTGAAGAATTGATGCTTTTGAACTGTGGTGCTGGAGAAGACTCTTGAGAGTCCCTTGGACTGCAAGGAGATCCAACCAGTCCATTCCAGAGGAGATCAATCCTGGGTGTTCATTGGAAGGACTGATGCTAAAGCTGAAATTCCAATACTTTGGCCACCTCATGCGACGAGCTGACTCACTGGAAAAGACTCTGATGCTGGGAGGGATTGGGGGCGGGAGGAGAGGGGACGACAGAGGATGAGATGGCTGGATGGCATCACCGACTCGATGGACATGAGTTTGAGTGAACTCCAGGAGTTGGTGATGGACAGGGAGGCCTGGCGTGCTGTGATTCATGGGGTTGCAAAGAGTTGGACACGACTGAGCGACTGAACTGAACTGTGCCATTTTAACACTGAAGGTTCAAAGGTGATGTCTTTGAATAATGTTAACAGGAAAGCTAAGAGTATATTATTAGACATAAGTGGCAATTTTGGAGGAGTTAAGGTATAGTTCCCTTATAGCTTTGCAGGTGCCATCAGATTTGAAAGTGGGAGCCTTGAAAAAGAGGTCACGTGTGCTGTTGGAGGAGCCTGGATGGGGGCGTTTAGGAGATCAGGGATGCCCATTTCCCTCCATAACTAGCCATGCTGTTTCCCTCAGTAATTGTGGGGCAGGCCGGGGAACACATCTGCAAAATCAGGGATTTAGCTTAGGTGGTCGCCAAGGCATCTCTGAGCTCTGAGACTTCTTGGGTCTGAAGACCAACATGCTGTGAATAAATACCTTGGAGAGAAATGCTCCAGTGAAAAGGAGAGAGAAGGCTGTGATGAAACCCTGAACTACTGTATTGGAAATGGTAAGTATGAAGCACAGATCGTTTTTCCTTCAGATGTGGTCCCAGGAAAAGCAAGGCTAGGCATCCCTCTCTGCCTTTCCTTATTTCTCCCGTCATTTATCCTTGTCACAATCCCAAGGGCATTGTTCTCCTATTTCTCAATGGGTCTCAATGAAAGTGGAGCAGAAGGCAGGTTAAGGTATTGCTTCTCTTGCAGAACTCTTTACGGGAGGCACAAGAGGCCTGGCAAGTTTCCAGGGCCCCAAGAAGCAGGTTTTTAGGTACCCTCACATGGGATAGGCCCCTTAACTGTCATCCCATATGCCCTCATCTCAGGAAAGAGTTGAGCAATTAGGATAAAACACTGGTTCTGATTATTTGAGAAATGTCTCCTATTATAATTTCCATTATACTGGCACCATCACCTTCAAAACAGCTGAAACTGTTTTAGCTGAAATCATTTCCCCAGAACATGTGGAGTTAAAATGTTTCAATTATCAGGGCACGACAGGGCTGAGGGATCAGCCTGGGAAGAGAGGTACTAAACTTGCTTTTTGCTCAGTCATCACTATATCACAAACAAGCATGAGGTTCCCACCATCAAAAACGGACTGCTCCTCAGCCTTCCGTGACAATGGCGATTTATCACAAGGGCATGTGTGTGTCCCCATCACCTAAAACAAAGACTGGTGCAGAGTTGGATGTTAATGTACATTAACTGAAAAACAATCCTAATTGCGTTATGTAATTAATCAGTGTATTATACAAACACTTTTACCAGTTTGCTGTTTCTATCTCCATGGTGTAATTGACAAATCTTCTGAATTATATTAATGTAGGATGAATTAGAATCTAATTATCTGGAAAGTTCAGATTTTAAAGAAAGTAACTCAAGGTCTTATAAGCAATATTTTCTTGGAAAATTACAGGCCAGCAGCTGTATAGTTCATTTTCCTGAAGTGACTCAGTCTTTCTGACTGAGCAAAGTATACATTCATTTTTACTGTTTCTTGTCTTCTGAGTTGTTGAACATTCAATTGGCTCTCATTTCTCTTGACCAAGACTTATTTGAAATGAGCCTAGAGGTATCTTGCAAAACTGTATTAGACTTTAATGAGAGATTGGAATATGGTGATGAAACATGATTTACAAAGTAAAGAACAGATCCTTTGTGAGAGTTTTATTTGTAGCTTCAACCTGATTGTAATGGGTAGTGCTTCTTCACTGGCTCCCAAAATATTTGACTTAAACAGACCAAGGAAATGCAGAGCCTATCCATTTGTCTGCTGTAGAAGAGAGTAGTCAATCAAAGACTTAGGGTCCTACCCCAAAGGGAAAGGCCACTGGGATGAATTTAACTCAAGGCCATTTATAAATATGCTGAAGAGTAAAACGAGACTGGAAAATGTCATGATTAATTGTCCTGGAGACACTCATAAAAAAACACTACCATTTTTCTAGGGAGCATCCATCCCTTACAAAATGAAGTCACTTCTCCCCGAACTACCCAATAAAAGTAGCCAGCAGAAGTGTACCCCCAAATAATTCAAAAGTAACTTTAGATGCTCCAGTTGATTTACCTTCCTAATTATGTTTCACATCACTTGACACCCAATAAAAACTCAGCATATTTTCATATTATTTAAAGTTGAATTAATCTTTCAAAAATAAAAGATGAATATTTTATAATCTATAAAGTAGTTAGGAAAACAAACCTGTCAGATCTTAAAGGAAAAGGACCATAGAATCACCACCCCAAACTTCATTCACAGTGCTGTAAATAAGTTATATAATCTTCTGGAGAGTATATAATCATTTGGCAATTTGAATTAAAAATTGTATAATATACATTTAAAGAAATACAGCAATTCCAATTCTAGGAGTTTACCATGAAGAAATAATGTGTGTATAAAGATATGCTGCGTGTTTTAGAAATATTCCACACAGTTTGGCTTATACTGCCAAAAATTGGAGCCAAAGTAAATATTCAGGAGCAGAGGCTTGCTAGCATAAATTAGCAATCATGAACTTGGAGGATGCAGGTCTGTATTTTTTTGGAATATAGTATTAAGTAAAAAAAAAACAAAATGTAGGGTATGAAGCCATTTTATAATTAAAAATTACTTTTTCAGGTATAGGAAAAAGTCTGGCAGGCTATGAATTAGTTTTCAACTGTGTTTTTATATCTTTTTTTGTTCATTTGTTTTCTTATTTTTGGAGTATAGTTGATTTACAATTTTGTGTTAGTTTCAGGTGTATAGCAAAGTGATCCAGTTATACATATACATATATTCATTCTTCTTCAGATTCTAAGTGTTTTCTGAAGTTGCTGTACCATTTTGTATTCCCACTGGTAAAGTATGAGAGTTCCAGTTCCTCTGCCTTCTTGTCAAACACTTGGTATTATCAGTTATTATTATTTTTAATGGTAGCTGATATCTGAAATATTTATAAACACTAAGTCACTTAATCCTATTAGATGAATAGTATTATTCATCTGTAACTCACAATAAATAATAGTAATAAAAATTTAACAATAATTTAATAATAAATAGATACCTCATCAGTTTTACTGATGAAGAAACTAGAAGAGACATCAAATTACTGTCTTACGATTGCACAGCCAGTAGGTGTCAGAACTGCATTGAAACCCAGGCAGTTTAACCTCGGAACACATGCCCTTATTATACTCTGCTTTGATGGTCTTTCAATCAGTATAGGAGAGAAAGGCTTTTAATATTTCCTCTGCCAGTTTGAAAGTTCATCTATTTCTCATCTTGGAAAGTTGTGCGAATTTTATTGAATTTCAGTTTAATTTTCCAAAAACTATGCAGTGTGGTTCAACATAGCACATTCCCATCAGCTAATTAAAGGGTGTTCAGTAGGCTGGCTCCTGAGAGATCTTTCAGAATGTCGTGAGCTTGCTGGGTTCCCCATGGCCCAGCAACCTGCTCTCAACCCTGAAAACCAGAAGCCTGATCCTTTCGGTGTTTTAGAAATGAGTAAACTCAGCCACACTGGAGAAATCAGGATACAAAGTTCATCAAATACTGATCTGTTAAACAGAGTGGTAATTTATTAATTTACAGTGAAATATATGATGATCAAAGAGAACAAAAATTTGTTTCTATTTGATGACACTCCTTCTCCCTGTAGAAAAGCTTTGTCGGAGCCAAATGATCATGTGAAGTTTTCCAGATGTGCCTAGAAACTTAAGTAGGAGAGTTCACTGTTTTTAATAGCCTGGAGGCTTTAAACACTTATTCACAAAACTAAGCCTCGGTAGTTTGTACCTGAAACACTCTTGTTTTTTATTTCCATGGTGTGCATCAATCTGCCCAGGGACCACTGAGAAAGATCAGATGCTCTGAATGAAAACGTCCAACATCTGCCTTTTCATTGCTTCACCTCTCATCAGTCCACTTCCTCAATGATATCACGTTTCCTTAGACATGGATCTTTGGTCTAATTGAAATAAATTCTTATTCATCTTCAACCATCTAATATTTGCTGATGATCTGTTATGCGCCAAGACATTTGTAGAAGCAGGGGATATAGATTATTCTAGGAATCATTCTATCCTTTTAAGATTTTAAAGTATCTCTTACATGATAAATAAGGCTGCCCTAAGAAGGTTATATATTGACATGAAATAGATCTATTTCCATGACGTGCTAATCTTTGATTTATCCTGGTTGTTAAACATAAAAAATTCTTTTATTTCCCCAATCTATAGAAACTCCACTCTTTCAGCAAATTCATTTTTCCCTTAATCCTTTCTTATTCCCCCCAATCAGAAAATTATCCTCTGCTGCTTTTGAATTAGGAAAGTGCTTTCTTTTTAGGTCATATTTTACTGTGCTTCAAAGTTATTTGTATATATATTCCCTAGTTTTCCAGATGATAAATTTATTGAAGACAGAAACTAAAGCACATTAGCTTTTAGTTTCCCACTCTCTAGCAGGTTCTTAGCCACTTGAGGGAGCTTAATGACATAAATCTATAGAATGAAGAAAGAAATGCAGAGGAACCAGAAATCAAATTACCACCATCCCTGGTGATCCAGTGGTTAATACTCTGTGCTCCCAATGCAGGGGGCCTGGGTTCAATCCCTAGTCAGGGAACTAGAGCCCATATACTGCAACTAAAGATCCTGTGTGCCACAGCTAAGACCTGGTATAGCCAAATAAATATCAAAAAAAGAAAAGAAAAAGAAAAAAGGATGGGGCAAATAGTCACCCCAGTCCTATATACGAGTCCTATTGTTCTCCATTCATCCCATCACACGACTTTTTTCTTTAGCTCCATACATGTAGATGGGCCACTATTTTCAGGCAAGGTCCACATTTTGTTCCCTTCTGCCACCTTAAAGCCCTCATCATGGACCACGGCCCCAGGAGTGCCCTTCTTTCCTCTGGTTCCTCCTTTTCTGAATCTGATTATAGGTGTGCAGGCTGCAGCCAGCCCTTCCTCCCTCCACTGGCTGCAAGGGAAATTCCTGACCTAATGGTCTGACCTGCAATGCCACCAAGGTAAGTTTGTGCTGGCTCTCGGTCCGATGCAAACAGCAGAGAGAAACGATGAAGCCCTGCTCAACTCTTCCCCAGTTAAGCTGTCATTGAAAAGGAAACACTTGCTACCCAGAGAGTCTTTATGTTTCACTTTACCACAGGAGTCTATGGTGGATTTGTCACTGATGGCTCGGGCTAAGTTGGGAAAAAATTACATTATCTCCCCATGAGACTATCAAGAGGGAAGTTTCCTGTGTATGACTGGACGCCGCCACAAAACAGGCTTATGGATGGTACAGAAGCACAAGCTATATTTTAGAAAAGGAGCTGTTCTATGGAAGAACAGAACAGGGGTGGACAGGATCATTGTGCAGTTAGAGTACTGGAGTCAGTGTGGGTCTCCGTTCTCTGTCATGCTGGACTTGTTTGTCAAAAGACGGCAGCATAAAGCCCTGGATCTGTCATCTTCTGAATTTAGTATAGTTTGGGAGGAAGGAGGCACAAGTGTTCAAGTCCCAACTCGACAACTTATTGTTTGACTTTGGGCAAAATGTTTAACTTCTTTGAGACTGCTTCTTCATCAGTATTGTGTGGGGGTCGTTGCTGTTCAGTCGCTCAGTCGTGTCCGACCCTTTGGGACCCCATGGACTGCAGCACGCCAGACTTCCCTGTCCTTCACCAACTCCCGGAGCTTGCTCAAACTCAGGTCCATTGCGTCGGTGATGCCATCCAACCATCTCATCCTCTGTCGTCCCCTTCTCCTCCTACCTTCAGTCTTTCCCAGCATCAGGTCTTTTTCAATGAGTCAGTTCTTCGCATCAGGTGGCCAGAGTATTGGAGTTACAGCTTCAGCATCAGTCCTTCCAATGAATTTCCTTTAGGATGGACTGGTTGGATCGCCTTGCCGTCCAAAGGACTCTCAAGAGTCTTCTCCAGCACCACAGTTTAAAAGCATCAATTCTTCTGTGCTCAGCTTTCTTTACAGTCCAGCTCTCACATCCATACATGACCACTGGAAAAACCATAGCTTTGACTATATGAACCTCTGTCAGCAAAGTAATGTCTCTGCTTTTTAATATGTCTGGGGGTTAAAGTTTGCCTAACTAGTTCTTCTTTTTCCTTTAACAAATACATTTTCTTTTAAAATATTTATTTATTTTATTTTTGGCTGTGTTGTGTCTTAGTTCTGGCACACAGATCTTTGTTGACACACGCCAAGTTCTTTCTAGTTGAGTTGTAGCTCACGAGTTTAGTTTTCCTGCAGCAGGTGGGATCTCAGTTCTCTGATCAGGGATCGAACCCACATCCCCTGCATTGGAAGGTGGATTCTTAACCACTAGATCACCAGGGAAGTCCCTGTCTAACTAATTCTAATAGTTTAAAACTATGATTAGTTAATGTGTCTCAATTCCTATACTTAACATTACTTAAAGTGCCAATCAGCATCACTTTTACAAGGGAGAAATTTTTCTCAAGATTTACAGGGAAATCTCCTGTGCTCAGAGGGGGCAGTGAATAGTTTGAATTATGGGATAGTTTTTTAGAAATGCCATTTTTATTACTTTCAAACGGGCGCAGTAAATATGCTAGGCTAACAAAATGTTGCCAGGGTGTTTTGCCAAATATAGATCTTTGTGTGGATGTATCAGAATGATAGGTAATTAACTTTTATTGTTGATACATCAGTGTGAGCTCTGAAAATGTTTAAAAACTGTTTATTCCCTTAAGTGGTTTCACAAGTACCTTTGTCTCTAGACTCTTATTTACATGATATCCTGTGTACAATTCAGTGAAAAGATAAAACTGAAATAGTATTTTTCTCTACTACCAGACCTCAAAGACGAGTGTTTACGATGTTTGGAATGATGAAGAGTTGGTATTTTCAAGATTTTGCTGGATACCTTTTTCTTAGGCTTTCCCAGCTTTCAGTTGCTTACTTGGTTTGCTGGATCTTCGTTGTTGCGTGCAGGCTTTCTCTAGCTGTGGCGAGCAGGGGGCTACTCGTCATTGCTGTGGGTGGGCTTCTCATTGCAGTGGCTTCTCTCATTGCAGAACACAGGCTCTAGGCTTTCTGGACTAGGGATTGAACCCATGTTCCCTACACTGGCTGGCAGATTCTTACCCACTGGACCACCAGGGAATTCCTGGATGCATATTTATCAATCACCATGAAGCTCTAGAATCCTGGAATCTTTGCAAGATTTCTCTTCATTTCTGTGCCATTGATTCAGAAGTTTTGCTTCTGTGTTTGGTTCAGCTTGAAGTTTTAGCTTAACTTGAAAACTCCAAGAGGTTATTTGGAGTTGAATCTCTTTTACTCAGTGAGTCACTGAGCACCCTCTGCTCTCCAGATTCTATCTTTGTTTTCTTATCCTATGGGTGCATGCTCAGCTGCTCAGTCATGTCTGACTCTTTTGTGACCCAATGGTCTGCAGCCTGCTAGGCCCCTTTGTCCATTGTATTTTCCAAGCAAGAATACTGGAGTAAGTCACCATTTCCTACTCCAGAGGATCTTCCAGACCCAGGGAATGAACCTGTGTCTCTTGCTGTCTCCTTCATTGGCAGGTGGCATTTTTTTTTTTTTTAACCACCAGCGCTTCCTGCGAAGCCCATTTGTTGAATACCTACCATGAGTAAACGGTGGAGGACTGAACAAAGATGAATAAGACACAGCTCTGCTTTTAGGAGCGTGTTCACAACCTAGTGGAGGAGGTGAATTCCTTTATAATTATGTTTCTATTTTCTAGGAGAACTGATTTTTCCTTTGTCCTCAGGCTTCAGTATCTACCACATTCTGCAGAAAGAAGCTATCACCTTTTCTGCAGTGGTGACAACAAAAGGCACACTCTTGATTAGGCTTAAACTATGCCAAGAGAGAAACGACCTCAAGACAATATTACTTGGCTTAATTGCAGCTTCCATAAAGCAAAACAATTTACTAAATTATTGGAAACTACAAAATAGCCTAGTGATATATTGAAAATCCCAGAACAAGTAAATAGGGATAAAGAATAATGGGATTTTTTTTAATTTTTGTTTTGAAACAAGAAATTAAACTCAGTTGTTGGTAGTGGGTTGGAGGGAAGGGATACGGAGAATTTTGGCTCAAAATGGCATCAAGGGATAGCTCACATGAAGGAAGAAAAAAAATGAGCTAGGGTGTCTTGACTACCTTTACCTATTGATAGAGAAGCAAAGCCAGGTATGCCATCTGCATAGTGTGACCTCGAGGCCAAGATGACTTACAATGGTTCTTCTCCTGGTTGGCAGCAATCAGAACTCCCACCATTAGTGTTTGCAGGTAGGTGCTTTCTGGAAATATTTACTCCATAGATGGGTTAAGACTTTGTTACCTAGAAGGTTAATGTCTTAGATAGCTTATATATAGCACAGCTTTACTTATCTAGGGCTTGGTCAGTTGCTGAGTCGTGTCTGACTCTTTGCAACCCCATGGACTGTAACCCGCCAGGCTTCTCTGTCCATGGGGATTTCCCAGGCAAGAATAATGGAGTAGGTTGACATTTCCTTTTCCAGGGCATCTTCCAGATCCAGGGATCGAACCCACTGTCTCCTGCTTGGCAGGTGGATTCTTTACCACTGAGCCACCTGGGAAGCCCTAAGAGCCCATAAAATTAAGTTTCCCCCGAGGGTGGCAAGATGGTTGGAAAGCATCACTGACTCAATGGACATGAATTTGAGCAAACTCTGGGAGACAGTGGAGGACAGAGAAGCCTGGCCTGTAGCAGTCCGTGGGGTCCCAAAGAGTCAGACACGATTTAGCGACCAAACAACAACAAAGGTGGAGCAGCGGTAAGGAACCCGCCTGCCAATGCAGGAGACATGGGTTCGATCCCTGTGTCAGGAAGATCTTCTGGAGGAGGAAATGGCAACCCATTTCAGTATTCTTGCCTGAAGAATCCTATGGACAGAAGAGCCTACAGTCCATGGGGTTGCAGAGTTGGATATGACTTAGCGACTAAACAACAAGGGAGTGAAATGAGCTGGGGAAAAAGAAAGAGAAATTGATAAAGTTTGATGAAGGGTGGGTAGGAGAGAGAAAACAGTTTAGAGTTGCTAATTGGCTTTAGAAAAATGTGTTGAAAGTTTTGATCTTCTGGGGGCTGGAAAAACTATAGTCCTGCCTTCTCTCTTCTTTATCTTTTCCTGATCCAGAGGTCACTCAGCATCAAATGGTAACATGTGTGAGCTTACTTGTAAGGTCAGGAGTGATGGTTTCGCTATGAACCAAACCAGACACCAGGAGACTCCTCTTCTGGGTAGAAGAGTATTTCCATGGGGCTGGAGATAGCGCTGGACTGGATGCCAGGTTCCCTAGTGCCCCAGCTTGGCTCTGCCAGGTTTTACTGGGTGGTCTTAGGTCAAGCCATTCCTTTCCCTGGAGACCCAGTTTCACTAACTATCCATGCCAGGGGTGTTGGAGGGGGGGAAGTATAGGAGTAGTTGCCTTGGCCCTAGTTGGACATCATGTTATGTTTTATAAAAGCAGAGAAACCTGTAGTATTTGAGAACTGGATCTTACCCAGAATGGTCTCAGAAATATTTAAACTTCAATTTCACTGGAAGATGTGGTTCTCAACTCTCACAGGCTGTACCTAAAAGGGGGGTCCGGTTGCTCGCTGCTTAAGAGGCAATAGAGGGGCAAAGCTGGTGAAAAGCAAAGTTTGCTTTATTCTGAAGACCGGCAACTAGGGGGCAGAGGGCAGACTCTTGCCCAAAAGCTGACTCCCCTCCTTGACAATCAGGGGGCAAGAGCTTTTATAGACAGAGGGAGGGGCTGCATGCAGAAACAGCACAGTCTGTTCTGGTGGTCACCTTGCAATTGACCATCGGTGGTCTGACCAGTGTCATTTTGGTTGTTTCAGGTACAGTTAATCTTCTGTTTTTTCCCTCATTTCCTTAGGCCAGTTCTTAAAACTGTGGCAGTTTCTGTCATGACTACAGTCTAGTCACCATATAGTAACTTCTTCCGCCTGGTGGGGGTTTCAGTATCTGCAAGACCGCTCACAGGATATAGCTCAGAATATATCTGTAGCCCTTGAGAAGGAACTAGAGGCCCTTGATTATGGTTATTTGTTATTGTTGTTTAGCTGCGAAGTTGTGTCTGACTCTTGTGACCCCATGGACTGTAGCCTGCCATGTTCTTCTGTCCACAGAATTGCCCAGGCAAGAATACTGGGGTGGGTTGCCATTTCCTTCTCCAGGGGATCTTCCCGCTCCAGGGATCGAACCTGAGTCTCCCGCTTGGCAGGCAGATTCTTTACCACTGAGCCACCAGGGAAGCCCTTGACTATGCTTAATGACTATGTTACAATTATTTGGTCTCCTATGACTGTTTTCCTTCATTTCTCTGTGTTCTTACTTCTCTGATTAGACTTATTTTTTGGCTAAAGTTTTTCCACCAGAAAAAAAGGGAGGTAGAGGACATGGTGGGGTTGGGTGGGGGGGGGGAGGGTGGAAAGGACCATGGAGACCGATTCCATTTCAGTGCTACTAGGGGAGTTCAGTTCAGTTGCTCAGTCATGTCCAACTCTTTGTGACCCCATGGACTGCAGTACACCAGGCCTCCCTGTCCATCAGCAACTCCTGGAGTTTACTCAAACCCATGTCCATTGAGTCAGTGATGCCATCCAACCATCTCATCCTCTGTCATCCCCTTCTCCTCCTGCCTTCAATCTTTCAATCTTTCCCAGAATCAGGGTCTTTTCAAATGAGTCAGCTCTTCGCATCAGGTGGCTAAAGTATTGGAGTTCCAGCTTCAACATCAGTCCTTCCAATGAAGCCTCAGGACTGGTCTCCTTTTGGATGGACTGGTTGGATCTCCTTGCAGTCCAAGGGACTCTCAAGAGTCTTCTCCAACACCACAGTTCAAAAGCATCAATTCTTCGGCACTCAGCTTTCTTTATAGTCCAAATCTCACATCTATACATGACTACTGGAAAAATTGTTAAGTTCTAATCCTGTTATTATACTTGGGGGGAATTTATTGTATACTAGGGTTGAGATCCTGGAGAAGGAAATGGCAACCCACTCCAGTATTCTTGCCTTTAAAATCCCATGGACGGAGGAGCCTGTTAGGCTGCAGTCCATGGGGTCGCTAAGAGTCAGACACGACTGAGCGACTTCCCTTTCACTTTTCACTTTCATGCATTGTAGAAGGAAATGGCAACCCACTCCAGTGTTCTTGCCTGGAGAATCCCAGGAATGGGGGAGCCTGGTGGGCTGCCGTCTATGGGTTGCAGAGAGTCGGACACGACTGAAGCAAGTTAGCAGCAGCAGGGTTGAGATCCAGGATCCCCACCCAAAAGCCTTCCCAAACCTTCTTCACCTTTGGAGTCATCTTCCCAAATCTGCATATGTGGCCCTTGGAATATGTCCAGCCTTGCTCTGAGCTAGGCAGCAAACATCTACTAAGGGCAGAGGCTTGCATTTTTAATATAACAACACAGCCAATTTACAGGAGTAATATGATTTTCTAAATCACTGGAATTAGCTAGTCAAGGCTGAGAGTTACAATTATTCAGAGGCTCAGAAGCCCTAATAACATCTGGCAAACTCCAGCTGGGGCAGAAGGAAACAAAGCAAAAAAACCCACACCATACACAACAAGCATATAAACAAAAAACAAACCCAAGGCACCATCATCCATTTTTATTATGACATCCTTAGGGTCACCATGTCAAGGCATGAAAGGAAATTAAAAGGAAGCATCTGAGAGGATACTGCTTACAAGGATTCTTTACTTAGAGCTTGTTAATTTTCACAGTACAGTTGCCCTGGGTTGTGAATTAAAGAAACAGATGAAAAAAATATCACGCCTTTAACTGTACTGGAAGCCCCATGTATACTCCTGTGCCTTTTGATGAGAAACATTAAACATTTTTAATTTAGTACATCAATTTGAAAATCTAATTTTTTTTTAATGCTTTGTAGCGGCAGACGCGTTCACGGTGCTGTCACGACCATCGAAGAATTATGAGAAACTTGAACCGCAAAAAGTAAATTAGAAAAATCTCATTTCAGTTACTCTAAAAAGAGGGGAAATTAGATTTTGATTAAAATCACTCACACATACAATTTTAGGTAAACTAATTTAGCAAGACTGACTATATCATTTTTTTTCCTGCCAGTATGTCCTTTTAATACTGGTGGTGAGGTATTTGTACCCATAACCTTTCTCACAACCAAAGGATGAAAAAAGGAACTCTAATAAAGTGGTCTCTTGACCACTGTGTACGAGGTCTGGTAGGGAGAGATTAAAGTAGTGTATTTGTCAATACAATAGAAACTAGGAATGAATTAAGACTCCTTATACAGTCTTTTTAGCTGGCCCTCCGCTTTGGCTTTTCAACGTTTTTTTTGATTTCAACTTGGGGATTTTTACTTTAAGGAATGATGTGTCAGCTAATGTATGAATTAATTGCATCATTAGTGCTGCACAATGCAGTCTATGGCCAGAGGCCTCAGTCTGGGTTAGATGACTACTGCTAGCTCCAAGGTGAGACCAGAGAACACTAACTCACAGTTCTTGTTAATGACTGGCAGAAGCAGGTCCTCTCCAAAGGTGTTGCCAAGCTGAAGTAAAACGATGCATATGGATATGTTTCGTAAACTGTAAAGTGCTGCCGAAGACTGTGGTGTCAGTATTATTCTGATATCTACGTTTGGATGACTGCCCTGTGGCGCATGAGCTTGGCTGTCTGAAATCCCAGCCTAGAAGCTAGGTTCTAAGGGGGGAAAAGATTGATAGGGCATTTTAGTTATTAAGCATCTCATACCAAATCTCATTTTGAAAATTGCATTGTTAATGAATTAGAAACTTATAAATTAAAGCTGAGGGGTGAATTATTAACTCTGTAAGAACGGGAATGGCATGGCTGGTCTACAGAAGATAGTGTCCAAAACCCATCTCCTTCCTGACTGAGCAGTAGACGTGAAGATGCAGGCTTCCTTGAACTTGCCAATGAAGTGTAATGAGACCTCCCTGACATTAATGGGTGTGAGAGCCTTTGAAAATGGCAACCTAATGTAAAGACAAAATACCACGTAAAAAGAAATAACAAACTCTACGAGAATTCCCTGGCGGTCCAGTGATTAGGACTCTGTGATCTCACTGCCGAGGGCCTGGATTCAATACCTGGTCAGGGAACAAAGATCCCATAAGCCATGTGGTGCGGGCCAAAAAAGGAAAAAAATAACAAACTCCAGAATTACAGTTCAATGTTAGCAGAGGGACAAGGAGAACAGAAAGAGAAGCTTTTATTCACCAATCCCTTTATGGCCTCTGTCTCCCAATCCTGGTATTCCAAAGGAATAAGATTGAATCAGGAGATGGAAGAGTAGAGAAATAAATCAGGAAAGTTAATTAAACTATGGGCTTTGAGTGATAAGGACGTCAATAGCGGTTCATCATTTGTAAAAATTGGACCACTCTGATGGGGCATGTGGATTGTTTTAGGAGAAGGCAATGGCAAGCCACTCCAGTACTCTTGCCTAGAAAATCCCATGGACGGAGGAGGCTGGTAGGCCGCAGTCCATGGGGTCGCTAAGTGTCGGACACGACTGAGCGACTTCACTTTTACTTTTCACTTTCACACGTTGGAGAAGGAAATGGCAGCCCACTCCAGTGTTCTTGCCTGGAGAATCCCAGGGACGGGGGAGCCTGGTGGGCTTCCGTCTATGGGGTCACACAGAGTCGGATACGACTGAAGTGATTTAGCAGCAGCAGCGTATGCAGGGAGCAGAGGGAATATAGGAAATCTCTGTACCTTCCACTCAGTCTTCCATGAACCTAAAACTGCTTTAAAAAGTAAAGTCTAAGGACTTCCGTGGTGGTCCAGTGCTTAAGAATCCGCGTGCCAATGCATCACAACTAAAGAGTAGCCCCTGCTCACCTCAACTAGAGAAAAGGTCACACGACAGTGAAAACCTAGCACAGCCCAAAATAAATAAAATGAATTTTGAAAAGTAAAATCTATTAAAGAAAAACACCTAAGATACATGCTGCTGCTGCTGCCAAGTCGCTTCAGTCGTGTCTGACTCTGTGTGATCCCGTAGACTGCAGTCCACCAGGCTCCCCCATCACACGTGGATAAGCACCAATTAATAAATTTGAGGTTACCAGAAAAGGTTGTAATGAATATGGAATTTGAAACAACAAAAAAATTTTTTTTTAGTTTGTTTCTTATTAGGGCTTAGCGTGATACGCAAAGCATGTCCTTGGCATTGGACACAATCATCTGAGTCCTAACTCTGTTATTTACAAATGCTATGACTTTGGGCAAATTAATCTAAGTCTCAGTAATCCCAAATATAAAATGTATACTTTATCCACCCCAGTACTGATTTCATGGCATTATTGGCAAGATTAAATGACCTACACATGTGAGAAATGCAGTGTGTTGGACTTTATAAGTTCTTAGTAAATGGTGGTAGTAGTGGTTTTGTTGTATTAATATAACCTTTGTAGTGGTTAGGAAAAAAAATGTACTGCTATGTGGTTACCATGTGCCATTTGTTGTTAATAGTTTGTAAAGTACTTTATGGATTAAGAGATGCTTTGAGCATAATTTTTTAATATTCACAACAGATCTGTCAGAGAGATATTACTGCCTTTTGTTGCAGAGATGAGAGGTTGTTTTCTTATGCAATTGACTTGCTTAAGATTATATAGTTAGTGTTTATGCTAGAGAGAAAATAAAAATAATACTCTGAATTTTGAGAAAAAACAGCTGAAATAAAAAGATGTAGGAATTCAAAGACAAAAAACAAAAATAAAAAATGGATGGTTGAGTTCAGGAAGGGAACTGAAAGCAACCAATAACATTTTATCAGAATGAAGGGCCATGTTAGAAGCAGTAAGTAGAATAGATGGAGTCTGAGGTATGGAGAAGATGCTTGGAAAAAAAAATCACATAAAATCAAATGGGGGAAGAACCAAGATATAAAGATGATTCTGTTGCTGAAACCTCAGCTTCTCCGTATACTGGTGCCAAATGAAATCTCAGAGACAGAGTTTTGGGTGAAGTAGAGAAGGATAGCTTTATTGCTTTGCCAGACAAAGAGAGACACAGTGGGCTTCTGCCCTCAAAAACTGTGTGTCCCAACCTGGGAGTATTTGATGAAGGTTTTATAACAATGGGCTAAACTGGCATGCTGCATCCACAGGGTCACAAAGTCATGACTGAGCGACTGAACTAACTAAAGACAAGGTCTCTGACAAGATTAGGGTGTGATCAGGGCTTGCATTCCCCTACTCTCATCTCAGCTAGTTGGTCCCCAATCCTGATGAGTTTCTCTGGTGAATGGCTCCCAGACCTTTCCTTGAATGGGAAAAACCCATTCAAGGCAACCCTATGAAGACCAGAAAGTAGGAAGCTAACCACATATCTAGCAGTTAGAAATGACGTCTACTTCTCAGGATCCTGCTCTCTGGTTGTAGGCACGCTTGGCCGGTCAGTCTATGGTCTCTGGTGCGATGCACCCATGATTTCACTCCATCCAATTTTAGGGTGGTGTGAGTAGTAAGAAGAAGGTCATAGAATTCCCTTCCATTTCTTTTTTAAGCTGCTGCTTAGGCCCTTGCTCTTTTCATACTTTCAACAGCACCTGATCTCCTGATTTGAAGGAATGCAAGAGAGTTTCCAGGTGAGGAGGAGACCTGTGGAACACAAACTTATTCATAGCAGTTAGCGATTGACCAATATGTTGGACACCTGTTTATTTTCTTCCTGCATTAGCAATGTTGGTCTCCTGTACATAATTTCATAAGGACTCAATCCTAGCCTACTTCTAGGGGCCATCAGTATATTGTCAAGACCTTGTCACATTTTAGATGATTTTCCAGGCATAGCTTGGAAAGAGTTATCTTCAGGGTGTGATTCATCTTCTCAGCCTTTTCTGCAGTTTGGGGTCTCTGTGATGACTGAAGTTTCCCTTTTAATACTAAAGCTTTATTTGCTGTTTGTGTTATTTATTCAATGAAAGCAGATTCATTGTTGGCTCTGAATAGTAGAAGGAAGGTCTGTATATAGGCATGTCCTTAAGAGTTTTTGTCACTTCTACTGCTTTTTTCCTTCTGGCTGGAAAGGCCTCCACGCAACCTTGATCCAGGTGTAATCCTCTTAAATCTTTAGCCAAAATCTCTTTGAGGAGGGCAGGGGGAATTTTTAAATCCTGGTGGCATTCTTGAGTCTGACAAAGCTCAGAAAATTCAAGCTCACAACAATATAGGTCTGAAATCACACCCACAGTGGCCACTTAGTTTTACCTTAGTAACTCCATTTTGGTTTTCAAATACATTCCCCACCCCTCTGTCAAAGCAGATGCACAAGGCATATGTGAAAGGCCACAAAATAGGCTGCTTTTAAAAGTTAAACCATGTGTAGGCTGTAGTGACTTCCTCATACCTCGATACACGTAGATTTCTTTCCTCTCTCATTTCCTCTTTTGATTCCAAGTCTTTCAACAGAAGACATTGATGGTCAAAATGTCTGTCCCTCGGTGCTGGGTCGATTTAGCTCTCTGCCCCAGGTGTAGATCATATCCCTCAGTGCTGCTGCTGCTAAGTCACTTCAGTCGTGTCCGACTCTGTGTGACCCCATAGACAGAAGCCCACCAGGCTCCCCCATCCCTGGGATTCTCCAGGCAAGAACACTGGAGTGGGTTGCCATTTCCTTCTCCAATGTGTGAAAGTGAAAAGTGAAAGTGAAGTCGCTCAGTCGTGTCTGACCCTTAGCGACCCCATGGACTGCAGCCTACCAGGCTCCTCCATCCATGGGATTTTCTAGGCAAGAGTACTGGAGTGGCTTGCCATTGCCTTCTCCGATCCCTCAGTGCTAGACCTCCTTTATATTTGCCTGGTTAATCCATGCTGGGTGAAAACTGATCAGATATGTTTGAACAAGCTCGGTGGTATGTGAATGAGGAAATTCTTTGTAGGCCTTACACTGTATCATTTATGCCCAACTGTCCACAGGCATGGTACATGTGCTTTTAGCAGCCATACATCAAGAGTAATTATACTTTGATAACTTCACTAGGTAATTTTCCTCTTTTCCTAAACATACAGACTTTAACAGATCAAGAATTTTACATCTATTGAAATATAATCTTTTCCCTTAAAATTACCCTCATCTCCATTGAACTTAGTTAAGCCAAGACTTGTTTTTGCAGGAAGTCTTGTCCATTGACCGGATAGGCCCTTTCACAAGGATTCTGGCATAATTCCTCAGGAGTCTCAGATTACATATCCAAAAGACCTCTTGGGTGCTGGAAAGTTATGCCAAAGGCCTGTATCAGATTCTGTTTTGGTAGATTTCTCTTTTCTAGAAGTCCCCCAAATATAAAACTCCTGCACACGCCAGGAGACAGTCTTTCCCATTCATCTGACAAGGTTGCTCAGAACCCAAGAGTCTCTAATTTCTGGAGGGACTAGGCAGAGAGAAAAAAATATTTCACTTTTACCTGGAGAAGTGTAATTTACCCATTTCCTCTAAGTAATAATTAGCCTGAGCAGGGGGTTGGGAAAAGGCTTTCCCATATCTGGAAAACATGAGTCAAAACCAATAATAATTCAGATTAAAAAAAAAAAGAAAAATACACAACTCCCAAACCCATAAACATTATAACTATATTCACCAGTTCACTTAGTAACCAATTCTTTGTTAACTTTTTATGAAGGCCTCAGATTTGTTTTTTCCATACCCAGCTCAGCAGTATGACATGAAATTTATCAGAGAACTGTATTTGTCAAAAGGGATCCTTCACATAAGTCTTCTTGAAGATGAAGCATTTTTGCAAAGGCATCAGAGTACAATAATTATAAATGACATAAAGACTTAAAAGGGTACAATTAAGCACCTGGTTTCAGTGTAACTGATAAATGAACTTGGTAACAATAACCAGAATTACATTTAATTTGACATGCCAAATAATCTTAGTTAAATACAGATCACTTAAAGGCAAAGAGACTCACAAGTTGTTATAAAAATCAATATTTCAAGGAAACTGTACTTCAGTTCAGTTCAGTCACTCAGTCATGTCTGACTCTTTGCGACCCCATGAATCATAGCACGCCAGGCCTCCCTTGTCCATCACCAACTCCCGGAGTTCACTCAAACTCATGTCCATTGAGTTGGTGATGCCATCCAGCCATCTCATTCTCTGTCGTCCCCTTCTCCTCCTGCCCCCAATCCTTCCCAGCATCAGAGTCTTTTCCAGTGAGTCAACTCTTCACATGAGGCGGCCAAAGTATTGGAGTTTCAGCTTTAGCATCAGTCCTTCCAGTGAACATCCAGGACTGATCTTGTTATCAAAAGGAGTATTCCAATAAAACTGTACTTAGCCCACTCCCCAAAAAATCCATTTACACAAGCAGATTTAATCCAATCTTAGAAAATCCTGATTGTGCACAACTCTAAAAAAATGTTTTCTTATAGAGAATATCTCAAAAAGGCATCTTTAGTTTTCCTCTCTGCCAAGGGGAAGCCAATATTCACTAATAAATGTTTCATATTTTATTTGAAAATGACCTACCTATTTAAATAAACCTCTAAGATTTAACTTAACTTTAAAATTTTAAGTTACCAAGTAGCTGAGGAGAATACTCTTAATTACACATTCCTAAAACAATTATTCCTAAAACTTTTTATTCCTATACACTTCCCTGGTGGCTCAGACATAAAGAATCTGCTTGCAATGCAGGAGACCCAGGTTGGGTGGGGAAGATCCCCTGGAGGAGGAAATGGCAACCCACTCCTGTGTTCTTGCTTGGAGAATCTCATGGACTGAGAAGCCTGGCAGGCTATAGTCCATGCGGTTGCAAAGAATCGGACACAACTGAGTGAGCAACACTTCACTTCACTTACCCAAAAGCTCTTATCTCACTTGCATTGCTTCACTTCTGGTGACTCTAAAGACTTGTCTATATTAATCAAACTAACAAGCTCAAACCACATTCCATAGCAGATATCCGTTCAATACTGAATATATCCCAGATCATATGGTCCTAAAATTTATCTTGATCAATTTTCTAGACATTTAGGTTTATTTTTTAACCACTTACTTTTAAGTGAATTAAATAGAACTTATTTACAAGTTAACTTTTACATAAAGATGTCTTTTTCACTGTAGGGAACTGGAATGCAAAAATAGGAAGTGAAGAGATATCTGGAATAACAAGCAAATTTGGCTTTGAAGTGCAAAATGAAGCAGGGCAAAGGCTAACAGAGTTTTGCCAAGAGAATGCACTGGTCATAGCAAACACCCTCTTCCAACAACACAAGAGAAGACACTGCACATGGATATCACCAGATGGTCAATATTGAAAGCAGACTGATGATATTCTTTGCAGCCAAAGATGGAGAAGCTGTATATAGTCAGCAAAAACAAGACCGGGAGCTGACTGTGGCTCAGATCAGGAACTCCTTATTGCCAAATTCAGACTTAAACTGAAGAAAGTAGGGAAAACCACTAGACCATCCAGATATGACCTAAATCAAATCCCTTATGATTATACAGTGGAAGTGAGAAATAGATCAAGGGATTAGATGTGATAGAGTGCCTGATGAACTATGCATGGAGGTTCATGACATTGTACAGGAGGCAGGGATCAAGACCATCCCCAAGAAAAAGAAATGCAAAAAGGCAAAATGGTTGTCTGAGGAAGCCTTACAAATAGCTGAGAAAAGAAGAGAAGCTAAAGGCAAAGGAAAAAAGGAAAGATATATCCAATTGAATGCAGAGTTCCGAAGAAGAGTAAGGAGAGATAAGAAAGCCTTCCTCAGTGATCAATGCAAAGAAATAGTGGAAAACAATAGAGTGGGAAGGACTAAGATCTTGTCAAGAAAATTAGAGATACCAAGGGAATACTTCATGCAAAGATGGACACAATAAAGGACAGAAATGGTGTGGACATAACAGAAACAGTGATATTAAGAAGAGGTGGCAAGAATATGCAGAAGAACTATCCAAAAAAGATCTTCATGAACCAGATAACCACGATGGTGTGATCAATCACCTAGAGCCAGACAACCTGGAATGCAAAGTCAAGTGGGCTTTAGAAAGCATCACTACAAACAAAGCTAGTGGAGGTGATGGAATTCCAGTTGAGTTATTTCAAATCCTTAAAAATGATGCTGTGAAAGCACTGCACTCAATATTTGGAAAACACTCAGCTAATTTGGAAAACTCAGTGGCGGCCACAGGACTGAAAACAGTCAGTTTTCTTTCCACTCCCAAAGAAAGGCAATGCCAAAGAATGTTCAAACTACTGCACCATTTTACTCATCTCACACGCTAACAAAGTAATGCTCAAAATTCTCCAAGCCAGGCTTCAACAGTACATGAACCATGAACTTCCAGATGTTCAAGCTGAATTTAGAAAAGGCAGAGGAACCAGAAATCAAATTACCAACATCTGCTGGATCATCAAAAAAGCAAGAGAGTTCCAGAAAAACATCTACTTCTGCTTCATTGACTACCCTAAAGCCTTTGACAGTGTGGATCACAGCAAACTGTGGAAAATTCTTCAATAGATGGGAGTACCAGGCCACCTGACCTATCTCCTGAGAAATCTGTATGCAGGTCAAGAAGCAACAGTGAGAACTGGACATGTAACAATAGATTGGTTCCAAATTGGGAAAGGACTATATCAAGGCTATATATTGTCACCCTGCTTATTTAGCTTATATGCAGAATACATCATGTGAAATTCCAGGCTGAATGAAGCATAAACTGGAATCAAGATTGCTGGGAGAAATATCAATAACCTCAGATATGCAGATGACACCACCCTTATGGCAGAAAGCAAAGAGGAACTAAAGAGCCTCTTGATTAAAGTAAGAGACGAGAGTGAAAAAGTTGGCTGGAAGCTCAACATTCAGAAAACTAAGATCATGGCATCTGGTCCCATCACTTCATGGGAAATAGATGGGGAAACAGTGGAAACAATGTCAGACTTTATTTTTTTGGGCTCCAAAATCACTGCAGATGGTGATTGCAGCCATGAAATTAAAAGACTCTTATTCCTTGGAAGGAAAGTTATGACCAACGTTGATAGCATATTAAAAAGCAGAGATATTACTTTGCCAACAAAGGTCCATCTAGTCAAGGCTATGGTTTTTCCAGTGGTCATGTATGGATGTGAGAGTTGGACTGTGAAGAAAGCTGAGGGTCAAAGAATTGATGCTTTTGAACTGTGGTGTTGGAGAAGACCCTTGAGAGTCCCTTGGACTGCAAGGAGATCCAACCAGTCCATCCTAAGGGAGATCAATCCTGGGTGTTCATTGGAAGGACTGATGCTAAAGCTGAAACTCCAATACTTTGGCCACCTCATGCAAAGAGTTGACTCATTGGAAAAGACTCTGATGCTGGGAGGGATTCGGGGCAGGAGGAGAAGGGGACGACAGAGGATGAGATGGCTGGATGGCATCACCAACTCTGTGGACATGAGTTTGAGTGAACTCTGGGAGTTGGTGATGGACAGGGAGGCCTAGTGTGATTCGATTCATGGGGTTGCAAAGAGAAGGACACGACTGAGCGACTGAACTGAACTAAACTAAAGGAGAATAAGAAGGGGGAGGTGAAGAAAAAATAAAGAAAAAGGAGAAGGAGGTCTAAGAAAAAGAAGGAGAACAATAAGAAAGAGAAAAAAAGCAGCAGCAGAAGATGAACTAAGAGAAGAAAAAGGAGGAGAAGTCCTTCCCATGTTTGATCACTCACACACTGAAAACAAAACAGAGTCCTTGTCAGCAGATGGAAGCCTTAGGACTGAAAAAACAGATAGCAGAAAGCTCAGAGTGGCCGCTTCCATGTCCCACTTAGCCCACGACCTTAGTCCAAGTTGCGCCTTACATTCTGGATTTCCAAAGCAGAAAAATCCCTAGACAGGGAATGGATGTTCCCCAAACAGAAACAAAAGTTCCTCAGGAGACAAAATCAAAGGAGCCTGGGAATGCACTCCCAGGGACTTACTCAGATTCCAGCAGAGGTGCGGTGATGTCAGATGCTATCTTGTCTCCTTCCCCAAAATCATTGGAAATGATTTCTCAGAGTGGTATAAGTCCAGCATAGTCGAGGCAGGAGGAGGAGACAACTGTCCATGAGGCAGAAAGGGCCTGGCAGCTGCTGGACCGTCCCTCTTCTGCTATCTAATCCCACCTCAGTGTTCCAGCTGCTGGGATGGTGAACAAGAGTTTGACCTGGGATTTGTCCTTTCCAGGCAAGGGTCCCAGGTATCCTGACCTCTAGGAACCCCTGTCTCAGGACCGCCTCCAAGTCAGTCCCCTTGTGGTCACCAGAATTGCTACTGAAAGTTTGCCGAGTCTTGGAATCAGAGTTTGGGATGAAGCAGAAAAGCAGAGCTTTATTGCTTTGCCAGACAAAGGGGGACACAGCAGGCTCCTGCCTTGACAACTGTGTGTCCCAACCTGGGAGGATTTGATGAGGTATTTTATAGCAAAAGTTCAAAGATGGGATCGTTGAGGGTATGATTAGAGTCGTACTCCCTTAATCTCATCTCAGGTGATTGGTCTCCTAATCTTGATGAGATTCTCTGGTCGCTTTCATCTTGCCTTGGGTGGTTTCTGGCTGCTCTTCTGTTGATTAGCACCTATTTGAATCTGCCTTTTGAAACTAAGGGGAAGTTATGGAGGCTGAAGCCTTGCCTGCAAGAAACAAGGGGACTAAAGGGCCTCCAGGCCTGGGAGCCCCACAGGGGCTCACTCAGTTTCAATTCAAAGAGGAAACAAATATGTAAAACAAAGCAGAATTCAGTATGTTAATAATTATTTTTAATTAGAGATAAACATGCTAATAAAACTAATAGACTAATAAAAATCTAATAAACTTTTCTTTGGAGAAGGAAACGGTAACCCACTCCAGTATTCTTGCCTGGAGAATCCCATGGACGGAGAAACCTGGTAGGCTACAGTCCATGGGGTCGCAAAGAGTCGGACACGACTGAGCGATGGAACGGAACGGAAAATTTCTTGGTGACTCAGACAGTAAAGAATCTGCCTGCAATGCAGGAAACCTGGGTTTGATCCCTGGGTTGGGAAGATCCCCTGGAGAAGGAAATGGCAGCCCACTGCAGTATTCTTGTCTGGAGAATTCCATGGACAGAGGAACCTGGCAGGCTACAGTCTATGAGGTTGCAAGAGTCAGACACGACTGAGTGACTTTCACATGCAATAAAACTTTCAAGAATTCATTGTCCTAAAAGTACACTGTTTCAAGTAAAGAAAAAAAGTTCAAAATAAAAGGTATTGAGTTGTAACCTAATTAGTAAACTTGGAGGGAAAGAAAACTCTTGTAGAAATCCAGGTAGAAAAATCATCAGGGTAGATGTGAAGCTTACTACACTCTATTAATAGTATTTTATTTTAAAATAAAGCGGCTAAATGTCTACACCTTTCTGTAGAGATGAAAAAAGACATAAAAACCGTGTTCTCTACCAACTTGACTTTCAAGTGAAGAGAAAGGCATTCTTAAACATGCAAGTAATTGAAGAATGTAATGCTCATAAATCCTCTTGAAACAATTACTTTATGATGGAATCTAGCAGCCAAATATAGGAAATTAAATAAGGGAATCAGGGATGGGGAAGCAATAGTATGAAAGATCTGGAGGTAACCAGCGAATCTGTTTGAAAACATAAGAAAGTTAAGGAAAAAATAAACTACAGGGGTTTTGGTTACAGAAGAGGATGTAACTGATATAAGCCTTGACAATGTAAAATTATAATAACTAGAAAATCTGCAGGGAGACAGGGAAGCGCAGAGTTAGAAATACAAGAGAGGGGACTAATTTGTTCATCTTTCATAATTGGAAGTCAAAAGACACTGTACAGAGTTGATAAGTCAATAAATAAAGGTTGAAGCATTATAATGAAAAAAATTATTTTTAAAACTTTCTGTGGCCTCACAAATTGTGGGATCTTAGTTTCCTGATCAGAGATTGAACCTGCACCCTCAGGAGTGAAAGCATAGAATCCTAACCATTGGACCACCAGGGAGTCCCTCTGTGAATCATACAATTTACAGTTACAAAGAACTTGGAAGAAGAGACTGACAACACACCTTTTAGATTATCAGAATGGAAAAAAAATTAGCACTAAGAAAATATTACACTACTAAGACCACAAGAAAAATATAGCAACTAATCCAAGTACAAAAACAGAACCAGTAACAAAGTACAAAATATTAATAAAAAATGAACTTATGATTCTTATGAAAATGAGTATAAATGGAGTAAATTCACAAAGTAAAAGAAAATGTCTCAGATTATATGAGGGGCAGATTTAAATCAAATAATTTCAAAAGACAAATTTCAAATACAAATCAAATAATTTCAAAAGACAAATTTCAAATACAAATCAATAGACAGAGCCATCTTTGGCAGGTGAATATATGCATGTAAGTAACAGACAACAACAATGGCAAACAAACCTCCAGACGAAAAACAACAGCAATGAAAGTCAGGGGTTGTAACCATTAATATTCAAAAACAATGAGTTCAAAACAAAAAGCATTACACGAGTCCAAAATAAACAGCTTATATTAGTAATGGTGTACACCTCCATTACATTGGAAATAAAACTTCTTAATCTTTTTGTATCAACTAACACAGCGTCCAAATATTTAAGGTTAAAATTGCAGTAAATAAGAAATTGACAGATATTTGAATGCAACTGCTCTTATGCAGCAACAGGTAACATAAATAAAAAGTAAAATTACATTGCGTTTTTACAGTATAAACAATGAGTGTTCACATACACACTTATACAAACACATATCTATTCAAATTCATGTAGTATTTTTAAAAAGTTTGCTGAAGAATTGATGCTTTTGAACTGTGGTGCTGGAGAAGACTCTTGAGAGTCCTTTGGACTGCAAGGAGATCCAACCAGTCCATCCTAAAGATCAGTCCTGGGTGTTCATTGGAAGGACTGATGCTAAAGCTGAAACTCCAATACTTTGGCCACCTCATGCGACGAGTTGACTCACTGGAAAAGACTCTGATGCTGGGAAGGATTGGGGGCGGGAGGAGAAGGGGACGACAGAGAATGAGATGGCTGGATGGCATCACCGACTCGATGGACATGAGTTTGAGTGAACTCCGGGAGTTGGTGATGGACAGGGAGGCCTGGCATGCTGTGATTCATGGGGTCGCAAAGAGTCGGACACGGCTGAGTGACTGAACTGAACTGAATCATATATGTTCAGTTAGATCTACTCAATGAAAAAAATCAGCAATTTCTAGAAGTTTCTATCCCAGAATTTTGGCAAATTTTCCTGAAACCAGAGTTTCATAAACTTGAGTTTGAAGACCTCTGGATTAGAAGCTAGACCTCTATTATTACACTGGCAGCATGATAGATTTTCTTTTGATATCAAGGAATATATATATATGGGATTTATCCATTGTTATTTCAGAGAAAACATGGTTCTGATGACAGTTGTCTGGGCAGCTATTAGTTATAACCAATTCCACCGTATTCCAGCAAAGGGACTAAAGAAAACCTAAAATCGTAAATCATCTCTCAAAGATGATTTCAGTAATAATGTTTTAGGTTGCAGTGATCTTGAGCTCATCAGGGACCAGCTGCTGTGCTCATCAAGGTTCTTTGATCTTTCCCCTGTAACACACTCGTAACTCACAAAGAGTCACTTTAATAGATGAGGATGTATTCCTGTTTGTAACAGAACTGGGAACTGAACCCATATCTTCTGAATCCCTGTCCTTCATTTCTTTAAGCACATATTGCTTTGCCTCAGCACACACAAGTACTGAGGATGAAAAAGGAGTCTTCCTTTGACTTAACAATGTTACAAGAGATGTTTGACTTAACTGGTTTTCTGACCAGGGCTACTGTGGTTTCAGCAACTTTCCAAAATCTTCATTCTCAGCCTGAATGTCTTTGGTGTAAAATGTGTTCTAGTGATTTATTCTGTATAGTATATCTTGCTCACACCTGATTGTTGTTACAGAGGAGAGCTGCAAATACAACATTTCCCCTACAAAAATCTCTGCTCAGCCTTCTGCCCATACTAAACTAATCTCTCCCAGCTCTGTGCTAACATTTCCTGGATATTAATCTAGTAGCTCTGGTCTCATGACCATGGCTCTGCATTATATACATGTATATTTCTTCTAACACACTATGCTTGTGGTTGCATGCTTTATGAAGACTGTTTTGTTTTTGTTTTCCTTTCTGACCAGACCTCTGTCTGCATACTCCTATCAGTTGGGTGCCTGGCCAGGTGTTTAGTAGGTTCTGGGTGTTTCCCTTTACAAACAGTATTTCATTTATAACAAAAAATGAAAAAGTTCTTATTTAAGATTATTCAAAAAGGGTATATGGTTTAAAAATAAAATATTGACTTGTTTACTGTCTTTCTAGATATCTACTCTGAGCTTTTTGGCTACTGTTGAGGGATGAATCTCTCATAAGCCACTGGGAATCTCTCATGCTAACTAAGGAGATGGGCTGGATATAGTAGTTGTTTTTAGAAGAAATACATGTTAATTTTTTGTTTTAAATTTTATGTTGGAGTACAGTTGATTTGCAATGTATTAGTTTCAGGTATGCAGGAGAGTGATTCAGTTCTTCATATGTTTATCTGTTCTTTTTCAAATTCTTTTCCCAGTTAGGTTATTACAGAGTTTAGGATAGAATTCCCTGTGCTGTACAGTAGGTCTTTGTCAGTTATCTATTTTAAGTATAGCAGTGCTCACACGTCAATCCTAACTCCCTAACTATCCATGCCCCCTCATTCTTCCCCTATGATAACTGTAAGTTCATTCTCTAAGTCTGTGAGTCTGTTTCCATTTTGTAAATAAGCTAGTTTAAATAATTTTTTTTAGATTCCACGTATAAGGGGTATTATATGATGTTTGTCTTTATCTAAGTTATTTCACTTGGTACGATAATCCTTGGGTCCATCCATGTTGCTGCAAATGGCATTATTTCATTCTTTTTAATAGCCGAGTAATATTCCATTGTATACATGTATACTGCAGATGCTGATTGCAGCCAGGAAATTAAAAGATGCTTACTTCTTAGAAGGAAAGTTATGACCACCCTAGATAGCATATTAAAAAGAAGAGACATTACTTTGCCAACCAAGGTCCGTCTAGTCAAGGCTATGGTTTTTCCAGTGGTCATGTATGGATGTGAGAGTTGGACTGTGAAGAAAGCTGATCGCCGAAGAATTGATGCTTTTGAACTGTGGTGTTGGAGAAGACTCTTGAGAGTCCCTTGGACTGCAAGGAGATCCAACCAGTCCATTATAAAGGGGATCAATCCTGGGTGTTCATTGGAAGGACTGATGCTAAAGCTGAAACTGCAATACTTTGGCCACCTCATGCGACGAGTTGACTCACTGGAAAAGACTCTGATGCTGGGAAGGATTGGGGGCAGGAGGAGAAGGGGACGACAGAGGACGAGATGGCTGGATGGCATCACCGACTCGATGGACATGAGTATGAGTGAACTCCAGGAGTTGGTGATGGACAGGGAGGCCTGGCGTGCTGTGATTCATGGGGTCGCAAAGAGTTGGACACGACTGAGCGACTGAACTGCCTGACTGAACTGACCACATTTTGTTTATCCATTCCCCTGTCAGTGGATATTTAGATTGCTTCCAAGTCTTAGCGATTGAAAACAGTGCTGCAAAGAACATTGGGATGCATGTATCCTTTCGAACCATTTTTTGAAGAAATGCCATATTAACATGGGCAATATCTTTATTTTTACCATCAACACTGTCTCTTAGCTAGCACACTTGGGCCCTCCTGGACAAGTATGGGAAACTTAATATCTATAAAGCTGGAAATCTAGCTGCTTTAAAACCTGATGAAGAAAACTTCCCAGAATGGTGATTTTGTTAGTACAATGTGCTATCAGCATGCTATTTGTCATCTTTCCCATTGGTGTCCATTTATACATTTATAAAAACAAAAAAATTAAAGCTGGAATAAATAAGCTTTGTGTCTTAGGGGAACTATATGGATTTTTTTTTTTTTTTTTGGCCATACCTTGCAGCATGTGGAATCTTTGTTCCCTGACCCTACACTCCCTGCAATGGAAGGTGAAATCTATGCTGAGATAATAATTTATTTCTGGTCCATGAGGTAGGCTTGCAAAAGTTCAACAGAGTTGTTGATTAGTATCTGAGCTACATAATAGAATTGGCAGAAATAACTAAATAGTACATTTTCATTTATTCAGTTATTCCATAAATATTTGTTAAAGTACTTCTGCTCCAATATACTGTGTAAAACTCTTTAGGATGGGTAGGAAAAATAAAGTAGGCATCTCTTCAGCTAGACTACCAGCTCACTGAGGCCAGCATAGCTGTGCATATATGTTAGTTTAATACAAAATAGGAAATATTAAGTATATTGAGATATGGACATGAAAGACTTGGAGAGACCATGTGTGGCTAAGATAGCTTCTGGCTTGGGAATCTAAGAGAAGACAGTTTTTGAGATGAGAAAGGAGAAATAGCTAGGATCTTGATATTCTGAATTAGGCAACAATATGACTCTGTGGACATGAGTTTGAGTGAACTTTGGGAGTTGGTGATGGACAGGGAGGCCTGGTGTGCTGTGATTCATGGGGTCGCGGAGAGTCGGACACGACTGAGCGACTGAACTGAACTGAACTGATACTTCCCTGGTGGCTCACACAGTAAAGAATCTGCCTACAATGCTGGAATCCTAGGTTTGATCCCTGGATCAGGAAGATCCTCTGGAGAAGGAAATAACAACCCATTCCAGTATTCTTGCCGGGAGAATCCCGTGGACAGAGGAACCTGATGGGCCACAGTCCATGGGGTTGCAAAGAGTCAAACACGACCGAGTGAGTAACATACACACACACACAAACACATTTAAACAGAGGCAGCATTGTGATCAGAGTTCTATCAACTTTTAATTGAACTATTTTTCTTAGTGTCTTACCAAACAATCAGGTCCATTTCCAATTAGACACCAAATTTCTGACCAATAATAACTCTGATCTCTGTGTTTGGGGCGTGTATGGCTCTACAATTGCAAACCCCTGGCTAGATGACAGTAGCCACCTCTTTAAGGCTCTTAAAGCCTGTGGATCACTGAGCATGTGGTCAAGAGACTCAGAGCATTGCAACCCATCTGTCCTTCAGAGCCCCCGGCTGGAACATTCTCCTCCTGGCCATCTGCTCCTGCCTGCTGTCCATCACCTTGGAAAAGACCTTCCTTTGTTGAGACATGTGGAACACAGGTATTGCTATGTGTTGGGTTCTGATTTTTTTTTTTAAAGCATGGCAGGATATTTTACTATACGATATCATAATAAAGAAATTGGAGTTTTGTGGCAGTAACATTTCTGTAATGTTAGCAAAGTCAGTTTACACATCTGCATTTCAGTTACTCCATGTGAAAGATGGAAATATTCCCATTGGATTTGTTTCTGCCATTCATAGCAGTTGAGAGCATAAATGAGGTGCGAGGTACCTCTTTGACTTTGGCTTTTTACATGAAAACAGATGTGTCTCATCCTTTGGACAGGTTTAATTCTATACATTGAGCTATGGAATTGTTTCTGCAGATTTAAAAAAATATGATTTTCTATCAATTTTCTTTATAAAAGCAGAATATATTCAGGGAGGGAGAAATTCAAGGCACAAAATCGTAAGTAATGGTTAATGCATTTTCAAAATTTCACATATCTTAGGTCATCTTTTTAAACACTCCACTAGTACCAATGTTAAAGATTTTTTAAAAATGTGGACCATTTTTAAAGCCTTATTGAATTTGTTACAAAACTGTTTCTGTTTTATGTTTTGGGCTTTTGGCCATGAGGCATCTAGGATTTTACTTCTCTGACCATGGATCAAACCGGTCCCTCTTGCATTGAAAGGTGGAGTCTTAACTACTGGATGGCCAGGGAAGTCCAAGTACCAATGTTTAAAATAAGCCACCCAGTAAAATAAAACCCTTGAAACTAAGTTCCCCTGGAATTAATCCCACATGAGAATAAGATAGATGATATGGTTTACATGCCATTTAAAATATTGCATTCCCTCTCTAATAAGCTTGTAAGGTTCTCTAGCCATTCTCAGTAAGCATTTGTTAAAATTTGGGGTCACTTTTCTACATGGTTGATGGGCCTGTAAACTTGAACAACTTCTTGGAGAGCAATTTGGCAATTTGGCATGCCTGAGAATTTATCTTAAGGCAGTAATCAGAGATGTGCCCAAAGATTTATGCATGATGATATTTATCACAGCCTCTTTTTAAAAAAAACAAACACAACAGCAGAGTGGAAACAAATGTCAAACAATGGGGGGAGGGGTGTTGGTAAAATAAATTACAATACATCTATAACTAGAATACTGTGTGATCATTAAAAATAATGATCTCAAAGAACTTTTTAAGAAAATGCTCATGATATTTTATTAAGTGAAAAAGAAGATTTGATGAGCAGACACAATTTTTTTAAAAAGTAGATATATCTCTACATGCAGAATGATTATGGATGTACAGAAAAATGTTCATAGTGATTATCTATGGATGAAACAAAGGACAGTTTTTTCCTTCTTTATACTTTTTCTCAATTTTTCAGTTTAGTCGCTCAGTTGCATCTGACTCTGCAACCCCATGGACTGCAGCACAGCAGGCTTCCCTGTCCATCACCAACTCCTGGAGCTTGTTCAAACTCACGTCCATCGAGTCAGTGATGGACAATTTTTTTCTCAACTTTTAGGTGGAGAGTTCTGACAAAATGTGTTCCACCGGAGAAGAGAATGGCAAACCACTTCAGTATTCTTGCCTTGAGAACCCCATGAACAGTATGAAAAGGCAAAAAGGTAGGACACTGAAAGATGAACTCCCCAGGTCAGTAGGTGCCCAATATGCTGCTGGAGATCAGTGGAGAAATAACTCCACAAAGAATGATGAGACAGAGCCAAAGCAAAACAATAGCCAGTTGTGGGTGTGATTGGTGATGGAAGTAAAGTCCAATGCTGTAAAGAGCAATATTGCATAGGAACCTGGAATGTTAGGTCCATGAATCAAGGCAAATTGGAAGTGGTCAAACAGGAGATGACAAGAGTGAACGTTGACATTTTAGGAATCAGTGAGCTAAAACGGACTGGAATGGCTGAATTTAACTCAGATGACCATTATTTATATCTACTACTGTGGGCAAGAATCCCTTAGAAGAAATGTTGTAGCCATCACAGTCAACAAAAGAGTCCGAAATGCAGTACTTGGATGCAATCTCAAAAACAACAGAATGATCTCTGTTCCTTTCCAAGGCAAACCATTCAATATCACAGTAATCCAAGTCTATGCCCCAACCAGTAATGCTGAAGAAGCTGGAGTTGAATGGTTCTATAAAGACCTACAAGACCTTCTAGAACTAACACTTAAAAAAGATGTCCTTTTCATTTAGGGGACTGGAATGCAAAAGTAGGAAGTCAAGAGATACCTGGAGTTACAGGCAAATTTGGCCTTGGAGTACAGAATGAAGCAGGGCAAAGGATAATAGAGTTTTGCCAAGAGAATGCACTGGTCATAGCAAACACCCTCTTCCAACAATACAAGAGAAGACTCTACATGCGGACATCACCAGATGGTCAATACGGAAATCAGACTGATTATATTCTTTGCAGCCAAAGATGGAGAAACTCTATACAGTCAGCAAAAACAAGACCGGGATCTGACTGTGGCTCAGATCATGGACTCCTTATTGCCAAAGTCAGACTTAAACGGAAGAAAAGGAAGAAATGGAAGAAAAGGTCTAGGGAAAACCACTAGACCTAAATTTAGGTATGACCTATATCAAATCCCTTATGATTACACAATGGAAGTGAGAAGTAGATTCAAGGAATTAGATCTGGTAGACAGTGTGCCTGAAGAAGTATGCATGGAGGTTCGTGACATTGTACAGAAGGCAGGGATCAAGATCATCCCCAAGAAAAAGAAATGCAAAAAGGCAAAATGGTTGTCTGAGGAGGCCTTACAAATAGCTGTGAAAAGAAGAGAAGCTAAAGGCAAAGGAGAAAAGGAAAGATATACCCATTTGAATGCAGATTTCCAAAGAACAGCGAGGAGAGATAAGAGAGCCTTCCTCAGTGATCAATGCAAAGAAATAGAGGAAAACAATAGAATGGGAAAGACTAGAGATCTCGTCAAGAAAATTAGAAATACCAAGGGAAGATTTCATGCAAAGATGGGGACAATAAAGGACAGAAATGGTATGGACCTAACAGAAGCAGAAGATATTAAGAAGAGGTGGCAAGAATACACAGAAAAACTATCCAAAAAAGATCTTCATGACCGAGATAACCACGATGGTGTGATCACTCATCTAGAGCCAGACACCCTGGAATGTGAAGTCAAGTGGGCTTTAGGAAGCATCACTATGAACAAAGCTAGTGGAGGTGATGGATTTGAAATAGTTGAGCTAAAAGATGATGATGTGAAAGTGCTGCACTCAATATGCCAGCAAATTTGGAAAACTCAGCAATGGCCAAAGGACTGGAAAAGATCAGTTTTCATTCCAACCCCAAAGAAAGGCAATGCCAGAGAATGCTCAAACTACTGCACAATTGCACTCATCTCACACTCTAGCAAAGTAACGCTCAAAATTCTCCAATCCAGGCTTCAACAATACGTGAACCATGAACTTCCAGATGGAACCATGAACTTCCAAGCTGAATTTAGGAAAGGCAGAGGAACCAGAGATCAAATTGCCAACATCCGTTGGATCATCGAAAAAGCAAGAGAGTTCCAGAAAAACATCAACTTCTCCTTTATTGACTATGCCAAGGCCTTTGACTGTGTGGATCACAACAAACTGTGAAAAATTCTTCAAGAGATGGGAATACCAGACCACCTGACCTGCCTCTTGAGAAATCTGTAGGCAGGTCTGGAAGCAACAGTTAGAACTGGACATGGAACAACAGACTGGTTCCAAATAGGGAAAGGAGTACGTCAAGGCTGTATATTGTCACTCTGTTTATTTAACTGATATGCAGAGTACATCATGAGAAATGCTGGGCTGGATGAAGCACAAGCTGGAATCAAGATTGCCGGGAGAAATACCAATAACCTCAGATAGGTAAATGACACCACCCTTAAGGCAGAAAGCAAAGAAAAATTAAAGAGCCTCTTGATGAAAGTGAAAGAGGAGAGTGAAAAAGTTGGCTTGAAGCTCAACATTCAGAAAACTAAGATCATGGCATCTGGTCCCATCACTTCATGGCAAATAGATGGAGAAACAGTGGAAACAGTGACAGACTTTATCTTTTTGGGCTCCAAAATCACTGCAGATGGTGACTGCAGCCATGAAATAAAAAACACTTGCTCCTTGGAAGAAAAGCTATGACCAACCTAGACAGCATATTAAAAAGCAGAGATATTACTTTACTAACAAAGTCCACCTAGTCAAAGCTATGGTTTTTCCACTAGTCATGTATGGATGTGAGAGCTGGACTATAAAGAAAGCTGAGCGCTGAAGAATTGTTGCTTTTGAACTGTGGTGTTGGAGAAGACTCTTGAGAGTCCATTGGACAGCAAGGACATCTAACCAGTCAATCCTAAAAGGATTGAATATTCCTGAATAGTCCTGAATATTCATTGGAAGGACTGATTCTGAAGCTGAAACTCTAATACTTTGGCCACCTGATGTGAAGACCTGATTCAATGGGGAAGACCCTGATGCTGGGAAAGATTGAAGGCTGGAGGAGAAGGGGATGATAGAGGATGAGATGGTTGGCTGACATCACTGACTCAATGGACATTAGTTTGTGTAAACTCTGGGAGTTGGTGATGGACAGGGAAGCCTGGCGTGCTGCAGTCCGTGGGGTCGCAAAGAGTCGGACAGGACTGAGTGACTAAACTGACTGACTGACTGAAATTTCGTATATATTTATTATTATCTTCAGAAACGTTTATGTATTATGTGTGCTAGACTTTTTAGACTGCTATAACGAAATACCAAAGACTGGATATGTTATAAACAACAGAAGTTTATTCCTGTCAGTTCTAGAGGCTGGGAAATCCAAGATCATGTTTCCCGAATAGTCATGTTGTGGTGACTGCCATCTTCCTGATTCATAGCTGGCTCTTTCTTGTTGGGTCCTCAAATAGGCCACTCTTAGGATAACAGAAGGACTGAAGAGAAAGTAGCCATTGGTTAGAAGTCGGTTCATCGGAAGCAAAGAAAGGGGCTAAGGAGCTCTCTGGAACCTCTTTTAAATGGCACTAAATCCATTCATGGCATCTGGTCCCATCACTTCATGGGAAATAGATGGAAAAACAGTGGAAACAGTGTCAGACTTTATTTTTTTGGGGCTCCAAAATCACTGCAGATGCTGATTGCAGCCATGAAATTAAAAGACGCTTACTCCTTGGAAGGAAAGTTATGACCAACCTAGATAGCATATTAAAAAGCAGAGACATTACTTTGCCAACCAAGGTCCGTCTAGTCAAGGCTATGGTTTTTCCCGTGGTCATGCATGGATGTGAGAGTTGGACTGTGAAGAAAGCTGATCGCCAAATTGATGCTTTTGAACTGTGGTGCTGGAGAAGACTCTTGAGAGTCCTTGGACTGCAAGGAGATCCAACCAGTCCATTCTAAAGAGATCAATCCTGGGTGTTCATTGGAAGGACTGATGCTAAAGCTGAAACTCCAATACTTTGGCCACCTCATGCGAAGAGTTGACTCACTGGAAAAGACTCTGATGCTTGGAAGGATTGGGGGCGGGAGGAGAAGGGGACGACAAGAGAATGAGATGGCTGGATGGCATCACCGACTCGATGGACATGAGTTTGTGTGAACTCCGGGAGTTGGTGATGGACAGGGAGGCCTGGCGTGCTGTGATTCATGGGTCGCAAAGAGTTGGACATGACTGAGCAACTGAACTGAACTGAAATCCATTCATGAGGGCTCCACCCTCATGACCTAGGCATCTCTCCAGAGCTGACCTCCTAATCCTGTCATTTTGGGAGGTTAGGATGAATATGGAGGCAGCACAAACATTTGGACCATAACATTACAGGCAGGCCTCGTTTTACTGTACTTTGATTTATTGCACATATGGTGCAAACATAAATTTTCTATGTCCTGGGAAACCAAAAAATCCATGTGATTCCCTGTAGTGCTGTATGCTGTCTATTGTGATGATCTGAGATTGAACCTGCAGCATTTCTGAGGTACATGTCTATGCTCAGTCACTTCAGTCGTGTCCGACTCTTTGTGACCCAATGGACTGTAGTCCTCCAGGCTCCTCTGTCCATGGGATTCTCCAGGCAAGAATAGCGGAGTGGGTAACCTATCCCTTCTCCAGGGGATTTTCCCGACCCAGGGATAGAACCTGAGTCTCCTGCATTGCAGGCAGATTCTTTACCGCTAAGCTACTGGGGAAGCCCTTTTTGAGGTTTGCTTGTATGCAAATATTTTTTACTTTAATTTTTATTTTATATTGGGGTATAGTTGATTTGCAATGTTGTGTTTGTTTCAGATGCACAGCAATATGTTTCAGTTATACATTGATCAATTCTTTTTTAACTTAAATTTTATTTTTTGGGAACTTTTAATTTTGTATTGGGGTTTAGCTAACAATGTCATGATAGTTTCAGGTGAACGGCGAAGGGACTCAGACACATGTATACATGTATCCACTCTCCCCTAGACTCCCTTCCGCTTCACATCACATTGAGAAGAGATCCCTGAGCTCTATAGTAGGTTACGTACAGCAGTGTGAGATGTCCATCCCAAACTCCCTAACTATCTCTTGCTCCTGTTCTTCCCCCGGCAACTGTCAGCTCATTCTCTATATCTGTTAGTCTCTTTCTTAACTTAAATTCTATATTGGAGTTTAGCTGATTTATAATGTGTTAGTTTCAGCTGTACAGTAAAGTGATTCAGTTATGCATATAGGTGTATTCATTCTTTTTCAGATTTTTTTCCCACATAGGTTATTATAGAATATTGAGTAGAGTTCCCTGTGTGACATAGTAGGTGCTTGTTGGTTATCTGTTTTGTATATAGGGAGGGACTGGGGGCAGGAGGAGAAGGGGACGACAGAGGATGAGATGGCTGGATGGCATCACCGACTCGATGGACATGAGTTTGAGTGAACTCCGGGAGTTGGTGATGGACAGGGAGGCCTGGCGTGCTGCGATTCATGGGGTCGCAGAGAGTCGGACACGACTGAGCGACTGAACTGAACTGATAGTGTACATATATTAATCCCCAAAATATATATGCCATATAATCTATTAACTTATGTTCAACATTTCCAAAATTTCCCTGCTTAATTCAGGAGATTACTGACCTTTTGGCTGTTCTCTATCTTTTTTCCTGCTGGGATTCCCCATGAACTCCATTTTGACTTTGTGGTTGCTGCCCAGTGTTTCAGCATTAAGTTCAGAGACACTATTTCATCAATATATTCAGAAGGTGACTTGACTCTGGGAGATGGGCTATCACTAAGCAAACTAAAAATAAAAAAAGATTGATTCAATAAAAATAAAAACAACAATTAATTAATTTGGAAAATGAACTGTAAGTGAACGGAATTTTATTGACTCATTGAAAATATGAGCGGGAACAGCTCTAATAATGACAAACTCCAGGATGGTTGGAGTAAATCTCCAAGGTTACCCTTTTTAATGAACCGTCTGTTGGGAGAACTGAAAGCCAATGCTTATATATGCCAAATGTAAGGGTCCTTTCCAGTCCATGGAGAGAACAGGAAAAACCAGTGAGTTCTGTTTCCTTTATTCCAGATTTTCAAGGTTACCATGGACTTCTGTCATTCTGACACTGTCTGGTTGCAGTTTTCTAAGAGGGTGATTGCTGTTTGTATCTATGTGAGTCCTTCCTGATGACACAGAGGAAAGTATCACTGTCATTACATGTGGCTCTCATGCTCTCCAGATATAGGGAAGAATTATCTGTGAACTTCATCCTTTTGTTGAGAAGTAATTCCTCTATTGTGCGGGACACATCCTACATTATCCCCTAAACCATGATGATATTTAAAATATCACAATCTAGTTGGTATTAGTACTTTGAGGTTTTGCTCAAAGACATCCAATAGGTCAGTATATATGTTTTATGTTGACCAAAATCCTACATCTAATTTCTTTTTCTACTAGGGAATTTTCTTTTCATGTGATATTGGAACATGATAAGAGATTTAAGCTTTTATTTCTCTTATTTAGATCTCAACTTTTGCTTGATGTGTTTTCTTTAAAAAGTATTTTTCTGCATTTGGTCCAGTATTATTGGAGCTGATTTTTGTATTACTTTGTGGGGAATATGGCAGGAGGATGGCATGAATGTTGTAAAGTAATTGAGCGTACATCTTATGACTTTTCTTCCTCACTGTACAAACCTTTCACCTCTAGGAATGGGAATTGGTTTGAGGGCCAGTGCATGTGGGGAATCAGCATAGATAATATCAATGTATGTTTCTATTAGATCCTGAACACCACCTAAAGATAATTTGGAAGGTGTAGCAGCAGAAAATTAAACCCTGTAAATGCTGCCTGGCAAATTAAAAGACATAATTGATTATATTAGCTTTTTAAATTGCTTCTAATGGCCAGAGATAGGGTTTGCTTGGTGCTTTTCAACTTGCCAAGCAAAGTTTACACTGTCAACCAGCAAGGAATAGAAGTTGCCAAATGGCTCTTTCAAAAATTTCAACTCTCAGGTGCTTTGTTTTATTTGATATTTTGCTCCTGATGCCAGACTGTCTGCTGGAGGCTACGGTCAGTGGGAGAATAATAAAATCATTGTGTTGGAAGGGGTCCCCAATGCCCATCTATTTATTCATCCACATTGCAACCAGCAGTTCTAAACCCACAACCAGGCAAAGAGATTCTAGTGTCTTTTGAGTTGCTGATTGTGACGGTCACATCTCATACTCAGAGATCCCTGGGTTTTTGGGTCACCACCAAGGCATACCATTCTCTCTCTTCTGAGCCACAGTGGTAGTTGCTCTGTGATGCAGAGAAATCACTGTCCCTGAATCAGCAGCTAAGTCCTCCAGGTCTGGAGGGCTCTAGCATCACGCAGGCTGGGCATTCTTTAGCAGTCCATTATTCCCTAGTGCAGCTGGGCTACATTGGAACAACATTGGAATTCCAATTCCTGAATTGGAAAAGCATCCTGATCACTCCTGCTTATTCCCGTAAAGTTCTTCATTACACACACACACACACACACACACACACACACACTGCTGATGCTAAGTCGTTTCAGTTGTGTCCGACTCTGTGCGACCCCATAGATGGCAGCCCACCAGGCTCCCCCGTCCCTGGGATTCTCCAGGCAAGAATACTGGAATGGGTTGCCATTTCCTTCTCCAATGCATGAAAGTGAAAAGTGAAAGTGAAGTCGCTCAGTTGTGTCCGACTCCCAGTGACCCCATAGACTGCAGCCTACCAGGCTCCTCCATCCATGGGATTTTCCAGGCAAGAGTTCTGGAGTGGGGTGCCATTGCCTTCTCCAACAGACACACATTACCCAGAGCTGTTTAGGATGAAGCAACAAAGGGTTCTTAGGTCCCCTCCCCCTGGATGCAATTGCATTTGTTTTCTGAATCCTGTCTCTGCTACTAATGAATCACTACATGTTTATTGGCTACTTCTTATGCATACATCACCATCCTAGATGCTCCAGGGAAAGTGACAAGAGTATCAGTCAAAAGTTTTAGTCCTCAAGGAGTTTACAATGTGTTAGGGAGACAGTGCATGTTCAACCTTAAAATAGCTACACATAAGTCAGTTATTTGTAAGTGTCAACCGACATGCCTTAGGGACTTGTTCTAAATTCTGCTGCATTGTAAGTACAGAGAAGGTAGGGACTCAGAATTCCTGAAGGCTAACTTGGGGTCGTTCCCTCGTGTCTCTTCAGCAACTCTGCTAAGAGAGAGCATGGAACATAAGGTCATCGTGCTTAGCTGTTGAGAAATTTCCAAATTCAACAAATGATGTCTCCACTGTTGTCCTTTTCTACCTGGGCATGGGTTTGTGTGTGAAAGTCACTCAGTCGTGTCTGACTCTTTGTGACCCCATGGACTGTAGCCTGCCAGGCTCCTCTGTCCCTGGAAGAAACAGTAAATGGTCATTGGCAAGCTATTTCCTGGCCTGCCAGCTCTGTTTGGAAATATCACTTACTGGAAGACTGGAACAGACACAGAGCCAAGAAAATTTTGCTGTCTTGTACGTGCTCTCACATCTGTATGCTGAGCCCGGTACCAGATTTTCTCAATTCAGATGAAACTGTGACTGTGAAAGAGTATTTAAAAGCATAAATAATAGTAATCGCCAGCATTTATGAGCACTGTGACCCAGGCACTTGCTAAGCATTTTGTATACCTGATTTATTTTAATACAGCCCATATATATGTGATTTATTTTAATCCTTATGACAGCTTTATGAAGTCAACTACTATTTTTGGTACCACTGTTTGACAGATGGGCGTACAGAGCTTTAAGTGGTGAAGTTGCCTGTTCAACATCACAGGAGTAATGACAACTGGCAGATCAAGGATTCTAACCTAGGTCAGGGTAACACTGGTACTCAAGTTCTCCAAAAGTGTTAGTTGCTCAGTGGTGTCCGACTCCTTGCAACCACATGAACTGTAGCCCACCAGGCTCCTCAGTTCCTGGGATTCTCTGGGCAAGAATATTGGAGTGGATTGCCATTCCCTTCTCCAGGAGATCTTCCTGACCCAGCAATCGAACCTGGGTCTCCTACATTGCAGGAAGATTCTTTACCATCTAAGCCACCAAAGAAGCCCTTTAAATAATCTCTGCTAAAACTTTTTATTTCTCCAATGGTCTTACAAATAATGGTGGTGGCAGTTGATTTTCCAAGGGTAGTGAGGGGCTCTCTGGTGCCCCCTGTTGGGCTCTCCTGTAATCCCATTTTGTCCTCATTGACCTTCTCAGGATACACTGGACGCAGGTATCACGTCCCTGCTTTACCCATGGAAGCTGGGTGGGTCCTCATTCAGACACAGGGTCCTGCCTTGAGACAAACAACCCTTTGTCAGGTCAGATCACACCTTTCACTTGGGCTCATGCCAGTTGCTGGCCATTTGTGATTCTCTGATTACAGTTGTCTGAGGACAACATAAGCCTTCCTTTGATGCTCGGGCATCTTCAAGTCGGCCGTGTCTTCTCATAGTTTTTTGCTGCGCCTGTCATTGTGGTTGAGGGCCTTTGTGTTCCAGATTCCTTCTTTCTCTTCAATATCACATCATTGTGTGTTTCACTGTGGGCTCTGGAGTCAGTTTCCAGATCAGACCCGTTCTAGCTTTGCTGCTAACTGGTAGCATGGCCTTGGGGAAAAAAATTTAAAGTGTCAGTCTCTCAGTCATGCCAACTCTATGGACTCTAGCCCGCCAGGCTCCTCTGTCCATGGAATTCTCCAAGCAAGAAACTAGAGTTAGTTGCCATTCCCTTCTCCAGGGGATCTTTCCTGACCTAGGGATTGAACCTGGGTCTCTTGCATTGCAGGCAGACTCTTTACCAGGTGAGCTACCAGGCATTACTTGAAACTTCCAAGCTTTAGCTTCCTCATATCCAAAATGATTTAGTAGTTTGGGTGATGGTGAAGATTAAAGAATGCTTATAATAATGCTTCCCTGGTGACTCAGATGGTAAAGAATCTGCCTGCAATTTGGGAGACCCAAGTTCAGTCCCGGGGTCAGGAAGATCCCCTGCAGGAGGAAATGGCAACCCACTCCCAACTGTTGCTTCCAACTGAATCCTTTGGTAGTAATGCTGCAGCCACCTCGGGTCACCTGATTGAAAGTGGGAAGAAAGCTCTTACTTTCCCAGTGACCTGATCCAGACCATCTTCCTTGGCCACACGTGGAGAGTTGTTCTCCTGATGATTATTTTCATGTAATAAATCTCTGTGCCTCACTAGTGATATAAAGCCTCATTAATTAAAGCCCCACTGATTCAGAATTTAAGATAATTTGTTCACAGGCCAAGCTGAAATTTACATTTGTACTATCTATGAAAAAAAGGTTCATTAAGTAAATCAATAAAGTAAAGAAGATTGCAGGAAGTCTGTTTAATCTAATTAAGAAAACAAACTATTTTCAAGCCCTTCGTAATACCATTGACATATAAACAATGTGCTCATTACAAATGACTTTTATGTGTTCATTAAAGCATATTGAAGGGGATTCCTGTTTGACAACTTAAAAATGAATAGTGCAAGTAAATGTATTTAATGGAAAATAATGAAACTGCTTTTTAAAAATACTCTGCAGTTTTGCCCTCTCCTGTCATGAAACACAAAGTAAGGTGTTGGTTGAGGGGAGAGCAGACCAGGGAATCAGACAGACTTGACTTTTCATCTTGGCCTTGCCTGTGAACTTGGGTGTCAACTGGAAAAAAAAAAAGCACAACCTAAAAACTGAGAGAGAACCTATGTTCTGTTTGGCGGACTTGCTGAGCCCTTAAGCCTGGAAGTCAGCCTCTTGGGTGCCTCTGAGGGACTGCTCCTAGGAGATGGGGAGGGATTCAGGATATGTGGGAGTTTTTGCAACAAAAACTTCCAACAATACCTGTTAATTAAAGGAAACCAAACATCTCAAGTTAATGAATTTAGTGCTTTGCTATTCATGGGAAGATGGAACAGTCTGGGCTCATCAAAATCATTCCTTTGATATGCCCTTTAGTTCAGTCCCTGTGTTGGGAAGATGCCCTGGAGAAGGGAATGGCTACTCACTGCAGTATTCTCGTCTGGAGAATGCCATGGACAGAGGAGCCTGGTGGGCTACAGTCCATGGGGTCGTGGAGAGTCAGGCATGACTTAAGCAACTTAGCACAGCACACGCTTAGCTATTTAAGGCTAGCATCCTGCTTTTCTGCATCCTGAATCTCCCTCCATCCAGGGCACACAATTGGGCCCCTACAGTGGATGATGGCTTGAAGACCACAGCATCCTTCGTTTACTTATATGACAGGGACAAAATCATCCATGTGGGCAAGGTATGTCTAATTTTTTGGCCGCACCATGTTGCATGTGGGATCTTAGTTCCTCAACCAGGGATCAAACCCTTGCTCCCTGCATTGGGAGCTCCGAGTCTTAATCACTGGACCGCCAGGGAGTGCTTCATTGCTAAGTCACTTCAGTCATGTCTGACTCTTTGCCACCTATGGACTATAGCCTAAAAGGCTCCTCTCTCCATGGGGTTTTCCAGGCAACAATACTGGAATGGGTTGCCATTTCCTTCTCCAGGGGACCTTCCCCACCCAGGGATCGAACCTGTGTCTGTCACGTCTCATTGGTAAGCACGTTCTTCGCCACTAGCACCACCTGGGAAGTCCCAGGTATTTCTTTTCTATAAGCTGTGATTTCCTTTTCCCAAAGGAGTTTTGAGAAGAATAAATGAAATAATATATGTAAAAGTGCTTTTCACTGTTTTAGACATATAATGATAAAGCAACAAAAAGTAGCTATGTTGTCTCGTTTCACCCATATCTGAGAACCTAAGAAAATTCTAACTATTCTCATTTTACACATGAGGAAACACAGGCCCAGAATAACTTCTCCTGGTACTAAGTGGAGTGGCACAGACGCAGACTCAGATTGCCTGGTTCCTCGAGTACCCTGCCCACCTCGACTCACTGTGGGATTCTGTTTGGGTGGCTGCCAGCGGGGTAACCTGCGCCTCAGACACCCCACAAAGACACGGGTGCGTTCTGCTGAGTACACACGCTCTACTGCATTAACCATCGGCCGTGCTGGACAGCAGTTCATCTTCTCTTTGGGGCAGAGAAAGAACACAATTTTTCTCTGTCGCATTTATTTTATTTTTAAAATTTGGAGGATTAACTTGGCAGTGAGAAGGAAAACAAGATTAAGGGGATCTGAAATGGGGCTTTTGAGAGGAGTGGGGAGATTCTGGTGGCTCAGAGAAGGGAAGGAAAGGAAAACCAACCGAGTGGTACTGAAAGCACCAGGCTGACAGAGGAGTCGAGAGCCCTGGCTTTCATCCTGAAAGCAGAGCTTCCACAATGATGGAGACCCATTGTTGACAGGAGGGAAGAAATATGGATCAAACCTATAACTATGTTTAGAGCATCAGGGGATGAATTAGCCTAATTGGAATATTAGTCTCGGTTACAGAGAGTAATTGCTACAGGCTGCCTCTGTTTTCATTAGAAATTTAATTAAGTTTATCAATGTTTGGCTTCTCCAGCCTTCACATTCCAGACTCTCCCTGGACAGCACTATTATTTAAGAGGAGTTTTCTTTCACTTTGTTTTGTTTCCCAGGAACAGCGCAGGTCTGGGAGACTGCCCTTTCCCTTGGAGCCTGGCTTCTCCCACTCCTAGACTGGCTGATATATCTAACAGGGATGCACATAACCCAGCATTGTAAGTCGAATGTACATCAATAAAAACCACCACCACCACCAAATTAAAATAAAAGAAAATAGGGACTTCCCTGGTGGCCCAGTGGTTAAGACTCCGTCTCCCTTCTACTTCAGGGAACCAAGGTTCGATCCTTGGTTAGGGAACTAAGATCTCACCTCCCACACACCATGCAGTGAGGCCAAAAAAAAAACCAAAAAACAAAAACTTTTTTCTGAATTCTTTATAAATTTTTCTTCATAAAAAATTCAGTTATAACCACATTCCCTAATTTTGAACGTTTCTGAAAATATATATATTATTATATATTGGTTTAGTCATAACTCGTGTCTAACTGTATATGGTGGTTTAGTGGCTAAATCATGTCTGACCCCGTGAACTGTATCCCACCAGGCTCCTCTCTCCATGGGATTCTCCAGGCAAGAATACTGGAGTGGGTTGCCATTTTCTTCTCTAGGGGATCTTCCTGACCCAGGAATCAAATTCGGGTCTCCTGCACTGCAGGCAGATTCTTTACCGACTGAGCAACAAGGGAATAGTAATATTGCATTCCTTAAAATAAAATAAAATGAAATAAAATAAATATGATAAAATAAAATCATATAAAACGGATGCACTTATCCAAATCAGTGAACTGAGCATTTTCTGAGTTGACTTGGGGAAGCACTGAAGTGTTTCTTTAGCCACTTCTAAGAAGAGCTCAGAGCTTCTGAGTTCTGCAGGGAGGAGCCCTGGCTTCCTCTGTTTTCCTTCTCTTCCTCTCCTCCACCCCTCGCCCCTCACTTCTTCTCCCTGACCTTCACCTCTCACGCTTTCCATTCCCTCCTCCTCCCCTTCCTTTTGCAATGAGCTGATGTTGCAAAGAGTCGGACACGACTGAGAGACAGAACTGAACTGAGCTGATGTCTCTCATGAATAAATTCCCTTCTGCTGCTGCTGCTCTTTCTGGCCACGTCCACCAGTTTATTTAACACGGTTTTGGAATCTACAGATCATTACTGTCTTGTCACTTTTATCCTCCCGCCGCTGTCCACGTAGGTATGGATGTGCTTGTAAATATACACACATTGTTCATTTTAGCTGAATCATTTTTAAAAAATTGAAAAATTTTGTATGTACCACATTTTGTATATTCAACTTTGAAATCATGTATGTTACATAATTATGAGAGCAAAAATTTTAAAAGCCATCTGTACAAACCAAAATCAAAACAAAATGAAACAAAGGAGAAAAATAGTATTTCATGCTGGCAAACCTCATAGAACAGAAATTACTTCAAATGTCTCCAAAATACCTTAATTTGGCCATAGATCACTAGTGAATGGACTGTAAGGACAAAGAGAACCAAAAAAAAAAAAAAAAAAGCTATTTTCAATAAACATATACTTGGTGGTAGTATTGTTATTTTTGGTATTGAGACTGCTATGTGTATACTAAATGGGTAATTATGTTGATCTTATTTATGTTTAACTTTTTCTGTTGGAGTATAATTGCTTTACAATGTTGTTTTAGTTTTTGCTGTACAACAAAATGAATCAGCTTCACGTATACACCTACATTATTTAAAGTAAGTGAAAAACATCAATATACTAAACTTCAATGTCTCAGCATGTAAGAAGACTTGTTTTGAAAGAAATTTTAAAACAGGAATGAATGACTCTGAACATGAAGTATAAAGATCTCTCTATTGGAAGAATGCCTTAAATGGGGTCCTTTGAGTACTCAAGGACAAAGAGGCAACATGGGAATTTAATTGTTGAAGACAATTTGTACCAAATGGGTGTCACGATTCTCTCCATCTCTGTACCAAGAAAATAAGAAAATGGAAAAGGTCTTTCTTGCCACCCTAGCAAATGGAACCTAAAGTTTTTTCAACATTTTGTCCTCTTTCGTTAATAAGTTTCATTTGACAGAATAACTGATCCATTTCATCCTTTTTCTCTTGTTCCATGCCTGGTTGTAAAAAAGCAATGTGCTCTAGATTAAGGTTTTAAGGACCATCTCAGTGACATTTACTAGGGCAATGAGACATTGGTGAAGTCATTAATCTCTCTGGTCTTCAGTTTCTCCTATTGAAAAATAGGAGTGGGAGGGGGAATAGATCTCCTAGGAACTTAAAACAGTCAAATTTACTGACTTTTTACATATAACAACATGAACCCATTTTTAAGTATACAGTTCAATGAACTTCGACAACTGCAAGCACCCAGAAGAAGTGATGCTTTTGAACTGTGGTGTTGGAGAAGACTCCTGAGAGTCCCTTGGACTGCAAGGAGATCCAACCAGTCCATCCTAAAGGAGATCAGTCCTGGGTGTCCATTGGAAGGACTGATGTTGAAGCTGAAACTCCAATACTTTGGCCACCTCATGCGAAGAGTTGACTCATTTGAAAAGACCCTGATGCTGGGAGGGATTGGGGGCAGGAGGAGAAGGGGACGACAGAGGATGAGATGGCAGGATGGCATCACCGACTCAGTGGACGTGGGTTTGGGTGGACTCCGGATTTGGTGATGGACAGGGAGGCCTGGCGTGCTGCGGTTTATGGGGTTGCAAAGAGTCAGACACTGAGCGACTGAACTGAACTGAACTGAACATAACCACCACTCAAATCTTTTCTCAGCTCCTTTCCCCCCTAGTTCTTTCTGTTTACAAACTAGTATATATTTTCCTCTTTCATATCTATTCCCATATTTCTGGTACCCATATCTACATTTGTACCTATATTTGCTTCTGTTTTTGTATTTCTATATGTAAATTAATTTTATGTTTGTATATGTTTGAACCTGCATTTTTTACCTATCTCTGTTTCTATCTATTTAATACAGATAACGAAAGGCAGTATAGTCTGGGATTTGAGGGTCAGGCTCCTGGGATTTGAATTCCATTCCACCAATTATTACGCATCTTTGGGAATGTTACCTGATCTTTACATACCTGACTTTCTTCACCTATTAAATGGGATAACAACTTATCCCATTTAGAAATGTCTATTTCATGAGTTTGTTGTGATGAGTTAGTATACGTAAAGTACTTAGAGGAGCGTCTGGTGTGTCAGTTCAGTTCAGTCTGCTGGAGAAGACTCTTGAGAGTCCCTTGGACTGCAAGGAGATCCAACCAGTCCATTCTAGAGGAGATCAATCCTGGGTGTTCATTGGAAGGACTGATGCTGAAACTGAAGCTCCAATACTTTGGCCACCTCATGCGATGAGTTGACTCACTTGAAAAGACTCTGATGCTGGGAGAGATTGGGGGCGGGAGGAGACGGGGACGACAGAGAATGAGATGGCTGGATGGCATCACCGACTCGATGAACATGAGTTTGAGTGAACTCCGGGAGTTGGTGATGGACAGGGAGGCCTGGCGTGCTGTGATTCATGGGGTCGCAAAGAGTTGGACACGACTGAGCAACTGAACCTGTTTAAATTGTGAGAGTTCATAGTTATATTTGAGTACTGAGGGAAGTCTTACTGAGTTCTGGGACTAAATTACTCGCATTGCTGTGCTCGGGCCTCCAGCTCCTTGATTTGCTTTCTGAAACATTTAGAAGTGAATTTGCTATTTCCTGGGTGAATGGAAATGATGTGACTTTGAAAAAAAAAAGTCTATTTGCATTAGGTCACATCTTCTCAGGAGCAGTAGACTTTCTAGGGAAGCAGTCTGGTCTCAACGAAGAGTCATGCCAGCGGGGGTTACCTAAAACCTGGCAGTGGTTCTGTAGAACCTTATGTTTCTCAAGCCCTTTTACTTATAACCCTACATGGTGGTATTCATGGTGTAACCCCGCTATCAGTTGCCTCTTTTTTTTTTTTGTAATTGTAGTTATTTATTCAATGGCTGTGCTGGGTCTTCATTGCCGCGCGGGCTTTTCTCTAGCTTTGGTGAACGAGAGCTGCCCTCGAGTCGCAGTCCACAGGCTTCTCCTTACGGTGGCTTCCCCTCTTGTGGGCTCTAGGGCATGTAGGTGAAACTCCCAGTCTCTAGAGCACGAGCTCAATAGTTTTGGCAGACAGGCTCGGTTGCTACCAGACATGTGGGCTCTTCCTTGACCAGGGATCGAACTCATGTCTCCCACCTTGGCAGGCAGATTCTTCACCACCGAGCCACCAGGGAAGCCCCCAGTTGCCTCTTCGAAAAACCTCTTCTTCTTTCCACATCAGACTTAACACTCAGCCACTGCAGCTTCTGTGTGTGCCTTCCACGGCCTTGCCCAAGGCCTTACAATCTATTACAACTGGCTTGTGCAGAGCAATTGATCTCTTCCTGCTTCTATTCCCTCATTTGCATGTCTTCCCCTTACCTTGCACATTCTTCATCCAAAAAGGCTTCTTTAGTACCAGGGTCCACCTTGCTTATAGCTCAGTGAGGATTTTTTAATAAACAAATGTGTTCTTTTGGTTGATTGCATTAGCTGAAGTATCTCAGAAATGATGAAATTATTAGGGATAATCATGCTTTAAGGAGTAGAGAACACACTCAGGGTCACATAGTATGTTGCAGAGTATGACTCCAATTTCAGCTTGCCTGTCTCTAGATCTAAGGGGTTTATATTCCTCACATCAAACAGTTCAGATGGTTTCATTAAGCCTAGGGGAACCCAACAGTCTAGGGGACACAAAAAATGGAAGCTGAAACCTACCCTACATTTAGGCTTTTTTTGGTGTGTGTGAGAGCTTTTTTTTTTTTTAAATCCCCTGCTTCATGTACAAGTCACACTTCCTCTCCTTCTTCCAGCTTTGATAAATACATATAGTATTATGTTATATGTCTCTCTGTTCTTGAGTCATCAGAATGGATACCCAAAGTAATGGAAATTTCCCTCTTCCTAGTAAGCCTGCTGGACACCATGTAAGTGGCTGTTTTCTTCTAGTTTCTTAATTCTGGTACTGGTACTCCTGAGATATTTTTTCTTCTCGAGGAAAATAAAGGGATGGGAAAAAATATTAGAATTTTTGAATCCATTACTTGCAAACTCTCAGACTGGTGAATGTTTTTTCCCACATGGCGCTGACAGGCTAAGCCAGCTTGTGTTGCTCTATGGTATGTGATGCAGCTGTGTACCCCAAGAGCGTTGCGTTGCAAGCCTGCTATTTTTAATGCAGAATTCAGCTCTCTCTAACTGACGGTTACAGGGTTTTGCTTTATGCAGTCGCACTGGTGAGAATCAACTGGAAAGTGGGCTTGTTCCAGCCTGTAGAAGTGACTGCTGAGCCCTGGCAGGATCACTGTGGCTTTCCAATCTCATCAATGGCATCGCTTACTGTATTGGGTGTGTAAATGTAGACAGTGAAATAATAGCTAGCATTCTTCTGTTTGAAAAACAGAGCCTATGATGGATTGTCCTGCGTCTGAGCTTTGCTGAGGAACAGAGAGGGAATTAACGTGGGTTGCATCTAGTGTTTGTCAGATATTGGAAGCTGGTCTTAGTTGAAAAGGTAAAAGGATGTGTCTCTTTTATAGTAAATGCTTTACTGTAAGCAGATATTAAACGATGACACTGTTGATAGATCTTCCTGGTTCTCTATCGGTAGGACATTTGCATCTTTGGGATTCATCATGTTAATGTAGAGACCTGAGGGTGACACCTTACTTTATCATCACACCTTAAAAACCCAATACATATGTACAACTCTGCAGCCTTGCTTAGCATTTGTCATTAGAGCAAAGGGGTCTGGCAGTGGCTACATACCCCGGTGCATTGTCTAAATTAATCCATTGAGGGATATTGAATCACTTAATCACAACGCATTGCTGCCTTGGTAGGCACGCTCTCCCTTCATTAGATTTAATATATTTCTCATTATACAAATCTGCTGCTGTGACAATAAGTCTTGTTCATAAATCAGTTTGCCCTTTTGCTTGGTGGATGCGGAGAACTTTCATCAAACAAGACATAAACGGAGCTGTTAGACAGGAGGGTCAGAGCAGTCATCGCCAGATAGTAATATCTATTCATTAAGATGATTTTTAATAGCACATTTTAATGGGCAGAGGTAAAACAGTTATGATCTGAACTTCCTGTTTGCATTACAAACAGGGAAAAGGAAATGTAATAACGAGGAGTACTTGAAACTCCTCGAATAAATCCCCAAACTTCTTCCTCTTGCTCCTGATGGATGTAAACCAGATGCTTGGGGCCCCAGAGTTGGCACGTGTGGTCTCTCAGATGATCGTGGTGCTACAAAGGCTGATTTAAAGTCCAGGGTGTAGGAATGACAGGCATATGAAGATATGCAAAGTGCTTGGAAATCACTTAAAAAATAACCGTCAAACAATGGAGCTAAATTACGATTATTGACTCCAGAAAAAACATCCACTTTTATTCTTCCCCTTTTTCTACCCTAGCGCTCTGTAGACCAGAAAATTCGAATAACATTTTTGTGAGACAAATTCTGATTGATTGCACATTTAGTGCAGCTAATGGCACACTTCTGGTCTTTCTTGCTTTCTTGATCATATTCTCCGAAGGATTGTTTCTGTTATTGATCTTTTCAAAGAACAAGCTTTTCTTGTTTTCTTGTTGATAAATTCTAATGTTTTCATTGTGTCATAATTTTATTTCGTTAATGTCTATTTTTATCTTTATTCATCTCTCTTCTTCTCCTTTATTCTCTTTTTAGCTTTCATGGATTGGAAGTTTCTCTATTTATTTTCTGTTCGTTTACCTTAGATCTCAAATGCATAAAAGTAGATTAATCATAGTCTGTGGCTCATGACATACCATCCACTCACATTCTGTGTTAGATTACTTATTTAACATAAAAAGCTCTTTAAAACTACTACCCTACATGAAAGCTGGGACCTTGCCAGTCTTCATCTAACCACATGGCCTCTCTATCCTCTCTCCTTTCCTCCCTGTACTTGAGGTCACCATCTTCATTTTTTGTTTAAGTTTTTTATTTTGTATTGTTGTTGAGACACTAGGTCGTGTCCGACTCTCCGCGACCCCATGAATCACAGCACGCCAGGCCTCCCTGTCCACCACCAACTCCCAGAGTTCACTCAAACTCATGTCCATCGAGTCAGTGGTGCCATCCAGCCATCTCATTCTCTGTCATCCCCTTCTCCTCCTGCCCTCAATCCCTCCCATCATCAGAGTCTTTCCCAGTGAGTCAACTCTTCACATGAGGTGGCCAAAGTATTGGAGTTTCAGCTTTAGCATCAGTCCTTCCAATGAACACCCAGGACTGATCTCCTTTAGAATGGACTGGTTGGACTAGCGCCACCTAATACCTAAAATTATATATCTTTATTTTAGTTGTTTTATGCTTTATGAGAAGTGAATCATGTATATAATCATTTGGAACTTTCCTCCCATTTAACATATTTGAAGAAAGTAGAGAAAACCACAAGGCCATTCAGGTATGACTTAAATTGCATCCCTTACAATTATACAATGGAAGTGGCAAATAGATTCAAGGGATTATATCTGATAGAATGCCTGAAGAGCTATGGACAGAGGTTTGTAACATGCTACAGGAGGTGGTGATCAAAACCATCCCCAAGAAAAAGAAAGGCAAAATGGTTGTCTGAGGAGGCCTTACAAATAACTGAGAAAAGAAGAGAAACCAAAGGCAAAGGAGAAAAGGAAAGATATCCCCATCTAAATGCAGAGTTCTAAAGAATAGCAAGAAGAGATAAGAAAGCCTTCCTAAGTAAACAATGCAAAGAAATAGAGAAAAACAATAGAAGGGAAAGACTAGAGATCTCTTCAAGAAAATTAGAACTATCAAAGGAACATTTCATACAAAGATGGGCACAATAAAGGACAGAAACTAACAGAATCCGAAGATACTAAGAAGAGGTGGCAAGAATACACAGAAGAACTATACAAAAAAGATCTTCATGACCCAGATAACCACGATGGTGTGATCACTCACCTAGAACCAGATATCCTGGAATGTGAAGTCAAGTGGGCCTTAGGAAGCATCACTATGTAAAAAGCTAGTGGAGGTGATGAAATTCCAGTTGAGCTAGTTCACATCCTAAAAGATGATGCTGTGAAAGTGCTGCACTCAAGATGCCAGCAAATTTGGAAAAGTCAGCAGTGGCCACAGGACTGGAAGGTCAGTTTTCATTCCAATCCAAAAGAAGGGCAATACCAAAGAATGTTCAAACTACCACACAATTGCACTCATCTTAAATGCTAGCAAAGTAAAGCTCAAAATTCTCCAAGCTAGGCTTCAGTAGTATGTGGAACTGAGAACTTCCATATGTTTAAGCTGAGTTTATAAAAGGTAGCAGAACCAGAGATCAAATTGCCAACATCCACTGTATCATAGAAAAAGTAAGAGAATCCCAGAAAAACATCTACTTCCGCTTCATTGACTACGCCAAAGCCTTTGACTGTGTAACAAACTGTGGAAAATTCTTAAATCTCATCAAGCTATTAAATTAAAAAAAAAAACTTAAAAGATTAAAAAAAGAAGAAACACGGAATTTTCAGCCCTACCCCGTATCTGAATCAGAATCTCCAGGTGATTCACTCACTTGTTAAATTTTGAGCAATAACTTGTGTATAAAACAAAATGACTATAATTGTCCAACTCCTTTCTTAATGCTGCAACTGTAACTGTCTGAATTTACACAGTCTTTGTAAACTTGAACAGCAGGACATCGTATGTCCCTGGATCTTTCCCCCCCTGAGGGACAGAGGATAATTACCTCATAATTGTATTTGTCTCAGGGCAGGTAGCCTATGAGTCAATAAAGAATAAGCCCACAAGCGAAGATTCTGATTGGCTTCTGCTCCATTTACTTCTGCATTTCCTCTCATCAGATACAACTGCAAGAAAATAAATGGGCTTCCTCAAAGGGAGAAAGCAAACATCCGCAGGAATCTGCTCTGGATTTCCTGTATCAACACAGTGTTCGCAGATTGCATTTGAACAGTTTCTCTGCTCTGCCCGAATGAGAGCTGATCAGCAGAACTGAATGGTCATCCCATGAAACCCCTACTTCAAAAAAGTAGTTGGATGGGGACTTCCCTGACGGTCTAGGGTTTAAAAATCCACCTTGCAATGCAGGGTTTGATTCCTGGTCAGGGAACTAAGATCCTACATGCCATGGAGCATCTGAGCCCACACACCACAGCTAGAGAGTCCTTGGGTCAAAACAAAAGAGCCCACATGATGCAATGAAGAAAGATCCTGTGTGTCGCAGCTAAGACAAGATGCAACCAAATAAATAAAGTTTTTTTAAAAGAAAGAGTAGTTGGATGATGGCTCCAGAAAGCCAAAGGAGCAAAAAGATTTTCTCAAAACCCAGTTTATGAAGACTTGTAATCCTTTCCACCTTAGGACAAGTGTTTTACCATTTTCCTCTTCTTGATCTATTTGCTTTAAAACATTTAATCTGGGCTTTCCATCTCCATCAGACTTAAGAAATAAAAAGATCTGTGATCATTCAAGGCAACCAGCACTGTTGTAATCTTTTTTTTCCTACTTCTTCTGATCTACACATGACTCTGGACATCGTTTGGTACCTTTCTCCCCATTTTCCTGTTAAGCCCGGGCAAGAAGTAGGAGAATTTTCATCCCTCGAGGCACTTATTTCCAGAATTGCCATCCAGCTGCTGATGTTTTCCGTGTCTTCTGTCCTGAGAGTCTTGCAGGAGAGCTGCCTAGCACAGGTAATAAGGTTGGCAAATCGCTCCCCGTTTCCGACACTTTTGAACGCAATTAAGAAGTGACAGCTGTGTGGGCACTGCTAGTGTTGTGGGGTTTGGGGATGAATAAGCATCTATAGATGCTTGATTCATCTCTCTCTCTAACAGTGTCCTGTCTTAATCTGGCTGGGGTTTTCTGGGGGATCTCCACGTGACCTAAATGGCAGGACATTTTTTTCCTTTCCTTTGCCTTTTCTCAATGACCAGCCTCTGAGACAGCTTTCGCCTCTGCATTTCCACTTTATAATACATAGAGAGTGTTGGGTCGTGTCTCCTTGGGGGAAAAAAAAGGCAAGGTGCACTATATCTCTTCTTTCAGCTTTTTTCTCCTTTTTTTCTCTACGATCACTATGGGTTCTGCATCCTGGTGATCATTCTGCCTCTTGATGTGAAATCTTTGTCAGTCTGAATCAATTTAAACAACTGAATTATGCACACGAAAATCACAGCATAGCAAACCAAGATGGACTGCTGATGATGTAAATACTGAATTTCTCAGGATCCTTATGAATTTTGGAAATGTTAATTTCTTTGAGCCCAAATTTTTTCATTTTTTAAAACTGGGATTAATTTAGCTTCCCGACCTAAATATTTCTTGAGGATATATTGAGGAACCTACGTACTTGAACTCAGAGCACATTTTTATGCTTTTGTTGTGAGACAATTGTAGATTCATAAGCAGTTATAAGAAATAGAATAAAGAAAGCTTGAAAATCTTCATTTCCCCGACAGTAACTCTTGCACAACTATATTGCAATAGCACAACCAGAAAACTGGCATTGACGCAACGCACTGACCTCATCTGATCTCCCTGCTTTACTTATTTATTTTAAAAATTAAAAAACATTTTTTTTGACGTGGGCCATTTTTAAAGTTTTTATTGAATTTGTTACAATATTGTTTCTGTTTTATGTTTTAGTGTTTTGGCAGAGAGTCATGTGGAATCTTATCTCCCAGACAAGTGATCGACCACACCGATTGGAAGATGCAATGTTAACCATGCACCACCAGGGAAGTCCCAGGTATGACTGCTTCTTAACTCATTACATATGTAGTGACTCTGTTTCAAATAACCTCATAGTCTGAGGTATTGGGGATTAGGATATCTAGGATTAAGATATTAGGATATCTTTTTGCGGGGTGAGGAGAGACACAATTCAACCCATAAGGAGGTCTGTTCATTGTTATGACATGTATAAATTTGTGTGACCAGCACTGCACTCAAGATAAAAACAGTTTCATCATCACAAGGATTTTTTTATAGCCATAGACCCCTTCTTCCCTCTCCTTCCTTCTCCCCTTACACGCCCTTGGAGTATCTCTCATCTCTTCTCCATCTCTGCAATTTTGTCATTTGAGGAATGTTACAAAAATTTCAATTATACAGACCACTTTTAAAATCTAAAACTCACACACAAAGGTATTAAAGGGGACTTGAAGGCACCTATGAATTTTCTAGATCATCAAATGGCGAGAGTTTCCTTGCTTGGTTTTCCCCAGTTCTTTTCTTTTGGGCTCTCTGCTGGCCTGTACAGAGCGTTAGTCAGCGTTAGTCAGCGTTAGTCAGTTCCTTCTTCCTCATCTTCTTTGCCCAGGGAGGACTGGGGACCGTGAGACATGTTTGCTCTCTGATGAACACATTGAAACATTTCACCACCACACTCCTCCGTGGTAAACCTGTTCTTATTGCAGCAGACACCTGACTTGGATTTCAAACATGCAGAAGAGTTGTCAGTCTCAACAAATGAAAGATCGTAACCCTCCCAAGGGCTATTGATGGCAAAACACATTGACATATCAGCAATAGAATCACACAGTCTTAGAGTTATGTGGACCTGTGAAGCTATTTTGTTCCTTCTCTTGCCTTTATAAAGGATTTTGTTGTTGTTTAGTCACTCTGTTGCGCTCAAATCTTCGTAACCCCATGGACTGTAGCCCACCAGGCTCCTCTGTCCATGGGATTTCCCAGGTAAGAATACTGGAGCGGGTTGCCATTTCCTTCTCCAGGGGATCTTCCCAACTCAGGGAATGAACTCGTGTCTCTTGTGTCTCCTGCACTGGCAGGAGGATTCTTTACCCCTGAGCCACCCGGGAAGCCCTTATCAAGGATGTATTCACACTAATACAGATAAGACACATTCTGCTGCAGACACATGATTGTTCTTTAGGATGTTTTTGGGAGCTTGGTAGGTTCTGAAGAGGTTGAATGCCCTTTTGTTGGGTCGTTTTACGCTCTTCTTATCTGATCTATCTAGTTTTACTGTCTAATAGTCTGTTTCCCCGAATTAGCTCATGTCCATTTGCCTTATTTCTGAGAATTAGAATAAAATTGGAAGTCATACAATGTGCTTTTCCACTTTCAGAATCTCCAAGCATAAGGTATCAAATTATATTTCTAAAGAGAAAGCATGAAAGCAAGTTTTGGATGCTTCTGAATGAAGCCAAAGGTCGATCATCCACAGTGGTCCAGAATTGCCAAAGCATTTTCTTACTGGACAGTAAGTGGGACTGCTCTCAAACCATCTTCGTTGTCCAACATTCCAGCTATTTTTGTCCCTTACAAATATTGCAGCAATTTAGCAATCTATCGACTTGATTTTTTTTTCCCATAAACATGCTGCCTGATAGATGCATAATTCAAATTCACACACAAACCGTGAGATGTTTGCTTAGCAAGAGCTATAATTTAAACATAACCTTTGCGGAAAGCCATTCAGTAGTGCCTGTGTGTAAAGTGTAATTTAGCCTGTAGAAGCAATCTCCCTGCCGCAGTTCTAATATGCGAGCTTGTTTGCTAAATAATCATTGCGGCGTTTTGCTCAAAGCGGTAGTTTTATGTCTTTTTCCCCTACTACTCGTAAATGTTGCCAAGGTAAACGAGAGGTCTTTGGAAACTGTTACCGTCATGTAGTTTTCATTTGAAAATGTCACAACAAAGCAATGTTCTTTGATGCCAAGAAGCATAGAACATTAGAACATGATAACCATAGTACCTAAACACAGTAAAATAACATAGCATAGCACAAATGGCTTGATTCTCTCTTAAAATGAGAGGCTTTTTTGCTTTTTTTTTTTTATTCTAAAGGATCTGTTTGGAGGACAGAACTGGGAGTAAGATGGAGTGTATAAAAGAGCCACCAAGGAGGAAATTATTATTATTTGCAGCTTGGGTCGAATGGAAAGGAAGAGAAATTTGGGAGAAAAATGTACTCCAAATAAGTGAGATGGAGATTACAGTCCAAAATACGCCATTAACACCAAATTACAAAAGTCTTTCCAAGAGTCAGACAGAGGCACAAAGTAAAAGCAAAGTTTTAAAGGTGTAATTTGAAGAGTCGGGAGAATATACAAATAGAAAGTAAAAGAAAAAGAGGAAAGTTAGATGCAGCCAGACAGGAAAGGACACTATTTATCCTAGTACACTTTGGGTACTTTTTCTTGTCCTGCCTACTACGTTAAGGAATGTTAACTATACTTTTTTTGGTGTGTTTGAGAGTCCTTAAGAAGTTGGTGATTGTTATATAATCCCTTGTATTTTTTTGAAAAAAATATGATACTTTATTTTAAAAAATAATAATTTAATTTATTTGTTTATTTTTTGGCTGTGCTGGGTCTTTGCTGCTGTGAGGGCTTTCCTCTAGTTGTGGTGAGAGGGGGCTTCGGAGCACGGGCTCTAGGGCTCACGGGCTTCAGTAGTTGCAGTGCAAGGGCTCAGTCGTTGCGGTTCCCCAGCTCGAGAGCACAGGCTCAGTAGTTGTGACACTCGGGCCTAGATGCTCTGTGGCATATGAGATCTTCCAGGACCAAAGATTGAACCTGTATCTCCTACACTGGCAGGTGGATTCTTAACCACTGAGCCACCAGGGATGCCCCGCCCCCCAATTATGATAATTTCTTTTTTTTTTAATAATTTCTAAATTAAAAGATGGATTGGGAATTTGAGTTTATTAAAGAAACTCCAGGAATGGTAAATAAATGACATAATCATATAGGAATGTTCTAAACGCTATCCGCATTGCGTTTATATATGTACGTATGTTGTAATTCAGTTGCTAAGTTGTATCTCACTCTTTGTGATGCCATGGACTGGAGCACACCAGGCTTCTCTGTCATTCAACATCTCCCAGAATTTGCTCAAATTCATGTCCATTGAGTCGGTGATATTATCCAACCATCTCAGCCTCTGTTGTACTCCTCCTTTTTTTGTGGCTCATATATTGGGAGGCATTATTATTGCCTTCCAGCAAAATAATGGGAGCAATTTGCCTCACTTTCATCCTTCAAACATTTATTGGGTGATTACTATATGCTATTCTCTGTACTGGGCACTAAGCGTTCAAAAATGAAAGATTTTGCTTTCTTCTCTGGAAAACTCAATATCCTGCTAAATTCTAGGAGCGCCCACAGTGGTTTATTTTCCTTTCTGGAGAGTTCTGTGTCTAATGTTTCTCAGCTTATTTAGTCACTACTTTTTCCCCTATCACTTCTCATCACATCATGAATGACCAAAAATTAATCTTCTCCTATTATAGCTTCACCTTGATTCTGATTATTCCTCTTAAGTAAAAGTTATTTATTTTCAAGCCTTACGATTGCTTTCAAAAAAGCAATCACCACTGCCTGGCATTTTCAACCATGGGAGATTTTTGAAAGAATGGGTCGAATGCTCTAAAGCAAAATTTAAAGCAAGATTTCAAAAGTGTTTTGAGCAATGATAGCATTACTAGAATAAGTACTCTCATAAAGCGAAAAATACTCATCAGATGCTGACGTTTTGAGATGTTTCTTTAAAAAAAAAAAGCTATAATCACATTTTGTATATGTATTTTGTGTGTGAGTGTGGGTGCTTGTAAAGTCATGTCTGACTCTTTGTGAATCCATGGACCATAGACCCTCAGGCTCCTCTTGTCCATACATATTGCAAAGTCATTGATGGGTCAATATTCACTATTAATATGCTTTAACTTATGATTGTCTCTTATTTGGTTCAGTTCAGTTCAGTTCAGTCGCTCAGTCGTGTCCGACTCTCCGCGACCCCATGAATCACAGCCCGCCAGGCCTCCCTGTCCATCACCAACTCCAAATGCAAGAGAAAAACATGACCTTTACCTCTGAACCATTGAACTTGCTGGGTCCTAAAAGTCATTGTCTGGTCTCATGTAGTGGAGAGCACTGGTCCTTAGAGAATGGTTCACTCCATCTTCATCTCCATCCTCTAAGATGGCAACTTCTGTGCTTTTTCCTGAGCAACTCTGTCCCTGTCCTCCGGTCACATTGCCTGTACATTCTCAGAGCACCCACAGCACCTCCTTATTTGAAAGTATAATAAATAACAACCCTTTGGTTGTCCATTTAGACATTAGGTGTCCTCAGGGCAGGGTTTGCTTCTATTTTGCCCACCACTGAATCTTTGACACCTAGCACAGTGCCTGGCACAGAACAGGCTCTAAATTAAAATATACTGAAAAGGGACTTCCTTGGTGGTCCAGTGGTTAAGACTCCATGCTTCCAATGTAGGCGCTGGGAGTGGGATCCCTGGTTGAGGGACTAAGATCCTGCCTGCTTCATGCTTCATACTGAGTTAATGAATGGATGAATGAGTGAGTGAAATGCTAAATTTATTCTTATACTATTCTCTTGTTTCTTCTTTTCTTTTAAGAGAAGAAGATATTTACATTTCTCCCTTTAGCTGAAAATACAGAAAAGACAGAATTTTCTAAATGGCCTTTCTTGCTATCTGAGTTTTATATGAAATCTCTTGACAGTGTTTTATTTTGAATTTTGAGAATTTTTTTCTCCCTAAACTAGAATGTATGTAGAAGTTTGGTCTCACAGTGATTTTAAATATAGCAGAGTTGTATTTTTGAAACAGCAGGCAAATAAGCGTCCTTATGTTCCCTGATCATGTAATATAATTTGTTTTTTTGTTCACTGCTACCTCTTTCAGCGTATCTTAGTTCCCCAGAGTCCATAAAATGGTTGAGAAAAAGAGAAGGTACTTCCTTTGGTTAACTGAAAGCTGTTTTCTTACTTTTCCAGGGGAATAAATATTAGATTCTATGGTGTTTTCTACCTGGAACTAGTCAAAATGTGAAATTTCATGCTTTATGGCCCTTGCTGGTGGTAATTAACATACACAAGTTCTTTCAAAATGACTTGTAATTGCATTTTTTTTTGAGATTTCAGACATTCAGTTTTTTGTCACACAATTTTGAATTCTCTAAGAAATAGATAGCATATTAAAAAGCAGAGACATTACTTTGCCAACAAAGGTCCGTCTAGTCAAGGCTATGGTTTTTCCAGTGGTCATGTATGGATGTGAGAGTTGGACTGTGAAGATGGCTGAGTGCCGAAGAATTGATGCTTTTGAACTGTGGTGTTGGAGAAGACTCTTGAGAATCCCTTGGACTGCAAGGACATCCAACCAGTCCATCCTAAAGGAGATCAGTCCTGGGTGTTCATTGGAAGGACTGATGTTGAAGCTGAAGCTCCAATACTTTGGCCACCTCATGCGAAGAGTGGACACATTGGAAAAGACCCTGATGCTGGGAGGGATTGGGGGCAGGAGGAGAAGGGGATGACAGAGGATGAGATGGCTGGATGGCATCACAGACTCTGTGGACATGAGTTTGAGTGAACTCTGGGAGTTGGTGATGGACAGGGAGGCCTGGCGTGCTGCGATTCATGGGGTCACAAAGAGACGGACATGACTGAGCGACTGAATGGAACTGAAGAAATATTAGTTTTTGTTCCTAGTAACAATTCTTTAAAAAAAAAGAGAAAGAGGTTGTTTCTTTAGAATTGGTCACTTGGTTAATGTTTATCCAAGATTTTACTGAGTTATTTAAAAATACACCTACCATTTTTAGATCAAGCCTTAGGGAACTTATTATACTTAAGTGTATAAATTGTGATATGCTAATCTGCTAAACTATGATGAAATCATTGAAGGCATCATCATGTGAAGAAAACCCCAGGGAGGTTATTAGCAATTTAGCATTTACAGTTCATGAGAGAATGCTAATTTCACTTACTAGAGGAAAGTACAAAGATGGTAATCATTATGAATAAGACCCAATGATTGTAAGAGCCTAAAAATGGGAAGTTGATGATTGTACAGATATTCTTAGAATAAATGCATCTAATAGTGTAGAAAAATGGAACATCTCGATTCAGTTGAATTTCCTTTCAGTTTCTTTTTTTTATCTGGAAACCCAAATTGCAGTGACCTGCCCGCCTTGAATGTATATCCCAGTCCTGTGACTTTAACCTGTATGGGTGAGCACTGGTTATTGTTATTCTTTAGTCGCTAAGTCATGTCCGACTCTTGTGACACCATGGACTGTAGCCTGCCAGGCTCCTCTGTCCATGGGATTCTTCAGGCAAGAATACTGGAGTGGGTTGTCATTTCCTTCATGAGGAGATCTTCCCCACCCAGGAATCGAACCTGAATCTGCTGCATTGGTGGGTGGATTCTTTACCACTGAGCTAGCAGGGAAGCCTAGTGCACTAGCCATAGATTAGGGTATATGAGCAGATCATGGAATGTCACATAGTAACTCTAAAAGTCTTACAGAGTAACACTATGTTGGGACTTCCCTGGTGGTCTAGTGGCTAAGACTCCACACTCTCAGTGCGAGGGCCTGTGTTCAATCCCTGGTTAGAGAACTAGATTGCACACGCAGTGAATGAAAAATGAAAGGACCCACAGGCCAGAACTAAGACCTGGCACCGTGAAAGGAAGCAAGCAAGCAAGCAAGCAAGCAAGCAAGAGAATGCATATTTTAAAAGCCATCACTGTGTCTCCTGAGTGATTTCTATCACTCACTCTTTTCTTGGCTCTGTCATCAGGACCAGCACCTCGTTGCTCACAGTCTCATCTTTTCTCCCCATCCATTTCCCCCTACCCACTAGCTCTTAAGGATCTTCATTTGATTGTAAGATATTAAGAGTGTACACATATATTTTAATGCTCTTTTTCAAGGAAAAATCCACCATGTGATTTACAAGTAGCGAAATTGAGGCCCAAAGAGGTAACACAAATTGTTCAGTTAGAGAATCAGTTGGTGAAAGAGCCAGGCTCTTAACTCCCAGCTTGAGGTTTTTTCTAGTATGATATCTTAATTATTTCCATGGTACTACGAGCTATTCCATTCTCACTGGTAATGAGAGCTAAATCAATCTTACACAGTTGAGTCACAACGTTGCCTATCCTTTTTTGTTATTTAGTCACTCAGTCATGTCTGACCTTTTGCGACCCCATGGACTGCAGCATGCCAGGCTCCCTAGTCCTTCACAGTCTCCCAGAGTTTGCTCAAACTTATGTTCACTGAGTCGGTGATGCCATCCAACCATCTCATCCTCTGTCGCCCCCATCTCCTTTTGCCTTCAGTCTTTCCCAGTATCAGGATCTTTTCCAATGTGTCAGCTCTTCGCAGCAGGTGGCCAAAGTATTGGAGCTTCAGCACCAATCCTTCCAATGAATATGCAGGGTTGATTTCCTTTGGGATTGACTGGTTTGAACTCCCCACTCCATTATTCTTGCCTGGAGAATCCCAGGGACAGAGGAGCCTGGTGGGTTGTCGTCTATGGCGTCGCACAGAATCGGACATGACTGAAGCGACTTAGCAGCAACAGCAACAGCAGGTTTGAACTCCTTGCAGTCCAAGGGACTCTCAAGAGTCTTCTCCAGCACCACAATCTGAAAGCATCAATGCTTTAGTGTTCAGCTTTCCTTATGGTTAAAATACCTCATTCAAAATTGTAGTAAATCACTAGTTATGTTTCTTATACAGATTAAAAAGGGCAAAATATGGGAAATTGGCAGACCAGTATACAATTGTATTGGAAAAAGAGAACAGGAATAAGAAATACAGAAGTGATGCCAATTGAGAGGAGCAGAAATGAAATGATATGATGGAAGTAGAGAACTTAGTGACCCTGTGACACTCAGCCTTTCTGATGAGCTGCTCGTCACAGACCTGCAAGCCTGAAGAACAAAGAAAGAGCCTGGAGACAGTGGCATTAGTGGTTTAGTGGATAGGGGATCAGGGATGTATGAAGCCAAAGGGTCCTGGAGCAATACTCCACAGTGGGTGGCCAGTGAGGGGCTGGACATAATGACATGGTGGAGTTAGACGGAAAGAGGTTACCAGGTTACCAGTTACAGAGCAAATTTGACCTCATGTTGGCTCATTGGTTACCAGGGAAACCAACAGTGAAACATGCCCCCTTCGCTACTCTTTTGATAAATTATCACAGAAGAGACATTCTGTTATAAAGATTAGAACTGTCCCTAGCTGGGGCTGGGGCAAGGAGGCATTTGTTGATGAGGCTCTGTGATTAAGAGGGAAGTCAACCAGGTGAGAAGAGTGTAAATAAATCAGGGAGGAAGAGAATAGCATCTTGGGTGGTTCTGACCACACACTTTCAGACAAGAAATCATGTAAGATACCTTGGGTTTCAGGTAAATTATTATCTTCTAAAAGGCATTTTTTTTCATTAATAATAAGCACTCAGTAAATGTTAGTTATGTGTAGGTAACAGCACTAAATCAGTGGCAAGATTATCTTGCTTGATCCTCTGTATGTTCACCTGAGGAATAGCTGTTTAATCCCCACTTTACCTAAGAGGAAACTGTGGGTAGAAATGTTTTAGAACCGCGTCCTATGTCACATGACTAATCAATAGCAAAGCGAAGATTTAAACTTACGTCAGCTGAATTTCTTTCAAGTTTTTTTTTTCTTTCTTTAATATGATCAAACGCAGGCAAAGATTGCACTGACCTTTCAATATCAAAGACTGAACCTCTATAAATTTTGTTACCTGAAAACTAGATTCGCCTCTCGGTGTGTCAAGCCAAAAGACACAACCAAGTCAAAGAGTCATTGGAGGAAGGATTTATTACCTGAAGCAAGTTAGGTAAACACTGGAGATCTTTCCCAAAACAGTGTCTCCCCAGCTGCAAAATTGCACGCTCAGAGAGATGCTTCTCTCCTTTCAGCCTCGTAGATAAAATCACTTGGAGGCCTTGTGGAAACAGATTGTTGGTTAGAGTTTCTGATTTGGTAAGTCCCGGGTGGAGTCTGAGAAACTGCGTTTCAAAGAAGTTCTCTGGTGATGCTGCGGGCTGCTGGTCTGTGACATTTCCAGGGTCACAAGCTCAGGGTTCAGCCCCCAACCCAGCGCCAATACCCGTCATGACCTCTAGAGGGCGTTGGGCTAGACTCTGCAGGGGCTTGGCGGTCAGTGGCCTTGAGACAGGCTGTGGGTTTTCTCTTTTCCGATTGATGGTGGTAGAAGCTCTTTTTTTTTTTTTCCCGACTGCCATCTTTAAGAAGCTCATTTTGCTCACTGGAGATAAAGATTGCCACTGTTCCCAGTTTTTCCCTTTTTCCTATTTTTCTGAGCTGTTTGCTTAGAATAGGCGCTTCATCTGCCTGTGAGATGGCGCTGTTTACCCTCCTTTAGGAGCGGTGATTTCCAGCCATGCAGAAGACGGTGACTCTGGGATTTGTCATTGTTAGCCATGGTCTTCGATTTCTTTCACACGCTTGGTTGTCTGTTTCCTGAACTGTGTGTGAGTGTGTACATGCAGAGACGTAAAAGAAGCAGGTTTGTCTTCTTTAGTGAGTTTTTCATCACATAACTCCAGCGTATTTTTTTCCCCTTAGGAGAGCTCTGGTTGAGGGCTGATGCTTTTCGACGCTGTCTTGAAGCGGGGTATTACAATTTAATGCTAACTACTACCAATTATCATAAAACAAAACTAAGGAATTATGTTTATAACGTTTGGTTTTGCAGGCCTTAAATTGGCTACATAGGCGTACATTATCATTATGGACGTTAGTGTTAAGTGGGTGCATTAATATTTTACTTCTGTATTATTAGGGTTGAATGGTAGCAAGCACTAGCAGGCAGGGTACAAAGAACTTAAAGTTTGTTTTTCCCTCATTACTCTTTTGCCTGTTTGTCCACTGATGGGATATGCATGCACTCCAAACCAGTTGTTCGAGCCAGCCCTGTAATCCATTTGGACCACTTCGAGATTAATCTGGCCCAGACAATCAGTAGCTGGGAGGAAGACAAAGGAAATAAAAGATCACTGTGGCCCAGTCCAGCTGCCCACTGGGTAGACATAGAGTCAGAACTCTGTTCTAGAGAGTTAAGTGACTCAGCTAACATTCTGCGTGTGTGTGTGTGTGTGTACTTAAGTCCATGATCATGAACAACACAGACTTAAAAGAGATTATAGAGGACTTCCCTGGTGGTTCACTGGTTAAGAATCTGCCTGCCAATGTAGTGGACACAGGTTCAGTCCCTGGTCTGGGAAGGTTTCACATGCTGTGGGGAAACTAAGCTCATATGCCACAACTACTGATCTCTGACTCGAGAGGCCTTGAGCTGCAACTACCGAAGCCCAGGGCGCCTAGAGCCTGTGCTCTGCCATGAGAGAAGCCATCTCGTTGAGAAACCCGTGCACCGCATGGGGAGTACAGCAAGTAGGGGAGCAGCCCCTACTTGCTGCAACTAGAGGAAAAGCCCGTGCAGGTAAAACCCAGAACAACCAAAAATATTAAAATAAATAACAATTTTTAACAAATTAAAAAAGATTATACAAACATATAGCATAGGTACAACAGCAAAAGAAAAAGATGTAAAGGGAATCGCTTTTTTTTTGCTCATTAACTGTTACTTGGTCTCGGTTGTTAAGAAGCTGTTCTTCCAAAAATATAAGTCCTTCCTGAGGCAGTAATGTCAATCATCTATTCGCTCAACAAATATTTACTAAGTGCCTTCTATGTGCCCGGCATTTCTATTAGCAGCTGTGAACGGAGCAGTAAATAGTGTACAGTGCCTCTCCTCACGGAGCCTATAATACCCTGAAAGAGATGAGCAATAAAGAAAGAAATAAACCATTGAGCAATGGCAGAAGTGCAACAAAAGAAGCAGGGTGATGTGATAGAGGACGAGGATGGGGGAAGGACGCAGCATCCTTGGTTGGGGTGGTCAGGAGAGGTTCAATGAGAAGATGACATTTAGCTGATGCAAGACGGAGGGAGCCATGTAGGTAGAGAGGACCGCATGTGGGAAAGCCTTAAACTACCAGCACCCTCATCAGAGGGTCTCCTGTGAGCTGCATATTAGAAGGGATATGTTCTCACTGATGGGTAGAGGCCAAAAGTCATTTTGGATCTAAGATGGTGTCAGGGGAAAGTCAAGCTTGGTAGACCAGTCTGTGGTCATTGTGAGAGCCATGGCTGGAGGGAAACACAAAGGATGTATGACAAAGGCACATATGTCAATTTTGCAATCATGTCTAAAACCGTGTGATGCCCCCAGCAGCCTATGTGCTAGAAAAAGCTTACCCTAGTACAGTATTCTCTGAGAAAGGGCAGAATTCCTTAACCCTGGGCCTCTTCTCATTTGGCTGGTTCTGTGGTATGGCATAACCATGCAGACAGGTGCATGTGATGTTTTTCCTAGTGGTTCCACCTGCTTGCCTGGGCTGTGGGCATGAGGGGCTAGTCCACCTGTATAAATAATCCAGGCCTGTTTTGGAATGGCCCATCGATCTGAACTGCACCTGCTTTGGCTGTTCAGCAAAGACAGAAGGTCAGTCTTGTGTTCTACGTTAGGCCATGGCTGTATCCCACAGTATTACTCAGCTGAAGAGTGAAAAATCTATTCAATTAACCCATTGTTTAGTACTCAAAACATTTAGACAGTTTGCACTTTTAACTGAATTGGCCATAATTTGAATGGGCATAAAAGACTGTTCAAATTAACCAAAATGAAAAGGGGGGAGGTGATTAAGACAATTCATCTAGCCTAACCCTTCACTCAAACATTGAATAAACAATCATGTGTGATTAAACCCATCTTATTCTACCTGGGGGAGGGGATTTTCAGAGTCAGGACTGCTATTACACAGTGGAGCCTGCTTGGCAATGAGAAACCCAGACCAGTCACTTTCCCTTTTCATATCCCGGATGTGGAATTTACTGAGGTATTGCCAGAAGCTCACAGCAGAGATCCAGTTAGAGCTTTGGGGACTGATTTCTCAATGTTTTTCAAAGGGTTTAGTATCTACCACTTATTGAGGTGAATGGGATGTTACAAGATGGTTAGGGAAGAAGCTGTCTAGACAAAGGAAACAATATATTTTGGGGTGGTGATGCTGGAGAAAAGTTCAGTGTGCTCCCAAATGGTTGTTCATTTGTATGCTAGAACACAGGTGGGAGAGAATAATGAGGAAAAAAAGGTAATTGGGGTATATACCTAGAGAAAACCATAATTGCAAAAGATCCATGCATCACGATGTTCATTGCAGCCCTGTTTACAATAGCCAAGACATGGAAGCAACCTAAATGTCCATAAAGAGAGGAATGGATAAAAAAGATGTGGTACATAAATACAATGGAATATCACTCAGCCGTAAAATGGAACAAAACTGTGCCATTTGCAGAGATGTAGCTGGACCTAGAGATGGTTATACAGAGTAAAGTAAGTCAGAAAGAGAAAAGCAGATGTCATATATTAGTGCATATATGTGGAATCTAGAAAAATGGTACAAACAAACCCATGTGCGAGGAGAAATAGAGACGCAGAGGTAGAGAACAAATGCATGGACACCAAAGGTGGGGGAGGCGTGGTGGGATGAGTCAAGAGATCGGGATTGACGTGTCCACGCTGCTGCTGCTGCTGCTAAGTTACTTCAGTCGTGTCCGACTCTGTGTGACATAGACAGAAGGCCACCAGGCTCCCCCATCCCTGGGATTCTCCAGGCAAGAACACTGGAGTGGGTTGCCATTTCCTTCTCCAATGTGTGAAAGTGAAAAGTGAAAGTGAAGTCGCTCAGTCGTGTCCGGCTCTTTGCAACCCCACGGACTGTGGCCCGCCAGGGCATCTGTCCATAGAATTCTCCAGGTGAGAATACTGGAGTGGTTAGCCGTTCCCTTTTCTAGGGGATCTTCCTGACCCAGGGATCGGAACTGAGTCTCCCATATTGTAGGCGAATTCTTTATTTTCTGAGCCATCTCCCTGGTGACTCAGACAGTCAAGAATCTGCCAGCAATGCGGGAAATCCAGGGTCACAAATAGTCGGACACGATTGAGTGACTAATACTTTAACGAGAACCTACTGTACAGCACAGGGACACTACTCTGTGCTCTTGGGTGACCTAAATGGGAAGGGAATCCAAAAAAGAGGGGTCATATGTACATGCATAGCTGATTCGCTTTGCTGCACGGCAGGAACTAACATGACACTGTAAAGCAACTACACTCCAATAGAATTTTTTTAAAAATGTTAATAGTTGGTGCAAGTTTATGAAAGATTTGTAAGCATCATGTTGAGAACCATGAGTTTATTTTTCAGGTTAGTGGTTCTGAAACTTTTGTGTTAATCACAAATCACAGGGTAGGGGAGAAGAAAACGCTGTTTACAGTGCAAATTCCTGTCTTATCTACTGGGATGACAATTCAATAGGTCATGAGTGAGGCCAGAGTAAGAATATGCCTTTTTAATGGTTCAGGTGATTTAGACGCTTGAGGTCTAAGAATCACCATCCCAGAAGCTTTTCTGTAGGTAATAAGAAGCTCTGGGAAGGTTTAAAGCTCAAGAGTGTCTTATAGGATTGCACTCTTCTGGTCTAGCGGAATTCTTCCAATTATTTGCTGCTTTCTCAGCTTTCCTGATGCTATGGTATATGACCTGCTCTTGTATACTCCTCATCGGTTACTGTCAGAGGGTACCCACAGGAGACTGATATTAATTTTTTTTCTGTATTTATTTACTTGGCTGTGTCGGGTCTTAGCTGTGGTACTCGGGACCTCCACAGCGTCATGCGGAATCTTTCGTTGCAGCACACGGGCTCTCTAGTTGTGACACGAGGGCTCCAGACCATGTGGGCTCACTAGTTGTAGCATTTGGGCTTGGATGCTGTGTGTCATGGGGGATCTTAGTTCCCCGACCAGGGATTGAACCCTTGCCCCCTTGCATTGCAAGGCAGATTCTTAACAACTGGACCACCAGGGAAGTTCGGAGACTGATATTAATGATAACAGGAAGTAAGATTCTGTGGTACTGCAATGTTCTGTGGCTACCATGAAAATCCTTCATGCTGAATTGAAATATATAGTTGTGATTCAATTTTAAAACTTCCCCAACCCCAATTAAGTTTTACCTACATTTGCATGGCACAATTATGCCCAGTACTCTGGTGATTCATTGGCTAATCCAAATGTTTTTGTCAAACTAATTTTCTACCACTAAAGCCACTCAGAGAGAGTTCCCAGGGTCTCCAGGAGGACCCTTCAGCGTCCCTTAGTGCAATAACTTATCTAGTCTCTAACACCAATCTTCTGCTTCTCAAATCTATTTTTCATATGACTGCCAGAGTTGATTTTTTAAAACTCCAGTAAAGATCATTTAACTTCTTAAATACAAAACAAAACCAAAACACCTTTATTTTTAGAAAGGGAGCTAATTTACATCAATCATCTTCCTACTTTGTACCTGGAGGTAAATGTAGCAAATTAGAGCTAATCTTTGTGAAACAGGTCTTGTTGTTTCCATTTGAGAAGGAAATCTCAAGATCCAACTTCTGGGAAGCAACTGAGCTGAAATCTGATCTCGGGTTCCAGAACTTGTTTTCTTTCTAGTGTATTATCAAATGGTTCAGTTAAAATAGAGGTAGCAGAACTCCTTCAAAAAGAAAGTGCAGTTCAGGACTTCCTTGGTGGTCCAGTGGTTAAGAATCCACCTGCCAAAGCAAGGGACATAGGTTTAATCCCTGGTCCAGGAAGATTCTACATGCCTTGGAGCAACTAAACTGGCTTGTTACAACTAAGACCCGATGCAGAAAAATAAATAATAATAATAATAAAAGGAAGTGGAGATTTCCTTGGTGACTTAGATGGTAAAGAGTCTTATTGCAATGCAGCAGACCCAGGTTTGATCCCTGGGTTGGGAAGATCCCCTGGAGAAGGGCATGGCTACCCACTCCAATATTCTTGCCTGGAAAATTCTGTGGATAGAGGAGCCTGGCAGGCTACAGTTCATGGGGTCAGAAATAGACACGACCAAGCGATTAACACTAACACTTGGCTCAGTGGAAAAATCATCCCAGGAGTGAGTCATGAGGGTCCTCGTGAGTAAATGCTTGCTATCTTTTGTCTCTTATCCTCTGGCTTCTTATCTGTAAAATAGAGATGGACCCAAAGCTGATCTAGAATGTATTTTTTTATTTTATATTTTTATTTGATTATCTTTCTCTCTCTCCTTGATTATAAACTCCATGATGGTAAGGATTTTTAAATTGCGGTAAAAATATATAACATGGCATTTACCACTTTAACCATTAAAAAAAATTGTTCCTCTGGGTTACCACTTGCCACCCAGAACAGCCACGGAATTCAAGGCAGCTTTGCTTAACCAGCAGATTTTTCTTTTTCTCGAATGCCCTCTGCTCTTCTCTAACTGTGGCAATTCTACTTATCTTTTGTAATTCTTCCATGAAGACTTTCCAGATTCTCCTGGTCCTAAACAATTGTTTTGTGCTCCCTTCACTGCACACTTGGCCTCCACTATATGGCTCAGATGGTAAAGACTCTGCCTGCAACTTGGGAGACCCGGATTTGATCCCTGGGTGGGGAAGATCCCCTGGAGAAGGGAATGTCAACCCACTCCAGTATTCTTGCCTGGAGAATACCATGGACAGAGGAGCTTGGGAGGCTATAGACCATGGGGTCGCAAAGATTTGGACATGACTTTCACACTTTCACTTCCATAGAGCTCATTTAGTTTTGCCATATGACATGCAGCAGCATATATTATCATATTTTACAGATGTCTCCCTATTCTTCTGTCCCCAGTTCATCCTCTCCAAATGGTTTTATGGCATGATTTCTCTCTGAGGCTGGGGGTATGAAAGTGACTTAAGGTTTGGCTTCCTTCAAGCTGTGGAGGGCAGTGGAGGGCAGCAAACGTAAATCTTTCGCCTGCTGGTCTGTATTCCCTGGGGTGTGGCATGCTAAGTTGCTTCATTCGTGTCCAACTCTGTGTCTCTTTAAGTCTCCTGCATTGGTAGGCGGATTCTTTACCACTAGTGCCACCTGGGAAGCCGCTGTTCACCAAGATAGCCTCTGTTTTAGCAAGCAACTCCCAAATCTCAATGATTAACTTAATAAAAGGTTTGTGTTTCTGCACCTGTCCTGGTCCAGCGCAGGTTGATGGAGAATCTCTGATCCGCACAGTCACATTCCTAGACCCAAGTTTCTCTCTAGGGACTCAAGTAGGGGGATTCCTGAAATCCTTCTTGAGATTTCTTTTTTTTTTGCCTCAGGTCAGTAGGCAAGAGAAGAAAGGAATGAGGAGGGTTGAATGGGTCTTTCATGGGTCAGGCATAGATGTGGCAAAAATCACTTCTGCCTGTACTCCTTTTTCCAGAATTTGGTCTGCTGGCTTTTCCTGATTATGTGAAAGGCTTGGAAATGAACTTTAACTGTGAGCCCAGAAAAAGCAAAAAAGCAAGTTTGATGAGAATTTAATTAAATTCTCTCACACAGACTAAAAGCGACTTGAAATCTTAAGAGCTGTGTCCTGGTACATAGTTCAGGGGGAGGGACTTTCTCGGAAACAATGTAAGTGAAGTCGCTGAGTGGCCAGAGAGCATTGTATGTGTAGGAGACTGGCCAGCAGTGGTGGCAAATTGTGTGTTGGTTACCCTGATGGCACCCCTGTTGAGGAAACCCCCCCTCTTACTAGGTTAGAGTCAGACTGGAGTCAGGGTGCTTTGTTTGTTTTTTGGTCCATACTTTCAATTTATGTTATTTTATTCATTGGAGTATATAATTGCCTTATACTGTTGTGTCAGTCTCTGCTGTACAATGAAGCGAATCAACTGCGTGTATACATACATCCCCTTCCTCTTTGACCTCCCTCCCACCACCCCCCAGTCACCCCTCTGGTCATCACAGAGCACCGAGCTGAGCTCCCTGCACTATACAGCAGCTTCCCACTAGTTATCTGTTTTACACATGGCTGCGTAGGTACAGCAACCCTGCTGCTGCTGCTGCTAAGTCGCTTCAGTCGTGTCCGACTCTGTGCAACCCCATAGACGGCAGCCCACCAGGCTCCCCCGTCCCTGGGATTCTCCAGGCAAGAACACTGGAGTGGGTTGCCATTTCCTTCTCCAATGTGTGAAAGTGACCTGCCTAGAAAATCCCATGGACGGAGGAGCCCGGTAGGCTGCAGTCCATGGGGTCGCTACGAGTCAGACATGACTGAGCGACTTCACTTTCACAGCAACCCTAATCTCCCAATTAATGCCACCTTCCCCTTCCTCTGACTCCACAGCTCCCCCTATGCGCGCGTGCACACACACACACATGCTCACACACACACATGCTCACACACACACTCACACACACACGCTCACACATGCACTCACACACACATGCTCACACTCACACACACGCGCACACACACACATGCTCACACACACACGCTGTGCATCTACATCTCTATTCCTGCCCTGGAAATAGGTTCTTCTGTACCATTTTTTTTCTAGATTCCACATCTATGCATTAATATATGATACTGGGATCTGGTTTTTATAGTGAGGCTCCCAGAGCAGGGGCTTCCCTTGTGGCTCATCTGGTAAAGAATCTGCCTGCAATGCGGGAGACCCCAGTTTGATTCCTGGGTTGGGAAGATCCGCTGGAGGAGGGATAGGCTACCCACTCCAGTATTCTTGGGTTTCTCTGGTGGCTCAGCTGGTAAAGAATCTGCCTGCAATGCCGAGACCTGGGTTCGATCCCTCGGTTGGGAAGATTCCCTGGAGAAGGGAAGACTACCCACTCCAGGATTCTGGCCTGAAGAATCCCATGGACTATGTATAGTCCATGGGGTCATAAAGAGTCGGACACGACTGAGCGACTTTCACTTTTCACTCCCAGAGCAGAGGCCATTCAGTTTGGAAATGAGTGGAGATGCGCCTCCTTGAAATGGAACTGACCAGGCGTCTGCATTTATCTCGATGGACCTCAGTGGCCTGCCCGGCCTGTGTGCAAGACAGCTGCTCCAGGCGGGCTCCGCGGGATTTACTGGAGGTGGAGGAGGGCACCCAGTCTGCCTCGCAGTTGATGGATCGAACCAGTTTCCTTCCGAGGCTCCTGCGCCACACCAGTCTCTCGTTCCTCACTCAATCCTCCGGCTCTTCCCAAATCCTTTACACCGATGGGCACTTTTGAGTTTGACAAATGGCACTGTCTGCCTGGAGACAAGCGAGAGCGATCTGATTCTTATTTAAACCCAGCACATCTGTGGCAACCAGACATGTGTCGGAGCAGACAGCAACACCTGGAGCCTGGCAGAACACAGGCAGGAAACGGGGAGGACTGGGCATGGGGAAGCCGGGGATGCCCAGAGGCTTGTGCAAACCATTCCCCCAGCCTTTAGGGAGGAAGCGACCAGATAGTCTGATGTTCTTATTAACAACCCTTTCCAATTCTGAGGCGGGTTCCTTGGGGCCCAGTCCAGTCCAATATTGCTGTGGAAACGAATCTCCTGTTCCTTTTCTCTTACAGGACACAGGGGCCTCTTGAACGTTCTCCTTTGTCACATTGATTTGTTTCAAGGCAGGCGTTTGCTGACAGCACCCCCATTAAGATGACCTCCCTAATTTATCAATCCGGCCAGGCTCCCTGACAGAAAGGGGGTTTGGTGCTTTTAAAAATAAGTTTTCTTCCCAGATGAAGCAAAGCGTGGAGAAAGGGGAAAGAGGAGTGAAATGTGAAACTTGTCAGTGTGAAAGGCAGTTTCGTTGTTTGTCCTTTAACCGGCTTTTGTTCCCACCAAGGGAGTGTTTGGGTCTCTCCCCAGTTTGCTAGAGATGAAAGTCCAGTTGCCCAGCCATGAAAGACAGGAAAGGACATGGGGAAGAAGGGTTTTTCTCTGTGCTGATCCTTGGTCTTCAGACTGAAAGAGGACCCGGGGACCAGTTACGGTTGCTTAATCTATGTGGGAACATTCCAAATATGAATCTGCAAGGCTGGGTGTCCTGGAAAGTTCTCTTGGACACCTGAAGTCCCCAGTGGGTGGGAAACAACATCCTTGGTAGAGAAATTTTATTTTTTCAAAGCTCCTTTTGAAAAAGGAACTCAAATCTCCTTATTCTTTTTTTTTTACCAGCCATCAGACAAATCATCAGCCTGCGCCACCATCACCCAAGACACGCATATCATTCCAAAGATTCTGGGAAAAACAGTCATCCATGTGGGAATGGGAACGGATGAGCCAGCATCTGCTGTAGCTCAACAGCGTGGTGTAGTAGGAACTGCACTGGGTCAGTTTGTGATTGGAAACCGGAATAGGGCCTGCCTGACATCTTTCCAACTCTCTGGCCATGAAGAAAGCATTCCCACAATTTGAATTTCATCTCCTGCACTGTAAGATGTGGCTAGAGTGATACAGGTTACTTAGCCTCTGTTAAGGTCTTCCTTATGATGAGGTTATATCCCCATAAGCCACTGTTAGGTTGAAAATGCATTTGAGGGAATTCCCTGGTGGTCCAGTTGTTAGGACTCATACTCTTGCTGCCATGGTGCAGGTTCAAATCCTGCTTAGGGAACGAAGATCCCAAAGACTCCACAAGCAGCTTGATGCAGCCCCCCGCCCCAAATGCATTTAATACCCCTAACCTACAGAATATCAAAGCTTAGACCAGCCTACCTTAATCATGCTCAGATCATTTCCATTAGCCTATGAGATGGCTCGGAGAAGGTAACGGCAAGCCACTCCAGTACTCTTGCCTAGAAAATCCCATGGATGGAGGAGCCTGGTAGGCTGCAGTCCCTGGGGTCGCTAAGGGTCAAACACGACTGAGAGATTTCACTTTCACTTTTCACTTTCACACATTGGAGAAGGAAATGGCAACCCACTCCAGTGTTCTTGCCTGGAGAATCCTAGGGAAGGGGGAGCCTGGTGGGCTTCTGCCTATGGGGTCACACAGAGTCGGACACGACTGAAGTGACTTAGCAGCAACAGCAGCAGCATGGGATGGCTGGATGGCATCGCCGACTCGATGGAGGTGGGTTTGAGTGAACTACAGGAGTTGGTGATGGACAGGGAGGCCTGGCATGCTGTGATTCATGGGGTCGCAAAGAGTCGGATACGACTGAGCGACTGAATTGAACTGAACTGAACTGATAGTTGGGCAAAATTACCTAATACAAGCCCTGTGTTATAATGAAGTGTTGAGTATCTCACGTTGTTTTTAAAATACTGTACTGAAAGCGGAAAAGGGCATGGTTATCTGGGTGCAGAATGGTCGTAAGTGTGTTAGTTGTTCAGCCTCCTGATGGTGGGGCTGCTGCGAACTTCAGCTTCCTCTGCTCACCGTCTCAAGAGAGCAGGTCACTAGCCTGGGGAAGATCAAAAGTCCCAAGGACAGTTTCGGATGTGTAGGTGATCTGATTACGACCTCTGTCACCCTGTTGATCGCCAGGGTTGACGTGGCGGATCTGGCTGGTGGGGCGACTGTCCCTTTCCTCCCTCGCTGCTCCGTGTGCATCCCTCCCGAAGCTGCATGCTTGGCCGAGGAGGACGACCATCCCCGAGACAGGAGGACTGGTCTTCAGTCAAGGGTATACAAGTAGCTGCTCTCCCCCGCTAGAACCTACAAACAAGCTCCCAAGTACAGTTTCCACGGAATGCTTATAGTTTTCCCCACCACCGTGAAATAGAAAAATCAAAATTTCATTAGGTTGTTGGTTAATCATTTAGCAAATTCCCATGTTTTCTGAGGACTGAAGCAGATGCCTCAGGGTGCTTAATGTTTCGCGTTTTGATAAAGGCTGGTTGTCTCACCCTCCTGGTATTCTTTAAATATGCTTTCAGAGTGATCCAAAAACCACAAATAAAAGATACGAATGAAAAAAAAATTAGCATATTTTTCTTCCTGTGTAGGTGGATGCCTATGTAAATGTGTATTCTGTGCTCTCCGTGTGTGTTAACACAGGGGCGTGTGAGTGAGTGATGCATCAAAAACAGTGAAAACAATTGAATTCATTCTACTGACATTGTTATGTCTCAGAATCCAAGGAAGAGTGAAGACTGGAGCCACCTAGACGCCTCCATGACTGCTGCTGATGTTTTTTTCTACCCAGTAGAAATGGAACTACAAGTGAACAAAACCAAACAATCCCTGGCGAATGACGGCCGATTAATGATCAAATCTCTGAGGAAGTGGCAAGAATGACCTCCTTGTCCCAGAAGAGAAGGACTTCTCAGTCTCCGCCCTCTATCCTCTGAGAACAGGGAGGAAGCAGGTGTTTCCGCCGAAGGAAAGGAGAGAGATATGTGTAGTGGAGTTACCTTTGTGGCTCCTTAGAGCCCTGTCATGTCACCCCTGCTAATTAGCAGAAATGCTTTCTTGACATCCGTTATTAGAGGCATTTTTAGCCACAAAAGTTCTGAAGGATGAAACCTAAAGAAAAAATCCACGGAAGGATAAGAAAACTGGGTCAACCTGCAGGGCTTTATTTGAGTTGTCTGCAGAGGTGACTGAAGCTCTGAAAACTAATTAATACTCATAAAAATGTTTAGTTTTCAAATGGTCTATTCTAGCATTCCAGGGAGATGGTAGATGTCTAAGTAGGCATTGCCACTAACTTGGGCAAGTCACATAACCTCTCTGAGAAGTCCTTTCTGTTTTTTAAAATTAGATTGCAAGACTGAAGAATGCCTGAGCACCCTGTCAATTCTGCATTGCATAAATCTGTCTGTAGGACAACGGTTCACCGGGAGAGGTGGGGAGTAATTTGTTCCCTGGGGAAATTTGACAGTGCCTAGAGACATCTTTCAGAGAAGGCAATGGCACCCTACTCCAGTCCTCTTGTCTGGAAAATCCCATGGGCTGAGGAGCCTGGTAGGCTGCAGTCCATGGGGTCGCGAAGAGTTGGACATGACTGAGCGACTTCATTTTCACTTTTCACTTTCATGAATTGGAGAAGGAAATGGCAACTCATTCCAGTGTTCTTGCCTGGAGAATCTCAGAGACAGGGAGCCTGGTGGGCTGCTATCTATGGGGTTGCACAGAGTCGGACACGACTGAAGCGACTTAGCAACAGCAGCAGAGACATCTTTGATTGTGGTGACTCGGGGGAAGGGGAGATAGATTGTGGGGCTCGTACTGGCATCTCATGGGCAGAGGTGAAGGATGCTGTTAGACACCCTACAATACATGCAATGACCCCTGTTCCCCTACTAACAAATAGTTGTCTGGCCCCAAATGTCAATAGTGCCATAGAGTAGCTCTGCTCTAGAAGTGAACAGTGAACGTACATGCTTGATTTCACTACTAAAATCCCTTGGAAAATTAAAAATGAGACAATTTCTTGATGATTACCACCCAACATTTTATAAATATGATTTTCAGAGGCTAACATTAGATCCAAAAATAGATGGTGGGCTGGGGGCAGGGAGGCACTCCCTATGATGGTAGTATGATGCGGGTGTAGGGAAGGGGCTGTGCCTCAGCCCCAAACAGCTTAGGGCTGGATTAGATAATGGTACTTAAAAGTAATTTAATTGATGATGATGATTTTTGGTTGCATTGGATCTTTATTGCTGTGTACACAGGTTCCTCCGGTTGTGGCAAGCAGAGGTTAATCTCTAGCTGCAGTTCAAGGGCTTCCATTGAGGTGGCCTCTCTTGTTGCAGAGCACAGACTCCAGGCGGTGAGGGCTTCAGTGGCTGCAGCCCCCTGGGCTCTAGAGCACAGGCTCAGTAGTTTTGGCACATGGGCTTAATTGATCTGCAGCATGTGGAATCTTCCCGGATAAGGGATCGAACCCAAGTCTCTTGCACTGGCAGGTGGATTCTATATCACTGAGCCACCAGGGAAGCCCATAGATAAAAGTACTTTCAATCATCCTGTATATGGGGCTGTTTGTCCCTGTTACAGGCATTAGGTGACAGAGATAAAGGTTAAAATACAAACTGTTTCTTCAAGCTGCTGATAAAGCAGGTACAGCTATACTTGAGCTATTTATGAAAAACTGATAATCAAGTATCCTTTGGAGTCAAAGCTGCAACAAACTTAAGTGGCCTACAACAGCAAAAATTTATTATCTTAAAATTCTATAGTTTAGATGTCCAACACGGGTACTGATGCAGAAAATGTGGCTTCTGTGCACTGGTGCTAAATTGAATCTTGGAGACAGAGTTTTGGATGAAGTAGAAATGAGCAGAGGAGCCTGGCAGGCCTCAGTCCATAGGGTCGCACAGAGTCAGACACGACTGAAATGACTTAGCAGCAGCAGCAGAAATGAAGAGCTCGATTGCTTTGCCAGGCAAAGGGAGACACAGAGGGCTTGAGCTCTTCAAAAACGGTGTTTCTCAAATCTGGGGAACTTTTTATAGCAAAGGTTCAAATTTAGTCTGTCTGACCCTGACCTTACCCAGGGCAAAATGTACCCTCTGCACATGAGATTAAGGTTAAGAATCTTGAGATGGAAAGATTTTCCTGGATTATCCTTGTGAACCCATGAGTCTTTGAAAGAAATTTCCCTGGTTAAAGGTTCTCTGGGCCCACAGACATGACCCGTTAACGGCTACTGTAAAACCCTTAAAGGTTCCCCTTGTAGACTAATGTTCTTCTGTTGCTTAAAGATAGTGCAGAGGTCTCTGACTTACAAGACACGAGCATCCCCTTCAGACCTTCCATCCTGGTCACCAGACTAATAACTAGGGTGAAGTTACAGTATAACCTGGTCAGGGAAGTTCTGGACCAGCTAAGAGAAAATGAAGGAATGTCAAGACTTACCTAGCATGTACTTGCGTGGTCTGGGTTACATATGGGTCTGAGTCTTGAGATGCTGGATCAAGGTGAAATATAAGATTGGATAAGGAAGAGTTTATCTATATGGAAGCGCCTCATCATACAGGATTTTAAAAGCTTTCAAGTTATTTCCCCAACATACTACTGCTAATCAAGGGAGAAAGAGAAATGAAAGATCATGAATTCAGTCCTAGCTGAAAATGATGCTATGATGGGAGAACCCTTAAGCCTTGGTGATAGAAGCCTTGTTGTAGAAATTTCAATCAATTAGGTATATAGTAGTAAGAAATAAATTAGGACCGAATTATTCTTTAAAAATTTTGAACTAATTTCTGGAGAACCAAGACTTGGGTTTGAACCCTGGGTTGGGAAGATCCCCTGGAGGAGGGCATGGCAACCCACCCCAGTATTCTTCCCTGGAGAATCCTACAGACAGAGGAGCCTGGTGGGCCACAGTTCTTCGGGTCACAAATAGTTGGACACGACTGAAGCGATTTAGCACAGACACACTTGCTTTAATGATAACAAATCTTATTTACCCCAAACCTACATAATTATCCAGTCCCTAGATGATTTTATGAGACATGCTATATACAGATATTCCAGCAACTAAATTAACAAAGTTAAAATTCATTTTTAAGAAAAGCTGTGAAATCATATCATTTTAAAGCTGAGAGTAGCATGGAGAACATTCAGTTCAAAGCTCTGTCATGACTGAGCTCCTATAGGGTGATGACTGTATCCCCCCGAATGAACATAATGCTGAGAACTGACTTGTGTACCTCAGTGTTCAGCCCCCTGATGTATCTCACAGATGTTACTTAACATCCCCAAGGTTGGACAGCATGTTCGTGGCAATGCAAAACTTAGCCTAGTTTTATAGTCATGACTCTTTTTTAAAAAAGATCTTTCTTCTCCATTAACTATTCCTTAGTTCACTGAGAGATCAGCCATAAAACAAACAGCCTTGAGAGAAGAACCACACGCTTACATTATTCATGGGGAAGTAGGTCTGTTTTCTCCTTGGGTTAATGGAATTCCATCAGGCACATAGATGATTAGAGACTTTTGGATGAGTGCAAGAGGGTCTTTTGGTACCTCTAAAATCTCACCTCCCTGATCCTTCCTTTATCTGGCTTAAATTCCTTTATCTAAATTTTACTGTGTGTTTTGGTGGTGCTGGTGGTCTTGGGGGGAGAGCCAGGGGAAAAAGGTAAAAATGGGCCACTGAGATCTTTGGTGTGGTGATGATCCCAGATGCGGCCTCTCTGGATCCACTGTGATCCATTGTGACATATCACAATCATGTCAAACCTACATTTCTTTTATTATTATTATTAATAATTATTTATTTTTAGTCGTGTCTTCGTTGCTGCATGTAGACTTTCTTTAATTGCGGTGAGCAGGGGCCACACTTTGTTGGGACGTGCAGGCATCTCATCACTGTGCCTTCTCTTTTTGCAAAGCACAGGCTCTTGGCAAGTAGGCTTCAGCAGTTGCGGCACGTGGGCTCAGCCATTGTGGCTCACAGGCTCAACACGGCTCAGTAACTATGGTGTATAACTGGTGGGCTTAGTTGCTCCGAGGCATGTGGAATCTTCCCAGACCAGAGATTGAACCCATGTCCCCTTCATTGGCAGGAGGAGTCCTGTCCACTGTACCACCAAGGAAAGTCCATCAAACCCACATTTCTTTGGGCTGCTCCCCAGCTACTGAGTGTGTATTGCTTGTTTTGAAGGATAGTATGTTCTGGCAGCATCACAGGATTCTTCCAGCAGAGGATGTTGGCTTGGAGACGTCCCAGCAGGCTGCCTGAACCTTCTTGGAATCGTGCTGCCATTGAGATCTCTTCCTGGCCACTCCTCCTCTTTTTCCTTTCGCAGCATCATTTCTGCATTCTCGTCCAAAGATTCTCCCACCTTACGTTGTTCCTGTTGCACTTCAGATCCTGTCTTGACACCTGCTTCTCAGAAGATCCACACTAATGTAAGTGGTCCTGAGAATGCTCTGACTAAACAGCAAAAAGATGACTTGGGACTGGCTAGCTCCCTTTCTGGTGGGCAAAGGGAACCATGTCTTCAGTGTTGGGTTGGCTACTGATGCCCATGGAGCACGGTGGTGGCCTGGCTGCAAACAATTTCACTGGTGGGCAGGTAGAAAATGTCCTGATGGAAGGGAAAATCATTGCAGCTGACGTGGAAGAATGATGCCTACAAAGAAAATGGAATTGACTGATTACTGCTAAATTCCGCCGAAGCTCTGCAAAACATAATGAGAAATTGAGGACTACGGGGAAATATCAGTGAAAATAAGAGAATATCTGATTCAGTGAGTAGAAACCATAGAAATGAAACCAGACACAGGTATGTAAACCATACCATCCATTTTGTGCCTAGTAACAATAGCAGCAGCAGCAACAATGGATTTCCAGTTACTAAAATCTCTGCACATTTGTGTGTGTATAGCCAACTTTCAGACCTGAATTGAGGCTAAGGTATAGAGGCAAAGGAGAGATGAGACTTCCCTGGTGGTCCAGCAATGAAGACTCTGTTCTTTTAATGCAGGAGGTGCAGGTTTGATTCTTGGTTGGGGAACTAAGGTCCACATGCCTCGTGGTGTGGTGGAAAAAAAAAAATTAAGTCAACTATACTTCAATAAAATTTTTATAAAAAGGAGGGAAGGAGGAATAGATATTACATTTCTGAATCACACCATTGTCTTCTAGAGAGGAAGATTAGCTCTTCCTTCTTGTATAATAGTATATTTTCTAATCTTAAAATTTATAGAAGGCATGATTGATGATATTTATTTCCATCTTGGATTTGCATAGTAGTTTTCTTCCAAACAATCTGGAACACATGCAATGTTAAAAGCATGATTCATTTTGCTTGAAAATTTTACTAGAAAAATCTACTGCTGATTTGGTTTGCAAAAAGCTGGACTAAGGTCCCTTTATAATGTTCTCTCCTCTACTGTTTTGATTCTGTCTTCTTTGATTGAATGATTTCTATCGTTTCTCTCTCATTCTTCCTCTCTCATCTTTTATATATTGAGCAAAGGATATTTCCTCAGCGCTGATTGCTCATGTTACTGAATATTTTCTCAACTGCCTGAAAACAATTTTTTCTTTTGCTTTGGGACCAACCTCAGTTTTTTGTTACATCTTCACTTCTGAAGTCGCTGATGCAAAATTTTTCTGAGTTGCAGCTCATAGATCTTGTTTTTATTTAATGCCGCTTGATTTTTGTTCTCGTTGCTCTAAATGATTAAAGACATTTGGGCCCCCTTATTTATCATGTAGGAATAGTCCACAAACTCTTAGTACAAAAAGTTCAGTTTTAAATTATTGCTGAGAGAGTGAGTTGTTATAATTATAGGGAGCTAAAGGCTTCCAGTCAATGTAAGAAGCTGGCAGAATATTCTAGTTCGAACTCTTCCTCCCTTCAGTGAAAAAACCAAAGCCTGTTGCTATTGACTGAATGTTATGGACTGAACTCCAAAATCTCTACACTGAAATTCTAATGCCCATTGTGATGGCATTTGAAGATGGCGTCTTTGGGAGTCATTAGGTCATGAGCATGGAGACCTCAAGATGGGATTTGTGCCCATGTAAGAAGAGACACAGAAGAGCTTGCCTCCTCTTTCTACTCTCCACCATGTGAGGAGAATAAAAACAAACAAACAAAAAAAACCCAAGCTCCTGCCTCAAGGGAATTTTAAAGGGACAGTTAACTTTCTCAAATTAGTAAATTGCTGGAGGTGGGAATGAGGCACTGTTTTAAAATGATGGGGCTCGCCTGATAGTCCAGTGGTTAAGACTTTGTGCTTCCACTGCAAGGGGCATGGATTTGACCCCTGATCAGGGAACTAAGATCCTGCAGGCAGTGAGGCCAACAGACAACATGCCCCCGCCACTCCCCCCAAAAACAAATAAACAATAACAACAAAAGCATATCACATACATTTCATGCTTCCATATGTAAGCAAAGTTTTGAAAAGAGAATAAGGAAAGACATACTAAGACAACAAAAAATAGCTCTTTTTATTCCAGTCTACTGTTCCAACACTCCCCACCTGCTTTGTGCCCTTAAATCTCTATTTGGAAATGTGAGAATCTTGTAAATACAAGAATTAGAATTACTGTCACAATCGTTGGTGAAGCTATTTCTAAAACAATTTTCATAGCATTTCATTTAATCATGTTGCTAAAACAGAATCTTTTCACCATGCAATCCAAATACGTTATTGAGACGGTTGACAATCTTTGTGTCTGCTTGTGTGAATATTCTACTGTCAGCAAATTTCAATTGTACAATACAGTGTTATCAACTATAGTCACCATGTCATGCATTAGATCCTCAGAACTTATTCTTCTTGTAACTGAAAGTTTGTGCCTGTTTACAAACTGATTCTAATTTTCCCTCATCTCCTACCCCCTGGTAACCAGTGAAGTTATCATTTTTTTTTGTACTCCATCAACCATTTTTATTTTTTACTGACAATCTTCCCAAATGAAAGATAATTAATTGTTTAAGTTAATTTATAAGAAAGAGATTAAAAATCAAGTACAGATCTTGGTGATTCTAGAATTATCAGGAAAAATAACCATCTCCCTTTTATCAGCAGTTTACTCTCATAGCAAGAAATGCAAAGACCTGGAAACGTTTTCTAAGTATCAAGTACTTGAAGGACGTATCAATGGCACAGTTCCCAGAGGGAGCAGAGTTGACAATGCTCATGGATAATGAAGCAGGGCATTCCCTGTGCTTCAATAAAAGTCTTTCAAACAAGCTCTTGAAGTTGTCTCTTGTGCTAAAGGATTAAGCCATTAACCTTAACTGTGCCAATGCGTTCTTAACTTTCAAATCCCACTTAATTAGCATCCAAGGTAATATTTAGTACAAACTTCATATAGAAGAACGTGTAAAAGCATTAGCTGCTCATAAACATGATGGTCTTTTGAGACACCATAAAGGAAAAAGATGCCAGGCAGAATATAAACTGTTATCTATATAAATGGTAACACAATTTGAGCCAAGAGGATACGTTGCCAGAAGGCTTGGTAACATACTAAAGTGTAGCATCATCTAAAATAACTTTCTTTGATGGTGGAAATGTTCTATGTCTATCTGTTCAATAGGATAGCCAGTAGCCACATGTGGCTGCTGAGGATGGAAGTGTGGCTAATGCAACTGAAGAACTAAATTTTAAATTTTATTAATTTTAAGTTTAAATTACATTGTTGCATGTGGCTCAGGCTACCATATTGGACAGTGCAATTATAATGACTTATGATAAATCATTGCAGTACAATTGCATGAAATACTGATCGTGTTTAGGTGAATGATTGCCATATTAATAGCTCTTTGCCACCGTCGCCTCCTCTGCAACCTCCCCCCTACTACCCTACCCTTCCCCTTCTATTCCCGACATTGGATTTCCCTGTGTGGCTCAGTGGTAAAGAATCTGCCTGCCCATGTGGGAGACATGGGTTTGATTCCTGGGTTGGGAAAATCCTCTGGAGAAGGAAATGGTGACCTACTCCAGTATTCTTGCCTAGGAAGTCCTGTGGAGGCTACAGTACATAGGGTTGCAAAAGAGTTGGACAAGATTGAGCAACTAAACAATGGCACCAACAATCTTCCTTGAAAACCTCTTTGTTTTCAAATGTAGTTTGCTTGACATCATAGTGGCTGTGTTGACAAGTCTCATGCTTAAGGAAAAGGAAGATCTTGAAGTCAAATCTAGCCTCTATACCCCGAAACTGAATTAAATCTCTGAGACAGAGTTTTGGGTGAAGTAGAAAAGAATAGCTTTATTGCTAGGCCAGGCAGAGGGGGCCACAGTGGGCTAATGCCTAAAAAAGTGCATGTTCTGACCTGGAGCGGGTAGTGAGGAGTTTTATATTTATGGTTTAAAGATGTGATCAGCTCATGGACATTCTTCTGATGGTTGGTGGTAAGGTAAATGGGAGTCAGCATCGTCAACCTTCCAACTGGTTTGGGGTGTAGGTGCATCCCTTGAGGGGGACCCGGGACTCCGTCCCAGCGCTCCACTGTTATTTCTTGACTGTTTCTCCCTGTCTCTACAGCCCCTCCCTTCCCTAATTATCATCTGTTTGAACGTGCCCTTTGGAACTCCGTGAAGGTCTTTGCCAACAAATGTCCATCTAGTCAGAGCTCTGGTTTTTCCAGTAGTCCTATATGGATGTGAGAGTTGGACTAAAAGGAAAGCCGAGTGCCGAAGAATTGATGCTTTTGAACTGTGGTGTTGGAGGAGACTCTTGAGAGTCCCTTGAACTGCAAGCAGATCCAACCAGTCCATCCTAAAGGAGATCAGTCCTGAATATTCATTGGAAGGACTGATGCTGAAGCTGCAACTCCAATACTTTGGCCACCTGATGCGAAGAACTGACTCATTGGAAAAGACCCCGATGCTGGGAAAGATTGAAGGCAGGAGGAGAAGGGGGCAGCAGAGGATGAGATGGTTGGATGGCATCACCGACTCAATGGACATGAGTTTGAGGAAACTCTGGGAATTGGTGATGGACAGGGAAGCCTGGCGTGCTGCAGTCCATAGGGTTGCAAAGAGTTGGACACAGCTGAGCAACTAAACTGAACTGAAGTAAAGGTCTTAGAGGCTGAATAAAGCCCATTTCCTATAATCAAGAACTGGAGGACAAAGAAAAGCTATTGTGCCCAGGGGCCCCACAGAGTCCTGCTTGGTATCAATCTCAGGGCTGCTGTTGACTTCAGAGGTTGTTTTTGCAGGGCCAGATGAAATGGAGAGATGACGCTATGTCTTAATATCTTTAAAAAAATGTCTTCCTTAAGAAAAATTTCCCCCGAATTTCAGATTCTCTTAGGGTGATTAATTTCAGTCTAACACCATTCTCTCGCTGTGTTTGCTGATCAGGGCAGTGAGCTGATGTATCATTAGCTTTGTATTCTGAGGCCATGACTAATTTGTCAGGAAGTTTTCTTTATTGCACAAGCTCTCAAAGGTGTTTATAGATGTATTTGAGTTCCCTTTATGGCTCCTAGAATACACATATCTGAATCATAGCACCACCCTCATCCAGTTGGCTTATTATACACAAAGATGTACAGAACCATCTATAAAATGAAGGACGAAGACCATGTTTGAAATACCCAGAGGCCAATTATTCACAGCATCTAGGTGACACTGTATGGGCTAGGTTATGGATCGAGTTATTTTCTAGTTGCTCTGCTTGCTTTGTATGTAACAACTGCCCACGTACCTAATGCAACGAGTGTCTTTACCAACAAGGAGCACAATTAACTATCTCTCCTCTCTGCTTCCCTTCGACTCTCTTCCTTCCTGTAACCTTCCTGAGTAATTACGACTATGTATTTTGGAAAGGCTCTGTGCTCTGCACTGTGGAAGGGCCTGAGATCAAGCATAGTTGGTTTTTGCTCTCAAATAGCCTAGAATTTATCAGAGTTCTAAGTGTGTAGAGATTGTTCTATAAATGCTGGTTACCAGAACTTGCAAATTACTGGGGAATTAATGCATGGGAGGAGTGCTTATCGAGACCTTGAAAAAAGTGCTCAGTTGTGTCCGACTCTTTGCAACCCCATGGACTGTAGCACACCAGGCTCTTCTGTTCATGGAATTCTCCAGGCAAGAATATTGGAGTGGGTAGCCATTCCCTTCTTCAGGGGATCTTTCAGACCTAGGGATCGAACCTAGGTCTCAGGTGGATTCTTTCCTGACTAAACGTACATATCCTCTGCCTTCGGGGAGCTGGCAGTTTAGGCAGGGAGGGGAAAAAAGCAGCACACATTAAATAAATATTGAACAATTAAATTTGAACTGTGATATGGTGATTATTTTAAATATAAATAGGCACTTCAAAGGAGCAAAACTAAGGAATTCCCTGGTGGCCCAGAGGTTAAGATTTCACATTTTCACCACTGAGGGCCTGGAATCGATGCCTGGTCTGGGAACTAAAATCCCACAAGCTGTGGCTCATGGCAGAAAAAATTTAAGAAAGAAAGGAGCGAAACTAATGAGAAATGGGGTAGAGAAGAGGAGGCCTCTGTTCCTTTTTGGCTTCTTTCATGCAGGCGATAGCTTTGGTCTATGATCAGTAGATAAACTAAGCCAATCAAATCCATGACCATTGATGCACCTGTAACCATGTCCATATTAGCATTGTACACCAAATTTATTGAGGTCTCAATGATCCTTATAGTTTAAGACAACGATTTTAATCATGAAAATTTCCACTGAGGCTGGGGAATAGTGCTAGACAGGGTGTGACTGTGTTGTAGCTCTCAGAGAAGTTCTGAAGACTAGAAATACTGAAATAGGAGACAAAAGAAAATGCCCGATAGCTGCAGAATCTTTGACTCCAAGGAATCTACATAGGGTACCTTTGATCTGGCCTTTACAACTATTCTAAGTCCTGCCCTGTGCCTGGAGGTTGACCAGCGTAGATGGAATCAAGAGATGCCTTGGCCTTCTGTTTTCCAGCTTGGCTTGGTCAATGGATTAGGCTGGCAAGATGCCAGAGAGAGAGGGGCGAACGGAGTCAGAGTATTGATTCCTCTGGCTTTCTACTTTGGAATCATGATGGGTTGGTTGCCCTCATTAACTGAAAGGTCACAGCTCCTGTTGGGTGGTCCTTTTTGTGTAGCTGTCTCTCCTGATTCTATTAAGTGATCCTTGTCCCTTTAGGTCAAGAGATGAACCACCTACTAGTCCTAAAGTGAAAGTGAAGTCACTCAGTCGTGTCCGACTCTTTGCGACCCCATGGACTGTAGCCTACCAGGCTTCTCCGTCCTTGGTATTTTCCAGGCAAGAGGACTGGAGTGGGTTTCCATTTCCTTCTCCAGGGGATCTTCCTGACCCAGTGATCGAACCTGGGTCTCTCTCTCAGGCAGATGCTTTACCATCTGAGCCACCTCCTGAACCCTGCCTGAACTCAGGTAGCCTTGGCCTGCAACAGCTTGAAGTGGGACGTGGGTTCCCAGCTGGAAATTGAGGCTAGGTCCCAGCGGTAAGAGCGCCAGATCCTGACCACTAGACCAGTGGTCGGTGACAAGGGCCCTGGCTTTTCAGCTTTGCGGAAAAGAATTCCTACAAAGACAGGAAGTAGGGAAGCAAGTAGAGTACTTCTTAGGAGAAAAAGCATACTGCAGGTGTGGACAGACACACGAGTGGGCTCAGAGAGAGTCACTGAGCACCTTGTGGCAGTGTGAATTACCTTTGTGGGGCATTTCTTCTGTGTTTCCCGTGGCCAATTATTTTGATTTGCCTGGTTCACAGCCTGTATTTGGCTTATCTCAGGATCCTCCCTTGTGTGCACACACATCTCTTAGCCAAGATGGATTCTGCTGGAAAGGCCTGTGGGCAGAGCATCCCTTGACAGCACTCATCTTTGACCTCCAAGGAAGCTTTCTGTGCATGCGTGGTCCGGGAAGTCTCCAGACTTCAAGAACGAGAAGCAGGACCCAGCTTCCTCCCTTAATTGCCCTACTATTCCTGTCTTGGAGTTTCAGTCCACTTTGAATGAATGAATCTCCAATCTCTTTACCCTGGGTGTGAGTGTGGGGGGTGGGTGGGGGTGGAAGGCATCTACCTCCTGCCTATGACCATTGCTTGGTAAATAGAGTTATTATTACACTCAAGTACCCAGCTGCAGCAAGCTACTGATTTCCAGTTTAGTGTAGATTCTAGGAGAACTGAGGAGTTCTGAGCAGTTACATCCACCCTTCAGACCATTTCTTCCAAGCCACGCTGAGATGATAACTTGGATGGAATGTGGTAGTTTTTCTTTTTAAAAAATTTATGAAACTAACACAACATTGTAAAGCAATTATTCTCCAATTAAAAAAAAAAGAGGAAAAAGCAAATATTTATTTATTTGGCTGTGGGATCTTCAGTCTTCACTGCGGCATGTGGGGTCTTTAGTTGTGGCATGTGGACTCTAAGTTGTAGCATGCGGGATCTAGTTCCCTGGCCAGGGATTGAACCCAGGTCTCCTGCATTGGGAGCACAGAGTCTTAGCCACTGAACCATCAGGGAACTTTTGAGCACGCATGAGTTGAAGCATGGAGTAAACCTAGTTGATGCGATGACAGTGGTTGTAACCAATCATTTGCTGGAAAATACTGTGGACTCCACCTCTTAAGAGAGTTCCAGAATGCAAGGAGACCGAGTTGCCCAATTGTAGGCAAACAATGACTGCCAGCCACTCTTGTCAACATTTTCTGTAGCTACACCAGGATCACTTCCCATGTGCGCTTGCGAAAAGCATTGAATTGCACGCACTGCTTAATTAGCTAAAGCTCTAACAACCCCATTTGCATGTGAAAAATGCTGTTTGCACGAGAAAATACGGAGTTTTGTGTACACAAATGATTTGCTTATACAAAATTGTATCTAACATTTTGAGTTCTCAAAACTTATTACTTAAAGCTCATGGTCTTAGAGCAGTTATTACAAGATGGGAAAACAACCTGATGACAGCCTTTTTTTCCCCCACGGGTGGTTTTATCCCAGGCCTTCACGTCCTGTCTGCTTGTCTTTAACTGCTCTCTTTCTGAATCAGCCCAGGAGATTCAAGGAGTTGGGATGGGGGGCAGGGGGGTGGGGAGGAAACAGAGGCTGATGTCCTGCTTCACTTCCCACTGACAGCTGAGCTCTCATCATAGTGCCTTGCAACCAACATTGATGTGCAAATCAAGATCTCACAAGGATTTGTAAGTCCCAGGTGGAGCTCATCGCAAAAGCATTTTAAAAACAAAATTGCCTTTTGATGTGTGAACTGATTAAGTGTGATATGCCCTTCCCTTTGAGGATAAACTTGGAGAACTCTGAAGTAAGACCCACAGGATGGCTGGTCAGACATTAGTCACTCATTCCAAGGTAGTATGTTAACATCCCAGAGCAAAATTGGGGCTTTACTCTGGAGCAAAGTAAAATTATGGCGCTGAAAACCTTTGGCCTGTCCGTATTGTTGTTGTTTAGTAGCTAAGTTGTGTCCAATTCTTTTCTGACCCCATGGACTGTAGTCTACCCTCTGTCCATGGAATTTTCCCAGACAAGAATACTGGAGTGGGTTGCCATTTCCTTCTCCAGTTGATCTTCCTGATCCGGGGATTGAACACTTCTCTCTTGCATTACCAGGTGGTGTCTTTATCACTGAGCCACCTGGGAAGGCCTTTGGACTGTCTGTAGCCCACATGATTTTGTTTTAGCCATGAAGTGATATTTCCTACTCAAATAAGGACTGTTTGGTATTGAAACTGTTAAGTAGTTTGAAAAGCTTACAATTTGTGTAAGTCAGTCAACCAACTCTGTCAAATAAATATTTGTTTCCTACTGTGGGAATGTTAGGTCCATGAATCAAGGCAAATTGGAAGTGGTCAAACAGGAGATGGCAAGAGTGAACGTTGACATTCTAGGAATCAGTGAACTAAAATGGACTGGAAAGGGTGAATTTAACTCAGATGACCATTATATCTACTACTGGGGGCAGGAATCCCTTAGAAGAAATGGAGTAGCCATCATGGTCAACAAAAGAGTCCGAAATGCAGTACTTGGATGCAATTTTAAAAATGACAGAATGATTTCTGTTCGTTTCCAAGGCAAACCATTCAATATTACAGTAATCCAAGTCTATGCCCCAACCGGTAATGCTGAAGAAGCCAAAGTTGAACAGTTCTATGAAGACCTACAAGACCTTTTAGAACTAACACCCAAAAAAGATGTCCTTTTCATTATAGGGGACTGGAAGTAGGAAGTCAAGAAACACCTGGAGTAACAGGCAAATTTGGCCTTGGAGCACGAAATGAAGCAGGGCAAAGGCTAATAGAGTTTTGCCAAGAGAATGCACTGGTCATAGCAAACACCCTCTTCCAACAACACAAGAGAAGACTCTACACATGGACATCACCAGATGGTCAATACCGAAATCAGATTGATTATATTCTTTGCAGCCAAAGATGGAAAAGCTGTATACAGTTAGCAAAAACAAGACCAGGAGCTGACTGTGGCTCAGATCATGAACTCCTTATTGCCAAATTCAGACTGAAATTGAAGAAAGTAGGGAAAACCACTAGACCATTCAGATATGACCTAAATCAAATCCCTTATGATTATACAGTGGAAGTGAGAAATAGATTTAAGGGTCTAGATCTGATAGATAGAGCGCCTGATGAACTCTGGACGGAGGTTCGTGACATTGTACAGGACACAGGGACCAAGATCATCCCCATGGAAAAGAAATGCAAAAAAGCAAAGTGGCTGTCTAAGGAGGCCTTACAAATAGCTGTGAAAAGAAGAGAAGCGAAAAGTAAAGGAGGAAAGGAAAGATATAAGCATCTGAATGCAGAGTTCCAAAGAATAGCAAGGAGAGATAAGAAAGCCTTCCTCAGCGATCAATGCAAAGAAATAGAGGAAAACAACAGAATAGGAAAAACAAGAGATCTTTTCAAGAAAATTAGAGATATCAAGGGAACATTTCATGCAAAGATGGGCTCGATAAAGGACAGAAATGGTATGGACCTAACAGAAGATATTAAGAAGAGGTGGCAAGAATACACAGAAGAACTGTAAAAAAAAGATCTTCACGACGAAGATAATCACGATGGCGTGATCACTCACCTGGAACCAGACATCTTGGAATGTGAAGTCAAGTGGGCCTTAGAGAGCATCACTACAAACAAAGCTAGTGGAGGTGATGGAATTGCAATTGAGCTATTTCAAATCCTGAAAGATGATGCTGTGAAAGTGCTGCACTCAGTATGTCAGCAAATTTGGAAAACTCAGCAATGGCCACAGGACTGGAAAAGATCAGTCTTCATTCCAATCCCAAAGAAAGACAATGCCAAAGAATGCTCAAACTACCGCACAATTGCACTCATCTCACACGCTAGTAAAGTCATGCTCAAAATTCTCCAAGCTAGGCTTCAGCAATATGTGAATCGTGAACTTCCAGATGTTCAAGCAGGTTTTAGAAAAGGCAGAGGCACCAGAGATCAAATTGCCAACATCCGCTGGATCATGGAAAAAGCAAGAGAGTTCCAGAAAAACATCTATTTTTGCTTCATTGACTATGCCAAGGCCTTTGACTGTGTGGATCACAATAAACTGTGGAACATTCTGAAAGAGATGGGAATCCCAGACCACCTGACCTGCCTCTTGAGAAACCTGTATGCAGGTCAGGAAGCAACAGTTAGAACTGGACATGGAACAACAGACTGGTTCCAAATAGGAAAAGGAGTACGTCAAGGTTATATATTGTCACCCTGCTTATTTAACTTATATGCAGAGTACATCATGAGGACCGCTGGGCTGGAAGAAGCACAAGCTGGAATCAAGATTGCTGGGAGAAATATCAATAACCTCAGATATGCAGATGACACCACCCTTACGGCAGAAAGTGAAGAGGAACTCAAAGGCCTATTGATGAAAGTGAAAGAGGAGAGTGAAAAGGTTGGCTTGAAGCTTAACATTCAGAAAACAAAGATCATGGCATCTGGTCCCATCACTTCTTGGGAAATAGATGGGGAAACAGTGGAAACAGTGTCAGACTTTATTTTTTTTGGCTCCAAAATCACTGCAGATGCTGATTGCAGCCATGAAATTAAAAGACGCTTACTCCTTGGAAGAAAAGTTATGACCAGCCTAGAGAGCATATTAAAAAGCAGAGACATTACTTTGCCAACCAAGGTCCGTCTAGTCAAGGCTATGGTTTTTCCCGTGGTCATGTATGGATGTGAGAGTTGGACTGTGAAGAAAGCTGATCGTCGAAGAATTGATGCTTTTGAACTGTGGTGTTGGAGAAGACTCTTGAGAGTCCCTTGGACTGCAAGGAGATCCAACCAGTCCATTCTAGAGGAGATCGAACCTGGGTGTTCATTGGAAGGACTGATGCTAAAGCTGAAACTCCAATACTTTGGCCACCTCATGCAATGAGTTGACTCACTGGAAAAGACTCTGATGCTGGGAGCGATTGTGGGTAGGAGGAGATGGGGACGACAGAGAATGAGATGGCTGGATGGCATCATCGACTCGATGGACATGAGTTTGAGTGAACTCTAGGAGTTGGTGATGGACAGGGAGGCCTGGCGTGCTGTGGTTCATGGGGTCGCGGAGAGTCAGACACGACTGAGCGACTGAACTGAACTGAACTGAACTGTGGGCTGGGTCCCATCTATGCTGCCAAAGTGAAAATAAAGTGAAAGTGTTAGTCGCTCAGTTGTGTACCCTTTGCAACACATGCACTGTAGCCCACCAGGCTCCTCTGTCGGTGGGATTCTCCAGGCAAGAATGCTGAACTAGGTTGCCATTTCCTTCTCTAGGGGATCTTCCCGAACCAGGGACTGATCTCGGTGCTCTCTCATTGCAGGCAGATTCTTTACCATCTAAGTCACCAGGGAAGACTGCCAAAGAAATACAAAAAAAGTTATGGTCTTTGACCTCAGGGAAATTATATACTTACTGAGTTAAAGGAAATACATATGAAATGAGATAAATAGTGAAGAATATGGTAGAGTGTTATATTCATATTGATATTTACTGAACACCTATTAAATGTTAGCCATGGTAGTAGGGTTAAAATGGTTGGACTTTGCTTTGATTCAGAGGTGCTTACTGTCTGGTTGGTGAGTGATGTGGGCATAGGCTGTATTTGTTAGAGAATTTGAGAAGGGAGAGGGCATAGTAGGTTGGGATAATTGAGAAATGACAGAATTTCAGCTGACTCTTAAATGACGGGTAAGATTTCGGTGGTTGAAGATGAGGAGTCAGCTGTAATCGAAGAGGAGGAATTTAGGGCTGGAAGCTGGAATATACATGATAGAACGGTTTAGAAAAGGAGCTGACTAGCTTTTTTCTTTTTTTTTAGAAAAATATTAATTATTTTATTGAAGTGCAGTTAATTTGCAATGGAACAGATGTACAGCAAAGTGATTCAGTTATACATCTATTAGACATAAATATATTTTCAGATTCTTTTCCATTGTAGGTTATTACAAAATATTGAATATATTCCCCTGTGCTATACAGTATGTCCTTATTGGATTCCTATTTTATATACAGCAGGGTGTAGCTGTTAATTCCAAATTTCTAATTTATCCTTTGCTTGCCCCTTCCCCTTTAGTAACCATAAGTTAGATTTTTAGGCCTGTGAGTTTGTTTCTGTTTTGTAAGTTCATTTGAGTCATATTTTAGATTCCACCTGTAAGTGATGTCATGGGGCATTTGCTTTTGTCTGTCTTCATTTGGTATGATAATCTCTAGGTTCATCAGCATTGCTACAAATAGCATTATTTCATTCTTTTTATAGCTGCATAATTTTCCATTGCATATGTATACAGCAGGAGAGGAAATAGCAACCCACTCCAGTGTTCTTGCCTGGAGAATCCCATGGACAGAGAGGCCTGGCGAGCTACGGTCCACGGAGTTGCAGAGTCAGACATGGCTGGGTGACTAAACTCACACATGTATACATCTTCTTTATTCATTCATCTGTCAATGAATGAATGATATGTTGTGTCCATATCTTGGCTATTGTAAATGCTGCTGCTATGAACATTGGAGTGCATGGGTGTTTTTGAATTAGGGTTTTATCTTTTTGGGCTTCTGAAGTGGCTTAGTGTTAAAGAATCTGCCTGCCAGTGCAAGAGATGCAAGAGACATGGGTTCAGTTCCTGGGTCACGAAGATCCCCTCGAGGGGGAAATGGCAACCTGCTCCAGTATTCTTGACTGAAAAATTCCATGAACAGTGGAGCCTGGCGGGCTACAGTCCACAGGGTCAGAAAGAGTCTGACAGGACTGAGCGCGCACACACTTTGTAACTTTCGTCTTTTTAACTGGTTTCTTTTTTTAAGACAGGAATTGGTTTGGAGAGTAGTAGGGGATGTGTCCTTCTCTCTTTGACTTTGCCCTAGAAACTTTAAAGACAGGGACCATCAGGGTACACCTCGGTGGGGAACATCAGTTCAGTGGCATGTCACGCTGCCAGCAGCTGTATTCCTTTCCACTCCTTTCTCTTTAATTGCCAGCCGTCTACTTTTTACAATAGAGTGCCTTTTCTTCTGCAGATAAGCGCCAGGTGAGCTCTCGTTTTATATGTGGGAATGTTTCAGCAGTGTCCTCAGCAAAAGCCCTGTCATCAATCACGCTTGACAAAGTTGGGGATGAGGGAGGAGGGGAGAAGTTTGCTTTTCATTTAGGGAGGCACAAAGGTCAAAGCCAGCTTTGCTCTCAGTAGGGTTTTCAGTCCCAATATTCTGGTCTATACCTTTCTTTCTCTCCTTGTCAGACTTGCAGCATTTTTTTCTGCCCTTTTCAACTTCTTTCTTATACGAAGCGTATTTTACAAGTCTCTGTCAAGTCCTATGAAATATCCTTGATGCACGAAGTCTAAAGGGCCTTTAAAAAATTCCCTCATCTTGTATTATTCAGGGAACACTGATCAGTCCTTTCTTGTCTCTACATCTCCCTTCTTGGCTCTGATGTGAGGACAGGGCTGGAACAGCCAGAGTGATGGAGGAAGGGAAGAAGAGAAATGGCAAACAGAAGGAAAGTAATTCTGTGTTGGGCCAGCCAGTGGCTCATGCTCAGAGTGGGGTAGTTACAAGGGAGCAGAATGAAATTGCAGAGGAGTCTTGGACTGGCTTGGTGGGATGGGAGCAGTCCAAGCTGAACAACAGAGTGAATCTGCTGAGTAGTTAGGTCTAGCCTGGATGATCAGTGCAAGTAGATCAGTCTAGCCTGGATGATCAGTGCAAGTAGAGAATCAGAACCTGACTGCGGGTGAACCAGAGGCTTAGCTTAAGCTCTGTGATGATGAGTCAGGGCCAGGCATGGGTCAGTGAACCAGTGAAGTTGCTCAGTTGTGTCCGACTCTTTGTGATCCCACTGTAGCCTACCAGGCTTCTGCATCCATGGAATTTTCCAGGCAAGAATATTGGAGTGGTTTGCCATTTCCTTCTCCAGGGGATCTTCCCGACCCAGGGATTGAACCCAGGTCTCCTGCATTGCAGGCAGACGCTTTACCGTCTGAGCCACCAGGGGTCAGTAGTCAGATAAAAATCAAAACCAGGAAGACATCACAAGGAAGAAGGATGGGGAGGCACTCAGTCCAGGTGTAGAAATGGAAACTGCCTCCTTCCTGAGACCCACAACAGAGAGGAAAACATGCTCTCCCCTGGGAATAGGACTTAACAACACAGGCGACAAAATTAGTCACCTGCAGGGCCCGGCAGGTACCCGAAGAGTGAGGAGAGCGTGGTGCAGGCAGGCACAAAGGAGTGGTGGGGACTGTGGCCGGTCAGACTCTGCCCGTCTTCTCTGTCTGAAGGGACAGGTTGCTCCTCAGGGCTAGTAGATACCTAGTCACCCAGAGGAAAGCAAGCCCAGTGTTGCCAGTTCTGATGTTTTTCAAAAGAAAAAGTAAAAAAAAAATTGGATTTTTGAAACAAACCTTCCTTTAAAAAAATCTTGGCAATGAATTCACATTTTTTGAAAAACACCATAAGGCCAGGATTGTACAGGCTAAACCAAACACATCTGTGGGCTGCCTGTGTGCCAGTCCCGTAAGTGGTAAGAATGGGCTCCCTGCCACTGGACAGAATTGACGTCTCCACTCCCTACTGCCTGACTGTCTGACTCTTCGGACCTGCGTTACTAGCCCTTTGAAAGCCTCTGGATCCTCATAAGCAAGAGGTAGACAGTAATGATTTAGTTATCAGTTCAGTTCACTCGCTCAGTCGTGTCCGACTCTGTGACCCCATGAATCATAGCACGCCAGGTCTCCCTGTCCATCACCAACTCCCGGAGTTCGCTCAAACTCATGTCCATCGAGTCGGTGATGCCATCCAGCCATCTCATTCTCTGTCATCCCCGTCTCCTCCCACCCCCAATCCCTCCTAGCATTAGAGTCTTTTCCAGTGAGTCAACTCTTCGCATAAGGTGGCCAAAGTATTGGAGTTTCAGCTTTAGCATCAGTCCTTCCAATGAACACCCAGGATTGATCTCCTCCAGAATGGACTGGTTATAGAGTGCTGTAATAATTACTAGTGATATATTAATAATTACTAGTGATATATGTGGAGTCCCTTATCTACTTTATTCTTTTAAGGACTTTAACACTAAGCTTTACATATTTCATGAGCACAGTTTGATCTGTTTTGACATCTGCATACACCTATGAAACCGTCACACAATTTAGTATAAGCAAGTCAAACGTTTTCTTGTACTTTTTTGCATTCTTGTCTGGAAAAACCCATGGACAGAAGAGCCTGGTGGGCTATGGTCCATGGGGTCACAAAAGAATCAGACATGACTGAGCAACTGAACCGCCGCCCCCACCACTAATTCTGCTTGGCTCAAGAAAAGGCATCCAGGGACCAGGGAGAGGCTGATGGGATAGAGAATTCATAGAAATGGGAGGAAGGGGAATCTCACAGGGAAGGTCAGTCAACCAAGTGGTCAGCGAAATCGTGGTTGCTCTCAGAGCACTTGGTGGAAAACTGGAGCCATGCCCCCGCTCTCTAGGGGAAACAAAGAGGCAAGGATGGCTATAGTGGGAATCGAGTCTCAGACAACTAAAAAGTAAATAACACAGAACACAAATGTACACACGATAGCAACAGGCAGTAGAGGATTAGTTTGCAAATCCTCGTTGGCTCCGGCACCAGCAACCAATTACTGTGTTTACTGATCTGGCTATGAACATGGCAACAGTAACTTACTATGTCAGAGACTGAGGAGGCTATCTTACTTCCTCAGTCGAAGGGTGGGGAATCTATCCTACCTAGTAACTAGTAACGCCCACCCCGCACCGCCCCCACCTTCTGTCTGTTTGCCTAGTTCCCATCCCCCACCCCCTCCCACACCTCATTCTCCATTCTCTCTCAAATCTGCTTCTATTTCTCTTTCTGTCCTCCCTCTGCTGTCTTATTCTCCTTTCTTCTCTCATCCAAAGGGCTGTTAAGTCCTCCTATACGGTCTCCCTCCTATATATCTCTTTAAATCTGCCCCTCTTTTTAATTCCTAGTGTCTATATATGTCTCTTTTCCCAATTCACTTTGCTTGATCTAGAATTATGTGTCACCTTGATGCCTTTCCTTCCCCCCTAAAGCTGACTTGACTCTCTACTGTCTGTTGAATGAAGGTCAGACTCCTTGACATACTATTCAAGGTCCTTTATACACTTTTCTGTACCTAGCCCACAGACCTATTTTTCCTTCTACTCCCTTCATTCTGTAAACCCCGAGACCCTCACTTCAGAAGCTCTTTGTTGGGAAAGACCTCCATAGATTACATGTATTGTTGAAAGATAATTGATTCTGTGATTTTTCTTAGATCCTACAATAACTGGGTTTGAAACTCTTATTACTTTCTGCTTAGGAATCTACATGCTTCCCTAAAACATGTCTCCCATCCCCCTTAATGTTAATAACTTTAAAACATCCCAATAACTTAATCCATCATTAGCTAAGGTCTGTTTGGTCGTTTTTCCAAGAGCCAAGCCTGTTTGATGCATTGCTCCCTACTTGGTCATGACAGTCCTGTGATGCATTATGTCACTCAATATTTTCACCCCAGAATAATAAATTGGAGAAATGAGACATCTGCCTACAATTTATTCCTGTTATGTCTTTTCCTTCTTGAAAAGGAAATGCCAACACTTCTAAAATGAGAAAGCTAGGTCAATTTAACCCTTTAAAAAGTTACCACGCATCCAAGGGACAGTCACATCATTTTTTGTGTGTGTCTTACATGTTCGGTTGAAAGGCAAAAATATTTTTGCCTTCAGCTTGAAAAGGTGTTACATTAATGAATTAAGAGTGAATGCAAACGTATGTGTCAGACGCTGTGCTCACCACAGGGGCACACGGCCATGGTATACTGGGCCCTCGAGGGAGGTGGTTGAGAGCGGTGGGTGGTTGAGAGCATGGATTTTGGACTCACGCCCTTCTTCTCTTGTTTACTCAGTGAATGCTCTTGGATCTATGATTGCTTAAGTCTTCAGTTCAAAAAAATGAAAATGACTGTCTATATCACATAGGGTCCATGATGGATGAAAAGAGCTGGTATTAGCAAAATATCTAATATATGTATATATATAGCAAATTCTTAGTAAATAGTATTATTTTTAATCTGGTAGGCAAGTATACAGCCTATGATAACAGAGTAAGTATTGATATGCTGGAGATAAAGTAGCTGTAGAGAAGGAGTATCTAATAGAGTTTTGGGGTAGATTTCACTGATATTGTAGGACTGTCTAACATTTATTGAGTGCTTATAGTGTGCTGCTGCTGCTGCTAAGTTGCTTCAGTCGTGTCCGACTCTGTGCGACCCCATAGACGGCAGCCGACCAGGCTCCGCCATCCCTGGGATTCTCCAGGCAAGAACACTGGAGTGGGTTGCCATTTCCTTCTCCAATGTGTGAAAGTGAAAAGTGAAAGTGAAGTTGCTCAGTCGTGTCCGACTAGTAGCAACCCCATGGACTGCAGCCCACTAGGCTCCTCTGTCCATGCGATTTTTCTAGGCAAGAGTACTGGAGTGGCTTGCCATTGCCTTATAGTGTGCTAGGAAATGTTTAATTCTCACCACAAGGTTTTGAGGTTAGATGCGATTGCTAATCTCTGTTTTACAGAATCTGAAGGCACAGAGGGGTTAGGTAGCTTGTGTAAGGACACCCAGCTTCTTGCAAGGGTCAGGAAAGACTTCCAAAGAGAGAAATGCCTATTGGAGTCCCCTGGTGGTCCAGTGGTTAAGAATCCACCTTGTAATGCAGAGGACTCGGGTTTGATCTCTGCCTGGGGAACTAAGATCCTGCAGGCCGTGTGCCACAGCTACTGAGCCTGAACACGCCGGTGCCCACGTGCCACAACTGGAGAGTCCATGCACCACGACGAAAGAGCCCACCTGCCACAACTAACCTCGACACACCAGCTAAATAAATGAATATTTTTAAAAAGAGGGACACCTATGGCCATATCAGCAGATCCCCACACATATGAAAGTCAGTGACTGGATACGTTTGAGGATGGGAGGCAAAGGATGTCCTGTACAGGGATCGAGGTGATGTGCTTGAGGAGTTGACAGTCGTTACTATGGAGAAGAGAGGAAGAGCTCTACCAGGTCTAAAGGGCAGAGAGCAGGGACCAGCTTCATGCTTCTTTCCTGTGATTTCCAGCAACTCCCAGAGTGCTTTGTATAAAGTAGTTAACACTAAATGAATGAATTTAGAAAAATTATCGGTAAAATATGGTTTGTCACCACCAGTATATTTGGAGGAAACAGCAAGAAGAAATATTCATATAAATATTATGGTTTTAAAAAAACTTGAGTGATAAACTCACTAGTCGTTTTGTGGGGAGAGGTTTACTGTTTCGGGGGAAAATTGTTTTCTGTAAAGAAGCTGGAAGGACCAACCATGAATTATCTGTTGATTTTATTTTTAAATAATGGAAGGCATCTGGAAAACAGGGAAAGAGGAGTAGAAGATCCAAAGGGTAAAAGTTGAAAGCAGGTGGGGGAGAAAGACACACGGCGCTGGCTTTACGGTGTCTTGCTGCTGCTGCTGCCAAGCTGCTTCACTTGTGTCCGACTCTATGTGGACTGCAACCTGCCAGGCTCCTCTGTCCATGGGATTCTCCAGACAAGAATACTGGAGTGGGTTGCCATGCCTTCCTCCACGGGATTATCCCGACCCTGGGATTGAATCCAGGTCTCTTGCATTGCATTCAGATTCTTTGCTGTGAAGCCACCAGGGCTTCCCTGGTGTCTTACTTCGAGCCAAACTCACTGGTCCACTGAAAGGGAACAAGCCGGCTAGCTGAATGATGTCAACACAAACCAACAACAGAACCTGGAAAGCTCCTCAAAAATCATCCAACTCAATAAAAATTTAATCTCATCAGTTGTCTGACACTGAAGACTGAACAACTGGTTACCTTAGAGGGTCTTCACACTTTAGCAGCTCTTGTTGAATGGTGCACACCATCTTGGGCCTTCCCGGTGGCTCAGCGGTAAAGAATCCGCCTGTAATGCAGGAGCCATAGGAGATGTGGGTTGGATCTCTGGGTTGGGAAGATTCCCCTGGAGGAGGGCATGGCAACCCACTCCAGTATTCTTGCCTGGAGAATTTCACGGACAGAGGAGCCTGGCAGGCTACAGTCCATGGGGTCACAGAGAGTCAGACACAATGGAAGTGACTTAGCACGCATGCATGCACACTGTCTTGCAGACTGGCTGCCAGTGTGAACACAGCTTGCAAAGAAAGTGCCATCAACCTGGGGGACTCTGATCCCAGGCATGCTCCAGGCTCCACTTCTAGAGGAAGGTGTGACAAACTTCTGGTCACGTTAATAGCACCAAGCTTTTAGGTAAAACTGTACAGTCTACAAAGCGCCTCCACACACTTGGTTGTCATAGGATCCTGATGGGACAGACCTTACCACCCAGTTTATTAGATTTGAACGACAGAGTCTCAGAGAAGTCAGCTGAAGTGTCTCGGGTTGTGCGGTAAAGCTAGGATACCCATCTCCACCGTCAGGCTGGAAGCTCAGTGCTTCTTCCTTATCGTCAAGGTTGCTTCTGCAGAGTGGTTGTGGCAGTTATTTCTAGAGCTAGGGTCTCTTCCCAGGTCAGTGTCCAGAGAACCCACAGAAAAGACGGCACATACTCTTTGATGATTAAATGAGCTTCTGTTAGCTAGGATTCTATAATTATTTTTAATGAATTAGTCCAGTGGAGTCCATTCAATGGAAGAATCTACATATACTCATTGAAGAGTGTTTTTCTTTTAAACTCTTTAAGAATGCGTGAATCTATTCTGTACAATGATTAACATATATGACTTCTACACACACGTGGGCCTCCCTGGTGGCTCAGTGGTAGAGAATCCGCCAGGCACTACAGAAGACCCGGGTTCGATCCCTGGGTCAGGAAGATCCCCTGGAGAAGGAAATGGCAACTCACTCCAGTACTTCTGCCTGGGAAATCCTGTAGCCTGGCAGGCTACAGTCAATGGGGCCACAAAAGAGTCAGACCCAAATGAGTGACTAAACAACAACAAACAGCACACACGTGTTAAAAGTGACATGCTACTCACTGATATGTCTCGTTTTTTTTTTGTTGTTGTTCACTAAAGAAATTCCAAAAAGTGCTAACAAGTCTGTACACCTAACAAAGTAGTCGTGTTTCCTCTAGACTGGGGCTGTCCACAGACATGTGATAGTGGTGGTTGAGTTGCTAAGTCATGTCCAACTCTTAGACATTGCTTTACAATGCTGTGTTGTTTCTGCTCTACAGCAAAGTGAATCAGCTCTATGTGCACATATATCCTGTCTTTTTTGGATTTCCTTCTCATATAGGTCAGCAGAGAGCACTGAGTGGTGTTTCCTGTGCCATACAGTAGGTCCTTATTGGTCATCCATTTTAAATATAGCAGTGTGTACATGCAGATCTCAAACTCTCTGACTATTCCTCCCCCAACCCGTCCCCCCAGTAAAGTTCATTCTCTAAATCTGTGAGTCTGTTTCATAAATAAGTTCATTTGCTTCATTTCTTTTTAGATTCCTCATATAAGAGAGATCATAAGATATTTTTCTTTCTCTGACTTACTTCACTCAGTAGGACAATCTTGAGGTCCATCGACATCAAACTTCAATTCTAAAAAGATGAGATAGGTCATAGAAATGTGTGGCTCTAGCCAGGTGTGAGAAAAAAGAAGTGGCTGGATCTACAGGGGATTTGGAAAATGTGGGTCCAGCCTAAATTCAAAATTAAAGCCCCCAAAGAAACAATAACTCTGTGCCAGTCTAAAATTTTTTGGGGACAGTATTATCCTCAGTATAACCCCAGCAATATTCCTGTGTTCTATTTGGCACCAAAATACATAGAAATATTGTCTTAATGTTCTTTCACTACTGCCATTATTCCCTTCCTACCTTCTGGTAACAATAGCTTGGAGCATTATTGCTTGAATTTATGATTAAAATATTACTCTTATACCATGTGTAATAACACATAGTCTGGAGATAATCCTGTGGGCATTTTCCCTTATGATATTCTCTTTTTTGGTTATGACAAGGGGTTTTAGCATGGTGATAAGTGGATGTGGAAAAGGCCTTTTTCACTGGCTTACGAGATTTTATCCACAAGGCCTTGTGGAAGAGTCCTTTCCTAGTCAGAATTCTCTGGGTGGAAGGGCTTCACTGGTGTCCATACATGTTTTTATAATTTTATTTATTTTTGTGGCTGTGCTGTGTCTTCGTTGCTGTGCACGGACTCCCTCTAGTTGCAGTGAGTGGGGGCTCCTCTCTAGCTGTGGTGTGCAAGGGCTTCTCATTGTGGTGGCTTCTCTTGCTGCAGCACGCAGGCTCTAGGTGCCCGGTTTCCAGTAACTGCGGCTCCCAGGCTCCAGGGCACAGACTCAGTAGCTGTGGCACATGGGTTTGGTTGCCCCTTGGTATGTGGGATCTCCCCTGATCAGGGATTGAGCCCACATCCCCTGCATTGGCAGGCAGACTCCCAACCTCTGGGCCTCCATGGCCATACTGGTGTCCATATCTGCCTGCCCCAGGTATGCATTGCCACTCAGGTTGTTGTGACTTACTATCAGTGTGACAACTAGGTAATGAGAAAAATCTATGTTTGGTCACACAGAGGTGTGCGACTGGTTATTATATTTCGTCATCTGGGAGACAATTCAATATAACCCTGGAGACAGGGATCTATTTTCATCTCTCTCCTCTCCTACTTGCTTTCTCTGCAGTTACAAATGCATAACACCTGAATCCAGTTGAGGTCTAAAATGTTACATTTTCAGGGAAGGCATCTAAACAATTAAGAGGTTAAAAAAAATCTGTCTCTCCCTTCCCATGTATGAAATAAATATTGGTTAGGCCAAATTGGCTGTCTTGTGCCCCGTTAACAGTCTTCTGGTTATCCAAAGCACGGTCTCAATGGCTAATCAATAGTGCCCCAGGGAACATTTATGCAATGTACAGAAGGGAAAAATTCTACTCCAACAGGAAAGTAAATTTAGCATCTTTAGGCAAATCCTTACATGATTTAAAAAAAATGTGTAAGTATGTGGGAGTGTGTGTGTGTGTGTTGAGAAAGATTTGGTCAAGTGAGAACTTTGATTACTTAATCTATTTCCTTCTAATCCAAGCTTGGGCCATCTAGTTATCGGCATAGATCATATAATATGGGGGTGGGAGGGAGGAGCAGTGGAGAGGAAGTAAACAGCAAAGCTTCACATTATAAATCTGTTCCTTATTGCTTACAGCTCCAGGCAGCCTTAAGAATCAACTTTTATTAGCTCGCTATTAGGGGACCATTTCCCTTATAATTTGATTATTAGAATGGATATATTTGAAACCTACATTTCCATATAGATAGAACCACTCCATTTTTATGACCCTGATGCACTCTTAAAAACTCACTGAGAGACTCCATCTAAGTTTCCTCAGTTGATTGTTTTCAAGAATGAAATGAGAATAAAATCCACAGAGCTCAGAAAGAGAGGGTCGAGGTCAGGGAGTGGAGAATGGTAAAAGTTGATGCTTGGAGCCTCATTAGATACAGGAGGTGTTTTATTTGTCTTGATCCTTGGCCAAAGATGTCAATTAAGTGCAGTTTACTTTTGGAATTTTCTCTCTTTGCTCTATGCAGTGATATTTTTATTTTTTTCTTTTTTTTCCTCTTTCTCTCCCCCTTCCACTTAACATACATATTGAGGATGCTCAAACACCTGCAGAAATCCTGCTGACCTGTCTAGTACTAAAGAGCTTATTTCCTGATTCTATGTTGGCATTAGTAACAATAGCTAACACTCATGAAACTTTTGCTGTATGCTGAGCCCTAATCTGCTTCATTGACTATGCCAGAGCCTTTGACTGTGTGGATCACAATAAACTGTGGAAAATTCTGAAAGAGATAGGAATACCAGACCACCTGACCTGCCTCTTGAGAAAACCTATATGTAGGTCAGGAAGTAACAGTTAGAACTGGACATGGAAGAACAGACTGGTGCCAAATAGGAAAAGGAGTACGTCAAGGTTGTATATTATCACCCTGCTTATTTAACTTATATGCAGAGTACATCATGAGGAACGCTGGGCTGGAAGAAGCACAAGCTGGAATCAAGATTGCCGGGAGAAATATCAATAACCTCAGATATGCAGATGACACCACCCTTATGGCAGAAAGTGAAGAGGAACTCAAAAGCCTCTTGGTGAAAGAGGAGAGTGAAAATGTTGGCTTGAAGCTCAACATTCAGAAAACAAAGATCATGGCATCTGGTCCCATCATTTCATGGGAAATAAATGGGGAAACAGTGGAAGCAGTGTCAGACTTTATATTTTTGGGCTCCAAAATCACTGTGGATGCTGATTGCAGCCATGAAATTAAAAGACGCTTATTCCTTGGAAGGAGAGTTATGACCAACCTTGATAGCATATTAAAAAGCAGAGACATTACTCTGCCAACCAAGGTCTGTCTAGTCAAGGCTATGGTTTTTCCTGTGGTCATGTATGGATGTGAGAGTTGGACTGTGAAGAAAGCTGATCTCCAAATTGATGCTTTTGAACTGTGGTGCTGGAGAAGACTCTTGAGAGTCCCTTATACTGCAAGGAGATCCAACCAGTCCATTCTAAAGGAGATCGGTCCTGGGTGTTCATTGGAAGGACTGATGCTAAAGCTGAAACTCCAATACTTTGGCCACCTCATGCGACGAGTTGATTCACTGGAAAAGACTCTGATGCTGGGAAGGATTGGGGGCGGGAGGAGAAGGGGACGACAGAGAATGAGATGGCTGGATGGCATCACCGACTCTGTGGACATGAGTTTGAGTGTACTCCGGGAGTTGGTGATGGACAGGGAGGCCTGGCGTGCTGTGATTCATGGGGTCGCGGAGAGTCGGACACGACTGAGCGACTGAACTGAACTGAGCTGAGCCCTGATGCCGTTGCCTCATCTTCACAAGTGCTGACGTGACACATGCGACTATCACTCCCATCCAACAGATGAGTAGGAATCTGTGGATCAGGGTGTTCAAGCAAACCACCTAAGGTTATGTACGTAGTTTATAAAGGATGAGTTGGGGGTCAAATTCAGGAAGCTAGTCCATTGGCCAGATTCCAGACCTTTCTGCCTCACTGCCTGCCAAGCATGTCCATAACCATACCTCATTTCATTCCCACATCAGCCCTGAGCTCGTTGCTGTCATCACTCCAGTTCTAAAGACACATATAGGTTCAGAGGTATTACGTCGTTTGGACCAGCCCATTTAAATTTTTGTTTTATATTGTTGTATAATTGGTTACTAATGTATCTTAGCTTAAGGTGTATAGCAAAGTGATTCAGTTATACATATGTAAGTATTCTTTTTCAAATTCTTTTCCCATTTAGGTTATTACGGAATATTGATCAGAGTTCCCTGTGCTATACAAGAGGTCCTTCTTGGTTATCTGTTTTAAATATAGCTGTGTGTATGCGTCAGTCCCAAACTCCCAATCTATCCCTTCCCCCTGGTAACCATAAATTTGTGTTCTAAGCCTGTGAGTCTGTTTCTGTTTTGTAAAGAAGTTCATTTGTATCATTTTTTTTCTAGATTCCACATATAAGTGATTTGTCTTTGACTGACTTCACTTAATACAATAATCTCCATTCATGTTGCTGCAAATGACATTATTTCATTATTTTTTATGGCTGAGTAATATTCCATTGTATCTATGTACCACATCTTAACTTATCCAGTTCTCTGTCAATGGACAGTTAGGTTGCTTCCATGTCTTGGTTATTGTAAACAGTGCTGCACAGTGAACATTGGGGCCCAGGAGAGGGATTGCTGGATCGTATGGTAGCTCTATTTTTAGTTTTTGATAGCAACCTCCATGCTGTTCTCCATAGTGATTATACCAGTTTGCATTCCCACCCACAGTGTAGGAGGGCTCCCTTTTCTCCACACCCTCTCCAGCATTTACGGTCGATAGACTTTCTTGATGATGGTCATTCTGACCTGTGTGAGGTGAGTCAGTGTCTTTAAAGCCACTGCTTTTCTGCTCCTCATGTTGAAAGAGGTTTTGGAGAAGGTACAGATCCTATCTCCAGTCAACAAGTAGGGAGTTCCCAAGGGGACGCTATCCCTTGGGATATTCTTCACAGATATGAACTCCAGAATACACCAGAAGTTTAAAGGAATGTGTGAGGTGGAGCTCTGTGGAGACAGTGGGTGTCGTACACCTTGTTATGTCTTCTGTACCCTAACCATTTCTACTTCTACTTGATCATGGTTGGAAAATGCTATTTCATTTGAGACAGTAAGAATGACAAGGGAAAACTGTTCTATTAGCAGAACAAGGGGAAATTAATCCCTTCTAGCTTTCCTCCCTTCTTTGGCCAAAACTTTGAATTGAATGTATAATAATGAGTCGAAAAAAATTGATTAAATACGGTCGTACAAAACCAGAATTGCTCCAAATTGATTCCCTTCTCATTATTTTTTATTCCATTTTATATTCCTGGGGCGCATTCATTGAGAGCAAAAGGCATCCTCTTAAAATATAACACTAGGGGTTGTTCTTAAAATTTAGATGAAAAAGAAAAGATGATTTGGTTGGGTTTAAATGTAAGTCTTTTTTTTTTTTTTGAGTTTCATTTTCACTATGTACTTCAAAGGTAGATAGGCAAATATATAACTGCTATCATCAAGTAAAACCTGGGAGCCGGAGCTGAAGTATACAATACTTCTCTGCAGTGAAGGGAAGATTTCCTCAGTAAGAACCCTGGTTATCATTTTATTAATGATAATGCATAGGTGATCAAAACTGCATTAGGTGTAATCTAGTCCAAATCCCTTACTCAGTAGATGAGTTAACTGATACTTAGAAAAATTGACTTGCCCAATCTCTTCTCAGGATGAGATATGCGGGAAACCAGGACAGGGTGGAAGTGGAGATAAAGGGTAAGTGTTGGACTGGAAGAGAAACATGTCTGGTGGGTTCTTTGAGCAGGGGAAAGCTAAGAGAATATTCAGGATCTAAATGTGTTACTAGAGAATATGAGACCAGAGAAACAAAACTGAAACAACGGGACTTCCCTGGTGGTTAGGAATCTGCCTGTCAATTCAAGGGACATGGGTTCGATCCCTGGTCTGGAAGATTTCACATGCTATGGGACAACTGGGCCCAGTGTCACTACTGCTGAACCCGTCCCCAGAGCCTGTGAGCCCCAACAGGAGTAGTTACGGTATGAGAAGCCTGTCCACTGCAACTAGAGAAAGCCTGAGCACATCAATGAAAACCCAGCAAAGATGAAAATAAATTACATTGTTGTTGCTATTGTTTAGTTGCTAAGTTGCATCTGACTCTTTTGTGATCCCATGGAGACTGTAGCCCACCAGGCTCCTCTGTCCCTAGGATTTCCCAGGTAAGAGTACTGGACTGGGTTGCCATTTCCTTCTCTAGGGGATCCTCTCAATCTAGGGATTGAACCTGAGTCTCCTGCATTGGTAGATGGATTCTTTACCACTGAGCCACCAGGGAAGTCCAAAACAATTAAATAAATGAAGACTGAAACAGCGATCCACGTGAATCCCAAAGCAGTGGTATTCTCGTGTGTCCCTTTAGAGACATTTGCAGAGCCCGGAGCTGAATGGACAAATCTTCATTCAAGGGGTCACACAGAAAGTCTGAGCAGAACCAACATAAAGTCCTATGTTCCCATTTTTCCTGCTACCCTGTGGCCCTCTTACTGTAAGGAGTGTGCTCTGGGTCAATCACATGGACTCTGGACACTCAAGTCAGACATGGGATCAGCTTTCAGGTCTTTGACTCTGACTTTGGCAAATTACTCCTCTTGGTTTTTTTAAGGTTAAGTTGGGATACTACCTCGTTGGGGTGTCTAGATACAATAAAATAACATATGAAAAGCATTTAAGACAGTGTCTAGCAAAAAGTGAGCTTGCAGTGGCTAGTAGCTGTGATAATTACTATCAACTGAGAAGACATGCCCCCTGCTTTCTGTTTTTATTGTGAGCTGCGTTTCACTCTGACACTGATCTCCTTGATACCAGGGTCCTGCGTCTCTGAGAGCAGTGGCTAAGGAGAGGATGCCATCATGACTGTGCAAAGGGATTTCTCTGGGTGAAATTGGCTTCTACAGGAATTGTCCTTTGGCTTTATCATCAGCACATTCTAACCAACTGAACACATAACTCAGGTAAGAAGCTGATCGTTAGCTGAAGTCACAGCTCAGAGTTTGAAAACTTAGTCTCAAGTCGACAGGTTTCCCTGAAACAGGTGACTTAGATGGTAAAGAATCCGCCTGCAATGTGGGAGACCTGGGTTTGATCCCATGGGAAGATACCCTGGTGGAGGGCATGGCAATCCACTCCAGTAATCTTGCCTGGAGAATCCCATGGACAGAAGAGGCTGGTGGGTTACAGTACACAGGGTTGCAAAGAGTTGGACACGACTGAGTGACTAAGCACAGAACAGACAGTACTAGTTTGGTAGGAAAAACCAGGATTTGTAACTGTGATTAGGGATTAGGCACAGTTAATGAATGGAAGTTCTTAGGACTTTTGGACGTAGCCTTTTGTTTCTCCTTTCCTGATACATCGGTGAAAAATAATCACATGGACAAAAAGTGAATCATTTTATGTGAAAGAGAATTGATACTCTCTGCTTAGAAGTAGCCTGGAGAGGAGAAAATTGGTATCAAAATACTATTATTTAACAATTCATATGAAAAAATCATAAAGTAATAAAATTTCCTAGTTAGGATATTGGAAAGAGAATTTATCTACTTTTTTCTTTTTAATATTCACTTTTATAAAAGTATAATTGACAAATAAAATTGTAACATGTTTAAACTGTACAGTTGATGATTTGATATATGTATACTTTGTGAAAGGATTCACAACATTAAGTTAATTAACACATCCAATACTTCACATATTTACCAGTGAGTGTTTTTGTTTCTCTGTTTTTGGCTAGAACACAAATTCTACTCTCTCAGCAAATTTAAATGAAAGCTAAGTGTTATGAACTATAGGGGCTTCCCAGGTGGCACAGTGGTAAAGAATCCACCTGCCAATGCAGAAGATACGAGAGACGTGGTTTCAATCCCTGGGTTGGAAAGCTCTCCTGGAGAAGGAAATGGCAACCCACTCGAGTATTCTTGTCTGGGAAATCCCATGGACAGAGGAGCCTAGTGGGCTACAGTCCATGGGGTCGCAAAAAGTCGGACATGACTGAGTGACTGAGCATGATATGATTATAAACTGGAGTCACCTTGTTATACTTCAGATTCTCAGAACTTGCTCGTCTTATAACTGAAAGCTTGCTTTCTTTTTCCAACCTTTATTTCCCCCACTCCTCAGTCCCTGGCAGCCATCATACTAACCTGTATTACTATGTATTATTAACATGTATTACTATGAGTTTGACTTTCTGAAAAATATATTCCACATGTAAGCGATACTATGCAATACTTATCTTTCCTGTCTAGCTTATTTCCCTTAGCATAGTGACCTGAAGGTTCATGTATTTTATCTCAAGTGGGTAGGATTTCCTTCTTTTTTTTAGAGACTAATATTCCACTGTATACCACAGTCTTCATCCCTTCATCCTTTGATGGACACTTTAATTGTTTCCACGTCTTAGCTTTTGTGAATAGCAATAATTGTTGTTGATAATAGTCAATAATATGAACATGGCAGTACATGTAGTTCTTTGAGATAATGGCTTAGTTGCCTTCAGATGTATTTCCAGAAGTGGGATTGCTGGATCCTATAGAGTTCTAACATATGTGTTCTCCTAGAGAATATTCCATGTGTGTTTGAGAAGAATGTGTACTCTGTTGCCATTGGATGGCATGCTATATATATATATATATGTCTACTAGTTCTGTCTGGTCTAATGCATGAGTCCAATGTTTCCTTATTGATTTCCTGCCTGAATGATCTATCCATTGTTGAAATTGTGATACTGAAGTCCCCTACAATTATTCTATTCTTGTTTCTTTCTTCCTTCAGATCTGTTAATATTTTCTTTACACAGTTGGGCACTATTATGTTGGGTTCATAAATATTTAGAATTGTAAACTCTTCTTAAAGTTGTTGATATGTATGATTCTTAAAGGCTGACAATTACGGTAATTGAGCTGACCTCTTTATCATCGTATGATGATCTTCTCTGCCTCTGGTTACTGTTTTTGGCTGAGATTCTGTTTAGTCTGATGTAACTACCCCTGCTTTCTCTTGGTTTTCTTCTGTGAAGAATATCTTTTTCCGTTCTTTCACTTTCAGTCTATGTGTGCCCTTACTTCTGAAGTGAATCTCTTATACATACCATATGGTTGGGTATTCCTTTTTAATCCATCCGGCCGCTCTATGTATGAAATTAGAGAAACGAGCCCATTTACATTTAATTATTCATAGGTATAAACTTTCTATTGCAAATTTGTTAATTGGCTGTTTTATAATTCCTTTGTTCCTCTCTTGCTCTCCTCATTTGTCGTTTCATGATTTTCTCTGATGGTATGCTTGATTTTTTCTCTTTTGTATATCTCCTATACATTTTTGTTTCATAGTTCAGTTCAGTTCAGTCGCTCAGTCGTGTCCGACTTTTTGCAACCCCATGAATCACAGCACGCCAGGCCTCCCTGTTTCCACGAGGCTAACATCTTAGAGCTACAACAGTCTATTTTAAGCTGGTAGCAGCTTTATTTTGAACAATACAAAAACTCTACATTTTACACCCCCATTTTATGTTTTTGATGTCACAATTTACATTCTTTATGTTTTTCCATTAGCAGATTATTGTAGTTATAATTATTTTTAATACTTTATGTTTTAACCTTTATACCTTAGTTATAAATGACTTACCATCCACCATGATATTATTGTTGTTTAGTCGCTCACACTGTGTCTGACTCTTCTGTAGCCCCATGGACTATAGTCCACCAGGCTCTTCTGTTTGATTTTCCAGGCAAGGATACTGGAATGAGTTGCCATTTCCTTTTCCAGGAGATCTTCCCCACCCAGGGACTGAACCTGCACCTGCTGCACTGCATAAAGATTCTTTTCCACTGAGTCACTGGGGAAGCCCAAAGATATTATTAGAGAATTCTGAATTTAACTATATATTCCTTTGCCAGGGAGTTTTATTCTTTCATATGTTTTCATGTGACTGATTAGCAGCCTTTCCTTTCAGCCTGAAGAACTCCTTTCAGCATTTCTAGTGCCAGGCTAGTGGTGATGAATCTTTCTACTTTTGTTTGTCTGGGGAATTCTTTATTTCTCCTTCAGTTATGAAAGACACCTTTTCTGGTAGACTAATTTTGTTTGGCAACTTTTTTTTTCTTCTTTCAGGACCATGAATACAACATCACATTCACTTCTGGACTGCAAAGTTTCTACTGAAAATTCTGCTGCTAGTCTTATGGGCATTCCCTCATACTTAAGTTATTTTTCTTTCCTTCTTTTTTTTTTTTTGGCCATGCCTCGAGGCATGTGGGGTCTTATTTCCCTGACTAGGGATTGAACCCTCACCCCCTGAAGTGCAAGCATGGAGTCCTAACCACTGATCCACCAGGGAAGTCCCAACAAGTTATTTTTCTTTTGCTGCTTTTAATATTCTCTCATTGTCTTTAACTTTTGACTGTTTAATGAGTCTCAGTGTGAGCCCTTATAGATTCATATTATTTGCTCTTCTTTGGGCTCCTGGATCTAGATGTCTGCTTCTTTCCCCAGGTTAGAGACTTTTTCTGCCATTATTTCTGTGATCCTGAGTTTGCATATATTAGTCCTTCTGGTGATGTCCCATAAGTCCCTTAAACTATCTTCCCTCTTTTTCATTCTTTTGTCTTTTTGTTCCTCTGATTGGATGAATTCCACTTTTCCATTTTCGAGGTTGCTGATCCTTTCTTCTATTTAATATAGTTAATTCTGGAAGCCCTCTATAGAAGTCGTTTTTTTTTTAGCTCAATTGTTATATTCTTCAACTTTAACCTTTTCCTTGTTGTTGTTTTAATATTTTTTATTTCTTTGTTGAAAGTCTCACTTTGTTCATGTCTTGCTTGCCTGATCTCAGTGAGCATTTTTTTCTGACTGTTATTTTGAATTCTAGGGAGTAAATCACTTCTCTCCATTTCGCTAAGATTGGTTTTAGAGATTTATCTTGTTCCATGGTTTGGACCATATTCCCCTCCACATTTGATAAAAGAGTCACCTATCCCAGTACTGAGAGACTAGTCTCATGTGGGAGGTATGTCTCCTTAGTCCCTTCCAAGCACCTTTGTGACCGTCCAAGCTTCTGTCTTTGTTCTTAGTGGCTGCTGGGAGTTAAGGGTGTGCCAACACCCATTGGTGCCCCCAAAGGCATGCAAAATGCCCAGATGTCTCTTTAGGCTCCTGGAGGAACTAATTGCCCGCCCCTTCACCTCCCTAATTGGAGGCCCAGGTTTCAGGCTGCATCTGGGAAAGTCAGAGTGTTAGGTTTTCAGTCTGGCTCTTATTTGGAAGAAACCAGGAGCTGGTGGGTTTTTAGTTTTTATTTTTTTTCTGTTTGTTACTCACTCTGCGCTGAGCCAGACTGAATAGTCATTGGAAGTGCCTGTGCCCCCAAATAGAATTGTTTCTTTGTTTTGTGTGGTCCCGGGGGACTCATGATTGCTCAGCTCTGTCAGCTCCCAGAGCTAGGTGACTTGGGAACTTGTCTCTTGGGTGGCAGCAGTAACGGTTGGGGTGCTAGGTGTGTTGACAAGTTCCTTCCAGGAAGAAGCTAGAGGCTTAGTTCTGAGCAGAGACAGCAGGAAATGTGACTACCAACTTTATTAGGCTCCCAGGAGGATCCTAGTCAACTTCCACATGTAGGCTTATTAGGAGATGAAACCTCAGGCTGCAGCTGGGAAAACATGCCGTCAAATCCCTTCCAGGAAGAAACTGGGAGATGGGGTGTTTTTGCTTGCTCTGTTGAACCTGGGGAAGATAGCTGCAGGGAGTACTTATACGCCTACTGGAAAATTGCTTTTTGTTTGTTTAATATGGACTTGGGGACTCACGAGTGCCAAACCCTGTGGGCTATCAATGATAGATGGCTGAGGGGCCCTTCCTCAAGTGGCAACTATACACGTTGGGGCACTAGCTGTGTGGACAAGCCTCTTCCTGGGTGATGAGTCAGTTTGTTCTTGGAGTGAGCTGGAGAAAGAATGTGTGAGGGAAGTGCCCATGACTCTTTTGGACTTTAGAGAGGATCACAGTCAGATCCTAGATTGGAGGCTCCTCAGAGGTGGAACCAGTTGGTAGTCCCGGGCTGCTTGTTAAGAGAGAATGCTTGAGCTGATGCCTAAGGGTGTGTAGGTATGCTCAGTTGTTCAGTCGTGTCTGACTCTTTGCGACCCCATGGGCTGTACCTAAGGGATGATTTGTAATTACACATTAAGGGAAAATGTAGCAAGAGAACGTTTGCTAAGTAAAGGGAACGGGTGTCATTAACCCCAAGGAAAGAGAAAGCAAGAAAGTGGTATAATCTGCTTAAGGCACAGAGTTAAGTGTGAATAGTGGTGGTGCTTGGGGCAGGGAGGGAGAGCAGAGTCTGAATTGGTAAGGGACTTTATCCAGAGAACAAGAGAAGGAATAGAGGAGCTTGAAGCTGAGAGGACAGATTAGACTTGTTTTTTAGGGAGGTTGCCCTGGTGATGGGCTTCCCTGGTGTCTCAGTGATAAATAATCCACCTGCAACATAAGAGCTGCAGGAGACACAGGTTCGATCCCTGGGTCAGAAAGATCCCCTTGAACAGGGACTGGCAACCTACTCCAGCATTCTTGCCTGGAGAATCCCACAGATAGAGGAGCCTGGCGGGCTACAGTCCATGGGGTCACAAAGAGTTGGACACGACTGAAATGACTTAGCACACATGCATGCCCTGGCTATACTGTGAAGGCTGAGTTAGAGTGAAGAAGGGAAACCAGTTAGCAGACAGTGCGAGAAACGATGATGGTTTGAGCTTAATGACAGTAGAAATAGGATAAATTTGAGGAATATCTGAGGGAGAATTGACAGGGCCAGTGATTCCTGAGGTGTGGGGTAAGGAAAAGGTGACTCAAAGGTGACTCATAGTTTTCTTCATTGGATAACTGAGTGGATTAATATGAAATTCACTGAGTTACAGATAGCAGCCAGTTTCAAAGCCAAGGGGGAGATGAATTTAGCTTTTTATATGTCGACTCTGAAGAGCCTGTTAGTTATCCAGGTGATGGAGAAGGCAGTACATTAAAAACAAAAGATCTGAACTTGAAGATATGTTTGGCATTTATCAATACACAGATAATACTTGAGGTCTTGGAGAATACGCGGGGTTGAAAGAGAAGAGGGCCGAATAAGAGAGCAAAGTTAGACAACTTCCCTGGGGTTCAGGGTGAAGAATCCCCTGCCAATGCAAGGGACACAGGTTCGATCCCTAGTCCGGGAAGATCCCGTGAGCTGTGAGGCAACCGAGCCCACACTCCACCACTACAGAGACTGTGCTGTAGAGTCCTGGAGCTGCAACTACTGACGCGTGTACTTTGGAGCCTGTACTCCACAACAGGAAAAGCCAGCACGGGGAGAAGCCCTCACTCACCCCTAGAGAGTAGCTCCTGCTTGCCTCAACTAGAGAAAGCCGGTGCACGCAACAAAGATCGATCGCAGCTGAAAGTAATTGAGTAAAATTATTAAAAAAAAGAAAAGCAAGAGGAAGAGGCACTTAATATGTTACACTGAGCTCTTGATCTTACCCTTCTGCCTACATCCATCACTAAGATTTAAAATTCTATATTAAAGCAAAGATAGCCGTGTCCTAAAATAGAAATTTCTGAAGAATGAGGAGTTCATTACCTCGGATACAATTAAATTGTTCAGGTGTTGAGTATCCGTGAAAAGATAACACCATAAATATCATTTAGGGATGTTGATCACATGAACTCCAATCTACTGAAATAATGCTTAGGATCACACTGGAAAAAATGAAATAACCTTGCTGAAGCTAACAAGAAAATTGTAATTACAACTATATATATATATTATGAAGACATAAATAATAATAAAAACATGCAAATAAATAGCCACTACTCTTCAGATCTCAAACCCTAGAACTAGGTTAGTAACTCCTTTCTCCCAGGTATTATAAAATGTAATTACTTGAGCTTTGTAATTACCTAAAGTCTGAGTTTAAATCAGCCATGCTACCGAAGGCTCTTTTATAATCTATCACACACCAAGCACACATCTCAATTTATTTGTCTTCATTTGAGGAAGAATAACTGAGCATCAGGGAAAGTCAATCAAGAAACCAGAAAAAGTACTGAAGATATAATGATACATGCGTGATCAATCCAAACAAGGTAAACTAACTTCTGACAGAACTCTGTATCTGTCATCCTGCAGATAGATGGGCATGTTTCACTTTATATTTTGTGAAGATATTAATTCGGGTGTTAATTTCCTGCCTCAGTAAGATTGGCTCTAATGCTAGGTGGTTCAAGGTGTTTCAAATTCAAGAATATAAGAAGGCATCCTGTACTAAATCTTAATAGGTAGGGCTCTCCTTTCCATGAGAGCAGGGGTTCCCAACCTCCAGGATCGAATGCCTTATGATCTGAATCCAAGCTGATGTAATAATAATAGGAATAAAGGGCACAGTAAATGTAATACACTTGAATCATCCCAGAGCCATCGCTCCCCTCCTACCTGTCCATGGAAAAATTGTCTTCCACGAAACCAGTCCCTGGTGCCAAAAATTTGGGGATCACTCCACTAGAGGCAGATTTAAAACCGCATGGATGAATATTAGCAGGATAGCAAATGTTTGAATGAGGAGCTTCAGGAATACTGGCACCATGGACATTGTCGAGATTAATTTTACTCTTTATCAGTAATTGCAACGGCAGTTAGTGGATTCTACTCAGACATTTTCTAGAGGGCTGTCATACACAGCTTTGCCTCGGCTAGACCATAAAGTTCATTTCAGGACTTGGACAAAATCCAAGTGATTGGAAGTATTGTGCATCCTGCCTTCATATTCATCATCATGAAACCATACAGATAAGTCTCCTTTAGTTCCGTATTTCTTGATGTTATCTTCTTCCAGAAAGCGCTTGGATTTCTTTCTTTCTTTTTTTTTTAATGTTTATGATTTTAATCACAGCAGCAACAATAATAGTAACAGTAGTAAGCATTATTAGAATGAGTGACTTTAGTGAAGTTTCAGTGTCTGTATATAAAATCTATTATAATTTCTATATTATTGGGGCTTCCCTGGTAGCTCAGAGGGTAAAGAATCTGCCTGCAATGATGAAGAAAACAAACTTATCCATCATCAAAAGTTTTCTTTGACCATTTTTAATCCCTCTCTCTCACCCCTCCACGCCTTTTGTCTACTCTTATCTGTTTTCTGTCACTATAAATTGGCTTGCATTTTCTAGATTTTCATATATATGAAATCATAGTCTACACACTCTTTGGCTTCTTTCACTCAGCTTTATCTTGAAGTTCATTCACGTTGCTTGGGATGCTTCAGCCCTTGGGTTTCTATAGCCATCACTGTCTACCTTTTTTTTTTTTTTTTCTCTTTTCTCCCACAAAAGAAGAAGAGGAAATATTTTATCGTGTCTCACTGAAGCCCTCTAGGTAACAAAAACCCTCTTCTCCCATTTCAAGGAGCTTGTGCAAGCAAAAACGAAAGACAATTGCTGTCTTTTTTTGGTAGCACATAGGAGAGGAAGCTTTTTATACCAGAAGAGAAGAATAAAAGAGGGTGCGTGGACCCATCTCAGGGTTAGGCAGTTCTGTTCTCAGCACGTTGTGAATGCTAAGGTTACTGCATCCCTATGGCTACCAGAATATGAATTGTATGGCCTTGAAAATGCCTAACGGTGCTACCTGTCCAATTTAAGTTTAAAAGTATATCACTCTTACAGTTGGCTTTAGTCTGCAGCGTTAGGTATTAGAAGGGCAGAAACTGAGCTGCTCTCACAGCTTGTGGTGATAAGTGAACTGCTCCAGGCAGACTATCATTGCTATGGGTGTGCGGTCTAATCTCCCATCTAATGGACATTTTACAGCTTTGTTTAGCTTGGTTTATTTTCTTCTCCTTGAGCAGTAGTGCCTGGAGAAGTGTCATATTCAATACTTGCCTCTCATCTTCAATATCCTGGAGAATCGTGTTTAAACTATGATGTGCTATTGGGACACACCTTTCAAGCAAGAAGTTTTGAAATGGGAATACCAGAGTTCAGCGGGTTACCGGTGCAAAGTGAATCAGCCCCAGTGCAGCTCAAGTTTTACCCAAGGTTCCAAACATATCTCAGAATTATCACAGAAAGAAATCCTAGCTACCCTATGAGGATGGATTCAAAGAGACCTGCTGAAGGAGTGTTTGTATACATTGGCAAGATGAAATTTGTATGGCAAGTTATCCTGTCTGTATGAACAGAGAAGCAAAAAGCTTTACCAAGGTCGGTGGGAGACTCAAGATGAGCTTAGGTTGCATATATTCTCTGTAGCAGACATAGAACCTCTTTATCTGTCTGTACCTCTGTTTTCTCAAATCAAAGAAGTTGGTGATGTAGTAAATTGACCCCTAAAATCTGTTCTCGTTCTGTCTATGTGTCTAAGAGCTCAGAATTCTCAATTTCAGAACTGCTTTCTTGGCCCATGACTGCATGCTTTCTATCTTGGGATTTCTTGGAAGTGTATCTGAGAACAGAGAGAAGTACATCTAAGGATTGTTTAACATTTGCTTGTTCATTTATTTTCATTCATTGCACCTATTATATATTCAGGAACCTATTATAGGATGGACACTATCAAGGCACAGGGGTTATACTTGATAAGGAAAAGCTATGTATATGTATGCATGTGTGCAATCTTGTCTAACTCTTCACGACCCTTTGGACTGTAGTCTGCCAGACTCCTCTGTCCATGGGATTCTTTAGGCAAGAATACTGGAGTGGGTCGCCATTTCCTTCTCCAGGGGATCTTCCTGACCCAGGAATTGAACCTGTGTTTTCTGTGTCTCCAGTTTCTGGCAAATAGTTTTTCAGTGGGAAGAATGGTCAAATAAGCTTGAAGTCCAACCAACCCGAGAAATGAGGTCTATATGATAGTATAACTGTGGTTCTCAGTGGAAATGATTTTGCTTCCAGGGGATATTTGGCAATGTCTGGAGATATTTTTGGTTGTTACATCTTGGGGGGAGGGTGTGGTACCTAGTGGGCGGAGGCTAGGGATGCTGCTGAACATTCTACCACATTCTGGATGGCCCCACAGCAAAGACTTATCCGGCCCCAAATGTCAGTACTGCTGAGGTTGAGGAACAGCAAAAACATGAAGTCAGTCTAATTAAAACCACAGGCCCCTGGAGGCTTATCTAGCTTTCGAATGAATTCTACAGGAGTGTAGAGGAAAAGTGGCAACAGACTTTGGGATGATGGGACGTTTCGTTTGAGTCATGAAGTGTGAGTAGACGTGAAGCAGCTAAACTAATGAAGAACGGGAAAGAAGAAGAGTTTGCCAGGGAGGAGACCCATGCAGAACTGGAGGGTGAGGGATCCTGGGATTGTGACTGAATGGGATCCATGTGGGCAGAGGTGGCACAGTGAGAGGTCCTGGCTAAATTGCTAAAAATCTTGTCTTTCTTCTTGAAAGTGATGGTGAGATGCAGTGAATGATTTTAAGTAAGACAGTAACTTGGTCAAATCTCTGTGGGTTTTTTTTCCCCCGCCCAGTGGCATGTGGGATCTTATTTCTCTGGCCAGGGATCAAACCTGCAACGCCTGCATTGAAAGTGCTGAGTCTTAACCACAGGACCACTAGGGAAGTCCAAAATCACTCTTTTCTAATAATCAGTCTCTGGGGAAAGGTGGTTCTAGAGGAGTGAGAGAGGGAGGCTGTGATGAGTCGTTTGTATTTAGCCCAGGCGTGATGTGCTGAAGACCCAAATTGGCAGTGACCGTGAAAATGAAGATACAGTCACAGGTTCAAAACCTGGAGACTATAGTGTTGTCACAAGAGGTTGCCAGTTAGAACAGAGAATACTAGAGGATGACTTTCAGGTTCCATCTCTACTAGATAAACAGTGATGGCTTTTTTACCAAGACAGGAAACAAAAGGAGGGGTGGATGTGGATGAGAGAGAGCGGTGGAGGACATGGAATTCCTGCCTTGTTGGCGGCAAACGTGAAGCCAGTTTCATTAAAACCATTGGTCCTTGGGGCCTCATTGAGCTTTCAAACTTGCCTTCGCATGGAACACATGGAATGATTTCCTGAAACGTAACCTGATGTGTTAGCTTGGCTTAAAGATGGAAATACAAGAAGGCATCTATTCTGACAGGTTTACAAGCAGCACAAACTCATAAGGACATCCCTGTCAGAATTCTCTGCTTGGCCTTTATCGGAAACAATTATTCTGGACAACTAAAGCATATTTATAAGGGCACTAACTAGGCATAACTCAGGCCGCGTTATCTTGATGGCTGCTGACTCTTCACCTGCAGACCGTGATGGCGGTCACAGGTGGAGGAGGCCCTGCAATAACCTGGTTCTGTCCTCCTTTGATTGGTTGCTAGGGTTGGGATGAAGGCTTGGTCTCCAGGGCAACAGAGCCCTCTGGGCTGATCAGTTTGGATTACTCTTCTCTAGGTGCTCTGGAAGTTTCCTGGCCACGTAGAATTACAAGAGACTTTGGTCTTTATGAAATTGCTTCTGATTTTTCTTACCAGCAGCATTTTCTTTGGGTAGAGATCTAGCCCAGAGAAGGCAATGGCAACGCACTCCAGTACTCTTGCCTGGAAAATCCCATGGGCGGAGGAGCCTGGTAGGCTGCAGTCCATGGGGTCACTAAGAGTCGGACACGACTGAGCGACTTCATTTTTCACTTTCCACTTTCATGCATTGGAGAAGGAAATGGCAACCCACTCCAGTGTTCTTGCCTGGAGAATCCCAGAGATGGGGGAGCCTGGTGGGCTGCCATCTATGGGGTCACACAGAGTCGGACACGACTGAAGCGACTTAGCAGTAGCAGCAGAGCTCTAGCCAGCAGAACATTGATTTGTTCATAATTTCTGAGATTCAAATGTGTGTTCTTTGGTGTTACCTGCAAAACTTTGTTCCAGGAATGGGGTAGGATTTTATAGTTGGTGTGAGAAGATCTATTTCACCCCACTTCTAAGAATAGCATCCTACGTAACTAAGCACTAAGATATGTGCCTCTACTCTCTTTCTCTCTCTCTCTTTTTTTTAACAACTTTTAACTACTTTATAAAAATTTTTTAAAATTTATTTTTAATGGGAAGATAATTGCTTTATAATGTTGTATTGCTTTCTACCGTACAACAACATGAATCAGCCATAACTATACAAATATCCCTTCCCTCTTAGAGCATCTCCCCAAAGCCGCACTGGGCTCTTCATCTTTAGCCTCCCATCACCAACATTCCCCATTTAAGCACAAAGTTTGTGGCATTAGTAACTTCCCTTTGAGCAAAGGCAGTTCTGGCATCCTGGTTGTTATCTTATCTCTCTGATTATCCTCTCTCTTCTAAAAACTGTTTTTCAGATCTTTGGTGTTTTTGTGCATTTATTCATTGGAATAGTGTTTATTCAGCACTTTATCTTGGGTATCTGAAAATAAGTTAGAGAAGCTGGAGTATTATTGACAATGATAAGAATTATGTTGATAAAGCCAGAATCAAGAAAAGGAGAGCTTTGCATTTTAAATTATACTAGGAGCTTATAAAGAACGAACTGGAGTATACTGGAGGTCATTGGGAGGAAGAGCAAGGGGCTTAAGTTATTGGAAGTCAACTGAGTCCAGAAGTTGGTCCAAATCCTGGGAGGTCAGCAAGTGAACCAACTCACTAGGACCCAGCAAAGGCTGTATTAAGAAAATAAAGGGGTTAAGGCTTGGACAGAAAGCCTAAGAGATAGTCTTCTTGGGGAACGCTAAAGGCAAGGAAAAGAATCTGAGCAACCCTATGTCTACAATAATAATAAAACTTTTATTTGCATTATGTTGTGCCATTTGCAAAGTACTTGCAAATACTCTCCTCTTTGTTTCACTTAATCTTGACCACAGTCTTATGTAGAAAGTTATTGCTATTGACATTGTACAGGATATGTCACAGAAGGTTGGCCACCTGCCCAGGAGCACATAGTAAGTGGCGGAGCTTTGAGAAGAGAGCCCTGGTCTTTTGACAGGAGGTTCAATATCCTCCCCACTACATCCGTATTCCATCCGTACCCTGGAGGGAAGTGATTTCTTGCGTTCTAAGCTGTCGGTTCAATGTGATGTTATTGATGAGCTCATATCGCAGAAGGGACATAGAATACAATTAAGGACAAGGATTCTGCTGTTTGGGGATAGTTGTCACAGTAACTCAAGGGATTCTTATAGGTTATAAGAGTTCAATAGGAAATTTATCCTGAAGCACAATTTTGATTTCATAGTTTCTCTGCTTTAAACCTTAGGTTACCAATTGGTGGCTGAGGCTTTCCTCTCTCTGGCTGACCCTTGCCACTCCAGCCTCTTTATTTCCCATCACATATGTGGGTCACACAACTGTACCAGATGCCCAGACAGGCTTAGTTAGCCCTTTCTTATTTCCATCGCGTTGCAATGCTCTTTCCTTCTGTTTCCACCTGTATGACTCTACCTGTTAGTCAATATCTGACTCATATGAAGTCTTTTTGCACACGGCCTCCATTTCCTCCTGCCCACCAACTGCTTGTCCATACTGTGTATTCCCACTGCATTTTGTTTGTGTCTTTCTTTAAAACAAAATTATTTTTATTGATTCATTTATTTGGCTGCTCTGGGTCTTCGTTGTGGCATGTGGGATCTAGTTAACCAACCAGGGATCAAATCCGGGCCTTCAGCATTGGGAGCTCCAGAGAAGGCCCTTGTTTGCATCTTTATAGCAAGGGTTGCAAACTTAAATATGTGCATGAACCAGCCAGATAAACAAAGGAGGTTATCGAGTGTAAAATTCATGAACAATGATGACTGTGGCAAGTCCCTGAGCTCTTCACCTAATAGGAAGCCACAGCTCAGTTCTGGGTATAAAATGAGCCCAGTTGTGTGTGTGTGTGTGTGTGTGTATGAAATTCCTTGGTTTTAAAAATATTGGCAAATGGGAGGGGGGTTCAGGATGGAGGGGACACATGTTTACCTGTGGTCAGTTCATGTTGATGTCTGGCAAATACCATCACAATATTGTAAAGTAGTGAAAGTGAAAGTCGCTCAGTCATGTCTGACTCTTTACAACCCCATGGACTAGACAGTCCATGGAATTCTCCAGGCCAGAATACTGGAGTGGGTAGCCTTTCTTTTCTCCAGGGGATCTTCCCAACCCAGGGATCGAACCAGGGTCTCCTGCATTGCAGGCAGATTCATTGCAGCTGAGCCACAAGGGTATCCTCAAATTAAAATACATTTCTTTAAAAGGATAATATTGGAAAATAAATAACTCAAATATTTTTGACAGTATCAGTGGGTTAAACAAAAATCTGTCTGAAGGCTTTATTTGGCTGATGATCCTACTTTCTGACCTTCCCCGGTAGACTTTGGGGATGAATAAATGGTACAGATCAGAATATACTATCTCAAGTATTAATTACGAATACACTGAGAGAGAGCAACATGAGACCATCTTTCCAACCATAGAGTGCCTTTTCTGGAATAGGCGCTTAGTAAGTTTCTGTTGAACTGCAGGCAGCCTTCAGAGGGTAAGGATTGGAGAAAGTGAGCTGGCTGGATGGAGCATGCTATTTTGGGTTAGATAGGTTGAGACCACACTTTTTGTAAACTGTATCATTTGGATGTTTTATTAATCACTGCTGCCAGTGAATTTAAATATTTTAATGATTGGTATATTTTACTCTTAGCATGCCCTGGGGCTTTTTTTTTTTAAGAAATGGCAGTTTAAAAAAATGAAAATAGAATCCCTGCTCAATCAGCATTCAAACTGCCAGGTGACACTTGGGTACTTCCTCTCTCCAAATCTGGGTCAGCATGGCACTTGGGGACTGGGACACCTGCCCTGCCTTCCCTAGCAAATTTGACTGGCTGAAATTGGGCTCCTTAAGTAACGTTATCTTTCAAGTTAGAACCCTGACAATTATCCCCTGAAACAATTCTCTTTGGAACGTGGATCTCCATACTTCTAGCAAAGCTTGGAAGAAGGGGAAAAAAGAAAACACTTCACCACCACACTTCAATCTTGCCTTTGTAAATATTAAAATATCTTTTCTAAGTTACAGATTAGCTATCTTTAGGGGAGCCTCTGGGTGCAGGCAGATCTCGTTTCATGGCACTTTGCTGCTACTGCCTTGTTTACCGTGTGAAGGTGTGTGATAATCCTGTTTACAGCAAGTCTATCAGTGCCATTTTTCAACAGCATTTGCTTACTTTGTGTCTCGGCGTCATGTTCTAGTCATTCTTGCAATATTTTAAACCCTCCACCAGCAATAAGATTATGAAGGCTCAGGTGATGCTTAGCATTTTTTAACAATAAAATATTTAAAAATTAAGTTTATTTTTAAAATATGTAACACTATTGCACACTGAATATGCAATGCAATGAAAACACAACTTTCACATGCACTGGCAGACCAAAACATTCGCGTGTCTCATTTCATTGCAACATTTGCTTATCTGTGGAACAAAACCCACAATACCTCCGAGGTCTGACTGTTCAGACCTTACGGTTATTCAGCGTACCTTACGGTGACTGAATAACTCCTTACGGTTATTCAGCGTTTATTTAAACAGAGGTTGTGAAACGAATCGCCAGTTCAGGGTCCATGCATGTTACAGGATGCTCAGGGCTGGTGTGCGGGGATGACCCAGAGGGAGGATAAGGGGAGGAAGGAGGTGGGAGGGGGGTTCAGGAAGGGGAACTCATGTACACCCGGGGCAGATTCATGTCAATGTATGGCAAAACCAACCAAAATAATATTGTAAAAAATAAAAAAATAAAACTAAAACAAACAAACAAACAAAAAAAACAGAGGTTGGGCAGAGTGAGTTTATTTACCAAACCTGACAAGAAGGTAACAGTGAGAGGGTGGGAGCTTGGTTTCAGTTTCACTGTAGTGACAAGCATCCTTGTTCTGTGCCAGGATGCTAACGCAGTCACTCTTGGAAAGAGATTGTTTTCCTGCTCTGTTGCTTCTCTTCTCTGCACTAAAGAGTCTCTGTCTCATGGAACTGCGGGCATCACCTTTGTCTGTTTTCATGCCAGGACTTTCTTGCGGTTGGTTCCCACCATGGAAGGTTCCAACTTGACCTTTCTCTGTTCCCTTTCCTCCTGCAGTTCATCCAGGGACCACACTTGCGGAGTCATGATCTGTAACTGTCCTGTGACCCCCTTCACCTCATGGGTCCTGTTCATCCCTTCCCATCGTGGCTGCTACCTTGCCTTTTTCCGTGTCAGGGTTTGCAAATCTCTCACTATCCGCTTTGCTGTCTAATTCTGTAAATCAATAATAGGCAGGGTGTGAAGCCCGAGTCATGTCACAGGACTGTGATTATTTTCTTTCCCTCCCACTCAGCCATTCTGAATTGTCACTTTCCACCAATTCTTAGACACAGAGTTGAAAAAATACATAAACAGCTTTGTGACTCACCTGAGGGAGTCTTTGACCTTTCCTTTCCATTGTTTTCACTTTTTTCCTCCCTCACTGAGGAATCAACAGTCTGCATTTTGAAACAAAACTCCTTGCTCTCCTCTAATAAAGGTGAAACAGGGTAAGGAAGGATTTTAAAAGACTCCACCGGAAAGAGTTTGGGAGGGGTTATGAATAAGGAGAAAAAAAAATGTAGACCTGAATATTTTAAAGACTATAAAGCTATTTCCTTGCAAGCAGATTCTCTGTCTTCACCTTTAGCCCCTTGACCACACAGAACCCCTGACACAGAAACACACATCCACGTTATTCTGTCTTCATAAACACAATTCTCTGAACTCTGACTTTAAGGAGGATATGCCACGGAGCTAATAAAGCTCACTCACCCTGAGTGAGGTCCCAGCAATATGGTCACATGGTTACATGCTCTGTAAAACTTGCCAAAGTAAGATATTTTAAACCACAATTGGCTTTTTTCCATTCCAACTTTCCCAATGGCCCACTGTTTCCAATGACCTTGGGGTGTTTTAAGGATCTCCCTAAGGGAATTCTAGTTGAGGACATATTTAGTTTGGGTTTAATGAGCTACATTTATGTGGCTATCTGTCCCTTCCACACAGAATTAAGTTATTGCCAGCCTGGTTTTCAGGAACACTCCCACCTACTGAGCTGTCTTCAGGGCAAACTGGTTAATTAGAAAGTTGTCACTTAACGGGGAATTTAAGTTAGCTGCTACACAATAAAACTTTAAATGTCCTGAAATCTTGCAAATTCAGTATGAAAGAAGCTCTGAAGAGTTTTCCCCATACTTGGCAATCTTACAAATCGGTATGACATCACTAATGTTGAGTTATGAGGCTGAAATCTTTCCAAATGATACAGGAAATTTTGATCTACCGTAGCTAAATTAGGGGCTTCCCTGGTGGTCTAGTGGTGAAGACTCTGTACTCCCACTGAAGAGGGCCCAGGTTCAATCTCTGATCGGGGAGACAAGGTCCAACATGCTGCAGCTAAAGATACTGCATGGTGGCACTAGTGGTAAAGAACCCACCTGCCAATGCAGGAGATGCAAGAGACAAGGGTTCGATCCCTGGGTCAGGAAGATCCCCTGGAGGAGGAAATGGAAACCCACTCTAGTATTCTTGCCTAGAGAATCCTATGAACAGGGGAGCCTGGTGGGTTGCAGTCCGTAGGGTCACAAAGAGTCAAACATGACTGAAGCAACTTAGCACAGGTAGCTAAATTAAAGATTCAATTATTTTTTCCATTCTCTTTGTAGAAAATTATTTTTTATCACATTAGTATTATATGAATAGGTAATTAAATAGAAGTCAAAACTGTGGCAAAATATTATAGATGTGTGTCACAAGGTTAATTAATAAAAATATTGTTTTCTGGATTTCTGTGATGCTTGTGGCATTTCCCAACTTTTAAAAATTTGTGATCTTTATGATTTCCCCTCCCATATATTTGTGTACCCTAATTTTTTTTGCTCTTTTTCTTAAAGGGAGACTTCAAAGTTATAAAAGCTTCAGGCCCCACAAGATCGGGATCCATACTTGATTTGAAACAACAACTGAGCTGAGAATCATTATGTGATTTGTCTCAATTATGTAGTTAGTACTTGGTACAAGACAACTTGAAGATAATAAATCTGTGTCCAGAGCTTCCCTATTTGTCTATGAGGTCATATTGTCTTTTATTTTTATAAATTAAAAATAAAATAAATTTATTTATTGGCTGTACCAGGTATTAATTGCAACATGTAAATTCTTAGTTGAGGCCTGTGGGATCTAGTTTCCCAACTAGGGATCAAACCCGGGGCCCCTGCATTGGGAGCCCAGAGTCTTAGCCACTGGACCACCAGGAAAGTCCCCATACTCTCTTTTAATGGAGGCTATTTGGGTTGGAGAGGTTCAGACGGAAGCAAGGCTCTCTCCAGATGTTCTGCTTTAGGGAAAATGGTAGAAGAGGTTTGAAGTGTTAGTGAGTTATGGGGAGATTTTCCCCAAAGAACTTGGGTCTTTCCTTCCTCTCTCTGTTCTCATATCTGAAAACAGATATCATAAGACATCTCTCTTTTTTCCTTTCCTGAGTATCGGCTTGGGGGTTCGGGACATTTGTTTTGCTTTCTGCTTATTAGGAACAGCACCGGGGATCAGGTGCTACCTGCTATGGACTGAATTTTTTTCCCCGTCAAATTCACATATTCAAGTTGTAAGTCCAAACATGACTATATCTGGACATAAAGCCTGTGAGTGCTCAGTTGCTTGAGTTGTGTCTGACTCTTTGCGACCTTGTGGACTATAGCCCACCAGGCTCCTCTGTCCATGGGATTCTTCAGGCAAGAATACTGGAGTGAGTTGAAATGCCTTCCTCCAGGAGATCTTCCAGACCAGGGACTGAGCTCACCTCTCCTCCTCTTCAGCATTGGCGGGCCAGTTCTATACCATTAGCCTCATGTGTACTCTGCATATAAGTTAAATAAGCAGGGTGACACCCCCTTTTTACTATAAAGCGCATAAAATGAAAGTGGAAGTGTTAGTTGCTCACTTGTGTCTGACTCTTGTGACCCCATGGACTGTAGCATGTCAGGCTCCTCTTGTCCATGGGATTCTACACGCAAGGATACTGGAGTGGGTTGCCATTCCCTTCTCCATGGGATCTTTCCCAACCATGGGTCAAACCCAGGTCTCCTGCATTGCAGGAAGTTTCTTTACCATCTGAGCCATCAGGGAAGGCCATTACTTTACACACTTTAGTAAAGTACTGCCCCAAATTCTCCAAGCCAGGCTTCAACAGTATGTGAACCATGAACTTCCAGATATTCAAGCTGGATTTAGAAAAGGCAGAGGAACCAGAGATCAAATTGCCAATGTCTGTTGGATCATAGAAAAAGCAGGAGAGTGCCAGAAAAACATTTACTTCTGCTTAATTAATTACACTAGAGCCTTTGACTGTGTGGATCACAACAAACTGTGGAAAATTCTTAAAGAGATGGGAATACAAGACCACCTGACCTGCCTCTTGAGAAATCTGTATGCAGGTCAGGAAGCAACAGTTAGAACTGGACATGGGACAACAGACTGGTTCCAAATAGGGAAAGGAGTACGTCAAAGCTGTATATTGTCACCCTACTTATTTAACTTATATGCAGAGTACATGATGAGAAATGCTGGACTGGATGAAGCACAAGCTAGAATCAAGATTGCTGGGAGAAATATCAATAACCTCAGATATGCAGATGACACCACCCTTATGGCAGAAAGTGAAGCGGAACTAAAGAGCCTCTTGATGAAAGTGAAAGAGGAGAGTGAAAAAGTTGGCTTAAAGCTCAGCGTTCAGAAAACTAAGATCATGGCATCCGGTCCCATCACTTCATGGCAAATAGATGGGAAACAATGGAAATAGTGAGAGACTTTATTTTTTGGGCTCCAGAATCACTGCAGATGGTGACTGCAGTCATGAAATTAAAAGACGCTTGCTCCTTGGAAGAAAAACTATGACTAACCCAGACAGCATATTAAAAAGCAGAGACATTCCTTTGTCAACAAAGGTCAATCTAGTCAAAGCTATGGTTTTTCCAGGAGTCATGTATGGATGTGAGAGTTGGACCATAAAGAAAGCTGAGCGCCAATGAATTGATGATTTTGAACTGTGGTGTTGGAGAAGACTCTTGAGAGTCCCTTGTACTGCAAGGAGATCCAACCAGTCCATCCTAAAGGAAATCATTCCTGAATATTCATTGGAAGTACTGATGCTGAAGCTGAAACTCCAATACTCTGGCCACCTGATGCGAAGAACTGACTCATTGGAAAAGACCCTGATGCTGGGAAAGATTGAAGGCAGGAGGAGAAGGCAATGACAGAGGATGAGATGGTTGGATGGCATCACCGAATCAATGGACATGAGTTTGAATAAACCCCAGTAGTTGGTGATGGACAAGAAGGTCTGGCATGCTGCAGTTCATAGGGTCACAAAGAGTCGGACATGACTGAGCGACTGAACTGAACTGAACTCAGGTCATAGGGGTGGGGCCTTAATCAGACAGGACATGTGACCTTATTAGAAGAGGAAGAGATATGAAAGAGATCTCTTTCTTTCTCTCTCTCTGCTTTTGCACAGAAGAAAAGCCATGTGAGTACACAGCATAATGTGGTCACCTATATGCCAGGATGAGAGGCCACCAAAAACTAACTCTGAGAGCAGCACCTTACCGTGGCCTTCCAGCCTTCAGAACTATGAGGAAATGTGTTGCTACTGTTTAAGCCACTCAGTCTGTGATACTCTGTTAAGGCAATCCAAGTGGATGAACGCATCTTCTATTTCCAGTAATCTACTGAAAAATGCAGGAATGAACAGTTTACTAGCTCAAAGGTGACTGACATATCCTAGAATTGGAATGATTACTGTCTAAGAATTTGCATTGGGTTAGCTGCCTGCCTTCTGTTAAAGGAGTCCTTTGAAATAATTAATAACCAAATATGGGTTAAGAAAAAAAAAGGAAACACTTCTATAACCAAATTAAGAGAAAATATAGTTTCCACAAACTTTTCTTTTCATCACAATTACTTGTCCGATGAGGGCCCAAACTTTTGCACTAATGCTAATCAAATAGGCCACAAAGAGAACGAAGAGTCAAGTTGATAAATGAAGATTCATTAAGGTAGAATAAAGCAAATGTTCGTCAGTTATAAATATGTATTACATACACCGTTTGCAGAAAGCATGTGAAGGTGATGTCAAAAGCTCAGCCTTTCTGTACACCAGCACCAAAGTGAATGCTGGACACAGAGTTTTGGGTGGAGTAGAAACGAATAGCTTTATTGCTTTACCAGAGAAAAGGGGACACAGCAGACTGCTGCCTCAACAAACACCATGTGTCCCAAAAGGGAGGATATGATGGGCAGTTTTATAGCAACAGTTCAAGGGTGGGGTTGCTAACACAATTAGGGTATGTGCAGGGTCTCAGGACTTCCCAGGTGACATTAATGGTAAAGAACCTGCCTGCCAATGCACGGGATGGAAGAGACCCAGGTTTGATCCCGGGGTCAGGAAGATCCCCTGGAGGAGGGCATGGCAACTACTCCTAGGAAATCCCATAGATGGGGGAGTCTGGCAGGCTACAGTCTGTGGGGTCACAAAGAGTTGGATTCAGCTTAGCAACTAAACAGCAATAGCAGTAGGGGCATTTGCCATTAGACTCTGCAGGGATTGAATCCTGTTCTGCTGCAGTTGTTGACCTTCAACAAGCCCTAAAGAAAGTTCAGGGTGGAGAATGAGGCAATTTGTGCTCCAGGAACCCTGGTGGAACAGGTCTTTAGATGGTTAGATTCTTTTCAGGAACTTATATTATGAGTCCAATCCTTGCATCTTCTCGTATCTAGAAAAGCACTAAATCCCTTCATGATGACCTCTGCTCCTTGTGATAGCAGAAATCCTTTTGTAAGATATATGCTTGATTGAATGAACTCCTCCTTCACCAATATCACATATATTGACCATTCCCCTCTACCTCTTTGAAGCAGTTTCTCAGAGTTCTCTGAGGTGCTGTCTCCCGGGCTACAGTCCTCATTTTACCCCAAGTAAAATTTAACTCACAACTGTCACATTATACATCTTTTATGAGTTGACAAAGAAGAGACACAATGTAGGTGAAAGCTTCTAACACAGTTCTCAGCCCAAAGTAGGAAGCAGTTACTGAATAAATGATGACTATTGAATGACCTCAATTGAAATGCTGATATTCTGGATTCTAAACTTCTAGAGACTTTAAAGAGATGATCTAGGGCTTTTGCAAATGTCCTTGGTTCAGTGAATGTAGAACTTCCAGGATGTATTCAAAATGCAATTCTATTTTTTTTTTAACCAACCCTGCCCCAATATCATTATTTCCCCCATGGGCAAGTTACTTTTCTATGTCCCTAGATGAAAAGTTTGGAACATCGCATAGTTTTTCTGCTCATTCTTAGGTAACTGACAGTCACGTGATCATGAGTCTAACAACACAAACACTGCTTTTTCTTGGTAATTGGAATGCATCTGATCCAGGATATTAACCAACCTTCTTCAATCTTCCATTCAAAGTGCTCCTTTTCTTTCCATGGGTGTGTAGTTGATTGCAGTCTTCCTTCAAGGTTGGTTTCTTTTATCTCTCGCTCACCTCCTTCCCAATAGAGCAATTTACACCATTTTGTTCCCCTAGTTGGGGACTAGGGAACTAAGAGATGAAGGGATAAGACAAGCCTTTCATGGCAGTGCTCCATCAAGCTCTCTGCATCTGGTCAATGTTGAGTTGCCTGTTTCTGGGATTTTCAATGGATTCTTCAGAGCTTGTGTGCTAAGTCACTTCAGTCGTGTCTGACTCTTTGCAACTCCATGGACTGTAGCCCATCAGGCTTCTCTGTCCATGGGAGTCTCCAGGTACTGGAGCAGCTTTCAATTTCCTTCTCCAGGGGATCTTCCTGATCCAGGGATCGAAACTGTGTCTCCTACATTGCCCACAGATTCTTTACCACTGAGCCATTGGGGAACTTTAGCTTTTTCACAATTGCATGGAACATACAGAAAACTGTCTTACTTAAGACTCCATCTTAAGTGCTTCAGTTAAATGTTATCATCGGTCTCATACCAGCTCCCCATCCTGCTTTGTAGGGGAGAACTCAGCAGTTCAACAACTCTTTCTAAAGGAAATGTCACAAATCCTTTTTCCTTCTCCACTGTCTGACTCTGCTTATATTCTTGATCCCTTGGAAGGATCCATGATTTATGGAGCTTTGTTTCAGTCATCCCTTAAAAATATGAGTGATGGTCATAATAGCGCTTTCATGGAAACTTCAGTATTTACATTCTGTTCCACAAACAGTAAGTTGATACCTATCAGACCATAAAAATTTAATCTCTCAGAGGGAGCTGTCCATTATTTGTAACTTTTTATATAATGGGGATCAGCAGAGCTTTTTATTTGTGAAGAGCTTCACTGTTAAGAAGATTGGTAAAGGACTACATTAGTGAAACCACTTTGATCAGGAATTTCTCCATATTTCTAATTGAATGACTATTTCTCATTTAATAAAATATAAGCCTGTTATGTAAACCGAACCAGCTTCCTGGCAGGTATAGCTACCACCATGGCTGTTGTTGAAACTAAACTGGCATTAAGGCAACCAAGGGGCCCTATAGGAATCCCTGGCTTTTCAGATCTTGACAAAAAACTTGATCACCTTGAACTCCACGGTGCTTGCTCCCATCATCTCACTTCCTGTTTTATTTGTTTAGCAATTTTATTGGCAAAATGAGAGCTGAGGACCGGGAGAGAGGGTCACAAGGAGCGATCTCATGAAGAAACAAGCAAGGGGCAAATTGTGGTTTTTTCCCAACAGGACTTTCATTGTCCATCAGGGTCCCTTTGTTTACCGCGTCTCGAAGAAACCATGGCAACTATATTTGTCTCTATTTTCTCTCCCCTTGATGCTCTGGCTCCATCTGTTCGGTATTTACCGATGAAGTCAATGTTTTTTTTTTCTCTTTTTTCATTATAAACAAAAGTACACTTATGTGAGTTGATGTTTTTTTTAAGTAAAAGAAAAATTGATAGGTGAAAAGAAACAAGAAACAAGTAGCTTTCTGACACCACACAAAGCCACTCCTTCCTTTCTTCCTCCTCCCTTCCACAGAATAATTAGCAATTTTCCCTCCCCAGAATTTTGTTTAGATCAAGTCTAGCCAAAGACCCTCTTGGAGTAACACTTTGCACACAATATTAATATCTTTGTATTAATCATAACACATTTTTAGAATACTTGGCAGTTTACAAAGCGTATTAAAATCCGCATGGCCTCTTGCTACTCTTCCCTGGTGGCTTAGTGGTAAAGAATCCACCTGCCAATGAAGGAGATGCGGGTTTGATCCCTGGGTTGGGAAGACCCTTGGAGAAGGCAATAGCAACCCACTCCAGTATTCTTGCTTGGAAAATCCCATGGACAGAGGAGCCTGACGGGCTGCAGTCCTTGGGGTCACAAAGAGTCAGACACCACTTAGTGACTACACAAAATAAAAAGATATATATTATGGGCATTATTGCCTGCACTTTACAAGTCTAGACTTTGTTAAAGATACACTACTTTTGCTACTAGAATTTATGATCTAGATGTAGTCTGACATACAAATGATAAACTATGAGAAAATGACAAATTTTAAAAATATGTATATTTGAAAGTTGCTGAGAGAGTAGATTTTAAAAGTTCTCAATATAAATAAAAATCTTTCTGTAACTATGTATCGTGATGGACTGGGCTTCCCAAGTGGTGCGAGTGGTAAAGACCCACCTGCCAGTGTTGGAGACATGAGAGATGTGGGTTTGATTCCTGGGTCCAGGAGATCCCCTGGAGGAGGGCATGACAACTCATTCCAGTATTCTTGCCTGGAGAAGCTCATGGACAGAGGAGTCTGGCAGGCTACATTCATAGGGTTGCAAAGAGTTGGACATGACTGAAGCGACTTAGCACACATGCATGCATGGTGAGGTATGTTAACTAGACTTATTGTGGTGACCATTTTGGAATATATAAAAACACTGACTTATTATACACACGAAACTAACATAATGTTATATGTCAACTATGCCTCAGTAGAAATGCATAAAATAGAGCATAGATTAGATAGCAGTTACTTTGGATTTGATAAACCACAATAAGACTTTAGGAAAGAGAATATATTTGGGCTGACTACTAAATGAAAAAGAGTTTTGTCCAACTAAGAAAGAAAAGAAGAGAAGTTTAGATAGATAGATGGGCAAGATTACATATGTATTAATACCTGGGAGAGCATGTAACTTGTTTAGAACAATTTCTGGAAACTGAGCTTGCTTTTAATTTTATGTTGATTACATATTGTAATAAGGTTTAGCTGTATTGTACCAAATAAAGCAAAATATTGAAGTTGATGTAGCTTTTGTTACTTTAAAAATGTGATTATTATATTCTTTAAAATTATATATGTAGCTTGCATTTTGTTTCTTTTGGACAGAGATGCTTTAGACCATTACATGAGAAAAAAATGAATTCCAATCTTTTTATAGTCATTACATTTTTCTTTATTTTTTTTGAAGCTAATCCAACCAGTCCATTCTAAAGGAGATCAATCCTGGGTGTTCATTGGAAGGACTGATGCTAAAGCTGAAACTCCAATACTTTGGCCACCTCATGCGACAAGTTGACTCACTGGAAAAGACTCTGATGCTGGGAAGGATTGGGGGTGGGAGGAGAAGGGGATGACGGAGAATGAGATGGCTGGATGGCATCACCGCCTTGATGGAAATGAGTTTGAGTGAACTCTGGGAGTTGGTGATGGACAGGGAGGCCTGGCGTGCTGTGATTCATGGGGTCGCAAAGAGTCAGACATGACTGAGCGACTGAACTGAACTGAACTGAATCATATTTTAAAATAAGTGCAGTGTTTTTACATTATTTTTCTTTGTGTTTGATGTTCTTCAAAGTTTTCACTGTAATTTGGCTAGATGTAGATTTATTTTTATTTATTCTGCAGAGGATTTGGTGGGCTTCTTCTAATATGTCTTTCTGAAATTCTGGAAAATTCTTTTCAATTAGGTCTTTGAATAAAAGTTCTTCCTTTATCTCTATTTTTTCCTATTAAGAATGTTTATTTGATGTATTATACCTTTTCTAATTCTCTAGACTACAAGTATCTTAGTTATTATTTTCTATCTCTTCTTCTGTGTATTGAATTACGGATGATTTTCTCAGGTTTTTCTTTCAATTCATTAATTTTATCTTTGTCTGTACTGTTAAATCCTTCCATGATATTTTAATTTTACTGAGATACTATTGTTTGCTTACGGAATTCCCTTAGATTCTTAAAATTGTTATTATTTTTTTCATACTGTCCTATACTTGCCTTTGGTTTCTGTTCTTTCTTTAAGCATTTTAAACACAATACTTTCAAAGTTTCTTTCTTATTGCTTACTATTTTTAATTTTTAGGCTGCATATTCTTTCATATACTTGCATTTTTAATTGTTTCTAATTATACTTCATTTCCTCATGCTACTTGAAATATTTGGTTATGAACCCAGATTCAGCAATGGCCATTTCCATGGAAGTGATAACTGTAAATCTTGTCTATAGAAGTATCTTTATAGTATGGTCTTGTATGGGTCTCTGATAAAATCTGGATCAGTTTTTGATGTGAATTTGTTGTCTTGGAATTCATGTAAATTCAAATCATAGTCCTGAAAATGGCATTGGTTGGGGTTCAGACTCTTTTTCTGAACACGGGCCTGAACGGATGGAAGATTTCCTTGTCACATGTCCTTCAGTGTCAAGTTCTTGTAGCCCCTTCTACAGATAGGTTAAGTCTTTGTGACTTTCAGCTCATGAAAGTAAGGTAGCTCTGAAATGCAGCTCTTAAAGTTACAGCCTGGACTCCCCTCTTTTTCTAGCATCTGAGGATCTTCCTTTCTTGGTGTTGAGTTTGGTTATGTTTCCAAGAACTTTAATTGTGTTTTATTCAACTTCCTCCAGTTATTTGAACCAGTGGTGTGTGTCCATCTCTCCATCATTCCAGAAGTATCCTGGTTGATGATATTTACTGTTTTTTCTGTAACCACAGTGAAGTCTTCCATGATTTTGCAATGGGTTAATCATAAATTGGAAAATGAACAGATTTACATTATTTACGTTAATAATGTAAATGTAACAGATTTACAATACTTTACATTATTATAACTGTGCGATTTCATATTTACTTAAAAACTATCTGGTGAAGTCAGTATTTATTTCTTTTTAGATGTAATATCATTGACCCTATTTTATCAGAGGATAATTATTCTATTATTAAGTTTGAGTACAGACAGATATAGTCTTACATCCTGGTCTTGGCCTTTGAAACTTTGTTAGAGATGATTCTTCATGGGTTTCTCATGGTTCTGAAGGTCTTAAGAGATACTGATTGTCCTTTTCATCTCTATTATTTTTTCAAGCGTGTATAGTGATTCACCTTGGAAGGCAGAGATGTCGTCTCTTTCTGGAATATGGCAGGCGTGTCTACTGCCCACGATAAAAGACTGTGATTCTGTAAGCTCTGGGTTCCTCTCCTGTAATGTGTCCAACTCCTTGTGCAGGCATCTGGATGTCACCCCTGAGGGACTTGGGCACAAGAGGGTCTGACCCAAATATGCAGATGCTCATCTTGCTTGATTTGCCTTGGCTAATGAAATCATTTATCTCAGACCTAAAAAGTCTCATGTCTTCTGCCAACATCCATGAACCTTGACAAGTTAAAGTGTTAACTTATAAGTTAGCTTTCTAGTTCTTGACAGAGATTTACAAGAGTTTATGCTAGGAGGTTTTTTTTGGGTGGGGACGGGGATGGGGGATTTAACTTAAAAAGAAAGGAACAGATTTTGGCACAACTTCTTACTTTTCTACCTGCTGCCTGCCTATTTCAAGCCTGGATGTGAAGTCTGGAGCAGTGGTATCTACCTTGAGATCATTAGGTAGAGATGGATTCTGATATCACTGAGTCATTTAACAAATTCCAGCAGTTTCTCAATATTTTGTGATCATGTTAAAAGAAAAGAAAGTGAAGTGAATGAAAACAAAGTCTCAAGTCAACAGAAAACCAAGACCAGATCAGCTACTGTTAGCTAGATCTTATATTTCTCTGACCAACACCTTCGGTACTATTCCCATTGATCATTTCCCTGAGAAATTGATGTTTATTCTATATAAAATATTGTGCTAGGTGTTCAGAAGGATAAGAAATGTTCATTATTATCCTGCCCTTGAGGAGGATATGGCTTTTTGGGGAAAATGGTAATTAGCAAAATGAGGTAGTGCTATAAATTTCTGAGAGAGTGGAACAGGTAATAAACGTTATTGGAACTGAGGGGAAAGAGCCTGGCTGAACTTTACATGCTTGGAGGGCTGCCCAAACCACGGAGTGCAGGGGAGCCATTTCCCCAGGTGTCAGATGAGAACGCTGACTAGCATCAGATGTTTTGGAACTGTAGTTTTAATAGCAGAACTATTTTATTAATGGACATTTACAAAGACCTTCAATCTATAAACTAGACGAGATTCTGTGAAGCATAAACCCAGAGTCAGATCACTGGATGCCATGTCCTCATACCTTCTGGAGTCCAAAAGGCACCTCTCTGAAGCCCTAAAGGTCATAGAACAGAATTTGAAAATTATCAGGCATGATGACTGCAGAGGTAGAGAGCTAAAAGCAGTTCATTCTTCAAAGATCAAACTTGTCTGAGTTTCAGTGGGTCGCTGTGCCAGCCTTACTAACACTTACTAGTGAAAACCTAGCCAGACATCATCCCTCTACCACTTGACCATTTAGCCACAGACAGCAGCCTAAGCAGAACTCACCAGCCTCTAGACACCTGTCATTGGAGAATGTGAAGGAATCAGTTCAAAATCCATCATCACTAACGAGAAAAACCACTCACAGCTCCTTTCTCACTGATTGTGGGTGGGTGGCTATGCCCCTTTTAGTAAGGGAGGGGAGTTCTTGTAAGTCAGCATTTTGAACATCATGAAAGGAAAAATGCTTTTTAGATTAGCTTCTCCCCCACTGGACCCAGAGAGAGAGGCTATTGTGGTCATTAGCTTTTCCGGCATTAAATCTGCTGGATCTGAGTAGTCCATTTGATTTCAGGTGTATCCTTAAGCCACAGAAATCGAGTTGCTGGGTATTTACTTGGGATTAATGACCAGTTAGGAGAAGCTGTGCTTTATACCATTAACCCGAGCCAGGTGCTAATTTCTCGAACATACCCTGCAAACAGAGGTCATTATTGCTTTTTGAAAGTGCGAATGCTGCCTTAGAAACCACAGGCTTTATTTAAAGTCAGAGTCATTTTGATTCGTCAACACGGCATATTTCTGGAGAACGACGCCCTGTGTACAGGCCAATCTGATTGCCTGGAAACGTCTCTCCGTGCTCTTGCTGTTTAGCCGATAATCCACTTCTAGGCGTGGGACAGCAGGCTGGAAACTGTAGCAGGTTCTATTTTCAGCACCTAAAATCAATGCCCCCCTCCAGCAGCCTGGGCTGTTGCCTCATTATGTCCCCTGCCCTGTGAGCTGAGCTTGGCTTCCCTTTGCAGGAGATTAAAGCGAGTCAGGGAGTATGATAAATGCTTTCAGTCATATCTGCTGTCATTTGAATAATACTAGGTGTCAGGAAGAAATACATCCCCAGCCTGTTTTAACCAACCAACCTGCATTGATACTCTCCTTCCCCTTAGTGTAGGAAGAAGCAGTGACCTGGAAACCTGTAATCCCCTTCTTCCCCCTCCCCTGCCCCAGCAGAAAAGCAAGTTCTGTTTATAAGTTCTCAGGGTGAGTTGAACATTCTCTCCGGAAAGGTCCTCTTTTCTTTTATCCAGCAAAATCCAGAAGCTTCTTCTAGTTTGGGGAGGGGCATTTTTTTCTACTTACCAGAAAAGAAAGTATGTCCATTTTGCCAGAAACTTCCAAGTTTTGGGTAAACCACATCAACATTTTTTGACTAAATGTTGTTCTGTTTGTGTGGGTGTAAATGTGTGTGCTTCTTAATTCTTGTTGAAGTGTAGGTGATTTACAATGCTGTGTTAGTTTCACGTGTAAAGCAAAGTGATTCAGTTATACACATATATATGCATGGAAAGTATAAATGGACTCTTTGTGACCTCATGGACTGTTCCCCACCAGGCTCCTCTGTCCATGGAGTTCTCCAGGCAAGAATACTGAGCCATTCCCTTCTCCAGGGGATCTTCCCAATCCAGGGATTGAACCCAGGTCTCCTGCATTGCAGGCAGATTCTTTGCTGGCTGAGCCACCAGGGAAGCCCATAAATATGAGAACCTTTTTCAGATTCTTCTCCATTATTGGCTATTACAAGTTTCCCCGTGCTATATTGTATATTTCTTGCTGGTTATCTATTGTCAGTCTGTGCATGTTTCAATTACCCTTGGTGAATATGCCTACTCATCCTTCGGGTTTTCTACTGATGAAATAGAAGGGAACAAAGATGTGATGAAAAGCATCATTAGATGAAGAAGTAAGGTTTAAGGCATGAATCCTGGTCTTTCCTCTCAAGTCACACAGGCTGTGACGACCTACACCAACACTGGTGTGGCCTGAACCGGCCTAAGGCAGCACTAAAACAGGCTTAGCTGATTTTCAGTGGCCCCAGGGTCCCGTTAGAGGCTATTTGCCACCAAGGTGAGTTCCCCTTCATTCATCTCTCAGTGAGCCAGGGTCCTCAGCTCTGTCCCCTCTCCCTGTTGAGACCAGATCTCAGGAAGGGATTTGATAGATTTGCTCTTGGTGGAATATTAATGGCAGGAATCTTCCCTGGGCAGTAGGAGACTGGCACACCTTAAATGTGGATTGTGTGGATCCATCTGGGCATTGAAAATCTGAATGCTCTCAGATAGTGCCATCAGGCATTCTTGGAATCCAAGGATGACTGCCCAAGGGCTCCGTTGTGTGTGCTGATAAACTGGGGCACTGAGCAAAGCAAGCCCAGATTTGTAACTTTCGCCGAGTTCACTAGGATAGCTATTCCCATAACGGCTGAGTTCAACCTACCAACATCAAGGCACTGAATTTGGAGCCAGAAAGAGATTCATGTAATCAGCTCCTGTGAGCCACTCTAACTCTTTTCCTGGCCCCCCCCCCTTTTTTTTAAGGGATTTGCCCAGTGTGGATTTTGCATTTTTCTTTATAGCTTTCTGATTTTGCTGAAAGTAAGATAGAGTAGTATTAAGGGTTAGACTGAGAAACTTCGCTTTGAATCCTGGATCTCTCCATTACTTACAAACTTTATGGTTTTGGACAATTTAACATCACTGAGCCTTTATTTCCTTGACTATAAAAATAAGGATAATATATATCTCTCAGAGGTGTTCTGAGAATGAAATCATATAAAAGATGTGAAAGAAGCTAGCACATGTTAGTGGCTCAAAAAAATGGTTTTCAAATCTGCTTTTCTGGAAAGAAGTCTCTGGTCTATCATATTTATTTACTTCTGTTTAATCTTATTTTAGTAAAAGAAGTAGAAAACAGTCATCACTGAGGACATATATGGAAGTGGCCGCTGCTTCCACATAAGGAGGCTGGATCCTTTCTTTATCTGATTTTCCTTTTCTGGCTCCTATTCGAGTGCTTGGTGACTCTTTTGCTGTGGAACTCAGTCATGAACAAACATCCTTTCACTTTTTTTTGTTAATTTTTGACCACACTCCATGGCATACGGATTTCCCTGGTGGCTCCATAGTAAAGAATCCACCTGCAATGCAGGAGCCGCAGGAGACGTGGGTTTGATCCTTGGTTTGGGAAGATCCCCTAAAGGAGGAAATGGTATCCCACTCCAGTATTCTTGCCTGGGAAATCCCATGGACAGAGGGCTACTGTTCATGGGATCTCAAAGAAATAGACACGATTGAAAAGACTGAGCACTCATGCTTGCCATGGCATATAGGACCTTAGTTCCTCAACCAGGGATTAAACCCATGCCTCCTGCATTGCAAGGCTGAATCTTAACCATTGGACTACCAGGGAAGTCCCCACAATTTCCCATTTTTGGATGGTGATACATATGTCTGATCCATATGCTCCTTCTTGCCTGAGAGACAGCTTGTATATTGGTTTTTAGCAATTGCTCTATTTGGATTTCAGAATTTTTCAGTACTTCTATGAGATGACTTTGCTTTTTAACAAGGATAAGGATTTTGAGTAAAGAGAATAGATGTCACAGCTAACATCCATTCATGCTTTCTGCATGCTAGGGGCAGTGCTGAACCTTTTTACAAGGACAATCTCATTTTAGTCCTCACAATGACCCTGTGAGATGGGCTCTATTATCCAGTTTTACGAATGAAAAATCTGAGACTTAAAAATCTTAAGTAATTTGCTCAAGGTCCCAGAGCTGCAGAGTGATTGATCTTTAGTTATGAAATTTCAAGCATCAGTGAATTTCTACACGGGGTAAGTTGGGGAAAAAGAAATCTCTTTAAAGATATAACAATCATGCCTCATGGGCAGTCTTTGCATGGTTAATTCCATTGATACTTGACTGTAGGAAGCTCTTTGAGGGCAGAGATCTTGTTCTATTCATCTCAATATCTTCTCATCAGTGCCTGGCATCTGCTTTGCTCAAAGTGCTCAATAAAGGATTGTTGAGCCAAATCTTTAATTTACAGTGTACATTTATTAAGTGATAGATTCTTTTCTAGGCACTGAAGATGGAAGAGTAGAAAAACAAAAATGCAGAAAAAATTCTTGTTCTCAGAGACCTCATATTCTACTAGAAAGAAACAAAGCATATATAATAGATAAGTAAATTATTTTATATATTTGTTGTTCAGTCACTAAGTCATGTCCAAGTCTTTGTGACCCAAGAACTGCAGCATGCCAGGCTTCCTTGTCCTTCACCGTTTCTTGGAGCTTGCTCAAAGTCATGTCCATTAAGTTGATGATGCCATCCAACCATCTCATCCTCTATCACCCCCTTCTCTGCCTGTGCTGAGCCTTTCCCAGCAACAGGGTCTTTTCCAATGAACTGGCTCTTCACATCAGGTGGCTGAAGTATTGGAGACTCAGCATATTAGAAGATGATAATTGCTACAAGAAAATAAGGTAGAATGTGGGAGACCTGGGTTTGATCCCTGAGTTGGGAAGATCTCCTGGAGAAGGGAATGGCTACCCACTCCAGTACTCTGGCCTGGAGAATTCCATGGACTGTATAGTTCATGAGGTGGCAAAGAGTCAGACACAACTGAGTGACTTTCACAAAGTTAGAGGGGGGGCGAGGTTTCAATAAAATTCTGGTATTTGGGTAGAAACTTGAAAGGGTAAAGGAGTGAGCCATGTGGTCATGCAGGGTTCTAGGCAGTGGGAAAGCCCTGAGGTGAAACAGCCAGGAGGCCACTAGTGCTGGAGCAGAATGAGTGAGAGGGGAGGGTAGGAGGAGATAGATCAGAGAGTTGGGAGTTGTGCCTCTTAGAGGGTTTTATAAAGACATTGACTCTTACAATGATGCAATGAAAAGCCACTGGAGGGCTTGGAACTGAGCATCAGTGATCAGATTTATATCCTAAAAGGATCACTGTAGCTATTGCATTGAGTGCAAATACTGAAGAAGCAAAGGTTGGGAGCAGGAAGACTAATCAAGGAACCATAGTAATGATCTTGGCAAGTAAATGATGGTGGCTGGGACCAAAGAGGTGGAAACAGTCAGCAGAATTTGAAAGACAGGAGTCAAAGATGGTTCCAAGCAAGGGGAGGCTGGGATTGCCATATCCTGAGCTGAGGAAGACTGCTAATGGGGCAGGTTTTGGGGAGAAGGTCAAGATTGCAATTCTACACAGGTTAAATTTGTGGTATCTAGTAGGCATTTGTCTATTTGATGGCTGGATAAGGAATATGAAGTTTAGAGGAGATGACTGCCTCGGAGATTTTTAAAAATAACTGGGAGTGGCAAGCATCTCGGAGAAGGCAATGGCAAGCCACTCCAGTACTACTGCCTAGAAAATCCCATGGATGGAGGAGCCTGGTAGGCTGCAGTCCATGGGGTCGCTAAGGGTCGGACACGACTGAGTGACTTCACTTTCACTTTTCACTTTCACACATTGGAGAAGGAAATGGCAACCCACTCCAGTGTTCTTGCCAGGAGAATCCCAGGGACGGGGGAGCCTGGTGAGCTTCTGTCTATGGGGTCACACAGAGTCGGACACGACTGAAGTGACTTAGCGGCGGCGGCGGCAAGCATCTGGATGGAACTGAAAGCAGTTTGGAGGAAAATAAGAAGAGAAGGACTTCAAGGATTCAACCCTTTGGGCCCAAAGTCAGGGAAGAAAATGGAAATTCACAAGGAATATTAAGAAAGTGTCGTCAGAGTCTGGAGAAAAATCAGAACTACATGGTGTCTTGGAAGAAAAATAAAAAGTGTATCTAAGGGGAAGCCATGAACAACTGTGTTAAATGTTACTGGTAAGTCAATTAAGATGAGAACTAATCATGGACCCAGGATCTAACAATATGGAGTTCGCTGGTGACCATAACAAGTAGTCTCAGTGGAGTTTTGGTGGCCAAGGTTTGATTCCTGAGTTGGGAAGATCCCCTAGAGGAGGACATGGCAACCCACTCCACTCTTCTTACCTGGAGAATCCCATGGACAGAGGCGCCTGGTGGGCTACAGTCCATGGGCTCTCAAAGAGTAGGATATGACTGAAGTGACTTAGCATACACTCACTCAAGCATATATAATACAATGCAAAGACTGTCCATTTGGAAAATATATATAAATATATGCACACACATGCATATGTATATAATGTATGTATGTATCTGCATATGTATGTATGCATATATGTGTATACATATTATATATATATTCCAAATGGCGTATGTATTTAGTGACATTCTCTATGAGGTGGAAAACAATAACGAATAATTTTTCCTTCAGTGAGTTTTCCCAACTCTTTAACAATATAAAGCTACTTAAAAATTTCCAACCTTTCAAAGGCATACTGTTAAAGCTCAATTAGTTTTTTTTTTTCGCCTGGACCTCCTAATATTAAATCAAAATGAAAGAGCAGTTAAATATATTTAGGACACTTTATTTAAAGTGTTTTTCAATCAGGAAACAATGATTTTTTTTTTTAAGAGTGAATCTTTGAAGTGAGTCAGCTGCTGCTTCTCTCCCATAATTGAAGCGAGAGAATTACAGAGAGGGAGTCCAGTGCACTCTCTCGTCCAGACAAAGCTGTGATGATTAGTAGAATGAATTGCAAATAAGGAAGACAATAGGGAAGAAGATTCTTTTATGGGGGAGACAGGATGGGTGGTGCAGAAAGGACTCTTAATAATTACAATCTAGGCTCAGAAAGCACTTGGCGATGTGAATAATTCAGCAGCCATTAGAGAAAAGAAAACTTTGGGGAATGTCAGCCCGTGGATACCAAAGGGAAGAGTATGAGGACAACATCTGTGTCCATCCCGAATAAGCCTCTCTGGTGATGGGTGGAAAACAAGAAATGCAATCTGTTATGCCCTCTCAATTAATGACGGGACAAACATGGAGACAATTTTTATATTTCTAGGATTACTGGTCCCAACTCTTTGATGTCAAATCTTTCTTCCCTTTGGAGGGTAGATCCCTTAATCCATTTTGGTCAGATTCCACCATTTCCCAGATAGTTTCAGTTATTAAAAGACTGTTTTGCACTTGACTCATGCCACATTCAAAGATTTTCTTGCTATCATTATATGTCAGGCTTACAACCAGGGAGATGGGAAGCGGGGAGGAAGAACTTTTCGATACTGTGTCAAGCAGGCTGCTTCTGGATGGTTCAGTATGTGATGTTGTTGTTCAGTCACTAAGTCGTGTTTGACTTTGCAACTTCATGGACCGCAGCATGCTGTGCTTCCCTGTCCTTCATTATCTCCTGGAATTTGCTCACACTCACGTCTGTTGAGTCGGTTATGCCATCCCACCATCTCATCCTCTATTGCCCGCTTCTCCTCCTTCCTTCAATCTTTCCCAGCATCAAGGTCTTTTCCAATGAGTCAGTTCTCTGCATCAGGTTGGAGAAGGCAATGGCATCCCACTCCAGTACTCTTGCCTGCAAAATCCCATGGATGGAGGAGCCTGGTAGGCTGCAGTCCATGGGGTCGTGAAGAGTCAGACACGACTGAGCGACTTCACTTTCACTTTTCACTTTCATGCATTGGAGAAGGAAATGGCAACCCACTCCAGTGTTCTTGCCCGGAGAATCCCAGGGATGGGGAAGCCTGGTGGGCTGCCGTCTATGGGGTCGCACAGAGTCGGACACGACTGAAGCGCCTCAGCAGCAACAGCAGCAGCAGGGTGGCCAAAGTATTGGAGCTTCAACTTCATTATTGGTCCTTCCAATGAATATTCAGGGTTGATTTCCTTAATGGTTGACTGGTTTGATCTCCTTGCTGCCCAAGGGGCTCTCAACCAAGGAACCCTGTGGTCACGGGCATGACCCAGGACCTCCTTCATACTGAAGTAGGTCCTTTGGTTAAGTACTACCTTGTAATGACTGTGATTCTAATGGTGGTGCTGGCTGAGCTTCTGTCAGCAGGAAAGGCAAACCCATGTCCAGAATAGCTATCTATTTTTGTGAAAATGTATCATGGATTCTTCAACATTCAGAGGGACCCATTGTAACCAGCTTGCCATCGTGTGGTCCATTGATCTCAAGGGATAGCAGCAATCCCAGTTTTGGGTCTCTGTTGCTTACAAGTTAGACATTCAGAGGTGGTGGTGGCTGGATCAGCCGTGGTAAGCGAGAACCCCTGCTGTTGGTCCCATGCATGGCTCTGCCTCTGCCACTTTGTTCAGGAGTCTGTTTTCCATCACTTGGGATGGCAGCTGACAAAGACTGATTCATATCAACTGACTGATTCATTGTATCTCATCAGTAATTTGCTGCCTCTAATGTGGAGGAAGGCAATGGTTTTTCCCGTGGTCATGTATGGATGTGAGAGTCGGACTGTGAAGAAAGCTGATCGCCGAAGAATCGATGCTTTTGAACTGTGGTGTTGGAGAAGACTCTTGAGAGTCCCTTATACTGCAAGGAGATCCAACCAGTCTATTCTAAAGGAGATCAATCCTGGATGTTCATTGGAGGGACTGATGCTAAAGCTGAAACTGCAATACTTTGGCCACCTCCTGCGACGAGTTGACTCACTGGAAAAGACTCTGATGCTGGGAAAGGTTGGGGGCAGGAGGAGAAGGGGACGACGGAGAATGAGATGGCTGGATGGCATCACCGACTCTGTGGACATGAGTTTGAGTGTACTCCGGGAGTTGGTGATGGACAGAGAGGCCTGGCGTGCTGTGATTCATGGGGTCGCGGAGAGTCGGACACGACCGAGCGACTGAACTGAACTGAACTGAACTGAATGTGGAGGATGCTTTCTGAGGGAAGTTAAAGGGTAATGTTATACTTGGGCCTGTGTTGCCATCTATATACTTCTACTCAGAGCTCCTTATCTCACTGAATGTTGACTTTTTTGGCCCTGATCAGCACCCAAGACATTTGCTGTTGCCCATAATAAGGCTTTCCTGGTGGCTCAGCTGGTAAAGAATTCGCCTGTAATGTGGGAGACCTGGGTTCTATCCCTGGGTTGGGAAGATCCCCTGGAGAAGGGAATGGCTACCCACTCTAGTATTCTGGCCTGGAGAATTCCATGGACTGTATAGTCCTTCGGGGCGCAAAGAGTCGGACACGACTAAGCAATGTTCACTTTTCATAATATAATATATATCACCACCATCCAGAGGCCAGTGGAATCTCAGAGTCATAGATCACAGACAAGGTAGCACTTAACCAAAGGTCCCGTTTTACTATGAAGGAAGTGCTGGGGTGAGCCCATGACCGGGGGATTCCTTGGTTTTATCATGTATTGAACCATCCAGAAGCAGCCAGCCGTCTTGACATAGTAATGCTCTGTTCTGCTTCCCCACTTCCTGTCTCCCTGCTTATAATGAGAGCAAGGAAATCTTTGAATGTGATATGAGAGTCGCATTCAAAATGGATAGTCTTTTAATAACTGAAGTTACCTGGGAAATAATGGAATCTCACCAAAATAGACATAGAGACGGATAGATGAGAGATAGATGAATTGACCTCAGGCTTCTTTTCCTTTCATTCAAAGTAGATGATTAGCGTCCTACCCAAACCATCCATTGGGAACATATTTTCTCTCTACTGCCTATTTTTAACTATTTATTTGGATTCCTAGGTGGGGGAGTGGTTAAAGAATCCACCTGCCAATGCAGGAGACATGGGTTTGATCCCTGGGTCAGGAGGATCTCCTGCAGGAGGAAATGGCAACCCACTCCAGTATTCTTCCCTGGACAATCCCATGGACAGAGGAGTCTGGCAGGCTACAGTCCGTGGGGTCGCAAAGAGTCAGACAGGACTAAACACACATTTGTTTACTTTATTTTGGTCAAGATGTGTGGCATGTGGGGTCTTAGTTCCCTGACCAGGGATTGAACCTGAGCCCTCTGCCTTGAGAGCGTGGAGTCTTAATCACTGGAGAGCCAGGGAAGTCCTCCACTGTCTTTCAAGGCTGTCTTTGAGTGAGATTGTGAAGCTGCTGTCCTCCACTTTTGGCCTACACTCCCTGACCATGTACATCCATCTACACACCAGGCTTGAGCGTTCCCTTTCTTCTTTAGCTTGTCTTATGGGACTTCCCAACGCGGTGTCCTTGTGAGCCAAGAGTCGTGATGGTTTAACTGTGATGAATATCATGTGCGCTGATGCCAGCTTGACTGTTCTGTCTGTTCCCACTAGTGCTCAGTCCCTTTGCATGGCCTTTGGATTAGCTTGACATTATTGCTTAGAAGTTCAGAGGCCCAGCTTGTGATGGGCAGTTCTGGCTGCACATTTACTCAGTATTTCGTGGTTAACTATTTTCTCTCCATCAGGGTCCAGGAGCATGTTAGAGCTGTTTTCTTTTCTTTTTTTCTCTTATTGTTTTTTAGCTTTTTGTTGTTGCTGTTTGTTTCCCCAAAGGCTTATAAATCTTCACTGGAGGAGTCAAGGAATACCAGGACCACAGATTCTGTGTTTTGATTCTCCTTCTGAGCTTGTGGTTAACATGCATCCTTTGCCATCACTGACACCTCAGACACCAAAGTGTTGCCAGCACACGTTCCCCAAGGGACGGGGCTAGTTGCACTGCTGGCTGGACCCGGCGTGGGGCGCTTCCTACTTCTGGGTCCACTCCCAGTTATTCTTCCCCATCACCAGGTGTGTGGGCCGGATTCATAGGTGTGGAATAATTGTTGTTGTTGGTTTAGTCGCTAAGTCATGTCCGACTCTTGTGACCCCATGGACTGTAGTCCACCAGGCTCCTCCGTCCATGGGATTTTCCAGGCAAGAATACTGGAGTGGGTTGCCAGATCAAACCCGAGTCTCCTGCATCACAGGCAGATTCTTTATCACTGAGACACTTGGGGAAGCCCAGGTGTGGGATATGTTGCCTCTCAAACTCAGAAGAGGCTTGCTAGGTGATGTACGTTGTTCTACACAGCAGGGGATACAAGCTGTGGCAATTTTTTTCCCCTTAGACAGCTGTCTCAACACGCTCCTGACACCAGATCCCTAAAAACTTAATGGAAGTGACAGGTCCATGGGACTTGTGGATTATTTGTCTTAAACCCTCCACTATCCCAGCTGCTCTTGATCGGTTTGCTGGATTAGTATCACACCATCAATGTAATGGCTCAATGTGACATTGTATAGGGTATTTGGACAGAATAACAGATTGTGAGGCCAGTGGAAGAGTTGCAGAACTGTGAACAAAACTATAAACGTGTAATCTTCTCAGTTCCATGTGAATTCTATGTGAACTGTTCTTACTCCTCTTTCCTGATAAGGATAGAAAGAATACCTTCACCGAATTAATGGCTGCATGCATTTATTTGACTCCTTGTAAGTCTGCTGTATGAAGGACATAACCTCCTGTGTGCAGCATTCCCCAGCAAGCATCCAGTTGCCACGTGGGCTGACTGGTGAATTCAATGAAGATATAAGACTGGCATTTCTGCACCTTTCAGAAATATCAAAAGTCTGTCACTGTTTCCATTTTCTGTGAAAGTAAAGTCGCTCAGTTGTGTCCGACTCTTTGCGACCCCATGGACTGTAACCTACAGGGCTCCTCTGTCCATGGAATTTCCCAGGCGAGAATACTGGAGTGGGTTGCCATTTCCTTCTCCAGGGGATCTTCCCAACCCAGGGATCGAACCTGGGTCTCCTGCATTGCAAGCAGACACTTTTACCATCTGAGCCATCAGAGAAGCTCATAAGGGTGTGATTAATCTCGGAATTTCACCCAGAATGCAATAGTGTTTATAATTTGCTATCTAAAGCGGAAAAGGGACAGTCAGTTTCAGAGATTCACACTTGGCCTTCCACTGTCAATGGCTCTTACCTCAAAGGTCAAGCACCTGAAGTGAGATTGACCCCAATCCAATTAAATAGCAATAGGTCTCTTTGAAAAAGGACTTCTTTTTTTTTTTTTTTTCTTTTAGTCACTCAGTGGTGTCTGACTCTTTGTGACCCCATGGACTCTAGCCCAGCTCACCAGGCTTCTCTGTCCATGGGATTCTCCAGGCAAGAATACTGGAGTGGGTAGCCATTCCCTTCTCCAGGGGATCTTCCCAACTGTGGGATTAAACCCAGGTCTCCGGCATTGCAGGCAGATTCTTTACTCTCTGAGCCACCAGGGTAACCCTGAGAAAGGATTGGGAGAATCATTAGAGTATATACTGCCATGGTGTTGGCTGTATATTGGGCAATATGTTTTAGTTTTGAAAACTGGCTTAGGCATGTGATCTGGGCAAGAGACAGTGACTTTTATTTATTTATCTACTCATCCATTTTTACTTACTTCTGATTATATGAACCAAGCTGTATCCTTGTTGGTTCCCCCACCCCTCCTTTTGCCCATAGGATGCCTTATTAAACATCTTCACAGCTCTCTAAGATCAAGACCTTTAGCTACTTCTCTGACCTGGCAGCCTGTTGCAATAATTGCAACCCCTCGGCTCCTGGCAGTTAAATGCGGCCACCTGGTTTCTATTGCTTCCAGAGAAATATTCCATGAAAACATTTTCCACCTCCATCTCTGGTCCACAGAGGAGAGTCATACTGAATGTGGTGATGCTCATACCTTCTCATCAACTTGCTCCTGATGGGTTTGGTGATGGTGTGTCCTCTGGCTTTTCCAAGAAACAAAATCATCATTTTCACCATATAAGGCATGTCCTCTCCAGCATGCTCACTTCCCTGAATCTTTTAATTTCTTTCTCTAGTGTCTATCATAGCAACTCAGTGGTTTCAGTTTTTCTCATCACACACGTTGCTTTTTCCAGGCATCCTTGATAGGGTGTGAAATCCCTTATCCCAAGAGGATGCCCGGAGGTCGATCAACTTTCATTATTCAGTCATATATTTCAGCTTTTCTGATCAAGCAGCCTCAAAATCCAGTCCTATGGGTATTCCAGTGATTCTTGTTGATCCACGCTGGCTAATGCTGTAACTCCTTTGCACTATAGTCTTTTTCTTAGCTGGATGATATAATTCTGGCTGGATTATGCTGAGGTTTCATCTTAGTTGTAGCCAAGAGAGAAAGTGGGATCTTTTCAATTTGTTTTTTATATTGAAGTATAGTTGATTTACAATGTTGTGTTAATTACTGCTGTACAGCAGTGACTCAGTTATACATGTCTATACACTCATTTTCATTTTCTTTTCCCTTATGCTTTATCACAGGATATTAAATATGGTTACCTATGCTATACAAAAGTACAAACATGTTTATCCATTCTATATATACCAATGAGTCTGGTAGTTCTTTAATTTTGGGTTTTATATATATATATAGTATAACAATAAAATAACTCCAAATACACCATTTTAACAATTTTTAAGTGTACAGTTCCCCTGGTGGCTCAGATGGTAAAGAATCCACCTGCAGTGCAGGAGACCTGGGTTCGATCCCTTGGTCTGGAAGATCCCCTGGAGAAGGAAATGGCAACCCACACCAGTATTCTGGCCTAGAGAATCCCATGGATGGAGGAGCCTGGTGGGCTACAGTCCACAGGGTCACAAAGAGTCAGACACGACTGAGCAACTTCACTTTCTTTCAATGGCATTAATTATATTCACAACCATTATCACTATTTTCAAAATATTCCATATAGAAACTCTATATTCCTTCAACAATAACTCTCCTCGGCACTTCTACTGTATTTTATGTTTCTATTAATTTGCTTATTCTGGGTATGTCATGTAAGTGGAATCATAAAGTATTTGTCCCTTTGTGACCAGCTTATTTCACTTAGCACAATGTTTAAAAGATTCATTCATTCTATAGCATGTATCAAAATGCCATTCCTTTTTATGGATGAATAATATTACTTTGTTATGTATATACCATATTTTCTTAATCCAGTCATCTCTTGATGGATACTTGAGTTGCCTTCACCTTTGATTTCTGTGAATAATTCTATAATGAACATTTGTACACAAGGATCTGCCTGAGTCTCTGTTTTCACTTTTGGGGGATATATACTGTGGAATGGAATTGATGGATCATATGGTAAATCTATATTTAACTTTTTGACAAGCTGCCAAATGAATACTGGTTGTCTGGTCCTCTTACCCCTGAAAAATGTACCAGCTACATGACTCAAACCAGGCTGTCCTTTTAGTTTTCCATTTGACCCTCAGGAAATCCTCTCATTCCTGCTGTGCCAAATTTGGGATACAGCTGATGTGCATCTGTTCCAGCTCTGTGTCCCGATATCTCCCTCCATGAAGTGTGCCATGCTTAACTTGCTGTTGAGCACAAGAGCAAATTCTCTGTCTGTATTAGATGAGCAGATGGGTATCTAGTGCCACTTTCTTCTTACAATTACCTTTGATCTTTACTAGGGCCTGGGCTCCAGAGAGTATGGAACGCCTCTTTACCCTCCCTTCCAAGGAACCATCGAGGAATCGCAGTGCAATGTAGGAACCTGCTTTGGTCTCTAGTCCCCTGTCCTAGGGGAGCCGAAATGCCACTAACAGTAACAGAGAACAAACAGGCAGGAGAGCTTAAAGTGTCTGTTTTATGCCGTAAATATACAGAAGTCTGTTCAGCTTGACTTCCTGGGTGGTGGACACAGAGAATAGAACCCCATCCTGACTGAGACCTGCTTCTCTGTAGCAGGGAAGGAATTCCTGGGGAGGGATGTGTTGTAGTGGCAGGAAGAGTCCACATGGTAGTCATCAGGAAACTTGGGTCACAATTCAGCTCTGCCACATACTTACTGCTTGGTGTTTGGAAAGTCATCTATCCTTTGTTTATCTCATTTTTTGGAATGACTAAATCACATTGTCTCTCTATGTCATAAAATACCATTTTGAGGATTAAATTGGGTTATGGGTGTGCAAACATACTGAGGATTAAATTGGGTTATGGGTGTGCAAACATACTGCAAAATAATAAAATGTTTTCCAAAGGTAATTTGATATTCTTGAGAAAGTAAGTGGTACCCAAGGATTTTTTTGAGTGTTGGTCCTGAGCTGAAAGTTGACTAAAATACTAAACTTGTAGACTCCTCTTTTTACCTATTCACTCATCTCTCTACCCATCCATCCATCCACCCATCCTTCCATCCATCCGTCCATTCATTTGTACTCACTCATTCATTCAACAATAACTGAGCAGCCATCATGTGCTGGGTGCTAGAGATACAGAGAAGAATGAAACATGCATCCTGTATTTAAAAAATTGACAGTCTACTAAGAAGGAAATACATGTAAATAGACAAACGCAATACAGTGGGACAGAAGTTTTGATGGATGTAAGTTGGTGGGGTATTTTGAGCACATTGGAGGGGCATTACCCCCTGAGAGAGTCAGAGAAAGTGAAGTTACCATCACAGCGAAGGCTGGGAGAGTGAATACATTTTGAATTAGGCTGGACATCTTCCGAGTACGTCCCACGATGCAAATTACCTCCCGGTTTGTGTTCTCAGATGCTGCCAATTTTCCTGCCAGGCAACATCTGCTGTAGCACCTGTAAGCCTCACGCTAATGATTATTAATGACACTCTCCTTCTGCATTAGAGTCGATTGTTGAGGAAGCAAAGCACACAGCCCCTCCACACAGCTTGTACCTCAGCCACTGCTGAAGGGACCTGTGCCTTGTGTTGGTGCCCCTGGGATCTAGCCACCCGTTTGGGATCACTCCTGCCTGCGGCAAGCAGGGCCTTAGCTTCCCTTTTGCTGTGTCTTCTCTTCCTTAAATATTCATTTTGAATCTGGATTTTATAAGAGTTACATGGTAATAGTAGCTGCCATTTAAGTAGTGCTTGCAGGGTATCAGGTTCAGTTCAGTTCAGTCGCTCAGTCGTGTCCGACTCTCTGCGACCCCATGAATCACAGCACGCCAGGCCTCCCTATCCATCACCAACTCCCGGAGTTCACCCAAATCCATGTCCACAGAGTCGGCGATGCCATCCAGCCATCTCATTCTCCGTCGTCCCCTTCTCCTCCCGCCCCCAACCTTTCCCAGCATCAGAGTCTTTTCCAGTGAGTCAACTCATCGCATGAGGTGGCCAAAGTATTGCAGTTACAGCTTTAGCATCAGTCCTTCCAACGAACACCCAGGATCGATCTCCCTTAGAATGGACTGGTTGGATCTCCTTGCAGTACAAGGGACTCTCAAGAGTATCTCCAACACCACAGCTCAAAAGCATCAATTCTTCGGCGATCAGCTTTCTTCACAGTCCAACTAATATTGAGTGAAATGTCACAGGGTCCTGACATCTGCATTTTATAGAAGGGAAATTGAGGCACCAAGAGGTTAAGGCTTCCTGGATCACCCAGCTAAGAAGCCGGAGAGTGACATTTCTAACCCAGGCAACCCAGCTCTGGAATTCCCAGTCTTTAACACTGTGGAGTATCATCTTACATACATAGTATTTTAGAGTTTATAAAGCAGTTTCATATATACAATTCATTTAATTCTGCTAGCTGGTATAAAGCAGGTATTAATATTTCCCCATTTTATAGATGAGTACACAGGGCTTTAGAAAGTCTTTGCAATTTGCTTAAAGTTTCACAGCTTGTAGCTGGATCTTGGAACTAAGATTTCTAACTACAAGTAATCTTTCCAGGTTTCATGTTTATCCAGATTGACAGACGATGTCAAACAGGGTATTCATACAGAAATGGCTCATTTAGGAACATTTGAATCTTTGACCCTTTCATCATCTTACTGAAGTTTTGCTCCCAAGGGAAACATGTAGACACAGAAAAGTCTTCCCAACAACCCTGTTCTCTAAGGTCTGACTTTTCCTTTTTCCCTTTAGCACAGGAAGAAAAGCTAATTGAAATTCATGCCACAGTCTTATGAACTATGAGTCAGAAGAAAAGAAACACTTAATCACTTAATGCAATGATTGTTTTTTCAAGCAAGCAAAAGGGAATAGAATGGGGAGGGGCAGGGAAGAGGAGAGCTTGCAAGATATCTTATGGGAAACTCTTTGGAAACATGACTCCTTGATCTTTGCAGTTTTTCAGAGCCCTCCTGTGTAACTCAATATATACTTCTTTCTTATACTGTAGCCAGTGAAGGGGCTTCCCTGGTGTCTCAGCCCTAGAGACAGCAAGAGACTGGGTTTGATCATGGGGTTGGGAAGATCCCCTGGGGGAGGAAATGGCGACCAACTCCAGGATTCTTGCCTGGAAAATCCCATGGACAGAGGAGCCTGGTGGGCTACAGTCCGTGGGGTTACAAGAGAGTCAGACATGACTGAGCTACTGAAAACACACACACACACACGCAGAGTCAATAAAGAGAAAGCTAGCTCACTGTAGCTTTATATCTGCTTTGATGTCAAAAGACAAATTCAAGTGCGTGTGTGTTGATCAACCAGGGTCAAATCTTTATGATAATCCATCCAACTGGGATGATGGATGCATTATCCATTTGGGATACCTGGGTTCCTTCTATGCTGTTTACAAGGCCAAGTTAGATTTGTTTCTTTGAGTCAAGCTTAGTTATTAGGAGGACAGACTCTGTCCTTGACTACTTTCTGACCATCCCCTTCGCCCATCAACTGTTCCTTTAGGCTCCAGAGTCATGGTTTATGTCTGCATATAGTCACAATTACTCTAGAAGAATCCTCCTGGCTCCCCATGAAGAACACACTCTCTGAGCTTATGCAGATTGCATTGTCCTAGTAAATCCAGTTCACAGCCAGTTTTGCCCTCCAGCATTGAAAGAACTGTTTGTTTCTTTGACTTTTTTGTATTAGATGAAATGGTTGGTTTGTGTTTAAAGCCATATGTTCTAAACATGTTTATTTCTAAAAAGGTTATTTTCATCTGATCTTGCCTATTTGAATTTGCATAAGTAAATGTCATCATGATGGACCTGGGTCATGAGGCATCTGTACGTGTGCTGTACACTGAAGATAACTGGTGTTAACATGTTGAGTGATTCTGGATTAAGGCAGAACAATCAGACCACTGTTCAGGGCTAAGGATGTCACACAGTAAGGAGGAATCAGAGCCCAAGGACATTTCACAACTGAAAAGGTTCTTACAGTAGACTGCTCTGAACTTCCTTTTTGTATATTGCATAAAAGAATATGTCATGTTCTAGTGTGAACTGTTGACTCATGTTACTCTGCCTAGTAACAGCTCCTCAAAGTTGGTCGTTCTTTATCCATGGTGAAAGAATTTATGTTTTTATGAAAGACTGTGCATTAGATATAAATGCTATAGGTGTACATAGCATTTTGGAAAGGAACTGAAGATAGAGAAGGGTTGCATATTCAAGTGTGTGTCTAAAACATGTGCCCCTGTTTTCTTAACTCTAAATATTGTGACATCAGAAGTTCTCTGAGCCTCCATTCTTCATTTGTAAAATGGGGATAAATATACTTGACTCATCAGTTTCAGATTTGTCTTAAGGATTTAAATAAAGCAAGATGTGAGAAAACACTTTTGAAATGAATGGAGTTTTTAAAATGTAATGATTTCCTATTATACATATCAGAATTTTTATTTTATAATTTTAGGATACTCTTCTGAACTACTTATTGATATCTCTATGTATTAAAATCACTTTTATATCAGAGAAAACAAGTCATTGCATTTTTAGAGGAATCATTTAAAGGAAAAAAGAAACCCAACTGATAGCTAATACTATCAGTATTAACTGTGGTAAATCAGTTACAGTTTATAAACACAAAAGAGAAGGAAAATAGAAATAGAAGAAGAAATGTTCGTAATGTTTGAGGCTGTTAATATTCAGTTAGGTAAAGATTATGATTCTCTTAGAACACACAGAAGGAAGTTGATTATGGAGTTGAGTTGATATGTGTGACATATCAGGTGGTAATGTGTGCAATGGAAAAAGTAATAGACAAAAGAGATGGCACACTGCATGCTTTTCTGTAAACTTCAGGATTTAGATAGCCAGGAAGATTTCCAGTACATGTGGATGTGTCACACTTCTTAGGCACCTTTTGTTTTAAAAAATGGTCTGGCTATTTGAATATTGGTTGTGTCTTTAGAGGCACATGTTTTGATGATGCATCTCCTAAAGGAATGACTGGAGTATTATACCAGCTTCCCAATGGAATAGACAAGTATACCAATAAATATTCCACTCTTTCACGTTCAAGAGACAGGGAAAAAAGCTCAGACCATTCCATCTTAAAGTCCAGCAAATTTCCTAGTGATTCAGATAATCTGATAATACAAATAGAAACGATCTTAAAAAACTTTTTGATAAATTTCTTTATCTTCAGTTCAGTTCAGTTCAGTTCAGTTCAGTCGCCCAGTCGTGTCCGACTCTCTGCGACCCCATGAATCACATCACGCCAGGCCTCCCTGTCCATCACCAACTCCTGGAGTTCATTCAAACTCACGTCCACAGAGTCGGTGATGCCATCCAGCCATCTCATTCTCTGTCGTCCCCTTCTCCTCCCGCCCCCAACCTTTCCCAGCATCAGAGTCTTTTCTAGTGAGTCGACTCATCGCATGAGGTGGCCAAAGTATTGGAGTTTCAGCTTTAGCATCAGTCCTTCCAATGAACACCCAGGATTGATCTCCTTTAGAATGGATTGGTTGGATCTCCTTGCAGTCCAAGGGACTCTCAAGAGTCTTCTCCAACACCACAGTTCAAAAGCATCAATTCTTCGGCGATCAGCTTTCTTCACAGTCCAACTCTCACATCCACACATGACCACAGGAAAAACCATAGCCTTGACTAAATGGACCTTGGTTGGCAAAGTAATATCTCTGCTTTTTAATATACTATCAAGCGGGTATATAAAGTAGCTAGAAAGAGTGCTTGCCTACAGTGACATAGCTATTTTTTTTTTCTTTTCTCTTTTTGTGGCTATGCTACATGGCATGCAGGATCTTAGTTCCCTGACCAGGGATTAAACCCGTGTCCCTGCAGTGGACTGCAGGGAAGCCCCCACATAGCTAATTTGCTAAAGTCTGGTGTCCGGTCTCTACTTAGCTACTAATTTGATAAAAAATAAAATAAGAATAGAAGAAGTTGCAGTCGTTTTAGGCAACCATTTTCTGGTTTGATTGAATCCATTGATCTAGTTAATTATGAACTTGCCAAGTTTCCCCCAAACCTCAGTTATGAAGGAAACCTACTGGCATTTACCTTAGAAATATGAGCTTTCATTGACTAAAATGGCATTAAAGTTTATTCTTTTTTATTAAAGCAACAAGAACATAATTCCTAATGCAGGAAATGTCAACTATAGTTCAGCTACCAAAAGCAAAGTGAGGAGATTGTTTTATTCTAACATGTTCTTTCAGATTCAGAAGGCAGGAGTAGCTACTAAGTCGTCTCCTAGGAAGGTTTTGAATCTGAAGAAAACATTGGGAGTGATGGTAGCTTAAAATATATCCACAGATCTTTTGACATTCCTCCCTTCAAGAGGTGTAGCCTAATTTTCCTCTTTTGTAGGCTGGGCTGAGTGACTGTCCTCTAACAAAATAAAGCAGAAGCAATGATGTGCAACTTTGGAGGCAAGGTTGTAAAAAGGCAGGCGGCTTCCTTCCTGATCACTTTCTCGCATTGCTGTGTCTGGGTGATGTTAGCTCCATGTTGGGGAGAGGACCATGTGAATGAGGAATTGAAGGCTCCTGCCAAGAACTAGCACGGAACAAAGGCCCATAGCCACACTGCTGCTGCTGCTGCTAAGTCGCGTCGGTCATGACTGACTCTGTGCGACCCCATGGATGGCAGCCCACCAGACTCCTCTGTCCCTGGGATTCTCTAGGCAAGAACGCTGGAGTGGGTTGCCATTTCCTTCTCCAACGCATGCAGGCATGCTGAGTGGCTTCAGTCGTGTCTGATTCCGTGCGACCCCATGGACAGCAGCCCACCAGGCTCCTCTGTCCAAGGGATTCTCTAGGCAAGAACGCTGGAGTGGGTTGCCATTGCCTTCTCTGATAGTCACATTAGTGCACCCTTTGGGCAGAATTAATAGATCCTTTAGCCATGGTGAAGCCATCAGATGACAGTGGACCCTACTGACATCTGTCTACATCCACCCAGTCAGCCCAAGGTGGTCAACTCATCCTGGTTAGCTGAGAACTTTTCTGGTTTTAGTACTGAAAACCTCATGTCCTAGGAATTTCCTGAGTCCTAGGCAAACTAGAAATGTTCGTCACCCCAATTTTCCTGAATTCCTGACCCATAGAAACTGTGAAATAATCACTGCTATGTTAATACTAAATTTTGGGTTTGTTACACAGAAATGGATACTCGCACTGGAGCCGTTGTTTAATACTGGTTGTGGTTGAAGCATCAAAATGCAGAAATGAACATTTGTCCCCGACACTCACGTACACAGTCTTCCCTTCAGAGTCGGACTCTAGTCTTCATAATCTAATGAACAACTGGCTGAAAACCCTGTCATTTTACCCATTGTCTTACCCCCTAATGACCATTCAGATGATTTTTTTCCCCTAAATGTTACGGTTGTTTTGACATCTGATGGATAATTATCACACTTCTAACCAATGTTACTCATATAGTGTATGCAGACTACCGACCCCAGGATAAGCTGGAGAATCTATTAAAATGCAGATTTCTGGCTGCGTTCTAGATGGGACCAGGAATCAGAATTTCCGGGGGCTGGGGATCAGGATTTTGTGTACTTATTAGGCTTCTCAGGTGAGTCTTAGACATGGCTTTAAGAGAAATGATTTTGAAAATCCTGCTATTCACCACCAACTTTCAAGCTGATAGAAAAAATACTTTGACTATTATAGGTTATGAAAGAGCTGTTATTGATAATAGGACTACAATTACCCTTGGTTTCAATCTTCTTAATTTCACTGGGGGAAGCAGAGGCATGAACACTCACAGAGCAGATGGATGGGTTCAACGATTGCTTTCAGGAGATGGTTTCATAGGTCAGCAAACATGCTGTGGACTCATCTGGGGAAGTGCCTGGTGTTATCTAGTGATGGGAGCTGTGAAAAATCACTGAAAGTCCACCGGCTGGGAGGCATCGGTGCATATTTTCCCTTTCATGTGAAGTTAGACAGACATCTGAAGGCCCAAATAATCTGTTACGAATGCAAACCATTGTAACTGCAGTCAGGCTGTTTCTGAAGGGAGATGAGCAAACAAACAGAAGACAAATTGAGGAGGCACAGAAGAGCCCAAATGAGAAAAAACGATTGCAATTCAAAACAATCGCAGTTCCAGCACGATGACAAATGTGAATAATAAACACGCCCACTTCCTAGCATACACATCTCTGCCAACGAAAAACCCTACAGATTGTACAAATAACGTGCCCGTCACGAAACGGGAGGGTACACCCAAGTGAAATCCTTAGGGAAAGCAACTCTTCCCAGGAAGGATGTGATACAGCAGAAGCAAAGGAAACCAGTGGAAGCAAAGGTTTAGTTTAGTTATAACCAAAGAGCAGGGAGTCAAGGAGAAGGGGACGACAGAGGATGAGATAGTGGGATAGCATCACCGACTTGATGGACATGAGTTTGAGTAAGCTCCAGGAGTTTGTGATGGACAGGGAAGCCTGGCGTGCTGCAGTCCATGGGGTCGTAAAGAGTCAGACATGACAGCGCGACTGAACTGAACTGAGGGGGTCAAGGAGACAGAGCAGAGGGGGTTGCAAATGAATTCCAGATAGCATATTTTCTCTTTTTGATGCCCACATTTAGTTAGCATAGATTTGATTAGCTTCAATTCAGTTCAATTGAATTCAACTCAATTCAAAGTTATGAACTTCAATACTTCATTTAGGCACCGAGGTTATCCAGGACTGAGTAAGGTGAGGTTCTCATCTTCCAGGAGTTTAGAATCGAGAGGGCAGGAGTAGGGAAGAGTAAGTAGAAATATAAACAACTAGTGTGACGACTGTCGGAGAAGGCAATGGCAAGCCACTCCAGTACTCTTGCCTAGAAAATCCCATGGATGGAGAAGCCTGGTGGGCTGCAGTCCTTGGGGTCGCTACGAGTCAGACACGACTGAGCGACTTCACTTTCCCTTTTCACTTTCACACATTGGAGAAGGAAATGGCAACCCACTCCAGTGTTCTTGCCTGGAGAATCCCAGGGACGGGGAAGCCTGATGGGCTGCCGTCTATGAGGTCACACAGAGTCGGACACGACTGAAGTGACTTAGCAGCAGCAGGAGTGTGACGACTGTACCAGTCTCTACTAGAAGGTATACTTCATGCTCTCCTCCGTATCCTAGAGGGTATATTTCCTGTGTCCTTCTGGGTGGAGGAAGGATAAAACTCATCTACAAAATTCATATAATTTTGTTGTTGGTGGGTTATTGTCTCAGATTTTAAGAACTGATGTTTATTTCTTCAGAAGGATAATATCAGACAAGTTGATTTAGTAAAAATTATCAGAGAAAATATTTCTTTCTGACACCTCTTCTTTAAATTATGCTGCTGCTGCTTAGTCACTCAGAGTCGTGTCCGACTCTCTGCGGCCCCATGGACTGTAGCCCACCAGGCTCCTCTGTCCATGGATTCTCCAGGCAAGAATACTTGAGCAGATTGTCATTTCCTACTTCATGGGGATCTTCTCCTTCCAGGGAGCAAACCTGTGTCTCTTGCCTCCCCTGCATTGGCAGGTGGATTCTTTACCATTAGGGCCGCCTGAGAATTACAGCAGACATTTATAGCTGATATTTATAGGTATATAAATTTCTCTTTTCCTCATAATGATTATGTGAAATATCTACTATTAGCTACAGTTTAGAGATGATGATAATAGACTGAGACAACTTAAACTAAGTATGCTGCCCAAGGTCACACAGCTAGCAAGGGGTGAAGCTGCAATTGCAACCCAGGTCTTTCTAATGTTGTTAGCATGCTGTCCCTTAAAAGCCCTTATGTTGCCTTTCGAGATTGAATGGAAGGAGATGAAATAAACTCTAAGTAAATGTACAAATAAACTAAAGGCATCCAAATGAAGAGGCAATTTTTTCTGACATGGGGTTAGATATTCCAAATGCATAGTGGCAACTGAATTGAGTCTTAAAAGACGGAAGGGATTTTAATAAAGACTTGAGAATTGAAGAAGCCTGAGGACCAAAAATATCAAGACACACAAGTTAAGGGTGCATTTTGAAACTGATCAGAGTATAGGGCACACAGCACTATGGAGAGAGGAACAAGACTAGAATGATAACATGCAATTAGATATTTTAAAATTCACGATAGGAATTTGGAGTTTTATTCTAGAAGCAGTCATGAAGGCTTTGCAATTTTAAAGGAGGGAAATGAACGTCAGATTTTGGGGCAGACCAAGGCTTACTGCAAGGGCCATGCAAGGAGAAAGAGTGGCTTATGCTAAAAAGACCCAAACTCCTCCATGTCTTTGAGGGAAACATTTTTAAGGGCAAGGTGAGGGAGTGGGGTTGCAGGGTGTATGATCAGCTCATACGCAATTCTCTGATTGGCCGATGGTGAGGTTACAGGGCAGTGTCACAGGGGTTACCATTATCAGTCTTTAAGCTCCAGCAGGGCTGATGGCAATATAATTACTCGTGGTCATAAAGTAGATACCTTCTTCCACTTGGTGGGAGCTTAAGCATCTGTGAAACAACTCAGGAAATGTCCATCAGATACTATTACATAGGTACTTCAGGAAGGAACTAGAGATTCTGTGACTGCCATATAAGTGATATCATGTTTAAGTTCTTACTAGTTCTCCTGGCCCAGCTGCTATTTTTGTCATTACATATTCACATGCTTTCAATCATTTATTCTTGTGACTCAGGGGAGTCCTGGGAGACTACAGCTTTTCTATAAACAAGAGGAGACAGACGACATGGCCGGCGGGGAGGTGCATGGGGGACAGGGTCTGTCTCTGGAAGGCCTCATAGTGTCCAGCTCAGTTACAATATGATGAACAAGAGAGTCAACAGAGGCAATAGACAACAAATGTTACAGACAACGTTTACAGTCTGTGAACCTACTTAAGAAGCTATTGAATTAGTCTAAGCTGACCCAAAGCAAACAAACAAACAACCAAAAAACCCAAGAATATAGTCAAGAGCAGAGGTGTTACAGAGAATAGAGTTACCCAGATTTGTTGAGAACCTATATGCAGGGGGTGAAGAAGAGAAAGCCGTTGAGGATCACTCCCAAATTTTTACATGTGATTAGGATATAAAGGTGTTATTAAACAAGGCAGAAAATTCAGCAAAGAAGTGGTTTTAATGAATAGTTTAGCTTTAGACAATAGGGTTTTAGAAGCAAACGGAAACCAGAAAACTTGTTCAGGAACTCAAGAGAGAGATATAGTCTTGTGACATGGATGGGAGCATTTATGCTTTTGAGTGATTTGTAAGATTATCTCCATTTTATCCATAGGAAACGTGAGGCCTGAACAGAGACATTCACTTCCCTATGAGGATATACAAACATCTAACTTAAAAAAGTTGATTCCCACCAACTTTGATGAGGAAAATGGACAGTTTTGACTATTATAAGCCTTCAGATCAAGGAGGATAAAGTCAATAATTCATATTCTACACACATTCTGCAAATTTTAGTCAGTGTTCAGACTAGAATCAAACATTGGAATATGATGGTATAGGTATTTCCACAGTTCAGCATTCATAGTTTTTGCTGACTTTTATCATTCCTTCTTAGTTGAAGAGCAGCTTTGCTAAATACATTGCTTCATGCTGTGTCTTGAAAGCTTTTTCTGAAATCTTGATGTCGTTCTTTCTACAACCTATCAAGAAATTTATAAGTAGAAACTGTATGTATCACAATTGAGAAATATGTTTCTACTCTCCAAAATTAAAAGGAAGAGATTTTTGCAGCTGTCATTTTGAAAATTAATTATCTTTTATGTCACATGTATGGCATATTTTCACATTATTTTAGAAACACTGAGAGTATTATTTTAGCTAATGTGCTATAATGCTAAGAGCATAATGATTATAATTATTTTTGATGGAATTTAAAGGGACCTGAATGATTTTGTAGTGAAAGTCACCATTCTTGGCAAGTCTGACTTGTAATTTTAGTTTTCAAAGTTTAGGAATAGGAAAAGCTTTCTGTTGGTTTATAAAAGTCCCAGAGATATAGCTTTCCCAGAACCTAGCTTCTGAAATTGGGATCAGGCAAGAGAAAATCCAAAAAAATTCATACCATGAGACATGTCGGACTCTTTGTGACCCCATGATCTGTAGCCCACCAGGCTTCTCTGTTCATGGGATTTTTCCAGCAAGAACACTGGAATGGTTTCACTTCCTTCTCCAGGAGATCTTCCTGACCCAGGGATCGAATCTGCTTACTCAGTAATACCCAAGCTTAAAAATATTGTGCTCTGAGTTAATGTTATTTTTTGAAATATTTATTGGAGTATATAATGTGTTATTTTCAGGTGTACAGCAAGGTGAATCAGTTATATAGATACCTATGTCCACTCTTTTTTTAGATTCCTTCCCATATAGGGCATTCCAGAGCTCTGATAGAGTTCCCCATTCTCTACAGTAGGTCCTTAGTTAACTATTGCACATAGAGTAGTCTGCATATGTCAAGACCAAGCTCCCAATTTATCCTCCCACCTTTCCCCCTGGTGTTATTAAGGTGTCCTGAGAATGTAGATTATTCTTTCATGGAAATAATTAAATGATAAGTTATCAAAGGAGTCAATATAGTGAGAGCTTCAAATTCAGGCTTTTGTGTCAAATAAGCCTGCTTTGAGACGAGCTTGGCCATTTACTAATGGATCAAGTTGGTCAGATGATTTGAACTATGGAAATTCTCAATTCCTATAATAGCATAATTACACCTCAGAGTTGTGAGAGTTAAATGACAGAATGCATATAAAGTACTGAGGAGGAAAAAAATGAGGTGATTTGGGATTTATGTGTGTTGACCATTCATTAGCTACAGGAAATTTTAATGATCTCTATTCAAGAAAGTCACTGAGAGGCAGCAGTATTTATACATGATTTGTGCACAGTGTGGTAGATAAACTGGATTTGGAGGTAGATAGAATGGTGGGGTAGGGCAAGGAAACTCCATATACACCCACTGTCTTCAGGCAAGATGAGTGCGTGTGTGCTTGGTCACTTCAGTCGTGTCCGACTCTGGGATTCACCAGGCTTCTCTGTCCATGGGATTCTCCAGACAAGAATACTGGAGTGGGTTGCCATTTCCTCCTCCAGGGGATCTTCCCCACCCAGGGATCAAACCCACACATCTCCAGTGGCTCCTGAATTGGCAAGTGGATTCTTTAACATTGAGCCCCTTGGGAAACCTTCAGGCAAAATGGTACCTACCAAAGAGAGACCACGTGGGAAGAAGCCAAGATGCTCACTTAGAATATTGAGGGTAGGAGTGGGTTTCTTAAAGGGGCACTTACAACTTCAGGCGCCTGGGGAAAGAAGTTATAAAAAAATTATTCAGTTACTACTATGTGCAATTTGTTATGTTATTAATATACACATCATTGCATTTTCATAATCTTGTAATATAATTGTTATTATGTCAATGTTGGAGATTGATTTCCTTCAATGTGGAAAATTTAATTGTCCTTAGACCACATACCGAGAAAGTTCTGAAGTCATGATTTAATTTCTGGGTTGTAATGGTAAAGTTCATGAGCTTTCCATGGTAACACTGCCTCCCTCACCTGCTTGCGAATGCTGGACATGGGACTAAAAGAAATGGTTCGAGGAAGATAATATGATGGATACATTGGCCAAGAGAAACCTATTGTGGAAGAGTCAAGGTGGATCTCACCCTAGCCTTCCCTTTTTAAGAGGCATTTGCAAAGGTCACACAACAATATCCCATAAAACTACACCACCACCCACCAGGGCTGGAACAGGACCAATTAGGAAACCACATGCAAGCTGTAAACAGGTTTTGGGACAGAGAGAAAATTCTCTGAATCTCGAAGTGTGGGAAATGTAAACATAGCTTGGATACAATAGACTATGGCCAGAACAAGTCTGAATGGCCTGAATTCAATTTTGTAATTCTGAATTCTAGACTATAAAACTTGTAACTGCGGAAGATTTCCCTTGCTTGAAACCCATCCGTTTCACAAACCCTGTGAGGACACCGTTGTGTTTTCTTTGTCGGCTAGGGGTTTCTAAGCAAACTTGCCCGGTCAGATATAAAAATAGCTTGTGGGTTTGTTCAAGGGTAAAAAAAAAAATAGTCTGGGCAAACCTCAGTCAGTATAATAGGACATGACAGATACACGACTTGATATGTCCCTTTAGGGACCGGCGTGGTGATGGAGGCACGAGATTGGCTTCTAAGTCCAGATTTGAGGGAACAGAAGAATCAGAGACAATTCTGCATGTGGCTCCTTCCTTCTCTAGCCCTCTCCTTACATATATTACTCATTTTTTGACTCAACAAATATTGATGGAGCATTACCAGTGACCCAGAAACCATGCTGGATGGTGGAAAAATATCAGTGAACAATTCAGAAAATGTCCCTTGTAGTACTTGCATTTCTGTGCTGGGTGAGCAGAGGATAGACGATTCACAGATGTATCAAGATGGAAAATAATTTCAGTTAGTGGTAAGTCACTTCATGGGAAATAGATAGGGAAACAGTGATTGAATTTATTTTCCTGGGCTCCAAAATCACTGCAGATGAATCAAAAATCCAAAATTACTGCAGCCATGAAATTAAAAGGTGCTTGCTCCTTGGAAGAAAAGCTATGACCAATCTGACAACATATTAAAAAGCAGAGACATTACTTTGCCAACAAAGGTCCATATAATCAAAGCTATGGGTTTTCCAGTAGTCATGTATGAATGTGAGAGTTGGACCATAAAGAAAGCTGAACACTGAAGAATTGATGCTTTTGAAATATGATGTTGGGGAAGACTCTTGAGAGTCCCTTGGACTGCAAGGAGATCCAACCAGTCCATCCTAAAGGAGATCAGTCCTGAGTATTCATTGGAAGAACTGATGCTGTAGCTGAAACTCCAACACTTTGGCCACCTGATGCAAAGAACTGACTCATTGGAAAAGACCCTGATGCTGGGAAAGATTGAAGGAAGGAGAAGGGGACGACAGAAGATGAACTACTTGAATGGCATCACCAACTCATGGAGATGATTTTGGGCAGGTTCCAGGAGTTGGTGATGGACAGGGAAGCCTGGCGTGCTGCAGTCCATGGGGTTGCAAAGAGTTGGACACGACTGAGTGACTGAACTGAACTGACTGAATATTGAATAAGGAAGGAGTCAGAGTAGAACTGGGGCGAGGTGGCTGAGGGGAAAATATGAGGGTCAGGGTTAAGGTAGGTGGTTAGGGAAGATTTCTTTGAGGAGGTAGCACATGATGTTTGAACAGATACTCCAAGGGGGAAGGAAGAAGGGGCACAGTGAAACACTTCTTGGACAGAAGAGGGTGACATTGGAGAGGTAGAGAGAAGTGACAGCAATTTATAAAAAGCTCAGAGAAGAGCTTGGATTCTCAAATATGTGCAGATGTGTTTTGATCTCAGTTTTTTTTTTCTAACTCATAACAAATAAAGCCAGATAAATTTAGTAGCGTATTTCCTTCATCTGAATAAATCCTTCCCCCCACCCTGCCTTCATTTTCTCCCAGAAGGATGTATTGTCGGAGAAGAAGTTAATTTAACAAGAAAAGCTGAAACTGACAATGTGGAACCTTGATTCTCTTACAAATGCAGTCCTGATTATTACAAAATCTGCCTATGACAAGTCTAATATGTTTCTCTTTACTGGTAAATTATTATTCATCCTGAAAGGTGTGAGGACTTAATCCATTGCATTTAAGGAGCTCACAGCTTGAGTACTGCAATTATAAACCCATTTCTTTTTCTTGAAAGGCTCTCAGAAGTGCTTAAAATGTGCCAATGTACTTTCCCTCCATGTCACTATTGGTTTAGCTCTGTTGACTGAGGATTTATCTACTTGGGATATGTTTTCTCTGGTCCTCTTGTTGCTAATATTTTGGTTGAAGCTTCATTTGCTTCATACCCCAATAAAACAAAACAAAATATTCCAGCTGGTACTATTTCCACAAGTACAAATACTCTAAGAAGTGGTGCAAAATAATGTCAAGAGTGAGGATGGTGGAGTCAAGCAATGTATACACCTCCATCACTTACAAAAATTTTATTTTTGACTGCATTTTGTCTTTGCTGCTGTGTTTGGACTTTCTCTCATTATGGTTCTTGGGCCTCTCATTGTGGTGGCTTCTCTTGTGACTCTTAAGCTTTAGGATGCTCGGGCTGAGTTTTTGTGGCCCTGTGGCATGTTGGATCTTCCCAGAGCAAGGACTGAACCTATGTCCCCTGCAATTGCAGGCGGATTCCCAACCACTGGACCACCAGGGAAGTCTTCCATTACTTGCTTAGTGTCTCAGCTTGAACAGTTTACTTCCCTGAGCTGCAGCTTCCTCTTGTACAAAATAGAGCTAATAAGACTTGCCTTGTCTGCTTGCTTAAAGGAAGATGTGGAATGTGGTACCTGGATGTCAGATGATGGGCATTCAACTGATATTAACTTGTGCTTTAAAAACTGACACTAAATATTGCAGTTGTGGGTATGTGTCTTTATGCCTAGAGAGTGTACAAGACCAAGAATGAATCCCAGTGTAGACCATGGACTTTGGGTGACTTTGATGTGAAATGAAGGTTCATGAATTGTAATTAAATGTACTAGTGTGGGGTAGGGTGTCACAGTGGGGGAGGCTGTGTGTGTGTGTCAGGGGGTATGTGCAGTGGGTATGGGAGATGTTCTAATTCACTTCTGTATTTTGCTCCCAGCCTAGGCAGCAGCTCAGTTTCTCAGTCATGTCTGACTCTTTGCAGCCCCATGGACTGTAGCCCACCAGGTTACTCTACCCATGGGATTTCTCAGACAGAAATACTGGAGTGCACTGCAATTTCCTTCTCCAGGGGATCTTCTCAACCCAGGGATTCAACCTGTTACTTTGCGCCTCCTGCATTGGGAGGCAGATCTTTTACTAGTGCCACCTGGGAGCCTAAGACTGCTTTAAAAGTAAAGCTTATTAATTTGAAAAATAACATGAATAAGTATTAGTTGGATCACCCATCCATCATACATTGGCGAGTCCAGCATCCATCCGGATATCTTGCTGGTTTTTGAGAATTCTCTTGTCTTACTCAGGTTCTTAAGGCCTTGACCTCTGGTTCTATTGCATTGCCAACCTCAGCTCTGCCTTCTCCATCTGCCTGCCCTGTCCCTTGTTCCTTACTAAATGGCACTGATCAGTACCATGCAGTGTGAGCAGAAGAACATATGGGAGAATGAGTGGGGAGGGAAAAAAAAAAGCACAGCCAATCCAAAGTGTTAACATTCCCATTCTAAACATCTCTAGGTTCTACCAGCCATCAGGACAGTTCACTGGTACCATCGCATAAAGCTTTACCCTCTTATCGCAATTTATTAACCCTTGTACCTGCGGTTCTGTTCTCTTATTTTTTCTTTCTTCAGTCTACCTGCAGAAACTAAAAAAACTTACTTTCTTAATGCAGATCAATTTTCTTTCTTTGGTTTTGTTAAGGATTATTATGTTTTAAAGGGTGAAATCGCAGCTGTATAAATAAATTTAGAAATTAACGTATGACAAATATTTAACTGATTATTTAATGAGAGGTCAAGTAAGATATTCCAGTTGGATTCAAAGGAAAGCTTGAAGAATCACAGATATGTAATGGCAAAATTGGTCAATATTCATAGGGCAGTAAGAAACTGTCTCTTCTATGGACACAATTTTCACGTCTATGCGCAAGAATCACTGGCATTACTATCAATATTCTGCAACTGACAGAGGTTTTAAAAGAACTCAAAGAACAATAAAAGAAGGAGACCACCTGGATGAGTATGCCCGAAAGGACTCCCTTCCCTGATTGTTTTTTTTTTTTCTTTTTCAAAGTCAGTGCCCAGTTTTTCTCGACAGCTCACTCCTGGCTTATCTTGACCATGCGCAAAATGGACTGTTTTCACAGTATCTAAATTGTCCATCAGTTGCACAAGATAGCTAAACAAAGATCTATTCTTTCTTCCCAGAAGAATGTGGCTGCCACCTTTGTTTCCCTTATCACCAGAGAATTGATGCTTTTCAACTGTGGTGCTGGGGAAGACTCTCGAGAGTCCCTTGGACTGCAAGGAGATCCAACCAGTCCATCCTAAGGGAGATCAATCCTGGGTGTTCATTGGAAGGACTGATGCTGAAGCTGAAACTCCAATACTTTGGCCACCTCATGCGAAGAGCTGACTCACTGGAAAAGACTCTGATGCTGGGAGGGGTTGGGGGCAGGAGGAGAAGGGGACGACAGAGAATGAGATGGCTGGATGGCATCACCGACTCGATGGATGTGAGTTTGAGTGAACTCCGGGAGTTGGTGATGGACAGGGAGGCCTGGTGTGCTGCGATTCATGAGGTTGCAAAGAGTCGGACACGACTGAGCCACTGAACTGAACTGAACTGAAGCAAAATACCTGACACGTTAAACACATCACTAAATGCCACTTCCCCTTTGCCCTTCCTGACTTGTTCTCAGCCCACTGTCTGTTACATGCTTTGCAATGTCTCCCTGAGCTGGAAGTGCTCTTCCCTCTGAATGTCCACGTATTTGTACTGTAGCTGCTCCATCACAAAGTTGAGTATTATGAAGCTATATTTGATTGTATTTTTATTTAAATCTCATTTTAGCACCAGAAAATGGTCTTGAAGAAAGCTAGGCATGAGTCGATGGCATAGAATCTGGAAGGAAACAGACAAGATAGAAGTTCTTTGAAATCTTTCTAATTATAGTTTCATTGAGAAGATAAAAAAGACTTCTATTCAGGTAATGACGTAAAAGGAAGAAGTTATTTAACTGCCTTTCATAAAATGGAAAAAGATTTTACTTTTTACAAGCTGTTAAGATTATACTGTTATGTATAACTGTGTTTCTCAGAGTGGGTTCCATGGTCTAACTGTATTAGAATCATCCATGGGTTTATTAAAAATAGATTTTCAAAATAGAATTTTTTGAGTGGTGGGCATTACCTACTACATCAGAATATCTGGAGCTGAGGCTGTAGAACCTGAATTTTTATGAAAGATCTTAGATGACTCTTAAGTCTACAGAAGTATGGACACTAGGGTTGTAGAAAATATTTTTATATTGCAGAGGAATGATGGGTAACTCCGACTAAAGTGGCTAGTGAAGTCCAGTATAAAGAACAATGTCATAGCTTTCAAAGACCTAAATCTGACCAGTTCTCTGTCAAAAATTGTGAGGTCACCTGAATAATTTTATAAACCTCACTGGTCCTGGGTTTTTCAGGAAAGGATTTGAACCTAAAGATCTCTACTACTCTTTCAATCCTAAAGTTTGACTTATTCTTGTGCTAACCAAGCATGAGGATAAACCTTGTCCTTCTCATAACAATATGTTCAGAGGATACTGTCTATTTGGGTGGATGGGGCTCATAAACATTCATTCAACTGCCTGATAGCAGATTGCTACAGAGAATATCACTGTGCAAAGTTCACCGATACCACTTCATGAACAATTACTCATCCTTATTCTGTTCATGTGATTGACTTCTGTGTGTGTTTTCATTTGTCTGGTATATGTAGCACTCTTTTCTTTTAAAGTGAAGCAGAGATACACTTTTAAACTTCTTCCTGGGGGGACCCTGCCCCTGAAGCCTAACAAAGAATTAAATCAGAATCCAGGCACTCGGCATCATGGGCAACAAAAGCACCATCGTTCTTTCAGAAATAGACTGAATGGCAGTGTTCCCCTCGCTTCTACCTGAGCTCAATTAATTCAGTTGGACTAATTCTCCTTCCTTTATTAACTGTCCTCTGTGCTTAATGGGACCAAATGTGAGATGGAAAGAAGTACTCAGGTGTCCTATAGGGCTAATTTTAGCATCAGGGACCATTGTGTGGGGCTTGGAGCCAGGTGCATTTCTGTCTTAATGAGGTGGCACCTCCTTGATGCTTTTGACCTTGTCCATTGTAGGTGGGAATTTGTAGAAACCATTTCGACAGCTCCAAGTGCAGTTGACAGAACTGTCTGCACCATTCATCCTTATCCATTTCTGCACCACACGAGAGGGCCAACTGCCTTTTTCTGTAAATAGAAAGTAACATACATTTATCCTGTCACAGAACAGACACAAACATGGGTTGACACCTCCTGTTGGCTCACTCGCCCAACAGGAAATCAGCATTAATAAATCTCAGATGGTCCTTGTTTTGTTTAGAGTCACACACCAAATTGACAAGCTTCTTATAGCACCACCAAATCTGTGGCCAATATAGAACAGTAGATCCTGTAAGGTAAAACTCAGTGAAAGAAGCTGTGTGGCCAGAGCTGTTCCTTCCAGTGATGTCTCTGATCACCTACCCAGAGACACCTGTTGGCTTGTCCTTCACCTCAAATCTGACGAATCAGAAACACTGGTGGTGTCACTCTTATCTGTAAATCCATGTTTGCTTACCTTTGTGACACAACTTGAAGGTTAGTTTTCAAGTGTTTCTGAGGGAAAGATGATGGTGATCCTTGATCTTTGTTAATACTTGATCAGGCCCCCTATTGAATGTTCTCGAGAAACTTTAAGATGATGGCAGTTTCGAACAGCCTTGTGTTTGTTTTTTATTTATTTTATTTCCCCCAATTCACCCCTCTCACACCTTTTCAGTGACAGCTCATTCTAATAAGTCAAAAACAGTCAAACAAACAAGTGAAACCTTTCCCACCACCATTCTCTTTCTCTTAAGGAATTGCCTTGAAAGGGACAAGAAGAGAATTTCCCACTTCCATGGGAAAGCACTTCAAGAGCACGGGCTTTGTAATGTAGTAAGTTCTTCTGAGATGAATACAGGTAGTTTGAATAATTTGATGGCTGTTTATAATTTCAAGGCTGTTGGGCATAGTAGTAAGTCATTGATTTAACAGTGAGGCTAAAGACTTGCTAGCTTGGCTCAAAACATCTTGTTAATGTCTACATTTCTTGAGGAAAAATATCTTTCCTTTCTGTTTGAAGTAGAAAATCTTAGAAGGGTAAGACATGTGTCTAGTGACAGTAAGAACCAGAGTCTAAAAATACCATATGCTATTTTTGGCTCATTGGAACATTCCAGCTTCATCCGTTCTTAAGATGTCAAGAAGCCACTACCTGTAAAATGCTTATACTGCTGGAATAAGAGTGTGTGCTGTGTGTCCTTGAGAGTGAATGGCAATCTTTTTCTCTTGGAAGCTTTAAATCCTCTTCTCCAATTCTGAGTCTCTGCCAACATTTATGAATCATCATCCTTCCATTTACTTCTTTTACCTTAAATTTTATTTTTGTTATTATTAAGTTTTTTTTTTTCCTCTTTGTAAATTCTTTTTGTAATTTTAGATTTTGGCCACACTGTATAGCATGTGGGAGCTTAGATCCCTGATCAGGGATCAAACACATGCCCCCTGCATTGGAAGCATGGAGTCTTAAACACTGGACCATCAGGGAAGTCCATTACCTTTATTTAAATTTAAAAAATTACTTATTATTTGTTTGTCTATTCTACTTGAAGTGTAATTGACCTACAACACTATATTATATTAGTTACAAATGCATCGTGTAGTGGTTCCATATTTCTATGCATCACAAATGATCACCACTAGTATTTTTACCTTTTTATTGCTAATTCCTTCTTTGCTTCTTACCATTTTTTTCCCACTCTCATGTACCCAACCATATTTCCAAAGTCCAAGATGTGCAAGAAGAAATGCATTGATAAAGGAAATTGCTTTATTTCTAGCACTGGTGATTATGTAATGTTGTAGAAAATACATTGAGTTCGGAATCAGAAGGACTAACTATTATTTTCTCAGTTCTATTAACTAGTTGTGTGACCACTGACATTTTAAATAACCCGAGTTCAGTATATTTATCTGAAAAAGAAATTGTAGTAACAGCCTTACTTACTACATAGGATGGATATAAATATCATATACGTTAATCTAGTTGGAAGTGTAATCATATGTTATTTCTGAAAGGAGTTAAAATGAAAAGAAAAAACAATGAAGGACATTTTCTCCTATAAAAGCAGCAATTTGAGCAAACTCCAGAATTTTACATATTGATAAAAGGTATATAAGTCACACACAGACAAACAAAGTCAGGCATTTGTTTTTGGCTTTTTTTCTGAGAAAATAGTAGTCTTCCCAGTATGGTTTTCCCATGAGTAGTTCTTTCCTATCCCAAATCAGACCATAAAAATCTCTGGGGCCCAAGAATCAACCAAAGTGGAGTAATTATTGAAATTCAAGAGTCTCTACAGACCAGAAAGAGTGACAGTACAAAGCCTGGACAGACAGTACAACAGTAGCCCCTGGCCAGCCAGGCCAACAAGACTGAAAAGAATCACTTGCTTTTCAAGGTTGTGATGAACACTTGGAAGGAAACACAGATTGGGACCTGTCTCTCAGTAGTTACTGCACTGGCCAGAAAACTGAGCCCAGCACAGAACAATGCCAGGTGCCAAGTGCACGTACAGATACAAAGTAGTGCAGTGTTTTTCCTTCCCGGAAACAATGTGATACAAAACAAGAGGTAAAAGCCAAGGAGACAGAGATGCGTGAAGAGAAAAAGAGTCACGGTAACACAGGGGGAAGGATCAGGGAAAGGGATGGTTAGGGAGCTTGGGATGGACATGTACACACTGCTGTATTTAAAGTGGATAACCAGCAAGACCTATTGGACAGCACAGGGAACTCTCCTCAGTGTTATGTGGCAACCTGGAAGGGACGGGAGTTTGGGGGAGAATGGATACATGCACATGTATGGCTGGGTTGCTTTGCTGTGCACTTGAAGCTATCCCAACATTGTTAATTGGCTATCCTCCAATATAAAATAAAGTTTAAATAAAAAAGTGGAGGAAAAAAGAATAATGGTAAGGGCAAAAGTAACAGAAGCTAAGAGAGAGGGTCTTAAATATTGCCAAGGGGGAGGACTTTCCTGGGGGTCCAGTGGTGAAAACTTCACCTTCCTATGTAAGGGATGCACGTTCGATCTCTGGACAGGGAGCTGTCATCCCACATGCCTCTTGGCCAAAAAGGCAAAACATAAAACAGAAGTAGTACTGTAACAAATTCAGTAAAGACTTTAAATATTACCAAGTGAGCTTAAATGTAGAGGTGGTGCCCACTGACATCTGGGGGAAGGTTCTAGAGGAACCCTCTAGGAGGAAATTCAGTTCAGTTCAGTCACTCAGTCGTGTCTGACTCTTTGTGATCCCATGAATCACAGCACGCCAGGCCTCCCTGTCCATCACCAATTCCTGGGGTTCACTCAAACTCATGTCCATCGAGTCGGTGATGCCATCCAGCCATCTCATTCTCTGTCATCCCCTTCTCCTCCCGCCCCCAATCCTTCCCAGCACCAGTGTAGATAATTAGAGGACCTTAGTAGGACCTCAACCAAGACTAAGAATTAGCAGATTAGGAACTCTAGAGGAACCAAACCTATGTTTTATGTCAACATAATAAGGAGAAAAGGAAAGATATACCCATTTGAATGCAGAGTTCCAAAGAATTGCAAGGAGAGATAAGAAAGCCTTCCTCAGTGATCAATGCAAAGAAATAGAGGAAAATAATAGAGTGGGAAAGACTAGAGATATCTTCAAGAAAATTAGAGATATCATTTCATGCAAAGATGGGCACGATAAAGGACAGAAACAGTATGGACCTAACAGAAGCAGAAGGTATTAAGACGAGGTGGCAAGAAAACACAGAAAAACTATACAAAAAAGGTCTTCATGACCCAGATAACCATGATGGTGTGATCACTCACCTAGAGCTAGACACCCTGGAATGTGAAGTCAAGTGTGCTTTAGGAAGCATCACTACGAACAAAGCTAGTGGAGGTGATGGAATTCCACTTGAGCTATTTAAAATCCTAAAAGATGATCCTGTGAAAGTGCTACATTCAATATTCAAGAAAATTTGGAAAACTCAGCAGTGGCCACAGGACAGGAAAAGGTCAGTTTTCATTCCAATCCCAAAGAAAGGCAATGCCAAAGAATGTTCAAACTTCCGCACAATTGCATTCATCTCACACACCAACAAAGTAATGCTCAAAGTTCTCCAAGCCAGGCTTCAACAGTACATGAACCATGAACTTCCAGATGTTCAAGCTGGATTTAGAAAAGGCAGGGGAACCAGAGATCAAATTGCTAACATCTGTTGGATCACTGAAAAAGCAAGAGAATTCCAGAAAAAAACATCTATTTCTGCTTTATTGACTATGCCAAAGCCTTTGACTATGTATATCACAACCAACTGTGGACAATTCTTCAAGAGATGGGAATAGCAGACCACCTGACCTGCCTCCTGAGAAATTTGTATGCAGGTCAAGAAGAAACAGTTAGAACTGGACATGGAACAACAGACTGGTTCCAAATTGGGAAAAGAGTACATCAAGGTTGTATATTATCACTCTGCTTATTTAACTTATATGCAGAATGCATCTTGTGAAATGCCGGATTTGATGAAGCACAAGCTGGAATCAAGATTGCCAAGAGAAACATCAGTAACCTCAGGTATGCAGATGACACCACCCTTATGGCAGAAAGTGAAGAACTAAAGAGCCTCTTGTTGAAAGTGAAAGAGGAGAGTGAAAAAGTTGGCTTAAAACTCAACATTCAGAAAACTAAGATCATGGCTTCTGGTCCCATCACTTTGTGGCAACTAGATGGGGAAACAGTGGAAACACTGACAGACTTTATTTTCTTGGGATCCAAATGCAGATGGTGATTGCAGCCATGAAATTAAAAGATGCTTGCTCTTTGGAAGAAAAGTTATGACCAACCTAGATAGCATATTAAAAAGCAGAGACATAACTTTGTCAACAAAGGTCCGTCTAGTCAAAGCTATGGTTTTTCCAGTAGTCATGTACGGATGTGAGAGTTGGACTCTAAAGAAAGCTGAGTGGCGAAGAATTGATGCTTTTGAACTGTGGTGTTAGAGAAGATTCTGGAGAGTCCCTTGGACAGCAAGGAGATCCAATTAGTCCTTCCTGAAGGAAATCAGTCCTGAATATTCATTGGAAGGACTGATGCTAAAGCTGAAACTCCAATACTTTGGGCACCTGATGTGAAGAACTGACTCATTGGTAAAGACCCTGATGCTGGGAAAGTTTGAAAGTGGGAGGAGAAGTGGACAACAGAGGATGAGATGGTTGGATGGCATCACAGACTCCACGGACATGAGTTTGAGCAAGCTCTGGGAGTTGGTGATGGACAGAAAAGCCTGGTGTGCTGCAGTCCATGGGGTTGCAAAGAGTTGGACATGACTGAGCGACTGAACTGAACTCAATAAAGTACATGCATGCTTATCTTTTACTTTTTCAAAATTAAATAATTTGTTTTTATTTTTTTCTAAGTTAAAAAAGTATTGAGTTAATAGAACAGAAATGACCAAATCTGAGTCGATTCAACTAACATGCAGACAATATTTTCGGTGCTGAATGGGTATTAATCTTGGAAGAGTCTGCAAAACCTGTTGCTGAGATGTTGAAAATCCAGCTGCATCCAGAATAGGAACTGTCTCAGGTGTGAGCATGCCAGAAAAGGTCATAGAAAAGCATGTCAGAAAAGTTGAAGATGTGACAGAAATGCAAGATTTTATTCCTAAAAATAACTATTTACCACACACAGACAGAAAGCACCTTAGAGCTGGGTCAGTAAGCTGCCTACTCCCTCCCTGCACACATGTGCTGTGCTTCTTCTCTCCCTGGCATCCTTATGATATAAAGGATGCTGAAGCAGTTGAGAATCCGGGACTTGCCTGGTGGTCCAGTGGGTAAGAATCCACCTTGCATTGCAAGGGTCGCAGGTTTGATCCCTAGTTGGGGAACTAAGATTCCACATGCCATGGAGGAACGAAGCCCAGGCACTGTAACCTCTGAGCCCAAGCTCTAGAGCCCATGGGCCACAACTGGACCGTCTGTGTGCGGAAATGAAAGATCCCACACAATGCAATGAAGATCTCGCATGTTGCAACTAAGACCCAGCACAGTCAAATAAATAAGTAAATATTAAAAAAAAAAATAAAGTGAGAAGTATAAAGGTGTAAACACGTCACTCGGATTATTATTATAGCTGTCATTCAAAATAATCTTTGTCTGCCCTTTCTTGTTAATATCGTCTCCTTGGATGCTTTATTAGGTCGTTAGTTCCTCATTTCAGTGTTAACCCTTCTTCCTTCGACCACCACCAGGACTCATCCTAACATGTGCCCAGCACTGTGCTTTGACAGCACTCTGGTCTTCAGTAAAGCAGACAAATCTCTACACCTCATGAAGCTGATAGCCTAACGAGGAGGTAGAAATCACATGCCTAATGGTACAGCTGTGGGGCGAAGGATACACATATCATTACGAGTTGTGATGAGTGTAAAAATTTGCAGGGCCCATCTGTACCATTTTTCTAGATTCCGCGTGTATGCCCAGTTGCTCAGTTGTATCTGACTCTTTGCGACCCCAAAGACTGTAGCCCTCCAGGCTCCTCCGCCCATGGAATTCTCCAGGTAAGAATACTGGAGGGGGTTGCCATTTCCTCCTCCAGGGAATTTCTGCCCAGGGACTGAACCCGCATTTCCTGCATTGACAGGCAGATTCTTTACTGCTGAGCCACCAGGAAGCCACATTAATGCATATATGTGAAATCTAGAAAATGGGACAGGTGAACCTATTTGCAAGGCAGGAATAGAGACTGCAGAAAATGGAAGGATGAACACAGTGGGTGGGGGGACAGGGGATGAGGTGGGTGATTGGGATTGACATATACACACCACCATGTGTAAAATAGATAGCTAGTGGGAACCTGCTGGATAGCACAGAGAGCTCAGCTCTGTGCCCTGTGATGACCTAGAGGGGTGGCATGGGGGAGATGGGAGGGGAGGTCCAAGAGGGAAGGGATATATGTTTACAAGTCCTCGGGCTCACATACAAGTCCATGCGCTTGCATACAAGTCCGCAGGCTCACGTACAAGTCTATGGGCTCCCAATGAGTTGAACATGACTTAGCAACTAAGCAACAACAACATAGCTGATTTACTTCATTGTACAACAGAAACCAACACAACATTGTAAAGCAAGTACACCCCAATTAAAAAAAAAACCCAACATGTGTAGGGCTCACGAGAGGAAATAAGCAGGAAGTCTTGTTTCTACTGGGGGTTCAGGGAAGACCTCTGGGATGAAGTGGCTTTAATCTGAAACCTGAAAGATGGACAGAAATAAGATAATATAGGTGTGGGGACAAGGGCACTTTAAGCATGAGGACAGTAGCTGCAAAGACACTAAGATGAGACTGACTTGGTATATTTTGGGGAAAAAAAAAAAAAAAGAGAAAACCGAGGTGGTCCAATCCAGGTATCAGGAGGATGAGGGATGCAGAGAGGAGAGGCTGGGGTTGGTCGCGTTACATTCAGCCTCGGGTTTTATCTTGTGTGGGATCCCCAGGTTCCTTATATTCAGTCTTCTCACCAACTCATCTCTCACCCCTGCTCTGTCTTCTTTATAATTATTTTTGAATTCCTTATGCCCAGATTTTTCAAACAGCTCCATCTTCTCTTGGCCGCCAGTTGCCCTGTTCCTCCTTCGTTTTCATTTTATTCGATATATTTTATTCAGTAATAGTTCAATGTATAATTTCATTCAAATATAATTCAGTTATGTTTCATTCAATATAATTTCAAACTTGTACATCAGAAAACAAGGGTGACTGGAAAAACACTATGATAGAAAAAAAGAATGGTACCAAAGTAGCCACCGGAGCCAATAACTAGAGCCAACACGGTGCATAAGGGCACGCGATGTTCAGAAAGGAGCTCTTCGTGGGGGCTTGGGGACGCCATGCACAGGACAAGAGGGCAGTGTTTCCTGTAACACGGGGAAGTCAGCCTCAGTGCAGCCAAGGGCTCAAAGGCAAAATGGATTAGAGGAAGACGTATTACTGGAACGTGGGTTTTATTTTCCTTCTCCTAACAGTCGAATCAGCTTGTTCCTCATTCATCACTCAGACAGTCGCCTGTCATACAAGCAAATGACAGAGGATTCTGAAGCGCAGTGTGTCACTGGTGGTACTTAAGGTTACGCTTCCCTGGCTGGAGCCCTTTGGTTCCGCGCACCTGACTCTGTGACTCCAGGGGAGCATCCTTAGGGTTTTGACAGCAGCTTTCCCGGTGACCTCATTAGCTCCGAGTATCCCAGAGGAAACAGGCACATCTGAGGAGCACTTCCCAGAGGCCTCGTTTCCTAGGTGACTTGCCCTTAATCTTTTAAATTCTCTCTCTCCCCTCAGTACCTTCCCAATCACCACTCCCATTCTGAGATACAGGGCTCCGTGGGCAGCAGATTGGGAAGGTGGAGAGGGATAGAGGAAGGGGAGTTAGGGAGGATAAAAACCTTTTCCCTTAAGGAATTTTTTGGTGGGGACTTCTATGTTTTACATCTGTGCCCTTAAATTCTTTTGGGAAAAAAATGTATTTATATAATCCCAATGGCTACCAATTTTGGGAAATTGTTACTCACCAATTAAAGGGATGAAAAAGCGATTCTCAGGTGCCTAAGTGCCTTTTGATCTTGGGAGAATTTGCCTTAAAATTCTCACAAGTTAATTATTAATATTACTTTTATTATTGTCAAATTATTCCTTTAGGAAAATATAATCTCAGCAATTTCTAGCTTTTGTAAAGTCTGTATCAGCACTAATTTCCTTTCTTTTGCCTGTTGCTTGGTTATTTTTATCTAAAGTGAGAATAATAGTCAGTAGATCCCACAGGGCATCCAATGTCAGGAATTATGCTCTAGATTTAAATATGTGAGTTCAAATACAGCTCCAGGTGAGACCCCTGGGGGCTCTGCAGCTGAGAGAACGTACAACCACAACTTGCATTCTTTTTTTTTTTTTAAGTAATTAATTTATTTTTTATTGGAGGCAAATTATTTTACAATATTATATTGGTTGGTTTTGCCATATATTGACATGAATTCGCCCTGGGTTTACATAAGTTCCCTCTCCTGAACCCCCCTCCCACCTCCCTCCTCCCTTTATCCTCCTTCTGCATTCTTTTTTTTTTTGCATATTCCACGTTACTGTCTTCCGGATATAACATGGGCTTCCCTAGAGAAACTCTCCTAGGAATAAAAGGAAAACTAATAAAAATAATGCTTAACCATATTATTTTTTGGCTGTACTTTTTCCTAAACTCAGAAGGCCACACCAGAAATGAATGGCAAACAGCAAGAGTCCATCCTTGTGGAAGGGGAAATTAGCTGTGAACCAGAATCCCCAGGAAGTGATCTTGCTGGGTTACAAATGTGCAGAATTGGTCTAGTTAAATGGTCATTCTCTGTCTCATCTAAAAAAAAAAAAAAACATTAAAAAAAACCTCAAGGGTAATAGCCTTGCTTTGTTGCTTTCACAGTGAGTGGTTAACTGTAGAGGTGGAAGAACAGTGAGTCAGAGAGTGAGCTTTGAGGCGGGGTCTAGGGGTTGGTTTTCAGACTTACTCTGAAAAATAAGGTTGTCCTAAATTCTAGATCCTGAAAGGGCTGGGGAGGCGTGAAACTTTCTGTTCTGTCATTTTCTTGTCCTGTTTTCCCCTTTACCTGTCCTTTCCACACCACCTCTCTCTTGATGGAAGGCATCCCAGGGCTGGGCAGTTCTACATCACAGAGTATCCGTCTGGGAAGAGTCGCTTCTCTCTGATAAAGCTTCTTGTCTTTTGGATGTGCTTTTAGATGCTCTGATGTCTAAGATCTCCATGTCTGTTCAAAAAATAAAGCTGATATTCTCTAAGACTTGGTCCTTAAAATAGACGACTCTGTTCAAAGGGATCTTAAATAAAGACACAATAAGTATATAGCATCCAGATAAGAAGGTAGGTACTGAAATATAGCTCAGGTGAGAGATCTAGTGGGAGATCATGATTTCAAGTCATCAGATACTGTGCTATTTAAAGTCCTCAGGGTACCTGGGAACTTACAGGGAGAAAGAAAGTATGTCAAAGGAGAAAAGAAACAGAACAGAAGTGAGACTTTGTAAAATCCCAACATTCATGGTGCAAACAGCTAGAGAGAATAGCAGAAAAACATGAAGGTACATAATTAATAGCAATATGGAAAGTACAAAGCATATGATGCCAAATTAAAGAAAGAACACAGACAGCTGTGCATTTTTCATATCTGCTTGGGTAAAAATGAAAAGAAAAGATGTATGAATACGTGTAACTCAATCCCTTAACTAACACATCTTTGTAAATCAACCATACTCCAATATAAAATAAAAAATTAAAAATAAATAGACATTCATGTCTAGCAATGCAAAAAAAAAAAAAAGAGAGAACTAAACCATAATTCTACCACATGTGATTTCCAGCAAGCATGCTGCACATGGGTATCTACAGTCCCTTAGAGGTAACCTTGAAACAATTCCGTCTGCCAATCAGCCAGCAGCAGAACAGAGCTAAAAAGAACTAAATAGCTCACGCGGTGAGAGAAGCAATCTTGTTAAGTTGGGTTTCTAAGTGACCCCTGACTGACATACCTCCAACTTGGGGAAGTCTTTGGCGTCCACCGCGTGTTGAGACTGAAAGAGCAGCTTGTCTTTTTGGTGTAATGATTACAGAAACTACAAGAAGAGTGAACTTTCAAAGTTAAGCTTGTGAGAGCCTCTAAAAGGGATCCTTGCTACTATCAAAAGGCAGTTACTCTGCCTGGCTGAGGGCCCAGCACTGGAAGATATGACCTGGAAGGGTAAGCTGAGGGTCTCTGATTTAAATGAAGATGGAGATTCTTAGACCCCGAAAGTTTGGAAAAATTGAGTCATAAATATAAACCCATTGTGTTTGTGATTTCTCGACTAAGGCTTATTTTGAAGATTTTTTTTTTTTTTTTTGATGTGGACAATTTTTAAGTTTTTTTGAATTTGTGATACTATTGCTTCTGTTTTATGTTTTGGTGTTTTGGCTGCGAGGTATGTGGGTTCTTGGTTCCCCCACCAGTGATTGAACCCTCACCCCCTGCACTGGAAGGCGAAGTCTTAACGACTTCCCTACCAGGGAAGTCCCAAGACTTATACTGAAGAGGTCATCAATCATGCAACAGGAAAACCTAAAGGATTCTTGAAGGACCAAGTCTAGGCAAGGTCCTGTGGGGATTCCCCACCCACAATTCTTTCTCTTGATCCTGGGAGAGAAAGACCTTCTATTCTCCTTGTTGCAAATAGCCGTTAGTCTTGCAAATGTAATTGTGATGTAAAAGTGAGAAATCTTTCTGCTGGTGTGGAATTAGAGTCAGAAGGAAGGAAGGAGATGCTTGTGAGCCATGAGTTTTCACAAAGAGCCTGGGAAGTTGGTGGTAAACACTCTGGGGCGAAATCTTGGTTTTTTCCTCTGGGGTCATGGCTAATCAGTTACCTCTGTTCCATGAAGGCCATCCCCACTGGGGAATAGGATCTCAGGGAGTGGGCAAAGAAGATGGAATTCTTTGAAACAAGAAGGGAGAGGGAGTTTTCCTCTGGAAGGTGTTAGCTTGAGGAAGAGAACAATGGAATGAAAAATATTGTCCTGTGACAAAGCTGCATAGGCAAAATAGTGAGATGTGCTCTGGATGAAAAATTGGAATCAAAAGTGGAAAAGGCAAACTTTCAAAAGAACAAGTCTTTAAAAATTTTTTTTTTTTTTTGGCTGTACCATGAAACATGTGGGATCTTAGGTTCCTGAGTGGGTTTCAAACTTGCATCCCCTACGCTGGAAATTCGGAGGTTTAACCACTGAACAGCCAGGGAAGTTCCCCAGTAGAACAAGTCTCAAGAACAGACAGGTGTCTGAGTTCAGCTAAAGAAAAATGTTAGCTACTACCTTATTTTCTGACTTCGCTTTCTCCAGCTTTTTGTGGGTGGGTCTATGATTTGTCCATGAAGAGAACAGTGAAAGAGTGTCTGACTTTTTGCAACCCTGTGGATGGTAGCTCCCCCCCGCAGGCTCCTCTGTCCATGGGATTCTCCAGGCAAGAATACTGGAGTAGATTGCCATGCCCTCCTCCAGGGGATCTTCCCAACCCAGGGAAGATGATTTGTCCATATCCATGGATTAAAATCCTACCCTGGGTTTACACCTAAGTCAGCCAGAGACAGGGAGTGTAGCAACAGTCTCAGGCTGTTCCCCATACACCCCTGCTTAATCCCCACACGGGAACACAGGATAAGGTCTGGGTCCCACTGGCCCAGTTAGGATTGCTGTTTTCTCATCTTTCTCTTGGAGATTTGTTGTGGCCAAGTAAATGTTCCATCTGTGTTCCCACTTGCCATGAACTGCTTGGTCAAATGCTCTGGTTCCTGGCACACTTTGAACAGCCCTGGAGAGATGCTTTAGTTGGAACTTTGATGCAAGTGTGTGGGGGCATTCTTTATCCTCTGTCCACAACCTTGTGGCCCTCATCTTTGCTCTGGTCGTTGCTGCAGGAACCAGTCGCTGGAAATCTAGACTTCCCAGGATGTTGTTTCAGTTGCATTGTCTACCTTTGTCCTTCTTCACCCCGGGGGATCTGTTGCCACCTCCATGTTTAACACCTCCGGGGCCTCCACTGGGCCATTTCAACGCATGCACACACCTGTAAGCATAAGAACATCAACTTCCCGTTGAGCAGCATTTGACAAAGAGAAGATGGGAGCCAGAGGGAAAATCCTCCCTTTTTCTATCTCATGTGGATACTGTGGGGAGAGCTGATGTGTTTAAGTCCTTGTTAGAATCAAGTTTCCATTGCCCAAAGCGGTTTTCTCAGTAATCACTGCGAGATTTCTTTTTCTACGCGCCTGCCTTACCCTCTCCAGTCCCTAGCTCCTGCAGCTCAGAATCACCTCCCAAATATTAATAAAAACTGCCTTCATCTAAGTCTTGGTCTCACACTCTGCTTTTATCAGGAAATCTAGCTAAGGTGTTTTTGTCCTCATCCATTTTCTTTTGTCAAACGAAGGCACTTTTTCTCCCCCTCTATCCTCTCTGGTGAAAAAGCTTTAAAAAATAATTGTTTTTTTCAAATAAATTATTTTATTTATTTTAAACATTTTTGGCCATGCTGCAAGGCAGGCAGGATCTTAGTTCCCCAACTAGGGATCAAACCCACACCCCCTACAGTGAAAGCGCAGAGTCTTAACCACTGGACTGACAGGGAAGTCCCCAAATAAACTATCTTAATAACAATTTTGGATTTACAGAAAAATTGTGAGCAAAGTATAGAGAGTTCTCGTATATCCCATTATTAACACCTTACATGCGTATGGTGCATTGGTTACCATTAATTAACAATTACTGTTAACTAAAGTCCATATTTCATTTGGAGCTTCCCATGTGGCATTAGTGGTAAAGAATCCACCTGCCCAATGCAAGAGATGCAAGAGACATGGGTTCAATGCCTGGGTCGGGAAGATCCCCTGGAAGAGGAAATGGCAGCCCTCTCCAGTATTCTTGCCTGGAGAATCCCTGTGGACGGAGGAGTCTGAAGGGCCACAGTCCATGGGGTCGCAAAGAGTTGGACACGACTGAAACAACTTAGAATGTACACACACTTTATTCAGATGTCCTTAGTTTTTACTTAATGGCCTTTTTGTGTTTCAGGATCCCATTCAGGACACCACTTATGTGTAGTGATCAGAGATGCCTTAGGCTTCTTTATCAGATTTCTCCACTCTAAAGTTACTTTTTCCCCATACTTTCCCTACTTCGCTCTTTGGAAGGAAGTTTTTAGGTACACCCCACACTGAAGAAAGGGGGAATTATGCTCTTGTTTCTTTAAATTTTTTTGCATTTTTAATTGGAGGATGATTGCTCTACAATGCTGTGTTGGTTTCTGCTGCACAGCAGTGTGAATCAGCGTTAAGTAGACATAGTCCCCTCCCTCTTGAATCTCCCTCATTCTTGTTTCTTGAGGGCAGAGTATCTAGATGAATTATTTGGAATTCTCCTGCAAAGGAGATTTGTCTGTTCTGTCCCATTTATTTCTTTGTTCAATCATTCATATATGTCACCAAGGACTCAAGGATGTTTGTTCTCCTCTGAGTTATAATCCAGTATTACTTTATTTTCTTGTACAGTTTCCACATTGGCCACTGGGAGCTCTTTCAGTTGCTTTCTGGATTCCTTTGATATAACTCTGTCATAGTGTGTTATATTACATTGCGTATTACATTGCAAGATGCTCCAGGATCATCTTATAAATTTTCTGTTGTAGTCTTAAAATTCACCATTGCTCCAAAGTGCCCTGGTTCTTTTGATTGGAAGGTAAAGCTAGAAACCAAAAGGTGGCTGTTAGGTACTCTGAAAAGCCTTTTTAAATTTTCTCTTTTATTCTCTTATTTCATTCTCTAAGCAGAAGTACCTTTGTTGTTTGTCTTAACTGAGTCTATCATATAATGTCTACGTTTTGGGACATACTATCTGTTTCATCTGATTATTATCTGTTCGTAGGATAGCTCGTTCCTTCTCTTACACTCAATCGAACCACATTTGACTAGGAGTCCGAGTGCATTTTTAACCATTTACACAGTGCCAGGAATGTGACAGGTGAATGTGACCATAGAAATCACTGACCTTGCCCTACTCCATACCCAACAGAACTAACTGGCTCATGGGATGAAGAAATGACCTATTAAGAGGTCAGTTAAGGTGACAACTTGAGGCCACAGCATGTGGGACTAGAGTGCGTCACCCAAGATTCAGTTTATGCCCTGAACCAAGAACTGACGAGTGATGTCATGCATCCCATAGTCAGAAACATGAGTCAAGAAACCAAATGGTGGAACCGGTCCCTCTCACAAGCATCCGTGCATCCTTAGACATTATTGGTTCAGAGGTTCTGGTTCCCACAAAAGAACACATGTACACAAGAGGGTGAGTACGGTTTCCACTGGGTTGTAATTGACCCTGAACATTGAGAGAGCCCTAGCTTCATCACTACATAGGGTGGCGTAGAGGATATTATATGAAATTCAGTGGTTACTGGGGTATATCTTGGTGTTTTCACTCTTGGTGAGAATGATGAGTGAGCAGTTGGAGCAATCATGACCTGGAAAGTTTAAGGCTAACAGGGGCTGAAATTTCTTAGGGATAAAGGTTTCGAATACCCTAACAAGGAACACACTTAAATCCATTAATGTTATGGCTGAATGTAAGGAATATTTGGAATAGATGGTGGAGATAAGAGATGATGATTATAAGTTATGGAGTTGGTACCAGTTGCAGGAGCAAAGACTGGAGTTTGTTTCACTAACCATTTCATACTGAGTCTTTTGTAAAGATGGCGCTTACTATCATCATGAAGGCTGTATGATGGCAAGAATTTACATAGAGTGTAAGTGGAGCCAAGTCGCTCAAAGGCTAAACTTTGCTTGACTTCTTTGATAGACATCTTTGTTAAATTTATGTCTCATATGACCTAATTAAGCATCAGTGACACTGTGGATTTCTTACTTTCTGCCCTAGGACTTTTCTGCTACCATCATACAGATGCTAGAATGAACCCACTCAACTTTTCTGATATATCTGAAAACCTGGACTTGCCTTCTGAATTAACATCCTTTGGGACAATCATTAGCCAATAAGACAATGGAGCTCCATTCTGTTTCTAGTTGATACTTCTGATAATTGTATGTTTCTCAGAAAACCTAGCAAAATCAAGTTTCCGTCGCCCACAGGTGTGACCTTGATACTTCATGCTGACAATAGCTTTACCTCCTTTTCTGTTTTCACTCTCTTCAGATTCTCACTCTACCTCTATTAGTTTACCTACCAGATAAACTACCGATTCAAACATCCTGGCATCAGGCTCTGCTTTTATGATAATCCAAGTGAAAATGAATGGGTAGGTTTGCGGTGGTCTAAGGGAGAGGGAGAGAAAATTGCATGAGCAGAGGAATCTGAAATGACATAAAAATTCTCTCTAGCTCATGCATTGGGTTCTAAAATTTTTTCTCAAATTCTATAGCCTGGGTAGTTTTTCTTTTTTTTTTTTTTTTTAAATCTCTTTGCTTTTTCCCTTCACAGATTTTCATTAGGTTCCAGTTAGAAGTCAGGCTGTGTACGACAAGATCTGGAGAATATAGAGTCATGCCCTTAATGACCTTATGAGGTCTTGGTACAGTGATGAAATCTACAGAAGACTGTGTGAGCACGACTGTGTGTGTGTGTGCACGCACATACATCCATGTGCAATGAGAACTCGGTCAGGGAGATGGGGAATAAAAGAATCTTATTAAAAATGACTTTCAGGTCTTCTCCCACCTGATCTTGGGTTCATATTGAAGGGCCAGGTATGAACTTGGGGCAGTCTGTGTGACAGCAAGAATCACCAGGCTGTCGCTAAATTGCTGTCACTAGAGAGACTGAACTGCTGCCACAGGTATGACTGAGGGATTCACTGTTGACTCTGTTGAGACACAGGAGGCTTAACGATTCCCCCCACCTTCCAGGCAGGCTGCCTGCCAACCACTGCCCTGGTGGAGCATCATGAAGGTTCGTGATCCTCCAGAATGTGACCGTGATGCACAATCACCGCTGGCATTCAAATAAACTAACAAGGAAATTGCATTTACCATTGCCCGTGTTCTTCAGAGCCAGCAAGCCCCTTGTAATTAACCAATGGAGTTAAGAAGTAGGGTTCAAGGCACCAACTTCTGCTAAGTGGAGAGAATCATGTGACCAACTGACTTGATTGAAAGGCATTTCCCTGAGCCCACAGCAAAGCAGGTGAATATGCAGAGCCACGTACACATGTCTGGCACATGCTTATGTGTCTACACGCATGTGTGCACACACACGAACTTTTAAAGGAAAAGAGTATACTGTTATGGAGAAGAGCACTAATTCTGGGGCAAAATGACTGGTTCTGGAACATCCCTGGTTATCCAGTGGCTGAGACTCTGTGCTCTCAAGACAGGAGGCCTGGGTTCATTCTCTGGCCAGGGAACTAAGATTCCACATGCCACAGCTAAGAGTTCAAATGCCAAAAGGAAAAGGTCCTGCATGACACAACTAAGACCCAGTATAGCCAAATAAAGCAATACATAAATAAATATTTAAAAAATATTTTTGGGTCTGAGTACAGGCTTGGCCCCTTAGTGGGTGACTTTGGGGATTATATTAAATAATTCATTGAGTGTTATGAAGATTATTGTGTGTCTATAAAAGACATAATAGATGCTGATAAGTGATAATATTAAAGCAACTACATTAAAACGTATTTCACATGTTACATAACCTTATAAAAAGACAGATGGAGGAAGAAAGATGGGGTTTTGAGAGAAAGAAATCAAGTACATGAGCAGGAGATGAAATATTTTGGATGAAATATCTAAAGAGATCGCAGGTTCAGAGGAAAGTCCCACCCAGTACTGGGAGTCTGGGCATCTTATTTTGCTAGGTTTCTCTATTTTTCCCCACTATTTCAACTGATGACATTTTTTTTTTTTTTTTTTTGCTGTGTGGCATGCTGGATCTTGTTCCCTGACCAGGGATTGAACTCTCACCCTTTGCATTGGAAGTGTGGAGTTTTAACCTCTGGACTGCCAGGGAAGTCCCAACTGGCAACTCCCTTCACATGAAATTTTTCTTGAAAAGGGGGAGGCTGTCTTTACCTCTTATTTTGCTTTTCTCCTTTTCCTTTCCTTTTCTGGTTATCCAAATCCTACTTTTCTTAAAGGGCTAGTTCGAGTGTCTTGCTTTCTGAAGTCTGTGCCAACATGCAGCCCTCGGGGTCGTTTCCCCTCAGACCTTCTGAAGCATCTGTGGCCGTATCACTGTCCAGGTAGCTTAGTTAAGGCACATAAATAAGGAAAGTCTTTCCGACTGGGCTGTAGGCATAGAAGAGCTAGATCCTCTTCATCTTTTCTTTTCTGTGCTGAGTATAATCCTTCATGCATAACAGAGGCTCTGTGAATGATATATTCTGCTACTGGTGATGATGATGTTGCCAAGAGATATTGTGCTGTTAATAATACTTTTCGAAGTCTCCTCACTGAATATCTATATGGAGATGAGTGGAGGGTACAAGTCTACATTATTGCCTCCAATTGATATAATACAACTTCTGACTTTTGTATGATACTTAATACGACTTATCTCCTCTTGCATAGTATCTATAAAAAACACTAATTATAGGATCCTCAAACATCTCCATGAGGTTATATTATTCCTATTGGATGGATCATAATAACTAACATTTAATGGGAGTTTCCTCTATTCCAGGTACCATTTTAAATGGTTTTTTTTTTTGTATAAAAGCTTATCTAATATTTCTAACAGTTTATAAGGTAAACTTTATTACTATCAGTTTTATACCATATACGAATAAAGTGCAATGCAGAAGGTAGATTATATTTTGTACAATTATTTACCCCTTTCCATGTAAGAGGATTATGGATCCCTGCTCTTTGCTACTTGATTTGCTCGTGCTTCCTATAGTTGAGATAGACTTCTTTGCACATTGAGATGATCTCATCACTTAGGCCTATGATATGTCAGTGGAAGAGACAGTAGGTTTATTTCAATCGTTTGCTCTAGAAGCCATCTCATGGCTGGTCATTGCTTTATTTTATTTTATTGGAGCATAACTGATTTGCAATGTTGCATTAGTTTCATGGGTACAGCCAACTGATTCAGTTTTATATATATATATATATATACACACATATAGTCATTCTTTTTCAGATTCTTTTCTCATATAAGTTATCACAGAGCATTGAGTAGAGTTCCTTGTTCCGTACAGTAGGTCCTTATTGGTTATCTATCTCATATATAGTAGCATGTGTGTGTTCATCCCAAACTCCTGATTTATCCCTCCCCCTGCTACATTTCCCCTTTGGTATCCTTAAGTTTGTTTTCAATATCTAAAAGTATGTTTCTGCTCATTTGTATCACTTTTAAATTAGATTTAACATATGATTGATATCATATGATATTTGTCTTTCTCTGACTTAACTACTTAGCATGATAGTTTCCAGGTTCACCCATGTTGCTGCAAATGGCATCATTTCATCTTTTTAATGGCTGAGTAATATTCTGTTTTATATATATGTACCACAACTTCTTTATCCATTCCTCTGTTGATGGACATTTAGGTTGCTTCTTGGCTATTGTGAATAGAGCTACAATGAACTTTGGAGTGCACGTATTGCTTCAGATTATGATTTTCTCTAGATACATACCCAGGAGTGGGACTGCAAGATCATATGGTCGTTCTATTTTTAATTTTTTAAGGACTCTCCATATTGTCCTTCATTGTCTATGGCCATGCCACCCTGAATGTGTCCAATCTCACTGCTTGCTTATAATCTGTTATAAAGCCTATATCCGTCAATAAGGAAGATGCACAGAATAGAGCCACAGAGCCTCAGGACCGCAGCTGATCCACAGGTACAGTGTGACTTGGGTGAGAAACAGACCTTCACTGTGGCAAGCCCCTGTGATGTTTTTTTTTTGGGGGGGGGAGTGTTTGTTGTGCAGCATAAACACGTATAAGCTGCCTAACACGGAAGCAAGGTGGTTTGTTCAAGGTTACATGGTTACTAAATGCAAAACTCAAATTTAAAAGTGATCAGTTTGGTTTGAAAAGCCCCGTATTTAACCACCCCCTCATCATGCTTCATAATAGATAAAGACACTGAGGTCTGGGGAGGGAATTATCTCAGCTCTTCTAAATCATAGAGGAAACGTTTCACTGACTTTGAGCTAGGACACTAAGTCCTGCTGCTGTTGTTTCAGTTGCCAAGTTGTGTCTGACTCTTTTGTGACCTCAGGGACTGTAGCCTGCCAGGCTCCTCTGTCCATGAGATTTCCCAGGCAAGAATACTGGAGAGGGTTGCCATTCCCTTCTCTGGGGGATCTTCCTGACCCCAGGGATTGAGTCAGTGCCTCTTGCATTGGCAGGCGGATTCTTTACCACTGAGCCACCCTGGAAGCCCACTAAGCCTTGAGTATTTCCGATGACAGAGTCAGGATCTCGACTTGCAGTGACTCTATTCCCATCCCACTGGGAAAGTCTCATGGCCCAGTGGTAAGATGATTCTCTGAGGTGGAGCTGAAGTTGGCCAAACCTCCCTCTTCAGCATTCAGGCTTCGTCTCTGCGGCCTTTCTCCTCCGTGGCTATTACTTACGAGGGATGAAGGAAGAGGGGAACTGTGCAGAGTTATTTGTTTTCTGCGAAGCCAGGGGATTGGAAATGTTTTAGAAACATCTCGGGTTGACACGAAGGATAAAACGTTAAACATACAGAAGCCAACATGGCCTCTCTCGGGACCCCTGTCTTGCTCACGGCAGGATTCACTCTGACAGTGTTCTGTGGAATGAATGAGGGAAAATGAGGGCCTCGCTCAAACAAAGGCTTGAGAACAATGGTGGTGACGGCTTCGTGCTGAGTCCTGGGAGGGTGTTCATGAGAAAATGCAGCTTGAGTGCTAGTTTGGGCTTAATGCAATATCAGCGTCTACTGGTGAAGAGTCAGGGCACTTGATGACTGAATTCAGGGCTTTTCTGGTTGGTTTTCTGTAGACATAAGCATCCCTAGGAATCAGAGAGGAACCCGTACTGAGAAACACATGGGTTTTTAAAAAATTGGAATATAGTTTCTTTATGGGCTTTCCAGGTGGTGCTAGTGGTAAAGAATCTGTCTGCAGATGAAGGAGACTTAAGAGATGTGGGTTTAATCCCTGGGTCGGGAAGATACCCTGGAGGAGGGCATGGTAACCCATTCCGGTATTCTTACCTGGAAAATCCCATGAACAGAGGAGCCTGGCAGGCTACAGTCCATAGGGTGGCAAAGAGTCAAATATGACTGAAGTGACTTAGCATGAACACACATAGTTTCTTTGGTTCGTTGGTTTCTGCTGTTCAATGAAGTGAATCAGCTCTGTTTATACATATATCCCCTCCCTCTTGAATCTCCCTCCTCCCCCCTTCCATCCCTGACTCCCCTCCCCCAACATCCCAGTCCTACATGTACACATATTAGGAGAATACAATCTAGAAATTACCACTGCCACAATTTACCTTAAAAATGTTTCCTAGTTTTACCCTTTGGGATGCTGAACAAAATGGTCAGGCCATGATCATTGCCTCCTAGTAAGTTGCAGAAGCAGAGACCGGGAAGATTGCTTTGATCTGCCATCTCTAACATCCAGCATTTTGCAGATGATTTTGTGGGCTTGATGTGTTCAGTCAGTTTACCTGAGACTGTAGTATGGAGCAAACCAGCAAGTTGGGAGCAATGTGCAGATTTTGAGTAATTAAGTTTTTATCCATACCCTTTGCTTCTGAGGAAGTGAAACTGATGCCTTGCCCTGTTGGATAAGGATAATCACATCACATCCCACTGACAAAAGCAAAACAAAACAAAGCAAAACACGTTGCCTCCTTAGATGAACTCAGTAAGCAAGAATACTCTGTTTGGAACTAGTCCCCCCAATGAAAGAAGGCTTAAGCTCTAATTAGTTGTTATCTTTCTAATGAAAATAATTCTGTCCTGGACTTTTGCAATTTTGACTTCTGTACTTATGTGATGAGCTTGCATTTAGAACAATCGTGTGAGGAAACTGATGCTTTTCCACCAAGGACAGACCTATTGTGTCTTTGTGGGTTAGTTCGAGTCTTCCAAGAAGCAGATATGAAAACGGGATTAGATGTACATGTGCTTTCTTCTGGGAAAAGTCTGTGATGGATAGAGGATGAGGAGGAGTTAAACATTGCCCCCAACCACAATACAGGTGTGACACCTGTGAAAACGGGGAGGGGAGAGAGGAATGGGCAGAAAGTCTCATGCTGCAGTGGAGATCTGTGAACACCTTGCCCAGGCTAGGGGGGAGTATCTGAACCAAATTTACTCATCAAATGAACCCCACACTGGGCAGGGATTTTCCACTTCTGGTCTATTATTATCCTCAGTGATTGGCGAGGAACAATCCAAGGGAAGCGTGGACCCCTATGACAGTAAAGTTAGTAATGGCTGGCTACTGTCAATCAATTATTTTCCCTGCAGTCAGCCCTTTGGAAGGAATATTGGGCCTCCAGATATTGGTAACCTCATGACTTTTTCCCTTAAAACCTGTTGTTTTATTTGGGTATCTATTTCTTCAGAAAGCTGGAATTTCCTGCAAAGCATTGCAGGGAAAATTAGCATAATGTACTTAACACTTTATAGTGTCTGAGTCAGAGTTGAAAATATGTTAGGTGCTTATAAGTAGTCGACAATTGTAGATGCTGGGTATAGCAGTGAATCAAACAAAAAAGTTTGCTTGCCCTCACAGACCGCACATTCTCCAAGTGGAAGAAGGCAAGCCATAAATCTGAATGTAGTTGACCCTTGAAGAACACAGCGGTTAGGGGCACTGACGCCCTGTGCGGTTGAAAAATCTGTGTATAACTTTTGAATCCCCGAAAACTTAACTCCTAATAGCCTGCTGTTAACCAAGGCTTACTGATAACATACTGTTGATTAAGCCTTATTTTGTGTTATCTGTATGTCTACATGTGTTTTATGCATTCATCACATACCTAACTTGCTCATAATTCTCTTGATATTTCTAGGCTATGTGGTTCATCTGTGAGTTTTTTCAATTGTTGCAAACTTCCAAAATTTTCCCCAATGTATTTATGGCAAAACTCCACATTATCAGTGGACTCCTGTATTTCAAACCCATGTCGTTGAAGGGTCAACTTTTTGTTTTGAACTGGTTAAGTGGTCTGGAGTGAAATAACTCAGCGGAATGGAGCAAGACAAGGGGTATTACACGAGAAAATACATGAGGGAGGTCTCTCAAAGAGGATTTGGAAAAAGGCTCAAAGCGGGGAAAATGGGGAGCCATGTTGGAAATGGTGTTCTCACACATCTTGGACTATGTTTTCAAGGATATTTGAGTAGTAAACAGGCTTGGGAGCTCGGGAGAGCCTGTCCCTTTAAGTTGGGTAGATTCATTTCTTGATGCATATAATAAATATGGACTCTATCCCCTGCCCTGGAGAATTTCTAGGATAATAAACTCTCCCTCCTTCCCCCAGAGAAGATTTGCTTCCATTCCGGGGTACTAAGATAACAGCTCCTTCTGGAGGGGAGGCTGAACAGACTTCAAAGCAATCCCCATGTAGGACTGCTGCTGCTGCTGCTAAGTCACATCAGTCATGTCTGACTCTGTGCGACCCCATAGATGGCAGCCCACCAGCCTCCTCCATCCGTGGGATTTTCCAGGCAAGAGTACTGGAGTGGGGTGCCATTGCCTTCTCCCCATGTAAGGCTAGGCATCTCCTAAAGTGAATGTTTCTCAACTGTGACACAAACACGCATGCGCTACTTCCAGCAGAGGCTGTTCCTGTCTTCCTGCGACTTGGATGGGCAACAGAACCAATGCCAGCATCACGTGTGTGCTGCCTGCTGCTCTATGAGTAACAGACTGTCCAAACCCATTTGGGATTGTCTCCTTACTGATCCTCTCTCTTGCAGTTGAGCTATTGCTTGACTACTTGGCACCACGTGGGTATTTAAGGGAGAGGAAATTCCAGGCAGAGGAAATTGCCAGTGCAAAGATCTTGAGGTGTAAACATGCCTAGTTTACTCGATAAACAACAAGAAGACCAATGTGACTGAGTAGAATGAGCCGGGAAAAAGTAAAACGAGGCGAGTCCAGAGAGGAATGCCAAGAGGGGGAGGGTGCAGGTTATGTAGAAACTTGTAGGACATTTTAAAGACTTTGGTTTTCCAATCTCAGTAAGATAGAAATCTAGTGAAGGTATTTTGAGAGGAGGAATGTAAAAATATGACAGATTACAAGAGTTCAGGGACTTCCCTGGTGGTACAGTGATTAAGAATCTGCCAGTGCACGGGATACAGGTTCAATTCGTGGTCTGGGAAGATTGCACATGCCACGGGGCAACTAAGCTCATGCACCACAACTACTGAGCCCACGCTCTGTGACAAGAAGCCATGGCAATGAGAAGCACATGCATCGCAGCTCTCACTACAACTAGAGAAGGCCCACGTGCAGCAATGAAGACCCAGCAGAGCGGGAAAAAAATTTTTTTTTAATTTCAGTTTTTTTTTTTTTTTTAAGTTCACATTAGCAATCAGAGCAAAGCATAGGAGGGCAATGGCAGAGGCAAGGACACCAGTTAGGTAGTGATGGCTATAACGATGGTGACCAGGGTGACATCAGTGGATGTGGTATAAGTGGGCAGAATCGGGGTATGTTTGAAGATGGAACGAACAGATGTGCTGATGGACTCGACGTGGATTTTCTGTAAGGGAACAACAAGAGAAAATGATGATTTGGTCAACAATTTGAAGATTCGGGTTGCTAGTCATTAAAATAAGATAACTCTGATTGGGGCATACTTGAGGAGAAGGGATATTAGCAGTTCAGTCCCAATGGTTGAAGTCATCAGTTAGACATCCATATGCAGACACAACATCATAACAATATTATGTAGAGATAAAGTAACACTATTTTTTACATTCATTTTTTTAATATAAATTTATTCATTTTTAAAAATATAAATTTATTTATTTTAACTGGAGGCTAATTATGGCAAAACCAATACAATATTATAAAGTAATTAGCCTCCAATTAAAGTAACACTTTTTGTTGTTGTTGCTGTTTATTTGTTTTTGCTGTTTGATGCAGCATGTGGGATCTTAGTTCCCCAACCAGGGATTGAACCCACAGCCCCTGCATTGGAAGCCTGATATCCTAACTACTGGACAGCCAGGAAAGTCCCAGAATAACATGTTTTTTTTATTGACAGCTTTTGTGGGGCAAAAGTGACATAAAATAAGCCATTTATTTTTGTGTATAACTTAGTAAGTTTTGACATATGTATACCTTCATAAAGCCATCGTCACGATCAATATAATGCACGTTTCCATCAACCCTTAAAGTTTCTTCAGTGCCTTTTGAATTGGTTTCATCCGCCCTGCTTTTACTCCCGTGCAATCACTGATTTGCTTTCTGTCATTGTAGATGCATAAATGGAATGATGCAGCGGGTCCCCTTTTTCTCGCTGGCTTCTTTCACTCAGCATAATTATTTGGAGATTTACCCATGCTGTTTCATGCATCAGTATTTCATTCCTTTTTATTGTGGAAAAGTATTCCATTGCATGGATGTAACAGGGTTTACCAGTTCGCCTTTTGATGCTTACTTGGGTTGTTTGCAGTCTGGGAGTGTTGCAAACAGAGCTGCTGTGAAGATCTATATACAAGTCTTATGTCTATTTTCTAATTGAATATTTTTTTACTGTATATCCTAGATATAAGATCTTTGTCAGATATGTGGCTTTTGAATATTTCCATCAAATAACTTGCCTTTCCATCCCCTTAACAGGGCCTATCATGGGATTAAAGTTTTTAAATTTTGAAAAAGTCCAACATCAATTTTTTTTTTTTCTTACATGGATCATGCTTTTGGGGTCTTTTCTGAAAACTCTTTTTCTGTCCTAGGTCCCAAAGATTTCCTTCTATGTTTTCTTCTAAAGGTTTTACAGCTTTATGTTATACATTCAAATCCATGATCCATTTTGAGTTAGTTTTTGTGTGTGGTGTGAGGTCTAGATTGAGGTTCACTTTTTTGTCTGTGGTTGTCAGTTGTTGAAAGGTCTATTCATTCTTCATTAAATTACTTCTGAAGCATTTGTCAAAAATCAGTTGGGCATATTTGTGCTGTTCTTGATTATAGTAACTATGTACAAAGTCTTAGCATTGGGTGGAGTGATTCAGTCTACTGTATTCTTAAAAAATTAGTGCTAGCTATTCTAGTTCCTTTGTCTCCATAGAAACCATAGAATAGCTTGTCTCTAGCTATTAAAATCTTGCTAGAACTTTGATTCTTTATTACCAGTTTTAAGCAATTGGGCTTTAATGTGCTTTCGCATAGTTTTGTGCGTGTCTATCGTTCTAGAGTTTCATCTAGCTTCTTAAAACTGTGTTTATAATTTTCATCCAAAGTGGGAAAATTTTAACTGTTATTTCTTCAAATATTTTGTTTCTTCCTTTTCATTGTTTCTAGTTATCCACATATTAAGCCACTTGAAGTGCTCACAGATTTTTTTTCCACTTTTTTAAAAATTATTTTTTCTCTTGGTGTCTCATTTTGGTTATTTTCTGTTATCATATCTTCAAACTCACTATCTTTTCCCTGTAGCATCTAACCTACGATTAATCCCATCCAGTGCTGCTTTCATCTCACACTTTGCATTGATTAGTCTTCATGTCAGGTTTTATTTGAGTGGTTGTGGTATCTTCCATGTCTTTAATTAACATTTGAACATATGGATCACTGTTATGATGGCTCTTTTAAAATCCTTGCCTGCTAATTCTAACATCTGTGTCCATTCTGGGTTGGTTTTGATTGATTAATTTTTCTCCTCATTCTGGATCATATGTTGCTGTTTCTTGCAAAACTGTGAATTTTACTTTTTTGGGTGCTGTCTATATGTTTTTTTTTTTTTTCTTACATGTATTTTTGAGCTTTGCTATGGGAGGCTGTTAAATTACTTGGAAATAGTTTGATTCTTTCATTCTCCTAAGATTTGTTAGCTGAGACCTGAGTAGTTCCTGGTTCAGGGATGACTGTTCCCCACTATCTAGGTAAGATCTTTCTGAGTATTCTACTCCATGCCCTGTCAGTCATGGTATTGAACCTACTGGAATCATCTAGAAGAAAAACTAATGCGATATTTTTCAGTCTGGGTGGTGGAAATCGGCACTGTTTCTGGATCCAGTTTGAGCCCAGGCATTATTTTCTTGAATCCTTCTTGATTGTTCTTTGTTCTTAAGTAGTTTACTTGTATAGACGCACTGGTCAGGATTCACCTCTGCAGATTTCTGACATTCTCTCTGTGTAGGTCTTCTATACTAGCTGCTTTGACATCTCAGGACTCTCAATTCTGGCTCCTCAATTCAAGGGCTGTGCCAAGCTTTGTCTGGGTTCCCCCTCCCTGCATCATAGCTTGGAAATGTCTTTAAGGCAATGAATTCGGGCATTTGTAAGACTCATAGCATTGGTTTTTCTTCTAGATTATTCCAGTAGGTTCAAAGTGGGTGGAATGAAGTTGACTCCAAGATAAGGTTTGTTTTGTTATTATTTGAAAGGCAGGCTTCTAAAGAGGCTTTCGTATATATATAGGTAGTCTTTTTTCTTCTTCAAATAAAAATTATGTTTGAAAATATGTTAACCAGAAAAGTTATTTAGAGCTCAAAAAGTCCTTAGAAACGGTCTAATTCTACCTCCTCACTTTATTGAGAGTACTGAGGTCTGGAGTAGGTGAAGGTCTTGCCTAGGATCATACCCGTTGAGTAGTGTCAGAGCTGGAATTTGAACATGAGGCTCCTAAGTCAATCTAGTGTTATTTCTACCAGTCACCTCGATGAGAAAACTGTCTGTTAGCACGCTTAGATTATTATTATTGTAACTGCACATCAAATAACTTTATATATATATTTTTAACATTTTGAACTTTCAAAATACTTTCACATCTGCTATTGAATTTGATTCACACAATACCCTGTGGAGTGTTTATAAAGTAATTTCATTTGAAAAATAAAACAGAGACAACCCCACCAATTAGGGCAGGTCTCAGAGTTTAAAAAAGGTGTGTCCAGTCAGACTGATGGGGAAAACATTGTTCATCTTTCTCCAGGAGTGTCTTCTAGACTGAAGATGGGGGAAAATAACTTTGTGGATGACATCTTCAAACATTTTAGACTTCATGAAAAAGTCACATTTTTTAGTGTTGACTATATCAAGGGTCACAAATTTACACATAGCCTGACTCTGATGTGCAGAGAAAATGTACTTTCTTTATGTTGCTATTCAGGCCTTATCTTGATACCACACTGGCTGTTTAGGTGGTCAAAATTTCGGTTTGGTTCAATCCTGTATAATACTTGGTCCATACTAATCATTTAAATCTTCCCCCAAGGTAAATGCCAGTTCTATCTAGAAAATAATATTTTGGTTTTCAGCTATCTCTGCCTCTCACAGTGAGAGAGTAGCTAAGAATATGAATATGAAGACTGAAGCAAAAACTTAGACAAACTTGGGATAGAAGAGAAGCCATGAGTCTTTGAAGAAGCATCTCTGTCTTTAGCAAATTGTGGAGTCATGTTCCTTGTTTGCTGGTTGCTTTTGGCTCTGCTGGGATTCATGATTTACGATTGAAGCCTGTAACTAGTGTAAACCACAGTTTGGCTGGTCACTCTTTTTAAAAATAATTTTATTTTATTATTATTTTTAAAGTATTTATTCATTTGATTGCCCTGGGTCTTAGTTATGGCACATGGGTCTTCTATCTTCATTGAAGCAAGTGAACTCTTAATTGTGGCATGCGGGATCTAGTTCCCTGACCAGGGGTCGAGCCCAGGTCTCCTGCCTTGGGAGTGAGGAGTCTTAACCACTGGACCTGGTTGTGCACTCTTGGCTTGATTAGTTCAGGGCATGTGGGGAGGGGGACTTCTGGCTGTCCAGGCATCACCTTGGCATTTACCCTGGTATTGCAGGTCCCTTGAGGTCTGGTTACAGTTATTATTCCATTCTGCCTGTAGTAGATTGCAACAATAATTCCAGTTCCTTAATGCTTCTTTTGTCCATGTATTTTGCAATCCACTTTTCAGTTGCTTTCACTAAGGAAGTGGAATCTACTCCCCATGCTTCCCCATCTCTGCCATAAATCAGATCTATTTGTGTGACTTGCACTGGATGCTTGTTGGAAAAGCAGGTTCTTTTCTTCATTTCAAAATGAGGCAAAGTGATGGGGTGACAGTTCTGAGCCTTGACAGTCAAGAGGCTTGCACGTTTCCCCCTGCTCTCAGCTGCCTCCACCATCCATGAGATGATGGAAGAGCTACCCTGCTGGAAGATGAGACATACTTGCAACAGAGTGGAAGCGACTAGTAATCCCAGTCCAGCTCAGTCTAGATCAGCCAGAAGTCAGGCTACCCCAGAAATCTGAGCTAGTGCAGCCCAAATCAACTGATTGCCACACTCATGAACAATAATTACTACTGTATTGTGCCATTGAGGTTTATTGTTGCTGTTGTTTACAGCAAAAGCTAATTGATAAACCACTTCACCCTTAAATATGGCCACCGTCTGGAAATCTTGCCAACCTTCTTTGCCTACAATGTCCTTCAACTCGACCCCAGCTGGAGAAAATCCTTGTAGATGAAATAAGTTGGATTTAATTTCTCATTATAGTGAGAAAACTACAGAGTGCCTCAGTAAAAGTATGCTTAAAAGAACCTATTAGAGAATTTGGACTTTTGTTGGGTAATTTGGAAGAGAGTCTAAGAAAGCAGAGTCTTCTTGATTGGGTGTTGTCAGAAAGTGAAGGCAGTTCTATGATTGGGTGTTTCAGGAAATCTTATCTATAGGGACGAGTTTATAAGTGAGAATTAATTGTAATTGTAAAGAAGTAGCAGCCTCTCCCTTAGGGAGGGGAGATGATGGGTGTTTTGTGCTGCACAGTGACCTTTGTTCTGTGTTGCTTTATCGTGGTCTCAGAGCCAGTCTCTTCACATAATGTTCTGGGAGATCATCAGTATCCAAAGGAGAACAAACTGGCTTGATGGTGAGCATCAGACCAGCTTGTAGTAACGCTGAGATCTGATAGTGAATGCTAGATCAGTTCTAGAAGCATCAGCGGCTGTGTTTTCACTTTCTCATTACCTTCGAAAGCATTCCAGAGGATCCACAGGGATTTCTGAATTTCACTGATGCCATACGTGGGCTGAAGGTGACTCTGCAGAGTTAGCTTCGGGTCCTTCTCTTTTCTCATCTCTGTTGTGCCCAGTATCTTGTGTGCTGATGAATACGCTCCCAGGGTGTTATGTGGGTACGTGGAGACTTTGAGGTGAGGGTAAACAAGAAACCTCAGCAGATAGGAGGAAACACCCTTCGTTCTCTATGCTGGCATATGCTTCTCCTTATTGCCTGGAAAATCCCATGGATGGAGGAGCGTGGTAGGCTGCAGTCCATGGGGTTGCAAAGAGTCAGACACGACTGAGCAACTTCACTTTTCCTGTTCCAGGTCACAGGAAGGAAAGTGAAGACACTTCTCTCTACCTGCGTCTTGCTCCTCTTCAACTCTTGGGCTGAGAAGCGTGCTTATTTAATTTTCACTTTGGAGAAGCAGACTAGGGCAGTGTTATGAGCTCCTGAGAATTTCTAGCTCTGCCACAGAGTAACCAGATCCTGGACAGAAAAAGATATTTCATGGTGACTGTTGCAATTCATGCCTCCTGTCAGTCACTTCCTAAGGTGAGCAAGGGGGAAGGTGAAAAATGGGGAAATAGCTCTGGTTTTGTGAATATGGTTGTGGGTAAAGAATCAAAAGTGTCTGTTTCTCTAAGCTGTTGCTGGTTTTTCAGTAGACTAAAAAAAATTTTTTTTTTATGTTGTGGAAAAAGTCAAAATATAAAGCACACTATTTTAACAGTATTTATCTGTAAGGTTCATTGGCACTAAGTACATTCACATTGTTGCACAATGCTCATGTCCCAAAGTTTTCACCTTCCTGCACTGAAACCCTGCCCCCATTAAACACTGATTCCCCATTTGCCCTCCCCACCCCCCAGGCCCTGGCATCCACCGATATACTTTCTGAGTCTATGAATTTGACTATTCTAGGTGCCTCATAGAGGTGGAATCAGCCAGTATTTGTCTGCACCTAAGGAGAAGGGGATGACAGAGAGTGAGATGGCTGGATGGCATCACTGACTCGATGGACATGAGTCTGAGTGAACTCCGGGAATTGGTGATGGACAGGGAGGCCTGGTGTGCTGTGATTCATGGGGTCGCAAAGAGTCGGACACGACTGAGTGACTAAATTGAACTGAACTGAACTGAATGTATATTGGCCCTGGAAAAGGAAATGGCAACCCATTCCAGTGTCCTTGCCTGGGAAATTCCATGGACAGAGGAGTCTGGGGTGGGGGGTGGGGCGTACAGTCCATACGTTTGCAAAGAGTTGGACATGATTGACTGACTGAGCACAATGTACATTGTTACGCAATTTTAAGGTAAACTGAATATATGTCCTACAAACAGGTTGTACCTTCTCCCCCCGCCCCCGCCCCATGCTATACTGTGGACCCTCACCAGTCAGCTACTTCATACACGGCAGTGTACATATGTCAAACCCGTCCTCCCAATCCATCCCACCACCCTTGGCATCCATGTTTGTTCTTATGCCTGTGCCTCTATTTTTGCTTTGCAAATGGGTTCATCTGTTTCATTTTCCTAAATTCCACATATGTGTATTAATATATTTGTTTTTCTTTTTCTGACTTACTTCACTCTGTATGTCCCTTTAAAATCAATCACATCTCTACTGGTAGGACTAAGAGGATTAATTTCCTCCTTAAACGTCTTCTTTATGGTCTATAGAAAAGATGTATTTCTCCTCTTACCATGTCTTTAACTCTCTTTAGGTCAGGTGTACCCAGAATGAGGGCAGTGTGTTGTAGCCGTTAGTGTATAGAGTGGCAGCTCTGGGGTCAAGCTGCCTGGCTCCATTCATAAGTTCACCAAGAAGGTGAGCAAGGGAAGTTTACTAATCTTTTCTCACCTTAGCTTCCTGTCTATGATGTAAGTGTGATAGGAAAATCTGCCTCACACGTCATTCATTCATTGTCATGATCACATGAGTGATTCGCCAGTAGCATTTAGAACAAGGTCTCATGTCTAGTTAATAAAAATCACATAGCTTCTCAGAGCAGTGTTTGCCATATAATTATACAGCTAGTAAAGTCATGCTTAAAATTCTCCAAGCCAGGCTTCAGCAATATGTGAACCGTGAACTCCCAGATGTTCACGCAGGTTTTAGAAAAGGCAGAGGCACCAGGTCAAATTGCCAAAATCCGCTGGATCATGGAGAAAGCAACAGAGTTCCAGAAAAACATCTATTTCTGCTTCATTGACTATGCCAAAGCCTTTGACTGTGTGGATCACAATAAACTGTGGAACATTCTGAAAGATATGGGAATCCCAGACCACCTGACCTTCCTATTGAGAAACCTGTATGCAGGTCAGGAAGCAACAGTCAGAACTGTACATGGAACAACCGACTGGTTCCAAATAGGAAAAGGAGTGCATCAAGGCTGTATATTGTCACCTTGCTTGTTTGACTTGTATGCAGAGTACATCATGAGGAACACTGGGCTGGAAGAAGCATAAGCTGGAATCAAGATTGCTGGGAGAAATATCAATAACCTCAGATATGCAGATGACACTACCCTTATGGCAGAAAGTGAAGAGGAACTCAAAAGCCTCTTGATGAAAGTGAAAGAGGAGAGTGAAAAGGTTGGTTTGAAGCTCAACATTCAGAAAACAAAGATCATGGCATCTAGTCGCATTACTTCATGGGAAATAGATGGAAAAACAGTGGAAACAGTGTCAGACTTTATTTTTTTGGGCTCCAAAATCACTGCAGATGATGATTGCAGCCATGAAATTAAAAGACGCTTACTCCTTGGAAGGAAAGTTGTGACCAACCTTGATAATATATTAAAAAGCAGAGACATTACTTTGCCAACCAAGGTCCGTCTAGTCCAGGCTATGGTTTTTCCCATGGTCATGTATGGATGTGAGAGTTGGACTGTGAAGAAAGCTGATCGCTGAAGAATTGATGCTTTTGAACTGTGGTGTTGGAGAAGACTCTTGAGAGTCCCTTGGACTGCAAGGAGATCCAACCAGTCCATTCTAAGGGATATCGATCCTGGGTGTTCATTGGAAGGACTGATGCTAAAGCTGAAACTCCAATACTTTGGCCACCTCATGCGACGAATTGACTCACTGGAAAAGACTCTGATGTTGGGAAAGGTTGGGGGTGGGAGGAGAAGGGGACGACAGAGAATGAGATGGCTGGATGGCATCACTGACTCTGTGGACATGAGTTTGAGTGAACTCCGGGAGTTGGTGATGGACAGGGAGGCCTGGCATGCTGTGGTTCATGGGGTTGCAGAGAGTCGGACACGACTGAGCGACTGAACTGAACTGAACTGAACAGATATTTACTATGGTTATTATCAATATTTTTATTTGTAAATGAAGACTGGTTCTGTTAAGCCAAGGAAATATTTCCTTCTCCCTTCCTGATCTGTAATATAAATATTCCTTGCTTAAGAGCTCTCTTCCTAGAATAAGGAATGAAACTTAGGTAGGTCCCTTTTCCCACTTTCTAGAGCTTTGTTCTCTGTAGTGAATGGCTCTTATAGTGTATTTGAATGTCACTGATGCTTAATGATCATTTGTTGAATGAATGAACAGCTAGTCTTTCCCATAGCTCTTGATTTCTCATCCTTTTATTCAAGAGCTTAGGGTTCTTTTGATTTAAAATATTGCTTGAAACTGCACTTTCAACACTTAGAATATCACTGTGGACTGATTTCCAAACTCATGAAAAGCAGTGACAGGAAGGTGGGCAGTAATAAGTTTATTATACAAACTCTGTCCTTTGCAGAACATATGAGAAATGTCAAGTGGACTTGAATTCCCTTAAACTGTAAAGTTTATTTGTCCATCATGTCCATTTCTTCCTCCTTTCTCCCTGCCTGAAAATAAGTGTATCTTCATATTTAGATACAGCAAGGAGATTCACTGATGGATACTGCTTTTATATTGGAGTGAGAATTGATTTGATTCCTCATCAGTTCATGAACAGTCAGTGTTGGAAAGTACCACTGGAAGTGCGAGGACCATCCAGGATGGGAAGGCTGCTCTGAGGAACTGTGTGCTTCCCAGACTGCTGGTCTGTGGGGAGCAGGGAAAGGGAATAGCAGCGTGCTTTCCTGGGTGCTGGAACCACGAAACACAGAAGGTCTGAAGCAATCCAGAGCAGTGGTCCCTGCAACATGGGCTCATGTTCATTGCTTTGCAGGAAGAATTCATGACTAGTCTATCTGTTGTTGCTGTTTCATCCCTCAGTTGTATCCGGCTCTTTGCAACCCCATGGACCCGCAAGGCTCCTCTGTCCATGGCTTTTCCTAGGCAGGAATACTAGAATGGGTTGCCATTTCCTTCTCTAGGAGATCTTCCTGATCTAGGGATCAAATACACGTCTCTTGACTTGGAAGGTGGATTCTATACCACTGAGGCCATAGCTGATGTTTAATTCATTCAAAAATTATAAAGATATAAATACAGAGATATTGATGGTACTTACTCAAAAAAGTTGATACATTCTGGGATTTTGTAAGAATCACTAAGTCTAATGGAAATAAAACAAAAATAAACAATTGGGACCTAATTAAACCGAAAAACTTTTGCACAATGAAAGAAACTATAAGCTAGGTGAAAAGGCAGCTTTCAGAATGGGAGAAAATAATGGCCAATGAAACAGTTGACAAAGAATTAATCTCCAAAATATACGAGCAGCTCATGCAGCTCAATACCACAAAAATAAATGACCCAATCAAAAAGTGGGCCAAAGAACTAAACAGACATTTCTCCGAAGAAGACATACAGATGGCAAACAAACACAAGAAAAGATGCTCAACATCACTTATTATCAGAGAAATGCAAATCAAAACCATAATGAGATACCATTTCATGCAGTCAGAATGGCTGATATCAAAAAGTCTACAAACAATAAATGCTGGAGAGGGTGTGGAGAAAAGGGAACCCTCTTACACTGTTGGTGGGAATGCAAACTAGTACAGCCACTATGGAGAACAGTGTGGAGATTCCTTAAAAAACTGGAAATAGAACTGTCATATGACCCAGCAATCCCACTGCTGGGCATATACAATGAGGAAAGCAGAATTGAAAGAGACACATGTAGCCCAATTTTCATTGCAGCACTGTTTACAATAGCCAGGACATGGACACAACCTAGATGTCCATTGGCTGATGAATGGATAAGGAAGTTGTGGAACATATACAAAATGGAATATTACTCAGCTATAAAAAAACAATGCATTTGAGTCCATTCTAATGGGGTGGATGAAACTGGAGCTTATTCTACAGAGTGAAGTAAGTCAGGAAGAGAAACACCAATACAGTATACTAACACACATATATGGAATTTATAAAGACAGTAAAGATGACCCTATATGAAAGACAGCAAAAGAGACGCAGATGTAAAGAACAGACTTTTGCACAATGTGGTAGAAAGCGAGAGTGGGGTGATTTGAGAGAATAGCATTGAAGCATGTGTATTACCATATGTAAAATAGATGACCAGTGCAAGTTCAATGCATGAAGCAGGGCATTCAAAGCTGATGCTCTGGGGCAACCCAGAGGGATGGGGTGGGGAGGGAGGTGGGAGAGGGGTTCAGGATGGGGGACACATGTGCACCCATGGCTGATTCATGTCCATGTATGGCAAAAACCATCACAATATTGTAAAGTTATTAGCCTCCAATTAAAATAATTAATTTAAAAAAGAATCACTTACTCTTAGGGTAGGCAAGAACTTTTAAGGTCACCCATGTTGTTCCATGTTATCTATTCCAAGGTCTGACTGGGTAGCTATTGCTGTCTAACCAAATCCCCAGAACTCAAAGGTTTAAAACGGTAAGTACAATTAACCCTTGAATGACATGGAGGTTAGGGGATCTGATCACTCGTGCAGTTGAAAATGTATATATAACTTTTGACTTCCCCCTAAACTTAACTACTAATAGCCTATTGTTGACCAGAAGCCTTACTCATAACACAGTCAATTAACACAGTTTGTATGTTATATGAATATCTATATGTTCATATCAACATACCAAATTTTTTCTTAATGTATCTTCATATTTCTAAGCTATGCAGTTTATCTGCAAGTTTTTTCAAATTATTGCAAATCTCAAAAAAAATCCAATATATTTATTGAAAAAATTCTTTGCTTAAGTGAATCCATGCTGTTCAAACTCATATTGTTCGAGGGTCAATTGTATTTATAATTGCAGCCTTCTCTGGCTCAATTCATTCAAGACTCTTTTCTTGATTGCTTGTGGGATAGGATTCAGGGTGAAATGTTGAGGATATGTGTGGCAGAGGGTGGGTGGTAGGCTTGGGGATGGTTTCCCAGCCTTAATACTACCTAGCTGATCTTAGTCTTTAATAAAATTGGCTTTTAGAGATTCTGGATCTTGGCAAAGAACAACAACAAAAACTGCCACCAAGCTTCTTTGCCCCTGTCCTTTCCCAGCTTTTATAAAGTCAAAAGAAAATGACTGAAATTCATGCCTTGAGATGAAGAGGGATGCTACAGTTATTAAATTCAACTCTCCAACCAGCAGGAGGCCCCTCTGGTATGAAGAACACCTTTGTTGAGAGGCTCAAAACCGCAGGGCTCCAAATCCTATCCCCTCTCAGGGGCCATGTGGCCTGCATGTGAGTTTCCTCAGGGAATGAAGACCTTAAAATCCTCATTGTTAGCGGATATCCTCCTGTATTACACCGAAATCCTCCATGCATTGTTGGGAATTTTTCTCTCTCTTGCTTCATAGTGTCATAATTTTGGTTAGGGGTCAGGCTGTGGAGGATATAAATCCATGACAGCTGGAAAATGCACTTTAATATACACTAGGAACAGTCTTGTTGTCTCAGTACAGTTTTATTAAAGGTATTCAGGGCTAAAAAGTTGTACATAAGTCTATGGGGTCTGTTGGTTCTGTTAGATAAAGTTCTACTGATCTCACTGAGTCGTGTTCACGTGTTTGCGGTCAGTCATTTGTCAGAAGGGGATAGACTGGCTGGTCTAGAGTGGTCTCACTTTCATGTCCTGTGGTTGGTTGATGATTTGGTTAGTGTGATGGGGGTGACTATCACTCATCATCCAGGCTGGTCCAAGCTTTCTCACATGGTAGCTGGTCAGGGTTGCAAAAGAACAAGACTTCTTGAATCTGGGTTCAGAAATGGCACAGTGTTGCATCTACCATATCCTGTTGACCAAAGTCAGTCTCACAGATAAACCCAGATTCAAGGAGGTGGGACGGGGAAAGCCTTAACTCTTTGATGGGAATAGCTGCAAAGTCACATGGCATAGCACCCATGGCCAGGGATACCAATGTAGAAAGGGGAATAATCGGAGCCATCTTTGAAATTGGCATGACTGATGATGCTAAATACATTTCAGCCTAATGAATCAGTGGCCTTAAAGGACACCTAATCCCTCACCACTGTAAGCTTCAATACTTTCAACTACATCTTATCCAAATTGTCACCCAGCTTTTGCTTGAGCACCATCCGTAATAGGAAATTTTACCTTCAATTATAGCCCACTTCTGCAAACAGTGAACTGCATTAAACTGAAGAAATTACTCATCTGTTTTTCTGTGAAATATTAGAATGATCTTCAAAATTCATAATAGATTTAGGAGTATATTTTTAATAAGATGCTGTTCATGGTTTCTGAAATAGGGATCATCTCTCCTTCCTTCTCAATCTCCCCCCCCCCAACAACCCCCATCAATTTAGTATAAAGGATTTGTGTATTTTTGAGAACCAGTGTACTACAAAAACATCTACCCAGATTTTGTCAAAGACCCAGAGGTCAGAAACTGATGCACTCCAGATGGTGTTTTTTCTATATGGCTTTTATGATGGTCTCTGCTATAGAACAGTTCCTGCTGCACTGAAAGAGGTACTTCCAAAGGGGTCACCTGGCATTTCCAAAGGGCACCGCAGACATTCTGAGTTTTCCCGGTGGCAATTCTGTGAGGTCAGTAAGAGTTTTCCCTCTTCTCAATTTATGGGTAAAGGTTTAGATGCAGGAAGTTTGCCCTAGTTCAAAGGATATGTTGATAGTTGAACTTCCATAAAAGCTCATGGCCCGAGACTCTGTCAGTTTGCTGACCTGTGCTTTTATAGGTAGGTGATGACAGGTTGAGTCCTTGGACTTGGCTTCTACCCTGAAGCTCTCACTCAGCTGCAAGTCAGAGTAGACTATACAGCAAAAAGGGCTGTCAGAGTCTTCTATTTTAGGGCTGGGTTCTGATCTGCTTGTGAAAACAGTTTAGTGGGTTGAAGACAAGCATTTTAAAGAGGGAAACAGAATAAAAAGAATAAAATAGAAAATAGATTTTATTCATAGAGCAAATGTTAATGAAAATGTTTTTATTGTGTACATATAAATATATATTTGTATATATGTAGGTATATACAGTGTTACAATTTGAATTATTATTTCTTCAGTTCAGTTCAGTCACTCAGTCGCGTCCGACTCTCCGCGACCCCATGAATCACAGCACGCCAGGCCTCCCTGTCCATCACCAACTCCCGGAGTTCACTCAAACCCATGTCCACAGAGTCGGTGATGCCATCCAGCCATCTCATTCTCGGTTGTCCCCTTCTCCTTACTGTTGGCCATATTAAAAAAAAAACAAATTTTAAAGTCATTGTTGTAGTTTAGCATTCTTTATTTTAGAACTCAGGAACTGAGGGTCATGGATGTGAAGTAAACTGACCCAGGTTACCCATAAGGTCAGTAGCCAAAGGCAAATTTAGAATTTAGGTTTGCTAATTCCCATGGGAGGCAACATGGCCTAATGGAAAGAGCAGAGAGTTTTCAAGTGGAAGTTGGCTGAAATCTTTGCCCTGTTATATACTTGTTGTATAATGGTGGGTGCTTATCTTTATTTTACAGATGGGAAAACTGGGGCTTGAAGAGGTTAATACTTAAATCTTATGCTTAGGGTAGAGGTTAAATTAAATTACATGATATAGAGGAAATAATTGAGTCCTAGCTTATTTGGTGAATAATTATTTCAGGCCAGGAATTTTGTTCTTTCTCTTATTCCTGAAGATCTCCATTACTCTGCTTTTTAAATATAATTTATATATATATATATATAGATAGATAGATGGATAAGACTTTGGCATAGTAAATGATAAGAAACACCTGAATAATCCTAAATTTAACCCCATGTAACACATAAAAATATGTTTATGAGTTTATAAAGATTATAAGGAAGCATATAGTTAATTATAGGCGTATAAAGTAGAGTTTATAATGATTATAAAGAAACACATAGTTAATCTCGTGAACAAAAATGAAATATATATACACATAAAAAGTTATTTTACAAAACAAAGCAGAACTTGATGATTTTATGTTCATATCTCCCTCTCCCAATAAATACTATAACATCTCTGAAGAGGGAGACGCCACTGTGGGGTGAAGAAATCAAAGGGAGCTGCCTGGAAGAGGTTTGACTCAATGATATTTGAAAGATCAGTAGAATTTAGAAGGCTGGGAAGAAGGTAACATCTTAGGAAAGAGGGAGGGCACAAATAAAGGCACAGAGGTGGAAAGCCTAATCTAATGACATCATAATGAGTTTGGGTGATGTGGAAGCCACAGATAAAGAAGGAGGAGTAAGGAAGGTTGGGATCAAATTTGTGGAAGTCTTGGACTGCTGGATCCAGGATTTAGGATGGTAATTTTGCAGGGATGAGGTCCTATAAGAGGTTTTGTCTGAGTAGTGCCCTAATAGAGTTTTATTTTATGTTTTTTTTTTTTCTTGTGGACCATTATTAAAGACTTTACTGAATTTGTTACAATATTGCTTCCATTCTATGTTTTGGTTTTTTTGGCCCAGAGGCATGTGAGATCTTAGCTTTCCAACCAGGGAACAAACCTGCATCGCCTGCATTGGAAGGCAAAGTCCCAACGACTGGACTGTCAGGGAAGTCCAAGAGAATAGAATTTTAACATAATTAATCCTCAGTTGAGCGGAGTACATAGTATGTTGGAGATGATGTGTCTGGTGAAGTTTTAATCATGGTGGGCTGAATGATCTTCCGTCTTTGTAACCACATTGTAACCACATTTGTAATCACATGGAAAAATAAAAAGCAAAGGTAATTGACTCAGTTTGAGGAAATTCAAGTTTAAGGCCAGGCATCTGGTCCCATCACTTCATGGGAAATAGATGGGGAAACAGTGGAAACAGTGTCAGACTTTATTTTTTGGGGGCTCCAAAATCACTGCGGATGCTGATTGCAGCCATGAAATTAAAAGACGCTTACTCCTTGGAAGGAAAGTTATGACCAACCTAGATAGCATATTAAAAAGCAGAGACATTACTTTGCCAACCAAGGTCCGTCTAGTCAAGGCTATGGTTTTTACCGTGGTCAAGTATGGATGTGAGAGTTGGACTGTGAAGAAAGCTGATCGCCGAAGAATTGATGCTTTTGAACTGTGGTGCTGGAGAAGACTCTTGAGAGTCCCTTGGACTGCAAGGAGATCCAACCAGTCCATTCTAAAGGAGATCAATCCTGGGTGTTCATTGGAAGGACTGATGCTAAAGCTGAAACTCCAATACTTTGGCCACCTCATGCGACGAGTTGACTCACTGGAAAAGAGTCTAATGCTAGGAAAGGTTGGGGGAGGGAGGAGAAGGGGACGACAGAGGATGAGATGGCTGGATGGCATCACCGACTCTATGGACATGAGTTTGAGTGAACTCAGGGAGTTGGTGATGGACAGGGAGGCCTGGCGTGCTGTGATTCATGGAGTCTCAAAGAGTCGGACATGACTGAGCGACTAAACTGAACTGAACTGAATGCAAAATGGCTTGAAGCTCAACATTCAGAAAACAAAGATCATGGCATCTGGTCCCATCACTTCATGGGAAATAGATGGGGTAATAGTGGAAACAGTGTCAGACTTTATTTTTTGGGCTCCAAAATCACTGCGGATGCTGATTGCAGCCATGAAATTAAAAGACGCTTACTCCTTGGAAGGAAAGTTATGACCAACCTAGATAGTATATTAAAAGCAGAGACATTGCTTTGCCAACCTAGGTCCGTCTAGTCAAGGCTATTGTTTTTCCCGTGGTCATGTATGGATGTGAGAGTTGGACTGTGAAGAAAGCTGATCGCCGAAGAATTGATGCTTTTGAACTGTGGTGCTGGAGAAGACTCTCGAGAGTCCCTTGGACTGCAAGGAGATCCAACCAGTCTATTCTAAAGGAGATCAATCCTGGGTGTTCATTGGAAGGACTGATGCTAAAGCTGAAACTCCAATACTTTGGCCACCTGGTGAGAAGAGCTGACTCACTGGAAAAGACTCTGCTGCTGGGAAGGATTAGGGGTGGGAGGAGAAGGGAATGACAGAGAATGAGATGGCTGGATGGCATCACCGACTCTATGGACATGAGTCTGAGTGAACTCCGGGAGTTGGTGATGGACAGGGAGGCCTGGCGTGCTGTGACTCATGGGGTCGCAAAGAGTCGGACACGACTGAGTGACTGAACTGAACTGAACAACATCACACCTCATGAATTTGGGGTAAAGCAGATTTGGAAAAACCTACCCCAAAGCATTAGACAAGAGGTGAGTAAGATGCTAAACTCTGGAGATCAGTCATGGAGAGGGGAACCGTCCAGTGTTGATGGGGTCAGAAAAATGGTTGAGATGCAGGAATGTCCGGTGCCTGAATGAAAGTGTAGAAATTGTCCTATCAAAGATGACTGATGGCCCTAGAAACATAGGAAATGACTAGTTGGAGTTCAACTAGGGCAATGCAGCTGACAGCCTGTGAGGGCAGGACAGGAAGTGGATGATTTAAGGTGCTCACCCTTAACCCAAGAATAAAGAAATCACTGCCTCTAAGCTCAGCACAAAGCAAGTAATTACTCTACTTTTCTCATTCTTGAGGCTGTGATCGTCCTGCTATCCTCATCATCCAGAATTATTCTTCTTTTCACGTCATCCCAAGATTCAGTTTTTCTTAAGATAGGACTGTTGTGAAAACCAAAAAATACAGGATATAAATATCCTTTGTACCTCTAGTACTCTATGAGGGTGCAAAACAATCATATTATCATTGTTTTTATATTCATTACTTTTCTATTCGTATTTTCTTTTTGCAAATATCAGTGTATGTTGCCACAGGTAACTTGCTAAATAATAGACAACAAGTATAATAAAAAAACTGTAATTAGCATCTTTGAATAAAAGACATATTTTGATGATACTATTTGTATTTTTTCCAGCTTTATTGAGGTATAATTTACAAAAAAAGAGTAAAGTGTATAATATGATGTTTTACTGTTTGTATATATTGTGAAATGATTGCTACAATCACACTGATTAACCATCAACTCAAAAGCTGAACTCATACACCAATCTCTCTCCCTTGCTCCATTTTTTTTGGCCACATGGTAGGATGACGGATCCTAGTTTTCTGACCAGGGATTTATCCTGCACTCCCTGCAGTGGAAGCATGGAGCCTCAACCACTGGACCACCAGGGAAGTCCCTCAAAAACTGAACTCATACAAACAAAGAATAGAATGGTGGTTTCCAGGGTCTGGGAAGTGGAGGGAAATGGGACGATGTTTGTCAAAGGCTGCATAGTTTCAGTTATGATCTGAGTTGTATTTAATTAGCCAGTCTTTAGATTCATAGCTCCAGACTTTTCAGTTGACTATCTGAAGGACCCTGTAACAGAGCAGTGAATAAGAATTTGGATGTGTGCTCAGTAACTCAGTTTTGCCTGACTCTCTGCGATACATGGACTCTGTGCAGCCCACCAGGCTCCTCTGTCCATGGAATTTTCCAGGCATGAATATTGGAGTGGGTTGCCATTTCCTACTCCAGGGGATCTTCTCGACTCCAGGACCAAACCCACATCTCTTGTATCTCCTGCACCATGGAAGCTTCTTTACCACTGCACCCCCTGGGAAGTCCTAATTAGAATTTAGAGATTTTTAATTCTTCTTGTCCTTCCTTCTTCACTTACAATCAGAGCCTTCAGCAGTTCCTCAGAGAGCATGTTTTCCAGACTCTTTCTCATTAGGCTATCTTTTATCTTTTCACATTCTTGTCCTTTGCTCATTGTCCCCCTTATATTAGGACGATGGAACTGAACACAGTGCTCCATCTATGGTGTAAGTTTAGGGAGTCACAGAGGAGTGATTACCTGATTTGTCCAGGACACAGAATTTCTACTAGTGCAGTTAAATACATTAGATTTGTGACATCAAAATAATGACACAAATTATACTCAAGTTATATACTTTTCCAGTTTTGCTCCTAGTCCCTCTGCCACCTGTTCTATCAAGCGGTGCTATTATTGACTCATCTCCTGACATTTCTAGCTGTTTCTGCCTCTCCCAACTTAGGCTGATCTCCAGCACTGTTCCCATTCTTCCCACGATGGTAGAAAACTCAGCCCCTCCAGTACCCAGACTCAACCCAACTAGAGCAACAGATTCTCTAGTTCAACTGATCTCTTTGGACTTGGACATAAGTTCTAGCTGCTCCAGTGGCTGCTTGAACAGCCAACAATCCCAGACAGATACCTGAGGTTGTTCACAATGGAGAGAGGAGATAGAAACGGTGGAATTTTCCCCTTTCTCCTGATGGACTGTTCTGAGGGGCATTCAGTCTAAAATTCAGAGGTATTCGCTGTGAATGAAAAATCAACAAAGTTTTCCTGCAAAGCTATGAGCAACACGATATACACAACATTTAGATGCTTTTCCTTCTATCCTGCCTCACATTACCACTTTCCTCAATCTTGCTGGTCACTGTTGCCATAAAAACTGCAGTACATAAACTTTGTCTTGGGTTCTGTCATCTAGGGTACCTGGGCTAAGCCACGTTCTAATTCATTTATTCTATACACATTTACTAATGCTTCCCAAGTGCTCCAGAAATGTGCTGAAAAGTTGTGCACTTACTTGGAAAGTTGCCCACAACCTAGTAGAGGGAATATGTATTTTTTTTTCGTGTTTCTTATGAATCCTTGTTACACCCCAACTTTTCTAACTGATATTAATACAGTTGATGTGTAATATAGATAACATGAAGTTTGGCACGAGGATTTAAAAAAGTTCTTGATCACAGCATTTTTTTCATGTCATTTAACGTATTCTAAGGCTTTGTGCTTGTAGTCATATATAACGTTCCATTGAATGAATATTTGGTATCGAATTGACTGTGCTCCTGAATCTGAGCGGTTGGTTTCTCGTTTTCCTTCCCCTTCGCTCCTGTTTCTCTGCCTTCTTCCTCTTCCACAGTCTCCTGTTTCCCCATCCCCACCTCCCTCTCTGCCTCCTTATCCTCTTCTTCCCTCTCTTTCCTATCTTTCTCTTTCTCCTCTTCTTTGCTTACACGTTTAATGCTGAGAAGAGCATCTTGGCATGCAAATTTTGGTCTGATTTTTTTTTTTTTTAACATCTTTAAGAAAGATTCCTAGTGATTGAAACTGTGTCAAAGGGTACGAGTCAAATGTTTTAAAGCTACTGATAGGGATTGCTAAAGGGAGGGGGGTTCAGGGGGGACACATGTACACCTGCGGTTGATTCATGTTGATGTATGGCAAAAACCATCACAATATTATAAAGTAATTATCCTCCGATTAAAATAAACACATTAATTAAAAAATAAGTTTAACCCTAAAGTTAAATATCAACATTCCTTTGAGGTTTGCTATTTTATCTATTTTTAAAAATTTTTATGTTTTAAAAATTTAAGTGTAGTTAACCCACAATATTACATTAGTGTCAAGTGTACAAAGTAGTGATTCTATATTTGTACAGGTTACACTCCATCCAGAATTATTATAAAATGTTGACCATTTTCCCATTACAACTTTGTAACTTTCTTACTTTATACGTAACAGTTTGTGTCTCTGAATCCCCTTCAACTATTTTGCTCCTCCTCCCACTGTTTCCTCTCTGATAACCACTAGTTTTCTGAAATTTACTATTTTAACAGGTAAAGAGAGTTATTTCTATTTCCACTAATTTGTTGGTACGTTTGAACACATTTAAAAATTTTGCTACCTTCTTTCATTTGTGAATTGTATACTATGTATTTATTGGAGTTTTGTATTTTTATCAACTTGTAAGAAGACTTTACATATTAGTAATATCAGCCCTTTTCCTGTTGTATTTCTTATAAGTATTTTTCTTAGCTTGATGGTTGCTTTTTAATCCATGATTTTATTTTACAAACATGTCATATCTCCCTGAAATTTTTCTCAATACTTTATATTTGTTTGACTTTCAACTTTGTCTCAACTTCAAATTAGACAAAAGATACCTTTTGTAAAACCATTCATTAAAAAAAAAAAAAGCAAAAATGGAGCACTGAAAAAAAAAAGCACCTCACATTGAGTCTGATCAGACAAAGGTCAGAATGAGGTAGTATCTCTTCATTGGAGCAAGATGTTTAACTGCATCTATATAGTGGTCTTATCCCCATTTTATAATAATCCACCACAGCCATGAAGAAAACAATGGCTGAACTGGGACAGGTTGTGCTTATGAAAAAGGGTGATGGTTTCTGGGAAATAGCAAAGGTACCCTCTGTTCTCACCTCTACTTGCTCATTCTCCAATGCCATATTATTTCTTGAAATGGATAAATAAAGCAACAATTCCAGGTCTTTATTTTTCCTACTGAGAATTGGGACAAACCTTAAGGGAATAGTCATGCAATGCAAGGCTGTTGCCTGAGTTCTCTGTGAACAGAGGTCCAACAGCATCTCTGTGACCTCATCCACACCTAGTAGTTTCCTCTGGGACAGGAGGAAACTGACATCCCGTTATGAGGCATTATTCTAGCTTGGGGTATGATTCCTTCTCAATGACGTTGTTTGCTTTCCGTACCCTCTATGAATTAAAAAAAAAATTTTATTGGCATTTAGCTGCCTTGCAATATTGAGTTAGTTTTTGCTATACAACAAAGTGAATCAGCTATATGTATACACAAAAATGGGCTTCTCAGGTGGTCCTAGTGGTAAAGAACCTGCCTGTCAATGCAGAAGTTGTAAGAGACCCAGGTTCCATCCCTGGTTCAGGAAGATCCCTTGGAGGAGGGCGTGGCAACCCACTCTAGTATTCTTGCCTGGAGAATCCCATGGACAGAAGGGCCTCATGGGCTATAGTCCACAGGGTTGCAGAGTTGGACATGACTGAATCAACTTAGCATGCACACACGTATACATATATCCCCTCTTTGTTTAGATTTCCCTCTCATTTAGGTCACCAGAGAGCATTGAGTAGAGTTCCCTGTTTTATACAGTAGGCTCTTGTTAGTTATCTATTTTATACATAACCTCTATAGTTTTTAAATAATTAACCTTGATCAAAAAGATAGAAACTAATTAAGAGTAGTTCTATTTGTCATCCTTATTACATGTAATGGTATGTTGAATGCCCAGTGGAAACAGTGACAAACTTCATTTTCTTGGGTTCCAAAATCACTGCACATGGTGACTGCAGTCATGAAATAAAAAGACGCTTACTCCTTGGAAAAAAAGCTATGACCAACCTAGACAGTGTATTAAAAAGCAGAGACATTACTTTGCCAACAAAGGTCCTTCTAGTCAAGGCTATGCTTTTGGACTGTGGTGTTGCAGAAGGCTCTTGAGAGTCCCTTGGCAAGGAGATCCAACCAGTCCATACTAAAGGAAATTAGTCCTGAATATTCATTGGAAGGACTGATGTCGGAGCTGAAACTCCAATACTTTGGCCACCTGATGCGAAGCAGTCACTCATTGGAAAAGACCCTGATGCTGGGAAAGATTGAAGGCGGGAGTAGAAGGGGATGACAGAGGATGAGATGGTTGGATGGCATCACCAACTCGACGGACATGTGTTTGAGTAAACTCTGGGAGTTGGTGATGGACCGGGAGGCCTGGCGTGCTGCAGTCCATGGGGTCACAAAGAGTCGGACACGACTGAGCGACTGAACTGAACTGAACTGATGATTTCTGTTTTTCCTGTTATTATGGTTTCTTCTGCATTCCTGTCCTCTCTTTAGGCTTGCAAAGATAAAATTCACCAATGTGAAATCAATATTCACAATACGCGGGGCCCAGCATGGGCTGGAGGGTCTGGGTCTCTGGACTGACTGTCATTGTCCTTGAGCTCTACTGCCATAATTAGCTCTTGACCCTGACTGAGGAGGCCACTTTGGGCCCATGCTATCAATCACCTAGCACTTTGAGCCATGAACCAACATTTGCATCCTGCAGGGGAGAGCTGGAAACTCCGGATCCACATTCATTTAATACAATATACATCTGATCGTGTCTGTTGTCTATCAACAGATTAATTTCACCATGTTTCTCAATTTCTTCTTCAAGAAAAGAAAATGACTATCAACGTTACAAGACCATGGTCCTATCTAGAGATCTCTGTTCCTTTGCAGAGATCCTGGAAAGAGACCTCCAACTTGCTTGGTGTGCGCTTACCCTGAATGTCACCATGAGTCTGACAACAGAAGACAAAAGAGTCTGGTTTGGACAAGAATGTCTCCTGTGCTGTTTAACTTTAAGGCCAATAAACGTTCCTGGAGCCCAGCTGCAGAGATGGATAACACATACGTTTAGCTTTAACCTGCAAGCTGTTGAGGGCAAAAGAGCAGAGGAAATTCAATTCCAGGCTCCGGTTGTTCCTGATCAGACTTGACGTGTGTGCCTGAACAATAAGATTTGTGACCTCAGCAGAATAAATATAAATCTAATTCCAATTAGCATGTATAAATAGCTGTGCTGCAAGCACTTGGTCTCCACTTTGGACCTTCCAACACAGGGGAAGGGATGGAGTGTAGGCTTTGGAGCCTAGTAGATTCAGGATCTTAGTTTCATCTCTCCCATCTCTTAGAAGCTCCCTTGGGTACGTTCCTTCACCTAGCTAAACTTTACTTTCTTAACCTTAAAAATGAGAATAGCAACAGTCCCTGTCCTATAACCTTATTGTAAGTATTAAATGAGAGCAGGGTATGCAATGTGCTTCATCCAGGGTCGAGAGTTTTTAATGAGAAAATAGTAATAACTACTATTAATAATAATAAAAATAATAAAAGAATACTATAATCATTGGCAACTAATAACAAATATCCTAATGATGCATTTTATCTACCTTCCTGGCCTTTAATAAAAAGAATACTACTAATAAACCTTTTTTTTTTTAAACCATTATCCTCATTATCAAGGGCTAAAAGAAGAGATCAAACATATCATTACACACATGACTCTTCCAAGGACCTAAAAGCAGTTCACAGACACAAAGGCTTTCTGACTCATGCTGATATTTTTCCTCTTTTGTGTTTTCTCAGGACAAAGGCATACAGTCTGTGTCATATCTTATTTGTATGATAGCATGGAATTTATTTTCTTTTTCACTCATATATCACCCTAAACTGGAATTAAGCCACATCATGCTGGAGAGAAGCTAATATACAGTTATTACGTGTGAAATAGGTATGGGAAGACACAAACTAATTTGAGCTAATTTTCAAAAATCAGAGTGGGTATCCTTATTGCCACTTTGCAAAAGAGCTCAGAGATTTCCTAGGCGAGGAGACCCTGTGAAGAATGACTTCAGTTCTTTTCAGATCCAGAAGTAAAACCTAAGGTTTGGACTTAAACGTGTTTCTCAGTCTTTTCATCTACATTAAAAAAATAAATAAATAAAACACGCAAGGGAGGAAACAAAAAACTAGACTTTTCTCAGAGAAATAGGCAGAAAACCATTTATTTTAAGGGGGGGAAGGACCTAATGGATTCTTCCCAATGGAGGGGACCTGCATGCCTTAGGGGTGGTTGTTGTTTAGTTGCTGAGTCATGTCCTGATACTTTTGTGACCCCATGGACTGGAGCCCGCCAGGCTCTGCTCTCCATGGAATTTCCCAGGCAAGAATACTGGATTGGGTTGCCATTTCTTCTCCACGGGATCTTCCCGACCCAAGGATCAGACCAGTGTCTCTTGCATCTCCTGCATTGGCAGACGGATTCTTTACCCCGAGCCACCTGGGAACCGCATGCATGAGGGGTTAAGCACATGTTACAATCATCCAGAACAATTCTAATTTAGTGTACTTGGGAACAGTTAAAGTAAAAATAGTAATGAATGACAGAAGTAATAGTAGCAATGAAAATGTAGCAGTGATAATAGATAATTTCTTAGATATTTTCTGTGCTGTGCGTGCTTAGTCACTTCAGTCGTGTCCTGCTCTTTGTGACCCCATGGACTGTAGCCCACCAGGCTCCTCTGACCATGGGATTCTCCAGACAAGAATACTGGGAATGGGTTGTCATGTCCTCCTCCAGGGGATCTTCCTGACCCAGGGATTAAACCCGAGTCTCCTGCATCTCCTGCATTGCAGGCAGACTCTTCACCCACCGAGCCATCTGGGAAGCCCATCTTTGTAAAATGTGTTAAGCATTTTACAAAGCACCACATTCTCTATCACATTTAAACTTTACAAGAAACCTATTATACAGGAGTTATTATTCTATATCCTTATTTTACAGTGTGAAAACAGACTCAATGAGTTAATGAGAGAAATAAAAATATTTCTCAGAGAAATATTTATGGAGTATCATAATATGATTCATGGGAAGATCCTGGCCAGAAATTGGGTGTATAGACTTTAATACAACAGTCAGAAATCTTCTTCTTGGAGCTTTCATTTTAGCAAGAGAGGCAAAGGACAAACAAAATACATAAAACATACAGTATGATAAATGTAATAAGGAGAAAAATAATGCAGAAATGCAGGTTAAAAAGTGTCAGGGATATTGTCATGTTAGGTGAGTGATCAGGAAAGGCCCAACTAAGAAGGTGTTAGTTGACAAGAAACCTAAAGAAACTAAGGCAGCCAACTTTGCAAACAGCTGGAAGAAGAACATTTCAGAGAATGGAAGATGCCCCAAAGTTGGGAGTATGTCAAGAGTGTTTGAAGAGCATCCAGGGGCCAGTGTGATGAAAATGAACTCATGAGATCAGAAAGAGGATAGAGGGTCAGATAAACCAGTAAGTAAGGTAGGAAGCCTTTTGAAAGTTTTGAGTGGAGAAATAATAATTTGGCTTCCTTTCCTTTTTTTAATATTAATTTTTTTTATTGGAGTATAGAGGCTTTCCTGGTGGTTCAGAGGGTAAAGCGTCTGCCTGCAATGTGGGAGACCCGGGTTTGATCCCTGGGTCGGGAAGATCCCCTGGAGAAGGAAATGGCAACCCATTCCAGTACCCTTGCCTGGAAAATCCCATGGACGGAGGAGCCTGGTAGACTACAGTCCATGCGGTCACAAAGAGTCAGACATGACTAAGTGAATTCACTTCACTTATAGTTGCTTTACAATGTTGTGTTAGTTTCTGCTGGACAATGAAGTGAATCAGCTATATGTATACAAATGTCCCGTCCCTCTTGGACCTTCCTCCAACACCCCACCCTCTGGGTCATCACAGAGCACCGAGCTGAGCTGAGCTCCTTGTACTATACAGCAGATTTCCACTAGCTATCTATTTTACACGTGGTAGTGTATATATGTCAATTCTAACTCTCAGTTCATCCCACCCTTTCTTTATCCTCACCCTCCGTGTTCACATGTCCATTCTCTGCACCTGTGTCTCTACCCCTGCCTTGCAAATAGGTTCATCTGTACCATTTTTCTAGATTCCATATATATGCGTTAATATGTAATATTTGTTTTTCTCTTTCTGACTTACTTCACTCTGGCTGACAGACTCTAGTCCATCCATGTCTCTACAAATGCATCAAAAATAATTAAAAATTTATAGAAAAGTTGCAAAGCAAGCACACAAGGTTCCCATATACCATTCTCCTAGTTCCTCTGATGTTAACATCTTATCTAACAATGGCACATTTGTCAAGACCAAGACATTAATATTGGTACCCTATCACCCCATAAACGACAGACTTGAACTAGGTTCTCCCATGAATGTTCTTCTGCTGTTCCAGGATTCATTCCAGGATTTCATGTTGCATTTAGTCATCAAGTCCCCTTAGTCTTCCCTAACCTGTGACAGTTTCTCAGACTTAGCTTGTCTCTCCTGACCTTGAGAGTTTTAAAGAGTATTGGTCATATTTTTTGTAAAACATCCTTCAACTTGGGATTGTCCAGTTTTTCTTTGGGATTGTGACTTTGGGGGAAGAATGTCACAGAGGCAAAGCGCCCTTCACATCATGACGTATCAGTTGGTAGGTGACATCTACGTGACTTCTGACTTGGTGATGTGAACTTTGATCCTGGTTTAAGGTGGTGTCTTCCACCTTAAACCGTAAAGTTATGATGTGTCTATTTCCCTACTCTATTTTTTGGAATTGAGTCAGTAAGTCCAGCCCATGCTCAAAGCAGCGGGTGAATTAATTTACACCTCCCTGACCTCATGCGACGAGTTGACTCACTGGAAAAGACTCTGATGCTGGGAAAGGTTGGGGGCGGGAGGAGAAGGGGACGACCGAGAATGAGATGGCTGGATGGCATCACCGACTCTGTGGACATGAGTTTGAGTGTACTCCGGGAGTTGTGATGGACAGGGAGGCCTGGCGTGCTGTGATTCATGGGGTCACAGAGAGTCGGACACGACTGAGCGACTGACCTGAACTGAACTGACCTTCTTTTTAACAGGTGGTCCTGGCTGCAGTGCCCAGAAAAGCCTGGGAGGGAAATCAGTTAGGACTCAGTTTCACAAATCCAGCAGGCTTGGGCTAGGGTAGCTGCAGTGGAGGTGGTGGTTTCTGTGTGTGTTTTATAGGTACACCCATATAGGATTTACTGACAGATTGCTTCTGGAATGTAGAGAAGCACTGAGGATGACAGAAAGCACCTGGGAAAACGGAGGTGCCTTTGCTGAGATGGGGCTTCCCTGGTGACTCAAATGGTAAAGCGTCTGCCTGTAACGCGGGAGATCTGGGTTCGATCCCTGGGTGGGGAAGATCCCCTGGAGAAGAAACTGGCACCCCACTCCAGTACTCTTGCCTGGAAAATTCCATGGATGGGGGAGCCTGGTAGGCTACAGTCCATGGGGTTGCAAAGAGTTGAACACGACTGAGCAGCTTCACTCACTGGTTGCTGAGATAAGGAACAGCATAAGGTGAGAAGGCCACATTGCTATAAGTGAGGGAGGCGTGAAGATGTAAATCTGGTTCTGCCTGATGCCAAAGTCCGAATTCCTGTGTTGGCTCCATTTCTGTGTTTCACATCATCATCTGGGAAGTATCTGCAGATAGAAATTATAATCAAATTTCAAAGTATTCTCCTTGCAAGCTTACTCCACTCCTCTCCCTTTGTTGCTGGTTCTTTCTCCAGGGGTCCAGCAGAGGTGTGTTTCACTTGCTCAGTGATTCCTAGGCAGTTTGCAGTAGCAACACTTAGCATGGGTAGCACTTGGGGACAGCCATCTCCTATTATGGTCATCATGAACTTTTATTGGATTCCTTTATCATCTCACTGCAAATGCTGGCTTCTTCCCTCCTAATTAAAGAGCCACTTTTTTTTTTTTAATTATTATCATTGACAAGATTCTCCAATAACAGATACCCTAAAGCGGTACAAGTTGGTCAAGGTTAAGGAGATGCTCTATGATATGAAAAATAATATTGTTTTAGAGATGCTTGGTCACATTGGACACGCTGATTTAAGCAACCTAAGTGGAAAAGAATGCAGATATGTGACAGTTCCTCTCCTTTTTATGCCTCTTTTTGTTGACTTTGCTGGGAACTCTGCAGTAGAATTGAAGCCAGAACCATATGAAGAGGGGGTCAGCTGCATCTGGCTGTAGGAACATAGATTGAGGTATTGTTTTCAGCGAATCATGGGAACATGCTGGTGGGTAGCTGCCTGCTAAAAATATTTTCTCATTATAGTTCTTGTTGTGGAGAGGTCCTAAGGGATCCAGCCCCTTTCTCCCTGTCCATCCTTAGTGTTCCAGACCTCTGCCAACCTCTGCCCTGACACTCTCAATTTTAGCCGAATCCACTTGTCCTTTGCACTTGTACCATTTGCATTAAGTCTTCTTCCTTTGGTTTTTGCCTGATCCATTGGTTTATAGATTTTTACATCTCAGGTAAAAGTTTCCCTTTCCAGAGGGGGCTTCTACCACTTACCGATCTAAAAACGGGACCCATCTGTTATTCTTTCTTAGAGCAAACAATTCTCTTCACCACTCTCTAGCGTAGAACACTGTTCATTGTAGTCCCTGCACTTGGAATAATCTGAAACGATTATGTATTTCCTCACTTGCCTGATTATTTTTTGACCCCCTCTGCAGGACTACAAACTCTTTAATGGCAGAGGTATTATTTTCTTTTTACTCTGCTGTATCCTCAACAACTAGACGAACACCTCGATTACTAGTGATCAACCAGTATTTGTTAAGCGAGTGCATTAGGTGTTCTGAGGAGTTCCTGAAAACAGATTGTAAACAATTCACTTCATCACCTTCAACAGGAACACATGGGAAAATGTAACCAAGGGTAAATAAACTATGGGAGACCATTTTTTTTTTAAAGGAAGCACTTTTTATTTAAGGAAGTCACAATCTGGGGACCTCCCTGGCTGTCCAGTGGTCAAGACTCTGCACTTCCAGGGAGGATGGGTTCAACCCCTGGTTTGGAGAAGTAAGCTCCCAAGTAAATTAATAATAATAACAATAATGTCACAATCTCAATACCCTAGTAGAAATATTTTCATACTTTTGCATATTTTTTTCTTCTGTTGTTGAAACAGACAATTCATTCTACGTAAATTGTAGCTACTATGTTGATACATTAAATTTTATATTCTCATTTTGTCTTTTTACTGTAAACATTTTCTGTACATCAATTTTTTTTAAACTTTCAATTTTATGTTTGAGCATAGCTGATTAACAATATTGTGATACTTTCAGGTGGATAGCAAAGGGGCTCAGACACATGCATGTATCCATTCTTAAGGGAAAATCTTTATCTATTCATTTATTTTTAAACTTTTAATTTTGTTTTGGTATATAACTGATTAACAGTGTTGCGACAGTCCCAGGGGAACAGCAAAGGGACTCAGCCATACGTATACATGTATCCATTCTCTCCCAAAGTGCCCTCCCATCCAGGCTGCCATATAACATTGAGCAGAGTTCTGCGTGCTATACAGTAGGTCCTTGTTGGCTATCTACTTTAAATTTAGCAGTGTGTACATGGCCATCCCAAACTCCCTATCTCCTCCCCCTATCCCTTATGGGGAAACCTTTTGACAGGAGGATCCAAATAGCCGTTTTGAACTGTTCAAGGAACAGCTACAGTGGGGAGCAGCACAACGTGCGTGAGGGGAATCCAGCAGAATAAGGTCAGAAGCAGACATTTGAGCAGAGTTAGTAAATTTCTCCCAAGATGCAGCAGCCACGTGGCAGGCCCTCTCAGTTCCATGGTTCCAATTAGTTTCCATGGACTGACTTTCTGCCACATGTCAAGTACCCCAAGAATCCCAAGTTGTTTCATTGTGCAGTCCCCCAAGGAGTTGTCAACAAATAGAGAAGGAGGGATGGGAAGGCATTTTGGAAGTCAATTATCTTTAAAAGTTCATTTATTTATTTCCATTTCAGTGTCTTGGGAGCAATAGCAGAATCCTCTAATGCGTATTTGATTTTTAAAGATGGAAAATAAATGGGAATCTGGGCATCTCAAATTGGGTTTGAATCTGATGCCTAAAATAATAGTGGAAAAGTATATAAAAAGACTCGTGTCTTCTGGGAAAGTGTGCTCTCCTTATAAAAGGGGATCCTGAAACCAATGTAATTTGGTCCATTTACAAGCTGCAGCATTTGGTATTTAAGACTTTGGACTGTGTCCTTTCCGTCAGCATCCTCAGTGTTTGGATGTGTATCAAATCAGATAAATGTGGGCCATGGAGTTGGTGTTCAGGTATAATTCTTAAACACAGTCTCTGGATCCAAAATCTGTTTAACTTTGGCAGGAGGCAAAGCCACTCCAAACTCAAAGGCAGGTGTGGGCACTGAAGCTTTGTGAGCCAGGCTATACCTCCCGGTCCATGCTAGAAGAATCAGGGAGATGCAGGAAGGGAAAAACAGATTCGTGTTCCTGGGCACAATTCAGATTTTCTGAAAGGCTAAGACGCTTTAAGATTTGAGTATAAACAAGCCAAAAGAGGAGATTACTTTAGCAAGAAAACTTGTATCAAGGAGCAGAAGCCAATAAAAGGGGACTTTACACTATATCCATGGAGAAAACACCATCTCAGATTTATTTCCCCTCTTGCGATTTTTGCTTTCTTTTTTTTGCTCTTTTTATTTCTTTTCTTTAAAATTTCTTTTCATTATAAAGCAACTATATTGAATAAAATTTAATTAATAAAATAAAAACTCAGTTTGATGTTCAGTCTCTCCTGGAGGAGGGACCCCAGTTTTTCAGATTTTAAATTTGTCTAAAATTTGTCGCTTGCCACTCTTTAACACTTTCTCCCAGCGCAGTGCCTAGTGCAGAGCGAGCTGTATAACAAAGCTGGTTATCTCTCCACCTTTCCATCTGACCTGGCACAAAATGCACCCCTGTTTCTTTGCATTTTGCATTCTGCTTTCCTTCCAACCCCAAAGATGTTTTTATGGCATGACACAACTAAGGGGTTAACGACTGCCAAAAATATAACTATTCTTAAAGAGCAAAGTGATGGAAATGGAGATCAGGTGGGTACCTTCGGAATGATGCTGTACTGACTTGTAAAACTATTTGGCGGTGGACTCTATGATGGTGGAGTCAGGGATTATAGAACAACAATGTAGCATATCATCTCAGCTCGGTCCAGCACGTTCTGCCTTCCAGAGATACCCCACTGCCTTCTTCCCAGTGTTTTCTTCAAGGACATATAGGACTTGTTTTGAGAGATGCTGAAAGGGCTGGCAAGCAAGCAGGAAGGCTCTGACCTGACTGAAAAATTCTGTCTCCCCGACTCTGGGAGCTGATAAAATTGCCCCCGTCCTGCTGGAGACAGTAGGTTAGTTTCAGACTGCTGGGTACCATGTCAGGGGTTAGAACACACAGAGAAAAAATAAATCTAATCTTCAGACACAGTTGTTCTTTCCTCAATCTACCACATCTACCAGGGAAATCAGATCTGGCAGCTCAAGTGCCCGAGACCAGTACAACGTGTACTTTCTGCCTTTCCACAAATTACACTCTTGGAGACACGGCGAGAGGAAGAAAAGAAGCAATAGAGGAAAAAGCAGCCTAAGAGAAAGGAAAGGGTGAGAAGTCTGGGGCAAGGGACCGGATAGAATCAAAGTTTCCCCCTCCCCATGTCCAACCCCCATTCTTTGAATATCTGTACAAATAGTTAAATAGTTCAGACACATTAACAATATTGTCTCGACAGCTGAACTTGGTTTGGAGTCTCCTTTAGAGGAAAGCAGAGTCGTTTAGTCTGCCTCTTTGCTTCTGAGACGAGAAAATTAACACAGTAAGAGATGCGGCTGTGCATATGTTATCAGAGCCCCTTCTCCTGGCAGGGGTTAGAAGAGATTAGAGTTTGTTAACACGTGCGGCTTTTGGAAATAACGTGTATCTTTCAAGGGATACTTTTAATTTGCACTTGGCTGCCAGTGTGTCGGAGAAGGCAATGGCAAGCCACTCCAGTACTATTGCCTAGAAAATCCCATGGATGAAGGAGCCTGGTAGGCTATAGTCCATGGGGTTGCTAAGGGTCGGACACGACTGAGCGACTTTACTTTCAATTTTTACTTTCACACATTGGAGAAGGAAATGGCAACCCACTCCAGTGTTCTTGCCTGGAGAATCCCAGGGACGGGGGAGCCTGGTGGGCTTCCGTCTATGGGGTCACACAGAGTCGGACATGACTGAAGTGACTTAGCAGCAGCAGCAGCCAGTGTGTAGTTAGGAGAGGGGACAGTCTTATGGTGCATTAATTCCTGTCACACAGGACTGGGCCCTCTACCCCCAGGCATGGCTGGGACCGGGGGCCAGCAGGAGCGAGAGGAGCTGAGGCTTCTTGCTTGACCACGTGTCTGGCTGCCCACCACTCAAGACTCGGGTACCATCCTTGTCAAGGAGTGACTTCCCTTCCAACCTGGCTTGGTGCTTTGAAGAGGTGCTCCTGTCACCTTGAATGTGGAAAATGATTGTATTTGTCAGGCTTCTCCAGAGAAAAAGAATCAACAGTATACATACACACACACACACACACTGCTTTGTAATATATAATATATGTGTAAATACATATGATATACATATAAAATATGAGATAATATAATATAAAATTATATATACATATATAAAAGGAGACTTATTACAAGCAATTGGCTCACACATCATGCAGACTGAGAAGTCCCATGGTCCGCCATCTCTAAACTGGAGACCCAAGAAAGCTGGAGGCATAATTCTGGTCCGAAGTCAAAATTAATCCAAAAAAAACCAATCCCTACGGTGAATCAACTATCAAAATTTTTAATAAAAACAGGCTCACTGTTACTGATTTTTCTTTCACTTCTGGCTTCAATGCAGCTCAGCTGGGCACTGACCCAGTCAATGCCATTCTGCGGACAGAGATCTTTTTCTCTGATGTTGCTTCTTCGCCAAGGGAAGAAGAGACCATAATGTCGCAGCTGGGCCCAGGCCAGAGTGGGAACTTCTGCCTCCAAGCCTGTTGCTGAGACTTTGGTTTAATACACTAAGTATTATCTCTTCTACTGCTCACCTGCTGGGGTCCTAGCAGAAGTAGTAGTTTAGTCCCTAAGTCTATCCAACTCTTGCGACCCCATGGACTGTAGCCCGCCAGGCTCGTCTGTCCATGGGATTCTCCAGGCAAGAATACTGGAGTGGGTTGCCATGCCCTTCTCCAGGTCCTGCTGCTGCTGCTGCTAAGTCGCTTCAGTCGTGTCCGACTCTGTGCGACCCCATAGACGGCAGCCCACCAGGCTCCCCCGTCCTTGGGATTCTCCAGGCAAGAACACTGGAGTGGGTTGCCATTTCCTTCTCCAATACATGCATGCATGCAAAGTCTCTTCAGTTGTGTCTGACTCTGGGCGACCCCATGGACAGCAGCCCACCAGGCTGCTCTGTCCACGGAATTCTCTAGGCAAGAGTACTGGAGTGGGTTGCCATTTCCTTCTCCTCTCCAGGTCCTAGCTCAGTGTAAAAGGAACTAGCCAATCGGGAATGTTCTCATCATACCTGGGCAAATGTGCCAAGGTCATCATTTTAAAACTATAATTTTATTTCTTTGTTTAGGTACGGCTGCTCTGGGGTCTTCATTGCCTTGTGCAGGCTGTAGCGGGCTGGAGTCCATGGGGTCGCAAAGACTCGGACACGACCGAGCCACTGACATTTTCACTTTTTAGTTGCACTGAGCGGGGCTACCCTCAGTGACATGCCCCGGGTTCTCATCGCAGTGGCTTCTCTAGTTGCAGAGTAAATGCTCTAGGGCATGGGCTGAGCAGTTGGGTGTATGGGCTTAGTTGCTCTGCAGCATCTGGGCTCTTCCCAGATCAGGGATCAAACCCGTGTCTCCTGCATCAGCGGTGGATTCTTTACCACTGAGCCACCAGGGAAGCCCTAAGGTCATCATTTGAGAAGCCTTCTCAGCTGTCTTGGAGTCAGGACCACTTCCTTTGTAGGACTTTGCGGGGTGGACATGAATAAGACTCCATGCTGGTCTGTTCTCTGGGATAAGGGTTGGGGTGGTCTGAGGACAGCATTTTATGGAGCCTGGTGGATACTTTGCCCTCTTTGCATCCTATGTGGGGCTCTGGCCCTTAACAGCTAATCGCAATTCTGTCAGTCAGACTTCCTCTCGAGTTAAAGTGTAAATGATTAAAAATCTGCAAGTACTGCTGGGCAAGAGTACTAACTTCAGTCTTTGATCTTTGCTAACAGAAATAGAGCAACAATAGGTACCAGGCAAGATGCAAGGGAGGCAAAAATAGCAGTGTTTTTTGCTGGTGTGAAAGCCAGCCATACTATTCTGATTCAATTCAGTTCAGTCACTCAGTCGTATCCGACTCTTTGCAACCCTATGGACTACAGCACACCGGGCTTCCCTGTCCATCACCAACTCCCAGAGTTTGCTCAAACTCATGTCCACCGAGTCGGTGGTGCCATCCAACCTCTGTCATCCCCTTCTCCTCCTGCCTTCAATCTTTCCCAGCATCAGGGTCTTTTCCAATGAGTCAGTTCTTTGTATCAGGTGGCCAAAGTATTGGAGTTTCAGCTTCAGCATCAGTCTTTCCAATGAATGTTCAGGACTGATTTCCTTTACAGATGACTGGCTGGATCTCCTTGCAGTTCAAGGGACTCTCAAGAGTCTTTTCCAACACCACAGTTCAAAAGCATCAATTCTTCGGTGCTCAGCTTTCTTTACAGTACAACTCTCACATCCATACATGACTCCTGGAAAAACCATAGCTTTGACTAGACAGACATTTGTTGACAAAGTAATGTCTCTGCTTTCTAATATGCTGTCTAGGTTGGTCATAACTTTTCTTCCAAGGAGCAAGCGTCTTTTAATTTCATGGCTGCAGTCACCATCTGCTGTGATTTTGCAGCCCAAGAAAATAAAGTCTATCACTGTTTCCATTGTTTTCCCATCTGTTTCCTATGAAGTGGTGGGACCAGATGCTATAATCCTAGTTTTCTGAATGTTGAGCTTAAAGCTAACATTTTTACTCTCCTCTTTCACTTTCATCAAGAGACTCTTTAGTTCCTCTTTGCTTTCTGCCATAAGGGTGGTATCATCTGCATATCTGAGATTATTGATATTTTTCCCGGCAACCTTGATTCCAGCTTGTGCTTCATCCAGCCTGATATTTTGCATGATGTACTCTGCATATAAGTTAAATAAGCAGGGTGGCAATAAACAGCTTTGATGTACTCCTTTCCTGATTCGGAACCAGTCTGTTGTTCCACATCCAGTTCTAACTGCTGCTCTTTGACCTGCATACAGATTTCTCAGGAGGCAGATCAGGTGATATGGTATACCCATCTCTTGGAGAATTTTCCACAGTTTGTTGTGATCCACAGAGTCAAAGGCTTTGGTGTAGTCAATAAAGCAGAAGTAGATGTTTTTCTGGAACTCTTTTGGTTTTTTGATGATCCAACAGATATTGGCAATTTGATCTCTGTCCTCTGCCTTTTCTAAATCCAGCTTGAACTACTGGAAGTTCACGGTTCACATACTGTAGAAGCCTGGCTTGGAGAACTTTGAGCATTACTTTGTTAGTGTGTAAGATGAGTCCAATTGTGTGGTAGTTTGAGCATTCTTTGGCATTGCCTTTCTTTGGGGTTGGAATGAAAACTGACCTTTTCCTGTCCTGTGGCCACTGCTGAGTTTTCCAAATTTGCTGGCACATTGAGTGTAGCACTTTCACAGTATCATCTTTTAGGGTTTGAAAGAGCTCAATTGGAATTCTATCACCTCCACTAGCTTTGTTCATTGTGATGCTTCATAAGGCCCACTTGACTTCACATTCCAAGATGTTTGATTCTAGGTGAGTGGTCACACCATTGTGGTTATCTGGGTCATGAAGATCTTTTTTGTAAAGCTCTTCTGTGTATTCTTGCCACCTCTTCTTAATATCTTCTGCTTCTGTTATGTCCATACCGTTTCTGTCCTTTATCATGCCCATCTTTGCATGAAGTGTTCCCTTAGTATCTCTAATTTTCTTGAAGAGATCTCTAGTCTTTTCCAATCTATTGTTTCCCTCTATTTCTTTGCATTGATTACTGAGGAAGTCTTTCTTATCTCTCCTTGCTATTTTTTGGAACTCTGCATTCAGATGGGTATATCTCTCCTTTTCTCTTTTGCCTTTAGCTTTTCTTCTTCTCTTAGCTATTCGTAAGGCCTCATTCAGAAAACCATTTCGACTTTTTGCATTTCTTTCTCTTGGGGATGGTCTTGATCACTGTCTCCTGTACAATGTCAGGAACCTCCGTCCATAGTTCTTCAGGCACTCTGTCTCTCAGATCTAATCCCTTGAATCTACTTGTCACTTCCACTGTATAATTGTAAGGGATTTGATTATACCTGAGTGATCTAGTGTTTTTCCTTACTTTCTTCAATTTAAGTCTGAATTTGGCAATAAGGAGCTCATGATCTGAGCCACAGTCAGCTCCTGGTCTTGTTTTTGCTGACTGTATAGAGATTTTCCATTTTGGGCTGCAAAGAATATAACCAGTCTGATTTTGGTATTGACCATCTGGTGAAATCCATGTGTAGAGTTGTCTCTTGTGTTGTTGGAAGAGGCTGTTTGCTATGACCAGTGTGTTCTCTTGGCAAAACTGTTAGCCTTTGCCCTGCTTCATTTTGTATTCCAAGGCCAAATTTGCCTATTATTCCAGGTATCTCTTGACTTCCTACTTTTGCATTCCAGCCCCTATAATAAAAAAGACATCTTTTGGGGGTGTTAGTTCTTGAAGGTCTTATAGAGACCTATAGAACTGTTTAACCTCAGCTTCTTCAGCGTTACTGGTTGGGGCATAGACTTGGGTTACTGTGATGTTGAATGGCTTGCCTTGGAAACGAACAGAAATCATTCTGTCATTTCTGAGATTGCATATATTCTGATTAGTTGACTTTTTTTTTTTTTTTCAAGATGCAGGCTCCCATGCCATCTGAGACTTGGTCAACTCTCCTCAATGTTTTCCATAAGAATACCTTTGACAGGGACTCCAGTGCAGTTCAGCTTAGTTGCTCAGTCGTGTCCAATTCTTTGTGACCTCAAGGAGTGCATCATGCCAGGCTTCCCCGTCCATCACCAACTCCTGGAGTTTACTCAAACTCATGTCCATAGAATCAGTGATGACATCCAACTATCTCATCCTCTGTTGGCCCCTTCTCCTCCCGCCTTCAGACTTTTACAGCATCAGTGTCTTTTTCCAATGAGTCAGTTCCTCAGATCAGGTGGCCAGACTCCAATACTTTGGCCACCTGATGTGAAGAACTGAGTCATTGGAAAAGATTCTGATGCTGGGAGAGATTGAGGGCAGGAGGAGAAGGAGTTGACAGAGGATGAGATGGTTGGATGGCATCACTGGCTCAATGGACATGAGCTTGAATAAGCTCTGGGAGTTGGTGATGGACAGGGAGGCCTGGCCTGCTGCTGTCTGTGGGGTCATAAAGAGACATGACTGAACAACTGAACTGAACTGCACTGATTGTTATTGATAACCATAAAGCGTGTTTTTTATTTATTTATTTTTCTATTGGAATATAATTGCTTTACAATGTTGTGATACTTTCTGCTGTACAACAACGGGAATCACTATATATATATGTATATATTTATACCCTCTCCCTCTTGGATCTCCTTCCCACCCCCATCCCCACTCTTCTAGGTCATCACAGAGCCGCAAGCTGAGCTCCCTGTGTTATACAGCAACTTCCCACTGGCTATCTATTTTGTACATGGTGGCATATATGTGTCAATCTCCCGATTCATTCCACCCTCCCTTTACAATAGCCAGGGCATAGAAACAACCTAAATGTTCAACACCAGGAGGATGGATGTGGTATATATACACAATAGAATATTACTCAGCCACTAAAAGAAACAAAATGGGGTCATTCATAGAGACACGGATGGACTTATAATCTGTAACACAGAGTGAAGTAAGTCAGAAAGAGAAAAATAAATATTGTGCATTAATCCATAAGTGTGCAATCTAGAAAGGCAATGTTTTGCAAATTATGAATTATCTCACAGGTTCACCCAGCCTTTGAAATAACTCTGTGAGATAAGAAACATCATTCCTGTTCTATTGATGAGAAACCTGAGGTTCAGAAAGAATAAGTTATCTGCTCAGTTATACAGTGAATCTCCAAGTGGTAGAATTGAGACTCAAACCAAGGTCAGCCAGCTACACATTCCTGACTCTTTAAGACTGAGACTTCTTCAAAACCACATTCTGAGAATACTTAGGCCCACAATGTCCCAGCTCAAGCTAGAAGGCTCTTAGATATAATTCTTTCTTTAAAGTGAGGCCCATTGAGACAGGAATGGCCCAAGAATATCATGTGTCAATTGGGGTTTCCTCATGGAGACTTTAGCTTTATTGAGCGTGTTGGAATATTTGCATAGATTTCTTTCCTCTGGCAGCCCTGGAGAGTGGTATTTCTGTAGGGAAGATGGCATATCAGACTCCAGAGAAAGAGTCTATTTAGACTCTGCTCTTGAGGCGTGTGTGTCTGTATGTTAGTTAATCAGTTGTGTCTGACTCTTGTGAATCCCAGACTGTAGCCCGCCAGGCTCCTCTGCCCATGGGATTTCCCAGGTTAGAATACTGGAGTGGGTTGCCATTTCTTTCTCCAGAGGATCTTCCTGACTCAGGGATTGAACCTGGGTCTCCTGCACTGTAGGTGGATTCTTTACCATCTAAGCCATCAGGGAAGCTGCTCTTGAGGTACTTTTCTATTTTCAGCTTCCAAGTCTGCTGAGGCTGACCCTTAGGAGCCTTGGAAATTCCCACAAAGCTGGAATCACACTATCTTCCTACCTGGGCAGGAGCAGATGCTTCATGTGTACTAAGCAAAAGGCAGAGCTAAGGGGAAATGTCTTCGAGACTTTGGTTAAAAGGTCAATTAGCTCATATTTGGGGAGACATGACTTGCCTGCAGTATTTATCTATCTATGAGTGTTAACAAGCTAGATCGTTATGAGAATACACAACCATAATAAGTGACTCCAACTTAGAGGTGACCCGGTATTTTCTTTCTTGGAGACATTATTTGCTAGGTTTGGTTTTCTTGTGATCTCACAGAAACACATTTCTTCTGCAATCCCTTCTTTGAAGAAATAATATGTCAAACCCAGAATCTGGCACCAAAGCAAAGATTCCTTTTACTTTCTGCATTCTGATGCTTGCCAGAGTAGTAAAACTGGGACCGGATTGCAAGTTTCTACAAAGGGAGAACAGGGGAAAAACGTAGCAGAACATAGAAGGTATTCTTGCTTAAAAATAAACTAGCTGGTGGTGGACTTCTCTGGCGGTCCAGTGGTTGAGAATCAGCCTGCCAATGCAGGGGACACACGTTCCATCCCTAGTCCGGGAAGATCCCACATGCCTCGGGGCAACTAAGCCCGTGTGCTACAACTACTGAGCTGGATCTCTAGACCCCGGGTCCATCACAAGAAAAGCCACCTCAATGAGAAGCCTACACACCACAACTAGAGGGTAGCCTGCGTGGAGCAACAGACTCAGCGCAACCAAAAATAAATAAAATTTAAGAAGAAAAAGTTTTTTTAAAAGCTAGCTGCTGGTGGTGGGGGGTGGGGGGTAGGGGTTGGAGGGTGGAAACAGTGACCTCATTCTTCATTCACTGATGATGTCTTTTTACAAACAAAGGAAAAGCATGTAGCCTCCTTAGCACCATATGTAGGTACAACGTCCTCTGAAGGATAATTGTGCTGAGAGGAGGGAAAATTAAGATCAGAGTAAAAGGACAAAAAGTAAGAGATTGGAGTTTTGAATCCTTCTACTCTACAGTAGGTGGAGACACTGTACCTTTAACATAGTTGACACATAATTTCCTCATATTTTTATTATCTTATGCCTTTCTCCCTCACAGCATACTTCTTTCTGTAATTATAGATTTTGCCATCATACTCAGCATGTATATGGAGATAGTTATAGAGGGAATTATTTTCTTAGTATTTCAAAAGAAAACTGAATTTTAAAAGGTAGAGGGATGTTCTGGAAGCTACATCTCAGAATAACTAATAATACCATCCAACTGGGCATCTGCCACATTTTCCCGTCTTTTTCACTTCTCTTGAGTTTCTTCTACTTCAATCCTAATGACACATGAGCAACTTGGGATTTTTTTGCTTTTTGTTATTTAAAGAAATGGAAAAGTCTTCTCTTCTTACTATCTAAAAGAAAATAATGCTATTTCTCTTCTCTCAGCTGATGACTTGAACTGCTCCATCTTGAGAGTGTGTGGACAAGCAAGCATGTGGGTTTACACACACACTACATTAAGAGCAGTCACCTTGACCTCTTTCTAAAACATAATTTTCCCCTCTGTGTTTAAGTCTTTCTATTTCTTGCTCTTTCTTAGCCTTACCTGTCTTCCAGATGTATCTAAACCTTTACACTGGATTCTACACATCTAGGAATAAAAGTGGGGACTGACTGAGCTTCAGAATCTTCTCCATCTACCTTCCAGCTGCCTGGGTAATGCAGCTCTGCCACGCTAGTTTAGTTTCAGATATTTCTACCCTGTCAACTTACAGGTTATGCTTCTTCAAGACTTGACAAAGTGTCTGATCGGTAAGAAAAGAAAAAGTAGATTGACATTAACACTCGACACATGCTTTTTGCCAAACACTTGCTTGCAACACTTGTCATAGCTATTGCCTTTTGTCTTAGAATGCTCAGTCCATTCTTAAAAATATTAAAAATGGAAATACTATCTCTGCCTGCTCAAAGAAAAGCTGTCTCTGTTAGCATTAGTCGTAAATGGATGAACCGAATCTGTTAAATTTACTAACGTTCTTTCAGTGATTTCTATCTGTTGGATCTTTATTACCTTTTAGTTTTCCATTCAGACAGAAGGGCGTTGCTTGTGGAAGGCATAATTTAACTCTGAAGAATTTTTCTGAAAGCCTGGCTCCTATAAAAGATTTCTTCCATTCAATAAACTTGATCAGATTTGAGCCTCAGGATAGGGCGCGGGATCAATCTGTCTGTCTTTCTCTCTCTCCAATCTTCTGTCTCTCCTCTCTCCACCTCTTGCATAATCTTTCTCATTATCAAATTATTTCTGTGATTCATGTCTTTCCTTACTCCTTTTCATTGGACAACAAGCATCTTCAACTCACCTGCCCGGGCAAGGGAATTACAGAAGCCTTCCTAGACACAATAGAAAATAATTCCGAGACAGTGATCTCAAGGCTCTTTCGCCAGTTGGATCACCAGTACTGTCAGCTTCTTTCTCTCCCTTCCTAGATCCCCATGGGGACCAAAAGTGTTAGCACAGTTCCTTCACTCACCAAACTGTGTGCTGTGCTTAGTCACTCAGTCATGAATGACTCTTTGTGACCTCATGGACTGTAGCCCGCCAGGCTCCTCTGTCCATGGGGATTCTCCAGGCAAGAATACTGCAGTAAGTTGCCATGCCCTCTCCTAGGGGATCTTCCTGACCCAGGGATCAAACTGGGGTCTCCTTATCAGTTGAAATACCAGGGAAGCCCAGTGAGGCCGGCCAAATTGCAAAGTTAGAATGTGGAGCAGAGAAAGGTTTACTGCAAAGGACATGCAAGGAGACAGGTGGCTCTTGCCCTAAAAACTCCTGAGCTCCTGGAAGGGTTTCAGCAGAACATGTTTAGAAGCCAGATGAGGGAGGTGGTGTCTTAGGTTCTGTGATCAGCTTGTGCACTTTTCTCTGGTTAGCTAATGGTGAGACGTAGCAGGTTGTGTCACAGGGGTTAACATTATCAGTCCTTAGGCTCCAGGCAGCCTGGGGCCATCTGCTCAAGGTCATCAAATACTTAACATCTTCTATTTGGTGGATTTGGACTTCCCTGGTGGCTCAGACAGTAAAGCATCTGTCTACAATGCGGGAGACACCGGTTCGATCCCTGGGTTGGGAAGATCCCCTGGAGAAGGAAATGGCAACCCACTCCAGTATTCTTGTCTGGAAAATCCCATGGACGGAGGAGCCTGGTAGGCTGCAGTCCATGGGGTCGCTACGAGTCGAACACGACTGAGTGACTCCACTTGCACTTTTCACTTTCCATTTGGTGGGGAATTGTCATATCTGCAAAACAACTCAGGAAATGTACACCAAGCACTGTTATCTATTCAATAGGTACTCCAGAGAGGAGCTAAAGCAGAGGCTATGCAGGAAGACCTCTCCCCACCCCTCTCCCAAGGCCTCAAGGGGTCCTTCCTGCTTAGGCATGTGATATGTCAGCAAAAGGAATTAGATGTGACCACCATGATTTATTCCTCCTCTGGACTCTTTTGTTGCTGTTGATTTTGTTGCAGGAAGGGGGACCCTTTCCAGGGCCCGAAACTGGGCTCTTGTCTAACACTCGGAAATGAATTGTCTGAGGAGACACACGTGCTGACAAAGCAAGAGACTTTTTTTGGGAAAGGGCACCCGGGTGGAGAGCAGGAGGGTAAGGGAACCCAGGAGAACTGCTCTGCCGTGTGGCTTGCAGTCTCGGGTTTTATGGTGATGGGATTAGTTTCCAGGTGGTCTTTCGCCAATCATCCTAATTCAGAGTCTTTCCTGGTGGCGCACGCATCGCTCAGCCACGATGGATGCTAGCAAGAGGGATTCTGGGAAGTGGATGGACACCTGGTGTCTCCTTTTGACCTTTCCCGAACTCTTCTGGTTGGTGGTGGCTTATTGGTTCCGTATTCCTTATCAGGATCTCCTGTCATAAAACAACTCATGCAAATGGTTACTATGATGCCTGGCCAGGGTGGGCAGTTTCAATCAGTGTGCTTCCCCTAACAATTTCATCACTGTCACACTTTCTAGTCACCTCTGCAGCTGCTAAAGTTCCTGGCATTTTCTCTGAGAATATGGTAGGTCTCTAGACTTAACTTCACCAACAGTACAATAAACATCTGAGTAGCATCACTTTCTTTAACATCCAGAGTTACTAAAAAAGTTACTTGGGTTTGCCAAATTTGAAAAATATAGTTATAACTTAAAATGTGATTTCTTGAAGATTTAAATTAAAATGTACCTTGATAATTCTCCCCCTCCCCCCAAAAAAAGCCCTTTAAGCAATAGTAATCAGTGGTATGTTGGAGTAGACTCATACCAGAGAGCAAGAGCAGATAATTCAATTTTCTAGAATTTTGAGAGCAAGTTGTAAAATACTGACATTACTAAAAATTAAATTAGATAGAAATTAGAAAGAAATAATATCAAAAACAATTGCAATGAAAACTTAAACTCCTGTTTTTCTACATTTTACTATTATCGGTGCTTTCCAGTTTTTAAGGTCTATTTTTCACATATAGTGAAAATGAAAAGTGAAAGTGTTAATTGCTCAGTCATGTCCAACTCTTTGCAACTCCATGGACTGTAGCCCACCAGGCTCCTCTGTCCATGGAATTCTCTAGAAATATTGGAGTGGGTTGCCATTCCCTTCTCCAGGGGATCTTCCTGCCCCAGGGATCAAGCTCTTGTCTCCTGTTGGACAGGCAGATTCTTTACCATCTGAGCCACCAGGAAAATACTGTATAACCTTATTAATGACAGATCTCTTCCCAGTTCTGCATTGCGTAAAGTTTTACATTGGTCGCTTGAAATGGGTCATTGTGAAACTATGGACATGGCCAAAATTGATAAATGTTGCAAATCAGGACTTTTTCTTGAGAGAGTTGCTTTTTTAGCATTTATCATCACGCTGCTGTATGTGATTATTCCTATTTTAAAGATAAGAAAGCAGAGGCTCAGAGGTTAAATAGTCAATGAATACACGAAGGCATGGTATGTGTGGAGGGGTAATTTATCCAGGATAGCAGACGTAACTAACTAAATCAATGTTGTGAAATGGAGCATTTCCTGCCATAAACAAGGACGTCACAGCCTCCAGTGATTTCAGGCCTCCAAATATGAATTTCTGACCCTGGAGGGTGGCCAAAAGGGAGAGCAAAGCCTGTGATCCTGCAGCTGTTGGCTGCTGCTACTCTGTAAGGTGAGTGAAGAACTAAGGATGAGAAAATCCAAGAAGCCAAGAAGCAGGAAGCTGGCCCTAGATAGCTGAGACGCATACAAAAGAAACGATTTTAGTGAGCCCAGAAGCTTGCATCTTCCCATACTTAGCAAAGCACTAAATTCCTTAACTCGAGATATCTGGTTTTCCTTAATTCGCAATAATCTCTTGATAGTCAGACTACCTGCCTCTTGCTGCAAACTTCTCTATAAGCTCAGTCCTCCCCTCCCCCCTCCCTCCCCCCCAACCTCCTCTCGAGTGACTCTGAGAGGCTCTCTCCCAGGCCTGAAGTCCGAAAAATTCCCACCAAATAAACATAACTCTCCATTTCTAGGCTGTGACTATTTCTTAAGTCAACAACGTGAAACTTTGCATTGGTTTTACATGTCAACTCTGATACCGGTATTTAGTGAACAATTGCTCTATGTCAAACACGGTATACAAGATGCTCTTATATACACAGTCCTGAGATGAAGATAAATATTATTACTCTTAAAGGTGAGGAAACTGGGGCACAAAATAATTAGATGATTTGTCCAAAACCTTTTTAAAAAATTTTTATTTGTTTATTTTGGGCTGCACTGTGTCTCTGTTGGGGCTCATGGCCTTTCTCTAGTTGTGGTGAGTGGGGGGCTAGCCTCTAGTTGCAGTGCATGGACTTCTCCAGAGAACACAGTTTCAACCCCTAGTCTGGAAGATTCTATATGTCACAGTGCAACTAAATCCCTGTGCCACTGCTATTGAGCCCATGTGTCCAGAATCTTTTTATCGAGTTCATCTTGGAGTCCCTCTCTCCCTGGCCTCAGAATAGATGACCTACACCATCTACTTCAAAACCAATAGGTCCAAATCTTGATGACATGTCCTCTCCAAAGGTTACTTCCATTAGAGAGAAAAATGTGCAAAAATATGGGCCAGTCACGCAGAATCTTTAGCATGTATATGTCATTCTAGTGAAGTGCTTTTAGAAATCTGTTCCCTAGTGAAGGAAGGATTGGGAAACTTAGGCCCGTAAGAAAAATCGGCAGGGGAAATATCAAATCACTCCAGTTCTTTGTCCTCAAGCTCTGACCCAATAATTCTGGGTCATGGGAAAGTGACCTAAAAATATAAAGACTCAAAATTTCATTCAGTTGGATAAAGTTTAAAATGCAAACACCACTGCATCTCTGCATGACATTTAGTGTTTTCTTTTTTACTCCTCAGGTCCTTGTGTCCCAGGAGAACTCTTCAGGCAGTTTTTTTATGGACATACAAGCCAAATACTTTGAAAGGGTAAATAAAACAACAACAACAACAACAAATTTTCACTTTGGAAGAAGGAAATGGCAACCCACTCCAGTGTTCTTGCCTGGAGAATCCCAGGGACGGGGGAGCCTGGTGGGCTTCCATCTATGGGGTCACACAGAGTCAGACATGACTTAAGTGACTTAGCAGCAGCAGCAGCATGGGACCCAACTGTTTCAGTTGCTGCAGCAGGTAGAACTTTAAAGACAAGCACAAACCAGAGGAGACCAGATTCGACATTAATGTTAGGGCTTCAGTTACAAGCTACTTCGGAGAAGAGTCTGCAGAACTCTAAATCTCAGCCTCGGTCCAAAAAAAGAATACATGATTCAAAGCATCTTTCTTAGAATCGAGGGAGAATGCCATAGGGGCATGGTGGGTTTGTGGGTAAGGGGTCAGGCAATTTTCCATTTTCAGGTACTGTTGATACCCTTGGATCTGTTCCTATGTATGTTAAGGGGTCATTTTGATTTCAGAATCTCCTAATGGGAAAACAGATCCCCTTACAAATACCACCTTATTTTTCTGCTATGAATCAGTTGCATACAATGGTGTGTGGGTACAGTTGCTGTGTAACTAGACTCCAAACCTAGAGTCTTGAATCAATCATTTAATTTTGTTCATGATTTTGTGGGTCAGGAGTTTGAGTAGGCTTGATTAGGCAATTTTCACTTGGGGATCTCCCACACAATTGCAGCCAAATGACAGTTGGGGCCAGTGTCCTCTAAAGTCTTGACTGGGTTAGACCCTATAACATGGTTCAGTGCTCAGGTAGCAGTGGACACTGGCTGTTGGCTCATCTGGGGTTGACAACCAGAGCTCTTATATGTAATGTCTACAGCATGACAGTCTCAGAATCGGCAAGCATCTCACTTGATCCTTGGCTTCTTCCAGAGTCCATATTCCAGGAGAATCAAGTGGTTATTGGGGACCTCCTGTCGCCTAGTCTCAGAAGTCACGTGGTATCCTACCATGTGTAAAATAAACAGCTAGTGGGAACCTGCTGTACAGCACAGGAAGCTCAGCTTGGAGCTCTGTGGTGACCTATATGGGTGGGATAGGGGTGTTAGGATAGAAGTCTAAGAGGGAGGGGATATCTGCCCACATGTAGCTGATTCACATCATTGTACAGCAGAAACCAACACAACATCGTAAGCAACCGTACCTCAATAAAAAAAGTCAGTGACATCCTTTCTGAATTCTATTGGTCAAAGCAGTCATAGACCAACCCACATTCAAGGGAAAGGGGCATAGACCCTCCCTTCTTCAATAGAGTAGTGTCAAAGGATTTGGAATACAATCAAAATGCAGTTATAGGAATAATAACTGTATCAATTTGCTGATTATATAGCCACAGCAAAAAACACTGCAAAATTTAAAAACAATGAGTCAACTATTTAGCTTATTACTCTGCAAATAGTAATTTAGACTGGACTCGGCTGGGAGATTCTTGCGCTCTTTGCTGGGTTTGCGCGTGCATCTGTGGTCAGTGTGCTGACTCTGACTGATCTCTCTGAGGACTCTGTTTGGGCAGAGTTGACTCTGGTCTGTGTGGACTCAGGTCTTTTGGTTGGCTACCCTTATCCCCTTCCCATGGTGGAAAGAAGGTCTGAGTACTCTTGAGACCTCCTTGCAAAAGTGCCGTGTCATCACTCTGCAAGCCCAATTCCAGGGTGTGGGGAGATAAAGTGAAAGTTGCTCAGTCGTGTCTGACTCTTGGCGACCCAATGGACTATACAGTCCATGGAATTCTCCAGGCTAGAATACTGGAGTGGGTTGCTTTTCCCTTCTTCATGGGATCTTCCCAACCCAAGTCTCCCACATTGCAGGCAGATTCTTTACCAGCTGAGCCACAAGGGAAGCCCATGGGGAGACAGAATCCATCCTTTAATGGGAGTTGTACAGTCATTTCAAAAGGATCATCTGGATAAGGAAGGGAATAATTGCAGCCATTTAAAAACTAATCTATTACAGCAACTCATCCTCCTGTAGTGTTTACTTTGCATCAAGAAAGTCTTCTAAGTGTTCTAGATATATGGGTCATTTAATCTTCAAAACAACACTGCAGCTAAGTCACTTCAGTCATGTCCAACTCTGTGCGACCCCATAGACGGCAGCCCACCAGGCTCCCCCGTCCCTGGGATTCTCCAGGCAAGAACACTGGAGTGGGTTGCCATATCCTTCTCCAATGTGTGACAGTGAAAAGTGAAAGTGAAGTTGCTCAGTCATGCCCGACTCATGGTTTTTTATGACATCCGTATTTTATGGATGAGAAAACTGAAACACAGAGAACATATTAATAAGTGATGTATCAAGGTCACAGAGCTGGGAAATAACTAAAATAATATTCATGCCCAGGCAGTGTGGCTCTAGAGACCATGGTTGTAACTCCTACACTGGTAACAAAGCTTCTGTATATAGGGGTTACACTGTGACAGCTAACCGTGGGAGGGTTTATTTCTGTACGCCAACAAGAGGGTCAGATACTACCAACACATGACGTTTTGATCAACGCTGGTTCTTTTGACCACACTCCATGTCCTTTTAAACTGTTTTGTCTTACAAGTGACATTCAGGTGAATTCAGCTTGTATCATTAGAGCTACAAGGAGATTTTATTACTGGCTTGAAAAAGCTAACAGAGGAAGTTCACAGTCCCTGAGTTGGCTGGTAGAACTTGGTGCTTACTTAGTCTTATTGACTCATTTATCAAGTGAGGGAGTTAAATTAAGTGATCTGGTTTCAGGACATTCTAAAATCTAAGTCCCATTCGCATCATAGTTGGAAGTTGATCTAAAGCTCTTTAAGGATTATCTATAATAAGGATAATGAAGGTACTGCGAACAGCAGGATGGTATTTCCGGTTTTTGATTTTCTGTACAGGAGTCTCCTCTTATTCATGGTTTCAGTTACCCATGATCAACCATGATCTGAAAATACTAAATGGAAAGTCCAGAAATAAACATTTTCTAAGTTTTAAAATGTGAGCCATTCTGAGTCGTGTGATGAAATCTCACGGGATCCCACCAGGTCCCACCCAGATGTGAATCATCCCTTTGTCCAGTGTATTCGACCGTGTTAGTCACTTAGTAGCCTGGATCATTGATCAGACCCACTGTCAGAATTGCTGGTGTTCGAGTGACGCCAATTTTGAAGAAGAAAGACCCCAAAGACAAGAAGAGTGACACTGGAAATCTGGTTGTGACAAGGAGAGGCCGTAAAGATCTTCCTTTAAGTGAAAAGATGAAAATCCTTTACTTACTGAGAAAAATGTTTAAAAGTTGCATCTTGAGGTTGCTAAGATCTATGTGAGGAACTAATCTTCCATCCATTAAGCTGTGAAAAAGGAAAGAGAAATTTGTGCTGTTACTGAGGTAGCACCTCAAACTGCAAGTGATGGCCACAGTGAGTGGCAAGGGCTTAGTTAAGATGGAGAATTCTACAAGATATTTTGAGAGATGCCACATTCACTTAACTTTTATTACAGTACATTATTATAATTTTATAATCTTACTATTTATTAGTTATTATTGTTAATCTCTTACTGTGCCTAATTTACAAATTCAACTATATCATGGGTCTGTATATATAGGAAAAAAGTATACAATAGGGTTGGGTACCAGCTGGGTTTCAGGTATCCACTGGGAGTCTTAGAATGGATCCCCCGTGGATAAGGGCGGGGACTCCTGTATATTCTTCAAAAATGTCTTAAACCATCTCCTTTTCTAGTTCCTAGAAACATGTGTCCTGCTGATAGTCAGAAATCAATGATTTCTTTACAAAATGTAGCCCTTGAAAAGCAGTGTATTCGTCTGATGTGTTAACGGATATTTGAATAGGCATTACAATGATTACTGCTTTAGCAAAATAATAACGACGATAACAGTAATGATAATAATGGGACAGTGCAATTAAGAAGAGAGGTACAGGGACTTCCCTACTGGTCCAAAGGCTGCACTCCCAAAATAGTGGGCTTCGGCTCGATCCCATAGCCAGGGAACTAGATCCCACATACCCACAGAGAAGATCAAAGATCCCACATACCACAGTTAAGACCCAGCACAACCAAATAAATAAATAAATATTTAAAAAAAGAAGAGTGGTGCAAAGAAGACATGAAAAGAGAGGGAAGCGTACAGGAGAAAAATGAGAAAACATGGAAGTAGCTCAAAATGACATCTTTTGGCTCATATAAAGGTTTTGGTGAAGCTGACTTCAGAAACGGTCTTTGACATGGGGGTTGTTTGCTTTCCATTACCCTTGTCACCTGGAAACAAGAGGCTCAGCATCTCCATCATTTTATAGGTACTTGTTTTAAAAGGAAAGTGCAGAAATGATCTTTTACCTACACAAGTACAGGCAAGGCCACAGGGCGAAGTTGTAGAAAGAGCAGTGGTGTCATAGAGAGTGAGGAAAATGTATTGCCATTTAATCTCGCCGAGCCTTCATTTTCTCATAAGTGGGAAGTAGGTGTCAGATTGGGGTGGGTGGATGCGTGATTGGAACGATATTGCCCTGGATGAAAAATAAAATCATTTTCTACAGATGTTCTGACTGTTAAATTGATGACAAAATTCTAACTTCCTCATTATGGCATTCTAAACTAAAGCAGAACCGCTAACGTTATAAACACGTAGAAAATTGTTCGTTGTTCAGTTGTGTCCGACTCTTTGCGACCCCATGAACTGTAGCTGGCCAGGCTCTTCTGTCCATCTGAATTTCCTGGGCAAGTATACTTGAGTGGGTTGCCATTTCCTTCTCCTGGAAACATGTAGAAAAGCATGTCTCAACCAGCATGTTTATAATGATCTGTTTACAAATATCAGAAAATTTGCCAGCTTGTATGAGCTGGCATCAGCACACATCAACACAATCCCAAGATGACAGAAATATTCATACCTAGACAAATCAGAAATGTCAAGTTGGTCCAAAGGTGTATAAATAGATACAGGACTTAGTGATTAGGGAATGGGATTTTAATGTCCATACAGAATAAAATATGTAGCTGTGGGTCCAGATGAGACCAATTGCTGGAAACAGACATCAGCAAAGAGCTGGGGTCCCTAAGAGCTGCCCAGGTTGTTAGCTGAATGAGAAAACATCGTTAAGTCCCAAGAAATGGCATGGAAATATCCCCTTTATGTTTTGAGTGAGAACAACTAACAAATCTCTAATTAAGAACTGAAATTCAAAGCTCAGTCCTTGCCCAAGTATGAAATATCAATTTACCCTTCACGGACAGACATGAATTCTAAGCTGATAAATTAAACATGTGAACACTGACCCTGGACAGGAGAATTCTCAGAGGTGCCCAGTAGAAGAAAAACAAAATTTCCCTTTAGAGCTTTTGTCTTACAGGAGGAAAATGATTCACTCAGGAAAGAAACATTTGAGCTGAAGATAAACACTCATTCAAAAATTACACACTCCAAGAGGAAATGAACTATAATGAAGGGATTCAGCAGACACAATGAACTGCAGGATTAGTATTCTAAGAACTTGAGAGAGTAAAATAATCTGAAAATATAAAAATTAAAAAATAATAACAATTTAAAAATAAATAAAAATAGAAGAAAAGAATGGTCATTAACAATTAGAGAAAATAAAATGTTGGAAAAGAATGTAATAACTAAAATTAAAGTAGACTTCCACTTCTGGAAAGAGGAAGCAGATGTACTTTCCTTATTCTTTTAAGCACAACTGAAAACTCTAAAAAATATATATATATAATATGTACAATGTAATATAATTTTAACATCATTAGATGATATATGTCATAATATTATATATTGTGATATTATTATATATGCTGTGATATTATATATTATGGAGGCTTCCCAGGTGGCTCAGTGGGTAAAAAATTTGCCTGCAATGCAGGAGATGCAGACAGATGCAGGTTCGATCCCTGGGTTAGAAAGATCCCCTGGAGGAGGGCATAGCAATGCACTCCAGTATTGTTGTTTGGAGAAACCCATGGACAGAGGAGCCTGATGGGCTAGAGTCCATAGGGTTGCAAAGAGTTGCACATAGCTGAAGTGACTGAGCAGGTATGCACATTATACATTATAGTATATTATATATTGTAGGCATATTATTATATGTGATTATCTGACACACAAAATATTATACCATAAGAAAAGTCTGAAAGATCGAAAGAGTGAGGTAGATGGGTTAGAGTCCTAGGGCTCCAAGGAATGACATATTGGTGAATTCTCTAGGATTTCTTTTTGCCTTCTGTATTCAGACTCATGGCTGAAGAAATTAGCAACCTGGAAATGTTAATGATTATACACACGAAACTCCATCCAAAGCTTGCTTGCTCAAGCCAAAGGACCTAGAAAGGGGCATTCTAGCAAGACAGAAAACTGTAAGATAATAACGACTTCCAGTGGTCCTAGAAGTCAGAGTTCCCTACTCAGCTCTCATGGACAGCTGTGCTGGTACTTGTTATACTTGCTTGCTAGGGTAGGAGTTCTGGCTCCTGCAGTGGCCTCCACTGACCACATGGTCAGGGGAAAGAGTGGTCTTACTACCTCTGGTGATGGTAAAAGGCCTGAATCTCCACTAGGCACCCACTAGGCATACTCCCAGCCCGTAGACAAGGAGACACCACATCAGTGCTGGGAATAAGTTTCCCCATGTGGTCTTTGCAGACATCAGTGATGAGGGGAGGAGCACAGGGTCATTACTACCTTGTGGAGATGAAAGTTCCAATTCAACTTTGACACTACCACAGTGAGTCATTGAGGTTCCTTGTAACACCCTAATGAGGGTAAAAGTCTAGGGTCCTCACTCAGCCTTTGCAAAACGGTGTGGGTGTGAACACTTTTAGTGTGGTGTTTGTCAAGAAACACCTGGAGTAACAGGCAAATTTGGCCTTGGAGCATGGAATGAAGCAGGGCAAAGGCTAACAGAGTTTTGCCAAGAGAACGCACTGGTCATAGCAAACACCCTCTTCCAACAACACAAGAGAAGACTCAACACATGAGCATTACCAGATGGTCAATACCAAATACAGATTGATTATATTCTTTGCAGCCAAAGATGGAGAAGCTGTATACAGTCAGCAAAAACAAGACCAGGAGCTGACTGTGGCTCAGATCATGAACTCCTTATTGCCAAGTTCAGACTTAAATTGAAGAAAGTAGGGAAAACCAGTAGACCATTCAGGTACGACCTAAATCAAATCCCTCCAATTATATAGTAGAAGTGACAAATAGCTTCCGGGGATTGATCTGATAGACAGAGTGCCTGAAGAACTACAGACGGAGGTTCCTGACATTGTACAGGAGGCAAGGATCAACCATCCCCAAGAAAAAGAAATGCCAAAAGGCAAATGGTTGTCTGAGGAGGCCTTATAAATAGCTGAGAAAAGAAGAGAAGCTAAAGGCAAAGGAGAAAAGGAAAGATATACCCGTTTGAATGCAGAGTTCCAAAGAAGAGCAAGGAGAGATAAGAAGGTCTTCTTCAGTGGTCAGTGCAAAGAAATAAAGGAAAACAATAGAATGCGGAAGACCGGAGATCTCTTCAAGAAAATTGGAGATGCCTAGGGAATATTTCATATGCAAAGATGGGCGCAATAAAGGACAGAAATGGTATGGATCTAACAGAAGCAGAATATATTAAGACGAGTAGGCAAAAATTCACAGAAGAGCTATACAAAAAAGATCTTCAGTTCAATTCAGTCGCTCAGTCATGTCCGACTCTCCAAGACCCCATGAATCACAGCATGCCAGGCCTCCCTGTCTATCACCAACTCCCGAAGTTCACTCAAACTCATGTCCATCGAGTCGGTGATGCCATCCAGCCATCTCATTCTCTGTCGTCCCCTTCTCCTCCCGCCCCCAACCTTTCCCAGCATCAGAGTCTTTTCCAGTGAGTCAACTCGTCGCATGAAGTGGCCAAAGTATTACGGTTTCAGTTTTAGCATCAGTCCTTCCAATGAAGATCCAGGATTGATCTCCTTTAGAATGGACTGGTTGGATCACCTTGCAGTACAAGGGACTCTCAAGAGTCTTTTCCAACACCACAGTTCAAAAGCATCAATTCTTTGGTGATCAGCTTTCTTCACAGTCCAACTCTCACATCCATACATGACCACGGGAAAAACCATAGCCTTGACTAGACGGACCTTGGTTGGCAAAGTAATGTCTCTGCTTTTTAATATACTATCAATGTTGGTCATAACTTTCCTTCCAAGGAGTAAGCGTCTTTTAATTTCATGGCTGCAATCAGCATCTGCAGTGATTTTGGAGCCCCCCAAAATAAAGTCTGACACTGTTTCCACTGTTTTCCCATCTATTTCCCATGAAGTGATGGGACCAGATGCCATGCTCTTTGTTTTCTGAATGTTGAGCTTCAAGCCAACCCTTTCACTTTCCTCTTTCACTTTCATCAAGAGGCTTTTTAGTTCCTCTCCACTTTCTGCCATAAGGGTAGTCTCATCTGCATATCTGAGGTTATTGATATTTCTCCCAGCAATCTTGATTCCAGCTTGTGCTTCTTGCAGCCCAGCGTTCCTCATGATGTACTCTGCATACCAGTTAAATAAGCAAGGTGACAATATACAGCCTTGACGTACTCCTTTTCTTATCTGGAACCAGTCTGTTGTTCCATGTCCAGTTCTAACTGTTGCTTCCTGACCTGCATACAGGTTTCTCAAGAGGCAGGTCAGGTGGTCTGGTATTCCCATCTCTTTCAGAATGTTCCACAGTTTATTGTGATCCACACAGTCAAAGGCTTTGGCATAGTCAATGAAGCAGAAATAGATGGTTTTCTGAAACTCTCTTGCTTTCTCCATGATCCAGCGGATGTTGGCAATTTGATCTCTGGTGCCTCTGCCTTTTCTAAAACCTGCTTGAACATCTGGGAGTTCACGGTTCACATATTGCTGAAGTCTGGCTTGGAGAATTTTCAGCATGACTTTACTAGCGTGTGAGATGAGTGCAATTGTGTGGTAGTTTGAGCATTCTTTGGCATTGCCTTTCTTTGGGATTGGAATGAAGACTGACCTTTTCCAGTCCTGTGGCCACTGCTGAGTTTTCCAAATTTGCTGGCATATTGAGTGCAGCACTTTCACAGCATCATCTTTCAAGATTTGAAATAGCTCAACTGGAATTCCATCATCTCCACTAGCTTTGTTTGTAGTGATGCTTTCTAAGGCCCACTTGACTTCACATTCCAAGATGTCTGGCTCTAGGTCAGTGATCACGTTATCGTGACTATCTTGGTCATGAAGATCTTTTTTGTACAGTTCTTCTGTGTATTCTTGCCACCTCTTCTTTATATCTTCTGCTTCTGTTAGGTCCATACCATTTCTGTCCTTTATCGAGCCCATCTTTGCATGAAATGTTCCCTTGGAATCTCTAATTTTCTTGAAGAGGTCTCTTGTTTTTCCTATTCTGTTGTTTTCCTCTATTTCTTTGCAGTGATCACTGAGGAAGGCTTTCTTATCTCTCCTTGCTATTCTTTGGAACTCTGCATTCAGATGCTTATATCTCTCCTTTCCTCCTTTGCTTTTCGCTTCTCTTCTTTTCACAGCTATTTGTAAGGTCTCCTCAGACAGCCATTTTGCTTTTTTGCATTTCTTTTCCATGGGGATGGTCTTGGTCCCTGTCTCCTGTACAATGTCACGAACCTCCATCCAGAGTTCATCAGGCACTCTATCAATCAGATCTAGTCCCTTAAATCTATTTCTCACTTCCACTGTATAATCGTAAGGGATTTGATTTAGGTCATATCTGAATTGTCTAGTGGTTTTCCCTACTTTCTTCAATTTAAGTCTGAATTTGGCAATAAGGAGTTCATGATCTGAGCCACAGTCAGCTCCTGGTCTTGTTTTTGCTAACTGTATACAGCTTCTCCATCTTTGGCTGCAAAGAATATAATCAATCTGATTTTGGTGTTGACCATCTGGTGATGTCCATGTGTAGAGTCTTCTCTTGTGTTGTTGGAAGAGGGTGTTTGCTATGACCAGTGCGTTCTCTTGACAAAGCTCTATTAGCCTTTGCCCTGCTTCATTGTGTGCTCCAAGGACAAATTTGCCTGTTACTCTAGGTGTTTCTTGACTTCCTAGTTTTGCATCCAGTCCCCTAGAATGAAAAGGACATCTTTTTTGAGTGTTAGTTCTAAAAGGTCTTGTAGGTCTTCATAGAACCGTTCAACTTTGGCTTCTTCAGCGTTACTGGTTGGAGCATAGGCCTGGATTACTGTAATATTGAATGGTTTGCCTTGGAAACAAACAGAAATCATTCTGTCATTTTTAAGATTGCATCCAAGTACTGCATTTCGGACTCTTTTGTTGACCATGATGGCTACTCCATTTCTTCTAAGGGATTCCTGCCCACAGTAGTAGATATAATGGTCATCTTAGTTAAATTCACCCATTCCACTCCATTTTAATTCACTGATTCCTAGAATGTCTATGTTCACTCTTGGCATCTCCTGTTTGACCACTTCCAATTTGCCTTGATTCATGGACCTAACATTCCAGGTTCCTATGCAATATTGCTCTTTACAGCACCGGACCTTGCTTCTATCACTGGTCACATCCACAGCTGGGTATTGGATTTGCTTTTGCTCCATCCCTTCATTCTTTCTAGAGTTATTTCTCCACTGAGCTCCAGTAGCATACTGGGCACCTACCGACCTGGGGAATTCCTCATTCAGTATCCTATCATTTTGCCTTTTGATACTGTTCATGGGGTTCTCAAGGCAAGTATACTGAAGTGTTTTGCCATTCCCTTCTCCAGTGGGTCACATTCGGCTGTGACGTGAGAGACGCTGGCCCCGGCGCAACCGACCACGGCAAAGAGGTGCGGCTGTGAGGAGCTACCCCACGCCTGAGGCCAGGGCCTGCGGCCGAGAGGAGCTACCCCACATCCAACAGGCGGTGGCTGCGCGGACGCAGGAGGGCCAGAGGAGCTACTCCACGTTCAAGGTCAGGAGGGGCAGCCTTGAGGAGATAACCCTCGTCCAAGGTAAGGTGCAGCGGCTGCACTTTCTTGGAGCAGCTGTGAATAGATATCCCACGCCCAAGTTAAGAGAAACCCAAATAAGACAGTAGGTATTGCGAGGGGGCATCAGAGGGCAGACACACTGAAATCATAATCACAGGAAATAATAAAGATCTTAGTGATCCAAATAACCACAATGGTGCAATCCCTCACCTAGAGCTAGACACCCTGGAAGGCCCTAAGTGGGCCTTAGGAAGCATCACTACGAACAAATCTAGTGGAGGTGATGGAATTCCAGTTGAGCTCCTTCAATCCTAAAATATAATGCTGTGAGAGTGCTGCACTCAATATGCCAGCAAATTTGGAAAACTCAGCAGTGGCCAAAGGACAGGAAAAGGTCAGTTTCATTCCAATCCCAAAGAAAGGCAATACCAAAGAATGTTCAAATTAATGTTCAATTGCACTCATCTCACATGCCACCAAAGTAATGCTCAAAATTCTCCAAGCCAGGCTTCAAGTGTACATGAACCGTGAATTTCCAAATGTTCAAGCTGGATTTAGAAAAGGCAGAGGAACCAGAGATCAAATTGGCAACATTCACTGGATCATCAAAAAAGCAAGAGAGTTCCAGAAAAACATCTATTTCTGCTTTATTGACTAAACCAAAGCTTTTGACTGTGTGGATCACAAAAAATTGTGGAATATTTTTCAAGAGATGGAAATACCAGATCACCTGATCTGCCTCCTGAGAAATCTGTATGCAGGTCAAGAAGCAACAGTTAGAACCAGACATGGAACAATGGACTGGTTCCAAATTGGGAAAGGAGTATGTCAAAGATGTTTATTGTCACTCTGCTTATTTAATTTAAATGTAGAGTGCATCATGCAAAATGCAGGGCTCTAAGTACTCCTTGGTAGGAAAGTTATGACCAACCTAGATAGTATATTAAAAAGCAGAGACATTACTTTGCCAACAAAGGTCCGTCTAGTCAAGGCTATAGTTTTTCCCGTGGTCATGTATGGATGTGAGAGTTGGACTGTGAAGAAAGCTGGTCATTGAAGAATTGATGCTTTTGAAGTGTGGTGTTGGAGAAGACTCTTGAGAGTCCCTTGTACTGCAAGGAGATCCAACCAGTCCATTCTAAAGGAGATCAATCCTGGGTGTTCATTGGAAGGACTGATGCTAAAGCTGAAACTGCAATACTTTGGCCACCTCATGCGACGAGTTGTCTCACTGGAAAAGACTCTGATGCTGGGAAGGATTGGGGGTGGGAGGAGAAGGGGACGACAGAGAATGAGATGGCTGGATGGCATCACCGACTCGATGGACATGAGTTTGAGTGAACTCTGGGAGTTGGTGATGGACAGGGAGGCCTGGCATCCTGCAGTCCATGGGGTCTCAAAGAGTCGGAGATGACTGAGCAACTGAACATACACACACGAAAAGATATGAGTTGGTAAGAGTTGCATTAAACCTGTCACCAATTTGAGGAGGTTTGAGTCTTCCAATCATTGCAAAGGGCAATGAGTTTTCCTATGTTGAGTCTTCCAATCACTGTACATGGCAACTTTTTCCTTTATTTCAATATTATCCGATTACTTTTGTCTGAGTTTTATGGCTTTAAGCATACAGGTTCTGTAAATGTTTTCTAAAATTTATACATAATTCCTTCATTTAGGGGGGAACAATGATAACTGCTGTCATAATTTAATGGTATTGATTGTATGTCAATATTCATGTGCTCATGGCTAATATGTTGGAACTCAGTTAATTTTTTATTGTGTTATACATTGTTGTTGAGCTCAGTCATTAGTCCTGGAATTTTTTTCTGTAGATTTCTTAAGATTTTCCAACATATGAAATGGAGATTTTTTTCCCCCCAAAATGTCTTTTTTATTCTTAAGTACAACCTGTACTTTTATCATCGCATTATTTGAGGAAATATTTAAAGAACATCTATTTTTAAGAGCTTTTCTTTTTTCAGAGTGTTCCTTTTTTTTTTAAATTGTTTTTGTTTTGCCATACATTGACATGAATCTGCCCCAGGTGTACATATGTTCCCCATCTTGAACCCCACTCCCATCTCCCTCCCCATCCCATCCCTCTGGGTCATCCCCGTGCACCAGCCCCGAGCATCCTGTATCATGCGTTGAACCTGGACTGGGATTCGTTTCACATATGATAATATACACGTTTCAGTGCCATTCTCCCAAATCATCCCACCCACAGAGTCCAAAAGACTGTTCTATACACCTGTGTCTCTTTTGCTGTCTCGTATACAGGGTTATCATTACCATCTTTCTAAATTCCATATATATGCGTTAGTATACTGTATTGGTGTTTTTCTTTCTGGCTTACTTCACTCTGTATAACATGTTCCAGTTTCATCCACCTCATTAGAACTGATTCAAATGTATTCTTTTTAATTGCTGAGTAATACTCCGTTGTGTATGTGTACCACAGCTTTCTTATCCATTCGTCTGCAGATGGACATCTAGGTTGCTTCCATGTCCTGGCTATTATAAACAGTGCTGCAGTGAACATTGGAGAACATGTGTCTCTTTCAATTCTGGTTTCCTCGGTGTGTGTGCCCAGGAGTGCGATTGCTGGATCATATGGCAGTTCTATTTCCACTTTTTTGAGGAATCTCCACACTGTTCTCCAGAGTGGCTGTACTAGTTTACATTCCCACCAATAGTGTAAGAGGGTTCCCTTTTCTCCACACCCTCTCCAACTTTTATTGCATGTAGACTTTTGGATAGCAGCCATTCTGACAGAGTGTTCCTTTTTAAAATAACCTCTATTTTATAAATAGGTGTCTTGATTCTTGAGAAGATTGATAGTTTTTCTGAAGATCTACTCTCTTCGTCACTTTCAAGTATACAATACAGTATTATTAACTACAGTTACCATGCTGTACATTATATCCCCATGACTTATTTGTTTAACTATGAGCTCATACCATTAAAAAAAAAAAGTTTCCTGTACCAATATTCTGTTTCCCTTGAACTCTTTCTTTCTTCTGATTTGTGTTAATGTTTTCATGTATTACATTTCAATATCTGATGAGCATTTGTTGTGTGTTTGTTAATAGGAATGTGGTTCTAAAAAGTGTGTTTGAAGTGCTATGTTCACTGACAGGGATCATCAAAGTTGCCGATAAACCAGAATAAAAGTTTCAGAAATAGAGAAAGACAGAAGAAAAGGCAGATTATAAATTTTAAAAAAAGGATTATTGCTCTCTTCTTCTCTGTAGGGTTATACAGCTTCACCCATTTTGTTAATTTTTTTTTCTTAATTTATTTATTTGGCTGCACTGGGTCTTCGTTGCAGTCAAACAAATTAAGATCAAATAGATTTGATCTTCATTGTAACATGAGGGATCTTTGTTTTTGTTTTTTTTTTCTTTTTTTAAGTTGCAACATGTGGGGTCTAGTTCCCTGACCAGGGATTGAACCCAGGACCCCTGCATTGGGAACACAGAATGTTAGCCCCTGGACCACCATGGAAGTCTCTTAACCCATTGGCCTCTGTCTCAGTGACTTCGAGCATGATCATGTGACATGCCTTGGCCAAAGGGATGAAACGTGTCACATCTGAGCGGAAGGTTTGTGTTTGTGTGATTTGACTATGTCTGTCTCTCTGCTACCTCCAGCAGCAGAAAAGCCTTTCCATGGTTATGGATTCTCCTTCACTCTGGGTCATGGGATAAGAAAATTCATGGGGTGCAGACAAGCCCAGTCCAGCTGGGTAATGACCAGCAGGGCTGAGGTCAGTTACAGTCTTAATGACAAAATGAGTGAGCAAGAAGAGTCTTTTCATATGTTACTGATGTTTTTGGGCTATTAGTTATGATTTGAAAGAAAGCTGCCTAATAAACCAATAGGCTAATCTTTGGCTGTTTTTTTTATTCTATACACTGACCTTGAGGAATCTTATCCAACTAAAATACTGAGGACTCTAAATGCCTCTTTGAAACTTTATCTTTCTTTTAAGCTTTAGACCTATATTTCCATTTGCTAACCTTAGCCCCAAAGTCATTCCATTTAAAGAAACTTTTCTAAATCCTTTCTCTTTGTACTTGTCCAGCCAAAGTTATATGTTCCCACTCTGTGTTTTACAATCACCTTTAACATGCCTTTATTTATAATGTTTACCTCATCGTAATGCAATCACTGATTTTATAGGTGCTTTTTGCCACTAGACCAGATCTCCTTGAAAACAGAGACCTTATCATTAGAGCCTGTAGTCAACTTGTGTCACTAGTCATGTTCGTTAAATATTTGCTGAAATAATGTGATGGTAAAAGTAATATTGGATTCAAAAATAAATATTATCACAGTTTTAGAGAAATCTACATCTCCACATGTTGGAAAACTACTGTGAGGCAAAGAACGTGGCTAAAAATAAGGAAAAAGAGGCACAATTTTAAAGTACAACGTTTGTTTTCTACTTAGATGAAAGCAGGTCATTTTCTGTTGGCGGGGGCAGCCCCAAATATTAAGTGCAAATTTATGAAATTCTATTGATTTTCTACCTTTTTAAGATCTACAATTTTATACTAAGTGCAGAGAATCTATTTTTTGTTTTTTAAAGAATAAATGGAAAGAAGAGGCTAAGAGGAAAGGGATATTTCACTGACAATCTGTTAGACTGTATGCTACATATTTTTTATTGTCATATTTCATTTTCTTAAGAACCCTTCATGGATCTTTTTCAGTTGTGGTTTTCTCAGGGTGTATGCCCAGTAGGGGGATTTCTGGATCATATGGTAGCTTTAATTTTAGTTTTTTAAGGAACTTCCATCTGTTCTCCCGTTGCAGCACTATTGACAATAGCCCGGGCATGGAAGCAACTTAAATGTCCATTGACAGATGAATGGACAAAGAAGATGTGGTATATATATATATAACACTGAAATATTACTCAGCCATAAAAAGGGAAACTGGGTCATTTGTAGAGATGTGGATGGGGCTAGCGTCTGTCATACAGGGTGAAGTAAATTAGAAAGAGAAAAATAAATATCATATATTAGCACTTGTTGGAATCCAGAAAAATGGTACAGCTAAACCTATCTGCAGGGCAAGAACAGGGATGCAGGGGATGGGCATGTGGACACGGGGGTGGTGGTGGGAGTGGGCTGAACTGGGAGATTGGGATTGACATAGATACACTACCTGTGTAAAATGGATTGCTAGTGAGAAGCTGCTGTATAGCACAGAGAGCTCAGCTCGGTGCTCTGTGGTGACCCAGATGGGTGGGATGGGGCAGGGTGTGGGAGGGAGGCTCAAGAGGGAAGGGATATATGTGTACATATAACCGATTCACTTTGTTACACAGCAGAAACTAACATGACATTGTAAAGCAATTATACCCCAATAAATAAAAGAACTCTTCGTGACATGTATGTGTCGACACAGACTGGAGTTAAATTATCTGTCCTGGACCACTCTTCTTCTAGGGAGTAGAACCAAGGTTCGAACTCTTGGGTCCTGATATCTCATCTGGCAGTGTTTTGATAATTTACTCTGCTTTCTTTTTAAGAGCCCTTGCTCATGTGTGTACCAAGAGGTCATCATCCTCCCTTATACACCACTATGAGAGGAAAGAAGATGAAATGTTATGATAAAATGTTAGTATTCTGGAGAGAAGACAATCAAGACCTCATCAGAATTTCATGGTTCTTTCTTCCTCAATGAACTGCTTGTTGATTTGATGCTTCCACATGTTTTCAGTGATCAGTCTGTGATTTATCATCCTGACATGAATATGGGTTTGAATGTTTAAACTGGAAAAGGAGTTTCCCTAGACAGAGAGAATGACCTGATTTTCAGCCATTAATAACATGTCCATTTCTATTTCCTTTCCGGCATCTGAAGGACTGCATTATAGGCTCACTGACCTGCTACATTTAATTTGAAAAACAAATCCTCTTTTGAAATCATGGTGATCAAACACGTTATTAGAAAGAGCAGGACTCTATTTTCATCTCTGGAACTAAAAATAGTGGCTAGGGTTGACATGCTTTGCAGTGAGAAGATATTATTAGAATAGAAATTATTATGAGACTCGACAAGTGTTTGCATTTTTGAAACTACAGGTAGCTTTTATATACAGTGTTTTTGAGCAACAACCTTTGTGAAATACTTGAGTATTTTAAGAATAAGTTTGACAGTCTAATGATTGCATTTTGTTTCTCACCAGCTCCTTTTGGTTATGGGCTTTCCAAAAGCAGACGCTGAAGGAGATGAAAAGGAAAGTGAGATGCTTGGTCCAAGAGGCAGTGGACACGTCAGCTGTAAGCACTAGGCTCTGCGCTCTTTCAAATGATCTTCCTTACTTTTTCAAACACGTCGTAACCCTCTGCTTAATCATCTCATTTCTTGCACATACATGGTTGTTGAAGAAGATTATAAAAATGTTACTGATTTCTTGATTTCATTGATTTCACACTGAGTGTCTACTTTGTGTCTGTTGGTGGTGGGTGGGTGTGTGGGTGTGTGTGTGAGACAAGTTCCATTAGGGACATGAAACGTGGAAAATAGAGAGAGAGCAACTGCGGACATGAAGAAGAGGGTTGTCTTTTTTAGGTAGGGTATTCAAAGCAAGCTCAAATCAAACATGAGCCGAATCCTGCATTGTTAGAAAAAGTTACAGGAAGGATAAGACACAGGAAGCAGAGGAAGCAGGAATTTTCTTAGAATATACAAGCAAAAGTTTTCTTCAATATCCAGGCCAGCATTGCTGAAGTATGGGAAATGGGAAGAAGAGGTCAAAATGATTCAGAGCATGTAAGGAAATACAGCCTTCATAAGGATTTTTGTAGTTTATTCTAATTGCAATGGGAGCTCACTGTGGAGGTTTAGCTAGGAAACTGATCTAATCTGATACAAATGAAAAGTTCAAGTCTAAGAACTAAAGGTTTATTTGTTTACCTATTTATTTATTTTTGTCTGTGCACGTAGCAGGTGAGATCTTAGTTACCTAACCAGCAGTTGAACCCATGTCCAATGCAGTAGACTGCCAGGGAAGCCCCATAAAAGCTAAAGATTTAAAGTCCCGATTTTACCACTGTTCTAAATTGAGGATCAGCAATAATGATGAAGAAGGTAGCACAATAATTTTGTGTCTTTTCTCCCATTTCCCTCTGGTGAGCCCATGGTTTGGCTGAATGTTTGTGTTATGGCAAGAATCCAGCCTGCGTGAAGCCCCTCTAGCCTGGTGGTTTGCCTGCATATGTCAATGCAGTCTGATGCCAGTTGGCGATAGAAATCAACACAGTGTATTTATTCAATCACTGGAGCTTTTCCTGTCTGACTGGGGGTGGTGGACATCAAGTGAATTTGATGAATTGTGGAGTAATTCACTAACTGGCAGCTGGGACTAGAATGGAACCCCAGACACAGACTAAAAAGGTGACAGCCTTTCAAGCAGCAGTCCCTGGAATAACAGCTCATGAACTTTGCCTGCAGCCTCTGTTGGCTGGCAATAGCATGTGCCTTCAGCCATGCTGTAAGGGACCATGTGGCCATCTGTCCTACAGTATCGGGTTTCCATGGGGTGTTGTCATTCAGTGAAAACTACTCACAGACCAAGCAGAAGGGAGAGATCTCTAGCATTCCCCACCTCTTCATCTAAAGAAGGAATGATTTCTGGGTGATCTGTGGACAGAATATAAGGTAGCATCCTTCTGAGACTGCCTGGAAGTGACAATCCGGGAAGTTAATGCAAATTTTAGGTTCAGAATGGCTGACTTGTAGTTGCTACATCTCTGTGGTTATTCTGCAACTCATTAGTCTGCCGATAATGTCTATTGTAGGATATCTGCCTATTCATCTGATCTGCAGTGTGATTCTCCCTTTCAGTGTTCTGCAGTACTGGGGCACTGAGAAACACTGTTTCTCTCTGTGTATGATATTAAAAGTCTAAATCGATAGGACTAGTCTTTCCTGGTTAATCTCTAGGAATGATTCTGGAATTTCTTGTCGTTTTCTTATTACTGAAAGGCTATAAATAAATATTTTATCCAGTACTCTTTCTTGTAAGACAGGCATAATCACCAACCCCCTTTCTGCAGGTGTAGAACCTGATAGTTAGAGGTTCACTAACAGAGTTGCACAGAAAGGAATTATTAAGACATTAACAGGAAAATCAACTTTAACCTAGACAGCATATTAAAAAGCAGAGACGTCACTTTGCCAACCAATGTCCATAGAGTCAAAGCTACGGTTTTTCCATTAGTCACGTACGGATGTAAGAGTTGGACCATAAAGAAGACTGAGTGTCGAAGAATTGGTGTTTTCAAACTGTGGTGCTGGAGAAGACTCTTGAGAGTCCCTTGGACTGCAAGGAGATCAAACCAGTCAGTACTAAAGGAAATCAACCCTGAGTATTCATTGGAAGGATTGATGCTGAAGCTGAAGCTCCAATACTTTGACCACCTAATATGAAGAGCCAGCTCATTGGCTCTAATGCTGGGAAAGATTAAGGGCAGGAGGAGAAAGGGGGTGACAGAGGATGAGATGGTTGGATGGCATCTCTGACTCAATGGACATGAGTTTGAGCAAACTCTAGGAGGTAGTGAAAGACAGGGAAGCCTGGCATGCTGCAGTCCATGGGGTCACAAAAAGTCAGACATGACTTAGCAACTAAAAACAACAACAAGAAGCATATATTCAAAGGTAGTAGATGAAGACTTGAACTTTCCCCCTCAGAGAGCATAGATTCTTCTTGGAGAGATGTGATACATAATTAAATTTGCTAAAATTTAAACTGAAAATGCAGTATTAGAGAGGTAGTCTAACAGGAGGATGGACTATTTGCACAAGAAAGAAAATACCATATTAAAAATCTAGACTTTACATTATGTGTGTTGTGGAACTATTGACTGGTAGGAAAATAGTCATATTTGTCTTTTAAAAAGATCAATCTGGCAGCAGTGTTTAAATACACACATGCATATTCATATATACATACCCATATACTGAAAGCAGAAACCAAACTACTTGATTATTCAATGAACAAAGAAAAACCAAGCCTAGCTCTTGGGGCTCAGGATTCTTAGACAATGGTTTTCCACCTTTGTATATTCTTCACCTATTTGATATACACTACCAGATTCAAACTATGTGTGTTGGTACTAAATGAGAAATGACTCTTAGAAACAACTAGGATACAGTTAATGGTGTTAGGTTAGTTGAGTGGCCATTTGGAAAAATAAAATGCAATTGGATCTCAACTTCTGCCTCAGATGGTGAAGAATCCACCTGCAATGCAGGAAACCCCGATTTGATTCATGAGTCAGGAAGATCCCCTGGAGAAAGAAATGGCTACCCACTCCAGTATTCTTGCCTGGAAAATCCCACGGACAGAGGAGCCTGGTGGGCTACAGTCCATGGGGTCACAAAGAGTTGGACACAACGGCAAGCCACTCCAGTACTATTGCCTAGAAAATCCCATGGATGGAGGAGCCTGGTAGGCTGTAGTCCGTGGGGTCGCTAAGGGTCAGACACGACTGAGCGACTTCACTTTCACTTTTCACTTTCACACATTGGAGAAGGAAATGGCAACCCACTCCAGTGTTCTTGCCTGGAGAATCCCAGGGACGGGGGAGCCTGGTGGGCTGCCATCTATGGGGTCGCACGGAGTCGGACACGACTGAAGTGACTTAGCAGCAGCAGCAGCAGCAAGTAACTAGCACTCACTTTTCACTTTCACAACTTATACCAAAAAATTACAAATGGATCTAGATTTAATGTGAAAACCTGAATCTTAACTTTTAGAAGATACCATGGTAGAATTACATATATATAATTATATATGTGAACATTTATACTTGAAAAATAAAATGCCAATCTGTAAGAAAAATGATTGATAAACTCAGATCATCATCACCATCAACTTTGTGCATAACCCACATAAGCAAAAGTCAAAAGGTGTGACAGATCAAGAAAACATAGTTGCAAGGACTAATTTTTCTAATATTGATTTTCTAATAATAAACTCAATAACTCAACAGAAAAAAATAAGCAAAAAGCAATTCACAGAAAAAATATAAATGGTTCAAATATATGAAAAGATGTCCAATCTCACTCATAATACAAAAACTACAAATCAAAACTATACTGTGATACCAATCTCACTACCAGTTTGGCATATATGTTACTACTGACAGGAGATTGGGGAAGCAGGCCATTTCAGACACTCTGGAGAGGAATGTAGATTGTTATAGTCTCCAGCGGGGGAGCAGTGTGACAAAGACTATCAAAATAGGAAATACAAAATAACTAAGTACCTTTTGAGCCAACAAGTCTACCTCTAAGAAAGTATATCTGAAGATACACTTTGCATTCATGAAACTATGTATACTGAACTTAATACAAACAATATTTTTGAAATAGCAAAATATTAGAAACAATATCCATCAATGGTGCATTCAGTTCAGTTCAGTTCAGTTCAGTCGCTCAGTCGTGTCCGACTCTCCGCGACCCCATGAATCACAGCACGCCAGGCCTCCCTGTCCATCACCAACTCCCGAAGTTCACTCAAACTCATGTCCACAGAGTCGGTGATGCCATCCAGCCATCTCATTCTCTGTCGTCCCCTTCTCCTCCCACCCCCAACCTTTCCCAGCATCAGAGTCTTTTCCAGTGAGTCAACTTGTCGCATGAGGTGGCCAAAGTATTGCAGTTTCAGCTTTATCATCAGTCTTTCCAATGAACACCCAGGATCGATCTCCCTTAGAATGGACTGGTTGGATCTCCTTGCAGTCCAAGGGACTCTCAAGAGTCTTCTCCAACACCACAGTTCAAAAGCATCAATTCTTCAGCGATCAGCTTTCTTCACAGTCCAACTCTCACATCCATACATGACCACGGGAAAAACCATTGCCTTGACTAGACGGACCTTGGTTGGCAAAGGAATGTCTCTGCTTTTTAATATACTATCAAGGTTTATCATAACTTTCCTTCCAAGGAGTAAGCTCTTAATTTCATGGCTGCAATCAGCATCTGCAGTGATTTTGGAGCCCAAAAAAATAAAGTCTGACACTGTCTCCACTGTTTTTCCATCTATTTCCCATGAAGTGATGGGACCAGATGCCATTATGAAATGACAAAGCAGACTGGCTATGGAATAACATGCAACAGTATCAAGGGACAAGAAGAATTTCTTTAGTCGTGTTATAGAACTTAATAACAGTGAAAAAAATCAAGGAGCAAGCAGGTACGTCTATATTCTATACTTACATAATATGGGAAAAAGATTAGATGTATGTGTGCATGTATATTCAGAGAATTAATTTCTTATATATGCATGAAATATCTTTGAAACAAAAGAAAGTGATAAAGTTTGTTGACCCAAAGACTAGTTGTCTGAAGTTGAGGACTGGAGAGAGAATTTTTACTATGTGTTTGTTCTTTTCTCATTTTCTATCGTGTAAATGCATAATGTATGAAAACTTAATATTAAAGAGTAAAACAATTAACCATCAGAAGATAAAGATAAATTCATGATAAGTGAATATAGACTATCCTAAATTACTCAAGTAATTTTTCCCCATCTACTTTCTTATTTAACCTTTATCTGTTATCACTCCTTTTCACAAATAAGGAAATTGAATTGTAGAGATAAGTAACTTTTCCAAAATCACACAGCTAAGGATTGAAACTTACCTATCACTAATTTGGCCCTGCTTGCATTTTAATGACCAATTCTTTGCTTGTCTCAATAAAGATTTTCTTTTTTTCTTTTTCACAATGGACATTGCGTCTATCTGGCACAGAGCATTTCCAGAGTCATTTCATCTTTATAATTTAGGAAGTTTAAGGGTAAGATCGAGTCCAAAAAAAGTTTGCAGTCCACGGACAAGAAACAAAATCTGAATGCACAGTTTGCATCTCCCAATTTAGACTTCAGTTAGCCACTCAGCAATAGATGCAACTGGCAACTCTACCTTATGGCAACTTGAAAAATGTAATAAATCATTCATCTTTGTTTGAGAGGTCACTTTATTACAGGATGCATAGGGCGATGAGCAGCAGTGAAATACTCAGAAGGGCACCAGGAGACCTGCTTTGGTCTGTACACCCTGTGGGTGTTATGTTTATTCAGTTCTACTTTACTTCCAAGGAGAAAATTGTGCCCTGTAATTATGTGTCTCTTACTTGTCAGTTCCTGAGAGATCCTCTGACACGTAGGGTGCCAATTATATTGACAGATCCTGTTCCTTGAATTCCACGGTGGCCTGGCTTATCCATGCCCTCTCCCACCTGCTAAGAGCAGATCATTAGAAGAGGTAGAGAGATATCACCAGGAATGGTACTCAGCCAACAAGATGGAGGGGCCAAGTTTTCTTTTAATCATAACCCTCCCTCTGACAGAGCAAGTACCAAGGACGAGACTCATGTAAAACAAGAAGTCTCAGAAGCACAAAGGTGTAAGAACACAGAGAAAGAGTTCATGCTGGTCTCATTGAAATGAGATTGGCTGTGAGGCAAGTCTCCAATTCATGGCTTGATTTTGTTGTTATTTGATTTTTTAAAAAAATGGGGCATCTATTCTGGTAGGGTTAATTAAAGTCTGGGTTGAAGCATGAAGATGCCATTTGGCAGTAGTTCTGTGACTTGGGAGCTGAAGTTTCTGCTTCAGGTCTTGTCCTTCATAACCAGAGGGACTCATGATATTAACTTGGCTAGACAACTGTGCCCAAATTAAAAGATCTGTAAGAGATTATTTTCTTCTTTCAATAAGCACGTATTACATTTAAAGCGACCGTCCAGTGTTACTTTATATGTTGCGTGTGTGCTCAATCGCTCAGTTGTGTCCAACTCTTTGGGACTCCATGGACTGCAGGCCACCAGGCTCCTCTGCCCATGGAATTTTCTAGGCAAGAATACTGGAGTGGGTTGCCATTTCTTCCTCCAGGGAATAATCTTCCTGACCCAAGGATTGAACCTGTGTCTCCTGCATTGACAGGCAAATTCTTTACCACTGAACCACCTGGGAAGCCCAGTTTATATGTTGCTGCTGCTGCTGCTAAGTCGCTTCAGTCGTGTCTGACTCTGTGCGACCCCTTAGACGGCAGCCCACCAGGCCCCCCTGTCCCTGGGATTCTCCAGGCAAGAAGTGGGTGTTAAATTAGTGCAGTCTTTTCAGAGGGCTGTAAGGATGTTTCAAATATATCATTATAATGTTCATATATATTCAGCCAACAATTCCACATCATCATTTTTCTTAAGGAAGTATTTGGAAAAATATGCAAAGATGTACAGAAAGGATGTTTGTTGTGTTATCTATAGTAGATAAAAGCTGTGAGTCTTCTTTAAGTATACAAAAATGATACAAAAAGTAAATATGCAGTCATCGAAATGAAAATATCAATCTGTATTTACCAATTTAAGAAAGTGTTCATGTGTTATGTGAGAGAAACAATGCACAAAATCTTATTTGTAGTATGATTCTAATTTTTATATACATGATATATATAATACATATATAATGTAAAAATACATGATAAAATGTGCCCAGAAATTCTCTTTGTGTAATATGCCCACTAATATCTTTCTTTTCTAAAATGTTTGTTTGTTCATAGTTTTTAGTTTTTCTACTGTGAACTGAAACTGGTAATATGGAAAAAAAAAATTCTGCTAGGGGATCTATCACTCAAAGCACTCGATCTGAATTTTAAATCAAAGTGACAATAAAAAATAGATGGTATTATATGCTCTAACTAAATAAAACTAGTGTACTTATTATACACTGAATGAACATCTTTCATATTAATACATGGCAGAAAGACTGCCTAAGGTAAGACCCACTAGAAACTTTAAATTGCATTATTTTTCCCTTGCTAATATGTTATCCTTGAATTGCATTTTATCTTTTATTTATGTGAAACCTTACTTATCTTCAATTTATATTCAACTATTTTCTTATTTTCACTTTGGGAATTAATGACATTGACAACTGTGAGTAATATTAATGGTTAATTTTAAATTGATGCTTTTATCCAAACAGAGATAATCACTGATATATAAGACTTATGAGGACAGTAAGCAGTTTCTTATTCTGCATTCTTCAGTCTCTCTCCATAGCCCCTACCGCAGAATTATTCATCAAATAAATTGAGATGACAATGATAGTACCTCCAAATACACATATTTCATTCATTTTCTCACAGATATTTATAGAACCAATGACAATGAATAAGGTAGTGAGCTTGGGGCAATAGGGTATATAAAGTTCATTATTTCAAAGAGCTTTTCTTCAGGTGGGTGATATTTACATATCATCTGAATCCAAGTAATATGTAAGAAAAAGTATGTATGAACACAGTCTATGAGACTTCAGAAGAGGGAAGAATTGCTTCTGTTTTCAGACACCTAGTCAGGCTCCATGAAATCTGTCTGGACATTGATGGCTTTGAGGTATTTCTCCAAATGGAAATCAGAAGGAGGTCCATTGGGTCTGTCACAAGCTGCAGAGTAGAAATGCGAGATGGAAGAGCTTTTCTGAAGGGTGACTCCCAGTTTGGATTGCCGATAGAATGAGTTATAAGTAAGTAATCAGTGGAGAGGTGGATTTGGATCAGAATATGGAGAATTTGAATTCTAAACAAAGAAGCCTGCACTGTGTTCAATAAGCCTTCAGTAAGTTGATAAGTCTGCAGCATTTGAAAAGGTGCTGATATGATTAATGTGTGCCATAAGAGAATCAATCTGGCAGTACCTCATAGGATGACTGGAGGAAGAAGACATTTATTTTTAAATGTCTCAATTAATCATCAGAAATTTGTCAATAGCAAATGATTCATTCCTTTCCATGTTTAAAATGCTCATTACTATATTTTTTCCTCCAAGTTCATTTTTAATCAGAGTTGCACTGATAAGAGACGTGTGCTTGCCTGAGGAAGAGAAAGCAAGAAGATCGCGGACTTAAATTTCAGTAAGACTTTGTTTTTGTTCCAAGGAGATCTCTCATCATTCTAGCCCAAAGAAGGCATTCCTGTACTGGCTGAGCACTTATTTTCTGGAATCAGAATATTTAGTTCTGAAGCCTATCACTTACCAGATGTGTGACTTGGAAAACTTACCTGTATTTTCTGTTCCTCAATTTACTTACTACTGTATAGAAATAATTATTGAATTATTCAATAATAATTATTGAAGAGTTTCTGTGATGATCAAATAAAGATAGGAATAAAATGCACAGAACAGTGATTGCCTCATGCTTGTGTGCATGCTAAGTTGCTTCAGTTGTGTCTGACTCTTTGAGATCGCATGGACTGTAGCCCACCAGGCTCCTCTGTCCATGCGATATCCCAGGCAAGAGTACTGGAGTGAGTTGCCATGCCCTCCTCTAGGGGATTTTCCCCATCTAGGGATTGATCCTGTGTTTCCTGCATTGCTGAGTCACTGGAGAAGCCTGGATTGTCTCATAGTAAGCCTTTAATGGCTGTTGAAGATATTGTTTTAACCTCCTTTGTGAAAAACAAACAAAAAAACCCAAGATGTTATATTGCTTCTGGATTTGAATTGGTTGTACTTCCCAATTTGGCCAGGAGAAAACCAGACCTGGTGGTTGGTTGGTTTGTCTGCTTATGGGTTTTGGTTTAGCAAGAGGTGCCACATAATTTATAGAGAAGATGGTAAATTAATACAAGGCTAGGGAATTCATTTCACAGCTTAAGTGAGAAAATTTAATTCTTATAAAACATATTTTATGTCCTAAGTGAACAAACACAATTTCCAATAACAAACACAATTTCCAATAACAAAAATAGTTTACAAATTTAAATGGTCAAATTATTTTAGTTAAATAAGCCTCACTTTAGGAAATAGAGGAAAAGAATTTCATAAGTGAGCTTAGAAAGTTGGTATGGTTTAATTCTGAAAGACTTGAAGCTCCTTTTTTTGTTGTTGTTTATATGGCACTGGACATTGCCATGGACTCTGAAATACAAAGAGCAGATAATTATTATCCTTCCTTTGATTTCATGGTTAGGAGGACACTCTGGAGGCATAGTTCTTATTATTGAGATTTTCATTTCTTTACCTAAAGTTACTCAAAGACATTCAAGCCCATGATTTCTTATTTTTTATCCCATTTAGAAAATGTGGACTCTGCACTGCAAAATCATCCAGTGTATGTCCAGATTTGAAATTCCATGAATGTAGACGTATGGATTCAGTATTCCTGGGTGGGTAAGTGCTTGCTGGAGTACTGCACTCCTGAGGTGACATGGTAAGTGGTTTGATTTCATCTTGTGTGGCCATGTGATTTCATGATTGCAAGTGATTTTAAAGATCATTTCTCCCACAAGTATTTAATGAGGGTCCACGAAAGATCAGACACTATGCAAAGCACAGGATTAAACAAAGCATACAAGGCGCCTAGTCTCACCGAGCTTGCATTCTACTGCAGGAGACAGATGATATATGACATAAATAAATAAACAAGACTATTAAGATTGTGCTAAGTTCTGAGTAAAATGAACCATGGCAACAAGTAGCTGTGGAAACTATTAGATCAAATTGTTGGGGAATTCTTACTGAGATGATGTCATTTGGGTTGTATCTGATCTTAGACACCTCTATCCAGATCCTTTGTCAAAGAGCCTGTGGTACTCAATAAAGACGGTGGGGTTCTTTTGTTTGTTTGTTTTTAATAAACTTTACATTTTAGAAGAGATTCAGAGTTATATAAAAATTGAGAAAATAGTACAGAGTTTCCATATGCATCATACCAGTTTCTCCTGTGGGTAATATCTTACATTAGTACGGTAGATTTTTCATAACTAATGAGCCAATTTTGACACACTGTTATTAACTAAAGGCCATTCTTTATTCCTTAGTTTTTACCTTATGTCCTTTATTTCTCTTCTAGGATTCTAATCAGGAAACTACAGTACATTTTTTTGTCTTATCTACTTAGAGGTTGCTAGGCTTGACTGTTTCTCAGATTTTTTTGTTTTTGATAACCCTGACAATTTTGTGGAGTACTGGTCATATATTTGGCCCTCAAATTAATATTTGTCTGATGATTTTTCTCACAATTGGATTGGACTTAGATGTGTCTAAGAGCAGACTACAGAGGTAAACTGTCATTCTCATTACATCATATCAAGGATATATACAAGCATCATGAGGTATCAATGAATTATCACTGTGGATATAACATTGACCACCTGATTGAGTCTGCAAAATTGCTCTCCCCTGGTCCTGTTTTTAGTACCTGTTTTTAGTGTATTATTTGGAAGAAAGTCACTACGTGCAACCCAACTTAAGGAAGGGAGACTTATGCTTCAAGGGTGGAGCGTGTATGCAAACTATTTGGAATTCTGCATGGGAAACATGTATTCTACATCACTTATTTATTCATTCAATCGTTTCTATTGGTGTGAACTCACAGGTACACGATTTATATTTGACTTATAATGCAGTTTTACCTTATTTATTTTGTTACTCAAATTTTTTTCAGCTTTGGCCATTGGGGAATCTTTCAGTTAGTTCTTTGTATCCCTTTGATATACTGCCATCATTGTAGTTTTTTTTTTTTTTTTTTTAACACTTCCTTCCTTTCTGGAACCATAAGAAGTTCCGGGTTCATCTTGTAAGTTTTCTGGTACAGTCTTAAAATGAACCGTTTCTTTGAGGAGACTGGGTTCCTTTTTACTGGAGAACTGAATTAGAAACCAAGATCTGCATGCTTATTGCTGCTGGGGTGTTGTTGCTTCTAGTCCCCAAGCTGAGAGTGCAAGGAAATGTATGTATGTGTGTGCTCAGTCACTTCAGTCGTGTCTGACTCTTTGAGACCCTGTGGACTATAGCCAAGCTCCTCTGTCCATGGGATCCTCTGGGAAAAATTACTGGACTGGGTTGCCATGCCCTCCTCTAAGGGAATCTTCCACACCCAGGGACTGAACCTGTGTCTTCTGTGTCTCTTGCATTGTAGGCAGATTCTTTACCCACTGAGCCACCTGGGAAGCCCATGTGTGTACAAATAAATCTATGAAATTTATAAATATTTCTATGTAGCTAACTCTATGTATATTAAGCTAAACATGAGTTCACAAGGATGTCACTGACTCCAATCCGTTGTCACACTGTTTCTTCAAGCTTCATTCCCTTGCTGATCTGAAAACCCCAACAGTTAGAAACCTGCATCCTTGCATCCACCATCCATTGACTTCGTTGTTCAGTTTCAGTAAACACACACAGTTATTCCCGAATCCTTAACCTGTGTCCCCACAGGAAACAGCTTTATGAATGAGAATGTGATGCTAATGTAAAAGTTTTTCCTTGTTACTATGAGTCTGTTTCTTTACAGTAGTTAGATGTTCTGATTTTCTTTTCTTGGTCAGGGAATTTTTCTTTCTTTCTTTTATTTTTTTTTGATGTGGATTATTTTTAAAGCATTTATTGAATATTGCCTCTGTTTTGTTTTGGTTTTTTGGCCCCGAGGCATGCCAACTCTTAGCTCCCTGACTAGGGATTGAACCTACACCCCTTGAATTGGGGGGCAAAATCTCAACCCCTGGAATACCAGGGAAGTTTCCCTTTTTCAAATTTTAGATGGCAAACTTTATTTACAACTTTATGCTGCTTAGATAGCAAGAAAATGAAGGAGGGTTCTTTGCCATCCAATCTGTTTGATAAATGTGTGGATGGAAAACAGACCATAAGTGTTTTGTAGATGTGAAATAGAACGTGAGAAAAGGTGTGAACAAACTGTTCTTTTTATGAAAGGAATGAGGGGGGAAGGCAAAGGGGTCTAGAACCAAGAATACAGAAATCTTAGCTGATGAGAACAGTAGAGATAGAAGATAACCCATTGGCTGGCAATCGAGGAGGATTTGGGGCTTCCCTGGTGGCTCAGATGGTAGAGTCTGCCTGCAATGCAGGAGACCTGGGTTCGATCCTGGGTTGGGAAGATCCCATGGAGAAGGAAATGGCAGCCCACTCCAGTGTTCTTGCCTGGGAAGTCCAATGGATGGAGGAGCAGCCTAGTGGGCTATAGTCCAAGGGATCGCAAAGAGTCAGACTGATTGACTAACACTTTCACTTTTTCAGAGGAGGATTTTGGAAGAAAGGGAAATGAAAGAGTTTCTTTACATAGCATGAGTATATAAAGATATACTCCAATATTTTCTTCTGAATATTTTGCATTTCACAATTAAGGCTTCCTTTTACATGTATTTGTGGTATTAAAAAAAATGCTGCGTTTTCATGTGGTTAACCAAACATCTGAGTACATGTTATTGGATAGTCTGCCTTTTCCTGGTTGACCTGTGTTGCTGCCTCTTTCATTCATGCACTTTTTTATTTGTATGGGTCTGGATTCTGAATACCTTCTTCCATTGGTCTATTTCTACATCCTTATGTGATTCTGCATTGTCTTAATAGTTACAGCTTTATGATAATTTAATATCTCATTAGATAAATTGTTCTGGCTTGTTTTTTCCCCAAAATTGTCAGGATAATTATGTCATGATTATTCTTGCTCATAGTTGGTCAACTTCCATGAAAAACCCTCTTGTGCTTGTAAACGGCATTGAATTTATAGACTAACCTAAATAATATTGAGTCAATGAATTTATGAACTAAGTCTGTTTGGGTTGCTACAATAAAAGTACCGTGGATTAGGTGGGCTCATAAACAACAAAGATTTATTTCTCACAGTTCTGGTGGTTGGGAAGTTCAGGATCAAGGAGCCAGGAGATTTGGGATCTGGTGAGAGATTTCTGATTTTCAAAAGCAGCCATCTTCTTGCTGTATCCTTACAAGGGGTGAGGGGAATCTCTGAACTGTCTTTTAAGAGGGTGCTAATCTCATTCATGAGGGCTCCAACCTCATGGCCTGATCTCCCCACAGCCTCATCTCCTAATACTATCACTTCAGGGATTAGGTTTCAACACATGAATTTGGGGAGGGGCACAGACATTTAGTTGACAGCATTCTTCTCTTGATCCTCCCACATTTATGTCCTTATTGTGTAAAATGCATGTATTCCAATAGTCTGAAAAGTATTAACCCATTCCAGTGTTAATGTCATGTCTAAGCCCAAAGTCTCATCTAAATATCATCTAAATCAGATATGAATGAGAATCAAGATACAATTCCTCCTGAGACAAATTGCTCTCTAGCTGTAGCTCTGAGAAACTGAACAAATTTTTGCTTCCAAAATGCAATACTGGAACAGGCATAGGATAAACGTTTCCATTCCAAAAGGGAGAAATAAAGAAGAAAGGACAGGTCCTGAGCAAGTCCAAAACCCAATAGGGCAAACATCATTAAATCCTAGGGCTCCAGGATAACCCTTAGCTTTATGTTCTGCCTTCCAGGCCCCCTGGCACAGAAGAGCTCACCTTTTGGATGCACTTGAGCAGAAGTCCTGCTTTCTGATACACTGGGGCGAGGGTCTTGCCTCCAGATCCAATGGGGCTGCCATCCTGTCTGTGCAGCTTGGCAGGCACAGGTTGGAGCCCCAAGGCTCTCTGCCTACAGCTTTGTGCAGCCCTGTCCCCACCACTCTGGGTACTTTCTGGCTGGGTCCCTTTCTGCCTCTGGATGTTGGTCTTGTTTGAAATCTAGGTGGAGGTATCCATGGCCCCAGCACCTAGGCACCTGGTGGAGGCAATGCACATGGAAGCCACCAAAGTTTGCTGCCTGTGTTCCCTGCAGAGTGACTACTGAGGCTTGTGCAGGACTGCGTTCTGCCAGAGCTCTACCTGGGGTAGCTGAGAAGCCTGGCAATGGAGTGCAGGAAGCGCACCCAGCCCGTGATGTGAGATGGTGCTGGACAATGGCTCCAAGGTCCTGCGGGCACCAGGGCCCCTCCCGTGAAACTGCTGTGCTCTCGAGTCTTGCTCTCTGGGACTGTGGTGGGAGGGGCAGTCTGGCTGATCTCTGAACTGCGTTATGGGTCATCCTTTCATTGACTTGAAGAAGCGCTCCCGCTTTCTGTTGAGGGGGTTGATCACCTGACTAATCACCCGATCATTTCACCTCTTGGCTACACTCTTAATATTCTTTCCTGAGCAAGCTTTCTTATTCTTTCTCATATTAATAGGCTGAGAATTTTTCAAATCTTTAAGTGGTGCTTTCCCTTTTAATGAACAGTTCTGTTTTTAAGTCATTTTTCTTTTCCACATTTTACTATAAGCAGCCAGGAGCCAAGCCATACCTTCAACACTTCGCTTAGAAATATGTGTGCGTGCACACGCTCAGTCGTGTCCAACTCTTTGTGACCCCATGGACTGTAGCCTACCCAGCTCCTCTGTCCATGGAATTTTCTAGGCAAGAATACTGGAGTGGGTTGCCGTTTCCTCCTGCAGGGGATTGTCCCCACCCAGGAATCGAACCTATTCTTCCTGTGCTTACTGCATTGGCAGGTGGATTCTTTACTACTGCATCACCTGGGAAGCTCTGCTTAGAATTAGTTTCAGTTTAATGTAAAGTTTCATTACTAGCAAGTTCTACCTTCCAGAAACACTAGAACATAAACATAATTCAGCCAAGTTCTTTGCCACGTCCTACCAAGGATAACTTTCTTCCATTGTCCAAAATGTGTTTCTCATTTCTATCTGAGATCTCACAAGAATGCTCTTTACCAACCGTTTTCTTACCAGCATTCTGTTCAAGATCCCTTAGGTATTCTCTAAGAAGACTGAGAGTTTCTCTAAAGCTTTCTCTTTTCTTTCTGAGCTCTCATGAGGATCACTCTTAACAGCTTATTGTAATGTAGATTGATTTTTTTTTTAGCAGAAACCTCAGAACTCTTCTGGCCTCTATGCATACCCAGTTCCAAAGCTGCTCCCTCATGTTTAGATATTTATTTCCGTAGTACCCATCCCCAGGACCAATTTCTGTCTTAGTCCATTTGGGCTGCTATAATATAAATACTATAGACTGGGTGACTTATGAACAAAAGAATTTTTTTCTCACACTTCTGGAGGTATAGAAGTTCAAGATCAAAGAGCCAGCAGATTTGATGTCTGGTGAGAGCCCCCAACTGGTTTTTACAGACCACTATCTTCATGCTGCATCCCACATGGTGGAAGGGGAGAGGGAACTCTCTGGGATCTCTTAGAAGGGCATTAATCCTGCTCATGAGATCTCTACCCTCATGACTTAATCACCTCCCCAAAATCTTCCATCCAAATTCCATCACACTGGGGATTAGGTTACAATATATGAGTTTGGGGAGGAAACAAGCATTCAGTCTATAGCAGTTACATGTAGAGTTCTTTGTGTTCAGAAGGTATGATGTCATCCAGCAATTCCACTCCTGGGCATCCACCCATAGAAAACCATGATTCAGAAAGACTCATGCACCCCAATGTTCATAGCAGCACTGTTTACAATAGCCAAGACACATGGAAGCAACCTGGATGTCCATCGATGGGTGAATGGATAAAGACTATGTGGTAGATATATGTAATGGAATATTACTGAGCCGTAAAAAGGAATAAAACCAGGTCATTTGTAGAGATGTAGATGGACCTAGAGACCGTCACACAGAGTAAAGTCAGTCAGAAAGAGAATCTGGAAAATCAAGAATCTAGAAAAATGGTATAGAGGATCTTATTTGCCAAGCAGAAATAGAGACACAGACACAGAAACAAACGTATGGGCACCAAGCGGGGGAAAATGGGGTGTAGGATTGACATATACACGTTATTCGTACTATATATAAAATGGATAACCAATGAGAACCTACTGTATAGCACAGCGAACTCTACCCAATGCTCCGTGTGGTGACCTAAATGGGAAGTAAATCCAACAGAGAGGAGATTTATGTCTACGTATAGTGGATTCACTTTGCTGTACAGAAGAAACTAACACAAGATTGTAAAGCAGCTATATGCAATAGGGAAAACTATTAAAGAGGAGGAACAAGGCATTATATTGCTGCCCTGGCATTATATTGGAAAGATCATTTTTAAAGATCATTGGCAAGTACCAAGAATTGTGACTGGGGCAATGTTTTTTCTGGAATTCTCTTGCTTTTTCTACGTTTCAACGGAGGTTGGCAATTTGACCTCTGGCTCCTCTACCTTTTCTAAATCCAGCTTGAACATCTGGAAGTTCTCGGTTCACATACTGCTGAAGCCTGGCTTGGAGAATTTTGAGCATTGCTTCGTGAGCATGTGAGATGAGTGCAATTGTGAGGTAGTTTGAACATTTTTTCCTTTATGTCCTTATTCCTCAAATAGTTATTTTAAAAGATGTATAGCACATATGTTCCTCCTTTTAGCATTGCTTTATATTAGTTGGTCATAGTGTTAAAAATGGAAGTTTTTTTACATTTGCTCTTTCTCCTTAAAAATGGACAAGGAAAAAAGTTTATGTGAAGACCAAAACCTACCATGTTACATTATAAAACAACTTGGAAATTGTGGCAACAAAAATAACCATTGCAGCATTTTTGAACTTCTGTAAAAATGACCCATTTTCCAACAACTCTTTACACATCAACATATGTTGTTCAAATATTTGATATGATTCAGCCATTTCATTTTTACTTTGTGAAGCACATATTGCAAATAGTCTAATCATATACAGTCATTTGTGCAAGTAATTTTCTCAAACAATAAAACAGTACATCGACGTGTAAGAAAGCATGGCTGTTTAAATATTTGAATAACACTCAGATAATGTATTTTAATCAAATAGAAGCGATTTCCCCCTTTTCCCTATTATTTGATGCCGATTCATATAGTCAAACACTGTTTGTGAAGTTATCTTTTGAACATCACGCGTTTAAATCACATCACTTTAACAGGTAACCCCAAGCAGTGCCACCATTGAATGTAGGAAAACGGGCCTGATTCTGATCTGCGCTAAGGGACCCCTTCTCCCTCTAGCTCTTTGGAGATCTTGCCTTGAAATTTTCTAAGTGCCCCTAACCTTCAACCATCAGGGTGGCATTACCTTCTAGGCAAGGTACCATGAGCCCATACGCTTTCTAAGTGGGACATTCAATTCGCCATCTATCTGTGGGGTCAACCAGATGCCCGGAGGAGTTCTGTAACTCATGCAACCACTAACTTGTCACTTCCTGGAAGATTGTCTGGGCAGCCCATCATTCTTGCTACAGTCACCTAATTTCATTCTTGGGAAACTGGACCCTCAGAAAGATACTGACACATGAAATTCCTTGGCAGTCCAATGGTTAGGACTCTGTGCTTTCACTGCAGGGAGTATGGGTTCACTTCCTGTTTGGAGAACTAATATCCTGAAAGCTGCTTAGCACAGACAAAAAAAAAAAAAAAATGGTGATGCTGGCACAGTGATTTGGGGCGACTCAAAAAATATTTGCTCATGTATCCTGGAGGGGGCTCCACCCCAAAGATGTGTTATGATAACACACCCTTTCCTATCCCATCTCCGTGGTCTGTTTCACTGACAGTAAATCCCAGTGGACCACTTTAGCCTTGTCACTTATCCTTTACAGGAAAGTGATTCCAGCAAGTTTCCTAAGGGTGGAAAAATTTTAGAGGAAGCACAATAACCTTTACATTCCCGTCTTCTCCTTAGGAAGTCAAGTTTACAGTTATTTCCAGAGGAGTTAAATGGGCCTCACTTTCCTGGTGTGCATGCTCTGTTGTTTAGCTGTATCCGACTCTTTGTGACAACATGGACCGTAGCCCACAAGGCTCTGCTGTCCATGGAATTTTCCAGGCAAGAATACTGGAGTGGGTTGCCATTTCCTTCTCCAGGGGATCTTCCTGACCCAGGGATCGAACCCGCATCTGTTATGTCTCCTTCATTGGTAAGCAGATTCTTTACCACTACTGCCACCTGGGAAGCCCACTTTCCTGGGAGGAGGGTTAATGCCATCTCCATGCCCACAGTTGCTATGAGAATCCTGAGAGATGGAGCCTGGCTCCTGGATCTTACTGATGGCTTCTGGGTTCTAAGACCAAGCCCCAGAATCCCAATGCAATCAGTTGCTGAGGTCCAAGCAGTGTGATGAAAAATGGTGGTAAAAGCTTCATATAAATCTACACTTTTTTCTTTTTTTGTAGCCCAAATGCCAAAATATGGCAAGAGAGAGGCCATTTTCACTGATTTCTAGCCCATTCAGAAATACTGGAAATCTCTGGAGAGGCAGTGGTAGGGAAATTTACAGCTCAGCTTTGCTGACCCAGTAAATTTAGATGAGAATCAAAATGTATTATTGGTTTGTGGGCTTTTTCTTTCTTTGCAGGGGAGCAGACAAGTTATGAAAGAGGCTCTGAAAACTCATCCAAATATGTCCATGATGATGTGTTAATATTCTGGGAAAAAAGGCTTCGGGGAAAAAATAGTCTTCTCATTTTCAAAACTTTTTGTTTGCTTTTCCTGGATTACTCCTGCCTGAGATTAAAAAAACAAGTAGAAAAATAGTGATTTAAGCACAATAGTGGTAGATATAAATCAATTCTCATCCAGTTTTTCTGTATTATGAGTGGTATCTTTGGAGATATTAATTCACTATTCACAACACTGTATACATAGAGAATGATGATAGAACCATGCATTTAATTATTTATTTTCTGACTGAGGCATAGAGAAGCATTTTCAGTGGTATTATTACAGAGTCACACATCAGGTGGTTGAGCAAATATCAGAGAACAGAATACAGGTGATCCAGGGGTCTATTATCTCATGGCCTCTGAAACAAGAGGTCTGGAGGAGGATTCAAGGGATTCAGGAAGCCCATCCTCCATATTTCAAAAGGCTTAAATAAAAGGAGTTGAACTCAGGTACTTCCCTGGTGGTCTGGTGGTTAAGACTTCGCCTTCCAATGCAGGGGATGTGGGTTCCCACATGCCTTGATGCCAAAAAACCAAAACATAAACAATACTGTAACAAATTCAATAAAGACTTTACAAATGGTCCGCATGCAAAAGAAAAAAGTCTTTAAAAAGGTAAAGAACAAAAGTTGGACTCAGATTCACAGGCTCCTTCTGCTCACCCCATTCTGTATTCTACACAGTAGACTTGGAAGAAAGTCACAGGGATTCTGAGAACTTGACCAGCTGCCTGGGGGACACTGGGGCTAATTTCTCCTGAAGTAATTGCCAAAATCTTATTAGTGCAGAGAGAGATTTGAAGGGTAAACTGTAAAAGGAACAGAGTGGAGGTGGGGTGGGGAAAGAGGGGAAGAAAAATGGGATGGGAGCGATCTATTGATTCTCTAATGGGAGAGAATTTGAATTTTTTGGTTAGAGTCCGTGGGCACAGTGCTACTGCATCAATTTAATGGGCTGAACTGAAAGCAACAGAGACAATATCAAAAGACGTGGACCACAAAGGGAACATCCCTCCATGTCATCTGGGTGCGAGCTCAGTCACATTCGACTCTTTGTGACCCCATGGACTGCAGCCCATTGGGCTCCTCTGCCCATGGGACTTCCCAGGCATGAAGACTGGAGTGGGTTTCCATTTCCTTCTCTAGGGGATCTTCCCAACCCAAGGATCGAACCTGTGTCTCCTGCATTGGCAGGTGGATTCTTTACCACTGAGCCCCATTTCAGCTGAAGTTCAGCCAATGAGCAGACAGTGTCTGCAAACTGTGTTCCTCATTTTGAGCCTGAAGCTTTCTCATGTTGGAACAAAAAACAAGCATATATGCAAGTAATAATAATACAGCCTTATGAAACTAATTCAACACCTGTATTTATTATTTGCATATGTACTGGGTGAATTAAACAGAAATTTGTCATCTCATAAGTTCTGGAGGCTGGAAGTCTAAGATCAAGGTGTCATCAGGGTTGGTCCTCCTGAAGGCTGGATGAAGAACCCGTCCCAGGTTTCTCTGCTCACTTCTGGTGGTTTGCTGGCATTCCTTGGTTTGTTGATGCGTCACCCTAGTTCTTCCTTCAACTTGGCATGTCCTTGTATGCAGGTCTGTCTTTACGTCCAAATTTCCACCTTCGTAAGAGTGCAATCTTAATGGAAGAGGGTTCACCCTAATGACTTCATCTTAATCAGCGGCCAAGACTCTATTTCCAAATAAGGTCTCATTCACTGGTACTGGCATAATTTCGGCACGTGAATTTTTTGAGAGATGCACTTTTACCCAGAACAGGCATGGATATAATAATGAATTTTAATATAGCCAAATTTAAAAAGGGAAAGAACAAAATAAAGTAAAAGGTATTACATTTCAATTAGAGAAACTAAATTCCTAGTGTAGCTCCCGTGTCATAATTAAAGGAGGTCATGGTCATATCGAAACTATCTTATTTGCAGTATTTGGGACAACATATGTGAGTGATTTTGAGAATTTAACCTATAAAGAGAGCCCCAGGCAGAAAGGTGTGAATATTGTGGGACATAATTTTATGACTGAAATATCTCTTGCCACAGAAAGCATCATGACAGCTTTTTCTAGGAATAAGTGATGACTTTCTAATATTTGGAGAAGGAAATGGCACCCTACTCCAGTACTCTTGCAAATCACATGGATGGAGGAGCCTGGTAGGCTGCAGTCCATGGGATCGCTAAGAGTCAGACACTACTGAGCGACTTCACTTTCACTTCTAATATTGAGCCATTTGTGTTCTTTTTCTACTTTCATAAAATCAAGTTTGGTTCTGCCTCTTCCTTCACCACACCTTCCTGATCTTATCTTTAAATGCTTTACACCTGAGGTTTTTGTCTGAGCCATAAATGGGCACCTCTGTATGTGTGTGTGTGTGTGTGTGTGTGTGTTAGTCATTCAGCCATGTCTGACTCTTTGTAACCGCAAGGACTGTAGCCCACCAGGCTCCTCTGCCCATAGACTTCTCCAGGCAAGAATACTGGAGTGGGTTGCCATTCCCTTCTCCAGGGGATCTTCCCCACCCAGGGATCAAACCCAGGTCTCCCACATTGCAGGCCGAATCTTTACCATTTGAGCCACCAGCAAAGCCCAGAAATGGGCATATTCCCTATAAAAAGTTTTAGTCAGGAACAGAGAATAAACATTTTCTATTGAGCATAATTTGGTTTGGAAACAGGTGAGTGTACTTCCTGAGTGATGCAAAATTACAAATAGCTCTGTGATCTTGAAAATTATCCTTTGATTTCACCCATATTTATCTCATATGGAATATCTTAGGAAATGAATCACCATCACATGATTAAAATAACCTCTGTATTTTAATTCTCAGGGCTCCTAAGGGAATAAAATCAAGCTTCTCTGTATGTAAAAAGGAACTGAAGAAGGGATGCAAAATCTTACCAAAAGAATAATAAAAATGCTTTAGAACCTTACAATGCTAGCAGAATTCTGACTGGAGAGACTTGGTTAAAAATTGATAAATTGATGCTGGGGGATTAGTGGATTTAACATAAAGAAAACACAGACAGACACACACACACACACTCTTCCTGATGTAAGTACCCTACATACAAACCATCAAGTTGCATACTTTCAAAGATGTGAATGGTGCATTCTCACATCCAGTCATGTAAATTCGTTCATGTGTCTGGTATTCATTGCCATGTGAGTGCATCCTCTGTGAGTGGTTGTCCTTTTGTGTACTTTGCTGTATAGTACTATATAGAGGGCAGTAGTACAATGTCTCTATTTCAAGACCAGGTTGTCTGGAAGCAAGAGTAAAAGCAGCGGTGATGTAGCTGGTACTTAATGTACTTTTCAGGGTACTGTACTGTAAGATTAAACATTTTTGTTACTTTTGGTGTGTGTTTTTTTTAAATGTATTGTTTGTGTGTAAAGTATTATGAATCTACTACAGTACAGTGCTCTATAGCTGCCCTGGAGAAGGAAATGGCAACCCATTGCAGTATTCTTACCTGGAGAATCCCATGACAGAGGAGGCTGGCAGGCCACAGTCCGTAGGGTCTCAAAAAGTCGGACACGGCTGAAGCAACTGAGGATGCACGCACACACGATATTGCTGATCGTGGTAATTGGGGACCTAGGCTAACTTTTTTGGACTTCTAAATGAATCGGACTTACGAACACACTCTTGGGATGGAACTATCCCTAGGTAGGGGACTTACTGCTCCAGGATACTAAGCCTGGATGATCTTGTTGGACTTATAAACAAATTGAACTTGTGAAAACACTCTCAGGATGGAACTCATTCCTATGTAGGGGAATTACTGCTCCAGGATTCTAAGCCTGGATGATTTTGTTGGACTTACAAACAAATTCGACTTATGAATACACTCTCAGGATGGAACTCATTCCTAAGTAAGGGACTTACTGCTCCAGGATTCTAAGCCTGGATGATACCCATTTTCCCCATAGTGTATTTACTCAAAAATGAATGGGTTGATCATTGAGATGTCAGTTACTATCTCAACTCATATGGAGGAAAATCACACAGAGAATCGTCCTGCTGGGTTGATTCTAGACTCTCATTACATCACCATGTTCCATTCATGTCACAACAAAGGTTCACAGAAAGTTAGAGAAGGTAGAGATCACTTAGTTCTCCCCTCTGTAGATAAAGACGTGGGTGAAATGACTTGCCCAGGATTACTTGTGCTTCCTGGAATATCCTGATCTAGAATCCTGTGGAGTCCCTTCAAATGTTCTTTTCACCACATCACAGTTGACTCAGGAACTTTCAGGCCTGTGTTTAGAAAAATTCCTTCATTTCATTCCAGGTGCTTTAAATTTATATTTAGAGCTAGTTGTACTGTTTCAAGGATGAGAGGATATTATAAGGGACCCCTGGATTATTTCAGTTTTGTGTGTTTGGGAGCTTGGAGGGAGAGGGAGAGCTAGAGCTCATCAGTGAAGTACATTGTCAATCACTTAGCTACAAAAATAAATAAGAATCTTCAGAGAGAACGTCTGTTTATAATATGTGCTTATATGATCTGACAGTCTCACTTTCCAAAATTGAATTAATAAATCATTCACAGTACTGGCTGGAATAGTTAATACACTTTCCTTGCCCCAGCAGAGAGGAAAATGGCCCTGCTTTCCTTAGCTTTATGACACATTAAGCCTAAATAGAATTAATGATTGAGATCTTGAATCATATTTACTGTGGAGGGCCCCATGTGAAGGCCAGTGAGCTACAGAAATATGCAGGAAACTTCTTATATTATTAAAAACAGCTTTTTTTTTCATTGGCTCTGGAAACTTTGTTCAGCTGTTATTACTTGATAACATAAACCATGCTAGGAATTTTCTAAGGTTTTAAGTATATTAAACTATTAGGATTGGGATTTGGGGATTGCCATGTACCCACTGCTATATTTAAGATAGATAACCAACCAGGATCAACTGCAAAACAATTTATAAGGAAAACATACCCATTTTTTTACTAGTATTTTGTATTATCATACTATTTATTTTTTTATTTAATTTTTATTGGAGTATAGTTGATTTATAATCTTGTGCAAGTTTCGGGTGTATAGCAAAGTGAATGAGTTATACTAAGACATATATCCCCTCTTTCTAAGATTCCTTTCCCATGTAGGTCATTACAGGGTATTGAGTAGAGTTTCCTGTGCTAACAATTCGGTTCAGTTCAGTTCAGTTCAGTCACTCAGTCGTGTCCGACTCTCCGCGACCCCATGAACCACAGCACGCGAGGCCTCCCTGTCCATCACCAACTCCCAGAGTTCACTCAAACTCATGTCCACAGAGTCGGTGATGCCATCCAGCCATCTCATTCTCCGTCGTCCCCTTCTCCTCCCGCCCCTAACCTTTCCCAGCATCAGAGTCTTTTCCAGTGAGTCAACTCGTCGCATGAGGTGGCCAAAGTATTGGAGTTTCAGCTTTAGCATCAGTCCCTCCAATGAACATCCAGGATTGATCTCCTTTAGAATGGACTGGTTGGATCTCCTTGCAGTCCAAGGGACTCTCAAGAGTCTTCTCCAACACCACAGTTCAAAAGCATCGATTCTTCGGCTATCAGCTTTCTTCACAGTCCAACTCTCACATCCATACATGATCACGGGAAAAACCATTGCCTTGACTAGACGGACCTTGGTTGGCAAAGTAATGTCTCTGCTTTTTAAGATACTATCAAGGTTGGTCATAACTTTCCTTCCAAGGAGCAAGTGTCTTTTAATTTCATGGCTGCAATCAGCATCTGCAGTGATTTTGGAGCCCAAAAAAATAAAGTCTGACACTGTTTCCACTGTTTTCCCATCTATTTCCCATGAAGTGATGGGACCAGATGCCATGATCTTTGTTTTCTGAATGTTGAGCTTCAAGCCAACCTTTTCACTCTCCTCTTTCACTTTCATCAAGAGGCTTTTGAGTTCCTCTTCACTTTCTGCCATAAGGGTGGTGTCATCTGCATATCTGAGGTTATTGATATTTCTCCCAGCAATCTTGATTCCAGCTTGTGCTTCTTCCAGCCCAGCATTCCTCATGATGTACTCTGCATATAAGTTAAATAAGCAAGGTGACAATATACAACCTTGACGTACACCTTTTCCTATTTGGAACCAGTCTGTTGTTGCATATCCAGTTCTAACTGTTGCTTCCTGACCTGCATACAGGTTTCTCAAGAGGCAGGTCAGGTGGTCTGGGATTCCCATCTCTTTCAGAATGTTCCACAGTTTATTGTGATCCACTAACAATAGGTTCTTATTAGTTACCTATTTTGTATATAGTAGTGTGTATATGTCAATCCCAAGCTCCCAATTTACCCTCCTATCCCATCATGCTATTTAATCTGTCTTGAATTTTCGGAATCTCTTTATACCCTGTGGGGAGAGAGAAAGAGGGTTAGAGATGGAAGGACAGAGGGAGGGAAAGAGAGAGGGATTCAGAGAGACATATAGAGAGATGCAGAGAGATTCAGAGATTGAATAGAAACGCAACCCTTGATGGCCTTCAAGGGGCGATTTAAAGGAAAGAAGAAATCTTCATCTTAAAACTCAGTTCTTAAATAATTCCTGATGTTTTCTAGTCACTGGGACATTCTGAAGTAGATGTGGAAGACAGCAATAACAATTAGATATTTTAAAGGGCGGAGATAAACCCACTGAATTCTTCTCTCCACTTGCCAGAGCAGTTAATTATTGAAATCTTAAGTTTATGATATCTAATGAATAATTAAAGCATCATTTTAATGCAATATACTTTAGGATTTTAAAGTGAAAGAAAAACATGATATTTTACTGCAACAACATCAGGACATGTCTTTCTTCCCTTTGGCAAGTATTCTACTCAAAAAAATGCTGTTTTTATGGTCAGAATATATTTTCTTCTGTCTTATAATTCTAGAATAAGGAGGGTAGATTAAAAGGTTATCTCCTCCATTCTTCTGGCTTTAGACTAAACCACTTCTAAAATCATCCCAAGTATATTTTTAAAGGAGTTCCATGGATTTACTTGTTTTATGTTTCCTTTAAATTACACATGTTATTTGCACAGATATCATGCATATTACATATTTTAAATTAGAGAGATATGTCTCCAGTAAAAATAAATGAAACTTTTGTCTAAAACAAGACTCTATACCAATCTATGCAGGAGAGATGGACATTCCACTCAATCATAGGGCTTTTCAGAAACGTTAAGGTTTTATTTTATTTTTATATTTTTTCATTGATATTATATTGATCATCAAAAATTTTATTGAAAGAAGGAAATAGATAGGGAGGTAAAATAAAATGTTTACCATTATCATATAATGACTAACTAAAGGTACCGTCTTTGAAAAATAACACATAGAGAAAAGGAAAAGAAGAGATGGCCTCTTTGAGACCAAATTTTCATTTCTCTCACTAGACATAAGGGTGATATCATTTATTTACCTTTTTTATATGAAAATTTCTTCTACTTCCTTCTGAATATTAATTTCTACAATCCAGACATGCAGAGGATATGGCAGGAAATTGGGGGAAATATTTATAACCCTTGAGATAGGTTACTTGAGTAAATAGTCATACAGCCTTGTCCAAGATAGAAGGCTGGCTAAACTAGCAAAATGCTGTAATCCTCAGAAGCCAGAAACTAGAAGTCCAGAAGCATATGTGTGCATTAAAAGTTTGGCAACTCAGCAAGTGTGAGTAGAATCAATGAATACCATCTCAAGGCACCAAACTTAACAGGAACACTAACCCAGTTCTTTTAAAGCTCTTCTTAGATACTACCTTTTTATTCAGAAAGGAGAAGAAACAGAAGTTGAACTTTTGGTTGGTAAAACAAATGAACAAACAAAACACTTTTGTCTTCTTTTTACATCCTAAATACTTGCTTAATATCCAAGATTAACTGCAGTTTTGTAGCCAGAGGCACATAAGGAATGAACCCAACCTTCAGTCCATCAGCCAAATTTTACCCAGTGCTGTAAATGTCGTTGCTGAGTTAATTAATCCCTTAGAGAGTTCTCTTCAAATAAGATTTGTGTCCTTTGTTTCTGAGAAGCTGAGGAGCTGGCAACATGTAAAGCTTTTGCTGTCCTCAATTTATAACTTGAGAACAATGATAGATGGCAAATTAATCAATTTAGGACATAATATTCAGGTAGAAGTATGAGAAGAAAAAAGAACCACAGAACTGTGATTTATTAGTTTTTAAGTTTTCACCACCTGGATCTCAAGATAGTAATTGAATTTGTTTTCTGATCTAAGAAGCCCCAAATTCTTGGATTACAAATCCTTGCCAACCACTACGTTGACTGAGATGGTTGACATCTGTTGATGAGCTGGATAGGAGAGTGGCAGAGCTAGTGCCCTGGGAAGCAGATGAAAGGAAGTGAGAGGAGGAGAGAAAAGAGGAGAGTTGCCTTTTCTTCTTAAGACTGAAGAACATGCTGACACCATTTCTAAAAATAGAGTAGTTTATCAATTGCATCCAAGAAATCTATTTATGTAAAAGTAAATAATACAAATGTGCAGAAGAGAAGTTAAGCTGGCAGGGTGCTAAAGATATGTTTCTAATAATAGAGCCAAAAATATTGGGTATGCAAAGATCAGGATTCCCCAGGGAAACATTACCAATGAGACAAAGAGAGAAACTGATTTATTTAAAGTGTTGGCTCACACTATTGTAGGGGCTCACATATCTGAGATCTCTGGGGCAGGTTAGCAAGCTCTAGATCCAGGGAAGAGTTGTTATTGTAGCTTGAGTATTGCAAACTACGGATTTAAATTGCTGTTGTTGTTTAGTCATTAAGTTGTTTCTGATTGTTTTGCAACCCCATGGACCGCAACCCACTAGGCTCCTCTAACCATAGCAATCTCCAGGCAAGAACACTGGAGAGGGTTGCCATTTCCTCCTGTAAAGTATCTTTCTGACCCAGGGATCAAATCTGTGTCTTCTGCATCTCCTGTATTGGCAGTTGGATTTTTTACCACTGAGCTATAAGAGAAGCCCAATTTAAATATTGAAAATGAAAGTCGCTCAGTTGTGTCTGACTCTGCAACCACATGGACTGTAGCCTTCCAGGCTCCTCTGTCCATGGAATTCTCCAGACAAGAATACTGGAGTGGGTTGCCATTCTTTCTCCAGGGGATCTTCCAAACTCAGGAATCGAACCCAGGTCTCTCCCATTGCAGGTGGATTCTTGACCATCTGAGCCACCATCCCAGCTCACCAGGGATGTTAATCACATCTAAAAAATACTCTCACAGCAGCATCTAAATTGGTGTTTGACTGGCTGCCACAATCTAGTCAAGTTGACACATGAAGTTGAAAAGGCTTTTTCTTCTTTTCTCTCTTCCACTCCTTTTCTTCATCAGCCTCCCACTGCACTAGTGCCACAATTCTCCTATCCAGCTCATAAACAAATGTCAACCATCTCAGTCAACATAGTGGTTGGCAAGGATTTGTAATCCAAGAATTTGGGGCTTCTTAGATGGGAAAACAAATTCAATTACTATCTTGAGATCTAGGTGGTAGGAAAACTTAAAAACTAATAAGCCACAGTTCTGTGACCTTTTTTACCTTCTCATACTTGATTTCAGTCAGTTCAGTTCAGTTCAGTCACTCAGTCATGTCCGACTCTCCGCGACCCCATGAATCACAGCACGCCAGGCCTCCCTGTCCATCACCAACTCCCGGAGTACACTCAAACTCATGTCCACAGAGTCGGTGATGCCATCCAGCCATCTCATTCTCTGTCGGATTACTGGGCTTCCCTCGTGGCTCAGTGGTAAAAAATCTTCCTGTCAATTCAGGAGACATGGGTTCGATCCCTAGATCAGGAAGATCCCCTGTAGGAGGAAATGGCAATCCACTCCAGTGTTCTTCCCTGGGAAATCCCATGGACAGAGGAGCCTGGTGAGCTATAGTCCAGGGGTTGCAAGAGTTGAACACTACTTAGTGACTAAACAATGACAACAAATTGATTACTATTGAAGGGTAATAATATTAAGCTATTACTTACATGGCTAAAGAACATGCTGTAAGTTGCTAATTTCAGTAACCTGAGTCAAAGTGTACTGAAGGCAAGTGATTTGGTATTTATCCTTGATCTGCTTGGCAAGCAGACTAAGATATTGCTGATACTTTTTCTTGAAAAATCAGACAGATCTTGGTAATGGAAAATGAGGTAGGAACCAAAGGAAGAAAAGCAGTTTATCAGTGCTGACATGGAAGTTTCTATAGGACATGAAGGTCAAAAAATCCTGCTAATAGTTGAGTACGTGTTCAGTGCATCTTGAGCTCACAGAACAAGCATCAGTAGAAAGTTACTTTTTAAAATATTTACTGTATAGATGGCAATCAAGGTCATGTGAATGACCAGAGGGAGGCCTAGGATAATAAAGAAGTGTTCTGAGAGAAGAAGAGGAAATAGAGGAAGACGATTTAGCACAGCGTACCAAGGAGGAATAGTGATGAGTAAGAATGACAGTGAGATACAGAGAATGAGAATCAGGATAAAGTGGTGTTACGGAGGTCAAGGCAGTAGAAAACTTCAAGATGAGAAGAGTGTTCAATAATATCAAACATCAAAAGGAAGTTATAAAAAGACCATGTTTGAAAACATCCCACTGGGTTTGAAAATCAGTTGCGAACAAGTGCCTTTTGCTGGTGTAACTTAAATAATGATTTAAATCATGTCCTTTAAAAAATTGGAATATAATGGTTTTACAATGTTTTGTGTTCGTTTCTGCTGTACAGTGAGGTGATCAACTAGATGTATAAGTATAGCCCTCTCTCTTGGAACTCCCTCCCACCCCACTCCAACCTCCCCTCTCTAGGTCATCACAGATCACCAAGCTGAGCTCCCTGCGCTGTATAAGTCATATCTTAATACTCCTACCCCTGTCTTGTGTGAAGTTCTGTGCTATGCTCTGTAGGTAATGTCTCTTTTAATATTCGCAGAGTCGGACACGACTGAGCGACTGAACTGAAACTGAACTGAACTGATTCCCTTTTAATACCGCGAGAGGCAGGTATTATCATTGTTGCTATTTTATGGATGGATACACTCAAGTTTGGAAATGCTAAATATCTTTCCCAAGGTCATACAGCTCAAGATTGGGACGTGCTTGTCTAAGGATTCCTGTTTGAATGCTCAGTTTGTGCTCTTCATCTGCTTCTTTTGGTCCATGGAGTAAAGGAGGTGGACTGAGTTCATAAGGTCTATGGGATGAATGAGAACTGATGAAAAGGGAGGAAGAGATTACAGATCATCGCTTTCAAGGATAGTAGTAGGTGGCGGAAGTATGTGTGTTTGAGATCTATTCTGAGGTCTGAGAAACTTGTGTGTGTTTGTACCTTGCAAGAACAGAATCAAGAGAAAAGAGGGCAACTTCCTTGGTGGTCCAAAATGATAATAGAATCCAGATGGAGTTCTTCTCTCCTTGGATTGATGGATGGGTGACCACTTAGAATGGTGTTTGACAATGAAGACAAATGGAAGTACCCACAAAATGGAAGTAGGTCTTAAGAATATAAACATCCGAATCTAAGGAAAGGGATTAGAAGGGAATTTAGACCAAATACATTTCCTTTCAGTTAAGCGCTCTCCTCTGAACGGTCCAGCCAAAATCACAAAGCCCCTGTCAATACCACCTCTCATTACACCTAGCTTGATGTAGCTTAATACCAAGCAATATGCCCCATTAATCAAATTTAAGGCAGTAAAAGTAGAATCTGGGAGTTGTTATCTGAGTCACTTTTCCCCAGGTAAATAGGAATGTGTTTTTCTATAAATTGCTTTGAGGTGCCCTGAGATTTCTTTAATCGAATCGCAAGAAATGATGGCCAATATTTATTTGATGGGGTCGTGTTGACATGTCTTTTCTTCCATTACATTTTCCCCCAGATAATAAGGCTCCACAGACTTCTGGATTAAAAAAACACAAGATTACTATCACAAAAGGAGGAGGTGAAAAAAAGTTTGCTGTTTGCTTCCAGTGGTTCAGCAAGTGCTAAAAGTCCTCATGGGGTTGGGAAGTGAAAATTTCTACCTTTTAGCAGGTTCCATCAGACTGGCCATATTTGGGAACAAATCTGTACAATACTATCCCCTAAACCACAAATAGTTCTCAGAGACATCCTGAAATCTACCTAGAATTGTTTAGTAACATTTAAACTAGACTCCGTTTAGATCTAGAGATAGTAATATGCCTTGAATAATGTAATTTTATCCAAACTTAAACATGTCTTTGTATGTAGAAGATACACATTCTTCATTCATCCTTGATGGGCACAGAAACATCAAAGCTGTCATCATTCTATTTGTCAAGATTAGTTATTTTGTATTCCTCTTTAGTTGTTAATAATGCATAAGCTTTGGGCTCCTTATAGATGGTTTCTGTCTTTATTCTTCTTGTTTTCTCAGCACGAAAACTTATCAAAGCTATTTCTCAAATCTATTGTTCTTTGCCTTGAATGCTCTTTGTCAGATGCTTATCTTTGAGGTTTTAAGCCGTTAAAAACCGTCTTTTAATCTCCCTTTATCGAATTGCACTGTAACTGGCTACAGGCTCTCCTAATATCATCGTTTCCTTTTTTTTTGTTTATATCCAGATCTGAGCATGCAGATAAAAGATGACTGGGGCACAGTGAAGATTTCCTCAGCTGCCCCTGTGAAGCATGAGACATGAGACATTCACCAACTTCTCAAAGATATTTTAGAGGCATGATTTTTCCAGTTCTAACCTCCAGATGGCAAAATCCAATTTTCTGATCCTACATTTATCTTCTACCCCTCCCTATATTTCATAGTCAGGAAGGGCATGTCTAATATTCACCAAGTTCAGGCCATGTCCACCACCTATCTTAGCTGTTGGGTGTCAAAATACGGTATATGTAGAGCAGGCATGCTATAGATTTCTTAAACCATGACATCCCCTCTAAGACTCTTCTGCCCAGCCAAGATGGACAAGCCAACACTTGGTACCCATATTTCTGTGTTGTATACTAATTCTCCAGTTGCTGCTCAATTTTCCCCATCCATTGATGTTCATACCAAATCTTAACCATTTCAATGTGTTCCATTCTTTCTATCCTAAATTTACTCATTTATACTCATTTACTCATTTATACTCATTTATACTCCATAACCAGTGCTTCTTAAAATTGCCTGCACATTGGAGTCACTTAGGGAACTTAAAAAACATTTCCACTGCCTGGTTCTCCATCCCAGACCAATTAAATCAGAATCTCCAGATGAGGCTCAGACATCAGTATTTTATGTAAAATTCCCCCAGATAATTATACTATGCAGCTAAGTTTTGAAAACTATTGTTAACCCAATAGTTTGCTGTGAGATTCTTGCTTATCTTTATTATTAGGCAGTGTTTGCTTGACAAAAAAAAAGGACCTTTTGCTTTCTCTGAAGTTCAGTTCAAGTCTCTCAGATGTTTTCTGTAAAGGTTGGTGCTGACAGTCTGATTATTTGAGTTAATGTGGTCTCACATCCAATTCTCCCAGGGAGAGAGTTGCAATCCTGCACAGTTACAATCCTCTAATATTCACTTGCAGAAACCCAAAGATTGGGCAAAGTAAGTTAATAACTTTCTTCTAATTGTATGAAGGGAGGAAACTTTCAAGAGAGGTGGGGGCAATAAATGAGCATAGGGGCAGTTCACTTATCCTGAAATCAGAAACGTAGAGAAGTAATATTCCCTTTAGATCATCCATCAAGTCATTGACTAGCTCAAGTTCTGCATATTGGAGACAAATCAACATGTTATCTCTTTGATTAGCAATTGTGCCTTAGCAATATGCCATATGCATGAATGGGTTGGGTTCAATCTTTGCCCACTGCCACTAGAATGCACTTATTTAGAGAGGATGCTTACCTGCAGCTGCTGTCACAGTGTGGGACCAGATGGCTTCAGGATGCGGTCTTCCCTATGCAAATGATATTCGCCTCGAGCCTCGCTTGGAATGTAAATTAAAGCATCACTTCACAGTAAACTATGTGTGTTTGGTGATCAATACGGAACTCTAATTTTCTCAAGTTAATGCCTTTTAATGACAGGTTCCCAATGCTAGCTGTAGACAGTTACATGCAAGATTATAAATCATGGTGATGTCTTAGCCCTGAATTATTAATCTTTGCTCCCCCCTGCATTACATAATTGATAATGACTATATTGACAGTTCCAAGAGGGCTCTGGAGATGGATCTGTTCAGTGGAAGCAAAAGCATTACCACCGTGGAGTGTGGCAAACAGCGCTGAAATGACATGCTGTGTATTCTAATGAGTGGATTCTGTCACCTCCAGCTGTTTCCTTGCGTTTCCCAGGCTTTCCCTTCTCCTAGAAAGGTTAGCTGTGGTCAGAAAGTGACCTAATACTAATAAACACGCTAGCTCTTACCACGAATATTTGTTCCCAGTGCACTTTCAAGTCATTATTTTTTTCCTATTTTTAATTAATTTTTAACAATTGGACTGTAATAGCTTTACAATATTGTGTTAGTTTCTGCTGTACAGTGAAGTGAATCAGCCATAAGTATAGCTATATCCCCTCCCTCTTGAGCTTCCCTCCTTCCCCAGCCTCCACTCCCCACCCCGCACCAGGTCATTATACAGCATTGAGCTGTGTTCCATGTGCTATACAGCGGCTTCCCAGGAGCTAGCTATTTTACACATGATAGTGTATATGCGGAGAAGGCAACAGCAAGCCACTCCAGTACTCTTGCCTAGAAAATCCCATGGACGGAGGAGCCTGGTGGGCTGCAGTCCGTGGGGTCGCTAAGGGTCGGACACGACTGAGCGACTTCACTTTTCACTTGCACACACTGGAGAAGGAAATGGCAACCCACTCCAGTGTTCTTGCCTGGAGAATCCCAGGGACGGGGGAGCCTGGTGGGCTGCCGTCTATGGGGTCACACACAGTCGGACACGACTGAAGTGACTTAGCAGCAGCAGCAGCAGTGTATATATATGGGGCTTCCCAGGTGGATCAGTGGTAAAGAATCTGCCTGCTAATGCAGGAGCTTCAGGAGACTTGGGTTCAATCCCTGGGTTGGGAAGACCCCCTGGAGGAGGAAGTGGCAACCCACTCTGATATTCTTGCTGGGATAATCTCATGGACAGAGGAGCCTGGTTGGCTGCAGTCCATGGGGTCTCAGAGTCAGACACGATTGAAATGACTGAGCACAGCACAAACAGCACCGTGTACATATGTCAACGCTGCTTTGTCAGTTCATCCCACCCTCTCCTTCCCTCAATCTGTAGGGATGTGGATGAACCTAGAGTTGGTAAGACAGAGTGAAGTAAGTCAGAGAAAAACAAGTGTCAAACATTAATGCATATATATATATGTATATATAAATAGACTCTAGAAGAACAGTACTGATGAACCTATCTTCAGAGAAGGAAGAGAGACACAGATGGAGAGAATGGAATGTGGATTCAAATCATATTTGATGACTTTTACTAATGGGCTTCCCTGATAGCTCGGTTGGTAAAGAATCCGCCTGCAATGCAGGGAACCCCGGTTCGATTCCTGGGTCAGGTAGACCTGCTGAAGAAGGGATAGGCTACCCACTCCAGTATTCTTGGGCTTCCCTTATGGCTCAGCTGCTAAAGAATCTGTCCACAATGCAGGAGACCTGGGTTCAATCCCTGACTGGAAGATCCCCTGGAAAAGGGAAAGGCTACCCACTCCAGTATTCTGGCTTAGAGAATTTCATGGACTGTATAGACCATGGGGTCGCAAAGAGTCGGACACAGCTGAGTGACTTTGACTTTCACTAATGAAAAAAAATACATTTCATCTCTCATTGGAGTTCATTGATCGAATAAAGCTACCTGAGAGAGAACTAATGAATTCTTCCCAGTGGATCTGCATTCTTTATGGATTTACCCAGTTTGGCAGCAAATGGATTGAAACAGGAAGGATACACAGATAATTTAAGGCAGGAGAGATGCCCAGAGGCCCACCACAATGACTAAACTGTCTAAAATGCATGTCTCTCTTGGAATGGGGATTTTATTCATTGACAAAGAAACTCTTCCCCCTATGAGTCTGGCTGATTTCCTCTGACAAAGGGGATGAATGAAAATTATTTGACAGTTTGACTTAGGACAAAAGTCTGGTCTAGAGGGAGCAATCTACTTGTGTGTGACTACTCTGTGAAATATACCCACAATATATTTTTCTCCATACGGTTGGACTATTCCCTAAGTGGCAACTGGCTTTTCATATTTTTGCTATAAACCCAAGCAAGTTGTTAACACCTCCACTGACCGTTCTTGTTTACAGCTTTTCCTTTTATTTTACACATGCAGTGGGGGGTGAGGGGCTCCCTTTCCACACCAGGCAGATGGGTACCTGCCTAGGGAAAATGCATGGCATTTAAAACAGGCCACTTTTATTGGACCAGAAGGGAAGCTCTCTCTCTCTCGTAATAACCAACCACATGGCCCTTTCCCCCTGTCCCTTCCTTGTTAACTCAGCAAAGCAAATGCCGGATAATCTATTCAGAGTGATTTTTAACCATTGTCTTAAGAGCCCGTTTGACAATTGGATGCTGCAAAACCATCTCTGCTGCCTTCTTCCTTTCTCTGTTGCTCTCATGCCCTTTCATTAGGCCACCCACCATGATGCAGTCGTGTCAAGTCATGGCTGGATTCTAGAAGGCCTTACACTTTGCTTTTGTGTTAATACAGTCACCTTGTGCTGCTACGTCTTGCTCCTATATTGGACAGTAGTGACAACAATTCATGCCCTGACCTATCGTTCACATATGAAAGTTCTTTGAAAAGTGTAAAATGGGATGTGAATCTATGCAGTCAGTAATATTGTTGAAGGCTCTATGAGAAACAGAGAAACAGACAGGAGTTGGTGATCAGAGAGCATCCTTGGGTTTTCTTTTCTTTTTTTTTTTTCATTAGTGGTAGGATTTTATTTTATTTATTTATTTATTCTTGAGTTTTCTTAACAAGGGTCATTAAACCAAGAACATGAAACTGAACTTGCCTTTGTCTCTCCCTTCTCTAACTCATTTTAAATGTTTTGAATTTATCATACAGTTGATAACTTATTGAGTTCATTCTTGTTCCCTGACTGTCAATATATACTGCCCCAAACGACATTCTGTTGTTTTGAAATTTAAATTGTTTCATGTATGTTTAAATTATTTTCTCAACCATGTGGCACCTGCCCACACAGTTTAAATAGCATAGTCTGTCCTTGAGAGATCTCAACAAAACGAAACATCCCGTGTATTTTTAGCTTCCCTTTGTGTAAGGGTGGCCATAAAGTTTATTATATGCTTTTCTAGTTAAGCCTCAGAGAAAGAATAGATGTGCTGATGTAGTAAGAATTAACCACATCCCGCATGAGAGTAGCCTGGGCAAATCCCACCGGCGCAATTAGTATCTGCTAAAGAATGCACATTTTGTAATTTCTGACAAAGAAAATAAATGGTGTTTGAGTCGGAATCCTTGGTCTGATATCTTCAGAAAGAATATGCATTGCCTTTTTAGACATAATTTCCTATTTGAACTAATCTGCATTTGTACCACAAAGTTTTTTTTTTCCTACTTAAATAAATATTAAGGAATTAATGCTCCTCATTTTAATGAATATGTCAATCTTCTAATGTTCATGCATGCCATATATTGGAATAGATTTAAGCTGTGGTGAGATCACTGCTAAATCACTTCCAGTTGTATAATCAACTTATGCAAAGAAGATTGACTTGAGGTTAGTTGGGGAAAGATATCCCTTCATTTTGTAGATGAATTGGAATACTTAGGCTAATAACATAATGGTAAAAACTAATTTGACACCAACTATTGGAGAATGGCTTTAATTCCATAGCTTTAAAATGCCCTGTTCTATGTATATGAGAAGCTTGCATTTTCTCTAATATACTGTTTTTAAGTATATTCTGTTTAATATTTTCCTCAACTTGATGGATACTATGGTCTTTCCAGTTTTCAACATTTCTCTACAAAAAGAGAAAAATGTTTTACCAGGTTTTGCCACACATCTTGCTCCATTGCTAGAGCCAGCTCCTTTCTGCTCTTTAGTAAAATGTTCTGTACTCACTACCAGGCCAGCCCCATGCTGCTAATCTAACTCTGACTTGTTCTCTGTTCAAATTTTAAAAAATTTTCCTTCAGGGACTCCCTGGCAGTCCAACGATTAAGGCTTTGCCTTCCAATGCAAGGGGTGCAGGTTCGATCCCTGGTTAGGGAGTTAAGATCCCATGTGCCTTGTGGCCAAGAAACCAAAACATAAAATAGAAGTAATATTCTAACAAATTCAGTGGAGGCTTTACAAATGGTCCACATCCAAGAAAATGTTTACTTCTACATAAAAATGAATTAGGAAGATAACTTCTCAAACCAAGAGGGAAGTTTGCAATTTAACTTTATAAATCCTGCCTGTTTACCAGGTTTTGCCACCCATCTTGCTCCATGGCTAGAGCCAGCTCCTTTCTGCTCTTTAGTAAAATGTTCTGTATTCACTACCAGGCCAGTCCCATGCTGCTAGTCTAACTGTCACTTGTTCTGTGTTCAAATTTTTAGATGTCTCCTTCATCGTCAAGAATCTGTTCTGTCTTTTTATCTCTCCCCTCCCTTGCATCTTCCTTTCTTTCTGCCTTTCTTCCTTCTTTCAAGTATTAAGAAAAGTGTCTTCAGTCCACATCTGGCTGCTTTACTACCTGCTTTTCTGGCAAGAATACTGGAGTGGGTTGCCATTTCCTCCTTCAGGGGATCTTCCCAACCTGCCTCTCCTGTATCTCCTGCACTGCATGTGAATTCTTAATCCACTGAGCCATCGGGGAAGCCCCTGTTGGACTTATGCTAAAGCCTGACACACAGTCCTTCTCCTGTGACTTCACCCCATCCTTGGTTGCATCCCCTTTACTGAGTTCAGTGTCTTCCTTTGTCATCACTTACTGTCTTGTTTTGACAGCACACGCACACCAGTATTTTCATGAAAAAAATAGGAAGGGAGATATTGTTTCAAACTTGTATACCTGGAAGTTTTTTATTCTGCTCCCATACTTAATTGACCGTTTGGCAGCATTTATAATTGCAGTTTGAAAATCATCTACACTTAGAATTTTGAAGGAATTGCTTTATCGTCTTTTAGATATGCGGGTTGTTGGTGAGAAGTCCAATGTCTTTATACATTTTGATGCTTTTTTTAATGCTGATTTATTTCTGTTTTTTCAAAGGTCTTTCCAAAGACCTTCTCTTTCCAAATTTGCATGCTTATGTATTTTAGGAAACTTATCATTTACTATACTCTGACTTAAAGTATTTTAGTCTCGAAAATAATATCATTATCTTCTTGAAAAGTTTCTTGAATCATTGTACCCTAGATTTGGTTTCTTGGAAAACAGACTATGAGAGAGTGATTGACATGCAAGAAGAATGGATCTCTTGCACTAATCCTCTACTTTTCCATATATGTGGATAGGTCTTTAGGATCAGTGGGCCTCTCCCTAGTAATATTGGGTAGAGACCCAGCTCTGCTTTTTTTTTTTTTTGAGGGACCACCAAAGGTCAGTATTTATAAGTCGTTTTTGGGTATGTTGAATTTTTCCAGGAATGACTACTCCAAACTCCTGCCTATTTTGGCCAAAGTGGGATATTTTTGCAGTGAAGCGGAATTAAGTAGGTTTGAGGTGTATTATCAAACAGTAACTTTCAAGCTGAATGTCTCTTCCTCACCTTTCCTCCGTGCCAGGTATGCTAAAATATGGGCACTCTCTGATTCTATTCCTCCACAAAATAAATCCCCAGTTTCTGGAAAGGGACCAAGTATTTAAATATTCCCCACAAGGATATTCAGGTGGTGTTAGCTTTCTGTCTCATGCCTCACTGTAGCCTTCCTTAAAATCTATTGGGTTGGCCAAAAAGTTAATTAGGATTTCTCATGTGCTGTTACAGAAAAACCTGAATGAACTTTTCGGCCAACCCTAGAAGGAAATGGCAACCCACTCCAGTGTTCTTGCCTAGAGAATCCTGTGGACAGAGGAGCCTGGTGGGCTGCTGTCTATAGGGTCACACAGAGTTGGGCACAAATGAAGTGACTTCACATGCATGCATGCATTGGAGAAGGAAATGGCAACCCACTCCAGTGTTCTTGCCTGGAGAATCCCAGGGACGGGGGAGCCTGGTGGGCTGCTGTCCATGGGGTCACACAGAGTTGGACACGACCGAAGCGACTAAGCACACACACAGTATCTCAATATATAAGCCTTTAGAAGCTCCCGCTGCATGACTCATTGTTGACACCTCTTTATACCCTGAGGGCTCCATCCCCTGGTCTTTGTGTTGTGAGTGTCTTTACTCTCATTCGAATGGGATTTCTGGAAAGAGCAGAGAAAAAGCCCTCAGGTATTTAATCCTCCACGTTTAACTAGAGATTCTCACTTTATACTAGAAATGTAAAATTCTGCAGAAGTCAGTGGAGGGAGAGATTATTCTTGGCTGAGGGGTGTGAGTAGGTCAAGAAGCTTTATGCAATAATAAAGATACTTCCTTTCAAAGTCTATAAAAGACTGGGCATATGGCTTTTTATTATCAATACAGTCTGTCTAATCTGTAACAGCACTGAAAATGTTGTTGAATTTCTTCTGGCAAGATTGATTATTGATTTTCGTGGTACTGTCTGGAGGAGGCTATTTTTTGTTGTAGATGCCTTCTCATGCAATTAAAAAAAATACAAAAAGGAGGAAAAGAAAATATATAGTGACTAGGGTTAGATTAGGCTTTCTTTCCATCTCCATTTCCTCTATCCCAAGCAGAATTAAAGTCTTGAGGAGGAAAGGTGCTTAACAAATAGTACTTGTTCGTATCATTGATGCTATCATTAATCTAATAGGGCTGCTCAAAGTTCTGTGGCTGATCCATTTAGTAATGCCAAAATAACCTTGTTAAAGAAAAATGCTTAACTGGACCTTCAAAACCTTTGCCCTTTTCTTTCTTATTTATTTTGAAATTTGCCTCTTAAGACAAAGTAAATAAAAATTATCCTTAAAAACTCCCCCATGCTTATTCACTTGTTCTATGATTTGGAGACAGTCTTCAGGATAGCAACTCCACTGGCATGAGATGTCAGAGAATGCAATTGTCTTACAGGTTTAATTACATATTATTACAAAAACTTAGAAGATTTATTTTGGGGACATTATTTTATTTGGGGGGAGGTGAACCTATAACCTCTGTCCAGAGTTCTGATGAAATCTGGACGGAGGTTCGTGACATTGTACAGGACACAGGGACCAAGACCATCCCCATGGAAAAGAAATGCAAAAAAGCAAAATGGCTGTCTGAGGAGGCCTTACAAATAGCTGTGAAAAGAAGAGAAGCGAAAAGCAAAGGAGGAAAGGAAAGATATAAGCATCTGAATGCAGAGTTCCAAAGAATAGGAAGGAGAGATAAGAAAGCCTTTCTCAGCGATCAATGCAAAGAAATAGAGGAAAACAACAGAATAGGAAAAACAAGAGATCTCTTCAAGAAACTTAGAGATTCCAAGGGAACATTTCATGCAAAGATGGGCTCGATAAAGGACAGAAATGGTGTGGACCTAACAGAAGCAGAAGATATTAAGAAGAGGTGGCAAGAATACACAGAAGAACTGTACAAAAAAGATCTTCATGACCAAGATAGTCACAATAACGTGATCACTGACCTAGAGCCAGACATTTTGGAATGTGAAGTCAAGTGGGCCTTAGAAAGCATCACTACGAACAAAGCTAGTGGAGGTGATGGAATTCCAGTTGAGCTAATTCAAATCTTGAAAGATGATGCTGTGAAAGTGCTGCACTCAATATGCCAGCAAATTTGGAAAACTCAGCAGTGGCCACAGGACTGGAAAAAGTCAGTCTTCATTCCAATCCCAAAGAGAGGCAATGCCAAAGAATGCTCAAACTACCACACAATTGCACTCATCTCACACGCTAGTAAAGTCATGCTCAAAATTCTCCAAGCCAGGCTTCAGCAATATGTGAACTGTGAACTTCCAGATGTTCAAGCAGGTTTTAGAAAAAGCAGAGGCACCAGAGATCAAATTGCCAACATCCGCTGGATCATGGAGAAAGCAAGAGAGTTCCAGAAAAACATCTATTTCTGCTTCATTGACTATGCCAAAGCCTTTGACTGTGTGGATCACAATAAACTGTGGAAAATTCTGAAAGAGATGGCAATCCCAGACCACCTGACCTGCCTCTTGAGAAACCTGTATGCAGGTCAGGAAGCAACAGTCAGAACTGTACATGGAACAACAGACTGGTTCCAAATAGGAAAAGGAGTACGTCAAGGTTGTATATTGTCACCTTGCTTATTTAACTTATATGCAGAGTACATCATGAGGAAAGCTGGGCTGGAAGAAGCACAAGCTGGAATCAAGATTGCCGGGAGAAATACCAATAATCTCAGATATGCAGATGACACTACCCTTATGGCAGAAAGTGAAGAGGAACTCAAAGGCCTCTTGATGAAAGTGAAAGAGGAGAGTGAAAAGGTTGGCTTGAAGCTCAACATTCAGAAAACAAAGATCATGGCATCTGGTCCCATCACTTCATGGGAAATAGATGGGAAAACAGTGGAAACAGTGTCAGACTTTATTTTTTTGGGCTCCAAAATTACTGCAGATGCTGACTGTAGCCATGAAATTAAAAGACACTTACTCCTTGGAAGGAAAGTTATGACCAACCTTGATAGTATATTAAAAAGCAGAGACATTACTTTGCCAACAAAGGTCCGTCTAGTCAAGGCTATGGTTTTTCCCGTGGTCATGTATGGATGTGAGAGTTGAACTGTGAAGAAAGCTGATCGCCGAAGAATTGATGCTTTTGAACTGTGCTGTTGGAGAAGACTCTTGAGAGTCCCTTGTACTGCAAGCAGATCCAACCAGTCCATTCTAAAGGAGATCAATCCTGCGTGTTCATTGGAAGGACTGATGCTAAAGCTGAAACTGCAATACTTTGGCCACCTCATGCGTCGAGTTGACTCACTGGAAAAGACTCTGATGCTGGGAAAGGTTGGGGGCGGGAGGAGAAGGGGACGACAGAGAATGAGATGGCTGGATGGCATCACCGACTCTGTGGACATGAGTTTGATTGAACTTCGGGAGTTGGTGATGGACAGGGAGGCCTGGCATGCTGTGATTCATGGGGTCGCTGACTGTCGGACACGACTGAGCGACTGAACTGAACTGAACTGAACTGAACCTATAACTGTCTGATTGTCTTCTCAATGTTTTTAGGTGTCTTATTTTTTTCTTTAAACTGGATTATGGCAATTTAATAATTATGAATATGGTTTAGTCATTTAATGTCAGCATCTATAGAAAGAATTAGCATCCTTTTTTGACAACCAAGCAAGCTCTGGGAGTTGGTGGACAGGGAAGCCTGGTGTTCAGCAGCAGTCCACGGGGTTGCAAAGAGTTGAACATGACTGAGTGGCTGAACTGAATTGAAGACTTTTCTTGAAAACTCAAGGGGATGAAGCATGAGGGAATAAAAGATGCACCTTGGCTTCTACCCCTAATATTCTACTGAATTTGCCCCTTCAAAGATCAACGATGATCTTCTAGTTGACAAATCTAACGGCTGTTTCTTAGATTTTGTTCTCCATGAAATATTTTACTAAATGAGAGAGCCCTTCTTGAAAATTTTTACTCTAATTGTATCAGATTTTACTGGATCCCCTTTAATCAATTCACTATTCCTGTGTGCATTTGTGTGTGTGTGTGTTTCTGTATGTGTTTGTCCCCCATTCTCTTTTTCCAATCTAGGGAAGTGCAGAAACTATTCTCTATTCATCTTAGTCTGGTGTTTAGTGGCAGTTCAACTAACATTGTTGCTGTTTAGTTGCTAAGTTGTGTCCTATTCTTTGCGACCCCCTGGACTGTAGCCTGCTGGGCTCCTCCGTCCAAGGGATTTCCCAGGCAAGAATACTGGAGTGAATTGCCATTTCCTTCTCCAGGGGATCTTTCCAACCCAGGGATGGAGCCCCCAACTCCTGCATCACAGGTGGATTCTTTACCACTGAGCCACCAATATTAAATTCAATAATTTAAAAAATCATGATAATGGATAATAGATCTATGAAGATGAAAGAAATGAAAGAGATTAATAACCACTTCTTTGATTAAACAAAGCTATATATTTTGATTCTATTGCTAACCTTATTTCCATGTTTCTCCTATTTTTTAGAGACAACTCACCAACACAAATTTTCCATCACATTGCACATCACAAAGTGTATCCACATTTCAGATGTTCATTCATATAAAAGAGTGTCATTATCTTCTTCCCTTCAAATCAGGTGCCCCTTAGTGTTTTCTTGTTACTGTGTACTTGTCACTCAGGGCTTGACACCTCCCTCATTCATCTTCGACATGTCATCTTGGATGACTTCTACACTAATAGGGGGCTGAATTCGTCCTCTATTTTCTTACCTCCAAAATTTTATGTCAATATTATCACCACTGTAACCCATCATCCCTCCACTTTTTTCTTTTCCTAAAAGTTGATTCAGCAGTTTTCCAGGGCGTGTGCAATAAATGAACTAACCAATCAATTATGCCATCAATCACTCAGTTAATGAATGTTTATCAAGAGCACCGTCCTCATAACTGCAGGGAGGCAGTCACTGAGGTGGGGATCAACTTAACCATCGTCATAGAATGATCTATTTCTCCATCTCAGAAACCATCCGTCAGGCCATTTTTATACAGAGTGACATTTTAAGAAGAGGCTGAGGGGCTTCTCTGGTAGCTCAGTGGTAAAGAATCCACCAGTCAACACAGGAGACACAGGTTCGATCCCTGGTCCAGGAAGATCCCACATGCTGTGGAGCACCAAAGTCCATGCACCACAGCTCCTGAGCCTGGGTTCTAGAGCTGGGAGCCACAGCTACTGCAGCCAGAGTGCCCTAGAGAATGCGCTCCAAAACAAGAAAAGTCATTGCAGTGAGAAGACCAAGCACCACAACTAGAACGTGGTCCCTGTTTGCCACAACTAGAGAGAAGCCCGTGTGCAGCAACAAAGACCCAGTACAGCCAAATAAATGAAGGTTCTGAGCTGAAATGTCTCCTACCATCTGGTTCAACCTCTCTCCTCCCCTTAGCTCCTACTCTTCTGCACGCACCAGTCATTCAGGATAGAGGGATACAGTGAGACCACTGGGCATGCCTTGTGTCTAGAGTCTCCCACCTCTGAACTTCCATATTTGTTGCAATTCCTCTGCCTGCAGGAATGGTGTCTCAGCTACTTTAAATATCCCTCTAAACATGAAGAAAACCCACTTCCGCCATGAAACCTCAGCCACTCTTGCCAGGGCTTAGTGGTTTCTTTCTGAGTGATACCCTTTTGAGAAACTACCTCACATACGGATCACGTGGCTGGCTTGTCTGTCTTTTGGGTTTCAGTTCAAATATTGCTTCCTCAGGGAGGCTTCCCCAGTGAATCTAAGGCAAGACCTCTCTCAATCTCTTTTGATCCCTTTATCTTGCTTGTTTCATGGCACTCACTACCCCAACACTTTCTTGTCCATGTATTTTTACTGAATCTGCCTCCTCAAGTTCTCAATTTCCATAAGGGAGGGCAACTCGTCTTAGTCACTCTCACGTGCTCAATACACACTGGTATGTAGAAATATTTGCTGAACAAACAAATGAATCATAATGTTTAAATGTAAGTGCCATTCTCATCACTTTTTGTATATTTGATAATTTAACACTTACCAAAACCTTATGACATATATTGCACTATCTGTGTGTGCATGCTAAGTAGTGTCTGACTCTGCAGCTCTACGGATTGCGGCCCACCAAGCTCATCTGTTTATGGGATTCTCCAGGCAAGAATACTGGAGTAGGTTGCCATTTCCTTCTCCAGGGGATCTTCCCAACTCAGGGATCAAACCCACATCTCTTTCATCGCCTGCATTGGCAGGCAGATTCTTTACTACTCGAACCACCTGGGAAGCCCGTGTTGTACATCATTTAACTAAGGCACCGAGGTCACCCAATACTAAATAACAGAGTGGAGTGTCTTATTTTAGAGTGCATAAGCTACATTTATTTTTATTTATGTCAAAATCCCACAATAAGAGGTGAAAGAATGATATAGACTTTCTTTTGAATTGTAGAGCAAGTGTCTTGAATATAGGCAAAGAAATCTCATAATTCTTTTTGTCTCCCATAGTACCTAGAATTATCTTGTCTGAAGTGCACAAGATTTAGCAATAAGTGTGATGTCACAAAAATGAGACCTAGTTTAAAAATGAAACACCCTTCAAAGCTGTCCGTATGGGATATAGCTGCATTCAGAAAGAGGGGAAAAACCCTTCAAATTCAAGAAAAAAGTGGAATCAGACACCGCCTTTTTTCCTAATGGGTTCTTTCCCTCTCTCCAAAGAGGGTAATCACACAGGTATCATTAGGAATTAGAATAGATGTTAATGTTTTACATCTTTTCATAAAACTAGAACCTATTTAGCTATCACTCATGCAGAGTTGACTCATTGGAAAAGACTCTGATGCTGGGAGGGATTGGGGGCAGGAGGAGAAGGGGACGACAGAGAATGAGATGGATGGATGGCATCACTGACTCAATGGACATGACTTTGAGTGAACTCTGGGAGTTGGTGATGGACAGGGAGGTCTGGTGTGCTGCGATTCATGGGGTTGCAGAGAGTCAGACGTGACTGAGCGACTGAACTGAACTGAACCTTGAAGTACTTAGGTCCTGGGAAGCGGAGAGTGAATGATGGTTTATGCTCATGTTATGACATCTTTTCCAGGGATATCATAAGATCAGCTTTCTTAGACTATTTAGTTGTTTCCGTTTACATCCCCAACCAGGAAGAACTGTAACTCTGATGAACGACTTTCTTTACCAGACCAGACACCTCATTTCCTGCCTTGAAAAATTTGGATTAGCATCCAAACTGTCCCTAGAGACAAAAAAAACCAGGAACGTACCAAATCAAAGCTATTCTGAACAGTGATTGTAACATGTTAGAAAAACCAGCCTGCATTGACTTATGCAGTTTGACCTGATGGTGCTATATAAAGTTTCCCCAGTTTCAAACAATCAGATCAATATTTCAAGATGTGTGAACTTGGGGCTTAAGATAAATTCAGTAATTCAGCTGAAAATCTGTCTGTATACTCAAAAATAACAAATCAATGAATTTTGACCATAACTTTGACATTGATTTTTTAGCTAATATCATTATAAACTTATTATAAGCAGTGTGAATTGAAGGGTGGCATTTGTTTCTATGAATTCCACCTGTGCAATCAAATAGATTTTTGTCTCATATTAAGCTGTTATTATATCGTCCCTGTAAAGTCATCCTATATGTGATATCTATTGATACTTCAAACAGGAAAACCAGAAGTCTAAGCTGTGGTTGGCATGTTCTGTTGCTAAACGTGGAGATGCAATGCACACTCCAAGGTATGATATTTGCCCTGTGGTCTTTCTTTGCTGCTGCAGCATCTTTGTTTTGCTTCTTGTACTACTTGATGGTAGCCCAGTTTGTTTCATTAAAGCCCCTAAGTCATGTTGCAAACACTTTCTGCCAGAGAATCCATTCGTTTTTTTTTTTTCCTGCCCATGCTCTGGAAGCCCATATCAATAAGATGTTGTTATAGAGCTGTCATTTTTGTCCTGCAACAAATCTCACTGTAGCAGAGTGTCCTGTGGCTGCAGATGCTATTAATGTTTTCTCTGCTCTGTCAATTGATTTCAAGGCTGTCTCCCTAACATGCCGTGTGCTCCTTCAAAAGGTACATAAGCCAGACTGAAGGGAAGGATCATAAAAGTGTCTGACAACCTCACATCATCTTCACACAACCTGTCATAGCTGGATAAATTCTTCCCAGGTGGATCATTGTGTAATAGTCTCCTCAGCTCTCCAGTCAACTTTCCTCTTTCCCACCATGGGAAGGCTCTTAACTGAGCTAGAGAAACCATATGGGTATTGGGTGGTCACAAGGGCCGTCATACTCATTTTCAAAATAAAATGGTCAAGTAGGCATTATTTCTCTTTTAACTCTTAAGTCATAACTGACATAGCAATGGTTTCCATTGAAATATTTACACTTTCATTTAAGGAAAGCTGTCCATGGCTTCCACTGCTGATTGATTCTCCAAGTGCATGGTGATTTGCACATTACCCATCATTCAAGTTGGGACTCTGCTTCCATCTCCTGTCCTTTAGTCATTTAGCCCTTGCCAAAGTGTCCTTGAAACTGGTCCTACCCAAAACATCCATGAGCATGTTTGGTCCATGCCAAATGGATTTGGATAGGACCAAATGTCAAAGACTTTGGTGTAGACCAAATGTCTTAAGGACGTTTTGGACAGGACCAGATGTCTACAAAAGCTTGCTCATTGCTCCAATTCAGACAATGACTGTGTAATGGCCATGACAGAGGAGCCATGAGAATGGGTGGCATTGCCCCCCCGCCAAAGTGAGCTGAGTGAGAATATCAGTGTGTAAGGGTGGGTCAAAAGTACCCATGCAGTTCTTCCATATCACACTTGTTCTCCAAAATGGGATGATTTGTTTTTGTTGTTGTTGTTCTTTTGATACTTACTGCTTGCTCATCTTCTGTGGCTCCTCTCTCCCCCATCATGGGGAGTTTTCTGATACTGAAAACCTTGTTCAGCAGTCCTGTGTGTTTCTGGGACATTCATCGAAGTGAAGTGTTCTCTCAGCTGGAATGTAACTGTTTCCATTAAGGGCTCAAACAAACCCTGCATATGACTTGATCTCCCAGGACACACACAACTCATTCACTTCCAAAGATCTCCTTGTATCCTCTGGACAACATAAAAATTATGCAGGAGGAGTCCTAAGGACCTGGCCTCAACATATCTTGTCAACAAAACGTCAAGGACAAATCAAGGACAGTCTTTGAATTTGCAATGCAAGTATATCATGATAGACAATGCACATGTCTGCTAAAAAGTCTTAACTTAAATCAGACTTGATTTCAAACAGTTTTGAGGGAGAAAAGAAACTACTTCTCATTTGAAGTGTTTCATAGGCGACTTCTTCCTTCTCTTTTTCTGATCTCTTCATGTTCATTATCTTATCATGTTGACGAAAAGTAGATGGTGGCATTCCTTCATTTACATAAAAATAGCTTTATTTTAATGAGAAAAAATAATGGAACAAGAAGGAAACTAATAGTAGAAGTCACAATCTAGAAATAGACCTGGGTGAATATCGAGATAAAACACTGATCCTGTAGAGAAAGAAAGATAATTTCCTCTCCACCTTCCAGCTTCTTGGTCGAGACACTCCTTGTATTGAAGAAGAAGTTAACAGAAGGACATACAATTTAATTTAACTTTATATGTACAAAGATATGAGATCCAAAGAAGTGACCAAAGCCATCAGCTTTTACACCTTTTAGATAAAGAAATAATAAATTTGCAAAGAACTGTCAAGTTAGTAAAGAAGTAACAAGGTTTGTTCATACAACGTTCTAGGCTTTGAATTCTCTGTCTCTGGTGATAGTATATATTTCTACTTCCCAGTACAAGGAGGGTACTTTTCACCTGAGAGTTTATTTCCTGTCTTCAGGGGGACAAAGGAGGGAAGAATGTTCTCTTTGCACTGGCTGTTCCTTAAATAACTTAAATAATTAATATGCTACATGTTGGAGTAACCTGCTCTCAGTCCCATCAACTCTTTAAAATCAAAGTAAATTCATCATAAAGGTGTAGATCCAGTATATTTAGCAGATGGTCAATGCTCTTCCTTCCCTAGGGCCAAATGTACTACATTCCTGTTCCTATAAACATTTCTGTTACCTTGACACTTTCATAAACCAGACCAAACAACAACAAAAAAAAGCATCTCTCTTTGGCAAGCACCAAAGTCAAAACGTTTGGGAGGAAAATAAAATTTTGCAAAGGATGCTGAGTGGCTGTAGAGGACTAAGGCTGTCATCACTGTCTGCTTTATTCTTCTAGCATCACCTCAACCCTTCCACAAATGTCTCTGGACACAGCGGGGCATGGAGTAGACACCTGAAGAAGCAGTGGTGGGAAGGTGGTGTGGGTGGGAGGTGGACTCGGGAGATGTCCCCTGCTTGGAGACCACGCATAGGTGAGAAAGAGGAGGGCAGCACTCAGGGTGTGATTGGGTGGAAGCCTCTTCAGGTCTTTGCTCTACTTGGTGATGCTGCCATCACACAGACAGGCTTACGGCGGGGCAGATGAAGGTGTCAAGGGAGAAAGGCAACTCAGACCCAAAGGGAAAATGGTTTTCCACCTGTCCAATATGAATGAAATGGGGCATCATGCCTACAATGGAATATTACTCAGCCATAAAAAAGAATGAAATACTGCCATTTGCAGCCACTTGGGTGAATCTAGAGATTGTCATATTGAGTGAGGTAAGACAGAGAAAGACAAATACCATGTGATATCACTTATATGTGGAATCTAAAATTTAAAAATGGCACAAATGTACTTATTTACAAAACAGAGTCAGAGATGTAGAAAACAAACTTACGGTTACCAAGGGAGAAAGGGGAGGGGAGAGAGAAATTGGGAGTTGGGGATTGATGTATACTCCCTATTACATAGAAAATAGATAACTAATAAAATCTGACTCTATGGAACAGGGCTGCTGCTGTGGCTAAGTCGCTTCAGTCGTGTACGACTCTGTGCGACCCCATAGACGCCATTTTCCAGGCAAGAGTACTGGAGTGGTTTGCCATTGCCTTCTCCGATAGAACAGGGAATTCTACTCAATTTTCAATAATGGCCTAAATGGGAAAAGAATCTTAAAGAGAGTGGAGATATATATATGTGTGTGTGTGTGCGTATAACTGATTCATTTTGCTGTATAGCAGAAACTAACACCACATTGTAAATCAACTATACTCTAATAAAAATTAATTTATAAAAGGAAATGGGGCATCTCTGATATTCTGTAGCTTGAGGTTGTTATGAGCCTGAAATGAGAGAATTGCTGTCTCGTTAGCAGTCATTGACAATGTCCACGTTCGGTGGGCCCATCGGAGCTAGATGAATAAGCGCTAGTGAAGGGCATGGAGAGATATGGGGATTAGAATAAACCCATCGATGTGCCAACAGGTGGAAAATACAGCTCTTATCGCTTTCCCTCTTCTTTTGTGTGCTCGTGAGATAATAGCACATGTACTCATTCAAAATGAACTATTGACTATGACTTTGCACAGCCACTCTACCTCTTTTTACTAAACTAGGGGGATTCGTAACGTTATCTCCTTGCTGCTCAACCCTTCTGAACCTGTCAAATAAGTCCTCTCACAATGCATATTAATCTGAGACATGCATTTGAAAGAAAGAGCTGATAAGTCCATCTTTAAGATGTGATAAGTATAAGGCATTTCTAATGAACAGGTATTGTGTCAAACATCTGCAGGATCACCAGAACCCGGGGATATTTAATTAAAAGCATGCATGCACAAGATAATGAGGGGGAATTGTGGGTATCTAATTTCTAACAGTCAGCCATCTTTTGCTGTATTGCTGCTACGTAAATATTGCACCCAAAGTCATGCATGAATTTGAAAGGAAACATGCGTGAAACACACTCTTTAATTGGTATATGACTTCTTTGTGTGTGTCTGTGTGATGATAAATAGTTCAGGCATCAAGGAAGTCATAAATACATTATCAGGGATAGTTCAGTTCTTTGGAAATTGATGTTGTGCTGGGCAGAAATATTTGTCTTAGGGATAAAAAGAAAGAACATGGAAAATAAAAAAAAACTTTCCTGAAATCTGTGCTGTGAGGTTAAACTGGGAAGCTTAAATAATCCTTCCTGAAGAAAGGGAACTGCATCGTCAGAAGCCTGCCAGAAGTCGAGAACTCATTTAAAGGGAATTCATAAAGGCTACTTCTGTCAAGAAAAGTTAGGCTGAAAGATGACAAGTTTTCCTTCCCCCTTTATAGGCTATAATTTACCCTTTGAGAACTATTTTCCTTCCTTATCTTTGCTTCAGATTTACTCACTCTAGTTGTTCAAAAAGCACAGTGATTTGGCAAACGGTGAGAGAGGGGCTGCACCTTGAGAAATTGTAGTATCCTTGAGTTCCACGGAGATTGTCAAGGCTTTCATCTCTCCCCTGTTATCGCTAGCTAAAACTCCTTTTTGCCCTTTTCAAAGGTCAGGGTCAGTAGATATTTTTGTAAGGGGCACATTTGGACCAAAGAAATGAGCAAGTGTGCTGACAGCAAGACGCTTCTGAAAAAGAAAGCAAGGAAAGGTCATTGGCCTGGAATCCTTCCTCGGGGTGGAGGTTTGAGGCAAAGGGACAAGCAGAGGGTGGGATAATAAAATATCTGGATTTAGCACTGGGTCTGTTCACTGACCTGAGCGTGGAGGATAATGGCCATTGCCAAGGGAGAGGGACATTGATGAAAGGAGCACAGAAACCAGGATAAACTGTTTTTTCTCCCTCCATTTCTAGGAGTAGCTCATTATTTGTTTGCTCTTAAGAATTCTGAATGTTCTGTACAAGTATGATGTTAAACGTGTGCATTGGGAAAAAAGTGATGGCACCCTAAGTTCAGACAAGATTGGGGCATGTTCGGGGAGGTATGGCCATAGACAATAGCACCCCAAGTTCATTCAGGAAACATAAACATATTGAAACAGCTCATAAAAAGTCCTAATTCAGTTTGTGGCACTAACGTCAACAAAGATGCTGTTTGAATCTCAAACCAGTTAAATCACAGCCTTTATATTTTCCCTGCTTCCTCTGGGTAAAATAAAGATGTAATGCCAGGTAAACAATGTGTTGGTTATCATTGTTCAAAGATTCATGCTTTCCATGTCTAGTGTTAAGCAAATGAAAAGAGGGCGTACGCTTTTGTATTTTCATGTGTTTCTAAATTAAAAAAGAAAATCACACAGGTATCTCATTCCCTGGAAGAATGTGTAAAACAAGTAGATAAAAAAAAGCCAACGTTTTAAAAAATAACATAAAATATATTGACTGTATCTGTTGCCTTCTTATTTGATGTAATTTAGCAATGGCAAGCCACTCCAGTACTCTTGCCTAGAAAATCCCATGGATGGAGGAGCCTGGTAGGCTGCAGTCCGTGGGGTCGCTAAGGGTCAGACACGACTAAGCTACTTCACTTTCACTTTTCACTTTCAGACATTGGAGAAGGAAATGGCAACCCACTCCAGTGTTCTTGCCTGGAGAATCCCAGGGACAGGGGAGCCTGGTGGGTTTCCGTCTATGGGGTCACACAGAGTCGGACACGACTGAAGTGACTTAGCAGCAGCAGCAGACAAGACTTAAAGAAATATGGTTACTGACATCTCAATGTCGGACTGTTTCTAATCACAGTTTTACCGTTTCTTTTTTTTTTTTAATGTTTATTTTTTAAATTTATTTGACTGTGCCACATCTTAATTGCAACATGTGGGATATTTAGTTTTGACATGTGGGATCTAGTTCCCTGACCAGGGATTGAACCCAGGCCCACCGCGTTGGAAGTGTGAGTCTTAGCCACTGGACCACCAGGGAAGTCCCTACTATTTCCTTTTTGACTTACATTGGTGATCATTTCTAATTTGCCTGGAGTTTTGTTCATGCATTTCAAGTTTGGCCACTTCTTTTGTCTACTATTCAGCTTGTATTGTTTTGCTTTCTTGAGAAGCTTCTCTTTTTTCTTTTTAAAAACACTTTTCCTCAAATTTTTAATCGAAGTAGAGTTGATTAAAATACTATATTAGTTTCAGTTGAGAAACATAGTGATTCAATATTTTTATAGGTTGTTCTCCATTTAAAGTTATAAAATATTGGTTGTATTCCCTGTGCATTATGTACTTATTCATTACATCTGTGTATCTTGTTTATTTTATACCTAGTGGTTTGTACCTCTTAATCCCTTTCCTTATTTTGCCCCTCCCTGTCCCCATCTGGTAACCACTAGTTTGTTCTTTGTATCTCTGAGTCACTTTCTGTTTGTTATATTCATTCAAGTTTGTTTTACTAAAACTTTAGCATACATATATATTTTTTACTCCATTGAAGAAAGAGAGGGAAAATAAAGTAACTGTTGAGAAAAACTGAGATAGAAGAAAGACTATTAGGAGATTTTGATTTAGGTTGCTTTACCTTTTTTTCCCCTCTAAAGTACTTTTAAACTCTTTTCCCAGAAGATGCTTGTTCTGCATTTGTATATAATTTATCTTTGTACTAAAAGCTGCATTTACATCTAGGGATTTATAGCCTGGGACCAATTTCTTAGTCGACAATAGAATTTCTTCTTTTGGAACTTACATTAATTCTAGGTTTCTTAAAAAGTAAATTGTGTTTTGTTTGCATATGATAGTTCATCAAAATAGAAAGACATGATTGTTTCTTGAAAGAGTCTAACAGTAAGTCTTAGAGGTGATACATAGAATTTAGTGAAACTAAACTGATATTATAGAAATCTGTGTATTTTAACAATTATTGATGAACTCAAGAGAGCTTGGATGAAGAATAACTTCATGCTAATTTATATGAACTTGTTAATTTTAAGGATCGGTTTGCTCATTTGTAGAAAAACTGGCAATGACATAGATTTTACATGTAAAGTATAAATATATATTTAAATTAATGTTTTTTCTTTCATATAGGACAAATCTAGTCACCAATTATGTTTTATGGTTAAGTGATTTCATTTTTGTGTCAAGTAAATAAGCGATTCACAAAAATCTCTTATCTCTGTCTCTCTCCCTTTTATTGATGTTTCATTTGATGGGGTTTTATCCTTAGAAATTGTCTTCTCTTGCCCAGGAAATAAAATTACCCTAAGTTTGCTTTTAAAGAAACAACATACAAAACAAAACAACAATTACAAAATAACATTGAAAAAAAACAAGAATTATTCTCTTTATTTTCTATTTTCCTAAGCTCAGAAACCTTAGTTTATGGAAATAAGGGATCCATTATTAAGATTCAGAATCCTTGAAGAAAATTTATTCTTATGGCACCCTTAGTACAATCCTTAGGTGTATTTTCTTCTACCTACTTCTCCTTTTTTACCTACTTCTTTTTCTTCAAGAAAACTTGTTAATCAGATATTTACCCACGGTTGAATATGGGCAAACATTTGGTTGACACAGAGAAAGTCTACAGTTGGAAGCTTGCAATTTCTTGGTTTACATTTTCAGTGGCTCCCATGAACATTTACTTATATTTGCTGTAAAGCCTTCTTTATTAACTATATCATGTTAGTCATACAGGGGAAATCAATTTCTATCACTTCAAGTACTGAATCTAATCTCTGAATTACCATTTTACTCTTTCAGCACTGATGAAGTTCACTTGTTTCCACGTCATTTAAGCCTCAAGATGATAAAGTCTGTTTATAAGCATTGAATCCAAGAATGAATGATATTATGTAAATGTACAGAATCATTATTTTATCCCAAACCAAGGAGCATTCCAGATCAATATTATGATACATTGTTGAATTTTTTGTTTTAGTCCTAATGATACACACATTATATTGTCAATTTCAAGTTACTGGGCAGCTTGTTCCAAAATGCTTCCATTCATCATATTGACGGTGATGTTAATCAAATTGACTATCCTTAACAAAGAGCCCTGCTTCATTTGAGTTATATTGCTTTTCTGCCTATGGGGAACATTTACACAATTAACAAAAGCAGATCGAATGCTAATAAAGAAAACAAATGAAGATTTATTCATAATCCTCAAAAGAATTGTAATAATTTAATTAAGGTGTATGGTACTTTTGGAAGGGAAGTGAAAAAACGGGGGAAAAAAATCCTTTGTGAGAAGGTGAAAGGGAGGGCCAAAGGAGCTTGTTAAAGAATTCTTCAGCTTTTGTAATTTTCATTGATTTTTAATCTCAAAGAACAACAGACAGGAGTCCATTGAAGATAGAAGTTAGCACTTGAGGAGGAGGGAAAAAAAAAGAGGATCAATCAAAATCTGAAGCTTGCCAAATACTTGAAAGCTATAGAAACAGCCAGGAGGGAGAACAATAGTTTGGGGGTGGTCCAAGGGAATAAAAGAAATACCTAACAGGATGAAATTAAGGAGCAAGAGAAAATTTGAACTGATAATCGAACAGTGTTTTCTGGCAGCCACAGATGATCCAATCCTAAGCGATGCTAGACTTCCCGTGGAGATGTTTTCCTTTAAAGTTTTATCCTCAGCCATTAAGAGGAAAACAAAGCTTCCTAAACTATGAGATGAATGAAACATCAATGGTTGTGAAGGCTGTTGGCTCAGTTAAATGTACTGAGGGCTTTCGGGGTAAGAATACTAATGCAGTAAGAACGTTCAAACTTAGACTAGACTCTGAGGTTCGCCATCTCGTTAATAACCTAGGTACAAGGAGTATTCCACAGTAATTTGGGAAGTCACAGCCACTCTTTAAAGTCATCAAAGCACTAATTCAGTCTTTCAAATTCTTATATGATTGAGAAGGAGTTATGCCTAATGTGGAACCAGAAGAATCTATGCTCCCTCCTAGGCAGATGTTGGATGCAGTCTAGCTGGGAGCCACAGCATTGACACATGCAATATGAGGGCTTTGTCTAGGGCTGACATGTGTAGGGTTGAGTCCAAGGGGGAATCAGTGAAGGTTGGACTCTTCAGGGAAGTCTTTATGGAGTTGGGCTGGAAAGAGTTGACAAATTTGAATTTATCAAAGAGGAAGGAAATTACATAGGAAAGTGGGATCTTAGCTCCCCGAAACCCACATCCCCTGAATTGGAAGGTGAAATTTTAACCACTAGACCACCTGGGGAAGTCCCAAATTGAATCATCTTTTAATTTTCACAAATGACCTAAGAATCATCAGTACCTTTCCATCTTAAAGATGAGAAAACTACTGCTTAGAGAGATAAAGGGGCTTATCTAAACTCACATGATAAGTAAGATTGAGAACAAAGTTTTAAATTTGCTTTTCTTAGTCCTAAAGCCTGTACCTTTCTCCCTGTACCATAGTAATCTTGGAAAACTAGAGTGTCTAACAAATGTCTCTTAAGTAGAAAACACTGTCGATTATGAAGTTCTGTCACTACAAGCAGAATTATGTTATAAAGTGTCCCTATGGAAAAGAAATGCAAAAAAGCAAAATGGCTGTCTGAGGAGGCCTTAAAAATAGCTGTGAAAAGAAGAGAAGCAAAAAGCAAAGGAGGAAAGGAAAGATATAAGCATCTGAATGCAGAGTCCCAAAGAATAGCAAGGAGAGATAAGAAAGCCTTCCTTGGTGATCAATGCAAAGAAATAGAAGAAAACCACAGAACAGGAAAAACAAGAGATCTCTTCAAGAAAATTAGAGATTCCAAGGGAACATTTCATGCAAAGATGGGCTCGATAAAGGACAGAAATGGTATGGACTTAACAGAAGCAGAAGATATTAAGAAGAGGTGGCAAGAATACACAGAAGAACTGTACAAAAAAGATCTTCACGACCAAGATAGTCATGATGGCGTGATCACTCACATGGAACCAGACATCTTGGAATGTGAAGTCAAGTGGGCCTTAGAGAGCATCACTACGAACAAAGCTAGTAGAGGTGATAGAATTCCAATTGAGCTATTTCAAATCCTGAAAGATGATGCTGTGAAAGTGCTGCACTCAATATGCCAGAAAATTTGGAAAACGCAGCAGTAGCCACAGGACTGGAAAAGGTCAGTCTTCATTCCAATCCCAAAGAAAGGCAATGCCAAAGAATGCTTAAACTACCGCACAATTGCACTCATCTCACACGCTAGTAAAGTCATGCTCAAAATTCTCCAAGCCAGGCTTCAGCAATATGTGAACCATGAACTTCCAGATGTTCAAGCAGGTTCTAGAAAAGGCAGAGGCACCAGAGATCAAATTGCCAACATCCGCTGGATCATGGAGAAACCAAGAGAATTCCAGAAAACCATCTATTTCTGCTTCATTGACTATGCCAAAGCCTTTGACTGTGTGGTTCACAATAAACTGTGGAAAATTCTGAAAGAGATGGGACTCCCAGACCACCTGACCTGCCTCTTGAGAAACCTGTATGCAGGTCAGGAAGCAACAGTCAGAACTGTACATGGAACAACAGACTGGTTCCAAATAGGAAAAGGAGTACGTCAAGGTTGTATATTGTCACCCTGCTTATTTAACTTATATGCAGAGTACATCATGAGGAACACTGGGCTGCAAGAAGCACAAGCTGGAATCAAGTTTGCTGGGAGAAATATCAATAACCTCAGATATGTAGACGACACCACCCTTATGGCAGAAGGTGAAGAGGAACGCAAAAGCCTCTTGATGAAAGAGAAAGAGGAGAGTAAAAAGGTTGGCTTGAAGCTCACCATTCAGAAAACTAAGATCATGGCATCTGGTCCCATCACTTCATGGGAAATAGATGGAAAAACAGTGGAAACAGTGTCAGACTTTATTTTTTGAGGCTCCAAAATCACTGCAGATGATGATTGCAGCCATGAAATTAGAAGACGCTTGCTCCTTGGAAGGAAAGTTACAACCAACCTAGATAGCATATTAAAAAGCAGAGGTATTACTTTGCCAACCAAGCTCCATCTAGTCAAGGCTATGGTTTTTCCCGTGATCATGTATGGATGTGAGAGTTGGACTGTGAAGAAAGCTGATCGCCGAAGAATTGATGCTTTTGAACTGTGGTGCTGGAGAAGACTCTTGAGAGTCCCTTGGACTGCAAGGAGATCCAACCAGTCCATGCTAAAGGAGATCAATCCTGGGTGTTCATTGGAAGGACTGATGCTAAAGCTGAAGCTCCAATACTTTGGCCACCTCATGTGACGAGCTGACTCACTGGAAAAGACTCTGATGCTAGGAGGGATTGGGGGTGGGAGGAGAAGGGGACGACAGAGAATGAGATGACTGGATGGCATCACCGACTCGATGGACATGAGTTTGAGTGAACTCCAGGAGTTGTTGATGGACAGGAAGGCCTGGCGTGCTGTGATTCATGGGGTTGCAATGAGTCGGACACTACTGAGCGCCTGAACTGAACTGATGGCAACTTTGGCTATTTCTATTTTGGTTTTGCAAGCAAGGTTAGAACAGCTACCAAAAAATCCACTCATGTATATGTATGGCTGAGTAGCTTTGCTGTGCACTTGAAAGCATCACAGCATTGTTAATCGGCTATAATTCAACATAAAATAAAAAAATATATTATATATACTAAAAGTCTACTCATTTCTCAAGACGCGTTTCAAATGCCACTTAGTACGTGAATCCTTCAATTAAATTCCCAGTTAATTCTACTTACTTCTTCCTTGTATCTGTATGATGTCTGTCATTTTTAATAGTCTTCACATTTTCCTATGCCTATCTTTTCCCTGAGACCAGTACTGTTCAATACAATAAATATGAGTGTCGTGTGGCTATGTAAATTAAAATTAAATAACTTTTAAAATGTAGTTCTTTCGTCAACTAGTCACATGCCATGAGTTAAAGAGCTGCATAAGGCTATTGGCTCCTGTATTAGATAAAGCAGATACAGAACACTTCCATCATCAGGAATGTTTCAGATAATGATGCTCTAGATCGAGGTCCCCAACCTTCAGGTTGTGGACTGGTACTCCCTGTCAGATCAGTGGAGGCATTAGACTGATTAGAAATAAAGTGCACAATAGATGTAATGCACTTGAATCATCCTGAAACCTGCCCCAGGTTCATGGAAAATTTGTCTTCCATGAAACCTGTCCCTGGTGCCAAAAAGGTTGGGGACCGCTGCTATAGATCACAGGTTTAAAACTACAGCGTGTGGGCAGAATCTGGCCACTGCCTGTCTTTATATATTAAATTTTATTGGAAGACAGCGGTGCCCATTCATTTCCCATTGCTCGGGCTGCTTTTGTGCTACAGGGGCTGAGTTGGGTAGTTCCAACAGAGACCAAATGGTGAACCAAGTCTAAAATATTTACTATCTGATCCTTTATGGAAAAAGTTTGCCAACTCCCCGTTTAGACTCTAAGCTGCTTACTTGAGGCCTAAAGCACCAATTATTTCCTTTATTTATTTTTTGGGTAGGGTAGCATGGGTACGGAGTAGTTTCCGTTATATTACTAATATATTGTCTAGTAAGAATCAATGTGTTTGCTAAATTAGGTTGATACCAAGTTAAGAAATTAACCTGTAGTTCTGCATCTTGTACTGCAAGACACTTGGCTCAGATGGTAAAGAATCTGCTTGCAATGCAGGAGACCTGGTTTCAATTCCTGGACAAGAAAATCCCCTGGAGGAGGGAATGGCAACTGACTCCAGTATTCTTGCATGGAGAATCCCATGGACAGAGGAACCTGGCGGGCTACAGTCCATGAGATTGCAAACAGTCAGACATGACTGAGTGATTAACACACTTTTGCATCTAGTAAGTGATGGTCAAACTCAAAACAGCTCGTCTGATACAGAACTATGCGCTCATTTCACGGCATTCTGCTGCCTTCTGATAGTAAAAAATGGATGATGCCCTGAAGTCAGGGCCATAAGCAAGATCTCCTCTGGATAAACTTTATTTTTACACATGCCTTTTTGGGCTCCAAAATCACTGCAGATGCTGATTGCAGCCATGAAATTAAAAGACGCTTGCTCCTTGGAAGGAAAGTTATGACCAACCTTGATAGTATCTTAAAAAGCAGAGACATTACTTTGCCAACCAAGGTCCGTCTAGTCAAGGCAATGGTTTTTCCTGTGGTCATGTATGGATGTGAGAGTTGGACTGTGAAGAAAGCTGATCGCTGAAGAATCGATGCTTTTGAAATGTGGTGTTGGAGAAGACTCTTGAGAGTCCCTTATACTGCAAGGAGATCCAACCAGTCCATTCTAAAGGAGATCAATCCTGGGTGTTCATTGGAGGGACTGATGCTAAAGCTGAAACTGCAATACTTTGGCCACCTCATGCGACGAGTTGACTCACTGGAAAAGACTCTGATGCTGGGAAAGGTTGGGGGCGGGAGGAGAAGGGGACGACGGAGAATGAGATGGCTGGATGGCATCACCGACTCTGTGGACATGAGTTTGAGTGTACTCCGGGAGTTGGTGATGGACAGGGAGGCCTGGCGTGCTGTGATTCATGGGGTCGCGGAGAGTCGGACACGACTGAGCGACTGAACTGAACTGAACTGAACTGAACGGCAGTTGTATCTGAAGTCATTAAGAGTAATGTAGACAGATTAATAAGATACAATGAAAATAATAATGACCAAGCACTTCTGCTTGTGCGCTGTCCTTTTTTTCTCTAATCACAATATGTGTCTACCTGTCTATCAATCGATCTATGTTGTCAGTTGCTCACCTGCATCCCATTCTTTGAGACCCCATGGACTGTAGCCTGCCAGGCTTCTCTGTCCATGGGACTTTCCAGAGAAGAGTACTGGAGTGGGTTGCCATTTCCTCCTCCACTATCTATCTAATTATCTATCTACCTAAGTAGTTCAGGGAATAAGCTTTGCAGCTGAATATGAAGAATAATGGAATACACAACACATGTGTGTGTGTGAGTGTGGGTTTGTGAATGTGTGTGTAAAAGAGAGAACAATTGAGAATGGTGACAGTCATTGGAAAGTGTGTGAGAGGTTGGCTTTGATCACATGCTAATAACATGTGTAATATATTTATTGGGCACAGCCACTTACGTGGTGGAGAACATGATGTGAGCAAGTGAACTGCCCAACGTGATTACCGAAAGGGTCTTCTCACTATGGGTGCTGTATTTGAGAAGTTTCTTGAAAACTGAAAGAGATTCTGCTTGTTTCTTTCTGTAAAAGGTTTTTTATTTTCCTCACCAGAAAAACGTAGAGATTGTCCATAAATCAAATAGAAAGGCAGCAAAAAGCAGAATGAGAGATTCTGCTGCCCCTCTGGGTTCTTACATTTTTACTCTATAAATATAGGGAAAGAGCAGTTCTCTTCCTTTGAATCATTCTTCTTAACTGAAGGAAACAATATCTCAGTGCTATCTCAAAAACTGATTAATTTTGCATAATCTGGACAGATAAAATCTCCTTCAGTGCTGAGGAGCAAGAAAAGAGTTTAGTGCAGTGTCCTTGCCATACAATTAGGTATTGATACCAATCTTCTAACTGCCTTTGAAGTGGAATTGAAGAGCTTTATAATAAAGATAATAAAGCTATGAAATGTAGACTCTGTATTGGCTGAAATTAGATAATTAGCTTAGGATTTCTTCAATTATATATTTAGGAGCAGGAGAAAAATGAGGACCTGATGCCTAGCAACACAAGCTAATAATGTAATCTATACAAATTGATGAGTGTACACGGATACTCAGGAAATGCTAAACACTGTAGTGCGAAGATGGAGTCTGGATTAACAGCGGAAGAGTGGTTATAAAGCACAGACACATAGACAACATAAAACTACCTACCTTTAGAAAACAGAAGAACAATAAAAAGTCAGGGGGAAAAAATGTATTAGAGGGTGCAGAAAGCATTCTAGAACCATAAAAAAAAAAAACACCGCAGGTCTATTTTTAAATATAGAAATGTCTACTACAATTGATTTGTATTTTCCACGTAATGAACTTAGAAATTAGCTTTGTTTTTTTTTTAATTAATTTATTTTTTATTGGAGGCAAATTATTTTACAATATTATATTGGTTGGTTTTGCCATACATTGATATGAATTTGCCCCGGGTTTACATAAGTTCCCCCTCCTGAACCGCCCTCCCACCTCCCTCCTCCCTTTATCCTCCCTCTGGGTCATCCCCGCATGCCAGCCCTGAGCATCCTATAACATGCATTGACCCTGAACTAGTGATTCGTTTCACATATGACAACATACGTGTTTCAATTTTTAAAGCTCCAGATGAAAGGTGTTGAGTCTCTCCTCACCCTATCTAAATGGTGCGGGCATCATGGTGATGAGATTTAAGGTAAGTGATCCCTTAATTGGCACCCAGCCTTGTTTATAGAATGGGCTTCCCAGGTGTCTCAGTGGTATAGAATCTGCCTGCCTATGTAGGAGACACAAGAGACATGGGTCAGGAAGATCCACTGGAGAACGCCAGTATTCTTGCCTGGAGAATTCCATAGACAGGGGAGCCCAGCCGGCTATAGTCCAAGGAGTTTCAAAGAGTTGGACACGACTGAGCAACGGAGCAGGTGTAGCTTGTATGTGGAGCAAGTAGTGTAAAACAAGCCTTGACCTCTCAGAGGTGAAACTGAGAATCATTTATGATGCAAAAGATGTGCAAACTGTAGATTATCAGCTTGAGAAGTAAAAGTATATGACAGTAAGTATTACAAAACCTCCCTAAATGATTTAGGTCCCTTTTGAATAAAGTTACCCCAAAACAAATTGTTTTGTTTTTGAAATCCTCTTTTGGAATTGTTCTCTGTGCACTGGGCACATTTTTCTTTTAATTATTTTTAAGGCATATCATTGTATTTTTATTTATTTATCAAAAAAATAGAGGAATAGAGACCCAGATGTGGACAACAGATGTGTGATCACGGGGCGGGGAAGGGGGTGTGAGATGAATTGGGGGATTGGAATTGATGTATATACACACTCAGTCCAGTTCAGTTCAGTCGCTCAGTCGTGTCTGACTCTTTGCGACCTCATGAATCAACGGATATCGGGAAGCTGCTGTATAGCACAGGGAGCTCAGCTTGGTGCTCTGTGATGACCTAGATGGGTGGGGTAGTGGGGTGAGAGGAAGGCCCACCTGGGAGGCGATATATGTAGACATAAAGCTTGTAACTGTTTTAATTTAGTTATAGCACACCTTCACCTTCCAAGTAGGGGAGTTGGTTTTCAAAAGTAGTCAAAACCAATTTCATCAAGTGTAAACAATGGTCAGGCTAGCTTATATTATTTTTAATAAAATATAATTGGTGAATATTTAGCATTGAATTGGATTTTTTTTAGTAGTACAAATACTACCTACAAAGGCAATTACAAGTCTTGTTCTAATTATAATTAGACTAAAGAATACTTGTTACATGCATCATAGACCTACTTAACTCTCTTTGAAAGTTTTTTGTCAATAAAAGGAGATATTCTAGGATGAAGAGAAGATGGTGTTGCTGGATTCACTTTCCTTGTTCCACTGCTTCAGTTTCCATCATACTAAGGCAGTTCAGTAACTTAAAGTTGATGGAATGGCTATGAAAATTCATATATCATCTTTTCTCTGAAATTTTATCATGTTTGAAATGAGATTCTGCTCCATAAGAAAGATGATTCCATTTGAAACCTTTAACTCAGGTACAAATGAAAACAATGAATGATTAAGAGATTGAATTCTACTTTTTATCAATAGGAAGGTCTCTCCTTTGCAGAAAAACAGATTACTGATCTGAGTTCACTTTTCTCCTATGGAGAGAAAAGGAAGGGATTTGTCTTCATGGAGAATGGCTGATTTTAATATTAATTTACAGGAGTGAATCCATTTTTTCTTTAAAATGATGCCTTTTCTATGTAGTTTTGGTTGGATTTTAATATAACATCATAGTCATAAATTTGGTTTTGGACATGGTCTTTTGAGTGGGAGGGAGGATTTTATTTGTCAGATTAAGTCACTTGTGTGTATATGTGTATGTGTGTGTGTTTAAGGAGGGAGAGGAAGAGAGAGAGAGCAATCAGAAAAAACGCAACTTCTCATTTTAGAGGTTACACAAAATCCAATTGACCTTTTTAAAAACATCTAATTGTCATGCACTCAGGTACTTTCCGGGGCTCAAACTGGCAGTCAAATATCACAAGAAAGGTTATTCTTGTTATTTCAAAACCTGTTTGAACCAAGAAATATTGAGTGTCCTTGGGGAGATTCCAATCAAACTCATCATGGTCTTCTCTTTAATTAATTAATTACTTAATGTTTGTCAAGTGTTTTGAGGATGCTAAGTGAAATGTATGTGTTAATTATTATTTATGAAAAGCAAAAAGTCATTAATGGTTTCTATTTCCTCCCAGGTACGTTGATTTATCTGGCTCAGTTTTATGAACCCAAAGAACAGTGCGTTTTTGTAGTTTTCGAAGGTGGACAGTACAAAGTATCATTTAACTCTAAAGACACATAATAACTTGGAAATATTTTTTCCCTCTCTCTCCATCTGGTCTACATTCTCTGGTTTTACCAGTGATAAGTTTTCCCCGTAGAGTAAAATAGAGGTGGTGTGTAAACATCTAGTCATGTTTTACAGTGTGTTTTGCATTACTTAGATAAACTTTACAATTGTATGAGAACCTTGAATTTCTGCATTAATTTAAAAGGAACATTTAAGGAAGAGAGAAATAAAGGATTGTTTTCCCATAATAGTCTTCACCGACATTTCTTAATAAAACAGCTATTTCACTCTATGTTCCATTTTACAGTATTGGTGATGAGGAAATTTCAGCCTGTTTGAGCTCAGTGGAATTTTGACCTCACTGTTAACAGAGCTCATGAATATATAACTGCAGGAAAATACTGGTTGGGACTTGAAACACACACACACAGCAGCGTATAAAACGAAGGGACTGAGACAGCTAACAACTTAAGTTCTCCCTGATCTGTGTCTCTCATTCATCACTAGATGTTCCAGCGCTGAGACACAGGAATCCAGAAGAACAGCTCGGTAGCAAATTTTCAGACTTGGAGACATGTAATCTTTGTTATTGAACCTACTGTAGCTGCAAATCATGTTTTAAAATATAAAATTGCAGAAGGTTTTGCAACCTTTAAATCTTTTCTTGTCATTTTATGTTTCTGGTGTTAAATTTTGCCGTGTTAATGTCATCTTCACTTGGTAATATTTACAGCACCTAAATCAATGTTGAGGACACGCAGAATATTGGAGGATCAACTCTACTTATTCCAAATACACTTTAATATTTTGACTGCCAGACCAGAGTTCGAGAAATAACTGTGGTAGAATGATAATGAGAAGTTTAACAGTTTTATGATGGTTGAAGCTGACTTTATGAAAGTTGATAAATTTCATCTTGTAGGTTTCAATTTCTCATTCCCTACCGAGAGATGGAGAGAATACATTGATACTGCATTTCAAATTGGCTAGATCAGAAGGAACAGCAGCTAAAATCCATTACAACCCAATTACATCCATCAGCTGAAGCTGTGTGCATTCATTCGTGAACATCAGCATTTAATCCATAAAGAGGAACTAATGAGAAATTTGAAAATGGAATCCACGCATCAGTAAGTTTGGAGAGATTTTTCTGGGATTAATGATCTGCCAGAGAATCTTCAACATGCTGGAAAGCTATTCTCTCTGGGTTTGTTTACTGACCAAGGGGAGAAAAAGAGGTTTCCTTCTGTCTACTCATCAAACACTTGAAAGATTTTACTCATCTTAGTCCTGGAAAATGGGATGCCGTGTGCTTTGGAAGTAAGGTATGTTTTGGTGGACACTGCTGTCTTTGAATGGGAAAAGTTAAATTATTAGGTGGGGAGTTTCCACTTAGATATTAGTAGCCAGAATCCTAAACAAATTCTTCCATCTCTGTAGCCACTCACCAAGCAGTATCCTTTATGCTTGAATCCTGGGAGCATGTTTGAGCTGCACATACAAACAATTTTATACTGCAGAAATTTAAGCATAGTTTTATCTTTTTTACTCTTTGGTGGTTGCATAGATAGGAATAAATATTCTACCTGTTGAATTCCAATTACTTAAGGAGGAACAAGGCAGTATATGAATTGTGTAGTATCAACTTATTCACAATTGCATAACTTCTTACGTGTAATTTCTGACTGTAATAAACATGCACTTTGCAAAAACTGAACATTGGATGAAGCCTGAGAATTTGGGAAGATTTCTTCTCATCAAGTGAAAATGGTTTCTGTTGCCATACAGCTCAAAGATATTCCTATTCTGAGGTTTGTGTGGTGTAGTCATTCAGATGAAGGAAGTGTGTGTAGAACGTGGAGGATCGCACTTTTAATGATGTCTGGAAGAGGAGTTAGTTTCCATTTTCAAATCATGTTGGACGGTGGGATCTGTTCCTTTGTTTACTGGACTTTCTGAAGGTTTATTCACGTAGTTGTACACACATCACCTCATCATATCAGTGGCTTTCATGAAGGTTAAAATGACGTGAAACTGCACAGTCCTTATTTTTTCCTCCTCCTGTAAAATATCAGTGAGAAGTTTAACTTATTTTCCATCTTTGGGGGAATATCTACATTGCGAAAGCATACACAAAAGAGTTTGGTTTTTGTAATTTTGGCAAAGGGGAACCTTGGGGAATTTTCAGTGGAGGGATAATGTCCACATTTCAGGAGGATTACTCTAGCTGCAGCGAAGACTGGATTGGTGTGAAGTAGTGAAATGAAAGTGTGGAGATCACAGCGAGGATAAGTTGTAAGCAAGAGAGGACTGCCAGTGGAAATGGTGTTGAGAGAAGAAATGTGATGAAGGATATGTCAGACATAGAACCAACAGAACTTGGTGATTGAAAAGCCAGGTTTTTGTTAGGACAACTAGGTTGGTGGTGGTGCCATTATTGAGAGGGACACACAGGTCGGGAGGGGATTAGATGCCTTTCATGTCATTCCTTAATCTTCTTGAGAATCTTTTTAGAATATAGCTCCTGAGATGTGATGCCTCGGAGTGAGCTCCTACCATCAGACTTCCAGGAGACAGGCTGTAGCTCTGAATCAGCTGACCTGAACTTACACCCTGGTCCCACCTTTCTTACAAGTGAAAACAGAAATCAAGTGAGAGACTTTTCAATAAGAAATTAAATAGTGACTATCTCTGTGCATATCAAAATATATCCTCAGGCACTTTTAAGAAAATTTTAGATTTTCTTTTCAAAGTCTTTCTGTTCATATGTGTTTGAGGGACTAACACCGCCTAAGAAAGAAGTCAGAGAATTCAGGGCATTTCAAAGCTGGGAGGAGTCAACCTGAGATGGAGAAATTTCTGATTCCTGTGTTCTGGGGATTTCTGTGGTTTCACAAATAGTGTCTGAAAATATCTATTTTTAAAAACCTTGTTAATTGCTCTCAATTCTGACCCTGTTGACTCAAAAAGGACTAAGAAGCTGAAGGCCAGGTTTGTTTGATGGGAAAGGGGCAGAGAGTAAAGAAAATAAATAGATGAAGAGGGATAAAACAGACACAGATTGAACTGCATCAATAGATACATTACCTGTGTTTTTTAATGTGGTTACAGTTTTCAGTAACATGGAAGTCTATAAAGTGTCAGGATTTATAATATTTAAAAAGGGCCGTTTCACAGTCCATTTTAGTGCAACACACTGCTGAAGATTCATGATATTTGTAACTAAATGAAACTAATGTAAGTAAATTTACACAAAAGGTTGACTAATCCTTGTGTTGTCCTTCTAGTGTTGCTGCTGCTGCTGCTAAGTCACTTCAGTCGTGTCCGACTCTGTGCTAAGTTGTGCTATTTCTATTTTCTGCTTTCTTTATTTTCTCATTCCTAAGTTTTTTCCCTCTGTTTCTACATTGTATTTATTTAGCAAGGCATTGAGAAAATAGGCAATAGACGTTTCCATAGCCACAAATATGGATGTATCTTCATTAGCAGTTAAACAAGGCAGATTTTTCTGCAGCACCTCAACTGAATCTTAGTGATGTGGCAGGGATACAAAACGTAGGCCATGGGTTGTCATAAGACTGCTTAAGGTCTATTCTACTAAGTACAAGTAGGCTTAGATTTTCTTTTATCATCTTTTAAATTTTGAACTAATCATGGATTTATGGGAAATTGAAAAGCTAACACAGAGGGGTCTCATTACCAAGTTTCCTTCTAATAATTATCTAAATATAGTGTAATAGCAAAACCAGGAATGTCTGTGTATAGTTTTATGCCATTTTATTACTTGTGTAAGTTCTTAAAACTGCCATCATGATCAGGATACAGAACAATGTCATCACCATAAACATCTATTGGTGTCATCATTTGAAGCTTGAATGATGTAGGGAAGTCTTACCATTCTTTAAGTTACTTACATCTTCCTTCAAACTCTACTTTTATTTGTTTAACTTGCCTTACTGAACTGAGTAGGACCTTTAATACACTACTGAATAAAAGTGGTAAGTGTAAATATCCTTACCTTACTCCCAACCTGAAGGATTCACTTGTTTTCAAAATTGAGTAAGATGTTAGCGGTAGTTTTTGTTTTACATGGCACTTTTCATGTTGAGGAAATTTTCTTGTCTTCCTAATTGCGTGTGTTTGTTTTGAAGTGTTGACGTTTGCCCAACGTATCTTTTTACAGTTCATTGACCTTTTGTTTTTTCAAGAAATAAGAAATATGTGTTAAGGTCTCCAAATTCCCTCATATTAACATTTTGACAAGTGCTTAAATACTACCAGGTGCACAGATATTTATAAAGTTTGTATCTTTACTGTGAAATATATTTTCTTCAGTTAAATCTTTTAAATCCTATTTATTTATTAAACTTGAGTATAACATGTTTGATATTAATACTGTATATTCTACTCTCTTGATCTCTTTTTCTGGCATTCTTTCTTGTTTCCTTTTAATTCAACATTTCTTGTAGACAATATGCATTTTTATTCAGCATGAGAGCTTTTTTCTTTTAATGGATGTTTTGGGTTTAATGTTGAAATTTATGCATGCAATTAATATGCATGATATAAAAGATATAATGAAAGAAAGAGAAACTTGGCACTGAAGAAACAGGGAGCATGTAGCCTGTTCAAGAACAAATAGGACAAATAAAAATAGGTCAAGAATTGTGCCTTAAGAGAGGTTCCAATTAATTCCTAAAGCAAAAATAATACTGTCCAAAGTCCCTGGATATAATGCCATAAAGTCAGGAGATTGAAAGACATATGCAGGTAAAACCTCAAAAATGTCCTTCTAAATAAATTATGAAATAAAGACAAAGTCTAAACATAAATTAACAACTATTTTGATGCTACAGATATTAAAAGTAGCACAAATCAAAAGCTCTAGTATCTGTCTGAAGTTGTACTGAGCTGAAAAATCAGAGCATTAAAGTGAATATATTATAGAATAAACATTTAAAACAACTTATGGATACAAAAGTAAGATGCTAGGAGAGAAGCAGGGGGACAAAGCAAAGTGAGGGAAAATAAAAGGAATTAGTATAGATAAAACTAGAAATGAATAAATGGAAAATAGAAAGTGGAAGTGATCCATAAAATGAAAAATAAACTCTGTCAAGTTATCAATTAAATGGACAAACTTAGATAACTTTTACCAATAAAAATACAAACAAATAATAGTAGGAAGGAGAAAATAAATGGCATTCTAAATATTTGTTATTGTTCCATTGCTAAATCATGTGCGACTCTTTGTGACCCCATGGACTGCAGAACGCCAGACTTCCCTGTCCTTCACTGTCTCTCAGAGTTTGCCCAAATTCATGTTCACTGAGTCAGTGATGCCATCCAACCATCTCATCCTCTGTCACCCTCTTCTTTTGCCGTTAATCTTTCCCAGCATCAGAGTCTTTCCCGGTGAGTTGGTTCTTTGCATCACGTGATCAAAGTATTGGAGCTTCAGCTTCAGTATTAGTCCTTCCTGAATGAATATCCAGGATTGATTTCCTTTGATTGACTGGCTTGGTATAAATTATGTTAAAAATTAAGCACCTTAAAAAATTCATTTTTCTAGTGAAAAAAATTACCAATTCATCTAAGGAATGGTGAAAAGTGTTGCTAGTACATGGGAAAAGTATTGAAAGCTTATCTATCACGACTTGGCAATAACAGAATCAGAGTATTTTATCAGTAAGGCTAATTGCACCTCTGAAAAAGAAATAATTTCCTTGTACTGCAAGGAGATCCAACCAGTCCATTCTAAAGGAGATCAATCCTGGATGTTCATTGGAGGGACTGATGCTAAAGCTGAAACTGCAATACTTTGGCCACCTCATGCGACGAGTTGACTCACTGGAAAAGACTCTGATGCTAGGAAAGGTTGGGGGTGGGAGGAGAAGGGGACGACGGAGAATGAGATGGCTGGATGGCATCACCGACTCTGTGGACATGAGTTTGAGTGTACTCCGGGAGTTGGTGATGGACAGGGAGGCCTGGCGTGCTGTGATTCATGGGGTCGCGGAGAGTCGGACACGACTGAGCGACTGAACTGAACTGAACTGAATGTTTTTTTTTATTAAGAGAAAGGAATGGAATCTTTCTTAAAGCATTCTATAGAGGTAATATAACTCTGATGTCAAAATTGAATAAAAATAGCACATAAAAGAAAATTCATGAATATAGATATGAAAATCATAAATAAACTATTACCAAGTTAATTTCAGGAATGCATTAGCAGACTGCTAATACATTATGCCTGAAAGGTGTATGCCGAGAACACAGAAATATTTTAGATTATGAGACACGTGCATTAATATAATTAGTACATTAACAAATTAAAGGAGAAAAGTGAATAAACATTTCAATATGGATGATTAAATCACATGATTCATTATATTTGTTCAGTTCAGTTCAGTTCAGTCGCTCAGTCGTATCCGACTCTTTGCGACCCCATGAATCACAGCACGCCAGGCCTCCCTGTCCATCACCAACTCCCGGAGTTCACTCAAACTCATGTCCATGGAGTCGGTGATGCCATCCAGCCATCTCATTCTCTGTCTTCCCCATAGTGACTTGGAAAAAACCTACCTTAGTAAGTTAGTTATAGAAAAAAACTTTTAAAACATGATTTAAAAAAAATCTACAAGAAACCTTAAAAAACATCATAAATAACAGTAAAATATGGCAAGCCACTCCAGTACTCTTGCCTAGAAAATCGCATGGACAGAGGAGCCTGGTAGGCTGCAGTCCGTGGGGTCGCTACTAGTCGGACACAACTGAGCGACTTCACTTTCACTTTTCACTTTCACACGTTGGAGAAGGAAATGGCAACCCACTCCAGTGTTCTTGCCTGGAGAATCCCAGGGACAGGGGAGCCTGGTGGGCTGCTGTCTACGGGGTCGCACAGAGTCGGACATGACTGAAGTGACTTAGCAGCAGCAGCAGCAGCATTTTAAGTGTGAGAGGTTAAATAAAATACCTCCCTTCGAAAAAAGGTCCTCATCTCTGCAACGTGTGAAGACATTCCCCTACATGCTTAAGTTGACTCTGAGGATGTAATTGAGTCAAGGATCTTAGGATGGGAAGATGATCTTGGGTTATGTGGGTAACGGGAGTTAAAGAGAGAAGACAACATGATGATGCAAGCAAGAGGTCTGAGTGAGATGAAGAAGGAAAGCGGGACCTGGGGAGGCAGGCAGCCTGCAGAGGCTGGTGGAGGCAACAGGGCAGGCTCTTCCTTGGGGCCTCCAGCATGAAGCAGCTCTGCCAATAGCTTAATTGTAGCCACCCCCCATTGGTGGCTCACGGGTAAAGAGTCCACCTGCAATGCAGGAGCCACAGGTTCGATCCCTGGGTCGGGAAGATCCCCTGGAGAATTGATTCCAGTATTTTTGCCTGGGAAAATCCCATAGACAGAGGATCCTGGTGGGCTGTAGTCCATCGGGTCACAAAGAGATGGACATGACTGAGAACTGAACATGCACACAAGGTTCATTCAGGACGTCCAGAACTATAAAATAAGGCATTCATGTTTTTTTATGAATTAATTTTAGTAGATCATGTGGGCTTTCATGTATTACATTTCGTATCCCTATTGACTTTTTTCTTTGTCTTTTTAAAATTGAAGTATAATCGCTTTCCAATGTTATGATAGTTTCTGCTGTACAACAATGAGTGAGTCAGCTCTATGTATGTATACATCCCCTCCCTCGTGGACCTTCCTCTCCCCACCCCACCCATCTAGGTCATCATAAAGTTGTGAGCTGAGCTCCCTGTGCTGCAGCCTGCCACCAGCTATCTATTTACACACAGAAGTGCGTATACGCCTGTCCTACTCTCCCAATTCGTCCTACCCTCCCTTCCTCCACTGTGTTCACATGTCCGTTCTTTACGTCTGTGTCTCTGTTCCTGCCTTGCAACTGCATTCATCTGTACCATTTTTCTAGATTCCACATGCAGGCGTTAATATATGGTATTTAAGTCACAAAGTTTGTGGTCATTTGTTACAATAGCACCAAGAAAACTAATACAAAAAAGAACCTGCAGTAGGTCAGAAGTAAGAAAAGAATCCCAGTTATTATGCTAATACTGATTTATTTCAAGATAACAGACCATGCAATAAAATGAAAGGGAAAGAATATGTCTGTGTGTGTATATACTCATACACAATCATCTAGCTATACATCTATATCTATCTATCATCTATCTAAAACAAACTGATTGTCTATCAAAAAAAAATATCATGAAGCATCATTGGAAAAAAAACCATCAGAAATAGTAAGAGTCCAGGAAAGTAGCCAGATAAAAAAATCAATATTAAAAAATCAATAACTTTCTTATACAGTAGTAATGACTAATTTAAAATGTAATAGAAAAATGGGTCCCATTTAGAATAGCCACAAAGCTCGTTAAATACTTATGATTAGGTGTGGCAAGAAACTTTTAAAACCTATTTTTAAAAAACTAGAAATTTACTGAAGATTATAAAGCACACCCTGAAGAAAGCGGAAAGTTACCTTATGTCCCTGGCTAAGAAGAATTCAGTATTCAAAATAAGTAATGTCTCTACCAATTATTCTTCATATTAAGGTAAATCTGAAAATGTAAATCTGTGATAATTTTAAACTTATTATGAAAAAGCATGCGCAAAATGTTAAGATAATATTTGAAAGGAAGACCAACTAGAGACTAGTCCTACCAAATATCGAAACATATTATTGCATTAAAGCAATTTAAACAGCTTGGTTATTGCAGGAAGTAATGATAAAATTGATGGTACAGAATTTAGCATTCAGAATTGTTTGTTTTTAATGAAGATTCAACTTATCCACAAATTGACATATAAAGTAGGAGGTAAACAATAAAATATTTCACATTGATACTTTGACAACTGGTTATCCAATTGGGGAATTTCATTTAGCTCTCTCCATAACCTCATTAAAATGTAATTTTCTGCAGATGGGTTCAAAAGCTAGATGAAAGACAGATCCAAAAGATTTCAGAAGAAAATGCAGGAAAATATTAAAAATATTAGAGTTGAAATGATTTTCTAATTCTAATTCAAACCTAAAAGGAACAAGGTAAATAATCTGTATTGTTGACTGCACATGAATTATAAATTATATATTGTTAAAGGATAAAAAATATATGCATCATCTCTGACAAACAAAGCATTAATCATTAAATACATTAGAAATTCTACAGATCAATATAAAAAGACAAACAGACCAGTAGAAAAATGAACAAAAGGACTTGAAGAAGCAATTCACACACACACATACTTGTACACACAAATATAGACATCAATATCACTAGTATTCACACTAAATTAGCAGAAAACTAGATGAATGAAAATTAAGGCTCAGCAAGGTTTTATAATGAAAGCTTGCTATGTTACAAATCATGCTAAAGCAGTAATTCTTAACAATAAACACTTATTACTTCATAGTTTCTGTGATTAGGGATCTGGGAGGTGCTTGATCTATTGTTTCTGGCTCGAGGACTCTCAGGAGATTACAAACTCTTGGCTGGGGCTGCAGTTAATCTCAAAACTCAACAAGTGAACTGAAGGGTCCACTTCTAAGCTCACTCACACATTTAGATCCTTCAGTTCACTGTGAATGACTAGACTGAGGGTCTCAGTTCCTTGCCAGGGCACATGGGTTTCTCCAAGGGGTAATATGGCATCTTGGCTGCCCCAGCACAAGAAGGAAAGAGACAGACAAAAGAGATGGAAGCCACAGTCTGTTTATAACATCCCATCACTGAAATGGGTTTCCCAGGTGGCCCTAGCAGTAGGAATCTGCCTGCCAGTGCAGAAGATGTAAGAGACACAGGTTTGATCCCTGGGTCAGGAAGATCCCCTGGAGGAGAGCATGAAAACCCACTCCAGTATGGGAAATTCCACGGACAGAGGAGCCTGGCAGGCTAGAGTCCCCAGGTCGCAAAGAGTCAGACATAACTGAATCAACTTAGCACACATGAATGTATCACTGAAATATTCTATTTGTTAAAAGTGAGTCAATACATCCAGCCCCTAGTCAAGGGGAGAGAGTTACAGAAGTGTGTGAATATCAGGATGTAGAGATCATGAAGAGCCTTCTTAGAGATTCTCATATTCTTAGCTGGAAAACTGACAAGGGGATTACTAGTTTGGTGTTATCTGCTACTGCTAAGTCACTTCAGTCGTGTCTGACTCTGTGTGACCCCATAGACGGCCTCCTACCAGGCTCCCCCGTCCCTGGGATTCTCCAGGCAAGAACACTGGAGTGGGTTGCCATTTCCTTCTCCAATGCATGAAAGGGAAAAGTGAAGTCGCTCAGTCGTGTCCGACTCTTAGCGACCCCATGGACTGCAGCCTACCAGGCTCCGCCGTCCATGGGATTTTCCAAGCAAGAGTACTGGAGTGGGGTGCCACTGCCTTCTACTGAAGCTTAAAAGGCACAAACCCTGAACCAGTGGGTCTATGGAGTTTGGTGCAATAGTTGGCAAGAATGAGGTAGAGTTCTGTACTGACAAGTCATTAAGCCATATTGTTAAGTGAGAAAACAAGTAATAGAAGAGTGCCTTGACTCTAGCAGAATGTCACTAGGTAAAAATAAGCAAAGCAGAGCTACATTATTCTGCCCACATTTATATAATTCTGAGACCTTGAAAGTTGCCTGGATCCCATCCCGTTCCATCCCTACCATGAAGCCAAATATCCAGGTGACTGAGTTTCAAAGTGAGGATTATAGTTTACTTTCTTTCTGTAAAGTTTTTTTTTTAAATACAAATACCTGTATTTACAACTGTATACAGAAATAAATTTATCTGTTTATAAAAAATAAAATAATAAATAAATCAAGGCAAAATAAGTTTAGAAATAAAAATGTTTAAGCTTATTTACCATAAGCTTAAATTCAAGTACTGGAAAAAATGTGTCCCAGATAGTTGTAGATAATATCAGGTCAAGTCATATTTTTATGACCGTCTCTGTAGGATGACAAACTGATGGAACATTAAACATGGAAGCAAAGCTTGGTGGATTTTTCTTCTGATTGAAACACAACAAAAGTAAAAAAAGAATATAAAGAGGTAGGCCAGCCAAATTGAAGTTTTTAGTATGGCAACACATATACTTTCTGGTCTCTTGTCTATTACATTTACTATTTTGGTTTCTGCTTTGTGATAAGATAAACATTCTAAATTAAATAATTTTGCCAGACATCCTGGAATGTGAAGTCAAGTGGGCCTTAGGAAGCATCACTATGAACAAAGCCAGTGGAGATGATGGAATTCCAGTTGAGCTATTTCAAATCCTGAAAGACGATTCTGTGAAAGTGCTTCACTCATTATGCCAGCAAATTTGGAAAAGTCAGCAGTGGTCACAGGACTGGAAAAGGTCAGTTTTCATTTCAATCCCAAAGAAAGGCAATGCCAAAGAATGTTCAAACTACCGCACAATTGCACTCATCTCACACGCTAGTAAAGTCATGCTCAAAATTCTCCAAGCCAGGCTTCAGAAATACGTGAACCATGAACTTCCAGATGTTCAAGCTGCATTTAGAAAAGGCAGAGGAACCAGAGATCAAATTGCCAACATCTACTGGATCATTGAAAAAGCAAGAGAGTTCCAGTAAAACATCTATTTCTGCTTTATTGACTATGCCAAAGCCTTTGACTGTGTGGATCACAATAAACTGTGGAACATTCTGAAAGAGATGGGAATCCCAGACCACCTGACCTGCCTCTTGAGAAACCTGTCTGCAGGTCAGGAAGCAACAGTTAGAACTGGACGTGGAACAACGGACTGATTCCAAATAGGAAAAGGAATACGTCAAGGCTATATATTGTCACCCTGATTGTTTAATTTATACGCAGAATACATCATGAGAAAACCTGGGCTGGAGGAAGCACAAGCTGGAATCAAGATTGCTGGGAGAAATATCAATAACCTCAGATATGCAGATGACACTACCCTTATGGCAGAAAATGAAGAAGAACTAAAGAGCCTCTTGATGAAAGTGAAAGAGGAGAGTGAAAAAGTTGGCTTAAAGCTCAACTTTCAGAAAACTAAGATCATGGCATCTGGTCCCATCACTTCATGGGAAATAGATGGGGAAACAGTGGAAAAACAGTGGCTGACTTTATTTTTCTGGGCTCCAAAATCATGCAGATGCTGATTGCAGCCATGAAATTAAAAGATGCTTACTCCTTGGAAGTAAAGTTATGACCAACCTAGACAGCATATTAAAAAGCAGAGACATTACTTTGCCAACAAAGCTCCATCTAGTCAAGGCTATGGTTTTTCCAGCGGTCATGTATGGATGTGAGAGTTGGACTCTAAAGAAAGCTGAGAGCCAAAGAATTGATGCTTTTGACCTGTGGTGTTGGAGAAGACTCTTGAGAGTCCCTTGGACTGCAAGGAGATGTAAGCAGTCCATCCTAAAGGAGATCAGTCCTGGCTGTTCATTGGAAGGACTGATGTTGAAGCTGAAATTCCAATACTTTGGCCACCTGATGCGAAGAGCTGACTCATTTGAAAAGACCCTGATGCTGGGAAAGATTGAGGGCAGGAGAAGAAGGGGACAACAGAGGATAAGATGGTTGGATGGCATCACTGACTCGATGGACATGAGTTTGGGTGAACTCCAGGAGTTGGTGATAGACAGGGAGGCCTGGCGTGCTGCGGTTCATGGGGTCGCAAAGAGTCGTACATGACTGAATAACTGAACTGAACTGAACTGATTCATATATAAACACAAAAAGTCTTCCAAGCTGTAGATATATAGCTTGACCCAATTTCACACAAATGAACACTTTCTGTAACTTCCAAGCCAAAGAGATTAAACACATTATCAGTATTCAGGAAAGCCCTTTATGCTCCCTAGCCATCACCACCCACCTCCTCAACTCACTGAAAAATACAATCCTGATTTCTAACTCAATACATTTGTTATACTTTAGGAATGTTTCGAAACAATTTCTGAAGTGATTCAGGAAATTATACTCTTAGTAATGAAGCTCCAAGTGTTTTGTATCAGCCCATTATTTTTACTGGTAGTTTGCTTTTAAACTTTTCCGCTAAGTACTTAACTGGAATTTCATTTGGTTTTAATTTATATTTCCTTGATCATCAGTGAGACAGCATCTTTTAACAGCAATTAGTCATTTTGATATTTTCTGTAGGGCTTGATCAAGACTTTTGCCACTTTTTCTATTTTGTTATGTATCGTTCTTGCATTGATTTGTAGGAGTTCTTTATATATTTTGACAAAGTCCTCTGTCTTATATTACCAATGTCTTTTCCCACTATGTGATTCACCTTTTTAGTCTCTCAGGGATGCATTCTGTAAAGCAGAATTTCTTTATTTTAACGTAGCCTCATGTAACAGTAGTTTGCTCCAGAGTTAATATTTTGTGTGTTGTTTAAGAAATTTTTGCCTACATAAAGGACATGAAGATATCATTTTTTTAAAATATTCTAGTAAATGTATTACTTTACCTTTCATATTTAGACTTGAAATTCACCTGGATTTCATTTTGTGTATGGACTAGGTAAGAATGAAGATTTGTTTTTCTCCCATGTAGATAACCAATTGATACAGCGTCACTTGCTGTAAGTACTGTCCTTTCTCACTGCTGTGCCGTGCCACTTTTATTCTAAGTCAGATGTCCAAATATGTGTAGCATTTTTCTGGACTCCTATTTGTTTTCCAGTGCTCTCTTTCTTTATCCTGGTGCTAATGTTCAGATCAGTTCAGTTCAGTTCATTTCAGCCACTCAGTCGTGTCCGACTCTCCGCGACCCCATGAATCACAGCACGCCAGGCCTCCCTGTCCATCACCAACTCCCGGAGTTCACTCAAACTCATGTCCACAGAGTCGATGATGCCATCCAGCCATCTCATTCTCTGTCGTCCCCTTCTCCTCCCGCCCCCAACCTTTCGCAGCATCAGAGTCTTTTCCAGTGAGTCAACTTGTTGCATCAGGTGGCCAAAGTATTGCAGTTTCAGCTTTAGAATCAGTCCTTCCAATGAATACCCAGGATTGATCTCCTTTAGAATGGACTGGTTGGATATCCTTGCAGTACAAGGGACTCTCAAGAGTCTTCTTCAACACATGAAATTATTGATACAAACTTCTGTAAGCTCTCTACTTTATTCTTAAGACTGTCTTTGCTACATAGAATTAGTCTCGTGAATGACCTTGTGAATTCTAAATCTATGCTGTCAGTGTGTGCTCAGTTGTGTCTGACTCTTTGTGACCCCATGGACTATGACCTGCCAGGTTTCTCCATCATTGGGATTTCCGAGGCAAGAATATTGAAAAGAGTTGCCATTTCTTTCTCTAGGGGGATATTCCCGACTCAGGGATTGACCTGCATCTCCTGCATAGGCAGGCAGATTCTTTACCCTTGAGTCACCAGGAAGCCCCTCACTATTTATACCATCAGTTAATTACTTTTTAAATTATTTCACAAAAAGTGCATACACACAGTTAATTCCCTGTTCTCATGTCTTAAAGTAATAAATAGCAAAGTACAAGATTTGAGAAAAGAAATAAATACTTTAAAGAATAACAATATTTCTAAACTCTAGGACCTCTAGTATTCTTAAAAAATCATCATTTCCAGCATGATAATGAGCTATGAGGGTCCAAGTGTTGTTAGGAGGTCAAGGTTAAAAGGTGACTATCTGCTATTTTCAAGGATAATCCCATACTGAAGTATATGATCTGCCTGCATTTCATCTTCCTGTAATAAATGTTGAAATAAGTCTAATTCATGTCTACTCATTAAGAGAAATTTATTTTTATTTCCCACTGTATATTTAAATCAAATGACTGTGTCTTCTTTTTCCCTAGCTTCAGTCTCTGAAAGAACATAGATCAAGTAGCCGTGAATTTTCTGGTCCCTCTTATGGTCACAAAGTCACGAATAGCTTTGACTGATAAATTTGTTTCTCCCCGTCTCAAAAGCAAATCAAATTCTGAACTTGATCTTACGTTCTTCTCTGGGCTGTGCCATTGCTTTGAGTGTGTCTATGTGTCTTTCCCTTCTCGTTCTCTGTACAGAGTTTCTCCTTCTTCTTCACCTTGCTCCCTGTGGCTTAGAACACTGCCAGGTCTAGAGTCAGAGAAAGAAGAGAGGTGAATGGGATAGGGTTGGAAGCTTCAGGTCTTGAGGTCTGTCAGGTATTTAGCCTTGACTCCCTGCTAGATGCTTCTGTAGGGTTTTGGAAGCTCCTTTGGGAAACAGTAAACGCATTGTCCTTAGACTTGATGCTACACTTGGCATGAAGGAGCTTAGTTCCCCTACCAGGGAACGAACCTGTGCCCTCTGTGATAGAAGCGTGGAGTTTTAACCACTGGATCACCAGGGATGTCCCAATCCTGTTTGTTTTTTGATAACTCCCTTTACACAGATGCTCTTAGAGGACCATTCCTTAGATAAATAGCTAAAATCTTTTCGCTTTATATTGATTAGTGAACATTAGTTCCCTGCAATGTGGGAGATCCAGGTTCAATCCCTGGGTCAGGAAGATCCCCTGGGGAAGGGAATGGCAACCCACTCCAATATTCTTGCCTGGAGAATCCCATTGACAGAGGAGCCTGGCAGGCTACAGACTGTGGGATCGCAAAGAGTTAGGCGTAACTGAACAACTTGCACTCACTCATTCAACCTACTGTCAAACTTGGAGGATGTATCGGATGTATAGCAACTTCTATGAGCAATCCTGATGAAGTTCTTCTCTTTTGACTTTATTTTTTTTTTTCTATTTTATTTATTTTATTTTTTATTTTTTTTTATTTTTAAAAAGAATTTTATTAAAAAAGCACAAATGCAAAGAAATGAACAGAGGAAAATGTATGCGTCGAACATGGACTGGTCACTTATGATAATATACATGCTACAATTCCATTCTCTCCAATCATTCCACCTTCACCCTCTCCCACAGAGTCCCAAAGACTGTTCTAAATGCCTATGTCTCTTTTGCAGTCTCTTATACAGGGTTCAGGTTACCATTTTTCTAAATTCCATATATATGCGTTAATATACGGTATTGATGTTCTTCTTTCTGGCTTACTTCACTCTGTATAATTGGCTCCAATTTCATCCACCTCATTAAAACTGATTCAAATGCATTCTTTCTGATGGCTGAGAAATACTCCATTGTGTATATGTACCAAAGCTTTCTTATCCATTCATCTGCAGATGGACATCTAGGTTGCTTCCATGTCCTGGCTATTATAAACAGTGCTGCAATGAACATTGGAGTACATGTGTCTCTTTCAATTCTGGTTTCCTCGGTGTGTATGCCCAGGAGTGCGATCGCTGGATCATATGGCAGTTCTATTTCCAGTTTTCTGAGGAATCTCCACACTGTTCTCCATAGTGGCTGTACTAGTTTGCATTCCCACCAACAGTGTAAGAGGGTTCCCTTCTCTCCACACCCTCTCCAGCACTTATTGCATGTAGACTTTTGGATAGCAGCCATTCTGACTGGTGTGAAATGGTATCTCATTGTGGTTTTGATTTGCATTTCTCTGATGATGAGGGATGTTGAGCATTTTTTCATGTGTTTATTAGCCATCTTTATGTCTTCTTTGGAGAAATGTCTGTTTAGTTCTTTGGCCCATTTTTTGATTGGGTCACTTAGTTTTCTGGAATTAAGCTGCAGGAGCTGCTTGTATAATTTGGAGATTAATCCTTTATCAGTTGCTTCATTTGCATTTATTGTCTCCCATTCTGAAGGTTGTCTTCTCACCTTGCTTAGAGTTTCCTTTGCTGTGCAGAAGCTTTTGATTTTAATTAGGTCCCATTTGTTTATTTTTGCTTTTATTTCCAATATTCTGGGAGGTGGGTCTTGGAGGATCCTGCTGTGATTTATGTCGGAGAGTGTTTTGCCTACGTTCTCCTCTAGGAGTTTTATAGTTTCTGGTCTTACATTTAAATCTTTAATCCATTTTGAGTTTATTTTGGTGTATGGTGTTAGGAAGTGTTCTAGTTTCATTCTTTTACAAGTGGCTGACCAGTTTTCCCAGCACCACTTGTTAAAGAGACTGTCTTTTCTCCATTTTATATTCTTGCCTCCTTTGTCGAAGATAAGGTGTCCATAAGAGCGTGGGTTTATCTCTGGGCTTTCTATTTTGTTCCATTGATCTATATTTCTGTCTTTATGCCAGTACCATACTGTCTTGATGACTGTGGCTTTGTAATAGAGCCTGAAGTCCGGCAGGTTAATTCCCCCAGTTCCATTCTTCTTCCTCAAGATTGCTTTGGCTATTCGAGGTTTTTTGTATTTCCATACAAATTGTGAGATTATTTGTTCTAGTTCTGTGAAAAATATTGTTGGTAGCTTGATAGGGATTGCATTGAATGTATAAATTACTTTGGGTAGTATACTCATTTTACAATACAGGCATACCTCAAGAAACAAGAAAAAAGTCAACTAAATAACCTAACTCTACATCTAAAGCAACTAGAAAAGGAAGAAATGAAGAACCCCAGGGTCAGTAGAAGGAAAGAAATCATAAAAATTAGGGCAGAGATAAATGCAAAAGAAACAAAAGAGACCATAGCAAAAATCAACAAAGCCAAAAGCTGGTTCTTTGAGAAGGTGAATAAAATTGACAAACCTCTTTTGACTTTAGGTGAAAGCAGAAGCATAGTTCCCTCCCTCCACCTCTCCATTTGGATTAAGAAGACAGAGCACACACCCTCCCCAAATCCTTCTTGTGGGATTCCTGATATTTCCAACATCCTTTACTCATTTGATGTTCATGAGTTTCCCTATTGATTCTTTGAATCTACTTTGAGATGTTTGCTTTATAGACTCTAACTATACACTTTTGTATCAATCATCATTTACACTGTGGCTCCTGAGTTGAAACTTCTAAATAATATTTTATTCACTCACTCATTTGCTTATTCACTCATTAATTCATTTGTTCATACATTCAACAAATATTGATTGTTTACTATGTGCTAAGCTTATTTAACTTCTATGCAGAGTACCTCATGAGGAACGCTGAGCTGGAAGAAGCACAAGTGGAATTGAGATTGCCGGGAGAAATATCAATAACCTCAGATATGCAAATGACACCACCCTTATGGCAGAAAGTGAAGAGGAACTCAAAAGCCTCTTGATGAAAGTGAAAGAGGAGAGTGAAAAGGTTGGCTTGAAGCTCAACCTTCAGAAAACTAAGATCATGGCATCCAGTCCCATCATTTTATGGGAAATAGATGGGGAAACAGTGGAAACAGTGTCAGACTTTATTTTTTTGGGCTCCAAAATCACTGCGGATGCTGATTGCAGCCTTGAAATTAAAAGACGCTTACTCCTTGGAAGGAAAGTTATGACCAACCTAGATAGCATATTAAAAAGCAGAGACATTACTTTGCCAACCAAGGTCCATCTAGTCAAGGCTATGGTTTTTCCAGTGGTCATGTATGGATGTGAGAGTTGGACTGTGAAGAAAGCTGATCGCTGAAGAATTGATGCTTTTGAACTGTGGTGCTGGAGAAGACTCTTGAGAGTCCCTTGGACTGCAAGGAGATCCAACCAGTCCATTCTAAAGGAGATCAATCCTGGGTGTTCATTGGAAGGACTGATGCTAAAGCTGAAACTCCAATACTTCGGCCACCTCATGCAAAGAGTTGACTCACTAGAAAAGACTCTGATGCTGGGAGGGATTGGGAGTGGGAGGAGAAGGGGACGACATAGAATGAGATGGCTGGATGGCATCACCGACTCGATGGACATGAGTTTGAGTGAACTCCGGGAGTTGGTGATGGACAGGGAGGCCTGGCGTGCTGTGATTCATGGGGTCACAAAGAATTGGACACGACTGAGCGACTGAACTGAACAGAACTGAAGCATCACATTGACTCTGAAGTTAGACTAAAGAGAAAGAACATCCTTCCTGCCTGATTTCTAGAGAGAGGAGACCAATAACAAGATTATATAGAAGTTATATTGTATATTAGAAAGTGGTAAGTAAATGCAGAAAAATAAAGCAGGGAAGAACAATAGGAGGTAGGTGAGGATATGAAGACAATTTTTAACATAGTGGTCAGGGAAGGTCTCACTGAAGCATCTCATCTGAAAAAAGACCTCTATGTAGAGTGTTCCAGATAGATGTAATGAGGTGGATGAACAGTTGGTGTGTCTGAAGCACATAGAGAGGCTGATGGCTGGAACAGCATGATGGATGGGCTGAGTAGCAAGGAACAAAGCATGGAATAACTGAAGAGCTAGAGTACAGTGGTAGTTGACCACTATACCTTTTCCTCCCCTGAGCAACAAAAGAAATCACTGAGAAGATTAGACCAGAGCAATGAGTGTTGATTCAAAGTCTTAAAATAATCTTTCCACCTTTGTATAAAAATAGATAGTAAGGAAGATAAATATGGACATAAAGAGTCTAGGTGGAAAGCCATCACAATATATTTCAGGTAAGCGATGGTGGTAGATTGGATCAGAGATGTAGCAGGTCAAGTGGTAAAATGGAAGGGTCAGGTTAGGGACATATTTTGAAAATAAAAGTAAGAGAATTCGCTGATAGATTTTATGTGGGGTTGCGAGAAAGATAGCAGGTAAAGCCAATGGCAAGATTTTTGGTCCAAGCCACTGGAAGAATTACAATTCATTGACATAAGCGGGGTGTAGTTGGCAGGGACTCTTAAAAGCTAGTGAGCAAGGCCAGGGGTTCATTTTTAATTTTTGCTTATGTTGAAGTTAATTTACTTAATAGATATCCTATTGGAGGTGTTGATTTGGATACATGAATTTGGAGTTCAGAAGCTTAGCAGAGAGGTCTAGACTCAAGACATTAATTAGAGAAGTATCAGAGTATGCATGACAGAATTGGGTTGCCAAGGGAGGGGCTATAAGTAGAGAAGAGAAGGAGTTTAGGGATTAAGCCAAAGGCCAGAACTGTGAGAAGGAACCAGCAAACTGATGATAAGAGCAACTGATGAGAGGAAACAAGAAAAATGTAGTCCAGGAAGCCAACAAGAAAATGTTCAAGGACGAGGGGATAATCACTTGGGTCAAATGTTCTAGACGGTATAATTAGATCACCAGTGAATTCTGATCATTGAATTGAACAACCTGGTGACCTTGACATGAGTACTTTCAGTGAATGGCTGAAAACCTGTTTGGATTAAATAAAAGAGAAAATGGTGGAAATCAAATATTTCAGGTTCAGTTCAGTTTAGTCGCTCAGTTGTGTCCGACTCTTTGCGACCCCTTGAATCATAGCACGCCAGGCCTCCCTGTCTATCACCAACTCCCGGAGTTCACTCAAACTCATGTCCATCAAGTCGGTGATGCCATCCAGCCATCTCATTCTCTGTCGTCCCCTTCTCCTCTCACCCCCGATCCCTCCCAGCATCAGAGTCTTTTCCAGTGAATCAACTCGTCTCATGAGGTGGCCAAAGTATTGGAGTTTCAGCTTTAGCATCAGTCCTTCCAATGAACACCCAGGACTGATCTCCTTCAGAATGGCCTGGTTGGATTTCCTTGCAGTCCAAGGGACTCTCAAGAGTCTTCTCCAGCACCACAGTTCAAAAGCATCAATTCTTTGGCGATCAGCTTTCTTCACAGTCCAACTCTCACATCCATATATGACCACTGGAAAAAACATAGCCTTGACTAGATGGACCTTGGTTGGCAAAGTAATGTCTCTGCTTTTTAATATGCTATCTAGGTTGGTCATAACTTTCCTTCCAAGGAGTAAGCGTCTTTTAATTTCAAGGCTGCAATCAGCATCCACAGTGATTTTGGAGCCCAAAAAAATAAAGTCTGACACTGTTTCCACTGTAGAGTCCACTCAATACCAGTTTTGCTATAAATTAGAACAGAGGAATTGGCTGGCAGATGGACAGAGAACAGGAGCCAAGAGTAGGTTTTTAGCAAGTTTGGTGTGTGTATTAATATGTTGATGGTGATCATCTGGTAAAGAGAGAAAAGCTGATCCAGGCAAGAGAGATGGCATTTTCGCTAGAGCTGTGTCTTTGTGCAGAAGAGATAGAATGTAATTTAGTGTCTAAAAGGAGATAACCATGAAGATAAACCATGGGATGAGAGAATTTAAGAAAGAGAATGCATGAAACAGGGAGGCTAGAATTTGGGAAGGATCATATAAATTTAACCTGATAGGGTAATACGGTGTGATTAGCACTTGTCTTCTTTTATTCCTTCCTCAGCTGTTCTGATCACACACACACACACACACAGACACACACACACACACACACACACCCTTTGCTTGTTTTTTATCTCCTGGATTTCAATCACTGTCAACAGCAGTACAATCTGATTTATAGATGCTCTAACTGCCTGCTTCCTATTAATTTATTCAAGCAATATTTATGGAGTATCTTTTATGCCCTGGTACTGTTTTGGGCACTGGTGATTTAGCAGTTGAACAGGATGCTTAAAGTCCCTCATCTGAAAGATGCATCCATTCTAGTGTGTGTTGACGGGAGAGGAGTAGAAATAATAAATATGTAAGTAAATAATATGCAGACTTGGCATATTAACAGCAGGGTATCCAAATTTTAATATTTCTATTTATGAATCATACAGAATCATGTACCTGGGCTTGAAATATATGTGATCACACTGTTTAGGAGGAACCTTAAAGGTGTGTGACATAAATTGTTGCTTTCGTTTCATTAGAAGGAAATTTGAAACAGAGATGGTGATCATAAATTGTATAAAGTCAAATTGAAGTAGGTAGGGAACTTAGCGATTACTATTAAGCCAAATCAATATTTAATTTCAATTTAAAGGATATTTTAATCCTCACTAACAGTCAAAAACTTGAGCAAACCCTTTCAATTACCCAACTGCCTAAACTAAGTAAAAACTCTAATCATATATATCAACACCATTTCTTTTTTGCCTAATTGTTGCTAATCCTTTGATTTTTCTTTAAAGATTTCACTCTTTTTGTTCTAATTTTTATTTATATATTGATTACACATAGGTCAAATCTAAATCTCGTGACTACTTTGCTCTCTTTTACAGACAAAAATATGACAGAGATGTGAAAGTTCCTCAGATTAGAAATAGATCTGGGGTACAATGACTTCTACGAATCGTTTGCCTTGGTGTGGAAGAGTGTTTCAGGATGAGATCACTGAGTTTGAAACAGAGACCACTGTTTACTGTTATTTCTTACAAACTAAGCGCCTTTAGCAGAACTGATCTTAAACTATTCCCATGTGAGATTACAGTTCAGTTCAGTTCAGTCACTCAGTCGTGTCCGACTCTCCGCGACCCCTTGAATCACAGCACGCCAGGCCTCCCTGTCCATCACCAACTCCCGGAGTTCACTCAAACTCATGTCCACAGAGTCGGTGATGCCATCCAGCCATCTCATTCTTGGTCGTCCCCTTCTCCTCCCACCCCCAACCTTTCCCAGCATCAGAGTCTTTTCCAGTGAGTCAACTCGTCACATGAGGTGACCAAAGTATTGCAGTTTCAGCTTTAGCATCAGTCCTTCCAATGAACACCCAGGATCGATCTCCCTTAGATTACAGTAGTGGACAGTAAATTTTTCTTTTTTTTTTTTGGCCTTGCCGTGTGACTGACAGGAGCTTAGTTCCCCAACCAGGGATTAAACTCAGGATGATGACTTTTTAAGCACTGAGTCCTAACCATTGGACCACCAGGAATTTCCAGGTTTTAAAACTCACTTCTCTTGTTAACTGATTCTGTCTTCACACCCTAAACCACTCCAGGAATATGAGCCATGGTGGTTCTATTTCACCTGCAAAAGCTTTGTTCTTACATCTTCTTCTCTACTTATCTTCCTTACTCAAACATTTGGCAGAAAAAGTGGTCTCCCTCTTGGAATTTTGTCTTTTTTCTGCTCCAAGCATCAAGGCTCAGTTAGGACTTAGCCCATTCCCTGCAGTACTGGCCCTTTACTAATTCCTGGAAACACAATTTCTCAAATCAGTTCCTTTTGTTTAAGGCAGCTGGAAGCTTGGCCATGATAGCTACGATTTTCTTACAATATCGCATGTACGTATTCAGAAAGTGGGTGGTAAGAAAGGCGAGATCAACTCAGAGATCCTGTGATGGTTATGTGTAAACACATATTTCCAGAAAAAATTATTTTTTAGCATTTAGCTTGTTTTTCTAGCTATAGATTTTTCTGAGTTAAAACTCTGTTTTCACAATTTTCAAAGTAAAGCTACGGAACATAGGGAGAGGATCACAGCACCTAAACACACACATCCAGGGGTAGGCAAAAGCAGACACACACACACACACACACACACACACTTATCTGGTCAGAATCTCAGCAGGTAATTTCTAGTATTCTCTACCATTTTTACACATTGTTTTAAAAGTAAATTACAAGAAAAGCTGGGCTAAATATTACTGAATTAATACCAGATGAGAATTTCTTATACATTCCTAAAAAGACAACATTTTTCAGATAAGGCTCCGAATCTCCTTTGTTTGTTTCTCAAGAGAAAAATATGCCATTTGCCAAATTCCACTATACACACATTCATATAGGTTTATTTACCACATTGTTCTACTAAATGTCTAAGATGGTATGGAACAGCTACATCAAATAAAAAGACATGGCAGAAAGTAGAAGATGAAAGAGGGAAAGCAACGAACAAAATATCAGTCAAGGGACACATGAAGTAGAGACAGGAAGGAAGCTCAGATAGAAATACCCACCAGCATCCTCTTCACTAAAGGTGGACACAAAAATGCTGCCACTTTCCTTGGTGGTTCAGATGGTAAAGAATCGGCCTGCAATATAGGAGACCTGGGTTTGATCCCTGCATCTAGAAGATCCCCTCAAGAAGGGAATGGCAACCCACTCCAGTATTCTTGTCTAGAGAGTCCCAAAGACAGAGGAGCCTTGTGGGCTACAGTCCATGTGGTGGCAAAGAGTTGGACACGACTGAATTACTAACACTTACAATCCTCCATAAGGAGAATGCTTCTCTTATACTATGGTTTATACCATTGACAGTTAAGCAAAAACAAAGCAAAAGAACAATCACTAATAGTGAAAATGATTTTTTTTCTGGGAATCATTGTAAGTGATTTAATATAACACAGAACTCCATCTCAGCATTGTTACAGTAGATGCAATGATAGATTAGCTAGTTCTTTCTTGAAATACCCGCAAAGTAGGACAATATATCACTTGTGCAGCTGTGTAGGAGCCCAGAATTGGGAAGGGGGGCAGGAAGGAGTGGCCTCATACTTTAACTGGCATTGGGAACAACTGAATAGCTCATAATGTACAGATACTCACACCCTACCTACCCAAGACATTCTTGCTCAAGAATTCTCAGAGAGAACCTTGAAATATGCATTTTCAACATGCATTCTAAGTCATTCCAATGAGGGACATATTTAAGATCACCTATGCAAAGATGGGCTCGATAAAGGACAGAAATGGTGTGGACCTAACACAAGCAGAAGATATTAAGAAGAGGTGGCAAGAATACACAGAACAACTGTACAAAAAAGATCTTCACGACCAAGATAATCACGATGGCTTGATCACTTATCTAGAGCCAGACATCTTGGAATGTCAAGTCAAGTGGGCCTTAGAAAGCATCACTATGAACAAATCTAGTGGAAGTGATGGAATTCCAGTTGAGCTATTTATTTCAAATCCTGAAAGATGATTCTGTGAAAGTGCTGCATTCAATATGCCAGAAAATTTGGAAAACTCAGCAGTGGCCACAGGACTGGAAAAGGTCAGTCTTCATTCCAATCCCAAAGAAAGGCAATGCCAAAGAATGCTCAAACTACCGCACAATTGTACTCAACTCACACGCTAGTAAAGTCATGCTCAAAATTCTCCAAGCCAGGCTTCAGCAATATGTGAACCGTGAACTTCCAGATATTCAAGCTGGTTTTAGAAAAGGCAGAGGAACCAGAGATCAAATTGCCAACATCCGCTGGATCATGGAGAAAGCAAGAGAGTTCCAGAAAAACATCTATTTCTGCTTCATTGACTATGCCAAAGCCTTTGACTGTGTCGATCACAATAAACTGTGGAAAATTCTGAAAGAGATGGGAATCCCAGACCACCTGACCTGCTTCTTGAGAAACCTGTATGCAGGTCAGGAAGCAACAGTTAGAACTGGACATGGAACAACAGACTGGTTCCAAATAGGAAAAGGAGTACGTCAAGGCTGTATATTGTCACCCTGCTTATTTAACTTCCATGCAGAGTATATCATGAGGAACGCTGGGCTGGAAGAATCACAAGCTGGAATCAAGATTGCCAGGAGAAATATCAATAACCTCAGATATGCAGATAACACCACCCTTATGGCAGAATGTGAAGAGGAACTAAAAAGCCTCTCGATGAAAGTGAAAGAAGAGAGTGAAAATGTTGGCTTGAAGCTCAACATTCAGAAAACAAAGATCATGACATCTGGTCCCATCACTTCATGGGAAATAGATGGAAAAACAGTGGAAACAGTGTCAGACTTTATATTTTTGGGTTCCAAAATCACTGCAGATGCTGATTGCAGCCATGAAATTAAAAGACGCTTACTCCTTGGAAGGAAAGTTATGACCAACTTAGATAGTATATTAAAAAGCAGAGACATTACTTTGCCAACAAAGGTCCGTCTAGTCAAGGCTATGGTTTTTCCCGTGGTCATGTATGGATGTGAGAGTTGGACTGTGAAGAAAGCTGATCGCCGAAGAATTGATGCTTTTGAACTGTGGTGTTGGAGAAGACTCTTGAGAGTCCCTTGGACTGCAAGGAGATCCAACCAGTCCATTTTAAAGGAGATCAATCCTGGGTGTTCATTGGAAGGACTGACGCTAAAGCTGGAACTCCAATACTTTGGCCACCTGATTTTAAGAGCTGACTCATTTAAAAAGACCCTGATGCTGGGAAAGAAAGAAGGCGAGAAGAGAAGGGGACGACAGAGGATGAGATGGTTGGATGGCATCACTGACTCAATGAGCATGAGTTTGAGTAAACTCCAGGAGTTGGTGATGGACAGGGAGGCCTGGTATGCTGCATTCCATGGGGTCGCAAAGAGTCAGACATGACTGGGCAACTGCACTGAACTGGATATATTCCACAATTGACAGCAACATACTGCTATGCCACCAACATACAAATTACCTGGAGAGGAATGTGTGGACTGGTATCGTTCAGACAATGCTTGACAAATATAATTTCTTTCGGCTTTTTAAAAATAGTATTGGGTGAGTTTAAGACTGAACTATCTGGCAGATAACTAGAGTGTAGCTGTGTGTGTGTGTGTGTGTGTGTGTGTGTGTGTGTGTGTGTGTCCGTTCAGTTGTTCAGTCATGCCCAACTCTTTGAAACTTCATGGACTGTAGCTACCAGGTTCCTCTGTCCATGGGGTTTTCCAGGCAATAATACTGGAGAGGGTTTCCATTTCCTTCTCCAGAGGATCTTCTCAGCCCAGAGAGTGAACATATGTCTCTCGTGTCCCCTGCATTGGCAGGCGGATTCTTTACCACTCAGCCACCTGAACTACAATTTAATCTAAGCAATATGTTTTAACAGCAGCCAAGTTGGGTGTAAGATTTTTATGTTTAGAAAATTGTGGGATTTACTGGGATGCCCTGGGAGAGAGGGCTTTCCACTTCTGCTTGCCAAGTCCAAGTTCTCCTTAGAATGTATTTTTCAATCTGCGTACATAAAAAAGTTTAACCAAAGTTGTGACTCAAGCACCAAAGAAGAATATCTGGAAGTCATTCAAAGAGCAGTTCAGTTTGAGAAATGGTCTTTCTTGGTGTCCCTTACATGGAAAATTGTGGTAGCCGTGAGGTCTAGGTAATATGGCTTGTTTCAGACCCTTTGGTTCTCTAAGGGTTGCCTCTGTACCAGAGCATCAGCATCTGCTGGAAACTTGTTTCAAATCCACATTCTAAGACCCAGCCTAGATCTACTGAATCAGAATCCCTGAGGATGGATTCTCATTGGGCTTTCCTGGTGATTCTCATGTATGTTAAACTTTGCCAACCAGGCTGTCTAGCTTACTCAAATTTTAGAGACCAGGGAACAATCTACCTAAAACAATAACTTTAGCTTTGGAAAATTGATTTGTACTTCTTCTTTCTGGTAACAGGGAATCTTTAGAACTGTATATGTAAATACATACAATTGACTCTAATTATGCTAATTGTTTCTACTTGATTTATTTCAAACTGTGCTTATTTGTGGGCTTCCCTGGTGGCTCAGACAGTAAAGAATCTGCCTATAATGCAGGAGACCCAGGTTCAATCACTGGATCTGGAAGATCCTTGGGAGAAGGGGATGGCTACCCCATTCCAGTATTATCTTTATGTACTTTTCTTATTCTTTATTTACTGGTTGCAAAGTGGTGGCTTTTGGGAAGAACTAAATTTAGGGGTCAATGAAGCAATTTAAGAAATAGATTTTAACATTTTATTTAATTTTATTAATTTGAAAATGTCCTGCCCAATTCCTTGCAGGTTTCCATAGTCCATTTTTAAATTCAGAGATTTGTCCCTGCCTAGACTGAGTCCCTAAATGCTTCAAGTTCAAAGAATATTAAAGAGTACTATTTTATTTGAAGAGTACTATTTTTTCCAACCTTATCTCCTACTATGCTCTTATACTCCTTTATTCTAGTGATTGTTCTTGTATTTTACCAAATGTATCTTGTATGTTTCTACTCTTTTTGTCTTTATTATATTCATCTTTACTAGAATGCACTTTTCATTCCTGTTTCACATCCTTCAGAGGCAGCTGAAATTCCATTTCTACCTTGAAGTCTTACCTGACAAACTGAGCCCAAGTACTTTTAAAAACACCATCTAGGTGGCTCAGATAGTAAAGAATCTGCCTGCAGTGTGGGAGACCTGGGCTCAATCCCTGGGTTGGGAAAATCCCCTGGAGGAAGGCATGGCAACCCACTCCAGTGTTCTTGCCTGGAGAATCCCCATGGACAGAGGGGCCTGGTGGATGATGGTCCACAGGGTCACAGAGTTGGACATGACTGAGTGGCTAACCACAGCACACCTAATCAGGAAATGCCACTGCACAGATGTCAATCCAATGGGAGTTTTAAGCTCCTTCAAATACAGGAGCTGTTTCTTCTACTTGTATTTACATGGTTCAGTGGAGTGTCTTGCACACAGTTGGTGCTGCAAACATTTTTGATCAATTTTCTTATTAGCACAACCTATTAGAGATTAAAAACCTCAGTGCATATTAGGTAACAACTGCCTCTTTTTTATAATATTGTTGTATTTTTTAATCACTTCTTTTTATATTAGTTAGGGTATTGACTTTGTGTATACACATGTGTGGGTACACTAAGTTGCTTCAGTCGTATCTGACTCTTTGAGACCCCATGGGCTGCAGTCTGCCATCCTGGGCTTTTCTAGGATAGAATGGGTTGCCATATCCTCCTTCAGGGTCTTCCTAACCCAGGTATTGAACCCAGGTCTCCTGCATTTGATGAAGATTCTTTACTGTCTGAGCCACCAGGGAAGCCCATATGTATGCATATATACATATCTTATATTTTAGGCCATGTTGTATGGGAAGCGGAATCTTAGTTCCCCAACCAAGAATTGAACCCATGCCTGCTGCACTGGAAACTCGGAATCTTAACCACTGGACCTCCAGGGAAGTCCCTCTTTTAATTTTAATACTGAATCATCTGACCAACTGGACTGTGATGAGACCATACTAGATTTCCAGTAGTGGGTACTATTCAATTCTTAGTGAATAATGAAATGTATTTTGGTGGGTAATACCATGCATTTTAACTGGAGTGGCCAATATTAATGCTCTCTTTCTGCCTATAACTGACACCATTGTAATAAAATCTATTATCTCAGAGTCAATACTTCCATGAATTATTTAACTACTAGGAACACATGTACTGGCCATAGAGGAATTTGTATGGTTCTGTATATGTGAAAATATCCTCGATTTGTACAATACTTTCTCTTTGATAAAATGCTTTCTCTTATGTTATTACATTCTTTAGAAAAACAATATGAGGTATATATTATTATTTCCATTGCGCAGTTATAAGCTCAAAAAGTTTGAGTGGTTTGCCCTCCTGTGACCCCAAAAGTCATTCTCTTTTTGGTCTTACTTGCCTCCTCTGACTTACCGGAGTTGATAAAACTTTGTCCTCAGTTAACTGTTAAAGGCTGCTAGCCAGCAAAGCTTTAGCTCCCAAAGCTCAAGCCACATTTCATTCAACTGAAGAGTGTGCTTTTTAATTCCTTGGAATGATTGATTTGAAAAAATCATAAATCAAACTCGCTATTCCATTTGGCAGAAAAATTATTTAAAAAAAAAGAAACTTAGGTAATATGCAAGCTCTGTCAGGGACACTCTCATAAAGGAAGTCAATGAAAACCCAAGACATCTTTAATTTTTTCACTGTAGGAAAGGTCATCTGATGAATATGAGTCTTTGATGATGAGTTAGTTGTTGTATGAAAGACAGAAGAGCAGTGATTTATAGAGTTCACAAAGGATACTCTGGGAAGCGTTAAGCATCCAATGTTCAGAAATCAGCCACCCAGAAAGCTCCCGCACGGGATTACTAAACTCATTTCACATGTTTGTAACCTAATTAGGTCTTCAGAGAGAGTCTCCTGAGGCCAAAGACTAACAATATGTCAACCCCTAGTACTGCTTTATTCACATTAAAAAAGGGCTTTCAGTCCTTCAGGAATAACAGTTTCATTAAACCAAGCAAATTCCAGGGAAAACCAATCAGGTTGTAAAGAATTTACATCCTTCCTTTTATAAATGATCCTCCTGACTCTCTCTTTTTTAATCTTCCTAAAAGTTGGTTGGTTTTTTAATCTTCTTTAAACTGTCACTTTCCTTCCTTTCTCCCATTTTGCCCAAGTACAGTCATTTTGATATATTTGCAGCAGCCAAGCACCCATTGCCAAAGACGTATGCTCTAAATATTTTCATCAGATTCCATGTAGCTACAGAACGTGGAGAGACATTTTTCAGTGGTGCTGGGTACTGGCTTGGGGATTCAAAAACACCCCTTGAGGCATGAAATCCTCTGTGTTAAACCTAAAATAGTAATGTTCATCTCAATCATCTAGATGATAGCTGTAGAAATGTCCTATGGGTTAGATTTTTATCACCAACGACACTTCTCTACCATGCCTGCTTGAGGTTTAAACCTTCTTAATGTGTTTTTCTTTAGCAAGCAACCAGTCTAACTCACCTGCTGTTTCTATGAAATAGAGCAAAAATGTGGCTTGATGAAACTTAATGGCTGATCCTTGTTTAGATATAATCTTCTCAATCAAGTTATTCCAGTGGGAGCACCTGGTTTATGTTGTAACTGCCTCTCTGGAGTGGAAAGGAGTGGGTGAATAATATGGCAGAACCAGAGGCCAACTGAAGCCTTCGGCTCGAGTAAGAGAGCTCCTGATGGCTATGGAGGGCTGTACGGTGGGAAACAATGATGGAGAAACCTCTGGCCACAAGATGCCATCCCCAAATTGGTTCAAGTTGGCTGATTACCCATAAGGCTCTCAGGAAGAAGCAAAACAAAGTGAAGCGGCGCAAATCCAATAGATTTTAAAATAAAACAGTGGAGTTGTTAACAATTACCAGCAGGATCAAGTACTGTTTAAGTTACATATTTGTGTGTATAATTCCTCCTAATGGCACCAAGTTCAATGTCATACGAAGTATATCCTAGAGGGAATTCTGTGAGACTAGGCCTTTTTAAGGACTGAATAATCCTTATGATCATCATGGTGACCTATAATGCTAAACGCTTTCTTTTTCTTGTGTCTTCATATATTAAATACAGTTTTATGAGGCTTTTTCACCTTTAATATATCAGTTATTTTACAGCCACACTTAATAAAAGAACTGGGTACTTTCTACAAGGCATGGCTTGAGGCTGATTTTTTGATACCCCTGTAATCATAAATGAAGTGTCGCCTGTGGTCCAGATGACATATAAAATGGGGGACACAAAAATTGTATTCTGTTAGACCTCAGGGTTGCCTCTCTGTCACTTTGGTATTTCCTTTGACTGTTTATTCTCAAGGATGCTTTAGGTATATGAATAGCATCTACTGGTGAAATGCAACTTGTTTATCAAAACACCCATGTACTTGAGTTTCATGAAATGTGCACTGTTTTCTCATCAAAACCATGGTCTTGTCATGAGAACCTTCATAAATCATACTCCAAGAACAGCTCCTTAACTGCCTACTGTTTTCTTTTCAAATACCTGTTGTTAATCTTCCTGACAGTCGCGTGCCTGCAGCTTTGAATTCCACATGTTGTAAGCAGCTTAAAACTTCAAGCCAAAGGAAAAAGAATATACATCCATGGTAGAGACCCTAGATTCTCCCATGCTGTGTTGCCATGGACAGGCTAAGTTCAAAGAGGAGGTTTTTCTCAGAGTCTAAAATGTGTTCGTCAGTCATAGGAAGACACAGTACTGATCATTTTCGTCACCAATGATAATAATAGCAGAATCTGCCATTTTTATTTATTTATTTTTTTATTTTGCCATCTATTTTATTTTTTCAAAAACAATTTTAGGAATCTTTACTTAAAAACAACCTTATCTTAACATGGAGTAACTTTGGTTTTACGAGCAGCAAGCAAAGTACAGAAGCAAAAATGCATTACAGAAGCATTAAGTTCTACCTTAGGTCACAGAGTCTAATCTGAAATCACACCCGTAATATCATTTTTCAGGATATCTGGGAAATAGTTAAAGGATCAGACATTTTTACATGTGTTTCTTGTGACACTTAAATAGTTATATGTAAGGTGACTTGTTATCTAAGGTGTAACAGATGATGGACCTTATATCCAAGATGTTGGGATGCCCTCCAGGTAGAGCGAGGGAGTGGAAGAACCAGAAGGCAAGACTAGATGTTATTTAAAGCATGTCTTGGGCTTCCCTGGTGGTCCAGTGGTTGAGAATCCACCTGCCAATACAGGGGAAGTGGGTTCGATCCTTGGTCTGGGAAGATCCCACGTGCCCGCGGAGCAACTAAGCACGTGTGCAACAACTACCGGTTGCACACACCACAAATACTGAAGCCTGCTCTCCCTAGCATCCGTGCTCCCCAACAAGAGAAGACACCTCAATGAGAAACCCACCCATTACAACTGGAGAGCAGCCTCCTCTCTCTGCAACTAGAGAAAGCCTGAGAGCAGCAATGAAGACCCAGCCCAGGCAAAAATAAATCCCTTTAAAGAAAAAAGCTTGTCTTACTTCCATTTTGCTAAGCTGACCTTCATCCAATCTGCCCTTTCTAACTTAGAAGGACATATAACTCTTATTTCGCTCTCATTACTTAAAGGAGCCAGTCCGGATCGTAATACCAATCAGAACAGTTCTCCAGAGGCCAGAGATTAAGATGGGCTTAATCACAATGTTGGCACCTGCTTGTCGCCATAGACTGTGTCCCCACTCCTCACACAAGGACATTGTCAGAGGTAAATTCTGAGTTCTGGGTGTGGCAGGTGGAACTTCTTCAAACCTAAGGCTCGGGTCAAGCTCCCTCTGTCCTCAGTCACTCCTGATGACATACATAAAAGGAGGATAATCCCAGCCTTCACCTGGAGCCACAGTGGACAGGTCCCCACGGAGCATCAAGTTCTGGGCATGCTGTCCTGGGTACCATCTTGGCTGAGCCATGCCAGTGTATGTTACATTTTAACTTCACCTACATTTGGAAAATGGGGCTTCCTTAGGTGGCTCAGCAGTAAAGAACCCACCTGCCAAAGAAAGGAGACATGAGTTCCATCCCTGGGTAGGGAATACCCCCTGGAGAAGGAAACACAACCCACTCCAATATTCTTGCCTGTGAAATCCCATGGACAGTGTAGCCTGGTGGGCTACAGTCCATAGGCTCACAAAGAGTCAGACACGACTTAGCAACTGAGCATGCATGTGTGCATATTTAGAAACTAGGGTATTTTAACACTTTCACATACTTAGCTTGACTGAGAATCTTCCTCCCAATAAGCCCTCCAAGCTTTCAAAGAAGTATTGGAAAGCAGGGCTATCATGGGCATGACAAAGAGCTTTAACATAGGTGTGTGGGATATAAAAATTATAAAGGACATTTGTACATTTATAGCTTCCTCATTTTATAAGAGAACTCAATCCCCCAAACAGTGACAAATAGATGATAAAGCCCTTGGCAAGGGCAAAGTCCTTAGCTGGCCTTCAAGGCCCTTTAGAGTCTTGGCTGACTTTCCCTCTACCCTGCCCTCACAGTGCTCCGGACTCACCGTATTTCCTGAACACACCTCACATGTGCTTGGCTGCCCAATAACACTCTTTCCCCAGAGAGTTGCTGGTGCAGCTCTCTAATTTTATCCAGTTCTTAAATCAAATACTCTTCCTTTGAGATGCCATCTTGGGCCAGCCTCTCAAAAATAGCATCCTCGTACTTCTCTGCCCCTGTGATTTTATGATTTAAAGAAATGAATATTTAGCTTTAATCTGTGCTTCCTGGTTCACAGCTCTTCACACCCTTGGCATGTCCTGAGCCATAAAAATAGTGGGAACATCTTTTCTTATATTATTTTGTTTCTTGTCCTCAGTTCCTGAAATTATTTCAGAGCCATAAAAGGTAAAAATCGGTGTCATTATATTCATAACAAGTCCCTTTCCACCACAACTGAGTTTTGTTAATCAGGTGACTTTCAGAACTCTCCTAAAAATGTCAGGGCAGGACTGGTCACCATGGGAACCATCCATGAAAAGAGAGTTGGAACTTTCAATCCAGCATTCGCAGTGTTTGGCATATAGAAAGAACTCAATATATGTTAACTACATTGAAGATAGTAATAAGCAACCGTGTCATGCTAAGCGAAGTAAGACAAAGACGAATACATGGTATCACTTATATGTGGAATCTAAAAAATAATACAAATGAATATATTTACAAAACAGAAAACAGACTGACAGATATAGAGAACAAACTTATGGTCACTAAAGGGAAAGCAGAATGGAGGGATAAATTAGGAATATGAGATGAACAAAAACAAACTACTGTATATAAAATAGATAAACAACAAGAATTTACTGTGTAGCTGTTGTTATTTTAGTCGCTAAACTGTGTCTGAACTGTAGCCCGCTGGGTTCCTCTGTTCATGGGATTCTCCAGGCAAGAATACTTGAGTGGATTGCTATTTCCTTCAACTTGTATCTCCTGGATTGGCAGGCAGATTCTTTACCACTGTGCCACCTCAGGGAAGACCTTTACTGTATAGCACAGGGAATTATATCCAATATCTTGTAATAACCTATAATGGAAAAGAATCTGAAAAAAAATGTATATAAAACTCACCTTGCTTTATACCTGAAACTAACAAAACATTGTAAATCAACTATACTTCAATAAAAATAAATAAATAACCATGTTAGCTCAGTCCGTTTGCCAAGTCCTGTGAATGCCAAGGATGTCGCTATGATGATGGAGGTGGTCTAGGCTTCTCAGTCCCCAGCCCAGATATTTTCTACCACACCATGTTTTCTCCAGCACAGCTGAGGCAACTTTGCTCAGTTCATGTCTTTCCAGGTTCTTACACATCCAACAAGTTTCCATAAAGAGAAGATTAGGACCTTTCTGTTGGTGGAAGTGACTTGAGCCCAACGCTGATCTCCTCTCTTTTCTCGGTCCCTCTAAACAATGTTGGTCCACAAAACAGGCAGAAGGTGTCAGGGATGTACATCCTAAAAGAGGATGCAATAGCGTTTCAAGAATGAGCCAAAAGGGTGTGATTTTCATTGGAAGGACTGATGCTAAAGCTGAAACTCCAATCCTTTGGCCACCTCATGTGAAGAATTGACTCACTGGAAAAGACTCTGATGCTGAGAAGAATTGGGGGCGGGAGGAGAAGGGGACAACAGAGAATGAGATGGCTGGATGGCATCACCGACTCTGTGGACATGAGTTTGAGTGTACTCCGGGAGTTGGTGATGGACAGGGAGGCTTGGCGTGCTGTGATTCATGGGGTCACGAAGAGTCGGTCACGACTGAGCGACTGAACTGAACTGAACTGAATGTATATTCTTTAAAAAGTGCTGGCCCACGATAAGTTGTTGTTCCTGGAATGAATGAGTAAATAAAAAGAGCAATCTAGATGTATTATTTACATATGTTTCAAAGAGCACCAGGACATAAGGAAAAAGCAGAGATGGATAAAAATGGTTCTCTCAAAAAAAAAATAAAAATGGTTCTCTCTGGGAGCAGGACTCAGAAGGAGGAAAGATAGCAGTGGATGGTTGATTTTTCATTAGGTGAATCTTCATTATGGTTTCATTTTTCACACTGTATTCACATATTACTTTGCACACAAACACAAAAATTGTTATAAAAACGTTTAGGGAGAGACATTTGATCAGTGACACTTCTATGAGCTCCTTCCATTCTGTGAACTTGTTGCCTATGCTGATCCCCGTGGCAAGTCCTGAGCCTCAGATACACTTATCATCTGATAGAATCTCCTTATATCTGGTAACCACCATCCTGGGGGCAAGGAAGAGATGTTCTGTGAATCAAACTGCAGGAGGTCAAAGAGCAGTACATGTCCTGGTTGGGGAAATGGACAATTTTCACTTTTTTTTTCCCTCCCACATTGAGTGGCTTGTAGGATCTTAGTTCCCCAACCAGGATGGAACCCACACCCTCAGCAGTGAAAGCTGCTAACTACTGGCCTTCCTGAGAAGTCCCAAAATGGCCTGTTTTCAAGCACGGATAATTACAATGAAATTAGGTGAGAGAAAAAGAGACTGTTTACCTGGGGTAATGCCCAAACATTTTATAAATATTTGTGGACTTAAGGAACCAATGAGCCAAACCAGCTTTTATAAACATTTCCCTTTTGTGATGTCAGAAAAATCTCACTGTATGTCAAAGAATTTTCTAGAAGTGCCCGTACATCTTTTTGATTAAATTGGATCAACAGATCAACTGGCATAATGGAAGGTTTATTGACTCAGATCGATACAGAGTAATTATTATATCTACATTATATTCGAGAGCTAGCTGAAGGCTATTGACTAGTAAACTCTGTTTTTTGATTTGTGTAGGTGGTGAGAGCTGGGAGGAAGCGGGTGTAATAGCCCAGTCATCACATGTCCAAGCTGTGGTCAGGCGGGTAGATAGATTGGGAGGCCACGGAGGGCACAGGGGGCAGGCAGTGTCACAATAACCTATGTGGGAAAGAAATTTGCCAAAGAATAGGTACAGGAATCTGTATAACTAAATCACTTTTCTGTATACCTGGAACTAACACAACGTTGTCAATCAACTGTACTCCAATAGAAAATAAAATTAGGGAGTTTGGGATGCACATGTACACACTGCTACATTTAAAATGGATTCTCACCAAGAGCCTACTGTATAGCATGGGAAACTCTGCTCAAAGTTATGTGGCAGCCTGAATGGGAGGGGATTTCCGGGGAGAATGGATATGGCTGAGTCCCTTTGCAGTTCATCTGAAACTATCACAACATTGTTAATTGGCCATACTCCAATTCAAAATAAAAAGTTTAAAAAAATAAAAATAAAGTTAGTCCCCCCAAAAAGAGTACCGGAGAGCTCTGCTTTATCCCCTCTACCCCCAGAAACCCAACTTGGCCATGGGCTGGGGCTCTGGTCATTATGTAGAATTTGAAAATACCAAACACTCTTCCTACCCTACTTACCCGGTCATCAGGGAGCCTCTGCTTCAGAGGGTGAGGGAGGGTCAAGACATGCATATTCAATTTTTTCTGTTGTCATTGAATCTTCCCTGATTAATATCTCTCAGAAACCTATGATTATCATCATTTCGCTTACAAAATGCAAATACACTCTGTGTTCCCCGCAAACATTTTGGGATAAACACAACCAAACTGCCAGAAGGTTTTATTTCCCCAAAGCGCCCTTGCATGTAAAATACGGCTCTCTCCCAATTCCATTTGTTAAGCTCCCCTTCTCTTTCTAACCTATAATCTGTCTTCACCGGAAGCAGGAACCTGATGGGTTTTACGGGCTCAAACAATGGGAATAGCATCCCTTCATTGTCTCCTCCCCTGTCCAGCCTGTGAAATGCCCACTGACATAAGCTGGCAGTCCAATAAAAATGAAAATCCTATTCAATATTCCATTCACTCTTGTACATATGCAGTATTGGCATTTTGCATGTTAATATCTGACACTGTTTTTTAATTTGTTCTAAACTGCCAGCTCATTTGCATCATCTCTCTGTGATCTCCCACCTGTGCAGCAATTTGCAGGGAAAACATAACCATTTATGTACCTACTGAAACTTGACTCAGTAACAGAACCTGATCCAGGGAGACCTCATCTTGTTTTCTAAACATTCTCCACTTGGGCTTTGAACTGGGTTCTTAATACGCATACCCGCAGCCCCAGTCATTGTTTCTTAAAATCAAGTGAAGCATTCAGATGCTCACACTTTTGGACTAAGCTGAACAGCTTCATGGCATCCACACGGTAGTATATTGGGTTTTGTGCTGTCAGAACCGCAGGATCTCAGTGCCTATGCAGCTTGGACTGGGTGATGGGATGAGAGGAGTTATAGAGATTGCAAAACAAGTACATGTCAACAGTTTTTTCTTTTTTAATTAATTAATTTGGCTGTGCTGGTGTTAGTTGTGGCACGTGGGATCTTCAATCTTATGGCATGTGGGATCTTTTTTTTTTAATTGGAGGATAATTGTTTCATAATGTGTTGGTTTCTTCCCTATGACAATGCCAATCAGCGATAATTGTGTGCATATCCCCTCCCTGTTTGGCCTCCCTTCCCCTCAGATCTCACCCCTCTAGGTTGCCACAGAATGCCAGGTTGACCTCCCTGTGTCATAGAGCAGCTTCCCACTAGCTGTCTATTTTACACATGATAGTGTATATATATCAATGCTATGGAATCTAGAAAAATAGTACCGATGAACCTATTTACAGGGAAGGAGTGGACCTCCGGGATCTTTAGCTGCACCATGTGGAATCTAGTTTCCTGATCAGGGATCAAACCTGTGCCCCCTACATTGGGAATTCAGAGTCTTAGCCATTGGACCACAAGGAAGTCCCACATTTCAACACTTTTAACAACAAGGAGATACCACTGTTAGGCAACTTGGGGAGTTTTTTTAAAAGCTATTTATTAGTTCTCATAAGCTAAGAACTCATAACCTAGAAAGGAAACAGTGTCCTATTTTATTTTCTGTATTATAAAATGAACATTTCAAAGGATTGAGCTTTGCCTTATTTTCCCCAAATTAATTGAGCCTAGCATGTGGAAGTTGGAAGAGGAAGATGCTGATTCCAATGAATTGAAATCAGGTACAAAAATCTCTTGTTCAAGATCTGTGTACTGGCAGTAGATAAGCAAATTATTTGTTAAATCAGATTGCTGCTTATTATCTGTCTCTTCCTGATAAAAAGATAAGCTCCACAACAACATGTGTTTTTATCTGCTATTCAGCTAACTGACGGATCTTAAATGTCTAGAACATGGACTGGCACACTGTAATCACTCAGTGAATACTTTTTGAATGACTGTATGGACAATGGTCTCTGCTCCCTTTATGAATCTGAGTAATCATGGAAATCTTCCTGCAAAGTGGTTCCTAATCTTTGAAATTTCATAGGTCAAATGCATTTAAAAACAAAAGAAAGTGAAAGTCGCTCAGTCATGTCTGACTCTTTGCGACCACATGGACTATAGAGTTCATGGAATTCTCCAGGCCAGAACACTGGAGTGGGTAGCCTTTCCCTTCTCCAGGAGATCTTCTCAACCCAGGAATCGAACCCAGTTCTCCCTCATTGCAGGCAGATTCTTTACCAGCTGAGCCACAGGGGATGTCCAAGAATACTGGAGAGGGTAGCCTATCCCTTCTCCGTGGAATCTTCCCAACCCAGGAATCAAACTGGGGTCTCCTGAATTGCAGATGGATTCTTTACCAACTGAGCTATCAGGGAAGCCCAAAAACAAAAGGGAAAAGGAAAAAATATAGGACTCCTAGAACCAGTGCTGCCATTTTGTAATTGTTAAATATGGACTTTGAAAAATAACAATGAATATCCTGGAAGCTCCTCCTTGCTCCTCTGCACTATTCATAACACTGTCCTTTTTGTGGTTTCTACACAGTTCAGTGGTCCACGATCTATATCTTATAACCCCCAGTTTCTCCAAGCGTGGTCAACAATAGCAACATCAACTGGAAACTTGTAAGAAATGCATATTCAGGTTGAAAAGATTTTCTTAATAAGAGAAAGGACATTTCAATGCAAAAGTAAGAAAAATAATTGTTAGCCTTTTCTCAGAAACGACTGATGTAAACTTAAGTCACGAAGCAGCATCTGTCTGCTGGCAAAATTTCAAGAGCTCCGAGCTTAAAAAACCACAGCTACAAGTGCTTCTGAATTGATATGACTTCTATGAAAATGGACCAGTCCTAAGGACATGCTGGATTCCAAACTAGACAACTTAAGTGATTACAGAAGCAGAGCCTTAAAGGGAATTTGAAAGATCATCTGGTCCAATCACTCAGGCCAGTGAAACTCTAAGTCATGCAATTTTGTTACATGGCTCCCAACTGATTTGATCCCTCTTGAGTGTCCCAATGCTTCCAGTGATTCAAGGAAGTGCTCACCAGCCAGCTGGCTCTGTGGACATTTCCCAGCATCTCCATCCCACACCCCACCTAAGCTTGACAAAAACAGAACAGAACTCAGAGAACAGCTTCTGGTTGCTTCTCTCTCATTTTTGACATTTTCAACAAATATTTGTTTCCTCAACTTCTTTAGATAATAAAGAAAATAATCTGGTAGTAATTTATGAGCATAAAATACTCTCTGTCAGCCAAGTGAGGAGGATTTGCATCTGTAAATACGTATCTTTGTATATAAAGATGGGCTTCCCTGGTAGTTCAGTTGGTAAAGAATTTGCCTGCAATGCAGGAGACCTCAGTTTGATCCCTGGGTTGGGAAGATCCCCTGAAGGAGGGCATGGCAACCTACTCCAGTTATTCTTGCCTGGAGAATCCCCATGGAGAGAGGAGCCAGGTGGGCTACAGTCCATGGGATTGCAAAGAGTTGGACAGGGCTAAGTGACTAAGCACAGGACACACATATAAAGATACATGCACAGGGACTTCCCTATTGGTCTAGTAGCCAAGACTCCAGGTTATCAATGCAGAAGGCCTGGGTTCGATCCCTGGTCAGGGAATTCCATTCCACATGCCACAACTGAAAAGAAAAAAAGACCCCCGCCTGCCAAGACTAAGACCCCACAAAGCCAAATAAATTTAAAAAAAGATAACATTTGCACGGTGGCAAAGAAACCTCCTGCTAATGCAGGAGACTCAAGAGACACAAGTTCGATCCCTGGGTCAGGAAGGTCACCTGGAGGGGGAAATGACAACCCACTCCAGTATTATTGCCTGGAAAATTCCATGGACAGAAGGAGCCTGGTGGGCTACAGTCCACGGGGTTGCAAAGAGTCAGACACAACTGAGTGACTTTCACTTACACGTATAACCTAGCTTCATAGTATAACCTAACTCCAAGTACTAGGCTTATTTAAAAAGTCTTTTGGTGGATGTTTTAAGAATGTTGATATATTTTTTTAAAGTAGGGAATATAAAGGACAGGGGGGCACATATACCAGTCAACAGAATACAACAAAGAAACCTCAGTTTTGCCTAGTAGGCTTCTACTGTCAACAATCCAGAGCATAACCAAGCCCAATCTCTGCAGTACTGAGTGTTATACAGAATTATTTCTTGTAACCAGATCACCAAACATTTTATTTATTAATGTAGGTGACTACTAAGGCATAGAAACATCTTTCTTGAAACAGATATGGCAGTTATAATTCCAGTATGGAAAATTCTGTTTTGTGAAATTTTATTTCTATTTAGATCTTATTATTTCTGGGGGAAAAAAGATCTCTGAATTGACTGGAAGTCTCTAAAGACAGCTGCTTTCAAATAGACTTAAAAATAGTTTTATTTTTCATTGGGATTTTTCATGTGGCAGATGTGAAGGTGAAAGGTCACTCATTCATTGTTTAATTTCAAAATGGAGTCAAAACAAACTGCAGCCACAGTAAATTTGCCCACCTAAGGAGAAAAGGAAAGATATAAGCATCTGAATGCAGAGTTCCAAAGAATAGCAAGGAGAGATAAGAAAGCCTTCCTCAGTGATCAATGCAAAGAAATAGAGGAAAACAACAGAATAGGAAAAACAAGAGACCTCTTCAAGAAAATTAGAGATTCCAAGGGAACATTTCATGCAAAGATGGGCGCGATAAAGGACAGAAATGGTATGGACCTAACAGAAGCAGAAGATATTAAGAAGAGGTGGCAGGAATACACAGAAGAACTGTACAAAAAAGATCTTCACGACCAAGATAGTCACGATAATGTGATCACCGACCTAGAGCCAGACATCTTGGAATGTGAAGTCAAGTGGGCCTTAGAAAGCATCACTACGAACAAAGCTAGTGGAGGTGATGGAATTCCAGTGGAGCTATTTCAAGTCTTGAAAAATGATGCTGTGAAAGTGCTGCACTCAATATGCCAGCAGATTTGGAAAACTCAGCAGTGGCCACAGGACTGGAAGAGGTCAGTCTTCATTCCAATCCCAAAGAAAGGCAATGCCAAAGAATGCTCAAACTACTGCACAATTGCACTCATCTCACACGCTAGTAAAGTCATGCTCAAAATTCTCCAAGCCAGGCTTCAGCAGTATGTAAACCGTGAACTCCCAGATGTTCAAGCAGGTTTTAGAAAAGGCAGAGGCACCAGAGATGAAATTGCCAACATCCGCTGGATCATGGAGAAAGCAAGAGAGTTTCAGAAAAACATCTATTTCTGCTTCATTGACTATGCCAAAGCCTTTGACTGTGTGGATCACAATAAACTGTGGAACATTCTGAAAGAGATGGGAATCCCAGACCACCTGACCTGCCTCTTGAGAAACCTGTACGCAGGTCAGGAAGCAACAGTCAGAACTGGACATGGAACAACCGACTGGTTCCAAATAGGAAAAGGTGTACGTCAAGGCTGTATATTGTCACCTTGCTTATTTAACTTACATGCAGAGTACATCATGAGGAACGCTGGGCTGGAAGAAGCACAAGCTGGAATCAAGATTGCCGGGAGAAATATCAATAACCTCAGATATGCAGATGACACCACCCTTATGGCAGAAAGTGAAGAGGAACTCAAAGGCCTCTTGATGAAAGTGAAAGAGGAGAGTGAAAAGGTTGGCTTGAAGCTCAACATTCAGAAAACAAAGATCATGGCATCTGGTCCCATCACTTCATGGGAAATAGATGGAAAAATAGTGGAAACAGTGTCAGACTTTGTTTTTTTGGGCTCCAAAATCACTGCAGATGCTGATTGCAGCCATGAAATTAAAAGACGCTTGCTCCTTGGAAGGAAAGTTATGACCAACCTTGATAGTATATTAAAAAGCAGAGACATTACTTTGCCAACCAAGGTCCGTCTAGTCAAGGCAATGGTTTTTCCCGTGGTCATGTATGGATGTGAGAGTTGGACTGTGAAGAAAGCTGATCGCCGAAGAATCAATGCTTTTGAACTGTGGTGTTGGAGAAGACTCTTGAGAGTCCCTTATTCTGCAAGGAGATCCAACCAGTCCATTCTAAAGGAGATCAATCCTGGATGTTCATTGGAGGGACTGATGCTAAAGCTGAAACTCCAATACTTTGGCCACCTCATGCAACGAGTTGACTCACTGGAAAAGACTCTGATGCTGGGAAAGGTTGGGGGCGGGAGGAGAAGGGGACGACGGAGAATGAGATGGCTGGATGGCATCACCGACTCTGTGGACATGAGTTTGAGTGTACTCCGGGAGTTGGTGATGGACAGGGAGGCCTGGCGTGCTGTGATTCATGGGGTCGCGGAGAGTCGGACACGACTGAGCCACTGAACTGAACTGAACTGAATCTTACATGAAGTGTACAAGCATTCAAATATTCTTATGGATTAGGGCAGCTTACTGCTGCTTGATATTTGACTGAAATTTCCTTGAAGAAATTGATGGAAAGTGAACTTGGTCTTATAATAAAGAAATACCTAGAAAGTTTACTCCCTTTCTGCCTTTTACTCCTTTTTTATCCCTGATGCAGTATCCAAATCCATGTAAACCACAAGACTTCTAAAAACAAAATGTCCAAACATATTTTTTTGCTTTCCCATAATTATTTGTCTTCCTAATTAATTCCACAGTCTGAAATAAATTATTGACTTACCAGACTTTCTTGTTTTCTGTGACAGCTTCAGCAGTAAACAGGCCATTAACAATTCATAATGAGAGGACATGTTTGTTTTTTTCCTTGTGCTAATTTGGTACCCCATTAGAGACTATCTCTGACTCTTCCCTTTGCTGTCGACTCCTTTTGGAAAAGGGTGACAGACTGCTGGGCCCTATATCTTTGAATAAAGAGACTTTTCAAAGGAAAAATAAAACTCTCTTTTGGCACATCCAACTCCTTATGCAGAGACGATTCGTAAAACTTCTCTTTTGTCCTTTTCTTATCCATTTTTTAAAAGTACTTTGTAGAGGAGCTGCAGCACTCTGTATGTGGACTGAGTCATTCTTGACCTGTGCTCTTTATCCATACTCAGAGACTGCTTCCAGACAAGGTTGAAACTGATTTTCTATGAGTCTATGCCAGAAAAAGAGATCTGAATATTCTTCCTAAATGATGCCTTGAAAAATCGGTGGGATTTTACAGAGGACAGTATCTTTATGGGAGAAAGAATATAGGCAAAGAGAAATTCAAGAAAAACTGATAGGATGGTGAGTAGTATGGAGTAAAACACTATCCTCTTGGATATTTTTCAGTTTGGCGCTTAGGGATAGAAGAGATTGGTAGATCAGATACCGGACTTAAGGAGGGAAGAGAATGCCTTATTGGAGGAAGGTGCTGAGAGAATGTAACTTCTGGCTGACCTGAGACGTGGACCCAGGCAGGCAGAGACTCCTCCTTCTCTCCCCTGTCTTTAGAATTTATCTTCTGCCCAGTATTCCTGCCTTAGCAGTGATTTTAAGGACACAACCTTGAGAGGGCCACTCATTACTGAGACCACCTGGATGAGATAACATGACTTGATCCCATTAAGGCTGCTATATAGACTGGGAAGGTTCTGACAGGTACAGAGGTCTACTTCTTGTAGCCACTTATGATAAGCTTGTACATACGTTCCCTTCATTAGTAAGCCTGCCTGGAGTGGTCCTCCTCTTTCTGCCCTCTTTGTATTTGGGACGGTTTTAGATTTCGCCTGGAATTCCTGAGGTTTTAAATCATCCCTTTTTTAGTTTGGAACTGAATCATAGGGGATAGGCAACCATTCTTGGATCAAGTGCATAAAAGTAAGCATTATCTTGCTTCCCAGGTGGGTCAGTAGTAAAGAATCTGCCTGCCAATGCAGGAGACGCAGGTTCAATCCCTGGGTTGGGAAGATCCCCTGGGGAATGCAACCCACTCCAGTTTTCTTGCCTGGAAAATCCCATGGACAGAGGGGTTGTAAAGAGTTGGAATGACAGAGCAACTGGAGCATTCACACACATTCTCCATCTCACATTTGCCTGGGAATTGCTATGTGAGTCTTGATTTAGAAAAAGGAAAGACAAAAATAAAGAAAAATAGGAGAATATTGCTCAAACTTTAATGTAAGGAATGTGGTAGAATCAAGAGTAAAAAGAAAGTACATTGACGAGAGAAGGTGCTTTGGAATGAGACTGGTATTCAAACTTAGCTTTGGGACTATGTCTTCATCTATAAAATTGGGAAAGTAATGTGTACTTCTCTAAACGAGAAAATGTAACTTAATGTTGAGATTGGCATAAAGGATGTAATAGATTGTAAATAAAATATTTACTAAATAATATATTGAATTAAATGATTAAAATATTAATAATTTTATCTTCTCAATTATATTTCTTCTATTTATTATTATTTATTTCCTACTGCATTTAAAGAATCTCAGAAGTTTGGTTATTGAACATTTGGCTTAACAGAGGTTGATGATTCCATGATAATACATTAAAACTTTAGCAGGGAATTTCAAAGAAATGTTGATCAGTAGAGCAAGAGAGTACACTGTATTTTCCTTAAGTGTCTTTTTGGTGTACTTTCTTCAAGGACATAAAAAGAACATTTTCTCAGTTACACCAGCATGTGAAACTGAAAAAAATGTATACCCTCCTTGTCAGAAGACCATTTGTTTAGTCCCAGGGGTGGGTGGCCCCAAATCTTCTTTCCTCTTTGCATTCACACCCTTTGCAATGTGACTTTGTATTTCCTTCTCCCAGGAGGCAGAGTTTTCCCTACCTGTGACTCTGAATTTGGCCACGTGACTTTCTTTGACCAATGGCATGTTAGCAACAGCAGTGCCAACACGGGCTTGAAAAAGCATGTGCACATTTTCTCTTCCACTCTTGCTCTCCTCCGTTAGCAAGGGGGCTGGATGTTCAGTTCAGCCTGTTGGAGGATGAGTCACAGGGAGCCAGCCTAAGTAATCCAACATCCTAAATGAGGTCCTCCTAGTCCAGTCTGCTGACCTTCAGGAAAATTCCAAACACGGGGAAGCCCAGTGGACCCACATGCCCTTGGAAAAACTAAACCTGAGTGCTACAGCTGGAGAATCCATGTGCCACCTTGAAAGATCCCTCATGCCACAGGTAAGACCCAGTGCAGCAGATAAATCAAATAAATAAATATTTGCAAAAAGTAAATGAATAAATCATGGCCGCTCAGGATTAGTTTGAGATCTATGCCTCAGTCCTCAAGCTTTGTTCTCCTCCACCTCTCTTCACTATGACTTTGTCTCCTAACCCTAGTAAAACTCAACTAGAAAATCTTCATCAAATAATCAGAAAGAATATGATGGTACATCAGGAAACAAATGATGGAGAAAAGCAATCATATGCCATTTAATTGGGGAAAATTTCATGAAAATGGCAATGGTGTTAGAGTAATATGTTTTCATATTTGGATCCCATTTTTGGCATTTATTAGATGTGTGATGTTAGAAAATTACATTTGTTCCTAAGTAAAATATCAAGATGATACTTTATAGACTTATTTTTTGAAGAATCATATAGGAAAGACAACTGGAATGGAATAATGGGTATTCCATGCATAATGGCTTTTTTCACCCCATGGCCACAAGGCATGGCCTATTCTTGAACTATTCTTGTCTTAATCTTGACCACAGATCATGTCTCCTTTACTTGATCCCTTCATGAGTGAGAACACAGTGTCTCTTATCTTCTCATCCCTAAGAGTTAGCAGAAATCCCAGTAAAATGTTCTTAATGTTTATTAAATGAATAAACCAAATCCCAACTATAAGCAGCAAAACAGACATTAGTCACTTATGTATTAGCTTCATTGCTGTTTTGAAAAGCAAAGTTTGAAAAAGGCTTCCTTACCCTCCTGCACCTGTTGGTGGATATGTAAATTGATACTACCACTATGGGGAACAGAATGAAGTTAAAAAACTAAAAATAGTTTAAAGACTAAAAATAAAACTACCGTATGATCCAACAATCCCACTACTGGGCATATACCCCAAGAAAGCCATAAATCAAAAACACACATTGCCACCCCTATGTTCATTGCAATGCTATTTACAAAAGCCAGGCCATAGAAGCAGCCTAAGTGTCTGCTGTCAGATGAATGGGTACAGAACACGTGATCATCTATACAATGGAATACTACTTGGCCATAAAAAGGGATGCAATTGGGTCATTTGAAGTGATGTGGATGAACCTAGAGTCTGTCACACAAAGTGAATTAAGTCAGACAAAGAAAGACAAATATTAATGTACATTCATTGGAAGGACTGATGCTAAAGCTGAAACTCCAATCCTTTGGCCACCTCATGCGACGAGTTGACTCACTGGAAAAGACTCTGATGCTGGGAGGGATTGGGGGCGGGAGGAGAAGGGGATGACAGAGAATGAGATGGCTGGATGGCATCACTGACTCGATGGACATGAGTTTGAGTGAACTCCGGGAGTTGGTGATGGACAGGGAGACCTGGCGTGCTGTGATTCATGGGGTCACAAAGAGTCGGACACAACTGAGCAACTGAACTGAACTGAATGTGTATATATACATATATATGTGGAATCTAGAAAAATAGTACAGATAAACTGAATTTGCAAGGCAGGAATAGAACTGTAGACATAGAGAACAGACTTTTGGACACAGGAAGGGGAAGAAGAGGGTGGGACAAATTGAGAGAGTGGCACTGACATACATATACTACCATGTATAAATAGCTAGCAGGAAGTTGCTGTATAACACATGGAGATCAGCCCGTTCCTCTGTGATGACCTAAATGCATGGGGTTGGGTGGGGGAGAGGTCCAAGAGGGAGGGCATATATGTATACATATAGAGTTGATTCATGGTGGTTGTACAGCATAAACTAACTCAACATTGTAAAGCAATTATACTCCAATTTAAATAAATAAGTAAAAGTCTTCCTTATTTAGAATCCAACAGTATTAGGGATCCTGTTTTCTGTCTGGATCACTGAGCTGTGACAGAGGTTTATGGAATAAATGTTACTATAATTATACAGAGACCTTGGAGGTAAAAATAAGAAAGCAAGAATAGACTGGGTCTGTTTTCATCAATGTGTTATGTCCACTCTGAGGATGTCTCAATATATATCCAAGGGAAATGTGAGCTCCAAGAAGATGAAAAGTTTTAATTGTAAAAGCCCATGTTGTTAGTGCAGTCAAGAGAAAAGCAATGAGGAACTGCCTAAAATAAGTGAAACATCATGTAAATTGATCTGAAAATTACTGGCAGTTATAATATCTCCAACGAAATGATTCATGCTGATTCAAGGGAGTATTTCTTGCCTCTGTTAACAGCCTTAATGTTCGGAGCAGTGGGAAAGTCATGGAAGCTGAAGAAGCTGGCAGGTCTTACAAATTTTCTGCTCCCAGGAAGGGCATACCTGCTCTGCACAGATCTTTAAGGGCTTTAGTTTGCCACAGGGAATTAAATTCTGTAGAGCTATAGCCAGGTGTTCCCTTTCCACCCTTCCTTCACTTCTTGGCATCTAGCATGACATGGAATGTCTGGCTGGTGAGCTCAAGTCCTAGAGATAAATGCATGACTTTACATCCATTTATTTTCTTCAATGAAGTCAGTAGCTTATTGGAAGGCTGTATTCATTGGTTGATCTACTCTGCTTTTTATTTATTTATTGGCTTTCTTTATCAAAGTTACTTATTTATTTTAAAATTTTTCTCGGAGTACATGCATATGTGCTAAGCTGTGTCTGACTCTTTGTGACCCTATGGACTGTCTCCCGCAAGGCTCCTCTGTCCATGGGATTTCCAGGACAAGAATAGTGGAGTGGGTTGCCATTTCCTTCTCCAGGGGATCTTCCTGATCCAGAGATCAAACCCAAATCTCTTACGTCTCCTGCATTGGCAGGCAGGCTCTTTACCACTCAAGCCATGTGGGAAGCCCCTTTATCAATGTTACTTATTTATTTTAAATGTTTTATGGGAGTATACTTGATTTTCAAATTTGTGGTAGTTTCAGGTGTACAACAAAGTGAGTCAGTTACATACACACACACGCATATATAGCCATTTTTTTCCCGATTATTTCCCCATATAAGTTATTGCAGAATATTGAGTTAAGTTACCTGTGCTCAATAGTATGGGTCCTTAATGAGTTTGAGTGTGATTTTCTGCTTGTGTTTGTGAGTGTGTGTGTGTGTGCATCTTTAGTGATACACGTAACAAAGGTGTCTTTGTGTGTTTTAAACTTCTCTGCAGTAGTGATTATCCACTTAGCATATTCTGCTTTTTTTTCTTAAGTAGCTCAGCCCAGGACACCAGACTAAGAGAAAAAGGAGAACTGAGATGTTTCACTCCCTCCCTTTCCAAAACATCTGCTTATGATTTACAAAAGACTGAATTACAGTGTTTCCCTCCTGTTTCATTACTCACCTTGAATAAATCACCTCTCTCTGAATCTTAGTTTTTCCACCTGTATATGGGGAATCACATTTACACATGCATCCAGTTGGGCAGAAGTCTGCAAATAGAAAGCAACCAGAGAGCAGAATTTGTAATCTTTTTATTCTTATACTGTATTTCATTTATTCTAGGAATTTTGGTAATCATCCTCTTAAATAATTTCTAAAACTGTCAGTAATTTGCATCGTGGTTGGGCCAGGAGATCGCAAAATTGAATATTCATATCAGTGCACATCATTTTAGTACTATTCCTCTATAAACCTGGAGGAAATGAACTTTAAATTTTCATCAACAGAGATACTAAGTAGCTGCCCTGGCTCATTTGCAGAAGAGCTACCTACTATACCGCATTCCAATTTATAGTCTGAAATATGTTTAACACCTACTGCAAAATATTTCCTAATGTCCTCCTAAAGGTTCTTTTATATGATTTATAGTAGTTTTCCTAGAAAATCATACAATCAGTTTTAATGCGTATTTATTAAATTTCTGTTCTGTGTCTAGTACTGGGTTTATAACTAAAGATGCACCTAAAGAAACACGAGAAAAATCTCTGCTGACCGAGAGCTCAAAAATCATTTGTGCTGATTTTCTGACTCCAACCAGATTGAATTTTATGGTGCCTGTGTCAGTTGACCTCTTAGGGAAAAAAAGGATAACGTGTACTGGAGTAGTTGGAGAAATCTTTGAAGGTGATGGGCTGAGCTGGTGATGATAGAAACATTTGGAGGGATCACGTAGGTAGCACATAAGATTGTGCAGGCTGCTTAACTCTTGGGAGTATCATTCACATAGACTACAAAGTAAATAACATTCTGTAGAGTTCTGCAGTGTCCAAACTGCCAAGGATACAAGAGCATAACTTAACGGGAAGTAGAGGCAGAACAGAGTCTGAGCTGTGGGTTTCCATAAACCACACATATGCTATTTCACAGCTATGAGACCTTGTTAAAATTATCTTCTCTAAATCTCCATTTCCCCACGATTAAAATCAGATTTATAAATTAGTTCCTTACGCACATGTGAGGATGGAATAAGATAAGGACGGTTAAATATTCAGTACACTCCTGGTCACTGAAGTACATTTTAGTTTTTGCTACCACTTTTATTTTTAATTAAGATCTTGGGAGAGCCTCTGCAGCCTTTTAGCTATTCAAGTTATTCAGGAAACTTTGAATGTGGAGCAAGTGTGCATGTGTGTCTGGGTGGGGGTGAGGGTGGCTAGCATCTTTCTCACTGAAGATTTAAAAGGGCAAGTGATCAGCTTTGGGGGACATGGAAGCAATCTTGAAAAGAAAGGCTGCATCTCTATAATCGTATAATCCATCTCCTGCTTTTTGATAGATTATTCAAAATCTGCTGATAAGAAAATGTCTAGGCTGGTCCCGTTTTGCTGTTTATTTGGAGTGTAAACAGACATTGATATCAGCACTTCACATGGTTTTAAGGCTGGATTTTGCCAGGAAGAGTAATGCAGTGAGAGATGATTATTTCTGAAAAAAGAAGTATGGAAGCGCAAGATCTCTTAACCTAGTGTGCCCCTGCCAGAAATGCACCCACAGATGGGAAAGACACACAAATGCCTGCACCTTATATCTTTTGTTTGGAAGAAGGAGTGTGTGTGTGTGTGTGTGTGTGTTTGTGTGTGCGCGCGCGCGCGTACCCATGTGTGTTGGGGAAAGGATTAGGGAGAATGGGGATACAGAGATTTTTATTTTATGTAGAATTTTATAGATTTGATACAAGGATATATGGCCTTAACTCCAGTTTCCTATTTTCTTAAAAGGAGCTAAACATTTAAATACATAGTTTTACTAGTATATAAGTGATTTTAGTCAAAAAGTATAGGCATACAATAAAAATCTGGAAAATAGGACTACGGTGTTTTCTTCCTTCTTAACATTATTATTTCATTTCCTCTTGATCTATTTCCCATGCATCTTTTTTTTTTTTTTAGCAGTGCTTTCACCATAGTGTAAATATTAATTTGCGTATTCCTTTCTCACTAATGATATAAGTATTTTTCGTGTTGCTAAATCTTTTTCATTACCACTCATTTTAATCTCCAGAAAGCACTGTTAAGACTGAATATAAACATTTTATGCCATTATCATCCTACTATTGAAGAGCGTAATGGTTTTTTATTATAAATACTGTTTTGATGGTCATCTTACTGCATAATTTATTTCCCACATTCCCACCTCCCACCTTTGGGAGGGATTTACCTGATAGAATTACTAGTAAAAGGATATGAAGATTTGCATGGTTAAATATATTTTGTCGGGGCCTATTTCTTGAGAAGATGTAGACGTGCAGATTCTACCAATGCATCCTTCTAAATTTCCACTTTCCAGTCCCCGGGTCTTATCGCCAATACTCCTTCTAGAAGATGTAGAACATCAGTGCTTATGCAGAAGTCGACTAAATCTCAGTAACCCCTATAGGCAGTGTGATTCCAACAGAGGTCTGAATCATCCTGCTCATTAAATAAGAGCAAAGTCTAAATTACAACTAAAGCCAAAAATCTTCTGATCTTTATTTCCCTTGTTTCTGGATGTAGAGGGTAAAAATGTAGCTCCTTGGATGAGTCGGGCGGTGGTGGAGTAGCTCAGCACAGATGTGGTGTTAAGGAGGGCGTGGGAATTGCAAACAGCTCGCCTATTTCTAGACCAGTGGTGAGACCAGAACTAAACAAGAGCGATGCATGAAAAATGGCTTAAATATTAAGCAGCTACGTCCTGTCATTCTGGTCCGAGTGGGTGAAGAATATGCATAAATAAAAATTAAATACGAGAAAAGGGCTAAAAATAAAATCATACAAAGCTCATGAAGCTGAAACTCTGAATACAAATACAATCCCACATCTTTGGGTGAAATCCATAACCAGTTTTTGGCAATACCCACCTGACTCGCTCATTGAATTGCAAAATGAGAGAATATAAATCAGAGTTGACAACGAGGTCTTATTTCCCTCTTTAGAGGTTTTAACTGAATAATAAATCATACAGATCCAGCTTCGTGGACCTCTTAGGATTCAGAACCATTCTCTTTGTTGGAGCCTACAAACAATAATTCCTACTATGTGATACATGTGCAAAGCAAACCTCCCTCCCTCACGCTGTCACCTCCTGTTCCAATTAAGCAGATCAGTAAGGAGAGAGAAGGTTTACTTACTCTAGTCAGCCAGAACACAATTGGCTACTCATCTGAAAAATCTCCCGATTTTAGTTCCCGCTGCATGTCACTATCAAATTATTTGTTAAGATAAACTTTTCTCAGATATTATATGTAATGCATGGGTATCTGCCTGTTAAAAAGTCCAGCCCTCTAATATGCAGAGAACACTATAATTTTAGCTAGCCTCCAGTCACCTCAACTGTCCTAGAATGAATTTCATTAGTATAATTAGTCATAGCACACACTGTCTCACGCCATACTTTTCATATACATTTAGATATATTTATATGTATATATTATAGACAAACATACATATATATAATTTAGTTTTTAAAAATTAATCATATTTTACTACACATATTATAGACATTGCTTTGTGACTTCTAATAATATATTTTAGGAAATCTGTCATTACAAGATATATGTATACACTTACACATACATATGCATACATCTATATGTATATACATGTACATATGAGATCTCTCTCTTATATATAATATATATTCTATATATACATGTATATGCATATTATAAATATGTATATATGCACATAATAAAATGACAAGAACTTCTCTGACATTAAGATATTCAGTTCAGTTCAGTTCAGTCGCTCAGTCGTGTCCGACTCTTTGCGACCCCATGAATCACGACATTAAGATGTATATGTATATAAATACATACTAATATGTATTACCTATGTATTATATATATACACATATATATATGGCTACCTTATTCTATTTAAATGCTACATTTCATTCCATTTGCAGTAGTCCAATAATTTACCCAACCCTTAATACTGAAGAACACTTGAATAGTTTCCAGATTTTAAAAAACAATGCTATTGTACAGCATGTGCATGCGTGTGTAAGTGTGTGTGTGTGTTTGCGCATGTGTGCAATTATTTGTAAATCTATCAGGATAGACTTCAAGACTTAAAATAGCTTTGTCAACTAGGCTTGAACATTTAAAGTTATATTAAATCTTACGAAATTGTTCTTCTACAATTTATAGGAATATCATTTCCCCCACTATTTGCCAGTATTGGTATTATAAATATATTTGCTAAATTAGAGTGGGAAATGTTGCCTCTTGTCATTCATGACATATCCCTGAATGTTTATGAATTTCAGCTTTTTTAATGTTTCTTGTCTGAATTGTATTCCATTTTTTGGAAATTTTCTATTTATATTTCTCCTAGTTTTTTTTCTCATGGTTCTTTGTTTTTTTGAATTGATTTTTATATATTTATATAAAATTCATATGCATATGAAAGCCTTTTCTCTTTGGTCAAAAGTATTTACTTAAAATTTTTGTTGACTGTGTTATACTAGGGAGAAGACAGAAGGGATGGGGACTAAGGAGAGAAAATAAATTATATTGTCCTCTTATTGTTCTGAAGAGAGAGCTATTCTTGGTGTTTAGAAAAATAGATAGCACTTTATAAGATCTGAGAAAGATTATGAAACATAAGTTTTAAGGACTAAATCAGTATGTATAAAAAATTGCTGGCTTTCAGTATGATTCCCACTCACTTCTATGGTTTACTTTATATTTTCATCCAGCATCTAAATGCAGGTTTCTAACTGAATCCAATGGCTATCTTTTATGTAAGACAAGTGATAAGGTCTTACACTTCATACTCTGTGTCTTGGCATGATTACCCATCATTATATTTCTTTTACTTACAGAACAAATCTTTATTCTTCATCAGGAATAGATAGGTACATGGGACGTCCCTGGAGGTCTGGTGGTTAAGACTCCATGCTTCCAATGTGAGAGGCATGGGTTCGATCACTGATTGTGAACTAAGAAACCACATGATGTGGAATAGCCAGAAAAAAAAAAAAAAGCCCAAATACAATGAGAAAAAAAACAAAGAAACACAGAATAGATAGGTATAAATGGTAAAACTTACAATTTCCTAAATTTAAACTACTCCTATGATCTAATATTCAGTTCTAGAATGAAATTTATTGATTAAATTCCTATAAATATATAGAACATTCAACATTCAGCTCAACATCCAGAACTAAGATCATGGTATCTGGTCCCATCACTTCATGGCAAATAGATGGGGAAACAGTGGCAGACTTTATTTTCTGGGGCTCCAAAATTACTGCAGATGGTGACTGCAACCATGAAATTAAGATGCTTACTCCTTGGAAGGAAAGTTATGTCCAACCTAGCAGCATGTTAAAAAGCAGAGACATTACTTTGCCAACAAAGGTCCATCTAGTCAAGCCTATGGTTTTTCCGGTGGTCATGTATGGATGTGAGAGTTGGACTATAAAGAAAGCTGAGCACTGAAGAATTGATGCTTTTGAACTGTGGTGTTGGAGAAGACTCTTGAGAGACCCTTGGACTGCAAGGAGATCCAACCAGTCCATTCTAAAGGAGATCAGTCCTGGGTGTTCATTGGAAGCACTGATGTTGAAGCTGAAACTCCAATACTTTGGCCACCTGATGTGAAGAATTTACTCATTTGAAAAGACCTTGATGCTGAGAAGGATTGAAGGCGGGAGGAAAAGGGGATGACAGAGGATGAGATGGCTGGATGGCATCACCAACTCAATGGACATGAGTTTGGGTAAATTCTGAGAGTTTGTGATGGACAGGGAGGCCTAGCGTGCTGCGGTCCATGGGGTCGCAAAGAGTCGGATATGACTGAGTGACTGAACTGATCTGAAATATATGGATGTTTGAAATAAAATCAAACACCTTCCTCACCTGCACTTTTCACTCACTTTCTTCACCATAGATGTGAAAGTTATTTATTCAGAATTCAAATGCCTATAGAGGCAGATCTCGTCTGTATTTTTAACAAACTGAAGGTTTGTGGCCACCCTGTGTCCAGCAACTCTATCGGCTCCCACTATTTTTACAACAGCATTTGCTCACATCATGTCTCTGAGTCACATTTTGGTAATTCTTGGAATATTTCAAACTTTTACACTATTATTCTATTTGTTACGGTGATCTGTGATCAGTGATCTTTCATGTTGCTATTGTTATTGTTTGGGGGTGCCAAATTAACATTTAAATCTATATTAAAATTTCAATATAGCTTTAGATTATTTTCCTAGGTATTTTTGCACTTTCTACTTGTGCTTATTATAGAAATTTCCCCAGTGGATTGTACGTATTTCTACATATGTCTCTCCACTGTTTTATTAACATCTTGATAACAAGGATCTGTTTCCTCCATTAATGTGTCATTAATGCCTGAAATAATTCATAAAATGTAGTAGGTAATCCAACAAACATTGCTTTTTTTAATATACAGTTGTGGATGGAATAGCCTCCCTTGCTCATCAATTATATTAAATTCACCTGTGACTTGGTTGTGACCTGTCTTTCCTGGCTCTTTAGTTCCTTCCCTGACAGGGACTTCCCTGGTGCTCCAGTGGTTAAGACTCTGTGTTTCCAATTCAAGGGGTGTGGGTTGTATCCTTGATTAGGGAACTAAGATCCCACATGCCTCATGGCAAAAAAAAAACCCCACAAAACAGAAGCAATATTGTAACAAATTCAATAAAGACTTCAAAAACATCCACATCAAACAAACAAACAAAATTAATGATGTTTGGAGGGATAAGAAGAGAAGAAGGTTATTGCTGCTGTAGCTCTGACTTTAGAAGCAACACTGTTCCTTCTATAACAGAAAAGGGGGAGAATAACTCAAGAGTACTGGAGTGGGGTGCCATTGCCTTCTCCGTTTGCTGTTATAAGCCTCATAAATTGAATAGTGATGATTGTTGATTATTATGAAGGAATAATTTTAAAAGTCATAGAACAGTGCTTTGCTCCTCATGGAAAAACTGAGTGATTATTCTTTTTTGGTTTTATTTTGGTGTTTTTTTTTAACTTTTTATTTTGTATTGGGGTACAACTGATTAATAAACAATGTTGTGATAGTTTCAGGTGAACAGCTAAGGGTTTCAGCCACACATATACATGTATCCACGGAATGATAATTCTGATGAGAGCGCAAACCACTGTTTTGCTTCTCTCCTTCTTTTATTTTAAAGCCAGGATAGGAATGCTTTCCTTGTTTCAAGAGCTGAAATCTTAAGGCTAGTTTTGTTTGAAAGAAATAAGTATTTTTAATATGAGCTCATGGAAAATTTGAAATTGCAAGAATTTCTATTGGCTTACATAAAAAGAGGGAATGCTTCTCTCAGGAATTATGCTGACTGCTTCCTCCCGAATGTCATCCCACAGGTTGGTAGATACTAGTTTCCCACTTCTTGGTTGAGTCACTCCCAGAATTATGTAATTTGTCTCCTCCACATAGAACAATAGCTCACCCAGCTCAGATAACTGGACAGACAGCTATTGATCTTACCCTCTGCAGGCTTTCTGGAGCTCTTTCTAAGACTCCGTTTTACCCCTTTCATTCACCTTTGAAATGGATCGCCCCACCACCATGCAATGTGTGGTCATATAAGTGTAATTGTGAAAAATGCAGATCCAAAGCTGTGCAATGAAAATATGGAAGTTTTATGAACATAACATAAAATTATGCTAATGCCCTGAATTGAAAATTCTTTTTCCAGAATCACAGAATTCCACAGTTGGCAGGCAGCATGAACTGTGTTGACATTGTGACTGCCACATGGCAGTGCCACTTTAGCTGGTGAACAGAGAGAGCTGTGTCATTTGACAGGATTAGTTTTACCAAATGTGTATTTCAAATTAAATGCGGCCTTCAGGATTCCATCCCTCAAATAAAATGCAACCGATTTGCATGAAAATGATAAAAATTGCTCCACAGAAGTTGCGCATAATTGGTGATCTGTAATAAACAAGACATTTATATGGCTGGATAAGGAAAAAAAAGGATGGGATAAAAGTCAGAATCGAGGAATAGATGGTGGTAGCGGGGAATGAAAGAAGCCAGAATGACGACACTCAGAGCAGAGTGAGCAATAGAGAGATAATTGATGCAGAGCAGGCTTCCCTGGGGGCTCAGAGGGTAAGGAATTTGTCTGCAATGCAGGAGATCTGGGTTCCGTCCCTGGGTTGGGAAGATCTCCTGGAAAAGGAAATGGCAACCCACTCCAGTATTCTTGCCTGGGAAATTCCACGGGCAGAGGAGCCTGGCGGGCTGCAGTCCCTGGGGTCCCAAAGAGTCAGACACAACTGAGTGACTAACACTTTCACTTTTACTAATGCTGACAGCAGGGAAAGGACATGGGAGCACAGGCGTGCCCAAGAAGAACTAAGACTTGGGGCAATACTAGCATTCAGGCCATCCCGTTTGGTCCATTTATCTCTAAATGGAGCCAGGAAAGACTAGAAAGGGCAAGAACAGAGACTCTGCTCAGAGCTTCAGATCAGCAGGTGCCCCCTTGGCATCCATCAGCACCACTTGGGGACCAAGATATTCAACTGGCTCCTGTCTATACTTGAGTCTTCCCCCTGTATTAACTGAGGGCGTTCCCTGGCTCTGGTTTTGACTTCTGATTCCTCCTTTGTTGTTCCTGGGATCTCTGGCATTCCATCTTGGATAAACATGTGGGTTTATTCATTTCACAAAAAGAATGATGTTAGCTACTACTTGGTGGATACTTTGCATCAGGTTTTCCTCATGGACTTTTTCCAGGGACATAAGATACTGATCTCCTCCTCCAAAGGAGTACTATACTTAGATATTTCAGGTATTTTTAGACATCTTCTGTTTCTGTTATCAGTGTGATTAGTCTCTCATTAAAATAAAAAGTGTAAACTTAGTTTACAATTACAGGGAAGAACATATACAGAAATAATAGAAAAATGAGTTATCACATCTTAGTACAGAGTTTCATATTAAATAGCTATTTCTACTTTTTAAAGAAATAAGCATGTCTAATAATGCTCACTTCCAAATCAAGACTGTTTGTAAGGTAAAGAAAATAGTTATATAGACAAATACCTTATGATATCACTTTTTTCCAGAATGACACAAATGAACCTACCCATAAAACAGAAACAGAGCCATAGACAGAAAACAAACTTATGGTCATCAAAAGGGAAAAGGGTGGGTGACGGATAAACTAGGAGTTTGGGATTAGCAGATACAAGCTATTATATATGAAATAATAGAACAACAAGGTCCTATTGCAGAGAACAGGAATTATACTAAATATTCTGTTATAAACCACAATAGAAAAGAATCTGAAAAGAATACACACACACACATATATACGTGAAACTGAATCACTTGACTGCACACCAGAAACCTGCACAAAATTGTAGATCAATCATATTTCAATTAAAAAAAAAAGAGTTAACCTCCAACTCTTTAGGCTTTTCATAAGTGTTTATTTTTTCCATATATTTAGAGATAGCGTCCCATACAGCTATACGATTCACATGTATCTTTTAAAGAAGTATACACTCTCTAAAATAGAAGCAAATTTCTATGCATTTCAGTTTTTATATAACACAGAAAATGGACATTGTTTTACAATGTGAATATAATTTTGAGGGGAATAACTCCTATTAATTAAGACTTTATGAGCAGGTACTGTTAGACAATGATTTCAATCATCCTGCCATGTTTTTGTGGTAAATGTTGGTCTTGGTGTATAGATCTCTACGCACTGTGTTCTTGTATTCCAAGTTCTTGCATGCAAATCTTAAGATGCTTAATCTAAAAATCATGCTTGACCTAAAAGGTCACGGCATCTGGTCCCATCACTTCATGGCAAATAGATGGGGAAACAATGGAAACATTGACAGACTTTATTTTGGAGGGCTCCAAAATCACTGCAGATCGTGACTGCAGCCATGAAATTAAAAGACATTTGCTCCTTGGAAGAAAAGCTATGACCAATCTAGCCTGCATATTAAAAAGCAGAGACGTTACTTTGCCAACAAAGGTTCATCTAGTCAAAGCTACAGTTTTCCATTAATCACATATGGATGTGAGAGTTGGACTATAAAGCAAGCTAAGTGCTGAAGAATTGGTGCTTTTAAACTGTGGTGTTGGAGAAGATTCTTGAAAGTCCCTTGGACTCCTAGGAGATTCAACCAGTCCATCCTAAAGGAAATCAGTCCTGAATATTCACTGAAAGGACTGATGCTGAAGTTGAAACTCCAATACTTTGGCCAACTGATGCGAACAACTGACTCATTTCAAAAGACCCCAATGCTGGGAAAGATTGAAGGGAGGGGGAGAAGTTGATGATAGAAGATGAGATGTTTGGATGGCATCACTGACTCGATGGACATGAGTTTGAGCAAACTCTGGGAGTTGGTGATGGGCAGGGAGGCCTGGCGTGCTGCAGTCCATGGTGTCGTAAAGAGTTGGACATGACTGAGTGACTGAACTGAACCTAAAACATACTGTGATTTGTCGCAAAAGTAGCTCCCCAGCAGTTTGTATTACTCCTTCTACACAATCTCTGCACAACTGTGAAATGGCAAACCCTGGTATGGAAGCTGCTTCAAGTTCCTAGCTGGTTAAGGAGTTTTATACATTTTATTAGTGTAATAATAGATTTTATAGTCAACTGAAAATGTAATTATAAGTGCATATCATCCATATTACCAGCTTGATGCTTGGGCTTAGCTTTGCATTGATTGAAGCACTGCAGCTTTAAAATTAATTATGAAAAGAGTTGATGGTAATTTAAGTTTTCCCACATGAGGGAAAGTATGGGAATTAAGTTTGCTCAGGTAGTGGTTCAGTTCAGTTCAGTTGCTCAGTTGTGTCCGACTCTTTGCGACCCCATGAATCACAGCACGCCAGGACTCCCTGTCTATCACCAACTCCCGGAGTTCACCCAAACTCATGTCCATCGAGTCGGTGATGCCATCCAGCCATCTCATTCTCTGGCATCCCCTTCTCCTCCCACCCCCAATCCTTCCCAGCAGCAGAGTCTTTTCCAATGAGTCAACTCATCGCATGAGGTGGCCAAAGTATTGGAGTTTCAGCTTTAGCATCAGTCTTTCCAATGAACACCCAGGATCGATCTCCTTCAGAATGGACTGGTTGGATCTCCTTGTAGTACAAGGGACTCTCAAGAGTCTTCTCCAGTACCACAGTTCAAAAGCATCAACTCTTCGGTGATCAGCTTTCTTCACAGTCCAACTCTCACATCCATACATGACCACGGGAAAAACAATAGCCTTGACTAGACGGACCTTGGTTGGCAAAGTAATGTCTCTGCTTTTTAATATGCTGTCTAGGTTGATCATAACTTTCCTTCCAAGGAGTAAGCGTCTTTTAATTTCATGGCTGCAATCAGCATCCTCAGTGATTTTGGAGCCCAAAAAATAAAGTCTGACACTGTTTCCACTGTTTTCCCATCTATTTCCCATGAAGTGATGGGACCAGATGCCATGATCTTTGTTTTCTGAATGTTGAGCTTCAAGCCAACCGTTTCACTCTCCTCTTTCACTTTCATCAAGAGGCTTTTTAGTTCCTCTTCACTTTCTGCCATAAGGGTGGTGTCATCTGCATATCTGAAGTTATTGATATTTCTCCTAGCAATCTTGATTCCAGCTGTGCTTCTTGCAGCCCAGCGTTCCTCATGATGTACTCTGCATATAAGTTAAATAAGCAAGGTGACAATATACAACCTTGACGTACTCCTTTTCCTATTTGGAACCAGTCTGTTGTTCCATGTCCAGTTCTAACTGTTGCTTCCTGACCTGCATACAGGTTTCTCAAGAGGCAGGTCAGGTGGTCTGGTATTCCCATCTCTTTCAGAATTTTCCACAGTTCATTGTGATCCACACAGTCAAAGGCTTTGGCATAGTCAATGAAGCAGGTAGTGGGGGATGGCCTAAAATTTCACTCAGGTTTTCCCATAAGATGTTATAGAAAAAACCGAACGAAATTTTTGGTGGGTAAAGATAAAATGTGGATAAAGAGAGAAAATATGTCATGTGTCTGGGTGCTGTGGGTTTTTTTTTTTTTTAATTGGGGAGTTGACTAAGTGGCCCTGCCATGGCTTTGTGGAATGAGAGACTGAGGTTTTACAGGATGGAGGCTTTGGAGAATGATGGGTTATTCACTGGGTCTGCTTTCATGGTCTTCACAAGTCACAGTTAAAAAATGGAGTCTGTTTTTAATTATTTTGTGTTGCTGGATTGTTTTTTTTCTTTTTAAATGCTACTACACCCAGAGACTAAATAACTTGGGGCCTGGGAAGTAAGTGTTCAGGTCAGAAAGGTATGTGTGTCTGTATGACTGGGGAGCAGACACGGGAGGTACCAAATCAGACTGGGATTCAGGGGAGGGCAGAGAGGGAAGCTGGAGGAGAGGAAGCATTTGAAAGAAGAAGCTGCTGAACTAAATCCTGAAGAAGGAGCAGGGTGGTTCTTTATATGGTGGTTCTTTGGTGGTTCTTTGGATTTGGCCTCTCCCCAAATCTTCTACCTGAAAGATCCTGTAATGAAATATTAAGAAGTCCTCTGGGGACTGCCCGGGTGGTCCAGTGGTTAAGACTCTGCACTCCCAATGCAGGGTATATGGGTTCCATCCCTGGTGGGGAAACTAAGATCTCTCATGCCACACCACATGGCCAAAATAAATAATTTTTAAAAATACATGTGAATACTTGTAAGAAAAAGAAGAAGGCCTCCGGGCCCAGGTCACCTGGATTCTCATCCCTGTGGTTTTGTTGTTCAGTTGCTAACTCATGTCTGACTCTTTGCAACCCCGTGGACTGTAGTCTTCCAGGCTCCTCTGTCCAAGGAATTCCCCAGCAAGAATCTGGAATAGGTAGCCCTTCCCATCTCCAGTGGATCTTTCTGACCCACAGATTGAACCAGAATCTCTATTGTCTCCTGCATTGCAGGCAGATTCTTTACTGCTGAGCACCAGGAAAAGTGAAAGCATTAGTTACTCAGTGGTTTCCAACTCTGTGCAACTCCATGGACTGTAGCCCGCCAGGCTCCTCTGTCTGTGGAATTCTCCAGGCTCCTCTGTCTGTGGGATTCTCCAGGCTCCTCTGTCTGTGGGATTCTCCAGGCTCCTCTGTCTGTGGAATTCTCCAGGCTCCTCTGTCTGTGGGATTCTCCAGGCAAGAACACTGGAGTGGGTTGCCAATTCCTCCTCCAGGGGATCTTCCTGACCCAGGGATCGAACCTGAGTCTAGTGTCTCTTGCATTGGCAGGTGGGTTCTTTACTACTCAGCCACCTGGGAAGCCATTCTCATCCCTAGGCCTTCAGCAATTTACTTGATTTGTCTGGCCTTAATTTCCTCTTCTGGAAAGTGGGAACAAATGGAAATTACCTATCTCAAAGGGTTATTGTAAAAACTATAATATTAACATGTACCTGAAGCATAGCAGTAGGGTATAAATTGTGAATGATCACTATTACAGCATGGGATAAAGTGAGAGAGGATACAACATATGCAGAGAAACAAGCAATTCTGAATAACTGAAACTCAGAGTTTGGGTGGGAGATGAGGCTGGAGAGACAGAAAGGAACAAGAGAATTTGAATTTCATCCTGAATGCAATAGGAACCACTGAAAGGTTTTGACAGGAGGAAGGATCGAATTGTGCTTGCCACGAAACAATATGTTGAACTCCCTCAGAGCCCTCAGGAATAACCATCCTGCTGCCATCTTGATTTCAGACACCTAGTCTGCAGAAGCCTGAGAGAATACACGTCTTCTGCCTTAAGCCACTCAGCTTGTGGTGCTTTGTGTCAGCACCCCTAGCAAACTAGCCCAAGGGTAAGAGAGGTCTTGTTTTAGTTCAGAAAATAAAATACCAACTGCGGTAATTAGGGAATAATCTTTATGTATCAGTAAGTTTTTCAGAGAAAGAATGTTTAATTTGTAAATAAACAGAAAGTATTGTACAAAAGAAAGGAAATAAATCTTTGGCTTTTCATGTGGGAGATAATTGGGCTTCCCTGGTGGCTCAGATAGTAAAGAATTTGCCTATAATGAAGGAGAACTGGGCTTGGTCCCTGGGTCAGGAACATCTCTAGGAATGGCAACCCACTCCAGCATTCTTGCCTGGAGAATTCTGTGGACAGAGGAACCTGGAGAGCTACAGTCCATGGGATCACAAAAAGTCAGGCATGACTGAGCGACTAATGCATGAAAACTACAAAAAAAAAGAAATATAACTTTGGTTTTCACATGGGAGAGAAGAGTAGAAAGAAGACAGCATGAATGTAGGGAGTCTCGTTGGAGCAAACAAGAGCCTCATTGTCCTGACACTGTCTTTGCTTCTGGGGGTTCCTCATAACAGACCCCAGCTCTAGTTCCCTGTTTCCTTTGGGGGGGTCCCATCCATGCATCAAGTACAGCTGTCCTTGGGAAGCTCCTCCATTGCCTTTCCCGACCCCCAGAGGGCATGTTGCCATCTTGAGCAACAAATTGCTTCTGGATTTAACTCTGGAACCCAGCAACTCCCTCCGTATAGGGACTTATAACACATTTGAACCTTGTTACTGGGAGACCATATATTTAAAAAGTTGAAGTTTTAGATATATTAGAATTTAGGAAGCAAGTAGCTCAGGCTAGCCTATGGAAATAACTGAAGTGAATTTTAACAGTTAAAGTATAACATTGAACTGTTTTCTGCAGGTCCATTTTCCAGGAACTGCAGAGACAAGCAGTGGTAGGAGTCTAGTCTTGTGTTCCCTTGTTTTCCTTAGTGCTTGATACAGATCCTATACACTTGTGCAATAAACAGATGAAAAGTCCCTGGGTGTATATGTGTAAGTGCCGATTTATGCTTTACTTCTCATGGAGGTGGTATCACTATTCCCTGGCAGGTCCCAATCCTGCCAGCGAACCTGACTCCGGGGCCCTGAGTCACTAAGCTCAGTCTGGGAAGGAAGTTGCTTATTGACTTAAAAGAGATCAGATAGCTCATACTTCAGCTCAGTTCAGTTCAGTTCAGTCGCTCAGTCGTGTCCGACTCTTTGCGACCCCATGAACCACAGCACGCCAGGCCTCCCTGTCCATCACCAACTCCCGCAGTTCACTCAAACTCATGTCCATCGAGTCGGTGATGCCATCCAGCCATCTCATTCTCTGTAGTCCTCCCACCCCCAATTCTTCCTAGCATCAGACTCTTTTCCAGTGAGTCAACCCGATGCATGAGGTGGCCAAAGTATTGGAGTTTCAGCTTTAGCATCAGTCCTTCCAATGAACACCCAGGATTGATCTCCTTTAGAATGGACTGGTTGGATCTCCTTGCAGTCCAAGGGACTCTCAAGAGTCTTCTCCAGCACCACAGTTCAAAAGCATCAATTCTTCGGCGATCAGCTTTCTTCACAGTCCAACTCTCACATCCATACATGACCACGGGAAAAACCATAGCCTTGACTAGACGGACCTTTGTTGGCAAAGTAATGTCTCTGCTTTTTAATATGCTATCTAGGTTGGTCATAACTTTCCTTCCAAGGAGTAAGCTTAGAGTTGCCAAAAATTGGGGCTAAGTGCTTGCTTGCTCTTTGAGGGGATAATCAATATGATACTCCAGCAAGAGAGTGGATAAAACTGTACCCCAAACTATAAATTAAACCAGAATTACACCAACTGTGCTCTGTGGAGCAATGGGATCCCTTGTGAAGTTAATGGTGTTGAGATGAGATATATTTTTTTTTCTTGTAAATTTCACTGGGTTGTACACTATTCATTTTCAGGGGTAGCATAAACAGATACAACTTCCTAGAAGTTAGTTGATAATGAAGAATATCTGTCAGCATCTCCCAGGATAAGGCTTCCCTGGTAGCTCAGCTGGTAAAGAATCTGCCTGCAATGCAGGAGACCCTGGTTTGATTTCTTGGTCAGGAAGATCCCCTGGAGAAGAGATAGGCTGCCCACTCCAGTATTCTTGGGCTTCTCTGGTGGCTCAGATGGTAAAGAATCCACCCATGATATGGGAGACCTGGGTTTGATTCCTGGGTCAGGATGATTCCCTGGAGAAGGGAAAGGCTACTCAGTCCAGTATTCTTGCCTGGAGAATTCCATGGACAGGGGAACCTGGAAGGCTATAGTCCATGGGGTTACAAAGAGTCGGACATGACTGAGAGGCTTTCACTTCACTTTTCCCAAGATACCAATGTAATGTTGTATTGACTATAGCTTGGGTTATAAGGTATTAAATCATAGAAGGCAATTCCAGCTAATCCTCTGCCTCTTTAATAAGTATATACAAAAATTTAAGAATTAGAGAAATGTTCAGTGATCTAAATTGTCTCTGAATGAAGCAGTTCCTTTAAAACCATCTTATTATCTTAGGTTCCTTACAGTGAGAATGCCTCTATCACGCGGACGCCTTCATGCAAGGGCAGTTTCTCCCCTAATCCATATAATTAACAAAAGCCACATGCACATCTGCTTAAGAATATCTTTTCCAAAGGCCAGCCATGAGGCCTAGACTTCCAAACATTCATTTTATGTTTATCTTAGGGGATCATTTCTAGAAAGCTCCATTAAAATGGAGCCAAGACTTATAAAGATCAGCCATAAATTCCAGGGATATGGTTTATCAGAGACATTTAGAATTTAGACAGTAAACAAGCAATCATTAAGAAAAAGGATATGAAAATGTGGGACATGGCACACTTCCCATAAAAGCAGAGTTAGTGATGTGGATTCCAAAACATGATTCTAACTTTTCCAAAGGACTGTATTGGGCTATACCGCACAGTCCTACAAGTTTTACAGTTCCCCAGGCTCAAGATTGAAGTGCCCAGGGACAGCAACAGAGTCATCAGTGGCTTATTGGGCAGGGGGAGCTTACATATCTGAAGGAAAACATCCCAGAGTGAAACCCCACCGTGTACAGGAGATGGCAGGCAGAATATGGCAACAATCTTTACTACTCAGAGGAGAAAGAGGTTACCATTTATAAGTGATTGATGTCAGGGTGGCTCGTCAGTTACCAGGGTAAACAATGGCTGGAGCAGGGAGCAAGCACATGAGTAGTTACTGATTAAGCACTATGGTTAAGAGAATTGAATAGTCATGTGAGTAAAGCAGGGGCTGGTCAAGTAGGGGATATACAGATAGCAAGGGAATAGCCATCTTGAATGGCCTGACCATACAGGCTCCTTTCAAACAGTGGGTCTTTGTGGGCTGATGGTAGAGCCCTTCCAAAATGGAAAAGAAACAGTAGATGGAGAAGCAAATGGAGTCCGTAAAAACTTTCTCTGTAAACAATCCTGCCCCTAACAATATCTATCAAGACTTCCTGAATCCCCAAGGATAACTATCATCGAAAACAACACCATCAGCCATACCAAATCCACTAAAACTCTTCAGGCACACTGAGGCAGAGAAAGGGTGGCTAAGACACGATTTCACTGTAGATTCTATCTCTCTTGATGTCTGGCCATATGTGCAGTTTCATGTAATTCACACTCATGATTTCATGGAGTTCAGGATTTAAAATCTTTCGATACTTTGATGTTTGACAGGTATGCTCTGTCATTCTCCTTCACGTTTCCCTTTGTATTTTCAGCTCCAACAGGTGCAGATTTGCCAAAATGAATGTTAATTGCCTATTTACTGTCTCCTGGCTTGTTCAATTTACTCACAGATCATTTCCTATTCAGAGCCCTGCAGCAGTTTGTCTCTCATTTACTTCCTTAATCGGTTCAGATTCTAGAAAAACCACATTAAAAAAAAAAAAATGAAACATAGCCTTTCAAAACCTCACCTTCATCCATAAAAGCTCCCGCTGCACTCAGAGAGTAGTTAGTCCTGTTGAAAAGCAGACAGCAAGAGGCCAAAGGAAGAAAAACATCCCTAGGCTGAATTTCCCTTAGAACCAGTCACGAAGAAATGAGGGAGTAATGACTCTGCAGATACATCTTTCAATAAGCTTAATTCGACCTTCTTAATTTCTCATCCATTCAAGGGTTTTCCTGGAGTTCATCCCTTCTACTTAGCAGCTCAGTGGTACATTTTAGTTTCATCTCACTGATCTCATCACCCTAAATCTTTCATTCCATTTGTTCTGATGGTTAAGTCAAGGAAGGAAGACAAGCAGAAAGCAAACACTGTGCCTTATCGTGAGAGACTGCTTAACAGGTCTGATCAACCAGAGCTCAGAGATGAGAAAAAAAGTGATTTGGGGTTTATGGGTGTACTTAGAATGTCTTTTCCCAGATTACCAAACTATATGTTTGCAGTTGAAAACTCAGACTTAAGACTTCAGTTTCCCTTTTTAGATATAAAATTCATATATTTATATAGGAATACATACATACATATGAATACAAACTTTTTTCCTCATTAGCTCTATTGAACGATAGGAGTCAAAGAACAAATAACTTGTCAGCATCTATCGGATTGGTGAATATATGCCCAACCTAAGAAAAGGAAGTTGGGGAAAGGTACTATAATTCTGAGATTTTTCTGTTTTCAAACGTAAAAGCTCCATGCACATAGTTGCTGCATGTCTGGATTTTGGCATCGTGATGCCTGTTTATATGAGACACAATCAGCATAATATTCACACATGTTCACACATGCAAACCTCAGCAGTGGGTAAGACCAGATAAACGCCATTATCATGGAATCTAATTTGATTGGACTAGTATACCTGGATCTTTAAAAAGCAGAGACATTACTTTGCCAACAAAGGTCCATCTAGTCAAGGCTATGGTTTTTCCAGTAGTCATGCATGGATGTGAGAGTTGGACCATAAAGAAAGCTGAGCACAGAAGAATTGATGCTTTTGAACTGTGGTGTTGGAGAAGACTCTTGAGAGTCCCTTGGACTCCAAGGCGATCCAACCAGTCCATCCTAAAGGAAATCAGTCCTGAATATTCATTGGAAGGACTGATTTTGAAGCTGATACTTTGGTCACCTGACGTGAAAAGCTGACTTATTTGAAAAGACCCTGATACTGGGAAAGATTGAAGGTGGGAGGAGAAGGGACGACAGAGGATGAGATGGTTGGATGGCATCACCAACTCAATTGGCATGAGTTTGAGTAAACTCCGGGAGGTGGTGATGGACAGGAAGGCCTGGCGTGCTGCAGTCCATGGGGTCGAAAATAGTCAGACATGACTGAACGACTGAACTGAACTGAAATGATGCCTGGATCTACACTGACAAAGATCAGAGAAAGTTACAGCTTAAGTGATAAGCCCAAAGTCACGGCTGACAGCTGTGCTATCCAATATGGTGGCTGCTAGCCTTGTGTGGCTCTTTAAATGTAATTTTCAATGCATTAAACTTAAATAGGATTAGAAATTTAGTTCTTGGGTCACACTAGCCTCATTTAAAGTGCTCAGTAGCCATACATTGTCAGTGGCTACTGTATTGGTCAGGGTAGGTATAGAATAATGTCTTTATTGCAGAAAATCTATTGAAGAACAGAAGAAAATTGCCATTGTTTTGTTTTATGGATATTCAGCTCACGTAAGGTAGCTCTGCCCCTACACAGAACATTCTAGTGTTCATGTCCCTGAAGCAGCCATATCAGAAAAAATAATTGACTTCATCCAAATAGGAACTTACTTTTTTCTATCAGAAGGAGCACCCACATTGAACTGAAGTCTTTGTGGGCAGAGATGGCAGTGGGGAAACTTTATTCCCAAGTATGGAAGTACCAGGTCACAGAGGAATTTTCTAGTGCAAGAGTCTATCTCCTTATCAGGACCTTTATTTTTTCTCATGGGAAGGCTATAAAACATGGGCTTCTCAGGTGGCCGTAGTGGTAAAGCCAACGCAGGAGACGTAAGCGATGTGGTTGGATCCCTGGGTTGGGAAGATCCTCTGGAGAAGGAAATAGGAACCCACTCCGATATTCTTGCCTGAAGATTCCCATGGACAGAGGAACCAGGAGGCTATAGTCAATGAGGTTGCACAGAGTTAGACACGGCTGAAGTGACTTAGCACACAGCACATACATTGATGCCCTTTTCTCTGTTTATTAGAATCATCTTCCTCTGTAGTTTAGTGAAATGCCCCACCTCTGCCATAATGTATTTTGCACTTGAGATCACAGATGTAAATACAATCTTATTCCTTACCTTCATCTTCTTTCTTCATAAAATCAGATTATAGCTGACCAGGCTCCTCCATCCATGGTATTTTCCAGGCAAGAGTGCTGGATTGGATTACCATTTCCTTCTCCAGGGGATCTTCCCAACCCAGGGATCAGACCCAGGTCTCCCACATTGCAGGCAGATGCTTTACCCTCAGTGCCACGAGTGGAGCCCCAGATTAGCTTAGCCAACACTGTATACCCTCCAGGTTGTTCTACCTCTTCTTTTTCCAAGAGTTATCTTTCAGGAATTCTTTCTAAGCCTTCTGATTTCTTACCCAGAGATTTGTTTCCTATCATTCTACCTACACGTGTGTGTCTGTTGTGGGGACTGGCTGATTTGCTTGAAAACAAAACAAAGTCAGCCTTCTGAGAGATGCTGTCACATTTCCATGGACAACATCCTTGCTTTTGGTCCTTCATCTCTTCTGAGAGCTTTGACATGCTGTGCTGTCCTCCTTTGAGGGCTACATATCACTCAGGTGAGACTGTTTATGTGGGTTTAATAAACTGTTAAAAAGTAACTTAAAAGTGAAAACGTGGGGCGAATAGACTAAACAATTTTTATAGGTGCAATCATTTCAATAATGTTTCCGAAAAGGCATAGAAAGGTTTGAAAAGAATAAGCCACATTAACAATGGCTGTCTCTGTGTGGAAGAAATATGCATCATGCAAATCTTCTTTATACCACTTTGCATTAAAAATACTTTCTTATAAGAGAATCATTTGAAACAGTATCTATAAGACTATGATTGTGCTGTGTTATTTTCATTTCTTTGTTCCCTTCTAACCTATATCAACATATTTATATAATTTTGTATAATTGTATTTGTGGTCTCCAGGCAATTTTGTTTTCTATTTTTCTTGAAGCAATGGATAAATACATTTTAAGTTAGAAAACATGAATTGTATGTCAAAAAAGAAAAGACATAAATCTAGTTCTGGAGACCTTGATGTCTAGAGATGAAAATAATAAACAAGATGCATCTTGATAAACGTTAGACTAGAGGGACAAAGTTCCATAAAAACATAGAAAAAAACAAAACTGGACAAGACAGAAAAGGTTTTATTAAAAATAAAAAGACATTCAGATTGGCTCAAGATTCCACATAATTATACAGATTAATTTTTAACAGCTTCATTATATTTCAGTCAATTTATATGTCAGATTTTACTTAATATAATTGTTTAATTATAACTATAATAATGTCCATCTTAGTTGCTTTCAAGTTTTCACTCCCTTATGTAGTATTGTGACTATGGTCAACATTAATAAAAAAATCCTACTTACTAGAAAGTCAGCTAAAAGAAGTTGCTGAAAATAAATAGAAAAAAACCTGCAGTATTACACTGTTTACTTTTAATTTATAAACATTTCATGAGTGTTGTTATATGTTGCTGAATTATTATTATTATTATTATTTATTTTAATTGGAGGCTAATTAATTTACATTATTGTATTGGTTTTGCAATACATTGACATGAATCTGTCCTGGGTGTACATGTGTTCCCCATCTTGAACCCCCCTCCCACCTCCCTCCCCATCCCATCCCTCTGGTTCATCCCAGTACACCAGCCCCAAGGATCCTGTATCATGCATTGAACCTGGACTGGCGATTCATTTCACATATGATGATATACATGTTTCAATGCCATTCTCCCAAATCATCCCACCCTCGCCCTCTCCCACAGAGTCCAAAAGACTGTTCTATACATCTGTGTCTCTTTTGCTGTCACGTATACAGGGTTATCGTTATCATCTTTCTAAATTCCATATATATGTGTTAGTATACTGTATTGCTGTTTTTTTTTCTGGCTTACTTCACTCTGTGTAATAGCACTGTTTATAATAGCCAGGACATGGAAGCAACCTAGATGTCCATCTGCAGACAAATGGATAAGAAAGCTGTGGTACATATACACAATGGAGTATTACTCAGCCATTAAAAAGAATACATTTGAATCAGTTCTAATGAGGTGGATGAAACTGGAACCTATCATACTGACTGAATTATTATTATTTTTACCTTAATTATGATTATATAAATTTATAATTTTTGTACTTACTTGGATCCTTGCTTCATCCTTTAATATTTTTGTCCTTTGGGTGTTTTTTGGCCTTGGATTTTTTTTTCCATTTTTCTGATCTACCATATGTCTGCACTAACAGTCCTGATACATGCTTTGGCTCAAAATATCAGATATTGAATCAGCAGTTGTCATCTGGATTTCAAAGTGAGCCATTCTGAGTAGCCTATGTAGTGACTAAGAGATCAACTTGGTCTTGGCTTGTTATGTTTTAATTCAAATGAAACCTATACACACACACACACACACACACACACATTTGTAATAACTACTTCTGTGTAGTGAAAGCCATCATAAAAAATCAAATGAGGGACTTCCCTGGGGGTCCAGTGATTGAAACTCCATGTTTCCATCACCGGGGCCATGGATTCAATCCCTGGTTGGCAAACTACAATTCCTCATGATACACGGTGCAGCCAAGAAAGAGAACCAAAGAAATCATTAAAAATGTGGACAAATGAAGCAAGCAGTAATACAATATACAAGCACTCAAGAAAACTTATGTAAAAATGACAAATGACTGTACATAAAAATAGACATTAACCATGGAAATATTTCATAGAGGAAATACAGTGGAATCATAAACATATGAAGGAATCTTGTATGAAATCAGAAAAAAACACAGGTTAAAACAGTGAGGAACCATTTTCTTTTCTCTAGAGAAACACAAAAGTTAGAAATGATTGCTATATACTGTGAGGAAGAGTGTGGAAAAAAGACACTTGAAATAATGTTGGTGGACACGAACAGCTCTTGAGAAGGCAATCTGGTAGTAATTACAAGCATTTTAAATGCACATACGTCATCAAGCAGTGTAGGCTAATTTATGTTCTTGTGTTCAATAACCCCATAAACTTCAGTCATTAACAAACGAAGACTTACTATTAATTTTTTGGTCTCCCTACATATCCATCATGGGTCAGCTGTGGGAAAGAAAACAAATACACGCTAGTTTCTAAAGTGCCAGGACCCAGATCCCTTCAGCCTACATTTTATTGGCCAGAGCAGGTCACGTGACAAGGTCTATTTTATTGTGGAGCAGGGACATATAATCTCTGGTGAGTGAAACAGTCTGTAGGAAGCCTGGACAAGTGTTCTGAGTAACAATACATTTGTCAGTTAATCTTCATCCTCCCACCAGGCAATTCCTCTCTGAAATTAGCTTTTCCACAAAACCATCTGGACAAATGCTCAAAGACGGATAATCAAGGGTGTGTATTTTTTTAGCTTACTTTTATTTGGAGGATAATTGTTTACAGTGATGTGGTGGTTTCTGTGGTACAACGGGAATCAGCTGTAAGCTGAAGCTGGGATACTTTGGCTCAGTTCAGTTCAGTTCACTTAGTCTTGTCTGACTCTTTGCGACCTCATGGACAGCAGCACGCCAGGCTTCCCTGTCCATCACCAACTCCCAAAGCTTATTCACGCTCATGTCCATCGAGTTGGTGATGCCATCCAACCATTTCATTCCCTCTTGTCTCCTTCTCCTCCTGCCTTCAATCTTTCCCAGCATCAGGGTCTTTTCCAATGAGTCAGTTCTTTGCATCAGGTGGCCAAAGTATTGGAGTTTCAGCTTCAGCATCAGTCCTTCCAATGAATATTCAGGACTCATTTCCTTTAGGATGGACTGGTTGGATCTCCTTGCAGTTCATACTTTGGCTATTGGATGCAAAGAGCCAACTCATTGGAAAAGACGCTGATATTGGGAAAGATTGAAGGCAGAAGGAGAAGAGGGTGACAGAGGATGAGATGGTTAGATAGCATCACCGACTCAATGGATATGAATTGGAGCAAACTCAGGGAGACAGTGAAGGACAGGGAAGCCTGGTGTGCTGAAGTCCATGGGGTCGTAAAGAGTAGGACACAACTTAGCGACTGAAAAATGACAACAATACATATATACCATCCCTCTTTGAAGCCTTATGCATCACAGTAAAAAGGGGAGGCAAACTAATATCTAGGCAATTACTGCAAAGAATGGAGTAGTGCTTCATAATTCTAATATACTTATTAGGAGGGATGCACATGTTATACTAAGTTAAACAACTGTAAGTTGTAAAACAGTGTACTCATTTCCTATCACTTGCTGTAATAAATTGTCACAAATTTAGTGACTAGAACAACGTAAATTTATTCTCTTACAGCACCGAAGGTCAGAAGTCTAAAATCAAGGTGTCAACAGAACTGTGTTCCTTCACCAGGGAAGACTTAATCAATTTCTTTGCCATCTTTCCTTTTGGAAGGCTGCCTGCATTCTTGGGTTTGTGTCCCCATTCTTGAGTCACTAGAACTTCTTTCTTGTCATAACATTTCTTACTTCAAGTTTTTATCCTCTATATGCAGATGACACTACCCTTATGGCAGAAAGTGAAGAGGAACTCAAAAGCCTCTTGATGAAAGTGAAAGAGGAGAGTGAAAAGGTTGGCTTGAAGCTCAGCATTCAGAAAACAAAGATCATGGCATCTGGTCCCATCACTTCATGGGAAATAGATGGGAAAACAGTGGAAACAGTGTCAGACTTTATTTTTTGGGGCTCCAAAATCAGTGCAGATGCTGATTGCAGCCATGAAATTAAAAGACGCTTGCTCCTTGGAAGGAAAGTTATGACCAACCTAGATAGCATATTAAAAAGCAGAGACATTACTTTGCCAACCAAGGTCCGTCTAGTCAAGGCTATGGTTTTTCCCGTGGTCATGTATGGATGTGAGAGTTGGACTGTGAAGAAAGATGATCGCCGAAGAATCGATGCTTTTGAACTGTGGTGTTGGAGAAGACTCTTGAGAGTCCCTTATACTGCAAGGAGATCCAACCAGTCCATTCTAAAGGAGATCAATCCTGGGTGTTCATTGGAGGGATTGATGCTAAGGCTGAAACTGCAATACTTTGGCCACCTCATGCGATGAGTTGACTCACTGGAAGACTCTGATGCTGGGAAAGGTTGGGGGCAGGAGGAGAAGGGGATGACAGAGAGTGAGATGGCTGGATGGCATCACCGACTCGGTGGACATGAGTTTGAGTGAACTCCGGGAGTTGGTGATGGACAGGGAGGCCTGGCGTGCTGTGAGTCATGGGGTCGTGGAGAGTCGGACACGACTGAGCGACTGAAATGAACTGAACTGAACTGAAGGACTCTTGTGATTACATGGGCTCCCCTAGATAATCCAGGGTAATATCCCCACCTCAAGACCCTTAACCTAATCACACCTGCACAGATCTTTTTTCCATGTAAGGTCATAGATTCATATGGTCAAGTGATTAGAAATGTGGACATCTTTGGGGTCATTATTCAACTCACTGAATATATTATTGATATCATAGAAGTCAATATTTATACACACAAACACATATACACACACATGCATGGATAATTTTTATCCATACATGGATAATGTATGGATAATGCTTTTAAAAGGCTGTAGGAAAATATAAGTAATTATTGACATAGTTATCCCTAGGGATAGGGGTAGAAATAGGTTAGGAAGTGGGTAAAATTGCACTTTTTAGTTTGTACATTTCTATATTATTCTGTAATATTTCATATTCTAGAGGAAATCAATGAAATGAAATATGTAATTAATGTGTAATTAAATATATTAAAATGTGTTTGCTAGCTTTGATCTAAATAGAGCAATGGAGCACTTTTATGAATTCCATATTTTATATATTTTCACCGAAAACTCTGCTTATTTTTTAGCGTTAATGGAAAATTATAGCTATATGAACTAATACAATAGCTAGGATACCTCTGTCTTCTGAACCAAACTCTGGGCATTTTAAACTTAGAGAAGGGCTAAGGAACTTAGGTATATTATTATTTTCTTTATTTATTATTATTTTGTGAGACATCCCTTGTCTAAATACAGTGGTAGACAGGAATCCTCTCCTCAGAAAAACACACCTCAACATTAACATCATTATCATGTAATTTTGCCCACTGGCTCCAGTTTAAGAACCTCTGGCCTTAAAAATGTTTGCAAAATCAAATATTGTCTTTCTTAGGGATGTATTGCTAAGAATAAATACTCAGCTGTAATAGGACTACCCTACTGGGGTCAAATTCTTTTCTGAAACTGCTATATCCCCCTCAGTAGCTACTAACCACATGTGTCTACTGGAATGTGAGTTTCAATTAATTAAAATTAAGTAATTAAAAACTTCAGTTCCTCAGTCATCCTGACCACATTTCTCAAACTCAATAGCCCATGGCACTAGCTCCTGCCATATTGGATATCACAAATATGGAGTATTTCCCATCACTGCAGAAAATTGTGTTGAGCAGCACTGTTTCAGATCAGGTGCCCGAGGCTACAAAGTGAATGAAGATGAAATTTAAATTATTCTAAATAATAAATTATTTAAAAAGAAGCTATATTTCTTCAGGTGTAGGCACCGTTATATAGGTTATCTTATTTATGCCCTGTAACACTCGTGTGAGGGAAGTAATATCTTTCTTTTACAAACCTAGGCAGTTGGAATTCAGATGGCGAACTTTGGCATAACCTGCATTTTCAAACCCCAGATATTGATTGTGTCTAGCGAGCAGTCTTAGATGCTCTAAGCTGACTTTCCTATTTCAATACTTCAGGCTCACACCCCTCTGGAAGATAGAATTTTAAAGCTTTCCACCATCAAAGGTCTCATATTCATTTGTTATGCATAGACTAACTATTTTCTATTTTCTCATATGTTTGTATGTACAGTAATAGGACATCTTGCCTTAAGTTATGCCTGCAAACAGTCAAGGCTCAGCAATTGTAAAGCTTATTCCCATAAAGCAGAGTTAACACCAGGAAGTGTATTTCTCTCCTTCTGCCTAGTGATAGCACCTCATTGCTTTGCCTCTGGACTAAGGCATTCTTTGGAATTTGAAACGATACTACCAAGGATATTTCAAGAGAAACTGATACACAAGAAAGCCCCTATTATAATCATTAATGGCACAAAGTAGCTTTAAAACATTGCCTGTGTCTGGAATTCTCTAAAAAGTGAGAATTTAACCAGGACCTGGAATAAATTTGAATTCACTTTTGTTTCCAAAATATCTTTTGATAAATCAGAGTTGGAGCCAAAAACAATCAATTGTAAATAGGGCTTTCAAGGATCATGTGTGGAGTTCTCTAAACCGAGGCTACAGTCAAGGGGCCAGATGAGATCTGAACCTGCTTGCTCAGCCCACCCAGCCATGAGTAGGTCAGATCGGGGTTTGTCAAGGAAAGTGCTGTCTTTTTCTAATCTGCCTATAGGTGCCATGGGCTTGCCAAGCTGTATTGTCATGGGAACTTTTCCACTGAAAGGAAGTTCTCACAGAGGGAAAGACTTCCTGATTTGCTTGAAGATATTGTGCATGTATCAGTTCAGTTATCAGTTCAGACGCTTAGTCGTGTCCGAATCTTTGCGACCCCATGAATCACAGCACGCCAGGCCTCCCTGTCCATCACCAAATCCTGGAGTTCACTCAAACTCATGTCCATCGAGTCGGTGATGCCATCCAGCCAACTCATCCATACTTTGTTGGCAAAGTAATGTCTCTGCTTTTTAATATACGATCTAGGTTGGTCATAACTTTCTTTCCAAGGAGTAAGCGTCTTTTAATTTCATGGCTGCAGTCAGCATCCACAGTGATTTTGGAGCCCAAAAAAATAAAGTCTGACACTGTTTCCACTGTTTCCCCATCTATTTCCCATGAAGTGATGGGACCAGATGCCATGATCTTTGTTTTCTGAATGTTGAGCTTCAAGCCAACCTTTTCACTCTCCTCTTTCACTTTCATCAAGAGGCTTTTGAGTTCCTCTTCACTTTCTGCCATAAGGGTGGTGTCATCTGCATATCTGAGATTATTGGTATTTCTCCCGGCAATCTTGATTCCAGCTTGTGCTTCTTCTAGCCCAGCGTTCCTCATGATGTACTCTGCATATAAATTAAATAAGCAGGGTGACAATATACAGCCTTGAAGTACTCCTTTTCCTATTTGTGCATGTATACATAGTTAAAATTTTTTTGAATGATACTTTACCACAGTTTTAAAGAACATAAAGTAGGAAATTGTGGCTCTAGAGAATTGTGGTGCTGGAGAAGACTCTTGAGAGTCCCTTAACTGCAAGGAGATCAAACCAGTCAATCCTAAAGGAAATCAACCCTGAATACCTACTGGAAGTACTGATGCTGAAGCTCCAATACTTTAGCCACCTGATGTGAAGGGCTGACTCGTTGGAAGAGACACTGATGCTGGGAAAGACTGAAAGCAAAAGGTGATGGAGTGGCAGAGGATAAGATGGTTGGATAATATTACTGACTTAATGAACATGAATTTGAGCAAACTGTGAGAGATAGTGAAGGACAAGGAAGCCTGGAGTGCTCCAGTCCATGGGAATCCCAAAGAGTGGGACACAGCTTAGCAACTGAACAACAAAGTGACGAAGCCTGAAATGCACCATGGATTTCAAATGACACATTGTGCCCGTATAAGAGAGAAGAATGCTTTGAATACCAAATGCTCAAAAATACTGATAAGGAAAAGAAATCTTTGAAAAGAGACCTATGGATAAAGATCAAATTCATCTGTTTATTCAATTCATTTTAAAGGAAGGCAGCTGTACGACAGGAGGGTGCTTTGCAAGTTGCGATCTGCCGATTCCTTTAGGGGTTACCTGGGTGGAAGTGAGCCTGGGAGAGAGCAGGATCATGCATGCCTTGGGTGCCTCAACTCTGCTTCCAACAGAGCAGCTCAGGGTTAATCCATTTTACATTCCAGACTTCTAACATTTGAAGAAACTTTCACGGCTAAACTGTATTTGAAAACAAATACCCTAGAAACTTTATTATAGCCACACTCATTATTCACCACATAACCCACATTCACGGGTATTATCAATTTAATCTTTAAAATAGCCTTATGTAGCCTTATTATCCTCTCTTCATACACGAAACAGCCTTAGAAAGGTTACATAATTCGTTAGTATCAGCCAGCTAGTAAATGGCAAAGCTGAAATTTCAATAGGCTCTAACTTCCTTCAAAAATGTTACTATCAAGTACTTCCACACACACTGTTCGCTTGACTGTAATAAAAATATTTTTTTCTGGAAAAATAAATTCATATCCAAAGCCAATGACCAAGATACATATGAGATAAATACAATCAGTGAATTCGTCTGTAGGCATTTCATTTAGAGCATTATGTGGCAATTACTGATTTACATCATTTGTCCAGCCATGTCTTTTCTGAAATCACCCAAACCTGACCTGGTCTCAAGAAAAGCTCAAGTGTCTTATTTTCCCTGCCTTGGCCTTATTGAACAGCATGTAGGCTCTTAGTTCACCAACCAAGGATTGAACTTGCTTCTCTTGCATTGGAAGTGCACAGTCTTAACCACTGGACCACCAGGGAAGTCACAAGCTCAGTCATGTTCAGACCATCGTTTTTTAACAAGTGTGCATTTTGCAGTCTGTTCCTCTTCATCTCTTCGTATGGTAAACTTTCCATAGGCTCTCAGTTCAGTTCAGTTCAGTCGCTCAGTTGTGTCCGACTCTTTGCGACCCCATGAATCACAGCACGCCAGGCCTCCCTGTCCATCACCAACTCCCAGAGTTCACTCAAACTCATGTCCATCGAGTCGGTGATGCCATCCAGCCATCTCATTCTCTGTCGTCCCCGTCTCCTCCCACCCCCAATCCCTCCCAGCATCAGACTCTTTTCCAGTGAGTCAACTCTTCGCATGAGATGGCCAAAGTATTGGAGTTTCAGCTTTAGCATCAGTCCTTCCAATGAACACCCAGGGCTGATCTCCTTTAGAATGGACTGGTTGGATTTCCTTGCAGTCCAAGGGACTCTCAAGAGTCTTCTCCAGCACCACAGTTCAAAAGCATCAATTCTTCGGTGATCAGCTTTCTTCACAGTCCAACTCTCACATCCATACATGACCACTGGAAAAACCATAGCCTTGACTAGATGGACTTTTGTTGGCAAAGTAATGTCTCTGCTTTTTAATATGCTATCTAGGTTGGTCATAACTTTCCTTCCAAGGAGTAAGCGTCTTTTAATTTCATGGCTGCAATCAGCATCTGCATTGATTTTGGAGCCCCAAAAAATAAAGTCTGACACTGTTTCCACTGTTTTTCATCTATTTCCCATGAAGTGATGGGACCAGATGCCATGATCTTTGTTTTCTGAATGTTGAGCTTCAAGCCAACCTTTTCACTCTCCTCTTTCACTTTCCTCAAGAGGCTTTTTAGTTCCTCTTCACTTTCTGCCATAAGTGTGGCTCTAAATCACTCTTATTCAACTTTGAAGGTTTAACTTCCTTATGGCACTTGATATCCTTACCCATCATGCAGTTCCCTTTTCTGAGGGTCTGTAGCATTTTGAATAAAAATTTCATTATGTTGCCAGACACAAAAATATAATAAAATGTGCTACAATTATCATTTTGTACATTGTGTAGGGCAAGGATTATGTATGTTTCACCTTTTATATAATTCAGCATCTATTAGAGCTGCCATAAAAATTGATTGAATGAGTAAATATACAAGCAGATGGAAACCACTGAAAACGTCCACATCTTGAAAGTGTGAGTATGGCATCACCTTCATGCAGGACTCAGTACAGTGTTCTTTGTAGGTCACCCCTGACACTATTAAATAAAATGACTATCTCTGGTGTATCTCTATACAAAATGCAATAGAACATATTAATATTACTAATGTATTGCAAGCCTATTAATGTGTTGCATTCTCCACGACAAATCACACAGGACTATATAAGGAGTAATTTTTAGCCACTATTCTAAATAAGTTTATATTTAAGTTGGTAAGAAGCTTTTTATTCCTTACCAGGCACTGGGTGGCCACACTCACAAACTCATTTGAGATAAGTGGTTGTGGTCAGTTTCTTATGACTAAGGTGTCAGGTTGGTCATGTGATTCTGTTGGATAAAGAGTATGGGGCACGTTGAAAGGTTGGATCTGTGCCATGTTGCCACAGGAGAATATTGACCAAGTGTTCCTCCTTACTGAATGGTGACTACTGATTCAATTGGGTATTCCTTTTGGTGGAATTTTGACTATAAGGATCAGAGAAAAGCAGTGGAAAGTGTTGAAAGTAGTCATAGAAACAGTGGGGAAGTGAGAGAGAATTAGAATAAAGAGAGAAGAGAAACAGAGGCTGAGTCACAAGTACGAGAAGCTTCTGGAATAAGAAGTCATTCTTATTCTTATAAGTGAGCATTTTAATGACAAGACACTCAAGAAGAGCTAACAGACATCAGTTGTTGCATCTGAAGAGTAATGACTGTCTTAATTCTTCATGAATTTTGGCCATTCACTTTTATTTTTTCTTTTCTTTTAATTTTATTATTGGAGGATATTTGCTTTACAATACTGTGTTAGTTTCTGTTGTATAATGAAGTGAATCAACCATATGTATACACATATCCCCTCCCTCTTGAGCCTCATATTCACTTTTCACTGTTTTTTCCCTCTGTTTTCTGAGGTTACCTAAATGCCTCAGGCTCTTTTGGGTTTCTTTGTGAAACATTATTCTGTCAATGAACTTTCACTTGAAGAAAAAAAAAAAAGAAAAAGGTTAATAACCTTCAGGTTAATTACAAGCTCACCTTCCTGTTCAAGATTTGGCATATTTGAATTTAAGGAGTCAGTATACATGTTTGCTTAGTGTGGATGACTCAATATAACTAAACTGTAGATGGGGGCAGAATTCCTCATTTCTATTTCTCCTCTCTCAGCATTTGATTTGCCCTAGAGTACCAATAATGAAATTTGTATTTAGGGACCAAAGAATGTCCAAAGGGATTAAAGTCAGTGTTTATATTAATTGTGAGAAAGAGTTAAGGCAGTTGAGGAAGTTCTGTGTTCAGTCCTGAGAAGTGAATTCTATTCTGTGTTTTCAGTGGGATGAAGTAGATATGAAATATTATTTCAATCCCTGCAAAGAAATGAAGATGTGTATATATATATATATATATATATATATATACATGTATATATATACACACACACATCAAAACTCGAGGACCAAAAGGTGAAGTATCAAAACAGTCTACTTAAGGTATGGTGAAGACTACCCTTATGGAAGAAAGTGAAGAGGAACTCAAAAGCCTCTTGATGAAAGTGAAAGAGGAGAGTGAAAAGGTTGGCTTGAAGCTCAACATTCAGAAGACAAAGATCATGGCATCTGGTCCCATCACTTCATGGGAAATAGATGGTGTAACAGTAGAAACAGTGTCAGACTTTATATTTTTGGGCTCCAAAATCACTGCGGATGCTGATTGCAGCCATGAAATTAAAAGACGCTTACTCCTTGGAAGGAAAGTTATGACCAACCTAGATAGCATATTAAAAAGCAGAGACATTACTTTGCCAACAAAAGTCCATCTAGTCAAGGCTATGGTTTTTCCAGTGGTCATGTATGGATGTGAGAGTTGGACTGTGAAGAAAGCTGATTGCCGAATTGATGCTTTTGAACTGTGGTGTTGGAGAAGACTCTTGAGAGTCCCTTGGACTGCAAGGAGATCCAGCCAGTCCAAAGGAGATCAGTCCTGGGTGTTCATTGGAAGGACTAATGCTAAAGCTGAAACTCCAATACTTTGGCCACCTCATGCTACGAGTTGACTCACTGGAAAAGACTCTGATGCTGGGAAAGGTTGGGGGAGGGAGGAGAAGGGGACGACAGAGAATGAGGTGGCTGGATGGCATCACCGACTCTGTGGACATGAGTTTGAGTAAACTCCGGGAGTTGGTGATGGACAGGGAGGCCTGGCGTGCTGTGATTCATGGGGTCGTGGAGAGTCGGACACAACTGAGCGAGTGAACTGAACTGAACTGAACTGAAGACGCCAAGCCTGGTGGCCACTAAAAAGAACCAAACAGGGTCATATGTAGAGGTATGGATGGATCTGGAACCTGTCATACAAAGTGAAGTAAGGCAGATAGAGAGAAACAAGTATCAGATATTAACCCACATATGTGGAATCTTGAAAAATGATACCGATGAACCTATTTCCTAGGCAGAAATAGAGATGCAGACATAGAGAAGAGACATACAGACACAGTGGGAGAAGGGGAGGATGAGATGAACTGGGAGGCTGAGACTGACATACACGCATCACCTTGTGTAAAGAGATAGCTAATGGGAAGTTGCCATACCACACGGGGAGCTCAGCTCAGTGCTCCGTGATGACCTAGAGGGCTGTGATGGGGGTGGGGGGTGGGAGGGAGGTCCAAGAGGGAGAAGATATATGTATGCATATGGCTGATTCACTTTGTTGTACAGCAGGAACTAACACAACATTGTAAAGTAATTATATTCCAATTTAAAAAATGGGATTGCAACTATACTTCTTTGATGGTTTGAATACTTAACCATTTAAGGCAGTGGACTGGATAAAATTACTTTTTGGAAATCTTCTTCAAAGGTATGATTCTGCGTCCATTTATACCTTTTGTATAGCAGATTTTAAAATGTGGGCAAATACAACTTGAGCAATAAACAGGTTAGAAATGTTTTCTCAATGACTGTAGATTTGTGACTTCACAGCTTTGTCACATATAGTAAGGGCTCTAGAGTAGTCGAGCTACCAGACATCATTAGGGGATTGCAGTCACTGATGTGATTAAGAAAGCCCCCTGTCACGGTTAATAATGATGATCTTAATGAATTGTTATTGCCAGAAATATTCCATTTGGCTCACTTATCCTGCTGCTTTCACTGCCTCTGCAGCTGGTTCAAAGACTCTGAAACAAGAAGCAGGACAAAGATGATTTGCATAAAGGGCACTACAAGTACAAAACTTTTATAGCAAAGCCCAGAATCACAGTACCTAAGTCATAAATGGTGTTTCCCACATGGAAAAACTGTTCTCCCAAACCCACTTGGGTGTCAACACACTTTGAAAAAGCCATTAGCAAGGCAAACAGTTTAGTACCTCCGAGTTTTTAAGAACAGAACACAATTCCCAAGGAGGTTTTTTTCCCCCCACACTGTTTTCTTTTATAAGGTACGAGGGGCATCTATGCAAATGCCTGAGACCAGCTAAGACTTTTGGACCACTTAGGTTGAGGTCTCTTGGGAATGCATACTCACTCTTACTTATTCCCCTTTGTACTGGGGGAGGGATCTGTTATCATGAACAACAGCTGTGGCCCCATCCTCACTTGATAATTTCCTTAATCAGTGAATCCAGATTAAGTACATTTTATGCATCAGATATGGTGCTGGACACCCAGAACTGGATGGACCCTCAAAAGAAAGTGGAGATGATCTTCTATGGAGAACCACCCAAAATTATCTTTGAAAATAGTTCTTCAAAAAGAAAAAAGGTAAGAAACATTTTGAATTTTTTTTGAAAAAAAAAAAAAATCCTAGTGGTCAAGAACTGAAGGGCGTTTTTCAACAGCATTTTTGAAGAAGTTTATGAAGGGTCTAGACCAGCAGAATATGTTAATTGAATAAAAGATAAATGAAATAGACAAAACTCAGTTTAGGGCCCCATAATTAGAAATAGAAAGTCTATTATATTTAGAATGGATAAACAACAAACTCCTACTGTATAGCACTGCTGCTGCTGCTGCTGCTAAGTCGCTTCAGTCGTGTCCGACTCTGTGCGACCCCATAGACGGCAGCCCACCAGGCTCCCCCGTCCATGGGATTCTCCAGGCAAGAACACTGGAGTGGGTTGCCATTTCCTTCTCCAATGCATGAAAGTGAAAAGTGAAAGTGAAGTTGCTCAGTTGTGTCTGCCTCTTAGCGACCCCATGGACTGCAGCCTACCAGGCTTCTCCGTCCATGGGATTTTCCAGGCAAGAGTACTGGAGTGGGCTGTGACTGTATAGCACAGGGAACTGTATTCAATACCCTGTGATAAACCATAATGGAAAAGAATATTAAAAAAGAAAGTCCATATGTGCATAACTGAGTCACTTTGCTGTACAGCAGAGATCGGCACAACGTTGTCAATCAACTATAGTGCAATAAAAAAATTGAACAAAAGAAAACAGAAGGTCACCACAATCTGGATTCTGATAAAGATACCCCCTTTTCTAGGTTCCCACAGCATAGTGACCAAATTTAAATAGTAGGACGTTTTCAGCAGGTTTTGTTTTTCCTTTGTTCCTCTGTGATGTGATCCCATGAGATAAATATATATTGCTAGCAGTCCATCTTTGCTACTGACTGGATTTCTAATATGGATCACCGGTGCCCACACCACTAAAAGCCACTTCCTCCCCACTTGTATGCGGTTAATAGTTCCCTAGTTTGTAGTTGTAATTCTGTGCCAGAGGCATGAACCAGCATCTCTGAATCAGGAGATGACAGATATGAAAAAGGTATAAACAAAAGCCCAAACCTCATCTGGAGGAAAAAAAAGAAAAAAAAAAAACTGGCTTCCTAGAGTCATTATAACAAAGTAATGGTCCTCACCAACAATAAATTATATTTATTAAAAACAAAATCTATACAAGGCTCTTTGTTGGACATTTTTCATACATTATTTCACTGAATGCTTTCTCTCAGCCTACAAGGTAGAAATTATTTCTCCTCTTTTATAGATAAGGAAACAGGCTCAAACTGAATCATTTGTTTTCGCCCACACAGCTAGTAATTGGATTCAAATGAAGATGTGTCTGACCTCAAACCTGCATTCTTACTGACAAACCAAGTATTCACTGGGGACCATGCCCTCAGCCATGTACACTGGGGTGAGAGGTGATTGGTGAGAGGAAAAGACAAAGACAATTTAGAGAAGAGAGAGCACAAAATAGCAGATAGACGCAGAGAAGAACAACGGAACTAATTCAAGTCCATCCACCACTCTTACCAGCTGTGCTACCTTAAACAGGTCTTCTGAGCTGTGGTTTCCTCCTGTGTAAACTGGGGTCTGCAGTTGTACCTATCTTCTGCTGCTGCTGCTGCTGCTAAGTCACTTCAGTCGTGTCCAACCCTGTGTGACCCCATAGACGGAAGCCCACCAGGCTCCCCCGTCCCCGGGATTCTCCAGGCAAGAACACTGGAGTGGGTTGCCATTTCCTTCTCCAACCTATCTTCTGAGGCTCTTGTAAATTTTAAATTAGGTCATGCATATTGCATAACTTCCCTATTGCTGTAACAAATTACTATAAACTTAGTGGCTTAAAGCAACACAGATTGATTATCATTGTTTTTTAATTAAATTTTTTTTTGCCATGCCACACGGCTTGTGGGATCTTAGTTCCCCAACCAGGGATGGAACCCACTCCCTCTGCATTGGAAATGCAGAGTCTTAGCCACTGGATTGTCAGGGAAGTCCCCACAAATCGATTGTCTTATAATTCTGAATTTGAGAAGGCTAAAATGGGTCCTGCTGTATAAAATCAAGATGTTATGAGGGCTACATGTCTTCCAGGACCCCTGTTGGAGAATCTGCTTCCTTTCCTTTTCCACCTTCTGGGGGACATTCATTGGTCCTGGGTCATGGCCCCTTCCACCATCTTCAGAGCCAGGAACAACCAGCTGAGTCTTTTGCACAGTGCGTGGGTCTGACATTAATCTGTCTCCTGCTTTCGACTTTAAAGACCCTTCTGATTACATTGCGCTCATCCAGACAATCACTAAAAATCTCCCTATTATAGAATCAGATAATGGGCAACCTGATTCCCCTTTGCCATGTAACCTAATATAGTCACAGAGTCCAGTCATCAGAATGTGAACATCTTTTGGGGAGCGAGGGCGGGGGCAATAATCTGCAGACCACCAATATAACGTCTTCCCACAGACTTCCCAGGCAGTGCTAGTGGCAAAGAACCCACCTGTCAATGCAGGAGACATAAGAATCGTGGGTTCAATCCCTGGGTCGGGAAGATCCCCTTGGAAATGGCAACCCACTACAGTATTTATGCCTGGAGAATCTCATGGCCAGAGGAGCCTGGCGGACTACAGTCCATAGGGTTGCAAAGACCTGGACATGACTGAAGCAACTTAATACACACAACATAACGTCGTATGCTTTTAAAGAAACTCAATATGTAATTTTTGGTGCAATTATTACTATTATTTTATTATGCAGGTCATACACTGTATAAATCTATTCTCCTTTGAAAAACTCAACTCAGACATACACACAGATATTTATTTTGTGTGTGTTTATGTATAGCCCTAAATTTTACTCCCCGCCAGAGCTAACTATTGTTAAGGGTTTAGCAAGTATCCTAGGATAGTTTCATAATTCATTTTCAAACATATAAATAGGCATTCATATATGTGCATATATAGGTAAATACATAAATGGAAAGTTTTATATATATAAAAAATAAAAATATATTTTTACACCTAAAGTGACATCATGTCATGAATATTGCTTTATAATCTGGACATTTCAAATAGTCATTCTCCTTAATAAGTATATCTCTACCTTATTCTTCATTCTATGGTATTCTATAGTGGAAATATATTATAATTTATTATTAATCTGTTAACTTCATAGTGAATTTCGCTTTATTTCACTTTTGTTATAAACATGAGACAATGAGCATCTTTGTGTACCCTTGCAAATGTATCTCTAGAAGGGGTTTATCAGAGTACAAATTGATATTGTAGTTTAAAACCACGATTGAAATTCTTAACAATCGACCTACAGACATTTCCTATAAATGCATAAACACAATCAAATCATGTGTTCCCTGTCCTTTCTCTTCCATCCACATTGATACCCCAGCCACTAAGGTATCTTCCCACCATTAGTACTGGCAACAGATTCCATCTCCAGAATGCTTCCAGGCTTACAGATATGGAGTATAATTCACTGCTGTTTTACCCTGTGTTTCCTCACTTATTAGAGGTATTACATAACCTTCTATGTGTTCCAAGTTTGCTTTTTGGTAAATTATTCGCAATTTTTTGCCCCTGATTCTATTGGACTGGCTGTCTTTTCATTTTCATTGTAGAAGTGTCCTTTATTATAGAGATTAATCCTGTGTTACAAATATATTTTTCAAGTTCTTCAATTTTATATTGTAATGTAACCACAGGAATAGCTAGCCCATCACCTTTGCCATATATAGTGACCCCATCAAGAGAGTGATATCCTATTATACCCACAATTCCTTCCTGAACTCAAGAGGATGGGATGATACAGGGTATGGATCTTAAGGGATGAAGATCTGGGGGACCTTTTTAGCATTCCGCCAACGACAGCTGTGGAGGGGAATCAGGGATGTTCAGATGCTTCATATAAACCTTCAATTAACTTTTGTAATGTTTCATACTGCACCCTCACTGTCTGACCTGGGCCTCAATTTCTCAGTCTTGTTGGGGTCCATCAGTATAAAATGACACGCTGATAGTCTTTCCCAGTGATTGGCTTAGATTCAGCTTTGTCGGATCTGATAAAACTTAGTGATGACTAATGAGAACCTAGTGTCCAGTGCAGGGAACTCAGTGCTCTGTGGTGACTTAACTGGGAAGGAAATCTAAAAAAGAGGGAACAGATATATACACATAGCTGATTCACTTTGTTTTACATCAGACACTGATACAGCAGTGTAAAGTAATATACTCTAAAATAAAAAACAAAAAACAAAAAATCTTCGTGATTCAGTTTCTCTAGATGAATTGTCTAAGCTCCTGCCTGGGGGCGGGGTGGCAGGAGAGAGAATGTAAACCAGGATGAAGCTCTCCTGGAACCTGTTAGGGAAAGAAAGCTGAAGGTCTCACCATTCAATGTACAGATTTTCACATAGCCGTTTCATCTTCAGATCAGCCTCTCATCTGTACCATCTTCCGCCAGTGATTCCAAGTCTGGCATCTCTCTGGTCTAATTTTTTTCCGGAAAATAACTTCCTCTGTCTCCCATGAAGATCATGCAGGAATGGTTGCTTGTTTGCTCCAAGTGGTGTTGAAACACTGAACTTTCAATCAATATAAATATATTTGCCAGCCACACAGCTTGTGAGACAGTTTCCCGACCAAGGATTGAACCTGATCCATTTCAGTGAAAGTGCAGACTCTTAACTGCTGGACTGCTGGGAATTCTCTAGACTCACTTTTTTTTTTTGGATGTGGACCATTTTTAAAGTCTTTGCTGAATTTGTTACATTACTGTTTCGGCTTTATGTTTTAGTTTGTTAACTGCCAGGCATGTGGGATCTTAGTTCCCCGAGCAGGGATGGAGCCCACACCTTCTGCATTGGAAGGCAAAGTCTTAACCCCTGGACTGCCAGGGAAGTCCCTACAGCCACTGCTTTAATACCCAGCCTTGCCTGCCCACTTTAGTGTTCTCAGCCTTAGTGGCGTTCTGTGAGGTCACCTTGCTTGTTCTCCTCTGATTTGTGTGTTTGATGATTATCTGCCCTGGTGACTCGTTTACTCTCCTTGACCGACAGCTCTTCATTCATTGTGCTTCCTTGTTACAGACAGCCATCCTCTCGTTCATTGAACATCTTCACTGAATAGAAAGCTTTGGCTCCTGTGTTTATTATGGCCCTCCTGTTTGAGGGCCAGTGGTTCTCATTTGGATGAGGGGTCACGTGTGTCTTCATTCTACCGTGAAAACCAAAGGTCACTCTTATGATAATGATGATCACTGCCATTATTTTGTAATAAAGCTTATAGGGCATGGTATCTGCTCAGGGACTTGGAGTTCTTTTTATGGAAAGAAGGCTTAATCCCATTGTCCCTAATAGAATAAGAGGGAGAGCACTGTGCCCCGCAGGCACAAGCCAGACTGAAGCCCCGTGTGAATTATCTGTGTTGGGTCAGTCGTCTACCTGCTTTCTGCACTGAATAGCAGAGACCACCTTGCTAAGTCAGTGACTTCCCTTGAAGTTGATGGAGTGAAAATGAGGTCGATGGATTTCTGCCTACAGATAATTCACATCAGCAATAGATCTGCCAGTAGCCTCTGTGTTCTCCAAAACCACTTAAAAAAAAATTCAGGTAGTAAACCCAAAGATCAATGGTTTGTATGGAAAAAACATAAATAATATGATCCATTTGAGGAAGAGTTCCCATTAAAAATTCCAAACTGGGTTAGGCATTTTTTTGTTTACTATGAATCCATTCTTAGAGAGTCATTGGCTTTATTGGGAAAAATGATACATTTGTATTTATTGAAGTTGTTTGAGCTTCTGGCTAAGACATTATGGGAGACACTTGGTTGAAAAAGACACGGTTCGGTTCGGTTCAGTCGCTCAGTCGTGTCCGACTCTCCGCGACCCCATGAATCACAGCACGCCAGGCCTCCCTGTCCATCACCAACTCCCGGAGTACACTCAAACTCATGTCCACAGAGTCGGTGATGCCATCCAGCCATCTCATTCTCCGTCGTCCCCTTCTCCTCCCGCCCCCAACCTTTCCCAGCATCAGAGTCTTTTCCAGTGAGTCAACTCGTCGCATGAGGTGGCCAAAGTATTGGAGTTTCAGCTTTAGCATCAGTCCCTCCAATGAACATCCAGGATTGATCTCCTTTAGAATGGACTGGTTGGATCTCCTTGCAGTATAAGGGACTCTCAAGAGTCTTCTCCAACACCACAGTTCAAAAGCATCGATTCTTCGGCGATCAGCTTTCTTCACAGTCCAACTCTCACATCCATACATGACCACGGGAAAAACCATTGCCTTGACTAGACGGACCTTGGTCGGCAAAGTAATGTCTCTGCTTTTTAATATACTATCAAGGTTGGTCATAACTTTCCTTCCAAGGAGCAAGCGTCTTTTAATTTCATGGCTGCAATCAGCATCTGCAGTGATTTTGGAGCCCAAAAAAACAAAGTCTGACACTGTTTCCACTGTTTTTCCATCTATTTCCCATGAAGTGATGGGACCAGATGCCATGATCTTTGTTTTCTGAATGTTGAGCTTCAAGCCAACCTTTTCACTCTCCTCTTTCACTTTCATCAAGAGGCTTTTGAGTTCCTCTTCACTTTCTGCCATAAGGGTAGTGTCATCTGCATATCTGAGGTTATTGATATTTCTCCCAGCAATCTTGATTCCAGCTTGTGCTTCTTCCAGCCCAGCGTTCCTCATGATGTACTCTGCATATAAGTTAAATAAGCAAGGTGACAATATACAACCTTGACGCACTCCTTTTCCTATTTGGAACCAGTCTGTTGTTCCATGACCGGTTCTAACTGTTGCTTCCTGACCTGCATACAGGTTTCTCAAGAGGCAGGTCAGGTGGTCTGGGATTCCCATCTCTTTCAGAATGTTCCACAGTTTATTGTGATCCACACAGTCAAAGGCTTTGGCATAGTCAATGAAGCAGAAATAGATGCTTTTCTGAAACTCTCTTGCTTTCTCCATGATCCAGTGGATGTTGGCAATTTGATCTCTGGTGCCTCTGCCTTTTCTAAAACCTGCTTGAACATCTGGGAGTTCACGGTTTACATACTGCTGAAGCCTGGCTTGGAGAATTTTGAGCATGACTTTACTAGCGTGTGAGATGAGTGCAATTGTGCGGTAGTTTGAGCATTCTTTGGCATTGCCTTTCTTTGGGATTGGAATGAAGACTGACCTCTTCCAGTCCTGTGGCCACTGCTGAGTTTTCCAAATCTGCTGGCATATTGAGTGCAGCACTTTCACAGCATCATCTTTCAAGACTTGAAATAGCTCAACTGGAATTCCATCACCACCACTAGCTTTGTTCGTAGTGATGCTTTCTAAGGCCCACTTGACTTCACATTCCAAGATGTCTGGCTCTAGGTCAGTGATCACATTATCGTGACTATCTTGGTCGTGAAGATCTTTTTTGTACAGTTCTTCTGTGTATTCCTGCCACCTCTTCTTAATATCTTCTGCTTCTGTTAGGTCCATACCATTTCTGTCCTTTATCGAGCTCATCTTTGCATGAAAAGTTCCCTTGGAATCTCTAATTTTCTTGAAGAGGTCTCTTGTTTTTCCTTTTCTGTTGTTTTCCTCTATTTCTTTGCATTGATCACTGAGGAAGGCTTTCTTATCTCTCCTTGCTATTCTTTGGAACTCTGCATTCAGATGCTTATATCTTTCCTTTTCTCCTTTGCTTTTCGCCTCTCTTCTTTTTACAGCTATTTGTAAGGCCTCCTCAGACAGCCATTTCGCTCTTTTGCATTTCTTTTCCATGGGGATGGTCTTGGTCCCTGTCTCCTGTACAATGTCACGAACCTCCGTCCAGAGTTCATCAGGCACTCTATCAATCAGATCCAGTCCCTTAAATCTATTTCTCACTTCCACTGCATAATCATAAGGGATTTGAAAAGACACAACAGACTTCAAATAACTTGCCGGTGGTACTATTTACCAAAATATGAGTTGTCTCATTTTTACTGAAGAGATGGATAAAATTATGGGAGGATTGGAATGAGACACACTGGATATCAAATTTGTCTGCATGCTTTTTAAAAAAAACATGAGGATACTATGCAAGCACCTGTGTGTGTGCATGCATGTGTGTGTGTGTTTGTGTGTGTGTGTATACAGATGCACACACACTGATCCCTCAGATCACCCCAGAGCAGTTAAAGTAGAGCCTGAGTATGGTGCCTGGGTTGTGGAATTTTATTTATTTATTGAGGGTTGGCAAGTTTTATTTCTTTTTAATTGAACTATAATTGCTTTACAATGTTGTGTTAGTTTCTGCTGTACAGTGAAGTGAATCATCTGTATGTACACATATATCCCCTCCCTCTGGGACCTCCCTCCTACCCACCTCCACCCCCATCCCCATGCTCTGGTCATCACAGAGCAACGAGCTGAGTTCCCTGTGCTATACAGCAGCTTCTCATAGCTGTCTATTTAACACATGGTAGTGTATGGATCCAGTCCAACCAGTCCATTCTAAAGGAGATCAGTCCTGTGTGTTCATTGGAAGGACTGATGCTAAAGCTGAAACTCCAATATTTTGGCCACCGCATGCGAAGAGTTGACTCACTGGAAAAGACTGATGCTGGGAGGGATTGGGGGCGGGAGGAGAAGGGGACGACAGAGAATGAGATGGCTGGATGGCATCTCCGACTCGATGGACATGAGTTTGAGTGAACTGCGGGAGTTGGTGATGGACAGGGAGGCCTGGCGTGCTGTGATTCATGGGGTTGCAAAGAGTCAGACACGACTGAGCAACTGAACTGAACTGAGTGTATGGATGTCAATCCTGTTTTCCCAATTCATCCCACCCTCCTTTCCCTCGCCTGTGTCCACACAAGCATTCTTTACGTCTGAGTCTGTATTCCTGACCTGGAAACAAGTTCATCTCTACCATTTTTGTAAGTCAGAAAGGGTCATGGAATTTTAAAGGTGTAGCTGCTGCTGAGATTCTCTGAACTAGGATAGCAGAAAACTTTGGTGGAATACATAGGCACGTGTAGATACAGATGAGAGGAGCGGTCATTACATTTCTCTTTGTATTGATGTCTTATTTGATAATTTCCAAGAAAGCCAGAAGAGAAAACCCTGTCCATGTTTTTTGCTCTCTCTGTATGGAGCGGAAAGGCAGGCTATGAGCTCTCTGTCACCAAAGAGAGACTCTCTTCACAAAGAAAATCAAGTATCAATGTGCCCAGCTTTTGAGCAAAGCCTGGGTCAATTAGCATTAGAGGATTTTTCTCTGTTTCCAAAGGTGGAGTTCTCCCCCTTTGTCCCCCGCCCTCCCACTTTAATCAAACCACCAATTGCCATTCCATCAATTTAATCACAGGTTTCCTCTAGAAAGGTTTGCTAGTGAGGAATTAGTTTCCAGGGTCACTGAACCTCTGTGAGCAGTCTCACCTCTGAATACCATAGGGAGTGCTTATTCTGAATTCAAAGGCGTTCTTGCTTAGATCTCTGCTGTAAACCCTAGGATGTAGTCAACCTACAAAAACATGGCTGGGAAATAAAGTTATAAGGGCTCGACCGGCCCCTGTGAAGGTATTGAGTTCAGCTCTTATTTTTAATCATGTTTAAAGATTGGATCGCTTTTTCATTCTTTGTAATAAAACCTGTCTTTCATTCTGAAAGGCACACTAAGGCAAGAACAAAACAGCGTGTCATCCATTCTTTTGGCAGTTTGTGTCTCATACGGACATTTTAGAATCCTGGATATGAACATGAACATTTTTTATTCGTCTGTATTAATTCTAAGAAAAATTTCCCCCTTCCATTGTCAAAGAGGAGGAAGTTGTCAGAATGATTCCATTTCACTCAGAAGTAGCTTCTGTCTGCATGTCATTTTCTCTTCACTGTCTTAAGCAGGTTTTCATATGTTTGTTATAGCCTCTGAAGACCCGGGTAGCTGGGCATAAACTGTTCTGGATTCCGTTCTATTTAAAAAATCAGTGAACAAAGCAGTCCTCCTGAAAAATTACAGCAAACTCCTCATTACAAATGACAATGAAGGAAGCTAGAAGAACACAGATGGAGTCCTGAATCCCAAGTGAGTTTTTCAGTGTCTGAATAGACTAGGGTAAAAAAAAAATGTCAAGGATGTTTGATTTGCAAATTTGTGTTGAAATAAACACAGAACGTTTCAACACCAGTTTTACTGGCCCCTGTTTTCTGAAATAATATTGTAAATTTATTTAATTATTTATTCTTTCCTGCTTGAAGATTCTCAAACATTCTTTAAGTGATGGATAGAGATGTTCCCCAGAGAAATAGGGGAAAAATAGCAGAAAGGGACTGTGAATACTGTCAGCTCTTCAGTGATGTTGGGAACTTTGATTTCAGGAGAGTGAGAACATGTATTCCTCCAACATATTTATTAGGCAATTTTCCAGATTTTAAGTAAAGTTTCTGGCACTGGAATAGTGAGCTGCTATATAATAAAGTTTCTATTTCAATTTTTTTTAATATAAAGGAAGAGAAACAGAACTTTAAAAAGCATTTACTTATACTATCACAGAAAATGATTTATTTAAAAGTGACCACTAAAAAAAATCTTTTTTTATTTGAAAAAGGGTTTTGAAACATTTTGGTGCATTTTATTATTTCCACAGAGTTGGGAAGAACATCCTTCCAGGAATAAGCACATGGATCTCAGCTTCTCCCCCAAGAGAAAGACTTGCTACTTTGCTTTGCTCTCTTGTTCTTTAAGAATCTAAGAGAACAACACATCTTTAGAATCTCAGTTGATCCAAATTCACAGACATTCCACCTGTGGAATTCAGGATTGTGTTTTGTGCTTTGCTCAACTTGGAGTGCACTCAGCTTTTCTAGAATAAATTAGACCTTTATGTGGAACTGAAGGCATTGTTCTGGGTTCTTGGAGCATGCTTGGATTCTGGTTGGCCTGGGACACTCCATATTGTAATTTTGGCAACTCCAAGAATTACACTGCTCTGTAATTTGTGACAACAAAGACTTAGTTTAGCTTCAGGATTTAGTTCTAGTATCCATGTTTACAATTCGAAGACATAATAAAGAGATAGATACTCCCTGCCCTCAGGGAGGGTGTGTTTACACACTACCAGACAGCAATTTAGTTAATAATTTGAATGAAATTGTTTTAAGGAAAATCCATAGATGGCCATTAGCCAAGAAGTACAAGGATTCATTAAAAAAAAAAAATTCTTAGCAAGGGAATTAGGATATAACATTTCAACTAGACATTATTTTGAATTCTAATTGAAATTCTAAATTCAGATATGATAGGCAAGGTATTTCTAGAAATATGGAGCTGTGAAGAGTTTGTTTATTGGTGGAGATCAGATAGTTTCCTTACATAAATTTATCTCTTCCATGAATTCATGACAGAATAGCACAAAGAGATGGCTACATATAGAGAATCCCATTTTTTTTTCATTTTAAGTTTTAATCACTGGAAAAGACTCTAATGCTGGGAAAGGTTGGGGGAGGGAGGAGAAGGGGACGACGGAGAATGAGATGGCTGGATGGCATCACCGACTCTGTGGACATGAGTTTGAGTGTACTCCGGGAATTGGTGATGGACAGGGAGGCCTGGCGTGCTGTGATTCATGGGGTCGCGGAGAGTCGGACACGACTGAGTGACTGAACTGAACTGAACTGAACTGAATCACAATTTAGCCTGACTCTTCTCAACCCCATGGTCTGTAGCCCACCAGGCTCCTCTGTCCATGGGATTCTCCAGGTAAGAATGCTGGAGTGGGTTGCCATTCTCTTATCCAGGGGATCTTCCCGACCCAAGGTTTGAACTTGGGTCTCCTGCATTGCAGATGGATTCTCTACCATCTGAGCCACCAGGGAGGTCCGTGTAGATTGGAACCAGGCCACAAAGATAGTGTTTCAGTTCACAGTCAATTTTCTATCAAGATAAAATTTAAATGTGCAACATAGGTGTGGTTCTTAGTAACAAAAAAATAGAAAGCATTGAAACTGACTCTTGCGGAGTTCCCAAACCTGGTATTATAACATATTTGATGAACTAGATGAATGTTGACAGAGGGGAATTGTGCTGTGGGGTGGGTAAAGAGCTCCTCATGCCTTTATATTTTTGATAAGAAAAAAGGAAGCTTATTTACCAAATCTCCCAGAGCAATCTCCAATCTAGTTTGGGTATATAGTTGATTAAGAATATTATGAGCCCTTAAACCCTCAAAACAATCACATGTTTGCATAGAAAAGAGTTTTAGATACCAGTCTCTTCTCCAAATATGTTTATTTGTAACCCTATTTGCAATCTTATTTTTCAGTATAAATTTGTCCTGAATTGGTTTGGAGCCAGAATTCTTGGCAGGTAGAGTCAAGAAACTAATGAAGTTAGGGCTTCAGCTGCACTTGCTTCTCAGGATATAACCCCATTAAGTTATGTTAGATGGAGGGAGAGTCTTCAACATAAAAGGATTATGAAAAGAAATGCAATTAAGTAGGTGGATGGAAGCTCACTATATTACAGGAGTTCTCAATATTGGAAATTTCCATTGTTTATAAAATTTTGTCCTAGAACTTTTTAAATAATAAATCTTTAAGTATTTTTTTATTGTTAATCAGAATATACCTTTGTGCTTGACCCTTTTCAATTAACATGTGCTTCAATGAATCAGACATGAAGAAAGACCAACTAGTTTTATAATAGGCCATTATATATTTGAAATATTCTCATTAACATTCATGTAAATCCTTTAAAGGTCAAGAGGCCTCACCTGTATTTCAGCTCTAAAATGTTTTGTGGTATATCAGTAATTTCATCCTTTAAGAATGAAGGTATATAATTGCAGAATAATAAATAGAAAGAGAAGCTTCTAGAAAAAAAAAAGAATGAAGGTATAAATAGGAAATCCAGCCATGAAAAAGTATATTCAAGAAAATATTTTTTCTTATGGTAATTCAGAAACAATTCATTTAGGTATATTAGACATTTTATTCCAGATTATTTCTAGTATTTAAGGTCATATACTTGAGTGATCTGAGGTTAGGTAAAGCAATATGTCCCTGCTGCTGCTGCTGCTGCTAAGTCACTTCAGTCGTGTCCGACTCTGTGCGACCCCATAGACGGAAGCCTACCATGCTCCCCCGTCCCTGGGATTCTCCAGGCAAGAACACTGGAGTGGGTTGCCATTTCCTTCTCCAATGTGTGAAAGTGAAAAGTGAAAGTGAAAAGTGAAAGTGAAGTCGCTCAGTCGTGTCTGACCCTTAGCGACCCCACGGACTGCAGCCTACCAGGCTCCTCCATCCATGGGATTTTCTAGGCAAGAGTACTGGAGTGGCTTGCCATTGCCTTCTCCGAATATGTCCCTAGTCAAGCCATTGGTAATCTCTCATATTTCCATGGGGTCTTAATTATTCCAAAGATCATTATTACACCTTAATCCATTTGATCGTTGATTTGATAAGGTGAGTTGGCTATTACTGTCTTCACTTTTTATAAGAATATTCCAGCATAAAATCAGTTCAAGTCACACAGCAATTGGACAAATTACATAGCTGAGACTCAAAATCCAGTCTTTGGCTTTTCTTTTTAATATAAAAATCACATTATTTATTCATTTAAAAACAATACTGTGGTTTTAAGAAGTATTTTTATAAAGAAAAGACATAATAAAGATTGGATATTATACAGCAAGGTTTGACCATGAATTTCTTTGAGACCCTAAATTCAGAGCTGATCTTCTTCCCTTCTTTCTGATCTTTGGATGATTTCATAGTTTTTAGTGATGGTGTTTTATATTTTGTATTAAGGAAAAGGTTCTTTTAAAAATATAGAAGCAGAATGTTGGCCAGTAATTTACAAATCTTATAGACTTAAAATAAAAGGGTTTTTGCTTGTTTGTTTTTTACTTATTTGAAGGGTGGGCTGCCGTCTATGGGGTCTCACAAAGTCGGACATGACTGAAGCAACTTAGCAGCAGTAGCAGAAGCAAATATGATGGGGTATTTCCATTTACAAAATGATATCTGGAATGACCACTATCCAGTTTCCATCTTTGCCACCAACTATCTGTGTGGCAAGATTCTATTTGTCTGAATCTGTTTCTTCTTCTCCTCAGTGAGAGAACTGAACTAGTTTTGTACATTCTTACATCATGTGTTTCTGGAGTACCTACTCTGGGCAAGACCTGCCTGCTTTTCAAGTCCGCATTCTTTATAGTAAAGCATAGTTCTGGGTTAGTCATAATATACATTAAAAAACTCAAGGTATATTTATGTTCAACATTAACCAGAGGTCTGACTTTTCTCTGTACTCATAGAGGAGTTTAGAATAACCACTACATTCTAATTTAAAAGGGCAACTTTTAACTCTTCATGGTTCATTTGAATTAATTGCTAGGATGTGTTGAAATCAATATATTTCCATCATATCAAACAGAAGAGATTCCATGCTAAAGTTAGAAAAATAATCAGTGACCCATCTGATTCATCCTTTCAGTTGAAAGCCTCCATTATTTATGACTGCAGGTTACAGAATGAGCACTATTGTATTGAAGCGCCATGGTCCAAGCTACCCATAAAGTCCTCTCTCTTGCTCTCTAGTGCATGACTGGCTTCCTACACGCATCACCTTGACCTACTGCAAATTAAGACTTTCTGAACTGTCTCTTCTCCTGGAGTTACTCTTGTCTGCTCTCCCTTCTGGCTGGTACTGTTTTATGGTGTAGAATACTGACTTTGCTTTTCAACTTTCACTCTATTGCTTCTAAATGCTCTAGGTGAAAGTTCTTGCTGTTCGATTCGGCATTTTTTTTTTCAAGTGTCCCTCCAGATCCAAGAAAAGCACCAGAAAAATGGGAAACACCAAACTCAGTAGCTCCTGCTTTATACAAGTATAGAAATATTGGTCACGGTGACCTGTTTTAATCCTCACTTAAAAGTGAGAGCAGATTTCAGATGCCTGCTGCTGCTGCTGCTAAGTCATTTCAGTCGTGTCTGACTCTGCGTGACCCCATAGATGGCAGCCCACCAGGCTCCTCTGTCCACAGGATTCTCTAGGCAAGAACACTGGAGTGGGTTGCCGTTTACTTCTCCAGTTCAGATGCCTAATTCAGCTCATATTAAATATCATATTCATCTCCATTCTTTAGATGGAGCAGTAGCTATCCCGCTGTTTCATTCCATTTTAGAAATGGCTGTCATGGTAGCGGTGGATGGATTCGTACTTTTTGTATATATATATCACTTTAAAATTGGGACAAAATGCTCTGTGTAAGTGTAAGCTATTAACAACCATTTACAGGATTAAGGACTTACCCAATATAGGCTGATGTCAGATACATTAACAGTTCTGAAGAAGCCATCACAGTTTATGCTGTCAGTGATCTGACGAAAGAATATAATAGGAATGTCATCTCTGTGACTCAGGAAAAATATCATTTATACCTTGGATGAGATGGAATAAAAGACATTAAACTTCTGGGATATCTTAAGATACAAAGAATGGTAGGAGACTATTAGGTGATCTTGTGAATCAAATCTGTCACTGTTCCAGGGACAGTATCAAAGGCTCAGATGAAAAATATATTCACTTGTTTATGAAAACTTTCCAAAGTATCTGGGAAGCTGAATAGATAACTAAAATAAAATAATCATAAACAATAGTATGTAGAAACCAACCACAGTATGCATAACCACACAAATAGACTTTCTTCAAAGTAAGACCCAGCCATAATTTCTTTATGTTTGAACTCATGCTGAAAAAAAGGACTCCTTTACTCCTCCAAATCCCAGGCTCAGAAGATTAGCTATAAAAACAGCCATTTTGCATAATGTAGGTTTCAAGTTGATTTGTATAGGAGTTTAATGTGTATTTATTGAACACCTTCTATCTACGTATTGATATTTCTATGCATTTATCCATCCCACTGAACAGAATTTATGAAGGCAGAACTGAAGGGGACAATTTGTTGTTTCCTGGGCTCAACTCTTGTTTGTTTTCTCTTCTTTTCTCCCACCAGCTTTCTTTTTACTGCTGTGACTGTCTGGCTGATTTCACTTTGAGGAATCATTTTTGCATTTCTCTTGATCTGTTTGACTCGTATCTCAGTGGATACCAGAGGAGAGTCCAAATCAATATACATACTTAAGTCAGCAGCACTGAAAAGGAAATTAGGTCTTAGTGTGAGTGAGAAACAATTTGGAAGAGAGGAAAATAAGAAATTCAGGGGAAAAAAATCCCTCTCATAGCTGCATGTTTCCTACTTCATTACATTGAAATGTCCCGTCACAGCAGATATGCTGGCTAATTGAAGCAGGTTTAGATGCATTCTAAATAGTAAGCAGAGTTGAAAATCTGATATTTGTCAAATGGCAAATGACCCAGTCATGGGGTGTTACTGTCATCATGATAATATTTGTGCCACAGGTGTATCAAAACTTTATATTTATTTCCTTGTAAATAAACTCTTTAGAGTTGCAAAACACCTGTGTTAAGGTAAACAGAAGTTACTGTCTGTATCTTACAGGTAAACATATTAGGATACAAAGATAATATGTATCTTGTCCATGATTGTAGAATTTGTCAGTAGCAGAAAAGAGATTTGAAGCATAGTTGTTTTTTTTCCCTTAAGCACAAAGTTCTCACTACCCTCCTACAATGCCTCCAAAGAGATGATTAGAAGCTAATCTTCATCATTTGTGCAATTTCTGTGTAACTGTACTGACTGATGTTTTTTTTTCCTTACAATTAAGAGTCATATTTTCTTGTTTCTTCATATATATCTCATATTTACTTAGGGCTGTATGTGGAGAATGTTTTATTTTTGAGAGTCTGATTGTCAACCTCAGCTTGTTCTGGGCAGAGTTTACCTGCTGTTCTTCATTGTACCCAACTTCCTTGTCCTATGATTTGAACTTGGGTACAGGCAGAAAATCTGATGAATTTGGAGCTTACATTAGATGTTTCCCTTATCTCAGGAATTACATTCCTATACTGTATGAAAAGAATGGCTCTATATATTTTGTCCAGCTTTACAATATCTTAAGATGAAATGATAAGTACAATATCTGTTATTACCTAATGACTTGAGCTGAAAGTCACTTATTTGACATTTATTTTGTCATTCTACCAATTTTGTCAGTTTCAAAATATTTCAGAATTACCATTTTCTAACATATTACCCTAAATGCATGTCTTTCTTCCCAACACCCTGCAAACATATGAGACTATAGAGATTTTATATTACAAAGAGTAGGGGATCTGGAATACTAAATATATTTTAAGTGAGTGAAAGTGAAAGAGGAGAGTGAAAAAGTTGGCTTAAAGCTCAACATTCAGAAAACTAAGATCATGGCATCCAGTCCCATCACTTCACAGCAAATAGATGTGGAAACAGTGGCTGACTTTATTTTTCTGGGCTCCAAAATCACTGTAGATGGTGATTGCAGCCATAAAATTAAAAGAGACTTACTCCTTGAAAGGAAAGTTATGACCAACCTGCACAGCATATTAAAAAGCAGAGACATTACTTTGCCAACAAAGGTCCATCTAGTCAAGGCTATGTTTTTTCCTGTGGTCATGTATGGATGTGAGAGTTGGACTATAAAGAAAGCTGAGCACCAAAGAATTGATGCTTTTGTTGGAGAAGACTCTTGAGAGTCCCTCGGATTGTAAGGAGATCCAACCAGTCCATCCTAAAGGGGATCAGTCCTGGGTGTTCATTGGAAGGACTGATGTTGAGGCTGAAACTCCAGTACTTTGGCCACCTGATGCAAAGAGCTGACTCATTAGAAAAGACCCTGATGCTGGGAAAGATTGAGGGCAAGAGAAGAAGGGGACGACAGAGGATGAGATGGTTTGATGGTATCACCGAGTCAATGGACTTGGGTTTGGGTGGACTCAGGGAGTTGGTAATGGACAGGGAGGCCTGGCATGCTGTGGTTCATGAGGTCGCAAAGAGTCGGACACGACTCAGTGACTGAACTGACTGACTGACTGACGTGTAAAATAGTTAGTGTTACGTAGGACTCGGGAGCTTGGGGTGGTGATCCGTGGTGCCCTAGATGTATAGGATGGGGTGGGGTCAGAGGGAGGACCAAGAAGGAGGGGATATGTGTATCCATATAGCTGATTCACTCACAACAGAAACTAACACAGATTGTAAAGCAACCATATGCCTCCTGGAGAAGGAAACGGCAACCCACTCCAGTATTCTTGCCTGGAGAATCCCACGGACGGAGGAGCCTGGTGGGCTACAGTCCATGGGGTCACAAAGAGTCGGGCATGACTGAGCGACTTCACTTTCACTTTCTATATATATATGTATGTATATATATATATATACACACACACAAGTGTTTCAAATGAAAAAAAAAAAAAAACCTTTTCAAGGAACAGAGAAAGACCGATATGTAAGCATAGAGCATAGAGACCTTCAATGATACTCAGCATTTTTGAGGAAGAATCACAGATCTCTGGTTAAGGCACAGAGAAAGAAGAAGAGACGTTAAGAAGCTTTCTGCTTTTTGGAACAATTCACCCCGGCTTTGTTTAAATTTCAGATTTTCATGTGATTTATATCAGTCCTCCAAAATGTTAGTTTAATGCAGGGATATGATGACTTAACTTTACCTTTTAAGTTCAATTAACTCCTAAGAATGAATGGAGTGAGGTTTTTAAAAAAATTCTCATTTAACTATGACCTGAATGTTCCCAGAAACTTCTTGGTGACAAGCAAAGTTGCAGTTAAATTGTGTGCTTACATGGTATGATTTAAGGGACATCAAAAAACATCAACATAATTTTTTGCTAGTTTTTTTTAAGGCACATGCTATTTTAATGTCTATTTGTTATTGTTAAATAAGTGGCAACTTTAGTTAAGTGAGATAACTTTAGTTATTTCAAAAAAATGTCTTCACTGTGCTTGATATTTGTTTTCAGAGGCAAAGCTTTTCAAAGACTCCACTTTTCAAGGAGTGATTTTTTTTTTTTGGACCCACCCTCTAGAGTAATGAAAATAAAAATAGAAAAAATATATGGGCCCTAACAAAATTTAAAAGCTTTTGCCCAGCAAAGGAAACCATAAATAAAATAAAAAGACAGTCCTCAGAATGAGAGAAAATATTTGCAAACAAAGCAACTGACAAGGGATTAATCTCCAAAATATACAAATAGCTCAATCCAATAAAAAAACCGGCAGAAGATTTAAATTGAAATTTCTCCTTTGCTAATTCTTAACATTATCTGAAATATTATTTTACCCTTTCCCTTTGTTAAAGATACTGGCTTCAGAGGGTCCCGCCCAAAATACAGTATACGAAGAGTCAATTTATGTAACTGGCTTTAGTCATTTAATATTGAGCCAAGAGTATGGAAAGTATAAAGTTAACTTTTTTAGAAGAAGGAGCTGGGCAGTTCTGGAGCATGGTGTGCCACTGGCCTGAGCAGGGTTGGAAGAGTGAAGCAGCCTGAGAAGTAAAGAAAAGCATCAAACACAACGGGGCCCTGAGAGGAGAAGGGGAGGATCGAAAAGAAACAGTTGTTCTCTGCACTGTGACTTAGACTCCACTTTACAGAAGATTTTTACAAATGGTACCCCACTCCAGTACTCTTGCCTGGAAAATCCCATGGATGGAGGAGCCTGGTAGACTGCAGTTCATGGGGTCGCTACCAGTCGGACACGACTGAGAGACTGAGTGACTTCACTTTTTACTTTCATGCGTTGGAGAAGGAAATGGCAACCACTCCAGTGTTCTTGCCTGGAGAGTCCCAGGGATGGGGGAGCCTGGTGGGCTGACATCTATGGGGTCACACTGAGTCAGACATGACTGAAGCGACTTAGCAGCAGCAACCAATTAATCTTTGCAATGTCCTACAGAGGGGTGGGGAAGTGGGAGGTAAAAACTACTGGGTGTGAGATAGACTCAAGGATGAATTGTACCAACATGGAGAATATAGAGCGTATTTTTTAATAACTGTAAGTGGAAAGTAACTTCTAAAAATTGTATAAAAAACATGGTCCAGAAGGATACATGCACCCCAGGGTTCACCGTATCTCTGTTTACAATAGCCACGACATGGAAGCAACCAATATCCATCAACAGAGGAACGGATAAAGAAGATGTGGAACAGAGATACAATGGAATATCACTCAGCCATAAAAAGAATGAAATAATGCCATTTGCAGCAGAGATTGTCAGACTGAGTGAGGTAGGTCAGAGAGGGAAAAATATATGACATTCCTTATATGAAGAATCTAAAAAGAAATGGCGCAAATGAACATATTTACAAAATGGAAACAGACTTAGGTAATAAAATGATGGCTGCCAAAGGGGAAAGAATGGGAGGAAGGGATAGTTAGAGAGTCTGGGATGGACATGTGCACACTGCTGTATTTAAAATGGATAACCAATAAGGACCTAACTATGCAGCACAGGGAACTCTGCTCAATGTTATGTGGCGGCCTGGATGGGAGGGAAGTTTGGGATAGAATGGATACATATATGTGAATGGCTGAGTCCCTTTCCTGTCCAACTGAAACTATCACAACTGTTAACTGGCTATACTATAATCCAAAATAAAAGAAAAAATTTTAAAACATCTACTGCCAATAATAATTTTCTGGATAGAAAAATTATATAAAAATTTTAAAAGTTTTGGAAAGAAATAAAAAAAGAGGTAATGGTTATACAAAAGAGGATATATCAGAGAGTTTTGGGGATAATCTAATTTTAGTTTGAAGATTAATATACTGCATTTTGGGGGCTTCCTTGATGGTTCAGATGGTAAATAAACGTTTTGTAACGCAGAAGACCTGGGTTCAATCCCTGGGTTGGAAAGATCCCCTGGAGAAAGAAATGGCTACCCACTCCAGTGTTCTTGCCTGGAAAATTCATGGACAGAGGAGCCTGGCAGGCTACAGTCCATGTGGTCATGAAGAGTCAGGCATGACTGAATAACTAAGCACATATACTGAATTTTCACCTAATTCTGTGGCCAACGAATTATATAATGATTTGCTCCTCAACACTGAACTTGTGAGTATTGGATCTGGGACTAGAACTCAAGGCCTCTGGTCCTTGGCTCTTGATTATTTCCATCCTCCAGGACTCTTACTTTTCTGGTTGTTGGCACTTTCAGTGAGGACAAAGCCTACCTACAGTCACAGCCCTAAAACTAACAGGCAAGATTCAATCTCTGCCAAGACTTCGGAACACATGCTCAGACTCTCAGGTGTTTCCAGACCTCTTTAGGCATGCTCTAGTCAAGTTTTGGACAGAAATATAGATGCATGTCTCAATCTACAGACAGTGATCTATCCTTACGGTGTATATCATCCATTTCCAGAATCCTATGCTGGCATTGTTACTACCCAAGAGATTGAAAAGATTGATGTATACCTGGAGCTCTTTCCATTTCAAGAATAAATACATATTGCAAGACTGTCTTCTGGTTTTAGTCATTGTCAAGCCTGTGATTTCTGAGATTGTATGTGCATATTGACAAGCACCCTCAGTAGTTGTTGTGTTCAAAATTCTGCAGAATAAGTAATTGTATGTATTCATAAGAAACTTGGTTAGGAAGTAAGTGGGTACCAACAATGCAGATTTACCTTCTCCATATCTAAAAGGAAAGCTACCCAGGAATGATTCCCAAGTCAATAATCATAGAATGAGATTCTGAAAGGCCTACTTCTCTTCCCCACAAATGAGAAAATATACATACCAAAAGGTTCATTGGCTCACTTGAGACCACACCAATAGTGTGCAGCAAGGCTAAGATGAAATCTGGGCTCAGAGACTTATTCTGGTGCTCAAGGCTCCAGTGAGGATTTGTACCATTCCAATGGGAAAAACCAGTCCATTCTAGAGGAGATCAATCCTGGGTGTTCATTGGAGGGATTGATGCTAAAGCTGAAACTACAATACTTTGGCCACCTCATGCGATGAGTTGATTCACTGGAAAAGACTCTGATGCTGGGAAAGGTTGGGGGCGGGAGGAGAAGGGGACGACAGAGAATGAGATGGCTGGATGGCATCACCGACTCTGTGGACATGAGTTTGAGTGAACTCCAGGAGTTGGTGATGGACAGGGAGGCCTGGCGTGCTGTGATTCATGGGGTCGTGAAGAGTCGGACACAACTAAGCGACTGAACTGAACTGAACTGAATGGGAAAAAAAAAAAGAAAAAACTAAAGTCAGGAAAATACCTTGAAAAACAAAGTTTTTCACATTTCAAAAAGAAAATGAAACAATGGAATATATCATGATTGGCTGTCAAAATCTGTGTTTTTTATTGGGTCTGACACTCACAATCAGACTTATAAATACAGACACACACACACACACACACACATTTACTCAGAAATGCATTCTGGATAAAAATTGGGTGAAATTCCCCATGTTGCTGCTGTGTCGGCCACTGGTATCGTCAAATATTTTTTAATCTCTTTTCTGAGCACAATTCAGATATTCAACAGCTGGGAATAAATAAGCAATATAAATCTCTATTTCTTGAAAACAGAAATAAAGTCTCTACCTTTCAGATAACTTAATAACCTCTAGCATCAGTAATAAATACCCAGCTTTCTGTATAAATTACATTCGGTCTTGGAATATTGTACTCAGCCTTGAGTTATTTGTTTCATATATCGTATCTCTAGGTATACAAATTAAAAAGAAATGTTTCAGAAGGTGATTAAATCACCACTGAAGGGAGGAATACGCTGACAGTATAACTTTGAGAAGTGTTCCCCTGTATGGGTTCCCTGGTTCTTGGTTATAACTGCCTTTATTAAATAGCTGCTGCTGCTGCTGCTAAGTCACTTCAGTCGTGTCCAACTCTGCGTGACCTTAAATAGCTAGAATTTTGAAATAAGGCATTCATTCTCAGTGTCAAGGGAAACTGCCTAATAACTCTGATGTTGAGACAGTCTAATCTTTCCCTGGACAGTGGAAGCTCAAAATTTGATGGTCATAAGGTTTCATGGTCTTCCAACCTTTGCAGAAAGCAAGAGTCAAACGTGGCACCATTTTAACAGTTTTATGGTTCGATTGAGCTGTGGTACTTTGCTTATGTTTGACTAGTAACATGAAGGCATGTTGCATGGCCAATCTGATTTTTGCATCTATCATTAAGGCTTGATAATGACCAGCAGAGTCATGCTGATCCAAATAGATCTTAACCAGGATCCATTCTTCCCTGGTTCTCTAGGAGCCCTGAGCAACATATCATTACAGAGATAAATGCGGTGAGTAGGTCTCCTTTGCAGAAAGCTTTTGAAAAGTTGAAATGAAGTTCAATTATGAGGTCAATAAGTTTCAGCCCTGATGAAACAGAACCTCCATGTTTTAGGAGAAGTTGGAGAAGATTATTTGGACAGCTCAATGATCCTGGACATTGAGTGTTGGACAATTCAACACTTCATTTTTAATCAGAATGCATTCTTCAAGAAGCTTATATCTGATATGCAGAACAATGAACTTGTATCTGTCTGTACACAGCCCACTATATGAAAGAAATACATCCACAGAATAAGATTCACTATATCCCATTCTCTGCAAATCATTGTCTCCTGGAGTCAGAGATTTCATTATGTAAAAATCTCATTATGAATTTTGCTTGGATCACTGAATTCTTGACCTTTTATGATGCTGTTTTGACAAAAAATATTAAATTCAACATATTAATATTTTAGACAATCAATGAAATGTATTTGAGAGAAAATGAAATCTATGCCATATAGTTGTATATCCATATACATCAAATTGAATATAATAGTTCTGGTTTTGTGTTTTTTCTGTAGTTTTTTTTTTTTTTTTTAGAATTCATCATTATTCGGAAGGCTGGAAGTCAAAACGTTAGAACTACTAGTTTTGTAGCTAGACAGCGAAACATATAGACAACAGCCTCTGCATGGAGCAATGTTCATGTCTATCTTACAGGCTTGTAATGTGGCAATAGTTCTGCAGCTTGAGTCTGGTAATCAGCAAAATCTTGGCATGTCAGGTGCGCTAAAGGAAGGGGAAAATGGCAGAAACTCATTCGATGAAGCTCTATAAGCCTTTTGGACAAGCTCATCTGTGGGGCTGGAAGAAGTTATCCAATAGTTGCCTTGTCCCCTAGATGTGTCATGAAATAAGGGACTGACACAGTTTAAAAGAGGAATCAAATGATCTTTTCTTAATCTTTGTACTATGTTAGGGCAAAGTACACCATTCCGAGAACTTCTAACCTAACATCCTAAAAAGGACCACTCCTCTTCCCCAAGGTAACCATGGATCCCTTTCAGGTTTGATACCTTTTGGTTTTAAGGGACAAGCTGTGTGCCCAGTGGCAGGTGTCCTGAGGCAGAAGGTAGATGCACCCCCAACCCCTCCAGGGGGAATTAGAGATTCATTCCCTCTGGACTGAAACTCCAAAATACTAATAGCAGGACAACTGAGAAAGGAGACTGGGGTCTGCCCAGATAAAGGTTAAGATACCACATATTTCTCATTCTCAAAGTAATAAGACCTCCTTGACTACACATACAGAGAAAGGCTCCTTGGAGGTCAAAAGGAGAGTAATGATAAGGGATGCTCTACCCATAGGCCTTTGCGGTAGAATGCATCTTGGCTAAGAGATGCACACGCACACATGGGGGATCCTGAGATAGGCCAAGTATGGACTCTGAAGCGGATAAATCAAAATGATCGGCCAAAGGCAAACCAGAAGGAATGCCCATTTAAGTGATTTAAACTGCCTCCAGGGTTCAACTCTCTCTCTCTCTGAGGCTGCCTAGGTGTCTTATCCACACGGACTGTACACTTGTTTCCTCCTAATAAACACTGTATTTGTCTTACTAGTTTCCGTCTTTGTGGAATTCTTTTTCTGCACAACAAAAGGCTTTGTCACTGACCACTGGTTCAGTTATTGCTTTCACTGCTGCGAGCTGACCTCAGGCTTTGGCCGGGAACCAAAGCCCTGCTTCAAGCCTCTGTGGGCTGAGGCCACTCGAGATCAGTCTTAAGAGCAGTCATTTCATGGGACCACATTTCCTTTGCTAAGAGAAGAGTATTGGCTTATCAGAAACAGATCAGGGACAGAAAACACCCATGCTGAGTTCCAGATTGGCCACCAGTTTCCCTAGTCAACAGTCACCTGGAGCTTGGATTATACATTTCTATTAACTCACGTGTGTATGTGCGACTCAGTGTTCAGTTGTGTCCAACTCTGTGTGACTCCATGGACTGTAAGCCCACCAGACTCCTCTCTCCATGTGATTCTCTAGGCAAGAATGCTGGAGTGGGTTGCCATGCCCTCCTCCAGGGGGTCTTTTCTGACCTGGGGATGAACCCATGTCTCTTGCATCTCCAGCTTTGGCAGGTGGGTTCTTTACCATTAGTGCCACTTGGGAATCTGCATTAACTCGTATAGACAGTGAAAAAACTAGGTTCATTTTACTTATTTTGTTCTAAGGCTTTTGTATCCCTCACTAGACTGAGGTTTAAGATAGTTAACACGTATAAAACAGACTGATTAATATCATTACAACAGCTTATAATGAGCTTTTAAGGTTGTATTTTGATTCTTATAGATATGGAAAAAAAGCTTAAATTACGGTGTGCTTTGATAAATATTGTATATTACTAATACTTAATAGTGTAGTATTTGGGGCCAGACAGCCTTGGATAATTAACCTTTTAAACCTATTAGCTATATGATTTTAGGCAAGTTAATAATGCTTCTATGTCTCACTTTCATTAACCATAAAATATTTATAAAAATAGTGTCATCTTCAGACTTGCTGTGGGGTTGAATGATGAATACTTGTAAAGCAATTAAAGGAATACTTGACATACAGGAATAACTCAATAAAAATTAACTCAATACCATTATATTTTTACAAAAAGAGAAAGTATGAAAATAGAATTCTGAACAACATGCTAAGCATAGAAACTTTCATTGATTCCCTGCAGGTTCTGAATGGATCCTTATGTGAGCCTTCTATCCAAGGCCACAGAACCAAGTTCAGTCTCTTAATTATAATACGAACTCAGTAAATATCAGTGTAAATATTTGTCCCTTTTGCAACCTATTCGTATAAGACTCAGTACTTGAAGGAAAAGAGTGAGAATTGCTACTAAAAAAAAAATTGCTGTGACATGAGTAGTTTTTTAAAAATTGGGGTTTTATTTTTTTAGTTTGAGTAGTGTTAAGTATTTCTTGTAATCCCCAAAACCCACTGAACATGAAGACTTTTCATCCCAGATTGCAAGTGGGGGGATGGATACAGTAAACACTATATAAGTTTTCATATTTTTTATCAGTTCTGATACATTATACAAATGAATTATAAAACCAAAGTTGATTAATTCAATACAAAGCTCAAATTGAGGAGAGGGATATATTATTCGATTGAACTATTTTTAGATTGCCATACATTCATAAGCAGCTCTAAGAAATAATACAGAGGGTCATCATGAACTCTTTGAGAAGTTTCCCTGGAATTCGCTGGTGGTTCAGTGGTTAAGAATCTGCCTGCAAGTGCAGGGGACACAGGTTCAATCCCTGGTCTGGGAAGATTCCATGTGCTGTGGGACAGCTAAATCCTGTGCACCACAGCTCCTGAGCCTGGGCTCTAGAGCATGTGCTCTGCAACAAGTCATGGCAATGAGAAGCCTGCACACTGCAATGAAGAGTAGTGCCTACTTGCCACAACTAGAGAAAGCCCACACGCAGAAAGACCCACCACAGCCATAAATAAATCAGTATATGTTTTTAAAGTAGATAGCTCCCCAGAAGGAAAAACACACACACTAAAAAAAATGTTTCCCCAAGGTTAACATCTTACAAAGTATGGTAACATAACCAGGATATTGATAATGATGCAGTCAAGATTCAGAATATTTTCATCATCACAGGTAACCCACCTGCTATTTTTGAAAGCCAGACACATTCCTACCCCCTCACCCCACACTTCCATAACCATCTTCTTAATCCATGGCAACCATTTCTATCTATGCTTTCTCTATCTATAATTATGTACTTTGGGAATGTCATAAAATGGAGTCATGCAGGATGGGCTTCCTTGGTGGCTCAGACGGTAAAGAATACACCTGCAATGAGGGAAACCTGGGTTCTATCCCTGGGTTGGGAAGATCCCCTGGAGGAGGGCATGGCAACCCACTTCAGTATTCTTGCCTGGAGAATCCCCGTGGACAGAGAAGCCCGGTGGGCTATAGTCCATGGAGTCACGGAGAGTTCTGAAACGACTGAGAGACTAAGCACAACACAAGCACAGGGTGTGAACCTCTGAGACTGTGTTGTTCACTTGGCATAAGACTCTGGAGTTTCATTCAGGTTGTGGGTATCAAAGTTTGTTCATTTTATTGCTGAGTAGTGTGATACAGTCAGTTTAACTGTTCCTCCTTTAAAGGATATCTGGGTTGTTTCCAGTTTGGGGGGATTAGAGCTACTATGAACATTCATGTACAGGCTTTTGTGTGAACATTATTTTTTATCTGGGAAAATACCCTGGAGGGCAATTGCTGGATCATGTTATAGTTGCTTATTTCACTTTTTGAGAGACCTCTGAAACATTTTCCACACTGACTCTACCATGTTATATTCCCATTAGCAATGTATGCATGATCCTATCTCCAAATTATTACCATTTTTAATTTTAGCTATCTTAATATGTGTGTAGTGGATGTCTTGCTATCATTTTAACTTGCATTTCCCTGATGGCTAATAATGAGCATCTTTTCATGTATTTATTTGACATGAATATCTGTATATCCTCTTTAGTGAAGTGTTTATCTTTCCATCATAGTCTAAATGTATTTTTGGGGGGGGGGCCTTGTTTGTTTGTTACTGCTGAGTTTTGATCGCTCTTTACATATTTTGGAGAAGGAAATGGCAACCCACTCCAGGATTCTTGCCTGGAGAATCCCATGGATGGAGGAGCCTGGTGGGCTACAGTCCATGGGGTCGCAAAGAGTTGGACACAACTGAGTGACTTCACTTCACTTCACTTACATATTTTAGATGCTGGTCTATGTTGGATATATAACTTGCAAGTATTTTCTTCCAGATGGTACCTCGTCTTTTTATTCTTTTAACAAGGTCTTCTGTAGAGCAAAAGTTTTTAATTTGTAAAAAGTCAAACTTTTCCCTTTTATGAATCATGATTTTGGTTTCAAGTCTAAGAACTCTTTACCTTGTCACAGATTCCAAATATTTTTTCTGATGTTTTCTTTTTTTTTTTTTTTTCTGAAAGTTTTATATAGCATTTTACATTTAGGTTCATGATCAATTTTGAGTTAACCTTGAGTATAAGATATGCGGCTTAGATCAAGGTTAATAATTTTGCCTATGGATGTCAAATTGCTCCAACACTGTTTTTTGAACAGGTTATTTTTTCTCCATTGAATTTCTTTGTATCCTTGTTGAAAATCAGTGGGAAATATTTGCGAGGGTATATTTCTATGTTTTCTATTCGGTTTCATTAATCTGCAGCTTGTTTATGCCTTGACCAGTAACACATAATATTAATTACTGTAGGTACATAATAAGCCTTGAAATTGGATAGTCATTCCTCTAACTTTATTCTTTTTCAAGGTTGTTTTAGCTTTTTTATTTCCTTAACCTTTTCATATGAATTTTAGAATAGTCTTCTCTATATTTACAAGATATCTTTCTGGGATCTGGATGGAATTTTGTTAAGTTGCATATCATATGGGGAAAATTGACAAGTTAAATATTTATACTCACAAATATATCCCTCCATTTATTCAAATACTATTTGATTTCTTTCATCATCATTTCCAGCTTTAGCATTCAACTGATACACATGTTTTGTTATATTTTATACCTATTTTTTGAGTAATAGATGTCATATTTTTAATTTCAGTATCCAAGTACACTTGTTAGTATTAAAAAGTACAATTTAATTTTCAAGTTTATCTTGTACCTGCAATCTTATCATTGATTCCAGTTTGTTTGTTTGTTTTTTGCTTGTTATTATTATTGTTGCTTGTGTTATGGTAGATTCTTTGGGATTTCTACATCTCATCTGTAAATAGGGACGATTCTATTTTTTCCTTTTTAAATCTCATGACTTTTATTCCTTTCTCTGGCTATATTGCTAGAATTTCTTGCACTTTGTTAAATAAGAGTAGTGAAAGTAAAGATATTTTCCTCCTTCTTCCTGATCTTAGGTAGAAAGTATTTCAGTCTTACATTGTTAAGTATGCTAGTGATAGTTGTTTTTTTTTGTGTGTGTGGATGCTTTTTTGTCAAGTTATGGACCTTCCCTCCATTTATCTGAGAATTTTATACTGATGGGTATTAAATTTTGTACAGTGATTTTTCTGCATCAATTAATATGATCAGGTGATCGTTAGTCTGTCAATATGGTGGCTTATACTAATTGGTTTTTGCTTGTGTCCCTGAAATAAATATATGTTTATGACATATAATTCTTTCAGTTTTGTTGAATTCTATTTGCTAACATTTGTCAAGAATTTTTGTTTATAGTCATAAAAGATATTGGTCAGTAGAGTTTTTATTTTTGTGTTCTGTCTTTTTTTTTTATATCATGGTGATATTAACAGTAAAATGAATTACAAAGTGTTCCTTCCTAGTTCCCAGAAGAGATTGTTTAGAATCGATGTAGTTCTTCCTTAAAAACTTGACAAACTTCTCAGTGGAACCATCTTGGTCTGGAGGTTACATGTTTTGAAATTATAAATTAAATTTCCTTAATAGTTTTGGTTTATTTTGGTTTTATTTTTTTCCAAGATTTGAGGTGAAAATTTAGATATTCTGAGTCTTTCTCTTTCTTAATGTGCACATGAAGTGCTATAAATTTCCCTTTCAGTATTGCTTTGACTGTGTTCCACCAATTTTGAAGCAGTTGGCCCTCCATATTCATAGGTACCACATCCACAGAATCAACCAACCATGGATTCAACCCACCATGGATAGAAAAACTATGACCAAACTAGCCAGCATATTAAAAAGCAGAGACATTACTTTGACAACAAAGTTCCATCTAGTCAAAGCTATGGTTTTTCCAGTAGTCATGTGTAGATGTGAGAGTTGGACTATAAAGAAAGCTGAGGACCAAAAATTGATGCTTTTGAACTGTGGTGTTGGAGAAGACTCTTGAGAGTCCCTTGAACTGCAAGGAGATCCAAGCAGTACTTCCTAAAGGAAATCAGTCCTGAATATTCATTGGAAGGACTGATGTTGAAGCTGAAACTCCAATACTTTGGCCACCTGATGTGAAGAACTGACTCATTGGAAAAGACCCTGATGCTGGGAAAGATTGAGGGCAGGAGGAAAAGGGGACGACAGAGGATGAGATGGCTGGATGACATCACCGGCTCAATGGACATGAGCTTGAATAAGCTCTGGGAGTTGGTGATAGACAGGCAGGCCTGGCGTGCTGCAGTGCATGGGGTCGCAAAGAGTTGGACACAATTGAGCAACTGAACTGAACTGAACGGATAAAAAGTATTTTTTTAAAAATCCAGAAAATCCGCAAAAGCACTCCAGCAACTATTTGCATTTATTTATGACTATTTACATAATATTTACATTGTAGTTGGTATTATAAGTAGGAATGCTTTAAAGTATACAGGAGGATGTACCTAGTAATAAGTTATATGCATATACTGTGCCATGTTATGTAAGGAATGTAAGACTCTTTGAGGATTTTGGTATCCACAAGGACCCCGGAACGAGTATTCCAAAAATAATGAGGGATTATTGTAACTTCTATTTTTATTTGCATTTAGTTCAACATATTTTTAAATTTCCCTTGAGGTGTTCTCTTTGACACATTTTTTGTCCTGCTCAACAGCATATCCTGGTCATCTGGATAGAGAGATTAGCCTTTGTTTGTTTGGTTTTTTGTTGTTGTTCTGTATCTCCAGATGTTTCTAGCCATTGATTTCTTTATCTTCAAGCTGGAATAAATGAGACAAAGAGAAAACCCTGACTTTCACGATTATTTTACTCATTCTTTAGGTCGCAAGCCCCTACCCAATCTTTTTCTTCTTTTCACATTTCAGAATCTTCTGTTTGTTGTACATGTAATCAAGAATTTTAGAGTAATTCTACTCCATCTTCCTGAAAGGATGACTGCAGCCATGAAAATCAAAGACACCTACTCCTTGGAAGAAAAGTTATGACCAAATTAGACAGCATGGTAAAAAGCAGAGACTTTATTTTGCCAACAAATGTCCATTTAGTCAAGGCTATGGTTTTCCCAGTAGTTATGTATGGATATGAGAGTTGGACTATAAAGAAAGCTGAGTGCCAAAGAATTGATGCTTTTGAACTGTGGTGTTGGAGAAGACTGTTGAGAGTCCCTTGGACTGCAAGGAGACCCAACCAGTCCATTCTAAAGGAGATCAGTCCTGGGTGTTCATTGGAAGGACTGATGTTGAAGCTGAAACTCCAATATGTTGGCCACATGATGTGAAGAGCTGACTCATTAGAAAACACCCTAATGCTGGGAAAGATTGAGGGCAGGAGGAGAAGGGGAAAACAGAGGATGAGATGGTTAGATGGCATCGCTGACTCAATGGCCATGAGTTTCGGTAAACTCCAGGAACTGGTGATGGACAGGGAGGGCTGGAGTGCTGCAGTCCGTGGGGTTGCAAAGAGTCAGACAGGACTGAGCGACTGAACTGAACTGAACTCCATCTTACTGAAAGTAGAAGTTAGATGTGTTTTCAAGGGCTGTAATCACTTAAATTGCTGGTACCAGTAGCTAAGAAATATTAAACTCAATTTCAGCTTCATGGCTTGGCTATTAAAATTCTTATTTCCCTCTACATTGAAAAAATATCTGATTTGTGTTTATTGAAGTAAGAGGGAGCATTGCCTTTTGCTTTTAAAAAATAAGTAAGTTGATTGTTGTATTGCATTAAGTATTATTGCATGTGAAACTACTGTAGGATAATCAAAGTCTTGATTCACTGAACTCCAACTAGCTGCCAGTCCTGGGGGACCAGTCTGTCAACAAAAGCAAATGTGAAAGGTGTTTGGTCTGGAAGCATCTGCTGGAAGCTAGAGATTGGCTTAGAGTCATAACTGATAGTTCAACTTCTGTGGAGGAGAATGATCTGTTAATGCAAACATAATTAGGCACTCAAAGACTTGGGAGACTAGCTGATGGTGACAGAATGGAAGCGGTACTAATTCAAGAATGTGAAGAACTGGTCTTGAGTCCCAGCTTGGCCTCTAGTCATTGTATGAAATCTTGCTCAAGTCAGTTAAACTTCCTAAACTACAGTTACTGTGCTGTTTAGTGTTAAATGAACTTATTCACTGTTCAAATGAAAACTGATATTTATGATGATGATGATGATGTATCCTGATCCATTTGCTGATCTATGCAGTAGCTATTATTTTGAAGATTTGCATTTGTTTAGTTTTGAAATGCTACAAAGTCATAGGTTTGCAGATTGAAAAAGAACATTTAAGGTTATCTAGGTAAGTTTCTATAGAACATTGATTCTCAACTTTGGCTGCACATTAAAATTACCCAGGGAGCTTTTTAAAAGCTTCAGTGCCTTGGCCCATCTCCCAGAGATTTTGATTGAACTGATCTGGGGTGAGACCTGATCATTAGTACTTTTAAAAAGCTCCCCAGGTGACTTTAAAGTGTACGGGGTTGAGACTCACCAATCTGGATAAACGTCTCCAGTCCTGACTCAAGATGTCACTCAGCCTAAGTAATTCAAAATTCCCATTGGTCTAGTAATTTTCAAAACAGGGTTGGAAAAGAGGGCTAGTTTATCTTCTAACTCCTCCATCTCTCTCCCTATGCCCTAAGATGAGGCCTCAATGTACATTTTGAAAGTGTTCCCTAGTAATTCTGATACCCATCTTATATTTTCACAACCCCAAGCCCCTATCTGATTCCCTTAAATCTTTTTAGCCTTCCAGCTAGGAGCTGACCTGATGCAAATGTACCTTCAAGGCTTAGATATGCTCTGCAGCATTCATACTTGCTTCTGCCTGAACATCTTCTATGACAGGAAACTCACTAACTCCTTAGCATCTCTTTTTGTCTTTGGAGAGTCTTCAAGAAGGTCAGATGTAAAGATGACAAGGAGACAGATTTCAGCTTAACACAAGGATGTGGTCATTTAAAAACAAATCCTAACTTGAGTTATAATGCCTCTTGAAATTAGCTAACTGTTTTTGAATACTGACGACCTTTCATTTACTAAGTCTTCTACCCCAAAACAACCCTGTGAAGATGTTATAATCATCTCTTCTTGTTTAAGCAAGACTATTTTACTAATTTTGAGAAGAAAGCTGAGACATATGCAAGATAAGTAATTTGACAGAGTCAGCCAGTAAATTATCACATGGGATTTGAGCTGTAGCTATCACTCCCATGTTGTGTTTTGACTGAAGGCTTCCATCTATAGCCAGTTTCATTTGTTTTTAGTTTTCTTTTTGCTTTATCTTAATATGTCGTTCAGTTGCTAAGTTGTGTCTGACTCCTTGTGACCCTGTAGACTGCAGCCCACCAGGCTTCCCTATCCTCTATCCTCTACTATCTTCCAGAGTTTGCTGAAACTCATGGCCATTGGTGATACCATCCAAGCATTTTTAATATGAAATGGTGTGTATGAGTAACACATGGAAAATAGATTTTCAAAATGGATCATGTCTATGAAGAAAGGGCTGAAGGGGATGAAGGGATCCTGCCAGAGCCAACATTCAAGAATTGATTGGTGGGCTTCCCTGTGACTCAGTGCTTAAAAGAAACAACAACAAAAAAACCTGCCTGTGAGTGAAGGAGACACAGGTTTGATCCCTGATGGGGGAAGATTCCAGATGCTATGAAGCAACTAAGCCCCTCTGCCACAGCTACTGAGCCTGTGCTCTAGAGCTCACAGTCTGCAACTACTGAAGCCCGCACCCTACGGTCTGTGCTCTACAACAAGAGGAGCCACCACAATGAGAGCACCCTAACTAGAGAGTACCCCAACTAGAGAGCACCCCAACTGCTCAAGACGACTAGAGAGAACTCCACGCAGGAACAAAGACCCAGCACAGGCAAAACTTAATAAATAAATAAAACAGCAAGGAGGTCAAACCGGTCAATCCTAAAGAAAATCAACCCTGACTATTCACTGGAAGGACTGTTGCTGAACCTGAAGCTCCAATACTTTGGCCACCTGATGCGAAAAGCTGACTCACTGGAAAAGACCCTGATGCTGGGAAAGATTGAAGGCAGGAGGAGAAGAGGGTGACAGAGGATGAGATGGTTGGATGACATCAGCGACTCAATGGACGTAAGTCTGAGCAAACTCCGGGAGATGGTGAAGGACAGGGAAGCCTGGCGTGCTGCAGTCCATGAGATTATAAAGAGTCAGACACAACTGAGCAACTGAACAACAACAATATTAAAAAAACAAAAACAAAAACGGATTGGCAACCAGATCTGAGGGATCAATCTGGGGGTAGGTTATGGAAGACGACATCGGTGAGGGCAAGGTGACTAACCCTGCTGGCTCTTTCTTCCCTTGGCTGCTCTTCCCAGCAAAGTGTGAACTCAGGTCACTCCTTGCATTTAGAGGCAAAACCTGTTACTCCCCAGAGGAGCTCCTTGTACTGGTCGGTTCACTAATTCGCTGTTGACTGGGCTTGTCTGGTAAGAGAACACATTAAATATTTAAACCCTGTCCTTCCTCAGATGCACAGCAGCAAAGATGATTTTCCACGGAATTTAGCATTAAATTCAGGCAATTTGTACAGCTGTGCATATAAATGGCTTTTCACGTAATCTCTAGAGGCCAGGGTCAATGTTCCTCGTACATTTTAATACTGTAGATGACATGGCGACATCCTTCCAATTTATGTTCCCTCATAATTGAAAGGGGCTTAATAAAAAGTGAGGAAAAGGCTGTATGTACACAGCAACATCGATTTTTGCTGACAGTTGAGCAGAAGTTAATTGTAATTTTAATGTAATTTGTTCCATGGATGATGTTGAACCCCTGGAACATAACTAAATCCATTTTAAAAGAAATAGTTGTGTGTGTGTCTCTGTGTGTGTCTGTGTTATAATATTAGAATGACCCAATTATAGAGCTGTCATGAAGACACCAAATATAACTTCCCCAGATGAATGCTTTAATTATTTTTCCCACAGATATATTTGTTTAAATAAATGGAAGCCTGTTGTTTTGATCAACACAGAATTTTACCCAGTCAGATTTTGGGGTGATACAGATATTATGTTGCTTGAAATAAACTCACACATTATGTATTAAAATACGAGTGTAACAGTCCTAATTGCTCAAGTTAAGCTTATCTGCATGAACTGTAGTTAATATTTATTCTGGGTGAAGCAGTTTTTTATTGTTATTTTTTCATTTAGTAGATTAAGAACATGCTAATAGTTTCCCTGCTAATTCAAACATTTCCTGCTGTGGATAAAAACAAATGTAAAACTGAAGAATGACGGTGTTCTCTGGCTCTGAAATTTGCTAATTGCAGAGCTATTCAATTATAGGTAATATCCTTTTATTGCTAATAAGATTACCATGTGTCAACACAACTGCAATTCTGAAATAAAATTTGCCCAATTTGCCTTCTATGGAATTAAAAACTGTTTTGTGTAAAAGGTTTTAGAAAATTAGCACTGAAATATGAATGACAAGGAGAAGAAATAAGTAAAATGCATCTAATCCCCCCTCCCAGATGTTTTTCTCTGGGGACAGTTTAAAAATGGATTTTGCCACCAAAAGAATAAAAAAAAAATAATTAAAATAAAAGAAAGAAAAGAAAACCAACAAACTAGGCAGATGATTGATTCTATTGTTATCCAGGTTAAAAATGTCTTTAACTTGTTTGCAGTTTACTATTATGAAATTTGGTATTATCTAAATTCCCTGCCCTCAGCCAGTGTCTAGTATTATGTTAGGTACAGAATAAGCAAAAATTAAGGTTATGGTTTGGATCATAAAATTTAAAAAAAGCATCAGAATCAACTAGATGGGAGACAAAGAGGCATGTAAAACGAATGTTCTGGGGTGTATTAAATGTATTAATCAAGGTTCTCCAGAAGAATAGAATCAATAAAAATATATGTTGTGTGTATATATTATATATAATATGTTATATGAAATACATACATAATGATATTTATTATAAGGAATTGGCTCATGTTATTTTGGAGGCTGAGACACCCTGTGATTTACTGTCTGCAAGATGGAGACCCAAGAAATCCCATGGATTAAAGTCCAATCTGAGTCTCAAGATCTGAAACCAGGAGTCAGTGTAAACCCTAGTCCAGGGGCAGAAGACCAATCTCTCAGCTCTTGTATTCAGTCAGGGAGAGTGAATACTCCTTCATTGCCTTTCCTTCTATTCAGGTCCTCAGTGGATTGGATGGTGCCCACCCGCAAGCAGGGAGGACAATCTATTCTACCCAGTCTACTGATTCAAATACTAATCACATCCAGAAATAGTCTCACAGACACACCAGAAAGAATATTTATTTTTGGGAACCCTGGGACCAAGCCAAGCTGACACATAAAATTAACCATTGCACTGGGTCTTAGATCAGATCAGCCCAATCAGACTCTTAGAACATAGAATGTGAGGATGTGCATGCTATAGTTGATCCCTAAGGTGCTTCTCAGGTGGCTCAGTGGTAAAGAATCTGCCAGAGAATGCACGGAGATACAGGAGGCAGTTGCGATCCCTGAGGTGGGAAGATCCCCTGGAGGAGGAAATGGCAACCAACTCCAGTACTCTTGCCTGGAGAATCCCATGGACAGAGAAGCCTGGTGGGCTACAGTCCATGGGGTCCCAAAGAGTCAGATACAATTGAGCACACACACATGTGTTTCTTGCACAAATGATGTTTGAGAACCACTGGCCTAAAGGCTTTTATGAATATCTGGTGTCCCTCAACCTTGGCCTTTGGCTGCAAAGACCCATAGGGTGACTTTTGATTTTCTTCTAAGGAAAAGCCTGTACTTATCCACTTACTGTCAAACACAGCTACAACAGAGGTTTTCAGGATGATGATGGTCTTTAAATGAAATGACAGCAACGATGCCAGAAAATATAGGTGTCTAGGCTCCTCTGTACATAGTGGGACACTTTAAGAGTATGAATGACTGCTTGATTGGGAAGTCTGATCTTTCTTTCTAAAATGATGCTTCCAAAAATATAATCTATGGACCATGTGTATCAGAATAATTTAGGTTTCCAGACCATTCAATTAAAATCACAGAGATTGGATCTAGAAATCTGTATATCTTGACATGCTGTATCACAACTCTCATCCTTACCACCACCGCTAGTTGAGTCATTGGCATTTGCTGAGCTTAGGAGAGAACTTACGTCTCTTTTCCCTGGATTTAGGGTGAATAATGGTCTCTGTTTGCCTGGGACTTGTCCAGATTTAACATGATAAGTCCCATATTCTGGGAAACTCCCTGAAAAGTGAAAGTCATTCAGTTGTGTCCAACTCTGTGACCCCAGGGACTATACAGTCCATGGAATTCTCCAGATCAGAATACTGGCATGGGTAGCCATTCCCTTCTCCAGGGGATCTTCCCAACGCAGGGATCAAGCCCAGATCCCCTGCATTGCAGGCAGATTCTTTACCACCTGAGCCACCAGGGAAGACCAAGAATACTGGAGTGGGTAGCCTATCCCTTCTCCAGTGGATCTTCCTGACCCAGGAATTGAACTCTCCTGCATGTCAGGTGGATTCATCACCAGCTGACCTACAAGGGAAGCCCTAGTCCTGAGCAGATTGGAACAGTTGGTCCCCCTAACTAAGGGAAGCCTGGCGTGCTGTAGTCCATGGAGTCACAGAATTGGACACGACTGAGCGACTAAACAACAACAATAATGACGAGTAGACCTAATTTCAAGTTTCCTTCTATCACACATCAGCTGTAGGGCTTGAACATAACACTAAGCCATTTTGAGATACCATTTCCTCATCTGTAAAATAGCTATAATATACATTTCACAGAGATAAGAGTGTAGATTAAATGAAATTAGATGATTACATATATAAAGCACCTACAAGCACATGTTCTATAAATGTTATTTATTTTCTCTATTGTTGGCAAAATCCTATTCTCAGGCCCCAGGGGAGGATCCTGTTCTACACAACAAGAAGGTGGGTGCCATTGAATTTGTTTCACCTGCCAAAAAGAGAGAGCTACTTCTTTGTCAGTAAATAACAGGTTGTCATGAGCTGTTTTCAGGCAGATTTTTTTTTTTCAATTTGCAAATATGCAAATTGAGTGAGTGTTTCACTTCATTTCCATGTGAAATTAATTAACTATAAAATTCTGGATATAAACAAAAAAGAGAAAAATGAGTTCAAAATAGGGGGCTGTTAGAATTTAGATAAGACATTCCGTTCCGTTCAGTCGCTCAGTCGTGTCTGACTCTTTGCGACCCAGTGGACTGTAGCCTACGAGGCTTCTCCATCCATGGGATTCTCCAGGCAAGAATACTGGAGTGGGTTACCATCTCCTTCTCCAGGGGATCTTCCCGACCCAGGGATTGAATCCGGGTCTCCTGCACTGGAGGCAGACGCTTTAACCTCTGAGCCACCAGGGAAGCCCAGATAAGACATTAGGAATCATATAAATCAAAGAGATATATGGATAAAACCTTAAGATTAGGTTATGTTCCTCCTACTAACTATAATAGGCTATGAAGATCCAGACAAATCTCAGTTTTTCTAGACCTTCAATTCCATACTTATAAAAGTATGAGGTTGGAATAGTATATTAAAGTTATCTTGAAAGTTCCTTCAAGCTTTTTCATTCTGTTCTAGATAAATTATTATTTTGATTCTCTTAGAATTCTCTTAGCAGGCAGATTCTTTACCATCTAAGTTACCAGGGAAGCCCAAGTAAAACGGAGCTGGATACTTTGAGACCATTAAATGCTGATTAATTTTATATTGTTCTCCTTTATTTTGAATTAAAATGTTTTTTCTAACTAGTGTTATTCCCACTAGTCTTAAATATGCCCTTAGAAACACTCACAATACCTATATTTTCTTCCTTATGGATTGGTTCTTCAGCTATTTGAAATGAATGGCCACATTAAGCTTTGGCAAATTTTGTTTATATTTTGCTGGAAGTGGAGATGACCTGGCCATGTTTAACCATGGTAGATTTGACTGAAGCCCGAGGTTTCTCAGGCCAGGTATTACTGTCCTGACCAATTTATGACTGAAGGGCTAAAATCCAGACTGGAGATTTGGAGAGGCATGTATTAACATCAAGTTTGGACAATTCAATAAAAGGGCTGACCCTTTCTTAGTCAGTTAGCTTAGAATAAGAAGGTCAGAAATCAAAGGTTAAAGTAGATTAAGGAAAGACTGAGTTGGTAAGAGCTCGAGCATAGAGATACTCCTTTCGAGAATGGGTCGATCTGGCTGGGAAGTCTGTGGGTAGAGACTGAGAAACGGAAATGTTTAACCATAATAATATCCCAGTTTGGAGCTGAGAGGACAGAAGACTTAAATCCTGATTGGAAAGACCACTCATTCCTTAAGTCATTAATTTACCAAATAATTGTTGAATACTCATTCTGTGATAGGCACTGTTTGGGCATTGGCTCTATCAAGGTAAGCCTCACTTTCATGCGATACAGCATGGTGGACCAAACCTAACCACCTCAAGCACCCTCCTTCTAGGGCATTCATGGTTTTATTGAGACTTCCTATGATTAAATCATGGGAAAAATTGTAATATATAACATGCTAAAATGTACAAATCTCTGGATCCATTCTCAGTGATTTTGATTAAACAGAGACTTGGAAATATACAGTTTTAACAACCTTCCTAAACTATCCTGAAACATCAGGCAGGCCCATAGATTGCATTTTAGAATGATAATTTTCAAAGGAGAGATTAAATTTCCCAAGCAATCTGTCCCTTACTCTCTTAAAGGGTCCTCTTATGTCCTGGATACCCGTATCTGCTGAAGTTGTAATTTCTTTTTATTGATACATGGCTTGTTCAATGCCTTGACAATTTCTTTATCGTTCATCATGTTCATGACCACTTCCTACTTTCCACCAGACCTTAGGGATCTGCAGATAGACTTTCGGTCACCAACATTACTCTTTAAGGATGGACCCAGAATTAGTCCGGTAGGTATATTCTACTAGTGGGTATTAGAAATTTTCTGGACAGTAAATTTTTACTGATGCAAAGAGTGTATTTTTCTCTTTAGTAAAGTCATGTTTTCAGCTTTCATTGATATGGTAGTTAGTTAAAGCTTCCCTGGTGGCCCAGTGGTAAAGAATCCACCCGTCAATGCCTGCCTGCCAAATCAGGAGATGTGGGTTCAATCCCTGGATTGGAAAGAGTCTCTGGAGAAGGAAATGTCAAACAACTCTGGTATTCTTGCCTGGAAAATCGCAGGGACAGAGGAGCCTGGTGGGGTACAGTCCATGGGGGTCACAAAAGAATCAGACACGACTTAGCAACTAAACAAGGTAGTTAAAACATTCATATCTTTTGCGTATTTCTCAAATGAAATTGTATCCTGTTGAACACAATCACCTCTGTGCATTGGTGATCAGCTCCTTGACTCAGGATAAAGCTGAATTCTCAGCCTGTAGCTGTTCCATGTTTTGCTGAGTTGACCTTTCCCGAAGCAGCTGCTTCAAATCTTCAATCCTTTTTCTGATTTCCAGAATTAATCCACGGTACCTAGATTCTTGGATGCCACAGAAATCCAGGTTTCACTACACTACCCCATAATACAAATGATTTTGTCCCATTCACTAATCTGATCCTAACTCCCAACGTTTCTACCTGTTCAAATCCTTCAGCGTCTTTTGGGATCAGTCACAAGCATTCTCCACTCTATTCTCAGCTCTTTCGTTGAATGGTCCTTTTATCCTCTAGCTTAACCAGAACATGGCTGTGCTGAAGACACGGCTTCTCTAGAAGCACTAACACTAACCCCTTAACACTAACACTAATAAGACACTAACCCCTTGAATGGAGACTTTCTTCTGTGCTACACATAACTCGAGTATCTTTCCTATTATCTATCACTACTTGAAAACCGTTTCTTCTTCCTCCTTAGAAACACTAACCTTTTATAGTTTCAACACAATAGATAATTTTTAGCTTCTGCTGCTTTTCACTTCCATTTTTTTTTCCAATTTTTTTCACTTCCATCACTGTCACTTACTGGTATCTTACTTTCCACATTCATAGGCCATCTAACTGTCACCTCTCTTGATAGCTATGATTTTTTAGGGGATTCCTCATGCAAATAGAAGATGCATCCAATTCCTACAGTCTTAGAACCTTTATCTGTTTGTTTCTCACATTTCCTTTCAATCTCACTTGGTCGCCCCATCATGTAATCGTTACCTATATCTATATTATTCCCAAAATGTTAGTTTCAAATGTTTTAATAATCTCTGGTTACTAATTTCTATTCTTCCAACTTGCTTTAGTACTTTTATTCCAATACTCTACAAACACGTGAAAATCTGTAATTCATTTATCCTAACACCATTTCATTATACATCAATTTTTTTAGGTCCTCAATTTCCTTAGAAAGCTAGATTTTTTTTTTCTTCCAGTCCTGTGTTCTCTTGCAAATTTTATAAGTTCTCTGTCCTCTCTCACCTGAAATTCTATTCTCCTGGATATCCCTAACTCTGGTTAGCTCAACTATCCTTTTATTTTGCACCTATGAATGAGTAGCCCAATAATCAAGAGAAATTTCACTGACTGGGCTTTAAATTTAAGTCCACAGTATCAAAATAAATCTCAACACTGACAGGCTATCTTACTAAACCTTCCTGTTAAATGTATTTACTTTTCAAACTGACAGTTTCATGTCTTATCCTCAAATCTTCAATACCCACTCCCCACATACAGTCTTAGTTGCTGACCTTGCACACAATAAGTGGAATTAGATGAAAATTAATTAATCTTAATTAAAATCCCACTACTCCACTATATCATCTCCTTTATTATGGTTTTCCTTACTATAGTTTCCCTTATTATAATAAAAATGATGTCCATACTTAAGGCCAAGCTAATCTGTGTTGCCAGTTCCATCTACTCTTACCATCTTCAGGATTTAATTTCTGCAAGTTAACTCTTTCTCTCCTGATACATCAAATCTCCACTCTTTACTGGTTCTTTCAAAATAGTTTAAAAAATATTGTCCCTCATATGTATACCTATGCCTGATTCATGTTGATGTTTGGCAGAAACCAACACAATTCTTTAAAGCATATACTTCAGTTAAAAAATAAATTAAAAAAAAATATTGTCCCTTACCCTAGTATAAGCTTACAGTTAAAAATACTGTTATTTTGTTTCTATTCATGGGGAAAATATCACGAGAGTAATTCCTTAGATCTGTGTTTTCTACGTGCTCATCTCACATTTTGTTTCCCACTCATATCCATCCCAGCTGGACACTGGACCTCATCATTGTATATAAACAGTTCTTAACAAGGTCACCATGAATCTCCATCTTCCCGTGGTGAAGGGCTAGTTTTCCATCATCTTGCTAGCACCCTCTACAGTGTTGAACATGACTCATTCTCTGTCCATAAGGAAACATATGTTCCTTTGCTTCTAGGACACCATACTCGCCTGGATTTCCTCTTACTTCATGAATTATACTTTCCAGTCTTCTTTCACAGGTCCACATTATCCATGAAATTGCTAATGGCCAAATTGCCCTAAGATTGGCCTCAGCCTGCTGATCCTCCTTATCTATATTCTTTCACTATGTTATTGCATTCAATCTTACTGTTTCAAATACATTTATATTCTGTTTGGGGACTTCCCTGGTGGTCCAGTAGTTAAGACTCCATACTCCCACTGTAGGAGATGCAAGTTTGTTCCCTGGTTGGGTTCCATCCCTGGTCCAGAAACTAGGATCCTGCATGCCACATGATGAGACCAAAAAAAAAAAAAAAAATCCAAATATTTCTCCAGTGCCCAAGACTGATATAACCAACTAACACAGCCAAACAATTACTACTAAGGTGTTCAAGAAGTTCACAAATTGGCCAAAGCAGAAGTATCAATTAAAGTCCTCCACCCCCATCCACACCATCCCATCGCCTCAGGAAATGGTATTACCATTGTGAACTAGATGCTCAGGCTATAAACCCAGGAGTTAATAATTCTTGATTCTTCTCTTCTTTTCACATTCTAGATCTAGTGTATGAGTTAAGTCCTGCTAGCTCTACTGTCAAAATACAACTAAAATTTAACCACTTCTCACTTCTACTGCAAGATGGTAGTCCCAGGAGCCACCATCCTTATGGAAATACACCAGGAACCTTCTTAAATATCTGCTTGCTTCTTATTTTATCCTTATTCTAGAGATCATTCTCCATGAAAATGGCCACAGTGATATTTTCAAAAGTAAATTAATGCATTTGCAACAACACGGATAGACTTAGAGCTTGTCATACTCAGTGAAGTAAGTCAGAGAAAGAAAAATATCATATATCACTTATGTGCAGAATCTAAAGAGAAATCATACAAAAGAATTTATTTACAAAATAGAAACAGACTCACAGATTTAGAGAATGAATTTATGATTACCGGGGAGAAAGGATTGGGGGAGAGGATAGTGAGGGAGTTCGGGATGGACATGTACACACTGCTGTATTTAAAATGGATAACCAACAAAGACCTACTGTACAGCACAGGGAACTCTGCTCAATATTATGTAACAACCTAAATGGGAAACTAATTTGAAAAACAATAGCTACATATATATGTATTACTGAATCACTTTGCTGTATGCCTGAAACTATCACAATATTGTTTACCAACTATAATCCAATATAAAATATAAAGTTCTAAAAAAAGAAAAAAAATCAATGCATGTCCTTAATCAGTGTAAAACCTTGTATAGACTTTTCATGACATCTAGAGTAAAATCTTCCTGTAACCTACAAGATCTACATAATAATGGCCTCAATATGTCTCCAGATTTATCTATATTCATTCACATTGATATATTTTCTGTCCCTTGTTCATCCCAAGGTCTTTTCCGTCTCAGAGCATCTGGGCTGGTGGATTTTTCTTCTTGGACCATCTTCTTCCTGTATTTTTGCATAGCTAGCTGCTTCTTATTCAGGACTCAGTGCAAATATTACCTCTCCATCAAACATCTTCCTTTATCACTCTAGGGGTTCTCTCTCAATCAGATGTTATCAAGTGATTCTTTTTTATGTTTTTTTTTTAATTGACATAATCAGTTCCTGAAATTAGCTTTGTTGTTGTTCTTCTATGTGTCATCACACTTTTTACCATTACACTCCTCTTTGAAATGTTAAGTTCCTACAAATATTAGACACTGTATTCCCAGGACCTGTAAATGCATCTGGCAAATAATAAACACTATATACATTTTGACTGACAAAGAGTCATGTTAATTCTTTATCTTGCATTTGTGCATCTGCTATGCTACCACTTAAGTGTGTTTTTAAGATAGGTATCTCACTGTCCTGACTCTGGTCCTTTGTCCTGGCCAATTGACCCAACTTCATATATGAATCTCTTACCCTTTATCTATTACCTTTTCTATTAGCTCTACTTCTTAGTTTTATAAGCAAATACATTCTGTTTTCTAGCATATATTTGTTTCAAGTGTTTTGTTGAAGCATGTATATATAAAATGGAGCTATAAAATGACAACCACTGAGAAAAGGCTAAAGGGTCTATTTTGTAATTTTAAAGGACTCAAAATGAGAATTTTCTCTCCACCACATTCTTGTTTTTTTTGCAAAAAGTAACAGGCTTTTAACCTGTGAGTCAGTTTCCTCATAAATCAATCGGAGATTGCCGTAGTTAGTTTGAAAGGCTGCTTTGAAGTTCAGTAAAATATAATTTATATAAAGCACTCAGTACAAAGTTTGGCATGGAACTTGTATAAAAAAAAGAATGAGCTATTTCCTGGTCTGCATGGACTAAGGAAAGGTGAGTCCAATATAGGCAAGGGACAAAGAAAGGCCTCATACCCTTGAGCATATTACTTTATGTAGTTCAGTTTTATAATTTCATCTGAATTACCAAATTACCTTTTAGCATTTTACACCCTTTTCTTCTAAAATAAGGGACTTGATCAGACAATCTAAGTTCCTCTAGCTCTAGACTCTCTCATCAGACTAAAGAAATTCATATGGGAGACTGAGAGAAGGGAGATGTTTTGTCTCAGACCACAAGAGTCCAGTTTTCATTTATACTCAAGGATATTTACATCCTATATCTCAGCCCTGGATTACTAGCTTGTTGTCCATGTCAAGTCACTGACTACAGTTGATTTAAAAGAAGTGGATTATAAGGGAAGAAAAGGCTGGGCAAGATGGGATAATATTGAGCTTGGATCCTTCAAGAGGAAGGCAGGGTAGTCACAGAAGGAAATTGTAAAGGAATGCTTCAGAGAACCAGAGGTCTCAAGAAATACGTGCAAGGAATCTAGGAGATGGCAGAGGCTCATTGACTTCTAAGAGGGGGTTATTTTTTACTTTTTGTTTTTGTTCAGAACCTTCATCTTGTTTACCAGCCTTGGGATGTGGAGAAGAGTAACATAAATGGAGCCAGAATACGTGGCCTTAAGATCGAACCTTACCACCGTTCAGCTGGTGGTAAGGTTTGGGTGGCCACACTAAATATACTAGACATCATATTTAAATAATGGAGAAAGAGTGACAGAGCTAGAGGGAGAGACAAGAAGAAGAGACAGAGGGTGAGGCATATTTTCACAATTATAATTAATTACTAATTTAAAGTCAATATTTTCTCATATAAACATTTACAGACACACAACTACAAAGATATTACTTGATTTTTTTCTGTTACTTCTTATTTTTATTTAACTGGGGTATAATTGCTTCATAATACTGTATTAGTTTCTGCCGTACAACATGAATCAGCTATAAGTATACATATATCCTCTCCCTCATGAGCAAATATTTTACTTTAATTTTGGATTATCAGGTAGATATTTAAACCCTGGAGACTATTAAGTTCATTGGCTTATGTTTGGTTAAGACCGAGTTGATAAAGAAAACTGAGATACTGTTCTCTATACAAACTAGCAGCAAGTTAGCAAGCAAACTGCTTTGAATTTCCGAAGTTCCAAGAGCCCCTAAGGGTTTTTGCTCATCCATTCTCTAATTTCAGTTGATTGCAGCTACAAAGTGAAACCTATATGATTCATTACTAGCAAGAGACATGGTGAAATTTAGCAAACTACCTTGAAGTATCAAGAATCTTTTACTCTTTCCCTCTAGCACTGAACTTGCCTTTGAGTAAGTATCTAAATGTTATCAAGAAGAATTTCCAAGGACATTTTCTAAGTGTATGATACACGTATGGGCCTCAAGTCTACAGTTGGTCTTCATATCCATGTGTTCCATATCCATAGACTCAACCAAGGACAGAAAATATTTGAGAACCATCCCAGAAATTTCCAAAAAGCAAAACTGGAATTTACCACACTGTCAACCATCTACATAACACTTGTAATGTATTCATTATTACAGGTCACCCAGAAATGATTTAAAGTCTAGGGGAGGATGTGTGTAGGTTATATGTAAATGTTATGCCATTTTATATAACTGGCTGGAGCATCCATGGATTTTGGTATCCTTGAAGAAGTCTCAGAACCGATTTTGCTGTGAAACTACAGCTGCTTTAAAACATAAAGTCTTCAGAAAACTCTCTTCAAGAAGATATCATATAACTAACTGGTACCTGATGCACTTAAACTCATATGACCCTTCAGATTTCCTAGCTCATGGGTAAAGAATGAATATCAATCTGACCTTGCACGTGACAGAGTAATGGGATATGGAAGGGATGCTACAGAGGATGCACAGGCTGCCTGTATTTGTATCAGTAGTAGGTGGAGCCATCTGCTGTGTTTGGAGCCCAGGCAGAGTTTCAGAACCATGGAACACATCCCAAAGGGAGCAAAGTCAATGAGGACTAGTCACTTCACCAAGTCAACGCCTATCTCACCAAATCTTAAATAGATGATTTTAGTTGGCCAGCCTACATATGATATTATAGGCTCGCATGTGAAAAAATCTTATCATTGAAACTTCTGCTTATCAGTTGTTTTCCAGATTCCTTCCTAGATTACCTTTCAGCTTAACTTGCTTTTAGTGCACCTACTTGCCTAGTTCTCAGTCTTCCTACGACATAACCTCTCTTTGAATTTGAGAGTTTAATTCTAAAAGGGTATCACTGTGTATTCATAAAAAAAAAAACTTGTAATGAAATTAGGGCTTGATGAAACTGAAAACATCTTGATACACAATTTGGATTGCATTATAATAAGATCACACAAATGTTATTCATTGCCAGTCTAGCAAAGAGTAGGAGGTCTTCTATTTATTCCTACTTAACAAATTTATCTAACATAGTGATTTAAGATAGTGAATATTTATTATCTTGCAATTTCTTTGGGTCAGGAACTCAGGGGTGGCTTAGCTGTGTGATCCTGGCTCTGAATTTTTCACGAGATTGTAAGCCCCCTACATATGAACCTTCAAGTTGTGAACTTCCAAAGATGCGAATGTGCATTCCATCAGCATCAGACATGAGTGAAATTGCAGCTTGCCCTCCATCTCCTGTTGCTGACCGTCCTTCAGCTCTACCATGTCCTACCTCCTTGCCCTCTTCCAGTCAGTAACTTGTTGCCTATTCACTCAATGGCAGCCCCTGTACACCAGCTGCTGTACTATACTACTGTATTTTCAAGGTACTGTACTATCAGGTTTAAAATGTCTTCTTTTTGTGTTTGCTTATTTATGTATTACTTGTGTAAAAAGTATTATAAACTTATTAGAGTACAGTACTATATTGTTGATTGTGTTAGTTGGGTACCTAGGCTACCTTTACTGGACCTTTGAACAAGTTGGACTTTCGAACACACTCTTGGAACAGAATCCGTTCATATGTAGGGGATTGCTTGTATTCAAGAATTTAGTCCAGGGTACAGTTGTCTGAAGATTTGACTGGAGTTTGAGAGATTCACCTCCAGGGTGGCTTGTTCATGTGGTATTGACAGCAGACTCTGTTCTTTGACACCTGGGTCTCTCCATAGGTTTGCTTGAATGTCTTCACACTATGGTGCCTGGCCTTCCCCAGAGTGACCCAAGGAAAACTAAGGCAGAAGCCATCATGCCTTTTAAGATCAAGCTTTGGAAGTCTTAAGATATCATTTCCACAACATCCTAGTGGTTGTGCAAGTGGCTTCATTCGTTATGGAAAGTGGCTACACAAGACCATGAACACCAGGAGGTAAATATTAATATCATTGGGGTCATCTTGAAGGTCGGCTGCCAGAGCGAGGCATTAAGATACATTTATTAAGAGTGATAACAAAACAAATTGCCATGCCCCCAAAAGAAAACCACCTGGGTAGGATTTATCCACAATAAAAGGTTGTAAAAGACCTTCTGTTTACTTAATTAATCTCCACAATCACTCTTTTGGGCGTAGATTCCCATTTTATAAATGAAGAAGCTGAAATTTTTAAAAAAGTCATAGTAATTTATTCACTATTACTCAAGGAGTAAACTGCAAGACTATGTTTTGAACACAATCAGGGCAATGTATTCCATTTGAATTTCTGCAAAATAATATACAAGCTTCTTTTCATCTTGACTTTCCTGATGGAGCAATATTCATAAGGGCATGCATCCTTATCATTCATATGTTTTGACTTGTGCACTGATAAATCAGGCTGCAAATTATGCTTAGTATTCTGCCACCTAGATGTTATCTGCATTACCCCTTCCTCCCACAATTCCTGTTCCACTGATCCTTCATAAATAAGGCAAACCTGTATTTGAGAATCAGCACTGTGAAACATTTAATTCTCAAAGGAAAAAAAAGATCTCCTATTTGTCATCAGAAAAACATAGGCTTAAATATTATCATCACGCATGCTTAGAGTTCTAGAGCTATTTTGTTTAGCATCCTTCCTGGAAATCTTTAGTCTGAACATCAGTTTTCGTCCTGTAGATGAAAAAGGACATTTTATCTTCTATCCTGCATCTTGGTGGCAGCTTCTGCTCTTCCAGATTCATGTTCCCTTTGGGAATAAATGTGTATAATAACTGCTATTTTCATTCCCACCGCACATCTTAGGGCACGGAGCCCTGAAGATATGTTCTGTCTCAGCCTTGATTCATGGCTGCTCTTAATGCCTACAGTTAGCATTTGGTGCACAAGGTTTCAACTACAGTAAAAACACTGAAACTGCTGCCAAAGAGGTGGAGTGGAAAAGCAAACTCAAACCACAGAGGCTGCTAAACTCATTCTGACCAAAAAATCTAAGATCCGTATTGCAGTTTATTTAAGCAGCGAGAATTAGAAAGCTTAGAATTTCACGGGCAAGAGTCCATTTCACTGATATTAAAAGACTTAGCTTTCTTCCCACTATAACAACTCGATCACAACTTTGACTTTGTCCTTGATTCTTTTCTTAGTTTCCTGAACTCCAACTGTGGTGCTGAGTTCTGATGATTTCTTACCCCCCAAACACAATTAGGGCATCTTCTTTAAAACCTCCAAGATTTGGAATGTCAGAGAAATATGTGGCTGCTGAAGAGTCACTGCTACAATGAAGATTTATTGGGGACTTAATGCAAAAGTGATCGTCTCATTCACCAGAATCATCTATGGAAGGAACGCTTCATGTGGTTGGGAGGACAAACGTGAGAGGTTTCAGTTGACATAAGAGTTAGAACGATGCTCCAAAATGTGGATTTGAGTAAAAACAGGAGATCCGTCTCCAAGCAACCATCTAAGGAACCTAGATCTGGTTAAAGTGCAGGCTGTTAGATGACCTAAAAACATTTTTAATCATCTTAAGTGTAATAATGGTTTTGTGTTTGCACAGGAAAATGTCCTTATTTTATGAAGACTCGTGTTGAAATAAGTGGAATTGAAATGGCCTTACTGTCTGTAATTTGCTTTAAAATACATCAGCAAATAAAATAGATGATGCAAATATGACACAATGTCAACAATTGTTAAATGTAAGTAATGGATATCTGGGCATTTCATTCTTCCTACTTTTCTATAATAAAAAGCAAAAGGAAAAATTGTTGAATGAGGTACGAAAATTCGGGGCAAAGTGAATAGGTCAGAACGGGAGAAGAAAGGGTGAGCTCTGCTATCAGCATTCTACTTTCCCTGTCCTTCCCTGAAGCATCCTTCGGCTGCTATCTAAACAAATGTTGAACAAATACTTAAGAAACACACTTTAAGAGTTATTAAATTATGTGCTTACCTTGAAGCCTGGACTATTCGGTAATTCTTCACATACCTGTATGTCAGACACTCAATCCTTGGCAGAGAAGCAGAACTAAAAATAAAGAAGATGAGAAAACATCAAATATATGATAAAAGAAAATGTCCCCTGAGTTTAGATAGAAAGATTGTATTTCTAAATATCCTGAGTATGAGAATTTCAGGATCCAGAAATCTGGGGCCATTTAAAAATGTTCCCAAGAGGTATTATTGCCTCACTGCCTTTTCACAGGGACCATTTTTAGTTAAAAAAAAAAAAAGTCATTATTCACAGAATAATTTGTTTAAATGATTGGAAAGTGGAGTGAATTTTTCTAAGGATTTCATGCAAGATGATTCATACTTTTAAACCTGTGGTAATCAAATGTTTCTTATCCTATTTTATCATGGTACAAAATAAATTATATGAAGTTGATGATAAACCAAAAGAACCCTGCTTAGGGGTCATTGCTGAAGAGTTGGCCAACTATTGGACTGGCCAAAATGAAAACCTGAATGAATGGTTTGACCAACCTGTTATTTTGAACTCCTATATTCCCTTTCAGAAGTGTAGAGTTTGGGCCTATCCTTAAGGATTTCATATACATTTATCTTCTTCTCTTTTTAAAGTTTTTTTTACTGTGGTCACTGTCACTTCACTGTTAGGCAATTTAGCTTACACATACTGAGAAAAGGCTAACCATGGAAACATATGGTGTTTCCATGCAGATTAATCTTCATGTGTGAGGGAAAGTAACAAGACTGAAAAATACTTTTTCCTCTACCGTTTCTTCGCACACTTTGCAAGGGAACAAGTGGTCAGCAACAAGGATGACAGAAGAAAATGAGCTAATTAACTGTACAGTTGAGTGTTAGGAGAGGTTGCAAAGAGAAGTCAGGAAGGCTCAGGCCAGCTGGACATTTTATATTGTCATTAGTGATAATAAATGCTTGCGATTCATCAAAAGACTCTTAAATGGCATCAAGAAAGAAGTTCATGATCTTCCCAAACAACCTAAAGATGTTTAGTTTTCTTCTGTCTTTATGCACGTACATAGTAAAAGCTACCCTGGGTTTTAAAATTCATTATCAGTGAACAAGTTCGATATTTAATGTGTTAGAAAAAATATGACATAGCTAGTCCTTGCCATAATATTGGTTTAGACTAGTATTTCCTAAAATAGCTTCAAAGTTGATGGAATTTAAAAATTAAAAGTTGAAACTAAGCATAATCCTTGATTATAGATTATTTAAAACAGACTATTGAAATATTGACCTTGAGTCTGGGTAAGACTAGCTTAATTATATTTTCCTTTATTAATTATGATTTTAAGTCTCTTTCCTCAGCTGTCACTTGTTATCTCAAATGGAATTTAATATGTGAGTGTTTGACTAAAGAAAAAACATAAAGCAAGTGTATGTCTTCTCATTAATAAAATAAATATTTTTATTGTATTGTGAGGGAGAACATACAAGCACAAATATACAGACCACACTTTTCTGATTCAATATAAATTTCAGCATGGACCTGATAGAAAATTTTGATCTGAATTAATTTTATAACATCAACTGAAATGAGAATTTTTTCTTAAACTATTGGATCCATAGAACTAGCTCAACACTTGATGACATTTTTGGTTGTAATAACCCTAGATAAAAATGTGTGGGAATTTTCAGTTCTCATAAGATTAGAAGAGATAAATAAAAGCAACAATATCCTTGAGCTAGAAATCTGACCTTAGGGCATTGTACCTGATTATTTGTGAAATTAAGTTTAAACTTTTTAATCACATATAAAAAGCAAAGGGAAGAAATAAGAAAAGCAATGGTGTCATCTATCTTACTATGTATGTATCTTCATATACACTATAAACACATTTTTTTTAAGGGTGAGATGAAATTAGAAAGATGCAGTGAACTATAGAAAATAATCTACCAGATGGCAGGAGCTTAGAGAAGACAAGTTCTCTCACTTTCAGTGGTGAGATTAAATGTGTCAACAAACTCCCAACACATATGCTTTTAAAAATATAACACCATCCTTAGGTTTTTGAATATAGGGAATAAAATTTTACTGTAATTAAAATGAGAAATAGTCATTCTCCATTTGGATCTGTTCCAGTTCTCACAAGGGCAAATTCCTAAACTGCCATTTTCTTTTCCCATTATAGATTCTGGCACCAGGGCAAGATATTAGGATTTTAATGCCTTAATATATTCTATGAAATATACTAGTGTACTTTACTATTCTGACCTTTTGGCACATCATATTTTGATTCGGATGGCCATTCACTCTTTGCTCTCCAGCTCAGGGAGGTCATAAAAAGAGTGAAATGAATGGATTGACTATAGCTAGTCACAATACAGAATACTGAAAAGGTCATTGTATCTCATCCACTGTGCTATTATTCACAGAATATATAGGACCTTAAATATTTGATATCATAGTCTTGTGACAAAGAAATCCATGAAAAAAATGGAACCAAGAATCACTTCTCATGGCACAATCGCACCATCAGTCAAGAATGAGAAATAGGGGGACTTGCCTGGTGATTCAGTGGTCAAGAATCTGCCTGCCAATGCAGGGGATACAGGTTCAATCCCTGGTCCGGAAAGATCTCACAACCACAGGACAAGTAAGCCCATGTACCACAACTACTGAGCTTGCACTCTAGAGCCCTCAAGTTGCAACTGCTGAGCCCTCACACTGCAACTCCTGAAGCCTGTTTCCTCTAGAGCCTATGCTCTGCAACAGAAGAAGCCACCACAATGAGAAGCTTGCACATCACAGCTAAAGAGTAACCCCCTCTAGCTGCAACTAGAGAAAGCCCATGCAGCAACAAAGACCCAGCACAACCAAAACTAATGAAATAATAAATAAATATATTTTAAAAAAATTTTTATTTTATTTTTATTTTTTCTGTTTCACTCCATAGTTGCTTCAATTTTTATTTTTTTTTTAATTTATTTTATTGGAGGCAAATTACCTTACATTAATATATTGGTTGGTTTTGCCATACATTGACACGAATCCGCCCCGGGTGTACATGTGTTCCCTTTCTTGAACCCCCCTCCCACCTCCCTCTTCCCCATGTCCTCCCTCCAGGTCATCCCCGTGCACCAGCTCCAAGCATCCTGTATCATGCGTCGAACCTGGACTGGTCACATATGCAATCGCACTCCTGGGCATACACACCAAGGAAACCAGAATTGAAAGAGACACATGTACTCCAATGTTCATTGCAGCCGTGTTTATAATAGCCAGGACTTGGAAGCAACCTAGATGTCCATCTGCAGATGAATGGATAAGAAAGCTTTGGTACATATACACAATGGAGTATTTTTCAGCCATCAAAAAGAATGCATTTGAATCAGTTTTAATGAGGTGGATGAAACTGGAGCCTATTATACAGAGTGAAGTAAGCCAGAAAGAAGAACATCAATACCGTATATTAACGCATATATATGGAATTTAGAAAAATGGTAACCTTAACCCTGTATACGAGACTGCAAAACGGCATTGTAGCATGTATATTATCATTTAAAAAAAAAAAAAAAAGAATGAGAAATAGCAGAAGCCTAGTACAACGGGAAAGGAAAACCATCTTCATTTTTTTCTCATCTTTCCCTTTTTGGTAAAATATGTCCATGAACACATTCTCAAAAGGAAAAAGGAGTTAGAGAGGCAATCTGAAAATGTTAACCTTCAAACTAACAAAACTCAGGAACTGAGATTTCTGTTAGGATTTTCCAAGAGGGGCTAGGTCATGTTTGCTTATTTGCTGGAGAAGAGATGAGAGAGCTGTACGTTAATAAAAACATGAAGAAATTTACTCAATTTAAGGTCTTAGAATAGAAAGCCCTAAGTGACATTTGCACTAATAGAAACTTTAAAACATTCCTTTCCACCCACATGTGACATTAAGTAGTCAGAGGAGCCCCAAGTTCCCCATTTACAGGTAGAAACAAGCTCCTAGGTGGTCTATTAAGGACCATGTCTTACAGAGCTATGTTTATTGCTGCTGATGTTCTGTTAGTTTACATAAAAATTAACCATAAAAAACACTGAGTCAAACTGGAGAGAAATGAAAAAGCAGTTAAAGATTAAGATACAGAGCAACAATGAAAGATTTTGGCAAAGAGCTCCATCTCACTACTAATTGTTTGAAACGCAATTTAAACTGCAATTATATCCATTTTCAATTATCAATTATTTAAGCTTAAAGGAAAAAGAAAATACCTGGTGTTTGTGAGAGTGGAAAAATGGTATTCTAGTTTTTGTTAGGAATACAAATTAATAAATTTTACTCAAAATGCATTTTTGCACAAATACATTTAACATGTGCATATCCCTGGGACGGGGGCACCTGCTGGGCTAATGTCTATGGGGTCACACAAAGTCGGACACGCCTGAAGTGACTTAGCAGCAGCAGCAGCAGCTTTAATCAGCAATCCAATTTTTGGTTTCATGCTAAGGAATAAATTAGGTGTGTACAATGACTTATCTTTAAGAATGTTAATCACAATGATATTAGTAATAGTCAAAAACTGAAGACAACAGGAAATTAAATTGATGTGAATTTCTATTTACATCATTTAACTTAAAGAAATTCATACGGGCTTTAGAACATGGTTGTGATATGTTGTACGTGGAGAAAAGCAAGCAGCAACTTACTATCTTGGGCACATCTTCGATGCCATTTATACAGAGTGAAGTAAGCCAGAAAGAAAAACATCAATACAGTATACTAACGCATATATATGGAATTTAGAAAGATGGTAACCTGAACCCTGTATACGAGACTGCAAAAGAGACGTAGGCATATAGAACAGTCTTTGGGACTCTGTTGGAGAGGGTGAAGGTGGGATGATTGGGGAGAACGGCATTGTAGCATGTATATTATCATAAGTGACCAGTCCAGGTTCGACGCATAATACAGGATACTTGGGGCTGGTGCACGGGGATGACATGGAGGGAGGATATGGGGAAGAGGGAGGTGGGAGGGGGGTTCAAGAAAGAGAACACATGTACACCCGGGGCGGATTCATGTCAATGTATGGCAAAACCAACCAATATATTAATGTAAGGTAATTTGCCTCCAATAAAATAAATTAAAAAATATATATAAAGTGTGTGTATATGGGTGTATAGTTGTATTGAAAGATCTACTTTTAATTTTAACAGTTATTAAGTCTAACTGATTACATGATGGCATAATAGGTGATTTTGTGTGCAGGTAGGGAAAAGTATGATAGGATAAACACCAAAATGTCAGCATTGGTTAATTCTGAGAGATTGATTATGGGTGAGTTTTGTATGTATTTGTGTGTGTCTGCTTTTCTGAATTTTCTCAATACTTATGATCAATATGTACTTCTTTAAAAACTAAAGAAAACACTTATTGTTTTCTTTAAAAATAACAACAGTCAGGATAAATTTATCCAAATGGTGATAAGAAATCAGAAAGGGAGATCTGAAATACAGTGATTCTTCGGAGATGCATAGGATGATTTCCTAAGCAAATGGATCACCCCTTTTTTGAATCATCATGTCTTCATCCAGTACTATTTTCTGGGGTTGTAAGATGGTTAAAGAAAGCTGAGTACCGAAGAACTGATGCTTTTGAATTGTGGTGTTGGAGAAGACTCTTGAAAGTCCCTTGGATAGCAAGGAGATCCAACCAGTACATTCTAAGCGAAATCAGTCCTGAATATTCATTGGAAGGACTGATGCTGAAGCTGAAACTCCAATACTCTGGCCACCTGATGTAAAGAACTGACTCACTGGAAAAGACCCTGATGCTGGGAATGATTGAAGGTGGGAGGAGAAGGGGACGACAGAGGATGAGATGGTTAGATGACATCACTGACGCAATGGACATGAGTTTGGGTAAACTCCGGGAATTGGTGATGGACAGGGAGGCCTGGTGTGCCGCAGTCCATGGGGTCACAAAGAGTCGGACATGACTGAGCGACTGAACTGAACTGAAGATGGGGGAGATACAAGCTGAAAAAAAAATATTTTTTTTAAGAAGAGGGTAAACTCACTGATTGCTGTAAAGCTAAGATTAATAAATGTGCTCATTCCTTTCAATTTTTGTAAAGAGGAAAAACTAGGAAATATGAAATGGCCCAAATGTGATAGTTTAGTGCTTAGCAAAGCACATGATTTATGTCTGACTTAAATCTCCCTTTCAGAAAACTGCATAAACATCACACACAGCAGACCTTTTCCTCCAGAAATAAGCCTTCCATACCTTGCCAAGACTTTTTTGAAATTATCAGAAAATAAACCTGGACCCCAGAAGCAGGGTTGAGGTTTAATTCACATCAGGAGAAAATTTAGTTAGCTACTCATTCTCTGGAGAACTTAGTTTCTGGTGCCTTAAAGGAGATGAGTTTGGTTAGATAAATTCAATTCTGGGGCTCTTACTAGCGCAACCCTTTCATTTATTACAAGGCCGTGAACTCAAGAAGAAACAGTCTGTCTCTCAGATTCTTTTGAATTAGGAAAATAATAGTCCTTTGGGATATGTGATCTCATCTTGGTTTTGTTTTGTGGACTACCAGGATGCACCCAAAATATATATAAAAAAAAAAGTCCCAGTGACTCTGCTTTACAAAATATGATAACATTCTTTTCTATGTTGCTCTCTATAGTTTTTTTCTTCCCATCTTTTTCTGAAGCTAGCCCTCACAGAAGCTGCTCACATTTAACATCTCATCTGTGCTTGAAATGATCTAGGGTGTCTAGAGGGGCTTCCCAGGGGTGCTAGTGGCAAAAAAAAAAAAAAAATCTGCCAATGCAGTCTGAGAGATGTGGGTTCAGTCCCTAGGTCAGGAAGATCCCCTGGAGGAGGGCACACCGACCCACTCCAGTATTCTCATCTGGAGAATCCCATAGACAGAGGAGTCTGGCAGGCTAGATTTCATAGGGCTGCAGAGAGTTGGGTACAACTAAAGCATGACTTAACGTGCACGCACTTGCCTGATGCTCCAGAAAGGAATGAGTATTTTCAGAAGCAGCAAGACAAAGGAGAGGTTTATTCATATTTTCAGGGGGTAGAGGCTCACACACTCCTATATCAGAAGAAATACACCACCTACTTTCTGGCAGTTCCCTGCCATCTGAGAAAGACGACAGTCCAGGCAAAGATTTTCAGCTCCAGAAGGCACAGAAACTACAGAATCACTTGAAAGAAATAAAATGAACTTGAAGTGTTTCAGAATACTCAGTTTGGCCCGATATCTCCACTGCTCTTGTTCGGGGGAAGGTGCAGGTTTGTATCGAAGTGATATTTCTGAATCTCTTGTCACTCTAGCAGAACGGAAGCTTGGAGTCAAATGTGATTTGCCTTGATTAAAAGAAAAACTGATATTTCCCATATATACAAATTCACAGTTGCAAATTTACACTGGCTACAGAAGTTTGAGAAATATATACAACCCTCTTTAACAAAACTCTGAGTGGAAATCGTATTTTTTTTTTGTTTTACTACATACGCTTTTCCATACTCCAAAGCAAAATGCTCTTCTGTAACTAATTCTTTTGTATTTGCTGTATTCTTTAGCTTTTTCCTACTCTCTGATGAACTCAATCTTTCAGAGTCACGTGACATGTGCATTTTTTTTAATTATGGCATAGTTTTTATTAGAGTATAGTTGTTTTATACTTTGTCAATTTCTGCTATACAGCAAAGTGAATCAACCATATGTATAAATATCACCCCCTGTTTTTTGGACTCTTTCATGACGCTTTCCTGGCCCTCCTAAGCAGGGTTATTTACTTTTGCTTCTAAGCAGAATTCTACTTGGGAGATCCAATTTGTATAAACAAATGCTAATCATATTGAAGTAGTTCCCTATGAAGATGTGAGTGTTTTCCAGCCAGGGCAGAGATCATTTATAACTCTCTTATTTCATGAGTACCTACTGTGTAGCAGGAACTATGCTGTCTAGGCACACAGATCAACAAAGATCCTTTATCCAGTTTAAAATGTTACCAAATCAATCTGAATTAAAGTAAGATACCCTGAAAAATATCACCTAGATGAATTCTCTCATGTTGCAGATGAGGAAAACGAGCCACAGAAAAAGTCTATTGGTCCTCCGATTTTAGCTTTTGGCAGAATATCTAGAGCACTAATTGTTAAACACAAGTATTGGAATCATCCCTAGAATTTCCATGCAGTAGTTCTAGGTCCTGAGAATCTGCGTGTGCTACACATTCCCTGCTGAGCTGATGCTGCTGACTGGGAACCACATAATGCCACGCTGGTAGTCATTACTGGTGGCACCACACCCAGGCGCTTTGTATAATTATTCATGACAGTATTAGTTATTTATGACGATGACATAAATATATGCAGATAATAAAAGAGACCATAGAAATTGGTTGCTTGTTTTTAGAGTTGCATTTAAGAAATAAAAAATACAAGTAAAGTAAAAAAGGTGCCTTTTTAAAGATATCCTTTGGATCAGGGTAAGCTGGCCAGTTTGCTTGGTCTGGGGATTAAAGACAAACTTCCACTTTTCTCAGGCCAGGTCCTACTCATATTAACTCGGCATCTTTTTTTTTTTCCTTCTTAGACTTTTCTAAAGCCTTTGCAAAACCCCCAAGTTTCTGTCTACTGACCTGTTGTCTCATGGCTGGAGAGTGAGGCTTAGGTTTCTGAAAGCTTTTTGTCCACCTGCCTTCCAAGCACAGGATTTAGGAGAGTTCTCTGTTTACTTTCTTCTAGCTAGTGTTCTGGGGGGAAAAATACAGCCCTGAGAAGGGAGCACGTTTTCTAACATTTAAAGACAACCAACACTGTTTCATTTTCTGTGTACACCAGGGCTGAATGTTACCATCTGATCTCTCCCTCCCAGGCCATATAGCACAAGCTGGTATTTGATGGATCCAGGGAGTCAAAAAGCAATAATGTTTTAATACTTACATAAAACCACCTTTTGTTTAATAGGAATAAATAATGTTCCAATCATAATAATGCCAACTCTCTGCACACAGAGCTGTAGCATCTAATGAGATATAACCTCCAGACGTGAGGCGGGTACAATAGGATGAAGAATGCAACAGAACAGCAGGGAAAAATAGTTCTGATCCCATGTACAGTTAGAGAAAATTGCTGAAGGAAACATCATATAATTAAACTAATTTTTTCACGCTTCTTAAAGAAACAGATAAATGGTGTTCTGAAATTAGGAACAGGTGATATGGGTTTTCAAAATAGAATTTTCCAATAGAGTCATTCAGAGTTTTTGAAAGTAAGACAAAACCAAACAGATAAACCCAGAATGGAACATTTTAAAAAGGAAAAAAGGTATGTAAGCTCCTGTCTCCATATTTCTTTTTCTCCATACTCTCAATGTGTCCATTTATGGCTCAAATCATGCAGTCAAATGTGATCATTTATACTTCTTGTTGGTTGGTCTTCTTTGTAATTGCTTTCCTAGCGCTGAGCAATATGTCTGGCAAATAGTATATTCTCAATAAATATTTGCAGAATTCGTATGTTAAACATTGGTTCTTGTCCTGAAACTATCTTCCTGGGCTAGCTGGCTCTCCCCTTTCTGTAGGCTGTCCATCCAGGCTTCTAACCATGCAGATATGTGCAGCAGGCTTCCCAGGGGGTTCAGTGGTAACGAATCTGCCTGCCAAGCAGGAGACATGGGTTCAATCCCTGGGTCAGGAAGATCCCCTGGAGAAGGAAACAGCAACCCACTCCAGTATTCTTGTCTGGGAAATCCCATGGACAGACGAACCTGGCGGGCTACAGTCTATGGGATCGAAAAACAGTCGGTCTAAACAACGACAATCATCACAGCAAGTTGGCCATGGTTCATTGATCTGTTTAGATTAAATAGAAAGGCTTAAATCTCAATTGTTCCTCAAATTGCTAATTGGTCCAGCTAGTGAATGCAGGAATATACTACCTCTACTGACATGAATGCAAATGGTGATGACTAAAAAAGTCTCTTTTCTTCTCGTTACATTGGCCATCAGGGATGTAGAGCTCGATATATGGGGGTGGGATGATTGATGTATGTTCCAGGGAGGTTTTTCTTTCCCTTGCAGATTAAGTTTGGCCCAAGGGTTGTTTTTAAGCTTATTGAGAGGATGGTGCTTGAATTTGAGGATGGAACAAATCGATGTGTACACAAAAGAACATTGGACTCCTCTCCCCTCATAAGCGTCTTAGCCACTTGAGAAGGCACTCAGGCTGCTCTTTTCTGAAGCCATTCCTCTTGCCATTTCTCACACACCTAACAGCTCTTCCCACAATAATTTTCCTCATCTCAAATTCACAGCCTGTTATTGTCTCATTGTCTTAAACCGAAAATAAACACAGCCGCTTGCAAGGCTGTCTGTACAATATGTTCTTCCACGGCAAGCCTCCCACAGAGCAGATGAGTGTTTATGTGTGAGAGTTCACTTTTCCACGGGGTGGTATGAATAATATTATCCGAGGGTATCGCTACTCCCAAATTTCCTCAGTTTGCTCACTAATATTTTCCCTTCGTGTTTATTTATTTGTATTTATTGAGATGTAAGTACCATATGAAAAATGCACAGGTAGTACACGTTCAGTTTGATGATTTTTGACAACTGTGTTTACCATAAAGTAAACACCCATGAAATGACTACACCAAACAAGTTGTAGAATATTACCATCATCTGCAAAAGACCCTTTGTGCCCCCTTTCAGTTAATTAGCCTGTTTTTTAGAGGTCCCTCCCCACCTCCCAGCCAAGAAGCAAGCACTTGCTGAAGTCATCATGAATTGACTATAATATAAGCAGAATCATACAGTGTCTTCTTTTGTGTCTGGGTTTGATGGCTGAACATAACATTTTCAGATTCATCCATGTTGTATGCATAAGTGGTTATGTTCCATTATTTTTGCTTCATAGTATTTTATTCTATGATGATACAGCAATTTGTCAATCCTTTTCTTTGTTGGTGGACACTGGGGTTGTTCATAATTTGGAACTATCTTGATTGAAGTTTATAAATGATGCTTGTGTATAAAACGCAGATGATTTCTTTTGTAATTACCTGAAAGTTGAATTGCTGGGTCATATGGTGACTGTTCGTTTATGAGAAACTTAAGAACAATTTCCCAAGGGATTGAATAATTCTGCACCCTCATGTGCAATGAGTAGAGATTTCCTGATTTTTCACTGTTGGAGGAGGTAAATGAAAAGCTATGACTGTTGGTTGACTTGCATGCGCAGGACCTAGGCTTGTTTACTCATTTTTTCAACAATGTTTTTGATGAGAAAATTTTTAATTTTGGAGAAGCTGAAATTATCACTTTTTTCTTTTGTGGCTAGTATTTTGTGACTTACCTACAGGATATTTTCCCAGCCTAAGGTCACGTAAGTATTCACCTGTGTATTCACGAGTGTTTTCTTTGGGAAGGTTTGTGGTTCTAGCTTTTATATTAAACTATATGATCCATCAAAAGTTACTTATGCCTCAACAGTTAAAAGAAATTTCAAGTCCATTTTTTTCCTTATGAATATTCCATTATTCTAGCACTGTTTGTTGAAAAAGCTGTCATGTCTTTACCCACCATACTTAGTAGTTTGGTTGGAATTAATTAATACTATTAATGAGTTTACCTGGACTCTATTGTCTGCCTTTGATTACTTTGTCTAATTTATGCTGATACAACACTATTTTGATTACTGTACCCTTTATAATAAGTCATGAAATTGAATAGAAAAACCTCCAACTCCATTCTTTACAGGAATTGTGTTCCTTTTCGACAAATTTCTAATATGAAGTTTTGGCTGGAACTCCACTGACCCTAAAAATATTTTGAGAAGAATGTAACTTGACAATACTTCTTCTATTATTTTTATTTTTATCTTTTCATTTATGTAAGACTTCTATATTTTCTTGTAGCAATGTTCCACCATTTTCAGTGTGGAGCCCATAAACATTTTTATTATATTTATTTTTTTTAATTTTTAAGTTTATTTTTAATTGGAGGATAACTGCTGTACAATGTTGTGTTGTTTTCTGCTGTACAACAATGTGAATCAGCTCTAAGTGTGCATTTCAAGGTGTTTAATGGATGGCATCACCGACTCGGTGGACGTGGGTTTGAGTGAACTCTGGGAGTTGGTGATGGACAGGGAGGCCTGGTGTGCTGTGATTCATGGGGTCACAAAGAGTCGGACACGACTGAGCGACTGAACTGAACTGAACTGAATGTTTTTTAATTATATTACAAACAGCATTATTTTGAAAATTTCAACTTCAGTTCTGGATCATCAGTGTGTAGAAATATATTTTATTTAATATTGCCTTTGTCACCAGAAAGTGTCTTTGTAATTATTCCATAATGTTTTGCATGTGTACTACAATTTCATCTGAGAATTAAGGCAATTTTATATCTTCTCAATCTTTAAAACACTTATTTCTTGTCTTAGTGCACTGGCTAGGGTTTGCCCCACAAGGTTAAATGGAAGCACTCAGAATAGATATCCTTGTCTCATTCTTAGTTTCAAAGAAAAATTGTTAATTGTTTCACCTTTAACTATGGTACTAACTCTACATTTCTCATAGGTATATCTTATAAGGTTAAACAAATTCTCTTCTATTTTTAGTTGGGTGAGAGTTGTATCATGAATGGTGATTGAATTTGGCCAAATGCTTTTTCTCCATCACTTCTAACAATCACAATCTCTTTTCTTGTTTTAGTGAGTGATTTACATTGGTTAATTTTCTAATGTTAAACAAGCATTCCTGTGATATAGCTCATAGATTGTGATGTGTTAGCTTTTCAATAATTGCTGGATTTTACTTTCTATTATTTAATAAGGGATATTTAATCCCCCATTTTCTTTCCCTCTAATCATGTTAGAGTTATTCTTGGCTTATTAAATGAGTCAAGAACTGTATCCTCATTCTTTCCCTTATGTTCGTATATATTTCCTAGAATTCAATAAGTGAAGACATCTAGAGTTTTCTTTATCACAAATTTAATGTTTTTATATAGTGTTAAGATTTTTACTTTGCTTTAGTTTTGGTTAGTTAAAATTTCCAAGGTATCTCTTCATTGTACTTAAGGTTTCAAATTTATTGGCAAGATATTTATAAGTCCCCACATCATGTTTAATACCCACAGTACTTTGTGTAACAGGCTCTTTCATTCATGGTACTTAATTTTGATTTTCTTTTTCATTGATCAATGTAATTAGGCCCAAATTTTACTTTGTTGATTTTCTCTATTGTTTGTATATTTTCTATTTCAATTATTTCCATTGATATTATTTTTGTTTTCCACTGTGTTTTTACTATAATTTGTTTTTACTTCTAGATTTCTTTTAAAGTCACATTTCAATGACTTCTTAATTTTCTTCTTTAATAATATATGCTCTTAAAGGTAAAAGCTTTCTTCCAGGAGCTCTTTTCGCTTCTATCTGCAAATTTCATTATGCTGTGCTTTCATTTTCATTCCATTTAAAATATAATTTTTGTTAGGGTTTTTTGATCTGTGAATCATTCAAAACTGTTCTGGATCAATATTCAAATATTGGAGAATTCTCCAAATAACTGATTCTTTGAAAAATGTTAAGACCATTTATGGTCTTGCACCTCATGTTTAATGTTCCACATGTGATATACATGACTATTCTGAAGCTAATGGATGCAATCTACGAATGTCAACTGGCTCTAATTGGTTAGCAGTATATGTTCGTCTTACCTACTAACTAAAATATAGAAATATAAATTCTCTACATTTTTACATTTTTATGTGTGTCTACTTGTTTGTATCAATTATTAAAATGATAATGTTAAAATCTATAAGTACAATTGTGGATTCCCCTATTCCTTTAGCTACATCACTTTTGCTTTTTCATTTTTAAAGCTCTATTATTTGGCATCAATAATTATGATCTCTGTGTCATCTTGATGAATATTCCCCTTACCATTATAGAAAGTCCCTCTTTCTGTCTGGTAGTATTTTCTGTCTTGATTATTTGTTAAGCTTGGAACTTACATTGTACGTGTTTTTTCCACTCTATAATTTAGCCTATGTCTTCATATTTAAAGTGTGGTTACTGTAAATAGCATATAATTGGTTTTGCTTTTTTAAATTCAGTCTGTCAATCTTTCAGTTTTAATGGGAATGATTGGTATCTAATATTTAATTTAGCTTTGATACAGTTAAATTTATCTACCACCTTGATGCTTGTTTTATATTTATCTCATCTGTTCTTTGTTTCTCTGTGATACTTTTCCTTTTATCTTTTTTGATGAAATAAATTTTCTTACACCACTTGCCCCTTCAGTAACATCAACTTTTTAGCCATTATGCTTTTATTGTCCCATATGTTACTTCAACATGTCTACAAACATTATCTGTTGTTATTATTTTTTATTTTAAATTTTTAATGACTTTTCAAAAACATTTAAGAATGTCAATACAAGTATTTACCCATGCATCTATATAATTATCAATGTATCAAAGTATCTATGTGTCTATCAATTTGTGTTCATATGTGGTTTATACTTATCTATCATCTATACATAGAATGAGAAATGTGTTCTATATTTACTATATATACTTCCCAAAGTATATACTATATATCCTTCCCCTTCATTACTTCCCAAAGATTCAGACTTCCATCTGCTATTAATCCCCTTGGTCCTGGAGATTTTCTGCTAGCACTTCTCTCAGTATAGGTCTACTGAAAACAAATGTTAGTTATTGACTTTCCAAATATGTTTTCACTTAGCTTTGTTTTTGAAAGATATTTTTATAGTATATGGAATTTTAGGTTAGAAAAATTCTTCAGTATATTAGAGATGTCATTTATTTTGCTTCTGTCCTCCATTATTTCTGAAAAGGAACTCCAGCAATTATTCATATTTTTGTTCATTATATGTTCACTGTATGTATTTGTTCACCTATTTGTCTTACTCCCTTTTTTCAGATTTCCTTAACTTTGATTTTCTGCAATTTCGAATATGCTGTGACCAAGTGTCTTTGTATTTGTATTTCTTTGCATTTGTCCTGCTTCATTTATTTACCTTACTTTGTGGATTGATGCTTTTCAACAATTTTGTAAAATTCTCAGCCATTATCTCTTCAAATATTGCTAGTGCACCATCCTCTCATTTGATATATTTGATGTATTATAATCATTTGATATTGTCCTGCTGATTTTCAATGCTCTCTTCTGATTGTTTTATTTTTCTTCTTTTTATGTGTTACTTTGGTTAATTTCTAATGTCTTTTCTTTAAGTTTGCTTACTCTTTCTTCTTCCATGTTGAATGTGTTTTAAATATATTAAAGGAATTTTTCATTTCTGATGTATTTTTATATCATTTTTATTTTCCCACAGCTTTATTCATATATAATTGACATATGATATTGTGTAAGTTTCAGGTGTATAACATGATTTGTGAAATGTTCACCACAATAAGCTTAGTTAACACATGCATCACGTGTGACAACACATGCATTACCTCTCATGTTACCGTGCCTCCCCATTCAAGAGGAGAGAATGTTTAAGAAATGCTTTCTTAGCAACTTTCAAGTATATAATACAGTATCATTAAATATAGTCCCCATGTTTTATATTTGTGTCCCAGGACTCATTTATCTTAAAAGTGAAGGCTTGTATCTTTGATCAACATCTTCCCATTTTCCCCACCCCTCCAGCAACCGCCATTCTACTGTTTCCATCTGTTTGGCTTTGTTAGATTCCATGTGTGAGATCATGCAGTATGTGTCTTTCTATGTTTGTCTTATTTCACTTATGATAGCATCCTCAAAGTCCATCCATTTTATCACAACTGATAATATTTCATCCTTTTTCATGGCTAAATAATATTTCATTGCATACATGTGTACTACATTTTATGATTATATCTCCTTATGGGCATTTAGGTTTCTTCCATGTCTTAGTTATTATGAATAATGTAGTAATAAATCTGGAGATGCAGATAGCTCTTTTAGATCTTTATTTTGTTTCCTTTGGGTATATATCCAAAAGTGAATCACATAGTAGCTCTCTCTAAATTTTTTGAGACGTCTTCATTCTTTTCCATAATAGGTGCAACAACTCACATTGTCACCAATAGAGTCCAAGGGTTCCCTTTTCTTCACATCCTCACCAATATTTTTCTCTTTTTGAGAACAGGCATTCTAACAGGTGTGAGATGGTATCTCATTGTGGTGTTGATGTGAATTTCTCTGATGATTTACAGCATCTCAACTTTCTAATGAGGTTAAAAAATGTATGGCTTTGTAGCTTATTTGACTTATATTCTCTCGTGATTTTTTTATCCTACAGAGAAGCAGAGATTTTATGTGTAGTTTTTATTTAGGACATACTAAGCCAGCTTTTTTCCTCCTATCACCTGATTTTAGTTATATTTGGATGAATAAGCACATCTGTCTTACAAAGATATTTTACAAAACTGTGAATATATTTTACAATCCTGAATGTACACACATTACTTAGTAAACATAGTCAGGTAGTCAAGATAATACATGAACATGTAAATTAAAACAAAAAGATGCCATGAAAATCTGCAAAATTTAAGAGAAGAGGTTTTACATGTGTGTGGACTAGATGGCTGTTTTAGTGTCACAGGCTAAGTTTTAAATAACGGTAGTCAGAATTCTGTGAGTCAATGCCAACATTAAGTTTGGACGATACTGTGGCCAAAGTACCCATTTCCAGAGTGCTCTAGGGTTTCTCAAGAAGTCATTTCATGTCTAATCTCTGTCGCATAATTTCTATGAGGTTTGAAGTGGGATGACATTATCAGTTCCTCTTTGCTGCTGAGAAGTAAGAAATAGTCACAGAAGTCGTTTTGTCCAAGATCATATGAGTGAATCAAAATCAGCAGAAGAAAAAAATCACAGGAGGGCAACTGGCTTGTCTTTGACCTGTCCTGGTCATTAAACACCTAAATCCTACAAGACAAAATTGTCTATCCAATTTTTAAAGGTCTCTTGAGACAGTGATGTCCTGCCATGGTATTAAATAACCTTTAGATCAAGGATATTAGTTATGTTTGACTAAACACTGACAATCACCCCATGGCCTCAAGACCAAATCTAGGGAAAAGAATTAAGTTGAAGGAAATCATCAGCTTCGTATATATTTCAATACCTAAAAACAGTAATGATATACCTAAGCTGTCTTTTCTCTTATGTTCAAATCTCCCTAAAATTGGAATTTACTAATGTTTATATGAAATATTCCTTGTGCAAACCACAAGACTATTTATAAAAACAATATCTACCTTTAATCAAACATTTCACTGAGTTTACATATATTATTTAAATTTTACTAAAACTGTATTAAATATATTATCTGATTTAATTGCTATAAAAATGATATAAGGTAGAAACAGAGTTATAGATAGTCCACGAAATTTCTGTGTAGCAAAACTAGTATATGACATATGTTTGTATGACTCCATTGCCTTTGCTGTTTACTCTTTCTGTAATCTCATTCTATCCCTTCAATAATAATTTAACAAAACAGAATTGGGATTAATTCTTTGCAAGAGAAAAGGATTCATCATGGGCTTCCTTTAAATCCAAGCATTTTTGATGGATTTAGAACTTGACTTAATTATATATAATTAATCTACATGCTCCTTTTTGAGGAAACATGTATTGTGCAGTGAACAATTAATTATATCTCAAATTGCCATCCCTAGTTTTAGTACTTAAGATTAAAAAAAAACGGGAGATTTCACCCCAATTGAGGAATTTCCAATTTCTCTGGAGAAATGGGAAACAGCTGGCTTGCATTCTCACATAGCATACAACAAAAGACTTTAGAAAGGGGGTGAATTAGCCCATGCTCCACAGTCCTCTCTGTTTCCAATTGCTCCTTCTTTTTCATTACTTGCTTTGTTCTTGAATGCATTGAATTTTCAGTCCTTTAGATGCAAGTATACATTGCTTTGGAGAAGGCAATGGCAAGCCACTCCAGTACTCTTGCCTAGAAAATCCCATGGATGGAGGAGCCTGGTAGGCTGCAGTCCGTGGGGTCGCGAAGGGTCGGACATGACTGAGCGACTTCACTTTCACTTTTCACTTTCACACATTGGAGAAGGAAATGGCAACCCACTCCAGTGTTCTTGCCTGGAAAATCCCAGGGACGGGGGAGCCTGGTGGGCTTCCGTCTATGGGGTCACACAGAGTTGGACACGACTGAAGTGACTTAGCAGCAGCAGCAGCATACATTGCTTTAACCAAAGAATCGAAGTGCTAGCTGTGAGTTACCAAATAAATGAAGTAGAGTCTTCACTGGCAAAGTGGATACAACCCTCATTTTCAAAAGATGTGATCACAGAACTTTTTGTGATCATAGAAAATTTCTAAATATGTACTGTTCAATATGGTACCCAGTAACCACTATGGCCATTGAGTAAAAGGTGATGTATTTTCTTATTCAGAAAAAATTTTTTTCCAGATTATTTAAGAAAACTATGCCATTTTTACTGTGTGTGCATTTCTTTTCCCTCCTTGCCTGAAATCAAACACACAATAGTCACTCAAGGATTATTTGTTAATGAAGTTCTTCTATTCTTCATCCTTCAGCTGCCAGTGCTCAGAACAAGCCTCATTATGGCAAGAAAGATCAATATTACATAATAACTTTCACTAGAAGCTATCAAATGGAATGGCCATCAAATATTTTTGTTTTTTTGAAATTAAGAATCCATCAATATTACCCATTTTCCCCGTTGCCATTTGTACACGGTTCATCAAATGTTTATGCAGATGACTTAATTGCAACAGGGAATATTTCTGTGCCATTGACCTTCTCCTCTTGAGCGCTCATATTTTTAGCAGGCAAAACAGATAAGCATGATAGATGAAGTTCATAACGATATTCAACTATTTTCCTTATTTTACAACATCTAAGCCAATATAGTATTCTATAGCTTAAAAGTAATTTCATAGACTTGATTTTATGTAGTACTCAGAACAACCATACCAATTTGCATGAGAAAACTGAAGATATGCAATCATAGCTGCTAAGTGACCTGCCTGGGTTCACTTGCTAGTTAGCAGTCAAGTTAAAATTAGAAATCTAGATCTTCTCAGTCTTACTGATTTTTTCACACTGGTTTTCCTTACACAAACAAATAATACTGTTGCCTCACCATGAAGCTGGGCAATCACTTCCGTTCCGTTCCATCGCTCAGTCGTGTCCGACTCTTTGTGACCCGGTGGACTGTAGCCTACCAGGCTTCTCCGTCCATGGGATTCTCCAGGCAAGAATACTGGAGTGGGTTGCCGTCTCCTTCTCCAGGGGATCTTCCCAACCCAGGGAACGAACCTGGTCTCCCGCATTGGAGGCAGACGCTTTAACCTCTGAGCCACCGAAGTTGGGCAATCACTTAGCAGTCTTTATTCCCACTGACAACCGACAGATGTATAAGAATTTTATTTAGCTATTGAGTCCCCATCCAAGTTCTCTGAATCCTCATAGCAAGTTGGGTTTGTGAAGGCCCTTTTATTATTCTATATACTCTGATGCTGTGATTAGCTTCACAAGCCCACCAAATCTCAGATTTCTTCTTTTGACTGGAAGTATATCAATTCTAACTGGCCAAGCTGCTTATTTTATTCATATTCCTTTGACAGTTTTGTATCTCTGATACCTAAAGTATCAGTACTTAAAATACATATCTAAAGTATGTATTTGACAAATCCATTGGCAAGTCAATGTGTTTAGCAAATCCACTTTGTTAACGAAAATCTTTCATAAGATGGAGTCTATGATATAGGTTGGGTGGAACATAAATTCTCAGATCTATGTTTTCATCTGATGTTAAGCTGGTTAACCTTGCTGAACTTGAGTTTCCATACCAGGAAGAAAAAACATCACTCGATATTTACTCAGTAAATATTTATTGGGTTCTTTCTTGCAAAGAGTTGTACACAACTGAGCAACTAACACTTTTCAATGTGCCAAAGACTGTATGAGCCTTGCAAAGAGGGTAAGAGCAGCTTTTTCATGTGGATATCATGATTTCAAAAATAATGTGTGAAAAGGGACTTCCCTGGTGGTCCAGTGACTAAGATTCCATGCTCCCAGTGGAGGGGGCCTGGGTTAGATCCCTGGTCAGGAAACTATCCTCCTTGTTGCAGCTAGGACCCTGTGCAGCCAGGTAAATAAATATTAAAAAAAATAATCACAAGACTGTGAGCAAAATCTGTGACTCTTACATAGCTTGTCGAACAACTGACTCAAAAATGAGACCTAGGACCTGCCTTTCATCAGCTCCCTCTCTGGACAACTCGGCTTCACAGCTGCAGCCACAGCAGAGCCTGGGACACAGCAGAGCAGAAAGGATTCATCATGGCGCTGGTGTATGCCAGTGAGTCACCACAGGGTGTGGAGCAGGCTGATCAGAACTTAGACAGCTTCTGTTTACTGAGAAATATCCTGCTAATCAGCGATGACAAGCGAGCAAACATAGGCAAATGCCAGCTAAAATGGAGTTGGAAGTAGTTTTTTTTTTTTTTTTAAGTACGTCTGGTAGAGCTTGCCAGAGTGTGGCAGTGGTTCTTTAATTATACAGGAAGAAATCTTTAGAAATGAAATGGCCTCAGGCAGAGTTAAAGGGAATAGTTTTGTAACAGGTTGTCAGAGGAAGTCTCTGAAAGCAGTAAACCTTACCTTTCATTGCTTCTAAAAAGGATAGCTTTTAAGTAAGTACATTGTCGTGTGTGTGTGTGTGTGTGTGTGGACAGAGGTATCTCTTGATTAACTGCAAAGAAAAGATCTTTGATTAATGGCTTAATTACAGGCTCAGTCTCAGGTATGCTCTTTCTGCTCTTTCAAGAAGCTGTTTCTTTTAAAATAACCCTCACGACATGGAGACCATGGCATTTATAAAGTACACTCACCATTTATGAATTTTGTGGTACATTTTTCTCCCCTGCAAATGCACTGTGGAGTCCATCATAGGGACTCCCTCAAGGAAAATGACTTTAAAGTATCTTATATTTTAGACTCTGTCTTTAGTCATATTTTAGGATAAAACTAGCAGATTCTACCTAGGGAAACTGTGCAGTACCTACTCAATGGAAGGAAGAGGATGCAACACTCGTTTATTTGTCAGTTTCAAAGGAGTATGTAGATGAATAAGAGTTAACGAAATTCCATGAAGCCTACAGCAGGTTTTTCTTCAACCCATACATTATTTTTTGCTAGGTTTTCAAGATTGGCTTTATATGAAAAAACGTAAAAAGGTCAAAGCCATATCTGGGGTCTATATGCTTTCTTTTTTTGTCTACCTTCCCACCCCAATCACTAGCCAAGGGCACCCAGTGAACTTCTGTCTTGTCCTCACTGCTGAGATTGCTGCCCTAATAATTCTTATACTCAACTATACAGACATTCTATCGATGTCCCTGAACTTCTGCCTTCCAACCCCATGTACTGGGCTTTGGATTAATCTTCATTCAGGAGGCCAGCCTTCCTTTAGTTAAGAAGTTAAAAAATAGTATGCTGCTGCTACTGCTGCTAAGTCACTTCAGTTGTGTCCAACTCTGTGTGACCCCATAGACGGAAGCCCACCAGGCTACCCCGTCCCTGGGATTCTCCAGGCAAGAACACTGGAGTGGGTTGCCATTTCCTTCTCCAATGTGTGAAAGTGAAAAGTGAAAGTGAAGTTGCTCAGTCGTGATCAACCCTTAGCGACCCCACGGACTGCAGCCTACCAGGCTCCTCCATCCATGGGATTTTCCCGGCAAAAGTACTGAAGTGGCGAAAAATAGTATAGATGATCTTATTTGCAGGCAGAAATAGAGATACAGATGTAAGAACAAACATATGGATAACCAAGAGGGAAAGTAAGGATGGGATGAATTGGGAGATTAGGATTGACCCATACACACAGTTGATATAAAGGTGTAAAATGGATATCTAATGAGATCATACTGTGCAGCAGTGGGAACTCTAGTTAATGCTCTGTGGTGACATATTTTATGCTAACTGGAACTCTTGGATGGGGTTATTCAAGTCACTTCACTTAACACCTTTTCTGCTGACTCACAAACTGCTCTTCCCTTAACCCCAGTCTTCACTGTAGAAACACAAAACTGTATTCTCATCATTTGTTTCAAACTATCTATTTTCATGAAATTAATAAGCAAACAACAAAAAATAACTCCACTTCTGGGGCCTAATATTAATAAAGGGTGAACTGCTAAACAATAACAAAACCCCCTTTCTAGCAGCAACAGCTCAGATATGAAAATCTGTCTCCTGCTTGACCACCTACAAAGCACTGTCATGGTGATTAACAGAGTTGAGCCTCACAGCAACTTGCAGGATGGCAGAACATGCATGAGGGTTCCCATTTTGCAGATGCAGAAAGGAAAGTCCAACAAGATGAAGCTCCTTTCTCATGGCCATACCCCTGCCAAGTGACAGAGCTGTTATTTCAGTTCAGGTGTGTAGGCCCTGAAATACCTGGGGTTTCCATGAACTGTATCACCTCTACCAAAGCTTGAAAATTCAGACTCAAGTGGCACTCTCCATATCAAGATCGTATCTTATCAAGACTATCTTTTATAAAAGATAGTCTTTTTCTTCCAAATGTTTCTTTTTCTTTAATATCGTCCCCAGATCTACTTTTTCCTTTGTGCTCTAGCGCTGATCACTTTTTAATATATTCTCATGATATTGATGATGTATTTCTGTTGCATTCCTTCTTCCACACTCCTTGAGGATAGGATTGTGTGTGTGGGGGGGGAGAGGTGTGTGTGTGGGTGTGTGTGCATGCACGCGTGTGTGGTTGCTTTATTTTGGTCATGGAGTTAAGTCTCCAGAACAAGGCTCAGCAGACTATCGTTTGCAGTTTGTTCTCATTTGACCTCCCAAACTAAGAATTGTTTTTTATATTTTAAAGGGCTGCTAAAAAAACTGAAGAAGAACATGTGGCAGAAATCACATATGGCTCACAAAACTTAAAATATTTACTGTTTGGCCCCTTACAGAAAAAGTTTGCCAACTCCTGGTCTAGAAATTTGCCCCACACACTGTAAGTGTGTTCTGTGTATCTGTTGAATGAATGGGCCATGCATGCATCTGGGCTGAAGAGCATCTTCTCCCATGGAGCTAATTCCTGGCAATAAGACCCACCCAAATGAGAAAACCTGAATGTCTCCAATCTCTTGCTGTGAGCCTCGGCATCTGGCAAACATGATGGTGTTTTCTGTCCTGTTGTTATTTTCATCTCCAAAGCACAGATGTAGGCTAGGCATCTCAAAATCAGGAGCTATTCATCAGCTAGTGGAGAATATTCATTGTTATTTGGGTTGTCAGTGTAATTAGCTCATCTTTGAGAAGCCTTTGCACCAAGCCTTGTTTGTTATTGGAGACTTTGCCTCATCACCACCATTCACATGCATATTAGTGTTTCAAAGAGTATGTTGCTATTTTGATTTTTCTTAGGAGTGAAGCTGAAATATTCAATGTCTCTCTCCCCCACCACTCACAGCCCTTGAAGAAAAAGCCCCTTGGTCTGCAGGTCGCTAATGGCCAATATTCCACAAAACCTTTGATAATGTCCCAGATAAGAGTAAAGAGCAGCCAAGCACAAAGTATGCTGTAATAAGGTCACGGAAGCTGTAAATTACCGGTTTTCATCCTTAAATATATCTTGCAGTGGCCTGAGAGAGTTTCGCTTCATTAAATGCGAGAAGTCGCCACTCAAGTCCATTCTCTCTGGAGATATTAAATGCCAAACGTACGCAGTTACACTAAATGATGCTCCCAACTTAAACAGCCCAAGCTTGTTTTTGAAACTGTTATCTCAGTGCCTTACCCATGTTTACTTGGTCCCCACTGGCCCCTTCCCGGAGCCCACTAAACCCTCCCTTACAAACGGCACTTGAAATACCAGCCAGGGCCCTGGCACCAGGCTGCTGGCTGCTCTACCCATCTCACTGATGATTCCCACCGGTTTTTAGAGTCAAACTCTGCCTCTGTCTTTCACAGCAGCCTTTCCTGGCTACATTTTAATTAATTCCGTATGGTATGACGATGATAATTTGGCCCAAAATAAAAGTGAGCCTGAGTTAATGTTATTATCATTAGAAAGATTTAATGTACAGAGGCAATTAGGAAGTTCTTCTGAAAGTATTGTGGAGTGTGAAGGGAAAAAAAGAAGGAACGGATGCCAAAAACTCATTTGTCATATTAACAAATGTGAGAACCGGAGACCCTAGACGAGTTTCTCCCCTGGGTCTCCTCCTTGATTGCATGCACTAGTGAGCTTCATTGAACATCAGCATAATCTACGTTTTCATTCTGATCTGTTGGTACTGAGAGCTGACTCACAAAATCCAGAGGCGGCAGAGCTGGAAAGCCTTTTCTCCCTCACCTTGGTGACCAACCTGGATTGAATTGGATGTCTTTTCTCAGTCATGCCATCCTCCTTTGGAATATATTTTCTTTATTTTTATTGTTTTCAGTGTGGGATGATCAAAAGCCAGCGCGGTGTTGCCATCTACATTGTGAAGGTGTTCTGCCCATTCTGTTTTTGTCCTTGTATCCTTGGTAACTAGCCCACACACCTGGCTGTGCCTGTTCCCATTGCTCTTCCCTGGTTACACAGCATCCTCTTGACTCTGGGCAGGATTTGCTCACCAAACTGGTCCCAGGGCTGTTTTCTCTCTTCAAACTTCTGGATTATGTGTTCAACCTAAGGGGTGCTATTAGCAATCAGTTGTCCTGGAAAGTGATCCTAATAGAACCAAGCATTTATAACTGGTAACAATGACTTATTGCCCTTCCCAGTGATGTTTACACCTTAACATTGAATAATAGAGGCAAGTCAAGTCTTTTTCTATCAGAGAAAATCTTAGTTTGCCATCGATGAGTCTGGAATTCATGACAACTTTCAACTGATTTTGATACCTATCTCCAAATGGCTCTTAGGAATATTTGATCTCATCCAGGCTCATGGTTTAATACCTCTGGCACAGACTTTTCTCCTAAACTCTTTATAAATATGTCCACCTGCCGATTCCAACCCCTCCACTCGGATGACCAAGAGATATCTCACATTCAACATGCTCCAAATGCACCCCTGTTCCTTCTTACCAAGTATGTTTCTCTAACAATTTTCCTTACCTCAAATGATGGAAGTTCATCCTTCTACTTGCTCAAGTCAATTCAGGCAGAAAAGTTGCCATCTTTGACTATTTCATTTTTCTTATATTTCACATTCAATCCAATTGTTGGATCTATTTTCTATTGCTAGAATCTGACTTTATGTTCTCTTTAGTTTCACTACCTCTCTTATTACTATCTTGGTAGTACAATGCAAACACTTTCCTCTCCTGCATTACAGCCAGAACTCTGAGCTGGTCTTCATGGCCCTGTTTTTGTTCCCTTATAATCTCTTCTTAACACGGCAAATGGGTGAAATTTTAAAATGTGAATGGGGAATTTAGAAAAATGGTATAGATGATATTTCTCGCAAGTCAGAAATAGAGACACAGTCACAAAGAACAAATGTATGGATACCAAAGGGGAAAAGGGGGTAAGATGAATTGCAAAAATTGGGATTAACATATATCTGTACACTATTGATACCAAGTATAAAGTAGATGACTAATGAGAACTCACTGTACAGCACGGGGAACTCTACTCAGTTCTCTGTAGTGATTTAATGGGAAGGAAATCCAAAAAGAAGCGATATGTGTATACATACAGCCGATTCACTTTGCTGCACAGCTGAAACTAACACGGCATTGTAAAGCAACTATACATTCATAAAAATTAATTACATAAATAAAATATGAGTTAGATCTTTGTCATTCTTGCCATGGCTCTCCATCTTAGAGTAAAAGTCAAAATACACATAAAAGTTCATGAAGAACTGGTTCTAACACAACACTGTAAATCAACTATACTCCAACAAAAATTTCAGAAGTTAAAAAAAGAGAACCAGCTCATCTTTACTCGTGCTTCCATCTCCTACTGCCCCCGCTGCTCAGTCCACACTTGCACTTTCACCCTCGCTCCTGTCTTTCCTGTGACCCTTTCCTGTGGCCCATTGCTCTATCTCCCTTTGCCTAAAACACTCTTCCTCCATTGCCTGCTTTGCTTCTATTTCACCTTCTCAATGAAGCCTATTCCACAACTCTTAGCCCTTCATCCTGACTCTGATTCTACCTTTTTAATTCTTCCAGAGTACTTCTGACTTCTAGCATGTTATGTAACCTATGGACTGTGTACATTTTCTATTTCTGTCCACTGGCTAGCATGTAGCCTCCTTGAGGTTATAGATTTTTATTTGGCTCATTGATATATCCCAAGAACTCAGGAACCCCTCAGTAAATATCAGTGAATGGTATGCAGTGGTTAGGGTTTTGGAGTCAAATCACCCAAGTTAAAATTCCACCACTAAAAAAAAAAAAAAAAATTTCACCACTGCTTTGTGTATTGGTCACTGAGGGACACTGTGCAAGCTACTTGGCATTTTGTGGTTTCATATTATTTCTCTGATAAAAGTATTGATGACATTATAATACCATTGTTAGGATTATTTGAGATAACATACAGATTCCTTAGAATTGTACCACACAGACAGTAAGATCTCCAAAAGTCTTATTTGTTACTTATTCTCTGCAATAATCTTATGACATTAAGTACTGTCTTATCTACATGTCACAAGTGAAAGAAATCGAAACTTAGAAAGCTTAACAATTTGACGAGACACACAATAAGTGGCAGAATTGGGATTCAAATTCAGTTCCAGTTGACAATACATTTAATGTTCAATCTCTCTTTATTGTTTATGATGCTTTTGCCAATGGAATATTATTTTCTAAAGACATCTTATAACTGAAGTTATATAAGGAATCATTGATTTTTAAATAAATATCTTGTATGGCCTAGCAGATGAGCTTTGTTTTTTTAATGCTTTGGACTCCATGGGAGAGGGCGAGGGTGGGTTGATTTGGGAGAATGGCATTGAAACATGTGTATTATCATATGTGAAACGAATCGCCAGTCCACGTTCGACACATGATACACGATGCTTGGGGCTGGTGTACTGGGATGAACCAGAGGGATGGGAGGGGGAGGGAGGAGGGAGGGAGGTTCAAGATGGGGAACACATGTACACCCGGGGCAAATTCATGTCAAAGTATGGCAAAACCAATACAATAATGTAATTAGCCTCTAATTAAAATAACAAAACAAAAAACTTGTGTCTGATCTTAGTGGATGGGGGAGAAATTTCAGAAAACATTTAGTAATGGAGGTAGCAAACATGACTAATTCAAGCAGTTTATGCCGCTTATGGGAAAGTTTTTAATACTTATTCTTTATTGTTATATTCACTGTGGACTTGAAATGCGCATTGTTTATAATGTTTAAAGGTATCCTTTAATTCTAAGAGTGTTGTGCTGTTCTCATCAAGATTGCTTAAATTTATCAATTATGTTCCTATATTATTTTAAATAACCTTGAGGAAATAAATGAGATAATAGTTGAAAGTACCTGTTTAATCTTATGATGAAAATGAGCTTGTGAATTACCTGCACCATACCAACAATACTCACTTGAGGTGTGCCTAATGTCTAGGATGATTTTATGGAAACAGTTTTAAACTTAACATGCCATGTGAGGCAACTGGCTGCCTTAATCAATCCTTTTTACACCTGAAACCAAAGCTTCAAGCACCTGATAAAAGGGCTGCTGTTCTAGAGGCTCATGAGATCACACTGTATTCTGTTTTCTGCTTCAGGGGTCCCTAACCTCCAGGATCTAATGCCTGATGATCTGAGGTTGGAGCTGATGAAATAATAATAGAAATAAAGTTCATGATAAATGTGATGTGCTTGAATCATCCCAATTCTCCCCCTCCCCATCCTTGGCAAAACTATCTTCCACAAAATCGGTCTCTGGTGCTAAAAAGTTAGGGGCGGCTGTTTTTGCATATCCATTCTTTATGCCTTGTCATCTATCTTTCTCCTTCTGCAAAGCCTATCTATTGTTTCCAAGTACCTGTTGCCCTATTTGGTAACCAAGGAGACGGTATCATCTTCTCATTGACACCAGGGGTAGTGATGAAACTTGAGCCAAGGAGTGAAGTATGAACAGGATGACCCATGCCATGCGTGAACAGAAACTTTGAAAGCAATAGTGTTGTCCTGCCCTCTCTCTTCCTTCTATCCCAAGAGCAACTTGCCCCGTATATGGGTTTCCCTCTCAGCCCTAGACTAAGAATAAAGAAGATAAAGAGTATTGTCACCTACAATTGGAGCTAAACTTTGTTTACTTTGGGGAGAGGTTAATGTGTAATGGAGAAGAGAAGGAATACTTGCGACGAAGTATTCATATGTTTGCTATGTATGAATGAGCTCTATTCCAAGAGCATGTTCGTAAGTTCAATTTGTTTGTAAGTCAAAAAAAATAGCCAAGGTACCCAGCTAACACCATTGGCTATGTAGTACTGCCTTGTAATAGATTTATAATACTTTTCACACCAATAATACAAAAAAAACCCCACAAAAATATAAAGAAAGCATTTTAAATCTTAAACTACAGTAACTTGAAAAGTACAATAGTAGAACACAGCAGGTGGCACAGAGGGGCTGGCATCCAGTGAACAGCCAAGAAGAGTTACTGACTGGAGGCAGGGGGCGGGGAGGTGGGAGATGGTAGAGCTGAAGGATCGTCTGCAATAGGAGACGGAGGGCGAGCTGCAATTTCACTCACCCCTGACGTTAGTGGAATGCACGTTTGCCTCTTTGAAAGTTCACAACTTGAAGGTTTCTATGTAGAGGACTCACTGTACTTAGAAAATCGTGTTAATTCTCTTAGGTACCCTGTGGGAAGATTACACGTCCCTGATCCATTTCTCTCAGATACCCTGTGGGAAGAGTACACATCCCTGATCCATTGGTGTCATGCTTAGTCATGTGATTTGCTAGTGCCACATGACTTCTCCTGGAGAAGGAAATGGCAACCCACTCCAGTATTCTTGCTTGGAGAATCCCAGGGATGGAGGAGCCTGGTGGGCTGCCATCTATGCGGTTGCACAGTCAGACATGACTGAAGCTACTTAGCAGCAGCAGCAGCATGACTTCTCTGGCCAATAAAATGTCAGGAGATGGAGGTCCAAGCCACACCTGAGAAAGTTCTATTGTCTTTCTGCCATAGCCAGAGCAGCACGTCTCAGAGAGATGGTCCATCAGCCTCGGTTCCACAGTGAAGACGAATGGACAACAGAGATGCACATTGGATAAGGCACGCATGAGGTAAACTTCTGTGGTTCTGATATGTTGGGGCTGTTCATTAACTTTGCAAAAGCTGACCGACGTACCTTCTTTTCCTTCAAACTCTGATTTTATTTTTCTACGAACAAGGTGGCCGACTTTTTAGAAGATGAACCTGGGGGCATCACCATACTAAAAAATAAATAAGATATATGATTAATAGTTATACACGTATATTTATAACTCAATTGTAAACTAATGTAAAATAGATTTGTATGAAGTTTATAGTATACTTTATTATTTAATTATCTGTTCTATAAATGCTTTTATTTAAGCAAAAATAACAGGACTTGTTAACAGTGATAATTAGTAGTAATTAATGGTAGGATTAATTAAATTATGCATATGAAAAAATAGAGCAATATTTTATATTTCTTTTTATCCTCTTGTTTAGTTGTGCCTTATTAACTTTTCAGAAATCTTTTACTTGGATGTATAAATTTGTAGGTAATGTGGCTTTATTTCTTAGGATATATAAGTAGAATGTACTTCAAAGGTAGAACAATAGGACTAATTTCATAGAACCTACATATACTTAATTTTATAAAGAGATATATTTCTTACTGTGCATACCATAGGGTATTTTTATCTTGTTTCTTTCCTGATTCTATTTCTTTGATTAGAATTTCCTTCTTTTACGTGATGATGAAACTAAGTACAAACATATAACTCCCATTGACTTGTAGGCTGTTTTGTTCACACCCACTTACATTGAATCCTGCTATCATTTCAATGTCATGACATCAAGCCAAATAGATTCTCCACAAAAGTATCTGAGCACGATTATTTGAGATTATACTTACTGTTAACAACAGGTTTCTACACTTGTATAAAATTGTTTTTATCTTTCCAAAAAAATGTGTGCTTATTTTGTATCAATAAGCACGTCTTGGTAAACTGGCTTTTTGATGATTATGTCCTTGGTATCTATCAGTTTCATACAGAGGGTGTCCATGTTTAACACGTCACCATTTTTAAACACATTGGATGTCATCATAAGTTAAACTGTTCTTTCTCAGAGAAAATGGTTTTAAAAAGCAAAGGTAATCTGGACTTGTAAAATCTAAGTTGGATTTCAAAACAGTTAATTGAGAAAGTCCTTTTTAACTTGGGTGCCTTTTGCTGTTTTTGGCTACATCACGCAGCATGTGGGATCTTAGTTCCCCCAACAGGAATTCAACCTGTGCCCCCTGCAGTGGAAGTGTGGAGACTTAACCACTGGACCACCAGGGAAGTCCCCTGGTTGCCCTTTTCTAAATATATTTTTTGAGTTCTGAAGCAATCTTATTTCCAACAAAAAAAGAGTAATTTTAGAGAATTCTCTGGCATTCCAGTGATTGAGACCCTGTGCTTTCACTGCTGAAGGCGCGAGTTTATTCCTGGTCAGGAAATTAAGATTCTGAAAGACAGTGTGGCCAAAAAATAAAAATAAAAAAGTGTAATTTTATTCAAGTATAAGTTTGGTTTCAACCTCTATTTAACAGTGAACACCTCAAATGAATTCAGTTCATCTTTTTCTATGATCTTTATGCCTTTTCCAGAACCACCAAATAATTTTGGAAAACTATACTAAGGTATATAAAATAAGTATAAAAATTTATTCTCTACTGTATATCTTTTCCTCCACTCACATCCTCAATGCATTTCTACATTAGAGAAGGTCATTCTTCTTGGTACACCCTTTAAGAATATGATTTTGTGGAAGGCCAATCTTTTAGCATCATTTCTATGAACAACAATATCCACCTTGTAGAACATGGCTAAGAAGGTTGTATATGGTGATATATGTGTATATATTGTAAAGACTTCTATATTAACTCCTTCTGCAAACTGTTGGAAAACTGAAAAGTGACCCAAAACTTCAGTATAGAAGCACTGTACCACAGGTAAACTAATCACAGCCCTTGTAGCAGCGCTGAGTGCAGGATATTCAGCAGTTAGAAATTTTTCTTTCTTAGGTAAGAAATCATAGCCTAAGTAGATTTTGGCAAAATTTTACATTTGCCAAAATTGCAACTGTCCGTCACATATCGAGGTAGATGAACAAAATATAGTTGTATTGGACATGATATCAACAATCTTGGCATATTTTCTATGGCTTTACTACAATCTTCAGAGAAAACAAGTGTATTTGAAACTCAATTTCTCAAATCACATTATTCATAAGATAGAACATTTTGTGGTGTTGTTGTTGCTGTGATTCAGTTTTTTGTTGACAGGTGGTATGAAACATGATGGTAAGACCTAACAGAACCACTAACACACCTGTATCAAAATTTTGGCTGTTGATTGTCCATTTTTTAAAGACTTTATTTATGTGGAGCATTTTTAAAAAGTCTTTATTGAATTTGTTACAGTATCGCTTTTTTTCTCTTTCATTTTTGTTTTTTTAGAATTAATTTATTTTAATTGGAGGCTAATTACAATATTGTAGTGGTTTTTGCCATATATTGCCATGAATCAGCCACGGGTGGACACGTGTCCCCCATCCTGAACCTCCCTCCTCCCTCCCTCCCCATCCCATCCCTCAGGGTCATCCTAGTGCACCAGCCCTAAGCACCCTGTCTCATGCATCGAACCTGGGCTGGTGATCTGTTTCACATATGATAATATACATGTTTCAATGCTATTCTCTCAAAGCATCCCATCCTCACCTTCTCCCACAGAGTCCAAAAGTCTGTTCTTTACATCTGTGTCTCTTTTGCTGTCTTGCATATAGGGTCATCGTTACCATCTTTCGTTATATGCTTTGGTTTCTTGGTGGCGAGGTATGTGGGATCTAAGCTCCCTGATAGGGAATTAACCCACACCTCCTGCACTGGAAGGTGAAGTCTTAATCACTGGACGACCAGGGAAGTCTCTGTCCATGTTTTATGAGCTGTTATATCTAAATATGGAGAAGGCAATGGCACCCCACTTCATTACCCTAGCCTGAAAACTCCCATGGATGGAGGAGCCTGGCAGACTGCAGTCCATGGGGTCGCTAAGAGTAGGACACGACTGAGCGACTTCGCTTTCACTTTTCCCTTTCATGCACTGGAGAAGGAAATGGCAACCCACTCCAGTGTTCTTAACTGTCTCTTCACTCCGTTTCATTGAGAAATTAGGGCTCATCAGTGCCTGCTATTTTCAGATGAGCCTTGGTTTTCTTTGGTGATATTAAAAAATGATTGATTTAGAGGTACTTGCTTGTCTCATGTCTAAAGTGTGAGATTCAGACTTATTTTCTTTCTTATTTCTTTATCCACATGCTCCATCCAAATTTTGGCATATTGGCAGAATGCTCTGCTTTTATGTCCTTTCCTAACCCTTTCACCTGTCTCTAAATGAACACAACTATTTAGCCCTCTTTTTTGGTGATGTCTGGGTCATGCTAGCATTGATGTTGTCATCATTTTCATTGTCATTATCTGACCTCTTAGAAAAACATGGTCCCAATATTGACAAGGTTAAAAATTCAGCTAGCACCATCTGGATAAAAAGCAGAGCAGTTCATCCTTGTGTGCATATTGTATCTCTTCAGTCATGCCTGACTCTTTGCGACCCTATGGACTGTAGCCCACCAGGCTCCTCTGTCCATGGGATTCTCAAGGCAAGAATACTGGAGAGGGTTGCCATGCCTTCAACCCAGACATCTCTAATGTCTCCTGAATTGGCAGGTGGGTTCTTTTTTTTTTAATTGGAGGCTAATTACTTTACAATAATACATTGGTTGGTTTTGCCATACATTGACACGAATCCGCCCCGGGTGTACATGTGTTCCCCTTCTTGAACCCCCCTCCCACCTCCCTCTTCCCCATATCCTCCCTCTGGGTCACCCCCGTGCACCAGCCCCGAGCATCCTGTGTCATGGGTCGAACCTGGACTGGTGATTCATTTCACATATGATAATATACATGCTTCAATGCCATTCTCCCAAATCATCCCACCTTCACCCTTAGAAAGATGGTAACCTTAACCCTGTATACGAAGCAGGTGGGTTCTTTACCACTAGTGCCACCCTGAGAAGCCCAGTTTGTTCTCCAGCAAAGTCAGAGATGGACTGTTAGTCTTCATGGTTGCAACCTTCTTAAGGTACACACTTAAGTCACATCACTTGGAATGACACAACAATGGGTGACACATTACGGTGGTGGATACATCATGGTGATGGCTAAATCAATCAAGATTTTCAACATCACCAGTCACGGTGGAAATCAGTGCCATTGGCTGCAGAAGGTGAATCACTGTGTCTTATTTGTTTGACACTAAAGGCAGTATCACTTTCAGTCCCTGATTTTTGAAATGTCCCATGTTTTGTTTCGCTTTGTCTGTCGTTTCCCTCCAAACATTTGGACCAATCTCTGCATACCAGGATTTCTTGCTGAACTTTCAGTGCTAAAACCAGGACAGAACTAAGCAAGCTGGATGGATTGACCATCCCATTGTTCACTCTCTCAGACTATTGTTTTATCTAGCTGCTTGTCAAGACATTGTTAGGAGACTGCCTCTTCTATCACACTTGGCATCATTTTCTGGAGCTCGGGGGCCAATTGCCAGGACTTCCATGTTCCAGAGGATTCCAGGGATTCCAGCGTTTAGAAAAGTTCACACATATTCTTCATCCACCCAAATATGTTACTTATTCCAGAGCATGTCAGCTTGAAATATTTCATTTCCTCAATTTCTTGAAGCCCTTATTTTTTAATTCATGAAGCTTTAGAAAGATTCTATTACTTGACCCTTTAACAAGGATGGAAAGAAATTTGTCAAGGATATTTAAATATCAGAACTTACTTTGGTTGATTTTTTCTTTTTCTGGGAACTTGATCAAGTTCTGGAGAACCCATTATGAATATGTAAGGAATGGTTCATTTGCTAAGCATCTTCTCTTGTTTCAGTGTTGTTGTTTTTTTTTATCCTTTTTTAATTATAAAGATCTATATTTTTACAGTTCATCCCTGTCTTGGAATACATGCCATGTTTTATGAAGCTATTTATTTGAATATGGTGGCTTCTCTAGAGGAGGAGATAATGCAGGGTTGAAGGGTGGGGGTTATTGAGACATGTCTATAAACATCATGGAAAAAGTCAGGAGGGTGCAATGTCCAGAGTCAGACAATCTATCTTTTCAATAGAAATTTTCATTGCTCTCAGGAAGGGGGCACACTATCACTTGTGTTCTTCTCAAGTCTGGAATGAGATCATTGACTCTTCGTTTAATGTCTTTGATCGCTTATTAAGAAGAAAAGAATATCCTGATTTGCTAATATCATAGAATGTTCTCTTCAAATAATTTCTTCATGGGAATCTGTAATAGGATCGAAGACCCTATCATTAAACTGAAGTTATAGAATCCTATTTGCATATTAGTATCAGATACTTGGGTTCATAGATACCCCTCCTACAACCATAATTCCTGAAGTGTAAACATTCTGCGGAAATATGCACAACTACGGGGAAACTTTGACAAAGTAACTAATGAAAATAATTCAATGAAATCACAAAGGAACTTAAAAATTGCATATTATATTTTATTTTAAGGTTATTTTACAATATCTGATTAAAAATTTAAGCTGCAACTCGTTTCTCCTTGAAATAATCTGACATTTTTCTGACTACGTACAGGCTCTGAAATTCTGTTAATAATGAATTCTTTGAATTTGCTATTGATCTGACTTTTTACTGCATTAGAGTTTTCTTTGACTTATTTCCAAAGGCATTCACTTCTTATTCTTGAAAACGTACTGGTACCCTTTGTTCCTTCGGATCAATACTATGTTACAGGAGGCAGATGTGTGGAAAATAAATGCACTGTGTCAGCAGTGGAAATGACCTGCATTCAGATTACAACACCTGGGCTTGTTGGAGAACCCAGGGCGCCTGTGTCTTAATGTCCTTAAGGAGTGCGTGGAGATGGACTTTGCTGGGGTCTGGATGAAGGGTCCTGGTGCCTCTGAGCCTGCCTTCTTCCCTTCTGGTCCCTGGCTTCAGAGAAGCTTCCTTCCTGTAATAACTCCTCTCCTCTCACTCTTCTTTAATTTTCCTTCTCTTTTATTCCTCTCCTTCCCTTCTTCATGGCTGCTCTTTTCTCCCAACCTCAATCATATTCTTTCTACCTTTCTCCTCCAAGGAAAATTAGTTCACCACGTTTTTTCTGAGTACACAGTGGAAGGAAGGACAGGATGCAATAGAAAATAGAGAAGAAAGAGAGAGTTTAAAAGAACGTAACTTATGTTATGAGACTAAAGGCAGAGTAAAGTTTTTCTATGGCAATTTTTATGGAATCAAATAAGAGATATTTTGCTACTTCTTTCTGATCCTTAAAGCTGTTAATATTGATGGCTTACTCTTTGAGACCCTTGGAATAAGTAGTAAGCGGCAGATTCTACACAAATGAACAGGCTTGTTGTACTATGTAGCAATTTTTAGTTCATGCTAATGTATGCTTAGCATTAATTAATTAATTAAGGATGGAGGTTCATGACATTATACAGGACACAGGGACCAAGACCATCCCTATGGAAAAGAAATGCAAAAAAGCAAAATGGCTGTCTGAGGAGGCCTTACAAATGGCTGTGAAAAGAAGAGAAGCGAAAAGCAAAGGAGAAAAGGAAAGATATAAGCATCTGAATGCAGAGTTCCAGAATAGCAAGGAGAGATAAGAAAGCCTTCCTCAGTGATCAATGCAAAGAAATAGAGGAAAACAACAGAATAGGAAAAACAAGAGATCTCTTCAAGAAAGTTAAAGATATCAAGGGAACATTTCATGCAAAGATGAGCTCGATAAAGGACAGAAATGGTATGTACCAACAGAAGCAGAAGATATTAAGAAGAAGTGGCAAGAATACATAGAAGAACTGTACAAAAAGATCTTCAAGATGAAGATAATCACGATGGCGTGATCACTGACCTAGAGCCAGACATCTTGGAATGTGAAGTCAAGTGGGCCTTAGAGAGCATACTACGAACAAAGCTAATGGAGGTGATGGAATTCCAATTGAGCTATTTCAAATCCTGAAAGATGATGCTATGAAAGTGCTGCACTCAATATGCCAGCAAATTTGGAAAACTCAGCAGTGGCCACAGGACTGGAAAAGGTCAGTCTTCGTTCCAATCCCAAAGAAAGGCAATGCCAAAGAATGCTCAAACTACCACACAATTGCACTCATCTCACACGCTAGTAAAGTCATGCTCAAAATTCTCCAAGCCAGGCTTCAGCAATATGTGAATCGTGAACTCCCAGGTGTTCAAGCAGGTTTTAGAAAAGGCAGAGGCACCAGAGATCAAATTGCCAACATCCACTGGATCATGGAGAAAGCAAGAGAGTTCCAGAAAACCATCTATTTCTGCTTCATTGACTATGCCAAAGCCTTTGACTATGTGGATCACAATAAACTGTGGAACATTCTGAAAGACATGGGAATACCAGACTACCTGACCTGCCTCCTGAGAAACCTGTATGCAGGTCAGGAAGCAACAGTCAGATCTGTGCATGGAACAACAGACTGGTTCCAAATAGGAAAAGGAGTACGTCAAGGTTGTATATTGTCACCCTGCTTATTTAACTTATATGCAGAGTACATCATGGGAAACACTGGGCTGGAAAAGAAGCACAAGCTGGAATCAAGATTGCCGGGAGAAATATCAATAACCTCAGATTAATGTAGATGACACCACCCTTATGGCAGAAAGTGAAGAGGAACTCAAAAGCCTCTTGATGAAAGTGAAAGAGGAGAGTGAAAAGGTTGGCTTGAAGTTCAACATTCAGAAAACAAAGATCATGGCATCTGGTCCCATCACTTCATGGGAAATAGATGGGGAAACAGTGTCAGACTTTATTTTTTTGGGCTCCAAAATCACTGCAGATGCTGATTGCAGCCAGGAAATTAAAAGACGCTTACTCCTTGGAAGGAAAGTTATGACCAACCTAGACAACATATTGAAAAGCAGAGACATTACTTTGCCAACAAAGGTCCATCTAGTCAAGGCTATGGTTTTTCCCGTGGTCATGTATGGATGTGAGAGTTGGACTGTGAAGAAAGCTGAGCGCCGAAGAATTGATGCTTTTAAACTGTGGTGTTGGAGAAGACTCTTGAGAGTCCCTTGGACTGCTGGCAGATCCAACCAGTCCATTCTAGAGGAGATCAATCCTGGGTGTTCATTGGAAGGACTGATGCTAAAGCTGAAACTCTTCTTTAGCCACCTCATACGACAAGTTGACTCACTGGAAAAGAGTGTGATGCTGGGAGCGATTGGGGGTGGGAGGAGATGTGGACGACAGAGAGTGAGATGGCTGGATGGCATCACCGACTCGATGGACTTGAGTCTGAGTCAACTCCAGGAGTTGGTGATGGACAGGGATGCCTGGCGTGCTGTGATTCATGGGGTCGCAAATAGTCGGACACGACCGAGCAACTGAACTGAACTGAACTGAATGTATTATTTTCTTAGAAAAGTTTTAGTGAGTAAATCATACTAGATGTGTTTTAGAAAATAAAGGTTGATTTTATACAAAGTTATTTATCCCTATCCCAAAATAAATTTATGCTTTCTTAATTGCATTCAAGTTAACCATGGCTACTGGAGACAAATGTATAGAGATGAAATTAGGGCTGGCCAAGTTCCCCTGGATCTCATCTTCTAGGACCTTGGAAAATTCTGTTTAAAATCTTAAAGCTAAATTATTAGTGTTTCTTGAAACCAATTTCCTCGATATACATTGAATTCTGCTTCCCCTTCCCCGACTCCAGCATTTTAGTATGTTTTGTTCTTTTGAGCCCAACTGTCTTTGTCAGGTCATTTCTCTTTTCATTCACAGAGATGCAAAATACAAGGAAAACATAAAATAAAAAAAAAAATCACAAGCCCCTGGGAAATTAAAAATAGCATCTGATCTAAATGAGTCTTAGAAGAGAAAGAAACAAAAAAAATGCAAAAGTAAACAGAGTGAAAGCAGCCTACATGGAGCCATGTTGATATTAATAAAAGTTACTCAAAGAATGTCTGTCCGCATGAGAACAAAACTGGATCAATAACTTATTCTTTTAAAAAAAGACCATAGGCTGGGCCCAGAAGTGGGCACCGGTCCAGGTACTGGCCCTCCCTCAGTGTTGTCGGACTCGGAGCCGTCTGCGAGCACCTAATTGTTGCTCCTGGTTCTTTCAGGTCTACATGTCTGCTGTTCCCAGCGCTCTTGGGCTATAGAAAGAGGAGGAACCTGTCCAGAATCCCCGCAGGACAGGAAAAGGAGGGGACACTCCACATGGAAAAACTCTGCAGTGAAAATGAAGCAAAGCCTGAGAACCAAGGCAAGATGGGAAACAAAGAACAGCCAGTGGATGCGGGAAAACCTGGAGCAGCTTGTACTAAGGAAGACAAGGAAAAGTCAGAAAACAAGGGAAGGACAGATCACAAGGGACAGACAGACGAGGAAGTATTAACGGTTAAGGAAAGGCCAGAGAATGAGACGAAGCCAAAAGAAGGAAACTCAGAGAGCCAAGGAAAGCCAGTGAGTGAGGGAAAAGCAAAAGAAGACAAGCCAGCCAGCGAACCAAGGGGACCAAGGGGACCAAGGGCTGGTGGAAAGTGCCCAGCTGGGGAGGATGCACCCAGGAAGGCCAAAAGAAAAACCAACAAGGGGCTGGCTCAGTGTCTCAAGGAATACAAGGAGGCCATACATGATATGCATTTGAGCAATGAAGAGATGATAAAAGAATTTGATGAGATGGCCAGGGTAGAGGATGAGGTGAAGAAAACCAGACAGAAATCGGGGTAGGGGGGGTTATGTGGATGCAAAAATGTTTACAGGACCCCTTCCACCCAAGGGGCCCAAGGGAACTCGGGGTGGCTGCAGGGCCCTGCAAAGGGGCTTTGAAGACATTCCTTTTGTGTAGTGCCTCTGGCAGGCATTTACCAGGCCTTGTGCTTTATTTCAGTTCAGTTCAGTTCAGTCCAGTCACTCAGTCGTGTCCGACTCTTTGCGACCCCATGAATCACAGCACGCCAGGACTCCCTGTCCATCAACAACTCCCGGAGTTCACTCAAACTCATGTCCATCGAGTCGGTGATGCCATCCAGCTATCTCATTCTCTGTTGTCCCCTTCTCCTCCTGCCCCCAATCCTTCCCAGCATCAGAGTCTTTACCAGTGAGTCAACTCATCGCATGAGGTGGCCAAATTATTGCAGTTTCAGCTTTAGCATCAGTCCTTCCAATGAACACCCAGGATTTATCTCCTTTAGAATGGACTGGTTGGATCTCCTTGCAGTCGAAGGGACTCTCAAGAGTCTTTTCCAGCAGCACAGTTCAAAAGCATCAGTTCTTCGGTGATCAGCTTTCTTCACAGTCCAACTCTCACATCCATACATGACCATGGGAAAAACCATAGCCTTGACTAGATGGACCTTTGTTGGCAAAGTAATGTCTCTGCTTTTTAATATACTATCAAGGTTGGTGCTTTATTTAACCTTATGCTAATCTTATACTTTAGATGTTGCTCTCATTATTCAACTGCAGCCCTCTATGTTTCAGTAGCAGGTTTTCATCCATTGCATGGAAAAATGTTTATGGTGCATTGTAAAATTAAAAAGAAAATAGTTTTCAGAACCATAAAAAAAAATTAAAAAGACCATAAATAAGGAATGTAAAATTGGCATAGAATATTCAAGTTGTTCAGAAAACAAAATAAAAACATTTTAATTAACAAAATATGAATCAAAATTGTAGGAGGAAGAAAATAGTATTGGAAATGTTGGTAATATTGGTCATATTAATAGATCCTACAGATAAAATTTGCATAATCAGCTGCTTACTTTGTAATTCTGAACTTTTGCTGATTCTTTTTGATGGATACAAAGTCATCTAAACACTGCGGATGTTTAATAAGTGTCTTTTGGGGCTACTTGCATTCTGTGAAATGTGTGAGAAAGAACAAAGGAATCTTAGCTCTTTTTCATCATTCAAAGTACATCCAGGGAGGAGGTAAGCCAGATGTAAAGACAATATGTGATTATTAGCAAGTGTGTTTCAGAGAGTAAATGGAACCAAAATTGAGGTGCAAGGGTAATACCTTTAAGCTGGAATGATTAAGAAAAGAATTTGAACCAGAGTTTGAAAGATGGGTGCAACTCTAATGCGCATTAAGGAGAAACAAAATCAAGTTATGTGGGGGATAAACGTAAAAATGACTAAAATGTATCTTTAAGAGAAAAATGGAATAGGTATCAAGGGACTAATAAAAGGTTGAAAAGGAAGTGTTGGGTGAGGAAGTAGATAATTTGAATGACAATAAAGATCTTTTTGCTTATATCCTGTTCTTCCTTTCGGTGAAGCTCTGTGCTTATAAAGACAGTAAAGGTAACTGGAAAGTGTATGTTACAGGGTTTCATGCTTGAATCTTAAAAATACATTAACTCTTTGACAGTTCTACTGGCTTCATATTTTGAGGTTACCCTTCCTGTCTAGAGATTACAGTTGTCCCTCCATATCCAAGACTCTCCCCCACCCCTTGAATACCAAAATCTGTGGGTGCTCGGGTCCCTAATAAGGGGTACTCTACATCCACAATCCTCAGCTAGAACCATAGATGTGGAACTTACAGATACTGAGAGTTGAGTACACTTTGATCATCAATGAATTTACTTTAATTCAATTTGCTTATATGAGCAAGGCATCTGCGAGACAACTAAATGAAGTTAAATGGTACAACCTATGAAACTGAAGTAAGAGTTGGAGGAAAGCTAGCTGGCAAAAGTAAGATTCAAACAGGAAAACTTAATCTTTTACAATGTATTGCTAGACTTTGGCCCAATGGACGGTTTTATTGACTAGAAATAGAGCCTAATTCACCTACGTAATGGGATCTCAATACTTTGGCCACCTCATGCAAAGAGTTGACTCACTGGAAAAGACCCTGATGCTGGGAGGGATTGGGGGCAGAAGGAGGAGGGGACAACAGAGAATGAGATGGCTGGATGGCATCACCCACTTGATGGACATGAGTTTGAGTGAACTCCGGGAGTTGGTGATGGACAGGGTGGCCTGACGTGCTGTGATTTATGGGGTCGCAAAGAGTCGGACACGACTGAGCGACTGAACTAAACTGAACTGAACTGAATGGTATCTCAACTTTATTATAAGACACCAGCACTGCCTACTTTAATATATTAGGCTTACCTTTGTTTATTCTAACACACATTAAATGACAAATGTATTGTCATGTACCATGCTAAGTTCTGGAAATGCTAAATTCAATAAGAGATTATTGTTGCTGTTTAGTCAATAAGTCATGTCTAACTCTTTGTGACCCCATGGACTGCAGTACGCAGGCTTCCCTGTCCTTCACCAATTCCCAGAGCTTGCTCAAACTCATGTCCATTGAGTAGGTGATGTCATCCAACCATCTCATCCTCTGTCACCCCCTTCTCCTCTTGCCTTCAATCTTTCCTGGCATCAGGGTCTTTTCCAATGAGTCGGCTCTATCCACCAGGTGGCCAAAGTAAGAAATGATTATTATTGAGGATAAATTAATAGTTCAGTGAGGGATAAACACAAAGTTACAGTACAAGGTTCTGAGTTTAAAATAGAGGTCCACTCATGGTATACATAGAGAAAATTATTGTTAATTCTGTTGGCAGCAAGAAAAGGGAGGCATCAGAAAAAACTGTTTAGGCTGGGCCTTGAAGGGGTTTTTCAAATGGAAAAAAGGGAAGGAAACATCTGTAGAGCTGACTCTAATAGCAAGAGGGAAAGGAATGGAGAAACTAGGTTGTGGTAGAGTTGGGTATACGTGAGGTTTGGTATACATAGCGTAGACGTAAGAGGCCGGGAATAAGAAAAAAGGGGAAGGATGGGGAAGATTGTGAAAGGATTTATAAATCACTAATACTCAGGAATTTAAAATCATCTTTTCAAGAACTAGAATTCGAGGAAGGGTTGTGGATGGGAAGATGACGTGTGCCTCCAATAGTTCTGAAACAGTGTTAAAAATTAAATGAGAGAATCTTGGCTAGGGAAATAGAGTGAACATAAAAGAAACATGATAAGATGAATATATAACTAAATTTAGAACTGAGAATATTTGGTGATGCAAATGGGCAAGTGGAGTATTGTTATTGTACAATCTGATGAATATTATTAACTTAAGTATGAAATACAGGAGAACATCATTTTGAGAAAAATTTGACTTTAATTCTGACTGTGAGAAATTCACATTTTCTACATTCCGGTGGAAATGATCCTTTTGTATTTGGGTAAGGAAATGAATAGAGAGTTTGACTAAAATTTTAAATTTAGGGATTATAAGAATAAAGAGTATTGTTAAAAACCTTTGTATTTGATGATATCACACTAAAATGTCAATGAAGCAACAGGAAAATAAAGCATGGGCAAAATACTCAAAAGCAACAATTTGCCAAACTGTCAGGAAATTTTCCCAAATTTTAAGCTTCACTGTATCACATATTGAAAAGTTAAGAAGAAAACTGTTTAAAAGCAAGGAGTTGGAGTCTTTGTAAACAACCAGAGTCTTAGTTTGGAACTCCCGAAAAGACAGAAGCCTAGGAGTGTAGTGACTCAGATAAAAGTGAACTGAACATTTTAAAATCTGAAAATCTGCTTCAAATAAGCTGGCCAGTCCCAGATGGAAGTTAGGCAACATACCTCTTCTCTAACTGCCCAGTAGTAGATAGAGGAGACCTTACTTGGAAGAAGATACCATCATCTCTACCCTCTGCAAAATATTCTACCAAATACCACACATTAAATTTGAAAAAAAAGTAATACTATGCTCATCAAAACAAAATGGACAATAGAAACCAATGTTCAAATGTCCCAGATTTGGAAGTTATCAGATATTGACATTAAAACCACTGTGGTTAATATATTTAAAAAATAAGTGGCAAGATGATAATTTTCACCAGAGAAGGAGACTCTATAAGAAAAAATACATATCTCAAAACTAGCTGAGATTATGAATTTTAAAACAAATTGGATAAAGGGAAAGAAAGAATTAATTTTTATTAAATGGAGTAAGCTATTTGACAACATCTAGGTTAAAGCCCAGAAAAACCTTGCCCCACCACTGAAAAAAAGAAAAGAAAAAGGATATATAAAGGGGATATATATATATCTGTATATTAGGAAAGGAGCTTTATTAGGCATGATTAAATCATCAAATATATATGAAACTGAAGTATCAAAAGAAACAAAGAGAATAAGACAGAAATTATACTTGAAGACATAATACCACATTCTGTTCTGAAGCTGATAAAAACTTTCAGAACAGACTATACAAGCACTAATGTCTCCAAGCTAGATATATACAAAGATAATTACATATAGGCACACCAGAGTAAAGCTGATTAAGACAAATAGCAATATAAAATATTTTAAAGAAGTCAGAAAAAAAACAAATGCACCCTGTCTTCAGAGGCTAACTGAAAGACTGACAACTGACTTAGCAAAATATGGGAGGCAGAAGACAATAGAGTAACAGCTTTAAAATACTGAAATAAAATAGTCACTGATCTTTTTTGGGGGGAGGAGGGATGTACTGTTTTCTTAATATTTAAATTTCACCAAGAGTTCAAGTATATGTTCCTCTTGACTTCAGACTTGAAACACACAGCGGGGGCCTGTCAGTGTAGGCAAATCATGGATGCGGGACGAGCAGTAACAGGGTGGAATGGCGAGAGCCAACTGGGACTGTGGGTGCCCTTGAGTCCAGAAGTTCAGAACCAGTAGAGAGCAGCCATCTTCTGAAAATTGCTGATTTCAAACAAGTTCCTATGATGCTTTTGCCAAACAGGGAAATAGCCACTGATATTTGCCCAGTGAAAATACCTTGTATAACTAAAAGAAAAGTAAATCAGTTCAGTTCAGTCGCTCAGTCATGTCTGACTCTTTGCGACCCCATGGACTGCAGCACCGCCAGGCTTCCCTGTCCATCACTAACTCCCAGAGCATGCTCAAACTCATGTCCATCAAATTGGTGATGCCAACCAACCATCTCATCCCCTTTCATACCCTTCTCCTCCTGCCTTCAATCTTTCCCAGCATCAGGGTCTTTTCAAATGAGTCAGTTCTTCAAATCAGGTGGCCAAACCACTGGAGTTCAGCATCAGTCCTTCCAATGAATATTCAGGACTGATTTCCTTTGGATGGAGGTTCGTGACATTCTACAGGAGACAGGGACCAAGACCATCCCCATGGAAAAGAAATGCAAAAAAGCAAAACGGCTGTCTGGGGGGGGCCTTAAAAATAGCTGTGAAGAGAAGAGAAGCAAAAAACAAAGGAGAAAAGGAAAGACAAAAGCATCTGAATGCAGAGTTCCAAAGAATAGCAAGGAGAGACAAGAAAGCCTTCCTCAGCGATCAATGCAAAGAAATAGAGGAAAACAACAGAACAGGAAAAACAAGAGATCTCTTCAAGAAAATTAGACACCAAGGGAACATTTCATGCAAAGGTGGGCTCGATAAAAGACAGAAATGGTATGGACCTAACAGAAGCAGAAGATATCAAGAAGAGGTGGCAAGAATACACAGAAGAACTGTACAAAAAAGATCTTCAAGACCAAGATAATCATGATGGTGTGATCACTGACCTAGAGCCAGACATCTTGGAATGTGAAGTCAAGTGGGCCTTAGAAAGCATCACTACGAACAAAGCTAGTGGAGGTGATGGAATTCCAGTTGAGCTATTTCAAATCTTGAAAAATGATGCTGTGAAAGTGCTGCATTCAATATGCCAGCAAATTTGGAAAACTCGGCAGTGGCCACAGGACTGGAAAAGGTCAGTCTTCATTCCAATCCCAAAGAAAGACAATGCCAAAGAATGCTCAAACTACTGCACAATTGCACTCATCTCACACGCTAGTAAAGTCATGCTCAAAATTCTCCAAGCCAGGCTTCAGCTGTACATGAACCGTGAACTTCCAGATATTTAAGCTGGTTTTAGAAAAGGTAGAGGAACCAGAGATCAAATTGCCAAAATCCGCTGGATCATGGATAAAGCAAGAGAGTTCCAGAAAACCATCTATTTCTGCTTCATTGACTATGCCAAAGCTTTTGACTGTGTGGATCACAACAACCTGTGGAAAATTCTGAAAGAGATGGGGATACCTGGCCACCTGACCTGCCTCTTGAGAAACCTGTATGCAGGTCAGGAAGCAACAGTCAGATCTGTGCATGGAACAACAGACTGGTTCCAGATAGGAAAAGGAGTACGTCAAGGTTGTATATTGTCACTCTGCTTATTTAACTTATATGCAGAGTACATCATGGGAAACACTGGGCTGGAAGAAGCACAGCTGGAATCAAGACTGCCGGGAGAAATATCAATAACCTCCGATATGCAGATGACACCACCCTTATGGCAGAAAGTGAAGAGGAACTAAAAAGCCTCTTGATAAAAGTGAAACAGGAGAGTGAAAAGGTTGGCTGGAAGCTCAACATTCAGAAAACAAAGATCATGGCATCTGGTCCCATCACTTCATGGGAAATAGATGGGGAAACAGTGGAAACAGTGTCTGACTTTATTTTGTGGGGCTCCAAAATCAATGTGGATGCTGATTGCAGCCATGAAATTAGTAGACATTTACTCTTTGGAAGGAAAGTTATGACCAACCTAGATAACATATTAAAAAGCAGAGACATTACTTTGCCAACAAAGTTTCGTCTAGTCAAGGCTATGATTTTTCCCGTGGTCATGTATGGATGTGAGAGTTGGACTGTGAAGAAAGCTGATCGCTGAAGAATTGTTGCTTTTGAATTGTGGTGTTGGAGAAGACTCTTGAGAGTCCCTTGGACTGCAAGGAGATCCAACCAGTCCATTCTAAAGGAGATCAATCGTGGGTGTTCATTAGAGGGACTGATGCTAAAGCTGAAACTCCAATACTTTGGCCACCTCATGTGACAAGTTGATTCACTGGAAAAGACTCTGATGCTGGGAGGGATTGGGGGCAGGAGGAGAAGGGGACGACAGAGAATGAGATGGCTGGATGGCCTCACCGACTCGATGGATATGAGTTTGAGTGAACTCTGCTAGTTGGTGATGGACAGGGAGGCCTGACGTGCTGTGATTCATGGGGTTGCAAAGAGTTGGACACTACTGAGGGACTGAACTGAACTGAACTGATTTCCTTTAGAATGGATTGATTGAATCTCCTTGCAGTCCAAAGGACTCTCAAAAGTCTTCTCCAACACCACAGTTCAAAAACATCAATTCTTCAGTACTCAGCTTTCTTTATAGTCCAACTTTCACGTCCACACATGACTACTGTGAATATTAATACTTCAAAAATAAATCTGATAATTTATTGCTATAAAAGCCACAGGAAGAAAAATGGTAAAGGGATTTATATAGGCAGGTTGGAAATAACCTGAATTGGAATTAGAAAAATGCAGGTAATAAAGAGCAAAGTAAATATGAAGATAACTGTAAATAATTTCAGATAGAGTCTCAGTGTTAATAATAGTACAAGACAATAACAATGTTTTGTGTCATTTGAAATGTATGTAGAAACAAAATGTTTTATAACAGTAATACAAAAAGATGGAGACTCACAAATGAATTTAAAACATTCCGAGATTTTAGCGTTGTCCGGGAATTGATTTAAAAATATCCTAATTTATATTCAGTTCAGTTCAGTTCAGTCGCTCAGTCGTCTCCAACTCTCCGCGACCCCGTGAATCACAGCACGCCAGGCCTCCCTGTCCATCACCAACTCCCGGAGTTCACTCAGACTCAAGTCCACAGAGTCGGTGATGCCATCCAGCCATCTCATCCTCGGTCGTCCCCTTCTCCTCCTGCCCCCAACCCTTCCCAGCATCAGAGTCTTTTCCAGTGAATCAACTCGTCGCATGAGGTGGCCAAAGTATTGCAGTCTTAGCTTTAGGATCAGTCCTTCCAATGAACACCCAGGATCGATCTCCCTTAGAATGGACTGGTTGGATCTCCTTGCGGTACAAGGGACTCTCAAGGGTCTTCTCCAACACCAAGGTTCAAAAGCATCAATTCTTCGGTGATCAGCTTTCTTCACAGTCCAACTCTCACATAACTAGCAATAAATCAAACATGCATGTTTTAAACCGTTGTAGATAAAAGATATATAATTAACAAGCCAATACAGAGGAAAAACTGAGTAATTAACAGAATTGATTAACCTAAAAGAAGGCAAGAATAGAGAGCAAAGGGAAAGTGATAGCAGATACATATCCTCATACATCATTAATTACAGAAAGTGCAAAGGAACTAAATACTACAATTAGACAACAAAGATGTCACACTAAAGAAAGAACACTCTACTTAGAATGTAAATTGGTAAATCTCTTTGGAAAACTGTTAGTGCCTGCCAATGCTGAATATAAGCAAATACTAGTGTTTAAAATGAAAGTCACTCAGTCGTCTCCAACTCTTTGCAACTCCAGGGACTGTAGCTTGCCAGGCTCTGCTGTCCATGGATTTCTCCAGGCAAGAATATGGAGTGGGTAGCTATTTCCTTCTCCAGGGGATCATCCTGAACCAAGAATTGAACCCAGGTCTCCTGCAATGCAGGCAGATTCTTTAACATCTGAGCCACCAGCATCACACACAGCAATTCCATTCCTTAGTGTATTCCTTTAGAAAAACACACATACATTTTAAAAAGGCATGCTATAATGTTCATTGCCACACAGTGCTTCCCCCAAACTGCAAAAATCCAAATATTCATCAGCAAAATAGACAAGTAGTATTGCCCGTTCAACAGGATGAGTAAGAATCCAGCAATGAGAATGAACTGCTATATACATCAACACGCGTGAATCTTACAAGCATAACACGGAAATTTGCAGCTACAAATGAGAATGTTTAATATGGATTTATGTATACAACACTCAAAAATAGGCAAAACGAATCCATGAAGATGGAAGTCAAAATACTGAATATTTTAAGGTATCTAATAGCTGGGGAAAGATCATAGAGTCCTCTTTTTGAATCTTTGTTCCAAACACATCATTGTGTTTGGGGAAATTTACTTAATTGTACATTTGTGATTAGGGATATTTTATTTCAATAAAATATTTTCTTAACAAATATCAAACCTTACTTAATAAAGCCTAACTATGTCTTTCAATTTCTGGGTGGGAATAGAGCCTAAGATATGTAGATCAAGACATAAAGGCAATATTAATGTTTAAGGGATGATCTTAATTCCAGCAGAACTGTTGAAAACGTCATGTCCTTAGAGCTCAAGGTTTGGCATTTATGAGGATTGAGGATATCGATAGCTAACTGCTAATTAGTCACTGAGTTGGACAGTTTAAGTAGATCCTTTCAGGGAATTAGGAAGCAATTCTTTATACTGTTCGCAAACTACTGAGAAAAAAAGACGTGAAGCATAAATATTATAAAGCAATATTCTATTTGTCAAGCAATGGGACAGTACTGATACCGGTTCCTGGTGTCCATCTAATTAAACAGTTGGAACTATGGAAGTTACAACATGTTTATTATCACTTATCGTTTGTGTCTTAGGCAGATCTAAAGGAACAAACCTTATGTTTCCAGGAAGCTCTTGGGATAAAGTACCTTCAATCCTTTTTTTTTTTTTTTCCTTAGAAATCTAGTTAATATTTTTCAAGAACTGAACTCTGACTCTTCTTAGCTTAGAAAAGGCTGCTCTAAGTCATCATGGCCTCTTTAAAATATTGTGGCCTCTTTAAAAGTCTGGGTGACTAATTTAATTCTGGCCAATAAAGGTAATAAGTTCCTTTAGCCCAATCCTGCCCTTCCTTGTGGGACAGATTAATAAAGGTGAAAAGTGAGTCACATAAGTAGTGCATTGATTCTTTCTGCAGCCATTGAAATACCCTGACCATCAGGGAAATCACAGAGACCCGATCTGGCTACAGTATATGGCCCATCCGGGAGAGACTCGCAAATGTAGTGCAGGAAGGCTGATAACTCTTGTCTTCTCCAGATTTCAGCTGAACACCTCCATTTTTCTCAACATTTTGACTGAATTATTTTATATATTCAGTTCCAAAGATGATTTTTTTGGTTGGACCATGGAAAGATGGTGAGACATAAGGAGAAACGTAGCACACAGAATTTATCACATCAAGCAGCAGGTATGTAGTTTCATAAGTAAATTCTTTGCACTGCTTTTAATGACCAAAGACAAGAGGTAAGACATGTCACCATTATTCATCATATGAAACAACCTTCCTCACAAATTAGCACTCAGTAAGGGTGGAGGGTGACATCCAATGAACTTTCTTGGATTTCTCAAAAAAAAAAAGTGACTGTGATTTTAACATTTTCCATTTGCACCTGGTAAAGGAAACCTCACATCCTCCTTTTTCCTTTATTCCTCCCACTCGATACTTCTGACACTTCTCAACACCAAATGTGGGTGTGTGCCTCGGTTTCCATATACCAGACAATTCTGGGACATCAGCTGCTGCTGCTGCTAAGTCACTTCAGTCATGTCCGACTCTGTGTGACCCCATAGACGGAAGCCCACCAGGCTCCCCCATCCCTGGGATTCTCCAGGCAAGAACACTGGAGTATGTTGCCATTTCCTTCTCCAATGTGTGAAAGTGAAGTCGCTCAATCGTGTCCAACCCTTAGCGACCCCACGGACTGCAGCCTACCAGGCTCCTCCATCCATGGGATTTTCTAGGCAATAGTACTGGAGTGGCTTGCCATTGCCTTCTCCGGGGCATCAGCTAGATGTCCTAAAATTTAACTCAGTACTGACACTCCCTGGAGATAGTATCACATCCCACAAAACTGACCTCCCCCCATATACACTTCAGATGCCAATCCCAAGACCAGGTAGTCATCTGTGTTTATGATAAGTGGGTTACATAAATCCACTTCCTTCTTATGTATGATTAATTAGCTAGAGAGCTCACAGAACTCAAGGAAAATACTTATGTTACTTACTGGATTACCAGTTTATCATAAAATGATACAATTCAGGAGTAGCCAAATGGAAGAGATGCATAGGGTAATGTATGGGGAAAAGGGTGCTAAGCCTCCACGTCCTCTCTGGGTGCACCGAGGTCCCAACACCTCCACGTGTTCAACTTCCCAGAAACTCTCTAAACTTCATCCTTTTGGCTTTTATGGGGGCTTCACTGAATAGCCATGATTGATTGAATTATTGGCCACTGGTGATTGAACTCAATCTCCAGCCCCTCTCCCCTCCCAGGAGGTTTGGGAGGGTGGGGCTGAAAGTTTCAACCCTCTAATCACATGGTTGGTTTCCCTGGCATTCAGTATCCATAGCGGGGTCTTTCTAAAAGTCACTTCATTAATAGAAACACAGCAGTGGTTGAAAGGAGATTGCAATGAATTATAAGACACATCGCTATAGCTCTTACCACTTAGTAAATTTCAAGGGTTTTAGGGGATCTGTGGAAGACTCAAGACTAAAACGAAAGATATGTTTATTATTATAAATCACAAAATCACCTCTACTTCTAATAATATAAACAGATATACATATAAAATACACATGTGAAACAGCAAACATCAGGGTTTCTTCAATCATCCAGAATTCTGATAAAGAGATACTCTATAAAACTCTACTATGTGCAATCAAAAGTGTCTATTTGATGTGATTTATCCTTTCATTCAATGTCTATGAGTGTTTTACAAACCATTGCTTTACCTTCCAAAGAACTTACAGTTCTAATTACTTGTTAATTACCATTTCATAGTTGCAGTGAAGTTCTAAAATAATAATTACTATTCACATATTACATTCATTTTCTGAAGAGCCCCCTGTGCATGCATATTTTGTTAATAGAAGCAACATGATTGCTACTTTGCTTGTATGCTTTATTTATTTTCATATAGGTTTAATTCCATTGCAGTTTCTCATTCTTGCCTGTTGTATAATTCATGATTTGTACTATATTGTAGTAGGCGTATGACACCCTCATTTTATTGGCTACACTATAATTTCTACAACCTTGTGAAAATAAAGTTTGGTCTTGGAAAGTTTTTATTTATTTGTTTGTTTATGGCATAAAACATGTTTCTAAACCATTTCCCCAAGACACTTTGAACTTGCACTCATACTTTGAAGTTCTTTGTAAACTCCCTGGGTCATAAGAGCATTTAAAAGGGCCAAACAGCTGCACTAATTATTGGAGTTTCCTAAGTCATATTGATAGTTAATAAATTGGAGGATAATAATCCTATAGCTGCAAGAGTTGAGAAAGCATTTTGGCTTCAATTAGTGGGAATTTGATATGCTGGAATCTGAAAGGCAGTCACACTTCATGAATTTATTTATGACATTTAACCAGAATTAGCATCATTTTGACACATCCATCAATTAGTAGGATGCAAAGATTTTTTGTGTGAGTCCAATAGTGACTACAGTACCACTAGCTCAAAAGTCTAAGCAAAGGGGCTGAATTCTCAAAATATTTTGGCATTTAGGGAAAGAATTCTGAAAATATTTGGACAAAAATTCAAGGTAAGATGTGACTTTGACTCTAAAGTGCTTGAACCTAATTTTTTAAAGTATCTGCCTTTTAAAAATCAATCATCTCAATTTGTGTTGATCAGCCACTAGCTTCTATACAGTGTGATAGGCCATAAAGATAATCTGAACCAGAGTCTGTGATTAAAAACACAGAATATGAGAGTAATGCTTCTAAAAGGGCCAGATGGTTTTCGATGGAAGCATAGTCTATTGGAAAGGGGATTTTGGACAGAAGGTCTGGAAGGTAAGGTAGAGCCAGAATGGTTGGTGTGTTGATATTAGGCTTAAGGAATTCATTTCGAACAATAATCAAGGTTATCAGTTTCTACCTGGATTATTTCTAGAGCCTCCTAACTGATATTCTTATTCCTAGACTCATCTAATGTTTATCTACCCATCAGAGTGAGAATCTTTTTCCAAATTATAAATCTGTACAAATCGCTCGGTTCACACATTTGTGTGGTTTCTCATTTCTTTCAAGACCAAAGTCCTGAGTTAAGCATAGAGGACTATTTATGATCTGTCACCTAATTTTTCCCATAGGTCATTTCATTGATCCCTACATAATCTCTCAGTATCTTAAGTTTCTTAACAGCATCACAGTTTTTTGTTTTCATTTTTTTGCTTTGCAATAAAGTTCTCTCTGCCAAAAAAATCTCCCTCTATATATATATATATATATATATTTTTTTTTTTTTTTGGATGTGAACGCTTATAATGACAGTGTAGTTTTTCCTTGTAGAAACTTGGACTTCCTTTTATTTTCAGTTACACTTTTTAAAATTCTTTATTTTATTTAATTTTGGCTGGATTGGGTCTTTTTGCAGCATGTGGGCTTGCTAGTTGAGGCACAGGGCTTTAGTAACCCCACGGCATGTGGGATGTTAGTTCCTCCACCAGAGATCAAACCCACGTCCCCTGCACTGAAAGGTGGATTCATACTGGCTGGACCATCAGGGAGGTCCCACAGATATACTGTCTTTAAACTGGACTCTTAATTCCATGTTTTCCGCAATAGACTGTGACTTCCTTGAAGGCAGGAATTTTGACTTTTTATCTAGAAGGCCTAGACAGAATGTTCATGTATCTGTTGAACAAATGGATACTTAAGCCAACATGTGGCATAATTTGACCCCAATTATTTTAGAAAAAAATTAATCAAGATTAATTTTTGATTGAGAATGAATTAGGAAAGAAGGAATAATTCTGAAATGTGGGGGATCAAGAAAAGATAAGAAAAACAAACATTTAGATTTTAACCAATAACTTACAATGACTAGTGTAACTATGCCAACTCCTGCATGAAATATTTTTACTATGGTTTTCTCTGCTGCATATAACTGAATTACTCCCAGATAATTATTTCTAGTCTTGATCTGTCTACTAAATTTCACAGAAGCACTGGAAAGGTGTAGAAATATGGGGTTTAGATTCAGTTACCTGTAAATTTTATTGTGACTCTGACATTCAACATTATTTTTGGGCTGGTCTGGAAAGTGAAAAAGTAAAAGTTAGTCACTCAGTCATGTCCAACTCTTTGTGACCCTACGATAGGGTAACAGTTTAAAGATAGTATATCTGGGCTGTAGCCCACCAGGCTCCTCTGTCCATGGAATTCTCCAGGCAAGAATACTGGTCTTAATCAAGTGTTTAAAAAGTCAGAGCACTGCTCCTGAGAGAATAACTCTCACTATGATTAATTATGAACTATAAACTGTATAAGGTTTACAGTAGAGTAATGCTTAGTGTCTGATAGGAATTCAATAGTGGTGGTCATTTTCTTTTGCTTACTGAAAAAGCTGAGCCACCCAGCTATCACACAGCTATGTATTGGAGGTTTAATTTGCCATCCCAGTGTCTGCTATTTCCCGTCTAATTTTCTCTTTAAAATGATGGCAACACCAGCCCTCAGGGGTATAAGCCATAAACTTAATGGTCATCCCAGACTTCTCTTGTCCTCCAAATTTTACATGAAAACAGTGACTAAGCCTTTCTGTGCTGACACCTCAGTGTCTCTGGAATATGTCTAATGTCCCACACATGCTATCTTTGGTTAATCTCATTTTTTATCTTCTGATAGTCTCCCTATGGCCTCCATATGGAATATGTCAGATTCCAATTGGCCTTCCAATTTTAGAGTCCCAGGCGTGCTCTTCTAAGGTGTAAGTATAGTCTTGGTAGTCCAAACCCTGAAGTACTGTATTGATTGCCTTTAGTCTGTTGAATAGAGTACACATTATCTAGTCTAGCCCAAAAGCCTGAGTTCTTGCTTTCCTTACAACTACATCTTCAAGTTCTTCCCTGCTACACATTGTGCTCAAGCCATGGTCTCTTCCATATCCCAGATTGCTCCATTGGTTTCTTGGATTCATGCCTTTGGATGACTGTTTCTTTGACCAAGGTACACGATTCCTTTTTCTTCTCTTGATGAACCCTGCAGTTTTCAAGATCAGTCTCCATGTACTTCTATAGGACAGTTTCTGAATCTGTTATTGAGAGGCCATTCAATTCAATACAGCATACATTATAATGCTTTCAATTCAGTTCAGTTCAGTTCAGTCACTCAGTCATGTCCGACTCTTTGCGACCCCATGAATCGCAGCACACCAGGCCTCCCTGTCCATTAAACTGCCCCCATATTTTTCAACTGAAATCTATGGGAAGCCTTATTTTTGGTACATAACTTGCTGGATACTGAGGTCTATAATAGTAAGCAAGACACATCTGATTCCCTATTTAATGTTCTTACATTTTGCTTGATAAAAGGGGCAGCTAAATGATCTGAACTAAACTTCCATTTGAATCAGGGCACAGAAAGATTTTCTAGATTTTTTAACCTCTCCCTTGTAGTGGAACAGAAGAGTGATGATCCTTACTGTGATCCAAGATTACAAACCAGGTAACAGGTATTTACTATCCCAGGGCCAGACTTGGGGGCAACCCATAAAGCAGTATTTCTTTGGGGTAATATTAGTATAAATGCTGAGCATCCCATGCAGACATATAATAGCATTCCAATAAGAAATCAACTCCAAGTCAGCATCCCAGAGTTTTAGTATCTCATATCTAATGCCTGAGGATTTCACAGTCATGAAAGTTAAGTCATGGTCAAAATTCTTCTTCAACTCAATTGAAGTAAGAGTTGAGTGAAGATTTTTTAGGTAATCCAGAAAAAAAGGAAATGAGAGAAACAAGAAAAGCAAAGAGATTCTAAGTGTAAATGTAAACAGGTCACTTAAAATCCATTATCCAGGATGGTGTGTCCACCCTCTTACCAAGCAAGACAGTAGATAATGAGCCTTAGGCTTTTGGGAGAAAAATAAAACTTTGAGATTCTAATAAATAATAAAAATACTTCCCTGGAGTTTTTGAGCCTCTTCTTAAATTTATCTGTTTTGGAATATAAGTTCCTTTAGGGCAAATACTATATCATGTATAACACCAGGAAATGATATATGCTTTATAAATATTTTAGAAACCCCAGGAACTAATTGCCGAGAGCAGTAGCCTTACTAGTTATCATTTCAGTGTGAACGAGCCATCGTTGTGGTGCCCATTTGGAAGATGATTTAAACACTTAGAGGTAAATGAACCAGGCTGTTAGTGTCCAGGATAGAATGGAAATCGGGAGCTGTTCCTTCTTCTCCAGTCCTTGGAAAAGACAGTCTCGGGTACTTTATCACATCTTCTGTGTGGAAATGTTCCTCAGCTTTGCCTTGCTTTAGAATTACCTGAAAAGCTTATAAAAGATGCTAATGGTCATAACTCGCTTTTGGAGATTCTGGGTTGGGCTCTGATATTCTGGGATATGTAACCAGGCTTGTTTCTTTTTACATGTTTACGTATAAAAAGCCCCATATAGTGCATGATGCTATTTTAATTGTGAGATTCTAAAGCACACTCCCAGATAAACAATAACCATTGTTGTCATATTATGATGGCACAAATTCAAAGTCTTTATGATGGTCCACAAAGTCTTGCATTACCTTGCCTGCTCCTCTCATTCCATTTCCTACAACTCTCAGCCAGGTCTGTTCTGCCTTTGGTATATTGGCCTTGCTAATAGAGCAAGTTAATTTCTATGTCAGGACCTCTGTAAATTCTCCTGCCTCTGCCAGATCTTCATACGGTCTGCTCACTTCCTCACTTCATTCCGAGTCTCTACTATAAGAGCAGAAATCGCATTCGTCTTTTTTATTACTCTATGCCACGTGTTTAGAACACTGCCTGATACAGAGCAAGCACTCAGTGATATGTCTCAAATGAATAGGTGACTTAAAAAGTGAAAAATTAACACAATATTGTAAATCAACTATACTTTAATTAAAAATAAAGTGAAAAACACCTAAAAGATTTTCTTCTTGATGTTAACTAACTGATTCTTCCCACTAAGAGACCTATTAGGTATTTTCCAATTAGAGACCTGACTTGAGTTTTTATATATATATATATTGATTTATCTGGGAGGAAAGAAAGTTGATAGGGGTGGAGTTCTGGGACAGTCCAATCCTCTTGCCTTACACAAGTTTATTTTAAGCTCTCTCAACAAGTCAGGAGAATAGATATGAGATAGTCTGTCAAGGAATAGTCCTTGGGTATTACAATTTTATAGGATTTAAGTATTCCAGAATCATCTTACTCTAACCAAATGTCCCTTAACCAAGTTTTAGAATTGCATTCTCTGACAATTAATCCTTTCCCATATTTAGATAATAGAGCTGCTGAGACTGTGAATTCAACTCACCTTATAATTCAGCAACCTAATGATCAGATATTTCTCTATGTTAGCTTTCAGCTATTAGAAGAAGGTCTTATATGTCTTGCTGGTGTTTCTTGACTATAGCTTAAGCTAAGAATCCCAAAATTTTGACTTATAATCTTTTCCTTTAAGTGCAGGTGAAAGCACATTTTTTGAAATGTCATATAGCGGTCTATTGCTAAAGCTTCCTTTAATAGCTATGTCCTTCCAGGTGAGAGTCTCTCAATAATAATTGAGAGAAGCTCAATTCTAATAACTCACTTGAAGCTGTATCCCTTGGATCATCAGTATTTTATTTCCTAGTAACATCTAGGTCTTATCTCCTTGAAATCTAAGCCGGTGAGATAATCAATAACTATATCTTGTGTGTATGTGCATGCGTGCGTGTATGTGTGTGTGTGTGGGGGGGTGGATGGGTGTGTATTTGACCCTTGAACAATACAAGGCTTAGGGACACCAACCCTCCATGCAGTTGAAAATCTGCCTATCACAGTAAAGTCAGGCCTCCATACATATGCTTCCTCTGTAAGTCACATTCTGCATCTGCAGATTCAACCAACCATTAATCAAGTAGTATTTACTATCAGAAAAAATCCGCATATTAAGTGGACTCAAGCAGTTGAAACCAACGCTGTCAAGGATCACCTGTATATACTCCAGATTCCAGCTGAATGAAAATGAACCTATTTTAGATTGTATTAATCAGAAGGGGATTTAATATGTGGAACAGGTACATTAGAGTGTTGCAGGAATAGAATCTAGTCCATTTCTCCAGTAATGACACCTGAGCACAATTGCTAATAGTCATTCACCGTGGGAGTGGCTGCCTCAGCCTAATCTATTTTCCCCATTTGAACCCAGACTGAGGTCTTTCAAATGTGACATAACCATTCTACACCAGCTATTAATTTTTTGGACTGATGATATTATTTAAAAGTATGAGGGACTTCCCTGGCAGCCCAGTGGTTGAGACTTTACCTTCCAATCCGAAGGGGTGGGGTTGGGGGTGGGGGGAGGGGCAGGTTCAATCCCTGGTCTGGCAGCTAAGATCCCACATGCCTCAAGGCCAAAACACCAAAAGCATACACAATAAAAAAAAAAAAATCCTTTAAAAAAGTATGAGAAAATAGAAGCTTTTGTCTTTGAGCTATTTTTGATTTTATACTAATGTAGTCTTACTCTTGGCAAAACTCTATTAGCCTTTGCCCTGCTTCATTTCGTGCTCCAAGGCCAAATTTGCCTGTTACTCCAGGTGTTTCTTGACTTCCTACTTTTGCATTCTAGTCCCCTATAATGAAAAGGACATCTTTTTTGGATGGAGAAGCTCTATACAGTTTAAAAACAAGACCAGGAGCTGACTGTGGCTCAGATCATGAACTCCTTATTGCCAAATTCAGACTGAAATTGAAGAAAGTAGGGAAAACCATTAGACCATTCAGATATGACCTAAATCAAATCCCTTATGATTATACAGTGGAAGTGAGAAATAGATTTAAGGGACTAGATCTGATAGATAGAGTGCCTGATGAACTCTGGACAGTGGTTCATGACATTGTACAGGAGACAGGGACCAAGACCATCCCTATGGAAAAGAAATGCAAAAAAAGCAAAATGGCTGTCTGAGGAGGCCTTACAAATAGCTGTGAAAAGAAGAGAAGCAAAAAGCAAAGGAGGAAAGGAAAGATATAAGCATCTGAATGCAGAGTTCCAAAGAATAGCAAGGAGAGATAAGAAAGCCTTCCTCAGCGATCAATGCAAAGAAATAGAGGAAAACAACAGAATAGGAAAAACAAGAGATCTTTTCAAGAAAATTAGAGATATCAAGGGAACATTTCATGTAAAGATGGGCTCAATAAAAGACAGAAATGGTATGGACCTAACAGAAGCAGAAGATATTAAAAAGAGGTGGCAAGAATACACAGAAGAACTGTACAAAAAAGATGTTCATGACGAAGATAATCACGATGGCGTGATCACTCACCTGGAACCAGACATCTTGGAATGTGAAGTCAAGTGGGCCTTAAAGAGCATCACGACAAACAAAGCTAATGGAGGTGATGGAATTCCAATTGAACTATTTCAAATCCTGAAAGATGATGCTGTGAAAGTGTTTCACTCGATATGCCAGCATATTTGGAAAACTCACCAGTGGCCACAGGACTGGAAAAGGTCAGTCTTCATTCCAATGCCAAAGAAAGGCAATGCCAAAGAATGCTCAAACTACCACACAATTGCACTCATCTCACACACTAAGTCATGCTCAAAATTCTCCAAGCCAGGCTTCAGCAATATGTGAATCATGAACTTCCAGATGTTCAAGCAGGTTTTAGAAAAGGCAGAGGCACCAGAGATCAAATTGCCAACATCTGCTGGATCATGGAGAAAGCAAGAGAGTTCCAGAAAACCATCTATTTCTGCTTCATTGACTATGCCAAAGCCTTTGACTGTGTGGATCACAATAAACTGTGGAACATTCTGAAAGAGATGGGAATACCAAACTACCTCACCTGCCTGTTGAGAAACATGTATGCAGGTCAGGAAGCAACAGTTAGAAATGGACATGGAACAACAGACTGATTCCAAATAGGAAAAGGAGTACGTCAAGGTTGTATATTGTCACCCTGCTTATTTATCTTGTATGCAGAGTACATCATGAGGAACGCTGGGCTGGAAGAAGCACAAACTGGAATCAAGATTGCCGGGAGAAATATTAATAACCTCAGATATTCAGATGACACCACCCTTATGGCAGAAAGTGAAGAGGAACTCAAAAGCCTCTTGATGAAAGTGAAAGAGGAGAGTGAAAAGGTTGGCTTGAAGCTCAACTTTCAGAAAATGAAGATCATGGTATCTGGTTCCATCACTTCATGGGAAATAGATGGGGAAACAGTGGAAACAGTGTCAGACTTTCTGGGCTCCAAAATCACTGCGGATTCTGATTGCAGCCATGAAATTAAAAGACGCTTACTCCTTGGAAGGAAAGTTATGACCAGCCTAGATAGCATATTAAAAAGCAGAGGTATTACTTTGCCAACCAAGGTCCGTTTAGTCAAGGCTATGGTTTTTCCCGTGATCATGTATGGATGTGAGAGTTGGACTGTAAACAAAGCTGATCGCCGAAGAATTGATGCTTTTGAACTGTGGTACTGGAGAAGACTCTTGAGAGTCCCTTGGACTGCAAGGAAATCCAACCAGTCCATTCTGGGGGAGATCAATCCTGGGTGTTCATTGGAAGGACTTATGCTAAAGCTGAAACTCTAATACTTTGGCCACCTCATGCGACGAGTTGACTCACTGGAAAAGAGTCTGATGCTAGGAGGGATTGGGGGTAGGAGGAGACGGGGACGACAGAGAATGAGATGGCTGGATGGCATCACCGACTCGGTAGACATGAGTTTGAGTGAACTCCGGGAGTTGGTGATGGACAGGGAGGCCTGGCGTGCTGTGGTTCATGGGGTCGCAAAGAGTCGGACATGACTGAGCGACTGAACTGAACTGAACTGACTGAGTCTTACTCTGAAATGATTAGAGGTGCATAGATCAGAGTCTCCCCCTTTACTATTTGATTACTTAGGGTTAAGCTCTAGAAGAAAGAGTGTAATGCAGCATTGTGATCCTCGTTTCTTCTCTCTTGCTTATTCCTCTAAACTCTATACTCAGTACCACATCTAGAAGTCCATAGTCCCGTGCAAATTCTTTCTTTGGCCTCCACAAGTCAAATGAGTTTTCTACTTGTAAATGCGTTTTTTCCCTTTATTGTAATTCTGGGGAATTGCAAATTTTCTCTCTGGGAAAACCAAGGCAAGTTATTTGCTGTCTTTTCCCTCTCTAATTCCCACAGAAGACATTATTATTTGATTAAAAAATTGTATTGTTGAGTACAAAGGCTTTATAATTCTTCTGAATATAAAACCTCAAACATTCAAAACCACTGGACTGGAGCTGGTGCTCTATGTGAAACTTGCCTGTGCTTTAGGTTCAATTCAGTAGGTGTGAAGACCACTTCAGGGAATACAAAGTAATCTAACAGGAGGATTTTCAGTATGCTTCTGCTTTGTATCTGGAATAACTTTTGGCTTTGTCGGTGGGAAATGCATATAGGTAGCCAGGATGGGAATTTAAGTTTCTAAATTGAAGTAATAATACACATACAGAAGACTATAAACAACAACAATGTACCAGTAAATGAATTATCACTATAAAAATGATCACTGCATGTAGATGCAATTTGTTCATTTTATTGCTATACCATTTGGTCCAAGAGGACCATTTGGTCCAAGAGGCTGCTGAGCTCCCTTCTCCCAGAGACGCTCCAAATCTACAGCTACGTGTACCAGTAAAATAATTATAGCCATAATCATTTGTTAATAGATTCAGGAAGTAAAAAATGTAAATTGTATCATCAAAAACAAAATGTTGACAGGGGGAGAGCACAAATACAGAGCTTTAGAATGCTTTCAAATTTAAGTTATCAGCTTAAAATAGGCTATTATAAATATAAGGTGTTTTATAATGCTATACAACATTCAACTGAATTAATTTACCAAGTTCTATTTCTTTAGTCTACTGTGATGGGCATCAGGGCTATTTCCAGTGCTTGTCTGTTAAGAATAGTGCTGCTGTCAACATTCCTGTCCTTTGCACCTCATATACAAATGTTTCTATTGAGTATATACCTAACTGAAATATCTAGATTATTGGTAGAATGAAATTTATCAACCAAGCCAGTACGCATTAAAGGAAATACTCCTAGTCATTACACCAGAGGCATAGGTATAATTTGAATCTATCTTTCTTCAAATAGGGCATATGGACATTGTGGCCACAGCATATGTATGTGTCCAAATTTGGTAGATAATACTAAATATTTTCCTAAGAGATTATAAAAATTCCCGTAACACCAACAGTGTCCTGGGCTCCCTGTCTCCAGTCACACTTGGTATTGTTTGGGTAGTATTATCTAATTTTGCTTTTAATTACCATGTCTGTGATATTGATGGACTTAGGCAGCTTTTCAAACATGTAATGGTGATTTGGAATCCACTTTTTGAATGTTTGTTTTAGTCTTTTGCTTTATTGTATTGCATGTTTTTTTTTTCTTATTTGTTTATAGATGCTCTTTACATAGTCTAGAGACAAGTCAGAATGCATTTAAATGCATTTCCATATAGACTTTTAAAGTGACTTGTCAAGAAAAACAGCAACAATGAAACCATTTTATGTTGATCAGACAACATTGAAGCTATTAGATCAAAATGAAGGGAAGTGACATTTTTATAAGTGAGTTGTTTATAGTCTATTGATACCTATAATTTCACAAGTGATTCACCTCTGAAGAAAAAGATAATAAGTAATACATGATAGCACTGCTTCACTCTCCAAGTCTAAATTGGAGCAGAAAGTAATGTAGAAGAGAGTCCGGGAGGCCTTTTGGTCTCTTCTTCCCACATGTCAACCAATCTCCAAGGTAAGAATAGAGTCTATTGTCATTAGATATTGCTTCACCTTCTCAGCAAAGAAGAGAATATAATGTCATTGCTCCATTCTCTCCTTGACCAATGTACAGAAAAAAATATTCTAACAGTATATTCCACTAATTAAATGAGGAAACCAGAAATCATTTAGTTATCTGGAACTCAATTTAAGCTATTAACCAAGAGGTTACCTCTCGTTCTTTCCACTGCCAACTCTTCTACTTGCATCATTCTAACATCTCCCAGTATGAGGAGCCAATTCGATCCACTTTTACAGTCATAAAATTCTTTGTTTTTTTCTCATATTTGTAAATCTCTACCTTTTTTATGGCCATCTGTTCATTTTCTGTTTCCCAGGATACAGAGTAGAGTTTAATCCCAGATTCTCTATTTTTTCCTTTCCTTTTATTCAAGAAAATTCTATATTTTTCTCGCTTAAAAAAAAAACAAGACAAAACTCCTGGAAGAGCCCAGGACCTAATAGCATTCCATCTGAAGTGATAGTCACTTATTTCTCTTACATACCAACAAGATTTTCTTCCCTACGTTTCCATGTCCCAGTTCTCATTAACACAGCCCCAGATTTCACTCATGCTGGTATAACAATTTCTGTCAATCTTCCTTCAGTAATTATCTTAATTCGCACATAAAGTTCTTTCTATCCTAAAGGTTCAGAGACCCATTCTGTGGGAATAATTGTGATTTCTTTTCAAGTTGTTTTGTTCACAGTTTTACAGCTAAGTCGGAGAAGGATCTTACAGCCAGAGAATCATATGATTAAGACAGGGGCTGGGCCAATACTCTCAAAGTATTCTCTGTCCCCTCATTTCTAAAATGCACAGCCCAAATATTCCACTGCTTCTAAGACACACTGCCCAAATCTTTCAAATATTTTTATCTTAATCTTTATTAAAGGCATAAGGGCCTTAGATAGGAACTTGATCAAGGTGCCATTAAACTTGAGTATTTTGAAATAAGAAAACCTGGATTTTAATCTCATTCTATCAAATGCTTGTATATAATTATCTTAATCAAGACTATTAACACACATTGCTGTAGCCAACCCCCTTACAATTTCAGTGGCTTTACATAATAAAGGTGTGTTTGATTCTAGCTCTCATATAATCCAGCTCAGATGTTCCTGGTTATATGGCTTTCCTGGGTGTCTTTACTCCAGATGGTGACCTAGGGATCCATGCTCCTTCCATTGATGACTTCTGCCATCATACAGGTGCTCTGCTGAATATCTGCATTCTTCCAGCTGATGATTCTTCTAGTAGTAAAACATAAAACATCACACAGAACATTTTGGAGACAAGGGAAACACATCACTTTCCATTAGGCAGAATCAGAAATATGACCCAAGCTACGTGCAAGAAGGATTTTGGGAACTGTAATCTTCCATGCTCTGGGGAACGTGGTTAACATAGGGAAATTTCCTTTATTGAAGTTTCTTCAAATATAAGATGGAGCGAATAAAAGTACTTACCTTATAGGCTGGTGTGAGTGAGTATGTCTGACCACAGGAAATGTGTGATAAATGCTAGTTATTAAACTTGGAAGGTTAGCACTGTGACTTTTTGAGACCAAATGTCTTTTGCAGCAATATCAAAAGGCTCTTGAAATATTGGGAGTCCCAGACTCTGAAAGGGACCTGACACAACCATCTGTCATTTACGGTCACAGAAAAAGAGGTAAGCGGCGACTGACTCAGACGCCAACTCAACAACGGAAATCTACATGTTGTTGTCAGACTTTTTATTATCTGATAATATTTTTATTATCAGATAATTTTCATTTAAGCTAAAACAGGAGGAGCTCTTAAACCAGTAGCCTTCTATTCCTGCAAGATCAGAGCTGTGAGCAGCCTGAAATTATATGTAAATAAATTATATTAAATAAATAAATTATATGTAAATAAATGCATTTTCCGGAGGAAAGAGTCCCTGGTTTTGTTACCTTTTAAAAGGGCTCTGTGTCTTATTAAAACCAAAAGCAATTGGTCTTAAAGGAATAACTAGTGTCTAAAAATTATTATATCATGGCTGGGATTCAGTTAATTACTCGAGGGCTTTTATTTTGAGAGAAGAAAGTGAGAAGGTATTAGTCAAAAGGAAGATAATCTACCAGCTGTCTCCAGTGTCCTCCTCATTGTGTTAAAAAGAACAACTGCAGACATGGTGATGTCTTTATTTTGTACTTTTCAAGGGTTTTCCTCCTGACTTTTTTTTTTTTACTTTTAGACTTCTAGTTTTGCCATTGCTTTCGTCTTTTAAAAGTTCGCTCCAGAGATCCTCAGGTGTGGCAACCCTGTTGGAGCCCATTTTCTTTAATTGAATTATATTGACTAGATGCTTTCACAGCCTCTGTTCATCTCTCAGAACATTTTGGACTCTCTTCTGATGCTACAAGTTGGGGTCAGCTGGAGCTCACTTCTCTCCTCCACTGCTAAATGGACTTTCTTTTCTAATTAGTAGAGGACACCTCTGGTCCTCTACCTGTTAGCTTTCCACTCTTCCCTCCAGAGGGCCTGGTGCAATGATGTTTCCTGTGGATGTTTACAGACTGGGGCAGACATTGGCCTTGTATATTGAAATAATTTCACTGAATCCAGTATTCATATCCCATTTAGACTGTATTGGTTATAGAGTTGACATTGAGAAAGGTGATAAAATCTGGTTTTCCAATAACCAGTGTAGGATAAAGATCTATAATTTTAACTGGGTGGTACAAACACATGGAGACAGCTCTGTAGAGATGTTTATGAGAAGAAAGGCAAAATATCTTGTTCAAAAAAAAAAACTGATCTGCATTTCTCTGACAATGAGTGACACTGAGCATCTTTTTCTTGTGCCTCTTGGCCGTATCTTCTTTGGAGAGGTGGGTCTGTTTAAGTCTTCCACCCATTTTTTGAATGGGATGGAAGGAGTGAGAGGGAAGTCCAAGAGGGAAGGGAAACATGTATACATATACCTGATTTGCATCATTGTACAGCAGAAACTAACACAACATTGTAAAGCAATTATACTCCAATTTAAAGAAAAGCAAGCAACTCTCTAATTCCCACTCTTCTCTGCCTTGCTTGGCTCTCTTGCCCCTTTCCTCTCCACCCCCAAGCTTATTATCTCAGCAAATGTCACCACCATCTAGCCAGGTGTTGAAGCCAGAAACTCCATCATCCTTAATTGGAGATTTTGTGTATCTTAACACCCATAGCCATTAGCAAGTCCTCTTATTTCTATCTTCACTATATATTTCAAATGTACACCATCTCCAATGCCATATCCTTCTCCACACCATGTTATTTCAGCAAGTCCTTGACCTTCTAGTTGGCTCATTTTCAATTGCTTTTGCCCCCTCACACCCATTCTTCATGCCAAAGCAATATGTAAACCAGAGGATGGCACTGCCTGCTTAAAACCCTACCGTAGGGACTACCCTGGGAGTCCAGTAATTAAGACTCCACATGTCCAGTACAAGGACTGCGGGTTAATACTAAGAGGAATAATAAAATAATTTTTAAAAAGAAAATAAACATCAGATTTTTAAAAACCCTCCAGTAGCCATGATTGTATTTAAAATACAACCTAAACTCCTTCTGTTAGTCTGCAGAGCCTTGACTATCTTTGGTCCCATTTTGCCACTCTATGCTTAGTTTGCTAACTTCCTTTCCATTTCTGGAAGATGCCAGGTCAGTTGCTACAGTATAGTCTTTACATATGCTATTCTTTTCACCTGGAATTTTCTTCTCCTTTATTCTCAGTACAGTTCATTTCTTTCCCTCATGGGTATCTCAGCTTGCTCTTCTCAGAGATTCTTTCCCTGAACACCCCAAGGACAATCCTAGTCTTTATCTCATTCTCTTATGTATCTCCTTTTCAGCACTCATCACAACCTGTAATTTTGTTTACCTTATTTTTTTCTTGACTTGTTCTTTTGCTTATCATCATGTTAGAACCATACATTCTTTGAGTAGAGTAACCATCACTGTCTTGTTAATCTCTTTTCGGAAAAGGCACAATATACTTTCTGTGATGGAATCTAAAGCTAATTTTCTTGCATCCTGATCTCAAGTCTATTCTCTTAACTTTTTACATTTAATGAACAGGAGTGGAATGCGGCTTGAGAAGGACCAAAGCAGAAATGATACTTCTCCATTCATTCATGGAGAACACTTCTGGTATCTATTAGTATGTGTCAACTGCCATGCTAGATGTTAGAGATTCAAAGATTAGAGAAATATGTTTCTCGTGGCTTCAGGAAGTGTACATACTAGTCAAGAGAACAAGTTTCCTCAATAACCAAGGAATCCATATAAACCTAAAGTTGCAATAAATGCCACAGCTGAGGGTGCCATAAGATAACCTTGTTGTGAGAGAAAGGGATGAGCATTCAGAAGAGGAGTCGTGTGTGCAAAGATGGAGGGACCATCACAAATACAAGAAAGTACGGGAAGGCTGGAGCATTGAACAGAAGGTGCTTTAGTGTGAGGGGCATGAAGGGGCATGTGTAGACCAGAGGCAAGAATCCTAAGACATCAGTAGCTAAGTATTTCATTAGGGCTGGGAGATGGAGGACAGGAGAAGGGAGGAGTCAGTTAGAATTAATATGATCGTATCAATGTTTTCAAGGTATCCGTCTGTTTACCAAACTCCACTTTATGGAGTTGAGTGATGGGAGGTCATTGATAGGTTTAGGGTGAGTTTTAGTGAAATGAAGTAAGTGGACATTTGAATGTATGAAATAACTATTAAGGAGAGAATTAATAGTTAATAAAAGGACATATGACATAAGAATCTGTTAAATATAAATCTATTGTTTACTAGTCAATTCTAAGAGTAGTAAGGTGTGAAATAATTTGTGTATGTTTAATAATTGATTGAGTAAGTGTATATGGAGAAAATTAATTCTGATTGTGTTTAGGTTTAAGTTCCATGCTCATTGCAAATTTCAATCTCAATGTGTGTAGGTGTCCCTAAGGATACTATGTATGAAATAGATAACTAATGAGAACATACTGTATGGCACAGGGAGCTTAATGTGCTGTGGTAAGCTGAGTGAGAAGGAAGTCCAAAATGGAAGTGACATATGGATACGTGTGGTTGATTCATTTTGCTGTACCGTAGAAACTGACACAACATTGTAAAGTAACTATAATCCAATAAAAATGATTTAAAAAATAAAGTTGTTTAGGTGTCCCATTACCAGCCTTCCCAGTTATACCAAACAGTACTCCGTAAGATAGTCTTAAGGTATGCCAAATACAATGGGTCATGGTGTAACTGATCTGGCTTAAGACAGGTCCTGCTACCTAACTGAACATGTTCCCTTCCATAAGAGAGACTACTGAGGACCTATGTATGAATCTCATATTAATTTACTTCTCTCTTCATTACATACAACATATGAAACATATGAAGTATTGGCCAGCAATAAGGAGAGACCTGGATTAGATCCCTGGGTCAGGAAGATTCCCCCGGAGAAGGAAATGCCTATCTACTCCAGGATTCTTGCCTGGAGAATCCCACGGACAGAGAAGAAGCGGAGATCTCCATGAGATCGCAAAGAGTTGGACACAACTGAATGACTAACACTTTCATGTCACTTACAACACTCCAAATCTATAGCGTAAGATTTTTACAGAAGTCCCGGAAGAAAAAGACATAGTATAGCCATAATTTGAATTGTATACAGAGGAAAGGATTGGTCTCTGCTTTTGAATAAATAGACTCTCCCATATTTTCCTTTGACCCTATCACAGTCTACAAGTGACTTTAAATAAACTGTCATCTACACACGTAAAATTGAATGTTTATCTAAAATGGCCAAAAGCAAGATGTATCTCCAAAACCTTCCATCTCTTTTCCTGTTAGATCAAATGTATCAGATCTAAATTCTTTTGCCATCACTTGCCACAGATAATAGCATGTTCCCATGCTGAAGTCAGTATAAAAGTTTATGATGTTATTGACTTCACACAGCTCTATCAGACCTCGGTATTATTGATTTAATGACTCTTTCCTCTTTTTTGTTTAAATTCAACTCTGAAGTTACCCCTTGGTTTATTAGAGTGGCAGTACTCAGAGCTTTTTATTACATATCTACAGACTTATTTCTAAGGATGCCTGCCCATAAATTACTCACCAAACATTCAAAGGCAGAGCCAGAATATAATAAATATCAAGAGACTGAAAAAAAAAAAAAAAGGCCTAGGTAGTACACAGATTTCTTCTCGTTCTCTGCCTGTTGAGTGTATTTCCCAGTAAATAATAAAAAAAAAGAAATTTAAAGGAAAATGTCACCTGGCATGTGGTATATCCGTGTCTCATAGCAGATGGCATGGTTCTGCATGGGGAGAAGAATGAAATGCCACACGCATGGCTGGAATGGAAGGATTTTGAGCAAGTGGCATTCCTGGGAAGCTAGCCGGCAGGCCCTGACATTAACAGTTTTATTAAGTTCAGCTGTGGGCTGGAGCAGCCCTGGCTTCCAACGTGTGGCAGCGTTTTAATGGCTGGCCCTCTGGTTCAGGCAGGGTGGTGTGAAAAGTAATTGTAGCGGGTGGCAAGATTGATAGAGTTGAGGCGGATGGGGAGATAATGTGCTTTGTTACCAACTTTTTCATTTACTCCAGAAGCAAAGGAAACATGGATGAATTACTCCAAAACTGGGATTTGCTTTTTAAGAGGAAATTATTTGAGACAGGTGACACTGTACCCTATTGTAAAAATTCTGTAAATTATAGTTCCGATGAATCCTGCACTGTATACGAAAATTACACATCATACTGTGAAGTCAGAGTCAGGAAGAAAGTGAGTTTGCAAATATACCGGCCTCTAAAGAAGTCTGGCACACATTTTGCAGGATGATATTGGTGAATATCGGGGTGTTATCTACGAATGCCAGGAGCGGTTATTCTCTTGCTTCTATTTCACATTGTCTATGAAGGGAAGAGCTGAAACGATACGATAAGTGTTTCAGTTCAGTTCAGTCGCTCAGTCGTGTCTGACTCTTTGTGACCCCATGAATCACAGCACCCCAGGCCTCCCTGTCCATCACCAAATCCCGGAGTTCACTCAAACTCATGTCCATTGAGTCGGTGATGCCATCCAGCCATCTCATTCTCTGTCGTCCCCATCTCCTCCCACCCCCAATCCCTCCTAGCATCAGACTCTTTTCCAGTGAGTCAACTCGTCGCATGAGGTGGCCAAAGTATTGCAGTTTCAGCTTTAGCATCAGTCCTTCCAATGAACACCCAGGATTGATCTCCTTTAGAATGGACTGGTTGGATCTCCTTGCAGTCCAAGGGACTCTCAAGAGTCTTCTCCAGTACCACAGTTCAAAAGCATCAATTCTTCAGCGATCAGGTTTCTTCACAGTCCAACTCTCACATCCATACATGACCACGGGAAAAACCATAGCCTTGACTAGACTGACCTTGGTTGGCAAAGTAATGTCTCTGCTTTTTAATATGCTATCTAGGTTGGTCATAACTTTCCTTCCAAGGAGTAAGTGTCTTTTAATTTCCTGGCTGCAATCAGAATCCGCAGTGATTTTGGAGCCCAGAAAGTCTGACACTGCTTCCACTGTTTCCCCATCTATTTCCCATGAAGTGATGGGACCAGATGCCATGATCTTCATTTTCTGAAAGTTGAGCTTCAAGCCAATCTTTTCACTCTCCTCTTTCACTTTCATCAAGAGGCCTTTGAGTTCCTCTTCACTTTCTGCCATAAGGGTGGTGTCATCTGAATATCTGAGGCTATTGATATTTCTCCCGGCAATCTTGATTCCAGTTTGTGCTTCTTCCAGCCCAGCGTTCCTCATGATGTACTCTGCATATAAGTTAAATAAGCAGGGTGACAATATACAAACCTGACGTACTCCTTTTCCTATTTGGAACCAGTCTGTTGTTCCATGTCCAGTTCTAACTGTTGCTTCCTGACCTGCATACAGATTTCTCAAGAGACAAGTCAGGTGGTCTGGTATTCCCACCTCTTTCAGAATGTTCCACAGTTTATTGTGATCCACACAGTCAAAGGCTTTGGCATAGTCAATGAAGCAGAAATAGATGGTTTTCTGAAACTCTCTTGCTTTCTCCATGATCCAGCAGATGTTGGCAATTTGATCTCTGGTGCCTCTGCCTTTTCTAAAACCTGCTTGAACATCTGGAAGTTCACGGTTCACATATTGCTAAAACCTGGCTTGGAGAATTTTGAGCATGACTTTCCTAGCATGTGAGATGAGTGCAATTGTGTGGTAGTACGATCAGTGTTTAGTGTGCTCTATTTGCCTGTTGACCGCACGATGTAGTCATACCTGTTTTCCTTCTGAAGAAGTTCTTCTGATGTGTTTGAATTGTATCATCTTAAAGCAGCCTTGCTTGACAATGGATTGGACTTTCAGTGGCATGCTTGCTCCGTCATCAATTCCCTGAAGGATTGTAAATGGCCTCCGTGGACTTTACCCTAGTCCTTTGGACAATGTAAATACAATGTTGTTGGTTCCTGGTTATAGGATCCTCATGCCCTATTCAGCTTAGTTCAGTTGCTCAGCCGTGTCCGACTCTTTGCAGCCCCATGGACTGCAGCACGCCAGGCTTCCTTGTCCATCCACCAACTCCTGGAGCTTACTCAAACTCACATCCATCCAGTCAGTCCTCAGCCTCTATTGTCCCCTTCTTTTCCTGCCTTCAATTTTTCCCAGCATCACGGTCTTTTCTAGTGAGTCAGTTCTTCACATCTGGTGGCCAAAGCATTGGAGTTTCAGCTTCAGCATCAGTCCTTCCAATGAATATTCAGGACTGATTTCCTTTAGGGTAGACTGGTTTGAGGAAAACAGATTCTGCTTTGTTGAGCTGATAATTGAGTGTGCATATAATGACAAGTCTTTACAATTTTCCCTCTGCCACTTGACATCAAACATCACTAACACAAGTTGAAAATCAAGTCTACATTTCTGTGACATGAAACTTTTGTCCACACAATATTAATGTGCTAAGTTGCTTCAGTCGTGTCCGATGCTTTGTGACCCCATGGCCTGTAACTCACCAGGCTCCTCTGTCCATGGGGATTCTCCAGGCGAGAGTACTGGAATAGGTTGCCATTTCCTCTTCCAGGCCACAATTCTAAACTAACAAGTTAATTAAGTAAATTGAATCAAACCAGTTACGTGCACGTGAAAAAATTCCCAATAACCTTCACTATTGAGCCAGTGGTGTTAGCGCCATGTCAACACAGCCTAAAACAAATGTATTTTGCTATGTATAACGAAAAAATGAAATATAGAAGGTGGTCCAAAGCTACATTCCAGTATGTAACTTTATGCAAATTAAGTCTCTCATTTTCACTCCTCACAATCTTTTAAATCTCTTTTCTGTTTTCTTATCCTTTTGTTACCAAAAGTGGAGGTCTGACTGCTTGCTGCTCAAAAGCCAATAAAGGGGCAAGGTAGTGGAAAGGAATGTTTGCTTTATTTTGGATGCCAGCAAGAAGAGGCGCCGGAGCAACTGTCCAAAGGCCAAGTGCCCCTTACCCCACTATACAATCAGTGGGCTAGAGATTTTATGGATGGAGGAGCGGGCTACATGTAGAAACAGCACAGTCAGCTGATAGTCACCTTGAAATTGACCACACAGTGGTCTGACCAGTGTCATCTTGATTGTTTTAAATACAGTTCATCTTCAGTTCCAGGGTCAGTTTGTCCCCATTTCCTTGAGGCCATTTCCTGGACTCGTGGAAGCTTATGTCAGGCTACAGTCTAGTCATTACATGGTTAACTTCTTCCACCTGGTGGGGCCTTCGATACCTATAAGACAGCTTACAGGATATGGCTCAGAATGTTATCTACAGCCCCTGAGAAGGAACTAAAAATCTTGACTTTGTTTAATGACTAAACTATTATTATTTGGTCTGCTTTGACTGTTTTCCTTTCTTTCTGCATTTTCTTACAAGGCAGATGGGAGCTATGGAGGGGAAGCACCACAGAGTCCTTCACTTTCTTGAAGCACAGCCTCTGCCATTGATACCTTTGGAATTATGACAAAAGGCATTTTCCAAAATGTTTATGTTGTTTTCTTGCGAGAGTTGGGGAATGATTTTAAAGGCGATGTGGTTAGATAGTAAATAAACTGTAATGGGTATGGATGAACTGCAGTGCACACATCACAGCTAACATTCATAATGCCCCCAGTATACTGCAGACTGAATTACATTTTAAATGATGTATTTTCTTAGTTTTGAGAAACGTGCATTTTCCCACTTTACTATATTTTTCTCTATTTCACTCCATTCTACAGTGAGGCAAAGATGTCATGCATTTAAGCATGTTAAAATGGAAAGCAAAATTAGAAATATAAATAACAGAACAAAATTTGGAGCTTTAGAAAAAAGGAAGAGATCATTTTACCATATAATGCTTTTTATAAAAAAAAAATCCTATCAAGAAAATTGCCCAGAAATTTAACTCAGATAATTTCACAGTGTGATTCCTGAGGAGAGGTAACTGTCCTAAAAACCAAAATCATGGAATTAATGGATTTAATTATTTAATTCCAGGCTGCCTTTTTCTGGACACTTTGTCAGGAAATGAAATTAACTAGAGAGATAGATAAATAGATAGATGCAATGTTGACTAGAATTATAGAGTGATAATTATATTCTTGCTTGGCTAAAAGTTTATTGGTAACTTTTGATGATCTCAATATAACTTAACTGGCATTATATTAATAATATAAAGAGTATTAACACTCGACACCCTTCAGCGATGCTCAGACTTGTGTCATGGGAATGCTACTCTGTGCCTAGAATAGATTAAGAGAGCTCATCTTTACACTGTGCATCTTCTAGTTTATCATCATCATCATAAACATAACTTTCTTTGATCCTTATAATCTTCCTGTGAGGTCTTTAGCTCCCATTGATGATTTTAAAAATATTTAAAACAGGAACTGCACTTGCACGAAATGATCACAACCGAGGAGGCAGCAAACAGCATCCAGAGGTTCCTATAGGAGACACTAATCTTTCAGTTGCTAACTGTGGACGGTTCAGGGGTTCTGGAGGAAAGGACTAGCTCAGCGCAGGCACTGATTGGGGGGCAGGGGAGGGCATGGGAGAGCACACCTGGGGAGCTCAGGGCAGTGGGTATTTATCAACCAGTGTGGAAATATTTCATTATTTTAAGAATGAAACATGATGGTGAATCCTGAATAAGTTATCTGCCCCTTAGTTCTGTTCTCTGCACTATTTTTCACATCAATGGGCAAGACAATTTATCACTGCATTAGTATTACTTAATTAGGAGTTTGAAGGTTTATAATGTAATTCCAGCACCATCACAAAATAAGTACTCTAATTTTGGTCAAAGAAGTGACTATAAAGTCAGTTTCTTTTTCTGTAAATTGAAAATATTTGTCTTGGGTATTTAGAATAATTGTTGTGAAAGTTAATAATAACTAATGATATTCAATATGTTCTGGGCTTGCTGTGACTTTCCTGAAGGAATAACTCAAGTTTCATAATATTCTGATGTTATAGATGCTCATATTTTCTCCATTTTATAAATGAAAGAACTAGGATACAAAGAGTGAATAAACTGTCTAAGATCACATACATGAAAAGCTGCAGGACTTGGATTTGAATCCAAAGTCCTTATTCTTAACTACTATGCTCCAACACTGTCTTTTCTTTACAAGAAAGATTTGTAAAAAGTAACATCTTAGATGCATGAAAAAACACTGTCATTTTCAATATTGTTTTTTTCATCATTACTTTTGGTTGCTTTTTGCTACTTGAAACAGAAACTAAGAATATTCCTAGTGCCTCAAAGAATGATCATCACTCGCATTTAGAAGTTTGGCTTAAGAAGTATTTTTAATTACAGAATCTGTAAGAGTACAGTTGTTAAACTCGGTTTTTATCTGTGGGTTGTTGCTATGGCTGTATGTTTAGTTGATTTATATTAGATTTAATGCTTCACTTCATGAAATTTAAACAATCACATTGAATCAGAATACTTTTTTCATTTATCTCTGATTAAGTATCAATGCATAATAATCAGACATGACAGTAAAACCAACAGTGAAAAATTAACATTTGAATGTTTGCCATGTATTGAAAACTGTGCTAACCACTTTGGACTTCTTATTTTATTTAGTCCTCCGAAAAGGATGGTAAAGGTATATTTTTTATTATTGATAATTTACCAGTGAAAAAATTAAGATGTAAACAGTTGAAATAACATACGTGGGGTAGGACTTGACTCTAGTTCTGTCCACAAAAATGTCTGTTCCTAATCAGAAAGCTGTATGTCTGACGAGATATCTACTGCCTACGAACTAAGGATACTCAAAACATTTTTGAAATGCACTCAGTGAATAAGCATGGTCTGCACATGAAGCTGTCAGTAAAGTAGCCCCAGCATTAGTTTAAAATAAGCTCAGAAAATTAAATTATATTTTAAAAGTCATGTAATGATTGTGATTATGTTTCTGGAAAAATAATGCATTCTAAAATTAACCTGTAAAGACTTAGAGAATGAACTTATGGTTGCTAGGGGGAAAGAGCAAAGGAAAGAATAGTTAGGGAGTTCGTGGTGAGCGTGTATACACTGCTATGTTTTAAGTGGATAACCAACAAGATCCCATTGTATAGCTCAAGGAACTCTGCTCAGTGTTATGTGGGAGCCTGGTTGGGAGGGGAGTTGGGAGAGAATGGATACATGGATAGGTACGGCTGAATCCCTTTGCTGTCCACCTGGAATTATCACAACATTGTTTATAAGTTATATGCCAATACAAAACTCAAAGTTTAAAAATAAATGAATTTATACCATAAAAAATATAAAATTAACCTGTAAAGATGCTTTAAAGGAGAAAAACGTTTAATCAAGAAAAACATGATTAAGGGGCAGGATCAAGATGGCGGAGTAGGACACTGAACTCACATCCCCACATAGTCATGTCCAACCATGACTACACGTAGAACAACTCTGGCTGACAATGACCTGAAGCATCAAGACAGCTCTTCTACAACCAAGGCTGTAAAGTAAGGTCCACAGGGAATCTGGTGGATTCACGGATCCGCAGAGATAGATAGGGATGATGCAATGATATTCAGTAGGAATGTAAGGAAAGATGTTATTCATCTCCTTGGAGTTAGAAGGGTAAATAAATAAGCCTTGAAGAGAGGGTGAGGGGTGTATATTATGAGGGATCAGGATATTTTATAGTCTAGCCACTAAACATATAACCTCTAGAGGAGATCAATCCTGGATGTTCATTGGAGGGACTGATGCTAAAGCTGAAACTGCAATACTTTGGCCACCTCATGCGACGAGTTGACTCACTGGAAAAGACTCTGATGCTGGGAAAGGTTGGGGGCGGGAGGAGAAGGGGACGACGGAGAATGAGATGGCTGGATGGCATCACCGACTCTGTGGACATGAGTTTGAGTGAACTCTGGGAGTTGGTGATGGACAGGGAGGCCTGGCGTGCTGTGATTCATGGGGTCGCAGAGAGTCGGACACGACTGAGCGACTGAACTGAACTGAACTGAAGCCACTTAACCTCTCTGGATAGTATTTATTTATTCAAGAGGACAGAAACTTGTTTTTCATCTGTATATTCCCGTCACCTAGCGTATTGCCTGGCAGATCCCCTCCTTGCCCCTCAAACACAAACACACAAAGGTTCTCAAGTCATGTTTGTTATTGAAATGAATAACTTTGTGCATAGGATGACCTCCAAATGCTTTTCCAGGACTAGCTTTCAGTGATTGTAAGAGAATTTGGCATGCCCCTGTGCTACTGCGTTATCTTCATATTTGTGAGCAGGGAAGGCCCAGAAGCTAGGAGCAGAATGATAATTCATGATTAACAGGAACACCACCTGTCTGAAGATGTCCTTCCTGAGAAAGGTCAGTTGTTGTTGTAAGTAAATACACATCTCCCACGAAGTGAAAATGCTAGGTTATGCTTTCTCTCTTCCCTCCTATTTTTTTCTTTCCCTTTCGTACTATTGTCTTTGCAAATGTTGACTTGTGAAAACGTGAAAGGTCAGAAGTGAGCATGTTAAGGAGAAGTGGATACGATTCTTTTTCATTTGTATTTATACAGGCAAAGAAAATTGAGCTGGAATAGAAGTTGATCCATGTTCTTGAACTGCGGGTTGACACTTGCAAAGCTGACACTGCTGTCTTCTCGGTTAAGACTAGAGAAAGGGAGGGAAGTTATACCAAAGGTCACTCGAAATAATGACTTAGAGGCAACAGAAGAAACTGGGGGAGCACTAGGAGCTTCTCTGGTATTCTAACTGGAGTCATTCACATGGAGACAAACACAATTCAGCTCCCTAGAAGTTCCTGTCTGGAAAGGTAAGTAGAGACAAGAGAAAAAAAATGAGAAGACTAATACACAAAAGACAATCCAGCAAGAGTTATTTCAGCCCTAGGAAATATTTCAGTTCAGTCCAAATAAGATGAGGACATTTACAAATCTGAACAGAATATAAAAGAAAAATACGGAGAACTGCCTAAATTCACTTGAAATCATTCCTCCATGGAGTTAAGGATCACCAGCCAGGCTGGTACCCAAACTTACAGATATTAGAGCAGCTGAGGTGATGATGGCTCTTATGATGCTCCACATTCTTTATTCTTTTCCTCTTTGAGATATAACTTAGTTTCTCCCTCGTTTGGCCACTTAAGTAAAGACAACAGTAGTGCCAACTAAACTATATATAAGTATATATATACTGTGACTATGTTGTTTAGTTCCTTTCATTACTCAAAAATGCGTCTAACTTGCATGATAAGATATATTGATACAGAAGTAAGTAAGAAAGTAGTTGCCAGATTTGGGGATTTTTTAGAGTAAATTATATATAAACTACTAGAGAAGGAAATGGCAACCCACTCCCGTATTCTTGCCTGGGGAATCTCATAGACTGAGGAGCCAGGTGGGCTACAGTCCATGGAGTCACAAAAAGAGTCAGACATGACTCAGTGACTAGGTGACTTAGTGACAACTGTAACAACAAATATAGCAACTACATATTCAGACAAGCATCAGTTCAGTTCAGTTCAGTCACTCAGTCGTGTCCGACTCTTTGCGACCCCATGAATCACAGCACGCCAGGCCTCCCTGTCCATCACCAACTCCCGGAGTTCACTCAAACTCATGTCCATCGAGTCGGTGATGCCATCCAGCCATCTCATTCGTCCCCTTCTCTATCGTCCCCTTCTCCTCCCGCCCCTAATCCTTCCCAGCCTCAGAGTCTTTTCCTTATTTACAATTTTCCACTTTTAATTTTTCCAGGAATTATCATAAACAAATGGTACCATTTGGTTTTGTCACTTTCAATGAAACATTTTAATACAAAACATAGGAAGGACATATTCTCAGAATAAATGATAGTTACAAATTGAACAAATCTGAATTATGAAAAATGCATTAAATTGGTCTTACTTTCTCATGCCACATGCATTTGAAAAAATTTATTATGTATTGGTAACTGTCCTCAAATTGGTATTATGACCTTTGACCTCTGACCTCTGTCACAAGTATCCAGACCAGGATAAACGTAGACTCTCTTTCTGCTTCTATATGTATGCATTGCATTTTTTCTTTTCTTCTCTCTACTTTTTTCTTCTATACCTTTTTTTTTCCTTCTTATCTAACCATGCCTGGGGATGCAAGGGGCATAATTCCTCTGTTCTTGTATTTTGAGGCTATGGTAGCAGATAACTGGATTAGAAGCTTTTCTTAGGCTGTTTAAATATGTCATATCTAGATAGCTGATCCTATTAAGTAATGAAACATGCTTTCTTACTGAGCTGGGAAACACTTATGAAAGTAGCTGGGGTAGGAACTTCCCTGGCAGCTCAGTGGTTAAGATTCTGTGCTTTACATGCAGGGGTATGGGTTTGATCCCTGGACAGGGAACTGAGATCCCACATGCCATGTGGCCCCAGATAATTTTTTTTTAAAGAAAGTATTTGTGGGTAGAAAGCAGGATATGCTCAGGGCTGAGAATAGGGCCAAAGGACTAAGTGTAAAGTTGGGGTGAGGATATAGGACATTCGGAAAGTCAAAAAACTAAGAATTGACATCAAAGCCTGGCAAATGATATCGTGTGTGTGTGTTAGTCTCTCATTCGTGTTCTACTCTTTGTGACCCCATGAACTGCAGCCCACCAGGCTCCTCTGTCCATGGGATTCTCCAGGCAAGGATACTGGAGTGGGTTGTCATTCCCTCCTCCAAGGGATTTTCCTGACCCAGGAAATGAATCCAAGTCTCCTCCATTGCAGGCAGATTCTTAACCATCTGAGCTACCAGGGAAGCCCCAAATGGTATTAACGGTAGAGAAGAATGATAGGTTAGGCATAGACGCTAGGACTGAGGTGAAGGCAATTGGTGTGATTGACTTGGGCAGTGATTATATACACCTATTATCTGAGGATGCTCAGAGTTTGGGTAACCCTCATTTCTGACAATGGTTTCTTCAGAGCTCAGACACCATCAAACTAGAGGTATCTACTGGAATCAAAATGTCAAGGCATAAATCCTCCTACTTTTCCAATTTGTGATATTACTTTTTACTTCATAAATGATCATGTAGAATGTTAAGGAAGTATTATTTTATTTCTTATATGATGACTTAGCTTGTTAAGACAGTATTAAAGGATTCTTGCATAACCATGTGATCACACTCATCATTCATTGCCTTCAAAATCACATTAAAGGGAAATGAACCCCAAAGCATTGGCTATATTTTTATTTTAATTCGGTTTACTGACCTTTATGATTTTTAAAATTCAGAACAGCCCAAGAGTTTTCCTGAGTTAATTATGCCCAAGAGTTTTCCTAAGTTAATTATCTTCAACATAGCGGTTATTTTCCACTGTCTGTTAGAATGTTCTACACAGATATCCTATAAGCCTGACAATACTCACTTATCTCAACTAGTTAACATGGCCCATATCCCACCTTTGCCCAATTTCCTTGTTTCAATGAATGCTACCATTATTTTCTTAACCACCTTTAAATGGAAGTTAACATTTCACTTGAACTTTTCACTCTTTTTCACTCTCAGCTCTCATTATTTGCCATTACATATGCTAGATTCTGGTTTTGTAACATCAGCTGAATCCGCTTCCATCTCTGCATGTTTTCTGCTTTGAACCTAATTTAAGCCACAATTCCCACAGACTTGCACTTTAATAATTCTGACTTTGTATTGGTTTTGAACACATCTGCCTCCTGACCAGCATGTCATCATTGCCTATGAGACAAGACTCAAATTCATACTTATATTTTAATATTTCTTCTACTTGATTTTATTGTCTCCTTTCAGTTCCTTTGACTGCATGATTCTCATCACCGCACAAACATGCTTATTATATTTTTTCACCTTAAAAATGTAGAAGAAAGGAAAAGTCTTAACTGGATCTCACTTCCTCTTGCAGAACTGCTTGATTACTTTCTCTTCTGCTGCTGCTGCTAAGTCACTTCAGTCGTGTCTGACTCTGTGTGACCCCATAGATGGAAGCCCACCAGGCTCCCCCTTCCCTGGGATTCTCCAGGCAAGAACACTGGAGTGGGTTGCCATTTCCTTCTCCAATGTGTGAAAGTGAAAAGTGAAAGTGAAGTCGCTCAGTCGTGTCCGACCCTTAGCGACCCCATGGACTGCAGCCCACCAGGCTCCTCCACCCATGGGATTCTCCAAGCAAGAGTACTGGAGTGGCTTGCCATTGCCTTCTCCGTCTCTTCCTTCTAGACCCTCTTAAAAGAGTCTACTCACTGTGTCTGTTTCTCTCTTGAACACACTCCTAACCACATCACCAAACTTGGTTTGCTAGAGGCCGTGGTCATTTTTTACTATTCACTTATCTCTGTTTGTCAAAAACATTGGACATAGCTGACAACTTTCTGCTTCTTGGAACACCTTCTTGTCTCGGCTTCTATGCTGTTCTGATTTTTCTTCTGTGCTTCGGGTCTCTTTTTCTTAGATCATCTTTTTCACTGGTGTGTCCTTATGTCTCCAGCTTCCAGATATTGGAGAGCTCCAGGGCTGAGTCCATGAACTCCTTTTCTCCACCTACACCGATTCCTTAGATGGTTTTATGCAGCTTCAGGGTTTTAGATGCCATTCATATCGATAGCTTACAGTGAACAGTGTAGGGATTCTTGATCTCTGAAGAAGATTTAGCTTCAGGACCAGGGACCAGGCTTGATCACTCAAGAGCTTTTGTGTAGCAGAGTTTTATTAAAGTATGAAAAGGAACAGAGAAAACTTCTGACAGACATCAGAAGGGGAACAGAGAGTGCTCCCCTTGCTAGTCTAAGCAAGGGAGTTATATACTTTTTTAATTGGTAGTTAACAGTAAATCAAAAGAATGTCTCAAGGTTGTAAAGATCTTATCAGACCCACTCCCACAATTTACATTTTAAGATAACAGGATTAGAACTTAGCAATAGAAAGATCTTACCAGACCCATTCCCATAATATACATTTTAAGATAACAGGATTAGTCAGAAGGTTTTCAAGAAGGAGAAACTGTCCTCAAGCAGTATACACTGTTGTTATATAATCCTTACCAAGGAATGTAGGAAAAAAACATTTGTCCTTTCCTCCTCCTTGAGAATTCCAGACCCCTATCTCCCCATGAAGAGCCCCAGGCCCCTTTCTCTTCCTCTGGGACCCCAGACTTCTTATCAGCCTGCCTAGGAATTAACTCTTTCAATATGATGTTTATATTTCAAGTCTAGACCCCTCCCTGAAACTTCAGTTCAGTTCAGTTCAGTTGCTCATTCGTGTCCGACTCTTTGCGACCCCATGAATCACAGCACACCAGGCCTCCCTGTCCATCACCAACTCCCGGAGTACACTCAAACTCATGTCCATCGAGTCGGTGATGCCATCCAGCCATCTCATTCTCTGTCATCCCCTTCTCCTCCTGCCCCCGATCCCTCCCAGCATCAGAGTCTTTTCCAGTGAATCAACTTGACGCATGAGGTGGCCAAAGTATTGGAGTTTCAGCTTTAGCATCAGTCCTTCCAATGAACACCCAGGATTGATCTTCTTTAGAATGGACTGGCTGGATCTCCTTGCAGTCCAAGGGACTCTCAAGAGTCTTCTCCAACACCACAGTTCAAAAGCATCAATTCTTCGGCGATCAGCTTTCTTCACAGTCCAACTCTCACATCCATACATGACCACGGGAAAAACCATAGCCTTGACTAGATGGACCTTGGTTGGCAAAGTAATGTCTCTGCTTTTTAATATGCTATCTAGGTTGGTCATAACTTTCCTTCCAAGGAGTAAGCGTCTTTTAATTTCATGGCTGCAATCAGCATCTGCAGTGATTTTCGAGCCCCCAAAAATAAAGTCTGACACTTCAGTGTAATACAAATAACTGCTTGATTAACACTTATGATGTCTAATATTCACACAAAAATTAATATGTCCAAAGTTGATTTCCTGGTATTCTGGCAAAAGACATAATACCATGAAGTAAAAAAAAATAATTCCCTTCTCATGTTTCCCAGATCACTTATTCATCTCTTTTTTAAGTGCTGAGGCTGAAAACCTGGAAATCATGTTTGATACCTTTCTTTTGCACATTTCCCCTTCAACATGTATGCAGAATCTGAGCACTTCCTCCCTCACCATCATCCTGGCCCATTCACCATCCTCTCTCTTTTGGATTATTGGTCTAGTCTCCTAACTGCTCTTCCCGTGTCTGTTCTTGTCTCCTGCTATCTTCTTGCAACCCAGTAGACAGATTTACCGTTTGAAGATACAGAATGACTCAAACTTCTCTTCCGGTGAAAACCCTCCAGTGGCTTCTTAACTGTCTCAGTAAAAGTCAATGCACATACTATCTTCCATAAGCTCTACATGAATTGGTCCCTAGTTACTGTGTTCCCCTCATTTCACACCAAGCTTCCCTTCACTCACAGTCTAACCACCTAACGCTCCTCTTTCAGGCTTCTCCCATTTTAGATCTTGGCAGAGGTGATTTTCTTCTCTCATGATGATAATGCTTTTCACTCATGCATCCAGTGTGACGACTTCCGATTTTGTCCCCAAATTCACCTCCTTAATGAGGCTCTCATTCAACTCTTACCCCAACATGCCATGTTTCTATTTTTAGTTCTTTTTCTTTGTATATATTTTGACTGTCACACCTATTTTTTTTTCTGTGTAGTGTCTTGAATAATATCTTTCACCTCGGAGAATGATGTCTATTTTCTGCTCTAGTGTTACCCCAACACTTAAAACACTGATTCAGTAATTAATTACTGAATTAATAAATGGAGTCTCCACTACTTTTCAGCCTTCATTTTCAAGAAACATAGATATGCACTTCCCAGATACACATCATCTTCTTCTTCCTTTCTTTGGTCTGGCAGCCTTTTCCTCTGTCTGGCACATCCTTCATCCTTTCCCTAAATCTTTGCAAGGCCAAATCTCATAAATCTTTCATATCTCTTCAAAAAGATTCCATTGTCCATGGCTACTTTAGAGTGCCCTCTCAACCGAAGCGAGCATGGCTTTATTTTGATTCTCATCACAGATTTGCTACACTTGGAAGTAATCTCTCTCCTTCTGAACAGCCACAGCATTCCTCCAAAGTGTCCATCCCCCGGCAGCATGAGGTCTCCCCTTCCATTCACATTCTGAGCCCCGTATACAAAATCATTTCTTTGTCTTTAGTTCTGATGCACTTTGTCCGGCTTCCTTGTTACAGTATTTACCACTTGTCTCTATTTCTCCTTGATTTCTTTTTAATCACTCTTTGCATTTCTATTTTTATTGTAACTTAACCTTTCAGATTGCTCCCTGGGGAGTTTCATGTATTTCTACTTCTATAGATGCCTACTTCCCCCCCCTTCTCTCTCTGTCTCCCATTGGAATAATTTGCTGTTGAAGTGGTTTTTTAAGCTGTGGTCTTCAGAGACCTGGGATCTTGCCAAATTTTTGTTGTAGAGATAAAGGGGGAAGTCAAAAGACTGGAATTCCAAGATCCTTTCCACATCCAGAGCTCTCTCCCCCACACCTGTTTCTGCTGAACCTATTTGATCATTGAGATTATACCATCATACATGTGCACCCATGGGCATCTGTACACACACACACACACACAGGGACACCTTTTCTTTGGCAAAATTACTCTGTTCTTCAAGATATTTTAAAAAACTGAATATATGATCAACCATTGGCCCAGGACTTTTCCCTTTCCAACTGCCTTTTGAACCACACTCTAGAGCACATTTATGGCTTTCCTTTTTCAAATTTATGAGCTCCAAGTAATGGTCATTGTCCAGATTCAGGTCCTTTTAAGTAAAAATTATAGATAATAGAGCTGCAGGATGTTTTTTGAACTTCTTGTATAGCATCTTGTGGGGCTTTTTTTTTTTTTTTTAAGATGATGAAAATTGGCCTTGAGAGGGATTGATTCATTCACATTCACACTGACAGTCTATTCAGAAGTCAAAAGATCAAGAATCAGAAATGGGTTTCAAGAAAAATGCACCTTTTATCCTCCATCTTGCCAAAATAACCAGAATTTTCTTTTCCCTTAAGTTAGTCGGAAATATTACTCAGTCCATTGAGCAGTGACATGTGATTCAAGGTAACTGAGGGACTTGCTAAATATTCTGCTTTTAACCACCTGAGGTTCCCAGCAGCTATTTTGGTAGTGGAAGATTTCTACTGCAGTTTGATTTACCCAAGGTGACAGGGCCAGATGTGCAGTATGGTGATCTGATGGTAAAGAGAGAATAAGAAAGAATTAAAGAATAAAGACTGCGAAGGTAGATCAGCGAGGAGATGTGTGAGGAAGACATACTTACTCCAAAAGAACGAAAATTATTTAAAATGATCCCCAGGATCTTACTGAAAGATCAGGGACACAAATGCTTAATTTCCTACTCTGTCATCTACTGTCTTGACCTTGGGCCAGCTGCTTAATATTTCTGAGCTTTGGTTCCTCATCAAACATTAAAATGGCAGCAATAATACTATTGTCGTATAGACTGACTTAGATAAATTATGTAAGAGACAGTGCCTCAGAGTAGTCTCTAAATAAATGGTAGGTATTAGTAATTGAGTAACAACATAACTCGACTAATAGTGTAAAATTATCAGAGAGCATATTGCATTATTAATATGACTTCTAATGTCAGACACACAACTGAATTCTCTTACCTGGCTCTCCTATAAATGATCACACCAACTGTATATTTATAATGAAACTCTGAAGACCCTTAATACCACCCCAGTTTATCTGCATCTGCTTGTCTTAGTGGGGAGGTGTCTGGCACACAGCCTATAACAAATTTCGCTTTTCTCTATTTTGGAGTTGATTTAAGTGTGGCGTCTATCATGTACCATTTCCTGTTTGCAATCCTTGTACAGATCTTTGGATGATGCATGACTGTGCTTTATTTATTTAGTTTAAGCAGAAGGAACAAAATAGACACGTCTACCTACACCATCAGTTCTTCTGAGCCAATATCAAATGCCTTGGTGAGATTAATGTGATTTATATGCAGATTCCTGGAAAGCAGGAGAACTACTGACCTTCTGTTCTATTGCCTGGAATCTCCTTGGACTCTGGAATGGGTAGTTTAAAATATTAATGCTTTGAATAATAAATTAGAGTACATAGGAAATGAGGTATGAGCATAACAATTTTAATTAGTTTTAGGCACATTTTAATGATTGTTTGGCCATTAACTCCAGTAAACATAAAAATTCAGGGGAACAAGATGTATGAGGTCCTTCTTCCTTAGCTTTGTTTTAACTGAAGCCTTTGCAAAGATGTATATCATTTTAATTTTGGTTCCAGAGGCTTTTATGTAAATTAATTGCATTGGAGAATTGGCAAGAACATTTTATTCAATTTGGAACAGCAGTGATTATAAGCTTTACATTAATATAACAACAATTTAACAATGGCTGATAGATGGGCTGCAGCCATGCAATTATCAGAAGTGAGCCACTCTCTTGATCTCTAATTAGGTCTATAAGCAAATAGAGTTTTGCCAGCGCTAATTGCTGTGTTAAAGCTGGCAGTGAGGTAGCCAGTGAGCTCACGTTAAGGTAGTCAGCACAGGATGCTGTATATCCAAAGATTTTCCCATTTTCTGATTTAATCAGATATGTAATTCAATTATATATGTTATGGAAAGAGACATTTAACTGAATTGGAAAGCGTTCTCCTCCTTGCTCAATACAGCCATATGTCTTGTTAACTGCAGACATCACATCTAAAGGATAAGCATTTAGGTTAAGTGTTTTTCCCACCCTCCTTACCGCCTGCTTACATGCTTGTCCTTCCCTAATAGCTCTGAGTCTAACAGTACCTAGGATGCCGAGTGCTACGTGCCAGGCAAATACATAAATGGACGAAGATGTATAATCTTTGATTTGTTGCTGCACGTTAGTGGGGATTAAAATGCACTCAAAGGGGATTTAGAAGGCATTTGAGCACCAGACTAGACATTGTGGGGCCCATTTTAAAGAAGCCAGAAAATCCCTTGATTACTTTCAGTCTTTGACTAAAAGCTTGGTCCATTACGAGACAAAGACTATTTGCTTTGTTTTTCGCTCCAGCTTATTCCAACGTGCACGTCAATAACATTGAAAGGGAAGAGTTTCGGGCTGAGGCATTAAGCTAGATCCGGAAAAGATAATTTTCTAGGGCAGAGTCTATCAGAGGAGGTCAACCTGCGGGGAAAAGGTCATGTAATTTTTAGGAGGAAAATTACTTCTTTAAATAGTCCTCTAGTGTAAAAATAAATCCTCCCCACCTCTATTCAAAATGGAAATTGACATACATGACTGTCCATGGCAAAGAACTTCATATAACCCTATCAGGGAATAATTTCACATCTTTGACCTGGTCTTTGTATCCAAAAGAGTGACTGCTAGGAGAAATAAGGTGCAGAGGTCTCAAAGGGCAAGATTGGAAAGCAGGAGATAATTAATTGTGCCAAGGTTTGTGAAATATTCATACCACTTTGTAGAGGGGCACCTGAAGACATACATGACAGTTAGAAAGATACATGATTGTGTAGTGGGGAATAGGATTACAGAAACAGAAATAGAAAGCCTGCTCTCTCCTGTATCAACCTGTAGTCGGGTACTCATGAAAGAACTTTCCAGATGCTAACTGGCAGCAAAGGATCATCTGGCCATGCAGCTGGGAGAATCATTCTGGAAGTGTCTGTGAGATTCATGGTATAAGGTTACTCTTGTGGGTAATGGAGGAGGAAAAGGAGGAAGAAGCTGTGTTTCTCTCCAATTCCACAAAATCTTAGGACTTAAAGTCTGTGTGTGTGTGTGTGTGTGTGTGTATTTGAGGACACGGTCAGTAGGAAAGGCACATGATTTGGTACAAGTGCTGTTCCAAGTTATCTTTTCCGACAGGCCCCAATTTTCACAGGCTTCCCTTGTAGCTCAGTTAGCAATTCAGGAGACTTGGGTTCAATTCCTAGGTTGGAAAGATCTTCTGGAGAAAGAAATGCAAACCCATTCCAATATTCTTGCCTGGAGAATCCAATGGACAGAGGAACCTGGCAGGTTACAGCCCATGAGGTCGCAAAGAGTCAGACATGACTTAGTGCTTAAACCACCACTATCGATTTTCACAGTTACCGTTTCACAAAGTTGTTTTGACACAGTAGAAGTCCAAGACCAAGAAAAGGCTGCATTTGTAGCTTGGTGGCTATTCACCCTTCACAGTAACTAAGAAAGCCCTCTCCTGACACTTTAATAAGAATGAAAGCAATAACTACTTCTCTGACTCCCTACGACATGCCAGAATCGCTGTCAAACGTGCGGATGTAAGTATGCCTACATATATATAATATCTTTCATTCTCACAATATTACTGAAAAGTATATATATTATCGATTCCTGGGTCAGGAAGATTCCCCTGGAGAAGGGATAGCCTACCTACGCCAGTATTCTGGCTGGAGAATTTCCATGGACAGAGGAGCCTGGCGGGCTACAGTCCATGGGGTCACAAAGAGTCAGACATGATTGAGCGACTAAGCACATATAAAGAAAGGAAGATAAAAGGAGGATATACAACTCTTCACGAAAATGATGAGGTCCGTGTGTAAGCTCACGGATCGCAGGATCCCAAGCCATGCTTCTTTCTAGTGGGTTCTTTTCTGCCAGATATCTGGTGTGACTTGAGGCATGTGAAGTCTTTAAGAAGACTATGCTTCTCATGATGTATAACTGTTTCCAATATCTTGCTTCTCTGTCTGCTAACAATACCGTTGTTCTTGGGTGCTTAGTTGCTCAGTTGTGTCCAACTCTTTGTGACCCCATGGACTGTAGCCCTCCAGGCTCCTCTGTCCATGGGGATTCTCTACGGACTCCTTTTCTTACCCATAGATTAACAGAGGCCGTGAGGGTGATCTAAGAGACGCCAACATGCCTGTCCTTCTCTCCATCCAGCCAGGAAGTCTAAAAATCTAATATTTGAAAAGTCTAATGGGGCTTCCCTGGTGGCTCAGCAGTCAAGAACCTTCCTGCAATGCAGGAGCTGCAGGGGCTACACGAGCTTCAGGTTCGATCCCTGGGTTGGGAACATCCCCTGGAGGAGGGCATGGCGACCCACTCCAGTATTCTTGCCTAGAGAATCCCATGAACAGAGGAGCCTGGCAGGCTACTGTCTAATAGTCTAACCTTATGTCTTTGGTAAGGTGTCAATATGGGTTACTGGAAAAAGCACTATGTCACCAGGTCAAAAGAGTCACATTCTTGGTATTCAGGCTCATTGTAAAATTCAACATGTGTTTGATGCTATTGATATTAAGGCTTTGTGTTACTAGCTTCTTGCAAATTATCAGGACTGATCCTTGCGTATTAGTCTTTTGCCATCACAGAAGGAAGAGTTCCTTCTTGAGCAAAGGGAAGAGGGTGGGTAGGTAATCATGGTGATGGATACAGTAGGCAAAGGATGGAAGAAGAGTCAGCTGTTTGGGACGGAAGAAAGACATTATGGGATACATCCCTGTGCTTCCCAGACCATGTGTGATATCCCTGAGTGCCAAGAAGATGAACAGAGCAGCACAGCCGTATGTATACGCTGAGTAAGACAAGATGCTCACACAAAAAGAGATGGGCAATCGCGTTAGCCACATTTAGAAGCCTTGTACCTTGAACTGGGTCTGCCTAAATCATCATACCCAGAGAGCTTAAAAACACGGAGCTGTAGCCCTGAGTCTTGACTCCAGTTCTGACTTAATTCTGCCTTGCTTGATAGCTGTGTTTTTCAAAGTGCTTGACCTATAGACCCGTAGTGATGTTCATAGTAAGAAATTTCTGCTGCCAAGAATTAGCCAGGAAGTGAAGAAACCACTGAAAGTTAGACCCCACCGTTTAATGCCTCCTGCTATAGCCTCATGTTTGCACTTTGGAGTTCTAGCAAGGTCTTTGTCCCAAAATCCCATCGCCAATTTATTTGGCAAGAGATATGCATCGCTGGACTAAGGCTAAATGGTCACCTTTTTAAATTTAATGTTCCTGACCTTAATTAGTAGTTTAGTCTTTCAGACCTTCATTTGTTACACTTAAATGGATTTTGTAATTGACTTCACATCCCAGTTAGGTTGGTTGCCCCATCCCAGTTCAGGAAAGCGACCAATTAGCTCTGGTTTTCCCATTCCCTCCCACTTCCTTGGAACAATTGCCCTATTTCTAATTGCTTAAGCACAACTAATACAATCCAACAAGATCATAGCCAGGCACTACTAACGCACTTAGTGAAAAGGTTATTGAATTTATTAAGCATTTGGCCCAATATAGCTCCCAACAAATGCATTTGGAACCTATGAGAGTCCTGGTGAGTGAGTTAAAGACTCATTATTTGGACTGCTAGTGTCCTCGCATGGAAACTGTGATTCTTGTCAAGTCCATTAGCTGCTTTACAAAACAAGAGCTGTCATTTCATTAAGCTGCTCCACACATATCATCAGCTCCAGGGTGAATTCTGGTCACTTCTTGTCTATGTCACTATGTTTTCTGAAAGCTGACTTTCCCCCAGTGTATATGTCAACAGCCTACAAGTCTTCATTGTATAAGGAAGTATCATGAACCTCACTGAAGAAGCAGCAGTTGATTTAAACAGAAGAGAAAGTTAGATTTGATCATGTTAATCTTCTTTTTCTCTAATTTTCTCAGTGTTTAAAAAAGAAAACGTTTTCAAAAGGTTAAAATTAGAGCATTGACTTAGTTCACTTTATAGTTTAAGGAATTCAAATCTTCTCTCTCCCAAACCAGTGTTCTTTCCGAAAATCATACTGCCCCTCTGCTGGTCTCCCTATGTTAATTTCTGTAGCTCTCCTTTACCTAATAAATATTCATTGAGCTCTTCTTTTATGTGCTGTCCCAGGGCTGTAATTATGCCAGTAAACAAGACTACGTCCTTGCCTTCATGGAACTTAAGTTCTATCTAGGCTGGAGAGCAAATCAATTGAAACATATGATATCATATAAGGTTAAGTAATAGAAGCCAGAATAATGGGGACGGAGGAGAACAGGGCATCTTCTGTCACGAGGTGTTAGAAAAAGCTGCTTTGAGGCTGCGTTGCAAGCACAGTGATTTGGCTGAACTGAGGGTGGAAAAACAACCCCACAGAGAGGAAAACTGCAAAGGCCTTGAGGCAAAAATAAATGTTGTGTGTTTCTGTTCACAGAATAGCAATGGGGCCAGTGTGTCCAGCACAATGAGGGTGGCTGAGAAGAAGAGGAGATGAGTACGTGTTTATAGATAATGGTTATTTCTCGTTCCTAATACGAGTGGAACAGCAATTCCAAGTGAAAGCAGAGAACATGTATTGTTCCAAGAAGACTGAGAAGTAGCTGCGTAATTGGAAAATATTAAATTTTCTCCGTGATAGAAGGAAAGTCCGTTCTGCAAATGATCCACCCAGGCCAAAGTTATATCTTAATTTCAACCTAAACTGACTGAACCCCATTCGTGAGCAAGGTTCTGGAAGACATACAGTGAAGCAGTACTCATTTTGAAATGGATGAAATAAAATGAAATAATGGAAACAATGAATTAAAAAGACAAATTAAAAAACTGATGAATAAAAGAGATTAGGAGATGCCCCTGAAGATGGAAAATGTGCTGGGGAAGTTCACTGGGAGGAAGGGAAGTAGCTTGTTGGGAGAGGCAGGCAGGTATGTTGCAGAAGTAACATGTAAACTGGAAATTAAGGACTACTTGGACCCTGACAAGTAGAGACAGCTTCCTGGGAGTCCATGACATGCTGAGGAAATAGCATGAGGAAAAGCAGGAGGAGAGAAGCAGGTTAGTGAAAAGCTTCTTCTGGGGCAAGAAGTCCAGGTTGGTTGGAATATAAAGGTAAGCGAATATAGCAGATAAAGTTGAAAAGATGATGAAGAGGTTTGAATGCTTTAATTAGGAACTTGAACCTAATTAATTAGGCAACACAGAGCGACTTAAGGTTTTGTATCAGAAGGTGACAATGACAAAGAAAATGAATTAACTTCCCTTTAGTTCTTTTGTGTAGCTATCATGGAGAAATTTAGCTATACTGGTGTTTTCCACGATTTTAAGCTTTGGAACTCTTTCTACCTATTTAAATCTCTCAAAGGACGCTGGTAAAAATAGGATATATATTTTTTTCAATGTAATTAGAATTCCTGACTTCCTACCCTCTTTCTTCATATCTAAGGAAGTCCCAAAGGCATTTCCAGAAAGTCCAAGACCACAAAAAATATAGCTTGAACATCATTGAGCCAAAGTACTCTTGTATCTATTTTCATTTTCTGGACATGCCAACTTTTAGGAGACATTAACTTTTCACTAGGTAAAACATTGCATTAATTTTCCTAGTCTTACTTAGAAGGTGTTCCTTTAAAACGTTGATGTGTTATTAGCACACAGAGCCCTGTAGACCAATAATTTTAATATTTGAGATTGCGTTATGAAGCTCACTGCCATCCAGAGAACGAAGAGACCAAACAACTAGTGTTTAAGAGGCTCCAGCACCTTAGAATAATGCAAACACATTTTCAAAAAAGTAATTTCATAAATTTTGTAAAACGTGAGACAATTTCAGCAAAATGCTAATATGATCCATTCTTCTAAAAAGTTATTTTCCAGCACAGGCTCACTCTTATTTTGACAAAGAGGAGTCTTCTGAGTATCTGAAAGTGGAAGTGAGGATGAGGTCAGCAGGGATCTTCTTTGGCAAAGGAGGAGATCCAAAAGAGCAGAAATGAATTCAAACTCCTTCCCAGCTCTCCACATCTCAACTGAGAGTCTGGCAGTGAATTAACAATATGGCATTGGTGTGTGTTTCAATCTGTCCATATTTCTCATTCTGGCTCAAAAAGAGGAGCATTGGAAGATTTTCTGAGTTTTGACAAATGTTATCCTTTCCACTCCCCCTCCCCCACCCCAGTTCCTTCTGTACACTAACCAATTGCTCTGACTCCCCGCTGAGAATTCGCACCCCTCGAAAAAGATGTCTGTGTGATTGTCATCAAGTCTTGGTGCTTGGCAGGACACCCTCATACACAGAAGTCTCTTCAGTAGGGTTGGTGTAAGACTGGAGAGGTGCCATGAGGAGATGGCATTGCTAGTTTCATGCTCCTGTAGGGGCAGTGGGCCTCCATCTGCTCTATCCCGACTCAAGCTGTGGTTTCTTCCCGTGAGCACAGAGATCCTGTAGGGGACACTGTAACTGACTCTTCAAGATCTATTCCACTAACTATTTTGAAACAGAAAGGTGTCTGGAGGAAGACCCTAGTTTTAGGGTGAGTTCTCACTAGTCAGAGAACTAGTGTTCTTGCCTGGAGAATCCCAGGGAAGGGGGAGCCCAGTGGGCTTCCGTCTATGGGGTCACACAGAGTCGGACACGACTGAAGTGACTTAGCAGTAGCAGCTCACTAGTCAGAGTCTTTCCTATACCGCTGTTGATCCCATCAGCCCCAAAGGATGGGTTTTATGCAGGTTTGAGTTGTTTATTTCATGGTTCAGTGTACACCTGGCTCGAGGTTCATTCTTCTTTCTTTCCAAAGGTGAGGATGGCAGAAGAAGGCATCTCAAGGAAGAATATGTGAATTAGAGATTGAAATTACATTGTAATTACAAAGTAATTAATTAATTGCAATAGTATTAATTAACAACAATAGTATTAACAGATAAAGTGAAGAAATCTGGACTCAGTTTCCAGTATGGAAGAAAGAAAAGAAAGAAAGTGAAGTCGCTCAGTCCTGTCTGACTCTTTGCAACCCTATGGACTGTAACCCACCAGGCTCCTCCATCCATGGGATTCTCCAGGCAAGAATATTGGAGTGGGTTGCCATTTCCTTCTCCAGGGGATCTTCCCAACCCAGGGATCAAACCCGGGTCTCCCTCATTGTAGGCAGACGCTTTATCATCTGAGCCACCAGGGAAGCTAGTTCTTAGTATTATTACTTATTAATTCCATGATGTATTATATAGCTTAGGTTTCCTGATTATGTGATTTTTTTTTTATCAGTGGATTGGGGAAAAAAAATAACCCTTCCTCACAGGGTTATTATATATGCTATATGATTAAGCTTTATGGAAAATTGAAAAAGACATTGGAAACATTTAAACATTTAATTTTAAGCACATGTAAACATGTGTGGGGGATATCATCTTACAACACCTTTCAGCAAAACACCAGAGGTTTAAATTGAATTGTTCACACATCCTCTTGTCTCACCTCAGATGAGGATTATGTGAATGCATCAAATAAAATAAGTGGATTCTCACCAACAGACCATATCAATTACTCTAAAGGAAGCAGGAAACTTACAGCACATGGACCTTGATGAGGAAGAGCAACATGACAAGGAAGTGAACACAGTCACTTGTTGATCCATGAACAAGACACTCAAAAGCTACTCCATTGACCTTGGCCTTGTCTTTGGAGGAGCCTCTGAGAGGCCTCCATGGTGTGTAGGAGAGATGGGGATGGACAGATTCGGAGGATAAACCATCAAGCTCTGGGGTCCCTCTGGCTTCAACTTAATGGGCTTTTCCAAACTGAAATATCAAAACTTTAACAGAGGTATCAGTTACCTAAGTGTGCAGCTCAGTGGCAAAAAGAACAAAACTGGTTTAAGAAGGAAATGAGGGGTATTTGTTGCTGCAGCTTAAAAGGTAAGAATAAAGAAAAGAAAGGAAAGAGGGAAAAGACCAGAGGGCTGCAGGTCTCCTGCAAATGACCAAGGGATCCATCTGTAGAGAAAACATTTTTTAAGACATTTGCATTATTTGCAGTAAAGCTCTCCATCCCATCAAACAACAAAGTTAAGTTTCCCTGAAAGTAGTTTTCCTGGTTCTAAATCTATGGGAGGAGCTGTTTCCCCCTGCCCCCCACCCAGGTACTTATTGAAGTAATTCATACTTATTGAAGTAATCCAAGTGTGCATCACACATTTTGGTGATTGTGTGCATGCTAAATCACCTCAGTCATGTCAGACTCTTTGCAACCCCATGGACTGTAGCCCTCCAGGCTCCTCTTGTCCATGGGATTCTCCAGGCAAGAATACTGGAGTGGGTTGCCATGCTCTGCTCCAGGGGATCTTCCTGATCCAGGGATCAAACCCAGGTCTCCTACATTGCAGGTGGATTCTTTACCGCTGAGTCACCAGGAAAGCCCATTTTAGTGATTATCTCTACTCAGTTTTTATTAGACAAATTAAGTTTATAATTTAGCACAGAGCTTTACACATCCCACCGGCGGCTGAGATTAGACATGCTCAGGCAATGCAAAGCAGTCACATTGGCCAATGAGGATTGGATTTCTCAACCTCTTGTCACTTGTTAGTGAAGGGATTAAATGCAAGTGACGTTAGGAAGGCAACAGGAGAGAAAAAGGAAATCTGAGACTGAATAATTCTCAGCCTGGATAACTCAGTCATAAAATAACTGAAGCTAGCACACCACCTCCACAGTCTCTCAGGGGCTGTGTAAATACCATTCACAGCACTTTTGCTCAGAAGCGGTTCTTCCAGCTCTGCTGCAACAGCTGCTCGTGATGTTCAGCTGGGAAATCCAGCCAGATGTTGCACATCTTCCTTTTTATCACCTCCTGATAGAAGTGCAGTGTGAATTAAAGGGGCGTTTACATTGTTAAGCTCACCAAAAAGGAAACACGGTCCCCAAGCTTCCTGAGGCAGAGAGGTACAGGGGCTCAGCTAATAGATTTTCCAAGGGAAGAGACTCGGAGTGTTTGCATGGGATGTTTAGGCAGGAAGGAATAAACATGAGAAAAATAGCCTGTGTAGGGAGAAAACCACACTCAGGAAATGGAGTACGTACAGAAAACAGCAGTCATCTTATGAAATTAACACATCTGACATTAAGTCAAAGGAATGTCTCTCTTGCAGTGGGCGTGGCTTCCTCCTGTTTCAGCAGGGCATTCTGCTTCCAATTGGAAACTGTGTTGTGGGTCTCCAATAGCAGGATTATTATTATCCCCAGGGACCATACTTGGTGGTCCATTCTGAAGGAAGGAAATGGGAGAGAGACACTATAATTGTTATTTATAGGTCCCGTCAAACGCATCCATTAAACTTATACCTTAGAGTTTATTTTTAATGTACATTTTCAATAGTGTATCTATGTCACCTATATATTTGCTTATTTGTGCACTTATATATCTTGGAAAAGACTCTGATGCTGGGAAAGATTGAAGGCAGGAGGAGAAGGGGATGACAGAGGATGAGATGGTTGGTTGGCATCACCGACTCCATGGACATGAGTTTGAGCAAATTCTGGGAGTTGGTGATGGACAGGGAAGCCTGGCTTGCTGCAGTCCATGGGGTCACAAAGAGTCGGACACGACTGAGTGACTGGACTGAACTGAACACTTATACATACACTGAATCCTTAAAATTTTTTTTGCGACATTTCCCTGGTTGTCCAGTGACTAAGATTGCCTTCCCGTGAAGGGGCTGCTGGTTTGAGCCCTAGTTGGACAGCTAGGATCCCCCATGCCTTGTGGTCAAAAAACTGAAACATAAAACAGAAGCAATAGTGTAGAAAATTCAGTTAAGGCTTTAAAATAAAGTCCACATAAAAAAAATTTTTTAATGTTTTCGCAAGTAGGAATTTTTAATAAAAATGTGGATAACACTAGTCTAAAAGATTTATGGATTCATCAGGGATCTGTTGACAAGGATTCAGAAAGTTCTTGGGAACCAGTTTTATCTTAGTTTGTGTCTGACAGTCCAATAGAAGCTCAATGGCTAATACTTAGGACATGGCCTGGGCTTTTTCTTAAAGACCTGGACAGATAGAAAGTCTTTTTGCAGACACCGGCCTCACAAAGACCCTTTTGGAGTTGGTTTGATAAGAGCACACTCTTGTGATGCTGTAGAGAAATAAGACTATGAAGGTAAGCTCTTTTCAAACTGTAAACAAATGGCTGATTCCAGTGATATTTTTTTTTCTGTCTTATTAAATTGTCCACTATTTGGACACTCATAACCTACTGAAACCCTGAAAATCAGTAACCCCATCTTCCAAGACTCTGTAAGATCTATCCCTTTATATGATGGAAGCCCAGACACACCATGGTCTGCTACAGAGGTAAGCTTTTTCTTAGTAACCCGTTCACCAAAGAAGCTAAATATGTCCATACCTATAGCATCCTGAAGTGACATCTAATTTTTAATTTTGAAACTATGCATGGTTGAAGCATCAAAGTCTGTTGTCACTAATCACATATTTCTGCAAATTGCAAAATAAAGGACATTTTATTATGAACTCCAGGTGTAGGTTTAGGTCAGAACTTTAGAAGTACTTTTTTCAAACAAAAATCTTTGGGTCTGGACTTCCCTGGTGGTCCAGTGATTAAGACTTCACCTTCCAAGGCCAGGGGTGTCAGTTCAATCAGGGAAGTAAGATCCAACATCCGTCACAGCCAAAAAATACCAAAGCATAGAACAGAAATGACACTGTAATGAATTCATAAAGACTTTTAAAATGTTTTGCATAAAAAAAAAATCTTTTTAAAAATTTGCATTTAAAAAAGTAGGGGGGGGCAAAATAAAAATTTGCTACGCCACACCTACCTGCAAATAAAAGAAAAGAATATTCTGATGGTTTAAGAAGTCCATCAAATATATGGGTTTAAGATAGTCTTAGAGTGAAACTTGATTTTTGCTTGATATTTGAGCATTCTTTAACCTGAATTCCCTTAAAGTAAAGCCAGCAATGACTAGGGAGAGATGGGACCAGACTCATGAAGACTGGACAATGTGGTATTTTTATTCTACACAATTGGGAAAATCAACAGAAATTCAAAATCGCCTTTCTGTGCCTTCAAATAACAAGGGATTTGAGCATATCTAACATGATTACCACAAAATCAAATAAACTAAAAATAGTTTGCTTGGGAGACCGATAGGGAAGTCCCCTGGGAAGACTTTCTTTCCTTCGAGTCTTTGGGGCATCAGTGCTGGAACTGTCACTGATTTATAACTTTTTCTCATTGAGAAGACCAATGCCAGGCAAGGTCCATCAGCCCAAGGCAAACTCTTTAATCATATTCACATATCCTTTGGGCTTCTTTTCCATTACCCTAACTGCTTATTTTGCATTAAGTTTGGTTTGAGAGCCAGTGTTCCCTCCTGAATTAGGTTAAAGGGGGGAGGGGAACACAAACTAAAGGGGAAACTTTACAGGAGATTGAACACAGAATAGCTCTCTCCTGGGGTCCCAGCGGTGAGCGAAGTCTGAGTCGAACAGGAATAAATTCTGACAGCCAATGAGTAGACCTCAAATTGGCCCTGAGTCATTCTATCATCATTTTATAATTACATCTTCACGTACGGCGGATTTACACGTGTTAAGATTCCTTTAGAAGCGGCACAAGAGCCCCTGCAATTTGGCATTCCTGTTAGAGCCCCAGTGTATCAAACACTTGATTAATAAACTCTGAAGGGTTGAAATGATTCTCTGTCATTAATCATATTCTCTTCTACCTCTATATTACCTGAAATCATTAGAGGAGAAGAAAGCCTAAAGTGTAATCAGCTACCAGCATGTTAATGCAATGACTAGCTGTTTAGCCTCAAACAGGCAAAAGAAATTAAGCAAGCAGGAAATTACACTAGATGTGGTTTTTATTTGAGGGGGGATTGTGGGGAAATTCTTCTTTCAAGCAGGGGCTATCTAATAAAATCACCTATGAATAATAATTAAGAGAATTTATGACTGTAAACAATTTCATCTACAAGAATGAAGCTGAAGAGCCTGTTGTTGCTTTGGGCACAAGGAAACCCCATGGTAGCAACTCAGGAATTTATCCCAGGTTTTTTGTGTGTGTTTCTATTTGTGTATTGTGTGTGTGTGTGTGTGTGTAGCTATTGAAAATGAACCGTGCAAAAGCAGCAGGAAGATTTTTTTTTTACATCATCCGTTATTCATACTCACATACATTTAATTCACTCATCAATCAGTGCTACTGGGAGATAGTGTAGTTTCCTTGAGGGATGGGCTTGTCTATATTTCACTGAGATCAAGTAGCCTCAGAGTCGAGGTGTTTAAAAAGATTGCAGCAAAATTTAGGACATATCGGGTACAAAGTCATGCAATGTACCTCGGCTGGTCGATGTAGACTATTTCCTCTATCAGGAATGTAGTCTGGTGCACAAGAATTAATGTCTGCTTGCAAAAATGTAGAGGGTAAAAGATTTTTCCAAGGCAAAGGGAACAAAAATCTTTTGAATCAGACAAGCTGAATCACTGTGAGGGTTGCATCCTGAGGTTGAAAGAGATTTTAATATTCAGACTGGAGTTGGGAAGAGATACCTACTTTGTTTTGTTTTGTTTTTATTTTTTTTAATTTTTAAATTTTTTTTATTGGAGGCTAATTATTTTACAATATTATATTGGTTGGTTTTGCCATACATTGACATGAATCCGCCCCGGGTGTACATGAGTTCCCCTTCCTGAACCCCCCTCCCATCTCCCTCCTCCCTTTATCCTCCCTCTGGATCATCCCTGCACACCAGCCCCGAGCATCCTGTAACATGCATCGACCCTGAACTGGTGATTCGTTTCACACATGACAACTTACATGTTTCAATGCCATTCTCCCAAATCATCCAAACCCTCACCCTCTCCCACAGAGTCCCAAAGACTGTTCTATACATCTGTGTCTATTTTGCTGTCTCATATACAGGGTTATCATTTGCATCTTTCTAAATTCCATATATATGTGTTAGTATACTGTATTGGTGTTTTTCTTTCTGGCTTACTTCACTCTGTATAATAGGCTCCAGTTTCATCCACCTCATTAGAACTGATTCAAATGCATTTTTTTAATGGCTGAGTAATACTCCATTGTGTATATGTACCAAAGCTTTCTTATCCATTCGTCTGCAGATGGACATCTAGGTTGCTTCCATGTCCTGGCTATTATAAACAGTGCTGCGATGAACACTGGAGTACATGTGTCTCTTTCAATTCTGGTTTCCTCGGTGTGTATGCCCAGGAGTGCGATTGCTGGATCATATGGCAGTTCTATTTCCAGTTTTTTGAGGAATCTCCACACTGTTCTCCATAGTGGCTGTACTAGTTTGCATTCCCACCAACAGTGTAAGAGGGTTCCCTTTTCTCCACACCCTCTCCAGCATTTATTGCATGTAGACTTTTGGATAGCAGCCATTCTGACTGGTGTGAAATGGAGATACCTACTTTGAATCAAATAATTCTTATGTGCAGTTTGTTTCTTGTAATCTAAACATTAAATGTTTCTAGTGTCAAAGATCCTGAAAGAGCAACCCTACTCTCTAACTTTGTGCTAGTGTAGTTATTCCTTTTTTTATTTTTAAAAATTTTACTGGAGTATACTAATATATATTAGTCATATATATCAATCAAATATCTGTATAGATTATATATATTAACTAATATATATTAACTGAATGTATTGATATAAAGAGTATATAAAATACAATTAAAAATGATAATACACATACTCATTACTCTTTCTTGTAAATTCCTATAGCCAGTTGGTTCCTACTGGATGCTTCTGTTTTTGCATTTGAAGCCAGCCTACCATCTCAATTCAATCACGATTTGACAAATTGGGCTTCCTCCTAACTTAACAGCCCTCTCCTAATAAATTTATTTTCACTAAATCGGATATGTGATGTACAAAAAGCTGTTTCTCATCTTTGCGTTATATTAATTAAATTGAAACCTTTTACAACTTCAGCACTAAATCAACCCTCAATTTATTGTGTCTGCTGATTTTCATGATATAAATACTCTGTGACCAAGTTCAAGGAGTCAAGGTGACCTGACTGAGCACAGATTTGGGAAGAGACATATAAGGACTTGAGGCTTCCTCAATGGCTCAGCAGTAAAAAAAAACTGCTTGCAAGGCAGGAGTCGCAGGGGACTCAGGATCTGGGTTGGATAGATTCCCTGGAGAAGGAAATGGCCACCCACTCCAGAATTCTTGTCTGGAGACTCCCATGAATGGAGGAGCCTGGCGGGCTACAGTTCATAGGTTCACAAAGAATCAGACACAACTGAAGCGACTCAGCACACACACATACAAGAACTCACCATCGTATAGTGTCTCCACTCTATGGATACAACAGACATAAATATATTCAGCACTATTGGCAATGGTAAAATGTTGTAAAGTAATTAGGAAGTAATGAGTTTCAAGCATTTATTAAATTTGCCTTTAATATAAGATATTTAATTGTAAGCTTTTATAGTTTAAATTTTAATAATGACTGTGTTTAACAGCCAGGTTGCAAAAAATCCTGAGAATTGAACAATTAGCTCAAACAAGGCCACGTGGACCTTGCATCCCAAGTAGTTCCATGCTTTCTAGGCTTTACTCTTTGGCCTATCTGGAGTTAAGTATATTGACCTTAAGATGCTCCTGATATTTTTGTTTTGTGGTGGTGGTTGCTGTGCAGCCAGGTAAGTGGTATGAATACGGACATGACAGACTCTCTGAGTGAGGCTCTCTGAGTCCATAGTGTATTTGCTTCCTCCACGCTGCCATCATTCTGGCTTCGGAGGCTCTCTGCTGACATCTGGATGGACTTCTTAGCCTCTTGGCTCACTTCCTCATCCCCATCACCTCTGGGCATCACTGGTTTTCCGGCTTCCTGTCCTTAACATCACGCAACCCTTCAGTCCTTCTGACCCATCCTTCAGAGACCTTGCATGTTACCTGTATAAATGTGACCTTATTAAATCTCGAATCCTATAGCCATGTGAAAGCCAAAGTAAACTAACATGCTAAAATGAAATAGTATTCTGACTGCGTCTCAATGCAGGATTTGATTATACATTTAGTCTGAAAAATATCTATATACACATATATATGCATATGTTGAGGTCGACAGAGGACAGTATAAAATGATCCATGCGGATGAATGGTAACTTTTCCTTTCACATGGCTGCAGATCATCCTTAGAGATAGTTTTTCCCTATAAAGGGTACTTATTTATCATGCAATATTCTTCTCAAAGTTCTATCTTTAATCCCTTTCCCCGTTAAAGGCAAAAAACTAAGAATGGTGAGGGGGGATTCATGCACGTCTCTACTGAACAATTTACTGCCTATGGTGGACAGTGTTCTAAGATGTGCCCCCTCAAATTTCCACCCACAGGAGTACACCCCATGGGTAATCCCCTTGCTTTGTGTGTGGATCCTGTGAATACAACAGGCTATTGCTTCAGTGCTTTACTGCTAATCAGGTGACTTGAGTTCTTCAAAAGAAAGATCATTCTAAGTGGACTTCACCTGATCAGAGGACCCTTTAAAAGAAGGTGAAGTGTCATAAAAATGTGTTCTTGCTGGCCCAGAGCAATGTAAATAGCCAAACTTTAGACTACCTATCAGGACCATGTGGCATGGAACTGTGGTAACCTCCAGTTACTGAGAAATGTCCCAGGCTGGCAGCCAGCAAGAAAGCAAGCATATTGGTCACACTGATTCAAGGAAATGAATCTGTCCACGACCAGAATTTGAAAGAGGGTCTTGAAACTCAGATGAGAATCACAGCCCCAGCTGATTTCCCTCTGGTGAGAGCAGAGCAGAGGACCTAGATAAGCTATATCTGGACTCTCAACACATGAAAACTTCAGCATCGTATATTTGTGGATTTTTTAGTTCTCTAAGTTTGCTTACGCAGCAGTGGGAAACTAATACACTGTCCGAGGTGCCCGCAGACTTTAATTCCCATTAGATTTCTTCTTGACTTTCTCTAAATGGACCCATTATCTCTTTATGCCTTTTTAATTGTATCATTTAAAATCAATAATAAAATTAATTTGAGCACAATCTAAAAAATATTTTTATGACTGTGTAATGCGCTATCATCTTGTGCAATAATGTAGAGTAATATATTTTTTTAGCAGGAAACTAACTTTTTGAGGGGATAAAATATATTCCAATATCTAGCTATCATTCATCTATGAATGGCCTATATACACTGAAGACAAAGATCCTTACCTGCTACGGCTTCCTAATCTCACTGTGGCGTCTCCCAAGGACTCATCTGCTAGCGATTCACATTTAGGAAAAGTGTGCAGTAAATGTCATTCAAATGCTTTAACTAAAGGACATTGGTGCTGCATCTGGAATTCTGCCCTCTCTCTTTCATCATCTTTCACTCCCTCTCCTTTGCATCTTTTTCATCCAGGTACAAGCATATTGATTTCTCTCAATTTCAAAAAACGGTGCTGGGAAAACCAGACAGCTACATGAAATTAGAACATTCTCTAATATCATATAAAAAACAAACTCAGAAGACATTAATAACCTAAATGTAGGACTGGATACTATAAAACTCCTAGAGGAAAACATAAGCAGAACAGTCTTCCTTTTCCCCGTTTCCCCCTAAATCTAAATTTCCTGTACACGTTCTTATTTTGGCAGTGTCTCTCATTCTAGGTGTGCAGGCTTCCTTTTTTCCCTAACATCCCCATAGGGTCTGAAAGCAAATCTTATGATTTCTACTTCCAAAACGGATCCAGAATCTAATCTTATTCTCTGATGTCCTTCATATCTTTGCTTCTTTCTCGCTGAAGATTTTCTTAAATAATATTTTTAAAATTTATTTTTGATGTGGACCATTTTTAAAGTTTTTACTCAATTTGTTATAATATTGCTTTTATGTTTTAGTTTTTTTGGCCACAAGGCATGTGGGGTTGTTAGTTCCCCGATCAGATGGAACCTGTACCGCTTGCATTGGAAGGCGAAGCCTTAACCACCGCAACACCCAGGAAATCTCCTCACTGAGGTTTTTTCTCACCATCTTATTTAAATCCTAATAAACCTGATACATCTTGATAGTTTCTCATCACCTTTCTTGCTTTATTCACCCCATCTTTATCACAAACAGATATGCTAAAAGCTTAATTCACTATTTATTGAATCAGCGCCTCATCTTAAAATATAAACTCCATGAGAGCAAGTATGTTAGCCTATTTTGGTCACTCGACATCTCCAGCACCCAGAAAAGACACATTACAGATGCTCAGTAAACATTTGGAAATTCCTTATTAGCAACAAACTATAACACATCTTCAACTTACTGTACTTTAGAAACACTGGCTCCAAATGAATTAATAGTTTGCTGGTGATTTTTAAAATGAACACTTAGCTTGTTAATTAACAAATGGAGGCTGTGTTGAAAGTGATTCCTGGAGGTATCCTGAATGTCACCTTATCAACATTTTAATTAAAAATTGGATAAAGACATAATCAAAAAAGTTGCATTCACCCCAAACTGAAAGGGTTGTTGAAACAGGAGCTGTAGATTACTGATTTAGCATCTATTAACTCCTTCTTTCCTCTCAACCTAAATACAATTTTATTCAAAGGAAGCTGACTGCTCTCACCTTACAAGTGAGGACATGGTTAGTCTAGGAAGGTCCTGTTATTTTGCCAGAAATGGTTCAGAAATGAGCATGCCATCCTAACCTGATCAATGAGAAGAAGTTGGCTGGAGCTTTATTACAAAATCTTTACTTGTAAGAGAGAAATGAAATATAAGGCATAAGAGAAATTACTACAAGTTTCTTTACACACTAGTAGTAAGGGACAAAATTCACAGTAGCAAATTTAACAGAAAATGTAAATTTCTATACCTGTACTGGGAATCAGTTCCCTAGATAAAGGAAGGAGTGAGCAGACTTAGAAACATTTCATGGTAAAAGCATTTAGCAGTTTCTGTTGACTACAAGCTTAACATAAATGAGCAAAGAGATGCAACTGCAATAAATTCAATTGTAACGTAGTATCAGATTAATAGGAATATAGGATATGCAGAATAAAATCTGGGTCACCATAATTCAAACAGAGACCAATACTTCATGAAAAAGCAAATTTTAAAAATGAAAAATAAATAAGCCCAAATAAGTTCATCTATACCATTTTTCTAGGCTCCCCATATACACATTAATATATGACATTTTTTTCCCCTACTTTACTCTGTGTGGACAGTCTCTAAGCCCATCCATGTCTCTACAAATGACAAACTTTTCTTCCTTCTTGTGGCTGCTGCTGCTAAGTCACTTCAGTCGTGTCCAACTCTGTGCGACCCGATAGACAACAGCCCACCAGGCTCCCCCGTCCCTGGGATTCTCCAGGCAAGAATACTGGAGTGGGTTGCCATTTCCTTCTCCAATGCATGAAAGTGAAAAGTGAAGTCACTCAGTCATATCCGACTCTTCGTTACCCCACAGACTGCAGCCTACCAGGCTCCTCTGTCCATGGGATTTTCCAGGCAAGAGTAGTGGAATGGGGTGCCATTGCCTTCTCCGTCTTATGACTGAGTAATCTTCTATTGTATATATGAACCACATCTTCTTTGTCCATCTGCTGATGGACATTTAGATAGCTCCCATGTCCTGGTTATTGTAAACAGTGCTGCAGAGAACACTGGGGTGCATGTATCTTTTTGAATTATTTGCAAAGCATAGATAAAGACACAGACATGTGGATACCAAGGGGGAAAAGAGGACGGGATGGGTTGGAAGACTGCGACTGACACATATACACTATTGATTCTATGTATAAAATGGGTGACTAATGAGAACAGACAGTACAGCACAGGGAACTCTATCAGTGCTCTGTGGTGACCTAAACGGGAAGGAAATCCAACCAAGGGGAGATATATGTATATGTGTGGCTGATTCACTTTGCTGTACAGCAGAAACTAACAACATTGTGAAACAACTGGACTCCAGTAAAATAATAATAATAATAAATTAAGCCCACTCCTTGTATACATTTCTAGGTCAACATTAAAGAAGATTTATTTCAAAGAGCAATCATCACCTTTTAAAGTCATCTATCCCTTCTCTCTCTCTCCAACCTTCTTAGAGTCTTCACCTGCTTGGAGGATTCACCTCTTCCCATCTCTCACCCTTAATCTCTTCTCTATTTTCTGCTCTGTAGTCCTCAATGTTTCCCTTAATTCTCTCCTTGCTTTCTTACTATTGTTATATTCTGTTTATGAGCAAATCTGAATCTTTCCAATGCAAATATCTCAGCATTGCAGCTGTTGAAATTACATTCTCTCTCTCCCCATCTCCTACTAATTAGTTTTATTTACACAGTAAAATTATTTACTGGTAGCCTACAGAGCTACATCGAACCAATTTTTCCATAGTAGATAGGAAAACAAGCCTGACTACCTAGATATGGATAGCTTAGGGATCCATTTCAATCATATCCAGCTTAAGGGGTGGTGAGTCCCCTATATCCTGAGAAGATCAGATTTTATTTGGAGAATATACTGTTCAATCACCAGTATAATATTTTACCAGAGCTATTAAAACAATATGATAATGTAGTGTGATGTTAAATCAGTGTGTGAAATAAGAAACAATTGAGAGAACTAGAAAAGTTTGGTTTAGAAAAATTGCTGTGCATTAGAGCTTTCTGAGGAGAAGGCAATGGCACCCCACTCCAGTACTCTCGCCTGGAAATCCCATGGACGGAGGAGCCTGGTAGGCTGCAGTTCATGGGGTTGCGAAGAGTCGGACACGACTGAGCGACTTCACTTTCACTTTTCACCTTCATGCATTGGAGAAGGAAATGGCAACCCACTCCAGTGTTCTTGCCTGGAGAACCCCAGGGACGGGGGAGCCTGGTGGGCTGCCGTCTGTGGGGTCGCACAGAGTCAGACACGACTGAAGCGACTTAGCCGCAGCAGCAGAGCTTTCTGATGTGGTGGTGATGCTCTGTGTGGCCCAGTTTATTTTCTCATTGTTGTTGTTCTAGTCAGTAAGTCATGTCTGATTCTTTGCAACCCATGGACTGTAGGCTGCTAGGCTCCTCTGTCCATGGGAGTCTCCAAACAAGAATACTGGAGTGGCTTGCCATTCCCTTCTCCAGGGGATCTTCCTGACCCCGGGATAGAACCTGCATCTCCTGCATTGACCAGCAGATTCTTTACCACTGAACCACCATGGAAGTCCATAGTAGATCTTAGAAACTTAAAAATATTTTTTCTATAAGATGTATCACCAGTACAAACAAAATTCTATTGTAAGATTTGCCTTAGTGACCTCAATTGCCCCACTTGAACCTTAGTCACCTGTCTTCACACAAAATATACAAATTCCTAATTCTTCCTGCCTTGACAAATCTTTTCCCAACAATGAACCTAAAACTCATCCCCACACCTAATCATAAGTGACTGATAATAGTTGGAGATATAACATCTTCTTGGAATGTAAAGGTTTGAAACCAGGACATCTAATTCTTATATTTTGTATCTAAGAAAGCATTAAGATTCAGTGAGAAAAAGTGGTGCATTTAAGATTCTATAGTTATTCTGGTCCAACCAGGGAGGGAACACACGTTCCCCATTCCCTATGCAGTGTGTGCTTGAACTACACTAGCTTTTAAGGTAATCACATTGCACCAGAGGTTGAAAAATCAGACTGAAGGAATTCATTTTCAACAATATAATCTGGATCTTCAGCAAGCCTTCAAGGGATCCATTTGAGGATGGAAGGAATGATCCTCTTGCCTGTGACATCATAATATGCTAGGTGGTTCCTTCCTTCTGTAAGATACTCCTACAATCAAAATAGACCCCCTCCAACAGGTGTTCCTACCAATTTGCGGTAGTGCTTTGATTGGTACTTGATGACAGACTGGTTTGAAGCCATAAGGGAGCTCCTCATAGTGGAACCGAAGCATATGCAGTTAAGGACCAGTGGAAAGAAGGATGAAATGGCAACACGTTTGGTCCATTCTACAGAAAGCCAAATGATGGTACTCAGGGGATGGAGATTAAGTGGTTTGTTTGTTTGTTCTTGCTCCAGACAAGGGGCTAAAACCGGATGCAAGAAAAACATCAGCATGATCAGGCTTGTTTCCAGAACACCCCTTTCAGGCTGATTTAGAATCTGAAGCTACAGGAATCTTGGGGAGCATGTCAAGGGTTATTTAGCTTGCAATCTTCACTAGAAGTTGGCCAATTTATACTTCATAAAAAATTCAGTAGGAATGATGTCATAAAATGTTGCCCTTAAGAAAACACTTGATAATATATTTTCCGACTTTTGAATGTATTCTTCAGTTTTCTTCTTTTCTTTCACAATTATAAACACAGGGGTCGGTCTCTCTAAGTTCAATGAATATCTGACAGAAGCTAAAGACGTATTGTTTTCAGGAAGCTTGTTTTTCCCCTCCATTACATTCAGTTCAGTTCAGTTCAGTTCAGTCACTCAGTCGTGTCCGACTCTCCTCGACCCCATGAACCACAGCATGCCAGGCCTCCCTGTCCATCACCAACTCCTGGAGTTCACTCAAACTCATGTCCACAGAGTCGGTGATTCCATCCAGCCATCTCATTCTCTGTCGTCCCCTTCTCCTCCCGCCCCCAACCTAATAATACTTAAATTGTATATTTTTTATTTTTTTCCATTTCCTATACTGTCTGAGAGGAAATTATGATAAAATCTTTAATGATTGTACCATTATAAAGAAATAAAACCATTGTTGAAAAGCTTTAAAAAATTCACTTATGCTTTCTGTTTCACCAACTATATGCTTTTCTTTTACTTTTTCTTTTCCTGTCCATCCCTTCCTTTTTCCGTTTTTTAGCTTCCAGGATTTTTGCAATTGCTATGAAATTATGTGATGATCTTTTTAATATGTGTCCTTTAATACATATTAAACAGGCTGATTTTTAAATTGGGAATCTATATATAAAATAAAATATGGATAAGAATTTGTTTGACTAAAGAAAAAATCGTACTTCATATCCTCCTTGCTTCTTACTCTGATTTTTCCTAATTTTGCTAAAGTTTGGGGCTTTGATTTTCATAGTACATTCTGTACCTGAAGAATCAAGTCATTGCCTATAGCTAGGAGTTCTCAGATTTTATTTGGAACTGAAACTTGTGGAATCCTCACACACCTCTCTTGAGACATCAACTTGCTTTACTCTCTTCTTGGGGACACAGAAAAAGATATAAAAAATTAAATTAAGACAATATGCAAATACATTTATGTAATAAAATTTTTTCTTATTTATGAAAACAAAATCACTTTGTATTTGAAGAAGATCCACTTATATACAGAATAATTTCTTCTCTCATGGATTGGCAAGTTAAAAGAACACAGCACACGTACATGGACATAGACACAAACACTTACGCACCAACAGAGAACCACAGCATCATTTTTTTCTGTTCACCACCCTCATTCCACATACTAGTCCTTCTCTGCAGAACTCTAGTGCAGTCAGATATATATGATCAAACAGGTTTGATAAAAGAATATGTAGATATTAACCCAAGGCTATTTGACTTACCTCTGGAAAATTACAAAAGGTATTAAGGATCAGTTTATTTTTTTGTTTAACTTCAGTTCAGTTCAGTCACTCAGTCGTGTTTGACTCTTTGTGACCCCATGGACTGCAGCACACCAGGCTTATCTGTCCATCACCAACTCCTGGAGCCTATTCAAACTCATGTCCATTGAGTCGGTGATGCCATCCAACCATCTCATCCTCTTCTCCTCCCACCTTCAATCTTTCCCAGCATCAGGGTCTTTTCCAGTGAGTCAGTTCTTCACATCAGGTGGCCATTTTCAAAACTTATTTATCCACTTAATTTTCTTCCATAGCATTTAATAATAACTCATAATGCTTACTTATATTCCACATGGACTAGATTCACATGACTCAGTTTTGGAAATTCTGACTTAGACGAAAGAATGCAGTAATAATCATCAGTGTTGAATGGTGGGCTGGTGGGTTAATACGAATTTTTGTTATTATGCTTTATACAACATTAACATTGAATACAGATCAACTTCCGTCCGTTCCTTTCAGTCGCTCAGTCATGTCCGACTCTTTGCGACCCCGTGGACTGTAGCCTACCAGGCTTCTCCGTCCATGGGATTTTCCAGGCAAGAATACTGGAGTGGGTTACCATTTCCTTCTCCAGGGGATCTTCCCGACCCAGGGATCGAACCCGGGTGTCCCGCATTGGAGGCAGACAATTTAACCTCTGAGCCACCAGGGAAGCCCCCAGATCAACTTACAACATGAGAAAATGATTGTTTAAGGAAGTAAATGGAATAGGGATCTCTTTTGTGATACAAACTTGAGATCTGTCCATGCTAAATTGCTTCAGTCATATCTGACTCTTAGCAACTCTATGGACTGTAGCCCACGAGGCTCCCCTGTCCATGAGGATTTTCCAGGCCAGAATACTGGAGGGGGTTGCCATTTCCTTCTCCAGGGGATCTTCCCAACCCAGGGATCGAACCCAGGACTCCCGCATTGCAGGTGGAATTGTTTACTGTCTGAGCCACCAGGGAAGCTCTAGTATACATTTAGTTACATAGAATATATTATCCCTTTGTCTTTTGCTCACTCTGAAATCCCCAAAACCAGCTAAACCCAACTTGCGTGTGCTTTATTTTGTCCTTGGACATTATGTGGAGACTGAAGGAGTCACTTGGACCCATTCAGTTTCTCCTCCAGACTTCTTATAGGAATAGTAAGAGGTGCTGTCATCTTCCCTCTGACTTCGTATACCTCGACACTGCCTAACCCTTCTTCATTCAGGAAAACATGGAGGAATGAAAATGCTCGTCTCCAGGTTAGAGTATTAAACTCACCTCTCCATGAGGGACCTTCCATAGCGCCAGGTACTCACTGTTGATTACGGGACTTCAGTGGCGCAAGGCTCTCATGCTTGGATGCTTACATCATCCCTTAGCCACAGCTGAAATGCTAGCGCCTTCAGGTGAGTATCAAAGGGAATCATTTTGGAAAGACATACTGCCACGTGAGTAAATCACAGTATTTAGACCTTCCTGCTGCACAGTGAGGGCAGGGTCTGAAGCAGGTGCGAGGGAGGGCAATTATCTCAGCTTACAGCCTTTCTGACAGTCATGGAATCTGTTGATTCTTTTGTATGACAAGTTACAAAGAGGACAGCTGTACTGAGTATTTGCTCCCTGCAGAAGTACAATGCTAAGTCCTGAAATGAGGCTTGGGCAGAACCATGGTGCTGTGATCTTACGCATTAATCAAACATAGCAGTTTCTGTGTTGCACCAAGCTCTCTGCTGTTCTCACAGAAACTCAGAGAGCAAGCTGCTGCAAAGCTACAGCCATCCTGCCAACCTGACAGGGAGTCGCTAGCTTTCTGTTACAAGGCAGCAGGGGCCGTCTTCCTCTCAAGCCGGAGGTTTGGGAGCGGTTGAGCCCTTTCGCGTTGTAGAGTCTGTGCCCAGAGAGGACCCTGGGGTCAAAGTCTTTTCTATATTTATCTTCCTGTGTGTTTATGCAAAGACCGGAGGGTTCAACTTGTGTAGCATTTGCCATTAGGCTGGAAGAAGGATGAAGTCAAAGTTCTGGCTGTGTAGCTGGAATCTTCTCAAGGCTATAGGCTGCTAGTGTCCCTCTTCCTGCCTTCACGCTTTCCTTCCTCCCCTCCTTCCCTTTTTCTTCCTTCCTCCTTTCCTCCCTCTCTTTCCCTCCTCTTCTCTCTCTCTTTCCTTAATTTATGAGGGCTAAGGAAGCTCCATGGAGGCTTCCCTAATGCCTGAGTCAGTAAAGAATCCACTTCTACCGCAGAAGACACAGGTTTGATCCCTGGGTCTGGAAGATCCCCTGAAGAAGGAAATGACAACCCATTCCAGTATTCTCGCCTGGGAAATCCCATGGACAGAAGAGCCTGGTGGGCTCCAGTCTATAGAGTTTCAAGAGTCAAACACGACTCAGTGACTAAACCACCACCAAGGAAGCTCTACAGATTGCATAGCCAACTCCAGAACCCAAATCCTCCCCAGATTGATGTGCACCCCATAAACTACTATAACGACTTGGAATCCCGAGAAGCAGAGACTATTTTCTGAAGGATTTCTTTTGGAAGACAGAATGATGAGGTTTCATTCATACCTTCCCCTCAACTTTCTAAATCTTTAACGATTTAAATGAAGCCCCTGACCAGTCTGTAGAAAAGCATCTGGTTGAGTTCGTTTCCCATAAATCTTTAACTCTTCACACAGTGGCTGGAGAATTAAGTAGCCCATCAGCAGAGGTAAAATTTATGAACTTTCTAGAGCTAACCCCAAGCACCAAAGAACAGGGAAGTAATTCACTGAATAGCAAACTCATTCTCAAAATTCAGCCTGGGGTTGGGACTCGTTCTGGGTGAAGGGACATGGTTCCCCTGTGGGACCGGAGTTGAGAGGATGGAGCTATTACTCAGGTAGCCTGAGAATAAATTTGCAGCACACACAAAAAACTGAATGTTTCATTACTCCGAGGGAAAGGTGCTGTATATTATACTGTTTATACTAACGACCTTCACTCAGAAGGGCTGTTTGTCTGCAAATGCAATCCTCTTCTTGTCTAAAATGTGGCCAAATTCTGGTGCAGTGGAAGACCCGGAATTCATTCCCTTTTGAAAAGCAATTGAATTCACAACATCCTTTAAAACACAGTCACAGAAGAAACTAAGTTTTAAATAGGCATATGTTTGCCTAGAAGCAAAATAAAGCATCTGAGTTTTCCCTCACTCTGTACCTAATTCAAATTTTGTTTGGCAATTTGCAGATCCCAAGGAGGCAACCCCTGAAGATTTTCATGGGCTAGAAAAGAAGCTCTAAGAGTAACAATCCAATTTCTCGGTTGGCAAATGTTTTCTGACTCTTGGACAGCCCTCCCTCCCCCCCCCTTCAGATCCTTCTGTTCACTGAAACTGAATTATGATGGGTTCCTCGTCTTGCTTTTTGGTCCAGGGAGGTAGCAGCCACACTGTTCCTCCAAGACAGCTGCTCTCTCTTGAATTTACTTGGCAAGGGGCTGCCAACTCAAGGTGCTAGGATGGATTTCAAAGTACCAGCCACCACTTTATTCCACGCACAGCAGGCAAAGCTGAAGCACATGGCGTCTCTTTAAAACGATCCTTGTCAAATGATCCCCCTGTGTCTTTGGTTCTTGGAAGACAGCTGATTTTAGGGCTGTTTGCTTTTTCCCTTTTGGTTCCCTGCTCTGGGATAGCTCCCCAGAGAGGTGCTGGGAGCAAAAATTCTAGAAATAGTTCAATCACATGAATCATATTTGATAGAATTTGGGAGTAAATAATGACTCTTTTTCCCCCATGCATTGATCTTTGATCAATCTCTTATTGATAAATCCTATCCTTGCTTATAGGCTTCCCTGGTGGCTCAGTGGTAAAGAATCTATCTGCCAATGCAGAAAACACAGGAGACACGGGTTTGATCCCAGGGTCAGGAAGATCCCTTAGAGGAGGAAATGGCAACCCGTTCCAGTATCTTTGCCTGGGAAAGCCCATGGACAGAGGAGCCTGGCAGGCTACAGTCCATGAGGTCACAAAAGAGTTGGACATGACTTAGCGACTAAACAACAACATCCTCCCTTATATATACACACACACACTACCTTGGAACAGTTATGATATTCCCTTTCATAGACAGTCACATTTATTGATGAAGAAGAGATTTTGAAAAAGATTCCATCCCTAAAGAAGAATAACCTGGAAGGTATGTATGGGTATTAAAAGGATTACAAGATATTTACAAAATGTTTCTTATCACTCTAGGTCTCAATTACGTTTGCGTGTATGTGCATACATACACACACACACACACACACATATATATATAATTTTAAAATAATGTTTTATGATGACAATACACATTCAGTACTATAGAAATTAAGACACTCAGAATGAAGAAAAAAATTCCTTGCTACCTAGAAATAACTATTAGACATGTATGTTTGAATATGACACAAAAGAGACAAACTATTCACAATGTTTTGTCTGTATAATTTTGTTTTAGCTTATTTTTCCTATTAAAATATATCATAACATTTTTCTTATCACATACAATAATCTTGTACAGTGTTTATAATTGCTGCAGAGTTTTTGATAATATGATCTCTCATAAGATACTGATCTCACTTTGTTCACTTTTTCTGTTTATAAAGTTCCTTTTTGTTGCACCCCCATTCCTCTAGCTCTGGTATTATCTTTTTGAAATTATGTCTAAGGAAGTTAATATATCTTAAGAATTTACTTTTGCCTTTTGCATATGTTGCAAATATTTTTCAGCTTACCGTTTGTCATTCAATATTTACTTGTGTTCTTGACAACAGATCCTTTAATCAGAAAATTAGATCGTGAAATAGACTGATCTTTATTTTTATAGCTTCACCTTTGGTGTTGTGTGTGCTTAGAAAACTCATCAAAACCATATATTCTATAATCACTTACAGTATTTGCAGATGTTTTAACATGTTTTAAATTTGAGCCATTAGTATGTGGCTGATGACCGAGTACATGAGAATCAGAGAAATGAACAGATTCAGTGCTCAGCCTTGTCATTTGTGGACTGTGGTCTGCAGGCTCCTCTGTCCATGGAATTCTTCAGGCAAGAATACTGGAGAGGGTTGCCGTGCCCTCCTCCAGCGGGTCTTTCCAACCCAGGGATCGAACTCACGTGTCTTATGTCTCCTGCATTGGCAGGAAGGTTCTTTACCACTAGCTCCCCCGAGAAAGTAAAAAGAAACAAAATTGGGTCATCTGTGGAGACGTGGATGGACCTGGAATCTGTCATACAGAGTGAAGTAAGTCAGACAGAGAAAAACAAATATTGGATATTAACACATATATGTGGAATCTAGAAAACTGGTACAGACGAGCCTATCGCAGGGCAAGAATAGAGGCGCCGATGTGGAGCATGGTGTGTGGACACGGCGGCGGAAGAGTGGGATGGCTTGGGACTGACACGTATACAATACCGTGTGTAAAACAGACGCTAGTGGGAAACAGCTGCATAGCACAGGGAGCGCAACTCCGTGCTCTGTGATGACCTGGAGGCGTTGGATGGGGTAGCCGGGAGGCCCGAGAAGAAGGGGATATATGTATATATGGCTCAGACGGTAAAGCGTCTGCCGGCAGTGCGGGAGACCCGAGTTCGATCCCTGGGTTGGGAAGATCCCTTGGAGAAGGAAATGGCAACCCACTCCAGTATTCTTGCCTGGAAAATTCCATGGACTGAGGAGCCTGGTGGGCTACAGTTCATGGGGTGGCAAAGAGTCAGACACGACTGACCGACTTCACTTTCACTTTCCCAGCTGACTCACTTTGTTGTGAAGCAGAAATTAGCACAATATTGCAAAGCAACTATACACCAATAAAAATAAATCGCAGATTCAGTTTCAGATCTATTAATGACATTAGAGGCTTTTTTAAAGCTCTGATTATATTCAGTTCCACTACTGATTGGAGAAGGCAATGGCACCCCACTCCAGTACTCTTGCCTGGAAAATCCCAGGGAGGGAGGAGCCTGGTAGGCTGCAGTCCATGGGGTCGAGAAGAGTCGGACACGACTGACCGACTTCACTTTCACTTTTCACTTTCATGCATTGGAGAAGGAAATGGCAACCCACTCCAGTGTTCTTGCCTGGAGAATCCCAGGGACAGGGAGCCTGGTGGGCTGCCGTCTATGGAGTCGCACAGAGTCGGACACGACTGAAGCGACTTAGCAGCAGCAGCAGCAGCAGTGATTGGATAGATGGGTAGCTCTACCTCAGATACTGACTTTGAGAAGAAATCCCTGATTCTTCAATTTTGTCCAATATCTCCTTATTTATATGCTCAATTGAAATGGCAAGCCACTCAGCCAGCTATTCATATCTTTACAAAAATTAATAGGCTCTTGAAGTACACAGTATATTAAGGTCAATAAATTAGTGATGAAAGGGAGAATTTTAAGTGGACCATTTTCCATATTTAAACCATCATGCTATTTGACATCCTAAGGTGTCTGATTTTTATTGCTAATATCTCTCTACTTTTTCTCTCAGGAAACCAGATCTTTTGCCTAGGCACCCATTTATGAAAATCTTTGCTCCAGTTGGTAGAATTAGATGCTCATAACTGGTCATTTTTCCATGTTGTCACTTTCTCCCTTGTCAATCTTTTTCGTCTCCCATTCTCCTCTCATAGAAATGCAATTAATCTTCTGCTCACATGTTTTAGCAAAATAAACCAATATCAAATATCATGAGACTATTTCAACCTTCATCCCTTTTCACTTCTCTGTAACACTGCCATTTCCTACCATGTTTTCCTTCAAGATTGTTGCAAATATAGATTTTGTGCAAAGCCAGTGTTATGTATTGCAACCCTGCCCTCCTTACTGAAATCTTCGTACCCCCATGCCTCAGCTCCATAATATTAGGGCAATTTTTCCTTTGAGATTTCCCATCTTTTCAAACTGAAAACAGTTGTGATACAAACTTTATTTATTTGTTTTCTATTGAAGGATAATTGCTTCACAGAATCCTGCAGTCCTCTGGCAAGCCTCAACACGAATCAGCCATAGGTATACACATATCCCCTCCCTCTTGAAACTCCCTCCCACCTCTCCTCCCATCCCACCCCTCCAGACTGACACAGAGCCCCTTTTCCCAGTTCCCTGAGCCATACAGCAAATTCCCATTGGCGATCCACTTTACACATGGCAGTGTAAGTTTCGTGACACAAACTTGAGAAGCCTCCTGAATCGCTGAAGCTCCCATAGTTTTCACATCTACCCTGTTTCTAAGTCTTACTAATGCTATTTCTGATTTTGCATTCATCTTCTCTCCTGCGTCTGCATGGCTGCCACCCTGAAGCAGACCAGAGGCTCCTCAGTGATCTCATCACCTTTCATTCCCTTCTAAACTTCACCCTGTCATTTTAGGGATTCAGAACAGAAAAAACGTGAACAAGTGTTAGTCACTCAGTCATGTCCAATTCTTTGCAACCCCATGGACTGTAGCCCGCCAGGTGCCTCTGTCCATAGAATTCTCCAGGCAAGAAAACTTGAGTGGGCTGCATTCCCTTCTCCAGGGGATCTTCCCAGCCCAGGAATCGAACTCTGGTTTCCTGCATTGCAGGCAGATTCTTCACCATCTGAACCACCAGGGAAGCCATCCTCCAAATATACTACTTTTGTATGAGGATTATTTTGAGTCAAAGGCAATGGAAACTCTGTAGTTTCAAGAGAAACTACTGTCCTCACTTAACTAGCTAGAAGAATTTAAATTGGGATTTTTTTCCCCAGGGAAGAGTTATTACTGGAGATAAATGTGGTCTAAGTGGTCCCATCTAAATTGCAGAGTGAACATCTAATTTCTAAACGTCTGTTCTTCTTATGCTCCTGTGAATGAATGACCTTCCTCCCCTTAGAAGCCCCAGGCTCCATCCCATTCTTTAGCTCAATTGGACATGTAAACCTTATTTTATCTTTCTGTCTTTGAATCTCTCATCTAAGCAGGGTCCTGAGCTTTTCCTATAGGTGGATTCCCATACATACAAAGCTAAATTTGACTTTCTAATGATAATCCATTTTATGTCATTTTAATTATTTGCTCAGTCAAAAAGAAGCAAAGAGTGAAAGGAAATGTGCCCTTTCCAGACACCATCAATGTGACTTTTATACCACATGCATCTAATCACTTCATCCTTCTACTCAAAAATGATAGGCGTCTATGCCTATCATTTCAGATCTAAACTCTTCTGCAAGCTTCACAATATCTTTAAGACCTGGCTATCTCCTGCCTACTTATTTCATTTTTCTTAGAATCTTATTCAGTTCCTGATCCTTACTGTGTAAGTTTAATTTTCTCACCAGGCTCATTTTTTGCTTGTGTAATTCAAGCAATTTTTTCCCCATGACGCATTTTTACACATTTGTACCAACCACTTAACCATGAAGAACCTACATGTATAGTCATACATCATATAATTTCCTTATCTGCATATGGTAACCTTTGTATATTCTAAAAAGGATAAAAGTAAACAGATAATTAGGGAGGCGGTTCCCTCTATGAAAGAGAACAACTTTTTCAACAAACAGGGAAATTAAGCAGGCAAATGATTCTCATTGGCTTGATATAGATGTTATCAAGAGAGATTGGGGAGGACATTAAAATCCAAGGGGAAATTCAGGTTGAATTTGAACTTGTCACATGGAATTCAACTTAAATCCTGAATAACTTTAAATGAAGTCATGAGAGGATCTGGGAGACACTGATCTCAATCAACATTAGCTGTGTCTTAGGCTTTGCAGCAGATTTCTTCAACATCTTTCTTAATATCCTGGTGAGATTTGTGGTTGGTACAATACTACCTATTATCAGCTAATAGAACTTCCTTATTTCATGGGCATAGCATCACCAAGCCGCTGGTCATTTATGCGTCCTCAGGCCATCTCTGATGACTCAGTACATCTCTTGTTTGCAGTCTTCCCCTTGAATGTATTTTCTTAGAGCTGTTGTTGTCGCTCAGCCACTAAGTCACGTCCGACTCTTTGCGACCCCATGGACTGCAGCACATCAGGCTTCCCGGTCCTTCACTGTCTCCAGGAGTTTGCTCAAATTCATGTCCATTGAGTTAATGATACTATCTAACCATCTCATCCTCTGCCTTCCTCTTCTCCCTCTCCCTTCAATATTTCCCAGTATCATGGTCTTTTCCTTAGAGTAAGTCTGGTTAAAATAAAATCTAAGGCATCTATCATTTGGAGCAACATGGATGGACCTGGAGATTATCATACTGAGTGAAGTAAGTCAGACAAAGGCAAATATCATATGATATCACATACATGTGGAATATAAAAATATTAATAAGTAAAGGATACAAATGAACATATTTGCAAAACAGACACAGACTTACAGACTTAGAGAATGAATTTATGGTTACCAGGACTGAAGGGTGAGGGGAAGAATAGATTGAGAATTGGGGATTAACATGTACACACTGCTAAATCTGAAATAGATAACCAATAAGGACCTACTGTATAACACAGGGAACTCTGCTCAATATTCCCTAATAATCTAAATGGGAAAAGATTTGAAAAATAATAGATACATGTATGTGTATAACTGAGTCACTTTGCTATACACCTGCAACTAAGAAAGCTGAGCGCCGAAGAATCGATGCTTTTGAACTGTGGTGTTGGAGAAGACTCTTGAGAGTCCCTTGGACTGCAAGGAGATCCAACCAGTCCATTCTAAAGGAGATCAATCCTGGGTGTTCATTGGAAGGACTGATGCTAAGGCTGAAACTCCAATACTTTGGCCACCTCATGTGACGAGTTGACTCACTGGAAAAGACTCTGATGCTGGGAAGGATTGGGGGCAGGAGGAGAAGGGGATGACAGAGGATGAGATGGCTGGATGGCATCACCGACTCTGTGGACATGAGTTTGAGTGTACTCCGGGAGTTGGTGATGGACAGGGAGGCCTGGCGTGCTGTGATTCATGGGGTCGCGGAGAGTCGGACACGACTGAGCGACTGAACTGAACTGAACTGAACACAACATTGTTACTCAATTATACTCCAAAATAAAATTAAAATGTTAAGAAAATAAAATAATGACACATACACACTGCTATATATGAAATAATAATAAGAATATACTGTATAGCACAGAGAACTCTGCTCAGCACTCTGTAATAACCTATATGGGAAAAGAATCTCAAAAATAGTAGATATAGGTGTTTGTATAACTGATTGTCTTTGCTGTACAGCAGATATGAACACAACATTGTAAACCAACTATACTCCAATAAAAATTGAAAATAAAATAGTAAAAATAAAATTGTATAGCACAAAGTAAAAAAAAAAAAAAATCAAACCAAAGGCTTAAGGCATCTAAATCAAGATTAAAGCAGGGATTTCCCTTGTGGCTCAGTGGTAAAGAATCCACCTGCTAGGGCAAGAGACACAGGTTTGATTCTTGATCTGGGAAGATCTCACTTGCCCCAGAGTGTGACTAAACCCATGCGCTACAACTACTGACGTCCAGTACCCTAGCACCCGTGCTCCGCAATAAGAGAAACTACTGCAGTCAGAAGTCCACTGCAACTAGAGAAAAGCCCTCACAGCAATGAAGACCCAGCACAGCCAAAAAATAAATAAGTAAATAAATAAATTTTTTTTTCAAAAAAGATTAAAGTGCAGAGATTCTGGTTCACAAGGCGAGAGGGGAAGGGGGAGCGCCATGCCCCACGACCAGTCTCAGGATGCACTCAAAGTCTGTGCAAAAATGTTTTACAACAGTGTCTGTGGCATATAAACAGGCTTCTCCATGACTCCCATCTGCTGGTTTTCTGAAGAGCTCCAGAGGGCATCCCCAGGAGATTATTTTACAGGTTAGATGTCTGCATCAGTTGAAAGGAAGTCACCCCACACCCAAGTTAACACCCCACACTTGTCCAGACTATAAATGGAGAGTACGAAGGCCTGAGAACTGCAGTTGGGATCAAAGCTGTAACTTAGGGGTTTGAGACTCCCCCAAACTCTTCACAAACTCACACAACGTTGGGTCTAGTCCAGGGAAACAGCTGTGCTGTTAAAGGAGTGACTGTATGCTGCTGTGCTGCTCTTAATTGAAGAAGGCATAATATTAGGCCAGATGAGGGTCCCTCCATAATTGGAAGACAGACTATTTAATGGCCAACGGCCACAGCCAGGAATGAAGAGTGGGAATTCAGCTACTTGGCATTTCTCTCACTATAGTTCATAATGGATTAATTAAAATTGTATAAGGATCAAAAGATGCCCAAGGTAAACATAAAGCCACATGGAATTGCACTGAACAGCGTTCAGAGCACTCTAGCTTGGGGCTTGCTACACTCCAAACTGAAAAGGCTGCAAAGAAGGCTGTAGGGAGCTCTCTCTGCTCTGTTCTGGCCTTTTCCTTAGCCTCTCTCTCAAAGGGTGCAGCTTTCAGCACCAGATCTCTTTGAGCTCCTGCGAAAAAAGGTTGCAGAACGAATTATTTCTTCTTCCAGGCTCACTACAAGGATGGACTTTTTCTCTTTCCCACTTCCTGCTAATTTGTTTCCTGAGTTGGTTCTACCTCCTGAAATAGCTGAGTGTCCCATCCTGCCCACCCCCAAAAGCAAACTGAAGGTCAGCTGAGTTCTGCACCTTCTAGAAGAAAACATAGCCTTTGTTGGCAAGTGTTTCATTTGGCCTCAGCCACAGCAAAAATCATGTGATAGAAAGAGTGTGGACTTGGGGCTAGAGAGCCTTGGATTCATGTTCAAATGCCACCAATCACCAGCATACATCATGGATGATTTATCTTCTGTGAAAATGAGGCTAAGATCACCCACTGTGCAATGCTATTATGAGTAATAAAGGAAACAACATGATCTAAAACATTCAACACAAAAACGCTTAACACTTGGCCTCATAGCTAATGCAAACTCAGTATATGTCATTTTCCCATCCTCCTCAGCTTTTGATGTAAGATGTCAAAAGCAACCATTATGTGTCCATAACTGAAGTCAAAATATAATGTATACTCCCCCTCTTAGCACATCCCCAATTGTGTCTTTGTTGACAATTGCCCTCCATGAGCTCAACAGATAGACTTTTAGCAGCTTCTCCTTATTGTTACCACTGTACCAGGAGAATGAAGAGGGTAAGGATCATAGAGTGTCTGAAAAGTCATAGCTCACAGAAGACATTTGATAAGGTACCAGGAAACTCTTCTATATCTTCTGGACATATATTCGCACTCAGTATTAAAACTAGGATTAAAACTGAAATGATCATGGAAGAATGTAAGCGTTGAGTCAGCATTCAGTTCTCCTAATTTTGTGTGTGCTAATTAAAAAAAAAATTATCCTAAACCAGTAGATAATATGAGTTACAATGAGGAAATAGTGGAATAAATACAGAGAGACTGAATAATTTTAGCATCTAAGATCTGGTTTTCAGAGTATGATTTGCTAAATCAGGGATGGGGCTTCAAGAAACCAGAGGCACCATCAATATTCTCAGTTCAGTTCAGTTCAGTCGCTCAGTCGTGTCCGACTCTCCGCGACCCCATGAATCACAGCACGCCAGGCCTCCCTGTCCATCACCAACTCCCGGAGTACACTAAACTCATGTCCACAGAGTCGGTGATGCCATCCAGCCATCTCATTCTCTGTCGTCCCCTTCTCCTCCCGCCGCTAACATTTCCCAGCATCAGAGTCTTTTCCAGTGAGTCAACTCGTCGCATGAGGTGGCCAAAGTATTGCAGTTTCAGCTTCAGCATCAGTCCTTCCAATGAACACCCAGGATCAATCTCCCTTAGAATGGACTGGTTGGATCTCCTTGCAGTCCAAGGGACTCTCAAGAGTCTTCTCCAACACCACAGTTCAAAAGCATCGATTCTTCGGCGATCAGCTTTCTTCACAGTCCAACTCTCACATCCATACATGACCACGGGAAAAACCATTGCCTTGACTAGACGGACCTTGGTTGGCAAAGTAATGTCTCTGCTTTTCAATATACTATCAAGGTTGGTCATAACTTTCCTTCCAAGGAGCAAGCGTCTTTTAATTTCCGGGCTGCAATCAGCATCTGCAGTGATTTTGGAGCCCAAAAAAATAAAGTCTGACAGTGTTTCCACTGTTTTTCCATCCATTTCCCATGAAGTGATGGGACCAGATGCCATGATCTTTGTTTTCTGAATGTTGAGCTTCAAGCCAACCTTTTCACTCTCCTCTTTCACTTTCATCAAGAGGCTTTTGAGTTCCTCTTCTCTTTCTGCCATAAGGGTAGTGTCATCTGCATATCTGAGGTTATTGATATTTCTCCCGGCAATCTTGATTCCAGCTTGTGCTTCTTCCAGCCCCACGTTCCTCATGATGTACTCTGCATATAAGTTAAATAAGCAACTAGTCTAGAATATTCTTAGGATGAGGGAGGAAAGATGAGATAACCAGGTATAGAAGGAGAGACAGGAAAAAAAGGTGACGGGAAGGCAGAGAAAACACATTTTAATTATTTCTAATTTTTCACCTTGACTATAGAAATGAAGGTCTCCCCTCCTCCTCACCTCTGGCTTCCAGGTAGTGGCTATTTTAATCAGAGATTTTGTAAAGGAGCATCACTGTCCTAAAGATTCTGTGTCTAGGAAGTCATGATGGCCCATTGCCCACCCAGCTCCTATCTGCAGTCCCAATGCTCCATCTGAAGCTCTCGGATGCAGTTCTTAATATGCAGAGATGGACAACAACTCTTCTTAAAGCCGCTTGATCTCTTGTGTTTATAGAGGTGGAAAGAGCAGTTAAATGCAATATGCAAGCTTCCTAATCCTTAAATTTCCTCCCTCTTCCTCCCTCCTGCTGCTCTCCGCATGCGCGCATGGTGGCTGCTTTCAACAGAAAATGTCTGGGCTGTCCTTTTTAGTGTTTTTATTCTTTAATACCCCTAGGCACTAGTCTACCTTCTGGAAGAATAACCTAATAAAAACCTCAGGAAGCTATTTAATTGCAGCAGAGGGAAAGAGTGAGACGGGGCCAAGGCTGAAATAGCAGTGGGCCGGAGGAGGGGAGGGGGAAAAGAGGCAACGAAAGACAAATAAATTGGCTCATTTAGGAGTCAGAGTAGGGCAAGAAAATCTCTGGGCTGTGAGGGGAGCAAAGATGAGGCAAGAAAGTGAGCAGGAAGCACTGTCAGCGCTTGGTACAGAAGGTTTTCCAACTGGCATTGTACCTCTGATTCAAGGCATCTGTTCTTCTTTTTTCTCAAAGAAATCCACCATAATTTATTATGTGTGATTTTCCTTATTCCAAGAAAAGAGGCATTAGTAATCACTTTCAGATTTATGCTAGAGGGTATTTTTTTTTTTTAAAGAAAGGCATAAACCCAATCTAATGAAACCAGAATCTCAGTAAGTGCAACCAACTCTACCCAGTTGGTGATACAGCAAGGTATAATGCTTATTCAAGCATCACTCTTGTGACAGTGTTATGCCCTGAGTCCGGTCCCCCCATACTGGTAGAATAAGACACTCGCAGCAATGCAAAAGCAAGAATGGGTTTTATTTCTAGCTCGAGCTAGGGCTCATGCCTCCTCCAGCGCAGTGGAGTGGGACAAGAGCCCCGAGCCCAGGTTACAGCGGTTTTTATAGTCTCAGGTTACATAAGCACCTATTTCTGTTCAAAAGATCAAGCTGGCAGAAGCTCATTGGCCAGTTCATGCACGCATGGAAGCTCATTGGCCAGTTTATAGGCGCGCAGGGTTTTTCTGGGGGATTTCCCTTTTTACTCTGATTGGCCCGACTTTTGGCGCCTGCGGGACTTTTCTAGGGAGGAGTTTCTTAATTTTGGCCCTAGCGGGATCTTCTTAGGGAGGAGTTTCTGTGGACTTAGCCTCCACCCTCTCTCCAGGAAATCAAAACTTAGGCCTAAGCAAGGTCTCAGGCCTATCCTGGCTACTCAGATGTTAGGGCTCCTAACAACAGAAATCTATGAGCACCTACTGTGAGCATAAGACACAATTCCTGCCTTTAAGAAACTCACCGTCTGTTGTGAGAAGTAAAAAAATAAGAAGACGGCAATTGCTACACCGACAGTCAACACCAAGGGTTATGGACAGACAGGAAAGAAGGACCACATCTGTCAGTTCTTCCTGAAAGCGGGGAGAAGTTTACAAAATTCCTATCAGCAGATGTGGCTCATGAGCTAGGTGTCAAAGGACACACATGATTTTTTTCTAGGTAGAAAAAAGTTTCATCCCAGAAATAGAACAGATATAGCGTGGGCAATGAGATGGTGGTTTGGGAGAGAAATGAGTAGATCGGTGTGACTAAGCATAGGATATGATGTAAAAATGAGTAGGAATTGTGAAAAGGGAATTGTGGCTTGAAGGGTAGTGCTGACATTGCAAGTAAACCCAAAATCCACGCTGCTGCTGCTGCTGCTAAGTCACTTCAGTCGTGTCCGACTCTGTGTGACCCCATAGACGGAAGCCCACCAGGCTCCCCCATCCCTGGGATTCTCCAGGCAAGAACACTGGAGTGGGCTGCCATTTCCTTCTCCAATGTGTGAAAGTAAAAAGTGAAAGTGAAGTCGCTCAGTCATGTCCGACCCTTAGCGACCCCACGGACTACAGCCTACCAGGCTCCTCCATCCATGGGATTTTCTAGGCAATAATACTGGAGTGGCTTGCCATTGCCTTCTCCGAAAATCCACGCTAAGTAGTATGAATTCTATCCTTTAGCAACGGGCCATCAATGACGGAGTAGAAGCTGGAAGACCACCATCAGAACTGTGTGTTAGAATATTCAGTGGCAGGTGGTCGAAGATAATGAGGGATACTTGTTGAAAGCAGGGAGAATGGTTTAGGAAGTTGTGACGCCCAGGTGGGGTGGGGGTGGGGGTGGGGAATGAAAACAGAAACAGGGAAGATGGCAGGGAGAAGCTTTAAAAATTATGTCTCATTCAATCTAGAAGTTTCTAGTCCTGCTTGGAATACTCTGAGTCAAGGTGAAGAAATACATGACAAGGAAATGTCTTACAAAAGAGAAGAGAAATATACACATCTGCTTCAGGTTAGAACAAAAACAAAAACTCATCCTGTGAAAAAGATGGCCCTCTTCCTTGAAAATGTGCAGGTTGAAGGCCCTGGGGTCTTGGCTCAGAATACATGGATTTAAATCCATTTCCACTGTTCAATCACTGAGCACCTTGGGCAAGGTACATAATATTTCTATGCTTTAATCTGTATAGGGAGACTAACCATAATACCTCTCATAAGGAGTGAGACTGCAAGGATTAAATGAGATAATGCAGGTAAAATGCTAAAAAGTGTGTCTAGCACACAGTAAAGCCTCAAAAAGAAGCAGCCATTAGAAGCAGTGGTAGACATTATCAACCTCAAAAGATACGTTGATAGCCAGTTCATCCATTTTACCCTAAAATACTCAGATTATCTGACTTGCTTGTTTTGCTTTTTTTTAAATGCACATGGAATTCCAAGAGGATCAATTAAACATAGAAGCAGCTCATTTTAAAAAGAGCGTCATTTTTTTGTTGTTATATTTAAAAAGTTTATTCAGTCAGTCAAAGAAACAGAGATCAATGCCTTTAGAAAGTTGTGCAGTGGGCATCAGTTCAGTTTCCCGACCTCAATACTCCCGTGAGGACTCAGAGATTCTTGACACCCAGGCAAACACAAATCACATCAGTAAAAAGGCAATGCCTATTATAGCCAGCAGCTTTGTCTGAAGTTAGAGAGAAGAAGGGAGGGAGACAAAGATAAAGAAGGGAAGGTAAAAGGATAAAGTCTTTGCTTTAAAAATAAAAAAATTCTAATCAGCAAGAAGACCTTGGGAGAAACTGAAAAGAAATTAACATGAGGGTAGAATCTTGATATACAGCTACAGCCTCAAAAATAGGATGCAATTAAGTGCTTCTAACAAGGCTCCAGTAGTCTGATGGTTAAGTGTAGAAAGACCAGCTTAATGAAATGTCATGGGGACACTGCTTATAACAATCATATGCCCTGGATGCCAAATGGAGCTGTACCTGCTGGAGAAACAGTTATAGAGGAAAAGAACAAAAGCCTGCCAGCTGTTAAGAAATAGAACAGAATGAGGCCTAGGGCCCTAGGGGAAGGTGGAAAATTAACACAGCCTCTGTGTCTTGTTATGTTTTCCTTAGCACTGTGCTTTTCTTTTCTGGATTTAAAATTGTGCGTTGCCCGCTAGGTGGGGGCTCATTCAGAAAAGTAGCGTTGGACCCGGTCTGAACATTGCAAATCTGGAAATCAGGTTGAGGATAAGGTTGTACAGAGTCAGGGATGAGGTGTACCTTGCAAGGTTCTATAAGTATTCTTATCATTTGCTTTATTATTTCCCCTGAATTCACAATTTTTATTCCTCTGCAGCCAGTCAACTTACCCTAGGCTTCTGCTTGTTAATGTCTCTCCTCGAAGGAAAGCATGTTTGAGACCCTTTTCTCTAAACACCTTATCTAGAGTCATTCTCACTCAAATCTCCCAAGGACTCTCTCCCATTACCCTGCGTCATTTTCTTCATAGCATTTATCAGTTTATAAGATCGTATTTATTCGTTTGTTGATGATTGGTATATCCCTGTCCTGCCCTCTACGATACAAATTCCACAAGAACAAAAATACATGTCTCTCTGCTCTGTGTACCACTGAGTCCTCAATCACCACTGGCAATTTCTAGAATGGACTCAATGTTTGAGAAATGTGTACAATGAATTTTTTGACCTATAAATATAAATTATTTGTGATGCTGCCCAGCACGCCTATCTTATATCCTGCTCTCAGAGATTATTTATTATATACCTTCTCCGCTCACCTCATCAACATTCTCCCTGCCTTCACATTTTGTTCCTTAAACTCAACTTTCTCTCCTTTTACAATGACCTGTTTTAAATCTAAAGTTTCTACCTTACCTGTTCAGTGTTTCTATAATCCCTTCACTCCTTTGCTCTATCTAACAAAATGTGTTTATAAAGACTATTTTCACCCTGTTGAATTTTCCTTGGACTTTTGTCAAAAATCAACTGGCTGCTTATATGTGAGCTGTTTACATCTGTTTTCAGACTTTTATTTTGTTCTCTGCATCTATATTCCTGTCTCTGTCTAATATCACAGCATCTTGGTACTGTCGCCTTATGGAAATTCTCTATTTTTTAAATCTTTTATTGGTGTATAGTTGATTAACAATGGCCTGTTAGGTCCAGGTGTTCAGTAAAATGATTCAGTTATACACATACATGTATCTATTCTATCTGAAACTATTTTCTCACTTAGGTTGTTGCATAATCTTGAACAGAGTTCCCTGAGTATAATAAATCCTGGGTGACTATATATTTTAAACAAAACAGTATGTACATGTCAATCCCAAACTCCCAATCTATCCCTCCGACCCACTCTCCGACCTAGTAACCATAAATTTGTTCTCTAAGTCTGTGAGTCTGTTTTGCAAATAAGTTCATTTGTATCATCTGTTTAGATTCCACGTGTAAGCAAGATCACATTTGTCTTTTCTCTGTCTCACTTTACATAGTATGATCATTTCCAGGTTCATCCATGTTGCTACAAGTGGGATTATTTCATTCTTTTTAATTGAAGAGCAATATTCTACTGTATTATATACATAAAATATCTTCTATTCCTTCAATCAAGAAAGTTAAGTCCTCTGTGTTCTTTTCAAAATTGTATTGGTATTTTACACCTTTTGGATTTCAATATAAAGAGTAATATTGTTAACTGAAATTTCAGGAGCAGAGACTGACGTAAGAGCTGCTGTCAGTCTCCATCTACTTATTCTTCATTTTTCATATTTTATACGATGACTTCTGTTTTACTACCTGACATTATATTATCTATTTGCTAATTTGCTTTTCTCCCTTACTAGAATGGAACTTTCAAGAGGGCGGAAATGTTTTTGTGTGCTTTTTTAAACAGTTTTAATCCGATTCAGTTCAGTTCAGTAGCTCAGTCATGTCTGACTCTTTGCGACCCCATAGACTGCAGCACACCGGGCTTCCCTGTTCATCACCAACTCCTGGAGCCTACTCAAAGTCATGTCCATCATGTTGGTGATGCCATTCAGCCATCTCATCCTCTGTCGTCCCCTTCTCCTGACTTCAGTCTTTCCCAGCATCAGGATCTTTTCCAATGAGTCAGTTCTTCACATCAGGTGGCCGAAGTATTGGCGTTTCAGCTTCAACATCAGTCCCTTCAATGAACTCCCAGGACTGATCTCCTTCAGGATGGACTGGTTGGATCTCCTTGCAGTCCAAGGGACTCTCAAGAGTCTTCTCCAACACCACAGTTCAAAAGCACCAATTCTTCGGCACTCAGCTTTCTTTATAGTCCAACTCTCACATCCATACATGACTACTGGGAAAACCACAGCTTTGACTAGATGAACAGTTGTTAGCAAAGTAATGTCTCTGCTTTGTAATGTTCTGTCCAGGTTGGTCATAACTTTTCTTCCAAGGAGCAAACGTCTTTGAATTTCATGGCTGCAATCACCATCTGCAGTAATTTTGGAGTCCAAAAAAACTAAAGTCTGCCACTGTTTCCCCTGTTCCCCATCTATTTGCCCTGAAGTGATGGGACCAGATGCCATGATCTTTGTTTTCTGAATACTGAGCTTTAAGACAAACTTTTCACTCTCCTCTTTCACTTTCATCAAGAGGCTCTTTAGTTCTACTTCACTTTCTGCTACGAGTCTGGTATTATCTGTATATCCGAGGTTATTGATGTTTCTCCTAGCAATCTTGATTCCAACTTATGCTTCATCCAACCTGGCATTTCACGTGATGTACTCTGCATATAAGTTAAATCAGCAGGGTGCCAATATACAGCCTTGATTTACTCCTTTCCTGAATTGGAACCAGTCTGTTGTTCCATGTCCAGTTCTAACTGTTGCTTCCTGAGCTGCATACAGATTTCTCAAGAGGCAGGTCAGGTGGTCTGGTATTCCCATCTCTTTCAGAATTTTCCACAGGTTGTTGTGATCCACACAGTCAAAGACTTTGGCATAGTCAAGAAAGCAGAAGTAGATGTTTTCTGGAGCTCTCTTGTCCTTTTGATGATCCAACGGATGTTGGCAATTTGCTCTCTGGTTCCTCTGCCTTTTCTAAATCCAGCTTGAACATCTGAAGGTCATGGTCACGTACTGTTGAAGCCTGGCTTGGAGAATTTTGAGCATTACTTTGCTAGCGTGTGAGATGAGTACAATTGTGCATTGTTTGAACATTCTTTGGCATCGCCTTTCTTTGGGATTGGAATGAAAACTGACCTTTTCCAGTCCTATGGCCACTGCTGAGTTTTCCAAATTTGCTGGTATATTGACTGGAGCACTTCACAGCATCATCTTTTAGGATTTGAAATAGCTCAACTGGAATTCTGTCATCTCCATTAGCTTTGTTTGTAGTGATGCTTCCTAAGGCCCACTTGACTTTGCATTCCAGGATGTCTGGCTCTAGGTGAGTGATCACACCATCATGATTATCTGGGTCATAAAGATCATTTTTGTGCAGTTCTTCTGTGTATTCTTGCCACCTCTTCTTAATATCTTCGGCTTCTGGTCTGCCCATACCATTTCTGTCCTTTATTGTGCCCATCTTTGCATGAAATGTTCCCTTGGTATCTCTAATTTTCTTGAAGAAATCTCTAGTCTTTCCCATTCTATTGTTGTCCTCTGTTTCTTTGCATTGATCACTGAGGAAGGCTTTCTTATCTCCTCTTGCTATTCTTTAGAACTCTGCATTTGAAAGTACATAATGAGTTTCAGCAAGTGTATCTGAAGGAGGAAGTAAATGTGACTCCACTTTTGTAAGTGTCACCAGGTAGATCATGACACATGTTAGCATACACTCTGTACACACTGAGTATACCAGGTCTGGATAATTTGTATCTCTTAGTCAATGATGCCTTTTCCACCAAAACAGATACATTCAAGTAAGACTTCGAGTTCGCATTAAATCTCATTCTTTATTTTTATCAACAAAGTAATAAAATATCTGTCCATTTCTTTTTTCTAATTTTTCAGCTCTTTTATCCCCAGATGGATCCACTGATATTCTTCACCTGTAAGATTATCTGTTCTTGCTTTTCAATCAACTAGCTTGTCACCCTTTATTACAACCTCTGTCCCTGCAACTGAGTTGTGGGATAACTTGGAATGAAGCAATTAACCTAGTCCTGAGGTTAAGCTGACTTGTAAGAAATGTCAAATTCTAGCACTCCTTCTTTTGGTGCTTTTCATACATTGAAGGTGACAGGCAAACAGCCTGAAAGGCCATGGAGACCATACTTCTTCCTTGCCCCTTATGTCCAATCAATGTCCCTGCCTAGAAACTTGGTCCCTTTCTCTGGGTGTCAATTTGTTATCAGAGAAAGATCCTGTCTCTTACCTTCTTATGGTCCATGCTTGATAGGATTTTTCTTGTCAGGAATATTCCCTGAGTGAGGGCTTCCCAAGTGGCACCAGGGGTAAAGAATCCACCTGCCAGTGCAGGAGACACAAGAGACACAGGTTCTATCCCTGTGTCAGGAAGATCCCCTGGCGAAGGGAATGGCAACCCACTCCAGTATTCTTGCCTGGAGACTCCCATGGACAGAGGAGCCTGACAGGCTACAGTTCATGGGGTCGCAAAGAGTCGGACATGACTGAAGCAATTTAGCACACATTCTCTGAGTGATCATTGCCTTCTGATAAAGGTACCAAGAATTGCTTCAGTTCAGTCACTCAGTCGTGTCCAACTCTTTGCGACCCCGTGAATCACAGCACGCCAGGCCTCCCTGTCCATCACCAACTCCCGGAGTTCACTCAAACTCATGTCCATCGAGTGGGTGATGCCATCCAGCCATCTCATTCTCTGTCATCCCCTTCTCCTCCCGCTCCCAATCCTTCCCAGGATCAGAGTCTTTTCCAGTGAGTCAACTCGTAGCATGAGGTGGCCAAAGTATTGGAGTTTCAGCTTAAATGAATTCCTGGAGGCTTGCCGTCATTGTTTTTGTGTTCAAATTTAAAACAATAACTTTATGTGCACTTAAATTGCTAGCCTGAGCTATATGGATGTTATTTTCCTTATCCTTGAACCTTCTCAAACCAAGGTGATTTTTCCAAAATCCATTAACCTCTACTGCTGGTCATGTATGGATGTGAGAGTTGGACTGTGAAGAAAGCTGATCGCCGAAGAATCGATGCTTTTGAACTGTGGTGTTGGAGAAGACTCTTGAGGGTCCCTTATACTCAAGGAGATCCAACCAGTCCATTCTAAAGGAGATCAATCCTGGGTGTTCATTGGAGGGACTGATGCTAAAGCTGAAACTGCAATACTTTGGCCACCTCATGCTACGAGTTGACTCACTGGAAAAGACTCTGATGCTGGGAAAGGTTGGGGGCGGGAGGAGAAGGGGACGACGGAGAATGAGATGGCTGGATGCCATCACCGACTCTGTGGACATGAGTTTGAGTGTACTCCGGGAGTTGGTGATGGACAGGGAGGCCTGGCGTGCTGTGATTCATGGGGTCGCGGAGAGTCGGACACGACTGAGCGACTGAACTGAACTGAACTGAGAGTTTACCTTAGTGGCACAGATCTCAATTGTTTTCAATTAGTTCTTATTTCAGTACTAGGTAATTTTTGTTTTTGTTATTTTGGTTGTTGAGTTTGGGGAGGGGGTGTTGCTTTGGTTTGGTCTTACCATTTTTATTATAGTGGAATTAGATAAGGACAGCTCTGCTTGCCACTTCTTGACTGTTTTGACAACTAACGTCAATTCTGACTGCTTCTAGAAACAGAGCTGTTGCCTGATGCTTCTATATGTTTTACTTCACTCTTTCAAATTTCATTTAAAAGGAATCATTAATTGCATTTTAACATTATGTTTAATTATCAATTCAACAGCCATGAAATTAGAACTTTTTGCTGGCTTTCTGCTCATAAGTTGGGTTTTCAAAATGTCCCTAAAAAGAGAATAATATTTGAGGTTAGAAATTGGATGTTAGATAGAATTTGGGGGAAGAATTGCCTGGTAAAGGGCATGGCAACCCACTCCAATATTCTTGCCTGGGAAATCCCATGAACAGAAAAGACTGGCAGGCTACAGTCCATGGGGTCACAGTCAGACCCAAGTGAAGCAACTTAGCAGACACATTCACAAACACAAGATTGCAAGCACTTTCATGACATTTGGAGAATATAAGATAGATTTATGAATATAAACTGATTAACACATATCTAGGAAAGTGTAGATGCTCATAATCTATGTGTTCCTTTGCTCTCTGAAAGCATTGTGAAGATTTCGCCAATCTTCAAATTTAATCGTGGCTCACACAGTATTTACCTTCAAAAACCATCTTGTCCATAGTGAATACAGGAAAGATTTATTTGCGTCTTGCTTCTTCTTTTGTGTCAACATTAGCTGTTGATTTAACTGCCAGATTTCCTCCTTATTTGAAATTTTAGGTGGAAAGAGTACATATTAAATGTAAAGAATAAGACACTTGCTTTTTCTTTAAGGGCTTAGGAAAACCAAAATAGTTTAGATTGTCAGCTTAGAAAACTGTGAATGACAGAGGCTACAATTGGGTGAAGAACTCTGAGATAATAATTGCATGACCCAAATTTCCCGAAACCTAGGAGGTGTAAGTACTCGTGTCTTCAGGACACACCATCTTCTTGGACCAGATAAAGTGACTCATAATGAACATCTCCATTCTCATTCCAAGTGTTTATTTTCCTTAGTCTATTTTTTGATTGAACTCTCCCAGTGCTGTATAAGCCCACATATTTATTTGCACACCTTCGGATGCTATCACACTGCTGACAAATATGCTAGGAAATTCCATACAGCAGGTAAAAAATGCCATATTCAGTAAATAGTCATTTTATCCATAAACTGCATCATCTTTTAATCTTATCCTCAAATCAAATTATTTAAGTATAGCTCCCTAAGGCCAGGAAGCTAATGGTGAATATATTTTACTCAAAGCCTATGTCAACCAACCAAAACATGATAATCATAATAAAATGGCTGAAAAACTTTCCTATTATACATGCAGTATGTAAATTCTTATCTATTGAGCAAGAAAGTAGGCCACTCCACTTTCTGGGTTAAGATGAAAAGAAAATGAAAATAAAAGAGAAAGAGAGATAAAAGCTCTGAAATGGCAAATGCAGTTTCAAACTAGAAGTTATTCCTATAATAAGATTCATGTAAATACAAATATAAACAGAGCTGGTTGTTCAAATCACAAAATGCAAAGAGCACTGAAAGAACTTTAAAGCATGATGAGGACAGATAAATGTACATATTTTCAATGCAGGAGTTTGCTTTTTCTTAAGAAAAAAAAATTTGAAGCAGACAACTCATACCTCTTTTTACAAATTAGGTTTAGAAAAAAACTATGATCCACACCACTATTATCTTCATGCAGTGTTAGACAAGGGAGATTATTTTCTTATACCAGATATTATATATACATGCTAGGCAGTGAATGTCAGAGAATTCACTGGGCATATTCTTTTAGATTCCATTCTTTGGAAAAGAATGTTGTGTTCCAAAAGAAGGAAAAAAAAAAAAAAAAAGACCAGTCAATAGAAATTACAATGATAAAGTTCTGGGTTCAAGAAAAGAAAGAATTTTCTTATAATTAATGTCACTGTCAATGCTGTAGAACTTACTGCTTGCTATGGCAAGCAAATCTAATAGAATCAGGAAACCAGATATCAAGTAGTGGTGATGTGCTTTCTGTGTGGTAGGAAATTGGAATAAGTCATTTCTGGTCCTTCTCCTATGCCACACTTAACATGATGCTAAGCAGAACATTGATTTCTCAGGCTTACCTTTGAGAGAATTAGAGTTAAATTGGGGGGAAGAGAACTAATTTGGATTTGTGTCTTCTGTAGACCCCACAGTGTCTGAAAGCTGATTCCATGAAGTCATATTCTCAGCCCATGATGAATACAGAATTCTAAATGGCAATGGTGCTTTATAGTGATTTGTTGCAATCTCATTTAAGAAGGAAGAAGCAATGGAAGAAGAGGTGGTAAAGAAAGGAGCTAAAGCAAGATACAGACACTCAATTTCTTCTTTGGAATCCATGCTTACATGCTCCTCCGTCCATGGGATTTTCCAGGCAAGAGTACTGGAGTGGGGTGCCATTACCTTCTCCTACTAATGGATTAATTAAAGTTAGGAAAAACTTATTGGGATTAGAGATTGACCATAAAGTCCAAGAAAAAGACAAATTTTCACAGGGGAGAAGTTTTAAAAATGCAACATGTATGACATATAACAAACTAAATTGTATCCTTTTTTGGTGAAATTTAGGTTACAAAACATTGTAAGATTTGCACATGCTTGGAACAAAATCAGCTGGCACCAAGTTTACCACAAAGGAAGGACTGTTCTGATACAGAGACACTGAGCCATTATCTAATTACAACACTGTTGGAAGACAAAGTGATGGGTTTATGGAGCTGACCTCGGTACAGGAGTAAGGGAAGTTATGACCAACCTAGACAGCATATTAAAAAGCAGAGACATTATTTTCAACAACCATTCATCTAGTCAAAGCTATGGTTTTTCCAGTAGTCATGCACGGATATGAGAGGTGGACTATAAAGAAAGCTGAGCGCCGAAGAATTGATGCTTTTGAACTGTGGTGTTGGAGAAGACTCTTGAGAGTCCTTTGGACTGCAAGGAGATCCAACCAGTCCATCCTGAAGGAGATCAGTCCTGAGTGCTCATTGGAAGGACTGATGTTGAAACTCCAATATTTTGTCCACCTGATGCGAAGAGTTGACTCATTTGAAAAGATTCTGATGCTGTGAAAGATTGAGGGCAGGAGAAGGGGACGACACAGGATGAGATGGTTGGATGGCATCACTGACTTAATGAACATGAGTCTGAGCAAACTCCGGGAGTTGGTGATGGACAAGGAAGCCTAGCATGCTGTGGTCCATGGGGTCTCAAAGAGTTGGACACGACTGAGGGACTGAACTGAACTGAACTGAAGAGAAGCAATGCAGGATTACCCAAAGATTGTTAAACCAGACCCAATGTGAGGTAGAAAACCAAGGAAAAGTTACAAGAAGGAACCAAGAAAGGAAGAGAGGCATAGGTTGTGCGTCCCTTAAAGACCCAAATTGGAAGAACTGAGAATACAGAAATGCGGTAGTCATTATGTTTGTCTCACCGACTTGGGAGCAGTCAGTATCATGGTAGCCGGGGCGAAGAATGCAGGGAAGGGTAGTTAGGGAGTTTGGAATTGACATGTACACACTGCTGTCTTTAAAATGGGTAACCAACAAGGACCTGCTATGTAGCACAGGGAACTCTGCTCAATGCATGTGGCAGCCTGGATGGGAGGGGAGTTTGGGGGAGAATGGACACATGTGTGTGTATGGCTGAGTCACCCTGCTGTTCATCTGACCCTATCACAGCATTGCGAATCGGCTATACCTCATTGTAAAACAAAAAGTTTAAAAATAACAACAACAAAAGAAAGGTTGGCAAAGTACAGAGATTTGCCTCCTCTGCTTCTCTAGTTTTCCTTCTCGATGTAAGCACAGGTTTTAGACGGAGGAAGAAGACCTTTCATGGATTCCTAAAGTAGTGCTCGTGAGTTCAGCTGAGATTGTGTAATGCACTACAGCCTGCTGCCATGACTGAACCATTCACTCAACTGACAAATAGTGATACCGCCTACTTGGCTAGAACAGAAGAGCTGTAAACCACTCACTGCGTATGTCTTGTGTCTGTGATATGCTTGGCATTGTACACGATTTCCTTAAGTAGCCGACTGGTTTCTCTCCCTGCAGTCATCCCCCATGAGCACGTAGGTTTTGACAGTCACCTGTCAAAATCTGGTGGTGTTCTTTTCTTATTAGCTATAGACAGCATAGCAGGCTGCCTGTCATTACCATACAAAGCATTTCCAGAACTAATATGGGCTGTGTGGGGTCAATTTACTAGCAAGAAAATTTTATTTACTGTGGAAGCAATTTGGCGTATTTTTGTTCTGGGCAGAAGCCTATTTGTGTGTTATAGCTGAAGGGATGCTGCTCTAATGATTTTTAAGAGACACTCTTAAATTATCCAGTATGACTAAAGAAAATTTGAACAATAATAACATTGGAAGATGATATTAAATATCCAGAGGGTTTAGTTGCTATAGGATTCTACTCAGATAGAATTCTAAAGCTGTAGGTATTTTTTCTTATTCCCATTCACAAGCTTCTCGTCTTGACTCTAACATTAAAACGTGAAGCCTACGAGGAAGAAATTTTAGGCCAAAACATCTGGGAAGAATATCAATACCCAAATAACCAGATGATAATCTTTCAAAATAAAACCAAATAGAGGATTTCACAGAAAATAAGTAACCCAAGAAGGGAAATTGAACTTCATTATACTGGTTATAAAATTTTGACAAGTCATATAGCTTCTTACCTTGAACCTTTTCATTTTTAAATTGAGGAGATTGTGCTAAATGTCCTGAAAATTATCTGTTTATCTTTAACTATTTTTGCACATTTGGGCACCCACAAATCTATTACAAAATTACAGTAAAGGGATGATATGGGTCTTTGAATTTAAGTTGACATTAAAATAATTTTAAGTCAAGTTGTGACATTGTTTCCACATAGCTAAATGAAAGTTATGATGAATTGATTCATCCTGAATAAGAAAGAATATTTCATTTATTACTTGTTTGTCATCATTTCTTGGGCACATATTTTAAAAGGTATATCAGAAAATCAAAACATATTCCTGAAGGATGACAAAAATAAGATGGTGTAATTATATACATATATGCAGAATAATTAGAAACTAGAAAATTTTGCCTGGAGTACAGAAGACTTAATCATAGGTGATTTCAAATATTCAAGAAGTTGTCATATGAAAGATGTATTAATTGTATTCCTTGTGACTGCAAGAGAAAAATTGATGACAATAATCAGAAAGTAGAGGGAATCAGATTTTGGCTTAAATCATGATCAATCAATAGTACCTTCAGCACCAGAAGATTGTAGAAAAGCCTGAGATCACTGAATCTCATTCAAATAAGATTGAATGCTTTTTCTAGCAGAATGCTACATACAGAATTAATGCAACAAAAGGGAAGAGGATTCAATAAACTTCAGGGAATATTAAAGTACTTAGATTCCATTTATTTATTGCCATTTTAATGTATTTCCCAAGGAAGGTTTGAGAAAACTTGTATAATTATGGACAGAAGTTTTTGTCCCAGCAGGCTGCTTTGGGGAGGGGAGGAATTTTGTTTTTGTGCTGAAAGTGCTTTCATGTTTTTTTGGTTTTTTTTACAAGATTTGTCTGATTTGTCTATTTTCAGTGACACAGTGACATGCATACTCTCTTTTATTCTCGTTATCTTCTAAAATATCTCCATGTTGTGTTTCTCTGACTATAGCGTGTTCTACTTGAGGGCTGTAAGCATCTCTATGTTTTTGTACAGAACACATAGAATCTAGTAAATTACGTTCACAATGAGTATTTGGTAATTGATCAATTAATTACAGATCTAAAAGATTTTTGGATAAAATCATGAGTCTCAAATTCTCACTAGAATGACCTGTATATAAAAGTGGAAGATTCTAGAAGAGCTGAAAACTAATCAGTGATGAAATCCATTTGACAAAACTTTGTAGCTTTGCTAAAAATAGCTGTGATGGTGACAGACCGAAGTATGATAACACAGGTCAATGTACATGTTCCCTCTTGCGAAATAGCAGCATATTCAGGAAACATATTAAGAAAGCATTGACACTATGTAGGCTCACATTCACCAGGCAAAATTACATTCAGTTGAATGTTATTAAAATTAGTTCCCTTAATTGGTAAAAAGTTAAGTAGACACGACTCTTCTGTAATTGTAAGCATGATCTAATTAGAAAGGGATTGAGTGAGTCTAATGTCAAATCCATTGGCATTATTAGATGTCATTTCACCAGCAGCATCTGAAAAGTATGACATTAATGGTTCTCCAAATTTTTACAGTTTCTATGTAATACATACCTAGGAGGGCATGGAAGACTCAGGTCTTTTTACAGGAGAAAGTTGGGCATATTTATAGTTTATACACAGTGTATGAGTTTTAAGGATATAGCAAAACAGTACCCTTCTTTCCCAGCTGCTCTGAGAACCAACTGAGAACTGAGAAAAGAAAAATCCTACAAAAATTGAAATATTACTTACAGTTGATAATGTTCATAATAACTGTAAAAATATTGAATTTTTCATGGTTCAAGTAGTATTCGCTAAGTGATTTATATATATTAACTCATTTTATCTTCATAAAAGCCCTATGAAAGGTAACATTATTATCCCATTTTACATATAAATAAGACTAAAGCAAGGATGTATTAAATAATTGGACCAAGGTCACATGACTAGTAAATTGCAGGGTGCCAGAATGCTCTTCACTATTAAATTTTACTCCTTTTCTGATTGATACTGGAGTTATGCCTTCATCTGTGGGCAAGTTCTAATATTGAGTCTTATGGACAGTCATCCATCCATCACCCACAGCTCTGGGCTGGAACAGAACTCACACCCAGGGAGAGGCTGACCCTGGTCAAAAAGCTCAGGAGGCAAAAGAGTCAAATGCATGATGTCTGTGGACAGCTTGCTCTCAAGAAAAAGGAAGAGGAAGGTGCACCACAGATGCCCATTTCATTTCTCCAAAATTCCCAACCCAATGAATTGCCTCTTCTTCCTTGGAGGAGAGAGGAAAAAGATGTAGAATAGAACGTGTATTGCTTTACTGGTATTATCTCCATATGGAAGAAAACATTCATAATGAAGACGTGTCCCATGCTCACCTACCTCTCCACTACCTTCTCCAACTTTTCTGTTCTCTTAAACTGGGCTAAACCTATGGTCCACCAGGGCTGTGGGGAGGAGATCAGCAATGCATCAGGAAAATCCACTTCCAATTTCATGAGGGGACCAATCACTGTTTATAAGGGAACCACTGAGGGAAACTTGAGATTTTGCCTGCAGAGAGCTCTGAAATAGGTATGAATATTCCAAATCAATGACTTCCAGGTCTACCAAAACACACCATTCAACAAAGTTTTTTTCCTTCTAGAATTGGATATTCCTATCCAGCGAATCACCTCTTGTTATCCCAACATTTAAACAGGATTTAATTTTATCTACTATCATCCTCATTATTCTCATCTTATGTTTAATATTCCTTATCTGTGCTCTTTTTTTTTTTTAGCTAGACTCAAAAGTGCAAAAATTCCATCGTTGTGGTCTCTCAGACAAAAGAAATATCTCTACAATTTCTATCTTCCGCCTAAATAAGGTGGAGAAGGCAATGGCAAGCCACTCCAGTACTCTTGCCTAGAAAATCCCATGGATGGAGGAGCCTGGTAGGCTGCAGTCTGTGGGGTCTCTAAGGGTCGAACACGACTGAGCGACTGACTTCACTTTCACTTTTCACTTTCACACATTGGAGAAGGAAATGGCAACCCACTCCAGTGTTCTTGCCTGGAGAATCCCAGGGACGGGGGAGCCTGGTGGGCTTCCGTCTATGGGGTCACACAGAGTTGGACACGACTGAAGTGACTTAGCAGCAGCAGCAGCAGCCTAAATAAGGAATAAAATTTGGAAGAGCTGACCCCTTGCGGTAGACTCCTCGGGGCATCAACAATTTAAAATTGGAACCTCAGTCACGTCCAGTAGTAGATATTGAAGAGTAGCAAATATCATTGTGCTTATTGATACCTGAATAAGGAAAGACAGTTTATGACAGCTTATGCCTGATTATGGAAAGAGCGACTTACCCTATAATGAACATTTACTTCTGACTTCTTTGTTTATTAACACTTTTGTGCATCTGTAGCCTGCCAGTATCCACTGAGGTTTGTGGAAGACTCATGAACATATTCTAAGGCCAATACTTTTGAATTCAAAATCAAGCTGCAGCAAAGTACACCTCAAAACACCCAGTGTCCTCTCCTCTGTTGACACCTTCACCTTTGTTGAAGCAGCATGGCCAAACTCAGCTCTACTCCACGCTATTGGCATCTGGAAAAGTCAGATGCAAATAAGCCTGGGATCAAGATCCTCGGGGGGCTTCCCAAGTGGCTCAGCAGTAAAGAACCCACCTGTCAATGCAGGAGACACAAGAGATGTGAGTTCGATCCCTGGGTTGGGAAGATCCCCTGGAAGAGGAAATGCAACCCTTTCCAATATTCTTGCCTGGAGAATTCCATGGACAGAGAAACCTGGTGGGCTATAGTCCATAGGCTTGCAAAGGGCCAGACATGACTAAGGACGCATGCGTGCAACATCCAGAGTCTGTGCTATTACTAGAAAGCCATTTTTGGTGAGGACCTCAACCAACATCTCTGAAATTCTTTTTGTCACTTTTCCTGAAGCTGACAGACTCTACCTTTCTTGAGGCACTGATTTCATTTAAAGAGGGAAAAGTCTGTAGGCAGATAACTTAAGGTCCATGGTCAGTTGCCTTGCCTTTACAAAAACAGTCACACACCTGGGATGAAGCCAATAGGAATATCAATGACCCACATATAAAAGAAAAATTATATACACAGACCTCATGTATATAATCATCATCATCTAAGAAGAAGACATTACACACGTGACAAAAGCATCATGATTTCACCTAAGAAATTTGAAGCGATCCCAAGAATATTTTGTGTAGAGCTTTTGTCTTTACACAAAGATCTAATCATAGCTAATATGTTACATTAGGCCTTCTTTTGTCTTTAATCTAGAACAATATCCTCTCCTTGTTTGTTCCTTGACATTGACATTTGGCAGAGTCTAGGACAACTGTCTTTTTTTCTCTATTAAACCTTTTATTTTGTATTGTGGCATAGCTGATTAACAATGTTGCAATATTTTCAGGTGAATAGCAAAGGAACTCAGCCATACACATGCATGTATCCATTGGTCCCCAAACTCCCCTCCCATCCAGACTGCCACATAACTTGAAGCAGTAAGTAGGTCCTCGTTGGTTATCCATTTTAAATATAGTAGTGTGTACCAACTGTCTTTTAAATACTCACATCCTAGATCAGTCTGTTTTCTCAAAGAGCAGTTCAACTTATTTTCTGTCCTCTCAGTTTCCTGCACTATGGAAATTAAGTCAATGAGAGCATCAGTCAGCCCAGAAAATGTACCCAAACTAGCATTCCATTTCAGTGCAAATATTTCAGTGTGTTTTGTTTTGCATCACTACTCCCCCTCTTCCTTGGAAGACGAAGAAACCTATGTAGCCCAAAAGAAGAAAGAGTCCAAGGTATGTTTGCAATTGACCTTTTTCCAAATGACTATCCCGTCGTCAATGGGTAAACATTGCATATTTCCTCAGTGGTTTGAAACATCACTTTCTTGGTGCATTAAATCCATTGTACTTCATCCTATTCTGGATTTTCTATTTGCGTTTGTCTGTTTCCTCAGACACTAATATCACTTGTTTTTAATTATAGTAAAGCGAAGCATGGTACAGTTCAGTTTACTCTATATTTGGTGCAGTCACATCTTCTTTGCTACTTTTTCTTCTGCAGGCCTTCTCTAACCATTACGGCTTATTTATTTTTCCATATGAATCTTAGAATCTGATTGCTAGCTGCAGAATAAAAAGTTCTTGTGGAGATGTTTATTGCTATTGCCACAAATTTATATATTAACTTTGGAAGAAGTGACGTTTTTATGATGCTGAGTTTTCTTATCCAAAATAAAGAGATCTTTCTATTTGCTCAAAACTACTTGTGTGACTTTCAGGAGGTTTTTTTTTTTAAAGTCCTTCACATGTAAGTTTTGTGCACTGCTCATTTGGTCATTTTCTAAGTATTTCATCTTTTCTTGTTATTGTAAATGAAGATGTCATCTCTTTCATTAATATTTCTTAACTGCTAGTGTTTGTGTAGACAAATATTATTGATTTTTGTATGTTATTTTATATCCTCTACCTGAGTAAATTTTCTTATTACTTATGTTATTTCAGCATTAAACCTCTTGGGTTTTACAGACACAAAATTATATCAATTTTAATGAGGTATTTTAAGAGTTTTTCCTTTTCAATTTCAGTGCCTAGAATTGTTTTCTTAGTTCTGAATGCAAAGTCTAGTATCTTTAATTCAACATTAAAAAGAAGTGGAGGTAGGAGTTCTCATCTTATTCCTGATTTTAGCAAGAGAATTTCTAGTATTTCTCCATTAAGTGGGACATTGGCATTTGGAATGAGGTATATGTGTTATTATTTTAAGGAAGTATCAATTGATTATTTAATAAATCACTTCCTTTGAGTTAGAAATAGCTGTTGACTTTTACCACAGCATAATATGTTATGCTGCAGGATAATATATTCTTCAGCATAATATGCAATAATCAAATGTTTTCTTTGTTCTCTTTAAGCTTATTATTATAGATAATTACATGAATGGATTTCCTAATATTGAATCATCTTTATATTTGTGAAATAAGTGCCCTTTGGTATGATATATTATTTTTTAATATGTTGTTGAACTCTATTCAATAATATTTTATTTAGGATCTTTCTATCCATATTCACAGTGTGATAAATAAGAAGATTTTGAGTACAATCCTTATTATGTATTTTTTTAAAATTTTGTTCGTATTTTCTGGAATAACAGTATTGGGTTTATATGGTTTCTGAAGGTCTAACAGAATTGTCTAGTAAAAGAATCAAGACCTGGTGATTGTTGTGACTAGTTCTTTGACAATTTTTTTCATGTTTTTTCCTCTGATAGTTGGTTGTTTTAAACATTCTCTGTCTACTGGGGATGTTTTGGGTAAATTATATTTCCCTAGAAAAATTAATTATTTTATGTAATTATTTTATTTATGTATTTTAAATTTATTTGCATAGAGGTATGCAACCAAAACCTTTGACTATGTGGATCACAACAAACTGTGGAAACCTCTTAAAGCTGGGCATACCAGACCACCTAACCTGCTGAAGCTGAAACTCCAATACTTTGGCCACCTCATGCGAAGAGTTGACTCACTGGAAAAGACCTTGATGCTGGGAAAGATTGACGGCAGGAGGGGAAGGGGACGACAGAGGATGAGATGGTTGGATGGCATCACCGATACAGTGGACATGAGTTTGCGTAGGCTCCTGGGGTTGGTGATGGACCGGGAGGCCTGGTGTGCTGAAGTTCATGGGGTTGCAAAGAGTTGGACACAACTGAACAACTGAACTGAACGATGCAACTAGTCTCTTACGAATACTTTTATATCTTCTCATCCATTTCTATTTTGCATAATTTTTACACTTTTTTTCCCATCTAGTAAATTAAGCTAACTAGTGTTTTAGAATTGTCATTTTCTTCTTCTATTTCTAACATTTCTTCTCTTACTCTTATAATTTCTTCTGCTTTTCCAAACATAGCTATTTTTTTCGAGGCCATTATTATAGTCATTTATTTCTGTTATTTATTTTATTAATATACATATTTATGATTTTGAACTTTTTGTTGCCATTGCTCTAATTGACCTCACAAATTTTGGTATGTAGTGCTTCTTATTATTACTATCACCTCTGAAAGAAATTCTGACATTTTGTATATAATCTCCTGAGACCCAAGAGTTATATCAAAGAGAATTAAAATGTCAAGCTGAAATGGTTTTCTAAACTGTGTTCATAATTTGTTTACTGAAAATATGGTTTGTTTTATTTCCACTTTATGGGACATACTAAAGTCCTCTCTGTGACCTAATTTATGGAAAGTTTGGGACAGTATTCCAAGTTCTTGAAAAAATAAATGCATCGTTAGGAGGAAGGCATTGCTATACATTCTTGGTCTTTTTTATTACGTGTATAAGTCTTCTATATTCTTATTTTTTTTGTCCACACAAACCATCTTGAATTAAGATTTATATATGAACGTTAACTATGATTAGTGTGATTCTATCAGTTTCTCCTTGTATATTCTGTATTTTAAGCCTATGAGCTGGTTGATTTCATATCTGATGCATATATATTCAAAACTGTTATGTTGTTATTGTGAATGATGTTCTTTTGTATCATAAAGTGTCCTTCTTGCTTTTGTTTAATGCTTTTAGGATTGTATTCAAAGGGGATCTGTTTTCAAAATAATTTTGCTAATTATCTAGATTTCCATAGCCGCTTTTAAAGTTTGCGCCTACCTGATCTACTTTGCACATTTTAAAAAAATTTTAGCCTTTTTGAATCACTTTGTTTTACATGTGTTTTACATTGGCTTTTGCTCTGTGAAGATGTCTTATACTGTATTTCTGTTAACGGGTTATTAAAACCTCTTTGTTTTGATGAAACTCAGATGTTTGATCTTAGCTTTATTATATTTCCCTTTTATATTTGTTTTGTGTATTATATTATAATTTGTTATTTTATTCTAGAGTATCTTTAAATTTTATTTTATTTGGACCCACTCCTGCCTGGAGAATCCCAGGGACAGGGGTGCCTGGTGGGCTGCTGTCTATGGGGTCGCGTAGAGTCGGACACGACTGAAGCGACTTTGCAGCAGCAGCAGCAGTATATTATATATAATATACTATATTAGTATAGTATAATTTATTATTCCTTATCCTCAGTAAAATCATAGAAAACTTGGATTTTAAAAAATAAATTAAAGTGACAGACTACATTTTGAAAAGTATTCATTGTAAAAAAAAAAGGAATTTAAAGCAATAGCATAATTAAAATCTGCATTAAAATTAGTAAAGCACAGTACTAACATTGCAAAATATTAAATTAAGAGTTTTATAGAGGCTTGATGAATATTTCTAGAACAAAGATAAACAGAGTCAAGTTATGAACTGGGTAAAAATATTTGCAAATATATCTAACAGGGAACTTGTATCTATAGTATATTAAGAAATCTCAAAATAAAACAAACACAGAAACAAATGGAGCAATCTAATTAGGAAATTAGGAAAAAAAAATCAGAAGACATTTCACCAAAGGGAAAATATAAAAAGCAAATAAGCACATGAAAATATGTTCAACATTATTAGTTATTATGAAAAACAAAAATTAAAACCACCATGTGTTATCACTACATATTTATCAGAATAGCTAATGTAAGACTGAACTGAAGTGAAGCAGAAGTAAAATGAAGTGAAGTTGCTCAGTCGTCTCCGACTCTTTGCAACCCAGTGGACTGTAGCCTACTAGGCTGTTCCGTCCATGGGATTCTCCAGGCAAGAATACTGGAGTAGGTTGCCATTTCCTTCTCCAGGGGATCTTCTCAACCCAGGGATCAAACCCAGGTCTCCCACACTGCAGGCAGATGCTTTACCCTCTGAGCCACCAGGGAAGCCCAATGTAAGACTAGTAGCACCAAATGCTGGCAAGGATGCAGAAAAAATGTTTTTTCTTACGTTGTTTGTAGGAATGTATAAAGGTTATAGCCACTCTGGAAGAATTTGGATGTTTGTTATAAGGCTAATCATACATTCTCCATGCAATGATACAGTAAAAAAAAAAAAAGTCAGTCTCAAAAGGTTACATACTTTATGATTCTATTTCTCTAACATCCTCAAGCAAATAATAATAAAGATGAAGGTCAGGTCAGTAGTAGTCAGGAGTTCAGAGTGATGGGGGTGGGGCAGGGTGAAATGCAACTATGCACAGGTAGCAGCTGGAGAGAGTTGCTTTGTGATGATGGAAGAGTTTTATGTCTTGATTGAGGTGGTAGACTCACAAATCCACAGTTGTGGTAAAACTGCATGGAATGACAGACTTAGGCACAAACACTCAAATGAGTACTTGTAGAAGGATGCACACACAAATGACCCACCAGGGATACAAATGAGAACATGTGAAATCTGAATGAGGTCTGTAGATTGTACCAATGTCCATTTCCTGGCTTCAGTATTGTACTGTAAAATTGTATGTAAAATATTACCACTGGGGTACATGAGATCGCTCTACCATTTTTAAAAGTCTGAGCATATCATGTTTTTAAAACACACAATAATCAAACAAATTCAAATTATGAATTACAAGGATTCCCTGGTGGCTCAGTGATAAAGAATCTGCCTGCCAATGCAGGAGACATGGGTTCCATCTCTGATCCAGGAAGATCTCACATGCTGCGCAGCAACTGAGCCCATGAGCCATGACGATTGAGCTCATGCTTAAGAGCCAAGAGCTGTGACTACTGAAGCCCATGCGTGCCTGTACCCCACAAAAGAAGCCACCGCAATGAGAAGCCCGAGCATCACTACTAGAGCATCGGGCAACCAGAGAAAGCCCGATGTGCAGTGAAGACCCAGCACAGCCAAAAATAAATAAATAAATAATATTATTTTTAAAATTATGAACTAGAAAGTAATCAAAGAATAGAATGTGTTTAAGCATTGAGTTCACTGAAGGGACTAGTGAAATATCAAAGCCTACTATTTCAATAAGAGGAATAACAGTTATAACATTTATACTCAGATATCTCTCATACTTCAAAGTTCTCCTTAAAATTAAAACTTAAAATTGAATTTAAAATCAGAAAGTTGTGATGTTGATCTCTTTGGGGACTTCCAGTAGCACTGGCAAGAAATTTAACTGTATATTCCAAAGAAGATCTTCTCTGGAAAATCTTCTCACGTCAGGGAGTGGATGTCTAGGGGTCAATCTCTACCATGGCTGCTTTGTGTAGTTGCGTATTTTCTTTTAAAACACTGAGGCTCAAGGAATTTTACTAACATTGTTATGTAAACACCCCCTTTCCATTAAACATTCAGTTTGTCTTTCTCTGGCATCCTCAGAATTCTGAGTTTTATTATTATCTGCATTTTGACTTTGTAAATGGTGTGTGTGATTAATTACACGATAAAAGTGGTATTTTTCAAAAGAGGGTCTGAATCAGCATCATTATTGTTCAAACATAAATGTCCTGCAGAATCAGCACACTTCTGGTGGTAAGGCTGGGAATGTGAGTTGAAGCACTGAGAAGTCTTAAAATGCCAACGCTGTGTCAATTACTATGCTGATGCAGGCTATCAATTTCTTCAAAACAACGTTTCTCCCCACCATATATCTCTGAAGAAGAATTAACATCAGAAGAAGAAAAATACATTTTGTTAATTGCGTTTTACTTCCATAATCTTTCAAACCAATCCAGAAAAAGAAAACCTTGGGCATTTTGATTCTTTCATGTGTAAAAAGGAAACTGAACCCAAAATTAAAATAATAAAAATGTTAATCTGAATATCTTTATGGGTAAAATGTAGTGCTGGTTTATGTGGAAGATCCAAAGATTTTAAGGGGCACGTCTACAGCTTGAAACTAATACTACTCTAAAAAAATAGACTACTAAAAAATTTAAAAAGCATGTTTAAGTCCAGTCAAAAGAAATTCTATATTCTGCAAAGCAAGCCCAGTTTGGAGTGGGTGGAGAAAGCACCTAGTATTGTTTGACAGTTGAGAAAATCATCTCAAGGATTCATACCAGACCATTGGTTTGATGGTATGAAGCTGCACCTTCTTTTTATTTTGGGAGTGTCATACTCAGCATGAGCATGAGTGCTTCTGACTCTTTGCCACCCCAGGGATTGTAGCCTGCCAGGCTCCTCTGTCCAGAAATAAAGCTTTCAATAATATACATTTTTTTATTCACCAACTTAAGATCTCAGTAGGAGAAGGAAAAGCCAGTTTCTCTTTCTTTCTTATTTTTTTGGGGCAAAATGTTGTAGTGAATGAGATGAATATAAAATCAGTCCAGGTTGGTGAGTGGATGAATAAGCTGCAGATGAATGATAGGTACTTTTTTCATATTAAGTACCCCCCAGGTAGTAACATAATACAGAATATAGTACAGTTCATACACACACACACCATCTTCATCAGTGTCACAATATTCTCAATGCATCCCTTAAACTAATTATTTCATTCTATTGTTTTTGTACCATGTTTTCTTTACTACCTCTCTAGGAGACAAAAAAAAAGCACATGAACCATTGGGACACATGAAATAAAAATTACTCTGAGTATGTGCGTGCATGCTCAGTCATGTCCAACTCTTCGCAACCCTATGGGCTGGAGCCCACCAGGCTCCTCTTTCCATGGGATTTTTCAGGCAGGAATACTGAGTAGGTTGCCATTTCCTCCTCCATGGGCTCTTTCCAACCCAGGGATCGAACCCACATCTCCTGAGTCTCCTGCATTGGCAGGCATATTCTTTACCACTGAGCTACCTGGGAATCCCTATGCTGAGTATGGTTTCCCGGGTGGTGCTAGTAGAGATGCAAGAGACTCTAATTCTCTCTGGATCAGGAAGATCCCCTGGAGGAGGAAATGGCAACCCACTCCAGGATTCTCGACTGCAGAATCCCATGGAAAGAGGAGTCTGGTGGGCAACAGTCCATAGGGTTGCAAAGAGTTGGACATGATTGAGCACACACACACACATACTCAGAGTAATTTTTATTTCATGTGTCCCATTGGTTCATGTGATTATTTTTAATCTCCCAGACACATAGTAGAGAAAACATGGAAAAAAAATAAAAATGGAACAAAACAATTAGTTTAGAGGATTCATTGAGAGTATTATGACACTGAAAAAGATTGTGTGTGTGTGTGAACTGTATTGTATTCTGTATTATGTTAATATTTGGGAGGGTACTTAATGTGAAAAAGTACCAATCAAGTCATTCATCTGTAGCTTATTTATCCACCATTCACCAACCTGGACTGATTTTATAGTCATCTCATCCACTATAACATTTTGCCCCAAAAAATAAAAAAGAAAGAGAAACTAGAGAAAGTGACTTTTCCTTCTCCTACTGAGAGCTTAGGTTGGTGAACACACACAAAAAAATATATTATTGAAAGTTTTAGTTCTGGAACCAGAAAAACAGTGAATAAGGAAATGAATATTTTATATTTCACCTGCCAAGAACTCAAATCCCAAATGACATAGCATACTTAAATACAGTTATTATGGCCATACAGTGTTTTTGGTCTGTAGCGATACAGCATTATTAAAAATGTTCAATCGCTGGAGATCAAATCATTATATATACATATATATACACACACACATATACATATATATATATATATATATATATATAAAATGGAAATATATATATATTCCAAGTTCTAAGGCAGCTTCTTTATATGAAGTCTATTTTAGGAGAACTGTCAGTTTATGATGAACCTAAATGCTCTGTGCTATATATTGTTTTCTCAGCCACTGCAGGACACTGAGTTGGTTTCAGCACAGAGTCATTTCCAGCTGTGTCAAGCTGTGCACTGAATCTCCTAGTATCCAAGCACCACTCACAGTAGAACACTTGTTCTTGACCAAAGTGAAAAATATCTTCCACCAGCCATTCTTGCCTATAGGACTTTAGATCCACGTGCAAATCAGACTGGTTCAAATTCATTTGGATGCATTTTCGGTAATATAACAGGAAGAACTTTCCCCACAGTTAATACATCTACTTTCAACAAGAAGGTTTATGGCTTCCAGAGCACTCAGTACGTACTTTGCTTTTTCTTTGCTTGGGTTATTCCTGCTACATGAAATATTCCCCTTCACTGGTTTTGCCTTGTCCATGCAGGAACCAGCAGAAGTGAAGAATCACCTGCTAAGGATTACATTGCTCTAAAATCCTAGTACCTTGGGCTGTGATTCTGCCCTGAGCTATCACCACAGGCTTCATGATCTTCATCCAGCGCCCCATCTGATATGCCCCAGAGAATTCAAGCACTGTTTGATGTACTGGTTGCTTGCTCTGCAACTCAATCAAGAGCCTCACTCAGAGTTGGAGGGGGGACCCTACATCAAGCTGGTGCCTTAAAATTTTCTTGGCAAATGGATCAATGTGATACATTTGTCTTCAAGGTCCAGAGACCCCCACTGAAGTTTCTGTCTTCTTTCATAGTGGTAAGTCTAATAAGCGATAGCAGTAGTCATAATATGCCAAAATGTTGCAAAGCTCTAATTTGCTCCATCTTTGAGAATACTACAGATAGGACAGAACCCTGAGAACTCTGAGACCTATTCTCCCACCTTCTGTCAAGCTTAGAGGTAACTGCTTCTTCCTTCCACACTGGCGTGATGTCATTAATATAGTAGACCAGAGAGATGTCCTGTGATATGGTGAGATCATCTTTTGCCATTAAATCATGAAAAAAAGAACAAGAGCTGGCATAGTCTTGGGATAAGACAGTGATAATGCCTTCTCTCTGTCTGGGGAATGGAAACTTATCCTGCTCTTCTCTGATAATTGCCCAGATGCAGGGAGCAGTCGGCTTGATGTCTGCATTTCAGAAGCAGGGAGTGTGTTGTGAACTCCAACAAAGAGACCCCAAATGGGACGATGATTTGTTCACCACCAGATAAAACTAGTGAAATCCACTGTCATTTTTCATTTTACCTATATATCTTCCACATAATCCAAAAAGGAGAATTAAATAGACCTGTGATAAAAATCACTAATCCGAATCTTCCGATTATTGAATGATGGCCCTAATGTTTGCTATTTCACTAGAATGTGGTATTGATTTTTGTGTGCTATTTTCGTGGGTACTGTGATTTCTAGGGGCTTCTACTTGCTCCCTGATACCACATTATCTCTCATGCCACAGTTTAGGAGCCAGTGTAGGAAGTCTGCCTGTAGCTTATTTCAACTATGCATTCAGCGATCCAAGAAATAAAAAGAGTTTGGTTTTGTGGACTCCTTAGACCTATATACAGTTCATTTGACTTGAGACAATAAGTTATTTGTTACCTGAACCTCACAACCTTGACTCTGATAAGCTGACCAAAGTGATGCTTTTCTTTTTGTTGGTATAAATTCATTTACTTATCAATTTTTTAATTTATTTATTTTCCACATTTAACATTCTATTTTATATTGGAGTGGTAAAGAATCGGCCTGCCAATATAAGAGACATAGATTGCATGCCTGAATTGGGAAGATCCCCTGGAGGAAGAAATGGCAACCCACTCCATTGGGTTTCCATTCCCTCCATGCCTGGGAAATCCTATGGATAGGCCTGGCTACAGTCCAGGGGGTTGCAAAAGAGTTGGGCACGACTTAGCAACTAAACAACAAATTAACAATGTTGAAGTAGTTTCAGATGGATAGCAAAGGGACTCAACCACGCACATGAGTAATGTTCTTGATCCACAGAGATTAGCACTTGCTTCGAGCTGCAGAAGGTTGAGTATTTACTTTCAATCTATACACAGATCCCCTGGTAAATATTTACAGGTGTATCTTTGGAGATGGCTATGAGGACAATTTGGACTCATATTTTCTGTGCCATCAAAGGATAGTTGCTGAAAGTTTCGCAGGCTCTTCTTTGTACAAAATACTCTTAGTCTGTGAAATAAGTCAAATCTGGGGCCTGTGTAGCTCAAGTTAAGCCTATGTTCACTTGAATTCTGGTGTTTCAGAAATTCTGCCAGATAGTCCCTGGCACTTTGGAATCTGATTCTCTCCACCATAATGAGGAAATACCATTAAGTGGAGCATCTTTTTCTTGATGACAGTCGCTGTAGTTTTATTTATTCATGTATTTGTTTGCTGGTTTGTTTATTTAAAGAATGCTAGTTTTCTCTTTACTCATCTATTTCTTAAGCCTTAGTGAAGGTGTGTGTACTTAATGTGGAGGTTGCATGTGATAAGTTTGTACCCAGAAATTTTTTTTCTTTGTATCCAGAAATTTCTGATGAAATGACTTCGCTACACAGTCTGCCTCTGAGTGTAGATTTCAGTTCACCAGCTGAGCAGGTACATAAATTAATCCTTTGAATACAGGATCTCTGATAAAGTTTTCCTACATTGGTTCAATATAAAATTATGTTCCTTCCGCCCTGCTCTAAGGCCAATAAGAAATCAATTTCCACACATATTCCCCAGGTTTTTGCTGATATAAATTTTCAAAGTCTTGCCATTTTTTGGTGTATAACTGTTCTTGAAGGTCAAACTTTATTCTTGTTCTCCTGGGGTGTGCTGAGCTGTGCGTCTGAGAGGTGGCACTAGAGGTGAGGATAAATGGCTTCCCTTTACACAATAAATCTTCAGATGAAGATTTGGGTACGAGCCTAAATAACGTAACCTGGTCTCAGCAGAAGAGAGGTTGTTCCTGTTGGCAATGGCATCTCAGGAGGATTTCAGGACCAGGGTACTCCAAACCATTCAAATCTGTTTGAAAGTCTTAGTTAAATTATTGGGGTCCATCTCTCTCTCAAATATTTCACCAGCTTTCACTTAGAAGAACTGGGCAGTCTATGAATTCAAATTTGTTGTCATTCAATAGCACTCAGAATCAGAGTCAGGTTCTGATTTAAGTGTATGTCTGTCCTGAAGTGAGAAGAGAGAATTTATTCAGGGTTAGTCACTCATGCTTCCATGACATCCTGTCCATGGTTTCAGTCGAACCTTTAAAACCATGAGCTTGACACTTGCTGTGTTTAAACTCTCCATAATGTTCACATTTCTTTCTTTCTTTTTTTGTGCAATAATGGATCTCAGGAGTAGATATCTACTTGTTCACTGAATTTTTGCCTTCAGTCACCCTTTGTATAATTAAACACAATGTCTGCATTGGTCCCTGGGATTGCTATGCTAACAGGATCATCTTTGAATTCATACATAATGGGTTTAGACAACGAAAATCAAATTCCCATGCTCTTTAGTATCCTACCTGGTTCTACACATGCAATATGTGTGTGTATTTAAAGAAGTAGTACGTTTCTCAGTTGTAATCCCAGGACTCAATAAAATCCTAGATAGGGGGAAGATTAAAAATTTATTTTTGTGGTTGAACAAGAGTCAAGATATCTAAGTGTCCATCGGGGTTTCCTTTTAGAAAACAGAATCCACCATGACTAGTTTGAGCAATGAATGTTTCCTAACATTTTAGGAAGTGGCTTCTAGAATTGTTGGCAGGGTTGAAGAAATAGATGCTAACTGAAAGTTCAGAACTGGTCCCAAAAGATGTACTGCAGAATGTGACCAAGTCACACTACCACAGCCACTCTGAGAAAGCTTTTAAAGTCTAGAAAATGCTCTAATCAAGAAGTAACCACAATCACAAACTTATGAAAAAACTCATGAAGCATGCTGCACTTTCTAGCACTTTCTATGGGTCACACTTGCAGAAATTATTCTTCAACCCCCCTCTAGACATATGTGAAGCTAGTGACTCAGTGGACACCACTGTCACCACCATCTCTGAACACTGATACTGGTAAACCTAATAGTCTCTTGATATAGCCTGCTGGCCAACACTCAGAAACAGTGAAAATGAAACCTCTGTCTCCATCCTCCAAAAGTCGTAAAACCCTCCAAGCTGGCAAAAGATAAATCATATTTTGAAGACCAACTTTAGGGAAATGAAAAATGAAGTTTTTTGCGTTCTCTCTCTTCAAGTGAAGGAAAGAACACACACACACACACACACACACACACAAGTTATGTCCTAATTCACCATATTTATCACTTCAAGAAAAGAGCTGATGTCATCATCAGGAATACTTAGAGTTCTTCCCGGCCCCAAGAATCACAGGTATATATATAGGAAAGCTCTTAATCTCTATATGCTCTGCATCCCTTTTGTATAAATTAAAATGAAATTACATAACTCATAAGGACACTGTGCTAAGTCAATCAGACTGTGGTGGATGCCATGCCTGAGATGTAATGGGTGAGTATAAGTGAATTGCCAAAGGAGCGATGAGGCATAACTTTCCCCCATTCAGGCACTGCTTGTGTTTTCCTCTTTCCACTCCTCCAACCCACCAAACAGAAAACTCAGCACATAATCACTTTTAAATATCATGTTAGCTAATATTCAAAACATTCCTTTATTAGATATTAAATCAGACAATGGATGAATCAGAACTAAAATAGAATCACTTGCCTTTCTTCCACTCTGCACCCTATGATGGAGCTGGCCTGATGTTCAAACCACGTGAGCCAGTAACGAGATGTTTATAGCTAGCATCCATTGCCATTGATCGGTGCTTTTGCCCTGTGTATTATTAAATATTTTGACTACCCTCAGGGGTAGATATTAGTAAAGAATATAAATAGTCATGTAAAAAGAAACAAATCAGAGAGCAAAGTGAGTAGTCAGCTCCTGAATATTAAGAGGTGCCTGAGGAGAAACAGAGATCATCCAGCTCCTGAATGAAAATTTTCCTCATAAGATACAGCTGTCTCCTTTCAAATTTAGACTGACTTCTTACACTAATCTATGGTTTATGAAGCTTCTTCCTGTATGTTGTTTTATGCAATGTTCACAGGCCCCTTCTGAACTATGAAGTAGGTGTCCCATATTGGAACAGCAATGAAATACTCTGGATTTTCATGCTTTTCATGTATTGGAGCCATCCTGGGAGAAGACTGCTGTCTGTATACAGGTTGTAGGACCATATTTAAATAAAGAGGTCAGAGTGTGTATGTGTGTATATGTGTGTGTGTATTTAAAGAAGCAGGTTTTCTCTCAGTTGTGATCCCAGAGCCCAATAAAGTCCTAGGTAGGGAGAAGATTAAGAAATTATTTTTGTGGTTAAACAGAGTTAGGATATCTAAGAAATAGTTTTTATGTTGTATCTCTTCTTGAAACATGTGTGTTTATGTGCGTGTGTACCCCCTCTCCACATTTAACTTTAGGAATAGGTTCCTCCATCCCTGGGGACGATTAGCAGTATCAGATAAATATATAGAGTTTTTAAATTCTCCCTTGATAATATAATACTTTGAAAATTCTTTGGAAAACTTCAGTCTTTTTTTGTTATGTAAATAAAAACAGGGGAAGAGATTTGTGTGTATAGAAATCAGATAATTAAAGAAAGAGGAGGGCCAAGGAGAAATTTCTTCCCCCAGGAATATAGTTCAATGCAAAAAAAATCAGGATCACAGGATCATCTCTTCCACATCACTTGAAGATCAAGCTTTTAACTCCTTGCATAATAAGACTTATTGAAAAGTATATACCCATGGAATATCCTGACTTTTTCCTTCAGTTCAGTTCAGTTCAGTTGCTCAGTCATGTCCGACTCTGCTACCCCATGAACCGCAGCACGCCAGGCCTCCCTGTCCATCACCAACTCCCAGAGTCCACCCAAACCCATGTCCATTGAGCCAGTGATGCCATCCAAAAATCTCATCCTCTGTTGTCCCCTTCTCCTCCTGCCCTCAATCTTTCCCAGCATCAGGGTCTTTTCAAATGAGTCAGCTCTTCGTATCAGGTGACCAAAGCATTGGAGTCTCAGCTTCAACATCAGTCCTTCCAATGAACACCCAGGACTGATCTCCTTTAGGATGGACTGGTTGGATCTCCTTGCAGTCCAAGGGACTCTCAAGAGTCTTCTCCAACACCACAGTTCAAAAGCATCAATTCTTCTCTGCTCAGCTTTCTTTATAGTCCAACTCTTACATCCATACATGACTACTAGAAAACCATAGCCTTGACTAGACATACCATATGCTGTCTGCTGCTGCTGCTGCTAAGTCGCTTCAGTCGTGTCCGACTCTATGCGACCCCATAGACGGCAGCCCACCAGGCTCCCCCGTCCCTGGGATTTTCCAGGCAAGAACTTTGGAGTGGGTTGCCATTTCTTTCTCCAATGCATGAAAGGAAAAGTGAAAGTGAAGTCACTCAGTCGTGTCCGACTCTTAGCGACCCCATGGACTGCAGCCTACCAGGCTCCTCCGTCCATGGGATTTTCTAGGCAAGAGTTCTGGAGTGGGTTGCCATTGCCTTCTCCAATATGCTGTCTAGGTTGGTTATAACTTTCCTTTCAATGAGGAAATGTCTTTTAATTTCATGGCTGCAATCACCATCTGCAGTGATTTTGGAGCCCAAAAAGTAAAGTCAGTCATTGTTTCTGCTGTTTCCCCATCTATTTGCTTTGAAGTGATGGGTCTGGATGCCATGACCTTAGTTTTCTGAATATTGAGCCTTAAGCCAACTTTTTCACTCTCCTCTTTCACTTTCATCAAGAGGCTCTTTGGTTCTTCTTCACTTTCTGTTATAAGGATGGTGTCATCTGCATATCTGAGGTTATTGATATTTCTCCCGGCAAACTTGATCCCAGCTTGTGCTTCCTCCAGCCTAGCTTTTCTCATGATGTACTCTGCATATAAGTTGAATAAGCAGGGTGACAATATACAGCCTTGATGTGCTCCTTTTCCTATTTGGAACCAGTCTGCTGTTCCATGTCCAGTTCTAACTGTTGCTTCCTGACCTGTATACAGGTTTCTCAAGAGGCAGGTCCAGTGGTCTGTGTTGGTTAATACTTAACACATATTTTTTCTGTGGGCTAATTTCTCTCTCTGATGAATACAGGGATCAAAACTCAATGAGAACAATTTATTTTATCAAGATTCCACAGTTAGTAAATGTCAGAATCAGAACTGCGGGTTTCTAGTTCTAGGGTTCATACTCCTTCTTCTGCAAAAAATAATCTTTCTTGACCTTAAGAATCCAGGGAAGAGCACTGTGCCTTCTGGGTCTCTGAAGTAGCCATGACTGTAACTGGAATTGAAGTGGTTCAGGGATGAAAGTGATCCCAGGGACAGTAGCTGTGCAATAACAAAACATCCTTAGGAAGCTCATCTGATTCAGGAACCATGAAACTGATAGATCTTCAAACATAAGAGATGTTCATCTTTGTCAAGTTCTGTACCATAACACAGATGGACACAAATTGATGTCTCAGTTTTCACACTGCTCATTCACAGATTTGTGCTGCCTTGGGCTCTGCTTATGAAAACATCTCAACATCAAAACAAAATTGCCTGTCTGCTTTTTTTTTTTAAAACATACTTCACATATTTAAGGAACACAGAAAATACATAAAGCAATCAAAAGAGGAAGTGAGGAGAGAAGAAAGAAAAAGGACAGTGGTTAAGACTTTGCCTTCCGGTGCAGGGGTTGTGGGTTCGATCCCTGGTCAGGGAGCTAAGATGCCACATGCCTCATGACCAAAAAGACCAAAACATAAAACAGAAGCAATATTGTAACAAATTCAATATAGACTTTAAAAATGGCCCACATGAAAAAAAAAATCTTAAAAAAAAAGAAAAGTCCTCATAAATGTGATCAAACTGGGATGCAGAGCCGAGGAAACTGCATCACCTCCTGTTAAGTCCATTATCTTCTTTCCATCCCCAGCCACGATGGATGAAGACACAATATTTGTTATAATAGAGAGGTGATAACTGTGACCTTCAGTCATATTGATTCACAAATTAATAAGTGTTTTGCATTTTTGAAAATTGCCATTCCAACATTTATTACCGAAATGATAGGAGCTCAAGCTATAACTGAGGTGAAAACTGTCAAACACTTGTGAGATAAAAGAGTCAGTATCTTAAGACAATATTCACTTCACGTTCTTAACCTCTAGAAAAATATCAAGGCTTTTGTTCTTTCCTCCTACTCTCTCCTCTTGACCTCTGCATAATGGTCAAGGGCACAGAGTTGGGCCAAAGGCATAGGGAATCAATGAAATAAAAGGTAAAACTCTCCTTGCACGCTCAGTCACTTCAGTTATGTCCAATTCTTTGTGACCCCATGGACTGTAGCCCACCAGGCTTCTCCGTCCATGGAATTCTCCAGGCAATAATACTGGAATGGGTTGCCATTTCCTTCTCCAAATTTCTTCTTGCCCTTCCCTTATCTTTTGGTGATTTCTTCTCAGTCTGAATTTCTTTGCCTGCCCTTCTTCTCTTAACCTTCGGCCTTGATAATCTAGGCACACAGTTATTTCTGCACTTGGGGAGAGGTGTCATTTTTCTTATTTTTCCTAGTTTGAGGAAAAAGATTATGAGAAAATTGTATGCAGTGAAATCAAAGAGTAATAGACTTTTAAGACTGAAGGCATGGTAAATGCTATAGAGAAGCTCAAAGGTGGAGAACAGGGTCATAGGATTTCACTATAAAGATGTGACTGGCAATTAGGAGGTCACCAGTGACCTTCAAAAGATGAGCATTAGTAGTGGATGTATCATCAGATTAATTGCAATGAATTGAATAAAATGAAAGAGAATAATAATAGATTTGCTCTTTATTTTTAGGAAGATTTTAATCAAATGTAACTTTCGTTATAGAGACTTTTGTGTTATCAAACTCCTATCAATTAAAATATCTATTCCAGTTATCCATTCGTATATACAACTTAGTGCTTTAAAAAGTTACTATTATCTCCTACAGCAGATAGTCCACTGGGATCAACAGCAGTCTGTTTAGAGCCCTCACAGGATTTCCCTGGTGGTGCAGTGGATAGGAGTCTGCCAGCTGATGCAGGGGACGCGGGTTTGATTCCTGGTCTGGGAGGATTCCACGTGCTAGGCACAGTGGCTAGGCCCGTGCCCTACAACTATCAAAGCCCATGCACTTCGAGCTTGGGTTCTGAAACAGAAGAGGCCACAGCAATGAGAAGCCCACGCGCTGCAATGTAAAGTCACCCCCACTTGTGGAAACTAGAGAAAGCCCACACAAAGTAATGAAAACCTAGTGAAGCCAAAGGAGAAAAACAAATAAACTAATTGATTAAATTATTTTTTTTTTTTAAAAAGAGAACTCTCATAACTTGCAGCCAGATATCAGCTGAGGCTGCATTTCTTTGAAGACCTAACTTTGCTGGACACCCAAGATGGATCACTCCCAATAATGCCAATTGGTATTGACTTCTGGCCATAGAGTTGACTGACATCATGGACCAGAACCGTATTCAGGACTTCACTTCATAGCTACCTAACAGTATGGGGATCTCTACAGGGTCCTCCCAAGAGGGAGTGTAACCAAATATCTGGACGGAATTTCAACACTTTTTGTGGTCTGTTCTCAAATACATTCAATATCACTTTTGTCACATGCTCTTGATCAGAGTGAGACCAGGATCAGACAGAAAAACACTGGATAAACTTTGAATCTGAACTCTATCATTAGCAACTCCCCTCTGCTTCCAAGTTGGTTTTCAGATAATAGTGTTCTGAAGGACATAAGACATTTAGGTTATAATCATTATGTGTGAATTAATCAGAATTCTTTTTTTTTATTTTCCTTTGTATTCAGTCAAGATCCTCTAGAGAAGCAATCGGTTACCCACTCCAGTATTCTCGGGCTTCCCTGGTAGCTCAGACAGTGAAAAAATCTGCCTGCAATGCGGGAGACCTGGGTTTTACCCCCTGGTTTGGGAAAATCCCTTGGGGGAGGACATGGCAACCCACTCCAGTATTCTTGCCTGAAGAATCCCATGGACAGAGGAGCCTGATTGCTACTGTCCATGAGGTCTCAAAAAGTCACACATAATTGAGCGACTAAGCACAGCACAACACATACAGTCAAGATACAAAGAAATGACTCATTGGAAAAGACCCTGATTCTGGGAAAGATTGAGGGCAGGAGGAGAAGGGGGCAACAGAGTATAAGATGGTAGGATGGCATCACTGACTCAATACACATAAGCTTGAGCAAACTTAAGGAGATAGGGAAGGAAAGGAAAGCTTGGCATGCTGCAGTCCATGCGGTCACAAAGAGTTGGACATGACTGAGCAACTGAACAACAACAACAATATTATATTCTGCAGAGTGGGAGGGGTAAGATACAGGAAATCAAGAACCTTCTCCCATTTACACACTTGAGTTCTATTCCCAAGTCTGACCTATCACTGATGATACAATCATGTCCAAGGAAGTTACCAAAAGCCATCAGAAGGAGTGTTGAATTTAGTACCTTTGACTGGAGAAGAAACAATACAAACATACGAAAAAAAGAACCAAAATGATCAAAGAATGAGATAGTCTTGTCCATTTCAAGAGGCGACAGACTAACATTAAAATAAACAAAATAGCTAGTACATAAATTAAGGCTAACTGTTTCAACGTAGTGTTAAAAGGAGTGCTTTATAGCACTTTTTAGCAATTTGGCCTATAGAACATTCTAGTGTATTGAGCTCTTGTTTCGAATACAGAAATTGCTGAGAGAGAGCATGATGGATTTTTTTTACACATGCACTCCAGTGCCCAGATTTGCTGAAGCACGTGCTCCCAGTCAATAGTACCCTTGTAGCTTGTTTGTTTAATTGATTGCAATGCTATGTCAACCTTCACGACCAAAGTGTCAAATATTTGCAGACTGGAACACGTAGTGTTTGGCACTACTTGGTCCTCCCCTCAATGCTGCTGCAGATGCTGCCATTTACATATTTTATTCAGCCAAACAGAAACCCAAATTTACTTAATTAAAGAGAGTTATGTCCACAGACAGCGTCAAGTCCATCAACGCTGCTGACAATTCTGATTTCAAAGAAAACGAGCACTAGAGTTTCCAACTCAGTTACATTGCCGAGTAATTGTTTTTGATTAATTAGTTTCCATATTAAAAGATTCAATGAAAGGAGGATGTTTAGAAGAAACAAATATTTGTTCTCTGGATTTGATGATCTCTTCTTAGTACCTCGTTGCACTTCTAAATATTCATCTGCATTTTGCTCCATTTGAACAAAAATATGAAATGGAAAACTGCTGTAGATATGTTGTTGATTTTGCAACTTTTGTCTGAGAACACCACAAGGCTCCGCATGCGTAACAATTTTTACATTGACTTGAACAAGGACAACATCTTAGTGTTTCCAGTAAATGTCTTGACAGGTGGGATTTTTCAGAGGGCCTCCTGATAAAGTGAGCCTAGCCAGACAAGGGAACCAGCAGACAGCCCAGAATGCAGCCAGACAGGAGGGCATACAGACATTACCTAGGGTTCTATGTTTTCCCTGTCTCTCCTACTCCCCACATTGTTAGCACAGAGCCACAGATATGAAGTGGACCTTCCTTAGAGGGTAGGATGGAATGGAGATTGAGGAGCTGAAAGGAAAATGGCTGATGCAACTTTCATAGCGAATTGTCAGGACTTGTGGAGTAGAAGAACAAAATTTTGCACTGAAGCTGCAGCAATCCCATTTTAGCTGAAGAAATCTGTTCAAGTAAGTGAATTAATTTTCCCCAAACCACTGAGAGTTGTGAAATCCAGCTGCATCAGACTTCAAAGTTCATAACGTTTCCATTCTTCCATGCCAAAAATTTCACTTGCCCAGAACTAATAATGATACTTTACTGATTTTTTTTTTTATTTTTTTTTTTGATTTTACAATATTATATTGGTTGGTTTTGCCATACATTGACATGAATTCGCCCCAGGTGTACATGAGTTCCCCCTCCTGAACCCCCCTCTCACCTCCCTCCTCCCTTTATCCTCCCTCTGGGTCATCCCCGCACACCAGCCCCGAGTATCCTGTAACATGCATTGACCCTGAACTGCTGATTCGTTTCACATATGACAACATACATATTTCAATGTCATAAAATATCTACTAAAAATAACACCATCATATAGTTGATGAAGAACTTATTTTTCTGTTGGTGTAGTTTCATCTGCTTTGTGGAAATGACCAATACCTGAATATATTATAAGCTTGGAGGAAAGGAAGAATTGTCTTGATTTACTGTTTCTAAAATTCATGTGTCCATTCAACATGGATAGTGCTTTATAAATACATTTGATCTAAGAACTGTGTAAAGTGAATAATGTGATGACAATATCAAATGCCATTTTCAATCACATTATGTATGCTAGATTCTGTGTTAAGAGTTTAAATAAACCAACTCCTTTACTCTTGATATGCAATAGTGTCAATTGTTATTGTACAGATATGGAAATAAGTTCAGAATTTCATTAAAAATAATGGAGGCTGCTATTAGATACAGATTTTGACATGCTCTAACCCAGAGGTCAGCAAACTGTGACCCATAAGCCAAACCCAACCTTCTGCCTGTGAGACAAAAATGATTTTTTCGATTCTTAATAGTTGGAATAATCAAAAGAAAACTCACATTTTGTGACTCTTGAAAATTATATCAAAACTCAACATCAACATCCATAAATAAAGCTTTATTGCAACACAAACTAAACAGTGGAGGCTGGATCCAAAGTTGTGTCTAACTTACTCCCAAACCTGCATGCACACTCTTAGCCACTACTCTGTACATCCTTCCCCATCTTTGCTCTGTGAAAGTTAGAGGAGAGGATGCTGTCATCATGATATGATGGAATTTCATCTTTGAAGATCACAGTCCTGCCAACTCTGAGTCTCATGATATTGTGAGGGAGCTCTAACAATTTGGGTGATGCTTCACTGTGATACAACAAGACTTCCAGGGGTGGGAGAAGAGACTGTGGAATTGCTAGGATTACCTAAGAGCTCCCGAGCCACAAATCCATGATGCTTTGTGATAGTGTAGATCATTAAACTTGGTGCTCTGAGTAGTAAGCAACTCAAATTTGGGAATCTACTAAAAGTGTCAACTTAAGTCCTAATCATCTCACAGGTAGGGAACTGATTTATCGTAGAGAGATTGGTGGTACTAGGGAGAATGCATAGGATCCTTTGCCAGCACATGGGACATTCTGTCATATTGAAGCTGTTCTCTTCTATTTTAAAAACTAAAACTCCCTAACTGACTTGGGCGTGAACTATGGTGAAGTGAGAAATGCATCAAGTAAGTGGTTCAAGAAAACAAAAGTCTGGATCTGAAACCAATTTCTTCCCATCTTTGCAATTTTATCCTTCTAGGGCTAAACTTCCTATCTGTAATTCAATAAGTCAGATCGTTTTAAAGTGTTTTCAGTTCCAAAATCTTCAATTGAAAAATAAAATTATGATACTTGGGGAAAAAAATCTGCAATCTAGTAATGATGATATGAGCTCAAACTTACTACATCATTTTAGAGAAGAAAAGAGCCAGCCCGTCCTTCCCCTTGTCCTCTGACTAGGGAGTATGGTCTGACCAACAGACTTTGCCCCGGAATTTGAACCTCTGGAAAGACACAGCTTCCTATCCAGGGAACTGAGGTAGACCTCTCACAAGTAATTCCCCAATTTTGAAATCACACAATACAACAGAGGATCTATAACTGTGATTAGTCACTCTTCTGTATCTTCAGAGATCCTGTGCTGAATATTCATGGCATGATAGGCTTTCCTTATAAAATTAGAATATTTCCACTCACCATCAAAGCACATCGAAGATATATTTCTGAAGCCTGTACTTAAGAGGTTCTGACCAGTCTGGTCATGTCAGTCTGGTCTGTGAATGATAACCTATCAATCTATTCCCTTAGAGGAGATGGTTCTGAACTTGGATCTATATTGTTAATAATGTAACGTTGTTAAAATGCTCTTCATAGACTGCAATATGCAAACCCAAAGTTGAAAGTGACACCAAGCCCAAATATTCTTTCTTAGTGCCTCCCACCTCTCTCTCTTCCTTTGAAATACACGCACGCACATGCACACACACACACACACACACACACACACACTTCCCTTTGCAATTGGCAAGCATTCAGGACTCAGCACTCAATGACAACAGCCACATGAAATGTCCTGTCTATTAGAATTTTCTATAGAGCTTTAAATAACTCCAGTGATAGTCAGTTTCTTTTCTTCTTGCTTTTTTTGGTGGCAGCTAAAAAAGCTGCCCTTAGCCTGAACCAATTTATCAGTTTCAGAGGAAAGGATAATAAAACTGTCATTTCTGGCCATAGCACCAAGGGTACTGCTGATACCCTGGTATTAAAGCTGATTAAAAGTAGAGCTGTCTCTTAGTTTTTGATATCAAAATTGCTTCCAAGTCTTGTTAAGACTCTGCGTTATTCTGGATGGAAGGGAAGGGGGAGAAAAACGAAAGTGACCCCAATGGGGCACTGAAGTGACTGAGCTATTAAATACCTAGCTATGGGGGTTGGTTTTGTGGAGTTCTTCAATTTATCACTGATACAACCTTCCAGGAGAAAATTAATTTAAAACTTACTTCTCTCACAGACCTGCTCAAGATGCTGAAAATGTGAGAAAGGTTTACGGAAAGAAAGTCAAAATAATTGTTGACTCCCTAGAGATTTTTCTCATTTCTACCTTTCCAATAACTCCCAATAACTTGTACTTTCTGACATTTTATCAACAGGATTTCTAAATGAGGGCGGCAAGTACGTTTATTATTTATCCCTAATGTGGAATTATCCACAGAGAACAGTTTTAACCTAGGTAGAGAAGAGTCAGAGTAAATAACTTTTTCCATCAGTTGACCAAGGTTGAAGAGTTTGGTTTTACTAATGGGAAGTGGTTGTGTGTTGTTGGAAAGCGCTTTGGAGACAAGTAGACCTTTTGTTCAAATTCTGGCTCTTCTACTCATTAGCTGTGTGCTGCTGCTGCTGCTAAGTCACTTCAGTCGTGTCCGACTCTGTGTGACCCCATAGACGGCAGCCCATCAGGCTTCCCCGTCCCTGGGATTCTCCAGGCAAGAACACTGGAGTGGGTTGCCATTTCCTTCTCCAATGTGTGAAAGTGAAAAGGGAAAGTGAAGTCGCTCAGTCATGTCTGACTCGTAGCGACCCCATGGACTGCAGCCCACCAGGCTTCTCCGTCCATGGGATTTTCTAGGCAAGAGTACTGGAGTGGCTTGCCATTGCCTTCTCCGCATTAGCTGTGTAAGCGTGTGCAAATTATCCAACACGACTGAACTTTCTCTTTCATCAATATAATGGAAATATGATGGACCTAGAGATTATCACACTAAATGAGATAGATCCAACAGAGAAAGACAACTATTATGTGATATCACTCATGTGTTATCTAATGTTAAGAACTGACACAACTAAACTCATTTACAAAACAAAAACAAACTTACAGATATCAAAAACAAACTTATGGTTACCAAAAGGTTTCCGTGGCGGGGAGGGATAAATCAGGAGCTTGGCATTAACATACAGACACTACTATACATAAGATAGATAGGCAACAAGGACCTACTATATAGCACATGAAACTCTGCTTAATATTCTGTGATATCCTATATGAGAAAAGAATGAAAAAAAATGTATAAACGAATCACTTTTATGTACACCTGAAACTAACACAACATTGTAAATCAACTATATTTCAATAAAATTTGAAAAAATAAAATGGAAATACTAATACCCACGTATAGGACTGTAGAAAGAATGCTCAAACATTTGCCATAAGAATCCCTTTTATTGATATTATTATTATTTTAAAATCATAATCTAGCTACTTGATGATGATCTTTACTATTTTCAGGTTGGGCATAACTTATAAAGATTTTTGAATTATATTTAAGATAGATACTTTTGGGTACTCACAGCATTTGTTTAAAATGTTTGTGCAACAGCTAAGAATGTGTGCCTATCCCCTTCCCTACTCTACTGCATTCGTTGGATCAGTTCTTCTGTGGCAGAATAAACTTTGATTCCCTCCCCTGAACGTTATATTTTCCCCCTCCAACTGCCCACATTGGGACTGCGCAACACAGACTGATGTCAACCTGAGAAAAAAACTGTCAGATCAAAGCTGAACAAGAAAGATGCTAAACTCGGAGTTTCTAGATTTAAGAGCTACAGATTAAGGCATGCAGGAGAAAGAAAAGCTTCAGATGTTATTGCAAATCATTTCCTTCTCTGTCCCTTCCAACAGCCCCCTGGACATCAAGAAGAATTCGTCCAGCAAAGAAAGAGAGAGCTAAACCAGAGGGATTTGAAACTCTTACCAAAAGGTCTGTCTTTGTGTTCTCCAAGCTTCTTCAACAAGGGTTAAGCTGGGAGATGAAGGTGGAGTGTTGATGAAAGCGTTGTTGACCTTTCCTTTGAAGTTGGGGCAAATGAGAAAAGAGAAAAACTCGGCTACACTGATCAGTTCTAGAAATCTAATAAATAGCCGTAAGAGATAGGAGAAGCAAAGGACTCCCGCAGCATTCAAGTAGTACAGGGTAGCATTCAGAATTTGCTGTGAGCTCAGAGGGGAGTGCAGATGACTGCTGGGAGGGATGGGAGGGGAAGAGAAAAGATAGCGACGGAGCCAGAGATAGAGAGGTGGTGCCGGGGGCAAGGAGCAGTTTCGAGTTTTCTTATGGGGATAAAGGGACATGCTTCTGGATCATGCGACATGCACATTCCTCCCTGGGGATTATAAACATCCTGTCTCCCTGGCTCCATCTTGGAAGATTGTTAGCCTCAGGTAATTGTCCAATTACCATTCAAGGATACCCATATACTACTGAACCAACTACCAGATACAATGAGATCTATCTTGAGTAGAAATCTTGGAAATTTTTTTTCAATGTAGTGACTGGCCACTTTCCCAAAGACATGGCTCTGGTAGTTTAAGCCTTCCCGTATTCCCCTCTACTCACAAGTCCTAAAACCATCAAAGAGGAGGCAGACAGAGGAAAAACAAAATATGTCACAAGAGAGGCACTAAGTTAAGATTATTTAAAAAACACAAAGCCTAGGACTTGAATTCTGAAAAGAAAGTGTAACTAGAAATTACCACAAAATAATCATAATAAACAGAACTACAACCACAGCCACGACCACAAGAGCAAACATTAATACGGTGATACGATGTTTTGTTATGTGCCAGATGATCCTCTGAGTCTTTATACAGATTAACATGCATTATTCACAACTGCCTTGTAACTTAGTTTATAAGTTAGGTTTTTCCCTGGTAGCTTAGATGGCAAAGAATCTCCCCGCAATGCAGGAGACCCGAGTTCGATCTCTGGGTCAGGAAGATCCCCCTGGAGAAGGGAGTCGCAACACACTCCAGTATTATTGCCTGGAGAATTCTGTGGACATAGGAGCCTGGTGGGCTACAGTCCAGTCCATGGGGTTTATCTTGAGTGGAAATCTCAAGTGACTAACACTATAACTTCCTCTTATTATTCTTATTTTGCTAATGGGAAAACTGGAGCACAGAGGGGTTAATGTAACTTGCATAGAGTGACACAGATACAAGGGGCAGAGTACAAAGTCTGAGCCTCCGTCTACTTCCCTAAATACTGTACAACTGCTTTATATATAAAAGAAATATTGCACTGCTACCAATTCTGTGACTTCCACATTTATATGTACTTGCCCAGAATTATCCCCATGAGGACAGTGACAAAACCGATATTTAGGTCCCTGCCAGAAGTTGAGACTCGACATGTTATGAAGAAAAGAGTAAAATAAGTGTTGATGATGGTAACTTCTCCTAGGTCCCAATTTCTCATTTGATTCTTAGAGTTGGATAATAAACGATTTGCTCTAGTGAAGTGTTTCTATCAAGCTTTCCAAGTTAAAACTTTTGTCTCCTGCAGTGTGAGCCTTTGGGAAGACAATTATTTCCAGGTAAGCTTGTCCAGTTATTATTCCTAGAGAAAAAATTTATAAGGTTATAGAAACACATATACACCACAGTTCAGTCACTCAGCCGTGTCCAGCTTTTTGCAACCCCGTGAACTGCAGCACGCCAGGCCTCCCTGTCCATCACCAACACCGAGAGTCCACCCAAACCCATGTCCATTGTGTCGGTGATACCATCCAACTATCTCATCCTCTGTCATCCCCTTCTCCTCCTGCCCTCAATCTTTCCCAGCATCAGGGTCTTTTCAAATGAGTCAGCTCTTCACATCAGGTGGCCGAGGTATTGGAGTTTCGGCTTCAACATCAGTCCCTTCAATGAACACCCAGGACTAATCTCCTTTAGGATGGACTGGTTGGATCTCCTTGCAGACCAAGGGACTCTCAAGAGTCTTCTCCAACACCACAGTTCAAAAGCATCAGTTCTTCAGCGCTCAGCTTTCTTTATAGTCCAACTCTCACAGCCATACATGACCACTGGGAAAACCATAGCCTTGACTAGACGGACCTTTGTTGGCAAAGTAATGTCTCTGCTTTTTAACATGCTGTCTAGTTTCTCTCTTTCCTAATCATGCCTTATTTAAAAGTAAATTTCAAAATTCTTTCCAGACTCCTGTCCTGGGAAAAAAGTGTTTGCCCTCTTTTTTTTTTTCTTTTTCTCAGTTGTATAAGCTGGAGGGGAGGATTTGGTTAAGAAAAAAGTGTTAGAGTCTTGCTGCGTGTTCCATTGTAGAGTAAACAGCCCCAGTCATTTATTCCGGGCAGATCAAACCATGGCCACATTACTACTTATTGTTTAGCTGCCTGGGTTTAGGAGGAAATTACCCAGCTACCCAGGGACCCAGGGTTTTAGCTTCAGATCCAGCTGTGCTCGTAACACAAGGCACAATGCTTAGTGGCATTGTCAGCCATTTAACATAAAAAGAACATGCTGTAATCAAGTGAGGAGTGTTCAGCTGTGTCACACTTGGGTCCCATTTCAGGGAGCCTAGCAGACCTACTATTGATTTTTAAAGGGAGAAGAAAACACAGAAAATGCTCCCAAATGGAAAAGGGTAAGCTTCCTCTATAACACTTTTTTCCTAAAAATATTATTTTTTTAGTTTCCACTTGTCAACATGTCCTCATTTTGAGAAAGTTGTCCTGATGGCTTTTCATATAATTTACTATCAGATTCCTAGGTTTTCATCCATGTTATCAGCAGCCAGGGAAAGTCAGAAGCCCCCCCCCCCAAGGCAATATTTAAACCATCTCGGGTGCCACCTTGAGAATGGTATCTAGTTCTTAGCAAGAATAATGTTACCTGCCACCTAAATAAATGCTAAGGTTTAGTGTGTGGAAATAATAAAGCCAGAGAGATGAAGTGGATTCTAGATATATTAAATCTGGAATAGCTTCAAATAACAGCCTTCAGCAATAAAGTGAAACTTCCATCCTGTATTCGTGATGTCAGTGTGGTTGTGGAAATCTAACTTTAAAATGTAAGCACCCAAGGTTGTCTTCTCAAAAGAATCTCTTCAGACATTATTTTAAGCCCCTTTTAACATGGAAACATGATGTTATCAATCGAGGGCCCTTGAGTGTAGACAGGAAGAATTCTGGCTCCATCCTCGTGTTAGAGAGATTTCTCTTGAATTATTTGGAATCGAAGGTATTTCTACATGAACAAGTACTCACTCCAAGAGGCGTGAACTATCATGGAAAAACTGGACCCAGAGAGAAAGAGGACATGGCGAGTTGTCCCATCTTTTTCAATTGTGGGTCTGAAGACCAAGGGTTGGTGTTGGAAGGAGACGGTTGCACTGTTGGATAGAGAATAAAAAACAGTCATGCTCAAGTGCAAAATCCACTACAGGCTCTAGAGGTGAAATTAAAAGATAATAACCGCCAAGGATGCTTCTCTTCAATCCTGTGAAAAATTAGCAGTTTTATTTGATCTATTTGGAAATCTCACATCGGATTGAGATTTGAGAACTCTCAGTTCTTGAGAGTTCCCTGGTGGTCCACTGGGTCAAACTCTGTGCTTCCATTGTAGGGGACCTGGGTTTGAACCCTGGCTGGGGAACTAAGATCCCATAAACGGCATGGCCATTAAAAGTCCTATTATCCAGCACTCATCAGTTAGCCTCACTGAGCCTGTTTCCTTTCCTTTACAATGGAGCTAGTGAGGTATTGTCTAATTTATAACTCCCTTATGATGATCAGAAGAGGATAATGCACGTGAAACTGTACTGCAAAGTATAAAGAAGTATGTAAATGTCACATGGTAATTAGGAAGTTAAAAGGTTGTGAAAGAAAAAGGAGGTGCTTGAATGTAAGCTTCATAACTTCAAGGACATCATTTGTTCATTGACACATTCTCATATCTAGAAAACAGTCAGGCACAGGGTACGTGCTTAATAAATAAGTGTTGAGTGAGAAGATAAATAATTGTCTCACTTCTCTCTGGACAGCGAAAAATTCTCCTTTTGTTTTTGAAAGTCTTGTCTAAAAGTACACCGCCTTTGCCAGCAGTGGACAGCCTTGGTAAATTTCTTTTTTTTTTTAATAAAATGAGAATGTTATCTTATTCCCATCCCAAGGGGAGAAAACACATTATCTTATTTGATCTCTTTCAGTGTTGAAAGCTGCAAAAACTGTGTGTGTATGCGTGCATGTGTGTGTGTGTGTGTGTGTATGTGTATTCATACACATATCAAGACATCAAGAAAGGCCAATAGAAATGTTAGTAAAAAGTCAAAATTTGAACCTGTTGCACCAACACTATCCTTGTTCATGAATTTTAGCTCACTATTGGAATGCACAATTGACAATGACCATGGTATTTAAGGGCTTCCCAGGTGGCTCAGTGGTAAAGAATGCACCTGCCAATGCAGGAGATGAGGATTTTATCCCTGGACCCAGAAGATCACCCGGAGAAAGAAACACAACCCACTCCAGTATTTTTGCCTGGGAAATTCCATGGACAGAGGAATCTTCTGGGCTACGGTCCATGGGGACACAAAGAACTGGACATGACTGAGCATACACACTCACTTGGTATTTATGAGAAGAACCTGGAAAACTGTTGGCCTGTACACACACACACACACACACACACACACACACACACACATACCAGTTCTGGGCTTTATTTTAAAACATGACCTTATAATAACTATTAGGAAAAAAATACCAGCTTTAAGGGTGGAAATGTCAAACCACTTCATCATATTTTGGATGGTTTTCCCATTTCTTACTATCTTTCAGAAATAAAAATTCAATACTGTGGTAGGAGCTGTGTCTTTATAACGGCAACTAAGCTTGCAGAGTACTGGTTATCTAGCAAGACAGTCCACCTGACAGCAGCAAATAGAATTTGTGATAATTTTGATTAGAACTGGACTAAATTTTATCTTTATGCTAGCAATAGAGAAAGAGTTTCCTAAATAATTCATGGTATAAGTAAGTGTGCTGGAACAATATTTAAAATACTCAAAAGAAACAATTGATTTCAAGAGCCCTCTAGCACTTGAGAAGCATCATTTACAAACAATTAATCGACATACTACTTATAAATTATCCTTATGTGTGTGTTAATAAACAAGGTGCCTAAAGACCTCTATTTGTCAATCCTAAAGGAAATCAGTCCTGAATATTCTTTGGAAGGACTGATGCTGAAGCTGAAACTCCACTACTCAGGCCACCTGATGCAAAGAACTGACTCTTTGGAAAAGACCCTAATGCTGGGAAAGATTGAAGGCAGGAGGAGAAGGGGATGACAGAGGATGAGATGGTTGGATGGCGTCACCGACTCAGTGGACACAAACTTGAGAAAACTCCAGGAAATGGTGAAGGACAGGGCAGCCTGGCGTGCTGCAGTCCATGGGGTCACAAAGAGTCGGACATGACTGAGTGACTGAACTGAACTGAAAGACCTCTAGTAGAAAGCAATTTGCCACTCCATTGCCAGCTGCCGTACGTCTTTGAAAGCTACAAAGCTGCCTTGACAGAATTCTACAGTGCAGCTTTTAAAAAATGTTCTGCATATTCAAATTGGAATCTGCCCCCTCCACACACATCTAGCCACATATACTCCGAGATTTTACTATAATAGTGAGATTTTACCATATTTTCTTCCCATTCAGAGAAGAAAACTCAAAGTTTTCTTTGACTTTGATCATGACTTCTTCGTCTATGAGAATGAAGGGTAGGGGGTCCCCACTAACCACACCGGACTCTGCTCCTGATCCTTCTTATACAACTTCCCCAAAATAAGCACCGTAGGAGCCTCTCCCACTGGCCCTGCCTTGTATCACTGCAAGAATAACTCTTCAGTCTCTCACCAGGGTTTTGGCAAACAGCAGAGATCATCGAGTCCAGATTTCCTTGGGGAAGAGTCCGAATTGCTTGTCCACTTGAGTGATGGTCCTGGTGAAATGTCTAATTGATTAAACTGCCTGGTGTTTATTATTCTAATTGTCCTGAAGAAAGTCTGGATGATTCTCCATTAACCCACAATGAAACTCTAGGGGAGTATTTCCACAGCTCTTCAGAGCCTGTTAACCTAAAAGTAATTGGGCATATAAATTTAGAGAGTCTTATTTGTTATGCCAGCCTTAAGCAGAGGAAAAGAATGACCATAATCATACTATGTCAACATTCCTTTCAAAAAAACACACACAAATGATGCTAAACATCTTAGAGTCTTTAGAGGGAGATCATGGACAGACACCATGGTACACACACGAGCCATTGTACTGCTCACATTTGATCGCAAACAGCCATGTATGGCTGCTCTAGCGTGTGTATCTTTACTCATAGTGGCAGATGAAACAGAAAATATATCTAGCCATGAAAATAATATGCTGATTCATTTTTAGTACGGTTTTCTGCTCTCTACCTTTAGTTGGTTAATATTAATAACACTCTGCTCAGTGTTTTGTGGGGCTTCTCTGGTGGCTTAGTGCTAAAATAATATGCCTGCCAATAAGGAGATACAGGTTCAAACCCTGAGTTAGGAAGATCCGTGGAAAAGGAAATGGCAACACACTCCTGTATCCTTGCCTGGGAAATCCCATGGACAGAGGAGCTTGGTGGGCTGTACTCCATGGCAACACAAAAGAACAAGACACAACTTGGTGACTAAACAATAACAGCAATGTTATGTGGCAGCCTGGATGGGAAGGGAGTCTAGGGGAGAATGGATACATGTATACGTACGGTGGAGTCCCTTTGCTCTTCACCTGAAACTACACTATATTGTTAATCAGCTATACTCCAATATAAAATAAAATGTTTTATTAAAAGCCAAAAATTAATAATGATACAGTGCAAACTGGGGTTGAAGAATGAGGAAGAAACATTGCAGAAGTGAGCATGGGAATGTTTTCAATATATGAGGACATTCTAAAAAATTGATAGAATAGACTAGTAATGGTGTTAGTAAGGTGAGCAGGAGGGAAAGTCTTTGCGAGAATAACCACAAAGCTGGAGAGAGAGACGAGGATTGAGATCACGAGGGGAACTAGGCATTGGAAACAATTTGCCATGGCTGAATCCAGCTTAACTCTGCTTTATAACCATGGTGTGATTGTCGTTGCATTTTTATTTGATCCGCAGCTTGCATTTGGCTCTCACCTGGGAGGGCTTTAAATACTTGTGACCTTTGATAATACACTTCCCTGTGTATCCTTTCCCCTCCCGCCCTGAGAGCATGCGGTAGCAGACTTATAGCTTCACTGCAGGGAGAGTTATACAGGCACAGAGCATCTTAATTCTTAGAGCCACGGATACTGATTAACGAGTCTGAAATGGTCTCATTCTCCAGACATAATTGTGAGTGAATCAGAGCAAGCTGGGCATTTCATGTGATGAAATCCGCTTGTTACAGCAGACAGTCCTTATACTTCTGGGCTTCTGGTTGAGAGAGCTTCAGAAAGTGTCTACAATAAACAGGAGAACATTAAAGTCTGAACTAATCTAATCTCATTTCATGTGAAACCTGAAGATTCTTGCAGAAAGATGATGATTGTCTCATCTCTGATACATACTAAGTATGAAATGACTCCTTTTGTAGGAGAAAATTGATGAGGTTTGAGATGGCACCGTGTCTCTAAGGTAGGAAAACAGCTGTAATCAAATCTATGGAAATATTTTTCAGGATACTGGCTTGCTTGAACTTTTTAGTTCTTTGGAGTCAATTTAGTTTATAAATTGATAACTGTGTATTATGTTACTTTGTGGTCATTCCAGAAATGTCATTTGACCTCATTAAAAGTCTTATGCACTTTATCGCTGTTTTATTTAAAATGTTTCATGGCATCTTTGGAAGATATGCACTCCAGGATCCTAAAATTGTATACTGGGAAGAATATTAATTTTGAAGGTAATCTTGAAGGTGGATTCATACAAGTCTGTCTCTGGACTGATAACAAAGTCAGCTCTGTAGTGTTACATGAATGGTTCATGTAATGATAGCCACAATCCTTTGTACAGAGCCAAAGATTTCAAGGTGGAGAATCATTCCCTGTGTCAATGGTGCTATGACTTTAGGGGAATAGAGATTTTCAGAAAGAATATCAAAATGGGAATTTTCGTTTTGAACATTTGGCTTGTTCTAGCCATATTCTGGTCACAAAGATGATTTGCTTGTATAAGCACCTAACTACTTGGAAGTGTGAAAAGTAGGAAGGTGTAGTTACTAGCTAATTTTGCCTCCAGTTAATAGACCTTATCTAAGAAATGATTTCAGACTTTAAATGCTACCCTAGTGGTCAGATATTTAGTTTTGTTTCTCCAAGTTTCCCCAGAAATTATTCCTTCAAAAATAGATTTTGGAAGACAATATTAGGGTCTTGTTATGAAGATGGTGTTGAGGATTATTTTGAAAATGTTAACCTTGTGAGATCAGGTATTCTTGATTGGGCATATCAAGATAAAATTTGCCATAAAGTGATACTTGAGGTTTCCTTAGGCACTATAGATTTAATAAATGTCTGAATATTCTTCAGGGAGCTTTTTTTTTTTTCAAGGGAAGCAGGGCTAAGGAGATGCGGGACATAAAATTCTGGACTTTACTAAGAAATACTAACATTACTTTAGTGAATATTATCTGTTTCACTTAAAGATTATGTCATCTGCAAATAGTGAGTTTTACCTCTTCCCTTCCAATTTGGATGCCTCTTATTTCTTTTTCTTGTCTGCTTGTTATGGCTAGGACTTCCAATGTTATGTTAAATGACAAGGGAAAAACACAAAAATGTGTCTGATGCAACAAAAGCAAGACTAAGAGAAATTTATTTCTCTTACAGGGTGAACATTAGAAGATAAATCTAAAATCAACAATCTGAGGTTCCAATTTAAGAAGCAAAAAAGGGAACAAAGCAAAAAGGATGAAAGAAATAGTAAAAATAAGAAAAAGTATAAAAAATAGAAAGCTTAATAACACAATTCAGTTCAGTTCAGTTCAGTCGCTTAGTCGTGTCCGACTCTTTGCGACCCCATGAAACACAGCACACCAGGCCTCCCTGTCCATCACCAACTCCTGGAGTTCACTCAAGCTCATGTCCATCGAGTCAGTGATGCCATCCAGCCATCTCATTCTCTGTCGTCCCCGTCTCCTCCTACCCCCAATCCCTCCTAGTATCAGACTCTTTTCCAGTGAGTCAACTCGTCACATGAGGTGGCCAAAGTATTGGAGTTTCAGCTTTAGCATCAGTCCTTCCAATGAACACCCAGGATCGATATCCTTTAGAATGGACTGGTTGGATTTCCTTGCAGTCCAAGGGACTCTCAAGAGTCTTCTCCAGCACCACAGTTCAAAAGCATCAATTCTTCAGCGATCAGCTTTCTTCACAGTCCAACTCTCACATCCATACTTGACCACGGGAAAAACCATAGCCTTGTCTAGATGGACCTTGGTTGGCAAAGTAATGTCTCTACTTTTTAATATGCTATCTAGGCTGGTCATAACTTTCCTTCCAAGGAGTAAGCGTCTTTTAATTTCATGGCTGCAATCAGCATCTGCAGTGATTTTGGAGCCCAAAAATAAAGTCTGACACTGTTTCCACTGTTTCCCCATCTATTTCCCATGCAGTGATGGGACCAGATGCCATGATCTTCGTTTTCTGAATGTTGAGCTTCAAGCCAACCTTTTCACTCTCCTCTTTCACTTTCATCAAGAGGCCTTTGAGTTCCTCTTCACTTTCTGCCATAAGGGTGGTGTCATCTGCATATCTGAGGCTATTGATATTTCTCCCAGCAATCTTGATTCCAGCTTGTGCTTCTTCCAGCCCAGCATTCCTCATGATGTATTCTGCATATAAGTTAAATAAGGAGGGTGACAATATACAACCTTGACGTACTTCTTATCCTATTTGGAACCAGTCTGTGGTTCCATGTCCAGTTCTAACTGTTGCTTCCTGACCTGCATACAGGTTTCTCAAGAGGCAGGTCAGGTGGTCTGGTATTCCCATCTCTTTCAGAATTTTCCACAGTTTATTGTGATGCACACAGTCAAAGGCTTTGGCATAGTCAATGAAGCAGAAATAGATGTTTTTCTGGAACTCTCTTGGTTTCTCCATGATCCAGCGGATGTTGGCAATTTAATCTCTGGTGCCTCAAAATTATCAGTGTCCAAAGCTATTTCTTTGATGAGGTCAATAAGATTGATCTAGCTAGGTTTTCTGAAAATAAAGACAAAGAACACAAATTACTACGGACAAGAGTGAAAATGAAATTATCACCACAGATCTTACAGTTATTAAAAGAATAATAATAAGAGACCACAATGAACAACTGTATGCAAACAAATGTAACAACTTAGATAAAATGGACAAATTATGGGAAAAAACAAGTTGTCAAAAATTGGTGTCAGCCTTAAGGGAAAGGACAAAAATGTTGGTTGCAGATCCCTACATCGACCCAACTTATATGAACTATTTCATTTTCTTCTGTTTTCAGAGCTGAGGATACTTGTGGGACTGGATCACAATGTGACATCTGAGGCTTCAGCAAGAGTAAGATTGGCTGTCAAACTTCGGCATAAGTAGCAGTTAACGATAATGGGGGAAATTAAAGGAAAGAGGCAGTGGCTCTGATTTGATCAGAAATTATTTCTGGACACTTGTGAGATCAATGGGCTTCCCAGGTGGCATTAGTTGTAAAGAACCTGTCTGCCAATGCAGGAGACATAAGAGATGCGGGTTTGATCCCTGGGTTGGGAAGATCCCCTGGAGGAGGAAATGGCACCCTAATCCAGTATTCTTGCCTGGAGAATCCCATAGACAGAGGAGCTTGGTGGGCTATAGTCCATGGGGTTTCAAAGAGTTGGACATGACTGAGTATGCATGAACATGAGATCAGCTACATATTGTTTTAATTGGTGTAGCACCTATATTCAAAGTTTCAGGACAAATTGAAAGGAGAATAAAATTCTGTCCCTCCTGTTTGCACGACAATCTACTGTCCTCGTTCAGAAGTTGGATCAACTGTAGTATAAAAAAAGAGTATATCTAAATAGTTGTTGGAAATTTTCTCTAGACCTCACTATGTGGATTCTTCCTATTGTTAGTTTATGATTCTGTTCTATTTCCTGTTCATCTAAATTCCTGAGCATTTTGACAGAACATATGGAGCTTGAACATAAGAAAAGGTGAGTGGGCTCTTTATTAGCTCAAAATTCTACCTTTTCTGTTTTCTTCAATATCTCCCAGGACTTTTGTAGTGATATACAAGTGAAAAATGGGTCTCTCCAAATATTGTGCCAAAGATCTCAAAACAAGAAGAAAAGTTACAACTAGAGCTGAGATTTATTTTTTTTTAATTATGAGTCCTATTTACATTATATTATAGTGTTTCCTTTAGCCTGGTGGTAGAACAGCTGTTTAAAACGTACTTAACATTTCAAGCAACCTTTCAAAATTACATTCATTTCATAAGTAGAACTCTGCCAGTAGAAGGGAAAATGCAAGTCTTTCTGGGGTTTAGGTGGTCTCCTGTCTTTAACTCCTTTCTTCGTTCAAAGCCTAGGAAGTTCCTAATCCCCTAAGCAGAGCCTGAAAAGAGAAAGTCAATCAAGCATGAAACAGTGCTCCTTACTGGCCCATTAGGCTAACAAATGAGGTGAATGTAAAATGCCACCTTACAAATTGCCGTTCTTCTGCTCTTCTGTGTGTGCATGGTAACTGCACTGGATTGACAGGTAAAGGCACATAAACAGCATTTATTTTATAATCTGGAAACAGAGAAAAGAAGACCATTTCCTGCGGTCTAAGGGGCAACACTTCACATGGTGGGCACCTGAAAAAAACAGAGTTGGTGTCCTCACTGTGTATTTGAGAAATAAAAAACACTCTGCAAATGCTTCCTGAACTGAATCAGGTGATTTGGAGTTCACATTTTTTTTTTTTTCAAAGTGGTCCTTTTCAAGTACCTATGATTATTTCCCAAAGAAAATGTATTCCTGTGGAAGGGACTAAGAGTTAGGATTTTATTCTCATCTCTGCCACAAATTCAGTTGACCTCATACAAGTGGGAAAAAATCTGAGGGTTTTTCTCTCTCTCTTTTTTTTTTCGGTCATATAGGAAGAATATTCTCTGCTTTTGTAGAACTATATGAAAGAGAAATTTGGATATAAAATTTCTTTGGTAATGATGATGGAATGACACCTATTTGAAAAACTGCATTTAAGTATTAAAATTGCTTGCTATATATGAAATTTAGGAATACTGATGAACCTGTTTGCAGGACGGGAATACAGGCACGGACGTAGAGAACAGATCTGTGGACAGAGCAGGGGAAGGAGAGGGTGGAATTGAGAGAGAGAGAGGAGCATTGAAACATACGCATTATCATATGTGAAATAGATAGCTGGTGGGAAGTTGCTGTATCACACCAGGAGCTCAATGCAGTGCTCTGTGACAGCCTAGAGGGGTGGGATGCGGGAGTGGGAGCAAGGCTCAGAAGGGAGGGGACATACTTGTGGCTGAATCGTGTTGTTGTATGGCAGAAACCAATGCAACATTGTAATTATCCTCCGATTAATTTTTTTAAAGTGGAAAAGTACACACACAAACACACACAAACACAAAACTGTATGCTTTCTGTGGTCTGGTCTGAAGTATGATCCCAAATAGTAAAAACCATAAAATCAATGGAAGTTTTTTTCATTCAGAGCCAAAAATCTTCATTAGTAGCCAATAAATATGAGAGTAAATATCAAGTAAGACAGTTACTTATGAATTAGTTAAATAATAGGGGATCACTCTCTAAATGTCTCTTCAAATTATGGAACATCAACACTGAAAACTATTAGGCCCCACATTCAGTTGGAAAGGGAAAGAAAATCCTAATTTTAGTTTTAAAAAATTAAAGAAAACAGAAATTAAAATCAATAAAGTGTTTTCCTTGCACACTAAGAGTGGAAAATATCAGAGCTCAATATGATCAAGGAGGCCAACTAGAAAAACCAAAAATATATTTTGCGAAGTTTAAAATTTTTTGTGAGCTGTAAATACATGGGTCACTAAAAATTATTGAAAAGGCTTTTGATGCCAGGAAACTTTAATATCAAAGCTAGAACTGAATCTTTTGGAAATTAAAAAAAAAAGATTAAAAAAATCATTTTCTTCTATCATATAAATAATGTAATCAGTTCAGTTCAGTTCAGTCGCTCAGTCATGTCCGACTCTTAGCAACCCCATGAACCACGGCAAGCCAGGCCTCCCTGTCCATCACCAACTCCCAGAGTTCACTCAAACTCATGTCCATCGAGTCGGTGATGCCATCCAGCCATCTCATTCTCTGTCATCCCCGTCTCCTCCTACCCTCAATTGCTCTCAGCATCAGAGTCTTTTCCAGTGAGTCAACTCATCGCATGAGGTGGCCAAAGTATTGGAGTTCCAGGTTTAGCATCAGTCCCTCCAATGAACACCCAGGATTGATCTCCTTTAGAATGGACTGGTTGGATCTCCTTGCAGTCCAAGGGACTCTCAAGAATCTTCTCCAACACCACAGTTCAAAAGCATCAATTCTTCGGTGATCAGCTTTCTTCACAGTCCAACTCTCACATCCATACATGACCATGGGAAAAACTATAGCCTTGACTAGATGGACCTTGGTTGGCAAAGTAATGTCTCTACTTTTTAATATGCTATCTAGGCTGGTCATAACTTTCCTTCCAAGGAGTAAGCATCTTTTAATTTCATGGCTGCAATCAGCATCTGCAGTGATTTTGGAGCCCAAAAAAATAAAGTCTGACATGGTTTCCACTGTTTCCCCATCTATTTCCCATGAAGTGATGGGACCAGATGCCATGATCTTCGTTTTCTGAATGTTGAGCTTCAAGCCAACCTTTTCACTCTCCTCTTTCACTTTCATCAAGAGGCCTTTGAGTTCCTCTTCACTTTCTGCCATAAGGGTGGTGTCATCTGCATATCTGAGGTTATTGATATTTCTCTCAGCAATCTTGATTCCAGCTTGTGCTTTTTCCAGCCCAGCGTTCCTCATGATGTACTCTGCATATAAGTTAAATAAGCAGGGTGACAGTATACAACCTTGACGTACTCCTTTTCCTATTTGGAACCAGTCTGTTGTTCCATGTCCAGTTCTAACTGTTGCTTCCTGACCTGCAGACAGGTTTCTCAAGAGGCAGGTCAGGTGGTCTGGGATTCCCATCTCTTTCAGAATTTTCCACAGTTTATTGTGATGCACACAGTCAAAGGCTTTGGCATAGTCAATGAAGCAGAAATAGATGTTTTTCTGGAACTTTCTTGCTTTCTCCATGATCCAGTGGATGTTGGCAATTTGATCTCTGGTGCCTCTGCCTTTTCTAAAACCTGCTTGAACATCTGGAAGTTCACGATTCACATATTGCTGAAGCCTAGCTTGGAGAACTTTGAGCATGACTTTACTAGCATGTGAGATGAGTGCAATTGTGCGGTAGTTTGAGCATTCTTTGGCATTGCCTTTCTTTGCGATTGGAATGAAGACTGACCTCTTCCAGTCCTGTGGCCACTGCTGAGTTTTCCAAATTTGCTGGCATACTGAGTGCAGCACTTTCACAGCATCATCTTTCAGGATTTGAAATAGCTCAACTGGAATTCCATCACCACCACTAGCTTTGTTCGTCGTGATGCTCTCTAAGGCCCACTTGACTTCACATTCCAAGATGTCTGGTTCCAGGTGAGTGATCACGCCATCGTGATTATCTTTATCGTGAAGATCTTTTTTGTACAGTTCTTCTGTGTATTCTTGCCACCTCTTCTTAATGTCTTCTGCTTCTGTTAGGTCCATACCATTTCTGTCCTTTATCGAGCCCATCTTTGCATGAAATGTTCCCTTGATATCTCTAATTTTCTTGAAAAGATCTCTTGTTTTTCCTATTCTGTTGTTTTCCTCTATTTCTTTGCATTGATCGCTGAGGAAGGCTTTCTTATCTCTCCTTGCTATTCTTTGGAACTCTGCATTCAGATGCTTATATCTTTCCTTTCCTCCTTTACTTTTCGCTTCTCTTCTTTTCACAGCTATTTGTAAGGCCAAGTAATGCCAAAAGTTGAAGATTAGTGGGGAAAGGACAAATTGTACACAGGTGCTTCTATTTCACATCTTGAATATGTTTTCCACATTTAAAATCACCTAAATTGCTAGTAATAAATACAATTTTAACCTTTAACTTCAATATGTATCCAATTTTATTCAAAACTACAAAATAGCAAGCATATAATGTATTCGCCTCAACTACATTATTCACATTGGATGTGTAACAGTTTTTGTAATATAGTCATGATTATAAGCTTTCTGCCTAAAAATTGTTATTCAAATAGTCAACATGGAGCCTATAAAATAATTTTAAAAAAGAAAGCATAACCAATGTTATAAAGGCGAATATACTGGGATGTAGCCAAGCATGGCACCTACCCATGTAGGTTGCAAATTTAGGTCCACCTGCACAACTTTTAAGTAGAAAGGCCTTACTAAGGCCATATTTTGTTGATAAAACAAAATCAGCCCTTCAGCCCCAGTCCCGTTTCTTGTCACCCTCATTATTGACCTTTCATCTATCTTGACCCGAATTATAATGCATTACTGGAAAGACTACAAAGAATGGATTGAAGTATTGCTACTTCTGCAAAGTTCCCGGTTGGTTTTTAATCCTTTAAGCAGAATTAACTCTATGAGGAAATTTTATTAGATGGCAAACCTAGAAAATTATCTATGAATTCAGAGTAGCAGGTATACTTGTCTCAGATGACCTTAGACTGTCTGATGTAAATGAACCACTTGGCACAAACAATGTGTGCATCTTATCAATGTCAGCTTTTAAGAGAGTGTCTCATTCAACTCTGAAGAAAGGGAAAGTGGTAATCATGTCCACAGCAGAAGCTACACGCTTCCTTTTTTTCTCTTGTCCTTGTTCCTTTGTCCTCAGTTCTGACATTAAAATACTCCAGAACATGAATTTTCAACAGAGACAACCTTGCCCCCAAAGGAGCAAAAATTGGTTCTTGTTTTCAATCTTTATTGGAGTATAATTATTTTACAACGTGTTAATTTCTATGGTACGGCAAAGTGAATCAGCTATACACATGCATATATCCCCACTGTTTTGGATTCCTTTTCCATGCAGGTAACCACAGAGCACTGAGTCGGTCCCTTGTGCTATACACTAGGTTCTCATTAGTTATCTATTTTACACATAGTGTAATTGACATACACATAGTGTAACTGACACACATATATGGCAATCCCAATCTCCTAGGTCATCCCACCCCCTTCCTCCTTGGTACTGGTAAGTTTATTTTTTCTGTCTGAGTCTATATTTCTTCTTTGCAAATAAATAAATTTCTTCTTTGCCAAGTTCATCTGTACCATTTCTAGATGAGAGGAAGGATGTTAAATGTTACTCCAAACACAGTACAGAAAGACATTTACAGTACATCTGTGTATTAAAATGATATAGTTGGGGAATATAATAAGGGGGAAAATGTCTATAAGATTCTGTTTTTCCCCAATAATAAGTAAAAGGTTGAGAAACACTGCTTAACAGGGGGAAAAAAAGAACAAACATTTATTCATCTTATTCAAGTTTTAAAATTAAATAAAATGCAATTTAAAAATATAAATGGTGAATGCAGTCTGAAGGTCACCTAGGTAGGCAACAAATGGGGGAAAAAAATTAGGTGCTGGAGGGGAAATAATTGCCATTTGTTAACAGGGATGAAAAGCTGCCTATTCATGGGAGCCTGCATATTGTTAAAAATGGGATGCTTTCAAAATTGGAGCATGCAGAGGGTTACGGGAAATTTTCCCCAGAATACTGATGGCACAACGGCATGGTGCACAATGTTGTTGGTACATAAGCTGGTATTTGACTCATAGGGGCTGAATCGGGAGAGAAGAAACCAGAGCCATAGACGTCACAGTCAGTGTTGCCTGGGGCAGACATGGACAAGAGACTGACATGTGACTTTAAGTCATGAGAGCGAAGTTTGTCTCCATTCTGTTTGGAGAGGAGGTCATGGCATTCCACCAGAATGTCCCATGGCCTCCTTTCGTCTTGTCATTGACTTGGAGACACTAAGTGAGGAGATAAAGGCTGAAATCCACTTGGCCTGAGTTTCCTACTCAGCAAGTCACAGCGTAAATCTTGGTGAGTCTTAACTCTCACAAATGAAGTTTGTTTATGATCAGGATTGAAAGATAAAATCTTTATACTAATATTTGGACTATGACATAAAACTAAAATTTTAGAAGCTAATACAACACAGACTAATAACAGCTTTAAAAATCCATTGCAATAAAGCTGTCATTTCAAGAAAATGTAGGCATTTCTGTGCTTCAAGAACTTCATCACCTCTTCCCTGGTAAAGAATCCGCCTGCAATGCGGGAGACCTGGGTTCGATCCCTGGATTGGGAAGATCCCCTGGAGAAGGGAAAGGCTACCCACTGCAGTATGCTGGCCTGGAGCATTCCATGGACTGTATAGTCCATGGGGTCGCAAAGAGTCGCACCCGACTGAGTCACTTTCACTTTCACCTCTTCTACCATGAACACAGCTATCCTTTTATGATCCAACAGCCATTCAGAACCACAAACATTTGGAGGAACCCTAGTCTTCTAATCCTGATCCTACCCCATGCTTTCCTTTCCTTTTGAAAAGGACTGTGAAAGCTGAGCACCGAAGAATTGATGCTTTTGAACGTGGTGTTGGAGAAGACTCTTGAGAGTCCCTTGGACTGCAAGGAGATCCAACCAGTCCATCCTAAAGCAGATCAGTTCTGGGTGTTCATTGGAAGGACTGATGCTGAGGCTGAAACTCCAATACCTTGGCCACCTGATGTGAAGAGCTGACTCATTTGAAAAGACCCTGATGCTGGGAAAGTTTGAGGGCAGGAGGAGAAGGGGGCAACAGAGGATGAGATGGTTGGATGGTATCACCGACTTGATGGACATGTGTTTGGGTGGACTCCGGGAGTTGGTGATGGACAGGGAGGCCTGATGTGCTGCAGTTCATGGGGTCGCAAAGAGTCGGACACGACTGAGTGGCTGAACTGAACTGATGAATAAAAATGTAAAACAAGAGGACTCTGATGTCAAACTATCTACTTGACATCTCTGTTGAGATGTGTAGAAAGCATCTGAATAGACATACTCAACACTGATTTCCTGAATGCTGCTGCTGGTAGGTCACGTCAGTCGTGTCCGACTCTGTGCAACCCCATAGATGGCAGCCCACCAGGCTCCCCCATCCCTGGGATTCTCCAGGCAAGAACACTGGAGTGCGTTGCCATTTCCTTCTTCAATGCATGAAAATGAAAAGCGAAAGTGAAGTCGCTCAGTCATGTCCTACTCTTAGCGACCCCTTAGACTGCAGCCCACCAGGCTCCTCTGTCCATGGGATTTCCCAGGCAAAAGTACTGGAGTCGGGTGCCATTGCCTTCTCCGGATCTCCTGAATAGACATACTCAAAACCACTTCCCTGGTGATCAGTGGTTAAGAATCCTCACTTCCTCTGCACGAGGTGTGGGTTCCATCCTTGTCTGGAGAAGTAAGATACCATATGCTGAGCAGTGAGGCCAAAAAAAAAAAAAAAAATCCCAAAAATAAAACCAAAAAAAACCCACCAACAAAACCGAGTGCCTTACTCTCTGCTCCTAAACTTAGTCTTTTCACCATTATCTGCATACCTTTCAACACTAACTATTCTAGCTGTTCAGGCGAAAATCCTTGCTTTTCATCTTGATTTTTCTTTCCTATTCTCTAGTGAGTTTATTAGAAAAATCACAGATTTTTACCTTCAAAATATATCCCTAGTTTAGCCCCTTTTCAAACCACAATCAATCCCCTCCCTTTATTGTTGAATTAATCTCCTATACCTGGCCTCTTACCTTCTACTTTTACTTTCTAAAATCTGCTTTCAACCAAGCAGCCAGATGATCTGTTAAATCATATCCGATCTTGTCACTCCTCTGCTCAAAATTCACAAATAGCTTCTATATCAAAGTCAAATTCTTACTATGTTCATAAATACCACCTCCCAGCCACACACAGGTATAGATAAGCCATATACCTTATCTAATATCCTTACCTAATTTCACTCCAGTTCTACCATCTTTCTTGGTATTTTTCAAACTTTCCAGAGGAGATCCTATCTCAAAGCTTTTAAATTTGCTATTTCCTCTTCCTAGAATGATGGAACCTCAGATACCTTCTTGGTTAGTTCCCCCTTCCTTCATACCTTAATTCAAAATTCCTCTTGTTAAAATTTTACACCTCTTTCCTGCACGATCCAACTCATGGAATTTTATGCCTTCTTCTCTATGTTAATTGCTTTCTAACAGGTATATATTTAACCTATTTATCTTGTTTACTGCTGATTTTTTACTACTGGACAATAAGCCCCACAGAGGCAGGAAATTTTGTCTATTTTACTCACTATTGAATCCCCATCACTTAGAACTGCATCTATCACAGAGTAGACATCTAGTGTGAAAAAAAGTATTACTCACTCAGTCGTGTTCAATTCTTTGCAATCTTATGGACTGTAGCCCTCCAAGCTCCTCCGTCCATGGAATTCTCCAGGCAAGAATACTGGAGTGAGTAGCCATTCCCTTCTCCAGGGGATCTTCCCAACTTAGGGATTGAAACCCCATCTCCTGCATTGTAGGCAGATTCTTTAGCATCTGAGGCACCAGGGAAGCCCCTATATACTATCTAGATAATTGTCAAATAAATGAATACATTTCCAAGGGTTTTCTTTAGTAGCCTTGATTTCACAGTTTATTGACTGGCTGTAGCAGAGAAGAGTCAGCATTTGAAGGCCACTTAAAACATGATCTTCAAGTTTAATGTGCATTAATTCAGGGCTTCTGTCAGGCATTTGTAATCCTATTGGGCTCTGGGTCCTTTATGCAACTCATTGCCCTGCTCTGCCAAGTTCTATTTCACCTGCTTAGAGTCAGGAGAACTGAAGTCCCTTCCGTTTCCCTCATCAAATTTCACTCATCAGCCAGGAGAAAATTCTACCCAAAGCATCAGGAGTTCCTGTAAGAGGATGGGCTGGATGAACTGTGTTTCTCCACTTTTCCAGGCTACACAACTTCATTAGCAAATGCCTTTAATTGCAAGTGTTCTTCTTCTTTCCGAGGAGAAATGATCCCTTTGGGTTATAATCTGACTAATGTAGCCAAAATCTTTCACCTACTCCTCCATCTCCCTCACCTACTGTGTGTTGAACACAGAAACTGTCAGGCAAGCAAACTCTGTCTGTGAAGCATTCCCTCTGTGTTTGGAGCATGTGAGGACCACATCTGAATGTCAGAGTTCACAGGAGGTTAAAATAGACAACCAACAAGGACCTACAGGGAACTCTGCTCAATGTCATGTGGCAGCCTGGGTGGGAGGGGAGTTTGGGGGAGAATGCAAACATGTATGCGTGTGGCTGACTCATTTCAAAATGACAGTGACTGAACAACTATAAATATGTATGGCCGGCTCTCTTTGCTGTCCACTCGAAACTATCACGATATCGTTAATTGGCTCTACTCCAATATAAAATAAAAGGTTAAAATTTATAAATAATAAATATATATGTGTCACTGTGTGTGCTGTGTTTAGTCGTGTCCAACTCTCTGCGATTCCAAGGACTGTAGCCTGCCAGGCTCCTCTGTCCATGGGGATTCTGCAGGCAAAAATGCTGGAGTTGGTTGCCATCCCCTTCTCCAGGGGATCTTCTGGACCCAGAAATTGAACCGGGATCACCTGCATTGCAGGCTGATTCTTTAGTAGCTGAAGCTCCAAATATATATGCACAATGCGTATTTTCTTGAAAAAAGAATAAACAGGAGGAAAGAGAAGAGGAGCATAGATGCTGTGGAGAGTTCTCACTTTCTGAAGAACAAGCGAACCTGGTAGATGGGCTGGACTGAAAGGGGAAGGAAGCAGTGCTCAACTAAGATTTGCTGAATCACTCCAGGTCCATGTCTATCCAGAATTATCAGAGATTACAGAGCCAGGGAGTAAAATCTGAATTGTGATCCCAGAGACAGCTGTGATCAGAGGCAGAAAAATAATAAGTTCCAAGTCTCTGGAGTGAAGGTATAAATGGAAAAACAAGGAAAGGGAGTTCCAACAGATAATGAGACACAAATTTTAGGGTAGGCAATTCCCACCTGGAACAGGAATGATGAGAGGGGACTCAGGACCCACTTTTATGAATCCCAGCATTAAGGCAGCTTGTGTGTCCTTTAATAATGAAAGAGTTCTTCAATCATCTTTATGGAATTAGGTGGGAAGAATGACACTATTCGTTTTTGGTTTTTTTTACTTTACAATATTGTATTGGTTTTGCCATACATTGACATGAATCCACCGCGGGTATACATGTGTTCCCCATCTTGAACCCCCCTCCCACCTCCCTCCCCATACCATCCCTCTGGTTCATCCCAGTACACCAGCCCCGAGCATCCTGTATCATGCATCGAACCTGGACTGGCGATTTGTTTCACATATGATAATATACATGTTTCCATGCCATTCTCCCAAATCATCCCAAAAGCCTCACACCAACGACTGAAACCCAGTAGCACAGTGGTTGCCCTGCAATGTACACAGAGTGTAAATCCACTGGAACACTAGTAGAAAGCCTTTTGAAGGAGGCTGAAAGACTCAATACCAGAGATGTATTTTGTCTCATCCATCAAGCAGGTTTCTGGAGAACTGCAATCTATTCCAGTATTCTTGCCTAGAGAATCCCACGGACAGAGAAGCCTGGCGGGCTACAGTCTGTGGAGTTGCAAAGAGTCGGACACAACTGAGCCACTAACACATATATCAAGCAGGTTACCAAAAGCTCCCGTAATTCTACCTCCTAAAACTTGGGAGATTTTATTGACAAAAGTATTTTTTCACAAGGAACCCAAGGAACGTTCTGTTAAAAGCATCAGCTGGTGGAGTTTAAGTCAGTGATTAGAGCTGCAATATTAAATTTTCACCATGTCCGACCATTAGTTGTGTGATCCATGTTTCCAGTTTGCCAAGGAACACATTTTCCTAGATATGGGGAGTGGCTTTAAGCTCCTTCTCTGCCAGTTAGGTGGGCTTGAGATTCAAAGTCCTTTGGGTTTGTCAAAAATGGCATACACAGACCAAAGCAGAACAACCGTATGGGGATGCTTACTCACTGAGTAAATGGGGATAATATGGGGTAATGTAAACAGTATTTAAGTAATAGAGGAAAATGGTCAACACAGCAGGTCTGGTTCAGACGGTGTGAGCCTCTGCCATCGAGCCACTACTTGGTTTTGCTCAAGTCACTATTATGGGATTGGTCGAAAAGTTCATTTAGATTCTTTCACAAAATAGTACAGAAAAAACCAAACAAACTTTTTGACCAAGTATCTCCATAGCTCTGAAAGGAATCCAGACATCCAGTGTGAATTTGACATAAAAAACAGGAAAATAAGGAATATGTTCAGATGCCCAGAATATTGGGAGATGTTTAAGATGTGACACAATATTAAATAGTAAACACTGCTGCTGCTGCTAAGTCGCTTCAGTCGTGTCTGACTCTGTGCAACCCCATAGTCGGCAGCCTACCAGGCTCCCACATCCCTGGGATTCTCCAGGCAAGAACACTGGAGTGGGTTGTCATTTCCTTCTCCAACACATGAAAGTGAAAAGGGAAAGTGAAGTCACTCAGTTGTGTCCAACTATCAGCGACCCCACTGACTGCAGCTTACCAGGCTCCTCCATCCATGGGATTTTCCAGGCAAGGGTACTAGAGTGGGTTGCCAGTGCCTTCTCCAAAATACTAAACACTAAACTTGGCTAAAAGCATAAGATTCAGGGCTGACATTTCATTTATACATGCTGCTAGCTCTATGTATCAAATGTGGTCTCCTAATGCGCCCAGAAAGAACTGGACATAGAGTTGAGTTAACTAGTTAATATGTACTAACATTTATGGAGCATTTACAATGTGACAGGATCTATGCTAAGTTAATTACACTGATTCTATGAGATAGATAGTATTATTCTCATTTTGTGAATGACTGATGTTTAAAATGTTAAATAATGTGCCCAAGGTCTACAGCTAGTTATGAAAGAGCTAGAGAAAGACACAGACCTGTCTGATTGAAAAGTCCATGTTCATAGTCATTAAACATTCTACATCTCAATGGAGCCCAGAAGGAAAGGCAAACTATGATTATTTAAAATTTGATCAGAGCGTTTTAGAGCTGAAAGAAGGTGATTGAGACATGGGCTTTTTGTTCCAAATATCTATCACTCTCCTTCCATAAGGCAATCAGAAATGAGGGTATTAACTGTCAAATTACTAAAATGAGTAAGCTCACTCCATCTTCTGTGTTTCTCATTAGAGAAGCAAACTTGTAACACAGACATCCTTTTTTAAACAGTTATCATTTCTTCTAATATTTAATATTTTAACAAATACTTTGGCATTACAACATAGAATATATAATATATATTCCAGAATAAAGGGCTTCCCTGGTGGCTCAGACAGCAAAAGAATCCACCTGCAATGTAGGAGACCTGGGTTTGATCCCCGGGTTGGGCAGATCCCCTGGAGGAGGGCATGGCAACCCACTCCAGTATTCTTTCCTGGAAAATGCCCATGGACAGAGGTGTCTGGCAGGCTACAATCCATGGGGTCATGAAGAGTCAGACACGATTGAGCATTCCAGAATATAATCAACAATATAAGAGGCTAAAACTTAATAGCTCTGGGCATTGATGAATCAATTATCCTTTTAAAACCAGTCACCCTTTAAAGAATCACAGTGAAGACAGCCTAGAAAAAGTTACAAAACCAAAATTCCAGAAAATATAATTCTGAAAAGACCTTCCTCTCTAGGATGTTAAATCAGAGTCTTGACTGTAATTTAGCATATGATTTGGCACAACTCTAAAATCTCATTCATACCCCACCTGGGATCTTTAATTTGTGAGTCATATAGCATACTCTATGGGCTTTCTAGGTGGTTCAGCAGTAAAGAATCTGCCTATTGTGTAGGAGACATGAGTTCAATCCTGGGTCAGGAAGATCCCCTGGAGGAGGAAATGGCAACCCACTCCAGTATTCTTGCCTGGGAAATCCCGTGGATGGAGGAGACTGGAGGGCTACAGTCCATGGGGTAGCAAAGAGTTGGACACAACAGGGCATGCACATATAGAACACATATAGAGCACATATAAAGCATGCTCTATATGCAGGAAAAGATGATGTCTGCTCAAGTGTAACTATTGTAGCGGGGTAAAAAATGAGAGAAGAAAACTTACTGTCCAGATTGATGCTCTTAAAAACAAAACAAAACTCTGTTTCTTCTCTTGGCCATGCCATGGGATATGTGGGGTCTTAGTTCCCCCATCAGGGACAGAACATGTGCCCTCTCCAATGGAAGCCTAGACCACTAGGGAAGTCCCCAGACTAAAGCTGTTAATAAGGATTATGTCAACTACCTACACGTTGTAGCAATGAGAAACATGCACTTTCATGTCAGACACACTCTGTGTTTCTGTGCTGCTGCTGTTGCTGCTGCTGCTAAGTTGCTTCAGTCGTGTCCAACTCTGTGTGTCCCCATAGATGGCAGCCCAACAGGCTCCTCTGTCCCTGCGATTCTCCAGGCAAGAATACTGGAGTGGGTTGCCACTTCCTTCTCCAATGTATGAAAGTGAAAAGTGAAAGTAGATATTTCATGCTTTCATTAGGAAAACTGCAGTAACTGATATGAAATACTGAAAACCCTTTGATGTCTTTAGTGCTCCCAATTTGATAAGCCAAGTCATAGATCGTGATTTGCGTTTTTAGTCAAAATACAGGGTAGAAGTTAAAAATCATACATTCCAAAGCCAGCTAGTCTTGGCTTCAACATCAGCTCCATCATTTACTATTTGTATGACTTTCTGTGCCTCCCTGGTGGCTCAGATGGTAAAAGCGTCTGTCTACAATGCGGGAGACCTGGGTTCGATCCCTGGGTCAGGAAGATCCCCTGGAGAAGGCAATGGCACCCCACTCCAGTACTTTTGCCTGGAAAATCCCATGGATGGAGGAGCCTGGTAGGCTGCGGTCCATGGGGTCACTAAGAGTTGGACACGACTGAGCGACTTCACTTTCACTTTTCACTTTCATGCATTGGAGAAGGAAATGGCAACCCACTCCATTGTTCTTACCTGGAGAATCCCAGGGACAGAGGAGCCTGGTGGGCTGCCATCTATGGGGTCACACAGGGTCGGACATGACTGAAGCGACTTAGCAGCAGCAGCAGCAGCAGTAAGTTGTTATTACGCATGGATGAGTTCGCATAGGTGAAGTGTTTTGAACAATGACATGGCAAGTGTTATACATGCTTGTAGTTATTATTATTAAATAAATAACCTACTGAAGAGTACATTTGCAAAGGAATCACTTTGTGACCTCTATTATCAGATTGGAGGCATGTTTTCTCATAAAAAACATAAGCCTGAAGATATGACAAAAAGACTTCTTAAAATTCAGCAAACCTTTTAAAATTTCAGGCTTAAAGGAAAAAGAGAACGATAATTTTTCTGATGAAGTATTAAAACAGTACTGAAATCAAACCACTGAATATGAATGAGACAGGAGCCAGGGTCGTTTCTGTGTCTTACAAACAAATAAAACTAGAGGGGAAAAAATAGCGGAACCTACCAGAGCTGTACATACCGAGAAGTAATTTCAAGTTAGTTGTGCATTCCTGCAGTACTTCTTAGAAGACTAGTAACACTCCGAGTATTCAAGTCTTGTCTCCTGACAATATCTAGAAATAAAGCAAAGTGGTCCACGCTGAAGGGAAAGAGAGAGATGGAAATCTTTCCATGTGAAAGATTAAACAGTAAAATAACCAAGGGGACACGACTGTGAAAATGGCTGACTCGCTCCTTGTGAGCCTCTTCCTGTGTCTTGGCAGCATCAGTGCAGCCTTTGATGAGAATGACCACACAAAGATTTATGTATGTCTATTATTATCTCAGTACCTGATTCCCTGCATTGTAATTTCTCCTTTGAGTTAGTGCATTGATTCTGCTAAAATATTGCTACATAAAAATGCCTTCCCTGTCAGAGACAAGAGCTAATACTTCCAGGTTTCCCTTCAAGTCTAGCTAATGCTGGCAGCCACTTGACTTTTGTGTGATTACAGGAACCCTGAGATGGGACTCAACCTTGACAATACATTCCCTGCATGCTTATTCTTGCCATCATTTCTCCCTAATTGTAAGCACAAAGGTCTCTTGGTGAGATGACTAATTGACTGACTCTTTTCTTGATGGAAATATTATCCCCAAGATAGACAGAGGCTGGGAGGGCAAATCAGGATACATATGTAGATGAGGGCAGGCAGCATGGAGAGAGGAATGTGTGTTGCCAAGGAGTGGGGCTGCTAAGGAAACATCTTCCACACTCCAGAATCAACTAGCCAGTGGCGGGATGAGGTCTGTTGTCTGTTCCTGGCAGCTCCTGCAGGCTCACTGGGAACATCTCTCTCCAACTCTATATTCAGCTGCAATGTGGTGAACTTGGTGGTCATTTGAAACTGTGCAGATATTTACACCATGGGAATTGGCAAATACTGCAAATAAGGTCTTTTTTTTCCTCCCTTTGAGTTTAATGCCAGTTGTTCCTAGGTGGCGCTAGTGGCAAAGAACCCATCAGCCAGTACAGGAGACTCAATAAGAGACATGGGTTCAATCCCTGAGTCGGGAAGATCCCCTGGAGGTGGGCATAGTGACCCACTCCAGTGTTCTTGCTTTGGGACAATCCCATGGACAAAGGAGCCTGGCAGGCTACAGTCCATACGGTCGCAAAAAGCTGGACATGACTGAAGCTACCTGGCATGCGTGAAAACATTGACAAGCCTACCACTAACAGTGGCTGACCCATCATAAGTAACATGCCTGTGTGTTAATCACTCAGTCGTATCCGACTCTCGTGACCCCAGGGACTGTAACCCGCCAGGCTCCTTTGTCCTTGGAATTCTCCAGGCAAGAATACTGGAGTGGGTAGACATTCCCGTCTCCAAACATGCCTATAAACGACCACAAATACTCTCACCTGGGTTAGTTTTTTCCAGCAGGAACGTAAAATAGGAAGGTAAATATTGAATGAGTCACAGGTTAGTTAGAAATGGTAATACGTGTTATTGCTCTGAAGGGCAAAATGCTATTTTTATATTCCCCTCTAATCCCTGCAATTGCTTCTATAGAATCTCTTATTGTTAGAATAGATATTGATCTATTTCCCTATATTCCTCTTATCCATAACCTGGTGAGTTCCTTAAGGCTAGAACCACATATAACTTATTTTCATGTATCCAGTGTTTGGTCATGTCTAACAAAGTCCTCGGAGAAGGCAATGGCAAGCCACTCCAGTACTCTTGCCTAGAAAATCCCATGGACAGAGGAGCCTGGTAGGCTACAGTCCATGGGGTCGCTACTAGTCGGACAAGACTGAGCAACTTCACTTTCACACGTTGGAGAAGGAAATGGCAACCCACTCCAGTGTTCTTGCCTGGAGAATCCCAGGGATGGCGGAGCCTAGTGGGCTGCCGTCCATGGGGTCGCACAGAGTCGGACACGACTGAAGTGACTTAGCAACAACAACAAAGTCCTGATGGTTTCTAGAGTGGCTGCCTCTTGATTTCTTCTCCTCTAATAGAATGAAAATATTAGATGTCCCAACCATCTTTTGAGATTATTGTGAGAATAACATGACAAAAGACAACTGCCAGCCACTCTCCCAGGTAGAAATCCCAAATATAATTTCCAAAGAATGTTTAAAAATGCAGAGCATGATATGAATATCCATATTTATTGGATGCATTGGGGCTAGTCAGATAGTATTAAAAAATCAAAAAGATCTTGGTCAAAACAATGTTTTGCCACTTCTGAACTGTGTGTGAAAGTGTTAGTCCCTCAGCCCTGTATGACTGTTTTTGACCCCATGGGCTATACGTTGCCAGGTTCCTCTGTCCATGGGATTCTCCAGACAAGGATACTGGAATGAGTTGCCATTCCCTTCTCCAGGGATCTTCCCGAAACAGAGATTGAACATGTGTCTCCTGCATTGCAGGCAGATTCTTTACTATCTGAGCTACCAGGGAAGCCTCTCAACTGTATAAGTTTTAAGAAAATCATGTAACTTTAAGCTTTAAGCAAACCATGTTGAGCCCATTTCCACATTAATTTATGAGTATATAAATCCTAGCTCATGGAGTTAACATGAGAATTGCAATGAAACATTATATATGAAGCTTGTAACCAGGGCCATTGTTGATGTATGGTAGGTGCTTGACATATATATTACTTCCTTTCCCTTTCTTCTACATAGCAAAACCTTTGTACAGACAAAACTGCCCAATGATGTGAATCTCTATCATTTCAATCACAACAACCATCCTCAGCACAAATGGAATTTCTATGGACAAGCTTTTCAAAGTGATGTTCTCATATGTTAGTAACTAACCTCTTTAAGAAAGTTAAAATCCAGGTCACTTTATGTGTAATTCTGTTCTACAAAGAAGAAACAAAATTCCAGTCAATTAATTACCACTATCAACACACCAGCAGACAAATGTCTTCCAGGAAAAGCCTTTGGGAAGTTTTAGGCAGAGCATAACTTAATTTTTTGTAGGACTGTTAAACGTCTGCATGCCATCCCTCTTTCACAACATTTAGCATAATGTGATGCTCACAGTCGGAGGCTATTTGCATTAAGTTGTGTAACGCATAGAAGATGCCTCTTTAAACCGGCCGGGACATCAACTTGCCTGTGCTTGATAGATTGGTTTTCTCCTTCTGGGCCCAATTTATGAACTGAGTCAAGTGAAGCCCAGGGCTCTCATCTTTTCAAACAAGTATATTAAAAGGAGACTGGAGCAGAGGAAGAGAAGCTTTGCAGACATCTTTATCAGCATCTTATTTTTTTGGTTTTTACTTAATGGACACATTCACTCTAAATCTAATCACACCAGTTTTGAAATATGAGTACAGAGTTAGGACTGATGACTGCCTCCTCTTTGATGTGCATTTCTTAGATTCTAGGACCTAAAGACATGCTGCTTTCCCCAAACTTCAGAATTAGGAGACAGAACACCTTATATGCCATAATCTATAGAAAGAGAGATGTCAGATGGCACTGTTAAGTTTCACGATAGTTGCTGATAGAGTCACTCAGGTTCAGATTACACAGTTATACGTGAATTTCTACCCACTTGAAAACAAGCACAGCGTGCGCAGTTCAAAGTCATTATCCTGTTTTTAGAGTTGTATCCTACTCTACGCAACCCCATGGACTGTAGCTCGCCAGGCTCCTCTCTGTCCATGGGATTATCCAGGCAAGAATACTGGAGTGGGTAGCCATTTCCTTCTCCAGGGGATCTTCCTGACCCAAGGATTGAATCCAAGTCCCCTGCATTGCAGGTGGTCTCTTTACCCCTGAGCCACCGAGGAGTCAGCTTAGAGTTTATTAAAGAAGCATCTTAATACTTGCTTATAAGTGCCTGGATTCATCTCAACTTCTCTGGCCTCCCAAATCCTTCATATGTGAAATGATTTGTTTGTGTATCTGTCTCTTTCATCAGAGTAGAATCTCCTCTAGGCTAGGAGCTGAATCTTTCTTCTTTCTGAACCTAGTGTGTTGACTGGTACACAGTAAATACTCCAAATTTTCCCTTAGTTCACTCTTACTGCTAAATCCAAGTTTAAAAGGAAGGACCAGGGGGAAAGGTGATGCTCGCCAATAATTGGATACCAATCTTATCCAATCAGGTGAAGGAAGCAATGATTGCTACATCCCGAAACTTCTTAAAGTCGATAGTTGCCTCCCAGAGCACCTTTGGACTAATTAGATTAACTGTTACTGTCAGGGCTATCTAATTGCTTGTACTGAAGAAAGCAAATTGCAGACAGTAGATATCAGTGTAAAATCAAACAGAAAACAGGTGTTTGCTAATTAAAACTGAGATTTTAATGAATGACCCGTGTGGTTTTGGTGAATAAATACCACTCCCAACATCTGGCGCATAATTAGGCTCCTTGTCTTTCTTGCTGTCTCTCTCAGATTCTCTGTTTCTCTCTCTCTTCTCCTATCTTCCTTAGCCCGATTTGCCAACATCCCAGAAAATAACTATTCTATGATAAATTTTTAATAAAGCTCTGTAATCTTTAGTCTTTGCAAAACGACAAAAGCAAATGTTTCTGTCCAGGTAGCTGTGAGAAAACCATATATACATACATATGTATATATGCATTTACCTAATAGTTTATACATTAAAGATAATAATATATTGGTAAAAGAGGCAACAGGCCTGGAAATGATGGGGAAAGATCATATTAAAACGTTTTAATGCACGAATTGGTCATGGTACCGTAGGGAAGACTTATTTATAAGTTCTGGTTCATCTAAGATTTGAGATTTTAGCTTGAGTTAATTGGGCTTCCTGCTGAGATGACCTCATCTGATGGATGTTGCTTTGTGCTTTCCGATCCATTTGAAAGTAAGAGAGGAGAAGCTCATTTTAAAATATAATAAAAAGTCTATGGAATGTGCCTGGTAAGCAGGTTGAACTGTATAGAAAAGCTTCATTTTTAGGGTAGCTAAAGTAAGAGATCCGACTTAGAATGACTTAATAGAAAGGACAGGAATAAATGTCAGGGCATTTTGTTGAAATCATCATTGTGGAAGCATTTTCCCACCATTAGTCTTTGTGAATTTGAGTGCTCCAGTAAGTGAATTTCTAGCTGTAGTTATTTTACGCAATTAGACTTGACTGTAATATCTCAGCCAAGCTTTGAACACGAGGCAAAGCTATCGAGTGCTGTGTCAACTCAAACAATCAAATGTGTTGCGTGCTAAGAAATCAAGTGGCTCTATGCAAGTCTCTTCACTTATTCTAAGGTGCTAGATCAAAAGACCAGAGGCTCAGAATGTGGGCTTGCCTTACAAGTTAGGGGCTTTGGAGCACTGTAAAAATTTAATTCAAGAATGGAACCCATATAAGCATAACCATGAAACAAATATGCACTGTGGCCCTCATCAGATGTTTTGAATAACATCTGAGAAACTTGATGTTATAGTTCAATTGCTTTTTATTAACAATATAACCATATTGGGTATCCAGTGTGAAATCAACCTTGCATAACTAGAAAAGCCAATTTGGTCATTATGTGTCTCCCGGATTGTTGAATTTGATTTGTCAACAATTTGTTCAAGATATATTCATCAATATTCAAGGGTTTGGCTCCCAGTTTTCATATATTTGTACTGTCTTTGTCTTGTTTTGGAATCAGTAGCTTCTGTGTGTCTCCTTTTCCCTCCTCCTCTGAATGAGAACATCTATTGTGATTTCCCTGCCCCATTTTCCATGGTAATATTTTAGTGATGGCAAAGAGAGAATAGTTACAACTTGTCTCTTTCAGGTAATACTTTGCCAGAATATGAGAATCCATATATATAAATGGGGAGTCATGGACATCAGCAGAATCCTGGACTTCCAGATGTTAGCAGTGTAAGGTTTGGACTTTAGTTCCACTAAGGAGGGCCTGAGTGTGTCTAACGTGTTTAGAGGAGGGTGAAATGCACATCTGATGATCAGAAGTGTTGACTGTGACAAAACCTGCTGACCCATCTTCAGATGCATTTCCTATTCTTCCCAGCACTCAGCTAGGCTATGTTTTCTGATCTTCCTGGCAATTAGGTACGACGGTCAAGGAAGTTCTAGTTATGGGTGTTGAGCAGAAAGTGACAAATATCATCTCCAGACCTACCTATACCAGAAGGTCCTTCTGTGGGTGGTCCCCCATGTTCTTTTCCCTTTGACATGATGCTGGCTAACGCAACCATTTTTAGTCACAGTCAGAATATATCCCCATTTCTGGCCATGAAGGACACCAGACAGAAGCAAATTCAAATCATCTTTGGAAGAACACATTTCAGATAGAGAAACTCAGGCAACAAAGAAAAAGTTATAGGGGAAATAAGTTTGTAAAAATACTAATAATCACAAATGTATAATTTAATATTCCACTACTGATTGGAAGCAAGAAAAAATATTGCAGAATCAGAGTCTCAAAAAGTTATCCGAATTTGATTATGAAACATGAAGACCTAATATATTTAAGAAAAACATGTCCTCTGGTCATGGATTAGGTGACCTAGTCATTGGAAACACTTGGTAAATCACATGATAGAGTAACAAACTTGCTTTTCAATAATCTGCTGAGACAATGGGACATATCTGTAAGAACAACTAGCGTTACTCCAGCTAACACATTCTAATTTCTTCCTTCTCTACGTCCACAACTTCAGATATCTAGAGGACAAGCCAGACTCTGTGACTTCAACTTACATTGCTCTTCCTCTTTTTCATATGTTCCTTTTCTTTGGCCACACTGCATCCCAGATATTTTTCCGTCTGCCATTTCACTCAATATCTCTTTACATTTGACTATTCTAGTAATATACATTATCATATTACTTGCTTCTAAAAGATTTATTAAACTTTTTTCTTGGTCATTTTGTACTTCCTTCCTATATTTCCGTATACCATGACCATGTTTTTCTTAAGTATAATAGATCTTCATGTTTCATAATCAAATTCTGATAACTTTTTGAGACTGATTCTGCAACATTTTTTCTTGTTTTCAGTCAGTAGTGGGTTATTAATTTGTATAAGTTGTGATTATTAGTATTTTTACAAACTTATTTCCCCTATAACTTTTTCTTTGTTGCCTGAGTTTCTCTATCTGAAATGTGTTCTTCCAAAGATGATTTGAATTTGCTTCTGTCTGGTGTCTGAGGACAACAGCACCCCAGGGCCACTTTGGTCTAAGCATTCAATTGAAGGTTATTGGATTTGGATGTTGGTGATATAGATGGATAGTATGCATTTTATCACACAAATAAGTATGGGTGAGTTTATGATAGGATTTCTTATAAGACACACTTTTTCTCTCACTTCTCATCATCTCCTTTCCTCCAAGTCAAGACTGGCAGCCAATCCTGATTTTTATCTCTCTCTGCAGGAGTTTTTCTTGTTGCTGTTACTTATCACACTGTTCAAGAGTTTCTTATTTTTCTTGATGGGATAGTGTGAGAGGAAATTTACCTTTATTTAATGGCCTCCAATCTAACTCCCCTTCTTGCTTATGCCTTAGTGGTTTTTTTTTTTTTTTTTTGCCCCTGTATTTTCATATTGTAGTTGATTAAGCTCTAGCCTCTATGATTAGCAATTATCCTAGGCTGAATAGTGGCTTCATAGCACATTCATGACAAATACCTGTATTTCCACTTTTTCATAACTTCCTTCTATGGATGTTTTACTTTGGCTAACTCTTTATTCATGTATCATAAAGTGTGCTGTCTGTATTTACCTAGCCTTTTCTATGTTTATTTCTGAGAAGTTCTTTGTGGGCATTAAGCTCTTTATGGTGTCACAAATGAATTCTCTTCTCCCAGTTTTCATACACAATAATAGCTATAAACAGATATTTATGATAGCAGGGGAGGGTTTTCAACCTCAACTAAGGCAGCAAACTGTATTGTTACATGTACACAAATTCACATTTTGTAGACTTACACATTTTTATAGAGAAATTTGTAAAGCGGATTAGTAAAATGGTGACTATAAACAAATGATTAGTAAAATAAAAAATCAGTAATTTACTAGTTTACTAATTAATCACTAATTTACTAATTATTAATAGTAAAATAACAAATTACTATAAATAAATATAGTAAAATGATGACCATGAATAAATAGTAGAATTCCATGAAAGCTGAAAGCGCTCAAGAAATGTTGAATGATGATGACATCATTAAGACAAAAACAAAACCTGATGATGGGATCTTGTTGGCAAGTGGAAATGATATAAGGGCAAATATCTCAGGTAAGGACCTGGTTCCAGTCTGTTTATACAGAAGGATAGATGGGAAAATCTACAGGGAGCAGTACCAATCAGTATCATCTTACTTAAGAACTTTCAAACCTAATGGGAAAAATAAAATGATTCAAAATGCACTTTAAACATTATTCATAACCCACTTTGCTCCAAAATATATTTTAGTGGGGGCACTCATAATTTTTTGCATTACCTGCACATAGCCTCACTAAAGTGGATCCAGACAGTAGCCTTGGAGCTGGAAGGCCGAATGTAAAAACAAACTTATTGATTTTTCTCTACTCAGAGGCAACATTTGCTGATATTGGCTCTTCATTCCCCAAATACAAGATGCTTATTTCACAAAGGTGGGAACCTAGTCCTTTTTTGATCATGTCCATTTTCAGAAAGTCTCTTCTGGTATTCCTGACTTTACTTAGAGAGCAACTATCATGAGATTCAACTCATTAGGCAGATGTAAGAGATTCTGACTAGTTTTAAGGAAACCACTCCATTAGATGATTCCCTCACATGGCATTCATGCTGGACCATTGCTCGTCAAAGCCACAATCTTGATTTCTTTGGCTCATGGAATATGCAGAGGTCATGCTCCCACGCAATCAGCAGATCTAATTACAAAAATTGCGCTATCAGGCTTGCAAAATAACAATAAGATTTCTCTCCAGGCTGGCAGCTGACAGGTAGCCTTTTATTTTCCAAGGCAAATTTGAAAATTAGCAAATTAAATCACAATATGTGATTTAATGGTACATGGTACTGGAGTATCTTGTTTGGGGCATTGTTTACATGGTACAGGAGTACCTTGTTTGGGGCATTGTTCTTTTTTCTTTTATGCATGAGAATATTTTTAATAGCTAGAAGAGGACCAAAACCTTTCTAGTTCTCTGCTTCTGGCAGCATGCCAGCTCTTCCATCTAAAGTGATCAAAGACTGTAAACACCGTGTGATAGAGTAAGAGACCTTTTTTAAGTAGTAGGACTTTATTGAAATTTTTGAAGCGGTAAAATTATGCAAGAATTCAAGGTGAAATTTGAGGAGTGCTGAGGTCATTTTTATCTTTCACGCTCTAAACCGTAGGATCAAAAGGGAGTCATTTCATAGAAATTTAATTCTCCCTTCCCTGGGCACACCAGTGTCATGGGAAGATTTACCATGGTCAAACACTCACTATAAACACTTTGTACTCATCATCCAGCCCAGAAAGGTCCTTGATGTTGCAAAATCTAGCCTCACATGTTCACTATCACCAAGGACTTAACTTCTCTGAGCTGTAGAGGTTCTTGTGTTGCCAACGTTCTCTATTAAGAAGAGATGGGTGGAAACCATGAAATGAATTCGTAGTACATATGTCCTTTTCACATGGCATTTACAGAACCCAAATTATAGCAACCGAACATGTTTGCTGCATAGTATATTATCTTGCTTTCATGATAAAAAGATTTTAGTTAAACTCAAGCTTATAAAGATTCTCAATGTTATTCAGAGTTTCCCCTAGGATATTAAAAGAGTAGTCAACTTGTAGTGAGAAAAGTTATAAAATTATAATACAGCTTTGAAAAGGGTGTATCTCCACCCATAATTTGTGTATCTACACACATAATCACCCATGATTCTACTCTTTCTAAATGAATATGATACCCCCATTCATGCTTTTCCTTAAATCTTTATTTCAGTTCAGTTCAGTTCAGTTGCTCAGTCGTGTCCTACTCTCTGTGACCCCGTGGACTGCAGCACGCCAGGCCTCCCTGTCCATCACCAACTCCTGGAGTTTACTCAAACTCATGTTCATTGAGTCGGTGATGCCATGCAATCATCTCATTCTCTGTCGTCCCCTTCTCCTCCAGCCTTCAATCTTTCCCAGCATCAGGGTCTTTTCAAATAAGCCAGCTCTTTGCATCAAGTGGCCGATGTATTGGAGTTTCAGCTTCATCTTTATTTCAGGCAAGGCTTTATTGGAGCCGCTGATGCAGCAGAGGGGAGCAATAATAAACATCAGGCCCCCTTGCTTGGTTGCTCCCTAAGGAGGGGATGAGTTGTTCCTTATATCATATAGGTCCAGGGATTGGGCCAGAGGGATGGCTTAGCTATTTTGCCCACCCCTTGGGTGCTGTGTGTAAGGGGGGAATGCACAGTACCCTGCTTTTGCTCTCGATCCTCTGCCTTTGCTCCAGGTTCTTTGGAGCAAAGACAGCTGGGTTTTAGTCTCTTGGTATCTTTTGCCCATAATTTGCACTAACTGCCCATAAATGTATTATTTTCAGTCCCACACAGTTTCTCTGTATTTTATTGCTGGAAGAGATCTACTGCACATTACTTGTGCCTGTAGACTGAAATATATGAAGCATATCGTTGCTTATTAACGTGTTTCTGATACCATCCTTACTAAAATGGTTTATATTACTCAATTGGTTCATAATTAGCCAATTAACTTAGGCTACCAATCAAATGAGAAAAGGAAAGATATAAGCATCTGAATGCAGAGTTCCAAAGAATAGCAAGGAGAGATAAGAAAGCCTTCCTCAGTGATCAATGCAAAGAAATAGAGGAAAACAACAGAAGAGGAAAAACAAGAGGCCTCTTCAAGAAACTTAGAGATTCCAAGGGAACATTTCATGCAAAGATGGGCTCGATAAAGGACAGAAATGGTATGGACCTAACAGAAGCAGAAGATATTAAAAAGAGGTGGCAGGAATACACAGAAGAACTGTACAAAAAAGATCTTCACGACCAAGATAGTCACGATAACGTGATCACTGACCTAGAGCCAGACATCTTGGAATGTGAAGTCAAGTGGGCCTTAGAAAGCATCACTACGAACAAAGCTAGCGGAGGTGATGGAATTCCAGTTGAGCTATTTCAAGTCTTGAAAGATGATGCTGTGAAAGTGCTGCACTCAATATGCCAGCAGATTTGGAAAACTCAGCAGTGGCCACAGGACTGGAAGAGGTCAGTCTTCATTCCAATCCCAAAGAAAGGCAATGCCAAAGAATGCTCAAACTACCGCACAATTGCACTCATCTCACACGCTAGTAAAGTCATGCTCAAAATTCTCCAAGCCAGGCTTCAGCAGTATATAAACCGTAAACTCCCAGATGTTCAAGCAGGTTTTAGAAAAGGCAGAGGCACCAGAGATCAAATTGCCAACATCCGCTGGATCATGGAGAAAGCAAGAGAGTTTCAGAAAAACATCTATTTCTGCTTTATTGACTATGCCAAAGCCTTTGACTGTGTCGATCACAATAAACTGTGGAACATTCTGAAAGAGATGGGAATCCCAGACCACCTGACCTGCCTCTTGAGAAACCTGTATGCAGGTCAGGAAGCAACTGTTAGAACTGGACATGGAACAACAGACTGGTTCCAAATAGGAAAAGGTGTACGTCAAGGTTGTATATTGTCACCTTGCTTATTTAACTTATATGCAGAGTACATCATGAGGAACGCTGGGCTGGAAGAAGCACAAGCTGGAATCAAGATTGCCGGGAGAAATATCAATAACCTCAGATATGCAGATGACACTACCCTTATGGCAGAAAGTGAAGAGGAACTCAAAAGCCTCTTGATGAAAGTGAAAGAGGAGAGTGAAAAGGTTGGCTTGAAGCTCAACATTCAGAAAACAAAGATCATGGCATCTGGTCCCATCACCTCATGGGAAATAGATGGAAAAACAGTGGAAACAGTGTCAGACTTCGTTTTTTTGGGCTCCAAAATCACTGCAGATGCTGATTGCAGCCATGAAATTAAAAGACGCTTGCTCCTTGGAAGGAAAGTTATGACCAACCTTGATAGTATATTAAAAGCAGAGACATTACTTTGCCAACCAAGGTCCGTCTAGTCAAGGCAATGGTTTTTCCCGTGGTCATGTATGGATGTGAGAGTTGGACTGTGAAGAAGGCTGACCGCCGAAGAATCGATGCTTTTGAACTGTGGTGTTGGAGAAGACTCTTGAGAGTCCCTTATACTGCAAGGAGATCCAACCAGTCCATTCTAGAGGAGATCAATCCTGGATGTTCATTGGAGGGACTGATGCTAAAGCTGAAACTGCAATACTTTGGCCACCTCATGCGACGAGTTGACTCACTGGAAAAGACTCTGATGCTGGGAAAGGTTGGGGGCGGGAGGAGAAGGGGACGACAGAGAATGAGATGGCTGGATGGCATCACCGACTCTGTGGACATGAGTTTGAGTGTACTCCGGGAGTTGGTGATGGACAGGGAGGCCTGGCGTGCTGTGATTCATGGGGTCGCGGAGAGTCGGACACGACTGAGCGACTGAACTGAACTGAACTGAACCAATCAAATGAGGTTGCACATGCTCTCCTAGGGCTTCCCAGGTGGTGCTAGTGATAAAGAGCTCACCTGTCAATGCAGGAGACTACAGACACGCAGGTTCAATCCCTGGGTTGGGAAGATTCCCTGGAGGAGGGTGTGTCAACCCACTCCAGTATTCTTGCGAGAGAATCCGATGGACAGAGGAGCCTGGTGGACTACAGTTCATGGGGGTGCAAAGAGTCAGACACGACTGAAGCAACTAAGCACGCACACACTCATTGTCTCATAACATCTCACAACTTTGCCCACCCACTCTAAATTTCCCTGGTGCCCGGTTGATCTCTGCCTGCTCTCACCCCACCTACTTGCATTCCAAACGAAAAATCAATGGCCCGTTTTCTCTTATTCTGCTACTTGATGCAGAAATTAAAATATTTGTTTCATGGTCTTGTTGTTAAGTCACCCAGGACCAGTAATGCTGGTAATCCATCTCAAACAACTTCATTCTTCCCCATTTTATATACCCAATATCCCATGTGGCCACTTAGTCCTTTTTTGCTCTTTCAAAACCTTAGTGCCTGGGACTTTCCTGGTGGTCCAGTGGTTAAGGCTTCCCCTTCCAATGCAGGGGTTTTCAATCCCTGGTCAGTGAGCTAAGATGCCACATGCTTTGCAGCCAAAACAAACAAGCAAACTAACCAAATAATAATAATAATAATAAAATAGAAGCGACCTTGTAACAAATCAAATAAAAACTTTAAACAAAAATATTAAAAAGAAAACCTCAACCCCTGACCTCTTATTGTCTTTACTTTTAGCAGTTGACTTCAACTCTGTCTCCCTCAATTTTCTTCTCCTTCACAATGTTTTCCTTCCTGCTTCTTGACTCATTCTTCCCTGTTTCTTTGAGAAAAAAGTCAAATACCCCTTCCTTAGCTGAAAGTTTGGTGCTATTATCAGTTAGCCCCTTTCTCTATTAAATTATCAGTTTTAAAATCATAAACATGACAACTCGCATTATCTACTGTCTATAAATAGACTCAAGAACATTTTAAATAACTACTTTTCCTGATCCTCCATCTTTATCAAGCTATCTTTTCATCTTATATTGCTTGCACTTCTAAACTTCTAACTATACTACCTCAGAGAAGGATGGGATAATTCTCATACCATCTAGCTGACATGCTTATGAATCCACACACCATGTCTTCTCCAACCTCCTGAGATCCTTCTGCTATTGTTCTGGATCCCATACTCACTTGCATAAGGCAATCAATACAACAATCATCTCCTCTTCTGCTTGCAGAGACATTTCCCCTGTCTATTGAATAATTCTCTGATGCATACAATTATGGCGATAAAGCCCATGTTAAGGAGACAATGTCTTCCCTTGTCTCATACATGTACTCAGCTACCATTCAATATCTTGCTCCTTCACTTAACAGCATTTGAAAGAATGGTCTAACGTTGAGTCATCACTTGGTTGACTACCCACTGTCTTCTCAACCACTCTCATCAAGCTGCTGTCCTTCAGTACTTGTAGTATCTGCAGGAGCTGCCGTAACAAAATACCACTGACAGAGTGGCTTAAGCAACATTTTTTTCTCATGGTTCTGGAGGCTAAAGTCCTTGATGAAATTGTTGGAAAATTTGGTTTCTGATGAGAAGTTGTTTCCTGGCTTCTAAACAGCCACCTTCCTGAGGAGATGATGGCACTGTTTCAAAAGTTAGACCTATCTACCAAAATACTCAGTGGTTACATGCCTAGATGTTTACCCTTGAGAAAGTAAAGCGTGTGTTCATCCAAAGAACTGTACCTGCATGTTGAGAGCTATGTTACTTGTAATAATCCAGAAATGGAAACCACCAAAGTACCCAGCAATATCGGAATAGAAAAACTAATGTGTCATATTGATACAACAGAATGGTACTCGGCAATGAGAGGGAATAAACTCTTCATATATGCAATATCATGGGTGGATCTCAAAATAATTATGTTGAGTTTAAGACACACAAAATTATATTCTGTATGATTTGATTTGCTTAAAATTCTGGGAATTCTAACTAGTCTAGAAACTTCTAACTAATCTAATTAAAAGGATAAAACAATTACAAAAGGTGCAACAATAATTTATAGGGTAATGAATATATTCAATATTTTGATTATGATTGACCCACAGGTATAGGTACATATGCATATATACACATACATATTAAAATGTGTCCAGTTTTGCACATTGCTTATTTATGCATTTATTTTTAATTGAGGTATAATTGATTTACCATAGTATATTACTTTTAGATATACAGCATAGTGTTTATGAGTGTTTATGCATATATTATACATATGTTTGTACATTACAAAATGATCCCTACAATAAGTCTAGTCACCATGTGTCACCATCCAAAGGTATTACAATATTATCGCCAATGATATGATAATAATTTCAGGAATTTTTGTTATAAAGTTTAGCAGGAAAAAAAGGATGTAGAGTTGAAGATGAGCTTTTTTTTTTAATATAAGTTGGGAGTTAGTTATGACATTTTTGACTAAAAGTTTTTGAATAGGCAAAATGTTATAAAATTTAGTTAAGACTGTTGCTCTTCAATACTGTAGTTACCTGAGGAAAGATATACAAAGAAATAAACCCTTTTACTAGATAGATGATTTTCAGCCTCACAATGCCCACTCACTGTGTCCAGATCACAAGAATAAAAGTTGATCCTAGGAGAAAGAATAGCTTACCCATTAAAATAAAATGAACAGTACAACACAGTACACTGGGACCATTAGAGAGAGAAGGTAGGTTTATTTGTAGAAGATTTAATTATTTTATCCATGTAGATTAACTGATTGATTTCTACATGCCAGATGCTATCCTGAGAGCTTGGGGTGCAAGAAGTGAAAAAAAAACCCACAGAACCAACCTTACCTTCATAGAGTTTACATTCTTATGGAATGAAGGGCAGATTGGTGAAAGTTAAAACAAAATAAATGATTATAAATGTTCTAATTTATAAGTACTATGCAAAGAAATAAGAATGTAAAAAAGGTAAGGAATATGGATGTTTTTCTTTTCCATGCCTATTCACAGTGAAATGAGAGGCAAGGTCATAAGCAGAAGATGTGTTAACAAGCTGAGTTAGGGAATAAGGTACGACATAGTGACCTGGAAAGTAGGACACTGAATTGTTTAACACAATGTGGTGGAATTATCAGGCAATATGGAGAAACCACTTGAGCTTTGAGGTAATAAAGTTGAAATATATCCGATCAATATGGCATATTTTTCTTCAGCCATCTTCAGTTGAATAGGTAAAGACAGTAAACACGTGGAGAATGGATTAGATTTGACCTGCATTTGGGGTCATTAATTTCCCAATCACTCAGGCTGTAAACTTCAGGAACACTTAACCCCAGCTTTTAATCTATTTTTTTATATCTAATCATGCACTGAGTTATTCAACCCATGAAGATGGCCAAGGTCAGAACTCAATGATACAGAGTAGACAGAGGAAAGAGCTTGTGGAGAAAGCTGGGACAAAGTAATTGAAGATGAAGGAAGAAAACCAGGAAGGGGGGCTACAAAACCCAAAGCAGGAGAGACTAGTCAGCAATGGCAGCCCAGCTCTTTAAGTAAAACCTCCACCAACTCCATGCAGCTCACATCATTTTTCTCTTTTCCATTCCTATTGCTTCTGCCCATATTGATGAGATTATTCCATTGCTAGTACTTGTCTCCAGAACTATAAACGGTGTTTCAACTCATTCTTCAATGCTGTCAAAGTTCTTATCTGAACAAATCAGTTCATGTTATTTTTTCCTACTCCAATACCTAAAGCCTCAGAACTTGGACAATCAAGTCCAAGTTTTTACTTCAAAGTCCTCCATGTGATGGCACCAGCCAATTCTTCTGACTTAATATCCTCCAGCATCTTCTTTCACTCTTTTACTCCTTTCACAGCTGATCACGAACATTCCTGCACTGAGCTGAGACTTTCAATTCTTCCTGACTTTACACATATCTTAGAATTACCCTCCAGAGAAGGCAATGGCACCCCACTCCAGTACTCTTGCCTGGGAAATCCCATTGACAGAGGAGCCTGGTAGGCTTCAGTCCATGGGGTTGCTATGAGTCGGACACGACTGAGCGACTTCACTTTCACTTTTCACCTTCATGCATTGGAGAAGGAAATGGCAACTCACTCCAGTGTTCTTGCCTGGAGAATCCCAGGGATGTCAGAGCCTCATGGGCTGCCGTCTATGGGGTTGCACAGAGTCGGACACAACTGAAGCGACTTAGCAGCAGCAGCAGCAGAATTACCCTCATCCTAGAATTATCAAGGTATCTCTTTGCATATACCAAAAATCTTTTCATTCAAGAATTAACTCAAATGTTAACTCCTTGTAAAGCCTTTTCTGAGTCCACTATTCATAAATACTTTCTTTTCTTACAATGTGGACGTTATAGCTACCTGTTTTCACACTTAACTTATTCCATTTTCTATTATACAAAGTTTCAGACACATAATGACCATTATTGACTCATTACCATTACCATTAATGACTCTCCCTTTTTCACCCCAGTATTTTCTATCCCCAAACCTTCCAAACTTTGCACCCCTGCCATATATTTGTTAAAGTAGTTGATGCTGGAATTCTGAGTTCATTTGGGCCAAATTATGAAGAATTTTCTACATGTATGTGTATGCCTGTGGGTACATGTTGGAAAAATATACAGATCAATAATACCTTGCTGATTTTCTCTCAAAAGCACCTACAAGTTTTAAGTAAGTCATCGTATCAGAACCTAGAGGGTTTAATTTTCCAGTTGTTAAGTAAATGTTAAGTATAACATCTGATACTTGATACTGAGAGCAAAGATGCTAACTGAAATTCTCCTACCAAAGGGAAACGGAAGTCCAGTGAGATGTAATAATTCACTACTGGTGATACATATTCATGTGCACTCTGGAAACTCTCCAAATCACTCAGTACCATCTCTGACTTGATTCAGTGATGCAGAGTTATACATCTGGGACTTTTAAAAATGTCAAGGCAGGGAGATATTTAAGGATCATCTAATAATAATAATAATCACAATTATGTGGTTTCCACCTGACACCTTACAAACATCATTATTAATACAATGACCTTGTGAAGTGGGTAGTCTTATTTCCATTTTCATGAGAAATTTATTCTTAATACGATGGAGTAACTTACCTGCAACCATTGCTTTCAAATGTGACATATGACAAATCAATGGTGACAGATAGCAATTTTATTTACTTCGAAGTGGAAACTTTATTCTTATAGCTGTTGATTATTATAGTGAAGTCTAAGCAATATGGAGAATCAGCTCCTCTATGGCATCAAGACCAGAACATAAAAGATAAGAGTAGATAGCTGAGGCCTTTCCAGGTGGTCCGGTGGGTAAGAATCCTCCTGCCATTGCAGGGGACATGGATTTCCTCCCTGGTCTGGGGAGATCCCACATGTCATGGAGCAACTAAGCCTGTGTTCTCTAGAGAGAGAAGCCACAAGAGAAGCCACTGCAATGAGAAGCCCGTTCACTGTAATGAAGAGTAGCCCTCCCTATTGCGACTAGAGAAATCCTGTGTGCAGCAACAAAGATCCAGCACAGCCATAAATAAATAAGTAGATAGATAGATAGATAAATACATTAAAAAAAAAAAAAAAGAGTAGATAACTGAGCACAGATGGGAACTTGGAGCACCTTACTCCTGGGTTCTTGTCCAGACCTTGTCTTCTTTGGCGATGATGTTAACCCTTGGTGGTAGATATTCTCTAGCAAAACTCATGGGTCTTTGCTTCAGGTGCTGATAAAAAGATCTGATCCTAGAAGACATTTCATTTTCTCCCAAATGATTTTTGCATCTTCTCTTCTGCCAGCCAACCTGAACATCAGTCAAATTCTCAATAACTGAGTAATTTACAGCAAAATCTTGAAACTAAAGTTTTTAAATTCTAGGTTTCAGAGCTCATAAACTCTTAGTTTTGAAGAAAATAAGCAATCGGTTGCTCTGCCCTTGAATTTTCACTCCAATTAAGTGCTGCTTTCTTGAAGGGTGAGCATGTCTGCTAGATGTTAGAATGTATTTATTTTTATTTCAAATTTTTTTTTGCCTGTAACAGAGTATGATGATTTCTCCCTCATGAATAACTGATCATCAGAGGAAGTCTCAAAAGACATTGCATTGATTTGCATCTAGGAGTAAAACACAGCTTTTAAACCCTGGCTAGGATTTCCCCTTGATTATCTCTGGGAGAAAGAAAACAATACACCCGGAGGAGAGATTTTAAGTTGATTCTCTCCTTTTGTACTTACAATAAAGACTTTTCTTCCCAAACCAATCAGCAACCCATTGGCCGGAACCCAGGCCTGGCTCATAGGAAATTCAAGTCTGCAGTGGATAGCAGGAAGCTGTCTTTTTGAGCAATATCTCAAGAAAAGTAAAACAGATTTGATCATTATGAAGCTTGAGTCACCGCATCACTACGAAGCACCCCCTGACAATCTCACCATCACATGAATGGTGAGAAATCCTGATGTTGACAGCCTGCCTTGTCCTAACTGGAGATTAGCATCAGTCACCCTGGTTACCTACTTAGAGGTCTATATTTTTCGTTTTATTGGGAATAGAACAGGAACGCGTTCACTTTTAGCTAACATTTTCTGGGTCCTCATCCTGTGCCAAATTCCATGCTAGATGCTTTTGGACCAAGCACTGAAGCCTAGGAGCAGATAGACGGGCTGCCCAGGGTACCCAGGCCAGACTCAGAGTTGAAAACATTTTCCCCCTGGAGAAAAACAGAATGAGAAATCAAAGCTTTCAAAACATTGCACTTATTTATGCTGACAAAATATTCAAAGAGCCAGCATGAACATTTGCTCTAATGGAAGAAGGGGGGAAAAAAACAAAACTTAATAAAATCCATTTCATCTATCTGATTAAGCTAAAATGGTAGTTGAAGTTGATTGTTTTATTTGGCACCTAAGTATGAGGATTTTTTTTTCTTTGTAAATTAGTAGCAATGGCAAGACCGTGTAGAGCATCTGGCAAGTGAGGATTTTAGCACTAACTTTATTTTACTGGATTAGGTGGTGACTGGGCCAAAAAAGAAGAAAGTATATGTGCGGGTAGGGTGCTAAGCAATATCCCAGATACCAGCAGAGTAATTAAGCTTTGGCTAATAATATTTAAATGAAAGGTTCCAAGGCAACATCTTAAATAAGTAGGGAGATGTTCCCAGAGGTTAGCAGTAGCCTCTAATCACAGACTTTTTTCTCGTTTTATCTCTTTATGTATAAATTTTCTACATCATCCTAATGGGATGAACTTGGTTTCTTTATCTGGATTATTAAAAATTATGAACAGCAGTGGTTCCTAGGTCTTGCAGAGCAGTCAGCACGAACACTTGATGAATTTATGGTAAATGACAGACATGGTGGACAGGCAATGCTTGGCAAAAGGATGAAGAGCTGAACTTCATCCTCAAAAACAGCTGCAGTGTAGTGGAAAGAATATTGGATCAGAAGCCAGGAACCTCAGTGCCACTTAGTACAACTATAGCTACTTCCTGGCTACATGACACCTGCAAGTCACTTACCTTCTCTGGGTCATAGCGTAGTGGTGTTGAAGCAATGCAGGAGCTACAGGAGATGCAGGTTCAACCCCTGGGCTGGGAAGATGCCCTGGAGAAGCATGGCAGCCCACTCCAATATTCTTGCCTGGAAAATCCCATGGAACAGAGAAGACTGGCGGGCTACAGTCCATGGGGTCACAAAGAGTAGGACATGACTGAAGCAACTGGTACACAGCACACACAATGTATGCTCTGGCTTATAGAAATAGTTTTACCAGAACAAAATACCATCCATAAAAGGGAATTCAGATGTATCCTGAATAACAACATCCAGAAATTATAGACATTTAATCAGGTTGGGTAGGCTATTCAGAGAAGAAAGGGTTTATATGTTGATATTTCAAGAAATGATCACACGATTTTGATTCCTGATATTTAGGAGATGCCTGCATTACCATAACAATGATTAAATTCTCTTTTTCATGATGACTCTATTTTACAATCTTACTATATAACTCAATCAATCCTCACACAGCATAATAATACTATCTATTGCATGCTTGAAGTAGCTGTATGAGGGGTCTCCCTTTCTCAGCTTGAATTGATTTGGCAAATCTCTTCCTCCAATGACTTTTGAGTTGAACTGGTGGGAAGAAAAATGAGAGGAAGAAAAATAGACATATTTATTGTTAAAAGAGAGAATAAATCTATCCCAGATAGAGATGCTGTTAATATTCTGAACCACATGTTCAAACAAAGTTATGTTTCCTGTATAGGCTAAGAAGCTGTGGGGTAATAAACAAGACTTTCTGTGGCTTCATTTTTCCAGCTGTTAGTGGAGAGATCTGACATTTACCAACATGCACTCGGCTGTTTGACAGAAAATGGAATTATCACATCTTTCCAGCAACTGTCCACCAGGCAGATCTCACTACTCACTGCTGCCAGATGTCTTCTTGAGCCTAGAGTGGAATTTCCTGCAGAAGAGATTTCAAGTGCAGTGAAAATAAAGGGTGGGAGACATTTAAAGCAAGGGCGAGATGTAGCTCGTAAATACAACAATTTTCTAGGCTATGTCTTATTCTTTTGATGAGAAAGAAAAAAAAAAATCAATGTGTCATCTGTCACCTCAGCCATCTTTCTTAGCCCTAGTCTCACAAAAGGCATCATCTTTAGCAAATAAAAGATGGTATTGTGTCACTATCGTCTTTGCCAAGCTTCTGCATTCTCTTCATTGGTAGACGGGTTAGAAATGTAACTCTGTTGGAAGAAGCATGAAAATGAGATATGGAAGCTTATTTAGCAATCGACTACCCCTCTCCTTTTCTTTCCTTTGCTGAAATCTGAAACTCCGGAACAATGCCATTGCTAAGCAACAGATCAGATATTTCTCTTCAAGATGCAGGTAAATAGGAAGGTATAATGCCAGCTCAGTCAGAGCCCACATAGATGCATCAGCCTTCTGTTCATCAGAGTCTTCAGTGTTCATCAGGTCCTTGCACGCTGCACACTGTTCATTGAAATGTGTGCCAATCTGGATACAGGAGGCAAAAATTCTGAACCCAGAGGGGTCATTAAGAATGGGAATTTGCCCGGGCCACTTAATGTCTCTAAAACTAGTTTCTCAATGTGTCAGTTCAGTTCAGTTGCTCAGTTGTGTCCAACTCTTTGCGACCCCATGAACCACAGTAGGCCAGGCCTCCCTGTCCATCACCAACTCCTGGAGTTCACTCAAACTAACCTCCATCGAGTCGGTGATGCCATCCAGCCATCTCATCGTCTGCCGTCCCCTTCTCTCTTCCTGCACTCAATCTTTCCCATCATCAGGGTCTTTTCAAATGAATCAGTTCTTCCCATTAGCTGGGCAAAGTATTGGAGTTTCAGCTTCAACATCAGTCCTTCCAATGAACACCCAGGACTGATTTCCTTTAGGATACACTGGTTGGATCTCCTTGCAGTCCAAGGGGCTCTCAAGAGTCTTCTCTAACACCACAGTTCAAAAGCATCAATTCTTGGGTGCTCAGTTTTCTTTATAGTCCAACTCTCACATCCATACATGACTACTGGAGAAACCATAGCCTTGACTAGAAGTGGGTTGCCATTTCCTTCTCCAATGTGTGAAAGTGAAAAGTGAAAGTGAAGCCGCTCAGTCGTGTCCAACTAGTAGCGACCCCATGGACTGCAGTCTGGTGGGCTGCAGTCCATGGGGTCGCTACTAGTCGGACACGACTGAGCGGCTTCACTTTCACTTTTCACTTTCACACATTGGAGAAGGAAATGGCAATCCACTCCAGTGTTCTTGCCTGGAGAGTCCCAGGGACGGCGGAGCCTGGTCGGCTGCAGTCTATGGGGTCGCACAGAGTCTGACATGACTGAAGCGACTTAACAGCAGCAGGTTGGTCATAACTTTCCTTTCAAGAAGTAAGCGTCTTTTAATTTCATGGCTACAGTCATCATCTACTGTGAATTTGGAGCCCCCCAAAATAAAGTGTGACACTGTTTCCACTGTTTCCCCATCTATCTGCCATGAAATGATGGGACCAGATGCCATGATCTTTGTTTTCTGAATGTTGAGCTTTAAGCCAACTTTTTCACTCTCCTCTTTCACTTTCATCAAGAGGCTCTTTAGTTCCTCTTCACTTTCTGCCATAAGGGTGGTGTCATCTGCCTATCTGAGGTTATTGATATTTCTCCCGGAAATCTTGATTCCAGCTTGTGCTTCTTCCAGCCCAGCGTTCCTCTTGATGTACTCGGCATATAAGTTAAATAAGCAGGGTGACAATATACAGCCTTGACGTACTCCTTTTCCTCTTTGGAAGCAGTCTGTTGGTCCATGACCAGTTCTAACTGTTGCTTTCTGACCTGCATACAGGTTTCTCAAGAGGCAGGTCAGGTGGTCTTGTATTCCCATCTCTTTCAGAATTTTCCACAGTTTATTGTGATCCACACAGTCAAAGGCTTTGGCATAGTCAAGAAAGCAGAAATATATGTTTTCCTGGAACTCTTTTGTTTTTTCCATGATCCAGCGGATGTTGGCAATTTGGATTAAATGTGTTCAAAAATGCTCATCCAGCAGATGTTGGCAAATTTGGATTAAATGTGTTCAGAAATGGTCATCAGTTAAAAATCTAACAGACAATTTCTTAGGAACATCGTATTGTCACCAAACCAGGAAAGCTTTGTATATTTCATAAACTTTGTTTTATTTAACTTATGAACCACTAGAAGCAACAGTATCATCTGACCCCAAAGTTACTTTAACAAAAGTCTCCCATGTATACTCAAAATAATAATGTAGTTAAGACAAGCACAGCATGCATTTTGGGCTAGGAATTCTTTTAAACTCTTTCTATTTGTCAACTAGTTTAATCTTTACAACTTGGTAAAATTGGTGGAATTATTAACCTCATTTTACAGATAAGGAAAATGAGACTCAGAGGGTTTAAGTAATTTATTCAGGGTCCTGCCGCTAATACTAGACTAAGCTAGAATTTGAACCCAGGAAGTCTAGCTCCAATATTCATACTCACCACTATGCTGTTCTGAATCTAGTTTATTGGTACAGTTTTGCTGTTTCCATAATTTACTGGGTTCTGTCTTGATTGATTCTTATCTTTTAATTCCTACTAGCAAGTTCCTAATTAATGTTGATGCTAATTCACCTTAAATAACTTCAAGAATTTACTGAGCACCTTGAAATGTGAGTAGCATCGTGCTACAAGATGTAATAAGACCTCTGCTTTCAAGGAATTATGCAGCTTTTGAAAAAGTTCCAGGTTTTCTTATTTCTGGTCTGTCTAAAACAATTTTCTATAAGTAATTTTGACCATGGCTTTGTTCACTTTAAAATTACAAGTTTGCTACCAGCATCTCGATGCTTCAGTTACTGTACACTTTGCGTCAATAATTAAAAACACTTTATCCTCTTTTCTCATGGTAGCTAAAGGTACTCATTACTCAGTCTCTTTACTGAAGTTTCATACAAAGCAGTCAAAATATTACAGAGAAATGCTACCCAAATATAAATGTTCTAAATCAAACTTTCCCATCTTTGAAATCCTATTTAGAATTCGTATTTGCTAGGAAATCCCAAATCAAATTAAGCAAAATTGATTTTCAAAGCATTTATAACTCCCCAAAGAATATTTTGCAAGTGTGATTGTAGATGTGTTTGAATACATCTGTGGAACAGTTTCACTCACACATAGATAATATTCAGAATTTATATAAGAAAGCTGTATTTAATTCTGGTCTTAGTTGAATCTGATATCATAAAATCAATCATGTGTCAAAGTTTATTCTCAAAATATTAAAAATGTAACTTTTATGTAAATAAACAGTGATCATTTGTCAACATTTTAATTTAATTCTTTAATGAGGAAACCAGTGATTTGAAAAAAAAACTGATTCAAAAATACATAAAAGAAATGGGATCTTATATAGTCAATGAAGTGAAGTAAAATAAAACACTGACCTGAGATTTTTTACATTAGATTTAAAATAAACATTCACATCATATATTTCATTAAAACCATGGATTTAAGTTATCTTTCCTAGTTACAAAAAAATAAAATCACCTAATCTTATCATTGTTGTAAAAGTTAACCTCTAGATTTATGGAGTTATATTTGGGCCATGATTGATAGCTAACCTTATGTTAAACATAAAATCCCCAAGAAAGTCAGTTGGCACTTAGGTAAAATGTTGGATAACCCATTCCAGTATGATATTAAGCTTTTACATAGTCAATGTTTTGCTTTAGTCCCAAATTTTGGATCTTTAATGACATGTTTATTTCATAGAATTCATCATGCAGTCAGATATTTGGCTCATTTTGGTGGATAACAGTAATTTTTAGTGTTAAGTTTAGCAAGCATTGGATATCTCTTTCCTGCAGGCAAAGCTATTGTAGATTAAGAGAGATTGTATCAATATAGGAGAGTTGAAAGTCCATGGGACCATGAAAAAAGAAATTGCAATATGGCAGGTAAGTGGTGACAAAGGGTTCAACAAGGAAAAGCAGTGACTGGTAACTCAGGAGTCATTCTGTAAAAGTTAATGGGCTCAGTATGTCTAAGTATAACTTTAAAGAAAACAACTGTCTAATAGGTACCCATTGGCAAAAATAAAAGGTAGATTAGCTAGGCAGTACTTTTAAAAGTATTCGGAGGCTTGAGACTCTTTTTTCTCACCTGTTTTATTGTTTGTTGTTGCATATGCATACTTGGTTAATAGTTTCAAATAGAAATGCAGGACTGTTTTCTTTGCTATTTATCTTTCGTGATTGTACTTGCCTGGAACATTCTTCCCTCGGGTAGCCCCATGGCTCACTCTGTTCCTAGAGGCATCTGAACCTTTGGCCTCTCCTTTCAGATCCTTTCCCTGGCCACCTTCTCTGCAACAGCCTTCCCATTGGTACTTCTTATCTTGATTTGCCTCTCTTCATAGCTGGAGACACATTGCATCAACACTTATTTATTTTAAAAATAAATTTTATTTTTAGAGTATTTTAGGTCCACAGCAAAACTGACTAGAAAGTAAAGAGGGCTCTCCTAAACCTCCTGCCCCATGCTCTATAGCCTTCCCCACTATCAACATCTCACACCACTAATAGTGTAATTATAAAAATCAGTGAACCTACACCAGCATGGGGTTAGGGGAAGGGTTAGGGTTAGAGTTAGGGTCATCATTACCCAAAGCCCATAGTTTACATTAGGGGCTCATTCTTGGTGTTGTACATACTATTGGTTTTGACAAATGTGTAATTATATATATATATATATATGATAAATATAGCATCATACAGAAAATTTCAGTGCCCCTTAAATATCTAACTGCATCCTGCCTGTTCATCCCTCCCCTTCCTCAAATCCCTAATTACCATCAAGGGAGTAAAAAGTTTCAGAATTTGACTTTCTTAAAGAATGGTAAAATCTTTAGAGCATAGTAACTGGACTTTCCTGGTGGCTCAGACAATAAAACATCTGTCTATAATGTGGGAGACCCGGGTTCAATCCCTGGGTTGGGAAGATCTCCTGGAGAAGGAAATGGCAACCCACTCCAGTATTCTTGCCTAGAAAATCCCGTGGATGGAGGAACCTGGTTACAGTCCATGGGGTTGCAAAGAGTTGGACATGAATGAGCGACTTCACTTTCACTTTCAACTAGGTGTTTAAAAACAAGACTTTTAACCTCTAAGCACCTGATAAAAATATGCCTGTCTGATGCTGGACTGATGCTGATGCTGAAGATGAAGCTCCAATACGTTGGCCTGTCATGGTAGAATTATAAGACTAGCCACTCGATCAACGCATTGACTTTGGGAAGTGGAAAAAAGGCAAAAGAAGCTGGCACACGGAGGTCAGAAGCAGCTTGGAGAAGAGCAGGTTATTTCTTAGCAGTAATCATTGTTTATTTTCTTATTTTAAAGAGTTTTGTTTTTTTACCCAACCCATTGTTGCTTTTGAATGGAAAGAGATTAAAACCATATGATGACTGACAGGCTGTGTGTTCCGAAGATTCTTATCACAATTTGATCTAATGTCAGGAAATAACTTGGAAGCCAGACCTGGACACACCTGCAGAGTTAAGCATGTCTGAGTTGCTTCTGCTAATGTTTCCAGGAAGCTAACTACCATGCCAGGTACATGACTTGTTGCTTGGCAACCTCAGAACCCAAGCTTTAACTGCACTGGAGGTTCTGTTCTGATGAGGGTCCATGGGTATTTTGGGCATTCATCTCAGAACACTGTGGCCTGATATCCATAGTCAAAGCAGCTAGGAAGATAGGGACACTTTTTCAGAAAATTTATAAAATATTCCTATGGCTCTAATTGATTTGATTGAATTAAATTGATGCTTTTGAGTTGTGCTGGGGAACACCAGTCAATCCTAAAGGGAATCAACCCTGAATATTCATTGGAAGGACTGATGCTAGAGTTGAAGCTTCAATACTTTGGCCACCTGATGCAAAGAGCCAATTTGCTAGACAACACCCTATTTGGGGGGCCCTAGAAATTTTGCATCAGTGTGAGAACTTCTTTGGTATAATTGTTCTCTAGTTTCTGGGTCATCTGCTCAGCAGCTCTATGGTGGAGCCAACGGTGACCTCCTCCACGAGGACTTATACCACACACCGTATCTCCCAGGTCTGCTGCAGCCAGAGCCCCTGTCCCCACAGCAGGCCACTGCTGACCAGTACCTCTGCAGGAGAAACTCAGACACTCAAAGGCAGGTCTGGCTCAGTCTCTTGTGGGGGTCACTGCTCCTTACCCAGGTCCTGGTGTGCACAGTCTTGTTTTGCCCTCCGAGCACCTCTTGTGGATAAGAGGTTTGATTCTAAATACAATTGTGCCCCTCCAATCATCTTGTTGGGGCTTCTCCTTTGCCGTTGGACACTGGGTATCATTTTTTAGTGGAATCCAACATTCTCCTGTCAATGTTTGCTCAGCAACTAGTGGCAATTTTGGCGTTCTTCCAGGAGAAGATGAGCCCACATCCTTCTACTCCAGCATCTTTGCCAACATCCACTGGATCACAGAAAAAGCAAGAGAATTCCAGAAAAACATTTACTTTTGTTTCATTGACTATGCGTAAGCCTTTGGCTGTGTTGATCACAACAAATTGGAAAATTCTTCAAGAGATGGGGATACCAGACCACCTTATCTGCCTCCTGAGAAATCTGTATGCAGGTCAAGAAGCAACACTTAGGACCAGACATGGAACTGGTTCCAAATTGAGAAAGCAGTACTTCAAGGCTGTATATTGTCACCCTGCTTATATGCAGAGTACATCATGAGGAACGCTGGGCTGGATGAAACACAAGCTGGAATCAAGATTGCCAGGAGAAATATCAATAACCTTAGAAATGTAGATAACACCACCCTTATGGCAGAAAGTGAAGAACTAAAAAGCCTCTTGATGAAAGTGAAAGAAGAGAGTGAAAAAGCTGATTTAAAACTCAACATTGAGAAAACTAAGATCATGGCATCTGGGGTCATCACTTCATGGCAAATAGATGGGGAAACAATGGAAATGGTGACTCTCTTTTCTTGAGCTCCAAAATCACTGCAGATGGTGACTGCAGCCATAAAATTAAAAGACGCTGGCTCCTTGGAAGAAAAGCTATGACCAACCTACACAGAATATTAAAAAGCAGAGACATTACTTTGCTCACAAATGTCCTTATAATCAAAGCTATGGTTTTTCCAATAGTCATGTATGGATGTGAGAGTTGGACCTAAAGAAGGCTGAGCACTGAAGAACTGATGCTTTTGAGCTGTGGTATTGAAAAGTACTCTTGAGAGTCCCTTGGTCAATGAGGAGATCAAACCAGTCCATCCTAAAGGAAATCAGTCCTGAAAATTCATTGGAAGGACTGATGTTGAAGCTGAAACTCCAGTACTTTGGCCACCTGATGTGAAGAACTGACTCATTGGAAAAGACCCTGATGCTGGGAAAGATTGACGGTGGGAGGAGAAGGGGATGACAGGATGAGATGGTTGGATGGCAACCGACTCGACAGACATGAGTTTGAGCAGTCTCAGGGGGATGGTGAAGGACAGGGAAGCTGGCATGCTGCAGTCCATGGGATTGCAAAGTCAGACACTACTGTGTGACTGAACAACAATAGTTGATTTACAACCTTGTGTTTGTTTCAGGTGTGCAACAAAATGAACCCACACCCACATACCCACTCGTTTTTAGATTCATTTCTCATATAGGCTGTTACAGAGTACTGAGTAGAGTTCCCTGTACTATACAGTACATCCTTATTAGTTATTTACTTTATATATTTGCTGTTGTTCAGTCACTCATTCATGTCCAACTCTTTGTGACCCAATGGACTGCAGCCCACCAGGCTCCTCTATCCAGGGGATTTCTCAGGCAAGACTACTGGAGTGGGTCACTATTTTCTGCTCCAGGGGACCTTCCCAACTCAGGAATTGAACCTGTATCTCCTGCAAGTCTCCTGCATTGCAGGTAGATTTTTTACCCCTGAGCCACGTTTTTTATGCAGTAATAGGTGTATTAAATATGTCAATCCCAATCTCCCAATTTGTCCTTCCCCACTTACCGGCTGGTAGCTATAAATTTGTTGTCTACATCTGTAACCCTATTTCTGTTTTACAGATAAATTCATTTAAAATAGAAACCCTTAGATTATGATACAGTTTATCATCAGCAAAATCATGATTATTTAATAGGTATGATGATCCTACTTCTTTTCCAGGCTGAGCTAAAGTACTAATTTTTAGGTTCTGGTGCAGAGACAGTAGTGAATTGTAGGAATTAGATACTTGCCTCTTTCCATGGCTGAGGTCCCTTACCCCTCAACTCTGTGCTCACTATACTTGTAGCTAACAATTTAACAGCATTTTCATGAGCAGCGAGTATTAAAGCACTTCACATAAAATGATTCATTTAATCATCACAAGGATCCTAAAAGATAGGTGCTATTATTTCATTGCACAAGTGAGGAAACAAATACAGAGATTAAGTAACTCTAAGAAATGTCACAAAGTCATTAAGCTAGGATTTGACCGTGTGTTCTTTGGCTCTAGAGTTTGTTTCCTTGAGGCTCAGGAGCCAATTCTGACCTCGACAGGGGTTTAAGAAATTCTAAACTAACACATCAGGGGCTTCAGTGAATTTATTTGTTGCTTGGCAAGCTCTAATCTCATAGCCTAACTCTGACAATTGGATTTCTGCATTATTCCCAAGGCCAAATGCATATCTCCTAGGAACATTCTATTTTCTAGATACTGGCTTTTCCCTATTGGAACAATAAACTTCTGCCCAGCAACTTCAGAAGTGAGGAAACAAGTAGCATTTTTGACATTGGTATAACATTGTAAGTCAACTATACTGCAATAATAATCATCATAATAAAGAAATAGTATTTTTGGTACTTGATTTACTCCCATTTACATATTCATCAATTCATTATTTGGCAGCAATGCACTTTGTAAGCAGTTGGGGATGCAATTCTAGGCACAATGAACACTACAAGAAATAGAAGGGAGACACAGGTAGCTCAACCCAGTGCTCTGTGACAAATGAGAGGGATGGGAAGGGATGGGAGGGCGGGGTCATATGTATACTTGTGGCTCATCCATGTTACTGTATGGAAGAAAACAACAAAACATTACAAAGCAATTATCCTCCAATTAAAATTTTTAAAAAGAAATAGAAGGGAGATTAACAAATATTTCCCAGTGCTTTCTACACATGGGGCATTGTTCTTGGTGGTGAGATTATGATAGGGGCTGAAGCCAAGTTCCTACTCTAATGGAAGTTGCACTCAGGAAAACAGATACAGACAAATGTATGTCATAAAATGTAACGATACTCTGTGTTAAAGTTTGAAGAGTTATGGAGTAAAATAAAGAAGGTGAAGATAAAAATAATAAAATAACGGGCAATTTTTTTAAATAGAAGGTCAGGAAGGTCTCCCTGAGGAGACAGCATTTGAGCCAAAACTAAAAGGAGATAAGAACAGGCCATGCATGTAGACAAAGGACCATCATTGTTGGAACCAGAATACTCACACACCCCTGTGGAAGAAACAAGCAACAAGGAAGGTAATGTGTTGGAAGAGGATAAGTTAGTAGGAGATAGAAGATGAAGTTAGAATGGTGCTAAGGGCCAGGATTGTGTCAAGTTGTAAGCCAGGGAAGAACCTGGGTGACTGTTGACTCATTGATGTTATTTATTCAAGTTCATAAATTTGCTCATTTGCACATTTTCAAAATTGTGTTCAGTCTTATAAGAATCATAGAATATTAAAGCTGGGAAGGATACTCACATGATTCATTGTGGTCATAAATATCATACTTGATTCTCTCAGAAAATTCCCCAAAAAAGCTAAAACTGCAACAAGAATTAAGTGCGATCATTGTGCAAAAAATTATGTACATGGTTTTCCATTGTTTTCATTGGTCTTTTCAGTCTCAGAAAGAAATGGTAAAAACAAATTAATCAGCCTCACTGTCTGGGGACCATCCATCCAGAGCTCACCATGTCAGGGGAGGGCAGAAGTAAGAATGTGCTTTGTGGTACAGGTCAGAAAGCCTTCTCTAGTCTCTCTCCATTTCCCTTCTTTTCTTATTGGGTGAGTATTTTTTCTGTGTGTGTGTCTGTGAGTGTGTGGGTTTTCTTCCTGAACTAGATTGACTTGGCTGATAGGGTACTTTGAATAGAAAAGGCAAAGGTGTCATATGAAGTTAGGGAGACTGAAGATACCTTGGCATTATGGGGCCAGTTTAAAATTTCCCAGGATCAAGTGTAAATTGCTTAGTCTTTTGCGTTCAGATGCCTCGGGACATGCATTGTCTGATTAGGGGCAAACTCACATTTAACCAAGGTCACAGGTCCTGAGATCCAAAAGCAGGAAATCCACCTATGAATGTGCGTGAAACATTGAGACTGCTAAGGGGATGGAAACTTTTCTTCTTCTAATGCATTGTTTCTGTGGACAGACAACATGAAAAGCCAGAGTGTAATGAGAAGACTGCACAGAATCAGAACAAAAATAGTTAAATAATTTAATTTTTACTGATATCCAGCTATGACTCTTGCTATCAATAATACAGGTAGACTGAGTCCTTAGACCAACCTGTCCACCAGCAAGGGCTCCAATGGGGGCTTCCCTGGTGGCTCAGGAGTAAAGAATATGCCTGCCAATTCAGGAGATATGGGTTTGAAATCTGGTCTGGGAAGATCTCACATGCTCCATGTGCCACAACTACTGAGCTGGTGTTCTAGAGCCCAGGAACTGTGGCTACTGAGCCCACAGACCACAACTATTGAAACCTGCAGCCAGAGAATCCTCGCTTCACAACAAAAGAAGCCATCACAGTGCGAAGCCCACATAGAACTAGAGAGTAGCCCTGCTCATCGCAACTGGAGTAAAGCTGGAGCAGCAGGGAAGACCCAGCATAGCCAAAATTAAACAGACAAATAAAACAAAAACCAGCAACAAAACCTTAGAAAAAAATACGAAAAAGGAAGAAAGAAAGAAAGGGCTCCAAGGAACACTGCTAATATTTGCCCAAGTATTTCTCCATTTTCCCTGGTTTTAGGGTTGAAGTCATTTTTTCTTAGCGTAGTGCAACAGTAACTGGGGTCCCATATGGCCCATTTCTTACATGGCAACACTTTAAAGATACCACAGTTTAGCAAGAGTAATTAAAAGACAATTCTAGCCTTTACTTGTTAGCTCTCAGTGAACATTAATGAGCATCCAATTCTTAACCCACAACAGGAATCCACAAAAAGAATTCCCTTTCTTCTCCTTTTCAATTCTCTCACAGACTGCAGGTACCTTGAACTCCCATCAGCTCATTTCTTTCAACTCTCTCCAGGAACTACCCCAGGACATCCTGCCCATGTGGGATCTCTGCATTCCGCCTTCCCTGGCATCCTGCAGCAACCGCCTCCTGAGAGGGGCCATTTACATTTATGGTCGCACCCACCAGCTGTGCCGACTTGCTTCTAGAGGATTGGAGAAACCAGCAAATTTCCATGCCTCAGTCTCCCTCCATCTACAATTAAGTTCACAGAGGACTTTGGGAATGGAATTCTTTTCTCATTTAGCCTGAATTTCTCAGGTGATATTCTAGTATAGAATTCTCAAGGACAAGCCCTGGTAAATAAAAATTCTTCATCTTGTTATATCCATAGAGAGTAGCACATTCAAGGTTGTAACTGAGTCAAGGTTGTTTCAAGGTGACCATGTTTATCTCTGCTGTGACCCATTATCAATAGATAATATATCCAAATATACAAACAATAACAACAGCATTATTTTCTCTACAGTCACATTCTTGAGTGACATCCCACTGTAGCCCTTGGACTTTTGGACTCTGTAATTATCTAAAGAATCAGTTATTATTTTCACAATGCTCATGTACTTATTATCATTTTGACTGCACTTCAGTTGTATATCCATTAAAGCAACACAGAGAATAGCTTTAATTCCCAACTGTTTAAAATCTGGAGAGTACTACAGCAGCCAATAAGTCGGCCTACAACCTTTCCCTTTAGTTAGCTAGCTGCCAGATCCAATCTAATCCAATACCAACATATTTTTGTTCAAAAGGGATATCATACAAGAGAACTATAATGAAACTGGAGTTGCGAGGCAACACACAATCTTACAGGGAATGATTTACTCACTGGAACTGTTTTCATGGGGAATATTTAATGCACAGAGTTTTTTAAAAAATTAAGTCAAAGAGTGGCACTTCAGAGCAAAGAGTGGCACTGGAAAAATTAATGATTTTTTGAACCCAATGTTGTAGAATTCTGTGTTTTTTAACTCTCTGGTCATCCACTGTATATGACACATTTGAGGTCATATATATGCTTCCAACATATTTTTATGATCTTAATGTTGAACCACTTTGACTAGTCTGTCTTGTAACAAATTTTCTATTGTTTTTCTCTTCTTCCTTATTTTTGACCTTGGATTAATCTTCTTTTAATCTTTTAATCATCTATCATTGCTAAAGGATACACATAATAATGAATCTATCATTGCTAAATAATATATATAATGCACTTTACATAATTTGCTATTTCTTCAGTTTTATGCTTTCATCTGCCAGTTCAACCATTCTTTGAATACTATCTCTATCTAGATAATCTTCCTCTAGACATCTTAGATACATGGATCTAACTCAGCCCCCAAAAACCTTGAACACTTTCCAAGTCTCTATAACTGACTAAATCATCCCTAGTAATGTCAAATGTTATCTAGAAGGAATTTTAAACAATGGTACCTTTTGTTTACATAGATAAGAGCATGTTTACTGTAAAAATCAGTTGAGTAACTGAACATCCAGCTCATTCATAAGTAAGAAAAGGGGTTACTATTTGAGGCCCATAGAATGAAATAAAAATCCTGTCTGTTACATTTAGTTCCCAAAGTTCTTTCACCCATACTCTTCAAACTAGTTGCAATTCCAGTAGCATCTCAAATTTTGTAAGGTCATCAGACACCATCTTGTCAGATTCTTTGCTTATGCATAAAGTTCCACTTCAAAAACCCCAACAAATCGATGTCTACTTTTTCCCAAGCACTTCTCATTTAGCTTCTGTCTCTGAAGAGCCAATTTTGCACTCAGGAAAATTATAATCATGTTAATAAAAATATTAATTTAAAATAAGAATGGCTTGGGAAGTGATGGTGTTGATCACACATAATTCACACTTAACTAACTAAGAAAATAGCACATTATTTTCTTTGGAAGATGAGGGCACCCTTGGGAGTGGAAAAAGATTTCAGAAGTACTGACATGAAATAGGAAGTTTAACTTGGATCAGATAGTATTCATCTTTGAAAACCAATAGCCTTGGCAGGTAAACACACATACAAACCAAATTCCCTTTTACTTGGATAGGTTAAAATACTCATAGGTTCCTATGAGTAATCAGTCCTTTAGCCATTAACCTCAATTGCTTTCTAAATTGGCCTATCAGTTACAAACCTTGGATTATGTATCCTCTGACTCTGAAATGACTCTTGGATTATTTATTCTCTGATTCTTCCTTTATAGCAGAAAGCAAAGAAGAACTAAAGAACCTCTTGATGAAAGTGAAAGAAGAGAGTGAAAAACTTGGCTTAAAACTCAACTTTCAGAAAACTAATATCATGACATCTGGTTCCATCACTTAGTGGCAAATAGATGGGGAAACAATGACAGACCTCACTTTTTTGGGCTCCAAAATCACTGCAGATGGTGACTGCAGCCATGAAATTAAAAGACGCTTGCTCCTTGGAAGAAAAGTTATGACCAAACTAGACAGCATATTAAAAAGCAGAGACATTACTTTGCTCACAAAGGTCCATCTAGTCAAAGCTATGGTTTTTCCAGTAGCCAGGTATGGATGAGAGAGTTGGACCATAAAGAAAGCTGAGTGCTGAAGAATTGATGTTTTTGAACTGTGGTGTTGAAGAAGACTCTTGAGAGTCCCTTGGACTGCAAGGAGATCCAACCAGTCCATCCTGAAGGAAATCAGTCCTGAATATTCATTGGAAGGACTGAGGCTGAAGTTGAAACTCCAATACTTTGGCCACCTGATGTGAAGAACTGACTCATTGGAAATGACCCTGATGCTGGGAAAGACTGAAGGCAGGAGAAGGGGATGATAGAGGATGAGATGGTTGGATAGCATCACCAACTCAATGGACTTGAGTTTGAGCATGCTCTAGGAGTTGCTGATGGACAGGGAAGCCTGGCATGCTGCAGTCCATGGGGTTGCAGAGTCAGACACAGCTGAACTGAACTGAATTGAACTGAACTAGCTCTGAAATGTTCTGGCAAACTGGGATCTACCAGAGATGATTACAATTTTTCCCTAATAGAAATGTGTCCAATCCTACAATTCCCACCATCGGATAAGTTAAAACATCAGCAATGAATTCAAATTCAAAAGACAGAGTATGACTCTCAAAAGACTATGACAATTTCATGATAATTGAGATGATCTTACACACACACACACACACACACACACGATCACCCATGCACACACATATAAGCTCTTCACAGTTAAAAAGTGTATATTTAAGAGGACTTTGGGGGATTTCCCTGGTGGTCCAGTGGTTGAAACTTCACCTTCTAACGTAGGGGGTGTGGGTTCAATCCCTGTTCAGGGAACTAAGATCCCACATGCCTCCCAGCCAATTAACCAGAAAACAAACAACAGAAACAGTATTGCAACAAATTTAATAAAGACTTTAAAAATGGTCTGCATAAAAAAAAAAGAAAGACAGCACTTTGGCATGATGGAAATTCAGTCTGAAGGGGTCATAGGAAGGGGGCTAGTTGCACTGCCTGCTGCCTATGTTTTCTCATTCCTCAGTGAAATGGGGTCATGTTTAAGTCCTTGACCTGTCTTCTTTGGAAGGGTGTCGGTTCCCCAGCTTCTCAATTGCTAGAGGAATCCTGAGGTACAGGTATTAATACAAAGGCAGGCCCATGTTCCAGCTGTTGTGTAGTCTCTGGGTTGTGTTGCAGAAGAATCATGACTCACATCAGAGAAAGGATTTGAGCCCAACTTAAGATGTGCATAAATTGAACATTAGCAAGTCCTAGTATTTAAAATGGGATAATGAAGTAAAAACTCCCTGCAAGCTGTTTGACAGCCTTATGAATATGCAGATAAGAAACCCCAAACTGACTACCAGTGGTCCGCAGAAAATACATCTGCAGAAACGTGGAGCCAAAGTAGAGGATTTAAGTCCGTACAGTGTTTTCCCCGAAGTACAACACTTAGAGGCAAGTTTTATTATAATGCACTGAATCTATTGAGCACTCAAATCAGCTGATAGCGCTTTTAAATCACAGTTATTTTGGCATTTCTTATTGAAAGCAATAGAAGAGCAACCAGAAGTAATAAATTTGTTTCTGAAAAGCAGCCTTGCTCATCATTGCTGTACATTGTTGTAACTAGGACAGAATTATGCAGTAAATTTACAGATGCGTCGCCTTTATTGTCAGCAATGGCCAGCTTTTTTCCTGTTTATTTTAAGCATGTTTATCCATGGAATTGCTTACATTTTCATCATTACTGCATAGGCATATACTTTAACCAAACTATATCTACCACAGGACAAGGCTCAGGCTATTTAAATGAATAATATGTCTTTGCAAACTCTAGATTATTTGCAGCAAGTAATACTTAGCTCAATGTTCTAACAAACAAATGTCAGAAAAGCACAAGTTTTAAATACATGGCTGTGTCTGAATAACTCACACAATTTCTCCCTACTCCAACAACTGAAGAGGTGACTCGGTTCCTTCTGATACATTGCATGCACCCTGCATACTCAGTCACTAAGTCGTGTCTGACTCTTTGCAACTCCATGGACTATAGCCCACCAGGCTCCTCTGTCCATGGGATTCCCCAGGCAAGAATAAAGGATTGGGTTGCTATGCCCTCCTCCAGGGGATCTTCCTGACCCAGGGGTCGAGCTCACATCTCTTAAGTCTCCTGTCTTGGGAAGCTTGTTCTTTACCACTAGCGCCACTGGAAGCCTAACTGGGATTGAATATTTACCCTCAAATAATGCACCATAAAGAGGAATTGGAAAATAAATCACTGGAAGGGACTAAAATTCTTGGAGGGAACAAACACTCATCACAGACAGCTCTAATATGCTTTCTTATTATTTCTTCCCACCACTCCATATTTTTTGCCCTAGAGAAGGGAAGGATGGGGAATAGACAAAACTAAGGTGATGACAATTATTTTTAAAATTTAGAAATGTCTCATGTTTGTATATTGTTCTACTGAGGGTCATGATGAAAATGAAAGAAGAGAGTGAAAAACCTAGCTTAAAACTCAACATTCAAAAAGTGAAGATCATGACATCCAGTCCCATCACTTCATGACAAATAGATGAAGAAAAAGTGGTAACAGTGACAGATTTTACTTTCTTGGGCTCCAAAATCACTGAGGATGGTGACTGCAACCACCAAATTCAAAAACAGTTGCTCCTTAGAAGAAAAGTTATGACAAACCTAGACAGTGTAGTAAAAACCAAAGACATCACTTTGCTGACACATGTCCGTATAGTAAAAGCTATGGTTTTTCCAGTAGTCATGTACAGATGTGAGAGTTGGACCATAAAGAAAACTGAGTGCCAAAGAACTGATGTTTTCGAACTGTGGTGCTAGAGAAGACTCTTGAGAGCCCCTTAGACAGTAAGGATATCAAACAGTAAGGATATTGACTGATTGATATCAGAGGAAATCAACCCTGAATATCCATTGGAAGGACTGATGCTAAAGCTGAAGCTCCAAAACTTTGGCCACCTGATGCGAAGAACTGACTCATTGGAAAAGACCCTGATGCTGGGAAAGATTGAAGGCAGGAGGAAAAGGGGACAACAGAGGATGAGATGGTTGGATGGCATCACCGACTCAATGGACATAACTTTGAGCAAGCTCCGGGAAATGGTGAAGGACAGGACAGCCTGGCATGCTGCAGTCTATGGGGTCACAAAGAGTTGGACATGATTGAGCGACTAAACAAGTGCTGAGGGTATTCAATCCAATGTATAATAGAATTATATAAGGAAAGATATGGAAGATAATTTCCTTGTTCCCAATTAACCTAATGACTTCCTGCTGCCTTCTTACTTTTGAGTATAAATTAGATTTTTACAATACATGGCATTAAGAGTCATTTTATGGGATAGGGTAGGAAGTCTTCTAATATTTTGATCAGAAGGTGACTGGTTTTTTTGGGGTTTTTTTGACCTTTACTGCATGGCAAGTGAGATATCGTTCCCTGACCAGGGATCGAAACTGTGCCCCTTGAATTGGAAGCATGGAGTCTTAACCTCTGGACCACCTGATTGGCTTGTTTGTGAGTCTTGAGACATTATGTAATCTCCACTTTCCTTCCCCCACAGAAATCAACAAACCGGCAATATGTATTAGTAGCAATCTACTTTTATCCAAAGCTTTTGCACCTGAAGCACTTTCCTACTCATTGCTATATTTGATCCTTACAATCCTGCTTTATTTTTTTTCTCAATTTCATTATTTATATTAATTGGAGGATAACTGCTTTACAATAATGTGATGGCCTCTGTCATACATCAACAACCCCTCTTTAGGACTGTTATTTCTATCTCCACTTCCTTAAAAACAAATTGGGACTCATAGAGTTCTAGATGGAGCAGGAAATGGCAACCCACTCCAATACTCTTTCTTTGGAATTCCCATGGAAAGAGGAGCCTGGCAGGCTACAGTGCAAGTGCATGGGATTGCAGAGTCTGGACATAACTTAGTGACTAAACAACAACAACAGATCTCTAGAACCTAAAGTTCTCCCAGCTAGTCAATAAAGCAGGAAAAGTAGAAGCCAAGTATCAGCCCACAGAGCTATGACAGAATACCCATAGTGATGAAAAATGAAATGTAATTGTGACAGAGACAATGTTCACAAATGCTATGGGCATGCAGGAAGACAGATTTTCTACCACTTGCTTCATTTGGAGGCAGGAACTAGTTAGTGCCAATGGAGTGTTCAGAAAGGTTCAAATGCCACTGGAGGACCACAATCAATTTCACCCTCAAGATGCTCCACTGTTCTTTATTTATCAATCAATCAAATGCAGAGGATACAGAAGGTTCTCAAGGTTTTGAGGGGCTGGAATTGCATGATGGAAGACAGCCTGGATTCTAGATCTCCCACATTTAGAACAGAAATTCCTAGGAGATTGCCTCAAACATAGGCATCTCCACTGTCCTTTCTGAGGGAGTCAATTTGTTTTTTATTAAACCGCTGAGAAGCTAGGATTGTTTATTACTGAAGTTAGCAAACTCCTGGCTAATAGAGATATCGAGCCAGAAGTAATTATATCTATGAATTACTCTTGCAGAAGAGAATTCTAGTTTTCTCCCTTACTCAAATTGTTATTTCTTGATTTATTGAAATGTCTTTCCTGTGGTAGACAATGAGTTAATGAACTCCAAATGATAATACATCAAGATCCAAATAGGGCTTGTGGCTTGATTTTTTTTTTATCATTAAAAAAATTCATTTGAGGAAAAGACTAACAGGAAAACAGTTTTCAGGTTGCAGAGAAGTAGGTAATTTAGTTGTACTGAAATAAGAAGATAAACTGAGGGTTCCTTCAAAGCCTGATAGAATAGGAATTTAGCAGGAAAGGATGGCACTGGCACAAGAGGTGTAAAAACCAAAGGCAGGGATTAATTATGTCTGAGAAATATTCCTGAAAAGCCATTAATCCATTGTTTTTCATCCGTTGTCAGGGTAACCACTAGAGATGAGTGACCTGCCAATAATAATCAAAGGAAAGCAGAGTCAGGTCATGAACTCCTACAACTGACAAGTGGAAAGCCTCCAAATGAAAAAAAAAAAGTCTCTTGAGTCTGAGGACAGCAAGGGGCTTAAGTGGGGACAGCAAGTCTTGCTGACTGAGGACATCTTGTAATGTGTCATCAAATGCAGAGTTTTGTCACTTCTTTATTCTCAGAGGGTATGCTGAATGATGAGTGTAAATTTGATTGTCCCAGGAGTCATGGAAGTTGCTGTGTGGTCGTGTAATCATAAAAATGAGTATTTAACATCTTCTTTAAAAGTATGTATAATTGAATAATGAAGACTGTATATCTCTTCCTTTAATTAAAATAGAAAAATAAAGGATTTTACTAGACCCAAAGACAAGAAACAGCAGGAATAGAGGACAGATGGGAGATGGATGACAGGGAGGGAAGAAAAGCTCTTAGGAAATAATAAGAAATGTATAAGAAAGAAAGTGCAAGAAATCCCTTGCAAAAACACTACCTCTGTAGTTCAAGCAAAATAATAAAGAGGCCAGTGTTACTAGAACAGATAAAGTGTTCCTTGCTCAGTAGTGTCTGACTCTTTGTGACCCCATGAGTTGTAGCCCGCCAGGTTGCTCTGTCCATGGGCTTCTTCAGGCAAGAATAATGGAACGGGTAGCCATCCCCTTCTCCAGGGGATCTTCCCAACACAGAGACTGAAGCTGGGTCTCCTGCATTGTAGGCAGATTCTTTACCATCTGGGCCACTGGGAAGCAGATGGAAACAGACTATCTGAATGGTCCATCAGGGAGGAAAGTCAATTGAAATGTATCAACTGAAATATGAATTACTTCAGCTATACAAGTGAGAGGGCAAAGAGTTTTCTCACTGTAATGGGACAGAATGAATAAGATTCAGGCATCAGAACTGGCCAAAAATAATAAAATAGGATGACATCTGTCAACTACATTCAAATAATCAGCTACATTCTTCTTAGAAAATATCAATAATTAACATAGGTCTGAATAACATAAAAAGAAGGGTTTGACTATTATCACTTTAAATTTACATGAAAACTTATGCTTTAAAAGAACTTTCACAAGGTCATCTAATGCAATCTAATGATTGCATTCATGACAAAAAAGATATATATGTTCAGTTCAGTCACTCAATCGTGTCCGAATCTTTGCGACCCCATGAATCACAGCATGCCAGGCCTCCCTGTCCATCACCGTCTCCCGGAGTTCACTCAAACTCATGTCCATCGAGTTGGTGATGCCATCCAGCCATCTCATTCTCTGTCATCCCCTTCCTCTCCTGCCTTCAATCTTTCTGAGCATCAGGGTCTTTTCAAAGGAGTCAGCTCTTTGCATCAGGTGGCCAAAGTATCGGAGTTTCAGCTTTAGCATCAGTCCCTCAAATGAACACCCAAGATTGATCTCCTTTAGAATGGACTGGTTGGATCTCCTTGCAGTCCAAGGGACTCTCAAGAGTCTACTCCAACACCACAGTTCAAAAGCATCAATTCTTCAGCGAGCAGCTTTCTGAGAGCCTGTCTGAGCCAACAAGTGTTTAAGAACAATACAAAATATAAAATTTTAACCATCTTACTGTTTCTAGCTTGGAATGAGTAAATAGTAGAACATTTTTTACTTCCAGATAGGAACAAGAAATGAGGGTGCATTATAAAAATATAACATCCAGAAATGGTTCACAATTTTTTTAAAAAATAGTGTTTTATGATGCTCACCTTCAAAGACTCTTTTTCTCCTACTGGCATTTCTAACACCTTTACTATCACCTAAATCTCATTTTTCTCCTTGTGTTATCTTCAGTGGAAAGAAGCACCCTGAGGTCTTTGACTAAATTCACTTTGCATTAACAAATCTTCAACTGTCTTGACTGCTTACTTCATATAAGAGACAGTCTTTAAAAACATCAACATTTGCCTTTTTTAAAAAATGTACCTAAATAAATTTCTCCTTTGGTTCACAGTATGAATTGGATGCATTAGGAGTGGTATATTTGTTAAGTTTCACAATGCTATACTGTGTATGGCCCCTGAGCCAGGGCACCATAGTGATGAGGAATTTCTTATGTTTCTGAATTATCAGATAATTTGCATGACCGTCTCCAACAAACTGGCATTCTCTTTGCCCAAAGAGTTTTGCTGTATCTCAACTGTTAGTCCTCTTTGCTGTGGGGAGGATAAAAAAAAAAATATTGACTTCAATTTTTATTTTAACTGTTTCTGGAGATCGACTGCTTATATAATAAACTGCACGTATTTAATGCATAGAATTTGATAAAGCTTGAAATACATCTGTTTATAAAACCATCACCATAGTCAAGGTAGCAGGTGTGTCCACCAGCCCTAAGACTTTCTCATGCTCTTTGTAATCTCTCTCTCCCCACCTTCATTTCTAAGGAACCACTGCAAAAAATTAAGTACACATTATGTTTTACTCTTTTTTTCTTTGTCTAGTTTCTATTTCTTAGCATAATGATTTTGAAACATTCATATCAATAGCTTACTCTTTTATTTCTGAGTAGTATTTCACAATATATAGTGTATACAAGACGGCGGAATAGAAGGACGTGTGCTCAACTTCTCCTGTGAGAGATCCAAAATTACAACTTGCTGCCAAACAACCATCAACAGGAGAATGTTGGATCCCACCAAAAAAAGATACCCTATGTCCAAGGGCAAAGGAGAAAGCCCCAGCAAGAGTTTAGGAGGGGCAAATTCATGTTTAGAATCAAACCTCATACCCACTCCAGGATTTTTGCCTTGAGAATCCCATGGACAGAGGAGCCTGGTAGGCTACAGTCCATGGGCTTGCAGAGTCAGACATGACTGAGCAACTTCACTTTCTTTTCACTTTCCATAACCATCAGAGATGCTTGGAGGGTTCAAGCAAAACCTTGGGCATACCAGGAGACGCCATAGAGACTGAACCAGACCTGTCTTTGAGTGTGTGTGTCTCCGGTGGAGGTATAAGTCAACAGTGGCTCTGGGTGAAGCAGACCTTGGTATGGCATAGCCCTCTTGGAGGAGGTCACCATTAACTCCACCAGAACTGAAACAGGACTGGGGAAACAGACTCTTGGAGGGCACAAACAAAAGCTTGTGTGCACCAGGACCCAGGACAAAGGAGCAGTGAGCCCACAAAAGACTGACCCAGATTTGCCTGTGAGTGTCCAGGAGTCTCCAATGGAGGCGTGGGTCAGCAGTGACCTGGTGTAGGGTTAGGGGAATTGAGTGCAGCGGTGCTTGCACAGGACCTTTTAAAGGAGGTCACCATTATCTTCATTACCTCCACCATAGTTTGGACACAGGTCAAACAACAGGAGGGAACACAGCCCTACCCATCAACATAAAATTGGATTAAAGATTTACTGAGAATGGCCCATTAGAATAAGACCCAGTTTCCCCCTCAGTTAGTCTCTCCCATCAGGAAACTTCCATAAGCCTCTTAGCCTTATCCATCAGAGGACACACAGAATGAAAACCACAATCACAAAAAACTCATCAAATTGATCACATGGACCACAGCCTTGGCTAACTCAAAGAAACTATGAGCCATGCCATGCAGGGACACCCAAAACAGATGGGTCATGGTGGAGAGTTCTGACCAAAGGTGGTACACAGGAGAAGGGAATGGAAAACCACTTCAGCATTCTTGCTTTGAGAGCCCAATGAACCGTATGAAAAGGCAAAAAGATATGACACTGAAAGATGGACTCCCCAGGTCAGTAGGTGCCCAGTATGCTACTGGAGAACAGTAGAGAAATAACTCCAGAGAGAACGAAGAGTTGGAACAAAGCAAAACCACCACCCAGTTGTGGTAGGTTTTATCAGTGGGGATTGTTGTCTGTTAGTTCAAAGAGAGACCTTAGGGGGCTAGGGGACAGACCTCTGTGAAGGGCATCAGCTGGCAGGTGCTGAATTACTTGAAGGGTCGTGAGGCTGGTTCTATTAACAGAAGTATAGTTAAAAGCAGAAAACCCTTCAGACTGTAGTTAATAGCTGCTATAAACAAATTGCTCCTGTTGTAGTGAGGTATTCAGGAAAAACAGTGTTAAAACTGGGAGCAAAAAAAAAATAACAGAAGAAAGTTGTGATTGGGAAGAAGTATGTCCTCCATCTTCCTGTTTTTGAGTCTCTTTCCAGGGCTCTGGATGATCAGGGGCTACGAGAGAAGCTGGAGAAACCGAACGCAGATGGCGGAGTCCTAGCCCCAGCATTACGAAGAGTGAGTTTGAAACTGACAACTAATAGCTTAGTTAATGGCACAGTCTCACAACTCTCTGGGTCCAAATGCTGACTTCTCTCTTACCAACTACACTAAGTAAGGAACGTAAAATGAGCAAAAGAATATCACTTAAAATAGGTGGATGTCTTGGAACATTTAGTGATGTTCCAAAAACATCCCTGTTGTTTTGAAATACCAAGATGCATGTAGAAAGGACAGATAAGAAAAGTTACTGATTTTCCTAGAAAGCTCTTTGAAAGGAAAAACCAGCTTAATGAAAAATAATAATTTTAGATGTTTATTGAGTGATCTTTGGATTGCCAATGGGCCAATGAAGTGAATTTTGTAATACATTTCTGTTAACTTTTACATTTAAGTGAGTCTCATTTATTTGATAGCACTCTATTAAACTGAAGTCTTTGCTGCTAGAGTATTCTCAACTATGTCCGGCAGTTATCCTTTGGAATAGTTTCTTACACAACTGATCTACCCAAGAGGAACAAGTGTATTACGACAAATCCCTCTGAGACTTGCTCAGAAATCCTCTGAGCAAGGATTTGTCAAAAGAAAAATATATGCCCTCGACTGTTGCTTCTCAGAACTGAATTCCTAAGACTTGTCTGTAAGGTCTGGGGAATTGTGAGAGGTACCATCACTAAGTCAGGAAGATTTGCAAACCAAGGAACAGAGTGTCCTATTATATAAAAATGTACCTTGAGGCTTTTACGTTCTCTGCCTCAGTTCAAGTTTATCAGGGAAATGCCGTGTTGTGGCTGAATTAATGCTGTTCCAACTGAATTTTGCTTTCAAGAGGCTATGAGAAGCAGAGAATGACAAACATAAATATGATATTTTTCATTAAACCAGATATACTAGTTTCCTTTGGATTATTTCAAATAGAAAAACTTTATTAACAGAAATTTACTTTGTACTCTCCAGATCTTTTGCAACCATGGTAGAGGATCCCAAGTGAAGGGTTTTGCACAATAACATGAACCTAGCATGACTGACACTAATGAAATTCTGAATGCTTAGTAAGAATATGCTTTATAGGAAATTATTCATTCATTCATCAAATATTAACTGAATGTCTACTATTCATGAATCACTGAATCAAGTAATTCAAGGCTTTTCTCTCTAATCTAAAAAGGCAACAATCTATTTATTTCTTGTTACATTTGACCTTTCAACTTTAATCTATACTATAAATAGATCCTCCCCAAAACACTAAGAATTTCAACTGAAAGATTAGTCCTATTGAAGCAACTAATTCTATTTTTTCTTAAATCCAAAAAGCTCACTTTTGTTTCTCTGTCAGCTACACATTTTGCTATTCACTTGGAATAAAATATTACATTTTCTTGCCTGCTGCGCAAACATGGGTAACCATTTTCTCTTTTTTTTTTTTTAAAGTTCTGGACAATGAGATATAAGGAGAAAAGTTTTGTGATGCTTGTGGGTAATCTTAAAGGAAGCTGACTTGTTGGCAAGTGTTGTTTGCCATTTTACCGTTTATTCTTCTCTTGGCCCCAGATTCAAAGCAGACATCTTAGAGTTTGACATGAACTTAAGGAAACCCATAACTAGAAAAGTTAAATAGATGGGGATAAAATCACAAAGTAGTAATCTTGTACTGACCACACCATTAATTCTGTTCAGTATATTTTTCCCCTCACATATTTTAGTTTTCACCTCTCAAGTTCAATTTTGGTCTTTCTAAAAGTATCAATATTGTCATGCTTCTATTTAATTTTTTGAACATACAGGGTACAGTCATAATAATTGTCTGAATATGTCTTTCTGCTATTTCTAGGCTATGGATGAGTTCTGGGTGAGTTTTGATGATTGATTTTCCTTTTTAATAATTTGGATATTCCTGTTTCTATATATATATCAATTTTTAATTGATGCCATATTTTATTAATTTTCTCTTGTTGAGAGCTGGATCTGTTTATATGCCTTAAAGCATTGTTGAGCTTCGTTCTTAAATTACTGGGCAAAAAAATAACTTTTCCTTTCCCATCGGTCATACTAGGCAGTGTTGTTGCTTAGTTGCTAAGTCCTGTGACCCCATGTACTGTAGCCTACAAGGCTCCTCTGACCATGGGATTTTCTAGGCAAGAATACTGGAGTAGGTTACCACTTCCTACTCCAGGGGATCTTCCCAACCCAGAGATCGAACTCAACTCCATTGGCAGATTCTTTACCACTGAGGTACCAGGGAAGCCATTACTAGGCATTTCCACATTCAAATTTTATTCCATTCAGTTCAGTTAGTCAGTTCAGTTCAGTCACTCAGTCATGTCCAGTTCTTTGCGACCCCATGGACTGCAGCATGCCAGGCCTCCCCGTCAATCACCAACTCCCAGAGTTTACTCAAACTCATGTCCATCAAGGTGGTGATGCCATCCAACCATCTCATCCTCTGTCATCCCCTTCTCCTCCTGTCTTCAATCTTTCTGAGCATCAGGGTCTTTTCAAAGGAGTCAGCTCTTTGCATCAGGTGGACAAAGTATTAGCGTTTCAGCTTCAGCATCAGTCCTTCCAATGAGCACTCAGGACTGATCTCCTTTAGGATGGACTGGTTGGATCTCCTTGCAGTCCAAGGGACTCTCAAGAGTCTTCTCCAGCACCACATTTCAAAAGCATTGATTCTTTGGTGCTCAGCTTTCTTTATAGTCCAACTCTCATATCCATACATGGCTACTGGAAAAACCATAGCCTTGACTAGACGGACCTTTGCTGGCAAAGTAATGTCTCTCCTTTTAAATACGCTGTCTAGGTTGGTCATAACTTTTCTTCCAAGGAGTAAGCGTCCTTTTATTTCATTACTAAAGCAAAACACTTCTAAGTGTATTACCAAATGCCCCCTAAACTGTGATGTTTTTCAATCTGTTTGTGGAGCTTTGAAGTTACCAAGTACTGCTTTCCTCTAAAACATTTCTGGCTCTTTCCCTGACTTTGAGTATTTTCCTCATGTGTATGGCATAGGTTCTGAGGGGGCTGCCTAGTATTTGGCTGCATATGTAAGAGGGACCCTATTCGCTTTTTGTCTGTGTAGCCCTCTCTTCTCTGGCACTTTGTCCTGTTATCTGTATTTTTGTCTCATTGGATTTTCAACTCTGCTTTTTCAATTTAAGGAATCCACCAGAGTCTAAGTTTCCTTCTCCATGTGCTATAAGTCAGCAAGCTGGAACAATAACGGTGTTCACTTCAGCTTTTTGTATTTTTAATTTTTTCTAATTTTTTTCAATTTTGTTTTGGATACAACTGATTGACAATGTTGTGATAGTTTCAGGTAGACAGCAAAGGGATTGATCCATAACATGTACATGTATCCATTCTCCCCCAAACTCCCTTCCCATCCAGACAGCCTCATAACACTGAGAAAAGTTCCCTGTCCTCTACGGTAGGTCCCTGTTGGTTGTCCATGTTACATATACCAGTGTGTCCATGTCTATCCCAACTTTATTTCCCCCATTTCTCTAGGATCAGTGTCTTTCAGTGGTACTCATAAAATCTGATAATTTAGAAAAAACATATAGGTACATTCTGCTGTTATATGTAGGGAAGAACTGGGCCCAAAATACTTGATTTCTTTATTACTTTCCAGTGTATTTAACATACATACTAGAATTGTTTCTATTCTCCCCTACCTTCATGAACTATCTACTGGAAAATTTCTTCTTTGAGTTGGTAAGCTAGGAAGATTTCTTCTGGTTTTGTGTATGCAATGCTAATCAGTATGATGATATTGAACACTTACATGCAAGATTTTCAAACTTGTACTCCATAGTGTTTTTATTTATTTTAAATTATGCTTGCTGTAACAGCTGGAAAAATACATTACACTCTCTAAAGCTTGATATAAAAATCTTAAAATATATGGTCCAAAAAACAGCAAAGGAAAATAATGCTGAAATATGCCAAGTACTCCTCCAGATCCTTCAGTTCAATCTCTAAAACCTCTCTCAGGCAGATAGAGATAATCACTGGTCATTTTGGACCCAAATTTCTACGCGCCTTTCCAGCTGCTAGTAACTGATTTCAGATAACAACTCTAGAAATAAAGGAGATTAAGAGCCAAGCTCAGCATTTTACTTGTTTTCGTTTATTTTTAAAAAGTGTTTACAACCACCTGAAAATTGCAGAACCAAAAGAAGGGAAGGACATATTTGAAATATCTGACTTTAATAAATCTAAGTATACGGACAAACAGAACAGGAGCATAGCTCTGCTGCAATTCAAGAAAATTAAAATTGCCTTGCAGGATCTGAGACAATGTACAATTTCTGAAGGTCAGAGAGACCTGGAATGTGTAAACAGAGAAAAGCAAACTTCAGCTTCATTAGTTCTTCATTGAGGATCTTTATTTCTGATCCCCAAAGAAAATGTACTTTTTAATAATTGTAATATTACTGACCTTTCCCAACAGCTTGTTGATTGATTATATAACCTTTCACTCTGCTGTAACACTGTGTGTCTTTAGTTTGTGTCCTGGACACCAGTTTAACTCCACGGGAGGATAGCACAGAGGTTGAACTGTGGAATAAGAATTGTAAAGCATTTGGGCTATTGGGAATGCCCATTCTCCAAAAAATGATTTTTTTAAAGGAATTAACTATTGATTAAGAAGAAAAATCAAGAATATAGAGGCAAGAGTATCCTGCATGGAATCATAGTTACCCAGGTAACCACATCCTGATTTTGGTTTACAGAGCTCGAGATCTGAATTTGGAAAGGAGAAAGATCTTTTGTAAACATCTACTTGTTTTGAAATGATAAGAAAATTATCACAGAGCATGTACCATTTTGAAGTCCAGACACAAATCAAGCACAAAACACAGATGAGCTGAACAGCAGAACAAACATTGTACTAACTAATTATTGCTTGAAGAAAGGACTGATTGAAATAACCGAAAAAATGTTAAATAATATCATAAGTTAGAAGAACTGTTTCAGTCAAGCATTTAGTTTGTGGCATCCTCTAATATAAAAGAGGAAACAAAATAAAAGATAAGGAGGCACTAATAGATATTTTGAGCTTCCTAGGTGGTTCAGTGGTAAAGAACCAGCTTGCCAAGCAGGAAACATGGGTTCAACCCCTGGGCCAGGAAGATCCTCTGGAAAAGAAAATGGCAATACCCTTCAGTATTCTTGCCTGGGAAATCCACAGACAGAGGAGCCTGGCAAGCTACTGTCCACAGGATCACAAAGAGTCGGCCATGACTTAACGACTAAATAAAAACAACACAACAGCAACACTAGATATTTTACTACTTTTAAATTTTTATACTTGCTCTTGGATCTATTTTTCTTATATTTTCAAATCTTACGGAAGTCAATGATCAAATGTGTGCTGTTTTATCAAAAGCAGCTTTAAATATACAATATAAAATAGACATTATTTTATCTCTAGGATGAAGAGATCCATGCACTGAATAAAATTTCCTTTCGAGCTTAAGTTGCCCTAAAGACCAGTTCTTCCCCTCAGTGATAGCAATTGGGATTGAAGGGACAGGTTATTAATGGAAGAGAAAGGATGAACAACCAGCTATGAGCTTGTTTTGTGTACACAGTCTCCCTCGGTAATGTCAAAAGTCATCTCATCTTTCAGAATCAAACAATTTTTTTTGAGATGAGGTATTTAAGGGATTCTGAAAAATTTAGTGTATTCACCTGGGATCCCTTAGCAACACCTCTTAGAAAACTGATGTTCTTCCTAATCCTGAGTTCTGAGAATAAATGAATTGAGAAATAGGGAAATAGGAAATTATAATTCTCCTGAGAGAATTAAAACTGAACTATCAACACAGAATTATTCATGCTTTGAAAGAATCCACAGAGGTCAAGTTGAAGCAGAGTTTAAAAAAAAAGAAAAAACAGGCTGCAGGAGAAGTAGAGGTTTATGACCAACATTCTGGAAACCAGGATAAGAACTGTTTAGGAAAGGAATGTGTTCATGATGTAATCAGTCCCTCTCAGTCCCTCTCACTTGTAGCCACTGGTATGTCACTCGTGTCTACTGAGACCCTGTCTGCTGCGAAGAGCAATGCAGTATTTCTTGTGAATACAATACATATTAGCAAGTTCATACTCAAAGTGTACTTCATACTAATCCAAGAAACAGGATTCCAAGACATAATAAGTTTGGGTGCAAAAGAAACCTTAAATGAACTACCTTGACACATGATCATGTGTAGAGATGTTCTCTTTGCTGAAATACGTTAATGCTGCTGTTTGCATACCATGTAAAAATGACCACTGGCATTCTCCAGTTTTTCATGCTGGCTATATTTGATTCTTCTTTCTAACCCATTAGCAGAAGAAATGCTAAGAAAAGATGTGCATAGAAGATGAAAATTTGATCTAAAATATGAATTAGCAAAAAACAATATCAAAATCAAGGCAAGCACACAAAATACGTACCTTAATCATTAAATGAAAACAAACAAAAAAAAAGAGCTAATATAAAACAATTTGTATTCATATGCCCAGAATAAATGTGTTTTAGACACTTGATATTTCAACCAATTTTACTGAAAACTGGAAGGCATTTTTCTACATCTAGAATTTTTGTCAAGATCAAAACTAAAGGATATGGCAATCAATGTTTTAGACGTTTTAAAACTTAGTTTTGAGCATGATAAATTTTTGTGATGTTATTTTTCAACTTGTAAAATGACTTCTAGTAGGCATTTTATAGTCTTCTTCCCATCTATCACAAAATATACTAATCAGATACTGATCATGTGTACATGGTATTGAAATTTATAATCTCAACAAGCTGTTTGTTGATAACAAACCATGCATCTGTTAATACTGTATATTTTAATAGAAAAACCCCAAAACTTCCTATCATAGATTTCTATCGCAAAAAAATGATTAATTTTTTATTATTATAATCATTTATTATTATTAAAGATATATGTTATGGGAATTATAACATATATCTTTAATTATAATATGATTTAGAGACTTCTCAAGAAATCCCTGGAACTTTCTTATTTTAAAATCCTCCAAATTAATATTTGTTAGATATTTGCAAACACTAGGAAATCTTAATTTCTTTTTTTAAACTTCTGACCAACTTTTATTTCTATCTCCTGCTTATACTGCCCTAATCTTCATCTGAAGACTTGCTTTCACCCCTCACTGATTCCATTTCATTCTAACACGCCTCAAGCCCCACTCTGTGGCTACAAAGCTGAGATTCTGATCACTCAGAGCTCTTCTCTGAAGTTTCCTGAACTTGAGACAGAGCTGCAGCTTTCTCTTTCAACTTTTATGCTGTGCTATTGTACAGTTAAAAGTTCAGAGTGCTGGCAAAGAAAAACTGGAGCGTCAACACGACAGAAGCTGTGACAAGAAACTAAAAAGGCAGAGAACATGAAGCCAGACACTGAATTCCTGATGCTGCTTGAGATTGTGGATTCAGTTCAGCAACGAAACTAGCTGCACCTCTCAATTTGTAAGGAATGAAGTAAATGTCTATTCTCTTCTCAAAGAGTTAAGCTTGTTTGAGTTGTTTCTGTAATTCCCAGGAAAAAGGGACCTAACACATTGTCTTATTCTGCTCCTCAGGCTGCCATAACAAAGTATCGTAGACTGGGAGGCTTAAACAGCAGGAATTTATGTTTCACAGTTCTGAGAAGTCCAAATCAAGGTGCTGGAAGATTCAGTTCTTGACGAGACTTTCTTCCTGGTTGGCAGACAAACGTCTCACGGTATCCTCACTTGGCAGAGAAAGAAATATCTCTGAGTCTCTTCCTCTTCTTAGAAAGGCACTAGTACCATCCAGAGAAGCCCCAACCTCGTGATCTCACCTAAATCTAATCACCTCCCGAGAGCCTCACCTCCTAATACCATCACACGGCAGTTAGGGCTTCAACATGGGAATTTGAAATGGACACAAGTACTGTTTCCTCAAATATTCAGCATTTTTTTTTCCACAGAGATAGCATTTTGCTGACTCAAGACCTCCGGGATTTATACTTAATAAACAATACTTTTCCAAATTAAACACAGGGGATCCCAACCCAGCGATTAAACCCATGTCTCTTGCATCTCTTGCACTGGCAGGTGGATTCTTTACCACTGAGCCACCTGGGGAGCTCCACATTTGGCAAGGCATTAGCAAATAATTTCTCTCCATTTGGATTTATGGAATCACACAAATCATGCTTGGCCCTTCTCAGTATTTTTGATAATATTTGTAATATGGGAAATGTTGCTTTTATCCCATTTTTATTCACAGTTTTAATTAAAACCAATATTAATTTAGTTTTCTCCTTTAAAAGGGGGAAAAACGGCTTATCTTTAACCACAATACCCAATCTTGTGCTTGTCCAATAACTGAACAGGTAAAGAGATTTAGGATCTCATGCCCCACTTATTTGGGCTTCCCAGGTGGCTCAATGGTAAAACAAAAAATAATAATCCACTTGTCAATGCAGGAAATGCAGGTTCCATCCATGGGTCAAGAAGGTCCCCTGCAGGAGGAAATACCTACCCACTCCAGTATCCTTGTCTGGAGAATCCCACGGATAGAGGAGCCTGGCAGACTACAGTCCGTGGGGTGGCACAGTCAGACATGACTGAACATGCGTGCATGCCCCACTTATTTGCTGATATTATGATACAGTCTACTGAACTTTTTCAGTCACCTTTTCTTTTTGAATTTAGGTAAAGAAGTGAAGTTAATTAAACTCTGGTTCATGAGCCATTGTCATCCTACGCCCAGCAAGTACTCTCTTGTTTTATTTATTCCCTTTTATCCACATTTCTCTCTTCTGTTCTCCCAGCAGAGACAAACATTTTAACATGTTTCAGGCGCACCTTTTTTACTACATGTGTGTCATATATGACACATGTCGCTTCACAGTCAGTTTTCTTGAATCTTGCCTACCTGCTCTACCTCGGCCATGGCTGGAGCCAGGAACCCATGAGTGCCCATATGCATCCTTCATCTGAAGTTTGGGATTTTTAAATTCTCCCACAACGTGCCTCCCAGGAGACAAGGGGTCTGACTTCCCAAAGAGCCAACTGCCTTTCTCAACCTTAAATTGAAGGGGAATTATTTCCCTGTGAAGGATTTTGACCAACGGAGACAGGAGATGAAATCAACAAATTCACTCTTTATTCCAACCTTCTGTTGACCTTTCTAAAGCATTATTCTTCCATAGAGTCTGTCCAGAAATATCTCACACGGCCAAGCATATGCACAGGACACAGGAGAGACAAGCTGTATCTTTCCGTAGCTTACAGTAACGCATCACTCTGCTTTAGCATCTTATCCTTCTCCACCTCACTTCTGTTTTCCCTGGACTTGTACCTTCCAATAAATAATTAGGACTGACAACTTGCTTCTGGCTCTGCTTTGCTAGGTTCTCAAACCAAGATAGTATGAATTATGCATTCTTGCAAACTAAGAATTGTTATTTTGTGCACATGAAATTTTTATTTCCCTAATGGTATTCTGTTTCTTATTTTTTTCTTACCCAACACTTGATTTTTAAGATCTGTTGCACTGCTATATGTACTCTGTTTCTTCTAACAGGTGCTTGGTACCCCTGTTTGCATTCACTGAACTTTATACGTACACTTTTCCTGTGCTGGATGGCCAAGGTTCCCTTTCTAAATGCTTGGCACTCTGAACAACACTGTGAGGAACATCCTCCCGCGTGTCTCTTCATATATCTATGAAACATCTCCATAAGGTTCACACAGGAGTAGTACTGTGTATGTTTACTTCAGTAAAAACTACTAGCATGCTCTCCCACATTGTTTGATGGAGGCAACAGTCTACATTCTCACTGGCAGTACAGAAGAGTTCCAGCAGCCATTCATCACTGCCTGCTCTAGAGAGCATCAAAGTTTTCAGTACAATTTTTCATGGTTGGTTTCACTTATACTTTTCTTATTGTTGATGAAATTGGATATTTGTAAACATGGTAGCCATTTGGGTTTACTCTTATATGAATTGCCTCATCATATATTTTCCTATTTTGACCAGTTATTCTATTGAGGTGACTTTCTTCATGTTGATTTGTAGAACATTATATTATATACAACATATACTGTCATCTGTCCATTAACTTTATTCAAGGATTCATTTTTTAAACAGATACAATATATATTTAATATTCTTTAATGGCTATTGATGATGGGATGCCTAATTTCTTTTCATTCCTGAATACTGTGGTATGGATGACCCACTGTTTGTTTATTAGTTCAATCTATTAAAGCATGTCCTGGTTGCTTCCAGATTTTTTTCAACTATGAATGAAGTTGCCATGGACTTCCTGGGTGGTCCAGTGGTTAAGAATCTGTGCTTCCACTGCAGGGGGCTTGGGTTCAATTCCAGACTGGGGAACTAAGATCCTACATGCCACACAGTGCAGGCAAAAAATACGAAATGCAGTTGCTATAAATGTACAAAGCTTTGTGTGAGCATACATTTTCAAGTCAATTATGTAAATATCTAGATGAGTGGTTACTGACTCATAAGGAAAAGCTATGTTTATCTCTGTAAGAAATAGTCGAATGGGCTTCCCTGGTGGCTCAGTGGTTAAGAACCCACCTAGCAGTAGAGGATCTCTGATATGAGAAGATCCCTCATGCTGCTGCGCAACTAAGCCTTTGTGCCACAACTATTGAGTCTGTGCTCTGGAGCCCAGGAACTGCAACTACTGAGCCCACATCCCTCAAGTACTGAAGCCTATGGATCCTACAGCCTGAGCTCCGCAACAAGAGAAGCCATTGCAATGAGAAACTCGCACACCACACTATGGAGTAGCCCCAGCTCACTACACCTAGATACAAGCCCGTGCAGCAATGAAGACCCAGCCCAGCCAAAAATAAATAAATAAACATCTAAAAAATAAAATAGACAAATAGAAATAGTCAAAGCATCTTTCAAAGTAGCTGTACCATTTTTCATTTTCATCAGCAATGAACAGAGTTCCTACAGATCTACATGCATGGCAGCAATTTATATTGGCAGTGTTTATAGTTTTTAGTTATATTTCACTGTTGTTTAATTTGCAAAACCCTAAGGACTCAAGGCCGCTTTTCTGGTGGCTCAGTGGTAAAGAATCCACCTACCAATGCATGAGACACAGGTTCGATTCCTATGCTAGGAAGATCCCCTGGAGAAATGGCAACCCACTCCTGTATTCTTACCTAGGAAATCCCAAGGACAAAGGAACCTGGCAGGCTACAATCCATGAGGTCACAAAAGAGTGACATACAACTTACTGACTAAACAACAAAAATGATATGAGATGCTGAACATCTTTTCGTGTGCTTGTTTATCATTTGTTTATCTTCTTGGGTGAGCAATCTGTTATGCCCATGTTTAGTCTGGATTGTTTGTTTTCTTATTGCTGAATTCTAAAAGTTCTTCGCATATTTTGGATACAAGTCCTTTATAAGATGAGGACTCTGCAATTATTTTCAACTTTCCTTTCCTTTTCATTCACCTAACCTTGTCTTTTACAAAGCAATTTTTTTCTCTTTTTTTACTTTTAATAAGTCCATCTTATCAACTTTTGTATTCATGACTCATACTTCTGATGTTCTATCTAAAAGTGTATAACCAGACCTAAGGTCACCTACTTTTTCTCCTGTTTTTTCTAGAAATGTTTTAGTTTTACACTTTATTCACTTATTCATTCACTGTCTCTTATTATCTTTTTGGTTCTTAACTTTGAGAGATGTGACATTTATAGCATATTCTCCTCCACCATATTGGACTTCATACATTCTTTTGGGTGAGTCTTCAACCTTTATTTGTGTGTTTTTAAGTATAATTTTATAGAGAACATAATACCACATTTTCAATTTTAATCTGAAAAATAGTGCTTTTAAGTGATTCCACTTGTGCAATATTAAAATTTATTTCTGCCATCATTTTTTCATGTTTTCTACATAATATTTTTCTTTATTTCCATTGTCAAATTAAGTCTCCTTGTCCTGGTTAAAAAGTTACACATTTTGTTTTGAAAAGCTTTATTGAGATGTAATTCACACACCATATAATTCACCCATTAAAGACATTTTCTTTTTATCTATAGCATGGTGGCCCTTGACCAAAGACCCAGTAACTAAGTAATTAATTTTTAAAGTTACGTAAAGTTGCTTTGAGCTTGAACAGTTCTGAATTCTTATTTATAAACAGCATCCAATATCTGTGTTTACCTAGTGTAAAAGAACTAATCAGTTTCTTCATTAATAAGTCAAGAACTTATTAAAAAAAAAAAAAAAACTTACCTCCTGCTTGAATGGCTGATATTTAGAAAGACTCCATTTTTCAGAAGAATTGTTCACCTCTTAGGAGCAGTGATTAAATCTATAACCAAAAACAGACAAACATATCAGAAAAAAAATGTCAATTACCATATAAGACATACAAAAGATCAATTTCTTATTCAACCAACATAGTGTTGAGTGTAGGAGAAGGAAAAGAACGTGAAATTTGACCTGGGAATTCTCAGTACAGTTATATCCAATATATACTGAATTACTAAACTCAGAAACTAACAATAGTTGCATCAATCTACTCTGGTTATTTCAAAATGACATTAACACAAGTAAATATCATCAGAAAGCAAACACATATCCAAGCAGGTATTCTTTACTTTTGGAAATTAAAACCCACTCCAGTACTCCCTTGCCTGGAGAATTTTATGAACTGAAGAGTCAGGCAGGCTACAATCCATGGGATCCCAAACAGTCATTAAAAACAGTAACCTATCGCTCAGGATCATACCACATCCATTTCTACTGTTGGATACAAATTATTTCCTTACCACTAAGTTAATATTGACATTTTTGTTTATAATTATTCAAAATGTTATATAATTCTTCAATTTCTGTATTCAAACTTTTCTTTAAATTCTCTTAAGATGTATTTCCAAACTTAGAATCTTTTGATCACTGAGTATTAATATTTTATATTACTTAAAATGGGTTGTCAAATGTTTTTCCAAAAATATCTACTAATTTACACTTTCATCAGCAGAATAATGTGGAGTTTTTCATGCTGTGCTCTCACCAAAATAGTTTTAAAACTTTGCTAATTAGAAAGGTGACAAGTAATAACTTTTCAGTTATAATATTTATTATTCTGATTTATAGTAAATTTGAATATTTATCTAGATATTTCTTCTTTTCTGAAAATTCAGAAATTTCATAATGGTTAATCTATTTCTTGGCTTATCTCTTTCTCATTGTTTTTCATGTTCAGTTTGACTCCTTAGATATTAAGAATTTAAAAATTTTCTTATCTGAAGTAAATATTTTTTGTATTTTCTTGGTGGCTTTTTGGCATTTTGTGCCAGTAATTTAAACATTTTTATGTAATAAAAACAATTCTTTTTTTGAGATTTTTTCCCCCCTCATTTTCATTGTAATATGTGCATAATGTAGGAATGGGAAAAAGCTTTTCTCAACACCTTAGGGTCTTTGTCTGCATCTGAAAGTAAAGTGACAAAGACAGACTAAGAGAAAAGCATACAAATTTCATTAACTTTTTACACGCACATGGGGTCCTTCACAGGAGAATGAAAAGGTCACCACAATGGGAATCTTTCATTTAGATGAAGAAACAATACAATTGTGAAGAATTAACAAGACAAAAGAGCTTGGGAGGGGGTAGTAAATGGTGAAGGACTAAATTAGGAAGATAAGTGTTAGTTTAACAAGGTCTATTTGTACAACTTTCTTAGCCCTAAATTTTCACTTTCTGGTAATAATAATGACTTCTTTCCTCCTAGTACTGAAAGGTTAAATTCTACATGAAAGATAGATGACCACGTCAGGGAAGAAGGGTGAGAAAGGTGGGGAGGTCAGCATGACATTTCTGCTTCTGCTGTTTCTCAACGCCTTCAGTATAAGATATTCGATTTTCCAAGGAAAAACATTTTGCAGTAGTGTGTTCTGAACCCCCTCATATAAAAAACAGTGTAAAATGGTTGAAAACAAAACAAATTATTTACTACTATTTACCCACTCCCCTTGCCAAAATCCGCTGGATCATTGAAAAAGCAAGAGAGTTGCAGAAAACCATCTATTTCTGTTTTATTGACTATGCCAAAGCCTTTGACTGTGTGGATCACAATAAACTGTGGAAAATTCTGAAAGAGATGGGAATACCAAACCACCTGGCCTGCCTCTTGAGATACCTGTATGCAGGTCAGGAAGGAACAGTTAGAACTGGACATGGAACAACAGACTGGTTCCAAATAGGAAAAGGAGTACGTCAAGGCTGTATATTGTCACCCTGCTTATTTAATTTATATGCAGAGTACATCATGAGGAACTCTGGGCTGGAAAAGCACAAGCTGAAATCAAGATTGCTGGGAGAAATATCAATAACCTCAGATATGCAGATGACACCACCTTTATGGCAGAAAGTGAAGAGGAACTCAAAAGCCTCTTGATGAAAGTGAAAGAGGAGAGTGAAAAAGTTGGCTTAAAGCTCAACATTCAGAAAACTAAGATCATGGCATCCGGTCCCATCACTTACTTCATGGGAAGTAGATGGGGAAACAGTGGCTGACTTTATTATGGGGGGGGGGGCTCCAAAATCACTGCAGATGGTGATTGCAGCCATGAAATTAAAAGATTCTTACTCCTTGGGAGGAAAGTTATAACCAACCTAGTTCAGTTCAGTTCAGTTCAGTTGCTCAGTCATGTCCGACTCTTTGCGACCCCATGAATCACAGCACGCCAGGCCTCCCTGTCTATCACCAACTCCCGGAGTTCACTCAAACTCACCTCGATCAATTCGGTGATGCCATCCAGCCATCTCATTCTCTGTCATCCCCGTCTCCTCCCTCCCCCAATCCCTCCCAGCATCAGAGTCTTTTCCAGTGAGTCAACACTTCATATGAGGTGGCCAAAGCATTGGAGCTTCAACTTTAGCATCAGTCCTTCCAATGAACACCCAGGTCTGATCTCCTTTAGAATGGACTGGTTGGATCTCCTTGCAGTCCAAGGGACTCTCAAGAGTCTTCCCCAACAACACAGCACAAAAGCATCAATTCTTGGGCGCTCAGCTTTCTTTATTTTTTATTTTTTTTCATTTATTTTATTTATTTATTTATTTTTTATTGGAGGCTAATTATTTTATAATATTATATTGGTTGGTTTTGCCATACATTGACATGAATCCACCCTGGGTGTACATGAGTTCCCCCTCTTGAGCCCTCCTCCCACCTCCCTCCTCCCTTTATCCTCCCTTTGGGTCATCCCCACACACCAGCCCGAGCATCCTGTAACATGCATCGACCCTGAACTGGTGATTCGTTTCACATATGACAACATACATGTTTCAATGCCATTCTACCAAATCATCCCACCCTCACCCTCTCCCACAGAGTCCCAAAGACTGGTCTATACATCTGTGTCTCTTTTTCTGTCTTGTATACAGGGTTATCATTTGCATCTTTCTAAATTCCATATATATGCGTTAGTATACTGTAGTGGTGTTTTTCTTTCTGGCTTACTTCACTCTGTATAATAGGCTCCAGTTTCATCCACCTCATTAGAACTGATTCAAATGCATTCTTTTTAATGGCTGAGTAATACTCCATTGTGTATATGTACCAAAGCTTTCTTATCCATTCGTCTGCAGATGGACATCTAGGTTGCTTCCATGTCCTGGCTATTATAAACAGTGCTGCGAAGAACATTGGAGTACATGTGTCTCTTTCAATTCTGGTTTCCTTGGTGTGTATGCCCAGGAGTGCGATTGCTGGATCATATGGCAGTTCTATTTCCAGTTTTTTGAGGAATCTCCACACTGTTCTCCAGAGTGGCTGTACTAGTTTGCATTCCCACCAACAGTGTAAGAGGTTTCCCTTTTCTCCACACCCTCTCCAGCTTTTACTACATGTAGACTTTTGGATAGCAGCCATTCTGGCTGGTGTGAAATGGTATCTCATTGTAGTTTTGATTTGCATTTTCTGATTATGAGGGATGTTGAGCATTTTTTCATGTGTGTTAGCCATCTTTATGTCTTCTTTAGAGAAATGTCTGTTTAGTTCTTTGGCCCATTTTTTGATTGGGTCATTTATTTTTCTGGAATTGAGCTGCAGGAGCTGCTTGTATATTTTGGAGATTAATCCTTTATCAGTTGCTTCATTTGCTATTATTTTCTCCCATTCTGAAGGCTGTCTTTTCACCTTGCTTATAGTTTCCTTTGCTGTGCAGAAGCTTTTGATTTTAATTAGGTCCCATTTGTTTATTTTTGCTTTTATTTCCAGTATTCTGGGAGGTGGGTCTTGGAGGATCCTGCTGTGATTTATGTCGGAGAGTGTTTTGCCTACGTTCTCCTCTAGGAGTTTTATAGTTTCTGGTCTTACACTTAGCTCTGTAATCCATTTTGAGTTTATTTTGGTGTATGGTGTTAGGAAGTGTTCTAGTTTCATTCTTTTACAAGTGGCTGACCAGTTTTCCCAGCACCACTTGTTAAAGTGACTGTCTTTTCTCCATTTTATATTCTTGCCTCCTTTGTCAAAGATAAGGTGTCCATAGGTGCGTGGATTTATCTCTGGGCTTTCTATTTTGTTCCATTAATCTATATTTCTGTCTTTAAGCCCGTACCATACTGTCTTGATGACTGTGGCTTTGTAGTAGAGATTGAAGTCCGGCAGGTTAATTCCCCCAGTTCCATTCTTCTTCCTCAAGATTGCTTTGGCTATTCGAGGTTTTTTGTATTTCCATACAAATTGTGAGATTATTTGTTCTAGTTCTGTGAAAAATATCGTTGGTAGCTTGATAGGGATTGCATCGAATGTATAAATTACTTTGGATAGTATACTTATTTTTACAATATTTATTCTTCCAATCCAGGAACACGGTATATTTCTCCATCTATTAGTGTCCTCTTTGATTACTTTCACTAGTGTTTTATAGTTTTCAAGTCTTTTTTTTCCTTAGGTAGATATATTCCTAAGTATTTAATTCTTTTCGTTGCAACAGAGAATGGAATAGTTTCCTTAATTTCTCTTTCTATTTTCTCATGATTAGTGTATAGGAATGCAAGGGATTTCTGTGTGTTGATTTTATATCCTGCAACTTTACTGTAATCATTGATTAGCTCTAGTAGTTTTCTGGTAGAGTCTTTAGGGTTTTCTGTGTAGAGGATCATGTCATCAGCGAACAGTGAAAGTTTTACTTCTTCTTTTCCAATTTGGATTCCTTTCATGTCTTTTTCTGCTCTGATTGCTGTAGCCAAAACTTCCAGAACTATGTTGAATAGTAGTGGTGAGAGTGGGCACCTTTGTCTTGTTCCTGACTTTAGGGGAAATGCTTTCAGTTTTTCACCGTTGAGGATAATGTTTGCTGTGGGTTTGTCGAATATAACTTTTATTATGTTGAGGTATGTCCCTTATATTCCCACTTTCTGGAGGGTTTTTATCATAAATGGATGTTGAATTTTGTCAAAGGCTTACTCTGCATCTATTGAGATAATCAGTTCAGTTCAGTCGCTCAGTCGCGTCCGACTCTCCGCTACCCCATGAATCACAGCACACCAGGCCTCCCTGTCCATCACCAACTCCCGGAGTTCACTCAAACTCATGTCCAAAGAGTCAGTGATGCCATCCAGCCATCTCATTCTCTGTCGTCCCCTTCTCCTCCTGCCCCCAACCTTTCCCAGCATCAGAGTCTTTTCCAGTGAGTCAACTCGTCACATGAGGTGGCCAAAGTATTGCAGTTTCAGCTTTAGCATCAGTCCTTCCAATGAACACCCAGGATTGATCTCCTTTAGAATGGACTGGTTGGATCTCCTTGCAGTCCAAGGGACTCTCAAGAGTCTTCTCCAAAACCACAGTTCAAAAGCATCAATTCTTTGGTGATCAGCTTTCTTCATGGTCCAACTCTCACATCCATACATGACCACAGGAAAAACCATAGCCTTGACTAGACGGACCTTTGTTGGCAAAGTAATGTCTCTGCTTTTTAATATGCTATCAAGGTTGGTCATAACTTTCCTTCCAAGGAGTAAGTGTCTTTTAATTTCATGGTTGCAATCAGCATCTGCAGTGATTTTGGAGCACCAAAAAATAAAGTCTGACACTGTTTCCACTGTTTTTCCATCTATTTCCCATGAAGTGATGGGACCAGATGCCATGATCTTTGTTTTCTGAATGATGAGCTTCAAGCCAACCTTTTCACTCTCCTCTTTCACTTTCATCAAGAGGCTTTTTCATATGATTTTTATTTTTCAGTGTGTTAATGTGGTGTATTACATTGATTGATTTGCGGATATTGAAGAATCCTTGCATTCCTGGGATACAGCCCACTTGGTCATGATGTATGATCTTCTTAATGTGTTGCTGGATTCTGATTGCTAGAATTTTGTTAAGGATTTTTGCATCTATGTTCATCAGTGATATTGGACCGTAGTTTTCTTTTTTTGTGGGGTCTTTACCAGGTTTTGCGATTAGGGTGATGGTGGCCTCATAGAATGAGTTTGAAAGTTTCCCTTCCTCAGCAATTTTCTGGAAGAGTTTGAGTAGAATAGGTGTTAGCTCTTCTCTAAATTTTTGGTAGAATTCAGCTGTGAAGCCATCTGGACCTGGGCTTTTGTTTGCTGGAAGATTTCTGATTACAGCCTCTAGTTCTGTGCTTGTGATGGGTCTGTTCAGATTTTCTATTTCTTCCTGGTTCAGTTTTGGAAAGTTGTACTTTTCTAGGAATTTGTCCATTTCTTCCAGGTTATTCATTTTATTGCCATATAATTGCTGATAGTATTCTCTAATAATCCTTTGTGTTTCTGTGTTGTCGGTTGTGATCTCTCCATTTTCATTTCTAATTTTATTGATTTGGTTCTTCTCCCTTTGTTTCTTGATGAGTCTGGCTAGTGGTTTGTCAATTTTATTTACTTTCTCAAAGAACCAGCTTTTGGCTTTGTTGATTTTTGCTATGGTCTCTTTTGTTTCTTTTGCATTTATCTCTGCCCTAATTTTTACGATTTCTTTCCTTCTACTGACCCTGGGGTTCTTCATTTCTTCCTTTTCTAGTTGCTTTAGATGTAGAGTTAGGTTATTTAGTTGACTTTTTTCTTGTTTCTTGAGGTGTGCTTGTATTGCTATGAACTTCCCCCTTAGCACTGGTTTTACAGTGTCCCAGAGGTTTTGGGTAGTTGTGTTTTCATTTTCATTAATTTCTATGCATATTTTGATGTCTCTTTTGATTTCTTCTATGATTTGTTCATTATTCAGTAGCGTGTTGTTCAGTCTCCATATGTTGGCATTTTTAATAGTTTTTCCTCCTGTAATTGAGATCTAATCTTACTGCATTGTGGTCAGAAAAGATGCTTGGAATGATTTCAATTTTTTTGAATTTACCTAGGCTAGATTTATGGCCCAGGATGTGATCTATCCTGGAAAAGGTTCCGTGTGCACTTGAGAAAAAGGTGAAATTCATTATTTTGGGGTGAAATGTCCTATAGATATCTATTAGGTCTAACTGGTCTACAGTATCATTCAAAGTTTGTGTTTCCTTGTTAATTTTCTGTTTAGTTGATCTATCCATAGATGTAAGTAGGGTATTAAAATCTCCTACTATTATTGTATTGTTGTTAATTTCCACTTTCATACTTGTTAGTAATTGTCTTACATATTGCAGTGCTCCTATGTTGGGTGCATAAATATTTATAATTGTTATATCTTCTTCTTGGATAGATCCTTTGATCATTATGTAGTTTCCTTCTTTTTCTCTTTTCACAGCCTTTGTTTTAAAGTCTATTTTATCTGATATGAGTATTGCTACTCCTGCTTTCTTTTGGTCTATTGCATGGAATATCTTTTTCCAGCCCTTCACTTTCAGTCTGTATGTGTCCCTCGTTTCTAGGTGGGTCTCTTGTAGACAACATAGATGGGGGTCTTGTTTTTGTATCCATTCAGCCAGCCTTTGTCTTTTGGTTGGGGCATTCAACCCATTTACATTTAAGGTTATTATTGATAAGTACGATCCCATAGCCATTTTCTTTACTGCTTTGGGTTCGAGTTTATACTCCCTTTTTGTGTTTCCTGTCTAGAGAAGATCCTTTAGCATTTGTTGGAGAGCTGGTTTGGTGATGCTAAATTCTCTCAGCTTTTGCTTGTCTGTAAAGCTTTTGATTTCTCCTTCATATTTGAATGAGATCCTTGCTGGGTACAGTAATCTGGGCTGTAGGTTATTTTCTTTCATCACTTTAAGTATGTCTTGCCATTCCCTCCTGGCCTGAAGAGTTTCTGCTGAAAGATCAGCTGTTATCCTTATGGGAATCCCCTTGTGTGTTATTTGCTGCTTTTCCCTTGCTGCTTTTAATATTTGTTCTTTGTGTTTGATCTTTGTTAATTTGATTAATATGTGTCTTGGAGTATTTTGCCTTGGGTTTATCCTGTTGGGGACTCTCTGGGTTTCTTGGACTTGGATGATTATTTCTTTCCCCATTTTAGGGAAGTTTTCAACTATTATCTCCTCAAGTATTCTCTCATGGTCTTTCTTTTTGTCTTCTTTCTTCTGGGACTCCTATGATTCGAATGTTGGAGTGTTTAACATTGTCCCAGAGGTCTCTAATATTGTCCTCATTTCTTTTAATTTGTTTTTCTTTTTCCTCTCTGTTTCATTTATTTCTACAATTCTATCTTCTAGCTCACTTATCCTGTCTTCTGCCTCTGTTATTCTACTGTTTGTTCCCTCCAGAGTGTTTCTGATCTCATCTATTGCATTATGCATTGTATATTGACTCTTTTTTATTTCCTCTAAGTCCTTATTAAACCTTTCTTCCATCTTCTCAATCCTTTTCTCCAGGTTATTTATCTGTAACTCCATTTTGCTTTCAAGATTTTGAATCATTTTCACCACCAAAATTCGAAATTCTTTATCAGGTAGATTCCCTATATCTTCCTCTTTTGTTTGTGTTGGTGGGCATTTATCTTGTTTCTTTACTTGCTGGGTATTTCTCTGCCTCTTCATCTTGCTTATATTGCTTTGCTTGGGGTGGCCTTTCCCTCTTCTGGCCGTTTGTGGCGTTCTCTTTATTATGTAGTTTCCTTGCTGTGTGTGGGGTTGGACGGGTGACTTGTCAAGGTTCCCTGGTTAGGGAAGCTTGTGTTGGTGTTCTGGTGGATGGAGCTGAATTTCTTCTCTCTGGAGTGCAATGAAGTGTCCAGTAATGAGTTATGAGATGTTAGTGGGTTTGGAGTGACTTTGGGCAGCCTGTATATTGAAGCTCAGGTCTATTTTCCTGTGTTGCTGGAGAAATTTGCGTGGTATGTCTTGCTCTGGAACTTTTTGACCCTTGGGTGGTGCTTGGTTTTAGTGTAGGTATGGAGGCGTTTGATGAACTCCTATCAATTAATGTTCCCTGGAGTCAGGAGTTCTCTGGTGTTCTCACGATTCAGGCTTAAGCCTCTTCCCTCTGGTTTTTGGTCTTATTCTTGGAGTAGACTCTAGACTACTCTTTCTGTCATTTCCAAGGTGGCTTCCTCTGTTTTAGCTTCTGTTTGCTGGTCTCTTCAGTGTTTAATTTCTGCCCTGATACTAGGGGGTGGGTGGACACTTTTTAAGGCTTAGTTGTTCTGGGAAGGGAGGAACGCTGCAGACAAATATCTCTGGGGTCTGTGGGGAGTGCTCGCAGCGTCTCGGTCACACTGGGTTTGTCCCTGCTCACAGCGCGTGTGTTGTCCCAGTCTACACTGCACAGGATCTAGGTTGCTCTGCAGGGAACTGTCCGAGGCCAGCGCTGGTTTGTATGCACTTGCCAGGTCTGAGCGGCTCAAGTTCAGGTTCTCAGGTACTCCACAAAGGCGCAGACTTGGTTGGGCCTTCGTTTTGTGCCTTCCCTGGTCCGAGCAGCTCAGTTGACCAGGTGTTTGGCGAGCGTGGTCGCTGCAACTTATCAGCTCCCCAGTCCCTGCCACTCGGTTTTCTGGGTGTACAACCGGTGCACCTTCTCAGGTGGATATCGACCGGCCCGAGCCCAAGAAGTCTTGATTAGCAACAAGCCTGCCTGCAGTTTGTATTGGATGCCTTTCTGGGGCCGCGGTTGCCCCCTCCGGCTCTGGCTCACCCCCCTGCCTGTCTCAGCAGGGGATAGGGGATGGGCCGACTGCAGCCGGCTCGCTCTGCTCAGTCCTTTGTTCTGTGAGCGGGGCTGGCAGAGTCTTAGGTTAGAGCTTTCCGCCTTTTCGTGGGGAAGCTTTCCCAGTCTGCTTTGCTATCCCTAGTTCTCTCAGATTGTTTTCGCGGCATTCAAGCCCAGTCCTCTCTCTAAGCAGTTCAGCCGGCTCCTCCCTGCCCAGCCCCCGTTTGCTAATGGCATATGCAGGCGTCTGTGCTGCTTCTCTGCTGGGAGTTACCATTTGGCAGGTAATCTGTGGGTTTTAAAAAAAACTTAAAAAAAAAAAGAGGGTTATGTGGTCCTCTGAGGTTCCAAGGCTCGCCACAGATTCGCCAGTGAGAGTGTTTCCTGGTGTTTGGAAACTTCTCTCTTTTTAAAGCCTCCCTTCCCGGGATGGAGCTCCTATGTTTTTTCCTACCTCCTTTCGAAGACAATGGGCTGGTTTTCTGGGTGCCTGATGTCCTCTGCCAGCATTCAGAAGTTGTTTTGTGGACTTTAGTCTGCGTTCAAATGTTCTTTTGATGAATTTGTGGGGGAGAGAGTGGTCTCGCCATCCTATTCCTCCGCCATCTTGTTCCTTCTCCCTCAGCTTTCTTTATAGTCCAACTCTCACATCCATACATGACCACGGGAAAAACAATAACCTTGAGTAGACAGACCTTTGTTGACAAAGTAATGTCTCTGCTTTTTAATATGCTGTCTAGGTTGGTCATAACTTTTCTTCCAAGAAGGAAGCGTCTTTTAATTTCATGGCGGCAGTCAGCATCCGCGGTGATTTTGGAGTCCCCAAAAATAAAGTCTGGCACTGTTTCCACTGTTTCCCCATCTATTTCCCATGAAGTGATGGGACCGAATGCCATGATCTTAGTTTTCTGAATGTTGAGCTTTAAGTCAACTTTTTCACTCTCCTCTTTCACTTTCATCAACAGGCTCTTTTGTTCTTCACTTTCTGTCATAAGGGTGGTGTCATCTGCATATCTGAGGTTATTGATATTTCCCCTGGCAATCTTGATTCCAGCTTGTGCTTCATCTAGCCCAGCGTTCCTCATGATGTACTCTGCATATAAGTTAAATAAGCAGGGTGACAATATACAGCCTTGACGTACTCCTTTTCCTATTTGGAACCAGTCTGTTGTTCTGTGTCCAGTTCTAACTGTTCCTTCCTGATCTGCAGACAGTTTTCTCAAGAGGCAGGTTAGGTGGTCCAGTATTCCCTTATCTTTCAGAATTTTCCACAGTTTATTGTGATCCACACAGTCAAAGGCTTTGGCATAGTCAAAAGAGTAGAAGTAGATGTTTTTCTGGAACTCTCTTGCTTTTTTGATGATCCAGTGGATGTTGGCAATTTGATCTCTGGTTCTTCTGCCTTTTCTAAAACCAGCTTGAACATTTGAAAGTTCACGGTTCACATATTGTTGAAGCATGGATTGGAAAATTTTGAGCATTACATTACTAGCATGTGAGATGAATGCACCAGTACTACTTGTGAATTAATTTGCCTTTTGTCTCTGAACCCAATTAGTATCTGGGTTTTATATTAATTTTTCATATATTCTGGGTCTATTTCAAATTCATGTACTTTGAAAAATACCTGAGTCATAGTCATAATTATTTTGTAATTATTTAATGGCAAGTACTTTATAATACTTTCTACCATCCGATAATGCATGTGGTGCTTTATTATACTACTTTTTCATAATATTATTTGTTGTTCTTGGTAATTTATTCTTACATAAGATTTAATATCATCTTATCTAATTCACCCAATTCAGTGTATATTCTAATTACTATATTAGTTTCCTGGGACTGCCGCAGTAAATTATACACTTGGTGGCTAAAAGCAACAGGAATTTATGATCTCACACCTCTGGAGTCCAGACATCCTAAATCAAGTTGTCAGCAAGGCTGCTCCCTTTTGGAAACTCTGAGGAAGAATCCTTTTGGTGCTTCCATCCTAAGTCTTGTTGCCTAATAAAGGTAGTATTGTAATAAAAACTAAAAGAATAAAATGTTGTTATTAAGTTGCTAAGTTGTCTCCAATTCTTTTTGTCCCCATGGACTACAGCCTGCCAAGCTCGTCTGTCCATGTGATTTCCCAGGCAAGAATACTTGAGTGGGTTGCCATTTCCTTCTCCATGGGATCTTTCCGACCCAGGGATCAAAGCCGTGTCTCTTGAATTGCAAGTGGACTTTTTACAACTGAGCCACTTGGGAAATTCAAAGAATAAAATGTGTAAACAAACATATTACTGATATAAATAAGTAATTATGCAAGTAAATAGAGGAGAAGGAACAAATCTTCCTTACATACTATTTCCCAATAATAAATGTAAAAACAATGAGAGAAACATATCACAATTAGAACACCAGTTAAAAGGACTTCAGGCAATACCCATGAATGAATGCTAAAATCACTGGGTCAAAGTAACAATATTTGCCCAGTCCCAGACTAACTGCCCCAAATTGCTTATTAATTATTGTGGCAATTTTTGACAGCTACAAATTTATTGCTACTCTTTCTTCCTGAAAGGGGAGCTTAATTGCACTCCCTTTGAATGTATACTGTGCATTTAATTATGCATTTTTAATAAACAGAATATGGAATGGGGGATAAAAGTAACTTTACAGTGCAGACACCAGGCAGACACTCTTAACTAACATTATCAATGATAAGTCATGTGGTTATCATGAACTTCCTGATATATGATGTGAGGAGAATGGCATTTCATCTCTGTGGTAGTCTTCCTAAAAGCCATTCAGTTCAGTTCAGTCGTTCAGTCGTGTCCGACTCTTTGCAACCCCATGAACCGCAGCACGCCAGGCCTCCCTGTCCATCACCAACTCCCGGAGTTCTTTCAACCTCACATCCATCAAGTCGGTGATGCCATCCATTCATCTCATCTCTGTCGTCCCCTTCTCCTCCTGCTTCCAATCCCTCCCAGCATCTGAGTGTTTTACAATGAGTCAGCTCTTCGCATAAGGTGGCCAGAGTATTGGAGTTTCAGCTTTAGCATCAGTCCTTCCAATGAACACCCAGGATTGACCTCCTTTAGGATGGACTGGTTGGATCTCCTTGCAGTACAAGGGACTCTCAAGAGTCTTCTCTAACACCACAGTTCAAAAGCATTGATTCTTTGGTGCTCAGCTTTCTTTATAGTCCAACTCTCACATCCATACATGACCACTGGAAAAACCATAGCCTTGACTAGACGGACCTTGGTTGGCAAAGTAATGTCTCTGCTTTTTAATATGCTATCTAGGTTGGTCATAACTTTCCTTCCAAGGAGGAAGCGTCTTTTAATTTCATGGCTGCAATCAGCATCTGCAGTGATTTTGGAACCCAAAAAAATAAAGTCTGACACTGTTTCCACTGTTTCCCCTTCTATTTCCCATGAAGTGATGGGACCGGATGCCATGATCTTAGTTTTCTGAATGTTGAGCTTTAAGCCAACTTTTTCATTCTCCTCTTTCACTTTCATCAAGAGGCTTTTGAGTTCCTCTTCACTTTCTGCCATAAGGGTGGTGTCATCTGAATATCTGAGGCTATTGATATTTCTCCCGGCAATCTTGATTCCAGCTTGTGCTTCTTCCAGTCCAGAGTTCCTCATGATGTACTCTGCATATAAGTTAAATAAGCAGGATGACAATATACAACCTTGACATACTCCTTTTCCTATTTGGAACCAGTCTGTTGTTCCATGACCAGTTCTAACTGTTCCTTCCTGACCTGCATACAGGTTTCTCAAGAGGCAGGTCAGGTGGTCTGGTATTCCCATCTCTTTCAGAATTTTCCACAGTTTATTGTGATCCACACAGTCAAAGGCTTTGGCATAGTCAATAAAGCAGAAATAGATGTTTTTTTGGAACTCTCTTGCTTTTTCGATGATCCAGTGGATATTGGCAATTTGATCTCTGGTTCTTCTGCCTTTTCTAAAACCAGCTTGAATATTTGGAAGTTCACAGTTCATGTATTGCTGAAGCCTGGCTTGGAGAATTTTGAGCATGACTTTACTAGCGTGTGAGATGAGTGCAATTGTGCGGTAGTTTGAGCATCCTTTGGCATTGTCTTTCTTTGGGATTGGAATGAAGACTGACCTTTTCCAGTCCCGTGGCCACTGCTGAGTTTTCCAAATTTGTTAGCATATTGATTGCAGCACTTTCACAGCATCATCTTTCAGGATTTGAAATAGCTCAACTGGAATTCCATCACCTCCACTAGCTTTGTTCATAGTCATGCTTCCTAAGGCCTACTTGACTTCACATTCCAGATGTCTGTCTCTAGGTCAGTGATCATACCATCGTGATTATCTTGGTGGTAAAGATCTTTTTTGTACAGTTCTTCTGTGTATTCTTGCCACCTCTTCTTAATATCTTCTGCTTCTGTTAGGTCCATACCATTTCTGTCCTTTATCAAGCCCATCTTTGCATGAAATATTCCCTTGGTATCTCTAATTTTCTTGAAGAGATCTCTAGTCTTTCCTATTCTGTTGTTTTCCTCTATTTCTTTGCATTGATTGCTGAGGAAGGCTTTCTTATCTCTCCTTGCTATTCTTTGGAACTCTGCATTCAGATGCTTATATCTTTCCTTTTCTCCTTTGCTTTTCTCTTATCTTATTTTCACAGCTATTAAAAGCCATTAAGTCTACTCTCAGAGAAGGCAATGGCAAGACACTCCAGTACTATTACCTAGAAAATCCCATGGATGGAGGAGCCTGGTAGGCTGCAGTCCGTGGGGTCGCTAAGGGTCGGACACGACTGAGTGACTTCACTTTCACTCTTCACTTTCACTTTTCACTTTCACACATTGGAGAAGGAAATGGCAACCCACTCCAGTGTTCTTGCCTGGAGAACCCCAGGGACTGTGGAGCCTGGTGGGCTTCCATCTATGGGGTCACACAGAGTTGGACACGACTGACGCGACTTAGCAGCAGCAGCAGCAAGTCTACTCTAATCATGAAAGAACATCAGACGAATCGTAATTGAGGGACATTCTACAAAATTATTGACCAGTACTTCTTGAAGGCATTGTATCATAGATGACCAGGAAAGACTGAGAAAATGGTTTCAGATTGGAGGAAACTAGGGGTACATGAGACATGACAGCTAAATGCAACATAGTGCCTGTGCTGGATCCTGGAACAGGAATAGGGCAAAGGATGGGAAAATGGTAAAATCTGAAAGAGACTCTAGTTAAGAGTATTGCGGTAATGTTAATCACCTCCTTTGCAGAGCCTATTTCCAAAAACAGAAGGAAAGTTAGGCTTTCAAAATACAAATTTTGGGGCACACAGTTTAGTCTACCACACTAAGCATTTACTTTCCAAAAGCTTGAATCATGAATCATCAAATATAAGAAACAGAAAGAATTCTGCATTGGTTGTTCCAGACTCAGCTATGGATAAGAACTTGGCAGAAGTTTTTTTCAAAAAATTAACGAACTCTTGATCTCACTCTTGGAGGCAATGACTCAAAATCTTCAATGACTTCAGAGGATATCAAATTCAATTTTCACGTTGTCCAGTTAAGAAATCTAAGGTTTAAATTTTTGAAGTGACTGTCCTGTAGGCTGCTGATGCCACAGGAAGCAGGAGAACTCACATTTCCCAATGCTTAGCTCAAGGAGGGTTCATTCCTGTATGTTGTCATTCTTAGTCCAACTCATGGGGATGGAATGAGAGTTGAGATGATATGTAAATTAAGCAATTAGAAGCAAAAAACAGTAAAACTAATTTCCAAAAATTGCCTAGAAATTTAATTCTAACTTGCTAATTTTATAACACCTCCACCAATTTTTGTAAACATAAATGTCTACAATAAGACAATTTCATGTCATGGAAAGGAATGTGTGAAATATTAGCCACCACAACTATAAGAAGTTTGATTTGTAAGAGTCCCAGTTTAAACTCATGGCACTCTGTAAATAATTGTTTTGTTCAGGCAGTCTTCACACTATCTGACTTTATTTAAATTCAGCTTATTCACAGGAATTTTATCAAATATTTGAAAGGCAGTGATTGGAAAGAAACACTTTTATTTTATAAAAGACTTTTGAATTAATTGGAAAACACAAAATGGCAACTGCTGTAGACTTGTTGTCAAGTGAGAAGACTATGTTGATGGCAGCCGAGCAATTTACCAGCATAAGGATCAAAGTTAACCCACATGCTCCCATCAGAAATGTTTTAAATTATTTTTTTCAAATTATGTTTGATTCATGACAGTGATCCAAAGTAAAATATAGTTTGATTCCAATAACTAAAGTTGCTTATGGAAAAGAATTTTCACCTCTTACAAATCACATGTTACTCATTTCTTTGAAATAAACTGACACTGTTGAAAGTAACTCAACTTTATAAAACTATACACAACACACATACCTACAAATACAGACACACACACACACACGCACACAGCAGTAAGTTTAACCATGATGACAATATTCCCCTTCTATTCCCTGCTAATAGGTAGGAAAGGTACAAATCTTACTAGCCAAATTAAAATTTTATTTTCCCCCTTTTCCTATGCTGATCAAATTAAGTGAATGGGTGGAGTTGAAGTAATTGCTTTATGCCCAAAAGGAAAAAAAAAAGAGAGAGAGAGAAGGGGATGTGGAGTGGGACTGGAGAGGATAGGAAAGGATTCTATAAAATTATAGTACTTCTGTGTTTCTGAGTGATGATCACAGCCAGAATTTGTCTAGAGAGAGGTATCGCTTATGAAACTAGCCAACTGGAAAATAACTAGTTTCATTTACAAAAGCAGTAATGAAAGAGCACCTACCTACTATCACATATATTTGTATACAACTATAAACTGTGAACATGACTCTGATGCTATAGCCATCCAAAGGGTAGGAATTATGCCATGTTTTGTAAAAATGCTTTCAAGTTTAATCAAAGCAACCATATAGCACTAAATATAATTTTAAAAGTTATCTATCTCTTATCTCCCCAAACCATGTTTGTATTTCATCATGTGAAGATTATAAGAGGGAAATGAAGAAGTCCCATGAAGAAGGCTCCTATCAGATGGAACCACTGGTTCTGGGAGACTGCCCTCTGCATATCCCAGGGACTGTTCTGTAGCCCCAGTTGTGCCACTAGTCTGTTCAGTTCCGTTGCTCAGTCATGTCTGACTCTTTGCGACCCCATGAACTGCAGCACACCAGGCCTCCCTGTCCATCACTAACTCCTGGAGTTTACTCAAACTCATGTCCATCGCATTGGTGATGCCATCTAACCATCTCATCCTCTGTCATCCCCTTCTCCTCCTGCCCTCAATCTTTCCCAGCATCAGGGTCTTTTCCAATGAGTCAGCTCTTTGCATCAGGTGACCAAAGTATTGGAGTTTCAGCTTCAACATCAGTCCTTCCAATGAATACCCAGGACTGATCTGCTTTAGGATGGACTGGTTGGATCTCCATGCCGTCCAAGGGACTCTCAAGAGTCTTCTCCAACACCACAGTTCAAAAGCATCAATTCTTCAGTGCTCAGCTTTCTTTATAGTCCAACTCTCACATCCATACATGACTACTGGAAAAACCATAGACTTGACTAGATGGACTTTTGTGGGTCCCAGCAAATATCCAAGAGCTCCTAGGTGTTAGAGAATGATGACACTGTTATGGCAAGTCAGAACAGTCCCTAAAACTCTGGGGTCTTTGGATTTCAAAAGGAGAGAAATATAGGGAAAGAACAGGGAAAGATGGGGGTGCAAAGTATTGGGAGATGGAATCGACACATACCCTATTATACTATGTATAAAATAGATAGGGCTTCCCAGGTGGCTCAGTGGTAGAGACTCTGCCTGCCAATGCAAGAGATGTGGGTTCAATCCCTGGGTTGAGAAGATCCCCTGGAGAAGAAAATGGCAACCCACTCCAGTATTCTTGCCTGGAGAATCCCATGGACAGAAGAGCCTGGCAGGCTACAGTCCTTGGGGTGGGAAAGAGTCAGATGCAACTTAGCAACTAAACAACAACAACATAAAATAGACAACTAAGGAGAACATACTGTATAGCACAGGGAACTCTACTTAATGCACTGTGATAACCTGAATGGGAAGGAAATCCAGAAGGGAGGGGATATATGTATACATATAGCTGATTCAATTTGTTGTACAGTAGAAGCACAACATTGTGAAGCAACTATACTGCAATAAAAATTAATATAAAGAAAAAAACTTGTTTTTAAAAGAAAAATAACTCTGGCATCTTTGAAGTTTTCTATATTGATGGCTTCTGTCTAAACATAAAAAGCTAATGCTCACATCATCTCAGGTCTTGGCTCCAGGATTTCAGTTTTATTATTTCTAATTTGGTCTTTGCTCACATCATACCAAGTCCTAGCTGCTCCTGAGCCAAGGCAGTACCATTTTTGGGTTAATTCTTCACAGTGATTCTACTATGACCTTCCTGATTCTATTTCTGATGGTTTAGACTCAACTTTGTTAGAGAGCTAGGTCAAAGTTGATCTTTGTCTATAAAACTATAATTTTCAATTCATCCTTAACTTTTTTTTTTTAAGCAAAAGCAAGAGGTTTATGTCAACTAGTAACTTCAGTTAATTGGATTTGTCTTCCAGGAACACTATAATAAAAAGGCTTTTGAAGGTTCAATGTTGGAGAGTGCTTTGATGAACAAAAAATATCTTCCATTAAGCATGGTGAGTAGTGTGACATGCATTTACTGTCCCTGTATATACTTTCTTTTTAGTCTCTACCAAGATAATGTGTTATTGTTTGGCAAATCAAAATGTATCCACACCTGGTTGCCCATTTTTAAGCCACTGCTACACTGAAAGAAATATAATTAAAGAAATGTTAGCAAGTACAGGATTGGAGCAATGTAAACTGTTAAAAGTTTCTCCCCTAGACAATTCTTTTCCAAGAAAATCTTAAATATATTTACTGTATTCCCACCATTACTAGCTCCTATCTTCCTTTCTATTTTACCAAATCCTGCTACTAACTGAACTAACTAGTGGTCTATGCCTAATAGCTAGTCTTTAGGTCTAACTGGTTTCTCTATAAATTAGGCAATTAAACAAGGATCAGAATGTTAAAGTTTTAATGTAACATCCCTTTCCATATTGCTGTGGAGTCAACATAATTGAGCATCATCTATAAAGATACCTGGTGATTAAGCAGTAAAAATAAACAAATATAGTATGGCTATTTCATGCCAATAGAAATAGTCTCAGAATCTGTCAATTAGCAGAGATTTTATGACACAAATAAAAAGGAATGTTGATACATTATATATCCACTCTGCTCTTCAGCTTTGGTTGATATTTATTCTTGAATGCACATGGTGAGTATTGTTTACATGGTCAAATTGTTTATTTTAAAACATTTACCCAAGACTCAACTGCAGCAAAGTGGCGTATGGAAAGACCTCCCCATCAAGAAAATGTGAACAGTTCAATAGGTCAATGTATCAAAAATTTGACTAAATGACAGATATACAAAATGAAAAGAAACTCTGAGTAGAACTCTTCATAATGCTCTCACGTAACTTTGACTTTTATAATGCAAATTTATCAATAAATATTTAAGGTTGTATAATGCTGATTGCAGCCATGAAATTAAAAGACGCTTACTCCTTGGAAGGAAAGTTATGACCAACCTTGATAATATATTAAAAAGCAGAGACATTACTTTGCCAACAAAGGTCTGTCTAGTCAAGGCTATGGTTTTTCCCGTGGTCATGTATGGATGTGAGAGTTGGACTGTGAAGAAAGCTGATCACCGAAGAATTGATGCTTTTGAACTGTGGTGTTGGAGAAGACTCTTGAGAGTCCCTTGTACTGCAAGGAGATCCAACCAGTCCATTCTAAAGGAGATCAATCCTGGGTATTCATTGGAAGGACTGATGCTAAAGCTGAAACTCCAATACTTTGGCCACCTCATACGACGAGTTGACTCATTGGAAAAGACTGATGCTGGGAAAGGTTGGGGGCGGGAGGAGAAGGGGACAACAGAGAATGAGATGGCTGGATGGCATCACCGACTCTGTGGACATGAGTTTGAGTGAACTCCGGGAGTTGGTGATGGACAGGGAGGCCTGGCGTGCAGTGATTCATGGGGTCGCGGAGAGTCCGACACGACTGAGTGACTGAACTGAACTGAACTGAATCTATATGAATAGACGATTGATTTACTAAAGCTCAATAGTTTCTTTATATTCTTAGATTAAGAAACACATACAGAATTTAAGCTATTGAAAACAGTTGGATGTTTCTTTAAAAAAAAATAAATGGCATACAACTACTATATGATTCACAATTGCACTCCTGGGCTTTGTACCAGAGAAACAAAGACATGTTTGTAGCAGAGAAGAACAAACCTGAGTCTATATTGCATCTTTTCCTTCAGTTCTAACCTTGTGCTCTGTTGTCTTGGAGAAGGCAATGGCAAGCCACTCCAGTACTCTTGCCTAGAAAATCCCATGGATGGAGGAGCCTGGTAGGCTGCAGTCCGTGGGGTCACTAAGGGTCGGACACGACTAAGCGACTTCACTTTCACTTTTCACTTTCACACATTGGAGAAGGAAATGGCAACCGACTCCAGTGTTCTTGCCTGGAGAATCCCGGGGACGGGGGAGCCTGGTGGGCTGCCGTCTCTGGGGTCTCACAGAGTCGGACATGACTGAAGTGACGCAGCAGCAGCAGCAGCAGCTCTGTTGTCTGTGCTGAGTCATGTTGACTCTGCAGCTTTTGTTAAAGAAAGTTACTTGAAGCCTGAAATAAACATGGTTCTTAATGCTCTGCCTCCCAGGCTTGACCTTTAAAGATATAACATTTTTCATTCATACATATATAAAAAGTTGCAGAACTGAGAATAATGTTTGATTTGTTGGAGGCTGATGGGAATATTGTGATTAGACCTATGTGGACAGCTGCAAGAACAAAGGATTATCACATCCCCTCTGGGGTCTGACTGGTATCAAGAAGTTTGCAGCAACCACTTTTACCTCCTCCCCTTTTAGTATAAAAGAAGCCTGAATTCTAACTCTGGTAAGACGATTCTTTTGGACACTAGTCTGCCATCTTCTCCATCTTCTGGCTTTTTTAATAAAGTTGCTATTCTTTGCCCCAAGACCTCATCTCTCAATGTATTGGTTGGTTGTAATAAAACAGTATGTGCTTGCACTCAGTAACATGTTTACAAAAAGTCCTATCCAAAGATGTATATAGCATTTTTATTCATAATAGCCAAAAAAATCAAAACAACCCAGATGTTCTTCAGTGATGGGTAAATGTTAAATTGTGGCACATTCATGCTATGGAATAAGAACAAGAAAAAGAAATAAGCTATTGATATACATGAAAACCTGTATGACTCTCCAGAGAATTAGGGTGAGTGAGAGAAAGCAAATGCTTGCAGAGTGTATGATTCCATGTATATACTAGTCTTGAAATGACATATCTGTAGCGATTAAGAATAGATGAGCTGGTTTCAGGGGTTAAGGAAGGAGTGGAGGAGGGAGGGCAGTGAGTGTGCTTATAGAGAATAACACAAGATAGTCTTTTGGTGGTGACTGACATGTAGATAATTTTACTATATCAATGTCAATACCGTGCTTATGATATGGTACTAGTTTTGCAAGTTATCACGGAAGGACCAGGGCAAAAGATACAAGAGTTCTCTCTCTATTTTTCCTTACAAATTCATGAGAATTTATGATGATCTCAAACTAAAAATTCAATTAAAATAAAGAGGATTCCAAGAGTTAGGGAGGAGGGAGGAAAGAACAGAGCGAGCACAGAGGAAATTTAGGGCAGTGAAGCTCCTCTATGATAGTAAAATGATGGATTCGTGTCATTATGCATTTGTTCAAAACCACAGAATGTACAACACCAAGACTTTGATGCCAATTATGGATTTTTGGTGACGGCGATGCATAAATGTATGTTTATCAATTATAACAAATATACCACTCTGGTGGAGGTTTGGATAATGGGGGAGGCTAACTACCCTCTTTGGTACTTGCTGTGAGTCTCTTAGGAGTTGAGCCAGAGTAATCCTAGAAGGAGTGGGTCAGAGATTCATAAGTGAAGGACTTTCTGGGCAGGTGAAGTTGTTTGAGCAGAAGCAAGAAAAAACCTTCAGGTGTAAGAGAGAGTGATGAGACCAGTCTTGCTGCAGCAGAGAAGGCACATTGGGGAAGAGTCAGGAAGGCTGCCGAAGAAGGCAATGGCAAGCCACTCCAGTACTCTTGCCTGGAAAATCCCATGGATGGAGGAGCCTGGTAGGCTACAGTCCGTGGGGTCACTAGGGGTCGGACACAACTGAGCGACTTAACTTTTACTTTCACTCATTGGAGAAGGAAATGGCAACCCACTCCAGTGTTCTTGCCTGGAGAATCCCAGGAATGGGGGAGCCTGGTGGGCTTCCGTCTATGGGGTCACACAGAGTCGGACACGACTGAAGTGACTTAGCAGCAGCAGCAGCAGACAGCATATTAAAAAGCAAAGACATTACTTTGCCAAAAAAGGTCCATCTAGTCAAACCTATGGTTTTTCCAATAGTCATGTATGGATGTGAGAGTTGAACCATAAGGAAAGCTACTGCTGCTGCTGCTAAGTCACTTCAGTTGTGTCCGACTCTGTGTGACCCCATAGACAGAAGCCCACCAGGCTCCCCCGTCCCTGGGATTCTCCAAGCAAGAACACTGGAGTGGGTTGCCATTTCCTTGAGCGCCCAAGAATTGATGCTTTTGAACTGTGGTGTTGGAGAAGACTCTTGAGAGTCCCTTGGACGGCATGGAGATCCAACCAGTCCATCCTAAAGCAGATCAGTCCTGGGTGTTCATTGGAAGGACTGATGCTGACGCTGAAACTCCAATACTTTGGCCACCTGATGTGAAGAACTGACTCATTGGAAAAGACCCTGATGCTGGGAAAGATTGAAAGCGGGAGGAGAAGGGGACAACAGAGAATGAGACGGTTGTATGGAATCACTGACTCAATGGACATGAGTTTGAATAGGCTCCAGGGAGGCCTGATGTGCTGCAGTCCATGGGGTCGCAAAGAGTCAGACACGACTGAGCGACTGAACTGAACTGAGGCATGTGTGAGGTGAGGCCTGTAAGGAAAATCTCTGTATCAATTTTAAAAAAAGAAAAAAGAATTTGAATAAAATGGAGATTTGCTCTGTTTTTTGTTATAAAGGTGCACTAAAAACACTATATCACTCAAACAAACAAAAAAACAATCTGATGATTAGAGTAAACGGAATAGTTTGCTCAGTTTTCTTTCTTTTGCTTTGGTGGATTGTTGGCACTCAAAGTGACATTTCTTTGGCCCATCATCATGAATGCAAAGCTATCCCTAACTGATATTTAAGCAAATAACGCAACATATGAATAGAATTCCTAAAACGTCCAAGTCTAAAACAACTACTTTGATCACTTAACTAGTTCGATTTTAAATTCATTCACCAATTTCAGTATAGTCAATGAGTGTTTTCAAGTATTTTAAAACACTAATTAAATAATGTTGTTTCTATTAGGTAATTTAACCTTTCTATTAGAAGTCCTGTTTATGTAACTCATTTTCTTAGGAGGGAGATATATTTATCCATAAAAAAGAAAAAGGAAACTTTAAACAAAGTAGTTCATATTGTCATATATTTTTACTTACTCACATATGGAATTGTCACAGAATCTTATAGATATTAGACATTAAACATCCAAATCATGTGTGAGAGGGGCTTCTAATGCCTTTATTTGGAGAAAAAAAAGATAAAAAGATTACAGTTACAATTGACCTCCAGAGCTGCCAAAAGAATCGTATGAAATCATGCAATTTAAGAAGCTTCATAACCATAAAACTTTGCATGTATAGTAGCTTTTACTATCAATAATAATTATTAGTATTTTACAATTATGGTTTGTTTTCTGAACATCAGTCTCCCTGAAATTCACTATATACCACTCTAAATTTATTGCAGCTCCTCTGGAGCTTCAGGTTGCCTTTCATAATTCATGAAAAAAGTCTGTTTCCTCACTCTTTGTTATACTTAATGGTATAAGAAAACTGTGGTTTTAAACCAGCCTTTAAAAAAGTGGTTATAATATCTCTGTAAATTCTTAGCTCATTTCTGAGCCAGTGCTTAAGCAAAATATGAACATAGTTGCTTTTTTTTTTTTTTTCAAATTGTTTACCATGATTTGAGTCATCATATTTTGTTTAAGCACTGGCTCAATGCACTTTAAAGGCTGTCGTTTCTCTACCTTGATTTGACACCTTCAATTTAATCTCTTAAATGTTAGAGAACAAATGATAATTTAAAAAGGGGTGGAAAGGGTTCCTTTAGAAGACTGTTTCTTGCATACAGATGAGTGATTAGAGTGACCTCAATACGGTGGCTTTCCTTTGTTTCTGAGAGGGAAATAGTTTTGTGTGGCATATAAACAAGCTTCCCTCCACAAACCCTTAATGTGAACTAACCTCCTGGATGTGAGTCTTTGGTGTTTTTGCCGATAGATGAAAGGGAGTGGAACCTGCAGTGAAACAAGAGTAAGGAAGTTTAAAGTTGGACTTTGTTGTTATCTGGCCATGCAATGTTAGCTCATTAGAAGTTTGCGCCTGCCAGATGTCCTGTCAAGATTCCACCATATTTCCTTTAAACACATACACAGACGGGGAGAGAGAGAAAAACCAAAATAATTCTTTGAAAGTTTAGGAGAAAGCAAGGTATGGTTTGTTTGGGTTTAGACTGTGTCATCTTAATAACAAACTTTTCCAATGGTGAGAGTTATGAGAATTTGGTTTTCTCGAATGTGAGCAGTGGATTTTTGTTTGCTTTGTCTCTTGTTTGTTTGTTGCCTTTTATAAGGGTAGACTGTGTATAACACAGAACCCAAGATGTGATTATTGAAATAATGTGATTATTTCAGAAATAGTGGCAACCTACTAAAAAATGAGTAGATTGAGTGGAAGTTATAGATATATCTCAGGAAGAATACTAATCTTCACTCTGTGTCTTTAAACAAATGTAGAACAGTCTTCAATCTAGAACCGAGCACGGCACGACTCCATAGGCAGCAGTAGAACCATCTAATGAATTAGCAACTGGGGGTGGTATAGGCTGGTGGTTGGAATTAAGCAGTTGTGTCTCAAATCTTGGCTGTACCACTCAATTACATAATGACCTTAAATGGGATAGCTGACCTTGGGCTCTCAGGTTTTTTTCGAATAATAAAATTTATGAAAGTCCTACTCTAATTATTCTGAGATTTATGCATCTCTATCTAGCCAGAGTGTAGTTCAGGTTTAATACTGAAAAGCTCTTATTTTTCCTCTTCTGTGATCCTTTTATCTCTAACCCCAGGCCAGGAACACAGCCCAACTAAAGATTGGAATGTAACTGAGTAAAAACTAGCATTAACTATGGTATTGATGAATAGTCAAAATGTTAGCAAAAAGAGTTTGATTAGTCAGTCTACGCCAAGCAGAGAGAGTAATGAAATTATACGGTCTTGATGATACACGCCAGTTTGTCCTTAAAGTCAGAATGTTAGATCCCCAAGGGATTCAAATGATGGTTTAGTCTGATCAATGCCTTTCATGAATGAGAGAATTAAGGCCAAAACAATGAACTGTGCTGCTTTCAGCAAATTAGTTAATGGAAAATCTGCCATTTAAGCCAACAAGATGGTTTCATGAATGGCAGTTGGATGTTCAATCTAGCACATTAAGAATACACTTCTTATGTGGTACATAGATACATTATAAGAATGTATATAAGAACCATTAAAAAGAATGAAATAAGACCGTTCGCAGCAACATGGATGGATCTGGAGATTACCATACTAAGGGAAGTCAGAAAAAAACAAATACTATGAGATTGCTTATATGCAGAATTTAAAAAAAATGATACAAATGAACTTATTTACAAAGCATAAACAGACTCACAGACTTAGAGAACAAATTTGTGGTTACCAAGGGGTAAAGGTGGTGGGGAGAGACAGATTGGCAGATTGGGATGGACATGTACACACTGTTATATTTAAAATAGGCAAGCAGCAAGAACCTACGTATAGCACAGGAAATTCTGCTCAATATTCGTAATAACCTAAATGGGAAAAGAATTTGAATACGTACAACTGATTCACCTTGCTGAACACCTGAAACTAAGATAGCATTGTTAATGAATCAAATAAAACTTTAAAAAATTTTCCTGCCTGGAGTAGAAGATGGCTACCCACTCCAGCATCCTTGCCTGGAAAATTCCATGGACAAAGGAGCCTGCCTGGTGGGCTATAGTCCTTGAGGTCACAAAGAGTCGGATACAACTAAGCACATATACATACACATGCATTTCCTGCCTAATATTCTTTTCCCAGGATAGTGGGATGTCTATGACCCAAAGAATCAGAGAATATGTTCTCTTGTTTTTTTCACAGAATAGGCCACAAATATGTTTCATGAGGAAGATTTGAAACTTAAGAATGGAATATGTTGTTCCGTATGGAAGCATACATGACGTGCTGTTTGCATGTGAAATCTACCTTCACTCTTACCTGAGAGGCTGAATCAAAGATCAAAGAATTGCTGGAAACCACCGTAATATTTACATGCTGTCAGCTATACACCCATTGTTGTAGTTTTTCTGTTTAAAGCGACAGATTCACGACTTTAACACAGCAACCAATTCATTCAACTCGTTTCCAAAACCATAAGCTTTTAGAAACAAGTCTAAAGAGAGAGTTTTCAAATATTAAGGCAAGAGCAGCAATTCTCAAATTCGTTTCTTTTTTTGAAAATTTTGTTTCTGGCTGTGTGATTCTCAGTGAGCCAAAAGCTCTTTGTACCACCTGCATTCTTTGTCACCATCAAAAGAAAAACATATGAGTAAGATTTTAATGGAAAATGATTTTTAGTAAGATTTTCATGAGACGGATAAAAAGAATAAATAAAAGGGGAACTAAACCAAGTATAAGACAAACAAGAAAAGGAATAAATGCAAGGATAGAAAAGCCCACAAAAAGTGGATAAGAGAGTCAAGATAGAAGATTCTGTCTCCTTAATCTTTTCATGGTTTCATGACCCATAAGTGCTGGCCATTGACTCACACTTGGAATTATTCTTAACGTTGGTCTATCTAACGCCTCAAGACATGTCCGTATCCCAAACTCTGCTTAATGGATCCCCAAGAGGCAATTCTTTGGCAACTTACTGCTGAGGCTGTTAGCACCATGAGGGGTTTATAATGAGGACTTTCTTGTGTGATCATTTATCCATTACATGTAGACCTGTCTATAAGAAGTAGACAAGGAAGTGTTTCCAACAAGAGGGGCAACCTCCATCTTATCCCTCTACATGCCTCTGAAATAGCATCCATCAAGGAGACAGTCTAGAAATCCAGGATCTGAGTCCATCCCTATTGTTCTGAGGGTGTGGTGCTAGAAAAGGAAGCACAGCCATCTTTTTGCTATCACATTTTTTAAAGTATCAAAAGTGATACGTTTGCTATCACTCCTTAAGCCTAGACCCATACAAGGAAAACCACCTGGACTGTTAAATCAGATATTGCTCCTCTTGAGACTGGGTAAGGTTGTAAGCCAGACTGTGTTTAACTAATAGGGTATTTTCTTTCTTTTTCTTCTACTTCAGAGAGAACAATATGATGGATTCATGGATAACTCTCACACTTGCTGTCATGCAGCCATGAAGGAAGAGGGTAATATAGGAATTGCACTAAAGTGTACTGGATTTGACTGAATGGCTGGTAGGCAGTAATTCTTCCCAGCCCCATGAATCCCAGCAATCCATCAAGGAGCATTCCTGGGGAAAATGACAGGAAAATGTCATAAAGCATCCTTTCATTTGATTCTTGTCGATGTGAGGACTACTGCAGTTTAAGCAGATTATGCTCCTGAACTGGAGCTTGGTTGAATGATTAAAAGATAAAACACTTCCATTTAAATCTTTACCTAAATTTATCAGCCTGGATTTTCTAAATTGTACTGTGAAGTTCTGTCATAAAATGGAAATATTTGATTCAAAGGTAATAAAAGCTATTGATCTACAGTGAAACAATATTAATATTAACATACAACTTTTATATTTGGTGCCAGATAAAAGAAAAAAATCAAGATCTTTTAGCTTTGATGATTAAAGGGGGACCAGACCTTTGAAAATATATTTGTATATGTATAGCAAGATGAATTTGTTTTAGAGGGGGCAGGAGGAGAAGGGGACGACAGAGGATGAGATGACTGGATGGCACCACTGATTTGATGCACATGAGTTTGGGTGAACTCCGGGAGTTGGTGATGGACAAGGAGGCCTGGCGTGCTGCGATTCATGGGGTCACAAAGAGTCAGACACGACTGAGCGACTGAACTGACTGAAAAAGGATTAGCTATTTGAATTGCATCCTAGACGTACAGTTAGCAATGAGTTAGCTAAATGAGAAAGCAAAACATGTACATACTTTTGGTAAATTCCCATTTAAACATGTTAACACAGAAATATACTTTTTTGTGTTAAAGCCAAAGCAGCTTTCACTTGACCTAGAAAATCTAAAAATGGCTTGCCATCATGACACCATGAAGGTCCACCAAATTCTACTATTGTCTTAAAAGAGAACATGTCCCAAGGCAAAGATAGCAGATACAGTGGAGAAGAGAATGGTTTATTCATTTATTTATCTTTTGCTTTACAGTAGGTCTTTGTCAGTTATCCATTTTAAATACAGCAGTGTGTACATGTTCATCCCAAACTCCCTAACTATCCCACCCCCCACCCCATCCTCCCCACAGCAACCATAAGTTCATTCAGGAGAGAGGTTTATTCTGACCCCAAGATCGTTATCAGTAATCTTACATAGTGAACACTGAACCATGTGAAATGGTATTGTCAGCCTGGGCTTCCAAACAAATGCTAGCTCAATATATATATATATATATATGCCCAGGAACTTTCCTGAGAAAAACTTCCCCCTCTCCAGAGGTCAGCTGCCTAGATTGTGGGAACAAATGGTGCCCGCTTTGTGATAGAAGGGGTCAATTTAAGTACCCTGTCACAGGGACGTGACTGCTCCCTGGAAGTTGTGGTACCACATACCAGGTTGGTTCCCACTGGTGGAACATCAGGAACCCAGCCATACCAGGAACTAAGCCCAAACTGGAAAGAGAACATGAATGTATGACCTCCGCTTTCACCATGAGTCTTGCTCTCAGTGAACACTTCATTCTCGGCGACCACAAAAGTAACCGTGCCAACTAATTTGCTATACCATGCCATAGGCTTCAAGGGACTCTGTGGGGACTATAATAAGGTTCTGACTGCCCTCAGCTCCAAAGAGAAATCAAAGAACAAAAGGCAAGCAAGTCTAGGGGTGAGTTTTCTTTAAATATTTAGATCATTTAAAGCTGGATGAGAGACAGAACCAAACAAGAGTTATTAAAGGACAAAAGAAGGAAGTGATTGCTGATGAATAATGAACAGGAAACAGGGAGCAAAGACAGGAAGAAGACAGAGAGCTCAAAAGGGATGCTCTAGGCTGGAACTTGCCTCTAATTAAGAAGGTGACGTTCGGTAAATCATGTCGGGACTCTGCCTGCCTAATTGCAGAATGATATCATTGGACTGAATCTTATTTTCAAGGTAGCATCCTATTGGGTTTCATTTCACATCTGCACAGAAGTCCTTTTCTAGACCTAACGTATGTGCTCGAACTTTCAGAGCTGTGATTAGTGTTTGAAAGCATTAGTAAAGGCAAGATGTTTCTTTTTAAAAGTGCAAAATGGAGAAGCAGACATAGAGAATATACTTATGGACACAGGGAGAGGGGAGGAGAGGGTGAGATGTATGGAAAGAGTAACATGGAAACTTATATTACCATATGTAAAATAGCCAACAGGAATTTGCTGTATGGCTCAGGAAATTTAAAAAAAAAAACTGAAAAAAAAGGTGAAATGATAGATTAGTATAAAATCATATTTTTATCTGTTAGTGGGATTCTCTTGGATGGAAGAAACTTGCAGGAAGCCACATAAACTCTCATTTTCCTAAATATGGGGAATGGGCACATAATATGATTCATGAATTTGGATGATGGCTTCCCAGTGACTCTAGGGAAATTCATCCAATATTGAAAGATTCAATTTATTTTTAAAAAAACCATTAAATGCAATGATTCCTGCTACTGCATTAATTCAAGATAATTGGATACTTAATTGAGATTTTTTTTAAGCCTTTCACAATATAAAACAGAAAATGATACAGAAGAGTTAAGGTATTTGGAGTCACATTAACTGTGGTTAAAGTTATGTTAATGATCTCAGCTGAAAGGTTTATGTCTCTAAATTATTTCTCTTAAGTTCTTTTAGGCAATATTATCTGTAGAAAAATTAAAGAAAATTACTCCACTTTGTAAAAGAAAGCAAATCATAGCATAAATAACAAAGTTATTTCCCCCATGCAAATGTGAACCCCTCTGAGAGTTTTGTAAGCTTTTTCTTACACTTAATCTTCAGTGTTATTTGGTAATTACACAGCGAAGTTGTCTATCCTTACTCTCCAAACCCTATTAAATAGTTAATAAAATATTTAAACAATGATATCAAATTGTTGTTTATTTCAATAACATTCTAATCTTGACCTATGGGTAATTAAACATTCCATTTCAAAAGTGGTGCATGGCACACACTCCTGCCCTTCCATTGTAAACTGTGTACATACACAGACCCATTAATGTGATCTGTTTCCTTATTTACATACATTATTGTAATAATATTCTGAGTTGAGAGCTTCTTGGAAATTCTCAGTAAAATAGGTCAGACATTACCATCTGTTATTCTTGTAGTGGAATCACCAGTCTGAATGAGAATTTAAATCTTGGCAATGATGAGATTTTTAGAACCACATGAAGAAGGAAGGAAGGACTGGGAAGGGAGGGGAAGAAAGGAGAAAAAGACTTGCTCACCACGATAGGCGCTCTCATTTATATAGAGTGGAAATTTCCTACCTTCTTACTCTACACTTAAAGATAATGGATCACTATTTCCTTATATCATCACCACTGGAAAAAAAAATGAGTAAAATAGTCATTGTTTAATAAAACAAACAAAATAAAACAAATAGACCATGATTTATCTTTAGTTCTTTATTTTAAAGAATCTTAAATCATAGAAAATAAGACAAGAGACAATAATAAACATGCTGTAATTTCATGTCCAGATAACCTAACTTCAAATCCTCCACTTAATGATTATACAATGCTCCACTTAATTATACAATTACACATCCCACCACTAAATGATTAGGTGAATTTGGAGGGGATCGTATATTTTCTCACCATCCATTTTCTCTTCTTTACAATGCAAATAACATACTTATGTCTCAAAATTGCCTACAAAGGTTAAATGAGATAATTCACTGGAAAAGACTCTAATGCTGGGAAAGGTTGGGGGCGAGAGGAGAAGGGGATGACAGAGAATGAGATGGCTGGATGGCATCACCGACTCTGTGGACATGAGTTTGAGTGCACTCCGGGAGTTGGTGATGGACAGGGAGGACTGGCGTGCTGTGATTCATGGGGTCGTGGAGAGTCGGACATGACTGAGTGACTGAACTGAACTGAACTGAACTGAAACCTCACTTAGCGCAAAAGTCTTTGTGACCCCATGGACTGTATCCCGCCAGGCTCCTCTGTCCATGGAACTCTCCAGGCAAGAATACCAGAATGGGTAGCCATTCCCTTTTCCAGGGAATCTTCCAGACCCAGGGATTGAACCAGCTCTCCAGCACTGCAGGTGTATTCTTTACTGTCTGAGCCACCAGGTAAGCTCTAGATGCATAGTAAGAGCTATAAATGTTCGTTTACATTTAAAGTAGTGGATCACGAAGGCAGGATCCCCTCAGTGAATGGCTCCAAAATTGGCAACTGAATTGTCACTAGGAAATATTCTCAAATGATTTAAAAGCACTCTTACACAGCTTTTACTTCTTCAGGAAAAACATAAGGTGAAGCACAGTTGAAATAAGAGGTTGAGGGGGAAACCTTCCAGGTTTCAGTGAAATAGACACTAGGAATCAATATGAGAGGTATGGGCTTTCTCTGTGACCATCATCATCTGCTTAATATTTTGAACTGTCAAGGTGACACTGACTTGCTGAATAGATATTGCCTTCAGTTCAGTTCAGTTCAGTTCAGTCGCTCAGTCGTGTCCGACTCTCCACGACCGCATGAATCACAGCACGCCAGGCCTCCCTGTCCATCACCAACTCCCGGAGTTCACTCACACTCATGTCCACAGAGTCGGTGATGCCATCCAGCCATCTCATTCTCTGTCGTCCCCTTCTCCTCCCGCCCCCAACCTTTCCCAGCATCAGACTCTTTTCCAGTGAGTCAACTCGTCGCATGAGGTGGCCAAAGTATTGCAACTTCAGCTTTAGCATCAGTCCTTCCAATGAACACCCAGGACTGATCTCCTTTAGAATGGACTGGTTAGATCTCCTTGCAGTCCAAGGGACTCTCAAGAGTCTTCTCCAACACCACAGTTCAAAAGCATCAATTCTTCAGTGATCAGCTTTCTTCACAGTCCAACTCTCTCATCCATACATGACCACAGGAAAAACCATAGCCTTGACTAGATGGACCTTGGTTGGCAAAGTAATGTCTCTGCTTTTTAATATACTATCAAGGTTGGTCATAACTTTCCTTCCAAGGAGCAAGCGTCTTTTCATTTCCTGGCTGCAATCAGCATCTGCAGTGATTCTGGAGCCCCAAAAAATAAAGTCTGACACTGTTTCCACTGTTTTTCCATCTTTTTCCCATGAAGTGATAGGACCAGATGCCATGATCTTTGTTTTCTGAATGTTGAGCTTCAAGCCAACCTTTTCACTCTCCTCTTTCACTTTCATCAAGAGGCTTTTGAGTTCCTCTTCACTTTCCCATAAGAGTAGTGTCATCTGCATATGTGAGGTTATTGACATTTCTCCCAGCAATCTTGATTCCAGCTTGTGCTTCTTCCAGCCCAGCATATATATTGCCTTGCTGCTGCTGCTGCTAAGTCACTTCAGTCGTGTCTGACTCTGTGTGACCCCATAGACGGAAGCCCACCAGGCTCCCCCATCCCTGGGATTCTCCAGGCAAGAACACTGGAGTGGGTTGCCATTTCCTTCTCTATATATTGCCTTCAGTTCAGTTCAGTTCAGTCGCTCAGTCGTGTCCGACTCTCCGCGACCCCATGAATCACAGCACGCCAGGCCTCCCTGTCCATCACCAACTCCCGGAGTACACTCAAACTCATGTCCACAGAGTCGGTGATGCCATCCAGCCATCTCATTCTCCGTCGTCCCCTTCTCCTCCCGCCCCCAACCTTTCCCAGCATCAGAGTCTTTTCCAATGAGTCAACTCGTCGCATGAGGTGGCCAAAGTATTGCAACTTCAGCTTTAGCATCAGTCCTTCCAATGAACACCCAGGACTGATCTCCTTTAGAATGGACTGGTTAGATCTCCTTGCAGTCCAAGGGACTCTCAAGAGTCTTCTCCAACACCACAGTTCAAAAGCATCAATTCTTCAGTGATCAGCTTTCTTCACAGTCCAACTCTCTCATCCATACATGACCACAGGAAAAACCATAGCCTTGACTAGATGGACCTTGGTTGGCAAAGTAATGTCTCTGCTTTTTAATATACTATCAAGGTTGGTCATAACTTTCCTTCCAAGGAGCAAGCGTCTTTTCATTTCCTGGCTGCAATCAGCATCTGCAGTGATTCTGGAGCCCCAAAAAATAAAGTCTGACACTGTTTCCACTGTTTTTCCATCTATTTCCCATGAAGTGATAGGACCAGATGCCATGATCTTTGTTTTCTGAATGTTGAGCTTCAAGCCAACCTTTTCACTCTCCTCTTTCACTTTCATCAAGAGGCTTTTGAATTCCTCTTCACTTTCCCATAAGAGTAGTGTCATCTGCATATCTGAGGTTATTGATATTTCTCCCAGCAATCTTGATTCCAGCTTGTGCTTCTTCCAGCCCAGCATATATATTGCCTTGCTGCTGCTGCTGCTAAGTCACTTCAGTCGTGTCCGACTCTGTGTGACCCCATAGACGGAAGCCCACCAGGCTCCCCCATCCCTGGGATTCTCCAGGCAAGAACACTGGAGTGGGTTGCCATTTCCTTCTCTATATATTGCCTTAGAGACCCATAATTTATGGAAAGTCAACAACATTTACTGATGGGAAACTTAAGGTATCGTTATGGTACATACTTTTTTCCAATCCCTTAACTCCCAGATACAGTCTTGGTACTTAAGGTATTACAAACAGTGAATGTATTTTTCACAAGGAAAAAAGGAAAAAGAGATATACAGCTCCTATAAATAACCCTGCTGCTAGCCCAACCTGTGATTTCTAGATCTGGTTCATCTATTTACCCACTCAGTGGGTGGGATTTTATGATAAGACAGGGATTGAAATGATATTCTGCCTTTCTATTTTCAGATGCTTCACATTGATACCAATCTCAGAAACACAGAAATCAATTGCAATGGGGACTGAGATCACATTCAGTAAAGATCTGTCCCTCAGGGAAAAGTAACCCCATTGGTTTCAGAGGTTAAGTACCTTTCAAGACTTGGACAAATTGTAACTAATTTTTATTAATTTGAAAAAAGGCTATATTTGATTTTGCATGTGATTCTGAAGAATCACACCCAGTTTACATTTGTCTCCATTATGGTGTCCTTGAAACTTAGTTGTGGAAACAAAAAAATGGAAAGAATAAAGCAATTTGATTTCCTATTGGAGTCTACTTTTTTTTTAAGTAGTATCATCTTTTTTCCTAAATTGAAGTAATTCAGATTTTATAAGAAAGGAGGAGGAATGGGTATCACGATATTCACTATATAGCTGTGGGCATTTTGTTTCTTTTAAAAATGCAGTCAGATAGAGTATCATATGTATAGTCCTTGAATCTAAGAAAATGTAAAAAACAAAAGAAAAAAAAAAACTAGACGGTAAAAGTTGATACCACTTGCACAGATATCTCCAGGATGTAATTATATCAGAGTTACAATAATTCTAGAGGGGTAGAAGTTTTGTGAGCCTGAAAGGGCTCTAAGAAAAACCATAAGGAAATCACTTTACTTAATTACATTTTAAAAGAATAATCATGGTCAGTGTATCTGTCTACAGACATAAGAAAGCAGTTATTCTCCCTTATTTTAATATATCTATTCTTCCCTGCACACTCTCCAACACTCATTCTTTTTTCACCCCACAAATGCTTGCCTTCTCTTCTCCACTATTATCTGCAGGAAACTGACACTGGTGACCAAGTCATGTAAACTAAGAATGAAAGTCGGTGAGGCTCTATCATTGCTGATCAATATGACTTGCTTCAGGGACTTCCCTAGTGGTCTAGTGACTAAGAATTCAGGCTCCCAAAGCAGGGAATTAGATTCCTGGTCAGGGAACTAGATGCCACAACTAAGAATGGCACAGCCAAATAAATAAAATATGGCTTGCTGTCGGAATCCCTCTCTAGCAAGGCAGCAGAAGGGAACTGGGAACAGAGACTGGATTGAGAGGTGAGGGCTGTTTGGGATCTTTCTACTATTTTCATGTGTCACATTAACACCTACAGTTCTGAGTCCCAACTAAAGCTTCTCAAATTTGTGGTGGCTCTTTACCTAGCCATTGTACATATTTTGTAAGAAAAAGAGTTCTGAACCCTTAGGACAAATATATTGAGCGATTTTAATCCAAACTTGAGCCAACTGTGGGATGAGTATATAGTTTGGATTGGTTTGCTGGAGACGTAGAGCTTAGTATTGAATAGTTCAGTTGCAGCAAAGGCTACCTAGACTCTCACACACAAAAAAATTAGCTGTGCTAATGTTTCCCACTCTATGGCTGTCACAGCCAGTCAAAATACTTCTAAGACTGAGCAGGGGGCAAGATTCTTAGCCTTCTCTTTCCAGCTTATGAGTAAGGGCAACATGTGAAGATCATAACCTCCACCTTAGCTGTGGATTGGCTTGTACTACACAGCAAAATGCACACAGTCCTAACTGATGGTTCTGGCAACTGAGGTCCTCAGTTTCTAAGCAACGAGGACCTCAGACCAACAATACATGAGTCTTTATAGTTTTCGGTACACTGCTAATAAAAAAAGAAAACTAGCAATTATGGGTTAAAAACAAGGCAAAGATGTGCCTTCAAACATTTCAATGATGAAATACCAAAGTGTAGATTGGTTATGCATGGTGAAGGGGTAAAGTTCAAAGAACAGAGGCCATTGGTCAAATATCAACAAAGCACATTCAATTATTCTGTGGGAAATGAGCTGAATTTCCAGAATAAGAGAGGGAAAACAGTCCATTAAGTTTTTAATACCAGTCTTTAAATGGCTGTAATTGAATTCTCATTGACTTATGATATTTCTCTCAGCTTTTGCAATAAGAGGAGTGAACAGGAAACTAAGGATGATTTCCACTGGTGTAAATAATAATAGATGACAGGAGAAATTATAAGCCGATCCTCATCATCTGAATGAACCTTCTTTATGGTCAAATATGGTTGTGTAAATACAATACTGGGCTTGGAGTAGGAAAATTACTGTTTCAATTCAATTGAAAATGGGAAAAGCTATTAGTCTGTAACATCATCCAACAAGATTGCTTTGCTTACCTTATTGGATTTTTACAGTGGAAATCACAGTGGTTGAAAGACAGTGACAGTTTGTGGAAAAGCTAGGGACTGGAAGGAAAAACAAAAAGAACCAAAAAAAAAAAAACAATGAATTATAGTTACCTAAATACTTAAATTGGAGAAGGAAATGGCAACCCACTCTGGTCTTCTTGCCTGGAGAATCCCATGGACAGAGGAGCCTGGTGGGCTACAGTCCCTGGGGTCACAAAGAGTCAGACACAGCTGAAAGACTAACAACAACAATAAAATTCTTCAATGTTAGCCCAGGAGTTAAGACACCTGTATTTACTCTAGATTTGGCTTTTTCTAGCTGTGTGAACTGGGCCAGGTCTCTCGTGTCCTCCAAACTTTAGTTTCTTCATATTTAAAAATAGAATATTGTATACATGATCTCTAAACTGTCTCCCAGCTCTAAAATACTTCTGTATTACAAATTATTCTGAAACAGCTTTCACTTGAGCACCAACATCTTAAGTTCCATTTGGAAAACCTTTACTGTATTTGGTGCATATGTCTGTCATTTTAAATGTGTGTTGTTTATTTTATTTTCTTGAGGGGGAAAAAGCATGCATTCCTAATGGTAAATTCAAAAAACAAGTTTGAAAACAAAATTCAAATTGTGGAGGAACAAGGCGAATCAGAGTATTATAAGACACTGAATAAACATTTATGCCAAATGACTCCGCATTTATCACATAATTGTTAATGGCCATATTGCATTCAGAAGTGAAATCGCTCAGTTCTGTCTGACTCTTTGTGACGCTATGGACTGTAACCTACCAGGCTCCTCTGTCCATGGAATTTTCCAGGCAAGAGTCCTAGAGTGCGTTGCCACTTTCTTCTCCAGGGGATCTTCCCAACCCAGGGATCGAACCCGGGTCTCCTGCACTGCAGGCAGACCCTTTACCGTCTGAGCCATCAAGGAAGCCCATTGCATTCAGAGAATTAGTTACATATCATGTGTGCTGTATAGCTGTATAGTTAGAATGGACTCAAACTCTAAAAGGAAGTAGTTCTCAATGTTGGAAGAAACAAGAAGAAAGAGCAGGGGGAAGAGGGAGGGAAGGGAGAAAAGAGAGAGGATGGGAGAGGAGGAGAGGAGGGAGAAGAAGGAGACAAAAAATGAGAGGAAGAAGCAGCAGGAGCAGAAGGGGCAGGCTGAGAGGACCAGGGGGAGGAGGAGAAGGAGAAAGGGAAGAAGGGGAGAAAGGAGTGCGGCACCTTTCCGCAAAATCCAGTGGGCGCCATTTCTGCAGACAACAAGGGGAGTGTCTCTCCCATCCTGCAGTGAAGAGGCTCTTCTTTGCCAGAGCCACCATTATCCACGGACAAAACTTGGACAAAAGCTTTCTAACTTTTCTCCTTACACTTCCACACAACTCTCTCACTCTCCCATTCATGAAGAAATTAGCAATTTTCTTGAAAACAAAGACTGATCTCGTTGTTTTCCTGCTTACAAGCCTCAGTAGACTTTCCATCGAACTTGGAGTAAAATCTCAAAAGCTTCACTACGTTGACCAAGGTCCTGGACAATCCAAGTCCTGACAAGTTCATGAACATCTTATGCCCGGTTCCAGCCACACTGGCCTTAAATGTCTTCAAATACCACCAGAGTATGCCTTGGACCGAGTCTTCACACATAACATTCCTTTGGCCTGGAATGTTCCTGCTTGTCTTCCCATCACCTGGACCATTCCTTTGGTTTCTGCTTGAATACTGCTTTCTCACAAACCTTTCTCTTGACCTTCCCTCTTTGTCCTACAACCCACATGGCAAACAAATTATCCTCCTATACATGTTGATTATATTCCATAATACTTTTCTCAAACTGGAATTATATATTTGTGTCATTATTTGATTTTTATCTCTTTCACTAGCAAATAAACATCATACCTATTTTGTTCAGCTGTATAGCCCATGGATGTAGAACAATGCCCAACACATAGTTGACACTCAAATTACTGGCTGAATGAATGAGTGAAACCTACTCTCATGTTATAGAAAAAGTGAAATATCCAACTGCCTGGGTTGTTTTACTGGGACCAAAACCTCCAATTATGAGAAATCTGCAGAAAAGGAGAACAGGGAATGGCAGGTGTGACATAAAACCTTTGGGTAATAACAGGGCCGGAGAAAGATTGCTCCATAAGGGACTGACTTGTTAACTTAGCAGAATATTGAAGGGTTTTCTCTGATCCTGTGTTTGTAAAGTAATAAACACTATATAATAAAAGTGCTTCTGGGCCAGAGAAGAAAGCAGTTCCCCTGAACACAAAATATCAAATGAAATAGAAAATCTAAAGATGAGGGAGGAAAAAGCCAAGGAAAAACAACAATGCTACCCTAAGGGGGCATAAATAAATTAAGGACAGAATTTGCAGGACACAGTCTGAGATGAAGGATGAGGACAAGAGCAGTGGAATTAGCATTAAAATAGCAACTGAATCATTGAGCGGTAGAGACCGAAGAGCTACAGTCTGGAGGAATTCCTTGAAAAGAGCAGGGTTCAGTGGAAAAACACTGAATTCAGGACACTGATCCTAGATCAGCTCCAGATCCTGCGTGTGGCTTGAGTAGATGGTAGCATCTCATATTCATAGGGGCTTCCCCAGTGGCTGAGCGGTAAAGAATCCACTTGCAATGCAAGAGACACAGGAGACGTGAGTTCGATCCCTGGGTCAGGAAGATCCCCTGGAGGAGGGCTTGGCAACCCACCCCAGTATTCTTGCTGGGAAAATCCCATGGACAGAGGATCCTGGCACACTGCAGTCCATGGGGCTGCAAAGAGTTGAACATGACTGAAGCGACTGAGCATGCACACATGTTTATAGATATAATGAGGGCTTGGAAGTAAGGCTAGAGTTTAGACAGAATTTCTGGCCTTTCCAGCTCCAACAGTCTAAAGAAAATCGAGTACATCAAATCCCTATTTCAAGACAAAAGCCAGGGGGGTTCAGATAAACATGAACAGAGCCCCTCAGCCAGTAAACCTCAGTGCTTGGTCCTTACTGCTTAGTCGCTCAGTCGTGTCTGACTCTTGGCGACCCCATGGGCTGCAGTCCTCCAGGCTCCTCTTTCCATGTGGATTCTCAGGCAAGAATACTGGAATGGGTTGCCATGCTCTCCTCCAGGGTATCTTCCCAACCCAGGGGTCAAACCCAGGTCTCCTGCACTGCAGGCAGATTCTTCACCAACTAAGTCACCACGGAAGCCCATAAACCTCAGGGTGAAACACAAAACCCCAGACCCATTCCTCACCTTGATGACACTATGTTTACTCACATGTCCCATCACCGCTCAGACACTCAGATATGGGAGCGTGTTGGTAAGTTTGTAGGACTGATAAAAATCTGTGTGTTCAAATACATTTCTAGCTTTCTAGAGGGCTGCATTAATTTTATCACCGCTGTTAAGAATTTCTATGGAGTTCGACTTAGCGCCTGGCTATGGATGGCTTTTACTGCCCATCAAGGTGATTCCAGGATGCAGCCTGAGGTGGTTACCATATTTTTCTTTTTACTAGGGTGCTTTGCTTTACCAAAATTAATATCGCTATTTTCAAACGAATGGCGGTTGTGTCAAAAGGACAGGATGATGGGACCCTTACGGCAACTCTCTGCAGGTCAGACCACCACGCATCTTGAATCTTTATCCTCCTCTGTATATACACTGCCTACTTCAGAAGCCTCCCATCTCTCTTTTTTTAAACTTTTTATTTTGTATTGGCGTATAGCCGACTAACAATGTTGTGATAGATTTGGGTGGACAGGAAAAAGACCACCATACATCTACATGTATCTATTCTCCCCCAAACTCCCCTCCCCTCTAGGCTGCCACATAACATCGAGCAGAGTTCCTGAATTGTATAGTAGGTCCTTGTCGGTAATCCATTTTAAAGACAGCAGTGTGTGTATGCTGATCCCAAACTCCCTAACTATCCCTTCCCCTCAAACTTCCCAGAATCCTCCCATCTCTTATCAAATTATTTCAGCAGCATGCTAGCTGTTCTTCTGTGTCCCCTCAAATCCAGCATATCCTTGGCCACTAGAGTGAATTTTCTAATCAGGTTGTATGACTCTCCTGCTTAAAAATTCTGAAGGATGAGGCTCAAATTCTTTGCATGACAGGGACATAGCTTCATAATCAGAGACCAAGTCTCCTTTCCAGCCACTTCATGACAAAAGAGATGATTCTCTTCTCCCACATGTGTCATTTCAAGTCTCTATCTTGCTGTTGCTGTTTTAGTTGCTGAGTTATGTACAACTCTTTGCAACCCCATGGATAGCCCACCAGACTCTTCTGTCCATGGGATTTCCCAGGCAAGAATACTGGAGTGGGTTGCCATTTCCTTTTCCAGTGGATCTTCCCGATCCAGGAATTGAACCCGTATCTCCTGTGTCTCCTGCTTTGGTAGGCAGATTCTTTACCACTTATCCCCCTTTGCTCATGCTTTTCCTTTGCCCTGACAGGTGTTTCTACCTAATAAACACTGACTTATCTTTCAAACCCTAACTCACCAATACCTTCCCCTCTGCAACTTTCTCTGATATTATGCTTCTCATAGCCTCACACCAACATTAGCTGTTTTCTGTCTATGCTCCTAAAACACTTCATTCATACTTTTCTGAGCTCTTTTAACACCTTGCCAGATTTACTGTAATGGAAGCTATTTCTAGAAGGCATCTATGTTTGAACCTCCGATGTTTTGTGTAGTGTCTGACATCTAACCAGCGTGCAACAAACGGTGATTGAGTTCTTCAGAACTCAAATAAATTAAATTGAACTAAACAATAACAGATAGTCATGATACTGAGTCTAAGAGATTGGGAGACCTTTTAATGTCAGGAGAATGATGGTAATGTGCCCTTTTGAGTTTACAGAGGAATGGAGCATCACTTGTTCTCTTCTTAAAACAAACATTCTGTCTTCTGCAGCCAGCGTGGCTGTCAAGAGAGGCACAGCTGTTTCCTCTTCAGAGATAAAATGATTTGGATCTACCAAAAGGTGAGTGGGTAAGATAAATAGGAAAGCATTCACGAGTATATCAAGACATTTTTCTATCAATCTTACTTTTTCCACATGCCCTTTGGTAGAACACAATGGCTTAGAAAACCCTACAGGTAAAGTTATTTTGTGCTGAAGTTTTTATGACACTGCATAAATCAGGAAATTAAGAAAAACAAGGGCATACAAATACACCTGTATAGATGTGTATGTAAGAGCTCCAATGTCAAGTTGCCAACGGTCCTTTCTTAAGAAGCACTATCCTTCATTCCAAGATTAAATCCTTTCCAGTTTCTTCCTGTCAGTATTTGCTGGCTTATGAAAAATGATGGTGACAGTGTCGCGTTTGTTCTTTGGTTTTTATTTTGTTTTTGTTAGCTTTTTTATTTTTTCTTTTAAAAGATTGTTACTTGGACAAATTAGAAGGTAGTGATACTTTAAATGAACTTATTTACAAAACAGAAGTAGAGTCATGGATGTAGAAAACAAACTTATGGTTACCAGGGGATAACGTGGTGGAGGGATTAAATTGGGAGACTGGGACTGACACATACACACTGCTATATATAAAATAAATAACTTATAAGAACCTGATATTTAGCCCAGAAAACTATACTTAGTTCTCTGTAACAGCATATATGAGAAACGAATCTTTTTTAAAAAAGAGTGGATATATGAGGGGAAAAAAGAAGATAAAAATACTTTTGTGGAAATTTTAAGGATTTTTGAAATCTAACTGATTCAGAAAAGCCCATGTCTTAGGAATAAGAGAGTTCTCAAGAACCCAAAGTGTCACTGTTGATAGCTGGAAAAACAGTGAACTGGGGGTCAAGATGCCAGGGTTTAAGCCCAGATTCCGTTACTATTTGAATATGAAATCATCTGCTAGTTGCTTCTATGTAAATACGGGGAACCCATGTTCCTCCTTGGACCACTAGGAGCTCAAACCAGTCAATCCTAAAGGAAATCAACCTTGAATACTCATTGGAAGGACTGAAGCTGAAGTTCCAATATTTGGCCACCTGATATGAAGAGCCAACTCATTGGAAAAGACTGTGACGCTGGGGAAGATTGAGGGTAAGAGGAGAAGAGGGTGACAGAGGATGAGATGGTTGGATAGCCTCACCGATTCAATGGACATGAGTTTGAGCAAACTCAGGGAGATAGACAGTGAAGGACAGGGAAGCCTGGTGTGCTGCAGTCCACAGGGACACAAAGAGTCAGACATGACTTAGTGACTGAACAACAACATGTTTCTACGTTTATAAATGAAGATGGTGAATTAGATTAATTTTTTCAAGATTTATTACGAAGGCTGCTGAGATGGTACAGAGTTACATCTAAAGCTGCAGAACCAGAAAGGTGAGCATGGAGAGAGTATTTATCCACTGTTTCTTCACTCATCCTCTCACTTTAACCCTACTAGTTTCTCTTTCATATTTAAAACAAACGCCTGTGTACTGGCATCCCTACAGAGATGTCTAACAGAAGTCAAGTCCAAACTCAAACTCTAGTCTTCACCTTTATCTGCTCCATCCACGGCCTCTGCACCCAGCTGATGGCACTCCACAAGTCTGGAGGCTCAGCCAGGAAACCTGAAAAGTCATCCCGATCCCTCTCTTTTTCTCACAATCTACAACAGGTTTTCCTGCATATCTTGTCTGTGTCTTCAAAACACATCCAGAATCATACCCCTTTACATCAGCTCCATGGAGGCTGCCACCATCGTCTCTCATCTGGACCCACAGGAATGGCATCTTTCTCTGCCTTGACCTTTGGGCTCAAATAGCCCATTCTTCCCACAGCAGCCAGATGAATATAAGTACAGTGTTAGTTGAATTACACCATTCCTTTGTTCAAACTCTCCACCTTCCTTATCTTACTCATCTGGAGGGGTTAGGAATAGAAGTTTTTCAACAATCTTAAGGGGACTTTCTTATGGACATCCCTGGTGGCTCAGACGGTAAAGTGTCTGCCTGCAGTGCGGGAGACCCAGGTTCAATCCTCGAGTCGGGAAGAGCTCCTGGAGAAGGAAATGGCAACCCACTTCAGTATTCTTGCCTGGAAAATCCCATGGATGGAGGAGCCTGGGAGGCTACAGTCCATGGGGTCGAAAAGAGTTGGACACAACTGAGCAACTTCACTTTCACTTTTCACTTTCAAGGGGACTTTGGAGAAACACTGGACAAGGAATTTATAACCTCCAAGATTCTGTCCCTCCAGCACTTTTATCTCTCACTAGATTTCCAGATTTACCTATGATGCCATATCGCTAAAGGAGAAAAGACACAAGCTTAGAACTGTGTTGAATCGCTTCCCAACATACTAAAGTGACATCTCTGTCAGTTTTGTGTTACTTTCGGGGCTCAGAATGGGAATGATAAAGAGGCCAAGGTCAAAGTCAGGTGGAAATGGGTGGAATTACATCAGCAGGAGATCCAACCAGTCCATTCTAAAGGAGATCAATCCTAGGTGTTCATTGGAAGGACTGATGCTAAAGCTGAAACTCCAATACTTTGGCCACCTCATGCGACGAGTTGACTCACTGGAAAAGAGTCTGATGCTGGGAGGGATTGGGGGCGGGAGGAGATGGGGACGACAGAGAATGAGATGGCTGGATGGCATCATCGACTCGATGGACATGAGTTTGAGTGAACTCCGGGAGTTGGTAATGGACAGGGAGGCCTGGCGTGCTGTGATTCATGGAGTCGCAAAGAGTCGGACACGACTGAGCGACTGAACTGAACTGAAAGGACTTTTGATTCTGTGGATGAGATTGAAAGCTCTACAATGTTTCTTTCCTAACTTTGGGAAGGCATAGGCAAATCCACTGAAGTCCTGGAAAAATGCTCCCTGTTCTTCAGGCAGTGGCAGAGAGAATTCAGTTCACTATTTTAATTTTTTATTTATTTGGCTGTGCTGGGTCTTAGCTGCAGCACACAGCATCTTTAGTTGCAGTATTCGAACTCTTAGTTGCAGCATGTAGGATTTAGTTCCCCAACCAGGGATGGAACCCAGGGTCCCTCCACTGGGAGCAATGGATCACCAGGGAAGTCCCTCAGTTGACTTTTTGAAAAGAGTAGTGAAAGGATGAATATTTGAGATGAATTTCTCATTAAAAATCTCAAAATTCATTATAGGGTGAGCCCACGATACAAAAGCATACAACCTTAAAATGATTGTACGAACTGATTTTTGAAATTCCACCACTCTGAAAGGCATTTGGAGAGTATGTTGGAGGTTTCTACTTATTTGAATTCAACTGAGGAGAAAAGGACAAGTTTTCAAATGGTGCGTCAGGTCGGCATTTCTGGCACATTTTGCCTTATTATCAGCTCTGAGTAGGCGGGATGTGTGGAAGCAGAAAAGTCAGTTTGCACCCTGAGGTCTTACTGATTTTACCCTCCTAACACTCTCTCTCTGTGCCCCTTTGTCTCTGTCTGGAAATGAAAATGGCACATCAAGTTCTGTAGAATTACTGGCCATAAATTGGATGATGCAGTCGGCAGACGTCTAAGGTGACCTCTGATGATCTCGGCATCCTGGTAGTGAGTGTGGGCGGGACCACGTAACTTCCTTCTAACAAATACGGCACAACAAAAGTGGCAAAATGACTTCTGAGATTAGGTTATGAAATACTGTTCCTTCCATTTGCTTACACCCTCTCTGGCTCTTCTCTATTTCTCGGATGAAAAAAGCCGTGGTGTTGTGAGTGGCCCTACGGAGAGGTCCCCGTGGGAGGGGCCTCAGAGTGGTCTCCAGGCAACAGCCAATGAAAACAGAGGCTGCAGCCTAGCGACAACACCCGGGTGAATTAGCATGGAAGAGGACCCTCCCCCGTGGATCTTCGCAATGACCGCTGAATCAGATGTCATCTTTTTTTTTTCTTTTCTTAATGTTTTTTATTGTAGTAAAAGTCACAATATAAAACATACAGTTTTAACCACATTTAACTGTGCAGCTCAGTGGCACTAAATACATTCACATTGCTGTGCAACTCTCACCATTATCCATCTCTCAAATTTTTCACTTTCCTGAACTGAAACTCTGACCCCTTTAAACACTAATTCCACCCCGCCCCCTACCAATGCACCTTCTGACTCTGAATTTGACTATTTCAGGTACCTCGAAAAAGTGGAGACTGTCATATAGAGTGAAGTAAGTCAGAAATAGAAAAACAAACATTGTATAATAACACATATATGTAGAATCTAGAAAAACAACACAGATGAACCTATTTGCAAAGCAGAAATAGAGACACAGATGAAGAAAACAAATGCATGAACTGACTCCATCCTGATCACAGCCTGTAAAGTCCCTGAACACAGGACCCATCTAAGCCGTGTGGGAGTCGTGACCCATAGAAACTATAAGAAAATAAATGTTGTTTTAAGCCAGTGAGTTTTGCTACTCGTGTGGACCTTGCCTGAGGTGATTAATAAGCTTCTTCCAATTGGTTTGTAAATCTCTTTTTTTGTAATTGAAGTAGGCACCGCACTTAGGTGTGAAAGATGCCTTTTCCAGCCTTTTGCAATGCAAAGGAAAAAGTGTGGAAGAAGCATTCCTCTTTAGTTTCCACCTCCACCACTGGGCATGATAGGGGATATAGATATGGTTTTTATTTCAGGTTACTGGCAAAAATCCCCTAATCCTAAAACCTCTGGAATCTCCTGAGTCATTAGAGGGATGGAAGCATCTTTTGTTATTCATAAGAAGCACCTTTCAAAGATACCAGGGTTTATGCTAATGAGACTGACTCTTCCCAGGGGGCCCCAAGATAGTTTCAGGATGGAGCTGGTTACCAGAAAAAACAAACCTGGTTTAGAAAAACTTTCTGCCCCACCTCCTAATTTCTGAGAAGGAAAGAGGAGCTGAAGACTGAGTTCAATCACCAATGGCCAATAATCTGATCAGTCACACCTACATGATGCTGTTGTTCAATTGCTAAGTCAGTCTGACTTTCTTTGACCCCATGGAACTGTAGCACACCAGGCTCCTCTGTCCTCCACTATCTCCGGGCATTTGCTGGTTTGCTAACCAGCCATCTCTTCCTCTGCATGAGAGACCTCTATAAAAAGCCCTTAAATGACCAGGTTCAGAAAGCCTTCAGGCTGGTGAGCACATTCAGGTTCAGGGAGGATGGCTCATCCATCAAGGACAGGGCAGCCCTCCTCCACCCCCACTGGCGCATCTTGGCTTATGCATTTCCTTCATGTGACTACTTTTGAGTTGTATAACATCCTTCATAATAAAAAGGTAACAATAATTAAAATTCTTTCCTGAGTTCTATGACTCCTTCTAGCAAAGTCTTGAGGCTGAGGGGTGGTCATGGGGAACCCCACATTGCAGTCAGTGGAGCAGAGATATGCGGTTCAGTTCAGTTCAGTCACTCAGTCATGTCTGACTCTTTGCGACACCATGAACTGCAGTACACCAGGCCTCCCTGTCCATCACCAACTCCCAGAGTCTACCCAAATTCATGTTCATTGAGTCAGTGATGCCATTTCATCCTCTGCCGTCCCCTTCTCCTCCTGCCCTCAATCTTTCCCAGCATCAGGGTCTTTTCAAATGAGTCAGCTCTTCACATCAGGTGGCCAAACTACTGGAATTTCAGCTTCAACATCAATCCTTCCAATGAACACCCAGGACTGATCTTCTTTAGGATGGACTGCTTTGATCTCCTTGCAGTCCAAGGGACTCAAGGGTCATCTCCAACATCACAGTTCAAAAGCATCAATTCTTCGGCACTCAGCTTTCTTTATGGTCCAACTCTCACATCCATACATGACCACTGGAAAAACCATAGCCTTGACTAGACGGACCTTTGTGGACAAAGTAATGTCTCTGCTTTTTAATATGCTGTCTAGGTTGGTCACAACTTTCCTTCCAACGAGGAAGCATCTTTTAATTTCATGGCTGCAGTCACCATCTGCAGTGATTTTGGAGCCAAAAAAAATAAGGTCAGACAATGTTTCCACTGTTTCCCCATCTATTTGCAATGAAGTGATGGGACCGGATGCCATGATCTTAGTTTTCTGAATGTTGAGCTTTAAGCCAACCTTTTCACTCTCCTCTTTCACTTTTCATCAAGAGGCTTTTGAGTTCCTCTTCACTTTCTGCCATAAGGGTGGTGTCATCTGCATATCTGAGGTTATTGGTATTTCTCCCATCAATCTTGATTCCAGCTTGTGCTTCATCCAGCCCAGCGTTTTTCATGATGTACTCTGCATAGAAGTTAAATAAGTAGGGTGACAATATACAGCCTTGACGTACTCCTTTTCCTATTTGGAACCAGTCTGTTGTTCCATGCCCAGTTCTAACTGTTGCTTCCTGACCTGCATACAGATTTCTCAAGAGGCAGGTCAGGTGGTCTGGTATTCCCATCTCTTTCAGAAGCAGAAGATATTAAGAAGAGGTGGCAAGAATACACAGAAGAACTGTACAAAAAAGATCTTCATGACCCAGATAATCATGATGGTGAGATCACTCACCTAGAGCCAGACATCCTGGGATGTGAAGTCAAGTGGCCCTTAGGAAGCATCACTACGAACAAAGCTAGTAGAGGGGATGGAATTCCAGTTGAGCTATTTCAAATCTAAAAGATGATGCTGTGAAAGTGCTGCACTCAATATGTCAGCAAATTTGGAAAACTCAGCAGTGGCCACAGTACTGGAAAAGGTCAGTTTTCATTCCAATCCCAAAGAAAGGCAATGCCAAAGAATGCTCAGTAGCCTGTGCTAAGTCACTTTAGTTGTGTCCAACTCTTTGCGAACCCATGGACTTAGGCCTACCAGGATCCTCTGTTCATGGGGTTCTCCAGGTAAGAATACTGGAGTGGGTTGCCATTTCCTTCTCCAGGGGATCTTCCCCACCCAGGGATCGAACTCGCGTCTCAGATGTCTCCTGCATTGACAGATGAGTTCTTTACCACTAGCGCCACCTGGGGTAGCTTGGGCAACCCATTTGTGGCTGGTGTGTCTGAAACAGGGCTGCCTGGTGCAATGGAGGGTCTGAGCTGACTCTGAAAGTATCAGAATTGAACTGAACTGCTAGACACCCAGAGGATGCTAATTTTTCAGAAAACTGAAAAATTAGTTGCTGATGTGGGGAAAAAAGCAGCATGTATTTGTCATCCAGGAGGATACAAACCTCAAAACTGCCCACTGCGTGGAATTGGGCTAACCACAAAATTGTCTTAATCTGTTTCCTCATTTAGGCACCGCGCTTCCTTTGGAAGGCTATTGTACATCTCAGAACAAATATATAACAACCTCAAATAAACCCTGACTTTAATAGGTGATCAATAAATTGTAGCTGTAATTATTTTTGTTTGTATCCTTTTCCCTATTCTCATTTTCAAGTGTGTCTTCTGGTTTCCTTTATTTACTGAGGGATTCTGTGTTATTACCAACAAAGTAAGTAAATCATGAGAAAATATTTCTAAAATCCCTTTACACGATTTTTCTTTATTTGGGTGAATGATTTAGTGAACAATAATTAAATGTCAGGAAATGAGTCATAGATGAGCTACCAGTGTTTGATAGTGTTTTGTAAATAAGGGAAATGAGTCCAGGGAGAGGCAGAAACTATTGATGTTCCCATAAAATGTCCATAGGGTCTCTGGAAGGTAACTACATCATTCGCTGAAAATTCATGAGCATAAACAGTGACTGCAGAAGACTTTTCCAAATATTTAGTGTACAGAGGAATAGCAACATCTGCCTCATTTTCTATCCTAATTCTTAGGTTTATTTTCTGATAATTAGCATTGTTTAATATTATTTTGCTTATCTTTTTATTTCTTTGTTTGACGTCTATTTTCTAACTATCAGCATGTAAGTTTTACAAGAGCTGCTCAGATGCTCATTCATGTCTGACTCTTTGCAGCCCCCTGGACTGTAACTTGCCAGGCTCCTCTGTCCATGGAATTCTCCAGACAAGAATACTGGAGTGGACTACCATTTCCTCCTTCAGGGGATCTTCCTGACCCAGGGATCAAACTTGCCTCTTTTTTGCCTCCTGCATTGGCAGGTGGATTCTTTATCACTAGCACCACCTGGAAAACCATTTTACAAGAGTAGCAATGTCATTTTTTTATGTCCATCACCCTATGATTAGCATCCGGCACAATGTCTAGGTGACATTTCTAAATTCAGTGGTCTAGAGAAGAGTGAGACAGAAATATAGCCAGCCTGATCACTCTGAATCCATAGCTCATGCTTTGCTCACTGCTCCAAGGCCACTTAGTGACAGCTTATCAGAAAGAGAACCAGGAACATTTCTGCTACCCAAATCCAAGACATCCCAAGAGTTCCCTCTGCAGCAACTTCTACATCTGCCACCAGATAATTCCTAAAATGTACCATTACTATCCATGGAAAGTGGGCACCATGTATTTTTCATTTTTTAAAAAATGAATATTGGTGTTATTTCACATTTACACCTTCCTTGCCAACTATTGGGGCTTCACTGATGGCTCAGATGGTAAAGAATCTGCCTGCAATGTGGGAGATGCAGGTTTAATCCCTGAATCAGGAAGATCTCCTGGAGGAGAGCAAGGCAACCCACTCCAGTATTCTTGCCTGGAGAATTCCATGGACAGTGGAGCCTGAGCAACTAACACTTTGCCAGCTCTATTAAATTTAACACAATTATAGTACGTTTTTACTCCTTCTCTAGATCTGGTTGAGACAGAAGGGTTTTCTCTAATTAGTATATACATTAGAGTTTATGTTCCTTTCTGGAACTGTCTGGAGACTCATTGGTGCTTGTAGGTACAATATGTTAGTTGTTATCGTGATAAAACCTCAATAAACACTGACGCAATGTAACATAATTTGGGGGAGTTAATGGAGGAATCTGAAATAATTCAAATCATGAAAGATCCCATTATTAGAGGCTGCTGGGCTGGTTTCAGTAATGCACAGCGCTTCGTTCAGTTTTACCCGAGCTGTCCTCCCACACTATTTTACAGGCAAAAGCAATTAAAGTCACTGTTTTGGAACTTAGTTCATCTTCTTCGCCATTCCTCCTTCCAATCTTCCCTCTCATCCAATCTGTCATCAGCACACTCAGTGTTCTCTGGCCTTGAGCTGGCCTCAGCAGAGCTATAGAAAGAGAAAAGTAATTTCTAGGAAAAAGGAAGCCCCATCACGGAGTGTGAAGGGCTTTGCATGAGGACTCTAGGGCCCTAGAGTCTGCCTGTGCTTGCAGGTACTTGAAGGTGTGTGTAGCACCAACTTAACCGGAAGCACAAGTGTGCAGACTCTCCTGAGGGCCAAGGTCAGAGAGACAGAGAAAGAGAAAGGTGGCTGGGGTTAAAGAAGGGAGCCTGATGAAATGTTGAAAGTTTGGGATGGACATGTAGACACTGCTATATTTAAAATGGATAACCAACAAGGACCTACTGTAAAGCACAGGGAACTCTGCCCAAGGTTAGGCGGCAGCCTGGATGGGAGAGGAATTTAGGGGAGAATGGATACATGTATATGTATGGCTGAGTCCCTTTGCTTTTCACCTGAAACTATCACAACTTTGTTAATCGGCTAGACCCCAATACAAATAAAAGGCTTTTTGAAAAGCGACTATTCCGGCTCTCAATAAATGCTGACAGCCTGGGCACAGGCAAATGTAAAGGAGAGACTTGTGAGGCTGTATCACGGCTTTTTCTCATGTGTATGAGGTAGTCTGTTGCACACACAGAGAGACACAGGCTTCTACAGCAAGAACCTCCTAATGCTGAAGTGATTATTGGAGGGGAGAAGTTTGTTTAGTTCATTTGAGCCCCAGAATCTCAACTCGAATAGGTAAGTTCTAATAAGTCACGCTAACTAGCTGTACATTCAATATCTAGAGGGAGTAATCTTGTTTAAAATGTATTCTCAAACTATATTAAACACACAAATCCCAAATGTGCAGCAGTTAATTCACATATGTGCACACCTATGTAACCACCACCCTCATGAAAATGCACATTTTCTTCAAGCCCAATATTCCCCTAGGTCCTCCTTCAGGAGGGGCTCTGCACTGTCTGATTTTATAAAGCTGAGAAAATGTTTCAAGAAACAAATAATCCCACATTCTGTAATGGTGATGTAGAAAGGAATCATATAAAGTGAGTGTAATCCTGTATTTCTGGTCAATTTCCAGATGCTTTTTTTTTAAAACCAGGAAACTAATACCTGTTCAGTAGGGGCTCCTACAGGAACAGCTCTGACGGTCTGAATCTCTACTGGGAGCTCTCTGTCTTTTTGCCTCTCTTCTTAGAGCCTTGCCCCAGGGAGTCAATTTCTTACATCAAGGCCTCTGCCAACCAGACTTACGCATTTGGTGAAGATAAGATTCTTAAGATGAAATTCTTTTTTCATTTGATTTGCATGGAAAGTGTGGCTTTCTTCTAACATAACCACCAAAGTACTGGGAGCCGCCATGGGATGTTATAACTCTCTAATCCGTAAACAGACACTCAATTCTCTGTGTTCCCTATGGCCGCCACATTCTTTTTGTAGGGTCTACATTCTCCGTGCCTCTGATACGATGAGTGGCACTTTATCGTTTTGTTTGTAACAGAGTACAGTAGCTTTACAATCCTGTGTTAGTTTCTGCGGTACAGCAAAGCGAATCAGCCACACATGGACATGTATCCTCTCCTCCTTGGCCTTCCCACTTAAGTCACCACAGAGCACTGAGTGGAGTTCCCTGTGCTATACAGTTGGTTCTTATTTGTGATGAGAGGCACTTCAGTCTCTTTTTACAGATAGCACCACTTTCTGCTTGCATTCTCCATTTTTCATAGTGCTGAAAGCCCCCCTGGGTGCACCCTCCCCACAGCAGCAGCTTCCACTGTGACTGTGATCAGGGGGTTATTGGATGATATTACCTTGTGCACTCCAGGGGAGAAGGAAGGACAGAAAGAAGAAATAGAGAAAAAATAAAAGAAATGATCAGGGAAGACAGACTGGACATGGCCATAAGCAAGAGGGAGGAGTCAGAAATGACTCCAACGTTTCTGATGGGGAGACTGGGAAGAAAATGCTTATTTCCTAAGAGTGGAAATATACAGGTGTACAGAGAGGGTCAGACTTAGGGAAAACAATCATTTCAAATTTGTCTTATCAAACCTGAGTTTCCAGATGGAGATGTCAAATATCCAGACCCTGGGATAGCAGGTTAAAGGTAAAAGGTGTTGGTCTCTTTTAGTATTTAAATTTTAAATAGAAAGATGTAGGGTCGGTGATATAGCCAAGGAAGATAATATGGAATAAGAAAAAAATGGACACAGAGTACCCAAATGTAGAAAAAAGGACATTTGAGAGGTGAAAAAAAGATGCCCATTCACCTCAGAGTATTTGATGGGAAGGTGTTTGGGGTGTGTGTGTGTGTGTGTGTGATGACAGCATTGCTTGTCATTACATGATACTATAGACCTTTCCTCCTACCCTAATCCACATAGCCACTTCATGCTGAGTCAAAAATCTGTCATCTCAGTTACACTTCAGCTGCATGCTGTCTACTTTCCCACCTGGGGACTGGCACAAGTTGTGTCTGAAAGTATAGCTGGAGACTTCCCAAGCGGTCCAGTGGTTAAGCCTCTGCCTTCCAAAGACAGTGTACCCGCACCTGTTCATTGTCTGCTCTACAATACTTGCCTCTGGTCTTTGAGAGGTGTATTTCTCCTAAGTGTGGCTGGAGTAGATTCTGATTCCGGGATTTCTCTTTCACCCACCTTTCACTCATATTTTTCATCTTCCATTAGAAGAACAAAAATCCTGCCTCCAGTTTAGCTATGTTAAACTCTGGACATATTTTTAGTAGATAACAGAGAATTCTTCTATCAGATTCTATTTTTCTAAGAGTCAGAGTCTCTTAATTGCCATGTGAAGATTATACAAAGTCACCTTTGTCTACAGGTTACCTGTTAATGACAATATCAAAACTGAAACGGAAAACAGATGCTCTTAATCATCATTTCAGCCCTCCTAATTATCCCAGATATAAACTAGGTAACTGAACGTGGAGTGCCTTTGAGATTCTCAGCTGTTGACCTTACACTGAGGATAAAACCCCCAGAGGACTGCAGCCACATTGATCTCTCTGTGGTTTAACTATTTATTAAATACAAATTTATTATTGTATTTACTGGTGGCACTACACCTCTGCTAGGTTATTATATGCTGTTCTCTGCTTTAATTGTTCTGTAAAGCTATTATCTGTCATTGTCTTCTGTAATAAGTCATTAATTGTTCTATGTGTGTGTGTCCCTTCTTTCACAACAGTTAGCTTAAATTCTTCTTTGTAGGGGAGGAAACACGTTTTAGACTTCTCTTAAATTTCAGTTTGAGGCATAATGCTGATGAAGGAAAGTACTCAGTAAAGCATTTTGATTTATCAATTAATGCTTCGATTCTTTACTACCAGTATTAAAGGAGCATGGGAGGTCAAGCTGAAATACTGATGATGTCTTTGCCTGCCTCATGTGGTGTCCTGAGGATCAGGTATTAGAAGGAAAATTACCGCAATGATACACTACTATTATGCATTAGATGTGCATTAGATTATTACAGCAAATTCAGCTGAAATTGTTCTTTATTTTATAGGCTATACTTTCTTGCCTCCTTCTTTGAAATATCATCAAAGCAAAGAAAACAAATTCCGAATATGCACTGAATGGTTTGCATCTAAGTGGATGACTTTGGAGGGTTTTTTTTTTCCAGATCTGAGCTAAATCCAGTCGTGAAGACAACCCTGCAGGCTCGTTAGGAAATTGTTATGCAACTTAAAAGACAGAAAGAAGAAAGAGCTTTTTTGCATAAAATATTCTACTGTAACAGGGAACTAGTTTTGATTTTGTTTTGAAGGTTTAAACTCTTTCCCTTGATTACCATGAATAAAGATAGTCCTCTAAGGTCAAAACAAAAATTTTAAACTGTGGATCCCAATCCCTGGGCCAAGGTGCCCCATAGACACTCCAGTGGGATATTTAAATTTTTCAAGGTAAACATGATAATAGTTGACTGTTATTGGATCCTGTGTTAACTACTAGTTCAAAGCTTCAACACTAAATCATGCTGTCCTCCTTTCAACGGCATATATCATATATATTTTGTCTTGGCGGTTGTGATAAAAAAACAAACATGGTGTGAAAATTGACATGGAGCAGGAAGTGACCATTGCAATATACATCTGATTCCAAAGTTTGGGAAGTCATGTGGTGCCCAAGAGGTACACACATCCTGTTCTTCAGTATTGGAGTTAAGAATTAAATAAACATATACCTTATCATTTATGTGTGTTTTTTTTCTTCAGACAACTAATAAGCTGTTAAGACATAAATACTTACCAAGTTGTTTGGACCTATCTTCTTAATGAACAATTTGTTAGGTGTTTCTTTTTATCCGAGAGTGCTGAGAAAAATTACTGAGCCATCAAGGACACTGAAAACCAAGAAAAATTAGGAGTCTCTCGCCTAATGCAATAAAATGTTTGATTTTCCTATGTAGCTAAGTACTCCACAGTTGATTCATTTTTGTGTTAAAAAGTCCCTTCTTCTTTTATGGGGGTTTTAAGAAACTATTTTTTACCCAATCTAAATAGAATTAAATATTTTACATGTGCTCCTCCTGGACAACTTGCAGAGCAGTCAGTGTTCTGATGTATTAGTATCACCTTGGGATTAAGATAGTCACATCAGCACTGTTGATCTTGACCTCCACACCTGTGAAATAAGCATGTATTCTATATCCTCAGGTCCTTTCTAGTATTTTACGGTGCTATAAGCTTAAAAAATTCTTGAAATCTCATGATAGAGTCATCCAGGGGGTAGGATGAGGAGAACCCCACCCCACTGCAATCCTACCATAGTGTAGGTGAAAGAGAATACATCTTCTGTCTAAAAGCAATGACCCAATGAGGGAGTACCCCACCCCCCACCACTGGGCAACCACAAACTCATTTTCGACATCTGTGACTCTATTTCTGTTTTATAAATAAGTTCATTTGCACCATCATTTGAGATTCTACATATAAATGATATCATGTGATATATATCTTTCTCTGACTTCTCTCAGTATGATAATCTATGTGGTCCACGTTGCTGCAAATGGCATTGTGTGCTTAATTGCTCAGTTGTGTCTTACTCTTTGTGACCCCATGGACTATAGCCCATCACGCTCCTCTGTCCACGGGGATTCTCCAGGCAAGAATACTTCTCCAGGGGATTTTTCTGACCCAGGGATCAAACCTGGGTCTCCTGCATTGTAGGCAGATTCTTTACCATCTGAGCCACCAGGGAAGCCTGCAAATAGCATCAGGCTATTCTTTTTTATGGCTGAGTAATACTCCATTGTGTGTGTGTGTATACATATCCATATGTGTGTGTATATATATATACATATACACAGTTCAATTCAGTCACTCAGTTGTGTCCAACCTTTTGTGACCCCATGGACTACTGCATGCCAGGCTTCCCTGTCCTTCACCAACTCCTGGAGCTTACTCAAACTCATGTCCATGGAGTTGGTGATGCCATCCAACCATCTCATCCTCTGCCGTACCCTTCTCCTCCTGCCTTCAATCCTTCCCAGCATCAGGGCTTTTCCAGTGAGTCAGTTCTTCGCATCGAGTGGCCAAAGTATTGGAGTTTCAATTTCAGCATCAGTCCTTCCAATGAATATTCAGGGTTGACTTCCTTTAGGATTGACTGGTTTGACCTCCTTGTTGTCCAAGGGATTCTCAAGAGTCTTCTCCAACACCACAGTTCAAAAGCATCAATTCTTTGGGGCTCAGCTTTCTTTATAGTCCAACTCTCGCATTCATATATGACTACTGAAAAAACCATAGCTTTGACTATAAGGACCTTTGTCAGCAAAGTAATGTCTCTGCTTTTCAATATGCTGTCTAGGTTGGTCAAAGCATTACTTCCAAGGACACATACAATACATCTTCTTTATCCATTCATCCACCAGTGGACATTTAGGTTGTTTCCATGTTCTGCTACTATAAATAGTGCTACAGTGAACACTGGGGTGCATTTATCATTGAATTATGGTTTGAAAAAATGTTTTAAAAATCATAATATATTTGACGTATTAATGACAAAGACATTAATTTCTTTGATTGCTTGGCTAAAGAGTAACATTTCAGTTTAATTATTATTTTGAAGGCAATAAATTTTTTTAGGTATTTTAGAAATAAATAAAACTGCATTTTAACAGTTTCATTCTGAGCACATGGGTATGATTTCCTGTTTCCATTTTGCTTAAGGCTTGTAAGGAACCTCAAATCTGTTGAATCTGTGGTTTATTGTCTATTTCCCTCTGGATATCTGTCACTATTGAAGACCCAATTTGTGATATGTGTGTGAAGGTTGCACTTATTCAGGTATGTACAAAATAAAGGACACCATGGGGAGACCCTGGGCACCTTGGTATTGACACTTAGGTACCTACGGTTACCGAGATGCTAGGAGGTAAGCAATTCTTCTTCTATTTTCAATTGGGTCTTCAAGTTGGAGGAAGGGCACAGAGGAAGAAAATCCCCACATTGTTGAGAGCCCTACACTTAGAACTCAGCCTTGTTTTTTCATATGTCCTGAAATTCATGTCATATGTATGAAGAAAAAGTTCAACACCATTTTCCTTTGATACTGAAATGCAAACTTCCAAGATACTTGCTTCAGGTGATAGAAATCTGTTAAATTTCATGTGCAGACAGTCAGTTGGCTCTCTAGATGTTTATGAAGATATAAGGGTCCGTGACTTTTCTAATATTGCACTTGCTGCCTTTCTGCATGAATAAACTCTTAATTATAGTTTTGAAAATACTTTTATCATCATGTCAATGCTATGTAAAGCAGGGAATGCTTTCTCAGTAGATTTTTTTTTAAAAAAAGCTCCGCCTATGTGCTGCATGCGTTTCTCTTCACGCCTGTGTCTGTCACCTACCTCCCCTCTTTTATGCTCTGAATAGATCTCTTGTGCCTTCTGTGTATTGTAATAATATCTGTCACTTACTCGCATCTTTTATCCTTTTTATCTCCATCTTCTCGGTTCCTCTGTGGGCTGAACTTTAAATTATTTTTCCTCTTTCTATTTTCCTCGCTCTGCTGTGTCTCTCTGATGTGTTCCTCTCGCAGTGCTGTAATGTATTTATTGTTCCTTGCAGAATGCTTCTTGTTGCTGTGTTCATTCATTTTCTAGTAATCTTTATTAGATCTTTTACTTTGCAATTTTTTCACTTCTTTTTAATCCCTTTTTATGCAAATTCTTTTTTTATTTAATGCCCTTTGTTTCCCTGTCTCTGATCTTCCTTGGACAATCTTATTACAGTTTCCTCTCCATGTCTTTACTTATTTTCCTTGATGTCTCTGAAATAGGATTCCCCCCCTCCACTTTCTTTTTAATGTTTCTATGGTTCTATCCCATCTAACCCATCCCCTACTCAACCTTACAGTTTTAAATACTTTATTCTCTTAGTTAATTTCTGTCTTCTACTTTTCTGGGTTTTTTGTTATCATTATTGCTGTTTATCTTTCTGTTTAGAATCCATCCCTCTAATTGGTTCCCAGGATTTCTTAGTTATTTAAAGGAGAATCAAACTGATACTGTCAAATACAAATTGGCACTTGCCATCTACCTCCTCAAGGATTAAATCAGGTGCTGCTACAGCTGCTGACCTTCAACACCCTCTGAAAGGAGTTCAAGGTGGAAATAAGGAATGAGACACTCTGTGCTCTGGGAAAAACTAGCAGAACAGGTCTTCAGATAATTAGAAACTTTCAGGAGCTGATTTTATGAGCTCAATTCTTTTATCTCCTCATATCTAGGGAAGCACTAAAGTTGTTCATAGTAACTTCTGCTCCCTGTGACTAGCAGAACCTTCTGCAAAAAAAAAAAAAAAATGTGCTTGATTGCATGCACTTCCCCTTCACAAAATCACATACATACTGACCTTCCCTGCCCCTACCCCCAACCTGTTTGGAGCAGTCTCTCAGAGCTATCTGAGATGCTGTCTCCCGAGCTATAGTTCTCACTTGCCCCAAATAACACCTAATTCATAACTCTGACGTTGTGCATTTTTTTTAGCTGGCAATATCCCTCAGCACCTAAAGCAACAAGCAAGACCTGAGAGATGACAACTTGAGAGCCAGAGCTAGATATCAGCTGTGACTTCAAAGTTCAAGTTCGGTTAAGGTGTAGGAATTCATAGGTCTCTTGCATCAAAACTCAGTGGTTTCACAGCTGCCTGGTGGGCTTCTGGTGTCTTTTACTTTCTCTCTCTCCATTGGAAACTAAAATCCAAGTTTCTGACTCAGACATAAGGCTTGCACTTAAAGTGAAGACAGTCCTTTCTTCGACCTCTGTATGAGCTAACTTGGGATGGGGAAAAAAAAAAGATACAGGAATAAACAAATGTTACATTCTGGTTTTCTCATCTATGCTTTTAAGGCTTAGCTGCTGCTTCTGTGTGATTTGAAATAAATATAAGGACAATTTATGCCCTCTTGTAACAGAATGCTCCGTGAATAACAACATAATTGTTCAACAGTACTTGACTCATCTGTATCCTCCAAGTAAGGTATTCACCATTTTCCTCACCACTTCTAGATGCAAAGTATTAACGTACTTAGGATGAAATGCCTGGAAGAGAATACCAGCTCTGGGTCCTGGAAGCCAGGAAACTGATTCAGCTGCTGTTGGATATGAGTGTTGGGTAGAAAGGACAGGAAATCTTTATTGCTGGTGGTAAGGTAGCTCCTAAGCTTTCCCACAGGGCACTTGCGACTTCAAGCAGAGTAGCCTGTTACGAGTCTGAAAACCAGGGTCTGCTGGGTGTGACCTGTCATTTCTCTATCCTAAGTTTTCTCATCCATAAGATGAATTGGTTGCACTCAGTGAAATCTAAAATCCCTTTTAGCTCTTCTCCCCTGTCATAATGTTTCAGATTCCACCATTAAACATTGATTTCTTTTGGTTTTTAAGGCTTTTAGGTTTTTAAGGATTGCCATTAAAACATGTACCTTAGGGGAGGAATAACGTGTTAAGTGTTTCTAGTCCATATACTTGAAGTGGTTTGACTGATATCCTAAGAGGAAGGTCATTTGGGAATAAGTCACACATTGATCCACCAGAAAGAAGCAGGGCTACTAGGATCAGGCAGAGGCACAAACAGGGTGCCAGAATGCCAACGACACACACAAAGAATAACCAAACACTATTTTCTCTTATATGTATTTCTCAATTCTTACAGACAATTTGAGAAGTAGTCATTACCAAACCCATTTATCTTATAAAAAAAAAAAATCCAAACTGACGTTCAAAGATACGAAATGATCTACCTACAGTCACCTGTGGAAGAAGAAAAGCAAAGGACCCAAGGCTGTAGGTCACCAGAGTCTATGCACACATTTCCCCCAGGAAAGTATGTTGCTTTTTACCTTGCTGCTTATTATTCACATCGTTATCTAAAGTGAGCTCTAAAAAAATAGAAGAATTTCACCTGGATTATCACATTTAGCCCCAGTTAAGAGATCATCTTTATTTTCCCCAATTTTCAGATAAAGATCCTGGCGTTTAAATATTTAGTTGTCTGACTAACAACTCATAGCTGGTATATGTCAGGGAGAGATAAAACAGGTATACACATGGAAAGTATGTTTTGGGACTGACATCAAAGACCTTAGCTGGTACCATAACAAGCCACCATTGCCAAAAACTCTTTCCACCTCTACTGATTTTCTATAGCACTGGTAACTTTTTAATGTTTTTTTTTAATTACGGTAAGAGTCACATAACATAAAACATACTGTTTTAACCATATTTAACTGTAGAGTTCACTAAGTACATTCACATTGTTGTACAACTCTCACCATCATCCATCTCCCAAATTTTTCACCTTCCTAAATTGAAACTTTGTCCCCATGACCCCTCTCCATCCTTCCGCCCCTGGCATCTGCCAATATACTTTCTGCCTCTATGAATTCGACTATTCTAGATATCTCATATCAGTTCAGTTCAGTTCAGTTCAGTTCAGTCGCTCAGTCGTGTCCGACTCTCCGCAACCCCATGAATCACAGCACGCCAGCCCTCCCTGTCCATCACCAACTCCCGGAGTACACTCAAACTCATGTCCACAGAGTCAGTGATGCCATCCAGCCATCTCATTCTCCGTTGTCCCCTTCTCCTCCTGCCCCCAACCTTTCCCAGCATCAGAGTCTTTTCCAGTGAGTCAACTCGTCGCATGAGGTGGCCAAAGTATTGCAGTTTCAGCTTTAGCATCAGTCCCTCCAATGAACATCCAGGATTGATAACTGGCATCAAATGGTATTTGTCCACACTTAATGCTCTAACATTTAATAAATTAACTGTGTTAATTGCTCTTCTTGTGCAGAATGGTACAAATAACCTATCTCCTTCCCCATCCTTATTTTTTATTAGCAAACGTATTCCCTGCAAGCCTCTTTTAATTCAAACTGTTCTAGTGTTTCATCTGAAAGACAGGCTTCACATCCTGATTTGTTCGAGTTGTATGAATTCAAAATTTAAGGAGACCCTTTTTCAAGTGTCACACATTAAATTTAAATTCTTCTAATACTTGTTGATGAATAGTTGATCCATCTCTGGAGTCAAAAATTTTATAAAGTTTGTTTGCTTTAACATCACCAGAAGTAGATTTAAGTACATCTAAACTTGATGCTTACTCCTTGGAAGGAAAGTTACGACCAACCTAGACAGCATATTAAAAAGCAGAGACATTACTTTGTCAACTAAGGCCCGTTTAGACAAGGCTATGGTTTTTCCAGTGGTCATGTATGGATGTGAGAGTTGGACTATAAAGAAAGCTGAACAGTAAAGAACTGATGCTTTTGAACTGTGGTGCTGGAGAAGACTCTAGAGTCCCCTGCACTGCAAGGCGATCCAACCAGTCCATCCTAAAGGAAATCAGTCCTGGGTGTTCATTGGTAGGACTGATTTTAAAGCTGAAACTCCAATACTTTGGCTACCTCATGCAAAGAGCTGACTCACTGGAAAAAGACCCTGATGCTGGGAAAGATTGAGGGCAGGAGAAGAAGGGGGCAACAGAGGATGAGATGGTTGGATGGCATTACCGACTCAATGGACATGGGTTTGGGTGGACTCTGGAAGTTGGTGATGGACAGGGAGGCCTGGAGTGCTGTAGTCCATGGGTTCGCAAAGAGTCGGACATAACTGAGTGACTGAACTGAACTGAACTGAAATTTATCATAACATTATAGGATGTCACTGTATTTTGATAAAAATATCTGTAACTAGATATCAATAGTATTGGGAGAATTACATTATCTTTCTGAGACCAATTTTCTGAGTATAAAATAAAGGAGTTGTGCTAGACAGACTTTAAGATGCCTCCAGCTCCAAAGTGGCTTGCTTCTTACCAAGCCAAAGCCACCATTAATTCATTCATTTCAAAGATATTCATTGAGAGCCTGGGGCATCCCTGGTGGCTCAGATGGTAAAGAACCTGCAATGCAGGAGACCCAGGTTTGACCCCTGGGTAAGGACGATCCCCTGGAGAAGGGAATGGGTGTCCACTCCAGTATTCTTGCCTGGAGAATTCCAAGGAGAGAGAACCCTGACAGGCTACAGCTCCTGGGATCGCATAAAGGTTACTCGTTTGAAAGATAATCATTGAGAACCTGCTGCTGCTGTTGCTGCTAATTCACTTCAGTCATGTCCGGCTTTGTGCGACCCCATAGACGGCAGCCCACCAGGCTCCCCTGTCCCTGGGATTCTACAGGCGAGAACACTGGAGTGGGTTGCCATTTCCTTCTCCAATGCATAAAAGTGAAAATGAAGTCACTCAGTCATGTCTGACTCTTCGGGACCCCATGGACTGCAGCCTATCAGGCACCTCCGTCCATGGGATTTCCCAGGCAACAGTACTGGAGTGGGTTGCCATTGCCTTCTCCTCACTAATCATGAGGGCAATGCAAATCACAAACATAATGAGGTATCTCCTTACACCTATTAGGATTGTATATTGTTATCTTTTTTTTTTTTCTGCAATGCACAGCACATGGAATCTTAGTTCCCTGATCAGGGATCAAAACTACACCCCCTTACTTTGAGAGCACAGAGTCTTAAATACTGGACTACCAGGGAAGTCCTTTTCCCTTCATTTCTGTGAGACTTCTGCTTCATGTATTTGGTACCAACATTGTTATAACTGTTCTAGCTTTCTGGGTTGATCCTTTTATAATTACAAACATCCCTATTTATCTCTTGCTACAGTTCTTATTTTAAAGTCTATTTTGTTTCATACTAGTATAGCCACTTCTTTCTGTGATTACTGACTGCATGATATAATCTTTCTTTCTTTTTACATTCATCTAGCTCTACCTTTTAATCTGAAGTCTGATAGCATATAGTTGGATTGTGTTTTTTTAGTTCAGTCTGACAAACTCTGACTTTTGAATGAATTTTGTTTAATTCATGTTATTTTTGATGTATACTTGACCCTTGAACAACACAGTAGTTAAGGGTGCCAAACCTCCAATGGTTGAAAATTTATGAATATCTTTTGACTCCCTCAAAACTTAACTGCTAATATACTACTGTTTATTGAAAGCCTTATCAATACAATAAATGGTTGATTAATACCATGTTTTGTATGTTACATGCATTATATGCTGTATTCTTACAATAAAAACTAAAAATTAAAAAAAGTCTTGTTAAGAAAATCATAAGAGAAAATACATTTACCAGCTGAGCCACAAGGAAAGCCCCACATTTACAGTACTGTACTATATTTATCAATAATTATAAGTTTCATATTCTGCTTGTGGGATGGTCTGTTAGTGCCTATATTAATACTATCTTTTTTTAAACTGAAGTATAGTTGATTTACAATGTTGTGTTAATCTCTTCTGTACAGCAAAGTAACTCAGTTTTACACACATATACATTCTTTTTTTGATATTCTTTTCCATTATGATTTACCCCAGGCAATAATGTCTCACATAGAACACTGTGGAGTATGTTATATGTACTACTCACATTAGGGATCAAAAATGAAAACAATAATATGAAAAAGAAGTTCATATATATTTATAGCTATAATCATTCACGCATTGATTAAGCAGCAGCAATATGACTGCTCCAGGGTAACGTAGTATTATCAATACAATTGATACAATTGCTTCATGGTAACCTATTGCAAACAGTAATGAAAGAATCATTATAAAACTTTTATGGAATATAATATTATAATCATATTAATAATACACCTTTAGAACATTGTTATATTGTCTCTAGAAACCACTTAACTATGGTTATATGCAGGTACAGTTTCTCCAATTATATGAGAGAAAGCCATACTATACTGTAATGTAATTCTTTGAAAGCCAAATTATAAAGCATAAGAAAATTAACAAATTTTTGATTTTAAATAACTCTTTTATAATGCTATGTAATGCAGCATATACAATCTTAGTTCCCTGACCAGGGACTGAACCTGAGCCCCCTGCATTGGAAGCACGGCGTCTTAACCACTGGACCACCGGGAAAGCCCTCAACTTATTAATTTCATATGAAGTATGACTTATTCCTATTTAGGAACAGAATATTCACTTCAGTACAGTTCTTCCACATGAGGTTCCACACTATGGATACTTGGGTGATGATGACGCAACACACAAAGGTCTCGTTACAGTGCTTGCCGGACAGTCATCAGGTTTTCATAGGAAGATACACAAACATACACAAGACAAGCTTCTTGGCTGCATGGCATGATGATGATTTACTATTAAGTGGAAGTGATCACCAAAAAGTATTCATCCTTATCACCTTCACATCGAATAGGCTAAGGAGGAGGAGGAAGAGCTGGTCTTGCTGTCTCAGAGGTGACAGAGGCAGAAGGGGTGGACGAGGTGGCCGGAGAGGCAGGCAGACTCAGTGTAACATGACAGAAACACACTGTACTTTCTGTCTGGTATGTTTGCATTTTCATGCCCCTAAACACGGTTCTATACAGTACCAATCCTTCTTCTCTCATTTGCTTTAATTTCAGTGCCCGTATCACAGAAGGGTCCATGTTGGAAAAGAAGTCAAAAGCAGTCTTGAATAACTAGAACCCTTTTCAGTTCAGTTCAGTCGCTCAGTCGTGTCCAACTCTTTGCGACCCCATGAATCACAGCACAGCCAGGCCTCCCTGTCCATCACCAACTCCCGGAGTTCACTCAAACTCATGTCCATTGAGTTGGTGATGCCATCCAGCCATCTCATTCTCTGTCGTCCCCTTCTCCTCCCACCCCCAATCCCTCCCAGCATCAGAGTCTTTTCCAGTGAGTCAACTCGTCGCATGAGGTGGCCAAAGTATTGGAGTTTCAGCTTTAACATCAGTCCCTCCAATGAACACCCAGGATTGATTTCCTTTAGAATGGATTGGTTGGATCTCCTTGCAGTCCAAGGGACTCTCAAGAGTCTTCTCCAACACCACAGTTCAAAAGCATCAATTCTTCAGCGATCAGCTTTCTTCACAGTCCAACTCACATCCATACATGACCACGGGAAAAACCATAGCCTTGACTAGACAGACCTTGGTTGGCAAAGTAATCCCTCTGCTTTTTAATATGCTCTCTAGGTTGGTCATAACTTTCCTTCCAAGGAGTAAGCGTCTTTTAATTTCATGGCTGCAATCAGCATCTGCAGTGATTTTGGAGCCCCAAAAAATAAAGTCTGACACTGTTTCCACTGTTTCACCATCTATTTCCCATGAAGTGATGGGACCAGATGCCATGATCTTCGTTTTCTGAATGTTGAGCTTCAAGCCAACCTTTTCACTCTCCTCTTTCACTTTCATCAAGAGGCCTTTGAGTTCCTCTTCACTTTCTGCCATAAGGGTGGTGTCATCTGCATATCTGAGGTTATTGATATTTCTCCCAGCAATCTTGATTCCAGCTTGTGCTTCTTCCAGCCCAGAGTTCTTCATGATGTACTCTGCATATAAATTAAATAAGCAGGGTGACAATATACAACCTTGACGTACTCCTTTTCCTATTTGGAACCAGTGGGTTCCATGTCTGGTTCTAACTGTTGCTTCCTGACCTGCATACAGGTTTCTCAAGAGGCAGGTCAGGTGGTCTGGTATTCCCATCTCTTTCAGAATGTTCCACAGTTTATTGAGAACCCTTTTGCTTGATTTCCTAATGTCATTTTCTTTGCTGGCAGTGCTTCTTCTATATCTTCTTCCTCACTATCTGGCACTGGCTTGGAAGCGTTCATTTAAATCACCTTCTGTTAATTCCTCAGGTGTGGCATCTATTAGTTCCTGAATTTCTCTAAAATCCCTATCTTGAAAGCCTTCACTCTCCATCTTTTTTGCCATATGCATAATCTCTTTCACTATTTCCTTGACTGACTCTATCATAAAGCCTATAAAGAGACACACAGCATCTGGACACAGTTTCCTGCAGCAGGACTGTATTGTTTCTGGCTTGATGGCTTTTACCGCTTTTTCTATGGCAATGGCATCTTCCATGGTGTAATCCTTTTAGACTTTCATGATATTCTGTCCATCATCGACAATCCTTTCCATCGAGTACTCTGTATAAAGAGTCTTAAAAGTCCTTATGATGATGCTGCTGCTAAGTCACTTCAGTCGTGTCCAACTCTTTGCGACCCCATAGATGGCAACCCACCAGGCTCCCCTGTCCCTGGGATTCTCCAGGCAAGAACACTGGAGTGGGTTGCCATTTCCTTCTCCAATGCATGCATGCACGCTAAGTCGCTTCAGTCATGTCCGACTCTGTGTGACTCTATGGACAGCAGCCCACCAGGCTCTTCCATCCACAGAATTCTCTAGGCAAGAATACTGGAGTGGTTATCCTTTTCCTTTCCATTTCCTTTTCCGCCCTGATCTAGAGGCTAACTTAAAAACTTTGTTTTGGGTAAGAAAACCATTTTGACTCCTTTAGTGTTGAACTCCTGGGGTTCTGAGTAGCCAGGGGCATTGTTAAATATCAAAAGAACTTTAAAAGGAAGTCCCTTACTGGTGAGGTACTTCTAACTTCAGAGACAAAGCATCAAGATGGAAACAATCCACCTTGTACAAACAAAAGACTGGCAGTTGCTGTTATACGTTCGCTTCAAATCTCAAGGGTTAGCAGCTTTACAGATAAGGGCTGTCTTCGTCATATACCAACTGAATTTACACAAAACAGTAAGTTAATCTGTTTCAGCCTTAAACCCTGGTGCTCGCTTCTCGTCCTTACTAACGAATGTCCTCTGTGGCATTTTTTTTTTTTCCAGAATAGGGAAATTTCATCTGCATTAAAAACACACTTAGGGCAGATACCCTTTCTCTTCAAAGATTTTCTTAACAGCCATTTGTGAACTCCTCTGCTGCCTCTTGGCTGGCAGACGCTTCTTCTTCTGTTATCTTGACATTTTTTTAAGCCAAACCTCTGTCTAAAATGATCAAACCATCCTTTGCTGGCACTAAATTCTCTAGCTTCACACCCTTCACCTTTCTTTTGCTATAAGCTGTCATACAATGACTTCACTTTTTCTTGAATAATGTTCGAGCCTATAGGGATGCCTTTCTTATAGCAACCCTGTACCCACATAAAAGCTGCATTTTCAATATGAGATTTAAAAAGTCACCCACAAAAAGAGCAAGGTTTTTGTGTCTGCTGGCGTGGCTGCAGGGACAGCCTCACAAACTTCCTTTTCTTTTATAATGATGCTGGATTTCTCTTGAAGTGGTAGGCAACAACAACCACAGACCTGAATCTTTGGTGCCTATCAGTCATTCTACTTTTTCTTGTAATGCCGTCACTTTTCTCTGTTTCTTGGGAGCACTTGCAACATTACCAGTGGCACTCTCTATGGGTTCAGTGGATTTATTCAAGGTTTGCCGTATTGCACTCAACACAATGAAAAATACAGGAGAACCACGAGAGGTCAGTTTTTGCTGCGATGCTCAAGTTACTGGAAAGATGAACTGCTCACGTTGAGAGATGCTTAGTATCACACGGCACGTTAAGTGAACATTCAGAGCACTTGCAGCAACAGGTGGCTGTGAAATTATTTCAGTAGTAAAATGTGTACTCACCCAACAGCAACAGGTGGCTGTGAAATTATTTCAGTAGTAAAATGTGTACTCGAGCCAGCCTTATGCAGTCATAAGATAATACAGCATATTCACATTTGTATACATTTCCCTGGACTGTGACTAGCTATACACATATGATCCATGTTTGTGTACATAAGTTTTGATACATTTTAACTTTTTATGAAGGATTTGTGCAGATTTTATGTAAGCAAATGATAAAATAGATGTGTATCCACTGTATCTACATAGATGTATTAAGATCACACCTTTTTCTTAATTTTTAAATTTTTTTTATACTCCTAGGCTTTGGGGTTTGTCAGTGAGATTTTTCAAATTTCACAAACCTTCAAATGTTTTTTCCAATGTATTTATTGAAAACAAATCTATGTATATGTGGACTGTGCTGTTTCAGGATAAACTGTAGTTAGATTTTTATCTGCCACGTCACTTTTCCCTTTTCACATGACTCATGTCTATTTTGTTCCTCTCTTTCATCTTCTTACTTTCTTTGACATTAAGCAAATATTTTCTAGTGAAGTATTAAATTCTAAATTTTTTTGCACTTTTTAAATTTAGTTTTTTAGTGGTTACTATACTGCTTACAATATACATCATAACTAATCAGAAACATAATTGGAAACATAACTAATAAGAATACAACTAATCAAAACATAACTAATCAGAACATAACTAATGTTCAAGCTGGATTTAGAAAAGGCAGAGGAACCAGAGATCAAATTGCCAACATCCATTACATCATAGAAAAACAAGAGAGTTCCAGATAAACATCTACTGCCTCTGACTATGTGGATCACAACAAACTGTGGAAAGTTCTTCAAGAGATGGGAATACCAGACCACCTTACCTGCCTCCTGAGAAATCTGTATGCAGGTCAAGAAGCAACAGTTAGAACCAGACATGGAACAACAGACTGGTTCCAAATAGGAAAAGGAGTATGTCAAGGCTGTATATTGTCACCCTGTTTATTTAACTTCTATGCAGAATACATCTTGTGAATCAAGATTGGAATCATCATGGAATAAACATTGCCAGGAGAAATATCAATAACCTCAGATATGCGGATGACATCACCCTTATGCAGAAAGCAAAGAGAGGCTGAAGAGCCTCTTGATGAAAGTGAAAGAGGAGAGTGAAGAAGTTGGCTTAAAACTCAACATTCAAAAAACTAAGATCATGGCATCTGGCATGATCACTTTATGGCAAACAGATGGGGAAACAATGGAAACAGTGACAGATTTTATTTTCTTGGGCTCCAAAATCACTGCAGATGGTAACTGCAGCCATGTAATTAAAAGACTCTTGCTCCTTGGAAGAAAAGCTATGACCAACCTAGACAGCATTATTAAAAAGCAGAGACATTATTTTGCTGACTAAGGTCCATCTAGTCAAAGTTATGGTTTTTCCAGTGGTCATGTATGGATGTAAGAGTTGGACTATAAAGAAAGCTGAAAGCTGAAGACTGATGCTTTTGAACTGTGGTGTTGGAAAAGACCCTTGAGAGTCCCTTGGACTGTAAGGAGATCAAACCAGTCCATCCTAAAGGAAATAAGTCCTGAATATACATTGGAAGGAATGATGCTGAAGCTGAAGCTCCAATACTTTGGGCACCTGATACAAAGAACTGACTCATTGGAAAACACCCTGATGCTGAGAAAGATTGAAGGTGAAAGAGAAGGGGACGACGGAGGATGAGATGGTTGGATGGCATCATCAACTCAATGGACTTGAGTTTGAGCAAACTCGGGGAGTTGATAATGGACCAGGGAGACCTGGTGTGTCCATGAGGTCACAAAGAGTCAGACACGACTGAGCGACTGAACTGAACTAATCAGAATCAACTTCAAGTTTATACTATTTTAACTCCCTGATAGCCCAGTTGATAAAGAATCCACCTGCAATGCAGGAGACCCTGGTTCGATTCCTGGTTCTAGAAGATCCCCTGGAGAAGGGAAAGGCTACCACTCCAATACTCTTGGGCTTGCCTTGTGGTTCAGCTGGTAAGGAATCTGTCTGCAGTGCAGGAGACCTGGGTTTGATCCCTGGGTTAAGAAGATCACCAGGAGAAGGGAAAGGCTACCCACTCCAGTATTCTGGCCTGGAGATCCACAGATTATATAGTCCACGCAGTCACAAAGAGTTGGACATGATTGAGCCACTTTCACTTTCAAGATCAATAAACACTATTCCTATATAGCTCTATTAATCCTCCCTCTCTTTATGGTATGATTTTATATATATCCCATCTACTAATGTTACAAATCCAACAATTCACTTTTATAATTATTACTTTATATAGTTTTCTTTTAAAGCAGCTGAGAGAAGAAAAGTGATCAAGGACGTATTTATAGGTTTTGACACGTTAACATTTTTTTTTAAACATTCCTGATGGATTCAAGTCACTATCTGGTCACTTTCTTACCGCAGCACAATTGTGCTCTTACCCACATCTTTTTTCCTTCATTAACTGTAGCTTTCTTTAGTTCTTTAAACTTATTTCTCTATTTTCCCATAAGCTCCACCATTCTGTCTCCTATTTTTTAAGGTATTTTTAATTGGAGGATAATTGCTTTACAGAGTGCTGGTTTCTGCTGTACAACATGAATCAGCCATAAGTAGACATCTGTTTTCTCCCTCTTGAACCTCCCTCACAGCACGCCAGGCCTCCCTGTCTATCACCAACTCCCGGAGTTCACTCAAACTCACATCCATCGAGTCGGTGATGCCATCCAGCCATCTCATTCTCTGTCGTCCCCGTCTCCTCCTGCCCCCAATCCCTCCCAGCATCAGAGTCTTTTCCAGTGAGTTAACTTGTCGCATGAGGTGGCCAAAGTATTGGAGTTTCAGCTTTAGCATCAGTCCTTCCAATGAACACCCAGGATCGATCTCCTTTAGAATGGACTGGTTGGATCTCCTTGCAGTCCAAGGGACTCTCAAGAGTCTTCTCCAACACCACAGTTCAAAAGCATCAATTCTTCGGCGATCAGCCTTCTTCACAGTCCAACTCTCACATCCATACGTGACCACTGGAAAAACCATAGCCTTGACTAGATGGAACTTTGTTGGCAAAGTAATCCCTCTGCTTTTTAATATGCTGTCTAGGTTGGTCATAACTTTCCTTTCAAGGAGTAAGAGTCTTTTAATTTCATGGCTGCAATCAGCATCTGCAGTGATTTTGGAGCCCAAAAAAATAAAGTCTGACACTGTTTCCCCATCTATTTCCCATGAAGTGATGGAAACAGATGCCATGATCTTAGTTTTCTGAATGTTGAGCTTTAAGCCAACTTTTTCATTCTACTCTTTCATTTTCATCAAGAGGCTCTTTAGTTCCTCTTCACTTTCTGCCATAAGGGTGGTGTCATCTGCATACCTGAGGTTATTGATATTTCTCCAGCAATCTTGATGTGTATTTCTCTCTTTCAATATTTAGCTTCTGATATGGTCCCCAGGCAGAGAAGGCAATGGCAACCCACTCCAGTACTCTTGCCTGGAAAATCCCATGGGCGGAGGAGCCTGGTAGGTTGCAGTCCATGGGATTGCGAAGAGTCAAACATGACTGAGCAACTTCACTTTCACTTTTCACTTTCATGCATTGGAGAAGGAAATGGCAACCCACTCCAGTGTTCTTGCCTGGAGAATCCCAGGGACGGGAGAGCCTGGTGGGCTGCCATCTATTGGGCTGCACAGAGTCGGACACAACTGAAGCGACTTAGCAGCAGCAACAGCAGCAGCATGTCCCCGGGGAGACTCAGCTTTGAATATGCAACAGAAGAGCCTCCAGAGGTCATCTGAGGAGCCAACACTTGAAAGCCTGGTGAGACACTAAGATACAAACTCAGCCAAGCTCACTCAGATTTCTTTATCTACAGAACTGTGAGCCGGTAAATGAGTTTTGTTTAAGCCACTACATCTGTGGTAATTTGTTCTGCATTAATAGAAAACTAATACAGTGGTTAACCAGTGTCCAATGTTATTCAACCCTAATCCATTCCCCAGAGAATCTTGTCTAAAAGAGAAATTAGATTGTCTTTCATCTTTGCTTCCCAGTAACTTCAGAAGAAAATTTAAACTTAGCATCGTGTCCAAAGCTTTACCTAAATATATCACCTGTGCTGAGCAAAAGGTGAATTTGTACCGTTGTAATATGCTGCATTTCTCATTCACCTCCAGGTGATTTCACAAGGCATCTTGGTAACTTCATGGGCCATTTAAAATGAAATCTGAACTCTTCACTCCCGTCATTTTTTACCTTCACAATCTGTCTCTCCTCTTTAGGTCACTGGGTTTATCTAGTCTCACTGTCCTCATGCTCACTACACTCCAGTCACACGTGTTCTCAGCATACAGCCTTTGAACTTCTTCTCTCTGCCTTAAATGTTCCATTCCAGATCACTGCTTGGCTGGAGAATTCTTACCATTCAGAGCTTAGCTTAAATGTTGTATCTTCAGAAACGCCTGACCACTTATGTTCAAAGGGCCCACGAGTCACTTTCAGGATATCCCCACTTTATTTTAATCACACATACAACTACATCAATTCAGAAGAAAGATAAAACAATTATAAACATGTGGTCACAAAATGTTTGTTATTGTGTGTGTCAAAATAGATGAAGCAAAAGTCTGAGAAAAACAAAGGGAAGAAATTGACCTTTTACCATTCTAACAGGAGTAAGGTAGTAAGTATCTCACTGTGATATATTTTCTTGGTTATTTATTTTCACCCCTCCCCACATACACTAAAATACCAGTTTTATAAAACAGATAATTAGATCAGCAGCAGCAGCAAACTACACTTCATTCTTTTAGGAAGAGACACACAATTAGCACTCATGTTTGAATGAAATAATAACTGTCATCAGTGTGGGTACAAGGTAATTAAGTATGATTGCACAGTGTACAACCTGCTCAACCACCCATAGGAGGCAGCCACTGAAGGATAAAGCACACACAAAAAAAAAACCCATCATGCTATAATTTAATCTTCATAAAAGAGTTACCGAGTTATAAGGGGTAAGTGAGAAGTTTTCATTTAAACCAGTTTCCCCCACAGTACTCAAGATAACATGATTTATTACCTTGACAAAAGTCTTGATCACTCTAATATCAGAACTGTGGCCAAGTATTACATCCACAGAAAGGCAGGTCAGGGGATAGTGGTTGATTTATTCAGCAGGAGAATATAATTACACTAATTATTATTTTATAATAAATTAGCAGTGATCAAATTCTATAATGGACCTGTTCAGCACTTTTGGCCTGGAAACCAGCAGGCTTAAATTCATTGGGCAATTTATAAAATAGACCTATTAAGGAGTATACTTTTCTAAAAGCTCAGAGGCTAATATTGGCATAGTAGTCTTTATTAAAACCAGTATGGATCACTCAAATCATACAATGGGAACTCTAAATCAAATGAAATTCGATAGTCATAGGGTATCACTTGCCAAGAAAACCCTATTAAAAAGGAAAAGATATTTAGTGAATCAGAAGTTTGAGACTCATTGGCGTGCAATGAGTGCAAGATTTTTCCATGAGAAATATTTTGGAGATCTATGTCAACAAAAATGTAACTAACCTTCATCGCCATTGACTAACTAGCATTTTCTAGATGAAGGCATCTCTGGATCTAGTATTCAACAATCATTACTTCCAGGATAGTTTTGTATAAATTGATTAAGTTCCACAAGTCTTGCATTTTTTACTACCGGAGACAAAATACGCATAACAACAGCAATGTGCCTTTCCATCACATACGCCAGTTAGAGGCTCAAATGCAAAAACTATGATATCATTTCATAAACTACAAGGCAATAATAAAAACGAGCTATGCATATTAGTAATAATGACACTAGATTTGCTAGGCATTGAATACTCCAACACATAGCAACATGCCAACTCACTTATATTTTGTTTTCACAGCAACAATTGCTACCCCCATTGAATAAAAATTAAATAGAGTAAGAGATACAGCAACAACATACTGAACCGGCTGACTGACTCCTTTTACACCCCGGGGACACCGAAGCCCTAGGATCAAAGGCCAGGGTGAATTTCTATGGCTAGGTTAACACATCAGAGGTCAGGGTTGTAAACCTTCTTGCCCCCCATGTTCAAATCTCAAGAGTCTGTGTGACTTTAAAACTTCCTCCCTGTCCCTGAAAGGGTCTCTGGTCATAAGGTTGTATGTGTCCTGTGGCCTCGTGCATTTTTCTCTCCATTCCCCCTTCGCGTGGCATTTCTGTCACTGCATCTAAGTCCCTTGAGGCCTCAGCGTCAGCAGTCACAGCTGGCAGGAGTGATGTCTGGAAAGCCTTTCGGGGTGAAAGGTGTTCTATCCCCCTACAATGCTATCATTATCAGTCATCTCAGCAAAATCAGAGCTGAGCCTCCTTCCAGTGTGACAGCAGCTGCAAGCTGCTGATATCCTCTTGATATGGATTCCTTGATTGTTAACCTAGAATAAAATGTATATTGCTTTGATAAAAAATGCATGCAGAAAAGCTTCTTATTTGAAGGATTAAAAGTAAAATCGGTTTTTGTTCTAATTTCCTTCTGTTCTCTTTGGACTGCGGGAGTACAGACTTATTTTTTTACTATCCTTCTGCTCAAGGCGATGGTATTTTTATATTAAACAAAGGAAGGGATTTACTGCAAATATCCAGGCTGAGCCTAAGGAACCAGGGCTACCAGTCAGTGACATGAAAACTGGACTTTGTTACATGAGATGCCATGCTAGATATTTTCTTCCTTAATTGACTCAGTGACTGCACAAAAGTTCATTTACTGCAATCAATATTACTTTACATTGCGCCTCAATCAAAAACTACTTTCTCTGGTCAATAGCAATTAGACAGATGTTAAGAAATGGCAACGTGAATGGTGATGAAACTCAAGATTTATACCTGCCGTTTTGCTCAAAAAAAAAAAAAAAAAAAAGCCAGGGAAACAGCTAATGGCATTATATTGAATTTGCCACCTTGCAGGGAAGACCTATAACAGGCTTTGGAAAAAAAGTCAGAAAGATCACAGGCCAGGGAACTGAGATGAAAAATCTTGCTAAAGCTTTATTTCTGATGTATTTCTAAGTTAACCAAGATCTAATAAACAACAGGAAAAATATCGAAGCAGAAAAAACACAAAGGACACAGGAGGGATACAAAGTGTTACATTATAGGAATTTTCAAAGAAGTAGAATAATTTCACAGGAGAAGAGCTTTACAGACAGTTGTCTCTGGTTTTAGTAGTAAAGAATGATGGTTGGTGAACACTGGAAAGATAATAAAGATGAAAGGAAATCAGAACAGGAGGCATATTAAAGAGAAATGATGAGACATGAGTGAGCACCTGTAAAGAATTGAAGGGTTTGCCCGAATCAGCTCACTTTGCCCTAACAGGGCGTTGTTTTTTTTTTTTTTGTAAAGATAGAAGTGGACAGCAGGCAACAGAAAGCAAGCCCACATAGGACCGGAATCCACAATAAGCAGTGAAAACCCCACCTGACCTTGGACTCAAACCAAGGACCCTGAGATTAAGGGTCTCACATTCTAATGACTGAACTAGCCAGACAGCCATTACCTAAGAGAACATAGCAAGGTATTTACCTCCTGCCTGAGTGTGTTGGGCTTCCCTGGTGGATCAGCGGTAAAGAATCTGCCTGCCATGCAGGAGAGACAGGAGACACAGGTTCAGTCCCTGGGTTGGGTAGATCCCCTGGAAGACGATATGGCAACCTACTCCAGCATTCCCGCCTGTAGAATTCCATGTACAGAGAAGCCTGGTGGCTACAGTTCATGGAGTTGCAAACAGTCGAACATGACTTTGAAACTAAACAGTGGCAGCAACAGCGTGGTATATATGAATATTGTTAAAACAGTGGATGGGATCACTGGCTCAATGGACATGAGTTTGAGTGAGCTCTGGGAGTTGGTGATGGACAAGGAAGCCTGGCATGCTGCAGTCCATGGGGTCGCAAAGAGTTGGACATGAGCGACTGAACTGAAAACAGTAAATCCTAACAGTTCTCATCACACTGTATCTATAAGAGATGATGGATTGTTCACTAAACTTACTGTGATAATCGTTTCATGATGTATGTAAATTATGTCATTATGCTGTACACCTTAAACTTATACAGTGCTGTATATCAATAATACCTTAATAAAACTGGAAGAAAAAAAAGCTACATTTGATCAAAGCAAAGGTAAAAATGAAATGCTGTGACCAACTCCAAGATACTGAAAGGGAGCAGAAAAGGCCACCCCAAAATGTGCCACTTTGTCATATGAATTATTTTGAGCTGAAATCAATCAAGACCCAGCAGATTCAGGAGGAACTTTTACCTTTTCCGTGATCACTGACCTAGAGCCAGACATCTTGGAATGTGAAGTCAAGTGGGCCTTAGAAAGCATCACTACGAACAAAGCTAGTGGTGGTGATAGAATTCCAGTTGAGCTATTTCAAATCTTGAAAGATGATGCTGTGAAAGACTCCACTCAATATGCCAGCAAATTTGGAAAACTCACCAGTGGCCACAGGACTGGAAAAGGTCAGTCTTCATTCCAATCCCAAAGAAAGGCAATGCCAAAGAATGCTCAAACTACCGCACAATTGCACTCATCTCACACGCTAGTAAAGTCATGCTCAAAATTCTCCAAGCCAGGCTTCAGCAATATGTGAACTGTGAACTCCCAGATGTTCAAGCAGGTTTTAGAAAAGGCAGAGGCACCAGAGATCAAATTGCCAACATCCGCTGGATCATGGAGAAAGCAAGAGAGTTCCAGAAAAACATCAATTTCTGCTTCATTGACTATGCCAAAGCCTTTGACTGTGGATCACAATAAACTGTGGAAAATTCTGAAAGAGATAGGAATCCCAGACCACCTGACCTGCCTCTTGAGAAACCTGTATGCAGGTCAGGAAGCAACAGTCAAAACTGGACATGGAACAACAGACTGCTTACAAATAGGAAAAGGTGTACGTCAAGGCTGTATATTGTCACCTTGCTTATTTAACTTATATACAGAGTACATCATGAGGAACGCTGAGCTGGAAGAAGCACAAGCTGGAATCAAGATTGCTGGGAGAAATATCAATAACCTCAGATATGCAGATGACACCACCCTTATGGCAGAACGTGAAGAGGAACTCAAAAGCCTCTTGATGAAAGTGAAAGAGGAGAGTGAAAAGGTTGGCTTGAAGCTCAACATTCAGAAAACAAAGATCATGGCATCTGTTCCCATCACTTCATGGGAAATAGATGGAAAAACAGCAGAAACAGTGTCAGACTTTATTTTTCTGGGCTCCAAAATCACTGCAGATGCTGATTGCAGCCATGAAATTAAAAGACGCTTACTCCTTGGAAGGAAAGTTATGACCAACCTTGACAGCATATTAAAAAGCAGAGCCATTACTTTGCCAACCAAGGTCCGTCTAGTCAAGGCAATGGTTTTTCCCATGGTCATGTATGGATGTGAGAGTTGGACTGTGAAGAAAGCTGATCACCGAAGAATTGATGCTTTTGAATTGTGGTGTTGGAGAAGACTCTTGAAAGTCCCTTATACTGCAAGGAGATCTAACCAGTCCATTCTAAAGGAGATCAATCCTGGGTGTTCATTGGAAGGACTGATGCTAAAGCTGAAACTTCAATACTCTGGCCACCTCATACGACAAGTTGACTCACTGGAAAAGACTCTGATGCTAGGAAAGGTTGGGGGCGGGAGGAGAAGGGGACGACAGAGAATGAGATGGCTGGATGGCATCACCGACTCGATGGACATGAGTTTGAGTGTACTCCGGGAGTTGGTGATGGACAGGGAGGCCTTTCGTGTTGTGGTTCATGGGGTTGCTAAGAGTAGGACACGACTGAGCGACTGAACTGAACTGAACTGAACTGAATAGAAATTCCTCCGGGGTAGCGGTGGGAAAGAAAATCTAGACGTAGAAACCTCACTTTTGTGTCCTGGTTTGAAGATGCTATTTAACTGTTTGAGAGATGTCCACAAATACTCATGAGCAGAATCGTTCACCCTGTGCCAGGGACCCTGAACTTTCTTTGAGGATCTTGTCTTTTAGCTTTTATCCTTGTCATCCTCTTCATTCATTTTTCTTGACACACTCAGAAGAATCTTTCGCAAACAAGAGTTAATTGGTAATACCATTCTTCTATCTAAACTCTTTGAATAACTTCCTGTTAGGTTCTGAATACATTCAAAACTTCTTCTAATGGCCTGGAAGAACCTGTAGGATACACCTCACTCAACTGGATGGCTGTACCCCATGCTATTCTCCCCAGGTTGAGATTCTCATTACCCCAAGTACGTCTTCACCTGAGCAACCTAACATCTTTTTCTCCCTTCCTTTCCCTTTTGTTAAGAACTCTCCCTAGTGCCTGAAGTTACCAGATGATGTATGGATGTTTGTCCTAGAGAGACAGAGAATTAGCCAGAAGTCCTGATGATATCCCATCGTATTTCTTTTATTCTATTCAAATAAGCATTGATGGGCATTCCATCTTAATTTTTAGTGGTGCAGACTCAGCATCAAAGGGGATTATAGGAAGACCTGAGGGGAAGGAAAACAGGGAGGCAGATGAAAAACCAATTATTAGAGGTATAGCTATAAATATGGAAAATTATCCAAGATTCAGGGGAGGAAAGAGGCTATTTTCCACAGGAGAAACCTCAGCAAGGAATGAATATGAAATTAACAAAAGTAAAGTACCAATGGACCCAAAAAGTCAAATGGAATTACTGAGTGATACAGCGAGAGACGCCGGCCCCGGCGGCGCAGACGCGACGCAAGAGATGCCAGCCCCGGAGCAACGAACCACGCAAAGAGGTGCGGCCCTGAGGAGCTACCCCACGCCTGAGGCCAGGGCAGGCGGCCGAGAGGAGCTACCCCACGTCCAACAGGCAGTGGCTGCTCGGGCGCAGGAGGGCCGAGAAGAGCTACTCCACGTTCAAGGTCAGGAGGGGCGGCCTTGAGGTGATACCCCTCGTCCAAGGCAAGGTACAGCGGCTGCACTTTGCTGGAGCGGCTGTGAAGAGATTTTCCACGACCAAGGTAAGAGAAACCCAAATAAGACGGTAGGTATTGCTAGGGGGCATCAGAGGGCAGACACACTGAAATCATAATCACAGGAAACTAGTCGATCTGATCACATTGACCACAGCCGAATGTGGTCCACTGGAGAAAGGAATGGCAAACCACTTCAGTATACTTGCCTTGAGAACCCCATGAACAGTAACAAAGGGCAAAATGATAGGATACTGAATGAGGAATTCCCCAGGTAGGTAGGTGCCCAGTATGCTACTGGAGATCAGTGGAGAAGTAACACTAGAAGGAATAAAGGGATGGAGCAAAAGCAAAACCAATACCCAGTTGTGGATGTGACCAGTGATAGAAGCAAGGTCCGGTGCTGTAAAGAGCAATATTGCATAGGAACCTGGAATGTTAGGTCCATGAATCAAGGCAAATTGGAAGTGGTCAAACGGAAGATGGCAAGAGTGAACATCGACATTCTAGGAATCAGTGAATTAAAATGGACTGGAATGGGTGAATTTAACTCGGATGACAATTATATCTACTACTGTGGGCAGGAAACCCTTAGAAGAAATGGAGTAGCCATCATGGTCAACAAAAGAGTCCGAAATGCAGTACTTGGATGCAATCTTAAAAATGACAGAATGATTTCTGTTCGTTTCCAAGGCAAACCATTCAATATTACAGTAATCCAGGCCTATGCCCCAACCAGTAATGCCGAAGAAGCCGAAGTTAATCGGTTCTATGAAGACCTACAAGACCTTTTAGAACTAACACCCAAAAAAGATGTCCTTTTCATTATAGGGGACTGGAATGCAAAAGTAGGAAGTGAAGAAACACCTGGAGTAACTGGCAAATTTGGCCTTGGAGCACGGAATGAAGCAGGGCAAAGGCTAATAAAGTTTTGTCAAGAGAATGCATTGGTCATAGCAAACACCCTCTTCCAACAACACAAGAGAAGACTCTACACATGGACATCACCAGATGGTCAACACCGAAATCAGATTGATTATATTCTTTGCAACCAAAGATGGAGAAGCTGTATACAGTTAGCGAAAACAAGACCAGGAGCTGACTGTGGCTCAGATCATGAACTCCTTATTGCAAAGTTCAGACTTAAATTGAAGAAAGTAGGGAAAACCACTAGACCATTCAGATATGACCTCAATCAAATCCCTTATGATTATACAGTGGAAGTGAGAAATAGATTTAAGGGACTAGATCTGATTGACAGAGTGTCTGATGAACTCTGGACGGAGGTTCGTGACATTGTACAGCAGACAGGGACCAAGACCATCCCCATGGAAAAGAAATGCAGAAGAGCGAAATGGCTGTCTGAGGAGGCCTTACAAATAGCTGTGAAAAGAAGAGAGGTGAAAAGCAAAGGAGAAAAGGAAAGATATAAGCATCTGAATGCAGAGTTCCAGAGAATAGCAAGGAGAGATAAGAAAGCCTTCCTCAGTGATCAATGCAAAGAAATAGAGGAAAACAACAGAATAGGAAAAACAAGAGACCTCTTCAAGAAAATTAGAGATTCCAAGGGAACATTTCATGCAAAGATGGGCTCGATAAAGGACAGAAATGCCCTAACCTAATAGAAGCAGAAGATATTAAGAAGAGGTGGCAGGAATACACAGAAGAACTGTACAAAAAAGATCTTCACGACCAAGATAGTCACGATAACGTGATCACTGACCTAGAGCCAGACATCTTGGAATGTGAAGTCAAGTGGGCCTTAGAAAGCATCACTACGAACAAAGCCAGTGGAGGTGATGGAATTCCAGTTGAGCTATTTCAAGTCTTGAAAGATGATGCTGTGAAAGTGCTGCACTCAATATGCCAGCAGATTTGGAAAACTCAGCGCTGGCCACAGGACTGGAAGAGGTCAGTCTTCATTCCAATCCCAAAGAAAGGCAATGCCAAAGAATGCTCAAACTACTGCACAATTGCACTCATCTCACATGCTAGTAAAGTCATGCTCAAAATTCTCCAAGCCAGGCTTCAGCAGTATGTAAACCGTGAACTCCCAGATGTTCAAGCAGGTTTTAGAAAAGGCAGAGGCACCAGAGATCAAATTGCCAACATCTGCTGGATCATGGCGAAAGCAAGAGAGTTCCAGAAAAACATCTATTTCTGCTTCATTGACTATGCCAAAGCCTTTGACTGTGTGGATCACAATAAACTGTGGAACATTCTGAAAGAGATGGGAATCCAAGACCACCTAACCTGCCTCTTGAGAAACCTGTATGCAGGTCAGGAAGCAACAGTTAGAACTGGACATAGAACAACAGACTGATTCCAAATAGGAAAAGGTGTACGTCAAGGTTGTATATTGTCACCTTGCTTATTTAACTTATATGCAGAGTACATCATGAGGAATGCTGGGCTGGAAGAAGCACAAGCTGGAATCAAGATTGCTGGGAGAAATATCAATAACCTCAGATATGCAGATGACACTACCCTTATGGCAGAAAGTGAAGAGGAACTCAAAAACCTCTTGATGAAAGTGAAAGAGGAGAGTGAAAAGGTTGGCTTGAAGCTCAACATTCAGAAAACAAAGATCATGGCATCTGGTCCCATCACTTCATGGGAAATAGATGGAAAAATAGTGGAAACAGTGTCAGGCTTTATTTTTTTGGGCTCCAAAATCACTGCAGATGCTGATTGCAGCCATGAAATTAAAAGACGCTTGCTCCTTGGAAGGAAATTTATGACCAACCTTGATAGTATATTAAAAAGCAGAGCCATTACTTTGCCAACCAAGGTCCATCTAGTCAAGGCTATGGTTTTTCCCGTGGTCATGTATGGATGTGAGAGTTGGACTGTGAAGAAAGCTGATCGCCGAAGAATCAATGCTTTTGAACTGTGGTGTTGGAGAAGACTCTTGAGAGTCCCTTATACTGCAAGGAGATCTAACCAGTCCATTCTAAAGGAGACCAATCCTGGATGTTCATTGGAGGGACTGATGCTAAAGCTGAAAGTGCAATAATTTGGCCACCTCATGCGACGAGTTGACTCACTGGAAAAGACTCTGATGCTAGGAAAGGTTGGGGGCGGGAGGAGAAAGGGACGACAGAGAATGAGATGGCTGGATGGCATCACCGACTCTGTGGACATGAGTTTGAGTGTACTCCGGGAGTTGGTGATGGACAGGGAGGCCTGGCATGCTGTAATTCATGGGATCGCGGAGAGTCGGACACGACTGAGCGACTGAACTGAACTGAACTGACAGTCAGGGAAAGTCTGTCAATGTAAATAGTGGAGTGAGAACGAATACTGAGAAATATAGTTTATATTTTGAATTGACTTGTATAATAGGAGAATGAGTTAAAAAAAAAAGTTTAAATCTTTTAAAAATTATGATTCTTAAAACGTTAACCTGATATCAATTGAGCCTAGAGGCCAAGATGTCATTGCTCCAAAAATAAGCTGCATTAACATTCTTACTATATCCCAAAGGGGCTAAATAGACATTAGACAGATTTGTTTTCCTTCAGTTTCGCTATTTACTTTCTGCAGTGCAGTGCCTTTTATGAATGATCTTCTGTCAAAAAATATGCTCCAGGTACAATGCACACACATCCTGTTGAAAACAGGACAGGGCTTTTACTGTTCTAGCTCCATTCAGGCATCTAGCACAAGTCTGCTGTTATCTCAAACTGTATCGTGCTCCTACCTTCTCACTTAACAATGACCAAAGATCCAATGTATAACCAGCAGAGAGGAGGGGTTGTTTATCTCGTGTGAGGCTACACACAAGTGCAGGAGGCATGAATGTGTTTGCAGCACTTGTCACAGTCCATTGGAAGCTGAAGATGAATCAACAACAAAGAGGGCAGTTTAAATTATCATTTTGATTTCAATTTGCTGCTATAGCCACAAGTAAAAAAGCAAATAAATAATCATTCTATAACAGGAAAAACCATCCATCCTTTACGCCAACCAAAAGGGCTGTAATCATTACAGGAGACTTAAGTGGGATGATATTGTGAATTAAAAACCAGAACAAGCAACGTTAATACTTTGAATCCAAACCTGAGTTCAGAAGATATTTTGTTTTATTTTGAGGTTACTCTGCTTTTGAACCATGAACCAAACAAAAGTTTTGGGGGTTTGCTTATTTGTTCTTCATGTCTTAGAGAAACAAGATAAACAAAATATACATATATATATATATATATATATATCAAACAAAAGTTTTGGGGGTTTGCTTATTTGTTCTTCATGTCTTAGAGAAACAAGATAAACAAAATATATATATACACACACACAATATAGTTTCTTTTTTTTTTTTTTTTTGAACAGAGGAAAATTTATGTGTCGAACCTGGACTGGTCACTTATGATAATATACATGCTACAATTCCATTCTCTCCAATCATTCCACCTTCACGCTCTCCCACAGAGTCCCAAAGACTGTTCTAAATGCCTATGTCTCTTTTGCAGTCTCTTATACAGGGTTCAGGTTACCATTTTTCTAAATTCCATATATATGCGTTAATATACGGTATTGATGTTCTTCTTTCTGGCTTACTTCACTCTGTATAATTGGCTCCAATTTCATCCACCTCATTAAAACTGATTCAAATGCATTCTTTTTGATGGCTGAGAAATACTCCATTGTGTATATGTACCAAAGCTTTCTTATCCATTCATCTGCAGATGGACATCTAGGTTGCTTCCATGTCCTGGCTATTATAAACAGTGCTGCGAAGAACATTGGAGTACATGTGTCTCTTTCAATTCTGGTTTCCTCGGTGTGTATGCCCAGGAGTGCGATCGCTGGATCATATGGCAGTTCTATTTCCAGTTTTCTGAGGAATCTCCACACTGTTCTCCATAGTGGCTGTACTAGTTTGCATTCCCACCAACAGTGTAAGAGGGTTCCCTTCTCTCCACACCCTCTCCAGCACTTATTGCATGTAGACTTTTGGATAGCAGCCATTCTGACTGGTGTGAAATGGTATCTCATTGTGGTTTTGATTTGCATTTCTCTGATGATGAGGGATGTTGAGCATTTTTTCATGTGTTTATTAGCCATCTTTATGTCTTCTTTGGAGAAATGTCTGTTTAGTTCTTTGGCCCATTTTTTGATTGGGTCACTTAGTTTTCTGGAATTAAGCTGCAGGAGCTGCTTGTATAATTTGGAGATTAATCCTTTATCAGTTGCTTCATTTGCTATTATTTTCTCCCATTCTGAAGGCTGTCTTCTCACCTTGCTTAGAGTTTCCTTTGCTGTGCAGAAGCTTTTGATTTTAATTAGGTCCCATTTGTTTATTTTTGCTTTTATTTCCAATATTCTGGGAGGTGGGTCTTGGAGGATCCTGCTGTGATTTATGTCGGAGAGTGTTTTGCCTACGTTCTCGTCTAGGAGTTTTATAGTTTCTGGTCTTACATTTAGATCTTTAATCCATTTTGAGTTTATTTTGGTGTATGGTGTTAGGAAGTGTTCTAGTTTCATTCTTTTACAAGTGGCTGACCAGTTTTCCCAGCACCACTTGTTAAAGAGACTGTCTTTTCTCCATTTTATATTCTTGCCTCCTTTGTCGAAGATAAGGTGTCCATAGGAGCGTGGGTTTATCTCTGGGCTTTCTATTTTGTTCCATTGATCTATATTTCTGTCTTTATGCCAGTACCATACTGTCTTGATGACTGTGGCTTTGTAATAGAGCCTGAAGTCCGGCAGGTTAATTCCCCCAGTTCCATTCTTCTTCCTCAAGATTGCTTTGGCTATTCGAGGTTTTTTGTATTTCCATACAAATTGTGAGATTATTTGTTCTAGTTCTGTGAAAAATATTGTTGGTAGCTTGATAGGGATTGCATTGAATGTATAAATTACTTTGGGTAGTATACTCATTTTTACAATATTTATTCTTCCAATCCACGAACACGGTATATTTCTCCATCTATTCGTGTCCTCTTTGATTACTTTCACTAGTGTTTTATAGTTTTCTATGTACAAGTCTTTTGTTTCCTTAGGTAGATATATTCCTAAGTATTTAATTGTTTTCATTGCAACAGTGAATGGAATAGTTTCCTTAATTTCTCTTTCTATTTTCTCATTATTAGTGTATAGGAATGCAAGGGATTTCTGTGTGTTGATTTTATATCCTGCAACTTTGCTGTAATCATTGATTAGCTCTAGTAGTTTTCTGGTAGAGTCTTTAGGGTTTTCTGTGTAGAGGATCATGTCATCAGCGAACAGTGAAAGCTTTACTTCTTCTTTTCCAATTTGTATTCCTTATGTCTTTTTCTGCTCTGATTGCTGTGGCCAAAACTTCCAGAACTATGTTGAATAGTAGTGGTGAGAGTGGGCACCCTTGTCTTGTTCCTGACTTTAGGGGAAATGCTTTCAGTTTTTCACCATTGAGGATAATGTTTGCTGTGGGTTTGTCATATATAGCTTTTATTATGTTGAGGTATATACACACACAATATAGTTTCTATGTATAATATATAGTCATATGTTATTGTTTAGTTGCTAAGTCATGTTAGACTCTTTATGACCCATGGACTGTAGCCTGCCAGGCTCCTCTCTCCATGGAATTTCCCAGGCAAGAATACTGGAGTGGGTTGCCATTTCCTTCTCCAAAGGATCTTCCCAATCCACGGATTGAACCCGCCTCTCCTGCACTGCAGACAGATTCTTTACTGCGGAACTACAAGGGAAGCCATATAGTCATATATATAGTTACTAAAATGATTCACTTAGAACAAAACGAGAATATAAAAACAGTTTCTAAACTAGAAGAACATTTTCTTTCAGTACTTTCAATTATATACTGTAAATCAGAGACACAATCCTAATCATATGTAGAATGTTGGGTGTGTGTCTACATGTGTACATACCACATGATTATTAGCTATTTGAAGATTAACTTGGGGGGAGTATAAACTGGTATCCATATTTTTCTGTCTTACAGAGTAAAACAAACATCATGACATGGAAATGTTTTTTTCTTTTTTTAATTGAATGATAATTGCTTTACAGAATCTTGCTGTTTTCTGTCAAAGCTGAACATGAATCAGCCACAGGTATACATACATCTCTTCCCTTTTGAAACTCCCTCCCATCTCCCTCTCCATCCCACCCCTCTAGGTTGATACAGAGCCCCTGTTTGAGTTTCCTGAACCATACAGCAAATTCCCATTGGCTATCTATTTTACATATGGTGATGTAATTTTCCATGTTACTCTTTCCGTACATCTCACCCTCTCCTCCCCTCCCACCATATCCATAAGTCTATTCTCTTTGCCTGTTTCTCCATTGCTGCCCTGTAAATAAATTCTTCAGTACCATTTTTCTAGATTCAATATATATGCGTTAGGATTTATCTTTCTCTTTCTGACTTACTTCACTCTGTATAATAGGTTCTAGGTTCATCCACCTCATTAGAACTGACTCAAATGGGTTCTTTTTTATGGCTGAGTTATATTCCATTGTGTATATGTACCACAACTTCTTTATCCATTCATCTGTTGATGGACATCTAGGTTGCTTCCATGTTCTAGATATTGTAAATAGTGCTGCAATGAACAATGGGATACATGTGTCTTTTCCATTTTGGTTTTCTCAGGTTGTATGCCTAGGAGTGGGATTGTTGGGTCATATGGTGTTTTATTCCTAGTTTTTAAAGGAATCTCCATACCATCTTCCATAATGGCTGTATCAACTTATATTCCCACCAACAGTGCAAGAGTGTTCCCTTTTCTCCACGCCCTCCAGCATTTATTGTTCATAGACTTTTTGATGATTGTCATTCTGACTTGTGTGAGGTGATATCTCATTGTAGTTTTGATTTGCATTTCTCTATTTCCAGTGAGTCAACTCGTCGCATGAGGTGGCCAAAGTATTGGAGTTTCAGCTTTAGCATAACTCCTTCCAATGAACACCCAGGATTGATCTCCTTTAGAACTAAACTGAACTGAACAATGAGTGATATTGAACATCTTTTCATGTGTTTGTTAGCCATCTGCATGTCTTGTTTAGAGAAATGTCTGTTTAGGTCTTTTTCCCACTTTTTGATTCGGTTGTTTTTCTGGTATTGAGTTGCATGAGCTGCTTGTATATTTTGGAAACTAATCCTTTGTCAGTTGTTTCATTTGTGACCCAAGATGTGGCCTATCTCGGAGAAGATAGGCCACATCTTGAGAAGAAGGTGCATTCTTCTGCATTTGGAATATACTGAGGATATCTATGAGATTCATCTCATCTAATGTAAGAGTTGTGTTTCCTTATTAATTTTCTGTTTTGATGATCTGTCCATTGGTTTGAGTGGGGTGTTAAAGTCTCCTACTATTACTGTGTTACTGTCAATTTCTCTTTTTATGTCTGTTTGTGTTTGTCTTATGTATTGAGGTGCTCCTATGTTGGGTGCATAGATATTTACAATTGTTACGTCTTCCACTTGGATTGATCCCCTGATTATTAGGTAGTGTTCTTCCTTATCTCTTATAATCTTTAAGGTCTACTTTGTCGGATATGAGGATTGCTACTCCAGCTTTCTGTTTCCCATTTGCATGGAATATATTTTTCCATCCTCTCACTTTCAGTCTATATGTGTTTTTAGGTCTGAATTGTGTTTCTTGTAGGAAGCATATATATGGGTCTTATTTTTGTATCCATTCAGCCAGTCTGTGTCTTTCGGTTGAAGCATTTAATCCATTTACACTTAATTATTGATATACAAGTTCCTATTGCAATTTTCTTAATTGTTTGGGGTTGATTTTGTAGATCTTTTTTCTTCTCTTCTATTTCTTGACTAGATAAGTCCCTTTAACATTTGTTGTAAAGCTGGTTTGGTGGTACTGAATTCTCTTAACTTTTGCTTGTCTGAAAAGCTTTTTATTTCTCCATCAATTTGGAATGAGATCCTTGCTGGGTAAACTAATCTTTGTTGTAGATTTTCCCCTTTCAGTACTTTAAGTATATCCTGCCATTCCCATCTGGCCTGCAGAGTTTCTGCTGAAAGATCAGCTGTTAAACATATGGGGTTTCCCTTGTATGTTACTTGCTGCTTTTAATATTTGATTAGTTTGTGTCTTGGCATTTTTCTCCTTGGGCTTATCCTGTATGGGACTCTTTGCACCTCTCGGATTTGATTGACTATTTCCTTTTTCATGTTGGAGGAATTTTCAACTATAATCACTTCAAAAATTTTCTCATACCCTTTCTTTTTCTCTTCTTCTTCTGGGACCCCTACTATTCGAATGTTGGTGTGTTTGATATTGTCCCAGAGGTCTCTGAGACTCTGAGACTATGCTCAGTTCTTTTCATCTTTTTACTTATTCTGATCTTCAGAAGTTATTTCCACCACTTTATCTTCCAGCTCACTGATTCATTCTTCTGCTTCAGATATTCTGCTATTGATTTCTTCCAGAGTATTTTTAATTTCAGTAACTGTGTCGTTCATCTCTGCACGTTTATTCATTAAACCTCCCAGGTCTTTGTTAATTGATTCTTGGTATTTTCTCCATTTTGTTTTCAAGGTTTTTGATCATCTTTACTATCATCATTCTGAGTTCTTTTTCAGGTAGCTTGCCTATTTCATCTTCATTTATTTGGACTTTTGTGTTTCTAGTTTGTTCCTTCATTTGTGTAGTATTTCTCTGCATTTTCATTATTATCTTTTTTTAACTTATTGTGTTTAAGGTCTCCTTTTCCCTGGCTTCAAGGTTGATTTCTTTCTTTCTTTTGGTTTCTGCCCTCCTAAGGTTGGTCTGGTGGTTTGTTTAAGTTTCATATAGGGTGAGATTTGTGCCGAGTTTTTGTTTGTTTGTTTTTCCTCTGATGGGCAAGGCTGGGTGAGGTCATAATCCCATCTGCTGATGATTGGGTTTGTATTTTTGTTTTGTTTGTTGTTTAGATGAGGCATACTTCACAGGGTGCTGGTCATGGATGGGTGACACTGGGTCTTGTATTCAAGTGGTGTCCTTTTAGTTAGTTCTCACTATTTGATACTACTAATGGTTAGTTCTCTAATAGTCTAGGGTATTGGAGTCAGTGCTCCCACTCCCAAAGGCTCAGGGCTTGATCTCTGGTCAGGAACGAAGATTCCACAAGTGGTTTGTTATGGCATTCTGCTGCTGCTAAGTTGCTTTAGTCGTGTCCGGCTCTGTGCAACCCCATAGACAGCAGCCCACCAGGCTCCCTCATCCCCGGGATTCTCCAGGCAAGAGTACTGGAGTGGGTTGCCATTGCCTTCTCCTATTATGGCATTAAGTGAGATTAAAGCAAATACCCAAAAATGAGAAACCAAAGATGAATCCCAGACAAATGGCAGTTACAAAATCAGGCAAATAACAGTTAAAATAATGGAATATACGCATATACATATACACCCATAAGCAAAGTCAAAACAGTCCAACAAAAATGAAGTATAGTAGATTAACCCAGTGAACAAAGGAAATAAAAAATTATACTTACCAGCTAAGAACATAACTAACTAAAACACAAACTAGGAAACAAAACTAAAGCAAGATGTCAAGTGTGGAATAAAGCAGGTTTCAGTTTTTTTAATCAGCTCGTTTTTATTTGCCTTTCACTTCTAGCATTTCATCTCCACATTTGGCACATGAAAGAGACATCAAGGCTCAAACGAGGCAGATTTTTCTGATTTCCAGTTAAAGAGCTGAGAGAACAAGAGCATTTGACTTGACCCAGGTGGATTTAACGCCAACAACTCTTGTTTCAGGCATTCAGTTTAGTTCAGTTCAGTCACTCAGTCGTGTCCAACTCTTTGCGACCCCATGAATCACAGCACACCAGGCCTCCCTGTCCATCACCAACTCCTGGAGTTCACTCAAACTTATGTCCATCAAGTCGGTAATGCCATCCAGCCATCTCATTCTCTTGTCGTCCCCTTCTCCTCCCGCCGCCAACCTTTCCCAGCATCAGAGTCTTTTCCAGTGAGTCAACTCATCGCATGAGGTGGCCAAAGTATTGCAGTTTCAGCTTTAGCATCAGTCCTTCCAATGAACACCCAGGATTGATCTCCTTTAGAATGGACTGGGTGGATTTCCTTGCAGTTCAAGGGACTCTCAAGAGTCTTCTCCAGCACCACAGTTCAAAAGCATCAATTCTTCGACGATCAGTTTCTTCACAGTCCAACTCTCACATCCATACATGACCACGGGAAAAACCATAGCCTTGACTAGACGGACCTTGGTTGGCAAAGTAATTTCTCTGCTTTTTAATATACTATCTAGGTTGGTCATAACTTTCCTTCCAAGGAGTAAGCGTCTTTTAATTTCATGGCTGCAATCAGCATCTCCAGTGATTTTGGAGCCCAGGAAAATAAAGTCTGACACTGTTTCCACTGTTTCCCCATCTATTTCCCATGAAGTGATGGGACCAGATGCTATGATCTTTGTTTTCTGAATGTTGAGCTTCAAGCCAACCTTTGCACTCTCCTCTTTCACTTTCATCAAGAGGTTTTTGAGTTCCTCTTCACTTTCTGCCATAAGGGTGGTGTCATCTGCATATCTGCGGTTATTGATATTTCTCCCAGCAATCTTGATTCCAGCTTGTGCTTCTTCCAGCCCAGCGTTCCTCATGATGTACTCTGCATAGACGTTAAGTAAGCAGGGTGACAATATACAACCTTGACGTACTTTTTTCCTATTTGGAACCAGTCTGTTGTTCCATGTCCAGTTCTAACTGCTGCTTCCTGACCTGCATACAGGTCTCTCAAGAGGCAGGTCAGGTGGTCTGGGATTCCCATCTCTTTCAGAATTTTCCACAGTTTATTGTGATCCACACAGTCAAAGGCTTTGGCATAATCAATGAAGCAGAAATAGATGTTTTTCTGGAACTCTCTTGCTTTCTCCATGATCCAGCGGATGTTGGCAATTTGATCTCTGGTGCCTCTGCCTTTTCTAAAACCTGCTTGAACATCTGGAAGTTCACGGTTCATGTATTGCTGAAGCCTGACTTGGAGAATTTTGAGCATGACTTTACTAACATGTGAGATGAGTGCAACTGTGCGGTAGTTTGAGCATTCTTTGGCATTGCCTTTCTTTGTGATTGGAATGAAGACTGACCTTTTCCAGTCCTGTGGCCACTGCTGAGTTTTCCAAATTTGCTGGCATATTGAGAGCAGCACTTTCACAGCATCATCTTTCAGGATTTGAAATAGCTCAACTGGAATTACATCACCTCCACTAGCTTTGTTCATAGTGATGCTTTCTAAGGCCCACTTGACTTCACATTTCAGGATGTCTGGCTCTAGGTGAGTGATCACACCATCATGATTATCTTGGTTGTGAAGATATTTTTTGTACAGTTCTGTGTATTCTTGCCACCTCTTCTTAATATCTTCTGCTTCTATTAGGTCCATACCATTTCTGTCCTTTATCAAGCCCATCTTTGCATGAAATGTTCCCTTGGTATCTCTAATTTTCTTGAAGAGATATCTAGTCTTTCCTATTCTGTTGTTTTCCTCTATTTCTTTGACTTGATCATTGAGGAAGGCTTTCTTATCTCTCCTTGCTATTCTTTGGAACTCTGCATTCAGATGCTTATATCTTTCCTTTTCTCCTTTGCTTTTCGCTTCTCTTCTTTTCACAACTATTTGTAAGGCCTCCTCAGGCAGCCATTTTGCTTTTTTGCATTTCTTTTCCATGGAGATGGTCTTGGTCCCTGTTTGCTGTACAATGTCACGAACCTCCATCCATAGTTCATGAGGCACTCTATCTATCAGATCTAGTACCTTAAATCTATTTCTCACTCCCACTGTATAATCATAAGGGATTTGATTTAATCATATCTGAATGGTCTAGTGGTTTTCCCTACTTTCTTCAATTTAAGTCTGAATTTTGTAATAAGGAGTTCATCATCTGAGCCACAGTCAGCTCCTGGTCTTGTTTTTGCTAACTGTATAGAGCTTCTCCATCTTTCGCTGCAAAGAATATAATCAATCTGATTTCGTTGTTGACCATCTGGTGATGTCCATGTGTAGAGTCTTCTCTTGTGTTGTTGGAAGAGGGTGTTTGCTATGACCAGTTCATTTCAGGCATTAAACTAAGCTTAAAGTCAAGGCCTTTTCCCCCCTCCTCACGTCCCCAACCCCCATGCAAGGCCAATTAGGCCTTAATCATGTTTTAAGAGCTTAAAAAAAATTCCATCCATCCCTGAACAAATAGGTTAACTTCACAAGGGAAAATTTTTTCAGTAATCCTTCTTGTGGGTCGGTTTGTGCTACATGAGTCAGCAAAACTCTTAAATGGAAGAAAAAATAAGATTAAAAAAGAATCCCCAGTAGAACTTTCTGTTTTCAATTGCTACCTCCGAATTGAAAAGCACAGCCTCTGTGAGGCGGCAAAGTGGCGAACACCTTAGTAAATGACAAAGCCTAGTCCAGCTTGCCACACCTGGCCTTGAATGCCAGGCCTCTGAATACAGCATCTCAAAAAAACAAAGAAAAAAGTCACTAGATTCTTCCCCTCTCTTCCCGTGTTTCTTTTTAATTATTTAACTTAATCTAACCAAGTTAAGTGGAGAAGGCAATGGCAACCCACTCCAGTGTTCTTGCCTGGAGAATCCCAGGGACAGGGGACCCTGGTGGGCTTCTGTCTATGGGGTCACACAGAGTCGGACACGACTGAAGTGACACAGCAGCAGCAGCAGCAACCAAGTTAAGTTGATCCAGGAAGACCTTCATTCGCCATCTCACCGGCATCCTTACCTTCAGCTTGGTCCGGCTCCTGTAGTTGACTGTTCCTCTTCCACGAAGCCGCTGATCAGAATGGTTGGGTTTGGCCACGCGAAAGGCTCCAGGCTTCCTTCACTGGAGTGTGGCCCCTCCAGCGCCCGTAGAGCGCCACCAGTTTCCGGAAGTGGGGCCCAATTCAACAGGAAGTCGACGCTCAGCTGAGTCTGGGGTGGAGGGCTTCAGGGAGAGCAGGAACCTGCTGACAGAGCTGTCCCTTTAGAACAGGTAAGTCTGTCAAAAGTGCACTTTGGTAAGTTAGTGAGAGTGCGGGGCCTGGGGCTCCAGTTTGGCCTCTTAGAACTTGGTGTGGACATAGCTGTGGATGGACCTTTGAGGTACGTACAGGGAGACGCTAATGGTCTCAAAATGGGTTCCGCCACGTCTTGGGGGCGCCCCTGCCCATGCCTCCCAGGGCTTCTCTGTGGCTGCATGTCAAAGGTATGTTGTCCGTGCTCTCTGGATCTGAATAGTTTCTTAAAGAGCCTGATACGGTATAGGCCCTGAATTCATGCTAGCTTTTTTCCCATGTTTTTTCCTTTTTTAAAAAAATTAATTTATTTTTACAAGAGGTCCTTGTTGATTATCTATATTTTAAATATAGCTGTGTGTACTTGTCAATACTTACCTCCCAATCTAGCCCTCCCCCTTCCCCCACCCTTCGGCCCTGATAACTATAAATTCTGTTCTTTTGCTTGTGAGTCTGTTTCTCCCTTCTAAATAAATTCATTTGTATCATTTTTTTTTTTTTTAGATTCCACATGTAAATGATAGTGTACGATATTTGTCTGTCTTTGTTTGATTTAAGTCCTTAAATGATAGTCTCCAGGTTCCTTCATGGACAGGTGAATGGATAAAGAAGGTGTGGTACATATATACAGTGGAATATCACCCATTTAGAAGAATGAGATAATGCCATTTGCAGCAGCGTGGATGGAACTGAGGGTTATTTTCCCTTTTGAATACTGGGTAAGATAGAGATTTTTAAGTATTACTTCTCTGTGCACTAACAGTGTTGAATACCTGCCTTGTAAGAGAAACCTGTAAGTAAAGCATTTCATTGGTTCTTTACAACAAACCAGTTATTTGGGCACTGTAATCCCTAATTTGGAAAAGAAACAAAGAAGACCTAATGAAGATAACCTAATGCACACAGTTGGATAGTGGTGAAGGTGGTAGGGATCACAATTTTTGACTCCTGTTATCGGTTGAATTGCATCTTGCTCAAAAGTTATGTTGAAGTCTTACCCCCTAGGACTTCATACTGTGACCCTATTAAGAAATAGGGTGGTTACAGATGTAATTGTTTAAGACAAGGTCATATTATAGTAGGATAATATGGTAACCATAAACCACATGACTGGTGCCCTCATAAAACAAGGGTAGAGACCCACAAGGACAAAGTTTCTATGTGACAAGGAGCAGCTATTTCTGTGATGTATCTCCAAGTAAGGAACTTCAAGGATGGCCACCAAAATACCAGAAAGCAGAAGCCCCTAAAATGGAGTCACCCTCTAAGATTTCAGAGGGAGCAGGGTGCTTTCACCATCTCAGTTTCAAAGTCTGGCTTCCAGAGCCGTGTGCTTTTCTAGACAACATGATATTTAATCCAGAACCTTAAGAAAGAATAAGTATGTTCCAGTTTAAAGTCATATTTCTGTTTTATTTTTGTTGTTGGAGATGAAATTGGTAGTGAAGGTGGTGTTTGAACAGCAATACACTTAATATGGTTACCTTAAATTATGGTGAATGTATTCTAAAGATACACATGAGAATAAGTAAGCAAGAATCTTTAGCCATGTGCCTGAGGCTGGAGAGAAGCTGCTGCTGCTAAGTCGCTTCAGTCGTGTCCGATTCTGTGCGACCCCATAGACGGCAGCCCACCAGGCTCCCCCGTCCCTGGGATTCTCCAGGCAAGAACACTGGAGTGGGTTGCCATGTCCTTCTCCAATGCATGAAAGTGAAAAGTGAAAGTGAAGTTGCTCAGTGGTGTCCGACTCTTCGCTATCCTGTGGACTGCAGCCTACCAGGCTCCTCCGTCCATGGGATTTTCCAGGCAAGAGTAGTGGAGTGGGTTGCCATTGCCTTCTCCGGGAGAGAAGCTAGGTAAAGCCAAACACCCAGGCAGAGGAGAGCAGGAACCAAGCAAAACTAAGGGCCCTGAGCTTGAACTAGGGAGATCATCTGAAATCCAAAGCAGATCTAGGAATCTTGGAAGCAAAACGTCTGAGGTTTCACTCTCGTTGTCTACCATTAATTCATATCCTTTGTGTTTGTCCAGTTTTCTGTTAATTTGCTAATTTTCCCCCTTGTTTTCTAGCACAGATTCCAAGAAGTGAATCGGATTGGCTCATTTAATAATCATCATTTATATTCGGGCAGTATTTTTGCCACCAGGTTGTGTCATAAGCTACTGGTCATCCCATTCCATTTTTCCAGGTCGCCCCCTTGAAAGAGATAACAGGTGGGACAATCCTAGAAGAGACTGTACAGCAATAGACTTTCTGAAGGACACTTCTGATACGGTTGTGAGGGGCCTTATATGTCTATCTAAAGAATTCTAATTTTATTATTTGATTGCAATTAAAAGATGTTTTTACACAGGGAAGTGTCATGATTAATGTTGCCTTTTAGAAAGGCCTGGGAGAAGAAAAGACAAACGCTCTGAGAGCAGTGGGTAAGATATTAGTGAGAAGCTTTGCAAGCATCCAAGCTAGTTAAGGGCAGAAGTCTGACTAGAACATGGGGCCTTTCTGCCTTCTGCTCCTTGGTTGTGTCACACAGAAAGCTGATCAAATATCTCAGTCACAGATCACTTGAGATAGCCTGCTTTGTGGTGGTGGTGGTGGTTTAGTTGCTAAGTCATATCTGACTGCTTTGTGACCTCACGGACTGTAACCCCCCAGGCTCCTCTGTCCATGGGATTTCCTAAGGAAGAATACTGGAGCGAGTAGCCATTCCCTTCTCCAGGGGATCTTCCTGCAACAGTGATCGAACCCACGTCTCTTGCTTGGCAGGAGAATTTTTTACCGACTGAGTGACCTGGGAAGCCCAGTCTGTGATGACCTTTGCTTTTTATCCAGCTTTATTTAGCAGTAATTTATCAGTACAAGGGATGTGTGGACTTAGGGCGCTGGGCACTGATACACCATGCCTCTACACAGGGGGAGAAACACACACAAAACAAAAACCTGTGCTGTTCCTCCCCATGATTTTAACAACTGAGTTATATAAATCCTTTTTGCTTCAGAAAAGCAAAACATCAACCAGAAACCTTCCCCAAAATGGCATTGTAATAAAGATTAAGTGCGGAGAGACCCATTTTTGCTTTAGGTAAAAGACACCTTGCATATTTACCCTCCTCCTCTGATTTTCCTCTTTTTAAAATATTTATTTATTTTTAGTTGATTGATGATTGCTGTACAATATTGGCTTGATTTCTGTCATACATCAAACAACTTTGCCCGAGTTCTAAGGATTCTAATCACATTGCAATGAAGCCACTTTGGAGAGGGAGGAAGTTTTGACAGGAGTTGGGTGTGTCTGAATCCCCATGTATTCAATACAATGGACACAGAACAGAAAACATTAAGACTAATGTCACCCAGGCATTTTCTGTCTTACATTTTGAACAGTTGTTCTAGATGGAAAAATACAAATATTCTTGAGCAACAAGAAAAGGCAAGCAGGCTGCTGTGGTTGTGGCTGTTTGTTTCCACTTTGCATCTTAGTGAGTTTCCTAATAGTGCCTTTGACAAGTAACACGGTTTTCCACTTGTGATCAAAATTGGTACAGAATAGGTGCCTCTCCCCTCGGTATCAGCTTTCTCTGTTGCCCCAGGAGATTTTTTGTTTTTATTCATAAATTAAATCATCTAAAGCCACGGCTAAAAAGGAAGATGTTTTATAGTGAATAATTACACCAAGATCATTTCATTAACCCTTCATTGCCCTCAAATCTGATTTAAAACTTTCCCCTCAAAGAACATAATTGGAAATATAGGAAATCTATCACAGTAAATGACAGAGCTGGGAGTCATGCTCGCATGGCGTGTGATGGAAAAAATGCACCTTGAGGGGCACTGCCTGACCTTTTCAAGAAATCAGCAGTTGTAATTACGCACTAGAAACACACCGAGTTTCCAAAGAGACCAACGGAGGAAGACACAAGGACAGCATATTACATCCAATGCATTTCTCTTCCTTTTACACCAAGTGTGTTGTATAGTCTGTAAGAGCAAGTCAGATGGAAAGCCTGGATTTAAATTTTGCATGTTGTCTACCACCTTCCAAGTTTTCCTGTGATAATGGAGGTTATGCTAGTTCCTAATCCGTAAAGGACTCTGATGATGCTGTGCAGTCATGTACATAAATTTATAAGCAGAGAGGTTGGCACAGAGAAGACTCCTAAGAAACGTTAGCTCTTTAATGTAAAATAAGCTCTTTGCCTTGCACTAAAGGAATTTGTCGTCTAATGGAAATCATAAAGATCTGGAAGAAGTTACTATTTTTGATTAATTTGATTAATTGATGTTGATTCTAGGTATATTTAGAACCACTTACTTCCTCAATCACTGTCCATTTGGTTGTGATATTGCAGAACTATTCCTGGCCTCTGTTGTCCTCTGAAGTCGGAATATGTTATTGTTAGTGTCTGTTGCATTAGGTGATGCGAATAAAAGAGATGATGCTTATCTCATTCAATTTTAGAGCTCATCAACCATGGAAAGATTTAGCGGTTTAGCATATTGGGAAAACCTGTTCATAGTAGTCAGCTCAGTTTGGGTCTAACATGTTATTTGTTTAGTAATATTAACGTATATAATTTCTATCTGTTCTTACTCTATTTATCCTTGCCTACAACAGTTATTAATATGCTGAGTACCTAATGGTGATTTCTTTTTCATTCCATCATTGTGCTTTTTAGTTGGAATTTTACTATAAGGAAGAGCTGTTCTTCCTTATTCATTTATTTACTCACATCAGTATGGACTTGTGCATCATTAGTTTATCCTGTGGGTTACAATCCATTACTTTTGTTACATATTTTGTTGCTCAAATTGCCCAAGAGTTGGCCTTTGGGAGTACATCTTGGCCCCTGTACTATTTGCACATGGCCCTGTCTTCTTTGGAACATTGATTTACTTTCAGGCACCACAGAGAATTATCCCAAGCTCTGTTTTTATTTTTTTCTACACCAGCCTTGGAATCCTGTTTTTCCAGGGAGCTCTGGTTCCTTTTATTGAAAAATGGAATTTAGAAGTTAAAATCTGGATGCAAGGTGTGCTAATTTTTATCAAGATAGCATTGCTTCTAGGTCCTCTCATCAGACAGGGCTAGGACACTCTTAACTATATATTCCTACATTCACACATCTACATTCTTGTATTTATCTGTGTTTATATATATCTGCGAGCACACAGATTCATGCTGATTTCCATTGTCCTCTAAGTTAGGACTTCAGTTAAGTACTACAGAGTTCAGTTTAACATTCCTTCTTTCCTTATCCAGAATTCCTTTTTCCAACATTGAGGAATGTGACTCCGATTACTTGCAGTCTATTTACTTCTTTGTTCAGTCTCTCTATGTGCACCAAGTTGTTTCCGAATTGCTAAGCTGTACTCCTGTGAAAACCGAACTTAGAAAATAGAGGACACTATCTGTGGACAGATTCTTTGGTCTTTTTGAATTATAAAATACATAGTCAGAAAGCTATATTCCAGTTATTTAAATGATTTATTTTCTTCCTCCACTTATTTCAATGTACGTATTTACTTTTACTGCAGTTGGATTCATTTGTTTCTATTCCCTTTTGGATTCCCCCAGCAGTTCAGTGGGTTTCATTGATTTGTGATTCATTCATTCTTTCATTTTAGGATATTCTAAGGGTCAGGACTGTAACAAAAGCTGTCCTCAGAGCAGTGCTCTCCTCCCTCATCCTGTTAGCTCGTTGCCATCTCACAGTCTTTTCATCCCAATCCTACCTTCCCCCTTTAAGTAATCAGTCTCGTAAGTTTCCAGTTTAGTCTTCCTGTATTTATTTTTGCACATATAATTAGAGACATATATAGCTTCTTACATCCCTTTTTATTTTCTTGCACAAAAGTAGCACACTGTAGATACTTGTATATGCTTTTTTGTTTTCACCTAATCCGATCAGTCCATTCTAAAGGAGGTCAATCCTGGGTGTTCATTGGAAGGACTGATGCTAAAGCTGAAACTGCAATACTTTGGCCACCTCATGCGACGAGTTGACTCACTGGAAAAGACTCTGATGCTGCGAAGGATTGGGGGCGGGAGGAGAAGGGGACTACAGAGAATGAGATGGCTGGATGGCATCACCGACTCAATGGACATAAGTTTGAGTGAACTCCGGGAGTTAGTGATGGACAGGGAGGCCTGCTGTGCTGTGATTGTGGGTCGCAAAGAGTCGGACACGACTGAGCAACTGAACTGAACTGAATAGTATATGCAGAAAATTTCCCTATATCATATCACTTTTTAGAGATCTTTCTCATTCTTTTGGTTTCTGTGCTGTTAGGATATATCATAGTTTATTCAGTCCTTCTTCTATGCATGGGCATTGGGGATATTTCCAGTGTTTTGCATAAAGAATGCTGACATTAATAAACTTGTGTAGATATATTTTTGTATTGTTGAAGGTATTATAATATTTTTATAGTTTCTGGTATATAATAAATATTAGTTACCAATCCTTCCAAGCATGAGAGGGCCTGAGCTACATTGCTGCTCATGTCCAGTGTATAAAAAGGAAAAAAAATGTCCTAGGTTGGAAATCAAGAGACAGTCTAAAGGACAAAGTCTACTAAGAGGAAAGAGGAGGATTAAACTCGACATGATATAAAAGAATCTGCAAATCCAGTTGAACCAATGTGTTTGGGGAGAAGAAAATCAAAGAAGAAAAAGTCCAAGGCCAAAGTGAATGGAGTCCTTTGCTGGAAATGGATAGCAAACTATTGTTAAAGCCACAAAGGAAGTAAATGACTCATTGCAGAAGGGCTGGCAAGAGTGCTCTTTTTGGGGAAAAAAAGGTCTCGACTATTATTGATGGAAATGTAATAGATTTAGGCTATGGGAAGTAAAATGATGACTTCTTCTCTTTCTGACATTTTTTTTTTGAATGCATCTAGGGCTTCCTGACCCACATCCGTCCATTCAAGAATTCTCCCCTAAGACAGTTCTCCAATTTTTATAACTTCAAGTTGATGCATATTAAAAAATTATTTCTGGCTCTGTGATTGTTCCTTTTATCTTTATCCTGGTTTGCCTTAAGTCAAAAAGATATTACGAGTCCATTAATGTAACAAAGGAAAACAGAAAATTGTTAAAAGTTCTCATTATGGTATCCAGGCATTTCTCCCACTAGGTGAAAGAAGTGTTTGAGGCACCAGTAAATACATTCATCTTTTGTGTTAAATTCTAAAATAATTGAAAGACAGACATAGACATCAGAGGGTCAGAAAACAAAACAGCATCTTTAATACAAACAAAACAAAAAATGAAGTAAATAAAACAAAATCCAAGAATGTGATTTAATCTCTGATAACAGCGATCTTGTTAACACCACATCTCTATTAAAATTTCTGTGATACAGCGATCTTGTTAATGCCATGTCTCTAGCACAGAAGCAACAGGAAAATCAAAGGCTTCCTTCGTGGGGATCTGTCTAGCAGAAAATAGAAGCTTCCTGCCAACAGATTGAGTGTAAAAGGGTTGGAACTGAGCACACTCAGGTATACTTTTCAAATTCATCAATCAAGTAACTTAATTTCTGTTGCCATGTGCAGACTGATTAAAGATGGGGAAAGAGGCAAGTGTCCCTCTCTGTGCATAAATTAGTAGTGAGGAAAGTTGTTTCTTCGGTAATACTGCACACCCATCCTCACCACTGGAAAAATAACTTCCAGTACACACACTTCCAAATGTGAGAGAGTAGAGCTTTTATACTCTAAGTGCACTTTTCAAAGACACACCTTTTGCCTTTTGAGGTGGCCATATGTTCAGATTCTGGGTTTTATTGTATATATTTTGGTGCATCAGGGCCCAGCTGGCTCCTGATCTCAGAAGAATGCTTGGTGGCAAAGCACTTAGCAAGGGTCCTGAGCTCCTAATCTATGATAATTAAACACCCCGGACTCCCACTGCTTCTGTCTCTCGTTTTGGGAGGGTTTTTACTTATTTTTAATTTTTTTTAAAAGTCAGATGCTGCTTCTACATCTTGAACTAATTATTCTTCCAGAGCTCCTTGATTTGTTTGTCTCATGCAGGGAGAGACAGGTACGAGAGTTAATTAAATATCATCTTGTCAGACAGCCGATGAAATCTTCAGTGCCACTGGCTTTCTGGTGTGTGTGCATGGCTGTGTGTGTTGATGTTGGTAACTTATTCTTCTGTGAGGAGACTGAACGGCCATATTGGCCTCCTTATGTATTTTAATGGCTGGGTGGACTTTGCTTTGAAAAAGATCAAACCACGGCAGCACAGAAGCAAGGTGGCAACAGGGGTCTAACTGGGTGATTGAGCTGACAGCTCTCATAAGTAATTAGGGCCATGTCATCGCCAAAACCTCTTTCCTTGGCTCTGCACTAGACAGTGTGTCTCCAGATCTATTTCATTGTGTCCTTTGTGCTGATGGGGATGGACACAGCCCATTGCCTACAAGGATATAGGAGGCTGTTGGAGAGAATTCTGTTGCTACAAGAAGAACAAGATTATTACAAGAGCAAATATCTGGGTGAGGGACAGGGAGTGAGTGATTGGGATACTGGCAGGGCTTCAATGTCATCTGGGAGGAGAGGGCACTTTGTTTTCAGCTTTATGTACAACAAAGAATTATTCCCAGGCTTTTTATATCTATGGTCACAGATATTGTTTATTTTAGTTTCTTTTTAAATAAGTACATGTGTTGTCTTTGGGGAGAGGATAGGTGAGAGGAAGAAATAGCAGATATAAGTCTTTGAAATTTATCTCTAATTCTAGTTTGTTTAAGAGACACTCTTGTTTCTGGTACGTTAAATCAGTTTATCACAGCTAGACAGATACATATAAGCTAGGTGCACTTATTTTTTTTTTTTCTTTTTTACTAGAAGGATATAATTTAGGAAAATAAGTTTATTTCTTGTTTTATTTATTTTTTGCTTTGAAATTCACTGGTGGCTCAGCTGGTAAAGAATCTGCCTGCATTGTGGGAGATCTGGGTGCAATTCCTAGGTTGGGAAGATCCCCTGGAGAAGGGACTCCAGTATTCTGGCCTGGAGAATTCCATGGACTATATAGTCCGTGGGGTTACAAAGAGTTGGATACAACTGAGTGACTTTCACTTTCACTTTGAAATTGCCAAGAAAAAGTGCCACTCATTTCTTCATTTGAGTAACAAGGAAGATTTTTTTTTCCCCTGTATCATAAAAAAAATAAATAATGAACTCCTTGGAAGGGCCATGGCTACCTTGTCTGGCATCCCTTCCCTCATTCATGCAACAAGATTTTAGGTTCATCATCCACACGTCTTGAAGAATATCTACCTATACTTTTTCTCCACGATCATATTTATCGAAAACCAGCTGCAGGTCTCAGACCCTTGACTGACTAAGTAAAAGACCTCCTGCATCATGATTTTCCCTGTTCATTCCAGCGGCAAGCCATCTTGCCTTGAAGGGCTATACTCTGTGGCCTGAACTCATCTATAATTCTTTTCACATGTTATCTTTAATAGCTCTTTTGTTTTGCTTTCTACAGGAAGGGACTCTGTCTTAAGTGGGCTGATATATAAACTTAACATTCATTCAACAAGGTCCTGATCATATGCAAGTTATTTTTAATTGGAGGTGGGGGATAGGGAAGATACAGAAATAAATAAACATATGAACAGGTAGTAATAATCTTTGAAAAAAATAAAAACAATGAGATGGTAGAGAAAGAGCTGAGGAGGGGGAATTGTCTACAAGTAGAAGTAGGCTGTAGGTAAGTTGAATAGTCAGGGAAGACCTTTCTGTTGTGCAAAATGAAGCCTGAATGAAAAGACAGGACAGAAGATGCCAATATCTGGGATCAGGTGATTTTAGGGAAAAGAAATAGAATAATAAAGCTCTTTAGATTATCATGAGCTTACTGTTATGTGTGGAAGGAGAATGGAAAATGGAAGAAGTTGAAGGTCAAGTTGGAAGGGCCATCAGGTAGCGAATCACATAGGAACTTGTCGTCTGTGAAAAGGAGGATATTAGGTCCAAGGGTTACACAGACTGATTCTCTTTAGTAGAAATCATTCTGGATGCTGTGTAGGTCAGGACTGTGAGAGAGCCACCATAGAGAAGGAGGACCAGTTATGAAGATGATGCATTAGTCCAGGTGAGAATGTATGGGGCTTGGACTAGGGTGGGCTGTAGCATATAATGCTGAGCTTTGTTGAACAGTAATAAATTCACAGGTGATTAAATAAATGAAGAGGAAGCTTTTCCTGGCATGAGAATATCTCCATTTGGGGAACTTCCTTTTGTAAATCGAAAATCTGAGGCAGTCCTAACCTGAACCCTAATTCACACTCTTCAGTTCAGTTCAGTTCAGTTCAGTTCAGTCGCTCAGTCAAGTCCGACTCTTTGCGGCCCTAACCCAAATCCTAACCCTACTCAAATTAAAAGGATTATACTGGGAAAAGCCTTATTCTTCTTTGGACATTTTGATACAATTTTGAAAAAAAATGTGCATTTTTAAAGATAGACGAAAGACTCTGAAATTTATTTGAGCAGAAAACACCGACTCTATGTCTTAATTAATATTCTCCAAGTAAGGGGCCCTCCTCTCTCTTATTGTCTGAACAGAGCTGAATCAACTACTGAGAATCTAGGCAGATGCTGTGCTAAATTAATTAGGCCAGAAATTACAGGAATCAAGAGAACCTATGTTTCTTTATCCTACAATGCCCCTGATTATGTCAGTTGCATACCGTTGAGGTGGGTGCAATACCCACCTCAGTACTCCAGTAGGATTCTATTTACCTGGTTTCCTTGGGCTTTTTTATCCCCTTGAGAAATCACTTCTCTGTTTATCTATGAATTTTACCTCCAAAAATTCAAATGAAATATTCGGAAAAGCATAGTTGGAGTCTTAACACTGTACTCTCAACACCTATGAAGTCATGGATACAGCAGTGTTCAATAAATGTTTTGGGGTGCTACTAATAAGAAAATCACCACCCCTAAAATTAACTCTGTACTTTGACATGAGGGGAGGACCTTTATCTGATGAAAGAATTCTTACTAGGTCATTTCAAGTCACAGGCAGGTGGATAGTTCTCTCTAGAGGATTATGACACATGACCTCCTGCTTGGAAATCTTGACCCTGGTCCATTGATCTTATTTACATAACATTTTTGACAATCCCTTCTCTGTCCAAGGGCAGAGACAGGCTGATAATGCTAAAAGCTAATAGTTCTTTCTTGTGCCTTCACTATTCAATCCTGAGAAGAAAGATGCCGTGTCAATAAAATATGTTTTTATTCCTTTTGCATTATCCAGTGAGAATAAGATGAGCCAAGCCACTTAACTGCCTTGAAGCTGTGGCATTCGGCAACCCTGACTGCTCTCTTAGCCTGAGCTAAATGTGCAGTGACCTCAAGGTGAAGATTTTCATTGACCCTTCCTAAATGCCTAACCCTCCATTCCTCTAGCATCTTAAATGTTTGCTTTGCAAATAGAAATGTCAAAAGGTTTATTTATGAATTTATATCACTAGAGTGACCCAGCAGAAAAATTTGGCCCAAGAATTTATTTATTGGGGGAATGGTTCATAAGATCGGAGTTAGCTGCAGGGATGTGGATAAAAGTAAAAGATGGCGATGGTTTCCTAAAAGGCAGTGCCCTCCACCCTCTGTGTCACCTTGTCAGAGGTGCTGGCCTTTGCTTTAAGTTGGAGGATGAGCTGCCCGTTTGCTCTGCTTTGGGGAGGCGTGATGAGAATCAGCACAGAGTTGGAGAATTTTAAAGATGTTTTATTAATGTGTCCCTTGACTGTTCATTTGCAAAGGGTTTACAAATGCTTTATCAATTATTAATGGTCTTGATACCTAGCTTTAAAAAAAAATTCCTTAAAGTTGGGAAGGATATGGGCATTGAATAATTCACACCCAGTGCCACTTCTACTAAACTAATGCCTTTTAACAGATAAGGCCAAAGTAATCTGGATTAAATTTGTTTATCTCTGGGTCTGTCTCCTTTCCCTTTCTTTAAGCATAGGGACTATACCTTCAAGAACAAGGCGTGTCATCTTGCTGTTAAAATTGGAACCTGGGAGCCAGGACTTTCATGGTTTCAAGCTCATGTTTCCCCTGACCTTGGGTAACAGCTGAAAAGTTGTTTAATAGGTCTCTCTTCTTGACGTTTTCAGATTCCTCTGGCTTTTTTTCTGCTACTCATTTCTAAATGAATTATTGAAGATGAATTTAACCAGCCACCCGTTAGTTTGCACTTTTCTCAGTCTTCATATATCACTTTTGGCCTGTTTTGATTTTTTTTTTTTTTGCTTGCAAAGATTGAAACCATGACTAGTTCTGCATTCTGACTCTTGGTAGATGTTTTTTCTGCTTTCTCACTTCTTCACACTTCCATTTTGTTGCTTTTAACCAAATGCAGTTAGAAATCAAAAGGCATTTTACATTCTGTGTGTGTGTGTGTAAATGTATGGATTTTTCAAGGTCAAGAAGCATAGTGCATTTTCACATAGATCAAGACAGTAGGAATTGAGAGTGGGAAAAACTTAAGCATCATGCAGTGACTCAAGATGAAACCTTTTGGTCAGAGTCCCTTGTCTGAGTTATGAATACAGGCCTGGGGCAGCTAACTTGACTATAGAAACTGGTCTTGGTAAGCACATCCAGGAAACTATGCTTATTTTTTTTACAAGTTTTCAAATTTTATTGGAACACATTCAAGCCTAGTTGTTTACTTATTGCTTTGGGCTACTTTCACATATCTCCAGACGGATAGCTATAACATCTGGAGGGGTCATGTAATAGATCATGTGACCAACAAAACTCTGTGTATGTGTGTGTGTGTGTGTGTATGCTTAGTCACTCAGTTAGGTCCAACTTTTTGTGACCCCATGAACAGTAGCCCACCATGCTTCTCTGTCCATGGGATTCTCCAGGCAAGAATACTGGAGTGGGTTGCCATTTCCTTCTCTCTCTCTATATATATAAATATATATATATATTTTTTTTTCTCTTGATTTTTATGGAAAAAGTTTGCTGGCGTTTAATCTGCAGAAACAGAACATGTAAAGTGCCCTGTATTGTGTGTAGGGCTAGTGGTGCTAAGACAGGGTTGCCGGGTGGTTTTCTCCCCCAAACCCCCATATGCCTTTCTAATAGTGCTTCTGTGTCCCATAAACAGTGTTTACTTTGTAGTCAAGACATCACAATGGTTCAACCATTGATTCCACTGTTGTGGAATCTACTTTCCTCATCTGGACATCTTTTTTTAATTAGTGAGTAGGTTGAAAAATGATAATAGTAAGACAGTATGGGATCTTTCAGAAGTCTATAAAAATCACAATGGAAAAAATAAGAGCAGTAATAAATTCCTACAAAGTTCCCTATACTCTGGGCTCTATTCTAAATGTAAAATAAGTTATTCAAAATTTAAAATAACGTTATGAGTGGTTACTTTTATTACCGTCACCACCATTTTATAGAAAAGGAAATAAAAGTACACAGAGGTTAAGTCATGAGTCCAAGCCCAAGAAGCTGGTGTGTGACAAAACTGGGATTTAAATCCTGGTAATCTGCCTCCCCCATTGCTGTTTATATTCCCTATAAAATGTACTTCAGCTTTTGCAGTTGATAATATCCAAAAGTGTCATGATGTCCAATAGTATGCTCTGATGATGGACTTGTTTCAGCTAATGGAAAGTAGAACATACCAAATGAGAATTACCATGCTAAACAATTTTTATAGTAGATTTAACCCCCACACTCTACCAACTATCTAAATTAATGATTTAAAAAGTATGTCCAGAGTTCATGGCTCTGAATTATAATAATCACCTCCTTACTTGGCAACGAGTGAAGCCTTGGCTAATAAAGGTTTCTAACAAGAAAAATAAAGCCTTAAAATAGGAAACATACTGAAGTTTTTTATCAAATTCCCATAACACAGTTGGGGAGAGAGGAATATATATGGACATGACTGAACAGCTGATTAGTTATATGACATAAGATGGAGAAGTCCATCCTGGAAATTTACAAGCGTATCCCAAAGTCAAGACATTGGGCTAGTTCATGACTTGATTAATGCAGTATTCTCTCGTCAAGTCTCTTTTTTTCTAGTCTTAGTTAGGTTGAAACAAATGATGAACGTGTATCATTTTCCCTGAAGCTCTCAGAAATGTCTTATCACAAAGCAGTTGCCAAACCCTTCTTTTCCAGTCTCTGTTTTTAATTGGCTCACCTCTTGTCATTGAGAAATCACTTTGTTTGGAATTTTTGAGATACCTTTTATTCTGCTCACACAAATACATTAATGTGTTCTGTGCTGTGGCGGCAACATAAAATAAAACTTTTTTCTTCCTGCTCTGAAATTACCAGTTTAGTACTGAGAATAATGATGTGCCTTTAAAATGCCTGCAATTGAGAAAGGAAATGCTTTCTGGAGGAATTGAATTCTTACTTGTTTTTACTCCTGTGATCTTTAACATCCCCCACTCCCATGTCATCACTGAATCATAAAAGCATTAGAAATAATTCCCTAAGTACTCTTTCAGGCCCTGTTCCTATGTGCAGAGAGCACTTCCTGTAGACCATCTTGAAGAGATCCACTCATTCTTTCAATAAATAGTTATTGAATGCTTAGCATGCGCCCAAAACCCCTGCCTAGCCCAGGTGACACAAAAGATAAAAAGACAGTGCCTCTTCTTTTGATGAGCTCACTCTGGAGAAGACAGATACAAAGGATAAAAAGAAAGGTGGATGTTATGATAAATACTTACGTAGATCCTAGCTGGGGAAAATCTCAGAGGACGAAATAGTTTATTGTGCCTCAGGGAGGGAGAAGAAACAGCTTCACCAGGAAGTTGATACTTAAAGATGCCCAAGTAAGGCCATTAACAACTCTCTTTTAATTTAAAATGATAGATTTAAAATCAAATGAGGACATAATAAGTTATTTTTAAATTTAAAAAAGTATGCATTCAAGAAATGGTTGGCTAAGTGAATGACAATCCTTGGCATTCACTGGAAAGTAGGCCCCATAATGATGCAGATTCATTTTTGCTAGCAAAGGACTTACAATTTTTTTTTTTTTAGGTTACTTTGAAATCAGGGTTTTGTTCTAAATTAACTTTATAGTCTCTTTCACCCACGGACCCTGAAAGATGTGAATTGGACTGAAGTTTTCCAGTCTGTTCCTCTGCAATAATGGTTTACCTCTGGATTCACAACCTTTCTTTGTCACTGGAGCTTTAGAAAAAATCCTGATCTGGGAAGGCAAGAACGTCCCCCACTCCTCCAGAAGTTCCTGTCTATCTATTCTTGGCCCTTTGTTCTTCCAAGTAAATTTTATGATGATACTAGGTTGTCCATATCAAGTTCATAAAAGACTTAGGAATTATTACCTATGGATTGAAGGTATAGGTAAGCTTAGAATTTATATTATCATAGTATTCTTCTCCATGAAATAATATATATTTTCTTTTACTTACATCTTTTAAAATGTCTGTTCATACAGTTTTATACTTCTTATCTCTTCCCTTTCCTTCTGCTCTCCGTAGAATTCTGAAAGTAACCTCGAGACACCTGCTCTCCCAAGGCCCAGATTTCTCAGTTCAGTTCAGTCGCTCAGCCGTGTTTGACTCTTTGTGACCCCCATGGACTGCATCACGCCAGACTTCCCATCACCAATTCCCAGAGTTTATGCAAACTCATGTCCATTGAGTCAGTGATGCCATCCAATGATCTCATTCTCTGTCGTCCCCTTCTCCTGCCTTCAGTTTTTCCCAGCATCAGGGTCTTTTCCAGTGAGTCAGTTCTTCGCATCAGGTGGCCAAAGTCTTGGGAGTTTCAGCTTCAGCATCAGTCCTTCCAATGAATATTCAGGACTGATTTCCATTAGGATGTACAGGTTGGCTCTCCCTACAGTCCAACGGACTGTCAAGAGTCTTCTCCAACACCACAGTTCAAAAGCATCAATTCTTCGGCGCTCAGCTAGATTTATAGTCCAGCTCTCACATCCATACATGACTACTGGAAAAACAATAGCTTTGACTAGATGGACCTCTGTAGGCAAAGTAATGTCTCTACTTTTAATATGCTATCTAGGCTGGTCATAACTTTTCTTCCAAGGAGTAAGCGTCTTTAAATTTCATGGCTGGAGTCACCATTTGCAGTGATTTTGGAGCCCCCCCCCAAAAAGTCCATCACTGTCTCCCCATCTATTTGCCATGAAGTGATGGGGCTAGGTGCCATGATCTTAGTTTTCTGAATGTTAAGCTTTAAGCCAACTTTTTCACTCTCACTTTCATCAAGAGGCTCTTTAGTTCTTTGCTTTCTGCCATAAAGGTGGTATCATCTGCATATGTGAGGTTATTGTATTTCTCCTGGCAATCTTGATTCCATCTTGTGCTTCTTCCAGCGCAGCGTTCCTCATGATGTATTCTGCATAGAAGTTAAATAAGCAGGGTGACAATATACAACCTTGATGTACTCCTTTTCCTATTTAGAACCAGTCTGTTGTTCCATGTCCAGTTCTAACTGTTACTTCCTGACTTTCATACAGATTTCTCAAGAAGCAGGTCAGGTGATCTGGTATTCCCATCTCTTTCAGAATTTTGCATGGTTTGTTACCCATACAGTCAAAGGTTTTCTCATAGTCAATAAAACAGAAGTAGATGTTTTTCTGGAGCTCTTGCTTTTTCCAGGGGATGTTGGCAATTTGATCTCTGGTTTCTCTGTCTTTTCTAAATCCAGCTTGAACATCTGGAAGTTCACGGTTCATGTACTGTTGAATCCTGGCTTGGAGAATTTTGAGCATTACTTTGCTAGCGTGTGAGATGAGTGCAATTGTGTGGTAGTTTGAGCATTCTTTGGCTTTGCCTTTCTTTGGGATTGGAATAAAAACCGACCTTTTCCAGTCCTGTGGCCACCGCTGAGTTTTCCAAATTTGCTGGTGCATTGAGTGAAGCAGTTTCACAGCATCATTTTTTAGGATTTGAAATAACTCAACTGGAATTCCATCAACTCCACTAGCTTTATTCATAGTGATGCCTCCTATGGCCGACTTGACTTCACATTCCAGGATGTCTGGCTCTAGGTGAGTAATCACACCATCATGATTATCTGGGTCATGAAGATCTTTTTTGTATAGTTCTTCTGTGTATTCTTGCCACCTCTTCTTAATATCTTCTGCTTCTATTAGGTTCATGTCATTTCTGAGCTTTATTGTGCCCATCTTTGCATGAAATGTTCCCCTGGTATCTCTAATTTTCTTGAAGAGATCTCTAGTCTTTCCTATTCTAATGTTTTCCTAAATTTCTTTGCATTTATCACTGAGGAAGGTTGTCTTATTTCTCCTTGCTGTTTTTTGGAACTCTGCATTCAAATGGGTATGTATGTCTTTTTTCCCTTTGCGTTTCGCTTCTCTTCTTTTCACAGCTATTTGTAAGGCCTCCTCAAACAGCCATTTGGCCTTATTGCATTTCTTTTTCTTGGGGATGGTCTTGCTCCCTGTCTCCTGTGCAATGTCACGAACCTCTATCCATAGTTCTTCAGGCCCTCTGTTAGATCTAATCCCTTGAATCTAATTTCTCACTTCCGCTGCATAATCATCAGGGATTTGATTTAGGTTATACCTGAATGGTCTAGTTTTTTTCCTTACTTTCTTCAATTTAAGTCTGAATTTGACAATAAGGAGTTCATGATCTGAGCCACAGTCAGCTCCCAGTCTCATTTTTACTGACTGTATAGAGCTTCTCCATCTTTGACTACAAAGTATATAATCAATCTGATTTTGGTATTGACCATCTGGTGATGTCCATGTGTAGTGTCTTCTCTTGTGTTGTTGGAAGAGCATGTTTGCTATGACCAGTGTGTTCTCTTGGCTAAACTCTATTAGCCTTTGCTCTGCTTCATTCTGTACTCCAAGGCCAAATTTGCCTGTTAATCTCCTGACTTCCTACTTTTGCATTTCAGTCCCCTATAATGAAAAGGACATCTTTTTTGGATGTTAATTCTAGGAGGCCTTGTGAGGTCTTCCTAGAACCATTCAACTTCAGCTTTTTCAGCATTGCTGGTCATGGCGTAGACTTGGATTACTGTGATATTAAATGGCTTGCCTTGGAAACGAACAGAGATCATTCTGTCGTTTTTGAGATGGCATCCAAGTACTGCATTTCAGACTCTTTCATCGACTATCATGGCTACTCCATTTCTTCTAAGGGGTTCTTGCCCACAGTAGTAGAAATAATGGTCATCTGAGTTAAAGTCACACATTCCAGTCAGTTTTAGTTCTCTGATTTCTAAAATGTTGCCATTCACTCTTGCCATCTCTTATTTGACCACTTCCAGTTTGCCTTGATTTGTGAACCTAACATTCCAAGTTCCTGTGCAATGTTGCTGACTTTACTTCCATCACCACTCACATCCCCAACTGGGTGTTGTTTTTGCTTTGACTCCATCTCTTCATTCTTTCTGGAGTTATGTCTCCACTGATCTCCAGTAGCATATTGGGCACCTACCGACCTGGGGAGTTCATCTTTCAGTGTCCTATCTGTTTGCCTTTTTGCACTGTTCATGGGTTTCTCAAGGCACGAATGCTGAAGTGGTTTGCCATTCCCTTCTCCAATGGGCCACATTTTGTCAGAACTCTCCACCATGACCCATCCATCTTGGGTGGCCTTACAAGCATGGCTTATAGTTTCATGAGTTAGACAAGGCTGTGGTTCATGTGATCAGATTGGTTAGTTCTCTGTGATTGTGGTTTTCAGTCTGTCTGCCCTCTGATGAAGAAGGATAAGAGGCTTATGGAAGCTTCCTGGTGGGAGAGACTGACTGAGGGGAAAACTGGGTCTTGTTCTTATGGATGGGGCCATGCTCAGTTCAGTCAGTTCAGTCGCTCAGTCATGTCCAACTCTTTGCGACCCCATGAATCACAGCACGCCTGGCCTCCCTGTCCATCACCAACTCCCGGAGTTCACTCAAACTCATGTCCATCGAGTCGGTGATGCCATCCAGCCATCTCATTCTCTGTCGTCCCCGTCTCCTCCCACCCCCAATCCCTCCCAGCATCAGACTCTTTTCCAGTGAGTCAACTCGTTGCATAAGGTGGCCAAAGTATTGGAGTTTCAGCTTTAGCATCAGTCCTTCCAATGAACACCCAGGACTGATCTCCTTTAGAATGGACTGGTTGGATCTCCCTGCAGTTCAAGGGACTCTCAAGAGTCTTCTCCAGCACCACAGTTCAAAAGCATCAGTTCTTCAGCGATCAGCTTTCTTCACAGTCCAACTCTCACATACATACATGACCATGGGAAAAACCATAGCCTTGACTAGACGGACCTTTGTTGGCAAAGTAATGTCTCTGCTTTTTAATATGCTATCTAGGTTGGTCATAACTTTCCTTCCAAGGAGTAAGCTTCTTTTAATTTCATGGCTGCAATCAGCATCTGCAGTGATTTTGGAGCCCCCAAAAATAAACTCTGACACTGTTTCCACTGTTTCCCCATCTATTTCCCATGAAGTGATGGGACCAGATGCCATGATCTTCGTTTTCTGAATGTTGAGCTTCAAGCCCAACTTTTCACTCTCCTCTTTCACTTTCATCAAGAGGCTTTTGAGTTCCTCTTCACTTTCTGCCATAAGGGTGGTGTCATCTGCATATCTGAGGTTATTGATATTTCTCCCGGCAATCTCGATTCCAGCTTGTGCTTCTTCCAGCCCAGCATTCCTCATGATGTACTCTGCATATAAGTTAAATAAGCAGGGTGACAATATACAGCCTTGACGTACTCCTTTTCCTATTTGGAACCAGTCTGTTGTTCCATGCACAGATCTGACTGTTGCTTCCTGACCTGCATACAGGTTTCTCAAGAGGCAGGTGAGGTAGTCTGGTATTCCCATGTCTTTCAGAATGTTCCACAATTTATTGTGATCCACATAGTCAAAGTCTTTGGCATAGTCAATGAAGCAGAAATAGATGTTTTTCTGGAACTCTCTTGCTTTCTCCATGATCCAGCGGATGTTGGCAATTCGATCTCTGGTGCCTCTGCCTTTTCTAAAACCTGCTTGAACATCTGGAATTTCACAGTTCACATATTACTGAAGCCTGGCTTGGAGAATTTTGAGCATGACTTTACTAGCGTGTTGAGATGAGTGCAATTGTGTGGTAGTTTGAGCATTCTTTGGCATTGCCTTTCTTTGGGATTGGAATGAAGACTGACCTTTTCCAGTCCTGTTGCCACTGCTGAGTTTTCCAAATTTGCTGGCATATTGAGAGCAGCACTTTCACAGCATCATCTTTTAGGATTTGAAATAGCTCAATTGGAATTCCATCACCTCCACTAGCTTTGTTCGTAGTGATGCTCTCTAAGGCCCACTTGACTTCACATTCCAAGATGTCTGGTTCCAGGTGAGTGATCACGTTATCGTGATTATCTTTGTCGTGAAGATCTTTTTTGTACAGTTCTTCTGTGTATTCTTGCCACCTCTTCTTAATATCTTCTGCTTCTGTTAGGTCCATATCATTTCTGTCCTTTATTGAGCTCATCTTTGTATGAAATGTTCCCCTGGAAACTCCAATTTTCTTGAAGAGATCTCTTGTTTTTCCCATTCTATTGTTTTCCTCTATTTCTTTGCATTGATCGCTGAGGAAGGCTTTCTTTTCTCTCCTTGCTATTCTTTGGAAGTCTGCAATCAGATGCTTATATCTTTCCTTTTCCTTTGCTTTTCGCTTCTCTTCTTTTCACAGCTCAGACAACCTCCTCAGACAGCCATTTTGCTTTTTTGCATTTCTTTTCCATGGGGATGGTCTTGGTTCCTGTCTCCTGTACAATGTCACGAACCTCCGTCCAGAGTTCATCAGGTACTCTATCGGATCTAGTCCCTTAAATCTATTTCTTACTTCCACTGTATAATCATAAGGGATTTGGGCCATGCTCTTTAATCCAATTTTCTGTTGATGGGTGGGGCTGTGTTCCCTCCCTGTTATTTACCTGGGGCCTGGTGGCTCAGAGGTTAAAGCGTCTGCCTCCAATGCGGGAGACCCGAGTTCGATCCCTGGGTTGGGAAGATCCCTGGTGAAGGAAATGGCAACCCACTCCAGTGGAGAATCCCATGGATGGAGGGTTCCTGGTATGCTACAGTCCACGGGATCGCAAAGAGTCGGACACGACTGAGCGACTTCACTTCACTAAACTATAGTGGAGGTAATGAAGACAATGGAGACTTCCTTCAAAAGATCCCATGCACGCACTGCTACACTCAGTGCCCCCACCCCTGCAGCAGGCCACCGCTGACCCATGCCTGTGCTGGAGACTCCTGGACACTCACACGCAAGTCTGGGCAGTCTCTTGTGGGGACCCTTTCTCCTGGGGTCTGGTGCGTACAAGCTTCTGTTGTGCCCTCCAAGAGTCTGTTTCCCCAGTCCTGTGTAAGTTCTGGCAGCTCTATGGTGGGGTTAATGGTGACCTCCTCCGAGAGGGCTTATGCAACACCCAGGTCTTCTGCACCCAGAGGCCCTGCCCCTGCGGCAGGCCACTGCTGACCCATATCTCTGCAGGAGACACTCAAACGCAGTGCTGTCTCAGTCTCTGTGGGCTTTTTGGGTCCTGGTGTGCACAAAGTATGTGTGAGCCCTCTGAGCACCTCTGGAGGGTATGGGGTTTGATTCTAAATGCGATTTTGCCCCTCCTACCCTCTTCTGGAGCTTCTCCTTTGCCCTTGAACATGGGTATCTCTGCGCAGCTGCTGTTCCAGCTCCAGATTTCTAAAAATGCTTAAACCCAATTGAAGTTCAAGACCCTTTTTTTTTTCCTCTGAAGCCTTCCCTGGTAAATGTTATCCCATCATGATCCCTTTCTTGCTCTTTCTCCCCTTCCACATATATTTTTGCTGGACTTCAGTGTGCAGTTGTAATAAGGCCTTTTCAGTGGTTCTGTGTTCTTTTTTTTGTTGCTTGTCATGTCTTTTCTCTTGTAGAGCCTATGAGTGCTTTGCTTTGTCATTCCTCCAATGGACTTAGTAAAAAGCTTGACATTAGTTAGGCTGGCATTCAAAATTGTTTATTGAAGGAACAAAAGACTTCCACAAGTGGTTCCTTTATCCAGAGAGTCTCTTATTTTTAGAGTCAACCCCACTTGGTGATGGATCGTGAGGAAAGAAAGCATTCCCCTCTCTCTGTTACTTCTTTCAGAATTGTCAACATGGCTTTCTTCACACTGAAGATAAATAATCTATCACTTAGCATCAAACTATTTGCTTTTCAAATTGAATATTTCAGAATAATAAATCATAAGAGAAAGGCCATGAATCAAAAATGCCACCCGAACACATCCTGTTGTTTTTTTTTCCTCTCAGCACAGCCCAAAGTGACTGCTACATTGGAATGAATCATCAGATAATCAACACAAAAGGCCTCATTTAAGTTCATTATTCATAGCAAAAGCCTGGCTCTGAGTCCTGATACACTTCAGAACTTTGGTTTACAGAGATAATAAAAACATTGAAAGATATGTCAGACTAACCTGAGCGTTCCCGTCTCTGTATACATGGTGTGATCCTCAGGGGGGCCTCAGTCTCTCGGGGAAGCCTCCTCCTCAGCTCACACCCTCTAAACAACCTCCTCCCCTAGCAGTGCCTCTGGACAATGGTCACTCTGTGCCATGGTTAAGCAGCCACACTCATCGCTCATTCTTTCTTCATCCTTCTGTCAAGTCAAATAATACACTTAAAAAAAAAAGTCCCATTGTCACTCTGAAAAAGGGGAGCAGATTTCTTTGGTCATATATTCATTCAGCAAACATTGGAAGTCCACCCTGCCTGGGAGAGTGTGCTTGTTGTGGAGGGAAGGTGGGTGGATCAGACCTGATCCGCCCACAACTTACACTGACGATGAAAAGTAAGTGGATACACGATTTTACACACAAAGCTGGTCAAACGGAGACATGAGAGAGAGGTCACAGAGCAGCACAGAGGGCTGCTGCCTGAACAGACCCTTAGAGCAGGACACACTCAGAGGTTAACAAAAAGTGCTCCGGAAATGAGGGGTTGGGAAGAAGGGCACCGTCTCTGTAAGAGACCTCTATTCTATTGTTATAATAATACCTGCCTACATAGCAGTGCTCTTCAAGGCTTTGAGGTCGAGATTGCCGTCATCCCACCAGAGTGAGAAGTCTACTGTCCTTTAAACTCAGTGCCCATTCCCATCAGGATGACACCGAAATAGCACATGCCTTCTCCTCCTCCCTGTTTTTGTAAGATATTCCTACTAGCCTTCTTGAAAGTGGTCTTCTCTGTATTTCTCTGAAGCGTTCCCCCATCCTGTCTTCTGCGCGCCCCCTGCCCCCAACCTCCCAACCTCTCTCTCCATGAAATTGCAGCTCTGACCAACAACAACAAAAAACACTTCTTAATTACTAAACTTCTTTTCTCATTACTTTAACCGACACTTGTCAACCCTCTGAGGTGGTGGCTGTTTAGAAACATCCTATCCTGAAACTAGAGATGGATCTAGAGTCTCCTTGCTACCCACTGCTGCCTTCGGATCGTTATCCTACCAATATAATTTTAACAGCCTGTCCCTTTGAGGCCCATGGCATTCTGTTATATCAGCCTCTTCTGCTCTTCACTATTATCATTTATCATGCCTCTGATAACTCCTTTTCATTCATCAAAAACGTTGGTACCTGGGACAAGCTTCTTCCCAGCTCCAAGGGGTGCTCTCAGTTGGAACAACATTAACATCCAGTTCCCTGACTCATCCAAACATGCCTTTCAGATCCTCACCTCATTTCCAAGGACACTCTCCCCCCTGCCTTGGCTGTTTCATTATTTATGTCTGCTCCACCTCCCAAACTTCAATTAAACATCTCACGTCAACCACAGCCTTTTTCTTTATCCAAGTCGTTTCTTGTGTAATTACCACTACTACTCACTTTGAAAAGTTATCTTTCTGGTTTAGTTAGTTAGTTAGTTCAGTCGCTCAGTCATGACCGACTCTCTGCGACCCCATGAATCACAGCATGCCAGGCCTCCCTGTCCATCACCAACTCCCGGAGTTCACTCAAACCCATGTCCATCGAGTCGGTGATGCCATCCAGCCATCTCATTCTCTGTCGTCCCCTTCTCCTCACGCCCCCAGAAAAATTTCTAGTTTCCTTCTACTGCCTAGGCTTCCCCTCTTCCTCAGCAACAGAAAATTTGTATATTGTCTTGGTACATGAACATCTGGAGTAAATACCAAATTTAATCTTGTTCTCTTAACCAACCAGCAGTTGCAGGAGCAGGTGGGATGAATTCCTTTACCTTGAAATAGAGAATGCAAGGAGTGTCCAGGCTGGGAAATCTTAGGATTTGAATTAAGCTGGTGCAGCGTGACTGGCAAATGCCCAGTGTTCCTCCAGCACAATCTCAATTGGTCCTAATAGCAGGAGACAGCAGAGTCCCTGCAGATGTCCTGGAAGTTCCAGACAGACATAGGATCCAGAATCATCCCTGTCTGTATTTGACCAGGAGTGGACAGCTACTGTGTGGTGGAAAGGTGTAGCCAGGACTTGGACAAATGTGGATCGCATAGCCAGACCCTTCAAACTACCAGCATGATAGTTTCACAGGTCATATCATTAGCCTTGAAATAACGGAACTTCACAAATTATATGGTTGAAATTTTTGGACTCTGTGCATTGGATTGCAGCACAGTCTTCTGAAATCATACTCTGCTTCCACTACTCTCTGACCCTGTGTAACTGGGTTGTACTCTCCCACACTTGACTGAAGCTGTTTTTGTCAAGGTCGCTGGTGATAACCATAGTGCTAAATTGACTATACAAATTATTTGTCTTTATTTTATTGACCTGCATTCAATATACTTGACCACATCCACTTTTTTTTTCTAAAACACTTCTAACTTGGATTCCATGACAACATCATCTTATTTATTTTTTTCCCGTACCTCTAGGGCTATTCTTTCTTAAATTTCTTTGATGTCTGGCTTCTTCCATCTGACCTCTAAGTACTGAAGCTCCTCAAGGCTCTATCCTAAGTCCTTCTGTCTAGATGATCTCGTTCACTTCCGTGGACTTAAGTAGCAGATTGATGTTGACTATTCTCAAATTTATATTTCTACTCTATAATTCTCTTTTGCAATTTTATGATTGCATATCCAATGGTCATCTGGGCTTGATTTTCTTAGATTTTATAAGGACAAGATTTCATTATAAAAATCTTTCCCCTTCTTCCCATGTGCCCTAGAAATAACCCTTCTTTCTGAATTTTCCATCGAAGCAATTCTCAAGGGTACTATATTCAGAAACTAAGGGGTCATCCTTGATTCTTTTCTTATTTCCTGTTAATTATGTGTGTAAGTTCTATTTCCGAGTCATCCACTTCTTCTATTTCCAAAATCATGCCCTTAGACAAGCACCATCTCCTGTCTGAACTGCTGTGGTTGACTACCACTGACTGATCTTTCAGTGACTTTGTTTCCCTCCATCTCTTTTCCACATCTTAGGAAAAGGGGTCCTCTTTGGGGTAAATTAAATAATATTTTCCTGTACAAAATCCCTCAGTGGTTCCCTATCAGCTCAGAAGAAACCCCGTTTTTTTAATCCATCCCTGCATGATATGGTCTCAGAAATAAATCACTATCCCCATTTCTCACTGGAAGGTGGCCCTGCCAAAGCTTCCTTTAACATGCAAGGTCCTTGTCATCTCAGAACTTTTGTATTTGCTCCCTTTATGAGATGATTTCCCTCTGTCCTCATTTCTGTGGGTCTCAGAATAAATGCAGCCTCCTCAAGGAAGACTTCCTTGATCATCCCAATTAAAATTGGTCTCCCCAGGGACTTTTTTATTTGAGCCTTTTTTAGCACTTAGTTTCATGTGGAAGTGAAACAAAATGCTAAGATTTATTCCTCATCAGTATTCTTAACATTATCACAGGGCCTGGTACCTAGTGGACAATCACTGTGGGTACTAGACCTTTTCTATACAGGAATTATCAGAAGGAGTTATCATAGAGGAAAAATATTTATAATTTTACTTGGCAGTTTCTGGCATATTTTATGAACTCAATAAATGTTAACTGTTAGTCCCTGTTACCATATCTGTGATTTAAGTTTCACTTCCCTGATAGCTCAGTTGGTAAAGAATCCACCTGCAATGCCAAAGATGCTAGTTCGATTCTTGGGTTGAGAAGATTCCCTGGAGAAAGGATAGGCTACCTACTCCGGTATTCTTGGGCTTCCCTTGTGGCTCAACTGGTAAAGAATCTGCTTTCAGTGTGGGGGACCTGGGTTCAATCTCTGGGTTGGGAAGATCCTCTGGAGAAGGGAAAGGCTAGCCACTCCAGTATTCTGGCCTGGAGAATTCCAGGGGATTGCAAAGAGTCATCAGACATAACTGAGCAACCTTTACTTTCACTTTGCCAATAATAGATTTCTTTCCCAGGTGACAAATCCAGCCTCAGCTAAGATTCATACTATCTCAGCTCTCTCATTGTCAAACCGTGGCTCGCTCAAGGTATAGTTTGCATCTGAATCACGTGGGAAGACTGTTCTACATGCACATTCCTAGGACACATCCCCAGAGATTCTTTCATTATAAATCTGGGGAAAGATTCATAAATATGTGCTTATAATAAACACTCCAGGCCTTTATTTATGAAGATGGGGGTTCTAGGACATCACTTGGGGTAAGTTGACATGGGCTCAATCTATTTCCTCCTCATTGTTCAGTCGCTAAGTCTTCTCCAACTCTTGACCCCATGGACACTGCAGCACACCAGGCTTCCCTGTCCTTCACTGTCTCCTAGAGTTTGCTCAAACACATGTCCATTGAGTCAGTGATGCCATCCAACCATCTCATCCTCTCTTGCCCCCTTCTCCTCTTGCCCTCAATCTTCCCCAGCATCACGGTCTTTTCCAGTGAGTTAGCTCTTTGCCTCACGGGGCCAAAGTATTGAAGCTTCAGTTGTCTCATCAGTCCTTCCAATGAATATTCAGGACTGATTTCCTTTAGGATTGACTGGTTTGATCTCCTTGCAGTTCAAGGGACTCTCAAGAGTCTTCTCCAACACCACAGTTCAAAAGTAACAGTTCTTCACTGCTCAGCTTTCTTTATTGTCCAACTCTCACTTCCATACATGACTACTGGAAAAGCCATAGCTTTGAATATAGAGACCTTTGTTGACAATGTTAATGTCTCTGCTTTTTAATAGACTGTCTAGGTTTCCAATATTTTTAGCTTATCTTGTAGAGTTGAGAAGAAATGTTTTTTGCTGAACAGGAAGGAGGTTTGTTAAAGAGAAACTTTATAAAGAAATGTATGAAAAGAGGGCTTGTTCTAGAAGACCATGACATAGGGAAACCCACTGGAGAGAGTAAACATCAGAGCCTTAGACCTTTGTCAAAACAGACTCTCCTCTCTCATCTCTGTCTCTCTCCTTCCTCCCTCCTTCTTTCTTTCTATCTCCCTCTATATCTGCCTCCCAGTTCGTGGTCATTCATTAATCTTTCTACTTGTATTTGTGTGGGTACAAGATATCTATATCAGTAACACCATCACTGTATACAAAAATCTATAAAGCTTTGAAAGATAGCTAAAGGGATTCCTAGTTCTTTTGTCAATAAGAGGCTGAGCTTAGTCACTCCATCATGTCCAACTCTTTGCGACCCCATAGACTGTAGTCTGCCAGACACCTCTGTCCATGGGATTCTCCAGGCAAGAATACTGGAGTGGGTTGCCATGCCCTCCTCCAGGGGATCTTCCCAACCCCTTTGTGAGGCTAAATCTGCTATATAGGGTTCTTAGTCTTAAAGGGAGTAGCTGTTATGCAAGTCATAAATATGCTACATGGCACATTGATCTTGATAACATCCAACATGTCTATTTAATTGTTTTATCAATGCAGTCTGTTTTGCCAGTTCCTTCTCTGCACCATCGGTAACTAGAGCCAAGTGAAAATGGAGGAGAAAAATCTCATGTACCAAAAAACTTTCTAATCTGTAACACATTTTTTACAAAGAACTGTTTAAATCATGAGTTTTGTTATGTGAATCAGTGAATTTTATCCTCAAAGTCATTTTCTTCTATTTATCCACAGACAAATTTAACTGAATCATTGGGGTTGAATGTTATGCTTCTGAATTGACTTTATTAAAAACCAAAATATCAGATTTTTTTTTGAGCATTTCTCCATGAGGTTGAGTGTCAAAATGCTAAACCTTTAATTTGAAACCAGAATAAAACAAGAAATTCTTTGTTCTCCAGCTATTTCTTAAGAAAGGAGATGTACATGTTGATCCACCTTCTGTAATCAGATTGTCTGTCATCACAAATGTGTTTGTTGGTGACAGAAGTGGCCCATCAAATTCTAACCTTGAACTTTCAATATGAATTCTGCCGTCTCCTTTGAGGGTCATAGTAATGAATGCTTTCATTTTAAGTGCAATAGAATAAGCATCCTCAGGAAAGATCAGAATTTCTTTGTTGTATTTACATCAAATCTTCCCTCAATTGTCGCCATTTAGCTGCCAGTGTAATTATAGATGATATCTTGTGTCTGGATGCCACAAAATCAAAAATGATTGAGCAGAAGCAATTGCTAGCTCTCCTTACTTACCTTACTAGAAAGTTGACAGTAAATTGAGAAGAGGGCACTCAGGTGAAGTACTTCAGAGAAGGTGTGCGCTGAGGGGTATTGCCTTTATTGCCTGCAGGAAGTACTGGAGGACTCAAATCCCTCAATGATTTATCCTCAAATTATCTTCCTAATTTCCACACTCCTGACAGTTCCCATAGATCTTTAACTCAAAACACATCAACCTAACCTGTCGCTGGTTGTACTGAGCCACTGGGTCTGTTGCAGTGCAGCTAACCAACATTCTAATAGTGTAATTGTTTAGTTGATGAATATTTATGGGTTCCATCATGTTCCATGTATTATGCTAAGCACCGGAGATACAGGAATGAATAAGACATTTGTGATCACTAATGCATGAACTTTCAGTCTTGTAGAAAAAAATGAGACACAGTTAAACAAGGAATTATCATAAATTCTGAAAATAATACGTAGTGAGCATATTAGGAAGTATTAGCAAATGAAAAGGAGGATTGATCTCCTGTATATACTACGTTAGTATAGGCATTCTAAGGGCAGAGATGGAAAGGTTGAAGCTGGATTGAGGAATTGGGAAAACAAAGAAGTATAAAAACTTCAGGAAGAAAAATACCACATATTCAGGTGACCTAGGATAGCACATTTGAATACCTAAAAGAAGTTTAATATAAGTAAAGCCTAGAATGTAAGAGTGTATGGAGTTTAATGAGAGACCCTAGAAATAGCTAGGAGTTACATTATGGAGGAACGACTCAAGAAGTTTGGGTCTCACACTGATACCAGTGGAAAGCCATAGAAGGCTTTTAAGCAGGAAAGTGAAATCATTATATCCTTGCTGTTGAAAAGAACCTAGGGGATGACTAGGTAGAGAAAAAGACTCAAGAGGAGAGAGGAAATGAATGCTTGATATGTGAAGCTTAGCAGTTTAGAGCCTGTTAGACATTTAATTTCCCAGGATAATGACAGGACTTGGCATGGAGAAAGAGACAGTGAACCAGAAACTAAATTCTTAATGAGTGAGACAGCAGATGATAACAGTGAGGAGTAGCAGTAGAAGATTTGGTATATGTATTTCAAGTCTTTGCTTGGGTTATGTCTTACAACATCTTTTAGCCAAATCAAAGATATGGAAAAGCTCACAATCAATGATGTAGGAAACTGTTCTTTACCCAGAGGGTGAGGTGAAACTATTTGCTGAACCCAAACCCCAGTACGGATTATATTCGTTAAATTAAAAGTCATGGTAACCTATGGGGCTCTGAGATTGCTTTGTGAGAACTGATAAGGAAACTGCCTGGCATATATTGGCATCCAGTAAATATTTGTTCAGTTACTGGATTTTTTTTTTTTCCCTAGGCTCTCATCCAACTTAGTGTCATTTGTTGTATATTCAGTGCCAAGGAAAATGCTAGTGAAGACTAATATTGTACTTAGTGTATATAGACGTTGTTTTACATATGAGAGTCAGTTGGATTTTAGAGATTTACTAGACTTTGATCCAGCTGGGATTTCCAGCTTCTGTCCATTTCATTCTATGACCTTAGGCAAATTCAGAAATGCCCCTCCTCATTTTATCTTGCACTCAAGTTACAGATCGCAGATGTATCTTTATTAGAGAATATTTGGGGATTCTATGATATATATTATGATAACTGTTCCAGATATTCACTTTTAGTTTGTAATCAGACCTCAGCAGTCATTGTGTGTGCCTCTTAAATTACTAAGTTTTTATGTTAAGTAACTAGAAAAGATCACTTTCATTCCAGTCCCAAAGAAAGGCAGTGCCAAAGAATATTCAAACTACTGCACAATTGTACTCATCTCACACACTAGCAAAGTAATGTTCAAAATTCTCCAAGCCAGGCTTCAACAGTATGTGAACCAAGAAATTCCAGATGTTCAAGCTGGATTTAGAAAAGGCAGAGGAACCAGAGAGGAAACTACCAACATCCACTGGATCACAGAAAAGTAAATGAGTTCCAGAAAAACATCTACTTCTGATTTATTTAGACTACACCAAAGCCTTTGACTGTGTGAATCACAACAAACTGAAAAATTCTTCAAGAGATGGGAATACCAGACCACCTGACCTGACTCCTGAGAAATCTGTATGCAGGTCAAGAAGCAACAGTTAGAACTGGACATGGAACAACAGACTGTTTCCAAATCGGGAAAGGGGTATGTCAAGGCTGCGTATTGTTGTCCTGCTTATTTAACTTCTATGCAGAGTACATCATGAGAAATGCCAGGCTGTATAAAGCACAAGCTGGAATTGATATTGGGAGAAATTAACCTCAGATATGCAGATGATGCCACCCTTATGGTAGAAAGTGAAGAGGAACTAAAGAGCCTCTTGATAAAAGTAAAAGAGTGAAAAAGTTGGCTTAAAACTCAACATTCAGAAAGTGAAGATCATGGCATCTGGTCCCATCACTTCCTGGCAAATAAATGGGGAAACAATGGAAACAGTGGCTGACTTTATTTTGGGGGCTCCAAAATCACTGCAGATGGTGACTGCAACCATGAAATTAGAAGCTGCTCTGTGGAAGAAAAGCTATGACCAACTTAGACAGCATATTAAAAAACAGAGACATTATTTTGCCAACAAAAATCTGGCTAGTCCAAGCTATGGTTTTTCCAGTAGTCATGTATGGATGTGAGAGTTGGACTAAAAAGAAAGCTGACCGCTGAAGAATCGATGTTTTTGAACTGTTGTGTTGGAGAAGACTCTTGAGAGTCCCTTGAACAGCAAGGAGATCCACTCAGTCCATCCAAAAGGAAATCAGTCCTAAGTATTCATTAGAAGGACTGATGCTGAAGCTGAAACTACAATACTTTGGCCACCTGATGCAAAGAACTGACTCACTGGAAAAGACCCTGATGCTGGGAAAGATTGAAGGCAGGAGGAGAAGGGGACAGAGAATGAGATGGTTGGATGGCATCACCAGCTCAATGGACATGAGTTTGAATAAGGTCTGGGAGTTGTTGATGGACAGGGAAGCCTGGCGTGATGCAGTCCATGGGTTCACAGAGTCAGACACGACTGAGTGACTGAACTGAACTGATTTTAAGTAAAATCCACTTTCCATTTCTAGGGATACCATGAACTTCCAGCCTTTCAGGCATCAATTGTTACAACACGTAAGTCCCAAATTCAAAATCTTTGACTTTGAAGCTTCATTTTTTTGAAACCTTATTAATATAGATGCGTTCTCATGAAGTATTAATGTATTCTCTCCAGGCCACAAGGAAAAAAAGCCATAATGAATAAACGAATGAAGACTCCAAATATCTTTAAAATCATAATGAAAGACCATGTTTATAAAGCAATAATCAGAAAATTAAGTTACTAGTAATAAGTCATTTAATATTTTCCCCCAAAATAGGAAAAAATGCTATCATACTGCACACAATAAAAGACACAGGAGTGTGTAATGTGATAGTGATCAGGGTCTCTGAGGAAAGAACACTCTGCGGGAGATGTTATTTTCTCCCGTGGAGTTTGAATTCCTTACAACCATTAATACTTTAAAGGGAAGTTCCAGGAAAGTAGAGATCTCACTATGTAGAATGATTACGGTTTAGAGCGGGGACTGTGTAAATCTTTTTTTAATGTTATGTTTCCTTGAACACTTCACACAGGTTATTTTATAAATAATATGAATACTTATATTGTTATATTAACAAAATATATTAAGATGTTGATAAATATTTGTTCACTGATTCACTCACATTTTTCACATTGCAGGGGGACAGGGTCTATGTCTATAAATTCTGTGCCAAGAAAAGTACTAGTGAAGACTAATATTGTACTTAGTGTGTATAGTCATTCTTCTAAATGTGTTACTATAAATGTATTTTAACAACCTATAACAATCCTATTATTATCCCCAATTTACAGATGAAAACATTGAGACACACCAAGGATAAGTCGCATACTGAAAGTTACAAAGTTAAACTGTCAGTGAGTGGGATTTAAACTCAGACTTTCTAAGTCCCTTAATCTGCGCTGGTAACCATTTAGTGACTACATCAACTTGGAAGATGCACACTTCTTTAGAAAGGCATCATAGCATAGTGATTAAGGACATTGGTTTTAGAAAAAGGAGGTTTCCATTAAAACCTCATTTCTACTCTTTATTAGCTCTGTACCTTGAGCAGTTTTCTTACATCTGTAAACCTTAGTTTTTCCTCTGTGTCAATGAAGAGTGTATTTACTTAGAAAAGGGTTATTAATGAGATAAGAAGGTATACTTAGCAGATATTGGCATTTAATAAACTATAATTATTAATACTATTTCATCTAAGTACCCAGGGAAATTAAATGGCTTGCCCAAGGTCACATAGCTAGTTACGGAAAAGAAAAGTTTAAACTATGGATTTCTTGTTTCAGATAATACCCAATACCGTACATTCTGGCAATGGCCAGTCCCTAGGGATCTCTTACATTACTTGATCAGGTGAGATGACCCAGAAAGGAAACATATCCCCTCACAATGTGGTTACAAAGCACACAGGGTGGCTAAGCTTTTCTAGTGTGTTACGTCACTTCCATCAGCCTGCATGCTATGGTCATCCTGTTTTCTTCAACAAATCAGGAACAATAAGTAACAGAATATTCACAACAAAGTCAATTCATGAGATTTGTCCAATTAAGATTTGAAAGTGCAGTTAAATTTCCATCGTTAATATCCCCATCCCTGTATTAAGTGTTGCTCTGTTTTCCACTCTACACCCTAACATGTATCATCATTCACTTAAGAACTTCACACATTTATAGATTTCCATATCAGCATTCATCTGCTAGTTTCCTGCTTAATATAAGATTACATGAAGAATGTTTAAAAATCTACTTGTTCCCAAATCACTGAAGTATCTTTTTACCCTCCCATGTGTAATAGGAGGAGATGTACATGTAAGGGATGTTTACTATTTGCCTGATGGTTTGGATTTTTTAAACCTATTCATAGACATTGCAGTACCTAAGCCTTATTGTGCCCTTCTTATATATTACATTAGTAAAATTGTCTCTGTTGCATTTAGTTTCTGGGAATTCAGTTAATGCAGGCACACTCAAAAGTGGTTTTAAACATCTTGTGGTCTGCACAGATTCTTACAGGAAGGCCCTAAATGTTGTTCTTTCAAGTCATAGTTTTGATGACCCCCGTGCACTTTCTGCTAATATTTTCCTTAGATTCTCCAAATCTGATTTGATTTAGCCCCAAAGCTTTATAAATGTCCCTGTAACACATGGGGTAGAACTATAATCGATGACTCAGCACATTTCCATCACATAAAAATCTAATTTCCAGTGGCACCACTTACTCTTTCATGCTGAGATCAATAGTTGGAGGGACCCTTAACCCAGCCATGTACCTGTCTACCCAACATGTATTCGTAATACCAGTCTATAAATTCAATAGAGATATTAGGTTACAGGGACATTCATGCTCAGAATAGCAAAATTTCCTGTTTTTTGAGTGTGGCTTCAGACAAACCACTCTTCTGACTAACCACGGTCTTCCTGAGTAAAAGTGAGCAGCAGAGAAGAACTGTGAGTGCTTACCATTGGGTGTGCTGAGTGGACGGACAGAGAGAGTCCTGAGATGTGTTGAAGACCGGTAAAAAGTCAGTCTTTCCAGCTACTTAGTTGGTTTTAAGAACTGATTCTTGGATAAATAACATATTTTTCAGTTGCTGGACTTTTTCAAATAGCTTGTCGAGATCCTTCTTTTTCTGAGTTAGAAAGGGAGCTCTTGGCATCATACCATGGAGAGTTGAATGAATATGTCCTCAGAGCTGTTTATTCACCTGGTCATGCTTTTCTTCTTGTTCATGCTTTTCTTGTATATTTATGGTAAATGCAACTGTGCATCTTCTCAACACCACACCTAAACTCTAATGAGATATTTAATTGGACAAGAGGCATTTGACACATGCTATCAAAACCCACAAAGTTCAGAATCACCTTTGAAATGCTTCTTAAACGAAGGGTGAAGCACTTTTAAATACATTTCTCTGGTAAATTTTAATGCTTTCTAGTTTACATTGTTTTAAAAAGCATGAAACAAAACAGACATTGCTTTCTTATACTTTTCCTCCAGCTAGCTCATTGGTATATGTGTGTGCTAAATCACTTTAGTTGTGTTTTGACTCTTTGCGACCTCTTACACTATAGCCAGCCAGGCTCATCTGTTGATGGGATTTTCCAGGGAAGAATCCTGGAGTGGATTGCATTTCCTTCTCCAGGAGATCTTCCCGACCCAGAGATGGAACCTGCGTCTCTTATGTCTCCTGCGTTGGCAGGCAGTTCTTTACCATTAGCAGCACCTGGGAAGCTCACTGGTAACTGACCTAAATCTAAGCTTCCTCCCCCATCAGAAGTTTACTTTGAATGGTCTTTTACTGAATTGTACCCGAACTGAGATTCCTCCTTAAGACTTTGCTCTTTCAAGGCAGGAAAATTAGATTGGGAAATAAGCTGTCTTTTGTTTACCGAAAAGACTTGATGAATTATTTTGATGTCAGATTTCAGAGAAGAGACCAGAGGAGTAAGACTATGAGAACGCTGTGTTGCTATGTGTGATAAAATAAGGAAAACAATGGAGTTTCTAGGTGAGGCCTGGAAAGACAGGATGGGAGGGCCCAGGAATGGAGAGAAGAAAAGACAGACCTGAAAACAGGAACAGGAGGCAGAGGTGGTCCTACAGAAGGAGACCTGGTATCTGAAGGAAAAAGCAATCGAGACATGATGGTGAGGATGCCTGAACATTTTATAAGAGACATGTTAGTGTTCAAGCGTTGACTCTACCATGACTCTGTGTAATCTCATTTATTCTCTTGATCTTCATCAAAAAGTCTGCTACATATTGGTTTATATGAATTGCATTTTTTTTAAGCTGAAAAAACAGAATTTATACGAAAATTGTAGGCTACAGTCCATGGGGTCACAGAGAGTCGGATACGACTTAGTGACTAGGCATACATGCATGCGGGTTACAGAAGAGCTCAGGGATGTGGAAGTGTATTTACACTCCCATATGTTTATATGTGTGTGTATATATTTATTAGTTCAGTTCATTCGCTCAGTCATGTCTGACTCTTTGCAACCGCATGGGCTGCAGCACGCCAGGCTTCCCTGTCCATCACCAGCTCCCAGAGCTTGCTCAACTCGTGTCCATCGAGTTGGTGATGCCATTCAATCATCTCATCTTCTGTCGTCCCCTTCTCCTCCTGCCTTGAATCTTTCCCAGCATAAGACACTTTTCCAATGAGTCAGTTCTTTGCATCAGGTGCCCAAAAAATTGGAGTTTCAGCTTCAACATCTGTCCTTTCAATGCATATTCAGGACTAATCTCCTTTAGGATGGACTGGGTGGATCTCCTTGCAGTTCAAGGGACTCTCAAGAGTCTTCTCCAACACCACAGTCCAAAAGCATCTGTTCTTCAGTGCTCAGCCTTCTTTATGGTCCAACTCTCACATCCATACATGACTACTGGAAAAACCATGGCTTTGACTAGACGGACCTTTGTTGGCAAAGTAATGTCTCAGCTTTGTAATATGCTGTCTAGGTTGGTCATAGCTTTTCTTCCAAGGAGCAAGCGTCTTTTAATTTCATGGCTACAGTCACCATCTGCAGTGATTTTGGATCTAAGTTGCTGCTGCTGCTAAGTCACTTCAGTCGTGTCCGACTCTGTGTGACCCCATAGACGGCAGCCCACCAGCTCCACCATCCCTGGGATTCTCCAGGCAAGAACACTGGAGTGGGTTGTCATTTCCTTCTCCAATGTGTGAAAGTGAAAAGTGAAATCGCTCAGTCTTGTCCAACTAGTAGTGACCCCATGGACTGTAGCCCACCAGGCTCCTCTGTCCATGGGATTTTCTAGGCAAGAGTACTGGAGTGGCTTGCCATTGCCTTCTCCAGGATCTAAGTTACAGGTGTATAATATAGTGATTCACAATATTTAAAGATCATGCTCCGTTTGCAGTTATATCATAAAATATTGACTATATTGTATTGTACAGTATATCCTTATAGCTTATTTATACCTAATAGTTTGTACTTCTTAATTCCCTACAGCTGTATTGCCCCTCCCTACTTCCCTCGCCCCACTGGTAGCCACTAGTTTAATCTCCATATCTGTGAGTCTGCTTCTTTTTTGTTATATTCGCTAATTCACTGTATTTCTTAGATTTTACATATAACTGATGTTATACGGTATTTGTTTTTCTCTGTCTGATTTACTTCACTTAGTGTAATGCCCTTTCACCCCCATATGTGTTGTGTTCTCACCCCACTAGACTGCCTACTGTTTGCGATGTTCCCACGCTCTGTGCTTTCCCCAAGAGCTGGTCCCCACGCCTGGGATTTTCCTCTCCCTCCCTCTTCCCTGTGCTCACCTGGAGAAACTCCCATCTTCCAAGGCCTCCAATGTCACTGTCCCCTGTGAATTTCTCTGCCCACCTCCTGTCCCTAGACGCCATTTGATTACTCCACGGCACTATGATCTGTCTTCCGTCATGCCGGAATTTATCTTATGTCATTGATAACTTTTTACTGTTCCTGCTCTTTAAAGCGGGGATGGTGTTGCACGAGGTCATTGACGGTCATTGATAGTATGTGACCATAGATTGACCCTTGAGCTGGACCTCGGCAATTAGGTCTCCTTACCGATCTTCTGTTCTTGAAATATGCATTCCACCCATTGTTCCCACACATTGAGACCATTTGGACAGTATATGTGACTTAATCCCCTTAAGGCTTCTACATAAACTCTGAAGATTCTGGAGGTCGGTGCAAAGAGTCCTCACCTTGTGGTGCCCAAGACAAACCTTGTATGAAGATTCCCTTGCTTATTAAATCTGCCACCCACCAGTCTGAGTGGTCTGCCTTTCTTTGGTCTCTCCATGCTCTCTAAGTCTGAGATCAGTTTTCAGATTTCACTCAGGGAATCTCCCAGGTTTCACACTGTTTTATTCTTCTGTGTTCTCTACTGTCTGTCAAAGTGACTGGCCTATACCAGATGTGAATGCCCTTCATTATATTTTGAACTGATTTGGTACAACTACTCTAGCTCTCCTTTTGATTCTGCCCCCAGTAAGGATTAGAACCAAATAAAATCAAAGATGCTTTCACCTAGTTTTGCTCTCCCTGTACCTTTTTTAGTAAACAAATGACAGATTTTAGTCCTCTTTCAGAATGTCTCAATCTGATTTTTGTTTCTGTGAGGTAATTTTAGTCCAATAAAAATAGCGGTTAGGTATGTCAGATCACTCAGTGTGAATGTGGTGGCTTGAGTTTGCAGTTTTCTGTTTCAACCCAATGACATTTCTTTCTCTCTCATTTCCTTTCCATTAATGGTGGGTTTTCAGGCGTTTCATAAATTACTTTTAGCTATTAGTGAAATTTGCCACTTCTTCTTTAAAGTACCATGTGTTCAGATACAGGCAGGCATTTTAGGACCATCTTGAATAAAACCTTATTTTATGCCTTTTTGTATGATGCTAATATTAGTTTATTCATGGGTTCTAAAATTTCTCTCTTCATATTGTTTCATTATAAGAAGTTAAGAGAGATCAAATATGATGTTTGATGTGTGAAAAATTTAACTTAATCTACCAGTCCTGCAGCAGTCTTTCAAGTTGATGTCAGAAGCTCTCCCAGTCCCCTTGAAGACTAGAGAGGGGAGGTGGGAAATGGGAGTCCTGCCCTGCTGACAAGCACCTTCCAAGGCCAAGTGGAGCAGTGGAGACCATCCTATGGAATTGTGCCATAAGACCATTGCTTGCAGATCTTGGATTTCTACCCTTTGATGCTCCTACATCATCTTGTGTCTCTCGGTTGGCTTGGCTTCCACCTCTGTGTCTGCTTCCCTCGGATGATTACCATCTGATTATTGTTCCCAGTAGGCTGTGATTATATCTGATGCTTCAGCTGTCTTCCAAAGTCTTCCCTGATTTCTGTTACTCTGAATTTTGCCTCCCCTGCTATTCCACCTCTGGTCTTCTTTCCCAGACTCACAGTTGGCCAGTGGCTGTGGACTGGCCCGTTTAGATCCTTTACGCCCAAAGCTGCCCACGTCTGGATTGTCTCACCTGGTGCATAGGGCTTTATCTTTGACTTAAGTTTCTCATCCTCAGAATACGGCAATACAAGAGAAATGACTGTATTTGTAATTGTTTCCTTAGATGGCATAATAGAAATATTACTAAAATATATCACAGCTTGTTTCTGGTCCAGATTCTGCTCTTAGTGAGCTCTGTAACCTAAGGCAAGCAGTCAGTGATGAGTCTGCATCAGAATAGCCTGTACAACCTTTTCAATACACAAATTCTTGTTCTCAGTCATGGACCAATTGAATTGGAATCTTAGGAATATGTATTTTTCAGATCTAGGTGATGCTCTTGTTTTTGTTTTCTCAAATTTCCCTCCAGGAATAAAATTTTTCCCTATCAAAAGTGTTTAAGATTTCGGGAGAATTAGAAATAGTAAACATTTGATTTCATATTTATTGTGTTGTTGTTGTTTAGCCACTATGTAGCCTTTTAGTCACTCTTTTGTGACCCCTTGGGATTTCCTAGGCAAGAATACTGGAGTGGTTGCCACTTCCTTCTCCAAGGGATCTTCCCACTGCAAGGATTGAACTCGCATCTCCTGCATTTGCAGGCAAGTTCTTTAGTACTAAGGCACCTGAGAAGTCCTTATATTTATCTAAACAGTGATAATTTTTCTTTTATGTTTATGCCGCTTATTCCTGTTTTAGCATATTGTTTCAGGAGGTTATCATGACCCAGGCTGCATTTTTATTTTTAAAATAAAATACACAGAACTTGAGTCATGGAAGAGTAACTATAAATACTATAAATGCAGGCAAATTCTTTTTAAATTCTGAGTAGTTGTGACACAGATTTCTCAGAATCTCTAGGACTCGTTGTTAATTGTCATTCTTGATAATGTCACATAATATGACTTCTGAGTAACTGATTGTCTCCTAAAAAAAACCAGTGGATTTCACCTGACATCATGCCTCATACATGCAGTAACTATTGTCCCATGACAGTACAGTCTGTACTCTGGAGCTTGAAAATTCTAAATAGAAAAAAAAAAAAAAATTCACCGGTGCCAACAGAGCTGCTTGCTAGAGATGAAGAGATAGCATTAAAGGGGAAAAGAAGAGTTAATTTGTAACATAGCAAGAGAAGTTGTATTGAGTCATTGGCTTCAGTTTAACAGGGTAGGTTTTCTTCACTTAATGCCCAAGTTGAAAATCTTTTCTTCATACAAAAAAACAGGGCAATTTACACAGTCTCTTCAACCATCACATCTAAAGGCAGAGCAAAGAAAGTTGTCATTTGAGGGTAACTGGTAACAGTCATCTTGTAACAGGGAAGACAGACAGAAACGGAGCTTTTAACATAAAATAGGAAATCAGAAGAGAGATAAATAGGGCTATGAATTTACAGCTGATGAAGAATATGTGTCTTGAGATCTTGATATTTTTGCAGTTGAGCTAAAAGACTGAGAATTCTCTACATTTATTATAAAAGCCACAATCATGAAAAAAGTCTACTTTGACCAAGATTAAGAACAGTACAGGCAATGAACAAAAGTTTGAAATCAGAGTAAGATCTGGAATGTAGTAAAGCTGAGAGAATTCATTACATATGCCCCTAACTGTAGATCTGCCATGTTTTTAGTAGGCAAGAGTTGGCACTGCCCACAGTATGTATCGTGTGCTTTCACTTTGTCTCTCTGCATACTTTAGTAATAGTTTGGGAAACTCCAGGTCATTAATTTCAGGATATTTTTCAATCATTTTTCTAAGCAGTTGTGTTGTTTTTCTATATACAATTAGAAACATTTAAAAGATAGTTATACTCAGGTGGGTGGACCTATTTAGCAATGAAGCCGAACATAGAGCAAAGTTCCAGCATTCACAGAATGGTGACTGAGCATTGTCAAGCATTGTTTTGCTGTCCGTTGGGGAGGTGAATTCCCCGAGAAGGTGAAGCCTTCAATGAGAAATAAAGTCAAATTTCTTTCTATAAATCTGCTCCATCTTCTCTCCTGCCCTGTTTCTGTTTCCCACCCTTACCCCCTCACTTAATTCTTCCCTTCTCTTCCTCCCCGTATCACGCCTGCATCCTTCCATTCCCCTCATAAATGTATATTGGGTAGCAAACACAGCGCATATTTTAATTTTCTTCATTTTCCACCGTGCCCAATGAAAAATGCCCCCGAAGGATCATTCTCACTGGGTTCCTGCTATGGAGTCCCGTCTCACAGCCCTGAAGTGATGCTCTCTGGTGCATAGCCTTGCTGAGTTGGACACACACGGCAGCACTAAAATAACAGGATACTCAGACGATGCTGTCGGGTGAACTGCAGTGCGGCAGCTGCAAGCAGGAAGGGTGAACGAACACTTTAAAGGTGCAGCGAAGCACGGAGATGAGCAACCTGCCGTACGAAGCGTGGAGACGAGCGACCGCCTTGGCGGGAGCCCCTAGGCAACAGGGGAGCGGACTGAAGGACCTGGTATTTAGAAATTGAAAACTACATTTTAGCTGACTCTGAGGCCATAATAATTGATACTGAAACTTCCTAGGTGGATGTTTTTCTGTTTTTCTTAAGGTGGAAAGCTTTCCTAATTGTCAGTCTCTTTGGTCATACCGGGATCACCACAAATGGTGTCAATTTTGAAAAAAAAGTTGGAGTTTGGAAGATAGCTCAGTATATTACCCACGTGACTTAATAAAAAGTATGAGCTACGGTGCTTTGGAAACATGGAGAAACAGCTGGCTAATCCTATGAAGAGTTCTTTCATTGTTGGTTTTATTTTTCTCTCTTTATTTTTGTCACATAGGATACACCAGACTGTACCTGACCCTTAAATTATTGATGGATGGCTGACTGATCAATAGATCAAAAGATAGGTATAGGAGGAACACATATAGAAGAATGTGGATTATGGCCAATTAGTCTGAAAATTCAGCCACAGTGATGGGCTCTCCATTGCAATGCACTTGAAGGAAAGCTTTGTAGCGGATAAGAAAATATTGATACATGAAAATCAGGGACAGCCGGTTAACTTGTGCCATGTCTAAGGGCAGCCAGCTTGGAGCATCATAGTATGTAGTATATGTTGACTTGCTTTATAAAGCAAATTTAGAAGAGTATGAACAACTTTCTTATAGTTTATCTTCGAAGAGGTGCGAAATATTACTGCTTCCACATGACAGTTCCATAGAGACAGTATTCTCTCTCTTATATGTTTGAGTAGGAGACAGCTAACCCAGAATCCTGTTTTTCTTTAACTTTAGTGTAGAGTCTTACAGAACAAGAACATTTCCCATCTCACCTCAATAACTGGTCACAGTGGATGTAGTTCAGTTCAGTTCAGTTCAGTTCAGTCCAGTCACTCAGTCGTGTCCGACTCTCCGCGACCCCATGAATCACAGCACGCCAGGCCTCCCTGTCCATCACCAACTCCCGGAGTTCACTCAAACGCATGTCCACAGAGTCGGTGATGCCATCCAGCCATCTCATTCTCCGTCGTCCCCTTCTCCTCCCACCCCCAACCTTTCCCAGCATCAGACTCTTTTCCAGTGAGTCAACTTGTCACATGAGGTGGCCAAAGTATTGCAGTTTCAGCTTTAGCATCAGTCCTTTCAGTGAACACCCAGGATTGATCTCCTTTAGAATGGACTGGTTGGATCTCCTTGAAGTACAAGGGACTCTCAAGAGTCTTCTCCAGCACCACAGTTCAAAAGCATCAATTCTTTGGCGATCAGCTTTCTTCACAGTCCAATTCTCACATCCATACATGACCACGGGAAAAACCATAGCCTTGACTAGATGGACCTTTGTTGGCAAAGTAATGTCTCTGCTTCTTAATATACTATCAACGTTGGTCATAACTTTCCTTCCAAGGAGTAAGTGTGGATGTAGTTAGCAATCCCTTAATGCTGTCTCTATTCTGCCCATATTCAAATTCCTTTAATTGTTCACAAAATGCCTTTGCAGTCAGGTGGTGTCCAACCAGAATCGATGCAGGACCAAGCATCACATATCATTATACACCCAGTAATTCTCTCTTGCTTTAGGAGAGAGGTTTTGTTTCCTTCTTCAACAGCAGAGGCCTATTTAAAAAACAAAACCTAACAACCAAACAAAACTCTCCTCCGTTATCCTGCAGAAAATGTTCTTACTCTCTGGATTAGGCTCTTTATTTTCTCCTAGTGTCATTTTTTTTTTTTTTTCACTTCTGTGTTCTGTATTTCTGATACTTTGGAAATTAGCTCTAAACCTTGAGTTAAACAAGCATTAATAGAATGTCCAGCTGCAGCTGCTGCTGTCGCTTCAGTTGTATCCGACTCTGTGAGACCCCGTCTATGGGAGCCCACCAGGCTCCCCCGTCCCTGGGATTCTCCAGGCAAGAACACTGGAGTGGGTTGCCATTTCCTTCTCCAATGCATGAAAGTGAAAAGTGAAAGTGAAGTCGCTCAGTTGTGTCCAACTCTTCACAACCCCATGGACTGCAGCACAGGCTCCTCCGCCCATGGGATTTCCCAGGCAAGAGTACCGTAGTGGGTTGCCGTTGCCCTCTCCAAGAATGTCCAGAATATCAAATAAATCATGTTCTGTATCATAACAGGAGAGCCATTTTTGCTCTGTTTTTAGCTGAGTTACAGTTCAGATAAGGTAATTTGCCTGGTCTCCCACAATTAATAATAGAAATGCCCCTAGTTTATGTATTCCAATGTGTACCTACTCATTACTATGATATTTTGAATGGCATTTTCCAGGGCAATGTGCCCAAGTTCTAGTCTTTCTGTCTCCTGATTTCTTTTTTCTTCTTTTTCTTCTCCTCCTTCTCCTCTCCTGTCTTTTTCTTCCTCTTCCTCCTCCTCTTTTACACATTTATTTAGGTACAATGGAAACATAATAAAATGAAATGTGTGTATGATACATAGTGGTTTGAGTATATTTTTGGACTGTACTGTTCAGCGGATCTACATGTCTGTCTGTTCTCCAAAACCAAACTGTTCTTGATTATTTGCTGTAGCTTTTTGGTATAAGTGTTGAAATTAGGTACAATAGGAATTCCAATTTTGTTATCTTATCAAAAAATTATTTGGCCATTCAAGTCTTTTGCATTTTCTTATAGATATTAAGCTTGTCATTTTCTACATAAGTATCCCCTAGGATTTGTTTGGGATTTGAATTGAAAAGTCCTTCCTTTTTTAAGCAGCCATATCAGTCCTCGGCAGGTAAACAAGTTTCTTACTACTCAAGTTTTGTATGAACTCCAGCTTACGCATGGTTTTGAAAGCCTCTGGCAAATGCTGGCCCTCACCAGTAGAGAAGTAAGTTTTAGCTGGCGGTGTTTAGCTGCAAACTCATTAAGATACATTTTCAACTACTTTGAAACGCTGACAGTTGAAGTAACTTCTTTAAAGGAGGGAGTGAAACATTGGAAGTTAAGATCGTTATCACTGTCCATTAATTTTTTTTGGTATAAATTCACTTCTTCTAGACTTTAAAAACTCAGTTTTCATAATTATTCAATAAATATAAACTGAAAGAAAAAATTCCACTAGAATCCCAGAAGTGGAAATAGCATTACAATGCTAATACAGTCAGTAGGAGGCCGCAGTAGTCCAGATTATCATACATAACTGTCTCATGGAAACTAATTTGACTTTTATTGTGCTGCTAAATGAAATTATTACATGATCTATAGATTATTGAGCCCTGTGGCAATGCTGGAAAATGAGGCACTGTGCTGCATCTTTTACTTTGATGGTTGCAAGGTTTTTAAAACATTTTACATATTAAAAGTGAGTAAAGAACACTATAATGCTCAGAAACAACATAGTGACTAAATAAATTACTTGCCAGAAACCATAAGTATGGCAGAAATAATGCAGCAAAAGCATTTTCTCATTAACCATGTGCATCCAGTGACGTCAAGACTTTGAAGAGAACTTGGATGCGAGAGCTAAACAATTATGAGGACAAAGTTATTCCTCTGACAGGCATGCCCAGGACAGCACCCCCAGCTGATTCCTTGGCAATCTGCAGTGGATTTTGCATATTCCAGGGAATGCCTCATCTTGGTTGGTGGTGTTGGAAACAATGTACCAACCATGGAAATTCTCAGGTTTTGAAACCATTGGAAATGGTTCAGTCTGATTAAGGGCTGTATTTATTTTTTTAAAGCACAGTTTTGGGCAAAAGAGAAGTGTTTGGAGGTAAAGTCTTTTTGTTACAGGACTTAATTTGAACATACAGTTCAGTTCAGTTCAGTCGCTCAGTTGTGTCCGACTCTTTGCGACCCCATGAATCACAGCACGCCAGGCCTCCCTGTCCATCACCAACTCCCGGAGTTCACTCAAACTCATGTCCATCGAGTCGGTGATGCCATCCAGCCATCTCATTCTCTGTCGTTCCCATCTCCTCCCACCCCCAATCCCTCCCAGCATCAGACCCTTTTCCAGTGAGTCAACTCGTCGCATGAGATGGCCAAAGTATTGGAGTTTCATTATAGGGGACATATTTCTTGTTACAAGAATTGACCTTTGAGTTATAATTAGTATGCTAACAGCAATGGCTCAAATTAGTGCTAGCAGCTAAATTTTCCTATCATTTGGGAGGTCTTCTTTGGAGCTGACTCCCAAATAGAGCGAGTACCCTCTGTTATTCATGACAAATAGATGGGGAAACAGTGGAAGACTTTATTTTGGGGGGCTCCAAAATCACTGCAGATGGTGATTAAGCCATGAAGTTAAAAGACGCTTACTACTTGGAAGGAAAGTTATGACCAACCTAGACAGCATATTAAGAAGCAGAGATGTTACTTTGCCAACAAAGGTCCATCTAATTAAAGCTATGTTTTTTCCATTAGACATGTATGGATGTGAGAGTTGGATTATAAAGAAAGCTGATCACTGAAGAATTGATGCTTTTGAACTGTGCTGTTGGAGAAGACTCTTGAGAGTCCCTTGGACTTCAGGGAGATCCAACCAGTCCATCCTAAAGGAGATCAGTCCTGGGTGTCCATTGGAAGGACTCATGTTGAGGCTGAAACTCCTGTACTTTGGCCACCTGATGCAAAGAGCTGACTCATTGTAAAAGACCCTGATGCTGGGAAAGATAGAAGGCAGGAGGAGAAGGGGATGACAGAGGATGAGATGGTTGGATGGCATCACCAACTCAATGGACATGAGCTTGGGTAAATTCCAAGAGTTGGTGATGAACAAGGAGGCCTGGAGTGCTGTGGTTCATGGGATCACAAAGAGTCGGACACGACTGAGTGACTGAACTGAACTGAACCCTCTGTTCTATTGTGAGAACAGCTGTGCTTGAGATCATCGCTGAAGCATTTGTCACATTTACTGCAGGTAAGTTCTCATGTGTGTGTCTCTCCTACCACCTCGAAAGCTCTGGTCATTCAGAGTCTGTGCTAGCAGATTATGCCACCCCATCGTCCACTAGGTACACCCACCTATCAGCCGCCCAGGTCCATTTACTGAATATTTTATGACTTGACCACAATCCTCCACTCTACCTGGATACGTCAAATATACTCTACATATCGCATAGTCAAAAGTGATTGTATGATTCGCTGTCATGAGCAGAACATGCTGTTGGTTCTTGCCTGCTGCCTTTGATCTCAGTGGAATAGCATTATCATTTACCCAGTTATATAAACCAGACTCCTTGGACAAACCTGACTCTCCCTGTCCACCAACCTGCATTTCCATTTACTGCTCTGGTCCCTTCATAGCCTTTGTACTGTGAATATCTTTTAAATTCCATGCCTTCTTTCCATCTTCATGGTTGCTAACACAGCCCAAACTGCCATCTTCTCTCACCTGCTGCTGCTGCTAAGTCACTTCAGTCGTGTCCGACTCTGTGCGACCCCATAGACGGCAGCCCACCAGGCTCCCCTGTCCCTGGGATTCTCCAGGCAAGAACACTGGAGTGGGTTGCCATTTCCTTCTCCAATGGGTGGAATTGAAAAGTGAAAGTGAAGTCACTCAGTCATGTCCGACTCATAGCCATCCCATGGACTGCAGCCTACCAGCCTCCTCCGTCCATGGAATTTTCCAGGCAAGAGTACTGGAGTGGCTAGAGTCCTATAATAGCCTATTACTCGGTGCTCCAAATCTATAATTCATTTTCCAAAATGAAGCTAAATTGACTGTCTCAAAATACAAATATGGCTGTGCTCACTCAATCTCATTCCTGTCAAAAACGTTTAGTGTTTCCCATTCCTCTAAGGATAAAGAAAACAGAAAGTCTTTATGGGACTGTGGCCCAGCTCCTGACCATCCCTGATGACTATTCCTCCGTATTCTTGGCCCCACTCTCTGGAATCTTGCCACACCAGCTCTCTCTCCTGAAATTCCTCCAATGTGCCACTTTCCCTCTCTAACAGGGACTTGACCCAGTCAAATCCCCGTGTCTGCATAGCCGCCCTTTCTCTGTCATAGCATAAAGTCATAATCACCCCTGACCTCTACTCAAGCCAGTGCTTCCTGGGACAGGCTCGCCTGACCCACCAGCTAAGCTAGATTCCTTGTCTTCGAAGCACCCACCTCCGTCCCACATGTCCACTCCGCTTTTTCATATTTTCCTTCATTCTGTACCTGTCCCATCTTGACTGCCTCACAAAGTCAGATTCCCCATGAAACTGGGACAGAGTCTGTGGGAAACTTGCTCATTATAAGAGCTCAGTGTGTATTTTTGTTGTTATTCAACAGATAAATGAATAAGAGTATGAATAGATACGTGCAAAGAAAACCTTAGAGCGTAACATCACGTTCAAAATATGAATAAACTAGAACATCGTGTTTTTTATATTTCTTTATTTTTCATGTTTCTTATATTTCAATCAAACAACATCTGTTAGTGAAATTTTAGTTTCTTAGTTTTTTTCTAGTAAAGGAAAAAGTGAATTCTTTGATTTTTTTTTTCTTTTACCTTAGTTATTGGGCTTTTTATATAAATTCAGTATTCTGGAATGACTTTTCATCTCCAAACCACCCACTTTCCAATTCAAAATTCACAATACTCCACAGCAGGAAAGAAACCTTATTACTTAGTCTAATGAGAATAGGTTTCTTTTACTCAAATCTTTGATGTTCCATAATGGCCATGCTCTTAAAAAGGGAATTGTGACCATTTATTTTCATTCATTTTAATAAATATCAACCACCTACCAGGTGTCACAGGGCTTGATTGTGAGAATATGGAAATGAACAGGACCACATACTTGTTCTGGTATGAAGTTCGCAGACAAGCTAGTGGTCCAGAGATAACAGTTATGTTTAGAGCCATGATAATCATTTGTTGTAACATTTAATTACACTGTTGCTTGAGTATCCTGGGCCTTTCAAAACACTTAACTCAGTAAATAATATTGACCAAGAGTGGCCCCTTGATAGGACCATTCAGATTCACAATAACAATTTTAATAAACTTGGGAATTCTCAGAATCAAATAGGCAAATGGTTATACATGACTGGAGGAAAGAAACATGACTTTATTGTGAACATTTCTAATAATCAATCACTTTTTATGATCGATCTTTAGCCTAGAGACTGTATCCCCAGCCACAAAATTAAAAAATAATAATTATAATTTTAAAGAACCCTAGGAGGAACAGAAAATATAAATATTATCTGTAATACCCTAAGCATGAAACTCAGTGTCTGTCTGTTCAAGCAAATTAAGTTTTGACAAGAATAAGAAAGAACAAACACTTTTAAAATATCAATATTAGAAGACTTAAACACATTGCCTAACTGAACATCTCTCTTTCTCCTAACATTTGCTTCTTGAACACCAAATTCCTTAAAGCAACAATTCCCATTTCTCCAGTTCCTACCCATTGTTATTTTAATATTGATTGAGACCTTGGTATATGCTGGAGAGACACTAGGCCGGTCACTTTCCATAAATCATCTCATTTAACTCTGCAGAAAACTAATGACCCAGGAACAGTTATTATCCCATTTCATTAATGACTAAAACCGAGGTGAAGATAAATTTAAAAACTTATTCAAGATCATACAGCTAGTAATCAATAGAGTCAGGATTTAAAACCATGGCATCCAACCCCAGTGTCCTTAGTCATTTTGGTGTGCTCTCCTCTAATAAAATATTCTCTAAACTGAATTAAAATTCAAAGAAATGAATAGGGCACAGATTTTAGGAGGGCAGCTTGTGGCTTAGAAATCAAATAATGGATTTCAAATTGTAAAATGTTGGAGGATACCACCTTTCTCCTTCCCCATGGCAGGGAAAAATAGCCATCTTGGTGAGAACAAAATAGATGGACTCTATTTTGAATGGCTCAGTGGATCAGAAACCTCCAGTTGGATTTTAGCAATTTTTCTTTTTGTCTCCAGCTGGATTTTAGCAATTTTTTCTTTTTGTTATGGTTTTCTTTCTCAAAGTTCTTAGCTGAATTTGTGGGGAGACTAAATCAAACTTTCTGGGCCTTCCCTTTTTCTTGGGAGTTTTGTTGGTTGGTGTTTTTGTTTGCTTTGTGAAAATGATTGTTAGTTTTAGCTACAAGTCTAAAATTAAAATCTTGCAGTGAGGTCAGAGGAAAACACATTGAGTGGGTGGAGTTACACAGGCCTGAGAACTGTAAAATTGCGTAGCTCACAGTCCAAAGATTATGAACTTGAGCAGCTTGGCTGGGCTGGTATTAAAGGGCAGATTGCCATGCCACACAGAGTGCCTTCCTCACTGAGGGGCAGTTCTGAAAAGGACAGTGTGCTGGGAATGGGGAGGGGAGGTGAGGCCAAGTCATCTGCCACATCTCAACTTGTTGCTCCTTGTAGATGCCCCAGGGGTATGTGCTGAGGTTTTCAGGTGAACCAGTTTTGTCTTTCCATTTTTAATTATTTGTGGTCAGCGATGAACTTTGGTGTTCATATGGCATGGCAGAACATGCTACTTGAAGATTAATCTACCTAACCTATCCAGGTATCTGCGTGAGCAGTTTTAACTACTTGCTCATTTTTGACAACATGATACACACAGGCACATACATAGGTGTACTTTTTACTCGAGTCTTCTAGACATGGTAGGTGGGGACTGCAGCTTGGGGAAGGGAGAGAGTGACACATGGCATTTACATGTGTATAACTTAACAGAATATTCGGCTTCCTCCTTTTAAACATGTGCTTTATTGACCTCTCTGTGGAGAGACTTTGATAACACCTTAGGTCCCAGACTCACCCTATCCGATCATTATTCTCTTTCTGTTTCTTCTCTGCCCATTCTTCTTTCTCCTTTCCCCCTTCCTCTCAGAAGCAGGGAAAAACAAAGACAAAAAAACTAGGAAGGAAAGAGGGAAGAGAGGGAAATCAGTGGAAGGGGAGAACAGAGAGAGAGGAAAATAAATACACAAATGGACAATGGCCAGACCTTATATAAAAATAGAATTTGAATCTGCCCAGAAACCAAACTCCTTATCTACAAGAACCAGCCCAGGAAGCTAGCCTGCTCCAAATGAGATTTACGAGCAGTCAGGGAATTAATTCCCTGGTGGGTCCTGTAGTTGACTCCCTGCTTCCACGGCAGGGGGCATGGGAACGTATAGGAAGTCAGATGGCTATCTCTAGTAACAATCCAGGAAGCTAAGCAATAACTTCTCTAAACAATCCACTCCAAATGACCAGGGTTTGGTTAATAATTGACAGGTTCTCTAATTTTTGTCCTCACTTTCACCTTAGCACCAACCAGGGAAAGTCAGATTTGCACCCTCCCAATGGCAAAGGATGCCCTACTTCTAGTTGGCCCACCTACAGCTTCCTTATGCCAACAGCCTCCAATTACAACACAGCCGAGGCCTTCCACTGTAAAACTTTGAGTCTTTGCCAGAATGCAAATAACCGCGTCTGACTCTCTTGTGGTAGTAGCTCTGAATAAATAGCCTTTGCTTTTCTCATTTGGTTAGTCTTTGTTTATTTCCACAGAAAAAAGAAAAAAAATGGAGAAAGTAAAACAAGAAAATTTTAAAATCCCATTACTAATTGCTACTTTTAATTTTTGTTTATACTTCCTACATATCAAAAGAATCATAAATTTATTGTGAGAAATGTATGTTTTATGCATCTTTGCATGTCTCAACATTCCTAGCTAAAATTTTTTAATGTAGTAGATATTTTTTTTAATTTATTACTGAATGAAATGAAGCAACATAGCAATATGCAGACCCAAAAGAACCTTGTAAGAACTTTGATGTGACTTCCATTTCAAGTGGGAGAGCTCAAGCACAGAAATGTAAAGCTGTAGCTCAAAACACACAGCTAAACAGTAACTGTTTGAAACTCCTGAATTTTGATTCTTTCCTACTACTTCATGCTTTTTCTCACATTTAATCTCTGAACATACATATATAAATTATATTAAAGGATGTATATCTTTATCTATCTCTCATATATATCAGTTAATTCTTTAATAAAAGGAATGATTCTCTTAAAAATCACACCCCAATTTATATATTGGATATAAAAAAGTAGTATTTTCAGTGCTATGAATTTTGATTTTAAATGGGTAGCTTTTTTGACTATGTGATTAAACTCCCATTTCACTCCAAATTCTACTGAAATAACAGTAATAATGATGATAGGAATAATAATACTATTCATTATATAGCTACTATATAGTAGTATTACTTTTATTACTTCTATATGCTTCTAGTATATAAAAGTATTAAAAGAAAGTAACACCACAACAGTGCTGAAAGTGGTAGAATAAAGGAAGACTTTGGACAGAAGATTTTAACCCATTTCTGTAAGATGAAAGCCAATGGCACCAAGTAGGAAATTCCTGAAGATGCCGGAGAGCTTTTGTTTATAAAATTATGTTTATTTATATTTATCATATTATAAATCAACACTGAGAAAATTAAATAATATTGATTTATTTTTAAATGGCAATCATAAAGTCATTAAATTAACATGGAGAGTAACTATGAAAAACAACAAAAAAATAATGAAGGGTGACATTGTTCATACATTTTTGCCAATCTCTTTTATGTTTGGCTTAAATGAAAGACAACTGGATGATCATATTTGCTTCTGCGTGTAATCTGTCAGGATTTGGTTATTTGGGTTGCTCTCTAGGCAGAAAATCTGCCCTCACACAGACATGCAGTTGCAGAAGGGAGGAGTAATTTAATAGCTATTTTGGATCACTGTAAATCGTCTTCTCTGATACATCAGAATAACTGTAAAAGTTGAGCATGGGGACCAGTGCTACGGCTCTACCTCAACATGTCTAGATTCTTTACAAAGTTTTCTTATAGTCAGAATTGTAAGTGAATAAAAGCAAGAAAACTTGGGACTTCCCTGGAGGTCCAGTGCTGCACTTCCAATACAGGGGGTGCAGGTTCCATCCCTGGCTGGGATCCCACAGGCCTCAAGGCACAGGCAAAAACAAACAAAAAACAAGAAAACTAAGGACGTTTATTAACATGTGTAAAGTATTTGATTCTATAACTTAGTATAAAAATGCATCAACCAAACAAGACGGAGTGATGTATGATGAGAAGGACGGTTGGTGGATGATATTAATAAGTTGGGCAAAGCACTAATTTTAAAATCTAGTAGCGAGTACACGAGTGTTCACCTGAACAGTTTTTCAGCTTCTCAATTTAACATGTTTTCATTAATAAAAGGTTGGGAAATTTTTTGAAAAGTTGCACACAAACAAAAACCATAACAAAATAAAATAAATGAAATGAAATCACCCTGTCCTTGCTATCAACAGAGTCTTGACTTTAGTGTCAGCTCTAGGCTCTCCTTTCAATCAAAGGCTCAAAAGCTGCCCCACTTCGGGTTGGCAAAGGAGAAATTCTCGTTCTGAACAAAGATCTGAGAGGAGAAAACTAGTACATTCATACTGGTACCCTTTTCCAGTGGTGGTTTTGTTACAGGGGCTTTTTTTTTCGATATTTCCATTTTAGAAACTTGCCTTAGAGGTTCTTACAATTTATTTCCAAAATTGATTCTTGGTCTAAACACGACATAAAGTTCTTTGGCCTCAGGGAATAAATATATAATTTTTCTTTGAAATTTGAACATGCCTGTTTGACCTGTCATTTATTGTTGTTTTTATGAGAAACTTTAGAATTTAAGACATGCTTATGAAACAATTACAAAGAGAACTCTACAGGATCTCAAGTTCAGAGGCCAAGAGGGAGATATTAACAGGAAAGAGACATTGGTGTCAGCAACAAAAACAGATTATTCAGAAACATTAAAGGTCATCACATAGATTTACCTTGTGATATCCCTTCTGGTTTCAATTCTTTGTTTTTTTTTTTTTTTAATTAGAAACTAAACTTTCACTTTCATATAAATAAAGCCTATTGAAGGCTTGAACTTTATTTTAATTGGAGTATAGGTGCTGTACGATGTTAGTTTCTGCTGTACAAGGAAGTGAGTCAGCTCTATGTATGCATATGTCCCCTCCCTCTTGGACCACCCCCCTCAGGCCATCCCACCCGTATACATCAGCACAGAGCACTGAGCTTAGCTGCCCGCACTGCACCGCAGGTTCCCATTAGCTGTCTGTTTCACACATGGCAGTGCCCATACGTCAACCCCAATAACCCAATTCATCACCCTCCCACTGTGTTCACATGTCCCTTCTCTATGTCTGTCTGCATCTCTACCCCTGCCCTGCAAAAAATAAAAATAAAAAAGGTTCTTCTGTCCCATTTTTCCTAGTTTCCACATTCACGTGTTAATATGCAGCGTTTGTTGTTCTCTTTCTGACTTGTTTCACTCTGTATGACAGACTCTAGGTCCATCCACGTCTCTACGAATGACCCAGTATCACTCCTTTTTATGGCTTCAATTCCTGATTTCCACTGCTAGCACTGAGAGACCGTGGCAGACCATTTCACCAAAAATAACTGAAACTTCCCTGCATCTTGTGTCTCGTTTTCCAGAAAGCCTAAATAAGAAGAAAGGAAATGAATGTAATAATTTTCCAATGCTTCTATATTTTAGGACTCAAGACACTCAGGAATCTCAGGAATTCTCCTCAACGCTCTACTTCACTTTTTTTTTTTCAATCCTACTCACTCTGAAGTCCATTTTCACAAAATGAGAAGAAAAATGCAGGTTCCACACATGCCAGTTTTACTATGGTCAGCATTCTTTGCAACCACTAAGTAGGACCACAATAGAAAATCCTACAACGCCTCTGTCTTTATCGCCATCTTCATTCAGAGAAGTAAATTCCAAGAGATCTGATGTCGTTGCTTTTGTTTCTTAACAAATATAAAGTTACACAACAGCTCAGCAGCTCTTCAACTTTTCCCTTAGCAGTGGAGACCTGAAGTTTCATCTGTCAAGGTAAAAATTAAAATTTAGGAAATGCACAGCCAGGACCTGCTAATGCTTTTGAACTGTGGTGTTGGAGAAGACTCTTGAGAGTCCCTTGTACCACAAGGAGATCCAACCAGTCCATTCTAAGGGAGATCGATCCTGGGTGTTCATTGGAGGGACTGATGCTAAAGCTGAAACTCCAATACTTTGGCCACCTCATGCGAAGAGTTGACTCACTGGAAAAGACTCTGATGCTGGGAGCAATTGAGGGTAGGAGGAGATGGGGATGACAGAGAATGAGATGGCTGGATGGCATCACCGACTCTGTGGACATGGGTTTGAGTGAGCTCCAGGAGTTGGTGATGGACAGGGAGGCCTGGCGTGCTGTGATTCAAGGGGTCGTGGAGAGTTGGACATGACTGAGCGACTGAACTGAACTGAACTGAACTGAAGCAGTGCTAAAATATGAGATATGTATTTTAAGTGATCTAGGAGAGACTCTTTGCACACCCTTTATTTCACTGCAGATATTGAGGTGTTGAAGAAAAGTGATTCAGTGTCAGGACTAAAGGATCTCAGAAGCTAATAGCTGATTAATACCCAAAGCTCCTCAGAAGCCTGTGTAAATCTCCTCAATTAACCTTCCTCTCAAAAACCAAGAAGTAAATAGATTAGTAAATAAAAATAACCAAATGAACAGCATCTCCAAGGCATCAAGGAAACACATGCAATATGTAGTGTTTTATAAGAAAATTGAGAGGGAAAGGAGAAAGGGAAGAGGCTTAGACAAGAGTATGAACAGGGAGTATGGACAAGGGCTTCCCTTGTAGCTCAGCTGGTAAAGAATCTGCCCGCAATGCGGGAGACCTAGGTTTGATCCCTGGGTTGGGAAGATGGCCTGGGTAAGGGAATGGCTACTCTCTGGAGAATTCCATGGACTGCATAGTCCATGGGGTCGCAGAGTCAGACAAGACTGAGCAACTTTCACTTTCACTTTTTTTGTGGACAGGGAGAGGTTTTGAGGGGATTGAGTCAATGTGAATAGCTCACATTGAAAACCTTATTGATGTCTCTATTATAAGGAATGGGGCTTCCCTGGTGGCTCAGAGGTTAAAGCGTCTGCCTCCAATGCGGGAGACCCAGGTTCGATCCCTGGGTCGGGAAGATCCCCTGGAGAAGGAAATGGTAACCCACTCCAGTATTCTCGCCTGGAGAATCCCATGGACGGAGAAGCCCGGTAGGCTACAGTCCACGGGGTCACAAAGAGTCGGACACGACTGAGTGACTGAACACATTATAAGGAATAAAGATCTAACTGATCCCTTAACTTAATCATCCAGTCCCGCTAGGCCCTGTTGACTGTAATGCCTAGTGTTCATTTTCACCCTTGCTACAGGATGGGTTGGATTGAGTATCCAGGGAATGGAAGTTCCTTAAATATTTTGTCTCACATTCAAACTGAGATTATATCATTTCTCACAGTTTCTCAGTTTTGGTATCTACCAAATGGAAGAAGCCAGACTCTTAGATTACACGCAGAGTTCCATTACATTTCAAAAACTCTTGAAACAGGCTTTGGACCGACACTCAGGAGGTTTAGTCTTGCCTGTAACACTACCTCCTTAGTCTTCAGTAGAGTTTTTCCCATCCTGGGTATAAGTTCCAAAATATGAAAAGCAGTAGTGAACTATAAAGTTCTACCCTCTGTCTTCAGGAAGGATGTTATAAAGGGCCTGGGGAGCTGATGATGGTGGATAGTGATGATCACTAACATTGATTAGGCACTAACTGTATTTAAACACTATTGTAAATATTTTACAGATAATATTTCAATTTATTCTCCCAGAACGCCTATAGATGATAAATCTAAGGCATATTCTTACAGTTAGAGAGACAGTGTATTCCAAGAGTATCACTGATTCTTACAAATCTAATATTTTTTTTAACCTCCTTCACCCCAGATCTGTTGAGATGTCAGAATAAGTCAATGTGTATAAAAATTCTTTAGAAATTTTAAAACAAAATGTAAATGTGAATTATTATTTGACTCACCAATCAGCGCCACATGCAAAATATGGGGCAAGCCATTTGCCTCTTTTTCTGATACATTTCCATCTTAATTGCATCTACTGTGGTGATTTGAACTTTTCTTTCACTTCCGTCCTTTTCATCTATCTTTTTGTTTCATTACATTGCCCGGGAAATCCCACGGACAGAGGAGCCTGGTGGGCTACAGTCCACGGGGTTGCAAAAGAGTTGGGTATGGCTTCGCAACTAAACAAGAAGTTCCAACAAAAACTTAGACGTTGTTTACACCCACTATTAAAGCTCTATTTTCAGATTGTAAATAAACTCTAAGTACATTGTCACAGATTATTTCCCATTATAGTAAGATGAGTTTTTCAACAGTAAAAATAGCAACTTTTACCAGGCTGCCTGATGTTGTGTCCCCATGCAAAAGAATTATTTGGGAGGACTTCTAGAAAAAGCAGGCAGGAAAGAACGGATAGGAAGCAGAATTGGTCAGAAGGAGAAGCTGAATGCAGTATAGAGATGATGGAAGTGGTAGCCAACTCTGCAGAGAATTCTGAAGCTGCAAAGCTATTCCGAGTTGGTATCACTAATCTCTCCTCCCACCGAGATTAGTCATTAATGTAGCCAGTCCCTCAGCAAGGGGTATGATTTTGGCTTTCTCCTGGAGAGACAAGCCCCAGTGTGAGCTGACTCCTGGAGACTGGCTGTCCCAACAGCTGTGCTCATATATTCATTTCTAAACAAGAGTTAGACTGACCACACATCACAGGGGGCCCCAGCTAGATCTAGTTCAGTTCAGCTTAGTCGTGCTTGACTCTTTGCGACCCTATGAACCACAGCACGCCAGGCCTCCCTGTCCATCACCAATCCCCAGAGTTCACCCAAACCCATGTCCATCGAGTCAATCATGCCATCCATCCATCTCATCCTCTGTCGTCCCCTTCTCCTCCTTCACTCAATCTTTCCCAGCATCAGGGTCTTTTCAAATGAGTCAGCTCTTTGCATGAGGGAGCCAAAGTATTGGAGTTTCAGCTTCAACATCAATCCTTCCAATGAACACCCCGGACTGATCTCCTTTAGGATGGACTGGTTGGATCTCCTTGCAGTCCACAGGACTCTCAAGAGTCTTCTCCAGCACCATAGTTCAAAAGCATCAATTCTTCAATGCTCAGCTTTCTTTCGGTCTAACTCTCACATCCATACATGACCACGGGAAAAACCATAGCCTTGACTAGATGGACCTTTGTTAACAAATAATGTCTCTGCTTTTTACTATGCTATCTAGGTTGGTCATAACTTTCCTTCCAAGGAGTAAGCGTCTTTTAATTTCATGGCTGCAATCACCATCTGCAGTGATTCTGGAGCCAGAAAAATAAAGTCAGCCACTGTCTCCACTGTTTCCCCATCTATTTGCCATGAAGTGATGGGACTGAATGCCATGATCTTAGTTTTCTGAATGTTGAGCTTCAAGCCAACCTTTTCACTCTCCTCTTTCACTTTCATCAAGAGGCTCTTTAGTTCTTCTTCACTTTCTGCCATAAGGGTAGTGTCATCTGCATATCTGAGGTTATTGATATTTCTGCCAGCAGTCTTGATTCCAGCTTGTGCTTCCTCCAGCCCAGCATTTCTCATGATGTACTCTGCATATAAGTTAAATAAGCAAGGTCACCATATACAGCCTTGACATGCTCCTTTTCCTATTTGGAACCAGTCTGTTGTTCCATGACCAGTTCTAACTGTTGCTTCCTGACCTGCATACAGGTTTCTCAAGAGGCAGGTCAGGTGGTCTGGTATCCCCATCTCTTTCAGAATGTTCCACAGTTAATTGTGATCCACACAGTCAAAGGCTTTGGCATAGTCAATAAAGCAGAAATAAATGTTTTTCTGGAATTTTCTTGCTTTTTTGGTGATCCAGTGGATGTTGGCAATTTGATCTCTGGTGCCTCTGCCTTTTCTAAAACTAGCTTGAACATCTGGAAGTTCACGGTTCACGTATTGCTGAAGCCTGGCTTGGAGAATTTTGAGCATGACTTTACTAGCGTGTGAGATGAGTGCAATTGTGCAGTAGTTTGAGCATTCTTTGGCATTGCCTTTCTTTGGGATTGGTATGAAGACTGACCTTTTCCAGTTCTGTTGCCACTGCTGAGTTTTCCAAATTTGCTGGCATATTGAGTGCAGCACTTCCACAGCATCATCTTTCAGGATTTGAAATAGCTCAACTGGAATTCCATTACCTCCACTAGCTTTGTTCGTAGTGATGCTTCCTAAGGCCCATTTGACTTCACATTCCAGGATGTCTGGCTCAAGGTGAGTGATCACACCATTGTGATTATCTGGGTCATGAAGATCTTTTTTGTACATTCTTCTGTGTGTTCTTGCTACCTCTTCTTAATATCTTCTGCTAGATCTAGAGGAACACACAAATTCACTTCAGAGTAAATCTTTGTTGAGAGAACATTCTTTAAGTAACCTCCTTTAGTTATGCAGGTAGTTAATTTTAGTAGACACCCACTGCCCTGGAGTTTAGCAAGAGGACCTTTTGTGACCTCAAAGCCTCTTTTCCAAATATGCTTTCATAAGCAAAACTAGTCAGTGGTAAATTTGCTAAATATTATCTGAAAGGGAAAATGTGGAGCCCCTGACCTCTTCCCTTTTGAGATTTAATACTATATGTCAACAATCTTCTACATCTCTACTGAGATATTACTGAGATTTGCTGGCAGGAAAGAACCAGCAACAAAACTAAGGGAGAACTTCAGTCACTCAGTTGTGTCCATCTCTTTGCAACCCCATGGACTGCAGCTCTCCAGGCTTCCCTGTTGTTCACCAACTCCCAGAGCTTGCTCAAATTCATGTCCATCGAGTCAGTGATGCCATCCAACCATCTCATCCTCTGTCGTCCCCTTCTCTTCCTGCCTTCAATCTTTCCCAGCATCAGGGTCTTTTCCAATGAGTCCTTTCTTCGCATCAGGTGACCAGAGTATTGGAGCTTTAGCCTCATCATCAGTCCTTCCAATGAACATTCAGGACTGATTTTCTTTAGGATTGACTGGTTGGATCTCCTTGCAGTCCAAGGGACTCTCAAGAGTTTTCTCCAACACCACAGTTCAACAGCATCAATTTTTCAGTGCTCAGCTTTTTTTTGTAGTCCAACTTAGCAGATCTGGCCCAATAATCCAGTGGTTTCTTGGAATCTGAAAGGTTGTACTCAAGATGAGGTAGGTTCTCTTGTTAATCTGTCTTTTGTTATAGGAGCTCCAGTCAATAATTTAGAAGGAGAGAAGGAAAATGATTTTTCCCCCTTTACAAGTACAAAAGCAGAGAATGTGATTAGGAACTAAGATTGGTTGCTACTTAGTCAAGGCAAGTATGCAGCATCGCTGCAGATGTCCAGAGATGTCCAGAACTAAGAAAAGCAGTGCAGCAGTGGGCAAGCGTGCTTACAACTGGATGAGACTCATTTTCCCTGGTTGTATCTTATTTGCCTTGACAGGTCAAATATTCGTTTAAAAATATGTATTGAGTGACTACAGTGTAAGGAGATCTCATCCCCAGACACTGGGGCTACAGCTACAGACAAAACAGACATAATCTCTGCCTTTAAGGAGCTTAAATCCTAGTAGCAGAGGCATAAAATAAACAGGCAACTAAGGAAATTGAATCATTTCAAATGGGATCAGAATGAGGGAAATAAAACAAAATAAGTTGTATGGAGAGTGAGTGGAAAATACTGGTTCCTGACCAAGACTGTCTCTCCTTCTGAGGTTCTGGGATTATTTAGTGATGATGGAAAGTCATTAGGAGGCAGGTGCTGAATATTCTCTTAGTTATACCAGGAGGTAGTGTTTTAAGTAATTAATTGGAAAAATTAAAAGTGACCTTACTTGTACTCCAAATGGTGAAACCAACATAGATCTTATACCACCACCACCAACAACAACAAAACTCTTAGCCGGAGGGCTTGAGTCTCTGAGAAACAAAATTTCTCAGGTAAAAGGTCCAGTTTCATCTTCCCTGCTTCCTTTCTCACTCCAAATGTAGATTAATATAACTAGGAGAAATGATACTGAACCACTGAATATTTTATAGACTCATGAAGGTTAGCCATTATATATGTTCCTTGGATGTGCCTTATTCACAGCAATTTGCAGCTAATTATGAAACAGCCTAAAGCTCTGTCCGAGGTGGGGAAGTGGAGGGAACCTTTAATTGCCACAGAGAGGAAACTTTGTAAACACACATATAAATATTTCAGAAGACAGAATTAGGAGAAATATATTCTATAGTGTGACTCCAATCTCATAGAACATCTAGCATAATCATTTGTATGTGATAGGTGCTCAGTGACCATTTGTTGAATGAAAACTAAAAGTCAAGAGCAAGCAATGAACATCACACACGCACGCACCCCTGAAATGATTGTTTCCTGATTTTCCATCCAGTAAGCACATGTTCTTGATAGACTGTTTTCAGTTTCTCTTGTACCCTTTCCCATTTGGTCTTTCATTGCTTACTATATATAGCTCCTCCTTAGATTGGGAAAAAAAAGAACAACTCGTATCTCTCTTTTTTTAGGAGTTGTTATGGTAAAGAGATTTAGATATAAGAAAAGAAACTCATATAACAAGATAAAATGGGGATTGAGATTTCACTGATATTTTTTTAAGCTGTCCTGCTTTAGCAATGTAATTTCAAGGTGGCCTAAGCAATATAATTCCAAGAGAGAAAATTGCTTTAAATTATACTGTTTCAAGCTGAGTTAAACTTCATTCTGTGGTTAACTAGTTGCTGTATGGAAGTAAATACTTTGTAGTTACTTTAATCTTCTTGCTATGTCTTCATGCAAGAAAAAAGATAATTTATCAAGCCATAGAATATCATTGAAAAAGATCCAGTAAAGTTATATCTTGTCTTTAGGAAAAGTGGTACTTCTTGTTGTTTCATGACGACTCTTAGACCATTCTTTCTTTGCCTGAGATCTGACTACAAGTGCTGGAGTCCTTTATCTGTGCGACTTTTTCTTCCTTCAGGTAATTTCCCATCCAATTCTTTGTCAAAGTGGCAATGTTCCCATTGTCCAGGGATGAGCTGTTCCAGCAGCACTGTTTGTCATGTTTTTTTCTTTTAATATTTATTTATTTTTGGCTGTGTTGGGTCTTAGTCGTGGCATGCAGGAACCTTGTTGTGGCACTCAGATCTCTTGCTGCAGCAAACAGGCTTCTCTCTCATTGTGACTCCCAGGGTCAGTAGATGCCCCTCATGGGCTTAGCTGCCCCAAGGCACATGGGGTCTTAGTTCCCTGACCAGGGGTCGAACCCCCATCCCTTGCACTGAAAGGCAGATTCGTAACCACTGTACCACCAGGGAAGTCTCCTCTTTGCCTTATTTATTGGAAAGAAAGAAAAAAAAAAGACATTCCATATTGGAAATTGGCTTTGTAATAGGTATCTATGCCTAGAGAATTTCAGTCCATCTCTTTCTCATGAAATTGACAAGCTGGAAGGAAGTTTATCTCTAGGGCTTGCATAATCCCATGGCCCTTTCTTGATTGCAGGGAATAATTTGTTGTTGTAGAGAGGAAACATTTTTTTTTCTCAACCCTCTCAGGGTCCCTGGCTGGGTCTGAAAATTAAACTGACAGATTGACAGGAGGAAAAGCATACAACTTTATTTAATAAGTTTTACGTGATACAGAAGCCTTCGTAAGAGAACAAAGACTTGAAGAAATGATTAACCCCAAGTAATTTCATGATAGGTTTGATGAAGAGTGGATCAGTTCAGTTCAGTCGCTCAGTCGTGTCTGACTCTTTGTGACCCCATTAATCACAGCATGCCAGGCCTCCCTGTCCATCACCAACTCCTGGAGTTCACCCAAACTCATGTGCATCGAGTCGGTAATGCCATCCAGCCATCTCATCCTCTGTCACCCCCTTCTCCTCCTGCCCCCAATCCCTCCCAGCATCAGGGTCTTTTCCAAGGAGTCAACTCTTTGCATGAGGTGGCCAAAGTATTGGAGTTTCAGCTTCAGCATCAGTCCTTCCAATGAACACCTAGGACTGATCTCCTTTAGGATGGACTGGTTGGATCTCCTTGCAGTCCAAGGGACTCTCAAGAGTCTTCTCCAACTCCACAGTTCAAAAGAATCAATTTTTCAGTGCTCAGCTTTCTTCACAGTCCAACTCTCACATCCATACATGACCACTGGAAGAACCATAGCCTTGACTAGACAGACCTTTGTTGGCAAAGTAATATCTCTGCTTTTTAATATGCTATCCAGGTTGGTCATAACTTTCCTTCCAAGGAGTAAGCATCTTTTAATTTCATGGCTGCAATCACCATCTGCAGTGATTTTGGAGCCCAAAGAAGAGTGGATAGTCATGGAGAAATATGAGAAATGAAAGGGTATAGGATGAGTGTAATAAATCAAGGGAAAAAGTAAGGCCTGTTTGTTCGAATTATTCTCTGTGTTCCTTTGTCTTTGGGAATAGCGATGTTCCTTTCCTCCAGAGGTAGGGAAGATGCCACTCACATGAAGGTCCATGACCGGTTTCAGGGAGAAAGGGTAGTGGGAAGATTGGACTAACCTTCCTGTTGCTGACATTTTCTGATTCCTTCAGCATAAAATTTTCAATATGCAAAGCTACCGTATTTTCAAGTAAAGTCTCCTGAACCCCATCTCTATCTTTGCATCAGAACGGTATCTGTTCTGAAAACATCTCCTTCTAGTGATAACCATGAGTAGAATTGACCTCAGAAGTCAAGAACATGAAATTGTAGTTAAAATGAAGACATGTTCACAGCATAGACTTGGGATAGTACACAAAAGTTTGTAGGCTAATTTCCCAGCTAGTGATATTCATTCTGAGCTTAGTCAGGAAGTCTGAAGGTGTGAAAGGTAATATTTTGGACTTGGTTGTTGGTAGTTTTTGAAACAGAACCTATGTATAGGTAGAGTTGAAGAAGATCCTGGACATGTTTCTCTAGATCATATGTTGTCAAAAGAGGTAATATCACTCCCCGAGGGGCAAAATTGATTCTCATGTGGTTAAAAAAAAGTGATATCTATGTAATGTTGACCAGAGAAACAAGAGAAAAGGTTATTTGGGGTCTTAGGTATTGCAATTTTAGAAACACATTAAAACCAAAAGAGTGTTCCAGGGAAGAGAAAAAAGTCAGGGACTTATAAAGGCGAAACCACAAGGTTGTCAAAGTTGTCTGACAGGAATTACGATCGATTCTGATTCAAGAAAGAAAATGTTTGTCCTCAAGGGATAGGCTGACATGAGTTATTTTAGGGTGAGGGTCTGATAAGTGTCTTGAATTTCTGGAATACTGGGTGGATGTTTTGGATGCTATGTTAAGACAGCTAGAGGTCAAAGTTCACATGCGTAAGTCACCCTTCATCAGTGGCCTCCCAGCTCCACTTTAGGGAGTTCTTGCAGCAAAATGAACCCAATTTTGATTTTCTTTTTATACTATATACACATGTATATATACAGATATATGTGCACACACCTAGACGTGTACATACATATTTATGTGTGAGTACTTTGGGAATGGCAACCCGCAACTGTGTTCTTGCCTGGAGAATTCCATGCACAGAGAGAGGAACCTAGTGGGCTACAGTCCATGGGGGTCACAAAGAGTCGGACGTTTTTGAGTAACTAACACTTTTTTTTTACCACAAAGTAATCAATTTTTGTTGATGCACATATAGAATAGTATATATTAAATGTATATGTGTTATATAAGCAAGCAGTGTATCTGTAGTACTAAACTTCAGTGAAGAGTGCAATTAGGAAAAGATTATCTAAAATCATTCCATAGGAGAAAAATAAATTGTGACCATTTTCTACCACCTTCACATTGCCTGTGAAGAGTTGCTGGATAGAGGTTAAGAGAAGTAATCTATTAAATCAAATATAATATATGCTCAACTGGCCTTATTTTTGGCATCTTCAATCACATAAGGTTATATTTTGAAACGAAGGGCTAACCATCAGTTAGATTCTTTGAACTACAACTTGCTTAACAAATAATATTCTATAGCCTGTCTTCACTAATCAAGCTTGCTTTAATTGTTCCTGCAAATTGCATACCCTCCAAGTCACATGACTTAGACAACGTGTCTCATATAACTTAGACAATATGTCACAAGACTCCTTTAATGGTCCCTCTATAGATAACACCTCTGACAAATGAGTCATTCTGTTCACAGTTGCTGAGATCGTTTTTTCAGGAACTTAGAGTCAACTCTTGTCCAGTTTGAGTTGAAGCCAGTTTAGACTAGTTGGAACCACCAACTCTCCAACTGGGCCTGGGCAAGTGGCTGATCGTTGACCTTTTGATGTCAGAGGGACAAAAACCTCAATCTCAGATCGTTGTAATGTCCCCATTTTCTGAATATGCCTCGCATGAAGAAGGATGTAACTCAGAGCAGTGATTACTTACCTTTTTCCTGCCTCAGTCACCTCCCCCTGCACCTCTGAATCACCCTATACTCTTCACTCATGAATATCTCAAGCTCCTTCTCTTTGGGGAGGTGGATCTGAGGCTTGTTCTCTTGTCTCTTCACTTAACCACCTCATGAATAAACCCTTTGTCTGTTGCAAACCTCCATGTCTCAGCTTTTGGATTGCTGCCTGTCGGGTAAACAAACCTGTCTTGGCAACACTTTTATTATTGCTATCGTAAATAAATAATCTCTGTGAAAGTAAAGCTATTCCAAAAAACTTCACTCCTACCAACTCTAAAATTCTATCTAGTTAGATATAAAGAGTGGGAGAAATTAAGGATAATAATGAGAGATTTGCTTCAGCCGGTGTGAGAAAGAGGTACGAATGAAAATTTGTGGGTGGGCTAAGAAGAAATTTTTGCCTGAAATGTTTTCAAAACCATCTGCAAAATCAAATTGGAGCAAATGTGTGCAAGACAATTGTATTTCAGACGCAGAGGAACTCTTCCTTGCTGGAAGTGTAACCTTGGCCATGGCAGAAATAAATGCTCATGGGAAGTGTTCTCCCTCCTTCCGCGTGAATGCTTTCTGTCCTGAGGCCTCGCAAGAGTAGAGACAAGATCCTTTTCATGGCATCAGCCCTATTCACGGATGTCAGCAGGGAGTCAGAAAAGAGACACTCAGCCAGGGAGCTGCCTTTTTCCCTCGGGGAGCCTGCCGCTCTTTACAGGTGATGAGAAAAAGGTGTGATTCTCAAATTTAATGAAACCCCTGAAATTTGAGGCTTTCGGTTAACATCAGGCCATGCTAGAGAAACTCTCAGCAGGCTGTGTTCCTACTGCTGACTGGCTGGATGGATCATGGAGAATTCCAGTCCTCCTCCTCCCCAGTCAAGATAGTTTTAGCAAAGGGTTCAGTTCCCTTCAACTCAGCAGGGGGAAAACAGGCAGAGGGAGCCCCTCAAAGTGCCGGAGACTGTCCTGGCAGCTGCTCCTATCTCCTCCTGCCTGTGCCCTCTAATCAGGTAGCTGTTCAGTTATGTCCAGTGAACCCTCGCTGAGCAATTAAAAAGGCAAACACTTCCTGAGAATGACAGACCTGGAAAAACTGATAATTTGCCTTTGCTCATGACTCAAGACATATTTAAATATTACCTTGGAGCCTGGTTTAGTTGAGCTTTGAAGAAGCCTTACCCTTCCCACAGGGATGGGGTTGAAATCCGCAAAGGACAGTGGGAAATTCTTGCACAATCAACAGTCTTCATAGCTCTCTCACCCTCTTCATTCTCCCCTCCCAGTAAAAACTGTGTCTCTCTGATAGTGATGGCAAGTCACACTACAGTTACTCTGATTGGCTGGTCTTCTTGTGATGTTTCATGCCGCGTGGAATCTCTTTTTCTCCTCAGTAATTGGGGTTGCTATGATTGCAGAGCTGATCACATGAAGAGTTATTTCCTTGGTCATTACCTCATTCTTCTATTCTCAGCCCTTTTCCTCTCCCCTCTTCTGTCTGATTTCTGTCCACTTCAAATGACCCTCAGGCTTTTCAAAACAAGAATGTCAAAAAGAAATAGTGCAAGCAGGACACAAAGGGACAGAAGGGGGCCGGAGATTGCCCTCCTTTTACTGGGAATGGCTGTGCATTGAAGTAGTTACAGATCTCTGAGAATAGTTTTTCCTACCAGTGGGGCTGATAGTAGATATACTCTTATTTTCATAAAGAAATGCTGTTGTATGCTCTCAGATCTTTAAAATAATAGTTTTGACCTAAGAGATACCGTGTTCAAAACTCTATTCTTATTAATAGAAATAAAACCCAAGATGTGTGTAAATATTATATAGCTCAGGGAATGTAGCCAAAGTTTTATAGTAACTTTAAATGGCAGACAATCTGTAAAAGTATTGAGTCACTACGTTGTAAACCTAAAACTTATGTAATATTGTCAATCAACTATACTTCAATTTAAAAATGTGTGTAAAGATACTACACCTTGGAAAGTTGAAGAATTTAAAGAACATCTGTGTCATGTGTGAAAAAATGTAAAAAAATATGTAAATGTTAAAAAAAAAAATAGGGCGTAACCTAAGTGTGAACTAATAATACTGGCTAAACAAATCAAGGTATGTTCTTGCCATGAATTACTAAAGGAGAAAAAGGATTATGTGAATGTATGATTATTAATATTGGGATTTGAAATGGGCCTCTTTGTGACCCCATGGACTGCAGGAGACCAGTGTTCCCTGTCCTCTATATATCAGGATTCGCTCAAACTCATGTCCACTGAGTCAGTGATGTCGTTCAACTATCTCATTCTCTGCTGCCCCCTTCTCCTCTTGCCTTCAGGCTCTCCCAGAATCAGAGTCTTTTCCAGTGAGTTGGCTCTTCACATTAGGTAGCCGAAGTATTGCAGCCCTAGCTTCAGCATCAGTCCTTCCAATGAATATTCAGGGTTGATTTCCTTTAGGATTGATTGGTTTGATCTCCGTGCAGTCCAAGGGACTCCCAAGAATCTTCTCCAGCACCATACTTCAAAAGCATCAATTCTTTGGTCACTCAGCCTTCTTTATGGTTCAACTCTCACATCCATACATGACGACTGGGGAAACCATAGCTTTGACTGTACAGACCTCTGCTAGCAAAGTGATGTCTCTACGTTTTAATATGCTGTCTAGGTTTGTCATAGGTTTCCTTCCAAAGAGCAAGCGTCTTTTAATTTCGTGGCTGCAGTCACCATCCACAGTGATTTTGGAGCCCAGGAAAATAAAGTCTGACACTATTTCCACTTTCCCCCCATCTGTATGCATATGTGGTACCTTTAGAAGGTAAATTTATGAGTAAGAGAAGAGAAGGGTCTTACTACTTTGAGGCCAACCTTTCAGCTCTGTTAGAGGATCCTATGCCTTCATGGCACTTCTTGCACTAATAATATCTCTCAGGAATGCCTCCACCCAAGATCCCCATTCTTTACTTGCTGACACAGGATAATCATGAAGTAACTAGAGACAAAAAATGTGGACTAATCATCTTCCCTCTGGGTCTTATGTTCTCCTTTGTATAATGGGGGAGTTTGATTGAATTTTTCAAAACCTTTTTCCTCTAATAGCCTATGATTGTCTGTGTTGTAGTTATTAATGATGGAGTTTTTTTTTTTTTTTTTTTGTCTTTGGTGAGTGAGATATGCATATGTTGAGTCTATTTTTGGTGGGTAGCTGTCAGCGGCCCTCAAATCACAGGGAACAGGTAGTTGTCTTTCCTGCTGGTCAGCCCACACACAGCGCTCACCTTGCCTGTGTAGAGAAGAGAGAGCAACCCCAACAAACAGGCATCATGAAACCAGAAACTGTTCATAGCTAGTATATATAGACAGTGTGTCTTTGACATTTAGATGATGTGAGTCAAATTAGAAGGTGTCATCAACTGTCTCATTTGTGGCAGCCCAAAAGGTTGCTTTTCTTCCAGACCAAGGGTGGCATGAAGCCCAAGAAATGCTCACCACTGTGTGTAGGGTGTGTGGTGAACACATACAGGGTTGTGTGTGAGTGTGAGAACAGGTAAGAGTGACGTTTTCTTTGTCCAGATAGACTGCCCTCACCTTTCCCCCATCCCAGTAAATATAAGGCTTCCCCCCTTTCCCCTGTATACATTGTTTCCTTCAGAACTTACTCTTCCTGGATGCCACCCCCACCTATCTGGCCCACTCTGAGCTCCATGGGTGACGCTGCAGAATAGTTAGACCCTCACAATTGCTCCACCCTGAGGCTTGGGCTTCCCCTCTTTCTCCAGCTGCCTTGACTTTTCTAGTAGATTGTAGGTATAGGATAGACTTCAGGTAAGCAAATTGCTGACTTTTGTCTGTGAAAAATGAGAGGCTTTTTATTGCTTCCATTGCCCTCCAAGTGTCCAGATACCTATTGCTCTAATGACTGTATTTTTCTTTTCAAACAGGAGGGGGGGAAAGTATCCTTTTGTTTTGTTTCAAATCTTTTTTTTTAGTCACCAAGTTTATGTATTTTGTGGTTAGAAAGAAATAACCATCCAAATACTAATATAATGTTAACACTTTACCCATTTGGGAAATAGATGTTCTGGAAACATGCTTTACTTCTCCCCTTAGACTAAGGAGATGTGGCAGAATTTTCTTCAATATACGTTTAAGTTCTCTATTTTTTTGTTTTTGTTTGGTTTGCTTTCTCTTTAGGGGCCAAGCATTTTTTCCTTCTGAGAACCCTTAATGTGTCTGATTAGAGCTGAAATCTTTGCAAAGATATACATTGCTTACTCATTCACATGTGCCAAGCTCATGGTTGAGAAATTCTTTCTGTATTCACTTCACAAGTAGGCCACAGATCATTCAACTTCTGAGCAGACCTACATCTTAGACACCTGTTACCTGTGGCCTTGAGTATACCCATTAATTGAGCTGTAACAACTGAGACCCAACAGTATCTAAATGAGTATAACCTATGAGATGATCTCGTGAAAGGTACCATTAGAGATAAGCCCTGAGTCCATATTCAATGACCATCACAGGTCCAGAAATAAAGTTTTTTAAAAGCCTAGCTCTTGAGAAGCTTACAAGTTGAGAAGAAATGCAGGTATCAGTGAACATAAATGTAACTAATACAAAAATATTAACTCTCTGTTACCTAGTGTTGTTTAAAATGGAATATTCTGGTTAAACTCTGATATCTACCAAAGAATTACCTTTCACTGGCAGTAAGTTCAAAATCCATTCTCTTAATTATTAAGCTATTTGACATTATTATAAGCATAACAGTACTGTATATCTTCTGAAGTGCCAGTTAAAGTTACAAAAAGCAGAATGTTAGATAATCACGATTATAGACTTAAATGGCATAGAATCATTTAAAGCTATGCTAAGTCTTACATGAGCTTATTTGTATAACTATGCTTGTATCTGTACATAAATATGTGCATCAGCATGCATGCAAATCTACTTATAAAATGGCAATAACGTTTGTCAGTGCAGGAAATCAGTCCTTTCAAAGTGTGTAACCTGTGATTTGATGAGGAAGGACAGCTGCTTTCTTTCCACAAATAAGTATCATCTTTGTGACACGTTGATTTCTAGTCAGTCTGGTTTTGCAATATGGCTGACAATTCCGCTCCTTTAACGTGATTGCCCGATTGCCATGTTTTACTGTTTCTTGAGCCTGAAAATCCAGTAATTGCCTTTCCTACATGTATGTCCTGCTACCCCCCTCAATGTTTCCTCTCATTCTTCAGATAACTATGTTGTGACAAGCACCTGTGAAATATAGCCACTAAGCATTAAAATAATATGATTCCTTCAATTGACATAGAATTCAGAAAACTCTCAATCCATTTTCTCTGTAGTTTAGGACTTCAATTTAATGACCATAAAGTTGTCTTACAAAAGTTGTCTTACATAAAGTTGTGGCTACAAGTAAGTGCCCTGAACTTCCAATATTCTATGCATTATCACCTTGAATGTCCATGGAAAGCTATCACTGTGCACTGCTGCTGCTGCGACAAATAATAAAGTGCTGCTATTATATAGATACCATGAGTCTCTTCCATCATAAAGAATTCTGAAATATTATTTGTAGCTTCTCGTGTGTTTTCATAACTTCTAAAGTTGAGTAAACTTATTCAGGGTGTTCAGGTCCAGGAGGTAATTGGTCAGAGAGTGAGAAGCTGGCATCACTGGTTTCGGTACATTATTATCTTGGTGGCTGAGCTCTAATGAGTGCCATTCAAGGAGGCCAGATGCATCAGCCAAGGAAAGAGCCTGAAGAGGGACATTATTATCATAGATATTCATTGCTGATGTTGATGCAATTATTTTGAGGAATAAGGAAATCTGCCAAGTGTGTGGTGAGATCATGAATGGCCATCTTTTACAATATAAAATGTCTTAACAACGGAAAAAAAATTTAGGACATGTTTTCTCTGGTGAAGAATAAAGTCTCATCCAAGGTCTGAACTAATAATATAGAGTCAACATGAATGAAATAAACACATTGGTTGAAGGATGTGAACAGCCTTGGAGAAAATGATGTAACCTAGGAGTATGAAATCACAGTGTGCACTTATAATAAGTTTCTTTCCCTTCTTATGGACTCAGATCCACAAGACTGAACCATATAATTCAAAGATGTTTTACTATTATTAGAAGGCATTGGCTTCTGGATTCAAAGAGCAAAATTCTGATGAAAAAAACTTTTGATTATGATTATGATGGCCGGGAGGCTGGAATCTGTAATGTAAAGAAGAAAATATTTTCATTTTTTCCAATCATTTTGGATGCAAGAGGATACAGCAAGGTTGTTCCTGAAATATCATTAGGGTTTTTTTTTTAACGGTAGTGTATGAAAAAGCAGGCTTGGGTGACATTCTTACCCTTTACTACCGGTGCAACATGTGGCTTCATTAAAATTTGAATTTGCCATTGCTTTGTCTTCACTATCCTATGTTTACTTGGCAATTTTCTAATTTTCTCTATCCTCGGGGGAAACTATTAAGTCTCCTGTTGAGTTCATTAGCATTGCCCAGTAAATTAAAATGTAGGAGACAGCTTGAAAGGGACAAGGGAACACTATTTGTTAATAAAGCATCTTACCTGAACAAGTTTTTACTAATCAGGCCAGGGAAAACAAAGCTATGTTTAACAAAATGTGCCCACTCAGGAGAAGGAAAAGAATCACTGATTAAGGGAGAAAACGGCTGATATTCAGCCTGACCAGTGGGGATGGCACTCTGACTGCATTTGTGTAGAATCCCTGGCATATTTGGTTGACTGCAGTCCATGAGGATGTGTTATTCAGTCCACTTAAATGGAGACATACTGAGACGTTATTAGGAAAAGTGAATTGTGAGGAAACACCTTCTAGTGATGACAAAGGGCAGAGTGAGGGGGCTGCATTTCCTGTGGATCTTAGTTCAAACTCTTGTCATTTCCTACCCACACCAGTCATCTGTTCAGTGTCTAATGTTCCTGTGCAAAGCTCGAGACTCCCATCCCATCCAAACTCGAAATCCTCTGTGGGATTGTCCTAAAGTGAAAATCTAATCGTGTCACTCATCTGCTGAAAACCCTTCAGAGTTTCCCATAACCTGAAGGATAAAGATCAGAATCCTCAGTCAAGCAGAGAAATCCCTGATAGTCCTGGCACCAGATGACCTTTGCAGTTTTATCTCCTGCTGCTCTTTACTTTATGCACACTTGAGCATTATCTGTACAAAACCCCCTTCATTCTCCCAACTTGCCGTATGTTATCCACAGGGTCATTGCACATGCTGTTCACCTGTCAGTGATGACCAGGATAATCCTCCCCATCTCTTTTATTACTGGTGAGCAATTACCCATTTCTTTAAGACTGAGATCCAATACGATCTTATCTCACTGTATGCATGTGCAGATATGTGTACATCAACCAGGAAAAAAGCTTCACAATGCAAGAGCTGTGAGTTGAGTTTATTCAGTGTCTTCCTGAGGACTATAGCCTGGAGACAGCCTCACAGATAGTTCTGTGGATGTGCTCTGAAGAGGTCAGTACATGTGTGATTTTGGCAAAGGGGTAGGGCATTCAAGCACACATCTCATAGAAGGCTACTGCTAATCATGAGGAGTAAATATCTCAGGTAATAATTCTAGTGCTTTTCTAAATATGGGAAGATGCAAAAATCCAGGTTCATAAAAAATTTCTCCTGAAATATTTCTATCTGAGGACATGTTCTGTCTATTTTCCTAGAGCACAGTTTTCCTGATCTTCACCCTGAAATCCTTTTCAGAGTGTATTGTAGGTCAGGAACTGCAGTGGCTGACTCAGTCCTTGCAGAGCAAGATGATGGGCAACATTCTTTGTTTTACATGTATATGTGTACACATGTATATACATATACATACACAGAGACAGTCTTGTCTCTATTTTGAACAATAGTGTAAGACCATAAGGTGATGGTGCAAGCTAAAGCTGAGTGAGATCATTTTAAGAATCTATGAAAAATTATAATTGTTTCATGAACTTTGAGGAGAGTGAAAAAGTTGGCTTAAAATTCAACATTCAAAAAACAAAGAGCATAGCATACAGTCCCATTATTTCATGCCAAATACATGGGGAAACAATGAAAACAGTGACACTTTATTTTCTTAGGCTCCAGTATCACTGCAGATGGAGACTACAGCCATGAAATTAAAAGACACTTGCTTCTCAGAAGAAAAGCTATGACCAACCTAGACAGCATATTAAAAAGCAGAGACATCACTGTACTGACCAAGGTCCATCTAGTCAAAGCTATGGTTTTTCCAGTGGTCATGTATGGATGTGAGAGTTGGACCATAAAAACAGCTGAGCACCAAAGAATTGATGCTTTTGAACTGTGGTGTTGGAGAAAACTCTTGAGAGTTCCTTGGACTGCAAGAAGAACAAACCAGTCAATCCTAAAGGAAATCAATCATGAATATTCATTGGAAGGACTGATGCTGAAGCTGAAACTCCATTACTTTGGCCACCTGATGCAAAGAACTGACTCATTGGAAAAGACCCTGAGGCTGAGAAAGATTGAAGGTAGGAGGAGAAGGGGATGACAGAGGATGAGATGGTTGGATGGCATCACTGACTCAATGGAGATAAGTTTGAGCAAGCTCCTGGAGTTGGTGATAGACAGGGAAGCCTGGTATGCTGCAGCCTGTGGGGGTCACAAAGAGTCAGACACAACTGAGTGACTGAACTGAACTGAAGTGAACTTTACCTTTTTTTGTTAATAATTTAAAATCACTGTGTCAGCTATAAACATATAGAGAAGTAAAAAAGTAATAAACATATATTTAATACACTATGGTTAAAAACAGATTGAAATTGAAAACCTTTAATTTCCTTGTAAAGAAGGTAGCAGTGCTTTCCTCCTCCTTCTCATGTTATAGAGCAAGCATCTTTTCTATGCCTTGGCAGGTTGTCATATCCTCTGTAAGTTGGAATCAGTTTCCAACATTTTGTTCTTTGAACTTTCAAGGTCCTGAAGTACCTCGAAAGTTCTCTTTAACAGGAAGATTATTTTTGCCAGGATCACTTCCTCTGATCCATCTCCATCCTTTTTGTTATAGTCTCTTTTCTCATTTCTATTGGCAAGTTTGCCTTTATTGAGTTCTTCTGGCTGCATAGCCGGGGTTTCTCAAGTGGCAGCAGTGTCAACATTCCCTCAGCCAACTATATTTTGTTTTAAGTTCAATTCAGGTGTCACTTCCAATGTCATCACTTTTTATTTCTTTGTACAGATTTTATCTTTGTTAGCTACTTTCCTCTTTCAGTTAGTCATACTTAGAAAATATCATGTGGATTTACAAGTAGGAAATAACAAAAACACAACTACACACTTTCTTGTCTGTGCTTAAGGGTACACAGTGAGGGATCAATGACAGAATTGAAAAGAATCGATGTGTTCGTCACTGATCGTGATACACATCTGTTGTTTACATTATTGGTGAATGAAAGAGCTGGCAGTGGGCTTTGTCGTTTTTGTAATTACTCATAGTAAATGTACTGTGGAAATTAAATTTAAACAATGTTGTTGAGGGACGCGTGGTTTTGGTGTGAACTATGTATCATAACTAAATTTCACATGTGTTGGAATGGTGCAAAGCAAGGACTGTGTGGGTGTTAGTCTTATAATTTATTTGCAAGCCCATTTTTCCATCTGTACTGTAAATCCCTGTGTATCAGACGCATCTTTTGTGTCACTTCTGCTGCTTTTGACTATGTCCTCTCCACCACCTGCTAGGCGACTGGTTTCAGATGACAAATTCCGATTGTGTCTTCTGTCGCATTAGGCCCTTCTCACCCCTAGTTCTCCATTTATATGGAGGCATCATACGTGCAGGGGTGTATATGGAGGTGTCTGCTGTGTTTGTGAGATGTCAGAGGATCTGCCTGTCTCTCTTCCTCTGATTTAGTCTCAACGTTGTGTTGAGACTCAAGAGCTTGTATGTCTTCTCACGTTCTTGTAAGATCAAGAAATCTGTTGTGCTGAACCAAAGGCCAGGTTTTGGTGCTGACCCCTCAAAAGTTAACACACATGGTTCTGGGAACGATGGGTCATAATACTGGCCTTTCACATCATCTCAGAGACCTCCTTCTAGAATCTACTTGCTGGCCTCACAAACGGCTTCTGCTAGGTTACAGTTTCTCATTCCAAAAAGAGGAATAATTCTTTTCAGAGTAGGGTACGTATTCCAGTGAACTAGATTCCTCTATTGTCGTGTGTTCACTTTGAGCTGTTCATGTCAGCAGATCAACAGACAAGGAAGCATTTAGTATACTTATGGAGTAATGAACCTAGTCAAACAAAAATATATGTATTTTTATATATGGAATTGAAACTAGCCAATGTAGATTAGTGTCAAGGAAATTGGGCTTCCCCGGTATCTCAGAGAGTAAAGAATCTGCCTGCAATGCAGGAGACCCAGGTTCAATCCCTGGATCTGGAAAATCCCCTGGAGAAGGGAATGGCAGTTCCCATTCTTCCCATTCCCATGGAGTGAATACCCACTCCAGTATTCTTGCCTGGAGAATTTCATGGACAGAGTCTGGCGGGCTACAGTCCATAGAGTTGCAAAGAGTCAGACATGACTAAGTAACTAACACACCACACACACACACACACACACACACACACACAGAGTAGGAAATAAGAAGTATAATTGAAACTTGGGATTTACTAAAAGACATTTCATGGTGTTTTCCTGCCAGTAATAACAATAGTATCACTGGTCATCCAGTATTTTGTTCATCTATTGCAAACAGATGACTCATTGGAAAAGTCCCTGATGCTGGGAAAGTTTGCGGGCATAAGGAGAAGAGGGTGTCAGAAGAAGAGATGGCTGGATGGCATCACCGATACAATGAACATGAACTTGGGCAAACTCCAGGAGATGGTGAGGGACAGGGAGGCCTGACCTGCTGCAGTCCATTGGGTCACAAAGAGTCGGATGTGACTGGGTGACTGAACAACAGCAATAACAATAGACAATCATTGGAACCATGGCCCAAGAGAAACCAAGCAAAAGGACTGTGAGACCCTTTAGGGATGTGATTTTGGTCATTCCACTAGGCAGGTACCAGAAAAGTCAAAGCACAAAGTGCCGGTGAAGGTGGGATTCCTCTTGTTTGAAGGGTATAAGAGGAAGAGGATGAAAATCAGCAGCATCCTCAGAACACACTGCCACAGCAGAGAGTACAGCTTGTTTAGAAAAGCTTCTCGCACTGAGACTTTACAGAGGCTGTGATTGGCCATCTGTTCAAATTGTACCAGCCTTCTTGAGAAAAAAAGTGAGGTTTAACATTTTCTCTTGAAAATGGAGGCCTCTATTGTAGAGTGGGAGCCAGGCTGGTTGCTCTTCTCTACCATCAATTGTGGGAGACTTCTTAATGATATACCAGTCATGTCGGCTCCTTCCTGCCCTGTTTCTCAAATTTTCCCTATCATCTGGGGGGATAGTGCGCTTCTTGATAAAGTATGGGTGTGTGATTTGTTTGTTTGTTACATAAATTTATTTATTTTAATTGGAGGCTAATTACTGTACAATATTGTAGTGGTTTTGCCATACATTGACATAAATCTGCTGCGAGTATACTGCTTGTTTTGTTTTTTTTTTTGGTTTCTAGCTCTTCTTGCTGGGGAGACCTGGTTGAGATACCCTGTAAGGCAGAGAATGAGTTTGCTTGGCATTTCTTGCCTTTTAATATGCATTCAGGGCCTGCCTATTAGATGCCAGCTACTGTAGTAGGTGTTTAGTCCCTGAAAACATGCAGACACAGTCCCTTCCTTAAAGAAGGGAAATTCAGCAGGGAGTTGGGAGGATTGGTATAAGAGGAAATAGAAAGTAAGAACTATACGAGTTTCCCTGGTCATCAGTGAAGGCTTAAAGATAAAGTAATACTGCAGGTGAAATTTGAGGATGAATGGCAAGCCACTCCAGTACTCTTGCCTGGAAAATCCCATGGACGGAGGAGCCTGGTGGGCTGCAGTCCATGGGGTCGCGAAGAGTCGGACACGACTGAGCGACTTCACTTTCACTTTTCACTTTCATGCATTGGAGAAGGAAATGGCAACCCACTCCAGTGTTCTTGCCTGGAGAATCCCAGGGACGGGGGAGCCTGGTGGGCTGCCGTCTACGGGGTCGCACAGAGTCGGACAGGACTGAAGCGACTTAGTAGCCACAGCAGCAGATTTCCAAGCCAATAAGACGAATGAAAGTTTACAGGCAGAAGGGGTAGAGATGCAAAGGTGTGACAGCGTGCTAGAACATGGCATATTCAGAACAGCTGATAACTCAGAGGAAAGACTGAAGGGTAAAAGTGAGAACTCATAATCCAGCAGTGGGGCTTTGGGCTCCAGAAAGAAACTGAAACCTTATCACGTTCACAATAGTTGACCATTAAGAAATTTTCATCAGGAGGCCAGTACAAAGTTATTTTCTAGTTTGAAGGGCTTTTGGAATGTAGGGGAATGGATGGCCTGGAAAGAGGAAACAATTGTAATTATCTCACTAAGAGATTATGAAAGCCTAAAGTAGACAGTGCCAGTATGAATAAGCAGAAGGAAGATGCTGAAGAGACTTGTAAAAGGTAAAAATGATGCTGCTTGGTAATGCTTGAGGTAGTAGGGAAGAGGACAAAGAATAAGTAGTCTGTGACCTTCTCCACCTTTCTGGCTTAAGCAATACACTGAATTAGGAAATTCCCCCAACAAGCTAACTTTTTCTCCCCTGGAGACCTAGCAGCAGAGTGTTTTGGTACAGAGTTGATGTTTTGTAAATTTTTAATTGATTCTAAGTGATCCAACTCCCTTTAATACAGCTGCTTATCCAGCCCTGCAAACGGGATTCCCTTTGAGAAAGTCAGCATGAATTAATATTGTTGTCTTAAGGAATAATTTACATGTTTCTCTCTTAAGGAAAAGTGATTAAAAATGTTCAGCAATAAGTAAGGAAAATGTTTTGACTATATTCAGGCCTTGAAGCTTAGTTTCCACATTTGTGAGTCGAGTGTTCGGCCATCTGGATTTTCCACATGGATCCATTTGAAAGGGAAACTCCAACAGTTTATAATGCTAAATTAACTTGTTTCAAGGGCCAAGTGACATAGTTTCTTCTTCTTGACTATCTTGACAGCTTACTTGTTTGCATTTCATCTGTGCACTTATTTGGGAAGAAATGCGTCTTTCAGTGTGATCCCTGACAGCCATATTATTTAAGATTCAGTGTGTTTTGCCTCCCGAGAACGCAAGTCACATTTGTTAATTTTGATTTATAGATAATGTTTGGTACTCCACTCATGATTTTCACTTAACACACTTAATGAGCATTCGTTCTCACAGGGCCCCATATGTGGTCTGAAAATGTTATTTACAGCCTTTCAAGAAGGGAAGTGTCACTCCAAGAAATGAGATCTCAGCAGGCAGCAGAAGGAGTCAGAGTGGGATGCGCCAGGACCCGGGGACTCCACGAATGCGATTTCAGTGGGTCACATGCTCAGAGGTGAACCTCCATATAGGCAGTAGGTGTCTATTTAGCCAGATAGGATTAGAATAATTACAGAGTTTCAAAATTCCAAATGTCGCAGGCAACCAAAATGCCATGTTGATGTCTTCCGTATTGAGAAACTAAAGGGCATTTGAATTTAACAAGTAGGTCATGGCTGATCACCACACATGTATTTTTAATAGATGACAGAGGAAGAGGCCAGAGTGCAATAGACTGAAGTAAGAATAAAAGTGAAGGAAGATAGGCAGTGGTTGTAGCTGTTCTTATAAGAAGTTTATAGTGGTGAAGGGCAGGTGAGAGATAAGATTGGATTTTGATTATGAGATTAAGGCAGTGGTGGAGAGAAAGGGTTTAATACTTGTTCTATAATGTGAAATCTTTGCATCTATTTTTAGTTGTAAAGGAAAAGAGCCAGTAAAGAAAGAACATTTACTGAACAAAGAGAAAAGGGGGTTTGAATAGTGCTGGAGAAAGGGGGGAAAGTCAGGTCACATAAAGGGAAACTAACTGATTGTGTTTACCTATGATATTGAAGCAAGACTTTGGCTTATTAGGTAGGTCACTCATGACTCAGGAAACTGACTTCAAAGGAGATTTATGGTGAAGCCAATATAATAACTTACCTTCAGGACCTGTGACTTTCACAGGCTCCTTCTAAAAATTAGAGGGACCCTAATAATGTTATCCTTGGTCATATGTATTTGTACAATTTCAAAAACATGTGATATTTTTATAATTGTTAAAGACTGCTATATATTTCTACTCCAGCTTCATCCCCACCATGTGTCTCCTTGTGTCAGGTGACCAAAGAATGGCTGTGAGCATTTGAGGGATATATCTAAGTGGAATTTAATTTAGGAATATATGTAGCTTGTTTTTAGTGAAATAGCAATGTGGCTTATATTAACAGATACAAATGTAGAGATAAATTTTTGACCATTATTTCATCATAGAAATATCCTGCAGAAATATTCCTACCATCTTCTATTCTTTCAGGGCTATCACATTAAAGTGGATGACCACAGGTTGTCTAGCCAGATGAAGGTAGCTATGTGTTTGGCACCAAAGGATGTGGACAGTGGAGCAAAAGCAAAATGAGAAATGCATGAAGCCAGAAGTTAATCTTAGGCAAGATTCTCCAAACTATACAGTTTATATAAGAAAAAAAAAAAAAAACCTCAAAAAAGCTCCTAAAAGTTGACAGCACTCTAAAACTTTTATGACTTTTTTAATAAGTTGTAAAGCTAAGACTTTTTTAAAACTAGCAATCATTAAAACATAACAAGTTAGGGAAATCCCTGGTGGTCCACTGGTTAGAACTTGGTGCTTTCACTGCCAGGATGCAGGTTCCATCTCTGATGGGGGAACCAAGATCTTGCAAGCCATGTAGCCACAGCCAAAAAAAAAAAAAGTTTAGTCCATCAAAATGAATTATCTATTTTTCTATAGGAAAGTATATTTAAAAATCCTTATAAGAAGGGGCTTTCAGAGAGTGTGTAGCTAAATCACATAGGTTCAAAAAGAATTTAGAAATGTCAAGTAGTTAAGAAAAGTTATACTATTCTCTGAATTTTCTGATAATTGTGCTACATATCATATATTAAACATATTAATTTTTCCCAGAGCTTTCTCTTTATCCATTTTTGCACTCAATTTTGTTTTCATAACTTTGCAGCCTTTTTTCTCAGAGAGGGCTCCCAAAATTGTACAAATTTTGAGTTGCACAAAATCTGGGTCCACTGTGGCTTGGGCTGAGTATCCAGCTAGGGGTCAAGGAACTCCAAATTTGAGAATAGGAGGGAGCCGAGACGGGGAGCCTGGTACTTCCCTACCACCAGGAATTGGAAGCCTGACTCTGTAAATTGCCAGACTGACCATAAAAGCAGTGGGAGGAAAGACTGTGTTTGGCCACAGAGAGAGGGAAGGTGATGTTTGTAGAGCATCACAACTATCCAGACAGTATGGTGGACACTTCCTGAATGCTAATTCATTTCGTTCTCTCAGTACTAATATCTGATCTTCAGTGAGCATTTACCCACTTAGCACATGCCAGAAACTTTTCCATGCATTTTGCATATATTACTTATTCAATCGTCACGATTCTAGGAGATTAGTACTATTATTATTCCCCATTTTACTGGTGGGGAAGTTTGAAGGACTTTCATCAGTAATACAGCCATGAGCATACATGGATGTTTGTCTTCAAAACTACAACTCTAGCCACTATAGTGTGTTTGCCTTCTAGTGCCATTAGTCAGTTTATTTATTTTTGCTCCTCTGTGAACTGTAAGGACATTCAGGTAATCTGAATGACTTGTTCAAGGTCACATAGTTTGTGATGGAGCTAAGATGTGGAAATTCTTCTGAATGGTTTCAAACCCAGTACATTTTTCTGCTACACCACACTTTCCCTAATTAAGACTGGTTATCCTGCCTCATAGACTCCCCAGAAAACCTCCAAATATGGAAAACGCCCATGCCAGTTTATGGAAACTCAGAAAGAGTGAGCCCTCTTGTTGTCTGGTCCTCAGATAACTACAGCTAGGTGAAGAGTTCAGAGAGAAAATGCTGAAGCATTTGGTCTGTGCCTAGTAGGACAGTGCTCTTGGGCAAGACAGAGAAGGTCAACTAGACTAGAACCATCAGGAGACAGAGTAGAAAAGCAGGCACTGCATTAAGAGAGGAGAAGTAGAGGTTACAACTCAAAAATACTAAGTGACACTTTAACTACCAGAAAACGGTGAGATAGATAAATTCTTGTAACCTTCGTTTTCAAGATCACTTTCTGTTTTGGGGAGGATTCTCTTGTTTGCTTTTTGTTTTTTAGGTCAGAGAGACGTCCTTCTCATTATACTTGTCATTGCAGATCACTTAGTAAACTATTAAGTGTCTGTGACAGGCTGCAAAATGACAAAGTCAGTTCTTGTTCCTTGAGCTTTTATCACACAGGACAGCCAGCATTGGCTAAACTAAGTGAGAGGAAGATTTTTAAAAATAGAATTGTCACGAGTTATCAATAAAATGTATTTAGTGCTGTGATCATACTAACTTGGTATAAATTAACTAGATTGTAAATCACCTAGGAATTGTATTCTAGTTTTGGGATAGACATTCATAAATAAAAATTCTGAACAAGCACAAGTGCTTATGGCATGACATCAAAAGTCAGAGAAGGGAGTTAACTAACAATGACACTTAATCTAGGTTTAAGTATTGAGTAATTCTGGATATATAATGGTTTTTTTAAAAAGAACAAAATGAGACTAATATTATCAAGTAAGGGGTAAAGTGAAAATAGCATGGTATGCTGGGAGACTGAGGGAACAGAAGTTTGCTTTTGTTGGAGACTGTGGCAAGCGATGTTTGATAGGTAGGTTGGGTGTAGATTTTCAAGACCACACTGAGGAATCTGCACTTCATAAAACAGAGAACTATCAAAATATAAAAGAGGTAAATTGCTGAGTGAAGTCTACTCTTTTAGGAAAATTGATTAGGTGTCAACATGCAGAGTTATTCGGGAAGTTCAAGAATCCTAAGAGAGAGATTGAATGCAGGGAAATCCTATAATATACTAAAAGCTTTCAGCATGTGATGTTCAGAAGCAGAAGTAAGGTGAGAAGTACTGGAATTCACATGTTTTAAAGATGAAACAAGATTTGATGACTCTCTAACATAGCTGGTTGTGTGAAGAAGGATGAAAGCATTTACTCGGTCGATGCTATGAGGGCAGAATAGAGTGTCCAAGTAGAGTGAAAGAGGGAGACTTCATGTAGTGAATTTCAGCCTTCATGGAAGAGATCAGTTATCTGTGGATGTAAAAGAAGAGACTGTCTGCAAATGTGTGACCTATATGTTTAGGACACTGAAATCTCTAAAACGTTACCCTTTATTCTGTACCCAAGCTCACCACCAGTCACATTTACATTAGTAATTGTTTATTTGGTTTCACACACACACACACACACATCAGGAAAGTACTGGCTAGAGATCATGAATAATACAGACTCTAGAAAGTATTATCCCCATGGTACAAGAATCTTTGGCATTCAGGTTCACATATGTTCCCCATAAATCTGACTAACTGAATGTGTCTCACTGGGTCCAGTTAACTCTAGGGCTTGGACAAGATAGAGGTCCTGAGACCACTTCTTCACTGTGCTCAATTAACCAAGGTCATGCTTCCTCTTAGGGTCTTGCTTTGGAGCTAGTTACACTAGCTCTGCCATTTCCTTCTGTTTCCCTTTGCACTTTCCTCACACATCTCACAGCACTGTTCCCTTCAGGCTGCAGAGGCGGGACTATCCCCATTCTAGCTAAGATGTAGCTTCTCTGTTTCATCCTTGGAGGTTTGTTGGAGGAATTGAAATTTTGCAGTTTGGATTTTTAAAAATATTGTCTATTTTCCTCAATTCTTTCTTTTTAATGTCACACATATGTACAGGCATCCCTACCATTTCTTTTCTATCTCTCTTCTGTATCATTAATGAATTGATACAATTCCATCATTTTGCAAGGTATGATAGAGAAAATTTTCCTGATATATGCTCACATTTTGATTGTGATAAGGTATTCATAAGTAGATGTCACTTTTCAAAGAGAAAATCTAAGAGAATAATTGTGAAAGAGTCCCATGGTCTCAGCTCACACAGTCTTGGGTGACTCATAGTGACCCACCACGTCTTCCTTGTCTTCCAGACAATAAAGCAATTGTGGGAAGTAATCAAATATTTCCTACTGATTTAAGTTTCCCTTGTGAAAGGTGCTTGCATAAGGAAAGCAATACTATAAGAAACAATTTATGATTATAGAGATGCTCTTAAATGACCTACAGGTTTATAATTTAACGAAGTATTAATACAAGTGAACGTACTTTGGACTTCAATGTGCAGCAGATCATTAATCTATAACCGTATCAAAGGCTAAACACTTCTTTTTTCCTCTCTTTTTCCTTTCCTTTCTTTCTCTTCCTTCTTTTGTCTCTTGCTTTCTCTGTGTTAGAGTTATCATCTATTGCTTCATGATTTCTATATCTCAGTTACATTTTAAAATAAGAATCAGAAATCCCTAATGAATGTAGAGAAGAGAAGATAGAAAAGAAAGGGTAGGAGTGGTTGTACATATTTGTGAGATTAAAAAGAAAACAGAACAGTGTATCTGAGGAAAATAGGCAATATTTAAAAAAAAAAAACTGTGATGTAATCAGATTTCCATTCAATCTAACGTCTTCTCAAATACTTTGCATCTAATAACAGCAGAAATAGGAGTGCATTACATCAAAATGACATATAGAAGGGGCTCACCCAGCTGGCAGACAGAGGTTCTTAGTGCTTGGGATGGTGTCATTTAATGTGTTTATGACTATTGCTTAAGCATGTTCAGAATTTTATGTACAGAGTTATGAATAGTACTTACTGTATCTCAGTATAAACCACATCTGCATAAAAGGCATATGGAGATGAATTCCCTCTGCACACTTTATCCCAAATTACCAGTGTTAATGGATACTCAAAAATTTTATTGGAAAAACAAATACTGGATATAAAAGCTAAGGTGTAGTTTTCAGGAAGATTGATCCTCAGATTTTTTAATAAGGGTTATTTCAGATAAGCTTTTTATTGATTTCCAATTGATGACCTCATGATGAACTATCCCTCTAACATGGCACCCTTTCTCCCAGGCATCAAAGAAATATAAACACCCTTTCCCATGTAATAGGTGTTTTCAAAATAAAAACAGCAGAAGAGATTCGCACTCTTCAATTTAACCAACAAAGCTAAGGAGGGACTCAAGTAAAGAATTCCAGGGAAAGCCAGGTGAAGTGAAGTGTTAGTCATTTAGTCATGTCCAACTCTTTGCAACCCCATGGACTGTAGCCCACTGGACTCCTCTGTCCATGGAATTCTCCAGGCAAGAATACTTGGGGTGTGTTGCCATTCTCTTCTCCAGGGAATTTTCCTGGCTCAGGGATCAAACCTGGGACTCCAGCATTGCAGGCAAACTCTTTACCACCTGAGCCACCAGGGACCACATACTTAATGGCAGAATGCTGAGAGATCTTCTAGTATATTATAAACACAAGTAATTCTTACCTGTGTAAATGGCTGTGGTGGGCGTACCCACCAACTCCTTGGACTGTGTGGAATGGTTTCATTTCTCAGTCTTTCTTCAGCTTCTAAATTTAGTAGGTTCCCTGTTTTGCCATAACTCTTTTTTTTATGGCAGCAATTTTCATGTTTTTATAGCATTTTTACGACCCATTGAAAGGCCTCTTGGCACGTTGTTTGGCAATGTTTCACCTCAGATGCTGTCACAAAAGAATTCACAGCAATAGGAAGCAGAGCTTCATCAAGGATTCCAACCTACACTTGCCCTGGGTTTAATCGATGTTGGTCCCCAGGTAATCTCAAATTACTCTACAACCAGCTCGATTCTACTCAGCTCCCTGAATCGATGATAGCTAAGTCTGGATGGAAATCAGGAGAGCCTTCCTCCTGAGTGGGTGAGTTCATAGCTTAAAGACTCTATCTGAGGGTACCCCGTATGAGAACCAAACTGCTGTGTTAAGTCCCAACCCATCTAACTTGTCCTCTCACATAGTTTCAGAAGAAAACTTAGTTCTCTACTAAGACTAGAACCTTGAAGTAAACTGTAGGTCGGGTGACAGAGGAACTGAACTTCCTACTCATTCCTCTCCATCCAGTTTATACCAGTGTCCAGCACCCCATGTTCTGGATCTGAGCCCTGTAGTCTCAGAGGGTGAACAGAGCCCCACTTGAACTTAGCTAAATGCTGATGTCCATCTCTAAGATTCTTGAAGCCATCTACATCCCACTTTGACTCCGTCCTCATTTTCAGTCCCTACCCTTCATCCATCTTCACCTCCGGCTGACAGCACCAGGATAAACCAGATCAGATCATCAGCTTGCTCCTGGACTACTGACTTGGATTTCCGACCCTTCCTCATGAGACTCCCAGTACCCTCCATCTTAGCACACCATGCTATTGATATCATTCAAAGAGCACACCCTATTTGGCAGCTCAGACAGCTGGAAGAGGAAGGTAGACCCATTTTTTTCCAAAGGACAAGGAGGCCACAGGGAACAAAAGTCTGAAGCATCTCGAACAAATGGGGAGCTGGAATAGGGGAAATGATTCTGCTTTCTTCATCCAGTCCCATTTCCTCAGTTCAGTTCAGTTCAGTTCAGTCACTCAGTCGTATCCGACTCTCCGCGACCCCATGAATCACAGAATGCCAGGCCTCCCTGTCCATCACCAACTCCCGGAGTTCACTCAAACTCATGTCCACAGAGTCGGTGATGCCATCCAGCCATCTCATTCTCTGTCGTCCGCTTCTCCTCCCGCCCCCAACCTTTCCCAGCATCAGAGTCTTTTCCAGTGAGTCAACTCGTCGCATGAAGTGGCCAAAGTATTGCAGTTTCAGCTTTAGCATCAGTCCTTCCAATGAACACCCAGGATCGATCTCCCTTAGAATGGACTGGTTGGATCTCCTTGCAGTATAAGGGACTCTCAAGAGTCTTCTCCAACACCACAGTTCAAAAGCATCAATTCTTTGGCCATCAGCTTTCTTCACAGTCCAACTCTCACATCCATACATGACCACGGGAAAAACCATAGCCTTGACTAGACGGACCTTGGTTGGCAAAGTAATGTCTCTGCTTTTTAATATACTATCAAGGTTGGTCATAACTTTCCTTCCAAGGAGTAAGCAGTCTAAATAGTATTGTCTGTTACAGGAGGAAGGAAGGAAGGAAAAGAAGAAAGAAGGGAAGGAGGGAGGGAAGAAGGAGGAATTCTCCAGTAAACCAATAGAGTGATTACAAAGCCTAGATAAGAAGCAGACTAGATAGGGAGTGCTCCATTTTCCTTTCATCGCTCTTCATGCCTTAGTTGACTGTACATTGGAAGTTAGGAGTGAATCTCTTGCTTCTGAACCTGGTGTCATCTGAATTAAAATCAACATGAGAAGCTTGCTTAGTGCCACCAAAGTTAACTCAGCTTTATCCTGAAGATGCCGTGGAGCAGATTCCTACTCTGTATCCTCTCGTGCTGCACTTTAGTTATACCAAACCATTTAGTGTGTGTGCTCCGTGCAATCTATTCTTTCTGTCTCTGCACTTTAAGGAAAATATTCTCTATCCATGGAATTTCCTTTAGTCTCTGTCCTATGCAGGCAGCTTGAAGTGATTTGCCAAAGCCAACATCAGATGTCACTTCCTCTCTGAGGCACTTTCTAAGGCATGCATCCCTGTTTCTATCGGCAGAGTAAATCATCTTCCCCTCAGGATGTTGTTCTGGTTGGTGTTATTTCACAATGTAGTTCAGTTCAGTTCAGTTCAGTCACTCAGTCGTGTCCGACTCTCCGCGACCCCATGAATCACAGCACGCCAGGCCTCCCTGTCCATCACCAACTCCCGGAGTTCACTCAAACTCATGTCCACAGAGTCGGTGATGCCATCCAGCCATCTCATTCTCTGTCATCCCCTTCTCCTCCCGCCCCCAACCTTTCCCAGCATCAGAGTCTTTTCCAGTGAGTCAACTCGTTGCATTAGGTGGCCAAAGTATTGCAGTTTCAGCTTTAGCTTCAGTCCCTCCAATGGGAGGGGAAATAGACAAATTAGTAGATTGCAATATGGTAAAGTAGATATAAATGGTAGTCAATGATTATAATAGGTTATGGTGATCACAAAAACACAGTGGAAATATAGATGAGGTGATGATTGATGGGTCATATTCAGAAAGTAATGTTAAATCAATGAGCAGTTCTCCACATGGAATTTTGACATGGTTTTCCCAAAGGCTGTAACCCTACTTTACCTCACTTAACATTTTTGTGGTCGTCATCTTGAATGAGGTAGATCTCATGCTTTTGATTCCCCAACCTACTAAGACTTCTAATACAATGGGTGACAAGGTAAAAATTCAAAAATGTTTGAACAAGCTGGATTTGGTGGATTTAACTGTGGATTTAACTGTGGAATGGGTGCTGGGTCTTCTCAACTACTGGTGAAATTGTAAATTGACTGATACAGTTTTGTTTGTTTTTTTTTTTTTTTTCGGAAACTTGGGGACACATCAAAAACATAAAAAAAGCTTTAAATCAAACATTTCATGTCTAGGGATATTGTCAAAGAAATAACCATACATGCTGTTTAATTTTTGTGTTTTTATACATGAATGCTCATTACATTGTCTGAAATAGTATAGATGAAAAATTAAGCACATTAGTGATATATCTACCTATACATACATATATACAGTATGTGTGTCAAAGATGATGCACTTTAAAAATCACATTATTTGCAAATAGAAATGATCATACTAAGTAAAATAAGTCAAAAAGAGAAAGACAGGTACCATATGATGTCACTTATATGTGGTATCGAAAATATGACACAAAGGAACCTATCTGTGAAACAGAAACAAAATCAGGGGCATAGAGAATAGACTGGTGGTTGCCAAGGGGGAGGAGGGGAGGAGGGGGTGATAGGGAGATGGATTGGGAGTTTGGGGTTAGCAGACACAAACTGGTATATATAGAGTGGATAAACAGCAAGCTCCTACTGTATAGCACAGGGAACTGCATTAAATATCCTGTGATTAAACCATAACGGCTTTGCCTTTCTTGAGATAAGATACAGGTGGGCTCCAGTTGAGAAATTTACAGCCAATAAAAACAGGCTAAATAGCCAGTCTTTATCTCTTCCCTTAAGAGAATAATCATGGCAAAGACAAAGTAAGGAAAAAATCCTGTCTGATAGGGGAGAGACTACACACGCAGAGAAGGCAATGGCAACCCCCTCCAGTACTCTTGCCTGGAAAATCCCATGGACGGAGGAGCCTGGTAGGCTGCAGTCCATGCTGTCGCAAAGAGTCGGACACAACCGAGCGACTTCACTTTCACTTTCATGCATTGGAGAAGGAAATGGCAACCCACTCCAGTGTTCTTGCCTGGAGAATCCCAGAGACGGGGGAGCCTGGTGGGCTTCCGTCTAAGGGGTCGCACAGAGTTGGACACGACTGAAGTGCCTTAGCAGCAGCAGCACACATGCACAGAAAGTCTCCATGGAATCAAAAGTCAGAGGATAATTCCAGGCCATAATCAGTATTGCTCCTCCCAGAAGCCTTCACTTTTAGATCCATCTTGGCTAGGGTGTGCTTGGACACCCCAGGGGAAGGTCCTGAGACAAATTAACCTGGGGTAGGGGGAGGGTGGAGAGGGAGACAAAGCAAGGTGACTGGCCTGAGGGAAGAGGAAGACCTGGAAACTGCCCCTTTACAAACGATTTAAACTTCCCAAAGGCGCAACTCTCTCTGAGCTTACCCATGCGCCTTTCCACGTGTACTTTTCTTTTCAGTAAACTTTTTACTTTCAGTTCAGTTCAATTGCTCAGTCGTGTCTGACTCTTTGTGACCCCATGAATCACAACACGCCAGGCCTTGCTGTCCATCACCAACTCCCAGAATTCACCTGAATTCATGTGCATTGAGTCGGTGATGCCATCCAGCCATCTCATCCTCTGTTGTCCCCTTCTCCCCCTGCCCTCAATCCCTCCCAGCATCAGAGTCTTTTCCAGTGAGTCAGCTCTTTGCATGAGGTGGCCAAAGTGTTGGAGTTTCAGCTTTAGCATCAGTCCTTCCAATGAACACCCAGGACTGGTCTCCTTTAGAATGGACTGGTTGGATCTCCTTGCAGTCCTAGGGACTCACAGGAGTCTTCTCCAGCCCCACAGTTCAAAAGCATCAATTCTTCGGTGCTCAGCTTTCTTCCAGTCCAACTCTCACATCCATTCATGACCCCTGGAAAAACAATAGCCTTGACTATACAGACCTTTATTGACAAAGTAATGTCTCTGCTTTTTAATATGCTATCTAGGTTGGTCATAATGTTCCTTCCAAGGAGTAAACATCTTTTAATTTCATGGCTGCAATCACCATCTGCAGTGATTTTGGAGCCCAAAAATAAAGTCAGCCACTGTTTCCCTATCTATTTCCCATGAAGTGATGGGACCAGATGCCATGATTTTAATTTTCTGAATGTTGAGCTTGAAGCCAACTTTTTCACTCTCCTCTTTCACTTTCATCAACAGGCTCTTTAGTTCCTCTTCACTTTCTGCCATAAGGGTGGTGTCATCTGCATATCTGAGGTTACTGATATTTCTCCCAGCAATCTTGATTCCAACTTGTGCTTCTTCCAGCGCAGCATTTCTCATGATGTATTGTGCATCAATTCAGTTCAGTTCAGTTCAGTCGCTCAGTCGTGACCGACTCTTTGTGACCCCATGAATCACAGCACGCCAGGCCTCCCTTTCCATCACCAACTCCCGGAGTTCACTCAAACTCACCTCCTTCAAGTCGGTGATGCCATCCAGCCATTTCATTCTCTGTCGTCCCCTTCTACTCCCACCCCCAATCCTTCCCAGTATCAGAATCTTTTGCAATGAGTCAACACTTCGCATGAGGTGGCCAAAGTATTGGAGTTTCAGACAGTCCTTCCAATGAACACACAGGATCAATCTCCTTTAGAATGGACTGGTTGGATCTCCTTGTAGTCCAAGGAACTCTCAAGAGTCTTCTCCAGCACCACAGTTCAAAAGCATCAATTCTTCGGGGATCGGCTTTCTTCACAGTCCAACTCTCACATCCATACATGACCACGGGAAAAACCATAGCCTTGACTAGACAGACCTTGGTTGGCAAAGTAATGTCTCTACTCTTTAATATGCTGTCTAGGTTGGTCATAACTTTCCTTCCAAGGAGTAAGTGTCTTTTAATTTCATGGCTGCATTCAGCATCCGCAGTGATTTTGTAGCCCAAAATTATAAAGTCTGACACTGTTTCCACTGTTTCCCCATCTATTTCCCATGAAGTAATGGGACCAGATGCCATGATGATGTACTGTGCATAAAAGTTAAATAAGCAGGGTGACAATATACAGTCTTAATGAACTCCTTTTCCTATTTGGAACCAGTCTGTTGTTCCATGTCCAGTTCTAACTGTTGCTTCTTGAACTGCATATAGGTTTCTCAAGAGGCAGGTCAGGTGGTCTGGTATTCCCATCTCTTTCAGAATGTTCCACAGTTTATTGTGATTCACACAAAGGCTTTGGCATAGTCAATAAAGCAGAAATAGATGTTTTTCTGGAACTCTCTTGCTTTTTCCATGATCCAGCGGATGTTGGCAATTTGATCTCTGGTGCCTCTGCCTTTTCTAAAACCAGTTTGAACATCTGGAAGTTCACGGTTCGCGTTTTGCTGAAGCCTGGCTTGGAGAATTTTGAGGATGACTTTACTAGCGTGTGAGATTAGTGTAGTTGTGAGGTAGTTTGAGCATTCTTTGGCATTGCCTTTCTTTGGGATTGGAATGAAAACTAACCTTTTCCAGTCCTGTGGCCACTGGTGAGTTCCAAATTTGCTGGCATATTGAGAGCAGCACTTTCACGGCGTCATCTTTCAGGATTTGAAATAGCTCAACTGGAATTCCATCACCTCCACTCTTTGTTCGTAGTGATGCTTTCTAAGGCCCACTTGACTTCACATTCCAAGATGTCTGGCTCTAGGTCAGTGATCACATTATTGTGACTACCTTGGTCGTGAAGATCTTTTTTGTACAGTTCTTCTGTGTATTCTTGCCACCTCTTCTTTATATCTTCTGCTTCTGTTAGGTCCATACCATTTCTGTCCTTTATCGAGCCCATCTTTGCTTGAAATGTTCCCTTGATATCTCTTACTCTTTAACCAAAAAAAAAGGAAAAGAATATGAAAAAGAATGTATTTATATATATGTATAACTGAGTCTCTTGAGAAACCTGTATGCAGGTCAGGAAGCAACAGTCAGAACTGTACATGGAACAACAGACTGGTTCCAAATAGGAAAAGGAGTACGTCAAGGCTATGTATTGTCACCCTGCTTATTTAACTTCTATGCAGAGTATATCATGAGGAACGCTGGGCTGGAAGAAGCACAAGCTGGAATCAAGATTGCTGGGAGAAATATCAATAATCTCAGATATGCTGATGACACTACCCTTATGGCAGAAAGTGAAGAGGAACTCAAAAGCCTCTTGATGAAAGTGAAAGGTGAGAGTGAAATGGTTGGCTTGAAGCTCAACATTCAGAAAACAAAGATCATGGCATCTGGTCCCATCACTGCATGGGAAATAGATGGAAAAACTGTGGAAACAGTGTCAGACTTTATTTTTTTGTGCTCCAATATCACTGCAGGTGCTGATTGCAGCCATGAAATTAAAAGACGCTTACTTCTTGGAAGGAAAGTTATGACCAACCTTGATAATATATTAAAACGCAGAGACATTACTTTGCCAACCAAGGTCTGTCTAGTCAAGGCTATGGTTTTTCCCGTGGTCATGTATGGATGTGAGAGTTGGACTGTGAAGAAAGCTGATCGCCGAAGAATTTATGCTTTTGAACTGTGGTGTTGGAGAAGACTCTTGAGAGTCCCCTGTACCGCCAGGAGATCCAACCAGTCCATTCTAAGGGAGATCAATCCTGGGTGTTCATTGGAAGGACTGATGATAAAGCTGAAACTGCAATACTTTGGCCACCTCATGCGACGAGTTGACTCACTGGAAAAGAGTCTGATGCTGGGAGGGATTGGGGGCGGGAGGAGAAGGGGGCGACAGAGAATGAGATGGCTGGATGGCATCACCGACTCTGTGGACATGAGTTTGAGTGAACTCCGGGAGTTGGTGATGGACAGGGAGGCCTGGCGTGCTGTGATTCATGGGGTCGCGGAGAGTCGGACACGACTGAGTGACTGAACTGAACTGAACTGAACTGATAACTGAGTCACTTTGCTGTGGAGCAGTAATTAACATTGTAATTCAACTATACTCCAGTAAAAAATAAATTTTAAAAAATCACTTTATAAATAGTATGTAATTACAAGGTAAATAACTGTGTAAAACTGAAAGACAAAAGGAAAGATCATTTGAACAGTGTTGCATAAAGTCATATTGCAGATGTATACACAACTCAGAGGTCATCCAGGAGCTCACTGGTTTTCAGAAAATTAGTGAAAGCTTGATCTGCATCCTTTAGTCATGATTTGTGGAAATGGAAAACCATCTCCCCAATTTTATGCTCATTCCTAAGGGTTCAAGTGCTCCTGATCCAGTGCCTAAACTGATGGATGATGTCAATTTCAGGCTTCATCACCTCAGGTAAAATATCCCATCCTTTTATCAGTTTCCATAAAATACCCACTCACACTAAGCAAAGGAGGAGTTTTTCATGAATTCACTAAAGATAAGGGGAATGAAGAGAAGGCAATGGCAAGCCACTCTAGTACTCTTGCCTAGAAAATCCCATGGATGGAAGAGCCTGGTAGGCTGCAGTCCGTGGGGTCGCTAAGGGTCGGACACGACTGAGCAACTTCACTTTCACTTTTCACTTTCATGCATTGGAGAAGGAAATGGCAACCCACTCCAGTGTTCTTGCCTGGAGAATCCCAGGGATGGGGGAGCCTGGTGGGCTGCCGTCTATGGTGTCGCACAGAGTCGGACACGACTGAAGCGACTTAGCAGCAGCAGCAGCAGCAGCAGCAAGCGGGTATGGTTACAGGGAGGAGCTACACTTTAGGGCCCTGGGGTTTCCAGCACCTCTGTTAGCCTCCACACTTCCCACACTTCCTCCTCCCCAACCACTGCCCCTCCACTCAGCTCGGGGTCTCACCCCCTCCCTCTGGTGCTTTGGTGCCGTTTGACAACCAGGCCCTGCCTTGGGATCAACAAAGAAGGTGCTGGGCAGAAAAAAAATACAAAACTTTCCTTCTACCTTTGTAGGTTTTCCTGGCTGGTCTAGGAATTAAATTGACACAAAACTGATAAACAGGAGAAAATCAAATTTCATTATATATGTACAAGAATTCCACATACATATGAGGATTAGAGACCCCACATAAAAGAGAAGTTTGGGCACAGAAGGCTAAAATGAGGTCTATATGCCATCCTGAACTAAGGAATGGACTAGGGCCCTGGGGCTTTCAAGGATGGGAGAGTCTTTCACACCTCAACAACTACAAGAAGAGCAGATATTTGTAAATTAGACATTTGTCCTGCTATGACAATGGAGCCACTTAGATAAAATCTATCTCTGCTAATAACTCTACTCTGGGAAAAATCCCCAATATAAATTCTTCCATATAGCTACAGGAGGGCAATAGTTTTTCTTGAAACTACAGGGTCTCAATTGCCTTTAGCTCCAAATAATCCTCATGCAAAAGTGCCACATCTAGAGGAGGCTCACTCTGAACCCCAGAAGCAGTTAAATGTACGTTGGCTGTTACAGTAATAATGGTTTGGTGGCTTAGTCACTACATCGTGTCCGACCCTTGCAATCCCATGGCCTGTAGCCTGCCAGGTTCCTCTGTCCATGGACTTCTCCAGGTGAGAATACTGGAGTGTATTGCCATTTCCTTCTCCAGAGGATCTTCCCGACCCAGGAATCAAACCCACATCTCCTGCGTTGCAGGCAGATTCTTCACCAACTGAGCTATGAGGGAAGCCCACTACAGTAATAATATTCTCAACTAATTATGTACATATCTGTATAGATGAAAGACAACATGGGAGTCTACCAAAATATTAATAGCAGTTAATCCTTGGTGGTAGAAATGAAAGTAATTTTACTTGTATTGTTTATTCTGTGATTCTCAAACTTCCAAAACTGAACAAGTGCTACTTTTTTATTATAAAGAAAAAAGTTTCTTAAATGGAATTGTTTGTTTCATGATAATGGTAAATGCTCCAAAATTAGAGACGAGATCATAATTTGGGGGACTGTTTTAGAGGTAATGTTATAGGAGGGTCTTTCTAACTATACAATTTTATGATTCAAGGGTTGTTGTTAAGATAAAATGGTATAATGAAAATGAGAGTACTTTGAGAAGTACGAATCTCCATAAAAATACACTATTATTTTGATGTTTTGTAGTGTAGTGATAAGTACAATTGCTGGCACTGAATAGAATCTAAACTTGTAGAATGGGATGGAACAGACAACTTTAGGGTAGATGTATGCTATAATGGTTCAAATCCCCAAAATTCATGCTTGAAAAGACAGTCCATGTCTTCATTTCTTTCCTTCCCTTACTTCCTGATTCTCTGCTTTATTTTACCCTAGGACAATAGGAAGGAAAGAAGGTACAATCAAAATTTTTTTCTTATTTCATTATCAAAGTAAATACAAGAATTTAAATAAGTAACTTTTGCCCTGTGATATTATATTTACACCTATAAGACAGAGGTAAGTAATTCTCTGTGATGTCTTCCAGAATTTTTAATCCAATCATTTAATTGTTCATTGTTGCTTTTCAGTTGCTAAGTTGTGTTCAACTTTTTGTGACCCCATGGGCTGGGGCACACCAGGCTCTTCTGTCCTCCAGTTTCTCCTTGAGTTTCCTCAAAGTCATGTCCATTGAGTTAGTGATGCTATCTAACCATCTCATCCTCTGCCACTGCCTTTTCCTTTTGTCTTCAATCTTTCCCAGCATCAGGGTCTTTTCCAATGAGTCCAAGCTGATTCATAAATAAAAATTAAGAGAAGAGAATTCATGCATAGGAAGACTGGTAAATATTTGGGGTTAGAAAAGTAGTCAGCTCTTTTCTGAGCAGTATAGGGAGGGTTAAAATCAAACAAACGCATCCCTTGCTTGTTGAACCTAAAAGTATCAGGAAAACTTTTCAATCATAATGGGCTGTTTGTTTGTTTTGTCTTATTCTGTTTTATTTTCTTTTATCTTTTATAATTGTCTAAGAAAGTTTAATGGGTTAAGATGTAGAAAAAAATTTTTTAAACCTTTGAAAATATGAGGTCCTTGTCATCATTTTCAAGGAGTGTCACCCATGAATATAAAGCATGCTTTCAGCTCTGTGAAACCGTAGCATTAAGATTATTGCACATTTTATTGGCCTTTCCTAGGCTCTGAAACTAGAAATTCATCTGCCTCTAACCTTTCCACCCAAGTCGACTTCATACATAAGTAAAGAGCAAGTTGAAATTACAGGGAGCTGTAAAGAAATGGAAGTTCTCCGCTTTCTTCTTTGAAAACCAATATTAAAATATATGAGGTGCAATTGTCAAACTAAAAAACTGTCAGATGATTCATAAGGAATGAGTGGCCGGCAGGCTGGCCTGACTGATCCCTTACATTACTGATTTTTAACGGGTCTTTGGGAAAGAAGATGGTTATTTCCCATCCAAGTCAGACAACCCTGAAGACGGGGGCTGGCGGGCAGAGGAAAGGAGAACGGCCAGATGCTGAGCACAGAAGGCCGAGGATGCCACCCAGCACAACGTGTTCAGACGTTAAATTGTTCAGTAAACAGCTTGTAAATGAAACCCCAAAGGATTCAATTTCCCCTCCTCGGGCGCCTTCTCTGTCCCACCTGCCCCTGTTTCATCATCTCCCCAGAGCGGAGCGGGAATACATGTCAGGCATCCTTTTAACTTGTCAGGGACTTAACTCTAGCTGAGGCAGCCAGGTATTATAGCTAAATGGATTTACACATTTGAGGGTGAGTATCTGCTTCTGTTCACTGAGCCATGGCATTGATGTCTAATTTGGCGCTTACCTGTCACAGCAACATTGATTGTCGTAACCAGCCTGTACAGGAGTCAAGGGTTTGGGGAACATGGGATCCAGTCCCACCTGATTTGACCTTGGGAACTGCTTCTCCCTGAAAGGTTCTGGACCAGCCTCTCCTTGATCTCTGCAGTAGAGGTAGAGTAAATATGTAGATAGGGATGGAGTATGTGCTGAACTTGGAAAGGGAGCAACAGGGATGTGAAACTGTGTTCCTGTTCTTCAAAACTCCCAACTCCACTTCTTTGATCATCATGAACAGTAATGTTTGAGGCTGATTTCACTTGCTGGTTGTCTTTTGCTGGGTACTGTTCTCTGACTTCATTCATGCAACATTTACTGAGATTCTTTATAGATGTCTTGAGATTGTTTATAGGGAGCTTCCCTGGTGACTCAGACAGTAAAGAATCTGCCCGCAATGCTAGAGACCCGGGTTTGATCCCTGAGTTGGGAAGATCTTCTGGGGAAGAGAATGGCGACCCACTCCAGTATTCTTGCCTGGTGAATCGCGTGGACAGAGGAGCCTGATGGGCTATAGTCCATGGGGTTGCAAAAAGTCAGACACAACTGAGTGACTAACACTTTCTATAAATGTCTAGCAACTGTCCTTTAAGGTCTTGATTCTTATGACCATGAAAACTGAACTGAACAGTTTCCTATGAATATGTAAATCTAGGTCCCAGGGGAGATGGAAGGGAGTTAGTCTGCTGGAATTGAGCATTGTGGAGGTGAGTGATCAGAGATTCTCTTTATGCAAAGACCCAATAGACCCAATGAGAGAGACAGTTAAGGTCCGTGCGTGCTAAGTCACTTCAGTTGTATCTGACTCTTTGAGACCCATTGGACTGCAGCCCACCAGGCTCCTCTGCCCTTGGGATTCTCTAGGCAAGAATACTAGAGTGGGTTGCCATGTTCCCCTCCAGGGGATCTTCCTGCCCAAGGATCAAACCCAAATCCCCTCATTGGCAGACAGTTTCTTTAACACTAGTGCCACCTGGAAAGCCCACATGATCCCATGGAATTCTCCAGGCCAGAATACTGGAGTGGGTAGCCTTTCCCTTCTCCCAACCCAAGGATCAAACCCAGGTCTTCTGCATTGCAGGCTGATTCTTTACCAGCTGAGCTACAAGGGAAGCCCACAGTTAAGGTATATGGTTATAAATGATATTATTACCTACAATTATCTGTTGCTCCAAATGTGGCATTGATCACTTACCACAGTCAAGGTATGTGTTGGTAAATGACACGTGCCCAAATTGGAGCAATAGAATAACTGTAGGTAATAAAAATCCTTTAAACTCTTGGGAATTTTATTAGTAGAGAAAATCATTTCAAGTTGGTGTGTATCTTGCAATCCTGAATATCTTATGATCTTATCATGAATATCAGTGTGAGAAATGATTTGACAGGTTGGGAGCAAGCCTCCATAAACTTCCTGTATCCTCCCCTCTCCTTTCCCATATCCTGTCTCCACTGTTTAACCTGGAGGAATAACCTTGATTTTGTCATTTCTCCCACAGTCATGTGCTTCTGTGAGCAGGCCATGCTGCGTGAGGCCTGTGCGGTATTAACTAAAGCATTTTGTGACCTAGTCCTCAGGAAAGACATGCACAACTGTTGTCCAAATCAACTGAACAGCAGTATTAAATAACAGAAATAATAGTAGGAGTAATCTTTTAGAAAGAAATGGACATCCAGGCCCCTACTCTTCTTGGTTTTATAAGTAATCCTAACAGGGAAGAGATAGAATCCTCCATTCCAGTATATGATGGTTGAAGTGATACTAGACATCAGTAACTAGAACAACACTGGAGACAACACTTTGAATGATGCTTGCTGCTGCTGCTGCTGCTGCTGCTAAGTCGCTTCAGTCGTGTCCGACTCTGTGCGACCCCATAGACAGACTCCAACAGGCTCCTCTGTCCCTGGGATCCTCCAGGCAAGAACACTGGAGTGGGTTGCCATTTCCTTCTCCAATGCATGAAAGTGAAAAGTGAAAGTGAAGTCGCTCAGCCGTGTCCAACTCCTAGCAACCCCATGGGCTGCAGCCTACCAGGCTCCTCCGTCCATGGGATTCTCCAGGCAAGAGTACTGGAGTGGGGTGCCATTGCCCTCTCCTTGAATGATGCTTACAAACCCCAAATTCAACTTCAGGGCCAGCTGGGAGCAACAGATCCTACAACAGAGAGCGGAAGTAGTTTCTGTTACCAAGGATGGACTCCACTGGGCAGAGGATGCTTCAAAGAGATCATTTCAGCAACAGGGGTCACGTCTTGCTCTAAACGAGCATTTCTCACCCCTGGTTATGTGGTAGAATCATCTAGGAAACTTTTTCAAAACACTGATGCCTGAATCCTACCCTCAGGCATCCAGATTCAAATGGTCTGGCATGAAACCTGGTGATCAGTGATTAGAATCCTTAGGAGTTCTGATACGCAGCAAGGGTTAAGAACCCCTACCTTAAGGGAAAGGAGGGACAGGCTAGGCTGGTTGACACAGTTAAACCAATGAGCCTTGGAGCTAAAGGCTTTGACGACCCACACCCACTCATTTGAGGGCACTCCTCCAGGTTACTGTGGCTTAAGAAATGGAAATTACACATAAAAGATCAAACGGATACAATATAATGTCTCCAGCCAGCATGTTAGCTGTGTTTGTCCTATAATCCAAAGCAAGTCTTCAGAGATCTCTATATCTATATGATTATATGTATAATATATTACATATGGACAGGGAGACCTGGCGTGCTGCAATTCATGGGGTTGCAAAGAGTCGGACACGACTGAGCACCCGAACTGACTGAATATAATATATAAATGTAATACCTGACAAGTAATAACATTATGAATATATGTACTGAAATATTCTTAGTTAAATCGATCAGTAAATTGCTCATTTCTTTGCAATAAGACCAAAAGACTCATGGTCAACAAAGATTTCAAGAAAATTTGTAAAGGCAAGTGAGAGTTTGTGAGTAAGGAAACAGAAAACATTTCAGACACAGGGCACAGACATAGTGAGGTTCTGAAGGATTAAAGAAAATATTTAATAGCTTGTTTTCAACTTGCTCTTCTTTTGGAAATAATTTCTTTTCCAAGGTTCTTTTTTCGCCATTTAGAGCTTGTGTATCTCTTAAGATGATGCCTCATCTGTAAGGTGGAAACACTGAAATCATAGACAAGTATAACATGGAATCCCTCTGTAAAATTAAATTAATACTTTTTTACATTAATTTATCTTATCATTATCAAGAATTGAGAATTATTGAGCCTTCTCTGCACATGTAGGATCACCCTAAGTATAGTCAAAATTCTGTCTTTTTTCTGTTATTTGAGCTTTAAAATAACTTCTAAAAGATGATTGGAAATCTATTCAGAATCAAGGGCAGGGTGGGCAATGTTACAATAAAGTCAACTTGATTATGGTTACCAAAGGGGATAGGTAGGGGGAAGGATAAATTGTGAATAGGAGATTGGGATTAACATATACACAACTGTGTATATATGAAATAGATAAACAAGGACCTACAGTATGGCACAGGAAGCTCTACTCACTACTCTGTAATAACGTATTTGGGAAAAGAATTTGAAAAAGAATAGGTGTGTGTATCAAAGAATTGATGCTTTTGAACTGTGGTGTTGGAGAAGACTCTTGAGAGTCCCTTGGACTACAAGGAGATCCACCCAGTCCATCCTAAAGGAAATCAGCCCTGGATATTCATTGGAAGGAAAGATGCTGAAGCTGAAACTCCATTACTTTGGCCACCTGATGCAAAGAACTGACTCATTGGAAAAGACTCTGATGCTGGGAAAGATTGAAGGTAGGTAGAAAAGGGGATGACAGAGGATGAGATGGTTGGACGGCATCACTGACTCGATGGACATGAGTTTGAGCAAGCTCCTGGAGTTGGTGATGGACAGGGAGGCCTGGCGTGCTGCAGTCCATGGGGTCACAAAGTGTCAGACACGACTGAGCAACTAAACCAAACTGAACTGATAGTATATCTAAATCACTTTGCTATACACCTGAAACTAACACAATATTGTAAATCGTTATATACTCCAATATAAAATAAAAGTTTAAAAAATAAAGAGAACTTGGCAGTATCTGTGATGGACGTCTGATCGTTTTGTCACATGTAACTTTCACAATGTCCGTGTGAGGTTTAATGAAATTTAGTGTTCCTGTTTCAAAGAAAGGAAAATTAAAGACACACAGTCAATCAAGAATGACATTCACACATTGGCTTTCTTGTGAACATTGCTGAATTCAGAAGACTGTTAGCTCACAGGAAGACCCATCAAAAAAGCCATCTGGAAGGAGATCCATATCCAGACTCTGTTGCTTACCACCTGTCTGATCTGACCATATTGTTAACTTCTTCATCTCAAACATGCTAATAGTAACTATTTTGCAATATCATTGTGAAGTTTTAGTGAGATAAGAATGTTATGTGTGTAATATAACTGTTCAATAAATGGAAGTTATTGTCAGTCTTAATAATTGTGTTTTTTATTATTAACAGGATCCACTTGATGTTCAAATTGACAAGTTCCTGGATCAGAACTAGCCTTTCAGTTCAGTTCAGTCACTCAGTCGTGTCCGACTCTTTGCGACCCCATGAATCACAGCACACCAGGCCTCCCTGTCCATCACCAACTCCCGGAGTTCACTCAGCAATGAAAAAACAGCTCTGTGAAGGTAGGTGCCACATTTTTTGTTGTGAGTGATTGTATTATAATATATATTTACTGCTGGAAAAGGCAGTTCTTTCAGTACTCATGTTACTTTTTCTGGAGGTTGGAATATGAGAGACAAGAGGAAGATGCTGTCATGCTATTTCCTGCAAATAGACATTGTGTGGCTGTCCTGGGAACTACAGGCTTGAGGAGAGAGGCAGAATTAGAGAGTTAGTGCTAGAAACTTTCTTAAAGATCTCCTGGGACAAAAATCTTCATTATTTTTTAAATGAATGAAAACTCTGAACTGGAACTAAAAGATGTATTTAAAATCCTATTGCTATTTCATGGTACAGACAACATTAAAATTCAGATCTGCGGATTTTCCCATCATTTGTTCAACTAAGTCATTCTTCTCTTTTTATAATTTTTGTCTGTAATTAAATTGCTTTCCACACTTAAGCATTTCTAGGTTGAATTATTTGCAGTCTTGCAGCTTTACTTTCTATGTCTTTAATATACCTTATCTATCCTGTGAAAACTTGGGTCCTCTCTGTGGAGATCAGTTTATCACCTTGAGAGGCACTGAAGTGATAGGATGAAATGAATCCCACTGGGAGAAGTAGAAAGTGAAGAGACCACATGTCCTTGGCATGAAACTTCCAGGTTATATTTTAATTGTAATTCCAATGAAATTATATCATATATTTTCATATACAAGAACACATTGGGGAACACCTAGATCAGATCTGCTTAGAGGTTTCAGTGTGCCTATTTCACTCCAAAACTAAGGATATAAGAGATTATACTTTTGATTTAATGTGAAAATGGCGAGTGGTAGTTATGGGACCACAAATCAAGTACTATTTATGTAGAGGATGAAGAAAAATGTAATCCATTTTGAGATTCATTGACAGCTAACAAATTAATTTTCCAAATCTATTATCATCTGTTCCTCAATATCACTAAGGTAGACAGTGTAATTTTCATCAGAGTTCAGTGATTTACCAAAAGTAACACAGCTCCGAGAGTCCCTTGTACTGCAAGGAGATCCAACCAGTCCATTCTAAGGGAGATCGATCCTGGGTGTTCATTGGAAGGACTGATGCTAAAGCTGAAACTGTAATACTTTGGCCACCTCATGAGACGAGTTGACTCACTGGAAAAGAGTCTGATGCTGGGAAAGGTTGGGGGCGGGAGGAGAAGGGGACGACAGAGAATGAGATGGCTGGATGGCATCACCGACTCTGTGGACAAGAGTTTGAGTGAACTTCGGGAGTTGGTGATGGACAGGGAGGCCTGGCGTGCTGTGACTCATGGGGTCACGGAGAGTCGGACACGACTGAGCGACTGAACTGAACTGAACTGAACAAAGCTCCAAGTTAAGATTCTAGCACCTTAAGAGTAACTTGACTCCCAGCACAGTGTTCTTCCTAATATACTAGTACCTGCTGCTTTTAAGTCACTTTAGTCGTGTCCGACTCTGTGCGACCCCATGGATGGCAGCCCACCAGGCTCCCCTATCCCTGGGATTCACTCAAGAACACTGGAATGGGTTGCCATTTCCTTCTCCAATGCATGAAAGTGAAAAGTGAAAGTTAAGTTTCTCAGTTGTGTCCAACTCTTCACGACCCCCCAAATAATTTGGAGCACTTTGTTTTTCGGAATAAAAAAGAAACTTAAAGAAATGAAATATGTGCAGGACTTTGAGGTTTTAAGAAATGCTTTCCTGTAGCACTTTCAGCAAAAACTGTGTATAGGCAGAGTGCAAAGAGGAAACCTCAACTGAAAAAAAGAATCTGGAAAGGTCAGATGGTGTGAGAGGGCAGCCAAGGAAGCCATCTCAATTTTAGTGTGTTCTTGATATATGGATCTAAACACAATCTGAAAAGACTAACCTAATATATTTTTGACCCAGAGTTGACCCAAACCCAATCCCAACTTGCAAAAGAAGGAAAGCTGAAGTTGAAGGTTTGAAGCCATCAATCTTGTGGCATATCCAAGATGAAGAACATCAGCAAACTAGCCAAGAAAAGGATTACTGATCAAAAGTGAAGGAAAACAAATAACAAGTAGGAATGTTTTAGATGCACATAAAAGAGTTTGAAGATCCTTTACACTGGAAAAATTTTCTGTATATGAACTATTATGTAAACACACACATGCAGTAATATCTTTTTTTCCCCAACTAATTTATTCTGAAATTTACTTGGAAAACCAGTGCAGGGAAAACAACAGAATACTGAGTAATGGGCAACCTTCTCTCATGAGGAATCTAAAATTACAAAATGTGACTGACTGTATTTTTCAGCATTCTCCAGTGAAACAGAACTAAAAGGATGTGTGTATATAAAACTCTATTACATATATACACATATATCTATATCTCTCTACCTATATAGAGATTGATTTTTTATTGGAGTTATAATTGACATATAACCGTTTCAAGTGTGCAAAAGTCAGTATCTGTGCTTATTGTGAAATGATCACCATAATAAATTTAATTAATATCTAGCCATACTTAGTTACAAATTGTTTTTTCTTGTGATGATAACTTTTAAGATTTCCTCTCTTAGAAATGTACAATAGAGTATTATTAATTATAGTCACCACACTATATATTACATCCCCAGGACTTATGTGAAGTTGATTCATTATGTGGAATTGACTTACCGGCTCATGCAACTGCAGAGGCTAACAGATCCCAAGGTCTGTAAGGTGAGCTGCCAAACTGGAGACCCAGGAGAATTGATGATTTATTTTTGAGTACTTGAGGGAGAGTCAGACTTTTGGTTCTATTCTGGCCTTCAACTGATTTGAAAGGCCCACTGACAGCAGGAGAACAATCTGCTTCACTCAGTTCACCAATTTAAGTGCTAATTCATCCAAAAACATCCTGCAGAAACACCCAGAATTTTTGACCAGATATCTGGGTACTATGTGTTCCAGTCAAGTTGACACATAAAATTAACCATCACAATGACTTATAACAAATATGTAGAACTTATAAAACCAAGTATAATATGGATCTTTGATGTTATTTGCGTCTAAAAAAGCATATGTTCATTGCAGTGATTTGTGGCAAAAACACTTACATGATGACCTTAAATCGAGTGTCTTTGCAAAGAACAAGGACATCCAAGAAGAAAAATACAAAATTAAGTTTAGGTTGGAAGCTACAGTTAGAACTGGACATGGAACAACAGACTGGTTCCAAATAGGAAAAGGAGTACGTCAAGGCTGTATATTGTCACCCTGCTTATTTAACTTCTATGCAGAGTACATCATCAGGAACTCTGGGCTGGAAGAAGCACAAGCTGGGATCAAGATTGCTGGGAGAAATATCAATAACCTCAGATATGCAGATGACACCACCCTTATGGCAGAGAGTGAAGAGGAACTCAAAAGCCTCTTGATGAAAGTGAAAGAGGAGAGTGAAAAGGTTGGCTTGAAGCTCAACATTTAGAAAACAAAGATCATGGCATCTGGTCCCATCACTTCATGGGAAATAGATGGGGAAACAGTGGAAACAGTGTCAGACTTTGTTTTTGGGGGCTCCAAAATCACTGCGGATGCTGATTGCAGCCATGAAATGACAAGACGTTTACTCCTTGGAAGGAAAGTTATGGCCAACCTAGATAGTATATTAAAAAGCAGAGACATTACTTTGCCGACAAAGGTGCATCTAGTCAAGGCTATGGTTTTTCCCATGGTCATGTATGGATGTGAGAGTTGGACTGTGAAGAAAGCTGATCGCCAAAGAATTGATGCTTTTGAACTGTGGTGCTGGAGAAGACTCCTGAGAGTCCCTTGGACTGCAAGGAGATCCAGCCAGTCCATTCTAAAGGAGATCAATCCTGGGTGTTCATTGGAAGGACTGATGCTAAAGCTGAAACTCCAGTACTTTGGCCACCTCATGCGAAGAGATGACTCACTGGAAGAAACTCTGATGCTGGGAAGGATTGGGGGCGGGAGGAGAAGAGGACGACAGAGAAAGAGATGGCTGGATGGCATCACCAACTCAATGGAGGTGAGTTTGAGTGAACTCCGGGAGTTGGTGATGGACAGGGAGGCCTGGCGTGCTGTGATTCATGGGGTCGCAAAGAGTCGGTTACAACTGAGCGACTGAACTGACTGACTGAACTGATATGAAAACCCAAATAGGGATGTAATCCAGTTATCTTGAATTGAGAGTAAAAGAAACACACAGTAACCATTTTACTCCTGCCTTGACTCGGGTCATAAACATGGAAGGGTATGTATTGCCTTAGAAATATGTGTATGTGTGACATATTTAACTCTTGCAGTTTTTCTTGATCATTCCTCCACTGGCAGACAAGGCAAACATAAAATAGAATCAAGATTTTCTCTACCTTTAGAATAGTCTTGACAATCGTCATTTTCTTGGAAAAAGAACTGAAAAGCATTGTCTTTAATTAGCACTTTTTAAAAGAAGCTGAGCAGGTAAAAATCAAAACAAACAAAAATGTAAGAAGGCTTTAGAAGTAGTTACCTAAGTGTGATTTTTGAGAGTTTATTTTTAAACTTCTGACACAATGCACATAAGAGTTTTCTGATTTTTTTCTCCCATGTATTAATGAAATCAGATGCTGAATATTCTTTATCAATAAATTACTAATATGAATACAATAATACATAGGTACATTTAAGAACACTTTCAGATCCATTAAGGTATTTGATTCTTACAAAATGGCTCTGATGTCGAATAGGAGATAAGAATAGGTGTCTTATCTTCAGTTTACAGATGGAAAAACTGAGACACAATTCTGGATAATATATTTCCTTGTTGTTTAATCACTAAGTCATGTCTGACTCTTTGCAACCTCATTGACTGCAGCCCATCAGGTTCCTCTGTCCATGGGATTTCCCAGGCAGTAATGGCTAGGAGTCGGAGAAGGCAATGGCAAGCCACTCCAGTACTCTTGCCTAGAAAATCCCATGGATGATGGAGCCTGGTAGGCTGCAGTCTGTGGGGTTGCTAAGGGTCGGACACGACTAAGCGACTTCACTTTCACTTTTCACTTTCACACATTGGAGAAGGAAATGGCAACCCACTCCAGTGTTCTTGCCTGGAGAATCCCAAGGATGGGGGAGCCTGGTGGGTTTCCGTCTATGGGGTCACACAGAGTTGGACACGACTGAAGCGACTTAGCAGCAGCAGCAATGGCTAGGAGTGGGTAGCCATTTCCTTCTCCAGGGGAATCTTCCCAAGCCAGGAATTAAACCCATGTCTCCTGCTTGGCAGGTGGATTCTTTACTACCAGGAGGATTATTACACAAAAATTGAGTAGCAGATCTAAAAAGGGGTTAGACTTTCTAACTTTCATATCACAGTCCCATAAATAGCTTCATTGTTTTCATGTATATTTCTGTATAGATCATTCCAAGGTCTTTTTGAATTGTTTTATCATTGGAGGTGATACATAAATATATATATATATATACATTTTTTTTTCCTTCTTCCAATTGTGCTTGGAGTGAACAACTCAATTCTATCTGGATCACAGGGACTACCATTTTGTAGCTGTCTGGCATCCTCTTGTCCCCCTGTGCCTGAGATGAAAGTCTGATGCATTAGCTCTGCTCTTTCCTTCTATTGCTTAAGCAATGAAGAAAACATTACGCTAATCACACTCAATGTGTGCTATCTCCAGGCACAGCTGTTGTGTAGTCTTTCCAAGCTCAGCCATTAAGGAGTCTTACCAATGACAGAGCCCATTGAGAGCTGCAAAGCAGACACTTGCCCTCTAATAACATCCATTTCTGCTTTCCTAGCTAATTCCAGGAAAGAGAGCCTGTCGGGCAAGGTTTCACAGTCCATAACTCTCCTTTTATTGTCACTTTCCCTCCTCCCTTTGAGGGGCAGTTTGAGAGCCAGCTCCCAAGCATAGCCCATGGAGAAAAAGATTAAGCATGGCTTGGAGTCAACCTCTTTATCAAATGAGCTCATGGAGTTTGAGCAAAAGCAAGCTTCAAAAAAGATAGATCTGCTCTGGCAACTGGTGCACCAGTAAAGATGCCTGTAGGAGAAGCAGTTGGTATCAGAGGCTAAAAATGGCAAACAGTTCTGGCTGCCTAGGAATACAGCAGTTTCAAGTTGTCTGCTCCTGGCTAGTAAAGTAATTGGAACTCATTGTTCCTGGGTTTTGAAGATCATGCTACTGACCTGCCATGGGTAGGACTGAGTTTTCTGGAGAGAGAATGGATAATGAGATTGTAAGATGCTTATGAAAAACTTGGTTTACAAAACACACTCACTTCTGTGAAATCATAGAATGGCAAAAATATGGGTTTTCAGACAGAGATCTCAGTTCAGATCCCAGCTCTGCTCCCTACTAATTGTATTACCTAGAACTAGTTATGAATGCTCTTTAAACACAAAGGTTTCTCTCTCTGTAAATTGGAGGATAATCATGCCCACCTTCCTAATGTCATTGTTTGGATCACAATTCATATGTAATTTAACTGTTATACCTAAATCCCACACTTCATAGAATATAGAGCCTCTCATTAAATGGTGACTCTTATGACTTATAACATGAGCCATGTGATTTAGGGTGGTTATTATTCCAGTAATGAGGATACAGAGGCTCAGATTTCAGTGACTTGCTCAAGATCCCTAGCTGGAAGGGGAAAAAAAGACCCAAACATATCACTCAAATATATACACAATTAGTTCCATCACTCTGTGTGACCCCAGAGTCGGACACAACTGAAGTGACTTAGCAGCAGTAGCAGCAATTCCATCACTCTAGAACTCATAAACTAGACAAATAACAAAATTTTTTTTAAGAAACCTCCAGTTCTTTACCTTGGCATTTTTTTTTCTCCAAATTTCATGAGATTTTAATTCTTGGTTGAATATGCTTACTGGTAAAGAGGTACATTAGAGGAGGAGGATGTAATTGGTTGTGAGCAGCAGGAGAAGAAGGAAAACTGGGGGAAGGAGGCATCAAATACATCCTGCATGCGCTTAAATTACTCCATAGAACAAGCTTAAGGTAAATGAATGGAAACACACTCTGAGATTGAGAAAAACTTTTAGGAAGGACTAAACACATTATCTATAGAGGGGGATGTGGACATAATAGGTGTCCTCCTGAATCAGGAGGAAGGAGATAAATTAGATAGAAAGGGGTTTAATTCAGAACAGTCACTCAGTTGTGTCTGACTCTTTGTAACCCCACAGACTACAGCATGCCAGGCTTCTCTGTCCATCACCAACTCCCAGACCTTGCTCAAACTCCTGTCCATCAAGTCGGTGATGCCATCCAACCATCTCATCCTCTGTCGTCCCCTTCTCCTCCTGCCTTCAATCTTTCCCAGCATACAGGTCCTTTCCAAGGAGTCAGTTCTTCACATCAGGTGGCCAAAGTATTGGAGCTTCAGCTTCAGCATCAGTCCTTCCAGTAAACATTCAGGACTGATTTCCTTTAGGATGGATTGGTTTGAAGTCCCTGCCATCCAAGCGACTCTCAAGAGTCTTTTCCAACACGATAGATCAAAAGCATCAATTCTTCAGCGCTCAGCTTTCTTTATGGTCCAACTTTTACGTCCATACATGACTGCTGGAAAAACCATAGCTGTGACTAGATGGACCTTTGTCAGCAAAGTAATGTCTCTGTTTTTTAATATGTTGTCTAGGTTGCTCATAGCTTTTCTTCCAAGGAGCAAGCGTCTTTTAATTTCATGGCTGCAGTCACCATCTGCAGTGATTTTGGAGCCCAAAAACATAAAGTCTGTCACTGTTTGCATTGTTTCTCCATCTATTTGACATGAAGTGTTGGGACTGGATGCCATGATTTTAGTTCTTTGAATGTTGAGTTTTAAGCCAGCTTTTTCACTCTCTTCTTTCTCTTTCATTAAGAGGCTCTTCACTTCCTCTTTGCTTTCTGCCATAAGGGTGGTGTGGTGTTATCTGCATATCTGAGCTTATTGATATTTCTCCCTGCAAGCTTGACTTCAGCTTGTGCTTCATCCAGCCCAGCATTTCTCATGATGTACTCTGCATAGAAATTAAATAAACAGGATGACAATATACAGCCTTAACTTACTCCTTTCCCAATTTGGAACCAGTCCGTTGTTCCATGTCTGGTTCTAACTGTTGCTTCTTGACCTGCATACAGATTTCTCAGGTAGCAGGTCAGATGCTCTGGTATTCCCATCCCTTGAAGAATTTTTCACAGTTTGTTGTGATTCACACAGTCAAAGGCTTTGGCATAGTGAATAAAGCAGGTAGAATTTTTTCTGGAACTCTCTTGCTTTTTCTATGATCCAATGGATGTTGGTAATTTGACCTCTGGTTCCTCTGCCTTTTCTAAATCCAGTTTGAGCATCTGGAATTTCTTGGTTCACGTATGTTAAAGCCTCTCCTGGAGAATTTTGAATATTACTTTACTAGCATGTGAGATAGGTACAATTGTGCAGTAGTTTGAACGTTGTTTGGCATTGCCTTTCTTTGGGATTGAAATGAAAACTGACCTTTTCCAGTCCTGTGGCCACTGCTGAGTTTTCTATATTTGCTGGCATATTAACTGCAGCACTTCAACAGCATCATCTATTAGGACATGAAATAGCTCAGCTGGAATTCCATCACCTCTACTGGCTTTGTTTGTAGTGATGTTTCCTAAGGCCCTCTTGACCTTGCACTCCAGGATGTCTGGCTCTAGGTGAATGATCATACCACTGTGGTTATCTGGGTCATTAAGATATTTTTTTGCATAGTTCTGTGTATTCTTGCCACCTTTTCTTAGTATCTTCTGCTTCTGTTAGGTCCATACCATTTATGTCCTTTATTGTGCCCATCTTTGCATGAAATGTTCCCTTGGTATCTCTAATTTTCTTGAGGAGATCTCTATTCTTTTCCATTCGATTGTTTTCTTCTATTTCTTTGCAAAACTCCAAAACTGCAACTCACTCCTGAACAACCATCAACAGGAGAATGACAGGTGTTTGAACCCACCAAGAAATGATACCCCACATCCAAAGGCAAAGGAGAAGCCCCAACAAGGTGGTAGGAGGGGTGAAATCGTGTTTAGAATCAAACCTCATACCTGCCAGAGATGCTCGGAGGGCTCAGAAAAGCCTTGGGCACACCAGGATGCAGAGACCCCACAGAGACTGAGCCAGGCCTGCCTTTGAGTGCCTGAGTGTCTCCTGTGGACACACGGGTCAGCAGTGGCCTGCCACGGGGATGGGGGCTCTGGCTGCAACAGACCTAGGTCATGCATAAGCCCTCTTAGAGGAGGTCTTGATTAACCCCACCATAGAGCCGCTGAGCAGATAACCCACAAACTGCAGAACAGTTATACCAAAGAAATTCTCGCACTGTTAAGAAAGTTCTAGGACCCACGACAACCTGGGGATCCAGCAAAGGGACTGAGAACCCACAATGAATCTGACTTTGGAGGCCAGTGGGACTTGATTACAGAACTTCCACAGGACTGGGGAAACAGACTCTTGGAGGGAACAAACAAAACACCTTGTGCGCACCAGGAGCCAGAAGGAAGGAGCAATGTCCCTACAAGAGACTGAGTCACACTTGCCTGTGAGTGTCCAGGAGTCTCTGGTGGAGGGAACAAATAACAGGGAGGGAACATAGCCCAGTCCACCAACAGAAAATTGGATTAAAGACTTACTGCCAAACTGATCGCATGGACCACAGCCTTCTCTAACTCAATGAAACTATGAGCCATTCTGTGTAAGGTCACCCAAGATGCACGGGTCATGGTGGAGAGTTCTGACAAAACATGGTCCACTGGAGAAGGGAATGGCAAACCACTTCAGTATTCTTGCATTGAGAACCCCATGAACAGTATGAAAAGGCAAAAAGATAGGACACTGAAAGATGAACTCCCCAGGTTAGTAGGTGCCCAATATGCTACTGGAGATCAGTGGAGAAATAACTCCAGAAAGAATGAAGAGGTGAAGCCAAAGCAAAAACGATACCCAGGTGTGGATGTGACTGGTGATGGAAGGAAAGTCAGCAATATTGCATAGAAACCTGGAATATTAGGTCCTTGAGTCAAGGTAAATTGGAAGTAGCCAAACAGGAGATGGCAAGAGTGAACTGAACATTTTAGGAATCAGTGAACTAAAATGGACTGGAATGGGTGAATTTAACTCAGATGACCATTATATCCACTACTGTGGGCAAGAATCCCTTGGAAGAAATGGAGTAACCATCATAGTCAACAGAGTCCAAAATGCAGTACTTGCATGTAATCTCTAAAACAACAGAATGATCTCTGTTTGTTTCCAAGGCAAGCCATTCAGTATCACAGTAATCTAAGTCTATGCCTCGACCAATAATGCCAAAGAAGCTGAACAGTTCTATGATGACCTATAAGACCTAGAACTAACACCAAAAAAAAGATGTCCTTTTCATCATAGGGGACTGGAATGCAAAAGTAGGAAGTCAAGAGATACTGGATTGACAGGCAAGTTTGGACTTGAGTACAGAATGAAGCAGGGCAAAGGCTAGCAGAGTTTTGCACTCATTATGGCAAACACCCTCCTCCAACAACACAAGAGAAGACTCTACAACGTGGACATCACCAGATGGTCAACACCAAAATCAGATTGATTATATTATTTGCAGCCACAGATGGAGAAACAGCAAAAAAAGACTGGGAGCTGACTGTGGCTCAGATCATGAACTTTATTGCCAAATTCCGACTTAAATTGAAGAAAGTAGGGTAAACCAGTAGACCTAAACCACTAGATTTAGGTATGACCTAAATGCTTTTGAACTGTGGTGCTGGAGAAGACTCTTGAGAGTCCCTTGTACTGCAAAGAGATCCAACCAGTCCATTCTAAAGGAGATCAATCCTGGGTGTTCATTGGAAGCACTGATGCTAAAGCTGAAACTCTAATACTTTGGCCACCTCATGCGACAAGTTGACTCACTGGAAAAGACTCTGATGCTGGGAAAGGTTGGGGGCAGGAGGAGAAGGGGACGACAGAGAATGAGATGGCTGGATGGCATCACCGACTCGATGGACATGAGTTTGAGTGAACTCCGGGAGTTGGTGATGGACAGGGAGGCCTGGCGTGCTGTGATTCATGGGGTCGCGGAGAGTCGGACACGACTGAGCGACTGAACTGAACTGAACTGAAATCAAATCCCTTACGATTATACAGTGGAAGTGAGAAATAGTTTCAAGGGATTAGATCTGATAGACAGAGTGCCTGAAGAACTATGGACGGAGCTTTGTGACATTGTACAAGAGGCAATGATCAAGACCATCCCCAAGAAAAAGAAAGGCAAAACAGTTGTCTGAGTAGGCCTTACAAGTAGCTAAGAAAAGAAGGGTAGGAAAGGCAAAGGAGAAAAGGAAAGATACACCACCCATTTGAATGCAGAGTTTCAAAGAATAGCAAGGAGAGATAAGAAAGCCTTCCTCAGTGATTGATGCAAAGAAAGGTGTTAGAAACAGTCATTCCTATTGGTACTTTCAGTTCAGTTCAGTTCAGTTCTGTCGCTCAGTCGTGTCCGACTCTCCGCGACCCCATGAATCACAGCATGCCAGGCCTCCCTGTCCATTACCAACTCCCGGAGTTCACTCAAACTCATGTCCACAGAGTCGGTGATGCCATCCAGCCATCTCATTCTCGGTCGTCCCCTTCTCCTCCCGCCCCCAACCTTTCCTAGCATCAGAGTCTTTTCCAGTGAGTCAACTCGTCGCATGAGGTGGCCAAAGTATTGCAGTTTCAGCTTTAGCATCAGTCCTTCCAAAGACCTCGTTAACTTTTGTACAGCCTTGTTACCATCCATTGACAAGCTGATGTAGGACAGAGTGTAATGAAACTATTAAACTCCTAGGATATAACTTCTTACAGGATTAGACCCCTCAGCATATTAGAGATCTGTTTCTGGAGATAATCACTGCAGAATCTATTAGCTCACAGAAACTTTTTCTTAGATATTGCCCTCCAGAATTCTCATCATAACTAAACTGTCTTGCTACAGTCTTGTCCCCTTAATATGTAAGAATAAGAACCCTCAGAATGTATCAGACTCTGTTTTAACTGTTTCACATTATCAAATGATCCTAAGAGGATGTACTAAAAGTAACCTCAAAATGAAACAACAAAAGTGATCACAGAGAAGTTAATCAATTGACTTATTTTCACACCACCAGAAAACAATAGACTTGACATTTAAACTCATGAACTCTTCCTCTAAGGCACATTCTTGTACCCAAGACAGTGTATCTCATACCAGTTCTTCTCATACTATCTATGGTCAAAGGCTTATTTTGTTTTCTAATGTCTTATGAGCAGATACTTTTATACACTGCACTAAAAACCAGTTAGTAGAAAAATGAAATTAAAAGATACCTGGAATAGAACTCCAGTTCTTAAATTACCATTAGATTCAAAATGCATACAATTACTCTGTAAATTGCTATAAAGACTTCTGAATGCTTTCTCAGTGCTTACTCTTATTTTCCTTATGTACCATGGTCCATTAGTCCCCGCTCACACTAGGACTGCACTTTGAGTGACTTCGCTGTAGGAGTAGGGGACTGGGGATGGGCACATTTTGTGTCATTGAAATAAGTGAGGTTGGCAACCAGGTCAGCTCTCAAGCCACAAACCCTTAGCCCTGTGTTCTTGAATAGGAGCTGTTCTTGACCAGGAGTTGGCTGTGGCTCAGATCATTAACTCCTTATTGCCAAATTCAGACTTAAATTGAAGAAAGTAGGGAAAACCACTAGACTATTCAGATATGACCTAAATCAAATCCCTTATGATTATAAGTAAGAAATAGATGTAAAGGACTAGATCTGATAGATAGAGTGCCTGATGAACTCTGGACAGAGGTTCGTGACATTGTACAGGAGACAAGGACCAAGACCATCCCATGGAAAAGAAATGCAAACAAGCAAAATGGCTGTCTGAGGAGGCCTTACAAATAGCTGTGAAAGAAGAGAAGCAAAAGCAAAGGAGAAAAGGAAAGATATAAGCATCTGAATGCAGAATTTCAAAGAATAGCAAGGAGAGATAAGAAAGCCTTCCTCAGCGATCAATGCAAAGAAATAGAGGAAAACAACAGAATAGGAAAAACAAGAGATCTTTTCAAGAAAATTAAAGATATCAAGGGAACATTTCATGCAAAGATGGGCTCGATAAAGGACAGAAATGGTATGGACCTAACAGAAGCAGAAGATATTAAGAAGAGGTGGCAAGAATACACAGAAGAACTGTACAAAAAAGATCTTCACGACCAAGATAATCACGATAACGTGATCATTCTCCTGGAACCAGACATCTTGGAATGTGAAGTCAAGTGGGCCTTAGAGAGTATCACTACGCACAAAGCTAGTGGAGGTGATGGAATTCCAATTGAGCTGTTTCAAATCCTGAAAGATGATGCTGTGAAAGTGCTGCACTCAATATGCCAGCAAATTTGGAAAACTCGGCAGTGGCCACAGGACTGGAAAAGATCAGTCTTCATTCCAATCCCAAAGAAAGGAAATGCCAAAGAATGCTCAAACTACCACACAATTGCACTCATCTCACACACTAGTAAAGTCATGCTCAAAATTCTCAAAGCCAGGCTTTAGCAATATGTGAACCATGAACTTCCAGATGTTCAAGCAGGCTTTAGAAAAGGCAGAGGCACCAGAGATCAAATTGCCAACATCCACTGGATCATGGAGAAAGCAACAGAGTTCCAGAAAAACATCTATTTCTGCTTCATTGACTATGCCAAAGCCTTTGACTGTGTGGGTCACAATAGACTGTGGAACATTCTGAAAGAGATGGGAATCCCAGACCACCTGACCTGCCTCTTGAGAAACCTGTATGCAGGTCAGGAAGCAACAGTCAGAACTGTACATGGAACAACAGACTGGTTCCATATAGGAAAAGGAGTACGTCAAGGTTGTATATTGTCACCCTGCTTATTTAACTTCTATGCAGAGTACATCATGAGGAACGCTGGGCTGGAAGAATCACAAGCTAGAATCAAGATTGCCAGGAGAAATATCAATAACCTCAGATATGCAGATGACACCACCCTTATGGCAGAAAGTGAAGAGGAACTCAAAAGCCTCTTGATGAAAGTGAAAGAGGAGAGTGAAAAGTTTGGCTTGAAGCTCAACATTCAGAAAGCGAAGATCATGGCATCTGGTCCCATCACTTCATGGGAAATAGATGGGGAAACAGTGGAAACAGTGTCAGACTTTATTTTTTTGGGCTCCAAAATCACTGCAGATGCTGATTGCAGCCATAAAATTAAAAGACGCTTACTCCTTGGAAGGAAAGTTATGACCAACCTAGAAAGCATATTAAAAAGCAGAGACATTACTTTGCCAATCAAGGTCCGTCTAGTCAAGGATATGGTTTTTCCCGTGATCATGTATGGATGTGAGAGTTGGACTGGAAGAAAGCTGATCGCCAAAGAATTGATGCTTTTGAACTGTGGTGCTGGAGAAGACTCTTGAGAGTCCCTTGGACTGCAAGGAGATCCAGCCAGTCCATTCTAAAGGAGATAAATCCTGGGTGTTCATTGGAAGCACTGATGCTAAAGCTGAAACTCCAATACTTTGGCCACCTCATACAATGAGTTGACTCACTGGAAAAGAGTCTGATGCTGGGAGGGATTGGGGGTGGGAGGAGACGGTGACGACAGAATGAGATGGCTGAATGGCATCACCGACTCGATGGACATGAGTTTGAGTGAACTCTGGAAGTTGGTGATGGACAGGGAGGCCTGGCGTGCTGTGATTCATGGGGTCGCAAAGAGTCAGACACAACTGAGTGACTGAACTGAACTGAACCAGTCATCTACCCTGATTTAGAAATTACAGATGGAGGGATTCTTCAGAATAGAAATTAGAACTTACTCCGTGCCATACTGAGGGGAGCTGAATGGTCCATGAATTCACATATAAAATAGATTTTGCAAAATTTCTTTCTTTGAGAGCTAGCAGTCTTCTTTCCTCAATTGATCTTGGATCTTAAAATGAATTTCCTATTTCCCTGTGTTTTCTCATGGCCAAAAGCAGTTGACACATTTCCTGAAAAACAAAAGATATCCAATCAATGTTTGTGATTGAAAATTCAAGTTTATTTTAAAAAATACTGTTTATATTAAAACTCCAAAGAAGAATGACACCTTATGGATACGACGTGAGTCTAAAATGATGATGTGCTCCCTCTCTGGAGGTGTAATACTAAAAAGAAGATATTTATATCATAGACAAACTTTGTTTTCAAGAATAATTGACCTACAGCACTATGTTAGTTCCAGGTACACAACAAAGTAACTCAGTATTCTACATTTTACAAAACGATCACCACTGTAGACAAGTATTGAAAGTGACAATTTATTCAAATGAAGTTGGTAGAGGGAGCAGAAGTAAGAAAAGAGTTAAATTCAAAAGTGTTTACTACTTTGCATGATTAAAATATTTAAATACGTTAATATTCACTCTATAAACTTAATGTTCTTATTATTATAAATTGGAGGCTTGAAGCAGTACATGACTGTTCACACAATAAAGACTGCCTTTATAATAAAGTTTTGTATAAATGTCTTTAAATCATGAGTGTTGAGCTTCATGTTAGTCTTCAAAAATACAGTTAGTCATTATTTTTCTAGCAATTCAAAATCCGAGTCACACACAATGAGAGAATGCAGTTTGTCACACGTGGAGACCAATAAATCAGTCTCAGCACCTATTAAACGCTGAAAGCTTTCCTAGGTATGACTGGGTAACGATGGCCAGGGGGTAAAAAGGAATATAAAACTGAATTCTTCTCAAGAAGCGTAGAGGTTAGTTGGGAACACATGGAACAATGAGGCCACAGTCATCTTCTCTTTGTAAAGTAAGGCTCTGTTGCAAGCCCCGCAGCCACGCATCCTGAAAGCACACGAGTGAGAACGCCTAGGCTTTCATCAAATGTTACTTCGTTCAGTCCACTCCCCATGACTTGAGGCTTGAGGCAAAGGCTGCATTACTATTGCCAGTATCTCTTCTGTTTCTTACTACCTGAGTTTTTTTTTTTTAATTTACTTTTTAATTGGAATATAATTTCTTTAGAATGTTGTGTTAGTTTCCACTGCACAACAGTGTGAATCAACCACATGTATGCATGTATCCCTTCCTTCTTGAGCCTCCCTTCCAGCCACGCCCCATCCCACTCCTCTAGGTCATCACAGAGCACCACCGTATTGAGCTCCCTGTGCTATATAACAGCTTCCCACTAGCTAGCTATTTTACACATGGTAGTGTCTATATGTCAATACTTTCTCAATTTGTCCCACCCTCTCCTAAGTTTTAAAATGATTAGAAACTTTAGAGATCTTTAGCCTGACTTCCCTCCCAGAGAAGAGAGGACTTTGAAGCAGCTTCTGGAAGGTAAAGTTCATTGACTCCTCTTCTCCCTCTTCCTTGCTTTTCCTGCTAATACAAGGTGACTTGCAGTGTTTAGGACACCTTTGGGTATATAAGTCACTGCAATCTACAGGGCACTCTCCCACCTCTCCCACGTCAGATCCAAACCATAAAATGTGCCTCCTTTAAAACTTTAACCTATGTATCAGTGTCATAAAAGTCTCACCCTATTTGTCATAAGCATTGAAACAACTGAAAAAATTCAGTCTCCTGGAACAATAGGCACATTTCTAAATCTTCTCTTCAAGAAATATAAGTATTCCTCCCTAGGTTTACTTTCAGAAGTATTTGGTTTTGTCTTTTCAGCATATCTCAAAAAAAAAAAAAAAAAAAATTTTTTTTTTCTATTATCACGTGTGTATTGGGTTGGCCTAAAAGGTCGTCAAGGCTTTTCCATAACTTCTTACCTGAACAAACTTTATGGACAACCCAATAAATGACTCTTACTTCAAGTCAGACTGAATCATCCTGTTCCTGTTGCTGGGCCTGAAGGAGAGCAGGGGCAAAGAAAGCATGTTTTGCAGTGATGATTAGACAGAACGGGAGAGTTACACAAATGTTCATCTCACAACAGACACACTTTAACGTCGGTATACATTGAAGAAGAGAGAAGAAACATTCCCCCTGATAAAGCTAGTTGGGAGATGAATTATCCAGTAGGCTAATCCTATTAAATACTTCAGTTCACAAATCTTAGCGAGAATACACAAAAGTCACTGATTTTTCCCTTCTGTGAAGTTAAGTGTGAAAATTCCTGGCAATTCCCTGCCACGTAGTGACTCAGGGTTCAGGATCTTTCCACTTTACGGCACTGCTAACACCCAGGGGTGACTTTCTCAGGATCCAGAGAAAAACTTTAGACCTCATGACCAAAAACATCCAAGAGTGTAATGAAATAGCTTCTCTCTTACGCATCTAGAATACATCTACTAACTCAGTATCATCCTGGGAAGAACCAAGGCCACAGTCACACAAATACTTTTCTGTGGGTTTATCTTGCTCATGAAGCCAAATCCGGTCTTTGTACCCTGACACCAAAGTAATTTTTGGAGACAGAGCTTTGGGTGAAGTAGAAAAAGAATCGCTTTGTTGCTTTGCCAGGCAAAGGGAGCCACAGCAGGTTAATGCCCTGAAAACTGTATCCCAACCTGGAGTGGATAGTGAGAAGTTTTGCAGTAATTGTTCAAAGAGGGAGTGAACAGCTTGTGGACATTCTGCTGATTGGTTGGTCGTGAGCTAAGTGGGAATCAGCATTGGCAGCTTCTGATTTCAATAGGCCTGAGTCTATGTGCTTGTGGGTAGCATACAGTTTACTTCTACCTGGCAGGGATTTCAGTATCTACAAAACAGCTCAGAGATGTTATTATGTATATCCTCTGAGGGGGAACCAGGACCTTGACCCACAGCTGCACTGTTGTTTCTTTCTGTTTTATATCATCTTGTTTTTGACCTCTCAGTATATGGAATCTTCGTTTCCACCAAGGATCAAACCTGGACCCCTTGTAGCGGAAGCTCACTGGACCACCAGGGAAGTCCCGCTGCTATTGTCTCTTGACTGTTCCTCCTCTGTCTCTGCACCCCCTCCCTTCCCTAATTAGCAGCCATTTGAACCTGCCCTTTGGAACTCAGGGAAGATCGTGGGTGCTGAAGGGAGCCTATTGCCTGCGATCAAGAAATGGACATAAAAAGGCTTTTGTTTCCAGGAGCCCCATAGCGTCCTGCTTGGTCTCAGTACCATTGCACCGGGGACGGTGCTCTGGCAGCTTGAAGCCTTAAGTACCTGTGACAGTGGAGGTCCCAGCCCAGAATCTCAGCAGCAGGTGCCAAGAGCTGGAACACCAGACAGGAAGAGCAGGGTCCCCCAGTCCAGGTGTTGGCCGTCTGCACTTGGTCTGGTTTGGGCCGACCAGGGCAGGAGGCAGCAAGCGCCTCACGCAAACTCGAGTATGTGGTACATCATGAAGTAGTTTCCTCTGCCTCACAGTTCTTCCAGTGCTCTTTCCACTTCCCAGAACCTTTGGTAAAAGTTTTTGTTTAGCCTTTCTCAGTCGATGAAATTTCATTGTCCCACTAAAATGTCTAATTCCCCAAGGGAACCTTTCCTCCAAGCTTTAGTGCACTCTGGTTAACTCCCCAAACCCTCAATCTCAAGTGCCAGCCATGTGCTACTAACTACTGAACAGAGACCTCCCAGGGCAACACAGAATAGGTTTTTATTACTTCACACCTCCCACTGCTTTCCCAAGAAAGAAAAAAAAAAAATTCTACATCCTTACTGAGCAAAGACTGAAAAGATTGGAAAGCTTAGAGACAGAAGATCATCTCACCTTATTGGATTTATCTGGAAATTTTTTGTCCTCTAAGTGGCAGTTACTCTATAATCATGGATTTGGTTCACATTTAAAGTGTCCCTTTATTGACACATATGCACTATTATATATAAAATAGATAACTAATGAGAACCTACTGTATAGCTCAGGAAACTCTATTCAGTGTTCTCTGATGACCTAAATGGGAAGGAAATCTAAAAAAGATTGGATAGATGTATACAGATAACTGATTTACTTTACTGCACAGCAGAAACTGACACAACATTGTAAAGCAACTATACTTCAATAAAAATAAAAAATAAAGTGTCCTTGTTGACAGGAGAGTGAAGACAATGAAGAAATGGTTTACAATCCACCTTCCATGGAGGAAAGACAAACTGGGTACAGTTTTGGAGAGCATGTGCCCTCTCGGACATGCTCAGGTAAATTTCTACCTGGGAGACAAATGCGAGATAAATGCCTATGACAGCTGCTGTTTCCTCAATGGACGGCTCTGTCCCCTGCTCTCTAATAAGTGTCCCCATCCTTCCAGACTGAAGGCAAATGCCTCCTGTCTTCTCCCCTGACCCTCTTACAGCTTTCATGTGATTATCTCTTTGTGGAAGCAGAGTTGAGCCCCCTACCACCTCAGAAAACTTTCAGGAATAAGATTTGTGTCTGATTCATTTCTGTACACCTCACAGGATTGGCACAAATTGAAAGCTTAATAATTATTTTGAGATGCCTCAAGCCCACATCAGTCATACTGCCTGAAATGAGAGTCAGCAATCAGATTCAGAACGTAGATGTATCTCAAGAGAAAAGGTGAATTTGAAGGACAGGTCTAGGATATGTGTGAAATTCAAATGGAATTATATATCTTGACCCTCACTGTGTGAATCCATTTTTTCCCCAAGGAGCAAAGTTAGAGATTTCTACGTTAAAATATTTGCTGAAGTATCAAAATGTATAGAGCTGTGTTTTTTCCCCTTGTTATTCATGATGTATCCATAATGTCTTACTAATTTTATTCTATAGATTATTAGTAACAACTGAGGATCTTCACTACAGTGGGCATCTAAGGATTATCAGCTGGATGAAGAAAGACACAGATAAAAGATAGATGATGGTACACATGACCTTCCAGGTATGTGTTGAAAGCCAAGTCTTTCCTTCCACGTTTACAAATGTCACAAAATTTTACTGACTCTTGATTAGATGCAGGATAGGTGATAGTGAATAAACTCTATTTTAAAGATCTTCTATTCTATTGAAGAGAAATAGAAGAATAACAGTGTATGATGTGGTATAATACATTTCATATGAATCATCAAAACAAATTACTGAGGGGTCAGAGATAGGAGAAATCACGTCTGTTTGGATGAATCACATAAAAGATGATATGGGTGACTTTTGAGAAAGACCTTGATACAAAGCAGAATTTGATGGCAAAGTGTTTAGAAACAGAGAACAATTAACAAAGGGACCAGCAACAGAGAATTTAAGCACATAGTAAGAGAATAATGTCATTTTGTTGAATGTACTTGGATCTGTAGTTTTTCCTCAACTTTATTCAGATGGTATTTTCTTTAATTGATTCAACAGCAGTGAGACTGTGTGAGAGATGTTGGTGTGTATATGTGTGTGTGTATGTGTATGCTCACATGTGTCTTTGCATGCTCCTGAGTGTAGTATGTATTAGTTGAACTGCAGTGCCTTTTTTTCTTTTAATTAATTTATTTATTTTAATTGGAGGCTAATTACTTTAAAATATGGTAGTGGCTTTTGCCATACATTGACATGAATCAGCGACCATACATGTGTCCCCATCCTGAACCCCACTCCTACGTCCCTCCCCATCCCATCCATCAGGGTTGTCCCAGTGCACCAGCCCTGAGCACCCTGTATCATGCATCAAACCTGGACTGGCAATCTATTTCACATATGGTAATATACATGTTTCAATGCTATTCTCTCAAATCATCCCGCCCTTGCCTTCTCCCACAGAGTCCAAATGTCTGTTCTTTGCATCTGTGTCTCTTTTGCTGTCTCACGTATAGGGTCATTGTTACCATCTTTCTAAATTCCATATATATGTGTTAATATACTGTATTGGTGTTTTTCTTTCTGACTTATTTCACTCTGTATAATAGGCTCCAGTTTCATCCACCTCATTTAGAACTTAGTCAAATGCATTATTTTTAATAGCTGAGTAATATTCCATTGTGTATATGTACCACAGCTTTCTTATCTGTTCGTCTACCAGGGGACATCTAGGTTGCTTCCATGTCCTAGCTATTGTAAACAGTGCTGTGATGAACATTGGGGTACATGTGTCTCTTTCAATTCTGGTTTCCTCAGTGTGTATGCCCAGCAGTGGAATTGCTGGGTCAAATGGCAGTTCTATTTCCACTTTTTTAAGGAATCTCCACACTGTTCTCCATAGTGGCTGCACTAGTTTGCATTCCCACCAACAGTATAAGAGGGTTCCCTTTTCTCTGCACCCTCTCCAGCATTTATTGTTTGTAGACTCTTTGATAGCAGCCATTCTGACCAGTGTGAGATGGTATCTCATTAGGGTTTTGATTTGCAATTCTCTGATAATGAGTGATGTTGAACATCTTTTCATGTGTTAGCCATCTATATGTCTTCTTTGGAGAAATGTCTGTTTAGTTTTTTGGCCCATTTTTTGATTGGGTCGTTTATTTTTCTGGTATTGAGCTGAATGAGCTGCTTGTATATTTTTTAGATTAATTCTTTGTCAGTTGCTTCGTTTGCTATTATTTTCACCCATTCTGAAGGCTGTCTTTTCACCTTGCATATAGTTTCCTTCATTGTGCATAAGCTTTTAAGTTTAATTAGGTCCAATTTGTTTATGTTTGCTTTTATTTCCATTACTCTGGGAGGTGGGTCATAGAGCATCCTGCTGTGATTTGTGTCAGAGAGTGTTTTGCCTATGTTTACCTCTAGAAGTTTCATAGTTTCTGGTCTTACATTTAGATGTTTATCCATTTTGAGTTTATTTTTGTGTATGGTGTTAGAAAGTGTTCTAGTTTCTTAATTTTACAATTGGTTGACCAGTTTTCCCAGCACCACTTGTTAAAGAGATTATCTTTTCTCCGTTGTATATTCTTGTCTCCTTTGTCAAAGACAAGGTGTCCATCGGTGCATGGATTTCTCTCTGGGCTTTCTATTTTCTTCCATTGATCTATATTTCTGTCTTTGTGCCAGTACCATACTGTCTTGATGATGGTTCAGTTCAGTTCAGTTGTTCAGTCGTGTCCAACTCTTTGCGACCCCATGGACTGAAACACACCAGGTCTCCCTGTCCATCACCAACTCCCAGAGCTTACCCAAAGTCATGTCCATTGAGTTGATGATGCCATCCAACCACCTCATCCTCTGTTATCCCCTTCTCCTCCTGCCCTCAATCTTTCCCAGCATCAGGTTCTTTTCAAATGAGTCAGCTCTTTGCTTGATGACTGTAGTTTTGTAGTATAATCTGAAGTCAGGCAGGTTGATTCCTCCAGTTCTATTCTTTCTCAAGATTGCTTTGGCTATTCAAGGTTTTTTGTATTTCCATACAAATTGTGAAATTATTTGTTCTAGTTCTGTGAAAAACACCATTGGTAGCTTAATACCGTTGAATCTATAGATTGCTTTGGATAGTATATTCATTTTCACTATATTGATTCTTCTGATCTGTGAACATGGTATATTTCTCCATCTGTTTGTGTCATCTTTGGTTTCTTTCATCAGTGTCTTATAGTTTTCTATATATAGGTCTTTTGTTTCTTTAGGTAGATTTATTCCTATTTTATTCTTTTCATTGCAATGGTGAATGGAATTGTTTCCTTAATTTCTCTTTCTGTTTTCTCATTGTTAGTGTATAGGAATGCAAGGGATTTCTGTGTGTTAATTTTACATTCTGAAACTTTACTGTATTCATTGATTAGCTCTAGTAATTTTCTGGTGGTGTCTTTAGGGTTTTCTGTGTAGAGGATCCTCTACACTGCTGCTGCTTCTGCTGCTGCTGCTGCTGCTGCTAAGTCACTTCAGTAGTGTCCAACTCTGTGTGACCCCATAGACGGAAGCCCACCAGGGCTGAGAATCCATCCCTGGGATTCTCCAGGCAAGAACACTGGAGTGGGTTACCATTTCCTTCTCCAATCTGGATTCCTTTTATGTCTTTTTCTTCTCTGATTGCTGTGGCTAAAACTTTGAAAACTATGTTGAATAGTAGTGGTGAGAGTGGGCACCCTTGTCTTGTTCCTTCCTTTAGGGGAAATGCTTTCAATTTTTCACCATTGAGGATAATGTTTGCTGTGGGTTTATCATATATTGCTTTTACTATATTGAGGTATGTTCCTTCTAGCCTGCTTTCTGGAGGATTTTTATCATAAATGGATGCTGAATTTTGTCAAAGGCTTTCTCTGCATCTATTGAGATAATGATATGGTTTTTATCTTTCAATTTGTTAATGTGGTATATTACATTGATTAATTTGTGAATATTGAAGAATCCTTGCATCCCTGGGATAAAGCCCACTTGGTCATGATGTATGATCTTTTTTAATATGTTGTTGAATTCTCTTTGCTAGAATTTTGCTTAGGATTTTTGCATCTATGTTCATCAGTGATATTGGCCTGTAGATTTCATTTTTGTGGCATCTTTGCCTGGTTTTGGTATTAGGGTGATGGTGGCCTCATAGAATGAGTTTGGCAGTTTACCTTCCTCTGCAATTTTCTGGAAGAGTTGGAGTAGGATAGGTGTTAGCTCTTCTCTAAATTTTGGTAGAATTCACCTATGAAGCTATCTGGTCCAGTGCTTCTGTTTGTTGGAAGACTTTTTATTACAGTTTCAACTTCCCTATTGATGATGGGTCTGTTCAGATTTTGTTTTTCTTCCTGGTTCAGTTTTGGAAGGTTATACTTTTCTAAGAATTAGTCCATTTCTTCCAAGTTGTCCATTTTATTGTCATATAGTTGCTGATAGTAGACTCTTTTGATCCTTTGTATTTCTGTGTTGTCTCTTATGATTTCTCCATATTCATTTCTAATTTTGTTGATTTGATTCTTCTCCCTTTTTTTCTTATGAGTCTGACTAATGATTTGTCAATTTTATTTATCTTCTCAAAGAACCAGCTTTCAGTTTTGTTGATTTTTGCTATAGTCTCCTTTGTTTCTTTTCCATTTATTTCTGCCCTAATTTTTATGATTTCTTTCCTTCTACTAACCCTGGGCTTCTTCATTTCTTCTTTTTCTAGTTGCTTTAGGTGTAGAGTTAGGTTATTTATTTGATTTTGCTCATTTCTTCAGGTAAGCTTGTATTGCTATGAACCTTCCCCTTAGCACTGCTTTTACTGAATCCCATAGGTTTTGAGTTTTTGTGTTTTCATTTTCATTTGTTTCTGTGCATATTTTTATTTCTTTTTTGATTTCTTCTGTGATTTGTTGGTTATTCAGAAGTGTGTTGTTTAGCCTCCAAATGTTTGTATTTTTAATAGTTTTTTTTTCCTGTAGTTGACATCTAAGCTTATTGCATTGTGATCAGAAAAGATGCTTGAAATGATTTCAGTCTTTCTGACTTTACCATGGCTAGATTGATGGCCCAGGATGTGATCTGTCCTGGAGAAGGTTCCGTGTGCACTTGAGAAGAAGGTGAAGTTCACTGTTTTGGGTGAAATGTCCTATAGACATCAATTAGGTCTCACTGGTCCATTGTGTCATTTAAAGTTTGTATTTCCTTGCTAATTTTCTGTTTGGTGGATCTATCCATAGGTGTGAGTGGGGTATTAAAGTCTCCCACTATTATTATGTTGTTGTTAATTTCCCCTTTCATACTTGTTAGCAATTGTCTTACATATTGTGGTGCTCCTATGTTGGGAGTATATATATTTACAATTGTTATATCTTCTTCTTGGACTGATCCTTGGATCATTATGTGGTATCCTTCTTTGTCTCTTCTCACAGCCTTTGTTTTAAAGTCTATCTTATCTGATATGAGTATTGCTACTCCTGCTTTCTTTTGTTCTCCATTTGCATGGTGTATCTTTTCCAGCCCTTTACTTTCAGTCTGTATGTGTCCCTTGTTTTGAGGTGGCTGTCTTGTAGACAGCATCTATAGGGGTCTTATTGTTGTATCCATTTAGTCAGTCTTTGTCTTTTGGTTGGGACATTGAACCCATTTACATTTAAGGTAATTATTGATAAGCATGATCCCATTTTGATACTGTTCATGGGGTTCTCAAGGCAAGTGTACTGAAGTGGTTTGCCATTCCCTTCGCCAGTGGACCACATTCTGTCAGACCTCTCCACCATGACCCGCCCATCTTGGGTGGCCCCACACGGCATGGCTTAGTTTCATTGATTTAGACAGGGCTGTGGTCCATGTGATCAGATCGATTAGTTTTCTGTGATTATGATTTCAGTGTGTCTGCCTTCTGATGCCCTCTCGCAATACCTACCGTCTAATTTGGGTTTCTCTTACCTTGGTCATGGGGTATCTCTAACGGCTGCTCCAGCAAAGCGCAGCCACTGCACCTTACCTTGGACGAGGGGTATCTCCTCAGGGCCACCCCCTCCTGACCTTGAACATGGAGTAGCTCCTCTCGGCCCTCCTGCACCTGGGCAGCTGCCGCCACTTGGACTTGGCATTGCTTCTCTCGGCCACCGGCCCTGACCTCGGGCATGGGGTAGCTTCTCTCGGCTGCCGCCCTGGCCTTGGTTGTGGGGTAGCTCCTCTCAGCCACCGCCATTGACAGGGCAAGGAGTAGCTCCTCTCCACCATGCTTCTGCAGGTGGTTGGTCACGGAGCTGGCATCGCTTCTGTGCACTCGGAGCCACCAGCTTCGCTTCTGCGGGCTCGGAGGAAAATGATAGGATACTGAATGAGGAATTCCCCAGGTTGGTAGGTGCCCAGGATGCTACTGGAGATCAGTGGAGAAATAACTCCAGAAAGAATGAAGCGATGGAGCCAAAGCAAAAACAACACCCAGTTGTGGATGTGACTGGTGATTGAAGCAAGGTCTGATGCTGTGAAGAGCAATATTGCATAGGAACCTGGAATGTTAGGTCCATGAATCAAGGCAAATTGGAAGTGGTCAAACAGGAGATGGCAAGAGTGAACGTCGACATTCTAGGAATCAGTGAACTAAAATGGACTGGAATGGGTGAATTTAACTCAGATGACCATTGTATCTATTACTGTGGGCAGGAATCCCTTAGAAGAAATGGAGTAGCCATTGTGGTCAACAAAAGAGTCTGAAATGCAGTACTTGGATGCAATCTTAAAAATGACAGGATGATCTTTGTTCGTTTCCAAGGCAAACCATTCAATATTACAGTAAACCAAGCCTATGCCCCAACCAGTAACGCTGAAGAAGACGAAGTTGAATGGTTCTATGAAGACCTACAAGACCTTTTAGAACTAACACCCAAAAGATGTCCTTTTCATTCTAGGGGACTGGAATTCAAAAGTAGGAAGTCAAGAAACACCTGGAGTAACAGGCAAATTTGGCCTTGGAGCACAGAATGAAGCAGGGCAAAGGCTAATAGAGTTTTGCCAGGAGAATGCACTGGTCATAGCAAACACCCTCTTCCAACAACACCAGAGAAGACTCTACACATGGACATCACCAGATGGTCAACACCTAAATCAGACTGGTTATATTCTTTGCAGCCAAAGATGGAGAAGCTGTATACAGTTAGCAAAAACAAGACCAGGAGCTGACTATGGTTCAGATCATGAACTCCTTATTGCCAAATTCAGACTTAAATTGACGAAAGTAGGGAAAACTACTGGAACATTCAGATATGACCTCAACTTATGATTATACAGTGGAAGTGAGAAATAGATTTAAGGGACTAGATCTGATAGATAGAGTGCCTCATGAATTATGGATGGAGGTTTGAGACATTGTACAGGAGACAGGGACCAAGAGCATCCCCATGGAAAAGAAATGCAAAAAAGCAAAATGGCTGTCTGAGGAAGCCTTACAAATAGCTGTGAAAAGAAGAGAAGCAAAAGCAAAGGAGAAAAGGAAGGATATAAGCATCTGAATGCAGAGTTCCAAAGAATAGCAAGGAGAGATAAGAAAGCCTTCCTCAGCGATCAATGCAAAGAAATAGAGGAAAACAACAGAATAGGAAAGACAAGGGATCTCAAGGGAATATTTCATGTAAAGATGGGCTCGATAAAGGACAGAAATGGTGTGGACCCAAGAGAGGTAGAAGATATTAAGAGGTGGCAAGAATACACAGAAGAACTGTACAAAAAAGATCTTCACGACAAAGATAATCACGATAATGTGATCACTCACCTGGAACTAGACATCTTGGAATGTGAAGTCAAGTGGGCCTTAGAAAGCATCACTACAAACAAAGCTAGTGGAGGTGATGGAATTCCAGTTGAGCTATTTCAAATCCTGAAAGATGATGCTGTGAAGGTGCTGCACTCAATATGCCAGCAAATTTGGAAAACTCGGCAGTGGCTACAGGACTGGAAAAGGTCAGTCTTCATTCCAATCCCAAAGAAAGGCAATGCCAAAGAATGCTCAAACTACCGCACAATTGCACTCATCTCACACGCTAGTAAAGTCATGCTCAAAATTCTCCAAGCCAGGCTTCAGCAATATGTGAACCGTGAACTTCCAGATGTTCAAGCAGGTTTTAGAAAAGGTAGAGGAACCAGAGATCAAATTGCCAACATCCGCTGGATCATGGAGAAAGCAAGAGAGTTTCAGAAAACCATCTATTTCTGCTTCATTGACTATGCCAAAGCCTTTGACTGTGTGGATCACAGTAAACTGTGGCAAATTCTGAAAGAGATGGGAATCCCAGACCACCTGACCTTCCTCTTGAGAAACCTGTATGCAGGTCAGGAAGCAACAGTTAGAACTGGACATGGAACAACAGACTGGTTCCAAATAGGAAAAGGAGTACGTCAGGCTGTATATTGTCACCCTGCTTGTTTAACTTATATGCAGACTACATCATGAGGAATGTTGGGCTGGAAGAAGCACAAGCTGAAATCAAGATTGCCGGGAGAAATATCAATAACCTCAGATATGCAGATTACACCACCCTTATGGAAGAAAGTGAAGAGGAACTAAAGAGCCTCTTGATGAAAGTGAAAGAGGAGAGTGAAAAAGTTGGCTTGAAGCTCAACATTCAGAAAACAAAGATCATGGCATCTGGTCCCATCACTTCATGGCAAATAGATGGGGAAACAGTGGAAACAGTGTCAGACTTTATTTTTTTGGGCTCCAAAATCACTGCAGATGCTGATTTCAGCCATGAAATTAAAAGACGCTTACTCCTTGGAAGGAAAGTTTTGACCAACCTAGATAGCATATTAAAAAGCAGAGACATTACTTTGCCAACAAGGGTCTGTCTAGTCAAGGCTATGGTTTTTCCAGTGGTCATGTATGGATGTGAGAGTTGGACTGTGAAGAAAGCTGATCATCGAAGAATCAATGCTTGTGAACTGTGGTGTTGGAGAAGACTCTTGAGAGTCCCTTGGACTGCAAGGAGATCCAACCAGTCCATTCTAAAGGAGATCAATCCTGGGTGTTCATTGGAAGGGTGTTCATTCCGATGCTAAAGCTGAAACTCCAATACTTTTGCCACCTCATGCGACGAGTTGACTCACTGGAAAAGACTCTGATGCTGGGAGGGATTGGGGATAGGTGGAGAAGGGGACGACAGAGAATGAGATGGCTGGATGGCATCACCGACTTGATGGACATGAGTTTGAGTGAACTCCGGGAGTTGGTGATGGATAGGGAGGCCTGGTGTGCTGTGATTCATGGTGTCCCAAGAGTCGGATACGACTGAGCAACTGAACTGAACTGAATGATCCCATTGCCATTTACTTCGTTGTTTGGGGTTCAAGTTCATAAACCTTTTCTGTTTTTTCTATCTAGAGAAGATTATCATTTGTTGATGAGCTGGTGTGGTGGTGCTGAATTCTCTGAACTCTTGCTTGTCTGTACAGCTTTGATTTCTCCTTCATATTTGAATGAGATCCTTTCTAGGTATAGTAATCTGGGTTGTAGGTTTTTATCTTTCATCCCTTGAAGTATGTCCTGCCATTTCCTTCCATCCTGAAGAGCTTCTGTTGAAAGATCAGCTGTTATGGGGATCCCCTTTTGTGTTATTTGTTGCTTTTCCCTTGCTGCTTTTAATAGTTGCTCTTTGTGTTTGATCTTCGTTAATTTGATTGTCTTGGGGTGTTTTGCCTTGGGTTTATCCTGTTTTGGACTCTCTGCGTTTCTTGGACTTGGGTGGCTATTTCCTTCCCCATTTAAGGAAGTTCTCAACTATTATCTCAAGTATTTTCTCATGCCCTTTCTTTTTGTCTTCTTATGAGACTCCTATGATTTGAATGTTGGGACATTTAGCATTGTCCCAGAGATCTCCAAGGTTGTCCTCATTTCTTTTAATTATTTTTTCCTCTCTGCTTCATTTATTTCCACCATTCTATCTTCCACCTCACTTATCCTATCTTCTGCCTCAGTATTCTACTGTTTGTTCTGTCAAGAGTGTTTTTTATCTCAGTTATTGCATTATTCATTATTGATTGACTTTTTTTATTTCTTCTAGGTCCTTGATAAACATTTCTTGCATCTTCTTAATGCTTGTCTCTAGTCTATTTATTTGTAACTCCATTTTGTTTTCAAGATTTTGGATCATCTGTATTATCATTATTCTGAATTCTTTTTTAGGTAGACTCCCTGTCTACTCCTCTTTTGTTTGGTTTGGTGGGCATTTATCCTGTTCCTTTACATGCTGAATATTTCTCTGCCTTTTCATTTTGTTTAGATTGCTGTGTTTGGGATGCCTTTTCTGTAGGCTGGAAGTTTATGGTTCCTCTTTATTGTGGAGCCTGTTCCCTGTGGGTGGGATTGGACTAGTGGCTTTTCAAGGATTCCTGGTTAGGGGAGTTTACATCTGTGTTCTTGTGGGTGGAACTGGGTATCTTCTCTCTGCAGTGCAGTGAAGTGTCCAGTAGTGAGTTTTGGGATGTCTATGGGTTTAGTGTGACTTTGGGCAGCCTGTATTTTAATGCTCAGTACTGTGTTCCTGCATTGCTAGAGAATTAGTGTGGTATGTCTTGCTCTGGAACTTGTTGGCTCTTGGGTGGAGCTTGGTTTCAGTGTAGGTGTGGAGGCTTTTGGATGAGCTCTTGCTGATTAATGTTCCCCAGAGTCAGGAGTTTTCTGGTGTTCTCAAGTTTTGGATTTAAGCCTCCTGCCTCTGGTTTTTAGTCGTATTCTTACAATAGCCTCAAGACTTCTCCATCCATAAAGCACAGATGAGCAGTGCCTTTTAAGATTTTAATCTAATATCAACTCTGCCAAGGAATCACTGGCTTCAAGAACATGATTGGTTGTCTGCTTCCTTTGCTAGTTCTTACCATCTCTCTCTTGATCTTTTCCTTCACCTTGAACAGTCTTTGCTGTCTCTGCCTTTTATTTCTCTATGATTTGGGAAATTAACATCTGTTTGGTTTCTCCCAAACTTCACTTCCAGCCTTTCCTTTGGATATTGACTATTTGTCTTATCTCCCTAAATCCATAGTCATTCTGAACTGGGAAACCTGGGATGAAATTATCACACAGAAATGAAATACCAATCGATGTGGCAAAAGATAACTTTTGAAACATGTAGACTGGGGACTAAAATTCTTTTCTTGATTGGATCAAATAATGTTCTGTATAAAACAGACATTTCAATTATACAGCTAGCTGTATCTTCCACACATAAGCAAAACTTTCCATGCTGACCCTATTATATTCAAGATATGGAATGAAAATAAACTAACAGACATTAATTTTTTGCTATGGGAGTATAAACAGAGCCATAGTTTGTAATTATTTCCCAGTTTATTCTCAGTTCTCTAATCTCTGGCAGTATAAATAGGGATGCATTATGAAGTCATTCCTAATAAACTGTGATAAGTTTTAAATCCATGCCAATCCTGCCCTCTATCACAGCTGTGCTTTTAGCATGCCTGAAAGAAAAGATATCAATGTTTGGTTCATTCCTGTTTGGTCTCCTTTGCAACCTGAACTTACGTATTAATTAATCATGATGATGATGGTATATTTCAATTATTTTAAAACATAGAAAACACAGCAGCCACCTATAGGAACTCTATTTCTTCCCCAACTGCTCCTTCCCTCAGGCCATAGAGCCTACCACCACACCATCTGTTACCATCCCTTTGCTTCATTGCCTCATCCCTCTGTCCTTGTGCCAGCCTTCTCTATCTTCATTCTTTGCCAGACATTTAACATGAGGCCCTCACAAAGAAAAACAAGTTTAAGAGAGAGGAGATAAATCCTGCAATTTCATAAAGGTAGTGGTTGTTTTTTGCACTTAGCTAAAAAAATTAATTTTCTCTGTACACCCACATCACTGTTGTCTGCTTCAGCAGATAAGCTTCTTGGGAGCAGGGACCATGTTTTTCTTAATTAGGTATAGGCTTTTTTTGAAGCTTTTCATTCTGGACCAAGGTCTCAAGATCCCAATTGGTGCTCAATAAATATTAAACACAGGCAGTCATTGTCTAATGGCATTTACTAAACAACCCTTTGCATATACTTCTGTTCCGAGAAAGGTTCAACAGCCAAAACTGCTTCCTGCTAGGAATTTATGCTGAAAAATGGACAGTACTGATGCAGCATGGCATTAAGGTGATAAAATGAAGGAAAAAGTTTACATTGTGTTCATATACGCCAAGAATTGACAGACTTTTCTAAGTAAATATTCACATTCTTTGTTTTGCTTGGCTTTCAATCAAGTCAGCTATCATTTGATGGCTGAGTCTCCAGTCCTCTGTCAAGTTCAGAGAAACATAGAACAGACTCCTTCCATAAGAGACAACACAACTTATTCACAGTTATTCAAATTCCTATATTTTAAAGTTAACTGCTTGCATAAATGCTCTGACATGATGCATTAAAAGTCACACAAATAGATGGTTTAAGTGGGGGCTGGGGTTTGAGTGTTCTAAGCAAGTATCAAGTGGATTTCTGCAGCTGTCTTTTATTAGACCTAAACACATTATTTCAAAAATACAAGTTGTAATCCTCTAATCTTAACTGAGAATGTCGACCAGATACCCACCATCTCTCCCCCCCCCCCCCACCATCTACAACATCATTTAACAAAGAAGGTAATTCCTAGCCATTCTCTTTCAAAGATAGAAAGTACACCTTCATATGTCCCAGAGTGGCATTCATTCCTCAAGTGACTTTGGCACTTTAAGAATGGAAAACTATTTACATGGTAGCCTTTAAATCATTCAGTAACCAAACGTCACTAAAATACTAACAATGATTCATGACCAAAAAACATTTCTTATTGGGGGCATCTTGTTCAGATATTTTCCTAAGGCTTCAATGTATTGATTCATTACTAGAAATTAACAAAATAGATTTGCTCTTTCATTTATCCACTCATTCACTTATTTCTTGAACACAGACTATAGGCCAGGCAATGTCCTTTGTACTATGTATATATGACTGAACAAAACAGACACAGTCTTCACCCTTGTGAAGCTTTTACTCTGAATAGAGAAGCAAATGAAGCAGGAAAGAGGGATAAAGAATGCTGGAGCTGGGACTGTGATTTTAAAGAGAGTGGCAGAAAAGGCCTCACTGAGAAAGTGACATCTGAGTGTTGATTGGAGGGAGCTGGCCACATGACCGTGTGAGAGCAAAATGTTCCTGGATTAGGCAAATGCACATGGTAGGGGACCTGCCTGCCACACTTGACAGACTCACTGCAAGCAACCAGTGAGACCAGAGTAAGTACAAATGTAAATAGTGGGCATCCGATGAAGGGGTCAGTGGTATGAAGGAAAAGGGAAGGCTAGGGAAGGTGGGTATGGATCCCAGAGCCTTCACGGGACTTTGACTTTGATTCTGGGTGGAAAGGGAGGCCTTTGGAAGGTTTACTTATAGGTGGGTTTTGAGCTGATTTGAGTTTTAACACAATCTCTCAGGATGTTTTGATGTTTACATCATCAAGGGTAGAGACAGTGGAGGTAGTAAGAGGTAATGACTATTTGTATCTATTCTAAAGGTAGAGCTAACGTTACTTGCTTGTGAGGGAGAGAGAGAAAGAAACGGAGCATGTCATCAAGGATGACTCCACATTGTGTGGTCCAAGGAACTGCACTGCCATTCAGTGAAATGGGGCTGACTGAGAGAGGCAGTCTTCCATGCGAAGGTCAGGGCCTCTATATTGGATATAGTCAAGATGAGATGCACAGTATACATCACAGAGAAGATGCCAAGTAGATAGGTAGACATCTGAGTCTGGAGTTCAGGGAGGAGGTAACAGCCTGGAAATACAAACTTAGGTACTAGTGGCATACATAAGACATTTAAAGCCCTGAGGTTTGAGGAAACCACAAGAGGAGCAAGTGTCAATGGCGAAAAAGTTCAGTATTTTAAAAATGTATGTGTTTGAACGGGGCTTCCCAGGTCACACTAGCGGTAAAGAATCCACCTGCCAATGCAGTAGACATAAGAGTTGCTGGTCAGGAAGATCCCCTGGAGGAGGGCATGGCTCCCAACCCCAGTATTCTAGCCTGGAGAATCCCATGGACAGAGGAAACTGGCAGGCTACAGTCCATATGGTCACACAGAGTCGGACATGACTGAAACAATTTAGCATGAACACATGTGTTTGAACAACATATTTCTTAGACTAAACTCAATTTCCTCAACTAGAACAGAAGCTGGTCAGCATGATTTCTACAAATTCTAACACATCTGATCTCTTTTAAGTATTGTCAATTCAGTTCAGTTCAGTTCAATCGCTCAGTCATGTCTGACTCTCCGTGACCCCATGAATCACAGCACGCCAGGCCTCCCTGTCCATCACCAACTCCCGGAGTTCACTCAAACTCATGTCCACAGAGTCGGTGATGCCATCCAGCCATCTCATTCTCCGTCGTCTCCTTCTCCTCTCGCCCCCAATCCCTCCCAGCATCAGAGTCTTTTCCAGTGAGTCAACTCGTCGCATGAAGTGGCCAAAGTATTGCAGCTTCAGCTTTAGCATCAGTCCTTCCAATGAACACCCAGGACTGATCTCCCTTAGAATGGACTGGTTGGATCTCCTGGCAGTACAGGGGACTCTCAAGAGTCTTCTCCAACACCACAGTTCAAAAGCATCAATTCTTCGGCGATCAGCTTTCTTCACAGTCCAACTCTCACATCCATACATGACCGCGGGAAAAACCATAGCCTTGACTAGACGGACCTTTGTTGGCAAAGTAATGTTTCTGCTTTTCAATACATTATCAAGGTTGGTCATAACTTTCCTTCCAAGGAGTAAGCGTCTTTTAATTTCATGGCTGCAATCAGCATCTGCAGTGATTTTGGAGCCCCCCCCAAAAAAGTCTGACACTGTTTCCACTGTTTTTCCATCTATTTTCCATGAAGTGATGGGACCAGATGCCATATTTCTCCCAGCAATCTTGACTCCAACTTGTGCTTCTTCCAGCCCAGCGTTCCTCATGATGTACTCTGCATAGAAGTTAAATAAGCAAAGTGACAATATACAGCCTTGACACACTCCTTTTCCTATTTGGAACCAGTCTGTTGTTCCATGTCCAGTTCTAACTGTTGCTTCCTTACCTGCATACAGGTTTCTCAAGAGGCAGGTCAGGTGGTCTGGGATTCCCATCTCTTTCAGAATGTTCCACAGTTTATTGTGATCCACACAGTCAAAGGCTTTGGCATAGTCAATAAAGCAGAAATAGATGTTTTTCTGGAACTCTCTCGCTTTCTCCATGATCCAGCGGATGTTGGCAATTTGATCTCTGGTGCCTCTGCCTTTTCTAAAACCTGCTTGAACATCTGGGATTTCACGGTTCACATATTGCTGAAGCCTGACTTGGAGAATTTTGAGCATGACTTTACTAGCATGTGAGATGAGTGCAATTGTGCGGTAGTTTGAGCATTCTTTGGCATTGCCTTTCTTTGGGATTGGAATGAAGACTGATCTTTTCCAGTCCTGTGGCCGCTGCTGAGTTTTCCAAATTTGCTGGCATATTGAGTGCAGCACTTTCACAGCATCATCTTTCAAGATTTGAAATAGCTCAACTGGAATTCCATCACCTCCACTAGCTTTGTTCGTAGTGATGCTTTCTAAGGCCCACTTGACTTCACATTCCAAGATGTCTGTCTCTAGGTCAGTGATCACGTTATAGTGATTATCTTGGTCGTGAAGATCTTTTTTGTACAGTTCTTCTGTGTATTCTTGCCACCTCTTCTTAATATCTTCTCTTTCTGTTAGGTCCATACCATTTCTGTCCTTTATCGAGCCCATCTTTGCATGAAATGTTCCCTTGGAATCTCTAATTTTCTTGAAGAGATCTCTTGTTTTTCCTATTCTGTTGTTTTCCTCTATTTCTTTGCATTGATCACTGAGGAAGGCTTTCTTATTGTCAATTTACTCTCATAAAAATTTATGTATAGAGACGCCCGGCTCCGGCGGCGCAGGCGCAGACGCGGGAGACGCCCGGCTCCGGCGCAACCGACCACGTGCAGAATCGTGGCTGAGATGAGCTACCCCGCGCCCAGGGTTAGGGCGCTGGCCGAGAGGAGCTGTACCACGTTCAGGAGGCGGTGGCTGCTTGGGCACCGGAGGGCCAAGAGGAGCTGATCTACATTCAAAGCAGGAGGCGCGGCCTTGAGGAGATACCCCTCGTCCAAGGTAAGGTACAGCGGCTGCGCCTTGCTGGAGCAGCTGGGAAGAGATACTCCACGACCAAGTGGAATATAAGAATCCAGTGTTCTTGGGAGGAAGGAACAAGATGACGGAGGGATAAGATGGCAAGACCACTTTCTCCCCCACAAATTCATCAAAAGAACATTTGAATGTGGAGTAAAGTCCACAAAACAACTTCTGAATACTGGCAGAGGACATCAGGCTCCCAGAAAAGCAGCCCATTGTCTTCTAAAGGAGAGAGAAGAAATCCAGCTCCACCCACCAGAACACCGACACATGCTTCCCTAACCAGGGAACCCGGACAAGTCACCCGTCCAACCCCACACACAGCGAAGAAACTACGTAATAAAGAGAACTCCACAAACTGCAAGAAGAGGGAAAGGCCACCCCAAGCAAAGCAATATAAGCAAGATGAAGAGGCAGAGAAATACCCAGCAAGTAAAGGAACAAGATAATTGCCCACCAACACAAACAAAAGAAGAAGATATAGGGAATTTACCTGATAAAGAATTTCAAATTTTGATGGTGAAAATGATTCAAAATCTTGAAAGCAAAATGGATTTACAGATAAATAACCTGGAGAAAAGGATTGAGAAGATGGAAGAAAGATTTAATAAGGACTTAGAAGAAATAAAAAAGAGTCAATATACAATGAATAATGCAATAGATGAGATCAGAAACACTCTGGAGGGAACAAACAGTAGAATAACAGAGGCAGAAGACAGGATAAGCGAACTAGAAGATAGAATTGTAGAAATAAATGAAACAGAGAGGAAAAAAGAAAAACGAATTAAAAGAAATGAGGACAATATTAGAGACCTCTGGGACAATGTTAAATGCTCCAACATTCGAATCATAGGAGTCCCAGAAGAAGAAGACAAAAAGAAAGACCATGAGAGAATACTTGAGGAGATAATAGTTGAAAACTTCCCTAAAATGGGGAAAGAAATAATCACCCAAGTCCAAGAAACCCAGAGAGTCCCCAACAGGATAAACCCAAGGCGAAATACTCCAAGACACATATTAATCAAATTAACAAAGATCAAACACAAAGAACAAACATTAAAAGCAGCAAGGGAAAAGCAGCAAATAACACATAAGGGGATTCCCATAAGGATAACAGCTGATCTTTCAACAGAAACTCTTCAGGCCAGAAGGGAGTGGCAAGACATACTTAAATTGATGAAAGAAAATACCCTACAGCCCAGATTACTATACCCAGCAAGGATCTCATTCAAACATGAAGGAGAAATCAAAAGCTTTACAGACAAGAAAAAGCTGAGGGAATTCAGCATCACCAAACCAGCTCTCCAAAAAATGCTAAAGGATCTTCTAGAGACAGGAAACACAGAAAAAGTGTATAAACTTGAACCCAAAGCAATAAAGAAAATGGCAACGGGATCGTACTTATCAATAATTACCTTAAACGTAAATGGGTTGAAATTTTCAAAAAGGCTAGGAAACAATTCTCATAGCCATCAATAGTTCAGTGTTGAGCTCAGGAATAGTTTTTAAAGTTTGGGACAAACTGTAGTATTTGCTATTTGAAGTACTATGTGTAATTGGCATATTACGATGTAACATTGGTCTTCATTTCCAACTTAAAACGCCTAAAAATGCCTAACAGGTTTTTAGATTTGTGAATTTTAGTTGAAATGTATTTTACGATGTTACTAAACCTGCAGAAATATTGAAATATTTCAGAGAACTTATTCACTGTACATTTAATTTATTTTATTTATAAAAGTTATGAACTGTAGAAAGTTTTACTTGTTGGGTCAAATGCTTGTTGCTTCAAATGCTTGTTGCATTTGAAGTGCTAGTTACAAGAAAATCAAATACCTTCAATGTATAAATGCTATTAAGTTTTTAAAGGACTCTGGAGTATGAGTAATTTTGTTTAAAGAAATTTAGTCTGTTCAACTTGAAAAAAATAAATAAATAAAATTGGGAAAAAAAAATTTATGTATACAATTATTTTGTTCTATGGCATTTTCTTTGTATGGGGGAAATTCTATAGGAGCATGCATTTTTGACATAGGCACACAGCTAAAGTTTTCATCTAAAACTTAGAAGACATTAACATGAAGTCTCAATCACCAAAATTACAGAAGGCTACCATTGCATCTGGAAGGCACGTGATAACACTTCTATCATCTTCAGAAAAAACTGTTTCGATGCCATCATATTTTTGACAGGCAGATTAAGATACACAAAATAGATGAATTTTGGATTTTGTATTAGGTGTAGTTGACCAGAAAGGTAAATAAAGCAGCAGCTAACTGGTTGGGAAAATGGTTTCCATAACTGTTGCTGACATATCACCCTGAATTGCTAAGCTGCTTCTGTTGGATTCCAGCCTTATTTGATCATGCAGTCTCTCTATAGAGAGTCTCCTTAATTAAAATATTTTATTTAAATAACTGGAGAGAAATCTTGGGGACGGAGGCAATAGAATTAAAGTTCTTGCTTTGTCACACGTGTTTCTCTGAACAAACGTATTACATCTAGCACTTTCTGGTTCACATACGCAGATTCTTTTATGCAGAACAGCATCTCATCCATAAGATGTTCAAAGACAACATCTGACATCAACAACCTATCTTTTGTATGCTTGACTTTTTTGAGTTATCATGGGTGAAATCAGTTATTTTCCAGGAAAATCTTACATTTCCTTGCCGGTAACCACTTACTCCTTTTTTGCCTACCTCTCTCTGAAACCAAAGCTAAAATAGCTCTTATTGAAAAATTGGACGTATAATTGCTTGGCAATGTGGTGTTAGTTTCTGCTATACAGCAGGGCTAGTCAGCCGCCTGTATACCTCTATCCCCTCCCTCATGAGCCTCCATCCTACATCCTCACATCCCAGCCATCTCAGTCATCACAGAGCACTGAGGTCAGCTCCCTGTGCTATGTAGCAACTTCCCACTAGCTGTCTGTTTTACATATGGTAGTGTATATATGTATGTCAGTGCTGCTGTTCAGATGTGGTACGTATAGAACAGCTTTTAAAGGAAAAGGTGAGGAGTTTTATCCAGAAAGGCTTGCACACAGGGTTTGAGGTCAGTCACAGGGTGAGTAGTGAGACAACAGCAGAAGCGGCAGATCCTTTTCCATCTCCCAAGCTGAAAGCAAACAGAATTTGTTCTCACTGATATTGCTAAAGACTACAGTAAAATCAATAATATCATTTGAGAAGCAGCAGTGTATGCTAGAATGAGCACAATATTTGGAGGGGAAAACTGAGAATTAAATTCTGAGTTGCTCTCTTACATCTTAACGTGCTTGAACACTTATCTAAGCTTCAAGAGCATTAGTCTCCTCATTTGGAACCCAAAAAGGCTGCTGGTAAGCTTAAATAAAAAATTATGTGAAAGTGCTGCCTATAGGGAAGGCAGTCACGCTATTAGTCCCTCAATTTAGAACATATTTCATTAAAATTTTAACATTCTTATAAGAAGTGCATTTTGATAGAACTCCTGTTTGTATTTATAAACTTATACAAGGATAGCACGCTTCTGTTTACCTAATTATCATCTTATTGCAATATTTGCACCAAAAAATTAATTGAGTTTTACATTTGGATATCTAATGCTTAAAGTGTTTTCAGAAAAATGGCACATTTGATGTGCCAGAGATGCTGCATTAAAATGAAAGTTATTATATATGCAGAGGAGCAGAGAAACAGATCTTCATGGTGTAAATTCAAGATATAAAAGTGTACATGACGGGAAAAACAAAGAGAAGACACCAACAAGTAGGCAAAGCTCTGTGCTATTGTCACTGCTGCTGCTGCTGCTAAGTCACTTCAGTCGTGTCCAGCTCTGTGCGACCCCATAGACAGAAGCCCACTGGGCTCCCCCTTCCCTGGGATTCTCCAGGCAAGAACACTGGAGTGGGTTACCATTTTCTTCTCCAATGTGTGAAAGTGAAAAGTGAAAGTGAAGTCGCTCAGTCGTGTCCCACCCTTAGCGACCCCACAGACTGCAGCCTACCAGGCTCCTCCATCCATGGGATTTTCCAGGCAAGAGTACTGGAGTGGCTTGCCATTACCTTCTCTGCTTGTCACTGAGACACGTACAAAAAAGATTGTCTGTCCCATGTCAGGCAAGCAATTAAAAACTGTAGAGATCTCGACCAATCATCTTAGAAAAGACCAAAGAATTTTTAGGAGTGGTTATATGAAGAAGGGACTTCCCTGGTGCCTCAAATGGTAAAGAATCTGCCTGCAGTGCAGGAGACCAGGGTTCAATCCCTGGGTTGGAAAGATCCCCTGGGGGAAGACATGGCAACCCACTCCCGTATCTGTGCCTGGAGAATCCCATGAACAGAGAAGCCTGGTGGACTTCAGTCCATGGGGTTGCACAGAGTCGGACACGACTTAACACACAGCACACACACACACACAAACCTTCGTACAAATGAGCTGTCCCCCTTTTCTAGCAAACCTTCTTATGTTACATATTTCTAACTCCAATGGTATTAAAGAGAATCTAATCAGATGGACAAGGTAAAGTTCACTATGTAAATTTGCAAGTTATTTCTCTCTTAAAATTGCACTGAAAAGGCAGAATAAATGAAAATATTAGAATAAACCAGCAGTAATATTGAAACAATGCAAGAATGCTAATGCCCAGGCTGAAATAGTGATTTCTAAAAGATATATATTGTGTGTGTGCATGCTCAGTTGTGTCGGACTCTTTGCGATCCCGTGGACTGTAACCCACAAGGTTCCTTTGTCCATGGAATTTTTCAGGCAAGAATACTGGAGTGGGTTGCCATTTCCTTTTCCAGGGTATCTTCCCAACCCAGGAATCGAACCCAAGTCTCGTGTCTCCTGCATTGGCAGGTGGATTCTTTACTACTATGCCACCTTGGAAGGTCATAAATATATGCTATTAGGTAAAATTCAACAGAAAGAAGGAACTTACAAACATATACAAAAGAACAGAAAATCCTCTAAAATAAGATGAGTCTTCTTGGCAGAAACTTATAATAAGGACTCAGTTAGTGGAGTCCAGTTCAAACAACGGGCGATAGGCTAGTAGAGTGGTGTATTAATCACCAGCTGTATCAATAAACTTTTGCTTATCAACAAACACATCCCAGATCTCATTGGATTACAGCAATAAACATCAGTTTCTTTCTCTTTTATATGAAAATTGACTAGGGAATCTTAGCTTACTTAGCATGTGAGTTAGATTCAAGTCCTCTTCAAAAGTTTTCTAATTCCAAAATCCAGTCTAGAGCATATCATATGAATATATAGCACATCCTATCCAGGGTTTCCTGTCTTCAAGACCAAAGAATGGAGTACAACAGGGTGAGTGCAAACTTGTCATGCCTCCAAAGCTTATGCTAAGAACTAGGACACATTCCATTTACCAAAGGCAGTCACATGACCAAGCCCCACATCAGTGTTTGGGAAAGTGTCCCCGTATCTGCACAGCATAGCAAGAGGACAGTTTAAGTATTTGAATAATAAAATCTACCACAGTCTTCTCTTTTAGTCACAAATATTCACTTCATTCAAAATATAAAGTGCATTCACCTTATCCTCAATACAGAAGCTCCAAAATTCCACTTGAATTTTCCATCACGCTTAAAGTCCAAGACCTCAGGATAGTCCTCTTATTGGTTCCAAATATAGATCTTATTGATCCAGAGACCTCTGACCTAAAATGCTAATTATCTGCTCTCATATCTCACAATATACAATGTTGGAACAGAAAACAAGGTACCAGCAAAAAAATTCATATTCAGAAGGGTAAGAATGGGAGGCACATGGCAGTCACTGATCCACAGTAATTCTAAAATCTAGCAGGACAAACTTTGCAAGTTTCCCCCTCAAGTGGCAGAGCACTGATTAGAGACCAATCTTACTCCCTGGTAATGCCTATTCCATTCTGCCCCATTAGCTCTTGACTCTGTCCTTAGAAATTTCTTCTCTTATTCATTTTTCTCCTTAGACACATCTGAAAAGGGCATTAGAAAATATTTCCAGGATGGCTGAACAGCATCTCAGCCAGCTTTCTGCCTACCCAAAATTTGAGTATGCAAGGGTCATTTTACCTCTCAAAGAGTCATGATAACTCTAATTCAGATTGGAAATGCATTTGTCAGAACTTGGTGAGCTTGTTTGTTTGGTTTATTCTGACCTATTTTATTTCATCATCTCCATATGCAAATGTCCTTATCCACAGTTTTTGCAAGGTATGACTGAGTTTCTGATGTGACTTTGAGTTTCTTGGCTGTCTGTGGGAACATGCCTTTAAAACCTATTATAAGAGTCATTTTGACTAGCTGAAAGGATATTCTTGGGTCAGATTAATCCAATCAGTGGGTTCTTAAAAAGGTGCTACTGTCATGCCCTTGTTAGTTCTTTGCTCCAGGTCCAGTGTTGAACTTGAGCTCACTAGGTCTTTCTCAGTCAAAGGGAATTATATCATTCAGCCCTGTAACCGACAACATTTATGAATTTTCTCTTTCTTCTCACCCCTATTTTCAAAGAAGTTAAACTCTTTTTTTTGTTGTTTTGTTTTGTTTTCCTCTGAGCTAGTATCATTTTCTTATAGAACCTTCTCAAAACCCTACCAGTAGCAATCAACTCTACTAGCAACATTCTGTGTTGCAATATTTTGAATATACTCAAAATATGATGAACCCCTGTCTTTGGTTGATTCAATAGGAAGAGAGAATGTTGGTAGTTGAGCTTGGGGTGGAGAGAGAGGAGTTGAGGTCTGTTATATACGCCCTTTCTTCCAAGATCACGCTAAAGGAGCAGCAGTTGCCTGGGGCATTCTCTTCTCATGCTTGAATGCAGGAGTAAAAGAGCATAAGCAAATAGCACAAATACATTTGGAAGCCCTCCCTGCTAGAAAGACATGTCTTTGGAATAGTCAAAGGCACGGCCAACCCAGCATTATTAGGGCAGGTGAGTATAATTCTTCCACTGGCAGGGTAAGACAGAAATGAATAGATACTAAATAAAATTTCAATTTGCCATAGCCAGACAGTAATTAATAGCTGTTGTTGAAAGGTTGTGTCAAGGATCCATTTTCACATAAGTAGATTCCAGTATTCGGAGAAGGCAATGGCAAGCCACTCCAGTACTCTTGCCAGAAAATCCCATGGATGGAGGAGCCTGGTAGGCTGCAGTCCATGGGGTCGCTACGAGTCAGACATGACTGAGCGACTTCACTTTCACTTTTCACTTTCACACATTGGAGAAGGAAATGGCAACCCACTCCAGTGTTCTTGCCTGGAAAAATCCCAGGGACGGGAGCGGGCTTCCGTCTATGGGGTCACACAGAGTCGGACACGACTGAAGTGACTTAGCAGCAGCAGCAGCAGCAGCAGATTCCAGTATTTGTCCTTAGGATAAAACTACAGCTCAAGTTTACTTCCACAAAATAATTAAGAGTTCTTCAATATGCCAGGGGCAAAGGTGACATAACTGGAATCCTTGTTGATTTTCAGGAAAACTGAGATTTTCCCCCAAAGCTGAGGAAATTCTCCCTAGTGACAAAAATTGGTCAAACATAACACCTCACTCAAAAAGTTTGAGAAAAATTATTATGAAAATAAAGTTTAGAAATCAACACGAGGACTTCCCTGGGGGTGCAGTGGATAAGAATCTGCCTGCCAATGCAGAAACACAGGTTCAATCCCTGGTCTAGGAAGATTCCACATGCCCTGGAGCAGCTAAGCCTCTGTGTCAAAACTACTGAAGGGCATGCACCTAGAGCCTGTGCTCCACAACAAAAGAGGAGCACACTGCAACAAAAAGTAACCCTCACTTGCCACAACTCGAGAAAGCCCGCACGAAACAAGGAAGACCCATCACAGCCAAAATAAAATCAATGGATAAAATTTTAAAAGAAAGAAATGAACACACAAGAAGGTTATTAAGGAAACAGTTAACACAAGAAACATTTTAAATTATTACATTATATTTCACGTATATAATTGTGTTATATTTAAACTTTAAGTATAAACTAAGTAGACCTTTAATTCTTAGAAAATAATGTAATAGGAAGAAAAGGATAATGAGAAAGACAGGGAGTAAGGGAGAAAGAAAGAATGGAAATGTTATGAAAGAGCAATAATCAGAGTTATTAGAAATTAAATTCTGAAATGATGCAATAATAAAAAAAATTGGACTAAAGAGCAGAAAGTTCATAGGTTATAAATATTAAAATATGTGAATTTGTTAGTTTGCAGAAAGATCAACCCAAAGTGTCTTTCAGATTGCCAAAATAACAGTAAAAAGAATAAAAATTCTGAGATTAAAAAAAAATGAAGAGGAATGGAGTAACTGTGTTGAACATTTAATATCCCACTGAAAAGGAGAAATATTTGCAATATTTAACTAAACATATGGCAAAGGTACCAGACAATCATAGCAGATATCAGACCACTCAGAATGGAAGTCACCTGAGATACAGTGTTTAAGACCTTGTGCTTTTGCTGAGAAGGACACAGGTTCAATCCCTAGTTCAGGGAACTAGGATCCTACAAGCTGAGCAGCATGGCCAAAATAAAAAACAAGAATGGAAATCCCATCATACATTGTACTGAGACTTAGCTGAACAAAGGCGGAAAGATACTTACAGTGCTTTGAAATAAAAATTTAAATAGTGACTAATAAATTGGCTTTTGAGTTCTATACTGCAATGTGGTTGCTGGAATACAATAAATCAGTGTTGTCAAAGTTCCAAATAAGAATGGTGATTATGATGATAATTACTGTTCCTTATTAGTATTTTATCCCTTTGTATTGGGCTTCCCTGGTGGCTCAGAGGTTAAAGCGTCTGCCCTCAATGCGGAAGACCCGGGTTCGATCCCTGGGTCGGGAAGATCCCCTGGAGAAGGAAACGGTAACCCACTCCAGTATTCTTGCCTGGAGAATACCATGGATGGAGAAGCCTAGTAGGTTACAGTCCACGGGGTCGCATAGAGTCGGACACGACTGAGCGACGGAATGGAATGGATGGAATGCTTAGGCAATACCTCCAGTTATTCACATCTAGAAATGAAGTCTCCTTTCCTATTGACTAGGTTTGGTAGCCATCTAGATTCTTCTGTAGCAATTCGAATCCTAATGTACTACCATTTTACTTTACTCCTTCATTTTATTTATATCTTCAACAAAGAAAGTTCAGTTCAGTTCAGTCGCTCAGTCGTGTCCGACTCTCCGCGACCCCATGAATCACAGCATGCCAGGCCTCCCTGTCCATCACCAACTCCCGGAGTACACTCAAACTCATGTCCACAGAGTCGGTGATGCCATCCAGCCATCTCATTCTCCGTCGTCCCCTTCTCCTCCCGCCCCCAACCTTTCCCAGCATCAGAGTCTTTTCCAGTGAGTCAACTCGTCGCATGAGGTGGCCAAAGTATGCAGTTTCAGCTTTAGCATCAGTCCTTTCAATGAATACCCAGGATTGATCTCCTTTAGAATGGACTGGTTGGATCTCCTTGCAGTACAAGGGACTCTCAAGAGTCTTCTCCAGCACCACAGTTCAAAAGCATCGATTCTTCGGCGATCAGCCTTCTTCACAGTCCAACTCTCACATCCATACATGACCACGGGGAAAACCATAGCCTTGACTAGACGGACCTTGGTTGGCAAAGTAATGTCTCTGCTTTTTAATATACTATCAAGGTTGGTCATAACTTTCCTTCCAAGGAGCAAGCGTCTTTTAATTTCATGGCTGCAATCAGCATCTGCAGTGATTTTGGAGCCCCCCCAAAAAAAGTCTGACACTGTTTCCACTGTTTTTCCATCTATTTTCCATGAAGTGATGGGACCAGATGCCATGATCTTTGTTTTCTGAATGTTGAGCTTCAAGCCAACCTTTTCACTCTCCTCTTTCACTTTCATCAAGAGGCTTTTGAGTTCCTCTTCACTTTCTGCCATAAGGGTAGTGTCATCTGCATATCTGAGGTTATTGATATTTCTCCCAGCAATCTTGATTCCAGCTTGTGCTTCTTCCAGCCCAGCGCTCCTCATGATGTACTCTGCATATAAATTAAATAAGCAGGGTGACAATATACAACCTTGACGTACACCTTTTCCTATTTGGAACCAGTCTGTTGTTCCATGTCCAGTTCTAACTGTTGCTTCCTGACCTGCATACAGGTTTCTCAAGAAGCAGGTCAGGTGGTCTGGGATTCCCATCTCTTTCAGAATGTTCCACAGTTTATTGTGATCCACACAGTCAAAGGCCTTGGCATAGTCAATGAAGCAGAAATAGATGTTTTTCTGAAACTCTCTTGCTTTCTCCATGATCCAGCGGATGTTGGCAATTTGATCTCTGGTGCCTCTGCCTTTTCTAAAACCTGCTTGAACATCTGGGAGTTCACGGTTCACATACTGCTGAAGCCTGGCTTGGAGAATTTTGAGCATGACTTTACTAGCGTGTGAGATGAGTGCAATTGTGCGGTAGTTTGAGCATTCTTTGGCATTGCCTTTCTTTGTGCTTTTTCCAAATCTGCTGGCATATTGAGTGCAGCACTTTCACAGCATCATCTTTCAAGACTTGAAATAGCTCAACTGGAATTCCATCACCTCCACTAGCTTTGTTCATAGTGATGCTTTCTAAGGCCCACTTGACTTCCCATTCCAAGATGTCTGGCTCTAGGTCAGTGATCACGTTATCGTGACTATCTTGGTCGTGAAGATCTTTTTTGTACAGTTCTTCTGTGTATTCCTGCCACCTCTTCTTAATGTCTTCTGCTTCTGTTAGGTCCATACCATTTCTGTCCTTTATCGAGCCCATCTTTGCAAGAAATGTTCCCTTGGAATCTCTAATTTTCTTGAAGAGGTCTCTTGTTTTTCCTATTCTATTGTTTTCCTCTATTTCTTTGCATTGATCACTGAGGAAGGCTTTCTTATCTCTCCTTGCTATTCTTTGGAACTCTGCATTCAGATGCTTATATCTTTCCTTTTCTCCTTTGCTTTCCACCTCTCTTCTTTTCACAGCTATTTGTAAGGCCTCCTCAGACAGCCATTTCACTCTTTTGCATTTCTTTTCCATGGGGATGGTCTTGGTCCCTGTCTCCTGTACAATGTCACGAACCTCTGTCCATTTAGAGATATATGAGAACTGTTACAGATAATCCTAGAATTTTCATAAGGATGCTCTTGTCATTGCCTGATACTGAATTTTCTTACTCTCCTGCCCCTCAGGTAGACCCAGCCAGCCTTACTGTCTGGCACTTGATTCTGTTCTTTGTCCTAAGCACTTGCCTCATATTGCTCTGTGGGGTAATAATCACCCCTATTCCCATTCAGCCTATGTCAGGCTCTCAAAATATCACAATAGTTGAAAAACCCTAATTTGACACATGTGACAGAGAGGAATTTGCTGTTTCCTTGTGATCGGAAATTAAGACACTTTCTAAGATACACAGGGTCAAGCAGGTAGAAGATCATCTGTTAAACCATGTTCAAAAAAAACAAAAAATCAAATCAACTCTCTTCCACCATAAAAACCAGAAGTCTCTTTCCTATATTTCATATAGCTTGCAACTTTGTTTTCACAGCAGAAGATAAGGGAACCATGTGGTTCAATAGACAGAGTCTCTCTTTTCAAACAATTAAAGACCTAAATTTGAGCATGACTTTCTCCGTCTATGGGCTGTGTAACTTAAAAATTGTTCTGCCTCAGAGTTTCAGTCTTCTTCATACATAACACGTAAATAACTCCTAATCTGCAGGATTGTTGGAAGAATATGTAAAAGAAAATACCTGGCACTTTAAAAAATTACAACTGTTTTTACTTTTCAAGTATTATTTTACTCCCAAAGGACTCTGGATTTTACAATTAGCATAGTTCTAGAAGTTTTCTACAGAAGAGAATGCCTTTCCCATTTTTGGCAGCCCGGTCAACAGAGAGATTTGTGAGCTGAGTGATGGGCCAATTTGTTGCCTGGATGAATTATATTCAAATAACTTCACATCTCCCCCAGAGGACTGTTGATAAGGTTACAAGCTCATCAAGATGCTGTCCTGAAAATAATAGCTGATTGGGTTTGAACTGAGGTCCCTTAAAGCAAAAACCAAGCAGCCAGGGGTCTTACAAAGCTGATTGGAGTTGTGCCCTCCCCTGGCCTCTGCTTCCTTCTACTTTTGACAACTTAAGGTGGCAGGGAATGTTTCTGGGCAGCTAATATTTTCAGGGTTGTGATCTAGTCTGAGAAAGAGAGAAATTTCTCTAGTGGCAAGTTTTCTCCCTCCCTGGAATGAGCATGCTCACTTGCCCCCTAGTGCCATATCAAATATTTAACAGCAGTGTTAAAAATGGGGCTGAGAACACTCCAAGCCTGCCGTGTCACTTCCACTAACTCTGATTCTCACGTTAAACTTTAAATAGGGTGTTTGTCAGGGTAATTGTTGACCTTGGTAAATAAGTGTTAATAAAATAATACCTAGAAAAACTGTGTTGCATAAATCACATTTCATCAACACTTCGTATTTTGTTTCTTCATGAAATGGTGGGAAACAATCACTTCCATTTTTTTTTTATTTTTTTTGAGGAAAGATATCTTGCCCATGTTGCTGTCCATCCCGTAAATTGCTTCCACATGGAGCATCTCTTATGGGCCCCAACTTTATAGCATGACCTCTTGCTGTATGTCATTCAGGAGTGGTGGTGACTGGCAGAGTACAGTCGGCTGGGCAGGATTTGTCTCTTGCAGCCTTGGGTTTCCAGAGGATTATTCTCCTAATCGTATATTTTTTTCCATAAGCTCTTTAATCAGCCCTTAATCCTCCTTCCTTCCTTTGCCAGAGCTAATTAAATCCTTTATGGCAGTGGGTAGTCTCCATGATGTGGGATCCTGGGGAAGCAGGACTGGGCTCCTGTGGTGAGGATGCCCAGAGAACCCAGTGCAAGGCTGGTGAAGACTAGTTCATTGATCCTAGGGACGTTGCCAATCTACCATAATCTTTTGAAGAAGGTGGGATTTCTCCATCAAGAAAGAGGGCTCTTTCTGGAAGAGTATTCAATACTGGGAATTACATAGAAAGCTGGGAAGGGCTTCCTATGAGACGAATGCTAAGCGTGATTTCACCCCTCCTACCATCTTGTTCCAATCCCAAACAAAGGCAATGCCAAAGAATGCTCAAACTACCGCACAATTGCACTCATCTCACGCGCTAGTAAAGTCATGCTCAAAATTCTCCAAGCCGACTTCAGCAATATGTGAACCATGAACTCCCAGATGTTCAAACAGGTTTTAGAAAAGGCAGAGGCACCAGAGATCAAATTGCCAACATCCCCTGGATCATGAAGAAAGCAAGAGAGTTCCAGAAAAACATCTATTTCTGCTTCATTGACTATGCCAAGGCCTTTGACTGTGTGGATCACAATAAACTGTGGAACATTCTGAAAGAGATGGGAATACCAGACCACCTGACCTGCCTCTTGAGAAACCTGTATGCAGGTCAGGAAGCAACAGTCAGAACTGTACATGGAACAACCAACGGTTCCAAATAGGAAAAGGAGTGCGTCAAGGCTGTATATAGTCACCTTGCTTATTTAACTTATATGCAGAGTACATCATGAGGAACACTGGGCTGGAAGAAGCACAAGCTGGAATCAAGATTGCTGGGAGAAATATCAATAACCTCAGATATGCAGATGACACCACCTTTATGGAAGAAAGTGAAAAGGAATTCAAAAGCCTCTTGATGAAATTGAAAGAGGAGAGTGAAAAGGTTGGCTTGAAGCTCAACATTCAGAAAACAAAGATCAGGGCATCTGGTCCCATCACTTCATGGGAAATAGATGGAAAAACAGTGGAAACAGTGTCAGACTTTATTTTTCTGGGCTCCAAAATCACTGCAGATGCTGATTGCAGCCAGGAAATTAAAAGACGCTTGCTCCTTGGAAGGAAAGTTATGACCAACCTAGATAGCATATTAAAAAGCAGAGACATTACTTTGCCAACCAAGGTCCGTCTAGTCAAGGCTATGGTTTTTCCCATGGTCATATATGGATGTGAGAGTTGGACTGTGAAGAAAGCTGATCGCCAAAGAATTGATGCTTTTGAACTGTGGTGCTGGAGAAGACTCTTGAGAGTCCCTTGTACTGCCAGGAGATCCAACCAGTCCATTCTAAAGGAGATCAATCCTGGGTGTTCATTGGAAGGACTGATGCTAAAGCTGAAGCTGCAATACTTTGGCCACCTCATGCGATGAGTTGACTCATTGGAAAAGACTCTGATGCTAGGAAAGGTTGGGGGCAGGAGGAGACGGGGACTACAGAGAATGAGATGGCTGGATGGCATCACCGACTCGATGGACATGAGTTTGAGTGAACTCCGGGAGTTGGTGATGGACAGGGAGGCCTGGCGTGCTGTGATTCATGGAGTCGCAGAGAGTCGGACACGACTGAGGGACTGACCTGAACTGAACTGAACCATCTTGTTGGGGCTTCTCCTTTGCCCTGGGACACGGGGTATCTTTTGGTGGTGGGATCCAACATTCTCCTGTCTGTGGTTGTTCAGTGGTTAGCTGCAGTTTCTCACAGGAGAAGATGAGCACATTTCTTCTACTCCGCCATCAAAACAATTCGAACTACCACACAATTGCACTCATGTCACACACTAGCAAAGTAATGCTCAAAACCCTCCAAGCTAGGCTTCAACAGTTCATGAACAGAAAATTTCCAGATGCTCAAGCTGGATTTAGAAAAGGCAGAGGAATCAGAGATCAAATTGCCAACATCCGGGGGGTCATAGAAAAAAATAGGAATTCCAGAAAAACATCTACTTCTGCTTCACGAACTACGCTAAAGCCTTTGACTGTGTGGATCACAACAAACTGGAAAATTCTTCAAGAGATGGGAATAATAGACCACCTGACCTGCCTCCTGAGAAATCTGTGTTCAGGTCAAGAAGCGACAGTTAGACATACAACAACCAACTGGTTCCAAATTGGGAAAGGAGTACATCAAAGCTGTATATCGTCACCTTGCTTATTTAAATTATATGCAGAGTACAAAATATGAAATGCTGGACTGGATGAAGTACAATCTAGATCAAGATTGCCAGGAGAAATATCAATAACCTCAGATATGCAGATGGCAATACCCTTATGGCAGAAAACAAAGAGGAACTAAAGAGCCTCTTGATGAAAGTAAAAGAGGAGAGTGAAAAAGCTGGCTTAAAAATCAACATTCAGAAAACTAAGATCATGGGATCTGGTCTCATCACTTCATGGCAAATAGTTGGGGAAACAATTGAAACAGTGACAGACTTTATTTTTGTGGGCTCCAAAATCACTGCAGATGGTGATTGCAGCCATGAAATTAAAAGATGCTTGCTCCTTGGAAGAAAAGCTATAACCAACCTAGACAGCATATTAAAAAATAGAGACATTACTTTGCTGACAAACGTCCATCTAGTCAAAGCTATGGTTTTTCCAGTAGTTATGTGTGGGTGTGAGAACTGGACCATAAAGAAAGCTGAGCACCAAAGAATTGATGCTTTTGAAGTGTGGCGTTGGAGAAGACTCTTGAGAGTCCCTTGGACTGAAGGAGATCCTACCAGTCCATCCTAAAGGAAATAAGTCTTGAATATTCACTGGAAGGACTGAGGCCAAAGCTGAAGCTCCAATATTTTGGCCACCTGATGCAAAGAACTGACTCATTGGAAAAGACTCTGATGCTGGGAAGGATTGAAGGCAGGAGGAAAAAGGGACGACAGAGGATGAGATTCTTGGATGGCACCACCGAATTGATGGACATGAGTTTGAGCGAGCTCCAGGAGTTGGTGATGGACAGGGAAGCCTGGTGTGTTGCAGTCCATGGTGTCTCAAATAGTCGGACATGACTGAGTGACTGAACTGAACTGGGCAGGGCTTCTGTCTAACCTGAAGATCTCTGAAACTATGCTTAGTGATGAAAGGAGTGTTGATGGTGGTGTACCCAGACCACCTCCACACCTCTCACCACAACTGGAAGGTGTTGATGACACCACTCACACTCTAATGATGTGCAGAACTCTGCTTCCTCTGTATCTTTCACTGATCACGCACCTGTTCACTCTCTAATTCTTCAGACTTCTTATATCACAATTGCAGTCCATCCTGCAATTAATCATGTGCTTCCTGATGACATTTCTTATTTCACTGGCTTCAAGTATTACTTGCTTAATGGCATGTATCTGAGTGTTTAAATCTCTCATTTCTCAGGTCATATACTTATTTTTTTTTCCTTCCTTCTATTGTTTTGCTAATTACATACAATTTTTTCAAGACCTCTATAGGTGGAAGGAATGTTTCCTAACTAGAAAATCCCAGTAACTTGCAATTCAGATCACTAGGACATCAGCTCCATTCCTCTGCCATTTGTGTATCAGATGAAGTTTTTTTTTTTTCTTTTTTCTTTTTTTATGTGAGAGTTGGACTGTGAAGAAAGCTGATCGCTGAAGAATTGATGCTTTTGAACTGTGGTGTTGGAGAAGACTCTTGAGAGTCCCTTGGACTGCAAGGAGATCCAACCAGTCCATTCTAAAGAAGATCAATCCTGGGTGTTCATTGGAAGGACTGATGCTAAAGCTGAAACTGCAATATTTTGGCCACCTCATGCGACAAGTTGACTCACTGGAAAAGATTCTGATGCTGGGAAAGGTTGGGGGCGGGAGGAGAAGGGGACGACAGAGAATGAGATGGCTGGATGGCATCACCGACTCTGTGGACATGAATTTGAGTGAACTCCGAGAGTTGGTGATGGACAAGGAGTCCTGGCGTGCTGTGATTCATGGGGTCGCGGAGAGTCGGACACGACTGAGTGACTGAAATGAACTGAGGACATCAGTTCCATTCCTCTGCCATTTGTGTATCAGATGAAGTTTTTTTTTTTTTCTTTTTTTTTTATTAATTTTTAAATTGAAGTGTTCAGTTCAGTCACTCCCTCAGTCATGTCTGACTCTTTGTAACCCCATGGACTGCAGCACACCAGACTTCCCTATCCTTCACCAACTCTCACGACTTGTTCAAACTCATGTCCATTAAGTTGGTGATGCCATCCAATCATCTCATTCTCTGTCATCCCCTTCTCCTCCTGCCCTCAACCTTTCCCAGCATCAGGGTCTTCTCAAATGAGTCAGCTCTTTGCATCAGGTGGGCAAAGTATTGGAGTCTCAGCTTCAACAACAGTCTTTCCAATGAACACCCAGGATTGATCTCATGAATCCTTTATAACTGAGTGCTTAAAATGTGGCCAGTATAACTGAGACCAAAATATCTAATTGTGTTTAATTGTAATTAATTTAAATTTAAATAGCTCTATGATAGCTTACGGTGAATGATGTCGGATTCCTGATCTCCAAAGAAGTTTTAACTTTGGGACCAGTTCAGTTCAGTTCAGTCGCTCAGTCGTGTCCGACTCTCCGCGACCCCATGAATCACAGCACGCCAGGCTTCCCTGTCCATCACCAACTCCCGGAGTACACTCAAACTCATGTCCACAGAGTCGGTGATGCCATCCAGCCATCTCATTCTCCGTCGTCCCCTTCTCCTCCCGCCCCCAACCTTTCCCAGCATCAGAGTCTTTTCCAGTGAGTCAACTCGTCGCATGAGGTGGCCAAAGTATTGCAGTTTCAGCTTTAGCATCAGTCCCTCCAATGAACATCCAGGATTGATCTCCTTTAGAATGGAATGGTTGGATCTCCTTGCAGTATAAGGGACTCTCAAGAGTCTTCTCCAACACCACAGTTCAAAAGCATCGATTCTTCGGCGATCAGCCTTCTTCACAGTCCAACTCTCACATCCATACATGACCACGGGAAAAACCATTGCCTTGACTAGACGGACCTTTGTTGGCAAAGTAATGTCTCTGCTTTTTAATATACTATCCAGGTTGGTCATAACTTTCCTTCCAAGGAGCAAGCGTCTTTTAATTTCATGGCTGCAATCAGCATCTGCAGTGATTTTGGAGCCCAGAAAAATAAAGTCTGACACTGTTTCCACTGTTTTTCCATCTATTTCCCATGAAGTGATGGGAACAGATGCCCTGATCTTTGTTTTCTGAATGTTGAGCTTCAAGCCAACCTTTTCACTCTCCTCTTTCACTTTCATCAAGAGGCTTTTGAGTTCCTCTTCACTTTCTGCCATAAGGGTAGTGTCATCTGCATATCTGAGGTTATTGATATTTCTCCCAGCAATCTTGATCCCAGCTTGTGCTTCTTCCAGCCCAGCGTTCCTCATGATGTACTCTGCATAGAAGTTAAATAAGCAGGGTGACAATATACAACCTTGACGTACACCTTTTCCTATTTGGAACCAGTCTGTTGTTCCATGTCCAGTTCTAACTGTTGCTTCCTGACCTGCATACAGGTTTCTCAAGAGGCAGGTCAGGTGGTCTGGGATTCCCATCTCTTTCAGAATGTTCCATAGTTTATTGTGATCCACACAGTCAAAGGCTTTGGCATAGTCAATGAAGCAGAAATGGATGTTTTTCTGAAACTCTCTTGCTTTCTCCATGATCCAGCGGATGTTGGCAATTTGATCTCTGGTGCCTCTGCCTTTTCTAAAACCTGCTTGAACATCTGGGAGTTCACGGTTCACATACTGCTGAAGCCTGGCTTGGAGAATTTTGAGCATGACTTTACTAGCGTGTGAGATGAGTGCAATTGTGCGGTAGTTTGAGCATTCTTTGGTATTGCCTTTCTTTGGGATTGGAATGAAGACTGACCTCTTCCAGTCCTGTGACCACTGCTGAATTTTCCAAATCTGCTGGCATATTGAGTGCAGCACGTTCACAGCATCATCTTTCAAGACTTGAAATAGCTCAACTGGAATTCCATCACCTCCACTAGCTTTGTTCGTAGTGATGTTTTCTAAGGCCCACTTGACTTCACATTCCAAGATGTCTGGCTCTAGGTCAGTGATCATGTTATCATGACTATCTTGGTCGTGAAGATCTTTTTTGTACAGTTCTTCTGTGTATTCCTGCCACCTCTTCTTAATATCTTCTGCTTCTGTTAGGTCCATACCATTTCTGTCCTTTATCGAGCCCATCTTTGCATGAAATGTTCCCTTGGAATCTCTAATTTTCTTGAAGAGGTCTCTTGTTTTTCCTATTCTGTTGTTTTCCTCTATTTCTTTGCATTGATCACTGAGGAAGGCTTTCTTATCTCTCCTTGCTATTCTTTGGAACTCTGCATTCAGATGCTTATATCTTTCCTTTTCTCCTTTGCTTTTCGCCTCTCTTCTTTTCACAGCTATTTGTAAGGCCTCCTCAGACAGCCATTTCGCTGTTCTGCATTTCTTTTCCATGGGGATGGTCTTGGTCCCTGTCTCCTGTACAATGTCACGAACCTCCGTCCAGAGTTCATCAGGCACTCTATCAATCAGATCTAGTCCCTTAAATCTATTTCTCACTTCCACTGTATAATCATAAGGGATTTGATTGAGGTCATATCTGAATGAATTGGGACCAGGGACCAGGCTTATTCACTCAAGAGTTTTATTAAAGTATAAAAGGAGACAGCGAAAACTTCTGACATAGACATCAGAAGGGGGATGGAAAGTGCCCCCCTCGCTAGTCTTAGCAAAGGAGCTGTACACTTTTTTATTTTTTTTATTGGATGCTAATTATTTTACAATATTATATTGGTTGGTTTTGCCATACAATGGCATGAATCCGCCCCGGGTATACATGAGTTCCCCTTCCTGAACCCCCCTCCCACCTCCCTCCTCTCCTTATCCTCCCTCTGGGTCATCCCCGCATACCAGCCCCGAGCATCCTGTAACATGCATCGACCCTGAACTGGTGATTCGTTTCACATATGATAATATACATGTTTCAATGCCATGTACACTTTTTTAAATTGGCTATTACAATCAATGAAAGAATGTCTCAAGGTTGTAAAGATCTTACTAGACCCACTCCCATAATTTACATTTTAAGATGACAGGATTAGAACTAACAATAGAAAGATCTTACCAGACCTACTCCCATAATACACATTTTAAGATAGCAGGATTAGCCAGAAGGTTTTCAAGAAGGAGAAACTGTCCTCAGTTCAATTCTGTTAAGTTCAGTGGCTCAGTCATGTCTGACTCTTTTTGACCACATGGACTGCAGCACATCAGGCTTCCCTGTCCATCACCAACTCCTGGAGCTTGCTCAAACTCTTGTCCACAGAGTAGGTGATGCCATCCAACCATCTCATCCTCTGTCTTCCCCTTCTCCTCCCACCTTCAATCTTTCCCAGCATCAGTATCTTTTCTAGTGAGTCAGTTCATTGCATCAGGTGGCCAAAGTATTGGAGTTTCAGCTTCAGCATCAGTCCTTCCAGTGAATATTCAGGATTGATTTCCTTTAAGATTGACTGGTTGGATCTTTCTGCTGTCCAAGGGACACTCAACAGTCTCTTCCAACACTACAGTTCAGAAGCATCAATTCTACATCACTCAGCTTTCTTTATAGTCCAATCCTTAGTACAGAGTTTAAGCAGAGTTGTTTTATTGTGTAATCATCAGCTCCGGGCTTAAAGAAAAAAATAAAACATTTTTTGTGACTTAAAGAGATGGGAATACCAGACTACCTGACCTGCCTCCTGAGAAATCTGTATGCATGTCAAGAAGCAACAGTTAGAAGTGGACATGGAACAACAGACTGGTTCCAAATGGGGAAAGGAGAACTTCAAGGCTGTATGTTGTCACCCTGCTTGTTTAATTTATATGCAGAGTACATCATGCGAAATGCTGGGCTGGATGAAGTACAAGCTGGAATCAAGATTGCCAGGAGAAATATCAACAACCTCAGATATGCAGATGACACCACCCTTATGGCAGAAAGTGAAGAGGAACTAAAGAGCCTCTTGATGAAAGTGAAAGAGAAGAGTAAAAAGTTGGCTTAAAAGTCAACATTCGTAAAATTAAGATCACGGCATCTGATCCCATCACTTTATGGCAAATAGATGGGGAAACAATGGAAATAGTGACTGACTTTACTTTCTTGGGCTCCAAAACCACTGCAGATGGTAAATGCAGCCATGAAATTAAAAGATGCTTGCTCTTTGAAAGAAAAGGTATGAACAACATAGACAGCATACTAAAAAGCAGAGAAATTACTTTACCAACAAAGGTCCCTCTAGTCAAAGCTGTGGTTTTTCCATAGTCATGTATGGATGTGAGAGTTGGACTATAAAGAAAGCTGAGTGCCAAAGAATTGATGCTTTTGAACTGTGGTGTTGGAGAAGACTCTGAGAGTCCCTTGGACTGCAAGGAGATCCAACCAGTCCATCCTAATGGAGACCAGTCCTGGGTGTTGATTGGAAGGACTGATGCTGAGGTTGAAACTCTAATACTTTGGCCACCTCATGTGAAGAGTTGACTCATTGGAAAAGACCCTGATGCTGGGAAAGATTGAAGGCAAGAGGAGAAGGGGAGGACAGAGGATGAGATGGTTGGATGGCATCACCGACGCAATGGACATGAATTTGAGCAAGCTCCAGGAGTTGGTGATGGACAGGGAAGCCTGGCATACTGCAGTCCACGGGGTCTCAAAGAGTCGGACATGACTGAGTGACTGAACTGAAGACTAAGGAATGTAGAAAATAAAAGTTTATCCTTTTCTCCTCCTTGAGAATTCCAGACCCCTCTCTCCTCCTCAGGGACCCTGGACTTCTTATCAACCTGCCTAGGAATTGACTCATCTATCACAGTGGCCCCTAAAATCTACCATTAATTCCTCCCATCAAAAAATAAGAATTGCAAAATATAGTTAAGTTAGCAAATAAAAACAAAGTACCATCTTTTTTACCAATGTAAAAAGAAAAATAAGTCTTGAGAAGGGAGCCCAAACCAAGACCATTCTGGGGCTGTAGAGCCTGCTAGCAAAGGGGGAGACGTGCCTGTATACAGCTAATGAACTAGCACAGAATCTCATGGAGTGTGAGAGGTGGGAAGATGAAAGAGCACAGATTGAGTTGTTCAGTGGCGCGGAGCGCCTGTCTAGAAAATAATTTAACCTTTGATCGTTCACTCTGGGGAATAGGGAAGAATGGATCTTACTTTACAAAGAGAAGTGCTTTCTTATAATGGATCTCCATGTAGAAATGGATAAACTAGCTAGTAGCTTTTAACTAGATTGCAGATAAATGGAAATGATTATAGGAAGCCACGCAAATTAGGCAGTAAGGATGACAGCACTGCCGACTCCCCACAGACACCTTTGCAAATACATTACCGCCTGAGACAGAGCTGCTCATTTATTACCATCTTATTTGTATGCCTCTCCTTCCAGCATAAGTCACATAGGATGCTTGTATAAAAAAAAGTAGGATACGATGGATGGGAGAACTTTTTGCTTCCTGCTGTTCACACTGTCGTACAGAACTGGCACTGTGTGGACTTCCTGCAGGCTGGCTAGGGACAGCTAGTTAATCATGCCTCCCCAAGAAGTTCCTGTTTGCTGGAGTGGAGGCTGAGCACATTACTCTCCTACTTGGGTGCTCCCTTCCTCTCACCTCTAGCTCTCTCGGACTAGGGTTTTTGCCCAGCTTGTGGCTGATGAACTAGAATCACACATTGTATACTGCGCGACTGCAAAGGTGGTGTTGATGATGGGGATGACCTAAACTGTAAAACTAAGAACTTCAAATATGAATCCTGCATTGTGAAACTGTCTATATTACTGAATGTAAAAACAGAAGTCAAACACAGTAATGAACAAAGTAGTACAGGAACCTGCAATTGTTCCTACAACATTAATGGGTAATGTTGAAGCTTCCCTGAGCACATCGAGAGAAGCACTTTGGGGAAATTCTACTTGGGTTTCAGTTCTCAAAAGGCAGGTAGCTTACTTGTGCTAAACCAGCTAAACGTATTGTAATATAATTAGAGCTGTTCAGAGTTCTGGGGAACAGCCTGTCAATTCTTCCTGGATTTCATTTTTAATTTGCCTCGGGAGCATAGGACCCACTTCAGAGTCTATTTAAATAGAGACAGTCTTGCACAGGTAGATATGTAAATATCCCTCCAAGGCTAAGTGGTGATGCTAAAAAAAGCTGCTGTAGATATTTGCCAACTGGTTTGAGCTACACACTTGAGAAAATCTGTTCTCTGGGGAGACCATTTTGAATCTTATCATTGCCTAATAATTCTTCCTCATTCCTAAATATGCTTTCACTTCTGTTATTTTTAAATTTGTATAATTTTGGATCTTTTGACTGAGCAGTTCCTTTCCCAGGTATACACAGACGTGTGTGTGTGTGTGTGTGTGTGTGTGTGTGTGTACTCACCAAAAGATATGTACAAGAATGTACATATGAGTACCGTTTAGAAACAGCCCAAATATTTCCCCAAAGTAGAAAAGATAGATATATCGTGTGGTATAATGATTTAAAGGAGTACTACATAGCAGTGGAAAAGAACACAAATGGCTGCACACAAACATAGGAATAGCATTACATCACTAACATAATGTTGACAAATGGAACAAATGAAAAATAATATGCATTTAGAGTTTGTGTGTGTGTGTGTGTACCAGTAGATTAAAAACATGTTTTGGAGTTTCAAGTCAGAATAGTATAAAGAGACACAAGAACTGAAGTGTGAAGTACTGGGAATATTTTATTGCTTGATCTGTGGGTGTGTTTGGTTTAGTTCCATTGAACTATATGCATAACAATTGGTGCACTATACTATGATATTATACTCAGCAAAAACACATGAAAATAGAAAAAGCTTGTTTTACATTTTAATTTTTTTATATGTAAGAACATGAAAATAGAACAAACTTTTCTTACATTTTAATTTTTTACTAAATGCAAATTTTCATTTTACATTTTCATTGTTTAACTAAAGTCCAAATAACACAAAAGCTTATTTCATACAGTATTTTATTTAAAATTTTTGTTAATATAAGACGCAAAATTGAATAAATCATAACCATGAAGTTTGATAAACTTTTAAATTATGTAGTCCCGTGTAACCAGAACCTATGTTTAAAAATAATCAAAGAGTAGTATAATTTTATACCATTGATAAGAATCCTATGCTTCCTTAAATATGACTCTGTGATAAAATAGTGAATACCGAGTGCTTATTTTAGCATATTCATGGTTTCACAATCTTTGATTTTGGGTAACTTGTGTCAATATGAAAGGGAAGTCAAGACAAAGAAGAAATAAAATTTAAATTTAGTTTTGCTTTTTGTGATTAGCTATATGCCAATAACTTACATTAATAATGTTTCAAGCTGATGAATTTGGTTTTAAAAACCTGCGTAGGTAGAAAATGACTCTTATGGTCTTACATGTATAACAATGAACTTCATTGAACTTTATTCATTGGAGATTTGTGTTCTACATCAAACTGCCTAATTCTATCATTCAGTAGATAAATGATTCAGTACATCACATAGCCTTTGTATGTTTTGATTTCATGAAGCAAAATGATATCTGACATCTATTTTGTATTATTTTTGCCTCTTTTTAACTTTTCTTTTTTTCATACTGTTCATGGGGTTCTCAAGGCAAGAATACTGAAGTGGTTGGCCATTCCCTTCTCCAGTGGACCACATTCTGTCAGACCTCTCCACCATGACCCGCCTGTCTTGGGTGGCCCCACAGGGCATGGCTTAGTTTCATTGAGTTAGATAAGGCTGTGGTCTTTGTGATCAGATTGACTAGTTTTCTGTGATTATGATTTCAGTGTGTCTGCCCTCTGATGCCCCCTCGCAACACGTACCATATTACTTGGGTTTCTCTTACCTTGGACGAGGGGTGTCTCCTCATGGCCGCCCCTCCTGACCTTGAACGTGAAGTAGCTCCTCTCGGCCCTCCTGCGCCTGTGCATCCGCCTCTACTTGGACGTGTGGTAGGTCCTCTCAGCCGCCGCCCCTGACCTCAGACTATGCCAAAGCCTTTGACTATGTGGATCACAATAAACTGTGGAAATTTCTGAGAGAGATGGGAATACCAGACCACCTGACCTGCCTCTTGAGAAACATGTATGCAGGTCAGGAAGCAACAGTTAGAACTGGACATGGAACAACAGACTGGTTCCAAATCAGGAAAGGAGTACGTCAAGGCTGTATATTGTCACCCTGCTTATTTAACTTATATGCAGAGTACATCATGAGAAATGCTGGGCTGGAAAAAGCACAAGCTGGAATCAAGATGGCCGGGAGAAATATCAATAACCTCAGATATGCAAATGACACCACCCTTATGGCAGAAAGTGAAGAGGAACTAAAAAGCCTCTTGATGAAAGTGAAAGAGGAGGGTGAAAAACTTGGCTTAAAGCTCAACATTCAGAAAACTAAGACCATGGCATCCAGTCCCATCACTTCATGGGAAATAGATGGGGACACAGTGGAAACAGTGTCAGACTTTATTTCTGGGGACTCCAAAAAATCACTGCAGATGGTGACTGCAGCCATGAAATTAAAAGACGCTTACTCCTTGGAAGGAAAGTTTTGACCAACCTAGATAGCATATTAAAAAGCAGAGACATTACTTTGCCAACAAAGGTCCATCTAGTCAAGGCTATGGTTTTTCAGGGGTCATGTATGGATGTGAGAGTTGGACTGTGAAGAAAGCTGATCACCAAAGAATTGATGCTTTTGGACTGTGGTGTTGGAGAAGACTCTTGAGAGTCCCTTGGACTGCAAGGAGATCCAACCAGTCCATCCTAATGGAGACCAGTCCTGGGTGTTGATTGGAAAGACTGATGCTGAGGTTGAAACTCCAATACTTTGGCCACCTCATGCGAAGAGTTGACTCATTGGAAAAGACTCTGATGCTGGGAGGGATTGGAGGCAGAAGGAGAAGGGGACGACAGAGGATGAGACGGCTGGATGGCATCACCGACTCTATGGACATGAGTTTGAGTGAACTCTGGGAGTTGGTGATGGACCAGGAGGCCTGGTGTGCTGTGATTCATGGGGTCACAAAGAGTTGGACATGACCGAGCGACTGATGAACTGAACTGTTCTTTCTCAATGATTAATTTATTCAACAATTTATAAATGTTTATTTTATTCTTAGCACTATGATAACACAAAGATATATATAAGATAGTCATTTTTCCAAAATAGTTTATGTAAGTTAGAGGGGAAAAAAGGCATGTGATAAACATTAATATATATCAAGTAGTACATGTATAAGTTATATTTAAAGGTGAAAAAAGTACAAATTCCAAAGGCAGGATGCCCCTAAATAAGATTTCCTTGACCAGTGGAGTTGGTGGTTTAGTCACCAAGTCATGTCTGACTCTTATGACTCCTGCCAGGCTCCTCTATCCATAGGATTCTCCAGGCAAGAATACTGGGGTGGGTTGCCATTTCCTCCTCCATGGGGTCTTCCTGAACCCAGGTCTCCTGCATTGCAGGCAGATTCTTCAATGACCGAGCTACAAGGACTGGTAAAACACTGCTGAAGCAAAAAGACCAAAGTTTTCCATGAGAAGAACTTCTCTTCAGGATTCTGTAAAGAGTTCCCATTATTAGGTAGGTTCAGCTAATTATACTCTAGTAATCATTTTAAAGTAAGGTTCTTGGTCCATACAACGTGCAAAACAAAAGCAGAATAAAACCCCCCAAAAATGTGTTTTATAAAAATTATAAATGAAGCCAACTTCAACTCTTCACTGCTTAACTGAGACAGAATTGTGTTTCTTTTATATTCTTACAGTTAACTTCAATTCAGTTGTTAAGTTCGTTTCATACAGAAGACACTAACTCTTACTCTATTAAGAAAGAAAAATCAGAAGTGTTCTTCTCGCAAAAAAGAAAGATAAGTAATCAATGCATTGTGAAAAACCTAGCTTCTTACTATAAAAATTCAAAATAAAGCAAATATGAGACTGATTCCCTGGAATTTAGAGAAGACATGGGTACACAGTATTTATGCAGTAACCCATTAATTAATATTTAGTTTATCAAATGAATGAATGATATAATTCTATTCTCAATCATAAAATGGATGGAGAGAGAATAAATTTTCATAAATAATATTTCAGATTTGTGGTGGGAGCATAGACAGGTACAACTTTTCTGAAAAACAATTGGGCAAAATGTAAAAATTTCAAGAAGTTACGCTATCCATTTTTCAATAGTTTCTCTACAAATTTAGCACTTAGTATTAAAAATAACCAAAACTGTACATAAAGTTTTACATACAAAGATATCCACTTTGTGTTATTAATAATAGTAATAAATTGAATACTTTAAATGTTGGGAGATTTGGGGATGAAGATATTAAATACATAGAATGCAATATTATACATCTGTTAAAACATGTTATCAGTTTATATTATTCATAATATAACTATTAATAGAATAATGTTCACAATGTAATATTTAGGATACAAATTCAGGTATAACTATTATCCCAATTCTATAATATAAACAGAGTTCAGTTCAGTCGCTCAGTCATGTCCAACTCTTTGCGACCCCATGGACTGCAGCATGCCAGGCCTCCCTGTCTATCACCAACTCCCAGAGTTTACTCAAACTCCTCTCCATTGAATCAGTGATGACATCAACCCATCTCATCCTCTGTCTTCTCCTCCTCCTACCTTCAATCTTTCCCAGCATAGGGTCTTTTCCAATGAGTCAGTTCTTTGCATCAGGTGGCCAAAGTATTGGAGCTTCAGTTTCAGCCTCAGTCCTTCCAATGAATATTCAGGACTGATTTACTTTAGGATGGACTGGTTGGATCTCCTTGGAGTCCAGGGGACTCTCAAGAGTCTTTTCCAACACCACAGTTCAAAAGCATCAATTCTTCGGCACTCAGCTTTCTTTACAGTCCAACTCTCCCATCCATACATGACTACTGGAAAAACCATAGCTTTGACTAGACAGCTAGTTTGTTGGCAAAGTTATGTCTCTGCTTTTTAATGTGCTGTCTAGGTTGGTCATAACTTTTCTTCCAAGGAGCATGGGTCTTTTAATTTCATGGCTGCAATCACCATCTGCAGTAATTTTGGAACCCAAAAAAATAAAGTCAGCCACTGTTTCCACTGTTTCCCCATCTATTTGTCATGAAGTGATGGGACCGGATGCCATAATCTTAGTTTTCTGAATGTTGAGCTTCAAGCCAACCTTTTCACTCTCCTTTTTCACTTTCATCAAGAGGCTCTTTAGTTTCTCTTCACTTTCTGCCATAAGGATGGTGTCATCTGCATATCTGAGGTATTGATATTTCTCCCAGCAATCTTGACTCCAGCTTGTGCTTCTTCCAGCCCAGCATTCCTCATGATGTACTCTGCATATAAGTAAAATAAGCAAGGTGACAATATACAGTCTTGACGTACTCCTTTTCCTATTTGGAACCAGTCTGTTGTTCCATGACCAGTTCTAACTGTTGCTTCCTGACCTGCATATAGGTTTCTCAAGAGGCAGGTCAGGTGGTCTGGTATTCCCATCTCTTTCAGAATTTTCCACAGTTTACTGTTATCCACACAGTCAAAGGCTTTGGCATAGTCAATAAAGCAGAAGTAGATGTTTTTCTGGAACTCTCTTGCTTTTTCGATGATCTAGCAATAGTTGACAATTTGATCTCTGGTTCCTCTGCCTTTTCTAAAACCAGCTTGAACATCTGGAAGTTCATGGCTTGGAGAATTTTGAGCATGTCTTTACTAGCGTGTGAGATGAGTGCAATTGTGTGGTAGTTTGAGCATTCTTTGGCATTGCCTTTCTTTGGGATTGGAATGAAGACTGACCTTTTCCAGTCCTGGGCCACTGCTGAGTTTTCCAAATTTGCTGGCATATTGAGTGCAGCACTTTCACAGCATCATCTTTCAGGATTTGAAATAGCTCAACTGGAATTCCATCACCTCCACTATCTTTGTTCGTAGTGATTCTTTCTAAGGCCCACTTGACTTCACATTCCAATATGTCTGGCTCCAGGTGAGTGATCATGCCTTCGTGATTATCTTCGTCGTGAAAATCTTTTTTGAACAGTTCTGTGTATTCTTGCCACCTCTTCTTAATATCTTCTACTTCTGTGAGGTCCATACCATTTCTGTCCTTTACTGAGCCCATGAAAAAGTTAGGGCCCTTGAATAACACAGGGTGCAGGCGATATCCAGAAAGGGATGTATATAGAGAGTCATTATGAGTGTCTCAAATGTAAATGAGAGTATTTTCCTGATCTGTGTTCTCATTCCATGTCTGATGAACTGAGCATATTCTCTGTTACTACCTCTTCAATAGGAGGGTCTTATGGGCTTGGTAACCTTGGAAACTGGATGAGATTATGGGGCTTTAGGGACCTTGACAGTGAAGAGATTTTTTTATTCACAGCTGAGGGAAGGTGTATGAGTTATACCCAAACAGCAACAGGTGTTGATAAATGAGGCCATGATTCAAGAGTGTTGAAATTAACATCATGCAAAGTGGTCATTCACTCCTGTTTTTCCCTCAGCTCAAGTACTGCTTCTCTAAGCATAGAGACATTACTGAGACTAATTCACACATCTAAGTTTTCATTCTTCCACTGCTTGTTCTGTAACCTGTAAGCAATGTACTTCTCAATTTGTTTTTTATTAAATCCATCATGCTTTCATTCATTTTGCTCATCACCTGCCACAGTATCAGTGATGTTCAGTGGCAAATTGAATAGATGTAAAATAATTTTCCTATGCACATTTCACCTGATAATATTGAAGCGCTAACAAAAATTTCTCTCTCAGTTTCAACCTATAGGGACACTATTAGTTATGGCCTACTGAAAGGAAAAATTAAAATGAAGACTCTAAAAACTAAAACATCCAATAATTCTGACATTTTTATGAACTATAAGGCAGCTTGCTTATTTTTTTAAGTAAGATGAAAAATGCAAGACAGTGGGAGTGTAAGTCCCTGAATGTGTAAATGAGTGGGCCCCGGATGCCAGTATTTCGAGGAACTGAGAACGAGTTGTCTGTATTAGAGTCAAAGCAACGAAAAGGCAAACTGGAGAAGAGGTCCCGTAAGTCATCCTTTTCTCTTTTTTTCTTTACATCAGTCACAAAATTAGGATGAATTCTCACACTTTCTTGTTTCTCTCCAGTTCTTTCAAATGATTCTTTCAGAGAAGTCTTTTTTTTTTTAAACAGGAAAATGTGTGGTAGATTAAAGATGTTCTCCCAGACTTTGATTCTCCTCCCATCAAGAGGCGGAATCTAACCCCTCTCCCACTGAGTCTGGGATGGTCTTATTGACTTGCCTGATCAATAATTATTCCAGTTCTTCTGAAGTTAGGCCAGGAAAAAGCCCTGCAGTTTTCGTCTAGGTCTCTGGGAACATTCCGTCTTGGACCCCTAAGCTGCCTTGCAAGAAAGCTAACTGTTGGCCACCATGCTAAAGATCCCACATAGAAAGCTGTGGCCACCACACAAGAGGAGGGGAAAGCCTCAGCTCGGCTCTTTGGGCCTCTAGCTATTGGGCGAGCCCATCCGAGGCCCCAGAAGCAGAGGTGAGTCAGCATAATGCACTACAGTTTCAGACCTGTAAGAAGCACAAAGCCCCATCGTTCTTTTAAACCACTAATTTCAAAATGGTGATGTGGCAATAGAGAACATGATCATGATTAAATAGCATATAACCAACCTGGCCAAGAAACAGGGGTATACCTGGGGCGTGTACTCCACTCCAGTGCCAGTGACCTGAAGGGAATACGGGACAGTGTTTTTTTAATTGAAGTATACTTGGTTTACAATATTACATTCGTTTCAGGTGTACAACATAGAGATGCAATATTTTGTATAGATTATATTCCACTTAAAGTTATTACAAAATAATGGCTATATTCTGTTTCTGTTCCATCGCTCAGTCGTGTCCGACTCTTTGAGACCCCGTGGACTGTAGCCTACCAGGCTTCTCCGTCCATGGGATTCTCCAGGCAAGAATACTGGAGTGGGTTACCGTTTCCTTCTCCAGGGGATCTTCCCGACCCAGGGATCGAACCCGGGTCTCCCGCATTGGAGGCAGACGCTTTAACCTCTGAGCCACCAGGGAAGCCCAATGGCTATATTACTCTCTGCTATAAAATATATCCTTGTCGCTTATCTACAGTAGGATGGAATTTAGGGGAATGGCATTTTTGAAGCAATAAAGTGAAAGGGACATTGTAGTTTGAATCAAATACTCATTTATAATGAAAATCCTTTATTTGGAGCAGACTCCAGAATAATAAAGAGTTTTACACACAACTCAGATCATTTGTTGGATGCATGTTTCTAAGGTAATGTGGAGTTACTTATTCTAAAAAGGGCTGATGATGAGGGCTCTAAATTTTACTAAAGGTTTGGTGTCTGCATTCTGCAGCTACTCACTGTGTTACAGAATTAGCTTTTCTCTTTGTTAACAAGACTTTGTTTATATTTTTGTTTTATTTTCACAGTAAGTTCTAGATAGTCTAGACTTCAGTGTCTGATAATGTATTTTAAATCCTCAATACTTTTCTGTAACCTTTACTATATAGCCAATTTTGTTTTGTTTTTTTCTCCCTACAGATTTTTTCATTCCCATATTGACTTTTGCTTTGAATATATTCTTTTCAACCTTTTATTCATAATCTTTGGCTGAAGCAACAAAAATCGCAGCCGCTAGTAGTAACTGCTTGCCAACCAATGTCTAAAAAATATTGTTCTTATAAAAGTCCCCTCTGATTCATTTTAGAGAAGGGAATGTCAGCCCACTCCAGTATTCTTGCCTGGAGAATCCTATGAACAGAGGAAAGCCTGGTGGGCTACAGTCCATGGAGTCACAAAGAGTCGATTCGACTAAGCAACTTTCACTCACTCACTGATTCATTTTATTGGGTCAGCATTATCATCCTTTCCGTTATTTAAAAATGAAATATTCAAGAATATAGAAAATTGCTGTTAGATAAGAAGAAAAAAATAGTTTTAGGAGTGTCTACACCATAATTCTAATAGGAATACAGATGTACGTACATATACATCAACACAGCAGAAAAATTTCCCACAGCATTTTTTAAACATTTTTAGTAGTATGATTAACTCTTTCAATATATAGAATTTTTAAACTTTTATTTCTTTTATAATTTGAAAAAACACATTTTTCATTTCATTTGGCATACATAAAAGAATGAGTAATACTCGTGTATTTCCGTAAGAGTTTGCAGAACACTTTCACGTAACTTTGCTCACATGGTCCCACAGCAGTCCTATAAGATAAAGTAATAGAACCTTTGGACTTGGTTTCTCTGATCCTCTCACTTCAGCATGCATGCACACTCAGTTTCTCAGTTGTGTTCAACTCTTGGCGACCCCATGAACCATAGCCTACCAGGCTCCTCTATCCACGGGATTTTTCATACAAGAATACTGGAGTGGGTTGTCGTTTCCTCCTCCAGGGAATCTTCCTGACCCAGGGATCGAACCCACATATCCTTCATCTCTGCATTGGCGGGTGGTTTCTCTACCACTGAGCCACCTGGGCTCACTTCAGCTCTCTGGCATAAATTTTAGATTGACATTCCATTTTACAAATAAAGGAAATGGGGCTTGGAAATCTCACAGAGTCCCACAGTTTGAAAGTGGCAGACGCCAAAATTTAATGCACATCTAACTCCAAAGGCAGGATTGCAGCATCCCACAGCACCTCACCTTGCCTGCAGACCACTCCTGTGTTCTCTGCAGCTGTACCTCCTTGCTCCTTTTAGGACATGTTTTGGTCTTGCCATTTCTCTCTAAGTCAGTCATTTGCCCAGATCAGTTTTCCTTGATACCATGTTCTCTGAATGCTGGATTCCTCCCGGCAGCTTGGCTGTGGTTCCACCCTTCCCCATGCTCCAGCTCCTGCTCACACATCCACCATGACTCACTCCAGATCTCAGCATCATCCTGACTGCTCTCACAGTAGTTAGATTCATGCCATGAAAGACTAGCCCTGCTGGCTGAAAAAGTTCCTGCAACTTTCCGAATTTGAGTTTTATCACATGCCAGATGAGAATTATGGGCACGTTTCCCACTATTTTTATGAAAGCTTTATGGGCCCTTTACCAGAAAACTCTAAATAATTGAGTAACACCTTGTTAATTCTATATTAAGGGAGCTATGAAAAGAAGAACTTTAAGTATATATTATCTGATATTTTATTTAAGAGCAGTAAGACATTTGAGTCAACTAGGGAGAAATAGCTACTTCAAATTCATGCTGTTTTGAATAAAACTATATCAATTTAACAAGATTTCATTGCACCAAGAAATGCTGTTATTACATTGTTGCATACATTATGGAAAGTTGTATAGAATTATGATAGTGCCAGCCACGTTTTCATTTTTGTGTTTATCAAAGATTCTGTGACATTTGCCACCATCGTTTGATAAGTTTTGGGTGTTCTCCCTGCCCCCCCGCCCCAGATAGACTTCTCTTACCAATGTGATTCTGTTTTCCTGAATGTGATCTTCAGCCAGTCATATCATAGTCACCACAGGCCAAAGTCCATGAAGGCAAATTGAAAACAGTTACTAGGAATCACACGTACTGTCTTAGAAAGCTCACCTCAAAGGTTCCTTCCACTGACAGGCAACCTTGGAACCCTGAAACACTGCATTGTTCTATGCTTCCTGTATCTTAGGTTAAAAGATGTCTCCAGTTGGTCTCTCGGTGCCCAACCTCTGACTTCCTCCTGGGTACTTTTAACTGTTACATACCTCGTTCTGCCTTTGTCTTATGTTGTAACCCACCATCTTGGAGGGAACAGATGAGATGGATATATGTCTGTTCAAGCTTCATGAAGCCACACTTCAACCCTGGCACTCAGGCTTCTAACCCCCTGAGAATGGCTATGGTCCCTCCATATCGCACCCTCCCAGGGAGCACTGAGATGCCTGTAGTCCAGGTGGGGGCCATGAGGAGATATTTGCTGCCTGGGGTACTGGATCAGGTCATACAAGTATATTCTCCCATGGGAGAAGGAGAGCAAATACCTGGTGGCCTTGAGAATTTACCACTTTCCCCCAGTACATTGGATTTCCAGTTTTCACAGCTTTTAATATACTCCCTCATGGATCAGATGAGTATCCCTATCATGTGGAAGCATTGATAATCTGTTTTATAGATAAAACAAAATTGTAGATAGATTTATAGATAATAAAAAGGTTTCCCTGATGGCTCAGATGGTAAAGAATCTGCCTGCAATGAGGGAGACCTGGGTTTGACCCCTGGGTCGGGTCGGGAAGATCCCCTGGAGAAGGGAATGACTATCCACGCCAGTATTCTTGCCTTGAGAATTCCATGGGCCAGAAGAGCCTGGTGGGCTACAGTCCATGGGGTCACAAAGAGTCAGACACAACTGAGCGGCTAACACAAATAGATAAAAGATTTATAGATTTAAAAAACTTCTAAAAGAAAAAAAATTGAAGTTTAAGTGACTTACATAAGGCCACATGGATATTTAGAGTCAAAATAACTTGTCTTGAAGGCTGCTTTTGCACTGTTCCAAGCCTTTGGACTTAGGCTTCAGGGTCTGGGCTAGGGATTGGACAGAGTCCTGATATCAAGATTCCCTAATCCAGACTTCCTGTGAAGGAAGGTGAAAGACACAGACAGCTGTGAACCAGTGGGTCTGTTATTAAAAGCACATGCCATTTCTGAAGGGAGGAATTATGCAGTGGATCAGAAACAAGAGTGGAGAAGGAGGAGAGTTCATCCAGATAACCGCGTCCAAAGAGCTGAATAGACGGGACGTTGGAAACACAGGACAAGGGTGGAAATGAAGTAGGCGGAAAATTTTAAAGCTCAGTATGTTATGTCAAAGACTGTTGAGAGACCAAGGTCTTCAGTCCTGGGTGCTGGCTGTGCACGTCACTCTGGGAAGTGTTGTACGATCTCTTGGCTGGAGAGCCATTGAAGACCATGCATCACTCTGACGCAGCACCCTCCCCATTTTCACTTTCTTAGCTTGAAGCGCCTCGGCTCCTTCCTGCTTTGTAGTTTATGTTTCCATGTTCTGTCTTACTTTCACCTCTTCTCTTTACCACTTGATGGTTTCTGGAGACTAATAATTAATCAAAGATTGATGACAACTTGACAAGCAAAACAATGATAATTCTGAGTCTAAAGCATCCTTTATGGGCCTCGCTTTTCTGAAGTACAGGCTGACAGAATGTCCCCTGATACTCCTTGAGACCAGATCCTAGTCCACAAGAAAAGGCCCTGCCAAAGCTTTACACTTCCTTCTCCTCTCCCCTCATGAATGCCTATCAACTATCTGAAGGGTCGCTCATCAACCTTAGTGAGTTTGTTCAGTTTATTATAACCATTTATCTGCTAACCTTTCACCATTGTAATCCATAGGTAATTTTATAAAGAGCCACAGTTTCCTTTATTTTCCTGTTTTTGTCTGATTCTTTTCTACCACGTCGGTGCCACTGGTGGTAAAAGTACCAAAGATCGATCATGAAGGATTCAGAAAAATGCAGTGGACTGGCACAGGCCTGAGCCTGAGTGCTCTGCAGCTTCAAATGTGCATGACTTTAGCTATTTACCTCAATCCAAAGTATTGTGCATGAGGCTGCCCTGGTGGCTCAGTGGCAAAGAACCTGCCGGCCGATGAAGGAGATGAAGGTTCAATCCCTGGATCTGTAAGATCCCCTGGAGGAGGAAATGGCAACCAACTCCAGTATTCTTGCCTGGAGAATCCCATGGACAGAGGAGCCTGGTGGGCTATAGGTCATGGGGTCACAAAGAGTCAGACATGGCTGAGTGTCTGACACTTTCACTTTTTTTCACTTTCTCATAGAACTCAGGAAAACAGTTTACTTGTTGTTTGCTAGTTAATTATAAAAATATATGATAAAGGATACAGATAGGTATGTAGCAAGGGGTCCAGTGCTTCCGTGCTCTCTCTGGGTGCCCTACCCCTGACCACCACCATGTGTTCAGCAACAAAGCTCTTCCAGCCCCATACTTTATTGAGGCTTCATCATGTAGTCACAATTGATCATTAAGTACACTTCCAGCCCCTCTCCACTTTCTGGAGAATGAGAGGTAGGACCCAAAATTCCAAGCTTCTGATCATGGCTTGGTATTGTGATGAACTCTTCCCTGGGAACCCTTCCAGAGTCACCTTATTAGAACAAAAGACATTCCTATGTGTTTTAATAATTTCACACTTTATTCATATAAGAGCCCTCTGCCTCACCTTCTGGTGGAAGTATGGGCAGTTATTAAATATAACCAGGGCTTGAAGCTACAAAAATCACTCTAGTGAGCAAAATCCCTGGAAAATTTATAGTCAATAATTCTTCCCTGAATGATGACAGCGTCCCTGGTGGCTCAGTGGTAAAGAATCTGCCTGCCAATGCAGGAGAGGCAGGTTCAGTCCATGAGTTGGGAAGATCCCCTGGAGAAGGAAACGGCAACCCACTCCAGTACTCCGGTAAATCCCATAGACAGAAGAGCCTGGTGGGCTATAGTCCATGGGGTCGCAAAAGAGTTGGACATGACTTAGCAACTAAACAATAACAACAAATGATGACAAGCTAACAAAACCATACATATAAAACTCTATAGATGTATATGTCATGGAAGTTAGGGCTGTTTTTGTGCTTATTTTATCCTTTGATTTACTGTAGTCTCCGATTTTGTTGGACTGCAAATCAACACACACCAGTGTTTGGTTTACTCCCACTGATATATCCAAAAGCTGTAACATTTGCTTCATCTTTTACTTTTGCAAATAAAACCTCTCAAATTTACTGCAGGGATTTACTTTATTTTATTCTGCCTTTTGTTTCTTTATTTTTCCCTTCTATCCCGGCTGGTTAGAATTGGCAGCTGCTTTGCCCATTCCCGGGAGAAAAGCCTACACAGCTAATGATGCTGGTAGGGGTTCCATTCATTGCAAGAAAATGTCAAACAAGGTACTTAGGAAGTGGAATTGGCTGGAGAATGTGGCTGTACATTATTATTTAGAGTGGAGGGGGGAAGGAAGGTCTGTCAGTTCTTTGCATTTAAATGTCATTCTTGTCTGTTTCATGGAGTTTTATGTCAGATTGTGGAATATAACTGAGATTCAGCTAGTATGAGTTAATGGAGCTACTTCTGCTGCTAAGTACCATTTTTCCTCTTGTTTTCAGAGGTTATATGAAAATCTGGGCAGTATGATGTGAAATCAGCATGTCTTTATGCCTTATACACACACACACATACACACACAGAGAGAGAATCACACACTCCATATACTCTCTTGTGCCATTAACTGTATAATTTATGTGAGAATCAAATTGTGGGTACTGCCTGCCCTATTCTGTATGTATTCATCCAGAAGAAATTATTTTTTCCACTATTTCATCTCACACTGAACTAATCTCTTGTTTTCTCATCTTCCTTCTTGTTATCTCCCTTCATCTATAGAAAATGGACATCAACATAGGCACTGTCTTTTTTTGCTTATGAAGGTTATGCTTCTATTTGGTCCTTGTTGTGGACTGAATCTTGTTCCCCCAAAGAGTATACATTGAAGCCTAAGCCCACTGTGATTTTGGAGGTAGGATTTTTAAGGAATCGATTAAGGTTAAATGAGGTCATAGGGTGGGGCCCTACTCCCAGAAGACTGGAGTCCTTGTAAGAATAGGAAGGAGTCTTGTAAGAATTGGGAAAGGAGTACATCAAGGCTGTATATTGTCACCCTGCTTATTTAACTTATATGCAGAGTACATCATGCAGAATGCCAGGCTGGATGAAGCACAAACTGCAATCAATATTACAGGGAGAAATATCAGTAACCTCAGATATGTAGATGACACCACCCTTATGGCAAAAATCAAAGAGGATCTAAAGAGACTCTTGATGAAAGTAAAAGAAGAGAGTGAAAAAGCTGGCTTAAAACTCAACATTCAAAGAACTAAAATCATGGCATCCAGTCCCATCGCTTCATGGTAAATAGAGGGGGAAACAATGGAAACAGTGACAGACTTTATTTTCTTGGGCTCCAAAATTACTGTATATGGTGACTGCAGCCATGAAATTAAAAGATGCTTGCTCCTTGGAAGAAAAGCTATGACAAACCTGGATAGCATATTAAAAAGCCGAGAACTCACTTTGCCAACAAAGGTCCATCTATTCAAAGCTATGATTTTTCTAGTAGTCATGTTTGGATGTGAGAGTTGGACCATAAAGAAAGCTGAGTGCCAAAGAATTGATGCTTTTGAACTGTGGTGTAGGAGAAGATTCTTGAGAGTCCCTTGGACAGGAAGGAGATCCACCCAGTCCATCCTAAGGGAAATCAGTCCTGAATATTCACTGGAATGACTAATGCTGAGGCTGAAGCCCCAGTGCTTTGGTCACCTGATGTGAAGAACTGACCCACTGGAAAAGACCCTGATGCTGAGAAAGATTGAAGGCAGGAGGAGAAGGGGTTGACAGAGGATGAGATGGTTGGATGGCATCACTGACTCGATGGACATGAGTTTGAGCAAGCTCCAGAGCTGGTGATGGACAGGGAAGCCTGGTGTGCTTCAGTCCATGGGGTCACAAAGAGTTGGACACAGCTGAGCGACTGAACTGAACTGAAGAATTGGAAAAGATACCAGAGATTTCTCACTCTGTCAGTCTGTGAGGACACAGTAAGAATGCAGCTGTCTGCAAGGCAGGAGGAGAGGTCCCGCTAGAGATCAACCCTGCTGGCACCTTGGTTGGACTTCAAGCCTCTAGAACTGTGAGAAATAAATTTCTCTTGTTTAACCCACATGATCTCTGACATTCCATTATGGTAACTTAAGCAGATGAATACAGTGCTCAATAAAATGCATGTTCCAAATTATCTTCTGTCCTCTTAGAGATGAGTATATTTCATATAAACTAGCCTCTCTCATCTTGCCCTCTTAGAATTATTTTTGAATGCTTTTGTATTTTAAACTTGATTTTCAAAACACTAGGCTTACAGAAATTGCAAAGCTAGGACACAGCGTTTCTGTGCACTCTTCACTTGGTTTTTCCTAAGGTTTACATCATATATAACCAGAATAAAATGACAAGATCCAGAAAATTAGCATTGGAATATACGGGGTGTTAGTAAATCATCTATAAACTCTGTTCTTGTTTCACCAGTTTTTCAACTAATATTTATTTCACTGTTCTGGTTCCAACTCAGGATTCCATATTATTATTTATCCCTTTTCTCCAAATTGTGACAGTTTCAAGTATTTGATACCTTTCTCTCTCAGGTGCTTACACCTTTGACGAATGCTGGTTAGTTTTCTTTTACAGTATCTTAAAATTTAGATTTCCTTGCTATTTTCTCAGGATTTGATTGAGATTATCCATTTTTTTGGCAAGAATAGCACAGAAATGAATTGTGAGCTTCTCAGTGCTTTATTGCAGGGGCACATGATGTTGATATGTCTTGTTACTGATGATGTTGATTCTGATAACTTTGTTAAGGTAGTATCAGTCACATATCTCCACTTTACAGTTACTTTCCTTTAAAATTGTTAACTATCTTGTGGGGAGATAATTTGAGATTATGCGGATGTTCTTTTTCCTCATATTTTTGTCCACCAATTTTAGCATCCATCAGTAATTCTTATGGAGAAGGAAATGGCAACCCACTCCAGTGTTGTTGCCTGGAGAATCCCAGGGACGGTGGAGCCTGGTGAGCTGCTTTCTATGGGGTCACACACAGTCGGACACGACTGCAGCAACTTAGCAGCAGCAGCAGCAGTAGTTCTTATCTTCAACTGTTAGGACTGAAATTTTTCCTAGTGATAATTTTCATCTCCATCATTCTTCCACACTGTATAATTGGAATTTTTCTGAAGAAGGGGCTTTCCCTTCTCCCTAAATTATTCATTCATTCCATTATTTATTTATATCAGTACAATCTTATGAATATTTATTCTTTGTGTTATAATCTATTAGTGTCATATTTTGTCATTGTTCAAGTTGTCATATGTTTGGTCATTTAAGGGTCTTTCAGTTGGCTCCTTAATTTAAAAATCCTCTATTGCTAAACAAAGGTGCTAACCGTCTTGTGAGGTTTCAGTGAATTGTAATCTTTTGGGTATTGGAGAGGCTCACATCAATGTCAATGACTGCTGACTGATAGGATGGTAGTTGTTGAAGGCCGGGGTAGCTGTGGCAATATCTTAAAAGAGGACAGCATTGAAGTCTGCCACATTGAATGACTCTTCCCTTCATCAATGATCTTTCTGTAACACACAAGGCTGAAGTGTATCCGATATTCTGAATCTTCTGTTGTCATTTCATCAGTTTTCACAGCATCTTCACCAGAAGTTGATTCCATCTCAAGAAACCACTCTCTTTATTCATCCACAAGAAGCAACTTCTCAATCATTCCAGTTTTATTCTGAGATTACAGCAATTCAGTCACACCTTCAGGCTCTACTTCTAATTCTAGTTCTCTAATCCTCTTGCTATTTCCACCACATCTGCAGTTACATCTTCCACTGAAGTCTTGAACCCTTCCAAGTCCATGAAATTTGGAATCAGCTTCTTCCAAATTCCCATTAATATTTATTCTTTGACCTCTTCCATGAGGAAGGAAGAATGTTCTTAATGGCATTTAGAATGGTGAATCCTTTTCAGAATCTTTTCAATTTACTTTGCCCAGATCCATCAGTGAAATCACTATCTATGGCAGCTGTGGTCTTAAGAAATATCTTTCTTAAATAATAAGACTTGAAAGTTGAGATTACTCCTTGATCAGTGGGCTGGAGAATGAATGCTGGGCTAGCAGACATGAAAACAACATTAATGTTGTTGAACATCTCCATCAGAGTTCTTGGATGGCTATGGGTATCATCAATGAGCAGAAATATTTTGAAAGTAGTCTTTTTTTCTGAGCAGTATATTTCCACATTCAGTAAACCTTGTTGTAAACAGATGTGCTGTCATCTAGACTTTGTCATTCCATTTATAGAGCACAAATGAAGTAGATTTAGGCCCTAGGATTTTCAGAATGGTAAATGAACACTGGCTTCAACTCTAAGTCACCAGCTGCATTGGCCCCTAACAAGAGAGTCAACCAGTTTTTTGAAGCCTTGAAGTCAGACATTGACTTCCCGTCTCTAACTGTGAAAGTCCTAGATGGAATCTTCTTCGAATATAATACCCTTTCATCTACATTGAAAAATCTGTTGTTCACTGTAGTCACCTTCATTAATTATCTTAGCTAGATCTTATAGAAAACTTGCTGCAGGATCTATATCAGCCCTTGCTACTTCACCTTGTACTTTATATTATTGTACTTTGTATTGGCTTCTTTTCTTAAACCTCATGAACCAAACTCTGCTGGCTTCAAACTTTTCTTCTGGTGCTTCCTTACCTCTCTCAGCCTTCACAGAACTAAAGAAAGTCATTACATTGCTCTGGATTAGATTTTGGCTTTAAGAAACCTTGTAAACGGTTTGATCTTCTATCCAGACCATGCAAACTTTCTCCATGTCAGCAATAAGGCTGTTTTGCTTTTTTATCATTTGTGTGTTCATCGGAGGAGCACTCTTAATTTCCTTCAAGAATTTCCCCTTTGCATTCACAACTTGGTTAGCAGTTTGGTGCAAGAGACCTAGATTTTGGCATATCTGAGCTTTGGACATGCTTTCTTCACTAAACTTAATCATTCCTAGATTTTTATTTAAAGTGAGAGATGTATAATTTTTCTTTACACTAAAACACCTAGAGGCCATTGTAGGATTATTAACTGACCTAATTTCAGTATTGTATCTTAGGCAATGCAGAGGCTGAAGGAGCTGGAAAGGGATGGGGAAGACCAGTTGGTGGAGCAATCAGAACACATATAGCATTAAGTTTGTAGTCTTGTTCAAGCATGATTCGTAGGACCTTAAAGATAATGACAATAGTAGCACCAAAGATAACTGATCACAGATCACAATAACAAATACAGTTATGATAATAAAAGTTTCAGATATCTGGAGCATTACCAAAATGTGACACAGAAACATGAAGTAAGCAAATGCTGCTGGGGAAAAAAAAATGGTGCCATAGACAAGCTGGCCACAAATCCTCAATTTGTAAAAAGTGCAATATCTGTAAAATACAATAAAGTGAAGTGCAGTAACACAAGGCCTGCCTGTATGTGCATTTTTACATAGAGTCTTATCCATTTTCTTAACTGTAACTTCTTTTTCCAACATTGAGAAACGTGGCTTTCGTTAGTTGCTGTATATTAGCTTATCTTCTCAATCCTAACATGTACATAAATTAGTTTTAGAGTTAATAGCCATATCCCCATGAAAATCAAATTTACTAACAAGAACACCATATCAATATACAGTTGTGGTTTTTTTTGTCATCCATCCAGCATGTAACCCAAGTCATCTTTTCCCAAGTATTTAGGTCAGTTCTTCTCTGTCCCATGCCCTTCAATGTGATTATTTTATTCAAGTTATTCAAGCGTAATACAAACTCATTTGTTACAGTTTGAATTCCATTTGGGATCTCCCCAGCATCCCGGGGTTGGTTTCAATTATTTATTTATTTTGGAGGAAGGGGTTCCCGTCACCGGATTGTGATGAGGAATTGTGGTATGGGTGAGGAACCTTCCCCTTGATCCAACAAGCCATTCTTGGACAGCAGCTGCATGTCTTACAGTTTGACTCAACCCTGACACTACCTGGAGGTAGCATCAGATCCTGCAGTTTAAGGACTCAGCCCTACAAGACCGCCCCCCACACAGTTCAGACACCAATGTCAAGTCTAGTTATCTATACTTCTGACCAACTGGCTGTAAATCAGAGAGCCCCAAGACCCCCTTCTTAGGTTCATTTAATTTGCTAGACTGGCTCACAGAGCTCAGGGAACCAGTTTACTCACTAGATTATCAATTTATTACAAAGGATTCGTAAGAGCAGATGAAAAGATGTATAGAATGAGGTTATAGGAAGAGTGCAGAGCTTCATTGACCTCTCTGAGAACACCACTCTTCCCAAATCTCTGAGTGTTCACCAACCCAGAAGCTTTTCAAACCCCATCCATTTGGGATTTTGTGGAGGCTTCATTACACAGGCATGATTGATTAAATCATTGGTTGCTGACCATCAGTTCAACCTACAGCCCCTCTTTCTTCCTCAGAGGTGGGGTGGGGGTAAGAACTGAAAGTTGCAACCTTCTAATCACATGGCTATTTCTCCAGGCAACCAGCCCTCATCCTTAGGCACTTTCCAAAATTCACCTCATTAACATAACAAAAGACACTTTTATTGCTCTCATCTCTTAGGAAATTCCAAGGATTTTCTGAGCTCTGTGTCAGAAATTGGATGAAGGCCACGACTATATATATATATATATACACATACACACATATGTTTGTGTATATTATCACCCTGCTTATTTAACTTATATGCAGAGTACATAATGAGAAATGCTGGGCTGAATGAGGCACAAGCTGGAATCGGGATTACCAGGAGAAATATCAACAACCTCAGATAAGCAGATGACACCACATTTATGGCAGAAACCAAAGAAGAACTAAAGAGCCTCTTGATGAAAGTGAAAGAGGAGAGTGAAAAAGCTGGCTTAAAACTCAACATTCAGAAAACTAAGATCATGACATCTGGTCCCATAACTTCATGGGAAATAGATGGGGAAACAGTGGAAACAGTGACAGACTTTATTTTGCAGGGCTCCAAAATCACTGCAGATGGTGACTGGAGCCATGAAATTAAAAGACGCTTGCTCTTTGGAAGAAAAGCTATGACCAACCATGCTGCTGCTGCTGCTGCTGCTGCGAAGTTTCCTCAGTCATGTCCGACTCTATGTGACCCCTTAGACTGCAGCCCACCACATCCCTGGGATTCTCCAGGCAAGAATGACCAACCACGACAGCATATGAAAAAGCAGAGATATCACTTTGCCAACATCAAAGTCAAAGCTTTGCAATCTAGTCAAAGCTATGGTTTTTCCAGTAGTCATGTATGGTTGTTAGAGTTGGACTATAAAGAAAGCTAAGTGCAGAAGAATTGACACTTTTGAAGTGGTGTCAGAGAAGACTCTTGAGAGTCTTTTGGAATGCAAGGAGATCCAACCAGTCCATCCTAAAGGAAATCAGGCCTGAATACTCATTGGAAGGACTGAGCTGAAACTGAAACTCCAATACTTTGGCCACATGATGCAAAGAACTGACTCACTGGAAAAGACCCTGATGTTGGGAAAGATTGAAGGTAGAAGGAGAAGGGGAAGACAGAGGATGAGATGGATGGATGGCATCACGGATTCAATGGACATGAGTTTGAGTAGGCTCCGGGAGTTGGTGATGGACAGGGAAGCCTGGCGTGCCGCAGTCCATGCGGTTGCAAAGAGTCAGACATGACTGAGCAACTGAACTGAACTGAACTGTTAGGTAGCTCATCAGTTTCTGGTTTATTCATCCTCCATTTTTTTTTTCTTTTTGCATAGGTTAGCATAATTTCTTAAATTTCTTTCTTGTATAAAGAATAGTATACTTTAGATAATCTTTTGTAATGAAGTCATATATTTTGATGAGAAAACAGGGCACACTCCCCAGTTATAACTGACTAGAGCTTATGAAAACAGGAAACTAATACCCTGGACTTTGGGTCCAAGAGGATATGAATTTGAACCAAGTTCAATTAAGTACAAATTGTGTGATCTTAGAAAACTAACATATCTACATATTAATTCCTTTGTCTATAAAATAAAGATAATATTAGTACCCACATCACAAGCTATAAGGCTTAAATAAGCATTACATCTAAAGCTCTCAACATAGTGCTTGACATTTGATGAAGTACTCAAGAAATGTTATAAGTATTTGTAAAATCAAGTGTATTAATACAGGAACTGTCAGTTTGTAATTAGCTAATTGCTTATGGCTAGAAATTTTTTTAATTTTCATAATTTCTTTCTTTAAATGAAGACCATCAGAAACTGCATACAAATAAATTTTTTCCCCAGAGAATTTTATAAAAAAGAGCTGATCATACTATTAATTTGGAAGAAAATCCTCAACTCTGCCATACTGAAATTTCAGTATTTTTTAAAAGTTCAGATATTCTGTTTGTACTAATCTTAATCTCTTTCACTTTATACTATAAGACTCATAACACTTCTCTGCACCAACTTTCTATGCAATTTTGACAATGGAATTTGTAAAAGAGAAGATCTTTATGGCTAATATAATTTTTTTGTACTGGAAAATAGACAGCTAATGGGAACCTGCTATAAAGCACAGGAAACTTAGCTCAGTGCTCTGTGGTGACCTAGAGGAGTGAGATGAGGGGATGGGAGAGGTCTAAGGGAGAGGGGATATATGTATCTGTAGAGCTGATTCATTTCATGGTACAGTAGAAACTAAGATAACATTGTAAAGCAACTGCAATTAAAAAAAAAGATGCAATTACAAAATAATAATTTTTTGTACCGAGAAGGGTAATGGTAAAAGTAGTTAATCCATTTAAGTATGCTGTCACAGTAATTTTAATATGTTATTATATTTAAAGATGAATTTAAAGTCTGTGAATCTTGTGCAAACTAAGCAATATTGATTCAAAAGAATTGTACCCTGTGTTGGCAAAATTTTAATTTATAAACATTTACTAAGTCCGTGATATAGGTCATGAATTTGGGCAAACTCCGGGAGATAGTGGAGGACGGAGGAGCCTGGCATGCTACAGTCCATGGGGTTGCAAAGAGTCAGACATGACTTAGCGACTGAACAACAGCAGCGGGTCATGCCTGTGTTAGTTGCTGGAGGTAAAACGACAAAAAGAGGTAGCCCTTCCTTGAAGGACCTCACAGTCTAGTTATTTCCTAGAAGTTAGTTACTTGAGTTGGTGGGAAAGTGTGTGAAAACTGGACTTCACATCTTGGATCTCTGATGCAACCAAAATCTGTGTGGTCCATTCAGAATGAATTTAACCAGTTGTAACCCATTAGAGTCAGGTTGGGGGTGGGAGGAGAAGGGGACGACAGAGAATGAGATGGCTGGATGGCATCACCGACTCTGTGGACATGAGTTTGAGTGAACTCCGGGAGTTGGTGCTGGACAGGGAGGCCTGGTGTGCTGTGATTCATGGGGTCGCAAAGAGTCGGACACGACTGAGCGACTGAACTGAACTGAACCCTTTAGAATAATTTTTTCAATCCTCCAATCTGTAAATAAGTATTGAGCAGCTATTAGATGCAAGGCACTCTTCTAGATGCAGGATCCACCACAGTGAATCCCCATTCTCTGGAGCTAGAGGAAGAAGGCAACTCGGCCATCTATCAACGCAAATCAGTCAAGTGATCATTAATGCTAGGGACAAAGTTGATGAAGCGTATGGAGAATGGATGAGTGTGACATTTCGTTCAGATTTGGTTAGGAAAGACCTCTCTAATAACGGAATATCTGAGCAAAGATTTAAGAAGTGGAGAGTCGATGCTATGTGGTAATTTGGAGAAGGAGAATTCCCCTATGCAAATTCAGAGGTCCAGAGTTGGAAGTATGCCTGACATATTTCATCATGAGCTGAGATTCAGTAGGCAGAGAGAAAGGAAATGAGAGAGTAAGAGAAATAAGGACAGTAGGGGAGTGAAGGCCAGTTTCCTATAGGAGAAATTGTCAGAGGATTTTGAGCAGATGAATGGCATGATCTGTCTTACAATTGTAAAAAATTAATCAGGAGATCCTTAATTAAATAGATTTGGGAGACCAGAGGGGAAAGGGTGTGGGTTTTGTTTTTTTTTTTTTTTAGTTTTATTATTATTACTACTATTATTTTGGCTGTGCTGCAAGGCATCTGAGGTATTAGTTCCCCACCAGCGATTGAATGCAGGCCCCCACTTCCCCCACCTCTCCTTCCCCCACACCCCTTGCAGCAATGGGATTTCGGAGTCCTTCCCACTGGACCACCAGGGAAGTCCCCCGGAAGTGGAACCCAACAGGAAGAGGAAAGACTCCAATTCTTTCCTGGCACAATCTCAGCTAAGGAAAAAATCCATGGACTTTTTGTTTATTATAACCCTCCCAACTTCTTTTTCCTCTCTTTAAAAATGTTCTCCTTCCCTTGCTGGGTGGGGACTTAACCATGGCTCACCATTGTTGTAGACCCTGAATTACAGTTTGCAGTTGATTGCTGAGAAATCCCTCTTTCCTGGAAAAATATCTCGCTGTCTTTTTGTTTCAGGTCAACACAGTTTAGAAGGATCCTGTTTGTCTTTGTACTGAGAACAGGCTGTCACGTGTCAGGACACATGGCTGAAAGCAGGGAACTCTGTTGGAGAGGAGATCCAGCAACTTAAACCCAGGTGAGAAATACCACGTCTCAGACACAGGTGGGAGCAGCGGTGTGTGGAGGTGGTGGTTTGCTTAAAGTATTTGAACTTAGATTCATTAAGGGTGAATCCAAAGTTTTGACTTAAGCTTCCATAAAAATCCCATCTGAATCATTAATTATCTACTAAGGGCCCCAAAATAGAAGCCATTCTTCCATTATTTTTGCTGGGGAAGCTGCATTCCATTTCCTGAGAGGGAAAAAAAGGATCTGCAAAAATTAAACCACAGGGACATGTACAGTGTCTCAAATGGATAGAAGCCTATCTCCTGCTTTGCATATCACCTTGCTTAAGAGGACTGAGAAATCATGTGGTCTTACTCACTTGCATAGAATAGCAGCATCCAGAGCTGCTATTCAGACTTTTTCTGACACTCAGCAATGTGAGAAAAGCTGAAGCTAGTTCAGGGCCATGAAAGGAAAGATAAGTGTGGTCCCTCAGTCATATCTGACTCTTTTCGATCCCATGGGCTGTAGCCTGCCAGGCTCCTCTGTCCTTGGAATTCTCCAGGCTAGAATACTGGAGTGGATTGCCATTCCCTTCTCCAAGGATCTTCCCAACCCAGAGATCGAACCTGGGTCTCCTGCATTGCAGGCGATTCTTTACTGTCTGAGCCACATCCTGATGTTATAAGCTGATCCATGTATGGTGTCTTCTTCAGGGCCAGAGATATGCTCTACCTTCCAACCTTACTTTAGAAATTTTACTTTATTGGACTGCATATTTTGGGATTAATTTGCAGCTTAGGCGTTACCATGCTTGAAACTGTCAGTCTTTTACCCCCCAAATGATCCGGTATCTAATGTCCATGAGACTAGAGCACTTTCTTTTTTTCCTTTTAATTATAAATAAAGGTGTTTTTTCTACTCAGATATTTTCTCACAATTTAGAAAAGTCAGATATTTCTTTGTCAAGGGCGGAGAAATACCAGACATATACTGTTCTGTCTTATTTCTGACTGTGAAAGTTTCCTGCATTCTTTCGATTTCTGAAGGCCATGGTGGATTTATTTATTGTTAGGAACTGTCTTTTTTTTTTCAGTCTGAAATATTGTGTTTTTCTTTTCCCTCCACAGTGTGTCAGGTTGCCTACGTTTATCTTAGAAAAATAATAAGACTGACTTGAGAAAATGAATTTATGTTGCTTTGGCTCCTGCTGCACTACCATAAGCATTTTAAATGACTCAGAGGAATTATCTGTATTAATAAAAATGAATTATTAATTGGGTCTTATAATGTAATAGTTGAGTGCTGATTCCTTTATTTTAGAAAGAGGTTTCACTTAGAACTGTAGTGGGTACATTTAGATATACTAATCTTTATTTCAAGCCCTCTTTTTGAAGAAGGCAGCTGTAGTTGCAAATCTCACTGTGGAACCAAAGGAGGAAGCAATAGATTCAAAGGAGAATAAATTTATATATCTAATGTTACAGAAAATAAGTTTATACATTTAATGTTGCAGAAAGCAGACAGCAACCTGACCTGAACGTTACTGCTGGCGGTGGACCCAACTGGTGTAAACCTGACCAGTTTTTAGGGTCAAGTGGGAACGATGATGCTTATTTACACATGGACTTTATTTGTTCATTAAAAGCTGCAGGTAAGCAGTGCTCCCACAAGGATTTGGGGCCAGATTCACAAGGGACCATATGCACTCCTATTTCCCAGGCATGACTTAGTTAATTCAACACAGTTGAATCCAGTGATATTTCAGGTGAGAACACTAGAAAGTGTCCTGTGGCTAGAGTGAGAGAGCAGAAATTAAATGGTGTGACCAGTGTTAGGGCACATCCATTTTCTGAGCCTCAGTTTCCTTATCTGAAAAAAAGTAAAGTGGGAGAGTTGGAGTAGGTACATTTTAAAACAATTTCCAAATACGAGATGGAGAATATCTTTTAAATGTTGTTATCCTTCAGGAGGCCATCAGCATCTAAATAACTTTGTTAATATTGGCGGGGGGGGGGGGCAGATATTCATGGCCCAGTGATCATGCACACATTCGCGGCCACTTTCCCCTTCAGCGTGACGTAGGGAAGGTCATGAGATGTGTTCAGGACCAGTATCAGCCCTCCAGCTTTCAACCACATCTGAACTGGGGTATGGTTAATGGCTGCCAGGAATCTAGTCCCCCTGATCTTACACCAGAAGGGTACATTACCTACATCTGATTTATATTTGACTCAGGAGCAAACACCTTTTAACTCTAGGCCCTAATAATTTAAAACAACCTCTGAATCCAAAATTTCTTGGAATAGGATGGAAAGGGGCAGTTAAAATATTTTTGTGAATTTCCTTCTAGGAAAAAAAAAAAGAATTGTATCATCTAGGAGCAGAAATCCCAGATATGGGAGCCCTTTCGATCCTAAGATGTTTCTTTTATAATATTAATCGTGAGGCTTTGTGGGGTTAGAAGTGATTCCATGATCAGTTGCGACCTCCTCGAAAGCCCTCATTATACCTGAGGTTCATTTATTGATGGTGGGAAAGTCAAAGGGGTAGCTGACTAACCACATAGCAAACATTGTTCTGTTTTTTTTTTTTTTTTTTTTTTTTAGAAAACCATTCCTCAAACAATTATGTGCCAGGCTATATAATAATAATAGCAAACACATGCGTGACACTTGTATGTCCAGTGTAGTAAGTGCTTTATATATAATAATTAGTTTAATCATCACTGTAAGGGAGGTATTATTATCACCGCATACAGATGAGAAAACTAAGGTATCAAATAACTTATCTAAGGTTTCACAAGCTAATTTTTGAAACCAGCAACCTGGCACTTTAGTCTCTGCACTTGACTATGGAAACGGCGCCTGCATCAGTTTCCTCAGTCCTTATAGCATTCTAATTTAGCAGTATGCATCATTCTATTTGGGCTTCCCAGGTGGCGCTAGCGGTAAAAATCCCGCCTGCCAATGCAGGAGACGTAAAAGACTGGGGTTCAATCCCTAGGTTGGGAAGGCCTCCTGGAGGACGGCATGGCAACCCACTCCAGTATTCTTGCCTGCAGAATCGCATGGACAGAGGAGCCTGGCAGTTGTTTGCTTTTTGTTGTTGTTCTCGTTCCTGGAAATTGATGGGTGTGATTTCAGAGTTTGTGTGTCTAAAAAGGGGCGAAGAAGACTCTTGAGAGTCCCTTATACTGCAAGGAGATCCAACCAGTCCATTCTAAAGGAGATCAATCCTGGATGTTCATTGGAGGGACTGATGCTAAAGCTGAAGCTGCAATACTTTGGCCACCTCATGCGACGAGTTGACTCACTAGAAAAGACTCTGATGCTGGGAAAGGTTGGGGGCGGGAGGAGAAGGGGACGACCGAGAATGAGATGGCTGGATGGCATCACCGACTCTGTGGACGTGGGTTTGAGTGTACTCCGGGAGTTGGTGATGGACAGGGAGGCCTGGCGTGCTGTGATTCATGGGGTCGCGGAGAGTCGGACACGACTGAGCGACTGAACTGAACTGAACTGAACTGGTGGCTCAGAGGTTAAAAAGCGTCTGCCTCCAATGCGGGAGACCCGGGTTCGATCTCTGGGTCGGGAAGATCCCCTGGAGAAGGAAATGGTAACCCACTCCAGTATTCTTGCCTGGAGAATCCCATGGACAGAGAAGCCTGGTAGGCTACAGTCCACGGGTCGCAAAGAGTCGGACACGACTGAGCGACTGAACAGAACGGAACGGTGTCTAAAAAGAATTTCAAAGAGGAGGGTAAATGAGTCATAAAGTTCTAAGCAGTAGAGATATGACCCACAAAAGAAAAAAAAATCTCAAGGTCATCAGAGCTTTGTAACTATTAGTTCAGGCCCTGAACAGCTCTGGGTGAAATTTGGCTCCGCGGCTGATGAGTATGGATCCTTGGGTAAGTGACTTACACTGCTGAAGTTCTAAAAATACTTGAATACCAAGCAAGTTAACAATTCAGGAGCCAAGAGAAATGGAGATCCAGTTATAGGATTTAGAGTGTAAGATAAGAATTTGGTCTAAAATCCATATTGGAAAGCCTGGTACTTAAATGTTACTGAAAAAAGGAAAAAGGAGATTAGAACTAAGACTGGCTTGACCCTGAACTGAGTCACATCAGTTTTTCGCTAGGGCTGTCTAAGGCCATCTCTGGCTTTGGGCACATTTGAATTAAGAGCTCACAGAGACGCCAGGTTTTAGCACTTATGACTACAATATTGAGAAGAGGACAGACAACCAATTAGATATCAAGTCCCACTCTAACAGAGTGGGAAATGTGCTATAAGGTTGGCTCTGGAGTGGAGTTTAACCATGCTTCTTTATATGATCTGCCTGTCTGTTTGCTAATACTTTTACCTTCCTAGTTAGAAAATTGGGGCAGTTAAAGAACTACCTCGGAGAAGGCAATGGCAAGCCACTCCAGTACTCTTGCCTAGAGAATCCCATGGATGGAGGAGCCTAGTAGGCTGCAGTCCGTGGGGTCACTAAGGGTCGGACACGACTGAGCGACTTCACTTTCACTTTTCACTTTCCACTTTCACACACTGGAGAAGGAAATGGCAACCCACCCCAGTGTTCTTGCCTGGAGAATCCCAGGGAAGGGGGAGCCTGGTGGGCTTCTGTCTATGGGGTCACACAGAGTCGGACACGACTGAAGTGACTTAGCAGCAGCAGCAGCAGCAAAGAACTACCTGTTTTCCCCACTGGAAACAAATAGTCACCACAGACTGGCATTGTCTCACAAAGCCTTTCTCCTAAGCGTTCCTCATCCTGAAAATCACCAAACGGTCAGCTTATACCTTGTTCTGTGTCGTGTTTAGTCGCTCAGTCATGTCCAACTCTTTGAAACCCCATGGACTTTAGCCCACCAGGCTCCTCTGTCCATGGGGATTCTCCAGGCAAGAATACTGGAGTGGGTTTCCATGCCCTCCTCCAGGGGATCTTCCCAACCCAGGGATCGAACCCAGGTCTCTCACATTGCAGGCAGATTCTTTACCAGCTGAGCTACCACGGAAGCCCTCTTATACCTTATCTCCCTGGAATGAGCATTCATAATCAGATTTGGAAGGACTATGGAGAAGGAAATGCAACCCACTCCAGTATTCTTGCCTGGAGAATCCCCATGGACAAAGGCAAACCATGAGCTACAGTCTGTGGGATTGCAGAGTTGGACATGAGAGAGTGCACACACAGACAGGTCAGTCACAGACTATTAATCAAGGGCCCTACTCATATAATAGTAATGTGAAGATTGATCCATCATTGTTCCTAAGATCTTCAACTTTCTGAGAATTCTGTGGAAATGTTGTTAGAAGCTAGACTGATACTGAAACCTCAGCCTCTCTGTACACCAGTGCCATTATCATCAAATCCCAGAGACAGAGGTTTGGGTGAAGTAGAACAATACAGCTTTATTGCTTTCTCAGGCAAAAGGAGACACAATATGCTTTTGCCTTGAAAATATATGTCTCAGTCCCAGAGGGTTTGATGAAAGGCTTTATAACAGTAGACCAAAGATAGGGTCTCTGATAAGATTATAGTATAAGCTGGGCTTGTACTCCCTTAAGCACCAGGTAGCATGGCAGAGTGGTCTAAGGCACTGGTTTAAGACTCCAGTCTCTTCGGGGAGGAGGGGCACTGGTTCAAATCCTACTGCTGTCAAGAAGCAATTTGGTGCTTCCCAGTTAGAACCTGCCTGCCAATTCAGGAAACATAAGAGACTCGGGTTTGATCCCTGAGTCTGGAAGATCCCCTGGAGGAGGGCAACCCACTCCAGTATTCTTGCCTGGAGAATCCCCATGGAGAGGAGTCAGGTGGGCTACAGCCCATGGGATCACAAAGAGGTGGACTTAGCATGCCCTTAATCTCCTATCAGGTGGTCCATCTCCTAATCTTGATGACCTTCTCTGGTCCTTTAATCTTACCTCAAGTAGTTTCTTGGCTGAACCTCCCTTGATTGACAATTGTTCAGATCCACCATTTGGAACTCATAGAAGGTTATAATGGCTGGAGTCTTGCCTACAAGAAATGGGGGACAAAAAGGCCTCCTAGCCTGGGAGTCCCACAGAGCCCCACTTGGTTTCAAGACCACCATCACCAGAAAAGAAAAGGTATGAAGTTCAAATATATATATGTATATCAATGACCAGCACATAACAGTTGCCACTTAATAAATACATGTGTGCTTAAGTTGCTTCAGTTGTGTCTGACTCTTTTGTGACCCTATGGACTGTAGCCCGGCAGGCTCCTCTGTCCTTGGGATTCTCCAGGCAAGGATATTGGAGTGCATTGCCATACCCTCCTCAGTGTCGTCCCGACCCAGGGATCAAACCCACCTCTCTTATGTTTCCTGCATTGGCAGGCAAGTTCTGTACACTAGTGTCACCTGGGAAGCCCTTAATAAATACAGTGGCATTCAAACAAATAAACGATCATGAAAGGCAAATACACCTTCAGAGAGTAGACTTGCCTGCAACTCAAGGCAACTCACTTGCTTACCAACCTCAAGGCCAAAACTGATTCATTTTCTTCTTTACTAACTTTTTCTCTAAACCAAGTAAAATCTGATTATCAACTGTGATATATCCAAGACATGCCTCCACAAGAAAGATAAGTTTACCCTTCAGTGTCTACATTTTTCTGAAGTTTGAGAATTACCCACTAACAGTTTGCAAGAAACAGAGGGGATATAGGCGGCTGCTTGATGGTAGGTACTAAGACACATCCGAATATAGAGACACATGGGGACCATCTCCCAACCTACATCACGTGACAGTCAAAATGCTTGGAAATAACATGACATGGGCTATTCCATCATGTTTACTGGGAACAGAGACCAACTCAATGTAAGAGCAACTTGGCTTACCCTAATAGGAGTTACAGAGTAATTAAATTCTTCCACATCACATGTAAGTATAATGTGTTAATAAAAAAGTAATCACACCTTCATTGTTTCTGCATGTTCAACTTAATTACATGGCAGTTAGAACTCTCTATCCTTATTCATACTCAGCAAGGACTCCCTTTACCATCTGCTGATATTTAATTAATATACATTCAACACCCTGCTCTATTATTAAATGTAATTTAACAACTTCCTCTGCAATCTAAATTCAGAGCAACATGAATGCAAGACATAATGAAAGAAAACAGCATCTACTCCCCTTGTTAAAATATTATATACATATTTATCTACACATTAATCCAATTTAGGAAAGAGATTTTTCACCTCTAAGCATGCTGTGACTCTTGGAAGCTTCAGGAGTTCGTAGATTACTATGAGCTAAGATAGAGTTCGGAGAAGGCAATGGCAAGCCACTCCAGTACTCATGCCTAGAAAATCCCATGGATGGAGGAGCCTGGTGGGCTGCAGTCCATGGGGTCGCTAAGGGTCGGACACGACTGAGCGACTTCACTTTCACACATTGGAGAAGGAAATGGCAACCCACTCCAGTGTTCTTGCCTGGAGAATCCCAGGGACGGGGGAGCCTGGTGGGCTTCCGTCTATGGGGTCACACAGAGTCGGACACGACTGAAGTGACTTAGCAGCAGCAGCAAGATAGAGTTATCTAGGTTAGCAGAGTTATGTGACATGAAAACAGCCCCCTCTTGACTGTTTCAAAAGGTTGGGAATTTGAAGAATCGGTCGATGATTAGAAGAAAAACAGTAAAATGCTGATTCCTAGCTAATATTTTCAGTAAATGTTTAATTTACTGAAATGGTATTATGTATAAATCCCAGATGTAAAAGAGAGTGATGACAGGGCTTAGAGAATACAGCTGCCCTCATTACCGAAATTCAGATGATGTCAAGATTTCCAGTTTAACTTATATGTACTTGGCATTATAAACCAAAGAATATTAAACCTGCAAGTTTCTAAATGTTATGAGGAAAAAGAATCAGGCATTGACATACTTAAGGTTCAGTTCAGTTCAGTGGCTCAGTTGTGTCCGACTCTTTGCGACCCCATGAACCGCAGCACGCCAGGCCTCCCTGTCCATCACCAACTCCCAGAGTTCACTCAAACTCATGTCCATAGAGTCGGTGATGCCATCCAGCCATCTCATTCTCTGTCGTCCCCGTCTCCTCCTGCCCCCAATCCCTCCCATGATCAGTCTTTTCCAGTGAGTCAACTCATCGTATGAGGTAGCCAAAGTATTGGAGTTTCAGCATTAGCATCAGTCCTTCCAATGAACACCCAGGATTGATCTCGCTTAGAATGGACTGGTTGGATCTCCTTGCAGTCCAAGGGACTCTCAAGAGTCTTCTCCAACACCACAGTTCAAAAGCATCAATTCTTCAGCGATCAGCTTTCTTCACAGTCCAACTCTCACATCATACATGACCACTGGAAAAAACATAGCCTTGACTAGACGGACCTTGGTTGGCAAAGTAATGTCTCTGCTTTTAAATATGCTATCTAGGTTGTTCATAACTTTCCTTCCAAGGAGTAGGTGTCTTTTAATTTCATGGCTGCAATCAGCATCCGCAGTGATTTTGGAGCCCAAAAAAATAAAGTCTGACACTGTTTCCACTGTTTCCCCATCTATTTCCCATGAAGTGATGGGACCAGATGCCATGATCTTTGTTTTCTGAATGTTGAGCTTCAAGCCAACCTTTTCACTCTCCTCTTTCACTTTCATCAAGAGGCTTTTGAGTTCCTCTTCGCTTTCTGCCGTAAGGGTGGTGTCATCTGCATATCTGCGGTTATTGATATTTCTCCCGGCAATCTTGATTCCAGCTTGCGCTTCTTCCAGCCCAGCATTCCTCATGATGTACTCTGCATATAAGTTAAATAAGCAGAGTGACAATATACAACTTTGACATACTCCTTTTCCTATTTGGAACCAGTCTGTTGTTCCATGTCCAGTTCTAACTGTTGCTTCCTGACCTGCATACAGGTTTCTCAAGAGGCAGGTCAGGTGGTCTGGTATCCCCATCTCTTTCAGAATGTTCCACAGTTTATTGTGAGCCACAGAGTCAAAGGCTTTGGCATAGTCAATGAAGCAGAAATAGATGTTTTTCTGGAACTCTCTTGCTTTCTCCACGATCCAGTGGATGTTGGCAATTTGATCTCTGGTGCCTCTGCCTTTTCTAAAACCTGCTTGAACATCTGGGAGTTCACGGTTCACATATTGCTGAAGCCTGGCTTGGAGAATTTTGAGCATGACTTTACTAGCGTGTGAGATGAGTGCAATTGTGCAGTAGTTTGAGCATTCTTTGACATTTCCTTTCTTTGGGATTGGAATGAAGACTGACATTTTCCAGTTCTGTGGCCACTGCTGAGTTTTCCAAATTTGTTGGCATATTGAGTGCAGCACTTTCACAGCATCATCTTTCAGGATTTGAGATAGCTCAACTGGAATTCCATCACCTCCACTAGCTTTGTTCGTAGTGATGCTCTCTAAGGCCCACTTGACTTCACATTCCAAGATGTCTGGCTCCAGATAAACCACCTCCCAAACTCCTAAGTCAACAATACAGTCACATTTTACATCACTGTGCCACCTGATCTCAACTCATTTTCTAAGGAAAATTTTTTACTAACAATATTATAAACGGGAGGCAAGAATTCATTTTAGTTCTATCCAAGCTAATCCAAATCATGCAAATAGGAGATCCTGCTTTGAGATATCCTGGCATGACAACACTCTCTGACCATGTAACTCTTAAAGAACCTCCATGCTTGCTGAGATATCAATAAGTAGGAGGGCACATGTATCAGGAATCCCCTGCTCTGGGGCTTCCCTGGTGGTCCAGTGTTTAGAATCCACTTACCAGTGCAGGGGACACAGGTTCAATCCCCAGTCCCGGAATATCTCCCATGCCACGGAGCATCTAAGCCCATGTCCCACAACTATTGAACCTGTAGTCTAGAGCCTGTGCTCCAAAACAAGAGAAGCCACTGCCGTGAGATCATTTACGGCAAGTAGAGAAAACCCCCATGCAGCGACAAAACCAATAAATACATAAATAATTTTATTTTAAAAAAAGAAAAAACAATTGCTCTGAACTGTGCGTTCCTAAAAATCAAGAAACCCTCTTATAACGGTAGCAACAGAAAACATTCATATTTGAACCTAATGTGTTCCAATTCGGTGGATAGCCTGCGTGGTTTCGATGGAAACTTGAGAATCAACAGTGAAGTGGGCTTGGTTAGGATGTGGTGGACCCTATCTCAGGGATCAAGTAGAGTCCCCTGGTTTGTATGGATCCTCAAAGACCAGTTCAACAGGTCTTGGGGCTCCCATTCTCTATGATATGGGCAACATACCATCTAATGCTGTATACTAAAATTCGTTGTTTCCCTGTTCAGTTCAGAAGGTGATTAGTCCTGGTAATTCTTCTTTATGCCCCTAGTACTATGCTCAGTGTCTTTTATGTGAGTCACTCTCAGTTCATCTGTATTAAATTGAAATTACTTGATCAGGACCCCTGTTCTACCAGGTATTGCAGAAAAAGTTAACTGGGATTACATGATTTTTATAACGTCCTATAGCAAACAGCAAACGTTGTCATTTCTGCCTTTGATATTCTCTTTCCAAAGTTCAAGTAATATCCACCTCTCTAGTTCAGTGAGGGTTAAAGATTCATTTTTTGTCTTTCTCTCAGGGACTTTCTTTCAAGAACTTCTCTCTCATTCCTGCATCACCAGCAAAATCAAAATCCCCTTAGGATGAGTCATTTAAAATATATAAATGCCTGTAAGTCCCAGTTGCCTTTGCAGAGATGCTAGAGGGAAGATGTTTTTCTCATCATTGTAGCTGAAGCAAGCTGTCAATCATTGTTGACAAAAAGAGCCAGCCAAAGCTATCCTCCGGACCAGCTACTGCTACCTGCTCTACAAGACAAGCCCCATGAACTTTCTGTCCCTGACATTCCCAGAAGTCACACAAATGCCTCACTCAACGTATCGTTATCATTTCAGGGGTGCTTTTACTTTTTATTCAATTTTTTTTAAGGTGGGGAGAGATATAAAGGGAGAAAAGAACTCAAAGGAAAAACTTAACTGTAATTTCTGATCACAGTTAACAGCTCTGGGCAGACCCTTGTCTGTGTTTGATTTTACAGGGTTGAAACTGAATGCATTCCCTCTTCCATCCTCAGAGGGCTGTGAGCAGCCTCACCCAGCTGGCTGCACGGTGACAGTGTTCAGAACAGACAGGACCAGACACGGGTGTGGTCCAGCCTGGGCTGCTCCCATCATGATGAGGCGGTGGCATAGTTTCAGGCGATGTATAGTTGTTGTCTTTCTTTGGGATTGGAATGAGAACTGACCTTTTCCAGTCCTGTGGCCACTGCTGAGTTTACCAAATTTGCTGGCATATTGAGTGTAGCACTATCACAGCATCATCTTTCAGGATTTGAAATAGCTCAACTGGAATTCCATCACCTCCACTAGCTTTGTTCATAGTCATGCTTCCTAAGGCCCACTTGACTTCACATTCCAAGATGTCTGGCTCTAGGTCAGTGATCACACCATCATGATTATCTAGGTCATGAAGATCTTTTTTGTACTGTTCTTCTGTGTATTCTTGCCACCTCTTCTTAATATCTTCTGCTTCTGTTAGGTCCACACCATTTCTGTCCTTCATCAAGACCATCTTTGCATGAAATGTTCCCTTAGTATCTCTAATTTTCATGAAGAGATCTCTAGTCTTTCCTATTCTGTTGTTTTCCTCTATTTCTTTGCATTGATCGCTGAGGAAGGCTTTCTTATCTCTCCTTGCTATTCTTTGGAACTCTGCATTCAGATGCTTATATCTTTCCTTTTCTCCTTTGCTTTTCACTTCTCTTCTTTTCACAGCTATTTGTAAGGCCTCCCCAGACAGCCATTTTGCTTTTTTGCATTTCTTTTCCATGGGGATGGTCTTGATCCCTGTCTCCTATACAATGTCACAAACCTCTGTCCATAGTTCATCAGGGACTCTATCTATCAGATCTAGTCCCTTAAATCTATTTCTCACTTCCACTGTATAATCATAAGGGATTTGATTTAGGTCATATCTGAATGGTCTAGTGGTTTTCCCTACTTTCTTCAATTTAAGTCTGAATTTGGCAATAAGGAGTTCCTGATCTGAGCCACAGTCAGCTCCTGAAAGACTATGCCAAAGAATGCTCAAACTACCGCACAATTGCACTCATCTCACACGCTAGTAAAGTCATGCTCAAAATTCTCCAAGCCAGGCTTCAGCAATACATGAACCGTGAACTTCCAGATGTTCAAGCTGGTTGTAGAAAAGGCAGAGGAACCAGAGATCAAATAGCCAACATCCACTGGATCATCGAAAAAGCAAGAGAGTTCCAGAAAAACATCTATTTCTGTTATATTGACTATGCCAAAGCCTTTGACTGTGTGGATCACAATAAACTGTGGAAAATTCTAAAAGAGATGGGGATACCAGACCACCTGACCTGCCTCTTGAGAAACCTGTATGCAGGTCAGGAAGCAATAGTTAGAACTGGACATGGAACAACAGACTGGTTCCAAATAGGAAAAGGAGTACGTCAAGGTGTATATTGTCACCCTGCTTGTTTAACTTATATGCAGAGTACATCATGAGGAATGCTGGGCTGGAAGAAGCACAAGCTGGAATCAAGGTTGTCGGGAGAAATATCAATAACCTCAGATATGCAGATGACACTACCCTTATGGCAGAAAGTGAAGAGGAACTCAAAAGCCTCTTGATGAAAGTGAAAGAGGAGAGTGAAAAAGTTGGCTTGAAGCTCAACATTCAGAAAACTAAATCATGGCATCTGGTCCCATCACGTCATGGGAAATAGATGGAAAAACAGTGGAAACAGTGTCAGACTTTATTTTTTTGGGCTCCAAAATCACTGCAGATGCTGATTGCAGCCATGAAATTAAAAGACGCTTACTCCTTGGAAGGAAAGTTATGACCAAACTAGATAGCATATTAAAAAGCAGAGACATTACTTTGCCAACCAAGATCCATCTAGTCAAGGCTATGGTTTTTCCAGTGGTCATGTATGGATGTGAGAGTTGGACTGTGAAGAAAGCTGATCGCCAAAGAATTGATGCTTTTGAACTGTGGTGCTGGAGAAGACTCTTGAGGGTCCCTTGGACTGCAAGGAGATCCAGCCAGTCCATTCTAAGGGAGATCAGTCCTGGGTGTTCATTGGAAGGACTGATGCTAAAGCTGAAACTCCAATACTTTGGCCACCTCATGCGACAAGTTGACTCACTGGAAAAGACTCTGATGCTGGGAGGGATTGGGGGCGGGAGGAGAAGTGGACGACAGAGAATGAGATGGCTGCATGGCATCACCGACTCGATGGACGTGAGTTTGAGTGAACTCTGGGAGGTGGTGATGGACAGGGAGGCCTGACGTGCTGTGATTCATGGGGTCACAGGGTCAGACACGACTGAGCGACTGAACTGAACTGATAGTTATTGTCTAGCCCTATTTTTTGTACCTACACATGGCCTACCTCTAAAGACCATGTTCTGTTAGCTTCTAAGCTTAACATTTTCTCTTTCTTTAGTAAAATTTGTCACGTCTTTTTATAGTAGCATTCAAAAATTTTAAACATAACCTAAAGTAGGAAATCACCAACTCGATGGACATGAGGTTGAATGAACTCCAGGAGTTGGTGATGGACAGGGAGGCCTGGGGTGCTGTGATTCATGGGGTCGCGGAGAGTCAGACACGACTGAGCGACTGAACTGAACTGAAAGTAGGAAATACATTTTACTTTGCAGTCCAGTGGTAGTGGTGGTAATTTAGTCACTGAGTCGTGTCTGACTCTTGTGACCTCATGGACCCCATGTGACCCCAGGCTCCTCTGTCCATGGAATTCTCCAGCAAGAATACTAGAGTGGTTTCCCATTTCCTTCTCCAGGGAATCTTCCTGAGCCATGGATTGAACCCATGTCTCCTGCATTGCAGATAGATTCTTTACGCAGCGCCATCAGAGAAGCCCATGTGATCCTATAAATATGCACAATAGATTTTTGTGCATTAAGTACATATCAGGAAAACAAATATTTCATAAAACACTGAACTACATTGTGAGACCTTTTCTAATATATTCTATCCATTTTCTTTTCTTTCTTCCCCATTTCCCTCTTCTGTTTCTTCCTATCTAATATGGCATGACCAACCAAGTCCTACTTCTCAGCTTGAGAAGCAATGCCTTATGCCACATTAGCACACCTATTCCTAGATATAACAGTCTGTTTTATAACTGAAACGATTATCTTTTCAATAAAGAAAATAAACCTCACCATCATTTTGGACTGTTTCTGGATGGCTCTTGTTGAATATACTTCTGTGGCCACAGGATCAATACAGTTTTTACACCAGACAAGGATATGGGTCATAAAACAAACAAACAAAAATGTACAGAAGTATAGTTGGAGAGAATAAGATGGCAGAGGAGTAGGTGGACATGGAGTACATCTCTCTCAAGGGATACATCAGGAATACAAGTGCATGCAGACACAGAAGTGCATGCAGAACACCAGCTGAGAACAGACAGGAGTAACAGACCAGTGGAAAAGAATACATAGAACCATGCAAAACTCGGTAGGATGAAGGAACTGGGGGAAAAAATAGGAGTGTGAGTAGGACTGGCCCTGCCCTCAGGGGGCGGGGGAACTGAAGCAGGGGTCCAATCCCCACAGTGGGGGCAGTTGTCTGAGTCAGAGGAGAAACATTTAAGGCTGAAAGTGAAACAGCTGATCTGTGGCAGCCTACATGGAATGAGAATCAGACAGTCCTTGCTTCAGCCATACATACCCTGGACAGGGATGCAAGTCCCCTGGAAGGCGCAGTGGCCAGGAGCTGGAATTTAGGGATTGTGGAGCAATCCCCGGGCGAGGGCTGCTGTTGACTGCAGAGAGACGGATGTGAGGGAGGAGATTGTGGTGGGAAATGCCTGTGGAGGAAAGCCAGGCAGCCATGGAAGCAAGGCGATAATGCTAAATCACATGTAGGGGTTGGAGCCAGCACCATAGCCTCTCCCCACAGGCTAGCATCAGCAGCTGAACAATAGAGAGGCTGGCCCAGCAAACACTTGACTTACTGAACTATAGTGTAGGACCCCACCCAGGGTTCCCCTTTAAGTGCCTGACACATTGATCTACAGGGTAGGACCCTACCCAGGGGGGTGCCCCTCTATGTGCCTGACACACCAAACAATAGAGAAGGACCCCAGCCAAGGGAGCCCTCTAAATACCTGAACTGGGGGCGCTATGGAGAAAGACTGGCCAAAGAGGCCTTCTGATTGCCAGCTATAAAGGGCTCGAAAAAAGACTCAGATAGGGCCATAACTCCTGTGGCAGAGGCAGACCCTGCACACTTTGCACCTCCAGGGTCCCCACAAGCCAAGCAGCTGTGCCACCTTCACGCTCAGCTCTCACTGGGGCAAATCTGCCACAGGCAAAAAAAAATTCTCGCAGCTATATGCGCAGGGTCATTTTGGTCATGTCTAACTCTTTCCGACACTGTGGACTCTGGCCTGCCAGGCTTCTCTGCCAGGGGGTTTCTTCAAGCAAGAATACTGGCGTGTACTGGCCAATACTGGTTGCCACACCCTTCTGGAGCACTATATTTCCTGCTACCCTAGCCGCCAACTCCCCTGAGTACTTGGTGCTGCCAGAACCCCTGCAACCTAAGCAACTTCACCACCTCCACACCTGGTCCTCACTGGGGCAGACCCAAGTTCTCCAGGCAGCCTCAGGAGCAAACCCCGGTGGATGACCCACATGCAGAGGTGGAAATAAAACCACAATTGAAACGCAGGAGCAGTGTGGCTAAGGAAGACCCAAAACCTTCCCACCAGCTATACAAGCTGCAGATTAAATCCACACGATCCACTAGGCAGACTCTGTGTCTATGGAACATATAAAAGCACATTTTAGAGCTCCCACAAAAGAAAACATACTAGTTCTGAGAGATGTGGATATTGGAGGCAAGAACACAATAGGAGTAGGACCAGAGTAGAATCTGAGCTGCCCTGACAACAGGTCCTGAGATCAGCACAGTGTTGGAGGGCATCCCAGGTAGGTGAGGTGGACTGTAACTCCCAGCAAGGAAAAGAACTGACAGCAGTCACTCAAGAAGAACATTTATTATTCTTATGTTTTCACTTGCTCTGTAGATTCTTTTGGATTTTCTTTTTCTTTTTCCCCTCTCTTGTAGTTGTCGATTTTCTTGGCACTATGAAATCTAATTAAGCTTTTGAGTTTTTTTTTCTTCAGTCACATTTTTTATCATTGTCATAAACCTCTGCCTCTATGTTGGGCTTTTGCAGTTCTGTAGAGTTTTCCTTTTTTTTCTTTCCTCTTTTTTTTAATTATTAATTTTATAAACCTATTATTATTTTCCCCATTTATTCCTTTGTTTGCTTTTCCTATTATGCTTTTCCCCTTGTAGTTAATCTTTAATGTATATAAATCTTTATCTACCTCTGTTTAACTTTGCATATGTATTCTTTCTTTCCTTTCCTCTCAACATATATGTTAGCTTTATTTTCACTGCTTTATTCTCCAGTTGGCACCTTGCTTTAGTTTTGTTTTCCAGTTTGTACTTTAGTTTTATTCTTAACTGGTAGATATAATTTTTGGCTTCCTTTGTTCACTGAGTCAATCTAATGTACTTTATTTTGTTGAACTGTTTTAATTTTGCTTATGAGTGTGCATCAGACTCTTTTCCAGTGAGTCAAATCGTCGCATGAGGTAGCCAAAGTATTGGACTTTCAGCTTTAACATCAGTCCTTCCAATGAACACCCAGGATTGATCTCCTTTAGAATGGACTGGTTGGATCTCCTTGCAGTCCAAGGGACTCTCAAGAGTCTTCTCCAGCACCACAGTTCAAAAGCATCAATTCTTCGGCGATCAGCTCTCTTCACAGTCCAACTCTCACATCCATACATGACCCCAGGAAAAACCATAGCCTTGACTAGATGGACCTTTGTTGGCAAAGTAATGTTTCTGCTTTTTAATATGCTATCTAGTTTGGTCATAACTTTCCTTCCAAGGAGCAAGCGTCTTTTAATTTCATGGCTGCAATCAGCATCTGCAGTGATTTTGGAGCCCAAAAAAATAAAGTCTGACACTGTTTCCACTGTTTTTCCATCTATTTCCCATGAAGTGATGGGACCAGATGCCATGATCTTTGTTTTCTGAATGCTGAGCTTCAAGCCAAACTTTTCACTCTCCTCTTTCACTTTCATCAAGAGGCTTTTGAGTTCCTCTTCACTTTCTGCCATAAGGGTGGTGTCATCTGCATATCTGAGGTTATTGATTTTTCTCCTGGCAATCTTGATTCCAGCTTGTGCTTCTTCCAGCCCAGCGTTCCTCATGATGTACTCTGCATATAAGTTAAAGAGTCTGATGCTAGGAAGGATTGGGGGCGGGAGGAAACGGGGATGACAGAGAATGAGATGGCTGGATGGCATCACCGACTCGATATACATGAGTTTGAGTGAACTCGGGGAGTTGGTGATGGACAGGGAGGCCTGGCGTGCTGTGATTCATGGGGTCGCAAAGAGTCGGACACGACTGAGCGACTGAACTGAACCGAACTGATGAGTGTGCGTGTATATTCAGTCATACTCTTTATTGTTGTTATGAACCTCTGCCTCTGTGTTGGACTTTCGCAGTTCTGTGGAGTTTACCTTTTTTTTTCCTCTCTCTTTTTTTAAATTTTAAGTTTTAAACCTATTATTGCTTTTCTACATTTATTGCTTTGCTTGCTTTTCCCTTTTCAGTTAACCTTTAATGTATATAAATCTTCTTTATCTACCACTATTTAACTTTGCATAACTATTCTTGATTTCTTTTCTTTCTTTCCTTTCGTCTCAACATATTTGTTAGTTTTGTTTTCATTGCTTTATTCCCCACTTGGCACCTTGCTTTAGTTTGGTTTTCTGGTTTGTGCTTTTGTTTTGTTCTTAACTTATAAATATAATTTTTAATTTCCTTTGTTTGCCAGGTCAATCTACTCTACTTTATTTTTATTGGACTGTTTTGACTTTGCTTGTGGGTGTATATATATATATGTGTATATTCCATTATTTTAATTATTATTTGCCTGATTTTGTAACTGCCATTTGTCTGGGGTTCATCTTTGGTTTCTTATTTTTGGGTATTTGTTTTAATCTCACTTAATGCCATAACAGACCACTTGTGGAATCTTCGTTCTTGACCAGAGATCAAGTTCTGAGTCTTTGGAGTGGGAGCACTGACTCCAAGACCCTAGACTATCAGAACTAACCCTACAGAGTATCAAATAATGAGAACTCACACAAAGGAAACCACTTGAATACAAAACCTGGCATGACCCAACCACCAGCAGCACCCTGTGCAGGATGCCTCATCTAAACAACAAACAAAACAAAAATACAAACCCAGTCATCAGCAGACAGGATTAACACCTCACTCAGCTTTGCCCATCAGAGGGAAAACAAGCAAGCAAACAAACAAAAAAAATTCAGCACAAATCTCACTCTATACAAAGCTTACACAAACCACCAGACCAATCTTAGGAGGGCAGAAACCAAAAGGTAGAAAGAATTCAACCATGAAGCCTGGGAAAAGGAGACCTCAAACACAGTAAGTTTAAAAAAAAATTGAAAAGGCAGACAAATACTACAGAAGTGAAGGAACAAATTAAAAATGCATAAGTCCAAATAAATGAAGAGGAAACTACCTGAAAAAGAATTCAGAATAAGGATAGTAAAGATGATCAAAAACCTTGAAAACAAAATGGAGAAAATACCAAGAATCAATTAACAAAGACCTAGAAGATTTAAAGAATAAACATACAGAGACAAACAACACAGTTACTGAAATTAAAAATACTCTGGAAGAAATCAATAGCAGAATATCTAAAGCAGAAGAATGAATCAGTGAGCTGGAAGATAAAATGGTGGAAATAACTTCTGAAGAGCAGAATAAAGTAAAAAGAATGAAAATAACTGAGGATAGTCTCAGAGACCTCTGGGACAATATCAAATGAACCAACATTCAAATTATATGGGTCCCAGAAGAAGAGAAAAAGAAAGGGTATGAGAAAAATTTTGAAGAGATTATAGTTGAAAATTTCCACAACGTGGAAAAGGAAATAGTCAAGTCCACAAAGTCCCATACAGGATAAACCCAAGGAGAAACACGCCAAGACACATACTAATCAAACTAACAAAGACAAAACACAAAGACTGTTAAAAGCAGCAAGGGAAAAGCAACAAGTAACATACAAGGGAAACCCCATACATTTAACAGCTGATCTTTCAGCAGAATCTCTGCAGGCCAGAAGGGAATGGCAGGATGTACTGAAAGGGAAAAATCAACAACCAAGATTATTGTACCCAGCAAGGACCTCATTCAGAACTGATGGAGAAATAAAAAGCTTTTCAGACAAGCAAAAGTTAAGAGAATTCGGTACCACCAAATCAGCTTTACAACACATGTTAAACAGACTTATATAGTCAAGAAATACAAGAGAAGAAAAAAGATCTACGAAATCAATCCCAAACAATTAAGAAAATGAAAATAGGAACACATATATCAATAATTACTTTAAATGTAAATGGATTAAATGCTTCAACCAAAAGACACAGACTGGCTGAATGGATACAGAAGCAAGACCCATGTATATGCTGTCTACAAGAAACCCACTTCAGATCTAAAGACACATATAGACTGAAAGTGAGAGGATGGGAAAATATATTCCATGCAAATGGGAAGTAAAAGAAAGCTGGAGTAGCAATCCTCATATCAGACAAAATAGACCTTAAAATCAAGATTACAAGAGATAAGGAAGGACACTACATAATGATCAAGGGATCAATCCAAGAGGAAGACATAACAATTGTAAATATCTATGCACCCAACATAGGAGCACCTCAATACATAAGACAAACACTATCAGACATAAAAGGAGAAACAGACAGTAACACAATAATAGTAGGAGACTTTAACACCCCACTCATGCCAATGGACAGATCACCAAAACATAAAATTAATGAGGAAACACAAGTCTTAAATGCTACATTAGAGAAGATGGATCTCACTGATATCTTCAGGACATTCCATCCAAATGCAGATGGAATCAAGTGCAGACAGAACATTCTCCAGGATAGACCACAACTTGGGTCACAAATCAAACCTCAGTAAATTTAAGAAAATTGAAATGATATCAGACTTATTTTCTGACCACAACACTATGAGTGAAGTGAAGTCACTCAGTTGTGTCCGACTCTTTTCAACCCCATGGACTGTAGCCTACCAGGCTCCTCTGTCCATAGGATTATTCAGACAAGAGTACTGGAGTGGGTTGCCATTTCCTTCTCCAGGGGGTCTTCCCGACCCAGGGATCGAACCCGAGTCTCCCACATTGCAGGCAGATGCTTTACCCTCTGAGGCACCAGGGAAGCCCCCAACACTATGAGACTAGATATCAATTACAAGAAAAAAACTGTAAGAAACACAAACAAATGGAGACTAAACAATGCTTTCTAAATCACAAGCAGGTTACTGAAGAGATAAAAAGTGAAATCAAAGAATTTCTAGAAACAAATGACAATGAAAACACAACAACTCAAAACCTATGGAATGCAGCAAAAGCAATCCTAAGAGGGAAGTTTATAGCAATATAATCCTACCTGAAGAAACTAGAAAAACAATGAATAGACAACCTAACTTTACACCTAAAACGACTGGAAAAAGAACAAAAAACCCCCAAAATTAGTAGAAGGAAAGAAATCATAAAGATCTGAGCAGAAATAAGTGAAAAAGAAATGAAAAAAAAACAATAGTAAAGATTAATAAAACTAAAAGCTGGTTCTTTGAGAAGATAAACAAAATTGACAAAACTTTGGCCAGAATCGTCAAGAAAAAAATTGAGAAGAATCAAATCAACAAAATTAGAAATGAAAAAGGAGAGGTTACAATAGACAATGCAGAAATATAAAGGACTATAAGGGACTATTATGAACAACTATATGGCAATAAAATGGATAACCTGAAAGAAATGGACAGAATTTTAGAAAAGTTCGATCTTCCAAGACTGAACCAGGAAGAAATAGAAATTACGAACAACCCAATTACAAGCACTGAAATTGAAGCTGTCATCAAAAATCTCCGAAAAAACAAAAGCTCAGGACCAGATGGCTTCACTGGAGAATTCTATCAAACATTTAGAGACAAGACAATGCCTATCCTTCTAAAACTCTTTCAAAAAGTTGCAGAGGAAGGAACACTCCCAAACTCATTCTGCAAGGCCGCCATTACCCTGATGCCAAAACCAGACAAAGAAAACTATAAGCCAACATCACTGATGAACATAGATGCAAACATCCTCAGCAAAATTTTAGCAAAGAGAATTCAGCAACAAATCAAAAATCTCATACACCATGATTAAGTTGGGTTTATTCCAGGGATGCAAGGATTCTTCAATATATGCAAATCAATGTGATACACCATATTAATAAAATGAAAGATAAAAACCATAAGATAATAGATGCAAAAAAAGCCTTTGACAAAATTCAGCACACATTTATGATTAAAACTTTTCAAAAAATGGGCATAGAAGGAAGCTACCTCAACAAAGTCAAGGCCATGTATGATAAGCCAACAGCAAACATTATTCTCAATGGTGAAAACTGAAAGCATTCCCCCTAAGATCAGGAACAAAACAAGGGTTCCCACTTTCACCACTGTCATTCGACATAGTTCTGAAAGTCCTAGCTACAGTAATCAGAAAAGAAAAATAAAAGGAATCCAGATTGGAAAAGAAGAAATAAAGCTCTTACTGTTAGCAGATGACATGACACTGTACATAGAAAACCCTAAAGATAGTATCAGGAAATTACTAGAGCTAATCAGTGAATTTAGCAAATTTGCAGGATACAAAATCAGTACACAGAAATCACTTGCATTTCTGTATACTAACAATGAAAAATCAGAAAGAGAAATTAAGGAATCAATCCCATTCATCAAAGCAACAAATAGAATTAAATATCTCGGAATAAACTTACCTAAGGAGACAAAAGAACTGTACAGAAAATTATAAGACACTAATGAAAGAAATCAAAGATGACATAAACAGATGGAGAGATATTCCATGTTCCTTGGTAGGAAAAATCAATATTGTGAAAATGACTATACTACCAAATGCAATTGACAGATTAAATGTGATCCCTATCAAACTACCAATGACATTTTTCACAGAACTAGAACAAAAAAATTCACAATTCATATGGAAACACAAAAGACCCTGAATAGCCAAACCAGTCTTGAGAAGAAAGAATGAAGCTGGAGGAATTAACCTTCCTGACTTCAGATTATACTACCAAGCTATTGTCATCAAGAGAATACGGTACTGGCACAAAAACAGAAATATAGACCAATGGAACAAGATAGAAAGCCCAGAAATAAACATGCGTCTATGGGTAGCTTATTTTTGATAAATGAGGCAAGAATATACAATGGGGCAAAGACAGCCTCTTCAATCAATGGTGCTGGATAAACTGGACAGCTATGTGCAAAAGAATGAAATTAGAACACGTCCTAACACCATACACAAGGATAAACTCAAAATGGATTACAGACCTAAATGTAAGACCAGAGACTATAAAACTCTTAGAAGAAAGCATAGTTAGAACACTGGATGGCATAAAGCAAGATTCTCTATGACCCACCTGCTACAGTAATGGAAGTAAAAACAAAAGTAAACAACTGGGACCTGATTAAACTTAAAAGCTTTGCACAGCAAAGGAAACACTAAGCAAGGTGAAAAGACAACCCTTGGAATGGGAGAAAATAATAGCAAATGAATCAACTGACAAAGGATTACTTTCCAAAATATACAGGCAACTCATACAACTCATACCAGAAAAACAAACAACCCAATCAAAAAGTGGGGAAAAGACCTAAACAGACATTTCTCCAAAGGAGACATACAGATGGTTAACAAGCACAAGAAAAGATGTTCAACATTGCTCACTATTAGAGAAATGCAAATCAAAACCATAATAAGATATCACCTCACACCAGTCAGAATGGCCCTCATCAAAAAGTCTACAAACAATAAATGCTGGAGAGGGTGTGGAGAAGAGAGAATGCTCTTACACTATTGGTGGGAATGTTAATTGATACAGCCACAATGGAAGACAGTATGGAGATCCCTTAAAAACCTAGGAATAAATATGACCCAACCACCATATGACCCAACAATCCCACTCCTAAGCATATACCCTGAGGAAATAAAAATGGAAAAAGACACATGTATCCCATTTTTCACTGCAGCATTATTTACAATAGCTAGAACATGGAAGCAACCTAGATGTCCATTGACAATTGAATGGATAAAGAAGTTGTGGTACATATACACAATGGAATATTACTCAGCCATAAAAAGGAATGCCTTTGAGTCAGTTCTGATGAGGTGGATGAACCTAGAACCTATTATACAGAATGAAGTAAATCAGAAAGAAGAAGATATATATCATATGGCAACCCACTCCAGTGTTCTTGCCTGGAGAATCTCAGGGATGGCGGAGCCTGGTGGGCTGCCGTCTTTGGGGTCGCACAGAGTTGGACATGACTGAAGGGACTTAGCAGCAGCAGCAACACATATATACGGAATCTAGAAAGATGGTACCAAAGAACTTATTTGCAGGGCAGCAATGGAGAAAGAACATAGCGAACAGACTTATGGACGTGGGGAGAGGGGAGGAGAGGGTGAGGTTTATGGAGAGAGTAACAGGGAAACTTACATTACCGTATGTAAAATAGATAGCCAACAGGAATTTGCTGTATGGCTCAGGAAACTCAAACAGAGGCTCTGTATCAACCTAGAGGGGTGGGATGCGGAGGGAGATGGGAGGGAGGTTCTAAAGGGAGAGGATATATGTATACCTATGGCTGCTTCATGTTGAGGTTTGACAGAAAACAGCAAAATTCTGTAAAGCAATTATCCTTCAATAAAAAATAAAATTTTAAAAAATGTTTGTACAAAGTACTGGTCACACTAGTCACACTTGGACTAGTGTGTGTCCTGCTGGTTAAACTACCTCAAGAAAGTGATAAAGAAACTAGAGAGTTTCCAGGGAAGGCAGGTGATAGGGCTGAAGTCCCCGGAGATTCCAGGTAAAGGATATTTTGAAAAAAGTTTTCCTGCAGGGTGTTGTATTTGAATCTGTCTCATGATGTCATCAGGTCTTCCCAGGTGGCTCAACATTAAAGAATTTGACTACAATGTGGGAACTGCAGGATTCGTGGGTTCAATCCCTGGATGGGAAGATCCCCTGGAGGGGGGCATGGCAACCCACTCCAGTATTCTTACCTGGGAAATCTCACGGACAGAGGAACCTGGCAGGCTACAGTCCATAGGGAAGTACAGAGTCAGACACGACTGAAGCGACTTAGCACACACATGACTTCATCACTCTGCTTTGCATCCAGCAGTGAGTCTGGAATTCTTTTAATCTGATTTTTTTAGATTGACATCAAAGGGTTGCTTTGGAAATGAGTGAGTTTTCTTTATGTTTGAACCTCCACAGCATGAATGCATTTATGTCCTTCAACTATGCAACCATGGTGTTGCCTTTAAATTCTAGGACTTGTCCTCTCAATATTTCTGTCCTGGGGGTGGTATCTGTGGCATCTCATGATAGTGTTGCAAGTGAAATGACCTTACAAAGAGATTCCCTTCTTACATTATTAATTAAACACCTTCAGATGCCTGGAGACAAAGGTAAAGATCGATCCATTATTTGAACACGCAGCCTCTGAGCCATAAGCAATTTTAGAAATCACACAATCCTTCTCGCTTCTTAATCCTCTCATTTTTTATGACATAAGCAAGGGTGCCTTCCCTGGTGGCTCAGACAGTAAAGAATCTGCCTGCAATGCAGGAGACCCAGGTTCGATCCCTAGGTCAGGAAGATAACCCTGGAGAAGGAAATGGCAACCCACCCCAGTATTCTTGCCTGGAGAATGCCATGGACAGAGGAGCCTGGCAGACTACAGTCCATGGGGTTGCAAAGAGTTGGATGCAATTAAACGACTAACAGTGAACAAGCAAGGGTGCCAAACACATTTTGTCAACGTTAAGATCAAATTCAATTTCATTGATTCTTAAACCAATCTTGTATTTTTTTTTTTTTTTTTGGTTTGGTTTTGTTGTTTTCTTAAACCACTGTATCATATACCTCAAATGTGACCGGAGAGCTAGTTAAACAGAACACTGCTATGGGTTGGATGTATGTGCCTTCCAAAAATTAATACCTGGAAGCCTTAATCTCCTATATGATGGTGTTTGTGGATAAGGCCTTTAGGAGTGAACTGGGTTTAGAGGAAGTCCTCAAGATGGAGCCCCCATGATGGAATTAGTGCCCTGTTAAGAAGAGGAAGAAATCAAAGCTCTCTCTCCTTCATATGAGCCTCATATGAGCAAGAAGGCTGCTGTCTCCAAGCCAAGAAGTGGGCTCGCACCAAGATACCGAATCTGCTGGCACCTTGATCTTGGATTTCTCAGCCTTCAGACTTTGAGAAATAAATATTTGTTGATTAAACCACCCATTCTATGGGGGTTTTTTGTTGTTGTTGTTTTGCTCTAGTATCCTGAACCGAGTAAGGCAAATATTGTTTTAATTTAATCACTAGCTGGAGAAGAGAAAGAATGTCACTTCACCCTCCATAGACTGCTTTCAATTCTTTGTCTCTCCTTATTCCCTGTTTCTAGTCTCTACCCCAGCAAATTCAACACAGATATGAGCAGGACCACCTGACTGCTCTCAGCACAGGCCAGCAGAGCAAAGCAGGATAAGATTAGGTCTGAGATCTCGGTCATCTACCATCAACATGATCATGTGGGCTTGAGCAATATTTGGGTCAAGGTAATTGTCAGGAGAATCTATTAATTGCACTAGTTAATGGATAATTATCAACTCATAACCATATGCTCTCTTTTTTTTTTGTCCCCTACTTGAAAACATAATACAGCAATGATTTTTCCATTTAATATCCTAATAGACTTGCCTTATCTTGTGTTTCTCTGGGAATTTGTTTAACCAAGACTTCACTGATACGGAGCTGTTGTTTAAATTGAAAAATCGCAATGCCTTCCCCAACAACCTTGATACAAGTCTTATCTGTGAATGAAAGTGACAAAAACATATCTTTTTGTTGAGCCAGTGTAGGGGTGAGCTAAGCCACATAGAGATGTTACTTTAAATCTAGGACGAGGAAGAGACGGCTTGGTCCTTTCTTGGGGTATACCTGATTACAAACACAAATGATATGAATGTGTGACTCTGCCACTTCTCTCTGGAACTTACCAGCAGCGTAAAAGAGGAGGGCACTATATTTTTTTAGGAAAAGGTGTGGCTTTCGCCTTTAGGTTTAAGCAGGAAGAAGATGATGAAATCTGGAGAATTTTTATGTAGACTTCATGTCAACGTCTTGTATCAATTACACATTTATAGAAGCATCTCTAATGTATTTTATGAATTCATAGACTGTGTTGTGGTTGCCAGAGTTAAGCAGCAAGGTAATGAAAGAATGTATTTAGAAGAGCCATTGAGACTGAGCAGGATCCTGTGGGGCTCCTGGGTACAAAGCCTTTCTGTGTCCCCAGTTTTTTCATTATAGAAAATGGACTTCATTCAACCTTCATGACCTTCCCTGTAAGGAAGTGAAGTCACTTCACTTCATGACCTTTACTATAAGTAAGTGAAGTCACTCAGTCGTGTCCGACTCTTTGTGACCCCGTGGACTGTAGCCTACCAGGCTTCTCCATCCATGGGATTCTCCAGGCAAGAACACTGGAGTGGGTTACCATTTCCTTCTGGGCATGTTCAAACATTTGCTAATTAGAAAAGGGATGGGCTGCTGAAACAGAGGAGGGAGGAACCATCAAGAAACACATCAAGAAATGTGTAGCCTTGGGACAAGATCCTGGTCACACACACTTACCCCCCAGGGGTATACATAACAATACTAAAATCCCCACGAGTTAGAGGAGTTAATTGTATGTGGCCCACGAGCACATTGATCCCAAACCAGTTGGAAGCAGAAGGTTGATGATGCCGAGTCCTATCTATTCTTCCAACCAATCAAAAGAATGTCTGCAAGTTGATCAGGCCCTCTTTTAACCATTTCTATGAAACTCCTCACTACTCCTGCTAGGTTGGGACACAGTTTTGAGGGCAATAACCTGCTATGTCTCCCTGTGACTGGCAAAGCAATAAAGTTAATCTTTCCTACTTCATCCAAAACTCTTATCAGTGAAAGTATTAGTCTGTCAGTCATGTCCAACTCTTTGTGACTCCATGGACTGTAGTAGCCTGCCAGGTTCCTCTGTCCATGGGATTCTCCAGGCAAGAATACTGGAGTGGGTTGCCATTTCCTTCTCCAGTGCATGAAAGTGAAAAGTGAAAGTGAAGTCACTCAGTCGTGTCCAACTCTTTTCGACCCCATGGACTGCAGCCTACCAGCCTCCTCCATCCATGGGATTTTCCAGGCAAGAGTACTGGAGTGGGTTGCCATTCCATTCTCCAGGGGATCTTCCCAACCCGGGGATCAAACCTGGGTCTTCCACACTGCAGGCAGATTCTTTACCATCTGAGCCACCAGGGAAGCCCCAAAACTCTTATCTCCTAGATTTAATTCTAGCGAGGCCAGATTTTGCTTCACCATCCTATTCAATTAAACAGAAGTTTTAAGTATTACCTTTCTTATCATCAACAAATGCAACACCTTAAACCAAAACACATCACCCAGATGAATATCTTTTCTGAAGGAGAAGCCAATTCCTTCAGTTTAAGAAATGCCTAGATACGTCATAGCATGTTGAATCTCTTGCTCATTTTCCATTGTCATGTTATTTATTATATGTAATTAGAGAAATAGGAAGGCCCGCACAGTGTGGAAGGAGGGTGGGACCATGTCTGTGTCAGTGTGTGTGTGAGTGAGTGTACCTGCAGATGAAAGAGGAGAGAAGAAGGGGTGACACGGGTAGATATTCAGGGTATAAATGGCCAAGTTTCTAGACCATAGCGTATCTACAGTTGGGTGAGAAAAGCTCCTCAGAGAATTACAGCTGCTTCACAGCCGTGACACTTGCTGATAGATGCACCGCGAGTGTACCATTTCCTGATAAATCATTTCACAGATGCCTATTCCCTAGGTGGGCTAGTAAGAACTGATTACTGGAACTTAGAAGAACCAGAGAAAGATCATCCAATATATTTTAGGGTCTCAGTCTCTCAGCCTCATAGAAATAAAAAATAAAAATTTTTTTTAAAAAGTTTGATCTCTGCAACAGAAGGAGACACAGGGTCAAGTATAGGTAGTTTGCTTCATTCACATGCAGGGTGAGCTGGGCTGGCAATAAATTATTATGAGGTACTCTGAGATGTCTTTAATCTGTCTTTAAAAAGTACATACACGTATACTATTGTTTTGTAGTACTTCTTTTCAGCAGCCAAATCATCCCCAAGAAGGTTGGCTCGCTGGTTTATTTCTATGTACAAGAATGAAATGTATCTGTGTGTAAGAGAATATACTCGCTGACCTTTACATGATATAAAGAAGCACTACGAATCTTAGTTCCTAATCACTCACCCTTCGGCTAGTCCTCGGCCCACAAGGCACTGGTAAAACGCTAGCCATAAGGAAAGAAAATTTTAAGAAGTAAGGAAATGACAGTCACGAAAGACACCAGGTGCCTGTCGGCAAAGTTAAAGGATTTCATACACAGCTGTTCATGGTGGCAGAATTAAATACTTTCATAGCTTCAGAACCTTGTCTTTGCTAAATTTCCTTTTTTTTTTTTTTTTTTGCCTCCTGGGATTCAATTCATAGCCTGTCAGCATAATATTGTCTTTTACTTATCAGGAAAAAAGGTAAAGCGTCTTTAAGGGGATCAGTATTAAATAAGATGGTCTTGACTCAGACATAGAATGAGGGCAGGTAAATTCCACACATCTCCCCAGGGCTCAGGACCAAAGTACATGCAGATATGACGTCCTCCACTCTGGAGAGCCACAGTCCTCAGGGCAGGAGCCAGAAGTCGGGGAGTGAAACAGTGGTTGTGGGGAAGGTAACAAGATGGTGCCAGTCAGACTCTCTCGCCCCATGCTCTCACGCCCTCTCTCCCCCTGTTCTGTAAACAATGACTTTGAACAGTCATGTAACTGAGATCATGTAGCGGAGCTCACTTATCGCACTGCGCATGCGCGTCCCCGAGATACTCGCTTGGCCAAGGGCTGCTGCTGCTGCTGCTAAGTCACGTCAGTCGTGTCCGACTCTGTGCGACCCCATAGACGGAAGCCCACCAGGCTCCCCCGTCCCTGGGCTTCTCCAGGCAAGAACACTGGAGTGGGTTGCCATTTGGCTACTTTTGTTCTATAAGTATATATAAGTTTCACCTTGAAAAGCCCTGAAGCATTGTTGTATGCGGTTATGTTGTGTTGTTATGTTACGTCTGCTGCTATGGCTGCTGCACCAGACAGGAGAGAATAAACGCATCTGCAGTTCTCACGGATCCTCGCATTTTCTTCCAGCCTCTTCAGTTCAGTTCAGTTCAGTCGCTCAGTCGTGTCCGACTCTCCGCGACCCCATGAATCACAGCACGCCAGGCCTCCCTGTCCATCACCAACTCCCGGAGTACACTCAAACTCATGTCCACAGAGTCGGTGATGCCATCCAGCCATCTCATCCAGCCTCTTAGCTCATGCTTTGTCTGCCAGGGGTTCAGCGAACAGTGAGCACAATAAGATTTAGCATGACAATTGGCAACACGAACAGAATCGACAAGACGGTGGTCAAACAACCACGTCAATCAAATGCATAGTTTTATTTACTTGCATCATCTTTAATTCACATAGTAAATATTTGCAGGCACATATTCTACCCATTTTGCACATTACTAAACTGAGTCTTCGAGAGGTTACTTTATTTTCTCAGGGTCACCCAGCTTGTGAATAAATGCCAAAGTCAGGATTTGATCACTGGGCTCAGATGGTTAAGGATCTGCCCACAATGGGGGAGACCGGGTTCGATCTCCGGATAGGGAAGAACCCCTGGAGAAGGAAATGGCCACTCACTCCAATATTCTTGCCTGAAGAATACCGTGGACGGAGGATCCATGGGGTCACAAAAAGTTGGGCACAACTGAGCGACTAACGTTAACTAATTGATTCTAAATTTTTCCCTTGATTCACCAAGCTTCTCAACGGTCAAGCTTGAGAAAAGGGAACGTTTTTATCTAAAAATCATTTAGCAAGAGCTTTCCTCCTAACGCTTGTGTGCTGACCTCATGTAGAAAATTCTGCTAATATTATGGGACTAGCACCTGTGCCAAGGCATTGTCATGGAAGAAAAAAAATGACATAGCACAAGGAAATTGTAATATGTATATAGCAGCCACACACACAAAGGCAACAGAGGATCAGGAAAGAAATAGATTAACTCTGATTTGGATGACTAAGCTTACTCATGAGAAAGGTTTGAATTTAGTTATGCCTTGAAGGAAATCCACACAGATGTGGAGAAGGGGAACAGTATGGCTGAAAAAGAAAAATGAAGCTAAACGCTGAGCAAGAGTGTAGGGCAAAGTCTGGGAGTTTCATAACTCAAATGAATGACAGAGTACGGAATGGTAAAAGGATGCAAATTCCCAAATTCAGAAATTTGTATTTGATTCTGCATACAAAAGGGGCGTTTGAATTTTTCTAAAAAGAAATTTGGTAGTGTAAGAATGGGTTAGCATAAGAACGGCCATCTTAGAGGCTGGAAAATCCACTTTTACTGAGTATGTGACTTGAGGGAAGAAGAACTAGATAAAACCTGGGAGACAAGTTAATCTTAAGGACCAAGAATGTGGGCGGCTGCGACACTGAAAATTAGGTAAACAGGTCTGATAAGTTTATCTCACCAGGATAGAGATATGCACAGCTGTGTGTGTGTGTGTGTGTGAAAAATTCCTGTGAGTTAGGTAATTTAGAAATATCATGATTTGAAAATGCTATATAACCCCTTGGCTCTGAGTGCTCGGGGTCCTTGCTGAAACCCGCTGTGTCGGGCAGACACTTGGACCCCAGCTAGCTGGAAATAAACCTCGCTGTGTGTCTTGCATTATCGTGTCCTCTGTTCCTTTGAGGGAAGGGTGACTCTGGACCCTAACAGTAGGATTGTTTTACAGATAATGAGGGTAATCTGGCCCCAGGATGCAGAAGGCAGAATTTTAAAGTCTTTAGGTTCTGGGGTGAGTACATAGAGTGTGACAGAAATAAGAATATCTGAGGATAGCACTGACGTATTTGCACTACCGTGTGTAAAAGAAAGCGCTAATGGGAAGCTGCTGCATAGCACAAGGAACCCAGCCCAGTGCTCTGTGATGACCTCAACGGGTGGGGTGGGAGGGAGATTAAGAGGGAGGGGTATAGGTTTACATATAGCTGATTCACTTGGTTGCACAGCAGAAACCGGTGCAACATGTAAAGCAATTATACTTCAATAAAAAGGTAATGATAAATGTTAAAAAAAATTATAGTAAAAAAAATCTGGAAAACATATTTCCATCTGAAAGCACTGAGATCTGAAAAGAGTCGCTGAATGCATGGCCCATGTGCCTGACCCTAAATGCTAATTAGTAACAAGCCCAGGTGGTACCAGTTCAATCAGCATCGCGTTTCCTTGGGCTAAAGGTGATCGTTGTTAAGAGAGGAATGGACTGGTTGCATCTGCTCCAGAGAGTGAACAGTGAACATTGCCTCCACCAAGCAAGCTGTGGATAAGCCTTAAGGACAGGGAACTTGATGACAAGAGTCTGAAGGACAGTGAAGTGGAGCTTTATCTCAACTGCTAAGGTAAGCTTCAGGTTGACATCAGCTTATAAAAGGCGAGAATCTGGAAAAGACACATTCATACTCTTAAACCACCCACTCTCTTTCTTCACAGAGACCTCCTAAATGCACTCAGCAAATTGGCCAGCTTTGTTTCTAAAAAGTGGCTTCGTCTGGCCACAGTCAAATGCCAGATAAACTGAATATTTGCCTCTAAATCTTATGACTACAGTCATTTAGGTCTGAAACTATTTAAAGCAGACAAACCCAAATGCTGCATCATTATAATTATTTTATTTTATTTTTTTCAGAAAGCTCCAAGGATGCAGGTGGACATACCAAGAAGCTAATGAGGTTTAAGGTTCAGTGCTCCTGATTTGCAGGACAATTTATGAGGCAGAGAAACAGCCTGAAAACATGTAAAATCTATGGAATTTGTAGGCTTTTGTAATTTTGAGTTGCAATTTATTGGGGCTTTTTTCTTGTCTAAATAAAAACTTGCACTTATTTTTTAAATTCTATTTTATAAAGAGGGCCTCCCCAAATATTATAAGCTTCCTCTCCATGGTTTCTTTACCTTGGGTCATGTAACTTCCTGATGTACCTTCCAAGCTAAATTGGTTGAAAATAGAAGCCCAGCTAACTAAATGATTTCACTCACTAAATATAATTACAGGTTTCCCCACTATTGGAAGGTAGAATGCTCCTATGAAACCTTTCGTAAGTCCAAATGGTGCAAGGAGAAGAAGCAATTACTTTAGGACACGTCTTGCTAATGACACACAAAATAAATCGAGATAAAGCCCAGATGCTCACAGACACCGGTTCAAACCATTGGTGGCTAGATGCTGGGATGCTGATATAGTTCTGGGGAAGGAGTTTGTGGGGCCGCCCTAACTGCTTGGGGTGCCCGCTGCCTCTGTAGCCACCATACTGCAAACAAACACTGAACGCTATTTTCAATTTTCACCTTTTTTTTCCATAAAAGCGTAAATCCTCCTCTGATTTCTTTCAGTTAGAGAAAACAGGTACTAATATTTATTTTTTGTCAAAGCAAAGTGGTGTAAAGTGAACTTTCCAAAAGCAGGGGATACCTATATTGATTTCCAGCCTCTTAACTGTTAGAGGTCATATGCATGCATGTGTTCTCAATAGCTCAATGGTGTCACTCTTTGTGACCCCCAGGGACTGCAGCCCACCAGACCCCTCTGTCCTTGGGATTCTCCCAGCAAGAATACTGGGGTGGGTTGTCATTTCCTCCCCCAGAGGATCTTCCTGACACAGGGATGGAACCCACGTCTCCTGCATTGCAAGTGGATTCTTTACCTATCATTGAGTTGGCTTTGTAATATTTATTTTGCAGCCGTTTATGTCAGCAGTTGACAAAAAAGCCAGTTGTTTGTTAAGGCCAATCCCTCCTGCCAAAAATCTACATAATCTTCATATAAGAGTAGGCTACACCTTTTTCTTCTCTGTGGTAAGTGACAGGCACCCATTTTATCCAAGAGTGATTTCAAGTTATTAAGGAACAGGTTAAAGAATAAAGGTTGAAACACACATCCCCATTTTAAATTGCTGAAAATTTAGTGCTTATATGACATAGCTTGTCTAGTATTATAACAAAGGTCTTATATAAACAATGATAATTCAGTAACTAGAGTTTATATTGAGCTACGGCAGTTTACCTGGCAACAATTGACATCTGCAGAGACAAAGGAAATGGAAAGGTCATTAACAGCCAGATCCTAGTTTCTTCCGGGAGATTTCTACATATGATGATAAACAGTACCATTGCATGGGGGGGTCAGGGCAATGTAACTGTATATCAAACTTGTTTCCCCTTTGTGCAGAACCTCAGCCTTAGAATGAACAACACAGTGATCAGTAAGAGAATTGGCCAAGGTTTTATATGGGATGTTTAATGAGCTAATGGCAGCTCATTAGGGAAAAAGTTGGCTTATTTAAAAATAAACCAAAAAATTCTTATTTACAAATAAAACTGATAAATTCTGCAATGGATTCTGGCAAACCAGAGGATGTTTGTGGAATTGTTCAAGGTAAGTAAATTCATGAGGATGTATGTCCATCAGCCATGAAGAATAGTATTTGGACAGGTGTAGGAACAGGAAATCAACTCCATGTTTTTGTTTGTTTGTTTTCTTCTAATAATGTACATAAACAAATATGGTCAATGCCTGGTCGGAAAGTGGCTTTAGCTTTATGAAGTTCGGCCTGCCTTGTGAAGCTTGGGCAAGCCACCTCCTCTGTGCCACTAGACCCTAGCGCTTTCACTTTACTGTCATCCCAAATCTGTTGGTCACGTGAAGTCAGGCTTTACTGCATGATGTGATTGGACCTGAGGTTTGTGTTTTGGTGGTTTATAATAAAATTTAAATAGAAGAAAAATCCTAGAGGTGTTCTTAATATTTTTCAGTGTTGTTATGTCGGACATGACTGAGCGACCAAACTGAACTGAACTGACCTCTTAAACTTGACTCTGTCTAGAGCAAAAGATACCTGCCGACTGCTGTGTTCTGAGGGTAGGCCTGATTTTAGGGTATGAGCAGTCTGTTGATACAGAGTTGGAGGGGAAGTCTTGTTTTCAAGGACCTGAAGGAGATTTTACATGTTAATAATATTTATTGCAGTTCTTCGGGATTATAAATGTGTGGTGTTCCTATTAAAAATGTGCGTGTTTTTTTTTAATTGTAATTGTCCCTATTCCTACTTCATAGTTAACTTGAGATCCTGATTCAATAGGTATAAGGTGGGACTAGGGCATCTGTGATTTTAATAAATTCTCCAGGTGATCCTGGGGTGATTCTTGCTAATGTTGAGAACCAATTATGAATTATAGATGGTGTCTAGTTTTTGTTATATCCTTGTTAACAAAGTTGTTACATTGCTAACAAAATAATTATGAGTGTGTTCTCGTGTCATTAACATCTCTTTGAGAGTATGATTATCAATGTTTTCATGGTTTCCCATCATAGAAATAGACCATAATGTTTAAAATATTTTATAATTTTAATATTTAAAGTTTTCTAATTTAGCTCTTACAGATTATGTAGTAGGAAACTTTTCTATATATAAACATTTCAAACCGTCTGATATGTTTTTTCAGATCAATTTTTAGAAGTAATCAGTTCAGTTCAGTTCAGTCACTCAGTCGTGTCCGACTCTCCGCGACCCCATGAATCACAGCACGCCAGGCCTCCCTGTCCATCACCAACTCCCGGAGTTCACTCAAACTCATGTCCATCGAGTCGGTGATGCCATGCAGCCATCTCATTCTCTGTCGTCCACTTCTCCTCCCGCCCCCAATCCCTCCCAGCATCAGAGTCTTTTCCAGTGAGTCAACTTGTCGCATGAGGTGGCCAAAGTATTGGAGTTTCAGCTTTAGCATCAGTCCTTCCAATGAACACCCAGGACTGATCTCCTTTAGAATGGACTGGTTGGATCTCCTTGCAGTCCAAGGGACTCTCAAGAGTCTTCTCCAGCACCACAGTTCAAAAGCATCAATTCTTCAGCGATCAGTCTTCTTCACAGTCCAACTCTCACATCCATACATGACCACTGGAAAAACCATAGCCTTAACTAGATGGGCCTTTGTTGGCAAAGTAATGTCTCTGCTTTTTAATATACTATCTAGGTTGGTCATAATAGTACAGACCAAAAGATGTGCTTTCATTAAGGCTTTAAAGAATGCTGCTGTTTTCCAGAAAAGCATGATGATAATTTATACTAGTAGCTATCATATTGCTCTTGTGACCTCACTCCACCAGTTTTAAATGTTATAATTATCTTTATCATTGCTAATTTGACAGCTGAAAACTGTTATCTCCTTGTATTCTTAATGTGCATGTATTTGAATATAGAGATGTTAAACTTTTTTCCTATGTTTATGGAAATCTTTGGTAATCTTTCTTTAGTGGATTGTCTGTTTCTCAAGGAAGAGTTAAAGGTCCTTAGTTAACTACAGAACATGCAGAGATTTTGAAATTCCCTCAGGACATCGAAATCGTCTCTTTCCTCTAACCTCTCAAGTCTAACTAATGAGTACACATGGGTTCCAGTCAGCTATACCAAGGTTACAACTTAAGGGAGGGGTCTCCAATCTAGCATATTTGTCCTCAGGGTCAAAGAAGACAGGAGGGAATCAACTTCCGTTGTCAGTATCCTTCCCTTGACCTCATGGTGCCACAGGCAGGAGGGAAGTCCCCCTCTCCGGCTCTGTGTGGGGCTCCATCCCCTCTTCTGGGGCACTCCCAGTTCCCCGCAACCATCTAGGAGATAGGTCAATCCCTTCATCCCTTAACCCTGTCTGCTGCCACCCTCTACCCCTACCAAGGAACTCAACCTTCAACGTTTCAGACTCTGGCCCCCAACGTCCCCAAATCTGGATGTATCCCCCACCCTCTCTCAATCCCTGACACCTTTCCGCTGTGTGCCCTGAAACTCAGAATCCCTCGTCACCTATGTCTCCATTGTTTTCAGGTCCTTCTCTGAATGCCCCGAGTCCGTTTTGTTCTTTCTGGCTCAGGGAGGAGAGCACTGCTTCTCTCCAGCAGCTTTCTCCACTGGCGGCCCGTCTGTCTCACCCGCTTCCTTATCCTGGGCTCGGGTGTGTATCCCTGTCCTCCTCACCCCTGCAGTTCTTCTCGGAACACAGTCCTCCACAAGCTGTAAAAGCCTTTGGCTGTGAAGCTCATGCAAACTGTTAGTCTCCAGCCCTCACGGTTGAGGTCACTTACACATTGCTCTCATCCCCTGACTGTTTCAGCTCATGGCTCATGCTTGTTCTGTCAACCACTGGTCACAGGATGATTTTTGACAAATTTCAGGAGCCTCAGTTCTGACTCTTCCAACCTTGATGTCTCAGACCCTGATCGCCTCTGTTCCAGGGACTTTGAACTTCACCCAACGTCAATCACTTTCTCAGACAGTTACACCTTATAGCTTGACTTTACCAATCACCACACTCCCTCCATATCCTTGGTTTCAAGCCTCTTTGTCTTTTGAGATCATTCCCTCTAAGCACCCTGACTCACAATTCTTTGATCCTACGGGGACCTTCAGTCCATTGAACCTATTAAATTTCCACAGCAACCTGTTCCTATAATGTCATTGGTTGCTTCCTTACCCAGATTAAACCCCATATTCTAATGTTATCATGCAGATGTCCTCAACTCTCTACTTGTTTGTACTCCCTTGTTTATGTTAAAGTGTTAGTTGCTCAGTCCTGTCCGACTCTTTGCAACCCCATGGACTGCAACTTGCCAGGCTCCTCTGTCCATGGAATATTTTTTAGGCAATAATACTGGAGTGGGTAGCTATTCCCTTCTCCTGGGGATCTTCCTGACCCAAGAATTGAATCCCTGTCTCTCAAGTTTCCTGCATCAGCAAGTGGATTCTTTACCACCTGAGCCACCACTTGCTTCTACTGCTTGGTAAAATCACAAACCTGGCAAAGTGCAACCATCACACTAATAATTTGCAGCATCTGCACAGTTGAATGAGCCTAGGAGGAAACACACATCCATGCTGGGTGATCTCACTTGGAACTTGTCAACGCATTCTGTTCAATAGTTGTATTATATTTCTGGTCCTTGAATTCTCCCCCTTTCCTGGGACCACTGGTATCTTTTTTTCTTTCTACAAGCACTTAAAACATCTTCAATCTTGACTCATGACATTGATTCTTAATTTTCTGAGGAAATAGGAGCAAGAGAAAATAGTATCTACTTCATTTCACTTACTTTAATCTGTGCCTGGGCTTCCCTGGTAGCTCAGCTGGTTAAGACTCTGCCTGCAATGCAGGAGACCCCAGTTCAATTCCTGGGTCAGGAAGATCCCCTGGAGAAGGAACTAGCAGCCCACTCCAGTATTCTTGGGCTTCCCTGGTGGCTCAGATGGTAAAAAATCCACCCACAAAGTGGGAGACCTGGGTTCAATCTCTGGGTTGGGAAGATCCCCTGGAGGAGGGCAGGGTAACCCATTCCAGTATTCTTGCCTGGAGAATCCCCATGGATAGAAGAGCCTAGAGGGCTACAGTCCACGGGGTCACACAGAGTCAGACACAACTGAGCAACTAAGCACAGCATAGCAAAATCTGTGCCTGCTTTCTCTGCCTTCACTCTTGTTACCATACTGGACAACTGCATTAATAAATCCTTTCCTCTAGACACATCCTATGCCATCTTATTTGATGGTTCCTTTCACTAAGAAGTGAAGTGTATTTTCTCACCTTTTGACTCTGGGTTTGACAGTGTAACTTGCTTTGGATGATAAAGAAAAACTGACAGGGCCAGTTCCAAACTGAGATTGCAAATGACCTGAAATTTTTCCACTGGTGTTCATATGCTTCAGCCATTACCATGGACCTGGGCTCCAGAATGGGAAATGTCATTCAAACCCAAGCCCAAAGCATCAAGATGAGCTGAGTCACCAAACTCCAGCATAGAAATATTTCAGACTTGTAACTTCTGTACATCTAATACCACTAAATTATATTCACAACTGAATACAGTTTTCCTTTTTTTATTAAAAATTTTATTTATTTTTTCAATTTTAATTGGAGGCTAATTATTTTACAATATTGTGGTGGGTTTTGCCATATATTCATATGAATCAGCCATGGGTGTACGTATGTTCCCCATTCTGACCCTCCCTCCCCATCCCATCCCTCCGGTTCATCCCAGTGCACCAGTTCTGAGCACCCTGTCTCATGCATCGAACCTGGACTGGCGATCTATTTCACATATGAGTGGATCACAATAAACTGTGGAACATTCTGAAAGAGATGGGAATCCCAGACCACCTGACCTGCCTCTTGAGAAACCTGTATGCAGGTCAGGAAGCAACAGTTAGAACTGGACATGGAACAACAGACTGGTTCCAAATAGGAAAAGGAGTGTGTCAAGGTTGTATATCGTCACCTTGCTTATTTAACTTATATGCAGAGTACATCATGAGGAACGCTGGGCTGGAAGAAGCACAAGCTGGAATCAAGATTGCCAGGAGAAATATCAATAATCTCAGATATGCAGATGACACTACCCTTATGGCAGAGAGTGAAGAGGAACTCAAAAGCCTCTTGATGAAAGTGAAAGAGGAGAGTGAAAAGGTTGGCTTGAAGCTCAACATTCAGAAAACTAAGATCATGGCATTTGGTCCCATCACTTCATGGGAAATAGATGGAAAAACAGTGGAAACAGTGTCAGACTTTATTTTTTTGGGCTCCAAAATCACTGCAGAGGCTGATTGCAGCCATGAAATTTAAAGACGCTTACTCCTTGGAAGGAAAGTTATGACCAACCTTGATAGTATATTAAAAAGCAAAGACATTACTTTGCCAACAAAGGTACATCTAGTCAAGGCAATGGTTTTTCCCGTGGTCATGTATGGATGTGAGAGTTGGACTGTGAAGAAATCTGATCGCCGAAGAATCGATGCTTTTGATCTGTGGTGTTGGAGAAGACTCTTGAGAGTCCCTTGTACCACCAGGAGATCCAACCAGTCCATTCTAAGGGAGATCAATGCTGGGTGTTCATTGGAAGGACTGATGCTAAAGCTGAAACTGCAATACTTTGGCCACCTCATGCGATGAGCTGACTCACTGGAAAAGACTCTGATGCTGGGAAAGGTTGGGGGCGGGAGGGGAAGGGAACGACCGAAAATGAGATAGCTGGATGGCATCACCGACTCTGTGGACATGAGTTTGAGTGGTGATGGACAGGGAGGCCTGGCGTGCTGTGATTCATGGGGTCGCGGAGAGTCAGACACGACTGAGTGACTGAACTGAACTGAACTGAACTGAATATACATGTTTCACTGCTATTGTTTCAAATCATCCCACCCTTGCCTTCTCCCACAGAGTCCAAAAGTCTGTTCTTTATATCTGTGTCTCTTTTGCTGTATAGGGTCATCGTTACCATCTTTCTAAATTCCATGTTTATGCGTTAATATATTGTATTGGTGTTTCTCTTTCTGACTTACTTCACTTTGTATTGTAGGCTCCAGTTAAATCCACCTCATTAGAACTGATTCAAATGCATTCTTTTTAATACCCAAGTAATATTCCATTGTGTATATGTTCCACAACTTTATTATCCATTCATCTGTCAATGGACATCTAGGTTGCTTCCATGTCCTTTGAGATCATCATCAATTCATATATAGTTATAAGAAATAATGCAGAGTTTCCACATACCCATTACCGAGTTCTTCCCAGTTGAAATACCTTGCAAAACTAAATTATAGTATCACAACTTGGATATTCATCCAATCAATGTACAGAACATTTCCATCCCAAGAAGGATCACTCATACGGACCTCGATAGTGCCTTCTTTTCCCTTGTTCAGTAGTATTCCACGACCTGGATGCAGCTTAGTTTGTGTAATCAGTTGCATATTAAAGGACTTGTGGGCTGTTTCCAGTTTGCAGCTGTTATAAACAAACCTACGGTAAACATTTTTGTACAGGATTTGGTGTGAACATAACTTCACTTATCTGGGATAAATGCATAGGAGTGCAATTTGCTAACTGTTGTGGTAATTGCATACTTAGCTTTTTAAAGAAACTTCTAATCTGTTTTACTCAGTGGCTATGCCATTTAAAAAAATTTATTGGAGTGTAGTTGATTCACAATGCTGTGCTAGTTTCAGGTGTACAGCAAGGTGATTCAGTATATTTAGATATATATAGATACATGTATATGGGCTTTCCAGGTAGAGCTAGAGGTAAAGAATTTGCCTGCCAACGCAGGAGACACTAGAGAGGGGGGTTTGATCTCTGGGTCAGGAAGATCCCCTGGAGGAGGGTATAGTAACCCACTTCAGTATTTTTGCCTGGAGAATCCCATGGACAGAGGAGGCTGGAGGACTACGGTCCATGGTGTCTCAAAGAGTCAGACACAACTTCGCATGCACACATGTGTATGTGTGTGTGTGTATGGGTATGTGTGTATAAGTGTGTGTATGTGTATGTGTGTGTATATGTGTGTGTGTATATAGGCTTATTATCATATGGTCTGAATCTGTTCAGATCTGATCTTTAAAGCTGACAGAGATATATTTTTTCTTTGATAGCCAATAAAATAATAAATTCTAAAGTTAGGAGATCAGAATATTAACTGTTCTAAAATCTCATCTCTTAAGATACAAATAATATTAGATTTCCTGAGAAAGCAACGCCTATAGATCTTTACTTTTTACCTGTCAACCAGTCATCATCTGAGAGAGATGTTAAACACTCTAGGGAGTCTTCTAAATTTAAAAAAAAAAAGGTAGAGCTCTTGGGTTTGCTCTGCATCTTAGTTCCTTAAAACCATCTATTCCCAGCAGAGTACATTGCTCCATTTCTGTCTCTTTCATCTCACCCAAAGTGGGCTTAATAGGAAATGGGGAAAATTAGAGGGTTATGGGCTGGGTTGAGGTCTTACTTTCAGTTCAGTTCAGTTCAGTTCAGTTCATTTCAGTCGCTCAGTCGTGTCCGACTCTCCGCGACCCCATGAATCACAGCACGCCAGGCCTCCCTGTCCATCACCAACTCCCGGAGTTCACTCAAACTCATGTCCACAGAGTCGGTGATGCCATCCAGCCATCTCATTCTTGGTCGTCCCCTTCTTCTCCCACCCCCAACCTTTCCCAGAATCAGAGTCTTTTCCAGTGAGTCAACTCACCGCATGAGGTGGCCAAAGTATTGCAGTTTCAGCTTCAGCATCAGTCCCTCCAATGAACACCCAGGATCGATCTCCCTTAGAATGGAGGTCTTACTTTAGGTCACATAAAATAAAGTTTTATTCTCAGGGATTATCAGCACACGAAAGCTCATGTAGGCATTAGTATGATCAGTGGTGGAAACAAGATCACTTGGCTAAATCAAACTAAGGTCATGGTATCTGGTCCCATCAGTTCAGTTCAGTCACTTAGCTGTGTCTGACTCTTTGTGATCCCATGAACCGCAGGACACCAGGCCTCCCTGTCCATCACCAACTCCTGGAGTCTACCCAAACCCATGTCCGTTGAGTCGGTGATGTCATCCAACCATCTCATCCTCTGTCGTCCCCTTCTCCTCCTGCCCTCAATCTTTCCCAGCATCAGAGTCTTTTCCAATGAGTCAGCTCTTCGCATCAGGTGGCCAAAGTATTGGAGCTTCAGCTTCAATATCAGTCCTTCCAATGAACACCCAGGATTGATCTCCTTTAGGATGGACTGGTTGGATCTCCTTGCAGTCCAAGGGACTCTCAACAGTCTTCTCCAACACCACAGTTCAAAAGCATCAATTCTTTGGCACTCAGCTTTCTTTATAGTCCAACTCTCACATCCATATATGACTACTGGAAAAACCATAGCTTTGACTAGACAGACCTTTGTTGGCAAAGTAATGTCTCTCCTTTTTAATATGCTGTCTAGGTTGGTCATAACTTTCCTTCCAAGGAGTAAGCGTCGTTTAATTTCACGGCTGCAGTCACCATCTGCAGTGATTCTGGTCCCATCACTACATGGCAAATAGATGGGGAAAAATGGAACAGTGGCAGGTTTTATTTTCTTGGGCTCCAAAATCACTGTGGATGCTGACTGCAGTCATCAAACTAAGACACTTGCTCCTTGGAAGAAAAGCTATGACAAACCTAGATAGCATATTTAAAAACAGAGACATCTCTTTGCTGACAAAGGTCCATATAGTCAAAGCTATGATATCTCTCCAGCAGTCATGTATGGATGTGAGAGTTGGACCATAATGAAGGCTGAGCACCAAAGAACTGATGCTTTTGAATTGTGGTGATGGAGAAGAATCTTGAGAGTCCCTTGGACAGTGAGGAGGTCAAACCAGTCAATCGTAAAGGAAATCAGCCCTGAGTATTCATTGGAAGGACTGATGCTGAAGCTCCAATACTTTGGCCACCTGATGTGAAGAGCCAGTTCATAGGAGAAGACCCTGATGCTGGGAAAGATTGAAGGCAAGAGGAGAAGCAGGTGAGAGAGGATGAGATGGTTGGGTGGCATCATGGACTCAATGGCCATGAGTTTGAGCAAACTCTGGGCGACAGTGAAGAACAGGGCAGGCTGGTGTGCTGCAGTCCATGGGCCTGCAGAGTTGGACACAACTGAACAACTGAACAACATGACCACAGAAGGCTCAGCCTCAAGATCTCTTGATTCTCTGGTGTAAGTTGTGCGAGCAACTCAGCCTAACAAGTGAAACACCTCTAAGGGTGCCTTGAAAAAGAGCTCAACGGAAATCATAGGTTCCAATTCTCATTTATGCCACCTCACCTTCAGCCATCCTCCTGGCCAGTCATTATACAAGCAAACTTAAGAATAAGAATAAATCTTAAAGAAGAAAGACTTTTATTTTTTTTACTCTTTAAAAACAATGACTCTATGGTAGATGGTTCAATGCAAATTAGAACTGAAATACTGAGATTAAGGAAAGAGAGAAAATAAAAAGAATCAAGTTAGAGTTAAAAATAAAAAATTCAAATTCAAATAAAATTAAAAGATTGAACTTTAAAAATAATAAGATAAAATAGGTGAAATGTAAAATAGAAGATAAAGAGCAAGAAGCCAATGAGATAAAAGGTTAAACACATGAAAGTCGAGAAAATAAAAAATTAAGATAAAAGGCTAAAGTCCAGGAGATGAAAAGTTAAATATGTAAAAGAAAAATGGATTAAGGATGGAGAATAGAATGAGGAACTTAAAATGTAAAGTTGAAAAATGTGAATCTGTAAAAAAAAAAGAGCATTAGGAGAAAAATGTTTTGAAAGGCAAATGGAAAAAAGGGCTTGAATATTAGAGAAACAGGCAATCTTAAAAAGCAGGAGAAAATCCTCCATCAGTTGACTAGGAGCAAGAATTTGCTGTAACTGATTTCTTAGGGGTATTGTGGCTTCCTCTTCCTGCAGTGAAATTTGTCCTTTGAAGTAGCACTTCCCCTCAGGAACCCTACATACAGAGAACTTTTTCATCAAGTCACTTTCATGGTAGGGCCTGGGACTTATTTGTATAAATTAACAGCTGGATGGGGCCCCAGGCTGATACCAGCAGCATCCAGTTTGGCCTCTGAAAAATTCTAGGAAAAGAAAAATGTGATATATAGAATCAATACTCATCACATTATGAAATACAGAATCAATAATCATCACATATATTTGCTTTTTGTGTTAGTTTGGAAAGCACCTCCCTGTTTATTATTTCCTTTTGATGTTGATACTGGCTGGCTTCATGAGGTGGGCAGAGATCATTTGCACCTTCAAGAAGAAACAGATTCCTAGAGATTAGAGGTTTACAGAGCTGACAAGCGTGGAGTGGATAGCATTGCACTCTGAGGGAAGAGCACTAAACATTAGCCTAGTTCTTCTGAACCACAGGTAAACACACTCCTAAAACAGGAGGTAGAACCAAGTGTGAATAAGGGGAAGACTTTCAGAATTTTTGCAGTGAAGCCCATTCGCTTGACCTAAGCTGAAGGACCTCTGTGAATTGCCTTGGTTGGAAGGAAGTCTCTGCAAGGGCCTCCATGCCCTTTCAATCTAATCCTTTTCCTGTTTTCTGCCTGCCCCACCATATGCAATCTCCCCCATAGCCATTTGTGCAGCCACCTCGTGACCTTGCCATGGCAGGTAAGAAATGAGAAATTTTGAGGACGGCTGCACTCCCTGGATTTTCACGGCCTTAGCATAAAAATATTTAGTGCAGGTGCTGTCTGACCAATGAACTGGTGAGGAAGGGTTGCAGAGAGCAGTGAGCCTCAAAATCACCTTTCTGTCTGCAAGGAGCTGCCCCAGCCTCGGGGGCCCTCATAGTCTGTAAACACCAAGGCCAGTAGAAGGAGTTATTGTTTCTGGTCATCATTAGAGAATTTTCACTTTGGGCATAGGGCTCACTATAAAAAAAGAGTGTCATTTTCGGTTTTGATCTTTGCTTTCTGCTGACCTTTGAAGGGGAAGACTTTGTAACCAAAGATTAATGTGAATTTGGACTCCTCTTTGGCTTTGAAAGAACCATCACCGTCTGTTGATAAACCAGGATGTCTGATGTCTGATGAAAGGAGAGGGCAAGGACAACCCTTTCCTCTCCGCTTTCTGCTTCCTACAATTCTGAGTGTCCTTAATATGCTGACTTGATTTTCCTTGCTCTTGAGCTGTTGAAAGATAGATGCAGCTAGGCGTGAAAGAGAAAAGTTAACAAGGGCAACAAAATAAAGAGAGCAAGGCATTATGGGTAATAGAGGAAGGCTCATAAGACATTTTTACAGAGAGAGCCAAAGCTTTCTAAGAATAATATGTAAACCATGAATGCCATAGAAAATCTGAAAATTTTCATCTTTAACTCCTGTGTTTTGGACTCATATTTCTTCTCTGCTCTGACTCGCATACCCCTTTCCCTCTCTTTCTTCTTTTTTTAAAATTTTTCTTGACTTTTCTTTCAAGTATAAAGTATACCTTATACTTTAAGTATTGAAGTATATTTGATTTATAATATTGTGTTGGTCTCAGGTATAAAGCAAAGTGATTTGATTATATGTGTGTGTGTGTGTGTGTGTGTGTGACATATACATATGCATTATAGTTTATTATGAGTTATCCAAAAATTTCATTTGGATGTTATGTGGTGGTTTAGTCACTAAGTCAGGTCTGGCTCTTGCAACCCTATGGACTGTAAGCCTCCTCTGCCCGTGGGATTTCCCAGGCAAGAATACTGGAAGTGGGTTGCCATTTCCTTCTCCAGAGGAATCTTCCTGACCCATGAATCAAACCCTGGTCTCTTGCATTGCAGGAGATCTTCTACATTGCAGGTGGATTCTTTACCAAGTGAGCCACCAAATCCAAATGAACATTTTGGTCAACCCCATGTAAGATATTGTATATAGTTCTCTGTGCTATACATTAAATTCTTATTGTTTGTCTATTTTATATATAATAGTTTGTTAATCCTGTATTTTCAATATGTCTTCCTCCTTCCCCTTTGGTAACCGTGTTTGTTTTGTATGTCTGTGACTCTGTTTTGTAAACAAGTTTATTTTTCTTATTTTTCAGATTTCACATATAATGATATCATATGATATTTTTGCCTGATTTACTTCACTTAATATGATAATCTCCAGGTCTGTCCATTTTCTTGACTTCTTAAAAAGCTTATTTCAAGGCTTCATTCTAGCATCTTCACCTCCAGGTAGAAGCAGCATGATGACCATCCATTCATTTCTTTTTTGCTTGTCTAACAAATATTATTGAATTCCTGATATGTGCCAGGCACTGTACTAGGCACTGCTGCTGCTGCTGCTAAGTCACTTCAGTCATGTCTGACTCTGTGTGACTCCATAGACAGCAGCCCACCAGGTTCCGCCGTCCCTGGGATTTTCCAGGCAAGAACACTGAATTGGGTTGCCATTTCCTTCTCCAATGCACGAAAGTGAAAAGTGAAAGTGAAGTCACTCAGTTGTGTCTGACTCTTTGTGACCTCTTGGACTGCAGCCTACCAGGCTTCTCTGTCCATGGGATTTTCCAGGCAAGAATACTGGAGTGGAGTGCCATTGCCTTCTCCAGTACTAGGCACTAAGAGTGATAATTACAGTAAAGGCTTATATTGAATATCTGCTATGTGCAGTAATATATTAAAAATATTGTGGAAAAGTGGCCTGGATATTCTGAAAGAAAATGCTGACCCAAACCTGCTTCACTAAGACATTACTTCTTGGGCAAAGTCACTTCAGATACCATCCCCCTTCCCTGGGCTTGTGGTTTTCATTTGCAGGAAGGGAAAGTGACTGATAGTTCCTGTTTATCACTTTATGCCAATTTCTTATTCACCCAGATATCAGCTCTGTTGGCAGAAAAGTTATGCCTGGCATCTATCCTATATCTAATGTCAAAATATTACTGGGTCTTTCATTTACAGCAGAAGACAATTCATATAAAGGGGTAGCCATGTGAGGCCATTCAACATTTACACACAACTAAGATCAGTAAACAAAAATAATTCTGTTTATACATTTGATAAAAATCTTCTTCAGTGTCTTTAATGATCATTGTGTTTCAAAGATTCTACCCTCCATACATTGACTTAGTCGTAGCGTTAATCGCTCAGTCATGTCCAACTCTCTGCAATCCCATGGACTCTAGTCCTCCAGGCTCTTCTCTCCATGAGATTCTCCAGGCAAGAATACTGGAGTGGATCACCATTCCCTTCTCCAGAGGATCTTCCCAACCCAGGGATAGAACCCGGGTTTCCTGCATTGCAGGCAGACTTTTCACCATTTGAGCTACAGGGAAGATCTAGTGTGAAAGTGAAAGTCGCTCAGTCCTGTCCGACTCTGTGTGACCCCAGGGACTATACAGTCAAATACTGGAGTGGGTAGCCTCTCCCTTCTCCGGGGAGTCTTCCCAACCCAGGGACCAAACCCAGGTCTCCCGCATGGCAGGCGGATTCTTTACCAGCTGAGCCACCGGGGAATTTATCTGGCCCTCACTGGGATTCGTTTGAGGAAGGAGAGATACAAATGTAATTTTGGTGTCAGTTGAGCTGTTACCAGAATACCAAGCAAGAATACAGATCAGTGAGTAATGTCAGCTTTAGAATGAACTTAACCATACCCTTCAGAAGGCACTCTAACCATGACTTCTTGGTGAGAAACTGGGCTCACGCTGGTGAACACATGTTAGAGGGGATAATTTTTTTTTCCCCATTATAACTAAAATAAAAGACCATTTGCTCAAATTCTTTCATATGTCAAATATATTTTTGTCTTCTAATACTACCAACCTTTGCACACCAAAAATAAAAGCCAAAATTAGCAAAGAAAAGAAATTTGTTCTCATAAGTGTATCACCTTTTTATCCTGTGTTGAAGTAAAGGTAACTTATGTATCACCTAAGAATTAAACAAGGAAAGACAAAGATACATTATACTGTTGGTTTCTTGCTGGTTTGAAAAAAAAAAATTTTTTTTTTTTTTATGGCATTGGAAATACATTCTAACCTAATCAGGAGACTTTTGTTACTCTTTCATGTTCTTCAGTCAAGCATTTATTACAAGGACAGGATATGGAGGTTTAATTAGGGGAGGGGCTCCACATGGGACATTTGTGTCTTAGTTGGATACAAAATCTCATCTGATTTCCAACATTGTTCCGTAATAAATATTTAACAGGATACCATGCAGAGATGGAAAGTATTCAACTCATAGGAAGAAGGAGCACACTAAGCCAATGGTTAAACCAAATTGCTACCTCTTGCAACTGGAGGCAGAAAGATTTAAAGCAAGCCAACAGAAAAATTGAACCACTTCCTAAACAGCATTGAATCTGGATGATGTTAATCCTTCTGCCAGCCTCAATTATGTTCACATCTATTTCCATTTCATCGTGTGTTTTCGTTTAACTGTTTTCATTTAAGCATAAATAAACATTCTATTAAACATATGTGACAGTAAGGGAGGAAATTTGTAAGTCCCGGTAATAGGGCTCAGAGAAAAGTGACCTTTAGAAGGGCTGTGTCTCACCTTGACACAGATATAAAGATCAGAAATCGCTGTCTGATTGGGTCTACACTGTAACTCAAATAAGATGAACACCTCCATCAGGGTCTCAAAATCTTTTGGTGCGTTTGCTGCTCACTTTCACAGTCTTTTCGAATGCTGGAATCATCTGTTTCCATCCATTTCTTCATCATTGCTCACTCAGAAATTTGAAGCTAAGGATTCAGAATGTATCAGGGTTTCCAGAGGATTTAGTTATCTGATAAAATGACAAGGGAATAAATTAGTCAATAACTAAACGACAGGCCTGGAAAATCTGTTTGCAGACTGATTTGCCTGCAATTTGAGTTTTCTTTTAAATATCTACCTAAGGAACCTTTGCCGTAAAGGCAGCTATGTGTTGAATTCTATAAAACTCAAAGGTTGCCTGTATTTGTTTTTTAGACTGGATTTCCACCCGTTGAATTCCTGAAAGAATGGAAATCATAAATAAATACCGATCATAACTCACTATGAAGTTTTTAAATGATTCAAGCTATTCCTTTTCCATCTAGCTTGCTTGCTTTCATCGCTTTGCTCTGTCTCTCCACACCTTTCTCCTTAAAATGAGACTAAGTCTGATCTCGTGGGGTCATTATTATTTCTGAAGAAAAAGGAAAAACCTGCGCCATCCTCCTTCCAATCGCACCCACCACCTCCTTTTCTCCACATCCATGGGGGACCTAATTGTCTAACGCGGGTCAGATATAAATACATCAATACTAAAGGAAGATTCATGGGAGGTGGCCTTTTTCCACTTAAAATTCTGAAGCTACACACATTTTCTGGCAGGGTCTTATAAAACAGAATAGCTTCGATTCATTTAAATTAAAATCCTTCTCATTTTCCTCCTGTTAAAAAAAAGTCAACTCAAGTGACATTTTGCTAATAGTGATCATATCGTTCAGTGAATATTTAAACGTTTGTAAGTTACTGACTATTCTTTTTAGTTTCAAACACTGATTTATTGAGCAGTAGGTACACACTTTAAATATTCATTGAAAGATTCAATACTTTTTGAAAGCATCTAAATAATGGAAAGGAAAATGAACGGTAATAAGAATAACATTTATTAAATGAAAATTCTGTGTCAGATGCTGTTCCAAGTACTTTACATGTATTAACTCAATTAATACAACAGTCCTGGTGTCCCCGTTTAACACAGCAGGAACCTCTGAGAGGTCTATTTACTCACCTTGGGACCCATGAACTGGAAAAAGCCAGCATTTGAACCTTGATCATCTTCAGAGCTCATGTTCTTAATGAAATGAGGAAGTGAAGGCAATGAAAACAGCTTTTAAAGAGAAAACAGAAAGACTATCCGACGTGGTAAAATCATCGATCCAAAGAATAAGAGATGCACAGATGCCCATCTTTTGATGACTGAAGAAGAGATAAGTAAGTAAGTGTAAGCGAAGTCGCTCAGTCGTGTCCGACTCTTTGCGACCCCATGGACTGTAGCCTACCAGGCTCCTCTGTCCATGGAATTTTCCAGGCAATAGTACTGGAGTGGATTGCCATTTCCTTCTCCAGTGGATCTTCCCGACCCAGGGATCAACCTGGGTCTCCCACATTGTAGACAGACGCTTTACCGTCTGAGCCACCAGGGAAAAAGAGATGGCCAGAAATAAATTTCACCCAGCACACAGGAGTCCTCCTCAAATCTCCTCCAGACCAAGTGCAGCATTGGGGCGGGGAGTGCACCCAGAGTGCAGGTGATGATTCCAAAATCCAAGAATAAGATAAGGGATGGAGAGTAAATCGTGATAGCTTCCTGGGGTAAAGATGAGCTTAGGTAGAGAAGAGTCCATTTCATATTATAGTCTAAGTCAGAAAGAGCCTAGCAGAGGGATAGAAGGGCAAGTACAAAGCTGTGAGATCTGGAAGATTCTAAAGAGGAAAAGAGTATGATGCCTGGGGATCTTTAAAATTTGCCTGTAAGTAACAGAAGTGGCTTCCCTGGTGGCTTAGCGGTACAATAATCCATCTGCCAATTATTTGGCAGGAGACCAGGTTCGATACCTGGTCTGGGAAGATCCCTTAGTGGAGGAAATGGCAACTTACTCCAGTATTCTTGCTGGGAAATCCCATGGACAGAGGAGCCTGGCAGGCTATAGTCCACTGGGTCATGAGTCAGATACGACTTTGTGATGAAACCACCACCACTTTAACTGGGAGGACTGAAGAAAAGTGGCATTAAGTTAAAAACCAGTTTCAACTGTTTTCACAACTGACTGTTACCAAAATTCAGGCTCAACTACTGTTCTCAGAGAATCTAAATAGTTTGTTTCTCTACCACATCTTCTCAATATAGCCAGAGTAATCCTAACAAATAAAAATGGAAACTTGTGACTTCCCCACTGGAACTCTTCCAATGGCTTCCCATCTACTTGTTGCAAAATCCAAACCCACAGACCCTTCCACAATGGTCCCCACTCACTGTGCTCTGGCCTCCCTATCTGTGTGCCTCAGGGCCTTTGCACCTTCTGCACCAATCGTCTGCAATTCTAGTACCTGAAACATCGATAAGCTTGCTTGCCTATCATTTTTATGTCTCAGCTCAAATGACTTTTTATTTTGAGGCCTCTCACACAAGGCCTGGGACTCCAAGGTAGCTCACTGGTAAAGAATCCCCTTCACAATGCAAGAGATGCTGGAGACTCAGATTTGATCCCTGGGTCGGGATGATCCACTGGAGAAGGAAAAGGCAACCCACTGCAGTATTCTTGCCTGAGAAATCCCATGGGCAGAGGAGCCTGATGGGCTATAGTCCATGGGGTCACAAAGAGTCAAACCTGACTGAGCACAGCACAGCAGCACACAAGGCTTTCTCTGTCTTTTCTGCTTGCTGGATGCTGTTGGTAACCCACACCATCACCTAATATATTCCATATTTATTTATCTTCATTGTCTCTCCCCACAAGAATGCAAGCTTCCTAATGCAGGCATTTTGTATTCCTCATTGCTATATCCCTAGCATGTAAAATAGCACTGGATCCACAGCAGACATTCAATAATAATTATTGAACAAGTAAATGCAATCAACAGTGCCGAGAATTCTGAATCATGATGATGAGATTGAAAGGTGGAAAAGAGTCCTTATTTTATTAGTCTAGAGACAGTAGAATTTAGTCCTCAGCCATGTTGTATCTGCAGAGCAATTTTTAAAGAATATAAACTAACATTTAAATATCAAGAGAGTTCAGGTAAAAATCCAAAGTTCTGGCTCTTGCCAGAAAGTGAAACGATCTGGCATCCACTGGACCTACACTCCCACATTTCAGCAATTGTCCAAACTTGAGTAGTAGCTGCCCTTTCAGGGCCAGGTCTGCCTTCACCCGTTGTCACACACATCCTTCAACTATCTCTGTAGCATCACCGCCAAGTGTTACTTACCACTTATCATTTTTATTGTACTGTTGGATGGATTATGGGAGAGAAATATTTCTCTGTACCCATGTCTCTGTCAAGACCAGGAAAACAAAAGAGCCACATGGTTCAAGGAAAATGGGAGAGAAAATATTTCTTTGTAGAAGTGAAGACAGTCCTATATGTTAAAATGCCAACATTAGGCCACCTGTGCCATATATTTTGCCTGTCTGGCCCCTGTAATCACTTGCATTTGCCACACCTGTGCTCTACACCAACTGAGAAAAATGAGGGAAATAGTAAACTGGGTCTTGGAGGCCTTTTGGTGATCGGGCTTCATGGCCTTAGAATAAGGAATCGCGACTCAGTGTGTGTGTCTATCTGTGTGCTTTGGCATTCTTCTTTTGTTTAATTTATTTTTGTCTGAGTTTCCTAGGAAAATTTATTTGGGAGAAAACTATTTCAGGTGAAGAGTGTGAAATCTGTGATTTATTATCAAGTATCATGTGCCTTGAACCATGTTAAATTGTTCTACTTATATCAGTTCAATCACTTAATCTTCCCAGCAAACCTACACAGTAATGATCACTATTATTTATTTAATAGGAAGGAAAATTGAGACACAGATAGGAAGAACAACTTGCCAGTATCATCAGAGCCAGTGAATGGCAGAGCCAGAATTTTAGGCCAGGTCTGCCTGGCTCTGAAATTCATGCTCTTCACCATCTCAGAGCACTGCCTTCCCTGTAATGCTCCAGAGAGCCCCACAACTTCTCCACCAGTGACCTTGGTGGATAGGGGTGCCGTCCTGTGCCTTGCGGGATATAAAGCAGTGTCCTTGGCCTCTACCCACTGGATACCAGCAACACTCTCCCTCCACCCACGTGACAACCAAAATTTTCTCCAGGCATCACTGAATGTTTTCTGAATGACAAAGTGGCCCTTGGTTGAGAAACACTTCACTAAAGGGAAGATGAGGTTGGCTCATCCCTCGTTGATCACACTAATCATTAATAGGAGGCGTAGACAGCCAAAACAAAAGGTGGCCGCAACATTTTGAACTTAAAAGTTTAAATACCAAAAAAAAAAAAAAAAAAAATGTAGATATAGCTCCAAATATGGCATGTAGTGACTGAACCACAAGACAGAGAGGACAGACAGGTCCTGGTGAGTGTCCATCCATCCTCAGCACGGACTTCCCCCTCTGGAGCAAGCTTGGTGTAATCAGAGTAAAGGCCCAACTGAGATCATCATACTAAGCGAAGTAAGTCAGAGGAAAGATAAATGTCCTGTGATATCACTTATATGTGGAACCTAAAATATGGCACAAACGAGCCTATCTATGAAATGGAAACAGGTTCAACAGAGGTAGACAGCAGACTTGTGGTTGCCAAGGAGGGGCGGAGAAGGGCTGGAGTGGAGTTTGTGGTTAGCAGATACAAACTATTATATACAGGATGGATAAACAATAGGGTCCTACTGTATAGCACAGGGAACTATATTCAATATCCTGGGATAAATCATAATGGAAAAGAATATGAAAAAGAATGTGTGTATGTGTATAACTGAGTCAGCTTGCTTTACAGCAGAGATTCAGTTCAGTTCAGTTCAGTCGCTCAGTCGTGTCTAACTCTCCGCGATCCCATGAATCACAGCACGCCAGGCCTCCCTGTCCATCACCAACTCCCGGAGTTCACTCAAACTCATGTCCATCGAGTCGATGATGCCATCCAGCCATCTCATTCTCTGTCGTCCCCATCTCCTCCCGCCCTCAACCTTTCCCAGCATCAGAGTCTTTTCCAGTGAGTCAGCTCTTCGCATGAGGTGGCCAAAGTATTGGAGTTTCAGCTCTAGCATCAGTCCTTCCAATGAACACCCAGGACAGCAGAGATTAACACACTGTAAATCAACTACGGAATTTGAAATTGAAATCAGCACTGTTGCTGTGCTTAGTCGCGCAGTCATGTCCAATTCTGCAACCCCATGGACTGTAGCCCTCCAGGCTCCTCTGTCCATGGGGATTCTCTAGACAAGAATACTGAAGTGTGGTGCCATGCCCTCCTGCAGGAGATCCTCCCAACCCAGGGATCAAACCTAGGTCTCCTGCATTGCAAAAGGATTCTTTACCTCCCAAGCCACCAGGGAAGCCCCACTTCGATTAAAAAAAAAAGTCACTCACAGTACTGATCTTTGTTGATTTCAACATGAGCAGCAGGCAGAGATGAATTGGAAAGTTAATAGAACCAAAAAAGAACAGAAATATTAATACTGAAATAGCCTAGCAATGCAACAGGCAGCTGTTCCTTTTTTAAACAAAGATATTAATTGATAAGCTAATTGGCTGAATTTTAAATCAAATGAAAATACGAATTTCAGAAGTTCACTTTATGAAAAATAGTGTTTTTCTTCTATTAAAATCAGTCAGTCAGTTCAGTCACTCAGTCGTATCCAACTCTTTGTGACCCCATGAACCGTGGCATGCCAGGCCTCCCTGTCCATCACCAACTCCCGGAGTTGACACAAACTCATGTCCATCACGTCGGTGATGCCATCCAGCCATCTTATCCACTGTCATCCCCTTTTCCTCCTGCCTTCAATCTTTCCCAGCATCCGGGTCCTTTCTAATGAGTCAGTTCTTTGCATCAGGTGGCCAAAGTATTGGAGTTTCAGCTTCAACATCAGTCCTTCCAGTGAATATTCAGGACTGATTTCCTTTAGGATGGACTGGTTGGATCTCCTTGCAGTTCAAGGGACTCTCAAGAGTCTTCTCCAAATCACAGTTCAAAAGCATCAATTCTTTGGCACTTAGCTTTCTTCACAGTCCAACTCCCACATCCATACATGACTACTGGAAATAAACCATAGCTTTACAGGACTACTGGAAATAAACCATAGCTTTGACTAGACAGACCTTTGTTGTCAAAGTAATATCTCTGCTTTTTAATATGCTGTCTAGGTTGGTCATAGCTTTTCTTCCAAGGAGCAAACGTCTTTTAATTTACAAACTGATGTAAGAGTAGAATTATGATCCTCCCACCTCACCTTTTGCTTCAGTGCCCCCTGCTAAGTGCCCCTGCTCACAACTGTCATTGCGCCCTTCGCTATGGAGTGGCTATGCCATGGTTTTGAAGGGTTGGCATCAGTAATATCTCAAGGCAACAGGTGCTATTTAAGTTTGATTGAACAATGATGCTTTCTGGAGTTAGTATTAATTATAAGATTTATATTCCATAGTATATTTATATTTCATGAAAATAAATATGTGTTGGAATACCTAAAGGAAATGTCTAGCTATAAAATAAGAAAACAATTGATAGGGGGGAAGGTGAAATATGGCTAGAGCTCCTTGTGTGTGTGTGTATTTGCGCACGCCTTCCCTTTACTGAGGGAAGAATAATAGCGTGTGTGTGGCTTAGCAAAATAATATTTATTCCTGGGGAACTGTTTGACAGGTAGCCTGTGTGAAAAAGCTGCTGATGGGAGGCCTGGTGTCTTACCTAATTATGATCCTTGCTTACAAGTCGCAGAGGCCTTCTCCAACTGGTTTATGCATATAGGAAATGTATTAGAAATATTCTCAGGGGTCACACAAAATCCAAAGACATTATTAATAATCAAGATTCAGGAAGATGGGAACCTTCACAGCAGAAGTTCATGAACCTTCCCTGAATTTGTGCTGTTCTCACTCTTGACCTTCAGTTCCCCATCCTGAGAATCTTGTTGGCCCTTCCTAGGTCAGGTTCCAATCCCTGGTGGAATTGGAAGCGGCCAGCATCCCATGGCAGGAAGATGCTATGAGGGGTTTCTTCTTGCTGGGAGAGAGGGCAGTTCTCAATGAATAAAGTCTAAGCAGTCATACCTGTAGATGTCTGGGATTAGGTATTTGAGATAGAGGGAAAAAAACAAATGTAATATAGGGGAAATAAGAATTCAGAAATCACGGGAGTATGACGTAGTGGTAAAGAGTGGTAGACTTTGGAGACTCCAGTGGTCTCCAAAACAAATAAGGTTCAAATTCTTGCTCCACCACACCCTGTGACCTTGAGCAAGCACGTAACCTCTCTGTGCCTCAGTTTCCCCATCTGTAAAAGGAAGCCAGTAACAAGCTGGCTTATGGAGTTGCTGTGAAGGTAAAACAAGTTAATAAAGCTCAAATATTTAAGTGGTGACTGACTCAAAAGAAATGCCAGATACGTGGTAGCTCAGTTAAGATGTTGACACTATAACCCAAATGTGGCTGGTGATGCGGATTTCCTTGGCTCTTGACTTTGCCCAACTTTAGATCATACTTAACCCAAACTTTGGGTGTCCCCCTGAAAATTTCCAACTCCAATATATTAGCTGGGGCGAGAGGGAGGTATAGATGATAGACCGGTAGCCAGTCAAATAGATAGATAGGTATATAAAGCTTTCATGGGCAGCCAAAAATAAAAGATTTTCCCCATATATCAAAATTTAATGAAGTTCTTCTAGGTATCTCTGATCTCTCCTTAAATTCCTCTACTCCTGTAAGTTTCTTTCTTTTGCCAGTGCAAGCTTTGAAGTCCCCTCTAACGGCTCCAGCAATTCAATCTGATTTCAAGTTTGCACTCAGCTGAGAGGTTAAAAAAAAAAAAGGCTGCAGTTCAGCAATCTTACCCTCCATGCCAAGGGGCCCATCTGAGGATCCACACACAAACCGTACAGGCCCCGTCCTGTGCTGGATGCAGCGAGAAGGAAAGTGTAGGAAACTCAAGTGGAGGGATTTCGCTGCAAAGAAATCTAGGTTTAACCCCAGGGTTTTAAACTTTCAAAACTGGAGATACAAAAATATCATTTGAAGCAAGGTGTAGATCAGACAGAGAAAGAGTATTTCAACTTATCAAAGGCAAAACAAGGGCTGCAGGCCTGCACTAAGGCAGATGGTCTCATTTTGATGAAAACGTAAAGCCTGGAGTGGGGATCCTCGTGAAGGTGTATGTGGAGGACCACAGGGGACACGGGGACACTGCCTCTGGGTGCCCTGCAAGTGGGTGCAAGGGAACCAGGGCCGTGTGCAGTTGGCACTCATGCTTTGGATCCCAGTCCTGCCGCTCAGCACCTACCTCTGAGGCTTTGGCAAATTACTTGATTCTCTTCTGTCCCAGTTTTCTCGTCTGTAAAAATACCACATACCTCAGACTTCCCTGGGGGTCCAGCGGTTAGGACTCTGCACTTCCAATGCAGGTGATGTGGGCTCAGTCCCTGGTCGGGGAACTGGGATCCCGTGTGTGGCACAGTGTGGCCAAAAAATTTAAAAATTAAAGAAAAAAAAAAAAACAGAACACATACCTCATATGCACATACCTTGTTTCATGCATTAAAAAACAGCTTCTATGTGTAGTGCCTAGAACAGCGCCTGTACATCACAAGAGCATGCCGTTATTAGACTGATTACATTGATTGACTGGTCATAATGACTGACTATGGAGTCTCTCCATGTGGCAAAAGACGCGATGGGGAGCGGGGAGTTGAGAGTGTGTAGAATTCTGTTAAAATTCCAAAATAGTTTAAGCAATGAACACACTATCTAATATTCAAAGTTATGAAATTATATACCGGATATAGTTTTATAATGCAACAAACCATCCTAAAGTAACTTTTCACCCTGGAGGATGAGATGAAAAGAAAATCAAAGGCACAGGTCTCGATCTGATAAAATGTGGTTTGAAGAAGAGCCACCTCACTTACGTGCTCGATCCCAGTCCTCTCAGAGTCCTGGGAGCACTAGCCTCAGATTCCGTCTCAGAAAATCACTGTGGGACCTGGTGCGAGTCACGGGTTGTAGCCGTACCTGACAGTCATCAGTCTCCCTCCTCATCATGATCTACCGCCTAGTTGAGTGCATAGGTCCAGGCTTATTTAAGAAAGGACTAGGTACTATGGCCTGCTGTAGCATTTCATCCTCTTAACCTTGTGAAGGAGGTATTATCAGCCACATTTACCGACAACGAAGCTGAAGCTCAGAGAATCTCCATGCTTAGGCTCTGTACCAAGACCATACCACTGAGCAGTAGAAACAGGGTTTCAGCTCTGACCTTTCATCTGCTGTAATATGCTGCAATAATTTTTTCTTTTCTTTCTGGAAGAAAACAAACAAAAAGACAACCCTCCTGTTACTTCATGGACACTCCTGATTCCTGCAAAGATCTTACACCTTTTCGCCTTTCAAACTTCCCTTCCCACCTGTTTCCTATACTTGTTTTATCTCTGGCCAAGTCAGCCAGCTCCTGCTGAGTTCCTGAAATTGCTCCCTGTTTTGCCTTTGCTCTTATTTCCACTGCCTGGAGCAGCTCCTCGAGTTCACATTGCTTCTCCTTTCAGGCTTATCTGACAGCCAAACTGGAAGTGATTTTTTTCCCCTTCTTATTAAGAAGTACAGTATACTCTCTGTGCCTCCCTCAAAGCATTTTTAATTTCTTAATCATGAAATGGTGATCGATGTGACTGTTTTATTCCTGGAAACTTTTTAAAAGAAGGGAGTTGTATCTGAAACGTCTCTGGGATGCTTCAGATGGATAGTTTCTGCAGGCTTTAACAGATGAGCTTGAACCAAGGCATCGTTGATCACCATGAACTGAGCAAATGAGCAAGGAGATCCCTTTCAGAGGTGGCCTGGTAGAAGAGTGAAGAACCTCGTTGTGGTACCACGTGGATTACAATAGTTTTACAGGACTAGTTAATGTCCTTCGAATATGACATGATTTGAACCAGCACACAGCTAGGATGCCTGAGTCTGGGAAACCAAGGGTGGAAATGAGAACGAATCATCTCACCGCGACATCCCGTGACCCAGTAGAAGCCTTTGGTTTCTCATTCGCAAAAGTTTGATTTCCTTTTGATCAGAGGTCTTGGTTTCCAAAACAAAGACGCTTCCAAATGACACAAGGGCTTCCTAGTCCTAAATATTGAGACTGACACCTGGTCACTTTGGATGTCTCAAACGAACAAAGGAGTTTATACATTGGCTAGGTGACCTATCAAGGGAAACAGAGTTACTGTCACTCGCGGGGGCATAAATGAGCATGCCTGGAACCCTAGGGATTCTCTGAGGAATCTCTTAGTATCCCCATATTCCATAGTAAACATTTCTGAGAAATTACAATAACAAAATACAAGCAAGACTACTAAAAGTAGAGACCCACCAGGATAAAAACCACACCAACTTGGGTACTGGCTGAGTGCAAAGGGAATATGAAATAAACAGTGGAGGAAGAAAATGTCAAACTGCAGCTTTAGCCTTATGACCAGTTTCAAGAATAGGAACTGGATAGTCATCCATGTTTCTCATTAATTTGCATATATATAAAGCAATTTATCTTTTCCTTCTCCAATTCACTTTTTATCTGATATAAGATATGTTAATAGCGGTTAACTCTATAACTCATTGTTTAAGTTGAAGGATATCAAAAGGATTGTGACTTGTTGGAAGAGTGATGAGTATCACCCAGGGTAAATAAAGTCGCATCCATCATGTGGTATCTCCATTTTTTTGTGCAACGATGATGTGTTTGGTTGTAGTCAGAAGAGCTGCATCAGAGGCTGTTCTGGTCTTTCTTCTGAAGCTGAACATGGGTTAAAGGGGAAGTATGGATATGAAGTTGACAAAAGAGTGGACTCAGCTAGATTATTAGATGCCAGCCTTTCACTTGATCGTTAGTGTGATGCCCATGAAAACAGGTTTCACAGACCTCCAGTTGCAGAGAGCTTCTCGGAGAAAGGCCCCTGCTGTGTGCTCTGAGATTCATCACCACATCTTCACTGAGACCACCCTTGCCATGGGCTACTTCCAGTCGAGGCCTGAGTATGGCAAGGATAGAGAGCAGAGACCTGGGACTCCTCCAGTGACCAACTTTGGTTTGAAGGCTCCCTGAAACTTTGGCGAATCTTCATTAGACTGCACAGTGGTCTATGTCATTTCCACTTAACCCTTCTTCCCTCTTCCTCTGTATACTAATCATATAGAGCATCATGGTCTGACATCGCTCCCAGCTTTCTCAGCTTCCTCTTCATTTTTCTCTCACAGGCATTTCCCCTAATAAAAACTGCATGTTTAACTCCATCTTACAGTCAACTTCATGGAGAACCTGTATTAACACACTTTTACTCTACAATATCCTCTAGAATGCAGAGGGGAAGCCAAGAGCTACATTCCAAGATATTCCTTTCCTCTGTGGCTTCGGGATAAAGTTTACCTATAAGTCACTTGCAGGACATCTAGAGGGCTTCCCTGGTGGTTCAGATGGTAAAGAATCTGCCTTCAATGCAGGGGACCTGGGTTTGATCCTTGAGTTAGGAAGATCCATTGGAGAAGGAAATGGCAATCCACTCCAGTATTCTTACCTGGAAAATCACATGGACAGAGGAGCCTGGTGGGCTACAGTCCATGGGGTCACAAAGAGTTGGACATGACTGAGTGACTCCCACACACACACATGCATACGCACACACATGACATTTACAAGGCAGAACGGAGGTAAGATCATTGTTCTTTGGGGGTCATTGTGAGCAACTGTAGTGGTTTCTCTGATTTCCCTGCGAGTTATCTCTTCACTACAGTAAGCTGGAAAAATATCTTTCCCAAAGACTAAAAATTCTGGTGGTTTATCATCAATACTTTTGAAAAACACCCACTTTAGTGTTTGACGGTGAAGTTTTCAATGACTCTTTCCCCAGTCTTCTAACTTCAGCCTTCCAGAAGGAATAATTGGAGTAGCTCAATTTTCTTAACCATATCCAAACATATACAAAAATAAATTGTATAATCTCTGTACAATGCTTAAAATACAGGTATCCTCAGGGTCCCCATACAGTATTTGAACATGAAAGATGCTCACTAACTATTAAAAGAATAAAGAGCATTCTCTTTTCATTTAAAAGGGCATGATTATCAATTTTTAAAACTAGGTAAAATCCATAAATACTTGACCTTTTGGGTTTATCTTCCCCTGTTCTGCCATCTCTCTAGACTCTAGAGAGATTTGGCATTTGTACTCCCGGCTCCACCCCTACCCACCTAGTTTTTAATCCTAATCTTTCTCTATTCCCTCACACTAGACTCACAAGCATTCACTGGAACACTTCCATTCTGGAAGGCATCACAACCTCCCATGGGCTCATTTTGGTTTCTCTGTTAATGATCTACTATCCCCATAGGAAATACCATGCATTCTCACACAGAGGCCAGTATGAGCTTTGCAAATTGCAAACCTGATTATGTAAAGGCCCACGCTTAAATGTCTTCCCTCGGCTTTTAGAATCCAATCCAGAATCCTTGAATTGCCTTTCGTGGCCCTGTGATATGTCTCTTCTCATTTAGAACACTTTCCCCCTTGCTCTGTGCTTTCACTATAGCCTTTTAAAATTTTCTCTAATATGTATCAGGTTAGCTTTCCATTTCACATGTTTTTTTAGACATAATGTCCCTCTTCTTGAAACACTTCCCTCCTGATATACCCACCGGCATGTGTGCCTGACTCACATGTCTTTCACACAGTAATCTTACTCAGGCTGCAGCTGTCAGCTTGAAACTTACCTTCTTAGAAAAAGCCTTCTCTGATACCCTATGTAGGTCGAGTTTCTGTGTTTCACACCCCCAGAAGGGCTTCTCCTATAAAGCACTTATCACAAGGATATTTAGTTCATTTTCTTAGCTATTTTATCTCCTCCTCTTTTTCATTTAAAGTTCTTGTGGGAAGGGCCCAGTATTCTTACCTTTGCCATCATATTTGTCTATGTTAGGCATTTAATAAATATTTTTAAATAAATCCATAGTCTTCGCATCAACAGGCAAAGTTTATAATCTGTATTTTGTCCGTGTGCCTCTCTTTTGTGTTGGGGACCAAGAGTGAGCTAGTGACAGTACATTGTCTTCAAGACAAAATGCTGGAATTGGAGATGATGTTAACCTTTATCCCATCCTTATTTTTTAAGAAAGCACAATAACTTATCAATTATCAAGAGCCCAGAACATAACACAGTGACAAAATCATAAGACAAATAAAAAATAAGGCCTGTTAATACCCTTAGGATAGCTTAACCTAGTGTTATTTGAAAAAAAAAACACTTTATATTCATCAAAGCAAATAAAGTTTTAAAGTAAAGACATAAAATTAGTGGGTTATATTGCATTTATTATAGACTTATGGCTCAGCTGGTAAAAAATCCGCCTGCAATGCAGGAGACCTGGGTTCGATCCCTGGGTTGGAAAGATCCCCTGGAGAAGGAAAAGACTACCCACTCCAGTATTCTGGCCTGGAGAATTCCATGCATCGCAGCCTGTGGGGTTGCAAAGAGTTGGACATGACTGAGCAACTTTCACTTCCAGAGAATACCACACATAAATAAGTTCTCGTGAAACAATACTCAAAGAATTGCCCAGATTTGTCTTGGGCAGCAGCATAGGATCATCAGATGAAAAAAATGTACCCCCCTAAATTATCTTCCAGGTGCACATTGACCCTTTAATTTTTTATGAAATAAGCATGCAAGCCCATGCTTTAAGACAAGCCTCTCACTCCTCCTACTGACTTTGAGATGAGCCGTTTCATTGTGCACAAAGAAAAATACAATGTCTATTACGTTACTAACTTCAAGAAAGAGTCAGTATCTCAGGAAAAAAACAATACTTCAGACTGCTGAAAATCCAAACAAGCAAAAAGTCACCCTTAGAAACCTCCATGGCTGGTAAATGGATTGTATTTGAGTTTCATGCTTCATTTTCCCCCTCCCAGCTGAAACATTAAGAATTTCTCCAAACAATCTGACCTATTTGTCAAACAACACTCCAGTGGTTGTGTATCATTCTTTTGGACCTTGACCTTAGTCTTTTTTTTATTTTTAAACTTTTCACTTCAAAGTAGTCTAATATCACTAGTAAAGTGTGTTCAAGCTTAACGCTAAGATAGCCTCTAACAAGCTTAGCAAATCATATTATTGTTACATACTGTCCTGGGCACCCACTACTTCTGAATGAATAAAGCCAGAACTCAGATGCCCAGGAACCAAGAAACTGCTGTATCCACATCCTCCAGAATAGTAACCCCAAACTTAGCGCCACCATCAAGGGCTTCAAAAGTGTAAAAGTAGGTGGTTTCTGCCTCATTTAACTCACCTGTTTGGAATCCCAGAGCAACAAAGGATATTCAGATAAGACTAAAGAAATTTGAATAATGTATGGGCTTTGGTTCATGAATGCAAAATAAGCAAATGATTAATCTTATCACCAAATATCATAGTAAATTCCACTTTCAAGTCTTTATTTGTGCAATCTCCCAAAATGAATGTTTTAGCCTCCTCCTTTGCTTATTTGAATTCATTCATTTTTCAGAGCTAAACTGGAGACCGACCTTTTCTATCAATTCTGAACCGACTACTTTAATCCCAGTGGTCTCTCCCTTTAAGGGCTTAGTGTGAGAATATGTGTCACACCATGTAGCCCCTATTTATAATGCTATAACTTTTTTCTTTCTTCCCTTTGTATACATATTTTGGCTTCTTGAATGATTTCAAGGTAAGCAGAAATGTCTTCGGTAAACTTCCTTTATATGGCAATCAACTTTGAGTATAATTCTAGCCTTAATGTATGTGACAGAATTGGTTCATTAATTTTTTAAAAAAATCAAAAGTGATGTGCCCCAAATTGTGTTTTCAGGTTCAATCGGGTATCTATTGGATACCTATCACTAGGTACCATTTTCCTTAGTGTATAACCTACTATAATTTTGAAATTTATAGGAATGGCAAAGACTAACTGATCTTTTCTTTCAAAGAGACTCCAAACTCCCTAATGACTAAATATTGGGTTGGCCAAAGGTTGTTCTTATTGTTTTTGTTTTTGTTCAAAAACTTGAGCAAACCTTTTGGCTCACCCAGTATACAATCTCAACTCTTCAGTTCCTTCATAAACTGAATTCTGCCCCCAACTCCAGTCTTATCCCCTAATATTCTCCAACATTTAACTTATGCTTCAAATAGGAGAGAGAATTCAACTTACCTGGGGGAAAGGAGGTGGATTTCCATGGATTTCCATGAATTTCCATGGATTTCCATGTTCTTCCCTACTTCCACCTATTTTGAAGTGCTCAAACCACTTCAGCTGGTTGCTCCTAACACCTCAGCTAGTAAGAGTTAGGTTCTCCTTCCCTGTTCTATATTATTTCAAAGTATTAAGTCATATTATTTAAATGGAACTATTGCAATACTATGTTGATGTAATTATGTTTACTTATCCATCTTCCTGACCATATTTTGAGACTCTCAGTGATAAGGATTATATTTTCCTCATCTTTATAGCCAGAATAACTCACAGTGTAGTTGGCACTTAATACATCTTCAAATGAGAACTTATTGAAAGTGAAAGAGAAGAAAGTATTCTAGGAACTATGATTCCCAGTGACCTAGTTGGCATCGTTGATATATTTACTACAATACAAAAGAAAATGCAAACTCTTCTAAGAAATGCTTGTAGAAACAACCACTGACCATCTCAGCAAAGAGTCTGAAGCTTGAAAGCACATATTGTATGTATAGTACGCTGTAGATATGACCTTTATCCATTACTTTTTATTATGTATTCCTCAATATTTTATACTTTATATGGGTAGTTTATATTCTATAACTCACCTATACTCTACTATAAACCTCTCTTATCCCCTACACAAATCTTGAACCAACTATCTTTCAATTGCAAACTCTCTTTGAAATTTTCTACATTTTATAAGAATTTGAACTACCCACAAATGTGGCCCTGTCTTCTGTAAGTTTCCAACCAAGCAAATGCAGTTCATAAGCACATTGGCCAAGTGGCTGGCACCAAGACACATAAGCAGATCATTGCTTTAAGATGTAACTTTGTTGTTGTTCAGTTGCTAAGTTGTGTCTGACTCTTTGTGACCCCACAGGTGGAAGCACACCAGGCTTCCCTATCCTTCACTATCTCCCAGAGTTTTCTCAAACTGATGTCCATTGATTCAGTGATGCCATCCAACCATCTCATCCTCTGTCACCCCCTCCTCCTCCCGCCCTCAAACTCTCCCAGCATCAGGGTCTTTTCTAATAAGTTGACTCTTTTCATCAGGTTGCCAAAAATGTGACTTAGTGTCACAGAATGATGAAGCTGAAAGTTACTTTCTTTCATTCATTTAGTACACACTGAGAAAGCACACCTACTGTGTGCAGGTGTAAACCTGGGCTCTGGGATCTTATAGCTCCAGACTTTCATTTTATGCAAGTGAAGAAAGAGGTCCAGATGGGTAAGTCAAGTCCCTTGATCACTAAGCTAATTATCACCAAAGCAAAGGTCTCTGTGATTCCTCCTTCACTGTATTTTGTAGCTCTGAAGAGTCTGGTGAAGTTCTCTAAACAGAAAAGTTTACCATTTCCAGAGCATCCTCAGTACTAAAATTCCACCATCCATTCCTGTGGGCCCCTTCTCTTCCAAATTCTCCTGTGAGAAGTAAGAGACTAATTTTAAAATCTGTAGGAATTTAGAATAAATTCATTTTTAACTGTAGGAAAAAGTTGGAGAAGCATGGAAATTCTGGGCACCTGGCAGGGAAATAGATAATCAAAAACAAGAATAAGGAGCAGGAAGAAAGGAAAATCTAAGTGATGCACCTAAATAGATGCCAACTACCTCATAACTTCACCTTAGGCCCACCCACCCTGTTTCAGAATGGAGTAATTAGCTTGCTGAAGTCTGGGCCCTCCATTCCTCTGTCAGAAGTTCTACTTGTGTATAAACTTCATCCTTCTGCCCATGAGTAGACAGACCTAGTGAAAAATCACCGTGATACAAAGTTTGCTGCTGATTAACAGAGTAACTGCAGGAATGCCCACTGTGGAGCCCAGAGAACAAAGAGCATTAAGTGTTGATGGCAATGCTCTTGCTTGTTTTGGATCAGAAACATCAGCAGGAAGAAAGGACACTTAAGAAAGGATTTTTTTTTTTTTTTTAAGAAAATTGTAAGACCAGAAGAAATTCTAGCAAGAGAACAAGCTTTCTGATAAGAGACAGCTCCAAAATGGCTTAGCTTGGCTGCCTGAATTTTTCACTCATAAATTGATTAGAAGCACTAGGTAGACTCTGAGTGAAAGTAGAAAAGAACCATCCTGGACAACTCAAAGGTAAAGCTTAATAGGGTCATGCCCAGATAGGGGGCCAGTGGAGTGAGTGCATGCTATTTAGAAGAGAATATCAACGAGAAGTGGAGCAGGAAGGCTGATGTGTTGCATCTAAAAATGAAGCCATTTTTCTCCAAGTTTCATATATACATTCCAGACACTAAAATCTAGGACCGTAAATGATGAGTAGACCTATTCATTCTGCTTATGGAAGGTCCCATGAGCATGACTGTGTGTAGCTGCTGCCACCAATGACCCTCTGCTTGAAGCATTTGGTGGCAGAAAAGTCACCCTCCATGTGAGGACTTTGACAAGTGGATCTCCTGTGTGCCAGGCCTGCCACTCTCTTGCAGAGTCCCTGTTTCAGCACCACAAACAGCTCCTCAGAAAGCATCTAGATACATGTAGAAGTTCGTCTTGAAGAGGGCAACAGGGAAAATGGACTTGGGTACTTTTGGTGCCATTTCATTCAGAAATGAGAAGTTACATCTCTCAAGAGAGAATCAGTTCTCAAAGAGGAGAGAAGGTTTAGCCTTTGAATTGGAGTCTGCATGTGCTAGAGGTTTCATCAGAAATACAATGCCAGACAACCCTGAATGACAAAGCTGTAAAGTGTATGCTAAACCTATACCTTTCTTTTGCTGCTTCCTTTCTTTTGACTTTTGATTGTGGAAAGATTCAAACATAAATGCATAGAAAAGAGTGCATATGGGTACATTTAGTACCCATCTTTGAGATTCTAAATAACAGTTGTCTGCCAATCTTGTTTCATCTCAACCTGTTTTACTTCCACTGCGTTACTTTAAAGTGAACCTCAGGTACCATATCATTTTGTCATAAATAGGTCACTGTACCTTGCCATAACCTGTATTTCTTGAGATGTATTTGAGTTCAGTTCAGTCGCTCAGTCGTGTCTGACTCTTTGTGACCCATGGACTGCAGCACGCCAGGCCTCCATGTCCATCACCAACTCCGGGAGCTTACTCAAACTCATGTCCATAGAGTCAGTGATGCCATCCACCCATCTCATTCTCTGTTGTCCCGTTTTCCTCCGGCCTTCGATATTTCCCAGCAGAAAGATGAGCATACGTCCTTCTACTCTGCCTTCGTTCTGCAAATTTTTTTTTTATTTTAACTGGCACTGGATTAAGCTGGGGGCTCTTCTGGGACTTAGATGGTACATTCTTAGCACACCCCCTTCTGTATACCAAGAATGCTTTCCTACACGGTTGATGTAATCTAGGGTGTACGATTTCATAGCTCAGTAAATACAATTGAAGACAAGAGACCTGGGGATGGCATGGTGACTGTTTTCTGCCTTGCCCTTTGGACTGAGTTTAATCTCCAATTTGCTTAAGAAAGTAGATGGAACAATTTTCATGTAAGGCTGAGAGTTTGCATGTGGGGTTAAGGCTAGTGCTTAAAGGAGTTGCTTTAGCAAACATCGAGAACACTGATCAAAATAAATACAGTTTAGGGACCCATGTGTGAGATGAGCTTGGCAGAAAGTCACTTTTCTGACTTTTGCATGGGATTCATCAACATTGACATGGTGAGATTTATATAACGTTTGGATATAACTTCTATTGGCAGAATCTTGGGCATTTACACAAGGGGAAATTTCAGCTCTGGCAAGAGCAAATTCCCACCGTTCATTCATTGATTGTGTCATTTATTTATTCAAAAATGTACTGTATGCTAGCAATTGCTCATGTTGCTTGGGTCAATAGCAGAGATCAAGATAAGAAAAATTTGCTCACATTTTGGAGGGAAAAAGAAAAAATATGCCCTGAATATACAATATAATGTCAAGGTAGATAGATGTTATAACAAGGAAAGGAGACCAAATTAAAAGGAGACTAACTTCAGGGTTGTCTTTTACACACATGGACATGGAAGCCCTCTAGGAGAGATAACTTCTGAGAAGAAGCCTGAATAAATTACGAGAACAAGAAATGAGCAGGTGTGAGTGAAAAGAGACTAGGTTAAAGGAACAGCAATTGCAGATTCTCTGAGATTTAAAGAAGGTGGGTATGTCCAAGAAAAAAGGGCCAGTGTGACTTTAGTATGGTGTCCAGGGCGACAGAAAACCAAGAGGCAGTCCCATCAGTCTTGTAGACCTCTGGACAACAGTAATGAATTTGTTTGTGCTCTCTGCAAGATGTCTGCATTGCTTAATGACAGGCTTGAGTCTGGGCTGTGGGCCTGAGGCTAAGCATTTAAAACAATGGAATAACAAGATGTGTTCAAATTTTTAAAAGACCATGGCGTCTATGTAGGCAAGCAATTTCAAGCAATACAATGAAAGCAGAGACCTTGTAAGAAGCCATTGGATTAATCTGGCAAGAGATGAGGGGATTGAGCCTAACAAAGAGATAGTGAGATGTACTTGAATTTAAGCTACATTATCACATAAAGCTAACAGGACTTGCTAATGGATGTGGGTGTGAGAGACCCAAAAATCTGGGGATTAGGCAATGAGGTTTATGCTGGTGCCCTTTACCAAGATGGAAAAGAGTGGGTCTGGGAGTGATGTAGAACCTTTAGTTGCTAACAAACTACATTTACTCCTTGTTCTCTTTCTTCTGCAAAATCAGTGTGTCCCTCTCTACTGGTCATTCCTAGAAGTAAACAAATGTCCAGTAACATTTCCCATATCATGTCTACTGCTGCTTCAACCTTCCTGGCTTTGCAGAGTCTGGCCCCTTGGGCTATGTTTCCTGCTGAGTTTAGCCAATGAGAGAAAATGGGTAGAAATCAGAGGACAAGAAGAACGAAAACCAATATGGTTCTCCCAGGCCCTCTGCCTGAAGTGGCATCACTGGTAGAATCAAGGACTGAGCCTATTGGCACTTGGACTCTATTTAGAGTTCAGGAAGTTCAAGAGGATCCAGAAAAAAAGGACTAAGATGGAGTGACCAATAGAGAAAGAGGGACCCCATAAACCAAATGATAAAATCTTTCAAAACACGAACTACCAAGCTTTGTCAAATGATGTTGAGAAGTCAAGTAAGATGTAGCAGAGTGTCTATCACATTTCATAACTGATTCTATGAGAAGAACAGCTTGGTTGGGTTGATGAAGGTAAAAGGTTGATCTGGAACATTAAGGCAAAATGTGAAAAGAGGAAATGAATATTGGTTAATTATAATGGGAACAGAAATATGATTATAACTTGAGAGAAATATAGTGTTTGAAGCTGGAATGTTCGAAAGATGGGAGATAACGTAGCCATCAGAGTTGTTGTTTTTGTTTAGTCACTAAGTTGTGTCTGACTCTGCAACGTCATGAACTGCAACACCCCAGACTTCCCTGTCCTTCACTATCTCCTGGAGTTTGCTCAGACTCAGGTCCATTGAATTGGTGTTGTCATCCAAGCATCTCATCCTCTGTCGTCCCCTTCTCCTCTTGCCCTCAGTCTTTCCCAGCATCAGTGTCTTTTCTAGTGAGTCAGTTCTTCTCATCAGGTGGCCAAAGTATTGGAGCTTCAGCCTCAGCATCAGTCCTTCCAATGAATATTCAGGGTTGATTTCCTTTAGGATTAACTGGTTTGATCTCCTTGTAGTCCAAGGGATTCTCAAGAGTCTTCTCCAGCACCACAATGGAAAGCATCAATTCTTTAGTCCTCAGCCTTCTTTATGGTTCAGCTAGCCCTCAGAGGCCATCTAGTAAAGCAGAAATCCCTCTAATTTAAAACAAAGTTAACTTAACAATACCTGAGATACCAACAAAGGTAGGTAAAGGAGCCCAGGATTAGCACCTGGAGGCCACTAATTCCTACTGACCAACAGAACACAGTGGGGGAAAGAATGCTTCCAGAGTCCAAAATGTAGGGTCACACGCAGAAGGTGTAACCACACATCCATTTAGATATGGAGCCAAGGAGAAGACTTTGCTTTGATCAGAGCTCTTCCTCATTCAAGAGTCTTCTCCCTGGGACAATTAGGGAATTGGGGGTTGACATGTACACACTCCTGTATTTAAAATGGACAAACAATAAGAACCTATCGTAAAGCACAGGGAACTCTGCTCAGTATTACACAGAAGCCTGGATGGGGGGGGGAGGGTTGGGGGAGGATGGATATGTATATATGTATGGCTGAGTCCCTTTGCTGTCCACCTGAAATTAACATAGCGTTATTAACCGGCTGTACTCCTATACAAAATAGAAAGTTTTAAAAAATAATAAAAAAACCAACCAAACAAAAAAAGAAAAAAATCCTTTTCCCTGATGACTCAACATTGTCTTGGCAAGTCTTACTGTGTGCAGTGATTCTCAACAATGTCTGTACATCCAAATCATCTGGGGAGCCTTTAAAACATACCAGTGCCCAGACTGTACCTCCAACAGGTTAAATCAGAATCTGTGTAGTGGGGAGCAAAGCTTTGGTGTTTTTTAAAAGATCCCTAAGGATTCTAATGTATAATCAGGGTTGAGAATCACTGCTCAAAATTCTGCAAGGTAAAACAGTCCTGAATGCTTTCTTGCAGGAAAGTGCCTCCAATGCTTGCATCTGGATTTGAGGAATCCATCATTACAGCGAACGGTGAAAGCCCCAGACCTCTTGGTTGAATTAATTTCCTTAATGAAATAGGCTGCCTGAAAGCTCCATCCTTTTAATGCTGTTTTGAGGTTATGAGAGCAAAAGATGAAAAGCCCAGAAGCAATGTTCTCTGTTTTCTTTCACAAGAACAGAATAATTAAGCAGTGTGGTTACCCACATGACACTGAGAGATGCATTTTCCATGGCGCTGTAGGTCACAGCTGAGAGAGGGGCAGGTGTTTATGTTCGCCACGTGGAGGGGGGAATTAATACATCTGATCTCTTCAGACCACTAAAATGCCTTTCAAAAGGGCTCATGTTTGTGCTTCTCCAATTTGGAATCCATCATGTACCTCATAATTAGGGCTTCTCTCTTTCTTGGGAGCCTGTAACATTTGTCACTTTTAGGGAATCAAAGTCTTGAGTCTGTGGATCAGAAATAAGTCCCTAGTCTTTTATTGAGAATCCTGCATTTCGGGTAAGTAATTTCCCCAAGCAGCTGGGATTTAGTCCGTGTTCTTAGTTATAATTAAATGATAAATCTTCATGTGGAAAGCATCCAACAGCAAGGATGTCAGTTTCATCAAAGTGGAATAGATCACAGACACATTTACCTAGGAAGATGATTCCGCTTTGGAAAACTATGTTCTCTTGTCAGAAGCCAGGTGACAAGCAGCTGCCCATGAAGAGCTGGTAACAAAAGTGCTTTAGTGATGCGTGCTGCATCTTTTGCACTCTACATCCATGCAGTTTTCAGGAAATGATGAGTGCTTCCCGCCCTGTCGGACATTGTCTTTCAGCATCAGCACCGCCAGTGCCCAGAGAGTCTTAGCACTCAGCATTGCCTGAAGGATGCTGCAGTGCTCAGTGATGATGCAGTGCACAGCCCGGAAAGCTCTCCTTGTGGCACTCGGGTCATTGTAGCTTTCAGGATGGTTACTTTCAAATCTCTCCCCTAAACAAAAGTCTATTAAATACCTACTGTGGACTGATCTTGTACTAGGAAACATGGAGGTTTTAAGACAACCCTGACTATGACATTTTTGAGTCAATTACCCAGTTAGGCATTGAGAAATATCAATAACCTCAGATATGCAGATGACACCACCCTTATGGCAGAAAGTGAAGAGGAACTAAAGAGCCTCTTGATGAAAGTGAAAGAGGAGAGTGAAAAAGTTGGCTTGAAGCTCAACATTCAGAAAACGAAGATCATGGCATCTGGTCCCATCACTTCATGGGAAATGGATGGGGAAACAGTGGAAACAATGTCAGACTTTATTTTTTTGGGCTCCAAAATCACTGCGGATGCTGATTGCAGCCATGAAATTAAAAGACTCCTACTCCTTGGAAGGAAAGTTATGACCAACCTAGATAGTATATTAAAAAGCAGAGACATTACTTTGCCAACAAAGGTCCGTCTAGTCAAGGCTATGGTTTTTCCCGTGGTCATGTATGGATGTGAGAGTTGGACTGTGAAGAAAGCTGATCGCCGAAGAATTGATGCTTTTGAACTGTGGTGCTGGAGAAGACTCCTGAGAGTCCCTTGGACTGCAAGGAGATCCAACCAGTCCATTCTAAAGAAGATCGATCCTGGGTGTTCACTGGAAGGACTGATGCTAAAGCTGAAACTCCAATACTTTGGCCACCTCATGTGAAGAGTTGACTCACTGGAAAAGACTCTGATGCTGGGAGAGATTGGGGGCGGGAGGAGAAGGGGACGACAGAGAATGAGATGGCTGGCTGGCATCACCGACTCGATGGAAGTGAATCTGAGTGAACTCCGGGAGTTGGTGATGGACAGGAAGGACTTGTGTGCTGTGATTCATGGGGTCACAAAGAGTTGGACACGACTAAGCAACTGAACTGAACTGAACTGAGGCATTGAGAGTTGGTTAAGATGGTGGGAAGCAAAGAGCTTGGAACTGATAATTCAATTTGTCCTTTCCAAATTAAAAATTACATGGCTCTGTTGACATATGTCTGTGTATGTTGATATCTCTATGTTTCTATGTAGTACAGCTTAATTCGTGTTTGTATAAAACATGCATGTGCGGGCGTGCATGCTAAGTCACTTCAGTTGTGTCTGACTCTTTGATACCCTATGAACTGTGTCCTGCCAGGCTCCTCTGTCCATGGGATTCTCCAGGCAAGAATACTGGAATGAGTTGCAATTCCCCCTTCCAGGTCATCTTCCCGACTCAGGGATTGAACCCAAGTCTCTTATATCTCTTGCATTGGTAGGTGGGTTCTTTACCACTAGTGCCACCTGGGAATCCCAGATATGCACAGGGCACTATAACTACAAAGAATTCAGTTAGCTCTTATTGACCAACCCAGTAGTTCTGTGGTCTTAGACAAGTTCATGGATCTAAATCAGTCTCAATTTCCTCGTCAAAACTGTAAGGATATCTATCTTGTTAGTGAACAGATCCTAGAATCAGACTAGCTGCCTAATTGAGCAAACTGCATAACCTCTCTCTGTCTCAGTTTCCTTATTTGTAAAAAAGGACTCGGAACTGTACCTATTGCATATCATCTTATCATTGTCATCAAGGTAACATGTAATATATGAAAGTCTTGAATAATGCCTGACACCCAATAAGTGCTGAATCTGTCAGTTATTATTTTATTGCTAAAGATATTGCTACTATTATTTGCCTCTACTAGACAGCAAATGTTTTCATTGCTCCCTAAGGGCGACCTTTTCATTCCAGCAATATTCCATTGTCAGGTCCTTGTTGCTGCTTTTTTGTTGCTGGAATAATCCTTTAAAAATTTGTCTTTGTTATTGCCAATTTTTCTCCTCTCACTGTTTTTATTTTTAATTCTTTTGTGGTATATGCCACATACTATGTATCTACTTAATCATTTTATGTTGTACAATTCAGTGGCATTAAGTACATTCATATTGTGTAACCATCATCACCTTCCATCTCTGCGTCTCATCTTTCAAAATTGAAGCTCTATTCCCATTAAGTAATAAATCCCCTATTCACCACTTCCCCCAGCAGCCCCCATTCTACATGCTATCTTTATGATGCTGGATGCTTTAATTATCTGATAGAAGGAGACATTGTAGTTGACATTTCACTTAGTATATTATCCTCAAGGTTCATCCAAGTTGTAGCATATGCCAACTTCATGTATTTTGATGTTCTGCTATTAGATGCATAAATATTTGTAATTGTTATATCATCTTCCTATAGTCAAAACATTTAATAATACATGTGTGCTCAGTTGTGTCTGACTCTGTGATCCCATCAACTATAGCCCGCCAGATTTCTCTGTCTTTGGGGTTTTCCAGGCAAGAGTACTGGAGTGGGTTGCAATGTCCTTCTACAAGGGATCTTCCCGACTCAGAGATCGAACCCCGCATCTCTTGCATTTCCTGCATTGGCAGGCAGATTCTTTACCACTAGCACCACCTGGGAAGCCCTTAAAAATATGTAATGTCCTTCTCCACTTGAAAGTTTGATCGTAATGTGTCTTGGCAATGATCTCTAAGTTCATCCTACTTGGAATTCATTGAGTTTCTTCAGTATATACGCATGCATCCAACTCATGGATGTATATTTAGGTCTTTTGTCAAACTTGGCAAGTTTTTTACTATTCTTCAAGTAATCTCTCTGCTTGTTTTCTCCATTCTCCTTCTGGGACTCCCACAGTGCATATGATGGTTTCCAACCATCGCACAGGTCCTTAGGCTCAATTCACTTTTTTTTTTCTTCTTTATTTCCTGTCCCTCAGTCTTAATAATTTAAACTGTACTATTTTCAAGGTCACTGACTCTTTATCTGCCTGCTCAAATCTGTCTTTAAATCCCTTTAGCTAATTTTTTATTTCAGTTGTTATGTCATTTTCAGTTCCAAAATTTCTTTTTGGTTTCTTTCTATGTTTTTTGACTCATAACTGACATTTGCATTTGTTCATGTATTGTTTTCATGACTTTCTCCACAACTTTCTTCAGTTCTTTGAGTATCTTTAAGAAAATTGTTTTAAAGTATTTGTCTAGAAGGTCTGCCATCTGGTCTTATCCTGGGACAGTGTGTGCTGTTTGTTTGTTTTTTTTTTCTTTTGAATGAGACATGTGCTATGCTAAGTTGCTTCAGCTGTGTCCAACTCTTTGCGACCCTATGGACAGTGGCCTGTCAGGCTCCTCTGTCCATGGAATTCTCCAGGCAAGAATACTAGAGTAGGTTGTCATTCCCTTCTTCAGGGGATCTTCCTAACCCAGGCCATGCTTTCCTGATTTTTGTTTGTTTGGTTGGTTTTGGCATGGCTTGTGGATTTTTTTGTTGAAAATTAGATACTCAAATATAATGATATGATAATTCTGGAAATAAGATTCTCCCCATTTCCCAGGGTTTGCTGTTTTATGCTTTTGTTCTGGTGTGGTTTTATTTTAGGCTGTGTATAAGTTAAGGAACAGCCTGAGATGTAAACCTAAGATCTTTTCAGGTCTCTTCTGAGACTGTGCCTTCCCCTGAGCATGGATGGTGGCTTCCTAATTTTCCCTGTATATGTAGTTGCTTTTGAGTGTACTAGTCTTTAATATCTGGCTCCCAAAAGGAGAAAAAGAATAACTGAGAGACCAAAAAAAATGCACACTAGCCATTTAAATCCCCTAAAAGTCACTTTAGCTGGAGAAGGAGGGGCTTGCAACAAGGTAGGAAGGACAAAAAGTCTGCTCTACTCTTTGTCTGCACGTCTATAGCAGAAGCAGCAGTCAGAATATGGATCCCTGACAAGTGGAGGACAGGGTCCTTATTGCCCACCCTGGCTCCCTTAAGCTTTGTGCAAGCTTCTCCAGGAACATGTGCACAGCTGCCTGCCACAGGACAGCCACTGTTGAGCTAAACACTAAAATCAACCAAAGTTAAATGCGGTTTCCTGTCCTGGAAGTTGTAAGCCTTCAATAGAGTTCCGGTATAGTTACATCAGATAGACTCTGCCAGTGCAGTTGTTGTCTCCATTTTCTTATTTTTCAAAATCAGGTTCATTGATGTACAATTTATTTATGGAAAAATGTTCCCACTTTTTGGTACACAGTCCTGTGAATTTGAACAAATGCATAGTTGAGTAATGACCACTATATTCAAAACATAAATCATTTCCACCATCTCAAATGTTCCCTCCAGCCCATTTTTAGGCAAGTCCCTTACACACTCTTAGTCCCAGAAAATCACTGATCTTTTTCCTGCCCCTTTGATTTTGCCTTTTTCAGACTGTAGTATAACTAGAAACATGTAGTATAACTAGAAATATGTAGTATTTTTGAGTTTGACTTTTTTCACTTAAAATAATGCACATGAGATTATTGACTACTAATATAGTATGATATTCTATCATATGAATGTACCACGAATTGTTTACCACACACAAATTGATAGATATTTGTGTTATTTCTAGTTTGAGGTAATTATAAAGCTGCTGTAATCTTTCATGGAGAAGACTGTGTGAAAATAAATTATCACTTTTCTTGGAATTAGGAGTGCAGTGGATGAGTAGTACATAATAAGTGTTTGATTAACTCTGTAAATCTTCTGCAGTCCATTTTCCATTTTGCTTACCCAACAACAATGTATGTATGAGTCCCAGTTTCTCTATTTCTTCATTAGCAGTTGATACTATCCATTTAAAAAAGAAACATTATAAGAGGAAAGGACTAGTGAAATAGGCTGAATGTCTGTACGCTCCTGCAACTGCCCTGCCCCAAGTTCCTCTGTTGAAATTCTAACCTCTCACGTGGTATCAGAAAGTGAGCACTTTGAAAGTTAACAAGAGGCAACCGACCACGTGCAGAATCGTGGCTGAGATGAGCTACCCCGCGCCGAGGGTTAGGGCGGTGGCCGAGAGGAGCTGTACCACGTCCAGGAGGCGGTGGCTGCTTGGGCACCGGAGGGCCGAGAGGAGCTGATTCACATTCAAAGCAGGAGGGGCGGCCTTGAGGAGATTCCCCTCGTCCAAGGTAAGGTACAGCGGCTGCACCTTGCTGGAGCAGCTGGGAAGAGATACTCCACGACCAAGTGGAATATAAGAATCCAGTGTTCTGGGGAGGAAGGAACAAGATGGCGGAGGGATAAGATGGCAAGACCACTTTCTCCCCCACAAATTCATCAAAAGAACATTTGAACGTGGAGTAAAGTCCACAAAACAACTTCTGAATACTGGCAGAGGACATCAGTCTCCCAGAAAAGCAGCCCATTGTCTTCTAAAGGAGAGAGAAGAAATCCAGCTCCACCCACCAGAACACCGACACATGCTTCCCTAACCAGGGAACCCGGACAATCACCCGTCCAACCCCACACACAGCGAAGAAACTACATAATAAAGAGAACTCCACAAACTGCAAGAAGAGGGAAAGGCCACCCCAAGCAAAGCAATATAAGCAAGATGAAGAGGCAGAGAAATACCCAGCAAGTAAAGGAACAAGATTATTGCCCACCAACACAAACAAAAGAAGAAGATATAGGGAATTTACCTGATAAAGAATTTCAAATTTTGATGGTGAAAATGATTCAAAATCTTGAAAGCAAAATGGAGTTACAGATAAATAACCTGGAGAAAAGGATTGAGAAGATGGAAGAAAGATTTAATAAGGACTTAGAAGAAATAAAAAAGAGTCAATATACAATGAATAATGCAATAGATGAGATCAGAAACACTCTGGAGGGAACAAACAGTAGAATAACAGAGGCAGAAGACAGGATAAGCGAACTAGAAGATAGAATTGTAGAAATAAATGAAACAGAGAGGAAAAAAGAAAAACGAATTAAAAGAAATGAGGACAATATTAGAGACCTCTGGGACAATGTTAAACGCTCCAACATTCGAATCATAGGAGTCCCAGAAGAAGAAGACAAAAAGAAAGACCATGAGAGAATACTTGAGGAGATAATAGTTGAAAACTTCCCTAAAATGGGGAAAGAAATAATCACCCAAGTCCAAGAAACCCAGAGAGTCCCCCACAGGATAAACCCAAGGCGAAATACTCCAAGACACATATTAATCAAATTAACAAATATCAAACACAAAGAACAAATATTAAAAGCAGCAAGGGAAAAGCAGCAAATAACACATAAGGGGATTCCCATAAGGATAACAGCTGATCTTTCAACAGAAACTCTTCAGGCCAGAAGGGAGTGGCAAGACATACTTAAAGTGATGAAAGAAAATACCCTACAGCCCAGATTACTATACCCAGCAAGGATCTCATTCAAATATGAAGGAGAAATCAAAAGCTTTACAGACAAGCAAAAGCTGAGGGAATTCAGCATCAACAAACCAGCTCTCCAAAAAATGCTAAAGGATCTTCTAGAGACAGGAAACACAGAAAAAGTGTATAAACTTGAACCCAAAGCAATAAAGAAAATGGCTACGGGATCGTACTTATCAATAATTACCTTAAACGTAAATGGGTTGAAATTTTCAAATTTTCAAAAAGGCTAGATTTCTCATAGCCATCAATAGTTCAGTGTTGAGTTCAGGAATAGTTTTTAAAGTTTGGGACAAACTGTTGTATTTGCTATTTGAAGTACTATGTGTAATTGGCATATTACGATGTAACATTGGTCTTCATTTCCAACTTAAAACGCCTAAAAATGCCTAACAGGTTTTTAGATTTGTGAATTTTAGTTGAAATGTATTTTACGATGTTACTAAACCTGCAGAAATATTGAAATATTTCAGAGAACTTATTCACTGTACATTTAATTTATTTTATTTATAAAAGTTATGAACTGTAGAAAGTTTTACTTGTTGGGTCAAATGCTTGTTGCTTCAAATGCTTGTTGCATTTGAAGTGCTAGTTACAAGAAAATCAAATACCTTCAATGTATGAATGCTATTAAGTTTTTAAAGGAAAAAAAAAAAAAAGAAAGTTAACAAGATAAAAGTGGAGCTCTTAGAATGGAATTAATGTCTTTACAAAAGAGATTCCAAAAAACTTCCTTGTCCTTCTGTGACAGGAAGACACAACGGAGAGATGACCATCCATGAACCAGGAAGTACACTCTCACCAGACCCTTTATTTGCTGACACCTTGATCTGGGACTTTACAGCCTCTATAACTATGAAAATAAATGTTTGCCTTTTAGGCCACCCAATATTTTTGCTATAGTGTTCCAAATGTGCTGAGATAGGAATTGGTACCAGGAGCAGTATGCTGCCATAAAAAATACTTTAAAATGTAGAAAGCTTTGGAACTGGGTAGTAGTTGGAGACTGGAAGAGTTTGGAGGTTCAAGGTAGAAAAAGCTTACATTGCTGTGTATAGATCTTCAAAGGCAATGCTTCTGTGAGAATACTTAAGTAATCCTAATGTCAATGAAAACATGGATGGTAAGCCTCTTGATGAAAGTGAAAGAGGAGAGTGAAAAAGTTGGCTTGAAGCTCAACATTCAGAAAACAAAGATCATGGCATCTGGTCCCATCACTTCATGGGAAATAGATGGAAAAACAGTGGAAACAGTGTCAGACTTTATTTTTTTGGGCTCCAAAATCACTGCAGATGCTGATTGCAGCCAGGAAATTAAAAGACGCTTACTCCTTGGAAGGAAAGTTATGACCAACCTTGATAGTATATTAAAAAGCAGAGACATTACTTTGCCAACCAAGGTCCGTCTAGTCAAGGCAATGGTTTTTCCTGTGGTCATGTATGGATGTGAGAGTTGGACTGTGAAGAAAGCTGATCGCCGAAGAATCGATGCTTTTGAACTGTGGTGTTGGAGAAGACTCTTGAGAGTCCCTTATACTGCAAGGAGATCCAACCAGTCCATTCTAGAGGAGATCAATCCTGGATGTTCATTGGAGGGACTGATGCTAAAGCTGAAACTGCAATACTTTGGCCACCTCATGCGACGAGTTGACTCACTGGAAAAGACTCTGCTGCTGGGAAAGGTTGGGGGCGGGAGGAGACGGGGACGACGGAGAATGAGATGGCTGGATGGCATCACTGACTCTGTGGACAGGAGTTTGAGTGTACTCCGGGAGTTGGTGATGGACAGGGAGGCCTGGCGTGCTGTGATTCGTGGGGTCGCGGAGAGTCGGACTCGACTGAGCAACTGAACTGAACTGAACTGAAGGATCATTCTGATGAGGTATCCATCAAAAATTATGAACATGCTATTGGACACTGGAGGAAAGATGATCCTTGTGATGAAGTACTAAATAACTTTGCTGAATCATGTTCATATTCTACTATTTTGTGCAAATGATGAAGATGGATATTTAGCTGAAGCTATTTTTGTGGAAAATTCTGAAAGAGATGGGAATACCAGACCACCTGACCTGCCTCTTGAGAAAACTGTATGCAGGTCAGGAAGCAACAGTTAGAACTGGACATGGAACAACAGACTGGTTCCAAATAGGAAAAGGAGTATGTCAAGGCTGTATATTGTCACCCTCCTCATTTAACTTATATGCAGAGTACATCATGAGGAACGCTGGGCTGGAAGAAGCACAAGCTGGAATCAAGATTGCCAGGAGAAATATCAATAACCTCAGATATGCAGATGACACCACCCTTATGGCAGAAAGTGAAGAGGAACTCAAAAGCCTCTTGATGAAAGTGAAAGAGGAGAGTGAAAAGGTTGGCTGGAAGCTCAACATTCAGAAAACGAAGATCATGGCATCTGGTCCCATCACTTCATGGCAAATAGATGGGGAAACAGTGGAAACAGTATCAGATTTTATTTTTTGGGCTCCAAAATCACTGTGGATGCTAATTGCAGCCATGAAATTAAAAGACACTTACTCCTTGGAAAAAGTTATGACCAACCTAGATAGCATTTTAAAAAGCAGAAACATTACTTTGCCAACAAAGGTCCGTCTAGTCAAGGCTATGGTTTTTCCCACGGTCATGTATGGATGTGAGAGTTGGACTGTGAAGAAGGCTGATCGCCGAAGAATTGATGCTTTTGAAGTGTGGTGCTGGAGAAGACTCTTGAGAGTCCCTTGGACTGCAAGGAGATCCAGCCAGTCCATTCTAGAGGAGATCAATCCTGGGTGTTCATTGGAAGGACTGATGCTAAAGCTGAAACTCCAATACTTTGGCCACCTCATGTGACGAGTTGACTCACTGGAAAAGACTCTGATGCTGGGAAGGATTGGGGGCGGGAGGAGAAGGGGACGACAGAGAATGAGATGTCTGGATGGCATCACCGACTCGATGGAGGTGAGTTTGAGTGAACTCTGGAATTTGGTGATGGACAGGGAGGCCTGGCGTGCTGTGGTTCATGGGGTCATAAAGAATCGGACACGACTGAGCAACTGAACTGAACTGAACTGAACAGTACCCTTAAAATTCATGTTGAAATCCTAACCCCCAATTTGATAGTTAGGAAATGAGACCTTTGGAGGATTATTAGGTCTTGAAGATGGAGCGCTCATGAACTGGATTAGTGTCCTTATATGGAAGACCCCCAAAATTCCCTTTCCCTTGTGCCTTGAAGCCAAAGTAAGAAGATAGTTGTCAGTGAGGTAGAAAGCGGACTTTCACCAGACGCCTTGGGCTTTCTAGCTGCCACAACTATGAGAAAGAAATGTCTGTTTTTCACCCAGTCAATGGCATTTTTCTTAAAGCAACCTGAACTGACTAAGAGAAGTGATACCACACTGTGGTTTAATATGTATATCCTTGATTATTTATTTATTTTTATTTGGCTGTCCAGATCTTAGTTGCTGCACATTGGATTTTCAATCTTCTTTTAGTTTTGGCATGCTAACTTTTAGTTGGGGTATGTGGAAATCCTTCAGGAAGGATTGAACTCAGCCCCCCTGCATTGGAGATACAGAGTCTTTGTCCAGGGAAGATCCCTTAATGTCTTTTGAAAAACAGAAGTTTTAAGTTGAGATCGAGTCCAGTTTATTGATTTTTTTCTTTTATGATTCATGATGCTATTGGAGATTTTTTAGTTTTATTTGAGATATTTTTCTCCCTAAACCAAGGTGACAGCAGTTTTCTTCCATGTTTCCTTCTAGAAATTTTAACGTTAAGTTTATATTTAGATCCATGACACATTTAAAGTTCAGTTTTGTTTCTGATGTGCGGTTTGGGTCATTCCTTCACATTCAGTTCAGTTCAGCTCAGTCGCTCAGTCGTGTCTGACTCTTTGCGACCCCATGAATCACAGCACGCCAGGCCTCCCTGTCCATCACCAACTCCCGGAGTTCACTCAAACTCATGTCCATCGAGTTGGTGATGCCATCCAGCCATCTCATTCTCTGTCGTCCCCTTCTCCTCCCTCCCCCAATCCCTCCCAACATCAGAGTCTTTTCCAGTGAGTCAACTCGTCGCATGAGGTGGCCAAAGTATTGGAGTTTCAGCTTTAGCATCACTCCTTCCAATGAACACCCAGGACTGATCTCCCTTAGAATGGACTGACTGGATCTCCTTGCAGTCCAAGGGACTCTCAAGTTCAAAAGCATCAATTCTTCGGCGATCAGCTTTCTTCACAGTCCAACTCTCACATCCATACATGACCACGGGAAAAACCATAGCCTTGACTAAATGGACCTTTGTTGGCAAAGTAATGTCTCTGCTTTTTAATATGCTATCTAAGTTGGTCATAACTTTCCTTCCAAGGAGTAGGCGTCTTTTAATTTCCTGGCTGCAATCAGCATCTGCAGTGATTTTGGAGCCCAAAAAAATAAAGTCTGACACTGTTTCCACTGTTTCCCCATCTATTTGCCATGAAGTGATGGGACCAGATGCCATGATCTTTGTTTTCTGAATGTTGAGCTTCAAGCCAACTTTTTCACTCTCCTCTTTCACTTTCATCAAGAGGCTTTTGAGTTCCTCTTCACTTTCTGCCATAAGGGTGGTGTCATCTGCATGCTGCTGCTGCTGCTGCTGCTGCTGCTGCTGCTGCTGCTAAGTTGCTTCAATCGTGTCCGACTCTGTGCGACCCCATAGACGGAAGCCTGCCAGGCTCCCCTGCGCATGGGATTCTCCAGGCAAGAACACTGGAGTGGGTTGCCATTTCCTTCTCCAATGTCATCTGCATATCTGAGGTTATTGATATTTCTCCCGGCAATCTTGATTCCAGCTTGTGCTTCTTCCAGCCCAGCGTTCCTCATGATGTACTCTGCATATAAGTTAAATAAGCAAGGTGGCAATATACAAACTTGACGTACTCCTTCACATATGGATATCCAATTATTCCAGCACCAGTGTTGCCATGTAACACAACATATTCTTGGGAGTATATCCCATTCTATTTATAGGTCTTGACTATAGTAGAAGTGTGGTGATTATACAAGGGTGTAGTTAATGGGGGTCCTCTTAGAATTCTGAATACCGCAGTTCCTTTGCCAAAACTCAGTGACTGTATAAGTTTGGATCAACTTATGAATAACTGTGTTTTATTAATCTATTTATCTATATTTTTTCCAACAACACACTGATTGTAGCTTTCTCAAAAGCCTTGATATCAAGTAGTATATAAGTCCTCCATTTTTTTCCTTCTCTTTAAAACTATTTCCTGATAGTCTAGCTCCTTTGCTTTTCCATATAAGAAAATCTTAGTATCAATCTGTCACTCTCTACAAAAGAAAACTGCTGAGATTATGTAAATTTCTAGATGAGTTTGGGATAGTTTACATTTTAACAGTACTGAGCCTTCCAGTCTATTAGCATTATTTATCTCTCCATTTGTTTAGATTTCATTCAAGTCCTGTCAGCAATGCTTTGAAGTTTTCAGCTACAAACCTTCACATAATTTACTAGATTCATCTTTTAGCATTTAATGTTTTTTGGTGATGTTGTAATAATACTTTTTTTAGTTTCCAGGTTTTATTACTAATATGTAAAAATGCAGCTATTTTTATATATTAATCCACAATCTGCAACTTTGAAAAATTTACTGACTAGTAGGTTCTGGTGCATTTTTGGGATAATTTTATTATTTTAATTTATAGTCCATATGGCCTTTATTTCTCTTTCTTACAAATACTGCGCTATATATGAACTCCAGTGTAATGTAGACTAGGATTGCTGACGGCATCCTTGTTGTACCCAGTACTAATGGAAACTCATTGAATGTTAAACACTATTAAGAATTCACCCATATATTTTTCATGAGGAATTTATCTTTAATTCCTAGTTTTCTGAGGCCTGTTATCTTGAATGAATGTTTTGTTAAATGTCTTTTTTTTTTCTGCCTCCGTTGACATGGTCATATTAATTGTCTTCACCAGCCCATCAATAAAGTGAATTATATCCATTGATTTCAAATGTTTGCATTCCTAAGATGGTCATAATATATTGACACTATCCTTTCTGTATAGTTCTGGATTCCATGGCAAATGCTTTGCTGAGAATTTTTGTGTTTATGTTTTGAGGGAAATTGATTTGTAGTTTTCTTGTCAGGTATTTGTCTAGTTTTTAACATGAGGGAAATGGTAGCCTCATAAAAGCAGTTCTGATATGTTCCATTTTCATTCATTGTGTGGAAGAAATATATAACATTGATATTATTACTTCCTAAATATTTAGTAGAATTTGTGAAAGAAATCATCAGGATCTGGAGTTTACATTGTTTCCATTAACTAAATAGATATATGACTGTTCTTTTACATATTACTTCTGGGTGAGTTGATCAATTTCTATATTTCCTAATTTGTTCATTTCATCTAAATTGTTAAATTTACTGGCTTAAAATGTTTATAATTTTTGCTTCTTAACCTTTTAATGTCTGTTGAACTACTAATGATGCTCCTCCTTGTATATCTAACATTGCTAAATAATGTCCCTTTAGTCTTTTTTTAGAGGATTCTAAATTTTATTGCTCTTTACCATTACTGATCATTGTGTTTCATTGATTATAATCAAATTTATGGTTGCAAGTGCTTTCCTATTTGTTCTATTGATTCCTTTGTTCCTTCTTTTTCTATTTATTTTAGAATTAATTGAGTGTTTTTATGATTCTGTCTAAACTCTTAGCATGTTAGGCATATACATCTTTCTAAGAATATCACAGTTGGTTAACCTTGTAATTACAACATGGGCTTTCCTGGTAGCTCAGCTGGTAAAGAATCCACCTGCAATGCACAAAACCCAGGTCTGATTCCTGAGTCGGGAAGATCCCCTGGAGAAGGGATAGGCTACCCATTCCAGTATTCCTGGGCTTCCCTCGTGACTCAGATGGTAAAGAATCCACCTGTAATGCAGGAGACCTGTGTTCGATCCTTGGGTTGGGAAGATTCCCTGGAGGTAGGCATGGAAACCCACTCCGGTACTCTTGCCTGGAGAATCCCCATGAACAGAGGAGCCTAGCAGGCTACAGAACATGGGGTCAAAAGAGTCAGACATGACTGATGACTAAGCACAGCACCTAATTACAGCATACAAATTTAGTTTATCACAGTTTGCCTTCAAGTAATATCATACTGCTTCATATATAGAGTCTTCAGTTCAGTTCAGTCACTCAGTTGTGTCCGACTCTCCGCAACCCCATGAATCACAGCACGCCAGGCCTCCCTGTCCATCCCCAACTCCCAGAGTTCACTCAATACATATGAAATTAAAAACCTTTGCTTGTTAGAATGGTGATTACATACCCAGAAGCACTGATTACAAAGGACAATTTTATTTATAAATTCTCAGACATTTCTTGCTGGAATCACCAGAAATTCTGGAGCCCGTTATCTGATTTTGCATTTTCCCAGTAGATTACAAGAATGAATCCTATTCTAAATGTAGGTTTTACATGTTACTGATACAGTTAAAGAAGATGTGACCATTTCCCCAAATATGTGTAGTTGATCACATTTAAATTTCACTATAAATTGTATTTTAGAAAACTGTTCATGTAATGTTAACTTATTTCTTTGTCATCAAAATGTTTCTCTACATTGGCCAGATACCATCCTAATCTTGCTATTTTTAAAGAAGTTTAAGAAAGACTCTCATATTGTAAATTGGTAGATAAATCAGTGTAATTATAATTCTCTTTTTCTCTTTGTTTTTGCCATCATTGTCATATATTTTGCTTTTACATATGTTGCAAACCCCACAATGGACCATTACTGTTTTTTTTTTCAATTTTGAAGTAATTATAGATAGGAATAAAATGACTCTTTAAAGTTACCTTTATTTTTATGATTTATATAGGTTTTTGAGGTCCGTGTTCCTACCTAATCTGAAGAACTGAAGAACTCCCTTTAATATTGCTTACAGTACAAATCTGTTTCCTACTTTCTTTCCCTGGTGGGATTTCAGTTTCACATTGTTGTTCTTTTTCAGTTGTTCAGTCGTGTCTGGCTCTTTGCGAACCATTGCAGCACGCCAGGCTTACCTATCCATCACCATCTCCTGGCACTTTCTCAGCCTCGTGTCCATTGAGTCGGTGATGCCATCCAACCATCTTGTCCGCTATCGTCCCCTTCTCCTCTTGGCTTCAATCTTTCCCAGCATCAGAATGGGTTCTTCACACCAGGTGGCCAGAGTATTGGAGTTTCAGCTTCAGCATCCTTCCTTCCAATGAATATTCAGGACTGATCTCCTTTAGGATGGACTGGTTGGATCTCCTTGCTGTCCAAGGGACTCTCAAAAGTCTTCTCCAGCACCACAGTTTGAAAGCATCAGTTCTTCAGTGCTCAGCCTTTTTATGGTCCAACTCTTACATCCATACGTGACTACTGTACAGATGTAAGCTTTGACTAGATGGACCTTTGTCAGCAAAGTAATGTCTCTGTTTTTTAATACGCTGTCTAGGTTTGTCATAGCTTTTCTTCCACAGAGCAAGCATCTTTTAATTTCATGGCTGCAGTCACCATCTGCAGTGATTTTGAAGCCCAAGAAAATAAAGTCTGTCACTGTTTCCAACACTTTATCTCATAAAAGTATATGCTGACATTTTTTCAGCATTTTATAATGTCACTTCAATATCTTCTTGAGCCTACTGTAATATTCATCTTTGTTCATTTGTATCTCTATGAATTTTTCTATAGTTTTGAGAAATTGGAAAATGAGTATGTCTAATTACATGTGTGTGCACTTTGGTTTTTCATTCTTTGTTCTGTACTCCATTTGGGGGTTTCCACTCTCTGCCAATGTTTTGATGTTTTTTATTATCTTTGGAAAATTCCCATCCTTCATTTCTTCAAATATTTATTCTTCCCTGTTCTCTCTCTATTCTGAGATTCCAAGTATCAGCATGTTAGATAACTCACTACTAGTTAAATCTCTTGGATGCTCAGTTATGTTTTTTCTCTTTCTGCAATTTGAATAATTTCTATTGATCTCTTCACTAATTCTCATCTAAACCTAGTCTACCAAACAGCCCTTTGAAAGAATGACTTCTGATATCATTCTTAATTTCTACCCTTTCATTTGTCTCTTCCCTATAGTATATATATATATATCTTTGCTAAAATCCCTCATCTTCATGAATATTGTTCGTGCTTCTACTAGATAGATCCTTTAAGACATGTCACAGTTATTTTTCAAATTGCTGTCTTATAGTTCCAAAATCTGAAACAACTCAGTCTAATTCTGTTGATTGCTTTTTATCTTGACAATGCATTGTTTGTTTTTTCTTGTCTTGCTTTTGTGTGCATCTTTTTTTTTTCCACTGAATCTTAGGCACTTTATGTAGAACAGTAGATACAGGGGTAAATAATATTTATGCCTGAAAGTAGAATTGTTTCTTCCTCTATCAGGCCATTAGAGAAAAGGGTTGAGTCAATCTAAGCAAGAGTTGATCAATGTTCGGATTTCGTTGTTGCTATGGTTACCCTAAGTACCATTAGCTCACATTTCTCTGATGGAACACTGCCACTCACTTCTGATGAGAGTCTGGCCTAGGGTACCAGAGAGTTTTTCTCAGTTCCCTGGTTAGCCCAAGGATTTGACCTTCCCTTCCTGACTGGATAACTGGGGCACTCTCTCTGTACCCTTCCCCTACTTTAACGGACCAGGCGCTTTTTGATTCTCACTGTATACCTCCTATACTTTGGGCAGGGGCAGGGAAGATGCTCTGTTCTCCAGGCTCAGCCTGTTGTAGGCAGGTTTTCTAATAATGGGCCTCAGATAAAGAACTTTATAAGCATTTCAGTTTCTCCTCTGTGTGACAGGCATATTTTCCTTTTGTCTGTGATGGATTTTATGAAAAAGAGCTTCTTGCATCTATCTCAGTGGTAGCTGACCTTCAATATGAGCTTTTGAACCTAAAATGCATCCCTGTTCTTCCTTCAGAAGTAGAAGAAATTTTCTTCTATTCTTTCCTCGGAAAAAGTAAGATTCACTACCCTCTCCCAGGAGCCTTAAAACATTTACGTTGTATGATAAAAAGGGTTCTAACCACTTTGATTGTTTTAACCAAATTATCATCGTCCATTGCCTGGATTATTGTTATAATTTTTAAACGAGTCACCTTCATTCCACTTTTGCTCCAGTACGTTGTCATCATGGCAGTAAGAGTGAATTTTGGAAACATAGGTCAGATCATTTCACTTTCCTACCCAAAAACCCTACAGTGATCTCTGTTTAAGTCAGAATTCTCCAGGCAAGAATACTGGAGTGGGTAGCCTATTCCCTTCTCTGGAGGAACTTGCGGACCCAAGTATCGAACTAGAGTCTCCTGCGTTGCCGGTGGATTCTTTACCAGCTGAACTACCAGGGAAGCCCCCAGTGGGTGCTAGTGGTAAAGAATCTGCCTGCCAATTCAGGAGACACAAGAAATGCATCTTTGATCTCTGGGTGGGGAGGATCCTCTGGAGAAGGAAATGGTAACCCACTCCAGTATTTTTGCCTGGAAAATTCCATGGACAGAGGAGCCTGGCTAGCTACAGTCCATGGACTTGCAAAGAGTCAGACACAATTGAGCACACACACACACACACACACACACACACACCATAGTATATAAATGTTTTACTTGTTTTCTGTGCTTAGTTATCCTTCCTTTCATTAAAAAAGAAAGCATGATTTTTGTCTCTTTTTTACTGCTTATCTCTAGTGCTTTGAAAAGTATCTAGCAAGTAGTACATAGTCATTAAATGACTGTTGAATGAATTGTTAATTCAGAGTTGATTGTATGAATTAAATTAAGTAGCATGTAAAATATTTGACATTCAAGAGTATCTCTGCAAATACTTTTTATGAATACAACAAGCAGTGATGAGCTCATATTAAAAATATTCTTTAATGAACTGGTATGCATTCTAAATTTTTAAACTTTTCCCTATTCTAAGTTAGAAAAAACATTTTAAAGTACATATTTAAAAACTAAATCCCCGTAAGTGAGAAGGTCAAGGTAGCAGAAAACAGTGTGCATTTTACCATTTTTGTGAAGCTTTTAAAGTAGGAAAAGAGTATTTCTCTAAAAGACACAAAACTTTGTGTGAAAGTAATTGTCTATGGAGGCAACCCTAGGGCACTAGTGAGTGAATATCAGGGTTGTATAAGGACTTATTTTCCACTGAATATACTTAGTTCCTGTTGATGTTTAAAAAAATCATATGCATGTACAGACTGTTATAAGTAAATAAAATCCAGTAACTACATTTATAGATGAATTTGACTTCTATAGAGAAACAGGAAAAAGAATTATGTGTGTGTCTATGTCTGTGTGGAGAAAGAGAGAGTGGCTGTAAGGAATTGACTCACTGAGTATAGAAGCTGGCAAATTTAATCCCACAACGCAGGCCAGCAGGCTGCAAACCCAGAAGAACTGATGGTGCAGGTAAAATCCAAAGGCCACCTATTGGAGAATTTTGTATAGCTTGGAGAGGTCAGTCTTTTGTTCTGTTTAGTTCTTCAACTGATTAGGTGAGGTCCACCCACGTTTTGAAGGGCAATCTGCTTATCCAGAGTTGACCAATTTAAATGTAAAATTCATCCTAAAATACTCCCCATGTTGACACATGGAGTTAACCATCATAATAGGTATTTGCCCAAGACAAATGAAACATTCAACCAAAAAATGTCTTATACAAAAATTCATAGCAGTTTTATTCAAAATAGACAAGTCCATCAGCAAGAGAATGGATAAATACACAGTCATATACTTATAAACTGGGATACTAGTTATGACTATAAAGGAAAATGTCCTGGTATGCTCCAATATAGATTAACTGCAAAAGCATTAATCTGAATGAAGAAAGGGTTACATAAAAAAGCTCATAAAAAAAAAGCTCATAAAGTATAACTCAATTTATATAAAGTTCTAGAATAGGCAAAATTAATCTATAGAAGAAAAAATCAGAATGGTGTTGAATCTAAGGGAAGGTACTGAGGAAAAAGCATGAATTTTCCAGGGTAATAGAAATGTTCGTATCTTAAGAAGGATTTGGTTTTCACAGATGTATGCAGATGCCAAACCTATCAAATTGTACACTAAAAATTTTTGCATATACTTAATAGAAATTTTAACTTACAAACAATAAACAAATGCTGAATACTAGTAATAATATGTATGCTCAAGTCTTCAGAAGTACTTAAACATTTCAGCATGCATATTATTAAATAAAGTTTAGTATTTGCTATTGTCTATAGCCTACTTTAAAATGCATCAAAAACTTAAGTGGATTTGTGGATAAACAATGGGAGAGAGAGTTATGTGAGAAAGAAAATGTGGTAAAGTTAATCATGGAAGTTATGTGGTAGATATACGGGAATTCATCATACACGTCTATGGCTTCCTATGTTTGAAACTTTTTATAAGAAAATGTTGGGGAAAAAGAAAGCATAAATAAAATAATTTTTAAACTATCTCTTAATACATTCAGCATAATTGACCCTTTTTTGGTAAAAATGAAAACACACTTTTCCAATTAATTTACATTTAAATAGAACATATCTACAAGGAAAAACTATAATAAATTTTTCATGTTACCTCTTTCATTTCCATTTCATACTGAAGAGCAGAAGCAAACTGTAATAAAAACTAAAGCATTGCTTGTGAGGAAATGCACGTGATTATTCCCTTCAACCAGGCATGAAAGGGAAAATTTTAAAAGAGGGTTCATGAAGCTTTTATCTCCCTGCCTAAAGTGTATTGTTACCGTTGCTATTGCTGTTAGAACTTTAGGCCTAGAAGCCAAGGCACATTATATTGAAGCGTTGATAACAGCTTCCTTTGCATCACTAGAATTTTCTAGTTGAAGGGCTCAGAGATCTTCAGATAGAATAGGGGTGATACCTACCAACACTTGAGTCTGATCCCTGATTGCAAAATAAAAGCCTTTCTCTTACCATAAGTCTGGCAACAACTTTTATGAATCAGTGATTTTGAAAACTAAGTTTTGCAGAAGACAAAGAGTAAAATTTCTTCTAACTTTACAACAACGATTTCAGATATGAAATAAAAACATTGCCTATATCAGAATGACTTAAACGACGTTCATAACTGCACTAAGGATTGTGAACTTGACACCCTATTTTATCATCAAACAAGCGTTCAATTATCTCTTCTAAATAAGAATTCTTTTGGGACCCCCCTCCCTATTTTTGCTTCACTGTTATTCCACTTCCACAGTGTCTTCTGTGAAATACACACACACTAATGCACACAGACACAGCCTGGTGATGTTGAAAAAGTATTTTCCAATAATAGTACATCAGTGCCCTTTCATTTACCCAGGGCCTTACATTTCAATATGCTCGAGTAATTTAAAGCCCGCTAAGAAGGCAATGGCACCCCACTCCAGTACTCTTACCTGGAAAATCCCATGAGCGGAGGAGCCTGGTGGGCTGCGGTCCATGGGGTCCGGAAGAGTTGAACATGACTGAGCGACTTCACTTTCACTTTTCACTTTCTTGCACTGGAGAAAGAAATGGCAACCCACTCCAGTGTTCTTGCCTGGAGAATCCCAGGGACGGAGGAACCTGGTGGGTGGCTGTCTATGGGGTCGCACAGAGTTGGACACGACTGAAGCGACTTAGCAGCAGCAAGACTCAGTAAGGTGATGTTGTCTGCAGCACTAGTTCTCAAACAGTTGTTCAAATAGAGTTGCATGGAAATCACTGAGGTGGCTTATTTTCAAAGCATGCTAATGGAACATACACTACAACTATTCAAGCAGAATTCTGTACAATGGTGCCCAGGGTCTGTTATCCAGATCCAGATATTTTCACTCAATAAGATTTAAGAATCACAATATGCATACCAATGCTTATTCTTGGCATGAGAATCTTCTTTTGTTGTTGTTTTTAATTGGATGATAATTGCTTTACAATGTTGTGGTGGTTTCTGCTGTACAACAGCATGGATCAGCCATGGGTATAAGTATATCCTCTCTCTCGTGAGCCTCCCGCCCACCCACACCCCATTCCACCCCTCTAGTTTGTCACAGAGTGCCAGCCTGGCCTCCCTGTGTTATATAGCAGCTTCCCACTAACTATCTATTTCACATATTGGCGTGAGAATCTTGATTGAAATTATCAGCTGGGGTCCAGCTAGTTCAGCTAGTTGAGATACTGTTCATAACAATGCATGTGGACCTCCTTTTTTTCGTTTTTGTTTTTGTTTTTTTTTTGAATGTGTGGATCTATTGAACTATGGAACCAAAAAGACACAGAAGGATTAATGAAAATGCTTTTATGTCCACAACGCAATAACTTTGCTAGAGTGTATGTATATAGATATAAGAAAGAAAAGTGAAGATGGAATCAAGATAGGCGATCAGATTAATATTTACATGGCTCTGGTTTTAAGACCTAATCCCTTCTTTCTAGAAACTACTAGTAATCTTAAGCAAATAAGTCTAAAATATATCTTTGGTTATAGTCTTTCTTGGACTTCCCTGTTGACTCAATGGTAAAGAGCCCACCTGCCAATGCAGGAGATGAAGGTTCAATTCCTGGGTCAGGAAGATTCTCTGGAGAAAGAAATGGTGACACATTGCAGTGGTCTTGCCTGGGAAATCTCATGGAGAGAGGAGCCTGGCTGGGTACAGTCCATGGGGTTGTGAAAGAGTCAGATGTAACTTAGCAATTAAATAACAACAAGCAGAAATCCTAACCAAGTGAGTCTAAAATATGTCTTTGTTTGGTCACAGTCTTTCTTGTATTTCTCTGTCATCCTGAGTCACTCTTCATCATCTTTGACTTTCAGTGCAATGGTGGCTTTGTTACAGCAGCTATGACATTTAATGTTGGGAGACAACTCTCTATTGGTTTCTCGTGCTCCTCTCTGTCTCATAAGCAGAGGCATTGACTGCCTTTGTTCCAAGGTACATTTTCAAGAATGTGTGCGTGCAAGTAGCCTCGGAAGGTAGAGGTGATGTCTTCCTCCAGAGCAACAGGTAGGTGTGCTTGATGTCCGATACAAAGATTCGAGTTTTCTAAGCCCAAGGGTTCACTCCTGTAACACAACTCATCACATGTTCAGGTATCACCTGCTTCTCTTCACATCACCTCAGATGAACTAGGGTTTGGGACTCCAGTATAAGAAAACACTGAGTCTTTGGCTGCTGGAAATCATTATTGATATTTGTCCTATCTCTAATCTAGAGGTTGTGTGCCTTCTGCGAGCATCTTCTTCCATAATCTATGGTGGGATAATTTACTAGTTTGAAGGTAAAGTAAAATCCCACACGCTTTAAAGTTTTTTTTTTGTTTGTTTGTTTTTGTTTTTGTTTTTCAGTTAAAAGTATTTTTATTGAAAAAGCACAAATGCAAAGAAATGAACAGAGGAAAATTTATGCGTCGAACCTGGACTGGTTACTTATGATAATATACATGCTACAATTCCATTCTTTACAGTTTTGACAGCTAATTGCATAATGTTTTCAATTTCTCTCAACTTACTAGAAGTTCAGACTAAGTCACAAGTCCTAGAAAAGTTTGGGTGGTTCTATAATAGTTATCACTGTTGTTAACTTATAAAATTTCAGGAAGTTTTTCAGCTGCAAGGCAACACTCTGAAATGCTTCTACAAGTGGTTTGTAGACCCAGATACAGTGTCTTTCTTTTCATAGGTTTACACGGTTGCTAGGTTGTCTCTCTTGAGAACTATGAAATATGTTCTTCTGAAGAGAAGAGTTTGGCATTTGACCCCACAATGGCCTGTGCGTATGCAGCAGCTTCCAGGTTAACTCTGAACTAAGACATACTCTCCCATTGATTTTACGATTGATTTTCTCAATGGCTCTCATCAACTTCACCATAACTGCCTAGGCAACTAGAGAGAAGGAATGATGCAGTGATTCCTTACCTAGTTCTCCTCTCTATGGTCATTTATGGACTAGGAAATTATTTTACTTTATTTCATTTTATGTGACTATAGTATTATAACTTAAATAATTTTAAAGATGAAAATCATCTTAGAACTGTCTTCTGTATGTAATCTCCCACACAAAGCAGATGCACAAACTGTAAGCAGACACTGCTTAGTTACCTACAGTGTTGGGAGCTGATGGAATTCATAGTCAGTATTTTTATCATGATTGTGAATATTTAATATTTCAAAATGTCTGCCTATACCAACCCTAAGTTATATTAATCATCTCTGACCATCCATCCCAAGCCCATCATCTGGTGACACCACTGACTTTATCTGTCCTATCCCAGATAATCACCAATGATCTCCTCCCCAAACTAAACTTAGCAAATGACCACAATTATATTTTAAAAGACATGGCTTCAAAATCTTTGAATATTCTGGCAAAATTCACCCTAAAATGAATTCATATGTGCTTTTCCCATGATGGCCTAATGACCAAACCCAACAATGTATGGTCTTCTCCGTGCAGATCCACTACACTGTTGATCTATATCACGTTCATTGTTAACTGGAAACATCAGGTCTTCTTCACATGAATTCCTAATAAACCAGGTTCATCACATTGTAAATGCCAGCAATTGATCTTTTTTCCTTTTATCTAAAGTAATCTAACTGCTGAATTAGTTTGGTGGGTTTTAATCCATTTCCATCCTCTTAGGATTCTTTCCAAGTGTTTATCCTTCAATCAAAACTATTTGTAACTTTTCCAAGATTTCTCATTGAAAACTCTGAAACAAATGCCTTTACACCTTTAATTTATTGATTAAAACATCAGACAGAGCAGAACCAATAACAGAACTCTTTGATCTTTAACTTTAGCCCCCTCTCACAATTGACATAGTTCTAAAGATCTATATTTTTGAGTGTTACTATTTAAAAGGCTTAAAATTTACCTTTTTATATTATCAACTAGAATTTGTATATTATTCCCAAAGTTACAGTGACTTGAGAAAATGTAATGTGTCTTGCTCAAATTTGAAAAAATGTTTTGATTAAGCTTCTGTTATAAAATGTATAAATATTTATTGTAGAAAATTTTAAAATCACACAGAAAAATTAGGGAGAGTACAGTTGACCCTAGAATGAAAGTAGCTGTCCAAATCAGAACTGGTACATATAGCTTGCAAAAAAAACATGTAAATAAAGAAATAAAGATGAAAACACACAGAGCACACTTATTTAATATTATTAGAAAAGAGAGTCCTACAACTTCAAATCACCTGTAGCTAGAGAAATCAACATGAAAGGCTAGTATAGCCATTCTTAGAGTTCTCACTATCACTTCAATGCATGTGTGCAGAGCAGGGCTATGTCTGAGGAGGAAGCATGGAAAATACGAAAAGAGAAAGGAGACACAGAAAAAGTGAACATAAAATCACCACAGAAAAGTCCAACACTGAACTCAAGTCTGAAACCTGGTAACTGAAAGAACTTGTTGTTGTTTAGTTGCTAAGTCAAGTCCAACTCTTTTATGACACGATAGGCTGTAGCCCACCAGGCTCTTGTGTCCATGGGATACTGAAGTGAGTTGCCACTTTCTTTTCCAGAGGGCCTTCCCGATCCAAGGATCGAACTCACATCTCCTGCCTTGCAGGTGGATTCTTTACCGCTGAGCCTCCAGGGAAGCTGAAAAGTTCTAGAAGTGAGTAAAGAATTCAAAAACATTTAGGTGACAGTCTTGGACAGACATTATTTCTGGATAAAAAGGTAATTAGAAAGGAGAGACATCTTTTCAAATTGTAGTAATGAAGGTAAAGAAGCAATTAAGAGAAAAAATAGGGCTCTTGAAAACATGAAAATAAACAACAAGACCTAGGAATTATTTCCTCCCACATTAAAGATACTCATCTAAAAAGTAACTTCATTAAACTGACAAAAAAAATGTACTTTTGAAATATAAACTTTGTTTATGAAATGGATTGAATAAAATTAGCCTATTTCCATATAAAGTTACTATAAGATAAAGACAGAAAATGATCAACAGTATATATGATAAAAATTCCTTTAAAAGAAACGACCACAAAGCATAAAAAAACTATGAGACAACAAACAAACTGAATAAAATACCCTAAAGCAAGTGTTTGAAGATAATGTTTATATAACAAATGCAGTTAGGACAGCTAGAAGGGAAGTAAGAGTTGATGGAATTCAGCAAAGAAACTAAAGAAAAAGGTCAATGCTGGAGAAGACTCTTGAGAGTCCCTTGGACTGCAAGGAGATCCAATCAGTCCATTCTAAAGGAGATCAATCCTGGGTGTTCATTGGAGGGACTGATGCTAAAACTGAAGCTCCAATACTTTGGCCACCTCATGCGAAGTGTTGACTCACTGGAAAAGACTCTGATGCTGGAAGGGGTTGGGGGCAGGAGGAGATGGGAACGACAGAGAATGAGATGGTTGGATGGCATCACCGACTTGATGGACATGAGTTTGAGTGAACTCCGGGAGTTGGTGATGGACAGGGAGGCCTGGCGTGCTGCGATTCATGGGGTCGCAAAGAGTCGGACATGACTGAGCTACTGAGCTACTGAACTGAAAAGATAATTGAGAATGGATTTAAATGAAAATTTAATAAGGGAAACTGAATAAGGACTGATAAACGAACAAAACAATGAGAAAAAGAAAGAAAAAAGAAGAGTCAGAGGGAAAGTGATCCAATCGGGATACAGGCAAAGACGAGCTAACATAAGATAAAATTCCTGAAGAAGAGTGTTAAACAGTGTCATCAAACTTGTATATAAACCTGCAATCCAGAGTTCTGCTTTTGGTCACATGAAGCAAACAAGGCCCTGGCTTACATTCTTGTCTCAACAACTAGAAAACTGGAGAAAATGTATGTCAACCATGCTGAAACACTGAAGATCACTTAGTGAAGGACTGTGATCCATAAAAGAAGAGAAGCAAATGATTCTTAGTGACGAATCGTAGTGAGCCTATGATTAACCCCATACTGGGATGTGTCTATTAATAGCAGAGTGCTATGACTGTGGCTCAGATCATCAGCTCCTTATTGCAAAATTCAAGCTAAAATTGAAGAAAGTAGGGGAAAAACCACTGGGCTTCACAAGTGGGGCTGGTGGTCAAGAATCCACCTGCCAAATGCAGGAGAGATAAGAGACATGGGTTTGATCCCTGGGTTGGAAAAATCCCCTGGAGCAGGGCATGGCAACCCATTCAAGTATTTTTGCCTGGAGAATCCCATGGACAGAGGAGCCTGGAAGTTTACAGTCCACAGAGTCACAAAGAGTCAGACACAACTGAAGCGACTTAGCATGCACACACAGGGAAAACCACTAGACCATTCAGTTATGACCTAAATCAAATCCCTTATGATTATACAGTAGAGGTGATGAATAGATTCAAGGGATTAGATCTGGTAGACAGTGCGCCTGAAGAACTATAGGCAGAGGTTCATAACATTGTACAGGAGGCAGTGACCAAAACCATCCCAAAGAAAAAGAAATGCAAGAAGGCAAAGCGATTGAGGAGACTTAACTCATAGCTTCAGAAAGAAAAGAAGGAAAAAGCAAGAGAGAGAGAGGAAGATATATCCAACTGAAAGCACAGTTCCAGAAAAGAGCAAGGAGAGAGAAGAAGGATTTCTTAATGAACAGTGCAGAGAAATAAAGGAAAACAATAGAATGGGAAAGACTAGAGATTTCTTCAAGAAAATTGGAAATATACAGGGAACATTTCATGCAAGGATGGGCATGATAAAGGACAGAAATGGTAAGGACCTAATAGAAGCAGAAGAGATTAAAAAGAGGTGACAAGAATACACAGAACAGCTATACAAAAAAGGTCTTAATGACCCAGATAACCACAAGGGTGTGATCAGTCACCTAGAGCCAGACATCCTGGAATCTGGAGTCAAGTAGGCCTTAGGAAACATGACTACACACAAGGCTAGTGGAGGTGATGGAATTTCAGCTGAGCAATTTCAAATCCTAAAAGATGATGCTGTTAAAGTGCTCCCCTCAATATGTTAGCAAATTTGAAAAACTCAGCAGTGGCCACAGGACTGGAAAACATCAGTTTTCATTCCAATCTCAAAGAAGGGCAGAGTCAGAGAATGTAAAATTGTGCTTATTTTGCATGCTAGTAAGGTGATGCTCAAAATGCTTCAATCCAGGCTTTAGCAGCACATGAACTGAGGAATTCCGGATGTACAAGCTGTGTTTTAAAAAGACAGAGAAACCAGAGATCAAATTGTCAACATTCCTTGGATCACAGAGAAAGTAAGGTAATTCCAGCAAAGCATTTACTTCTGCTTCGTTGACTATGCTAAAGCCTTTGATTGTGTGATGGGAATACCTGACCACCTTACCTGTCTCCTGAGAAACCTGTATTGGGGTCAAGAAGCAACAGTTTATACATGAAGCAATGGACTGGTTCAAAATTGGAAAAGGAGTACGTCAAGGCTATATATTGTTACCCTGTTTATTGAACTTATACGCAGAGTATCTTGAAGAGATCTCTAGTCTTTCCCATTCTATTGTTTCCCTAAATTTCTTTGCATTGATCGCGGAGGAAGGCTTTCTTATCTTTCCTGGATATTCTTTGGAACTCTGAATTCAAATGGACATATCTTTCTTTTCTCCTTTGCCTTTCACTTCTCTTCTTTTCATAGCTGTTTGTAAGTCCTCTTCAGACAACCATTTTGCCTTTCTTTATCTTGAGGATAGTCTTGATCCCTGTCTCCTGTATAATGTTATGAACCTCCATCCATAGTTCTTCAGGCACTTGTCTATCAGATCTAATCCCTTGAATCTATTTCTCACTTCCGCTGCATAATCATAAGGGATTTTCTTTTGGTCATACCTAAATGGTCTAGTGTTTTCCCTACTTTCTTCAATTTATGTCTGAATTTGGCAATAAGGAGTTCATGATCTGAGCCACAGTCAGCTCCTGGTCTTGTTTTTGCTGACTGTATAGAACTTCTCTATCTTTGACTGCAAAGAATATAATCAGTCTGATTTTGTTGTTGACCATCTGGTGATGTGCATGTGTAGAGTTGTCTCTTGTGTTGTTGGAAGAGAGTGTTTGCTATGACCAGTGCGTTCTCTTGGCTAACTCTACTAGCCTTTGCCCTGCTTCATTCCGTGCTCCAAGGCCAAATTTGCCTGTTACTCCAGGTATTTCTTGACTTCCTACTTTTGCATTCCAGTCCCCTGTAATGAAAAGGACATCTTTTTTTGGTGTTAGTCCTAGAAGGTCTTGTAGGTCTTCATAGAACAATTCAACTTCAGATTCTTCAGCATTACTGGTTGAGGCATAGACTTGGATTACTGGGATATTGAATGGTTTGGCTTAGAAACAAGCAGAGATCATTCTATCATTTTTGAGATTGTACCCAAGAGCTGCATTTTGGACTTTTTTTAACTATGATGGCTACTCCATTTGTTCTAAGGGGATTCTGGTCCACAGTAGTGGATACAATGGTTCAGTCCGTTCAGTTCAGTCGCTCAGTCGTGTCCGACTCTTAGCAACCCCATGAACCACAGCATGCCAGGCCTCCCTGTCCATCACCAACTCCTGGAGTTCACTCAAACTCATGTCCATCGAGTCGGTGATGCCATCCAGCCACCTCATTCTCTGTCGTTCCCGTCTCCTCCTACCCCCAATCACTCCCAGCATCAGAGTCTTTTCCAGTGAGTCAACTCGTCGCATGATGTGGCCAAAGTATTGGAGTTTCAGCTTTAGCATAAGTCCTTCCAATGAACATCCAGGATTGATCTCCTCTAGAATGGACTGATTGGATCTCCTTGCAGTCCAAGGGACTCTCAAGAGTCTTCTCCAGCACCACAGTTCAAAACCATCAATTCTTCGGCGATCAGCTTTCTTCACAGTCCAACTCTCACATCCATACATGACCACGGGAAAAACCATAGCCTTGACTAGACGGACCTTGGTTGGCAAAGTAATGTCTCTGCTTTTTAATATGCTATCTAGGCTGGTCATAACTTTCCTTCCAAGGAGTAAGCGTCTTTTAATTTCATGGCTGCAATCAGCATCCGCAGTGATTTTGGAGCCCAAAAAAATAAAGTCTGACATGGTTTCCACTGTTTCCCCATCTATTTCCCATGAAGTGATGGGACCAGATGCCATGATATTCATTTTCTTGATGTTGAGCTTCAAGCCAACCTTTTCACTCTCCTCTTTCACTTTCATCAAGAGGCCTTTGAGTTCCTCTTCACTTTCTGCCATAAGGGTGGTGTCATCTGCATATCTGAGGTTATTGATATTTCTCCCGGCAATCTTGATTTCAGCTTGTGCTTCTTCCAGCCCAGCGTTCCTCATGATGAGCTCTGCATATAAGTTAAATGAGCAGGGTGACAATATACAACCTTGACGTACTCCTTTTCCTATTTGGAACCAGTCTGTTGTTCCATGTCCAGTTCTAACTGTTGCTTCCTGACCTGCATACAGGTTTCTCAAGAGGCAGGTCAGGTGGTCTGGTATTCCCATCTCTTTCAGAATTTTCCACAGTTTATTGTGATTGACTATTCATTGACTATGCCAAGGCCTTAGACTGTGTGGATCACAATAAACTGTGAAAAATTCTGAAAGATACAATGGTTATCTGAGTTAAATTCGCCCATTCCAGTCCATTTTAGTTCACTGATTCCTAAAATGCCGATGTTCACTCTTGCCATCTCCTGTTTGACCAGTTCCAATTTACCTTGATTCAGGGACCTAACATTCCAGGTTCCTATGCAATATTGCTCTTTATAGCATTGGACTTTACTTCCATCACCAGTCACATCAACAACTGGGCAATGTTTTTGCTTTGGCTCTGTCTCTTCATTCTTTCTGGAGTTATTTCTCCACTCTTTTCCAGTAGCATATTGGGCATCTACCGACCTGGGGAGTTCATCTTTCAGTGTCATATCTTTTTGCCTTTTCAAACTGTTCATGTGATTCTCATGGCAAGAATATTGAAGTAGTTTGCATTCCCTTCTCCAGTGGACCACTTTTGTCAGAACTCTCCAGCATGACCCATCTGTCTTGGGTGGCCCTACATGGCACGGCTCATAGTTTCAATGAGTTAGACAAGGCTGAGGTCCATGTGATCACTTTGATTAGTTTTCTGTGATTATGGTTTTAATTCTGTCTGATAAGGTGAAGCTTCCTGATGGGAGAGACTGACTGAGGGGAAACTGAATCTTGTTCTGATGCTCAGTAAATCTTTAATCCAATTTTCTGTTGACTGTTGGAGCTGTGTTTCCTCCCTGTTGTTTGACCTGAGGCCAAACTATGGTGAAGGTGATGAAGATAATGGCGACCTCCTTCAAAAGTTCCCAAGCACACACTGCTGCACTCAGTGCCCCCGACCCTGCAGCAGGCCGCCTCTGACCCACGCCTCCATTGCAGACTCCTGTGCCCTCACAGGAAAGTCTGGGTCAGTCTCTTGTGGGGTGACTGCTCCTTTCTCCTGGGTCCCTGTGAGCACAAAGTTTTGTTTGTGCCCTCCAAGAGTCTGTTTCCCAAGTCTTGTGTATGTTCTGGTGGCTCTGTGGTGGGCTTAATGGTGACCTCCTCCAAGAGGGCTTATGCCACACCCAGGTCTGCTGCACCCAGAGCCCCTGCCTCTGCGGCAGGCCACTGCTGACCTGTACCTCCTCAGGAGACACACAAACACTCAAAAGCAGGTCTGGTTTAGTCTCTGTGGGGTCTCTTGGTATGCACAAGGTTTTGTTTGAGCGCTCTAAGAGTCTCTGGTGGATATGGAGTTTCATTCTCAGTGTGATTTCGCCCCTCCTACCATCTTACTAGGGCTTCTCCTTTGCCCTTCAACTTTGGGTATCTTTTTCTGGTGGGATCCAGCATTCTTCTGTGAATGGTTGTTCAGCAGCTACTTGTAATTTTGGAGTTCTTGCAGGAGACAATGAGTGCAAAACAGGTAGTTTCTTATAAAATTAAATGTATATGTATATTTGCATGATTCAAAAATTTCACTCCTATTTATATAAGAGAAACCAAAACATGTTCATACAAAGACTTGTACACAAGTCTTATTCCTAATAGCTCACAAGTGAATCAACAAGTGTGTGTCAGTGGATAAACTCATAAACAAATAGTGGCATATACATATAGGGTCTTCCCAGATGGTGAGGTGGGAATCCACCTGCCATTGCAGGAGATGCAAGAGATAAGGTTTGATCCCTGGGTTGGGAAGATCCCCTAGAGTGGGAAAAGTCAACTCACTCCAGTATTCTTGCCTGGAGAAACCCATGGACAGAGGAGGCTTTGGGGCTTCAGTACAGGGGTCGCAAAGAGTTGGGCATGACTGAGCATGCACACACAGCACAACAACATATACATACAGAGGAATACTACTTATCAACAAAAAGAAATAAACTACTGACACATGCAATGGTATGAATAAATCCCAAAATCACGCTGAGAAAGAGAAGCAAAACAAAACAGAAACCAGACACATTTTAGTTCATACTGTGTGATTCCATTTAAATGAATTCTGAAAAAGTGAAGTCTGTAGTGTTAGGAATCAAATCAGTGCTTGCTTAGAGCCATGAAGTGGATCTTGTAGGTGGTGCAAGGGCATTAGGGGAATGGTATTCAATAAAAGGGGACTCAAGGGAACTTTGAGTTATGAAAACTCCTTTATCTTGATTATGGTGGTGGTTACGTGGGTTATATAAGCATATATTTATCAAAAGTCATCAAACTCTACATTTAAAATGGTTGACTCAATATGTATAAATTACATATCAGTAAAACTGAACCTTGTACTGCAAGGAGATCCAACCAGTCCATTCTAAAGGAGATCAATCCTGGGTATTCATTGGAAGGACTGATGCTAAAGCTGAAGCTGCAATACTTTGGCCACCTCATCCGATGAGTTGACTCACTGGAAAAGACTCTGATGCTGGGAAAGGTTGGGGGCGGGAGGAGAAGGGGACTACCAAGAATGAGATGGCTGGATGGCATCACCGACTCTGTGGACATGAGTTTGAGTGAACTCCAGGAGTTGGTGATGGACAGGGAGGCCTGGCGTGCTGTGATTCATGGGGTCGCGGAGAGTCGGACACGACTGAGCGACTGAACTGAACTGAACTGAACTGAAAACTGAACGAGAAAAAAAAAACATAATCAGAAAAAGTTGTTTTTTTAAAAAAAGAACTATACCTACTTAATAAAAAAAAAAAATTCACTGGGGCCTTGGAGTAACTGTGTTGAAATTTTGAACTCTTTGAAAAAACTCTAATGAAGATATTCCAAGTTAAAGATTAAGATAAAAATTCTCAAAATTTAGACACTAAAAGACAAAGTAATAAAATCATATTGGTATCAGGGGCTTCCCACATGGCGCTAGTGGTAAAGAACCTGCCAATACAGGAGACATAAGAGACATGGGTTCAATCCCTGGGTCAGGAAAATACCCTACAGGAGGGCATGGCAACCCTCTTCAATATTCTTGCCTGGAGAATCCCATGGACAGAGGAGCCTTGTGGGCTATATCCATAGGGTCACAAAGAGTCAGACAGGACTGAAGCAACTTAGCATTCATGGACACTGGGATCAGACCTCTAAAGTCAAAATACAAAGAAAGGCAGTAATGCAGCAGTATTTGAATAAACTTTGAGAAAAAAAAAGGATGATACACGTATATTATATCTAACTAAGCTACTATTCAACTGTCAAGGCCACAAATACTAAGTTTACACCTGAAAGGACTCGGGCTGTCTCATGAGCCTTTCTAGAGAAACTACCAGGGGATGATCTTCATTCAATGAAGAGATAATGTGCAATTTTTGGCTAAAATGCTTATGGTAAACATTCAGTATATTTAATTATAGATGTAAGACTAAAACAAGGATGTGTAAAAGGGTGAGAGAGGATTGTATACAAGTATGATCTCATAAAGTACAAAGAATTCAACTTTTTAAATGGAGCAAAAGAGGGATTGAAAACGGGAAAGTAAAATAAGTTCCTTTTTGGTTGAAATGGGAATAAAAAACAAAAGATAATCATTTAATATTGACCAATATACTAATAAGAGGGAAAGCAAGAAAAAAAACGGGGATTATGATGCTCTAAAGGGTAAAAGTAAAAAAGATAATTTCTAGGACAAGCAAACCAAAACTCCCTTTAAAAAATAAAACAAAGAAATTTATGTGGGGAAAAAAAACATTTATTTTAACTTCCCAGAAACAGTCAATTGTTAGAACTAAAATCCTTTCCAACCTCTCCCTCCACACCCTCTCTCTCCCCTTCTCCTTCTCTCCTATCCACTCTTTCTCTCTCCACGTGTGTTATTCGTACAAACCAGGACTGCCAAGTTGTATTTTCATTTCACATTTCATCATGAGCATTACCCATGCCAACAAATGTTCCCAAAAAACGATGACCTTTAATCAATTCATATATATTTCACCTAATGGATGAATTAACGTGTTTGTTCTTCTGAAATCTTCATGATTCATCCTATATTTGTAATCAAGCGTTCATACATGTATTCGGTCATTCAACGTATGTGTATAAGTTGTCTGTTGCACGCAGTACGTCTATGGGCACAATAAAAGTATTCTCTGCCCTCCCTAGGCAGAGAAGGCAATGGCAAGCCACTCCAGTACTCTTGCCTAGAAAATCACATGGACGGAGGAGTCTGGTGGGCTGCAGTCCATGGGGTTGCTACTAGTCAGACATGACTGAGCAACTTCACTTTCACTTTTCACTTTCACACATTGGAGAAGGAAATGGCAACCCACTCCAGTGTTCTTGCCTGGAGAATCCCAGGGACGGTGGAGCATGGTCGGCTGCCGTCTATGGGGTCGCACAGAGTCGGACACGACTGAAGCGACTTAGCAGCAGCAGCAGCAGCCCTCCCTAGGAAGGCAGTTAAATAATTATATGTGTGATTAATGTTCATAATATAGAAGTTCAGAGAAATGTGGGGGTCCAGTTAAATGGATTTTTCTCAACCTTGAGATGAAGTCTAAGTCTAGTTTTGGTATTACTCTAGAAGGAAGTGACGTTGAAGATGAAGTATAGTAGGACTTCCGTGGTGTCCAGTGGTTAAGACTCTATGCTTCCAATGCAGGGAGCGTGAGTTTGACCCCTAGCTGGGGAACTGAGATTCCACACACCATGGCATGGTCAAAAAAAAAAAAAAAAAAGCATAGCAATGTGAAGTGAGCCTGTGATCAGGAGCTGGAGATCATTTGGTTATACTTTCTTATCATTTCCATTTTCCTATCATATCTAAAGTCAGAGCCTCTGACTTTTTTCCTCTCTCTGAATAGACTGTATACTTACTTTTTAATTCGAGAAGATGTTGAAGCTATTTTTTTCTCTAATTATGGTGTCTTAACTCTTCTTTGTGTTAAGATGAGAAAGTAATTTTTCTGGCTTCCTTCTCTCTTGCCCATCTTTATAGATTTTGTTGTTGTTATGAACTGATTCACATTTTATGAATTATAACATGTCTTTCATCATACATATTCTTTAAAGAATTATCTTAGACGTTTGCTATATTCTATGAACATTTTAATGACTGTCAACTCTACACGTAAATGGTTGTTGAGATATTTTATACCACAATTTGTCCATTTTTAGTTCCTTATCTTGACTAATTTTTTGGTGGGCTGTAATATTTCAAATTTTCTTTCTTCCAAAAAAGCGATACAATTGTTGATATTTATATACATCTTGTACATAACATTTTAAAGGAAGATCAGAGTAATTTAATCAGTGAAGAATTCATCATGTTTGGGCAAGATTTACTCTTAAAAAGTGAAATGCTAATCATGAAGAATTAGTTTAAATTCCCCATTTAAAATCCAGAACAATCAAGAGAATAGATCAGTGGTTGTCTGAGGCTGTGGGGCTGGGGAGATCAGATATGAGGCTAGGTGATGTGGTGTGGGGTTTCATTTGGGGATAAGAAAAATGTTATAAAATGCATTGTGGTGATAAACGCACAACTTTGTAAGTATATCATCATTAAATTGTACAGTTTACTTGAATGAATTATGTGGTTTGTGAATTATGTCTCCATAAAGCTGTAAAAAATGAATTAGCTTATTATTTTCACTATTTAGTTGTCTATTGTTTGCTGAAATTCCTCTTCTTTTCCCGAAACTGGAGGCATCACCTGATCATTTCCAGGCTTTTGGCAATCGCTTCTCTTCACCATCATTTCAAACTCGAAGTATGAACTTGATAAAAATCGCAGCCTCGTAAGCATTTCATGCAGACCCAGCTGGATATAATACTATGGATTTAGAGTTCACTTCTAATATTGACTCTTAGTTCTATTTCGCTATTATCTGCCTCTCTGAAGTCTGAGGTTATGACCTCCTCACACTTTCACCCCTTAGCCAAATAAGCTATTACGAGTGGATCTTATCAATGAATTCATGTTCTTGGATAAAGTCTTACTTATACTCTGACCCCCAGGAACCATCACATTCTGCAGAAACTTCATCACAATTGCAAAAACCCTTATAACAAAGAACAAAAGTTCTAATGGTGGGATTTAAGGCAATGGAAGAGATTAGAGGAGCATTTGGCAATATAAAGCGATTTTCAAGTACCCTGAAATCAGGACACATGGCCATACCTCCCACTGAGTCTGACTCTTGAGTGATCCTGGTTTACATTCCCATTCTCTACATTAAATTCTGGGACCATTAATTTAGAATTTCTTCAAAAAATTCCTCTTGCCTAACCTGGGTGGGTTTCATGACATTTTCCCATTTAGCTTGCTTTTTTCTCTCCCATGGCTGTCTGCCCTGCGAACCACTGTCAATGGAAGATGTTGAAGTCGGCTGTTATCAGGAAAGTAATAAGTTCAAATAATTCTCTTTTCTTCATTTATGTTACTTTATTGAAACTTTTTATGAACTTTTGCATTTTTTTCTCTTTAAAATAATGCTGAAGATGCCTAAAAGATTTCAGACACGATGTTTATGAAGCCTTAGAAAAAACAACGAGAAAAACAGAACCAGAGAAAACATGCTTTTAAAAAGATTACCTATATTCTTCTGGGAATTTTTTGTAGTAACTAGAGAAAGAGAACAAAAGTCATACAGCGATATTTTTAAATTAATTTGGCACCACTCAGGAGTGTCTGGAACTCTGTGGAATGAAATCATGGATAACCCTTACCAGTGAACATCAGCTGGAAAAAAACTTATCATCCTTGGGAGCTGAAAGAATGAAGACAGAATCTAGGGCTTTAGAAGAGATTGCCAGGACCCTACCATCCACTAATCCTCCACCCCGAATCCAATCATTAGGGCTGAATCAATACACTCCCTCACTGGTAATAGTCAAATCCTTTTGTGAAGAAAGATGTTACTTTAATCCCAAGTAATCTGCTGCTCTTTTACATACTCAATTAAATGTGCAGCTATCTTTTTTGGATTCTTTTAACATTCCTCTGTTCAGTATAGCCTTCCTTCTTCCTCTTGCTGTGTTCTTGGAAATGAAAATTTATCATGCTTCTCTGGGTTTCAGTGTTGTTCATCATGGTTCTTCAAAGACTGTAAATCAACTAACTTCAATTTAAAAAATAATAATAACTAAAAAAGGAAGTCCCTTGGCCATAAGACTTCCTAATAAAAATTATTTACAAGAAATTTTTCCAAATTAAAAAAAAAGAACTTTTTATTTGTCTCCCCTGCCCTTTTGCATTTTCTCAGGGAGGCACAAGTGTCAGCTGTTGAGGCAGTTTTTAATTATTGACTCATCAGACTTGGCCTTCCCCGGGGACAGGAAATCTGCTTTCTCGCATTTGTGTTATTGAGGGCAATGCCTAAGATATGATAAATAAATAACTGTGCGTGATGAATGTCTGATCCTCCATAGGCCACACGAGAAAACTTCTGTCAAAGCAGCCATGCTTCTTTCTCCTTTTAACAAGGCGTCCTCACCGAAGCTGCCACAGCTGCTGCTGTGGAACAATGAGCAAGTACTTCAAGCACCCATTTTTCCTGTGTTCGGAAAAGAAAGGGTGGCAGCCTCCATAAATCCTAAGTGGTGGGGCCTGTCTGTTTTCATCCTTTCTCAGGTTCATTTTAAAGGAAGAAGAACAAAAGTGAGATTTCCTCTCTGGAGATCTAGATGCCTGTCCTTGATTCATCATTGTGGGACTTCAGGCAACCCACTGTCTTTCTGATTTTCAGTTTCCTTTCTCTAAAAAATATGCATATTACTTTACCCTGCTTATACTGCATCGATGTTGTAAGACAACAATGAAATGATATGCATGGAAAATGTACAAATATGAATGTTTATTAGCATCATTATTAAGAGGTGTTTTTCTCTTTCACTCTTTCTTTCATATGACAGATATTTATTTTAAGGTCTATGAAAGATGGGTTTTAGTTTTGTTCACTGCTATGTCCTGTTACCGAAAACACCACCTCATACATGGTCAGCACTCATTAAATATTGAAGAAAACGAATGGATGAGGATTGAAGAAGTGAGCTAAGCGTCCACCATGCAGTTACCGAGCCAGATGCTGGCTAATATAAAAGTGAATAAAACAGACATGACCTCTTTAAAAATGCCCCCTCTCTTTCCCAATTAATGATTTTTGCCCCTCAATTCAACCTATTCTTCCATTCATATTCTGATTATTGCTTTCTCTTTGTTTTCTCTGGCTTGCTTTCTTTCCTCCCATGATTTTATCTTGGCATTTCAGAAGAACATTATTCAAAGTTTAGAAAGCGATATAATTCAGTGTGAAATTTGATTTTAGTTTTTGATGCTATCTAATTGTTCCAGTTAAGTGTACTTGATTTATGTATATATTACCAAAACATTTTAATTTTATATTTTCGTTTGCCGTTCTAAATAAGTCGTAAAAATTTCTACATGGGAAAGAGAATACAGGCATGACCTCTGCCCTTACGGGATTTATTCAGTGGTTTATCCTTAAGTATGATGTTAGTTGTGGGCATTTTTATAGATTCTATTTTTCAGAATGAGGAACCTTTCTTCTATTCCCAGTTTGTCAAAGACTTTTACTCTATAAAGTGTTGGATTGCACCAAATACTATTCTGCATCTAATGAGATAACAATATGAGTTTTCCTAAATCTATTAATATGTCAAGTTACTTTCATTGCCTTTTCTTCTTTTTTTGTTTCTTCTTTATTTCTTGAGGTATAGTTAATTTACAATATTGTGTTAGTTTCAGGTATACAGCAAAGTGATTCAGTTAAGCATATGTGTGTTTTTCAGATTATTTTCTGTTATAGGTTATTACAAGATATTAAACACAGTTTCCCAAAGTATATAGTAAATTTTTGTTGTCTATCTAGTTTATATATGTTCATGTGCATCTGTTAATCCGATACTCCTGATTTATCACTCTCCTCTTCCAATTTTTTGTTTGTTTTCTATGTCTATGAATATGTTGTGTAAATAAGCACTATTGTCTAGATTCAAAATAGTAATATCATATAATATTTGTCTTTCTCAGTCTGACTTCATTTAGTACAATAATTTTTAGGTCCATCTATGTTATTGCAAATGGTTGTGTTTCATTCTTTTTTATGAGTGACTAATAAGAATTGATGCTTTTGAACTGTGGTGCTGGAGAAGACTCTTGAGAGTCCCTTGGACTGCAAGGAGATACAATCAGTCCATTCTAGAGGAGATCAATCCTGGGTGTTCATTGGAAGGACTGATGCTAAAGCTGAAACTCCAATACTTTGGCCACCTCATGCGACGAGCTGACTCACTGGAAAAGAGTCTGATGCTGGGAGGGATTGGGGGCGGGAGGAGACGGGGACGACAGAGAATGAGATGGCTGGATGGCATCACCGACTCGATGGACATGAGTTTGAGTGAACTCCGGGAGTTGGTGATGGACAGGGAGGCCTGGCGTGCTGTGATTCATGGGGTCGCGGAGAGTCGGACACGACTGAGCAACTGAACTGAACTGAACTGAATGGAGCCTAGAAGAGATATTGAATTTTTCAGTCTGTCCAACTTTTTGCTGTGCTTAGTTGCTCAGTCGTATCTGACTCTTTGCGACCCCATGGGTTATAACCCGCCAGGCTCCTCTGTCCATAGGATTCTCCAGGCAAGAATACTGGAGTGGGTTGCATGGAGTGGCAACTCTTCAAGCTCCTTACATGTGGAACCAGAAACCATAACTCGTATTTCTCTAAATACAACATCCCACTCACATACACACATGCAGTCATTCTCTTAACTCAAAATTCATTTCAGCTATCATTTCTCTTTCATTTCATTTACAAGAAAACTTGTTTAAAGTGACATGCTCATTGTCTTTTGTTAGGGCCCTTTCTTTTTTAACTTGTGCCCATTTCTATAGGGATTTTGCCCATTTCTATAGGGATTTTGCCAGTAACACTTTACTGAAACTATTCTTATAAAATTCACATAAGTGCTTGGTAAACCTAATGGTAAATTATTAGTTATCATACTTAATGTAACAGTAACACTTAACATAATTATTTACTCCTTCCCCTTGGAACTTATTGGATTGGCCAAAAAGTTCGTTTGGGCTTTTCCATAAGATGTTATAGAAAAACTCAAACAAACATTTTGACCAACCTTATATTTTCTTTACTTGACTTCCAGGGTATCACACTCTCATCTTTCTTCTCTGGCTGCTGCTTCTTAATTTCCTCATCTGGTTTTTCCTCATCTCCTTGCCTTCTAGATAATTTGGAACTCAGTCTTTAGACGTCCACCCTTTTGTATTTACTCTTATTATTTAGTGATCTCATCCAGGGACTTTTTTTAAAATAGCATCTATATGCTGATATCTCTCAAATATATATGTCAAGACTGATCCTAGCTCATGAAATACTATGTACTTCCAACAAAAATTTAACTCTGTTATACTCAGCATATCCTTCAGGATACAGATATTTTATTTATTTTTTAAAGATTTTTAAGAATATTTATTTAGGCTGCATAGGTCTTAGCTGCAGCAGGCAGGATCTTCCATTTTTGTTGAAGCATAAAGGACCTAGTTCTCCAACCAGGGATTGAATCCAGGTTCTCTGCGTTGGGAATGTGGTATCTTACCAACTGGACCACCAAGGAAGTTCTAGGAAATAGATATTTTAAACTTAACCTAAGTCAAGCTGAATCTTTGCTTTTCCCCTCTAAACATATTCCATCTAGCCTTCTCCATCTCAGTTAATGGTAAATGCATGCATCTGGTTACTAGGAATTCTGGTGGCAGGGAAATATGTCAAGAGATTAGTTAGGAAAGCTTGTTACTTCCCCTACAACACATAGTCAGAATCCTCTGTGATCAAAATCCCTACTATCAGCTTTCTGCCGAAGCGGCCACTTTCTCTTCTGTGAATTTTTGCCATATTCTTGTAACTTGTCTCCCTTTTTTGATCTTTGTCAAACCTAAATCCTACTCACAACATGCAACCAAGTAGGTTGGATCCTATTATTTCTCTGCATCAACCCGCTAATGCCTTTTCTCCCAACTCAGAGTAAAGGTCAAAAATCTTTCAAGAGCATGGCAGGTCCTGCACAATCAGCCTCACCCATTATCTCTCAAATGTCACCTCCTACTATCTCTGCTTGCTTATTTTGTTCTAGCCACACTCACCCACTTGCTATGTACTTTGCTACATTTGCAAACATTTAGAACTTTTGGAAGTAATGCTTTTATTTCCTGAAATGCTTTCCTTGGATAGTTGTGTGCCTTGTTTCTTTTCCCCCATCGGATCTTTACTTAAAAGTATTATTAGTGAGGATTTTCATGATCATCTTATTTATAACTGGAAATTTCCAACTTCTCCTATTTTTCATTTTAGAATTTATCACCTCCACACTGTGCTACATCTATCTAATTTTTGTTTCTCCCTCACTAAATTTATGAATAGATTTTTGCTTGTTCTATTTACACACTTAAAATTAATATATAGCATGGTGACGTATTATCTTCTATGTGCAAAGGAAAATGGATCTGAAATGCAAATAATAAAATGGGCATTACTTGTTGAGGATTTAGAATATGCCAGCCTCTAGGCTAAGAGTTTAACACATCCTATCTCTCTCATTTAATCTTCACAAAAATCCATTAGGGTAAAAGTGTTCTTCCTGAATATTTCAAGTGAGTACTCTAAAGCAAGAAAGAAGAAATAATTTCCCCAAAGTCAAACATGTTGACAAGGTCAGTTAGTATCTGAGCCCAGCCATTATGATTCTATAAGTCTCATAGAATCAGCCACCACATGAACATTTGATAAATAAAACTATAATTATGCAGATTAAGACCTTCATAATTAATTAATTAATGGCAACACATTCTTCTAGGTCTGTGAGATATAAAAAGAAGATATAAATAAATTGTCCTTCAACTAACTTTTAAAGATGCCAGTAAGATGGTAGTCTCAGGTCTTCCCTGGTGAGTCAGTGTTTAGAACTCCACCCTCCCACTGCAGGGGACATGGGTGTGATCCCTAGTCTGGGACAGTGTGGCCAAAAAAAAAAAAAAAAAATTTTTTTTTTTAAAAGATGATTGTTTCTTTTTAAACACAAACGGTCTTTAAATATTGTTAATTAGGAAAATAAAAGCTTCTAAAATGTTTTTGAATGAAAAACATAGAAGCATTAGACTTTTCTTTGGTAGACTCCCTATTATGTGTTAGGTAATTGTTTAAGTTACGTTTTTTTCTGTCTTGGGCAGCTTTGAATTTATAGCTCTTAAAAACTCCTAAAAGGACACAACTAAAAATTTAATGGGCATTTCAGCTAAGTCTTTTTGAATTTTGTATTAGATTTCCCCTTAGCCTTGGGTAAAGCCATAAAAAAAATTGCCTGCTTAAAAATGTAATCATCACACAGAAACCTTCCTAAAGTCAGCATCAAATAGAATAAAGTATATTTTATTAATGATACAATTCACCAAATTACCAGCCCTGCCACTCTCTGCCCTCCGGGGGAACCTCCTCCTCCAGTTACATGTACACCAGTCACTGGTGTTTGTTCTGTGTAATTTAACCTTCTGATTGCCTTGAATGCTTAATGAACTAGATTAAGTGAAATGCTGATGAAAAGTGTTGAAATCTGCTGGGAAGGGAGACCACTGAAATCCTTGTCTTGAGACAGAGCCCGAAGAATGCAGAGTCCTGATCTGAGGAATTAGAATCAAGAAGGGACATGAAAACTGCTTGTTTTCTCTTCCAAAGTGAGGTTTTGTGAAGGAATGGAGTCAAAGATCCAGTCAGGCCTGGGAATCTAGGCCCCTCTCATGGAGCAGTGGCCCTGTCTCTACTTAAATGCCTTTTTCTTCTTCAACATGTATGTCTAGGACACATACTACCTTGTAACTGATCTCTTCCTCTTACCTCAATGGTTGGTTTATTCTTAGTTTGAAACTGAATAACTTTCTTCTTCAAATTTATGTCAAAGAAAGAGGAGGTGTGTCTCCCTGGGAGACTAAACAATGCTGTAATAACTAAGAAATACCAAGTGAAAATTTAAATGACGTTGAGAATTGAGACGCAAAAGATAAAGCCGTGGCAATTTAAGATAGCAGCTTTCCAGTATCTAACGTGGATTTCCCTACTGAGATGGAAGAAATGGTCCAAATGGCATGCTGATTGTCTGAGAGTAAATTTCTGCTAACTAAATAAATTTATGCACAAAACTAATTTGATTTATTAAACTTATTTACTCCCCAGTGAAATTATGACTTCACTTCAGAGGACATAAGCCAATGAGAAGATAAGTTCTTATTTCTGAAGTATCTTAGAGTGGAATGAGAAGCAAATTGTTTCAACAGAAATGAGCTTTGTGTGTGTGTGTGTGTGTGTGTGTGTGTGTGTGTGTAAGGGCTGCTAAGGGATTTATATAACTGCAAAGCCATACTTACACACTGGAGTTTGTGTGATTACACTTATTTCCATCCTGTTCAGAAGCTACCCTAAAGATACAACTCTACACGGAGCCAAACCATGTGAGATTCTGAAGGAGCTTTTAACAAGCATCACATCTGCTTTAAGACACATACTTCGCTAGTGTAGAATGCTCTGACCCTGAGAGAATTCCACCCCTGATACAGAGTGGGAAATTACGGAATGATTCACACTACTTTCAACTGTTCCTTTATTCTAATACCCCCAATAAGGTGGGGTTTTCTTCCCTTTCATTTATTCTTTAAATGTCTGGAGTTAAGAGTACTTAATTGGGCTGAATCGCGTACTTGGGCATTAAAAGAATTAAATTGGCTGTTTTTAAATTGCTCCAGCTGGCCCCCAAACCATTTTGAAACACTGCATTAGACAAAAACAATTAAAAAGATGTCAGGAGACAAAATATAAGGAGAGAAAGATGGATTTTTCTACTCTACTACTTTCTGACTTCTGATGGAATCTTTTAACAAAGTTGTTTAATCTCCAGAACCTACCTAAATATATATGTTCAGTAAAACTTCATTGAATAAATTAATTCACAGAAAATATTAAAGATGCACAGAAGAGAGGAGATATCTTTTGACTGTGTTTTGACTTTTAAATAACGTTTTATTAATAGATGCAAAGGACACTGATTATTCCTAGAACTTAGAGAAGATACAATTATCTGTACTTTATGTGTGTGTGCAGTAGTCGCTTAGTGGTGTCCAACTCTTTGTGACCCTATAGACTGTAGCCCCCCAGGCTCCTCAGTCCATGGGATTCTCCAGGCAAGAATATTGGAGTGGGTTGCCATTTCTTTCTCCAGGGGATCTTCCCAACCCAGGGATTGAACCCTGGTCTCCTGCATTGCAGGTAGATTCTTTTCCATCTGAGCCACAAAGGAAGCCCTTATAAATCTGTCTGTTTTATAGTTATGCTCAGTCTTTAAGAGAAATAAAACACAAAGTCATATTCAATCACACTTATGATTCATATTTGCTCATGTTATTACCCTACTCAATTCTTTCTTACTGATACAAAGAAAGGTCCAATTTCTTTCTTTTTTTCTTTTATTTTTTCAACTTTTTTTACAGTTTATTATAACTTCATCACTTCCACATTTGTGACGCATATTAAAAATAGATTGTACATTAAATTTCCTCAAAAGTAGATTCTCTCCTTGTTAAAAATCAGAACTTAATAGATCAAACTGCATCAGCTCTTCATTGCAGCATGCATGATCTTCATTCTTCATTGTGTCATGTAGGATCTTTAGTTGTGACATGTGGAATCTAGATCCCTGACCAGGGATCAAACCCAAGCCCCTCGCATTGGAAGCATGGAGTCTTATCCACTGGACTAGCAGGGAAGTCCCAAAGGTTCAGTTTCAAAGATGGGTGAAAAATGGCTGCAGGTAATTAGTTTTGAAATTAGATTGAAATGTTTTCTGAAGAGATGAAGAAAAACTTTATGATAGGGTATCTATTAATAACATGGATAGAGGGAAACCTCAAGGGAAACCTTCACTTAGTACCAGTTTCAGAAATAGGGAGTAGTTTATAACAATTATAAAGTGACATGTAACTATATATACTTGAGTATACACACACACACACACACACACACACACACACACACACACATTTATTAGATCATGCTGGGGAATGACCCAAAACAAGCAGAACTTAAGAAGATTTAACCCCTGAAATAAGTATGAGAAGAGATTTCAGCTGATGCCGTTTGCATGAGAGACAGAGTATGGAGTTTGAATTGTGCCAAAATGGTCTTGGAAAAGACCTCTTAATCATATGGAGGCCCACCAGGGTCATATCTTAAAAGTAAACACTGCATCCCAGGACTGAGGATACCCTTAAAATGAATTGCAAAACATTAGATTCCCCCCGCCACACCAAGTATAACAAAGCTGCTCTCAACAAAATTAAGTATGCAATAGAATTTTTATACATATTAAGAAACTGCTGTATTTGAATCATAGTCAAGATAAAAATTAATCAAAAGAAAAGTGACTCTGAGGTGACATAAATATTGGGTTTAGCACACAAGTATTTTAAAGAAGCTATTTTAATTGTGTTAAAGTATTAACAATGAGGGTGGCTATGCATGTTTGGCGCCAAGGGATAGATGAAAATCTCTGTACTTTTTCTCTCAATATTGCTGTGAACCTAAAACTGCTCTTAAATAAGTCTATAAAAAATAAAAGAAAAAAAAAGAATTATGATGTTGGGTGAAGGTGAATTACTATAGAGATGTCCTTGGGAGATGGAATAAATTCTAATCCTGAGAGCACCCAGGATGGTAAATGAGTTAACTGGACATCATAGTTTTATTCTGATTATTTCTATTTTCTCAGATAATTAGGAAATAAACTACTCACTGAGAGAATTTAAGAGAGGAGAAGGTATGAAATATTTTATAAGGGGGGTGTTGCTTTTTTTCTAACATGTTAGTAATTATCATAAGCTATCCTGTGTATCTCTGCATATAAGTTAAATAAGCAAGGTGACAATATACAACCTTGACGTACTCCTTTTCCTATTTGGAACCAGTCTGTTGTTCCATGCCCAGTTCTAACTGTTGCTCCCTGACCTGCATACAGGTTTCTCAAGAGGCAGGTCAGGTGGTCTGGGAGTCCCATCTCTTTCAGAATGTTCCACAGTTTATTGTGATCCACACAGTCAAAGGCTTTGGCATAGTCAATGAAGCAGAAATAGATGTTTTTCTGAAACTCTCTTGCTTTCTCCATGATCCAGCGGATGTTGGCAATTTGATCTCTGGTGCCTCTGCCTTTTCTAAAACCTGCTTGAACATCTGGGAGTTCACGGTTTACATACTGCTGAAGCCTGGCTTGGAGAATTTTGAGCATGACTTTACTAGCGTGTGAGATGAGTGCAGTTTGAGCATTCTTTGGCATTGCCTTTCTTTGGGATTGAAATGAAGACTGACCTCTTCGAGTCCTGTGGCCACTGCTGAGTTTTCCAAATCTGCTGGCATATTGAGTGCAGCACTTTCACAGCATCATCTTTCAAGACTTGAAATAGCTCAACTGGAATTCCATCACCTCCACTAGCTTTGTTAGTAGTGATGCTTTCTAAGGCCCACTTGACTTCACATTCCAAGATGTCTGGCTCTAGGTCAGTGATCATGTTATCGTGACTATCTTGGTCGTGAAGATCTTTTTTGTACAGTTCTTCTGTGTATTCCTGCCACCTCTTCTTAATATCTTCTGCTTCTGTTAGGTCCATACCATTTCTGTCCTTTATCGAGCCCATCTTTGCATGAAATGTTCCCTTGGAATCTCTAATTTTCTTGAACAGCTCTCTTGTTTTTCCTATTCTGTTGTTTTCCTCTATTTCTTTGCATTGATCGCTGAGGAAGGCTTTCTTATCTCTCCTTGCTATTCTTTGGAACTCTGCATTCAGATGCTTATATCTTTCCTTTTCTCCTTTGCTTTTCACTTCTCTTCTTTTCACAGCTATTTGTAAGGCCTCCTTAGACAGCCATTTCGCTCTTCTGCATTTCTTTTATTTAACTTATATGCAGAGTACATCATGAGGAACGCTGGGCTGGAAGAAGCACAAGCTGGAATCAAGATTCCTGGGAGAAATATCAATAACCTCAGATATGCAGATGACACTACCCTTATGGCAGAAAGTGAAGAGGAACTCAAAAGCCTCCTGATGAAAGTGAAAGAGGAGAGTGAAAAGGTTGGCTTGAAGCTCAACATTCAGAAAACAAAGATCATGGCATCTGGTCCCATCACTTCATGGGAAATAGATGGAAAAACAGTGGAAACAGTGTCAGACTTTATTTTTTTGGGCTCCAAAATCACTGCAGATGCTGATTGCAGCCAGGAAATTAAAAGACGCTTACTCCTTGGAAGGAAAGTTATGACCAACCTTGATAGTATATTAAAAAGCAGAGACATTACTTTGCCAACCAAGGTCCATCTAGTCAAGGCAATGGTTTTTCCCGTGGTCATGTATGGATGTGAGAGTTGGACTGTGAAGAAAGCTGATCGCCGAAGAATCGATGCTTTTGAACTGTGGTGTTGGAGAAGACTCTTGAGAGTCCCTTATACTGCAAGGAGATCCAACCAGTCCATTCTAAAGGAGATCAATCCTGGATGTTCATTGGAGGGACTGATGCTAAAGCTGAAACTGCAATACTTTGGCCACCTCATGCGACGAGTTGACTCACTGGAAAAGACTCTGATGCTGGGAAAGGTTGGGGGCGGGAGGAGAAGGGGACGACGGAGAATGAGATGGCTGGATGGCATCACCGACTCTGTGGACATGAGTTTGTTTGAACTCCAGGAGTTGGTGATGGACAGGGAGGCCTGGCGTGCTGTGATTCATGGGGTCGCGGAGAGTCGGACACGACTGAGCGACTGAACTGAACTGAACTGAACTGATCCTGTGTATCTACCAAGTAATTATACTGAGTTATCTTGTGTATCTTGTATCTACCAAGTCAGTTGATCTTTCTCTGTTTACTGAGACTCAGTTTTGCCACTGTACTATTTACGGAGAGCAAGTATTTATTTGTGTCTATGGCACCTATACTGAACTGATGGCACCTATTTCATTGTCTGGCACACAATGGACATTTAAGCAATACTTCCTAAATCAATAAATGTTTAGAACCTTATTGTATTTACATTTATTACTGACTTTTTACATATATATGTGTTGAAGGCATGCGTTTCATGTTAGTCCTTGAATCCTTTCCAGCATCAATTATCTAGCTATATCCAGAATACTGTCTTCTAAAATTACAAAAGAAACATGCTGCCTTTCAGGGAATATTTTAATGGCTCATGCCCTGTTAATATTCAGATTTGGGAATAGTATTCTCACCAATCTGTATCTTAGAGCAGATAGTTCAACTGTTCCTAGTATACCGTCAGCATGAATAATTCTCACAGGAAAGAAAGACCACACTGTTTGAAATCAGAGATTGTCATTAGAATTTACAGTCCTATTTGGAGTGTTGTTTTAGCACCCTCATGTCCTGTGTCTGTAAACTGGTGTCACATATTAAATGAGATGCCATTGTCCAGATCAAAGTTAGTAAATGGTGGGCATTCAATAAGTTGGAGCTAGGGAACCCAGTGCTTCCATATTATATTTATAATTCTAAGTCAAGTTGACAATGCAAGTTGTCCAACTGGAGACTACAATTTGCCTTGAGCTATATTTTGTCAAAGGAAGAATCACTTGCGTAGAATCCCATTGTTGTATAAATGTAAGACTCATAGGTACCCAAGGACCCAGGGGGAAAGACTGTGATCAAAATTTTTAATGTAAACTGAAGAAGACCTATTGCATTTGAACAAAGAAACAAACCGAAGAACATCGGTGGGTGAATAGACCACCACTGAAAAACCACTGAGGCTTCTGTAAGTGTTTGGAATAGAAAGAACATCATATGAGTGAAGGAGATAACTTTAGAACTGCTTGGGCCAGTACTTTACTGATTGGCAGGAGTATAAGAAACAGCCATAGAAGAAGCCCTTTAGTGGACTCATCATATTCTCTATTTTCTTGCCATGATGCTTTTGAGCAGAGTAGAACTCTATCCTTTCTCAGAGCCCAACTGTCAAGTAGGCATTGATTGAAGTCACTTTTAATTTGAAAATCTAAAACATATATAACCTCATTTGATATTAACCAGCAAATTAGATCATAAAAATTACATTTCTGTAACTAATAATATTAAAATCAGTGGTAGGTGACAGCTTCACAGAGGAACCCCAAGGGGAAAGCGGAATGGCCCACTATTCTCTGTGATGACCTAAAGGGCTGGGGTGGGGGTGATGGGAGAGAGGCTCAAGAGGAAAGGGATATATGTATATTCATAGCTGATCCACATGGCTGTACAGCAGGAACCAATACAACATTATAAAGCAATTATTTTTCAATTAAAGGTAAATTTTAAAAAAGAATGGCCCACGATTTCCCTCTTGTATGATTCCCTTCAGCTTAAATGTTTCTCTGAAGCTCTTTCTTTTTTAAACTCAGGCATCCAACTAAGACAAAACTTAGTCTCCTAATTTCCAACTTCTGAACCCAAGTTCCTACTAATATTCAGTGAGCTCTTCTGCCCTGCTACTTTTTAGAATATTCTGCTGCTAAGTCACTTCAGTCGTGTCCGACTCTGTGTGACCCCGTAGACGGAAGCCCACCAGGCTCCCCCTTCCCTGGGATTCTCCAGGCAAGAAGTGGGTTGCCATTTCCTTCTCCAATGTGTGAAAGTGAAAGTGAAGTCGCTCAGTCGTGTCCGACCCTTAGCGACCCCATGGACTGCAGCCTACCAGGCTCCTCCATCCATGGGATTTTCTAGGCAAGAGTACTGGAGTGGCTTGCCATTGCCTTCTCCGTTAGAATACTCTATGGACAACAAAAAGAACAGCTGAGATTTTTACTGCCTCTTTGGAGAAAATGCCAGCCTGTCTTGTCTTCCTAGAGAAGCCATGAGCTCCTAGTAGGTAAGTACTATCTGATGCTTGATTTATGGTTCTCTATAACATCCAGCACAGTGAGTAGATTTATGATTGATGGATTGGTTAGTTGTGAAAACACATTTTATAGTGGGCAGTGAACCCAGGCATGAAGAAAGCTCTCTGTCACAGCTGGAATTTCCAATATCCCTGTGGTGCTAATCATGACTTCCCTGTTGCTTTACTTATCTGACATCTATTTCTCATCAGCCGTCGCCAACTGCTACCGTTGATATTTTACTGTTCTTTCCCTTGATTGCTGTCCTCCAACCCTGCCTCCCCAAAAAACTCACCCTGAAGAGTTGCTTTTTGGTGTGAAATGCCAAGTCTATAAAAATGTAGTTTATACAAAGACCAAAAAGAAAACTGAAGGCAGTTGGCATAAAAACTTCACTTGATAAATTCTAACTTCACCTTTTTTGAACCTTTTCTTTTGCTTTTGTTATTCTGTTCTATGAAAGTCACTATATTTAGTACCTTGTACTATCTCCATTCTTAAAAGTGAAGAAAATGTTAATTGTGTCAAAGGCTAAGCATCATTTAATTACCCTTTTTAAAAAATGTGAAAGGCACTGAAAATATTTAACCGCCAGGTGAACTTCAGAAAAGTGGCAAGATTAGGCAGTACAGTGTTCCAATTCAATGAGCAGCAGGCTGGGTTTAAAGAATGTTAGTGAATGGATGAGAAAATGTGATTAAAATGTCAGTCCTGCCAATGGTTGATTACTTTTCCTGGAATATACTAATGGAGTTCCTCAAGCGGTTTATTGTGTCTCTTATCCCCACCATCACCTTTCTTTCTGAAGGCAAGTAAGGCCTCCAATATGGTTTCCCAAGTAGCTTCTCACAATTGACGCAGAGGTACATCTTCAAAAATTACATAAGTATGATTAGATGATGAAGCGCTTGAATGTTCTGTCCCAGTTTATCTTTCTTTCTTTTTTTCCAGTTTATCTTTCTAATAGGAATTTTAGCCCTGAGACTTCCAGTCACCCAATTCTCTGCCTCACATTTTTAATGGACTGAAAAAATTGGTGTGGGTGACTGGGTAAAATCTGGTACAAATGACTCAGAAGTGTTGGGTCCATCATAGGGCAGGGTAAAAATGGATATCCACATGAAATTCAAAATTTGAAGAATGGGTGTTCCCCCTCATACCTCTTGCTCTGAAGAAGCTTCTCTGATGTCAGGTTAGCCAGTGCAATCCACTACTGCCGTCTGTTCTGTTCTAATTCACCATCTCTAACTGAAGTATTTGGTTTTATTGTCTATTCCTTTCAACCATGTGTGAGTGTGTGTGTTGGGGAAAGAGAATTAAGAAAACAAAATCAGTTCAGTTCAGTTGCTCAGTCATGTCCGACTCTTTGTGACCCCATGGACTGCAGGACGCCAGGCTTCCCTGTCCATCACCAACTCCCAGACTTTGCTCAAACTCATGAGATGCCATCCAACCATTTCATCCTTTGTCGTCCCCTTCTCCCCCTGCCTTCAATCTTTCCAAGCATCAGGGTCTTTTCCAATGAGTAGTCTCTTTGAATCAGGTGGCCAAAATATTGGAGTTTTGGCTTCAGCATCAATCCTTCCAATGAATATTCAGGGTTGATTTCCTTTAGGACAGACTGGTTGGATCTCCTTGCAGTCCAAGGGACTCTCAAGAGTCTTCTCCAACACCACAGTTCAAAAGCATCAATTCTTCGGTGCTCAGCTTTCTTTATAGCCCAACTTTCACATCCATACACACTACTGGAAAAATCATAACTTTGACTAGTAAAAACAAATTAGCAATAGCATGTGGTCCTTTTCATAAAAGGCTCAGTCTTCTTAAGACACAATCATATAAACTAAGTATTCAGCATGTGTGCATGCTCAGTCATGTCCAAGTCTTTTGCGACCCCATGGACTGGAGTTCGCCAGGCTCCTCCGTCCATGGGATTTCCCAGGCAAGAATACTGGAGTTGGTTGCCATTTCTTCCTCCAAGAGATCTTCCCTACCCAGGTATCAAACCTGTGTCTCTTATGTCTCCTGCATTGGCAGGCGTGTTCTTTACCACTGTGCCACCTGGGAAGCACATAAATAAACTAAAGCCTGCACCAAATGTACTGGAATATAGAAGAAATAATACTCAACTCAGGAAATGGCAACCCACTGCAGTATTCTTGCCTGGGAAATCCCATGGATAGAGGAATCTGGCGGGCTGCAGTCCATGGAGTTTCAAAGAGTCAGACAGGATTGAGCAACTAATACACACTGCATGAGGAAACCAGCAAAAGTATCACAGACACAACAGGTTTGAGTTTGACAAAATTATTGATAAGGAAGTCACCCTACTAGGGAGCCCAGCAGGAACAGATGCACGGTGACATCCAAATCAGTGGTACATCCAAGGAAGCACACTCAGTTGGGATGGTGACAGGGCAGGGTGTGTGGAAGAAGGGTGGGGATTGCAACAATTGAAACTGAAAAGTCAAGATTGAGTATGCTGCTGCTGCTAAGTCACTTCAGTCGTGTCCGACTCTTAGTGACCCCATGGACTGCAGCCTACCAGGCTCCTCGGTCCATGGGATTTTCCAGGCAAGAGTACTGGAGTGGGTTGCCATTGCCTTCTCCCAAGATTGAGTATAGACCAAGATAAAAGATTGTAACACTGATGGAAATCTACTGAAGATGAATTTGGTAAAGAAAATTTTGTGATTGTTCATTTCTGATGGCAAGTGTAGGTAAGACTAAAAGTGAAGTGAAAGTGAAAGTTGCTCAGTCGTGTCCGACTCTATGTGACCCCATGGACTATGCAGTCCATGGAATTCTCTAGGCCAGAATACTGTAGTGGGCAGCCTTTCCCTTCTCTAGGGGATCTTCCCAGCCCAGGGATCGAACCCAGGTCTCCCACATTGCAGGCGGATTCTTTACCAGATGAGCCACAAGGGAAGCCCATAGGTAAAGCTAGAGGCAAGGAAACTAATTAGATCATCTCAGTGGTTCCATGAAGAGAATGCAAAAGCCTTTTGTGACAACAGTGGCACCGTTTATGAAGAAGAGCAACCAGCTTGAGACATTTGAAGCTGAAATTCACATAATTGGGTTGCACTGAAAGATGAAAGCGATACTAGAAGGACTTCCTGGCTTCTGATTTGGGCTTCTGAGTCATTTATAGTCCCTTCAATAAAGCTGAGAATATAGGAGAAGGAGCAAGCTTGAGTGAAAAAGATATTGTTCAAACTTGAACATGTTGTTTGAGTCATTTGTGAGATTCCTCAGGCATTGAACTTGGCAGGAACTTAAATATATGTCTATAATTCAGGAAAGAGTTCTGGTCTGGAAACTTAGATATAAGAATCATCAGCAGAGAGGTAATAATAGAAGCTGTGTCTTGTATGAGAAAGCATTCAGGGTCCTTATCAAGTCACCTCAACCTACCTCAACATACAATTCTAGAATCATCTATGATTGTTTTTCTAGTCAATTTCTTTCCTACTAAAAGAAAGCATATTCTTTTCATTATCTTGACACAAACTTTATGAATTTTTACCCAAATCCCTTTGTCATTCTATTGCCACTTCCTAAAAAAGTTATCTTCTTCCTTTTGACTTCCAGTATTCTATTTTTCCTTTAAACTCAAGTCTCTCTTAGTCTGTGAATCTTTTTGTGACTAATCATACTAAATACTATCAGTACTTCATTTGAATTGCTACAGGTTATACTATATGTCTCAACTATTAGTTACTTGTTTTATTATGTAGTTAATATTAATTTATAATTATATAATAATTTATATAAATGTATAATTTAATGTACATTATTATGTGCAAATTTTTTTGCTTTTTTGTAAAATTATTTTAAAGACAAATATTATAACCTATGAAGGTATATGTAATGTACTATGTCACATACATCATATGTATACAATAGTTTTACTATCGGTTTTGTAACTATGGAAGTGAAAGTGTTAGTTGCTCAGTAGTGTCTGACTCTTTGCGAGCCCATGGACTGTAGCCTGCCAGGCTTCTCTGCCCATGGGGTTTCTCAAGAATACTGGAGTGGATTGCCTTCTCATCTCCAGGGGATCTTCCTGACACAGTGATTGAACCCAGGTCTCCTGCATTGCAGGCAGTTTCTTTACCATCTGAGCTATCAGGTGGTATTGCAACAGTTATACTACTATTGATGCTTACATAACCTCTTTAAAAAATGGTTGTAAGGGTCAAATGAAATAATTTGTAAAAAATGCTTTGTAATTATGAAGCATCTTATAAATTTAAGGAAGATATTATGATACCATTTAAATAATAAATATGTGAGAATTATATATATTATCACATCCTACATGCACAATGAATGATCATAAGAAATAAAAAAGTTTTGGATTAACGGATGTAATATTACAGACCAGACTTGTGAAATATACCTTCGGAGCTTATATTGTTGGCCTTTAAAAGAAGAATCCTCATTTGTGATGAGGGAAAATTTGCATTCTGAACTAACAAAACAAAAGAAAACTCCAGATTCACAGCTGTTCTAGAGAATGTCATGTTAATTATTTCCTCCTTATACTTAGAATTATGCTTTAAAAAATGGTGTTCACTTACACATTCTTTAGAAAGTAGAAATGACCGCAGTAAACATTTAAAATATTAATAAGAAAAAAGTTGGAAGTTTTCACTACCTGTCTGTAGACGTATAAAATTTTAGTAATGAAGAAAGTGTGGTATTGACATCAAGACAGAAAGGAAAAAAAAATACAATGATGTACATGATTAGACCATTCAAAAAGAAATTCACACTCACATGGTCAATCCAATTTGGTTCAGGTACAAAGAAAATTTATTGGCAATAGATTTCAACAAATGATGCTGGAACAATTGAATAGCCATTTATAAGATATTTACCTTAATCCTTACCTCATAGCTTATGCAAAATTTAAGTTGAGATTGAGCCTAGGCTTAAATGTAAATTTTTTTTTTTTTAATTTTTGAAAGAAAACAAGGGAGAAAATCTTAATGACCTTGGGTTTGGCAATAATTTTTTAGATGGAACACACATCATAAACTACAAATGCAGAAATCAGTAATTTGGGCTTCATCAAAATATAAAAAATCCTTTGCTCTTCTAAAGATACTGATTAACATATACACACTGCTATATGTAAAATGGGCTTGCCAGGTGCCACAGTGGTAAAGAATCTGCCTGCCAGTGCAGGAAACGCAAGAGACGTGGGTTTGATCCCTGGGTCAGGAAGATCCCCCTGGAGAAGAAAACGGCCACCTACTCCAGTATTCTTGTCTGGAAAATTCCATGGACAGAGAAGCCTGGCAGGCTACAGTCCATGGGATCAAAAAGAGTCTGACATGACTGAGCATACACACACATATATATAAAATAGATAACCAACAAGGACTTACTATATATATAGCACAGGAATCTGTACACAGATTAGGTAATAACCTATAAGGGAAAATTATCTGAAAAAGAACAACAACAAAAAACATATATATAACTCAATCACTTTGCTGTACACCTGGAACTGGCATATAGGATTGTAAATCAACTACATTTCAATGAAAGAAAAACAAGAAACTGCTATAAAAGTGAAATGACAGGCCACAAACTTTGATAAAATATTTCCCAGACATATTTCTGAGAATATTTTAGTATAGACTATATAAATATTTTAGTCTAGATTATATAAAGAATATTTAACATCTCAATGTTAAAAAAACAAACAACTATATTTTTAAATAGGCCAAAAATATTTGACAAATATTTCACAAAAATATACAGTTGTTAAAATATGTACAAGAAAACATGTTCAATATCATTCAGTTCAGTCACTCAGTCGTGTCCGACTCTTTGCGACCCCATGAATCACAGTACGCTAGGCCTCCCTGTCCATCACCAACTCCCGGAGTTCACTCAAACTCATGTCCATCGAGTCGGTGATGCCATCCAGCCATCTCATTCTCTGTCGTCCCCTTCTCCTCCCGCCCCCAATCCCTCCCAGCATCAGAGTCTTTTCCAGTGAATCAACTCGTCGCATGAGGTGGACAATGTATTGGAGTTTCAGCTTTATCATCACTCCTTCCAATGAACACCCAGGATTGATCTCCTTTAGAATGGACTGGTTGGATCTCCTTGCAGTACAAGGGACTCTCAAGAATCTTCTCCAGCACCACAGTTCAAAAGCATCAATTCTTCGCAATCAGCTTTCTTCACAGTCCAACTCTCACATCCATACATGACCATGGGAAAAACCATAGTCTTGACTAGATGGACCTTTGTTGGCAAAGTAATGTCTCTACTTTGTAATATGCTATCTAGGTTGGTCATAACTTTCCTTCCAAGGAGTAAGCGTCTTTTAGTTTCCTGGCTTCAATCAGCATCTGCAGTGATTTTGGAGCCCAAAAAAATAAAGTCTGACACGGTTTCCACTGTTTCCCCATCTATTTCCCATGAAGTGATGGGACCAGATGCCATGATCTTCGTTTTCTGAATGTTGAGCTTCAAGCCAAACTTTCCACTCTCCTCTTTCACTTTCAACAAGAGGCCTTTGAGTTCCTCTTCACTTTCTGCCATAAGGGTGGTGTCATCTGCATATCTGAGGTTATTGATATTTCTCCCAGCAATCTTGATTCCAGCTTGTGCTTCTTCCAACTCAGCGTTCCTCATGATGTACTCTGCATATAAGTTAAATAAGGAGGGTGACAATATACAACCTTGACGTACTCCTTTTCCTATTTGGAACCAGTCTATTTTTCCATGTCCAGTTCTGACTGTTGCTTCCTGACCTGCATACAGGGTTCTCAAGAGGCAGGTCAGGTGGTCTGGTATTCCCATCTCTTTCAGAATGTTCCACAGTTTATTGTGATCCACACAGTCAAAGGCTTTGGCATAGTCAATGAAGCAGAAATAGATGTTTTTCTGGAACTGTCTTTCTTTCTCCATGATCCAGCGGATGTTGGCAATTTGATCTCTGGTGCCTCTGCTTTTTCTAAAACCTGCTTGAACATCTGGGAGTTTAAGAGCCATTAGGAAATATCACTGTGTAATCACTAGAAGGGCTAAAATTAAAAATACTGTTCTTATTGACTCTTGACAAGAATATGGGGCAATCAGAACTCACATTCATTGCTGGTGGGAAAGTAAAATGGTTCAACTACTCTGGAAAAGTTTAACAGTTAAGAAACTTAACTTCTTAACTGTTAAACATAGACATAATATACAACCCAGATATTTCATTCCTATATATTAATACTTACCCAAAGAAATAAAAATATACTCCCGAAGACTGGTACCTGAATGTCCACAGCATTATTATTTATAGTAGGAAAAAAATTGAAAGCAATGAGTGTGTTCATATGAGTGGATAATAATTTACAGTCTATTCATATAATGGAATATTTCTGTTGATTTTAAAATAAACTTCCAATGCACATAGTACAAATGCATCTCAAAATATTTGTGCCAATGAAAAAACCCAGATAAGAAGGAGTTTATACTGCATGTTTCCATTTATATAAAGTCCTAGAAAAATCAAACTAAACCATAGTGACAGAAATCAAATCAGTTGTTGTCTGGAGACAGGGGCCAGGAAAATGGAGAGAAAGAGAAAGGAGTTACAAAGAAGTAATAAGAAAATTTTGAAGAGTGGCATTAATAGACATGTTCACTGTCTCGATTGGAGTGTTATGTATATGTCAAAACTTATCAAGTTGTACACTTTAAATATAGGCAGTTTATCAAATGTCAGTTTTACCTCAATAAAGCTACAAAAATATTTTAAAGGTTAAATGTCTGCCTTAAACAAAAGGTACATGTCTTTTGGTAGACATTCTTGAGAAAGAAGAAATTTGGTAAACCTGCAGAACTTCTATTATGTTTGCCAGGCCATCCAGCTTGCTTCATATTTCCCTTATTGAGCCTCTTAGAAGTCCCACTTTCATGTTGCATATGATGTGAGGTCAGTGGAAACGGAAAGCCAATAATAAACTGTGTAGAGACCAGGAAAGGCACAAATCCATCTCTTCAGCCTCAGGCACTCCTCACCAGGGCCCAAATGGTATAGTGTTTAGGTGAGAATTTGGCTACATCAACAAAGCAGGAAGCATTTCTTCTTATCAGTCTTTATCACATAGTTTCACTGATAGAGGCCCCTTTGTTTGGAACCAGACCTTTATCGCTATATCCCAGAAGTCATTCATCACAAGAGGCTTCTATGAGACACGTTTTTTCTTTTTTTTAATTCATTATTATTTCTATGAGACACTTAAGATCCCCTTTAAATATATATATATATATATATATATATATATATATATATATGCCTCTAAGTCACTTCAGTCGTGTCCAACTCTGTGCGACCCCATAGATGGCAGCCCACCAGGCTCCGCCATCCCTGGGATTCTCCAGGCAAGAACACTGGAGTGGGTTGCCATTTCCTTCTCCAATGCAGGAAAGGAAAAGTCAAAGTGAAGTCGCTCAGTCGTGTCTGACTCTCAGCAACCCCATGGACTGCAGCCCATCAGGCTCCTCCATCCATGGGATCGTCCAGGCAAGAGTACTGGAGTAGGTTGACATTGCTTTCTCTGATATGTGTGTGTGTGTATATATATATATGTATGTATGTATGTATATAAAGGGCTTCCCTGGTGGCTCAGAGGTTAAAGCGTCTGCCTCCAATGCGGGAGACCCAGGTTCGATCCCTGGGTCGGGAAGATCCCCTGGAGAAGGAAACGGTAACCCACTCCAGTATTCTTGCCTGGAGAATTCCATGGACGGAGAAGCCTGGGAGGCTACAGTCCACGGGGTCGCATAGAGTTGGACACGACTGAGCGACGGAACAGACAGATGTATATAAAACCAAATCACCGTGCTGTACAGCAGAAATTAATACAACATTGTAAACCAACTGTGTTTTTGGTGTTCAGTCACCCAGTTGTGTCCAACTCTTTGTGACTCCACGAACTGCAGCATGCCAGGGCTCCCTGACCTTCACCATCTCCTGAAGTTTGCCCAAGTTCATGTCCATTGCATCAGTGATGCCATTGAGCCATCTCATCCTCTGACACCCTCTTCTCCTTCTGCCCTCAATCTTTCCCAGCATCAGGGACTTTTTCAGTGAGTCGGCTGCTTGCATCAGGTGACTGAAATACTGGAGCTTCAGCTTCAGCATCAGTCCTTCCAATGAATATTCAAGGTTTATTTCCTTTAATGTTGACTGGTTTGATCTCCTTGCTGTGCAACAGACTCTCAGGAGTCTTCTCCAGCACCACAGTTTGAAGGTATCAATTCTTTGGTGCTCTGCCTTCTTTACGGTCCAGCTCTCACAACAAAATAAAAGATAAAATCCCCCATACAAAGTAAATTCTGAACCTTTTCTTGCCATCTGGAATTCCATTTTCTGATATATGTGTGTTTCCAAGTATATGAACAGATTGTAGAAATGTATCATAAAGAGTTACAACAGAGAGTTACAAAGACAATATGAGTTGCCTCATATGAGACAACATGAGAAGCAATCTGAGTTCAGTTCACTGAAGATGAAATGTGCTAAAATATTCAAGAATGAAGGAGCTCAGTCTTCCTTAGAGGAAAAAAAGCTTACTGAGAAATGACAATGGCCACTTGCTTTTGCTAGTCCTCCTTAGCAAAGAGAGGACCACTTGCAGATTGAGCCACCAGTCAATGATAACCATGAATAGCAATGTATCAGAAGATACCTAAGGGCTTCCCAGGTGGCTCAAATGGTAAGGAATCTGCCTGCAATGTGAGAGACCTGGGTTTGATCCCTGGGTTGGGAAGATCCCCTGGAGAAGGGACTGGCAACCCACTCCACTATTCTTGCCTGGAGAATTCCATGGACAGAGGAGCCTGGTAGGTTATAGTCCATGGGGTCGCAAAGAGTTGGACACGACTGAGTGATGAACATCTTCACTTCAGAAGATACCTTCCCACCAAGCAGGAGCAATGAGTCTAAACTTTATCTTTCTGTGTCAAACTTGGCGTCAACCCTGAACACTTGTGTCCCCACTGAGTTGTAGCTTCCCATTATTTATCTGCAAACAGTTTGAATGACCCTAAGTTTTGATCTTCTGGATTATCTGGTTCCATTTCTATTCACTTTCATGAATATTCGCTGAATTCTGCTCTGTGCGTTGAATTATGTTAAATCAATGTACTACAAGGATAAAGACTAACCAAAATCTCACCAAATCATGAAAATAGAAATCTGAGAAATACATGGACGTTGACTTCAATGAACACATATCTAAAATGCAGGACTGACCACCAGTATTATTACTAATCTTGGTCCCATTTTCTATTTATTGTTTGGTTCCAGGCATCTCCTCCTGGGGTTGCTATCTGTTACTGACCCCAAATCTTTCTGCCACACCAGGGACCATCTTGGACTCTGGGTACTAATTCACAGCATGTGTTTTCTAAAAATTTAACAGTGTGGTTTGATTGGCAACCCATCTTAGGGTCATTCCTTCAGCTGGTTCTTAGCATGGCCCATCCTTGCCTTCTTTATCCTCCCTACCGGCTTTCTATAAATGTTTCATAATGTTTCATACCCAAGCTTCTATAGGTTATGGAACTCTAGTGTGTTAGCTCATAATATTATAATGTTCACCTTAGTATTCAAACATTGTCCTTGACTTACCAGAAATTCAGGGAGGGCATCTAAATATCAAGGATCAAGAGTTCAAATATCTGGGATCAATGCCAGGCAGAGGCAAAAAGAGATCATAACTTTATTCAAATATTACAAAAGAAAGGAAATTAGGTAATTCTCAAATATTACAAAAGAAAATTTGATAATTATCTCTCTAGAATGACCACACACACATACACACACAAAAAACACAATTGTTCTAGAATAGTAGACTCTGGCCTTGTTCTTTGGCATAGTAAAAGAAAGGAAGTTATAGACAGGAAGATGCTAAAGGAAATACTGAAGGAGATAGTTAATCTCCAGGAGCTGGTCCTACAGAAAGAAGGTGATGTGATCTGTTGCATACGACAAAATGTTGTCAAAGAGGGGGACTATAATTTTATTTGATACTGTAGTTGGCTGAGATGACAAGGGGAAAATGGATATGAATTGAGATGTTGAAGACAGTAGAGAAAATCAAGTCAGAAATTTTCAATTTTGCCAGTATCACAGGTACAGTGAGGACTTTCAGATGACATGTGTAAGGGGGCAGCAACCTGAGGAAATTAATTCTGTAGAAGAATGTGGAGCAGTCACTTCAGGCGGGGGATGCTATGTTGTATCTCCCACATATAAATAAATGGATCAAGGAGTATTGAGCAGCTGGGAAGACCTAACTGTGTTTACCTAGCATGAAATTGCAGTGGACCCAATTATTTTAGTTTGTGACTTTCCTTGGCTACAGCCCAGCAGAAAGAGTAGAAACAATGCTTGATGTGGTTACCCAGGATCAGGAATCTATAAAGTAGACTTGACAGAAGGTTGGGAGTGGCAGTGGGAAATTCTAAGGTGTTAAAGAGATGTCACAGAATTGTCTGACCATGGGTTCTAAATGTTGTAGAAAGACAAGGGGATTCAGACAGAATTGGCAGCCTGAGGACTGGGAAAATTTCAGGAATTTAAGTTTATGAAGAAAGTGAATAGGCTATCAGCAAGAATAAAGGGTTAAGATAAAGGCCTGATAAAAAGATGACAGCAACAACAGCAAGCACCTCAGAGATCCCAAATGGAATGATTAGGAGGTCTGCAGACATCCTCCCTATTATGTAACGAGGTCTGCAGACGTCCTCCCTATTATGTAGCTGAAACGGTATCGGTGTAAAGGTCGAGACAATGGCAAAAAACAGAGTAGAGAGGAAATGCATAAGCAAGATACTGTGCTTATTGAGAAAATGGATAAATGCCCTGGATATAGACGGATGTGAACAGAGTCATCCAAAAGATACTGAAGAAAATGTCATAAACCCCCCAAAGGTAAGCAAGCTATTGAGTGAAACCATAGTCTGGAAGTAACCATAGCACGAGAGAGGTTAAGAAAAGTCTGACTCCATCAGTTTGCCTCAAGAATTGTCAAGGTGAGGGAACAGAGATGAACTTGGTAAAAAACGCAGGATCAGTAAGCCACTGGAGAAAGCCAATTTTCTATGAAGGCTAAGAGATAGAACACTCATGGAAAAGATTCAGTCATAGGGAAATTTCCTTGTTTAGAGTACCATAAATTTTCCATATAGCACAATTAAATGGATAGGAGAAGAAACAGAAAATGTGCAGGCATGATGTCTAACCTGAAAAATAGTGGGACTGGACAGGCAGGAAAGGGTTTACTCCTATGGTAGTAAGTGTTGAGAACTGGCGTGAAGGAAGTGTTTAAGTGTTAAGATATCTTAACTCTACTCAACTCTTCTTTGCTAAATTTATATCACATTACTACTTATAGATAATACTTCAGTACTGAAAAACAAATCATTGAGGGTTCAGTTCAGTTCAGTTCAGTCACTCAGTCGTGTCTGACTCTCCGCGACCCCATGAATCACAGCACGCCAGGCCTCCCTGTCCATCACCAACTCCCGGAGTTCACTCAAACTCATGTACACAGAGTCGGTGATGCCATCCAGCCATCTCATTCTCTGTTGTCCCCTTCTCCTCCCGCCCCCAACCTTTCCCAGCATCAGAGTCTTTTCCAGTGAGTCAACTTGTTGCATGAGGTGGCCAAAGTATTGGAGTTTCAGCTTCAGCATCAGTCCTTCCAATGAACACCCAGGACTGATCTCTAGAATGGACTGGTTGGATCTCCTTGCAGTCCAAGGGACTCTCAAGAGTCTTCTCCAACACCACAGTTCAAAAGCATCAATTCTTCGGCTATCATTGAGGGTTAGCTGAGAAGAAAACAGGCTGAAAATTAAACTGAGGAAGAAATTTGGATTTCAATCAATTCTTACAGTAAAGAAAATGAGCTTAATGAAGTTAAATAGCCTGTCTAAACTTCCTCAGCTTGGGAATAGAATTCAAGTCTTTTAACCACATTGTGCCTAATTAACTGTCAATCAGAAGACTCAGATTTTTGCCCCATCTCTACCATTAACTAGCTTTCTTTGATTTATTCTTAATCACTGTCTGATTTTTTTCCCTTTATTATTATTTCACATATAAATCACACAAAAAGGCAGTGTTTGCTTCTCCTGTGTCTCCTGGGGGTAGGGTGAACTCAGCCTGGGACCTTATGCTAGAAACACTGCCTAGAGTTTCCTTTCCTTTCTCAAGAAGGAGAAAGGAGAACCTTTAATTTTGAATTCAGGATTCTCAGATTTCCACTAAATTTTTGATCAACATGTTATTTATTAAAGTTGCAACCAGCTATGGGGTTTTCTTTCTGGCCTGCTATTTTTCTTTTATTTCTCATATTCCCTGTGGAACAGTATGCAACACATTAATATACTTTGCCACTGACAAATGTTTGAACTCCGTAAAGTCAGTTCCTCTTTCTGGTCTGTAACTCATTTACTTGTGAAGTGAGGAAGTTGTACATTATTCCTCAAGTCATAAAAGAAGATGTAAGAATTTGCTATGAAACTCTTCATTTTTCCTATTCTCTCTTCCATTTCCCCACCAAAGCTCAAAGTGTCAGGATTTTCTCCAACTTTCAGGATTCAAAAGTCTGTTTAGTTCTAAAATGTATAACAGTATCGACTCTAAGGTCATGCTTCAGTGACAAATAGCCCCCAAACTGGCAGTTCATATCCAAAGAGACACATAGTTTGAGCTATGCTGGGTAAATAAGTTCTGCAGATCTAAGGTACAGCAGTGTGACTATACAGTTAACAATACTGTATAATATACCTGAAGTTTAGTAAGAGAGTAGATCTAAAATGTTCTTCACACAAAAGAAAAGTCAGAAAGATGAAAAAAAGATAACAGATATGTTAGTTTGTGGCAATTATTTTACAACATATTTGTATATCAAAACATCAGATTGTATACCTTAGATGTATACCATTTTTACTTGTCAATTAAAGAAAGTCTTTTTTTTTAAGTCCACTGTGAGCCAAATGAATCCCAGGTTAATCTTCTTTCACATGAAAGCTCAGCATTCACAGCAGCACATGCTATCAAGATCTCTGGGTGAATTAGAGAGTCAAGTATGGAAAACAAAATGCTTTACAAGAAAGTGGCATGTAGAGCTTTTGCTAACATTTTATAAGACAAACAAGTCCTATGACCCTGCCGGAATTCAAGGGGTGGAAAAGCGCAACTCTTCTAATGTCTCCTAATGAAAGAACTGGCTAATGGGAGTAGTTAAAATACCCACACAATTTAGAAACGTAGCATTTAAATTCCATTTCCCCCTACTTTAAGTGCTCATAACAGCCAGTAATAGTTCAATATTCTAGGCCTTCTTGTATTAACATGCTATTAAAATGCTTATAGTAATGTACAGGTGCTCTTATCTTAGTTTAAATACTAGCTAAGGGAAATCGGTTGTTTTCAAATGGTTATAAACAAAGACCATTTGAGATGCATGAACTCTAAATCTCTAAATCGTAAGTGCCCATGGATTTAATTTTCTGTGTACATTTTCAAGTTCTGGGGGGCTTTATTATTTGTGGAATTTAGTTTGTCTGTTTTCTTTTTATTTGCTTTGTTTTTTGTTTTAGTTCTGTAAAAAGGTATAGAAACTAAAAGACACTTATTCGGTCTAGAAATCTGTTGTATTAAAATTATATACAATAATAACATAAGGATAAAATTTTTAGCATGTTTTTCAGTCCTATATTAAGAAAATGTTACTAGCAGTACTATTCGAAAAAGAAACTAGGAAAGAACTGCAACGTAAAGATCACTTGTGAGAAGTTTGGATTTCTCCCCATCTATGTGACAAAACTGCCCCAAATTTACTCAAAATTAGGCTGAGATGATGCCTGCATCTATGCTTTGGGATTTTTCTAAAGATGTATCTTACCACTGGCCTTTTAATTTTCCTTGATTTTCACTTTATCTGTGGAGAGTAGAGCCATTTACCAGAAGTTCACCAAGACAAAATGGGGATTTTCCCAGAATGCTGCATACTAAAGTCAGACTAAATACTCAATTCATATGCCTTTCCCAGACCCTTTCTCATATAGTATGTTCCCACAATAATTGCTAAGTGGGACAAGTGGGACTCATGATTCAGGTCTTTTACCCACAGTTGACTGGACTAGGGACAAGGACATGACCCCCTAGAAAGCTGAGTCTCTGCCTTGGTGATCCTGAGAGCTTTCCAAGTTCTGGCTCAGGAATACCTTGAAAACCAACTACTCTACCCTCTCTCAGTTCCTAAAGATACTGCTTTAACTTTGAAAAAAAAAAAAAGTAGCTTTTCAGGTGCTTAAGGTAGTTTCCATACCTTTATATCCCATTATAAACAAATTAGTCCTGATGAAGAAAGACACTAGGCATTTGCTGTATAATGGTAGGTAAAAATTTTGAGCATATATTGTGTTTCAGATACTATTCTAAGCACTTTACATATATTCTTTCAGGCCTCAAAATTGCCTAAGAGAGTTGTTAACATTATCCTAAATTTACAAAGAAAGAAACCAAGGTTAAGTCACCTGCTGAAATCATAGAGCCAATAAGTGTCAGAGTCAGGATTCAAACTGTTACTGAGTTCAAGTTTGTACTGCTCACAGCACAACAGCCCAATAAATCGAGAGACAAGTTACTGAGGCAAGGAACAGTGACTTTATTTGGAAAACCAACAGACCAAGAAGATGTTAGACTGGTGTCACAAAGAACCATCTTACCTGAGCTAGACTTCAGGATTCTTTTAAACTAAAAGGGAAGAGAATATTGCTGGTTGTTGCAAATTTCTTGGTGCCAGAATCCTTTGTTCTTTAGGTTGTCCTCATGGCTCTGATCTGATTGTCCCTGTAAACCTCCAACAAGACAAAAGTTATTCTCTGTTCTTCAATTTTTTATCTCTACATGAATGCAAAAGTGTTCTGCTTTTAAAGGTGAGAGCCCTGAGAATCAGCTGTCCTGTATATTTCAGGCCATAGGCAGCATTGTTTTATAAATAGGACAGAGCCAGCATGGCTCAGCACAGGGCACAGAGCACAGGGGTTAGTCATTCAATATGACTCCATATTGAATAGGCCCAATGTGGAGTCAGATTTGTTCTTCTCTGTCACCAAGCCTATGAAGTCTGACTCTAGAGCATGTACTTTAACCACTGTGACACAATACTCTTGGAGATAATAGCTGTTGGTGTCTCTCTGCTAGGGTTTGTATTCACCAATGCCGAAAGCATAAAATGATAGGTTTGAGAAATTCCAAAGTGGAGAACCTCCAGAATAAGATGTCTGGAAAATCATCGAGGTTAGGAGAGAGGATGAGATCTGGAGATACCAGGAACTAGGGTACAGCCATCAGAATGCACCATTTAATGCCTGAGAAGTTTGCTGAAATTCTTGCCTGGAGCACTGATGTGGAGTGGAGGATGAAGGCTGTGCCTACTGGAAGTAAGAGCAATGTTTTTGCTTTTGCTGTTGCTGTTGCCTTTTAGCCTCTTAAGAGTTTATAAATTAATGCATCAGCTTATATACATGAATCACTTACCGACTAGGATCTGCTAGTTACTACTTCCTCCAGAACATAATTGATTCAGATGTTTTGAACTATATCCTTTCTACTGTTAATAAACCCTGAGCACTTAAGTGACTGGCGAAGACTGAACAAACAAATAAATAATAGAGAGGTTTTTTTAATATAATTTTATAATCCGGTAACTCCAGCAATTGAATTAGTCTCCAGCACTTCATTACCAGACCTGTCACAGACTAAACATTCTGCTACCTAACAGATTTCTGCAAAGATCCTGCCACTAGTCATGCTTCTAATTTCCTCCCCCTTGACAAGAGATATCAGATATATTATGAAGCGCAGCTGATTTTTATCCCCGGCATTAAAAAAGCTTGTTTTTTTTTGTTGTTGTTGTTTTCCACCTCAATCACACCCTTTTCCTTCATAGGAAACACTCAACGTGACTCATGGATCCTGCCGGTACTTATTACCCTGGGCTGTGCAAGAGGTAAAATAAAAATGATCAGATTTAAAGGGGCAGAAGTAATGAGAATGCAGAAAGAAAATCATCTGGAATAAATGGTTATCTGAGGACACAGCAAATGCTGCATAGCGAATTGTGGAGCCTTGGCAGTATTTCCAGGCCCCCACTTCACGTGAAGGTAAAACAGTCCTGCCTACAGTCTAGGTAGTGGGAAACAAATCAGTGACTCTGCAGGGAGAAAGGCTTGGACTGCTCTAATACTTAACATCTAGAAGTAATCTAGTCAGAATTATTGCAGGATATGGAGAAATCCTTACTATTAACTGGTGAACATAAAAGTTTAGTACCAGGTTGGGAAAAAGGAGATAATTTTGATGAATATATCTATAACAGATGGAGGCCACCAAGAAATATGATTCTTCACCTTTTATCAATAAAGTCAAAATGCTTTTTAAAAACTTGAAGACTGAAATTATGGACAAGCTACTTGTGTGCCAATAGTCACCCTTTCCATACATTAGAGGACTGGCTCCAGGAATTTATATACTTGGACTCATTTGGGAACTTCCAAATTGTGGCAGCCTTTGTTGTGAGCCTTTGTAGTAATGGCCCCTTTTCATCAACTTAGTTCTTTTTTTTCTTATTTACAATTTTAAAGGGCTATATCTATTCCATGTGGGAAAGGATAGATATTTTATATAGTTAGTTTTATAATCTATCGTTTTCTTATCTGTTGGTTCTTCTGTTATTGGTCTGGGTCAGTTCAGTTTAGTCGCTCAGTCATGTCCGATTTTTGTGACCCCATGGATTGCAGCACGCCAGGCCTCCCTGTCCATCACCAACTCCTGGAGCTTACTCAAACTCATGTCCATCACGTCGGTGATGCCATACAACCATCTCATCCTCTGTCATCCCCTTCTCCTCCAGCCTTCCAATCTTCCCCAGGATCAGGGTCTTTTTCAATGAGTCAGTCCTTTGCATCATGTGGCCAAAGTATTGGAGTTTTAGCTTCAGTATCAGTCCTTCCGATGAATATTCAGGACTAATTAACTGATTTCCTTTAATTAATTGACTGGTTTGATCTCCGTGCCATCCAAGGGACTCTCAAGAGTCTTCTCCAGCACCACAGTTCAAAAGCATCAATTTTTTGGCAGTCAGTTTTCTTTATGCTTCAACTCTCACATCCATGCATGACTACTGGAAAAACCATACCTTTGGACCTTTGTTGGCAAAATAATGTCTCTGCTATTTAATATGCTGCCTAGATCGGTCATAGCTTTTCTTCCAAGGAGCAAGCATCTTTTAATTTCATGGCTGTAGTCACCATCTGCAGTGACTTTGGAGCCCAAAAAAAGAAAGTCTCTCACTATTTCCATTGTTTTCCCATCTATTTGCCATGAAGTGATGGAACCAGATGCCATGATTTTAGGTTTTTGACTGATGAGTTTTAAGTCAACTTTTTCACTCCCTTCTTGCACTTTCATCAAGACGTTCTTCAGTTCCTCTTCACTTTATACCATAAGGGTGGTGTCATCTGCATATCTGAGGTTATTGATATTTCTCTCAGCAATCTTGATTCCAGCTTGTGCTCTATCCAGCCTGGCATTTCACATGATGTATTCTGCATATAAGTTAAATAAGTAGGGTGACAATATACAGCCTTGACGTACTCTTTTTCCTGATTTGGAAGCAGTCAATTGTTCCATGTCCAGTTCTAAATGTTGCTTCTTGACCTGCATACAGATTTCTCAGGAGGCAGGTAAGGTGGTCTGGTATTCCCATATCTTGAAAAAAATTCCACAGTTTGTTGTGATCCACACAGTCAAAGGCTTTGGCATAGAAAATAAAGCAGAAGTAGATGTTTTTCTCGAGTTCTGTAGCTTTTTCTTTTTTTTTTGTAATTAATTTATTTTTTATTGGAGGCAAATTATTTTACAATATTATATTGGTTGGTTTTGCCATACACTGACATGAATTCGCCCCGGGTTTACATAAGTTCCCCCTCCTGAACCCCCCTCCCACCTCCCTCCTCCCTTTATCCTCCCTCTGGATCATCCCCGCATGCCAGCCCTGAGCATCCTATAACATGCATCAACCCTGAACTAGTGATTCGTTTCACATATGACAACATACGTGTTTCAATGCCATTCTCCCAAATCATCCCACCCTCACCCTCTCCCACAGAGTCCCAAAAACTGTTCTATACATCTGTGTCTCTTTTGCTGTCTCGTATACAGGGTTATCATTTGCATCTTTCTAAATTCCATATATATGCATTAGTATACTGTATTGGTGTTTTTCTTTCTGGCTTACTTCACTCTGTATAATAGGCTCCAGTTTCATCCACCTCATTAGAACTGATTCAAATGTATTCTTTTTAATGGCTGAATAATACTCCATTGTATATATGTACCAAAGCTTTCTTATCCATTCGTCTGCAGATGGACATCTAGGTTGCTTCCATGTCCTGGCTATTATAAACAGTGCTGCAGTGAACATTGGAGTACATGTGTCTCTTTCAGTTCTGGTTTCCTCGGTGTGTATGCCCAGGAGTGCGAATGCTGGATCATATGGCAGTTCTATTTCCAGTTTTTTGAGGAATCTCCACATTGTTCTCCATAGTGGCTGTACTAGTTTGCATTCCCACCAACAGTGTAAGAGGGTTCCTTTCTCTCCACATCCTCTCCAGCATTTATTGCATGTAGACTTTTGGATAGCAGCCATTCTGACTGGTGTGAAATGGTATCTGTGGTTTGGATTTGCATCTCTCTGATTATGAGGGATGTTGAGCATTTTTTCATGTGTTTGTTAGCCATGTTTATGTCTTCTTTGGAGAAATGTCTGTTTAGTTCTTTGGCCCATTTTTTGATTGGGTCATTTATTTTTCTGGAATTGAGCTGCAGGAGCTGCTTGTATATTTTGGAGATTAATCCTTTATCAGTTGCTTCATTTGCTATTATTTTCTCCCATTATGAAGGCTGTCTTTTCACCTTACTTATAGTTTCCTTTGCTGTGCAGAAGCTTTTGATTTTAATTAGGTCCCATTTGTTTATTTTTGCTTTTATTTCCAATATTCTGGGAGGTGGGTCATGGAGGATCCTGCTGTGATTTATGTCGGAGAGTGTTTTGCCTACGTTCTCCTCTAGGAGTTTCATAGTTTCTGGTCTTACATTTAGCTCTCTAATCCATTTTGAGTTTATTTTTGTGTATGGTGTTAGGAAGTGTTCTAGTTTCATTCTTTTACATGTGGCTGACCGCAAATCAATCAACGTAATACACCACATTAACAAACTGAAAAATAAAAATCATGATTATCTCAATAGATGCAGAGAAAGCCTTCGACAAAATTCAACATCCATTTATGATAAAAACCCTCCAGAAAGTGGGAATAGAAGGGACATACCTCAACATAATAAAAGCTATATATAACAAACCCACAGCAAACATTATCCTCAATGGTGAAAAACTGAAAGCATTTCCCCTAAAGTCAGGAACAAGACAAGGGTGCCCACTCTCACCAATACTATTCAACATAGTTCTGGAAGTTTTGGCCACAGCAATCAGAGCAGAAAAAGACATAAAAGGAATACAAATTGGAAAAGAAGAAGTAGAACTTTCACTGTTCGCTGATGACATGATCCTCTACACAGAAAACCCTAAAGACTCTACCAGAAAACTAGTAGAGCTAATCAATGATTACAGTAACGTTGCAGGATATAAAATCAACACACAGAAATCCCTTGCATTCCTATACACTAATAATGAGAAAATAGAAAGAGAAATTAAGGAAACTATTCCATTCACTGTTGCAGCGAAAAGAATTAAATACTTAGGAATATATCTACCTAAGGAAACAAAAGACTTATACGTAGAAAACTATAAAACACTACTGAAAGCAATCAAAGAGGACACTAATAGATGGAGAAATATACCATGTTCATGGATTGGAAGAATAAATATTGTAAAAATGAGTATACTACCCAAAGTAATTTATACATTCAATGCAATCCCTATCAAGCTACCAACGATATTTTTCACAGAACTAGAACAAATAATCTCACAATTTGTATGGAAATACAAAAAACCTCGAATAGCCAAAGCAATCTTGAGGAAGAAGAATGGAACTGGGGGAATTAACCTGCCAGACTTCAGGCTCTACTACAAAGCCACAGTCATCAAGACAGTATGGTACTGGCATAAAGACAGAAATATAGATCAATGGAACAAAATAGAAAGCCCAGAGATAAATCCACGCACCTATGGACACCTTATCTTTGACAAAGGAGGCAAGAATATAAAATGGAGAAAAGACAGTCTCTTTAGCTTTTTCTATGATCTAACGGATGTTGGCAATCTGATCTCTGGTTCCTTTGCCTTTTCTAAATCCAGTTTGAACATCTGAAAGTTAATGGTTCACATACTGTTAAAGCCTGGCTTGGAGAATTTTGAACACTAGTTTGCTAGTGTGTGAGATGAGTGCAATTGTACAGTGGTTTGAACATTCTTTGGCATTGCCTTTCTTCAGGATTGGAATGAAAACTTACCTTTTCCAGTCCTGTGGCCACTGTTGAGTTTTCCAAATTTGCTGGCATATTGAGTGAATCACTTTCACAGCATTATCTTTTAGGATTTGAAATAGCTCAACTGGAATTCCATCGCCTCCACTAGCTTTGTTCATAGTGATGCTTCCTAAGGCCCATTTGACTTCACATTCGAAGATGTCTGGCTCTAGGTGAGTGATAATGCCATCATGATTATATGGTCATGAAGATCTTTTTTGTACAATTCTTCTGTGTATTCTTGCAACCTCTTCTTAATATCTTCTGCTTCTGTTAGGTCCATACCATTTCTGTTTTTTATTGTGCTCATATTTGCATGAAATGTTCCCTTGTATCTCTAACTTTCCTGAAGAGATCTCTAGTCTTTCCCATTCTATTGTTTTCCTCTTTGCATTGATCACTGAGGAAGGCTTTCTTATCCCTCTTTGCTATTCTTTGAAACTCTGCATTCAGATGGGTATATCTTTCCTTTTCTCCTTTGCCTTTAGCATCTCTTCTTTTCTCAGCTATTTGTAAGGCCTCCTCAGATAATCATTTTGCCTTTTTGCATTTCTTTATCTTGGGGATGATCTTGATTACTGCTTCCTGTACAATGTCAGAAACCTCCATCCGTAGTTCTTCAGGCACTCTGTCTATCAGATCTAATCCCTTGAATCTGTTTGTCACTTCCACTGTATAATCATAAGGGATTTGATTTAGGTCATACCTGAATGGTCTAGTGATTTTCCCTACTTTCTTCAACTTAAGTCTGAATTTGGCAATAAAGAGTTCATGATCTGAGCCACAGTCAACTTCCAGTCTTGTTTTATGAGTGCACAGATCTTCTCCATTTTGGGCTGCAAAGAATATAATTAGTCTGATTTCAGTATTGACCATCTGGTGATGTCCATGTGTAGAGTCAACACTTGTGTTGTTGGAAGTGGGTGTTTGCTATAACCAGTGCATTCTCTTGTAGAACTCTGTTAGCTTTTGCCCTGCTTCTTTTTGTACTACAAGGCCAAACTTGTCTATTACTCCAGGTATCTCTTGACTTCCTACTTTGCATTCCAGTTCTCTATAATGAAAAGGATATCTATTTTTAGGTGCTAGTTCTAGAAGGTCTTGTAGGTCTTCATAGAACCCTTCAACTTTAGCTTCTTCAGCATTAGTGGTTGGGGCATATACTTGGATTACTGTGATATTACATGGTTTGCCTTGGAAATGAACAGAGATCATCTGTCATTTTTCAGATTGCACCCAACCAAGTACTGCATTTCGGACTTTTTGTTGACTCTGATGGTGGCTACTTCATTTCTTCAAAGGGATTCTTGCCCACAGTAGTAGATATAATGGTCATCTGAATTAAATTTGCCTTTTCCAGTCCATTTTAGTTCACTGATCCCAAAAATATAGATATTCACTCTTGCCGTCTCCTGTTTGACCACTTTCTTTTTCTTGTTTGTTTTTGTTTTAATTTATTTATTTTAATTGGAGGCTAATTACTTTACAATATTGTATTGGTTTTGCCATACATTGACATGAATCCACCCCGGGTGTACATGTGTTCCCCATCTTGAACTCCCCCCTTGATTCATGGACCTAACATTCCAGGTTCCTATGCAATTACAGCATCAGACTTTACTTCCATCCCCAATCACACCCACAACTGGATGCTGTTTTTGCTTTGGCTCCATCTCTTCATTGTTTCTAGAGTTATTTATCCACTCTTCTCCACTTGCATATTGGGCACCTACCGATTGGTCTGGCTGCTGCTGCTGCTGCTGCTAAGTCACTTCAGTCGTGTCCGACTCTATTCAAACATTAGTGAATAGAAAAATTACTTGGAGAGGTAAAGTGTGTATACAGTTTCCTGGCATTGTCCCCATTAGTTCTGGGTGAGGTCTTGAAATTGAATTTTTCAACAATGCCTCAGTTGATTCCTACTGTAGTCCTCCATGGACCAGACTTTGGGAAACATTCTCCCAGAAAGACCAAGTTTGCAGAGCATTGCTTAGGAATCACCCTAGCCTGTGCTGTGCTTAGTAACAACGTGGCTTTGGTTCACAGAAGAGCTGGAGAACAAAAGATTGAACAGGAGAGACAAGCACAGACCCATGATGCATCATTCTCTATGCCTGGGCTGGCTGCCCTGCAGTTGGGAAGTAAGGCTCATTTTTGATGAGTAGAAAGGGACTTAGCAAGTTCCTAGGGAAAAGAAGTCTCCTAAAGTCTTAGATTTGTTCATTCTAGTAGTCAGAATCTCATTTCCTATCAGATCATCAAGAGTATTTAAGGCGATAAGATGATCAATTTCCTGATTGTGATTGCAAACTCAAAACAGTACGTTTATGGCTTGGAAATCCCAGAGAAGAGAATCTCTCACTGATGCTGCTCTTAAGGTTACAAGTCAGACCAATACATTTTGATACAGCTTGTCTATCAAGTCACCTAAAGTTCTACTTTTGATCAGTAGACAAAGACCTGAGTCCAAACAGGAAACCTGTGATTAATCAGTCAGTGGCCAAACAGCTGTGTATAAGTGGCTAAATTTGCTCCCTCTGCTTCACACCCTATTTATGATCAGAATTGCAGCTTTGTTGTTGCTCAGTCACTCAGTCATGTCCAACTCTTTGCAACCCCATGGACTACAGCACGCCGGGCTTCCCTGTCCTGCACCTTAGTGCATATAAAAAAAAATCACATCCAAAATTGGTATTTTGTGAACATTTAGTGGTGAAATGGGTGAGAGGAACTATTGCATTATGTACAGCATTTCACTTAAAAAATTTAAAAACCTATTTTGCCAAACAATTTAATAACCACCCCCCATCCCCCTAGTTTATACAGTCCACTAAACAAAGCCCTCTAATGTTAGTATTTCGGGGAACCAAGCCACGTATGAAACCCCAGTGGAGTGGGGACATTGCTATCAGTTAAACTTTCAATCCCTGACTTGCCCTGTAAATCAACAGAAGGAAGATGTTTCCCTTCTTATTAGCCACCACCACCTAAATGTTCCTTTCCTTTGAAATCTAAAATAAAAATGGGAAATATTTTTAGCCCTGAATTGATTAACTGGTTGATCAGCATTTACAGAAGGTATCCGTTAGGACCTGTGGGAGCAATTTCTTAGACAACTTCAATTTCGAAGTTGTCTTCTATTTGCCTAAAGTGATCCTTTCCCTTAAGTGCAGTGAGGTGGCTGAATGTCAGTGCTGTTTCTTTGATGACCAACAACGAGCCTTACTCTAAGGGCAGTGACCTCCTCCATTTTGGATGACATTCCCTGATAATACATCCAGTCTGACACTTAACCCTTATACAACTCAGTAAAAATAGAGGCTCCTGCTGTTTTAATGCCTATGGAAGCATCAAATGTGCTCAGCAATGTAATCATTCCTGTTCAAAGGAGTCTTAGCCTTAAAGTTTTTAATGTTTTTCGGAAGCTCACAGCTGAGAGTAGATAAATGTCAGTACATTGCTCATATTAAGGTTTAATTGTATTATTTTTGTAGAATAGTGGGCTAGCTCATACAATTGACTTTTTTTTTTACACCAAATATGGGAATATGAGAAGCAGAAGTCAAAAGACAAAAGCAGAATCTTGGAAGAGTAAAGTATGATAGGGTTTTCGAAATAATGATACTAGATCTCCTCATTTTACAGATAAGGAAAATGAGGTTCAGAGAAAAGTGTCCCTGCTCTCCAAATAGATCACACTTCCCAGCTGGTGTTTGTCCTTCTTCAACCTGGAACTTTCTTCCATTTGATAAGTTTCTACATATTCTAAATTCCACACTGCAAGTCCACTAGGGATGCGTCTCTACTGTAGTCTGATAGTTTTGTTTTGAATAGTTGGCTGTATATTTATCTCTTTAGGGGAGTGCCTTAATTATCTTTTTATTCTCAGTTCCAACTGCAATGTATTGTACAGAGAAGTTACTTTAAAAAAAAAAACAAACCTGAGTGACTTCTTTAAGGTCACACAAGTAGCCATAAAAACCACTGATTGTGTGTGTGTGTGTATGCGCTCATTAACTTTATTTGGCTAACTTTGTTATATTGACTCAAAGATTGTAGAAGAATTGGCTATGTCTATTATGCTTCTCATTTTAACAGAATACATCTGGAAAAGGTGAAAGTATTGGAAAGACTCAGGTGTATTTTTCTTTTTTTTTGACACTGGATCTCATCTTTATAGAAATGAGAAACAAACAATAAGACCTTGAAACTTGAACAGCATAGGAATAAATGCTGGTTCTCCTATCATTTTTGAAATTATTCAGTTGATATGAACTGTCTACATGAGCTCTTTTTCAACTCATCTGGATATCCCTTTCTAAAAGGGATATTGTAGATGTAAATGAGATTTATGAGATTATGTTTGCAAAGCACAGGAAAACAGTAGGCATTCTATAGAGGTTACTTCCCTTCCGTCTTCTCCCATAATTTGACACTTTATAATTTCCAGACTTTTTTTTCATATGCATTATCTCATTTGAGTCTTATTATAGTTCTGTGGGGTGGGCAGAAGAGATACTACCCTCTAATTATAGGCAAAGAAAATGACATTTGAGATGTGTTTCTAAGATAAAATCAGGTATTTTTTGTATCTATCAACATAGAATCTATCCAGTATCACAAATCAATGCTAAATGTTTTCATATGCTAAAGTATAAGATAAACACAAACTCTTTCATGGATACCCGCACTTTCCTAGCAAAGTCCAAGGGAGTCCAAGATGAACCATGGTGGAGTCTCAGAAATAACCATGATGGAGTCTCAGAAATAACCACAATCCAATCTGACAAGAACTAGTTTAAATCAAATATACTGTCAATATAATAGGATTATAAAGCAATGCAACTGCTAAACATAATGAAACATGGAAGTGATTGTTGTCATTAACTTGTAAACACAATATCCAGACATAGCTTTCTTCATACTGCTGAGATACTTCTTCAGGTTACATGTGGTCAGTATTTTCCCTGAGTGAGTCAGTCTCTTTATTATTAATATATCTCTAATCTTACTGAGCTTCCCTGGTGACTTAGGCAGTAAAGAAGTTGCCTGCAATGCAGGAGACCCAGGTTTGATCCCTGGGTCAGGAAGATCCTCTGGAGAAGGAAATGGCAACCCACTCCAGTATTTTTGCCTGGAGAAATCTATGGACAGAGAGCCTGGTGGGCTACAGTCCATGGGATCACAAAGAGTCAGATACGACTGAGTGACCAACACTTTCCAATCTTACTGATGATTTCAAAAGCATGTGTATAGCTGGTGGCTTCCTCCATGAAGTTCTAGCCATCTCATATATAATACACAAGATGGAAGTCAGATTGCTAAAATACAATGTTGCCCGTGATTCCTTTAAGCAAGGGTGGAAGGGTAAGGGGTGAGTTTGTCTTCCCCTTTAAACAAGGCATATAGCTAGTAAGTAGCCTGATGCTAAGTCGCTTCAGTTGTGTCTGACTCTGTGCAACCCCACAGATGGCAGCCCACCAGGCTCCCGCGTCCCCGGGATTCTCCAGGCGAGAACACTGGAGTGGGTTGCCATTTCCTTCTCCAATGTGTGAAAGTGAAGTCGCTCAGTCGTGTCCAACCCTCAGCGACCTCATAGACTGCAGCCTTCCAGGCTCCTCCATCCATGGGATTTTCCAGGCAAGAGTACTGGAGTGGGGTGCCACTGCCTTCTCTGAGTAAATAGCCACAGGCCTTTAATTGAGCTATTACGTGAAAGAGGATGTGAATAATATATGTTTGGCAAAAGCTGGGACAGGATGCTGGCTACAGTTTCATAGGCCAGTTGTTGTGCATTTCTATGGCGAACACGTAGAAGAGAGTGGACTCTGCCGGTGGGTGTGGTGGACCCCTTTGCTCACACCTTCACTGGCTGTTGGCTGCTCATCTCGTTTTCAAGCGTTCTCTTCTTCCCCCAGATATGGTCAATAAACACATGAAGGTGATTCTAGAGTTGGACACAGCGGTGACCCTCTGTTGGCCAAGCAGGGTATTATATCAGGCCCCTAGATCTCCATTCCCTCTGTAGAAGTACTGTTTGATTTTTTCTCTCTCTGTGTATTAATAGCTCAGTCGTGTCTGCTCTTTGCACCTCTATGGACTGTAGCCCGCCAGTCTCCTCTGTCCACAGAATTCTCCAGGCAAGAATACTGGAGTGGGTTGCCATTCCCTTCTCCAAGGGATCTGCCCAACCTCAGGATAAAACCCGGGTCTCCTGCATTGCAGGCAGATTCTTTACCATCTGAGACACCAAGGAAGCCCCTGAGCACTGCCAATAGGGGAAGTGGCCTAGAAAGAACTTTGTCCTCTTTGAAGATAAAGCACGTCTTTTCTTGTAACCCCCTGATTAAACTCTCTCCTTTTCAACCTTGTGTTTTGTTTTTTTTTTGATTACCCCTACGGTTCATCATTCCAAGTCCTGCAATAAAATGTAAAAGGCATTGGAAAATATACTTATAGAGTTGGAAAGATATGGTAGCATTCAAAATTTTCCTAGAAATCCTAAAGTCTTCTCAATGTGCTAAGTTCCATAGAAACCATCTATTTTACCATTTTTCTTTCATTGCCACTCTTCCACATATTGCCTTCACCCAGATACGTTTAGATGGGGTATAAAGACTGGGATAAAGAAGGAAGGGTAGGTGGATATGGCAACAGTGGGTGACTAGGAATGTCTCTTAGGGAGATAGACATCTGATATTTGGAAAGGAATCATGAAAGTAAATCATCTTAGAGGCATGACTTTGTCATGCATCATTTCTTTCAATAAACTTTTTTATTTTTTAATAGTTGTAGATCTACAGAAAAATTGCTAAAATAATACAGTGAGTTCCCTTATGTTGTTGTTGTTTAGTTGCTCAGTTGTGTCTAACTCTTTTGCAACCCCAAGGACTTTATTTAGCCTGGCAGTCTCCTCTGTCCATGGATTTTCCAGGCAAGAATACTGGAGTGGGTTGCCATTTCCTTCTCTAGGGGATCTTCCCTACCCAGGGATCAAACCCACGTCTCCTGCACATCACTTGCATTGCAGGCAGATTCTTTACCTGCTGAGCGCCAGGGAAGCCCAAGTTTCCTTATATCCCACACCTAATTTCTCCTATTACTAATATCTTTCATTAGTATGGTATATTTGCCAGAACAAACCAGTGTTATATATTTTTATTAAATAGATATTAATATAAATTATGCTACATTGACACAAGTACATTGATATTAAATATATATAATTGTTAAAGTCTGGACAGATTAGCCTGGTGGGCTACAGTCAATGGGACTGCAAAAGAGTCAGACACGATTGAGCGACTAACACTAAACATTCTTCCTTTTTGTCTTCTCTTCCTTTTTCCTTCTTTATTAGTCCTGTCTAAATAAATGAAGACCATCACATGAGACAGTGTAAGACTGCTGATTCACAGCTTGCTATAGCTAGGGAGTCAGGAACTTAAAGACAGGCAGAGAAAAGAAAAGTTCTAGAGTGGGAAAGAGGAAAGGCTCATGTGTGCACTACTGGAAACTGTTCATGCGAGAAGCTGTAGGCAAGCTAACTATACCATCTTATGGAAAAACCCAAATGAACTTTTTGGCCAATCCAATAGAAGTAGGGCATCCTAGGCGATTGGGTATGGGGGTCTCTTTGACTTCCTCTGCTCCATCCTAAGTTGGGACCAAAGACAAAAATTAGAGAAGTAATTATGAACCAGTTCCTGGCCATTAAGAGATTATCATTACAGAAGTTATTGGTCACCTTTCTGGATTGTTCCTAGAGATAGAAATCTGACTTCTTACCAGTCTGTCTGACAGCAGGCTGGGTTCCTGGGCTGTTTACAGTAGATTAAGGGGTTGCTTTCCTGAGCAAATTGCTGCAGGTCATGGGTCAGATTTCAGTTTTACGATATGGTCTGGTTATTGTCCATTCAAATACTGGATCTCTCCTGCCTCTTAACTCTTTCATCTCCTTTTCTCCAAATCTTTTCTCACTTTGCCTTATTTCTTCTTAATACTTGTCTTTTCTCAGTGCTCAGTAAAGATTGGAAAAGAAAAAGATGAAAATGTGGCCAAAATTCAATGTGTAAGGAAACATTTTCTTCCTTTGCATCAAGCTCTCAGTAACTCTTGTCTTAAAGATGGAGAATTAGGGAAATTTTGTGATCCATAAGGTGCAGTAAAGTTTGTTTTCATGAGCACATAGTAAATGCTGTGTTATTATTTGACTATGATCACACATAATATTGAAATGCTTCTCTGTACAAGTTTCCCAGAAAATAGAAACTTAAAAGCTGAAAACATTACTTAGTGTCTTCTGGACGTGAAGTTGGAATGAATATACTTCATTTTCTTTACTCTGGGCTTTGTAACACGTAGAACCATTTTGAGATGAGGTAGCAGAAAAATAACATAGCCTTCAATAGATACCTCTAAAATAGTTCATGCTTCTCACTTTAGAAACTCTGAATGGATCCTAAACGTGGCCATTTGACCTAACAGTGCTTCCTGTCTGAGATGCATTCAAAAAAAAAAAGGCTTTAAAGAAAGTAGATGTTTGTGTCTTCTTGAAATATTACTCACTGGAGCAGTAAACCTAAGTGAATCAGTGAGCAGTAAGAGTGAGAAGCTCATTTAAATTAAGAGCTAGAACTGATATTTTTATGGAACACCTGTTCCTGTGTGCTGAAGATCTGTGATCAAAGTGCTAGGAATATATTCAATTTTCATATTCATTGCAGATTTGCTAAGTTTGTGGATCACACTTTATTATGTGAAATTTATTTTTAATGGAATTCTTCCTCTCTTTTGGATTTATAAAGCTAATTAGGCATTGATACCTTTAGTTGTGAACACCTGCACCATTTTTTCTGATCCACTCTCTACCTAGGGTAACACGGGGGTCTTTCCAAGGGAAATGAATATTGCCATATGTCTCTAAACCCAAAGAGAAGGGAGTCAGGTTAAACACTAGGTCACAACAACCTCCTACTGAAAAAAAAGTACCCAAGAACAGCATTTTTGAAGGTGATCCAGCTGTGCAAGTTGGATCATTGCTCACAGTAATTTTACTAATGCATTCCATCCTGAATTTTAAAAGCTCAGTGAGTCACCCTATATGGCCAACTGCTTACATTATTAAGCAGAACATAAAGGCATTTACATACATTGGCATAATTCATTGCTGGATCAACCAAATTAACTTCTACTTTTGGAAGCCTTCAGACTTCACTTGAACAAAACAAATGGTCCTTTAACCAGTGAAATGTGCTGGCAAATATAGAATTAAAATGTCAGCTGTTTTGAATTTTTAAATTTTATTTTTATTTATTATTATTATTTTATTATATGCCTATGTTGTTCTTCCATGAAAGTAGTTCACCAGAACAGGAGAATCTGGAGAACAAAGGACCATGTGAAGTTGTCTAACATGCTAACATAACACCAATGTGAGGATACAGGACATTCTCCTGGCTTGACTTACCCAGAAAATATCCTTCAATTCATTTCAGAGAGGCAGAGAGTAGACTAAATTCTCTCTGGACGGTGTGTTGAGTCTAGACCATTTCCAGCTTTATGAAAACCAGATTTATATGAGGTTTCTTCAAGTCCTTTATAAAGAAATAGCAATGTTACTGTGTTTGAAAAGAGGTAACAACTTTTTCTAGGTAATAACAGCGTCTCTTCCTGTGGCCATTCTCCACAATTATGACCATCACTCATCATTTATGGTACATGGCACTTTTTATCTTCAGAACATTTGAGGCATTTTATCAAATTTTCCACACATCACTAGGAGGCACCGCTGCCTATAACATTCTGGATATCACACTGTACTTTTGAAAAGTGTCTGGGGATTTTATTTATTGAGTCATTAGTGATAGGAACAGAACATCTATATTTATCATCATCTCTGAAAGAACACGGTCAGTCATTGGTCCATGATTGGAGAGTATTTGTTTAATCTCCAAGGAAAATATATGATTCTTTCCTGTGTTGCAGTTACTTTGGTCATGCAATGCTTTCTCATTTTGCCTTTTATATGTTTGTTCTGTAACTGTATCCGTTAGCAGGCTGTGTCATCAAACACTGAGTATGGTCTCTACACATCTTACACACAATGCTCCTTAGATAATTACCTCGTAGAAAGAGCACAAGTGATACAGCATTAGATAATATTTATGCAGTTTTTGACCATCTTAAAACAGTCTTGAGGAATCCCTATACCACTTTCAAAGATTCTTGAGCTTCTCCAGCATTAGGTAACTCACTAACTTAAGCTAGATTCTGGAGTTGCACAGGGACTAGAATGTCATCATGCATGAAAGGGCTAGAAATAAAGTGAGGCCTTTTCATGGTGGAAAGGCAAAACTGAGACTCCCATATAAAATCAGAACCTCTGTGGAACTACAGACTTAGCAAATAGGTTCACACTAGAAAAAAGTCTAGACATTACCACTGGAAGAATCATAGAGTTTTGTTTATTTGTTTGAGGTCTTCTATAATTTGTTTACTTTAGTTTGGCCTGCCTTCTATTCCTGAGAAAAGTCCCCCTTACTAAGAATTTATAACGTGTGTTTGAGATTTAAATTTATCATTCCAAATAGTTCAAGAACACATAATTATCAAATTAATAAAAATATAAACATAAAATACAAAACCTCTCATATAAATCAAAGGAAGCCACCTAGAATTCACCCCCTAGTCTTAATAATTCATTTCATGCACCAAAATAAAAACATGTAAGGGAATAATCTACTGTGATAGAGCTTTTGGAATTAAAGAACTAATATCTTTGTATCTTCCTGGGGGAAATGTATACATGAATTGTTGAATCTGTTAAGTATGCGTGATGCATGTTAAAAATTTAAGGGTATTTGTAAGAAAATAGAGACTATAAATGTTAAAACAGTGGTGGTATGGGGAAGAAAATAAATAAACTCCAGAAGACAGGAAAATAGAGAAGTAAGAAGCACCAAAAAGCAGGGAAATTAGCAACAAATAAGCTGGAAGAAATGAATCCATGTATATTATAAAATCAGTGTGAGAAACTGCATCTCTAAGAAGATAAAGTTAATTGTTTTCCCTATTCCTCCCACTAAGTACAGTTTAAAACTTGGACATTATAAACAAAAACTATCATCAGAACACACTGAGAGCTGAAGAGAAGGCAAATTGGCTGAGGATCTCAGAACAAGAGGAACAGTATAGTGATCTTTTCCCTGAGTTTTTCTTTTTACCTCATATAATCCAAACTTAGAGCTGAAATTAATAGCAACCCAGAAATACCAGCAAGGACAGAGAAAAGGAGCTCCCCAGCTTCCACTGACACTGCAAGGGGCAGATTTTGCTTTTGCTGGATGGTGGTAAAAGTCCTGACTCTCCACTAGGACTTGTCTGTTACCATCCCAGCAGGACTAAGTAGGATTCCATGATTTATTGCTGGGCGGGTAGGTAGGGGGAAATGTCCAGACTTTCCATATGGTCTCAGGTGACACTGTGGGATGAGGGGAAGGGGTGACAACATTACCATCTGCAGAGACAGAAGTCTCAGCTTGCTGCTCAACATCACGAGTGGTAAGGGGTTGGGGTGTCTTGTTTCAGCCTGGTGGGAGTGAAAGTCTAGGCTTCTGATTTGGCCACTGTTAGATTTGATGAGGATAGAGTGCTTTCTGCAGTGTTTGGCTGGAGAAAAGCGATTGTGGTCCAAAAATGTTTTGTCTTGTAGTGATGCTTCTTTCCTGGACCTTTGGCTAAGGAGTGCAGACTTTAGTTACTTCCAGTGTGGGATGTATGAGGTAAAATGGACTAACACGTGTTCTTCCTCAGGTTGAGGTCCTAGCCATTCTGCCTTCTTCTCTCCAACCTATCAGAGTTTTCTTAGGTTTGTTTTATGTATAACCTGGGCTTCCCAGGTGGCGCTAGCGGTAAAGAACCCGCCTGCCAGTGCAGGAGACATAAGAGATGTGGGTTCGATCCCTGGGTCGAGAAGATTCCCCTGGAGGAGGGCATGGCAACCCACTCCAGTATTCTTGCCTGGAGAATCTTGTGGACAGAGGAACCTGGCAGGCAATGGTCCACAGCATCGCATAGAGTCAGACATGACTAAGCAACTTGACACTGGCACTGGCCTACATACTGTCCAACATGTTTAGTTATACACAGTGTGAGGAACAGGGAAAAGTTCTTTCACCATCTTCCTCAAAGTGGAAGCTTTCTAGATTCCTTTCCAAATCTTCTTGCTCTCAGGAATAAAATATGTTATATATTTATAAAGTGTGTTATATGTATGACATATTATATAGCCAAGAGAGCTTAATAGTTGTACTGCAAGCAGCTTTATATGCTCTCGTAGTCTGTATATTATACTTGGATTTCTGTTCTCCTATTTCTACCACAGCATATTTTGTCTAGAAGAGTGTATCCAAAATAGAGAAAGCAAGAGAAAAAAAAAAATTAAATTGTACTTTCTTCCCTCAACTTCAGCCTTCTGTACAGGAAGTTTATTTCTTTTTTTGTTCTCATGGTTTTTAATGTAATTTTAAATACCTACGTTTATAGTTCTTAGAATTTTCAAAGGTTTGCATATTTTCATCCTATATGAGTCTTATTTTTTTAATAATTTTTCATTTTATACTACCATTTATTTAATGTCTGTTAAGTATTCTACCAAATAACTATACTGCTATTTATTTTTAAATGCTATGAAAAACGATTTTCTTTTTGGCTGTGCCACATGGCTTGTGGGATCTTAGTCCCCCAACCAGGGATTGAACCTGTGCTCTTGACAGTGAAAGTATGGTATTCTAACCAGTGGACTACCAGGAAATTTGCTGAAAATAGATTTTAGAGTTATTTTTTCATGAAATATATTTATCCATAAGTCATACTGATTACACGGAAAAATAAACAGACATGGCCTCAGCCTTCATGGATTTTGCTTTTTGTAAGCAAGATAATAATAAGGAAGCAAACAAAAATACACAGGAATTGCATATTGTGATAGGTGCTGTAAATGGCTTGGAAATGTAATATAGTGGACAATAATAAAGTAGACCGACCTAGGAGGGTCGCCAAGGAAAACTGGACTGAGAGGCTAAGACCTGAAGGAACAAAAAAGAAATCAGTTCTGCAAAGAGTGCAGAAGAGTGTCCTAAGCAATGAAGAGCAGGTGAGAGAAGACTAATCACACGCTGACACAGAGGTGTAGAGAATGACCCCCACACGTCTGGAAACTCCCTTCCATGACCATTTTCCCGTTGGCTTTCTTCAACTCTTCACCATGCTGCTTTTGTCTACCATCTGCTCAAGCAGAAGCTGGTCAGGTCTCAAGAAACATGGTTAGTGCCATCTTTTCCAATGCTGCAGAAGCCTCAGGTCACCAGCTGACTACCCACTCATCTGAAATCAAAACCCTAAAAACAATAACACTTTCTAGGTCATCCAATTTCCAAAGCACAAGGCCAAGGGCAGAAACAAAATGAAAAGAACTGCTATGAAGAAACAATTGAAGACTGGGAATAGAATGCCAGGGTTCCAATCTTAATTCAGCCATGCCTCATTTTTCTTTTTTTTTAATGTGGGTGAGCTGTTGCCTCTACTTGAGAAATTGTTCTTTCTTGCCTAGAAGGATAAAAATCTTGGAGGTGGAAAAGACTTTTGAGATTCAGCGGTATAGCTCTCTTAGCAGAAAACCAGGTGTATACCAATTTCCAGCCTCCATATCCAGCAATCCACTGTACCGCACAGCTGTTACACATAAACCTGCCCTGTCTTAGCTCCCAGGAATTTAAACCAGAATAAATTGTAAGTCATCAGTCTACATGAATGTGTATGATATAGCATTTGTAAACATATTCTATTTATATTTTATATACTTGTACAAATAGTTGGGTGTTTCACTTTCCTCAGAAAAACAACTAGATGTATTCAAAGAAGTGTTAATGTTACATAAGGTGAAGTTAAGTACTTACAGGTTTTCTACTTCCATGAGTATTCCTACCGCTGCTGAAGGCAGAGATGGCTAACTAGTAATTGCCTTGGGAGAATGAGACTCACAGAGCATTTTCTCTTTCAGATAATGTTGAGCATCTTTCCAGAGAAGAATAAGACTTGACAAGAGGGGAAAGCATGGGAGAGATTTGTTTTTAGATGATTCAACCACCAACTGTAAGCCTCAAAGGAAAAAAAATATACAAGACAGAAATAAAAATGAATGATGACTTAATTGGGACAGTATTGGGGCACTGAGAATTTTAGCTGTGCCACTTTAAAGTTTTCTCCTTCGGATCAGAAGAAGAATCAAGGCATACTCTATGGCCAAACATAAGAATCTAGCAAGATAGACTTCATGTTTCTGAGATTTTTTTTTTAATTTCCACTTTGGATGTAAGTAATTTGAAATAAACATTTTTGTTCTAGTGATATCCCCCACTTTATTCACTGCCTACTGAGCTCATTCAACCTGACAATCTCCATTCTACCTCTCCTAGGACCAACATCTCCCAAAGTATCTTATGTGAGTTCTATTATAATTTCAAAATATATCTCAGAAAAGAAAGATTATATGCAAAGTTAAATTTGAGAAATGCTGAATGAAACACAGCTACATGTTCATCTTCTTCAGGGCTTTACCAAAATAAGTTGCCATTCCCACACCTATTTGAGCAAAGTACACTTTATGCATCAAGAGAGATACTCCTCAAAACGGAACTTAGGAACCAAAATCTTATGCTCCCTAGACAACTTGTAATATCAAAGCACAATTCAAGGAATCCTTGTATGAAACAAAAAAGCATAATTTTCATTTCTCCTTTCATATTGCAAAAATGCTCCACAGCATAAGAGTCTGTTATGATTTGCCGCTTAGGGTACACATCTCTGTGCAGAAGCAAGGAGTGTTCATTCTTTTTACCTCCTCATCTGCCCCAAAGCTTGTACTGGACAACGCGATTATCTAATCTTGCTTTCATATAGCCCAGAGCAGGTGCCAGGAACCTCATCACTCTTCTCCTCCTTGTTTTTCTTTCTTCTTTTATATAATGTATCAATCCATGGGGTCATGAAAAAGTCAGTCATGAAATTCGGCCGTGACTTAGATACTGAACAACAACATCTCTGCTAGTCATAATTGACAAATTCATGCTCATTGTGGAAAGTTCACCAGAGTAAAAGAACATTAAAAATCTGAATTGATACTGTATAAAATTATCTTAAAATGTATGTGTGTGTGCACGTGCTCAGTTGTATCCAACTCTTTGCGACCCCATGGACTGTAGCTCACCAGGCTCCTCTGTCTGTGGAATTTTCCAGGCAAAAATACTGGAGTGGGTTGCCATTTCCTACTCCAGGGGATCTTCCTGACCCAGGGACCAAACCCTCATCTCTTGTGTCTCCTGCACTGGGAGGTGGATTCTTTACCACTAGTGCCACATGTTTATTTAGTAATAAATGCTTGAGAACAATCAAAAAATCATGAAGCAAAAGAACAAGAGTAAAAGTTGTTTAGGAAATTTGCCTTAACAGATATCACAATATACTAAATATTCACTGTAATATAATCAATATAATAGTTCATGCTGCTGCTGCTAAGTCGCTTCAGTCGTGTCCGACTCTGTGCGACCCCATAGATAGCAGCCCACCAGGCTCCGCCGTCCCTGGGATTCTCCAGGCAAGAACACTGGAGTGGGTTGCCATTTCCTTCTCCAATGCATGAAGGTGAAAAGTGAAAGTCATATCCGACTCTTTGCGACCCCATGAACTGCAGCCTACCAGGCCCCTCCATCCATGGGATTTTCCAGGCAAGAGTACTGGAGTGGGTTGCCATTGCCTTCTCTGATAATAGTGCATAGAAATGGACAAATTATTTGAACCAAAGAGAAAATCCAAGAATAGATCCAAGAAAATACAATAACATGGGACAAGGGTATATTTAAATTCAATGAGGAACAGTGATTTAAAGAGGCTACATGGACAACAGCTATATCTCAGGAAGAAAATGAAATTACATCTCTTTCACATATTCCTTATAAAATAAATTACAACTGGATTATACACTTAAATTTACTTATTTCAAATGAAAGAATAAACCCTTAGCAGAAAATGCAGGAAATTATATGTTTAAAATATAAAAAGTAGATTTTTTTTACTAAGACAAATATCTCAAACTACTCAGACATAAATATTTCAATATACAAATAAGTAAATTTTATATGCAAAAATATAAAATAAAAAGTCAATAGGTAACCTTGATACCAAAATCAGACAAAGACATCACACAAAAGAAGAAAATTACAGGCCCATAGTTTTTGTGAACATAGATGTAAAAGTCCTCAACAAACTATTAGCAGACCAAATCCAACAATGTATTAAAAGGATGAAGATGCAGAAAAAAGGGGGGGATGGGCTTTGCTGTTAGCTCAGCGGTAAATAATCCACATGAAATGCAAGAAATGTGGGTTCAATCCCTGGGTCAGGAAGATCCCCTGGAGAAGGCAATGGCAACCCACTCCAGTATTCTTGCCTGGAGAATCCCATGGACAGAGAAGCCTGCTGGGCTACAGTCCATGGGTTGCAAAGAGTCGGACTTGACTGAAGCAACTTAGCAGCAGCAGCAGCAGGAAAAAAAAAGAAAAGAAAAGAAAACATCCATTCATGATTAGAAAAAAATTCTCACCTAAGTGGGAACATATCTTAACATAATTAAAGCCATTTACAACAAACCTGAAGCCAGTACAATACTCAACAATGAAAAGCTGACAGCCTTCCTGCTAAATTCAGGAACAAAACAAGGATGCCTACACTTACTGTTTCTATTCAACATAGTATGGGAAGTCAGGTCACAACAGTCAGATAAGGAAAAGAAATAAAAGTTATGTAAATGGGAAGAGCTAAAACAGTCACCCTCCGAGCTGACATGAAACCAAATATGGAGAACCCTAAAAGCTCCACACAAAAACCATCAGAACTAATAAATGAACTTAGCGATGTAGAACGTTACAAGATTAATATATGGAAATGTTACCTTTCTCTATACTAACAATGAAGTATCAGAAAGATAATAATCCATTTAAAATCGTATCAAAAAACAATGAAATACTTAGCAATAAGCTTAACCAAGGAGGTGAAAGACCTATATGCTGAAAACTAAAAAAAATTGATGAAAGAAATTGAAGATGATTCAAAGAAATGGAAAGATATCCCATGCTCTTGGATTGCGAGAATTAATTTTGTTAAAATGGGCATACTACCCAAAGCAATCTACAGATTTAATGCAATGTCTATTAAAATACCCATAACAGTTTTCACATAATTAGAACATGTAATCTTAAAACTTATCAGTTCAGTTCAGTTCAGTCTTTCAGTCGTGTCTGACTCTTTGTGACCCCATGAACCACAGCACGCCAGGCCTCCCTGTCCATCACCAATTCCCAGAGTTTACCCAAACTCATGTCCATCAAGTCAGTGATACTATCCAGCCATCTCATCCTCTGGCGTCCCCTTCTCCTCCCGCCCCCAATCCCTCCCAGCATCGTATGGAACCACAAAAGAGCTAGAATTGCCAAAGCAATCCTGAGAGAAAAGAACAAAGCTGGAGGCATAAACCTTCCAGACTTCAGACAACACTACAAAGCTACAGTAATCAAAAAAGCATAATATTGGTACAAAACCAGACATATGGCTCAGTGGAATAGAACAGAGAGTACGGAAATAAACCCACACATCGAAGTAAGAATATACAATGGAGAAAGAGAATCTCTTCAGCAAGTCATGTTGGGAAGGCAAGAAAGCCACATGTAAATCAATGAAGTTAGAATACTTTCTCATACCATGCACAAAAGTAAACCCAAAATGTCTTAAAGAGTTGTAAATATAAGACATGACACAGTAAAACTCCTACAAGAGAACATAGGCAAACTATTCTGACATAAATTGAAGCAATAGTGAATCTTAGTTCACTTGCCCAAGGCAAAATAATAAAAGCAAAAATAAGCAAATGGAACCTAATCAAACATACAAAGCTTTTGCACAGAAAAGGAAACCATCAACAAAAGAAAAAGACAACCCACAGAATGGGAGAAAATATTTGCAAATGATGCAGTTGACAATGAGTTACTATCCAAAATATATAATACAAGCAATTCATATAGCACAATATTGAAAAACCAAACCATCCAATTGAGATTTGGTAAAAGATCTAAATAAACATTTTTCCAAAGAAGCCATACAGATGACCAATAGGCACATGAAAAGATGCTCAGTATCACTAATTATTAGAGAAATGCAGATCAAAACTACAATGAGGTATCACCTCATACCAGTCAGAGGGATTATCATTAAAAAATCGATAAATAATAAATGTTGGAAAGTACATAGAGAAAAAGGAATCTTCCTATATACTGTTGGTGGGAATGTAAATTGGCACAGCCACTATGAAAAACAGTATGGAAGTTCCTTAAAAAGGTGAAAATAGAGTTGCGATACGATCTGGAAATCCCACTCTTGGGCATATATCTAGACAAAAATATACTTCAGAAATATACATGCACCCAAATGTTTATAGCAGTACTATTTACAGTAACCAAAACATAGAAACAGCCCAAGAGCTCATTAAGAGACAATTGGCTTAAGAAAACATGATATATACACATACACACATGCATCCATGATGGAATGTTACTCAGCTATAAAACAACAAAATATTGCCATTTGCAGCAACAATTATACTTAATGAAGTATACCAAACTTAGCTAAGTAAACCAGATGAAGAAAATATCATATGATATCACTTTTATGTAAAATCTAAAAAAACACAAATGAATCTGTATATGAAACAGAAATAGGCCCACAAACATAGAAAGCAAATTTATGGTTACCAAGAGGGAGAGAGAGCAGAGAAGAGATAAACTGGGAATTTGGTGCTTGACATATACAAATGTAAAACATAAAACAAACGTAAAACGTAAAATAGATAACGCAACAAATATTTATTATATAGCAGAAGGAATTATATTCAATATCTTTAAATAACCTATAATGAAAAAATCTAAAATATATATATTATATAGACATAGGAATCACTTTGCTGTCCACCTGAAACAAACACAATACTGTAAATCAAATATACTTCAATAAAAAAGTCAATAGATAAATGTTTGGCTTTGAAAAAACAAAAGCAGATGACAAACAAAAATTCTTATAATTGTGATGCACAGGGATTCTTTATAAATGTAAGAAAACTACAGGGCAACTCAAGAGAAAAATTAGCAAAAATAGAAAAAAGCAATTCACAGAATACAAATTCTAATCACAAAATTAATGCCATCTAGGTAAATTCACCTGAAGGTGACCATAAAATATAATTTTATGCCACTAAGATTAGCACATATTTTATTTAAAAACCAATATTTATTGCTGGGAGAAATATGAGATGGAAACGTTAATTGTTACTGTCGTGTAGAATATGGAAAGAAATCTGGCAAGAACAATTGAAAGTAAATACACACCATTTAATAATAAATTCCTACTCCTGGTAGGATCCCCCATTGGATAAAGAAAAGCTTCAGTGTGTACAGATGTATGCACACAGATGGCTATTGCAGAATTATTTGCACAGGCAAAAAATGCAAGTAAGTGTCTCTTCTACTTACTAGAAAAGAAGTAGAAAGATGGGAAAAGCATGGCTGCTCCCACACTAGCAAGAAGAAAAACCTGAATCAGCTAAAAAATCACAACTTCTCTCAACATCATCAGAATAACCAGAGGTGGACAGACCCCTCCCAGGGGAGACAAAATAGGCAGACAGGCTTGAGAAGGAAATAGGCAGACTAGAGGAAGAGGAGCTGGTTATTCAAGCGACTCAGATGGGCTCATCTAGGGTCTCTTTTTCACTGAACTCGTGAGATGCTTACAAGAAATACTGGTGGCAGGACAAAATAGAGTGACCCCTCCCCCTACAGACTGCTTTTGGTGTCAATAGGCAGGAGGAGATGAGGAACACTATGGAGAAGTCACAGAGCCTCGCCACCCCCACCCCCTACCACAGACATTTGTCTCATTTGAAACCAAAGCCTTAAGCATCTAAGAAGAGTTAATAAATGCCATTATCTGAAGGGTACACATTAAGACTCATGGTGGCTGGTGGAAAAATAAAACAACATTACTACTAGGCATGCTTTCAAACTGTGGTGCTGGAAAAGACTTCTGAGAGTCCTTTGGACTGCAAAGAGATCCAACCAGTCAGACCTAAAGAAAATCAACCCTAAACATTCATTGGAAGGACTGATGCTGACCACCTGACCTGCCTCCTGAGAAATCTGTATGCAGGTCAGGAAGCAACTGTTAGAACTGGACATGGAACAACAGACTGGTTCCAAATAGGAAAAGGAGTACGTCAAGACTGTTTATTGTCACCCTACTTATTTAACTTATATCCAGAGTACATCATGAAAAACGCTGGGCTGGAAGAAACACAAGCTGGAATCAAGATTGCCAGGAGAAATATCAAAAACCTCAGATATGCAGATGACACCACCCTTATGGTAAAAAGTGAGGAAGAACTAAAGAGCCTCTTGACGAAAGTGAAAGAGGAGAGTGAAAAAGTTGGCTTAAAACTCAACAGTCAGAAAACTAAGATCATGGCATCCAGTCCCATCACTTCATGGCAAATAGATGGGGAAACAGTGGAAACAGTGGCTGACTTTATTTTCCTGGGCTCCAAAATCACTGCAGGTGGTGATTGCAGCCGTGAAATTAAAAGACGCTTACTCCTTGGAAGGAAAGTTATGACCAACCTAGATAGTATATTAAAAAGCAGAGACATTACTTTGCCAACAAAGGTCCGTCGGAGAAGGCAATGGCAAGCCACTCCAGTACTCTTGCCTAGAAAATCCCATGGACGGAGGAGCCTGGTAGGCTGCAGTCCATGGGGTCGCTATGAGTCAGACATGACTGAGCGACTTCACTTTTACTTTTCACTTTCACACATTGGAGAAGGAAATGGCAACCCACTCCAGTGTTCTTGCCTGGAGAATCCCAGGGACGGCGGAGCCTGGTGGGCTGCCATCTATGGGGTCACACAGAGTCCGACACGACTGAAGTGACTTAGCAGCAGCAGCAGTCAAGGCTATGGTTTTTCCAGTGGTCGTGTATGGATGTGAGAGTTGGACTGTGAAGAAAGCTGATCGCCGAAGAATTGATGCTTTTGAACTGTGGTGCTGGATAAGACTCTTGAGAGTCCCTTGGACTGCAAGGGGATCCAACCAGTCCATTCTAAAGGAGATCAGTCCTGGGTGTTCATTGGAAGGACTGATGTTGAAGCTAAAACTCCAATCCTTTGGCCACCTGATGCAAAGAGTTGCCTCATTGGAAAAGACCCTGATGCTGGGAAGGAGTGAGGGCAGGAGGAGAAGGGGACAATAGAGAATAAGATGGTTGGATGACATCACTGACTCAATGGACATGAGTTTGAGTAAACTCCTGGAGATGGACAGGGAAACCTAGCATGCTACAGTCCATGGGGTTGCAAAGAGTCAGACACCACTTAGCAACTGAACAAAAACAACTACTAGGCATAAGCAAAAAAATAACATTGGGTCCTAGATTCTTATGTCAATGCTATTGGAGGTCACTTACCACTGGGGTGGGCTTCCTTGGTGGCTCAGATGGTAAAGAATCTGCTTGCAATGCAGGAGACTCAGGTTTGATCCCTGCGTTGGGAAGATCCCCTGGAGAAGGGAATGGCAACCCGCTCCAGTATTCTTGCCTGGAGAATTCCATGGACAGAGGATCCTGGTGGGCTACAGTCTATGGGGTCACAAAGAGTCAGACACGACTAAGCAACTAAACTTTCACACCACTGGGGAATATGGTGGGAAATCCTTCCTATAAGATTTTCTACCAATAAAAAGAAAGTTTTGATTCCTATGGAGAAGAGAGACAAGAAGGCTGAGAAAGCCCTACCTTTAAGGCCTGCCTAAGAGTGAATCAGGGCCAGAAACACCACCAGTAGTCTTGCAAAACACTGAATAATATGAACCACAGTCTAGCAGTGGCAGAGGGAAAAGAACTTAGTACAGTCCCTCCTTTGTTCATGAAAGGACAGGCAAGAAAAGCTGAATGTTAAGACTGTAACCCCTGGTGGCTCAAATGGTAAAGAATCTGCCTGCAATGTGGGAGACCTGGATTTGGGAAGATCCCCTAGAGGAGGGCATGGCAACCCACTCCAGTATTCTTGACTGGAGAATCCACATGGACAGATAGCCAGGTGGGCTACAGCCCATAGGGTCGCAAAATGTTGGCATGACTTAGCGACTAAGCACTAGGACAGCACAAGACTGTAACAGAAGCACTAAGAAAAGCCTCTGACATGACAGCCCTCTCCCTAAACACAAAGGAACAGCAGATTAATGCTGGAATTTTCTTTTTTTTTTTTGGTAGCAGCTTTATTGAGATATAGTTTATACCACATGTAATTCATCAGTGTAAAGTATACAATTCATGGCTTTTAGGACATTCACAGAGTTGTGCAGTCACACTACGATCATTTGCATCAGCTGCCCCCCGAAATTCTGTACCACTTATATATCCTCACCCCTTCCCTTGCCCCGCACCCCTCCAGCTCTTAGACAAGTAGACAACTCGAATCTGCACTCTGTATCTATTAGTTCATATTAGTCTATCAGTCATGTCCGACTCTTTGCGATCCCATGGACTGTAGCCTGCCAGGCTCTTCTGTCCATGGGGATTCTCCAGGCAAGAATATTGGAGTGGGTTGCCATGCCCTCCTCCAGTGGATCTTCCTGACCCAGAAATGAAACCAGGGTCTCCTGCATTGCAGGGCCATTCTTTACCAACTGAGCTGCTATGGAAGTCCCTTTATAGGTTTATTTGCCTTTTAGTATTAAATTATAAGACTATTCTGTATGCCCTGTTTGCATGCATGATCAGTCACTTCTGTATCAGTTCAGTTCAGTTCGGTCACTCAGTCGTGTCCGATTCTTTGTGACCCCATCGACCGCAGCAAGCCAGGCTTCCCTGTCCATCATCAATTCTCGGAGCTTATTCAAACTCATGTCCATTGAGTTGGTGATACCATCCAACCATCTCATCCTCTGTCATCCCCTTCTCCTCCAGCCTTCAATCTTTCCCAGCATCAGGGTCTTTTCAAATGAGTCCGTTTTTCACATCAGGTGGCCAAAGTATTGGAGCTTCTGCTTCAGCATCAGTCCTTCCAATGAACACCCAGGACTGATCTCCTTTAGAATGGACTGGTTGGATCTCCTTGCAGTCCAAAAGACTCGCAAGAGTCTTCTCCAACACCACAGTTCAAAAGCATCAATTCTTTGGCACTCAGCTTTCTTTATAGTCCAACTCTCACATCCATACATGACTACTGGAAAAACCATAGCTTTGACTAGATGGACCTTTGTTAGCAAAGTAATGTCTCTGCTTTTTAATATGCTATCTAGATTGGTCATAGCTTTTCTTCCAAGGAGCAAGTGTCTTTTAATTTCATGGCTGCAGTCACCATCTGCAGTGATTTTGGAGCCCAAGAAAAGAAAGTCTGTCACTGTTTCCATTGTTTCCGCATGTATTTGCCATTAAGTGATGGGACCAGATGCCATGATCTTAGTTTTCTGAATGTTGAATTTTAAACCAGTTTTTTCTCACTCTCCTCTTTCACTTCATCAAGAGGTTCTTCAGTTCTTCTTCACTTTCTGCCATAACAGTGGTGTCATCTGCATTTCTGAGATTATTGATATTTCTCCCAGCAAACTTGATTCCAGCTTGTGCTTCATCCAGCCCAGGATTTTGCAAGATGTACTCTGCATAGAAGTTAAATAAGCAGGGTGACAATATACTGCATTTTCTAATTTGGAACAAGTCTGTTGTTCCATGTCCAGTTCTAACTGTTGCTTCTTGAACTTACACAGATTTCTCAGGAGGCAGGTTGAGTGGTCTGGTATTCCCATCTCTTGAAGAATTTTCCACAGTTTGTTGTGATCCACACAAAGACTTTGGAGGAGTCAATAAAGCAGAAGTAGATGTTTTTCTGGAACTCTCTTGCTTTTTCAATGATCAACAGATGTTGGCAATTTTATCTCTGGTTCCTCTGCCTTTTCTAAATCTAGTTTAAACATCTGGAATTCATGGTTCACATACTGTTGAAGCTTGACTAGGAGAATTTTGAGCATCACTTTGCTAGTGTGTGAGATAAGTGCAATTGTGCAGTAGTTATACAACACCCTTATGACATTTAAGACTTGCAAACACTGTCTCCCATAGTGTGGGTTATCTTTTCTCTTTTTAAGAAGTTAACATCTATTTGGGGCTGCACTGGGTCTTTATTGCTGCATGCAGTCTTTCTCTAGTTGCTTTGAGCAAGGGCTACTCTTTGTTGCAGTGAGCAGAGGTCTCATTGTAGTGGCTTCTCTTGTTGCAGAGCACAGACATTAGAGCATGCAGGCTTCGGCAGTTGCAGCTTGCAGGCTCCAGACCACAGGCTCAGTAGTTGTGGCACACGGGTTCACGACATGTGGCATCTTCCTGGACCAGGGATGGAACCTGTGTCCTTGAATCAGTAGGTGAATTCTTATCCACTGAGTCACCAGGGAAGTCCTCACTGTCTCTTCCCAGGTTTCTTAAGATATAATTGACATATATAGTATAAGTTTAAGGTGTACAATGTGATGGTTTGATACATATATATATTATGAAGTGTTTACCACAATAAAGTTTGTTAACACATCTTCACCTCACGTAATTACAATTTTTTGTTGGTGATGTTATGGTAAGAACATTAAAACTCTACTCACATAGCAATTTTCAACTGAACAATGCAATAGTATTAACTGTAGTTACCACACTGTACCTTAGATCTCCAAAACTTATTCATATAATTGAAAGTTTGTAATCTACCCTTACAAACATCTCCCCATTTCCCCCATTCCTTAACCCCTGAAAATAACCATTATACTCTCTATTTCTATGAGTTTGATGTTTTTGTGTGTTAGTTGCTTAGTCATGTCCAACTCGTTGTGACCCTATGTAGCTCACCAGGCTTCTCTGTCCATGGGACTCTCCAGGCAAGCATACTGGAGTGGCTGCCATTTCCTCCCCCAGGAGATCTTCCCAACCCAGGGATCGAACCCACATCACCTGCTTGGCAGGTGGATTCTTTACCACTGCACCATCTGGAAAGCCCATTCTTTTATAATATATGCACTCAGTGATATGAATTTGATTCTAAGCACTGCTTTCCTTGCATTTCACAAATTTTGGTAAGCTGTGCTTTCATCTTCACTAAGTGAAAACCAAGTCCCAAGTATTTTTGAATTTCTCTTGAAATATTTTCTTTGGCCTACGGGTTATTAAGAGGTGTATTGCTTAATATTGATATATTTTCTGTTGCCCTTTTTTTGGTTTCTCATTATTTTCTGTTTTGTGAATTTAGTTGAGCATTTTATGTGAATACATGGTCTTTCCTTTCTTAGCATATTATTCATACTTATTTTATTACTTCTAAAGGTTTTTTTTTTATATTGCTCTGGAGTTTGGGGCAACTTATCCAACTCCACTTTCAAGTAATACTACGTCACTTCATAGGTAGTGTTAATGTTTTATGATAACAAAGTGATTCTAAGTCCTCCCTCCTGTTCCTGTATCATTGCTATTATTCATTTCACTTAAACATAAAATATTTATAAACATATATACATACATGTATGTAATCAAGTACATTGTTGCTATTATTATTTTAAATAAACTCTTATTTGAAGATTAATCAAGAATAAGAAAAATAAAAGTTCTTATTTTGCTTACTCCTTTGATGCTCTTTGTTTCTAGTTGTAGATCCATGCATCTGACTCACAGCATTTTCTTTTGCTCTGCAGTTGACCCTTGGACAATAGGGGTTTGAACCGTATGAGTCCAATTATATGCGGAATTTTTTTGTCAGTAGTAAATCCTGTGGTACCACGTGACCTCTGGCTGGTTGAATCCATGGATGTGGAATCGTGAATACAGAGGAACCCCAGATGTGGAGGGCTGACTGTAAGTTACACTCAGATTTCCAACTGCACAGAAAGTTGGCATCCTGACACCCATGTTCAAGGGCCAACTATACTTTTAAAAAACATTTTCTGTAAGGCAGGTCTATTGGTAACACAGCCCCTTGATTTTTTTTTCTGAGAAAGTCTCTATTTCTCCATCACTTTTGAGGGATGATTTCTAGGATACAATATTCTAGACTGGCGAGGTTTTTTCCTCTCAGTACTTCAAGTATTCCACTCCACTCCCATCTAGTTTGCTTGGTTCCTCAGGAGAAGTCAGATATAATTCTCATATTACTAAATAAAGTATTTTTCCCCTCTGAATTCTTTCAAAATTATTTATTTATCTTTGACCTCCTGTAGTTTGAATAAGTCTACAATGTGTGTGTGTGTGTGTGTGTGTGTGTGTATGTAATTTATCCTGCTTAGTTTCCTAATTCTGTGTTTTGATGTTGAACACTGATTTTAAAGAACTATCAGTCATTATTGTTTCTAATATTTCTTGTGTTTCTTTCTCTCTTTCTTTTCCTTCTGGTATTCTCGTTATGCAAGTTATACTTTTTGAAACCCATAGTTCTAGGATAGTCTGTTGCTGCTGCTGCTGCTAAGTCACTTCAGTCGTGTCCGACTCTGTGTGACCCCATAGACGGCCTCCTACCAGGCTCCCCCGTCACTGGGATTCTCCAGGCAAGAACACTGGAGTGGGTTGCCATTTCCTTTTAGGGTCTTTTATTTTCACTTTGCTTTTCAGTTTTTGAGAATTCTATAGATATATCGTTAAACTCAGAAATTCTTTCTTCAGTTATGTCCAGTCCACTAGTAAACCTACTGAAGACATTCATTTCTGTTACACGACTTTTGATCTTTAGTATTTAGTCTTCTTATAATTTTCATCTCTCTGCTTCCATTTCCCGTCTGTTCTTGCATGCTGTTTCCTTGATGCATGAGAGCCCTTAGCATTTTATTCAAAGTTGTTTTAATTTCCTGTCTGACAATTGCAATATACCTGTCATATTCAAGTTTGGTTTCGACACTGTCTCTCTCTCGTTAAACTGTGTTCTGTTGCATTTCAGGAGTTTTGCAATATTTTTTTGATAGCCAGATATGATGTACTGGGTAGAAAAAACCATTGTGTTGCATTTATTAATTTATAACACATATTACCATAATTTAAGAAAATAATAATATGATAGACCAAACACTATTGTATACTTTACTTAGGTGAATTGCACAGTATGTGAATTATACCCAATAAAGCTGTTAAAAGATTAAAATGGTAAAATTATAGAGATGAAGAACAGATTAATGGTCATCAGGGGCTAGTGATGAGGGCAGGGAGACAGTAAAAGGAGTGGCACAGGGGTCCCTTTGTGTTGACGGAGCGGTTCTGAATCTTGATGATGACGACAATGATGATGATGGTGATGATCTGCACATGGAACAAAACTACACAGAACTGCAAACACACACACACAGATTTCCTGGACTTAATATTTCACTATGGTTATTTTTTTGGAGTTACCATCTAGGGAAGCTGGATGAAGAATACACAGGACTGTACTATGTTTACGCCTTCTTGCGGGTCTACAACTTGTTAACTAGAGGTAGGTGTAGAGTGAGAGAAAAGGGAATAACCTAATCTTAAAAAAGACAGAGAGAAAGAGAAAAGAAATAAATTAGTATAGCACAGGGAGCTCTACTCAATACTCTGTAATGATGTGTGTGGGAAAAGAGTGGATATATATATATGTATAACAGGTTCACTTTTCTGTACACCCAAAATTAACACACCATTGTAAATCAACTATACTCCAATAAAAAAAATTTTTAAGACAATAAAATACATAAAAGAAGAAATGATATAGCAGATATAAACCAAAAAAAAAAAAAAATATCACAGGTTCAGGAAAAACTCAAATTCTGAGCGTGGCAATCACTTTCTATCTTAGCAAGTAATTTTTGAGTGAGAGTGACAGTTGGAGCTAGAGGTGTAATTTACTGATTAACATCTGAAATCTACACTTTTCCTCCATCAGAAGCTGCTACTGTCATGTAAGGCCCATCATTTCTCACCTGCATGTAGCATCAGCCTCCCAACTCATCTCTCTGATTCCATCTTACATTTCCCAATCACTCTTCACACAATAGCCACGGTAACCTTTTTAAAATGTCAACCCTATCAGGTCGCTGAAAACGTCCCTTTCCTATATTAAAATACCAAAAAAAAAAAAAAAAGTAATTCTTTTGGGATAGCTTCTATTTGCTACAGTTTACTTTTTACAAGTGACTTCTTAAATGTTCATTTTTATGTGAGTTATGGAGTTCATTTTTCTTCCAAATAATTGACTATTTTGCCTAGATTCAGTCAAGTAAGACTTTCTAAACATCTTTATTTGTGATGTCAGTTTTATCATTCAGTAAATCCAATGTGCTCGTGCCTATTTCTGAGTCATTTACTGTGTTAAATTGGTCTGTTAACTCACAGTATTTTATTATTTTATTATTAAGTTATAATATATACATGTTAATATAGATCCTTCTTTAAGACTTTTAATATTTGAATTCTTGAATATTAATTTTTGAACACTGAACCAAAAATTGGGCACGATTCTCTTATTTTCAGAGAATTCTTAATTTATACTTTCAAGTTTAAAGACCTTTTGTAATTTTCAGTACATTTGTATTTAAACATATAAAGTAAATTGGCATCCTTAAATACTCAGTTGTCTTGTGCAAGAATGAAATGAGCCTACTGAATTGATTCCTGAACATTTCAGTATCTGCACTGATGGTACTTCCAATACAAAGTCTCTCACTGACTTAACCTGTTCTCCTCTAATGATCTGATTCTCCTCCTGGCCTCCATCCACTCCGCCCTCTCCTATACTACTATCCTAGACTTCCTGTGCCTATAATCACCCCTCTCCTACATCCTCAGTTGCAAGTATCACCTCCTAGCTTTCCAGTTTACTCTGCTTAGAACCCCAACGCCAAAGTCCTTAAGTCCTGAAATCCATTCATCTTCTCCCGTATATCTTTACATCCTCGCTGAATTTCCTATATACCTTCAATAACAGCATTTGCATTTTGTTAATGATTATTATCTTTTAGAGATATGCTCAACTCACTTGCTTTTCTCTCCATTGATCCTATTCACCTTGAAAACTTTCAGTTCAGTTCAGTCGCTCAGTTATGTCCCACTCTTTGCAACCCCATGGACTGCACCACACCAGGCCTCCCTGTCCATCACCAACTCCCGGAGTTTACTCAAACTCATGCCCATTGAGTCGGTGATGCCATCCAACCATCTCATCCGCTGTCGTCCCCTTCTCCTCCCTCCCTCAATCTTTCCCAGCATCAGGGTCTTTTCCAATGAGTTAGCTCTTCGCATCAGGTGGTCAAAGTATTGGAGTTTCAGCTTTAGCATCAGTCCTTCCATTGAACACCCAGGACTGATCTCCTTTAGGATGGACTGGTTGGATCTCCTTGCAGTCCAAGGGACTCTCAAGAGTCTTCTCCAGCACCACAGCTCAAAAACACCAATTCTTTGGTGCTCAGCTTTCTTTATAGTCCAACTCTCACATCCATACACAACTATTGGAAAAACCATAGCTTTGACTAGACAGACCTTTGTTGGCAAAGTGATGTCTCTGCTTTTTAATATGCTGTCTAGGTTGGAAACTTTAACCCTGAGTAAACTCAGTTCCCCTCCAACTCATACCATCCACACATGCCATGGAATATGGCTGGAGAAAAGCAAAAACCCTGCAGATGATCCTCACTTTAAATTCATGACCATCAACCTCAAAGGACCTTTAGTGCCACCTGGCAAATCTACCACATTTCCCTATTCCATCCTATCTCCAAATCACCTAGTGACTATTTCATACCTTTATTACAGTCTCTAATCCTCTTGCCCTTCCTCCTCATTTTCAACTGATGATTTTATTTCTTTTCTATTAAGGAAACTGAAACAAAGGACTTTCACAGGCTCTCATCAGTACAACTTTAAATTCATCTGTATTTTTGCCCATTTTTCCGTTCCATTTCTAGAGTTCAACTGTTTGTGTGTTTTTCTAAAACACACTACACAATGGTAGTGTAAATCTAAGTGCAAGCTGGATCCCATTTCCTCTTGCCTGCCCAGAGACATTTCTCCAGTCAATGTCCCGTCTCTTCCAGATCACAAAATTCCCCCTTTCTATAGATTCTTTCCAATCAGTATACACACTTCTCCCATTTTGAAAAAACAGATTATTTTCTTTTATGACACAAGGGTATGTGAAGTCCACTTTCAGATTTTCAAGACTTAACAAAGTCCTTGGTTCTCCTCTCTATCTGTGCTCTCAACCTTAGTGATCTCTTCCAATCCCAAAGATTTTTTTATTAGGTTGAATCATATGAAACTGCTATTATTTTCCATCAAAAAATGATCAGATGTTCTCAATAGTGTCTGGTTAACCTACATTCCATTTATGCCACATTATGCTACACTCAGCTCAGCTGTGTCCTCTCAATCCCAATCAGTGTAGTCAAATGCCCCCTCAGCAGGCCCTAAGGCCATCTAACAGATACAACAACCTTGATGGTTGTATCTGTCCTCCTGCTCATTTCCACCAAACCACTCTGTCTTCTGCTTAACCCATCTAAACTGAAGCTGATTCCATCCTTCCAGTGGTCGATGCCGAAAGTCTTTGAGTTCTTTGCTGTCTTTCTTTTGCTCCCCATATCTGGGTTGCAAAAAATTCCATTGACTCTGCTTTCAAAATAGGTTGAGAATTTCACATCCCCCATTACTCTCATCTTGGGACCAGTTACCATCATTTCTATCTTGGATTATTGCATTTACTTTCTATGTCTCCCTGCTTCAATCTACCCTCTATAAGAGTCTATTCTCAACACAACAGCCACAGTCATCTTTTTAGAACATGTGTGTACGCTTCATCACTCTGTCATGTCCTACTCTTTTGCGACCCCATGGACTGTAGCCCATCAGGGATCAATTCATGGGATTCTCCAGGCAAGACTACTGGAAGGGGTAGCCATTCCCTTCTCTCGGGGGTCTTCCAGACCCAGGGATCAAATCAGGGTCTCCTGCATTGCAGGCAGATTCTTTAAGATTATCTGAGCCATCAGGGAAGCCCCTTTTTAGAACATATCTCAGATTATCTCACTTTCCTTCTCAAAATCACCTGTCTCCCCATGTTACTTAAAATAAAAGCAATATTAAATGCGATGATTTTTAGAAAACCCTACTAACCTGGCTTCCACTACTTTCATAGGCCCACACTGTCCCCTTCTCCCTTGTTGGGCTCCAGCCTTGACATTCTTCTGCCTGGAGTACTCTTTCCCAGTCAGCCAACTGGTGCAAACTCCTGTACGCACCCTGTTTCCTGTCCGTCATCACATCCGCAGTGAGAGCTGCCTGAGAAACCAGCCCTCCCCACCCCCGACAAAGGCACTCCCAATCCCGCCATCCTGGTGAATTTTTCATCATGATTCCACAGCATTAATCACCTTATAGCATACTACACAATTTACTTCATTTTTATGTTTATGACCTATTTTTATCTACTCCTGAAAAATTGCAACTCCGTGATTATCTGCTTTGTTTATTGATTGAATTCTAGGGACATAAAAGAGTGTCTGGTACTGGTAGGTCATAGATACCGGTTCATACCATAAATGCTTTCCTTCTTTAATTTTAAAAATGTTATCTAAATATTAGAAAAGTCCAGACAGTCTTACTTTCTGTATTGATTGAGCTGAGCTATCTGCCATACAAAATTGTTGCAATTTTACATCTCCAATTAATATCACCCAGATACCCTTCTGTTAACATATGCACCATCCTCAGTTCGCACTCTTACATCTATCATTTTCTATTAATGCTTCCTTGCTTTTCCCTTTGGTTTCCAAAATGCTGTCCACCATCTCAGCCACTACTCTGTGGACATCCAAATTTAAACAGAAATATCATCATATTTTACAGCCTTTAAAACTTCTGAGCCAATTCACAATATAAAGTTTCTTTAATAACCACAGTTTTCCTAAACCAGGTTTACCAGCAATAAAATGTCTTTAACTGATTTTTCCCCACTTCTCCTTAAACTTTTCAGCTGACACACTAAATTGATGCAAGTCATGTGATGTGCTGGAATATGAATCTGCCATCCATCTTGATACAACCCAATTCAACGTGTCAGCTGAATTCATTTTCAAAAGCCCTGCAGCTCCACAGAAATGCAGCATTTTAAAGTCACAGAAAGATAACAAAAGATTGGGTTGGATGTTAACTTTCTTAAACCCTGCAAGTGATGAAAGGAACTCCTCAACAGGAAGTGCTCTCTGCCCATCCCTCAGGATAACACTCCCTGCTCTGCAGCAATACCCGTCCTGGACCTCTTCAATGTTCTGTTTCTACAATAAGCAACAGTATTTATTATAAAGTGATCTTATAGAGTCTGCAGTCCTGTAGACAGGCCTCTAAACTGCACAGAATGTAGCACTCCAGTGTAAAAGAAACTAACTCTGTTCTCTTCTACTTTGAGTAACAATAGTCTTTCTTGTCACCCAAGTTGAGAGGTATGTAACTGGCAAATGTACCTTGCTATAGGTAATAGAGAAGGGATGGCAACCCACTCCAGTATTCTTGCCTGGAGAATCCCATGGACAGACCTGGCGAGCTACTGTCCATGGGATCACAAGGAGTCGGACACGACTGAGTGACCAAAACTATAGGTAATAGAAGTAAATTGTGAAATCAGATAATATATTTTAAACGTTTATCTACTGGCACTGAATCTAGATACAAGGTCAGTGTCATTTTGCCAAAGGGGGAAAATATCTTTAGAAGAAATATGTTCATTGTGGTTCATTTTATGTGTCAGATTTGGCTAGGTCAAATTTGAGTACCCAGGCATTTGAGCAAACACTCTTACAGATGTTGCAGTTAAGGTATTTTTAGATGAGATTAACATTTATATCAGTAGTCTTTGAGTGAAGTAGATTACCCTCCATAGTGTGAGTGCTGCTGCTGTGCTGCTAAGTTGCTTCAGTCGTGTCCGACTCTGTGAGACCCTACAGACGGAAGCCCACCAGGCTCCCCCGTCCTTGGGATTCTCCAGGCAAGAACAGTGGACCTCATCTAATTAGTTGAGGACCTTAAGAGGAAAAAAAGACTGTGTTGTCCCCAAGGAAGAGGGAATTCCACCTTCAGCAGCAACATTGAATTGCTACGTCTCCAGCCTGCTTTCCTGCCCTTAAGATTCGACTGAAGCAACTTAGCAGCAGCAGCAGCAGCAGCCTCCACATTTCTGTGAGCCTAGTAGTTCTATTTCTCTGCAGAACCCTGACAAATACACATGATGTTTAACACCATTAAGGGAAAGAGGTCAAAATTAGTATGAAATAAAGTTAAAATCTGTTATTGTTTTCCATTACCCTCTTTTCTCAAAATGAACATCAATAAACCAAGAAGCTTATTTGGTTATTTTTTAGTATCAGTGCTTCTAAGAAGGAAAACATTTCCTAATTTTGAGTTTACAAAGAATAATATATAACCCTTTCTGTGATGTTATATTTCACAGATGTAAGAGTTTTTCTTTACTAATATAAGAGGTATTTTTTTCCAGAATAGTTATAAAGAATACAATCCTTGGTTGACATTGGAAAACTGTTTTCCAATGTTTGCGAAGTTGGGCTTAAAATTTATTCTCAAAAGGCTTTTTTCTCCCAAGTAACAGAAGAAAAATACATAGTTTCATGGTAGCACATGTTTAATGTGCTTGAACCCAAGGGGTGGGGAGACATGAACTACTTATTGGGTTGAAATATCATCTTCTATACCACCAGGAATCAAATTTGGCCATCCTTTGCTTTGTTCTCAGCCAAAAAAATAATGTATAAAATGTTTTAAAGTTTTTCTGAGTCACAATTTCATAGAAAAGACAAGCCACCGGTATAGCATGGTGTTTACAAAGGTGTCTGAATTGGAATTCTAATTTTACCATTTTATAGACATGTCAGGTGGGGATCTTTCTTTCTCATCCACAAAGAAAGAAAATAATAGTATCTTTCTTTGTGTTATTTTGCTACTTAAATGAATGTGATGCATGTAAAACCCTTAGGATGTAATAAACTCTCAATCCATTTGGTCTTTATGTATAAATAGAGAGGTTTTACTTCATATTTCTGATTGTGTCTGTCTACTCCAACCAGTCCATTCTAAAGGAGATCAATCCTGGATGTTCATTGGAGGGACTGATGCTAAAGCTGAAACTCCAATACTTTGGCCACCTCATGAGACGAGTTGACTCACTGGAAAAGACTCTGATGCTGGGAAAGGTTGGGGCGGGAGGAGAAGGGGACGACAGAGAATGAGATGGCTGGATGGCATCACCGACTCTGTGGACATGAGTTTGAGTGTACTCCGGGAGTTGGTGATGGACAGGGAGGCCTGGCGTGCTGTGATTCATGGGGTCACGGAGAGTCGGACACGACTGAGCGACTGAACTGAACTGAACTGAACACATAAAACTAGTTGAGGTTACTAGACACCTGAGGTCAATATAAAGAACAGGAATTAGTTACTGTTTGGTTGCAAAAGTTTGTTCGCTACATGCACTTGTGCTTTTCAGCCAATTGAAACATGAGTTCTGTGTACCAACGCAGCGGAGTTAGCCCTGTTTCTCCTTTATCCAGCACTTTGATGGGAGGCCTCAGCTTTCTGAATACGATGACAATCATCAGCTCTTTTAGATACAGTAGATCCTTCTGAGAAAGTTTCTGAAAAATGTTCCCCTGGGCTTTTGTCCCACTTTCTGCTCTTTTAGTAACCAGTTGTAGGCAAGTCATTTATATTCAAATTCATTTTGGAAAAATCTCCCATGGAATATTTGAATATTTTTCTTTGTTCTTCCACCTCCAGTTCCTCTCCTTTGCCATATTCCTGGTAAGTTGTGTTCTTTCTTTGCTCTCAGATTGCATCTCTTTTTTGTTTATGCTTTGACATCAAAATGTTCTAATGAGTAGAAGCATGGACATTAAATGCTTTGCTGTCATTTTACTTTGACTTAACTTTGATTTTTCATTTTGTTGCTCCATTTATATAGGGACAGAATATAAAATCAAAGACCACATGCAGATACCATAATATGAGTTTATAAAACATGAGTTATCCATTAAACAATTCCCTGTTAAGTAAATTAATTGAATCTCAGTTCTTTTTTAGTCTCTATTTTCTCTGTTGCCTTTTTAATTCATAAAACCAAGCTAAATTCAAATCCTCCCCCAACTACAAGTGAAACACAAATCTTCACCTTTCCCCCACTGTATCACCTTTACGTAAGGTAGTTGCCATATGGACATGTAAAAATCACATCTGCAATTATATGTATACAGATGTTCCACAAATACTGGTTTTAGAGAAATGGATTTTTTCTTCCTGAAAATCTGGAACATCAGACATGTTCCATCTTTATTTAATGGAACAGTCTAAACCTTGCTAAAATTAGAACTTTCATGATTGATTACCTCATTGATCAAACCAAAGCTATTCTGGCATTAACATCTGTTAATCAACCAGATGTTCCTTATGGTCTCAGTGACTGAAGAAGACTCTTTCCCTGCTGATTATGGACTAATGGGGAAGTGCTTGTTCCTAGGGACTCTTCTCAACACTGAAGGAGAGACAATATAAATTCTAAAAATGAAAAAATTTGTGATGAGTCTCTTTTGATCTATACTTGCTACACTGGAGTTGTACACAATTTGTATTCTTCTTTGGGTTAATAAGTCTGACTCACTTTCTGACATCAATCCTAGTCTTATTTTATGGGAGCATAATTTGACTCCCTTTCAGTGAAACATCTGCAATCCACACACACACACACACACACACAAGTAAGCTACTTGTAAATCAAAGGTCTTTACCTATTTTATAACTCAGTCTCTTACTAACCCCTTAGCTTGTCCAAGTACAATGTCAATATGGAAATTTACCTACTGGCAGCTGCCAAATTCTCAGTAAGTAGCTCACAATCAGAATCTCTTTAGTTAGATCAATGCCAAATTTTAAAAATTGCTCCCATGAACTTAGCCTTATTGCATATATATGTATATGCGACAAGGATGAAAGTTTACACTATTCCATTAAATAAAGATGGAACATGTCTGATGCTCCAGATTTTCAGTCATATATATATGGCTGAATATATATATATATATACACACATATATATTTATATATATAAATAAAACTGAGTCACTTTGTCATACACCAGAAACTAATAAATTGTAAATCAACTATACTTCAATAAAAAGCTTTTCAAAAAAAGAAAGAGAAAAGGAGCAAGGAAGGAAAAAGGGAAAGACAAAAGGAAAATAATTTCCATAATTTTTATCTTACCCTTAAGGACGTTTTAAATTGATGTAGGGCCCAAAGCTTTTCCTAGGATACACAGTCAGAAGAAATTTTTCTTTTTTTAAATCTCTCCTTACACTCCATTCCATCCCTAACACTTATATAAATTTTGCTTTAAATAAACCCAAAGAGCATTAGAAATTATAATAAGCTGCAGAACATTTTGGCCTTAGAGGTCTAAAGGAAAAAGGTACCAATAAATAAAGGGATAGACCCAATATCAAGGCTTGGCCTTCAGGTTATGGGAAAGCTAAAGAAATATTTGCACAGTTTTGAGCTCTGGCTTGTTTTAGCTGCAGTTAATAGATCAGCCTTGGCTCTTTTCTTTCCCCTTCATTTCCTTGCGCATCACCTGCATCTAATCCCTGTCCAGGTAACCTGACCACAGCAAAGGAAAAACAGGACTGGTCACGTGTCCCAGACAGTGATGTTAATACCACACGAGGCTGTATACTGTCCTTTCCCATCACAACACTTCTCTTTTTACAGCATCTCATTTTCATCCTCCCAACAAACCTGTGAGGCAGGCTTTATGATTCCATAGCCCAGGGAACTAAGGTTCAGACTAGTCAAGTGAATGGCCAGCGCATACACGATGTGTGAAGAAGCAGGAATTCTAACTGGGTCTCCGAATCTCCAGTTCAAAGAGTTCTTTCTTTATCGCCAGAGTAAGGACGTGGCTCACTGAAATGACAAGAAAAGGTCAGAAAGGATCAGGGCTGAACAAACTGCCATTTCTCCTTCCTCTGCATCACAAATTCTGCCTGGATGACCTACCCAGAGCCAGGGATACACAGTCCAGCATGCTCACAAATCTTAAGATGCTGGCTTCAAAGGGGAGGCGGGGAGGGTGTCTCCAGAGACAGCAGCCTGGCCATGTGACAGTTGTTTGTCTCTTGGATCCACGGAGAATGAAGGAACGGTGCTGAATTTACGCTCACAAGCAACCGTTCAAAGAAAAAAAGGAAACAAAGAGCCCAAACGTCTCCTATTTGTGAGTGATCCTTGCCAGGTGAGACAATGGCTGAGCTTTTCTGAAGCCACCCACGCTGCTGAGCTGTATGCATCTGTGCTTCACCTTAGAAAACTCACAATGGGAATTGGTAACAGCTTTTCGCACAGCGGGAGTGGGTGTAAAGGGACTTTGACTTCACAGCAAGGACCTGGCAGGCCCTTACCCTTTTGGAGCTTCTCCTGCATTATGCCAGTGACACGATATTCCGGAGCCAGGGAAAGCTGGCTTTTCAGGTACCTGGGGAGAAATGTCTCGCTTTCCCAGCCAAGGACTTTTCCAGGGGCAGCCAAATCCAACAGGGACCATCTCTCTTCTTCCTTCCCACAAGCCGACCACAGACTCAGATGGTATAAAGGAGAAAGGAGCGCCATGCCCTCATTCGGTCCATCTCACAGCTGAGACGTAATAAGAACTTCTTTCAGTTCCCCATCAGGTCCGTGTTCATCTTGCTATCTTTGGTCCATCGCATGTAAGCGTTCTTCAACCAACTTGCTGCATGAAAAAAATCTTTATTCTAACTCCCTTAAAAACTTGATTTTTTTTTTCCAGTTTTACGTATTTATTTTTGGCTGTGCTGAGTCTTCATTGCTGGGCACAGGTCTTCTCCAGTTGCCATGAGCAGGGACTACTTTCTAGTTGTGGTGCATGGGCTTCTCATTGCAATGGCTTCTCTTGTTGAGGAGCAGGGACTCTGGGGCTCATGGGCTCAGTAGTTGCGTCTAAAAGTTGTGCCACCTGGGCGTAGTTGCTCTGAAGCAGGCGCATCTTCTCAGATTAGGGATCGAACCCGTATCTCCTTCATCGGGAGCAGGGAGTCTTAGCCCCTGGACCACCAGGAAAATCCCTACCTCCCTTAGAAACTTTAGGAGCCATTCTGGATGGATACTACAGAACTTTCCAAAGACAAGTTCAGCTAATTGTTGATACACGGTTCAGCCTATCCTGAGTCTCAGTCCCTTTAAGATTAATCCTTTGGGAGCCTTTTCTTTAAATCTCTTATCAAGTGGTTACTAGTAGGCTCTATAGCCTGGTGATTATAAAGTGCGTTAGCTTGGGATATAAATTTGTGTTCAAATTCCAACTTCCAACTCTACCAATTGTTAGCCTCATTTTATCCATGTGTAATGATGGACAGGGAGGCCTGGCGTGCTGTGATTCATGGGGTTGCGGAGAGTCGGACACGACTGAGCGACTGAACTGAACTGAACTGAACAGGGATCATAATAACTACCTTTGAGAACAATTGTGAAGACGACAAGAGTAATATGTGCAGAGCACTTATCATGTTCCCCAGCACATTTAATAAATTTAATGAATAGGAACTATACAGATAGCACAGGAATACATGTATACTACAAAGAAAACTAAAGAATATATCATGCCTTTAATAAAATAAAGAAAAACAATCCTTTAAAAAAAGGACACAACTGAACTCTGATTTTTTAATGTCCTTCTGAAAGGCTTTGATCTCATTAGAAATACTACATAGAGCTATAAAAATGGTTATCACACTATATTACTAGTCATATATCTCTTCAGTCTGCTTGGCCCTCATCCCCAGGTCCAATGTTAGCTCTGTTAATTGAACTTGTTAACGCGATTGGCTCAGAGGAACAAGGTAGCAGCCAATGAGGACATGGAAGGCAAGGTTCTCTTCACATCGTCCTTCATCATTTAAAGAACTCACATTTCTTGTATACTCAGTGGGCAATTCAGAGCAATGTCTGGTTGATTTCCCAAAGGGTAGAATTCAATGTTATAATCATCACACACATGGAATACAGCTTCACATATTTGAAAAAGAGAGCAAAACTAGAATATATTCCTTGTTTGAAGTTAATTAAAGTGGTAGTGAAACAGCCCATAAAACACTGTCTGCAGCCAACTAATTCTTCTATACTGAGGATGTTGATTTATCTTGCTGCTAGTGCATATTTTTTTTTTTTAGCTCTCCTACTCAAATAAACAAGAGTGTCTTTTTTGTGTGAAAAATTAACAGGGATGATTAAAAGCGGATGTTTCAAGTGCTTCCTGCTGGTCTCTTACAGGGTGCCCGTTTAAGATTACAGAAGAAAGGAACAAAGTTTTTCCCATCTTAGTTCCTCTCTGTGTTTTAGGAAGTCTTTGGCCTGTACATGCTCACACAATCATTTAGAGAACAAGCTCATTCTTCATTGTTTTAAGGCTGCCTAGGACTGATGCTAAAGCTGAAACTCCAATACTTTGGCCACCTCATGCGACGAGTTGACTCACTGGAAAAGAGTCTGATGCTGGGAAGGATTGGGGGCTGGAGGAGAGGGGGATGACAGATGGCTGGATGGCATCACCGACTCGATGGACATGAGTTTGAGTGAACTCCGGGAGTTGGTGATGGACAGGGAGGCCTGGCGTGCTGTGGTTCATGGGGTCGCAAAGAGTCGGACACGACTGAGTGACTGAACTGATCTGAACTGAACTGAAAGAATCAACAAACTCCTAGATACTACAAGCTGATTCTTTTCCCCCAAAATTTCACATCAAGACCCTTCTTTGAAATCACTCTCTGCCACACCATCCCCACTGGCTAAATGTTCTCCTGTTGTCTTGCTAGCACTCACACTTAGAGTTATCTACTACAGATCTGGCATCATGCTTTATGCTTGATAATCAGTAATTTTTAAATATTTTAAAACAAGGAATTAAAGTCTACCAATGCCATCTTTAATGTAGTATTGTTGACAATATTAATTTTGGGTATACAGCAAAGTGATTCACTTATCAGTTCAGTTCAGTTCAGTCCAGTTCAGTCGCTCAGTCATGTCTGACTCTTTAAAACTCCATGGACTGCAGAATGCCAGGCCTCCCTGTCCATCACTAAATCCCAGAGCTTACTCAAACTCATGTCCATTGAGTCAGTGATGCCATACAACCATATTATCCTCTGTCATCCTCTTCTCCTCCTACCTTCAATCTTTCCCAGCATCAGCGTCTTTTCTAATGAGTCAGTTCTTTGAATTAGGTGGCCAAAGTATTGGAGTTTCAGCTTCAACATCAGTCCTTCCAATGAACATTCAGGACTGATTTCCTTTAGGATGGACTGGTTGAATCTCCTTGCAGTCCAACGGACTCAAGAGTCTTCTCCAACACCACAGTTCAAAAGCATCAATTCTTCAGTGCTCAGCTTTCTTTATGGTCCAACTCTCACATCCGTACATGACTACTGGGAAAAACCATAGTTTTGACTAGACAGACTTTTGTTGGCAAAGTAATGTCTCTGCTTTTTAGTGTGCTATCAAGGTTGGTCATAGCTTTTCTTCCAAGAAGCAAGCGTCTTTTAATTTCAAGGCTGCAGTCACCATCTGCAATGATTTTGGAGTCCCCAAAAGTAAAGTCTGCCACTGTTTCTACAGTTTCCGCATCTATTTGCCATGATCTTTGTTTCTTGAATGCTGAGTCTTAAGCCAGCTTTTTCACTCTCCTCTTTCACTTTCATCAAGAGGTTCTTTAGTTCTTCTTCACTTTCTGTTATAAGGGCGGTATCATCTGCATATCTGAGATTATTGATATTTCTCCTGGCAATCTTGATTCCAGTTTGTGCTTAAATCAGCCCAGTGTTTCTCATGATGTACTCTGCGTATTAGTTAAATAAGCAGGGTGACAATATACATCCTTGACGTACTCTTTTCCCAATTTGGAACCAGTCTATAGCTCATTGTGGCTCAAATCATGAACTCCTTATTGCAAAATTCAGACTTAAATTGAAGAAAATAGGGAAAACCACTAGACCGTTCATATATGACCTAAATCAAATCCCTTATGATTATACAGTGGAAGTGAGAAATAGATTCAAGGGATTAGGTCTGATAAATGGAGTGCTTGAATAACTATGGATGGAGGTTCATGGCATTGTACAGGAGGCAGGGAATCAAGATCATCTCCAAGAAAAGAAATGCAAAAAGGCAAAATGGTTGTCTGAGGAGGCCTTACAAATTGCTGTGAAAAGAAGAGAAGCTAAAGGCAAAGGAGAAAAGGAAAGATATACCCATCTGAATGCAGAGTTCCAGAGAAGAGCAAGAGGGATAAGAAAACCCTCCTCAGTGATCAATGCAAGGAAATACAAGAAAACAATAGAATGGGAAAGACTAGAGATCCCTTCAAGAAAATTAGAGATACCAAGGGAACATTTCATGCAAAGATGGGCTCATAAAGGACAGAAATGGTATGGCCCTAACAGAAGCAGAAGATATTAAGAAGAGGTGGCAAGAATAACAGAAAAACTGCACAAAAAAGATCTTCATGACCCAGATAATCACAATGGTGTGATCACTCACCTAGAGCCAGAGATCCTGGAATGTGAAGTCAAGTGGGCCTGAGGAAGCATCACTACAAACAAAGCTAGGGGAGGTAACGGAATTCCAGCTGAGCTATTTCAAATCCTAAAAGATGATGCTGTGAAAGTGCTGCACTCAATGTCCCAGAAAATTTAGAAAAGTCAGCAATGACCACAGGACTGGAAAAGTCAGTTTTCATTCTAATCCCAAAGAAACGCAATGCCAAAGAATGTTCAAACCACCACACAATTGCACTGATCTCATATGCTACCAAAGTAATGCTCAAAATATTCCAAGCCGGGATTCAACAGTATGTTAACCACGAACTTCCAGATGTTCCAGCTGGATTTAGAAAAGGGAGAGGAACCAGAGATCAAATTGCCAACAACCATTGGATCATTGAAAAAGCAAGAGAGTTCCAGAAAAACATTTACTTCTGTTTTCTTGACTAGGCCAAAGCCTTTGACTTTGTGGATCACAACAAATTGTGGAAAATTCTTCAATAGATGGGAAAACCAGACCACCTGACTTGCCTCCTGAGAAATCTGTGAGCAGGTGCAGATTCAGTTATGCACATATATTATTTTTTTAGTCTTTTCCACTATAGGTCGTTATAAGATGTTGAATATAGTTCCCTGTGCTATACAGTAAATCCCTGTTATTTATTTTATACGTGGTGCTGTGTATATGTTAATCCCATACTCCTAACTTATCCTTCCCCACTTCCCCCTTTGGTAATCGTAACTTGGTTTTCTAAGTCTGTGGGTCTGTTTGTGTTTTGTAAATAAGTTCATTTTATTATATTTTTAGATTCCATAAATAAGTGATATCATATAATATTTTTCTTTGTCTGACTTACTTTCACTTAGTATGATAATCTCCAGGTCCATCATGCTGCTGCAAGTGGCATTCTTTTATCCTTTTTATGGCTGAGTAGTATTCCATTGCATATACATATGGTACTTGTTCTTTATCCATCCATCTGTTGATGGACATGTTGGCTGGTTGCTTCCATGTCCTGGCTATTGTAAATAGTGCTGCTGTGAAGAGAAATATCAGTATCATTTTACAGAAAAGAAATGAAGTTTAGAGAAATTTAATGAGTTGATCAAAGCTGCATCATAGGAGTGAAACCAAGCAGAGTTCCTTTCTTCATTGTTATACGGCATTGCCTTCACTAATAATAGGACTCAAATTGGTGAGGAGAGAAGGAACTTGGAAAACACTGAGCCCAACTGCTTCGTTTCACATATGGAGAAACTAAGTGAGATTAAACGTTTAGCCCAAGCTTTCAAGGCTAAGCTGATCTAAATTAGAAATCTTAATCCAAACTCAAATCTATTGCTCTTTTCACATTTTTAGAATTTACGATCTACCATATAATTCAATTCGACAAGAAAATGCTCCTTGCCAACGCCAGCATTCACTGCTAATTTATTCCATCCTTTCCTTGCTTCCTGTCCTTTTACTTTGCCTGCATTTCTCAGCAAGTGTTTGTCTCTTCACTCATCTTCATTTCTCCAGCTTTCCTCTCCTCAGTCCCTCTGTCTTGCAGTACATGACAGTTTCCAGCTCCTCTTACTACTTGCTCGAGTTTGCTTTGGTTCCCTTGGCTGTCTTTTCTCCCTATTTTCTTTCTATTAATATGTGCACGTGTGCGTGTTAAGTTGTTTCAGGCATGTCCGACTCTTTGTGGTCCTATGGACTATAGCCTGCCAGGCTCCTCTGTCCATGGGACTCTCCAGGCAAGAATACTGGAGTGGGTTGCCATGCCCTCCTCCAGGGGATCTTTCCAACCCAGGGATCATACCTGCATCTCCTGTGACTCCTGCAATGCAGGCAGATTCTCTAACCGCTGAGCTACCAGGGCAGCCCCTGTTAAAGCATACCCACCTGCTTTTTTCAGCCTCCTTTGCTCACTTCCTCTCCTCAACCAGGCCTTATAATGTACAGTCCCTAATGCTTCATCTATAGTTTTCCTTTCTTTATCTCACTCATAACTTTTACCATCACCTATATGCTCATGATTTCCACATCAGCAACTCCACCCTGATATTCAAACTCAAACCGAATTCTGTCTGCAGAATATTCCAACCATCATAAATTTCTACATGCGACATTGACTCAAAATGCTCTTTGCCTCCCATCAGACTTGTTTTTTCTTTTTCTTTTTTCCTTGCTTCATGACATTACCGTCTACTGACCACTTTAACAGATATTGGCCAATTGTTCACCAATATCCATGTTCTATTCCTTAATGTCACATGGCTAGACTTCATTTCCTAGCTCTGTTGTGGTTCAGTGGGCTTCCCAGGGGGCGCTAGTGGTAAAGAAGCTGCCTGCCAGTACAGGAGATTTAAAAGACATGGGTTCAATCCCTGGGTCGGGAAGATCCCCTGGAGTAGGAAATGGCACCACACTTCAGTATGCTTGCCTGGAAGATTTCATGAGCAGAGGAGCCTGGCAAGCTATAGTCCATGGGGCCTCAAAGAGTCAGATATGTCTTTGTTGAAACTAATTGTCACAGAAATTAGCTAACCCTGACCAACAGTATCACCTAGGTGAGTAATGTTAGTCAGGAATGACCCTGTTGCCTTACTTCCTTTGCAAACACAACCATTCTCAATGCCAGGATTCTCCTTATTATCTTTTTTTTTTAATCTCTCCATTTTTACCACTCTTACCTCCATATGTGTGTGTCAGTCACTCAGTCGTGTCTGACTCCTTGTGACCCCATGGGGTAGCCCACCAAGCTCCTCTGTCCATGGAATTCTCCAGGCAAGAACATTGGAGTGGGTAGCCATTCCCTTCTCCAGGGGATCTTCCCAACCCAGGGATAGAACCCAGGTCTCCTGCATTGCAGGTAGATGCTTTACTGTCTTAGCCACCAGGGATGCCCCTTATCCCCATGTAATTGTTCCCATTTATTCTCGTGGTTTCATATCTTTTATTAGACCTAATGCAATTTATTCTCAATTGTACTTTGCCTCAAATACCTTGTAAAATTCAACCCTCTCCTCTGCTACCTTACTTCTTAGGTTAACATCTAAAATATCAATGCCTGGCATCATTTCATGGCCTGAAATCATTGTTATGTGGGTAAACATGGCATGGCACCCAAGTCTCTTTGAATTTTCTTCTCTAAACTTTCGCCATTCCAAATGTTTCACATTTTACTCAAACTATTCACTTCCTTCTTCCCTCACTTTATTTATTCTATTTGTAAGTAAGTAAGAGCTGACTCTTTGGAAAAGACCCTGATGCTGGGAAAGATTGAAGGCAAAAGGAGAAGGGGGCAGCAGAGGATGAGATGGTTAGACAGCATCACTGACCCAATAGACATGAATCTGAGCAAACTCCAGGAGGTAGTAAAGAGAAGGGAAGCCTGGCATGCTGCAGTCCATGGGGTCGCAAAGAGTCAGGCATCACTTAGCAAAAACAAAAGCAATTATAATGGTAGAGAATTATATTCTTGTTCTATGCTATAAAAATTCTACTTATTCTTCAAAGTTCAAAGTCTTTGTGGTACTAGGGTACTTTCTCTCATCCCAAGGTCAGGTTTGATTCCTATACCCTCTGTGTATGTAAGGATTCCACCTTAGCTCTAAAAGTCCTTTGTCTCCTCATTATTTTGAAGGATACTAAAAGCCTAGTATCAATGTCTTTTTCCAGTGTTTATTTCCTATTTCATGGGAGCAAGCTTTGTTCTCAAAGAAAGGAGCCAATGAAGATTTGGCAAATAACTGAGAAAATGAATGTAAGTACAGATGCAAGGTCAAACATATTTCATCTGTGAAACATGTTGCTAGGCACTGGTGTTTAGATAAATGGCTCACGGTCCACTCTGCTTTCAAAACAAAGTCTAATGGTTTCTCTCTATGTATCCCAACTCATCAAAGATTTGTTGTTTTCTCCCGTTGTTCATTTATCTCAACTCTTTGAAGAGGTTGGAGTTCAAAGCTGTCTTTTAACTTTTTCTTATATTTTATGACATACTTTAGGCTTTTCTTGGATTAAGAAGCATAAACCACTTACCCTAGAAAATGCATAAGAGATCAAAGTAATGTACCTCTGAGGAGTACACTTAAGAACTCAGAAAGGGTAGTAATATTACCATATAATTATTTCAATTTATCTCTCTCTCAAAGCCCAAAGAATCCTTTTTCACTTTTCCAGACCGTAAGTGTATCACCTCCTTTTAGAAAGTCCAAGAAGATGGTATACAGCTGATTCATAATATTAATTAATCACTGCTTTTATGTAACATTCCATGTTGTAGCTTATGCTTTTCTTAATTAATTTTACTATCCATACACCTTTATCTCCTTGCTAGGTTTTAAAGACGTTAAGCATAAAATATCCCTTGGAAATTAGTGGGCTATTTTATATGTTGTTTAAATAATCACTCCAGTTTTGTTTTGGCTTGTTTTAATCCTGAGAGTACATAACAAACTATTCATGTTTATTGTGTTTCATTTGGAGAAGGGGGTGTATTTCTTTTGCTTAGAATGTTTAACTGTAGGTTATATATTCCACCTTTGCTCTCCCTTGCTTCTGTGATGATGATCAAGGTAGTTATTTCCAGCTAGGCTCACCTGGTGTACGTTAATTGAATAGGAACTGGTAGGTGGGATCATATTAAAACGAGTCATCTTGCAACTCATAGCATTTTGCTTAGGACTTGGTTCTAGAATTGGTTCTGAGAAGTGACAAGAGGGAGAGAACAAGATTTCCTGTGTGTTAATAACAATGGGGTTTAAATGCCACATCTGATTTTCACTCACAGTTTTTTACTTTTTGTGCCCTGATGCAGTCGCCGTGGTTTCACCCATTTCTTTGTTTGTGTTTGCGCTATACACGATGTCAGGAAGGAATCTGCTTCCTTCATGGCTATGTACTCATGTCAGATTTAGATTCCTATATTTTTTTCAAGGAGGAAGAACTGGAATCAATTGAGGGCCTGCAGTTGGATCCTTGAGGCTATGTAGTTAACATAAATAAATAATCACAGGAGTCATAGTTATATGGTGGCCATAAACCTGCTCCAACTTAGGGTCTGAAAGCACATAAAAGAGAACAAATGGTCTCTCTGCCCCTAACCTTCAACCCTGGCTGTATCCTGCTTGAAACACCAAAATGAGCCGTCTCTCTTCACTTCTCATTAAAAAAAAATAATAATACTATTTATTTATTTATTTTTGGCTGTGCTGGCTCTTCATTGCTGCACAGGCTTTCTCTAGTTGCAGCAAGTGGTAGCTTCTCTGTAGGTGTGGCGAGTGGAAACTACTCTCTGCTTGCGGTGCACAGGCTTCTTTTGTTGCAGAGCACAGCTTTTAGGGCGTGTGGGCTCAGCAGTTGTGGCTCCCCTGCTCTAGAGTACAGGCTCAGTAGTTTCACCTAGGCTTAGTTGCCCGCCGCCCCCCAACCCGCACCCCCCGCAAGTGGGATCTTCCCAGATCAGGGATGGAACCTGTGTCTCCTGCATTGGCAGGTGGATTCCTTACCACTGAGACACTGGGAAACCCTGTCACCTCTCATTTTGAATTCAGAGGGGGGGGAAAAAGAGAAGGTGGTCCATCAGAAGCAAAGGGTATAATTAAAGCTGTCCTAAGAAAAGTAGGACACAAACATTCCTTCATTTCTAGGAATTTTTCTTTCCCTTCCCCCCATAAGAACAAAAATAAAAAGAAATTAGAGGTGACTCTAATAACATTTGGAATGGAGAATTAAGGAAATATTGGTATTCAATGGTTTTCAGAAAAACATTCAATGTGTTGCTTCTGAAAAACATTGAATTTTCTGCAAAGCAGCTTTCTTCCACCATCCTACAGCCAGAATGCCTTCCCAAGCATCTACCAGAGCAACCATTTATCTGACTGGCATCACCCTGCCCAGGTTGCAGAGGCTGGACGGTTTTATATTTTGAACATCAGTGCAAGCTGCTCTCCAAGGCCTCTGAAACCCCTAAGCCAGAAAGTCTGCTTGCAGAATGGAATTCCTTAATCGAATGTTCAAAGCTCATTACCTCTAAGGAGCTCCGGACTTCCTGCCCCACAACCATCTGACAGATAGAAAAAGGAGAAAGCTCCTGCTGGGGTTTTCCAGGGACGAAAATCTTTGTTCATATTTGTTAATAACGCGAAGCTTGGAATCCTCAGACAGCATTTCCCTTCATTGAGTCTGCAAACCTCCCTGTCCTTTTTGCGTGTAACAGAGTTAATTCCCAGAGCCAGCACTAAACTAACACACGATGACAGCTTCTCCCTCAGCTCAGTCAGGCGAACACGCGGCGTCAGGTTCAAAATGAAAGTCCCACGTCCTTCTGTTTCCTGGCAGCGAGGAACAACGCAGGCCGAATCCAATGCAATCCTTTGAAGTCGGATTGCATGGGTCCGGCCCCTGCCCTCTGTTGCCGATAGGTGGCGCTGCTGCAAAGCAGATCCTTAGGCTGGGCGTGCGTGCAGGACCGTGGCACAGAGCTCTGGAGTCGGGTATGCAGCCTGGTGGATGTACCCTGGCACACCCTGACAAACAAACAGTTCTCGCACCAAAACTGATATCTACTCGTCACGAAGCAGATGATTCAAACACAAACTAAAATAGCATTTTTGCACAGGACCCAAACTTTGACCTATATTTAAATCATTCTAGGCTTCTTTTCCATCATTTCCAGATTCTTTTCCTTAAATGAGCTTAACTGTAGTTTACCTCATTAAAACATTTTAAAATATTCATTACATTACAAGTCCCTCGACATGTACTGAGAGTATTGTTGTTGTCTGTTTTAATATATGAGACTCGAGACTTCATATCCTCCTTTCTCCCCTTAACCTGGGAGCTGTCTTTCAAACGATGGCAGGGACCACAGACAAGAACAGAAGCTCTGACTTCAGAAATCTGTCCATCAGAAACAAGGGGGAAAAAATCAAAACCGGATCAAGAAGAGATACACACATATGCATATATATATTTGTGTGTGTGTGTATGTATTTATCTCCCTACAGAATTTATCCGTGTTTTATTCTTTAATGCCTTTCCCTCTCTTGACTGAAAAAAATGTGGTTATTTTATTGAAATGATGTGTATGAAGATAAAGCGAGGTTAAAACGACAGCAACAAGTTGAAAATCATCCTTACCCATCTGTAATGAGTTGCCGATCAGCTGAAGAGAAGCTGCTGCTGCTGCTGCTGCTGCGTCACTTCAGTCGTGTCCGACTCTGTGTGACCCCATCGACAGAAGCCCACCAGGGTCCCCCGTCCCTGGGATTCTCCAGGCAAGAACACTGGAGTGGGTTGCCATTTCCTTCCCCAGAAGAGAAGCTACAAGGAATTAAATGCTAAGTAAGGCCCATTGTCCTGTCCACCCTATGCCTGTCCATCTTTTCTTCACAACTCAGGATTCTTAGCCAGTGAGTGATCTTGAAGCTCAGCTTCATAGAACCATCATGCCACAGAGAATGGAATGGGGAACTAAACAAACTGTTTCAAATTCACATTTCTGAATTTTTTTGCTTCACAGAAAAAAATCACTCTACACCTTCTAAAACTAGTTCTGAATATTTTTGCTCCTAATTCTGGCAAAGCATCAATTTCCAGTGACACCCAACACATCTTTACCATCACAACTCCTCCCAACCCCCCACTGCCCCCACCCAGATGATTCCCTTCCCCACAAAGCTACTTTTCAACTGAATAGGCTCTGGAAGCCAGCTACGTTCTCCTTACATGATTGAGGACAGGCAATGTTAGTTTCCTAAGCTTGGGGAGCTGGGTAGAACAATAGGAATAAGGACGCAGCACAGGCAAGGTCCACATTACGGTTACTGGAACTCAGTTGGTTTTAACTCCATTCTCATTACTGGGAAACTCACTTGTTCCTGACAAGCTCAGCCTTTCTAAGGGGGCCAACCCCCTGAAACACATTTATCACACTCAGTGTTCAGTGCATCTGGAACCTAAGCTGAGAACCATCATGGGTTTCTGGACATTCTCAAGTTATTCTACTGGCCAAAGTTGCATGATTAATATCGTAAAATACCTACTTTCAGGAAATGTGCCCCTTCCTAGTTTAGGTAAATAATGCATTTCTACATAAGAGAAGTTTGAGGGTATCAAACCTCCACCCAAACGGAAAGTTATTGAATCATAAATCTGATTTTATAAAAATCTGTTTCTAATCTTCCTGCAGCTAAACATTATTCTTTACCGCTACTATGTTCAACACTATCAGTTCAGTTCAGTCGCTCAGTCATGTCTGACTCTTTGCGACCCCATGAATCACAGCATGCCAGGCCTCCCTGTCCATCACCAGTTCCCGGAGTTCACTCAAACTCATGTCCATCAAGTCGGTGATGCCATCCAGCCATCTCATCCTCTGTCGTCCCCTTCTCCTCCTGCCCCCAGTCCCTCCCAGCATCAGTCTTTTCCAGTGAGTCAACTCTTCGCATGAGGTGGCCAAAGTATTGGAGTTTCAGCTTCAACATCAGTCCTTCCAATGAACACCCAGGATTGATCTCCTTTAGAATGGACTGGTTGGATCTCCTTGCAGTCCAAAGGACTTGCAAGAGTCTTCTCCAGCACCATAGTTCAAAAGCATCAATTCTTCGGCACTCAGCTTTCTTCACAGTCCAGCTCTCACATCCATACATGACCACTGGAAAAACCATAGCCTTGACTAGACGGACCTTGGTTGGCAAAGTAATGTTTCTGCTTTTTAATATGCTATCTAGGTTGGTCATAACTTTCCTTCCAAGAAGGAAGCATCTTTTTTTTTTTTTAATTTTTATTGGAGGCTAATTATTTTACAATATTATATTGGTTGGTTTTGCCATACATTGACATGAATCCGCCCCGGGTGTACATGAGTTCCCCCTCCCAAACCCCCCTCCCACCTCCCTCCTCCCCTTATCCTCCCTCTGGGTCATCCCCGCATACCAACCCCGAGCATTCTGTAACATGCATCAACCCTGAACTGGCGATTCGTTTCACATATGATAATATACATGTTTCAATGCCATTCTCCCAAACCATCCCACCCTCACCCTCTCCCACAGAGTCCCAAAGACTGTTTTATACATCTGTGTCTCTTTTGCTGTCTCGTATACAGGGTTATCATTTGCATCTTTCTAAATTCCATATATATGTGTTAGGATACTGTATTGGTGTTTTTCTTTCTGGCTTACTTCACTCTGTATAATAGGCTCCAGTTTCATTCACCTCATTAGAACTGATTCAAATGTATTCTTTTTAATGGCTGAGTAATACTCCATTGTGTATATGTACCAAAGCTTTCTTATTCATTCATCTGCAGATGGACACCCAGGTTGCAGGAAGCGTCTTTTAATTTCATGGCTGCAGTCACCATCTGCAGTGATTCTGGAACCCAGAAGAGTAAAGTCTGACACTGTTTCCACTGTTTCCCCATCTATTTCCCATGAATTGATGGGACCAGATGCCATGATCTTCGTTTTCTGAATGTTGAGCTTCAAGCCAACCTTTTCACTCTCCTCTTTCACTTTCATCAAGAGGCTTTTTAGTACCTCTTCACTTTCTGCCATAAGGATGGTGTCATCTGCATATCTGAGGTTATTGATATTTCTCCCGGCAATCTTGATTCCAGCTTGTGCTTCTTCCAGTTCCTCATGATGTACTCTGCATAGAAATTAAATAAGCAGGGTGACTATATACAGCCTTAACATACTCCTTTTCCTATTTGGAACCAGTCTGTTGTTCCATGTCCAGTTCTAACTGTTGCTTCCTGACCTGCATATAGGTTTCTCAATAGGCAGGTCAGGTGGTCTGGTATTCCCATCTCTTTCAGAATTTTCCACAGTTTATTGTGATCCACACAGTCAAAGGCTTTGGCATAGTCAATAAAGCAGAAATAGATGTTTTTCTGGAACTCTCTTGCTTTTTCCATGACCCAGACTATATGTCTCTCCAAAAGATGTTTTCAAGCTAATTTGTAGTTTTCTTTTTAAAAGAACCATTGTATCTTGCATTTCTAAAGACAGGAATACTCATAAACCAATTGAATTATTTTTCCTTAATAGTACAAATATTATTCAAGTCACTTTTCAGTCAATACAGGGTCTGTCTTAGATAACTATCAAGAAGTTCCCACTGTATAGCACAGGGGACTCTTCTCAGTGCCCTGTGGTGACCTAAGTCAGAAGGAAATCCAAAAAAGAGGGTGTGTGTGTATATATATATAGCTGATTCACTTTTCTGTGCAGCAGAAACTAACACATTGTAGAGCAATATACTCCAATAAAAACTTTTTAAAACTCCTTCTATTTCTGGGACATTCCTGGTGGTTCAGTGGTTAAGACTCTGTGCTTACAATGCAGGGGGCACAGGTTCAATTCCTGGTTAGGGAAATAAGATCCCACATGCCATGTGGTGCATCCAAAAAAAGAAAGAAAGAAAAAAGAAATCCCCTCTATTTCTGATCTCCATCCTCTTCTGCCCCTCTGCTCTTTATTCTCGAAATTACATTTTAAAAAATATACAGATAAACATAAAACAGATGCTCAAGTCTACTTCAAAAGATCCTTGTTCACTTGCTATGCAAAGAAGAGAGTTTAGAACCAGAGATCCAGTGAAAGATTGTAGCTTGTTGAATTTCCTTTGAACAGCACATTTCCAAAGCATCATATCAGAACACCCATGACATATCCATTGGTTTCAATGAATTTTTATTAAGTTCTTAGTCAGTGGGGCAAATGAAATTTTAAGTCTGTAATTCTTCAAAGTGGTTCATCTCAATCTCAGAACAATCATCTTAATAGTATTAATCACTCTCCAAAATTATTTATTTCTGTACACTTTTATTTTTCTCTTCCAACTGAATAAATCTTTACTAAAATACACTGGAATACTGGTTGACACATAGGGACTTTATAAGTCATTGTGATGAATAAATAATGTCCCACACATTCTGGTGTTAGAGGTGGAAATAAAATCAGAAGTTAATTCGTCTTCACTCGTTGGTAGGAATGCAAAGTGGTTCAGCCACTTTGGAGATCAGTTTGTTGGTTTCTTATGAAATTAACCATACTCTTACTGTTTGACTCGGAATCTGTGGGACTGAGCAATCCTACTTCTGGTTTTTACTCAAATCAATTGAAAATTTATATTCACCTGTGGTGCTGGAGAAGACTCTTGAGAGTCCCTTGGACTGCAAGGAGATCCAACCAGTCCATTCTAAAGGAGATGAGTCCTGGGTGTTCATTGGAAGGACTGATGCTGAGGCTGAAACTCCAATACTTTGGCCACCTCATGCAAAGAGTTGACTCATTGGGAAAGACTCTGATGCTGCGAAGGATTGGGGGCGGGAGGAGAAGGGGACGACAGAGAATGAGATGGCTGAATGGCATCAACGACTCGATGGACATGAGTTTGAGTGAACTCCAGGAGTTGGTGATAGACAGGGAGGCCTGGCGTGCTGTGATTCATGGGGTCGCAAAGAGTCGGACACGACTGAGCGACTGAACTGAACTGAAGGCCAGTACAAAACCTTTATAGCCACTTTGTTCATAATTGCTGAAAGTTAATGTCCTTCAACAGATAAATAAACTAAATTGTGGTGCATCCATACAATGGAACATGATTCAACAGTAAAACGGAATGAGTTCCTGATGAAACAAATTCATTTTTGCTAAATATAGGAAACCAGACCAAAAACACTACATGTATCCTAGTCCATCTGGTGTGATATTTTTGAAAAGGCAAAACTGCAAGGATGGATATCAAATAAGTATTTGTTTGAAGGATTTGAGGAGGGGGAGTGAGTGACTCAGAGGGGACACAAGGGAATTCGTAGGGTGATAGGACAATTCTATATGGTGCACTGTAGGGTTACATATGACTGTGCATTTTTCTTCTTTCCTTTTCTTTTTTATTTTATTTGGCTGAGCTGGTTCTTAGCTGAAGTACGTGGGATCTTCATACCTCTTAGCTGCAGTATGTGCGATCTAGTTCCCTGACTAGGGACCAAACCCAGGCCCCCTGCTTTGGGAGTGCGGAGTCTTAACCACTGGACTGCCAGGGAAGTCCTTGGCAGTATACAGTGGACTTTATTACATGCAAATTCAAATAAACAGAAGATGTTGGAGGATCCTGGATAAAATGCAGACTCTGATAAATGAGTCTAATTATATTCCAAATACGGGAGAAAAATCTCACTGGAGGAAGTGGGGGGGGAAATGAGGTGACCTAAGTACAAGAGGTAAACAGTGGTTTGACTAGAAAATATGACGAAAGGAAAAACGGTCCTTTGCCTAAACATCATACTATAGTTGGTAAATTTGTTTTTCAGGGGTGCAGTTTAGCTATTCTGAAACTACATGTACACTAGTGTTTAACACATCAGTCAGTGGGTTGTGAATATTGGGAGCTAAGGTTCTCACTGCCAAAGAGAGAAGTGATGAAACCAAATAAAGGTGGGTTAGAGTAGAAGCTATAGTATCAGAGAGGAAAAGAGAAAATAGAGGGGCGGGACTGAAATACAGCAGGAATATAGACATAGGATAGTATCCAGACGTATATATTACGTAGTTCTGGGCAGTGAGAGAGCCCCAAAGCAGCGACAGGCCAGTAGCCACAAGTGCAACTGTGCCCAGATCTTTGTTTCTAAATGCCATTCATTGATAATAGGAACTCGGGCTCCTTGGGGAAATTGTTGATTTGAGGGTCCAGGAAATAAAAAATGATTCTGGGGCATCTGGAAATTCCAGACATTAAAGAAGTGCCCCCTCCCCCAAATAGAGGCATGTCAAAGATATCCAAGCTTCTGACGGCCAACACTGGAACGGAATAAAGAGAATATTGGATTTTAACACAAATAATAATACAAAAGTTCATGACATGGTGACATAAGTAGACAATTAAGTAAATGAATAAGTGGGGAAACAGACAAATAGTACTTATGGAAGAATCCCAAATATTAAATACAGAAGGAAAGCGAGAAATAGAAAGGCACCCCTGGTCCACCACAGTAATAACTGCTTCTTACAGAATCCACTGAGAGATGCTAAAATTCTGTGAGCAAAATGTGAAGGAGAAATAGGAAAAACGAATAGCCTGAAATCATCTCTTCCATAACTTATTAACCACCGTCATGGTTTTAAATATATTCCCAGAAAGTCTTTGATACTCCTCCCTACACAGGAGGTGGACTTTAATACCTCTCCCCTGAAATGTGGGCTGATCTTAGTGACTTGCTTCTAATGAACAGAGTATGAAAAGAAAAATAAACAAATAACAGCAGAGAAGCCTGGCAGAGAGTAGCTTAATAAAGGGTTTGAGGCGAACATCATCAATGATAAGTCACACTGATGTCATGTGCCTTCTGGTAGAATGTGATAATAAGGGCACTTCATCTCTTTAGTATTTTTCCCTTAAACTTATAGCCTCCATCTAACCATGAGAAAACCCAAGACAAACAGACGGAGGTACAGTCTACAAAATCCTTGTACAGTACCTTCAAAAGTATCAATGTTACACACCAAAATAAGAAAAAAGAAACAGATCGGTGGAATCTAAGGTGATGTGATGACTAAATGCAATGCGGAGTCCTGGATGGGATCCTGGAACAGAAAAAGCACTTTTTTTTTTCATGTTTGAAAAACTGGAGAAATCCAAAGAAGCTCTGAAGTTTAGATAATAGTTGTTGCTTTTGTTGTTTTAGTTGCTAAGTCATATCCAACTCTTTTGTGACTCCATGGACTATAACCTTCCAGGCTCCTCTGTCCATGGGGTTTCCCTGGCAAGCATAATTGAGTGGGTTGCCCTCTTCCTGACCCAGGGATCAAACCCACGACTCCTGCCTTGCAGGTGGATTCTTTACCACTGAGCAACCTGGGAAGCTCTCAGCTAATAGTAGTACTGCACTAATATAAATTTCTTAAGTTGGTAAACTTGCTATGATTGGGCTTCCCTTGTGGCTCAAACGGTAAAACGTCTGTCCGCGACACGGAAGACCTGGGTTTGATCCCTGGGTTGGGAAGATCCCTTGGAGAAGGGAGTGGCAACCCACTCCAGTACTCTTGCCTGGAGAATCCCATGGATGGAGGAGCCTGGTAGGCTACAGTCCGTGGGGTCGCAAAGAGTCATACACGACTGAGCGACTTCATTTTCACTTTCTTTCAAATTTGCTATGATTATGTAAGATGTTCACATAAGAGGAAACTGGATCTAGGATATATAAGACTCTTTATACTTTTTTTTTTTTAATGGGGCTTCGCTGGTGGCTTAAAGGGTAAAGCATCTGCCTGCAATGCAGGAGACCCAGGTTTGATCCCTGGGTCGGGAAGATCCCCTGGAGAAGGAAATGGCAAACCACTCCAGTACTCTTGCCTGGAAAATCCCATGGACGGAGAAACCTGGTAGGCTACAGTCCAAGGGGTATACTATTTTTTCAACACTTCTACAAATCTGAATTAATTTTAAGACAAAACGTTTTTAAAAAATATTTATTTGACTGTGTTGGATCTTGGTTGTGACAAGCAAGATCTAGTTCCCTGATCAGGGATCAAACTCAAGCCCCCTGCTTTGGAAGTGTGTAGTCTTAGCCACCAGATCACCAAGGAAGTCCCTCAAGACAAAAACTTTAAAAAGAAAACAAGTTGCTGCTGCTACTGCTGCTGCCCGACTCTGTGCGACCCCATAGACGGCAGCCCACCAGGCTCCTCCGTCCCTGGGATTCTCCAGGCAAGAACACTGGAGTGGGTTGCCATTTCCTTCTCCAATGCATGAAAGTGAAAAGTGAAAGTGAAGTCGCTCAGTCGTGTCCGACTCTTAGCAACCCCATTGGCTGCAGCCTACCAGGCTCCTCCATCCATGGGATTTTCCAGGAAAGAGTACTGGAGTGGGGTGCCATTGCCTTCTCCAGAAAACGAGTTAGCTAGTAATATATGTCAAATGTATATTAAAGACCAAAACTGATACAGGATACCACTGTGAGTATGGACCTTATCAACAAGGAAGCAGATTAGAAGCTGGGTGTTGGAAGGGTGTTTAGGATTCAAAGATCTAGAAAGTAAGAGGAAGTTGTAACAAGAACAGAGTTGTAGCAACAGAAGTGCTCATCTGGTTAAGAAAGTTCTGAGTGAACCAGTCCAGCTGAATTTCGGGCTGGAGAATAACGGAGGGAAGAGATGACAGGACTTTCTTATGGTATAAATAATGGTTTTGCAATGTGGGTGCACGATTTGATTACCTGCAACATTCATTTTTCTCAATGAAATATCTTCGACTTTATTCCTCGGTAAAAGGGTGAGTTCCTTACAATCACCCAGACATTATCGCATCAACTTGTGTAACTAGTAGAAATGTGTTTGTGGTGGTTTGGTTTGGGGCATTTTTTTCAGCCACCAATGAACTTATTACTGACCCAAATATTTGAGTCAGTGTCTCAGAGGGCGTTTAGGCAGAGATGTTAAGATCACAACATTTGATTGAACTCATGAATGGGTTAGAACACTGAGAAATGATGTAGGCTTCCTGGATCCCTGGATCTATTTTTCTTTTCTTTTCTTTCTTTGCAGCTATCAGTCAAAGACCCTGCCAAGTGCTCCTGAGTCACGATTCTCAGATACTGGCCACCCTTGCAAGTGGTCCCTACCCAAAAGTGTTGTCATCTTTGTGCTTGAAGGATATGAGCTGTCTTTACTGGAAATGTTAGTAGTGTTTCTACATAGCTTAACATTTGTTAGTTAAGGAGTCTGCCTGGAATGACTGTGGCTTTGTGTATTGTCACATCCTATAATCCTTGTTCTTCCTATGCACTCAATAGCCCTCTGTGGTCTTCTTGGATGAGCAGCACCTTTTTCACTTCATTTTATGGGAGAAATGCAAAGCGAAGTCCTCTAGGGGGCCAGTTGCCTACTTAGTTGAAGTTCAACTAATGATAGGAACTGTAGTTGAAGCATGGAAGCTAATTGCCTTCACTATCTTCATTCCATTGGCTTTCATTAAATGTCACTGGCCATGTGTTTTCAAGTACCGATCCTGCCATCCAAATGTAAACACATATTGACCCTCCTCATTGCAATCATCAACCCCCCCCACACACACACACAGACACACACAGAGACTCCCCATGGACTCACACACATAACTTTGCTTTCATTACAGAGAATCAAGCCTGCAAATAATTTTCTGCTTTGGGGCAGGAAAATTCTTTCCTGCTGGTAATGAAAACTATAAAAATGTGCCCATGAAACCTCTGTCTCCTTGGAATTCACTGCTGCTCAAACCAAGATTTTGCTGGTAACAAGTAGCTGAGGGAGGGGGTGGGAGGGTGAATTTTGCATGATTGGAGCTGTCTTCATCTAGTCCCGTGCTAAAATCTGGACTGCATGTGACAAGTACCCATGGAAAGTGAGCACATATTCTGCACTCCCCACAACGTGATCAAACATGGATAACTCTTAACGATTCTCCTTTTGTTCTTAAAATTAATTATGGGCTGGTCCAGAGAGCACTGAGGATCAACTCCTGCCTGACAAGAGTGTCTCACTGCAGAGGTTGGCAGGAAAGCATTTCCTAGGATATGAACCTAATTACACTGAAAATACAGAATGTTAAGGATAAAACCTCAGATTCACAATGTGGTTTGATCCAGCAAGGGAAAAAAAGGGAGGGGGGCTTTAATCCAAGCAGAAAATGAGGGTGCCTACGAATATGAATTTGATGGTATTGAGGGAGCCCAGTCAGAATCCCGGAGGCCAGGAGAAAGCCCAGGAAATTGTAACTAAGAGCTCTCATCATTTTTTTTTTCCCCTACCTGCTTGGCACCTTGGTCATGGCCCAGAGAGGCATCATTCATTTTACAGAGCAGTGTGTTCCCCTCTTCAGACTTTGACATCACTGTGAAAATTCAAACGAAGGCTTCTTTGCAGAAGTGGTTTTCCTCCCATGGACACCCCACATTCTGAAGGGAAAAAGGGCCGTGCTGATGACTTTGCCCACACGAATTCTCCTGTGCTCTCCCCATGTGCCCGAGTCCCTTATCCCTGGCATGTGCATGCACATACACACAAACACACACAACTCTTTGGAACTGAGTCCCCAAGAAATCAGAGATTTCTGTTCTATGTGTGATGCCAAACAGGAGCAAAACCTGTCCGCTCCTACTCATAAATTCTGTTTCATTGCAACAAGAAAGCACATTCTTTCTCTGTCTTTCTCACACGCACACTCACACACATCCACTCCCGGAAATGTTCTGACTTTTCAGCACATGATCAATAGGCGGATACCCACCTCAGGAAAGTTGCAGTTGCTGTTTGCATCTCGCAGGCAATGGGAACTCTGGCAAAGCTGTATTCTGAAGAACCATTGAAGTGGTCAGCATGAAGGCTGACTTCATTCCCCAAGAGAGGAAACAAGTGCGCCTTGATGAGGGTGAGTTGGTCCCCATACCATCATATCGTCAGCTCGACTTGTCACAGGGTGTCCTGACATGCTAGCTTGACATTCAAAAAATAGATAGCCTGGATGAGAAATCATGGAGGAAAATAACTGTACATGGCAGAGAGGAATAGGAAGACACTTCTGAACCCCTGACTCCCCAGGTGGCTCAGACAGTACAGAATCTCCTGCAATGCAAGATATACATGTTTGATCCCTGGGTCAGGAAGACCCCCCGGAGAAGGGAATGGCAACCCATGACAGTATTGTCTGGATAATCCCATGGACAGAGGAGCCTGGCAGGCTACAGTCCATGGGGTCACGGAGAGTCGGACACAACTAAGTAACTAAACAACAACAAAACCTTCTCTAAGAAAATCACTCGCTGGCATCCCAAAATGTCAACGTGAACGTCTAATAAGGTTAAGGGATTTGATTCTTTCCAAAGAAAAAGGAAATAATAGTCAAATCAAAAAAATTGTTTAATAGGAAAACAATACCCTGGTCTCTTTCACACCTCAGATGAGAAACTCAAAAATCAATTTACAAAGAAAGTTCTTGCTTTCCTTGTGAATTAGGAACTCTGCAGATGAAAAATTCCTGTCTTTGACTTCAATTTCTGCCACAAACTTGAGAAGCAGCTCAGTTGGTGTTCTCGAAAGCTGCCCCTGAGGGCATGTGATGTCCAATTTTTTTTGATAAAATGATATTTTCCAACCTCATGAATATCACTTCCATTTTCCTGGATGCTTCAGCAGATACATGCAAGACTCTGCATTCAAGTGGATTTTGTCATCTATATCTCTCTAAACACCATTCCCTACCTGAACACTTTTGAATACCACTTAATGAAATAATTTTCTTTGCTTTTAAAAAAAAGCAGTATCCAGTTTTGAAATGTAATCATTCTGTTATCTCAGCTCATTATAATTACCCTTGAAATAATCAGTAATTACCTTCTTTTAACCTGTAGTTCTATCTTGGGCTACAACTGAAGGATTCAAGTGAGAGGAAATGAGGGTTCTCACTCTCCTTGAAAAAAATCTGTTCTTAAGCAAATCTTTCAGTATACACCCTCTGATCCTTTTCTGCCTTGGTTTCTTTACTTGGGTAATTTTCTCTTCAACAGCATTCTCATTTTCAAAGAATAGTGTTGGTTTTAAAAAATAAATAGGTGACTTTCAAAAGGAGGAAGATACCACCTTCTAAAAGGAAGAGAAGAAATACATACCCCACTCACACTCTCTCAGATATTATTTTGTTTTTTGCTCAGCATTGATCTCAAGTCAGTGGTAAAGACACAGAGTTTATGTAACTTATGCCCAGATCAGCTGAGTGGTGGAACTCCCGTCCAGACTTCTGGGATCCTAACGTCCCAGTCAAGGCCTCTGAAGCTTCCCAAGGTCATGAAATGGATGTGTGAGAACTGTCAGAAAAGTTCTAGGATGTCTGAAATTGGGTATTTTTTTTTTTTTGCATCATTTCCAGTATTTGCATTGTTTGAGCTTCAGTATTGAATATTAGTGTTGTAAGAGTTTGTGTGTATGTGTCTATGTGTGTGCTTTTAGCAGTAGTAGGAATCATTAATGTAAAATAATCTAAAATATTAGCATCAGCCATCTTGTTGCTTACTGCAGGCTGTGTTCTTACACTGACCATATAGAAACAGGAGGCAGAGTAAACCCACCACACGTACACCTCAGTCAGGCAGGCCTTTTGCCTGGTCTGTATTGTGAATGGGGGGACATGGAATATAAATAAAAATAATATTAATAAATAAAAATAAATTAAAAGTAAAAATAATTTTTAAATAAAGTGAAAATTTTAAAAAATCAGCAATGAATAAATGTATTTTTAATGCTAAGAAAAATATAGAGAATTTCACCCTTTTAAGCATCTCCTGGATCTTTATTTTTTTTAAATGCCAAGAAAAGAAAAATGGCAGTGCTGAAAACCAAAAACTTAGTAGAAAGAATCCAAACCTTTAATTACCCAAGCTAAATGGAATTTAGAAGCACATCGTGAATGATGAAAAAATCTTCCTTTTTCTCTTGGGAAAAGAAATGTATTTTATATCACTAACAAGAGCCAGAAATAATCTTTAAATCTAAACTCTTTGTGTAAGGCATCTACAAATAGATCAAAAGGCAAAGAGTCACTTCTGTTGTTGTTGTTTAGTCACTAAGTCATGTCCAACTCTTGTGACCCCGTGGTCTGTAGCCCACCAGGCTCCTCTGTCCATGGGATTTCCCAGGCAAGGAGTGGGTTGCCATTTCCTTCTTCAGGGAACATTCCAACCAAAGGATTGAACCCGGGTCTCCTGCATTGGCAGGCAGATTCTTTACCACTGAACCACCACTACCTACAAATATAAAAATAATCTCAGCATCTTTCTTCTGAAAGTCCAACTCATCCACCTTAACTTGCTGGAAGTATGAATTAAAAATTTTTATAGCAGAAGAAAGCCATGTAAATATATACCATAAAATCTATACACAATGAATGTATAATATCTAACTAAATTCTCAATTGTTATTTTTTAAATTATAATACTGATCATAGTGAGTGAATATCAGAATACTATCACAAAGATCAGCTGAATATCATACTTGTATAAGAAGTACACTTATAAAAAGCATAAAAGAATTAGTAATATACTGCATACATCTGATTATAATGTATACTGCTTCTCTATCAGGAATTAGTAAACTAAACTTAAGGGCTAAATCCTGCCCCACTTCCTATTTTTGTCAATAAAGTTTTATTGGAATACAGCCCTGCTCATTTGTTTACATATTGTCTCTGGCTACTTTCATGCAAACACAATGGCAGAATTGAGTAGTTGCAGCAAAGATACTCCGTCCTGCAAAGCCTAAAATATTTATTCTTCTACAGAAAAAGTTTGTCAACTCCTGATCTACATATTTTGTGGAATTGTGTTTCATTAAGGAGCTTTCTTAGATTTACTGCAGTGACAAATTCTGGAGTTAATTGATGAGCTATGATGTGCTTAGTTGCTCAGTTGCATCTGACTCTTTGTGACCCCATGGAGTATAGCCTGCCAGACTTCTCCATCCATGGGGATTCTCCAGGGAAGAATACTGGAGTGGGTCACCATGCCCTCCTCCACGGAATCTTCCCAACCCAGGGATCGAACCCAGGTTTCCCACATTGCAGGCAGATTCATTACCACCTGAGCCACCAGGGAAACCCAACTGATGAGCAGGTAAATTTGTATTTTTGGATAAATTCTGTGATTCTATTTCAGTTCAATGTGATGAAACTAAGTACATGTATAGACATATATAAATCCTAGAAGTATACCTAGAGTTATATCATATAAACAGATATTCACACATACAGGCAAATGTTCATATAAACTCTCCAAAAGATTTAAAGTTCCTCCTTGCTACCTTGGTCTTTCTAAGCCTCAATTTTCCCATTGGTAAAAGGATAACAGTAATTGTTACATTATTGCATCATCATCATCATCATGATACTCACACTCAGTCATGTCCAACTTTTTGAGACCCCATGGACTGCAGCCTGCAAGGCTCCTCTGTCCATGGGATTTTCCAGGAAAGAATGCAGGAGTGGGTTGCGATTTCCTCCTCCAGGGGAACTTCCCCACCCAGGGATCAAACTGGAATCTCTTGAGGCTCCTGCATCATCAAGCAGGTTCTTTATTGCATATTAGCATAATAATGCTATAATGATTAAAGGAAAAGAATGCTGAACAGAATGCCCAGCATAGAATAAGCACTGAATAAATGTAAATTACTAACATCTTAGGTTGCTTTATTGACAATCTTTGCCCCCAAGGAGGTACCTCTATCTCTGAGAGAGGGTATCTGATCTTTCTTATAGGGAAGATCGAAAGTCATTATCAGAATGCTTCTGTTGTCTTCTAGACAACTCATGTATAAAACCAAAGGATGTGCCTTATCAGTGGACTGACAATATGAATTATTGACAATTCTGATTCTTGTCAGAGCTTAATCTAGATTAGCTCTTCTTTGATGCATATAAAAAGATAACTCAGAATGATTGGTCTGTGCCAAGACAGAGTGCCTGAAGAATTATGAATGGGGGTTCGTGACATTGGACAGGAGGCAGGGATTGAGACCATCCTCAAGAAAAAGAAATGCAAAAAGGCAAAAGGGTTGTCTGAGGAGGCCTTACAAATAGCTGTGAAAAGGAGAGAAGTGAAAGGCAAAGGAGGAAAGGAAAGATATACCCATTTGAATGCAGAGTTCCAAAGAATAGAAAGAAGAGATAAGAAGGCCTTCCTCAGTGATCAATGCAAAGAAACAGAGGAAAACAATAGAATGGGAAAGACTAGATATCCCTTCAAGAAAATTAAAGATACCAAGGGAACATTTCATGCAAAGATGGGTATAATCAAGAACAGAAATGGTATGGATCTAACCGAAGCAGAAGATATTAAGAGAGGTGGCAGGAATACACAGAATAACTATACAAAAAAGATTTTCATGACTCAGATAATCACGATGGTGTGATCACTCACCTAGAGGCAGACATCCTGGAATGCGAAGTCAAGCGGGCCTTAGGAAGCATCACTATGAACAAAGCTAGTGGAGGTGATGGAATTCCAGTTGAGCTATTTCAAATCCTAAAAGATGATACTGTGAAAGTGCTGGACTCAATATGCCAGAAAATTTGGAAAATGCAGCAGTATAGCCACAGGACTGGAAAATCAGTTTTCATTCTAATCCCAAAGAAAGGCAATGCCAAAGAATGCTCAAACTACTGCACAATTGCACTCATCTCACATGCTAGCAAAGTCATGCTCAAAATTCTCCAAGCCAGGCTTCAATAGTATGTGAACCGTGAACTTCCAGATGTTCAAGCTGGATTTAGAAAGGGCAGAGGAACCAGAGATCAAATTGTCAACATCCGTTGGATCATCGAAAAAGCAAGAGACTTCCAGGGAAACATCTGTTTCTGCTTCATTGACTATGCCAAAACTTTGACTGTGTGGATCACAGCAAACTGTGGAAAATTCTGAAAGAGATGGGAATACCTGACCACCTGACCTCCCTCCTGAGAAACCTGTAGGCAGGTCAGGAAGCAACAGTTAGAATTGGACATGAAACAACAGACTGGTTCCAAATCAGGAAAGGAGTCCGTCAAGGCTGTGTACTGTCACCCTGCTTATTTAACTTATATGCAGAGTACATCATGAGAAATACTGAGCTGGATGAAGCACAAGCTGGAATCAAGATTGCCAGGAGAAATATCAATAACCTCAGATATGCAGATAACACCACCCTTATGACAGAAAGTGAAGAAGAATTAAAGAAACTTTTGATGAAAGTGAAAGAGGAGAGTGAAAATGTTGGCTTAAGACTCAACATTCAGAAAACAAAGATCATGGCATCTGATCCCATCACTTCATGACAAATAGATCAGGAAACAATGGAAACAGTGACAGACTTTATTATTTTGGGTTCCAAAATCACTGCAGATGGTGATTACAGCCTTGAAATTAAAAGACGCTTACCCCTTGGAAGAAAAGTTATAACCAACCTAAATAGCATATTAAAAAGCAGAGACATTACTTTGCCAACAAAGGTCTGTCAAGTCAAAGCTATGATTTTTCCAGTGGTCATGTATGGGTGTGAGAGTTGGACTATAAAGAAAGCTGAGTGCTGAAGAATTGATGCTTTTGAACTGTGGTGTTGGAGAAAACTCTTGAGAGTCCCTTGGAATTCATGGAGATCCAACCTGTCCATCCTAAAGGAGATCAGTCCTGAATATTCATTGGAAGTACTGATGCTGAAGCTGAAACTCCAATACTTTGGCCACCTGATGTGAAGAACTGACCCATTTGAAAAGACCCTGATGCTGGGAAAGATTGAAGGTGGGAAGAGAAGGGGACGACAAAGGATGAGATGGTTGGATGGCATCACCGGCTCAATGGGCATGAGTTTGAGTAAATTCCGGGTGTGGGCGATGGACAGGGAGGCCTGGTGTGCTGTGATCCATGGGGTTGCAAAGAGTTGGACACGACTGAGCAACCGAACTGAACTGAACTGACCAAGATTAGTATAAGGCAAACACTAATTATCCACTCATTTTTACAATTCATTTATTTGTTTATTTTTGGCTGTTTTGGGACTTCGCTGTGGCACTTAAACTCTTCATTCCTGCGTGCAGACTTTCTCTAGTTGCAAGGAGCGAGGCCTACTCTCCAGTTGCAGTGTGCAGGCTTCTCATTATAGCAGCTTCTCTTGCTGCAGAGCACAGGCTCTGGGATGCGAGGGCGTCAGTAGTTGTATCACGCAGGCTCAGTAGTTGTGGCCCATGGGCTTAGTTGTTCTGACGCATGTGAGATCTTAGTTCCTGGACCAGGGATCAAACCCATGTTCTCTGAATTAGTAGGTGAATTCTTAACCACTGGACCACTAGGGAGGTCCCTAATCATCCATTATTATAGCCTTTTAACGGAGACGGCAATGGCACCCTACTCCAGTACTCTTGCCTGGAAAATCCCATGGATGGAGGAGCCTGGTGGGCTGCAGTCCATGGGGTCACGAAGAGTCGGACATGACTGAGCGACTTCACTTTCACTTTTCACTTTCACACATTGGAGAAGGAAATGGCAGCCCACTCCAGTGTTCTTGCCTGGAGAATCCCAGGGACGGGGGAGCCTGGTGGGCTGCCATCTATGGGGTCACACAGAGTCGGACACGACTGAAGCGACTTAGCAGCAGCAGCCTTTTACACGTTTGTTTAGCATCAAGTTTGCTGACAAAGAGAACACATTGTCTAGGATATATTTCCTTCACTTGACATCAACTTATCAGGTGCCAGGGAAGACCTCTGGGGCATCACAAGCACTAGCCTAGCTCTCCGTGAAATGGCTCTGATTGGGTGACTTGTCCATCCACTGACATCTGGGGTCTGTTTCTTTTTTCCACCTCTTTCTCTCATCAGCTCCACCTGATTTTTGAATCACTGATGCCCAGTGATAATTTCTTGGCTCTAACTCTGGCTTTTGTCATCTCCTGTATATCTCTCGAGCTCAGCATTCCGCTCTGTTTTTCCTTCACTATGGGGAATGAATAAGATTAATTTGTTGCTTCTCCAGCAAAACCCTCCCCACCAGCTCCCGCAGTCTTCCTCCCTTTGGTGGTACCACACCAGATAGAATAAAATACTTTCCCTGATTTAAAAATCTGACCATATGTCCTTATTTTTTTTTAGAGTCACTATAAAAAAAATGTCTACATGAAGTACATTTTTGTACTTCTAGCAAATTTTTTTGAGGGATTTGTCTGTTATTAATCAGGAACTCCAATGGGAAGATTTGTATTAGACTGTTTTGCCCACAGTTTAATGCCAGACACTCTCTCTCTTTTAAATAACTGAAATGTGTGGTTTTTTTCAGACTATGAAGGCACTGTAACCTTTTCTTTTTATCTAGCTACCTATCTGTTGGCTTAATAACTGGGCGCTCAGACTAAATATGACATTTGAATGTAATTACTGCCTAATCCAAGTTTCTATGCGATTTTTGTTATTTTCTATGAAGTCACAAATCTCTTCTTGGTACCCAAGAGAAATATGAAAACAATCCCCACCTCCAAATAGTTTTTTAAAAAAATTTCTTACATGCCATGATTTCTAAACAGAATCCAAGAATTAATCATTATACTTAGACTTTTAGTGAATTGATAAAGGTGTATCTGGGTGTATCCAGATGGTGTTAGTGGTAAAGCCCCGACTGCCTATGCAAGAGACATAAGAGACGTGGGTTTGATCCGTGGGTCAGGAAGATCCCCTCAAGGAGGGCATGGCAACCCACTCCAGTATTCTTGCTGGGAGAATCCCATGGACAGAGGAGTGTGGCGGGCTATAGTTCATAGAGTTACAAAGAGTTGGACGTGACTGAAGGGACTTAGCCTGCACGTAAAGGTGTATCAACGGCTATTAGCCATCTTGAAGTTTCCTGCAATCTTAATTCAGCATATTGTCCAAAACTTTGTCAGTAGGAGGAAAGGAACTAAACACACTTAATTACTAGCTAAGAACCATATACAGAGTGGAGTTGCTGCTGCTGCTAAGTCACTTCAGTTGTGTCCGACTCTGTGTGACCCCATAGATGGCAGCCCACCAGGCTCCCCCATCCCTGGGATTCTCCAGGCAAGAACACTGGAGTGGGTTGCTATTTCCTTCTCCAATGTGTGAAAGGGAAAAGTGAATGTGAAGTCGCTCAGTCGTGTCCGACTCTGAACGACCCCACAGACTGCAGCCTACCAGGCTCCTCCATCCATGGGATTTTCTAGGCAAGAGTACTGGAGTGGCTTGCCATTGCCTTCTCTGAGAGTGGAGTTAGGTATTATTAAATACCATGGCTATTGAGTTAGTTCCTTAAGGAGAGGAAGTTTCATGTCACTGACCAGTAATCCCTGGAAGCCATGGAATCTCTCAGTTTTGAGAAGACATTTTAATTGAGATATAACTGATATATAACATTATATGAGTCGCAGGTGTACAACATATGTTTCAACATTTGTACATATTGTGAAGTGACCATCACAGAAACTTAACAGCCATTACCATACTTTGTTACAGAGTTTTTATTATAATGACAACTTTTAAGATCTACTCTCTAAGCAGCTCTCCAATATAAACACTATACAATGTCCCTTTTATGAGCCATGGTTTTCTTTTCCACTGCTTGTCTCCTACAGTCAAGGGCAGTCCAAGAATAATAAATAGAAATTTCTAGAAAGAAACAATTCAAAAGTTTTAAATTGCTCACAGCCCTGATAAAATCTCATGCCATCCAGTTAGTCACTTGATAGTCCTCTGGTTATCAGATCTACTGTCGAAGTATCACAGTGCTTAAGTTCAAGTCCCCATAATTTACTTATTAATAGCCGCAAAGTACACGAGAGACGAGGCTGGCAATTTGAATGTGCCAAAAAGAAGTCATAAAGTGCTTCCGCAAAGTAAAATGGTGGAAGTCCAGCTTTGCTGTTGCACCTCAAACTGCAAAAGATACAGCTACAGGACATCATAAATTCTTAGTAAAGAGAGTTGCTGTCATTGTAGTTCAATTCCTCAGTCATGTCTGATTCTTTGTGACCCCATGGGCTGCAGCACGCCAGGCTCCTCTGTTCTCCATTATCTCCTGGATTTTGCTCAAATTCATGTCCACTGAGTTGGTGATGCCATCTAACCGTCTCATCCTGTGCCTCCCCCTTCTCCTTTGCCTTTAATCTTTCCCAGCATTAAGGTGTTTTCTAATGAATCAGCTCTTCACTTCAGGAGCCCAAAGTCCAGGGGTTACAGCTTCAGCATCAGTCCTTCCAGTGAATATTCAGGGTTGATTTTCTTTAGGACTGACTGGTTTGATCTCTTGGTTTTCCAAGGGACTCACAAGAGTCTTTATGCAGCATCGCAGATCGAAAGCATCAGTTCTCTGGCACTCACTCTTCTTTATGGTCCAACTCTCTCATCTATGCATGCCTACTGGCAAAACTAGAGCTTTGACTGTATGAACCTTTGTTGGCTACGTGATGTCTCTGCTTTTTAATACACTGTCTAGGTTTGTCATAGCTTTCCCTCCAAGCAGCAAGCATCTTTGAATTTCACGGCTGCAGTACCATCTGCAGTGATTTTGGAGCCTGAGAACAGAAGATCTGTCACTGCTTCCACTGTTTCCCCTTCCATTTGCCATGAAGTGATGGGACTGAATGCCGTGATCTTAGTTTTTATGAGACTGAATTTCAAGCCAGCTTTCACCCTTGTCTTTTCACTCTCCTCTTTCACCCTCATCAATAGGCTCTTTAGTTCTTTTTCACTTTCTACCATTTGTGTGGTATCATCTGCATATCTGAGATTGCTGGTATTTCTCCTGAAAATACATTAAACATATACAATAAGATATTTTGAGAGAAAGACAATATTCACCTAACATTTATTACAGAATATTGTTATAATTATTCTATATTGTTATTAGTTATTGTTGCTAATCTCTGTGCCTAATTATAAATTAAACTTTATCATAAGTATGTATGTATGGGAAAAAAAAACATATGTAGGATTCAGGCATCCACTGGGTTCTTGAAACTTATCCCCCACAGATAAGAGAGGACTTCTGTGTTACTGTCTGTAGCTAACACTGTACATTATATTCCCAGGACTTATTTATTTTATAACTGAAGTCTGTTCTTTTCGACCCCTTTCACTCGTTTCACTTGCCCTCCTTCTATTCCTGGCAACCACCAGTCTGTTCTCTGTATCTAGGAGCGCGGTTTTATTTGATTTTGTGTTTAGATTCCATTTATGTATAAGTGAGATCATACAGTGTTTTTCATTCTCTGTCTGATTTATTTTGCTCAGCACACATAATGCCCTCAAGGTCTATCCATGTTGCTGCAAAAGGCAAGATTTCATTATTTTTGTGGCTTAACTGTCTTCCATTGTCTGTGTATGTATTCCCCGTCTTGTTCATCCATTCATCTATCAATGGACACTTAGGTTGTTTCCTTATCCTGGCTATTGTAAATAACGCTGCAGTGAACATAGGGGTGCATGTGTCCTTTCGGATTAGTGTTATTGCTTTCTTCAGATAAATACCCAGTAGTGGTATTTATTGCTAGATTATATGGTAGTTCTAGTTTCAGATTTTGAGGTACCTCCATGTTCTTTCCCATAGTGGCTGCACCAATTTTCATTCCCACCAACTGTGCACAAAGGTTCCCTTCTCTCCATATCCTTGTCAACACTTGGTATTGCTTGTCTTTTTGATGATAGTTATTTCAACAGGTGTGGTGTGGTAACTCGTTGTGATTTTGATTTCCCTGATTATTAGTTATGTTGAGCATTTTTTTATGTACCTGTTGGCTATTCGAATGTCCTCTTTGCAAAAATGTTTATTCAGATCCTCTCTCCATTTTTTAATCTGATTGATTTTTTTTTTTTTTTTTTGCTATTGAGTTGTTATGAGTTCTTTAGATAGTTTGGATAATAACCTCTTATCATCTGTATGATTTGCAAATATTTTCTGCCATTCCCTAGGTTGCCTTGTCATTTTGTTGACAATTTCCTTTGATGTAGCCCCATTTGTTTATTTTTGCTTTTGGAGTCAGATCCAAAAAATCTTCACTAAGACCTATACACGATTTTACTGTGAGATTTTTTTCTGATTTTTTTTTCTTACATTTTATAAATGGTCATACTATTAACATTCTATATAGTCTCAACAGATAATCACTACTTTAAAATGTATGTGATTACGCTTTTACAGACATTTGAAAAAAAGAGAACCCTTGGTGAAAATGCATGGAGAGAAAATCAAGTGTTTTGAAATCTGTGTATTGTTACAGAGATCCATTGATATGGTATATTGGTATTTTTGTTTAATAAAAATATAAAAGGAAACTAATAGTCCTTCTGTAAATAGTGATTTTTGCATCAGTTAGGGGGCTAGATCTTGGGAAATCAAAGTAGGTAATAAATAATGCTTACTTAAAGGAAATCATAATTTTTTTTTTCGTAGCTTAAACCAAACATTTATTATTATCCCTCTTGGCTGTGAGAAGGTTGGGCCTCCTTGGATGCCCAGTCAACTTTTGGCCTCCCCTGCTGTTGGAGTCACATGGCCATGAGGCTGGAGTCCTCTGGGGGCTCCTTCCCTCCCGTGCAGAGCCTGAGCTGGATCTGCTGGCGAGGCTGGTGGGTGGCTGGGTGTTTCCCTCACTCTCGTGCTCTTCGCACACAGCCTTTCCACATTGCTTCCTTTACTGCCTGGCCGAACTCTCAGGGTAGCCCAACTTCTCACATGGCAGCTGGCTTCCCCAAAGCAACTGGACCGAGAGCTTAAAATCATTTTCCATGGCTAAAATGAAATAATAGTCATAGTTTGCTGCTGCTAAGTCGCTTCAGTCGTGTCCGATTCTGTGCGACCCCATAGAGGGCAGCCCACCAGGCTCCCTCGTCCCTGGGATTCTCCAGGCAAGAACACTGGAGTGAGTTGCCATTTCTTTCTCCAGTGCATGAAAGTGAAAGTGAAGTTGCTCTGTTGTGTCCAGCTCTCAGCAACCCCATGAACTGTAGCCCACCAGCGTCCTCCATCCATGGGATTTTCCAGGCAAGAGTACTGGAGTGGGGTGCCATTGCCTTCTCCGAGTCATAGTTTAATGAACACCAAATCCCATGTCAGATGTTATGGATATGTTTTATTCTATTCTCACAACAACCCACACCCAGAGATTGAACCTGGGACACCTACATTGCAGGCAGGTTCTTTACCATCTGAGCCACCTAGGAAACCCTAAGAATCTAGGAAAATATCACCATTCCTATATTAAAGATGAAGGAACTGAGACTCAGAATTGTTTTCTAATTGCACCACTTCACACAGCTGGAAAATGGGCAATTCAGGCTGTTTTATCCAATTCAGATCCAGATTTGTTCACTCTTTAAAACCTATATCCTTTCTCTTCTGCTGAGCCACCTCTTATGAACCCAGAAAAAGTTAAATGGCAATACAAGAGATAAAAAACAGTTCAATAAATGTGAAATCATGAATATGTAGGTTCTCTAGGACTTCAGCACAAGTGAAATTCCCTATGAACTAGGATTTCTGAGCTTTCTTACAAGGGGTTAAATGATCTAACTGCCACAAAATCTTGTTCACAAGTTGAAGATAATTCTACAAGGTATACATTTCTTCTTATCAGACATTTTTTGCCTACCTCAAATTCTGTATCTTTCCCCCTTACACAGATATTAAAATTTCAGATCTGCTAAAGTCAGAGCAGATATAGTTTTCCTTAAGTAGTTTGGATAATAACTCTTGGTTATCTTGATATTTTTGCTGATTTCCTTTTTACTGTATTAGACTATACCTAGATGATATGAGCATTGTTATTTAAGCCTAAAAGAGAGTCCAATCCACTGATTAAAGCAAGAAGAAAGGGCTATTCCATTAGAAGAGGCAGTTGCTAAATTGATGGAGTATTTTCTCTGCTGGTTGCAGACAGAGAGAGATAGCCTTGTAAAATCCTAAAATGCACCTCAACCTTTGCCTTATGCCCACTGGATGTGACCATCAGGTTTAGAGCTTCATGTCTAGTTGACTCTTATTTCCTGCTGTACCCCCATCTGGAGCGAGAGCCCTATTGAGGGACTATTCCAGTAAGTACAGATTCCAAAGACGGGGAGAGAAATAGCACATACCCATATGGGACATGCAACAGATTCATCTTCATGCTGATCTGTTGTTTTTCTTTTGCTCAGTCACGTCTGACTCTTTGCGACCCCATGGACTGCAGCATGCCAGGCTTCCCTGTCCTTCACCATCTTCTCGAGCTTGCTCCAACTCATGTCCATCAAGTCAGTGTTGCCATCCAACCATCTCATCCTCTGTCATCCCCTTTCCCTCCCGCCTTCAATCTTTCCCAGCATCAGGGTCTTTTCTAAAGAATCAGCTCCTTACATCAGGTGACCAAAGTATTGGAGCTTCAGCTTCAGCATCATGCTAAATATATCACCCAAATCACAGAAAGTGGATCCTTGTCAAATTAGGCAGTGGAATCTTTGATGAGTTTGCAAGAGCTAATATCATTGGCTACATCTGAGGGAATTAAGTTGGCCTGGATAAAGGCTACACACAAGTTGTCCCAATCATTTTCTTTTCTCATGATGCTTTCTAATCCTAGGCTTGTTGTTCAGTCACTAAGTCATGTCTGACTCTTTGTGATCCCATGGACTACACCACACCAGGCTTCCCTGTCCTTCACCATCTCCCAGAATTTGCTCAAACTCATGTCCATTGACTCGATGATGCCATCCCACTATCTCATCCTCTGTCACCCTCTTCTCCTCCTGCCCTCAGTCTTTCCCAACATCAGGGTCTTTTCCAATGAGTCAGCTCTTCTCATCAAGTGGCCAAAGTATTGGAGCTTCAGCATCAGTCCTTCCAATGAATATCCAGGGTTGATTTCCTTCAGGGTTGACTGGTTTGATCTCTTTGTTGTCCAGCGGGCTTTTAGATATTTTATTATTTCTGTGCCACCATCCAGAGTTTTTTGGTTTGGTAAAAAGAGAACAAAGGTCCGCCTAGTCAAGGCTATGGTTTTTCCCATGGTCATGTATGGATGTGAGAGTTGGACTGTGAAGAAAACTGATCACCGAAGAATTGATGCTTTTGAACTGTGGTGCTGGAGAAGACTCTTGAGAGTCCCTTGGACTGCAAAGAGATCCAACCAGTCTGTCCTAAAGGAGATCAATCCTGGGTGTTCACTGGAAGGACTGATGCTAAAGCTGAAACTCCAATATGTTGGCCACCTCATTTGACGAGTTGACTCACTGGAAAAGACTCTGATGCTGGGAGGGATTGAGGGCAGGAGGAGAAGGGGACGACAGAGAATGAGATGGCTGGATGGCATCACCGACTCGATGGACATGAGTTTGAGTGAAATCCAGGAGTTGGTGATGGACAGGGAGGCCTGGAGTCCTGTGATTCACGGGGTTGCAAAGAGTCAGACACAACTGAGCGACTGAACTGAACTGAAAAAGAGGAACCCAATGATACTATCACGCATCTGGACTCTGCGTTACTGGAGGTAGGGATGTGGGCAAGACCACCAGATTCTTCTAGACGTCTGAGGTGGTGCTTGTACACATCATATTTCCTTTAGAGACAATCACCTTTTGAAGGTCTGCCTGCTGAACAGTTTACACCCAAGTGATACCAAACTCTTGGGTTGGCTTTACATCAAAGTTGGTCTCTGGAATTTTGTTCAGTTCTTTGCTCCTCTTACTCCTACCTAGCTTCAAGTTCTAGCTCAGATATCTTCTCCTCCAGGAAACTTTCCAAAGCCCCCTTCCATGCCATGCAATCTTCTGCATGTTCCTGAAATAGTCCACTGGAGGCATCTGTGTATCATGTCTGTCTCCATAAATCCATTAAGAATAAATATCATTTCTCACTTGTCTTTGCACGCCAGTGCCCACCTCCCTGCCTGGCTTGTAGTTTGAGCTCAGTAGGATTTCTTGAACTAAAGAATAAGTGAGAAGAAGCCCAGTGAGTCAAACCAGAGAACTGGATGTCCCAAGCACAAGCACTGTTCTCTTCGTGGCTTGCAAAGGATCTCTTGTACAGGATTTCTGAGGAAGTTATTCCATGTTGCCTCACAGAAGCATAAATCCATTCTTTTCACCTTCTAAAGTTCAAAATTGCTATGGAAAACACAACTGGGAAGTTCTAACAATTCATTGGAGGCTTCACTGGTGGCTCAGTCAGTAAAGAATCTGCCTGCAATGCAGGAGACCTGGGTTTGATCCCTGGGTAGGGAAAATCCCCTGGAGAAGGAAATGGCAACCCACTCCAGTACTCTTGCCTGGAAAATCCCCTGGACAGAGGAGCCTGGTAGGCTGCAGTCCATGGGGTCACGAAGAGTCGAACATGACTGAGTGACTTCACTTTCACTTTTCACTTTCATGCATTGGAGAAGGAAATGGCAACCCACTCCAGTGTTCTTGCCTGGAGGATCCTAGGGACGGTGGAGCCTGGTGGCATGCTGTCTATGGGGTCACACAGAGTCAGGCACGACTGAAGTGACTTAGCAGCAGGGAAAATCCCCTGGAGAAGGAAATGGCAACCCACTTCAGTATTCTTTCCTGGAGAATCCCCTGGACAGAGGGACCTGGTGGGCTACAGTCCATAGGGTCATGAGAGTTGGACACAACTTAGCGACTAAACCACTGCTGCTGCTACTGCAAAGTCGCTTCAGTAGTGTCCAACTCTGTGTGACCCCATAGACAGCAGCCCACTAGGCTCCCCCATCCCTGAGGTTCTCCAGGCAAGAATACTGGAGTGGGTTGCCATTTCTACTACCTGCCAACAATTCATTGGTTCTAACCTGCTTCTCTTAGGAGTCATGGGAAGAGCCAAGAAGAAAGAGGTAGAAACTGATGTCACCAAAGTGGGAGTTTCTGATGATACCCAGACAGGCACCAAGTCCAGGAAAGCAGACAGAACAGAGTGATACCAAAGTAAAGTGGTGTGTTCTCCTGGCACAGGGGAAGAGACAGCAAGCCAAAGGGGTCAGACAAATAGAAAGGGATTCAAGTTAATTTCCGACAAGAACTGACACTATTTGAGACTTGCTTGCATGTGCCAAATTTTCAACAGCCACAGGCTGAATGGCTAATGATGCTGACTTCCTTGCTGCGCTTTCCAGAGATGGGCAGCATTCTCTGGCCGGCTCCAAGGCAGATCGGAAATGAGGAACCCCGGGACGTTAGCTGTGAATGATCCCAGCGCCGACCAGCAGATCACAGATTTATTTAAGACCAGCAGGAAATGAAGTGGGTATCATGGCCCCCTAAGGCTTTCTGATCAGCTTAGAAGGCAGGATGACAATGAGATACAGTAGACAGCCCTCCGAAATCAGTGAAGCGCTATTTGCATCTCTTTGGGGAATAAGAGATGGTGCTGATGGGGAAGGACAGGAGGTCATGTCTTTCACTGTCAATTTGGGAAGCCCCTAGGAGTTTAATCCCAGCCTCCCTTGCTCCAGTGCTGCTATTGGAATGAGATCTTCTGCAAAAGGTTGCTTTGGCAAAAGATGCTACTAATGTTTCTCATTGAGTTTAAAGAAAGAGAGTCAAAGAATTGCTTTATCTCCCATAGCCTCTTCATCGGTGAATAGGATTCATGACCCTGGAGTGAGTGAGATTTGAGTTTCGTCAGGTCAAATACTATCCATGAGAGCAGGCACCCGGGTCGCCCCAAGCTATCGAGAAATTCTTGCGGACAGAAGCGATGAACTGCAGTTCTCAGCTGCATACTGAATGTTTCCTATTAACTCACTATCCTTTGCAGTAAATCAACTTACTCTCCATTACAATAGATGGCAATAGTGTATTACTTGTCAGCAACAAGCTGCCATAATAAGGCTCTTTCAGACAGCCTCTCAGATACAGATTGTGATGTCTGGAGAAATAGAATTGCTTTTTTTAAAAAAGTATGAGCCATGACTGTGTAATGAGGTCAGATCCAGTACTTCAACAGGAGGGTCCCTGACTTTTCTTACATCACAACAAGAAATTAACTGCAAAGAGCATGATGAACATTCATTATTTTAATTGAAAACTATTTATGAAATTGCTGCTGCTGCTAAGTCACTTCAGTCGTGTCCAACTCTGTGTGACCCCATAGATGGAAGCCCACCAGGCTCCCCCATCCCTGGGATTCTCCAGGCAAGGAGGTCCTATGTATTCAGCAACAGAAATATCTTGCCCAAAATGTTCAAAGTCTACAGAAACTACAAATTATCCAGTGGACTCTGGAAACAGCCAGAAGGCTTGGATTCATAGCTTGCCTCTGCAGCTTACCAGCTGTGTGACCACAGGTAGGGTGAAAGTGAAAATCTCTCAGTTGAGTCCAACTCTTTGCGACCCCATGGACTGTATAGTCCATGGAATTCTCCAGGCCAGAATACTGGAGTGGGTAATCTTTCCCTTCTCCAGGGGATCTTCCCAACCCAGGGATTGAACCCAGGTGTCCCACAATGCAGGTGGATTCTTTACCAGCTAAGCCACCAGGGAAGCCCAAGAATACTAGAGCGAGTAGCCTATCCCTTCTCCAGAGGATCTTCCCCACCCAGGAATCAAACTGGTGTCTACTGGATTGCAGGTTGATTCTTTACCAGCTGAGCTACCAGGTTACTTGGACCCCAAACTTACCTCCCAGGTCTGATGAAGGCAACAGTCATCCCTTCTATTGGAACACACAATTGTGGTTTAAATGAGATGACATCCATACTGTGCCTCCACAAATGCCTGTAACACAGGTATCTGATCCATGTCACTTACTATTGTCTTATGCCCAGTGTTTCTAAGTCTGCAGCATTGTACAGTCAGAAGCTCCATTTAATTCAAGGAACTGGAGCATGCCTGCTCCTTATCTCTTGCCCTTCCCTTCATGCCAGAGCAGATTTGAACTCTCGGGAAATATTCCACGGGGGTTGAACATTGAACTTCCCAAAAGAACAAATAAAGAGAACAAAGTCAGCTTGTCCCCACCGGGTTGGCATCTGACAAAGATTTGAAGTGGCTCTGAGGCATCACAGAGAATGGCTGCAAATCACATTGTCAGCCTGAAGTGCATCAAAGCCGTTCACTGGCTTGAGCCACCCCAGGGAGCATCTCCATTCAGCATCGTCCGTGCACTATCGTGCTGGGCCCTGGCAGGATGGGGAGGAGCTCACCATCCCATATGGCACCTAGTTTGTAGCAAGCACTTGACAAGGAAGAAATAATGACAGTAATAACCATTCTTCACCCACAAACAGGACCCCGTTAGGGACATCTGTCACCATTAGCACCACTAACACAAAATCTGATATTACCCTGTGCCACAGAAAATGGGAGGAAACACACTTTGTAGCTAATGGGAAGTTCCCTTGCCCGAGCGATGAACATGGAGAGCATCCACTGATGGTGACAAGCACGCTCCAGCTCTCTCTGTGTGTGTTGCTAATACAGCGAAAGAGCTGATACCTCCACTTGAAGTCATTTTGCTTCTGCTTAGTTCTACTTTTCCAGCCACAATCTTCCTTATAATATCTTAGTAGAATCCTGATTCAGTGGCATCCTTCTTTTACCTCTTGTCTGGACGATAGATGCACCCCCTCCTATCAAAAAGGTCTCTGCAAACTTTGGAAGGAATTTCTGACTCAGAGAACCATAACTGGTCCCTCCCTGCTCTCTGGGTATAAAAATCCCCTTCTGTCACACAAGTCTGGCCTCCCAAGTGGTTCAGTGGTAAAGAATCCACCTGCCAATGCAGGAGACCTGGGTTCAATCCCTGAGTCAGGAAGATCCGCTGGAGGAGGAAATGGCAACCCACTGCAGTATTCTTGCCTGGAGAATCCTTGGACAGAGGACCCTGGCAGGCTATAGTCCATGGAGTCGCAGAGTCGGACACTACTGAGCAACTGAGCACGTGCACACATCATGCATCACATGAGCCTTGAATAAGTCAGCTTCTTAGTGACCAAGGGCAGACGGTGTCTCTGGATCAGTGGTTTGTAAGAAATATAAAACTACTTTCAATGTCCTCATAGGTTTAAGGCTGCACTATTTCATCACAGAAGGAAGCAGGTTAGTCGCAGAAAGAGGCAGGTTTCCAACCTCTTGAGAATTTGACAAAGGTCAGCCCAATATGGAGCCAGTTTTTTCTCTCCTGATTTCTTAGCAGGTGTTGATATTCTGGCTAACTAGGAGAAAATAAAATGTGCATGCCTGATTACTCTAAAGCAATGAGCAAGTCCAAGTCCAATGAAAGATCTTCAAGCGGGACCAACATGATCCCCAATGTATGTGATGTCCTGTTGCTTTGACATTGATGTCTTTGGGTTGTCCTTGGTGGTGTCTCCAATTTGGCCATCACACATTTTCCTGACATCTTCATCATTCTGCATAGAAGACTGGGCTAGTGGTACAATGATCTGAATAACGAAACCAGCTGGAAAGTTCTAAATGAGATCTTTCAGCTTGTCACTTCAAATTGTGAGCCTACATGAACCCGATTCCATTTAAAAAACTGCATGATGCAAGGTAATATATTTTACATTATGTATGTTCTAAAGGGATCTAAAGACAAATGTTCCAAAGGCCTGAAAATAATAGCTGGACCTTGGATATTATTGTTTATTTGCTCATTTGTGTCCAGTTCTTTTGCAACCCCATGGACTGTAGCCTGCCAGGCTTCTCTCTCTATGGGATTTTCCAGGCAAGAATACTGGAGTTAGTCACCATTTTCTGCTCCACAGGATCTTCCCGACCCAAGGATCGAACCCATGTCTCCTGCATTGGCAAGCAGTTTCTTTACCACTGAGCCACCAGGAAAGCCCAAGCCTTGTGCTGATTAGTAAGAGATTGAGTTCCATACTCTGCCTGTTGTTCAGGGGTGTCCTGCCATCTATCCCCCAAGTGCCCCGATCCCTCTAAGCCTCCATTTTCATCTTCAAATGAGAATAATAATATTCCTATCTCCTGGCAGTGGTGGTGGTTTAGTCGCTAAGTCGAGTCCAACTCTTGTGACTCTGTGGACTGTAGCTTTCCAGGCTCCTCTGTCCATGGGATTCTCCAGGCAAGAATACTGGAGTCAGCTGCCATTTCCTTCTCCAGAGGATCTTCCCGACCCAGGAACCGAACCCGGGTGTCCTGCATTGCAGGCAGATTCTTTACCGACTGAGCTGTGAGGGAAGCCCCTTCTATCCCCGAGAGTTGTAATAATGATTAAATGAGCTAATCTGCAAATGGCACTTACCGTTGTGTCCACAACAAAGGACGCCTTTATGAGCATCACCCATGACAATGGTGACAAATTCTATTTCACTTGTCATTTTACTACACATTTCCATGTATGTGAGCATGTGGGATTTTCTTCTCCTGACTGGCCCTGTCTCCAGGTATATTCACATTGAGATTAGAACTTGAACATGTAAATTTCAGGGCAGCATAAATACTCAACCTATAGCATCTATCTTTCTGCATGTAGATAGAAGTATTGAGAGAGAAATATCTGGGTCTCTGCCCCAACATGTCCAATTCTGTGTATTTTTTATGTTGTTCACCCTCTGAGAGTTATTTTGTCTGGGTCATTTTTGCAAACTTATACAGTTGATTTCCCATCAAAGGAAACAGCATGCTAGGTTAGTAGTGTGCTCTGGACCCGCAAGAGTGGTTTTCTTGCATCCAGTCAGCATGTGGTTTCTATAGGACCTATCCCATGGAAATACCCTTACATACAGTATAGCCTTACATACTGCTTATCTTATGACACCATCAATATACCGTAACTTTTAATATCTTGGCTGATGGGGCGAGTGCAGTCTTGCGTTTCTATTCCCACTGGACTGACTGTAGCATTCATAGCCTGCTGGTTGAGAGTCTGTGCTCATGGGAATTCAATGTAACATTTCACTGATTCAGAAACAGTGGATGGAAGCAGCTGGACCCAAACCTTGCACTGTGGACCCGCCCTCCAACTTTATCCCCCCAACAAGGAATCAGTTGACAAAGAAAGACATTTTCCCTTTTCTCTTTTCACTTAACATCTCCTGATGTGCACTCTCAGTGATCATGAACACTTGAAGAGATCCTCTTCATCAGGGCAATGAGCCACTTCTGTGAGAACTGTTGCGTCTCCTTCCATTTATCTCCAGAGATGCTCTTCAAGCTGATTCTTCTTCCCAGGGTTGTTTTACTCTAAGTCAGCAGGGGACCCTCAAATCACCTCCATTTTCACAATTTTTTATATTGAATATATAAACACATTTCGTAATTATTTTTTTATTATTTCTTTTTCTCAATCAAATTTCCAATAGATATTCCAAGGTTTAAGTGATTTTGAAACAATGACATTTAAGGTGATCCCTTCCCTGCAGGACAGCTTAAACCACCTTAAAGTGGTGTTTCTTAACAGATATATGACATCACTGCCTATGTTTAAGATGTGCAACATGACAACTTGATAAATGTATTGGTTTGGTGAAAAATTTGGTTTGGGTTTCCGTACAATGTTATGGAAAAACCAGAAAGAATGTTTTGACCAACCCAATATATATTACAAAATGATCATTGCAATAGGTTTAGTTAACATCCATCATCTCTCACAGTTACAACTTTTTTTCTTATGATGAGAAACTTTAAGATCTACAATCTTTGTAAACTTCAAATATAAATACAGTATTGTGAACTATAAACCCATGCATATATGGTGAACTAATATGATTGTAGCCATGAAATTAAAAGACGCTTACTCCTTGGAAGGAAAGTTATGACCAACCTTGATAGTATATTAAAAAGCAGAGACATTACTTTGCCAACAAAGGTCCGTCTAGTCAAGGCTATGGTTTTTCCTGTGGTCATGTATGGATGTGAGAGTTGGACTGTGAAGAAAGCTGATCGCCGAAGAATTGATGCTTTTGAACTGTGGTGTTGGTGAAGACTCTTGAGAGTCCCTTGTACTGCAAGAAGATCCAACCGGTCCATTCTAAAGGAGCTCAGTCCTGGGTGTTCATTGGAAGGACTGATGCTAAAGCTGAAACTCCAATACTTTGGCCACCTCATGCGACGAGTTGACTCACTGGAAAAGACTCTGATGTTGGGAAAGGTTGGGGGTGGGAGGAGAAGGGGACGACAGAGAATGAGATGGCTGGATGGCATCACCGACTCTGTGGACATGAGTTTGAGTGAACTCCGGGAGTTGGTGATGGACAGGGAGGCCTGGCGTGCTGTGATTCATGGGGTCGCAAAGAGTCGGACACGACTGAGAGACTGAAATGAACTGAACTGAACTGAATATTTGACAATGTGAATCACAACAAACTGGAAAATTCTCAAAGAGGTGGGAATACCACACCACCTTACCTGCCTCCTGAGAAACCTGTGTGCAAGTCAAGGAGCAACAGTTCAAACCAGACATGGAACAATGACCTGGTTCAAAATTGGGAAAGGACTATAAGACTATATATTCTCACTCTGCTTATTTAACTTATATGCAGAGTACATCACGTGAAATCCTGGGCTGGATGAAACCAAGCTGGAATAATGATTGGCAGGAGAAATATCAGCAACTCAGATTTGCAGATGATGCCACTCTAATGGCAGAAAGGGAAGAGGAACTAGAGAGACTCTTGATGAGGGTGAAAAAGGAGAGTGAAAAAGTTGGCTTAAAACTCAACATTCAGAAAACTAAGATCATGGCATCTGGTCCCATCACTTCACGGCAAACAGAAGGATAGAAAGTGGAAGCAGTGACAGATTTTCTTTTCGTGGGCTTCAAAATCACTGCGGACAGTGACTGCAGCCATAAAATTAAAAGACGCTTGCTCCTTGAAAGGAAAGCTATGACAAACCTAGACAGTATGTTAAAAAGCAGAGACATCACTTTGCTGACAAAGGTTGGCATAGTCAAAGCTATGGTTTTTCCAGTAGTCATGTATGGATGTGAGAAAACGTTAGTCGCTCAATCATGCCCGACTCTTTGCAACCCAATGGACAGTAGCTCACCAGGCTTCTCTATCCATGGGATTCTTCAGGCAAGAATACTGGAGTAGAGTGCTGTTTCCTTTTCCAGGGGATCTTCCAGACCCAGTGATCAAACCTGGAACTCCTGCATTGCAGGCAGATTCTTTACCAACTGAGCCACCAGGGAAATCTTTGAGAGTTGGACCGTAAAGAAGGCTGAGTGCTAAAGAATTAATGCTTCGAATTAGAGTGCTGGAGAAGACTCTTGAGAGTCCCTTAGATTGCAAGGAGATCAAACCAGTCAAATCCTAAAGGAAACCAATCCTGACTATTCATTGGAAGGACTGATGCTGAAGCTCCAATACTTTGGCCACCTGAAGCAAAGATTCAGCTCGTTGGAAAAGGTTCTGATGCTGGGAAAGACTGAAGTCAAAAGAAGGGGGCTGCAGAGGGTGAGATGGTTAGATAGCATCACCAACTCAATGGACAGGAGTTTGAGCAAACTCTGGGAGATAGTGAAGGACAGGGAAGCCTAGCGTGCTGCAGTCCATGGGGTCATGAGAAGTCAGACATGACTTACCAACTGAACAACAAATATTTGACAGGGGAGCCAAGAATACTCAATGGAGAAAAGAAAATGTCTTCAATAAATGGTGTCAGGAAAGCTGGATTTTCACATTCAAATGAGTAAAACTAGACTCCTGTCTTACCCAGTTGCTTTAACCTCTGAGCCACCGGGGAAGCCCACTTACCCAGTTCACAAAAACTTAACTCAAAATAGATTAAAGATTTAAATGTAAAACCTGAAACTATAAAACTTCTAGGAGAAAACACAGGAAAAATCCTTCTTGACATTGGACTTGGCAATTATATTTTTTATATATGACATCTAAAGCACTTGAAACAAAAGCAAAAATAAAGAAGTTGGATTATTGCTTTGTAGATAATAATGATGTAGCTAATATGTACTTGTTCTTGCTATATGGTAACAATATACTAATTAGTTAACATGCCTTATAACTACAACCTTCGTAACAGCTCAGTAAAGTATATGCCATTGCTATCATCATTATGTAGATGAAAAAATTTGAAGTTAAGAAGGTTTAATGACTTGCCAGGTGACAGAGAAGGAGAGATGGTAAAGTCAGGATTTGAACCTGGGTGGGTCCAAATTCCAGTCTCTCTATGTTCAGATGGCACCGTGACCTCACACCTTTCTAGTCAGTCTTTTTCTTCTACGACTTTATTTCCTTTCCCTACATGGCAGTAGAACCGGTGGTCGTGATTCATTGCAGTGTAAGGCATTCATGTGTTGAACAAATATTTATTATGGCCCACGAGTGTGTAAAGGTGATTTCAGCTGGTAGAGAGGAAATAAAGTGGATACATGAAGAATTATTTTCTAAATTCTCCCCGATAATTTCTTTTTCCACATTACATGTTAAGTACAGTTTCTCTATTCTACTGTCTCCTATAGAGACTCTGCAGCGTTTTTGTACTTAACTCCTATTTTACACTATGCGGTGCTGTGCAAAAGAGTATATAAGCTATTTTAAAGACCACCTTGGGTAACTTTCCTGTAATGTTTGAATCTGAAATATTTTCCCCTAAACCTTCAATTTTCCATATAGTCAAGCTGCTAAATTGCCTCTCTGAGAGGCAGAAATTACTCTGTTGATTTGATTTCCTTTGTTTTCTTAAGCAAGTATCAGATATAACCAATTTCTTTTTAATCCCACCACTTGTGCCACATCTCTCTCCTCAGATCTAAAACTCTAGACAATTTTGAACATTAAGTGCTTGCAGGAATACTAACTTTTAACGAATGGGAAAAAAGTTATATGTTCTCGTTTAATCAGCATCCTTAAATCTCTTTAAAGATTTTCTAGCCCAGGTTCAAAACAAAAGTGAAGCAACAGACAAGCAATCACAACAACCAGGATCTGGCATCCTTGTCTTCCTTCTGTGCTTCTGCGTCTATTGTTTCTCAAGCAACTCTTATAAGGCTGCCTTAAAGATCTCCCTCAAGAACCAGAGGCAGGTGTTTTTGCTACTGTTTTTTCTTTTTTAAACTTCTTTATGGTTGGGGGCGGGAGGAGAAGGGGACAACGGAGAATGAGATGGCTGGATGGAATAACCAACTCTGTGGACATGAGTTTGAGTGTACTCCGGGAGTTGGTGATGGACAGGGAGGCCTGGCGTGCTGTGATTCATGGGGTCGCGGAGAGTCGGACACGACTGAGCGACTGAACTGAACTGAACTGATGTGGTAATGAGTCAATACGAGAAGATACAGACCTTTATGTTTTGAAAATTTATCATAGGGGTGGCACTCCTTTTGGAAAAGCTGCATTTGAACTCTTGCTTTCTGTAGATCAGGGTTATTTAAAATTAGAAGCAAGCAAGAAGTTAATGACCAGTTCCTTCCCTGAACCTGAATCATGATACAATTAAGTCAAGAGAATATCAAGTAGGGATAATTTCTCTTGGTTACAGAACAAGTGAAGTATGGTAAGGATTTATGCCACTTTAAATAACAGAATCCGATGATTCAAGAGCTCGAATTTGATTATGTGCTTGTGACTAGAATCTCAGCTCTGTCTGTACCTATTCTACCGACTATACAGCACCTCCTATTATCTTCTGCTTTGGTCAGAAGTTTCTCTATGGAATTTGGTTAGATTTTGAATGTCTGTTCACCTTCAATTTAAAACATTCTGCTTATTCAATCTCAGAGTGGGTTTGTGATGGAGGCCTGTGTTGGCTTTCTCTGTGCAGTTTGATTTGGGAAGTTTCAGAACCTCAAAGGTAAGGATTTCATCAGTTTACATGAGACATATATTTGTGTTTAAAAACATGTGCACTTCTGTAAATGAAAACAAAGATTACTTGTAACAGAGAACACACCTGACTCCATTTTGGATCTACTCCTGTATCTCTAAGCCCTGTGCTCTGGTGCCGCCTGTGCTGAGTCATGAGGGCTCTGCACCTTTTGCAAAAGAATGTTGCCTATGGCCTGAAATATGCAGAGTAGCCCATTCTCAAGGCACTGCCTCCTGTGCTTGTCCTTTAAAATATAACACTTTTCCATTCACATAGAGGTAAAAAGTCTCAGAACAGAAAACAAGTGTCCTATTGGAAGTTTATAGGAACACTGTGATCAGACCTGCCTGGATAGCTGCAAAAAGATTGCTGCACCAAGAAATTTGCCACAACCAGCCACACCCCTTCCCCTTTCAGTATAAAAGAAGTCTGGTGGCTCAGTGGTAAAGAATCTGCCTGCCGATGCAGGGGAAATGGGTTTGACCCTTGGTCTGGGAAGATCCCACATGCCATGGTGCAGCTAAGCCTGTGCACAACATCTAGTCAGGCCACGCTCTAGAGCTCGTGCTCTGCAATAAGAGACGCCATCACAGTGAGAAGTCCATGTACTATGATGGACAATAGCCCCTGCTTGCCACATCTGGAGAATAACCTGCATGCAGCAATAAAGACCCAAGACAGCCAAAAATAAATAAATAAATGCAACTTTAAAAAGGAAGGCTGAATTCTACTAATAACTCTGGTAAGATAGTTCTTTGGGTCACTAGTCCACCACTTTCTCAGTGCGATACATTTCAGGATAAAGTCACTATTCCTTACCCCAACATCTAATCCTTCAATTTATTGGACTTTTATGTGGTGAGAAGTACCAGCTGAGATTTGTAACATATTTTAAAATTTCAGGTAAAAACACACATACATTTATATTACATAGACATCCTAAACTTGAAATATAAACAAATTTCACTGTCACACAGACACACACACACACAACTTTGGATTTCTTCAGATTAAATTAGAAAGTACTAGAATATATTCTTCAACTAAAGTGATTCTTTTGAATCAAAATGTTTTCCCTGGTTTAAACATACCTGCAATGATTTTCATATTGAGATAAATCAGAGCACTTAACTAAAGAATGAATTGAGTATTACTGGCCATAATCTTTTATATAGAATTTTAGACTTTAGGTAATATTTATGTGGATGCTCATAACTATGAAAAATAGCCAGAGAAGTTCGTTTGTCCTTACATTATATCAAGCCTTTCTTCTTTATTACTGTGTAGGCTGAACAGAGCAGCAAATGACCTGTGGTTGATGGAGAGAGTTTTCAGTGGAGGCCAAAGTGCCAGACATGGGCAGACCCCCTACTCTGCCTCATGAATGTCTGCCATTTCTGTACCAATTCTTAACCCTGAACCTTCCCTCTTTCTTTTTTTTCTCCCAGTCTTGTAAGGCCCAGAGGCTGAACCTGAAAAGAGGTGAAATTTCTTTTTCTGTCATCTCTTAACTCATCTCTCCAAGTTCATGGAGGTGCCTGGACTGTGCAGATAAACGTTTATCTATCTCTTGTAACACCCTCAATGTCCCACAGGAGATGATTCTAAATCCTTCCCAGAGTTACCTCCACCTGCCTAACTCTTAAGAGGTGACCTTTTTGTTTTCCTCTTTACCTTGTTGAAAAGTGCCAGGGCATCTAGCATCAATTCCTAATCTCATTTCCACTTCAACTAACAACAAAGGCTTTCCATCATCTCAGGATCCCCATGGATGGTACCCTAATCTCACTTCCCTTCGGTCTCGGAGGACGAGACCTCTCTCTGTGTGTAGTCTTGAGGCTGTAGTCTTTTGCATCTCTCAAGAATTTCTTCCTTGAATTAAAAATTCTTTTTAAAACAATTTTAGTTTCTGGCTTTCTGTTGGGCTTTTTTTTTTTCCCTTTTGCTTTTTACGGTGTTCAGGTCTCCTCACTTATAACTAAAAACTAACGAATAAGAAAAACACTAGTGTGTACTTTTAAGAATATAAATTAGAATCTCCTCCTTTCCTCTTGGAAACCGTAGAAAGAAATAATGGGGAGAAAAAAGTGCAAGCAAAAAGTTTCACACACTCTGAAATGAAACAAAAGTCTGGAAAGCTGATGGGGCAGGGTTGTAAGGGAGCTGGCATGGTATTTGACATCAAGAGTAGCTACTTGACATCAAGTAACTACTTCATCAAAGTGAAGGAAATGGTGAGGAATCTGAGTGTGGGACACTCCAGAAAGCACTGGTAACAGTACTTTACTCTTGATCCTGAGGATCAAGAGCATATTCCAAGGTACAATGGCTGAGAACAGAGCTGAGCATTATCCGGAAGCCCCAGTGAGCAGAGACGGCAAGAAAAGTGATAAGGGACAAGACATGGCTGATGTGAGAAATTATTTTATGAAATATCCCTGAAATAAATCCCATGGAAACAGCCTCCTGTGAGCCCAAAGCTGGTAGCAGAAACCCCTCCTGGACCAAATTAATTTTGGAAAAGGGTGGAAGCTTGTTGAGAAGTCACATAGAAAAACACAAGGGAATGTCATCCTGGAGTCTACAATCTGTTTTGCAGGCTGTGGAAGATGGACCCTTGATTTGTAAGATTTTTTTCCTTGCCCCATGTAGCCCCAGTCCCACCCACCATGGAAAACTGCAAACAGCAGGTCCAGAAGCATCTAACCCATTTAACCTTGAGTCATAAAAGAACAGCGGCACAGAATCCATACAAAAATACTATTACAAAGGTGTAAAAAAGTAGTAAAGCCTTCCGACAAGAGAACAGTCACCAGAAAAAATACTGCCAAGTTGCGGCTGAAGATTTAGCCAAAGATCCCCGCATTAAAATGAGTTATGAAGCAATCACTGCAAGCAGGAAGATCACACGGCAGAAAAATAAGAACACGGGGGAAATGGCCACACGACAGGGAGCGGTGAGCATCTGCTGACAGAATCCAGAGAAAACAGAGAAGAAGACTCACAGAAAGGAAGATTACTGGAAAGAGTACAGGAAAGATAGTAACTCTGACTGTCAGTAGCCACTGAATGCACAGAGTAAAAACAAGAAAATAAAAGTAGTAAAATGAATGGAGAGTTAGAAGTGATACAGAGGACAGACGCGAAGGGCAGGCGACATATATATATATATGGATTTTTAAATTGAACTAGAGTTGATTAACAATGTTGTGTTAGTTTCAGGTGTACAGCAAAGTGATTCAGTTATATATGTGTGTTGGAATTCTTAAAAACAAACAAAAAAGCAAATATCTTAAAATGTAATTCAAAAGTCTTTTCTGGAAACTCCCCTGGTGATCCAGTGGTTAACACTCAGTACTTCCACTTCAGGGGTCACAGGTCACAGAAAATAAAAGAAGTATTTAAAAAAAACCTTTCTGAATATAAAGAAACTTTGAACCTACATTTTGGTCCCCTGAAAAAATGGGCCAGAATAGTCAATTCTATGTAAACTTTACTAGTAAAATTTTTGAATGTTAAAGATAACAAAAGAATTTTTCCACATACAAGACACCAAAAAAAGTTAATCCTAAGGGGAAAAAAATACCCTTTGTATAACTAAACTAACATCAGACGTCTCTCTAACATGATACCCAGTGCCAAAACACAGTGAAGTAGCCTCTGAAAAATCGTGAAGGCGGAAGGAGTATGAGTCTAAGATTTTCTGTCTAGCCAAGCTATCCTTTAAGTATATAAAAGATAAAGGCTATGTACAATAACTACCAACTAACAGTTTATTTTATTTATTTTTTAATGTTTTTTTTTTTTTTTTGCCGCATCATGTAGCGTATGGTATCTTAGTTCCCGGACCAGGGATCAAACCCTTACTCCCTGCAGTAGAATTATGCAGTCTTAAGTACTGGACTGCCATGGAAGTCTCCACTACAAACTGTTGAAAATGGAAAAAATCCAGAGAATATTTTTTCTGTAAGTTCTACTTGGAGAAAATAACTATAAACTTGGGAAAGGCTTAGCCTCAGACTAGTATTAAATGGAGACTCTATTTTGCTACAATTAAACTTAAAACCAAGGTGCAAATAAGAGTAACAGAATCACTGGAAATATAAGATGGCTTGAAAACAGAAAATACCTAGCATGAAGAAGAGAAGAAAGTAAGAGGGTGCAAGTAAAAACTTGCAGATGCCTCATCATTAGTAGCTGGGAGGCAAAAGATAGCCTTTAAAGCTGGCAAACCAAATAGTGGAAATATACGCATAGTTAAGAGTACAGTGGTGTTGGAGAAGACTCTTGAGAGTCCCTTGGACTGCAAGGAGATCCAACCAGTCCATTCTAAAGGAGATCAGTCCTGGGTGTTCATTGGAAGGACTGATGTTGAAGCTGAAACTCCAATCCTTTGGCCACCTGATGTGAAGAGCTGATTCATTTGAATAGACACCGATGCTGGGAAAGATTGAAGGCGGGAGGAGAAGGGTATGACAGAGAATGAGAAGGCTGGATGGCATCACCGACTCGATGGACGTGGGTTTGAGTGAACTCCGGGAGTTGGTGATGGACAGGGAGGCCTGGCGTGCTGCGGTTCATGGGGTCACAAAGAGTCGGACACGACTGAGCGACTGAACTGACTGAAGAGTACAGTGGTGAACATGAAGGGAAGATACTGTTAAGTCAATTAGGGGGACACTGAGGCAGAGAGGAGGGAGAGAGATGAGGAATATAAAAGGATTAATTTATTTTTATGAATTGATACAAGATATGGTTATAATGGTGACCATCTGAAAATGTAAACTTTTAAAATATTAGATGATGCACAATTTTTGGAAAAAAAAAAAGAGTCGACATATGAGAGCTCGTCCTCAGAAGAAATAAGTTAACCAGAGCATAACCTGGGGTGTTAGCAGGGCTTACCTGACCTGCAGGAAAGCAGACACCAACTCTATCCAGCCAGCTCTCACCATCTTGTTTCCTCTATACCTGCGACCCCTTTCCCAGGGGGTTTTTCAGGCTTTTTCTCTCCATTTGTGGGGAGAGGAAAAGCTCAGAAGCATGTGTGACTTTCACAGTCCACAGACATAGACTCGTGAACAGCGTGAAATCTGATCAATGACCATAGAGTACTTCTCCTTCCTCTCCACCTCATACCATGTGACTAAGAACCTATTTACAGTAGTGAAGACATATGTTCATAGTTGCTTATATTTGCATAAAGAAAAATCAGGAAATATATTCAGGAAAATAATACACGTGATTACCTGCTAGAGCCAACAGGCAAAAACCAAAATAAATGAGGGTCTGCCTTAAAAGGAAATAGGACCTTTTTATGTTGGTTTGATTTTTTTTCTTACCAAAATGAATGTCTTACCTGCAAAAAAAAAAAATGTATTTTTATTATCTAGAAGTTTAAAACTTAAACATCAACTATTTTAAAATAAAGTAAATTGCATCCCAACTGCAAAAATTTCATCAGAAAACTGTCCTTTAGGGAATTCCCTGGCAGTTCAGTGGTTAGGACTCTCCTCTTCCACGGCAGGGTGCCCAGATTCAACCCCTGGTTGGGGAACTAAGGTCCAGCAAGTTGTACTTACACAGTCAAAGAAAAGAAAGAAAAGAAAAAACTGTTTTTTGATCCTCTTGTTCCTTCACACTGCCATCCTACCTCTTTTTCTTATACACACAGACTTGTTGAAAGAGTAATAAATAGTATTTCAATCAAAGTGTAAGCAAATTATATCAGTTTTTTCCCACTTCCTCACCATCTGTTACGTACCACATAAATATTGCAGTTGACTTGACTTCCCAAGGTCATCCATGATCTTATATGGACAAAGCTATAAAAATTACTACCATTAATAAACCTACTCTTGGTGAGTTGAGAATGTTAGAGAAGCTTGTTATTTAAAAGAAATCAGAAATGAATCTTTTTCTTAGTACATGATATTTAACTCCTAATTTGTTTTTTTCATGTTGTAATTTTTGGTAATTTCAATGCTGTTAAAATAATTTCAGCTGGAATAATTTTGATTCTTGAAATGAAACTTCAGGAGGAATATGACTTGTTGATTCCATTATTTTAAAAAGATCTGTGTATATAGTTAGGTGTGTAGTTACAGAGCCCTTCACAAAATGTCCATACTCTAGTTCAGCAAGTCATGTATTCCAATTCAGCCACCCCAAGTACATGCCATATAGTGTCCATTCATGGAAGCTCCTTCATTCTCCACTTCAGAGTCTCTTCTTAGGCCTCCCCACCCACACACCCACCTGTTTTGAAAATGTTTATCAAATCCACAATTTCATTGGTATGTACTTGCTTCCTCTCGCTAATGCTAACTCCATTTTCCAGGCTTAGTGTGCTGTAAAAGAATCTGAAATTGCATTTTGTCTAAGGTACTTAAGGAGCACTCATTTTCATGACACAATTGAAAGGAAATGTGTTTTAAAAGTAAAAGAAGAACATATAGCCTGAAAAATGCCTTTGTTTTCCTTTTGGTGCCAGAGCTTACTTCATTATGTTAATTCCAGAGGGCCTGCAAAAGAAAACTGACTTCAACTGAACAGTAATCCATAGTGAAATTGACTAATCCAGTTTCCACTTATTACCAACCCTGTTAAACGCAAAAGGTAGTACATTACACTGGGAAAAAAAAAGAAAAAAGAGCACATGCTGTCTCTAAATTGCTAATATATGGGAAAGTCAAGATCTTTTTCCATGGGGTGTGCATGAAGCAATAAAGGGCGTGTGTGCAAATGGGAGTTTTGCAGCCTGTTCTTATAAACACCTGTAGGAAATTCTATCAGAATTCAAGAGTAATCTTCAACACAGGCAAATCAAAGAAGCATTTTTATCTAGCAAAACCAGGCACAGAGAAGAGCAAGTAAAGAGAAATTAAGAATTTCATTAGGAAAAGCCATGAAACAATACAACTGTTCAGTATACTATGTAATGAATTTCAGCTTTGTATTTGCCAGATAACTCATATCCACACATTCCCTGCCCTTCACTGTGCATCAGCTTCTTAAGTACAGACACACACGCAATTAAAGAAGCATTCTCAAAGATACAGAAAATTATGTATAGTTTATCATGTTTTAAGGAAGAAGGGAATATAAACACATGTGTATAAATGTACATATGTGTATACATCTGGGTATACATGTATATACATATAAATATAAATGTATTTGCTCATATTGTTAAGGGTACCCATGGTAGGTAGGTGGGAATATGATAAAGGGAACAAAAATTCAAGCTAAACTTTTTTGACTGTACCTTGCTTTAGAAATTAGACTTTGAAATCATGGACATGTATTATGTAATTCTAAAACAAAAATTTTTGGAAGAACTTAGAAATAAAAACTAAAATGAAATAAAAAATAACTGTGATTCAATTTTTGGCATAGCCAGTCAGAGAGGAAATATTTCAAGGGACTTTAAAACACGATAATTTGGCCGTACATCCACAACGGAATAGATTCCAAAGGAACTGCAAAATAAAAAATGTGGCTGTTTTCGCTAACCATATCATTGGTGGTAATGTGATATTATTCTTATGAGAACTTTGTGTGTATAATGTGAGATGAGCAAATGAGTGATTACATTGGCATTATAGAGAACTAAGATTTGAGGCATGGGACAAATGAAATATTGATGTAAGATCAATGGTATTAAGTAAAATCTCTATAGTCTTGATTTTTAATTGGAAAATCAGTATAAATTAAAAATGCATCTTATTTATTTTATTTTTTAAAATTAATTAATTAATTAGTTATTTTTGGCCATTCCCCGCAGTATACTACATCTTAGTTCCCCGACCAGGGAGTGGAACCTGCGCCCCCTGCAGGGGACGCCGGGAGTCGTCCTGAACCGCCAGGGAAGTCCCCAGTCTTATGTTTTTTTAATGTGTGTTTTCTGCTGCTGCTGCTAAGTCACTTCAGTCGTGTCCGACTCTGTGTGACCCCATAGACGGAAGCCCACCAGGCTCCCCCGTCCCTGGGATTCTCCAGGCAAGAACACTGGAGTGGGTTGCCATTTCCTTCTCCAATGTATGAAAGTGAAAGTGAAGTCGCTCAGTCGTGTCCGACCCTTAGCGACCCCATGGACTGCAGCCCACCAGGCTCCTCCATCCATGGGATTTTCTAGGCAAGAGTACTGGAGTGGCTTGCCATTGCCTTCTCCGCGTGTGTTTTCTAGTTCTGCCTAAAAACAATGAATGACCAAATAGTGGATAAAATCCCTAGTGCCTAATTGTGGTTTTTACATGCTAAAACCAAGTAGAAAAAACAAAAACAAAACAGGACTCCTCAAAGAAATAGCTATTACCAGAAGGAAAATGTCTTAGATACTTTTCAAAATAATCAAAGAGAGGGTGCCTTGGAAAGTGGATGGAGATATAAAGGAAACAAGATGAGCATTTCCACACCAGTAAACAAGAAAGCCATCAGAGAGGATCACACCGAGTTGAAAGAACTTAGGAGCAGACTTAGGTACTACTGCCTGTTCAAAGATGAGCCAGTTTGAGCATTGATCAAGAAAATAATTGCAGTGGCTTGAAAAATACTAAACTATTTAAATCCATGAGTTCATAATGATACAAAAAAGTCATCACTTTTGGAAAATGTTAAGACCAACTCATTATTTTGAAAACTCAGAGATGAAAGAAAATAGTCAAGCATTTAACCTTTAAGAGCTATACCTTAGGGCAACCAAACAGTTGATGAAGACAAATTTCTGTTTATAGAAGTATTCACCCTAATGATCGAAGAAAGAATAATAGATCAGCCTATCTCTAACCTCTAATGAATTAATGCAATTAGTGATTTTTGGATGCTATTACTATCATAACGAGCGGGAAAACGGGAAACTCTGCACCTTCTACCAGAGGGATACACCACCACCTGGGCATGAATTCCTCTGGAAAAAAAATCGAACTTGGATACGATAATTACCAGTGTACATGAACCACAGAGAACAACAGAGCATGTGAGTGTCACGGAGGTGAACCCCACAGCACAGTCTGCAAGAAATTCTACCGGAAAAGGACGGTTCTGTAACAACCACCTATACAAAAATGGTTAAAAAAAAAGAGAAACAGAGGATGAATCCATAAGTCAGAAGACACTTAAGAAACACATTTCTGCAACTAACAAGACATTATAAATCAACTCTACTCCGGTACAAATTTTTTGAAGATCTCTATACAATCCAAGGAATATATTTTGTATTTAAAATGTGGTATTAATTGAAATATGACTGGAGATAATTAGAGAGAAAATAAATTGAGCCTATTAAGAATTCTCATAGGATATCAAAATTTTCAAAGAAATGTATAATGTGAAATGACATGCATATATTATAAACTTGAGGCAATTTATAAATAAAATTTTTAAAGTCTCAAGCACTTAAAAAAAAAGTTAACTAATCACAATGCACGGCTCTTGCTTGGCTCCCAATTCAATAAGCAAAGAGTGAAATAATATAGAATTTGTGAAATGGGAGTGATGTATGGGATACTGACTGGGCCCCAGCAACTATCTCTCAGTCTCCTCAAAAGATCAGAGGTTCTTGGGCTAGCCAGAATCTTCCTGAGTCTCTCTGGAGACAGGTCAGAAGTCCCAGGAGATAACTCTCAACCTGTGAGATGTGATGGTGGATGAATGCCCAGTTTCCTTGACCTTCCATGGCACAGTTCTGACATGTGCCCCAGAGAGTGTCTCCCAGGGTCTCCAGGAGGACTGACTCCCTCCTCACATGACAGTGGCTCATCATTAGCACACTCTTTCTTGACTTCTGTCCCCTCCACTTGGCCACTTCGTCCCACTGGTGTCACCCTCCAAAGTGACACCCAAATCTGTCTCAAGGTCTACTCTTTGTGGGGACCCCAAGTTAAGACAATGACAATTTCACAATAATAACTTATTTTTTCTTTGTCTGGAGTGTGATTATAGCGTTGATGTTATGGTTTTACAAAGGACTTCTTCTAGAGGCAATTTTTTAAATAATTGCGGATAAAATTATATAATGCCTAGACTTTGTTTCAAAATAAGTTATGAGAGGGTTGTTGGAAAAGTGGGTGGAGTTACAGACATGCAAAACTGACTCCGATTTGATAATTGGTGAAGCTTTGTGATGGGTTCATGGAAGTTCATTACACTTTTACCACTACTTTTTATAGATGTTTAATATTTTACATAGTAGAGCTCTATGAAATTACATCCACATCAAAGATATCTCTGGAAATGTTCAAAGAAAGTAGTAAAATTGGTTACGTCTAATGAGGGGCAGTAGGGAGGGAGGAAACTAGGGTGGGAGGACGATCTTTCAATGTATAATTTTAAAAAACCATTTGTTTTTATTTATTTATATGGCTGCTTCAGGCCTTAGCTGTGACATGTGGAATCTAGTTCCCTGACTGGGGATCGAACCTGGGTCCCATGCATTGGGAGTGCAAAGTCTTAGCTACTGGACCACCAGGGAAGTCCCTGTGTAATCTTTTTTAATCCTTAAAAGCTGGACCAACAGAAAGCATTACATTTTCAAAGAGTAGGAAAAATTTTGTACCTAATAATAAAGCTACAGCAGTTAGAGGAGATAGTAAAACGCAGTATGATTGATCACAGCAGTTTCCTGCATAAAGTCTTTCAAATGTAACCCACTGACCTAAAGACAAGGACCAAAATCTTTTAACACATCCCCAAAGTCCCTCCAGGATCTAGTCCATGTCCACCTGTCAAGTTTTAGCTCTTCAGTACTTGACTGGACATGCCCAAACATTTCTTTCGTTTTTGTTAATCTCTTTCTCTCCTCAAAGGGCTTCCCTGGTGGCTCAGATGGTAAAAGCATCTGCCCGCAATGTGGGAGACCTGGGTTTGATCCCTGGGTCGGGAAGATCCCCTGGAGAAGGAAATGGCAACCCACTCCAGTACTCTTGCCTGGAAAATTCCATGGACAGAGGAGCCTTGTAGGCTACAGTCCATGGGATCACAAAGAGTCGGACACGACTGAGCGACTTCACTTCACTTCTCTCCTCAAAACCTTTGCACAAGTGATTTCCTCTCCCTTAGTGTATCATTCTCTAATCCCAGGCTAAGTCCTCATTTCATGTACATAAACAGTACCCTGTGTCACCAGTCATCACAACTGTGATTTCATTATTTTTATATAATAATCTGTAGAGTAGTTGTGATTTTCGTCCACAGATCCAGCTGTGTAAGGAAAATAATCCTTTCTATAATGTCTCTTTCTCCCCTGTTAGAACTTCATCTTAACGAGCACAGGAGCTCTTGGTCCCTCTGGAAATTCTAGGACATGGTAGGCGCTCACTCAATATTTATTGGGCAGAGAATGATGAATGGATGGGTGGATCGATGGGTGGATGGATGAACTGAAGAACAAATAAGTAAATGAACGGATGCATCCTTGAGCAGAATCTTTTGAAGTCCAGCCATCAGTTTTGTTGCCCAAAGATTTGAATTAATGTGTGGATGATCTTTGTATTCCACTGTTTCTGAAATCTAATGAAAGCTTTGGTTTTATGCTGCAAATAAGGAGAAAGAGAATACCCTAACTGAAGGAGATGCCTCTACACTGGGGCTGCCGTGGTGGCTCAGATGCTAAAGTATCTGCCTGCAACGCAGGAGACCTGGGTTCCATCCCTGGGTTGGGAAGATCCCCTGGAGGAGGGCATGGCAACCCACTCCAGTATTCTTGCCTGGAGAATCCCCATGAAGAGAGGAGCCTGGCAGACTACAGTCCATGGCGTCACAAAGAGTTGGACACGACTGAATGACTAAGCACAGCACAAAACTGTACACTGAGGCCACTCCACCCCCTGTATCATACAAAAAATCTCTCTCTTTTAACACTTTAATACAGCAGGTAGTGTGGAGGGAATTCCACCATAATATGAGAATGTTAAGGAGAAGGCAATGGCAAGCCACTCCAGTACTCTTGCCTAGAAAATCTCATGTACAGAGTAGCCAGGTGGGCTACAGTCCATGGGGTCGCTACTAGTTGGACACGACTGAGCGACTTCACTTTCACTTTTCACTTTCATGCATTGGAGAAGGAAATGGCAACCCACTCCATTGTTCTTGCCTGGAGAATCCCAGGGATGGCGGAGCCTGGTGGGCTGCCATCTATGGGGTTGCACAGAGTCGGACACGACTGAAGTGACTTAGCAGTAGCAGTTAGCATGAGAATATTAAAACTTCTTTTCAGTATTATTATCAGTGTTGATAAATAATAATATATGTCAAAGTGCTTTGCACATATCAAGGATTTTAAAATCTAAGTCTGTGCTAATTCATGGTTCAGACTCCCTAGAGGAAGTCCCAGGTTTATTTTAAATAACCTTGCCGCTTGCATCATATAAAGCAAAAACTAACATATATGTTCAAATTCACTCTGAGTAAGAAGGAAATGGCAACCCACTCCAGTGTTCTTGCCTGGAGAATCCCAGGGATGGAGGAGCCTTGTGGGCTTCTGTCTATGGGGTCACACAGAGTCGGACACAACTGAAGTGACTTAGCAGCAGCAGCAGCAAGCAGGGATGTTTAAGCACACAGAACCAAAAGTGGGACTACCTGCAAGACCAGTCAACTGAAAAATGTAAATTGACTGAAAAATAGTTTGAATAAGTAGACTCTTCCTAGACTTTCCTACTTTTGAATTCAGTTAAAGGGCTTCCCTTGTACCTCAGACGATAAAGCGTCTGCCTACAATGCGGGAGACTCATGTTTGATCCCTTGGTTGGGAAGATCTCCTGGAGAAGGAAATGGCAACCCACTTCAGTATTCTTGCCTGGAAAATCCCATGGATGGAGGAGCCTACCAGTCCATGGGGTCGCGAAGAGTCGGACACGACTGAGCAACTTCACTTTCCTTTCTAAAGGGCTAACTTAAATATCTCTAGTTTTTGTCATGCTCATATAACCCATTTTTCCATTTAAAAATATGTGTGTCTATATGGCCAAGAAGGACTCCCTCATTTCTTATTTTTAATATATTTTATCTGTCTGTCTATCTCTTTTGACCATGCTAGTTCTTTGCTGCTGCACGCGGGCCTGCTCTAGTGCAGGGGATACTCGACTCTTCGTTGTCATGCTCAGTCTTCTCGCCGTGGTGGCCTCCCTTGTTGTGGAGCACAGGGTCTAGGGTGCTCAGGTTTCAGTAGTTGCCACGCAGGTTTAGTTGTCCTGTGGCATGCGGGTTCTTCCCGCATGACCAGCAAGGTAAATAGATGCTTCGACCGAGGACCAGGCCACGCTTAACTCCACTGATGCTGTGAAAGGTACATAGCACTTGGTCAACCAGAGTTTCAGCAAAAATGTTAACTCTTTACAGAAGCAAAACCATCACCCTAATCACTGAAGAAGCATAACTGTTTTGAGCTTTGCCTCTGATGCTGTTTGCACCATCAAAAATCTCTGAAAACAAGGCCTTTTAATTTTGGTGCAAATTCTTTGTGGCAAGTTCTTGATGCTACAACATATAATATATGCTCATGGAAACTATTTTCTTTTAATAGGCACTTAAGAAACTATTTCCTTTTAATTTCTTAAACCAGCAGAGCAGGTGCAAATTTATCCTCATGTACTGAAGTGTATTTTAAGTTAATTAAAAAACTTTCTAAAGAGATTGAATATGGTGATTCCCCTTTGAACCAGTTACAATGACTCACAGACTCATTCTTCCTCCTCTTTCTTTGGTGCTAACCCATACATCTGACTCAGCCGCAAAAATCAGTTGATTCATCAAGCTGAATTTCACTTTGAGATAATCCATAATCACTGTAGGGAGTTCTTCATCTTAAGATGTTTATTTGGAGTAGCTAACCCAGACTGTGCTTATGGTGTTACTAACAGTTTGACCCTTGTAGCCATCTATTTTTACTTGCTTATTCACATAAGGATTTTGATTGTATGCTTCAAATGGCTTCTTAAATTTAAATAACCTTCAATTTAGCTTATTCTTAATTCCTCAGTTTCAAGTCATGTTTTCTTGGGGAGCTTCCCTGGCAGTCTAGTGGTTGAGACTCCACGGTTTCACCGCAGGGGCCATGAGTTTGATATCTAGTTGGAGAACTAATATCCCACATGCCACATGGTGTGGCTGAAAAACCATGTTTCCTTGGGTATTCAGATATCAAGTTAAGTCTGGCTTAACTCCTTGCCTTTTATTTGATTGACCAGGAAACATAAATAGGGTGAGATTGGTCTTTAAAAATTGAGTTGCCCAGGGTTCAATGTCATGGAATTCCATCCACCTCCATTATATGTGGAATAAGCCCAGTTGATATTATATTTGAGGTTCTTCAGCAGGAGAGAGAGTTCTGTGGGAACTACTGGAAACCAGCATTAGCAAGACAATGTGAGCTGAATTCAAACAAGACCCAGTCACTCCCATATCCCTAGGATGCAGGCGGAGAAAACCTCAGCGTCGCCAGAAGGCAGATCTGTTTCTCAGCAACACTACCATTTAACTCAGTTCAGCTCTCCACCACACATAGATCAGGGATCATTGTGACAAGTTTTGCACCAACAATTGTGACTGTTCACCAGAGAGTCTTGCACACTCATGAATTATTCTGTCAGATCTTTGCTCTCAGGTCTTATATGGATCATAATAATGGGATTGTGAAGGAAAATATATTCAAAATGTCAGTCGGTACCGAGGCAGAAAGTCAGGGCTTAATGAGGATTAGCTCATGTGGACATGTCTATGTATCTGTTACTTTTTAAAAATTTTTAAATATTTTGTTGATTAAAGTATAGTTGATTTACAATATTGTGTTAATTTCAGGTATACAGCAAAATGATTGTTTATATACATATGTATATATTATTTTTCAGATTCTTTTCCTTTACAGGTTATTACATGATATTGAGTATAGTTCTTTGTGCTATGCTCTCCAGTAGGTCTTTCCTTATTACTTTTAGGTCCTAACTCAAGTTATTACTCTCATAACACAAAGTCTATCACTTCCTCCATATCTAAAAAGTGAGAGGAGAAGAAAGCTAGATATAATTTTCTTCTCTCACATATATATATATATATATTATAGATATATGTACGTATCATACACATACATATATACATATCAATCAATCACATACATATATACATACATTATGGTGCTCCATCATTTTGTTGTGTCCAACTCTTTGCAACCCCATGGACTGTAGCCCGCCAGGCTTCTCTGTCCATGGGATTTTTCAGGCAGCAATACTGGAGTGGGTTGCCATTTCCTTCCCCAACATATATTATATATGCACACACACATATTTATAAGGACTATCTGACTGCCAGTCAATATACTTGCATTTATTGAAATGTTTATTTCTATAACTGAGCACCTTGAAATGCTTTACACCATTGAATTATATGCTAGTAATTGCATAACTTTTTTCAGGGAGAAAAAAAGACATACCAAGCAGATGTCGTATACTCAAGGTATGTCATATTTATTCTACAGATAAAAACAACTGTACTGGTTAAAGTAGAGATATGTTTAGCACATTCCTCCCCATGCTGTGTTTGTTCTTTTTCTCAAACTATACATATTCTATACCAGGAGTGTTTATCTATTTCAACCCTGAAGGCCTTTTCCACACTGGCAGTAAAGAGCGACCTGATACCCCTTGTACATAGCATGATAAGTGAAGATCTGAAATGAGCAGTTCACTTTCACAACCAGTATCCAACCATCTGTCCCTCTCTTTGTGTGTGTGTGGTTTGTAGTTCATGTTTCTCAAGAAACAGAATCCTCTTATACTAATATTCTTGCATAATACAATTCAATTCATTGATTTTTACCAGATGGATTTGCCCTGACTTGTCATTCTTTGCAAGTCCACCTTGTTATTTACATTTATTTTTTTGAGTTTACTTTGAGTCACGCTCATCATGAGGACCCCATAGATGAGAGAGACACTTCCTGCCTTGCATTAACTAAAAACCAATTTGTTACATTGTCAAACACATTTTTCTATAACGTAGCAATAGCAGCATTGGTTGTGGCCAAGTTAAATGCTGTGATACACAATTGTGTTCATTCTTCAATAGGATACACAAGTAATGTACAATAGAACTGCTTTAAGTTATAAGGCAATAACCATGTTGGCCCAACATAAACAACAAGAACACACATATAATTCATTTTGAAATAATTGCTTTGGCACAAACCTAATTGCATTTTGCTTTAATGTATGTAATGGATGCCAGTATATTGTTGTATAAAAGTAATGTGACCTTAAGACTACAGAGGGAATCCCCATCTCCACCTAGGAATTTGTTTATAAAGTTGGAAACTATTCTACCCTGACATTTTATTACCAAAGAATCAACAGATACTTTAGATTAGTCATTAAAAGAAATCTCTGTGCTCAATCTCTGAGTTGTATCCAACTCATTGTGAACCCATGGACTATAACCTGCCAGGCTCCTCTGTCCATGGAATTTTCCAGGCAAGAATACCCAAATGAATTGCTGTTTCTACTCCAGGGGATCTTTCTGATGCAGGGATTGAACCAGAGTCTCTTGAGGCTCCTGCATTGCAGGCAGATTCTTTACCACAGCACCACCAAATCTTTAAAAAGAAAGTAGATCAAGTGTGATTGATGACATTTTGGATACCTTCAAAATTATTTTATATATACATTATTTGGTAATGTCATAATGCCAGAATATTTTGACGACTCAGCAGCAAGGAAAGGAGATCCACAAATTAATTTGACATTGTGTTTATATATTTTCCCAAACACCCAGTGCAGAGGATGATTCTCTTGACATGAATATATAGTGGGAAGACTCTAAAATGAAGAATGGCAGTTTATGGTGAATGATAATGTGTCAGAGAGGACAAGGGGCTCCCTCATCTTCAGTTCTGTGTCTTCCAATAACCACTGCCTACAGAATGGGGGTTACTGATCAGCATTCTCCAACATACACACTGCACACCACAATCCCACAGTAACGGTAGGATTATTTGTTTAGATATTCCCATACATTGTAATACTTGAGCATTCTTATCTGTCAGTTTCCTGTGGGCTTGGAATTACAAAGCAGCCAAATCATTTCAGGTCAAAGCACTGAGAATAAGTTCTTGAACCCACCCAGGTGAGACGAGACTTTGATTAGCAGTGACAAAAATGAAGTGCAGGTCATCCCTGTAGCCGTGCTTTGAGTTGAATGCCAAGTTCTTTCTGTTCAATGTAGCAAAAGTACTATGTTTTTTCCCATGCCTAGTTAGTAAGCAGTTAATGGAAATAATTACAAATAGCATGACTTTTTTTTAACAAAGCCAAGCAGATTTTCCTTTCTGTGTTCTCAACTCATTGTTCTAAAATCATGTCAGTATTCAGAAATTTCCCTGATACTCTGTATTTCTTTACAATCATGATCATTATCAAAATTGTCCTCATCGCATTTATGCAGACAACCGAGTCCACTCATGAAGACATAGGCAAAGAGAAAAAAAATGCTTGCAAAGAAGTGCCTTCCTTTACAGAGTGGAATCAAGACGTTCTTGTTTACCTCTAAGAGAATGACCATGAGTCTAAGGACTGGGGTAATTTACCCAATAAAATAGCCTCAAATATTTTTGAAAAAAGAAGTGTGTCTGGTGATAGAATGATGTTATTTACATAAAAAGAAATAAAATAGCATTTTGAAAAAGAGTTTTAATTAAAATGTTAATTACCTATTAGACATAGTCTTTATTATTTTGTTTAATGGGGCTGACCTCCAGAGATCAAGATTCTTGCACTGAAATTTACCAATGGACTTCTGTCATGTGATGTGTCCTTTGAATATTCATACTTTTTAGATAGCTAGATAATTGGCTGTATCAAAGCCTGAAGCACCTCTTTGCCCTGTCAGGAAAGATGTAATTGTTTCTCAGGACTTGTGAGGAGAATATTAGCTGTTGTGACAAAGACAAATTTTTTTTTAAAGTTTCATCTCCATCTATTAACCCATAGGAAATAAATCAGAGAAGGTGATCATTTACCAATAAATAAATAAATAAGAATATGCATCTTATTCAAGTTTATGAATTCATAGATTTGGGGAGTTGGAGTTTCCTATATGTTTTATATTACTTTATATAATATCCTGGGATTCCCAGGTGGTGCTAAAGAACCCTCCTGCCAATTCAAGAGACATAAGAGACATGGGTTCTATCCCTGGGTCTCTGGAAGGCCCCCTAGAGGAGAGCATGGCAAACTTGTCCAGTATTCTTGCCTGGAAAATCCCATGGACAGAGGAGCCTGGTGGGCTATAGTCAACAGGGTCACAAGGAGCCAGACACAACCGAAGCAACTTAGCATGTGCGTACATACACAGACACACACACACAATATCCTATCACTGATCTCTTAGAACCTGAAGCACTGCCCCTATTATTAAAATATCAACTTGAATTATTTTCACTGGATTAGAAGCAAGAAACCGTTGTATACTCTGAGTCCAGAAAGGAAGGTTGTAATTGAGACTTAGAAAGATTTACCTGCCACTCAGTGTAGGATTGGAGGGGAGAGAGACATGAGCAAAATCTTGTGGTAAAGATATGAACCTACTTGCAGAACAAGAACGGAGAAGGCAATGGCACCCCATTCCAGTACCCTTGCCTGGAAAATCCCATGGTGGGCTGCAGTCCATGGGGTCGCTAAGGGTCAGACACGGCTGAGCGACTTCACTTTCTCTTTTCACTTTCATGCGTTGGAGAAGGAAATGGCAGCCCACTCCAGTGTTCTTGCCTGGAGAATCCCAGGGACGTGGGAGCCTGGTGGGCTTCCGTCTATGGGGTCGCACAGGGGACACGACTGAAGTGACTTAGCAGCAGCAGCAGCAGCAGCAGTGTATATAATGTATCTATCTCCCAGTCATCCCACCTTCCCCTCCCCCAACCATGTCTGCATGTCCTTCCTCTACCTCTGTCTCTGTTCTTGCCCTCTGCTGCTGCTGCTGCGAAGTCGCTTCAGACGTGTCCGACTCTGTGCGACCCCATAGACGGAAGCCCACCAGGCTCCCACGTCCTTGGGATTCTCCAGGCAAGAACACTGGAGTGGGCTGCCATTTCCTTCTCCAATGCGTGAAAGTGAAGTCGCTCAGTCGTGTCCAACCCTTAGCGACCCCACGGACTGCAGCCTACCAGTGTGTGTCAAACAGATACAGCGGGGAAACACTGGTAAACTGCTGTGTAGAGCAGGGAGCTCTGCTAGGTGCCCCGTGATAACCTAGAGGGGTGGCATGGGGCAGGGGTGGGAGATCTTAGAGGGAGGGAACATATGTATGCCTATGGCTGATTCAGTTAATGGTACAGCAGAAAGTAACACAACATTGTAAAGCAATTTTACTCCAATAAAAAGCAAGAAAGAGTGAGAGCGTTAGTCATTCAGTCGTGTCCAACTCTCTGCAACACCATGGACTGTAGCCCACCAGGCTCTCCTGTCCATGGGATTCTCCAGGCAAGAATACTGGAATGGGTTGCCATTCCCTTCTCCGGGGGATCTTCCTGATCCAGGGATTGAACCCAGCTCTCCTGCATTGCAGGTAGGTCCTTTTACCATATGAGCCACCAGGGAAGCCAAAAGGTAATAGAAAAAGACCTGAGAGCTCAAACTAGATGAGTTGTCTGAAAAAAGCAAAAACAAAAACAAGAATGAAAAAGACATCATTAATTATTTGTGCATCTTATATTGATAATTAAAAAGGGAGTCTTTATTCAAGGCATAAACTATGAGAAATTTAAAAATGTACAAAATTAAAACACATTCAAAATATAGAGTATTGGATAATAGTTAAGGATATGGGCTCTGAAGTGAAGAAAATCACTTATTATATGGTTGAAGCTATATACTGAGTTTTAAATTTTCATTGAAAGTGAAAGTCAACTCAGTTGTGTCCAACTCTTTGTGACACTATGGATTATAGAGTCCATGGAATTCTCCAGGCCAGATGCTGGAGTGGGTAGCCTTTCCCTTCTCCAGGGGATCTTCCCCACCCAGAGATCGAACCCAGGTCTCCTGCATTGCAGGAGGATTCTTTTTTTTTTTTTTTTCCTTCATAATTCTTTTTTATTCCTGATGTTTTCTTTTTTTTTTAATTTATTTTTTTTAATTTTACAATATTATATTGGTTGGTTTTGCCCTACATTGACATGAATTCGCCCCAGGTGTACATGAGTTCCCCCTCCTGAACCCCCCTCTCACCTCCCTCCTCCCTTTATCCTCCCTCTGGGTCATCCCCGCACACCAGCCCCGAGTATCCTATAACATGCATTGACCCTGAACTGCTGATTCGTTTCACATATGACAACATACATGTTTCAATGTCATTCTCTCAAATCATCCCACCCTCACCCTCTCCCACAAAGTCCCAAAGACTGTTTGATACAACTGTGTCTCTTTTGCTGTCTCATATACAGGGTTATATTTCCATCTTTCTAAATTCCATATATATGCGTTAGTATACTGTATTGGTGCGTTTCTTTCTGTCTTACTTCACTCTGTATAATAGGCTCCAGTTTCATCCACCTCATTAGAACTGATTCAAATGCATTCTTTTTAATGGCTGAGTAATACTCCATTGTGTATATGTACCAAAGCTTTCTTATCCATTCGTCTGCAGATGGACATCTGGGTTGCTTCCATGTCCTGGCTATTATAAACAGTGCTGCGATGAACATTGGAGTACATGTGTCTCTTTCAATTCTGGTTTCCTCAGTGTGTATGCCCAGAAGTGTGATTGCTGGATCATATGGCAGTTCTATTTCCAGTTTTTTGAGGAATCTCCACACTGTTCTCCATAGTGGCTGTACTAGTTTGCATTCCCACCAACAGTGTAAGAGGGTTCCCTTTTCTCCACACCCTCTCCAGCATTTATTGCATGTAGACTTTTGGATAGCAGCCATTCTGACTGGTGTGAAATGGTATCTCGTGGTTTTGATTTGCATTTCTCTGATTATGAGGGATGTTGAGCATTTTTTCATGTGTTTGTTAGGCAGGCGGATTCTTTACCAGCTGAGCCACAAAGGAAGCCCAAGAATATTGCAGTGGGTAGCCTATCCCTTATCCAGCGGATCTTCGCAACCCAGGAATTGAACCGGGGTCTCCTGCATTGCAGGCAGATTCTTTACCACCTGAGCTATTAGGGAAACCCTGACAGTAAATTTTCTAAATTTAGTAAATTTTCGTTCAGTTCAGTTCAGTTGCTCAGTTGTGTCCAACTCTTTGCGACCCCTGGACCGCAGCACACCAGGCCTCCCTGTCCATCACCAACTCCCAGAGTTTACCCAAACTCATGTCCATTGAGTCAGTGATGCCATCCAACCATCTCATCCTCTGCTGCCCCCTTCTCCTCCTGCCCTCAATCTTTCCCAGCATCAGGGACTTTTGCAATGAGTCAGCTCTTCGAATCAGGTGGCCAAAGTATTGGAGTTTCAGCTTCAACATCAGTCCTTCCAATGAACACTCAGGACTAATCTCCTTTAGGATGGAATTTTCATTACTTAACATAAATTGCTAGAAATTCAATTTAGTACTTTTAAATGTGTAACCTACAGAAGACAATATCCAGTTATTTTAAGTAACCCAGGTTTTTAAGAAAATTTATAAAGTATTGTAATTATCATCACAATTCAGTTCTAGAACAATTCTATCACCTCAAAGCATTACCACACACAGATTTACAAGCAGTTCTTGCTCCAACCCTGCCCTCCCAACCCGTAATCCTAAGAAAACACTGAAAAGCTTTGAGTGAAATTGCTAGATTAGATAGTAAGTGTGTGCTAGTCTTTTGAGAAAACTAGTAGTTTTTCAAAGCCACGACATCCACCAGCAATGAGTGAGGGTTCCAGTTGCTGCATATTCTCAACCCACATTTTATACTGTTGATCTGTTTTTAATATTTTAGCCTTTCTCATAGTTTTATAATGCTCTCTTATTGTAATTTTAACTTGCAGTTCTCTAATCACTAATAGTGTTCAATGGATTTCTCTATGCCTAGTGTTCATTCAGATATTTTCTTTGAAACCCTGAACATGCAAATGGAGAAGGGCCTGACCATTCATGACAAATTCTGCAGCAACAAGTCCAGGAAAGCCAAACAAAGACCTCTGCAGCAATTGGCCCAGAAAGGTCAGGAATTGGTGAATAACTGCCAGATTTCTTTATTTTTGCTTCGTCTTTCAACTCAGGATCAAAGGAGAGCTCTGTTCTTTTTTTTCTTTCATTTTGTTTTTAATTATCTTGCCTAGTCTTAAGCTGTGGAATCTGTCTCCTACTCAGTGCAAGGGATGTTTCTGCTTAGTTTTTGATTTTTCCATTTCATTTTTTTTTTGGTCTGGCTCCCTAGGGCTTGCTTCTGTGTTTACATAGTTTAGTAGTTAGCCAATAATTTGCCAAGAGCTTATATTCAAACACCTGAAGCCTATAAGGCTGTCGTCCTAGGCAGTTAGATGTCTCTGTGGTTCCGGGAGCACACTCATATTTCCAGCCAACTCCCACATCTCTGTCGCCTCTTACTTCTTGCTGGATTCTCTCAGGTCTACTTTGCTGTTGTATGTAGTTACCCAGTCGGTCAGGTATGTGCAAAGAACCTCCGTCAGCACTTCTGGAGCTCTCACCTTTGCAGAATCTCCCATTAATTTCTGCCTGGCTGCCTGCTTGCCACACTGGGCCCTCAGTCTTCAGGTAGCACGCTTGCAGGTGTTTCCCATTCATTTCCTATTGAGTTTGCCATTTACAGCTGACAGAGCTACACGATGTCACTCCTGCCCAACTTGAGTCTCCCACTCGCAGCAAATTTGCTAGGATTTTGGGCCAGTCTTAGGCTGGCAAACCTACAGTTCTCACCAGTCAAACTGGGGCGAGAGGGTAAGAGGCCAGTACTGAGGCCAGTGGTCCCAGACTCCCACTGTTCTTGCCGCAGCTCTTCGCATTTCATCTCCTTGGTTTGTCACACTTTCTCCCATTTCAGAGCCTGAAATGGCTCTTTTTATCCAGTTTTAAGGTTTTTTTTTAGGGGGGGGGAGGCGGTTAGGATTCATTGACACTCAATGCTTCCACAGGCCGATGTTTGCCTTCTTTATCAGCTTTGGAAGAGTCTGAACCAGCTGTTGTATTCTCCAGCACACCGAAGTTCACTTAGATAAACCAGTTTCTCTGTGGATTTTCTTCTCTTTTGCTTCTTAATGTTATTCATTTTTGGTTTCATATATTCTGCCCTGTCTCCAGTTTCTTTGGGGGCATCTATGTCAACCACAAACACGTGAGGGGCAACTCCTATCTACTAATTTTGCGCTGGAGGGTAGTCATGTGGAGACAACAGTGACACACCCCTTGAAAGAGAATATCCTGCAACCCTCCTGAGGCAAGTGATCTCTTTTGTCTCTTTTTCATGTCTTTTTGTATGACGTTTTGGTCATTGCCCATGTTTTCAATTATTTTGCTCCACTAAATACTATAAAAAGAGGCTTGTTTCAATTTTATTTAAAAAATCGTGGATCTGAATTCCTTAGTAACGTGATTCTTTAGCTTGTTGATTCTGGTGATGCACTGCTTTTTTAAATTTTTATTTTATTTTTCAATTTTTGGCTGCGTCAGTTCTTTCTCTGGTTGTGGCACTCGGGCTTCTCACTGTGGTGGCTTCTCTTGCTATGAAGCATGGGCTCTAGGGCACTCAGGCTTCAGTAGTTGTAGCTCATGGCTTTAGCTCCCCTATGACATGTGGAATCTTCCCAGACCAGAGTTCAAACCCATGACCCCTGTATTGGCAGGTGGATTCTTTTTTTTTTTTTTTTACAATATTATATTGGTTGGTTTTGCCATACATTGACATGAATCCGCCCCGGGTGTACATGAGTCCCCCTCCCGAACCCGCCTCCCACCTTCCTCCTCCCCTTATCCTCCCTCTGGGTCATCCCCTCATACCAGCCCCGAGCATCCTATCACATGCATCGACCCTGAACTGGCGATTCGTTTCACATATGATAATATACATGTTTCAATGCTATTCTCCCAAACCATCCCACCCTCACCCTCTCCCACAGAGTCCCAAAGACTGTTCTATACACCTGTGTCTCTTTTGCTGTCTCGTATACAGGGTTATCATTTGCATCTTTCTAAATTCCATATATATGTGTTAGTATATTGTATTGGTGTTTTTCTTTCTGGCTTACTTCACTCTGTATAATAGGCTCTAATTTCATCCACCTCATTAGAACTGGTTCAAATGCATTCTTTTTAATGGCTGAGTAATACTCCATTGTGTATATGTACCAAAGCTTTCTTATCCATTCGTCTGCAGATGGACATCTAGGTTGCTTCCATGTCCTGGCTATTATAAACAGTGCTGCAATGAACATTGGAGTACATGTGTCTCTTTCAATTCTGGTTTCCTTGGTGTGTATGCCCACGAGTGTGATTGCTGGATCATATGGCAGTTCTATTTCCAGTTTTTTGAGGAATCTCCACACTGTTCTCCAGAGTGGCTGTACTAGTTTGCATTCCCACCAACAGTGTAAGAGGGTTCCCTTCTCTCCACACCCTCTCCAGCATTTATTGCATGTAGACTTTTGTATAGCAGCCATTCTGACTGGTGTGAAATGGTATCTCATTGTGGTTTTGATTTGCATGTCTCTGATTATGAGGGATGTTGAGCATTTTTTCATGTGTTTGTTAGCCATCTTTTTGTCTTCTTTGGAGAAATGTCTGTTTAGTTCTTTGGCCCATTTTTTGATTGGGTCATTTATTTTTCTGGAATTGAGCTGCAGGAGCTGCTTGTAAATTTTGGAGATTAATCCTTTATCAGTTGCTTCATTGGCTATTATTTTCTCCCATTCTGAATGAAGTGAAAAGGCAGGTGGATTCTTAACCACTGGACCACCAGGGAAGTCGCTGGTGGTGCAGCCAGTTTTCCGCTATTCATCATGCAGATTGTAAACTCATATTTGTCTTGATTTTCTGGAAGAAAATCCCTGTGTTCAAAGGTTTGTTCTCCAAACAGGACGTTCTTTTCCTTGGCTGTATACCCTTGAGACACTACCCATCTTGCACAAGTTAATTTCATGGTTTCGACTTTCTGTAACCACATAGGTAATATATTTTTGACCCTGAAACCTATATTTAGAAAAGCCTCATTTAAAATTCTTAAAAACTCTTCTAACCTAGATCTTAGGCCAAGATAGATGAGTCTTCTTGTGGCCTATCTTTGTTAAGTGGATATTTCTGGTTCACATTTTCAGTTTTGTTGAAGTACTTTATGCATCCCTGGTTTGTATACACGTCTCATGTTTAATTTTTCCCCTTCTGAAGTTCCAAGGATTCGCTTCATATGGCCAGAGTGAGCATTAAAATGCAATCCTATAGGCTGTAGACTTTGTTAAATTCCGCAGGACAACCCCAGCCTCAAAGTAAGCTTATCTTTCCAGATTTATTTCTGGCCTCTGCATTTTCTCCTTAATTTGAAGGAAAGTTTGAACTATAGAGAAGTATATGATATTTTATCCAGCATTTCTAGCTTTTTCGTTTGTTTTTCAGATGCCAAAAGCAGAAATCTCCAGAGGGGTTTTAGTAATTTCTAGAATTTAGTTCTGACATCTTCTAAGTAGGAAAATCACACACGTATCAGAAATGTTTGTTCACTAGTCTCCTTTTGGCTAAATATAACTTTAATGTATTGCAATGGCTGAATCATCTTGAACATTATTCAGTACTGAGAGTGACAGCATTCTAGCTCATTCACAGTTTTAATGAGAATGACGTGCACTTTGCTTTATCACTTTGGCTCTGGCTTTGGAATAGTCAATCACAAGAGTGCCTTACTCTTTATAGTTTGATCATTTTTAGCCAGAATATGTATGCAAAATGTCTCAGATGCCCTTTTAGCCCCTCCTGAGGTGACTGCAAGGTTTCAAGTACTCCAATATTGTAATGTAATGTAATGTGTGGAGCAAGTGACAGCTGTTACCACCTCCAGGGGAGGAGCCTTACTCCACCTGAAGCAACTTTCCCACTGTTACTCAGTCAACTCTGCACTGTCAACTCACTCCATAGTTTGGGCTTGCTAGAGAGACAGGAGTCACAGAGATATTACAGAGTGACAAGGCTTACTCCCCGACAGGACAGAGCAACATCAGCTTCAATAGTGGGTGTTAGGCCCCCGCCTCAGACTGACACTGGCTGACGGCCTGCATGCATCTCCTCTTTTTATGCAAACAATGGGCCCCAGCCCCTCCTCTGTGCAATCTGAGATACAGAAAGATGAGGGCATGCCTAAAGGCCATATGACGCACACCATTAAACTGAACAAAGAAACGTATCTGGAACCAGTAAGATACTCCGAAACTGGGTGATGTGCTCAGCACAGGGGGTGGGGCTCTTTATCTCTCTGAAATATCCCAGGCGCAAGGCCATTCTTATGGGGTCATGCAGGGGTCAAAAGACCACACACACAAAGGAGACAAACATCTTTTCCCCACTTTTTCACCGCTTACATATACTATACATACATACGTAAATATATATATATATCATATATAGTCACATATATACGTATACAATGCAGTTGTGTGATTCATGGGGTTGCAAAGAGTCGGACACGACTGAGTGACTGAACTGAATTATATTGATATAGAATTTATTTGGTATGAAGTTTCTGTCTCTGGTACATACTGTACATTTAAGTGTATGAATTATGTTAGTTTTATAATTAAAAAGGATTTCTTTCTTAAATTTTCTTTGTTGAAATTTGAATCTTAAAGAAATAATGTTCATTTTGTCTAGCAGAAGAATATAAAGATGCTTAAAATAAATTAGTAATCTCTTCCTACTCTCAAACTCTCCCCGCTTCATCTCCACATTTTTCTATTCATAACAATACACACAAAGTTTACATATTTATTTTTGGTTGTGTTTTGGGGTTTCATTGGCTTGATTAAAATGGAATCCCTATGACTCATGATTTATTTTCCTGAATTATATTCAGTATCTTGTAATAATGGGCTTCCCTGGTGGCTCAGATGGTAAGGAATCTGCCTGCAATGTAACTCAGTCGTGTCTGATTCTTTGTGACCCCATGGACTGTAGATCACCAGGCTCCTCTGTCTGTGGAATTTTCCAGGCAAGAATACTGGAGTGAGTAGCCATTCACTTCTCCAGGGGATCTGCCCAACCCAGGGATCGAACCCAGGTCTTCTAAACTGCAGGCAGATTCCTTACCATCTGAGCCACCAGGGAAGCCCGTTTTTACAAGATACTGAATATAATTCAGGAAAATAAATCATGAGTCATAGGGATTCCATTTTAATCAAACCAACAAAACCTCAAAAAACAACCAAAAATAAAGACCTGGTTTCAATCCCTAGGTCGGGCAGATCCCCTGTAGAAGGGAATGGCTACTCCAGTATTCTTGACTGGAGAATTCCACAGACAGAGGAGCCTGGTGTACTACAGTCCACGGGGTCACAAAGAGTCAGACATGACTGAGCGACTAACACACAGACATATACATCTTGTAATAACATATAGTGGAGTACAATCTGAGAAAAATGTGTATATACCTGATTCACTTTGCTGTACAGCCAAAACTAATACAATATTGTAAATCAACTATATTTCAACTTTAAAAAGAAAAAAAACAACAAACAGTAATCATGTAAGTTTCAAAAATATTCCCCATTCTACTGTTTGTTTTTTGATGTTATATAGTTATGACATTTAGATGTAGTTTTAAAAATCACTTTAATGAAGTGTAACTTACATACAGAAAAATGAACAGATCATAATTATACAGGTTAATGATTTATTACAGTGAACAAAGCCATAAAACCGCCACCCGGATCAAGAAATAGGACAATATCTGCAGCCAAAAAATTCTCCCATTGTCCTCCGTTATTCACGCTGCCTTCCCTCTTTCCTCACCTTTAACAGATATGGATTAATCTTGCCACTATTAAGATTTATATATGTACACATATTTTAAACACACTATGATTTTGTTTGATGGGATCAATTTTCATTTACCTAAAAATGTCACCTTTTTATTGCTTTTTTCTCTATTTTCATATTTGTCTTTTCACATGGTATCACTGTCCTTCTGCCTGAAGGACTGTCCTTCTGCCCTTTAGCACATTCATTGATTTGCATCTGCTGATGATAAATTCCCTCATCTTTTATTTGTGGGAAAATGTTTACATGCTTTACCTTCATAAGTGTATTTTTACTGAATATCGAATTTAATGTGGAGCACTATACCAGGTCACAGGTGTGGAGACCTCTACCAAGGTCACAGATATGGAGCCCTGTACCAAGGTCACAGGACAGAAATCTTCAGAACTGACAAAGCTCCATAGCAACTGTTGCTATGTGTACCCCTGGCCTAAACCGCGATTCCCCGACTCCATATTAGGTAAAATATCTACCCTATAGCACCCTAACCAATCATCTAATGCCACCCTTCCAGCAGGAATTTTCTTCGTCTTGAGGCTATAAAACTTGGACACCTTCCTAAAGGAGTTGATCCTAAAGGAAACCAACCCTGAATATTCATTGGAAGGACTGATGCTGAAGCTGAAGCTCCAATACTCTGACTACCTGATGTGAAGAGACAACTCATTGGAAAAGACTCTGATGCTGGGAAAGATTGAAGGTGGGAGGAGAAGGGGACGAAAGAGGATGAGATGGTTGGATGGCATCACTGACTTCATGGACATGAGTTTGAGCAAGCTTCAGGAGATAGTGAAGGACACAGGAGACTGCTGTGCTGCAGCCAATGAGGTTGCAAAGAGACGGACATGACTTAGCGACTGAACAACAACATAAAAATTGGCTACTAACATATGAGAGGGGTTGGCTTTCCCTGATCTGTCAAGAGGTCGAACTGTTGCTTTTGCAGTGCCCTCCTTATTTCTGTTCTTTGCTCTTAATAAGGGCTTCCCTGATAGCTCAGTTGGTAAAGAATCTGCCTGCAATGCAGGAGACCCTGGTTCGATTCCTGGGTCGGGAAGATCCGCTGGAGAAGGGATAGGCTACCTACTCCAGTATTTTTGGGCTTCCCTTGTGGCTCAGCTGGTGAAGAATCTGCCTACAATGCCGGAGACCTGGATTCGATTATTGGGTTGGAAGATCCCCTGGAGAAGGGAAAAGCTACTTACTTAAGTATTCTGGCTTGGAGAATTCCATTTGACTGTATAGTCCATGGGGTTGCAGAGTCGGACACAACTGAGTGGCTTGCTCTTAATAAACTCGTTCCCTTCTGAACTATTCTTGTGCTCTTTTCTCCATTTATTTTTGTTGGTTTGTTTCTCAGTGCTTCATTCTGGGCATTTTCTTCTGATCTCTCTTTCATGTCATCAATTATCTCTTCATCTGTGTCTATTACAATATTACCCATCCAAAAAATTCTTAGTTTCAATGGCTTTTATCTTTAAATCTGGAAATTTCAATGGATTATTGTGATTTCTTTTGTTCATTGGTGAACTTTTCCATATTTTCATGTAATTTGCCAAAAATATTAATCATATTGACATGTTGATCTGTGCTTTATAAAGCCTCTTAATCTTTAAGGTGTGAGAAATTCCTTTAAATGTTCTATACTATAAAGTCATTACATTTTACACCTATATTTATTTCACTGTAATAATCTGATGGTATTATTCTGTGGTCTTCAGTGTAAATCTGCTTATTTCTACAAAATATTGTTTAATATTTGATAATTTTAATATAGTCACTCAATCATTGGCATTTTGTTATACCTTTGATATTCTGTTCATTTGTATATCATTATAATGTCTTAGTGGGTCTACTTTTATGTATTGTACTTAGTAATTTGAGTGTAATTTCCAGATGAATAATTATTTATACCTTTAATCCTAGAAAAATTTCATCTTGTAGCTCCTGAAAGGGCTTCCCTGATAGCTCAGTTGGTAAAGAATCCGCCTGCAATGCAGGAGACCCTGGTTTGATTTATGGGTTGAGGTCTCCTGCATTGCAGGCAGATTCTTTACCAACTGAAAAATTATTTCCCCACCATTTCCTTTCAGTTCAGTTCAGTTCAGTTCAGTTCCATCGCTCAGTCGTGTCCGACTCTTTGCGACTCCATGAATCACAGCACGCCAGGCCTCCCTGTCCATCACCAACTCCCGGAGTTCACTCAAACTCATGTCCACAGAGTCGATGATGCCATCCAGCCATCTCATTCTCTGTCATCCCCGTCTCCTCCCGCCCCCAATCCTTCCCAGCATCAGAGTCTTTTCCAGTGAGTCAACTCATTGCATGAGGTGGCCAAAGTATTGGAGTTTCAGCTTTAGCATCAGTCCTTCCAATGAACGCCCAGGATTGATCTCCTTTAGAATGGACTGATTAGATCTCCTTGGAGTCCACCATTTCCTTTATGATCACTTTTTTAAACATCTTATTAGCAGAGTATTTAAATCTAGGCTCAAAGTCTCTTAATTTCTCTTACATGTTTGAAATTGTACTTACATTTTTTTTCTATATCTGATGTCTCTTCAATATTATTTTTAACTTAACCAATTGTCTCTTCTCTTTGCCAGTCTTGAGCCCTTTTCTTTTTTTAAAAAAAATTATTTATTTATTTTAACTGGAGAATAATTATTTTACAATATTGTGATGGCTTTTGCCATACATCAACATGAATAGGCCATAGGTATACATATGTCCCCCTCATCTTGAACTCCCCTCCCCTCCCCTCCCCCCTCCCTCCCTACCCCAATCCCTCCAGGTCATCACAGGGCACCGTTTATTACTTTTCAAGTACCATTGTCCAGTTCCAAGAGTTATGTCTTCTTATCCACTAATATTGATTTATTTCAGCTTAACTTCAACTTTGTATGATTTTTATGATTTTATAATAAGTATAGTTTTTCTTTTTATACCTTGGAGGTTTCCTAATAAAGATATTTGATGTCCTGTGATGTTTCTTTCATGAAGAGTAAATTAACATTCACGTTGATTTTATTTTTATGTATTTTTAGCATTATATTTCAGGATATTGGTATTTCAGGATATTGGTTAGTATGATCTTTTTAAGGCAGAAAATTCTTTTTCTTCTCCCCTCCCCCACTTCAACTCTTCTCAATGATTGCCGTTCTGGATTTCAGATTTGTGGCTATCTGCACCTAAAACCAAGCTTAAATTAGGTCTTATAGAAGTCATTCAGGACTTCTGAGTTTTAGAATTATTGGGAGATGTGGCATTCAGCCAATATGAACCAATATATCAATATTAATATTAGGTTCACCTCCCAATGAGAGATTTTTGTCTTTATAATTCATCTTTCCCTAAAGATCCATCTTAGATTGACTAAATTTGACAGATGAGCTTTTCTTTTGAGTTGAAAAATTCCAACTCAGTCTCTTCAAGTTGTTCCAACTCTGATATCCATGTAGCAAGAAACCATTGATTTCCTATTGCACTGGATTATCTGGACTCCCTCATACCACTTCCTGCTTTGGGAGCGAGAGCCCCAGAATGTGCATGCATTTAGCTTCACTCACCACTTGTCAGTTCTGTTCTGCTGATGATCCGTGAAGATATTTACCTTGGCTTTGAGCTAGGCTATTTGTCTTCAGTTTTGTTTTTTCATTGTTGTTGCTGTTGCTTATCATTCCTACGGGTCTGAAGTAGAGTAGGATTAAAGGATAAAATTACCAGGTCATCTTGGTCAGAGCTCATTTCCTTTTCTTCATTCTTGAAGAATATTTTCTAACATTTCAGTTCTTTTGTTTCCCACACACCCATACCCACATCCACATCCACACTCTAGGTATATGAACTAGTTCATTCATACACACACATACACACATATATATGTAGGCATGGGTCACATATGTGATACATAGATGCATTTATATAGATATGTATTCATTCATTCATTTATGTATACTCAAACACACAAACAGTTCATTTGAACACACACATATATGGATCTTCGTCAACTCACCGTGGGGTTCTGTCCCATAAACCCATCATCACTAGAAATACTGTTAAGTTGAAAATGCACTTAATACAGCCACAGAACATCATAGCTTAGCCCGACCTACCTTAAAAATGCTCAGAACACTTCCATTGGCCTAACGTTGGTCAAAATCATTTAACACAAAGCCTATTTTAAAATAAAGCATTGAATATCTCATGCATTGGTTGACTACTATATGGAAAGTGAAAAACAGATTGATTGATGGGTCCAGAATGATTGTGTGTTCCTTGTTCATCCTTGTGATCACAAGACTGAGCTGTGGCTATCAGCAGAGACCATCAGACTACATTTCAATGGCCCTAGATAAGATGAGAATTCAAAATTTGAAGCACAGTGTCTACAGAATGCATTTCGTTTTCACATTATCATAAAGTCAACAAATTATGTCAAACCACTGAAGTTGGGGACCGTCTATATAAATAAATGAACTGGCACAACCACCCAGATGCCCAGAATGTGTGTGTGTGTGTGTGTGTACGTGCATCCATCCAGCCATCTCATTCTCCGTCGTCCCCTTCTCCTCCTGCCCCCAACCTTTCCCAGCATCAGAGTCTTTTCCAGTGAATCAACTCGTCTCATGAGGTGGCCAAAGTATTGGAGTTTCAGCTTTAGCATCAGTCCCTCCAATGAACACCCAGGATTGATCTCCTTTAGAATGGACTGGTTGGATCTCCTTGCAGTATAAAGGACTCTCAAGAGTCTTCTCCAACACCACAGTTCAAAAGCATCGATTCTTCGGCGATCAGCTTTCTTCACAGTCCAACTCTCACATCCATACATGACCACGGGAAAAACCATTGCCTTGACTAGACGGACCTTGGTTGGCAAAGTAATGTCTCTGCTCTTTAATATATTATCAAGGTTGGTCATAACTTTCCTTCCAAGGAGCAAGCGTCTTTTAATTTCATGGCTGCAATCAGCATCTGCAGTGATTAGTTTCTTATAAAAGCTCTAATAATGATCATGGCCCTCTAGTGATCCCCAAAATCTACTCTTGAACTAGACTGTCTCTCTAGGGAAGCTGGTACTTGGATTGGGATGAAGTCATCCTTATACCTGACAAGTTGAGTGGAATATGTGGTTGAATTAAACTGCAAATGGTACTCTCTTAAATTTTATTTTCGGTAAAATACTACTTAACATGTAAAGCAGATCTTTTCTCCTTCAGAATGCATGACAGCCATTTACTAATGAATGCTTTTAAATCTACTGCCCGAGCCTTAAGATATAACAAATTATAAATTCATAGTTTTTTTCCTATAAAGATGGATAAAAGGAAGCAGGCGTATAGTAGGATTTGGGTCAGAAAAGTCAAAACTGTTTTTGAAAATTGGAAATGATCCTGTATGTTAAGCTAGCATTTTCTCTTTGTACACCATTGATTGGAATCATGCAACAGGTACTTAAGTACTGCTTTGAAGGATCCAAAGAAGTTGTCATCCCTCTCTTAGTGACAGGTAGTCATTTCTGATGTTTTATTCCAGAAGGGAGGTCAAGGGAACTGAAGGAAAAAAGAAAGGGAGAGAAGAAAATTTTTAAAAATGAAAAGAAACCTTATTTTGCTTATTTCTTTTATTTTACTTCTTAGAGAAGCCATATTTTTCTTAGTGATTGGCATTTGTACAAGTGGCTTCTTAAGATCAAAGGCTTTGACAAACTTCTTTGATAGCATAATCCACCCCCAAATGCATACACTACCATTCTGTTTGTCATAATTTGTCCCAGAGGCCAGACTCCTTTTTCTTCTCCTGGTCCTTGTACTGCTAACAGGCACTATTGACCTTTCTAGTCTCCAACTTTGACAGATTGCATCCGTCTGTGCCTTAGCCCTTGTTCTGCAGGAAAACAGGCAACTTTAGTGTAAAAAGAAAGCCACTGGCTCGGTTCAGGGCTGGATACCGGAAACTGCGCATCTAACCTTACATCTCCCCAACAATTGACTTTGGGTTCCAGGAAAATAAAGCCACTCTGAATCTTGTAATATTAATGAGGGAATGGAGAGGTTAGAATAGGAGTTTGGTCTGCTTGTCATATTTCTGGACTCGATTCTGTTCTTGACCAGAACCTGAAGGGCAGTCACTTCTTCATGGGTTCGGCTATCTTCTATTTGGGGTGTGAAAAAAGAATGCCATCTACCAGGTCAGTAAACAAAGGACATGGCAGCCATCATGCCATCAATCACTGACAGTGCACCCTGAGGGGATGCAGGATGGAGTAGAGCAGGATACTGGCCCTAAATTGTTAACACGCATATCAAAGGATTGATTTCAATTAGCCCAGACCCTGCATCTCCCCATATATAGAAAAGCACCAAGTTCATTGACCTGAGACATCTGATTTTTTTCGTTAATTAACAGTAATCTTTCAATGTTCCAGCTACCTAGTTTTTGCTACAAAAATCCCTATATGTACTGGATCCTCACTCACCTCTTCAGAGCAGTCCCTCAGAGCTACGTGAGAGGCTGCTGCCTGGGCTCAAGTCCTCAGCAAGTCCACTGAATAAGACATCATTCTCAGCTTCTAGATTCTGCTTTTTCTTTTTCAGTTGGCAGGAGACAGGTGTGTGGTGTAGTGAAGGTGACATGGCAGTCACGGGACCTTGAAATATACATTTATTTTATCTCTGGAAGTCTCTTCCCCTATTTTCTCCATTCACCAGCAGGCATGTACCTACCAGCATAGATCAAGAAGAAGAAATGAATGAATAACTGAATGATCTTCCATGGCAGCTTGTGGAAGGAACGCACAGATACAACCCGGGCAGTAAAAACCTGTCTCAAACACAGACTCCACAAAGCTTTGGTGGCATCTTCCACTCGACAGTTAAGAATCATAGCCTTTCCTCCCAACATGGAAAGCTGCCAGACTCTCCCCGAGCTACCACAAGGTGCTGGGCTGAGAAACTGGCATGGTTCTGATGCTCCGTGGCAAGGTCAGGTCACGAGGGGTTGCATGTTACACTGTCATCAGAGGCCACATCTTTCATGAATTAACACGTCTCATCTTCACCCAGTTTATTATTTTTTTAAAAGAGCTAACACATTAATTTTACTGCCAAAGAATTGTGTTTCTTGTTATTATTTTTAAGTTCTTTCATTCATCTGTGTCAGCAGCTACAGCCCAAACTCCTAGATGCCTGACTCCAGGAAGAAAGTCCTGGAGTAGAAAACGAGGAAGGCAGACTTGCGGTGTCAGGAAAAATGTGTTTGGTTAGAGTCTTACCTGAGTGCCCCACTGCCCTTTCTAAACAAACGTATTGGATTTTTGCACTTTATTGCTGCCTCGTAGCCCAATATCCAAAATAGACTTCTCTAATTTTGTGTGTGTAAGAGAGTCTCCTTAACAAACGATCCCATATTGCCTTTACTAGGGAAGGTTGTTAACCTGGATTATTGTACCCAGACAGACCATCACATGGGGAGCACTCAAGCCTCCCCAGCTCTCAGCATCCTTTTCTCTCCCTATTCCAGCAATTTTCTGAATCATAAGTAGGTTGTGAGCCCATAGTGGTGAATGAAATCCTGTCTGCTCTAAGTCACGTGCATTTCTGCAATAGGCTGCTCTGATTGAACAAGACCTTTCTGGGGAAATGACTGACACAGAATATTCCCAATGGCAATATTGCTTGCAGACTATCTCATTTAATTGTGTTGCTAGGCTCACCCACTGCAGTCGCCAGCTGTTGCTCTTTCATCTGTTGATTTCAGGTCTTCCCCTATTAATGATCATAACTGTATGGTGAACAGAGACAGGGGCTTTTATCAGAAACATCCAGCAGTAGCAGAGCTTAGAAACACTTGGGTCGAGAAATGAGAAATAGTAGTCAGGTTTCTGGAGGAGGAAAGCCACAAATGTGGGAAGACTGCCTCTCTATGGTGCATGCTTAGGAAAGGATCTGTGTGCAGCCTGTAAAGCCCCTAGAAACCTTAAGAAAAATTCTGACAGAGGTTATAACTAAAACTGCCCATTCGGTCCCAAAAGTAAAGCAAGATGTACCACTATGTGGTAGAGTTCTTTTCTGCTCTTTTTCCCCTAAGTTTCCCCCCAATATTCCTAAATCCATCTTCTCCATCTCCTCAGCTAAAGCTGAGTTTTATTCCCAAAGGTCTTGATCTCACTGACTTCTGACACCTGGCTTTTGTTCAGATTTTCAACAGGCATCTCCTGCTCCTAAACTGATCCAGTTCTATTGTTAGGGAGGCCCCGCGATGTCTCCATACTTTTTGAAAGCTTCCTCATCTAAAGGCCTTCCTCTTTCTTCCGAGTATGTTTTGTCTTTAGTAATCTAGATCCAAACTATAGTCCCTTTGGTCTTTTTCATAAAGAATTCACTTGCCTCCATAACCGTCCTGATGATTTGGATCTTCCAGAAGAAAAGCCACATGTTGGCAGGCATGGCTTTCCACCCACCCCTTGGCTTCTGTTTCCCTCTCCATCTCCTGGAACAAGTTCTTTCCCTTACTCATTTTTTTTTTTTTAAGATTATTATTAATGGGTTTTTTTTTTTTTTGGATGTGGATCATTTTTTAAAAAGTCTTTATTGAATTTATTACAATATTGCTTCTGCTTTTTGTTTTGGTTTTTGGGCCACGAGACATGTGAGATCTTAACCCCCAACTAGGGGTCAAACCTAATTCCCTGCATTGGGAGGTGAAATCTTAACCATTGGATCACCTTACTCTTGCAGAATATCTCTACTTTAATGTCCTTTGGAGTTTTACCACTTCTTCCAAACAGGTGGGTTAGATCATTTAAAACATTTTTTTTTTCCAGGCAAATACACAGGCTTTCCTAAGGAGTTATAATTAACAACTTAAACATCATTTATTATATTCAGAAGGGCATATCTTTCCATGCAAAATCTATTTTCCCCTCCAAATTACACTCAAATATTATCTATTTTTTGAGACTAGTTTGGCTAACCAAAAGGCTGCAAAGAAAGAAGGAAATCCTACCACTTGCAACAATAAGAATGGACCTGAAGGGCATTATCCTCAGTGAGGTAAGTCAGAAGGAGAAAAAGTACTGCATGTTCTCACTTATATGTGCGATCCAAAACAATAACAAAGAACAAAATGAACCGAACTCACACATACGGAGGACAGATTGGTGTTTGCCAGAGGTAGGGAGTGGGGGCTAGGTGAAATAGGTGGATGGGATCAGAAGGTACACACTTCTAGTTATAAAACAAATAATTCCTGGGGATGTATGTACAGTATAGCATGGTGACTATAGTTAAAAATACTGCTTTTCTTATGTGAAATTTGCTGGGAGTAAATCTCAAAAGTTCTTATCACAAGAAAAAAGATCAAACTATGTAAGGTGACAAATGTTGACTTGTGGTGATCATTTCATAATACAGACAAATATCAAATCATTGTTTTGTACACCTGAAACTCATATAACATTGTATGCCAATTATACTGTGATAAAACAGAAATACTCTACCTCTTGATCTCTAGGTATCAACTGCTAGAAAACAGTCATAGTCAATTCAAGCAACAAAAACAGAGAAAAACACTTTCCTAAGCCTAGTCATTAAATGAATATTCCTTGGTTACAGCTAACACTTACAGATTAGCTATGATCCAAAATAATTTCTCCAGAACACAACGCATTTGCTACATAATTGTCCCAGTTTCAGAAGGAGTGACTTAATTTCCAACTTGATTGTACTGAGCATTCAAGATCACGATATGCTAGAGTTGAAAATGACGGATCTTCAATAGGGTTAATCTTAATTAAGCTTATCTAGTGAAATACCCCCTTTTTTACAGATGAGGAGACTGAAAAGAGGGTCTGTTGACTTGCCTCAGGCCACACAGTCAGTCCCTGGCAGTGTCAGGGCCCAGCACCCTGGCGTCCTGATTCTCAGGTCAGGTCTTCCATGCTGATCCTCAAGTACTGACCGCTCAGTGTACTTCTCCAGATGGGTATGGATGGTTCTCCAAATGGAATGGAGGACAATTCATGCATCTTATAAAATAGTCAGAGTTGGATTAACAGAGGGTGTATTGAGGTGTGGAACATGATTAATACAGGACCTAAAATGAATCCATGGTCTGTGATGTAATACTGAAGACCCCACCTCTTCCAACCCAATAGTTAAATAGTATTGAGGAAGATGAGGTGGAAGGTCTATCTCTGGTAAACCCGACAGACTAGATACAACCTCAGGCTTTATCTTGGGTTTAGAATTGTTCAAACTGGTGCCTCATTCTTGATGGTCAGCCACTTGGTTATGTCAGTGAGTGAGTGAAAGTCGCTCAGTCGTGTTCGACTCTTTGTGACCCCGTGGTCCATACAGTCCATGGGATTCTCCAGGCCAGAATACTGGAGTGGGTAGCCTTTTCCTTCTCCAGGGGATCTTGCCAACCCAGGGATTGAACCCAGGTCTCCTGCATTGCAGACCAGTTCTTTACCAGCTGAGTCATGTTATGTGACGTTGAGCAAATCACTCTCTACTCAGCCTGACCATCTGCCCAACAAGGATAACAGTACCTAACTTCCAGAGTTTGGTTCTTTTCTGAAACACAAAAACAAAAATATATAATGTATGTTTATGTACAAAAAATAAATATATATATACATGTATATACATGTCCATATGTAATATGCCTATACTGAGCAGGGTATGCACTCAAAGATTCTTAGTTTCCCTCCTCTCTTAATTGTCATCCCGATTTTACTTGACTTATTTATCTCACCAGTTAGACTTATTAGCTCATCTATTTCCTAGATATTTTTCCAAAATAAAATTATTATACTTTTGCACCCCTTTGAAGTCAGTAGTACTTAAATAATATCTCAGAGAAACAGTCATTCCTTTTTCTTTCTTTTTTTGAAGAAAATACTCATTTGTGATATACCTGTCACATAGTCTTGAAGAATAAGGAAAGTTGGAGGATGAATGACTATTTTCCAGGAGACAGGTAAAGCGTATTTGGTAGATTAATTCCCAATTCACCTTCTCAGAGGAAAAGGACAAAACCCTCATTTACCAAGATTCTAAAGAGATTTTCAGGCGAGTCCCTGGCCAGTCCCACATCAGTCTTTGTTTCGAAGCCTTCATTCCCCAGAGCTTGGTTTTCTTGCCCGGGTCCCAAACCTTTTATTGAGCGGCAAGAAGACATGAGGACACGATTGCTGACAGTCACGTGTCTGGTGGCACTCCGGAGAGGAACGGCATGCGTGCTTATCAAGGAATCAGTCTTTCTGCCTATCATCCTCTTTTTCCACGGAAGAAAGCTATTTATCGCAATTACCTCATCCAGAACAATTACCTCACTTTAAACTGTTTATTCTCCCGAGAAAGGTGTTTGGAAGCAGGTAACAACTTGACCAGAGAGATGGATTTTTCAAAAGTACTGTATCGATGTTGAATGTGGGCAGTGGGGAGCCGTTGGGAACTCTTTCTTTCAAACCAAGACTTCATTTTCTGTTGGGGTCCACCAGGCAAAAGGGGACACACATTCTGACCAGCTGAGTTTAGACACCATTCAGGGGGGCTCAATACTGCAAGAGAATGAGATGCCCTGCCTATGGAGCCTTGAACTCAGGTCCAAACCCCCAGGGGTGTTTTTTGCTCTGAAACTGTGTGGCCCAAGGCAGTGTCTCTCAAATGACTCCTTCTGCAGGAGGGAGAATAAGAGGCAACCACAAGGTACTTTCAAAAGCAGTTAAATAAGGATTTGACAGTCTATTCAAAACAAACCACACTTTTAAGAAAAGTCTTCCTTCTTACAAAGGCCCAGCACGACTGCCTTTCCCTGATGCTTAGGAGAAAGGCAATTGCCAGGGCCCAGATTAAAACAAAACAGGAACTGTCAGAAACGAGGTAGCTTTCTGAAAAGTTGGGGGGATTCCAGGGTGATTAGAACCACAGACAAGGAAATTTGGGGGAAAAACAGAAAACTCGATCACATCCTCCGAGGGCACCCATGATCCCCCATCGCTTTCTGTACATCCTTGCGTATTTCGCCTAGCTGCAATAATTTTATTCCAGTAGATATTTTTTTCCCCGTAGATATTTTTTTCCCCACTTGGCATTTGAGTCTTTTTTTTTTTTTGAATGCTTCAAGAGTGTTTCCTAATTTGATTAAAAAAACTGGAAGCTAGAGAGGCAGGGCTGCGAAAGGGCTCAAAGTTGAACAAAACAGTGGTTTCCAGGAAGCAGGAGACTCAGGCTGCCGAGATGCTCACATCTTTCTGCGCCGGGTTCGCCTCCAAGAGAACCGCCGGCTCGGCTCGCACCTTTGGAGCGCGCGTGACCTCCGCAGGCCCCGCGTCCGCGCTCGCCGAGCCAAGGCTTTTCTGCGGAGCTTGCGGGAACCTGGGGCGGGGCGGGGGCTGCGCGCAGCCGCCGCGGGGCTCACCTGCGCCTCCCGCCGCCCGCCCCGCCCAGCGCCGCGCGGCCGGCCGCCCCCGCCCCGCCCGGCCCCGCCCCGGCCCGGCTCATTGGCTGCCGCTCGGAGGGGAGGAGACGGGGCGGCCGCGGGGGTCTCATTAGGGATGCGGGTTCCCTCCTTACCTCCCTAGTCCGGATCCCGGCGGCGGCGGGAGAGCTGCTCGCTAGCGGTGCGGAGGGGAAGGCGGGCGACTCCGGCAGGGACCGTGGCGGCGTCAGTCGCCCTGCCGTGGGAGGCTATGGGGACGCGCGCATCCTCCGGGTGCCCAGCGCGCGGCGGCTTGGAGCGCCCTGCCCCGCTGCTGTAGGGAGCGGCCGTGGAGCAGTCACTCGCTGAAGACCCCCGGGACCCACTCTCCTCGGCCCCCCTGGCTCGCCGAGCCTCTCCCGGGGCGCAGAAGAGGACCTGTACTCCAAAGCGGGGCGAGCAGCATGGGGAGAGCGGCCGCCGCAGGAAGAGGCGCTGGAGGGGCGCGCCGGTGGCTCCCTTGGCTGGGGCTCTGCTTCTGGGCGGCGGGGGCTGCGGCTGCCCGAGGTAAGCGCGGGGCCCAGCGGGCGGCGGGGCCGGGCGGGTGAGGGGGACGGGGGACGGGAGGCGACCGATCGGGACCCTCACTTATGGCCTTGGCTTCCTAAGTTGCGTCCTGCACCTCCCCGCGCGCTCTGAGCGCAAGGGGTGGCTCTGGGGTGGAGGACCTCCGAGGGGACCACTGTCTGTCTCCCACCTCAAGTTTGCGATCAGCTACAATCCTACAGGTTGCTGGGACCGCGGGGCCCCTACCCTGCCTTGATTCTCTTCGCTCGCTCCCTTTACCGAGCCCTCCCCAATTGCTGCAGACTGGAATCCCCCTCTATCTTCACTCTAATCTCGCTTTCCCGAGTCCACTCCACTTCCTTCCGAAGCGAGCCCGTTCTCGGGTAGGCGCCCGGAGGGGTGTCCGAGAGCTCCTGGGGAGAAGGGATCTGATGCTGGGAGGCTCAGTAGGGTGGGATTGAATGGAGATCGCGCCTTTTCTCTTCGGGGAGCAGCACCCAGGTCGAGGTCCGCGAAGCTCGACACGCCTCGGGCGACAGCAGCCCGAGGTCGTGGGCAGCACTGGGCTTTCTTTCGAGAAGGCCGCCGTGTGCCCGGGAAAGCTGCATGCGCTGGCCGCGCATAACTGCGCCTGCAGTGCCCAGCCGGGTTCTCAGTTGGCCCGAGGCCGGTCACCCGGCGCCTCGTCTCCCTACCGGATGCCCGCTCCTGCCCGGGAGCTCGCCAGCGCGGGGCCCCTGAGCAGCAGGGAAGCGGATGCTTTTTTCTACTTAGAAACGTAGACCCCATTTTTCCTGGCTCCTCTGGACTCCAGCAGAGGGAAATTTTGCAACTGGTTTCAGCTCCACCTTGAGCGAGGACGGGGAGCGTCAACTTAAAACCCGCGGACTTGTTTGAAGGTGATCATAAGCAGTGTTACGCATAGCTTGAGGACTGTGCCTTTTATTTGAAATCACCGGGAAGCTTCTCCTTCCCGCTCTTCTTTGCCTTTTTTTTTTTCCTGGGTGTCATCCATTAGGCTTGGAATTTGTAAATTATATTCAGTGACTTACCTAATGCTGGTCTGGCGAGAGGTGAAACTGACCTGCCCACCTCATTTCCCTCGAACATACTGTGAGTAGTCGGGAGACAGAAAAGGGTGGAACGGGTTGAGGATGATCAGAGAAGAACCAGTATCATCTCATTTTTATAAAAGCTAACGGTGTGTTAAAAGCAGTCTTGCTGCCTGGAATGAAGAATTAAAAAAAAAAAAGGTGGATAGAGGTTTTTCCCCTTTTACGATCCTGTTCAGTGACTATTTGCATTTCATTTCCTGAAAAGTTTTTTTCCTCCTTTTAATGGAGTCGGCTTTTTAAAAAGCAGGAAAGGCTTAAAAATGAGCCAGTGATTGCACACACTGGTGGTGGGGAGCATAGTTCTTTTCCTTGCTGGAAGAAGCACAAGCTTCAGCCATTTAATTTACTACGGAGAATGCCTCCTTGCAAAGTCAGCTCTGAGTTGTTTTTAATACACTATTCTGGGGTAAATCGGGCCTTTTCTGGCCTGAATGTTGATTTTAAATGTCTGAGTTTCCTCTTGCTATTCTATGCTGAGTAGCTAAGAGTGACTGATGCCACATACTGACCTTTGGAATTTGGTTGATGGGTCTGTCTTGAATCTAGCTTGAAACAAGAGGTGCGGACCTGCCAAAAAGCCTCTTGGATGGTGTTTTGCTGGCTGTGAAACTAAGGCTAGCACCTCTTGTCGGCAAGCTGTTCTTCGGAGGACTCCTGGAAAACATACTGTACACTCTGCAGGCTTATTTACAACAAATGTCTTGTGCAGATCATAGTAATGTTCAAGACACATGGAGTGGAGCTGTACATCTGACTAATATTTCCCTTGTAACATTTTACTTGCTGGGGCAGCAAGCCCATTACCTTTAGCACCTGTCAGAGATTCCCCAAGAAATGAGCAGTAAACAGGCTACAAAAATCTGTGAAGCCACCGTGCACCTGACTTGGGACAGGTGGGCACAATTAAGAGTTTTTCAGAACAAAGGGTTGATTTCAATGTTACTTCAGTTCTCCCAGCCCAGGAAGCGGCCCCTTCATTGAAAGCAAGATGAGGTCCCCCTGGGGACGTGTTTGCTAAGTGGTGTTGGGGTTGGCCTCATGTTGTTCTTACTTATCCAAGTAAATAGTTTTTTTTTTTGTTCTTCTTTTCACATTGTTTTGAAGGAAGCTTCTCTGCCTTCCCTAAACAACAGGATAGACAGAACTATGCTGTTGACTTTGACTATATAATACAATTGAACAATTTAGTAGCCATTCTTTACAACTAGCTATCATTTATCTGTTTCCAAGATGATTGTACCAACTCCTTTCCCTCCCCTTTTATTTCACTCCATATTTAAAGTAAAACCGTCTGAAAATCGGAATGAGATTTCAGATGATTGGCTTTGAATGTCCTCAAAGAGGAAAATACTTGGGGCAACAGACTGCCTGAAGAAACTACATTCTGGTTCTCTTCTTTGTAAGCCAGACTGACTTCTTCAGATTTATGTTCCTGATGGATAGCATACTGTAAGGAAGGCACTTGGGTACCATGATTACTGTATATTTTAACACTTTCCAACTTAAAAGAAGGTGGTTTAAAAGTTATTCATGACCTGCCAAGTGCTAATTGAATCCCCATCATGTTGTCACACTGATTTGTTTTTGTTCTTTGAAAAAAGGGAGCACCGCTGTTGATCTGGTTATAATTCCTCTGTCAGATCCCAGGCTGAAGGCAGGGAGGAAGATGATCTCAGATAGGCTGTGCTTTCACCCAGTTTCTTTAAAAAATTTTTCTGGACAAGGCAATCTTCCTTACCGTAACCATAGCAATGCATTAAGGGCAAGAGAAATACACGTCTGCTTTATGGGCACAGTAGGTCATGTGGTTTGTGCATACTTAAATCCATTTACCTCCCTCATTCCTACAGTTTTAAATCTATATTCACTTTCTCCTTAATGAACATTATTACTGCCTCCCCTGCCCTACATTCTGCTGCCTTTTCCTCCAAAATCTGCCCCTCCACAGAGGACCATGAAAAAAGAGCCTTTTTTCCCAATTTCTTGATGGGTTTTTCTTTTTGTGACTCTTGGATTGTGCAGTCCAGTGACACATTCTTTTCATACCCAACAAAGGCTTCAGCTCAGGAAATCTCTTTAAGTATCTCAGTTGTTAAGAAATTTCATCGTTTTTACCTGGCCATATAATAGCAGCACCTGTCACCATTTTTTTTTTTTTTAATATTCTTACTAGGAAAAATAGTAATGTCAGCCTTCCATTCTTCCTCACCCTTTGAATGACCTGTCTTTGGTTTTTTATGTGGTACCCTGCAGGCTGGGAAAACCTGTGGAACCCCAGGAATCCTCAGTGAGTTCCATCAAAACTCTCTAAGTGGGACTGGTAGGTCCTGCAGTCTCAGTAGTTGGGGAAACCCTTTCCTGTTGCCTCAATGACTCATAAACTTGTCATCATCCTCCTTCCACTAATAAGGACCCAACTTAAAATATTGAAAGCTTTCAAGGTTTCTCAAGAAATAGCCTGTTCAGTAGTTCATGAAATTTGATATCACTTCCTTGGGTCTGTCTGTCTTTTTTAAATATGGAGGCTGGGGACCCAGACAATAGGGGTTATAGTCTAATCCCAAAGACAGGTGTATGAAGAAAGATTTATTCCATCACATCCTCTTAAGGAAGGTGATGGTGGTGTTACAGGATGTCTTCTTAACGGGCAGACACAGGTGTTCACAGAGCCAGAACATGTCCCCCGTCTTGTTACACCTCAGCCACGAATTCTGATCGTCCCTTTCTTTGGGTGGTACCACTTGACCCACTGCATTATTGTCTCTTCTTCTGCCTTCCTTATTGAGCTGCCTTCATGAACAAACAGCCTCGAATAACCAAAGGGAGCTTTCTTCTGTCATTCTTGGCCACAGGCTCTAGGTAAACCAGGAGACCTGTCACAGTGTTGCTGCTACTCTTTATATCATGCCTGTTCTTTAAGAGAAGGTGTTTTTGCAGCCTTGCCTGAATATTAAATAATACTAGTAGTGACTGTATTTACGGGCTTCCCTGGTAGCTCACCGGGTGGTGGTAAAGAATCCTCTTGCCAATGTAGGAGATGTGGGTTTGATCCCTGGGTCGGGGATGATCCCCTGGAGGAGGAAATGGCAACCCCCTGCAGTGTTCTAGCCTGGAGAATCCCATGTACAGAGGAGCCTGGTGGGCTACAGTCCATAGCGTTTCAAAGAGTTGCACACTAAGCAACAGAATACCCATCCTCACATTCGTTAATTACGCTAAAGAGTTTTGCACCTGTTAACTCATAGACTGCTTAAAATAACTCTTTAAGGTGAGCACTCTTAAGATTTTTCTGTTTAAGACAGGAGAACAACTTCACAGAGAGGTCAGATTCCTTGCTCAAGGCCACGGAGTTTATTCTGTGGCGGTGCCTGGATTTGAACCCACGCAGTCCCGCTCCAGAGCCCACGGTAAAGAGGCTTTTCTAAACTGTGCCGAAAGCAAAACGGCTCTGATATTTTGGTGACACGAGGACTAAAATTATCTCTCTAACTATGAGATTTGCAGAAGAATTTAGAGGAGCTTAAATAAATCTATAAATGTATTCAGCTACATCTCAGAGATTTATGTTGTATGGAAACAGCCACCCTCTCACCATTCAGCTTAATATACTTTGGGATCAGATTCACACTTAAAATTCCGAGCGCCAGCTTCTAATGTGATAACTTGCTCCCCCCACCCCTACCCCCAATTTTGAATTTCAGCACAAAATATTCATCTGATTGAATACGCCATCCATGGAATGGCAGATCCCAAGAGACTATTTGTTGCCTGTCTTGTATTTTTAGCCTTGTTTGCCGGGGAAATGTGAAGCATGAGCTCCGAGACTAGATTGTTAACACCAGAGGTTGCTGTTTCTGCTGTTTTGGGTACTCCTGCTGCTGCTTCTGCGAGGCAGATGGCTCGATTCATTTATAGAAGAGAGAGATTCGTTCTGTTTTGCATCTCCACTTTGAGAAGAACTTTTAATTGTTTGGTACCACATTGCGTTGTCTGCTCTTACCGTGCGCGTACACACGCTGTGCGTATATAACGGGCAGAAATTAGGCGGATGTTCCTGATTCGGTTTGGACCGCGTTATAAATCCACGGCGCACTCTCTTCGAGCCTCTGGAGGATTTCTTTGAAAAGTGGATTTGTGCGCCGGACGGTGGGGACCGCGTTTGCTGTTCTCCACACCCCCTCCCTCTCTGGACTTGCCTGGACTAAGAAATTAGGGGCAGAAATATTAGGCTTGTGTTGATGGGGCTAAAGTAGAAACCAGAACGTGGAGTCCACTTGTCGGCTTACGTCAGACCACGACAGAATGTAAACTGTTTCCTGGTGTTTCAGGTTGTCAGACATCTCCTAATACTGTTTCCGAGAGGACAGGAGTTCAGGGAGGCCTGTTTTTCTCCTATATGATCAGTTTCTTCTGACAGCTTCCTCCCTAATTAAGGAAGCCGGAAGCCAAAAGCCAAAAGCTGTCTTCCAAGTGAGGTCAGTTACAGCCTCACTTAAAGCAGGTATTGACTTTCTGCCCCCAGATTTCTGGTTCATAAAGTGCTAAAGAGCCTCTCTCCCCAGAAAGAGACACCTTGACACTCTATATGCTTCCACTGGAACCTGGCTTATAAGGATGGGAGGAAGCATATGGGGTAATTTCACTGCAACACCATGAAATTTGACTCAGGATGGGTTTTACAAGATGTGTTGTTTCACTTCCACTGAATGGTGTGACTTCTCAATCGGGTAAGTCCAAGGGAAAATGACATTGCAGACATCCCCCGAAGGTAAGTGATTTGGCAGACAGTCATAGGAAGCGGGAGATATTAGAGGTTAAAGCAAAGAAATGCTGATGACTTCAAGGGCCCAACCAACATTGGGATGACTAGGCTTAATGTCATTCATAGATTTTACTATAAAAGCAACTGTATTTACTAAATATTGGTTGAGAAGATTTGCCTCTATAAGAAATTTGTGCCACACTTTGTGGAGTTGTTTTCGTGAGACTGGTGGTTCCTGCCTTGTCACAGTACTTATTTAGTAGTTACCATCTTTATTTGAATTTAATTTAATAAAATCTCCTGGAAGAGGAAGGGAAACCAAATGATCATGGGTTATGAAAGCTAAGCTGGTAATATTTGAAACACACAAATCAGGGCTTTTCAAATGTTAATGTACATTTGAATCACTGCACATCTTGTTAAAATGCACATTCGGATTCGGTAAATCTGGGGAGGGGCTAGACGAGTCTCCATTTTCTGACAAACTTTCAGATGACACTCTGACCACACTTTGAGTAGCAGGTCATAGATGGTAGTAATTCAAGATGTAAAAAAAAATTTTTTTTTTAAATTTTCAGTTTTGCTTTTCACTTAGAAGACAGTATGAAGTCGAGTCCTATGTAAGAGTGTTGTAAAAATGGCAATAGAAGAATAGGCAAAGACAAATGTCAGTTTTAACACAGAGAAATGTAGAACCACTTATAAAACATTCAGGGAGAGCCCCATTCTGATGGAATGTCGTGTCTTACTTCCAGCATTTGGAATGATGGGTGTAATACTTTCAAAGTCTTGGGTTTTGTTTTGAAGTAAGGGGGAACTGATGTCTGTGCCTAGTTCATTTCTTTAAGAAGAAATTGGGTCCCCCAGAAGTTGAACAGTTTGCCCAAAGTCAGAGTTTTGTTGAATAAGGACCTTTTCTACCTCCTTTCATCTTATCGTATCTCGACTCACACTATACTTAAAAATGATCCCAAGTTCAGGATATTGAAAGTGAGGCTGTACTGAAGGGAGAGGTCGAACAGAAACAGTGTTAAAAACAAAAGCAAGGTAATGTTCATGTGGGGTACGTATGCTCCCCGAGCAACTGGATCCTGACGGGATGTGGGAGTAGGTTTTGGGTCCTCCTTTGCTGTGTCTACTTGGCAGTGGCCGTCTTGCTTAATGTTACTTAACCCAGCACTGGCAGGGCTGGTCCCGTAACACATGCTAAACAATATTTTTTACTTTAACCTTATTATGTTAAGGTATAAATAATAATAAAGGTACCATTTCTAAAATTTACTCAGTATTGTGATAAAATATTCAGGAAAATTTAGTTGCCATAAATAATTAAATAACTAAGAGGGTTTTACATACGCCAGCCCCCCACACAACAGATTGTAAAGCCTACATTCCTGGATGCGTGCGTGCTTGCGTGCGTGCTGAGTTGTTTCAGTCGTGTCCAACTCTTTGCAACCCCATGGACTGTAGCCCTCCAGGCTCCTCTGTCCGTGGGATTCTCCAGGCAAGAATACTGGAGTGGGTTGCCGTGCCCTCCTCCAGGAGATCTTCCCAATCCAAGGATCAAACCTGCAGCTCCTGCATTGCAGGCGGATTCTTTGCTGCTGAACCACCAGGGAAGCCCCACATTCCTGGATGCATTATTCTAAAAAGATGATTAAGTGTAAGATGTGACACTATCACGGAGGGCTGTTTTGAATAATTCATTTGCATGTAATTTGACATTTTTAGGTCCATTCACAGTTGGGATAGTTGTGTATTTTTACATCTACCCTGGTATGGAACAGATGATGAAATTAAGGTTTAGAGACTTTTTTTCCCACCCAAGGCTGGACAGAGAGTCATAAATAGCACTTGGACCAGACGCCAAGTCTCCAAATGGTTTCTGGGACTTTCTGACTACCTTGTTAGTCTGTTCTATTTATTTTGGTACCAAATAGGTTGGTTGCACTTAAGCTGGACCTTACAACATTCTGCTCATACTACTTTTGAGACAGGACTGGGAATCCACAAACAGGTGTGATGGAGAAATAAATAAGCAAAAAATTTCAGTGATACCTGTTGACTTCTTGGTTTATGGGGTGGTATGTTTCTCATGGTTATGAACATAAGTGGTCCCATCTGGGAAAGGGAACAAGTAGAAAAGTGTCAGGAGTGACGGAGGCAAGTAAAATTGTGAATATATGAAAAAGTGTATACTGTGTACTGTAGTGTGTGCTTCCCTGTTAGCTCAGCTGGTAAAGAATCTGCCTGCAATGCAGGAGACCCTGGTTCAATTCCTGGGTTGGGAAGATCCCCTGGAGAAGGGATAGGCTACCCACTGTTGTATTCGTGGGCTTCCGTGGTGGCTCAGATGGTAAAGAATCCGCCTGCAATGCAGGAGACCTGGATTTGATCCCTGAGTTGGGAAGATCCCCTGGAGATGGGCATGGCAACCCACTCCAGTATTCTTGCCTGGAGAATTCCATGGACAGAGGAGCCTGATGGGCTACAGTCCATGGGGTCACAAAAGAGTAGGACCTCACTGAGCGACTAAGCACACACACACATACTGTAGTATGGCCTCAGTGGTATGTAAACTATCCTGAGGAATTTGCTAACTAAATTTCTTAAAGGGATTAAAATTTAGTTCATTAAAGTAACAAAACAGTTTGTTCTTCTGCAGTTTTATTTTAAAGATGTCATTATAGGCACAAAGCACTCTTTAGAAATACAGTACTGGCTTCTTAATCTGAATCTCTTTCTAAATGTCTTGTGTGTAATATTAGTGGGTTGGCCAAAAGGTATGTTCGTATTTTTCGAACGAACCTTTGAGCCAACCCAGTAACCTTGTACTTTCTTCTCTCTGAGTACAGTTTCGAGATAAGATTAAATTTTGATTTGTACCTGGAAGTTTTCTGGGAGGAGGAGAAGGGAATGACAGAGGATGAGATGGTTGGATGGCATCACTGACTCAGTGGACATGAGTCTGAGTGATCTCCGGGAGTTGGTGATGGACAGGGAAGCCTGGCGTGCTGCAGTCCGTGGGTTCACAAAGAGTCGGATATGACTGAGTGACTGAGCTGAACTGAACCATGTATTTGAACTTCCAGTAATAATTGTCATCAATGTGTCTTTAAGAATTATCTCCCCTATTTTTAAAAAAGAGATAGAAAAAAAATACCACAAAATAAAATTCTTTGCTGGAGAAATATATGTGTTGTAAGCCTTTTGAAAGGAGCTGGGAAAACTGTAACTGTCCTTCATCCGAATAGTCAACCCTTGCATCTCCCTCAGCCTAAGGACCCGCAGCTGCAGTGATTTCCAGAAGTGTGCATCAGGAAACTTCCAAAGTTATTTTCCTTCAAAAAAAAAGCAATCAGGAGGTTCACAGGTTTTGTCAGTGTGAGGTGTGTGGGTGCGATGTAAGTGTTTGGGGGGTTTGCATTAAAGGAAGAATGGTTTTAAAAATATTTGTCATTTTTTTTCACCTTGGAGCAAAGAGAAAATAAAAATAAAACCCCACCCACCCATTCCCAAATACAAAGATGAAAACTAAAACCCATTGGCTATTATCACAAGTTTAGCAGACAGCTTGAAATGTGCATCAATCTTAGAGAGCAATGTGAAAAGACAGCCCTCCCCTGTCATATCCTGCAGCAGACAACACCATCGCTTGTGCAGTCAATTATTAATAATTGTCAAGGGGATAAGTGCCTTAATGTGCAGATATCTGTATGTATGTATTATATATTAGTAGAATGCCATATATCATCATCATTGCAAACTTACATCGTTAAAGTTCTATGCTATGCTATTAACTTAAATGCCATTAATAACACTTAAACTTGAGGTGGAGACACAGTTTTGACTTGATCGTTAGGTTCTTAATTTGAGTGTCCCTGTTTCTTGCTTTCTCCCTGGTCTTTCCCATCCAACCCCCAGCTCTCAGTCTCCTCTTGTTCCCTGTCTCCTCGAAAAGTCAAAACTGCCTTCCTGGGCCTTCCCTGGCGGTCCAGTGGTTAGGACTCAGTGCTTCCACTGCAGGGGATATGGGTTCGATCCCTGGTCCGGGAATTAAGATACCACGTACCATGAGGCATGACCAAAAAAAAAAGTAGCTTTAAAAATAATAGCAGAAAAAACCAAAACAAACCCCTGCCTTCCTATTTAAGCAGTGCGGTGGGCTGCAAAGTGAAAGGCTGCATGTCCTTCAGAGGTCACTTTTTTTCCCTCAGGTTCTTTTATTTCTAAAATGAGAAGAGACAACATTATCATCAAACTTCCTTCCTGCTCTAATATTATTGTACGATGCTACCTGGTTGTTTTCAGTACCATTTCTTCACAGTAGTTTTGGCGTATCAGGAGGCATTTCATGGTATTTTAAATGTGTCGAAACCTTCAATAACAAGTACTCTGAAAGGAGAATTTTTAGGACAAGTTAGTAGGACTTTTGGAATGTTGTTGGTGAGCCTTGGCTCCAAGTGTTTTCAAGAATCATCAGTAAAAGAAGTGTGATTTTTACGTATGAGTTTCTCTTAAATCGGTGGTTGTAAACTATTGCATGCGTGTGCAGCTCCAGCAGCAGAAGCGGGGTGAGTGTGGAAAAGGGCCGAGTGGGTTAGAGCCCCTCCATGGCAGCCCGTTGTTGCCCAGTTGCGCGCATGGGCTCACAATTGCTAGGTTGACTTCTTATTTTTTAGCAGAAATCATCTATATGGTGTTTCATGGTAAATTTTTAGATTTGAACCTTTCTCCAGTTATTTTAGTAAAATGCCTTTAATTCAAACAAAAGTCACGAGATACAGCACTCAACCTTCCAGTTTGTCTCAAGACGAGGACTTTTGCCACCTTTTGTTAGATTTAAAGGGTCAAGGAATCAGTTGGTCCTCATTTTCAATGACTATCTTCGAGCTCTGCTTCTAAAGCCTTTCATAGCTTTGTGGAGGAGGACTGCGTATTGTCTTACTTTCCTCGTTTGTTTTCTTGCGGTTTGATGACCATCTTTTAGTGTTTGGGTTGCTTTTTCTTTTTGGGTGTGTGTGTCCATTGTCATTTTTAGATTTGCTGTCCCTGTGAAGTTTTGATACAGCAGTCTATATGTTGGGTCGGCCAAAACATTTGTTCGAGTTTTCCCATATCCAAACATTTTGGCCAACCCAGTTTGTACAAGGTTGGTCTTTTTCCTGTCTAGAGAAATTCGCATTTGAGGAGCGTTGTCTAAATGCAGAAGATTGAAAGCATGTGAGTGGCCTTTTATTTAACACATGATAAACACTAATTTGATCAGTACGTTTCTATGTGCTGCTGCATCCCATTTGTAAAGAAGAATCATAAGTTTGTATTGCTGAAAATTTATAGGACCCCAAAATGTCTAGTGAGTGTGTGTTAGTCGCTTAATTGTGTCCGACTCTTTGTGACCCCATGAACTGTAGCCTGCCAGGCTCCTTTGTCTGAAATTCTCCAGGCAAGAATACTGGAGTGGGTTGCTATTTCTTTCTCCAGGGGATCTTCCCCACCCAGAGACTGAACCTGGGTCTCCTGCATTTCAGACGGATTCTTTACCATCTGAGCCACCAGGGAAATCCCAAAATGTCTATGCTGAAGCTCAGATCTCTGCATAAGCAACTGAGGTCTAAAGAAGCAGCGTAGATTGCTTGCCTTGTAGGAGGTCATTTCTATGAATGTTTGCCTATGAACCCAGATCTTCATTTTCTCAATGTTCTTGCCTCTTCTCCTTTTTGGATCCATAATAACAATCACAATCAATAGAGGCACCAAGGAATTCAAAAGAATGATACCCTGAGACTAAAGCCTGTTGCTCATTTCACCCTGCTGTTAAAGGATGTTTCCCTTTTAAATGTTTAAAATGTTTGTTTTCTAAATACCTTTGAAATAGGATAGATTTTTCATCTTTGGTGCTGTTCTGAATCATAGAATGATGAGCCTATGGTTTAAGGGGCTCACGTTGGTTTATCGTAGCAGAGCTAATGGATATTGTATTACATTATTATCTGTATTACATTTTCTTAATCTACATCATAGATTAGTTTTGTGTTTTTATGAAATTTAGGGTGAGTCAAGCTTTTGTTCCAATTACTTACCCTCTGCATCTTTGGTAAAAATTTCTTTTGGCCAGTATGAATTCACTAGAAGACCCTAAATATGTTCTAAATGTGGTTATTAAAAATTCTCTACATAGGATGAAGATAGTCACTTCTGCTCAGACTATGTGATGTTACTGCCATGAATTATAAGAGAAAACCTTATGCTTTATCCAAGGAAATAATTTTAGTATTAATATTTGTCACACAACTCCTAATTCTTACCTGGATAAGTAAATTGCTTCCGGTTCCCATGTTTCCCTGTTTAAACCTGGATATTCATGTGTGGTCGAAAGTGAAGAGGAACTGAAAAGCCTCTTGATGAAAGTGAAAGAGGAGAGTGAAAAGGTTGGCTTGAAGCTCAACATTTAGAAAACAAAGATCATGGCATCTGGTCCCATCACTTCATGGGAGATAGATGGAAAAACAGTGGAAACAGTGTCAGACTTCATTTTTTTGGGCTCCAAAATCACTGCAGATGCTGATTGCAGCCTGAAATTAAAAGACACTTACTCCTTGGAAGGAAAGTTATGACCAACCTTGATAGTATATTAAAAAGCAGAGACATTACTTTGCCAACAAAGGTCCGTCTAGTCAAGGCTATGGTTTTTCCCGTGGTCATGTATGGATGTGAGAGTTGGACTGTGAAGAAAGCTGATCGCCGAAGAATTGATGCTTTTGAACTGTGGTGCTGGAGAAGACTCTTGAGAGTCCCTTGGACTGCAAGGAGATCCAACCAGTCCATTCTAAAGAAGATCAATCCTGGGTGTTCATTGGAGGGACTGATGCTAAAGCTGAAACTGCAATACTTTGGCCACCTCATGCGACGAGTTGACTCACTGGAAAAGACTCTGATGCTAGGAAAAGTTGGGGGCGGGAGGAGACGGGGACGACAGAGAATGAGATGGCTGGATGGCATCACCGACTCTGTGGACATGAGTTTGAGTGAACTCCGGGAGTTGGTGATGGACAGGGAGGCCTGGCGTGCTGTGATTCATGGGGTCGTGGAGAGTCGGACGCGACTGAGTGACTGGACTGAACTGATTCATGTGTGGTGCAAAGGGAACACTTCCCAGTTGGAAAGGTGAACTGGGTCCATTGTGATGTTAATTCAGATGGATTCAGAGGTTGGGTGCTTAGAGGACCGCTAGATGGAGGAGATTCTAAATGTGTGCAAGTAATAGACTTGTGGGCTTCCTGGGTGGCTCAGCTGGTGAAGAATCCACCTGCAATGCAGGAGACCCTGGTTCTATTCCTGGCTAGGAAAGTTCCCCTGGAAAAGGAATAGGCTACCCTCTTCAGTATCCTTGGGCTTCTCTGGTGGCTCAGACGGTAAAGAATCCACCTGCAGTGTGGGAGACCTGGGTTCGATCCCTGTGTCGGGAGGATCCCCTGGAGGAGGGCATGACCACCCACTCCATTGTTTTTACCTGGAGAATCCCCATGGACAGAGGAGCCTGGTGGGCTACAGTCCATGGGGTTGAAAAGAGTCGGACACAACTGAGCAACTAAACATAGCACAATTGACTTGGACTTCTTAGAAGAAAGCCTTTTGAGGCTGGCAGCAGCCCTCTAAAGGCCATGAATTTGGATCCAAGGAGAGTAATTGGATGTAATTTTGAAAGCTTTAATTGCTTTCCCTTCTTGCCATCTCTGGTAGTTTTTTGTTTTTGGCCACACCTTGTGGCATGTTGAATTTTAGTTCTCTGACCAGGGATCGAATCCTCACCTCCTGCAGTGGGATCTGAGGGCTAACTTCTGGACCACGGCCGGGGAAGTCCCATTGATCTTTGCCTTACCATGAATTTTGCATCTCTGATGGCCATGATAACTTGCAAAAAACAATCCCTGTAGTTGAGCTGGAGCTTATAAACTCCAGTGACACTGTAATGATTATTCAAGTTGAAGCCACCTCGTTGGGAAAGTGTTAGACAAGGGAGGGTGTGGAAAACTTCTGATTCTTGGAGATTAGGTGTCAAAATATTCAGGGTTTGGTTATTTTTAGCAGTTATCAGTGAAGGTTCTTGCTTCTGGAAATAATGATTAGGTTTTGAAGCTGCAAATTCCCAACCATCACCCAAAGGATCCCCTGCCTGCCCCGCCACCCTTTTTTTCCCAAACTGGTAGAAACGCTGACCTCTGTAATACTGTCACCCGGGTTAAATGAAAAGATGACAGAGAAGTGCTTTGAATGTGTGTGCCTACTAGCTTTAAAGTTTGAAATTGATATTTAATATTTAAGCAGTTTCGTTGAAACATAGTAGATTGAAAAATGTTGAACGTCACCTCTGTTTAGAAAGATACGTATGTGTGTAATTTAAATTTTGAAGAGAAAATTTAATCCTCATGCTCTCAATCAGCTGATGCCAGGACCTCCATCTCAGAAAAATTTACTCAGCATCTTGGGGGAGAGGATCCACTGATACTGTTTTTAAGTTCCTCAGGTGAGACTCAGTTTGGGAACCAAGGATTGAGAGCCACTGGTTTAATGGGTGCATTGATTGTGAGCAAATGTAGAAACTGATCCTGTTGTTTTTTTTTTTTTCCTTTGAGATTTAGAGAAGATATTTGACAATCCTGATCACAGCAAAGTGCAAGGGATTAAGATGGTCACCCAGGTTGCTCCTCCCCATTGCATTAAGCCTTAGATTTTCATGTTGGATCACAAATAACTTGGATGACTGGCATTGGATAATGGTACTCAGCATTTCAGTCTTAGGAACTTGCCTCTTCCTGCTAGGATGGAGGAACTGAGGTATTGATCAAAAGGATGTGATTAAATAAGAAACATGGTATAATAATGGAACAGAGTTTTAAGAACTCACGGTTGGAGGTGGCACCATATGTTTCCCTTCTGGCAAAAGCTCAAGGGCCCACAAATGGAGAGTCCTACTAGAGCCCATCTAACGTCTCCTACGTCCAGGATGTAAGTGATAAGTGGTCACATTTATAAGTGGGTTTATATCTTGGTGCTCATTGTGGTGTTGGGTGAAGGCAGCATAGCCCCTCTTACAGTGCTGGGCATGGCCCCATCAGCACCGTTGTTGTTGATGGAGTTGGGTGGGAACAGCTGGTACCTCTTTGCCAATTTAGGAACTGTGACATAGCAATTCTTTCTAAAGCAAGTGTTTCTTAAAGTTCTATCCTGCTCACAGCTGCCAATGGTTCCTTCCTTGTCTGTGAAATCAAATAATTTCGTGAATTCTTGCACATGAGTTTAGTTCAAAGAATCAGGATGGGTGTCTGTGCACTTCACCACCGTATTGATAGAATGTTATCAACCCTGACTCAGCTGTGTGTTTCTCCATTATTCTCATCCCACTGGTTCTCCTTCAGAAATAATATTACTTGAATTTTGTGCTTATCATTTCCTGGTCTTTAAAACGATCTCAAACAAATATGTTCAGTTCAGTTTAGTCGCTCAGTCGTGTCCGACTCTCCGCGACCCCATGAATCACAGCACACCAGGCCTCCCTGTCCATCACCAACTCCCAGAGTTCACTCAAACTCATGTCCATCGAGTCGGTGATGCCATCCAGCCATCTCATTCTCTGTCGTCCCCTTCTCCTCCCGCCCCCAATCCCTCCCAGCATCAGAGTCTTTTCCAGTGAGTCAACTTGTCGCATGAGGTGGCCAAAGTATTGGAGTTTCAGCTTTAGCATCAGTCCTTCCAGTGAACACCCAGGATTGATCTCCTTTAGAATGGACTGGTTGGCTCTAGGTACTTCTAAACAAAGTTTACTTTTGCTTTTTTTGACATTTATTTACAGTCTTCAGCAATTGTTTTTTTCACCCAGTATTAGTTTTCAGCTATGTTATGTTGAATCACTTCCCTCCTTTACAATATTTGGTGCTGTGACTGAACCATAATTGACTTATTTATTTTACTCTCAGTGATATTTGGCTAGTTTTCAGGTTGTTTTTTTTCTATTATGAAAAGTGCTACCAGGACCATTCATGTACCTGTCTAACGGTACCCACTTTTCAAGTGTTTCTCATCTGAGAGTAAATTATTAAGACCCAGAGCATGAATATGTTAGAATTTCCAGATAAGCCAAAGCATTTTTCAAAGATGAGTTCTCATCACTTCACATCAGCCAACAGTTATTACTTCCAGGCCTAGAGATTTCTGCTAATTTAGTGGGTATAATATGATTATCTCTGAATGGACTTAATTTCCATATCCCTGATTACTAATGAAGTTAAACATTGTTTCGTTTATTTCATTGCCATTTATATTTCTTCTATAAACACCTACTCAAGTCTTTTGCTCATTTTTTCTATTTGTCTTAATGAATTGCAGGAGTTTTAAATGCGCATATGTGTATGTGTGTGTGCATACTAAGTCACTTCAGTTTTGTCCAGCTCTTTGCGACTCTATGGACAGTAGCCCGCCAGGCTTCTCTGTCCATGGGGATTCTCCAGGCCAGAAAACTGGAGTGGGTTGCCATGCCCTCCTCCAGGGGATCTTCCTGATCCAGGGATTGAACCCGCGTTCTCCAGCACTGGCAGGCAATTTCTTTACCACTAGCGCCACCTGGGAAGCCCATGATTGTGTATGTATGTGTGTATGTGTGTGTATATATATTTTAATTAGCTTTAATATGTTATATGTGGTTGGAATTTCTTTGTTTTTTTTTAACTTAATGGTATTTTCTGATGACTTGGATTTTTAATGTTTTCTTCTTATGAACTCAGTTTTAATTTTATGGTAATCAGTGTTGTCAATCGTTTTATGTTCTTTTGTGTCATGTTTAGGAAATCCTTCCTGAATCTCATGTAGTATATTCTTCTATAGTCTAAAATTTTATATTTTGGTCTTTCATATTTATGCCTTAATCCATCCAGAATAGATTTTTTTTTTTCTGTGTAGAGTTAGGGATTTAATTTCATTCTTTCATGTGAATAACCAGTTGTCACAGAACCATTGATTGAGGGGATCTCCCTCCTTTTTCTAATGATCTGTAGTGCCATCTTTGTAATATATGAAAGTTTCACAGATGCTCGGAGTGTTTTAGTCTGGGGTTAAATGTTCTTCCAACGAATCTTTCTGGTTTCATTTCCCACTGCCCTTTCATGTACCCCCTACTCATCCAGACTCCATGCTGTGCTTCAAAATTGTCTCATGATTTCCTTTGTCTTGTGCATTTTGTCCTTTTCTTATGTGTCACATCCTACCCATGCTGTTGTTTTTAGGTATATTTATTTCTCTTTTGCTTCATATTGTGTATCAGTTTTTGAAAGCAGGCTTTGTTTTGTTCGTCTTTGATACTTGTGAGCAGAAGCTGGTGTCTTTTACTGAATAGCTATTTGATAAATTGTTGACCTAAATTGGGCTTTGGAATAGAAAGGATCTTAGAAATTACCCAACCAGTCTCATTTTATTTGCCCACCCCAATCATTTGGGGTTTGCAGAGTTTCAATGCAGTGCCCAGGGTCATACAGCTTGGTTGGTCCCTGACTTTTTTCCTTGAGCTTATTCTAGAACATCTTTCATTATCAGTTCTGTCAGCGAGGAACTAAAGTATCAGTCACTGTTCAGAAATAGGAACTAATCCTGAAAATCCTGGAAAACCAACACACATGGTAGGTCCATGATCCCTTGGCTTGTTGAATCAGTTTTGGACAGTGATGTTCACACCACATCCAAACATTGAGCATTTCCCAAACATGCTGTACAGGCTCCCATCTCTGGGCCCTTGTTCATATTCCTTGTTCAACAGAACTGTTTTTACAGACCACTGTCCACGAGTCTTCTGTACTCCTAGAGATTAATTTCTTGTTGAATGCTCTCTTTCCATACTTTGACATCACCTCCGTTCCTCCACCAAATAAATAATTAATTTATTTTTTAATTAAAATTTTATTTTTTCTTGATTTTTGTCTCCTTAGAGGTGAGAGGCAATTTACTATTCTACCATGTCTTCTCAGAACCTAACCCAGGGCTGTGTCTGCTCTAAGTTAGGGTTTTTTGTATATAAGTTTTTAAAAAGTTTGTTTATTTTTGGCTGAGCTGGGTCTTCATTGCCGTGTGGGCTTTTCTCTAGTTACAGCAAGCAGACATTACTCTCTAGGTGCGGTCTGCAGTATTCTCATTATGGTGGCTTTTCTTTTTGTGGAGCACAGGCTCTAGGGAGCACGGGATTCCACAGTTGCAGCTCCCGGGCTCTCAGTTCAGTTCAGTCACTCAGTCGTGTCTGACTCTTTGTGACCCCATGGACTGCAGCATGCCAGGCCTCCGTGTCCATCACCATCTCCTGGAGTTCATTCAAGCTCATCTCCATTGAATCGGTGATGCCATCCAACCATCTCATCCTCTGTCATCCCCTTCTCTTCCCGCCTTCAGTCTTTCCCAGAATCAGGGTCTTTTCCAGTGAGTCAGTTCTTCACATCAGGTGGCCAAAGTATTGGAGTTTCGGCTTCAGCATCAGTTCTCCCAGTGAATATTCAGGACTGACTTCCTTTAGGATGGACTGGTTGGATCTCCTTGAAGTTCAAGGGACTCTGAAGAATCTTCTCCAACACCACAGTTCAAAAACCTCCTAGGCTGTAGCACAGGCTTAATTGTTGTGGCCCGTGGGCTTAGTTTGTCCTTGGCATGTGGGATCTTCCCAGATCAGGGATTGAACCCCAAGGCTCCTGCATTGGCAGGTGGGTTCTTTACCACTGAGCCACCAGGGAAGCCTTTAAGTTAGGTTTTTAAGATGCTCCATATGCAAAAACCAAACAAGCCCCCCCCCCAAAAAAAAAAAAACAAAACCCCACCAAAAAACCCACAAAACCTTCAAGTAAGCTTATAAATATGTCCTGTCATTCCACCTTTTAGATGTGTAATTAGGGTGAAATCAAATTTTATGTAATTCACCTATTTAATGCTGGGAACTTCTGAGCAGGAGAACATCCAGAAGTGGAGTCAGGGGGCTAGCAGGGGCTGCCACAGGGTGTCTAGGAGCTGACACATTTTTCTCTACTCTTTTAGTCACATGTGGGCTACATGGTTAGAGTAACACAAGTAATGAGCCTGGAGAGCTTTATTTGTGCCTATTCCAAGTAGCTTTTTTGGGTGAAAAAAAATTTTTTTTCTGACTTAGAAGGATGTTCTGTGCTCATTGTAAGAAGTTTGAAAATATGGGAAGGTACTAAAGAGGACAGAAATCCCCAACAGAGCGTTCAGAAATAGCCACCTTACAGGAGTTCTTATGGTGCCTTTGGTTGTTGGCAGATCTCTACTGGTCCCTCATGTTCTTCAACTTTTGGAAGGAGAACCAGTTACCTAATTACTGAACCAGATACATTAGTTCAGCTCTCCTTGTCTTTTCAGAAAGTTCACATTGTGGTGGCAGACTTAATGCCTCCTTGCTGTATCTTGTGTGCTTTGGATAATGTGAAATGATCACATTGTTGTTTTTTCTACAACTGACCAGAGCTGGTGTACTTACCCTTTGTTGTGCCCAAGATCATGAGTAGCAACTTCTTGAGAAGAGTTACACAGTAGGGCTTTGTGTTAACTGAACCAAGATATACACTTATTTTTTCTCTCTTCAGTTTGAGAAAGGCAAAGTGATTGAAGTACACTTTCAGAACAGAATTTTTGATATTCAGAACAGAATTTTTGACATTTACAACAGAATTTTTAAAATTTTTTAAATTAAAAAATTTTTAAAAACTCTTCAAGACAGCTTTGAAGGATGGTTTTCTTATTCCCAGTATGTTACCGTATACTGGTTTTATCTTGGTGTCAGAATGAATCAAACTTTGGCCAGTATGAGTTCTGACTACTGAATACTTGGACAAATAGGGATACATTTATTAGAATATTTATTGTTCTTATGTGGTTGGGGACTATCTCAGTTGTGGTAAGGTCTTATCTCTAGGTAGCCAAGAGCAGGGATCACATTACATATGCTCAAATTATATTCTGTGTTGTTTTATTTCTTGGAGTTGAATAGGAATTTTCCTAGGCAAAGTTAATTAAGATTAGAGCAATTAGTCATTGCTAGGTCTCCTTCCCACCTTCTTATGCTAATTTATTAATAAAATGCATGTGAAGTAATTAAGATGTAGAAAATGAAAATCAGGAGACCATATATTTTGGCATAGCATGACTTAACATGTTCTCAGCTCATCCATCTCTCCATCACCACCCTCCCTCATGGCCAAAGTACTTAGCTCCGGAGTGAAAACATCAACAGTTCCTCACCTATAGAGTTGTTTTCGTCTATGTGTATCTATCTATACGTCTATGTGTGTGTATACGTAATGACATCAGAGTTCTGTAGCTTGTAATGGTTTTATAGTAAGCTGAATGTGTTTCCTCGTTTGATACCTGCTGACAGGGGCAGTTTGTTTTCTAAATCTTTGAATACTTATTTGGCCTGTTTTAGTAATTCAAGGAATACGTGAAGAGTAGAATGGATGAATCACAATGAGTATTTGTGTGTTAGTTGAGCTCTGATTTGATAATTATGTTAATGTGAATGTTTGCTATGTATCACCCATCACACTAGAGGCTTAACATATATGTGCTTTAATTCCTACAACAACCTGTGAAGGTAGGCGTTATCGTTTGCTTTACAAATAGGGAAATTCATAGTCAACTGTACTTATTTAAGTCCACACTACTGATCACTATGAGCGTAGGGAGTTGGCAAAGGTCAGCTTTGCTCCAACACATGCATTCTTTCCTACTATCAAAGCAGGATGCCTTCTAATTTTGACCTGTATGTGTGTGTGTATACGTATGTGTATACACACAATGGAATATTACTCAGCCATAGAAAAGAGTGAAATAATGCCATTTGTTGCAATGTGGATATACCCGGAGATTATCATACTAAGTGAAGGAAGTCAGAAAGAGAAATATTAGGTGATATCACCTATATGTGGAATCTATAAAATAATACAAATGAATCTGTACACAAAACAGAAACAGTAACAGAATACAGATTTATGTTTACCGAAGGAGGAAGGCAGAGGGGAGGGATACGTTAGGAATATGAAATTAACAGATACAAACTACTATACATAAAACAGAGAAGCAGCAAGGATTTTTTTGTATAGCAGAGGGAACTATGTTCAATATCTTAATAACCCATAATGAAAAATAATCTGAAAACAGTAACAATATATTTTGTTGGACACCTGAAACTGACACGATATTGTAGAAGTACTGTGTGAGTAGTATGATAAATACAATTTGTATCCTCCAAACTAGGTTTTTGTCATCTTAATACATGAAAGTAAATTTAAATTTTAAAAAATGCCCTCTGACTTTGTAATGAAGATTCTCATGAGTGTCAAAGGCTTCTTTGGATATAGTATTCCTTTCAGAGCCAGCCATGGTAGCTTTCCCGAATCACTGTGCTGTCCATATGAAACTAACACAGTATTGTACATCAGTTGTACTTCAATAAATAACAGTGACAAAGAGCTTTCCCAGTCCCTTAGTCCCCAGGGATGGTAGAGGTTCCCTAAGAAAACGTGCTGAAATCCAGCTTCTTGATTCTGTCTTTGGCTCCTGACTCTGCTGTGAGCAGTTTATCAATTACAGGTTTTCCTAATGTGTAAGTGTCCTTGAATATCAGTCTTGTTTTCCCCTTTGACAGTTTAAGCAGTGAGCATGGACATGACAGTGTCTGGCTCTCTGGGCCTGGCTGGATGACAAGCACATTTTGCTGCTCTTATACTTGGGGAGACTGGACCCAATCTCCGTGCCCTCCTCAGGGCCTGTCTGTGCTTCATGTACATTCAAAAGAAGATTGCAACAGTAAGCCCCCTGCCATGGATATGGTATTATGTATGGCTGACCTTGCTTTGGGCAAAGAATATGCATGCGTTGATGTACAAACTAATAATAGTTGGCAATAGTAATTATAGGCCAAATGATTACCTCAGGTAAAATTAGCAACCTGCATTTTAACAGGGCTTTCATCGCCTGAAATTCACTAATAGAATTAACCCCGTTGGTGGATACAGGGAATTCACATGTATTTAACATATCCGTGCACTGTGACATCCAGATTATGGGACCTTTTAATTTTAGTCCTCAAAGGGAAGAAGTTGAGATTACAGAGAAGGAAATAAAATTGGAAGGTATTAGCTAGATTTTCCTGGGTCATTACAGGTTCTAAGTGATGTATCTGAATATTAAAATAAAAAAAAAACTCTTCCAAAAAATAGTTATTGAGTATATTCCCTGGTGGATCAGACAATAAAGAATCTCCCTGCAATGCAGGAGACCCTGGTTTGTTCCCAGGGTTGGGCAGATTCCCTGGAGAAAGAAATGGCAACCCACTTCAGTATTCTTGCTTGGAGAATCCTGTGGACAGAGGAACCTGGCCAGCTACAGTCCACGGGGTTGCAAAGAGTCAGACACGACCGAGTGACTAACATACCAGGTGTATAGATATTGTTTTTGAAAGAGGCAACAAAGAATATACTTACAAAGCACACTCTCTACAATCAGACTGAGTTAGAATTTAGTTTTTAGCACTCATCAGCTGTGTGACTGTAGGAAAATTAACTGACCTTTCTGTATGCTGTCTCCTCATCTGTAAAATGGGGATAAGTAATAGTATCTGCTACTTAGGGATATTGTGAGGATTAATTAAACTCACATATGCAAAGTACTTACAATTCTCATATGTAATATTTTATCTATATTTATCACTCTTACTTCCATATTGAATCACTGTGCAAGAGACTGGGATCTAGAAATAAAAGCTACCGTACCTGCCATCGAGGATCTTCCAGCCGAGTGAGGGAGATGCTGGAATCCACTCTACAAGGCTTTGTGGGAAATTCAGGGAGGAAGTAGAACTTGGAACATGGAGTTTACTCCAGGTCAGCTGAGTGATGAATTTTGAGAAGGATGGTTTGGGAGATAGAGGGCATTCAAGACAGCACAAATCAGGACAAGATTCCTCCCCTCTAAGAAATGACTTCCTCTGCTTACCCCCAGCCAGCCAGTCATCTGACAGAATAGAAAACGTTATATTCCATGGAGAAATAAACATACAGATGTCCTTGGAAGAGGGTTCCGTTGACTCGTTCTGAGGTGTTAAGTTCTGAAATCCCGTCCTCTTTATAAAGTAGTTTCTAATAGTGAGGTACCAATGGCAGACGGAAGCTGCAGCCATCATTTTAAGACTAGATTTCTGACGGGAAGGAGAAGGCTCACACGGAGGACCAGACCCAGGGAAGTGAGAGCCCGTGTTTGGTGGTGCTGTCTGGTGATCAGGATGGGAGAGGTCATGAGTGGACCTTGGTTTTACGCACATGACAGTATGGTCCAGGGTGGAAATTAACGCAGGCTAGACACTCATCCTCATTGTGGCTCAGAAAAGAGTTGATTCAATGAGAGACAGACCCACAGACATTTGAGAGCGGCCGATACCTCGTTCTGTTTTCCAGCCACGGACTCCAGGGTGCTCGGTGTTTATCCCTCTAGATGCTGTAACTGCTCCCCATCACGTGGCTGGTTCATTTTTACCTTTTCCAAGTGAACACTTTAGGCAGGCTGATTTACTTTTTTTTTTTTTTCCTCCTCTCTGAAATAGAGAAGTGCTCTTTAGCACTTTTACCCTTTGAAAATATAAAATCACTCAAGGGCTTTCATATTTTCAAAGGGCAGAAGCAACTTTAGCGAGAGAGAAGAGTGCAAAAAGCCGACTGATCTTTTTTTTTTAAGTGCTATAATGAAAACATGTATAAGACATATCCTCCAGGCCTCTGTGTGTGGACGCTGGTAAGAGGTGGCCGACGTAAAGAGAGGGAGAGGGCAGAGATGGATGCAGATCTGCAGAGTGAGTTGGCTTTCTCTGTGGCTGGGATTTTATTCTTTTCCTTTTTAACTTACTGGGGAAGAAACAATGCTTACCATTTTCCCCAAAGCACATGCTAAGATCTGCCTAAGTGGTAGCCCTCCATAATTTTCGGCCTTCGTTGGATCTTAGTTCTCAACCAGGGATCAAACCCGCACCCTGGAAGTGAAAGTGTGGAGTCCCAAACACTGGGCTGCCAAGGAAGTCTTCAGCCCTCCATATTTTATTTATATTTTTAAATATTTTTTCATATAGACCATTTTTAAGTCTTTATTGAATTTGTTAAAGTATTGTTTTTTTTTTTCGGCCCTGAGGCATGTGGCATCATAACTCCCAGACCAGGGATCGAACCCATGCCCCCTGTAAAATCCTAACCACTACCACCATGGAAGTCCTTGGCTTCCATATTTTAATTGAGAAAATGATGGCTTCCTTCTTTGACATGGATTTGCTAAATCTCAGACCCCTGAGGATGAAATCATAACCATCAGGAATTTCATTGTGTTATTCCTGAGTGAGTTTTGCCTTCGGCGTGACAGCTATAGTTATGTCTCCTGGAAGATGCAGAGAGAGCAGTTGACCTGTCAGGTAAGAAACAAATAACAGAGCTAGCAGCCAGGCCCATTATCTTAGCGCTGCACCATACCTGCACACGGCAGACACCTCTGGAGCGGTCCATCATTCAAAAGGGCCATATTTTACCCAATGAGGTGCTTACTACGAACTGCTATAGAAATGATCTACTAACTCCAGCTTCGTTGGCAGTCCTGGATGAGGGCATTCTGTGTCTCTTTACCTCCTCCCCAAATCACAACAGAGTATTATCTGCAGGTAGGATTTTACTTACGTTTAGTGTTAAATGTAAACATCAACAGTGTCATAAGGCATTCCTGGCAGGTGTGATTCTTCAATGCTGTGTGCCAGAAATGGGGTCCTCTGTTGGGGACCCCAGGGGTTACAGCATTAACCAGCAGGCTCTAGAATTGTCACAGACTTGGTTCTAAGAAGACATCCAGGACACTGCTGGCTCTTTCCAGGTTGAGTTGGGTTGGAATCTGTACATGCGTGCTAAGTCGCTTCAGTCATGTCTGATTCTTTGTGACCCTATGGGCTGTAGCCTGCCAGGCTCCTCTGACCATGGGATTCTCCAGGCAAAAATACTGGAGTGGGTTGCCATTCCCTTCTCCAGGATTGGAGTTTACTGGAGTTTAAAGCCAATGAAGGATACCTTTGCCATTTCGGTGACTCAAGGGTATTGTGATGAATTTTTCTTTTTATTAAGGCAGCCTGCATTGCTGAGGTCTGGAGACAGGGGGAATCTTCTGAGTGGTAGAGTCCCACTCTTCCCTGGCTTTAAAGCAGAAAAGTGATTTAACTGTGAAACCATGTAAGAGTTTATGATGTTGCCTTAGAGAGACTTGCCCATCAAAGGGCAACTTAAAATTCATGCACAGTAGCCACTGTGAAGGAATACCTAAGACTCATAAATAAAACAAACCTACCTTAATTTATGGCCAGGACCTTCTCTACCCATTGAGCTATTCAGAACTCTGCACAATTGATGTTTCTTTCCTCCAGTTATTTCGGTAAAAAAATGAACTCTATTTTATGCCATACAAGCATACTAATAAACCAGTGTTTTGCTGCTTATAAAGGCAAACTGTCACCTGTTAAAATATGTAACTGTCATAGAAAGATAAAAAAGGATCATTTAATAATGATGAACAATGTGCATGTGGCATAAATAGAATCCAAAAGGTAAACAGCAGTTTATTATGCCAGAGCCAGCCAGAGCTATTCCTCAGTGTGGAGGGCTCTCCACTGATCTGTGAGCCCTTCCTTTTAAGGGAAATATAACCTGGCTTAACAGTGATGCCTGTGTGTGTGTATTTAATGGAAGCTCATTGCTGTTACAAAATCTGGACTGTTGCTCTCATGATGGAGGGGAAAAAGTGGCTTTCAGGCGTATATCCTTAACTGATGAGGAAAATCTTCAATGTTACATTGTTTTCCTGAGCTTGATAATAGGGAATATTTAGAAGTTTCATTGTTCTAGTAGGTTTGGAAAGGAGGTTGTTTTTAATTAAGCTCTTCAGCTGCTTCTCAGTGTTTGAAGCCAAATATATCCTAGCAAGAGTATATCTGATGTGACTAAATAAAGCCAGTGTTAGCAAAAATAGAAGTGGGTTTATTGTAGCTGCCTGGGTTTCTTGATCTCTTTTTATCGACCCGTACGAATAATCCGTCCAAGATACAGCATTGAAAACTCCAGATTTCCTTTTTGATGTCAGGGGATGATTGTAGCCAGTGGACAGTATTAAAGTTGCATCCTCGTACACTGAATTTTAAGAGGCACTGAAGGGTTCTTTGGTTTTGGTGCAATGAACAAGAGATTGTAATGAAACTTTTTAAAATTAACACATTCTTCAGTTGTAGTCTGTTCTACTTCAGGGAACTAAAAACCACAAGAAGAGTTTTCTTCTCTTCTGGAGTCATTTCTTCTCCCTGTTTCCGGTTAGCATGTATTTGTATTGACTAAAGTCTTGGAAGTGACAATATGGTCAGCTCAATAAATATTGAATGTTTTAAAGATTTTTGTAAATATTTGCCCAACAGACAGCCTTGTCTTCTTAAATATTTGGCCTTGTATATTAGGTTCAACGTGCAATGATTTAAAAGCTTATTCAACTATTGAACAGAACCATACCAGTTTTAAAAAGTCTTTCCAAGCCCAGTTAAATTGGAAAGCGTTGTATTCAGCGAATAATCAGTTCAGTTCAGTCGCTCAGTCGTGTCCGACTCTTTGTGACCCCATGAATCATAGGCCTCCCTGTCCATCACCAACTCCCGGAGTTCACTCAAACTCATGTCCGTCAAGTTGGTGATGCCATCCAGCCATCTCATTCTCTGTCGTCCCCTTCTCCTGCCCCCAATCCCTCCCAGCATCAGAGTCTTTTCCAGTAACTCAACTCGTCGCATGAGGTGGCCAAAGTATTGGAGTTTCAGCTTTAGCATCAGTCCTTCCAATGAACAGCCAGGACTGATTTCCTTTAGAATGGACTGGTTGTATCTCCTTCTAGTCCAAGGGACTCTCGAGAGTCTTCTCTCACACCACAGTTCAAAAGCATAAATTCTTCGGTGCTCAGCTTTCTTCACAGTCCATCTCTCACATCCATTCATGACCACTGGAAAAACCATAGCCTTGACTAGATGGACCTTTGTTGGCAAAGTAATGTCTCTGCTTTTCAATATGCTATCTAGGTTGGTCATAACTTTCCTTCCAAGGAGTAAGCGTCTTTTAATTTCATGGCTGCAGTCAGCATCCGCAGTAATTTTGGAGCCCCCCAAAATTAAGTCTGACACTGTTTCCACTGTTTCCCATTCTATTTCCCATGAAGTGATGGGACCAGATGCCATGATCTTAGTTTTCTGAATGTTGAACTTTAAGTCAACTTTTTCACTCTCTTCTTTCACTTTCATCAAGGGGCTCTTTAGTTCCTCTTCACTTTCTGCTATAAGGGTGGTGTCATCTGCAAATCTTGATACAAATCAGAGCAGATAAAACTGTATTGACAGGATTCAGAAGGGCTTCCTTGGAAAGCAAGAGTGAACTAGTTTCTGGGATAGGAATGACCATTGCTTTGTGTCCCAGCTCCTTAGGCAGTGTCCCCTTCATACTAAGATTTCTTTTCCTGGAAATTTCCCTTAGCAAAATTCTTAACTGATTTGTTTGCCAAAGTGACTTATAGACCTATAGCAAAACAATCAATTCATAAATTCAAGTTGGAATCCTGAATATTAGGTCCTAGAAAGTTATGACCAACCTAGATAGCATATTAAAAAGCAGAAACATTACTTTGCCAACCAAGTTCCATCTAGTCAAGGCTATGGTTTTTCCCGTGGTCACGTATGGATGTGAGAGTTGGACTGTGAAGAAAGCTGAGCACCGACGAATTGATGCTTTTGAACTGTGGTGTTGGAGAAGACTCTTGAGAGTCCCTTGGACTGTGAGGAGATCCAACCAGTCCATTCTAAAGGAGATCAATCCTGGGTGTTCATTGGAAGGACTGATGTTGAAGCTGAAGCTCCAATACTTTGGCCACCTCATGCGACGAGTTGACTCACTGGAAAAGACTCTGATGCTGGGAGGGATTGGGGGCAGGAGGAGAAGGGGACGACAGAATGAGATGGCTGGATGGCATCACCGACTCTGTGGACATGAGTTTGAGTGAACTCCGGGAGTTGGTGATGGACAGGGAGGCCTGGCGTGCTGTGATTCACGGGGTCGCGAAGAGTCGGACACGACTGAGCCACTGAACTGAGGGCAAGATTTGGTTACCTTCTCATACTCCTTAGTCAAATGAAGCTTTCAGTATCAGAAATCTGTTTCTTCAACCCTCATTTCTATTATTCCTACCAAATTGACAGCAGTTCTTTTTTGCCTTTATGATAAAGTACAGACTCGTTAATGCTGTAGTTTGGCCTCAATCTACCTTTCTTTAATAAGAGAATTTTTAAAGCCAATTCGCTTTTTTTGGCCACACTGCTGGCATGTGGGACCGTAGTTCCCTGATCAGGGATTGAACTCATGCCCCCTGCTGCCCTGCAGTGAAAGCGTGGCGTCTTAACCACTGGACCACCAGGGAAGTCCTTCAACTTACTTTTCTAACTTCATGCCTCACCACTGTCCATTGTCTACTTTACTCTTCATGCAAATGTACCATGAGCTTTTCACAGCTCTGTACCTTTGCATAAGACTGTTTACCAGGACACCCATCCGCCTGACCGCTCTGTCAGGCTGTTGAACTCTTACTTAGTCTTCAAAGCCCAATTCAAAGATGACCACCACTGGCAATTCTTGGACAGGACAAATCACTCCTCCCTGAAGCCAGTACTTCAGATAGGGCATTGCTAGTATTCAGTGGCAATTCATAGATAGCTCATTTCTGTAAGTTTGTTGACATGTCATAGATACCTAATAAATTGGTATTCTTCTTTGTTATGAATGGTGGACTTTTTCATTCAACCTGGTGGTGATGGAACTCCCTGTCTATGGTTTTGTATCCGAACAGGATGGGTATATTTAGACTTTAAAAGAGCATTTGAGTGTTAAGCCTTAATCGCTGGATAGTTGGTTGTGAGAATACAAACCAAATACATCCTTAGCCTGTTAGCCTTGGGGGCTGTCACCTATTTCCCTAGCCTGTAACTATCTTATTTGACAAATAGGAATAAATAAAAATATTCTTTCCCACTGAATTGGATGCAAATTCTGAAGTGACAAAAAATTGACAGAAATGTACTTGAAAATTATGTTCACATGTGGGTTTTTTGACTCTAATTAATACCAGTATTTATTTTAATACATTTTCTGGAAAAAAGCCATGTTTTATTTTTTTGTGATGAAGCTTACATGGGTTGTCCTTTATTTGGTCCAGGAGCAAACATAATCAAACCAGGTCTTGTGATCTCTAAGATCTGGTGACATTTTGGAGAGTAAAAACATGTGCTCATTTATATTCAGCCACAGAATATACAGACCAGATTTACAGCATGACCTGTAGCTTATCAATTCATTGATCTATTTGCTCAGCACTGCAGATGGTATAAGTGCAAATGAATAGAGTGATAAAATTCCTCCACAAGCCTTTGAAGTGGAGCTTGCAGTATAAGCTCTTGGGCTGCAGAATATCTTTTTTGGTGAAATATTGCCAATATAGAGAAAAAAAAGAGAATACTATATAGTGACTATCCCTATGGCTGCACCAAGTTTCATTAAATATCTACTTTGAATCTAGAAATTAATCTTAAAAATTAAGCTTTTTGAATATTTAAACCACAAATTGATTCTTTTGCCCACTCAGCCTATAGGCAGGGCCATCCTGAGATGGAGGAGATAGCATGGAAGAGGTGGGATGACACAGTCTGAAGGGCTTGCCATGATGGTAAGTAATGGTCTGGTTTTCACTCACCTGCATGAAGTGGGAAGATAGCTTGTAAATATTCCTGTGAACAAATATAGACAGTCCTAATAAGACAACTGGGGGTGGGAGGAGAAGGGGACGACAGAGAATGAGATGGCTGGATGGCATCACCGACTCGATGGACATGAGTTTGAGTGACTCCGGGAATTGGTGATGGACAGGGAGGCCTGGCGTGTTGTGATTCATGGGGTCGCAAAGAGTTGGGCACGACTGAGTGACTGAACTGAACTGAATAAGACAAGCACAGATGAAACTAGAAGAAAATGGCAGATCTGTACTTCCCCAGATCTGAGCACTGATTCCCCGTTACCCAGGTTGGGAGGGAAAACAATAACAGTCATACCAGGTTTGATAGAAAGTCAAATCATTTTATAGTGATGTTATTTTGACCACAGTTAATAATAATTCCACCCCTTTGTGGTAAGACTGCTACCTAATCATCAATTCAGTTCAGTCGCTCAGTCGTGTCTGACTCTTTGCAACCCCATGGACTCAGCACGCCAGGCTTCCCTGTCTATCACCAATTCCCGGAGCTGGCTCACATTCATGTCCATTGAGTCAGTGATGCCATCCAACCATCTCATCCTCTGTCATCGTCTCCTCTTGTCTTCGGTCTTTCCCAGCAGCAGGGTCTTTTCACATAAGTCAGTTCTTCGCATCAGCTGACCAAAGTATTGGAGCTTCAGCGTCAGTCCTTCTAATGAATATTCAGGACTGATTTCCTTTAGGATGGACTGGTTGCATCTCCTTGCAGTCCCAGGGACTCTCAAGAGTCTTCTTCAGCACTGCAGTTCAAAAGCATCAATTCTTTGGTGTTCAGCTTTCTTTATAGTCCAACTGTCACATCCATACATGACCACTGAAGAACCATAGCTTTGACTAGATGGACCTTCACAGTATGAAGCTAGTGTGATGCCTAATCATATCATACAATATATTTAAGTGTGGAGGAATAATAACTAGTAAGGGATGTGAGAGTTGGACTGTGAAGAAAGCTGATCGCCGAAGAATTGATGCTTTTGAACTGTGGTGCTTTAGAAGACTCTTGAGAGTCCCTTGGACTGCAAGGAGATCCAACCAGTCCATTCTAAAGGAGATCAATCCTGGGTGTTCATTGGAAGGACTGATGCTAAAGCTGAAACTCCAATACTTTGGCCACCTGATGCGAAGAGCTGACTCACTGGAAAAGAGTCTGATGCTAGGAGGGATTGGGGGTGGGAGGAGACGGGGACGACAGAGAATGAGATGGCTGGATGGCATCACCGACTCGATGGACATGAGTTTGAGTGAACTCCGGGAGTTGGTGATGGACAGGGAGGCCTGGTGTGCTGTGATTCATGGGGTCGCAAAGAGTCGGACATGACTGAGTGACTGAATTGAACTGAACTGAAGGCATTTAAAAAAAAATTTATTGGAGTATAGTTGATTTACAATATTGTGTTAGTTCCAGGTATACAGCAAAGTGAATCAGTTTTGCATATACGTACATCCACTCTTTTTCATATTCTTTTCCCATATAGGTTATTACAGAGTATTGAGTAGAGTTCCCTGTGCTATACAGAAGGTTATTAGTGATCTATTTTATATATAGCAGTATTTATGTCAATCCCAGTCTCCCATTTTATCCCTCCACCCTTTCACTTTGGTAACCATGTTTGTTTCTACATCTGTATTTTTATTTCTATTTTGTAGATAAACTAATTTTTACCATTTTTTAAAATTTTTAGATTCCACATATAAGCGTTATCATATGATATCTGTCTTTGACTTCCCTGAGTATGACAATCTCTAGGTTCATTCATGTTCCATTATTTTTTATAAGATTCTGTATCTTTTAGAGATGCATTTTCTGAAAAAGGGCTATATATTAACAATTTTAGGCTTTGCCATAGGATGTATGCCGCAGATTCACTACCACAACTACTTTGTTAATGAAAGCAACCAAAGACACCCCATTAATGATAAAATTAATATGTAGTGGCTGTGTTCCAATAAAAATTTATTTGTAATAGCAGATAGCAGGCAGGATTTGACCTGTAGAATGTAATTCCCTATGGTTTTTCCCGTGGTCATGTATGGATGTGAGAGTTGGACTGTGAAGAAAGCTGATCGCCGAAGAATCGATGCTTTTGAACTGTGGTGTTGGAGAAGACTCTTGAGAGTCCCTTATACTGCAAGGAGATCCAACCAGTCCATTCTAAAGGAGATCAATCCTGGATGTTCATTGGAGGGACTGATGCTAAAGCTGAAACTCCAATACTTTGGCCACCTCATGAGACGAGCTGACTCACTGGAAAAGACTCTGATGCTGGGAAAGGTTGGGGGCGGGAGGAGAAGGGGACGACGGAGAATGAGATGGCTGGATGGCATCACCGACTCTGTGGACATGAGTTTGAGTGTACTCCGGGAGTTGGTGATGGACAGGGAGGCCTGGCGTGCTGTGATTCATGGGGTCGCGGAGAGTCGGACACGACTGAGCGACTGAACTGAACTGAACTGAACCTCTGTTAGAGATACATTGTAGAAAGGCTTCTGGAAATATGATGTCTGGGATTAGCATCAAAATACTCTGGAAGTGTAGGGGAAGTTTATAGAGATATAAATGAAGAAAGTTGGACCATGTGGTGATAATTATTGACGTTAGGTGATACATAAGGGTTAACAATGTATTTCTGACTATATATATTTAAATAATAAACCTCCAGAACATTAGGACAGACCTTATTTTTTTCCTTCAGGATGTTTAAAAATCAAGGTTCCGTCCAGAAACTTACAAAATTTCGCTATTTTGGATGATAAACGCTCAGAAACTTATTTCAGATTTCTTGAGACCAGAAGATAGTTTGCATTATACCATTGGATGAAAAGTTTCTTTCTTTTTCCTTGGTACAAATGGCCAAAATAATGTGCTCCAAAGATTACAGCATTCAATTGAAATGCATTCCTTTGTTGGCAAGTACTGTTGTAAAACAGATCATAAATTCACTGAAGACTTGAAGGAACAAGTATTAAAAAGACACTAGACCACATGGGAATCTGGCCAAAGAGTTAGATAAAAGTACAGAAATTTCAACATCTCAGAGCTAATGTTTGTTAGACCGTACTCCAGTGGTGAGATGTAGAAAGACCTTTGTCAGTTCCTCTTATTGTATGATGAACTTCACCAAATTTAGTGACTTAAGACCACTGCCGTTTTATTATGCTCTTGGATTCTGTGGGTCGAGAATTCAGTAGGGTTAATAGGGTGGGTTGTCCTCCACTGAAAGATGGCTGGGGCTTTGGCAGGGAAGGCTTGAATGCCTAGAAATGAGGGGACTGGTTAGGAATGGAATCATTTGGTACTTGGTGTTTATGTAGCCTCTGAGTAGTTGAGCTTCCCACAGCATGGCAGCTAGATTTTTTTTTTAGACTCACAATACATTTTTATTTTTATTTACTTATTTATTTTTGTCCATAGCACATGGCATGTGGGATCTTAGTTCCCTGACCAGGGATCGAACCTGCACATTCTGCTTTGGAAGCATGGAGTTTTAACCACTGGCCTGCCAGGGAAGTAGCTAGATGCTGAAAGGTAGCATCCCACGTTGGGTGAATGTTTCAAGGGAGCAGACCATGACCTAATCTCAGAAATCACTTCTGTCAGTGTGGATGGAAGCCATCAGAAGCCCACCTAAATTAAAAAGCAGGGGCATAGACCCACATGTAGATGGGAAGTGTTGAGGTATTAGGGGTCATGTATTAATATAAAATTGGCTTCCCAGGTGGTGCTAGTGGTAAAGAACCAGCTTGAGACTTGGGTTTGATTCTTAGGTCTAGAAGGCCTTTTGGAGGAGGGCACAGCAACCCACTCCAGTATTCTTGCCTTGATAATCTCATGGACAGAAGAGCCTGGCGGGCTATTGTCCACGAGGTCGGACACGACTGAAGGGATTGAGCACTCACACGGAAACTTTATGAATTTGCGATTCTGGTTCTGGCTATATTGAGTTCCTTTTTGCCTTTTTCTTATGAATAACCTTGACATCAACAACAACAATAATAATAAGATTGTCGTACTTAATTAGTTATTATGATCATTCATAGACTGTGTAATTGTCCTTAGGGGAGTGGTTGGTGTGATTTAGTATATTCTTCAAATTAAAAGTAAAACCTTGTGTCCTGTCAGATCTTAAATTATAAGATCTAAGACAGAGCTGCACTGTTCATTTATATTTTTATGAACCTCTTAGCTTTGTACAAGTCTCCAGCAGACACATGCTTCATGGCCATTTAAAACAGTGGCTCATAACACACAGTAAATTTATAGGCAGTCATTTCTTGCAGTTGCCAACTTACGGTATTGTACTTGTGACTGCAATAAAAAAAAAAATCACTATTTATTTCTTTAACTTTTAACATCGAAAAGTGCCCCTAAGGTACATTATGGAGATACTGCTGTGTCGCTGAGGATGGCCTTCTGCCATTTCTCATCAGTAGGACACATCTGTTTGGGTGAGGTTTGTTTGTAAAATACACAAATGTCGTCGTAAACACCAGTGACCTCGTTTGAATTGTATATTGTAGTGTAGTCGATTTACAGTGTTGTGTTAGTGTCAGGTGTACAGCAAAGTGACTCATTTATACACACACATACTCTTTTTCAGGTTCTTTTCCCATATTGGTTGTTACAGAGTATTGAGTAGAGTTCCCTGTGCTCTACAGTAGCTTCTTATTGATTAACTGTTTTATATATAGTAGAGACACCCCTTCTATTTTAAGAGATGAATGAATTCTGAACTGTACTTATAGGAAAGTCACTGATCCTAAAGAGAATGTGAGAGCTGGTTTTCAGATTCTCTCATTCAAATACATGTATCAGGTGCCTCTAATTTTCTAGGTGCTTCTCTAGGCTTTGGGATAGATGGACAGGTTTCTCCCGCCACGGGATTTCCCTTTTCCTGAATATGCTTAAAATGAGTTACAACTCTAAGGATAGCTTTTTACAAGCTTTCGTGTCTTCCTCTTTGACTTAGATAAAGATGAAAGCTCTTTTCAGCTGCGTTGTTCAGTGTGGCCATGGCTAGGGTGTAGTATATGGTCCGTCTACCCACCACTGAATTAAAAGTCCAGAACACACAGCAGTGGTGGAGAGGAGTTATGATTCTGCTGTTCTTGGAATTGTTGGATTTTCAACAAAGAAGTGATGTTGAATTGCTGAGTATTTGTATAGCCCCAAACAAAACTGAAAATGATGTTTTTTAAAAAATAAATGTTACTTAAAGTATAATTTCAGTTGTCCAGATGAGGAATGAGAACTTCACTTTCACTTAAAACATTTTTCCTTTTAAGTGTCCCTCATAGACTGGATTCCCTGGGATGCAGGAACCGACGAGGGTGCTATGGGGTGAGTGGGGGGAGCAGGATTGGAGGAGGGTGAAATTGAAGAACACTGTAGCTGCAACAGAGGTTGCAGAGATTCCATGGGCTCAGAGTGGAATGGGCCATTAGAATTGTCCCAAATGGAAACCACTGCCTATGACTTTAAATACACCCCCATGGCCGTCTTCTGTCCCTAACAGTCCCCAGATCTGGCCTGCCTGTGGGGATGGTGGGGCTTACTTTGATTGAGGAAAACTCTTGAGTGAGAAATCAACCCAGGGCTGGTCTCCAATGTCTGCACCTAAGTGCCCACAGTTTCCCAGTGTATTCACAGGGACTCTGCTTGAACTACCAGGTCAAGATAATTCCCAGTTTCCACAGTGTGTTGCTTTTTTTCCTTTCAAATCCAGATTTTCAGCAGTCGGTATGAGAAAAAGCAAGTACCATATAAAAATCAGTGCAAAGCAGAAAAGGAGGGTGGTAGTGTCCACTCCGCCCAGGGCTTGAAATTAGAGTGCCCAGTGGCTGCTAAGTGGTTAGGACTTGAATACTTACCAAGTTGTAAACAGTAGGTTGGGTGTCTCTTTAATTTGACTGCCATGAAGGACTCTCAGAAGTTAGCAAGTTTGAGGAGCTCTGACCTTAGAACAGTTGTTGGGAGAGAAGGGCTCAACTGCTGCTGCTGCTAAGTCGCTTCAGTCGTGTCCGACTCTGTGCAATCCCATAGATGGCAGCCCACTAGGCTCCCCCATCCCTGGGATTCTCCGGGCACGAACAAGGGAGTGGGTTGCCATTTCCTTCTCCAATGCATGAAAGTGAAAAGTGAGTGAAGTCGCTCAGTCGTGTCTGACTCTTCACGACCCCATGGACTGCAGCCCACCAGGCTCCTCCGTCCATGGGACTTTCCAGGCAAGAGTACTGGAGTGGGTTGCCATTGCCTTCTCCACAACTGAAAGCTTTCAGCCACCAGTGCTTCCAGCTGGGAGAAAAAGTGTTTTGTCCTGAAGTTGGAATCTGGATACAACCTCTAGTGTTCACAGGGAATCAATATTGAGTAACCTTGCCAGATACAAATCTTAAAAGTCAGACATAGCATCAAACAAAACACCACTTCTTGAATTAATCTACAAGAGCCATTTAAAACAGTCATGAAAGTATGGAGACGCCTGTGTCCTAAGATTCTCTGGTTGCCGTCCATCATGTTAACATGTACTTAACAGTGAGGAAATATGTAGGCATTTCCAGATTGGATCAGGAGGTGTGATTTTAGTGCTCAAGTTCCTGGCTTCAACTTTGTGCTTTGGATCTTTATGTTGAATCTTGTTAGGTTGAAAAAGCTTTTAGCCAGGTCTCTTTTGGACTTAAGGAATCCAACTTCCCTCAGTGGAGGCAGTTGAATTCTGAATTTTGCTGTGAAACATAGTGTTAAAACAGTTTCCTCTATATTGGAAAGTTTGCCAAAATATTGATTTCAGAAATATTTTTCCCCAGGGAAGTTACATACTGAACTTTGAGGTTTTAGTTTTACAACATTGCCCCTTCTGGTGTGTGAGTGTATGTGTTCAGTCACTTAGAAGTCTCTGACCCTTTGCAACCCCATGGACTGTAGCCCACCAGGCTCCTCTATCCATGGAATTCTCCAGGCAAGAATACTGGAGTGGGTTGCCATGCCTTTCTCCAGGGGGTCTTCTGAACTCAGGGATCGAACCCTTGTCTCCTGCATTGGCAGGCAGATTCTTTAGCAGTGAGCCACCTGGGAACCCTCCTCCAGGTGGATATATTTGAAAATCTCCTCTGTGACAGTTATTATTGGTTTATGTAAATCCAGTTGTTTTTCCATTGTAGCTTGGATCAGAAAACTCTTACCAAGTGACTGCAGAGCCTGAAAAGTTTGTCAAATGTAAATTTACCATCTTCCACATACATTTTTTTATAACTCTGGGGAAAATACAAACCCTAACAACCCAAAGCATTTCATTTCTTCATAGGTCTCCTAGTATGATTTTTATGCTTATTATGGACTTTTAATCAATTTGTGATTTCTTTTTGACTTACTAATGGAGTATGTGTTTGTCTAATTCAATTGATTGTGCATAATTGTGGTTTGAATGGTGCTCATGTTTACCACTGGGAATCCCAAATCTTGTCTCTTAAAGTTAAAAAGACCTTGCTTATCACCAGCTGGCATTTAAAGAGTAAGATCTTTTCTTAGTCATCATAAAATATAGGTTTCCTCTCATGGGGGTGTGAATTATTATTTTTTTTTATTTTAATTTTTGGCTGTTCTGGTCTTTGTTGCTGCATGGATTTTTTTTTCTCTAGTTGCAGCAAGAGGAGCCTACTCTCTAGTTGCGGTGGGCAGGCTTCTGATTCCAGTGGCTTCTCTTGTGAACCGCAGATTTCAGGATGCACAGACTCAGTAATTTTGGCTCCCAGACTCTAGAGCACAGGCTCAATAGTTGTTATTTACTAGACTTAGTTGCTCCCTGGGAAGTGAGATCTTCCTGAATCAGGGATCAAACTGGTGTCTTCTGCATTGGCAGGGGGATTCTTTACCACTGAGTTACCAGGGAAACCCCAAACATGAACTTTTTAAAAGACACCTTGGGAAAAAAGAAAGACACCACAGTGCAAAAGGACTGCCAGAGTGAAAAGCTAAGAACAAACAGTTTCTTCAGAAGATTTAGCAAATCTCTAGAGCAGGATTTTTTGTAAGAATCCATTGCCTAACTCAAGCACAGCAGAGGTCATGTCCTAGGAAGCTAAACTGTTTCTCAAGGGTCAGGGAAAACGACTCCCTAGCCAAATTGAATTTGTAGCCTGTAACTTATCCGGCTGGTATTAGCAGAGGTCCAGCACCTCTAGGTTCAGTGTGTGTGCGTCTGTGTGTGTACAGGCATACACGTGTCCAACTTTGATGACAGTGACAGGTGATTCATGACACGTCCTTTGATCAGGCTAGAGACTCCAAATCTCATTGCTTTGTGAGACACCCCATTTTGTCCTTTGGTGTCAGAGTTTGATATCAACTTGAATTCGTTCAGTTCAGTCGCTCAGTCGTGTCCGACTCTTTGCGACCCAATGAATCACAGCACGTCAGGCCTCCCTGTCCATCACCAACTCCCGAAGTTCACTCAAACTCATGTCCATCAAGTCGGTGATGCCATCCAGCCATCTCATTCTCTGTCGTCCCCGTCTCCTCCCACCCCCAATCCCTCCTAGCATCAGAGTCTTCTCCAGTGAGTCAACTCGTCGCATGAGGTGGCCAAAGTATTGGAGTTTCAGCTTTAGCATCAGTCCTTCCAATGAACACCCAGGATTGATCTCCTTTAGAATTCGTTATATGTCCCCTAAAAGTGGCAGGTGGTTAGCAGCAGCTTCATCACTTCAAAGTTTGTGTCTCAAACATTGAGTATGTATATGAACCACAGGTGACAACAGCCAGAGGGAGTTTTAGTAGGCAGAACGCCTTAGTATAGTGTTATAAGTATTTTATATTTATCAATTCTAAAGATCTCTGATTACAATGAAATAAGATAAATCTGTACATTTCTTCTGTCACTTTTCTTTCTCATTTTGCCTTTCAAATTTTCACCAAATTTCTCTTCATCCTTGTGCTCTGGTTTCTGTTTTTGCTGCCAGGATTCTTCCCAAAGGCCCAGGGTAGAAGAAATCTAATATTTTGGATTAAAAGTTCATAACATATGTCACCATCTGTTATAAGTAAATTAGTGTGTCCTAATTTCAGGCAAAGTATGTTGGAGAAATAGTTTTATAAATTCAAATCAATATTATTGTGACAAAAATGTGGGAAATCATGTCTTTCATGCAGAAAAATGTGATCTGCATTTCTTGTCTCTGGGGCAATATAATTGAAAATTGATATTCCTGTTCTTGGGGCTTCCCTGGTGGCTCAGAGGTCTCCAGTGCAAGAGACCTGTGTTCGACCCCTGGGTCAGGAAGATCCTCTGGAGAAGGAAATGCAACCCACTCCAGTATTCTTGCCTGGGGAATTCCACGGACAGAGAAGCCTGGTGGGCTACAGTCCATGGGGTCACAAGGGATTGGATATGACTTAGCAACTAAACAACAGTCCTCTTTTTCTTGGTATATTTTTTATTCATGTTTCAGCTCCATGAAATTATGCTTGTTTCATTTTGTTTTCATTATTTTTGGAGTTGAGGTGACAAAGTGTGAGCTTTCAAGATCTAATCTCATCTTCAACATTTACTCTCTGTGTGACTTGAGGAAGTCAGTGTGCCACGGTTTCCTCATCTGTAAAATGGGTATCATGATACTTCCTAGGGCTTGAGCTACTGTATAACTTTGTTTTTTTTTTTTTTTTACTGTATAACTTTGATTTGCCTCTAACAGCTGCTTTGTTTGCATGGCCTACCTTTCACACACCTGTATCTATCAACCAATGTATATTCTAAATTGTTTTCATGTGTAGTTTAAATTTTTTCCCTAGTACTCAGACCTTGTGTAAACAACATAGCGCAGAATTTCTAAGGGATTAGGGGCAGTATGGCCAGAGAAATGGAATCTGTGCAAAGTCTGATTGTTTTTTTGGAAGATGGGATAGAAGTATAATATTTCCTTTGTGGTTTAATGTATGATCAGTTTTGCTAGTGGTTTTATGGAAATCAGAAATACTGTAAAATGTTTTTGGCAGTTTATGTATGTTTCAGTGTATATCCATCTAATTGTGCCTTTTTTATTTATATTTTTTATTGGAGTATAATTGCTTTATAATGTGTTAGTTTTTGCTGTACAGTGAAGTGAATCATCTACATGTGTACATATACCCCCACCCTTTCTGAACTCCTTCCTCCCCACTACCCCCATCCTACCCATCTAGGTCACCACGGAGCACCAAGCTGGGCTCCCTGTGCTATACAGCATCTTCGCACTAGCTGTTTTACACACGATAGTGCTTTGATGTCAAACCTAATTTCCCAGTTTATCCCACCCTCCCCCTCCCTCCTGTGTCGGCACATTTGTTCTCTGCATCTGTACTTCTATTCCATTTTTTCAAGTCCTCTGGATAAGTTGTCAGAACAAGGGGTTATACTGATTGCTCCATAACAACATGGTTATATTGGCAGCGAACTTGCTCTCTGAATGTCAAATATTGACATGTAACAGATCAAAGGTTAGATGTGTGAAAGGTTGCTTGGGTGGTGGTGGGGTTTGGAATTGCTTCTGGGCAGGCAGGTTTTGACTGAAAGTTGATTGATTAAATTAGCACAACTAATAAATAACCCATCAGAATGTTGGTCAGACTCCAATGCATAGACAAGTGAGGTCAAGAAGCCCCAAATGAATCCTGGTAATACAAGTACTCTTCAAGCTAGGGTGAGATTTTGCCAGTGGATTCAAACATTTTTGAGCTATTACTGTAGCTGGGAGTATTTTGAGATGGCTGTATCCAGCTACTTTAAGCAGATACCATTAAAATTTTGATTATCCGTCTTTTCCCGCTTATTTTGATTTCATACTCACTAAGCAATTTTTTTCTGAGTTATATAGTTTCCTTTGTAATTCTGTATATAAGGAGGTGGAGGTGATTTTTGCTTGGGATAGTTGTCTATCATTATTAATTAATACATAAGCATTGGAATGATTGGCCTGTCCAGTGGCAGGAATAAATCTTTAGGATAGTATTTTAAAAATTGGTAAATAGATGGTGCATTTTCAGAGCTTTTTCTCAGCGAAGAAGAGTTTTCAATTACTTTTTCCTTTAGTGATTCTTTTTTCTGTGTTTGCTCTGGTCTCTGTGGTATTCCTATAATGCATGTTGACTATCCTGTACTTGTGTTCATGATCATTTAGCTTTTCCTTTTTGATCTTCATCTCTACCCTTCCCCTTGAGTCTGAAGAGACTTTCCTTGAGCTTTTTCCTTGACTGATTTGAGTTTTTCCACGGTTCGGACTGCTACTCCCTGCCTTTGTTGGTGTCTTAAGTATGTAGGCTGGCCTTTCTGTTTTTCCCCTGTTCTTGACTGCCTCTTTCCGTGATCCTCTCCTTTCAGAGATGCAATGTCCTTTTGAGTTGTATTTAGAGAATACATTTAAAAGAAATTCTTTCATTTCTTATTGTCACGGTGTTTCTTAGGAAGATAGTCACTTTGTCTCTTCAGAATTTCGCTTATGTGCAAGCGGAAACGTCTGTGCTTTTCAAAGATTGGCATTGGCAAGGTATTCTTTCAGAGATGGTGTGGAATACTTTTCAGTGTCTCCGTCTCTAATGAAAGCCGCGGCAGAGGTGGGGATGACCCGAACCAAAGGAGGTACCCCAGGCAGCTTGACCTGTTTGCCAGTTTTTCCACGTCGAGCGGCCGGTGGGAATTCACTGGACTACTGCTTTCTTACTTGGCCTGGTCTAGTTCTTCCAGTTAGCAGCCAACCAGGACCGTACTCCATTCTTCATGCCCAGGGAAAGCCAGGTTTAATCTGTCAGTGACTTCTGATCTCAGAGGGCCCTGCAGCTCCTCGTGGACTCCAGATACACTGGGGAAGTCACCTGTGCCTCATACCACACCCATGCTCATCACCAACCCTGCCACTGTTACCTGATGGATATTGGCAAACTAATTTTCTGGGATCATTTCTGCGACCCTCCCAGGTACATACTTCCTTTGCAATTAGGATGTCTTCCTTTGGGTGTACTTTCCTTAATTTATTTCCATATTATATCTATAAAGTCCTTGAAGTTTCTGGTGTAAAAACCATAAGCAGATTATTCTTTATTTTTAAAAAATCCAACTGATGGTCATTTCAATGCGTGTGTAAACTAGGGAATGGAGTTTCATGGGTTCGAGGAAATGTCTGCCCACTCCAGTATTCCAGCCTGGAAAATCCCATGGACAGAGGAGCCTGATGGGCTACAGTTCATGGGGTTGCCAAAGAGTTGGACATGACTGAGCGATTGAGCATGCATGCATTCTTTACTTTTAAAAAATCCAGTTGATGGTCATTTCAGTGTGTGTCTGAATTAGAGAATGGAGTTTCATGGAATTTCTTTATATTATCTGGAGAAGTGTCTTTTCAAAACAATCCCCTAAATATTAAAAAAATTTTTTTTGCTATTTTTATTGCTGTTGATTTTTGTTATTTTTTGTTTTATTGGGGTATGGTTGATTTACAATAATGTATTAGTTTCAGGTATATTGCGTAGTCACTCAATTATACATAGACATATGTTCTTTTTCAGATTCTTTACTCATATAGGTTTTTACAGAATGTGATACAAATGAACTTGTTTATAAAACAGAAACAGACATGCAGATTTTGAAAACAAACTTATACGGTTCCCCAAGGGGAAGTGGGGGCTATAAATTAGGAGTTTGAGATTACCATGCATACAGTATTATATATAAAACAGATAACCAACAAGGACCTTACTGTATAGCACAGGGGACTCTCCTACTCAATAAATGTTAACTTTTGTACACTGTGATAGGGTCTGGTTATTAGCACCAGTAGTGAGTGATTATCTGCCCTAAGAAAGATACAGGATTTACAGCCTTGGAGAAATCCAATTTCTGCTTTACGCCGGGCTCCCTGCTATGAGCCCAGGAGACTGCGGAGCCTGCCAGAATCTCCTGTACCCTGCTGAGACGCTCTGAGGAGGACGGGGGCATCTCTTGCATTCTAATGATGCCCTCCTTTCAATGCCTGTGTGCTCAGTCATTTTGTAAATAGCGACTGCTGCGTACAGCATTCTTTCCGCAAGAGGAAGGTAAATAAACTCAAGAGGAATAGTTGGGACTTCACTCAATTGTCCACCCATCGGCAGCTCTGGGTGTCCATATTTACCTCGGAGAGAGATGGTGTTGGGAAATGAGGGCCAGCTGTTTTGTGAGATTTAACGATGAACTTGTAAACTATTCAGAGAACGTAAACACAGTATAAATTTTATGTGGGTGGCAAATTGCTCCCAAGCCGAATGACCCTTTGCAATGAAGCGAACGTTTGTCAGCATTGTATTTGTGTTGTAGGTCACATGGGTGATTAATGAACATGGTTCCCAAATTTAAAATATGGAGGAGTGAGTCCTCCGTGGCCCGTTAATAACCAGGGCTCCTGCCACAGTAAACCTCGAGGGATGATGGCGACTCTTCCTTCTCACCTTTATTCCAGCTACTTCCACACACACACATATAAATGCTCTGATGTTGAACGCTGCTGAAATGACCTTGCTTTGCTTCTGAAAGACTCTGGAGGTAGAGGCAGACCCAGGCTGTGGGTGGATTGGGTTCTCCCATCGGCACAAGATCCTCAGCTTCCAATTAACTTCAGGAAACTGGAGTCAAGACCAACAGAAGGTTAACTCTATACACCCCACCTTGTAAATCAAGAAAAATTCAGGATTCTGGGTGCTGTTATAATGGAAATGGAGCATTATCTTTTCAGTCATGCAGGTAAAGACCCAAGCATACTATACTCCTCCATCAGTGTCCCTGAGGGACTGTGTCCAAGACCCCCGTGGATCCCCATACCTATGGGTGCCAAGTCCCTTGTATGCTAAAATGGCATCGTGCTGTCAGTCCTTTGCAGCCGCAGATTCTGTATCTGCTGTTGGTTGAATACATGCACGTGGAAGCTGCGAATCCAGAGGGATGAATGTATCAACGCTATGTATGAAGGAATGCTGCCTTCTCTGTGCAGAGGTTGAGCTACAGTTTCCTTTGCTAGAGGAACTTTTTAGAGAAGACAGCAGTGAAATCTTGATATTCGATCATTTAGTGTTTAGTGAGGGTCTGTGTCCTGTGTTACATGTTAGATCTGAAGCTGACCTTCCTGATGACATGTTTTTCCTGCATCTGCTTTGATCTGTGAAATTGTGTACGTTCCCATGTGAGGGTGGCGGGGGTTACTGTTAATGTGAGGATGTAGGTGGCATAACAAGGAATGCATCTATCTCTTGTTGATGACTTTTTACCTGCTGTCAGCCATAACAGATAGCACTGCTGTCTGTCAGTACATGAAACGTGCCTCTGCTTCTTATACAAATTGTATCTTTAGAAATCTGCATTTTCTAATTTAGCATGGCCCCCTTTTCCTTTGGACTTTACTTGGTGGTAAAGAACCTGCCTGCTCATGCAGGTTAGACATAAGAAATGGAGGTTCGATCCCTGGGTTGGGAAGATCCCCTAAGGGAGGGCACGGCAACCCACTCCGATCTTCCTACCTGGAGATTTCCATGGACTGAGGAGCCTGGTGGGCTACGGTCCATGGGGTCATGGAGAATCAGACACGACTGAAGCGACTGAGCATGCGCACACACTTATTTCCCTTCCCCTTGCCATCTAGTTTTCTTTTTGCCCAGAAGGCCTCTAAGTGGGCTTCTCGATGCTTTCCTTCGTCAGTTCATCCTGTCCTGGGTTGCCAGGTTAATCTTCATGAGGTTCTGATCCTGTCTCTCCCTTCTCAAATTCCCTGGTTCCCCATTGCCTAGCAAATGAAGTTCCCAGATGATATTTATTTAAAGCATACACGTGCCTGCCTCCCCACTCATTATCAGATTCCTTTTACCCGTCACTGCAGACACAATGCCTCCTCCCTCTGCTTCCCCTGGCCAGAGCTCACTCTTTTCTTCACCAACTCCCCAGGTCTTTACGCGGCCTCAGATCTCTGCTCTGTGATCATGTGTCCCTGTACTCTCCTCCCTGTGGGCAAATGTCTCTCTGTGCTGAAGCATCTTTGCATCTTCCTTCTGACTCTGCCCTGATGAGAATGTACCTCTTTCCTGACAACGCCACGTTTCCGCATTTCTCTCTTGGCTCTCAAAGCCCTGATTGAAGGAAGGAGAGAGCTCTCCAGCACCACAGCCACGTGGGGTACAGGAGGGCCACCGTTTATTGACGATCCATCCCTCTATCCCTGGGTGGCCATGTTTCCTGCACTGAGTAATTACAGCGCTTTCCCTTTAACAGTGTTTTTTGGCCAAAGTTCTCTTCTTTCTGAAACTCTCTCATTGCTGTACCCTCTAGCTACAAGACACGCTTCCAAGTCACATAACGTGATTCTTTTTCATTTGTTTTTTGATTGGATGAAAACTGCTTTCCAGTGTTGTGTTGATTTCTGCCATACAGCGTGAATCAACCATAAAGGTACATGTATCCCCTCCCTCTGGGATGTCCCACCCCTCTCGGTCATCGCTGAACACCGCGCTGAGCTCCCTGTGCTATACAGTGGATTCCCACCAGCTATCTGCTTTACACGTGGCGGTGAGTATAAGTCAGTGCTGCTGTATCAGTTGGTTGCATCTTGTCTTTCCCTTGGTGTGTCATCAAGCCCGTTCTCGACATCTGGGTCTATATTCTTGCCCTGCAAATAGGTCCGTCAGTGTGTGGTCCCCTCTGGGCATGCCTGAGAACTGAGCTTTAGGATAACCCCGTCCACTGCCCCCTGTGACCTGCATCTCCATTATTTCAGGGAATAAATCCTGCCATGCCTTCATGCTTCTCAGTGGATATTATTTTCCCATTTCTCGCCTACTTCCTTCATTTCATTTGGTGAATGGTGTTATGATAGTCTTAAATCTAGATATTCTTCTCACTTTTATATTCTGTTTTATGAATTACTTTTATATCACTTCTTGAATACCCACATTTAATGACCTGTCCCCTCACGTGTACTCAGTTATTCTTTTAGGCACTAAAATATTATATTATTTTCCATCACTTAATATCCATCTAGGCAGGATTCTGTTGTAAAAACAGTTCTAAATCTCCAAAGGCTCAGAGCAATTTGCAGAAGCTGGAACTTGGTCTCAATTTTCTTTTCCTTTTCTTAAAATAAGTAGGGGAAACACACCTAGGCATAGTTGGTCTCTTTTTAAAATATCTCGTGAAATAGTGGCCGGTTTCTGAAGACTGCTGTCCATGCTACCACAGCAGCCAACACTCAGAATACGATGCTCTGGGATTGCTAACTACCACCCCTTTTGAATAATTCTGACGCATGACTTTCTTTATGCCTGTTTATTGCTAATATTTAGTTGTAAAGTCTGTGATTCATGGGGTCGCGGAGAGTCGGACACGACTGAGCGACTGAACTGAACTGAACTGAAAGTATGTAAACATAGTAAATAGCCTCCTCTTTTGGAAACCATCAGATCAGACTTGACTGTAAAACTCTGTGACCCTCCTTGATAGCAATTTTCATCCTTTTTGATGTGAATCATCACAAATTTTCGTCATGTGTGACGTGTCTTCAACGAGGAGGAGGGGTTGTCAGGGCGAGGGTAGGATTCCTGTATTTCTTGGCCAATTCTTTGAATAAATAGACAAAGACCACGTGAAGCTTCATCAGACTGTATTATGCTTGTGTATACTGTTTGCTGAAATAATCATACTGATTTTAGAAGTTATATGTACAAAGTAATGCTAGACTCATAGAAAATATAAGCGACTTTTATTAAACTAAATAGCAAATATTTCTCTCTTTAAAATATAGTTTATAAAACCTTCTTTTAACTAATTTTTTAAAAATTCACAACTTTTGGAACTTCCCTGGTCGTCCAGTGGTTAAGACTCCATTTCTGTTATAGGGGGCTCACGTTCTATCCCTGGTCAGGTAACTATGAATCCACATGTCATGCGGCATGGCCAAAAAATTTTAAAAAGCGTTTGCTACTTTTGGTGATAGAGATTTTCTCTGCACAAGAATGGCAAAGTATCACCTCCCTTTGTTACCACCAATACCATCCATCTAAACTCCAGGTTTGATGCAAGAAGTTGCAGATAAATTACCTCCTGGCGATTTCAGTTTATGTACCAGTTGTCACTGGTAAAGAAACCACATTTGTTTTCCATATAGCAATATAAAGTCTGGGAAAGTTATTTAAAATATAATTTGTATTTTCTGTAAACATTTCTGTCTCTGAGTTAGATGTTGCAAGTTATTTTAATCAGTTTGCATCCCCTGACCGAGGGCATTCTTTCCTTTTTGATACCTTCCTGACCGGTGAGTTTAAGAATAGGCTCTTTCTGGCTATTGAATGTGTTTGAATTCTTGGCCTTGAAATAATTATTAACACCTCAGTGATATACTCATGAAACAGTGACCTTTGTGTTTCTGATTTGTTTTTAAGTGTATGGTGTCATATAATAGCACTAATGTATAATCATAAGACTTTCACCTCTGTGTCTACAAACCGCAAACAGTACCCAGTAGATGTGAAGCTGTTTAACAGTGTTGATAGCCTCATTGTCAGACTCAGGGATGAGGAAAAGTCCTGTGGGTTTCCCAGCCCCTTCTTCGCAGAAAAAGACCAGTTCATCTTCAGGCGAACTCCCTTCTGTGGGCCTCCCTAGGAGAATTAGAGCATTCATGCTAGAACATTCTGTACATAGGGGAGATAACCATTATCCCCGAATGTTTGGCTCTAGTTTTGTTTAGAAGTAGTAACTGGTTTCAGATGAAGCTTTGAGTAAGTTGTGTGTTCTATGAATCTGTAAATAAAATTAAATTCTCTCCGTAGGAGATGATAGTTGAATCTGAGTGAGTCGCTGGGTAGCATTCATTTTGCTATTATATAAGATGAAGGTGAAAGGGAAAAGAAGATCAAGCTCGTAGATCAATTACATTTCTTTAGGGAGCTGGAGTAAACAATTTGTTCTTTCGGTCCAAAGCACAGAATGGTAAAAAAAAAAAGTCACTGTTTCATCTCAAATTAAGCTTCTTGTTGAGGAAACCTTACTGGGGATGAGTTATGCAAAAATTAGCCCCACGGAGGGCTGGCAAAGTCACAGGTCTATTTCCTCATCCATGAACTTGACAGTGAGGCTCCCAACATTGTCCAGGAGTTTTACATCTGTCTCCCTCCAGTTTGGAGTTTCTAGGTCACAGAGGTAAGAGTCTTGGGATGATTCACTTAGGAGCTTTTATATGACAGTATATACTTAAAAAAAATAACATTAGAAACATAAGTCACAATTTAGTGTGTGTGTCATTTTTTAGGAAAAACATTCAAAGTGATAACTATTCATGGGGCCTCAAAGTTTTACATAAAGATGAAAAAGCTTTTTGGGAGTTAAGAATTCCTGTAGCCTTCTGTAAAATCTGTCTTGACAACTGTTAAAAGGCATTATCATCAGAAATAGGGCTGCATTTCACTGTCTGTCAAATATAACCCACATAGAGGACTTTAAGAAAGTAAGAGAAGAAGGTGTGTGAAAGCAATTGGAAGAAATCACCAAAGGTCAGCTACTTCTGGCTGCTTTTAGGAGAGACTTCAGAATTACCCTCCACACCAGTGCCCAGGACCTTCAGTGGAAACTGAGTGGTTCAGAATGGTCATTCATACACTGTGAGCAAAAGGGAGTGAAGGAATTTGAAACCACTTCTTTATTTTTGTACAAGTCAACCAACCAACTGTTCTAAAAATAAGTACCTTAGAGGAAATGTCTCTCCAAGGTCATGAGACTTCCTTGGTGGTCTGGGAATAATTTGCAGCCCAAAGCTGGCATCTTCCGGGGGCCTGGGAGCTGCTGGTGGGAAAGTAGACAGGCATTTGCACCAGAGAAATCATTGAGCTGGGAAATTGAAGAATAGTAGTTTCTGGACTCAACTTCACTTGTCCCAGGGGTTGGCTCTTAGACGTTTAGGTGACTTCTGGGCTCTTGTTTTTTTTATGCTTAAATGAGGTGGACAGCAGATTGCATGACCTTTAAGGCCATCTGACCACTAATAGGCCTTGAGTCTAAATTCCATTCCTTCCATTCCATTCTTCCGTTTTTACCTTTTATGTTACTGAACTTCAGCTAATCAGAGGCATAGCTCACGTTTGTTGTAATGATGAGGTTCAGTTTGAAGTCTGACTGGGTCCTTGTTTTATACTTAATTTCATCTAGTCAAAGCTGTGGTTTTTCCAGTAGTCATGTATGGATGTGAGAGTTGGACTGTAAATAAAGCTGAATGCTGAAGAATTGATGCTTTTGAACTGTGGTGTTGGAGAAGACTCTTGAGAGTCCCTTGGACTGCAAGGAGATCCAACCAGTCCATCCTAAAGGAGATCAGTCCTGGGTGTTCATTGGAAGGACTGATGTTGAAGCAGAAACTCCAATATTTTGGCCACCTGATGCGAAGAACTGACTCATTTGAAAAGACCCTGATGCTGGGAAAGATTGAAGGCAGGAGGAGAAGGGGGCGACAGAGGATGAGATGGTTGGATGGCATCACCGACTTGATGGACATACGTTTGAACAAGCTCCGGGAGTTGGTGTTAGACAGGGGGAAGCCTGGCGTGCTGCAGTCCATGGGGTCACAGGGAGTTGGGTGCGACTGAGTGATTGAACTGAACTGAAATATTACCTATGGTCATATTAATATCGTTATAGTTAATATAGTAAATAGTAAACATGCATAATATATTTGATATTGTAATATACTTATGTATTTATAATATATTTACTTTTAAATATTATATATACATATATTTAAAGTATAAAAAATGAGTACTCAGGCTTTCAATTGAACCTCATCTTTACAGCACATTTATCACTTTGGACTCCATCAGTATTTGGTTAGCTGAAGTTTAACAAAGCAAGTAACATATATAACATGTTATAGCATATAATGGGCTTCCCTGGTGTCTCAGCCGGTAAAGAATCTGCATGCAATGTGGGAGACCCATGTTGGATCCCTGGGTTGGGAAGATCCCCTGGAAAATGGCAACCTACTCCAGTATTCTTGCCTGGAGAATCCCATGGACAGAGGAGCCTGGCGGGCTATAGCCCATGCGGTCACAAAGAGTCAGACATGACTTAGTGACTGAATATGCACAACATATACTATAAGTATTTACTATATTATATAGTATACAATTATCATATATGTTATATAGTAAATATAGTATGGCATTTATAATGATATAACATACAAAAATATGTTATATATATTGTGCATATATATATAAATACATATAAATATGCCATAAAACCAAATGTATTCTTCATGCTCCAAGGAGAAATGTGTACTTACTTGAAATGATGGCTGTGAAGAATTGATGCTTTTGAACTATGGTGTTGGAGAAGACTCTTGAGAGTCCCTTGGACAGCAAGGAGATCCACCCAGTACATCCTAAAGGAAATCAGTCCTGAGTATTCATTGGAAGGACTGATGCTGAAACTGAAACTCCAATACTTTGGCCACCTGATGCAAAGAACTGACTCACTGGAATAAAACCCTGATGCTGGGAAAGATTGAAGGTGGGAGGAGTGGGGGATGACAGATAATGAGATAGTTCGATGGCATCACCAACTTGATGGACATAAGTTTGAGCAAGCTCTGGGATTTGTTGATGGACAGGGAATTCTGGTGTGCTGCAGTCCATGGGGTCACAAAGAGTTGGACATGACTGAGCAACTGAACTGAATTATGGAAAGATTTAATGCAGCCATGTCCAGAAGGATATATTTTCCTTAAAGCATTTATTCACTGGTTTTCGTTTAGTTCCTGAGACCATTGATTGTCTTCCCCATTTTGGCCACCTAACTGAATTTAGAGTATTTCTAAAGCGGAGAGATGCATTGCATTGTAAGCTGGCCAGTATCTTGGGAGTTTAGAAAGTCAAAATCGTTGGAAGGATATTATCAACTCTCTAGCCCCAAATCCCTTTATGACTGATACAGTTCTATTTTCTCTTTTTCTGATTTGTTTTATTTCCTCCCTTCGCTAATTTTCCATCTCTGAAGAAGGAACTAAAGTGTCCGAATTGCATGCAGGGCATTTAAAAAGAATTTGTTCTGCATCTCTAATTACCTTTATCTATTATGTTAGGATTTTACTCACTTTGCCAAATTGCACTGCTACAAAGCCCATTAGGGATTTTAAAAACCAGGATTAGTGCATACTGCATATTCAGAACTTTAGTTATTAATTCAGTTCTAGCGGAAAAATTTTGCTCTAATTATGGTAGCATTGCAATGTTGGACATTGGTCAAAGCTTTCAGAGATGGTTATAAACAACCTGGATTTAAGATGAATTAGCCGATTATATTCTGGAGTCAAAAATAAGTATACCACACCAGATTCCCTTCGACCCCAGACTGTATACTGTATTACCCACATTTCTAAGTCTAAGGGCATTTGGCAAGTAATGTCACGCCAGTTTGGGATATTCAAAGTCGCATAATAATATTGATATTAGTGGGTTCCTTAGAGTTGAAACTCCTGTGTGTGAAATCAGTTCAGTTAAAAACACAAAAGTATTTTGCAAGTCATGGAAAAAACCGAAGTCTAGGCAATGACCATCCCTGGGAAGCTTATGTTTGTCTTTATTCAGTTGAATCTACAGAGTTGACCCCAGAGACGTGAAATTTTGTCAGTAACTACTTCTATCTGGCCATTTTTTTATGCCTCCTACAAAAATAAATGTTTTGTATTTCTCACTTTCCTTCTTTTCTTAGGAAAAAATTCTCATAACTTGTCCTATAGAAACTTTTCGACTGTTGGATTAACTTTTACAAGAAAAGTTTACTCTAAATCATACCTGAATCAGCCTTTCCATTTTCCAGTCAGTTATAGGATTAGATAGCAGAAAATAATTTCAGTGGAAGAGTGATTGTACCTCTGAAATGATGTTGATCCAGTTACTGGGACCTTCCTTTTCAGTGATCTGCATAGCAGAGAATAGAAAGAGTTAAATGGTGGAATCACACCTCTTTAGGAGATGTGATTAGGATGTGCTCCCCTTAACAGGTTGGCTGAGGCCGCCTTGAGCAGAGGAACCTAGAATTCATGCCAGGAGGTCTCCTATCCCCCGACTAAGGACATCGTCCCAGCCTGTCCTCCCCAAGACCTAATCTCAACTCCACGGCTACGTTAGAGGACTCACTGATGAGAGGCATAGAAGAGTTCCAGTGCTTGTTGCCCTAGCAGTTAGCGCTGTAAAACTATGAAAGGAGTTCATTTTGTTCCCTAGCGCTCTGCTGTAAGATGTCTTTATTGTTTCCAGTTCTGCATCAGCAGATGCTGAGTATGTAGACCCCAGATTTATTCAAGTTTGGCAGGGTCCTGTGACTTCCACTGGGTGGGTTCCAAAGTTAGGGGCCTGCTTCGGTGTCTGCAGCAGAGGGCATATGAGCCTGGGTTTCTTCCTTGCCTGTAAGATCAGCACTGGTAACTGCTATTCTTTCCCGTCAGTCTCAGATACGCTGCTGGTAGGGTTGCCTTTCACATGGGTCTCCTCTGCATACCACGGGCTTAGCCACAGGGACCTCCTCTGCTGTTCTGGGAAGTTCAGCTCTATGGAGCAGCATCTGCCTTTGACTCGAGCCCATTCCCTCCATGGAGGCCCTGCCTGCAAGTGGAATTCAGCTTTTATCATAGAAAGTGAAAGTGAAGTTGTTCAGTGGTGTCCAACTCTTTGCAATCCCATGGACTGTAGCCTACTAGGCTCCTCTGTCCATGGGATTTTCCAGACCAAGGTACTGGAGTGGGTTGCCACAGAAACACTTCTCTATCTCCTGGCTTCTTCCGAGGAAAGCCAGTCTTTCTTCCGGGTGGAGCCACTCTGGCCTTCTCCCCCTTCGAACATTCCTGATCCAGTTTACCCCTAAAGTTTGATTCTGTGGCCTCTTTGAATTGCTTAAAAAAAACCAACAAAACACAGAACTGTTAGTTCTCACTTGGGAATCAGAAAGGTCCATTTCTCTTAGGTGAAAAGCTTGTGTGTTCTCTTGAGAGTGTGTGTCGTGGAGACCAGCAGGTGGGAAGGGCTCCTCTGGTGCCACAACAAGAGACAGATGGTAGATGATACTGTTCCTTGACTCTTGGTCAGAATGAAGATTAATTGCTGAGGCCTGTACAGAATGGCTATCATTAAAAAGTCTGCAAATAATAGATGTTAGAGAAGGTGTGGAGAAAAGAGAACCTTCCAAAAGCTGTTGGTCGGAAGGTAAATTGGTGCAGCCATTATGAAAGACAATGTGGAGGTTTCTCAAGAAACTAAAAGTAGAGTTGCCTTGTGATCCAACAGTCCCATTCCTGGGTGTATACCCAGACAAAGCATGATAAGAAAAGATGCATGCACTGCTGAATTCATAGCAGCACTATTTATAGTAGCCAAGACATGGAAACAGCCTAAATATTTATCAGCAGATGAATGGATAAAAAATATGTGGCTTTTTATATATAATGGAATGTTACTCAGCCATCAAAAAATGAAATAATACCATTTGCAGTGGCATGGATGGACCTAGAGGTTATCATACTTAGTGAAACAAGTCAAAGACAAATACTGTATGATATCACTTACGTGTGAAATCTTAAATAGGACACCCATGAACATACCTGTGAAACAAAAATAGGCCCACAGATAGAGCAGACTTTGGTTCCCAAGGATGGGGAAAGGGAAGAACTGGGAGTTTGAGATAAGCAGATGCAGACTAATGTATACGGGATGAAGGAACACCACGGTCTCACTGTCCAGCTTGCATGCGGACATACTCAGTCATGTCTGACTCTTTGCAACCCCATGGACTGCAGTCCTCCAGGCTCCTCTGTCCATGGAATTTTCCAGGCAAAAAACACTAGAGTGTGTTGCTGGTTCTTCCTCCAGGGGATCTTCCTGACCCAGGGATTGAACCCACGTCTTTTGTTTCTCCTGTACTGGCAGATTCTTTACCACTGTGCCCACCTGGGAACCCCTTACTGGATAGCGTAGGGAAGTATATTTGATATCGTGTGGTAAACCATGATGTAAATGAATCTGAAAAAGTATGTATGTATATTTGATACCCTGTGATAAACCATGATAAACCGTGATAGAAATGGATCTGAAAAAGTATATATATATTTGTTGTCCTGTGATAACCCATGATGGAAATGAATCTGAAAATGAATAGTCAGATTCTTTGGATATCAAATATATATATATCTCAAATATATGTAACTGAGTCAACTTTGCTCTACAGCAGAAATTAACAGAACATCGTAAATCGACTGTACTTCAATAAAAACTTAAAAAATTGCTTAGACCTCTTAATATGTCTTGGTCATCCTGAGGAAGTAATGAGGAATTCTCATAAAATATATATGCATGGGCTGCGGTTCAGACCTATCCGTTCAGCAGCAGCAAGGGTTGCAGAATATCCTAATGAGAATAAAGCAAAGAAAATAGGGCACATTTCCATACATCGTCAGGAGGAAAAGTCTTGGAGGAACATATGTTTGGTAGCCCTGGATGTAAGTACCAGTGTGTGTTCTTCCACAGTGTGTTGAGAGAAGTGGTACTTGAACGTTGATAAAACCATTAGACTAGAAGAGCTCTGAGAAAGAGAAGTATGCTTTTGAGTAAAGAGCAATGTTATTTGCATATCTTGTTTATTCATTTTCACCCATTTGAAAACTTGTTGCGCCTGCCGTATTGGCACTTCAGGGTTAAGGAGGATAATGTCCCCATTGTCAAAGTGTGCAGAGAACCAGATTTCCCTGGAGCCAAGCAGAGCGTAGTTGGTTCAATGCAGTCAAGATGGTGTCGTTACAGTAGCCGAGACGAGGAAACAACCTAAATGTAAACCAGCAGATGAATGGGTAAAAGATGTGGTACAATGGAATTTTACTTGCCACGGAAAAGAATAAAATAACGCCATTTACAGCTACATGGATGGACCTAGAGATCCTGATACTAAGTAAGTCAGACGGAGAAAGACAAATACCATACGATAGCACTTTTATGTGGAATCTAAAATATGACACAGATGAACTTATCTATGAAGCAGACAGGCTCACAGACATGGAGAACAGATGTGAGTGGCCACAGAGGAAGGGAAGTGGAGGAGGGATGGATTGGGAATTTGGGGTTAGCAGATGCAAATTTACGTATAGAATGGATAAATACAAAGTCCTTCTATGTAGCATGGGGAACCATGTTCAATATCCTGTGATAAATCATAATGGAAAAGAATATGAAGGAGACTGTATATGGGTGTTATAACTGAAATACTTTCCTGTGCATCAGAAATGAACACAGCATTGTAAATCGTCTACACTTCAATAAAATAAAAATTAAAAAGGATGGTGTGAATAGAGAATTTCTAGAATGCTCGGTCAGATGTAAACCTGACGAAGTGAGATTGACATTTGGGCTAGAAGGGTGAATTCGAACTAAGGCGTATCTAGTAAGTGGGGGTGGGTAGCGGTGTGGGGTTGCGAGTGAAGAAGAGTGTGGGCAAAGCTTTGAAACTGTGCACGGATTGTGGAATGTTTGGGGAATGGCAAGTCCGCTGATGGAAGGAGCATCAAGAGAAAGTTGTTGAAGCTGAGGCTAGCCTCAAAGCTACCTGGAGAGAGCCTTATTGGCACTTCTAGGATGTGAGAGCTTTATTTCACAGACAGGAGGGAATTATCTTTTATTTTTAAGCTGGAGAGACCTCTGTGTCAGTACTTACTTCTTTCTTCCCTTCCTCTTTCTTCTTTATAGAGGATTTTATGTGCTTTGTGGAGGATGTGGTAGAACAACAACAACAAAAAATATGTGGAGCCTGGCACTGTCATACATTGCTACTGGGAATGCAAACTGGTACAGCCCTCTTGGAGGAAAAGTTGGTGACACTTGACAAAACTACTTATGCACTTACTGCTTGTCTCTGAACCCCTCATCTAGGAATTTATGTAAAAGGCCCACCTCCAACGATGTGAAAATGTGTACTATATTAATAAGATTACTTATTGTAGTATTTGTAAGCACAAAATACTAGGAACAACCTAAATTTCCACAGAGAAGTGTGATGGAATAAACTGCAGCCACTCAGTGGAGTACAATACAGCTGTAAAAAAGAGTGAGGATGATTTCTGTTAAGTGATTGCTATTGAGTAATTTCTAGGAATTACTTTTAAATAGAAACTCGTAGTACAAAGGGTATCCTGAATGAAAGAGTACCTTTCATTCAAGGGAAAAAAAATATTTAAAAAGGTATCTGCTAATTTGTGTCAAAGAAATGTGGGAATAAAATCAGTAGATTAATTACCTATAGGAGGGGGTGAAGAAAGGGACTAGGAATGAGATAGCAGAGACGAGATGGAAACAAAACTTCTCTTCATATGTTTAGTGTGAGTTTGCCTTTTAGAACCAGAGTAATGTTTCATATATTTAAAAAAACAAAATTAACCAAAATGTGGATGGAACCCAAAGAGAATTCAAGTAATGATAAATGAGTGTAATTGTATCATAAGTGAATTAAGTAACCTTGTGAAGGATGAAGAACTTACCTAAATAACTTTTAAGAACATTTTAACTGGGTCGATGTTAACATTTTAACTTAAAGACTAAAGTCAAACGTGTACACAAAGGCCTTGATCTATTTAGTGAATTTCTTTCCCACAGAGATATGGGTTAGTGATTGTGGAATATTTTGAATATTCTAGGACTGAACAAGCAAGCAGATATTTTGCAGAAAATGGAGAGCTGGATTTTTCATTATTGGAAAAAAAATATTTAAAGCGTAGAACAAATGCTTTGGTGTTGTATTGGTATTAGAGGTATCAACATGAGCACATTTTTGGGGAATGGAGGGTGAATTAATTATATATTTTAAAGTCATCTGTATCAATCAAGGGCTTTCTTGGTAGAACTAGTGGTAAAGAATCTGCCTGCAGTGCAGGAGATGTAAGAGACGTGGGTTCGATCCCTGGATCAGAAAGATCCCCTAGAGGAGGGCATGGCAACCCACTCCAGTATTCTTGCCTGGGAAATCCTATGGACAGAGGAGCCTAGTGGGCTGCAGTCCATGGGGTTGCACAGAGTTGGACACGACTGAAGTGACTTGGCAACATGCACATATCAATCACAGCAAAAAAACAATATTAGTGGTTTTGATATATGTACAGATAGACACAGGAACACGGATGTGTGTGTGTGTGTGTGTGTGCATATGTATATTAGCTGTGTTTGTTGAAAGGGAAAAGACAGAGCAGTGCTGGCTTAGTAACAGTGAGCTCCCATAGCACCTCAATCCTGGTTACTAAATAACCATTTTCAATAAAAGAAACTCTATTTCCTTGAGAAATAATTGTAGAGCTTGAAAAAATATAAGATGAACTTGGACCATCTTATAGTGTCAGCAAGTAATTTTCAAAAAAAGAGGCAGATGTTGAAAAGACACAGGCACCAACCTGAAAGAACTCCCAGAGGTTCAGAACCACTTGAGCAAGGAAATGAATAAACAATGGCAGTATTACATTATAACCCATAGGATACATAAACATCCCCAAGTCCATCCTGATATAAATATTTAACAAATAAATGCAGGAGAAGGACCTTTTTCAGAAAATCCCATTTCATAAATGTAGAAAGTGAGGGAAATAGAAAATTACCGGTGGGAACACAGCACAGTAGTAATTGATGCAAGCTGGATTCAATAAGGGAGGCTGAGGTTTGTGGGTGAAAAGCTTGAGTTGAAACTGGGCATTTGCAACATCTCCAAGTATCTCTTTCAAGGTATTCATTGTGTTACAGATGGAAAATACTAAAGTTAACAGTTCAGTTCAGTCGCTCAGTTGTGTCCGACTCTTTGAGACCCCATGAATCACAACACGCCAGGCCTCCCTGTCCATCACCAACTCCTGGAGTTCACACAAACTCATGTCCAGATACACCCAAAGGCAGTACTTTGACGAAGTGATTAAAGTTTATATCAGCAGTAATAAGGCATTCACATCACGTATCTCTTAATATGCGCAGAAAAGAACCCAACATCATTTTGTGCTGTTCTTGTCAAATATACATAACCTCAAATCCAATCATGGGACAACATCAGAGAAACTTGAGGGATATTCACAAAATTTTGCTTTTGTTTTTGGAAAAGTGTCAAGGACTTGAAGTGTAAGGGAAGCCTGAGAATTGTCTTAAACTATAAGAGACTGGGAGTCATGACCACTCAAGGCGATGGGGTAAGATCCTGAACTGGCTCCTGGAAAAGAAAAAGGACATCCATGGGGAAAAGAGTGAAATTTTAATAAGACCTATATTTTAGAAAATAGGGTTGTGCCTGTATTAATGTCTTGGCTTTCATAATTGTATAATGGTTTTGTAAGATATAACACTAGGGAAAGGAGAGTGGGGAGTGTAGAGGAACCCTTGGTGCAAAGTAAGTTTCAATTTTGAAGAGGGACTGATGGGGGGAGAGAGATGGAGCCTGAGAGATGAATTAAGAAATTCAGCAATAATAAAGAAACGTATGAGTTGGAGAGGCCTAAAATGCGCCAGATTAAATGGGGTGAAAGATTGTGGGGACTGAGAACGAGGCAAAGGGGTAGAATTTGACTCTAGTTAACCCAGGTTGGGTAAATTTAACAGCTCACGGTTCTATGTGAAATATTTATTTGGCATTGAGCAGCTCAGCAGTGCCACTGGGTTTCAAAGAATGAGAGAAGCCCTGCCTCTCCAAATGGAGATGGGCTGAAAGCCAGATCGAAAAATCCTGTCTTGGGAGAAATTCAGTCTCTTCACTGTTTCCTTTTCTTAGGATTCTGGATGTTTCCTGTGGTATAAAAGAGAAAAGTTAACCGAAATGCAATTGAAATGTGATGCAACCTCATAACCTTACTACCAAGTGGAAGAACGGCAGGGCTCTCTCTGCATATTTTCTTTTCCTGAGATGTTGCACACTGTGCAGCCTTTTAGAGGATTTTTAGAAGCTGCTTTAAAGAACTTTCTTTTCATGGTCAGATATAATAGTGTTAGCTGTACATGTGTGAGTGTGTGTGTGAGAGAGACAGAATACACATGGTAGAACAGAGAGTGGGGATTGTTTTTTTTAAGAGTGGGAATTTTGAAGAGATGCTATATGAAGGTAGGATGGAAGATGAGATAACTTTTTAAAATTCTTTTACATGTTTGGACAACACGCATTAGGCATTCATGAAGATCTTATATTGCAAAGTGTTAAGCAGGAAAAGATAATGGTCCAGGAAATTCAGAAATTCTGATGGTTTATTAAGATCTTAAGGCATAAATGTTCTTGTAATAAATAAGCCTTCTTTACCATGTAATAGAATTAAGAAAAATTAAACATTTGTTGATTGGTATGCCAGACGCTGGTGGCTCAAACGGTAAAGAATCTGCCTGCAGTGCAGGAGACCTGAGTTCAATCCCTGGGTCTGAAAGATCGATCCCCTGGAGAAGGAATTGGCAACCCACTCCAGTATTCTTGCCTGGAGAATTCCACGGACAGAGGAGCCTGGCAGGCTACAGTTCATGTGATTGCAAAGAGTTGGACATGACTGAGCAACTAACTTTCAGTTTTCATGCTAGACCCCAAGGAATATGCTTTATATATGTGAATTTTAATTTTTACAAAACCCTGCAGTGTCATTCTTTACTATTTGATGGTTGGAATCTAAGATTTGAAGCAGCATTGCTCAGCAGAAACAGTTCAGGGCACCAATGTAAGCCAAATACATAATTTTAATTTTAGTAGCGACTTTAAAACATAAAAAATGAGTTTAATAATATATATTATTTAGTTCATCCAACATATCATCATTTCAATATGTAATCAATATATAAACATTATTAATGAGATATGGTTTACATTTTTTATACTAAGTGTTTAAATTGGTTCCTAGTTTTGCAGAGAACATATCTCAATTTGGATTCTCGATTTTCATTGGAAATACATGATCTGTATTTAGACCTTGTGAAATGTACAAATTTGCATACCCGAGTTGTTCCAACATGCTTAAAAGTTGTTCCAATAATTGAACTGAGTATCTGCTTTTAAGTTGAATTAAAATGAAATAAAACTGAAAATTCAGCCCCTGAGTCATATTTGCCACTTTTCAAGAGCTCAGTGGTAACCTTTGACTGACGTTATCTTTGACTGGTACCTTTTTGACTGACTGGGATAGGGGATGGTGTAAGTTTGAGTGAGTGAGTGAGTAAGTTGCTCAGTCCTGTCCGACTCTGCAACCCCGTGGACTGGAGCCTATCAGGCTCCTCTGTCTGTGGGGTTCTCCAGGCAAGAATACTGAAGTGGGTTGCCATTTCCTTCTCCAGGGGAAAATTAATTACCCCCAGCCTGTGAGCCCCTAAGTCCTGGAAACAGCAGTTACATCTGAGTTAGTGCGGCTCAGAATTCCATGATCTGAACTCTGACTTCCATTATGAAAATATTGTTGCTTTGAATGAGAGTTTGCTTTATTGAATGTGTGTCTTCTCTGCTTTTAGATAATTCTACTTAAGGCCTGAATGCCTAAAATCAATTGTCCACTGTTAAAGCAGCTTGTTTATAAGCCCGAGGAAATGCAGGCCCTGAGAGCAGCAAGTACATTTCACATTTCAGCAAGGCCAAAATGCTAATGTGTCTCTTAGTTATTCTCAGTCTTTGCCACCATGAAATGGGGACTGAAATGCAAATGGTCAGCTGAAGCCGTTTTGCTCTGGAGGCTAGCTCTGTATTTACCAACCTCCCTTAGTAGTTCTTCTTTAACAGTCTGAGTTGTCTGTCCTTGTCACAGTGCTTTTAATTTTGTTTTGTACGTTTGGGGGGCTCTTTCATGTTAAAAAACAAAAGCCATTAGACTTCTTTTCTCAAGAGAGTCACATTGTTCTCCCTAAAGAGGAGTTTTGGCTTCTAAAACAAGAGAAATCAAGAGAGTCCTTTGATTGGCAGGGAACATTGCCATGATTTGATTTTTTTTTCCCCTTCAGCATCGCTAGAGAATTATTTTGATGCTTTCAAATTTTTCACTGATAATATATTAAGAAAGCCGTAAACACAGTAGGTTCATTTCTTAGTGCTGGCCTGTTACAGACCTGGTTCCTAGGGAGGATGCTTGCTTGTTAGTGATTTGTATTTTTATTTATTTTTTTAAATTTATTTTATTGGAGGCAAATTACCTTACATTAATATATTGGTTGGTTTTGCCATACATTGACATGAATCCGCCCTGGGTGTACATGTGTTCTCTTTCTTGAACCCCCCTCCCACCTCCCTCTTCCCCATATCCTCCCTCCAGGTCATCCCCATGCACCAGCCCCAAGCATCCTGTATCATGCGTCGAACCTGGACTGGTCACTTATGATAATATACATGCTACAATGCCGTTCTCCCCGATCATCCCACCTTCACCCTCTCTCACAGAGTCCCAAAGACTGTTCTATATGCCTATGTCTCTTTTGCAGTCTCGTATACAGGGTTCAGGTTACCATCTTTCTAAATTCCATATATATGCGTTAGTATACGGGTTTTCCTCTGTTTAGAAAGCAGAAAACACTGTTTCTTGACTTTGACCATTCTTCAGATGGTGGATAATTGTTTTTGTACAGAGGGAAGGAAGAGAGTAAAAAAAGAGAAATTGAACGACATGCCAGCAATTTTCGTTAATTTCATAATAACTTAATCTATGTCAGACAAAGTAAAATGAATCACAACCTAAAAGGAAATGGCTTTTTAATGAAAATTGTTCAGGCATGTCATTTGTACTGTGTGTGTATATGTGCGCGCCTGTTTCAGACAGAAGAGCCGTTAAAGAGAAAAAAGAAGAGTGAATATTAAGAGGCCGTAGTAATTTTGTAAGCCAGTGTTTTGTTTTCCTCTTTAGTTTTCTATGTGGAATGTTGGATGCAAATTATATGGGATAAAATAATTGTTCTCTCCCTGAACTATGGTCACAGTGTGACCTATTGGGTTTGCTCTATTTACTGTGTCTGCAGCGTAATTATGAAGCCTTAGCTGCTCTCTCAAATAGTTACAGATGTGGGAGAAAAATAAATTACTTTTGCATGCTAGCCCTGGAAGTCGTGCTGTTGTAATATAATGTAATCGGCCATGAACAAAAGGAAGTTATTATATTCATTTATATTAGTTTGAAAGCCACAGAAATGTATTATATTATTTTAGGCTGAAGAATTGAAGCAGGGCCATTGACGGTATTTTTTTTCCCGCTGATCATCCAGCTTTCCTCTGAAGGTCATCTTCATGAAATGTGATAATTTCAGCCTTTTCATTTTGTTTAAGATAGAAGCAAACCATGAGACCTGTCATCAAATATTTGAAGATGTATGGAAGAAGCATTATGTTTGGTGGGTATGGTTTCATGTGAGGAGAAATAGGTTCAGTGACAGGGCAGATTTTAATGAATATAAAGAAGAAATGATTGTGGACAAAACTGTCTAGAAGAGAGAATTGCTTGAGAGATGGTGAGTTTCTAGAGTCTTCTGTCCTACTTATAGATTCTTTTCTCTGAGATGCTCTAGAATCAGATAGGTGGATCTTTTGAAAAAGCAAACAAAATCATCTAATGTTCTTTTCCTTCCACCCCAGAGACCCATGAAATCATAACTCTAGGGGGAGCCTGGGTTTGTAGCCAAGTATTGCCGAATTGTGAGTAAACCTCTTAGGTATCATGACCTTGGGAGAATTCTTCTTGTCGCTATTAAAGAATTTACAAATATAGAGAGGATTATGATACTTACCCCTTTACATGCAGAAATATGATGAGGTTAACGTGGCTTTCTGTGAGATGTATTGGTCTATTTAGTGAACCTTAAATAAGTAAACCCTACTGCACTATAAAGATAACTTTTATTTTTCGCTGGAAGTGAAGAATAATAGTTGATTAATAGTACTTGGAGTAGTGAATAGATGATGAAAGTTAGGCAAATACACACAGACACACACATATATAATATATATATATAATTATGAACTTTGAAGTAGATGACAGATTTTTTGCATGTATTTTTTTTTATTAGATTTCTTACGTATGTTCTTACCTAGGATCACCCTGTGACTTCCTTGTTTAAAAATTTCTCTTGAAGTTTTTCTCTGTTTCTCAGGGTTAACCAGTATTTGTCAGATTTGAAATAAAATTTTATAAGCATAATTTTAGTAATTTCTTCAAGGGAGAGACACTGTAAGTGGTGAGGTTTTCACCGGCATATGAAGAAAAATATTTATTCACACATGAACACACACAGAACAGGGAAGGGGGAGAAATATTCCTTCTAAGGGATTATTCTGAGTGACCTTTCTTCATTATTTAGGTTTTTAAATTCTTAATGAAATGTTAGTAACTCTTGTTACTACCAGCCTATGAACTGCCTCTGGAATGGAGGCTGTTTTAGATTTATGTTGGGGGTTGGAGGAAGAAGCCCTTTTGTAATATGTCACCATAATGAATTATCTCTGAAATTTGACATGGAGTTTTTTTTTTTTTATATATATATATATATATCAAGAATGTTTCTGCCTAAGTTGGAATATACTTCTGGGATGAGTAGACATTGTCCCAATGTTCCATTTATGTTTCCCGTGGTTTAAAATTGTTTAATTGTAAATTTGAAAACATTTTTGATTGCCTTCACTCTGTTGTAGTTTTTGCTATTTGAGATTTACAGTTGAAAGGCAGTTTGGCAAATCTCAAATTTTGTTAGTTCAGGGTATTCACAGTTGGGCCAATAAAAATGGTGGTCAACATCGTAATGTAGAATTCAAACCCAGGACTTATTTGGCGGTCATTGCGTTGACTCATTACTACTAGTGATTACAGATCATCTGGACAAGATTCCTTATCTGCCTGACGTTCTTTGATCTGGTTTCTGCTTTCCCAGGGGACTCAGGTGAGAAGGCATCATTCATGTAAGCTGTAGGTGGTCTTCAGTATTCCATGAGATGGTGGTGACTCCATCATTTGCCTGGTTCAGTTCAGTCGCTCAGCTGTGTCTGACTCTTTGCGACCCCATGGACTGCAGCGTGCCAGTCCTCCCTCTCCATCACCAACTCCCAGAGCTTACTCAAACTCATGTCCATCGAGTCGGAGATGCCATCCATCCATCTCATACTCTGTCATCCCCTTCTCCTCCTGCCTTCAGTCTTTTCCCAGCATCAGGGTCTTTTCCAATGAGTTGGTTCTTTGCATCAGGTGGCCAAAGTTTTGGAGTTTCAGCTTCAGCATCGGTCCTTCTGATGAATATTCAGGACTGATTTCCTTTAGGACGGACTGGTTTGATCTCCTTGCATGCAGTCCAAGGGACTCTAATGGGACAGTCAGGACACCTAAAAGTTCTTCTTTGGTTACATGAGAGGTTCAAGAGAGAATGAGATGAAGGGCTGAGTAGTGTAAAATCATGTAAATTGCGTTAGATTAAAAAGAGATTGAAATAGAGAAGGCAACACACCATCATCTGCTGGGTACCTGGCTAATTAACCTTGCATTTCTACTTGTGAGGTCTTTTGGGGAGGCAGGGAGAGAATGCTCTGGGATGAAATTGACCTTGCTTTTCCTCCACATGCATATGGAAATGCCAGGCAAGGGCTTTGCAATTAATATTGATTCCATGTCAGAAGCACAACATTGATTGCAATGGAAAAGACTGGCAGGGGTGTGTGGGGGGATCTCCTGAAGCTTTCATTTGGAACATGTAAAAGTGCAAGCCCACATTATTGACTTTGGTGGAGATATTGAGGGGCCTGTGATCACTTACTTCTGATCTGCTACGAAGGCAAATTTTTTGTACCACTTCGATTATGCCTTACATATTTTGTACTCAAAAAGAAGGCCATGTTTGCAATGGAAGCAGCAGAGTTACCTGCCTTAAGCCTTTTTACGGAACGATGGAGTACCTGCATCTATAAATATAAACTTAGAGGGCAGCTTTATTCCAGCCTGTGAGTTTTGTGTATCATGCGTGCATGCTCAGTTGTGTGCAGCTCATTGTAACCCCATGGATACCTGGCCCGCCAAGTTCCTCTGTCTGTGGGATTTTCCAGGCAAGAATACTGGAGTGGGTTACTGTTTCCTACTTAGGAGAGTCTCCCAAGCCAGGGATGCACTTGGATCGGCAGGCAGATTATTCACCATTGAGCCACCTGAGAAGCCCTTTGCATATCATGGGTCTCTACCAAAAGGACATTCTGTCAGCAAGTAGTTAACAAAGCCTCCCATTGAATAGATGGGACCGTATTCTGATTGGTTAATATAATGGCTGTATTCTCACCTGGGACTGCCTTTTGTGACATGAATCCAAGGACACTCTTCCAGTGAAACTATAGACGTGATTTATGGCCAAACAGTCCTTTGTTAACAACTACCATAGGGAAGTCCAATTAGCTGATCTGTTCATTTGGGCCCTATTTGCACTTCTGCTGTCAAGTCTAATTACTTCTTTTTGAAATAAAAACTTTGGCCTTCACTCGGGTCTCTGGTGCCTGTCAGTGAATGATCATCTGTTTGCATCTCCTCAGCTATATTCGCATTTCACAGGTCTGCCATCTGGTCATAGGAACCAAAGCTCCATCAGTATTTATATGTACAAAATGGCCATTCCTGAGAAAGGATGGTTTCAACTTAAGTGAATGTGTGGTTTAAAGTTGATATTAGAATTACGTGTGGACACCACGCTTTGCCAGTCAGCAGCGATTATTCCATGCCATGGATGTTTTTGTCTTTCATAGGAAAGAGCTATTGTGCTGTAAAATTTATAGGACCTGAAATCTGTGCTTTCAGTGCTTGAAGAGGGGAGACGAAGAGGGAGAGAGCTGGGTTGGATAGATGGCAGCCCCCAGCCACAGAGGGGTAGTAATGGCACGACAGCCTTGTCTGTACATCACTTGTTTCATGCTTGATGCTTCCAGAACAACTGCTCTGTCGCAGGGATGTGGGCTGAGCGCTGATCCCTGCTCAGCTGGGCTCTTCTTCCTCAACAGGAAACGATTCCGAGATCTTTGAATGTTTGGGAAGTTCCCCCATAACAATTATTGCTCTCACAAGCCATAATGTTTGCCAGTGAACTGAGCTCTGTTTCAACCTATGGATTTAGAAACCGAGGCATGATGACTTTGCTACCCAGGATCATATATTTTTAGGGTAGAAGGAATTGCAGTTAAAAGTCTTAAACACTCATGTTGCAGACAAGACGCTGAGTGCAGAGGAGTTAAGCTGATGGTTCGATGTGCTAGTCACCGCTTCTTTTGCTTAGGGACAAAACCCTGAATCACTGTTGTGTGTTATGTTTTTGCCCATTGATCATTCAAGTTCTTAGCCTTTGTGGGTCTTTGACTATATTAAATGGGAAATATACATCTGGAAAAATAACTTTTTAAAAACATTTTATTTTGTATTGGGGTATAGCTGCTTAGACTCTGATGCTGGGAGGGATTGGGGGCAGGAGGAGAAGGGGACGACAGAGAATGAGATGGCTGGATGGCATCACCGACTCGATGGAAGTGAGTTTGAGTGAACTCCGGGAGTTGGTGATGGACAGGGAGGCCTTGCGTGCTGTGATTCATGGGGTCGCAGAGAGTTGGACACAACTGAGCGACTGAACTGAACTGATAGCTACTTAACAATGTTGTGATGGTTTCAGGTGAACAGCAAAGGGACTCAGCCATATGTATACAGGTATCCATTCTCCCCCAAACTCCCCTCCCATCCAGGCTGCCACATAACACTGAGCAGAGTTCCCTGTGCTATATAGGAGGTCCTTGTTATCCATTTTAAATACAGCAGTGTGTCCATGTTTATCCCAAACTCCCTAACTGTCCTTTCCCCCCATCCATCCTCAGTTCAGTTCAGTTCAGTCGCTCAGTTGTGTCCGACTCTTTGAGACCCCATGAATCACACAGCACGCCAGGCCTCCCTTTCCATCACTAACTCCCGGAGTTCACTCTCAGGCAACCATAAATTCATTCTCTAAGTCTGCCAGTCTGTTTCTGTTTTTTAAGTAAGTTTATTTGTATCATTTCTTTTTAGATTCTCCATATAAGGGATGTCAAACAATATTTCTTTGTTCCTATGAATACTGTTTAAGCATGAGTCCTGTTACCAAGAACACTAATGTAAAGTTTATTCCAAAAGGTTACTTGTGGATACTTAGCAGTGACTTTTAAAAATTGTTTGGGATTGATACAACCAGAATTCCTATAAGTCATTTCTCTTACAATTTTGTCAGTATAACATAACAGTTTTTACCTAATAATTTAAAATGTTCTCAGACGTTAAAAGACATAAGCCCCTTTTTGGGTGTTACTGGAGATACAGACTCCACAGTGCAGCACCAAGAAATGATTTGAGTAATTCTAGGGTCCAAGAAATTGAATGTTCAAAGATTCCAGGTGGGTGTGTTACATACAGATCATCAAAAGATACTTGGGTCCTCATCAATGAAGAGTGCCAATTTTGAATTCTGATTAACTTTTAATTTTAGTCATTGCTTTTTGAGAAATTATGTGTTACGGTATTGTCTTTGAATGCACTATAAAATAAGTGTTTCTATAGTTTTGGTGCTAAAGAAGACTTTTCATGTCTCTGCCTCTATTTGATGACTTGACTTTTATACTTGGATACTTTATTCAAGTGTTCCTTGAAAGTTCAGTTCAATCAGTTCAGTCGCTCAGTCGTGTCCGACTCTCCGCGACCCCATGAATCACAGCACGCCAGGCCTCCCTGTCCATCACCAACTCCCGGAGTTCACTCAAACTCATGTCCACAGAGTCGGTGATGCCATCCAGCCATCTCATTCTCCGTCGTCCCCTTCTCCTCCCGCCCCCAACCTTTCCCAGCATCAGAGTCTTCTCCAGTGAGTCAACTCGTCGCATGAGGTGGCCAAAGTATTGCAGTTTCAGCTTTAGCATCAGTCCCTCCAATGAACATCCAGGATTGATCTCCTTTAGAATGGACTGGTTGGATCTCCTTGCAGTATAAGGGACTCTCAAGAGTCTTCTCCAACACCATATTTCAAAAGCATCGATTCTTTGGCGATCAGCCTTCTTCACAGTCCAACTCTCACATCCATACATGACCACGGGAAAAACCATTGCCTTGACTAGACGGACCTTGGTTGGCAAAGTAATGTCTCTGCTTTTTAATATACTATCAAGGTTGGTCATAACTTTCCTTCCAAGGAGTAAGCGTCTTTTAATTTCATGGCTGCAATCAGCGTCTGCAGTGATTTTGGAGCCCCAAAAAATAAAGTCTGACACTGTTTCCACTTTTTTTCCATCTATTTCCCATGAAGTGATGGGACCAGATGCCATGATCTTTGTTTTCTGAATGTTGAGCTTCAAGCCAGTGTCTTTTTTTTTTTTTAGAAAGACCACCATGCCATAGCAATAAATAGTTTAACATTTTCTTACATAGTTTAGTGTATAATCCAATGTGAAAGTGAAATTGTTTGTTTTTACATCTTAAGAACTTTGTCAAAAAATAAATAAAAGATGAGAAAACAGAGGGGGAGCCTGAATTGAATTTCAGCCTGAAATTACCTGAAACTGTTACATTTTCAAGAATTTACAGCTAATTTGCAGAGATCTCTATGGAAAAAGATAGTCAGCATTTAGAAGAGCATTTTTCAGAGTTTTAAACAAAATTTAGGAAGGGAATGAAGAACTAAGGATGGAGCAGGAAAAGGAAAAGGAAGGAAAATACTAATTATATACTGCAGATATATTTGCATAGAAGCTTGTCTCTCACTATATATGGAGCATATCATGAATCTGTTTCTGATTTAACTGTTTACAAGTGTCTACTGTGAATGGTCAGATTTCCATGGATGTATCTGTTTGCTAGAGCTGCCTTAACAAAATACCACGGCTAGGCAGTTTAAACAATAGGAGTTTATTTTCTCAAAGCTTGGGGGGCTGGAAGTTCAAGGTCAGGATGCCTGCGGGGTTGGTGGTCCTGAGGCCTCTGTCCTTGACTTGCCTTTTCACTGCATCCTCACGTGAACTTTCCTCTCAGGGCCCACCCCCACCCCTAGTAAGTCTCTGTGAATTCTAATCTTCTAAGGTCCAGTCAGGTTGGACTAGGACCATCCTTATGACCTCATGTAACCTTAATCACCTGTTTAAAGGCCCTATCTCCCAATCAGTCATATGGGGGGTTAGAAATTCAGCTTATGAATTTTTGATCATACACAATTCATTCTGTAACAAAGGATATAAAGATAAGAGTAAGAGAGACACACAATTTGATGGGCTAATTTGACTAACGGCAATGTCCATTCTACTAAATAAAGTGAAAAATGTAAACAGTGCCTGTAAAAGCCTGGGGAAGAAGGATACTGCCCTTGGACCCAGTAGGGAAATGTTCATTGTGGGGATTATGTTTGATACTGGTCTATGGAGCTGAGAAATTGTGAGAAAGAAGGGAAGAGTTGGGGGATTGAGGCAAGGTACGTGGCAAATGGAAGTGAGCATGTGAGCATGCGTACAGGGAAGTTGTGGGTCATGAAACTGAAAGGTTATTTCAGAGAATATTAGGAAAAGTGTCAACGCTTGCCCAGGAGTTGGGACCGTGCATGCTACTATCTGCTTCATGCACTGGATGGTAGATCCTACAGTGATGATGGTCAGCGGTTCCAACTCAGATGCTGGGCAGGCTCGGGTTTTGTATTATCTTGGTTCGAGAAATTACTGAACTTCAGGAAACTTTTGCTTCCTCCTTTCTTAAGTAGTGATAACAGTTTCCCCTTCTTCATCGTCCTGCTGAGAGAACTAAACCTCGATAATGCATGCAAAGTGCAAGCAAGCTATACCGAAAACACTCGACGCATGCTGAGTGGACAGTATTTGTCTCATTCCGCAAGTAATTCAGCGAATATGTAGCATAGATTTGGTGCTGCAACTGGGGTTTAACAGTATAGCAAAATGATGAAGATTGTGTAGAATTTAAATTAATAAGCAGCAAGGTCCTATTGTATAGTGCAGGGAGTTATATTCAATATTCTGTGATAAACCATCATGGAAAAGAATATGAAAAAGGATATATATGTGTGTGTGCGCATAACTGAAATACTTCACCATACAGCAGAAATGAACACAACATCATAAATCAACTATTCTTCAATAAAATTTAAAAAATAAAATACATTGTCACGCCATCAGCACCAACATGCGTGGCAAGTAGTTCGAGGAAAGGGGGAGAGGAAGGCCTAGAGGGGGTGGTGCAGTTGTAAGGAATCCGCCTGTCAATGTAGGAGACGTGTGTTCCGTCCCTGGGTCAAGGAGAGTCCGCCGGAGTGGCAACCCGTTCCAGTGCTCTTTGCCTGGAGAATTCCATGGACAAAGGAGCCTGGTGGATGACAGTCCATAGGGTCACAGACGCTGAGCATCGGGAGAAGAGGGAGGGCTGGAAGCGAAGAACAGATCGAAGCAACTTGAGAAATATGAGGAAGAGGACCTGCCATCAGGTCCTGCAGGATTTGCGCGGTATGTTGTTACCTGTTGTACCTGAAATCCTTGCATCAACACTCCTGACTTCGGCAGCATCAGTTTCCATCTGTTTCCCAGTTTTTTGTTTTTTTAATTCTCTCATTCTTCTTAAAATTCTGGGCTTTTATGCGCAGGCTGTGCTCTGTTCAATCAGTATTTCCTTCTCAGAGGTAAAGTCGTGTTTCCCAAGCTAACATTGTTTTGCAGTTAATTAAAATCAGTTAAGAACAATTTAATTGAATGCTGTCATCAGTACCATAAATCATTGTGATGCTTGGCTGTCAGCACCCCGCTTCTGAAAACACCTCTTGTGGCAAGATCCAACACAGTGTATAGTCATATCCAAAATGTTTAACCAGGATGACATAATTGTCAAATCTGTAATTGTACTTTTACTGCCTGTAGCATTCCCTGCTATTGGAAAATGTCAGGAATCGCTGTTGCAGGCAAGTCAAATGCTGAGGGAGAGGTCCAGAATCAAGTCCTCTGTCGAGATTACAAAGCATCACGATTCCTTGGTGACTTCAAGTTGAGTGCCCTAGGTATTGGAAAATATATTCTAGGGATGTTCACATGACATTTCAAGTTTGGAAAGAATGCACAGAAGTCCAGCCCTGTCTGTGCAACTAAGAATTATTGGGTGTGGAAATTGGATGCAAGGATCTTTTGAAGGGAGTAAGGATGGGTTTGTCACACTGGGTCATATTTTAAAATGAATTTTGACATGTTTGATAGGCTTCATCACACATGATTAGCATCTCCGAATACTTTAAGGACTCCGGTGACACCTGCTGTGTTAGCCAGGACATCAGATCAGAAGACAGATTCGTGGATGTCAGAGGAAGTGTTGAATTGGTGTTGAATTTTCCCCTCTGTTTTAGCAACAAGTGTTTCAATTCAGGATGGCATTCCATGATATAAACTCCCACTAAATTGTCACTATTGTCTAGCCTTTATTTACTGTTTTCCTTTATAATCTAACCTGTCAAATTAGTAGCCCCTCCAACCCCCAAACCAACTTCCTGCGCCCATAGGCAGAATGCCTAGCTGTATCAACAGGCACTCATTTGACAACTGTGTATCAGATGACAAGAGGGTTCTGTCGAGCGCTGGGTAACCACATTAAAATAATTCAGCAGGTCCTTTGAAAGGAACAATCAGTTCAAATTCAATGGAAATTTCCACTTAAAGGGAGTGCAGCCATCACCATCAGAATAGATATTAGTCCACATTTATTTGATTAGAGCTCACCCATGATATGTCATTAGCATGAACTGTGCTTTTCTTAAACTACAAGGAGTGCAAGCCTCATGTCAATTGCAAATATGATGCAGCCTTTCAAATATTTATTTAGAAGGGTATAGTTCATGGAAATCGTTTCTTTGACATTGAGTATAATGCTCTTTAATATCATGGTGCTTTGTTCTTGTGATCTTGCATTTGACTGTGCTGAACTGCTGTACAGAAAACATTTAAGCAGATTGTAGGCTGCTCATCAGCTTTTCTTCTAGATGACATGGAGCCATGTCACATGTGATAGGAAATTGCTCTGATTATCCTGTCCCACGTGGATGTTGTGCGATTATTTGCAGAAAGGAAACAGAAGAGCCTTTCAAGCCTGAGATGGGCAGGTTGTTTTGTTGGTCTTCCACTGACATTTCTTCTAAATGGAAGAATGCAGATGGAGGGTTTGGTCAGTTACACTGGAGACTTATCGAGTTGTCTCTCTCTGTTGCCTTCCTCAGCAGTTAAGAGATGGACACAGGATACGGCTGCCCAGGGCCAGATCCTGACTCTGTCACTAAGGAACTCTGACTTTGCCAAGTTGCAACCTGTTTAGGTGCACTTCTTCATCTGTTGCATAGATATAATAATATTACATAGGATTCTTCTGAAGATTAAATGAGTTTATGTACTTAATAAGCTTAGAGCAGTGCCTGGCACCCAGTAAAAGCTGAGTAAATTTTAGCCATCAATGTTGTTACAACTTTTGTTGATTTGATGTGTGGAAGTTAAATATTGTTACTTTTTTGAGGCTTCATTGAGCACCAGAAAGATGTCCTGAGAATGGAAAAATGTTCTAATGTTCTAAATTGATGGAGCATTTGGATTCTGAAAGTAATTGTTACAGTTTCTCCTTTGAAAAGTTCTGGTCAAAATTACCAAACAGATGGCTTTTGAGCACTCAGAAGAAACTGGTGGTTACTGTCCATCATGATGTGTTCATTAAAAGCGAGTTGTTCCCAACTAACTTGATATCATTTTTGGAAAGAGGTACTGCTGCTACTGCTGCTGCTAAGTCACTTCAGTCGTGTCCGACTCTGTGTGACCCCATAGACAGAAGCCCACCAGGCTCCCCCGTCCCCGGGATTCTCCAGGCCAGAACACTGGAGTGGGTTGCCATTTCCTTCTCCAATGTGTGAAAGTGAAAAGTGAAAGTGAAGTCACTCAGTCGTGTCCGACCCTTAGCGACCCCACCCTTAGCGACCCCACGGACTGCATCTTACCAGGCTCCTCCATCCATGGGATTTTCTAGGCAAGAGTACTGGAGTGGCTTGCCATTGCCTTCTCCTGGAAAGAGGTACTAGGTTGTTGAAATATGAGATGCCCTGCCTGGATTTCTGCAAGCTATGTGGATTCATTATATATTTTGATCAAAATGTGGAAATATAAGCTTAATCCACTGGAGTGAGTATTTCATGAATAGAATACCACAGAAGTGATTATTCTCAAGAGAGATCTCTCATAACTTAAAGTACAGTTGTTTTGTTCACTTCCATATTTATATCCATGGTTTTTGAGAAGATTTGGAAAATATGCATCATATGTGAGTGATACACATTTGGGAGAAGAACATAATGTTGGTGACAAATACAAGTTTCATAGCAGTTACATACTATATGTAGAATAAACAAGGACCTAGTGTATAGCACAGGAAACTATATTCGATATCTTGTAATTACCTGTAGCAGAAAAGAATCTGAAAAAGAATACCCTGAATATTCATTAGAAAGACTGATGCTGAAGCTGAAGTTTCATTGCTTTGGCCACCTGATGCAAAGAGCCGACTCACTGGAAAAGAGCCTACTCATTGGAAAAGACACTGATGCTGGGAAAAATTGAAAGCAAAAGGAGAGGAGGGTGGCGGAAGAGAGATGGTTAGATAGCTTCACCAACTCAGTCAGCATGAATTTGAGCAAACTTTGGGAGATGGTGAAGGACAGGGAAGCCTGGCATGCTGCAGTCCATGGGGTCACAAAGAAGAGTCAAATAGGACTCAGTGACTGAACAGCAACAAAAGCGTAACAGAATCACTTCGCTGTACGCTAAACAAATACAACATTGCAAATCATGCTTCACATTAATAGTTCCCTGTGTTGTATAGTTGGTTCTTGTTGTCTGCCTATTTTATATATAGTTGTGTGTATCTGTTAACCCCATACTCCTAATTTATCCCTCTCCCCAGTCTCCTTTTTGGTAACCATAAGATTGATTTCCATGTCCGTGAGTCTATTTCTGTTTTGTAAATAAGTTCGTTTGTATCAGAGACACTGAACACCACGTAATGATGGCAAGAAATGATCCTCCAAAGAGGATATAATTGAAACTAAGAGAAGTAGGCGTTTGCCCCCTGATGGTAGGGACAGTGGTATTCCAGGTTGCTAAATTGTAGGTGGGGATGTGAGTACATGTATATTTCAGGATGGTTTCTGTACCTGTGATTCAAGTGACAATAGGAAGCAAGGCGGAGGCCACTGAGTTGTAATAGCTAATATTCATACATGCCTGAAACTTTTAAAAATGCTTTAGCTATATTAACTCATTTAAGCCTGTCGTATCCATTAGCTTTTGCTGCATAACACAACTCCTGTAACTTAGGGGCTCATCAGTTCAGTTCAGTTCAGTCGCTCAGTCGTGTCCGACTCTCCGCGACCCCATGAATCACAGCACGCCAGGCCTCCCTGTCCATCACCAACTCCCGGAGTTCACTCAAACTCATGTCCACAGAGTCGGTGATGCCATCCAGCCATCTCATTCTCCGTCGTCCCCTTCTCCTCCTGCCCCCAACCTTTCCCAGCATCAGAGTCTTTTCCAGTGAGTCAACTCGTCGCATGAGGTGGCCAAAGTATTGCAGTTTCAGCTTTAGCATCAGTCCCTCCAATGAACATCCAGGATTGATCTCCTTCAGAATGGACTGGTTGGATCTCCTTGCAGTACAAGGGACTCTCAAGAGTCTTCTCCAACACCACAGTTCAAAAGCATCGATTCTTCGGCGGTCAGCCTTCTTCACAGTCCAACTCTCACATCCATACATGACCATGGGAAAAACCATTGCCTTGACTAGACGGACTTTGGTTGGCAAAGTAATGTCTCTGTTTTTTAATATACTATCAAGGTTGGTCATAACTTTCCTTCCAAGGAGCAAGCGTCTTTTAATTTCATGGCTGCAATCAGCATCTGCAGTGATTTTGGAGCCCAAAAAAACAAAGTCTGACACTGTTTCCACTGTTTTTCCATCTATTTCCCATGAAGTGATGGGACCAGATGCCATGATCTTTGTTTTCTGAATGTTGAGCTTCAAGCCAACCTTTTCACTCTCCTCTTTCACTTTCATCAAGAGGCTTTTGAGTTCCTCTTCACTTTCTGCCATAAGGGTAGTGTCATCTGCATATCTGAGGTTATTGATATTTCTCCCGGCAATCTTGATTCCAGCTTGTGCTTCTTCCAGCCCAGCGTTCCTCATGATGTACTCTGCATATAAGTTAAATAAGCAAGGTGACAATATACAACCTTGACGTACACCTTTTCCTATTTGGAACCAGTCTGTTGTTCCATGTCCAGTTCTAACAGTTGCTTCCTGACCTGCATACAGGTTTCTCAAGAGGCAGGTCAGGTGGTCTGGGATTCCCATCTCTTTCAGAATGTTCCACAGTTTATTGTGATCGACACAGTCAAAGGCTTTGGCATAGTCAGTAAAGCAGAAATAGATGTTTTTCTGAAACTCTCTTGCTTTCTCCATGATCCAGCGGATGTTGGCAATTTGATCTCTGGTGCCTCTGCCTTTTCTAAAACCTGCCTGAACATCTGGGAGTTCACGGTTTACATACTGCTGAAGCCTGGCTTGGAGAATTTTGAGCATGACTTTACTAGCGTGTGAGATGAGTGCAATTGTGCGGTAGTTTGAGCATTCTTTGGCATTGCCTTTCTTTGGGATTGGAATGAAGACTGACCTCTTCCAGTCCTGTGGCCACTGCTGAGTTTTCCAAATCTGCTGGCATATTGAGTGTAGCACTTTCACAGCATCATCTTTCAAGACTTGAAATAGCTCAACTGGAATTCCATCACCTCCACTAGCTTTGTTCGTAGTGATGCTTTCTAAGGCCCACTTGACTTCACATTCCAAGATGTCTGGCTCTAGGTCAGTGATCACGTTATCGTGACTATCTTGGTCGTGAAGATCTTTTTTGTACAGTTCTTCTGTGTATTCCTGCCACCTCTTCTTAATATCTTCTGCTTCTGTTAGGTCCATACCATTTCTGTCCTTTATCGAGCCCATCTTTGCATGAAATGTTCCCTTGGTATCTCTAATTTTCTTGAAGAGGTCTCTTGTTTTTCCTATTCTGTTGTTTTCCTCTATTTCTTTGCATTGATCACTGAGGAAGGCTTTCTTATCTCTCCTTGCTGTTCTTTGGAACTCTGCATTCAGATGCTTATATCTTTCCTTTTCTCCTTTGCTTTTCGCCTCTCTTCTTTTCACAGCTATTTGTAAGGCCTCCTCAGACAGCCATTTCGCTCTTTTGCATTTCTTTTCCATGGGGATGGTCTTGGTCCCTGTCTCCTTTACAATGTCACGAACCTCCGTCCGGAGTTCATCAGGCACTCTATCAATCAGATCTAGTCCCTTAAATCTATTTCTCACTTCCACTGTATAATCATAAGGGATTTGATTGAGGTCATATCTGAATGGTCTAGTGGTTTTCCCTACTTTCTTCAATTTAAGTCTGAACTTCGCAATAAGGAGTTCATGATCTGAGCCACAGTCAGCTCCTGGTCTTGTTGACAGACTGATATCATAATCACAGGAAACTAGCCAATCTGATCACATGGACCACAGCCGAATGTGGTCCACTGGAGAAGGGAATGACAAACCACTTCAGTATACTTGCCTTGAGAACCCCATGAACAGTAACAAAGGGCAAAATGATAGGATACTGAATGAGGAATCCCCCAGGTCGGTAGGTGCCCAGTATGCTACTGGAGCTCAGTGGAGAAATAACTATAGAAGGAATGAAGGGATGGAGCAAAAGCAAAACCAATACCCAGTTGTGGATGTGACTGTTGATAGAAGCAAGGTCCGGTGCTGTAAAGAGCAATATTGCATAGGAACCTGGAATGTTAGGTCCATGAATCAAGGCAAATTGGAAGTGGTCAAACAGGAGATGGCAAGAGTGAACGTCGACATTCTAGGAATCAGTGAACTAAAATGGACTGGAATGGGTGAATTTAACTCAGACGACCATTATATCTACTACTGTGGGCAGGAATCCCTTAGAAGAAATGGAGTAGCCATCATGGTCAACAAAAGAGTCCGAAATGCAGTACTTGGATGCAATCTTAAAAATGACAGGATGATTTCTGTTCGTTTCCAAGGCAAACCATTCAATATTACAGTAATCCAGGCCTATGCCCCAATGAGTAATGCTGAAGAAGCCGAAGTTAATCGGTTCTATGAAGACCTACAAGACCTTTTAGAACTAACACCCAAAAAAGATGTCCTTTTCATTATAGGGGACTGGAATGCAAAAGTAGGAAGTCAAGAAACACCTGGAGTAACTGGCAAATTTGGCCTTGGAGCACGGAATGAAGCAGGGCAAAGGCTAATAGAGTTTTGTCAAGAGAATGCACTGGTCATAGCAAACACCCTCTTCCAACAGCACAAGAGAAGACTCTACACATGGACATCACCAGATGGTCAACACTGAAATCAGATTGATTATATTCTTTGCAACCAAAGATGGAGAAGCTGTATACAGTTAGGGGCTCATAGCAATCATTTATTGTTACTCACGAGTCTAGGAATCAGAAGCTTCATTTTGCTGGAGAGCCAGGCTTGGTCCATCAGGGCTGGACTTTCTCATCTGTTAGTTCTCAGGTGGTGGTTCATCTTGGCTGGATGATCTAGAGTGGTCTCGCTCCCATGTTTGGCATTTGTTTTACTTTTGGTTGGGGCAGTGGAGATGACCTAACCCTCATCTGGTCATTCAGCAGGTCAGCCAGACTTGTTCATGTGATAGTCAGAGGGACTCAAGATTAGCAAGAAGACAAATCTCAGTGTTCAAGCCCCTTCCAAGCCTCTTCCAAGCTCAGGTTCAGAGCAAGTCATGTGGTCCACCCACATGGTGTGAGAAGTGATTCCATGTGAGAATGGTGTGAGAAGTGATTCCGTGTCTTGAGAAGAGTGATAGTGTGTGTGACCAATTTTGTCATCTGTACAACTTTAAAAATTGCAGTGAGAAAGGTACTATTACTGTAAACCTCAGTTACCTCGTAGTTACAGGGAGATTTAACTTGGTCAAGGTCACAGAATCAATGAATGACAGGTCTGCAATGAGACAGTCTGATTCTGTAGTCTGATTCTTACCCTCTCTACTGGCTCCTTGGGGCAGGCATAATAAGATAGGTACCGACCTCAAGAAACACTGTGTGTCATTGTAGGAAGTTGGGATTTTATTTTGAGAGCGCTGGAGAGCCAGTGGAGAATGATCAGAAGATTGACACAGTCAGCTTTACAGCTTAGGAAGCTCACTTGAGCTGCATGATGGAGAATGAATTGTAAGGAGGGCCATATTGGAAATTGATCAACTGATTATTGCTGCTGCTGCTGCTAAGTCGCTTCAGTCGTGACCCCATAGATAGCAGCCCGCCAGGTTCCCCCGTCCCTGGGATTCTCCAGGCAAGAGCACTGGAGTGGGTTGCCATTTCCTTCTCCAAACTGATTATTGGGATGCTGATAAAACACTGGTCTAGAGGAGTGGTAGTTGAATAGTTGTATAATTTAATCTAAACTAAGGAAACGTGTTACATTTTTGTCATATAAACATGACAGTATTGATTCGGTGTCAGTAGCTTGGGGAAACTAGCATTTTGAGCTGTAACGCGTTTAGGGAAGTAGAATTACTTTGTCATTTGTTAGTCAATAAAGAGTAAGAGAGGCAGATGATGTTTGTTGATATAAATAAATGATCGGAGTTGACAGCAGAGGTGTGAAAGGCATTTTAGGGCATGCATTTGCTAATGGGCGTGGTAAAGATGCTTGACCCCATTCTGTCTCTATCAGTGAAACTTATAGATGGTAGTTATCCAGTGAACACAAAACTGCCAAATTAACTCACAAAGTGTGGAAAAAAAAAATTTCTTCAGAATACTGACTGACTCAGCAGCTGAGAAAAATCAGATATGTCGCCCTATTTGAGGATGAAAGGAGGATTTTGTTATCTTATTTGATTGAGCGATTTCTGGCCTCTCGATTTCTGGAATGGTTCGTGTGAGCCTGAATGAAAGTGATTACAGATTTAATCGAGAGTATAATTATTTAGGTTAAATTTTTGTTGAGCCTGCATTTCGGTGTGATGAGTAAGTGAGGTCAGAGATAATGCAGAGACTGTGCAGATTCGTTGTCTTCATTGCTTATATTACTTTGCATTTTTAGGAAGTATGCTGTCAGATGGGTTGTTGGGGACTACAGGAGGACCTTCATTTAATCATTGTGAATGGCCATGACAGCCAAAAAGCCAGTCTTTGAAAGAAAGTGAAATTGTATAACATAAAGTAATTGTTCTGACTTTCAGAGGATAAACTAATAGCTAAACTTATAGTGGGAGAATATTAGAGCTTGCAGAATCCTTAGTATATATTTCAGTTTCTCCATTTTGTGAATTAAGGCAGTGAGGTTCAGAACAGTTAAATCACATTTCCAAGGTTATGTAGCTAATTAGCAGAGTTGAGAAAATAAACCAACTTTCTAGTTCCTGTATAATACATCTTCTGTCATTTGTTGTTGCAGTGGTGCATAATAGTTAGGAGTAATTCATCCCAAAATAGTATGTGTCGGAAGGGAATTGGTGTACCTGTTCTTGCTAAAATTTACAGACAAACCTCTGTCCATTCACTGATAGAGAATGTCTGAAGGTGTTTGAAAGAAAGGGGTTTTGGTTGTTCTGGTCGCCAGCTGACTCTGTTTAGTACAATGGACATTATAACAATATCTTAGTAAATTTACCATGGCCAAAGGTATAATTTTTTTAGCTTACCACCCAAACATTAAATGATAACAATATCGGGATGAACTCAACCAAGGATGCTGAATCACATTAAAGTACTTGAAAGAGACTAACAAGTAGAAAGTAGATTTGTTGTTGTTCAGTTGCTCAGTTGTGTCCCGCTCTTTTGTGATCCCAAGGGCTGTAGCCTCCTATCTCCATGGGATTTCCCAGGCTAGAATACTGGAGTGGGTTGCCATTTCCTTTTCCAGGGGATCTTCCTGACCCAGGGATCGAACCTGTGTCTCCTTCATTGGTAGGAAGATTCTTTACCACTGAATCTAACTGGGAAGCCCCAGAAAGCAGATATGTGGTAATAACATTAGGATGAACTCAACTAAGGATGCTGAATTTCATTGAAGAACTTAAAAAGAGACTTTACAGATTGAAAGCATAGGGCCCAACAGTTAAAAATGAGAAATACAACCATCTGTCAAAGTAGACATTCCTTTCGACCTGTTACGTATACTCTCTTGGTTCCACTGATGTGGGAAACCAGGTTGCTTGGTGAGTTTGGGGTTAGACTGAGGGTCAGTTCAGTTCAGTCACTCAGTCGGGTCTGACTCTTTGCGACCCCATGAATCACAGCACGCCAGGCCTCCCTGTCCATCACCAACTCCCGGAGTTCACTCAAACTCATGTCCATTGAGTCGGTGATGCCATCCAACCATCTCATCTTCTGTCGTCCCCGTCTCCTGCCCCCAGTCCCTCCCAGCATCAGGGTCTTTTCCAATGAGTCAACTCTTCGCATGAGGTGGCCAAAGTATTGGAGTTTCAGCTTTAGCATCAGTCCTTCCAATGAACACCCAGGATTGATCTCCTTTAGAATGGACTGGTTGGATCTCCTTGGAGTCCAAGGGACTCTCAAGTCTTCTCCAGCACCACAGTTCAAAAGCATCAAATCTTCGGCGCTCAGCTTTCTTCACTTTAGATAATTGACAGATATTTATGGTTCCAAGCTTATATTGACTAGTATGTCCATGTTCACTGTAGAAATTTCTTATACTGGGACCAGGCTCCTTAGGCTTGGGGTGAGTATGACACAGCTTCTGGTCAGTAGGGGGATTGGCCCTGCCTAAGCTCTGATGCTGGGAAAGGTTGGGGGCGGGAGGAGAAGGGGACGACAGAGAATGAGATGGCTGGATGGCATCACCAACTCTGTGGACATGAGTTTGAGTGTACTCCGGGAGTTGGTGATGGACAGGGAGGCCTGGTGTGCTGTGATTCATGGGGTCACGGAGAGTCGGACACGACTGAGCGACTGAACTGAACTGAACTGAAGCTTGTTCTGGTTTCTGTCTTCCCTTTTGTCGATTTCTGACTGTCCTCTCTTCTGATTAATACTCTATCTGCCGGAAAAGAATCTGCCTGCAATTCAGAAGACCTGGATTTGATCCCTGGGTAGGAAAGATCCCCTGGAGAAGGGAATGGCAACCCACTCCAGTGTTGCCTGGAGAATTCTTGCACAGAGGAGCCCGGTGGGCTACAATCCAAAGAGTCGGACATAACTGAGCGACTAACACTTTAACTTTTCCCACATCCCAACTACCATATATGTTAATATACTTTCAAGTTTTGTTGGGCATAAGAACTAGTCTGTCTCTGAAAGGGGATTTGACATATCTCTGGTCTAATTTTACTATCTCATTCTTAGAAGACAATGTACTACTCTTTATTTCATGATTCTTGGAAAATAATCACATCACCTCACTGTTACTTCCATGTTCTGCTACCAGTCTGTAGGTTGGTGTCCAGATTCTACATAATGTCCAAGTTCTTTGCAGGGTTTAGATGGACTGATATAGAAAGAGTGGTCTTGACCAGAATTACTAGTTCTCATTCCCCCATTAATAGTAATGAGATGGACAGATTATGTTGCTTGTAAGTGGTAGGACAAGTAGGCACATGATAAATGTAAGGATCTGTAAGGTAGGATTACAAAGGATAGGCATGGAAATCAGATTCAGGGTTTGAAGTGGGTCCCACTTCTTACCAGCTCTGTGGTCTGGGGCAGGTATTTTTGTGAATGATCCTGTTTTATCGTCCGTGACATTTTAATGATACATGTCTTTTACAGTTGTTTTAGGATTTAAAGCAGTTTTGTACACTTAAAGCTTTACTGATGTGGCTTCAACGTAGGTGTTTAGTATTTGTGTATTTTCTCTTCCATGAGAGAACTGGAGATGGTTGACACTTCAAGATGGAGAAAGTCACTTCCCATTGGATAACACTTTAGTATCCTAAGCAAGTCAAAATAGCTTGAATACAAATCCCAGTGTGGTGTGTTGCCAGAGCACAGATTTTGAGTAGTGACCTTTGGATACCAAAGCTGCAGATGTGTGCATTTCTGGAATAGCTGTAACCTGTCCATTCAGAGTGTGTGTGTCTGAGTGTCCTTAGAATGTACAAAAATGAATACTCAGGAGGTTCATGTAACAGAAAATCTACCCAAGTGCATAGAATCTTAGAGAAGGGTCTCACTAACTTTCACTGAAGAAGGTGTCAACTCTTCCTTCAGGTCTTTGGGGAAAAAAAAAGGATTCTGTGGTCTTCCATGGTAGCATTTCATAATCATAACTCATACATGCAGTGCTTTAAGCTGACGAGGCATCTTCAAGCTCACGTTCATAAGTATAGTGACAAGTCTGGATTTTCCCCTTGTCTGAGACATACAATCACATTATAGCTTCCTATTAAAATACACCCTTCAGGCCAACTTAACTTCTCATTTATGGAAACATGAGTCTATTTCCCTTTGCTGTGTGTGAGGCTGTTTGAATTCTTGATCCAGTATGCACTTGGGTAAAGGTCAGATTAATCTGTATTCCTTAATAGGATTGTCTCTTTTCCTGTGACATAAGAGGTTCTTGTCTCTTTGAAATGTGTATTTCGGTGAAGACCACTCCATTATCACTTACTTTCCGTGAGCTTCTGCATTTTTTTCTTTTAAAATAGTGTCTAGCTAAGAGAATCCCTAGACTGAAATATACTGATTTCCATTCCATGGTGAGGAAGGCAGAAAAGAACAAGATGCTTTTTTGACGATAAATTTCATATGTGATCAAAACGAGATACAAAATGTTCTACCATGATTTTCATGTTCTCGTGGGAAATAACCAGTAGTACCTAGAAAGCAAAGAGAAGTGAGGACTGTATATTCTTGACATCACCATTTGCTTTTGTGAAGTCGGCTATAATGACAACAGTTCTTAGAGCAAATTCTGTTCAACATATGAATATTTGTTAGCAGCCCCAGCCTGTCATACTACTTTTCCATACACTCAGGTAGAACCTGACTGTTTTCTCACGACTGCAGTTGGCACTGAAAATGAAAGATGAACTCTGTAGCAGGTTCGTGAATATGCTGATCCGATATGTACTGTAGCTACGACACAGCACCAACTGTCTATCGGCAGATGAATGGATAAAGAAGATTGTTGTATGTATATTCAATGGAATACTACTCACACATCAAAGAAATGAAACAATACCATTTGCAGCAACACAGATGGACCTCGAGGTTATCAGAGTAAGTAAATCAGAAAGAGAAAAACAAATAGCATATGGTTTCATTTATATAGGACTTCCCCAGTAGCTCAGAGGATAAAGAAACTGCCTGAAATGTAGGAGATCCAGGGTTCATTCCCTGGTTTGGGAAGATCCCCTGGAAAAGGAAACAGCAACCCTTTCCAGTATTCTTACCTGGAGAATTTCACAGCCAGAGGAGCCTGGTGGGTTACAGTCCACGGGGTCATAAAGAGTCGGTCACGACTGACTACCACTTTACTTTACGTTTATCACTTATATATGGAATCTAAAATATAACACAAATGAGCTTATCTACGAACAGAAACAGACTCACAGACACAGAGAACAGACTTGTGGTTACCTAGGGGAGAAGTGGGGGTGGGGTGGGGAAAGAGGAACTGGGAGTTTAAGGTTTGCATGTGCAAACTCTTATTTATGGAATGGATAAGCAACAAGGTCCTACTATAGGGCACAGGGAACTGTATTCAGTATCCTGTGAAAGTAGTAGAAAGGAATATGTATAGTTGAATCACTCTGCCATATATTAGAAATTAATATAATATTGTAAATTAACTATACTTCAATAAAATAAAGAAAAGAGAACATGCTCATCTAGGGCCAGACATCCACATAAGCAGACCAGGGACAAGAGTCTTCCTTGGAGCTGGGGGTCCCTGGGTAAGCAGGGTTTCAGTTACAAGTACTGCCTGAAGTTATTAGAAGGCTGCTGACTTTGTGTGTCTCATCACTTTTCCTTTCACCATCCCTTATGCTGATTAAAAATACCGTGGTGCCATTTAAGAAAGCCTTTTGAACTGCTCATTGGGTATTTTGATCTCCATTTTGTAGGCAGGAAATGAAAACCCACAGTACCTACTTCACAAGTTTCTTAAGAGAAAAACATTAGGAACTTGTACGTGAAATCCTCGGCCCAGTGCCTTCAATATCATAGATGTTACCTTTCATTATCCCCCCGGGTAATCAGTGGCTTTCCAGGTGGCTCAGTGGTAAAGAATCCACCTGCCAATCCTGGAGACACTGGAGATAGGGGTTTGATCCCTGGGTCAGGAAGATCCCTTGGAGGAGGAAATGGCAACCAATTCCAGTATTCTTGCCTGGGAAAGCTCATGGACAGAGGAGCCTGGTGGCCTCAGTCCACAAGGTTGCCAGGAGTTGGACAAGACTGAGGACACTCACACACACATGAAATCAGTGATTGGTTTTTGGAGGGAAAACATTTTTAATGACAACTATGAATGAAAGGTGTAATATCATTATGTAAGCAGATTCTGGTGCAGAGTTACCTATATGAAAGGGGTTATTTATTTTTACTACTGGATACAGGATTTATTTTTTTTCTTTAAAGATGGCACACATTAATATTTATTACCTGCTCATTTCTTAGACATACTGAATTGCAAATAATTAATGGTTTGTATTCCTCATGTAAAGAATTGAAAAAAAAATATTTTTTTTCCTTCCTTCTTTCCTTCCATTTTCCCTTTCTTCCCCCCTCCCTGCCTCCCACCTTCCCTATCTTTTTTTCTTTTCCTTTACAGTAGAAAACTGTTCTTCTGCCAGCATAACTCATAAATTGGCTAAGAAAAAAGCATGTGTAAATCTTCAGTTTACAAACTCACCTTAGCTTCTTGGGATTAGCATCAGTTTTGGGTCCACCCCTTTCCTTGTGGTCTGATACTCTTTGTGTCCGTCTGTGCTTGCAGGTAATATTGTTGAATTCCCCTCGGGGACTGAGTGAAACGTGATGCTTTAATCCCCTCTCTGACACTGCCTTCTCAGGAGGATTTAATCCTGATAGGAATAGGGGATGAGTATATGCGAATGTCCCTCATTTGCAATGCATGTTGTGTCTGCCTCTTTAAATAAAGTAAAGGTTAATATGTTGATTTCCTATTTATAGGTAACTTAATGCTTCTAATTTTTTCTAATCATGGCACAAGGTTTTGGCTCAGTACTATGATTTCTTAAATGATCTTTCTAAATCGCTGTAATGATATGATGAGTTTACTACTCTCCGAAGAGGTTGGATTGACAGGTTTAAAGAGACAAATCATCCAGTATTTTTTTTTTTGCCACATAATATCTAGTTATAGCGGCAAGCCCTTCCGTTAAGCAAGCTGTATTTCTTGATGATGTATCTTTGCTGCTGCTGCTAAGTCACTTCAGTCGTGTCCGACTCTGTGTGACCCCATAGACAGAAGCCCAACAGGCTCCCCCGTCTCTGGGACTCTCCAGGCAAGAACACTGGAGTGGGTTGCCATTTCCTTCTCCAACGTGCGAAAGTGAAAAGTGAAAGTGAGGTCAGTCAGTCACGTCTGACCCTTAGCGACTCCACAGACTGCAGCCTACCAGGCTCCTCCATCCATGGGATTTTCTAGGCAAGAGTACTGGAGTGGCTTGCCATTGCCTTCTCCGGATGTATCTTTAGGCATTTATTATTTTAGCCCAGGCATTTCTGCTTTGGCAAACCAGAATTAACAGTAGGGCCAATATGATCTTCTCATAGATGAGAAGAGAATCGGACAATATTCATCTAAAAACTGAACTAATACACTCCATCAGAGGAAGTGGATATTAATTCATTACATCATTTCCATTTCTGACACTTACAAAAGAAACAACTTGACATTTTACTGTTTTTGCTTTCTTCTTTCCCTTTACACATGGATTAAACTTTAGAAAACCCTTTCTTCAGTCAGCATGAGACCTGGGGCCACCTTAAAGAAGCAAACTTTGCTTCCACAGACTAGCACATGTTCTCTGAAAGGGAATGGGCTGCCTAATTGGTGTCTTTATGTTTTTGTTGAGTCTACTTGACACAGCCTTTCCTTGGGGTCACTTGGTTTCTAAGGAAATGCCATATACCACCTTAATGAATTTCCAAATCACCTGTCTGCCCACCTTCCACTCTGTCCTTTACCATTTTTGAGTGTTTCCAAAAACTATAAACTATAAAAAATAGACATTTCTTCCAAGTAGAAAAAAGTCTGAAGGTTTATTCGTTTGACAAATGTCACATTATCAGTTCTTTCTGGAAAGCATTCTGTTGGGCATTGGAAATACGACTGCCGATAACTTAAAACACATATATGGTACCTGGAGGGTACAGAGCACCGTTCTAAGCATTTTTACTTATGTTAATATAGTTTTATTTGGAACACATACATGTTATTCTTATTATTATCCCATATTATTATGGGATAATTATCTTATTAGTCCTATATCAGTGATGAATAAATTGAAGCCCAGAAAGTTTGTGATTTGTCCAAGGTACTTCTAAATGGTGGAGTTGATTCTGTACCCAAGCAGGATTTATGCAAAACTGCTTAGTTGCTCAGTTATGTATGAGTCTTTGAGACCCCATGGATTGTAACCTACCAGACTCCTCTGTCCATGGGATTTCCCAGGCAAGAATACTGGAGTGGGTTGCCATTTCTTTCCCCAGGGGATCTTCCTGACCCAGGGACTGAACTCACATCTCTTATGGCTCCTGCTTTGGCAGGCAGATTCTTTGCCACTGCGCCACCAGGGAAGCTTTGAGAACCAGGAGAGACTCACTCAAATCCGTCTGGACTCCCTGAAGGGGCGGATGGGCACAAGGGGCCTCTGCTGGTACCAGGGTTCCACATCCTCGAGTTCAGACAGAGGAAAGGGATCTGCTCTGGTCCCTTCTTCAGTGTCTCTGGAATCTTCTGTTGAATACAACATGCATTTAAGTACTTGTACAGAGATGATTGATAGCAAAGTCATTGACTTTCCCAGATTCGTAGGCTGTCTTTTTGTCCAGTTTTCATTCAGAAAAGTCCCTGGTCAGTGTCTCAGGAGCATGTCCTGTGCATACAGGTTGTTTGCAAACATAATATTGGTGAGTCACTCCATCTGTTCGTTTAGTGGGTGTTTATTGAGTACTTACTATGTACCAGGCACAATATAAGATGATGATGATGTTTAGTTGCTAAGTTGTGTCCAACTGTCTTGCCCCATGGGTTGTAGCCCATCAGGCTCCTCTGCCCATGGGATTCTCCAGGCAAGAATACTGGAGTTGGTTGCCATACCCTCCTCCAGGGGATCTTCCCAACCCAGGGATCAAACCCACATCTCCCCCACTGCAGGTGGATTCTCTACTGCTGAGTCACCAGGGAAGTCCACTATATAAGGTACTTGAAGACAAAAAGACGAATAATAAAAGTTCTTTTCCCAATTTCCTATGTCATTTTCATCTTTTGTTTTCCTGCTGTTTTCAAGTATTTAAAATGGGTAATGTAGATTTGAGAAAAGCACTTCATAAATTCTAAACTGCTGTGAAAATATTCACTTTTATTTTTATCATTGCTTATTATATTGGACAAATTTCCATGTGCCTGCCTCATAGGTAACTTCAGCCATTTGTTAATTCCATTTATATTCTAGCCGAATGATTCAACTTGGTGTTTGTGGTTACTGAGTAAAAGACACATAGTCAAATAAAATTTCAAAACTAATATTCAGCATGAGATGACCGAGTTGCTAAATGAAAATGAATATTATATGATGAAGGGAAACTGCAAATTTACTTAGGTTTTCCTATCAAATTAACAACTTGCTTGTTACAGAGAATGAATACTAATTAGTTCTCTGAGCTGCAGAAGGCAGCCCATACCTGTCCCAGGACAATGTTTGTTAACCAGCCTCATTTCTTTAAGGTCTTGGCCCCTTTTTTTCTGACACTGACATTAGAAAAGGGCAGAGGACCGTTGTCATGTGCCAGAAACTGTGTCGGATGATAACCACCCTTCACCTCTTTAATCAGCATCTGAGATAGTCATGTTTCTTGAAGTAGGAGCACACCTTGGAAACACTGTAGGATCCTCCCAGCCTGTGAAAAGCTGAAACTAATAAAGACCCAGGGATAGAAGACCCTTGGATTCAGGCCTAAAGCAAGTGCATAGAATCCAGTATTGCAATGACAAAGCCATCTTGTTGGCCTTTGATATTAATGATAAAGAAACTTCATTCTTCAAACACATTCATTATACAAACATACATAAAAAGGTTGGGACTGGAAAAACAAAATTTCTAGTGATTATTTTAAAAGGATTTTACCCTGGAATGTTTCTAGGTTGAAAATCTGAGACCACCAGTGAAAATTTAACAGGAACATCCATGATTTTGTAACAAAGGGAGACAGATTCAAATGCCAGGACAAGGAATACAGGCAGAAAAGTATGATTGAAAAGAGCTTAGAGTGACTTGGCATGTGGGTTGGGGTGGAGAGGGGATTGAACCAGAGTCTGTGTTAAGTGATCAGGCTTGGTTCTAGTTTCCACTAGCCTGAACACAGATGAGGCAGTGCCTTCCATCTGGGTACCGTGTTCAAAACAGAATCAGCTAGAACATGTTCAAGGGAGAGTCACCACTAGTATTAAGAATTTGAAACCAAAAGCTATTTAAGACCTCAAGTGCATCTGAAACATTGAGTTTTATGTGGAAGAAGGAGAAATAGAAGAGTAAGATCATCTATTTCATATTCTCTGTGTTCTGATCAGTCCCAGGACCAGAAATTACCCCAAATCATATCATGGTGGCCTGGTATCTATCTAGTTGAGGCTGGGTCTTATGCATCAGCTTGTATAGCAATACCGTGGTGTTACTAGGACCCTAACTTGTGTCTTTTGGTCTTTCAAGCCCATATTCCTTACTCTCCACTTTGTCGTTTCCTGAAGGGTTAGAATGAGATCAACGAGTATAGACTTTACCAGTGATTTGGATCCAGTATGATGAAGACTTCTCTACATAGTCTTTAATGGTAAATAGGTTTTTGTAGGAAAAAGGAGTTATTCAGGCCTCAGCAGGATGTCCTCTTGGCTCGAATGGTGTCCTTTAAGATCCTTTCTAACTCAAAGTGTGTGTCTTTCTTTTTTAAAATTAGAGTATCGTTGCTTGACAATGTTGCGTTAGTTTCTGCTGTACAGTAAAGTGAGTCAGCCACGTGTATACACATATCCCCTCTTCTGTGAATTTCCTGCCCATTGAGGTCACCAAAGAGCATTGAGTACAGGTGCCTGTGCTATACAGTAGGTTCTCATTAGTTATCTGTTTTTTATGTAGCAGTGTACCTATGGCAATCCCAGTCTCCCAATTCATCCACACACCCCCCACCATCCCATTGATAGCCACGTTTGTTCTCTACATCTGTGTCTCTGTTCCTGCTTTGTAAAAAAAAGTTTATGCCATTTTCCTGGTTTCCACATATATGTATGGAAGTGTGTGTTTCTTGATCTTATGAATAAACCAACAGAACATCAGAGTGTAGTAACACATCACTAAGGAGAATAAAGGCAGGCAGAGAAGGAATGGGTCAGGGCAGGAGGTGAGAAGCCAGAAGATGCAGGGAGAGAAAGCCCCGCTGGTAATTAAGAGGCAGGAGATCCAGAGGAACCCACAGACCAGGGCTTCAGTTTCAAGTGGAAAAGAAATAGGATAGACGCCATCAGCATCCTGAGAACGGATCCTGAGGTGAAGTTCTACAGGATCAGCCCCTCCTCCCCACCAGTGATAGGTACCTTAGCAGGGCATGTGTGGTCCGGGACCCTGGGTGATGACAAGTCTGTAAATGTGTTCAGCTCCCAGAAGTTGCATCATTTTATTGTATGTTTGTTTTAAAGATTCAGCCTTAGTAGAGTTGAAATGGGCATTGCACTGCATGGACAATGCAGTGGATTGACTTATAGAGGGGGAAATTTGCTTGAATGAGTAAAGGCGGTCAGATGTGTATTTCTAAGAATAGCAAAGCAACGAAGGTGCATTATTCCTAGAGCCTCAGCAGAGAGATGAAGGGAAGAAATGGCCATGTACATTAGATGCCCACTGAGTTCTGAAACATACAGCTATAACGATACTTTCTAAACCATGTTTCCCAAAGGGTGTTTCAGTGGTGAGTGTACAGCTCTGTCACTTGAAACTATGTAAATCACACCAGTTAAGTTTCACCTGGACCAAATGGCCTTTCAATATGATGGTGAAGATGCTCTTGACTCTGGAATGTCCTTTTTGTGTGTGTTCCCACGAGGGCATGTTTGCTGACCCATCTCCTACCAGTGGCCTGGGCATACCACTGGTGTCAGGCCATCCCAACATCCTAGAGAGAATTCCCAGCTGATGGAAATTGCCACATAGTCTGTATTTGGCAGGAAGACAGTTTCCCTTCATCCAGGCGCCTGTGATGGCAAGTGGGGCTTGGCAGGGCTCCTTTGCCAAGGGAAATGTATGAACTCTGTCTTCTCCAGGGATTCTACTTATGTCTCCTTTGAACAAGAGGCTTGTCAATTGGAGGAGGAGCCTGGGAAACTGGTTCCCAACCTGCCTATTTGACTGCCACTGCTCTTTCTGAGTTTGGCGAGCTCCCCAGTTGGAGAGCTGTGATTCTCTTGCCATTCACAATGATGGATTGAAGGTGACAGCCCGAGTTAAAGTTCTAAGCTCCCAGCTGGTTAGTGGATTTCACAAGTACAATGTTGCAAGAGTCATTTATCAGAAGTGTGAACCCAGAGACTTGGATGTTTGAGGTGACAGCTGTTAGACACAGTACTTAGAGAAATAACTCACGGAAGATTAGGATAAGAAGGTCTTTGATTTTTTTTCATCCATATGATTGGAGAGTTGGAGTAAGGAAAGGTCTCCATGGACATTTCTGCTCTTCAAGTGCCAGGAAGAGATTTGGGTGATCTCAGATTTCAGTGTAGGCAGCCTTTGAATAAGATGTGTGTGTGTGTATTTGTAAATAAATTTAAAACCCTGGAAAAGATATCCTGGAAGTCATTTTTTTAGAAAAATAGATTTACTTTTGCATATGGCCCTAATGCTGTTATTAGTAGTGGGCAAATAATCCCTGTGCAAAGTCACAGAAAGTAGTGGGCCCAGTTTTTTAGTCACAGATTGTAGAATACATGACAGTTTTGCACTTCAGACAACGAACGCGCTTATCCTCCACAGGGAAGTAAATGAAATCATCATTTGCAATGCTGCCTGTTTTATTTTGGTTTTTGTTTTTTATTGTCAAATCTAAACATCAGTGTTCAAAGCAAGACATTCACTTCCTGGCAGGGATTCAGATTCGGTTAATTCTTGGGAGTTAATAGCTTTGGTCAGGACAGAGGTTCAAGCTCTCCACGCTTCCTGCTGTAAATAATTATCCAAATTCCATTTCAGAGAGATGTCTATGGATCTCTTTTCTTGTAAAGTTTAGTGGATATTGGGCCTCTTGATGTAATATACAGCAGTTCCCAAGGCAGACAAGACTCGGTTTTCGGAGAAAATTTTAATGTGCCAGCTTACACATCCCATATAAACTTAATAAAACCAGATTGGCCCGTTGTGAAAACTACTTCTTCTAAGACAGACTGTCTATATCAGGAGCTGCCTTTATTCTTGGAGGCCGCAGGGGTATCCTTCTGTATGTGACCCTTGAAGTGAATTGGTTCTTTCATAATACATTTTGGAAGGATTCTGCTTCTGTTTCTTCCCCAATCACACACCCACATGCTTATTACACTGTTTGTCTTTCTCTGTCTTTTTCACATCTCCTTTCCCCAAATCCCTGCTTTATTTATGTATTTAATTTTTAAATTAATTTTTATTGGCATATAGATGTTTTGCAATGTCATGTTAGTTTCTGCTGTACAAAGTGACACATTTCTGCCCTGACCTCTTATCTCAACTTTATTTTCTGAGATATTGATGAGTGAGTCAATAGAGTTCTTTTACTCATAAGGTCAACTTTTTCTCTTGGTTTCCCTTTTTAATTTTGTGGACTAGAGCCTTTAAAAAATATCTCTTTTGTGTGTTATATCCTCTAATCATCGCTAGCCCCCATACAAGAGGTATGATTTCTCTCTTGTACAGGAAATTGGACTCAGAGTGCTTAAGTAGTTTGCTCAAAGTCAGAGCCAGAATTTGATTTCGGAATTGTTCTGAAATCTTATGTTCTTATTTTTTTTCTTATGTTTTTATTTTCTATGCTGTAGTCTCTAGTATGTTGGCCCATTTCCCCATCATATAGGAAGATTTCTTATTTCTTATCAGGAAAAATAAGATAGACCTCTTTCAGCATATAGAAGTAATATAGGTAGAGAATATTCCCAATTTCTTGGTTTTTATAGGGGTGACTTATATCTGAAAAAAGAAACATGAGATGACAATCCTTAAAACATTAGATTGGCGTGCTAATCAGACTGGAAAGTAAATAATCACCAGAAAAACGCTGCACATCATGTGAAATTCTGTTAATAGTGCCTTATATCTTGCCTGTTAGGGTTTTTAAATGTTTACTGCATTTTTTTTCCCTTGGCTGTGCCATGCGGCATACAGGATCTTAGTTCCCTGACCAGGAATTGAACCTGTGCCCTCTGCAGTAGAAGCGTGGAGTCTTGACCACCAGAATGACAGGGAAATCCCCTGCCGTTTATTTTAGCTGTCTTTCGATATTTCCTCCTCCCTGACTCCTTCTCGTATATTAGGCCATGATTAGGTTTGCTACAAAACTGAATCAGTAAAAAGTGAAGTAAAAGTTATAAAAACAAGAAGTCTGTACCTGGGGCCCAGCCCAACTTGCCCAGGGGTGGCCTCTCCATCAGCAGAATCAGCGGCTTTGTTCCCGTTGCATGTGCCTCCAGGATGGCATTGAAATCACTCTTATTATTCACATTTCCCTGCATGTTTCTAGACTTGGATTTCTGGCACTTGAGCAGGTATGAGCGGTGCTTTCTTCAACTTGTGGTGATTAATGATAGGTAACATGTACTTGATGCTGGAAAAGATTGAGGGCAGAGGGGAAGGGGGCCACAGAGAATGAGATGGTTGGATGGCATCGCTGACTCAAGGGGCAGGGGTTTGAGCAAACTCCAGGAGATAGAGAAGGACAGAGAAGCCTGGTGTGCTGCAGTCCATGGGGTCACAGAGAGTCAGACATGACTGATCAGCAGCGACAACATGTGATGAATCCTTAAATTCTAGGCACTGGGCTGAGCATGTCAGTTGCATTATCTCATTAAATTGTTCATACTTACAAAGGAGAGAACTAAATCACGTTTGGAAATTTAGTAACTTCTGAACGTTCGCAGCTGCTAAGGCATTTGTTCAAAGCCACAGAGATGGTCAGTAGTGACATCGGATTTAAACCTTTAAATTTTCTGACTTCATTGACTGAGTCTTTCATCCTAGTTCATACTTGATTTCCATGATCCAGTGCAGTATTTGTTACATACTAATTGCTCAACAAATGGTTCTTGCATTGCCAAATAAGAGAGTCTGTATGCTGTTGAAACACACTAGACTAATAATTAGTGGATGAAAGATTCAGTAAGAAAGATGCTGTGTTTGGCTTTGTGATCTCAACAATTAACATCACCTGTCTGGACTATGGGTTTTCTTCATCTGTAAAATGAAGGGGAAATGGTAAAAGGAGCCCTAAGATCTCTTCTATACTCTGGTGAATAAAACCACAAGTGGTGACTAGAAAAATAATTCAAAGCCATTCGCTGACATACCAGTTATTGGGCAAATAGCTATTGCATTATTCCAGTGGCTCTTCAGTTCAGCTTTAGTGGTATAATTCCATTTAGATCTAGATACTTTTTTGCAGGGCCTCTATCATTTTTCAGACTCTTTGTAAAACAAAATACATTTAGGCTTCAAACTCTTAGTTTGGAAATCTGAAATATACATAAGATGGTATGAATGAGCCTGGCTTTGATTACCATAGGCGGCAGAGCTGGGGGCGGCAATAAAAAAACCTATAAAATTGAACTTGATCTGACCCATGGCAGGTCTCCTTAACGCGAGGATGCTTTGGCTTTCAAGTGGATTCTTTCACTGTATTATACAAAATGTGGATAAAGTGATAAGTAAGTTTAAAAGTGATTGTATAAGGTGAAGTGCACTGTCGCACAGGAAAGCATTTTGCCCCAGGGAGACCAAAATTGTCACCTCATTTCTTTTCTTTTAAGGACTCTCTGGATTGTTTGTGGTTGCCGCGGTTGGATGGGTTTGTTTATTGTTTGCCAAGTTAAGATAGTCTTTGATATTTTTTTTTTGAAGAATTGTTATCCAAAAGGAATGTTTTAAGAGGCAGAAGAAAAAGGCCGAGAAACTGAGAAAGAGACAGGAAAAAGAAGGACCAGAGACAAAGGTGTGTGTGTGTGTGTGTGTGTGTGTCTGAGAGAGACATATTAATTCATAAGCCTTATAGATATTTGAAAAAGTTTAAAGACATGGGACAGTTATATGTGGAGGCCATTGGGTTTGCTTGAAGGTCAATGATGCAAAAAAATTAAAACACGGAAGTTGATGGCTTTGGCAGCTGCCTTCTCTAACAGTTTATAGACACTTCCCCACCCCAGCACTGACACAGTCCCTCCCCCAGCCACTGTGGCGTGACTATTCAGCACAGATCCCTGTGGTCAGAAAGATCCCCTGGAGAAGGGAATGGCTGCCCACTCCAGTAAACCTGCCTGGAGATTTTCATGGACAGAGGAGCCTAATGGGCTACAGTCTTTGGGGGCACAGAGAGTTGGACACAACTGAGTGGCTAACACACCTGTTCTCCCTGCGTATGGTAGAATGCTTCACCCATGCAGGTGGCAGTGACCATAAAGATCAGGGGGACCTTCGAACTGAGGGACAGGTGAGTGCTGTGTCCACTTGTCTTTATCTCTCCTGTCGTTTGCACTGCTTGCCTGCTGGTTCAGTAGTTAAGCATAGACAATAAGCAATGTGAGCTTGCACTGCCAGTCAGGTTGCTAGCCTTTGAACATCGTCCAGCCTTTACATATAAATCATTTTCTTGTTTCCTTTGTAAACCAGTTGTTCTCCCAGAGAAGGATCCAGAAAGCGTACTGAACACAGTCAAACCACCTGATATAGGCCAATAAGACTGGGCTATGGATTCAGCCTGCCCTCCTGCTTATATCACTACAAACTGCAGAACATTTGTCACATACTTCTAATAGGAAAACAAGATTTCCTTTGCCTGGATCTTAGGAAAGCTGGTGGCACCAGGTGTAGTTCCCAGCATAAAGCATGTGTTCAGTGTTTAATGATCATTATTATGATTTTGATCTCTCTTGTTTTCTCTCTTCCCTCAGGTTAGTTAATTTCTGTTGTAAGGGTGCTGTCCGTTGACCCGTCTAATAGATGGTCAGGCTTCAGAATGGCTTGATGAGTACTCTTTTGGAGGATAAAATCACAAGCTTTCTGATTTCAGGCCAAAATATGCTAAAATTAAAGTGAATGCCCATAGTATTCTGGGCTTCCCTGATGGCTCAGCTGGTAAAGAATCTACCTGCAATGAAGGAGACCTGGGTTTGATCCCTGGGTTGGGAAGATCCCCTGGAGAAGGGAAAGACTACCAACTCTGGTATTCTGGCCTGGAGACTTCAATGGACTGTTTAGTCCATGGGGTCACAAAGAGCGACTTTCACTTCACTTCTAGTGGTAACCTAGCAGTGTTTTAAAATAATAATGTTAGATCAATGTTTAGCTTTCAGTCTGAATCCATTTAGAAGACTTTTACTATTCTCCTGTGAAGAAGCACAGCAGGTTTATGAAAAGCTCATGTTAAGAGTTTTTGGTCTCATACTCTTGGAATTTCCCTGGTGGTCCAGTGGTTAAGACTTTGGCTTCCAACACAGGAAGTGCAGGTTTGATCCCTGGTTGGGGAGCTAAGATACCACATGCCTCTTGGCCAAAATACCAAAACATAAAACAGAAGCATTATAACAAGTTCAAAAAAGACTTTAAAAATGGTCCACATTAAAAAAAATAAAAAATGCAAAACAAGAAAGTTCTCAGTCTCATATTCTCAACTGCAAATCTTGAGGTTCACATGAGGGTATTGGCAGTAACAACCCCAATGAGACGTGATCTCTCCCTTTGTTTCTTAGGGAAACTTTGTGAAGTATTGTTTGAAAATTCGAAGATTTCATCTGAGTTCTTGTTGAATTTTGACAGCTCTTTTGTTTTCTTTGCTACATTTGAATATGTTGGATTCTGATGACTGGTCAGAACATGATTATCGAGAGAATTCTGTGGTTTTAAAACATAAAATACTGGCAGTTGAACATAGAATCGTGCATGTATGCTAAGTTGCTTCAGTTGTACCCAACTCTTTGCGACCCTATAGACCATAGCCTGCCAGGCTCCTCTGTCCATGGGATTCTCCAGACAAGAATACTGGAGTGGGTTGCCATGCCCTCCTCCAGGAAATCTTCCTGTCCTGCATTAGCAGATGAGCTCTTTGGCACTATCACCTTCTGGGAGGCTCATAATTATACCCAGTCAACTATTAATTATAGAGAGGCAGATTAGTCATGGGTCAGACCAAACAAGTTCTAGATACCTTATTTTTGGGCCAAGGCATTTGATAATTGGGCCATAGGTGATCAGTGCTAAATGTTCACCTCTGTCCATCTTCGCGCAGTAACTGCAGTGGTATCAGGAAGAGGAGGAAGTGAGTTTGACATCTGGGCGGCTGGAGTGTGAGCACCACGAGGAGAAAACCCTGGTCCTCATTCCAACATTAGCTGAGCTGACACGCTCCCAGCCTTGATGATGCGTCTGAGTGGGGTTAATACACAGTTCTAATCAAGCTCTGACTACATAATTCTCCAACCAGGAAGGCAGGTCTCTGATGTCCTAAGTCTCTGATGCCCTTTTGAGTAGGCTGCTCTGAGATCTGAAGTGGATTTCCCATGTAGCTAAAGCCATGTAAGCTTTAAACCTCTTAGTTGTATGGGCCCCCTTCCAAATTCTACTTTGTGTCTGACTTGTAGGTCTCTCAGAACCTGGAACGTTAGTATTTGCTACAATCATGACTTCAGGGTAAATTTCTTCCTGCCACACTAAAATTAGAACATGGGATGCTTTATTGCAATGTTTTAAAATGCTAATACCATAACTTGTATTGGTTCATTGCCAGTTACCTAGCATTCAGATCTTAGAAATTTTGGGAGGGTCTCAGATGCACCGCTAAGTACTCTAAATGAATTAACCGTCAATGTCAATAAAAATTCCTGTAACAGAGCATTTTTCCTCTGTAGAAAAGGTGTGGCAGAAGCCTTCCCTCAGAACAGAACCTTTTTGATTTTTTTTTAAACTTAATTTTATATGCAGTGGAAGCTTACCACTTTTATTTAACTTTACAACCCGAGGGATTGGAATAGCAGGCAGTGAAGAAAATAGATTAAAAGAATAAGTTTAAAAAAACCTTACCTAAACAAGCAAAAAGGAACAGTAAAGATCAGAGGCAGCTGGGAAAAGAGAAGCTGCATGAATGAAATCAGCAGGAATGTGGGGTCATTTAAAGTGTCCAGGCACATGGATCAAAACCAGCTTTGTCCTTAAGGATTTAATTGCAGGCAGGTAACAAAATCACTAATTAGAACAACAGGCATCAAGTAGCCCTTTATATTCTATAGACTAAAGTAAGTGAAATTGCACTAGGGAGGCCTTGCGTGCTGTAATTCATGGGGTCGCAAAGAGTCGGACACGACTGAGTGACTGAACTGAACTGAAAGCTGAATTAAAGTCAATACTCTCCCCTCCCATGCAGGCTGCCATATAACACTGAGCAGAGTTCCCTGAGCTATGCAATTGGTTCTTATTGGTCATCCATTTTAAATATAGCAGAGTGTGCAAGTCCATCCCAAACTCCCTAACTACCATGTATGAGTTGCTCTGCTGGGTACCTGAAACTATCACAACATTGTTAATTGGTTACTCTCCAATATAAAATAAAATGTTTACAAAAAATAAACTCAGCATTCTTTTTCTCAGTAGGACATTTTATAATATCTGAGGCCATATACTTTGGTGATTAAGGGCACAGACTTTGGAGCTGAACTGCCAAGATTTTAAAATTTGGGTATAATCAATGTATAGTAAAGTACACATCTTTATAGTGTCCAGTTGGATGAATTTTGACCTGTATGGTGATGTGTGAACATCACCACAATTAAGATAATAAACCTAACCATCATCCCCATTGTTACTTCATTCCACTTATGAATGCACAGGTCCCTTCTGCATTCCCTTTCCAGGCAATCACTGATCTCCTTTGTATTACTATAAGCTTGCTTTTTCTAGAAAATTATATACGTGGAATCATACTGTGTTCTTTTTTGATCAGAATTCTTTCACTTGACTCAATTGGTTTTAGATTCTTCTACATTGTGTATTTGCTGCTTTTTATGACTCAGTAGTATCCCATTGTGTGTCTGTGTGACAGTGTTTATCTGTTGACCCATTGATGGACATTTGGATTGTTTCCACTTTTTGGCTATCACAAGTAAAACCGTTAAGAACTTTCACGTGCAAAGTCTTCGTGTGGACATTCTTTCAATTGCTTGAGTAAATACCTCCGAGTGGAATGACTGGGTTATATGCTAGATAAATGGTGATTATACTTGGCCTAAATTTCGGTTGTATCATCAACTCGCTTATGACATTGTGTTAGTCACTTAATCTGTTTGATGGTAACTAAGGCACCACTTTATTGGAAGGATTAAATGATACGATTCATGGAAAGCACTTAGTAAGCATTTACAGTATTAAATAATTATTTTTTTTAACTTTAACAATTTAAATACAATTTAAAAATTTTATCAGTGCTGAAATTTATTTTTTTCTTCTCAGGAAGGTTCATTCATGTGAAAAATGATTATTCCATCATACTGCATCAGAAGGGTCTAAGTCTATTGTATTTCCTTAGGACGTGAGCTGTGTGCATGGTTACCGGCTAACAACATACAGAGAATGATAGGCAATCGACCTTTGAAGTGATAGGTTCAAATGAGTGATTTCAATTTCTGAAAAACTATTCATATATTAAAATGCAGGGAAGGTGTAATCAGTCTAATAAGAGTTAGTAATAGCTACCCATTTCTGTGTGGAGAGTCAATGATAAAAGAGCTAAGATAAAGGAAATGCAATTCTTAAGTGTCTCCTTTAGAGTGTAGTAAATTGAGGAGTGATCTTTAGATTGAGGGCTAAGACCACTTTCCTTATCAGTTGCATTGCTTTGGGAACATCATTTAACCTCTCTGCCACTTAGAAGAATGAGACATATGAATCTGTGACATATGATGTGATGAGATACTTTCTTAACATTGCTGCTGAGGCGCTTCAGTGATGTCCGACTCTGTGCAACCCCATGGACTGCAGCCCACCAGGCTCCCCCGTCCCTGGGATTCTCCAGGCAAGAACACTGGAGTGGGTTTCCATTTCCTTCTCCTTAACATTGCTGGCACTCCCTAAAATCTAAGCATTGAATTGAATCATGGTTAATTATGCCCATGGGGAGTTTTATAATTGCTTAAGTAGAGGTACAGTATTTTAATGGATTTATGCAGGAGTCTTCTTTGGTGTCTGGATTCAGTGCTGTGATCATTTTTCAGCGCTATGGATGCTGAGGACTAGCCAAAGATCACAGGTGGTGTAGCTGAGCTCTCAGGTTATATATAGAGAGAGGGTCAGAGCTGATCGGCCATGCCCACTCCATGTCTGCTTTCAAGCAGGCCAGATCTGGGTAGTACCGAGACCTCTTTTTCCCAAGAGCACTTGAAGAATAGACTCTCTGCTAAAGATGCGGTTTTGCAGACACCAAGTTCAGATAGATTCAGGGACATGGTGATTTTTCTTTGATTTTATGTTTAGTTTTACTGTTGTTTTGGATATTCTTTCAGCACTGCCTTGTGTGAAATTAACTCTGATGTGGCACTGAAATTGACACCTGCTCTCTGTCTTCTCAGCTAACAGCTGGATGAACAGATGCCTGTGAGCCTCTGCTGTTCAGTAGCCCCCCTGAACTATTTTGTCAGGATGATCACGTGCATTTTTCATACTTATTTATTTATAAGTTTAGATGCTTTTCTGTGAGTAATATTCAAAATGCTGACCCCATCATGGGAGAGTAATGATTGAGAAATTTTGCAGTGGTTATAAATTCTGATACAATACATCATGGGTTTCAACTGCTGAGTGATCTTGATGTTGTCTTTTTTAGATATCCGCTTGAGGAGACATCAGTGTCTTCAGTACATTTCCACCCCTCTGTCCTCTCATCTCAACATCACCACCTAGCAGTACGGAAGGAGAGGTGTTTTGATAGGAGTTTCCATGGTTCATGCTAATGTCTTTTCAAGTAAAATTTGGTTATTTTCTTGGAGGAATCCTCAGAGGCAGGAACAGCTTACTTGTCAGTATCTTATTTAGATCTTGCTTTTAGGCAGAGTGCTTTCTGTCCATTCTGACATAAGGAAGTAATGTTTTGGGTCACTACTGACATTTTACTTATTGTTGTTCAGTCGCTAAGTCGTGTCTGACTTTTTGCTCTACCCCATGGATTGCAGCACACCAGGCCTCCCTGTCCTTCACTTTCTCTTGGAGTTTGCTCAGATTCATGTCCATTGAGTTGGTGATGCTCTATCTGACCATCTCATTCTCTGCCTCCCCCTTCTTTGCCTTCATTCTTTACCAGCATCAGGGTTATGTGTTTAGCTTATTCAGTGGGTCTGTGGGGTTGCTGCTGCTGCTGCTAAGTCACTTCAGTCGTGTCCGACTCTGTGCGACCCCGTAGACGGCAGCCCACCAGGCTCCCCCATCCCAGGGATTTTCCAGGCAAGAACACTGGAGTTGGACTGCCATTTCCTTCTCCAATGCATGAAAGTGAAAAATGAAAGTGAAGTCGCTCAGTCGTGTCCGACTCTTCGCGACCCCATGGACTGCAGCCTACCAGGCTCCTCCGTCCATGGGATTTTCCAGGCAAGAGTACGGAGTGGGTTGCCATTGTCTTCTCCCTATGGGGTTGAAGCACATGTATTTACTTCAGTTTCCAATCATTGAGAAAGCAGTCAGCTTTTTCTACCAAGTTGGGAAAATCTGCCCAGTCGTGGGCAGCTCCTCTTAGTATTCTGACGTGTACACAGCACATGGTGAATTTTACTCCCTTCAGTAAGTTACTCGAATGCTTTCTCTCAAACAAACCTAACTTCTGATTATCTTTGTTGGAAAAACTATAAAAGCCTCATTCTATGCAAATATGGAAAAACTCTATTATCTTTCCGTATTTCGTGGGGGAAGTAAAAGCAAATCAGATAGCCAAGAAAGTCAATTGATCTAATTTCAACATTTCCAGAGTGGTAATCATATTTTTAGTTATTACTGTCAAAATGATCAATTATTAAAGGTTTGTGTTTGTGATTATTTTCACTCCTGAATTATCCAAATTGATTGGCATGCGGTAAAAATTTCATTTGCCTTTTGCTTTCTCATTGTTGTAAAATGTTTGCAGAATACAAATGATGATATTAAAATTATTGTGCAGTATTCATAATCAGAGTTCTAATTTAAAGTTTTAAAAGGAAATGAGATGAAACCTCTCAATTTTGTGTATGTGTTTGTGTGTGTATATATATATATATATATATATATATATTCAATACTTTATAATAACCTATAATGGAAAAGTAAGAAACAGAAGATTGAGTTTAACGTTGGAAAGCAAGGAGATCAAACCAGTCAATCTTAAAAGGAAATCTACCCTGAATACTCTTTGGAAGGACTGATGCTAAAGCTCCAATACTTTGGCCACTTGATGGGAACAGCTGACTCATTGAAAAGACCCTGATGCGGGGAAAGATTGAAAGCAGAAGGAGAAGGGGACGACAGAGAAAGAGATGGTTGGATGACATCACCAGTTCAGTGGACATGAACTTGGGTAAACTCCAGGAGACAGTGAAGGACAGGGAAGCCTAGCGTGCAGTGGTCCATGGGGCCATGAAGAGTCAGACATGACTTGGCGACCGAACAATGACAACAAAAAGAATGGAAAAGACTCTGAAGAAGAATATGTGTATGTGTAACCATATCCCTTTGCTATATACCTGAAACTAGCATTGTAAGTCAACTACAGTTTTTAAAGAAAAGTACATGGAGAGTGTAGGTGACCTGGGGCAGTTGTGAGCAGAGAGTGGGTGAAAGAGTTAGAAGAATGCATCTGGACTGGAAGACCAGGATGGATGATTGACAAGGAGTTTTCCAACCTCCATTCCCATGAAACACACAGAAAGCACTTTACTAGAGGAATAAAGAAAGAAAGAAAATAAAGTGAAGTCGCTCAGTTGTGTCCGACTCTTTGCAATCCCATGGACTGTAGACTTCCAGGCTCCTCCGTCCGTGGGATTTTGCAGGCAAGAATATTGGAGTGGGTTGCCAGTTTCCTTCTCCAGGAGGTCTTCCAACCCAGGGATTGGATTGAACCTGGGTCTCCTGCATTGTAGGCAGACGCTTTACTGTCTGAGTCACCAGGGAAGTCCATTGACTAGAGGGATACATGCTTCTAAATAAAAGTATTCTTGGGAATGCCTTGGCGCTGAACACCCTGTACAAGGTCATGGATGAATACGGCAATCTGTTGAATGACAGACACAGCAGTTAGCAAATGGTTGTGTGTGGACCAGAGGAATTTTCACTCTGTGGTTTTTTATTTCGTAGCTATTTGATTTAAAACTAGTCACTTTACTTGCTGTGTGGTTACTAGTTTGATGTGTTGGGGGTTCTGCATGGTGTTACAATGTGAGGGTGAAAAAATAAAGCAGCAGATGGAACTGGAGGAAGTGAAGATCCCTGCGTGGTCCACAGGGTGCCCTGGGATCTTCCATTTGCAACTTACAGAGAATTAATCTGTGCTTTGTCTCTGGTACCCAGGTTTCCTCTTCACAATACGTTTGATCATTTGAGATATACAATTGAGAGAAAAAAACTGAATTTGTGTATACTAGTATGCTGCCTGTTGATAATAAATAGCATTGATTTGGTAACCCCAGAGTTGAGGGTTACATAAGCACCCAAAGAGACATCAAGGTTTGTCAATTCATTAGAACCTTGCAACTCAGGGGCCAAAAATTTCCAGTCAGGTGTTAGGTGGGCAAAAAGTATTTTGGTCAAAACTTGACTCTTGATACTCACTGTCCTAAGAGTAAAGTATAATTTCAGGGGAGGAGGATAGCTTTCTGAAATTAATATTCTATAGTTTAAAAATGATTGATTTCAGAACCTGGGAACATACCTGACCTATGAATATTGTAATAGTGATTATCTATAATTACACGCCTATTATAAGTATATTGACATAACTTAATCACAAAGATAACAATTTTCGGGAACACTCAGAGCAAAATCCTTAATATTTCTACTGTATAAATCATGTTGGAATAATTCAGATTTTTCCATTATAATCTAGATATGATATTTATTTATGAGTACTCAATAACTAATAATGGCTTTTAATTGGATACTTGTCACCCATTTTTGATACATGCCTAAGGGAATGGAAAAGGTAAGGCATACTTGACAATTTTCTTTGAGTAGTGTTCCATGTTACATGGATTTTAATTCTTTTTTTTTTTTTAATGTGGACCATTTTTAAAGCCCTTATTGAATTGGTTAAAATGTTGCTTCTATTTTCTGTTTTTTTTTTTTTTGCCTGCAAGGCATTATGAATCTTAGCTTGTTGACCAGGAATCGAACCCACGCCTCCTGCATTGGAAGGTGGGGTATTAACCACTGGACCACCAGAGAAGTCCCTGGATTTTAATTCTTACTTGACCTATTACACAAATAGCCTTCCACATAGATAGCAAACAGAGCAGCCAAAACCAAAATGGTGCGGTGGGGATGATGAGGGAGAAGTCTTTATTTTTAGAGGAGACACATTTGAAGTTGATGGAACTAACGGCCATTGTATTTATTTCTTCCTCTTCTCCTTACCATTTTAAAACATTTTTGGCCTGTCATCTTGATGTAACCTTTACACAAGTACTCAGAAGTAAGTTGAGATGCTTAATAATCATGCAAATTAGGCAGAACAGACACATCTTTGATAGGAGAATTAACTAAGAGCAAAAATGTTATTAACAAGTGGCCAGTGATGTGACAAATATTTTGTGTAAATGGAATTAATAGTGAAACATGTAGCAGCCAGCTTTTATTTTAAAAATGAGAAAAATCATAGTTAATTCAGCTTTATGAGACAAACATCTATTAAACAGATGTTGTATTGTTGACTTCGCCAATAGCTTGCATATTTTTTCCCATTTTTTTTTTTTAACGTTCGGAGAAAATAGGGCAAAATGTCAAACACTGCAGGTTTACAATAGCCTAACTATTTCATCGGAGAAGGGAATGGCAAGCCACTCCAGTACTCACGCCTGGAAAATCCCATGGATGGAGGAGCCTGGTAGGCTGCAGTCCGTGGGGTCGCTAAGGGTCGGACACGACTGAGCGACTTCACTTTCACTTTTCATTTTCACACATTGGAGAAGGAAATGGCAACCCACTCCAGTGTTCTTGCCTGGAGAATCCCAGGTATGGGGGAGCCTGCTGGGCTTCCGTCTATGGGGTCACACAGAGTCAGACACGACTGAAGTGACTTAGCAGCAGCAGCAGCAACTATTTCATAGTATCAATACTGTAGAGTATGGGTTTTATACCCCCGCCCATTTTTAAGACTCTTGGCTATCAATCTTGTAACATGCTGAAAATTTTAACTTGCCATTGATGTAGTGAAGTGATTTTTGTCCCTGATAATTTGCAGTCTAAACAGATCCGTTCATGGAACTTTTAGGACTCAGTGGAGCTCACAGATGGGAGTGTTGTAAATAATATAAAATTCAGTGATCCAAGTGTGTGAGTTCTGACCTTTCCCTGTGACCTCAGAAACCCAAGCATTTGGATTAGATCTTATCTCGTGGGTGGACTGGAGAAGGACATAGCAACCCATTGCGGTACTCTTGCCTGGGAAATCCCATGGACAGAGGAGTCTGGTGGCTGTAGTCCATACGGTTTCAAGAGTTGGATAGTGTTTAGTGACTAAACCACCACCATCATGGAAGGACAGACAGAAGGGAGGATCCTCTCATATCCCATTACTCATTCATTGTGTGAGATTTGATCCTCTACTGAGTGACCACATACTGTGTTTATAAAATTGCTTGCTGTGTTGTATTGGCTTCTGAATCAAAAAATGTTGAAGCCACGTTGTAAACCAACTCTACTTAAATTGAATTAAAATAAATTTAAAAGATGTTGAGTATGATCTTCTGCCATATATGCAGAAATTGCTCAATTCATCGCACCCTCCCGTCCCCCCCTTGGTATCTGCAAGTTTGTTCTTTGCATCTGTGTCTCTATTTCTGCTCTGCAAATAAGTTCATCTGTGCCATTTTTCTGGATTCCACGTATTAGTGATATTATATTTGTCTTTTCTCTTTCTGATATATTTCACTCTCTAGAACAGTATCTAGATCCATCCACATCTCTGCAGATGAGATTAGTGTTATCTTATAGTACTTCTTTTTCAGTTTGAGGGCTTTCCATGGGGATAGGGTAGCCAAGGAGGGAACTTCAAGGGCAGTGTGGCATTGTTATTATGTAACCGATGCATCATGGTCTTCAAAGAAATAGGAAGACTGTACGCAGTCATCTGCTCACATGTACATTCTCTGGCTAACCTTACTGGACCTGAGGGGCAGGTGGAAATGCCACAGTTAGTGCAAGGGAGTTGGTGAACAAGCATTGGGGTCCAGGATGACCTGGAGAGTACCTGACTCTCTCTCCCAGGGGTGTCCGGCAGGCCTGGGCTCCAGGGTCAGGGTGACCTGCTTTGGTTCTGTGTATCAGCTTTCTTGCCTTCCCTGTGTCCCCTTGATCATGCTATACCTGCAGGTGTTGTCGTCATTCATGGTTTGGACCTTCCTAGGAACGTGTCTTGGAGAAACCAACTTTCAGTTAAATCCCTGTCACATGGGTTGCTTTGGGGGTGAGGAGGAAAGACAACCAGTGCAGCTGAAATTTGAGTACCACTGGGAAACTCAAGTGAACATCCAGGGAGCATTTATGTAGTCACTTGGACTTTCAATAACTTTTTGTCAGGTATACTTATTTTATTAGCGATGAATGTTCTTAAAAGAATTAGAAAATTCAGGTCACCCAAACCTAAATGTTTAACTCATCCAGCAGCTAGACGTAAAGGTGGAATAAATCTTACACTGACACGCATCCCTTACTGTGGCTCGCAGGGTCCATCCAGTTTCAGAGCAGCATCGTGTTCAAGAGAACAAGTCCATCAAAATAAGGGGAAGTCAGAGTAGCGTGAATTCTCTAGTTTCTTGGCGTGTTTAAGGGTTAAGTATGTGAAACGTGGTCATCACCTCTAACATGGATGTTTCTTCTTCACACCCTTCAAATACTAGGGCAGCTCCCACACCTTTTTTTCTTTTCTTTTACATACGGCTTCTCCCCAAATGAAACTCCCACTGAAAAAAGCCCACCCATATCAGATTGGTGCCACTTATCTTCCACTTCCTTCGTTTTTGTTCCTAAATTTACGGGACTTAGAAATCTTAAAAATACCTGCTTGACTCACTGGTTCCCTTCTTAGAAGGCTTAGGAGAGAACCAATGCATGAGTGGATCCCCAGCCTCCCTTAGCAGTTCAGGGGGGTGCCGCAGACCTGAAGACATTAATTAATAAACAGTGTGTGTCCTGCTACAGAGATATTTAGACCATGCCTTAGTTTTCTTCGACAGTTTTTTTTTTTTTTTCACTTAGCAGTGCCTTGTATAGTTTGTTCTTTAATAGTTATGTATGCACAGTCATTTCTGGTGGATTTCACAGATTCAATTAAAGAGTATAATTTATTTGCCTAGTCTGCTATTTCTGAGTATATATGATACTTCCATTTTTTTCTCCCATTATAAGTTGCTGTGTATATGTTTACGTACTGACTTGCTACTTTCCTTAGGATCATTTGCAGAAGTGAAATTACTAAGTCAGAGATTGCACATTTCAAATCTTCTGATATAAGTTGCCATTTTATCTTCCAGCAGTATATGGATATAGTGATTTTGCCAGGACCTCAAAAAACCAAGAGGTCAGTATTTGGTTTTCATCTTTGTCAGTAGATAGGCAAATAAGTATATAAATAGCATCTTGTGAAACATCTGGTTTTCTTTTTTCATTAATTGACTTTATTTGGGTAACATTGGTATTTAGCATAATGTAAGTTTCATGTGGCGGAGAAGGCAATGGCAAGCCACTCCAGTACTCTTGCCTAGAAAATCCCATGGATGGAGGAGCCTGGTAGGCTGCAGTCCATGGGGTCGCTACGGGTCAGACATGACTGAGCGACTTCACTTTCACTTTTCACTTTCACACATTGGAGAAGGAAATGGCAACCCACTCCAGTGTTCTTGCCTGGAGAATCCCAGGGACGGGGGAGCCTGGTGGGCTTCCGTCTATGGGGTCACACAGAGTCGGACACGACTGAAGTGACTTAGCAGCAGCAGCAGCAGCAAGTTTCATGTGGACGACCTTTTATTTCTACTCTTTATACACCATAACATGCTCGCCAACAAAAGTTTAGTTTCCTCTCCTCATATAGTTGATCCCCCTTACAGGTTTTGCCTTCCCTCCCTGCTACCCCCGGGACTTTGGTAATCATTGCTCTGTTCTCTGTACCTATGTGTCTGTTTTTGTTTGGTTCAGTTTGGTTAGTTTTTTTATATTCTACATATGAATTAAATCATATGTATGTGTCTTTCTTCTGACTTATTTCTCGTAGCATAATAACTTCAAGATCCATCCATGTTGACACAGATAGCAAGATTTCATCTTTTTACGGCTGAATAGTGTTAGTGTGTGTGTGTGTGTGTGTGTGTGTGTGTGTGTGTGAGTGAGAGAGAGCTCGATGCCATCTTTATCCATTCATCCATTGATTGGCACTTGAGTTTGTTTCCATATCTTGGGTATTGTAAATAATGGTGCAGTAATCATAAGGGTGTGTATATTTTTTGATTTACTGTTTTTATATTTTCTGGATAAATACTAAGAAGTGGAGGATAGCTAGATCATATGGTAGTTCTCTTAATTTCTTTTGTATGTTATACAATCTTCTTTGCGTTCCATAAATTACTCTTCTATCTGCAGCCTACTTTTTCATTGAGGTTTTAGTCTTGATGCTTTGTAAGCATGCTTAATAGATAAAAGAAGTTATCTATTTATCTGGGAAGTATTTCCTAGGGTGGTATTGTCTTTGTAAAACATTAGGCTTTTATACTGGATACGTGAAGAATTATAGTTTTAATTAACAAATCAGAAAATCTTCTTTGCTAAATGATTCCTTTTTACCTTGTGGCCACTACAGGCCTCCTTTCTTCAAGTCACAGCACATGTGGTATCATCTCTCATGTGCTGGCCCTTTTTCAGAGCTTCAGAAATGAGAAGATACTTTATATAATTCTGCAGTGTTGCTGTGTTGAATATAAATGAATGTGTTTGCAAATTCCACTGAAGGATCGCTTTTATCATTCTTATGATTTAAAGTTATTATACTGCACGAGAATTTCATGAAGCATCCATCGAAAGGTTATATTAGATTGTCTATCAAAATTGGTGTTACTGACAAATGCTGGAGAATTTCAGAGAAGACTCTGAGACCAGTATCAGCCAGAGAAGTTGCTTCTTGTGGCAGGCAGTGACTTGAAATGGCTCTGCTGTGATTTCAGCAGGTAAAGAGATAGAAAAAGACATTGTGGGTCTTGTTCTTTTTTTTGTATAAGCAGGAAAGGCCTCTTCCAACACACAGCAAGTAAATAAAAATAAATGGCAATGTCAGTACACAGGCCAGCTGCTCACCCACAATTGAATTGCCCAGTAGCAAGATTCAGATGCTTGTGGAAGCCCAGATGACCTTCTGCTCTACTCTTCACAAGCAAAGCACACAGTGGCCTTGAGTCTTGGGTCAAACTTGGCAGTGAAATTCCATGATCTCTGTGCTTCTGCTTGGATGGAATTTTGTCCTGTTCTGTATCTTTGTTTCAGGCTCACATTCATGGGCTCAGATAATCATACTGTGTAACTGTGGAAGACTGTAAGTGATGTTCCTTGATATGCTGAATAACTGTGCAGGAATATAAATGATATTTATGAGGAAGTTGGGAGTGCTTTAAATATTGTGAAAATGCTGACTTTGACACATTGGGGATAATGATGCAGAAACACTAGGCTCTTTGTAAACTGTTTAATGGCAACAATTTTCTAAATCAAAGCAATCTACACTTCCCCATTTACAATTTCATCTCTAACTACTATAGTCTCATAAAGGGGTTTACTACACAAAACTTTTGCTTTTATGAATGGTTATCCCATACTCTGATGGTTTAAACCATTTATATTTTGTCTTTTAAGGCAGAAATATTCCAGGGGGTTTAGAAAGATATGTTATTTCAGCTGAAATATGGTTTTGTCAATACATGCAGAATTTAAGGAGCACGAGTTTTAAACATGTGAGATGATTTCTTTCTGTAGTTTTTAACATCCTAGATAAATATCAATACTTAAACCATCAGAGTTGTGTGCTTACATACAAATAATGCAATGGTAATGTACATATGTCTCTAACCTGTTGAGTAATGGGTGTGCAATGGTAAATGCCAGAAGGATTACATGGTGTGACTGAATTTCATTTAATTTTTCAAATATGGCAAAGTTTAATCTGTATATTAACGTCTGTATTTGCTAAATTATACACATTTTCCTTTAAAAGCACATTTTCCTCCATATGTGAGCTGGAAAGAATTCTTATAATCTAATTATATTTGATTGTAGCCAATGCTGTTTGCATTTCATAATGCCTACATTTATTTCTGACCTGCTGTATCTTCATTTAATGAGTTTTCCTCTAGAATTATCCATGACCCCCTTTGTTTGCAGCAGAAGAAAAAAATAAGTTAATAAAAAAGACCAGAAGGCTGAGAGAAGAATACCTGCTGGAAAACACTTGAAGACTTGTAAAGGGAGCTGGAAAGCAGTTTCCTGCTCTTGTGTTCTTTTTGTCATGTGGAACGTTTCTAGAAATAAAGATTCTACTGTATTCTGTGCTGAGTACATTTGAATCACACATCTCAATGTTAGTAAGTTCCCTCTGATTCCACTTTTCCTGTTCATTTGCACAGAGAGATTTCTTTTATTCGGCAAAGTAATTTTCATCTTCTCTGCTGGTATAAGACACGGGGAGAAAAGTAAACCTGGCTTTGTGCTCAGTAATACAGTATGCCAGCCTTATATCTCTGTTGCTAAGTCACTTCAGTCGTGTCTGACTCTGTGTGACCCCATAGACGGAAGCCCACCAGGCTCCCCCGTCCTTGGGATTCTCCAGGCAAAATCTCTGGGACTTTGCTATAAACTTTTATTTTAAATGTTCTTCTGTGTGCTCACAAAAATTTAAAGGATATGAAACACATATTACATTTTTTTTTACCCTCAAACACTGAACAAAAACTCATGCATGAAAGTGCCTAATAAAATGGATAATGTCCAAAGGAAGGAAGAGAGGTTTTATAATTCTGATGCAGACCTGACAGAAGGAAATTAGGTTAAAAAGCAGAATAATCTCTTGGTGAGGAGTGTAACTAACCAGTGGAAAGATCGAGAAGATTTGCACATTTAATTTCTGGGGATCTTGACTCTGTATGATTTTACCCTAAACTTTTGGTTCATGGTATGTATATTCTCTGGAGGATTTCCATGTCATTTTAATGTTGGAATTCTTAAAAGAGAAAAAAAAATTCTATAAATTGAAAAACTCTGGCTTTACCTGACTCTCAATTTTCTATATGCTCCTGGGGAAAAAGAGGAGATGAACTTTAGCTGGGGGTAGGAGAGGTAAAAAACTGTCAGTGGAAGCCATATTATCATTATTTAACTAGTAGGAACTGACGGGAGCTGTGTAAAAATAATTATTGTCTTTGTGTGGAGTTGCAAATCAGATTAGAGGCTTTCAATCATAATGACTAATTAAATATTCATTTATATAGAAAATAATGAAAACTCATTAGGACTGCAAAGATTTTTTTCCATAAATATGCTTAAGGAATCATTTTAAAACATTGGTGATGTATGGAAGTTCAAGGTGTATTTTCCTCCTTAGTCATATGTGCTGTTTTCCTGCTCTTTTCCCCCAGTATATACTGCAGAATCAATGTGTGGATTACGGAAACTTCCCTGGTGCTCCAGTGGTTAAGACTCTGCACTCCCATGCAGAGGGCACAAGTTTAGTCCCTGGTTGAGGAACTAAGGTCCTGCATGGTGCACTGTGTGTCCCTAAAAAAAAGTTTTATTAAATGTATGTATCATATTTGGAGCAGGGTTAATTGTCAGAAAGAAAATGAAGGAGAAATACAGAATTCTTAAGGAGCATCTTAACTTCAGGGAAAATATAAAACCATGAAAGTAGCTGATATGTTTACATACATATATAGAGTATGCATAAATATTTGTATATGTACACAATTTTATATGTATATTTATCAGATCATCATATAACCAAGAATTTTTAAGCTTAAGCAGTCAGCATTTGATACAGTTAAAGAAGATGAAAAATTTGTATCATGGTCTTGAATGTAGAATGGAGTCAGTTGCTTATTTGGACAGTAGATAGTGGAGGATCACAGTCCTAAATATATATATATATATATTTAAATTTAGAGTTACAAAGGAAATGTTGTGAGAGGGCAGGAAGACTTCACTGCCCCTTCATTTGCCCAGTTTTGAGTTTTCTGATGATTCCATGTACCAGACGTTGGCAGGCCTGCAGTGATTTTGTCTTTGTTTTGGTTGACTCACATTGCACCTATTCAGCGTAACACAGTGCATCATGCAGACCAGAAAATTTATACATTAGAGGACAATGTACACACCTTTTTAAATTGCTTATGCAAATATATTTAAGTAGATTTAGTCCCCATATCATCGGTGGTGTCTTACCAAAATAAAAAAAAAATCATTCTGTATACATTAATTTGCCCTTTTCACTAAAGAGATATACCATGGGGAAACAGTGGAAACAGTGACAGACTTTATTTTTTGGGCTCCAAACTCACTGCAGATGCTGATTGCAGCCATGAAATTAAGACACTTACTCCTTGGAAGGAAACTTATGACCAACCTTGATAGTATATTAAAAAGCAGAGACATCACTTTGCCAACCAAGGTCCGTCTACTCAAGGCTATGGTTTTTCCCGTGGTCATGTATGGATGTGAGTTGAACTGTGAAGAAGGCTGATTGCCAAAGAATTGTTGCTTTTGAACTGTGGTGTTGGAGAAGACTCTTGAGAGTCCCTTATACTGCAAGGAGATCCAACCAGTCCATTCTAAAGGAGATCAATCCTGGGTGTTCATTGGAAGGACTGATGCTAAAGCTGAAACTCCAATACTTTGGCCACCTCATGTGACGAGTTGACTCACTGGAAAAGACTCTGATGCTGGGAGGGATTGGGGGTGGGAGGAGAAGGGGACGACAGAGGATGAGATGGCTGGATGGCGTCACCGTCACCGACTCGATGGACATGAGTTTGAGTGAACTCCGGGAGTTGGTGATGGACATGGAGGCCTGGCGTGCTGTGATTCATGGGGTCGCAAAGAGTTGGACACGATTGAGCGACTGAACTGAACTGAATGGAGTGAAAAAAATGAGTACAAGTCATTCAGTCAGCAGAGCAAGCTTGGGAGTGTCTGGAATATCATAAAGCACAGTTGGGCAAGAAGCAAGTTCAGTGGATACGACTATTGCCTGCTACAGGATAAGATGGATATACCAAATACTAGTTAATAAGTAAAGATTAGCTTCTTTATTTCTAGGATGACAGATACAGACATTAGTTGAAGCTTTAGATCAGCCTGGGAAAATTGGTGCAGCATTACCACACTGAGAAGTACTCCTCTATCCATGAGAAAAAGAACTTTAGGATAGGAATGAAATGCTGTTTCTCTGTGATGAATGATGAACATGAAAAATTCTGATAATTCCAAAATTTGGAGAGGATGAAAAGAAAGAGTAATGCATATGCTGCTGGCAGTAAAAATTGGGAAATATTTTTTATTATCTAATAAAGTTGAAGGTTCAGTTCAGTTCAGTTCAGTCGCTCAGTCGTGTCTGACTCTCCGCGACCCCATGAATTACAGCACGCCAGGCCTCCCTGTCCATCACCAACTCCCGGAGTACACTCAAACTCATGTCCACAGAGTCGGTGCTGCCATCCAGCCATCTCATTCTCCATCGTCCCCTTCTCCTCCCGCCCCCAACCTTTCCCAGCATCAGAGTCTTTTCCAGTGAGTCAACTCGCCGCATGAGGTGGCCAAAGTATTGCAGTTTCAGCTTTAGCATCAGTCCCTCCAGTGAACATCCAGGATTGATCTCCTTTAGAATGGACTGGTTGGATCTCCTTGCAATCCAAGGGACTCTCAAGAGTCTTCTCAACACCACAGTTCAAAAGCATCGATTCTTCGGCGATCAGCTTTCTTCACAGTCCAACTCTCACATCCTCCATACATGACCATGGGAAAAACCATAGCCTTGACTAGACGGACCTTTGTTGGCAAAGTATGTATATCCAAATACAGCATTTTCATTCTAGAAATATACCTGAGAACAGAAGTTCTCAAATGCTATTTTGTCTCTAGAGTCTTAAACTTTATTAGGAGCCCTAAAGAGCTTTTGCTTCTGTAGGTTTTATTTATTGATTTTTTTTCATTTACATTTTGGCTGTGCCTCAAGGCATGTGGGATTTTTGTTCTTTGACCAGGGATTGAACATTCGCCCCCCTGAGGTAGAAGTGCAGAGTCTTAGCCATTGGACCACCAGGGAAATCCTATCTATTGTGTCTTTACCAAAAGTAAGCATTAAACTTTAGAGCATTTTAAAATACTTATTACCGTATCTAGAATAACAAAAATATACCCACCACATGTTAGCATAAACAGCAGATTTTTATGAAAATTAGCTATGTTTTACAAAACAAAAATGAACTTAAAAACATGATGTTTTTCATCTTTGCAAATATTTTTAATGTTTGGCTAAATAGGAAGCAACTCATATCTGCTTCTGGATTCAATCTATTTGTGGTATGTTGTTTTGGTCCCTATATATGAAGAAAATCTCGGCACACACTGATGTAAACTTAATGAAGAAAGAGGTGTTTTAACAATCTTTTTAGACTTCGATAGGCATTCTTTTTGATACTACATAAAACTTGACATATAGGAGTTTTGTAAAGTTTAGTGGCAATATAATAAAACAATATCAAAGAACATTTACTCTTTGTTTCTGTTCTGGTAGCTTGCATTTCGGTTGGGTGTTTATCCACAATAATTTTGTGATATCATGGCACATTCAATTAGAAAATACTGATTCACTTAGTTCTAAACACCTTCCAAAAGTAGACCCATTTCATAATACAATAGAAAAATTACTTTCATTAATATTACTACTGATTTCATCTGAATAGTCTTTGATTATTAGGAAGCGGTAACTTTACAGTGGCAGATTAAAGTTTTTTAACAATTCTGATTGTCAAATGAAAGCACACACTTCTGTTATTGGCCATGAGTACTGTCAGTTGTTTTGTTTCGTTTTGTTTGAAATGATAATTTCACTGTTTATTTTCAAGACCATTTCTGCTAAATACTCAAGTCTGGATAATAGTTTTTTTAGTCTTTCAGTGTAACAGTGTTCCATGAAAAAAAGAAAAAAAAGCTAGTTTAGCTTATAGCTCAGTGACATGAGTTTTTTTTTTACTTCAGTATCAAGAGAAGGGCTTTATGCATAATTTTTGTTTTCTATAAAGCATGTATTCAAGAGTAGAGACCTAATAAAATCAATGGTTGTTATTACTTCATTACTGTCCTGAGGCTGACACTTCTTTTTCCTGCTGCAGTCACGTGGCAGTATATCAGTTTTGCCTGCAGTTTACTCTCCATTGGTTTTATACCGAGTTCAGTGTCAGTGCGGTGAAAAAAGAAAATCACACTTTAATATTGTTAGTAAAAATAGATTTTTCTTCCTGGTCATGTGGATGTTGTGGAGCCTCAGGATTCTGTGAATCACATTTTGAGAAATACTAAAAACATTTGCATGTCTTCACCACATTATAGGTACAAGTATGTGTACAATTTCAGTTCAGTTCAGTTCAGTCACTCAGTCGTGTCCGACTCTTTGCGACCCCATGAATCACAGCACGCCAGGCCTCCCTGTCCATCACCAACTCCTGGAGTTCACACAAACTCATGTCCACAGAGTCGGTGATGCCATCCAGCCATCTCGTTCTCTGTCGTCCCCATCTCCTCCCGCCCCCAACCTTTCCCAGCATCAGAGTCTTTTCCAGTGAGTCAACTCGTCGCGTGAGGTGGCCAAAGTATTGGAGTTTCAGCTTTAGCATCAGTCCTTCCAATGAACACCCAGGATTGATCTCCTTTAGAATGGACTGGTTGGATCTCCTTGCAGCCCAAGGGACTCTCAAGAGTCTTCTCCAGCACCACAGTTCAAAAGCATCGATTTTAGTTGTGTGTAATACAAAACGCTTGGAAATAACTCCAGCAGCCATTGACTTGAGGATGGAGAAATAAATTGTAGTGCAAAGGAATGAAACTGTGCCATTTGCGGAGATGTAGGTGGACTGACAGATTGTCACACAGAGTAAAGTCAGAAAGAGAAGAACAAGTACCTTATGTTAATGCATATATACAGAATCTAGAAAAATGGTACAGATGAACCTATTTGTAAAGCAGAAATAGAGACACTGATATAAAGAACAAACTCATGGACATCCGGGGGGAAGGAGGGCGGGATGAGTTGGAAGACTGAGATGGACTTGTCTACACTACTATGTATAAAATAGATGACTAATGCGAACCTACTGTATAGCACAGGGAACTCTGCGCAGTGCTCTGTGGTTACCTAAATGAGAAGGAAATCCTAAAAAGGGGATTTATGTATACGTCTTGCTGTTCCACTTTGCAGCAGAAAATAACGCAACACTGTAAAGCAACTATACTCCAATAAAAATTTAAAAATAAATTGTGGTGCACAGGCACAGCTCACTTTACTGCCCTAACCTTCATTGTGCTTTGCATGTACTGCATATTTTGTTTTTTTCTTTTTAATTGAAGCTTGTGGCAACCCTGCATGAAGCAAGTCTGTGGCGCTGTTTTTCCAAGAGCACTTGCTCACTTTGTGTTTCCCTGTCACGTTTATTTGTAATTGTCTTAAGATTTCAAATGTTTTCATTATTGTGGTGTTTGTTATGGTGGTTTGTGATCAGTGATCTTTGATATTACTATTGTAATTGTTGGGGGGCCCACAAACCCTATGAGAGGCCGCACTTAATTGATAAATGTGTGTGTTCTAACTGCTTCACTGACTGGCTTTTTCCCTCTCCCCATCTCCTCTGACTTCTGTCTTTAGGGGTTGGAGAAATATTAAAATTAGGCCAATTAATAACCCTTCAATGGCCTCTTGAGTGTTCAGAAGACGAATCCCATGTATCTCACTTTAAATCAAAAGAAACAAATGATTAAGCTTAGTAAGGAAGGCAAGATAGACTGAAAGCTAAGCCTCTTGTACCAGTTAGCCAAGTTGTAAATGCAAAGGAAAAGTTCTAGAAGGAAATTAAAAGTGCTACTCTAGTGAACATGTAAGTAATAAGAAAGCAGGACAGCCTTATTGCTGATATGGACAAAAGTGTGAGTGTTCTGGGTATATCAATGCAGCCACAACATTCCCTAAAGCTAAAGTCTAATCGAGAGCCTAAAGCGCTATCTCTCTTCAGTTCTGTGAAGGCTGAGAGAGATGAAGAAGCTGGAGGAGAAAAGTTTGAAGCTGGCAGTAGCTGGTTTAAGGAAAGAAGCCATATTCATAAAATAAAAGCACAAGTTAAAGCAGCAATAGCTGATGTAGAAGCTGCAGCAAATTATCCAGAAGATCTAGCTAAGATAATACAGATTTGTTATTGTTGTTGAGTCGCTCAATCGTGTCCAAATCTTTGTGACCCCTTGGACTGCACCACTCCAGGCTTCCCTGTCCTTCACCATCTCCCGGAGCTTGCTCAAACTCATGTCCATCAAGTCGGTGATGCCATCCAACCATCTCGTCCTCTGTCGTCCCCTTCTCCTCCTGCCTTCTTCAGTCTTTCCCACCATCAGGGTCTTTTCCAGTGAGTCAGATCTTTACATCAGGTGGCCAAAGTATTGGATCTTCAGCATCAGTCCTTTCAATATTCAGGACTGACCTCCTTTAGGATGGACTGGTTGGATCTCCTTGCAGTCCAGGGGACTCTCAAGAGTCTTCTCCGACACCACAGTTCAAAAGCATCAATTCTTCGCTGTTCAGCTTTCTTTATGGTCCAACTCTTATATCCATACATGACTATTGGAAAAACCATCACTTTGACTACGTGAACCTTTTTCAGTAATGTCCCTGCTTTTTAATATGCTATCTAGGTTTGTCACAGCTTTTCTTTCCAAGGAGCAAGCGTCTTTTAATTTCATGGCTGCAGTCACCATCTGCAGTGATTTAGGAGTCCAAGAAAATAAAATTTGTCACTGTTTCCATTGTTCTCCAATCTGTTTGCCATGAAGTGATGGGACAGAGTGCATGATCTTCATTTTTTGAATGTTGAGTTTTAAGCCAGTTTTTTCACTCTCTTCTTTCATCTTCATTAAGAGGCTCTTTAGTTCCTCTCCACTTTCTACCGTAACTGTAGTGACATCTGCATATCTGAGATTATTGATATTTCTCCCAGTCTTGATTCCAGCATGTGCTTCAGCCAGCCTGGCATTTCATATAATATATTCTGCATATAAGTTAAATAAGCAGGGTGACAGTATACAGCCTTGACTCCTTCCCCAATTTTAAACCATTCCATTGTTCCATGTCCAGTTCTAACTGTTGGTTTTTGGCCTGCATACATATTTCTCAGGAGGCAGATAAGATGGTCTGGTATGCCCATCTCTTGATGAATTTTCCACAGTTTGTTTTGATCCAAGCCGTCAAAGGCTTTAGTGTAGTCAATGAAGCAGATGTTCTAACTGTTGGTTTTTGGCCTGCATACATATTTCTCAGGAGGCAGATAAGATGGTCTGGTATGCCCATCTCTTGATGAATTTTCCACAGTTTGTTTTGATCCAAGCCGTCAAAGGCTTTAGTGTAGTCAATGAAGCAGATGTTCATTTGAAATTTTCTTTCTCTCTGATCCAGTGGGTGTTGGCAATTTGATCTCTGGTTCCTTTGGCTTTTCTAAATCCACATTAACATCTGGAAGTTCATGGTTCATGTGCTATTGAAGCCTAACTTGGAGAATTTTGAGCATTACTTTGCTAGCATGTAAAATGAGTGCAATTATGTGGTAGTTTGAACATTCTTTGGCATTGCCTTTCTTTGGGATTGGAATAAAAACTGACCTTTTCCAATCCTGTGGCCACTGCGGAGTTTTCCAAATTTGCTGGCATATTGAGTGTTTCACTTTACTAGCATCATCTTTTAGGATTTGAAATAGCTCATCTGGAATTCCATCACCTCATTAGCATTGTTCATAGTGATGCTAAAAACTTCCCACCATTCCCCATCCATCTTGGGTGGCCCTACATGACATGGCTCATAGTTTCATTGAGTTAGACAAGGCTGTTATCCATGTGATCATTTTTCGATGATACAGTAGCAATGAATTTTTCAATGTAGACCAAGCAGCCTTCTGTGGAAGAAGATAACCATCTAGAACTTACATAGCTAGAGAGGAGAAGTCAGTATTTGGCTTCAAAGAGGATAGGACACATCTCTTATTAGGTTCTGATGTATTTGATGACTTTAAGTTGAAGCCCACAGTGGTAAAGCATCCACCTACCAATGCAGGAGACGTTAAGAGTGGGTGCGATCCCTAGGTTGAGAAGATGCCTTGGAGGAGGAAGTGGCAACCCACTCCAGTGTTCTTGCCTAGAAAATTCCTTGGACAGAGGAACCTGGTAGGGTCCAGTGCATTGGGTCGCAAAGGATCAGATATGACTTAGCACCAGCACCACTACCACCAGTGCTCATTTACCATTCTGAAAATCTATGGCCTTTAAGAGTGATGCTGCATCTATTCTGCCTTTGCTCTGTAAGTGGAACAACAAGGCTTGTATGACAGCACACCTGTTTACAGCATGGTTTACTAAATATTTTCAGCCCATTTTAGAGACCTACTACTCAGGAGAAAAAAAAAAATATTTCTTTCAGAGTACTACTGCTTATTGACAAAGCACCTGGTCATTCAAGAGCTTTGATGGAGATGTACAAAGAGATTTATATTGTTTTCATGCCTGCTAGCACATCATTTTGTAGCCCATGGATTAGGAGAAGTTTTGAACTTCAAGTCTTAGTATTGGAGAAATGCATTTTGTAAAACTGTCATTTCCAGAGATAGTGATTCCTCTGATGGATCTGGGTAAAATAAAAATCTTCTGGAAAGTATTCAACATTCTAGATACTGTTAGGAACATTTGGACTATAAAGAAAGTTGAGTGCTGAAGAATTGATGCTTTTGAACTGTGGTGTTGGAGAAGCCTCTTGAGAGTCCCTTGGACTGCAAGGAGATCCAACCAGTCCATCCTAAAGGAAATCAGTCCTGAATGTTCATTGGAAGGACTGATGTTGAAGCTGAAACTCCAATACTCTGGCCACCTGATGTGAAGAACTGACTGATTGGAAAAGACCCTGATGCTGGGAAAGATTGGAGGTGGGAGGAGAAGGGGACGACAGAGGATGAGATGGATGGATGGCATCACCGACTCAATGGACGTGAGTTTGAGTAAACTCTGGGAGTTGGTGATGGACTGGGAGGTCTGGCGTGCTGCAGCCCATGGGTTCACAGAGTCAGATACGACTGAGCACCTGAACTGCACTGAGGAACATCTGTGATTGAAGGGAAGAGGTCACAATATCATCATTAACAAAAGTTTGGAAGAAGGTTATTGCAACCTTCATGAATAGCTTTGAGGGGTTCAGAATTTCAGAGGAGGAAGTAACTGCAGAGGTGGGGAAAACAAGGAGAGAACGGGAAGTAGAAGTGGAGCTGAAGATGTGACTGAATTGCTAAAATCTCATGATAAAGCTTCAGAGAGTGAGAAACTGCATCTTACGGATAAGCAGAGAAACGGATTTCTTGAAAGGGACTCTACACAGGCTGAAGATTCTGTGAAGACTGTTGGAACAACACAGAGGATTTAGAATATTACACAGACTTAGTAGATAATGCAGCAGTAAGGTATGAGCGGATGACTTCAGCTTTGAAAGAAGTTCTACTCTGGGTAAAAAGCTATCAAATAACATTACATGCTACAGAGAAATTGTTCATCAGAGGAAGAGCCAATCAGTGTGCAGGCTTCATTGTTGTCTTCCTGTAAGAAATTCCCACAGCCTCCCCCAAATTCTGCAAATACCACTGATCAGTCAGCAGTCGTCAACATCAAGGCAGGACAAACAAAAAAAAGATTATGACTTGCCAGAGGTTTAGATGATGGTTAACTTTTTGTAGCTATAAAGTATTTTAAAGTAAGGTATATACATTTTTTAGACATAATGCTATTATTACACATTAATAGACTACAGTGTAAAGTAAACATAGCTTTTATATGCACTTAGAAACCAAAAAACTTGTGTGACTCGCTGTATTGCAATACTGGCTTTATGATGGTGGTCCGGAACTGAACCCAGAAAATCTTCAAGAGAAATAGGGTTCTATCTCAAGAGCATAACATTAGATGAAAAGGGAAAAATGAAAAAAAATTATAGACCACTAAGTATGCCTCTACTAAAATATGATCTCCATGAAATTGAGTGTCTTTAAGTATTGAATTCATGTTTGGATCTTAAATATCCACTAATTCCTAGCAAAAAACAGGTACTCAATATGTTTTAAATGAATAATTGCTATCAATAAAATCCAAGAGCATGCAAAACTCAACAATATGATGTTTGGAGAACATCAATGGAAAAAAAAAACAAAACCTCCTTCACCACTTTTGATTTCAAAACATTTCTAGCTTTAAATGTACCCTGAAAGTAAGTTTACATTTTCTAGATAACTATTTTTGACATAATTGCTTAGTAACAGTCAAAATTTTCTATCCTCCATCTTCATTCTAAGTACTTGGGGAAATGAGATTTATAGTTTGTTTATTAAAATAGGGGGCAGGGGGAATTATGTTTACAAAAATGTTTAAGAACATTCCGTCTTCTGTTTCTGAGGTTGGTTTGATTTTCAGTCTGTACACCCTCTTCTTTTGTGACCTTCAAGTGCCTGCAGATCGTTGCATTTGTTGTAGTTTTTTTCCTGCTTTCAGTCCAATTCCCAATATTCATTAAGTAGACAGTGTCTGGGCTTCATGATGGCTCAGATGGTAAGAATCTGGCTGCAATGCAGGAGACGCAGGTTCAATCCCTGGGAGAAGAGGATGACTACCCACTCCAGTATTCTTGCCTGGAGAATCCTATGGACAGAGGAGCCTGGCGAGCTACAGTGCGTGTGTTCACAAAGAGTTGGACACAGCTGAGCGACTTAACACTTTCATTTTTCGGATAATGTTTCAATTTCATTTAATGGGAAAAGAAGGATTTTGAAAACTAACCTAAAAAGTTCTTTCAAATGGAAGCTTATGTCTTTAGATTTCATATTAATCTAGGGAGGATATTTCTTTTGGTTTTAAAACAGCTCTGTGTGTGTGTGTAGTTAAACTTTATAAACTGCCAAGTTGAAAACACTAGTGTGAATATGCGTAAGCTTTTGGCAGTTGAAAATTAGCTTCAGGAATCCACATATGTGCCAGTACTTTTAACAAAGACCCCTATTCCAAAACCTTGAGATTCATTTTTTCCCAAAAGGTCATTGAAAATCCTCTATAATTTTCTCTTACCCACCAAGTCCCTACATGACTCATGAAGCCTTTAAACAGTGATAAACTTTTAACAGTTATAACTGATCTTATAGAAGGTTTTCTAAAATATTCCTGATAGTGATATTTAAGGCACTTGAACTCATAGTATTAAATATATCTATACAGTTTGATTGCGTTTTATAAAGGTAAACAGGTTGACATAGGTCAGTGTAAGTAATTTTAAGTCTAAGAAATTATGGAAAATGGCACCATCTTCCTTGTTAAATTACAGTCAGGACCATCCTCTCTCTCTTGTTTTTGAAGACCGCAGAATCAAACCACTGATCTGTGCATAGAGACTAAGAATTGTTTCCCCTAGAAAATATGACATTAAATAAATATTATTTACAAAACATGAAATTTACTAATCTCAATGCCCCCAAGGAACATTCATTGGGCTGTTGTGTAATATGAGATGTGGTTTGTGTTACTGGAATTATAAATGGTGAGACTTTAATTTTATTTAATATTATTAATAAAAATTCAGGTTGAAAGATGAAAGTGCTATTTTTCCCCTTTTAAGATTAATAGAACCTTAATAGACTAATAAAAGCTGGTGCTTGTATCCTCAAAACGTATTTTTCTCATGACCAAAAGTTTGTATATGTGCATGCTCAGTTGTGTCTGACTCTTTGTGACCCCATGGACTCTGTCCTGCCAGGATCTCTGTGCATGGAATTTTCCAGGCCAAGAATACTGGAGTGGGTTACCATTTTCTAATCCAGGGGCTCTTCCTAACCCAGCAATCGAACGTGTGTCTCCTGCATTGGCAGATGAATTATTTACCACTGCACCACCTGCGAAGTCCAAAAATTTGTCTATTTTATCTTTTACCTCCTCATTTCTCCCTCACTACAGCCCCAGACAACCACCAATATATTGTTTCTGTGAAACTTATATTAAGTAATAACATCCTTTATGTGTCTGTCTTTCATATTAAGTAATAACATCCTTTATGTGTCTGTCTTTCTGGCTTATTTCAGTTAGAATGATGTCCTGCGTGTTCATTCATGTTGTTGCAAATGGCAGGGTTTCCTTATCTTTAATGGCTGAATCATGACATGTATGTGTGTATGTATATAGCTATATATGTATGTGTATATGTATTACATTTTCTTTGTCCATTCATTATATTTTATTTCCATATCTTGTCTGTTGTGAATAATGCTGTATTGTACTTGGGATTGAAGATCTCTCTTTGAGATATTTGTTCCCTCTGGATGTATACCCATAATTGGAATTGCTGGATCATATGGTAGCTCTATTTTTAACTTTTAGAGGAATTATTTGCTGTTTTCCATAGTGGCTGCACCAGTTTACGTTTCCTGTAACAGTGAACAGTGGTTTTCTTTTCATTGCATCTTTGCCAACACATAATATTTTCAAGTCTTGTTGATAGTAGACATCCTAACAGATATGAAGTGATATCTCATTATGGTTTTGCTCATCTTTTAAAATTTATTAAGACTTGTTTTGTCACCTAGCCTATTATCTACCTGGGAAAATGTTCTGTATGAGCTTGGGAAGAATGTGTATTCTGCTGCTGTGGGGTGGAATGATCTGAATATAGCTGCAGGTATATTTATTTGGTTGAAAGTGTAGTTCAAGTCCATTGTTTCCTTATTGATTTTATGTGTGAATGATCTATCCATTGTTGAAAGTGGGGTATTGAAATCCCCTATTGTTATTGCACTGAGGTCTATTTTTATCTTCAGTTGTGTTGGCTAATAAACATATGAAGAGATGCTCAACATTACTCATTATTAGTGAAGTGCAAATCAAAACTTCCATGAGATATCACTTCACCCCAGACAGAATGACCATAATCAAAAAATCCCAGAACCACAATTGCTGGAGAGGGTATGGAGGAAAGGGGGAACCTTTCTACACTGCTGGTGGGAATGTAAATTGATACAGCCACTATGGAGGACATGGGAGGTTCCTGAAGAAACTAAGAATAAGGGATTAGATCTGATAGACAGAGTGCCTGAAGAACTATGAACGGAGGTTTGTGACACTGTACAGGAGACAGGGATCAGACCATCCCCAAGAAAAAGAAATGCAAAAAAGCAAAACGGCTGTCTGGGGAGGCCTTACAAATAGCTGTGAAAAGAAGAGAAGCGAAAAGCAAAGGAGAAAAGGAAAGATATACCCATTTGAATGCAGAGTTCCAAAGAATAGCAAGGAGAGGTAAGAAGGCCTTCCTCAGTGATCACTGCAAAGAAACAGAGGAAAACAATAGAATGGGAAAGATTAGAGATCTCTTCAAGAAAATGAGAGATACCAAGGGAACATTTCATGCAAAGGTGGGCTCAATAAAGGACAGAAATGGACCTAACAGAAGCAGAAGATGTTAAGAAGAGGTGGCAAAAATACACAGAAGAACTGTACAAAAAAGATCTTCATGACTTAGATAATCATGATGGTGTGATCACTCACCTAGAGCCAGACATCCTGGAATGTGAAGTCAAGTGGGCCTTCGAAAGCATCATTATGACAAAGCTAGTGGAGGTGATGAAATTCCAGTTGAGCTATTTCAAATACCAAAAGATGATGCTGTGAAAGCACTGCACCCAAAATGCCAGCAAATCTGGGAAACTCAACAGTGGCCACAGGACTGGAAAAGATCAGTTTTCATTCCAATCCCAAAGAAAGGCAATGCCAAAGAATGTTCAAACTACAGCACAATTGCACTCATCTCACATGCTGGTAAATTAATGCTCAAAATTCTCCAAGCCAGGCTTCAACAGTACATGAACCATGAACTTCCAGATGTTTAAGCTGGTTTTAGACAAGGCAGAGGAACCAGAGATCAAATTCCCAGCATCTGTTGGATCATGGAAAAAGCAAGAGAGTTCCAGAAAAACATCTATTTCTGCTTTATTGACTTTGCCAAAGCCTTTGACTATGTGGATCACCACAAACTATGGAACATTCTTAAAGAGATGGGAATACCAACCACTTGACCTGCCTCTTGAGAAATCTGTACGCAGGTCAGGAAGCAACAGTTAGAACTGGACATGGAACAACAGACTTGTTCTAAATCTGGAAAGAAGTATGTCAAGGCTGTATATTGTCACCCTGCTTATTTAACTTATATGCAGAGTACATCATGAGGAATGCTGGGCTGGAGGAAGCACAAGCTGGAATCAAGATTGCCGGGAGAAATATCAATAACCTCAGATATGCAGATGACACCATTCTTATGGCAGAAAGTGAATAACTGAAGAGCCTCTTGATGAAAGTGAAAGGGGAGAGTGAAAAAGTTGGCTTAAAACTCAGCATTCAGAAAACTAAGATCATGGCATCTGGTCCCATCACTTCATGTCAATAGATGGGGAAACAGTGGAAAGAGTGACAGACTTCATCTTTTTGGGCTCCAAAATTACTGCAGATGGTGACTATAGCCATGAAATTAAAAGATGCTTACTCCTTGGAAGGAAAGTTATGACCAACCTAGGCAGCATATTAAAATGCAGAGACATTACTTTGCCAACAAAGGTCTGTCTTGTCAAGGCTATGGTTTTCCAGTAGTCATGTATGGATGTGAGATTTGTACCATAAAGAAAGCTGAATGCCAAAGAATTGATGCTTTTGAACTGTGGTGCTGGAGAAGACTCTTGAGAGTCCCTTGGACTGCAAGGAGATCCAACCAGTCCATCCTGAAGGAGATCAATCCTGGATGTTCATTGGAAGGAGTGATGTTGAAGCTGAAACTCCAATACTTTGGTCACTTGATGCAAAGAACTGACTGACTGGAAAAGACCCTGATGCTGGGAAAGATTGAAGGTGGGAGTAGAAGGGGACAAGAGAGGATGACATCGTTGGATGGCATCACTGACTCAATGGACATGAGCTTGAGTAAAGTATGGGAGTTGGTGATGGACAGAGAGGCCTGGTGTGCTGTAGTCCATGGGATCACAAAGAGTCGGACATGACTGAGCAATTGAACTGAACTGAAAATCACCATATGACCAAGCAATGCGATTTCTAGGCATATACCCTGAAGAAACCAAAACTGGAAAAAGACACATGTACCCCAGTGTTCATTGCAGCACTATTTACAATATATGAGACATGGAAGCAACCTAGATGTGTGTCAACAGATCGATGGATAAAGAAGCTGTGGTGCATATATACAATGGAATAGTACTCAGCCATGAAAAGGAATGCATTTGAATCAATTCTCATGAGGTGGATGAACCTAGATCCTCTTATACAGAGTGAAGTTAAGTCAGAGAAAAACAAGTATCTTATTTCAACACACATATGTATGGATTCTAGAAGGATGGGACTGACGAATCTATTCTCAGAGCAGGAATGGAGATGTGGACTCAGAGAACAGACTTATGGAGAAGGGTGGGGGAGAAGGGGGAGAGAGGGTGAGATGAATGGAGAGAATAGCATGGATGCATATACACCGATTTATATCTGTAAATCGGTAGCCAATGGGAATTTGTGTATGCCTCAGGAAACTCAAACAGGGGCTCTGTAATAACCCAGAGGGGTGGGAATGGGTAGAGGTGGGAGAGAGACTGAAGAGGAAGGGGATATATGTACACCTATGGTTAATTCATGTTGATATATGATAGAAATCAAACCAATATTGTAAACCAATCATCCAATCCAACCAACCAACCATTAAAAATAAATATTTTTTAAAAAGTTAAATGTCAGTGCCAGCTTTATACATAATAGCTAAAAACCAGTAACAATTTGGATATCCTTCAACAGGTTAATGGTTACAGCATGGTATGTCCACAGCTTGGAATACAACTCACCATTAAAAATGAATGAATTTTTAAAAAATAGTTTAATATGTTTAGATGCTCCAATATTGTGTGTGTATATATATAAAATTGTTACTTTCCCTTGATAAATTGACTCCTTTATAATTGTATAATGATCTTTTAAAATAATTTTACTGCTGCTAAATTTGCTACTAGCCTGATCTGGGTTCCCTTGTATGTGATTAGTCTTTTTTCTCTTGCTTGCTTTTGAAATTCTATTTTTGTCTTTGATTTTGGAGAGTTTGATTATAATGTATTTATGTGAAGATCTCCTTGTGTTGAACCTATCTGGAGATCTTTGACCCTCATGCACCTGTGTGGCTGTGTATTTCCAACAGATTTAGGAAGCTTTCAACTATTATTCCTTTAAATAAGTCTTCATTTCCTTTCTCTCTTCTTCTTCTTTTGGAACTCCTATAACTCTAATGTTATTTTCTTTGATGGTATGCAATAATTTATGTCAGTTTTCTGCTTTCATTCTTAGTTCTTTTTTCTTTGCTGTATAATGTTGAGAGATCTGTATTAAAGTTCTCAGATTTTCTTTTCTTCTGTTTGAGCCTGCTGTTGAAGCTCTCTCTGTTATGTTTCATGGTATTCATTATGTTCTTTAGTTCTATAATTTCTGTTCAGTATTTTTAAAGATCATGTATATCTCTTTGCTGAACATCTCATTTTGTTTACACATTATTTTTCTGAGTTCTTTGACTTGTCTCTCTGTATTTTCTTGACCCTTGAGTTTCTTGAAAATAATTGTTTGAAGTCTTTTTTCTGGCAACTTACAGGTTTTCATTTCTTTGAGGTCAGTCACTGGAAAATTATTATTTTCCATTCATGGTGTCATGTTTTTTGCTTTTTCATGCTTCTCATGGCTTTGCATTTATACCTGTGAATTTAAGGGAGCAGTTGCCTCTTTCAGCCTTTTATGAATTGAATTTGATGGGGAAAGACTTTCCTTGAAGTTGAATACAGAAGCACCGGCTGGGTGGGGTCCAGTGTCTTTTATATCTGGGATGCCACCAAGGCAGGGTCTCTTGAGTTTCTCCCTCAGCTGAAATCATCTTCTGCTAAAACTTCTGGAGTTTTCTGTGGTCAAGACTGCAGAGGTTCTCTGAATGGCAGTATCAGCTAGGGCTCTCACTGTCATCCTCAGAGGTGAAGACTTCTGGGGTCCTTTTGTTCCCCTTTATTCTCTTGGGGAGGATATTTTATTTGAGGTTATCCCTGTTGGCCCCAGGTCTGGTGTGCTGTCTCTAAGTGCAGAAGTGGAGCTGTGGTTGTGGGATCAGGTGCTTGTAGAGCTACCATGGCACCTGGGTCCTGGGATAGAGATGTATTTTTTACGGTGGTGATGCTGGTGTCTGAGATGCAGGTCTGTGCCCATCTCCTGTGGAACCAGGGTCTGCATCTCTGGAACCCAGGGCAGTGGTCTTGGCCTCGTGTGTGTGTGTGTGCACATGTGCGTGTTGGGGAGACCAGCAGTACCACAGGCCTGGAACAACAGGGCACAGCAGTGTCTTTGGCTCAGGGGTGGGGCAGGGTGCAGTAGCAGGAGGCTCTGGGAGTGGTGGGTCAAGAGTCCCAACTCTGGTCCCCCAGAGGGTAGAGTTGGAGATACTAGCAGCTTGGCTCTGCTGATTGGAGGTCAATGCCACAACCTCCTGGGGGAGGTCACAGAATCCTGGGGGTGGGAACAGAGCTACCACATTATAGCCCAGTGATGGCAGGACAAAGCAATGACTTACAACCCCAGGGGCTAGATACAGAGAAGCCCTAGTGCCCTCCCCAACCTGTGTAATGACAAATCAGAGCCACAACTAAAACCTTTGGGTTGGGGCACAAAGCTGCAGCAGCACAGCCCAAGCAAGGCCATGATTTATGATCCACGGTGGGCAGTCACAGAACAGTAAGTAGCATGACCCTGGCGATAGTCCCATTAAAGCCTCATGTCAGGACGCAGAGATGGAGAGACAGCAGCAGTAGCTCGGTCCCAGTGATGCGGGTCAAAGCAGTGACTTAGGACCTGGGTCTGCACCTATGACACTAAATGTGTAAGCATCGGCTGTGCCGCCCTGGTTACTGGGAGTCCCAGAGGGTAGTTACAGAGCAGCAGCAGCTCTGGTCCCCGGAGGACCGGGAGGAGACACGTCAGTATGGGCTCTGGGCAGCTCTATCAGCTGGTTAAGACTGTGGGCTCCTCCACAGCAAATGCTGCTGATGTTCATGACCTCCTTTTCCCTGCGAGGTGAAATCTCTCCCAGTGGATCGCTCCTGGTGCCAAGCTGCTTTGGACTCGGGAAGGTGGTGATTCAGGTAAGATGCTTCCTACATTTTTCTGTGCAGCCATCCTTGGGTTTTGAGCTCTACAGGGTTTCTGCTGCTTTTCACCATAGCCCTGAGCTTTCCTGGAGCTATTTTTGTTGATTTGTAATTGTTTACATACTGTTGTTGTGGAAGAGATGAGCACTGAGATCCTCTAGCCCTCCCTCTAGGCCTCAATCTTTCTGACATCATCTTCTTAATAATTTTAAATGTAAAAAGTTATCAGCATCAAAGATTATAACTAAAATTCTATTGTCTAGTGAAAGCCAAGAAATTTCCCCGTTTTTTCTTTTTAATTGCACTATAATTACATTGATTCAAATGTTGGTGAAAATTAATGACTCACTAATAAGGATCTTAGAAAATTTTTATTCTATCAAGATTTTCTCGATGATAGTTCTTAATGACACTTGACTAATATCTATTTGCAGGGTATTGCCCTCATTACAGCAAAATAGATCAACAAATAGTCATGCAACTCTGATCCTAAATACATAAACCACTGGGAAAAAGTTGATAAATTCAACTGCATTAAGAAAATTGTCATGGTAATACCCTGAGGAGCACATTCAAAAGATAATTTGGGAAAAAACTTTTCAAAACTCCTACCAGAGCCAAAGTGATAGTTTCTTTAAAATAAAGAATCCCTGGAAACCAATAGGAAATGGACCAATACCTCCTTACAAAAATAAGCAAAGAATAGGAGCCAGTGACTTACAGAAGCGGAAGTGTAAATGGCTCTTAAAAACAATACATAAAAGAATTATAAAACACACTGAAACACCAATTTTCACCTGTTAAATTAGCAAAGCTCTAAACAGTAGTAATAAAATCACGTCCATGGATAAAATAAACCACTGACTTTGGTATTGTAACTTTATAGAGTCTGTATGTAGGCAAAATTGAGAGAAATAATCTAAATTATGAATCCATATGCCCTCTATCCCAGAACTCTTACATCCTGGAAATAAGTGTTCTGTGTGCTAGGAAATGAAGGATAGTCATTCCAGCAGAAGAGCAAAAACTAGAGGCATCCTGATATTCATCCATAGGGTTCTGAGTAAATACAGGGCAGCGGACTAGGCACTACTCTAAAAATGAACAAGATATCTCCATATGTATTTTTAAAATTTTCAGTACCTGTATGATTCTTTTTTAAAATTTATTTTTAATTGGAAAATAGTTGCTCTACAATGTTGTGTTGGCTTCTGCTATACAGCAACATGAATGAGCCTAAGTATCCATGTATTCTCTCCACCACCATCCACTCGTCTAGGTCATCACAGAGCATCGAGCTAAGCTCCCGGTGCTGTATAACAGCTTCCCACTAGCTGTCTGTTTTACACATGGTAGGTGTATGTATCTCAGTGCTACTCTCCATATGTATTAATATGGAAAAATCTCCAAAATATGCACTGAGAATGGAAAGGTTCCAGACAGTGTATACTGATTGTGTAGAATAGGGGGAAAGTTATACACATCTGTACATCCATACTCATATACATACTTTTTTAATATAAAATGTACCTATATATGTATATAGGTGTTTATATAGTTATATGAAAGCATATGTGCTTTCAGTGATTGAAATATTTCTAGAAATATTATAGGAAACTGAATATACTTTTCGTCTTCAGGCAAGGGTACTAGGTAGCCGAAGAGAGAGTGGGGAGGGTGACTTTTCTCTATTATCTTTACAGAGTTTTAGAGTTTGGATAATGTAAATATATTACTTATACAGAAAATAAGTGAAATATGTATTTAAAACAGCATAGGAATAAAATATTAATATGACTCCTGCTGTTCATCTGGGTATATTTGGTAGTTATTTGCCAAGTTGTGTTGAATACAAGAAAAGTTATTGGACTCACAGAGCACTATTATTATTTTTTTCCTTTTTTAAAGACTGAATCGGGTGTTATACTGCAAATAGAATAAAATAAGTGGGTCATGTCTTCTGGTGTCAATATGTTTACTCTTTTTTTTTTTCTTTCACCTCTTGTCTTGTTTTTTCTTCTGATACATTAGGCAAAGCACGGGCAATGCTCAAACACATGAGTGACAGCTTGTCACTGGAAAAGTTCATTGTGGGAATTTTTATGAGTTTATGACATCTTTGTTAATAAGCACTTAAAATGAACATCTGACAAGATGTTAACAGAGGGATGCAGTGAACTCTAGTGCAACTGGAGCTATTTCATATGTATGTGTTTTCAAGGTAACTGAACATCTTCTGTATATTATGCAAAATGTATTTTGTTTTGCTTATTCCATGTACTAATTCTTGTCATTGGTCTGGGCACTTTTTATGCCGCCGCTGTGCTTTCGCCGAGGTGAAGGAGAGGTTCTCTTGAGACCAGAGAGACAATCTCTTTTACTTAGGATCCTAAAATGGTGGTTTTGCTTTCGTAGTTCACTGATAACTGCCTCCCAGTTGTTACTTACTGCGTAACAGACCACCTCAAAGCTTCGTGGCTTACACAAAGTCGTTTATATAGCTCATGGTTTTCTGGGTAAGGCTGTTAGGAGGGGCCGGCCTGTGTGGTTTGGTTTGGATCCAGAGCTGGGGCTGGAAGATCCATTTCTAAGAAGGTTTTCTCACGTGTGTGGCGGCTCAGTTCTCTGCGGCCTCTCTCCCTCCACGCAGCGCCTTGTCCTAGCGGCTCTCTCCGGGGCTGTGAGTCCCACAGAGTGTGGGTGTCCAGGTAGTCACTCTGCTCTGGCAGCTGAGTTTCGAGGGACCGAAGTGAGAGCTGCGTGTCTCCTTCCGGCTGGGCCGGAAACTGGCAGTGCGTCACTTCCGGCCAGTTCCAGTATCCGGCGAGGTCGCAGGGTCTGCTCAGACTCAAGGGGAGGGAACACGGACTCCAGCTCTAGGCAGAGGGCGTGTCAAAGAGGTTTGAGGCCACTTCCTTTCTTTTGAAGAACTTGGACAAGGTACTGAGGGATCCGTTGGGAACGTTTGGCCATCATTCAGCTCAGACCTCAAAAGTTGCCTTCCTTCCTCCTTAGCAAGTAACGTGAGCTTCTGGGCCAAGTCAGCGCAACTTACTTATTTCTTTAAAAAACATTTTATCGTGGTGAGGTTGGATGGCATCAGCAACTCAATGGACATGAGTTTGAGTAAGCTCCGGGAGATGGACCGGGAGACCTGGCGTGCTGCAGTCCATGGGGGTCTCAGAGAGTCGGACACGACTGAGGGACTGAACTGAGCTGAACCGAAAAGTCACATATTATAAAACATATTATTGTAACCATCTGTAACTGGACAGTGAATGCCCTAAGTAGATTCACATTGTTGTGCAACTTTTAAATACTTAACGCCCCATTCTCTGTCCCCATCACCCCACCTGGCGCCTGGCACTTACCAGTGTACTTTCTGACTATGAATTTGACTCTTCTAGGTACCCTGTCTAAGTGGAATCAAACAGTATTTGTCTGTACCTAATATATATTCGTGATGGACAGGGAGGCCTGGCATGCTGTGATTCATGGGGTCGCAGAGAATCGGACACGACTGAGCTACTGAACTGAATATATATTGAAATGCCATTTTAAGGTTAACTTAATATATGTCCTATAAACAGATAGTACTTTTCCCTTCGTGTTATATAGTAGGTGAACTTTATCTTGTTAGGAAGTACCTGCCCAGATGAGAACTCTGAACATTGCGGGTCACCCTCTGCTCTTCCTCCCCATTCCCGCAGTCTGTAACCTGACCCTCAGTCTCAAAGCTCTGCTTTCTCTTTCCTGATAAAAAGCCTTTTAAAAATAGTTTCCTTGGTCTTCCATCTTGACATGCCAAGCAGATTGAAGTAACCCCTGAGAACCTTGTAATGCAATGCACTCATCAACAGGACCAGGAAGCTTGTTTCCAGTTCCTTAGCAACCTTGTTACTTAACCAGTGGGCGAGTATGCTTCGGGTCTGTGTCTGTTTTCCCAGCACCGTGTAGCTCTAAAAACATGGTCAGTGCTGACAGTAATAGCTATGGAAATAGATGGTGATAAACGATTTTTGTTTCAACTCCTATGATCCTAACCCACCCTTTTATCTCCCTTTCACTACATACTACCTCTATTTCGACTTCCTTTATATCTTGTCTAGTTCATGCACATCTCCTGATTGTCTTCCCTAATACCAGTCTTGCCTCTCTTCTGTTCTGTTCTTCACATGCTTACTGAAGTGAGCATCCTGATGTGAAAATTGGGTTCTCCTCACTTGAATTTCTATGACTCTTTTGTCACCAGAGTAAAATCAAATAATTTCCAAGCTTCTGAATGATTGGCCCCACTTTCCTTGAGCCTCATTGTGATCGAGTTCCCTTCTCACCTTTTGTTCCAACTACAGGGTCTCCTTTTGGCCCTTGGTGTGTGTGTGCTAAGTTGCTTCAGTTGTGTCCGACTTTGTGTGACCCTATGGACCGTAGCCCTCCAGGCTGCTCTCTCCATGGGGATTCTCCAGGCAAGAATACTGGAGTGGGTTGTCATGCCCTCTTCCAGGGGATCTTTCCAACCCAGGAATCGAACCCGCAAATCTTGTCTCTTTCATTGGCAGGTTGTTTCTTTACCACTAGCATCACCTAAGAAGCCCTTAGTATGTGCTTGCGTTTTCTTGATTGTAAGCTTTCCTCATGATGCTCTTCTGCCTGCATGTCTCTCCCCTTTGTTTTTTTGTTTTTTCCCGTTTTTAACAAGAGAGTTTTAACCCTGAACCATTCCATTTTGACTGAGTTTTAACCCTGAATCATTCCATTTTAACTATCATTTTCTTATGAAGCATTCTTAAGTTTGTGATACACATGCTTATGTGCGGTGACAGTCCTTTTTATAAAATTTTAGGAGCTGGTACTACATGTATCTTTGGTATTACTGTGGAGCTGATATCACTTTAAGCCTTTGGTGAGTTAAGTGCAAACTGGGTTTTTATATGAATCAGTTAAAAACTAACCTGTTACAAATCATGATTGCTTATGAATATGTAAGATACAGGTAGAAAATAGACCTAGGGATTATAAATCTTCATTGGAAGGACTGATGCTAAAGCTGAAACTCCAATACTTTGGCCACCTCATGCGACGAGTTGACTCACTGGAAAAGACTCTGATGCTGGGAGGGATTGGGGGCAGGAGGAGAAGGGGACGACCGAGAATGAGATGTCTGGATGGCATCACCGACTCGATGGACATGAGTTTGAGTGAACTCCAGGAGTTGGTGATGGACAGGGAGGCCTGGCGTCCTGTGATTCATGGGGTCGCAAAGAGTCAGACACGACTGAGCGACCGAACTGAAATGAACTGACTGAAGCAGAAACTTTATTTCTATTTGATTGCTCTTATTTTTGTTTGCTTTTTACATTCTTGCTTTTACACTTAGTGAAGGTCGAACATGTCTGGGATCCTCTCTCTCTCTTTATTTCTTTTCTTCTTGTACTTGGGCTATCAATGCTCTCCAAACAGAAATTCTTTACACAGCTACCAGCTTCCATATTTTTGCCCAAAATCATGAGATGAGGTTCTCTTCTGACTTTGTTGCCCCTTTAGAATGCACATTTCATTGAATGTATCTTCATCTGTGGACATTTACAGGGACTTCCCAGGTGGCATAGTGATAGAGAATCTGCCTGCCAATGCAGGAGACACAGGGAGATTCGGGTTCGATCCCTGGATCAGGAAGATCCCCTGGAGAAGGAAATGGCAACCCACTCCAGTATTCTTGCCTGGAGAATTCCATGGACAGAGGAGCCTGGTGGGTTACAGTCTATGGGATTGCAAACAGTCAGACACGACTTAGCAACTAAGCCAAAGCAAAATTACTAAAGTCTTTGTGGGTCAAGTGGCAATCATCTGTAAACTCTGTTTTTTGATTGAGATGTTCTGATGGTTTGATTTGTCACTATTTGTTATGTGGATTATCAAGTTTTAAAAAATACAGTCTAGTGTCACTAGGTCTCTCCTTTCTTTCAATTCCTACCTTATGGCCCTTTCTTTTCTGGTCCCTCAGCACTGAGTTCAGTAGCTTCTTCAGAGATGGCCTACGTTACATTCATTAAGTGGATGTGTTTCTAACGATCTTCTGTGATGATTCAGAGAGTTAGGATGGGTTCTAAAATGATGAATACCAATTATCATTATATCATAAAAGCTTGGAAGTGAGGGTTAATGGAGAGTTTCTGTACATTAGCTGATTCTCTGATCACTTTCCATTTTTTTCCCCCTGAATTAGCTGAAATTATTCTAGTTTGTCTGCGAATTCAAATAATAACTGCATTACAAATGTGGTTTGTTCTAGGATTTTTTTTTTTTTTTTCATGTCTGCACATCATTCCCAGCTTCTCACTGTGTCCTTGAAGTCTCTCTGCAGTGCATTTATCAAGCCCAGGTCAGTGGCCATGTTATCTAATAAAGTCCCTATATCAGCGTTGTCTCCTGTTTCCTCTGACATATAAATGTATCTATCCTTTCCAAATGGTAGTAACATGTTGAATTCCTATAATTCACACCGAAAGCTTTCTCTTCTGTTGGGAGTGCTTTAATTAGAGGCTCTCTTACCCTAAATTTTGTGGAATGCATCTTCCTTTAAAGTAGCTTGCCATTTTCATTAAATCAGTCAGGGGAGATGTGGTCTCTGATCCTGGGCTTTGCTGAACTGCTGATGTGCTTGATGTTCTCGGCATTTTCCCTGGAATGCTGAGTGTGTTGGAGGATTCTACAATCTGTCTTGTTTAGTGCATTGTCTATAGGTTACCAGTTATTAGTCAGAAAGGAAATTGTCTTCTCTGCTCCACGTATCTGAATCTTGACCGCAGCTGTTAGAAGTCAAGTATGTGCATTTCTGAATTCAATCTATTAATTTCTGCTCTCTTGAGTATATATTTCAGGAGTATGGAAGACTCTGTGGCCATGGTAGTAGCCCTAAACTGTGGCTATAGTCATATGAATATATATTCCAAGAAAAGATATGAAATTGACTATGTAGATATTTAAAACTCCAACTGTAGCTACTGACAATCATTTAAAACTCCTCCTGTGTTTTCTGGTTGGTCTGCTCAGATGGCGGGCTTATGATTGGGATACTATTGCAGAATTGCTATTGCTTCAGATCTATTTTTCTACAAGTTGCTTTAAAAATATTTTTTAAAATAATACACTGACAAACATCACACACACGTTTGGACTCTTTTTTTTTCCCAAACAGAAAGTAAGTTTAATGGATGTTCAAATATCTGAGAACTAGCATGTTTGCCAGGATCATGATAAATGGTATGTAGGTATTGGAGGAGTTTTGGGGTAATTGCAAATATTAAACAAGTTTCAGTCCTTTGCATAATGGAATATAAAGAGTTTTGGACAAGGAGTTAGGGGATCTGGGTTCTGATCTGGGCTCTGCTAGAGTATTTCTCCCTTTCTTTTTTTATTATGTATTTGTGGCCGTGTCAGCACATGGGGGATCTTACTTCCCCAACTAAGAATGGAACCCAGGCCCCCTGCATTGGGAGCACAGAATCTTAACCACTGGCCCACCAGGGAAGTCTGTTAATTTTTTTTTTTTAACTGAAGTATAGTTGCTTTACAATGCTGTGTTAATCTCCAGTGTACACGACAGTGATTCAGATATGCATACATATATATATCTAGTCTGACTCTTTGTAACCCCATGGACTGTAGCCCACCAGGCTCCTCTATCCTTGGAATTTTCCAGGCAGGATAGTGGGGTGAGTTGCCATTTCCTACTCCTGGGGATCTTCTCTACCCAGGGATCGAACCTGCGCCTCCTGCATTGGCAGGTGGGTTCTTTACCACTGAGTCACCTGGGAAGCTATATTTCAGATTCTTTCCCATTATAGGTTACTACAAAATATTGAGTGTAGTTCCCTGTGCTATGCAATAGGTCCTTGTTGGTTGTCGGTTTTATATATAGTGGTGTGTATATGTTACTCCCAAACTCCTAATTTATCCCTCCCTCTTCTCCCCTTTGCTAACCATAAACTTGTTTTCTCTATCTGTGGTTCTGTCTCTGTTCTGTAAAGAAATTCATTTGTATCTGTTTTCTCACTTCCTTTTCTTATGTGAATATTCTCATCTCTCCGTTTCTGTCTCCTTTGTGGTCTAAAGTAGCCAGACTGGATGTTATCTAAGACCTAACTCATGAAACCTCATGGCTACCCTTGATTTTAACAGGGGCAGTAAGCAAATAAGGCAATAAATAGGGCCGTTGGATCTTATGTTATCAGACCGTGTAACCTCTAGGGAACAAGAAACGTTTAGGACAAACTCACAAGGAATTAGCCACTTATCCCAGTGTCTTCAAGATGCCGACTGAGTGTTAAGAAATCAGCACAATGGACTGATTTCTTTCAGGTGGGATAGTGAGTGTCGTTGATATCAGGAGCAGAGAGCACAGAAATGCAGCGATGTGTGGAAGGGTCAGTAGCTTGCAGCCTATGGCATCTATGAAGGAGGTAATTTGGGTTCTCAGAATGGCTTGTGCAAGCTTCTTTCCTTTAACAGAACTGAAAATTTCCAGTCTTGACCATCATTCCCAGTAGTGTGAGTCTTAGTAACAGCTTGAACTAGCCATCTGTTTTAGTCATTTTTGTTTGTTGTTGTTAAATTAGACCTGTGATGCCACTCTGCATAGAACAATCCAAATTAGTAAAAGTTATTTCCAAAAACAGATTATCATATGAAGTGAAGTGAAGTCAGACAGAGGACAGATATCATGTGATGTCACTTACATGTGAAAACTGCAAAAAAAAAAAAAAATGATACAAATGAACTTATTTCCAAAACAGAGATTTTTAGACACAGAGAACAAACTCACGGTTACCAAAGAGGATGGCAGGCTGGGGATGAGGGCATATATTAGAAGTTTGTGATTAACACATGCGCACTGCTGTATGTAAAATAGATAAACAGCAAAGACCTACTGTATAGCACAGGGAACTGTTCAGTGTCTTATGATATTGAGTACCTGTAGTGGAAAGGAATCTAAAATAGAATATATGTATAACTAACTCTCTTTGATATACACTTGAAACACAACATTGTAAATTAACTATACTTCAGTTAAGACAGAAACCAAAAAATTATATGCAGATCATATGTTGAATACATATTATATATTGTATTTCATTCTAAGGATACGTTTTAATCTCTGAATTTGAAGTGTTTATTATTGATGACATTTTCTGGTTAAAATGGGCAAAACATTTTCCTTCAGGGGTAAATAAAATACAGGTGCATCTTGCAATCAATGATAGCTTAGATTTGATGGATTATGGTATTTACCTTTATCACCAGTCATGACATCAGTGCCTTTATTCAAGCAACATTCATAGTGAAGTAGAGATAGAAGACTTTCGTAAATGTATTCGGGATGTTGGGCATGGAAGAATTTCACTAAACTTTTCACACATTGCAATTGAGAATTGAGTCACTATCGGAGGTTGGTCCTCTGTAGCCCTGTTTGCTTATTTTACTATCTACTAGAAAGTTTCTTTTTAATGGAATTAGAAATCTTGAAGTAAATGGATTTCCGTTTTGGAAATGCACTCTTTAAAAGAAAGTAGGTGTAAAAGCACTTAGTCCGGAGCCCATAATGAATGGCAACCATAAAGTGCCTTCTGGGTTAGAGCACTTTCTGGCTAAGTGTATGGGTTTAGCATTTTCGCATTTAGTCTTCTGTGAGGGTGGCCATCTCTCTCCAGAAGCAATGAAGGGCCACATTTCAGCAGATGAAACCAGGGAAGAATCTCTCTCTATCTTAAAAATGACTGGACCACTGTGACAGTGGAAATAACTAGGCTCTAAATCACATGCTAGTAAAGTCATGCTCAAAATTCTCCAAGCCAGGCTTCAGCAAAATGTGAACTGTGAACTCCCAGATGTTCAAGCAGGTTTTAGAAAAGGCAGAGGCACCAGAGATCAAATTGCCAACATACGCTGGATCATGGAGAAAGCAAGAGAGTTCGAGAAAACCATCTATTTCTGCTTCATTGACTATGCCAAAGCCTTTGACTGTGTGGATCACAATAAACTGTGGAACATTCTGAAAGAGATGGGAATCCCAGACCACCTGACCTGCCTCTTGAGAAACCTGTATGCAGGTCAGGAAGCAACAGTTAGAACTGGACATGGAACAACAGACTGGTTCCAAATAGGAAAAGAAGTACGTCAAGGCTGTATATTGTCACCTTGCTTATTTAACTATTTGCAGAGTACATCATGAGGAACGCTGGGCTGGAAGAAGTACAAGCTGGAATCAAGATTGCTGGGAGAAATATCAATAACCTCAGATATGCAGATGACACCACCCTTTTGGCAGAAAGTGAAGAGGAACTCAAAAGCCTCTCGATGAAAGTGAAAGAGGAGAGTGTAAAGGTTGGCTTGAAGCTCAGCATTCAGAAAACAAAGATCATGGCATCTGGTCCCATCACTTCATGGGAAATAGATGGAAAAACACTGGAAACAGTGTCAAACTATTTTTTGGGGCTCCAAAATCACTGCAGATGCTGATTGCAGCCATGAAATTAAAAGATGCTTACTCCTTGGAAGGAAAGTTATGACCAACCTAGATAGTATATTAAAAAGCAGAGACATTACTTTGCCAACAAAGGTCCGTCTAGTCAAGGCTATGGTTTTTCCCGTGGTCATGTATGGATGTGAGAGTTGGATTGTGAAGAAAGCTGATCGCCGAAGAATCGATGCTTTTGAACTGTGGTGTTGGAGAAGACTCTTGAGAGTCCCTTGTACTGCAAGGAGATCCAACCAGTCGATTCTAAAGGAGATCAATCCTGGGTGTTCATTGGAGGGACTGATGCTAAAGCTGAAACTGCAATACTTTGGCCACCTCATGTGACGAGTTGACTCACTGGAAAAGACTCTGATGCTGGGAAAGGTTGGGGGCGGGAGGAGAAGGGGACGACAGAGAGTGAGATGGCTGGATGGCATCACCGACTCTGTGGACATGAGTTTGAGTGAACTCCGGGAGTTGGTGATGGACAGGGAGGGCTGGCGTGCTGTGATTCATGGGGTCGCGGAGAGTCGGACACGACTGAATGACTGAACTGAACAGAACTGAAGGCATATGCTGGAGAAGAATCTTGAGAGTCCCTTGGACTGCAAGGAGATCCAACCAGTCCATTCTAAAGGAGAGTGATCCTGGGTGTTCTTTGGAAGGACTGATGCTTAAGCTGAAACTCCAATACTTTGGCCACCTCATGCGACGAATTGACTCACTGGAAAAGAGTCTGATGCTGGGAGGGATTGGGGGTGGGAGGAGAAGGGGACGACAGAGGGTGAGATGGCTGGATGGCATCACCAACTCGATGGACATGAGTTTGAGTGAACTCCGGGAGTTGGTGATGGACAGGGAGGCCTGGCATGCTGTGATTCATGGGGTTGCAAAGAGTCGGACACGACTGAGCAACTGAACTGAACTGAAGGCATGTGTCATTTTCGAATTTTTCATTTTGAAATATTTTAAGATTCACAGAAAAGTGACAAAAAAGATTTCCTGTAAACCCTGCTCTCAAATTCCCCAAATTAACATTAAGGAAAAAAAAAGTGCAACAGTCTAAAATCATGACATTAACCTTGATCCGTGGTTGTTTTCTTCTTTTTAAAAAAATTTTTCACCTTATTTTTATTGGAATATATATTTAATTTAGAATATTGTGTTTCAGGTATACAGCAAGGTGATTCAGTTATAGATCTATGTATATATATCTATTCTTTTTAGATTCTTTTCCATTATAGGTTTTGTGGTTGTTGTTCAGTTACCCATTCCTGTCCGACTCTTTGCGCCCTCATGGACAGCAACACGCTAGGCCTCCCTGTCCCTCACCATCTCCCGGAGTTTGTCCAAGTTCATGTTCATTGCATCAGTGATGCCATCAAGCCCTCTCATCCTCTGATACCCTCTTTTTCTTCTGCCCTTGATCTTTCCCAGCATCATTTTCCAGGAGTCATCTGTTTGCATCAGATAACCAGAATATTGGAGTTTCAGCTTCAGCATCAGTCCTTCCAGTGAGTATTCGGGGTTGATTTCCCTTCAGGTTTGCTGGTTTGATCTCTTTGCTGTCCAGGGGACTTGCAGAAGTCTTCTCCAGCATCACAGTTCGAAGGCATCAATTCTTTGGTGTTCTGCCTTGTTTATGGTCCAGCTCTCACAACCGTATGTGACCACTGGGAACACCATAGCCTCGACTGTATGGACCTTTGTTGGCAGATTAATGTCTCTGCTTTTCAACAGTGTCTAGGTTGGTCATTGCTTTCCTGCCAAGAAGCAGTCATCTTCTGATTTCATGGTTGCAGCCATTGTCTGCAGTGATTTTGGAGCCCAAGAAGAGGAAATCTGTCACTGCTTCTACCTTTTCCCTTTCTATTTGCCAGGCAGTAGTGGGGGCGGATGCCGTTATCTTAGCTTTTTTATTGTTTAGTTTTAAGCTGGCTCTTACACCCTCCTCCTTCACTGTCATCAAGGGGCTCTTTAGTTCCTCTTCACTTTCTCCCATTAGAGTGGTATCATCTGCATTTATGAGGGTTTTGCTGTTTCACCCTTCTGTCTTGATTCTGGCTTGTAACTCATCCAGCCTGGCATTTCTCATGTTTCGTCATATAGGTTAAGCAAACAGGGTGACACCAGGCAGCTCTGTTCTACTTCTCAATCTTGAACCAATCAGTTGTTCCATACAGGGTTCTAACTGTTGCTTCTTGACCCGTATACAGATTTCTCAGGAGACAGGTAAGGTGGTCTGGTATTCCCATCTCTCTAAGAACTTTCCACAGTTTGTCATGAGCCATACAGTCAAAGGTTTTTGCATAGTCGAGGAAACTATGCAAAAAATTTTTCTGCAATTCCCTTGCTTTTCCTATAATCCAGGGAATGTTGGCAATTTAATCTCTAGTTCCTCTTCCTTTTCTAAACCCAGCTTGGACATCTGGAAGTTCTTGGTTTGCATAATGGCAAAGCCTAGAAGGCAAGATTTTAAGCGTGACCTTACTAGCATAGGAGCTGAGTGTAATCGTCCAGTGACAATTCTTTGGTCCAGTACATTCTTTGGTGCTGCCCTTCTTGGGAATTGGGATGAGGATTGATCTTTTCCAGTCCTGTGGCCACTGCTGGGTCTTCCAGATTTGTGGACATAGTGAATGCAAAACCTTGATGGCATCATCCTTTAGGGATTTGAATAGTTCTGCTGGAATTTCATGGCATCCATTAGCTTTATTAACAGCAGTGCTTCTTAAGGCCTGCTTGACTTCCCACTCTGGTATGCCTGGCTCTGGGTGACCGACCACACCATTGTTGTCATCCAGTTCATGAAGATCGTTCTGTACAGTTCTTCAATGTATTCTTTGCATCTCTTCTTGATTTCTTCAGCATCGACTAGGTCCCTACCATTTTTATTCATTATTTGCCCCTCTTTGGGCAGAACGCTCCCTTGAGGTTTCCAGTTTTCCTGAAGAGATCTCTAGTCTTTCCCTGTTTGTTGTTTTCTTCTATTATTAAGCAGTCGTCGTTGAAGAAAGCCTTCTTGTCTCTTCCAGCTGTTCTTCGAAACTGCACTTTTATGGGCGGTACCTTTCCCTCTCTCCCTTGCTTTTTGCTTCTCTTTTTTCTTTTGCAAAGTCTCCTCAGATAACCGCTCTGCCTTCTTGCTTTTCTTTTCCTTTGGGATTGTTTTGTTTGCCGCCTCGTGTATAGAATTATGGACCTCTGTCCACAGTTCTTCAGACACACTGCTACGTAGATCTCATCCGTTGAATCTATTTGTTATCTCTGCTGCAAATTCATATGGGATTTAAGTCATACCTAACTGGCCTAATGTGTATCCCCAGTGTCTTTAGTTTAAGCTGATGATCTGAACCTCTGTCAGCTGTATGTCTTGTTTTTGCTGACTGTATACACCTTCTCCATCTTTGGCTAAAGAATATAATTGATTTGATTTTGGTATGGACCATTTGGTGATGTCCATGTCTCTATTGTTGTTGAAAATGAGTATTTGCTATGACTAGTGCATTCTCTTGGCAGAATTCAGTTAGCCTTTGCCCTGCTTCATTTTCTTCTCCAAGGCCAAATTGGCCTGTTACCCCAGGTATACCTTGACTTCCTACTTTTGCATTCCAATCCCCGATGATGAAAAGAACATCTTTTATTTTTGGCATTAGTTCTAGGAGGTCTTCTAGGTCTTCAAACAACTGATCAGCTTCTTGGGCATCAGTGGTAGGGACATAGACTTGAATTAACTGTGATGTTGAATAGCTTGCCTTGGAAACGAACCAAGATCATTCTGTCATTTTTGAGGTTGTACTTTGAATTCTTTTGTTGATTATAAGGGCTACTTCATTTCTTCTATGGGATTCTTGCCCCACGTAGTAGATGGAATGATCATCTGAATTAAGTTCGCCCATTCCTGTCCATTTTAGTTCTCTGATTACTAAGATGTTGATGTTTATTCTTACCATTTCCTGCTTGACCGTGTCCAGTTTTCTTTGATTCATAGATCTAACATTCCAGGTTCCTATACAATACTGTTTTTTTTGGCATTGGGTTTTACTTTCATCACTAGACTCATCAACAGCTGAGCATCATATCCGCTTTGGCCTAGCCGCTTCATTCATTCTGGGGCTATTGGTAATTCTCCTCCACTCTTCCCCAGTAACATATTGGACACCTTCAGACCTGGGGGACTCATCTTTGGTGTCACATCTTTTTGGCCTTTTATACATTTCATGAGGTTCTCAACTTTGCATTCCCTCCTCCTCCTGTGGATCACGCTTTGTCAGAACTCTCTGACAAATGACCCATCTGTCTTGGGTGGCCCTTCATGGCATGGCTCATAGCTTCATTGAATTATCCAAGCCCTTTTGCCACAAGAAGGCAGTGCTCCATGAAGGGGATAGGTTATTCCAAGATGTTAAATATAGTTCCTTTGCTATATAGTGGGTCCTTTTGTTTATCTATTGTTTTAGATCCATATTATATTCTAATCCAGAGTTTATCATACTTTTCTATTTTTTTCATACTATTTCTGTTCGCAGCCCAAGAATAAATATTTTTGGCTTTCTTGCCTATAAGGTTCTGTAGCTACTACTCATCTCTGCTGTTGAACAAGAGCATCTGTAGATAATACTTAGATGAATGGCAATAGCTTTGTTTCAAAACTTGGGCTTCCCTGGTGGCTCAGTTGGTAAAGAATCTGCCTGCAATGCAGGAGACCCGGGTTCAATCCCTAGAATGGGAAGAGCCCCTGGAGAAGGACATGACAACCCACTCCAGTATTCTTGCCTGGAAAATCCCGTGAACAGAGGGATTTTCTGTAGCCTGAGGGGTTCAGTTCATGGAGTCACAAAGAGTTGGACATGACTGTGTGACTAATACTTTGCACTTCAGCCAGCCTTAGTTGGCCAACCCACGAAATCCATAGACCTTTTAAAAAAAATTGACAGTTTTCCCACGAATGACTTTTCTTTGGTACAGAGTCCAACCTTAGATCAGATGTTGCATGTAATTATTATGTCTCTTAGTCTTTAATTTGGAATAGTTTTCTTGGTCTGATTTTATATTAGTAACTGTAAAACTTTTGAAACATACTGACCAGTTATTTTGTAGTTTAGATATAAATCTAGGCTTTCGTGGTATTTCTTCCTGTTCATATTTGGCTTATACTTTTTTTTTTTGGATTGTGCCACACGGCTTGTGGGATGTTCGTTTCCCAACCAGGGATTGAACCCAGGCCCTTGGCAATGGAAGCATGGAGTTCAAACCCCTAAACCACCAGGGAATCCCTGGATTGTACCTTTTTTAGGAGCTACACAGAGGTAATAATTGTGAGCTTTTTCTATGCTTTATCTCAGAAGGCCCATTATGTCTATTTATCCTATTATTGGTGATGCTAATATGGGTCATTTGGTTATTAGCATGTCATTTGCCACATTTTCCCACTGTAAGGTTATTCTTTTTCTATCTGTAATTGAAATGTTACCAGTTTCCCTTTATACTGTTCATTTGAGGCTATGTACTCACAATACTTCCACCCATCAGTTTGAGTGTTCAAGGAAATGAAAACCCACTCCAGTATTCTGGCCTGGAGAATCCCGTGGATGGAGGAGCCTGGTGAGCTACGGTGTACGGGGTCGCAAGGAGTCGGACACGACTGAGCGACTTAACTTTCAACTTTCCAGTGACTTCTTCCTTACACAATTATATTAATAATCTGTTGCGTACCAAGTGGTAGTTTTAAAGTTTAACTATTTCTTCTACATTTGTAGGTTGAAATTTTATGGTAAGAATTTGCTTTTCCCTTATCCCTTATTCATTTGTTGGTTCATATTTTAACTTGAGCCGATGGATTCTTATTTTATACTTTGGACTGAGTTCTTTTGCTGTCCTGATTTATGTCATTTTTCAAAACTACCCCAGATTTGACTGTTGGGAGGACCCTGCAGTTATTTGCTGTATCCTTTTAAATGTCCCTGTCATTTCTTTACGGGTTTCCTACGTTATGGCACCCCCAAGATGTCCCGGGCTCATCTTTTGTTGTCCTTGCTCCAGTCCTGGAATCACGGTGTTTTATCACAGAGTTCTGGTTCCTTGTTATACATAAATAATATTCAGAAACCATGATCAAAAGAGTTAGGCACGGTATTTTCCTGGAGTGCCATTGACTCCAAGCCCTCTCAGTGAACAGCTAGACAGTGAATAAGCAAAGTGTACACACACACACACACACATCTGTTTTCATGTTTGTGTCTGCATGTCTGTATCATTATATAAAAGTCCATGAGTTTATGCCAGTATCTCTTAGATTGATCCAATGTAACAGAGTTCATCTTTTCTTTATTCCTTAATTGTAACAGCCTTCTTTTCCAGTGAGTAAGCTGGCTCCCATTATCCATGATATACTTAATTATTTAATCAATCCTAGAATAACACAAGACAGATTTGAAATTGCTAGCCTATATCCTTGTGAAAATAAACCTGTTATTTTTGTGCAATTCTTTGGTTTTTAAAAAATTATTGAAGTATAGTTGATTTACAATGTTGTGTTTAATTGCTGCTGTACAGCAAAGAGCCTCAGTTATACATGTATATATGCTTTTTCATATTCTTTCCCATTGTGTTTTAATCCCAGGATGTCAAATGTAATTGCCTGTGCTGTGTAGTGGGACCTTGCTGTTTATCCATTGTATTTATATAAGAGTTTGCAGGTGCTAATGCCAAACTGACTCCATCATTCCTCCACCCTTCTTGCCCCTTGGAAACCACAAGTCTGTTCTTTATATCTGTGGGTCTGTTTTTGTTTTGTAAGTATGTTCATTTGTGTCGTAATTTAGATTCTGCTCGTAAATAATATCATATGGTATTTATCTTTCTTTTTCTCACTTACTTACTTTAGTATGATAATCTCTAGTGCCATCCATGTTCCTGCAAATAGCATCATTTCATTCTTTTTAATGGCTGTGTACATTTATACACTCTCATATATCCAGCAAAAAAGACATATACATTTATATATTATAAAATAAATGCACATACATACATATTTAAAGGGTATTTTTTGTATGTACTATTGTCTCTAATTGCACAAAAAAAATGGAAACAACCTCCATATGCCTACAGAGAAGAGAGACCAAATTAACCACTGTACATTGTACATTCATACAATGAAACGCTATGTAACAATAACATAAATGAAGAAGATTTCTATGAACTGAGTTGGTGATAATTCTAAGACACATTGTTAACTAAAGGAAAAAATATACATAAGGAGTAGTTTTAAGAGAGGGTGTGAGCATGAAGCCCCTAGAGTACATTGCGTCTCCAACACGGTTTTTTCCCTACCATTTTTTGGTCCAAAATTTTTCCTTCAGAGGATTCTCTTTAGCTTGTAGTTTTCATACAAAAATTAAAAAGAGCGAATGTGAAGGGTGAAGTGATGATGCAATAGCACAGTTACCCCCAGCCACTCACAGTCCCGGAGATGAAGTGTTGGAGAGTTGCCCTTGGTCAAAGAGGAAAGGAAAACTTCCTGCAGTTCCCAGCTCTGAAGACATGGGGAAGGGATCTCTAGTCGGAAATAGAGTTGTTGTGTAAAGTATTGAGTTTTTCTTTCTAGAAATAAGCTAGGTGTCAGCAATGCTTTGCATGTATTCTACTGGGAAAAATATGACGTTAATGGACAAGTAACGGTACAGATACCCTGATCTAAAACTTGAAATGTTTCAACTGTTCCGGTCAGTTCAGTTGCTCAGTCGTGTCCGACTCTTTGCGACCCCGTGAATCACAGCACGCCAGGCCTCCCTGTCCATCACCAACTCCCGGAGTTCACCCAAACTCATGTCCATCGAGTCGGTGATGCCATCCAGCCATCTCATTCTCTGTAGTCCCCTTCTCCTCCCGCCCCCAGTCCCTCCCAGCATCAGAGTCTTTTCCAGTGAGTCAACTCGTCGCATGAGGTGGCCAAAGTATTGCAGTTTCAGCTCCAGCATCAGGACTGATCTCCTTTAGAATGGACTGGTTGGATCTCCTTGCAGTCCAAGGGACTCTCAAGAGTCTTCTCCAACACCACAGTTCAAAAGCATCAATTCTTTGGCACTCAGCTTTCTTCACAGTCCAACACTCACATCCATACATGACCACGGGAAAAACCATAGCCTTGACTAGACGGACCTTTGTTGGCAAAGTAATGTCTCTGCTTTTTAATATGCTATCTAGGTTGGTTATAACTTTCCTTCCAAGGAGTATGTGTCTTTTAATTTCATGGCTGCAATCAGCATCTGCAGTGATTTTGGACTGTAGTTTATATTAATTAGTCAATGAAAGAACTATCCTCAGTTTGGGGGCAAGAAAATATAACAAAATATAATTGAATCTCTAGGCATAATAAGCCAATGCAATAAGAACTGTATCATTTCACACTTTATTCACTACTCCCAAAATGTCATGCTTTTGGGTGGGGTGGGGAAGAAAAAAAGAGGAAAGAAGAGGGGACTCATCCATGGGCTCCTAGGGCGCTTGACCAAAATGTACTCATGCTTGGAATTAAATCGCCTTTTAATTAACCAGTTGCATTTTTTTCTCCTAAAGCAGGAAGAGATCTTGTGTGTGGGAATGCACAGACTGGTACGGTAGACCCTCCATACCTGCGGGATCCATGTCCATGGATTCCAAGGGCCAGCTGCATATTGCCTCACTCTTTGTTCCTCCCAGCTTTGCACATTCTTTGGTGGAGATGCTAATGAACTTCTTCCACTTTCCCCTACTGTTCCATTTCCCTCTGGCCTCATGCTCATGCACTTAACCTGCTTCCCTCCCTGCAGTGCACACACGAAATCACTCCTATTTTGACTGATTCTTCTCCGTCTTCAGCTTTCACTTAGATGCCATTTCTCAGATAATTTCCCCAAACCTCCAGAATTGGTGAGGTTTTTCTGTTATGTATTGCTTTGTCTGTTCTTCTCGAACTCTTCCTGTATTTGCCTACATAAATGTTCATTTCCCCTTCTTCTAAGGTCTTTGAATACCAAAGCTCTGTCTTTCATCTACCTCTGATTTAATCCCCCTGGAGCAGTATTTCGGAGAAGGCAATGGCAAGCCACTCCAGTACTCTTGCCTAGAAAATCCCATGGATGGAGGAGCCTGGTAGGCTGCAGTCCATGGGATCGCTATGAGTCGGACATGACTGAGCGACTTCACTTTGATATTTCACTTTCACACATTGGAGAAGGAATTGGCAACCCACTCCAGTGTTCTTGCCTGGAGAATCCCAGGGACAGGGGAGCCTGGTAGGCTGCTGTCTATGGGGTCACACAGAGTCAGACACGACTGAAGTGACTTAGCAGCAGCAGCAGAGCAGTATTTGGGCTTCCTTGATGGCTCAGGGAAGGAAATGGCAACCCACTCCAGTATTCTTGCCTGGATAAATCCCATGGACAGAGGAGCCTGGCAGGCTCTAGTCAGTGGGGTTGCAAAGAGTTGGACATGACTGAGCGACTAACATTGGTGGCTTGGATGGTAAAGAATCCTCCTGTAATGTAAGATACCTGGGTTTGATCCCTGGGTTGGGAAGATCCCGTGGAGGAGGTCATGGCAACCCATTCCAGTATTCCTGCCTGGAGAATCCCATGGATAGAAGAACCTGGCGGGCTACAGTCCATGGGGTGGCAAAAAGTATGGCATGACTGAATGACTAAACACAGCACAGAGCAATGTTTCCCACCCATCATATATTTACTGAGTAAAAGGATTCACAAATGGCCCAGCAGTTCAAGATGTGAGGCAATGTAAACCGTGGGTCCTTCTTCCCTTGAGTCCTTTAGAGTCTATAAATATAATATATTGAAAAACAGTTAATAAAAGACAACAGGGTTATTAAAGCATGATTACCATCATTTAAGATATAGTACACATTCTATTTTTTTTTCCCACGGTAGACAGCTTGGTAAAAAGCCTAATCACCTAAGATTAATGGAAATTATTTTCATAGCTCATGTCATAATAGAGATCATTAGCCTGGTGCGGTCTCCTTTTGTACAGCTCCAAGTAGGAAAAGATTAATAAAATAATTTGAAATGTAGAGCTATTTGATGTGCCTATAGTGGCTATAATTTAGTTAGTGGAAGTAACAGCAGACTGCAGATCTATTGACTTAAAATGGTACTAGTAATTTTTCTGCTGCAGAACTTCTTAGCGCTTTTCATATGCCCCTCTTTACTGTGAATCTTGCAGAGAATATTTTTTATATTTGTTTATTTATTGGGCCGCACCAGGTGTTAGTGACTGTAATGGCATGTGGGATCTTATCCCTTGACCAGGGATCGAACCAGGGCCTCTTCATTGGGAGCATGATGTCTTAGCCACTGGGCCACCAGGAAAGTCCCCAGAGAATACATTATACAGCATTTCCATAATGACCATGGAGCAGTTTTTTTCTTTCCCCATAAATGAGCATCTTCTAGAATTAGTGATTATTACTATGTATCTATCATCTGTCAACTGATGATCCATCTACCTATCTCCCTACCCATTAAGAGAATTATTTTTGAATTCTTACCTGTTCCTTTCTCTCCCCATGTTTTTATGCCCTTCTGCAATGTCTTTCTGCCATTACACTTTTTTCCCCTAATTTCTCATTTCTTCCCTATATCAAAACAAATAGTTATCTTTTGCGGGGGAGTTAATGCATTATTTTTAAATTAATATCTGTGCAGTGTAGTTGCTTTAAAATGTGCTAGTTTCTACTGCATAGCAAAATGAATCAGCCACACGTATACCTGTATCCACTCCGTTTTGAACTTCCTTCCCGTTTCAATCACTACAGTGTACTAGGGGGTTCTCTGTGTTATCCAGTAGGTTCTTGCTTTATCTGTTTTATACATAGTATCAATAGTGTATATGTGTCAATCCCAACCTCCCAATTCCTTCCATTCTCCCTTCCCGTCTCCATTGGTATCCATATATTTGTTGTCTACCTCTGTGTCTCTATTCAGTTCAGTTCAGTTCAGTTGCTCAGTTGTGTCCGACTCCTCGCAACCCCATGAATCACAGCACGCCAGGCCTCTCTGTCCATCACCAACTCCCAGAGTTCACTCAAACTCATGTCCACAGAGTCGGTGATGCCATCCAGCCATCTCATTCTCTGTCGTCCCCGTCTCCTCTCGCCCCCAACCTTTCCCAGCATCAGAGTCTTTTCCAGTGAGTCAACTCGTCTCATGAGGTGGCCAAAGTATTGCAGTTTCAGCTTTAGCACCAGTCCCTCCAATGAACCTCCAGGATTGATCTCCTTTAGAATGGACTGGTTGGATCTCCTTGCAGCCCAAGGGACTCTCAAGAGTTTCTCCAGCACCACACTTCAAAAGCATCAATTCTTCGGTGATCAGCTTTCTTCACAGTCCAACTCTCACATCCATACATGACCATGGGAAAAACCATAGCCTTGACTAGAAGGACCTTGGTTGGCAAAGTAATATCTCTGCTTTTTAATATGCTATCTAGGTTGGTCATAACTTTCCTTCCAAGGAGTAAGCGTCTTTTAATTTCATGGCTGCAATCAGCATCTGCAGTGATTTTGGAGCCCAAAAAAAATAAAGTCTGACACTGTCTCCACTGTTTTTCCATCTATTTCCCATGAAGTGATGGGACCAGTTGCCATGATCTTTGTTTTCTGAATGTTGAGCTTCAAGCCAACCTTTTCACTCTCCTCTTTCACTTTCATCAATTGCAAATAAGACTATCTATACCATTTTTCTGGATTCTACATATATGGGTTAATACATGGTATTTTTCTCTTAATGAAAAAAAGAATGTTTCAGATACAGTGTACTTTGCTTGTCACTTACAACAGGAACCTCACCCTCCCCAGCTGATAACCTGATCATAAATGGATCATGTTGGGGCCCATGTATGTGACAATATTTCCCTATACTTTCCCAGGGGGAAGCATTAATAATTATTAGAAATGTAATAAAGCTGTTGAATGTTCACATCTCAACTGTAGACTCTAAAATATGTCAGTTCTGATTCGATAGCTGTATAAAAGAGCAAATAGAAATATAGTGAAGTCAAAACTGAAAACAAAAATATATGGCGTTAGTCAGATGACATCCATAAAACAAAGAGGCGAGAAGGGTGAATTTATAATGGTGGCACTTTGGGCTGTGGGAGCCTTGAAGTTTGCTTTCTTGGGCTTGTCCAACCAAATGAACCGAACCAGTTAATCTTTCTGTTGTGCGGTGTGACATGGAAGAAAAAAGTTGGCACTGGAGTCATTTCCAGTGCCCTCTGAACCTTCCTTCTCTCTGCCTTATTTGTTTCTCCCCTGTCTCTCTCTGCTTCTCTGTCCTTTCCTCTGATTTTAATTTATCAACAAGCAGATTTCCTGTAAAGTATGATGGTGCACACAGGTGCCACCCTCTACTTCTGCTTTACGCTGGAAGTAATGGTTCAGTGATGCGGCAGAGTTCATGGGAGAACAGAACAGTCAAACTATGAACCTTCAAGTAGCAAACTTTCACAGATGCAAGCATGTGTTCGCATGTCCAGTCACGTAAGGTAGTTCATGTGTCTGACGTCCCGTGTGTTCATCCTCTACAAGTGCTTGTGATTTGGTGTACCTTGCTGTACAGTACGCTATAGAGTACACTGGGGCAGTATCTTTGTTTCTAGCCCAGGATGTCTGGAAACAAAAGAGTAAAAGCAGAGGTGATGTAGCTGGTTCTGCTAAGAAGCTCCAGCTCTTGCACAGTACCACAATACTTTTCACGGTACTGTACTGTAAGATTAAGAATGTTTTATATATGGTTTTTTATGTATTATAAATCTGTTATATACAGTACAGTACTATATAGCTGATTGTGTTAGTTGGGTACTTAGTCTGACTTTGTTGAACCTCCACACAGATTGGACTAACAAACATGCTCTTGGAATGGAGAGTGTTCATACGTAGGAAACTTACTGTATTCCCTTAAGTAGTCAGGCCATTGGAGAAGGCAATGGCAAGCCACTGCAGTACTCTTGCCTAGAAAATCCCATGGACAGAGGAGCCTGGTTGGCTACAGTCCATGGGGTCTCTACTAGTCGGACAAGACTGAGCGACTTCACTTTCACTTTTCACTTTCACACATTGGAGAAGGAAATGGCAACCCACTCCAGTGTTCTTGCCTGGAGAATCCCAGGGATGGTGGAGCTTGGTTGGCTGCTGTCTATGGGATCGCACAGAGTCGGACACGACTGAAGCGACTTAGCAGCAGCAGCAGCAGTTAGGCCATAGGGCTTTTGAAAGAGATGTCCAGTGTATACACACTTGAGAGCATAGCGCTTTTATAGTTAAGTGGAGAACCCTAATAGAGGCTGTTTATGCAGAGGTTGGCATGTACTCTCACTCCCTTGGAATTTTTTTTTTTTGCCTCTGTCAGAGAAGGCTTTGTCCATATTAAGTGTGTACGTGTAATGTCTGAAATGTTTCCATGTCTTAGTCCAGTGGTGCTAAGAGTTTGCTTGGCTGTGTCCATCCATAGATGGATCCTGGCAAACTTTTCTTTCTCTTCTGGTTTGTTTTCATTGTTTGCCAACAGCTCCCCTGGAAACAGGCATGATGGTTGCTGCGGGATGGTATATATCAACAATTCCAGTTTCCCCTCTATTTTCATCTTCTTTATTTGCCTCAGAATAAGCTATAATGAGCAAACCTACATCTCTGGCGCTTTTGTTTATTAAGGATTTCATTAGGACTTTCTTGCCATGCTTTCACTGTACGTTCAGTATTTATCCTCAGTAGCATAAGGATACATTTTTCTGGGTGGCATCTTTGTATGTTTTTGCTTTACATTTGGAACGTCTCTTCTTCCTTCTCTTTGTTTCCAGCTCTTAAAGAGTATTCCGGGTATGTTTCGCTTTCTTCATTTTTCTTAAAGCTTGAGACCAATTTATTAAAAATTTTTTTTTTAAATTTTGTATTGGGGTATAGGGGTTTAACAATGATATGAGAGTTTCATGTGAAAAGTGATGGGGACTCAGCAATACACATGTATCCATTCTCCCCCAATTGAGACCAGTTTAGAGAGAAACTTTTAATGCAGAATTTCTAAGAGGCTAAAAAGCAGAGACATTACTTTGCCAACTAAGGTCCATCTAGTCAAGGCAATGGTTTTTCCCGTGGTCATGTATGGATGTGAGAGTTGGACTGTGAAGAAAGCTGATCGCCGAAGAATTGATGCTTTTGAACTGTGGTGCTGGAGAAGACTCTTGAGAGTCTCTTATACTGCAAGGAGATCCAACCAGTCCATTCTAAAGGAGATCAATCCTGGGTGTTCATTGGAGGGACTGATGCTAAAGCTGAAACTGCAATACTTTGGCCACCTCATGCGACGAGTTGACTCACTGGAAAAGACTCTGATGCTGGGAAAGGTTGGGGGCGGGAGGAGAAGGGGACGACCGAGAATGAGATGGCTGGATGGCATCACCGACTCTGTGGACGTGGGTTTGAGTGTACTCCGGGAGTTGGTGATGGACAGGGAAGCCTGGCGTGCTGTGATTCATGGGGTCGCGGAGAGTCGGACATGACTGAGCGACTGAACTGAACTGAACTGAACATGCCTGGGGAGGAAGAAACCTTTTTCTAGTTAAATTGTATCTGTGGTCTTCCTAAAATGACCTGGTGAAATATGACTCTGACATAATCTGTAGCACAGTATAAATACTCTATATCAACTTTGACTATTCATTTCCAGAAGGGTTTTCAAATTGAAAATTAAGAAAACAGAAAAGCTTGGGTTTCTGTCATGACATATGGCAGAATGCTAAGATAAATAAAAAATATAGTTTATAGTAACAGATGGATTTGAACCGCACTTGGATCTGTTGAATACTTTTTAATATTTAATTTACAATGAATCTTTAATATAACATTTAACTAAGTGTTCTGTCATATTCTTTTTAAATGTATTAAGTCTTTTCAATGTAATTGTGTCTAGAAAATTTCATAAGAATATTGAGTGTTGAAAATTAAAACTGTCTCTGAAGGAAAAAAAAAACAGTAATTTTCCTGAAATTTTTATGGCTTCCTTTTATTTGTGCTGCTCAGATTGTTGTATATTTTTTTAAACAGTCTGTCAGCCTCTTCTGTATTTTCAGTTTGCTGAAAAAAATGGAACCAAACAATGAAAGTAACTTTTAGTCAAGAAAATCAAACACACATGCTGAGGCCATTGAATCCATTCTGTTTGTTGGGATGGAGCCAAATACTACAGTAGTTTTCTAGCAGAATTACGGTTGTGGTATAATGATGGTTACTATCCCTCATGGAGATAATCTGAATAAATGAAATCACTAAGGAGGTGATAAAGCAACTTAATCAATCATATCTAAAGAAAGCTAATGAAAAATTCTCTAGAGCTAACTTATAATGTACCTTTGAAAACATTTCACACAAAATATATATATATATATTTTTTTTTCCCCAAAAAGAGTATTAGTAAAGATGGAAAGGGTCAGTAACGGTTAAGACGTGTTCTGCTTTATACTTTATGTGTTTGGGTTGGTCAGTAAGTTTACTAGAGATTTTCCATAACATCTAATGGAAAAATCCAAATGAACTTTTTGACCAACCCAGTACTTTCCATTGGACTGCTATACCTTGGTCATGACTTTAACACCTCGGTCCTATTAATGTGAAAGTGAGGAATATAGAGCTGTGTTCTGGGCCCATACTTATTAAACAGTTTCTTCCCTTGCATTTGATGATACTCTTTATTTGGGCATGTGTTAAATTGACATTATCATTTACAAAAAATTAGGTGTTAAAGACATGCAAAGCTTATTGAGGAATATGTCTGGAACTCAAGCCTTTGTCTAGTAAACACCTGTTATAAGATGGAATAACACTGACTGTGGATCTATTCTTTCCTGGTTTGGTACATGAAGCTTGAACCTCGATCTGCTGTCTTGTGTCTTGATAGCACGTGTCACCATAGAAGACACATATTGGACAGGAAGGTTGGGCTAGGTCATGATTCTTGAAATCTGTGTCTCTGTATATTTTGTTTACATCCTTTTATAACTATGGATCCTTTTTTGTTTGTAGTTTTTTTTTTTTTTGCCCCACTGTGGTAGCATTAGTGGTATAGAGCCCACCTGCAAGTGCGGGAGACTAAGAGACAGGGGTTTGACCCCTGGGTCAGGAAGATCCCTTGAAGAAGGAAATGGCAACCCACTCCAGTGTTCTTGCTGGGAAATCCTATGGACAGAGGAGCCGCAAGGGCTACAGTCTAGGGGTCACAAAGAATCGGACACGACTAAAGATAGTATATTAAAAAGCAGAGACATTACTTTGCCAACAAAGGTCCGTCTAGTCAAGGCTATGGTTTTTCCTGTGGTCATGTATGGATGTGAGAGTTGGGTTGTGAAGAAAGCTGATTGCGGGATGTTTTTGAACTGTGGTGCTGGAGAAGACTCTTGAGAGTCCCTTGGACTGCAAGGAGATCCAACCAGTCCATTCTAAAGGAGATCAGTCCTGGGTGTTCATTGGAAGGACTGATGCTAAAGCTGAAACTGCAATACTTTGGCCACCTCATGCGGCGAGTTGACTCACTGGAAAAGACTCTGATGCTGGGAGGGATTGGGGATGGGAGGAGACGGGGATGACAGAGAATGAGATGGCTGGATGGCATCACCGACTCGATGGACATGAGTTTGAGTGAACTCCGGAGTTGGTGATGGACAGGGAGGCCTGGCGTGCTGTGATTCAGGGGGTTGCAAGGAGTCAGACACGACTGAGCGACTGAACTGAAAGTGACTTAGCAGACACTGTGTATTATGGTATTTCTGCATAATATCCCATTAGGAAGCAGATGTTTAGAACCAAAGACAGCTCTAAAACCCTTCCTTGTAGCTATGACCTGTGGGCTTATGGTTCCTTTGAATGGAATGAACAGGGAAGAGCAATGAATTGTTGTCTAACTGGATGGGTGAGGAGGAATCATGATTACAGAGTGTGAACTACTCTTCTGATCTTTTATCTTAGCCTCTGATCTGAGTCTGCTGTTTCTTTCTCTCTTCCTGCCTTCCCAGACCATTTGATAACAACTGTAATAAATCATGTAACACTTGCTTTGGCACATCACTCGTTTTTGACTCTTTGATACCACGTTAATCTTGTCCATTTTTAAAGATTTTTTTTTTTTGATGTGAACCATTTTTTAAGTCTTTATTGAATTTGTTGCAATATGGCTTCTGTTGTTTATGTTCTGGTTTTCGGGCAGCAAGGCATATGGGATCTTACTCCCTGACCAGGGATTGAACCTGCACACCCTACATTGGAAGGTGAAGTCCTAATCCCTGGACTGCTAGGGAAGTCTCTTAGGTGTTAATACGCTTAAACAGGGAAGTAGATGGGCTTTAGTACCGTAGCCATTGTGTGCTAGTTGATGCTGAAACTGCAAGATGGAAAAGAATACCTAAATGGGAAGGAAATCCAAAAGAGAGGGAATACATGTATATGTATGGCTGGTTCACTTTGCTCTACCATAGAAAACACATCATTATAAAGCAACTTTTACTCCAATAACAATTTTTAAAAATACTTACGGCTGCGCTGGGCATTTGTTGCTGCTTGCGGGCTTTGTCTAGTTGCATGAGAGCGGGAGCTACTCTCTAGTTGCAGCGTTAGGGCTTCTGATTGCGTTGGCTTCTCTAGTTGTGGTCCCTGGGCTCTAGAGCACTGGCTCAGTAGTTGTGTGTGGGCTCAGCTGCCCTGAAGCACACGGTTCATCCAAGATCAAGGATTGAACTGGTGTCCCCTGCATTGCAAGGTGGGTTTGTAACCACTGGACCACCAGAGAAGCCCCTTCCAATAACAATTTTTTTTTTTTTTAAGGAATATGTCCCCAATTTCGTAGTGGGTCAGATGGGCTGAATATTTTCCATTCATCCATTCCCCTCTTATTTTCTTTGACTGAATCATTTCTTCCCCCCCACACCAGTGAGTGCCCAAAGAGGTTTTGTCCCAGCACCAGTTGTTTCCTTTATGTGCCAGGTAAGCGATTCTCTCCGCCCCATCCCCTCCCTTTCTCTCACATGGGCTAACTTAGATAACCTTTCCAGAAGGATAACCTCTCCTCTTGTATTTCTTCAGTGGCTCCATAGGTAACAAAGAATGACTTCACTAGGAGGACCCAGCCTGTCCTGATTCTGAGGAACATCAAACGGCGGTGCCGCATCTCAAAACAGTTGCACTTTTGAAACAAATAAGGGTCCAAAGTGAAATGAATTGTGAGTTATTTGTGCCCCACTGTTCAGTGGAATTAGCGCACCATATGGTGCTATGCTGAATGATTCCAAACATACTGGGAAATGCTACCTACTCCACAGGACAATAGGCACTTCTTTAAAAAATACATGGAGCAATAAAGGCTGGGCATATTTATGCTTCTTTTCTCCTGTCAGGCATGTTTTTTTTTTTTTTTTTTTTTAGCACAGCTTTTATTTTCTAGTTAATAAGCATCCCAAATTATGAAGCGGCACATTTGTCCTGCTTGCACTGGGCTATCCACCTGAGCTGGTGAACGTTTCATGTCTCTCTTGAGTGCAGTCAAACTGACAGTTCATACAGCCGGTGGGGGGGGTCCCCTGATAAGGCAGATACTGTTATTATTTTGAATGTACCCTGTCCTGAGAATGTTACCAGTGTTGTGCTGAGGTTGCCTTATCCCCACAGAGACTTTGAGGGTTGAGAGAGAAGAGATGAGAATCAGCTATTGGCAGTTGTACACTATTTGAAGGTTTAAACCCCAGGGTAGGGACTTTCCTGACAGTTTACTGAGTGAGTTTGCCTTGCAGTGCAGGGTGTGGGTTCGATCCCTGGTTTGGGGAGCTAAGATTCCGCATGCCTCGCAGCCAAAAAAAATCAAGACATGAGACAGAAGCAATATTGTAGTAAGTTCAGTAAAGGCTTTACAAGTGGTCCACATCAAGACATCTTTAAAAGAAAAGGAAAAACCCAGAGTTAACTCAGAATTCACGAGTCTAAAGTCATTTTCACTTTTATTATAGATATTGTAGGAAAAAAAATAACTGACGAATACATCAGTACAGACTCACCTTTATCTTATTTAAGCGCCAGAAATCAAACTGAATTTTTCTTTCTCCCATGTGCTTTATTTTTCAAAATGGGTTGGGAATTATTCTGTCTTAGCGGAAGGGATCAGCAAGTATGTGATAATGTAGATTTACAAAGCTGGGATTTTCTTAATACTATGTATTGGCTTCTAAAACACTACGAGCTTTCCAGAGAAATTGTGGGATATTTTTTGGTGACATACTCATCATTTTATGTACGTCTTCAGTGTGTATTGATGACACTGCGTTTCACTTGGAGAAATTACCACCGCACCTATTCTTGGCTTCTACCATAACCGTTCCTTTACTGTTTAGTAGAAGTAATTCAGTTAAATGATGACAGAAAGTATATCTTTTAAATTGAGTTTGTCTGGTGTTCTGAGCCAGGTGTCCAAGGAGGATGATGTAATGTTTGGAATGGAAAGTTTCTCTCGTCAAAAGAAGTTGTAAGAAAGAATTATAAGTGAGAATGATTCTGTGAAGGGTATTCCCCATTTCTGGTTGAAATCTGTCTCCTGAGAGGTTCCAAGAAGGGGCTATGCAGCTTAAAGAAAACAGAAAACTTTTATGTCTAAAGAATTGGCTAAGGATGGTCGAGCTTGGTTGGGTCCGTGAAGAGACCAGACCAGAAGGATGCTGTTAATAATTAGCATCCTTGGTTCTTCTCCACTTCCTTCCACCCACATTCCCATTCCTGTTGAGCATCAGCAAACTCCCATATTTGTTACATCTCAAGAGCATACGCTGGATTCTCATTTCAGTTATATATAATTTCCCTCTACATTCTAATAGATTGCAGACCTACACCAAAGTCTTCATTGGTTCAGACCCTTTGTGAGGGAAGTGAGGTTAGTGACAGTTTTGGATTGTAGAATTTAAAACACAGAACACAGTTATTGGTGTGTAATACATTGAGAATTAAACGCTCTCAGCTTTATCTGAGATTCTTGAGGCTCAACTTTAATAAGGAGGTAAGATGTGTTTTAATTAGCTTAGCGGATCAGATTTTCACCTAGAAATGAACCTCCTATGAAACATGAGAAAATTTATTTTACTCTAAGGAACTGATTGTTCTTTTTATAACCTTTTCTATATTGCTTATTTTCATCATTGAATTTTTTTTATCATGTATACTGTAAAGGTGGAGTTTAGCTCAATATTGTGTCTGAGTTATTAGAAACTGTCATGAACAGTTCAAAGTAATGAGATTGTCTTATAGGGGAAATAAGATAACCACAATGTAAAATGAAAAAGAAAAAGCTTTATTTACAGGTGAGTTTAGACCATTTTCGCCACCTTGAAAGATGAGAGGAATCAAAGCTCTGAAAATCTGCTTTCTGGGCAGGACTGAGTACTTAGCACAGAGTATTTAAGGTGAAAGATGTCTGTTACCCACACGTGTTAAAGGGACCAGAATGCTAGAACGAGTCATTAAAGTGTGCTTTCCTAAGGTTTCCTACCTTGATACACACACTTGCTAGGTGCTGGTGAAGGAGAGGTGAAGAAAAAAGGACACGTGATGTGAAGGTATTAAAATAAATACAGAATAGCCTTGTAATTAGGGTGCCATATCAGCCATTGAAAAAGGAGGAGACAAGATAGGATGAATAGATTTGCAAGAGATAAATACATCAGCAGACAGCCTTAATGGGCAGCTTGAATGGGACTGCTTTTTTTGTTTTCTTGTATAAATGCTAAGTTTTCTTAACAAAGAAAGGACACATAAAATACAATCCTTTAAATGTTAATATGTGTGACCATGAAAACAAGAAAAACAGTCTTATAACACTTACACTGTTAGCATAACAGACACCATTGCGTCTGTTAACAGTCTCCGATAGCATGTGCCTACTCCCTTTCCTAGGTGTAAGGAACAGTTTCCTCTAAGAAATACGAGTGCAGCATAACCCCTAAATAATCTTTTATCTTTGAAGTTATTGACACAACCTCCAGAGATATTAGCACCTATGGGAATTAGGTGATGGTCAAGAAACCTTCCTCCCACAGTTGAATAAGAAAAAGAGAACATGCACACGAAAAATAAACAACTTACAGTTGAGTCTGTACGCAATTATGGCAAACCAGCATTTATACAATAACAATTGTGACCAATGAGATTAATGGTTGTGGCTCTACAATCTATATTTAATTTTAACACTGGGAATTCCATTTGTTAGAAATCACCAGCATTTTAAGGGAAAGTAATAGAATAAAGAAAGGTCGTTGAGAATTTTCTTCTCTAAGCCAAACTATCGATTCAGTGGAATTTCATGCAGTCGGCAGTTCCTAAAGCTATAGAAGAATGGCTGGGCCGTTGAATTTGTCCCATTAGTTCAGTTGCGTTATAAAAGAGGAATTATATTTTTAATCCCCTTGAAGTAGGAGCTCAGGGTGGTATTTGGAATCCCAAATGCTGATCATTTTTAGATTCTCTTGCAATGTCAAAATTCCAGGTGAAACCACTTCTGTATATTCTCCCATTTCCTGAAACTCAGAAGAAATGTGAAAAATTCCTCATAGTTGGTTTTTGCCAGTTATGTGGTCTGTATCCTGTTATGCTGAAGAAGTTTTTCGATTGTGCAGTTTTTTAGTCACAAAAAATCTGACCACTTTCTGTCTTAAGTAAAATTGAGATTACAAAAAATGAATTAAAATGTGCTGTTAGTGGAGCTAATTTCCCCGATGGCTCAAGTGATAAAGAATCTGCCCGCAAGGAAGAAGACACAGGCGGTGTGGTTTCGATCCCTGGGTCAGGAAGGGAATGGCAACCCACTCCAGTATTCTTGCCTGAGAAATCCCATGGACAGAGGAGCCTGGTGGGCTGCAGTCCATGGGGTCACAAAGAGTCGAACACGACTGAGAATGTGCACACACATTAGTGGAGCTGAAGCGATATAAGCAGAGCATGCTGAGTACCTTTTTCTTGGGGGATTCCTTTGATTTGGTGTGATCATGGTACCATGCATTTTCTCTTGGCACTAGGAGGTATGTAGGTGACAGTGATGGAGTGAAGATGGGCACATATGAGTTTTAAGCCCCTCCCAAAAGCCCTCTGCTAAAAAAACTTTGCTTCTCATAATTCCACGAGAATGGGCTAGAGAGAGTTTCTGCAGAATGAAGTGTATTTGATGAAAAATGGCGTTGGCCCGTGAGATGTCCTTTTCAAGACTGAACAAACATAGGGTGCTATCGTGAGTTAGACCCAAGGAATGGTGGCTAGTGAGCTTAGCTGGGAAGAATTCTGGGCTGAGAAGTTCGGTTAAATGTGTGTGAGTAACAGTGGCTATTTGGAGGGGAAGGAGGGAAGGTATATGCTTTTTGGCAAGTGTGTGCCATTGATATAAAGAGGCAGTTGATGGAAATAGGTGAAAAGACTTTTTTGGTTCTGCTTGGAAGTTATTCTTCAACTCCAAGCACTTTCAGAGACTCCCCAAACAGGGCTTGGGTTCTGTTCAAAGCCTTCTAAAATGTGGTCCCAACGTGCCTCTGCAGTATCCACTTGCTCTCCAGGGTGGTCTCTGGGTTCTATAGCCAGCCACCCTCTTCCTCAATTTCTGTTTATAGTATTCCATCAGCCAGGAACACTCACTCCCACCCCACCATCAATCCCCATACTTACCATCTTCTGTGGGCAGCAAAAACCCTACCTTTCTCATAGAAATATCTCAACTGCCTCATTTCATAACACCTGTCTTCTTTTCTACATGACCTTGGGTAAACTGAGGCGGCCATCCACTGAGTGCTTTGCTGTTCAGTTGCTAAGCTGTGTCTGACTTTTTGCAGCCCCATGGACTGCAGCTTGCCAGGCTCCCCTGTCCTTCACTGTCTCCCAGAGTTTGCTCAAATTCATGTCTGTTGAGTCAGTGATGGCATCCAACCATCTCATGCTCTGTCGCCCCCTTCTGCCCTTAGTCTTTCCCAGCATCAAGGTCTGTTTCAGTGAGTTGGCTCTTCGCATCAGATGGCCAAAGTATTGGAACTTCAGCATCAATCCTTCCAATGAGTATTCAGGGTTAATTTCTTTTAGGATTGACTGGTTTGATCTCCTTACAGTCCAAGGGACTCTCAGGAGTTGTCTCCAGCACCACAGTTCGAAAGCATCAATTCTTTGATGCTCAGCCTTCTTTATGGTCCAACTCACATCTGTACACAACTACTGGAAAAAACATAGCTTTGACTAGACAGAGCTTTGCTGGCAAAGTGATGTCTCTGCTTTTGAATAAACTGTCTAGTTTTGTTGTAGCTTTCCTTCCAAGGAGGAGGGGCTTTTTAATTTCATGGCAGCAGTCACCATCCACAGTGATTTTGGAGCCCAAGAAAATAAAATCTGCCACTGTTTCCATTTCCCTATCTATTTGCCATGAAGTGGTGGGACTGGATGCCATGATCTTCGTTTTTTGAATGTTGAGTTTTAAACCAGCTTTTCTTTTACTTTACTTTTCTGCGTGACGTTGGGTAAACAGAAGCTGCTATCCACTGAGTCTTTTGTTGTCCAGTCGCTCAGTTGTGTCTGATTCTTTGTGATCCCATGGACTGCAGCACGCCAGGTTTCCCTGTCTTTCACCATCTCCCAGAGTTTGCACAAACTCATGTCCATTGAGTCAGTGATGCCATCCAACCATCTCATCCTCTGGCGTCCCCTTCTCCTCCTGCCTTCAGTCTTTCCCAGCATCACAGTCTTTGCTACTGAGTCAGTTCTTCCCATCAGGTGGCCAAAGTATTGGAGCTTCAGCCTCAGTTCTTCCAATGAATATTCAGGGTTGATTTCCTTTAGGATTGTCTGGTTTGTTCTCTTTGCTGTCCCAGGGGCTCTTTTACCTCTCCTTATATATTTCTTTGTGTGCCTGTCATTTTCTCCAGTGAGAGGTGAGGCTTTTCTGTAAAGGCACCACGCGCTGTATCATTTTGTCTCTTCCTCAGATCACATGCTTCCTGGTGCCTGATTGCCCAGCAGATACTTTTTGTTCAGCCACAGGGATCATTGCAGACCTTGATCACAGCACCACGTTCAGGCATCCAGCCCAATCTGGGGCGCAGGAGACCTTTGGAAGGGAGATGCTGTCAGACAGAACTTGCCCAGACTCAGGCGTGGAGTGACTGTTGTCCTGTGCGGTGGAACTCAAGTGTCCTATTTGCATTGGAAATCTTCCTGGATCCTGTGAACCCAGCTCACACTGAGAATAGCTTCCTGCTGAGCCCAGCAGGTACACAAAAGAGTGAGTGGTGTGCCGCTGTGGGTCCTGGCTTTGGGGTCGTGAAAGCAAGAGTGTTTTTGTAATTTCAGCACAGTGGGAAAGCTCCCTGGGTCACCTTTCCTGGCTGGGGACCGCAGCCTCCTGCCAGGCAGCCTGGGACTACATTAGTAAACCTCTGTAGGACCACAGGGATGGCTGGAGTGCCTTTGATTCATCTGCCCTTGTGCCTCTGGTTTATCTGTGTTTACTATAGAAAGGTGGTGATATTTACCGGCGGAGCTCCAGGTGGGCCACGGGAAAGATATTCCATATCTGTGGACACTGCAGGGTCCCTGGGACATGCAGGGTCACTTTTCTGATGGATTTAGCAACAAGGTCGCATCTGGCCTTTTTTGAAAAATGTGCTCTTCTTCTGAGCCTGTCCGTTTGCTCCGTTTGCTCTGAGCTTTGAGTTTTCCTCCTGAGAGAAGTTGTCTGTTTCTCTTACGTATACTTTATTTCTGTGTTCCTTTTTATGAGGTGCATCCTTTATTTTCTCAGCACATTACAGACACTCCAGGGTCACCCAGAGCTGCTGCTTCTGTGTCATCCTTGCCAGAGCTCCTTGTATCGTATTTGTTGCTTAGTGATTAGGTGATCAAGATCACTTCTAGCAGCTGCTGTCTCCACGCTCACTCCCTGTCCATCTCTACTCTGAAACATTTAGTGTGTTTTTAAAAAAACGTTGCTGTGATGATCAACTGGCTGGCTTCGTAATCCTGTAATTACATACAGGATCCTTCGTAATCCACATCTCCTCGCCTGTGATACCTTGTGAAAGCCTTTCTACAAGGGCATACACTTGTGGTCCTTAAATTGTTGCTGTTCAGTTACCCAGTCTTGTCCCACTCTTTGTGACCCCATGGACTGCAGCGCCCCAGGCCTCCCTGTCCCTCACCATCTCCTGGAGTTTGCCCAAGTTCATGTTCCTTGCATCGGGGATGCCATCCAGCCATCTCAGCCTCTGATTCCCTCTTCTCCTTCTGCCCTCTATCTTTCCCAGCATCAGGGACTTTTCCGAAGAGTCATCTGTTTGCTTCAAATGACCAAATTACTGGAGTTTCAGCTTCGACATCAGTCCTTCCAGTGAATATTCAGGGTTGATCTCCCTTCAGGTTGACTGGTTTGATCTCCTTTCTGTCCAAGGGACTCTCAGGAGTCTTCTCCAGCACCACAGTTTGAAGGCATCAGTTCTTTGGTGCCCTGCCTGCTTGACGGTCCAGCTCTCACAACCGTACATGACCACTTGGAAGACCATAGCCTTGGCTATATGGACCTTTGTCGGCAGAGGAATGTCTCAGCTTTTCAACACACTGTCTAGATTTGTCATTGCTTTCCCGCCAAGAAGCAGTCATCTTCTGATTTCACGGCTGCAGTCACTGTCTGCAGTGATTTTCAAGCGCAATAAGAGGAAATCTGTCACCGCTTCCACCTTTCCCCTCTCTATTTGGCATGCAGCAGTGAGGGCTGATGCCATGATCTTAGTTTTTTTTTTTTAATATTTAGTCTTAAGCCGGCTCTTTCTCCTCCTTCACTGTCATCAAGAGGCTTTTTAGTTCCTCTTCGCTTTCTGCCATTAGAGTGGCATCACCCCCATGTCTGAGGTCCTGAAAGACACCCCCTTAAATACAGAGTGAGCTGTGTGAGTGCTGTTTTCTGCCAAAACAAGGCATTTTGCCTTGTGACTCCCTTTTCACTTGATCTCAACTCGTTTGGGTCTCTCGTCGTATTTCCTTGAAGCTTTCAGCCTCCTGCATGGGCTCTAGGCAAAGCAAAAGGATTTGAGGGAACTGACACGGTTCTGAAGAGCAAGGCCAGTCTTGGCTTTCATATGTCAGGCTGAAAAGGATGGGTCGTATCACACTGGGAGTGGAGGCTCCTGTACTTAAGAATCAATGACCAGGCGCCGGCTGTGTTGATTGTCACCAGTTCTCTGGCCTGCCAGTCTGGTGACCCAGACAGGTGCCTGCTCTTCCTGTCGGAGGTTGACTGCTGCTCCTGCCCTCCGAGCCCCATTGTGTCAAGAGATTCGTCCCCATCAGTTTGCCCCATAACCAAACCCTGCCCAATCCTGTGAGGGGGCCTATTTAGTGCCTCCTGCTAAAAGTGGGGGTGAACATCCCCCACCCGCAGTGCCCAGCCCCTGTTTTCAGCTACACCTGCCTAATACCTGGTTTCCGGTTCTTAGCACTCCTGGAAAGCCCTGTGACTATCAGGACAAATCAGTCCCTAAGGGTCTCTCACTTTTTCCATTTATTTGTTTAATTTATTTTATAGAAGTAGGTTTGATTTACAGCATTGTGTTAATTTCTACTATACAGCAAAATGATTCAATTCAACGTGATTCAGTGATATATTTGCATATATGTATGTATATATACACATACATATATTGGGTTAGTCAGTATATGTATATATATTGGGTTAGCCCAAAGGATCTTTCGGGTTTTTCCATACTATGTTATGCAAAATTCCAAATGAATTTTTGGATCAATCCAGTATATTCTTTTCTGTTGTCTTTTCCATTATGGTTTATCACAGGATATCGCATATAGTTCCTTGTGTTCTACAGTAGAACCTTGTTTATCCATTCTCTATAGAGTAGTTTGCCTCTGCTGATCCCACACTCCCAATCCACCCCCCTCTCCCCTCAGCAAACTATTGCTAAGTCCCATGGCTTTCATACTCTTTCTGCTGTATTGGCTGGTGAGAGCTACAGAGAGAGTGGAGAAGTCCAGGTGTTTCTCTTCCACTCCTGGGTTGTAAAGGTGCTGGGGGATGGTAGAGCCTTGTGGAAGGAAGGCTGAGGAATGGATCAGGTGTGGGATTGTAGTGCTGGGCTGGGGGCTTCTGACCGTGGTCCTAGTCAGATTGCTTTCCCGTCGTGCCTTGGGGGCACTGGTGAAAAAGCCAAGGGCAGCGTGGTTGGTGGAGTCAGGTTGCAGGTGTGGAGGGGCTCTTTGGATTTGCAGGGGAGAACCCCCGGGAAAAGGATAGAAGACTATTCTCCAGTCTTATTTTTCCAGCCAGCCATTCTCGCATGTCCAGGAGAATAGATGTTTCTTTTGATTTCCTATACTGCTGATTGCGGAAATGGGAGTGATAACACGTGAGCTGTAGTCTCTTGAGCAGAGGAAAGAATGAAAGTCATCTAATTCAACCTGCTCACTTGACAGGAGATAAGTGAAGCCTGCGGGGATTGTCACGTCTGCCAAGGTCACACAGCTGCTCTGTGAGGGCACCTGGCTCCCCCTCTGGTGACCGTCCCCTTGGCAGTGACGCCACCCAGGTTGTCGCGCTCCATTTCAGCTCATTTCCCAGCAGCCCCATAAAAGAGTGCACTTCCTCTTTTCTCCTTTGTATCAATGACATCACACCGGTTGCTTCATCCCCCACGGTGAGGGTCTGAACATCGTCGGCGCCCTCTTCACGCCGTCAGTCACGAAGGCGGTGGATTCTGTTTCCCCTCCATCTGGTGTTATCTGTTCTGTTCCTTTCTTTCTCTTTGCTTTTGTTTTAATATTTTTCAAAAATTATTTATCTGGCTGCTCCCAGTGTTAGTTTGGCATGCGGGACCTTTGATCTTCCTTGTGGCGTGCAAACTCGTGGTTGCTGCATGTGGGATCTCGCTCCCTGTCCAGGGATTGAACCCTGGGAGCTTGGAGTCTTAGCCATCGGACCACGAGGGGAGTCCCTCTTTTCTTCTCGTTGTGTTCCGTGTCCTTGGCACTTAGGTCTGCATGACCCTTTCCAATCACGGCAGTAGTGGGTTTTCCAATCACTGCGGTCAGTGGGTTTTGTAATCACTGCAGTCAGTGGGTTTTGCAATCACTGCAGTCAGTGGGTTTTTCTGACTTTGGGGGCCTCTTGCCCTGAAACCCCACTGCCAGGTTCACCTCTGATTACATGACTGCAGTCCCCTCTGTCTCCTGCCTCACCTGTCAGCTAAGACCTCCTGACTTTACATTGCCTTAGAGTCTCCGCCTGAGACCCCAAGTTATGGAAGCCAGCGACTTAATGAGGAGAAAGCCAACCCTACAGCCCACGTTTCACAAAGGCTACGTGAGGAGAGACAAAAGGGGTATTGAGGCTTCATAAAGTTAAGGCTTCCTGTTTACATTGGCCTGAACAACATACACTTTGACATATTATATACTTGTTTATATTAAAATATACACGTGAGTGTGCGATAAGTTGCTTCAGCTGCATCCGACTCTTTGACCCTATGGACTGTAGTCCACCAGGCTCCTCTGTCCATGGGATTCTCCAGGTAAGAATACTGGAGTGGGTTTCCATATATTTCTGCAAGGGATTTTCTTGACCCAGGAATCGAACCTGAGTCTCTTAAGTCTCCTGCATTGGCACATGGTTTCTTTACCACTAGTGCCACCTGGGAAGCCCATTTATATATATATGAATACACAGAAATATGTCTGAATATATTATAATATCGGGGACACAAACACTCCATCCTATCTGAAAGAATAATGCGGTGGGATGTTGAAAGCTTTTGGAGAGGAATGCCACTGAAGGATTCCGTGGATATGATTTTTATTCATAGTGATGATAATTTTTAATTATAATTTCATGCTTGTAAGAATGTGGCTTCCAGATTAGAAGGTTGAAAGGAAGGCTTATTTGAACTCGTAAAGCAGAGGAAGCCAAAAGTTTACTGTAAAATCTCAAATCAGATGAGGAAGGAAGATTTGGGTTCTTAGGCAATTAAGAGTGATATCCTCTGACAGTTACAGCAGTATGTCAGTTCATCAGGGCATGTGGTTTGGAAACTGATAGTACATATGTGTTAATATTTGCATCATAGTTCTTATCTTAAGCCTAAAAGAGTTTTCATGACCATGTTGAAAAGAAATAAAGAATTCCTGAAGATGATTGATTTAATACCATATTTGCCAGGACCTGCTTACCATCTTCTTGCTCTGACATTACCTTCTAATCAACCAAAAGATGTTTACTGGAGACACTTCCCTGGTGGTCCAGTGGCTGAGACTCTGCTCCCAAAGCAGGGGACCTGGGTTTGATCCCCGGTCAGGCACTGGATCCCACAGCCGCAACTGGAAGACTCTACATGCTGCAGTTAAGACCCAACACAGCCAAATAAATATGTATATATTAAAGATGATCACTGGATAATGAGTAGAAGGAAAGTCTTGAGTTCAACTCTGTGAATAGACACAAAGGCTGTGTGTGTGTTTGCAAAAAAAATTCTGCTAGAGAAATTACTGGTCTGCTTATATAGAGTACCTTACAGGTAGTCAATTTGTATAATAGTCAGCATTAAAAATCAACTTCCTTAACGTTTTGAAGGACTGGAAGAGAGAACTGCGAGGAATCAGAATGAGATTTGTGTGTGTTGACTGGGGTGATCATGAAAAATTTTATGGAGCAAATGATACTTAAATTTTGCCTTTAGAGTCTAAATGATTTATCTTGTTCTTCTTACCTCTGCAAGTTCCGGGGCCCTGAATCCTAGGTGAGTTATAGCTGCAGAGCTGGCCAGTTCTGTGTGAACACATGCCCCCAGCTATCCACCCCAAGCAAGTCACTCAGGGATTCAGTTTAGTGAGACCCTCACCGTATCACCAGCTCAGCCACCCCGTTGTCCACTGGCCTCAGCTCTGGGCCCTTGGGATATTTTGAAACTATTATTATTTAGAATAAGTAATGCTATTTCAAGTCTTGAAAGATGATGCTGTGAAAGTGCTGCACTCAATATGCCAGCAGATTTGGAAAACTCAGCAGTGGCCACAGGACTGGAAGAGGTCAGTCTTCATTCCAATCCCAAAGAAAGGCAATGCCAAAGAATGCTCAAACTACCGCACAATTGCACTCATCTCACACGCTAGTAAAGTCATGCTCAAAATTCTCCAAGCCAGGCTTCAGCAGTATGTAAACCGTGAACTCCCAGATGTTCAAGCAGGTTTTAGAAAAGGCAGAGGCACCAGAGATCAAATTGCCAACATCCGCTGGATCATGGAGAAAGCAAGAGAGTTTCAGAAAAACATCTATTTCTGCTTCATTGACTATGCCAAAGCCTTTGACTGTGTCGATCACAATAAACTGTGGAACATTCTGAAAGAGATGGGAATCCCAGACCACCTGACCTGCCTCTTGAGAAACCTGTATGCAGGTCAGGAAGCAACAGTTAGAACCGGTCATGGAACAACCGACTGGTTCCAAATAGGAAAAGGTGTACGTCAAGGTTGTATATTGTCACCTTGCTTATTTAACTTATATGCAGAGTACATCATGAGGAACGCTGGGCTGGAAGAAGCACAAGCTGGAATCAAGATTGCTGGGAGAAATATCAATAACCTCAGATATGCAGATGACACTACCCTTATGGCAGAAAGTGAAGAGGAACTCAAAAGCCTCTTGATGAAAGTGAAAGAGGAGAGTGAAAAGGTTGGCTTGAAGCTCAACATTCAGAAAACAAAGATCATGGCATCTGGTCCCATCACTTCATGGGAAATAGATGGAAAAACAATGGAAACAGTGTCAGACTTTGTTTTTTTGGGCTCCAAAATCACTGCAGATGCTGATTGCAGCCATGAAATTAAAAGACGCTTGCTCCTTGGAAGGAAAGTTATGACCAACCTTGATAGTATATTAAAAAGCAGAGACATTACTTTGCCGACCAAGGTCCGTCTAGTCAAGGCAATGGTTTTTCCCGTGGTCATGTATGGATGTGAGAGTTGGACTGTGAAGAAAGCTGATCACCGAAGAATCGATGCTTTTGAACTGTGGTGTTGGAGAAGACTCTTGAGAGTCCCTTATACTGCAAGGAGATCCAACCAGTCCATTCTAAAGGAGATCAATCCTGGATGTTCATTGGAGGGACTGATGCTAAAGCTGAAACTCCAATACTTTGGCCACCTCATGCGACGAGTTGACTCACTGGAAAAGACTCTGATGCTGGGAAAGGTTGGGGGCGGGAGGAGAAGGGGACGACGGAGAATGAGATGGCTGGATGGCATCACCGACTCTGTGGACATGAGTTTGAGTGTACTCCGGGAGTTGGTGATGGACAGGGAGGCCTGGCGTGCTGTGATTCATGGGGTCGTGGAGAGTCGGACACGACTGAGCGACTGAACTGAACTGAACTGAACTGAATTTAATTCCAGAGACAATGATCTATATTCTTTTATTTAATTAAGTAGTCATTAGAATGCTTAGTTTCAGGCATCTTTTTGTATGGTCTGAAGCACTGTCATGTGTATGCTGCTGCTGCTGCTGCTAAGTCACTTCAGTCGTGTCCGACTCTGTGTGACCACATAGACGGAAGCCCACCAGGCACCCCCGCCCCTGGGATTCTCCAGGCGAGAACACTGGAGTGGGTTACCATTTCCTTCTCCAATGTGTGAAAGTGAAAAGTGAAAGTGAAGTCGCTCAGTCGTGTCTGACCCATAGCGACCCCACGGACTGCAGCCTACCAGGCTCCTCCGTCCATGGGATTTTCTAGGCAAGAGTACTGGAGTGGCTTGCCATTGCCTTCTCCGGTCATGTGTATAGATTGCACTTATTAAAGTTTTAGCTCTGCCAAGCCATTGTTGTTTAGTTGCTCAAATGTGTTCGACTCTTTGTGTCCCCGTGGACTGAAGCACACCAGGCTTCCCTGTCCTTCAGTATCACCCAGAGTTTGCTCAAACTCCTGTCCATTGAGTCGGTGATGCCATCCAGCCATCTCATCCTCTGTCTTCCCCTTCTCCTGCCTTCAATCTTTCTCAGCATCAGGGTCTTTTCCAGTGAGTCAGCTCTTCTCATTAGGTGGCCAAGGTATATTGGAGCTGCAACTTCAGCATCAGTTCTTCAATGAATATTCAGGACTGATTTCCTTTAGGATGGACTGCTTGGATCTCCTTGCAGTCCAAGGGACTCTGAAGAGTCTTCTTCAATACCACAGAAGATAACATGAAATATTGAAGTTTTGCTCCTTTGATTTTAGCCTAAAGCCTTATCACAAAGCATATAAGTCGCCCTGTGCTCCACACACAGGCCGGTGCTTGATTTAACAGAACCATCCCTTCCTTTCCTTTTCATGCTTTCTTGTTGCAGATATCCCCTGCTTTTGTTTTGTGCTGAAGTTTTCATTTCATTTCATTTCACTCACCTTTATTAAAAGGTGAGTGGATGTGGTTCAGCCCCGCTGGCACGACCACCTGTTTGAAGGTTGGTTGTGATATCAAAAATAGTGTTGCAGCACTTTGAGGGGATTCATTTACCTTTGGGATTTTAATAGAACTTTGCAATTATGGATTATTTCAGTGCAAATACATTTTTAAGTAACAAGCTACTGCAAATCTTAACACCGTAAGCCCAATATAAATCAATTGTAAATAACCTTCAGGAGTTCTTTACAGCTCTGCACAGGCTAAGATAAAATCTGTCAAGGTGAATTGAAAGGCATCTAGAAGCTTCAAATTTGAGGTTCTGTGTTTTCCCCTACAGGAGCTGATGACATTTTTTGATATGTAACTCGGGTCAGACAACTGTATTTCTTATCCTTCTTTACGTTTTTCTGATGTCCTTAAACAGAAAAGAAAAAAACATTGGTGAGATTTTCAGAATTGCCTCAAGTCATGTTTTCTAAGAGAAAACTGAGCTTGTTTGGGGTCCTTCACTTACACAATTGTGAACAGAGATGTCCCTTTTTATTTTCTGATTAAACAAAAAAAATTTAACACTTCCTTTTGTAGATTTGGTTTTTTATGGATCTATTATTTACTCAAAAATACAGTTTTTCATTCACCTTAGAGTTTACGTGCTAAAGTACTTTATCTTTTGTTTTGTCTTGAGACTGAACTTTGATATTTTATTGGTAATAAATTCCAAAAGATGAATGGGAATTGCAAATGAGTTTTTTTGCTTCGTAGATTCATAGTGACTGTGATTGGACGTGGTTCCTGCTGTCATGTCTCAAGGACATTCACACCTGCCAGCGAAAATGGTGCTTGTTCAGGGAGCCCCGTATGCTGGGGAGGTTGTCTGTGCCCCCAGACTGTGGGCATGACTTTGAAGTTTCTGTGAAAGTTTGTGTCTCACTTTTATATCCTTGGTCATAATCCCTCTCTTAATTTGTAGATATTATAGGCATTTTGTTAATATGACATCATCTCCTTTTGACTGAAAGTGCCAGGAATTTGGTGCCATGAGACTGCACAGGCCCAATAACTTCAGATGTAGATGGAACCTTGCTTAGAATACTCCCCACTGGAAGGTACCAGAGAAGAATATGCATTTCGTGATGGTTTGGTAGCCCATTATCATTTTTATTTTTTAATTATTTTTCTTTGAAGGATAATTGTTCTACAATATTGTGTTATCTTCTTCCATACGACAAAGTGAATCATCTGTAAGTACATGTATGTCCCCTCCCTTTTGAACCTCCTCCCCCACCCCATCCCACCCCTCCAGGCTGTCCCAGGGTACCTCACTGAGCTCCCTGTGTTATACAGCAACCTCCCACTAGCTGTCTGTTTTACATACGGTAATGTGTATGTTTCAATGCTAGTCTCTCAATTCGTCCCACCCTTTTCTTCCCTGGCTCTGTCTAAAGTCTGTTCTCTATCTCTATAACTCTATAACTGCCCTGCAAAGAGTTTCATCAGTACCATTTTTAGATTCCTCATATATTCGTTAACACATGATATCTGTTTTTCTCTTTCCGACATACTTCACTCTGTATAGAGGCTCTAGGTTCCTCCACCTCTCTAGGACTGATTCAAATGCGTTCCTTTTTATGAGCCCATTATAATTTAAAGAACACTTCGTATCAATGATCGTATTTAAGTGATTCTGTAAGAGGGTAGTTTAATATCATTCTCATTTTCTGGACAAGGACCTAATCACAGTGGCATTACCAGCAGCTCACCTCCAGCAGAACCAGGGCTCAGGCTAGGACCCATGCCTCTTAACTTAGGACTCGTGTTGCTTTCACTCATCTGTGCTATTTACCTGCAATGCCTGATACAAGCAAGCCTTCCAGTTAAATGTCTTAGCTAAGGGTGGGGAAAATCTGTATATATATTGTAGTCGTTAGACCATGCCTTTGAAGAGCCCACTGTCAAAAGAAGGGGAAGAAAATTACAAGGCAAGTTGAGAAGTGCTATTAGAATTAGGCAATTTTATGTCTATTCGTTTGAGTTCATAGATGGAGAACTGATGGATGTTACCTGAGAGGTTTCTGGGAGAAAAGATCTTTCCATCACAACTTAAAGGATGAATGAGTTCGTAAAGCACATCTCAGGAAGTGGGGCAGTGTGGGCATAGCATGACAGCCTGGCTGAGTGTGGTCTGCCCTTGAGCATAGGCAGAAGTGGAAAGAAGTAGAAACTGAGGCTGAACAGGGAGGATTTAACATGAGTTTCAGGGATGTCCCTGGTGGGCCAATGGTTACTACTCTGAGATTTCACTGATGGGAGTGTGAGTTCGATACCTGGTCAGGGAACTTAAAATCCCACATACTGCCTGGTGTGGCCAAAGTTAACTAAAATGTAAACTAAAGCTTGTCTTTCCAGTGGCAACCTTATTTTGTAGTTGCTGCTCAGTCGCTTCAGCCATGTCTGATTCTTTGCAACCTAGTGGAGCCTGTCGGCTCCTCTGTCCAGGGATTTTCCAGGCAAGAATACGGGAGTGGATTGTCATGCCCTTCTCCAGGGGATCTTCTTGACCTGAGGATTGAAACTGTGTCTCCTGCATTGCAGGTGGATTCTTTCCCACTGAGCCATATAATTTTAAAAAAATATTTTTCTGAAAGGTCCTTGTTGGTTACCTATTTAAAGTAGAGCAGTGGGTACATGTCGACCCCAAATGTCTTGAATTTTTAATAAAGGTAAGTCCATCACATATACGTAGGTGTATGTCAACAAAAAGTTTCATTATTATAATGTGGTCTTAGAAAAGTATGGGTGTGTTCATAAATGAGGTCTGTTTCCCACAGTGTTTAGGATAGGCTGTGCAATAGAAGAATTCAGTAAATACCCGATTTGACAGATTTGGTACTGTCAGTGTAGGGACATCTGTATCTGCATATTCAGACACACCTTTCTTGTGTTCCAGTCTTTCTCCCCTTCCCCTGATTTAGCTTGGAAGTACAGTAAGCACTTCCTTAGAAAGTAGGAAGTACCCCTACATACGAACCTTCAAAGATGGCATTCCACCTGCAGCAGAAGTGCGTGAGGTTGCGGCCCGCCCTCCGTCTCCTGTTGCTGATGAGTCGTCAGCCCTACCATCTCCCACTCCCTCTCCCCCCTCCACTCAGAAACTCCCCTTGCGTGTTCATTTGATGCAGTTGCTGTGTGCCAGCTGTTGTACTTTTCAAGGCTACTGCACTTTTCAAGGTGCTGTCCTGTAAGATTGAAAATGTGTATTTTTGTGCTTTTTTTTAATGTATTATTTGTAAGAAAAGAATCGTAAGCCTATTAGAATGCAATACCACATAGCCCATTGTGTTAGTTGGCTACCTCGGCTAACTGCGTTGGATCTATGTAGAGACTGAAGTTACAAAGACGCTCTAGGAGTAGAACTCGTTTGTATGTAGGGGAGTTAACGTGTTTTGTATCTTTCAAGTCCCTGCTGACAGAGTCAACTCTCTAAAAGCACATTCTGTTGTTCGTGCCTGTTTATTTGGTTGAGCTTTCTTTCGAATGAGTCTGCTTGTTCCTTCAGCACTTTGGGCCGCCTAATGAGATGCAGGACTCTTTATCCGAGTTACAGTTGGGGGTGGCTGCACAAGCCCGAACTGGGCCGAAGGGAAGAGAGAGGTGAGCCAGTGACCCACATTTATGGATTGTGCTACTTAATTAGCAGGTGAAAGTGGCACTCTGTTTCTTTCTTATTTTTTAACTTGACAGGCTGAGCAGAGAGATTCGTGCCCCCAGAGGAAGGTTTTTATCTCCCTACTGTAAAGGTCGCCTTGGAGTTTGGTCTGATTGGGGTTTACATTTTGTTTAGGTCTGTGGATTGATAGTCTGTCAGGAGCTCAACCTGTCTAGATGCCCCAGAAGGCATGGGTCTTCCCTTTGGAATCTGAGGGAGAGGACAGTAAATTATGGGGGAGCCCTTTGGGAGAGGCAGTGTGTGTGGAAGACGCACCCCAAGTGGTCTCCTGAAAAGGCCAGTGTAAAATCGGAGCAGGCCTTGGCCAGCAGCCAGGTCTTAGCATGCTGCTTCCCTGGTGAAACTGACTTAGTTTGCCAGTACTGTGGAATCAGAAACTAAGATGGGGAAGGTCTATGCGATCTCACCACCCTCTTCCCCGCCTGCCAGTCTAGGGAATTGTTCCTTACAGTTGAGCCTCTAGTTCCTTGTCCAGTCCACTTTTAAACGATGCAAGTGATAAAGTATTGATCGTGCCCGGTGCTGAATTTCTTTTGATTTGTTCAAGCTGTCATTCTGCACACAAACTCATGTAACTCCTTGTTAAGATTCTTGCACCACCTGAAACCTACATGCCACAGATTTTCCAGCGGGGATGGTTGCTCTATTAAACAGGGTCCATCTAGTTGTTGTTCTTTTTTATGTTTTGGCATCATTTTATTTGTTTTATTAATTTTCTAGTCTCAAAGCCATATTCAGATGATTCCATTAAAAGGAGGTGGGATATTTGCCATTTTTCAGCAAAAGAATGATAGATGATTGGAAAGAGAGATTATTCATGCCTTGTCACGATCAATATGACTCTATTCTATAACCGCTTTTTTGAAAAGAAGTTACTTAATTTACTTTTTGGCTGTGCTGGCTCTTTGTCACTGCATGTGGGCTTTCTCTAGTTGCAGGGAGCGGGGGCTACTCTGTTGTGCAGGCTTTTCATTGTGGTTTCTCGTGTTTCAAAGCAAAGGCTGTAGGTGCATGGGCTTCATTAGTGGTACACAGGCTTAGTTGCTTCATGGTATGTGGGATCTTTCCAGACCAAGGATTGAATCTGTATTCCCTGCCTTGGAAGTGGATTCTCAACCACTGGACCACCGGGAAAGTACAATGGCTGCTTTTTGTGCGCTTAAAGTGATCTTGTGCTTAGCCACTCAGTCATGTCTGTCTCTTTGTAGGCTGTACCCATGGACCATAGCCCTCCAGGCTCCTCTGTCTATGGAGATTCTCCAGGCAAGAATACTGGTGTGGGTTGCCATTTCCTTCTCCAGGGAAAGTGAGCTTACACGCTAGTTATTTGTGTCCACGTCCTTCTGTCTCCTCTGCTCAACAAAGACAACATTTGGTATTCTCTTCAGCTTTCGTGTTCTGTTGGTCTTGTGTTACCCTCTCACCAATACTGCGTTCTTCTGATGACTGTCCTTTTACACTAAGTGTTGAAACTGGGTCAGGTGTGTCCTCCAGCTTTGTTCTTTTCCAGAATTGTAGACTCTTGAGACTATTTGATGTCTTTGCTCTTCCATAAAAATTTAAATTCAGCATGTCAATATCGACAGAAAAGTTACTGGAACTGGGATTTTGCTGAATTAATAAATCCAAAGGAATGGTGCTCTTTCTAGCTGAAAATTTTTCTCCTGTTTCACAAGAATTCCTGACATCTCTGACTCTGTGCGAGCAGCAGTTTTGTATTTGGTTGTAGTAGATGGCCTCAGTTTCCCTTCTAACCATAATTTGATGATGTCTATAATTGGTTTATTTTACTAACTTAGTTCTCAGGCATGTCTGAGAAAATGAAACAATTGTTGCATGTACTTAAGGTTATGAAAGAGATTATTCTATATTTGAAATGTCAACATTCAGGCCTAATCTGACTTTAACTTCTTTCTCCCTAGTTTTCCTTTTTCCAGTAAACATTTGTAAAGAGAAGAACGTTAGCTGTCACCTATTTTCAAACTATTTAATTTAAACTCTCTAAGAGCATGATGTGTTCAAATTTAAATATAGAAATTATTAACATTGTCAACTAAAAGCAGAAACAGAATATATCTTTCTTTCAGTTCAGTTCAGTCGCTCAGTCGTGTCTGACTGTTTGCAACCCCATGAATCACAGCACGCCAGGCCTCCCTGTCCATCACCAACTCCTGGAGTTCACTCAAACTCATGTCCATCGAGTCGGTGATGCCATCCAGCCATCTCATTCTCTGTCGTCCCCGTCTCCTCCCGCCCCCAATCCCTCCCAGCATCAAAGTCTTTTCCAGTGAGTCAACTCGTCGCATGAGGTGGCCAAAGTGTTGGAGTTTCAGCTTTAGCATCAGTCCTTCCAAAGAACACCCAGGATTGATCACCTTTAGGATGGACTGGTTGGATCTCCTTGCTAAGTTACTTCAGTCGTGTCCGACTCTGTGCGACCCCATAGACGGCAGCCCACCAGGGTCCCCATCCCTGGGATTCTCCAGGCAAGAACACTGGAGTGGGTTGCCATTTCCTTCTCCAATGTGTGAAAGTGAAAAGTGAAAGTGAAGTCGCTCAGTCGTGTCTGACTCGTAGCAACCCCACGGACTGCAGCCTACCAGGCTCCTCCGTCCATGGGATTTTCTAGGCAAGAGTACTGGAGTGGCTTGCCATTGCCTTCTCCTTAGACCCACACAATTTAAATAGGGAAATCTCTCAGCTCTGAGAGCCTGTAAATCAGTTGCTTGCCTTTCTAACAACAGTACCTCATTGTATTTTAACTGGAAGATTGGGTGATTTCTTCTGTTAATTATTTTTTTGTAGAAGGAGACTCAATGCTGTGAGGGGAAAGTCGACAAAAAGCCTGAGGAGGGAAAAAAATCATCTAGGTTATAATTTTTGAAGTGCTCTTGCTGTATTGTTAACCAAACTCTGGCTGCACCGTGTGCACTGAATCTGTGACCTATGAAAAATTGTGTGGATTCCCCCCATTTATCTTGTTTGAGCAGTAAAGAAAATATAATTGAAGAAATGGCATTGAAGTGTATCCTGGGTTATTTGTTATCAAAAGTGACACTTGGGAGGCTTTTCACATGAAATTTCAACATAAGAAGTGGCTGAATCTGTGATGATGGGGATGGGACAATTTGAGTTTAGGGTTGTTTTTTTTTTTTTGGAAGTTCTTGTTGAAAATGATACTGGCAGGGCTTACTTTTTTTCTCTTTTATTTATTTTTTTACATTTATTTTATTTATTTTTATTTTTTAGATTTTAATTGGAGGCTATTACTTTCAATATTGGTTTTGCCAAAACTGACTCTTCTGAAGGTGATGTTGGTGCAGGGGTAGTTACAGACTGACAATGAGAAGTCACCTCTGAAATGTGACTATTGTAATTTGCAGAATGAACTATTGTGCATTTGTACAATGACTATTGTAATTTGTGGAAAGAACCTGCTCCACCCCATAGCAGTGGCATCAGTACCCCCTGGGTGTCTTAGAAATGCAGTCTTAGGCCCTCTGGGTCACTCTAATGCACGCTGATGTATAACAACCTCAGGCTTGAGCAGTTTTCAGTGATAAGTCCCTTCTCTAGTCCCCTAATTTACCTACTTCACCTGCTCAAAACACTTCTGTTTGCTATTATGGAAAATTTCTTCTAACACCAAATAAATAATTTCAGTAAGTAAAAGATCATGGAGAGACTAACAGAACTGATATTCCATGTAAGGATCCTTGAGCTGATTATCCTTGAGCTGGGCCATGTGGTGGCTATGCAACTCTGGATATCTTCCTTAACATCTCTGACCAGTGTCTTCATGGGCAGGATGGGATAATGCAGTGATCATTAGATTATTCATCTCAGTAGGTTTTGTGAGTACCTTATTTAGAGAGGGTGACTGGCACATAGTTAGCATGCAATAAAAGTTCAGTTCAGTCACTCAGTTGTGTCCGACTCTCTGTGACCCCATGAATCACAGCACGCCAGGCCTCCTTGTCCATCACCAACTCCCGGAGTTCACTCAAACTCATGTCCATCGAGTCGGTGATGCCATCCAGCCATCTCATTCTCTGTCGTCCCCTTCTCCTCCCACCCCTAATCCCCCCTAGCATCAGAGTCTTTTCCAGTGAGTCAACTCGTTGCATGAGGTGGCCAAAGTATTGGAGTTTCAGCTTTAGCATCAGTCCTTCCAATGAACACCCAGGATTGATCTCCTTTAGAATGGACTGGTTGGATCTCCTTGCAGTCCAAGGGACTCTCAAGAGTCTTCTCTAGCACCACAGTTCAAAAGCATCAATTCTTCGGTGATCAGCTTTCTTCACAGTCCAACTCTCACATCCATACATGCAATAAAAGTTAGCTATTTTTTAATTATGACTAACACTAAAAACAATTTTTGAAGGGGTGCTCTATGTATTTAGGATTATACAATTGTGCAAATAAATGCTATCTGCTTCTTTTAAAAATACATATATTTTTATTTATTTATTTGGCTATGCCCAGCGTTAGTTGCAAAACTTGGGATCTTATCAATAGTTGTGGCATGTGAGATTTAGTTCCTTGACCAGGGATTGAACCCTCCTGCATTGGGAGCATGGAATCTTAGCCATCGGTTCCCTGGTTCTTCTTCTGAAAGCTGGCTGTAAAAGGATAATCAGCTGGGAAGAGAAGTAATATCAACATTATTGTAATAATAGTTAATACGAATAAATAATATCAAGATTTACAAATGAGTAGCGCACACAACTATGTGAAAAGGACCAGGAGTGGGTAAGGAATAACGCTGCAAAGAATTTTCTTAGGTCCTGTTTAAGAATCAGCTTTTTCTTAAGATGGAAGATTTAGAAATGGAAGCTCCTTCACAGCTCTTTAAACTAGCTCCTTTCCCCAAAGATGCTGAGTGCTGAACTTGCCATCTGCCATACTCTGAGCAGGTTCAATGTGTTTCCTTTGCTTACACAGCTTCAAAGGTTTAAATCAGAGTGTCCTACAGTCTTAGAATAGCAGCCCGAATAAAAGGGCTGTAAGATCAAACAGATCCCTGGCAAGTGCACAGCGTGACTCTAGTGTTTTGATAGGGGATGGACTCATGGCAATCTGTATGCGTGTTTTCAGTGAATTCAGTTCAATGCGAATGTTCTCCCTATGTGTAATTCCCGTGTTCTGTGCTATAGACACATGAACGATACATGAAAATTAGTCCCTGCTATCAAGATTCTAACAGATTCTTTTCTGCAATGGCTGTCCTCTTTTGTTTGTCTGATTTTTCAATTGAGAGTGACTGGTTGTTCTAAAATGTGTTTGATTGAGCTATCTTTGGTGGTAAAAATGTAGGCATTGCTGAGACAGTCAACATTTAGAAGTGAAAAAGCATACGCTCATGGTGAAAGCCTAAGATTTCCCAGCTTAGTAAAATGAGTAAGGCTTTTTAAAAGAGATTTCAGCATTTCATGGGGTGACTGGCATGGTTCCTTTTACTGAATCCATTCATAGTTTATTTGGGTTGCTTTTGTGTTTTTTTCATGAACTTCAGAGTTGACAAGTTGACGGAGGAACATTTGGGGTATGTGTCATTATTTCTTAACTGAGTGGAAATAAGATTCTTTAAACTTTTACCTGTGGTTTTCAACGATAAAGACACATCAGAACCATCTGTGTGGAGTTTTCTATAGAAATACAGAAGCTCAAGGTCCATTTGTGGAGATTCTGAATTTGTAGGTCATGCTCCCCCAGGGTGTCTAATAGCAAGTGGGTGTGCATGTGGTAAATCGCTTCAGTCGTGTCCAACTCTTTGTGACCCTATGGACTGTAGCCCACAAGGTTCCTCTGTCCATTGAATTCTCCAGGTAAGAATACTGGAGTGGGTTTCCATGCCCTCCTCCAGGGTATCTCCACAACCCGGGGATTGAACCCATGTCTCTGATGTCTCCTGTGTTGGTAGGCAGGTTCTTTACCATTAGTGCCACCTGGGAGGTCCCAGGATTGAGTAGCTTGGCCTTTTTCTTGATTCCTATTACTTCTGGCTTTTTCAAGGTGTAAGAGAAAATAAAAAAGTGAGGGCTTTGCTCTCAAATTTTAATGTGCATGGCAGTCACCTGGGCATCTCATTAGAATGAGGTGGGGGCCTGGGGCTTTGCGTTTCCAAGGAGTTGGAGGTGCTACAGATGCTATAGGTTTCTAGAAAGTAGAAACGAACCGGATCAAGATTTGTACTTTTGGACTTGCCTGGTGGTCCAATGGTTGAGAATCCACCTGCCAATTCAGGGGACATGGGTTCGATCCCTGGTCCGGGAAGATCTCACACACCTTGGGGCAGCTGAGCCCGTGCACCACAGCTACCAAGCCCACGCTCTGGAGCCAGTGCTCCACAAGCAGGGCAGCCGCCACAGTGAGAGGCCCAACACTGCAACTGGAGAAAGCCCACATGCAGCAGAGAAGTCCCAGAAGGCCACAGAATCAATGAAAACAAAAACAATTTGCACTTTGGCCGTGACTATAAATAAGAACATCTGATACCCACAGTTTAACCTGCACCCCGCCATGTTCTTCCACCACTTATTTTATAATCAACAGAAAAGAATGTTGTGACTTGCTAAGTGAGTTGTCCTTTCTTCCTTTACAAGATTAAACATAGCTATTACCAATCCTGATAACTACTTTGTAGTATAGATAGGGTTTTGCAACCACGGTTCACCTCCTTAATGGAATTCCAGAAGTTAATGTTCTGACTGATAAAAAAAAGTCAGTCTTGTGGGCAATATATAGAATCAATGAGAAGTTACAGGAAGTGAGAAAGAACATGTGTGTGGACATCTAGATACAGTTATGTCTACCTGATTATACTCATCACTGGCTATTAAAAGACGGTACCTACTCATTATACCTACCTGTTGAGAGCATTTACTTCAAATAGGTTTGAAAAACTCACTGTGCACAGTAAATCCGAATAAATAGGAGGTTTATTTGCCAACATTACTATTGTTGTGGCTAGTGTTAGTATCATTGATGGCAGCGCTCATTTTTCATAAGATCCTTTTAAAAGAACTCTCTTGGTGTTGGGTACAATATAAGGTAAAAATAATTTTGAAGACAAGAATTCTGAGAATCAAAATCTTTAAGGGAAGATTTAGGATCAAATTGAAATATGGAAAATATTTTTAAAGAAAAAAAAGCAAAAATGCTGGTTTTGTTAAGTAAACGTGCACAAGAAATATGTTTCCTGTTGATATAATATTTTGGCACATTATTAATCTTAGCAAAGTCTCTCTAAATGTACTGATGCATGTATTCCATTTTCAAATATCTTGTTAATTTGTCTTTATGGATTGAATGGCCATGTTCTCTTGGGAAAACTGGGTTCCAACTGACAGATGTAACTTGGATGCAATGAATGATAACAACTCTTCATTGTCTTCTGCACTGGTTGCACTAATGCATTGATCTCTTCTCATTGTTGTGAGAGAGTTAAAACACACACACACAAGAACAAAAATGGAAGATATTTTTCCAGTTGCAAGGTCACATCTGCAGAGCCCCCTTTGCTATGTAACGTGTCTGAGGATTAGGGTGACAGATGAGACCCATCTTGAAGGGGAGGGAGGTTGCATTATTTGACCTACCGCATGGGAGATAGATTCCACAGATGGTGGGTCACCCTTGTCCACCTGCAGCTTTTGGCTCCCAGAACTGCCTCATGGGACCGATGCTTCTTTGGTAATCTTTGGAGCCTTTATTTATGTTCAAAAGGCAAGAATTATAGAGCTTCTCCTTGTAATAGGTTGATGTCAATGAGATCTATTTGATAACATATTTATATATAATGTTCTTTTTCTTCATTACTTTTTGGCCTGTGCCGGGTTTTCTTCGTTACGTGGGCTTTTCTCTGGTTGTGGAGGGCGGGGGCTCCTCTCTAGTTGCAGTGTGCAGGCTTCTCATTGTGGTGGCTCCTTTTGTTGTGGAGCATGGGCTCTAGGGAGCAGGGGCTTCTGCAGTTGTGGCTCCTGGGCTCTAAATCACAGGCTCAAAAGTATGGCACAAAGGCTTAGTTGCTTCTCAGCCTGTGGGATCTTCCCAGATCAGGGATCGAACTCATATCTCCTGCATTGGCAGGTAGATTCTTTACCACTGTGTCACCAGGGAAGCCCCCGCCCCACTTTTTTTTTTTTTTTTTTAAAGGAAACTGCTATTCTTTTTATGCTCATTCACTCCAACAGGACAAAGAATACACTATAGATGCTTATGCAAATACAAATATATATTGAAAACCTATTCCTACCGTTTATCCTCTGTAATTGAATGACTCCCTTGATACAATGCTATTTCAGATGATCTTTGGAAGGAAATACTTGCATTTGGCTTTATATATCACACTGTCATATAGGTCATTCTCAGCAATGCTTTCCATAAATTTAGGAATTTTTTTCTTTCACGCACATTGCTAATGCTAAGCTGCTAAGTCGCTTCAGTCGTGTCCGACTCTGTGCAACCCCATAGACGGCAGCCCACCAGGCTCCCCCGTCCCTGGGATTCTCCAGGCAAGAACACTGGAGTGGGTTGCCATTTCCTTCTCCAACATTGCTAATAGTACTCCCCAAATTAAAGACCTCTACAAGCATAGTCCTTGCATGAGATGAACAGCACGAAAGACATGCATGGATTTGAACGCCTGACTTCAGTCACTGAAAATGAAGAGTACCTTGATTCAGGGGTGACTCTTTTCTGCCCTCTTTCATTATCTTAGGGTCTTACAGTCACGGATGCTATTCTCATTAAGCCTGAAACCACCTCATGACTATTTTGGCTCTGATGTAAAGAGAAGGAAAAAGAACCTGAGTTGTAACTTGCAGTTTTACAGAAGTTTTGCACTAGATTGGAATAAGCCACTGTAGAACTTAAACCAGGATGATCTCAGTTTCAACTTTCATGTGACTAAAGTAATAAGTATGTATCTGCTTTAGGAATTTCTTTTCCTTCCCTCTTTCCCCCTTTTCTCCTCCTTCTCTTTCTTCTTGTTTTCTCTTGCCCACTTCTCCTTTCTTTGTGGTCTTTCTCATTTTTTCCCCTATACTTCTTAGCCCTGCATGTTAAATGATGTCAGTGTGGTTTAAGCAAACCACTTGATTGCTCAGTCATGGAGCCAATGAGGTTTGTCCCAGGACTAGATCTCCCTATGCGGAAGAAAATTCTGTGTTCAAGACTATTTTATGATTCTTTACATGGTAAAAGGGCTTCCCTGGTGACTCAGATGGTAAAGAATCTACCTGCAATGCAGGAGATGCAGGTTTGATCCTTGGGTTGGGAAGATCTCTTGGAGAAGGGAATGGCCACGAACTCCAGTATTCTTGCCTGGAGAATTCCATGGACAGAGGAGCCTAATGGGCTGCAGTGTATGGGGTCACATACTCAACTAAGTGACTAGCACACACACACAATGAAAAATTAGAAATTATCTAAATGCTCATGAAATAGAGTTAAACAATTTATGAAAGCAGTGCAATATAAGTGAATATATCCTGTCATGGAAAGTTACAAAACCGTAGAATCCGATTTGTGGTAGATTTATGTTTCTTCTTCTGGGAACTAGTTACAGAGTTTGTACTCTAACACAGTTTGTTCACCAATGACAAGTGACTTTTCTGTATATACAGTTCATTTGAAATAATATTCAAAAAACCATGTATGCTGAGAGAATATGGAAGGATATATTAGAAATTAAGAATAGTACTGAAATTGTTTGGAGGCTTTCATTTCCTGCTTTTTATACATCTGAATAATTTGAAGTTTATGATCAGCATTTATTTTTACTATCTACAGAGGGAAATAAAAATTACGGAGACTTGTGAATTTGTGGTTTTATAAAGTAGACCTCAATGAAGCTTGAAGCAGAGATAAAGGTGAAAAGTATGATGCGATAATACTTCAAAAAACTGAGCCAAACTATTGCCAGCTTCTGGGTCCTCAAGATGGTATGAGCATTCAAAGATAGAAGAATTTCTTTATGAATATTAAGAGGTATTATCTCTCCTATTGCAAAAAATCTTGTCAATATAATTATAAGGTCATGTTAGTAGTGCAAAATGCACAAGGAACAGTCTAGATCAAGGGTAATGTAAGTTGGGTTTCATATACCTTTGTATCTCCAGAGTCTTCATGAAAATCTGGCACTTTCCTCTAGTACATTTGTTAGGTGAATAGGTAGACAGAGAAGTGGAAATACCTTGGCCCATCCTCAGCTTTCTCTGACAAATATTCATTTGTTTTCCCTTTAAAATGTTTTAGATATTCATATTTATAAACCAAACAAAACCCCCCAAATAAAAAGGCTATTCTTTCTTCATAGAACTAGCGGGAAATTACATGGATAATATTTATTAGTGTTCTGGGAACCTCGGATCAGAAGGGAGACCTTTTATTCAAAGCAGTGATGCTCCAATGTGAACATCTTAAAGAACAGGGACTATTTCTGTTCTTATTGTTTTCTGTTAATATCTGGCACTCTGGTAACGATACAGCTATCAAAAAATAGAGGATTTAGCCCAGTAAAGTACCGGCAAATCTGGTAGGGGTAAAAGACAACTTTCCTTTAACCAACATCTTCAACATCCTTTAAAAGAAAAAAGGAATAAGGAAAGGTAGCCAGGAGAGATTATGTGAGGTGGGGTCAAGGCTACAGTATAATTATCCTGAAGTCTGGATTTTCTTTTGCCTTTGTTGCTAGAATTGGTATTCCATATTTAAATAAGATTTTTTTCTGAATAATGTATTTTGGGATTTAATCCTAGAGAAATAATCATTTCAAATGCTTGGAGAGGTTATAAATAATCTATACACCATCCCCTAAATCTGCCCAATATTTGCATCTCTGTGTTCAGTGTTTCCATTCAGAATAGATAGGTGATGGCTAATTCTATATTTTCATAAAGTAAGAAAGTACCTTTTAGAAAAAGAAGAAAATCCACAAGCACTTCCTGAGCCTCTGACATTATTTTCCTCTGACATCAGCAAGTCCCAGATTCTCCTTTGTGTCACCATCGCCAGGCTTTTGTGGCCCACAGCTGCAGAGTTTAAACTTGATTCTTCGGCTTCGTGGAGAGGTCAGGGCTCGAGAACACTGGGAAATTTACCCTGCATATCAAGATGTTGTTACTGGTAATTTCTTATGATGACTTTGTCTCCCTGAGGAAGGGAAAGAAAGGTCCAAGAACATGAACCATGTGAAGTTCCATGTGGAGAGCATGTAGCTTTGATAGTCATTAGATGAAGTGGCCCGTGCGGTTGTATCTCTGAAGTACTTATCTTATGTTGTCCCCTCTCCCTTCTTGGATCGCCTATTATGTTTTAGTTCCGAAATCTCTGCTTTGGCAATTTGATCATTGTGTCTGGGGTCCACCCTAGGTTTAGGAGTCCCTGAGAGGACCCAGAGGACTCAGCGCATGGTCGTTCTCACGGCTGTGATGTGTTACGGTGAAACGTACAGAGTGAGATAGGAAAAGCAGAAGGGGCATGGCGGAGTCCAGGGCCGGCAGACATCAGCGTCCAAGAGTCTACTTGCCGTGGGGTCACAGCAGAGGCACGTAATCCCTCCAGAAACAAATTGTGATAACATGTGTGAAGTGTCACCACTCAGGGAAGCTTGTTGGAGATCAGTGCACAGGATTTCCACTGAGGCTAGTAGGGTGGGTACCCTGCGCCTAGCATGAACCAGAATTCCAGACTCCTATAAGGAAAGCAGATGTTCCACATAAGCCATGTTATTTATGTCAGCAGTCTAGTCCCAATGGATCATTGTATCAGTTCTAGGAATGGGGAAAGCCCTCTTGAAATCCAAGTAGCCAGAGGCCAATTCAAGGCTAACTGTGTTAACATTACTATCCTTTGAAAGGGTAGTAATCTGGCCTGCTAGGCGAACCCTTTTCTACACAGTCTATTTGTTAATGTACAAACTTCTCCTCTTGTGTCCCTGAGATATTGCCACCTGATACAAAACAGGCACTTCTTGAAAAATGTGACACCTAACATCTTGCTAAAACTTAAGCTTTCCTTGCCTGCTCTTTCATCCCAACACACAGTCATCTAAAAGATACCTGGAGTCAGAACCTCCTGGTGGTCCAGTGATTAGGTCTCTGCCCTTCCACTGCAGAGGGCCACCAGTTTGATCCCTGATCAAGGAACTAAGATCCCACATGCTGTGTGGTGTGACTAAAAAATAGAAAAAAACAAAGATAACCAGAGTCCACCCAGATTTGCTTTCTCTCTGCACTGTTCTCAGTTCAGTTCAGTTGCTCAGTTGTGACTGAGCCCCATGGACTTCAGCACGCCAGGCTTCCCTGTCCCTCACCAATTCCTGGAGCTTCCTCAAACTCATGTCCATCGAGTCGGTGATGCCATCCAACCATCTCATTCTCTGTCGTCCCCTTCTCCTCCCGCCTTCAATCTTTCCCAGCATCAGGGTCTTTTTCCACGGAGTCAGTTCTTTGCATCAGGTGGCCAAAATATTGGAGTTTCAGCTTCAGCATAAGTCTTTCCAGCTCATGCCATTCTCATCTCTATATGAGATGGTCATGGTAACCTCCAGAGAGCCTCTCTGTTCAACATTTGCCTTCTTCTGATCCATACACTAGAGGATTCCCTGGTGGCTCAGATGGAAAAGAATCCACCTGGCAATGCAGGAGACCTGGCTCGATCCCTGGGTTGGAAAGATCTCCTGGAGAAGGGAATGGCTACCCACTACAGTATTCTGGTCTGGAGAATCCCATGGACAGAGGAGCCTGGTGGGCTATAGTCAGACGTGACTGAATGACATTTTCCCTTTTTCAACCCATAAACTACAAGGCAGCCTGAGACTGTTTTCTTGAAATGGGAGAACATTATTTCTTAAAATTCTTCCTTGACTTCACATTGTTCTTAAGGTGAACTCTGATGTCTGGAATATGACATCAACTGGGAATATGACCCATCTGGCTCCATCTAGAACTTCCCTCATTTTGCAGCTGCACAGGTCGTCTCTGATTTTACCAAATTCACTGAGCTTTCTCCATCCTGAGACTCTAAACAAGCTCATTTGGACCCCAAGAACAGCTAGAGTTTCTCTAGTTGTTATGCTGTTGTTGTTCAGCCCTAAATCATATCTGACTCTGACTCCATGTGTTGTAGCCCGCCAGGGTGCTCTGTTCATGGAATTTTCCTGGAAGGAATACTAGAATTGGTTACCATTTTCTTTTCCAGGGTATCCTCTGGACCCAGGGGTTGAACCCATGTCTCCTGCATTGGCAGTTGGATTACCACAGAGCCACCAGGGAAGCCCATTGTTAGGCTGACACCTGTTAATTGTTGGAGCTTACTTTTAAATGTGGGCAACCACATAATTTATCATCCAAACGAGAGCACTTCACAGTAAAAAAAAAAAAAAAAGTGTGTTATTTATAATTATTCTGCATCAACAAGTGTAACCTTGGAGATATAACCATTCTGCTAATTGATCTCTCCCCTGGAGGGTCCTTTTTCAACCACATCCTTTTAAATTGGATCACTGTCTCTATAACAACCATTTTCCTTCATACTGCCCACCTCATAATCACTCATTTTATGCTAATTTACGTGATCATTTGCTTAACATCTTTTACCCCCGCAATGGTATGAAGTTTTACAAATTCACAGGCAATATAGCCAGCATTTGGCAATGCCAGTAGACATTTTATAAATAGTCTCTAAATTCATTATTACGTAATAGCACTGCTTCCAAACAGGCATGTTTTAATCTGTCTTTTCTTCATTCTACTTGCTTTATTTATTTTTTTTCCTCACTGATGTTGTATTTGGGAAACTTCATTACATTCTTGGGTTTATCTTTCAGTTGCTGTCTTAAACTGAATGTGTAAAGAATTAATTTGGTTATGTGTTGGAATGTTTCACTTCTGCAAAAACTCTCAAGCATATTGGTTTGCTAGTGATTTGTGTGTATTTTAAATTAAATGGGCATGCTGCAAATTTCAATCATTTTTTAAAAAAACAAGTACTATTTAATAAAAAAAGTTTTCTTTATATCAGTTAATTCATCTCACCCTGTAAGAATGAATTTGCTCTGATCTCCTGGAAGTGGTCAAGTGCAAAATAGGTTTCTGTGAAGACCTTCTGGCATTTCCAGCTCTTTAGGTGGTGATAGAGACAACACCACCTTCTTTTTCTTCAAAGGCCTTAATAGTCAAATAGCTCTTACAAGCTGTGGGTTAAATTAACAATTTGGCTTGACTGCTATCATCCCACTGTTCTGACACCCTATGCTCTAGAGAGTGAGCACTTCTATTTTGTTTCAGATTCAACCTGAAGTGAAGGGTTTGCCCATCAATTTTCAAGCCACGTATTTTCCGCTATCTTTGGGAATTTGTTTACACGCTTACTTCTACATCTGGGCATCACAAATTTACATGCATACGTATGTCAAAGTTAGTATATTTAACATCTGTGTCTGTTTAAAAGATAAGAAAAAAATGTGAGTTGGAACTGAGATTGCTTTAATTACAGAATAAAAGCTTTTCATTGATCTTAATTCAATATAACAGATTTAAATTTTAATCCTGAAAGCTGGATGTAGACACAGTTGATTGCCTTCCCAGTAGGGGTTCCTCTTTACCAGCAGAGCTATCCTCAACTCTGGGGCTGAATGATGCAATGCTTTCTTCTTTTGAAGCCCCAGCTGCCAGGGAAAAGGCATATGCCACAATGAGACCAGAGGGGAAGTCCAACAATAGGGTCTGATTGTAGACAGCTTGGGAACCATGAGACATGTTTTTCTTATGATCAAAACAGCTATGTGTGTAACAACTGTCTTTTTATCTATCTTTAGATATGATTAAAAGCATGTGATGCCTGGAGCAATGGCAGCCCTCCTTTGACCATGAAAATTAAACCTGATGATAAGCAAACAAAAAGATGGAAAGAGATGGATCTTTAATGATACCACTGGGCAGTTGTATTAGTGTTGGGAACCACTACTCCCTCCCTTTCTAATGTAAGATTATAATGTCCTTGTAGTTTAAGCCATTTTTGGTTAAGATTTCGTTTCTTAAGGCAAAAAAAAAAAGCCAGTACACTGGGAAAATTAATTTAAACATCCAAATGCATTTATAATAAATTTACCTTTAAAATGTTCATTTTGAATGTGAGCTTACGTGCATACTCTGGTGAAGTATTCCAGCTAGTATCTGAATTGAGACAACAGACATTTACCACTGGGCTTAACAATCAAGCTGTTCATTGTCCTGGATTCTACTAACCTCAATTAAGGCAAAATTTTGTTAACAGGATTCTTTCTCTTTTACTGGCCTTTTTTTTCTCTTCCTTCCTGATAGGCCTAACCAGAAATGGAGTTTTCATTTTTTTTTTTTTTTTGATTCATAACGCAAAACCCTACATTCATCTCTCTTAATTGTGTTTTCCTTTGGGTCATGAGAGCAACAGAAATTGATGTGTTGGATTTTTATCAACGCAGGTGTCATTTGAGTAGTCAACACAGACTTCCTAGACCAGCTTTTATGGACAGTGATACATTTGGACAGTTTTGTAAGCATTGTATCACCATAACCCTCCACACTCAAAACTACAGTAATAGTTGTTTACAACCCCTTCCTGTTCACTTTTAGGAGTGATGGAGAAAGTTAGGAGTCTGTGATTGTCATGGTTGCCATTATTTCTGGGTTATTTGCCTTCCTGAGTCATGTATGCTTACACAGTGGAAGGGGTGTATATATAAATGATATAAAATCTCTATTCATTAGCGCTAGGAGTTGCCAGGGTGAGTCAGTCCTACTGTTGTGTTGGCACCAGTAATACAACTTGCGTTCTTAATATTCCCTAAAATTACCAGAAATAAACACCAGGATTACGTCACCCTTGGGATGTTAGCTCAGGCCGGCTTTTAAAAAAGAGCTATGTTGTTGTTTAGTTGCTAAGTTGTGTCTGACTCTTTTGTGACCCCATGGACTATAGCCCTCCAGGCTTTTCTGTCCATGGAATTTCCCAGGCAAGGATACTGGAGTGAGTTGCCATTTCCTTCTCCAGGGGATCTTCCCTACCCAGAGACTGAACCTGTGTCTCCTGCATTGGCAGCAGATTCTTTACCTCTGAGCCACCTTGGAAGCCCTAAAGAGCATACCTTCTTATAAAAGGATACAATACTCATAATTGAAAATAGAACATAGATTCAAACGATTATATACAGAATGGATAGGCAACAAGATCTTACTGTAGAGTACAATATCAGGTGCAGAATCACAGCATATTAAATAAACCAAAATAGAAAAGAACGTAAAAAGAATGTATATATGTGTATAACTAAGTCACTTTGCTGTACAGCAGAAATTAACACAGTAAAGCAACTATACTTCAGTTAGAAAATAAATTGAGCCAAGTCCACTTAACCATGACAAAGATACTGCTAAAAACATGGGGGGACGAGATCGAGAGAGAAATAGTAGATGTGATGGTTCTGAGATTAGAAGGAAAACTTATGTCTGCTTGCATATCTCTTGTAAAGCCTTCACACCATCAGAGATTTTCTTTCAAAAAAATTGTAAGAGGGAAAGAGGCATTCCTTGTTCCAATTTCATTCTTCTCTTTTCCTTCCTGAAAGGTGGTACTGATAACTTAGGCTGAACGATGTTGGATTAGTGATCTCCGAAGAAGATTTAGCTTCAGGACCAGGGACCAGACTTGTTCACTCAAGAGCTTTTGTGTAGCAGAGTTTTGTTAAAGTGAAAGAGGACGTAGAAAGCTTCTTATGTAGACATCAGAAGGGGGACAGAGATTGCCCCGCTCGTTAGTCGTAGCAAGGGAGCTATATACTTTTTTAATTGGTTATTACAGTAAATCAAAAGAATGTCTCAAGGCTGTAAAGATTTTACTAGAGCCACTCCCACAATTTACATTTGAAAATAACAGGATTAGTCAGAAGGTTTTGAAGGAGGAGAAACTGTTCTCAAGCAGGATACACTGTTGTTATATTATCCTTGAGTTTAAGCTGAGTTGTTTTGTTGTGTAATCATCAACTCTGGACTTAAAGAAACAAGTATTTTATGTGACTAAGACTAAGGAATGTAGGAAAAAAAGTCTGACCTTTTCTTCTCCTTGAGAACGCCAGACCCCTGTCTCCTCTTTGAGAGCCCTGGACCCCTCTCTCCTCCTCAGGGACCTCAGACTTCTTATCAACCTACCTAGAAATTGACTCTCTCATTTCCCCCTTTTCTTTTAGGAGAATTACATTGCCAAGGGAAAGGGGTATCGTTTTCTTTCCATAACTACTTCCTGTTGTTGAGGGGTGTCATCCCTAAATTGTTGAGGTAACATAAGTCTCCTAACTCTCACATTGAGGGTCTCTGATCCAGGGGCCTCAAGTAATAGTTGGAGGAGGCTGTGGCACTCACAGAAGCCTGGACAACCAGTTGTAACTTAAAAGCGTTTAGACGGTTACAAACAAACCACATTTTACATTTACAGATGTAAGGCAAAACAGTCATTAAGCCAAGTTAAAACATAATCAAAGGTAAAAGTTACATTTTGTGGATAGTTACAGTACAGTAGATCTTGGACCAGGAGGGAATCTTACAAAATCCCTGTGCAGGCTGAGATCATCACCTGAGTGTTCATATTATAGAAGAAATTAAAGAGAAAACATGTCTGATATTTATGAGCCTTCTAGAATACTGCCTTGAATGAAAACAGATAGCCAGACCCTGTTGGAAGCTTTCAAAAGAATCCGGCAAAGTCGGCATTGTCCTGTGCAGATACCGGCATTCATTATGCTTACTTTCAACTGTTAGACTGTCCTCTTAGTGAAATGCGAGAAATATTGATTTTAATTTTGCCTCGTAAATTATGGATTTGACATGGACAGCTTTTGCACAGTTGCATGCCTTGGCACTCTGATCAGTCTTTGTATGATTGCATTTCTGCCCCATTATTCTCCTTCCAGGTGGGTCATCCAAAGGCTCCACATCTCTGAATGTTAAAATCTAATCTGCAAGGTCTGATAATGTCATGTTGAGAGGCTTACAGAAGATGGGATGTATCTCTCAGTATCTCCTATCCTTCTAGGTTAGAATTTGAAATTTATGCAAACACTCTGTTCTCATGAGACCCTAGGAGATTGGTTTTCTTGGGCCATCCACCCACCTGACCAGTGCATTTGTCTGGTAATGGCTTTCATCTTCAACCCTCCAAATGCAGGAGGCATTAGGCTTCTCCATCAGAAGCCTGTGTGATGATCCTTCCTTTCTTCCTACCACTTACTCTTCCATCTTTATTACCCTTAACCCTTCTTTGTCCACAAAGAATAGTGAGAGGTTGAGAACTGTAACTGTTAAGGCATTCAGGCGAGTTTGATGCCCCTTAAATGATTCCATTCTGTTCTTTGCTCACTTAGGAATTCTGCATGAGTGTGGTAGCCCTCTTGGATTTTAAGGATCCAATGCTCATTTCTAGTGTCACCCCAATCTTGGGAAGCCACACCTTTGTGAGCATTTATTTTGCCTCATAAACCTGTTCTTTCCTCCCAGCGTCATCATCAGATGTGCTAAGTCATTGCAAGACAGGCATTTGCAGGTCCTCAGCGGCAGGGAATACAGGAGTTAATGTTTGTTAAGTGTTGGCTGTTTCTGCTCCCTGTCACCTGTATTTATTAATCAGGCCAGGTCATCACATTCCACTGTGTAAATCACAGATGTGAAAGCATAAGTCATTGGTAATGCTCTCCTGTGTTGCTGAAACTCCTTGGTCAGCTAGCTCTCGTCACCATGTCACATTTATATAAGCTGCATTCAGTCCACTTTCTCAGCAGAGATGCTGTGTGTTAACGTGTCTGGGTTGCTGGGTATTCTGGGCAGTGAGGATGGGTGGAGGTGGGTGCTTCTGGATCCAGCCTGGAGCTTTATCGTTCTCACCGTTCCAAGGGCCGCCAAGTCACATCTACTGTGACTGACAACATAATAGTCACCGGAAATGGTCTTGAGAGGTACTGGAAGTACAAGAAAGTGTAAATACTTCAGTGTCTGGAGTTCAGCTACAGTAAGAACATTCTGCTGCTGATGTGGAGGATTGTCTCAGAAAGGATAGTCATCAGCCACCGTCTTCAACCATCCCCAGAATGACTCAGTTCAGTTTAGTCGTGTCCAACTCTTTGCGCCCTCATGGACTGCAGCACGCTGGGCTTCCCTGTCCATCACCAACTTCTGGAGCTTGCTCAAACTCATGTCATCAAGTCGGTGATGCCATCCAACTGTTTCATCCTCTGTCGTCCCCTTCTCCTCCTCCTGCCTTGGATCTTTCCCAGCATCAGGGTCTTTTCCAATGAGTCAGTTCTTCACATCATGTAGCCAAAGTATGATTAGACCAAGCTAAATCCACATAGTCATTCCCGGTGGGGCAGGGTGCCCTGTTCCTGGACCATTTTCTCCTCTGTTCCCTCCTCTAACTTTTTTCCATATCCTCCCACCGAATCTTATCTCCTGCCAGCTCTCTGATTTGCTTCTGTGGAGATGCCATGTGGGTGTTGAGATGTGCTGCCTGCACTTGTTCTGCTAGGCAGAGGTCCTACAGATGGTGTTCCCTCTCCAGGCGTGGCTCCCTAGGGCCTGAGACAGCCTGGGAGAGGACGTGAAGGCCCCATAGCCTCTCTCATATTGAAAACAGAAAGACAGACATTCCAATAAATGGTAACTTCTGGAAGGTTTATTAGAAAACGCAAGGGTTTGTGGAGATGTGGTGGAAGAGAGGGTTTGCCCAGCGTGGTTGGAAATTTCTAGAGGACTAGGCCTTTTTAGGGTTTGGGAAGAGGCTGGGAGAGGTGATCAAATTTGAGTCCCATATGTGAGGGACACACTACCATCCTGATGCCTGGCAGTGGGTTTGAGAAGGAAGAGAAGAAATACATACTAGTTATAAAGGGAGCAGGAGGAGAAGGGGGAGACAGAGGCTGAGATGGTTGGATGGCATCACTGACTCAACGGACATGAGTTTGAGCAAACTTCAGGAGATCCTGAAGAACAGGGAAGCCTGGTGTGCTGTAGTTCATGGGTTTGACTTAGTGGACATGACTTAGTGACTGAGCAACAGCATCAAGGGGGCAGGGTGCTGGGTGCTTGGATTTGGGAGAAAACTGGGGTTGAAGAGTGTCTACACTTTTGCTCCTCACATTATGACCTGGGAAGGGCAGATGTGATCACCTAGTAGAGTCTTAGAAATAGAGATTCTTAGGCCCTATCCCAGAACTGTATCAAATTAGAATCTGCACCCAAAAAATTTGTATTAGCTTATAGGTGATTTACAGTGGTGTTAGTTTCAGGAGTACAGCAAAGTGGATCAGTTATACATGTGCACATATACATATCCTTGTTAAAAAAAAAATGGAGAATCTGCATTTTAACATGATTTCCCAGATGACCTTTAGACACTTTTAAATTTGATCCAAGCTGGTCTATACTAATCGTGGCTAAAGGGACTTTATGTGTTAGGCTCTTGTGCCTTATATTCTTACCTACAAAATGAGAATTATTGTAGTTGCTTTACTCCTGTTATAAATACTTTTAAAATAAAGCACTCATGCAACCAGAAACATTTTTGAAACCAATATGTGATCAGTGAGCTGTCAAGAGTTCAGGGACTTCCTACAAGGAATCTCATTTTCAACTCTGGCAGCAATTCCAACCCAAGTGATGGTAGCTGCTCTCACCCAGATGATGTTGACAAGAGGAGTCATTAGAAGTCAAAGATGGGAGAGAGGGGTGGTGTGTGTATTAGAAATCAGGGAGTATATGATAAGTGTGCATTGGTGCCCAATAAAAATGAGCCCTAAACTCTAATTTATGTGTTGTGTTGTTTGGAAATTTCAGCAATCTGATGGACCAGATCTCAGCAGTGCTTGTGGATTCACGCTGACTGTATGGTTTGATCCATTGACTTTAAGTTGCATACAGGGACTTCCCTGGTGGTCCAGTGGTTAAGGCTTTGATTTCCAACGCAGGGGGTGCAGGTTCCATCCCTGGTCGGGGGCTGAGATCGCACACGCCTCGTGGCCAACAAGCCAAAACATAAAACAGGAGAAATATTCTGACAAATTCAATAAACACTTTGAAAATAGTCCACATCAAAAAAATCTGGAAAAATATTACATAGAAAGGTGACCTGGCAATGGCAGTATATATTTTATGCTAATTGGAAATAACCAATGTTAGATGTGCAAGGAGTTTTAAAAATATTTCCCTAAATGTGTTATTTCCATAAAGATGAGTGTTTCTTTGGTAATGAAGGTTACCCTAATGTTAAATTGTTTCTAGAAGTTGACATTCTCTGTTTACAACTTTTTTTTTTTTACAGGTTCTGAAATCACATTATCACAGTTGATTCATTCTCTAATTTTCAACTTCATTTCTAGTTACAGCTCTGACCAGCTTTTAGCACTTCTTTCCTGTAGGAAAATATTATTACATGTGACTATATCTTTCCTTTTGGTGTGCTGAACTAGAGTATATAAAAATAATATCTGTGTGAATAAAATTTGCTGAATTTAGAATTCTGACATATGTAACTCAGAATTTTAGTTGTATTCTAGGTTTGCAGAGTTAAGTAGACTGAAAAGATAGATGTGAAATTAAATGTTCCTGAGCATTCTGTGTTTATTAATACAGTATTCATTTCATTTTGGAGTATAGATTGATTCAGGAGGTTTTACCTTGCCTTCCATTTTATTGTATTTTACCTTTGTTAGAAAATTGTGCTTCTGATAGGACTAGAGTAACAACTTGGTCCTCCAGATTATAATTATTAATACCTTTTACTTCCTTAAAGAAGAGATCATCACACTAAGTGAAGTAAGCCAGACAGACACAATCATACAAAATCACATGTAAGTATAATCTAAAAAAAAAAAAAATGATACAAATGTACTCATTTACAAAATGGAAAGAGATCCACAGACGTAAGAAACAAACTTATGGTAACCAAAGGGGAAAGGATGGGGAGGGATAAATTAGGTGTTTGGAATTAACAGATATTAACTCTATGTAAAACAGATAAGCAACAAGGCCCTACTGTATCTCACAGGGAACTATATTCAGTGTCTTGTAATAATCTATAATGGAAAAAATATCTATATATACACACACATATATATTAGCTGGAATCACTGTGCTATACACCTGAAACAAACACAGCATTGTAAATCAACTGTAATTTAAAAAAAAAAAACCCACTGAACCTTCAACAATGTAAGTTGCTGCTGCTGCTGCTACTACATCGCCTCAGTCGTGTCCGACCTTGTGCGACCCCATAGACGGCAGCCCATCAGGCTCCTTTGTCCATGAGATTTTCCAGGCAAGAGTGCTGGAGTGGGTTGCCATTTCCTTCTCCGAATATAAGTTGAATGCTATACAAAAGATGACAATAGTTGGTAAACATTATTTTTACATTGCATACTGGGGTATTGATAAATGATACATACTCTTAAGAATTCATGGGAAGTACATATTTTCAAGGATATCTTTACAGTGATAAAACTTAGTCACCCTAATTTTCTAAGACTGTGCTTTATCTGTCCTTTGAGCTGGTCCTGAAAGAACAGAGGAGAGTCACTTGGCATAGAAAAGTTTACAGAGTAAAGGACACTCCTGCCTCGACTTTCAAAAATGCACTTTGCACAGAGCATTTGGTACTGAGGGAGGAGAGAAAGGAGGGGGAAGTGCTTCAGTGTCCTTGAAGGGCTTTGTGAAGACTTTGATAGGACTTGAGATGACCTTCTAGATTTAGGAAACAGAAGAGTAAGGAAACCCATGAGTAAAGTCCCACAGCGGGTCAGTGGCCGTGAGGATGCTCAGTTCAGTTTAGTCACTCAGTCGTATCTGATTCTTTGCAACTCCATGGACTGCAGCACACCAGGCTTCCCTGTCCATCATCAACTCCCGGAGCTTGCTCAAACTCATGTCCATCGTGTCAGTGATGACATCCAGCCATCTCATCCTCTGTCATCCCCTTCTTTTCCTGCCTTCAATCTTTCACAGCATCAGGGTCTTTTCCAAAGAACCAGTTCTTTGCATCAGGTGGCCAAAGATTGGATCTTCAGCTTCAGCATCAGTCCTTCCATGAATATTCAGGACTGATCTCCTTTAGGATGGACTGGTTTGATCTCCTTGCAGTCCAGGGGACTCTCATGAGTCTTCTCCAGCATCACAGTTCAGAAGCGTCAATTTTTCTCTGTTCAGCTTTCTTTATGGTCCAACTCTCACATCCATACATGACTACTGGAAAAACCATAACTTTGACTAAATGGACCTTTGTTGACAAAGTAATGTCTCTGCTTTTTAATATGCTGTCATGGTTGGTTATAGCTTTTCCTCCACGGAGCAAGTGTCTTTTAATTTCATGGCTGCAGTCACCATCTGCAGTGATTCTAGAGTCCAAGAAAAGAAAGTCTGTGACTGTTTCCATCATTTCCACATCTATTTGCCATAAAGTGATGGGACTAGATGCCATGACCTTAGTTTTTTGAATGTTGAGTTTTAAACCAGCTTTTTCACTCTCCTTTTTCATTTTCATCAAGAGGCTCTTTAGTTCTTCTTCGCTTTCTGCCGTAAGGGTGGTGTCATCTGCATATTTGAGGTTATTGATATTTCTCCCGGCAATCTTGATTCCAACTTGTGCTTCATCCAGCCCAGCATTTCGCATGATGTGCTCTGCACATAAGTTAAATAAACAGGGTGACAATATATAGCCTTGATGTACTGCTTTCCCAATTTGAAACCAGTGTATTGTTCCATGTCCAGTTCTAACTGTTCCTTCTTGATCTGCAAACAGATTCTCAGGAGGCAGATAAGGTGGTCTGGTATTCCCATCTCTTGAAGAATTTTCGACAGTTTGTTGTGATCCATATAGTCAAAGGATTTGGCGTAGTCAATGAAGCAGAAGTAGATGTTTTTCTGGAACTCTCTTGATTTTTCTATGATCCAACTAGTTCAGTTCAGTTCAGTTCAGTCGCTCAGTCGTGTCCGACTCTCCGCGACCCCATGAATCACAGCACGCCAGGCCTCCCTGTCCATCACCAACTCCCGGAGTACACTCAAACTCATGTCCACAGAGTCGGTGATGCCATCCAGCCATCTCATTCTCCGTCGTCCCCTTCTCCTCCCGCCCCCAACCTTTCCCAGCATCAGAGTCTTTTCCAGTGAGTCAACTCGTCGCATGAGGTGGCCAAAGTATTGCAGTTTCAGCTTTAGCATCAGTCCCTCCAATGAACACCCAGGATTGATCTCCTTCAGAATGGACTGGTTGGATCTCCTTGCAGTCCAAGGGACTCTCAAGAGTCTTCTCCAACACCACAGCTCAAAAGCATCGATTCTTCGGCGATCAGCCTTCTTCACAGTCCAACTCTCACATCCATACATGACCACGGGAAAAACCATTGCCTTGACTAGAAGGACCTTTGTTGGCAAAGTAATGTCTCTGCTTTTTAATATACTATCAAGGTTGGTCATAACTTTCCTTCCAAGGAGCAAGCGTCTTTTAATTTCATGGCTGCAATCAGCATCTGCAGTGATTTTGGAGCCAAAAAAAACAAAGTCTGACACTGTTTCCACTGTTTTTCCATCTATTTCCCATGAAGTGATGGGACCAGATGCCATGATCTTTGTTTTCTGAATCTGCTGGTATATTGAGTGCAGCACTTTCACAGCATCATAATTTAGGATTTGAAAGAGCTCAGCTGGAATTCCATCACTTCCACTAGCTTTGTTCATAGTGATGCTTCCTAAGGCCCACTTGACTTCACATTCCAGGATGTCTGGCTCTGGGTGAGTGATCACACCATTGTGGTTATCTGGGTCATGAAGATCTTTTTTGTATAGTTCTTGTATTCTTGCCACCTTTTCTTAATATCTTCTGCTTCTGTTAGGTCCATAGTGTTCCTATCCTTTATTTTGCCCATCTTAGCATGCATGAAATGTTCCCTTGGTATCTCTCATTTTCTTGAAGAGATCTCTATTTTTTCCCATTCTATTGTTTTCTTCTATTTCTTTGCATTGGAATAACAGGCAAGTTTGGCCTTGGAGTACAAAATGAAGCAGCGCAATGGCTAACAGTGTTTTGCATAACTAACATCCTTTTCCAGCAACACAAAAGACAACTCTACACATGGACATCAGCAGATGGTGAATACTGAAATCAGATTGATTGTATTCTTTGCAGCCAAAGATGGAAAAGCTCTATACACTTAGCAAAAACAAGACTAGGTTCTGACTGTGGCTCAGATCATGAACTTCTTATTGCAAAATTCATACTTAAATTGAAGAAAGTATGGAAAACCACTAGACCATCAGGTATGACCTAAATCAAATCCCTTACGATTATACAGTGGAAGTGACAAATAGATTCAAGGGATTAGATGTGATAAAGTGCCTGAAGAAGTATTGATGGAGGTTCATGACATTGTACAGGAGGCAGGGATCAAGACCATCTCCAAGAAAGAGAAGTACAAAAAGGCAAAATGGTTGTCTGAGGAGGCCTTACAAGTAGCTGAGACAAGAAGAGAAGCTAAAGGCAAAGGAGAAAAGAAAGATATATTCATCTGAATGCAGAGTTCCAATGAATAGCAAGGAGAAATAAGATACCCTTCCTAAGTATGTGTGTATATATACACACATATATATAAGTAAAAAACATTTCCTAGTAATATTTTGGGGTATAAATGTTTTTGATTGTCCAGTGATATACTTTCAGACAGACACAGAATGTACATACAAACCATTACGCTGAATTTGGTCACTTTCTGAGAAGAACCCCTAGACCACATGATATAAATACAGGTTTTTAAAATGGAAGACTAAACTGTAATTATTCCTCTACTTTTAGATCCTTTGGTATCAACTGTTTACCTAGAAAAGTCTGTGAACGTTCATATCATTTTTGACAAAAACTTTTAATGGAAGCATTTTTAAAAATTGTTATTTGAAAAGAAATCCGCAAGATCTGTTTCAAACATGTTCAGATATAATGATTTGTTTTCAGTGTTTCTCTTTTTTTAGTTAACTCAGATTTTAAACATTAAAGGGCAATTTTGTTCTCTTGCCTTCTTTGTAATTGCTTGTGTTCTCAATAATTTTTAAAATATTTATAATGTATAAATGACTATTTCGGAATGCACATCCTTATTTTGAGAATGATAGAGTCTTAACTCATCACGTGAGAAAGGACAGGATATAAAAGTGCATTACAGCAACCAACATCTTTGTGTGTGTGTGTGCGATCTTGTTACGCTGTGTTAAGCTCCAATTACACGGTAAGTCAAATCTGGGCAGTTGGCCCCAGTGTTACTACCTTCTGCTAGTGTTTGGTTTTTCCCTTTACATGGCTGACAGTGCATGGATGCAGTGTGTTATTTAACAGAAAAATAAAGGAGAAGCAGAAAGAATATTTCTTGTATTAAATAGAAGCATATACAACTGTTGAATGCTCCAGCGCAGCCACCAATTAAAACTCATACTCACTTGCAAGAGTTTAGAATGTAACCAAGCATTTAGATAGGTAGATGGAGACAGAAATAGAGAAAAAAAATATCTATTTTTTCCACAAAAACCCATGTATATAAGTTTCTTAAAATGTATTTGTAATTTAGTTAATATATAGTTCAGGCCTCTTGGTAAATGCCCAGAGTCACATAAACACCATCACATTCAAGATGCCAAGCACTTCTGTTATCCCCTGAGGTCTCCCTCCTATGACCAGTTTGTCGTGAATCACTCCCTCCACTCTATCTGTGGTATCCACCGATCTCTATCGTTTTGGGTTTTCCAAAATTTCCTGTTTAATTAATAGAGTAGGTCGCCTTTTAAATGTAATTTATTTCACTTAGGATAATGCCTTTGTGTTTCATCCATATTGTGATATGTACTAGTAGTGATCTGTTCCTTCTTATTTCTAAGTTGCATCCCGTCGTATGGATGTACTGCAGTTTGTTTATCCAGTCTTTGAAAGATATTTGAATTATGTACCATTTTGGACAACTGTGATTGGACATGCTTTAAAAATTCTCATGCAGGTGTTTGTATGCACCTAAGTGCATTTTTCCTGGATAAATTATATCATTGGAAATGCTAGGTCTTATGGTATGTATAGATGAACTTTATTTATAAACAAACAGAAACTGCCACACTCTTCTCCAAACAAGCTATACCATTTTGCATTCCTGCTAGCAGTGTATGAGAAATCCAGTCTCTAGACCTAGAGAGGTCTGTTGGTATTATTCCTTGATATTGTCAGCTTTTGTTGTTGTTTTAATTCTTAGCTTTCTAATAGCTAGAAACTGATGTCTTATTATGGTTTTATGTTTTCCTAAAACATTTTTGAGAATCTTTTTTTGACATCTGCCTAACTTATTAGACATACATATATCTTCTGTGGGGTTGTGTATGCTCATGTCTTTCACCTATTTATAATTTGGGAGTTTTGCTATTTTGTGGAATTTTGAGAATTTAAACATATTTTCTGAATACAAGGTTGGTTTGTTTTTACCAGATATGCAAGTTGAAAGCAGTTTTTCCCAGTCTGTGACTTGTCTTTTTTCCTTGTAGCACCATATTTAGAAAGTTCTCAACTGTAGCCAAGTCTGATTTATTGAGTTTTTCTTCTGCAATCATGCTTTTTATTTAATATCATATCTAACATCAAAACTAGCTCACCAAGTCCAAGGTTCAGTGTATTTTCTTTTATGTTTTCTTCTCTAAAAGGTATAATTTTACATTTTTATGTAGATCTACTGTCCACTTTGAATTATTTTTATACAAAGTGTGATTTATGTGTTTAGGTAAGTTCTTTTCTTTGTTGTTTTATTCTTCTTCATCTTTTTCTTTCCCCACATAGAAACTGTCCAGCTGCTGGAGCACCATTTGTTGAAAACACTCTTTTCTCCATTGAATTGCCTTTATATTTTGTGAAAAGTCAGTTGACTGTATTTGTGTGATTCTGTTTCTTGGTTTTCTGTTGTGTTCCATTGGGCTGTATCTCTATTCTTTCACCAATACTGCATTCTCTTGATTACCGTCATTTTACACTAAGTCTTGAAACTGGGTCGGGTGTGTCCAGCTTTGTTCTTTTCAGTATTGTTGACTATTGAGTGCCTTTGCCTTTCCATAGAAATTTTAGATTCAGCATGTCAATATCTACAAAAGAAATGTTGCCAAGACAGGGATTTTGTTGAATCAGTAAATAAAATTGCAGAGAATTGACATTTTAAGAACAATGAGTATCCTGTCCATGAGCAGGGATAGCCCTCCATTTGTCTAGGTCTTGGATTTACATTTCACTGAGGATTTATATCTACCTGTGGACAGGGAGGCCTGGCGTGCTGTGATTCATGGGGTCGCAAAGAGTTGGACACGACTGAGCGACTGAACTGAACTGTGCTTTAGAGCAAACCTAGTTAACTCCAAAGAACAACTAGTGTCTAGTATGTTGTAAACATTCAGTATATATGTATTGGATAAAGTAGCAGCTTAGCAAAGATATAATTGATTTTGCCTTTTCTCATCTCACCCTTGAAAGAAGGGAAACCTTTAGGGATTAAGGAAAGGGCACTTTTTTATTTTTATTTTTTAAGACAAAAGAATCCTTTGGGAAAATCACTCCAAAACTTATTAAGCTCAGTAGCCAAAATTAAGTTTTGGTATAATAATAGTCATCATCATGGTAGTGCCTTTTATCTTTTAAGATTTTCTGATGTGGAATATCTTTTTTAAAGTGTTTTGTTGAATTTGTTAGGTTATTGCTTCTGTTTTATGTTTTTATTTTTTGACCACAAGGCGTGTGGGATCTTAGCTGCCCAACCAGGGGTTGAACCAGCATTCCTTGCATTGAAAAGTGAACTCTTAACTACTGGACCACCAGGGAAATCCCAGTAGTACCTTTTACTTTTGAAAAGGAGAAGGTAGTGAGTGGCTTTGTAAGGCAGGGTAAGTTTGTTTTTCACACCATTCCCTGCCCCTGCTCTCCATGTCCCTCAAGCCTGGGCAATGTTAGGAATCTCTGTATGATGGAGTGGAAAGAAGCTTCAATGACCCACTCTTCCAGTGATTATCATCTTGTTTCATTTCATCAGGACACCTGTTGTTTCCAGTGGAATCTTACCCAGACATGCAGTCAAAACAGATAAAAGCAGAGCTGCTCAGGCTAAACTAGACTCCACAGAGTTATTTGAAAGCTGTGTATCATGACTGCAATGATGAGAAAACTGAGCCTCAGTGAGATTATATAACTTCCCTAGGGTCACACAACAGATTGTTTTAAAAGTGTAAATAGAGTTGCCATCTCCTGATTCTTACGGCAAGGCTCCAAGTGACTGCCTTTGCAGATTTTTCTCAAACTAAAGTTTATGTTTCTATGGGAACTATGTTTCTTATCTCCCTTGTCGGATATAGTGAGACGCGTGACTAGACTCTATCTTAGCCTTAATATTTGATTCAAGAGGACGATGTTGGAGGCCCCTCCCCATAGGGTGAAGATGCCCTCATTGATGGCTAAATATCCACGATGAGTATGTTACTATTTTATGTTTTTCTCCTGATGCAGGTGGAAAATACTGACAGACTTGGAAGAGAGATTCCTGAAAACCAGGTGTCAGATTAGTTTAAGGACCCTTCCTAGAACAGGGCAGTGCTTTTCCACCTGGGACCCCTGGCACCCCAGGCAGCAGTGCTGATGCCTCTGGGCTTCCAGAGTTTGTTTTGACTTTGGAGGAAATGGTCTCCTGCCATTTCTGAATGGAGGGAAGTTCATCCTAAGATTTAACAGTTGAGCTGTTTAAACTGGTTGCATTTGCAATTCTTTAATCACAATTGGAAAAAAAAAGCACAGCCTAAAGTTGAGAATTATGTTTTATTTGGCAGTCTTAAGCCTGGAAAGCAGCCTGGCAGAACACTCTGAGGGACTGCTCTCAAGATGTCAGGAGGAGCCAGGATGAATAGGAGTTTCTGCAACAAAATTCAGGGGGTTAGAGCATCAAAAGATGACTATTTAATGAAAGAAAACCAGATAGCCCAAGTTAATGAATTTAGCACTCTTTTATGGAAGATGCTGGGCTCATTGAAATCATTCTTCTGAAGTGCCCCTTAGCTAACTCGGGCCAGTGTCCTGCTTTTCGCAGTCCTGAGGCCCCTCAGGGTGTGCCGTTGTGGGTAGCTGCAGAGGCTGACAGCCTGGTGGCAGGAGGCCTGTTTGTCTCCATCCTGAGTTCCCTCCGGGCTCACCATCAGGGGCACAAGTAGTGGCTGATGGCTTGATGGCTGCAACATGCTTTGTTTGCTGATACTGCAGGTGGCATTCCTTGTCTATAATATGAATTGGATTTTCTTGATATTTTGTGAAGATACAGAAAAACTACAGACATACCTGGGATGAGTCTTATCTGAAACTGCAAATACCATTCCTGATTTCAGAGTAGCTGTGTTATCTCTCCTCTAGCCCTCCATGTTTCCTACGAGCAGAGGCTTTGTGAATGTCACTTTCTCACATGCAGTGCTGGGCACATGATAGATAGTGACCACGTTTTTCCTGAATTGAACGATTGAGTAATAGTTCTTATTTAGATCTCAGTTGAACGCTACCTCTGTAGAAAAGTCCTCCCTCGCCAGCTTACCTGTACACAGACCCCCAGTGACCCTCAGTTTCATTACCCGGCTTTACATCTCGTCTTAGAAGTAGCACTGACATTGTAGTCCATCTCTATTTACTTATTTATAGAATTGTATTTATTTATTTGTGGCTGCGCTGGATCTTCATTGCTGCATAAGGACTGTCTCTAGTTGCTGTGATTGGGGCTACTCTTCATATCGTGGTGTGTGGGCTTCTCCCTGCGGTGACTTCCCTTGTTGCCGAGCAGAGGCTCTAGCACGCAGGCTCATTTGTTGTGAACGTAGGCTTAGTTGCTCCAGGGCATGTGGGATTTTTCTGGACCAGGGATCGAACCTGTATACCCTTCAGTGGTAGGCGGATTCTTAACCACAGGACCACCAGGCAAGTCCCTATATTTGTTTATTGTCTTTCTTCCTCCTCTAGCGTATCATCTCTAGGAGGGCAAGGACTGTGTCCATTTTGCTCTCCAATGTGTGTGCACAATACTTAGAAAAAGTCCTTGGCGTGTTGTGTTAAAAAGTGTGTTGTTGGTGTTCCTCGAGTGAATGAATGATGATTCTTACCTGCCTGGAATGATTCTACTCAAAATGAAAGAAGTGATCACATATCACTTAGGTCCTATCCTATCCCTGTGACACTAGGAAAATATTGAAGAGATGGGAAAGGGGTGGTCTTTCTCCTTCCCAGAACATCTTTTATTGAGAAAAGTTTGTTATCTGCTATAGTTGACCTCCTTGTCTTTCCTGATGGTTTTTATACCTCTGTTACTTTATTGGTGTCTAAACAGCCTCTGGTAAATGTCGGTGTTCTATTTTACATCTACCTCAGGATAAATGCTTCAGGTGTACCTTGAACGCAATATTGGCTGTTAGGTTTCCTGAGAGCCTGCCATGTCCTATTTTTAAAACTCTCCAATGGGCACCAGTGAGGAATATCCTGAAACTGTCCACACTGACAGTAATAGAGATAAAGTGCCCAGATGGGTGGTCTTGCCTCTTCTGATTGGATCTTATGCTAAAAATATAAGCACTACTGGATTAAGTGAAAACAAATGGTTTGGCAGGAACTTCAGAGAGGTTCCCTGGGGCTAAGGCTGCTCCCTGTTTTCAGTGCCAATGTCCTCTGCTCTTTGCATGCAGTGACAGAAAAAAACATGTACTGCAGATCAGAATGAGCTGACATCTTATCCTAAACACCAAGGATTCTTTATGACCACAGGCAGCATACTTAACCTCTCCCTGCCATGGTTTTATCATCTTTAATATGACAGAATGGAGTCCTTTTTTTCCAGAATGAGAATCCTAAAAAATGAGTCAATCTATGCAAGTAAAGCACTCTGAGCCTTTCAGAAAGAAAATTCATACAGTAAGATAAGATGTTGGTAGACGGGCCATTCTGTTCATTGTTCTGATGAGCCTTTCCTACTTGAGTAGACTGCTTGCTATCTGGCTGGGGACACTGCTCTGGTGTGTTCCTTCCTGTCTGTCATGCACAGCTAGTTGGATGTTTGTTCCTAACTCCCAGGTCTAGTAATCTAGGAATAGAACCCAACTCTGACTCCACTGAGAGCCACAGAAAACTCTTTGGAGAGGAAGGCAAGTGTGCAGTCTATAGAGAAATAGTTTTATAACTTATGTGTGGGTCTCGCTGGATTTCTTTTCAGCATAGAAAATGACCTGGTTCTATTGAATTTCACTGTCAGGGTGGTTTCTTGTTTACCTTGAGCGGCAGCAAAGGCACCAGCTAGTGGATTGTGCCAGGAGCTGTATACAGAGTTTGGCAGTTCTGTTTTGTTTATTTCAAGGGGCAACCATGAATTAGTCTGTGCAGTTAATGCAAAACAAATCTACATTAGCTGTGTTCTGTGTCCCTACCTTCTAGATTTCTGAAGATATTCCTCTTAGGTTTCCTAATTAGGGATTTTGATTTTGAAGGCCCCCTTTTTTGCTATCTTAGGCAAATTGAAGATGAACAGCTGAAGACCAGGATTTTAACAGACTTTGGAGAAAAAAAAAACCCAAGCCTTTCATCTGTTTGTTCCTTTCCCTCTTAAACCATTAAGAATATAGTCAGAAGCCTGATGCTACCTAGAGCTTTTTACAACATCATTTTAAGTGTGAAGATAGAACTGTCACTGTCCTGATGACAGGCATTAAATGGGCTGGTGGTTGATGGTGGTGGTGATGATAATGGTGATGATGATGGTTATCCTTTGACTTTCTGCCATCAACTAAGTCACATGACAAAATGTAAAAGGAGACAATTTGATCCTGATGAAAGGGTCTCTCTGCCCAGGGAACTTGTAATCGTGCTCCAAGCCCCAAATAGCTAGAGTTCCTCAGATCATCCATTCAACTTAAGAGAATGGCTGAGATCTTTTCAAATGCTATGTAAAAGTAGTGAGCCTGGCCGAAGAAATCAGAAAACTTGGGAACTACTTTAATCCATCTCTTAAATCGGTAGCAGAGAGTTTTTCTTTTTGTTCCTAGTAGAACATTGTCACACTGAATTTCATAGAGCGTAGATGTTACATCCGTGGGTCCTGATGCTGGCTGCCCATTAGGCTCATTTCAGGAGCTTTAAGAATTACCTGTGTCCTATAACCTCAAGGATAATCAGATTCGTGATTGTGTTCAGACCCAGCTATATAAGTATGTTGTTTGTAAAGCGCCCTAGCTGGTTTTAAAGCACCATTAAGGTTGAGACTCACTTGTTGTGGCATTAACTGATTGTACAAGCTCAATTTCCCTCCATTTCTTTTATATTAATCTTACTGGATGATCTGCAGTAAAGATATCATAGAATTCCAAAAGAGATCCAAGAACCTCTGATAAAATTATGTTTTTAAGTCACTCATCGGTGGGCATTGAGACTTATGTCTTCTTTGTGATCTCTTGAATATTTACGATAAATGTTGTAGAAGAGGAAAGGTTTTTCCTCTCTCTTTCTATCTTCTTTCATTTCAGTTCAGCTGCTCAGTTGTGTCCAACTATTTGCAAACCCATAGACTGCAGCACGCCAGGCCTCCTGTCCATCACCAACTCTTGGAGTTTAATCAAACAATCGAGTCAGTGATGCCATCCAATCATCTCATCCTCTGTTGTCCCCTTCTCCTCCCAACTTCAATCTTTCCCAGCATCAGGGTCTTTTCAGATGAGCAATTTCTTCGTATCAGATGAGCAAAATATTGGAGTTTCAGCTAGGACTGATCTCCTTTAGAATGGACTGGTTGGATCTCCTTGCAGTCCAAGGGACTCAAGAGTCTTCTCCAGCACCACAGTTCAAAAGCATCAATTCTTCGGCACTCAGCTTTCTTTATAGTCCAACTCTCACATCCATACATGACTACTGGAGAAACCATAGCTTTGACTAGATAGACCTTTGTTGGCAAAGTAATGTCTCTGCTTTTTAATATGCTGTCATGGTTGGTCATAGCTTTTCTTCCAAAGAGCAAGCGTCTTTTAATTTCATGGCTGCAGTCACCATTTGCAGTGATTGGAACCAAAAAAAATAAAGTCTCTCACTGTTTCCATTATGGGACCAAATGCCATGATCTTAGTTTTCTGAATGTTGAGTTTTAAGCCAACTTTTTCACTCTCCTCTTTCACTTTCATCAAAAAGCTCTTTAGTTCTTCTACACTTTCTGCCATAAGGGTGGTGTCATCTGCATATCTGAGGTTATTGATATTTCTCCTGGCAGTCTTGATTCCAGCTTGTGCTTCTTCCAGCCTGGCATTTCTCATGATGTACTCTGCATATAAGTTAAATAAACAGGGTGACAATGTACAGCCTTGATGTACTCCTTTCCCAGTTTGGAACCAGTCTGTTGTTCCATGTCCAGTTCTAACTGTTGCTTCCTGACCTGCATACAGATTTCTCAGGAGGCAGATAAGGTGGTCTGGTATTCCCATCTCTTGAAGAATTATCCACCGTTTGTTGTGATCCACATAGTCAAAGACTTTGGCATAGTCAATAAAGCAGAAATAGATGTTTTTCTGGAACTCTCTTGCTTTTTCAATGATCCAGCAGATATTGGCAATTTGATCTCTGGTTCCTCTGCCTTTTCTAAATCCAGCTTGACCGTCTGGAAGTTCACAGTTCATGTACCACTGAAGCCTGGCTTGGAGAATTTTGAGCATTACTTTACTAGCGTGTGAGATGAGTGCAATTGTGCAGTAGTTTGAGCATTCTTTGGCATTGCCTTTCTTTGGGATTGGAATGAAAACTGACCTTTTCCAGTCCTGTGACCACTGCTGAGTTTTCCAAGTGTGCTGGCATATTGAGTGCTTCACTTTCACAACGCCATCTTTCAGGATTTGAAGTAGCTCAACTGGAATTCCATCACCTCCACTAGCTTTGTTCATAGTCATGCTTCCTAAGGCCCACTTGACTTCACATTCCAGGATGTCTGGCTCTAGGTGAGTGATCACACCATTGTGATGTTCTGGGTCTAGCTTCTTTAGGCAAATGTAATAATTAAATGGAGTTATGACAATTTAGTGGGTGAAAGACAACTTTAATTACATGTGTATGGGACCCTCCATAAGAATCTGAGACCCACAGACATCTGGTTGTTGAAGTTTATGTGCCATCCTGAGCTAAGGAGAAGAGGGGCAGGGGTTTGGAGCTTTAAAGTGGGGAAGAACACAGTTCACATGGAGATGGAGATGTTTGCCATGGCCTGTAGAGATCATGGGACTTGGAAAAATTTGGAAAAAAAAAAACAGGCACTGTGTGCTCCCAGTGACACCATACCTAGCCCACACTCTTGTAGTTATCATTGGTGATAGCTCTCTTCCTAGACCAAGCACCGTGTCTAAACTCTTTTAGGCAGTTAAAAGTGAAAGTGTTAGTCATTCAGTCTTGACAGACTCTTTGTGACCCCAGGAACTGTAGCCCATTAAGAGGCCATCAAAAGCTCTTCCTGAGACTTTGGGACCTCAGTTGTCTTCTAGTCGAAATAATCCACATCCCAGAGTGGCACATTTGGTGGAAGCTTATTCTGAACCCCTTCCATGTCTTAGTATAAGACTTGGGTTGTCATTAAAGTTTAGAATTTATGGTGATGAATTTGTTGTCATGTTCCTATAACACATGATATCTTACCTGCATGTATTTTCAAAGTGTAGCCGCCTTTTTCTGCCATTGATATTATTAATATAATCTTGTCACAGTCTTCATTTGTCTTATTTAAAAAAAAAAAATCTTCTAGCCTTGTTGTTAGCCTAATGGAAGTCTTCCAGTTCCTTATTCACCAACCTGAAAGTTTGGAATGAAAATGAACGCTATGATTGACTATTATTCAGATTTCTTTTTTTAAAATGGATATTTCAGAACAAAAACTTTAAAATGACCATATAGCAGAGGAAGTTGAGCTTCTTGAAAAATTATAAATTGTTTTGTTTGTCCCATTTCTGTGTAAGCTCTGACCTGGATGGAAATGTGCAAACTCTCACCTGTGAAGAAATTCTCTCGTCCACCACACTGGTTGTTTCATTTAATCCAAACTTTCCTGCAACCCCCGGTCCCTACCCCAACCATGCAGAGCAGCATGTGGTATCTTAGTTCCTGGGCCAGGAATTGAACCCATGCCTCCTGCAGTGAAAGTGCACAGTCTTAACCACTGCACCATCAGGGAAGTTCCCCTCCAACTCTTTAAGTGTCAGTTTTCCAGATCACAATAATCTTGATGTCTTTTCCAATCTGAGTAGTGAACATGGAAATATGTGCTGGTCCCTAAACAGGAAGACTCATTATTTTTTGCTATCTCTTGTCACTTATTAGAAAATATTCTCTAATAAACTGTCACAGGGCTTAATGGAACTCAACTAGGGCTGTGAATCCAACTTCTGCAGGGAACAGCTTCAAGGAACTTGTGGCTAGACATTATCTCAGACCAACTGAATCAGAGTTTTGTTTAGGGAGGGGAAGGTTTCTGGAGTTAGATGAAGGTATTAAAATTATCCAAGATATTCAGAAAAAAAATTGCTTCTTCCAGTATTATTACAAAAATTTTTGTAGATTTTCTGCTGATAATCTTGTAATTTGTTTCTAAATCTGTAATTGTGCTTGACATAATTGTATAGGCTTACAATCTGACAGACTTCAGGATCTTACTTTATTTTTTTTTTTCCTAAATGGATAGTCAAGTGAGTCAATATAAGTAGGTGATTCTGATGTGGTTAGGGTTGAGAAGTTTTCCCAAACTGTCCTTGACCATGCAGTCCGTCCGATTTATTTTTCCTTCTAATTGTATTTATGTATTAAATAAGCAACAAATGCACATCATTAATTATTTACAGTCTATTCAAAGTTACACAGAGAGGAAAAAGTCTCCCTCCTCCCTTTCCTGTCCCCTTGCCACTTAATTTTCCCTTACCTCCCAAAGCATCACTCTTTGGTTTCTCAGATATTCTCCATCTGATTCCTTTTCAGTGAGTCAGCTATATATCAATACTTCTCTTACCCATAGATCTTGGAGAGTTCCTGCAGCACCCTCTCACTTGCTGTTGGAGAATTCTCCAGGTCATTACTGTGAAATTCCAGTTATCAACTGCTTCTCCTACTTTTGTGATTTTTGTGTTCACTTTTACTTACACCATTTCAGCCTGAAGTATTTCAGAAGATACACCATTAGTCATGAAGGACATGGTAGCTTCTCCTCTATGCTCCCCAGCTTTCCTAACCTCAACTCTGTAAGCTACATCAAATTTAAAATTATTTTATGGATCTAAAAAATGAATGACAGAGGAATAAAGACAACTGAAGTTATATTGAAAGATTTGTGTTTGATCTCTTTGGGAAATGCATTTTGTAAATGGTAAAGTACTTAACAAAGCGGAGTTTTGTTATTGCGACTGCTGTTGACATCACCCTTATCGGATGCAAGATTCCAGGATACCAGAAAGGGTTAGGCATAACTATAGGAAGACTGACTTGCTCTTGGGATTGTAGCTGCTGGCCACATTGTTAGATTAATCATTGAATCAGAAAAAGAAGAGCAGATTTTAGGCACAGAAAGGAAATGTAGAGAGTAAGATTAAAAAAGAAGCAGGTAACTCAGCCCCCACCCCCAAAAAATTAGTTTCCCATTGTCCCTGACACTTTTGACTTAAAAATGACTAATTAAGAGCAAACTTGAATCTGACATTATTAAAATCAGTCTTTCATAAGCAAGTGGCTCTCTAAAGGCCTGGACAATGTAATGTAAAAAATCAATAGTTAGCCATAAGATGGAAAGTTGATGACGGCCCTCAAAATTTCTAATTAGGATAAATACATGAAGAAAACACAGGTGGCCTCACTGTCTTTAGTTTTGTTGTTTTTAGCAAGTATTTGACTTTATGATGTTTGTTTTCTCATAATAGAATCAAGGCCTAAGTAACTTGTGATTTTTTCCAACTGGGAGAGAAGGTGTGTGTGACCTTGATTTACAAGCAATGACATGTCATATTCAGGTTTGTTTCAGTTGTAGACAAACTTCATCTGAAAGACAGCAGATGAATATATTAATATAACAATAATTGTATAGGTTTCGTTAAGTGAGTTTTAAAAATTATTAAAGTATTGTTGCTTTATAATATGGTGTTAGTTTCAGATGCACAGCATAGTGATTCGGTATTTTTGCCTATTCTGTTCTAGGTTATTTTGAGATAAAGGGTAGAAATTCCTGTGTGATACAGTAAATCCTTATTGCTTATCCGTCTTTTATATGATCGTTTGTGTCTGTTCATCCCATACCCCTAATTTCTCCCTCCCAACTTCCTTTTCCCCTTGGGTAACTAGTTTGCTGTCTGCGTCTGCAAGCCAAATTGGTACAGCCACTGTGGGAAACAGTATGGAAGCACCTTTAAGAACTAAAAATAGAACTACCATATGACCCAGCAATTCCACTCCTGGGTACATATCTGGAAAAAAAATGAAAATGCTGCTTTGAAAAGATACATGCCCTCCCATGTTCTTAGCAGAACTGTTTGCAGTAGCCAGGTGACTCAGAAGGTAAAGAACCTGACTGCAGTGCAGGAGACCCAGGATCAATCCCTGGGTTGGGAAGATCCCCTGGAGAAGGGAATGGCTACCCACTCCACTATTCTTGCCTGGAGAATCCCAGGGACAGAGGAGTCTGGTAGGCTACAGTCTATGGGGTCACAAAGAGTCGGACACGACTGAGTGTCTGACACATAAGATATGGGTGCGCTTAAGTGCCCATCAACCAGACATGTGGTATGTAATTATATAGTTTTTAAAGTCCATGATTATCATTGAGATGGAACTTGACCATTTGAAGCTTCTTTAACATTAACTGTTTGAATGTGGGGTCTGCTCTTGGGAGTTAATATCCAGAAGTCTGCTGAGGGAAGATGTGCTGGGTGATTTTTACATCAGATTCTGTGGGGCAAGATGAATTCAGGTACTTGTGTTAGATTTGGATATACATTTTAAGTAGGATTGATGTGGCTGAGGAGTGGGCTGTACAAAAGATTTATTTTCTCCAATAGAGCCATTTGAAAAAAAAAAAAGTGTGCAGAAAAGCAATATATCATGAAGTGAATCAGCCAGTATAGCACTCCCTTCTTATTTTGCTTGAAGTGACAGGTCAAATATACATAATTTTTTTTTTAATGACATGAGTTTAAGTGTTACACAAATAAATTTTCTCTTTTAAACACGCTAATGTCTTTTCATCTGCTTATTTATTATGACATGCGTTCACCTCTTGGTTATTAAATTTCCCTGTTGAAATGGAAACTGTCTTTTCATTTTAAAAGTGATTGCCAGAGAGACACCCCGGGCATGCTTATATTTCTCCTTTCATATTTCTAAGTCAACCAACAAAAGAGCCATTATCCCAGATCCACAGATGTGAGGGTGTCACACTGTATGAGACTTTTGACTCTGATGTCTGGGTTCTAACTATGCTCATTTCCAGCTCCACTCAACAGCACTAGGTGAGGTAGTTTTAATCAGGTGAGTGCATTCATTTCTTCTGGAATGCCCGGAGCTCTCCTCTTTCCAGGCCCTAAGCCTGCTGCTCAGAATGTCGAGTTTTGAAAACAGAGTTGGGGATCAAACCGCTTTAAAGCTAATTGGTGTTGTATATTATTTCTATTTAATTAAAAACAAGACTGTCCTGTTCTTTTTGCTTCTCACTGCCCAGGGCTCGCATCAGCGGTGTTCAGAACTAATCTCAGTGGTTTATTGTAGTCACCCCTGCCCCCCTTAGTTTTCCAACAGCTATCTCACAGCCTCTGGGGAGCAGTTGTTATCGGAAATTCAACCTGTTCCCTTCCAGGGCTGGAGAGTTGCTGCCAGAATTTCATTTCATTTTTGTCCCATCTGCAGGTGCCAGAAGCTGGCTTCATACTTGACATGTAGTGGCATTTGGGGCATATTGTTCATTTCAATAGGCATTAATGATGATTTTAAATCCTTTATTGCAGACCAGCTTTTCCACATGCTATAGACCCCCATTACAGGCTGGTTGAGCACAGAAGTACCTCTGCTGAATTGAACAAATGCTAAAAGCTTTTTATCTCCTGTGTTCACAGTATATGATAGAATGCCATTCATAGTCTGGGCAGGATTCCTGATTGTGACGCCAACAAATAAACAAACCAAAAAAGAAAATCAAGAAAAGGTGGGAATTCATAGGAACAAAAGCCGTCTCCCACTGCGATGTCATATCTCATCAATAATCTCAGTTTCTATATAAGATTACCATGGTATAACAAACTTATGGTTGCCAGGAGGTAAGGCAGGGGGTGGGATAAATTGGGAGACTAGGATTGACATATACACATGACTACATATAAAATGGGCTTCCCAGGTGGTGGTAGTGGTAAAGAACCAACCTGCCAGTGGAGGAGATGTGGGTTCGATTCCTGTGTTGGGAAGATCCCCTGGAGAAGGAAATGGAAACCCACTCTAGTATTCTTGCCTGAGAAATTCCATGGACAGAGGAGCCTGGTGGGCTGGAGTTCATGGGATCACAAAGATTCGAACACCTTGATGCGACTTAGCATGCCCATATAAAATAGAGAACTAATGAAAACCTTCTGGATGGCATAGGGAACTCGACTCAGTACTCTCTAATGACCTGTATGGGAAAATAATCTAAAAAAGAGTGGATATATGTATATGTGTAACTAAATCACTTTTCTGTGTACCTGACACTAACACAGCATTGTAAATCAACTATCCTTTAATAAAAATTAAGGCAAACCAAATCTAGCATATTAAATAGGCTTCTTACCAGCCGACTCTGGAATACTTGTCTTTCCTCTCTCTCTACAATGTCTTAAACGTTATGTCCAAAACTGTGGAATACGCATTGCTAGAATTTTCATGGTTGAGTTGAGAAGGTGTTTAGAAGGATGAAGGTGTACAGGTGTTAATATTTTCATATTTGGTCTCATGTGGACATAGCCTGAAAGCCCACGGGATGGGGGATGGTCACTGACTTCTGCTAGGCATTGGGACTTTGAAAATGTGAACTCACTGTTTGGGTGCAGTGGCAGAAGCTGCCAGAAATCTTCAAGAATCACTTGTTAGTAGAAGAATTCACAGCTCTGCATGGTTCCCAAAATACAGCCAAGAGTATCACAACAGACTGGCTCATTAGCACCTAGTTTTAAACCGCTGCACTTAAGCGACATCACTGCCTTACAGAGAGGGTGATACAAATCATGTGTGAGCTTCTGTGTAGCCAGAATTCTCCAGCATCACAAGTCAGGCCAGTTAAACAGCTCACCGGACTTCCTGCAGGGAGGAATCTCTTGCATCTCTGTGGCCAGGTAATGATCATTTCAGTAATTTTGTTTCGTTCTCCCTCCCTTTGTTTGTTTCATTAGGAAAGAATCTGAAATTAAAGAACCTTGTAGAAACTGCAGGTTTTATAAATACATATTTATTTAATAGCTTTCACAAACCTGGTAAGTATCTCACACACAGCCTCTTGATTGGAGATTGAAGAACAAGATCTCACCTCCTAGGAAACTTCTCAAACTGACACAGCATCTTCTCTTACTGTTTCTTTCCCGTTTACCGATGCCCTTCTGGCTGATGATAAAGGTAGTTGCATGTGTGGTGCTGTGCCTGTTCCCTCATGTATATCTCAAAGTGAGATGTGAACACGGAACCCAGGATGAAATGTCTGTTAGCTCCATCCATTTGAATATAACTAGCCTGGAGTCTGAGAAGTTACAACTCAAGAACAGATGAGCACATGTATTTGTGAAGATACCAGTTCCCCCTTAGGAAGCAGAAGGTGTTTCCTGTTTGCCACTTCCTCCTGTAATAGCCTACAGCTTAGGATATGAGTGAGTGGAGAAGTCAAACTGATGTCCCATTAAACAGATCCATTAATATGGGGAGTTTTTCTGGAGAGGCTGCTATTTCAGTACGTTGGAAGGGAGTGTGTATTTCTCTCTTGCCTTACTACAGAAAGGGTAGACCCGGGAGAGCTATAAAAATCAGCATTCTATAAAGTGTCTGACAAGTCAAGTAGGATACAGCTCAGAAATGATGTGTGACTCCTTTGTTTTGGAATTACCCGAGACCGACTTAAGTTAGAGCCTGGCCTCTGCTGTCTTTCTTTGCAAGGCTGGATCTGGGCTACCTTGTGAGGGCATACACCGTCCCCTTTTCCTCGGGGAGAACTGGGTTTCGTTGGAAGACCATCCTTTCGGTTACTCTGTCTTGCTGAGCAGAGGGTGTTTGAATCGGTCCTGATGTGAGAAGGGGGTTTGACTCTTCTCTGAAGAATCATCTTCTATTGGCAGTGATGGTCTCAAAACGTAGTTGCCATGCCTAGCCGGAGATCATTCACTGGACCCCAGCACTCATGAATGGATGAATCCCCTCCATAGTATACAGTGATAAATGATGACATGGTCCCATGACTGTTGCTGTTCTGTTGCCTTTAAATTTCAGTATGTAGGTACATAGAAAGTTATTTTTTCATATTTAACTAAAACCACTGCCAGTTTTGTGTGCCTATAAATTTGGAAGTGGCTTGATGTCACTTGAAATAATAATAATTGGAAGACAGGCTCTGTCAATAAATTTATTGAGTATACATCCCTGGTGGCTCAGATGGTAAGGAATCTGCCTGCAATGCAGGACACCCAGATTCAGTCCCTGGGTCTGAAAATTGAAGGAACTGGCAACCCACTCCAGTGTTCTTACCTGGGAAATCCCATGGACAGAGGAGCCTGGTGGGCTACAGTCCATAGGGTCACAAAGAGTTGGACTCAACTGAATGACTGAACCATACCTTACCTTTAAGTGCTTTATACAAATGATCCCATGTAATTTTCATAACAGCCACTAGAGGTACACAGCACTTGCTGTCTTTTGACATTTGGAAACCGGGATTGAGAAGTAGTGATTTACTCAGCCATCTCCAGTGACCATGATCACCCATGTCCTAGGAAATTCAAGTGGCGAAGAGTACAGGTGTCTTATTACAGGCTGTCCAACAAATACCCAGCGAGGTGGACACAAAGCTCCTATGTTTCTGTGGCTTGCTTTAGATTATATGGTTACTACTTAAATGCTGGTCCTGGAATCCGGGTCTTGTCACCTTTCTTTCAATACTGACCTCCAGGACTTCCCTGTCAGTCCAGTAGTTAAGACTCTGTGCTTCCACTGCAAGGGGCATGGGGAACTAAGATCCCACATGCTGAGCAGTGCAGTTAAAAAAAAAAGCTGACCTCCGTCAAGTGAAAATCATGTTTTGCTTTTGAGAAGCAGCGCAGTGTGACTTAGCCAGTGGGTCGGTGGCTTGGTCACTTTTGTGTAGGAGGTGGTTCCATCTGCGTGGGGAACTGTGCTTATAGTTCCGTTGGAGATGCAAGAACATAGCAGGTGACTTACCGCGCAGGGCACCTCCTCAGATTGTACTGAACCCCTCCGCTCACACACTCATGAACGAATGTCACTGCTCGTGTGTCTTTAGGTACGTTCACGGGAGCCAGGCTGGCCATGTCATGCCCTCTAGATGCCATCCTCCAGGCAGCCTCCTGACCCTCCCTCTGGGCATGTCTCCTCTCTGAAATGTCCTCTCTCTTCCTGTCTGTCAGCAACTCCTACTCTTGATGATAGGGATTGACTCTTACACGTGAGCGGGTCTTCTTTCCTGATAAAACTACCTTTATTCCCATTAGAAAGAAAACATATTTCTTTCCTTCTATGGATTAATAGACCCATGGGCTTAGAAATTGACTCAAATTGTCATTGATGGGGTACAGTACCTAAGAAGGTGACAATTACTTGCGCTAACCCCAATTTAGGTAAGCAGCAATTGATCACCAGATTTGTGATTATGACTAATTTTTAATAGGTGTCATATTTTGGAGATAAAGTCATTGGAAAAAGCCTCCCGAATGATGCAAAACTAGGTAGGCTGTTTTACAGAAGCATGCAGGGTAACTACTCTTGGCTTTAATTGAAACTAAAGAGCTCAAAGAAGCTGGAGTCAGTTAAGACATAAAATAGCAGTAAGGGGTTTATAAACTGAAAGAAGTTAATAAAGAGGGTAGGAGTTCTGAGTGAGCTTGAGTGATTTCTTTCTGTTGTGCTTTTATACGGATAATGAAGGCAAGTGAGACAGTCAATGACACAGCATACACTGTGAAAATGCAGAAGTCTATGGGAATGTAAGAAATAATTAATAACAGTGCCTATATAATGAGATAATTAATACAGTACCAATGCCAATGTGTAATTTTTAATTTACCACATTAAAAAAAGGAATAAGGTAAAGTCATTTTAATGATATAGTTTATTTAACAGGAAATATCCGAAATATTAGCACTTCAATGTGTAATCAATCTTTTAGGATTGCTTTCGTACTAAGTTTGGGGACTCTGGTGTGTCTTTTACATGTGCAACAAATTTCAGTTTGTTTTTTTTTAACAGTAGAAATTGTTACTTGTATACTTATTTACTTTTCTATTACATGTAATTTAAATTTAAAATTTTTTCCTGCAGACACTGTATTATCTTTTTATGAATCAGTTTTCCTGGGCATTTTTTATCAAGTACTAGACTTCTACTCCAGTGTTCTTACCTGGAGAATCCCAGGAACAGGGGAGCCTGGTGGGCTTCTGTCTATGGGGTCGCACAAAGTCAGACACGATTGAAGTGACTTAGCAGCAGCAGACTTCTATAGTCTGTTTCAGGGTTCAGAAATTCCTTCAGTTATCTATTAAAATACCTTTGTGGATTTCCAGCTATTTTTTGTATCACATATAAATTTTTCATAGACGCAGTTCTGTCAGAGTAGGAATTTTTCTAATTTTTTGTTTCTATAATTTGAAACCTAGTTCGAAATTGCAAGAGCAGTACAATGAAATTCTAAACACTCTTACTCAGATTTAGTATTTATGTTTTTTTATCCCATTTTTAACAAATTTCCATTCAGATTAACCATGTTTCCAGGGCTCAGTAACTCATGTTACCATATTGGACCCAACAGATACAGGGTATCTGTCTAGGAATGATATACAAACCCTGTGATTGTTGGGTGAGCTGCAAAATCTATAAAGCTATAAAAGCCATAAAGTTTTTTACAAAATAAGCTTTCCTAGACTCCATTCATAGAAGCTTTGACTTGGTAAGCCTGTTAATGAAGCTCTGCAGGTGACTTTGGCAGTGACTTTCAGGGTCAGCTTCGCACACTAGCCTCCCAAAGGTGTCCTTCCCCTCATTCCTCTCTCCCCCTCTAACTGCTCTGCTTTTTAGGAAGGTAACTCAGCAGACAACAAATTTGTTTTTATATAAGGAAGGGATTAGCCTATTAGCTGCTGCAACTTAAACAGCGGATGCGTTTTCTCTCTGTTTAACCTTAGGTTATAAGATGGTGGCCGTGGGGCTGATCGGGAGGTGGGTTGCACATCCTGCAGCATGTGGGATCTTAGTTCCTCGACCAGGGATTGACCTTGTGCCCTCTGCAGTGGAAACTTGGAGTCTTAACCACTGGACCGCCAGAGAAGTCCTGAGGAGCTGTTTGTTTGGAGTGTGGGTGGTTGAGTAGAGTTGTAACTGCCCCTCTTCTAGCAGAGCTGAGTGCCGGGGAAGTGGTCTTCAGTCTGTCTTCTGCCCTCTCATATGTCCATTATTTCTTAATTCTCTGCAGAGAAACAGAGTCGGGGAAAAAGCAGACCTCTGGTGAGGTTCTATTTCAGCCCCTGGCTAAATGCATTTTTCTCTTAGCTACCCTTTTAAGCTTCTTGGTGCTTCTGTTTATCCAGCCACAAAACGTGGGAAATGCTGATGTATATACCCTCGGAGACCCCCAGGTTAAAACACTGCTGTGCTCAGTATGCCGTGTCACCTCAGGATTATGGTAAGCTACAGAGCATGCCCGGGAGTTAAGTAAGTGTTTATAGAAATTTGAACAAAGCTGTACTTGAGAAGGTCAAATTGACTCGCTCAAGGACAGTACTTTTTTCTCTAGGGCTCTGACTGCTGCCTGAGAACCAATTGGATTCCTCCTATTGACTGCTCTTCAAGTCACTGGCTTCCTTTTCTTCTAGCCCTGCCCCTGCTCGCCACTTTAGAGAGATTCGGCAGGCTGTGTGTATGTGAAGATTTGCTTTCTGGTGACACTTCTGTGACCTGTTTTCTAACCCTCTCAGGGTTGGAAGAAACCGCAAAACCATTTGGTGAACCTCTGATAAGATCTTTGCACATCTTTTTGTTTCTCCTGATGCTTAACCCTTTCATTTATTTCTTAGCTACCCCAAGAATGGGCATTTCACCATCTCCTAAGGCAGTCCGTTTCATGTCTGAACAGCTCATTTCCCCTTTAATTTAAATGAAATGTTTATTTCTGTAATTTCCACCCTTTGAAGCTGTGTAGGTCATCTGAACAGGACAACCCTTCAAGTACTTGAAAATAACGGTCTTGGCTACAGTTCTTTCACCTTCCATCAAATAGTTCACCTGCCTTTTTAGGCTAATTCAGAGTTCTTCCAAATGTTCTTCAGAAAACGTTCTAAATTTCTTTGTTCTCCTCTGAATGGGCTTCAAGGACTGTACGTTAAATGTGATACTTTAAATATAGTCTGACCAACACAGATTTATAAAAGGTGGATGAAATACAGAAAATAAAGGAGCAAATGAAAACCTATGTGGTTTTCTTTTCTCCTGTGAGTGATTGTAGAATTCACAATGTAGATGATAATCCTGTTTTCCATGTCTTACATGCTTTATGAAACCAAGTAGAACGGTGTGACCTTTCTTTTGCTCAGTATTCCTTTCTAGTATTACACTAGGAGACTTGTTTTCAGGTTGATATAATAAGTAAACTTCCATATGATGGTCTTCTATAATCATCCATATGCTTGTGTTCTTAAGCTGAAGACATCTTTCTCTTCTTTGTATAGTGAGCAGCCTTCAGTTCAGTCGCTCAGTCGTGTCCGACTCTTTGCGACCCCATGAATCACAGCACGCCAGGCCTCCCTGTCCATCACCAACTCCTGGAGTTCACTCAAACTCATGTCCATCGAGTCGGTGATGCCATCCAGCTATCTCATTCTCTGTCGTCCTCTTCTCCTCCCGCCCCCAATCCTTCCCAGCATCAGAGTCTTTTCCAGTGAGTCAACTCGTCGCATGAGGTGGCCAAAGTATTGCAGTTTCAGCTTTAGCATCAGTCCTTCCAATGAACACCCAGGATTGAGCCTTAAAACTATTAAAAAGTTGTATTTTTAACTTCAGAGTTTTGTTGCCTCCACATACCCATTTCTAGTGTTTGAAATTAAGCAGCAGGGAGATTTAGGCTGAATGGTCCAGGACCATTAGAGTGAGAGAGACCTCTGAAGTGCATTCAGCTGCGAAGTGCTAACAGACTACTTAATCCACATCATTGCCTGGCCTCTAGGGTGCGCGCCCAGTGGAAGGCATTTATTTACAAAATTAAAAGCACAGCAAGTGAAAGCCAAGGTTTTATTTAAGCCCGTTTATTGACTTCTATTCTATTTACTAAATTTCTCAGTGATGGAAGATGATGGGCACGTTGGTTCTTGCAATCACTTGGCTCCACTAAAAGTGGATACGTCTTCCTTGATTTATTCCTTTCGCATTGACAAAGCAGCTTTTGGTAGAATTGGAGGTTAGCCAGCTGTTGCTGGAGAGAGTACGTAGAATTCAAGGTTTGGTTTTTGTGTTTTCCTTTTGAATTCTTCTGTCAAGTCTGCTTAATGAAATAAAACCTATAAAGAGAGGCTGGCATCCTTGGGATTTGGTGCCTGTTTTCACCTCTGTTTACCTAAGTCCCTTCTTGCACTTCCAGTGAATATTCTCATATTGTAGGCACATGCGCACACATACACACATGCACACATACACACACACGTATGCACAGATGGACACAAATCTCCAAAAAAAACCCACCTGTGGTTATCTCTGGTAGCATCCACCTAGTCAGAAAACAGAATGCAAAGTCCAGGGATTCTTCAGACTACCGCTGTATTATGTGTTAAATTCTACTTGCTGAAATGCTTTTATCATCAAAGATTTTTCTCAACCTTTTCAGCAGGGTGGATGCCAAACAGAATTGGCTAGCTTTGTCCACCATCAACCTTGAGAGACAAAAGTCTCTGTTTTAAAAATACTGCTCTTTTTAAAAATTTTTGTTTATTCAAGTTTAGTTGATTTATAGTGTCGTGTTAATTACTGCTATAAAGCAAAGTGATTCAGTTACATACACACACGCTTTTTTTAATATTCTTTTCCATTATGGCTTATCCCAATATGTTAAATATATTATAGTTCCTGTGCTATTTGGTAGTATTTTGCTTTTTATCCATATGTAAACTATTATATTTAATAGATTACATCTGCTAATTCTAGATTCCCAATCCATCCCCCCCACCCTTCTTCCCCCTTGGCATAATGCTGCTCTTTGAACAGTGGGTAGACATTTTAGATCCAACAGTGATGAAATGTGGGTGATCTAGGGAGAAATTGTTTATGACAGATGATTTCAGTTAGTATCTTCCTGCAGCATAATTCTGCACTGCGATTTCTTAACTCTTCCCCTTTCTTGTGTACTGACCATACTGGATTAATTCCTTCTTGGTTCTCTTTGACAGTTTTGCCCTCCCTGATAAAATCTCCAGGATGAAGTCAAATTGATCAAACCAGAGTTTTTTCTGGCATGTTCATTCATAAGTCACATGCTTCTGAGATACATTTGACTTTTCCTGCTAATAAAATTGTGAGACATTCTGTGCCAGGGCAACTTAGAGCTTTTGCATCTCAGACTCATAGATACCCTGGGCCTGGTGAGCATATCATAGAATTGTAGTTTGCAAACATTTTCAGTAGCAAACTTTTTTTTTTCCAAGCTGTATCTTTTCTGGAAACCCAATATTTGGTATAGATAAATGAATTAGTTCTCGGGTGGAACTGAGGATGGATAGTCCACAGTCCCAAGGCATGATATCCTGAGAAATTGGCTCATATGCTTTCTGTCTCACTCACTGACACAAGACTGAGAGACTCAAGGGTATGTCACATCATATTTTTAATCCTGCTTCTTGCAGAATAATGGATGATGCTCCTTCCTGGCATGCTTGGACCCTGTTAGGACACATTTTCTGTTGTGCGATATAAGGAAACCATGCTGCTGTTCATAAACTATGACATCAGTTCAGTCACTCAGTTGTGTCTGACTCTCTGCGACCCCTGAACTGCAGCACGCCAGGCCTCCCTGTCCATCACCAACTCCCGGAGCTTGCTCAAAGTAATGTCCATCGAGTCGGTGATGCCATCCAACCATCTCATCCGATGTCATCCCCTTCTCCTCCCACCTTCAAACTTTCCCAGCATCAGGGTTGTTTCCAGTGAGTCAGCTCTTCACATCAGGTGGCCAGAGTATTGGAGTTTCAGCTTGAACATCAGTCCTTCCAATGAACACTCAGGACTGATCTCCTTTAGGATGGACTGGTTGGATCTCCTTGCAGTCCAAGGGACTCTCAAGAGTCTTCTCCAACACCACAGTACAAAAGCATTAATTCTTCGCCCCTCAGCTTTCTTTATGGTCCAGCTCTCACATCCATACATGACCACTGGAAAAACCATAGCTTTGATTATGGTCAAACTATGACATGCACACATATATAGACCACACACAGAAACACACAATAAATTCTTGTTGGATATCCATGTATTTCATTGGATGCCTGAGGTCAGTTAACAAGTGTTGAAATCTTGATCATCAGGGACTCGGCTATTAGAGTTTTCTGACAAGCTTAACTTGGGCAACACAAAAGAAAACAGAAACCCACGGTAGTGAGAAAGAGACGGTTCACTCTTGGAAAACATTAACAACGCCAGAAACCAACGCTCACTGCGGAGATGGTGGCTACGTTTCTGACTATTGAAACTTTTTGTTAAAAGCTTTGATGCCTTCAAGTAAGAAGTAAATAATCATTGGAAAAGTAGGCAGTTTACAAAGGAATCTAATATGGTAATTGATTTGTCATTGAGAGAGTGGGAGGTGTTGCTAAGTTTGAGTAAATCTCTTTGCCCCAGTTTGCTAGTTAAATGGAAAATGTGGTGGCAGTGAAAGTGAAATCTTTTGGCTCCTTTATGCTTCATTTACATTTTATAAAACACACATCACAGTTTATTGTCAGCATGAATATGGACTGTATTTTTCAAAAGCTGTTTCCACGCTTTTTGTCCCTTTCTTTGGTGATACAGAACTGAGGTGTATTGGGAGTTAGTGGCATTAAGAAGTCAAAAGTGGTGTGCTAGAGATTTTTAACTATAATTTTTCATAGAGATGGCAATAATCTGGGGCTATAAGTTGAGCAGTTAATTAGACTTCTCTCTATGTAACCTGTTCTTTTTCAGTTTAGTTCAGTTCAGTCGCTCAGTCATGTCTTACTCTTTGCGACCCCATGAATCACAGCACTCCAGGCCTCCCTGTCCATCACCAACTCCCGGAGTTCACCCAAACTCATGTCCATCGAGTTGGTGATGCCATCCAGCCATCTCATTCTCTGTCGTCCCCTTCTCCTCCCACCCCCAATCCCTCCCAGCATCAGAGTCTTTTCCAGTGAGTCAACTCGTCGCATGAGGTGGCCAAAGTATTGCAGCTTCAGCTTTAACCTGTTCTTCTTAGATAAATATTTTAGCGGATAGTTGGTATTCTTGCCTGGAAAGTCCCAGGGACAGAGGAGCCTGTTGGGCTGCCGTCTATAGGGTCGCACAGAGTCGGACATGACTGAAGCTCCTTAGCAGTAGCAGCGGAGTACCACTATCTTAGTATTTTGTCTCTGTGGTGATGATCAAGGTGAATTTATTCTACCCAAATTGTTTTTATAATGTCAATCTCAACATTTATATCCTTATGCCATAGCTTCTGTAAGGCATTGAACTTGAACCCTTCCTCAATTTATTTTATGATAATGCTGTTATTTTTATTATTTAGCTTTGCAGCTTGAAAATATTCCTTGGGGAAATGAGTTTCATAAGCTTATTCGACAAGTTGTAAAATAAAAATTTCCCATTTTGTCAGTGTTATCACAGTATAGTTTTTTTTTTTTTTACAATAAACTATATCCATTTAAAGAGTACTCTTTTATGAGTTTTGATACCACCACAATCAAGTGCAGAATGTTTCTGTCATTTCCAAATGTTTCTTGGTGTTCCTTTCTGGCGTTTTCCTGTCCCAACCCTCGGCCTATGACAACTACTGAAATTATTTTTTTTCACTAGACAGCCTACTATTGTGTTTGAATTTTAAAACTACCTTTAAAAATGTTGATACCCAGCTTTTTGCTGTTGGCAAACAATGGTAGGAAGAAAAATAGAGTAAAAATAATATGCTATTGGCTTTTCATTTGGGAAGTGTACAGATTCAGTTAGTACAGTAGATTGTTTATAAAGAACTTGAAAACAATACCTGAAAGCCTCTGTTATGTCATCATTTAGAACTAACACACAAACTTTATAAATTTATACCAAAGGATATTTTATGAATAAAGTACAAGGGCACTGAACATCAGATAGTGAAAACGGTTCTGCACTATTTTGAGATGGTGGTACATTAGTTAAGTTTCACCCTACATTTTTACACTGCATTTTGGTTTCCAAACTTTACACAACATAATATTTAATTTAAAAGTAATTTATAAATTGTGTTTTATCTCCAATAATAGTAGTTCTAATAAATTATTCTTAAAAGTGGCATGGCGTGCCTATATGTGTGTCGTATATATAGACATATATGTGCATATATATAGGCATATATGTGCCTATATGTGTGTCATGTCTGATTCTTTGTGACCCTATTGACTATAGCCCACCAGGCTCCTCTGTCCATGGAGTTCTCCAGGCAAGAATACTGGAGTGGGTTACCATTTCCTCTTCCAGGGCATTGTCCAGAGCCAGGGATTGAACTCACGTCTCCTACGTCTCCTGCATTGGCAGATGGATTCTTTACCACTAAGCTACCTGGGAAGCCATGAAGTGGCCTGGATCACTTGTTAAATAGAACAACATAAATAACTTTCTGTGCAACTTATGATTGACTTTAAGTACATAGAGTATTAAAATGAAATTTATGATATAATATTTAAAAACACTGATTATAATTTAAACTGTCTTCTATATTATGTCACAGAGGAATGATTAGTTCTGGAGTCAGGATATCTAGCTTGGAATCCTGGATCTGTAATGTACCTGATGTATGACCTTGGGCAAATAATTTAATTTCAGTACACTTATCTATAAAACAGGGAAAGTAGTGCCAGTCTCGTTATAGTGTTGTTGGGAGTATCAAGCAAGTTTAGCCATGTAAAATGTCTGAAATAGGACCAGACACACAGAAGGACCTCTGTTGTTATTATCCCTCCCCAAAATAGTTATTCTCCCAGTTTTGAAAATATATTATTATGTCATAGTTCTGTAAATCAGAAAAGCTTGGGAAACACCCCACTGAAATACCTGTAATCCATATATATATATATATATATATATATATGTATATGTACATATATATGTATGAATATATATTTATACACACATAAATATGCTTATATAGTATATGTATTATAGATGTATGTATATTTTGTTTTGGCTGTGCTGGATCTTTGTTGCAGTGCTGAGGTTCTTTGTTGTAGCATCTGGACTTTCCCTAGTTGCGCCATGGCTTCTCCAGTTGTCGTGCATGGACTTAGTTACCCCACAAAATGTGGGTTCTTAGTTTTCTGACCAGGGGTTAAACCCATGTCCCCTGCACTGGAGGGCGGATTCTTAATCACTGGACTTGCAGGGAAGTCCCTCAGTATCTTTTATTATGAAATATTTCCTCCCTTTCTGGCTTTCAGGTACTGGCCAAGGTGCTGAAAAGGCCCTGTCTCTCTTTACTGTGCTACCTTTTATCCTGAACACTTCAAACTAGAATCATTTGGGTTAGAACATCCTAGAGTTAGTGCTTAATTCTATGAAATCAATGTAGTCCACTTGGTAGTAGAAAAAAAGGGAGGCATTTTTGATGATAGAAAGATGTGGGAAAGTGGGTCACTTGTCAGTTAAACAAACCATCTCTTATCACACTTGTATTGAAACCACATTGTGTATATTTTTCCTATTTACATGAGAGTAGCAGTTTCCAATTTCTCAGTTCAATTTGCCAAACATTTGGCTGTCTTGCCTGAGTACTTTTGATCTGCAATCACTTTCAAGACCAAAGCAGCTTTGCCTAGTGCCAGGAACAATTAATTTCTCGAGACACTAATAAAGGATGTTTCACTTGGTTGCACAAGTTAAATAGTGAGTTTGTAGTCAAACAAACATATAAACAAACAGAACAGATACTCACAAATTATTTGATTTCTAGAAGTCAGTGTCCATGACTTATATGTTATTATATCCTTAACAATTAATAGTATTGGCATATATTAGGCACAGAAATTCTTATGTAATTAAATCGACTACTTACTTGACTTCCAAAGCAGATTCAGAAAGCTGAAATTTATCTTCATTGACTGTGTTTTTCCTATGAAGATTTAGATGATAAAATTCTATCGGTATATTAAATTTCTCTAAAAATCAGTTCAGTTCAGATCAGTCGCTCAGTCATGTCAGACTCTTTGAGACCCCATGAATTGCAGCACGCCAGGCCTCCCTGTCCATAACCAACTCCCAGAGTTCACTCAAACTCACCTCCATCGAGTCGGTGATGCCATCCAGCCATCTCATCCTCTGTCGTCTCCTTCTCCTCCTGCCCCCAATCCCTCCCAGCATTGGAGTCTTTTCCAGTGAGTCAACTCTTCGCATGAGGTGGCCGAAGTATTAGAGTTTCAGCTTCAGCATCATTTCTTCCAATGAACACCCAGGACTGGGCTCCTTTAGGATGTACTGGTTGGAGCTCTAAAAATAGCAATAATCAAAGTGTAGGATGGATAACCTAATGTAGTGGTGAGAGCTCACGATGAGATCATTCTACCTGGTCAATAATATTCAGAGGCACCTTGGAATTTCCTGTTTTATCTCAAAATGGATATGCCCTTTATTCATTTGTTAAGGATATAATATTGAGTCTTAAATTATTTATAATATTTTCCATATGGATTTTCTAAAATTTCTTTTTGGTTTATGATGTGAATGATATACAAGAAGAAAAAGCTACCAGTTAACTCTTAAAGAAGGAAATAGTAGTTTATACATGTTTAAATGTGTAATTTTTATCAATCTCTCCCAACAGAAACAGTCATAAAAATTAATTCTTTTGTGAAAAACTAGTATTAAAAATAGTTGTGTAATTGTGACATCTTCAGGGGGTGCATATATTGAATTTATGATTTCAAATGTCCTAGATGTGGTGATCTCAGATGTAATATGAGGCTCCCTTGAAGATACCAGTTCCTTTTAGAGGATTTTTGTATATTCTAATTTTGTTTCCCTCATACTACTGAAATATAGAAATGAATTTAATACCATTTTAGTGAAAATATAATAAGAGTCTATGGTTAAATTTTGGTTTTGAAAGCTATCAGTTGTTGCCTTAGAGTTATTCCAAAATGAAAGTATCTTTGGGGGGATGTGGAAAATTTAGAGAAGTAGTTTTAAAATTATTTTAATTTTAAGCAAGAGCTGTGTAACAACAGAAATCATCTCTTTTTAACTTCTGAAATAAAAACGTGGAACAGTTACTTTTAGCTTTTTAAAATAATATTGTTTTTTTGAGAAGGAACTGTTTTCCCAGAAATAAGATTACCATTTTTCTTTCTCGGATTTCTTCTCCTCTTCCTCCTTGCATAATTGTGATTCTCTTGCTGTAAATCTTGGATGATTATCTACTAGTAATCTACTGTCATACTTTTGCCTGTGGCTGTTCAGGTTTCCCCACACCTTTCAGTGAAGAGACTATCCCTTCATCATTGTATATACTCTTGCCTTCTTTGTTGTAAAATAATTGGTCACAGATGTGTGGGTTTATTTTATTATGGGAATCTCCTTTCTGTTTCATTGATCAATGTGTCTGCTTTTATGCTAATACCATACTATTTTGATAACGACAGCTTTGAAGTGTAGTTTAAAATTAGGCTGCACAATGCCATCAACTTTGTTCTACTTTGGTCTTCTCTGGTGGCCCAGGCAGTTAAAAATCTGCCCGTAATCTGCAATGCAGGAGACTCAAGTTTGATCCCTGGGTCAGGAAGATTCCCCTGGAGAAGGGAGTGGCTACCCATTCTAGTGTTCTTGCCTAGGAAATCATATGGACAGAGGAGCCTGGTAGTCTGTAGTCCATGGGAGTCACAAAGGGTCAGACACAATGAGTGGCTAACACTTTCACTCTCAATTTGTTCTTTCTCAAATTTCCTTTGGCTATTCGCAATCTTCTGTGGTTCCATACATGTTTTAGAATTGCTTGGTGTATTTCTGTGAAAGAGGCTACTGGAATTTTGATAAGGATTGCACTGAATCTAAATATTGCTTTGGGTCATATGGATGTTTTAACACAATTAGTTTTTCAGTACATGAGCACAGAATACAGTTTTATTGATTTGTGTGTTTAGTTCCTTCACTAGTATAAATTTTCAGTGTCTTGGACTTTTACCTTCTTGGTTAAATTTATTGCTAGGTATTTTATTCTTATTGGTGAAATTGTATATCAGACAGTTTTCTCAGTTTCTCTTTCAAGTAGTTTGTTGTTAGTGTATGGGGATGCAATAGCTTTTTGTATATTAATTTTGTATCCTGCAATTTTGCATGAATTCATTTATTAGTACTAAGAGTCTTTTGGTGAGATTATTTCCTTTTTCTTGAAGTACGGTTGATTTACAATCTTGTGTTAATTTCTGATATACAGCAAAGTGATTCAGTTTATATTATATATACACACATATATATTTTTTTCGTTTAGGTTATTATAAGATATTGAATATAGTTCTCTGTGCTTTAGAATAGGATCTTGTTGTTTATCTATACTAACTGCTATTGTGTAGTAGTTTGTGTCTGCTAATCCCAAATTCCTAATTTGTCCCCCTGTTCTTTCTACTTTAGTAACTAAAAGTTTGTTTTCTATGTCTGTGATTCTGTTTCTGTTATGTAAATGGGCTCATTTTTGTTGTGTGTTAGATTCCATATGTAAGTAGTATCATATATTTGTCCTTCTTTAACTTCATTTATGATAATCTCAAGGTCCATCCATGTTGTTGCAAATGGCACTGTTTCATTCTTTTTTATGGATAAATAGTATTCCTTTTTAAACATTACTTCTTTATTCATTCATCTGTTGGTGGATGCTTAGCTGTTTCTGTCTTTGTTATTGTTAATAGTGCTGATCAGATATGAAGATAATACCACCCTTAGGGCAGATACTGAAGAGGAGTCTCTTTATATAGGTGAAAGAGGAGAGTGAAAAAGCTGGTTTAATACTCAACATTCAAAAAACTAAGATCATGTTATCTAGTCACAACGTCATGGCAAATAGATGGGGAAGCAATGGAAACATTGACAGACTTTATTTTCCTGGGCTCCAAAATCACTGCAAATGATGACTGTAGCCATGAAATTAAAAGATGCTTGCTCCTTGGAAGAAAAGCTATGACCACCCTAGACAGCATATTAAAAAGCAGAGTCATTACTCTGCTGACAAGCGTCCATCTAGTCAAAGCTTTGGTTTTCCAGTGGTCATGTATGGATGTGAGTGTTGGACCATAAAGAAAGCTGAATGCTGAAGAATTGATGCTTTTGAATTGTGGTGTTGGAGAAGACTCTTGAGAGTCCCTTGGAGTGCAAGGAGATAAAACCAGTCAATCCTAAAGGATCAGTCCTGAATATTCATTGAAAGGACTGATGCTGAAACTCAAATACTTTGGCCACCTGTTGCGAAGAGCCGACTCTTTGGCAGGGACCCTGCTCTGGGAAAAATTGAAGTCAGGAGGAGAAGGGGATGACAGAGGATGAGATGGTTGGATGAGATGACTCGATAGACGTGAATTTGAGCAAGGTCTGGGAGATGGTGATGGATAGGGAAGCCTGGCGTGCTACAGTCCATGGGGTTGCAAAAAGTCGGACATGACTGCGCAACTGAACTACTATGAACATAGGGTTTAATGTATATTTTCAAATTAGAATTTTCTCCGGATACGTGCCCATGAGTGGAATTGCTAGATCTTTTGGTAGCTCTTTTTTTGTTTGTTTTTCAGCTTTTTGAGGAGCCTTCATACTGTTTCCCATAGTCCCTGCAAGTGAAACTATTTTTAATTGCATGGTTAATACCAATACTTGAATGTTGTTCAATTCCCTACTATCATTTACTATAACAGACTTCATTAAATACATCTCATTTTTCATGCTTCATTATTCTTAGTGACAAAGCATGCTCTCAAGGGATTAGGATGGATATTGCATATATAATTTTCATTATAGAAGTCTAAACATATGGCATGACTGTTAGGTATTTCCTAGAAAAATGTCACATTTTGCTCATATCAGTGGCTTCTTGATTTAATATATTACATATCTTCTCTAACATTGAATAAATAGATGATACATCTGTAAGATATAGATGCAATAAAAAAGCAATCCTTTTGATCTGTGGAGAATGATGAATGAAGTTCTTATCTGGCAATAGATAGACAAACAGGTACTCTTCCCGATATCTATCAATGTTAAGGGAAATAGAGCAACATTTATAGATGATTGCCTGATAAATACTCATTAAATGCTGTAGACCATTAAATGTGCTAATAGCTGTTTTAGAGTTAAATTGAATCAATATTCACATACCTGAATGGTATGTTATTAGCTTCCTGTAGTATCAGTCAGTCTCCTCTCTTCTGAGTTATGCCTTGTAGTGGTACCATTAGCCAATACCAAAAGATCCTATAGTAAAGAGACCTGTATAAAATTTCAAGTCTACTGTAAAGATGCTGTTATGATCTTTGTTCATGGGATTGCAGTGCCACTTTCATGAGTTCCCTTGAGGAGAGATGGTTTACTGCTTTCTGAACTTTAATATCAGGAACAGTTGGGTTTCCTCTGAGCAGCTGATTTTTTGTCTTCTAATGGATCCCTGGTTTGTAAACTGATTAGCTTTCTCTTATGGGAAGCCAAAATACTGATTGTACGTTAACTAACTTGATATTACAGTTACATATGGCTCCTTTTAAGACTTTATTTCATGTTTCTCTGCTTTCCCCCCTATTTCTTCAGATGTATGTTATCTTGGCATATTTTATTTTTTTTAATTGAAGTATAGCAACATTTAAAAACTCATGTGAAAATGAGAAGATTAAATGAAGTTAGTTTGTAGAGTACCTTCACAATACCTCAGTAGTGCCCATGATTAGGAAAATCTTAAAATGTATCATTCAGACCAAGTCTGCATTGATGGTTAAATGGGGCACTATTAATAATCATTCTAGGACAGTCAGCATGAAATCAGGTCTGTTGTAGGCAGAGATGTATGGTCACCTTGTATACTGCTGCTGCTGCTAAGTCACTGCAGTCGTGTCCGACTTTGTGTGACCCCATAGACGGAAGCCCACCAGGCTCCCCCATCCCTGGGATTCTCCAGGCAAGAACACTGGAGTGGGTTGCCATTTCCTTCTCCAATGTGTGAAAGTGAAAAGTGAAAGTGAAGTCACTCAGTCGTGTCCGACCCCTAGTGACCCCACAGACTGCAGCCTACCAGGCTCCTCCATCCATGGGATTTTCTAGGCAGTAGTACTAGAGTGGCTTGCCATTGCCTTCTCCACACCTTGTATACAGGAAACCATAAATGCCTTTTCGCTAATGTTTGTTATCAAGGATCTCTCTCTGTACATATACATGTATGTATGTATGTGTGTGCATGTGCTTAGTTGCTCACTCATATCCTACTCTTGTGACTTCATGAATTGTAGCCACCAGGCTCCTTTGTCCATGGGATTGTCCAGGCAAGAATATTGGAGTGGGTTGCCATTTCCTACTCCAGGGGATCTTCCTGACCCAGAGATCGAACCCAGGTCTCCTGCATTTCAGTCAGACTCTTTACTGACTGAGCTACGAGGGAAGCCCATATATGTAAATACATGTGTAGATGCACACACACTCACATATATATGTTTAAAATATTTTCATTTTGCTGAGACTATTTAACATAAGACAGTCAAACCACCTTTATTGGGAGATTTGCTTCAATCCTGGTCTTCACACAATCTTACTTGGCAAAGTCTTTAGCAAGTGGGAAGATTTAAAGTACAAGGTTGAAGTTTAAGTTAAGACTTTAGTTAATTAATGATCAGGAACATACAAGGTAGAGAATCAGAGCTAGAGAATTTGGGATATCAGTTTCTCCAAGAGTAGGGAACATTTATCAGAAGCCCATTTACCAGAATTAGGGCATTAGTTTATACTTGAATGTCAGGAAATTCAGAGATTAGGTCTAACTTTAGAGAAGTCAGGGCTAAGCTTGTATTTGGGACTTGAGAGAGCTCCATTTAGGGAGTAAAGGGAGGCAGAAACTGGAAATCTGAGCTGGTGAATGAGACAACCTGAGTTCAAATATTGATTTTGCCAAGCTGAGTGACCACGGGCAAGTTAATTAAACCGTCTGAGCCATCTTTCTAGATTGCATAATGTAGATAGTAATACCTTCCTCACAAATTGCCTTGAAGATGTGAAATGTACTTAAAATAGTGTCTGCTTTACAGTGGGAGCTCAGTGAATAGTGATTGTCATCGTGTTCCAACACAATGGCTGTGTTCTTGGGCTGATCCATTATGTGCCATGATGAATAAAATAGCATGAGGGTAACCTTTTCTTAATTTGGAGGAAACCCAATGTGACTGGATTATTCTCAGTTGGCAGTTTCCCTGAGATCGATGTTTCCACCCTTTGGTGTTTACTACTGCTTGTCTGCCAGTGGGCGGCAATAGATGACAAAACAAACAGATGAACAGTATCAGTATTTCATACTCTTCTTCCCAAATCAGAGCAGTCCAAGTGTTTCATTGTTTGGGTGAGTTTAAGAACCTATGCCTGGTTTAGAACCCTGTGTCTGGAACATAGTGATGTTCGTTTTAACAGAAGTCTCTTGGCCCATGGAAAAGCAGCTTCCTCAATCCATGGGCTTTGTTTTTTGCTGCCTGAACTGGGATTGGTTGGACAGAAGTGTATCTGCGATCCCTGCAATTTCCAGGAAGGGCAGGCATCATTTGACAGCTCTGGGAAGTCTTTTCCTAGGATAGTTATGCTAAAAAGCAAAAAAAAACAAAAACAAAACCCAAAACATGAAAAGTATAACTGTACTGAACTCCTCACTAAGTCAGAATGTCAACAATCTCTTTTAGGCTGGCATAATTCACCTTATAAAGGTAATCAAAAGGAGGCAGGGAAATTATTTCCAGTTGGAAGAAAATAGATCCAGTTGTTCGATGCAGGGATATAGAAGGTCACAAGGCGGATATCTGCAGCTGAAGACTCTTTTCTTCCAGCTACTCACTAATCTCACTGTTTTCTAACTACAGTTGTCCCCAAGTTCAACTCTGTCACTCTGATGACCTGTATTGCTAAGAAGTAGCAGTAGGCCCCAGGGGCCTCTAACAAACTCTATAGTTTTTCTTGGAGAAATGTTTCTTTGTAGGTAAGAAACTAAGCATCGCCATCTGGGCTTATCTGAGATCCTAAAAGCCCTCTGAATGTGTGTTGATGACCTCATTTTAAAGTCCCCAGTGCATCCTTGGAGCACATCACAGGGACATAAATCACTCTTAGAAAGTACATTCTTCCAAACTCTGTCAGCCTATGTCTCTCAGAAAATACATTCACTTTTGGCAGCTGTTTATGAAGCTTGGCTTTATGAAAAAATAATAATAGTAAAAGGGGAGCTTAAAGATGTTTGTATTCTCTCTCTTTTTTTTTGTTAATTTATATTTTCAGCTGGTATCCAGGCAAACAGTCTCATGACTGCTTCCATTGGTGGCTCCCTGATGCATTCAAGGCTGTTGTTAAATTTGAACCACACTGGACGTAGAAACCCTCTGAATCTCACCTCCTCCATGTAGCCTTCTGTGGCTCCTCTTTTTATTTATTTAGTTTTCAAGATTTATTTATTTTTCGACTGTGATGGTTCTTCATTGCTGTGTGTGGGTTTTCTCTAGTTGCAGTGGGCAGGGGCTACTCTTCAGTGTGATGCGTGGCTTCTTCCTGCAGCAGCTACTCTTGTGGAACATGAGCTCTAGGGCATGGGCTCAGTAGTTGTGCACAGGCTTAGTTACCCAGCGGCATGTGGGATCTTCCCTGACCGGGAATCAAACCAGCATCCCCTGCTTTGCAAGGCAGATTCTCAACCACGAGTCCACCAGGGAATCCCCCTTGGCTACTCTTGCCCTGATTAAAGACAAGTAATATCAATGCTCATAGCTGTGCTATGCAGATTTAGTTGCTGTTGGCAATTTTTATCTTCGTGAACCCACTCTGCCATATAAAACATTTGTCACAGATTAATTTGTATATATTCTTTGATTAATGACTGCTGTGTTTGTCTTAGTATTGTTCCTCATCCATGTGTTTTATAAAAAAATTGTTTGGGGATTCATACATGGTGATCTTATCACTATGGCTACACTAGAAATGTTCTCAAATGAGGGCAAGGAACAGATTGTATCTGCTCCTTTAACTAATGTTTAATAAGGGTCTGCTGCTTAGATGTCTTCTGAAAATGTTGGCTGGTAGAAGATGGTGGCTTTTCAGGGCATGCAATTTCCTGTTGGTATAAATAACTTCCCACTCTCAGCCATGAGCGTTTGGTTTTCTTGTGCAAGAAGATCTTTGTCTTATTAATAACTTTATTGAGGTATGCTCGACAAGTAAACAGCTGCACATATTAAATGTGTACAAGTCGGGGATGCGTATGTGCCTGTGAAACCGTGACTGGCATCAAGGCCATAGATGTAACATTACTAGCAAATGTTTCCTGGCTTTCCTTTATTACTACTTTGTGTGTGTGTCTCTGTGTGTGGGTCTTTGTAAAGATTACCCACTTCGAAACTTGTAAGTATATACAGTACAGTATTGTTAGCTCTAGGCGCGATGCTGTGTGGTCGCCAGGCCTAATTTATGCATCTTGTATAGTTGTAACTCTGGTTCCTTTGTTCAGCTTTCTGTTTACCCCCTCCCCTCAGCAACTGGTAAAACTTTGCTTTTATGAGGTTAACTATTTCAGATTTCACGAGTACGTGAGATCATGCAATATTTGTCTTTTTTCTGTGTCTGGTTCATTTCACATAATGTGCTCCAGGTTCATCTATGAGGTTGCAAAAGGCGGGATTTCTTTCTTTTTTAAGGCTGGATGTTATATGTGCAGTGAATTTCTTTATCCATCCTTCAGTGAACATGTAGGCTGATTATACATCTTTGTTGTGAATCACACAGCAGTGAATGTAGGATTATAGATGTTTCTTTGAGATCCTGATTTCGATTCCTTTGAAAAAATACCCCAACATGAAATGACTGGATGATGTGGTAGTTCCAGCTTTAATTTTTTGAGGAACTGCCACACTGATTTCCACAGTAGCTGTGTCAATTTACATTCACACCAACGGTGTCCAAGGTTTCACTTTTCTCCACTTCTTGTCCACACTTATTTGTTTTTTTAAATAGCCATTCTAACAGGTGTGAGGATGTGGTTTTTGTTTGCATTTCTCTGATGTTTAGTGGCATTGAGTACCCTTTCAAATACCTGTTGGCCATTTGTTTGTTCTCTTTGGAGAGGAGAAAAAATTGTTAGCCACTCAGTTGTGTCCAACCCTTTGTGACCCCATGGACTGTAGCCCACCAGGCTCTTCTGTCCATGGGAGTTCCCAGGCAAGAATACTGGAGTGGGTTGCCATTTCCATCTCTAGGGGATCTTCCTCACCCAGGGATCAAACCCTCCTGCATTGGCAGGTGGATTTTTTTTTTTTTAACCACTAGTGCCACCTGGGGAGCCCTTGGTTACCAGAATCTTATGAAATCATGACTAGATTCAAGACTTTTTAAAAACCAGAGTTCTGGTCCCATATCTAAGGAAGTCTTCATACATCTTATTTATAGAAGAATATATTTAAATTTTCTTGGCCTATCCATACTCTTTGAGGACCATAACATTTGCCAGTGAATACCCATTTCAGAAATAGCTTATGCTCTTTAATAAAAACCTATTTTGCTGATCAGAGATAAAATGTTTGCAGTAGTTACCGTAGCTTTTAGACTATGTGAGCCTGCACAATTCAAGCAACTCATTGTCTTTGTAAATTGAAACTCTGTTACACATTCAAACACACATATACACACACACACTATGCTTAAGTATTATAAAGTATATTACAGGCTTCCCTCATGGCTCAGTGATAAAGAATTCACCTATAATGCAGGTGACACAGGTTTGATCCCTGGGTCATTGAAGATCCCCTGGAGAAGGAAATGGCAACCCACTCCAGTATTCTTGCCTGGGAAATTCTATGGACAGAGTTGCCTTGTGGGCTACAGCCCAAAGGATTGCGAAGGGTCGGATATGACCGAATGATGAAGCACACTCAGACATCACAATACCATTTTATAATAGGAGCCTTTAGGCTCAGAGAGGTTAAGCTATTTGTCTTTGATTTAACAGCTAGCAGTTGGGAAAGGAGAGCAATGATCCCGTGGCTTTGGACTCCATATCCATACATATCATTATTATTATTTTTTTTAAGTTCCTTTGTGTGTGTGGATTTTTTGTTGAGTTTGGTGGTTTTTTTTTTTTTTTGGTCCTTTTTAAAAGTACTTACTTGGCTTTGCCGGGTCTTAGTTGCCACACATGGGACCTTCAGTCTTTGGTGTGGTGTGTGGGTCTTTAGTTGTGGCATGTGGGATCTTGTTCCCTGACCAGAGATGAAACTCAGGCCCCCTGCACTGGGAGCAGGGAGTCTTTAGCCCTTGGACTACCAGGGAAGTCCGCATACATATTCTTCATGCCGTACCATACATTGGGAACTGTTTCTTTCTCTGGGTACTAACGACCAAAGAGTATTTATTTGACTAAGAACAACCTACTTCTTATTATCAAGGAGGAAATTCTAACAACGCTTGTAAAATATGTCCCTATGCATTTGCTTTCTTGGGGCACGTAGAGACTTCGGTATTTGTGAGTCAATTTGCTGTGTGTGGCAATGAGGGTCATTCTCCAGGGGAAGGATGTGGAGGAGATTCAGCAGGAGTTGCAATCTCAACAGGTTACTAAATTACTGCAGTCACAGAAGCTGGCACGCTCAGACTCGAATAAATGGGGAAAAGGAAGATGAGATGGGAGCATAAAAGCTCACAATCAGATGTCTTCTTGCTCCATCATGACGCTGCTTGGTATCAGTGATGTTGGTGACTTTAGTTCTTTGGTGAGTCTCAAAATATAGATTATGGATTCCAATGGGAATGTGGTAAATATCCAGTGCTAATCAAGAAAGAAAACACTGCCTTGTGTCTGCTCCCCATCTTTGCCTGCTGATGGTAGTATCTTCACACTAGAAAGTATTCTCTCTTCTAACAAATTTTGGTTAAAAGCTATACTTTTAAAAAATGAGTTGGTGCTTTCTGGTGTTATTCCCTTGAGGTTTGATAGTTGCCATGTAAATGTACCTGAAGGTGATGTATTAGAAGTAGCTGTTCATCTTTCATCATGGAGAGAGAAACTGGAGTTGTATGCCCTTTGTAGATTCTCTTAGAATAGAGATACAAGAAATTAAAGGAAGCATTTTAAATCAGCTTTACTTCAGTAGAACTTTTTTTAAAGTTTTAATACAAGAAAGGTCACATTCTTCACTGCTTCCAATATGGAAACTGATGGTATTGATTGTTGTATATATTTTTCCTTCCATGTTCTTTAAACACACATTTTATTGAAAAAAAAAATGAAATTATTTGGCACAGCCTAAGTGAAAGAGGAGAGTGAAAAGGTTGGCTTGAAGCTCAACATTCAGAAAACAAAGATCATGGCATCTGGTCCCATCACTTCATGGGAAATAGATGGAAAAACAGTGGAAACAGTGTCAGACTTTATTTTTGGGGGCTCCAAAATCACTGCAGATGCTGATTGCAGCCATGAAATTAAAAGACGCTTGCTCCTTGGAAGGAAAGTTATGACCAACCTTGATAGTATATTAAAAAGCAGAGACATTACTTTGCCAACTAAGGTCCGTCTAGTCAAGGCAATGGTTTTTCCCGTGGTCATGTATGGATGTGAGAGTTGGACTGTGAAGAAAGCTGATCGCCGAAGAATTGATGCTTTTGAACTGTGGTGCTGGAGAAGACTCTTGAGAGTCCCTTGGACTGCAAGGAGATCCAACCAGTCCATTCTAAAGAAGATTAGTCCTGGGTGTTCATTGGAAGGACTGATGCTAAAGCTGAAACTGCAATACTTTGGCCACCTCATGTGACGAGTTGACTCACTGGAAAAGACTCTTGATGCTGGGAAAGGTTGGGGGCGGGAGGAGAAGGGGACGACAGAGAATGAGATGGTTGGATGGCATCACCGACTCTGTGGACATGAGTTTGAGTGAACTCCGGGAGTTGGTGATGGACAGGGAGGCCTGGCGTGCTGTGATTCATGGGGTCGCGGAGAGTTGGACATGACTGAGTGACTGAACTGAACTGAATGAAATAATTTAATCTGTTATTATCTCTTATCCAGTGTTTAAAGGCATTTTAGAGGATCGTTTCTATTTTTTTTTCCAATTTTTTCTTTTATTTGAAGAACATATATAAGCTTTTAAACAATTGTTCCTAAGAGGTTTCTGAGTGCATACTCATAAACCCACTGGGGCTGATAATTATAGGAAGGGGAAGTCTTTTAACATTTCAATTTCTTTAGAACGAACATTTGAGGGGACCGTTTCCTAACCCATCTCTCAATGTTCATCTTCTTGCCAGAAGGTGAATGAGTTTGGAAGCATCATTGGAAGCAGCATCAACTTCCCCATTCTTCTTTCAGACCTGCTTAAGTACAGCTGTGTTCCAGGGCTTGCTTTTATGGTTAGCTTCATACCTTTCGCGTCGTCTGCTACTTCTTCCTACTGAACCAAGTGGTAGACTCTTTAAGGGACTTGGGTAATTTCAGTCTGGAAGCACATCACATCTGAGATTACTTAGAATATTCAAAGAATGCTTACCCTCTGAAAGTAATCAGTCTATTGTAGCAGATGTCCCCCCAGTCTCTGTAGAAGGGCCTGATTGATTTTCTTTTCCCCTCTCAAGTAACACATAGAATGAGCATTCTCCCCAATTCATTCATCTTCTGAAATCAAATTAGAGGAGGAAACTCTTTCCTTGAATAATCTCAGCCTTAGGAAGATCGGTGGCAACAGAAATTATAGGATATGGTAGTATAGTGTATACATTTCTGACTTGGTCTAACCCTGAACATAGGTCTCTGACTTCCAAATTTCTGTTCTATTGTAGGGAAGAAAATCTTTTCCTTTTTTCTTTTGTAGGTTCTTTGACTGGTCCAGTGATGGAATTGAGTTAAGAGATTATTAGAAGAAAACTTTGTATGTATGGGAGCTCATAGAAGTGTGAAACTCAGAAGTGACCAAAGCGGGTAGCTGTTTTTAGACATTTTTAGACAAACAATAAATGTCTGAAGTATTGACATGAGAAAGAAGTATGGCTTTGGAGTAGTAAATTAATAAGGACGTAACAAAGTGTGCTAATGCAGAGTTCTCGGTCTTGAATTCCCTATTTCTGGTGATAAGGATGTTTCTCTACCTTCTCATGTGGGAAGGGCACCTTTCACGGGGAGATTTTATTTCCAGCCTTTAGGGGGACAAAGGAGGGTCAGAGTGACCTTCTTGCATCAGCTGTTTCTTAAGTAACTTTAATTTGAAATAATCAGTATGCCAGAGTGGTGTATTTAGGATGGCCTGTCCTGAATCCCATCACCTTCAACTACAGCTTGCTTTCTCTGACTTTATCAGAAACCCAAGTGCCCAAAGTAACAGAAAACTAAAAAAAAAAAAAAAAAAAAAAAAAAATTATCCTTTTTGACTATAAAAAAAGAAGGAACTTTTACTTGGTGATTTTTATGTCAAAGAACGGAGGGAGATACTATACTTAGAAGTCTCACCTATGCCTTTTAGCCCATTGTAACAATTCATGTTACTGCCCTCTGCTCACTTTTTATTTTTAATTGGAGGATGATCACTTTACAGTGTTGTTTCTGCTGTTCAAAGAAGTGAGTGAGCTGTCAGTGTACATATATCCCCTCACGCGGGCCTCCCTCCCACCCACCCACAGAATCAAGCTTTCTGTGCCTTATCGTAGCTTCCACTGGCTAGCTAGTTTACACATGGTAGTGTGTATATGTCAGTGTCCCAGTTCATCCCACCCATTCCTACCTGTGTCCACACATCTGTTCTTTACACACATCCATTCTTTACATCTGCATCTCTATTTCTGCCCTGAAAATAGGCTCATTGGTACCATTTTTCTAGATTCCACATATAAGAGAAAAATAAATATCATTTATTAATGCATGTATGTGTTCACTTCTTACAAATATTTTTAAATTTAATTTTAGTTAGGTATTTATCCATTTTTGGCTGCACTGGGTCTTTGCTGCTGTGTGTGGGCTTTTCTCTAGTTGCAGCGTGCAGACCTCTCATCGTGGTGGCTTATCCTTGCAGAGCCCCGGCTCTCAGGCACCCCGCCTTCAGGAGTCATAGCCCTGGGGCTCAGTAGTTGTGACACACAGGCTTATTGCGCTGTGACATGTGGGATCTTCCCAGACCAGGGATCAAATTCACGTCCCCAACCATTGGACCAGGAGGGAAGTCCCTCTGCTCACTTTCTACGTGTCTGAGTTGGCATGAGAAACTGTGATGTCGTGCTAGCTGTGGGTGAAGTTTTCATCCTGGGGTAGCACTGTCTCATGTGAATTAGATCTCACTGGGCTCAGTGATGTGTACATCAGTCCTTGTCTATTTCTTCCACTGACTTCAGAGCGCAGCATCCCAGCTTTCTTTCCTTGAACCACTGTCCCGCCCTTCATAGGTTCACTGTTCAACTGGCCTTCCCTCTGACCACATTCACGCCCTGCCCTTCAGTAAGGATAATTCTTTTGAAGAAGCTGAATGGCTTTGTGGCAAGTAATTACAAAAGGATTGGAAAAATAGGCGTTATTAACAAATATGAGTACGTTCCAAAATGTGATAAAATTTTAAAAGCTGTTACTTGACATTGTTAATGAAATAGGAATAGTGATAGATTTACATTCCTACTAAAATGATGCATGTAACATTTATTCCATAATAAATGTTATTCTGAGTCTCTTCTACCTATTAATTCATTCAGCTTATAAATGAAGGCTGTAAATCTTAGAAATCCAATAACAGTTTTGAAGGTTAGGTACTATTATGTAACCTCACTGTTTTTATTTTATAGTTGAAGGAACTGAAGTTCAGAGATAAAGGATGATGCTTTACACACTTAGGAAACATCAACGCTGCGATTCAACCCTAAACAGTCTGGCTCAGAAGTCCATGATCTTACCTGTTAGCCAGTAGTTTAAAGTGTGGTCTTCAGAGTATAGGAACATCAGTGTCACTTGAAAAACTGCTAACTCAGAAACCTTTTGGATGGACCCCACTGGCAAACACTACTGGTTATTCTGATGCCTTATGTAAAGTCTTTCTTTGACTGGTCTCTCTGATCTCATGATTGTTCTTACTTTGCTTTTTAACAATAGCAACAAAAGTTTTAACAATTCTGTAATTGAGAGTTAATTTCATAAATTTGGAAAGTATATAAAAATTATTTTTTAAAGCTGAAATCTACATGGTAATCATGATTATAATTTATTGCTTAGTAGCTAAATCATGTCTGATTTTTTTTTGACCCCATGGAATGTAGCTTGGCAGGCTCCTTTGTCCATGAAATTTCCCAGGCAAGAATACTGGAGTGGGTTACCATTTTCTTCTCCAGGGGATCTTCCCGACCCAGAGATTGAGCCCTCATCTCCTGTATTGGCAGATGGACTCTTCACCACTAATTTGCTTGCATTTATGTAGTACACTGTGAATATGTTTTTCAGTCATTGACAATTTTAAAATACCATTATAAGTGACTCCCTGCATTTTCAATGTGCAGAAATTTTACTTGTGGTTTTTGTTTTGATTCCTACATTTTTGAGAATGTTTTTTTATTGGCATATAGTTTGCATACCATATTACATTGTTTTTACACGAAAAAGAGTCTATAACTCAAAAACAGATAAGCATTGGATTTTTGAATAGCTAATTCATAAATTTGATGTGTTCATTTAGTTCTTTAACCCCCATAGAATTGTTTCATTTTGATATTAGATATAGAAGATCAAATTTTGAAAAGTTAAAAAAAAGAAACAGAAAAAGACAGTAATTGCATTTATTCAATGTCACTAATTGACATTCTTTCTTTTTTTAATTCTTTTATAAAAGTCCCTCACAAAATACTTGGATCAACTCAATGAATATATGTGGAATTCTTGAATAAATGAATGAGCCTCATTCAACCTCTCTGAATTTCAGGCATTTCTGATCTTTAAAAAAATTTTTTTTAGTTGGGTATAATTGTGTTAACAGTGTTGTTTTTCTGCTGTGTAACAAAGTAGATCAGCTATATGTTTACATATATCCTTTCCCTCTGGAACCTCACTCCCACCCCTCTAGGTCATCACAGAGCACTGAACGGAGCTCCCTGTGCTATACAGTAGCTTCCACTACCTATCTGTTTTACACATGGGGATGTGTATATATCAATGCTAGTCTCTGGATTGCCCTCCCCCCTTTCCTCCCCTGCGGCCACAAGTCCATTCTGTCCATCTGTTTCTCTATTCGTGTCCTGCAAATAGGTTCATCAGTACCATTTTTTTAGAAGGAATTTCTTTTTTAATGAAGATTTCTATTTCTTACCTCATTCCCTATCTTTCTAGAGTCTGAGGTCAGATATTTGTTGTTGTTTAGCTGCTCCGTCATGTCCAACCTTTGCGACCCAATGGACTCCAGCACACCAGGCTTCCCTGTCCTTCACCAGCTACCAGAGTTTGCTTAAACTCATGTCCATTGAGTTGGTGATGCCATACAACCATCTCATCCTCTGTTTTCCCCTTCTCCGCCTGCCTTCAGTCTTTTCCAACATCAGGGTTTTTCTACAGTCAGTTCTTCGCATCAGGTGGCCAAAGGAGTTTCAGCTTCGCCATCAGTCCTTGCAATGAATATTCAGGACTGATTTCCTTTGGGATGGACTGGTTTGATCGTCTTGAAGTCCAAGAGACTCTCAAGAATCTTCTCCAACACCGCAGCTCAAGAGCTTCAATTCTTCAGTGTTCAGCCTTCTTTAGGTCCAGTTCTCATAAGAGTACTGGAAAAACTATACCTTGGACTGGACAGACCTTTGTCAGCAAAGTAATGTCCTTACTTTTTAATATGCTAGGTTGGTCATAGCTTTTCTTTCAAGGAGCAAGGTTCTTTTAGTTTCATGGCTCAGTCACCATCTGCAGCGATTTTGGAGCCCAAGAAAATAGTCTCTCACTGTTTCCCTTGTTTCCCCATCTATTTGCCATGAAGTGATGGGACCGGATGCCATGATCTTCATTTTTTGAATGTTAAGTTTTAAGTCAACATTTCACACTCCTCTTTCAATTTCATCAAGAGGTTCTTTAGTTCCTCTTCACTTTCTGCCATAAGGGTGGTGTCATCTGCGTATCTGAGGTTATTGATATTTCTCCCAGCAATCTTGATTTCCAGCTTGTGCTTCTTCCAGCCCAGCGTTGCTCATGATGTACTCTGCATATCAGTTAAATAAGCAGGGCGACAATATACAACCTTAATGAACTCCATTCCCAATTTGGAACCAGTCCATTGTTCCATGTCCGGTTCTAACTATTGCTTCTTGACCTGCAAACAGATTTCTCAGGAGGCAGGTCAGATGGTCTGGTATTCCCATCTCTTTAAGAATTTTCCACGGTTTGTTGTGATCCACACAGTCAAAGGCTTTGACGTAGTCAATAAAGCAGAAAGATATATTTTTCTCTAATTCTCTTGCTTTTTCCATGATCCAGCGGATATTGGCAATTTGATCTCTGGTTCCTCTGCCTTTTCTAAATCCAGCGTGAACATCTGGAAGTTCACAGTTCACATACTGTTGAAGCCTTGCTAGGAGAATTTTGAGTATTACTTTACTATCGGTGAGCTGAGCACAGTTGTGTGGTATTTTCAACATTGTTTGGCTTTGCCTTTTTTTGGGATTGGAATGAAAACTGCCCTTTTTCAGTCCTGTGGCCACTGCTGAGTTTTCAAATTTGCTGGCATATTGAGTGCAGCACTTTTACAACATCATCCTTTAGGATTCGAAATAGCTCAGCTGGAATTATATCACCTCCACTAGCTTTGTTCATAGTGATGCTTCCTAAGGCCTACTTGACTTCACATTCCAGGATGTCTGGCTCTAGGTGAGTGATCAGACCATCGTGGTTAACTGGATCATGAAAGTCTCTTTTGTATAGTTCTTCTGTGTATTCTTGCCATCTCTTCTTAATATCTCCTGCTTCTGTTAGGTCTATGCCATTTCTGTTCTTAATTGTGCCCATCTTTGCATGAAATGTTCCCTTGGTATCTACAATTTTCTTGAAGATATCTCTTGTCTTTCCCGTTCTATTGTATTCTTCATTCTTTGCATTGATCACTTAGGAAGGCTTTCTTATCTTTCCTTGTTGTTCTTTGGAACTCTGCATTCACATGGTTCATATCCTCAGAGCTTTTCTCCTTTGCCTTTCGCTTCTATTCTTTTCTCAGCTATTTGTAAAGCCTCCTCAGACAACCATTTCGCCTTTTTGAATTTCTTTTTCTTGCGGATGGTTTTGATCACCGCCTCCTGTGTAATGTTATGAACCTCCATCCAAAGTTCTTCAGGCACCCTGTCTACCAGATCTAATCCCTTGAATCTATTTGTCACTTTGTATAATTCTAAGGGATTTGATTTCGGTCATCAGCTGGTAAAGAATCCTCCTGCAAAGCAGGAGACCTTGGTTTGATTCCTGGGTCAGGAAGATCTGCTAGAGAAGTGGTAAACTACCCACTCCAGTATTCTTGGGTTTCCTTGATGGCTCAGCTGGTAAAGAATTTGCCTGCAATGCAGGAGTCCTGAGTTTGCTCCCTGGGTTGGGAAGATCCCCTGGAGAAAGGAATGACTACCCACTCCAGTATTCTGTTGGAGAATTCCATGTGTCTCTGTATAGTCCGCAGGATTGCAAAGAATTGGACACTACTGAGCAACTTTCAATCCTGGGTGTTCATTGGAAGGACTGATGCTAAAACTGAAACTCCAATTCTTTGGCCACCTCATGCGATGAGTTGACTCCCTTGAAAAGACTCTGATGCTGGGAGGGATTGGGGGCGGGAGGAGACGGGGACAAGAGAATGAGATGGCTGGATGGCATCACCGACCCGATGGACAAGAGTTTGAGTGAACTCCGGGAGTTGGTGATGGACAGGGAGGCCTCGCGTGCTATGTTTCATGGGGTCGCAAAGATTCAGACACAACTGAGCGACTGAACTGAACTGAACTGAGCAACTTTCACTTTCACTTTGAATGTCCTACTGTTTTTCCCTGCTTTCTTCAATTTAAGTCTGGATTTTGCAATAAGGATTTCATGATCTGAGCCATAGTCAGATATTTGTTGATGACAAAATCATTTAACTTATGCAGGAAGCCCAATTAGTTCTTCATATCTAATGCCTTCTCCGAGACAGTGAATGAATAGTCCATTTTGGCTTGATCACTTCTTACCTGATAGAATTGTCATTGTCTATAAACTTTACCTTGAAGATAAATGGTAAATAAACTATTTGTGAACTATTCTACTGTGTATGCTTTCACAAGCATTAGTGAAAGAAAAGTGAAGTCGCTCAGTCGTGTCCGACCCTTAGCGACCCCACGGACTGCAGCCTACCAGGCTGCTCCATCCATGGGATTTTATAGGCAAGAGTACTGGAGTGGCTTGCCATTGCCTTCACAAGCATTAGTCTCTTTTATTTTTGCACAGAGATATGGAGGTTTCTGGGCTGGTATTGATAACACTTAGCATCATTACCATCACTTGCATTGTTATCATTGTTTCCATCCTCAGAGCTAAGAATGAACATTATGGTATGATTACTTTGTGTTAGCCAGGTAATTCTAAGTGCTGTGTAATAGCTCATTGAATTTATGCACACAGACACACACACACATATTCTATGAAGTAAATACTCTTATTTTCACAATAGCACCAGGTGGAGAAAATTGAGGTCATATAACAAACAAGTGGAATTGCTAAGTGTTTAGTATATAAAAGTATTGAAAAAATGCTTATCTCAAAACGTACTAAATGCCTCCTTAAATGCTTGATGAATCAATGAGCTCTCCTTTTATGTATGGAAAATGTGGCAGTCAGAGAGGTTAAGTGATTTGCTCAAGGAGAAATCACTAGTTGTTTGGTAAAGAGCTTCAAGTTCAACCACGAAGTTCAGATTACAAAATTCTTATCAGCTATGTAAAGGAATGGACCTCAGTTCAGTTCAGTCACTCAGTCGTGTCCGACTCTCCGCGACCCCATGCATCACAGCACGCCAGGCCTCCCTGTCCATCACCAGCTCCCGGAGTTCACTCAAACTCATGTCCATCGAGTCAGTGATGCCATCCAGCCATCTCATTCTCTGTTGTTGTCCCCGTCTCCTCCCGCCCCCAACCCCTCCCAGCATCAGAGGAATGGGCCTAGGAGAGCCCAAGTGTGACAGTTCAGGCTTTGGAACTGTTAGAATTCTTCTATTGGGTTGAACAAAATGTTCATTGAAGTTTTTTCATAAGATGTTACCAGAAAAACCCACTTGAACTTTTTGGTAAACCCAATACTCACATGTATTCTTTTTTGATCTTAAAGTCTTTCTAAGCTTGTTACCTCATGTGCAAAATGGAGAAAATACTGATGTCTTTCTGGATGTATTTTAAGGCTTAAATGACATTTAAAGTGCTTGCAAATGTATCTTTTGGGCAATAATGCCCAATAAATGGGCAATTGCAATTAAAACAGTAGATTTTTTGGGTGAGCTGAATTGTGAATACTGACATGGCAGGGAGAGAAACATTAGAGGGTTAATTAATCATTCCCTCTGCTCCATCTAGATTTGAGATTTTTTAGAAAATCTAGTTCCAAGTCTTTTCTCTGCTTCTATAATTAGTCTTAAAACAGTTATAGGGGGACATCAGAAGATACGGAAGAAATTTAACAGGATCCTACCAGGAAATATTACTCCTCTGTCTGTAAGTGTCTGAACTTTTTTCTGTTTAAAGGTCCTGTCATGTTTAAAGTGTTTTTCCAGCATTCTCCAAAATATCCTTCTCCTGCCTCTTCCCCTTTTGCTTATTTCAGAAATTTTTAGCTGTAACAGTAGTACATTTTGTTATCAGTTTAGCAAATTAGTTGAACCCAGGAAGGGCGTTGTGGGGGAAGCTCTTCAGGAGTTTCATCAGAAGTGTGGGTAACAATGTGTGTTTGCAGCTGGCATCTGAAGTGTGAGGCAGCCTTGTGGGACTGAGCCCTGACCTGTTGGACGCGATGCTTTCGCGGGGTATGTAGTTGTCAGAATTGTAGGACAGCCAGCAAGTGCTGGAGAACTGCTTAGTGGAGTGGGGAGAAATCCACAGTCATTGGCCTGGTCCTGGAATCTTTTCTCTTTCTTCTCCACAAAGCTTTGTTAGACCATCTTGACTCATGCTGATTTCTTTTTTATGAAATAGCCTAGTCTGGCTTTTCTGTTTTTCTGGAACTATTAACGACACATCTTTGTTGGGTTGTATTACACTGGACACGATACCTCAGTTAAGATTTAAGCTCCTCGAGGGCAGAAAATGCAAATGTAACCTGTATAGCACTTAGTAAGCTGTCTTGTAGATAAGTGCTGAATACATCTGGGTTGATGACATACACACTAGCGAACTCTGAGGGTGTGCTAAGAATGTCCTCCTTGTCACTTCTTGTTTTGTTTTTAAAGTCTTTATTGAATTTGTTTTATCACTTCTGTTTTCTGTTTTGGTTTTTTGGCTATAAGGCATGTAGGATCTTAGTTCCTTGACCAGAGATTGAACCCACACCTCCTGCATTGGAAGGCAAAGTTTTAACCACTGGACCACCTGGGCAGTGCCCTCCTTGGCACTTCTGATGACCATTTTTCACATGATTTGTGCCTTACCCGAAGTAGACTAGTACTGTTCTCTACAAAGAAAGAAAATAATGCTCTGTAAGACAGCTGGCCACATACTTAATCTGAGATTTCCTCTTCTGGGCTTACTCTTACCAGTTTATAATATCTTATAACAACACCTCAGTTGGTTCTTTAGCTTAGAAATTAGAAAGGCAAAAATGTTTTTGAGTATGTCTAATGATAAAGTAATAATTCTTCTGATGCCTTATGAAACAGGTACTATTATTATCTTCATTCTCTAGGGAGAGCTAAATACTGATATCAGATATCCTGACCAGCAAATGAAGATTAACTACTGTCGTTGCTGAAAGCAGTCTGCCTTTCCTCAATAAGACATTGGTAATAATCTGTATCAACTAGGAGACTAAGTGAATAGTTCATTTATTAGCAGATCCTTCCAAAATAGTTTCTAGGTACTAGGCATAATTTTAAGCTCTTTAAATGCATTGAGATATTTTGTCTTGACCGTAGTCCAAAGCAGTAGGCATTATTGCTATCCTAATTTTACAAATGAGGAAACACGCATAGAGAGGCAAGAGGCTGTGCCAAGGTCACATGGGAGGTTGAGCTAAATTCCAACCCCAAGAGTAACCTTCTGGAGTTCTCACCTCTTCATACTCTTTTTTTTTTTTTGGTATCGACTGAGTTGTTATTTTTTAAAACTTTATTGAAGTACAGTTGATTTACAGTGCTGTGTTAGTTTCTGCTGTACAGCAAAGTGATGCACTTATACATACATACTTTTTCATATTCCTTTCCATTACAGTTTATCATAGGATAGTGAATGTATTTGGTCAATCAAAATATTAGTTCACGTTTTCCTGCTTACGGGAAAACCCAAACGAACTTTTGGCCAAACCAGTAGCTCCCTATGCTATGCTGTAGGCCCTTGTTTATCCATCCTTATACTCTGAAGCAGTATGCTGCTTTGTAACATTGGTCTTTCCATGTTCTTGTCTGAGAGTCCCTGAGGATCTGGGTCCTGCTATGATGCTTCTTTCTCTTCCCTCTTATTACCAAATATAGGTCACTGTAAATCTGCACTTGGTGCTGGAACTCTCTGGATCCGTCCCTGAGAGTCCTGTGCCTTTACCTTTCTGATGCTGAGTTCTGTCTCCCAGTGCACCTGGCTCTGCACACTGTGATATTAGGAGGAGAAATCTGAAGCACCTTCGAATAAGGGAAAGCCACTTCCTGCTTGGCAGCAAACCAAGCTCGGAGCTTTCTTTGTGAAGCCTTTCAGACGCCCTGTGATCCCTTCTTCCTTTATCCCCACTCTCAGGCAATGACATTTGTTTAATTCAAGAGTTATATAAGTTACTTTCCCCTATGTGGTGAGCTGTTAATCAACATGATGGTTACCTACCCAATTCAAAGTGCAGTGTTCAGAGACTTTGCTGGTGGTCCAGTGGTTAAGACTTCTCCTTCCAACTGAGAGGGTGTGGACTTGATCCCTGCTTGGGGAGCTGGGATGCTGCATGCTTTCGGGCCAAAAAAAACAAAACATGAAACAGAAGCAATCTTGGAACAGATTCAATAAAGACTTTAAAAATGATCCATTTGGAAACCCTTTAAAAACAAAACAAAGAAAACAAAGTTCAGTGTTCAGTGCCTGGCATAGGAAGTGGAAAGTGAAAGTCACTCAGTCGGGTCTGACTCCTTGTGATCCCACGGACCATACAGTCCATGGAGTTTCCCAGGCCAGAATACTGGAGTGGGTAGCCTTTCCCTTCTCCAGGGGATCTTCCCAATCCAGGGGTCAAACCTAGGTTTCCTATACTGCTGGTGGATTCTTTACCAGCTGAGCCACAAGGGAAGCCCAAGAATACTGGTGTATGTAGCCTATCCCTTTTCCAGGAGATCTTTCCAACCCAGGAATTGAATGGGATCTCCGACATTGCAGGTGGATTCTTTACCAACTGAGCACAGAAAGAAAGAAAATGAAGTCGCTCAGTCGTGTACGACTCTTTGTGACCCCATGGACTGTAGTCTGTCAGGCTTCTCCATCCATGGGATTTTCCGGGCAAGAATATTGGAGTGGGTTGCCATTTCCTTCTCCAGGAGATCTTCCCAACCCAGGGATTGAACCCAAGTCTCCCGCATTGTAGGCAGACGCTTTACCATCTGAGCCACCAGGGAAGTCCTGAGCATAGAGCAATCACTAAATATTTATGTAATTAATGTCTGAACCGATGCTCTGAGTTACAGTGCCCTGTACGTATTTAACTTAGTTGCTTCCAGTTTCAGTGTGTGTGTAGAAGAGATTTCTAATTTCCTTTATTAATCAACATTTTCAAGCACCTAATCCACATGATGCTATCCTAATTACCAACCAAAGTTAGATAAAAAGAGACATAGTAGTAGCTTTCTTTGACTTCTTTATGATTTAAGGCTCAAAAAAAAAAAAAAATAAACAGTGTCACTGATGAATCTGCATAAGATGTGCAGACAAAGAAGGGCATTACCTAGAAAAATAAATGGATATTACTGTCCCTGAGCTGCAGGTATTTATTGTCCAAATGGACTTGTGTGAAAGGTTTCTAATGGAAAGATAACAGACTTAGGCCTCTTCAGATGGAGGCATTAGTATTCTGATCCAAGAGTTTCAGAGGCATTAGTTTACTTTGAATATTTTCATATCTTTTTACCACTGGGGCCTTTAATATTGGAACAAATTGATGTCTAGAGTCCAAAAAAAGCTGTTTGGTGTGTGATAGTGGAGAATTAAATAATGCATTTGTCCTGCGGGCTTCTGGCTCTTACACAAAATCAGAATACCCACAGCCCCTTTTGTGAATCTGGATGTCTTCATTGGAAAGTGAGGAAATCTGTTTAATTACTGACCTGAAATGAATGCCATGAGGATGAAGTTGCATTTCTTCCTATTTGAATGTCTGTTCCTGTCTCCAGCAGCATTTGCTGGTACTGAGAACTGTGAATTATCATCCCAGAATATCAGAGTTCTTTTTGAATCGTTACCAGTGGCATCCATTCTGTTGTATCCTATCTCCATCAAAATGGAGATTTAAGATTTGTAAAGCAAATGGATTGTATCTTAAGGGCCTTGAAAAATGGGAGCATGACAGAGGCAAAGTTAACTTGAAAGTGCCTGGCATTGCCTGTGAAAGTTCCAATTTCTGGCCACCCCCAGTCAGAGCAATCTGCCTTTGTCTGATATAATAATCTGATAATTAGAATTTGCCAGTTGTATGGGGACCGTCTTGATGAAAGAGTTAGGAGAAGAACAGATCAACTAAGAGAATAATTGTTTCTTTAATTGTAAAATTCTGTCGGAGAAACGGAGAAAATAGAGGATCAGGTCCTCTGGCATTTTCTCAGTTAATTTCTTCTAATTGTGGTTGGCCTAGTTCTTTTTTTTGTCTGTGTTCCCTCCTTGCAGGCCTCTTTGCTGCTTCGCATCTCATGGGGGTAGCACGCTCAGGACTCCACTTTCCAACGTGTGTTTCTAAAGGCAGAGTAAGACATCTGCACCCACCCACTCTCCAGCCTACCCGGACATTCCCCATCCTTGTTTAGCTGCAGTGTGAAATTAACCTCCTGCCCACGCTCAGTGCAAGGGGATGGCTTTGTTTTTCGTGAGCTGTCTTTTCTTTCCTCCCTTCCCCCTGCCGTTTCTTCTAATGGCAGAAAAGTACAGCATCAGAGAAATAGATGAAAGCTTACAAGAAGATTATGAATCCTGAAACAATTTCCTTATAATTACGTAGCACATTTAATTGCACATGATATACTTGGATCATGGAGTCTTGGGTTTGTAACCTACTATGTGATCCACCCTTGAGAGTCCCTTGTACCGCAAGGAGATCCAACCAGTCCATTCTAAGGGAGATCGATCCTGGGTGTTCATTGGAAGGACTGATGCTAAAGCTGAGACTGCAATACTTTGGCCACCTCATGCGACGAGTTGACTCACTGGAAAAGACTCTGATGCTGGGAAGGGTTGGGGGCGGGAGGAGAAGGGGACTACCGAGGATGAGATGGCTGGATGGCATCACCGACTCTGTGGACTTGAGTCTGAGTGAACTCCGGGAGTTGGTGATGGACAGGGAGGCCTGGCGTGCTGTGATTCATGGGGTCGCGGAGAGTCGGACACGACTGAGCAACTGAACTGAACTGATGTGATCCACCCACTTGACAGCCCATCTCTCTTTTGCCTCACTTTTTTACGTGATGTAGAACAGGGGTGGGAAGGAGAGGCCATAATGTTGCCATAGTTGTTTTTGAGCCATTGCAGCCTGAACAGGCAGGGGTCTAGATCTTAAAAGAGAATGCACTCAGGGATACACAGGAGAATCGGCAAGGAGGAGCAGTCTCTTCACCCAGCTCAAAGATTCAGGTAAGGGGGTCAGAACGTTGTTGTTGTTCAGTTGCCTAGTCATGTCAGACTCTTCGTGACCCCATGGACTACAGCATGCCAGGCCTCCCTGTCCCTCACCATCTCCCGAAGTTTGCCCAAGTTCATGATCATTGCATCGGGGATGCCATCCAGCCATCTCAGCCTCTGATGCCCCTTTCTCTTTCTGCCCTCTATCTTTCCCAGCCTCAGGGACTATTCCAATGCGTCATCTCTTTGCATCAGATGACCAAAATACTGGAGTTTCGGCTTCAACATCAGTCCTTCCAGTGAATATTCAGTGTTGAGATTGATTGGTTTGATCTCCTTGCTGTCCAAGGGACTTTCAGGAGTCTTCTCCAGCACCATAGTTCGAAGGCATCAATTCTTTGGTGCTCTGACTTCTTTATGGTCCAGCTCTCACAACCGTATGTGACCACTGGGAAGACCATAGCCTTGACTGTACAGACCTTTGTCAGCAGAGTATTATCTCTGCTTTTCAACACACTGTCTAGGTTTATCATCGCTTTCTTGCCAAGAAGAAATTGTCTTCTGATTTCATGGCTGCAGTCACCATCTGCAGTGATTTTGGAGCCCAAGAAGAGGAAATCTGTCACTACTTCTACCTTTTACCCTTCTGTTTGCCATGAAGTAACGGGGCCAGATGCTATGATCTTAGTTTTTTACTATTTAGCTTTAAGTCGGCCCTTTCACTTCCCTCCTTCACTGTCATCAAGAGGCTTTAGTTCCTCTTCACCTTCTGCCGTTGAAGTGGTATCATCTGCATGTCTGAGGTTGTTGTTTCTCCGCCTGTTTTGATTCTAGCTTTTAACTCATCCAGGCTGGCGTTTCTTATAATGTAGATTAAACAAACAGGGTGACAGCAGGCAGCCCTGTTGTACTCCTTTCTCCATCTTGAACCAATTAGTTGTTCTGTACAGGGTTCTAACTGTTGCTTCTTGACCCACATACAGGTTTCTCAGGAGAGAGGTAAGATGGTCTGGTCTTCCCATCTCTCTAAGAGCTTTCCACAGTTTGTCATGATCCATACAGTCAAAGGTCTTTGTGTAGTTGATGAAACAAAATTTTTCTGCAATTTCCTTGCTTTTTCTATAATCCAGCAAATGTTGGCAATTTGATCTCTTGTTCCTCTTTCTAAACCCAGCTTGGACATCTGGAAGTTCTTGGTTCACATAATCCCGAAACCTAGAATGAGAGATTTTAAGCATAACCCTCCCAGCATGGGAGGTGAGTGCAATTGTCCAATGGTTAGCACAATCTTTGGTGCTGCCCTTCTTGGGAATTAGAACGAGGATTGACCTTTTCCAATCCTGTGGCCCCTGCTGGGTCTTCCAGATCTGCTGCTGACATAACAAATGCAGAACCTTGATGGCATCATCCTTTAGGGATTTGAATAGTCCTTAATATCCCACCCCCAAATATGCCACTTTGGTGTAAGGATTATTTTGAACTGAAAGCAGTTGAGAAAAAGCAAACCCAGGAAGAGTTCTGCCCTCCTCTGTCGGCCTAAAGAATCGAAGGATCAGTTTCCCTGTGTGCAGACTTCTGCTTCCCGTCTCCCGAGTAGTCATAGAAGAACCACCAGCGTTATTACTAGAGATGGAACCTCAGACCTGAGACAAGTCTGCACAGATTATTTAAATACTCATCATCTTCCACTGGCTTCCCTGTAACTTACCTTTTCACAGTATACTGCCTCTAGAAACTCAACCCCCTTTTTCTTTATCCAGTCACTTCGATACAATTTATCAACCTTTGTTTAAATGGTGTATTAGCTCTCAAGCCTGACACCTTCTTTCACTTCTTTTCTGTGAAGCCCCCATGCACATAACAATTTTAAACATGAATAAGATTTGTTGATCTATTCTCCTGTTAAACTGGCTGTTTGTCAGTTTAATCCAGCGATGCCAGTGTAGAATTTAAAAGTGTATAGGAAAAGTTTTACCCTACCCTGGTGAAGAATCGTTTCTCCTTTGACAGCTTCTTTTTTCTGATTCAGGAAACCTTCTCTCGAGCTCATTTATAAGTCTGAGTCTCAAATGAAAAATATCCCACATCATGGATTTCATTCTTTCATTCCACAAACATTTATTGAGCACATTTATAAATAAAGCTTACTTTTTACTCTTATGTAGTTGACAAGGTAGCAGAGGCAAAATTTTAGGGTCCATAGAGACCTTAGATTTTCTCCAGTGAAAATTACTATGGAGATAAAAGGTCCCATGCATCAACCTTCTTTCACTTTCTTTTCTGTCACCTTAGCTTATCCTGATTTCATATATAAAGTAATTATTTTATAAAGTAGTAACAGATGTTTGACCTTCCTAAGCATAATTTTATTCCGTAAAATAAAAGTTTTTACGTTAGAAATGGATAATCTAACATCATGTAAAAAAATACAAGATGGCTTTTGGGAAACAAATGCACAGAACAGCCAGGCATTTAGAGACCAAATTTCCTAGCAGTTAAGGTAAATCCCCAATGTCCTGCATAATTCATATATATATATATATATATATATTTCATTTTAAGAAAGAGAATCTATTTGTCAAAATAGGCAAGCATATTTCTGATTCCATATTCTGGAAGGAGTTTCATTTGAATATTACCTAGCATTGTAATTCAATGGATATTCTGTCCCTGCCCCACCTTATTTAGAAACTGGGTTATTAGGTTGTTATTCTCCTTTGGTTGGTGGTTTTCAAACTTGAGTGTGTATCAAATACATGTGGAAGGCTTGTTAAACACAGATCGCTGGGTCCCATCCTAGGATTTTTGATTCTATAGGTCTAGGATGGAGCCAAGTATTAGCATTTCCAGGTGATGCTGAGGCCACCAGTTGGAGGCCACCAGTTGGAGATTCACTACTCAAGGCCGTAAGAAGTCAGCAGTTACACACTTATGAGTGAAATTAGCTCCTGTTTGTGGATCCCTGCAGGGTTTAGTATTCACTTACAGATCTTCACTTTTATCTAACACTTAGCATTGTCTTCTTAAAGTACTGTAAGAATGAAGGGGTCATGCGGCTTCAGATATCTTTCCGTCTGACTTGTAACAGCATCACTTTGCTTAAAAAGTACCAACACCAATGAGCTTCCCAGGTGGCTCAGTGGTAAAGAATCCGCCTGTCAATGGAGGAGACATGGGTTCCATTCTTGGGTCAGAAGGAACCCCTGTCGAAGGAAATGGCAACCCACTCCAGTATTCTTGCCTGGAAAAATGCTATGGATAGAGGAGCCTGGTGGGCTGCAGTCCTTGGGGTCACAAATGGTTGGACAGGACTGAGGGACTGAGCATGCAAGCACCAAAACCACTGTGCCAGGTGAGGCAGCACCCGACCACAGTGGGCTGTTGGAAAAAGAGTTACTGCTGTGATTGACAGAGTAACTACAATTGCAATTACAATTACTGCTGTAATTGTAGCCATCAGAATATTTGTTAAGCATTGTTAAATTCAATAGTGCTTCACTTCATTCCACAGAAATCTGGACCTTAGGGACTTCCTTGGTGGTCCAGTGGTTAAGAATGACCCTTGCAATGCAGGGCATGCGAGTTTGATCCCTGGTCAGGCAACTAAGATCCCACATGCCTTAGAGTAACTAAGCCTGTGAACCACAATTCAGAGTCCATGCACTGCAATGAAAGACCCCTCATGATGCAACGAATACCCCCATGCTGCAACTAAGGCCCAGTGCACCCAAATAAACAAACAAGAAATCTGGACCTTAACGCTGCAGTCCTTGGTAATGTTCTCTGGCTTGTTAGGAAAGGACAGTGGGAAAAAGTTATGGGGTGGGTATCAGACGACTATCTGGGATTTTTGCACGATCACAGCCACTGCATATCTCACTTTCAATGTCTTTAGCACTTATAAACTGTAATGCATAAAATGCTGCTACCTGTTTACTTGTAGTGCATTTAGACCAGGTTTAGGGTTATGGCTCAGGGTTATTAAAGTATGTTCTTGAGCAGGTTGTCTTACTTTCTCTGACTAGACCTCATTTTCCTCTTCCGTTAAGGGCAGCAATGTCTACTCTTAATTAGGGTTGCTCAGAAGATTAAATGGTATAGTTTGTAAAATGATTGGCTGGTAATAAACACTTAATTCTTCCCCTTTCTCTTTTCATCATTTGCCTAGTACATTTTTTTTTTAATGAATTGACATTTTCTGTTTATAGTCATAAGGGGAAAGATTCTTGAGTCTTATGGTATTACTGTTTTATTCCAGCCTCAGACTGGAGGCTTTTCCAGTTTAAGAATTAGTAAACTTCACATTCTGACTTCTGACCTCTTCCTCCTTTTTTTTTCTTCTTTAAGATTTGTGTGTGTGTGTGTGTACCAGTTTTTAAAAGTCTTTATTGGATTTGTTACAGTATTGCTTCTGTTTTGTGCTTTGGTCTTTTGGCTTTGAGGCATGTGGATCTTCGCTCCCAGACTAGGGATCAAACCTGTACCCGCTGCATTGGAAGGTGAAATCTTAACCACTGGACCACCTCTTCCTTCTTTAATTGTTTTTCCTTTTCTATCCCAACAGGATGACAATTCCCAAGGTCTAAACTGTTGGCTCTTATCATTTAGCATTCCCACAGTAACAGGTTTGACTATACCTTCACAGTTGTGATAAGTACAGATAGCTAATCAGGTTCTATTGGAGTGGACATGAACATGTCCCCTTTAAGTCATTCTTTCAAGCTGCTTGACATATGTGCATCCCTTTTGGCTCAGGTGCTACCCGTAGACAGGGATGTGGAGCCTGATTCTAAGTAGGTGAACTGGAGAGGGGCTGGAATGATGTCTAGGGTCCAAATCCACAGGAAAGGGGCATGTCTGAGGGCAACTATCTGCTGTTTTAATAAGTTTCTTGGATGCTTATCTTCTGATTTCCTTAGGAGCCCAATGGAAAAAAACGAATCGACTTGAGAACATTGACTGTGTCTTGTTTACTTTCTTACTCCCAGTGCTTAACCCAGTGTCTGCACAGTGTGGGCTCGGTCATTACTTTTGAATGAGAAAGCTTATTAAAATAGCAACATCCTTGGAATTCCTGCACCACCCCGAGTCATCCAAGAATCTCATGAAAGAAAGATTGGCAAGCAGTTTTTCCAGAGACCTATTCAAATTGGCAGCAAAGCACAGAGCATCCAGTAAAGACCTTGTGAGGCTTTATTATTTGATGAGCTCTGTGGTGGACTGGGCATTGAGCCTTCTGGGGATTGCTAAAGCACATTGCTGCCTGCTCTGTGCCTTCAAAAGGCAGCTGCAGGAGAGAGTACTGGCTGGTACAGAACAGGAGGTCAGAGCAGGACCTTGGAGAGTCCCCAGTGAAAGCGCTTCATTGCATAGAAGAGGAAGCTCACTGCCTTCCTGGGGAGACGGTTTCCTGGCACAGAAATGCCCACCAATACCTTTCCCTACCTTGTAATGAACCCAGAAACGAGTTCTGTAATTGAGCACGAGTGATGTCAGGATATGTTCCGCAATGAAGCACCGCTAATGGTGGTTATCGACCTTGTCAGTTGCTCGCTGAGGAGGGCGCACCGTGATTGGTAGGGGGGTAGTGCTGCTATTTCCTGAGGCCACCAGCACTGACCGGTTGGTCATGGGATTTGGTCCCACTTCAGTCCTACATGGCATGTTTAATTAATAGTGTTTAGAGGAAAACAAACAAGAGAACACGGCTGGCATGGAAAGCCCTTACTTTATGCCACTGAGGAAAACGATGATGCCCATTTTAAATAATAAGACACTTACAGATGGATAAAAACAGGTACAGCAGGAGCAGAGCCCAGGGGTGCTGGGGCTGACTGTTACTCACCCAGGGTCAGAGGTGTGCTCCGAAAGGAAAGCAGTAGAATGAGACAGAATGAGGAGCCTTTTTAAAATCGAGGTACCTAGTGCAAGAGTTTCCCTGGTGGCTCAGTGGTAAAGCATCCACCTGCCAATGCAGAGAGATGCAGGTTCGATCCCTGGGTTGGGAAGATCCCTGGAGAAGGAAATGGCAACCCACTCCAGTATTCTTGCCTGGAGAATCCCATGGACAGAGGAGCCTGGCGGGCTACAGTCCATGGGTTCGGAAAGAGTTGGACACGACTTAGCAACTGACCAACAGCAACCTAATGCAAGGTTCACACTTTATTGGGTTTTCCTGTTATATCTTATCCAAACAAGTAGAAGTTTCATCCTCTTAAGTATAAAATCTTTTCTCCCTTCAGTTTGTTCTTCTTCCCTCCACCCACCCCCCTCCTTTTGGCCTTTTCTTTCATGCATTTGGCGGGGGAAAGATTTCAGAAAATCCATAAGCATTGGCAGGCAGATTCTTCAGTGCTGGCCGCCTGGGAAGCCCCCCATGAGTTCTAGAGTATCTCAATTGAAGTCACTGATTGATGTATTAATAATTCATTTTCATACCTCTTTAGCAGGGTGGGATGATGAAATGAGAGATATCATTGGAGAGGTTAACTCATCTGATTTCACTGAGGCTAATTCATCTGGTTCCTTATCGATGACAACCTTTGGTTCCTTGTGTGGACGAGACCCTGTTCCATTCATTCTTTGGGGGAGTCTTCGGGAGTCAGGCAAGGCTGGAGGATTTCAAGCAGCAATGCTGAGCCTCGAACCAGAAAGGAGAGTGGTGCCAATAAGAAGGGAAGCAGGCTAATGACATTTCAATTTTTAAATTCTTGGCCACATTTGTCTCTCATGCTGCAATGTTGCTGAAGTATAACTGCTTGTTGAACACACATTAATTCTGGAATCCGTGGTGAATCCAATCACACAGAGCTGAATTTACCGGGCTCGCTACACAAGCCTTTTGACATTTGAGGGCAAATGTTCAAATCACAAAGCTGAAGGTCATGGCGTGTATTAGACAGGGAGGAATTAAGAAGATGCATACCCCGACAATCTCTTGCAGAGTCTTTATAAACCTGTCACCATCACCAATGCATTATTTATCAGATTAGGTGAGGAAATGTTATCTTTTTTAAAAACAGGTCTTAGTTATGGCGGTGGTTGGGGTCCACTTGTACTCACTGTCAAGTGGGAAAGCATCTTATTTCCATCCCAGACCCTTTCTGTTGCACTAATGAGCTTTTCTGTTTTGATATCCAACTTGTTGTTGCAGATATTTTTAGCTTGATTTTATGCCATTGGACAGTCTTTCTGTAACTGACAAACATTTGCATGAACATAGCTCTCATTAGGTGTTTTTAGGTCTGCCATGGCCTTTAGACAAGTGTAACTAAATGGGAGCGTTCTATCCTGTAAGGTTCAGCTCAGTAACTCATCAGTATTGGCAGTGGTGTTGGCATCCAGTTAAGGATCCGCCAGCTCATCTGAGCAGGAGAGCTGGTCCCTGAACGGTGTGGAAGTTTGGAGTGAAGGGAGAAGAATAAGCTCTATTTTACATCCACAAACTGTGCATTTACAAAACTTGGACTATCAGATTGTTTTTACTCCCGGAAAAGGTAGGAGATTCTTAATTGGGCAGTAAGATGAGGAATGCTGGCTCTGCCACTTTCAGAGTAACAGAGGAGGGAACGTTCCCCTTTTCAAAATGTTCCTGAGGCTTACTTTCCCTAAAGGAGGTTATAATCTCCCCAGGGAGACTGACTTGACAGCTTGAGAGACACCAGATTCAAGATTCCTTGTGGAAATATCGGTTGAAACAAACTCCCTATCAGGAAATAGTCCAGATGCTGCCACATGCAATGCTAAGCCTGGACTTGTTAACTTGAAATTACACCAGGGCCACAGAACCTCTGAAATACACATGGCTTCATCAAATTACTCCAAATCCCCTGGGATAGATAAAGTTTAAACCAAGGAAATGCACTGGCTACAGCGCTACACCACAATGCCAATTAATTTTTATTCATTGATCTTTGAGGGTATGTTTTATTTATCACGCCTGCATTTTTCCTCCTCTTTATTTAGTGTGTGATGCAGAACCTTTTAAAGGTCTGAAAGCTGCTTGAAACCTTTGCTCCCATATTGGACACAATGTTTTGTTTTTTCTGTTTTTTTCCTTATCGGTCTCTTAACTGGCTGTTTTGCTCTGCTTTCTTGCTCTGCTCTGTGCTTATGCCCTTCAGGCTGGCTTGGATCACCCTTCTCTCTTCTTCACATTTAGAAGGCTCATTTGTCCTCACCCGCCAGCAGCCACAGTGGTTTTTCCAGACTGACCATCTGGTGTTCTATGTAATTAGAAAGTGAAACAGGGAAGAGGGTCAGGATAAGTTTCACTATTGGTTCCTGGGCAGATCTTTGCCTTATTATTCTTATCCACATTTGCATTTAGGTGCCAATAAAACAAGCAGATTGGATTTCTGTGCATGGCGTTGCTGGATGTGGCACTGTGTTTCGAGTGCGAGATGTGGTTCTAAGAACAAGACCACCCAGCAAAGGCTACTGAAAGGCTGATATGGTTGATGTGACGAGTTCACTACCTGGGTAGTTAGCAGAGAGGCCTGGTGTGCTGCAATCCATGGGGTCGCAAAGAGTTGGATACAAGTTGGCTACTGAACAACACCAACAAGAAAATGCACTCTACTCTTTGACAGGAGTGATGGTGGGCGAGTTGGGTAGAGCATGGACTTTGAATGGAGATTTGTTGGCAAATTCCATAAACCATTGTTTTTGTAGATGAGCTGGAGACTTTTAGTTGTAGAACTTCTGATCTCTGGGTTTATATTTCATGCTTCCACGTTGCCTTACCTTCTAAATCTCCTGCTTCTGTGCCGTGTCCTAATAAAGAGGAATGACTGCTCAGGGTTTCATCTGGAAGGGTTCCATGAGCAGAAGCAAAGCAGAGCTGAGTGAGGTGATTGACAAGCCTACCCATCACTTGGAGGAGGTGCCCAGAACTCTAATACACAGGACCAGGAACGGATCCTAACACACAGAAGTAGAAATTCCATTCCTTCTGGAGAAGATGTGCCCTTTGGACATCGTTCACACATATTGTTTAGCATTTTAGGGACAAACAAGGGAACAGAAAGTCATGAGCAAATCTTGGAGAGGTACATCACTACATGAATGAACAAATCCTGTTTCATTGATCCTCAAGGCAGCCCCAGGGAGCAGGTGCTGGGAAGTGTGTAACAACTTCCCTAAGGTCAAGTCATGGTTCTGTGATAAGAATTGAAATGAGTCCTTGTTGCCGTTTGTAGAAGACCATGATCAACTATGAACCAACTGAACAAACGAACCAACTTCCCAGCAAGCTAGACACAAACCTTCAGATGCCTGGGAGGGATTTTAGAGGTTCTTTAATCCAGACCTTTCATAATGGATGAGGAAACAGACTTTCTGGGTAGTTCAGGATGTCTGGGTGAATGTTTTGGTGTTCTTAAACATGGCTTTCATGGCTTAGAAAGATTATTTAAGGGCTATTTTCATTTTGAATAGTAATATTCAATTTATTAAAATTACCAATTCAAAAACAGAGTTCTTTCTTAAGCCTTTAAATTCAATTTACAAATCTCATTATTCTTTTACTAAATTCAGCAACTTTAGTAATTGCTTTGAAAGGGTTTCTTTTTTTACAACCTAGTTAATGAAATCACTTAAATATTTTAAACTGCACTTATAAATTTAATATATTTGATTTTCTTTTTAAGTACTTAAATTGTCTAACAAATAAACTTCCCCGTGTGCTTAAATAACACTTGGAAATCTCATAAACTTTTAAATATGTGTGTTACAATAGTACTTGTAACTTTAGAAAAAAAATTTTTAAGAGTTACCAACTTAAATTTACAATTTTAAAAGTTATTCAATTAGGTACCGTTTAAAGCTTAAAGATCAAAAAGATGATCTCTTGTATATTCTACAATGTTGAATTCTCAAGCAATACAAGTGGTGTATTTAAAATACAAATATGCTCATAATAATCTTAAATTTAACAAAAAAAAATAATGGGCTGAAAATTATATACTTCGTTATTTTTGTACTTTATTCTGTATTTCCCTAGGAGTAAATGATTCTTTCAACCAATAAGAGAAAGAAAGTATCATACCAAGATCAGCTGGGTCCCTATCTTAGCATAGATGACGTATTGACCAAAAACGATAAGATGGGAGAAGCAACTTGATTCTTGCCAGAGACAGAGCTCTAATGATGGGTGCAATAAAGTAGTGATTCCAGAACATGAAAGAGATTCTATCTCACAGGTCAAATCTCAGGAAATTTTTTTGTTTTTAATTTGATCTCAGATAAATTTTTGGTCTCTTTTCTCAACCTGTGTAGCTAACAATGGTGGCTTTTTCATTGTTGGTACTTTAAGACATGGAATGTCTTTCCCTTCTGAAATACCACACCCTAATGTAATACTGTGGACTGAATAGATGCTGGATCTGGATTCTTGACAAATGTTTCCTTCCTGGCAGAACTACAGCTTATATAGGTAGAGAGTAAAAGTATTTCCGGCTGTATTTACATCTGTCTTGGCATTGCCTGAATGTGTTTCCACAAACTGAAATGAAGCCCCATTCCTACCACAAAGCCTCCTGTGCCCTCTGTGCTTTTGATTGAGGATTCCTGGAAATTTTTCTTCTTTTGTGTATCTATCAGCCTTGAAAAATTAGTTACAAGGAAGTACAAAGGCAAATCCTTGGAGGAGAAAATGGCAACCCACTCCAGTAATCTTGCTAGGAGAATTCTATGGACAGAGGACCCTGGCAGGCTATAGTCAGTCGATGGGGTTGCAAAGAGTTGGACTTGACTGAGCATCTGAACACACAGCCCAAAGGGAAATACGGTATGCAAATCTGGAAGGTGCCACGGCCATTATGGAAATACAACTATTATAAAAAATTTGCTAGGTACCACTCTTTTTCACACTGGGTACTGATTATATGGTGCTTCCCTGGTGGCTCAGTGGTAAAGACTCTGTCTATCAATGTAGGAGACAAGAATTCACTCTCTGACTCGGGAAGATCCTCTGGAGAAGGAAATGGCTTTCCACTCCAGTATTCTTGCCTTGAGAATAGCATGGATGGAGGAGCCTGGTGGGCTCCAGTCCATGGAGTCACAAAGAGTTGGACATGACTTAGGAACTCAACAACAACTGATTATATGACAATACCTGCCGTATTTACCCTGAAGCCAGACCACCTGGCTTTGCCTCCTCTGCCTCTCATGACTGCGTCAGTGATACCTGCTTCCAGTAACTGATCCAGAAAGCAGTAACAAGACTGGCCTTAGAGGACTGTTGGGTGGCCTAAATGCGCTAAAGTGCAGGCGTTGCAAAGTCAGCCATTTTGTCTGGTTACTGATTTATTCCCAGCACCTGGAAGAGAGCCTGGATGTTACATATGCTCAAAAAATTGTTTCACTAAACATAAATTGCTTCAGACCGAGACTCGAATGTAGAACATGTCCAATACATGTTGGCTCTTGCCTTTGATGACAACTTGTTCACTATCACTTGCAGAATTTTAATTTTTTTATTCAGAAATTGTTGACTAATGTTTGATAGTTTTGTACCAGTATTTACATCTGATATTACTCTAACCCAGAGAAAAGCCTTGGGAAAGCTGAATGACTTCAGCACTTGGGTGCCCAGCTTATTTGTAATTTTCTGGGTTTGAAGGTCTTCTTTCTTATCTTCCTTAGCAGATGTGCACCTTTTATTTTGCCCTATTTTTTCTTTTTTCCTTAAGCGAGCTTGTCTTTACGTCCTCCTTGACTCTCAGCCTTTTCCCTGTGGGTTTTTGTTTGTTTGTTCTGTTTTTGTTGCTGTTGTTGTTTTCTGTGTGTACACCCTTGAAGTGGAGGCAGTCTTTGAAGGTCCATTTTTGACTGTTTATGTTCGTAACTAATCTGCATTCCTGGCTGATCTCCTCGAGGTCTGTAGCTTTAAGTAAACCTCCCTTTATTCCTAGCTCCGACCATCTCATAAGTCAGAGATGCTCCACCTGAGAAAAATCTACTATATTCTCCAACTCTGACAAGAGAATGATATTTTTATTACATTTGAAATTTGATTGATGTGGGACTCTTTCATCCTCCCCTCCAGAACTCAGAGTATATTCAAAACCTTGTCTGTTCTTTCTTCACCCCATCAGTGTTAGCTGAGATCCATATCAGTAACCACGTGGGCTCTTTGATCCCCATCTTTCTGGCCTCCGCAAGCTGGTAGGTACCTCCTCCTTCTTATGGTCTTCTCGCACTGTGATTACCTAGAATAATACCTTTCCTTCCCCCAGTTCCTAACCTCTGGAACCTATGAATCTGTTAGGATATGTGAAAAGGGGGAATTAAGGTTGCGAGTACAGTTGAAGATGCTGATCAGCTGACCTTAAATTAGGGTGAGGTTCTGGGCTGGCTTAGGTGTGCCCAATGTAATCACAAGCGTCTTTACACGTAGAAGAGGGAGGTGGAAGAGGGAGCTCGGGAGTCTGGCTGTAGGAGATCCAGGCGAATGGATGCGAGATGAGCTCCGTCCGGCATTGCTGCATTTGAAGATGGAGGAAGGGACCCTGAACCAAGACCCTGAGTAGCTTTTTGAATCTGGAAATGGCCAAGAAACAGACTGTGCTACAGCCACTGGGAAGTCAATCTGCCTTGCCAGCCCTTTGTTTTCGTCTGCTGCTGCTGCTGCTGCTAAGCCACTTCAATCGTGTCCGACTCTGTGCTACCCCAGAGACGGCAGCCCACCAGGCTCGGATTCTCCAGGCAAGAACACTGGAGTGGGTTGCCATTTCCTTCTCCAATGCAAGAAAGTGAAAAGTGAAAGTGAAGTCGCTCAGTCGTATCTGACTCTTCGCGACCCCATGGACTGCAGCCTACCAGGCTACTCTGTCCATGGGATTTTCCAGGCAAGAGTACTGCAGTGGGGTGCCGTTGCCTTCTCCATTGCTTTCGTCCAATGAGACCCATATCAGACTTCTTAGCTAGGGACCTGTAAGATAATAAGCGTGAGTTTTAAGCCACTGAGTTTGTAGTAAGTAATTGATTATAGCAACATCAGGAAACCAACACACTCACCTTCGTTCTTTTACTCAAGTTGGTCATAATGTTGGGAATAAGCTGCTACTTCACATGGACTTCAGTTCAGTTCAGTTCAGTTGCTCAATCGTGTCCGACTCTCCGCGACCCCATGAATCACAGCACGCCAGGCCTCCCTGTCCATCACCAACTCCCGGAGTACACTCAAACTCATGTCCACAGAGTCGGTGATGCCATCCAGCCATCTCATTCTCTGTCGTCCCCTTCTCCTCCCGCCCCCAACCTTTCCCAGCATGGACTTACTGAAGTCTAATAAACACTTCAAGGCCTAGTATAAATCTCTCCTGCTCTAAAACTTTCTAGGTTCCTGCAGTCAAAATTCAGCTTTCTAACCCTGCTTATTTAAAACTTTATGTCCTGTATCAGCACTTTCTCTCTTTTATTAGATATGTGTGTCTCCCTCTTTTAACATGGACTGTGGATATTCAGAAAATAAGACCCATGTATTATTTATCTTTGAATCTCTCCCGTAAAAGCTTTACATTCAAGCCAATGGTTTTTGAATCAAATTGTAAAAATGCAACACATTGGAAATGATGCTAAATATGAGTCCTAAATGCCCACAACATGGAGATACTCTCTTAATAGAAATAATCTTCATTATCCCATGAGATCATTTCTCTTTGACCCCTTTCTAAAGCAGAAATTCAATCCTTTTTAGTTGAAAGTGAGAGTCAGAATTTCAGTCCTGTATTGATAGTCATAATATGGGTTTTTTAAAGAAGTTTATGTAATGAGAATGTCATTGACCATTTTAAAATACAAATATATGCAAATATATTAAGAAAAAATCTTTTCCTAACAGAACTTCTGTAAACAGCATAATCGCGTTCACAGGTTCTGTGTCTTACTGAGCACAGTTGTATTATGTACTAGTTTTCTGTGTTTCCTTTAGTGAGAGGTCTTGAGAAACTGTGGAAATTTCTTCCTTGCTGCCATCTAATTTCACTTTTTCAATTGGAATACAAATTACAGTCAAGGATGCTCTCTCCTAGACACTCTCTGACAAGGGGTGAAATTCCAGGTTGTGTGAACATGTAGGGCTGTAATAAAATTAGCCTGTGAAACCACTGAGGGTGTCTTCCAAAGCTGCTTCTGACAAGCAACTTTTGAATTTGTGAGTTCAGAAATTCATATCCTCTCATGAGTTCTTCCTTCAGATGCTTTCCTTAAAAATTGCTCCTAACTCAAGGGCCAGTTGTCTTTCCATTAAGTAATGGCAGTCTGGTTTCTAATCCCTGAGAACCCAGGTGAAGCTACTTGTTCTTTTCTTTGCAGTACCCACTTGGTCATGGAACTGTGTTATGGAAAGAAGGGAAGAACAGGTTGGGGAGGTGGATGGGCACATGGAGTTAGTTGGTTTCAAAGACGGTGGATTGACCGTTTGAAAGCACCAGTTAAGCTATGAAGGCAGGGCAGACGGTAACTTACATCACTGAAACACATGAGATTGCTGGATTCATCCCCTTAGATGAGCAGTATTAATGTTCAGTCATTTAGAGCCATTATCGTAGATCTGAAAGCATCCCAGCTGTAATGACACTACGACAGCCCTCACACCAGATAAAATATTTGTTAGAGTAACCTTTCAGTAACCATCCAGGTATTTAAAGAACTTGAGATAAGGGAGAAAATACATGCCCTTGAGTGTGGCATTTTAGGGCAAAGCTAACTTATGGGCAGTCATTGTTAGGAGGTAGAGTTCACTCACTATCACAAAGCATTGTCTTACAACAAGAGCTGTGTCATCACGCAGTAAGCTGCTGATAACCAAAGTCTTTCCCCTCAAAGTGGAATGATTCGTTTTTAGCAAAATGTTGGGTGGCAAGTGGTATTTGGTGACATTTATTCTCTTTTTTTCTACCAAATCTGAAATTCTGTGATGTTATCAAAAGGATTCACACACTGGATGTATTTGTAGCTTCTTTACAAGAAATCCAGAAATGTGCCAACTTATTCCTTAAGGATAATAATGCATCATACAGGATGCTTGGGGCTGGTGCACTGGGATGACCCAGAGGGATGATATGGGGAGGGGGGAGGGGGTTTAGGATGGGGAACACATGTACACCCGGGGCGGATTCATGTCAATGTATGGCAAAACCAATACAATATTGTAAAGTAATTAGCCTCCAATTAAAATAAATAAATTAAAAAAAGGATAATAATGCTAAATTGAAGTAGTATTTGAGCAGATCTTACCTGCTGTTGATTTTAATCCTCTGTTGCAAAATCAAGATGGCACCTCCAGTGCAACAGGTGATGAAACTAACTTAACCTGGAGGCTCAGGATCTGCCACTGCTAGGGTGATGAATAATCACTGAGAACATGTGAAAATGAAGCCTCTGGTGAATGGAAATAGGCAGGGACTTCTGACCATCATCACCAGCTCTCACTACCAGTCAGTTCTCTTTATTTTGCCTGCTTTCTTTGGGAAGCCCAACTCAACCTTCAAAATGGATCAAATGACCCCTTGTGGTAAATGTTGTGTTTCAGTGCTTTTTTTTTTTTTTTTTTCTTGAAAAAATGATTTTGGATTAATATAATCCAAATATCCAAATAAAATAATAAATAACCAATTAAAGAATATCCAAAAACTTGGATATTAAATGCTGAGTTCTCTTGCACAGCTTTGATCCCCATGTTGGAAATTCTGTTACTGCCTTTGACCGCTGTTTCCTAGTCAGACTGTATTGATGGAGGTCAAGATTCTCCAGTCTTTCAAGTTAACGTCGCCATCTGGAACGGTTGTCAGCACTCACTGACTTCTCACCTGGTCAGTGACAGCCAATCGCTCTGGGCCTTTTAATCTTGCAAAGTGACGAGAGTCCTGTTTTGCCATCATTCCTATAGAGCAATACAGAGCGACTCTGAACACCTCCCGGCAAAGTAGGTATAATTTCCAGGAGACAGTACTGCAGACTTTTTAATTAGGATTCTTCCCTTCAGCACACTGCGTTCACAGGTGGGCTAGAAGAAAAGTGAGGGTGTAGGAGTGCTTGGGAAATGGGAGAGCCCTTGTTAATTGGAGTTAGAAATGGGAAAAAAAAAGTGGCCAAAGAAGCCTCTGCAGAGAGAGAAAATATGCGTGTCGTGTGCAAGGTAGGAGTTGCAGAGGGTGGTAGCTGATAATATGAAATAATCTATTATTGCACCTTTCTCAGCAAGTTAAAAATGCTCCAGTGATGTGACAGGAGCTATTAGCTTATTATGATCAAAAAGAAAACAAGTTTTATGAACAACATTCATTTTCAGATTGGTAAAAAATCTTCTAATTATCAGGATGACATATAGGTCAAAGTTTAGAGCTAACTGGATTTGACTTAAAACAGGCAATTCATTTAAGCTCCATGAGGTCATTTTCTTTATCTTTAAAGATGGAATAATACTTGCCAAAGTGTATTCTCTAGCAAGTTAGAATATATGAAATAATACATAGAAAACACTTGGGCTAGTATCCATTTATAGGTAGTATTCAAAGGATACTATTAAGTAGTATTTTCAGAACCTAAGCTGAGGAACCTATCAGTTCAGTTCAGTCGCTCAGTCGTGTCTGACTCTTTGCGACCCAATGAATCACAGCATGCTAGGCCTCCCTGTCCATCACCAACTCCCGGAGTTCACTCAAACTCATGTCCATCGAGTTGGTGATGCCATCCATCCATCTCATTCTCTGTCGTCCCCTTCTCCTCCCGCCCCCAGTCCCTCCCAGCATCAGAGTCTTTTCAAGTGAGTCAACTCGTCGCATGAGGTGGCCAAAGTATTGGAGTTTCAGTTTTAACATCAGTCCTTCCAATGAACACCCAGGATTGATATCCTCTAGAATGGACTGGTTGGATCTCCTTGCGGTACAAGGCACTCTCAAGAGTCTTCTCCAACACCACAGTTCAAAAGCATCAATTCTTCGGCAATCAGCTTTCTTCACAGTCCAACTTTCACATCCATACATGACCACGGGAAAAACCATAGCCTTGACTAGACGGACCTTGGTTGGCAAAGTAATGTCTCTGCTTTTTAATACACTATCTAGGTTGGTCATAACTTTCCTTCCAAGGAGTAAGCGTCTTTTAATTTCATGGCTGCAATCAGCATCTGCAGTGATTTTGGAGCCCCCCAAAATAAAGTCTGACACTGCTTCCACTGTTTCCCCATCTATTTCCCATGAAGTGATGGGACCATGATCTTTGTTTTCTGAATGTTGAGCCATGATCTTTGTTTTCTGAATGTTGAGCTTCAAGCCAACCTTTCACTCTCCTCTTTCACTTTCATCAAGAGGCTTTTTAGTTCCTCTTTACTTTCTGCCATAAGGGTGGTGTCATCTGCATATCTGAGGTTATTGATATTTCTCCCGGCAATCTTGATCCCAGCTTGTGCTTCTTCCAGCCCAGCATTCCTCATGATGTACTCTTCATATAAGTTAAATAAGCAGAGTGACAATATACAACCTTGACGTACTCCTTTTCCTATTTGGAACCAGTCTGTTGTTCCATGTCCAGTTCTAACTGTTGCTTCCTGACCTGCATACAGGTTTCTCAAGAGGCAGGTCAGGTGGTCTGGTATTCCCATCTCTTTCAGAATGTTCCACAGTTTATTGTGATCCACACAGTCAAAAGCTTTGGCATAGTCAATGAAGCAGAAATAGATGTTTTTCTGAAACTTTCTTGCTTTCTCCATGATCCAGCGGATGTTGGCAATTTGATCTCTGGTGCCTCTGCCTTTTCTAAAACCTGCTTGAACATCTGGGAGTTCACAGTTTACATATTGCTGAAGCCTGGCTTGGAGAATTTTGAGCATGACTTTACTAGCGTGTGAGATGAGTGCAATTGTGCGGTAGTTTGAGCATTCTTTGGCATTGCCTTTCTTTGGGATTGGAATGAAAACTGACTTTAACCAGTCCTGTGGCCGCTGCTGAGTTTTCCAAATTTGCTGGCATATTGAGTGCAGCACTTTCACAGCATCATCTTGCAGTATTTGAAATAGCTCAATTGGAATTCCATTACCTCCACTAGCTTTGTTCGTAGTGATGCTCTCTAAGGCCCACTTAAGGGACTAGATCTGATAGATAGAGTGCCTGATGAACTCTGGATGGAGGTTCATGACGTTGTACAGGAGACAGGGACCAAGACCATCCCCATGGAAAAGAAATGCAAAAAAGCAAAATGGCTGTCTGAGGAGACCTTACAAATAGCTGTGAAAAGAAGAGAAGCGAAAAGCAAAGGGGAAAAGGAATGATATAAGTATCTGAATGCAGAGTTCCAAAGAATAGCAAGGAGAGATAAGAAAGCCTTCCTCCGTGATCAATGCAAAGAAATAGAGGAAAACAACAGAATAGGAAAGACAAGAGATCTGTTCAAGAAAATTAGAGATATCAAGGGAACATTTCATAAGGCTCGATAAAGGACAGAAATGGTATGGACCTAACAGAAGCAGAAGATACTAAGAAGAGGTGGCAAGAATACACAGAAGAATTTGCAAAAAAGATCTTCACGACCAAGATAATCGTGATCACTCACCTGGAGCCAGACATCTTGGAATGCGAAGTCAAGTGGGCCTTAGAAAGCATCACTACGAACAAAGGTAGTGGAGGAACCTATAAGTTACCAAAAATACTGTCATCTTTTATTGCAACAGCCAATACTGACTGCATGTGTATTTTTTTGAGTGGGAGGAGGGAACTATGCAGGCGTGATTTAATAAATAACTCAGAATAACTCAACCTCAGATTACCTACTTGATATCATTTCTATGCCTTAATTTCCCTACCATTCGAGGATCTTGATAGCCTTCACTACTCCCTCATCTGGCAGAGAATCCAGAAAGTTTAGATAGCATGAATCTGCCTAATATTTCCATTCAACCAAAAAAGGGCGTTTGAAGGAGGCTATAATGCATTTTCCCAGGAAGACCTGAATGCTCAATATCAGGTTCTCAGGTCAAAATCAGATCTCCCAACTCATTATTGCATTTATGCTCTACATACGTCAGTTTTTGCACCTTAAGAAGAAGTTTCAAAATATGATGGGAGAGATTTTGGAATATGGCAGAGGCATTTTCTGGGGGTGTGGAAATGAAGGAAAGAATGCTGAAACTTCTCAAATGCATGATGGCTGCCTATCTGCTCACCCATTCCTTCCTTGTCTTCTGGGTACCATTCATGAAGGATGCTGTTATGAAGATCACTGGTCCTGGTAAATACATTTTAGATTTGATTTTAAAATGACTTCCCAGCAGAATATTAAGTAAAATCATGAACAAATAGTCAGCCAGGAGCTAAGGACAAAAGAGTAAATATATATTACTAGTAATCAAGAAGCAAACATCTATTCTAATAGTTGCAATTAACTGAGACATATATTAATGCAGGCCTGCTTAAAATAATGTGGAAATACCACAGGTGTGCAGGATCTTGGCAAAGACTCCTCCTTTTTAAACATGCCTTTATGCTGACACATAATATATCTATGCAATTCATTTCATAATGCAGCAGGCATTTATTAAGCATCTTTTCTTCTACTTATGGCACTCTGTTGGCCTGAGGAAAATCGATTGTGGATTCTCATTAAGGAGGTAATGGTTTGGCTGGGTAAGGAAGACATATAGTTTGTGTAAAGAATTAGCATGCGGTTGGTAGGGCATTGACTGGTGAAGCACAGCTTGGCAACTTTGAAACCGATTTCTCCACCCCATCCCTCAGGGCCTTTTGTCTTCTGCGTGTCGTTAAAACATGCCTTTATAGAGATGATCGCACTTAAGTTTGCAGCCAGTTTGAGTTCTTGTTTTGAAACTTTTCTGAGTTAGTTTTTGTAGTTATAAGATGGTTCAGTTCACACTGCGTTAACAGAGGTCCCAGCACTTGAATTTCCTGCTTCTAGTAGCATGGAGCCCAGCCCATGATCACAGCTGTCAACTCAACGCCCACAGTTCCTTCAGAGCTCTTGCTTGAAAAGGACTATTTGGTGGTCTTTCTCTGCATCTAGAACTGATAATGTTTAGCGGCCAATACCCTTATCACCTCGCATTTATTTCAAACCTTCAATATCCAGGGAATGGCCATTCCAAGAGACTCCTTCAGTTAGCGAATATTTCTTGACTTGTTTTATGCTGTAGATGATTTGATTAAAGTGTTTCAACAGAAATAGAAAATTCTGGAATTAGACAAAGCATCTTCCTGCCATCCCCATCCCTGCAAATGGAAAGCGTTGCATAAAATTCATTTTTCAGTTAAGCATTCAAGGAAAACTGTTATAATTAAAGTGAATTGTAACCCTTGCAACCTAGCATGAAAAACATTGGGGAGAACACGTTTTGTGTGTGTGTGTGTGTGTGTGTGTTTCTTTAAAACTGTATTTAAGTTCCCTCTCTCTCTGTTTAGTTGCTAAGTTGTGTCCAACTCTTGGAACCCCATGGACTGTAGCCTGCCAGGCTCCTCTGTCCATGGGATTCTTCAGGCAAGAATACTAGAGTGGGCTGCCATTTCCTTTTCCAAGGGATCCTCCTGATCCAGGAATCAAACCCAGGTCTCCTGCATTACAGGCAAATTCTTCACCAAGTGAGCTATGAGGGAAGCCCCTTTTAAATTCCCTAGTGGATCTTAAAGCAATTCATACCAAAAGAAGCATAGTAAAAACACCCAACTGATGCTTTATCATATAGTGTCATATTACATCTTCCTGGTGTATATTCTGGTTTCCTCCATTGTGATTAAGAATATTCTGGGATCTAGGGATGTTATCTGAGACGCAGTAGACAACCATTTTTAATGTTTTACTTAATAAATTAAACAAACGTATAATGGTGGACACATTTTTGCCTGTTGGCTTTGTTACAGTGTGGTTTGGTGATTATTTAAAGATCCACGGAGTTATTAAAAGAAGAAGCTGCCATTCCAGTAAGATATATTTATGCTTTATTGTAGATAACTGCCAACAGTTTAATGGCTATATAAATTAAAACGAAACAAGCAAACACTCAAGTGTTTGCTTTGTGATTCAGTGTGAGATGGACAAGGAAAGCTGTTATTTTCATGATCTCTGTTTTTAGGGAGTTAAGACACCAAGAGCAAAGTGTGAAGAGACCGTAAGACAGACCTCAAGTGTGTAGTGAGACAGACCTCAAGTGTGTAGTGTTTAAATGAAGTTTTCCACTTAAGCAGAAACTAAGGATGAGTCTACTATAAAGTAGCCAAAGGGTCTTGAGATTTATGTAGTTGGACAAAAAGATCACCTCAAGGAATGCTTCACTGTTCCCACAGGTCGGGAGAAACTTCATGGGGAAAGCAGAGTGGGTGAGAAGGGCTTGGGGACGCAGTCAGAGGGTGCCAGTACAGGAATGAGCAGTAGTAGCTTGTTTCTTCAATTTTATTGTATTGGAGTATAGTTGATGTATAATGTTGCGTTATTTTCTGGGGTATAGCAACACACACACACACATTCTTTTTCATTTTCTTAGCCATTATGGTTTATCACAAGATATTGAATATAATTCCTTGTGCTGTACAATACAAGCTTATTTAGTCATTCTATATACAGTAGTTGTGCAACAGGACTTTATTGCTTAATTTATTGACGTATAGTTGACCTACAGCGTTGTATTAATTTTTCCTGTACAGCAAAGTGATTCAATTACAACGTCAATATATTTGTCATATTCTTTTCCATTACGGTTTATCACAGGATATTGAATATAGTTCCCTGCGCTGTGCAGTAGGATCTTGTTGCTTATCCATTCTATATGCGATAGTTGAGCAGCAGTGGAATGGTTCAGAACCTGTACTAACAAGAGAGGGAGGGGTTTGGTGAGCATTAGACCAGGAAAACAGTCCACAAATGAGGGAGTCAGTGTCATTCCTGGAGATGAGTGGAATGGTGGGGTTGGCAGTAAGTTGATAAGTGGTCCTAAGCTGAGATGGAGTGGGAGGAAGCTAAAAAAAGAACTATTACAAAAAAAAAAAAAAAACTTTGAGAAAAGTGTGAAGCTTTTGATCTGAATACAGAATGCCCTGGTAAGCACCTTAGGAACTATAACTTGCATTTTTAATGGAAACAAAGACACAGACCAACAAGAGTGAAAGCATGCTTACGGAAAGGGATGTAGGAAAGAGATCCTTCTGGGAAAATAAAAATAGAGCATGAGGTCTCCGTCACCATAAAGCCCCTTGGTAAATAATTGAGGGAGAAAATGTTCTTGGCTCAGAAACTGAATCAAGAATCCTCATGAAGTAAAAAATAGAAAAAGTGCCTTGCTTAAAGTAACAGAAGTATTCAGTTGCCAAGATGAATATAAACCCAAGTTTCCTCTCCTCCTGGATCTTTCCATGACACCGGGATGGAAGGCATTGCGTGAAGGTGGAGTGTTGGAAGCTGACTTTTCCATGTGGGTTCAGTGGCACGGGGGTGTGGGTAGCAAGCGCAAATCATAGAGGTGAACCTGAGTTCTCATCTCATCAGGCTGACAGAGCGATGAACCAAGCAGAGCAGGATGTGAAAATAATATTCAAGTTGTCCATTGTAGAATGTGGTGTTTTGTTCAATGTGATCGCCCTGACAGTTGGTGACAGGGCCTCCAAGAAACAAGTGCACTGCTGACCTCAGTGACAGGGAAAGTGTCACCCTCAACTGACAACCTGGGAGGAATAAGAGGGTGAAGAACCTGGAAATGGACCTACGGGATTCATAAAGAAAAGGGAGGTGAAAGAAGATGCCCAGCCAGAAATATGTCTTATAAACAGTGGAATCCAGATTGATTTTAAAAGGTAAATCCTTTGAAGACAGGGACTTTTGTAAGCTTTCGGCAATGCTGAATCTGCAAACTTGAGAACAGTACCCTGGTATATGGCGAGCATTCAATATTTGGTGAACGAATGGATGGATGATGAGAAGATGGATGGGAGTATATTCAGATTATTTTTTTTCCCCCCAAGCATTGACAGTAACGGGCACTCATCCAGAATTTGAACGAGTTCCGTTCACAAGCTCAGGAGCCCCGTACAGCTCTAAGAATGGCATGAAGGACAGACATCTAAGCTTTTAAAGTCAGCATTCTCCACTAAAGACCCTGAATGGTGGAGAGTAGAAACCACCACGATAATGATTAGATTCCATTTGCTTTAGAGTATTAAGAACCTCCCCTGTATGCAAGTTACTGACAGTGTAAAAGTTGTGTTTTGGCTACTTGAGGGGGTGTGTGTGTGTCTACATGTATTTAAATCTGAGGAGATAAACATTCAGACACAGATCTGTGACATCTGTTCATCGGAGACTTCACCTGGACTTTTCCCCTTAATGTTCTCATCCCTTTTCTGATGATTTACCACAGTTCACTTTACATTTTTTCAATTATTTTTTAACTCTTTATTTTATATGGGAGTATAGCTATTTAACAATGTTGTGATAGTTTCAGGTGGACAGTGAAGGGATTCAGCCATACACATATCCATTTTCCCCCGAACTCCCCTCCCATCCAGGCTGCCGCATAACATTGAGCAGAGTTCCCTGTGCTTGCAGTACGTCCTTGTTGGTTGTCTATCTTAAATACAGCAGTGTGTACATAATTGATCCTAACTATCCTTTCCCCCTATGCTTGCCCCCTGGAAACCTTAAGTTCATTCTCTAAGTCTTTGAGTTTATACTACCACAGTTCATTTTATTTTTTATTTTTTTTTAAATAAATATTTGGATGTTTTTTATTTTTTTTTCCTTCACATCTTTTTTTTAATATAGGTTAATTTTTTAAATTTATTTTTTATTGGAGGCAAATTATTTTACAATATTATATTGGTTGGTTTTAAATTTGCCTGCATTCTTATCCTGAGTGGATGCATAACCAAGAATTTTTAATTTGATATGAGTTTGATTTGATTTTTTTAAATGATATTCAACTTACCCACCCATCATGAGAACGCCAGAGGAGACTGTTGTCTAGCTCCCAAAATAGATGACAACTTGTTGAGATGTGGGTTATGGGAAAATGAGTAAAAGACCTTCTCAGATGTGATGTGTGTGCTGCCTTTACATACAGATAATTGCTGCTGTCTTAGAGTCTGTGCACATTGACTGTTCCACGCGCTTCCTCACTTTCCCTGCTCTCTCTTACAGTTAGGGCAAAGCCATGGGAATAGTTCTGGTCACTAACAGGAATGTGATGCCTTACTTCCAGGTGAAGGTAGTTGAAAGCCAGCATGGTGCCTCCTCCCTTTTTCTGCCTCAGCAGCCTTGAAGGCCACATGTTGAGATGGTGGCCTCACAAGATGGCAGAATCTTGGGTCCCTGAGTCCTGGATGGAGCATCACCCCCATTGACCTACTTTGGATCTTATGGAAGCAAGGAAAAGCCAATCATTGTAGGAGGCCTCTGAGGTTTCATGGCTCGTTGCAGTGACTAAGACATACTAACCTGACTCATAAAGTTTTGTATGAGGCTTTAGTTAACTAAACTGCTTTACGGTGCTAGAAAGGAGGCCCACTAGAGGAGTGAATCATAAAAATCCTCATAGGTGGGTGTTGATAATCTGAGCCTCAGTAGGTGAGGTCATTCATTCTGTAAATTACTTAACACATGCTTGACCTGAGATGTATCAACACATTTTTAGAGGCTGATAGAATTAACATCACCATGTGAAGTTGTAAGAGCTTAAAATTCATCAAGGGGTCATTATAAGACTTAGGATTGTCGTTATCATTCACTTTTGCTCCAATAGGGTTTTGTTTCAATCTTGTGTATATTATGAACACAATTTTATTACCGTAAAATTTTCCAAAATGATGCATTGCAAAATTTGAGCAAAGAATTTTTCAGTGAATTTCATGCAGGTACTTTCTGTAGTCCAAGCAGTGTATTCATTGGTGTCTCAGAAAATGATTGTTCTTCAGAATATGGTTCTGATTTAGATGATGTGAATATTAGACCAACAAAAAGACAAAAAAACCTTAGTGACTGATTCTGATACAGAAAGTGGAAATGAATTGGTGCTAGGGAAGACTGTATACATGTGCCAGGTATAGCTATTGAATGTAATAACCTGCCAAGTGATAGTGAAATAACAATTTTTGGTTAGCCAAAATAAAAATGGCTCCTGTAGTCTTTAGTTTCTGCAAAAATCCCACAGTCAATAATGAGTTAAATCCTGGGGGATTAAATTGTAGAGAAGAAACAGACAGATCTGTCCACCACTGTCACTGCCTCCCACTGGAGGCTGAATCTGAACTTTCAACATTTGGAGGAATAAAAGAATATCCAGGGGAAAGGAGTAGTGTGTGTGTGGCTATATTTGTTTTTGTTTCATTTTTCCTGAGCATTGACAAAAATGTTAAACATAGGATTTAACTCAGGAGTCTGCCCTTGATGTTGACAGTGACCAGCAAAATAAAGCACCCCAATGAGACGCTGGGCTTCCCTGGTGGCTCAGGTGGTAAAGAATCTACCCACAATGTGGGAGATGCAAGCTTAATCTCTAGGTTGGGAAGATCCCCTGGAGAAGGGAAAGGCTACCCACTCCAGTATTCTTGCCTGGAGAATCCCGTGGACAGAGGAGTCTGGCGGGCTACAGTCCATGAGGTCGGACAGAGTCAGACACGACTGAATGATTTAACGTTTTCACTTTCACATTGAGACATTAGAGCATGACTGGGACGGCTGGGTTGCACATGTAATTTTTTCCAAGGCCTGTCCCTTTTTCCTTGGTAAGTGCACACAGCACTCACGTGCAGGCCCAAAAGGTGACATAGAAGCAGTTCTCGCAGTCATCGAGCCGGGCCACCTTCTTCCCTGTGCTGGCTCTGCGCCAGGAATTGAACTCCCTGCTTGCCTGTGCATCTGTACTTTGAGTGTAGGACTTTCAGCCTTCTAGAGAGCTGCAGGCTTATCTTGAGACTCCCAGCTTTGAACAGTGACTCCCAAAGGACCCAACCATAGCCTAGTCCTGGCCCGTCTGAACAGGTCGGTGGAAGATGCAGGGAGAGGGGCCCATTTGTCACCTTGTTCTGGGATTTTGTTAGTTATCTAGTCACTAAGTCATACCAGGCTCTTTGCAGCTCCGTGGACTGTAGCCTGCCAGGCTCCTGTCCATGGAACTTTCCATGCAAGAATACTGGAGTGGGTTGCCATTTCCTTCTTGGGGGGATCTTCCCTGACTCTGGGATTGAACCCACATCTCTTGCACTGGCAGGTGGATTCTTTACCACTGAGCTACCTGGGAAGCCCTCTTCCAGAATTGCTTGTCCTAAGAACCTTCTGTTTTGCATTTTGTTTTGACAAGGAGGTTGGGACAAATTGATCTTGGTCTTAATTTCTTGTCCCTCAAGTTTTTAAAAATTGTGACATAGATACATGCTGTTGACAGTTTGCTTATGAGCAGACCCGTCCTCATTTCTAAGTATAGGTAGGGGGTTCGCACCCATGTTACGCTTGCAGAGGGATCCTTTCTTTTAACTGTGGAGCATGTGTTGAGCCCCAGTTGGCAGGTTCTAGCACCATCCTTTTCAACTTCTGTTTGTATAGTGCCCATTGAATGCTTGACCTGAAATAAATGTGGTTGCTGGAGTGAAAAGTGTTTGAGGGCAGTGCTTTTTCATCAGTGACTCGATTATTGGACAATATCTTGTACACAGAAACCTCAACTGTCTCTTGTATTTGCTGTAAGGTGGAAATGCTGTGAGACCTGCAGTCAGCAGACCTTCAGGCTGATCCTTGCTGTTAAATTAGCACTGGTGCTAGTGGAATCACCTTTTAACTATCCTCTGAATGTAGTTGTTCAGCAGCTAAGTCGTGTCTGACTCCATGCAACCCCATGGACTACAGCACCCAGGCTTCCCTGCCCTTCACTGTCTCCTCGAGCTTGATCAAACTCAGGTCCATTGAGTCGGTGATGCCATCCAAACATCTCATCTTCTATTGCCCCCTTCTCCTCCTGCCCTCAGTCTTTCTCAGCATCAGGATCTTTTCCAGTGAGTCAGCTCTTCACATTATGTGGCCAAAGTGTTGACACTTCAGCTTCACTCCTTCCAATGAATATTCAGCGTTGATTTCCTTTAGGATTGACTGGTTTGATCTCCTTTCTGTCCAAGGGCCTCTCAAGAGTCTTCTCCAAAACTGCAATTCGAAATCCTCTGAACGACTCTGCTGCAGATACAAGTTTTGAAAACCAGTGAGTTGGGCCGTGGCCTTTGGCAGGTATACTAGAGTCGCAGAATCCCCACCTCTAGGAAGCAATTCCTGATCTCTACTCTTGGGTCCACTGCGACATCAGCTGGATACCTCACCTCTCTCAGTATTAATTTATTCATCCAGCCACTTGCCCGCTAGTCCATGGTGTTGCTGAGAGTCGGACATGACAGAGCAACTTCACTTTCACTTTTCACTTTCATGCATTGCAGAAAGAAATGGGAACCACTCCAGTGTTCTTGCCTGGAGAATCCCAGGGACGGGGGAGCCTGGTGGGCTGCCGTCTATGGGGTCACACAGAGTCGTACATGACTGAAGCAACTTAGCAGCAGCAGCCATAAAGGTGTCCTGCTAAACGCTTGCAGAATTTTCTTCCACCTCTAATATTGTATGACTATCTGATCTTTCATTCATATCAGTATTCTCCCAGAAGTGTAACTTGAATGTGTGAAGTCAGATGGGAGAAAAGGTATCTCCTGTGACTGAGAACTTGGACACTCTCTGTCCTTAACTTGGAACCTCTTCACAAGGGCTCAGCGCAGTGTCTGTCCTCAGCATCACCGCTGATAAATGTCTGTCTGTCTTCCCTTAGTTTATTCTCCAGGTCAGGTTTCCTTCCTGTTTTCTCCTGACCTCCGTCCTGCAAGACCTCTTGTTGTAGGTGAGCCTCAAGTGAAATTCGCACCTTTTCCTGAAAGTTAAGACAGCTCCCATCCATAGAAGTTCTTTCCTGTTTATTTTTTCTCTGCAAAACTCCAGCTGGAAAAATAAATGAAGGATTATACATATGTATCTTTTCATTTCTTTCAGGCTTCATAGCCCAGGGCCTGGATGCTTTGATCAGCTATTCTGGCATTAATATTGATTTCCATTCTGTTCTTTTTTGTTATTATTTTTCATCCCTTACTGCTAGAATTCGGCCTGTCTTTCCACTGTCTGCATTTCATTCCTTCTGTGATCTTTCTAGCAGGGCATTCATTTAAATGTTTATCCACATGTACTGCACTGACCTGGCAGCCCCCTTGTGGGTACTTCTAGTTTACCTAAAGTGCTGCAAGACACTCCTAATCTTTTAAGATAATTTTCTTTGAACTTTAAAAGATATTTGTCTGCTTTTGTGATTCATTTCACTTAATTTTGAACTTCTCTGAGGGCCTAATTGTAATGTGTTGAAATCCTAGGATGTAGCTTTTTTCTCTTTGATTAGTTTTGAGTTCCCTTCTCACTTGGCATGATAATTATTTTTAGTGTATATATTGCGTCTGTAAGCGGACATTCATCGTTTCCTCTTTTGTCCTTTTCCTCTTTCTCATCCATTACATAGCATTTGGGTATTTACCTGGATAATTTCAAAGTCTGTATCACATCATTGAAAATCAGCTTCTTTTCTCTTTCTCCACAAGATGATTTTTATGATACCCATTGTTTAAAGATGCTGCTGCTAATGATAATGCTTTCTGCTCAGAAAGAATTATTCTTGAATTTGAGTATGGAGAAGATTTGAATGGAGCATTTCTGACATCCAATCAAAGATAATCATGGGTGTCTATTAAGCAACAGGGGAAGAAAAAAATAGTAAAAATGAAAAACTAAATTTATTCAGAGTCTCATGGACCAGAAACTTAACATCATGTTATTCTTCAATACTTTTTACCAAGAATCCATTAATGAACACTCAGTGGTAACATCTGTATACACAGTGCAACTGATAAAAATCATATATTACTATGTCTTGACTGATCACACAGATGGAAGTAGTTAACCATTTTTACTGAGTTTCTGTTTATTTTTGTTCTCAAAACCAGTTTAAGTAGGAAGATAATCTTTGAACACGATCATTGATAAATGAAAGTAAATATTCATACGGAATGTTGAATTTCATGCCAGAGAGCTGACATCACTAATGAAGATGGATAAAAGGCTTTATTAAATCAATGGATAATTTCATTTTAAGAAGGCCCTGGATGCAAATCTCATAATTCATGCACTTACCAGTGTTCTTCCTTGCCATGGCCGTTAGGTAATGACATAGGGCAATAGTCAGAATCTCGAGTTTGGATTCTTGGCCTTATCTTATAGTAATCAACACAGATGGGTTCACCACTTCCAAAGTTTTTGAATTTTTATCGAGCTGTTTTTCACAGTGTGACAGAAACGAAGTGGGCTGCCATGAGGACACCAACATAGTGGCCTTAGTTTAAATGTTGATATACAGACTTTGTTTAGTTGTCAACCGAGAAGGATCTGTAACCAGATTAACAGTCCATATGTTAGAAGCACACATAGGTGGGCCCCCTTTCCTTCAACAGCTTCTGCAGAGAGTGACTTGTTGGCATAAAATTGTTGCAACCTTGTACTTTAATATTCTGATACAAAAATGTAAGCACACTTTGCCTTCAACATCTGTTCTCACTAGATTCTTATCTCAAAGGCCTGTATTTCTTAACCTTCACTACTCCCTGCTGTTATTTGTCCATAAGGGAACCACATTTCAAGCAGACAACCACGCTCGACTTACAGGCATGTGTCTGTCTGTGAAAGGAGAAGCCAACATTGAGTTCTCATCTTTAGTTAGGGTTTTCTTTTCAGTGTTTTTGCTGAAGCTGATGGTATTTTGTGATGTGATAACGTTAACCATTCTATGCATTTTGATCAAGTGTGAATGATATATCTGAGGAAGCAAAAAGTCAAGTACACCCGTTTTGTAACCTGCTTTTAATGAGATCATTAGGGAGTTAAGGCTCTGTTGGTTGAGTTTCACTGTCTTCATCCCTCTTAGCTACTGAGTTTATTTAAATTACATTTCAAACTAGTCATTGTGGAAGAGCGTTTTGGAAAATGAGTGAAATAAAAGGCAAGTCTTTCAAGAGTATGATGTTTGTTTAGATTGGGAGGTTTAGAGAAATGGTGTTTGTCTCTGGACCTCAGAAAGAGGAATGTTGTTGATAGAAATATCTTCAGTACTGGACTGCTGCATTTTCTTTCAAATCCAGACTTTGCTCTTAGAGGCTTTGAAAAGCTTTGTTTGTACCTTCTGATTTTGAGGATGCAAACACACAAACCAGGTAAGCCTGCTTTGCCCAAAACCTGGGGCAGAAAGTCACCTGGCATTTCTAATAAATGATTTGTTAGTCTTTGAGAGGCTGTGATTTTTGATGAGGATATTCTCTTTTGTTGGAGAAGGAACACAAAGGAGTTGAAATCAGCTGATGGCTGGAGCCACAGTGTCACTGTCATGACTGCAGGCTTCCATTACCAGGGTGGGCGTTAACTTTGTAGGGAATCCATCCCTCTTTCCTCTGGAAGGCACTAACGGTTGACTCACCTGTTCCGTGTTGTTTTCTGAGTGATCCCTGACAAACTGTTACTGTCTCTTCCACGCTGCTCAGTGACTCAGTTGAGCCTGAGTCTTCTGCAGCCTCACAGACTGTAGCCCGCCAGGCTCTTTTGTCCATGGGATTTCCCAGGCAAGAATACTGGAGTGGGTTGCCATGTTCTTCTCCAGGGGAATCTTCCCGACCTAGAGATCTATCCTGGGTCTCTTGCTTGGCAAGCAGTTCTTTACTTGGGAAGCCCCAAGTTATCAATTACGTACTAAGTCTATTCAAGATCATTTCAGTTTCCAGTACTGTATTTTATTTCAATAATGAATTAGTGATTTTAATGTAGAGTGTTGAACACACGATCTTTATAGACAGAGGATTTCTTTATATTTGCTTTTAAAGGTATGTGATTGCACTATCAAAACAATGTTTTTCTGAAAAATAGGGAAACTAATGTTAGAGCAATACACATTTTGTCACTTAACAAATAAATTCTACTAAGTTAAGGAAGAAAATTGAAACGAAACAAAGCAACCCTGTGGCATTTTGGAATACATGGAAGAAGAAAGGATTTTTGTTCAAGTTTTTAGTGAGATTAAGAACTGAAACTAGATTTTGAAAATTATTTACGCATTACAGGGATATGATCCTTGTTCTTTGGTGTTCCCTAGGAAACGTCAGGAGGGGTTTTGGTAAAGAGAGAGAAAGACAAAAATCTTTTCATCGTTCAGATCTTTCAATTCGGATTGGTGTGGTAAAATAGATCATCATTAAAAAAAATATTTATTGGCAGCCTCTTATGTTTGGGGACCTGTTCTAGAATACTGGGATACATTGGTGATTAGGTAAATACAGATCTCTGATCCTAGAGGGCTTACATTCTAGCAGGGGCAAGGCTGCTGCTGCTACTGCTGCTAAGTCACTTCAGTCGTGTCCGACTCTGTGTGACCCCATAGACGGAAGCCCACCAGGCTCCCCCGTCCCTGGGATTCTCCAGGCAAGAACACTGGAGTGGGTTGCCATTTCCTTCTCCAATGTGTGAAAGTGGAAAGTGAAAGTGAAGTTGCTCAGTCGTGTCCGACCCTTAGCGACCCCACGGACTGCAGCCTACCAGGCTCCTCCATCCATGGGATTTTCTAGGCAATAGTACTGGAGTGGCTTGCCATTGCCTTCTCCAGAAAACGTATAATAAACCTCATAGCTAAGTGAATTACAGAGAAGGACAGAGGAGATAAGTGCTATTAAAAAAGAAATAAAAGGACAGGGAACAAGATAAAGGAGATGAGAAGAGGCTGCTATTTGCTTTGAGTAGGTAAGGTGGTCCTTATTGAGAAGATAATGTTTGAACCTAAAAGGGAAAGTCAGCAAGGTAGATATTAAATGAGAAGATTCCAGGAAAAAGGAAAAGCCCAAGTAGAACCTCTACAGTGGGAGAAGCAAGTGGGGTTAAAGGAGAGTTCAAGTAGGGAGAATATATGTGAAAGAGGAGCTCGTTTGAAGGTTTTGAACAAAGTATGAAATAATGCAACTTACCTTTTCAAACCATTACTCTGGCTTCCATCAAGACTGTTGGTGCCCAAAGGAGAAAGCAGTGGGATTAGTTATGAGGCCATTACAATGATTTGTTCAAGCAAGAAATTATGATTGCTTTGATCAGGGTGGGAACAGTGGATATGCTAAGAAACAGGTCCAATTTGGGTATACCTTGAAGGGAGAGCCCACAGGATTTCCTGATAATTGGATTTGAGATGTGAGAAAGCAGTCTACCTACAGTGACTCAAGGTAGCTTTTTAAAATTGCATTTTTATTTTATATTGGAATATAACTGATTAACATCTCATGTTTCAGGTGCACAGCAAAGTGATTCAGTTTTATATACACACACACATCCATTCTTTTTCAGATTCTTTTCTCATATTGCTCATTATAGAATGTTGAGTAGAGTTTCCTGTGCTATACAGTAGGTCCTTGATTATCTACTTATATGTGTGTATATTGTTAATCCCAAATTCTTAATTCATATCCGCCATCACCATTTTCCCCTTTGGTAACCATGGATTTGATACAAGTTTGATTTTGAAGCTCGTGAGTCTGTTTCTGCTCTGTAGATAAGTTCATTTGCAGCAGGTTGAATGTAGAATCATGTTGCATCATGCTGGCTTCAGCGGGCAGGGGATTCAGTTGTGGATGTTTATGAGGTGACAGCTAGGCTCCCAGAGGGAGAAACGCCATGCAGGGAAGTGGAATTTTGTCAAAATGCCTGTAATTTTGGTGAACAGAGAGCACAAGAGTTAATAAGAGCTGCGACGAAGTTTCTTTGCTGATTCTGTGGATGAAATCATCTTTGTTGAAGCCAACTGAGTTTATTTGCTTTTTAGCATGTAAAGCTGTTTGCATATTTCATCAGGCAAGCATATCCTACCAGAAAAGGGAATTGACCTTTAACGCTGAATAAAGTGCTCACAGCCCATTTGACTGGCAGAGGATTAGGGAGCAGAAGGCAGGGAGTAATGTCATTCCTATTATCAGAGCTAAGACACGGTGTGTGTGTGTGTGTGTGTACACACGTGTGTGTGCGCACATCATGCCTTCAAGACACTGTGTGTGTGTGTGTGTGTATACACGTATATGCGCACACATCATGCCTTCAAGTTGTTAACACCACAATTTGTGTAATGAAAAACAACCATGAAAACAAATATTAAAATCCCCATCTTATACAGTAGATTTGTACTAGCCCTTCAACACCCACACACTTAACACTTTTCTGCATAATATGATATTAGATTCTAGAATAAATACTCTTCGGTGCCTGTATATCCTTGTCTATCTCTGAATTCAAGTACGGAATAGCTTTTTGAAAAGTGTAATATTGAAAAAGAATTAAAACAATGGATTTTCATCACCTCCTCAAAACCAAAAATGCTCCTCATTAAAAAAATGCTGCTTTCTAATTATCCTCCATATATATGTAATAATTAGGCTTTGTGTTGATATGGATAGAATTTTGTTTGTGGGTTTTTAAAATTTAACTTTAGAATATGCTAGTCTTTTTGTTTGGTTGGGTTTTGGTTTGGTTTTAAATATCCCATTCCAATACCCTCCAATTTCCAAGATAACCAGGGTTAACAATCTGGTTGGTGCTTAGCCCATGACACGTGTGTGTATGGTGTTGGGTATATGTAAGAAAAGTAGGTCAAAAGAATTTCCTGAAAATTTGGATTTGAGGTGCAGGACAATTGTGAAGGTAGCTAGAGTATTTATATAATTTGTGGTCCTTTTGATATCATGCTATCTAAATGTCTCTAGCTCGACTGAATAGTGAGTATCTCACCATACCAGAGATACAGATGTAATCCCTGTTTTTAATACCTAGTGTTTCATATTATTTATTATTTTAATTGTTCCTCTGTGGATGGACAGTCAAGATTTTTTTTTTCTCTTTTGGTACTGACTGTAGTGTTTATAAAGCACTTTATGCCTTATCTGGCACAAAGTCAGCACACTAAAAGTGTTAGCTGATTTTATTGATGAATTTGCCATAGTCAGTGGTGGAGCTGCTGCAGTTTGAACAGATTACCACTTATGAAGACTGTTGTAACACTCTTGCTATACCTCTCCTCCTGCTCCTTCTCTTTCCTTCTTTGTAACAGCTGTCACATTTATGAGTTCTAAACTCACCCTTGAATTAAAGACCAGTGTTTTTTTGGGCTCCAAAATCACTGCAGATGCTGATTGCAGCCATGAAATTAAAAGACGCTTGCTCCTTGGAAGGAAAGTTATGACCAACCTTGATAGTATATTAAAAAGCAGAGACATTACTTTGCCAACCAAGGTCCGTCTAGTCAAGGCAATGGTTTTTCCCGTGGTCATGTATGGATGTGAGAGTTGGACTGTGAAGAAGGCTGATCGCCGAAGAATCGATGCTTTTGAACTGTGGTGTTGGAGAAGACTCTTGAGAGTCCCTTATACTGCAAGGAGATCCAACCAGTCCATTCTAAAGGAGATCAACCCTGGATGTTCATTGGAGGGACTGATGCTAAAGCTGAAACTGCAATACTTTGGCCACCTCATGCGACGAGTTGAATCACTGGAAAAGACTCTGATGCTGGGAAAGGTTGGGGGCGGGAGGAGAAGGGGACGACGGAGAATGAGATGGCTGGATGGCATCACCGACTCTGTGGACATGAGTTTGAGTGTACTCCGGGAGTTGGTGATGGACAGGGAGGCCTGGCGTGCTGTGATTCATGGGGTCGCGGAGAGTCGGACACGACTGAGCGACTGAACTGAACTGAACTGAACTGACTCACCCTGAGACAGGGCAGGGGGTAGGGTACAACCTTTAAAATGAAACAGCCTGAGGACATGCCATAAACTGATTAGAACCAAATAGGTCCACGATGGTGGCCAAGACAGTTCCAGGGCTGACCATAAAGGTCAAGAGTGGGCGGTGACCTAATTCCTGCAAATCCCCACCCCTTCCCTAGAATAACTGGAACACTCCTCCCACTCATTAGCCTGTGAAGTTACCCACCCCCATAGACACTGACAGTCCCAAACCCCGGGGCCCCTCTTGCCTTCCGAGATGGCCCGCCCTCTGTCTGTGATGTGTGTTTCCTCCCTGATAACCCTTCTTTCACTTCACTGTGACTTGCTCTTGAATTCTTTCCTGCGGGAACCCAAGAACCCGCACTTGGCAGCTATCCCAGGGACTCGGACGTGAGCTGGGACGCGATTGTCCTGTCATGCCCCTCTCTTTCCTGCAACAGCCTTATGGTGGATATTCCACAGTATTCACAGTCCATCTGTGATTTCAAGACCAGACTTGCGCTTCTCATCCAAAGCTGCTTCTCCACCACATTTTAAAGGATTCGATTGATATTTCCAGTATACGTCCTCTCATTTGTGCCTAGAACTTGCTCATTCTCCTGCACCTTTTGACCTCTTTACCTTCACATACAGTTTATCACAAGAATAGGTGGATTAGATTCCTTCCGTCTTCTTCAAAACTTTTATTTCCTCCTATTCCTCGCTTTTAGCATCCTAGTAAAAACATGTATGATTCCAAACTTAATTCCATGCTTTTGTCTTCATCCTGTCAAGTATATCCTGTCCATATGCCAAATTCAATGGTTAGAGTATCCTTTATATATGTCACTGTGTCTAAAATAAGCCAAAATGCATCTTTTAACTACAGATTAAAAGATAACTGAGTCCTGGCATTTTAGGAAGAAGCAGCATTAGTTCAAGGCATCTTCTCTCTAGTATCTCAGGTGGCAAAGGATCTATGAGCTACAGTTTGAATTATCTAAAAATTCATCATCTCCCTTGGGAAGAAGTACAGATTCCTTTCGGATGTGTATTATTCAGATTATGAGCATATTCTTCGTCAACTTGAATTAATAATGCCTTTCATTGCTTTCCACACTTATTTTCCCCAGAAGTTTGCTTTTTGAAATTCCAGAATAAATCTAATTTCTTTAAAATGTAACTTTCAACTCCATAAAGAACACGGCCACATTGCCGTCTCATTCCTAGATGAAACTGCTGACTTGTATGCTGCTAGTATAACAATCTTTCTAGTTTACCAGTTCTGGGCACGCCAAAATTATCTTGAAGTATGGACTCACTGGAAAAGACTTTGATGCTGGGAAGGATTGGGGGTGGGAGGAGAAGGGGACGACAGAGAATGAGATGGCTGGATGGCATCACTGACTCGATGGACATGAGTTTGAGTGAACTCCGGGAGTTGGTGATGGACAGGGAGGCCTGGCGTGCTGCGATTCATGGGGTCGCAAGGAGTCGGACATGACTGAGCGACTGAACTGAACTGAACTGATGGACCTTAGACTTGAAAATAGTTGTCTAAATGAGGCCTGAGGAAGAATCTATTAATTTACCAGGATTTTTTTTTTAATCTGATTTGTGCAAACTCAGTGATATGTGTTGGTTAATGAAAGAGAAACTAACTTTAGAAAAGTTAGAGACCACAGATAAAATTTACATCTAAAAATGAATGATTTACAAAATGACCAAGAGATCCAGTTTTTTTAAGGCTACCACCAATCCTACAAGAATTAGGAAAGAGAGGCTGCTCATCTGGAGTCCTCGATCTTGGTGGACAAGACTTAAAGTCTGATTCGTGAGTTGACAGCACAGGACGATACAGATCTCCTCTAAGCATTGTGAAATAATGAGGTTCCAAAAGACCTGTCCTAAGTTCAGAAAGATATCTCACCTCCAAACCACTGATGCTCTGAAGGTGGCCAAATTAGGAGCATTTGTTTACCTGCTTAGTTTACCTGCCATAAATGGATCAAGATATTCTGTCTTCATACATCCCTAGTCATCATCAGGAGATGTGTGTGCGTGTCTGTCTGCCTGTCAGATAGTCTTCCTGAAGTATAGATTGGATTGGGTCACTTCAGAGGGGGAATTTGTTGACAAACTTTGGCTTGAAAGGTGGAAACTGATCCAAGAACTGGAGCGTCTTAATTTGTTTACCTCTGCCTCTTAACAGCACTATGGTGGTTCTTTGGTGTTGAACTCCCTACTAACACCATGACCCAAAAATGCTTATCCCTCTATTATTTGTAATGAGTAAATTGGCACAAAGAAAAATTAAGAGTTGTTTTTGGTTTTTTTTTTTGCTCTATTTTATTATTTTTTTTAACCTACTTTCAACCGCCATGGATCCTAGGAGATATTGATTCATAAGCACCATTCAGAGGAGCAGTGGTTAAATCAATACATTAGCCTGGGATGAGTCTCAGGAACAGATAAAAACATTGTAATTAATTTTTTCTTTAGGCAGTCACTTATTCTGGTTTTCTGACACAAGAGGCTCAGAGTGTGGTTAACACAGGGCAGCTGGAGTTGGGATTCTAGGCAGGAAACTTGTGCTGCATCCAGATGCCGGGAGGCGGGGAGGGGCTTGTGAACCAGCCAATCGATCGCTGCCTCCAGAGACCTGGCTTCAATTTACAATATAATCTTATCTAGATAATGACCCTTAAGGGGAAGCTGAGTTCCTTTATCTCTGCCTGTAATGAATTAAGCATATTTATATTCAATCACCAAGACATCAGTGTCAAGCTCCTTCTCAAAATCCTGTTAAGAGGAAAGGAAGGTGAAAAAAAAAGGAAAAACCCTGCAACCCTATGGAACTGCTCAGCTCTTGTCAAACCTTCCCATTGAGCTAAAACTTGATGCTGCTACAACTCACTGCCTGGGCTTCCACTGGGGCAGCCTGACCAGCTCTTAAAGCCAGAGTCTCCAGTTACCCACATTTTCTCTTTTCTTCCCTCTACCCCAGTCTATCAGTAAGCTTTATCACTTATGCTCTAAAATATTTGTTTCTGTTTCCTCATTCTTGTCACTGATTTCCTATGCTGGGCACCATCTATTCGTTCCTGTCATTGAAGCAGCTTCTTGGTTTGCTGTTCTCATCTGGACACCACTGAGGGTCATTCGTCACCCAGTAGAAAAGTGATCTGCTTAAATGATCAGTGGGGCTGGGTCATTCTGTGATGGCTTCTCCTGACTCTACAGTGAAAGGAATGCCCTGTCTCTCAACTGCCTGCATGACTTGGCTCCTTGTTGATTTTCAGTTGCTAAGTTGTATCTGACTCTTTGTGACCCTGCAGACTGCAGCATGCCAGGCTCCCATGTCCTTCAGCATCTCCAAGAGTTTGCTCAAACTCACGTCCATTGAGTCGGTGATGCCATCCAATCATCTCATCCTCTGTCACCCCCTTCTCCTGTCCTCAATCTTTCCCAGCATCAGGGTCTTTTCCATTGAGTCAGCTTTTCACATCAGGTGGCCAGAGTATTGGAGCTTCAGCCTCATCAGTCCTGCCAGGAATATTCAGGACTGATTTCCTTTAGGATGGACTGTTTGGATCTCCTTGGAGTCCAAGGGACTTTAGGGCACTAACATGGCCTCTTCTTGAGTCACTCTTCTTCTCTGTGTATCGCTGTAGTTTTCTGTTGCTTTGAAAACACTTTACCTCTCTCTGTCCAGTCTTAGGACCAATGCCATTTCCTCTGCTTCAAATTTTCTTCCCTCCACTGTGTGTAACAGTCTCCTTCTCTTTCAGATCTCAGTTGAAAGATCATCTATTCAGAGAGGCAGTCTTGACCATCCTATTCAAACTGGGTCCTCCCAGCAGTCTTTCCGGGCTTTGCATCGATCTAGTTTTTTTCACACTATTCATCACAAACTAATTATTTGTGCTTTATGCATTTTTGGTCTTTGTCCTAGAATAAAATGTGTGTGTGTGTGTGTAATTCATAAAATCTAGGATCAAGTCAGTCTTAATTATTGTTTTCCCAATAAAATAAATGCTTATGGATACTTTTCAGTGCTCTTGTCTGCAGGTGGAGCCAGAGAGAAGAATGAATTTAACAGTACCTCCCATGAGAAGGGAGGGCAGTTCTGTTTCCTGTCAGTGACTCTATAGCAGAATCCTAGTACAGTTTCTTATCTGGATGCATGAGTCCCATTTTGGACCATCATCTGTTTCATGATGTATGGTGCTGGTAAAGTACGAATTGGGCAAGTATCATCCTAGAGAGCCTAAAGTTCTCCTTGACTTAATTGACATGGAGTTTAGTATCACAGGCGTCACTGGTGGCTCAGATGGTAAAGACTCTGCCTGCAGTGCTAGGAGACCCAGGTTTGATCCCTGGGTCAGGAAGAGCCCCTGGGGAAGGAAATGGCAACCCACTGTAGTATTCTTGGCCTGGAAAATCCCACAGAGGAGCCTGTTGAGTTGCAGTCCAGGGGGTCGCAAAGAATCAGAAAAGATTGAACGACTAACACTTTAGTGTTACAGGAAGAAGAGCTAAAATGTATCAAGTATACATTATGTGCATTCCAGGATGCTAAGCACTTTGAATCCCTTGTTTAATACTTAAAGCATGGAGAAGGAAACGGCAGCCCACTCCAATACTCTTGCCTGGAAAATCCCATGGACGGAGAAGCCTGGTAGGCTAGTGTCCATGGGGCTGCAAAGAGTCAGACACGACTGAGCGACTTCACTTTCACTTTTAGTTCTCTCAGTCATAGTGAACCAATCTTCTCTTAATTAAGAAAGGGAGAAGCAGCAGCTGCTTGCTGCCAGCAGTCCCCAAATCTTCTTTTTGGCTTTGAGTTTTATTTTCTGTGTATCATTGACTATAACTAACACTGGTCCCCTTGGATTCATAGTTGGAATAGAGGAGCAGACCTGAGATACCGCCAGCGCTAGCCTGAGCAGAGCTGCCCCTTCCTCTGCAGTTGTGGTTTACTGCTTCCTGGGTTGGAAGGAATAACTGGGAGCTCTGCATGGATCAGACCCTTCAGGCAAGAACCAGTGTGTTAATAGAGTGAATCAGATATACTGACTGCCTGCTCTGCTTAACTGTTATGAAACTAATAAGCAGTTATAAAGCACATACTTTGTTATGTGCTAGGCTCCTCCTCCTGACCTGTAGATAATTTAAGAAGACCTAGGCAATACCATCAGACGTGCTAATTGTATTTGGGTGTTAACAAAAGCAGATCTAGACAAGTTGTCCACTTAAATGGTACCTTTTGGTCAGAAAAAAATTTATTTAAAGATTGTGATCATGTAAAATTACTCAAACCTTCTAGCAAAAATATTTTTTGAAAAATAAACTAAATGCCTTTATAAAAAAAAAATACTTAAAGCAACCCTTTGAGTACTGTGGGCAATTCAGTCAATGTTGATATAGCTTGCAAAACCTATTTTATAAACTAGGCAGTCAGACTCTAATTCTCAATATTTTAATAACACTCATAAATGTATTTGCCTTAAAGAGCCTCCTCTCTTAAACTGTTTTGTTTTTACTGAGGCAAAGATGGTATGATCGCAGCACTCTTAAGTCACCCACATAATACTTCATATAAGTTCATTGGATCAATCTTGATCACTGTTTGATACAGCAGGAAAAAACCATAGATTCATGAGACAAACCCTGAAAAGCTAAATGCACATAAATCAGAAGGGGGGAGGGCAGTGACATAATAAAGACGATACTCTGTCTTTTGCCTTAAAGTTCGTTCTGGTACTGATGATCATCACCTTAATAATTTCCCTAGATCCCTAGGACTGAGCCAATATCTATTTCTAGAATACCTTCAGGGTAGCCTTTTGAGAGATGACAAATTGACTAGAATATATTCCTCTTAAATATATTAATATTCTCAAAGTTTAGAGAGTTGGGGAGAAACCATCTGGTTTATCATTTTCTTCCTGTGGATTACACACTAACTTGATGTGAAAAGTATCTCATTTAATTTCTATAACATAAGCCAAGCACTTATTACTCCATTATGTGGTAGTATAGCCTGATGCATAGAAAGCTTTAAGTAATTTTATATTTTAGATCCTGCATTAATGGCCAGTGTGTCAACCCACTCGCCCTGCAGCTTTGTGGTATCACTCACCCAAATAGCTCTAATCTCCTAAGTAACATGCACAATACAGGCATTGAAGAGAAAGGCTTTGAATTCAAACTACACTTGTCAATCTTGGTTCCCCTTTTCCTAGCAAGGAGTACCTAAGTACAGTTTTGATTTTGCTATGGTTTGGTTTTCTCATCTATAAAGTGGCGATAATCAGAATTTAAGAGTTGTTCCAAGAGTCAGATGAAACATTATATGTCAAACCATGGTGGACACAGGGGAGATGCTCAAATGATGGGTGTTCACCAGGGTCCCCATTGTTGGCACCGACGTCTTAGGTATAAGCTGCACATGACCTGTCCCCAGCTCTGGCGTCCCTGTGGTGCTGATTTCATCCAAGACTTCGTGCAGCTTGGAGATTGCTCAGGGGGCTAGCTGACTATTTCTTAATGCTTTAAATGTCGTACTGCTTTTTTTTTTTTTTTTCTAGGCAGTAATTTACCTTTGACAGTGATGGATTATTATTCAGCTTTGATTCATAGCAGTGTTGCCATATAAGGAGAGAGTAGCATATCAATGAGGAGAGGTGCTGTTTTAAATATGGGAAATATTTTCAGTAATTTTCTCATTAGCATGAACAGAGAGAAAAGCCATTTGCTGAACTCCGTGAGGGGGCAGGTTCTGATTCCCGTTATGCATATGTGAGACTGAGCTCCCTCTCCTATAACGATTCATTCATTGCATGCTGTCTCATGGGATTCATCCCCCAAACACGCACCCGAGTGTGTGAGTGGGGACAGGGAGCCAGAAGCGGCTCCACTGTGGTGGTGATGCTGAGTCAGAATGAGACCCGAGGAGACATCAGAAATCTCACTCTGAGCTTCTCCTTCTGGTAAATGAGAGAATGATCTTTGACCTTTCCTAATCCAAGGGAAAACTTACAAGGATTTGAATCCAAAAAGAACCCGGAGTTCAGGTACAAAAACAAATGTTTATTAACTTGGTTTTGTTCTAATCATCATCATTGACTGGTTTGTTCCATGAAATCAAAGCCAGTGCTAAGTCAGAATACCTGTGTTTTGTCACCAAGGGATCAGGAAAAGATATGTGATTGAATAATGTCTGTCTTTTAAAAAAAAAAAAAAAAAAGGCAAAATGAGTACCTACTTCAGTGAATTTAGTATCATTATCATCCATGTGAAAGTATCGTGCCTTTCCAATATGTAGCTCAAGGAGGTTCCCAGAGATATTTAAAGAGGCTACCTGAGTGTTAGGCTTCCCTCGTAGCTCAGGTGGTAAAAAAAAAAAAAAATAATCTGCCTACAATGCAGGAGACCAGGGTTCGATTCCTGAGTTGGGTATACCCCTGGAGAAGGAAATGGTAATCCACTTCACTGTTCTTGCCTGGAGATTCCTATGGACAGTGAAACCTGACAGGCTACAGTCCATGGTGTCCCAAGAGTTGGACACAACTTAGCAGTTAAACCACCACCACTCTGAGTGTTAGCATTGTAGACATGGAAGAAGTCTTACCTATCCATGCACCCTTTGAACAGCTAAGGAAATACAGGCTGAAAGATGTGAAGGGAGCTTCTCTGGGTCGTAGAACTGAGTCTTAATGTTAGTCTTAATGAGTCTTAATGCCAGCCAAGATTCTTGCAGAAAATAATGATAGGACCCCAGGCCATATTATCTTAACTCTAAGATTCAGTGGATGGTTTTATTATGCTCAGTTCCTGAGAAATTTTAGTCCAGTTACTCTTTGAAGGTAGAGGATATCAGTCTTTGGAACCTTTTCATTACTGCTCATTTCATTATGGATCACAACACTCTGACACATATGCCTTACAAAATTGAAATGACGCTTGGTGTCATGAATGATTTTGTGGTAACATGACTTGGACCATGGTGCTGAGATATTTAATTCAACATAATTCTGAGTGTTTCTGTGAAGTTGTTTTTGTTTGTTTAATGAGATTAACATTTAAATTCTTAACTTTTAATAAAGGAGATTACCCTCCATAAAGTAGGTGGGTCTCATTCAATAAGTTGAAGGTCTTCATAGAAAAAAAAAACAACACTAACCTCCTCTGAGCAAGAATGAATTCTGCCAGCAAACTGCTTTTGAACCCCAACTGCAGTCTGTCCCTGGGTTTTCAGTTCACTGTTCATCCTTGAAGATCTGGGAAAACTACCAGAGAACAGATGTATATCCTGTTGATTCTGTTTCTCTCCTGAACCCTGATTAATATAGATTTTGATCCTGGGGAGTAGGCTTGTTCTATATTAAGTGCCTAGGAATGTGGAAGTGTCTTTGGAACTGGGTGATGGGTGGAGCCTGGAAGAGTTTTTGAAGCACATATTAACATAGAAGTAGCCTAGACTGCTTTGGAGAGACTGTTGGTAGAAATAACATCAAAGAAAAGGATGATTCAAGTGGTGATTCGTCACTTTCATGAGTCAGGACTCAGAAATGAGGTGCTTGCTATGGGAGGAAAGGCAGTCCTGGTTATAAAAATGCAAAGAACTTCACTTGAGTTGTGTTCCAGCATTTTGTGGAAGGTAGAATTTGTAAGTGATGTTGGGAATTACTTGAGGAAGTTTCTAATCACAGCATTGAAGGCATGACTTGGTTTTTCCCCAATTTAGGATAAAATGCCAGTAGAGAAAGTAAAGAATTGGTGAGCAAAAAGAAACCAGGACTTGGATACTTGTAAAACTCTCAGTGTATCCATGTTGGAAAAAAAAAAAGAGAACACATTTTCTGGAGACAACAGCAAGGGGGTGGCTGAGTAGTCATTTGATAAAGAGATTACAGTGTGACTCATGGATCCAATTAAAGTGTTGGCAGAAGACAGAAATAGAAATGGGGTTGCACCAACAGAAATACACCCAGCTTGGGCTCTTGGGGGGACAGATCTGGGATAAAATGAAGGAAGACAGTCAGATTTCTGAGCCTTTAGAGAGTGAACAATACAGGTGTCTAGCTGTGGCCATGTGTTGTCCTTCAAGAAATGGGAAAGATAGATGACCCCACAGGTGATTCAGAGATTGGCAGAGGTGCTTCTGCCACTGTGGAGCATCGGCCCAAGGAGTGAGGCTGTTTCCTCCTTGATTTCAGAAGGCAGGGCTACCTCCTGTGTTTCAGTAGATCAACACTGCCAGCCCAGTGCACCATCCTGGTGGGCCTAACCAAAGAGAATTAGTCTCAAGCCTTGAAAATCAAATGGAATTTGCCCTGGTAGGCTTTCAGACTTGCTGGTGACCCTGGGTTGGTTGGTTGGTTTTCCCTCTTTTTCTGATTCTCCATTTTGAAAAGGAAATGTCTGTCTTCTGCCATCTCATTACTGTAGTCTAAAAATAGATGATGAAGGAAAGTTACATGGCTCAAAATAGCCTGGAGTTAAAACTCCCCTCCATGTCCTCCCCACCATTCTATGCAAAACAACTCACTCACCCAAAGAAGAAAAAAAAAAGTGGACGTTAAGGTTGATTACGCCCAGCTCCCAGCTGGTCCAGCCTCTGGCCGGTATCCAGAATTCCTTGCCCCAGCAGTTTAAGAAATAACTACTCTGAACAACCTTGGAGAAGAACAGGCCCCCTTAAGACAGTAGCTTTCCACATATGTGCCTACATATACTTACTCTTTCCTTGGGTTAGTGCTGCTGCAGCAGCTCACTAATCTGACTGCTGCCCCTTCTGGCCTCATTAAAGGTGATCTGTTCTTGTAAACTGCCTGTCTCCTTCTTTTTCCGAACCTCACCTACTCTAACTCCCTTACCCTAGAGATAATGTGTCTGGTTTCAAAGGTTCATAGCTGTGAGGAATTTTATCTCACGATGAATTATACCTTGAGTTGTTCCCACATTTGATTTAGATAAGAAAGTGAAAGTCATTCAGTTGTGTCCAACTCTTTGCATACAGTTCATGGAATTCTATACAGTCCATGGAATTCTCCAGAGCAGAATACTGGAGTGGGTAGGCTTTCACTTCTCCAGGGGATCTTCCCAACCCAGGGATCGAACCCAGGTCTCCCGCATTGCAGGCGGATTCTTTACCAGCTGAGCCACAAGGGAAGCCCAAGAATACTGGAGTGGGTCGCCTCTCCCTTCTTCAACGAATCTTCCTGACCCAGGAATTGAATCGGGGTCTCCTGCACTGCTGGTGGATTCTTTACCAATTGAGAAACTAGCAGGGAAGCCCTTAGATGAGGTTATACAGTTAAATATGGTGCTGACCTGGTTTAAAACTTTGGGAGCTGTTAGGATGGGCATGAATTTATTTTGCACATGAAAACGTGAAGTTTGGAGGGCAGAGTGTTCTGTTTTCAGTACCTCAGAATGTAACTATATTTAGAGACAGGACCTTTAGAAAGTGTGAAAGTGTTAGTTGCTCAGTAATGTCCAACTCTTGGCAACCCCATGGACTGTAGCCGCCAGGCTCCTCTGTCCATGGGATTCTCCAGGCAAGAACACTGGAGTGGGTTGCCATTTCCTCCTCCAGGGGATATGACTGACCCAGGGATCGAACCCAGGTCTCCCACATTGCAGGCAGATTATTTACCCCCTGAGCCAGAAGGTTAAGTTAAAATAAGGCCGTTAGAATAGGCTCCGGTCCTATCTGATGATGACCTAATAAGAACAGGAAGTTTGATGGACAACAGACACCAGAGATGAGCAGTACAGAGAAAAGACCATGAGTGAGAAGGTGGCCCTGAACAAGCCAGGGAGAGCAGTCTCAGGAGAAAGCAAACCTGTTGATACCTTGTTAGGAGTCTGGTATTTTGTTATGGCAACCCTAGGAAACGAATACATTGGAAACTTTCCAATTCTATTATTCTGGGCTGTTCACTTACTAGACTCAGTTGTATCTGTCACATCTGCTTCGACAAACATGATGCTTTGAATTACTGTGAAAGTTGAACGTTGTGATCAAGGGTATTCCATCTACTCCGGAATCATAAGGTATCATCAGAGGTGTGTGCATGAAAGATTTATGCTCACTTGAAATCACATCCGGGGCTTCCCAAGTGGCAGTAAAGCCATCTGCCTGCAATGTGGGAGACCCGGCTTCGATCCCTGAATCGACAAGATCCCCTGGAGAAGGAAATGGCAACCCATTCCCAGTGTTCTTGCCTGGGAAATCCCAGAGGAGCCTGGCAGGCTACAGTCCATGGGGTCACAGAGTTGTATAAGACTTACTGACTAAATAACAGCAAAATTACACCCAGCTTTGATTTGTATGTTTGTCATTGTTGAAGATCATCTTTGAGTTTTTACAGTTAGTAAATACTGCCCATTTAGAAGAGAGATCACTATCACACATACGTTAACTTCACTTAAATATAACCCTAGGGGAAAGGATCCATTATAAGGATATTATAGCATATTATAATATGTTTTCTTAAAATTGTGAGTTGGTTGTTACTATAACCAGAGATTTTGTTTTATTTAGCAATTTTATTTTCTTTCTTTGGGCAGCCATCAAAAATAGGAGTATAGACATATGGTAATAGTTTGCCTTATTAAGAATTTTAGAGGCTTATGGAAGAGAAATATGTAGATAACCAAAGCTTCCTTTGTACTGAAACTGAAACACTGGGTGATCTTGGATAGAAATATCTTTAAAGTGCATTATATGAATCCTTAGCTTGGTATGTTAGAGAGTCGCCCTGCCTTAGAATATTGTGGGTGATTTGGGGTTTCATTATGAACATTATTCTACTGGTCTCTGAAAGTGCAGCGGATTTTCAGAAGATATTAAAAGGTTTGTCGCTGCTTGTCATTTCATTAAATGGCTTCATGTGGCTCTCTATACCTTGAGTTCATAGGAATAATTTTATCACGTTTTTTTAGACAAAAATTTTTAAACTATTTTCAGCTGTTTCTTTTCCTTTTCCGCCATTCTTTACTTGACTTTTTTTTTTTTTTAAATCACTGTGTACTTAAATAATTGCCTACAGTTTGTAGAGTAAACACATGTAGGCTAAGATGGTAGATTAATTTTTAGTGCATAAATTTTATACCGTTAGTATTAGTTATAAGGTTATCAGTGCTTTCCATTTGCTTGTTTCATTCAGATGAGGCTGCTGAGTGAACTTTAGGTAAAGTATTTTTATAGTAAGTATCATCAAACAAGGCCATCTTTCCGAAAAGTGTCTCTTTATGATGTTTGAAGCCTTTGTGGAAGTGAAATATAGATGCTCTGTTTTGAGAAGGTATGATCATTTATTTAATGTGTAATTTTTCAAAATAAACATGAACTGAATTAGGGAGATACTATTAAGAACATTAATATGACAGACTTGACTTTAAACAATGGGCTTATGGTTGATAAATTGTTTTACTTGCCATAAACAAGAGATTCATTATTTAAAGATACCTCAACTCTAGATCATTCCATCAAAATGTTCTTCCATTTTAATTTTTAAAAACTAGATGTTTTATATGTTTATTTCCATAAAATAAGGAACTCCAACATTATCATCCTTGGCACTTAAGGAATTATTTTCCCAGATGAGGAGTTCCACATCTCAGTTATTTCTGTTTTCCACCCTCACGGTGTGGTATTTGCAGCTTAATAAAATTGTTACAGAACTCAGGGTCAAAAGCCAGTAATTGAGAGGCAGATGTTGGTAGAAAGGAAAGATGCTTTATTCAGAAGAGCCAGCAACCTGGGGAGAAGGTGGACCCTTGTCCAGAGACCATCTCTGAAAATTCTACTCAGCCATGATAATTTTTAAAGGGAAAATGAGCTCAGTTGATGATTGAGGTAGGAGGTCAGTTTCTTTGTTATTTTCCCACTCTGTGCAGACTGCTGGCTTCTCATCTTTCTTTGGATGCTGTCTTGCCTGCATAAATTAACTAGGGGGAAACTGAGGGTAGAGAGGCAGTCACTCTTTAACTACTTAATTCTTCGTTTTTACTCCTTCTAATACAGAAAAGGATCAACAGATTAGGCAAGGCATTGTGTGTATCCCATAAAGCAAAAAAATAAGGAGGTTAAGTGAGACCTAGTGGTCTCATTGCTGTGATTAAAATTTATGGGGAGCAGCTTACATAAAGTTACTTTGTGACATATGTATCCTTTGGCTTGATTTCTTCCCTCCCCCTCAGCCTAGCATATGTTTCTAGTATTTAAATTTCTTTTTCTTATTTATTCTACTCTCAAACCTTTATTTGCAGACACTAACTGTATATTACTATCACTAGCTTTTGTGGGAATGCTTATTAATCAGATCTCTTGTTCCTTCCCTTCCTTTTTTAAAAACCCATTTTCCAAATCACCAGTTCAGGGTCGATGCATGTTACAGGATGCTCGGGGCTGGTGTGCGGGGATGACCCAGAGGGAGGATAAAGGGAGGAGGGAGGTGAGAGGGGGGTTCAGGAGGGGGAACTCATGTACTCCTGGGGCGGATTCATGTCAATGTATGGCAAAACCAACCAATATAATATTGTAAAATAAAAAAAAAAATAAAAAAATAAAAACCCATTTCCCTTATCACTCTTGTAACCAGGTAAGGGGACAAGATGCCCTACCACTTCCTTTTGGTGGATGGCTTTGCATGAATCAAGTACTTGGTAAACAATAACTAGATAATCACAAATATTTTGTTAGCTAATTTTCTTTATTTTCCATTTTTTCCTGAATGCTGCATTCTTCTTTTTTTGCTTTCTTTCTAAATATAAGTCTAAAATTTCTTGCCTTTGTTCAAGAATGAGCTTCAGTTTGGGCCAAGTGAAACACTGTTATGCTACTATTCTGCTTCAAAGCTTCTTAATGTTCATCTCTTAACTATTAGAAAATGTAAATTAGAAGAAATAACTTTATCGGGGTGCAAAAGGAGGGCCATATAAAGGGACTGCTATCATTTTCATCCTTAATCAAGAAAAAGCTCGTGTTGGCTGTCAGTGATTAAGAACTTAGGGTTGCGGAAGCTGTCACGTCCATGACGACACTGAAAATTTCCTCTTATCTCCACTTTAATTTCACTAACAAGTTTTGCTTCAACAAAGCCTGCGACCAAAAAACAAAACACACACATACACACACGTACACAATAATAGTTCACTTGGTGGTTAAGCATATGTTCCTAGTCTTAAAAACTGGAATCCTGTTATGTGATCCATTTCGCTGAAGGGGAGTGTCTAGGTTGTGTCTGTTACATAATGTTGGGTTGTGTGTGTTATGAAATGTTGTGTCACTGTGGCTCTAGAAGCTAAATGCTTTAAAACTCACTGGAATTTCCTTACGTTGTTGATCCTTTGTTTACAGTAACTGAATTTGCTTTCCCGGTTGACAAATAATTTCACGGTATCTGTAGGTTGTTTAAGCTGAAACTGCAATACTTTGGCCACCTCATGTGGCGAGTTGACTCACTGGAAAAGACTCTGATGCTGGGAAAGGTTGGGGGTGGGAGGAGAAGGGGAAGACCGAGAATGAGATGGCTGGATGGCATCACCGACTCTGTGGACATGAGTTTGGGTGAACTCCGGGAGTTGGTGATGGACAGGGAGGCCTGGCGTGCTGTGATTCATGGGGTCGCGGAGTCAGACACGACTGAGCAACTGAACTGAATTGAACTGTAGGTTGTTTGAATCAAAAAACACAAGACAAACCAATAAAATTCCAATCCCACAAATGGCATTAAAACAAAAAGAGTTTTTGGTGTTATTAATATGAAATAAATTAATACTGAGATTTTGATATTGCTTAGAATTAAACAAATTTCTGGGCTTCCCTGGTGGCTTAGCATTAAAATATCTGCCTGCAATGCATGAGATGCTGGAGACATGGGTTTGATCCCTGGGTTGGGAGGATCCCCTGGAGGAGGAAACGGCAACCCACTCCAGTATTGTTGCCTGAAGAATCCCATGGACAGAGGAGCCCGGCCGGCTACAGTCCATGGGGTCACAAAGAGTTGGACACAACGGAGCAACTAAGCAGCACTAAAGAGAATATTCAGTTACATTGCATTTGGTTTGTAGTATTCTTTAGAAGGGTGGTTTGAAGCAGACTTTGTTTTTTTGTTTTGTTTTGTTTATTTCTTTTTGGCCACACTGTGTGGCTTGTGGGATCTGAATTCTCTGACCATGGATTGAACCTGTGCCCTCGACAGTGAAAGTGTGGAGTCTTAACCACTGAACTGTCAGGAAATTCCCTACAGTTTCTTTCTTTAATTGATAAGTTTTCTACAATATTTCTATGAATAAGAGACCTTGCCTTTCTAGGTTTTTCTAAACTATACCAAGAAAAAAGTTACTGAAATTGATAGTGAATTTTTTCTTAAGCAGAAGGAACAACCATGAAAATATTTAGAAATTAGCTTGATTTTAGGTATTTTTTTAATAACTAACATTTGATTACATTGAAAGATGATTTAAGTAATTTATTACTTGTAGGTGAATCCCTTTCATAAAATGGATGCCAAGAGTCCAGTTCTCAAAATTACCTTCTCACTTATCTTGTCTGTTTGTTCTAAATGTGTAAAGTGCCCCTCTAGTTGGTTTTCCCTTTCCTGAACTCTAAAGAAACATACAAACTACATTCTCTGAGATTATTTGTATGTTACATATAAAATTATGCGGTTTCTAGTGATAAAGAATAACTAAATCTTTGGCATCTCTTCAAAACAACTCTGAAAACTTGAGTTCAGTATGTTTCTAAAGAAAATGAAATGATGTATTAAACATGCTATTATACTCCAACAACACTTTACATTATAGTAATTTTTTTTACATGCTAGATGTATTTACCTAATGTCTAAGTATGATATTTTTCCTAAACTCCTAGAAACTTTACTTATACTCTAATAGTTTGGTTACTCTTCAGAAAATCCTATGAGAGAGCCAAGTATTATTATGTTTATTTTTCAGTGAGAAAATCTGTCATCTCTGGAAAGAATTGATTGCTAGGAATTACAGATAGTGACCATGATAAAAAAATATATTCTCCATTCACTATTTGCTATTCCAACCATTGGTACACACTGTCAGAATACTAATTTTTAAAGTGTGAGCCTCATGTAAGTTGTGTCAAGTGTTTGGGATATTTTATTCAGATGCACTTGTCCAAGATAATTCTGACAGATCAGAATTTTGTCCCCATTTCCAAAATCCAAATTGTCAGTTAAATTTTTGTCATCTTAGTTCTGCATCTTTCACATATATTTTTTAATAAAGGGACTTTCCTTTGTCCTGTTTTCATTGTACTTTTCAGCAATTTTCTTTTAAAAGTCTCTGACAGAAGAATCTTAGAAAGTAGTTTTGGCGCTTTTCCTCTCTCTTGGAAAGTCCATTTCAGATTTGTTTCTCTGTCTGGTCTCCTGGTTTTGTATTAGGGAGTGGTATTCAAGGAATAGACCCAGTGAGGCTCAGAGTTTGCCCAGGGCATGAAAAGAGGGACTGAGTTGGGACTAGATGCCTGACAACTCACCTTATTGCCAAGTGATGATTCGGAGCTCATTTTTAATCACAGGAAAGAGACTGGCTGAGGACTCGGGCCACGCTGCAGGTGCTGTCAGACAGAAGCTCCTGGAGAAGTCGGTGTATGTAGAGATAAGGAAAGGATGTCAAAACATTTTTTTTCTAGCACAATTTTGGAGGAGGGTGAATATTTCTATTTGGCTGGTGGAAGCTCATTCTATTAAGTAGGAGAAAAGTCTTGATTTAGACACAAGCTTGAAAGTAACTTCTGCCTGATATTTAGAGACGTGGCACTTGGCCATATCTCCCTCTGGCTGCTCCCCTCTGGGCCTTTGGGACTGCCTAGCTTGTTCATTTCAGCCCTCAGTTTACCTGGGTTCAGTGTAGATCAGGAAGCTAGATTATTTCTCAGGTGTATTTAGGATGGTGTGTGTATGAACATGTTAATTGAAATGCCAAAAGTAATGGTGGCCATCCTCTCCTCTTTGTCTCATCAAGAAAGGGATTTCTTATTCACTAATAGAGTTGATATTAGCTATTCCTATCAGAAGCTGTTCTTTGACCAGTTATTTACATTCAGGTATCCGTCGAGGTGCTAAAGTTACAGTGGTGACCACATGGGCAAAAGTGTGTGTACTTCCTGCTCTCATGCAAATTCCACAAGTAGAAAACAGGGCAGATATTAACCCAACTCATCACAACTGTGGCTGTTTAATTACAAAATGGAATTGGTTTTCTTTTTTGTTTTGTAATTTCTAAATGTATTTTATATTGAAATATAGTTGATTTCAGGTTTTGTATTAGTTTCAGGTGTATTGCAAAGTGGTTCAGTTATACATACATACATATATGTTGTTTTCAGGTTCTTTTCCCATATAGATCCTTATAGAGTATTGAGTTCTGTGTGCTAAACAGCAGGTTCTTATTATCTATTTTATATAGTGTGTATATGCTAATCTCAGACTCCTAGTTTATCCCTTCCTATCCCTTTGGTAACCATAAGTTTCTTTTCTATGTCTGTGAGTCTATTTCTGTTTTGTAAATAAGTTTATTTGTATCATTTTTTAAATTGCACATATAAGTGGCACCATTTATTTGTCTTTTTCTTTCTGACTTACTTAGTATCATAGTCTCTAGGCCTATCCAGGTTGCTGCAGATGGCATTATTTCATTATTTTTTATGGCTGAGTAATGTGGAATTAGTTTTCCAAAGACAGGAAGTATGGTTCTATAAGGGCAGTGAGTGAAGTTTCTCAGTCATGTCTGACTCTTCGCGACCCCATGGATTGTAAACTGCCAGGCTCCTCCATCCATGGGATTTTCCAGTAGCCAATGGTTGAGTCCCCTCAAGCTGATTCTTGGATTGCTACCCAGAGGGGGAGTTAGAAGGGAGCAGATAAAAGCATGTAGCTGACCCAGGAGGATGGAGGGAGGGAAAGACTGGAGTGAAAGGCTGGAGAGGGTTCAGATGGCCAGTCTCGCTGGGTCTTTCAGGTCATTCAAGGCATACGATCTTTGTCTAAGGACTTTGGAAGCCCGTAAGGGATTTCTAAACAGAAAAGATCTTTCTTGCCAAAGTGTGAAGAACAGTTTGATGTGGGTGTCAGAACGAAAGGGAGACACTGGTGGAAAAGTCTGTTGCAGTAGTCGGGGGAAAGACGATGCTTATTTAGATTAGAGCACTGTAGTCAGACATGAATGTATTGAGAAATATTTTAGTAGTCTGATGGGTGGAATAGGTTGAACATGGAGGTGAGAGAGAAAAGGAGGGGAAGTCAAACACAATTCCTACCTATATAAGTTTTAAAAACTGTTTTATGGAGATACAAATTACATGTCACCAAATTGATCCATTTTTAAGTGTACAGCTCAAAAGTTTAGTCTGTTTTTAGAGTTGCACTGCCAACGTCACAGCCTGATTCTAAAATAATTCCATCACTGTAAAAAGAAACTTCATACCCATTTATAGTCACTCGTCATCCCTATCTCTGGCCCTAGGCAACAGCTAATCTGAAAAGATTTGCCTTTTGTGGGCATTTTGTAAAAATGGAATCATGCAATCTGTGTTCCTTTTGTCTGGCTTCTGTCACTCACCAAACCATTTGAGGTGCATCCAGGTTGTAGCTTACCTATGCAATTAGAAACCTGGTCGGACTTTTCTTTTAGAGGGGCGGCACCAGAGAAGAGGCAGGGTTGCCAGTGAAGAGGAAGAGACAGTGAGTTAGGTTTTGGCCACGTCAAGTGTCAGATGCCTTTTTGGTAGTTAAAGCTCTGAGCATGGATAAAGAACACACAAGGAAAAATATGACTTGGACAGGACCTCGGGGTATTCCAACCTTTTTGTAATCAACCCAGGGATGAATTTGAAGGAAACCAAGAAGGAATTAAGGACAGACAAAAAAAAAAATAACATTTCAAGGAGAAGGGAGTTGTTAAATGTGTCAGTGATATAAATTTGTCAGTTAAGCAGAGATGGAAAATGTGCATTGGCGCTATCGTTGTGAAAACCATTGGTGATGTTGGTGGGATCTGTGTTGGTTGAATATAGATTATGTAGATTGAAGATTGAGTTGCGAGGAATAATGAATGTAGGTCACTGTTTTGTGAAGGGGGAGAAATGTAGTGGAGTGTAGATCTGTGTACTGTTTCGACTAACACAATATTTAATCACAGCTAAATATTAAAAGTTATGACCAACCTAGATAGCATATTAAAAAGCAGAGACATTACTCTGTCAACCAAGGTCCGTCTAGTCAAGGCTATGGTTTTTCCCGTGGTCATGTACGGATGTGAGAGTTGGACTGTGAAGAAAGCTGATCGCCGAAGAATTGATGCTTTTGAACTGTGGTGCTGGAGAAGACTCTTGAGAGTCCCTTGGACTGCAAGGAGATCTAACCAGTCCATCCTAAAGGAGATCAGTCCTGGGTGTTCATTGGAAGGACAGATGCTAAAGCTGAAACTGCAATACTTTGGCCACCTCATGCAATGATTTGACTCACTGGAAAAGAGTCTGATGCTAGGAGGGATTGGGGGTGGGAGGAGACGGGGACGACAGAGAATGAGATGGCTGGATGGCATCACCGACTCAATGGAGGTGAATTTGAGTGAACTCCGGGAGTTGGTGATGGACAGGGAGGCCTGGTGTGCTGTGGTTCATGGGGTCGCAAAGAGTCAGACACGACTGAACGACTGAACTGAACTGAACTGTTGACCAGAAGCATCAGTACAGGAAAACCGAAAAGCTCTATGTTATAGAAAAGAAAGGCAAACGTAAGAGGGTCCTGGAAAAGCCGGAGGAATTGGATCAGATGCACACTTGCGGGAAGAAGATGGACTACCTCCAGTAGGAAGAAAACGGAGAGAGATGGGAGCAGATTTATGTTTGACTTTAGGACTTGTGTCTCAGCTCTGTTGGCACATCTGTGTGGCTGAGGCTGAACTGTTTACCTTAAGGTGGTTGGCTGGATTTAGTCATTAGTTATGACCACCAAGCCATGGTTGAGTGTGTACAGAGGATCCACAAGCCCAGCTTCATTAGCTTGAAACCCACAATCATTTTCGAAAGTGTGTGAATCACACATGGCAACAACCAAAAGTTGTTGATTCCACGGTTACTCTTCAGAGAGTCTACTCTTTGACCAGTTATTTACATTCAGGCATCAATCTGGGTGCTCAAGATACAGTGGTGACCACAAGGAGGAAAGTATACGCCAACCCTACTCTCGCAAATTCCATGGGTGGAAAAGCGGGGGTGGGGTGTTAGCCCAAATCATCAGAGAGGCTGATGTTTAACTACAAAATGGGAATAGGTTTCCTTTTGTTGTGACTGTTTGTTTATGTCATTTAGTTGGCAAAATTTCAGTTTTTACGAACTTTCCCTATGTATTCTCATTGCTTTCATCCCTGTTCTCTTCTTTCCCTGGATAAATCCTGCTCTCCCCACCTCCCCCCGCCCCCCCAAACACACACTAGCTTCCAAGCATTCAGCAATTTTTTGAGAATTCTTGCTGGGAAATAGGAATTCAACCAGCTTAGTCTGGTTCAACCAGCAGGATGTGAATAACACTGCTGTAAGCACCTCAGTCATTTGAATCAGCATTTGGCTCCTTCAAATCCGTTTACTTTAATCATGACAATTGATCTACAAATCAAATTGAAGGAAGAGCTTGGGGATTGGTTCAGACTGATAGCTTTGGTAAATGAAACGTTTCTCCAGCCCTCACACCGCAGGTCCAATTATGAGGAAGGCAGGATTCCGTTTCCTTCAGTACTGTCCTCCCACCACTTGCAAGTCCATGTATTAGCTTACAGTTCAGACCAGAGGCCTGATAAGCACCTGCCTTCCGTCTGTCATTGCACTGGGAAGGAATCTTGGTTTTTGTTATCCTTTGTGAAAACTGGGTTGCTGCTGCTGCTGCTAAGTCACTTCAGTCGTGTCCAACTCTGTGTGACCCCATAGATGGAAGCCCACCAGGCTTCCCCGTCCCTGGGATTCTCCAGGCAAGAACACTGGAGTGGGTTGCCATTGCCTTCTCCAATGTGTGAAAGTGAAAAGTGAAAGTGAATTCGCTCAGTCGTGTCCGACCCTTAGCGACCCCACGGACTGCAGCCTACCAGGCTCCTCCATCCATGGGATTTTCTAGGCAAGAGTACTGGAGTGGCTTGCCATTGCCTTCTCCGGAAAACTGGGTTGCTCTGTGTTAATTCACCCTCATGGAAGCTTGTCTCTTCAATTGATCATAACTTAACTGACCAAACTGACAAATCTCCCCACTAAACAAACCACACGTGATTCAGTGGCCTCAGTGAGCTTAGTAGTTGGGAAAACTTTGTGTTCTCTGGGGTGAAGACTTTTAAACTATTGTTGTAAATATATTTTAATTATATCTATTCTGGCATCATCTAGCCAGAGGAAGCAATTTTTTCAGGAGCCCATTTCATCTCCCTTGAAATTTTTGGTCTTAACGTTGAAAAGCTTTTGAGATGAGTAGCTTGGAGGGAGAAATGGGAGCAAGCAGAAGCTCCAGGAGCGAAGGAGCTGTTTATAAACAGCATGTTGAAGGCCTGCTTTCGTTCCCAAGCAGCAGGGCATTATTAATATGTAACAGTTAATACTCTATATTGCTTCTCAGCTATGACTCATTAGTGGAAATATTGTATGATTTTTTAAAAAAATATATGCGAATCATGGCAACACAAACATCTCATTTTCTCATCCTCCTGCCCCCACCCCATGTTTCATAAATGTCCATGCTGGAAATCCAGAACATCTGATATTCTAGCTGAATCTTTGTGCAAGTGAAAATATCAAATTGGGAAGGTGTGTAAATATTGTCTTGCCCCATTCAAACCCAAGATGACATTAAACAAGAGACACGAGTTAGTACTTCGCTTTTCATTGTAAATCCGGTTGATTGAATCCATGGGTGTGGATCCTGCAAATACAGAGGGATGACTCTGGGACTTGAGCATCTCCAAATTTTGGTGTTCATAGCGGGCCCAGGAGTCTGTGCCCCACAGATTGCAAGAATGCATGCGTGCTAAGTTTCTTCAGTCATGTCCAACTCTTTGTGACCCTATGGATCATAGCCTACCAGGCTCCTCTGTTTATGGAATTCTCCAGGCAAGAATATTAGAGTGGGTTGCCATGCCCTCCTCCAGGGGATCTTCTCAACCCATGGATCAAATCCATTTCTCTTACGTCTCCTGCATTGGCCGACAGGTTCTTTACTACTGGCGCCACCTGGGATGCCCACAGATCTCAAGGGATGACTCTAATTGATTGCATGTTTTGATGGCATTAAGCTATGTATTCTAATATTAGTTTCCAGAGATACTTGTTTTTATCTCCTGTTGACTTATGTTAGGCTTGTAAGATGTGAGATGCTTCTATTAACCCCCTTATATTTCTAGTCCAGCTGTGTATACATGAACTTAACTGTTTCCTGTTTTGTGAAGCCATATTTGACATCTCTTTCCTGAACTTCCCATCATTATACTCATCAAATCATACTCACTGAAGGTTTCCAACTTGCATACTAGGCTAAGAGCATCTTGAGGTCTTGTGGTATCCTCATGCTTAGCCAAAAAAAAAAAAAAATTCACAAAACCCATATGCATACACCATGGCTGCTCAGTAAAGGATGGGTGATTGGTTGAATGCATGCATGTGAAAAGTAGACGATTGGGCCAGATCATTTTGAAATGGACCAGATATTGTCTGTTGGGGAGTGAAGATGGGTAAATATGACCTTTTAAAAATAGATAAAAATAAAACCAGAAACTCTGTAATAGGGGCTCATACAACTGTTGTAGGACCAGAGCAGTAGAGAGAAAGATTTAGGTGTTCTGGCCGCTCTGGGTGCTTTACCGTAAGTTTGGTATCAGAGGATGTGTCTCATTTGTGCACTGGTGCTTAGCACATTACCTGCTACTTGGTTGTTATTGTTCAGTTGCCAAGTTGTGTCTGGCTCTTTGCCACACCATAGACTGCAGCACACCAGGCCTCCCTCACAGTCTCCTGGAGTTTGCCCAAGTCCGTGTCCATTGACTGGATGATGCCATCCAACCATCTTATCCTCTGTCACCCTCTTCTTCTGCTTTGCATCTTTCCCAGCATCAGAGTGTTTTAACAGTGAGTTAGCTGTTCACATCAGGTGGACTAAGTATTGAAGTTTCAGGTTGATTTCCTTTCGGATTGACTGGTTTGATCTCCTTGCAGTCCAAGGGCCTCTCAAGAGTCTTCTCCAGCACCACAGTTTGAAAGCATCAGTTCTTTGGTGCCCTGCCTTCATTACAGTCCAACTCTCACACCCGTACATGACTGCTGGAAAAGACCATAGCCTTTACTATATGGACCTTTGTCAGCATAGTGATGTCTTTGATTTTAATATGCTGTGTAGGTTTGTCATAGCTTTTCTTCCAAGGAGCAATCGTCTTCTAATTTCATGGCTGCAGTCACTGTCCATAGAGAGTGAAAGGCTGGCTTAAAACTCAGTATTAAAGAAAAAATAATAATAAGATCATGGTATTGAGTTCCATCACTTCATGGCAAATAGAAGGTAAAAAGGTAGAAGCAATGACAGATTTCCTCTTCTTGGAGTCTAATATCACTGCTATATGGTAGGTGCTCAAAAAAAGTGATGTCTGATGGCTGGAAGCAGGCAGGCAGTCTGACATGAAAGTGCTCTATGGAAAAGTTTACAGGGATCACAAAATGTGATTGCCCAAGGCAGTCAAAATAAGTCCGTCTATGAAGAGGGGCTTAGTGTCAGGAATAAATTCTAAGGACTTCATCGCTTCTGGGCGCTGCCTGACGAAGGCTAAAAGCAAAAGTGCCCTCCCTGGCTAGCCTGCAGCCTGCTTGGCCCCGAGATGTTGCTTTTGTGCCGATGGCTGCTTTCATTAAGTGTCTGTACAAGGGATCTTAAGAAGAGGAGAGCTCTCAAAGGCAGATCACAATGGGCTGAACCCCAGGTAGAGGCAACCGAGTGTGGTGTAGGAGAGAAAAACGAACTCCTTTTAGGAGGGAACCTCTCAAGTTATCCAGAACCAAAGCTTCACAGCATCTGTCTTGATTTTTGAAGTTTCTGTGCAAGGGTACATGGAAGACAAAAAAGACAGTGAAAAGAAACGTTTAAAGTCACCTGTCTCCTAATTCCGAATTAAACCATTTGGATTAAATTACCCCCATTCTTCCCATCATTAGAGTCTATTTCATGAACTTAGACTATTCTCCTGAGCTTTATAGACTTCCTAGTGTTTTACCTATGAGCAAATAGCATCTTGTGCTTTATTTGATGTCTTAACAAAGAAAAACCTTGTGTTTGAGGGACTGACTCATGCTTGTTGGATGTGATTTCCTTTCTTAACCTCAGCATTAAATAAGTTTGGGAGATGTGATGATCTGGATAACTCACACTCTAAGTCTGTTTTGTAAATATATACATAGATAAAATTTGGGTTTAAATACAAAAGAGACTGCAGTGGAATAATGCTTTCTTCTCAGCTGGTGAGAGACAGCTACTACTGGTGGTTTAAGAGTATATTAATCCTCATTGGTAGATATAAATGCATTGGTCTCCCATAGCCAATTATAAATGTTTTATGGGAATTCCCTGTCTCAATTTCTGCAGAGCCTCACTGAGCTAAAGATATCATAGCCTAGCTTACCTGAGGCACATAAAGAACTAGTTAAATAAAGAGAGTCCCAGACTGGGGGTGAACCTGGAGATAAGGGTGGCCCATAAACTTATCATTCCTACAAGCCAAAGTCATTTTTATTCTTTTTACTTTTTAGCCTCACTGCACTGCATGTGGGATCTTAGTTCCCTATCCAGGGATTGAACCCGTGCCCCCTGAAGTGGGAGCGTGGGGTCCTCATCCCTGGACAGCCAGTGTGCATGCTTGGTCACTAAGTCATGTGCAACTCTTGTTTGACTCCATGGACTGTAGCCCATCAGGCTGCTTGGTCCAGGTGATTTCCCAGGCAAGAATACTGGAGTGGGTTGCCATTTCCTTCTCCGGGGGATCTTCCAGACCCAAGGATTGAACCTGAGTCTCCTTCATTGACAGGTAGATTCTTTACCACTGAGCCACCTGGGAAACCCTCTGGACCACCAGGGAAGTCACCAAAGTTCTTTTTTGAAATGCAGAGACCTTATGCCATCACCGACTCTGTGGACATGAGTTTGAGTGTACTCCGGGAGTTGGTGATGGACAGGGAGGCCTGGCGTGCTGTGATTCATGGGGTCGCGGAGAGTCGGACACGACTGAGTGACTGAACTGAACTGTCCTGTTCAGATCTAAGCAGAATTGTTACATTTGCATGTGAGCAGGAACACATTTCAAGGCTGGTCTTACCAGCCTGGATGAAAGGGAAAATCCCCGGAGCTTCAGTGCTCCTCATATATAATAATTAGTCTTCTTATACATATATGGTTGACCTTCAGATGGTATAAGGGGTGGCGGAGTCCACTGTGTGCATGGCCAAAAATCTGCATATAACACGGTTGGCCATTGGCATCCACAGATTCAAATGACCACAGATTGTGTAGATTGGTAGTATCTACCATTGAAAAATAACTGCTTGTAAGTGGACCCTCACAGTTCAAACCACTATTGTTCAAGGGTTGGCTTTGACGAAAATGAAAGTGTTAGTCACTCAGTCATGTCCGACTCTTTTCAACGCCATGGACTGTAGCCCGCCAGACTTCACTGTTCATGGAATTTGCCAGACAAGAATACTGTAGTGGGTGGCTATTATCTTCTCCAGGCAATTTTCCCAACCCCAGGATTGAACCTGGGTCTCATGCACTCTATAATGTAGATACCTATATTTTCATGTTTTTATTTTTTTTATTAAACTTTTAATTTTGTATTGGGTTATAGCCGATTAACAAAACATTTTTGTGATAGTTTCACGACTGAGCCACTTCACTTTCACTTTTCACTTTCACACATTGGAGAAGGAAATGGCAACCCATTCCAGTGTTCTTGCCTGGAGAATCCCAGGGACGGGGGAGCCTGGTGGGCTTCCGTCTATGGGGTCGCACAGAGTTGGACACGACTGAAGCGACTTAGCAGCAGCAGCAGCAGGTAAACAGTGAAGGAATTGAGCCATACATATACACATAGCCATTCTCTCCCAAGCTCTCATCCCTTCATGTTTTTGCTGTTTTAACAGATTAGGAAACTGCTTAACCTCCTTCTCAAAGTGGATCTGTAGGCCATGAGCACCAGTATTATTTTGGAATTCATAGATAGAGAAAATGCCACGATTTTCCCCAGAAGGACGCCATCAGAACCTGTATTTTCAGTACATCCTCCCAGATGGTACTAGTGGTAAAGAACCTGCCTGCAATGCAGGAGAAGCAGAAGACCCAGGTTCCATCCCTGGATGGGGAAGATCCCCTGGAGAAGGGTGTGGCAACCCACTCCAGTGTTTTTGGCTGGAGAATCCCATGGACAAAGGTGCCTGGTGGGCTACAGTCCATAGGGTCACCAGGAGTCAGACACGACTGAAGTGACCTAGCTTGTAGTACTCAGGTGATCTGCAGCAGTGCCCAAATTCACACAGATGAATAACATGGCAAAGCCAGGACTCAAACAGAGGTAGAACTGGCCTCAGAATCTACCTTCAGGTGAGGTGACCTGCCCAAGATCAGAGCCTGCAGATCTCAGAGGTAGGATTTGATCTCTGCTCAAGAATTGGTGTATTTCACTCTCTGTTAGAGCTGCATTCTCTGATGGACAAATTAAGAGTAACGAGCAGCGTAAGTTTTTGTTAATTAGAATGCTTAAAGGCTGTGCTGGAAGTTTTCTTAATAGGCAGGGAGTTGGAATGTTAATTCCCACGCCCACCCGTGGTGTGCCTCCCTCTGAATCATCATTGCAGAAGAGTGTATATTAAAAATGCTTTCTTGTCTGATGCTATCTTGAGATCTAAGGAAAAAGGACAGTGAAAAGAACATTAAATATAGCTACCTGTCATGCACGCGAGCTGTGTGCCCGGCAGAGTGTTCATCAGCATGGAACATTTATAATTTAAATTCAAGAAGCAAAACCATAAAGTAGGAAATATATTATCTCCTGTGAGTTTTGACACATGAAACGGTTGCCATGTTCGGCTGATCTTAATTAGCTTTAGTTCTTGAAGGATGAATGAGACGCAGATGGACGACAAAGATCTGAGGGTCTCCTGGGTTGGGGGCGGTGTAAGGTGAAGTGCAGAAGGAGGCTGTGTCACGTATTCACAGGACTTTCTGGCTGGAAGGAAGCAATGCTTATTGATAAATTCTCACTTTCTTCTGGCGTTACAGCTGTTTGTTAACTTCTGGCATTAACTGTTGGTTAAAAGGTGTTGACTCTGGACCCAGATACCTAGGTTAAATCCTGGGTTAGCCATACCCAGCTATGGGACCTCGGGCAACACATAGTCTGTTTCTATCTTTGTTATATGGCAAGCTAGCAGTAAGTTAGCATTGTTGTTGCTTAGTCGCTAAGTCATGTCTGACTTTTTGTGACCCCGTGGGCTGTAGCCTGCCAGGCTCCTCTATCTGTGGGATTTCCAGGCAAGAGTACTGGAGTGGGTTGCCATTTACTTCTCCAGGGGATCTTCCCAACTCAGATCAAACCCGTCTCCTGCTTTGGCAGGTGGATTCTTTACCACCGAGCCACCAGGGAAGCCCAAGGTAGCATTATAAGAGTGGATAAAAGAGCTGACATACATCCCTTGTTGTGTGTTGCCATCACAGGTGGTCTATCAATGCTGGCTAGCTCTTAGTTTTCAAGTCACTTTGGGGATACCAAGAAGTATTAGATAAGAGTTGCTATAAAACTGTAGAGCTGAGGACTTATGAATGGATGAAGAAATCCCAAAGTGGGATGAGTTGAGAACAAAGGAAGAGAAAATAAGTCAATTTGTCTCAGGCTTAAGTATCCTATGAATGTCTTAGATACCATTCAGACCCGCTATTCTGTTGGCTTCTTTGATTTCGTCATTCTGAAAGAGTCTCTGATTTTAGTGTGTATCAGAATCACCTGGGGAATGGTTTAAGATGTGTGCCGCTGAACTCCGCCTCTCATATGCTGATGTGTTAAGTCTGCTGTAGGAGTCATACGTGTAAATTCTGTTAATCCCACCGGTCATGGTGGTTCTGTGATGGCTTTTCCTCCCTCACAATAAGCCTCTGCCTCACCATTCAGCAACCTGTTTCCACCATCAAGTGCCCTCTGCAAATAGAGGAACAAGTGAGCCATACTTGCATAGGCACTGAGAGAGAAGAGCCATTGTTCTAGACCGGGTAAGGATGGGATTATATGAACTCACTCAGGATCCAGTTACTTGAGAATGACGGATAAGGATGTCAGAAAATTAGAGGAAAATTTAGAAGACAAAAAAATTAAAAAAAAAAAAAAATCCTAGTACAATTGAATGGCCAAAAGCTATTCTGCTACTCTGGATTAAAGAAACTAAATCCAGTGTTCAAAAAATAGTTTCGAATCAATTTAAAAGTTGAGAGTCTGAGCTGAGAGTTGAGAGTCTGAGTCGCATGCAGCATTGGAAGTTCTAGACAGAAGGAAAACCAGCTTTGAGAGTCAGGGTAGGTCAGGGCTCATTAGTGACAGTTTGGTGATAGCGGTGTAGACCATCGAGAAGCCATTGGGAGGACTGTGGTGAGGGTCACTGTGCAAAACCGACTCAGAGCTGCGAGGGCATGAGATGAAGCAACTTCAGTGGTGGGGGGATCCCAGATACTGTCCGAAGCATATGCAATGCAGCATCATCACTGCAGAGCTGCCAGCGTACTTGAGGTCCTCCAACTGTGCGTTAGAGACCGTCTAGATGACTTTAGTACTCTTGCCTGGAAAATCCCATGGATGGAGGGGCCTGGTGGGCTGCAGTCCATGGGGTCGCCAGGGGTTGGACACGACTGAGCGACTTCACTTTCACTTTTCACTTTCACACATTGGTGAAGGAAACGGCAACCCACTCCAGTGTTCTTGCCTGGAGAATCCCAGGGACGGGGGAGCCTGGTGGGCTGCCGTCTATGGGGTCACACAGAGTCGGACACGACTGAAGCGACTTAGCAGCAGATGACTTTATTTTTAAAGCTAAGCATATTATCCCCGTACGAGCTAGTGTATGTAAGTAAGGAAAGCTTTTTGCACAGTGCTTGGCTCTGACCCAGAGTGCCTATGCTCAAATGCCCCCTTTCCTACTTCCAACTGGGTGAACTGAGCAGGTTATAACACCTTTCTGTGCTGTTTCCTAACAACCCACAAGGACTGTTGTGATAGTCAAGTCAGCTTGTATGCTGACATGTTTCAAATAATCCTTGACTTTGAGACATTCCTTGATGTTCACTGTTGTCCTAACTTTCATTTAATATGCATTCTGCCATCTTCAAGTGGTAGGAAAAAGCCCAGACTTGGATGATCTAAACTATAAGAATATTTATTAGATGCGACTTAAATGATTAATTCATATATTCAGTGAGGATGTCAGAAAACCAGGTACTTTGGAATGTTATATTCCATTAATCCTCACTGATTTGCCTGTGTACTCAGACTGGCTGCACTTATGGTAGGTAACAAGATAGCTTAAGGTGTTCCAGCCATCACATCCAGATACAACATCATGTAGTAGAAGAAAGATCCTTTCTTCCTGAGTGTATCTTTCTAAGCCCCCTAGCGTATTGTCATTCACGTCTTAATGGTCAAAATTGTTTTCCATGCTGATTACTGGTAAGGCCAATACAATTGGAAGTATCTTGATTGGCATAAGAAGTTGCAGTCTTGCAAAGGAGAGTACTGGAAGGGATTCCTTTTCAAAAAGGAACAGCAGCTTCTAAGCAGTGGTATCCAAAAAAAAAAGTTTGTCTAGTGCCACACAGAAAGTAGCAGGCCAGGTTTTGACTCAAAAGCTCACAAAGTAAAGATTGTAATTTACAACATAATTCAGAGATCTGTTTGCTTTGGGTCTGGCACCCATCTGTTGAGGAGTCTGGGAGTGCCAATGAAGTCATTGCAGAGGATGTGATGACAGGGGAGTTCAGAACAGGGCAGCTCTGGTCCAGCACAGACTAATGACTTTTTGCTCATCCAAGGTCTGAGATGGAAGGGACCTATTGGTCCTGAGTGGGACAGGTATGCTTTGGGGGCCAGCGCTGTTGGAAGAAGTCTCCCAACCTCCAGGAGTAAATGAGGGGTGCCATTACTGGTGCCATTAGGGGCAGTCTGTCCTGGACGGTGTAATTAAGAATGGCTTTGTGGACAAGGTGCCAGAGGGCAGTGACAGTACAGTCTAGCAGATGGAGAAATTGTCACGGGTCTCCAAGATTGATAAAAGACAAATCAAGACAGAAAAAAACATAGCAACCTTGCTTTTGGAACTGAGTAGGTCGCAAGGACTTTGATGCAAAAATGTTGGAGCTGAAGTCAGAAGCCCTTGTTCTATTGCTCACTGGTTCTGAGATGGCAAATGGGGCACTTAGATTCTCTTAGTAAAATGAACTTGAGAATGACATCTCCCAGGGCTGTTATTGGAGAAGGAAATGGGAACCCACTCCAGTATTCTTGTTTGAAGAAGCCCATGGACAGAGGAGCCTAGTGGGCTACAGTCCACAGGGTCGCAAAGAGTCGGGCACGACTGAGCATGCGCACACATAGGGCTGTTACAAGGGACCGATGGGTTAACACGTGGGAATGCTTTGAGAACTCGAAACTTCCATCTGGTAACTTCTTGACACCCTGATGCTCTTTCCTCACCATGTGGACTCCAGTGCATTCATAATACAATGACTTAGGGAGGGCCTTTTGTTCCACTTAAAGTCAATGCTTATTTTCAGATGCAGCTGGGAAGAAAAGTTGAAACTCTGACCTAGGTCTAGATCGTTTCTGTTTTTTTAATTATCCGCATCTGCGTAGGGCCTGACATCCTGACTTGGTGAGAGAGCACCAGGAGTTTCCTAATAAGAAAGATTATATTTCTTTTCAGAGACCGGTCAGTGAGTGACAAAGACACGGGGAGTTTATACCAAGCCACTGCCTCTGAGTGTTCTCCCGTAATTACTAAACGGGCAAGTCAAGAGGGAGCCCTCCAAAAAGACAAACGGCACATTTTTTGAAGTCTCTCTGGCAAGGAGAAACTGACTCCGTGTCTCTTCCAACGTCCTCTCAAAAAAGAGGATTTCAGAGCAAAAAATAGCAGAAAACAAATTCTGATAGATGGCCAGGTGGCCCCAGGGCAGGGGCTTTGCCTCTCAGAATGGCAGCGAAGCACTAAGCCCCTTAATTACACACACTGGTGATAAGCTTAGGCAGAGCAGAGAGGGAGAATGTTGGAGAATAAAGATGTAGGACTTCGTCTGCAGTCCTGCAGTGAACTGGAGGTAGCTGGCGGAATTCTGTCGCCTTCGGAAAATAAAATTCAGCAATGTGCATGCCTCAGATTTGATTCTGTAAGTATATTTTTTAACACATAAGCATAGCCTGAATTAATCATAGCTAATGTCTGATGAATATAGGATTACTTTTCTGGTTCTCTCTACCACTCCTTAAGGTAGATATTATCAACTCCATTTTTCTAAGACATTTTTTTTTGATGTGGACCATTTTTAACGTGTTTATAGAATTTGTTACTATATGGCTTCTGCTTTATGTTTTGGCTTTGTGGCCTCGAGGCACGTGGGATTCTAACTCCCCAACCAGGGATGGAACCGGCATCCACCTGCATTAGGAAACAAAGTCTTAACCACTGGACCACCAGAGAAGTTCCCTAAACTCTTATTTTAATACATGAGGAGGATGTGATGGCTCAAGATGGCTAAGGGATTAAAATCATCCAAGTTCAGGTGTGTCTGATGACACGTTCTTTCCTGACAGTTAATACTGTGTCATTGGATAAAATGTAGACACAAGGAAGCTGTATAGGACGGAATATGGGGTATGAGGGAGTAATCTATATCCCGGGGGTGGAGAGGACACAGCTTCATTTCTTGAGGGTTGATCAAGGAAAAAAGACTTTGTATTGTGTCAGAGTAGCAGGGAGAAGGCAATGGCACCCCACTCCAGTACTCTTGCCTGGAAAATCCCATGGACAGAGGAGCCTGGTGGGCTGCAGTCCATAGGGTTGCGAAGAGTCGGACACGACTGAGCGACTTCACTTTCACTTTCATGCATTGGAGAACGAAATGGCAACCCACTCCAGTGTTCTTGCCTGGAGAATCCCAGGGACGGGGGAGCCTGGTGGACTACCGTCTATGGGGTCGCACAGAGTCGGACACGACTGATGTGACTTAGCGGCAGCAGCAGCAGCAGGAATAAGGGCAAGTAGCCTGGCTGCAGCCCTTCGTGGGAAACAGGGCCAGGAAGTGGGAAGAGAGGTCCAGGAAAGGCTCCGGATGAGTTGGGCCCTGATGCCAGAGAGGGCTGCTGCTGCTGCTAAATCACTTCAATCGTGTCCGACTCTGTGCGACCCCATAGATGGCAGCCCACCAGGCTCCCCCGTCCCTGGGATTCTCCAGGCAGGAACACTGGAGTGGGTTGCCATTTCCTTCTCCAATGCATGAAAGTGAAAGTGAAGTCACTCAGTCATGTCCGACCCTCAGCAACCCCATGGACTGCAGCCTTCTAGGCTCCTCCATCCGTGGGATTTTCCAGGCATGAGTACTGGAGTCTGGTGCCATTGCCTTCTCCGGCTAGAGAGGGCACACAGAGCCTAATATGGTCCCCATGTAGAGATTTTGCATTTGTTTAGCTTGTTAGGGGCATTAAGAATTCTCTATTTTATTTAAAAATAATTGTATTGGTGTATAGTTGATTTGCTTCCAGGTTGCACAGTGGTAAAGAATCCACATGCCAAGGCAGGAAACGCGGGTTCAATTCCTGGGTCAGGAAGATCCCCTGGAGAAGGGAATTGCAACCCACTTCCAGGGTCGCTAAGGGTCGGACAAGACTGAGCGACCTCACTTTCACTTTTCACTTTCACACATTGGAGAAGGAAATGGCAACCCACTCCAGTGTTCTTGCCTGGAGAATCCCAGGGATGGGGGTGCCTGGTGGGCTTCCGTCTATGCGGTCACACAGAGTTGGACACGACTGAAATGACTTAGCAGCAACAGCAGCAGCCAGTGCTCTTGCCTGGAGAATCCCATGGACAGATGAACCTGGTGGGCTACAGTCCATAGGGTCACAAAGAGTTGGGATACAACTGAGAACACACACACACACATAGTTGATTTACAGTGTTGTGTTAGCTTCAGTTATACAGTACAGTGATTCAGCTATACATATGCATGTATTCATTCTTTTTCAGATTCTTTTCTCATATAAGTTATTACAGACATATTCACAGAGTTGCCTGTGCTCTGTGATAGATTCTTATTGGTTATCTGTTATATATATATAAATACAGAGGAGTGTTTTTGTAAGTGAATCCCAAGCTCCTGATTTATCTCCTGACCCACATTTCCCCTGTGGTAACCATAAGTTTGCTTTCAGTATTTATAGGTCTAGTTTATAAATACGTATGTGTCATCTTTTAAAAAATGATTAGATTCCGTGTATGACTGATATCATGGTATTTGTCTTTCTGTTTTACTTACTTCACTTAGTACGAATGGATGGTCCATCCATGTTGCTGCACGTGACATTACTTAATTCTTTTTTACAGCTGAGTAGTATTCCTTTCGGAGAAGGCAGTGGCACCCCACTCCAGTACTCTTGCCTGGAAAATCCCATGGACGGAGGAGCCTGGTAGGCTGCAGTCCATGGGGTCTCTAAGAGTCGGGCACGACTGAGCGCCTTCACTTTCTCTTTTCACTCTCTTGCATTGGAGAAGGAAATGGCAACCCACTCCAGTGTTCTTGCCTGGAGAATCCCAGGGACAGAGGAGCCTAGAGGGCTGCTGTCTATGGGGTCGCACAGAGTCGGACAGGACTGAAGCAACTTAACGGCAGCGCCAGCAGCAGTGTTCTGTTGTATGTAATTGAGGCAAATGTGGTTCTTGGAGACAGTGGGGCATAGCACATGCTGGATTTCTTCTTTTGTCTTCTTCCCCTGCACTTCCCCCAACCTTTCTTATCAGCTCCTAAGTTAAAATAAGGGTCATTGGTTCTGTACTTGCTTGTGTGCACACCTGTGATCAGCAGGCCCCTCCTGGCTCTGATTCATTTATGGAAAATAAAGATTCAATGTTGAGCTTCTGACAAACAGCCTCTTAAAACCTCTGCACTATGAGGTTGCCCCAGACCCAAGAAAGAGATTATTCAACACCACCATAGCCTCACTAGTGAACTCAAAAGTAGACAGCTTTCCCAGCATCTCGGCTCACCAAGATACATCAGGTTTACAGTCTATAAATTGGAATCTGGCTCCTTTTTTTTTTTCAGGAAGTAATTTTTGCACATTTTCCAGGTCTGTGTGGTTCATACAGTTCCTTCCAGAGTTCCTCCTAATGATCATACCTGCTCCCTGCTCTTATCACATCAAGAACTTACCAGGAAAATTGATGTATACCAAAGATGACACACATGCATCAATGTCTGGTATTTCTATAATGTCACACTTAAATTATTCATTCACTCTTGACAGGGACAAATGTACAGTGAAATTTACTAATTGTGACTAATTGATAGAAAGGCCAATTATACAGCAAAGTCTCCATTCACTGGAATCCAACTAGCTAGACCCCAATTCATCATTTGTTGGGTTTTCATGTCTAGGAGAATTCGTAGCTCTTAGGGAAATCAAGCTTTCAGGGACGTTTCCTCTCCAAAGTGATTGCTAGATTATTCCTTAGGGCCAGTATACAAGTAGCACTACTTTGATGAACGCTGACCTTTCTTGGTAGCCAGGCTTCCTGAGATGCCAAGAAAATAGTGGTGAGTTGTGTAATTCTAACTGTCATGCTGCTGCTGTTGATAAGTTGCTCCAATCATGTCCGACTCTGTGCGACTCCATAGATGGCAGCCCACCAGGCTCTCCCGTCCCTGGGATTAAGAACACTGGAGTGGGTTGCCATTTCCTTCTCCAATGCATGAAAGTGAAAAGTGAAGTCGCTCAGTCGTGTCTGACTCAGCGACCCCATGGACTGCAGCCCACCAGGCTCCTCCGTCCATGGGATTCTCCATGCAAGAGTACTGGAGTGGGTTGCCATTGTCTTCTCCACTAACTGTCATGCCTTCTGCCTAATTCTCAGAAGCTCAGGACCAGTGTACAGAATGATGTTCATAACAATAGCAAAAATGACCCTGATTCCAATATCCTGAACACAATAATAAGCCTTTTATATGGTTTAAATTTTAATTTTGACATCCATTCTAGGAAGAAAGTTCTAAGTTTACCCTTATTTTATATATAAGAAAATGGAGGTTTAGGAGTTATATAAATTACTGAAGGTCTCACAGGAGTAAGTGATATGGGGGTTTCTGAATCCAGGCTCTCTGACTGGCAAAGCTTATTCACTTAACCACTTCCAGAATCTTCTGGGCCCCTGACCCCTAGACAGAGAAGGAGATTAGCTTGAGAGGCCAGGATTGCCTCTTTATCACCTGTGCATTGGCAGAAGATGGACAATGTGTTGATTGGGATGCTGATTTGGGAGTTCAGTGTGTTGATTTGGGAGTTCAAACGTCTAAAGGATGTTGAGGTAATTATATTTAAACTCAGAGATGCTATCATTCTAACCAGAAAACAAACCTGACTGAAATGTCTCACCCGCTTATAGTCTCAGCTAATAGATGCACTAGGGTAACACAAGTTACAAACATAAAGTCTGAATTTAAAAGGAAGACGTTTGATAGCTTTCTCATTTCATATGTGCACGCATGCGTGCTTAGTCATGTCTGAATCTTCGCCACCCCATGGGCTGTAGCCCACCAGGGTCCTCTGTCCATGGGATTTCCCAGGCAAGAATACTGGAGTGGGTTGCCCTGGCCTCCTCCAGGGGATCTTCCCAACCCAGGGATTGGACCCGCAAGTCTCCTGCATCTCCTGCACCGACAGGTGGATTCTTTTACCACTGAGCCCCCTGGGAAGCCCTACAGTCAAGCAAATAGCATTGAATTCTCTGGATAGATTACAAGTGGACTTACTTGGCCCTCATGTAGAATGGAGGCTTCTGAAGAAGTCCTTGAAAAATAGGATTTTTAAACGAGTTTCAACAGTTTCTTCCCCCCATATTATTTACATTTAAAATTTTTACTTGGGAAACTCTCCTTTTAGAGGTGTTTCTAACTAGTATCATTTCTAACTAGTTCAGTTCAGTTGCTCAGTCACGTCCTACTCTTCACTTCCCCATGGACTGCAGCATGCCAGGCTTCCCTGTCCATCACCAACTCCCAGAGCTTCCTCAAACTCATGTTCATTAAGTCAGTGATGCCATCCAACCATCTCATCCTCTGTCATCCCCTTTGCCTGCCTTCAATTTCTAACTGGGGTGTATATTAAGAACACACTACTATGAAATGTGTGTGTCTGTTAAATTACTGACTGTGAGAGCAGATTGTGGATGTGTTTGTACCGTACCTGAGTTCACCATGCATTCTGAGGACTCATTACTCAAACACATACACTCACAAAGGAAATATGGATAAGGCAAGGAAATCTGCCTCTCCACTTATAAGAATACTAACTGAGTTATCAGGCCTGCAGTCGCTTCATTGGTTACCTGGCTGCATTCTCCTTAGTTCTCAAAAAATTTTGCCATTATCTATTTTAAAAACTAATTTAATTTACTAAGAAGAATTTAAATTACCTTTCTTCCCTTGCAATTTATGAGGTAGGATTCTTATAGTCTGACCAAGAGCAATGTCTTGAACTTTGGAGGATATTGCAATCTTGAAGAAAAACACTGGCAAGGAAATCATTGTAGTTTCGTTCTTACAGTGACTCATTTAAGGTGAGAACTCTCAACTTCATTCTACCCTTTCTCTTCTCTCTCACAAGCTTGGATGATTAAGAACTACTCTTGTTTCTTAGTACCTGCTGCTGCTGCTGCTAAGTCGCTTCAGTCATGTACGACTCTGCGATCCCATAGACGGCAGCCCACCGGGCTTCCCCTAGGATTCTCCAGGCAATTTCCCCCAAATTTCCTTTTATCATTAAAAGTAGAGCAGCCTTGGACTTCCCTGGTGGTTCAGTGGTTAAGACATTGCCTTGTATGTGGTGTGGCTTTGATCCCTGGTTGGGGAGCTATGATCTTACATGTCTCAGGGTCAAAAAACCAAGATAAAACAGAAGCAATGTTGTAATCAATTCAATAAAGACTTTAAAAAAAAAGATCCACATCAAAAAATTTTATATTATAACTGAGAAAGACACATGTAGCCCAGTATTCATAGCAGCACTATTTACGATAGTTTGAACATGGAAGCAACCTAGATATCCATTGACAGATGAATGGATAAAGAGGTGGCACGTATATACAATGGAATATCACTTGGCGATTAAAAAAAAAAAGGACAAATTTGAGTCAGTTCTACTGAGGTGGATGAACCTAGAGCCTGTTATAACAGAGGGAAGTAAATCAGAAAGAGAAAGACAAATCGCGTATGTTAACACATATTTATGGAGTCTAGAAAAAATGGTATTGATGAATCCATTTGCAGGGAAGGAAAGGAGATGCAGATACAGGGAACAGACTTGTGCACACTGGGGAAGCAGAGAGTGGGATGAATGGAGAAAGTAGCTTTGACATGCATAATCTGTCACACGTAGAACCGATAACTGGTGAGAAGTTGCTATACGACACAGGGAGCCTAGCCAGGCCCTCTGTGATCGAGAGGGTTGGGATGGGAGGAGGGGAGAGAGGCTCAAGAGGGAGGCGATACATGTACAATTATGGCTGATTTGTGTTGTTGTACTGCAGAAAACATCACAACATTATAAAACAATTTTCCTTCAATTAAAAATAAATTTAAAAAATCTTAGAAACAAAATAGAACAGCTTTCTGCAGCAGTTTGCAAATCATCCTTAGCATCTTTAAGATCTGTTTTCATGCCTTAAGAAAAAAAAAAAACAACGTGTAAGATTCACAGCCTCACTGAGCCAGGGTGTCGCCTGGTTTTTGAGATTTGCCAGTGACCCAGAAATAGGTCCTGTGTACGTGACGTTCTAGTAGAGAAATAGGAAATAGACAATATGCTTTATAAATGAGAAAAAAGGTCTATAAACTTAAAAGGGGAAAGTACTATGGAAAAAGAAGCAGCAGGTTGGGGCATGGAAAATCGAGAGTGAAGGACACAGGTTGTCGTCCTGAACAGAGCTCTCTGGGTTGGCCTCAGAGAAAAGGTGACATCTGAGCTGATAAGAAAGTGAGGGGACGTCCCTGGTAGTCCAGCGGTTAGGACTTCACCTTCTAATGCAGAGGATGCAAGTTTGATCCCTGGTCTGGGAACTAAGACCTCGCATGGTGGGGGGGCACCCTGCAACACCCGAGCCCATGCACACAGCGACCCCCTGTGCCACAGTGATGGAGCCAAATGAGTAAGTATTCAAAATAAGAACTTAAAACACGGTAATCTTTTTTTTTTTTTTTTTAAGAAAAGGGATATCATGACTCCAAAGATTTGTCATCACCCATAGATTCAGACTCAAAGTCCAGGGACCTACAAGGGCCTCGTGTGTGCTCTCTCCTCTCTCTTCCGTCTTCTCATCTCCCATCTCCTCCTCACTGCCCTTTGCCTTCTGCCTCCCCGCTCCCCCCATCCCATACACACCTCTCTCCACATCTGCTTCCTCCGGTATTAAAGTCATGCTCCCACCTCAGGACCTTTGCACTTGCTATTCTCTGTGCTTTCGGACTGTGGTGCTGGAGAAGACTCTTGAGAGTCCCTTGGACTGCAAGGAGATCCAACCAGTCCATCCTAAAGGAAATCAGTCCTGAATATTCATTGGAAGGACTGATGCTGAAGCTGAAATTCCGAAACTTTGGCCACCTGATGCGAAGAACTGACTCATTAGAAAAGACCCGGATGCTGGGAAAGATTGAAGGCAGGAGGAGAAGGGGACGACAGAGGATGAGATGGCTGGATGGCATCACCGACTCAATGGACATGAGTTTAGGTAAACTCCAGGAGTTGGTGATGGACAGGGAAGCCTGGTGTGCAGCAGTCCATGGGGTCAGAAAGAGTTGGACACGACTGAGAGACTGAACTGATTCCCTGTGCTAGAAATGTTCTTTCCTAAATATGCATATGCAATGCTTCCCTACCTCTTTTGCCTTTTCCCATCCTAAGCCCTTTCAGCCGCCACATTACCATCGATTGTAATTCCCCCTTACCCAACAACTTATTTCCTGCTTTATTTTTTCCTATGGAATTTTATCGTCATCTAACATGCTATGTATTTTTAAATATGTCATACATGTGGGGACTTCCCTGGTGGTCCAGTGGCTAAGACTTCGCCTTCCAACACAGGGAGTGTGGGTTTGATTCCTGGTCAAGCAGTTAAGATCCCACATGTCTCACGACCAATAGACACAAACATAAATCAGAAGCAATGTTGTAACAAATTCAATCAGAAATTTAAAAATGGTCCACATCAGAAATTATTTAAAGAAAATGTGTATATTGTCTGTCTCTCCCCGGCCTCAAGAATATCAGTTACTTGAAGGGGAGGGATTTTATCTCCTGATGATGAATGAATATTTCACTCCCAGCATGGTGTCTGGCACAGAGAAGGCGTTGAATAAGTGGTCCCGGACTGACTGACTGGTGTGTCTATAGTGGTTGCTTGCCTATTAAATAGTGCTTTTTTTTTTAATTCCTCTGAAAAGAGTTTGCTGTTTAAAACTAAATAATGCCTGCAGCTGGTCATTTTGTTTACCTCATTTGTTTAATATTTTTAAGCATTGCAGAAATAGACTTCATTGATGGATTGCATAACATCCCAATTCAGTGAATTGGAATCCATTGGTTATCATTATAAACATAGGCCACTTAAGAAAGCTATTGGTGACAAGGATGTGGGGACAGGAAGAGCCTCCAAATTAAACACAGTATTCTGAATTAATTTGCTTGATGTTTGTTCAGTATGTTATTTCAGTGGAACCTTCATTCCCCACCTATCCTAAAAGTGGTTCCATTATGCGTCTTAGCATCCAGGTGACCTAAGAAGTGTAAGCCCCACATAGGAAAGAATGGTTGGACGTGTGCAGAGTTGAGGACCTGGAGTGCTAGTATGCAATCCTCTCTCCATCATAATGTGCTGCAAATGCTTTTAGCTTTTCCCCTTGTCATCACATGCCTGTCCGCCAAGTTCTTACACAGTTAGAAAGTGAGCAAATAGAGCTTTTGAGAGAAGCTTTGAGAAGAAACATTATCAGAATGCCAGAGTGATCCATCTCTGCATCACAGAGCAGATGGAAGTTGTTTCAATGAAGAAAGAAGAGTCAAGCCCAACATCCACTCCAGGCTGGCTTGTGTACAGCATCCTAATCTGAGCAGATAAGCTCCTGTCTTCAGGAACCAGGTCATGGTAGAAAATGATCTTTGGGTCCTTGCAATCCTGACCTGGGAGATGACTAATAACCAAGTACAGCTTTCACCTTTCCTTTATTTTGTTTGAATGTTGCGTTTCTTGGGCTTTAAGAGTCTGAAAATATTTTCTCCTTCCTTAGCGGCCATTCAAACACAAAGCGGAATCAACATTTTAACATTCAGATGAGCCAGAGTTCGTTTACACTTCGAGATTGGGAGTGCACTGCTTTTGTGTGATAATATTGGAAATTTATTTCCACAAGTTATTGCACATTCATTCCTGAAGTTTTCATTGCAGAAAATTGCCAGAAGGAATGGATTTTGTCTTCTTCAGCTGGCAGAACAATTTTCCACCTGTCGCCCAAATATTTGATGAGAAGGATTATGTTGCCGGCTCAGAAGTTTATACTGTGGATCCTTCGGAAGTGAGAGGGTCTAATGAAACCACTGCCCTGATATCAGGTCTAGCTTGCTAAAGTGTCCATGAAGCTGTGGATGGATTTCTGATGGCTAGAGCAATTTCTGAAAGACTAGCTTCAATGATACATAAGCCTCACACATAATACAACACAGAGTTCTCAACTTGCCGCAAATGAGGTTTTTCATCTTTTTCGCCGTAACAGTATTCTTGTATTCAGCAAAACTCTTGTGTGGCCTTGCCAGAGATCTGAATTAATTGCCTGATATCATTGTTGTTCATCTTCCTGTTAAATGGAACCAAAAAGAAGCACCAGTCCATGGGTATAGATGAAATTGTCATTTGATTTCAGGTTCAAGTAATTTATTGTCTCCAATGAGTTTTACATTCTTCTGTCGCTGGTGAAGTGTACTCAGCATAGTACAATCAACAAAAACAGATTTCAACATTCCGTGCATAATGGCAGCAACCTTTTAAACTGTCAGAATAAATATAAAACTGTTTTCCCCTTGTTTCTTCAAACGCTTTATGGACTTCATAAGTAATAATAATATTGCTGCTGTCAGGCGAATTTTTCTGGAGCATAGATTTTATTGTGCCATATCAGGACGCCTCAGTTGCCTCAGAGGAAAGGCTAGAATTCTTGGGCTGGCATTCCTGTGCCTGGATAATGAGATTCTGACTTAGCTATGTTAGCTTATTTTCCACTTTCCAACGTACCTTTCAAGCCAGTGACAGGGGACTATTCTTCCTTGTGCGTTCTTTGTAGATTTCTTAATCCCGATACTTAACGTTTGTGCTGTTTTTCATCTTTCTTAGTTATCAAACTCAAGTTTTACCTTCCCATCATGACCTTACTCAAATTCTTCTCTCCTCCAAAAGCCTTCCATGAAACATGCAGCTGGAAATATTACCTTCGGAACTCAGACCTCTTCTTCATAGACGTTGTTTATGAAGTCTTTCTGTTTATTTCCATCAGTCACATACCAATCTTGAATAAGATTTCATCATTAACAGCATTTTGTTGTATTGTCATTAATGTGAATATAATAACCTTGCTCCAAACGGAGTTGTGTGTTTCTCTTCTGAGAATCTGCTCCAGTTTGTACTAGATGTTGGTACAGTTGACACTTGAACAAACAAAGCTTCGAGCTGTGTGTGTTCCACTTACCCAGATTTTTTTGATATTAACTGCTGCAGTGTCTGAATTGGCAGCTGCAGAAATGCAGACGTGGCACAGATATTTCTGTGGAGGGCAGTGATGCTTCTACAAGGATTTTTGCTTTCACAGAGCCTGGGTGCCTACAGCCCCTGTATTGTTCAGGGATCAACCATACCCCCCACTCACTGAGTGAGTGTCAGCTCACTCATTGGTCATTTGGCATCAGGCCACCACTAATAGAGCTTCAGCAATCTGCAAAAAGCCACTGTGTTGATCATAACCTTTCCCATACGATGTTTTCAACTGATGGGAACAACAGCATTCATATCTGCAGCACCCAAGACAGAACCGAAAAGCTGATCAGCTCTCTGCCTCACTCCTTCTCTACTGCCCTCCCAAAGGTACCTGCCCAGACCTTCCCCGTCCGACTCAGCCCCTGAGCTGCTGCTTTGCCCTCTCTGTGGGCATAGGTCCTGAGGAAACCTTTGCTTTGTTCATCCCTGGAAGTGCTGTGCCATCCTGGGTCAGTGGTCATGTGCAAGTGGATCAGGGATCCCAGGTAGGATGTGCTGTATCTTTTAGTGTTAATTTTACTTAAAAATATTGACTCAGCTGGTGAAGAATTTGCCTGCAATGCGGGAAACCTGAGTTCAGTTGGGAAGATCCCCTGGAGACAGGAAAGGCTACTCACTCTAGTATTCTGGCCTAGAGAATTCCATGGACTGTATAGTCCATGGGGTCACAAAGAGTCAGACATGACTGAGCGACTTTATCACTTACTTAAAAATATGAAGCCATCCTTTTTTGCTTTGTTTTTTAATGAGTTACGTTATAAAGTGAAAATCAAAATTTGGCTGAATTTTAAGAGGCCGTAGGTACCGGAGAGATGTGTTGTTTGTGGTCATGCTGTTCTTTTTCACCAACACGTCTCTACGAAATTTGCATTCATTCTTCTCTGCCAGCAGGATGATTTCAGTGTAATAATTTAAATCTTTGATGTCATCTGGGGGGCGGGAGGAGAAGGGGGCGACAGAGAATGAGATGGCTGGATGGCATCACCGACTCTATGGACGTGAGTTTGAGTGAACTCCGGGAGTTGGTGATGGACAGGGAGGCCTGGCGTGCTGTGATTCATGGGGTCGCAGAGAGTCGGACACGACTGAGCGACTGAACTGAACTGAACTGAGCCTTTTTGTCGTTCAGTCACTCAGTCATGTCTGACTCTGTGCGACCCCATGGACTGCAGCACACCAGGCTTTGTAGTCCTCCGCTATCTCCCTGAGTTTGCTCAGACTCATGTCCATTGAGTCAATGATGCCATCCAACCATCTCCCTCTCTGTCACCCCCTTCCCCTCCTGCCCTCTATCTTTCCCAGCATCAGGGACCTTTTGGTAGTTGTTAGGTTTTTGTCCCCTTCTCTTTGCCTCGTTTTCTAAAATTTCCCCTTTGCTTTTCTTCTCCCCAAACCGTTTCTGCCCCAACTTCAGAAATGTGCCTGCCTTTATCATCTCTGGTTGAGGCAGCTAGCAGGCTTATTACGCGTCTAGACAGTCATGTCAAGAGAACTGGGGATCCAGATGTATGCGTGAGAGAGTGGAAAGGGCAGGACCTGGCTCTTGCTGGTTTCAGGGCAGATCTTAACATGAGGGACAATTAAATACAGGCAGTCTTTCTGTTTCCAGTCTCTTCTAAAGGGAGGAAAGTTAGGTTGGGGAAGGTGAGGCTTGTTTGTGTGTCGTCTTGCGCTTCTCCAGGGCTGGGAGAGACTGAAGAGAAGGGTTGCCTGGACTTTAACCTAGGGTCCTGGGGCACGGCGGACTTCTAGAGCAATTGGGGACCTGCAGTATTTTCAACAGTTCATACAGCATAATGAGAAGTGTACATTTACTCACAATCTATTTTTCTGATTCAGGCTGTAGCTTTTGAAATCCAGTAGAATTATATTGGTAATCATGGATGACTCAGAAATTCTATTGTTGAGAATTTTTTAAAAATACTGAAGAAATGAACACTTGTATACCCACCTTTCACCCAGCTGTTTCTTAATTATTATTTATTGCTAATCATAAGGGTATTATTTTCCAGTCGGCATTATAGATTTTTAACTAGAAAAATAAGTAGTACAGATAAAATGAGAGTTAAAATTAAAGCTTCTTCCTCCAATCCCCTTTCCATCTTCTTTTCCTTCACCATCTTCCCAAAGAGCAGCTTCTGTCTGTAAGTTAATAACTTTGTTTTATTTTCATATTTTAGCATATATTTATATACTTGTGAGTACATAATTTTTACTGCATCACTTTATGACTGTAATTTATAAAAGTTTACAAAAATGGAATCCTACAGAATTTATCCTTCTGTAACATGTTTCTTTTTCCTTCTCATTTAACATAAATTGAGACTTATCTTTTGGTAGATATTCGTGGTCGTTTCTTACTACAAGATAGTAGTCTATTCCTTGAACACACCTTATATGGTTAGTTCTACTCTTATTACATATATTGATTTTATTTTTTCTCTAGGAAGCATCTAAAACATACTTATGGGTGCTTATTTGGGCTCATGTCCTGATAGAAATTTCTGTATGTCTTTTTTAAAAACTATTTATTTGGCTGCATTGGGTCTTAATTGCAGCGTGAAGGATATTTTCTTTTGTCAGGCATACTCTCTGGTTGTGGCAATGGGCTTAGTGGCCCCACATCATGTGGGATCTTAGTTTCCTGAACCGTGATCACACCCACGTGCCTGCAGTGCAAGGCACAGTCTTAACCCCTGGACCACCGGGGAAGTCACTATGTCTTTAATTACTAAAACGCAGTGGGAGAAATTATTTCACAAATATCGTTTGCTAGGCAGAATCCTTTCAACCGTGAACTCCAAAGGAAGAACTAGTCAAAGGAATTGGATGCCATTGATGTAATGCACCTCTCTGCCTATGAACAGGGCTAAATTTAAGTCATCTTAGAAATTTTCTCTATGCCTTTTGAAAAAATACCAGAGTAGAAGTCCGCGGATCCCTTTGGTGGTTTCATATTTTAGTTTCTCAGAGCGCTCAGGTTCAGAAATTTTTCATAGCATTTGACCTAAATTCCTACTTCTATCATTGAAGCCCCCATTGCCTCTAGCTTTCTCCAGAAGTACTGAAGCCCAGGGACTTACCTCCACTCTTCCAATAACCCTTTCTTTCCTGATAGGCTATTTGAAGTTCTTTTTTCCCTTAGCCCAGAGTGTGATCTCTTTAAATCCTCCTCCTTGAACTTCTTCCTCTCGATCATCTGTGTAGTTCTATTCCAGGCTTTTGGAAATTTATTCATATCTTTAGTTTTATAACATATGTGTGTGTGTGTGTGTGTGCATGCGTGCTGAGTTGCTCAGTCGTGTCCTCTTCTTTGTGACCCCATGGACTGTAGCCTGCCAGGCTCCTCTGTCCATGGGATTCCCTAGGCAAGAATACTAGAATGGGTTGCCATGCCCATCTTCAGGGGATCTTCCCAACCCAGATATCAAACTTAGGGCTCCAGAATCGCAGGTAGAGTCCTTACCGCTGAGCCACTGGGGAAGCCCCTAGTTTTATAGTGCTCAAAGCTAAAAAGAAAAATCTTACAATGTTCTTGAGGAAGACTGACAGGATCACCTCGTAACTTTTCATATGCGACTCTCTGTGTTGATACTTATGTATGCATACATATGTGCTACCTCTTATTTGGGAAATGATCTATTGTGTTCCCTCTGCTCAGCAAGATTTACATGCTTACAGTACACATGTATACACACTCACATACAATGATAGTACTCCATGGCTAGATTATATTTAGCATGTGGTCTTTTAGGTTGACCAATTATGCCTTTTGATATGTTGCACAAAGCCATATATTTTACTATGTAGGCATTTGTTTTGGAGAAGGAAATGGCAGCCCACTCCAGTGTTCTTGCCTGGAGAATCCCAGGGACAGGGGAGCCTGGTGGGATGCCGTCTGTGGGGTCGCACAGAGTCGGACACCACTGACTTAGCAGCAGCAGCAGCAGCAGGCATTTGTTTAGTTGATTAAAAAAAAAATCAAAATGAGAGAGTGACTCAAGCATTCCAGAAGACGTGTAAAAAAAGTTCATAGAAGGATTGATTTCAATAGTAAAGAAAAACAAAATGTCCATTAACAGGAGAATGGATAAGTAAATCATGATACATTCACACCATGGAATAGTCAGTGAAATCTGGGAACTGCAGTCAAATATGTTGGCAATGATGAATTTTAAAAACAGTGTTGAGGCACTTCCCTGGTAGTCCATTGGGTTGGAATCCAGCTGCCAGTGCAGGGGACACAGGTTCGATCCCTGGTCCAGGAAGATTCCATGTGGCTCCGAGCAACTAAGCCTGTGAGCCACAACTACTGAAGCCTGTGCGCTGCAGCTGCCGAAGCCCAGGCACGAAGAGCCTGTGCTCCACAAGAAAAATCACCGCAGTGAGAAGCTCTCGCGCTGCGAGGAAGAGTGTCCCCTGCTCACTGCAACTAGAGAAAGCCCAGGCACAGGAACAAAGACCCAGGGCAGCCTAAAATAAATTAAAAAAACAGTATTGAGGGGGGAAAAAGCAATAAGAAGAGTAAGAATGGCCAGTAAACATGAAAATAGGCCCAAAGCATGAGCCATTATGCAAATACAAATCATAATCATGAGATAACTACTTCATAATAACACTAGGATCAATTCAGTTCAGTCATGTCCAACTCTTTGCGACCCCGTGGACTGCTGCATGCCAGGGCTCCCTGTCCATCACCAACTCCTGGAGCTTACTCAAGCTCATGTCCACTGAGTTGGTGATGCCATCCAGCCATCTCAGGCTTTGTCGTCCCCTTCTCCTCCCGCCTTCAATCTTTCCCAGCATCAGGGCCTTTTCAAATGAGTCATGTCCTCGCATCAGGTGGCCAAAATATTGGAGTTTCAGCTTCAACATCAGTCCTTCCAATGAACATTCAGGACTGATCTCCTTTAAGATGTACTGGTTGGATCTCCTTGCAGTCCAAGGGACTCTCAAGAGTCTTCTCCACCACCACACTTCAAATGCATCAATTCTTCGGCATTCAGCTTTCTTTATGGTGCAACTCTCACATCCTTACATGACTACTGGAAAAACCATAGCCTTGACTAGATGAACCTTTGTTGGCACTAGGATGGCTGTATTCAAAAAAGGATAATAACAAAGCTATATTCAAAAACAAAGATAAGGGGACTTCCCTGGTGGTCCAGTGGTTAAGACTTAGCCTTACAGTGCTCAGGGTTTGAATTGATCCGTGGCCAGGGAGTTAAGATCCCACATGCTTCATGGCCAAAATACAAAAGCATAATGTGCTCAGTCACTTCAGTCATGTCCGACTCTCTGAGACTCCATGGACCATGGTCTGCCAGGCTTCTCTGTCCATGGGATTCTCCAGGCAAGAATATGCAATATTGTAATATTCAATAAGAACTTTAGAAATAGTCCCCATGAAATAATCTCTAAAAATAATGTAAAAAAATAACAAAGATATTAAGTGGATTGTATGGAGAAATTTTCATCTCTATACATTATTGGCAGAAATCTATAGCCAGTGTAGAAAGAGTTGTTCCAAGAGTTAAGTGTGGGGTAATCATACAACCCACCAGTTTGACTCATAGATATACCTGAAAGAAATGAAAACATATGTCTGTGCAAAATCTTGTTTATAGATGTCCATAGCAACATTACTTATAGTAGTGAATAGGTCCCAGATGTCCATCAACTGCTGAATAAACTACCGTTTATCCATACAATGGAATATTCTTTAATAAAAAGGAAGCCTAAAAATATTCTGCATGGATGTGCTTTCAGAATAATGCAAATGATGGCATGTTGTGATTCAATTTCTATAAAATGTCCAGAATGGGCAAATTCCCAAAGACAGATTAATGATTGTCAGGGGCTAGGGTGGAGGGAAGAGGAGGAATAACTGTTCAGGGGTACATGATGTCTTTGGTGGGTTGATAGAAATACACTGAACTTAGTTTGTAGTGATAGTTACACAAATCTGTGAATTTACTAAGACACATTGGCTTCCCTGGTAGCTCAGCTGATAAAGAATTAACCTGCAATGCAGGAGAACTCAGTTCGATTTCTGGGTTGGGAAGATCCCATGGAGAAGGGATAGGCTACCCACTCCAGTATTCTTGGCCTTCCCTGTGGCTCAGATGGTTAAGAATTTGCCTGCGATGTGGGAGACCTGAGTTTGATCCCTGGGTTGGGAAGATCCTGTGGAGGTGAGCATGGCAACCCACTCCACTATTCTTGCCTGGAGAACCCCCACTTCAGTTTTCTTGCCTGGAGAATTTTGAGAAAATCCCCCCAAAACGACAATGTGGAGTGGTGGTCATCAGCCTCTGGGTTTCAGACGAGGAATCATATCAGAATTATAGACACATGGTGTGGGGAGTATTCTGTTTTCTTAGGTTGGATAGCATTCTCGTTTTACTATCATCTTCCTTTCTGATGTTTCCATATATTGTTTTTGCTGCTGCTAGTCACTTCAGTCGTGTCCGACTCTGTGTGACCCCATAGACGGAAGCCCACCAGGCTCCCCTGTCCCTGGGATTCTCCAGGCAAGAACACTGGAGTGGGTTGCCATTTCCTTCTCCAATGTGTGAAAGTGAAAAGTGAAAGTGAAGTCACTCAGTCGTGTCCGACTAGTAGCGACCCCATGGACTGCAGCCCACCAGGCTCCTCCATCCATGGGATTTTCCAGGCAAGAGTACTGGAGTGGCTTGCCATTGCCTTCTCTATATTGTTTTTAGTCAGTGTGTATTATTGTACTTTATAGTAAAATTCTGAGTGCATCCTTTTCTTCCTTAAAAGGAGCTTATATTATTCCACTAATGTAAAGTGACCCACGTTTATACCATTCCTGTACCCTAAGACTAATAGGGTGGGGCTGAGGGTGAACATTCCCTTACCACCCCGCCACCAAAAGGTGGCCCATTGCTTAGCCAGCACATTTATGAGCTTTTGGGTTGTTGAAATCTGAGTTGTTTTGTGTTATAAAGTGGAGATGCAAGTTTTTTCCCCCTAAAAGTCAGTTCTGTTATTTTGTTTTTTAAGAAGGACTTAAAAAGGAGGAGGAATAGGTAAGCGTGAGAAGTGAGAGGAAAAAACACAAAGCTACATGGAAGAGTAGAGAATTTATTTTTATGAAAATGATGATCTGATACCCAGTTTAACTTAGGTTTTCCTGAAATTTAAATTTAAATGCCATTCCAGCTCCAGGGACATTGATATAATCCTTTTGTCTAACAAAGATTTTGAATAAGTAAACTTCATCGCGCACTTAATGTTTTGGTTGTTTTTTTTATTGAAATATACTTTACATATCACATACATTAATTTCAGTTGTACAACCTAACAGTTTAATATTTGTGTATATAAAATGATCATAAGTCTAATTAACACCCATCATCATCATAGATAGATATATTTTCTTGTGACGAGGACTTTTCAGCTTTCCTTTCTTAGCAACTTTCAAGTATGCCATAAATGTCATTAACTACAGTCACCATGTGGGAAGTTAGTTCCCCAGTGTTTATTTTACAACTGTACCTTTTGATCCCCTTCTTCCATTTCACCCATCTTTTATTTCCTGGCTCTGGCAAACGCCAGTGTATTCTCTATATTGACGAGCTCACTTTTTTGTTTGTCTGCTTTGACTTTTTAGTTTCAACATACAAGGGAGATCCTAGAGTATTTCTATGTCTCTGACTTTTTTTTCCACTTACCGTAATACCCTTAAGTTTCAGCCATGTTGTCATAAATAGCAAGATGTCCTTTGTGTTGGCTGAGTAATATTCTATGCATACATGTTATATACGTATCATGATTTCTTTATCCATCTGTCCATCATTAGCCAGTTAGGCTGTTTTATATTGGCTATTTTAAAACAGTACTTCAATGAAAAGCATGTCTTTTTGGGTTAGTGATTTTTTTCCCCCCTTTTCAGGTAAATAGGCAAATATTGCTGGACCTATTTTAAATTTTTGAGGAATCTCCATGCTGTTTTCCGTAGCGGTTGCACCGATTTATATTCCCACCAGCAGTGCACAAAGTTTCCGTTTTCTTTGCATCCTCAACAACACTTTATATTTCTTGTCTTTATGGTAATAGCCATTCTAACAGGTGTGAGGCGATAGCTTATTGTGGTGTTGATTTGCATTTCCCTGATGATTAGTGATGCTGAGCACCTTGTCATGTTCCTATTGGCCATCTGTGTCTTCTTTGGAAAAATGTCTATTCAGGTCATCTGTCCATTCTTAAAAAGGGTGAGTTCTTTGTACATACTGAGTATTAGCCCCTTATCAGATACGTGTTTTGTAAGTATTTTCTCCCATTTGATAGGTGCCGTTTTCATCTTGTTGATGGTTTCCTTTGCTATGCAGATTTTTTTTTTTTTTAAAGAAATCACTGGAAAAAGCCATGTTTTAGGAGTAGTGATTGTGTCACAAGAGGAATGGCATTACTGATTTAAAGAGATAGCCGATAAACTAGGGAGGAAGACAAAAGCTAAGAAAATGCTCAGTCTTCCAGCTTCTTGGATAGGTTCCATATAGACAATAGGAACAGTTTATCCTGATGTTATGATTTCCAGCCCCATAAATGCACTCAATTTGGTTGGTGAGAATCTCATTTGAAATCCTTTCTGAATCTTAAAAAAATAGTATATCTCTGGGGTACAAGTTTATTCTTCCATCTGAAGCATCCCTTTTGACTTCTTATATATGTCTCTCTGATTTTATATGCTCACTTTTCAAAATTATAAAAGTTAAGTGGCATTTTTAGTCGCTGCTCTAAAGTTATTACACACGAATCTAAATTGGGTCTCATCAGCACCTTAATGAACAAACTCCTTATAACCCGGCCTTAATCAAAATGTTTTTAAGAATTAGAGCAATGATCAGCTATCAGGCTCCATGTGCTTTGCTCAGATATTAAATTGCAGAATCCCCGAGGAACAGTTCGCATAACTGTGGGAGTATCCCGAGTCTTAAATGAATTCCCCATGTTCCCCATCCCCTGAAACACTGTACACAACACCCCCCACTAATCCTAGTATCCTCGTATAGTATCTGCTGATTCTGATAATTATCATTTAATGATGTCTGAGTCTATTTTTAGAATAAATTCTGTGACAATGCTTTAGCTAACTGGCACGGTACTTGGATGCCTAAAATCAGCTTCAAAGAATAACTTTTCTTATCAGTTTTGCACCCTCTTGGCAATAATCTGATCCAAACTCAATTCTGGTAGTCTTTGATGAGCTCTCATGTGGAGCCAAATCTAAATTCCCTCAAAGACGGATGTTTCGCTTGCCCTTTTCTCTGATCAGTGGAGCCCTCACCGACCTCCAAAAGCTTTCTAAGATGATTACAATGAGTGCTGCGATTGCAGCCAATTCTTGAAATGCCTTGGGATATTTTTACCCTACACGCTGTTTATGCAAAGAGAGGAAGTTTCATCTAAAAGGAATGAAATAGTTCAAGGCAACTTTGTGTTTAAATGTCAATTTTTTTTTTTTCACGTGAATCTCCGTATTCTGTGATAGAAAGAACTCTATTTATTAAGAGAGATGTTTCCAATTCCCTAATCTTGACTCTACCAGTATCTAGGTTAGTGAACTTGGGCAAATTACTTAGATTCCATGACTGGCACTTTGTCTCTAAAATATAAGTTCAAATGGATGATTTCTAGAATGTCTTCTAGAATTAACATGCAATGTTTCCAAAGAAAGGTTTAGGACACTCTGCCCCTTTCTCTTTTTTTTTTTTTATAATAGACACCCCAACTATTCATCTAAGGGGCTTCCCAGGTGGTGCTAGTGGTAAGGAACCTGCCTCCCAATGCAGGAGACACGGGTTTCATCCCTGGGTTGGGAAGATCCCCTGGAGGAGGGCATAGCAACCTGGTCCAGCATTCTTGCCTGAAGAATCCCATGGACCGAGGAGCCTGGCAGGCTACAGTACATGGGACTGCAACAAGTTGAACATGACCAAGTGAATGAACTCGTTCATCTAAAGTCCTGTTTTTTTTAAAAAAACTTTAGTTTGTATTGGAGCATAGCCAGTTAACAAGGTTAGTTTCAGGTGAACAGCGAAGGGACTCAGCCATAGATACACATGTATTCATTCTTTTTCTTCAGGGCCTCTTTTCAAAACACAATGTGATGACTTTTACCTTTGCTTTAAATCCTTGCTTATAGAAACTTGGTTGAGTGCATTTACCAAGTAATGATTATTTGACATCTACCAGCTTAACATGCAGAAGGCAGTGGCACCCCACTCCAGTACTCTTGCCTGGAAAATCCCATGGATGGAGGAGACTGGTGGTTTGAAGTCCATGGGGTCGCTAGGAGTTGGACATGACTGAGCGACTTCACCTTCACTTTTCACTCTCATGCATTGGAGAAGGAAATGGCAACCCACTCCAGTGTTCTTGCCTGGAGAATCCCAGGGACAGGGGAGCCTGGTGGGCTGCCGTCTATGGGGTCACACAGGGTTGGACATGACTGAAGTGACTTAGCAGCAGCAGCAGCTTAACACAGTAAAGTATATCAAACAGGTCTAAGAACAGTTCCTTCTTCATACTTTTGTGATTCAAGGCCTACTTTTACTTACTACAGTGGCATCGTTGTTCTGGCTGATTTTAGAACATTAATTTGCAATCAACAAAGCAAGTAGGAAGAAGTATATCATATCTGTATCAGTAGGTAATTATGTATCAATAGATAAATTGTAAGAAATGCTTATTTATTTGAAGGATCCTATGGATAAGATGGAGTATCAGTTCAGTCAGTTCAGTTCAGTCGCTCAGTCGTGTCCGACTCTCCGCGACCCCATGAATCATAGCACGCCAGGCCTCCCTGTCCATCACCAACTCCCGGAGTACACTCAAACTCATGTCCACAGAGTCGGTGATGCCATCCAGCCATCTCATTCTCCGTCGTCCCCTTCTCCTCCCGCCCCCAACCTTTCCCAGCATCAGAGTCTTTTCCAGTGAGTCAACACGTCGCATGAGGTGGCCAAAGTATTGCAGTTTCAGCTTTAGCATCAGTCCCTCCAGTGAACATCCAGGATTGATCTCATTTAGAATGGACTGGTTGGATCTCCTTGCAGTATAAGGGACTCTCGAGCCACTTAAAAATCCCTTTTGAAACTGTTTAACTTGTTTTAATTGGGCAGAAAGGCATTGTGTTACTTCCGAAGTGTTTAGTCACAGTAAAATCCAGTTCAGCTATTAAAAAAGAAAATCTTTTCTCTCCCTACCCTAGAATGGTCATAAAGAGTCTACAAATATGGTCTTACTTTGTGTGTGTCCCAAATATAACTGGCATAATTATGCCCCTATTTGGCTGATTAAGCACTACATTCTTCTGTAAGTCACTGCGTGGCAGTGCCCCAGCCTTGAAATAGTGGCCTGTGAAAGAAAGGGAGAAACCACAATTTCATTCTAGTAGTATTAAGTGTGGTGTTGGCAATTGAGAATGTTGCTTTGAGGTATAATTAATCTCACCGAAGTCTAGTGTTTTCCACTTAGAAAGCCCGTCATCTGCGTGTGTGGCAAGCCCAGACCTTCATCCAGACCCAGGATCCACATTTATCTTGAGGGTTTGCGTTGTTGCCTGCAGTCATAGGGAAAGGAGTACATTCTTCAGAAAGTGGCTCTTTGAGACCTTGGACACTGGAGTTATAATAAGAGTAGGAACTTTGCCTCATCAATCTTGCCTGGTTCTGTGAAACGCACACATGGCCTCAGGAGCATTTAGTACTTTGAAAGCCAAGTAGATGTCCCGCTAGAGGAATATTCCACCAGAGTTGTTGAGCTTGTCATAGATGTTTGATTTGGGATTTGTGTAGGGTAGGTTGGGGACCTCAGACAGGGTGAAGTAGGAGATGAGTGAGTTATTTTGGTTCTTTTGGAACATTAATAATCTCTGAAGGATTATCTCCAGGAATTTTAAATGTTGAGAGATGAAGAATTTATTTTGTTTTTTCATGTATAGAAAGTATTTTTATACTTTGTACCATGTAAGAAATGGAAATTAACCAGCAGAGAGAAATCCTTATCTTAAATATGTTGATATTTTCTGGAGTACTCAGTTGTCCCTTCCCCAATTTTTTTTAATGACCTGTGAATGCCCCAGTTTCTCCTGTAAGTGTTTGCTTATCAATATAACTCACCTTTCAACACCCACCATGATTGCCTCAGTTGGAGCCTCGTGGCCAGTCACACCCGTTCTGATTGAGTAACTGATTACTTTTATTCATCGTTGGTCAGAAGTTTGTGTGCCTTCATTTCTGTGTTCATCACAGTTAATATGGGGTTTCTCTCTTGTAATGGAAAGTCACTTGGAAAAAAAAAAATGAAAGAAACACCTTGTGATCTGCACTCTGTCTGAGAGATTGGATAGTAAACAGGGGTAGGCTCCTTGGTTACTTTTTTTGGTCTTTGTTACAAATAGAAACTTTGAGGGGCTTCTCCTTTGCCTTTATTTTAAGGATCTCCAGAGTTATTCTGTTGTCTTGCTAGTGGTGCTATATAGAGCAAATGACCATGGTGGTGATGTTTTGATTTGAATCCCTCCGATATGGTGATAGTCACTGTATTTCGGGGGCTCCTACCCAAAAGATGGACAACATCCAGTCAGGTTTCCTGGACCTCTGGAATCAAGGAGTTATTTTCAGAGTTGATTTTATCATCCATTTGGTGGAAAGAATCATTTCCACGTAGGTTTCATGAGGCCATGTTCCCCACCCCCTTAAACATCGTACATAACCCCTACAAATCTAAGCAACCTTCTGTACTGCTAATTCTAAAAATTAACGTTTAAAAATGTTTATTTTACCCTGAGACTCACAGTCAGATTTACTTGTTTCATTTTGCATCCTAGGCATTATGTGTTAGTGATGAAATGGTAAGATAGCACTTACCTAGGCTTCTTTTATTTTCCCCCCAATGAAGTATTGTTCAATTTTTTCCAATTGTAGTACCGTCCTTGTCAGCTTCCTCCAGCATTGCTGTGCTTCGTGTGCATCATGCTGGCAACTTGAAGCACTGTCTTAACTCTGAGCTTTAATGTCTTGACGTTGTTTTCAGATGAAAGTTCTCAGTTTGCTTTATTTCTATTTTGCAGTTACATTAAATCCTTATTCTAATCGACTGTAAACACTTTTGGCTCTCTGATTCATAGCCTTTGTGTTGATAGTTCTAGATGATTCTAGAATTTAATTGAAGTATAGTTGATTTACAGTTCAGTTCAGTCGCTCAGTCGTGTCCGACTCTCCGTGACCCCATGAATTACAGCACGCCAGGCCTCCCTGTCCATCACCAACTCCCGGAGTTCACTCAAACTCATGTCCACAGAGTCGGTGATGCCATCCAGCCATCTCATTCTCCGTCGTCCCCTTCTCCTCCCGCCCCCAACCTTTCCCAGCATCAGAGTCTTTTCCAGTGAGTCAACTCGTCGCATGAGGTGGCCAAAGTATTGCAGTTTCAGCTTTAGCATCAGTCCCTCCAATGAATATCCAGGATTGATCTCCTTTAGAATGGACTGGTTGGATCTCCTTGCAGTATAAGGGACTCTCAAGAGTCTTCTCCAACACCACAGTTCAAAAGCATCGATTCTTCGGCGATCAGCTTTCTTCACAGTCCAACTCTCACATCCATACATGACCACAGGAAAAACCATTGCCTTGACTAGACGGACCTTGGTTGGCAAAGTAATGTCTCTGCTTTTTAATATACTGTCAAGGTTGGTCATAACTTTCCTTCCAAGGAGCAAGCGTCTTTTAATGTCATGGCTGCAATCAGCATCTGCCGTAATTTTGGAGTCCAAAAAAATAAAGTCTGACACTGTTTCCACTGTTTTTCCATCTATTTCCCATGAAGTGATAGGACCAGATGCCATGATCTTTGCTTTCTGAATGTTGAGCTTCAAGCCAACCTTTTCACTCTCCTCTTTCACTTTCATCAAGAGGCTTTTGAGTTCCTCTTCACTTTCTGCCATAATGGTAGTGTCATCTGCATATCTGAGGTTATTGATATTTCTCCCAGCAATCTTGATTCCAGCTTGTGCTTCTTCCAGCCCAGCGTTCCTCATGATGTACTCTGCATATAAGTTAAATAAGCAAGGTGACAATATACAGCCTTGACGTACACCTTTTCCTATTTGGAACCAGTCTGTTGTTCCATGTCCAGTTCTAACTGTTGCTTCCTGACCTGCATACAGGTTTCTCAACAGGCAAGTCAGGTGGTCTGGTATTCCCATCTCTTTCAGAATGTTCCACAGTTTATTGTGATCCACACAGTCAAAGGCTTTGGCATAGTCAATGAAACAGAAATAGATGTTTTTCTGAAACTCTCTTGCTTTCTCCATGATCCAGCAGATGTTGGCAATTTGATCTCTGGTGCCTCTGCGTTTTCTAAAACCTGCTTGAACATCTGGGATTTCACGGTTTACATACTGCTGTAGCCTGGCTTGGAGAATTTTGAGCATGACTTTGCTAGCGTGTGAGATGAGTACAATTGTGCGGTAGTTTGAGCATTCTTTGGCATTGCCTTTCTTTGGGATTGGAATGAAGACTGACCTCTTCCAGTCCTGTGACCAGTGCTGAGTTTTCCAAATCTGCTGGCAAATTGAGTGCAGCACTTTCACAGCATCATCTTTCAAGACTTGAAATAGCTCAACTGGAATTCCATCACCTCCACTAGCTTTGTTCGTAGTGATGCTTTCTAAGGCCCACTTGACTTCACATTCCAAGATGTCTGGCTCTAGGTCAGTGATCACGTGATCGTTACAGTGTCTTGTTAATTTCTGCTGTTTAGCAGAGCAATTCTGTTACAGACATGAATACACGCTTTTCCATTTTCTTTTCCATTATGGTTTGTCACAAAGTACTTAATATAGTTCCCTGTGCGCCACAGTACTTCTTGTTTACCTACTCTCTGTATACGGGTCTGAATCTGCTAATCCCAGAAGCTCACTTTATCCCTCCTCCATCTCTTCTCCCTCTTGGCAGCCAAAGTCTGTTCTCCCTCTGCAGGTCTGTTTCTGTTTTGTAGATGAGTTCATTTGTGTCGTGTTTTAGATTCCACATGTAAATGATACTATATGGTATTTGTCTTCTTCTCTGACATACTTTACTCTGATAATCTCTAGTTCTATCCATGTTGCTGCAAATGGCATTACTTTATTCTTTTTTATGGCTGAATAGTATTCCTTGGAAGGATTGATGTTGAAGCTGAAACTCTAGTATTTTGGCCACCTGGTGCGAAGAGCTGACTCATTTGAAAAGACCCTGATGTTGGGAAAGATTGAAGGCAGGAGGAGAAGGGGACGACAGAGGATGAGATAGTTAGATGGCATCACCGACTCAATGGGCGTGCGTTTGGGTAAACTCCACGAGTTGGTGATGGACAGCGAGGCCTGGCGTGCTGCGGTTCATGGGGTCGCAAAGAGCTGGACATGACTGAGCGACTGAACTGAACTGATGTATTCCTTGTATATATATTTGATGGTTCTCAATTTGCCTAAAAATTCATTCTAAATAAGTGTGAGTCATCTCATTTAGGTACATCTGATGATTTAGTTACACCTGATACTATATCTGAAAATTATATGGTCCCATTTTTCATTGAAAATATAAAAAAATCTTTCCTTCCTCTGATTTTGTAGTGCTGTTGTTTCTCTAATAGAATTTAAAATGGTCACGGAAACTGTAGGTGCCTAGAAGAAAACTGTTGATAAGCTTGTTTTAATGTAATAAGGCTACAGAAGACATTGAGAGTGTAATGTTACTGACCAGGGTTCTTGGCCTTCATTAATCAAATGGAAACTGTTAAGAGGCCAGACAAAAAATTTAGGTGTGGCTTTATTTGCAGCAGAGGGGAGTGAAGACAAATGCCAGGTTCCCTCGTTGCTGGTTCCTCGTACGGGTGAGGGTAAGGGTGCGTCCAGGGATCAGGCTGGAGGAGTGGCTTAGGTAGTTTGCCCACCCCTTCTGTGGTATTGATTGCAGGGGGCATACACAGTACCCTGCTTTTGCTCCCAACACCCCGTTTTTGCTCTGAGATCTTCAGAAGTGATAGTTGGGTTTTTGGTCTTTCTGTGTCTTTTGTAGTAAAGAACCCACCTGCCAATGAAGGAAATGTAAATGACACAGGTTCAGTCCCTGGGTCAGGAAGATCCCCTGGAGGAGGGCATGGCAACCCACTCCAGTGTACTTGCCTAGAGAATCCCATGGACAGAGGAGCCTGGAGGAATACAGTTCATAGAGTCTCAGAGTCTGACATGGCTAAAATGACAGCATGCACGGCAGCATGCCTGTCTCTAGTTTGTCCCAACTATACATACTTATCTTTAATCCCATGTGGTTTGTTTGTATTTTGTTGCTAGAGGAGTTCCTTGTCCAGGTACAAGCATTGCAAAGAGTTCCAGGCCCCAGCCTGTCTTGATGATATCAACATCTATTCTATCAGCAGCCTCTTCCTTCCGAACCTCCCTAACAAGGACATTGTTGATCTCTGGACTGCTCACATCTTTGCCCTGTGAAAGTCACCTCTAAATGTTGGGGAAGGTCTCATTCCTTCTAGAGTATGTGGACCCATTTAATTGATAGTGTAACATCTGCCCCCAAAGTACCAACTCTAGGGTTGCTTGTGTCTTGTAGTTTCAAAATCTTTTCCACAGTAGCACGGGTCATTACTGCTCTCCTCACCCAGACCCTGGGTACCAACAAAATTAAGTGCTTGCTATAAGCTATAGGTGCCTGCAAGCTATCCATCTGTTGAAGACAAATAGCAAACAAGAATAGCCTAACGATATTCACATGATTGATTCATATTCATTTATACATGGAGGAGGATGCTGAGACAGCTAAATAATTAAATCACATAATGCAATTAAACTTACTGCATTCGAGTGATCTTTTTCTCCCATTCTTCTTGCTGACAGTATTTATACTAGGCTTCACCATGGTGCAGCTAAGCTGATTAGGTAATACTAAGCTGCTCAAGTATGTAGTAGGCTTTTTGTTGTTGCTTTTTTTTTTTTTTTTTTTGCGTAAAATTCTTTATATCAAACACCAGATTCTCAAGGTATAACTTCAGGTCTTTAAATGACGTCCGTAAAGGTTTTGTTGGAACACATTCCAGCAGACACGAGTGACCTTAATCCTCTAAGAACACCCAGGATCCCAGAATTGGTCACTGGCTTTCGATCTTAGATATTCCTTTGTAAAGCAAACACATGTAAAATTTTCAGGCATTTCTTGAAATGCTGTTGAGTAGATTGGGCTCTTGCTCTGACAGTTTCTTTCTCACAAAGAAACTAATCTACAGGATGCAAATCTACTTCTTCATCCTTTGCCCATCCATCCATCCCTTAGCTAATATCTAATAATTAGACTAATATGCTAACAATTTATATTGTATATTGATTGCCTAATATATGCCTTATAATACCCTAAGCAACCCACATTTCTCTACTTGAATGTACACAATAGGCTTGTAATACTGTATTATTCACTTTCTACAGGAAATGATATGAAGGATAAAGTAGATTAGATATCTGGCCTAAGATCATATGATTCATTAATAAGAAAGCCTGGATTTGGATCTAGCTCTAACTCCAAAGTCCACATAGGTTTCCTTGCATCAAGCTGCCCCTTGATAAGAGATATCAGAAAGAACAGTGTATTGTGCTTCCAATACAGCTTGGTACAAATCTGTTTCTGACAGTGTTGAGCAGCTTGTCTAAGGAGGATGAAAAAAAGTAAGCCTCCTCTATTGTACACGTCCCACCTCCCAATCAGATAACTGTCACGTCAAATCAGGACACAGCTTCTGTTGTTGGTCACTCGTGCCATTGGTGTATTGTCAGTCTTTGCTGAATCCCAGATCCCAGCAGGCTCAACTACATCTGCGTATTAGGTAAAATAACAAAGGAATTAAAGGCTTTTACATGAGCATCAAAATTTCATCCTCCTATCAATGTCTTAGGTGATTTTCAGAAGGACTTTGTTGTGCAAAGAAGGTCATCTCATTAAGCAGTGAAAGACAAATCCTGCTGCTTTTGCTTTTCTTTATGAATCTTCTGCATAAAATACTGATTTTTTAGAAAAGATGTCAGGGTTTTCCTTAGTAAGACCTTTTTCGTGTGTGTAGAGCTAGCCATTCTTAATCAAAATGTTGTTGTCTTTTGGAATAGTGAAACTGCTCTCTTGACTGCTGTTAGCCCAAATTGGAGATAAATGAGGAAATTAACGCATTGGAGAAAATAACAGAAAAAGTCAGGTGGTGTTAGTATTATTAAGGACTTAAAACAATAGAATCTATAAGTTGTTTAGAATCGAGTTGTTTTAGAGATTATACAGCTATACTGTTATGAAATCTAAAACAAAATGGTAATATACAATTCATAAAAAGTAAATGAAAATAGTTGGATATTCTTTAATATTTACCTTGACTAGTAATCAGAAAGCATGTTTTAAACAACATTTTACGCATCTATTAACAAATATCCCCATAATACGTTTTGGCGATGAGGATAAAGAAAATTACAAACTCCTCTAATGCTGGTGGTTATGTCAATTTGCATGGTCCTTTAGAAAATGAATTTAGTCACACATGATAGACACTTAGTACATTTTCATTGCAAAGATCATGGTCATAAAGTTTTATCACATTTTCACTTATCTATATACTTATTTACCCTTTTCCTTCATAGAACTTCAAGTCTAGAGGAAGGTGCAGTGATATATATGAATAACTGTGTATTAGTACTGATCGTCATGTAAGGACAAGGAAAAGGTGACCCAGAATTAGAATTTCTGTGGTTCCAGAAGGTCTTCATATATGATCAGTATCAACTAAGTTAAACCTGAAGGCTAAGAATAGGCTATGAGCAAAGTAGGGGGATGGTACTGGGGACAGAAGGGAAAACATGGGTGTGTTTCCAGGTGAAGATCATTTGACCTTGAAAGAATTGAGAGAGATTCCCTCTAGCCTCCTGGAGGTGAAGTGATTGGTCACAAAGCTAGAGATGTTAAATGTGGACCAGTTCATGAAAAGTCTTGCTCAAAAGCCATGTCAGAAAATAGGAATCTTAGCCAAAGAATTGACGGGTTTTAAGACAGAAATAGATGGGGAAACAGTGGAAGCAGTGTCAGACTTTATTTTTTTGGGTTCCAAAATCACTGCGGATGCTGAATGCAGCCATGAAATTAAAAGACGCTTACTCCTTGGAAGGAAAGTTATGACCAACCTAGATAGCATATTAAACAGCAGAGACATTACTTTGCCAACAAAGGTCCGTCTAGTCAAGGCTATGGTTTTTCCCGTGGTCATGTATGGATGTGAGAGTTGGACTGTGAAGAAAGCTGATTGCCAAAGAATTGATGCTTTTGAACTGTGGTGCTGGAGAAGACTCTTGAGAGTCCCTTGGACTGCAAGGAGATCCAACCAGTCCATTCTAGAGGAGATCAATCCTGGGTGTTCATTGGAAGGACTGATGCTAAAACTGAAACTCCAATACTTTGGCCACCTCATGCAAAGAGTTGACTCACTGGAAAAGACTCTGATGCTGGGAAGGATTGGAGGCAGGAGGAGACGGGGGCGACAGAGAATGAGATGGCTGGATGGCATCACCAGCTCGATGGACATGCGTTTGAGTGAACTCCAGGAGTTGGTGATGGACAGGGAGGCCTGACGTGCTGTGATTCATGGGATCGCAAAGAGTCGGGCACGATTGAGCGACTGAACTGAAGACAGAATGACATGTTTGAATTTGCATTTTACAGAGTTCATTCTGCTTATAGAATGGATGTAAGGAGGGCAAATAAGAATGATGATGAAGACAGGACCAATTGTCATGATTGAGGGGAGTGATGGTGGTGACTAGCTTAGTAGGAATAGAGATATTGGGCTAGTAGTGAGTTTAAGAGACAGAACCAGTAGGGCCTAGTGATGAACTGGATGTGGGGGTGAGCAAAGGAAAAGTAGGTCATGTCCAGGTTCTAGCATAGGGAACTCAGTGAATGCTAGGATCTTTTTTAAATTCTTTTTTTTAGGGCAACTGAGCCAAATAGTGGATGTGAGGGGCTAAGCCACACGTTCTGTTTTAGGCATAAGGAGTCAGTGGGATCTATGGGAAATTTAGGTGAATACAGCGAGAGGCAGGTTACTGTACAGGTTTGAAGCTGCAGAGAGAGAGAGCTCTACTAGTGATATAAATTCATGTGTAATCAGGATACGTATGGTATAGATGAAATATCAGTGCTATACATGTAACATTTAGAAATAACTAAATGGGGACTTCCTAGCAGTCCAGTGGTTGAGATTTAGCTTTGCAGTGCTGGGAATGTGGGTTCGATCCCTGGCCAGGGAACTAAGATCCCACATGCCACGTGGTGTGGCCAAAAATAATAAAATATAAAAGAAAATTCAATTGTATTATTTAAAAAGCAATAATGAAATGTTAAATAGTGAAGAAATTACCAAAAACAAAACTGATATATCTACTCTTAATCATTAAGAATTGGTTTAATGAAAAGTGAACGATACCATGACAAAATGAGATAACACTGTGAAATATATGTGAAATATAGATGGTGTGTATGTGTGTATACACACATACACACCCCCTATTCACAGAAAGCCAAAATATTAAATATATATTTGAAAAAGATCTGAAAATGAAATTTACCAAATTATTAATAGTATTAGTTTTGGGGAACTTGGTAACAATGGATGATGATATGTTTTTAAAATACCCCTATTATTTGTATTTTTCTATAATTTGCATTTTATCAACATAATAAGCCATAATTTTCAATACAAAATACATCGTAAAATGTTAAAGATGTTTTTGCATTGTATTTGAGTTTGCTAAAATATTTTCCAGTTACAATGTCCTCATAAAAGGGATTTTACAAGATTGTTTCCTCAGTAGAGTTTCTCAATAGACAGCAATACAGAATGTAGTTATAAATTTAATCTTTTGTGGCCCACCCAAACAAAAGCAGCATAGTATAATGGGGAAAATACTCTTTTAGAAGTCAGTAGAGAGATTTCTACTGAATCTGCTCCTTGGAGTTCTTTAGCAAGTTGTTTAACCTCTGAGGGCCTCGATTATTTGTAGGATGAGAGAGTTGGCCCAGATTTTATCTAAGGTGAACTCCCACTCTATTTTGCCTGAGTCCGGGTCACATAGGAAAAAAAATTATATCAAACCGTGTTCTAGTCAAATCAGCCCTTATTTATTCAGATATGTGACTAAATGATCACAGTCTAAGTTGTTTTTTTTTTTTTAATGTGACCTGACATCTACTGGAAGTGTATTTATTTCAAAGGGACTTTAGTGTCTGTTCCTTGTGTTTTTGTCTCTTTCTGTCCTACAAAGATGGAAAGTCCCTGCCATAGTGATGTGCAGAACATAAAACACCAAGCGCTTCCTGAGAGGTAATTTTCCAAGAATGAAAAATATGAGAATGGTGTTGGATTGTTTGCTTTTCTATCATTCAATGTTGTATTAAAACAACCATTTTTCCATAGCTATGAATGGCTTCACTCTTGAAAACTGTCAGTTACAAATGAAAAGTGATAGCATTCTGAAAGCTAAACCATTCCCAAATCGCACTAGTTTTTCACATGAATTTGAAGTCTAATCAGTGGCCCACATTCATACATAAATGTATCTATTGTGGGGCAAAAAATTAAGAAATGATCTTTAAGCTTTATCTCAAACCTGGTTTTTAATAAAATATTACCCTTTTATGTTTACATTTTAAAATGAATTTTTATCAACCTGTCAATCAAATTTTTTCCGTTTTTGTTTTTTCCCCCGGGGACATATTTACCATTTATTTCTGCCCTGATTCATGAATTTCAGCATACTAGGAGTTAGACACCATGAAGTAAAATCTAGACGTTGTCATAGTATAGTTTACTGAGACTTCCATATTCTTGCACTAGAATAGTGTGTATGTGTGTTTTCTGATTCTAAGTGTTTATTTAAGAATGCATTTAAAAATACTGAAAAAGCAAAACACTTAATAAAAGTTTAAATCATCAGTAGTCCCATCACACATTGAAAACCACTGGGCTAAATTTGGCCTCATTTGAGAGTCTCTTTGGACAGACTGTTATTATGGGAACAGGCGTCTCATGCTAAATCTGATTGCACATTGCTGGTTTCCATTAAGAGACAAGGCGCCATCGGAACTCGTGTAAAATCTCTGGATTCATCCCAATTTCAGAAGTCAGTTTTGCAGATGACTCAAGCAAGAGCTTAAAATAGTGGATGATTTAAAAACCAAACCAAAACAACAGCAACAAAAAACTTCCCCTGTGGCCTTGGGAGAAATGTCATTTGTGTTAATGTGGCTGGAAAAAAGACAACTCCTTCCTCAGTACTGGAACAAGCATGGTTTCTTCCTCCTGAAAGCATGCACATGAAATGACTTTAAAGTGGCCTTGGGCTCATGCAATAAACTGAGACAGCTGTCTTTCTTTAATATGGTGATTACTCTGTGTCTGCATCTCAGAAAACTTAATGAAAGGGACATAGAAATAAGAGATGTTGGAGCTGAGTTGGTCCAATAGTTTAGTACCAGTGTCAAAGTCAACTCTTTATAAACTGTTAATTGTAAGGAACACGATATTTTTTTCTACCTACCTCTCCAGTGCCCATTCTGTGCACTCATGGCACACATATGCACTCACCATGTCCTCAGTTGGGACACCTTCCCCATATGTTGCCCATTTCAACTCCTACATCAAACTATGCTGAAATGTAATCTTCCCCACAATGGCTGCCACGGACCTTCCTAAGGAAAGTTGGGCTTTCTCTCCTCTGTGCCTTGTGATATTTTGTATATATTTCCAGTCTACTTTTGGCATGCTTGTCATTGTTCAGTAATTATTCGTCTCTAATTCAATCAGAGGCAGATAATACTTTGACCACCTGATGCAAAGAGCTGACTCATTAAAAAAGACTTTGATGCTGGGAAAGATTGGGGATAGGAGGATAAGGGGACAACAGAGGATGAGATGGTTGGATGGTATCACTGACTCAACAGACTTGCGTTTGAGCAAACTCTGGGAGCTAGAGAAGGGCAGGGAAGGCTGGTGTGCTGCAGTCCATGGGGTCGCAAAGAGTCAGACATGACTGAGCCACTGAACAACAACAAATTCAATCAGGGAGCTCCTTGGGGAAATTGGCTGTCTTAGTTATCTTTAGACTCAATGTCCAGTCCCTAGAACACTGCCTAACCTGAGTAAGGGTGTATCCATATATCAGTTTAATAAAAAGATTGAATATATTAAGGCAAATTGTGGTAGCCTGGGGAATGATGAATGTGCTTTCACAACCTCTACTGAAATCTGAAGTTTCTTGTGTGAGGAACTCAGAAGGACTTTTCAGATTTCTTTGAATACATTGTCAGTGTTGTTTACCATCTACTTTGCAGAATTTAAAATCTGCTCAATGGAATAATATCTTAGCCCATGTATAAGAATGACGCAAGTGAGGTGAACTATGCAAATGAGATGATATAAAACATTTCCATTTTTATTAGAGGTTGGGAAGAAGGCAGATCATTTCTGAGTTTAAAAAAAGAAAACTTTTATTGGAGCCTAGAGAAAGAGTCTGTTTCATAAATTGCATTAAATATTTGGTATGTAAAATTCCGGCTGTTGTTCTGCATTAAATGGATACAATGCACCCCTTACCTAATTAAGAAACCATATGGAGACAAGACACATTTACATAAACAAAAGCAGAGAAGCCAGCGCTATTGTGTTGCCTCTGATTGTGTAACTTGGTTTCTACGGTATGCGTTTTGTTCTCTGGTTTAAATATTGCCGTGGACCAAATAGTTTCCAGACATTGAATGAAATTTAAAGAGCTATTTCTAAGGTGCCTTGACTTCATTTAAATATTGCAGTGAAAAGGACCCTGGAATGCTATGCAGTTTCCTACATTTAATAACTGCTTGCCTGTGTAAAGCCAGTAGTTTTGGACTCTGGCCAACAGGAAATCCATTGTATATTATTACATAGCATTGCAGGATAACCATGTGCCTGGCGTATGGTTTAACCGTTTACTACATGTTTGTTGAATAAATAAATTCCTCAGTGTGTTTTCAGAGTTGCTGACCTAACACAATTGCTCTAGCTTATATATGGGGAGCAAACAGTCAGGAAACGGTATAAACAGCAGTTTGTATTATGACGAGCACTGGGATGAAAATAATAACCATCACAAAACTGAAATATAAATCTTGTAATAAGTTTGGTAATAAGTTTGGAGTGGAAATCTAAATCATAGTTATAATTCTTTCTCTTTTGTTTGATGGTCTTTATCCAGGCAATGATACTGATGGCAGTCAGTGGTGGCAAATTAAATGTATGTAACATTTTATTACTTACTGTATTTTATCGAATATATTATCTCACTTTACCATCACAGGATACCCATTTTATGGATGAGAAAAATGGAACCTCAGAACTAAGTTCTTCCTCAAGGTCACAAAGTTAAACCAGACTTTAAATCAGATTATTTGATTCTGAAAGATCTTTTGTTTTACCAGGTTTAGTCTTTGCTTTATGGCAGAGTTATTGGTGGAACTTGCAAACACAAATGCATATTTTGTTGCAGCGAGAAGTGTTCTTTGGAGATAGAAGAGAAAACAATGAAATGCATTTCAAAATACTCTTGGGGAAAAGGTATGAAAATAATTTAGAATTTCTCAAAATATGTTACAGCTCAACTTCGTTTATACTCTAACCCCATGAAATGCCAGCACCCTTCACTGATGGTCCAGGGTTTTATGAATCCCAATTTGGAATGACTTTTCCTCTACTGCGCCCAGTCCTATTACAGATTTCACATTTCAAACAGTCCACCATTGGCAGTTTTACCTGGTTAAATACGATAAAATGACAAAAGCCCTGGTTCCAGTTCCTTTATTTTTACTGACGTTCACTGCATCATAGTATAGTCCTTGTATTTTAATTGGAGTTTTAGTCGTTAAATATTCCTGCTTAGAAGAGGGGAGACTATTTCTAAAGGAAACATTGCAAAATCCTTCTCATTATTTTATTCTCAATCACGCTTGTTCTCTGACTGCTTTGTCTGTTCCTGACTTTAGTGAAGATGCCTAGTCAGTTGACTATAATTAGTCGAGTCCTTGCTGTGCTCTTCTCTCAAATATTTTCTGAAGACCTTTTCTGGGTGTGTCCATAACACATTCATACAGAACTGGAATCACAGTCCAGCCAAAGGGATCACTGGGTGGCCTTTAAGATGAATGTTATACTTAATGAAAGTAGGTAAGGAACCACACAGATCCTTTAGATTCTCAAATTTTGGTTTTTTGAGCTGTGTCTCATTGACTTCCCTGGTGGCTCAGATGGTCTGGTTAGGCCATCCATGGGGTCGCAAAGAGTCAGACATGACTGAGCGACTTCACTTTCCCTTCTTTGTTGCCATAACATAGGCACTCACTAAATGACCCTATCAGACTTCTAAGGGTCCGTTCACTTGAACTGAAATGGAACTGTGAGGCGTTTGAGTCAGATTTGCATTCAAATTCAGTCCCCACTTACTAGCTGCATAACTTTAGATAAGGCACATGTTTGAAGCATTTTCTGAAATGCAGACAGTGATACTAAACAACCCGCCACTTAGATGTTGTAAAGTTTAAATGACTTAATCCATGCAGAAGGCTTCTTACCATAACCTATAACCATTCAATACATGGCGGCTCTTATTTTTACTCTCTGCTAACCAGTCCATTCTGGCAAGCCACTCCAGTACTCTTGCCGAGAAACTCCCATGGATGGAGGAGCCTGGTAGGCTGCAGTCCATGGGGTCGCTATGAGTCGGACACAACTGAGCGACTTCACTTTCACTTTTCACTTTCACACATTGGTGAAGGAAATGGCAACCCACTCCAGTGTTCTTGCCTGGAGAATCCCAGGGACAGGGGAGCCTGGTGGGCTTCCGTCTGTGGGGTCGCACAGAGTCGGACACGACTGAAGTGACTTAGCAGCAGCAGCAGCAACCAGTCCATTCTAAAGGAGATCAATCCTGGGTGTTCATTGGAAGGACTGATGCTATAGCTGAAACTGCAATACTTTGGCCACCTCATGCGACGAGTTGACTCCCTGGAAAAGACTCTGATGCTGGGAAATGTTGGGGGCAGGAGGAGAAGGGGACGACAGAGAATGAGATGGCTGGATGGCATCACCGACTCTGTGGACATGAGTTTGAGTGAACTCCGGGAGTTGGTGATGGACAGGGAGGCCTGGCGTGCTGTGATTCATGGGGTCGCAGAGAGTCGGACACGACTGAGCGACTGAACTGAACGTAGTTCCCTGGTGGCTCAGATGGTAGAGAATCTTCCTTCAATGTGAGATACTCAGGTTCGATCCCTAGGGTGGTAAGATCTCTGACCACTTGGGAATGGCTACCCAATCCAGTATTCTCGCCTGAAGAATACCATAGACAGAGTACCCTGGCAGGCTGCAGTTCATGGGATCACAAAGAGTTGGACACAACTGAGCAACTAACAACAAAAACAACAAAAACCTAGTTCCCATGTTTTGTTTTGTTTTGAGCTTCCCCAAATACTCAACACCATGAGCACTGGGATTTGATAGAGTGAAGCTTCGCACTATGGCTTTAAAACAGAAGATCTTGAGTGTCAGTGAGTGTTTTCTGCAGAAACAACAGAAAAAAACTGACTATGAGTTGCTTCGCTGCTGCTGCTGCTGCTGCTAAGTCACTTCAGTCGTGTCCGACTCTGTGTGACCCCATAGACGGAAGCCCACCAGGCTCCCCTGTCCCTGGGATTCTCCAGGCAAGAACACTGGAGTGGGTTGCCATTTCCTTCTCCAGGCAGGGCTTAAAAAAAATAACAAATTCTTTGGAGGTGAATGCCTCCTGATGTGTGTTCAGCCTCTGTGTTGTCAGAGCTGGTCGTCTGTGCCCTTCTTCGGTTTTCCTTTGTGCCCTTCCTCAGTTAATACAGGAACGAAAGACAGGTTGATGCCCGCCACGTGTATTCCTTCTATCAGGAAAGTAAAAGCTTTCTCAGAAACGTCTGTTTATGACTCAGTTGCCATCGAAGGGTGTCACGTGGCCCTTCCCACCTGGGGGAAGTAAACTCAGTCTGTGACTCTTCATTCCTCTACCAAGTGGGAGAAGGCATTTGGGGGTTGTCATCAGCATTTGTCACTCCGAGTTTACAAGTACAATCTGAGTTATAAAGCAGTGGTGGTCAGTGTACTGAGATTCCAAGTAAATTTACCTTGAAGTCTAAAATATCCATGTGGTCTTCCATATGATCACCTATTAAAGTAAGTCATCCCCCCCCCACTCGCCTCCAGGCCTAGGATTTCTTAGTTCAGTTCAGTCGTATCTGACTGTTGGCGACCCCATGGACCGCAGCACGCCAGGCCTCCCTGTCCATCACCAACTCCCGGAGTTTACTCAAGCTCATGCCCACTGAGTCAGTGATGCCATCGAGCCATCTCATCCTCTGTCATCCCCTTCTCCTCCCACCTTCAATCTTTCCCAGCATCAGGGTCTTTTCCAATGAGTCAGTTCTTTGCATCAGGTGGCCAAAGGATTGGAGTTTCAGCTTCAGCAGCAGTCCTTCCAATGAATATTCAGGACTGATTTCCTTTAGGATGGACTGGTTGAATCTCCTTGCAGGCCAAGGGACTCTCAAGAGTCTTCTCCAACACCATAGTTCAAAAGCATCAATTCTTCAGGTTTGTCAGTAAATTTTGCTTAATGTTACTTAACTGCAGTTGATTTATGCGGTTGTGTTCATTTCTGTTGTATAGCAAAGTGTTTCAGTTTAACATACATATATATACACACACATTCTTTTTCATATTCTTTTCTATTATTTCATGTTCTTTTCTATTATGGTTGTCAGCAACTTCTAGGTCCCAGCTTGGAACTTCTATTGGCAATTTCCTAGTCCAGTGGGTTAAGAAGCTGGTGTCTTCCAGGGAAGCAGCCTTCACTTTATGAGGGGAGCATCTGAAGGGCAGGGCACTGCTGCTCAGGAATTCAAGCCTGAGCCTAGGGAGGGTCCTCATGAGGGAAGCCGAGATAATCAGTGTGAGAGAAACACCACCCCCAACACTTCACTATGCATACAAAGCAAACCAGGGGAGAGAAAGGAAAATATGTAACTCTTCTGTGTGCCTGGTAAGTAGCTTCAGTATGTTGGACACTTTGTGACCCTTCTCCAGGCGAGAATACTGGAGTGGGTTGCCATGCCCTTCTCCAGGGGATCTTCCCGCTCCAGGAATTGAAGCTGCAGTCTCTTAAGTTTCCTGCATTCGCAGACGGATTTTTTTTTTTTTTTTTGTAACCACTAGCACTCTTCTGTTTTCACTTCATTTCTTTGTCAGAAGGATGCAAGCAAATGTATACCTACAATCTCTCACCATTCTGCTCTTCAGTTCAGTTCAGTCGCGTCCGACTCTTTGCGACCCCATGAATCACAGCACGCCAGGCCTCCCTGTCCATCACCAACTCCCCAGCATAAATTGACTTTTGTTGTTGTTGCTTTTTGTTTTCCTGGAACCTGGCCTTTTCCCTAAGTATACATGATATTTATGTGGCTTCGATAATAGTTAAGAAGAAATTTGACATTCAGCCTTTTTTTTTTCCTCCTCTGAACTTTGAGATTGATTCTTTTAATTTCTTGTCTTTTTTTAAATATTGAAGTTTAGTTAGTGTTGTGTTTCAGGTGTACAGCAAGGTGATTCAGTTATACGTATGTGTGTGTGTGTGTCTGTGTGTGTACACATCCATATCACTGCTCTGTACCAGGATTCTTTGCCATTCTAGGTTAGTTGTTAAAAGGCCTTGAGCATAGTTCCCTGTGCTGTTCTGTAGGTCCTTATTGTTTACCAGTTTTTATACACTAGTGTATATCCATTAATCCTAAACTCCTAGTTTATACCCTGCCATATCCCCTTTGGTCACCATAACTTTGTTACCTCTGTCTGTGAGTCTATTTCTATTTTATGATTAAGATTGACTGATTCTTAATGGACGTCCTTGGAACAGCCAGGACACTTCGAGAAGACCTTCCCATTCCACTCTTCTAATCTCTGAAGGCTGAACTATTTTTATCAAGAGGTGCTTTATTAAAGTAGCAGGAAGATATCCTAATTGCTTTCAGATCTATGTGTTTTGGGACTCCGATGGTTAAAGCTCGATTTATCTTATATTCCAGTCATTTTACTTAGGCTGGTTTAATATTGTCTGTTTACTTAGAAACTGTGTTCTGTGACCACTTACCCCATTTCAGTAGTTTCTTCTCACATTTGTGCACTGTTGCTAATACTAATTAAACAACAACGCATAATGTACACCTGTGTTCACTTAGGCTACCACTTTGGGGCTTTGTATTTGTGCTTTATCGGGTGACCCTTTTCTGTAACAGTGAATTACTTTAGACAAAACTCAAACCCCTGATGGGAGTGTGAGCTGTTTGATGCCCATATAAAATCTTTTAATACCTTTGTCATTTCCTCTAATGCATGGATTTACAGAAGCCTGAGGAGACTTGATATTTATTGAAGATGGAAATTGCCTTGAGCAGTCAATAACAAAATGAATTAATATGTGACATATTTTGTGAAGCCCATTGTAAATATCATTTAAAACATTAAAAAAAAAAACACTTCTCCGAGTCTCTCCTAAAACCCTTCTTTTTCCATGTGATAGATATATATTTTTTGAAGGAGTTTATCAAACTTATATGACTTAAACTGTTTGCTCTCTCATTATTTGGAATATTGGCTTTAATGATGTTTTTTTTTTTTTTGTCTTGTGAGTTAACGTTTCTATTACAAATGTATTTGAAAACTTATAAACCTCAAGCTCTTTAATATGTGAGCCCCCCACCTTGATTTGATACACTTAATGAAAAAAATAGTTTGGAGAATCAAGCTGTTGTGTTTAATTTATTTCAGTGGCGTAGTACTTATGTATTCCTGTTGGTGAACAGTCTTTCCCATAACTCAATATCTTTTATTTCTTTTTTCTTTACACAAACACAAAATTATAGGTAGTCATTCCTTCTATGTCCTTTTGTCTTTGATGATGCCCCCTGCATGCTCTTTAAAAGGACATTCCACCTAATGTTGTGAGTTCTGTTTACCCTTGACCGTGCGTGGTCGCTTAGCTTATTGACTTCACTGTACACAAATGTCTGTGTTTGTTCAGAATTACAATGATGGCAACCAAAAAGCCAGGTTAGGACACAGACACCTCCTGGCCTCCAGACTCTCTTCTGATGGACCTGGATTTTGTTCTGCTGGTTTCATTAGGTCCCTTTTTCCAGCTGGTCGTAAAGACTGGTTTGCTTTGAATTGGAAAAACCCTCTCTGGGGCAGAGTTGATCTTGGTATTGAAGATCAATACCAATACTTGGTATTTGCTTGTTTTGATCTTTCTCCAGAATGCCATGGGAAGGCACAAAATAGGGTTCTTCTTGGTTATGCTCCACAGTGCTCAGCAATTGTATCTTTCTTCCCTTGGCTGTGTGCTCGTTTCCTGGGGCTCAAGTCCTTGCTAAATAGAGTAAAGCAGCAATGGTGCAAAGACAGCTTCTGCTTTTTCTTTTTCATATTATTTCTCTCCACTCATCACTCCCCTATACTTGGGGAGACATATTTATTTCTTCACTTTGAGCAAATTTATTTCTTCACTCTAGGTCTTAAACTATAGCTTGTTAGTGATTTGTTTTGGTTCCTAACCTTCAAAATGAAGTCATCTGTTGGGGCAGGGAATGATGGTCCAAGATAAGCGGAAGAAATACACATTCCCTTTAGAAGGTTTGGTAAGTTTGGAAAAGCAACTATATCCGAGGTTGAACACCAGTCTCCAAGGTTCATAGGTAAAGAAAGTGGACAGCTGACAATCCTTTGGACGTGTCTTATGACCGACCATCCTCCACCAATATCACCGTTATTCATACTCATGTACTGGAGAACCAAATCTATTCCCTCCATTATTTCAGCATTCTGAGGCAGCTGGGGGCCCTCATTGAATACTACGAGGTAACCACTCACCAGGCTGAATCTTGGGATGCAGCCACAGATATCTCTCTCAGATATCTCAACAAAAATATAAAGATTGAAAGCTGTAGTTTGAAGAGGTCCCTATTCATTACCTTCACTTGTCCAATAACCCTGGATGTGTGTCCAGCTAAAGGTACCCTATCACGCTAACTCAATCTCTAGACACTGATTCATTTGCACAGGCCGTGCAGGCCTGCTGATTAGGATGCAGAGTTTTCCAGTACAGATTCTTAGAGCCGGTTGTGTTTTTTGCCCTGCTGTGGGTGCTGCCAGTGTAGACTGTATTCTGACACCTTCTTCCATTTCACAGGAACCGACAATGGTGAAGTCCTCCCCGATTCCATCCCATCGGCTCCTGGGACGCTGCCTCATTTCATAGAGGAGCCAGACGATGCTTATATCATCAAGAGCAACCCCATTGCCCTGAGGTGCAAAGCAAGGCCAGCCATGCAGATATTCTTCAAATGCAATGGCGAGTGGGTCCATCAGAATGAGCATGTCTCTGAGGAGAGTCTGGATGAGAGTTCAGGTAAGAATGGGAAGCAATCGGAAGAATCTGTGGTAGCTTCTCAGATTTTTATGTCAGTGTGACTGGGGAAACCTGTGTTAAGTCAGACACCTTATTTGAGTGAAGTCATATTAACAGTATCCCAGGAATAGAAGAGGGAGTCGTGTCTTGAAATGACTCCACAGCTCTCCTGCTAGTCTACTCCAATATAGTAGAGGAGCATTTTTTATTTTCCTGCTCTATATCACATTAAGACCTAATTTTGTATAAAAGTTAATATTCTCCCTGGAAACAAAATCAGGCAGTCACTGTTTTCATTTTCTGAATGCTTAATATTTTTTTCATGACATAAATCTTTCAAGAAACACCCTTTTAAGCAGCCTAAATTCAGTTTCTCTAATCTTTCTTCCTGGATATTATTCTTATATGCATCATTCTCCATAGCTGATGGTTTCTGAGTCGTCTGAGTTCTTTTGATTACTGTGTAATGATGAAGAAGTTCAAATTAGAAGACCAGACTTGAATAGGATCTCCTGTATAAAAGAATTTCAGGACCATCTTTATTAGATGGCTGATTTGTCTGTTGAGGAGTGATGATGACAATAGTGATCATATTATCTAATATTTATTGAGCATTTACTGTATAACCAGACCTTATCTAAGCTTCTGATACACATTATCCTACTGTCTTTTCAACAGCCCTCTGGGATAAATAATGCTGTCATTGCCTTCTTATAAATAAGGAAATGGAGGCTCAAAGAGATTAAGTAAACTGTGGGCTTGTGCTGGATATCTAAATAAGATCATTTGACTCAAAACTTTCAAAATGTATTACTTTTATATTTTAGTATATAATAGAAACAGTATATGCTTTTGAACTTTGGCTCCTCAGACTAACAGAAAATTTAGCCTCATCTTAAATCCAATTTGATATTACTCTATATTATTGATTTTTATTAGTTCTAAACTTACTAGATGTCAGATTTTGAATAAATAAAAAAGTCATGAATAATTAGGAAGTTGTGTCAGTTTAATTTATTAACTATATACCACTCCTGTTTATTATATTAGGCTAAGTCTTTCAGAGTATTCCAGGAAGGGGAGGAGGCAAACTCTGATCTAGACCTTCATACATACTAATAGGTTTATGACCAGTGTAAGTGCAAATGAAGTTATGATAAATGTCTAAAGAGAGGTAGATGGTGCTCAGTTCAGTTCAGTTCAGTTCAGTCGCTCAGTCGTGTCCGACTCTCTGCGACCCCATGAATCACAGCACGCCAGGCCTCCCTGTCCATCACCAACTCCCGGAGTACACTCAAACTCATGTCCACAGAGTCGGTGATGCCATCCAGCCATTTCATTCTCGGTCGTCCCCTTCTCCTCCCGCCCCCAACCTTTCCCAGCATCAGAGTCTTTTCCAGTGATTCAACTCGTCGCATGAGGTGGCCAAAGTATTGCAGTTTCAGCATCAGTCCCTCCAATGAACACCCAGGATCGATCTCCCTTAGAATGGACTGGTTGGATCTCCTTGAGGTACAAGGGACTCTCAAGAGTCTTCTCCAGCACCATAATTCAAAAGCATCAATTCTTCGGCAATCAGCCTTCTTCACAGTCCAACTCTCACATCCATACATGACCACGGGAAAAACCATAGCCTTGACTAGACGGACCTTTGTTGGCAAAGTAATGTCTCTGCTTTTTAATATATTATCAAGGTTGGTCATAACTTTCCTTCCAAGGAGCAAGTGTCTTTTAATTTCATGGCTGCAATCAGCATCTGCCGTAATTTTGGAGCCCCAAAAAATAAAGTCTGACACTGTTTCCACTGTTTTTCCAATTATTTCCCATGAAGTGATGGGACCAGATGCTATGATCTTTGTTTTCTGAATGTTGACCTTCAAGCCAACCTTTTCACTCTCCTCTTTCACTTTCATCAAAAGGCTTTTGAGTTCCTCTTTACTTTCTGCCATAAGGGTAGTGTCATCTGCATATCTGAGATTATTGAATTGAAGAAAGTAGGGAAAACCACTAGACCATTCAGATATGACCTAAATCAAATCTCTTATGATTATACAGTGGAAGTGAGGAATAGATTTAAGGGACTAGATCTGATAGATAGAGTGCCTGATGAACTCTGGACGGAGGTTCGTGACATTGTACAGGAGACAGGGACCAAGACCATCCCCATGGAAAAGAAATGCAAAAAAGCAAAATGGCTGTCTGAGGAGGCCTTACAAATAGCTGTGAAAAGAAGAGAAGCGAAAAGCAAAGGATAAAACGAAAGATATAAGCATCTGAATGCAGAGTTCCAAAGAATAGCAAGGAGAGATAAGAAAGCCTTCCTCAGTGATCAATGCAAAGAAATAGAGGAAAACAACAGAATAGGAAAGACAAAAGATCTCTTCAAGAAAATTTGAGATTCCAAGGGAACATTTCATGCAAAGATGGGCTCGATGAAGGACAGAAATGGTATGGACCTAACAGAAGCAGAAGATATTAAGAAGAGGTGGCAAGAATACACAGAAGAACTGTACAAAAAAGATCTTCACGACCAAGATAGTCACGATAACGTGATCACTGACCTAGAGCCAGACATCTTGGAATGTGAAGTCAAGTGGGCCTTAGGAAGCATCACTACGAACAAAGCTAGTGGAGGTGATGGAATTCCAGTTTAGCTAATTCAAATCTTGAAAGATGATGCTGTGAAAGTGCTGCAGTCAATATGCCAGCAAATTTGGAAAACTCAGCAGTGGCCACAGGACTGGAAAAGGTCAGTCTTCATTCCAATCCCAAAGAAAGGCAATGCCAAAGAATGCTCAAACTACCGCACAATTGCACTCATCTCACACACTAGTAAAGTCATGCTCAAAATTCTCCAAGCCAGGCTTCAGCAATATGTGAACCGTGAACTCCCAGATGTTCAAGCAGGTTTTAGAAAAGGCAGAGGCACCAGAGATCAAATTGTCAACATCCGCTGGATCATGAAGAAAGCAAGAGAGTTTCAGAAAACCATCTATTTCTGCTTCATTGACTATGCCAAAGCCTTTGACTGTTTGGATCACAATTAAACTGTGGAAAATTCTGAAAGAGATGGGAATACCAGACCACCTGACTTGCCTGTTGAGAAACCTGTATGCAGGTCAGGAAGCAACAGTCAGAACTGTACATGGAACAACAGACTGGTTCCCAATAGGAAAAGGAGTATGTCAAGGCTGTATATTGTCACCTTGCTTATTTAACTTATATGCAGAGTACATCATGAGGAACGCTGGGCTGGAAGAAGCACAAGCTGGAATGAAGATTGCTGGGAGAAATATCAATAATCTCAGATGGTGCTATGGAGGATTTACAAAAATCATGTCTAACTGGGACTCTCAGGAAAGGTGTGGAAGCAACAGCATTTGAAAGGAGCATTGAATATGTGATTCTGTTAATCATAATTGATCCTACACTCTATGGAAGAGAGAGGGGTCTTAGTGGTCAACATTAGTAAATGAAGGAAAGCTGAGTGTGTGTTCTACTTAGCTTTGTTTGGTTGAAATATAAAATTGATACAGGAGATAGCAGTTGATAGCTGGAAAACAGATCAATCAGTGGCATAAAAGACCTCAAATATCCGAGCAAGAAGTCCTTACTCAATTTTATGGATATTTTGTTAATGGTAGGGATTGATTATATTGACATACGGGAATGCAATGGCTTTGAAACTATACTTCAAAAGATGAATCTGGAACAAGCCTTCGCGATGGTAAGGAGAAGCAGGAATGGAGAAGTTAAGAGACTTGAGTAATTCAGCTGAGAAAGTAAGGTCTGCTTCTTGAGGAATGGCCACAGGAATAAGAACTAGATAGCTGATGTGAGAAGCAGTGTCACAAATCAGACTTAATAGCTGAATGATTAAATGAATGGAGAAATAAAAATGAATCTGTTAACAGAAGGAAAAGGGTTATGCAATTAATATTAGTAATCACATTAGCAAGGAGAAAAGTCTGAGATCATTGTTTGAACAAACTACACTTGAAATACTTAGGGGATAATGAAGAGATGTAGACCTGAAACTAAGGTAACCATCAGTAAAGAGTGAAGCCATGGAGATGGAGGATTGTCAAGAGAGAATGGGCAATATGACAAGAAAATGGAACTGGAGATGCAGACACACCTCCCTGGGAGTCAGGAAAAGGAACATCATCACCCAACAAAGAAGTAAGCAGGGTATGCTGTGTTCCAGAGCAAAGGGGGAAAATCATTTCATAAAGATCTTCAGATATTACTATCTCTGCCTAGGAACAATGAAGGAGGCAAAGAACTGAACATATATATCAACAGTGCTAACGATTATGCAGTTCTGAGCTAATTTGGGTTTGCAGCATAAATGCATCAAAAGGTAGAGAATCGCAATTCCCTAATCATTCCACTTTGGAATTAGAATGAGGAAGAAAACAGAAGTGCTTGTTTTAGATATACTATTCTTCAGACCAAAAGTGTGCTTAGAATTCCAGTTTCTAAATGTGAGAATGGGAAGGGATCTCAGTGGTAAACATAGCAGCTCTGATTTGTTTATTAAAATAAAAGGTTCCAGGAAATACAAATAGTTCATGGCATAGCAATTGCTAGAACCCAGATCTCCTGATCTTCACTATGGATATAGTTCCTTGATACTATAAAGGACCATACAGATGCCTGTGGTCTCCTTCCCAATCAAAATACGGACAAATTTCCTTACTGACATCAGGATGGATTTCATCACCTGTCTCAGCATTTTCTATCATCAGTCTGTTTAATTTCCCAAGTATAATCCTTATTGCTATTCCATTGGAGTTTGTCTATTCCTTACCATCTCAGTCATCTCTCCAAGGGCTAATCCCTTATTCAATGTTGTGCTTCCAGCACTGATAGAAGTTTGTAACAATTAAAGGTATAGAGACATTTCCAGGATTCCAGGTATAGTTTCCTTCTTTAAAGAAGGGTTGTGCAAAAATCAAAACCAATGAAGAGAACAAATTGAATCTTCGTATTGGGAAAGTGTTTGCTTCTGTGTTCCAAAGATTGGGATTATGGAGAGACCTAGGTGAATAGATCTAGTGTTAAGAGAGTTTGAGTCACAAACAGTAGCAATCTCATTTACCTTTGCATGAAGACTTCCAAGAAGACTCTTGATATTTGGGGAGAGAGCAACAAAGGGAACACCATTGCCCATAGGACAAAAGCCTATAGAACAATGTGAACTATGAAAGGTCTGTGTCTCTTAAAGTCCGCTAGTCCAACTGGAGAGGGACTCAGATACTAGTGGCTCCATAGGGGTGTGTGTTTTTTCCCTCAGACATTTCTGTCCTAGATTTTGCCCAGTAGTGAACTGAAAATAGCAGAAAACCTTTGGGTAAACTGCTACAAACAAAAGATAGGAAGAACATTGAAAGATCGTCAGCTATTATTTTATACTACTGCTAGAAAATCCTATATCCATTCTCATTTAAAAACGTCTTGATAAATATTGCAGGCCCATTTAACACTCTACCCTCTTGTAATTTCACAACATTCAATTTTGTTATTGCTCCCTCCTTTTAATTCCTTTCTCATTGCTAGGCAACTCCATGTCTTGAAGACAGCGGCGTTGATTACATTCTCTGCCTCCATGTAAAAGTCTCCGCCTTTGCTTCCTTTAAAAAATAAAAATAAAAAAAGACCAATAAAAGTCACAAATTTCAAAGGAACTCGGAAGAACAAAAAAAATCATAAATGACAAAATCTGAAGAGATTATACACTGATTTTTAAAAACAAGCCGTTGAGAAAGAACTTAAATTTTAACAACTACCTTTGAAAAGAATTTAATAAGCACAACCTTTTCTTCCGAGTTATTTTGATTGAATCAATAGAAAAGAAATGTCTCTCCCTAAAACTGTTTTTTCTTCTGTCTGCTTAATGAAAATCGCTGTCTACTGCACACTGCAATTGTGTTTCCTAAGCTCTGTATTCAGAGTGGGAAAGTGGACACTGGAGCAAGACGAGTGGCATTATTAGATCCCAAACTAATGCAAAAGTGCAATTAAGGTTGGAAACAAAATGGCCTCAGGTATTGAAAAATAGATGCATTACCTCCCCTGGGTTTCTTCATTGTGGAGCTGGAGAACAGGAATTGGCTACCTTACAGCCTTAATGGCTTTTGATGGGGTCTGAAAAATAGTTCCTGCCAGTCCAGGGGGAGTGAATGACACCAGGAGACCAAGAACAGTGGGACCACATTTGACCGCGGTAGAGAATTATCCATGCTGTTAAGAAGTTGAAAAGTATCTGCTTCAATATCTTTGGCCAACACAGTCTCCATTTTTAATTCCCAGAGAACTTTGATATTCTTTTTACTTACAAGTTTTCTTTCTTCACCGAACTAATGGGAAATGCATAGGGCCTGGGAGTGTTGGGAGTCCACACAGAATCTTTTGTATTTCCAAATTGGAGGCAATAAGTCCTTTCAGTTGTTAAAGGCTGCAAACTGCCTTTGGTCTTTTCTGGTAATTTGGCCCCGTCATCTAGCAGTTCAAATAAGAAGAAAAAGGATTGTGTGTTTTCATGCAATTTAGCTTGGAAAACCCAGAGCAAGAGTTCTTTCCTGCAGAAAGCACAATTTATTTGACATGAGTTACTGTGTTTGCACAGACATGGCTATACCTCTTAGTAATGCACACTTTTAGTTCTCTGCACAAGCCAAGCGATCCCCCTTCATTTGTTCTGCCTCATTTCATTTGGAAATATGGGAAGTCTTCTTCCTTGTATTTTTCTTCAGTTAACATCTGGAGTTGAGAGGCAGTCCCAATTCAGGCATCATGCCCCTGAGAAAAGGGTGGAGTGTTCCAATAACCCAGAAATTAAAGGTTTTCATATAATAAGCAAGTACGTATACACAGAGAAAAACAATAACCAGGAAAACTCATCCTTGGCAATCAGGATAATGTAGCCTGTGGCAAGCTTGAGTTATCAATAAGCTTAGCTACTTCTTTATTGTTCAATAAAAACGGAGTTCCCTTAACAAGCCTCCCTGGTTCTTATTCTGCCTTGGAGATATCGAACTCTAATGAGTGAAATAATGTGTATTTCAATGCATTATGGGAAAAGTCTCAACTCCAGTAAACTAATATTTTTCTTCTTAAAGAATATCATTTCAGGGATTTCACAGTGAGATTTCCTTCTTAAAGAACTGGAGTCACTCTCTGGGGAGAAGAGGTTAATGGATTGTGTTGAGAAAAGGGAGAAGAATAGAAACAAAAATGTATTAAATCTTTAAAATTTATATCTAAGAACTTCGCTATGCTGGTGATGGGGATTTGGATATAGTATCTTCCAGATAACCATTAATTTGAAGTTACCTTCAGTGTTCACAAATCACCAGGGTACATTTGGGAAGCATATATTTGAGACCACGGAACACAGAAAAATCCATCTCTCAATTGTTCCATTGCCAGTTTGTTGGTTTAAAACTCACGTTTATAGAAACATTCTTCCACCCCACGCAGGTTTTATCTTGTTCATTACTCTTCTTCTCAGAGAGGACCGACCTATTCTAAAAAGGTGTTCAGGAAAATATTATGAATTCCCTCCCCAAATTTGTGACAGAACATGCAGACCTTGTCTTGTGTGTCTAATTTAAACCTGTCCTACACACACACAGAAAAAAAAAAAACTGTTTAATATCATTTTTAGATAGAAGGTAGCTAACCATCTTATATAATTTAACGGCAATTCATGATATCTGCCTGATATTTGTTATAAACCTTAAATTCTTAAGCAGTGTCTTTGGACTTTTGTAGTCTTTTCTGTTCATACAGCATTTAGAAGTGTGTTTCTTTATATGAAGTGGGAATTATGAAGATATTTTAAAAACTGAGGATAGTCCTGTGGTTAAGAGTGTCAGTATTAGTGCAATATGACACCTGCCCTTTTTGAGATCTGTCTATCCATTTACAGACTTTCTTAAGGTAGATATGTTACTTGGTGTCCTTTCATCTCAGCTTTTCCTTGTATAAAATGGCAGTTATAATCGTATCTACTCTGGGAACTATAGTGGGGGTGGGAGAACCTAATCTGTGTGACATACTTAGCTCGGTCTGGTGTATAGCAAAGTCCCCATCGAGGTTAGCCTTCAAAATGATCAATATAAAACTACTCAATGTGTGTATTGTTTTATCTTTTCGGTTATAAAACACTTTATGGTGTTTTACAGTATTACCAATGCATAAATCGACAGCAGTAGTAGTGTCTATGCTTCTAAAAACAAATAGAAAATTATGAACTTTTCCAGTTCCCAGAAGTGCTACTATGCTGCTGCTGTTGTTCATTCACTAAGTCGTGTCTGACTCTTGGCGACCCCATGGACTGCAGCACGTGAGGCCTCCCTGTCCTTACCCAGCTCCCAGAGCTTGCTCACACTCACGTCCATTGAGTCAGTGATGCTCTCCAAGCACCTCATCCTCTGCCGCCCACTTCTCCTCTCTGCAGTCTTTCCCAGCATCTGTATTATTAGTAGCTAACGAGTTGTCTCTTGTGGAACGACATCTTGTTTGCCTAGGATTCACTCCATTGACTTTACATTTTTCTTGGTGACTCCCAGAGCCCCTGGTATCGCCGAGGGAGACAGTGGGGATGATCTCAGGATGATTTTCTACCAGGAAGTTATTGTAGTGTCTGCAGGAATGAAAAGCCATTGACTGGGGCAACAGGATTGGAAATCATGAGTGGGTTACCCACAAGCTGTGAGTACGAGGTCTGAGTAAGTCATTCAGGGGTCCTGTCCTCTAAATAACTCTCCCTTCCCTACTCCTGCCTCTTAAGTTTCCCTTGTGTCTGTTATCAGACCACGCTATCGAGTTAATTTGCTTTCCTCTGCCAGACACCTCTGTGATGATTAATTCTAATCTCCAGTGAGGACAAAACTGGAGAGCTTGGGTGTGTTCTTAGTTTCTGTACTTAAGACTGAACTTGCCGTACTTCTGAGGGATATGTGGAGTGGTTATTATCCAGGGGAAACTAAAGAGTATTCATTAGGCATAGTGCACTTTCAAAGGAGGATGGTTTTTTTTTTATCAAAATACATTTTAATCTTGTTGCTAGGATAAAGTGGCAAAAGACATTTAGCCCTAATTAAGCATCTGCCAGTAAAATGGAATATGGATCTACCTTTCAATTAGCTCCATTTAATTTGCTACTTTCAGTATAGCATGTTGGCCTGAAGACATGTAAGCTCCCTTAAGAAATGGAAGTACAGTTCCATCAAAAGACTTCCTTGCATCTCAAAGTTTTAAGACTTCAAATATGGATCAGATTCATGTGTCTTTACTAGAGACTTGCCCTAGACCCTGAGCTAAATACTGGGTGAGGACAGAGCAGCCTTCAAGTTGTAGGTAGGATGGCGCCCACCCTCGAAGCTTTTGGTGATGCTATAGAGAGAGTAGAAGCCCGTCTTGTGTGATCTTTAGCAACCTGTGCTTCTCCTGTTGTAGAGTTTGTCACACTCCAATGTTGGGGCAGGTTGAAGTGTCTCCCCCTCTGTCCGCAAGTTCCTTGAGAACAAGAATCTTCATCCTTTGCTTTGTCACAGTATCTTCAGTGCCTGGCAAAGTGGCAAGCACATCTGAGGCCTCAATACAATGTTTTAAAAATAATGCAAGTTGTCAACTGTGTCTTTGGTCTGTTTCTTATGATATAGGACCTGCAGCAAAATAATAGGACTAGTAATAGCATAGTTTTAAGATGATGGATATGATGACATTAATAAAAGTAAAGGGACATACAAATGATATAATGATTAGTCAAGAATGATAGTATGTTCTTCAAAATTTGGGGAAACTTAGTTTGAATCTACTTTCTAGGCTCTAAACCTGGGCTTCTTGTTGTTGTTCAGTTACCAATCATGTCCAGTTCTTTGCAACCCCATTGATTATAGCATGTCCATCTTCCTTGACCTTCACTATCTCCTGGAGTGTGCTCAAATTCATGTCCGTTGAGTTGGTAATGCCATCTAACCATCTCTTTTTCTATCGCCCCCTTCTCCTCCTGCCCTCAACCTTTCCAGGCATCAAAATGTTTTCCAAAGAGTCGGCTCTTGGAATTAGGTGACCACAGTATTGTAGTTTCAGCCTCAATCCTTCTGGTGAATATTCAGGGTTGATTTCCTTTAGAATTGACTAGTCTGACCTTCTTGGGGCTCTCAAGAGTCTTCTCCGGCACCACAATTCGAAAGTGTTCTTTGGCACTCAGCTTTCTTTATGGTCCAGCTCTCACATCTGTACATGATTACTGGAAAAACCATAGCTTTTGCTACCTTTGTTGGCAGAATGATATCTCTGTTTTTAAATTTTAATTAATCTTTGCTGTCTAGGTTTTTCATAGCTTTCCTTCAAAGGAGCAAACATCTTTTAATTTTATGACTGCAGTCACCGTCCACCATGATTTTGGAGCCCAACAAAATAAAATCTGTCGCTGCTTGCACCTTTTCCCCTTCTGTTTGCCATGAAGTGGTGGTACTAGGTACTAGATTCCATAATCTTATTTTTTCTAATGTTGAGTTTCAAGCCAGCTTCTTCACTCTCCTCTACTGCCTGGACTAGTAAGAGACAAATGGAAAACGGCCCCTCATATACATGGTGGATTCACTTCTTCAAGTGGAATGGGCTGTTTTTCCTCTTCTTAGTAGACAGCGGAATGAGATGGGGCTGTGTCAGAGCGGAGTACACGCATCAGAGGGACTGGGGCATCTGAGGAGATGCTGCTCTGTTAAAGGAGTTCCTGAATAAGAGGTGGTTGCTTCTCGTGGGGAGTTTGATTTTTCTTTTCTCTCGCCCCAAATTGAGCAAGGTCCCATGCTACTCATGAAGCTGTATTAAAATAGTTCTTTGGAGCTTTATCTGTGGAAGCTAACTCAATAGAATCATTCTCTGGGTTAATTCCCAATCATGAAACTGCACAGTGTAGAAAACCAGGCATGGAATAGGCATAACACTGGGATAAAACAGTCCAGGGAAATGGGCACAGAGATTAGGGTGGAAAACAGTTCCCCACAATCTAGTCGCTAGCCTCTTCACTACTTTCTTGTGGTTTGAAAATATTAGAGGAGGAAGAGGGAGTCTTCTTTTTTTCCTTGAATCTAGTTACTTAGTTTAGTTATCTGAATATCCTACTACAGAGAACTTGCAAAGACTGAACATCAAGTTGTGGTGACGTGTTTAGCCTCAGAGAACCATGTGAAACCCTCCCCATGGAGCCATCCCCCGGCACATCTGAGAACTGGATTGCACCAAAACCCGTGGCAAGATGGTATTGATGGGCTTTATGGAAGTCTGATAATAGTCAGAAGATGAAAGGCAGGGGGACAGTTGTTAGGTACTGGCTGCAGCTGGCATGGTGCTGAACGTTAAGTAATACTCTGGAACCCTTTTCTAAAGAGCAAGTTAGGACTTTAGCTAGAGCCCTGTTGTTAAAAGTGGACCAGAAATAAATACTCTGTATCATCTTAGGGAAAAACTCAAACGGTCTTTTTGGTCAACCCGATAATTTTCAGCCGTTTTCTCTCTGTTTCCTCCTTTCTTCTATATTTCTCTTCTCTGAACAGTGAAGCATAGACTTCAATTAGTTTGAAAATTTCCTAACTTTTATTCTCCCAACAGGATTAGACCTGCTAAGAGTAACTAGTGTTTCCTATCTGATAAATAAGGGGATTATAGCAATAACTGCTGTCAGCATTTTTCTCATTTAAACAAATAAAGGTGACAAATGATGAAGTTCTGTGAGGCTCTGTTGTGTTTAGTACATGCGGAGCAATTACTCATCCGCTGCCAACATTCGTCTCTCTACAACTAAACCATCCACAGCGTAGAAAGCTTATTAGCATTTCTGTTGCATAGTCATATTTTTATCTTCTGTAAGACTCTCCTCCATAACAAAGGCTGATGGTTATAATTTGCACAATAATTTAAAGGGTTGGACTTTTCCGTGCCTATTAGAGTTGCACAGGTTATCAGGTACCATGCTCATCTTATTTATGACATGCCAGCTTCTATTTGCCTGGGATTTTTGTTCCCCTGTAGCACTTCCTGTGAACAAGTTAGCTGCCATCTCTTGAGATGGAGAAGTAGATGATAACCTCTACAATAGTATTGGATGAACTTCAGTGCGGGGCGCTAGGGGTGGGTAGGTGGGTAAAGGTGTCCTGAAATAGAGCTTCTTTAAGTGAATGTTTCTCACATGTGATTTCTCATGTATATATGTAAATGCACATATTTAAATATGTATGCATATACATTTATTAATGCACGTGCACATTGTGCTCAGTCATGTCTGACTCTTTGTGACCCCATGGACTGTAACCCTCTAGGCTCCCCTGTCCATGGGATTTCCCAGACAAGAATACTGAAGTGTGTTGCCATTTCCTCCTCCAGGGGATCTTCTGGACTCAGGGATCAAACCCTCATCTCTTACGTTTCCTGCATTGGCAGACGGATTCTTTACCATTGTGTCACCTGTGTGTGCTGTGCTTAGTCGCTCAGTCCTGTCTGACTCTTCGCAACCACATGGACTGTCAGGCTCCTCTGTCCATGGGGATTGTCCAGGCAAGAATACTGGAGTAGGTTGCCACAGCCTCCTCCTGGTGATCTTCCCAACCCTGGGATCAAACCCAGGTCTCCCTCACTGCAGGCAGATTCTTTACCATCTGAGCCACCAGGGAAGCCCACACCACCTGGGAAGTACTTTATTAATGCATATATTATATATATATATATATATATATATATATATATATATATATACACACACATAATATCACTCAAAGAACAATAGTGAAGGTTTATAAGAGTATATACTATTTAATTTTTTATTTTTATGAAATGTTTTTTGTTATGGTGGAGAAAATTGTAAGGGAGACAAACTGTGATTTCCCAGGGGTTTTCTTGGAGGGTATGGTTGACAAGGCTAAACTCTTCGTGTTAGAAGAAAAAGGACTGGTATGGAGAGCACACTGTGCTTTGTGGGAGGGGGCTGCTGCTGCTTCTGCTAAAGCACTTCAGTCATGTCCGACTCTGTGTGACCCCATAGACAGAAGCCCACCAGGCTCCCCCGTCCCCGGGATTCTCCAGGCAAGAACACTGGAGTGGGTTGCCATTTCCTTCTCCAATGTGTGAAAGTGAAAAGTGAAAGTGAAGTCGCTCAGTCGTGTCCGACCCTTAGTGACCCCATGGACTGCAGCCTACCAGGCTCCTCCATCCATGGGATTTTCTAGGCAAGAGTACTGGAGTGGCTTGCCATTGCCTTCTCCGGTGGGAGGGGGAGGCTAGCTAATTCACTTGGCGGCCTTCTTTTTTAATTTGAAACAGCTGTTTTACAATATTGTGTTAGTTTCTGTTGTATGATAAGTGAATCAGCCATAAGTAGACAGGTATGCCCTCTCTCTTGGACCTCCCTCCCACGCCGCCCCCTCCCGCCCCTCGAAGGTCCTCGTGGAGAACCCAGTTGAGCTTCCTGTGTTATACAGCAGCCTCCCACTAGCTATCTATACATATGATAGTGTAAATATGAAAATGCTACTCTCTCAATTCAGACTGCCCCCCCCTTACCCCCTGTGTCCACATGTCCATTCTCTATATCTGTGTCTCTATTCCTGCTTTGGAATTAGGTTCACTGATACCGTTTTTTCTAGGTTTCATATATATGCATTAATATACAGTGTTTGTTTTTCTGACTCACTTCACTCTATAGGACAGACTCTAGGTCCATCCGTGTCTGTACACATAACTCTCTTTCGTTCCTTTTACTGGCTGAGTAATACTCCGTTGCATGTATGTACCACATCTTCTTCACCCGTTCATCTGTCATTGGACATTTAGGTTGTTTCCACGTCCTGACTGTTATAAACAGTCCTGCAGTGAACACTGGGAGCACATGTGTCCTTTTGATTATAGTTTCCTCAGGGTATATCCCCAGCTGTGCCAGTAGGATTGCTAAGTCATATGGTAGTTTTATTTTTAGTTTTCCTAGAGGGGATGGTTTCACAGGGCTAAAGACCTCATGTTAGGGAAAGAAAACCTAAGCCAGAGAGTTACTATACTATTTTTTTGGGGAAGGGGGTGGTGTGTAGATTGCGAAGTTACTTATAGCTTTTTAAAGAAGCCTGACATCCCGATGCTACCTTCCAAAGCATACTGGGTTTGGAAATAGTTGGCTGATACTCATTCCACTTCTCCAAACCCACGGGGAGCCTCTTTGAAGGACTTGAAACCAAGGCACTGTAATGCTGAAATCATGACTTCAGCATTCCCCTTTCAGCTGTGGTTAGTCCGAATGAGAGGTTGCAGACTTCCTGACATGAATGGGGTGAGATCAATTATGGCCTTCACTGTGGGGGTCTGTGGCCGACTCTCTCTGCTTTCCAAAGCAAATGTATGGCTGTCTATGTGTAATAACTGTGTTTTTCAAGGTTTAGTATTTGATTCTCTGACATCTCAGAGTCTTGCTGGCCTTCAAGGGACTGTCTTACCCAGGGATAGCTCATTCCTAGAGATGCAAACGACTCACCTTTATGAGCACGTCCTTCATAAGCAAACCAACAGATACAGAGCTTTACCCCCAAATATTCCTTTTATTAAACTCTTATTCTCCTGCCCTAACCTTGGACCAGGTACCAGACAAGTAGCAACAGCCATTCTCTCCCAGAGTCCACTGAAATGAAGCAAACTCGCCAATTCTAAATGTTTATACCTTGCCTCTCCAGTTCTTCCCAAGGAACCTGCAGTAAAGTCTCTTGCCCATGTCTCCTGACCCCTCTGCCTCCTGACAGACCCTGGTGCTTCTCTGTGTAGCCCTGGGTGATATGCATCCTATTTCGAGTGATCTGTGAGTGTAAACTTACTTCCTCTGTCTCATTGAAACAGGCGCCAAGTACCCTTTAAGTGCCACAATGCCTAGGTTAACTCATAGCATGTTTTAAGGTTTGGATAGGAAATTCTCTGCTTTATAAACATGATGACCTTGAACCATTTTGAGATGGTGTTTATCTTCATTTGCAGCATAGAGGAAGCTGATGGGTTTAGATATTCTTAAAAGATAGAGAAAGTAAAAATAAGTGTGTGTTCAATACACACACAAATGTACATATATATGTATATACACTTTGGGCTTCTCAGGTGACACAGTGGTAAAGAATCCGCCTGCCAATCCAGGAGACACAAGAGCCACAGGTTCAATCGGTGGGTTGCGAAGATCCCCTGGAGAAGGGAATGGTAACTCATTCCAGTATTCTTGGCTGGGAAATCCCATGGACAGAGAAGCCTAGCAGGTTAAAATCTATGGTGTTGCAAAGAGTCAGACACTACTAAGCACACACAGACAATGATGATATATAATTTGTGTATGTGTGTATTTCTCTCTCTCTCTACATATATATATGTAGGGCTTCCCTGGTAGCTCAGTTGGTAAAGAATCCGCCTGCAGTGCAGAAGACCCCAGTTGGATTCCTGGGTTGGAAAGATCCGCTGGAGAAGGGATAGGCTACCCACTCCAGTATTCTTGGGCTTCCCTTATTGCTCAGCTGGTAAAGAATCTGACTAAAATGTGGGAGACCTGGGTGTATAAATTCCTTTTTAGCCTGAACAGATTTTTGACTTACGGAATGCTTCTTCAGTGAGAGCTGATTGTCAAATGTCTTGTCTCTAAGGCTCTCCATTCCATGATAGAGGAACTTGGGCATATCAATTATCCCACCTCACACCTGGATACACTGATTTGGTGTTCTCTCTCCTCCCTTGCCAGAGAAGGCAATGGCAAGCCACTTCAGTACTCTTGCCTAGAAAATCCCATGGACGGATGAGCCTGGTGGGCTGCAGTCCATGGGGTCACTACCGGTCGGTCACGACTGAGTGACTTCACTTTCACTTTTCACTTTCACGCATTGGAGAAGGAAATGGCAACCCACTCCAATGTTCTTGCCTGGAGAATCCCAGGGACTGGGGAGTCTGGTGGGCTGCCATCTGTGGAGTCGCACAGAGTCGGAAACAACTGAAGTGACTTAGCAGCTCCTCCCTTGCACAGCGCAAAGTAGATCATCCATCATTTGTCTCAAATCTAAACCAGGAAATATAAAACAAGTCCTCATCTCTGCAGCCTACTTCGTTATTTTTGTTTATTCAGCCTAACTTTCAAATCCCCTGTATGAACGGCACACTCCAGTATGCTTTCCGTCCTCACAAACTCTTCTGTAATCTTACTTTCTTCTCTCATTCTCTTCACCTGCTAGCTCTACCTTCTCCTTGCCCTGGTCCGTTCATTCCCACTTCTTTTATTTAAGTGCAAATTAAAGAAAAGCAGTGGCAGCAGTAACAATAAATATCCCTCTAAGGCTTCTTTCCTGTTCGATGTAGGAGATGGCTTTCTGGACTTAAATCTCTGATAAGGTAAAAGGTGTGCTTCTGTGCCCTGCACAAGCAGAGATGTGAATGATCAACTGTCTTCAAGATGTTTTTCTGTGTGTGGTACCTCCCAGAAACTCAGAAAGTCTCATTCAAATTGTGTACATGCTGATTGTTGTGACCCTACAGCGCTCTCATCACACACTATAAATAACATGTCATTGGTTGAGTGGAAGGCAGTGCTTCGCCAGAGTGACTAGTCCACCTCCATTCTTGTTCTTTAAATCCTACCAGCACCCAGGTTATAATCAAATTCCACCTCCTCCACCAAGAGTCCCTGGCTCCTTTAGACTAACTGTTCTCATGGTTCTGTCCCCTGAATTCCCTTTGAACATAAAGGAAAAAGCCTCGTTATGCACCCAGTTTTTCTTTAAATGTGCCCTGCATCAGTGTTATCTCCATAATTAAGTACCTGAAATACGAGGACAGAGTTAAATTTGGATGAAGGGCCTGTGCAGAGTCCTGGTTTGGGTCAAACGGGGAATCTTCCATTTACAGACTATGTGATCGCAGACAAATGACTCTTAAGTCCATTCTCTGGTCTGCAAAGTGAGGCTTCAGTAGCCTTGGCTGTGTCAGTGCCCTGCAGAAATGTAAAGAGTGAACACATGTACACCCGGGGCAGGTTCATGGCAATGTATGGCAAAACCAATACAATAATGTAAAGTAATTAGACTCCAATTTAAATAAATAAATAAATGCAATCTTCAACAACAACAACAAAAAAGATGAACATGTGAAAGGCTAATCATGATGCTGAGCAGTTTGGTGGGATTCAGTAAGCTTATTTTCTCCCATGCCGCCTACACCAGGGCAGAGCACAGGCTTGGCAAATGCCGCTGGCTGCAGAGAGCATGCTGACTCTAAAGGCTGCTCTGCTGCTCATAATGGTTTACCTGATGCTAGAGAAGAAGGTGTCCTTTCCCCCTCAGCACTTCATGCAATGTGGCTGTCCTTCCAGCCCCGAAAGAAAGGCTGATAGTCCTTGGATAGAGGTTTGGAAGAAATTCACACTCCCCAATAAGATGCACCAGGCAAATTTTTGACTATTAGATGGAGAATACAAAGAATACGGTAATGAAAACATGGCAAGCTCAAGGTCTTAGTTTATCCCATTTCCTAAATGTAGTCTTCACCCCTCTTTCTATAAAAGCTTCTCTTTTTCTGTAGCTCCTCATTTCATTGCACCAAGAACCTTTCTTCCTGGGTTCTCAAGGATTCAGCTTGGCTGCATTCCTTGTGTTATCTGGAGTTTTTGGCTTTTCCTTGGATTCCCGGACTCTTCACCATGCATAATCTCTGTCCCCTCCTTATTCTAAGCCTCATGATTAGAGTGACGCTCTCCTGCCATACCCAGAGGCAGGGGCATTTAAAACCACCTGGAACTGTGTTCTGGGGTTGGTTTGTTGAGACCTCTTTAGTCTCTAGAATCCCAGCAGTTAATTTGGTGCTACATTCTTCATGGTAGATTTTACATCAAGAAAGACAGAGGGGAAGGGGGAGAATAACTTGGGAGACTGGGATTGATATTTGCATGCTCCTATATATAAAATAGATAACTAGTCAGAATCTATATAGCACTGGGAACTCTAGTCAATACTCTGTAATGACCTATGTAGGAACAGAATCTAAAAAAGAGTATGTGTATGTATAATTGATTCACTTTGCTGGGCACCTGAAATGAACACAATATTGTAAGTCAACTATACGCTAATAGAAAAAAAAACAATAAGGAAAAAAAGAGCTAGAAAAAAAAAGAAAGCATGGTGTCAAGGGAGTGTGAAAATGATTCTATTGTATGGGAACCACATTGGTTAATATTTTACACTTGTTCTTTTCAGCCTACTCAGCTGTTGGAATTTAATTAGCAGTAATATATTATTGTCAAAGTAATTAAAACCTCGCCTTGATTAAAAACAGAATGGTTTTGATTAACAGGAAGAGGTTGGGCTGGCCTTAACTTTGTCTTTGAGGAATACCCCGGCCTCAGTGGATTGGCTTTGTCTCCTCTGCAGGCTTGAAGGTCCGGGAGGTGTTTATCAACGTCACCAGGCAGCAGGTGGAGGACTTCCATGGGCCCGAGGACTACTGGTGCCAGTGTGTGGCGTGGAGCCACCTGGGCACCTCCAAGAGCAGAAAGGCCTCCGTGCGCATCGCCTGTGAGTATATGCAGGGTGGCCTTCTTGTCCTGTAGGGGCACAGACTAGCCTTTCATAGAGGGGCCTGGGACAGGCAGGTGCTTCTGCAGTGGGGAGATGAGGGGACGGCAAGAAACCATCAGAATTCTCTCCATCTCAATCAGTCCTGTCTTTGAACAGTGTGTTTTTAGTGTTTGAGAATTCCCTCTGGAAGACAATCAGCAAATGAGCTGGGCTCAGAGATTCTGCCTCGGTTGTCAAAATGCAGGTGCCTCCACAATACCAGGAGAAATGGCTTCTCCCCCAAAAAAAGAAAAGAGGAAAACCCACGCCCATGGATTCTGCTCTTCATGATCAGTGACGCAGTTCAGGGGGCATTGATGGGAAGCATTGAGCAGTGACTTTACTGCACTTTGCCAGCAAATCTGCAAAAATAAGACATTAAAGATTAAGGGAATTTTATAGCCTCCTGCTAAACCTCTTTCCTCTGAATCTTAAAACATGGAAATGGGTTTTAAAACTGCATTTGTTTGACCCAAGTAGGACTGACAAAAAGGCTCTTGAGGAAAAAAAAAAAAGAAAGATTGCCTTTCAGAAGAGCCTAAGGTTTCTTCATCACGTTTTAGCATCGGTGTTTTTATCATTTCAAACTTGTTTGGAAATACACAAGCTTCCTTTCTCTTCCTTAAATGAAGATCCCTTCCACCCCAGTGAGTCCGCATGAAATTTCCTGTGCCAAGGAGTGTAAAAGCCCACCCCACAGCCCCTCAAAAGAGGAGGCCAGAGATGGTTACTGTTGTTGTTATTGTATTAATACCTTTTCGAATGCTGCTTTTGAGAGTGCCATAATGAATATAGGTCAAGGGCCATTTATCTGAGGACTCAAGGAGTTCTTCACAGCAAATGTGGCTGGTTTGGGGATTGAGAATAAGAATAAGTTGTGTGTTGCAGGGACATTTCTGTTTCTGGGGAAATGAAATCTTCCTCTCAGCACAGGCCCATCACCTTCACTGTCCTCACACTTTGGGAAGCTCTTGGGTTCACGTTGACTGTTCCTTGGAGGCCAAGGAGGAGGTCATCTTGTAAGCTGTGCTCTTTGATGTAAGAGCCGTGGGAAACATTTTCCCTCTACCTGTAGTTGTTTTAGCCCGTAAATAACTTTATGACTGGTCAGCTGAGACAGGGAATGTTTGATTTTAGTCTTCCTTAAGGCACCAGGCTCTGTGCTTCAAGTGTGGCCTTGGTCAGCCTCGCCAAGGTGTTTGACCCCAGTCAGGGTGAAGCAGATTATCCTTTAGAGCCCAAAGAGGGGAGAAGCAAAACCGCGTAGGGAATTTCACCACAAATTCCCTCCATTTCCTTTGTCTCTTCCATATCGCCTGCCTCCTTCTTTTTACTATTACCTCTGAGCCCCACACTATGATATCCTGTATACAGCATCTCATGCATCTGTCCATCTCCAGACTCTGTCACCTCCATACTTGTCCATTCATTCCTGGCAATTACGTGCCTGCCAGAAACCTCCATAGGTTCCCCGCCTCCTTAGCAAATTTGTCAGAGAATGGCTCAAACCCATCTTGTGTTAACTTCCACAGCCTTTGCTTGTATACACTGTACTCCGTCTTTCTAAACACATTGCCCTTCTGCGTATCACCCTCACTTCTCAGACATGTGCCTTTGCTCCGAGAGTTTCCCGTTTCAGGAACGTGTATCCTGGTGGCTGAGCACCCAGATACTGGGGTCCTGTTGGTTTCCAGTTACTAAGTCCACTCCTTAGTGTTGCGATGGGGGCCAATTGATTGTTCTCTCTGCGTCTAATGTTATGATAAAAGGGTGCTGACGTCCTAGAGTTACTACAAGAGTTAGAGGTATTGATAAATATAGTGTCTAAAATCATCCTCACACAGAGTTAACTCTTATCAATCATCAGTTATTATGACATATTTGATCCTCTGTATCTCCAGTATCATTAGCCAGTGTGTTAACTAATTGAACTGAGTTACATTTCTGGTGCCTTAGTAATTCTTCTGTGGGTTATGGCCATGTAGACTCTAAAACTTCATTTGGGGCCACCCCAAAGTATCCAAATCTCAAAAGTGGGATAGGATTTAAGAAGGTTTAAAAAATGGAAAACACTTTTCACTGCCTACTTTTTAGAGTCAGTTGATACTTTTGTGATAATAGTCTTGCAAATCTCTTTAGGGATTAAAAAATCATTTGGTCATTCTTGTACAGGATATATGCACACATGACTGTAATAAAGATGTGATTTTTAAGTAAAAAAGAAAATCTTTAAAGCCCATGTTATGCAGTTAGCTTAATGTATCTCTCATATTTAAACATATTTTTAATCTCTTCCTATGTAGCATCTTTCTTTTATTTAAAATTATTTATGCAACTCATGACGTGATTTATCATTAAATATTGTATGTGACTTGGGAACCAGTGTATATTAAAATGTAAATTGAAACTTAACTATGTTTAATGGAATCAAAAGTGGAGGGAAAAACTGCCTTTAGGACCTTGCTTAGAATTCTTTTGATTTACTTGCAGAAGGGTTAAAAAACATAAAATAAGACAGTTCTTATTTTTTTTTATAACTTTCATGTTTTGTTGAAATAAGGGATTTCTGCCCACTATTTGCAAGCATTTCCCAGCAAATAACACATTGCACATGAGGATAGTTTTATTCCCAATAAATGAAAAGCCAAATTGGATATAATTGTCACTATATTTCTTCTTTTTAAGATTGGTTTTTGAAGTTCTAAAGGCTTCTTCATGTGCTCAATAAAGATTTTGATATATGAATGTAGCCTATGAATCTGATGACAATTGTCTTGAGGGGACTTTGCAAAATTAGGATCATTTTTGTATGATTGATTAAACTATTGTAGTTCAACATCAGAGCTTCTTATGCTTCCTGCATTTAACCAATGATCCATTAAAAATTTAGCAGTTTCAAAACTGCAGTGGGCAAAACGTTTGTGGCATCTGAGCCATTCAACTGAGAGATATCTTGTCATGATCATGTTAGCTTATCTCTGTAAAAACACCAGGAAGCTTGCTGGCATGCTATCACTTAGAGATCATCTGATTTTCAAGGGGAAAAATACAGACAGTATTACTTTATTCCTGTCACTTATATTTTCATTGAAGTGGTCCCACCTGGGAATCAGTTATCTATGCAGATTCCTGGCTTCTACCCCAGACCCAAGGAAGGACCAGTGAAACTGTGTTTGTATGAGGTTATCCAAGTGATTCTATGATTGTATAACCTTGGGACAGTGTACCCAGGAACAAGGCTTCTCAAACTTTCAAATCAGCAAATCAGCTGAATTCCTGTTAAAATGTAGATGATTCAGTTAAGAGGATTCAGTATGTCCAGTCCACGTTCTGAGATTCTGCCGTTTCTAAGAGTTCCCAGATCATGCCAATATTGCCAGTTGGTCTGTGGACCCTACTTTGAGTGGGAAGACCCTAAAACCTAGAACACCTTAGGAAGCACTGTTTAGGAAGTTCAGTTCAGTCGCTCAGTCGTGTCCGACTCTTTGCGACCCCATGAATCACAGCACGCCAGGCCTCCCTGTCCATCACCAACTCCCGGAGTTCACTCAGACTCATGTCCATCGAGTCGGTGATGCCATCCAGCCATCTCATTCTCTGTCGACCCCTTCTCCTCCTGCCCCCAATCCCTCCCAGCATCAGAGTCTTTTCCAGTGAGTCAGCTCTTCGCGTGAGGTGGCCAAAGTATTGGAGTTTCAGCTTTAGCATCAGTTCTTCCAATGAACACCCAGGACTGATATCCTTTAGAATGGACTGGTTTGACCTCCTTGCAGTCCAAGGGACTCTCAAGAGTCTTCTCCAGCACCACAGTTCAAAAGCATCAATTCTTCGGCGATCAGCTTTCTTCACAGTCCAACTCTCACATCCATACATGACCACGGGAAAAACCATAGCCTTGACTAGACGGACCTTGGTTGGCAAAGTAATGTCTCTGCTTTTTAATATGCTATCTAGGTTGGTCATAACTTTCCTTCCAAGGAGTAGGAGGTAGTTGGCACTCAATAGCTAAGAAAATGACATTCAGAAAAAGGTTAGATGGCATGACCACAGGTCTTCCAGCAAATAGGTGGAAGACATGGAACCATTCATCGTTTGGAGTGTTCTTGCTACTCAGCCAAGTTGATTGCATTCTTCTGTTAAATGGGAATTTGAGAGCCATCATACAAAAAAAACAAGTTAATGTGCATATAAGTGTTTCCTTGAGGGAAGCAGTGATTGCTTTCTTACTCTATTTCTGAAAAATTGAGTTCTTCCATGTGGTCAAATTTTATACACACACACACACACACACACACATATCATACATACACACACCTGTATATAATACATACATGTGTATATATATGCTCATGGGCCCCTCTGTTGGCTCAGTGATAAACAATCTGCCTACAATGCAGGAGACTCAGGTTCAATCCCTAGGTCAGGAAGATCCTCTCGAGAAGGAAATGGCAACCCATTCCAGTATTTTTGCCTGGGAAATCCTGTGGACAGAGGAGCCTGGCAGCCTACAATCCATGGGGCCATGAAGAGTCCAACATGACCGAGCAGTTTAACAACAATTATCTGCACACGTGTAATCCATATGTAGGCTTCCCTGGTGGCTCAGTTGGCAAAGAATCTGCCTAGAGTGCAAGAGGCCCAGGTTTGATCCCTGGGTCAGGAAGATCCCCTGGGGAAGGAAATAACAACCCATGCCAGTACTCTTGCCTAGAGAAGTCCATGGACAGAGGAGCCTGGTGGTCTACAATCCATGGGGTCTCAAAGAGTCAGACACAACTAAACAACTAACATACACACACACAATACATATGTATAATATATATATTTTTTATACTTTGTTATTCTATATATGTATATATAGTTACATAAAATCATGAGCTATTCCTTAGTGGCCAAAAAGATTGGTACAGATTTTGTTTTAGTAGCTGAAGTGCCTGTCGTCTTAAACCATTGCATTTCCCTTCATCATTCCACCACATGTCAGAGAGATGCTGGCTGCCCATCCAGCTGCCTAGGGCTGGAAGTAGCTGAAACTTCAAGTGTTTTTCTAAAGGTAAATAAATCAATACAGCCCAGCCACGTTCTCCCCACCAGGTTGGCAGAAGTCTGTCTCCAGGGAGCATCTCCCACAGGCCTCCTCTCTTTTGTCTGACTCAGTCGAGCTGGAGGTAGTCAGACCACGGTGGCATCTGTTACTTCTGCTGCTGGACGATTGTCAAAACGAGGAATATTCAATTATTCGTAGTTGTTTATTTTCATGGGTGAACATTTGGCCGCTTAGCCATTGCTCTTCCTTCCCGTTTTTCTTCTTCTTCATCTGCTTACAACATGTTTGGCATCTGTCATTAATCCTTTGGTCGGGCAAACTCTTCTTGATACCCAAACTTCTTCTGCCGTATGGGAATTGGGGGTTGAGAGAAATATTGGCCTGTTCCAGTCACATGGCAAGTTGGCAACTTGAGATAAATTGAAACAGGAACCCATTGTTCTGTTGATTATTTTTTACAAGAGGAATCTATAAAATATGGATCCTGAATATAACTTTAATAGCTTATTGGAGACACTCCTCCTAAAATATCTATGCAGTTGTGCCAAGGATGCGTGAAAAACTTAGACGAGAATCTCTTTTAAAAGATATGAAACTCCCTACCTCATTTCACAGCCCCGTAGCAAGAACAGTATTATTTTTTTATTTGCTTCTTTGGTGGGAGAGGGTATGATCTTCTTTTTTTTTTTTTTTTTAGAGGTAGCTGCAGCATCATTGTTATTATTATTATTGGCCCCATTTAACAGAGGAGGAAACTGCAGCACAAAGAGGTTAATGTGAAAGGAGTTTCTGAGCGTGATGTCAGAACTCTAATAGAATTATATATAAAGGGGCAAAATTCCACTCATTCCTAATTCCATACTCATGCAAAATAAGCTGGCGTTTTTTCAGTGTTTGAGGACAGCTCACAGGGCCCTGTTCGTCTGCTTTGGGGGCAGACTTAGAATGTGACCGTTTCTCTCAAAGTTGTTCTTTATTTAAGTGTCTCCTGTCCCTTTGCCAATCTGGGCACACTTTCTGGCACGCATGTCAGTTTGTCAGTGTTCTTTGCAAAGTGTTCGTCCTGCCCTGTTCCCTTCTCTAGCTGAGAGCACCGCAGGTTGGCTGTCTCCTCACCAGGTCTTGGACTAGACGATCATGCATTCTGTGGGTCTGTTCCCAAGGTTTACATGTCCGTCGACGTTGTCTAGAATTCCACTGGCCTCATTGACAGATGACTTTGACTTATTTCATATGGGCTCCTGTATCTGTCTCACATGGGCTGCTATCCGAACAGAATTCCTCTAGCTCAGACTTGGCAATTGCTTTTTTTTTTTTTGAACAGAGGAAAATTTATGCGTCGAACCTGGACTGGTCACTTATGATAATATACATGCTACAATTCCATTCTCTCCAATCATTCCACCTTCACCCTCTCCCACAGAATCCCAAAGACTGTTCTAAATGCCTATGTCTCTTTTGCAGTCTCTTATACAGGGTTCAGGTTACCATTTTTCTAAATTCCATATATATGCGTTAATATACGGTATTGATGTTCTTCTTTCTGGCTTACTTCACTCTGTATAATTGGCTCCAATTTCATCCACCTCATTAAAACTGATTCAAATGCATTCTTTTTGATGGCTGAGAAATACTCCATTGTGTATATGTACCAAAGTTTTCTTATCCATTCATCTGCAGATGGACATCTAGGTTGCTTCCATGTCCTGGCTATTATAAACAGTGCTGCAATGAACATTGGAGTACATGTGTCTCTTTCAATTCTGGTTTCCTCGGTGTGTATGCCAGGAGTGCATAGTTTCGGTTGTACTGGGTCTTCATTGCTGCACATGGGCATTCTCTAGTTGCAGCAGAAATGGGCTACTCTTGTTGCAGGGCATGGTCGCAGGGGTGCACAGGCTTCAGTAGTTGAGGTTCGTGGGCTCAGTAGTTGTGGCATATGGGCTTAGTTACCCCATGACATGGGGGATCTTCCCAGACTAGGAATCAAACCTGTGTTCCCGTCTTTGGCAGACTGATTCTTAACCACTGGACTGCCAAGGAAGGCCAAGAGCGTGGTATCTTTTTGAAAGCCTAGAGGAGATATTCAATTAAACCTGTTAGGAATCTTGGCTTCATGGCTTTGATGAAAATTTCACATGCTAAAAGCTGTCCAGAATTCTCTCTTGATGGCAAAATTAAATTTAAAACAAACACCTTCATGTTTATCTGGAGCTTAGAGCACCTAGCTAAGGAAGGGGATGGACGTTGAAATGCAGCCTGCACCCCATCAGACAGGAATGCACCCTAGAACGTGGCTGCAACCACATGAGTGAAGGGGATGGGTTTCCTTGTGGCTGTTTTATAGCCAGGACCTTGTTCTTGTAGGTGTCCAATTTACACCAAAGTGCCCCCAGAGGCTTGTGGCAGCAGAACTGGGTGCAGAATTTGTGGTACTGAGTGCAAAATGAAAATGTGGGCCCTTCATTCAAAAATCAAGAGTTTCAAGCCATCAGTATTAGAGCAATAAATCAACCATTCTGGTTCATACCCATGAAGATAGCTGTGATGGCAGTAATGGTGATGATTCAGGAAATCACTTTGTATGTGTAATGGTTTTATAGAAAGAGACTAATTGGCATAAAGGCTAGGGACATATTCCAACTGGCTCCATATGGAACTTGAGACAGGATTATTCTGTTTTTGCTCCAAAGCCAGAGGCCACATCACAGGAGCTAAGTTTTAAGATAGCATATTTGCGGTCAAGCCAGCAACTAGAAATGTGCATATACCCAAGCATTCTTCCTGGACTACATTCTCCTGCAAACTGTACATAGGCAAGCGAGGGCTGTATGTCTGCTGGTGGTGATACTGGTAGAAGGAATTATTGCATTGGATGAACAGGTGACTAATAGGGGTTTCTTTCAGAAAACGTATTGTGACATAATTCAGACTTTCAAGAAAGTTGCAGTGTAGTACAAAAAAAAAAAAATCCCATTAAGCTCTTTACTCACAACCTTCAAATGTTTTCATTTGACCATATTGGCCTTGACATCATGTCTTTCTGTCTTTATCAGTGGATGTATTTGTAATTAGACAATGATGGTTTGTATTTTGACTTACGATTAAGTTGCAAACATGCTGCTCCCTTTGCCCTAAATACGTTTCCCCTAAATGCTTTAAATACTGTATGTTTGTAAAAAAAAAAAAAAAAAAACACATTTTCTGACATGACTGTAGTATATTTATCAAGAAATTCACATTGATACAATTCTGTTGTCCAATCTAAAGACCTCATTCATCTTTTATTAGTTGTTCTGGAAAGTCCTTTATAACAATAACAAAAATCCTAGATCATGGCTTTCATTCAGTTGCAAGGTCTCTTTAGCCTTCTTTAATCCAAATAATTGTGTTGTCTTCCTTTGTTGTTCATTGCATTGAATTTTTTCAAGTGCAAAGGTCAGTTATTTTGTGTGGTGTTCCTCAAACTGAACTCGTAAAAAAGAAATAGCAGTCACCTCAAAAGGAGTTTGACAGGTCAAATCTGGGACAATTTGAGTCTCAAAAGAGATCACAGTCAAGGTTATAACTTATTAAATAAGAATCCATGAATCTACACTGATATATTTTTAAAAGAACATAAAAATAAATGGAAGGAGACAACTCTCATTTATAATAGAATAAATGAATAAATGTAGAAGGAATGATGGAAATGGAAAATCATTTAGCACCTGTCATAACACTAATTGATTTAGACAAGTGTCACGGATGCTGAAATCAGTGGCTAAAAGTTTTTAGGAGTAAAAAAATGTTTATAGAACCGAACATGAAAGTATTTCTCCACAAGTCACTGACTCATTGCAAGGGGGGAGTTAGTAATTTAGCAGTAGGGACTCCCTCCACACACCACCTTAATCAGGTGGTCACAGTTGACACCAGCAGCAGTGGGACAAATCCATGAATCACTCCTGATGAGTTAGACTGAGGATATAGCATCACTTCATTGATGTCCTTCCATATATAGCTCATCTGTATTTAACCCCAGGGACACATTGGACAAGGCTAAATTGAGGAACGCTTTACATAATCGGTCATTTTTAACTACAAAGATCTCAAAATTCTAGCCTGGTGTAAGAATGTTGATGGGGTGTCCTGGGGATATAAGGTACTACAGATAGACTTGGTACACCTTTCTGAAATATCAGTTGTATTTCCCTTCAGATCAGTAAAATATAAACATGAACACAAATATGGAAAACATTTTTCTTGAATCGTGGAGATGCAACTAGAAACATCAAAGCCCTTTGGGGCATGCCACATCTTTTTAGGCTCTATCCCTAAATGCCTTGGGGATGTGACTTTCTTCTCCTCTGCCAGTAAGGGTGCTTAGTCGAAAATGTGCTGCTGCTGCTGCTGCTAAGTCACTTCAGTCGTCTCCGACTCTGTGTGACCCCATAGACGGAAGCCCACCAGTCGAAAGTGTGAGTGACACTGAATTTTAAGAGATTGTGATTCTGTAGGTAGAGTAGGGTGATTTCTACAGAATTGTTGTAAACTGTGCTACTGTTGCTTAATGTGTATATAACTGAGTACATTGACCTTAAAGATGGGAACTTCTGGATAGCAGTGTCTGACTTCATAATGTTTCCTACTGTGGATGATGAAGAACAAAATCCCCCAACCAAATAACGTTCTTTCATGTTATTGATTGCCAAGTATTATTTTACTGAGAAGAATTTGCAGAAATAGGGCCACCACCTTTTTTAGGAAATCACAATTCAGTCCGTCATTCTGGCGAAATAAACCTTAGACTTCCTAGAAAATGGCCATTTCTCTAAAAGGCTGTTTCTCCTAGAGGTTTAAGAGGAAGAGGGTATAGATTTTGCTTCAGTTCAGCTCTCATTTTCTCCACTGAATAAACCTTCCGACAGATAGTCTGAACAGATGATAAGCAAATGAAAGAAAACCAAAAAACCCGCAAAACAAAAACACGACTTATCTTTGTCCATCTCTGAGGGCTTTTTGAGCCTTGTGATATGATTGTTAAATTAGTTTAGTATCCTTCTACCAGGATAAGTAAGGAAAAGGAAGTACATTCTAGACATTTGTTGAGTGTCAAAAAAAGCTAACCAAGGTATGAAAGTGCTGGATAGCCATGAATAATTGTCTACCTATGCTAGATAGCACCACAAAAAATAAAATTCCATTCCTTTGAAGAGTTTATACTCTAGTATAGTGAATAGCGTAGACTTATAAACAAGCCTTTTTTCAAGGGATTGTGGCTAGAGTAAGCACAGTGTGTTTTTGGAGCTCACCCAAAGGATAATTTACTAATCCTCAAGTCCTGTGATACATTTTCTGGGCTAATTCCTTAGGAAGGAGGAGGGTTGATTTGAAGACCCTATGTTCAGGTTAAGGAGAGAGCTTGAGTTGTAAGCACAGAAAAATGGACCAGTATGGAAACTGCATTGAACTATGTGGGAAAACAAGAAGTTGGGGCTCCCGGGAGAGGTAGGCAGGTAGATTGTGGAGGATGTTTAGACTCTCTGCTAAGAGTTCAGATATCCATGATGTGGTCTGGGGACACTGCAGTGTCATAATTGGGCAGTGATATGGTCAGACTTTCAAACCCCTGCCCCAGCTTGCTGTTCAGCCACAGAGATTTAAAGGCGAGCAAAGCGCAAGACATCGCTTGCACTAAGTTATGGGACTGTGATGGGGCTTGAACTTTGCTGGATGGTATACTTTAAAGGGGGAAGGGAAAACTGGAGATTCCAGGAACATGCAGTGACCAAGACCTGTGGCTACTTGGATGCAGTGGTGAGGATAAGCGAAGTAGACACTGAGGAATTAACCCCAGGTTTGGGGCTTTCTGGATATGGGGTTAAAGTGACTGAATGAATGGCGATTTCCTGAAGTGAGACCATGGATAGGGTAGAAGAAACTACTGTGGAAAACAAGATGCCGAGTTTGGCTTTTGATCAAGTTATGTGGGAACTCCCCATGGAATATATACACACAGAATACACCCATGGAATATAGGACGAACCAGTCTATTCTAAAGGAAATCAGCCCTGAATATTCACTGGGAGGACTGATGCTGAAGCTGAAACTCCAATCCTTTGGCCACCTGATATGAAGAACTGACTCCTTGGAAAAGACCCTGATTCTGGGAAAGACTGAAGACAGAGAGATTGAGGAGCAGGGAATGACAGAGGACGAGATGGTTGGATGGCGTCACCAGTGCGATGGATATCAGTTTCAGTAGGCTCCAGGAGGTGGTGATGGACAGGGAGGCCTGGCGTGCTGTAGTCTGTGGGGTTGCAGAGTTGGAGCGACTGAACGGAACTGAACCCGTGGAATGTTCAATGAACTGTCTTTATCAAGCAGTTGGGGTTTTGAGCCTGAAGCCCAGGGATCAGCATCAAACATCAGAATTTGGCAAGTAGTTGGTCTTTAGGGTAGTAATGACCTTGTCCATCAGAAAGATAGGAGGAGCAGGTTAGCAGAATAGAAAACTATTCTGAAGAGACAAGGGGAGGAACCAGGATATATAAAAGTTTTTGCAACAAAATACCAGGTCAGAATATCAAAGGATTCAGTTCAGTTCAGTCACTCAGTCACGTCCGACTCTTTGCCACCCCATGGACTGCAGCACACCAGGCCTCCCTGTCCATCACCAACTCCCGGAGTTTACACAAACTCATGTCCATTGAGTCAGTGATGCCATCCAACCATCTCATGCTCTGTTGTCCCCTTCTCCTCCTGCCTTCAATCTTTCCCAGCATCAGGGTCTTTTCAAATGAGTCAGCTCTTCGCATCAGGTGGCCAAAGTATTAGAGTTTCAGCTTTAACATCAGTCCTTCCAATGAACACCCAGGACTGATCTCCTTTAGGATGGACTGGTTGGATCTCCTTGCAGTCCAAGGGACTCTCAAGAGTCTTCTCCAACACCACAGTTCAAAAGTATCAATTCTTCTGAGCTCACCTTTCTTTATAGTCCAACTCTCACATCCATACATAACTACTAGAAAAACCATAGTCTTGACTAGATGGACCTTTGTTGACAAGTAATGTCTCTGCTTTTTAATATGCTGTCTAGGTCGGTCATAACTTTCCTTCTAAGGAATAAGCGTGTTTTAATTTCATGGCTGCAGTCACCATCTGCAGTGATTTTGGAGTCCAAAAAAATAAAGTCAGTCACTGTTTCCGCTGTTTCCCCATCTGTTTGCCGTGAAGTGATGGGGCTGGATGCCATGATCTTAGGATTATTGTTAACCAAAAGAAAACCTGAGGGAGGTAGAAGAAAGGTTCTAGAGGGAGGGGTATACTTATGGCTGACTCATGTTGATATATGGCAGAAATCAATGCAATATTGTAATTATCCTCTAATTAAAAATAAATTTAAAAACAAATCCCAGTATTTCAAGTTAAGGAATTTAGCACTTTTCTCTGTATGAAAAGTGAAAATGTTGGTCTCTCAGTCATGTCCAACTCTTTGCCACCCCACAGACTGTAGCCCACCAGGCTCCTCTGTCCATGGGATTCTCCAGACAAGAATACTGGAGTGGGTAGCCATTCCCCTCTCCGGGGTGTCTTCCTGACCCATGGATCGAACCCAGGTCTCCTGCGTTGCAGAGGGATTCTCTTCCGTCTGAGCCCGGAGGGAAGCCCTTTCTGTGTATGGGGAGATACAAGAGTCTGGGGTCATTGAGACCATTCCTTTGATATGCTCCTCAGCTCTCTGGGGCCAGTGGCCTGTGCTGTCTCCTCCAGGGATTCCTCAGGCACACTGCCGGGGTGGCTGCCTTGGTGGATGCTAGATGGGCTTGGCAGTGGGCAGCCGTTCATTTCCATCCTGAATGCCCTCGGGGCTCACCATTCAGGCAGCTGTAATGTGATGGAACACATTAAAATACAACAGTCTTTGTTTACTGATGAGCAGGCAATAGGTATTTTAGTTCTCAATGGTTTCCCACACTACATGTTTTCCAACCTACTCCCCAAATCCCCAAGTGCTGGGGAAGAGAAAGAACAGTAGACCATGAGTAGAATTGTGTACTTGGTTAAGGAGTGGACAGAGGGGAGCCATGGAGGAAACAGAGAAGGGAAAAAATGACGAGGCACTGAGAAATCCCAGAGTGGAGATTTTTCTTTTTTTTTTTTAAATTATGAAAGTTTGATAGCGCATTTACAGGAGACTTGGAAAATTACAGAACAAAACTGCACATAGTTCCATTATATATTACAGTTATCTTTAAGTAGATAAATTACAAATTTTAGTTGGACTTCCAGTGTCAAAGGAAGAGTGGAGATTTTGATGAAGGAAGAAATGACTCATGGTGTCAGTGTGATCACCAGATTAAAGTAAGACATAGGAGGGGTCCCTTTATTTGCTTCCATTGACCCGAACAAAGCAGTGTAATGAGACAGGGTGACAGGAGATGCTCATAGGTCCAGGAATCAGTGGAAGATGAGAAAATGGAGATGGTATGGATGCCCCTGTCCAAAATTTTGACCACAGACGAAAAATCTAGAGCACTAACTGGGGTTAACCATTTGAGGTATAGATGGATCCTAGTGATGGACAGGGAGGCCTGGCATGCTGTGATTCATGGGGTCGCAAAGAGTCAGACACGGCTGAGAAACTGAACTGAACTGAATCCAAGCATGACATTTAGACAGGCTTATTTTAAAAGGTCACAAGAGCTGGGTTTGAGTTCTGACATCAACTACCCAGCTTTGTCCTCTAGTTGAGTGTCTCCTAAAACTTGCAGCCTACAAGGAGAAACATACAGGGAGCTCTTAAAAGAAATTAAGGTTACTGGGCTTTGTTCAAGATCTGTTGAATCATAACGTCTAGGAGTAGGGTCCAGGAACGCTTTTGTGATTTTGCATTCTTCCCACTGTCCACAAGTCAAGTTTTCTTTGCAGATTCCTCCTCCTCTTCCCATTTCTAAGTATGGTAATACCCTTACGTCTCTCCTTCACCCATAAGTTTTCCCTAGGGGAAATCTCTCACTCCATAACACCAGCACTGTCTGTCTGTTGTTGTTTAGTCACTTAATTGCATCTGATTCTTGTGCAACCCCATGGACGGTAGCCCACCAGGCTCCTCTATCCATGGGATTTCCCATACAAGAATAATGGAATGGGCCACCATTTCCTTCTCCAGGGGATCTTCCCAACCCAGGGATCAAACCCACATCTCCTGCATTACAGGGAGATTCTTTGCCGACTGAGCCACCACAGTTAAATGTCTGTTGACACACTGGTTTTTCTCGGCCCTGACTTGGACCTCATCTCCTGATGACTTTGTTCAGTGCCTCCCTGATATATTCACTCAGATATCTAGTCGGCATCTCAACATAATATGTCCCAGAGAAAACTCTCTTGGTTTTCACCCTGTCAGCGCTGCTACAAACGTGTGTTTCTCCCCCAGTTTTCCAGTTCAGTATTGGTGCCGCAGGGCTCATGGCAAGACCTGGGTGTCATCCTTGACTCTGCTGTTTGCTGCAGTCACATCCCACCAGCAACAAGTCCCGCCCCATCTGTATCCACTGCACATCCTGAATGTGCCCACTTCCCCCCATCTGGTTATTTCTTTACTGCGGTAATCTCACTGCTCACTTTCTTGCCATACTAAAATCCATTCTCCACACAGCAGCCAGAAAGATTACTTAAACAACAAAATATACAAGTCATATCGTGGTCTTCCCTTGGCTGAACTTCTGTCAGTGGATTTCCAAATTCCATGAAGCTGGCCCCATAGGAATAGCTGCTGCTGCTAAGTCACTTCAGTCGTCTCTGTGCGACCCCATAGATGGCAGCCCACCAGGCTCCCCTGTCCCTGGGATTCTCCAGGCAAGAACACTGGAGTGGGTTGCCATTTCCTTCTCCAAGGCATGAAAGTGAAAAGTGAAAGTGAAGTTGCACAGTCGTGTCCAACTCTTCGCGACCCCATGGACTGCAGCCCACCAGGTTCCTCCGCCCATGGGATTTTCCAGGCAAGAGTACTGGAGTGGGGCACCAGTGCCTTCTCCGATAGGAATAGCTAGCCCCTTCTTATCTTGTCTTGCCCCAAAATGCTCTCCTTCCCTGCGTCAGCCCTGGTGACTTCTTTTATTACTCAGGTACCCCTAGTTGTCACTACTTCAGAGCCATTGCCATTCCTTTTTCCTGGCAAGAGTGCTCCAGACCTCTGAGTAGTTGGTTCTTACTTGTGACCTTTAGTTTTATCTACATTATTGGTTAGTCTCTTTGTAAGACTTAAAGTGAAATATAGAGCTTGCTACCAACAAAGTGAGCACCTTCTGGCTGGAGTGATCTCTTAGATCCTTCCTGTTCGGGCAAGATTTATTTAAGGTCAGGCAAAATGCCACTCTCATTTCTTCCACTCACTTGGGCCAAGCAGGAAGCAGAGTGCTAGCTGGTTAGTGGCTTATTGCAGCGTTTACAGGCTTAAGACACATGGCCACATCTTGTCCTGATCGACCTTCCAGGCCTCAGGGAGAACTAGGGAGAGGGGAGAATCAAAACGCTAAAAATGCAGGATAAAAAATGTATTTCTTCTTGCTGCTAGGTTGGCGTTTTCTTTCTCCCTTCTTTTTCTGCCCCCCGCCCCTCCATCTCTCTGTAGTCCTAGTGCTGAATTACAGTGAGATGGTGAGCATTGGAGCCGTTAAGGTTCTTTTTAAGTCATGTCATCTTAAACTCTGCTAGTTCATATCCCTCTCATTTCTGAGGGAGGGCTAGGAGGGCACCCGGGAAAGTCAGCAAAGATTCTGCTGTGTGTGTTGTTCTTAAAATTCTGTCCCATCGACTTTGGAGCTTGTTTGGCGTTCACGTGCTCATCAGGATGCTGGGCTGAAGATAAGCTCTAGTGCTGCTTGTAGGGGACGAGAGGTTTATGCAGCACTACAGACGGGGAATCCTGACTACGGAAGGATAAGGAGTGCCACTTTGCTATCTGCTCCTTGAGAACTGAGCAGACGAGTCTAGTCAGTGGCCCCTAGGACTGCATTGCTTTTTTCTCTATCTAAAGCACATTTGTTCAAGACTTGTGGTTACCAAGGGGAAGCGGTTGGGGGAAAGATAGTTTGGAAGATTGGGGTTAGCAGATTCAAACCATTATATAAAGGATAAACAACAGTCTTACTATATAGCACGGGCAACGATATTCAATAGCCTGTGATATACCATAATGGAAAAGAATTTCTTTAAGTGTATACACACACACACACATATATATATATATGTATGTATGTATATATAACTGAATCACCTTACTGTCTAGCAGAAATTAACCTAACATTGTAAATCAACCATGCTTCAATTTTTAAAAAAAGCACTGTTTCAGTGGCTATTCTTGCATTCACCTAAAGCTCAGTTTTCCCATTAGAACCACCAGGAGAACAATAGTATTCTCAAACAGAAAGAAGGTGGAACTTACCAGTATTTTGTCCCCATAGCTATCAGTAGAGCACGATGTAAAGATACAGAATGTGAGGTATTAACTTGGTTTTAATTTGATTTAGTAGATTGAAAACAAAGAAGTAGAAAATTCCTCTGTTTTCACCTGATAACTTTTGTTCAGATGTGCTATTTAGGTCTTGCTTCAGCTGTCCTTTGTGTATTGACATAGCCCAAATCAATATAATCAATACACAGAAATCGCCTTTTATGGAACCTGGACATAAAGCAAACCTTTGAAGTTTTCCACAGGTATAATTGCCTTATGGAGTCCCCACCAATAGTCCTGCTAAGAGAAGTGGTACTGAGAGCCTTCTCAAGCACAGATGGCTACGCTATGTAGCACACAAGTGCACTGTGATGTCCACTGGACCAGGAACACACATCTGGGCAGGTTAGCTGCTAATGAGAGACTTGCTCAGGAAGGGTATAGTGATTGTGTACTTGTGGATTCTGGCTCTTCTGAATTTGGCTTGATCCTCAAAGAGAATTGGGAGTTCGTAGAGGCACGAGAAAGGGAAAGATAACAACAGTTAAAGAAGCGGGCAATAGTGATCCTGAGATAACAAAAAGTGAAATGAAAATGTAAACCGTTCAGTCGTGTCTGACTCTGTGACCCTATGGACTGTAGCCCACCAGACTCCTCTGTCCATGGGGTTCTTGTCCAAAGGCAAGAACACTAGATTGGGTTGCCCTTCCCTTCTCCAGGGGATCTTCTGACTCATGGATCGAATCCAAGCCTTCTGCATTGCAAGTGAATTCTTTGCCATCTGAGCCACCAGGGAAGCCAAGACATGAGGAAATACAATTAACGGATAAGCAGAGGCCATTAAGACAGGACAGTGGGACTTCCCTGGTGGTCCAGTGATTAAGAATCTGCCTTACAATGCAGGGGACTCAGGTTCAATTCCTGGTTGGGGAACTAAGATCCCCTATGCTGCAGGGCAACTAAGCCTGCGTGCCAAAACTGCTGAGCCCTAGCACTGCAGCAGAAGAACCTGCATGATGCAGCCGAGACTGGATGCAGCTAAAAACAAATTAATATTAAAAAAAATAATAAAAGCAGTTGGTCAGGAGGGAGACAACATCTGAGCTAAAAGGAGTATGAAATAACCCTGTTAACAGAATTTCATTGACTCTCTTTACCCCCTTGCTTGGCCATATTCCAGTCTGTTTATCTGCTTACTTTGTGATCTGTATTCAGGCCTCCAAGCCTGGTGTGTGGTCTTTCTTGGTTTCCAGGGAGTCTTGGACTCAACACTGAGTCTTCCTCATATTCAGTTAATCCTCAAATTTTGATGGAATCTGAATGCATGTTTGTGTGTCCTTGTAAACAAAAGAAGCCAAATACAATGGAATGCGTTGAGTTGGGAATGGCTCAATAGAGAGCAGGTTAAATTAGTACTCAAAGCGTTTTGTGAAACTGCAGCTGTTTCTTCTCACCATAATGGGTCCCTGCTGCAGGATGCTGCCTTCCAACACCACTGTTGCCTGACAAACTATGCTAGTTGTTGTGAAAGGGATAATGACACACCATGCTAGTTATAAAACGATTTATTGACAATGGCAATTTAACAGCAGAGGAATCGCAGAGCACAGGGGAGCTAACGGAGCCCCAACGTTATTCTGTGGCTCAGAAAAGCAGTCTTGAGTAGCCTCCACACAACAGGACCCCTGGCATCATCCAAACCCCTTGATGTCCCAATAAACAGACCCTGTGCATTGCACAGCACCAAGGTGGGATCAGAGGGAACATGGAAAGGTTCACACAATCCAGCTTTCATCTAAGCTGTCCCTCCTTCCCTCTTGCTGCCAGATTTAGTCAGCAGTAGTTAAGGTTGTGGGCTTCCCTGGTGGCTCAGTGGTAAAGAATCCTGCCTGCCAATGCTGGAGACACAGGTTCAGTCCCTGAGTCAGAAAGATCCCCTGGAGAAGGAAATGGCAACCAACTCAAGTGTTCTCTCCTGGGAAATCCCATGGACAGAGGAGCCTGGAGGAGCTATAGTCCATGGGTTGCAAATGTGTTGTACGTGACTTAGTGACCAAAGAATAAGTTAAGGCAACACGTTTCAGAAATCTTAGGACAGAGAAATCTACGTGTGGAACTGTCCTTTAGGGCTGGCTGTCCTTCAGAAAGACTGCAGTGTCAGAACCAGACGATTCACAGCCAGAGCATGAAGTGACAGCAAGGAGCCGCTTGGCATCAACATGGATTAGTGTGTCAAGGATGGGCCGAATTCATAGATGTAAGTAAGCCAGAGAGTTTAAGCCAGGCTGGCAAGAGAAGCATCTGTAAATGTACCAAAATACAAGGAGATTATCACCAAAGAAAGAATTGACCTGACAGGAAGCCTTTTCTGTGCTTCCTCTGGGAACTGGAGCTAGGAACTGACTTTTCAGGTCATAACCATGAGGGGCTGAAGTATTGAGGGCACCAAGCCTTGACTTTGCTTTTGCTGGCATCCATCTGTTCCACGTGTGAACCAGCCCTTTTATTACAACAAATGATCTGTGTTTGGCTAAGTTACAAATTCCTTTTATGTATGACAAACGTGGTTTGTTGTTCCTTTAGTAAAATGTGGGTGGGAGAGGTGTGACGCTGATTTGAATGCCAGCGTATTTGGGCACTGATGGCACTTTGTGCCATCCTCCTGCAGTCTTAACAAATGACCGTGACTATTAAAAAAAAGACTATGATTTTTCACTGGCTGATTTGGTTTGAATGAGTAAATTATTTTTATTTCATTGCATTAACTGCCAGAACATTGAATGAGCCGATAACTCCCTGGTGTTTCTGAGCTGCGAAGAACTATTATTCGGAATTGAATTTTTATTGATTTTTCTGTGCTACAATGACTTTTCTAACATAGTAGCATGAAAGGAAAATGAGAAAAAGGCCAAATAGGGCAGAAGGTGAGGAAAGGGAGGCGACTGCTTCCCATGGCCTGGCCCCAGAGGGACCACTTATTGGCAACTACTGCTGCCTAGTTGATCTTGTTGCTGATTGTACTATTTACAGGTTAGCCAAATACCTGGCTTCATCACTGCTCCCTCCTCTTCCCTGCTTTGGTTCCAGTCGTCGTGTGCCCTGTTGGCATTCTGCTGAGGAAATGAACAGGGGAGAGGGTGAAGAGGCAGCAGAAGCAGACAGAGTGATGCTCCAGATTGATCAGCACTGACGTTTGCTAGCATCCTTCACACTAGCTATGAAGATAGGAATGAATAAGCATTACTTTAACAGCATTATAGTACATTTATCTATTGGAGACTTGTGTGGTATATTGATATAATCATTCAGATGAGTTGACATGGAAGCTCACTGATCGATTTATCCATTCAACAAATATTTATTTAGTGACCACTGTATACCCTCCCAGGTACTGAAGGGAGGCAATGAACCAAACAGATGAAAGATCTTTTTGTCTGCAGAGATTTCCATAAGTAAAATCACATTAGGATGACTATCTCAGCACGAACTAAAGACTGAAAAATATAGTCCTTCTTGCTTCTTTAATAGATGTCGTAGGAGTGAAACTTGGTACAATAAATGAAACAAAATGTACTTCTTTCCTGGCTTCTGATACAGTTTGGTCTAGTTTATAGAATCTTTTGACAACTTGTAGGAAAGAGGGGCTTTTTTTGGACATTTTTTTTTTTCTGGCTGTAAAAGAAATCCACATTCATCACAGGAAATTTTAGAAAATGCAGAAACAGATGAAGAGTATAATGAATATTCCCATAATTATCCAGTAGCAAATCTTTGAAATGCTGAGTGATTTCTTTTAGGGCTTTTCCTATGACATATATAGTAACCCCATACCAGTTGCTATTTAAACATTTTTAAATCTTCAGTCTTGATGTGTGTGTGCGTGTGTGTGTCTGCAGCTTGGTTCAGTTCCCTTCTACAAAATAATGGGAAAATTATTTTTTTTTTCCATAGATGATATAAGTATCAGTGAGATCAGAAGGTAGAAATCTATTTATATTCCACCCTCTCAATATGTATGGATAGAAGACCAAGTCTAATAGAAGCATGTCCTTATGGGATGTGCTAACTTATGGGAAGAGAGGTAGCTACGCAGGCATTTTGCAGAGACTTGCAGGAAAGAAACCAGAGAGCATGTATATGTAAAACAATGTTTTAAGCCAGTAAGTCTGATGGAAATAGTAAATGAGGTATAGTGTGTCCGGCGAAGGCCTGTGAGATCCTCTGCCTCTTCCTACCTATACCTTTCTTTGAAAAACTTGATGAAAGTGAAAGAGGAAAGTGAAAAGTTTGGCTTGAAGCTCAACATTCAGAAAACGAAGATCATGGCATCTGGTCCCATCACTTCATGGGAAATAGATGGGGAAACAGTGGAAACAGTGTCAGACTTTATTTTTTTGGGCTCCAAAATCATTGCAGATGCTGATTGCAGCCATGAAATTAAAAGACGCTTACTCCTTGGAAGGAAAGTTATGACCAACCTAGATAGCATATTAAAAAGCAGAGACATTACTTTGCCAACCAAGGTCCGTCTAGTCAAGGCTGTGGTTTTTCCAGTGGTCATGTATGGATGTGAGAGTTGGACTGTGAAGAAAGCTGATTGCCGAGAATTGATGCTTTTGAACTGCGGTGCTGGAGAAGACTCTTGAGAGTCCCTTGGAGTGCAAGGAGATCCAACCAGTCCATTCTAAAGGAGATCAATTCTGGGTGATGCTAAAGCTGAAACTCCAGTACTTTGGCCATCTGATGCGATGAGTTGACTCACTGGAAAAGAGTCTGATGCTGGGAGGGACTGGGGGTGGGAGGAGACGGGGACGACAGAGAATGAGATGGCTGGATGGCATCACCGACTCGATGGACATGAGTTTGAGTGAGCTCCGGGAGTTGGTGATGGACAGGGAGGCCTGGCGTGCTGTGATTCATGGCATCGTGGAGAGTTGGACACGACTGAGTGACTGAACTGAACTGAACTGAATGATTAAGGTATGTCCTACTGTAATACAGTTTTATGGAACTTTCTACTTCTCTGTTTCAACGCTCATCCCTGTACCTCTTGAGTGCGTGCTAAGTTGCTTCAGTCATGTCTGACTCTTTGCGACCCTGTAGACCGTTACTCACCAGGCTCCTCTGTCCATGGTATTCTCCAGGCAAGATTACTGGAGTGGGTTCCCATTTCTTTCTCCAGGGGATCTTCCCAACCTAGGGATCGAACCTGCGGCTCCTGCATTGCAGGCAAATCTTTACAGAGCCATCAGGCTTGTTTCGTATCTATCCTCCCTGCTGGAGTGTATGCTGTAGGAAGGCTGGAATGGTCTGTGTCGAGTTCAGTAATGTACCCCTACTGCCTGGCACAGTGTCTGGCCATGACCAACAGTGTGAGTGAATTCTGAAGGAGGCTGTTATACATTTATGGAAAACCTGGAGGCAAACTAAGAGAAGGGCTACCCACCGAAAGAAGTTTCTAAAGCAAATGTACCTACTTTCATTTGGATATAAACGCATTCTATAAAAAGATAATTTTTACATTTGGAGGAGTACCATCCTTATATATTAAAAAATAGATAAAAGAGATCATTCACTGAATACCATTTTATCTTACTTAGTAATTTATTCAAACATTTACTTGTAATTTAAAATATCCTTTGAGCTTTCTTTTTTAAAGTTGGCATATTATTACATTATATGAATGCACAAAATGATATTAACCATTCCCATATGATTAAATATTTAGATTATTAGCAGTCATTCAGCATTGTAAATGATGATTTGAAGAATATCACTATACTGCATTTTTCTATATAGCTCTTTAATAGTTTTCTTAGAAAATTTTAGTAGTGGAATTACTGAATCATATAAATGAACTCTTTTTAATAATAGCTGTACTGAGATTTAATCCGTATGACTTGGCAATTAATTCATCTATTTAAAGCATACAATTTGATAGTGTTTCGTTTGCTCTCAGAATTGTGTGATCATCGTTGTTTAGTTGCTAAGTAGTGTCCAATTCTTTGTGACCCCATGGACTATAGCCCACCAGGCTCCTCTGTCAGTGGGTTCCAGGCAAGTATACTGGAGTGGCTTCACTTTCACTTTTCACTTTCACACATTGGAGAAGGAAATGGCAACCCACTCCAGTGTTCTTGCCTGGAGAATCCCAGGGACGGGGGAGCCTGGTGGGCTGCCTTCTATGGGGCCACACAGAGTCGGACACGACTGAAGTGAATTAGCAGCAGCAGCAGCAGCATACTGGAGTGGGTTGCCATTTTTATCTCTAAGGGATCTTCCTAGACCAGGGATTGAACTCACATCTCCTGCCTTAGCAGGTGGTTTCTTGAACACTGAGCCACCTGAGATGCCCTGTGCAGTTATTACCAGAGTCCAATTGAGAATATTTTTATCACGTCATAAAATAGAAACATTCCCAGCCCTTCCCCCCACCTCACCTGCAACCCTAATTAAATGCTTATCAACTTTCTGACTATATGTATTTACCTGTTTGGAACATTTTTTTTATTTCATAAATGAAATCATACAATATATGGTCTCTTCTAACTCATTTTTTTCATTTAGCATTGGGTTTCAAGATTCCTCTACATTGTAGCATGTACCCATCCTTTGTTTATTTTTATTGCCAAATAATATTTGGTTTTATGAATATACCAGTATTAACTTACTAGATAATGAACTCCTAAGTTAACTTTAAGGACATTTGGTACGTATCGTAGGTTTCATGTTTAACCGTTTTCATTTCTCCCAGCAGTGTTTAAGGCTATTCATTTCTCTGAGTCAGTCAATCAGTTCAGTCTCTCAGTCGTGTCTGACTCTGCGACCCCATGGACCGCAGCACACCAGGCCTCCCTGTCCATCACCAACTCCCGGAGCTTGCTCAAACTCGTGTCCATCGAGTCGGTGATGCCATCCAACCGTCTCATCCCCTGTCATCCCCTTCTCCTCCCACCTTCAATCTTTCCCAGCATCAGGGTCTTTTCCTGTGAGTCAGTTCTTCGCATCAGGTGGCCAAACTGTTGGAGTTTCAGCTTTAGCATCAGTCCTTCCCATGAACACCCAGGACTGATCTCCTTTAGGATGGACTGGTTGGATCTTCTTGCAGTCCGAGGGACCCTCAAGAGTCTTTTCCAACACCACAGTTCAAAAGCATCAATTCTTCGGGGATCAGCTTTCTTTAGTGTCCAAGTCTCACATCCATACATGACCACTGGAAAAACCAAACCTTGACTAGACAGACCTTTGTTGGCAAAGTAATGTCTCTGTGTTTAATATGCTACTAGGCTGATCATAACTTTTCTTCCAAGGAGCAAGTGTCTTTTAATTTCATGGCCTCAGTCACCATCTGCAGTGATTTTGGAGCCCCAGAATATAAAATCTATCACTGTTTCCATTGTTTCCCCATCTGTTTGCCATGAAGTGATGGGACCAGATGCCATGATCTTAGTTTTCTGAATGTTGAGTTTTAAGCTGACTTTTTCACTTTCCTCTTTCACTTTCTAGAGGCTCTTTTCATTCAGTTCTCTGTGCTCTTTCTAAAACTGGAAACTATTCTTTTAAACAGAGAAGCAAAACAGAGGCTGTTTGGAAGAGTAAAGAGACTTACTGACACTTTTTAAATTAGTATTTCAGTAACGATTAGTGATATTGACACTTCTAAATATCTTTTATTATTCATTTGTGTCCTTCTTTTGTAAGTTATGTTTTCATGCCCCTTTGACATTTTACTTCAGGGTATTTATCCTTCTCACTTTGTTCCAAAAGTGCCCTTTATAATATATTAAGACTGTTAAACCTCTGCCTATAAATTTTTCTTGTAGTGTTTTAGGTAAAAACAGTTTTCAGTTTTGACAAAACAGTATCTGCTGATCATTTCCTAATGATTCTTTCTCCAATTTTGGGTTTAGAAAAGGCTTTCCTAACTTAAGATCCAATAAGTATTTTATTACTGCTGTGGCTTTGTAGATAATATTTTTATTAAGATGGGATTTATTTTGATATGAAATAAGACATAGATCTCACTTTATCTTTTTATCCAAAAGGCCATCCTAATTTGTACATTATGTATCAGTATATGATATTTAGTATATATCATATGCTAACTTATGTTTTTATTTGAGTGCCTTTGAAAAGTGTTGTAGTTTATAAACAATTTGTATATTGATTAATGACAGGATCTTTTAATAATCATGGCTTTATAGTAGAATATAATAATAGATGTGACCTTAATTAACTCCTGTTATGCACCCAGTGCTATTAAAAGGATTTTACACATATTAACATTTAATTCAGACCCAACTATATGTGATAGAAATTAGTATGTTCATTTTCCAGGTGAGGAGTCTGAGGCAAAGAGAAATAAAGATACTTATCAAGTCAAGGTGCTAATAAGTGGCAGACCAACAATTCAGATAGATACAGGCATACCTCATTTCAATGTGCTTTGCTTTATTGAAGGCATGAAAACAGTATTAATATTGTGCATTTCCATTAGATCTCTTGGATGACCAGGTACATTGTCAATGAAATCTCAACAGTGAGCTTAAAATAGTCAGCAAATGAGGTTGTAGACGGATGAGTTATTATTCAAGCTTTGTTGTTCTGTTATAGAACTCAGGCAGAGTAAATTTAGCATCCTTCTTAAGGGCCGTCAGATTTTCAGAATGGTAAATAAGTGCTGGCTTCAACTGAAGGTCATCAGCTGCATTAGCCCCTAACAAGGGTTGATATTGGCCGTTCTGATAGAAGTGAGGTGGATTTGATGTTTGCGTTTCTCTGGTTAGTGATGTTGAATGCCTTGTCATGCACCCACTGGCCATTTGTACACCTTCTTTGGAAGAATGTCTGTTTGGGTCCTTTGCTCATTTTTTATTTGGATCGTTTGGTTTTTACTATTGAGTTGAATGAGTTCCTTATATATTTAGGATATAATACCCTATCAAATATATAGTTTGAAAATATTTTCTCTCATTCCTCAGGTTGCCTTTCATGTTGATCATTTCTTTTGCTGCCCATGAGTCTGTTTATTTTATATAGTCGTTGCTGCTTGTGATTTTGTTGTCATATACGAAAATGTCGTTGTTAAGGAGTTTTTTTTCCCCCTTTGTTTTCCTATAGGAGTTGCACAGTTTCAGGTTTTATGTATAAGTCTTTGATCCATTTCAAGTCAACTTTTGCGTGTGATATAAGGGAAGGGTTCTCTTGCACATTTCATTCTTTTACATTTGCATATATCCAAATTTTCCAGCACCACTAGTGAAGAGACTGTCTTTTTCCCACTTGGTACATTTGTATCTCGTTTCAAATATAGTTAGTCGTGTATATGAAGGTTTATTTCTGGGCTCTTGATTCCATTTCATTCATCTCTTTCCCTGTTTTTATACCCATACAATACTGTTTTGATTACTGTTGCTTTGTGGTGTAGTATGAAATCAGGAAATGGCATGCCTCCAGCTTTGTTCTTTTTTCTTAAGATTGTTTTGGCTCTTTAAGTGTCTCTTGTGGTTCCATGCTAAATTTAGAATTTCTTCTCTTTCCCTGTGAAAATGACAGTGGGATTTTGATAGGGATCGCATTGAATCTAAGATGGCTTTGGATAAAAGACATTTAACAGTATTAATTCTTTATGAAAATTTTAGTTACTTCTGTTTATTTATTGTAAAATACTTGTAAAATTATTTTTTACAGTTTTAAAAATTTTGTTAAAAATTTCAACTATAATATACCTAGAACAGTTTTTCTTTTCCAAATTATTTTGCCTTGTATCCAGTGAGCTCTTTTGCAAACTCAAGTTTTTTCTCAACTTGGAGAAGACTTAATTTTATCATTATTAATTTAATTATCATTCATTTTCTTTACACTTACTCTGTCCTTCTAAACTAACTATTGTCTTTAAATTGTATTTCTCTAACTCAGCATTTTCTTTTGTTATTTATTTCATCCTTTTTCTGGCAAACTCATTTATCCGTTTGTCATTTCCTCCTAGCTCATGTGTTCAACTTATGTTTACTGATACTAAGAACCTTTCCTATATCAGAAGGCACTGGGACTGTAAGAATAAATATCCCAGACATAAAGCCCATCATTGAACTGATGATCGAGTGAGGGAAACAGATATAGAATATGTAATTATTAGAGTTCTCCTGGAGAACATTTTTTAAACTAGGGTCTGCTGGATACTAAGCTGCCATCTCTAAAACGAATGGCTTGTATTTTGTGAAACTAGGGCTAGGACTCCCTTGCCAGACCCTAGCTCCCCGTAAGGTTCCACCAATAGGGGGCGCCAGAGAAGACCGCAGAGTCAAAGAGGAAGGGAAACTACTTCTTTCTGTTCATTTTCTGTCTCTGTCAATATCATCCCAGCAGAATTTCTGTATAGATGTGGCAGCAGCTTCTTGCTTCACGCTTACTTTTTTAAAGTAATTCCAGATCCAGCTTTTTTATGTGCTGCTCCCCCTCCGTCTCCTCCAAGAGATGCCAGCACCACCAGCCCTTTTTCAGAGGTCTAGGTCTGAAGTCCTGGTTCCTCTTCCAAGTTCCTTGGAGAGTAGAGCCCTCTCTAAGCTTCAAAGTTCTATAAGCTCAGTGTCTTCCTTTGGTTCCCTCACCCCCCATCCCTGGGATGGGAACAGCTCCTAGGAGTTCCCCTTTTGCCTGTTTAGCCCTTCAGTTTTTACGTTAATATTTTCTGTTAAAACAACTGTGTGCTTTCTGTTCCTTGCCTGGATCCTGACAAATCTGTCTTCTGTTTTCTAGTTCAATTTTCAGCAATCTTCAGTATGCTGCTTACTGTCTTCATGACATATAGTTCTAATTCAGCAGTTTTTTTTTTTTTTATGCATAGTGGCAGTTTTCTTGATCTCAGATGTTATCCTATTTATAAATCCCTACTGTAGATTCTCAGTTACTACTTCCTTTTGATTTTAAATAAGTTAAATTAGAAGGTCTCCAAAAATGCCTCTTGTTTCCAGTCTTAGAGGAAGCCATTTCAGTTCTATGGTTTGTCTCCTTCATTTGTAGTGTTAATTCTTTTTACAAGACTGGGGATGTTTTGTCCTACTGTTAGAACTGACACAGTTTTCTCTGTGAATCTTTCAAGCCTTTGAACTAGCATAGGTGATAAACGTATCTAGTTTGCCAATTCAGAAGTTGTCAGGAATTCCCTGGTGATCCAGCGGTTAGGACTCTACTTTTTTCACTGCCAGGAGCATAGGTTCAATCCCTGATCAGGAACTAAGATCCTGCAAGCTGCCTGGCAGGGTCAAGAAAAATACAAAATCAAAAACAAGCAAAAACCCTAAGCAAACAAACAAACAGCAAAACTAGATTGAGTGACCTATGATGAGAATCGTAGGTGGAGCTGAAATCATTTACTTCTATGTCTAAGAATTTATTTCTGTAATTTTTGGTATATTTAGTAGCTCTCTGGAACTTGTCTGGTGTGTTTGCCCTCCTTGGGAATCAAAAGTGCCAGAGTTCCTGCCACCAGTATCAGGCACAAGCCAGAATTCTGACACTGGGGTTTCTTACTCGGTGTGATGCCTGGTGCGTGATGGGCTGCCTTTGATGAGTTGGATCCTTGTTTATGACACCACAGTTGTTGCCTGACCCTCTGTCTTCTGCATTTAATCGCCCTATCTCCGCATTTAGAAGTGGATATCTACTTCTTGTTGGAAAACTTCAACAGTGATTGCCAGCGTCGATTGGAAAGATCAGGACGTTGTGTGGGGGGTCCGTTCTTCAATCTGATCCTGACTGTATGAGATCAAAAAGAAATTTCTCCTAGCTTCTTGCTTATGGACAATACCCTTTCCTATATCCCAGTGTCAATACAGGATTTTTCTTCCTTTTTTTTTTTTTTAAGATTTATTTAACTGGCTGCTCCAGGTCTCCGTTGCGGCATGTGGAATCTTTCAATTGTGGGACATGGAATCTAGTTCCCTGACCAGGGATTGAGCCCGGGAGTGCCAAGTCTTAGCCACTGGACCACCAGAGAAATCCTCAGGGTTTTCCTTTCTTTATATTTGCTTAGCTAGTTCCTTAAGCAGGTGGGAGTGTGGAGGAAAAATGACTTCAGTCTAGTTTCTTCCCATTTGCTGATGTGTGGAAATACCCAAAAACTCTGCATTTTGTTACCATTTCCATTTCTAGTGAGCAAAGACAGGAAATAGACAAAATAGAAATAGTATAAGACAAAATAGACATTCCCACTGTCTGTTTTCTTTGCTTCATTGGGTTGAATGCAGATTATTTGGTGTTGTCAAAACTGCAATCATTGTGTAGCAGCACTGGGTAAGACTTCCTTTTCGAAAACAAAGCAATCAAAGAAAAGGAAAAAGTAGCAAGCAAATTAAACAGAATTAGGCACAAAAATACCACCGTTTCTTTCCATTAGCAAATGGATGTGTCATATAAGAGTCCCCCACGCTCTGCAACAGGCTCATTTCAATACAGAGCCATCTCTCTTATCTGTGGTTTCAGTTTCTCAAAGTCAGCCTTAGTCTGAAAATATTAAATGGAAAATTTCAGAAATAAACCATTCATAAGTTTTAAGTCACGTGCTCTTCCGAGGAGCATGATGAAATCTCCTGCCATCCAGCTGCATCCTGCACAGGAAGTGAATCATCTCTTCATCCAGTGTGTCCTGAGCGTTAATCTTGGTAGCCATCTTGGTTATCAGATCAACTGTCCTGGTATGACAGTACTTGTGTTTAAGTAACCCTTGTTTTAATTATATGGACTCAAAGCGTAAGGATAGCGATGCTGGAAATTCAGGTACACCAAAGAAATACTAAAAAGTGCTTTATTTAAGTGAAAAGATGAAAGTTCTTAATAAGGACTTAGTAAGGAAAGAAAAATGATATGCTGAGCTTCTTAAGGTCTATGGTAAGCATGAATCTTCTCTCCATGAAACTGTGAAGAAGGGAAATCTGTGTTCATTTTTACTGTCACCCCTCAAAATATTACAGCCACCACACTGAAGTGCTCAGTTAAGATGGAAAAGCATTGAATTTGTCCAGTAAGATACTTTGAGAGAGACTATATTCATGTAATGTTTATTACAGTATACTGTTATAATTGTTCTGTTTTCAGTCTTAATAGTGTTGATGTCTTACTGTGTCTGCTTTATAAATTGAACTTTATCATAGGGATGTATGCATAGAAAAAAAAGACAGGATATATAAGATGTGGTACTATCTGTAGTTTCAGGCATCCACTGGGTTCTTGGAATGTATCCCCCATGAATAAGGGGGTTTACTATAGTCCTGATGAGTAAATTAGTCATAAGGAAAGAGGATTTTTCAAAAATGTATTGACTGATTGGTTGGCTGCATCAGGCCTTAGTTGTGGCACATAGGATCCTCTGTATTCTCTGAGATCTTTCGTTTTGTGCCGGCTCGGTAGTTGCAATCCGCCTGCTTAGTTGTCCCGTGGCATGTGGGATCTTAGTTCTCCAACCAGGGAGTGAACCCACATCCTCTGCAATGCAGCACAGATTCTAAATCACTGCACCACCAGGGACATTCCTGGAAAGGGGATTTTTGACTCAGTGATTCCTTGTGGGAGAGCAAAGGAGAATTTGTGGTCCAATTGTGCAGGAAACATGACATTTTTTTCATTCCGGAGTTTATTCACATCCCCATCACTCATAGTTTTGTTATCAATTATGTGTACTTCCTCAAACTTTTGAATCAGAAATTCTGAATCATAAAGGCTGTGGCAATTTGCAGATCTGCTGTGGCAATTTACGGATCTCTAATAGAAGGAAGCTTGGCTTTACAATTTGGGAGGACAGCAGAGAAACGGGAAAATAGATCCTGCCACCTGCCTACAGTGTGAGTCCTTGTAAGATCCTTGGCTTCACATACACTCACGATGATCTCCAAATAGACAGCCCTGCTGACGGAAGACATCAGTCGCCTCTGGGAGGGAAAACATTAAGAGTAAAATTCCAAAGAAAATGAATACATGGATTGCTGGGCTTGTTATTCACGGCGTGTTTCTGACTTGCTAAAAGCAAGTTTAATGTATTTATACCATTTATACAGATGTAACTGATTCTGAAGCTCTGCTCTTTACAGAGAACATATTTCATGTTATTGTAAGCACTAAAGAAAATTAAATCAATAAATCCACAGCCTGTAATTTGAGATCCTCGGTTGAAGAAAAATACATTGTCCGGGAGGGAGGGGGAGGTCTTGAGGAAGGCTTGTCAAACTGTCTTCACTCCACTATCCCAGGCTTTCAAATGACAGCAGAAATAAGCTTGTGAGGTTCAATTATCAAAGTGTTGTTATGACACCTCCAAAAGAAGTAGAGACCAACTCCCACTCTTGTTAATGAAGCGTATGCTTAAGTGGAAAGCCATGCAAATGATATTCTTTCTCTCCTTCTCAACTGTCCCCGTGTGTGTCCTTTTTCCTGAAAAAGATTTGCCGGTGAGTACTCAGAGACTAATGTCTGGACACGTGGTAAATTCTTCCCAGTCCCTGGCGTTGATATTCTCTGTGACCGCTGGCAAGCCAATTAACCCCTCCAAGTGCCACCCTTCTATGTGTAAAAGGTTAATGGTGCAGCTTGTTTGCAAAGAGCCTGGAGTCTTCCCTGAAAGGCACTACATGGATGCCCAGCGTTGTTGTTGGACTGGAGGGCGTTGTATTTTTTAATTATATGTTTGGTTGGATAGGTTATAGATTTTATTGTGGTTGAATGTTGCCTCTTCTCCCTGGTTACAAATAAAAGACTAATAGGTAATCACACTCTATTACCATCTTCTTGAGCTCCCTAGAGGGCGAAGGGAATGCAGAGGTTACAGATTAATAATGCATTCTTTAGTTAATAAAATCATGTGCACCTCAGCTGCATAATAGCTGTGGATGGCAATTTATTAGACCAAGTGTTTTATCAGATGCTAAGTAGATAATGCTAGCAAAGACTCATGAAGTAATGAGTTTTTTCTTTCCTGCTCTCCTAGTAAATCTTCTACCCATCATATCAGTGGAGAACATTAGGGATAGTTTGGTTAAGGCTTATTTGAAATGTGTTTGAATATTCAGGAAAAGGATTCTTAGATTCTGGAACTCCTGAAACCAGGGGTGTGTGTGTGTGTGTGTGTGTGTGTGTGTGTGTGTGTGTGTGTGTGTGTGTGTGTGTGTGTGTGTGTGTGTGTGTGTGTGTGTGTGTGTGTGTGTCTGGAACTCCTGGTGTGTGTGTGTGTGTGTGTGTGTGTGTGTGTGTGTGTGTGTGTGTGTGTGTGTGTGTGTGTGTGTGTGTGTCTGGAACTCCTGACAGGGGTGTGTGTGTGTGTGTGTGTGTGTGTGTGTGTGTGTGTCTGGAACTCCTGACAGGGGTGTGTGTGTGTGTGTGTGTGTGTGTCTGGAACTCCTGACAGGGGTGTGTGTGTGTGTGTGTGTGTGTGTGTGTGTGTCTGGAACTCCTGAAACCAGGGGTGTGTGTGTGTGTGTGTGTGTGTCTGGAACTCCTGAAACCAGGGGTGTGTGTGTGTGTGTGTGTGTGTGTCTGGAACTCCTGAAACCAGGGGTGTGTGTGTGTGTGTGTGTGTGTCTGGAACTCCTGAAACCAGGGGTGTGTGTGTGTGTGTGTGTGTGTCTGGAACTCCTGAAACCAGGGGTGTGTGTGTGTGTGTGTGTGTGTCTGGAACTCCTGAAACCAGGGGTGTGTGTGTGTGTGTGTGTGTGTGTGTCTGGAACTCCTGAAACCAGGGGTGTGTGTGTGTGTGTGTGTGTGTGTGTCTGGAACTCCTGAAACCAGGGGTGTGTGTGTGTGTGTGTGTGTGTGTGTGTCTGGAACTCCTGAAACCAGGGGTGTGTGTGTGTGTGTGATTCTTAGATTCTGGAACTCCTGAAACCAGGGGTATGTGTGTGTGTGTGTGTGTGTGTGTGTGTGTGTGTGTGTGTGAGTGATTCTTAGATTCTGGAACTCCTGAAACCAGGGGTGTGTGTGTGTGTGTGTGTGGATCTTCCTGGCCCCAGAGCAAAGTGTCACGTCTTTCCCATTCTTTGCAGATTTACGGAAGAACTTTGAGCAAGACCCGCAGGGAAGGGAGGTACCCATCGAAGGCATGATTGTGCTACACTGCCGGCCACCCGAGGGAGTTCCTGCTGCGGAGGTAAGACCAGGCCAGTTCCCAAGACAGGGGACTGAGTCCTGTGTGCTCACAGGAGACGTAAGCCAGCCTGGGCCAGGCCTTCTTGCTGCCTGGACCCAACTGCTAAAGATAATGAAGCGGCTGATGGAAATAAGCTGGAAGAGGAAATTGTCTCTCCTCTAATTTCTTAAACTCTTGCCAGCCAATTTGGGTGGAAATTGTTCTGTGCCCTCATCCGTCACCCTGGGCCCTCTGCTTTGTACATTGGTTTCTAGATCCATCTAATAGGCAAAGCCACATGAAAACAGTATAGAAAGGAGGAGGTCGGGCTCCAGTGCCAAGTTTCACGGGTGTTTGCACTTATCCTTCATTTGCTTACGAAACAGACATTCCTGGAGTATTTGTTGTGTTTTAGGCGCTGCTCTGGCATGGGGGACAGCAAAGTGTTGGAGGTCACAGATCTCTGATCAGTTACCTGTTGTTCACAGTGAGGTGGTAGGAATCCAGAGTAGTCATAGTTTTTGCACCTTGCTGGTTTTCTAGAAGCTTCTATCATACAGTTAGACTATAATTATCATTAATACACACTGTGCTGGTGGGGATGGTGTTCTTTCAGTCACTATTAAAAGAGGTTCTGATAGACTAGTAATATGGGTATTAAGATAATATTGTGGGGTCTATTCAGAAGTACAAAGATTGCTTGGGAAAGTCCTGCTTTGGGGTTGGCTGACAGCTTCATTCGGGTTTTCCTGTATAAGTTGATGGAAAAACCTGAAAAAATTTTTTAACCAACCCAATACATATGCAAACATAGGTCTGAGTCAAACAGTAGACAGGCTAGCTGTGACTCTTCTCTGAGCAGCTAGGGGAAGGTCCTGAGAGTCGTGGTTTCCTCACTAAGAAGTAGAGGTATTAAAACAACAGGAAACTTTGTTGTGCATTGCTATGGGATTTTGCATTTGGAAGGACAGAAGAGTAAAAAGTATCAAGGGGAACCGAAAACAGACAGACTTGCTGATCCAGACAAGAAGCCTGCAGCGTGGATTCTATTCAAAGCTCCCAAGCTTCCCTGAAATGAAGTAAACGGACTTGAAAATTAAAGTGAACTTTCCATGCGTGATGCGAAATGATGAGAAAGGAAAATGCTTATTTTTAGATTTGTATTTATGTGAAGCAAACAGATATTTGATCTCTTTGGCCGCCGTCTTGTTCTGTACAGAGAGTGCCCTGGATTTCTGAGGCGGGGAACAGGTAGCTGGGTGTTATGGGGCCGGGTGAATGTCGGTATCATTGAGGACACCCCACGTGTTCCTGGGGGACTCACTCAGGTACCAGCCGTTTGCTATAATCACACCATCTCTCATAACCAGGCTCCCTTCCAAGCCCGGGCTGGGTCACTGTGTCAATTTTGAAGCACCAGAGGGCAGTGAAGATGGGCAGAAAGTCATGGTTTTATTATCTGTTCTGTGGGAACCAAACATTCTCTAGATGTCTAAAAATCAATTTTTACACCTAGAAGAGAGCTTAGATATTTACTTGGCACGGCCTTTCCATTTTAGGGGCAAGAAAATGGATACTCAGATCAATGACCCACCAAAGGTCTTACACCCGTTTAAGTCATAACTCTGTTCAGTCTTCCCAATGTTCCTCAGAACACTCAGAGAAAAGTCCACTTTCATGCCTTGTGTGGTCCAGGATAGTCTAGCCTGCTCTTACCTCCGACCTCGTCTGCTGCTGTTCAGTTTCCGGCCCTGCTGTAGCCACATTAGCCTCCTCACTCTTCAACCGCTGCACCAGCCATGCGCCTGCCTCAGGACCTTTGCACATGCTGACCCCTCTGCTGGAACCCTCTTCCCCAGTTACTCCACTGTTTCTTCCCTTCCTTCAGGGCTTTCGCAGATACCTCCCGCTTAGTGAGGCCTGTTCACCACAGTTCAAAAGCATCAATTCTTCAGCGATCAGCTTTCTTCACAGTCCAACTCTCACATCCATACATGACCATGGAAAAAACCATAGCTCTTAGCACAACCATACTGTATTTATTCAACTTATTTTCGATTAGAATTTAAGCTCCACAGGGAGAATTTTGTTAGTTTGGCCATGTTACACAGAATGTGGGATCTTAGTTACCTGACTAGGGATCAAACCTGCATCCTTTGCTTTGGAGGCACAGAGTCTTAAAATCACTGGACCTCCATGGAAGTCTCATGTTTATTTTTTTATCGCTTTATTCCCCAGAAGAGAAAAGAGTGCTTCTCACATCCAGGTGTCCAATAAATATCTGTTGCATATGAATGAAACATAGTTTCCTGCCTTTATTCCTGAATATTGGAGGTAGTACTGGGACTCAGCCCAGACAAAACTGTGAAATCCACTAGACTCTTGTTTTTGTTTTTTCTCTTGAATGTTAGAAAATGGGTATACATCATTCTTCACTTGGTCTTTGAAGACACAAGTGAAAATAAAGAACAGAGAAGAGAAAGGTAAGCGATGTATAACCTGGTAGGTAAGAGCCACAAGGGAAAATATGCCTTGATATAGAAATGTGTCCCTGAATGTGTACACGTGCACACACATTGAAGTGTCTTCCCAGAGAGCTCAGGGATTTAAGAATTATAAGGACACCAAGGCTCTTTGGGGCCATGGTTGGGAGGGCGGATTCCTGTTGGAGAAAGGATTAGCCTCTAGGAAGCAAGCAGCATTCCTAGCTGGTCAACTGTTGGGTTGGCCAAAAGGTTCATTCAGATTTTCCATACCACTGTATGGAAAAACCCAAATGACTCTTTTGGTCAACTCAATACTTGGGAAAGGCTGAACATGGGTTGAATTTGGAAGCAGCTCTTGAAACATCCCTCCACCTTTCTTGCCCCAACACTTTTGCTGAAAGGAAATGCTGCTACTGCTGCTAAGTCACTTCAGTCGTGTCCGACTCTGTGCGACCCCATAGACGGCAGCCCACCAGACTCCACCGTCCCTGGGATTCTCCAGGCAAGAACTCTGGAGTGGGTTGCCATTTCCTTCTCCAATGCATGAAAGTGAAAAGTGAAAGGGAAGTTGCTCAGTCGTGTCCGACTCTTCGTGATCCCATGGACTGTAGCCTACCAGGCTCCTCCGTCCATGGGATTTTCCAGGCCAGAGTACTGGAGTGGGTTGCCATTGCCTTTTCCGGAAAGGAAATGAGTTGTCCCTATTTGCTCAGTTCCTTTTTCCATCTTTTTGTTTCTTTTGTTTATTTGTTATTGGAGTATAGGGCTTCCCGGGAGGCTCAGTGGTAAAGAGTTTGCCTGCCAGTGCAGGAGATGCGGGTTTGATCCCTGGGTAGGGAAGATCCCCTGAAAAAGAGAATGGCAACCCACTTCAGTATTCTTGTCTGGAGAATCCCATGGACAGAGGAGCATGGCAGGCTATAGTCCATGGGGTTGCAAAGAGCAGGACACGACTGAGCATGCATGCATAGTGGCTTTACGATGTTGTGTTGCTGCTGCTGCTGCTGCTGCTGCTAAGTCACTTCAGTCGTGTCCGACTCTGTGTGACCCCATAGACGGAAGCCCACCAGGCTCCCCCGTCCCTGGGATTCTCCAGGCAAGAACACTGGAGTGGGTTGCCATTTCCTTCTCCAATGTGTGAAAGTGAAAAGTGAAAGTGAAGTCGCTCAGTCGTGTCCGACCCTTAGCGACCCCACGGACTGCAGCCTACCAGGCTCCCCCATCCATGGGATTTTCTAGGCAAGAGTACTGGAGTGGCTTGCCATTGCCTTCTCCGACGATGTTGTGTTACTTTCTGCTATATCACAAATACCTGTTGAGCTCTATGGTAGCTCAGATGGTAAAAAATATGCCTGCAATGCAGGAAACCTGTGTTTGATCCCGGGTTTGGAAAGATCCCCTGGAGCAGGGCATGGCAACCCACTCTAGTATTCTTGCCTAGAGAATTCCCATAAACAGAGGAATCTGGCAGGCTCCAGTCCATGGGGTCACAAAGAGTTGGATACAACTGGGCAACTAAGCACACGTGTGTGTGTGTGTGTGTGTGTATTTATATATATCCCCTTTCTCTTGGGCCTCCCTCCTCCCCCGTCACTCCCCACCCCATTCTGATGAGATTTTCAGCTGTAACCACAGGAGCAGAACACTATGTGTAAAACTTCCAGTCGTCACACACCCTGCTTCAGTGAAACAGTATTTGGGAGAGTTCTTGGCCAGGGCAAGAAGGAACACAATAAATACAGACTTCTCAGTAAGAAAGTATATTTTCTTTTCTGGTGCCTCCCCTCCTGCCAGATTTCTACACTGGTAGGTATTTACTTCCTGGATTAGTTTCCTGGGGCTGCTGTGACAAATGACTACATACTGGGACTTAAAACAGTCAAACTGAATTCTCTCACAGCTCTGGAGGCTAGAAGTCTGAAGTAGGGTGCGGGAAGGGTTAGTTTTCCTGGGGGCTCTGGAAAATGAGCTTAACTCTTAGATTCTGGTGGTTTCTGACAATCCGTGCTGCCCTTGGTGTATAGATATATCACTGCAGACTCTGCCTCCATCTTCAAATGGGTATTATTCTCTCTGTATCTTTTTTATCACTTTCTTTGTAACATTTATTTATTTCACTGTGCAGAGTCTTAGATGCAGCATCAGGACCTCTGATCTGGGGGGCAGCATGGGAGATTTTTTTGGATCTTCAGTTGTGTCATGGAAACTCTTAGGTGGGGCATGTGGAATCTAGTTCCACACTGAGGATCAAACCCAGGCGCCCTGCGTTGTTAGCATGGAGTCTTAGCCACTGGACCACCAGGGAAGTCTCTCTCTCTCTCTGTCTCGGTATTTCTGAATTTTCCTCTTACAAGAACATGAATCATTGGAGGAGGATCAACCTCAATCCAGTAATGCCTTGTGTTAATTTTCTTGGTCACAGTACCTCTGCAGTGACCCTATTTGCAAATAAGGTCACATGCACAGGTTATGAGTGGGCTTGAAATTTGAAAAGGGAGCCACTCTTGAACTCAGTCCACTTTCCACTCCCCCTTGACATATTAATACTCTTATTTTTAACCACATAGACATCATTAGAAATAAATTTCAGAGCCAGGATGGCTGAAAGAGGGCCATTTCAAGGAACAGCTGTGACTGTAGGATGGTTTAAAACAGAAATTTTGAGCTGAAGAGGGGAAGCTTTATTTCCTACCTTTTGTATTATGGATGAATATGGAGAATGTTTCTGCTGCACTGTGGGTTAATGGCTGGTGTGGGGCCCTAACAAGCTTTTATAGCATCTTCTTAAGGTGGGAAAGCATCTGGATTCCAAACACATGTGTTACTTTGAAATTTCACTTATTTATGTGATGGATACTACCTATAGCTGTGCACTGATATTTACAGCTCTTTAGTTTCAGCAATAGCTTACACACTAGTTATCACCACCAACATTTGTGTTTTTGTTGAAGGGCAGGTCGATCTAGAGGAGAAAACTGTGAGAGAGACGCATACAGATAGGGAAAGAAGGTGAAAATGTTCATACCTTCTGAGGTCAGGGTCTCTTGAAGGGAGAATGTCTGCCAGTGCCTGTCATGGGGTCTTCAGATTGCAGAGTATTTTTGTGCTTACTGACCTCTCAGTCATGCGAGTATCCTAATGTTAATGACTCTTCAGAATGGCTATAACTGGCAACTGTGCTTGGAAATTGATCAGTTACGTAATCGTCACTGTGAAATATCATCAGTCAAAGTTACCTTCTCTGAGCAGGTTGTGTTCCGCCCACTCCACTGCACCACTGGTTCCCGTCCTGCACGCTTCCTGTGGGGTCCCAGAGGTCATCACTGGGAGGAGTTGTGACTGGTCCAGTCACAACCTGCTGATGTACCAGATGGTTTTGTCCTGCAGTGGAATAGGAGGTCTCCTACTTGGCACACTGACAGGAACCTTGGGAGCAAGTCTTATTTTCACAAGACACCTCTGTCTTCTCTCTGTAAGATAGAGCATACTTGGCAACTAACTCCATCTAGATGACCAGACAAGGTGCTTTGCAGAAGAACAGAAAGAGTGCCTCTGTGTGCCAGGCACTGTGTTAGTAGTCTTTTCTGGTTTTAATTTAATTTGCAGAAGATTGCTATGAGATGCTAGAAAGCTCTTGGTATTTTCATGTCCATCTTACAAGAACTTGTCCAAGCTTTTCAATCAAACTTAAAGCTTAGACTTTTCCTCTCTTTGCTAGTTGGTGTTTCTTTTTAGTGAGATGGTAGGATTGGTTAGCTTCTGCAAAGCCTTTTTGGAAGCTTGGGACCCCTAGGCCAGTAATAACATATCGTCTTGTTCTGCTGCCTGACAGTCTACCCTGAGAAATAGTTTTTTTTTTTTTTTTTCGTTAAAATCTCTTCCAACTGATATGCTAATCCTAAAGTTGTTGTAATTGCTGTGTTTCTTTGTTTGAAATAGGTCATCTGGCGATAAAACTTATGAACACTGAGGGAATAGAGACTCTGGGAGCAGGGCAGTCCTGGAGCCCCTATGCTCCCAGGGGCCAGGAGCCTGGGTTGGATGCGATCTTAGGAAACAGGAAGCACTGAATGTCTTCAGTTACAGAGAGGGTGACTCGGAGGGGAAGGAAAGGGGGCATATGAACAGGAGAGAATACAAATAGTCTCCACCATTATTACAACTTTCCCCACATTTGGCCATGACCCCAAAAGATCTCATTGTTATAAAGGGCCCCGGTTATAGCCCCATAAGTGCATAATGATGGCTGTATCACTGGGTTCTCTCTCCTGGGAGATAGTCACGGAGTCTGGAAATGGTAAAGAACTGAAAATTCTTAGTGTGGCATAATGAAGGGAAGGTAACAACTTTGGAGTCAAACTGCAGGCCGATCCTGACTAGCATCTCCTAACACCATGACCTATGGCAAATACTGGCCACCCTGAACCTCAGAGTGCTCATCTGAAACTAGGAACAACACTTTTCCTGTAGGATTGCACCAGCCACAGAAGAAGAAAACCCAAGAACATGCAAGGCATCTAGCACAGTTTCTAATACTAAATAAATAGTAGAGAGGATGGTGGCTTCAGTTCTGCCTTCTCATTTTCTTCTTTTCTAAAGCATCGTGAACTTTGCTTCTCAGAGGAAGATGTAGGGTTCCATTACAGTTGAGGATGCAGATTGAAATGGAAAACCTTTGCGGTTTGTAACAGACTTTCAGCCCCGTGAAGAAGGATGCTGCTAGGACCACTCCTCCTTTCCCTGGGCAGCCCATGAGCTCTTCCTCCAAGCCTGTGCCTTTTTCTTGCCTTTCAAGTTCATCAGAGGATGAAGCACCAGAATGCTTCCTGTCTTCCTCTCTTGTTATCTAGTGCATATAATCTTTTATGGGCTTCCCTGGTGGCTCAATGGTGAGGAATCTGCCTATGAATGCAGGAGATAAGGTTTTCATCCCTGGGTCAGGAAGACCCCTGGAGAAGGTAATGGCAGCACACTCCAGTATTCTTGCCTGGGGAAGCCCATAGACAGAGGAGCCTGGCAGGCAGCAGTCCATGGAGGCACAAAAGAGTTGGACATAACTTAGCATCTGAGCACACACAATCTAGTGCGTGGAGGAAATAAATGGTTATTTTGGTTATTTACAGAAGCTGGTAATTATCCATGGTTTTACCTTATCTCTTGGAGAGTCTTATGAATGGCATTCAGTTTATTTCCATCACTCAGTCATATCTGTGTGACCCCATGGACTGCAGCACGCAAGGCTTCCCTGTCCATCACAAACTCCCAGAGTTTACTCAAACTCATGTCCATTGAGTTGGTGATTCCATCCAACCATCTCATCCTGTGTCGTCCCCTTCTCCTATGACCTTCAATCTTTCCCAGCATCAGGGTCTTTTCAGTGAGTCAGTTCTTCGCATCAGGTGGCCAAGGTATTGGAGTTTCAGCTTCCGCATCAGTCCTTTCAATGAATATTCAGGACTGATTTCCTTTAGGATGGACTGGTTGGATATCCCTGCAGTCCAGGGGATTCTCAAGAGTCATCTCCAGCACCACAGTTCAAAAGCATCAATTCTTCAGCACTCAGCTTTCTTTATAGTCCAACTCTCACATCCGTACATGACTACTGGAAAAACCATAGTCTTGACTAGATGGACCTTTGTTGGCAAAGTAATGTCTCTGCTTTTTAATAAGTTGTATAGGTTAGTCATAGCTTTTCTTCCAAGGAGTAAGCGTCTTTTAATTGCATGACCTCAGTCACCATCTGCAGTGATTTTGGAGCCCCCCAAAATAAATTCTCTCATTGTTCCCATTGTTTCCCCACCTATTTGCCATTAAGGATGGGACTGGATGCCATGATCTTTGTTTTCTGAATGTTGAGTTTCAAGCCAACTTATTCACTCTCCTCTTTCACTTTCATCAAGAGGCTGTTTAGTTCTTCACTTTCTGATAAGGGTAGTATCAGCCACATATCTGTGTATCTGAGAAATATTGATGTCTCCCAGCAATCTTGATTCCAGCTTGTGCCTTATCCAGGCCAGCATTTCGCATGATGTACTCTGAATATAAGTTAAATAAGCAGAAATACAATATACAGCCTTGATGTACTCCTTTCCCAATCTGGAACCAGTCTGTTTTTCCATGTCCGGTTCTAACTGTTGTTTCTTGACCCGGATACAGGTTTCTCAGGAGGCAGGTCAGGTGGTCTGATATTCTATCTCTTTTAAAAATTCTCCACAGTTTGTTGCAATTCACACAGTCAAAGTCTTTGGCATAGTCAATAAAGCAGAAGTAGATGTTTTTCTGAAACTCTCTTGCTTCTTAATGATCCAGCAGATCTTGGCAATTTGATCTCTGGTTCCTCTGCCTTTTGTAAATCCAACTTGAACATCTGGAATTTCATGGTTCACATACTGTTGAAGCCTGGCTTGAAGAATTTTAAGCATTACTTTGCTAGAGTTGAGATGAGTGCATTTGTGTGGTAGTGTGAGCATTCTTTGGCATTGCCTTCCTTTGAGACTGGAATGAAAACTGACCTTTTCCAGTCCTGTGGCCACTACTGAGTTTTCCAAATTTACTGGCATATTGAGTGCAGCACTTTAACATCATCCTTAGTGTTTTAAATAGCTCAACTGGAATTCCATCACCTCCACTAGCTTTGTTCGTAGTGATGCTTCCTAAGACCCACTTGACTTCACATTCTAGGATGTTTGGCTCTAGGTGAGTGATCACACCATTGTGGTTATCTGGATCATAAAGATCTTTTTTTACATAATTCTTCTGTGTATTCTTGCCACCTCTTCTTAATATCTTCTGCTTTTGTTAGGTCCATACCATTTCTGTCCTTTATTGCACCTGTCCTTACATGATATATTCCCTTGGCATTTCTAATTTTCTTGATGAGATCTCTAGTCTTTCCCATTCTGTTGTTTTCCTCTGTTTCTTTCCACTGATCACTGAGGAAGGCTTTCTCATCTCTCCTTGCTATTTGGAATAGATGGGTATATCTTTCCTTTTCTCCTTTGCCCTTAGCTTCTCTTCTTTTCTCAGCTTTTTGTGAGGCCTCCTGAGGCAACCATTTTGCCTTTTGGCATTTCTTTTTCTTGGGGATGGTCTTGATCCCTGCCTCCTGTACAATGTCACAAACCTCTGTCCATAGTTCTTCAGACACTCTGTCTATCAGATCTAATCCCTTGAATCTATTTGTCACTTCCACTGTATAATCAGAAGGGATTTGATTTACCCTTCTGAATAAACCATTGATAAACCACTGAATGGTCTAGTGTTTTTCCCTGCTTTCTTTAAGTCTGAATTTGGCAATAAGGAGTTCATGATCTGAGCCACAGTCAGCTCCTGGTCTTGTTTTTGCTGACTGTATAGAACTTCTCCATCTTTGACTGCAAAGAATATAATCAATCTGATTTTGATATTGACCATCTGGTGATGTCCATGTGTAGAGTCTTCTCTTGTGTTGTTAGAAGAGGGTGTTTGCTATGACCAGTGCATTCTCTTGGCAAAATTCTGTTAGCCTTTGCCCGGCTTCATTTTGTACTCCAAGGCCAAGTCAGATTTGCCTGCTATGTATCTCTTGATTTCCTACTTTTGCATTCCAGTCCCCTATATGAAAAGGGACATCTTTTTTGGGTGTTAGTTCTTGAAGGTCTTCATAGAACTGTTCAACTTCAGCCTCTGCTGCACTACTGGTTGGGGAACTATGAAACTATGAGCCGTGCCATGTGGGGCCACCCAAGGTGGACAGGTCATGGTGGAGAGTTCTGACTAAATGTGGTCCACTGGAGAAGGAAATGGCAAACCACTTCTGTATTCTTGCCCTGAAAACCCCATGAACAGTGTGAAAAGGCAAAAAAATAGGACACTGAAAGATAAACTTCCCAGGTCAGTAGGTGCCCAATATGCTACTGGAGATCAGTGGAGAAATAACTCCAGAAAGAATGAAGAGATGGAGCCAAATCAAAAACAGCACCCAGTTGAGGATATGACTGTTGATGGTAGTAAAGTCCGATGCTGTAAAGAGCAACATTGCATAGGAACATGGAATGTTAGGTCCATGAATCAAGGTAAATTGGAAGTGGTCAAACAGGAGATGGCAAGAGTGAGCATTAACATTCTAGGAATCAGTGAACTAAAGTGGACTGGAATGGGCGACTTTAACTCAGATGACCATGATATCTACTACTGCGGGTAAGAATCCCTTAGAAGAAATGGAGTAGCCATCATGGTCAACAAAAGAGTCTGAAATGCAGTACTTGGATGCAATCTCAATAATGACAGAATGATCTCTGTTCATTTCCAAGACAAACCATTCAGTATCACAGTAATCCAAGTCTGTGCCCCAACCAGAATTGAATGGCATTGTTGTTACTAAAAACACTTGGGTATATAAACTTTTTTTTTTATCGCCCAAAGTCCACAGTTTACATTAGGGTTCATTCTTAGTGTTTTACATTCTGAGGGTATGGACAAATTAGTAATGACACGTATCCATCATTGGGCTTCCCAGGTGGTGCTAGAGGTAAAGAACCCACCTGACAATGCAAAAGACAAGAGTCTCGGGTTGGATCCCTAGGTCAGGCAGATCCTCTGGAGCAGGGCATGTCAACCCACTCCAGTATTCTTGCCGGGAGAATTCCCATGGACAGAAGATTCTGGCAGTCTACAGCCCATAGGGTCACAAAGAGCTGGACAGGACTGAAGCGACTTAGCAGACATGCATGCATGTATTCACCATTATAGTATCATACAGAGTCATTTCTCTGCCCTAAAATCCTCTGTTCTCTGTTCATCCCTCCCTCCCCACAACTGGAAAACTCTGATTTTTTTTTTAACTGTCTGCATGGTTTTCCCTTTTCCAGAATGTCGTATAGTTGAAATCATACAGCATGTATGTAGCCTTACTGAGTGTCTTTCACTCAGTAATACGTGTTTGAGCTTCCTTCATGTCTTTTCATGACTTAATAGCTTATTTCTTTTGTAGCATTGGATAATATTCCGTTGTTTGAGTGTACCCAGTTTATTTATTCATTTATCTACTGAAGGACATCACGGTTGCTTCCAAGATTTGGTAATTCTGAATAAAGCTGATATAAATATCCATGTTTGGGTTCTTGTGTGGCCGTAAATTTTTAGCTTATTTGAGTAAATATCAAGGAGTACTACAGCTGGATCGTGTGCTAAGAGTGTGTTTAGTTTTGTAGGACGCTTCCAAATAAAAATATGTAACGCTTCATGAATTTGTGTGTCATTGTTGCACAGGGCCTTGATAATCTTCTCTGAATCATTCCAATTTTAGTATGCGTGCATGCGTGCAAAGTCCCTTCAGTTGTGTCTGACGTTTTGAAATGCTATGGACTGTAGCCTGCCAGACTTCTCTGTCCGTGGGGATTCTCCAGGCCAGAATCCTGAAGTGGGTTGTCATGCCCTCCTCCAGGGGATCTGCCTGACCCAGGGATCGAACCCACATCTCTTAGGTCTTGCATCGGCAGGCAAGTTCTTTACCACTACTAGCGCTCCCTCCAAAGCAAGCATGGTATAAAACTTGAAGGTACTCACCAGGCAGCAGACACAGGTCTAAATGAAATAATTAGTTGCACATGTTTCTGAAAATACCTGAAATGTGAATGGATGATAATTCAGCCTTTTCTAAACGCCATGAGCTCATCCCATTGTGAGATGTATTAGAATGCATTTGTCACTACAGTTGCTTTTAACCTCAACCTTGGGTCAGTTCTAACTAAAGATGGTCACTTTTTAGTGTTTAACACTGTTGTTTAGCTAAAACCAATTTGCTCTTTTCAAAACAATTCGTTATCCCACACTGCACTTTTTTATACTCCCCAATTAAATGCAAAATCTATCTTTCATAAAAGTTAGAAATTATGTCCAATGAAAATCCGACATTTTAATGGTTTTCCACAGATTAAAATTGTAGAGTTCTCAATAAACCCTGATTTACTGATGTTGGTTGTAAAATGGTTATTGCTGTTAATAAAGCCTGTAAATCTTAACAGGTTATATTTGCCTTGGACAATAAAACTTGCCATAAAGGCTTAGTGTCTAAGGCTAATTCTGCACACATCAAGGTAAACAACCTCCTCAAAATAATTCAATGTCTGAGAATTAAAAGCCCAAAGCCAAGCAACTAGCAGATTGTAGCCTTGAGCCACTGCATGCTGGGCAATCTTATTGTTTTTATGTCACCGAGGAATCAAGATGGAATTAGGAATCTAGAATTAGAAAGGTCAAGGTCAAGGGGCCATGTTTTGGCTATTACAAACAGTGCTGCTATGAATATAGGGATGCTTGTATGTTTTTGCATTATAGTTTTCTCCAGATATATCGGAGTGAGTGAGATTGCTGGATTGTATGGCACCTCTATTTAGTTTTGGCAAACCTCCATGCTGTTTTGCATAGTGAATGGATTACATATGTACAATGGACTACTGAAGTGAAGTCACTCAGTCGTGTCCGACTCTTTGCGACCCCATGGACTGTAGCCCACCAGGCTCCTCCGTCCATGGGATTCTCCAGGCAAGAATACTGGAGTGGGTTGCCATTTCCTTCTCCAGGGGATCTTCCCGACCCAGGGATTGAACCCAGGTCTCCTGCATTGCAGGCAGACGCTTTGACCTCTGAGCCACCAGGGAAGCTGGATTACATATGTCCAATGGACTATTACTCAGCCATAAAAAAGAGTGAAATAATGCCATTGGCAGCAACTTGGATGGACCTAGAGATGATCATACTAAGTGAAGATGTGATATCACTTATATGTGGAATCTAAAATATGACACAAATGAATTTTATCTACAAAACAGAAACAGACTCACAGATACAGAGAACAGACCTGTGGTTGCTGTGGGTGAGGGAAGGATTGGGAGTTTGGGGTTTACAGATGCGAACTATTACATTTGACAGTAATTGTACTATTAATTTTAGAATAGATAAACAACTACTGCATAGTACAGGAAACTATATTCAGTGTGCTGTGATAAACTATAATGGAAAAGAACATGAAAAAAGAATACGTGTGTTTGTGTGTATAAAACTTAATCACTTTGCTATAAAGCAGAAATTAAATACTTCCAATTTAAAAAAAATAATTAGAAAAAAAGGTCAAGGGCCTTAGTCAGTGAAGCATAGCTTGGAGAAGGTCCCCTTCTCTCTGTTGACTGATCAGTAGGTTGGACGCTTGTGTAACAAGGTGCAGCCCCAGGAACAGAATGAAAGAATGCACTTTTTGTCTTATAAAGTGTGTCAGAGTCACACCTGTGTCGGAAAAAAAATTACTGGTGAGGGTTGGGGCAGGAGGCTGGATTTAGGGAAAGTGTCAGATACTCAGTCGTGTCCGACTCTTCGTGACCCCATGGACTGTAGCCCACCAGGCTCCTCTGTCCATGGAATTCTCCAGGCAAGAATACTGGAGTGGGCTGCCATCTCCTTCTCCAGGGGGAGTTAGGGAAAGGAGATCATTTTTTCCTTCCAGATGCCCATGTGGAAATCAAAGGTTTTAAAGAAGCTCTGTTAATCTTGGTAGACTTGGTGAACATTTGTCCTACTTTCTTATGTTCAGGGAATTTCTTTTAAAGTCTCACCTCCCTAAGGTAAAAGCTCAAAAGCTTATTTTCTGGTCTTTGTGGTTAGGCCTACTCGTCAGGTGTGCTCACCCAAGGTGGGATGGAGAATTGAGCAAGTGACAAGGTACTGGTATGGACATCCCTCTCTGGAGAGGACGGTGGCGGAGGTACCTGCCAGCAGAACTGGCGAGTCTTGTGGTTGGGAACCGTGTCAATGTCATGGCTTTTGAACTGCGAGGACGCTGCCAAGTGACTCGGTTTCCCCATGATGTGGTTGCTCATTGTTCTATTTGGCTGCCTGTTATGTACCTTTGACTTTACTGGAGATTCTAGGCGTGTGTCTCTGTGTGTGTCTGTGTGTCTGTGTCTGTCTGTGTGTGTGTATGTGTCTGTTTGTGTGTGTCTGTGGGACCCTGTGGACTGGAGCCTGCCTGGCTCCTCTGTCCATGGGGATTCTCCAGGCAAGAATACTGCAGTGGGTTGCCATGCCTACCTCCAGGTGTGTCTGTGGCACAATAATAAGCACATTTGGCTTTTAACCTAAAGGTTGGTGGTTCGAGTCCACCAAGGGACGTTTCCAAACCTTTTGGGCTTCGCTTGTGGCTCAGCTGGTAAAGAATCTGCCTGCAATGCGGAAGACCTGGGTTTGATCGCTGGGTTGGGAAGATGCCCTGGAGAAGGGAAAGGCTACCCACTCCAATTTTCTGGCCTGGAGAATTCCATGGACTATATATAGTCCACGGGGTCACAAAGAGTCAGGCACGACTGAGCGACTTTCACTTCACTTCCCTTCTTCCAGGGGATCTGCCCGACCCAGGGATTGAACCTGCATCTCTTATGTCTCTTGCATTGGCAGGCAGATTCTTTAAAACTAGCATCACCTGGGAAACCCTGGAAGAATGTTATTAGCGATATAATCTTTAATAAATCCTTTGCCACCTACTCAAGTCAGAGCAGAGTTGGTTGCTTGCAATGAAGAATTGTGAGTGCCCTGTCTTACTGCTTCAAGGATGCCTTTGATGAGTACCTGAAAGCATCCCTTAGAACCAAGCATGTCACTATGAGCTAAAGGCTCTTTGAGGGCTGTTGATCTCTCTTTCTTTATCTGTAAAATAAGGAAGGGGGCTGGAAACTGCTAAGGCCCCTTTTGTATCTCCGATTATTCCTGTTGTATAAATAGTAGAATCTGCATACTATCAGGTTTGTTTTAATAACTCTGTTAGACTGGTGCAGACAGTTTTTAAGTCAGAAACCATTTTCCCTTATCCCCTGTGAGGATATTCTTAATGAAAGGTTCATTTATTTCAAGTTTGTTCATTGCCATAAACCCAGGAGAGAATCTGATGACATTGAACTGTTTCGTACAAGAATCACTAGACTATTGTGTTTAACCTCAGTCAAACAGACTAGGAAATGAGGATTTTATTTTTTTAAAAAAGATTCTTAATAATCCACTAGAGAAACGTGGAGATGCCCAAGTTCTGAAGCAGTGGACCTTAGGTATAAATAATTAATTTTGTGCAACCAAAGCAGAGAGAGAATGTCTAATAGTCCAGATAAACTTTGCTTTGAGGAGACTGACAATGAAGACCTTTGCAGAAAGCGACATTTGATTAGAATGTATAATATTGTAATATAAACCTAATGGACTCTTAGAACAGGGAATGTTGAATTGGTTAAATACTAGTAATTAAGTGCCAGTAAATTACTTCTCTAAAAACATTCCTGTAAAAAGAAATTTGCTATCGTAAGAGAGATGGGGAAATGAGGTTAATATAAGTTATTTAAAAAGTGAATGTCTGCAGCCCGAATACCCTCATCATTAATACGGGTCCTTAAGTCAATCTTATTAATGGACTGACTTTTACCACATCCTTATCTGAGAAGTTCTGGCTCCTCACTGAGGAAGAAAAGAAGCCATCTGAAGCTCCTTGATTCATGTTTATTTTCTTATCTTTTTTTTCTTGTTCTGTATTCTGGGAGGGGGTGAAATATGGAAGATAGAATTACATTTTTCAAAAGCCAAGGGTAGAGACACATGATGAAATGACAAAGGCAGTGTCTTGCCTCTTTTCCTTTTTTTTCCATGCATTCTTCTAGGTCAGCCCTACACCCGCAACTTCCTTTCTTTCTTACTACTTTCTGGCGGTATTATTTACAGCCCCATCTCTGTGTTCTCCCATTTTTCTTAGTCTGGAAGATCCTTGACATCCGCCATCTATCTGCCCTTTACACAGTTGGGAGAAGCTCTTTTAACCCAGCCAAGTCTAACTTCCTTCCTGGCCATCCCAGGTGACACTGGCTTTGCTTTCTTAGAAATAGCTGCTTTAATCAGTGTGGCCTGGTCAAGTTAAGGGCCGCAGTTTCTCCTTTCCTCTAATCACTTTTAATGTTTTAATATTTATTGGCGTTATTGTTGATTTACAATGTTGTGTTAGTTTCAGGTACATAGCCACATATCCACTCTTTTGTAGGTTCTTTCCCAGCACAGGTTATTGCACAGCATTGAGGAGAGTTCCCTGTCCTACACAGCAGGTTCTTCTTAATTGTCTGTTTATGTATAGTGGTGTGTATGTTTATAGCATAACACTATGAACAGTTTTCGTTTCTCTTTCTTGCCCTACTTCTTGTATTAACTTCTTATGACCTTATGTCATATTTCCTTGAGCTAACTCCCTTCAGGATGGGAAATGCAAATGATGCTTTTCAGTATCCTTTTATACCCTACCCCTCCCACCCCCACCCTCCCCATCCCTTTCACTCCCACCCTCCCACTCCCCTCTCCCTTCAGTTCAGTTCAGTTCAGTCGCTCAGTCGTGTCCGACTCTCCGCGACCCCATGAATCACAGCACGCCAGGCCTCCCTGTCCATCACCAACTCCCGGAGTTCACTCAAACTCATGTCCACAGAGTCGGTGATGCCATCCAGCCATCTCATTCTCCGTCGTCCCCTTCTCCTCCCGCCCCCAACCTTTCCCAGCATCAGAGTCTTTTCCAGTGAGTCAACTCGTCGCATGAGGTGGCCAAAGTATTGCAGTTTCAGCTTTAGCATCAGTCCCTCCAATGAACATCCAGGATTGATCTCCTTTAGAATGGACTGGTTGGATCTCCTTGCAGTATAAGGGACTCTCAAGAGTCTTCTCCAACACCACAGTTCAAAAGCATCGCTTCTTCGGCGATCAGCTTTCTTCACAGTCCCTCTTCCTTACCTTAGCAGATAACACTTGGCTTCTGGGAATAGTCCGGAAGCCTCTGTGACTTAGTGGATGAATATTCACACGACTGCTTTTTGGTATGCATTTGTGCATGCTAAGTCTCTTTAGTCGTGTTAGATGCTTTGCCACCCAACGGGCTGTAGCCCACCAGGCTTCTGTGTCTGTGGGATTTCCCAGGCAAGACTACTGGAATCGGTTGCCATGCCCTCCTCTAGGGGATGTTCCCGACCCAGGGATCGAACCTGCGTCTCCTAAGGCTCCTGCATTGCAGGCAGATTCAACTGTAAAGCTGAGCCACTGGGGAAACCTGCTCTTTGATATACATAATCATAAATTCTTAAATTCAAATGATCACTTTCAAATTTACAAAGATTTTTCACATATATTGACTCATTTGATCCTTAAAGCTACTATCTGTGGGAAGGCAAATACAGGAATATCTCTGTTTTATAGAATCGTTGATTCCGTGGATAATTTCATGGAGAAACAACTCCATCGCCAACATTCATTATATATGCACTCAATGCCAGGTACTCATACTGAAGCCTTCCAGCAACTTTCTTGGGGTAGGTGACAGTTACACGCCAGTGGTATAAACAAAGAAACCAAGGCACAGAATGATTAGGTGGCTTACTGAGTGATTAAGCCACTCATTGAATCCGGAAAGCCTGGATTCTGAGTCTGTTCTCTGAAACTCAACCTGATGAAGCTTCTTTATATGTTGGATGTCGTATGCTGAGCATGAGCTGAGTAAGATAAGACCCCTGTTGTTTTCTCACCCACCATCTTATTTCATGCGTGTGCTACTAGAAGTATGAATGCAAGATTAGGACATACGTGAACCTGTATGTGTGTGTGCATACATGCCAGCCTTCTGCTTTTTCTTTTCCTCCATTTCTGTTGTCTTTTTTTTTTTTTAATTTATTTCATTGAGGTATAGTTGATTTACGACGTTGTGTTACTTTCTGCTGTAGAGCATGGTGGTTTTGTATATACATATATGTGTACCATAGATACATTCTTTTTCATATTCTTTTCCATTATGGTTTATCACAGCATATTGAAGGATATCCCTGTGCTATACAGTAGGACCTTGAGGCTTATTCATCCTAAATGTAATAGTTTTGCACCTGCTCTTCTCAAGCCCCGGCTTTATCCCTCCCTCACTGCCTTCCTCTTGGCAATCACAAGTCTGTTCTTCATGTCTGTGAGTCTGTTTCATAGATAAGTTCATTTGTGTCATGTTTCAGATGACACATCTAAGTGACATCATATGGCCTCCTCTATTTCTTTACTCTTGGCTATGATTCCATGACTGAGTCTTACTATTCCCCGACTGCAGTGAAACTCCATTCTTCAATGGCCGTGAAATCTGCCCTGTTTTCAAGTTCCAGGGGTGCACTGGCAGAGTTGCTCAGTGCCAGTATCCAGTTTGAATTAACTTTGATTGGATGGAGAAGCAGTTGACAAAATATCTCTTTATCCTCCTCCCTGTCTTCCCTTCTTTCTTTTTTTCCCCTGGTGGGAAATTGCATCCTTTATCCTTTCAGAATTTTCAGAGTATGCTTAAGGTTTCTTAAATTGGGAGAAGAAGCAAATGGATCAAGAGGGAAGGCAATTTGGAGGGACACAGGAGAAGGTCAGCAGTTAATCCATCGATAGTAAACTCTGAAAGGAAAGCACATACACAAAGGAAATGCGTGATTTCTGAGTTAACAGGATGAAGGTGTGGAGCGATTTCTCTATCCTTCGCCTTCTCATGCAGTTGAGCAGCCATAAACAGTCTTTATATCTTGAATTATGCAGAAGTAAAAGCAGTTTGGGAGGCTTCCCCATAAAGAGCTGCGGTTCTGTAATTCAGCAGTAATGCTCCATGGGCATGAATCAAGAGCTCAGTCCCCATCCTGCTGAGACAGCATGGATTTTAATGCTTCTCTGAAGCACGCCACACGCCATCCTGACTTCACTTAGCCAGTGTAGGCTGCCTTTGTTTTTTAGGCACAGCTTTTTCAAACGTCAAACAGAAACCACCAACCACAGCCATCACAGCTTCTCCTGGAACTCTTTTGCCATGATTCCCGAATCCTAATTGTCATCTGGTCTCCTGGAGAAGAGACCCAAGGGGTCTCTTTCTTTAGAGAAATGCCACCATCTCTAATACCTATTGTTTGTTTTTTGTATTAATTTTTTATTGGAGTAAAGTGGCTTTACCATGTTGTGTTAGTTTCTTGCCACATACAGCAAAGTAAGTCAGTTATATGTATATGTATATCCTCTCATTTTTAGATTTCCTTCCCAGTTGAGTCACCACCAAAACATCAGGTAGAGTTCCCTGTGCTATGTAATCTGTTCTCATTTGTTGTTGCTGTTTAGTCACTAAGACGTGTCCAACTCTTTTGTGACCCCATGGACTGTAGCCCACCAGGCTCCTCTGTCCATGGCATTCTCCAGGCAAGAATACTGGAGTGGTTTGCCTTTCCCTTCTCCAGGGGACCTTCCCAACCCAGGGATCGAACTTGGATCTCCCGCATCAGCAGGCAGACTCTTTACCATTGAGCCATCAGGGAATCCCCTGTTTGCATTAGTAATTGGTTTTATACATGTGTGTTAGGTGCTCAGTCATGTCTGACTCTTCATGACCCCATGGACTGTCGCCTGCCAGGCTCCTCTGTCCATGGGATTCTCCAGGCAAGAATACTTGAGTGGGTTGCCGTGCCCTTCTCTGAGGTTTTATACATAGTGGTGTATATATATATATATATATGTCAGTCCCAATCTCCCAGTCATTCCCACCCCTCCACATGGGTTTTGGTTAACTGTGGGCAACTGAAAAAGTACATGAGTGCCCTGTGTGGTTTTTCACATAACTACTAGTCAGATAGAACCTGTCCGTTTCTGCTTCATGGGGTACTTACAGACCCACAGAATAAGCACCTGCCCCCAGGTACTATGGAGATACGTCCAGCTGATCTGACAGCAGTGTCACTTCAGATCCACAGTCTGTGTTCTCTGTAAGAATCCTCGATGGCCTCTGTCATCGCCCTGTGTAGCTCTCAGGCTTCTCCACTCTGTTAAACGTTAAGGAGCCGTGATCTTCCCACAGAGTCGTAGGATCAGCACAGTCAGTACACTCAGCGTGAGAGTGACTTCATGAAACTCCCTGAGCCTCGGCTGGCGCAGGTCACGGTGGCTTCCGCACCACAGGTGACAGGCCCGCCACCCCAGCTTAGCACAGCTCACATCTGCACAGAACTCCGATTCACTTGGCCTCGTCAGTTAAGCCTCCAAGAAAAAAAAAACAAACATCCAGCATTCAGAGCCGAGCAGCTCATCATCCCCTACCGCGGTGCATTTTGATTTAAATGTAACCTAGTCTCTCTTGGCTCTGGCTTAACTGAATTGGAACTGTTCTTTTAATTGTGTATTCAGTCCCGCCTTACAGATCTGGCTGTCAGTCCTCCCATCAGAATCTCTCTCTTGATGTGCTTAGTCATCCTCCATGCACACCAGCACTAGCCCTTGCTAGTCACACGTGATGGTTTAAATGTTGATTTCTGTGTGCAGGAAGTGTCACAAGGGCCAGCGCCATAGCATTTGGAGATCACCTTTGCAGCGACAGCGTCCCCTTTATTATAAGGGCTTCCCCAGTGACTCAGATGGTAAAGAATGTGCCTGCAATGCAGGAGACCCATGTTCGATCCCTGGATGGAGATTCCCTGGAGAAGGGAATGGCTTCCCGGGTGGCACTAGTGGTAAAGACCCCGCCTGCCAATGCAGGAGACATAAGAGACATGGGTTCTGTCCCTGGATTGGGAAGATCCCCAGGAGGAGGGCATGGCAACCCACTCCAGTATTCTTGCCTGGAGAATTCCAGGGACAGCGGATCCTGGTGGGCTACAGTCCTTGGGGTCGGACATGGCTGAGCAGTTAACACTTTCCCTGTGGGAGGTAGCTGTGGCATGTCACGGCAGGGGAACGAAAGGTCAGGTCTGTCTAGTACCACTCCAGTTTGACAGGAGCAGGCACCAGTACATCAGTTCTGGATGAGCCTATCAGTTTGATCTTTCCTTGTCATCTATGTAGTGCTTGAATTATTAATTACCTTAGTTACAATAATCTGTGTATGTTTAGAAAGACTAAAGTATTACATGGTAATGAACATCCTACATTTGCTTGGGAAAATGTCTCCTTGATAGGCAGAGAAGTCACATTCTCATTTTTAATTATTCAAATATAATAATAGGTGATAGGAGTTGGTCCTGTAGAGGAGTGACAGTAATGACTGATCAAGAGAAAAGATAACAGAGCTCATGGGAAGAAAAGCCCTCAAGGGAAGTGGAAGCTGACAAGTGCTGTGTGATATGTATATGTCATTTCACTCAGTGCCATGATCCTTCAAGATGTTAAATCCCCAAGAACGACCATGGCTCTTAGTTACCGTATACCGAGGACCACGGGCCAGGCCCTCTGCTAGGCACTTGCCGTACATCATCCTGTTTCATTCTCACAGCCAAGTTAGGTTCTGTTGTTATTTTCATTTTATAGATGTCAAAATTGAAGCTGACGTTAAGTAGCTTTTCTGAAATTTCTCCGACAGTGAGGGGCAGGTTCTCTTTGATTTCAAAGCCCAAATCTTGAGACAGCCCTATCGTTCTTGTTCTTTACCACTCATCGTGTGCTTGGTGAGTGAGGAAGTAGTGACTCCAGCAGGGGTGTGGCCCATTCCAATATTGCATCCTTTCTGTTCCATCACAGGGGCCTCCAATGAGTGCTGGGTCAGCTCTGTTGTACCTGACGGCAGGGTGTGACTTAAAGACAGCTTATGGGAAGTCTCTTGCTTGGTCTGATAAGCTTTCATTTCTTACTCGTTCAGCAGATGGCTTCTTTGCCTCAAGGAATGAGACCCAGTCTGTACTCCTAACAAGCCCAAGCATCCATCAAATGAAAGGAATATATAAATAACTATCTCAAGCAGAGTGTGTAACCTATTATAATGTAACAGTGATAAAATAGAAGGGACATGATTATTTCTGTTGGCCAGAGTGGTCAACCAAGACTATGCCAAGTATAATTCCCATAGAGGTTTTGAAGGATGAATAAGAGGTCAGCATGGTGGAAAGTTACACAGAGTACTCAGGGTATAGGATCAGCCTGGTTAAAAGCAGGCACGTGTCAAACAGCATGGTTGGCCAGGAAGTACAGTGGGTTTTGTTTGAGAAAGCCTAAAGTACATAGGGGAGCCTCAATGGAGTGGAGACTCATGGAAAGCCTGGTTGGCCATCTGAAAGATGTTGACTTTTTTTCTTAAGTTTTTAAAAAAATTCTGTTGAAGTGTAGTTGATTTAAAATATTGCATTAGTTTCAGACCTACAGTAAAATTATTTGGGCATACATATGTGAGAGTTGGACTGTGAAGAAAGCTGATCGCCGAAGAATTGATGCTTTTGAACTGTGGTGTTGGAGAAGACTCTTGAGAGTCCGTTGGACTGCAAGGAGATCCAACCAGTCCATTCTAAAGGAGATCAATCCTGGGAGTTCATTGGAAGGACTAATGCTGAGGCTGAAACTTTGGCCACCTCATGCGAAGAGTTGACTCTTCCAGTTGACTGGAAAAGACTCTGATGCTGGGAAGGATTGGGGGCGGGAGGAGAAGGGGACGACCGAGAATGAGATGGCTGGATGGCATCACCGACTCGATGGACATGAGTTTGAGTGAACTCCGAGAGTTGGTGATGGACAGGGAGGCCTGGCGTGCTGTGATTCATGGGGTCGCAAAGAGTCGGACACGACTGAACTAAACTGAACTAAACTGACTGATTTATGTATATCTCTGTATTTTCCCCATCCTTTTGCATTATACTTTATTATAAGATACTGAGTATCGTTCCCTGTGTTATACAGGAAATCCTTGTTGTTTAGAGAAACTTTGACTCTTGCTCACTGGTGACAGGGAGCCAGTGAAGGATTTGAATCAGAAGTAAGATGCTAGATTTATGTGTCTGTTTTTTCAGTGTCCTGCTATATTTCGCTCAAGAACCCAACAGTTGGACAACAACAGGGAAGCACATTGGAAGTTGTGAATGTATGTGTCTCTGTGTCATCATTAGAAGTGACTTTTTAAAAAAGCTATTGATTTGTTAATAAATAACTTCATACTTGCAGAAACATCCCAAACGTAAGACCCAGAAATCCACAGAGGAGCCTACTTTCAATAATGCCCTGCCAAGTGCTGGGAACACCATGCCTCCACTGTCTGCGCAAGAGCAGGCCTGTCTTTCCAAGCCCTCTTGGCATTTCTGCTGCAGGGGTCGCTTGGAGCCGGCAAGAGGAAACGTTCAGGATGTAGACGGCTGTGGTCACCAGCCTTGATGCTGCAGCCTTTGGAGCACGATGGTCTTGACTCACTCCATTCACTCTGCCCAGTTCACCTCTTGGGTGCCCTTCTCCCCTCTGCTCAGAACAAAAGTAGCAGCGGAAGAGAGGGCTCAGGCAGTCTCAGGTCCTTCGATGCCCTGCACCAGCCCTTCACCTCTGCCTTCAGTGTGGACTTCCCGAACGACATGACAGCACCTTTGAAGGTCTCCTTTGCCTCCTTTGTACCTTGCTCCTCACATTCCTTGAAACGACCTGAGATCCTGCTGTTTCCCAGAGACTCTGAGTCCATTAGAAGCAGGCATGAAGCTCAGGATTGTCAGGCTCCCCCAGTCATGAGAGTGCTTCACAAAAGTCTGGGTTCTGGGCTGACAAAGGACAGTGGAGTGTTGTCATTTTTGTTTCCGCGAGGCTGGAGCTTTTCATCCAGACAGCGTAGGTATCCTCTCAAAGGCTCTTGGGCACCGCGGCTCTGGAGAGAGCTTTTGTTTTCTTCCGCTCACCTCTGTGACCAACTCATCGTGTGAAGTGAGCCTCTCCTTCAACCTCCCCCCACCATTTTCTCAGCTACCCTTGGTATCTGCATTTACCCTGTACGCACTTGTTCCACAGGCCTCAGTCAGGTAAGCTCCCTGATGCCATTCCAGCTTCCCTGATCTCCTGCGTTCGAAGTGCTACAGCTATTATTCCTTTCATTTGCTTGCTTTCAAGTCTGAAATTTCGCTCACTTTCACTTCTATACCTGGACCTAGTCATGCTCTTATTATGAGCTTTTCATCCCTGAGTTTCCCAGTTTCTCTTGCCTTCCTGGCTTCCAGTAGCAACTCTGGACCCCTGATGAAATTGAGGACAGCTTCCATCAAAGCTAATCCCATTCCCTTTTGTGATACTTGGGCGGTCACTACTTAGGCTCCAAGGGGCACAAGACAGAGCTGGGATTCTCAACCTCAACACAGTGGACATCTGGGGCTGGATCCGCCTTTGCTGTGAGGGTCTGTCCTGCTCCATGTAGGATGTTTATAGCAACCTATCAGATGATATTGGCACCTTAAACCTCATTTTGTGACATCCAAAAATGTCTCCAGACATTGCCAAATTTGCCTGGTTTAGATCAGTGTGTCGGTTCTAGTTTTGGTTCAGTTCAGTCGCTCAGTCGTATCCAACTCTTTGCAACCCCATGGACTGCAGCACACCAGGCTTCCCTGTCCATCACCAACTCCCGGATTTCACTCAAACTCATGTCCATCGAGTCAGTGATGCCATCCAACCATCTCATCCTCTGTCGTCCCCTTCTCCTCCCGCCTTCAATCTTGCCCAGCATCAGGATCTTTTCCAGTGAGTCAGTTCTTTGCATCAGGTGGCCAAAGTATTGGAGTTTCAGCATCAGCATCAGTCTTTCCAATGAATATTCAGGACTGATCTCCTTTAGGATGGACTGATTGGATCTCCTTGCATCTCACTAAGATGCTACTCACAGTGTCTAAGAGAGTAACTGCCCCAAATTGGGTGCCCCAAATTTTTTTCTGACTTGAGCCCAACATCAACAGGTAGTTGTTAACATACGCCCACTGACCTGGGATCATACAGTAGGTAGAGGAAACCATGGTGTGTTCATCTCTTTATAGCCAGCCCTAAGCTGAGTATGTGGCATAGACTAGACACTCATAAAACGTATGTTGAAGCAGTGTTTAAAGGAAAACAGGAAGCAAAAAGTTCCAACGAAAATGACTGTTAGATTCTGCAGATTCATCAGGGAGTTCTGTGTGTTGGGTGGGTGTGCCCTGAACTGTGAAGGATGTGATGAAGCCATGTAAAAAGAGCTGGATAAACAGGAAGCCAGTGTGAGCAGCATGGTGAGTCAGGCAGCCGGAAGTTCTGTTCTCCAAAGAGATTGTCCTTATCTACACTCTGTTGTTGTCTCAAGTAGCCCAAGTTACGCCACATGAAAAAGTAAAAGCCACGTTGCACAGGCCTTGAACCTCTGGATCAAAAATGCATGTCATGGATTAATTACATGTGGCCATGTCCCTGCTAGGGAAATCACCTCCAAGTAGGATGGTGGTACAACATATTCCTGAAGGATGCATCATTCTCTGCTAGGGAAAATCCAGGATGGACATACTTATCCCATAGCTTCACTGGACATGACTGTAAAGGAAATGTGACATGTTAAATGTGGGAGGGAGACCTGGGTTTCAGACCCCCTTCTCAGCCTCATAATTAGGAAAGCTAAAATCCATTGTTTTGTTTTAATGACATCATTGCCTTTTCTACTTGAAAGGCAAGGGGCTAGGGAAAAGCAATCTTTGGGGGACCCTTAAAATCCAAGGGAGGCATTATTTACTAAATCACTATATTTAAAAGCATAGATCTTGGAATAAATCATAAGTCAGATAAGAGTTCAGTCCAAGCATCTCCTTTTATTAGCTGTTTGATCTTGGGCTAATTCTGTGAGCTTTCTGAATTTACTGGTTTTCATGGCAAAATGGGATAATAAGACCTCATAAGGGTGCTGTGAAGACTCATTCAACTGAGATCATATCATTATAACATATACCTGAGTTCCTGGCTCTAAGCACAATAAATGGTTATTACTAATAGTCGTTGTGTTTAGATGATAAACTCCATTCACATTTTGCTGCATTATTTTACTATTTCTCCACTGTGTTTGACTGGGGAGCCAGATCAGCCTCTGTGGTGTTCTCATGTTGTGAATACGCTGTTGACGTGAAGCTGTGTTGAAGTTTGCATTCACTCATCTCTCTTCCAAAATTACATGATCCCATTTCATCCCCATCCCAATTAACCTGTTCTCATCATAGTCCCAGCTAGGCTAATGCATATCTTCCAAATGACTGTGATCTCCCTCCGTTTTCAGGATGCAGAGACAGTGGGAATCATGTGTTCTCAGTGACAAATTCATTTATTTTTCAAAACAAAACAATGAAGCATGTGAACAACTTGATTTTGTCATTGGAAGTGCTCTGTACCAGTCAAGGTGGGAGATCAGGATCACTATGACGAATGGATCTGAGCTCCAAGTGGTAGAATCAGCCAGGAGGATAAATTATCACCTCCCTCTTGCCTCCCGGATGGTAATTTCTTCTCACTGTCTCATCTCTGATGGCCAGCGTTGTGTTTGCCACAGCGACTGTCAGACCAATCACAAACCACACCTGGGAAGCATTTAGTCAGTACATCCAGTGTTTCAAGTTCGGAGTCATTTTATGTTTGTTTGTCCCCCTATTACTTTCTCTGGCTGAGTAAAATCTCTATTACTTTGGACTCAGGAACAGAGAATGGACTGTGAACACCCGAGGCATACATTTTATTTTATTTTTATTCTTTCTTGTGATGACTTCATTATTCCCTTATGCCTGAGTTTTTCCCAGAATTGTTTTTGTTTTTTTCCCCCTTTTTCTTTCTTCAGCATCATCTTCTTTGGCGTGCCCATTTATTGAGTCCAGCTGCATGGAAGTGACCTGATGCCAGGGCTTGGCCTTTGTTCTTTAGAACAGCAAAAGATTTCTGGATTTCATAGACAATGTTAATCCCCTCCCCTCTCTGTGAGAGAATGGACTAGCTGAGTGTTGGTGGCTTTTTATTTTTTTCCAGGAAAGGATGTTAAGACATAAGAACCTTTTTCTTGTTTCTTTTTTGGCTGCACTGGCCAGCATGTGGGATCTTAGTTCCTTGACCAGGGGTCAGACCCCCACCCCCTACATTGGAAGAGTGGAGTCTTAACCACTGGACCACTAGGAAAGTCCCAAGAGCTATTTTCTATAACTGTTATTTCATTTAGAAAAAGTAATTTCACAGCAACATACAGTTGCAGAATTATACATTTTATTTTTTTCACTGAAATATTTACACTATTGTGTTAATTTCTAGTATACAGCAAAGCAATTCTGATATATATATATATATATATATATATATGTATATACACACACATGTTCTTTTCCATTGTGGCTTATTACAGGGTATTGAATATAGTGTTCTGTGCTATACAGTAGGTCCTTGCTTTTTATTTTATATATATTAGTGGTAGCATGTATCTGTTTATCCAAAATACCTAATTTACCCCTTTCCCACCCACTTTCCCCTTTGGTAACCTTAAATTGTTTTTTCTGTGTCTATGGATCTATTCGTGTTTTGCATATAAGTTCATTTGTGTCATATTTTTTAGATGCCACATGTAAGCAACATCATATGGTGGTTTAGTCTCTCAGTTGTGTCCAGCTCTTTGCGACCCATGGACTGTAGCCTACCAGGTTCCTCCTCCCATGGGATTTTTCCCAGCAAGAATACTGGAGTGGGTTGCCAATTCCTTCTCCAGGGAATCTTCCCAACCCAGGGATTGAACCCAGGTCTCCGGCACTGCGGGCAGATTCTTTACTGACTGAGCTACCAGGGAAGCCAATATCATTTTAGTTTGTCTTTGGCTGACGTCACTTAGTATGATCATCTCTATGTCCATCCAGGTTGCTGCAGATGGTGTTTTTTCATTCAGAATTATACATTTTAAATAAACTTAGCTTTCAGTTCAGTTCAGTTCAGTTCAGTCACTCAGTCGTGTCCGACTCTTTGCGACCCCATGAATCACAGCACGCCAGGCCTCCCTGTCCATCACCAAATCCCGGAGTTCACGCAAACTCACCTCCATCGAGTCTGTGATGCCATCCAGCCATCTCATTCTCTGTCGTCCCCTTCTCCTCCTGCCCCCAATCCCTCCTAGCATTAGAGTCTTTTCCAGTGAGTCCACTCTTCACATGAGGTGGCCAAAGTATTGGAGTTTCAGCCTCAGCATCAGTCCTTCCAATGAACACCCAGGACTGATCTCCTTTAGAATGGACTGGTTGGATCTCCTTGCAGTCCAAGGGACTCTCAAGAGTCTTCTCCAGCACCACAGTTCAAAAGCATCAATTCTTCGGCGATCAGCTTTCTTCACAGTCCAATTCTCACATCCATACATGACCACTGGAAAAACCATAGCCTTGACTAGACGGACCTTGGTTGGCAAAGTAATGTCTCTCCTTTTTAATATGCTATCTAGGTTGGTCATAACTTTCCTTCCAAGAAGTAAGCGTCTTTTAATTTCATGGCTAGCTTTACAAACCAATTTTTTAGAATTAATTTATTTATTTTAATTGGAGGCTAATTACTTTACAATATTGTAGTGGTTTTTAGCTTACATTGACATGAATCAGCCACAGGTGTACATGCGTTCCCCATCCTGAACCCCCTTCCCACCTCCCTCCCCATCCCATCCCTCAGGGTCGTCCCAGTGCACCAGCCCTGAACGCCCTGTCTCGTGCATCGAACCTGGACTGGCGATCTGTTTCACATATGGTAATATACATGTTTCAGTGCTATTCTCTCAAATCATCCCACCCTCACCCTCTCCCACAGAGTCCAAAAGTCTGTTCTACATCTCTGTGTCTCTTTTGCTGTCTCGCATATAGGGTCATTGTTACCATCTTTCTAAATTCCATATATATGCGTTAATACACTGTATTGGTGTTTTGCTTTCTGACTTACTTCGCTCTGTATAATAGGCTCCAGTTTCATCCACCTCATTACAAACCAATTTTTATTGTTTTCATTTGTCCTCTGTAAGACTAAAAGTCAAATAGCCCTTGCATTTTGTGAATGAGTGGTTCATGGCACCTGTCACCTTCCTGCTGGCAGCAATGGTAGATTAGAATTAAGAATACTGCTCAAGGCTAGCTATAATGGAAGGAGCAATTAAAAATCTCTTTAGTTCTTTAATCAATTCCTCTGCATTATTCTTATTTTCAGGAATGCCTTTCTTCACATTGTGTCTGTGTTTTTGCTATGCAGTCAGTACTGCCTGGAAGAGAAATGAGCTTACATTTCCATTAGAAGATACAGTAGTAATCAAAGCATCCGAGTCTGTGTAGATATTTACTAGAACATGAAGGAAGAGCCAGACGCCGTGTTGCCCACAGGTTCTCCATGAACAAACGTGATGGGCCTTGAAAATTGATGTCGTATATCATCCTCCACAACGTGCATGACCCATGATGATGGTTTTAGTTTTGTGTTTGATTTACACTTTTGTGCACAAAAGGCCTGAGCTCTGGAATCAGCAGCTGGGAGTTCAGACCCTGCTTCTATCAATCACTGGCTTTATGATCTTATACAACTTCTTCCTCCTAAACTCATTTTCTCACTTATGAAAACAAGTGTTGCCGATGCCCACCTCTGGAGAGTCCTGTGATGTAAATGAAAGGATAGAGTTAACAATGATAGGTACACTGCTTGGCACATAACCTTTGGGGATATAAAGGCACTTCCTTATTCTTTTTTCATTACAACTCCCTTTTAAAGGGAATGCCTAAACAGGGCATTTCAATACCATTCTCTGCTAGCTCAGATGATATAGAGTCAGCCTGCAATGCAGGAAACCCAGGTTCGATCCCTGGATCAGGAAGATCCCCTGGAGAAGGAAATGGCAAGCCACTCTAGTATTCTTACCTAGAGAATTCCATGGACAGGGGAGCCTGGCAGGCTGCAATCATGGGGTTGCAAAGAGTCGGACACAATTGAGCAACTAAAACCGTTCTCAGTCTCGTTCTTAATTAACTAATTGCTATGATTATTCCCTCTCCTCCACCAGCCAGCTGTTTTGAGTCATGCTCTATATATGTATTTGCCTACATATTCTTCCTTGTTAATTTACTCTTTCAAATAGGGTCCTTTTCAATTACAGGAATGTTAATTATTGTTTTTCACCCTTAATTATTATAATCTGCTACAGACTTACTTTGAGTGTGCGTGCATGTGTGTGCATGTGTGTGCATGTGTGTGTTTTAACCCAGTAGTCTGTGAACTTCAGCAGTCTATCCTAGCCTTTTATCTGTTTCCAACAACAGCGTTTCATTTCCAGCCCTGACAGGGCATTCCTCAGTGATGGGCTATACAGCTGCTTTCCTGAGAAGCATAAACTTCCCTTGATTTTTGAGTGTTCTGCAGAGGTTGGTACAGTATTGTAAAACATCTTTAAAACTCTATAACTTGGAAAAAAAATGTTAGAAATGTGCCTTACAGTTTCTCTTTTATCAAATGTTTAACATAGGGTCTGGCACTTTGATGGGCTCCCTTCGATGTTCTCGTGGATATCTACATAAACCGTGATGGTTTATTTACTACTGTAGCTTTTAATGGAAATGTAAAATAATTTCTCTTCTGGGCAGTACCGAGTTTCATTGCAAACCCATCCACCAAATGTGAAATTCACATAAAACGCCAAGTCGCACGCATTGCCATAGATGGGACTCGTTGCTGCCTATTGTTGATCGGCTGGTGTATTTATGGTTCTTGTACACATACTGTAAAACGTAATGTGGCAGGATTGCTGTATTGTAATAAAACAACATGGTGCTTGAGGAAGGAGAAAAAGGGGCTGGTGAATTACAGCCATCATTGTACCTTGTTTCCCATTATTGAAAATGGAGTATGATTATTAAATGCATGCAGTGTGCATTTTACACACTGAGTGATACATCTTGCTTTTTATGTGTGCCTGGAACATCAATATTTGCTTTACTTTTAGGGAACGTTAGTTACAAATACAATAAGTGTGTTTCATTTTTCATTGAAGACATATTGGCTTCAGTTCTCAAGGCAGAGTGTGCAATCTCTGTCCCAATGATTATTGATCTGGAAACTCTGGTGAAAGTAAGCAAGACTCGTTTCTGTAATAAGCAAGCGCGGGTGTTGCTTCTGCTCGCTGAGACACGGGAAAGTGGAGTGAGTAGCAATAATTAAGAGTTTAATTAAATTGTTCCTTGGCAGATAGTAGGACTGTTTCTCAGCTTTGGTTTAGAACCTGGGGGGGGTCTCTTTTCCTTTTGATGTATAGCTGGTCTTCTCATCAGTACTAACGGGAACTGTGAACTGACCCTGTGCCCTTGTGTCTGCCAAATACCCCGTGGACTTTTCTCCTTTGGGCTACACACCCGTGGCGGATTCATGTCAATGTATGGCAAAACCACTGCAATATTGTCATTAGCCTCCAATTAAAATAAATACATTTATATTAAAAATAAATAAATATAAACAAAGAATTAAAAGTCTTCATGTACATTAAAGTGTCAAGGTACTCTTGGAGTATCTTATAAATGCTAAAATAATCATAATTTCTTAGAAGCCCATAAAAGATCCATATGTGCTTTGTGTAGGACTTTGTTTCAGATTGTAATTACAACTGAAAGATTAAAGTATACCCTCCCCTTAGAATTTAATTCTCTGATGAGCTATATGCATAGAGTGACTATGGTGCTTGGCAAACCATGGAAACCGTGCTCCTAAGCTAGAAATGAATGAGCAAGATTAATTACATTCCGTACGGTATTGCATTGATAGCAGGGCACACGTAGCCTTCAGCTCATTTGGATTCAAAGCTGTGTGAAAGATATGAGTGCTTGAAAATGATTAAAGTCGAGCTAGCATGGTACAATTTCCACTTGCTGTGTTGCTGTTACTTTCCCTGGAGCACAGGCTAGGAATATGTATCATGCAGGCATTCTCAGTGCTCTCACAAAAGAGATGTTTCATTATTTCTCTGTACGAGTTCAAACATACTCTGGATAATACGATCAGGCAAACCTCCGTGTCCATGTAAGGACCAAATCTATTTATGAAACTGCCTTGCTGGTTTGTAATTGCTTGTGTTTTCTCCCAGACATCGAATTTGTTGGTCCTGGAGATTAATTCATTTAGTAAAACTCTAGACTGGCTCTGAACACACTGAGAACCAGTGCTCATAACCAAGTATGTGTTAGCTCTACTAGTCTGTAGAAACTGAAGCCCCATGCCCACAGACCCCTCAACACCCATCAATTGATATTATATTAAGAAATGGTTACAAAGGCAGCAACTTCATTATCTTTCTAAATCAAGCACAGATGTAAATAAAATGTTTTTAGGGAATATTTTCTCTTTATTTTTTTATTGAAGTATACTTGATTTGCAGCGTATTGCTTTTCAAGTGTACAGTAGAGTGATTCAGTTATGCATATAATGCAACTCTTCTTTTTCAGATTATTTTTCAGTTCAGTTCAGTCGCTCAGTCGTGTCCGATTCTTTGCGACCCCATGAATCACGCACGCCAGGCCTCCCTGTCCATCACCAACTCCCGGAGTTCACCCAGACTCATGTCCATCAAGTTGGTGATGCCATCCAGCCATCTCATTCTCTGCCGTCCCCTTCTCCTCCCACCCCCAATCCTTCCTAGCATCAGACTCTTTTCCAGTGAGTCAACTCTTCGCATGAGGTGGCCAAAGTTTTGGAGTTTCAGCCCCAGCATCAGTCCTTCCAATGAACACCCAGGATTGATCTCCTTAAACATTTTATATTAGAGTATATCAATTGACAACGTGATCATTTCAGATGGACAGCAAAGGGACTCAGCCGTACATAGGCATGTATCTGTTCTCTCCCAGACTCCCCTCCCATCCAGCCTACCACATGACATTGAACAGAGTTCCCTGTGCTATACAGAAGGTCCTTGTTGATGATCTATTGATATTTTATATATAGCAGTATGTATGTCAATCTCAAGCTCCTAATTTCTAACCTCCCCCTCCCCCTTGTACTGTACTCTTTTTTTTTTTTTCTTTTGACCGTGCTGCACAACTTTTGGGATCTTAGTTCCCTGACCAGGATCTTAGTGCCCATGGCAGTGAGAGTACAAAGTCCTAACCACTGGACTGCCAGGGAAATCTCCAGGAATTTAAAAAGTAAAACAGAAGCAAATTTAAGAAAAGTTTATCATAGTGTCCATCACATCAATCTCTTCCCCAGTTTTTCTTATCAGTTTTATGCACATCCTCTAGAGTAAAACCCAATGACCTTTAAGGTAGAGTAATGAGTTCCAAAACATAACATTCAGACAGGATTACCTGGTTTACTTAATGTAGTAATTTCTGCCCTATTTGTTTGATTCATCATCTTATGATGACAGAGGAGTTGGGCGGGGGAAGATGCTTAGCACGCTCAGGGCACTTTTATTATATTAATTTGTCACCATTCCCTTCATAGAAAAGCATACAGTCTTTTCCCTGGTGAATAATTTATAGTCTGTGGGTCTTCTGTTTAAGAAGGCAGCCATCTTTACTGAGCAAAATCTAGCCCTCTTGTTTTAGAAAGTAACCCAGGATTTTCAAATAGTCATCATGGCAAGAAATTCCAAATGCCATTCTCCAGTTGATAGCACTTTATTGAAAAAACAAGGAGGGGGGCGGTTCTTTTTTCACTGTTTTTGTACTTACTGTACTGTCGTTGTAGGAAGAAAGGTGTGAGTTTGGTGTCCAGGTGACAGACAATACTGCATTTCATAGATTTTAAGACACCATCGATTGTAAGCAGAACCATCACTTTATATGCCACTAAAAAAAGGCCACTTTTTCATCATAAGATGTTATCAACTATAAACATAAGCAGATTTCCAAGATGTCAGTGTGCGAAGTGTGCATGTATGTAGATGTATATATATGTATGCACATATATGTAGTTTTCAGCTGTGCTGTGTCTTCATTGCTGTATGCGAGCTTTCTCTAGCTGCGGTGAGTGAGGGCTACTCTCTAGTTGCAGTGTGTAGGCTTTTCATTACGGTGGCTTCTCTTGTTGTGCAGGATTGGCTCTAGGTGAACAGACTCAGTATTTGCAGCTCGAAGGCTCTAAAGCACAGACTCAGCAGTTGTGGTGCACAGGCTTAGTTGTCGCATGGCATGTGAAGTCTTCCCGGACCAGGGATCGACCCCTTGCCCCCTGCATTGGCAGGTGGATTCTTTCCCACTGGACCACCAGGGAAGTCCTGCATGTGTATCTTAGAATTGGAGAAATATTTCTGTCCTTCTTTCTTTCCTTTTCCCTAATATTGCACTTTAGAAACGTTACAACTCAGCAAACAATTGTCTTTTTTAAAAACACTCGGAACTTAATGTTTTCAGCAATGGATTAGGTATCCAATGACTAGGTCCTCCATAACCTAGAGTGATCAGTTTTATGGGTTCACACAGAAGTGAGGTTTATGAAGGGGAAAAAGAACAAGCTTGGTATCACCAGCGCTGTGAGGAGCTGGCTTACTGCTGTATCACAGTATGAGACTCATTCTTGATGATATAATAATTAGAGGTTTCTCACCAGGTGGGCCCTTGTAGAAAATACCAGTATATAGTATCACAGAATTAGCGAGTGCTGAATCTGGAGAGAATCGCAGTGATAATCTAGATTTGTCCAACCCCTGTTGATACAGATGAGGAAATCAACCTCAGAATTCAGAATGGTCAGATTCCGGACTGGGGCCTCTCCCTTTCTGTGGATATTCTTGTGGGTTTGCTTGCTGCGGAGATGGGCAGAAGATCCAGGGTGCAGTTGACATCCAAAGCCTCTATCCAGTTGCCTTTTGTGTTTGCCATTTTTCTTTCAAACTCCTAGTACTGTTTCTACAACAAGCCTATTTTTCCCTTAAATAATGGTGGTCATATTTTCTGTTGTTTTGATTCAAAGAGTGGATAAGTGCTTAAATATGGGCACTTTTTAAATCACTCTGTCATCTCGTAATTAGGAAATTAGGAAGGGGTATGCTTTAGTTTCATGAAAAGAAAGTGAAAGCATTAGTAGCTTATTCGTATGTGACTCTATAACCTGTCAGGCTCCTCTATCCATGGGATTTTCCAGGCAAGAATACTGGAGTGGGTTGTCATTTCCTTCTGCAGGAGATCTTCCCGATCCAGGGATCGAACCCGGGTCTCCCACATTGTGGGCAGATTCTTGACCACTGAGCCACCAGGGAAGCCCTAGTTTCACGAAAGTACATACAGATTTTTTAGCACATAACTGTAATTTCTTCAAAGTCATGAGAGTGTTGAGATAATTGTAAATGAGGTCATCTGCATGATACATAAATCCTTTTATAATTTGGGGATCATCACTAGATTTTTATTTTCTTAGCTATTTTTATTTCCATTCCTTATTGGATTATTTGAATCCTTTCTTACCTGGCAACTTTCTTGAAATTTTACCTTGAAAAAAATAAACTGGGGAAGATAATGAAGGATGGGAACCCTGGCGTCCATGGGATCGCTAAGAGTCAGACACGACTGAGCAACTGAACAATAAATAGATACTTACATGTGGAAAAGGCTTTAATTTTGTCCTTTATTTTCTGGATTGAATTTGATAAATCCAATGAAATAAATGTGATGTATTGCTTCCATGACAGCAGATGAACTCTGGATGTTTTATACTGGACTTTACTTACAGGAAAGGTTGTTAAGATATTGGAATTAGCGGTAAAGCAACTTCAGCAACTTGCAACATCTACAGACACTCTTGCATCCATTGATCCGTACTCTTCCCGCCCACCCTGCTTGCAATTACTTTGATCGGTATATTATCAGGGATTAATAGGCCCTTATTTAAATCTGAGCAGTCCTGATCTCATAAAATAAGGCTAACTCAGGGATAGTTTACTTTTTTTCTGACACTGGCTGGTTATGCAGGGAGCAGAGGAAAACCCAAAACTAAGTCTTATCCACTCCTAAGAAGCAGCAGGTTTCTGTGTCACCAAGCCAGGAATATCATGGCAGCTAAGTGCATTGAGAATGGTCTGGCTTTCTCTAGGGACCACTTTGCAAACTCTTGTAGAATTTCTCAGAATTTTCTCTGAAATTTTAGGACTCTACCATCTGATCCAGTTTTTCTCTTTCAATTAGTGATTCTTAGGGTGAGCGGGGCGGGGGAAAGGCTAGTTGAATCTTCACAATCTTCCCCATCTAATTCTGTTAACTGGTTTAAAGTGCTACCGAAGATATGATTCAGAGCCAGTTTACAAGGGGAAAAAGAATCTGCCAGACGCTGCCAACTTCATCCCTAATTTAAGCCAGGCGTCTCCCAAGGGCATCATTTTGGGTCTCAAGGATTTAAGACAGCACCTGGATATCTCTGTGCTCAGCAGTCCTCCTTTGTGAATGACAGCGGTTTCTCTGGATGGTGGGTCGCTGATCTCCGCTTTGTGAAAATGAAGCCTATTTGAGCTGGAAGGAAGGAGCCTGGGAAATTGTTTGACTGACTGCCTTACCTCAGGGAAGGTGAAATGAGATCCAGAGATGTGGAGAGGACCGGTGATTGACTCAGAGTCACACAGATAGTTGGTGTCATGGCAGCTGCTCCACACAGCTCTGCTGACTCGGTCGAGTCTTCATTGATTAGCAACACGCGCCGCTGGATGGCTCCACCGTCCACTGTTGGAAAGTTGTTGACCCTGTTTGTGCAGTTCAGCCGGTGTGCAGCCTCATTCGTCTTTGTCACCCCAGCACATGTAGGGGAATTAGAGTTTCCTGAAGCAGAAAAGTGCCCAAAGTGTTCACATCTATGGCCAGTAGTCTGAACAGGGCAGATGGAGAGGAACTTACTCTGATTCGGCTTAGATCTCTTATTCAGTATACTTTACCTCCCTGAGACTCAGTTTCCTCACCTGTAGTAGGAGGATATTGGCGACGATCACCCCATGCCTGACCTTGTAAGGTGTTGTACAGGGATTATGTAATAGTTGTGACAGTTTTGTGATCTGTAGCCCCTCATTCTTGTACTTTTTTCTGAGCATGTTTTAACCTAACTTCTTTTCCTATTTAATATGATTTTAAATTAACCAGAAAAAGAATTTTTCTGCATCATTTATCCAATCCTACAAGGACAAGATGAGCTCCTAACTCAGGTCCAGGTAGGCATTTGCACTCGACACATGTGTAACGTCACCCACTATTCCCAGGTGGTGCTGGTAGTAAAGAACCTGTCTGCCGATGCAGGAGACATAGAGATGTGGATTTGATCCCAAGGTGGAGAAGATCCCCTGGAGGAGGGGATACTCCAGTGTTCTTGCCTGGAGAATCCCATGGACAGAGGAGCCTGGCGGGTTACAGTCCAGAGGGTCACAAAGAGTTGGACACGACTGAAGCGACTTTGCACGCACTTTTCCCTCAGGCTAATAGTCAGAGCCTGGCCACTCTTCCCAGGCTCAAGCACAGAAATCAGCTGCATTGCCACAGAGCAATCAGGATCTCCTTGCACTTAAAACCAAGACCCAGTTATAACCAGACTGCTGACTCTGAGATGAAACCAGCAGTAAATCTGTAACCCTGAACTGGATCTGCATTCGTTGTGGACAGAGAAGTTTTCTGTTTCCCCTATTTGCAGTGAAATTCAGTCTCTTTTCCACTCATGCTTTCTTCTTCAGATGTAAGGAATGCCTACATCTTTTGGGAAACAAATTTCTAACATGGCGTTGATCCCCTCCATAACTTGGAGCTAAAAGACCAGCTATTTAGTTTTGTCCACTTTATGGAATGACATAGAAATCTTTTCCTTCTGACCTCAGGGGTTATGAAGGCTGAGTGTCATTTGACTACAGATCCATCTGGTTGTCTCCTGGTCCAGGTGACCTTTACCTGAGGAGATCAGAGAACCAGCCGGCCCTCGTGGTCTCTGTATGCTCTGGCTGTCACATTCAGAGAGAGATAGGAGGAGACGTGAAATTCTTCTCTGAAGGTCACATCCCTGAAGCCAGGCCTTGCTCCTGTTTGCTGTCTGGTCCCTTGCAGGACAGCATCCAAGGTCACACCTCAAGTTTATGCTGGGATCCTCAGATTCATGGTGGGTGCCCTGTCCCTCCCAGGTGTGACCACCTTCAGGCCAGAAGGGCTCACATAGGTGTAGGCTGACTCACCCTTTCCCCCCAGGTGGGTCCTCACTTACGCCAGGAGTCCTCCCAGTTCTCAGCAACAGACTGGGATTCCTTTAGAACCCGTTTCCTGTCCAAAACTTCCCCTTGACGCCCCACATCTCTACGAACTGCCTGTCGGTGGACTCTCACCTCCTCTGTTTGCACTCTAGCTTTTATTTGTTTATATGCGATTGTTAAAGGTTGCTTTCCATTTGTAGCTATTACAAAGTATCATCTGTATTCTGCATGTTGCGCAGTATATCACTGAGCCTGTCTGACACCCAGTAGGTTGGGGCTTCCACTCCCCCATCCTTGCCAGCACCCCCTGCCCCCGGCCCTGACTAGTTCGTTCTCTGTGAGTCTGCTTCTGTTTGTTGTTGTATATTTTAGATTCCACGTGTAAGTAATGCTGTGTAGTATTTGTCTTTCTCTAATTTCATTTAGCATCATGCCCTCCAAGTCCATTCATGTTGCTGCAGATGGCAAAGTTCTGTTTTCAGGCTGAACAGTATTCCATGGTACATGTGTGTGTATATATCACATCCTCTTTATCGATCTGTAGGTAGGCACTTAGGTCACTTCCATATCTTGGTATTGCAAATAATGCTGCCATGAACATAGGAGAGCATGTATCATTTCAAAGTAGTGTTTTGGGGTTTTTAGAATATATACATTCAAGGGTGGAATCGCTGGGTTGTATGGTAGTTTCCAAGTGGGAAACTATTTTTGGTGTTTTGAGAAAGCTCCATGCTATTTCCCACAGTGGCTGCACCAATGGACTCTAGCTCTGATAATTGGCTCCTTCCTTATAGAAGAGAGGTTGTTTCTCATCTACCAACTTGCAGTTCAGATAGCCTGGGTCCCAGTTAATTTTCACCGAGTCAGTGTGACTGAGGTCTCCTCTGTAGGGCTTTCCACCTCCCTTCAACAGCACCATTTACTCTAGAGCCTGCAGCCCTATCTCCTGCAATATTCCGTGACATTCTCTGCTCCCCTGGGGATATGACTCAGTGTGCAAAAATTTGGAATCACAATTCCAGTGTTTAGGTAAATCAATAGTCTAGCCTTGTTGTTCAGTCACTACGTCATGCCCGACTCTTTTCTACCCTATGGACTGAAGCATGCTGGACTTTATATGCTTGTTAACTGGCTGCCAGGTTTAAAATCTAAATCCTTCCTTGTTGGTGGTCCCCTGTGTCCCACTGTTTTCTGATTTACAATTTTTTTCCCCCTAAACCACAGTCAGTAATTTTGGGTGTACATTATTCAATTGCACCTTCTGGTCCAATACCGAGCAATTTATTTTATCCTCTTTTTGTTTCTTGAGATGAATTATTTTCTGTTTTTATCCCAGGCATAGCCTTTAAAATATCTAGTCTAAAATGACTAGACCTGCATTTTCTGCTGTTCAGTACATATTTGTCACATGGAGATCCATAGCAGTGAGTCCAGGCAGCGATGTGTGTCATAAAGCTGAGTGCGGCTTGAGGCAGGGTCACTTACCCATGGGTGGGAATCCTTAAAAACGGTCAGGAGGAAGGTAGATTCTTAACAAGAAGCCAGATCAAAGCCTGGTGGTTGGTCCAAACCAGTTATCCACTGGAATGTACAGAGAAGAACACAGGTTTAGTAGTTAAAAAACAAGCAAAAAACTATCATTTCATTTTAACTCTGCAACTCTTTCATTGACTTTTGTGGTCTTAAGATTTCTGGAATCTCAGCCCAGATAATATCTGTCTCCCTATGTTATTAACATTTTAAGTCAAGATTATTTGGAAAATGGTTTATAAACTCAGGCGTGCCTGCTAAGTTGCTTCAGTTGTGTCCAGCTCTTTGCGATTGTAGTCTGCCAGGCTCCTCTGTCCATGGAATTTTCCAGGCAAGAATACTGGAGCAGGTTGCCATTTCCTTCTGCAGGGGATCTTCGCAATTCAGGGAACAAGCCTGTGTCTCCTGTGCCGCCTGCATTGACAGGCAAATTCTTTATCATTGTAAACTCATAAATGAGATTAAAACAAACAAACAAAAAATCAGCCATTTTATTTATGTTGTGATCTTAAGCATTTTTCCAGAATCACAGAGAATTTCCGTTCAATCAAGGCCTGTAAGCATGGTGTTTATTTTCCCCAAGAACCGAAAAGCTTGCTTGTTTTTATTTCTGTGTTAAACTGTAAACTAAACAAGGCAACACAAAAAGATGTAGCAAAGATTGCAGCACAGAGACGCTGCAAAACACATCCCTGCACAGAGACGCTGCAAAATACATCCCTACTGATGGGAACGCTAACATGAGAAAGACCTCCATCCCCAGGTCCTCTGGCACAGACTAGAGAGCTCCTGGCAGAGCTGTGTGAATTCACTTCCGAGGCCTTGAGTGACCTAAATGGATCTGTTTGAGAGAATTAAGAGCATTAGAAGAATAATACTGAGTTCCAGGGTATATAGAGACAAGTTATTTCGTTTGGAAAGGTTACACATACCGATTCAGGAAAAAAAATGAAAAAACAGGTGATATGATAGCATACATTGATTTTGAAGTGACTTTTGTGCAATTATATAGTAAATAAAGGAAGAATTCTTATATCCCCCCGCCCCAGGTATTTTTTCACGCTGTCTCTTCAGTCATGTCTGACTTTTGACGAACCCAAGGACTGTAGCCCTCCAGGCTCCTGTGTCCATGGAATTTTCCAGGCAGGAATACAGGAGTGGGTTGCCATTTGTTTCTCTAAGGGATCCTCCCAATCCCGGGATCGAACTTGCATCTTCTGCACTGGCAAGCAGGTTATTAACCACCTGGGAAGATTTCTCAAGAGTTGTACAAAACAGGTACAGGTTTCTTAAGAGCGTCCAATAGGGCTTTGTTTTTCTCCCGCTATTCTTTGGCACCAGAATCTACATCCCATTGTGGGGAGTGTATACCACCTCATTCTCTTCGCCCTCCAAACTCTCCCCTCCCTGTGTCAGTCCCAGGGTATCACATTGCTAGTATTTACACATAGGCGTGTCCTTTGGGTTCCCAAGAGGCAGCTACAGAGTGATATTTCAGCTGCTATCACCTACCACATCCAAACACAACAAAATATTATGACTCTGAAAGGGATGCACGTGTCATCTGAACTCATGAGGTGTGTGGCTTCCACTGTACCTGTCATTCATCCAGGGTCTACCGCTGTACCCAGAAACCCCCTCCAGCACTGTGGCGGTTCAGCTCTTAATGAAGCCAAGCAGAAGTTATAATAAGTCACTGCCTTGCCTGCTTGGAAAACATGATAATGCTCCTCAGTTGTAAGAAATCATTTTAACAACAGTGACTGGTGGCAGTTCATTGATGAAGGCTCTGTGAAACCTGCTCTATGCACATGATGCATGTAGAAAAGGGTTCTTCTGTGTGGCATTTATTCATTTGTAATTTATACCCTGCCGACTTTACAAAAGAATTTGAGCTGGCTGATAGTAAAAGACACATATACAGTAAGATCGTTATGCGTGTAGAAAGGGGAAATTCAAAAATCATATGGAGAGGAGAGACGACAAGAGTTACGTTTGTCGGGTTTTCGTCCTCATCAAGCGATGCAAGGAGATTATGTTCTCAGCCTTCCCTCTCTCCAGCTCACTGAAGTGCCCTGAAGAGGAAACATGTGATTCGGTGCTCAGAGAAATAAACCCTGTAAAATGATGATGGTGGACATAGCAGAGGAAGTTATATTTAGAAAGAAAGAAAGTAGAAATCTTCGATAAGCAAAACCTGCATGGTGATTATACTCTTCCTAATCACTTCGAGTTCTGATACCTGCTCCCAATTCTATATTACAGTTGCCTAGGATTATGCAGGACCTATTGATCTAGAGTCATTTGTGTGGATCGATTTCATGGAGTAGGGGACAGAAAGCAGAGTCTCCCAATAGGTTTTATATCTACAGGTAATAGTTTTTAGTGACTAATCATCTGTCTCAAAGGAAACGATAGATGACCTAAAATTAAACAAGTAAACGGTACATTCTTATGTGTGTGTGTGTGTGATTTGATGTCACCTTTTATTTCTTTTTTTAAATTTTATATTGAAATATATTTAGGTTACAGTGTTAGTCTCAAGTTTACAGCAAAATGATTCAGGTATACTTATATTTATATCCATTTTTTTTTTATATTCTTTGCCCTTCTCGGTTACTTTAGAATACTGAGTAGAGTTCCCTGTGCTAAACAGCCGGTTCTTGTTGTTTATTTTATATTTATTAGTGTGTATGTGTTAATCCCAAACTCATAATTTAACCCCCACACTCATCTTTTCTCTTTGGTAACCATGAGTTTGTTTTCCAAGTCTGTGGGTCTCTTTCTGTTTTGTAAATAAGTTCATTGATATCAAGGATGCATTCATTTGATTGAGGCTGGGTTTCCTGAAGCTCAGCACTGTTGACCTAGGATCCCAGTAATGTTTGTCACTGGGGGGATTGTAGGAAGTTTAGTAGCATCCCTGGGCTCCACCCACTCAGTGTCCATAGAAACCTCCTCCCTCCTCAGTTGAGCCAATCAACAATGACTCCAGAGGCTGACAAATGTCTCCCCTTGATTGGTGGAAAAATTGCCCCCGGAAGGTCGGTTTAGGTACAGACCTGTACAGAGACTGCCTCATAGAGCAGGTAGCACTGCAGAATCCCTCCTTGGCTCTCTCATTCCCAGAGAGGGAATCCCACAGCCAGGGAAAGTATCTGAAGGTGTGGGGATTCCCAACAGGGCCCTGAAAGAATGGTCTTTAATCCTGTTCTCCTGAGGTATTTGTGTATCGTGCCCATCCAAACATTTTAGAGACCCTGACTGCATTCCTGCTAATTCAGCAGATGCGGGTAACCCCAGTCCCATGGCAGACAACCGTGTGTTTACCCTGACAGTCAATAAATCACAAGTCATTTTCACCGGCTCTGTTCCCTGATGGGAGCAGTTCTACATGTCTGCCTGAGGTCTGTTCCTGCACTCATTCTGACCTCCTGTGGGGAAAATGCTAGTAAATCCTCTCCCATTCAACCGATCAGGAAGAAATGTTTGAAACATAGCAAGTTCGTTTTTTAATAGGATCATGCCCAAGTGTACCACAAATGAATGGCTTAGTTTTCTAAGCGAAGGTCCAATCACTGTACGTCAAGGTTGTATATTGTCACCTTGCTTATTTAACTTATATGCAGAGTACATCATGAGGAACGCTGGGCTGGAAGAAGCACAAGCTGGAATCAAGATTGCTGGGAGAAATATCAATAACCTCAGATATGCAGATGACACTACCCTTATGGCAGAAAGTGAAGAGGAACTCAAAAGCCTCTTGATGAAAGTGAAAGAGGAGAGTGAAAAGGTTGGCTTGAAGCTCAACATTCAGAAAACAAAGATCATGGCATCTGGTTCCATCACTTCATGGGAAATAGATGGAAAAACAGTGGAAACAGTGTCAGACTTTGTTTTTTTGGGCTCCAAAATCACTGCAGATGCTGATTGGAGCCATGAAATTAAAAGACGCTTGCTCCTTGGAAGGAAAGTTATGACCAACCTTGATAGTATATTAAAAAGCAGAGACATTACTTTGCCAACCAAGGTCCGTCTAGTCAAGGCAATGGTTTTTCCCGTGGTCATGTATGGATGTGAGAGTTGGACTGTGAAGAAAGCTGATCGCCGAAGAATCGATGCTTTTGAACTGTGGTGTTGGAGAAGACTCTTGAGAGTCCCTTATACTGCAAGGAGATCCAACCAGTCCATTCTAAAGGAGATCAATCCTGGGTGTTCATTGGAGGGACTGATGCTGAAGCTGAAACTGCAATACTTTGGCCACCTCATGCGACGAGTTGACTCACTGGAAAAGACTCTGATGCTGGGAAAGGTTGGGGGCGGGAGGAGAAGGGGACGACGGAGAATGAGATGGCTGGATGGCATCACCGACTCTGTGGACATGAGTTTGAGTGTACTCCGGGAGTTGGTGATGGACAGGGAGGCCTGGCGTGCTGTGATTCATGGGGTCGCAGAGAGTCGGACACGACTGAGCGACTGAACTGAACTGAACTGAACTGAACATTGTTCCTAATGTGCAGCACCCTTTTTAAGGTGTTTTTTAAAGTTAGTTACTTTTTGGCTGTGCTGGGTCTCCATTGCAGTGGGGCTTTCTCTTACTGCAGTGAGTAGGGGCTCCTCGTTGGTTGTGGTGCCTAGATGTCTCGTTGTGGCTTCTCTTGTTGCAGAGCACACACTTTAGACGTGTGGGCTCAGCTGTTGTGGCTCATGGATTTAGTTGCCCCCGAGTCATACAAATCTCTTCAGACTAGGCATCGAACTCCTGTCCCCTGCATTGGCAGGCTGATTTTTAACCGCTGGACCTCGAGCGAAGTCCAGATACTTTGTTTTAATATCAAGTCCTTAAACAGAATTGTACTCTGAAAGACTTTGCCTGTTTTGTCTTATTTGCTACAAACTTTTTCTTCTTGATTGAATCATAAATGTATTCTAGCTCAACTCAAGTTCATCTGTCACACCAAACATTGTCTTATTTAGATGTCATATGGAGGTCGTTTCCCAGGTGCATAGGATAAATTATTTTTTTATGTAGTTCTGCCTCACTTTCCATCGAAAATCCCCAAAGCACTTTGTGGACTAGTGCTTTTATCTTTATAATAATCTGTAAAATTGAGAGGGAGCTGGTGATAATGAGCCCATTGTAGAGATGGATGTGGCCAATGGGATTAGGGTTCCCATTTTCATAGTCCTAATTGGTTTGGGAGAGTCAGGATTGGACTGTACCAGTATGTTGAACCCTGATAATGAAATAAAAACATGGTGAACATAGCTTAATAGAAGAATTCAGCCTCCTCTGTTGGCATTGGTGTCTCTTGGAGCTAATTGGAATTTTTCACAAGTTTAAGTCAAAGGGGTGGGGGCAAATGGTGTGCTCCGTTTCCCAGGCGAGAACTTTTTTACTCTTGTCCGTTAATGAGGATGCTTTTAAGAGACACTCACCCTCTGATACTGTTTAAGAGTTGCTTTTTGAACTGAGTTTTGCTGACCTGCACTTTATTCTGCATGCACCAACTAACCAATATACACTAAACAACATACAACATGGCAGACCAACTTTTTTCATTATGTTTCTAATTCGGGGCCAGCTGTCATTTGTGGCCTTCGCCCTCTATGGTGTCTCTGAGACTGTGCTCTCTTAATCATATAAAGGATGGGGAGGAAAAAATGAAAAATCTTGTAGTACATCCTTGTGCAGTTTTTCTTCATATTTTTTTATTCCAAGAACTACATGTGTACCAATTTGAGGTTTTTCACACTTCTCTCATGTTTAAAAAAAAAGACAATTATTTGCTTTTTAATCCACAACAGTGAAGGAAGATATTTCACCTACATTTCTGCACATATTTTTGTTGTGAGAGCAAATACTTTCTCCATAGTAATTAAACCATAAGGCAGAGTAGCGTCAATGCTCGGCTTTGAAAAAGATTCTAATGGGAATCAGCTAAAATAGGTGCAGTGTCTGCATGAGAAGGCCAGTTTGGGTACAGAAAGAGATTCCTGAGTGAGGATTCAGTGCTTGCAAATGGTATCCAGTGTGTCAGTCAGTTCAGTTCAGTTCAGTTGCTCAGTCGTGTCCGACTCTCCGCGACCCCATGAATCACAGCACGCCAGGCCTCCCTGTCCATCACCAACTCCCGGAGTACACTCAAACTCATGTCCACAGAGTCGGTGATGCCATCCAGCCATCTCATTCTCTGTCATCCCCTTCTCCTCCCGCCCCCAACCTTTCCCAGCATCAGAGTCTTTTCCAGTGAGTCAACTCGCCGCATGAGGTGGCCAAAGTATTGCAGTTTCAGCTTTAGCATCAGTCCCTCCAATGAACATCCAGGATTGATCTCCTTTAGAATGGACTGGTTGGATCTCCTTGCAGTATAAGGGACTCTCAAGAGTCTTCTCCAACACCACAGTTCAAAAGCATCGATTCTTCAGCGATCAGCCTTCTTCACAGTCCAACTCTCACATCCATACATGACCACGGGAAAAACCATTGCCTTGACTAGACGGACCTTGGTTGGCAAAGTAATGTCTCTGCTTTTTAATATACTATCAAGGTTGGTCATAACTTTCCTTCCAAGGAGCAAGCGTCTTTTAATTTCATGGCTGCAGTCAGCATCTGCAGTGATTTTGGAGCCCAAAAAAATAAAGTCTGACACTGTTTCCACTGTTTTTCCATCTATTTCCCATGAAGTGATGGGACCAGATGCCATGATCTTTGTTTTCTGAATGTAGTGGGTACTTAATTTGACTAAATGGATGACAACTGCAAGAATGGACTCTGTCTTCTGCATCTTGATTTTGTTATGGCTTGTTGTTTGTCCCCCAAGAAGGAAAGGATGAAAGTTTAATGTAATGTACTTGAGACTAGCCTCAAGTGAGACTTCCTCACTTGAGGAAGTGAAGAGTACTGACATGAACATTCTTTTAAAAAAAAAATTATTGAAGTATAGTTGATTTACAATGATGCATTAATTTCTGCTATAGCAACAAAGTGATTCAGTTATACACACACACACACACACATATATATCCTTTTTCATATTATTTTCCATTATGGTTTATCACAAGGTATTGAATATAGTTCCCTATGCTATATAGTATGACCTTATTGTTTATCCATCATATATATAATAGTTTGTATGCCCTGATATCAAACTCCGAATCAATCCCTTCCCCTCAGCACTCATTTTGGCAACCACAAGTCTGTTCTCTTATGTCTGTGAGTTTGTACAATGAACACTTAATATGGAAATGTACTGTAGTTAAAAAAGAGTAAAAGCATTCAAGGGTATGTGAGTTACACCTACTTGGGTTTATTTCATTTTTTCCTGCTAACATCTGTTAAGTCCTCTATGGGTCAGATTCAGGGAAAATGCTGTCGATATCATTATAAAGACAGCCTTCTCACTTTGAATTGAATACCCAAAGCAAACTTCCAAATGTAAGGGGACAATAAAAAATGTGCAAACATGTACTGGATCCAGCATGAGAGAGAGAGGCGAATGGAACTCAGAGAATGATGGTGAATGAAATCCCAGGACCATCACTAAGGAAATGGTCTGGGCAGCAGGCCCAGAGGCAAGTAACCCTGGTTGGTACTGAGGGATGGGAAGATCCAGAAAGAGTGTCTCAGAGAAGAAAATGAAATTGTAGCTTACTGTTAGGAAGGAGGAAAATTTCCCTCCACCCGTCTAGCTTCTTATGGCTGGTTGAAGAATTAAATTGACATGAGACAGATTAACAGGAAAAAAATGAATTTCGTTGTGTAAATCTGGAAGTCTCACATACATGAGAGGTTCAGAGACAGAAGCCTAAAATGAGGTCTGTATGCCATCCCGAGCTAAGGAATGGACTAGAGGCCTGGGGATTCCAAGGACGGGAGAGTCATTCACAGGACGAGGACAAGAAGAACAGATGTTTGGAAATTAGATGTTTGCCCTGCCATGGAGATGGAACCACTTAGATAAAATCTGTCTCTGCTGACAAATATTCTCTGGGAAAAATCTCCAACTTAAAATCTTCCGGGTAGTTAAGGTAGGGAGGTGATTTCTCTTGAACCCATAGGGTCTCTATTGCCTTTAGCTCAAAATAATCCTTACGCAAAAGAACGACATTTAGGGGAGGCTTGTTCTGAACCTTTACATCACCTAATTCATTTGTACATATTGAAAGGTTTACAGTTCTTTGGGAACTGAATTTGGAAGAAAAATTGCCTGCATCAAAAATTAATGGAATTATTAACTCCAGGGGGAGGAAAGTGTCAGGAAAGAAAAGTAATCACAGCAAATTAAGTAACTTAAGTGCAAGCAGTGCTAAATATTTCCAATACTGTAAACCTTGAATGTTAATTTAATCAAATGTGTAATATATTTGTTATATTGGTAAGCTGGTGATTGAGAAATGTTTTGCTGAGGGATAGTATCATACTAAATCCTCGTCCTCAACGGTAACAAATAATTGCTACAATCTATTTAAGATGGATAGCAGCAAGGACCTAGTGTATAGTACACAATGTTGTGTATAGTACACAATAGTGTATAGTACACAATGTTGTGTGGCAGCCAAGATGGAAGGGGAGTTTGGAGGAGAATGGATACGTGTATATATATGACTGAGTCCCTTCACTGTTCACCTGAGGTGATCATATATTGTTAATTGGCTATACCCCAATACAAAATAAAAAGTTTAAAAAATCCAATTAGTAGTCAGAAAAGCACATTATTTTTCCCTAGTGATACAAATACTAGAAAATAAAACACAAATTTAGAGAGGAGTTGGGGAGGGAAACCAGTCTTTTTCTTTATGTCATATAAAATCTTTTGACTTTGAAAATTATGTACATGGTGCATTTTCTTCTTTTGAAAATTATTTAAGATATTGCATACAATTCATAAAATTCAAAAAAAATAAATTGAAAATAGTGCTATACCAATTATATAAGCCTAGTTCTCATTTACACTGTAATTCCTATTTTGTACATAATGAGGTTAAACAAGCTAGGCCAAATATTTTCCAGCTTTCAAAGTTCCTTGGTTACACGAAATTGAGGATTCATTCACTCCCTGGCTTTTAATTTTTACATCCTGATCTAATTATGATCTCTGCACTCAGGATTGTGGAGTAAATCACATAGCCCTTCTGGAATTCATGTGCCCAAAAGAAAGTGACTGGAAATTAACATGTGGTCAGACTACTTTTGCTCTATGAGTAGCTTAAATTCAGATTCTGGACTTTGATCTTTGGAGGATTATGTAAAGCTGTCATGAGTGACTCTACATGAGCAAGAAGGCCTGGTTTTAAAAATGTTAGACATCTTAGACTATCACAGATCGGCCTGAAGAAGAATAACTTAGGATTCAGTACTCAAAGATGAAACTGAAATACTGCTCATTCCAAATAATTATGTCTTCCAAAATCTAGAATCCCTGGAAGTTCAGATGTTTTCACCCCTGTCGTTCTTAACTGTCATGTCTCTTAAATTCTTTCTTTCTTTTTTTCAGGGTAAAAGTCTTCTTATTAGAAGTGTTTTTTTTTTTTTCAATTGTTTATTTTAATGATCTATGAACATTTCCTATTTCATAGAATTACGAATTTGAAAATGTGTCAAAATCTCTTTTTATGAGTAAAGGAATAATTTCTACAGCTATTTTAGACTTTTTTTCTGTTAGTTGTCTTTAATCCTTTATACCTCTCTGAATGCCCCCCCCTTCTGCTCATTCTCTCTCTAATAATTATCAGAACTGTAACTTTAACCCCCTGGATCTTGTCTTTCTTTGGGCTTCTTTTTATGTGTAAGATGGCCTTTTTGAGATATGAAAATGGATTAGATTTGGGCCAATCTAAGCCTGGAGCTATAAGTTATTTAATATAGACATTCACAAAGTACAGGTTAGGGTTTAGAAAGTTTCTCAAAGAGACAAATATCTCACACTTCTAGGGAAAAAAATATATATGTATATACATGCATATAATTGACATATATATCTGTAGTAAATCTGTATGACTATGGCCATATGACATATGGTATCTGTATGAATAATGAGCAGAATTTTTTATATTCACCTCTTCCTCTGATACGAAAGCAAACTCTATTAAGCAATATTTTATGGCCGCTAAAGTATCATCTCTTCCTTTTCAGTTTTAGATAGGAGGATTGTGGCAGTATGATGTATTTTATAACTGGGGGTGGGGTAAGGTGGGGAGTGGGAAAGAGAATGCAACATTAGGAAGTCAGAGGTCACTGGAATGGAGGCCTGATCAGATCTTTGCCAACTGTTTAAGTCAGTGGCCTGAAAGCAAAAAGTGAAAGTGTGTGTCACTCAGTCATGTCCAAGTCTTTGCGAACCCGTGGACTGTAAGCCCACCAGGCTCCTCTGTCCATGGAATTCTCCAAGCAAGAATACTGGAGTCGGTAGCCATTCCCTTCTCCAGGGGATCTTCCCAACCCAGGAATTGAATGTGTGTCTCCCACATTGCAGGCAGATCCTTTACCATTTGAGCCACCAGGGAAGCCTAATCCAATCTTCACCAGCTATTTAAGTCAGTGGCCTGCCGGGGCATAATCATGTCTTCCTTTGTGAGAACACACAGAAACTTCATTTTAAAATAAATGCTAGCCTTCATTACAGATTGTCATATACTATTATTTGCAATGGTTTGTGGCAGTATAATACATTTTGTATTATTTCATAGAAAGGAAAGGAGAAGTTAGGGCTCAAGTTCTTGCAGTTTATTCACAGAGACTATGCAAAAATAGTACTATTTCAAGGTTGCTTGTGAAAATTGGAGTAACCTCTAAGGAGACAGACCTTGAAAACAATATTGTTTATCTGAAACTCTAGGCTAACAGATCTCAATTCCAAATGCTTTCGAAGATTTTTATAATGTAAATATAGAAGTGCAGGCACAATCTCCTCGGGAACTTACTTCTCCATATCCTTTCCTGGGTACATAAGGTGGCATCATTTCACATTTTAATACCTTGAAACTCCTCTCAACTACTGCAAGGCACATGGTCTAAGCAAGGAGCTGGTACATTTCTATAAAGCCCAATCCCATTAGTTTATATTCTCTGCCTGAGATTTTTTTTTTTAACATTTTTTTAAAGCATTTTATTTTTTATTGGAATATAATTGCTTTACAGTGTTGTGTTTCTGCTGTACAGAAAGTGAATCCGTTCTATGTATACCCATATTCCCTCTCTCTTAGACCACCCTCCCATGCCCACCCCCCAGGTCATTCCAGAGCACTGAACTATCTCCCTGTGCTATATAGCAACTCCCCACTAGCTGTTTTATACATGGTGCTATATGGTAGTGTATATATGTCAATCTTACTCCACCTTCTCCTTCCCTCTCTGTGTCCATGTGTTCATTCTTTACGTCTGCATCTCTCTTCTTGCCCTGGAAATAGGGTCATTTGTAGAGACATCAGTTCAGTTCAGTTCGGTTCAGTCACTCAGTCGTGTCCGACTCTTTGCGACCCCATGAATCACAGCACACCAGGCCAAAGTCTGTCATACAAGTCAGAAAGAAAATAAACATCATATATTGATATATATATATATATGTGGAATATAGAAAAATGGTACAGATGTCTGAGGCTTTTAACTTTTTCCTGACTCACTGGCCACCTAATAACTTCTCTGGGTGAGACTCACCTGACTACTCCTGAAGTTGATTTTACTCTTGCAGAGCCATAGAAATGGCAGATCTTAATATGACTGTTGTTCATTGCCCAGTCATGTCCAAGTGTTTGTGACCTCATGAACTGCAGCACTCCAGGCTTCCCTGTCATTCAGTTTCTCCTGAAGTTTGTTCAGACTTAGGTCCATTGAGTTGATGATGTCATCCAACCATTTCATCCTCTGTCACCTGCCTCTCTTACTGCCCTCAATCTTTCCCAGCATCAGGGTCTTTTTCAATGAGTTGGCTCTTCTCATCAGGTGGCTAAAGTATTGGAACTTCAGCATCAGTCCTTCCAGTGAATATTTAGGGTTCATTTCCTTTAGAATTGACTGGTTGTATCTCCTTGCAGTCCAAGGGACTCTCAGGAGTCTTCTCCAGCACCACAGTTCAAAAGCATCAAGCTTTTCTGCAGCACTCAGCCTTCTTTATGGTCCAACTCTCACATCCGTACATGACTACTGGAAAAACCATAAGTTTGACTATGCAGAGCTTTGTTAGCAAAGTGATGTCTCTGCTTTTTAATATGTTGTCTAGGTTTGTCATAGCTTTTCTTCCAAGGAGAAGGAGTCTTTTAATTAAAAACAAAAAGTTAAAATTTAAAGACACTTAATATAATAGGCTCCCAGTAATCTATCAGACACAACTGAACTGAATATAGCAAGAATTAACAGGAGTGCTGCAGCCTCATCTCATTTCATGGCTATTAAGTATGTAACTTCCTTACATACCTGGATGTTACCAAAAGCAATGTTAGAACGCAGATCCTGGGATCAAGATTTTGTTTTCTTGTATCTTTACTTTTTGTCCAGATTTTACTGATAGATCATATTCTTGCGCTTTCATAGTTCTCATATAGAAAAGCAATAGAAACAACATAAGATTATATTTTTAGAGACTTTTTCTTCCTTCTCCCTTACCCCCCTTCTTTCCATGGGCAAATCATAATTGTCCACCTAGCCTGACACTTAGGCTTCAACCATTGAGCCTGTATTTTTTCTAATAAACAAGTGGCCCTGGCTAATAGTATGCCTCTAGACTCAACCAAGTCCAAATCAGTTCAGTCTCCCCATCAAATGTGTTAAGAAAGGAGTTATATCAACAGATTGATTTCCTAGCTGGGTTCCTGGCTACTCTTAAAGCCTTTGCTAAATTTCACTAGTACGTACTCCACAGATTACTAGAAAGTACTGTTTTTTGGCAGGTACAGATTTAATTTTAATGAGGCGTTAAGCACCTAGAAGACATCTTAATGATGAACTCAGCTCACAGAAGATATATCTTTGCATAATTACAAAGGACTTTCCCCACTGTCTTTAGTTACAAGGAATTTTTTTTTTTCTCTTCTCCCTGTCCAATTCCAAATCTGGTACAATATGTGTCCTTTGTCGACTTATAACACCCAGGTTCAGTATCTCTGATTGAGAAAGGTACTAGCAAGGCAGCCTTAATGGAAGAGATGCTTTGCTTCTGGCCATCATGCTAACCTTTGTCTATGGAAAAGTGTGAACTTTTAAGTCTCCCTAATTCAGGGTTTCTCAAGCTCAGCACTGTTGATATTTGAGGTCAGATCAGCCTGCTGGTTGGGGAGGACGGTTCTCTGTGAATACTTAGTAGGATGTCTAATCACATCCCTGGCTTCTGTCCAATAGATGGCACTAGTACCTCCCTTAGGCTCTGACAACTAGAAATGTCTCCACACATTATCAAGTCCCATGGTGAGGGTGGGGGACAATTGTCAGTTGAAGAAACATTGTCCTAATTCTATCCTTTTCTCTTGACTTTCTGTCACAATTCCCATCTCCGTTTTAAAAACTCTACAGTTGAGACTTTCGAAGCAGAGCAGTCCTTAAATGACTTCAGAATCACTGAATGGCTCCTGTGTGTCTAAAAATGTTTTGAAATGCTGATGGGCCAGGAAGGAGACTGGGGATGAGAATGAAGTCTGGAGAGGCTGATTTTTCATTTTAATTTAGCTGTAGCAGCAAAATCGAAATACGATAAGGATTAAAGCCCTGGTCTTTATCAGGCTAATAATATCCTGAGCCCTTCACCATTTCCCTTGTAATACCTACAGAAGCAAGGGGGGGATGATAAAGCTGTCCCAGGTGTTGGGCCATCTGCTGTGTTTGTCATAGCCGCTGAAAGATTCCCTCCTACCCACAGCTCCATGGTGCACATTTCAAATCAGAAATTGTATCAAGGCCATTTGTAATCACTAACAAATTATCACAAATCCAAGTTCTGCTGGGTTGAAACTGAGGTTTGTATAGATAGCATCAAGGGTTTTGACCTCCTGATGCTTTTCAGTAAGAATAGGAACCAAGGATTGAGATATAAATGGTTAACAGAGAAAGGGCGATGGAGGTTTCTGTTGGGTCTGTCGTAGACACGTCTGTTGACATTTTCTGAGCATTTAAAGAAAACTCTTTTTTCTCATCAGTATCTTTTACGTCAGTCATCCATCCACAGGAAACCAAGAAATTTGTCTTCACCTAGCTGTATTGATTTATGCTGATTCTACATCTTCTTTCTCCCTTGCTCCACCTCCCTAGTTATTTTTAAGACCTTGAGAATTAAAGTTGATTAAAGGCTTCAGAAGGGAAAGCATCACATCAACCTCAGCTCCTGGGCCCACAGTCTGGATCCCTTTTGAGCATTTTTAAAGCTCTCTGGGCTAATTTCTCAGACTGAAAATGACTCAGTGAGCAGACTGTGAGCTCATGCTGTAACCCGCAGTCAGGTGGTCTACCTGCTACCAGCCTATTTCTTCCCTTCACTGATGGAGACCACCTAAGCTTCTAGTTCAAGAAAGTATAGCATTTTCTCGCTTCCTGTGAAAGTTCTTTGTGAATCATGTTAAAGGGTTATGGTTAATTACATTTGTGCCCAGCTAGCAGAAATGCATGCAAACCACAAGACTCCTTGAACCCACTTCACAGCATTTCTCCATGAAAAGAAATAGATTTAAGTGAATTTTCACTCGTTACTAGTTCTGTCCCTCTTCTTTTGAGTCTGTATAATCTAGGAGAGGTGAAATCACTGAAGAGTCAGACATTCTACACCTGTCATTTCCCTTGACATAGACACCTGTCAAGCAGAGAGACTTGGAACAGTAATATGTGGAATTCTGGACATTGATACTTTTTGGAATAGCTCATATAAATATCATAATATCTAGAGACTATAAACAGAGGTCTTTGGACCTAACAAAAGGTCCATTCCGTGGATCTGTTTGGACAACTTAACAATCCAAGCAGACAATCAAAATGACCTTGGGGCAGGGTAGTTACAATATCCCCGAACTGTGTTTAGTGCTTCTCATGTGTGATATGATGAGAGTACACACACACACACACACACACGTGTGCCACACACACACACACACGTGTGCCCCACACACACACACACACACGTGTGCCCCAGCTATTATTGTATACAAATCTGATTTTGCTTCCTTAATATAAATATCTCTTCCAGACACCTTGGAACCCTTTGACAAGCTTCCCTAAGCTAGCTGTAGAGAGGAATTTCCTCTGGGTGGGTGACGGAGCCCTTATTTGGGCTTAATTTACTGTTTTGGAGGAAGCTGAAGCAGCAGCTTGGTCTCCCTAATTAATCAATTATTGAATCCATTGGGCATGCTTTGTGTGCTGTGAAAAAGATGCAGGCATGCTGCCTGGTTTTCAGTTTTAGCCTCCAGGTGACCCTTTAACAACAATGAAAGAAAGTGGAGGAAGAAACACATGCAAATCATAAGATTTGTTGAAAAGTGAAAGTTAGTCACTTAGTCGTGTCCGACTCTTTGTGATCCCGACTGTAGCCCACCAGGCTCTTCCATGGAATTCTCCAGGCAAGAATACTGGAGTGGGTTGCCATTTCCTTCTCCAGGGGATCTTCCCCACCCAGGGATTGAACCCAGGTCTCCTGCATTGCAGGCGGATTCTTTACCAGCTGAGCCACCAGGAAACGCATTTGCAATATTTCTCTATCAAAAAAATAGGTGAACTCTCTTTGGCTTTTTGTATTCCTACTCTTCTTTCAGAATATGTCATCTAAAGGGAGTGTTTTTCCTGGACAAAAAACCTGGAATCTTACTTCCTTGCAGGAGTATTAAGTGAGACTCTGAACTAGGACATCTCCAAGTAGCTATGAGTGTTCTTCAGAAAATTCGTAGTGACCGGGCACACGAATAGCATTATTCTCTTGAAATTTTTATTCATTTCTGCCCTCCTAGACTCTTGCTGGTCAAGGTCAAGACAGATGAGATATTGATAAGACTTAGACCCAGCTCCCTGTTGTCTTTAGGCCACTGGTTCTTGATAAAGAGTGAGGACTGTGTTCTTCCAGGACTTGAATTCCTTAAAAGCATTTTACATTTTATTTTAAGAATATCTGTATATGTGTGTATGTATTTCCTTGACTCAGGCATTTCCAGATTAAATTAATAGTATCTTCTCTCTGTAGAGACTATTGACCCAGGTAATGTAAATGACATGAGAACAGGTAGGGAGACATAATTACAGTAATAATAAATAAAGTTTATATTTAAGGCAGGGCATTGGCTTACAATTTAGCAAATTTAATACTTTCTGAGCGTTTACTGTGTGTCAGATATCATGCTGGGTTTGGAAGAGGTAGATGAAACAAAATCTATACTTTAAATTCTCAGATGACTAGGGGATAAATGAAGTTTAGAAATAGTTTGGATCAAGAAAGACTCTGGAGTGAAGCACAGAGAGAACACTGGAAAGTGGCCAGGAGCCAGTTGAAATCCGCTCATCACTGTCTCTGTTTTCTCCTGATATCCTCGTTAGTTTGGACAGTATTACTAATACACTGCTTCAACCCGGTCATTTAAATAATTGGGGTTGTGAAACTTTGGACATTCTGTCATAAATGATATATGTCAGTAATGCACTGGACGGAGGGCTGGAATTAAATGATGGCATTTTTATTTATTTGTTTTTTCTAAAATTTTTATTTAATAAATGGTACAAAGCACAATGCCAAAAACATTAACAGTTAAAATTTCACCAAATGAAAAAATACTATAGAATACACAGTTGTAAAAAGCTACATTGCTGCTACTGCTAAGTGACTGCAGTCGTGTCCGACTCTGTGTGACCCCATAGATGGAAGCCCACCAGGCTCCGCCGTCCCTGGGATTCTCCAGGCAAGAACACTGGAGTGGGTTGCCATTTCCTTCTCCAATGCATGAAAGTGAAAAGTGAAAGTGAAGTCACTCAGTCGTGTCCGACCCTTAGCGACCCCACGGACTGCAGCCTACCAGGCTCCTCCATCCGTGGGATTTTCTAGGCAAGAGTACTGGAGTGGCTTGCCATTGCCTTCCAAATGTACGTATACATCTGCTGCTGCTGCAAGAATGGGTGCATATGTTCATAGAAATGAGTTTGTGTGTCTGTCGTAAGAAATATCATAGACCCCAAAATTAAAACAGTGGTTTTCATTGAATGATGGGATCATTGATGATGATTATTTATCCTTTACTTTCTACATTTTTAATAGGAAACATGTTACCAGTGAAAAAGAGGAGTGTGAATTTTAAAGCAGTAACTCTGACTTGATAAATATATTTAACATAACAATATAAATGTGTATTTGCTCAGGTAGAAATGGAATGTTGCCATTGATGTACTGTATTTTTCTAACATTTCAGACACAGTGCTTGCTTCTAGTTAGTATTCATCCAGCCCTACCATCTAAGTGTAACACATTTGTTAACCAATAATTGTGTTTCTACAAAAATAGATGTAGCGTTGAGTTCAAACACTTATTCCCAGTGCAAATAGGAAGATGATTCATTAGCAGATCTTAATGATGTTTCTATCTGTCTGACTTCACCTGCATCTTATAAACAAACAAAAAGTGTACCCTTTGAAAGTAACTGTTTATCAAGAGAAAGTGTCTTCTATCTGTGCCTTCCTGGTTAGCTGTAACTCTGAACATAATCACATGTCGACCCTACTGCTTTTATACACTGTGCAGAAATATACAAGTTGCTGTGGTAATCAAAAATAAAACCACACAGGCAAGCAGTGGAAAATAATTTAGTTATTGAGACCATGGTACATTTATCAATATGCTTCATTATCATTAAAAATCCTGGTTTTGAGCTACTGTGGTGTGTGAGAGAGGGAGTGTGTGTGTGCATGTGTTTGTGTACATTCAATGATGTGCCTTTAGGAACCTCCAACATTATACAAATATTTCATTTTGTCCTAAATTTTATTCAGTGTTTTTAGTGCTGAATCTTCATATTAAGGGGAAGGAGACCTGCAAGGAGAAGTTTGCTGTTTTCTATGATTATTGTCTGGATCCTAATCTTTGAAATGAGTGCTGTAGAGACATGTGCCCTCTTTGTAGATTACATATAAAATAGAATCGCCACGTTCTTATCTGTGGTTTTGACCTGGCTTATCTGTTGGCAGTGTGCAGGCACTTCCTGGTTAAGTAGAAATTAAGGCCAACTTGAAATAAATATAGACAATTTGTATGGACTTCTTTTTATCTTTTACTCTAGATTCAAGAAATCTGCTTACCTAAGCGCTGAAGAGAGCAAGGTTTTGTGTTTCACTGCATCTTTAATTCCCAAGTTAGCAGGATAAAGTAATATCCCAAACACAACTCAGGGAATTTGCTGTTCTTATTCCCACTAACTATAGTCAAGGGATGCAGAGTTACTGCATTACTCAGGTCATTTATTCTTTACTAGAAAATAATTGAAATCACTTTGGAGTGTATCACATACACCTTCTGAACCATTTGGAGTCTCTTCTCCCAACAATGAATCATAAGACAACATCTCCAGAAAGGAAAGAATGAGTCGGTATTCCAATATTTTTTAAAGTACCAAATAATTCCAATTAATAAAAAAAAAAGAGTCAATAGCTCTTCTTTATAGACTATGATCTTCCATTAGCCATTTGGTCTTGTCTTTAAAGTACAAAATTATTATGTAGTGATGTTGGCTAAATCTAGAACTTGATTTTAGGATTGTTAACTGTCTTTAACAAGTGGGACATGGGTACCTGTTCCCACAGTGTCCCCATAGGTCTAAATTCTTAAGGGAAATTAAAGATCCTCAGCTACTTCTAAAAAGTCATTAGTGAGAGAAGTTGCAGAGAGCAAGAATTAAGATAACTTTGGGCAATATTCAAGTCAGGCTCTGATAATGTAAAATTATGTCATTGACGGATTGAGTTCATTATATTTTGGCATGATGTTGTGCCAAGGAAATCTGAACAAGGTGAATGATGCCTCTCTAGCTAATACCGTAGATTACAATCTGAACTTTACAGCATGCGTGTAAAGTATAAGCGACTCTGTTAGGTTCTCGTGAGGCAGCGCAATGTCAAGAATTATCAGACAGGGATGAGTTTGCATTCTTGTCACACACTAAGTTCTAGCTGATTTTTGAGATTATGTTTTTTGAGAAGGAACAAAGGAAAGGGATCTTGTCATAGTTCACAATCACATTTAGACATCAGATTTTTAGAATTGTTGGATGAGACTATTTCTGGAATGAGGACAAGTTCTCATTATAGAACTATCATGATGAACAGGGAAAAGAAGTTTCAAACTTTCAACTCAGACCACGAAGTCTGAGTTTAAATAAAGCAACCATTGAACCCAGATCTTAAAATTAATTTCATAGCATCAGGAAATTGGGATATAGACTAGTTAATGATTAAGACTCAAGATTGCCCGGAGAAATATCAATAACCTCAGATAATGCAGATGACACCGCCCTTACAGCAGAAAGTGAAGGAGAACTAAAGAGCCTCTTGATGAAAATGAAAGAGGAGAGTGAAAAAGTTGGCTTAAAACTCAACATTCAGAAAACTAAGATCATGGCATCTGGTCCCATCTCTTCATGGCAAATAGATTGGGAAACAGTGGAAACAGTGGCAGATTTTATTTTGGGGGTCTCCAAATCACTGCAGATGATGACTGCAGCAATGAAATTAAAAGATGCTTGCTCCTTGGAAGAAAAGCTATGACCAACCTAGACAGCATATTAGAGACGTTACTTTGCCAACAAACGTCCGTCTAGTCAAAGCTATGGTTTTTCCAGTAGTAATGTATGGATGTGAGAGTTGGACCATAAAGAAAGCTGAGCGCCGAAGAATTGATGCTTTTGTACTGTGGTGTTGGAGAAGACTCTTGAGAGACCCTTGGACTGCAAGGAGATCCAACCAGTCAATCCTAAAGGAAATCAGAAGGACTGATGCTGAAGCTGAAACTCCAATACTTTGGCCACCTGATGTGAAGAACTGACTCATTGGCAAAAACCCTGATGCTGGGAAAAATTGAAGGCAGGAGGAGAAGGGGGCGCCAGAGGATGAGATGGTTGGATGGCATCACCGACTCAATGGGCATGAGTCTGAGTAAGCTCTGGGAGTTGGTGATGGACAGGGAGGCCTGGCGTGCTGCAGTCCATGGGGTCGCAAAGAGTCAGACATGACTTAGTGACTGAACATACTTCTAAAAAATAAAAAATCATATATCAACACACATATATATATATGGAGTCTAGAAAAATGATCCTGATGAACCTATTTGCAGCGCAGCAGTGGAGACACAGACATTCAGAACAGACTTATGGATGGAGTGAGGGAGGAGAGGATGGTTATGAATGGACAAGATAGTATGGAAAGATACATTGCCATTTGTAAAACAGATAGCCAGTGGGAATTTGCTGTGTGATTCAGGGAGCTCAAACCAGTGCTCTGTGACCCTCTAGAGGGGTAGGAAGGGGTGGGATATGGGAGGGAGTTCCAAGAAGGAGGGGACGTATGAATGCCTGTGACTGATTCCTGTTGATGTGTGGCAGAAACCAACACAATGTCGATAAGTAGTTATCCTCCAGTGAAAAATAAATAAAAGCGACTCTGACTTCTGCTCTGTTACCGATTTGATGTGAGCCTCATGGTCACGTAGCCCCTCTGACTGTCTTCTCTCTGAGGGAATGTTAACTTAGAGTGGGAGTCAGAGGCCTCCATTACCTTTGATGAAGCAGTTTCTGATACGAAGGATTATTGACAGCAGGAGTATTTTTATTCTCCATTAATAATCATGGTGCTAGATTACAAAAAGAAAAGACACCGTGCAAAAAGACGGCTCTGTTTTTGATGCAGTACCGGGGGCTGGCAATTACAGCAAAGAAGCCAGAAAACTAGAATTTGCATTGCTTGATACTCATCATGAACATCTTTGCGAATCATGATTTTCCATGAGGATGAAATGCCTTGTCAAAATATAGGTTTTTAAGGGACTTTCCCGGTGGTCTGGTGGTTAAGAATCTGCCTTCTAATGCAGGAGACTTAGGTTTGCTTCCCTGGTTGAGGAATTAAGATCCCACGTGCTGCAAGGCCTAGTGCAGCCAAACGTTTTAAAAAAAAATGGTTCCTTTAAATTTCTTCAAGGTCTTGTACTCTCAGCCTGTCAGGGTTTTGGCTCTGTAGTCATATGACAGGTCTGCTCGTAGAACCTCCCTTCACTGTTCGAGATAGTGGGGTATTCCTGTGGTCTAGCCTCTCTGTTGTACTGTTCAACACACAAAGTCAGCTTCATTTAGAGGGTGGCCCTAGGAAGGGGGTAAAAATACACAATCTTTGTGTTTCTGGTATCTGTGTATGAGCTGGGCCAATCCAGGTAGGATTTTCCATAGAAACAGTGTATGTGGCCAGGACCTCCAGTTGCCAGGCCAGAGCTGGAAGGCTGTGTGTCAGTATAAGGGACTAAAGAAGAAGAGAAGCATGGCTGGAGGGACTCAAGGTTAGAAGCGAAGGGTCAACATACAAGATGCACAAAGGACAACATGAGTGATGGAGAGAAAGTGAAGGGAGCGTGGTCAAGGGCACTTCCCTGGTGGTCCAGCGGTTAAGGTTTTGCTTTCAGGGGGTGCAAGTTTGATCTCTGATCAGGGAGCTGAGATCCCACCTGCCACAAAGCCAAAACACCACGCCATAAAACAGAGGCAATATTGTAACAAATTCAATAAAGACTTTAAATATGGTCCACGTCAAAAAAAAAATTGTTTTAAAGAGAACATGGTCAAGAACAGAGCTGGGAGCTAGGTTTGGAGAGGCTGAGAGCAGACAGTTTGAGAAATCAAATTCTAGTTCTGTGGCATGAATCAGGATGGGCTTTACTTGGGAAATATAAGAGAGTATATATCACTTATAGTTTTAGCTTGTTGTTAGTGTTCAGTCACTAAGACATGTCCAACTCTTTGTGAACCCATGGACTGCAGCATGCCAGGCTTCCCTGTTTTTCACAATCTCCCAGAGTTTGCTCAAACTCATGTCCATTGAGTCAGTGATGCCATCCAACCATCTCATTCTCGGTCATCCCCTTCTCCTCTTGCCCTCAATCTTTCCCAGCATCAGAGTCGTTTCCATTGAGTTGACTCTGCATCAGGTGGCCAAAGTACTGGAGCTTCAGCTTCAGCATCAGTCCTTCCAAGGAAAGTTTTTGCTTAAAAAGAAAAAAAAAATTCTTACTCCTAAACAGTTTAAAAAAATGAAACCCTACTTGGCAGACCACTCATCCTTTCTCTACCCACCAAAGATTAATTATATTTTGATATTTGGGCCACTCATTCCTTTCCTTTTTTTTTTTTTTTTTTTTACCTAGAAGAGATATGCATAAATGATACGTTATTTAGTTTTTTCTAGTTTTGAATTTTGCATAGTACTCTTCTGTATCTTATTCAATGTCATTTTAAATGACTGAGATGCACCCAAGTTCACGTGTATAATTCGAGTTCATTCATTCTCACTGCTGGTTATGGTTTTCCTGGGAATATGCCACAGTTTATTTAGTCATTCTCCTACTTAAGAACCTTTGGATTGTATCCAGGTTTTAGATACATGCAAACAATGTTATTATCCCAACTCCTGACAGGCTTCCTGTGCAGATGTGCTGGAGTTTCTCTAGGGTACAGATGTAAGAATAAGCTGGATAATACAGTTTGTGCATATCCAACTTTGCCAGGCAATGACAAATTATTTTTAAGAGTGGTTATATAAAAGTAAACTCTCACCAGCTACCCCTGATCCTTGTGGCCCCGCCTACTCAATGCCACCTCACAGTCTCAAATGTGCACTGCTTTGCCACTAAGGAGAAAGGCAAACAGGTCTTTTATAAAAGTTAAACGTGCTTGCATTTATTTAAAGAGAAAATTAGTTTAAGAAAACTTGCTATAAAGTAAATCATTTCCTTCCTCCTTAGTGTGGATGACTTACAACCATTTTGGATTGTTTCTTGCTTTTTCCATCCATGTTTCAGTTCCTATGTCTTGATTTCTCATGTGGAGATAATACTGTATCAGTAACCTCAGATATGCAGATGACACCACCCTTATGGCAGAAAGTGAAGAGGAACTCAAAAGCCTCTTGATGAAAGTGAAAGAGGAGAGTGAAAAGGTTGGCTTGAAGCTCAACATTCAGAAAACAAAGATCATGGCATCTGGTCCCATCACTTCATGGGAAATAGATGGAAAAACAGTGGAAACAGTGTCAGACTTTATTTTTGGGGTCTCCAAAATCACTGCGGATGCTGATTGCAGCCATGAAATTAAAAGATGCTTACTCCTTGGAAGGAAAGTTTTGACCAACCTAGATAGCATATTAAAAAGCAGAGACATTACTTTGCCAACATAGGTCCATCTAGTCAAGGCTATGGTTTTTCCCGTGGTCATGTATGGATGTGAGAGTTGGACTGTGAAGAAAGCTGATCGCCGAAGAATTGATGCTTTTGAACTGTGGTGCTGGAGAAGACTCTTGAGAGTCCCTTGGACTGCAAGGAGATCCAACCAGTCCATTCTAAAGAAGATTAGTCCTGGGTGTTCATTGGAAGGACTGATGCTAAAGCTGAAACTCCAATACTTTGGCCACCTCATGTGAAGACTTGACTCACTGGAAAAGACTCTGATGCTGGGAAGGATTGGGGGCGGGAGGAGAAGGGGACAACAGAGAATGAGATGGCTGGATGGCATCACCAACTCTATGGACATGAGTTTGAGTGAACTCCGGGAGTTGGTGATGGACAGGGAGGCCTGGCGTGCTGTGATTCATGGGGTCACAAAGAGTCGGTCACGACTGAGTGACTGAACTGAACTAACTCATAGAAAAGGAGGATTTAGCTTTCTCTTCTCTTTTGATCTTTATTAAGTACTTTCCAGACCCTTTCTTCTCAAAATAGTTACACAGTATTTTTTGTTAAATCATTTTATGATAATTTATATGAGTTGCTGTTTGCAAAACAGTCATGTCCAACTCTTTTGTGACCCCAAGCACTGTAGCTTGCCTGGCTCCTCTGTCCATGGGATTTCCCAGGCAAGAATACTGGGGTGAGTAGCCATTCCCTTCTCCAGGTGATCTTCCTGACCCAGAAATCAAACCAGTGTCTCCTGCTTGGCAGGTGGATTCTTTACCATTGAGCCACCTGGGAAGCCCACAATTGATATGGGCCTATAAAAGCTACTTGCAAATTTCCAAGTTATTATAACATGATTACTTTTATTATTCATTATTATGCTTTCCCTGGAGAGTAATTGCTAGATTTTTGTGTCATTTTCTTAGTTTTCTATATGGTTTATAAGCTCTCCACAACCCCCAGCAAATCTTTTCCAGGTATGAAAATTGTCTTTTTGTATATCCAAGTACATTAGGTATTGAATGTTCAGCAAATGTTACCAACTTAAAGAAATCTTTCCTCTAGCCTTATCTGCTTTTAAATGATCTCTCTCTGGATTACACTGGATTCTTTTTTTTTAATGTGAATGATTTTAAGTCTTCATTGAATTTGATACAATATTGCTTCTGTTTTCTATGTTTTGGTTTTTTGGCCATGAGGCATGTGGGATCTTGGCTCCCCAACCAGGAATTTAAGCCACACTCCCTGTACTGAAGGCAGAATCTTAACTGCTGGATGGCCAAGGAAGTCCCTGTACTGTATTCTTGAGATCTCCCATGACCCACAATTGAATTTCATCACTGACTGTTTTTTAAGATCTTCTTATTGTCTTTCTTCATTGTCACCATATGTGAGGATTTGTTTTTATTTATCCTGTTAGGGATCCATTGAATTTCTTGAGTATGAGGATTGGTATTATTTATTAATTTAATAAATTTTGAGCTATTATTTTTTCAATGTTCAGTTCAGTTCAGTTCAGTCGCTCAGTCGTGTCCGACTCTCTGCGACCCCATGAATCACAGCACGCTAGGCCTCCCTGTCCATCACCAACTCCCGGAGTACACTCAAACTCAATGTTACCACTCGAATATTTTATGTTTTGCCTGTTAGGACTTAAAGTGAAGTCACTTAGTCGTGTCCGACTCTTTGCGACCCCACTGTAGCCTACCAGGCTCCTTGGTCCATGAGATTTTCCAGGCAAGAATACTGGAGTGGGTTGCCATTTCCTTCTCCAGGGAATCTTTCCGACCCAGTGATCGAACCCGGGTCTCCCGCATTGTAGGCAGACGCTTTACCATCTGAGCTACCAGGAAAGCCCAATTTAAATTAGAGCTATATTAGGCCAATGCTTCTCAAATTCAGCTTACAAAAAAGTCATCTGAATGACTTGTAGAACAAATTCCTGCCACATGGTGAGTTTGCATTGTGTCTTGAGAATGTGCAGGAGAGGATGCTATTAGTCTGTGGACCACACTTGGCATCAGCTCTGGTAGAATCTCTCATTCTCTTTTTCCAGGGCTTTTAAACGCTTAATCATGTATGCCATATTTTTCTCTCTCAGTGATACTTTGCTTGTCATTTCTGGATATGTATGTGACAGTTTTAGAGTTTTTCTTCAACTATGTCATATTTTATATTTTGAGTTTTATTCATTAGTTTTAAACTTGAATATTTTTAAGCTCCATAAATTCCATTTGTTACTATTTCAGTATTTTCTGATCAATTTTAATAGACTCGTTTTGTTTGAGTAGATTGGGACTATTTTACATCCTGTACCTGTTATTACATAGCATCCTTCTTGAAAATCTGATAATTCTTTTTATTATTTCTACAGATTCATTTATAAGACTTGTTTGCTCATGTGCTTAGAATTATTATTTTTTTTAATCATGTGTGTTTCAAGCTTGGGATTTCATCAAAAGGGATTTTTTGTGACCTATGCTTAGAATAGGGCTCCCCGCTGGTGACTCAATCGGTAAAGAATCTACCTGTAATGCAGGAGACCTGGTTTCGATCTCTGGGTTGGGAAGATCCCCTGGAGAAGGAAATGGCAACCCACTCCAGTATTCTTTTCTGGAGAATTCCATGGACAGAGGAGCCTGGTGGGCCTCAGTCCATGGGGTTGCAAAGAGTCGGACACGACTATGCAACTAACACACACATGCTTAGAATGTGTTTCTCTAGATAGGATTTGGAAATTTTCTCTGCTTGGTACTTTAAGACAGTGATTATTTGATTTTTTTTTTTTTTTTTGAGATTTTTCTTCTCTGGATCCTGGCCTTGCTCTTTGGAAATGAACTTTGGGTGAGGACCTCTCAAGAGACTTTTTTCTCCCTTTTTCCACTCAATGTCAATTCCAAGAAAAGCCAAGTTTTCTGTGGACACAATTTTTCCTAGTGCATCTTCTCTGAGATGTTGCCGTCTGTTGATACCTTCTTTGTGCTGGGTCTCTGATGACCTCCTACTCAGATGTCAGGCTTTGTGCCTGTCCTATTTCATTACCCAAGGGATTGGCATGCTGTTGGAAAATGCCCTCTCCTAGCTTACTTACCCAGAAAACATCTTGAGATGTCTGGCCTCTAATTTTTATCTTATTTTATCACCAGCCTAGACATGCTTTTAAAGAGCTTCCCCTCCCCCTACATGCTACTAAGCATCTTAGTTATTCTGCGCTGGTAAGAACATCTCTGCACATCTGTTCTGTCTTGTTTACAGAAAGACAATTTCCAACTTCTTTGTGGAGGAGGGGGACAGGGCTTGGTATACCTTTCCATGATGTGAGTGGCTAACTTAACATATGCCAGAAGTGGCAGACTGGTTGTATAATTTCAAGTAACTTGCATCACTCCTTTTCCCCTGGGTTTCTCAGATCACAAGGGAATCGAGCTAGAACAATTCTTCATCTCTAAAATCCTGTGGCTTGATGGTGGTGAAAATGATGCACAAAATCTGCTTCCTAATGTCCTCGCACGTTCAGCAGAAACTAGTGGCCACATATACTATGCTTGTTCATGAAACTCATGTGTTAAATTTTCCTTTTTTCTAATAAGAAAAACAGAAATAAAATTAGAAACGTTTCTTCCAGGCTACTTCATCTAGTCATTTTTCCAAGAGTTCATTGGCTCATCAGTTGTTTCACACAGATCCTAAAAATGTTCAAACTACCATGCTTTCCATAATTAAGTTTTTTGTATTCATCTGGTTTCAGCCAATTATCACATGGATATCAGCCAAAAAAATATTGTCATCTTCTCTTATTGAGATGAAAGTCTCCTGGTTACGTACCAAGTATTCAGATGCGTTGTTTTCTCAATTGGTGATATTGGGTGAGTGCCCATTTCCTTAGGGTATTTAATTGGTATCTAAGGGGTCATACATAGAAATAATGGACTTTACAACTCTCTAACTCCTTGTGTATTCCAGCTGCTCTCTTGAAAAGATATTGATCATTTCTGCACTTATTCAGGAAAAGAAGCCTTGTGGTCATCATTTTAATAATGACTACTTCATAATAAACACAACTAGACATCATGGATCCCCAGAGACGATTTTATACCTTTTAAGAAGTTTCTAATTTTGTTGAGAAGACAGAATTTATGAAAAAGTAGTTACTAATAATAGAAGGGAGGCAGTTTGGGATGGACATGTACACCCTGTTATATTTAAAGTGGATAACCCTCACGGGCCTACAGTATAGAACAGGGAACTCTGCTCAGTGTCATGTGGTGGACTGAATGGGAGCTGTGTTTGGGGGAGAATGGATACATGTGTATGTATGGCTGAGGCTCTTCACTGTTCCCCTGAAAGTTTCACAACATGGTTGACTGACTATACATCCCATAAAAAATAAAAAGTTTTAAAAAAATTTTTTTGTGAAAGAAGATAGAAGATACTAAACCCCAGTTTGGGATACAGGACAGAAAGTGCTCTAGAAACGTTGAGGAGGAAGGTGAAATAGTCTGATACAGATAAATAAGCCATTATGAGGGAAAATGGTCCCTCTCAATAGTATCGTATAAACAAAAAAAGAAAAGGTACCAACAGTCAGATTATAATAAATAGCTACAATGTGCAGGCTTTTGTCTAGAATTCACAGATTTCACTAGGTGTAACTATATATTCTAAGTGGGAATAGTTAAAGATGGACCCAACTTTAGTTATGTATTTATATAAAATGCTCCCAAATTTAGTTGTATGTTTATGTAAAATGCTATCTGAATTTGGGTGGGAATAATACTCATCTTGGGTACTATTGATATTAACCCCTGCAGGGTTCAGCAGAAAGAACAGCTACTGTTTTAAGTTACATTAAGGAGACCCATGCCTCAGCCTCCCCACTGAGTCACCTTCTTATTTCCTTGGGAGAGCCAGGATCTGTCTCATAGTCAATCCAGAGCCCTCTGCCTCTCTGCTGCTGTTGGGGTGCCATGAACTCCTGCTCCCCACTCCCTTCTTATTCCTTGCTTTGCTCTTGGCCTCCTGAACCTGTCACAATACAGTCAACTTCAGGGCAGAGGATGTGCATTTAGCAGGATACACCTGATTTCACCATCTCCAGGCTGTACTCCCCCCAGTATCAGCAGGCTAAGCTATAAGGTATGTCAAGGTTTACAGAGACATTGAAAGTTAATGCAAAGGGAATTCTAGCCTAGAAAGCTAAAAATTGAATACACTAGATGAAATAGGGTGCTCCACATCTTTCAAGGGAAAAGCATGGAGTTAAGCACACCACAGGGCTTCCCTTCTGGGATATACCCCAGTTCCTCTTTCTTTAGTTTCCTTCCTTCCTCTCCATCAGTTCAGTTCAGTTCAGTCGCTCAATCATGTCTGACTCTTTGTGACCCCATGGACTGCAGCAGGCCAGGCTCCCCTGTCCATCATCAACTCCCCGACCTTGATCAAACTCATGTCCATCAAATTGGTGATGCCATCCAACCATCTCATCCTCGGTCATCCCCTTCTGCTCCTGCCTTCAATCTTTCCAAGCAGCAGTGTCTTTTCAATGAGTCAGTTCCTTGCGTCAGGTGGCCAAAGTACTGGAGCTTCAGCATCAGTCCTTCCAATGAATATTCAGGCTAATTTCCTTTAGGATGAACTGGTTGGATCTCCTTTCAGTCCAAGGGACTGTCAAGAGTCTTCTCCAACACCACAGTTCAAAAGCATCATTCTTCGGCACTCAGCTCTCTTTTATTATCCAACTCTCACATCCATACATGACTACTGGAAAAACCATGGCTTTGACTAGATGGACCTTTGTCATCAGGGTAATGTCTCTGCTTTTTAATATGCTGTTTAGGTTGGTTATAACATTTCTTCCAAGGAGCAATCATCTTTGAATTTCATGGCTGCAGTGATTTTGGAGCCCCCCAAAAATAAAGTGTCACTGTTTCCATTGTTTCCCCATCTATTTGCCATGAAGTGATGAGGATGCCATGATCTTAGTTTTCTGAATGTTGAGTTTTAAGCCAACGTTTTCAATCTGCTCTTTCACTTTCATCAAGAGGCTCTTCAGTTCCTCTTCACTTTCTGCTTTGAGGGTGTCATCTGCATATCTGAGGATTTTACTATTTCTCCCAGCAATCTTGATTCCAGCTTGTGCTTCATCCAGCCCGGCATTTCCCATGATGTACTCTGCATAGAAGTTAAATAAGCAGGGTGACAATATACAGCCTTCATACTCCTTTCCCAATGTAAAACCAGTCCATTGTTCTATGTCTGGTTCTAACTGTTGCTTATTGGCCTGGATACAGATTTCTCAGGAGGCAGGTAAGGTGGTATTCCCGTCTCTTGAAGAATTTTCCACAGTTTGTTTGATCCACCCAGTCAGCAAAGGCTTTGGCGTAGTCAATAAAGCAGAAGTAGATGTGTCTCTGGAACTGTCTTGCTTTTTCTATGATCCAGAAAATGTTGGCAATTTGATCTCTGGTTCCTCTGTCTTTTCTGAAGTTCTTAGTTCAGAAAGAACTGTTGGAGCCTCACTTGGAGAATTTTGAGCATTACTTTGCCAGTGAGTGAAATGAGTGCGATTGTGTGGTAGTTTGAACATTCTTTGGCATTGCCTTTCTTTGGGATTATCAAGTCAGACCTTAGAGAGACTCAACTTCTTGAACTTCCATAATGCAAATGTTAACCATCTTTGGGGATCTCTACCCCAGAGCTTCACCACAGTAAGCTTGAGCCTTAGTCAGAGTCTGCTTCCTTCCCTTTGCTGTGCAGTCCCGGGGGCATCAAGAACAGCACAGTCCCTGAGGTCTGAATTCTTCACTCTGGACTCCACAGTGGGAAGCTGCACAGCTCAGAATGGAATTTGGTGTCAAAGTTTGTCAATTTTTACTAAGAGTAAAGTGTACATATACCTCCTCATTCTCCCTAGCTTCTAGTAGTTTTTTAATAATAAAACAAACAGCCAGATACACAAACATACAAAATGCTCCTCCTATTCTTCTTAGGTAGATTTGTCTAGAACCACATTCAGCACTGTATTATGATACTATATATAATTTTTATTGAAGTATAGTTGATTTACAATGCTGTGTCAGTTTCAGGTGTACAGCAAAGTGATTATATATATTGGAGAAGGAAATGGCAACCCACTCTATTGTTCTTGCTGTAGAATCCCATGGACAGAGGAGCCTGGCAGGCTACAGTCCATGGAGTTGCAAGAGTTGGACACGACATAGCGAAGTATAGTTGATTTACAGTGTTGTGTCAGTTTCAGGTGTACAGCAAAGTAATGTGTTGATGTTGAGTCACTCAGTTGTGTCTGACTCTTTGTGACCTCATTGACCCCAGCATGCCAGGCTCCTCTGTCCTCCACTGTCCCCCAGAGTTTTCCCAAATTCATGTCCATTGATTCAGTGGTGCTATCTAACCATCTCATCCACTGCTGCCGCCTTCTCCTTTTGCCTTTAATCATTCCCAGCATCAGGACCTTTTACACACACACACACACACACACACACGCCTTTCTCTTCACTGAGTATGATCATCTCTAGGTCCATCCATGTCCATGTTGTTGCAAATGGCGTTATTGCATTCTTTTTTATGATTGAATACTATTCCATTGTGAGTGTATGTATACCACAGATGATACCATATTAAAAAAGAAAAAAATAGAATCAGTTGCTCTTTCATGCCCATTCTGTGTCTACACAAAGATCTGGCTGAAAGTTTGAAATTCCTGGGAATTTTGTGTTGATTATGTGTAACTTAGGTCAGATTACATTTGCAGTTACAGTCAGTACTTAAACTAAACTCCATATGCAATGAGCAGCAGTATAAAGATTTATATTCCTTATCCAAGAAACCCAAAGGGCTAAGTAATAGTTATACATTGTAATTCTTGAATATTTCTAGAATTTTGCCTGTAATTGTGATTATTTTTTACAGTACTTTAAAATTAGTAGAACTTAAGAAGGGAGAAATTTTCATCTTTCAAGAATTATTAAATCAACCAGGCAGTCTTTTATGACTTCATAAGTAAAATGGAAATTTAAATGATCTTGGAAAGCCAGGCATCAAGCCAAAAGAGGCTGGAAATAAAATGCTCTGTAATCCGTTACCCTCAAAGACATATGACTTCATACATGCAACATAGGAAGACATCTCAACATTCTGTGTGAGTTAGCAAATATGTTTCTTTTTTCAATATCTTCCTAATCTTTAATAATCCTTGTTGGCTAAATGGTAAAGAATCTGCTTGCCAATGCAGGAGATATGGTTGTGATCCCTGGTCAGGAAGATCCCTTGGAGAGAGAAAAGGCAACCCACTCCAGTATTCTTGCCTAAGAAATCCATGGACAGAGGAGCCTGCCAGGCTACAGTCCATGCGGTAGCAAAAATTCAGACATGACTTTAGCAAGTAAACAACAATAACAATCTTTAATAGAATTTGCATCTTCTAAAGTTGACTTGCTTTTTTTTTTAATAGATGAAGCATGATCTGGCCTTAATAGGTTAAGGGTTTTTTAGGGTTAAAAATATTAACAACTTCATTTTGTCTGTCCAGGAAATTATTATTTTTAAAACTTTTAAAAATGTTTTAAATGATAATTAGATAATTTTAAATGATAATTAGCCCATATTACATCCATCTTTATAAAAGTATTTTATAAGTGATATCTGTTCATCATAGGCATGTCAGCATACACATAGCAAAGTTTGGAAAAATCAGTTTATTCGGGATTAAAATTAAAGTCTTTTTTTTCCCCAAAAATGTATTGCCTCATGTTTGAAGCTAGGGAATATATCATTTACTCTTTCCCATCCCATTGAACATTGGACCAAGTACAGGACACACAGTAGATGCTCTATAAATAGATATGTTGATGGTCTGAGAGTACCCAGATGTTACATGATGTTATAAAAAAGGAATATCTGATGTGATTAGATGGGGGGAAACTTAGGAAGTGACCTTTTGGGAATATTCATGAGCAAAATAGTTTTTAAATGTCTGATTGCACAGAAAAATAGAAGTCAGCGTGATTGCCCATGTGACAGCAGAACCAGGCTGAATCAACCATAGAATAAGAAGTGGAGTGGCAAGGTGGCATTCTCTGAATGGCTAAAATTGTGCAGTGCATTTTTAATCACACTTTGTTGCTGTTTTTCTTCCTTGGGTCTTAGGAGCAGAAGTAGAAGCTGATTTATGAGTTGAGAGTCAGTGCCGAGTGTCAGATTTCTATAATGAGATTATATATTAAATCTAATGAAGGGAAAATATGCTTACCCAAACCAAATGACAACACCATGATTAAACGACTCCAATCCCGCGGTAGATTTGTTTAGACGATACAGCAGGTAAAGTGACCTCCTCTTCTCCTAGGTTTGTGATCAATGCTGTGAAATGAAGATGTATGTCCTTTATTATTCTGATGACATAACAGTATCACAGAAGCAAATATGAACAAGATGGAAGTAGTAAACCGAGTGATGTGTTGTGGGTATTGGGAAGGTTTGGGTAGATTAATCACCTACGTTCTATTTGATGGTGATTGCTGACTTCCGCAAAGTTGTTTGGTTATGAGCCTCTGTTTACTCCGTGTACCTTTAATTCATGGAGTTCATGGTACATTTCTGTAAGCATGTGTGTGCTTGAATGCCTGCACACCCACATCCATACCCATTCAGAGAAACTGGAGCTCGTGCTTTATCTTGAAGGAGGTGGTAATTACATGGGTATTGTCTTCACCAAAACTACAAGTCCAACAAGAATAGTTCTAGCTTCTGCATGGTACCTCCACATTGCTGGAGCAATGGAAGAAGTTTGGGAAAGGTTTTAGTAGTAACTGGACTTTAATTTTTTTTTTAATTTATTTTTTGGCCACATCATGTGTCATATGGAATCTTACTCGTTTCCTGATCAGGGATCGAACTTATACCCCCTGCATTGGAAGTGCAAAGTCTTAACCACTGGACCACCAGAAAAGTCCCCTAAGTGGACTTTTAAAGGGTCAATACTTGAAAACTTTAGTAAATCTAAGCTCAAATTACCCAACCAGCACCACTTAAAAGAAAAAAAAATTTATTCTTGGAAAAAAAATAGATGAAGTTAGAGTAGAAGTCAGCCCTGTGGAAAGTAGAATGAAGAAAAGTATTTACGTGGAATGATTTAAATAAGATTTCATTTCCCAAAACGTCCATCCATTTTCAGCTTACCTACATTTTCTCATTCTTGCCTGTAATTTCACTATTAGAGAGTTATTTCTTAGATTAAACTTTTTGTTCTAATTAAAATGCAAATCTCCAAGGCTATGACATTTATGTACTTTCCAAATAATTAGTGTTCAATTTGGGATTAAGATATACACTCTATATGGGGAACTGTACTCAATATCTTATATTAGTAATAATGCATAATGGAAATTAATTCTATATACATTATATATATGTGTGTGTATATATATATAACATATATATGTGCGTGTGTGTATGAGTGAGTGAAGTCACTCAGTCGTGTCCGACTCTTTGCAACCCCGTGGACTGTAGCCCACCGGGCTCCTCTATCCATGGGATTCTCCAGGCAAGAATACTGGAGTGGGTTGCCATTTCCTTCTCCAGGGGATCTTCCCGACCCAGGGTTCAAACCCGGGTCTCCCGCATTTCGGGCAGATGCCTTAACCTCTGAGCCATATATATATAATATAGCTTCCTAGGTGGCGCTAGTGGTAAAGAACCCACCTGCCAATGCAGGAGACCTAAGAGACATGGGTTTGATTCCTGCGGCAGGAAAATCCCCTGGAGGAGGACGTGGCAGCCCACTCCAATATTCTTGCCTGGAGAATCCCATGGACAGAGGAGCCTGGCGAGCTGCAGTCCATGGGTTGCAAAGAGCTGAACACAACTGAAGGGACCTAGGGAGCACGTGTGCACTCACAGACGCACGCACACACACACTCACACGTATTTTATATATATATATAAAACTGAGTCACTTTGGTGTACACCTGAAGCTCACCCAACGTTGTAAATCAACTATACCTCAATAAAATTTTTGAAATAATTATTTTCGGAGCCTATCACTGTGGGCAGAACATGAGAGAAATGGGTCAGCTGAAGAGCATAAAAAGAAAGGGTGAAAAATGAATCTAGAAGAAAAGGTTTTATTTATATTTTACTTTTGCCTGGAGCCAACTGGGTGAAAGAAAGTTAGCCTGATGAATGTAATTTTCTCTTGGAAGCTTCCTCCACTACTTTCAGTTGCTCCTCTGCAGTTTTCTCCTTTAATATTCATGCAATGGAGGTCTGTGATCTGTAACCGAGACATCATGGTATTAAGCATGGCCACATGCAGATATTTCTAAGAGCAACTCCATTAAAGATCGTTTTCTCTGGGAGCATTCTGTGCTCTCTGGAGGTGTTTATCACCCAGCGTTTAGCTTTGATCCCCGTAATGTATGCAGAGCCAAAGACACCCTTCATCACGCTGCTTCTGTTGGGAGTTGGTTTATGTTGTAAAGTGGGGGAAAAGGGAAAGAAGGAAGCAGAGTTGCATATATACAGTAATCTATTGAGATAAAATAACACCGCGAGATTAGACGATTAGAGAGGAGAGTGGGAATAGACGGATTCTGTCTCTCCAGGGCTGTCTATTTGCAGTAAATTCTGGCTAACAACAACCTGCTGCCTGCTGCCTACTGCCTGACTCTGCTGGTTCTCATTTCTCTTATCCCATGACCTGAGTTTAGACCACACCACCATTCCCTTCCCCTACACAATTCTAGGGTTAAGCTGTGTATTTTGGAGTTCCAATCACTTGGGAAGGGCCATTGGTAAGTAAGGATGACTTGTAAATCCTCTGCCATTCTTCTCCGGTTAAGTACAGCAAGGCATGGCATTCTGCGCATCGAGTTGCCTCAGAAAAGAAATGTTTATGAGAATCACTGGTGTAGAGAAGAGCTTGTTTGAATGTCCTGGCATATTGGACCTGTTGCTCATTTCTAATCGTTGAAATACTGATGCCTTCTTTGATGAGATTAGAGAAAACTCAGGATCTTGAATCTAAATTTTGGGTTAGGTTTGCCAGTTCTAATGTCTTCTTCTTTGCATCTGCTTTACTTTTAAATTTATTTTTTAAATATTCTAGTTTAATTTTTTATTGAATATAGTTGATTTACAATGTTCTATTAACTTCTGCACCCAGAGACTATCATGCTAAGCAAAGTAAACAAAAGAGAAAGACAAATACCATATGCCATCACTTATATGTGGAATCTAAAATACGACACAAAGGAACCTATCTATGAAACAGAAACAGAATCACAGCCATAAAGAAGAGACTGAAAAAGGGAAGGGACTGGTAGTTGCCAAGGGGGTGGGGGTGGGGAGGGACGGAGTGAGAGCTTGGGGTTAGCAGAAGTGAGCTTTTATATGTAGCTTATTTTTTTTATTGAAGTGTGGTTGATTTACAGAGTTTTGTTGGTTTCAGGTATACAGGAAAGTGACTCAGTTATGCGTGCGTATGCATCTGTTTTTTCAGATTCTTTTTCCTTACAGGTTATTACATAATGTTGAGCATAGTTCATTGTCCTATATAGTAGGTCATTATTGGTTATCTATTTCATATGCAGCAGTGTGTATCTGTTAATCTCAAATACCTAACATTGCTGTTCTAGGTTAATATTTAATTTCCGTTTTTCTGGTTTAAAATCCCCGAGGAGGATTGTGGCCAGGAAGGGAAGGCTTGGGAGTGGGCCCTGATTGACTGAGTATAAAGGAAAGAAACCATCTAAAGAGAACATCTCCTAGTGTGACATTTGTATCTGCAATGACTAGCTTTTCTTCCTGCCTTTATGCTGCTTTTGACTGAATGCTCAGGACCCTTACCCTCACTTCTAGGTTGATCTTTGTGTCAGGTTCTAGAAATAGTCCTCACAGACAGCCAATAGGCACGTGAAAATATACTCAACATCACTAATTATTCAAGAAATGCAAATTAAAACTACAACGAAGTACCAGCTCACACTGGTCAGAATAACCACCATTGAAACATCTACAAATAATACATACTGGAGAAAGTGTGGTGAAAAGGGAACCCTCCTACCCTGTTGGCGGACCCATAATTTGACATACTCACTATGGAAAGCAGTATGGAGGTTTCTCAGAAATCTAAAAGCAGAGCTATCATTTGACCCAGGAATCCCACTCCTAGGCATATATAAAATGTGAATTCAAAAACACACATGTCCTCTATATTCACCATAGCCAAGACAAGAAGACAGCATTAATGTCCTTTGACAGATGAATGGATAAAGAATGTTACTGGAATGTAACTCAATAGATGCAACTGGTGGTTGCTGAGGGGGACCAAGAAATTATCATAGTAAGTCAGAAAGAGAAAAACAAATGCAGTATGATATCATTTATTTGTGAAATTTAAAATATAACACAAATGAACCTATCTATGCAACAGAAAATCAGGGACATGGAGGACACACTGAGGTTGCCAAGCTGGGCAGGGGGTGAGGGAGGGATGGAGTGGGCGGGTGGGATTACCAGATGTGAGCTTTTGTGTACAGAGTGGATAGACAACAAGATCCCACACTGTACAGCCCCGGCAACTATATTCAATATCCTGTGATAAACCATACTGGAAAAGGAAAAAAAAATAGAAGCAGGTCTCTGCCTGGTTGGGAAAATCTGAGGAGCCCTGGCCAGTCCACAAGATACACAGGGTACTTTCTGCCCGTCAGCCCAGAGTGGAGCTTAACTCCACTTCCCTGTTCCTATCTTACCACAGTGACTACAACCACCCTCAGCCCCAACTGGCATACAAATAATTTCGTAAGCAAATGATCAAAGCAGTATCTGTATTTTGTTGATAATTTTCTCATTCTAGAAGGTTCTAGTCTGGGATGCCTGAGTATCCCCCACCAGTGAAACCTGATGCTATCCTACCCGGGCCGGGGTGGGAGGGGGGGGCGGCAGTGTTCACTCATTTCCAGGTCCAGTACTTTCTTTCTGCTTTCCCCAGTTTCCCTGGCTAAGGACCTAGCATTATTCTGCCAGCATTATCTTCTCCTAGGAAAAAGGACAATGGGCTGCGGAACACATTCTCTGCTGCCAGGCCTGAGGATTCTCATAAACGTGTATCAATTCCAGCACTTTGTCTCTGTATGAACTGCCTAAGAGGCGTGTTTCCTTGTATTGGTTGGTTTTAGCAGAGCCAAAAGGGGACAAAACCCAAGCTTGGGGGGAAAACAAAAACAACCACCTGTGCCCTGAAGTTTACACTGAGTTAAGTGCAATCTGGCTCTGTAATAAGATGTGTTCCAGCAGCTCAATCTGTAGTTAGACTTCCAGACTAGCCAGATGGAGTGAAGGCAGGCCCTGCACTTCACTGAAACTGCGGTAGTTCATACAGCAGACGATGCCCCCTGGTGATGCTGCAGTTGATGGGGATGCCAAGGTCGATGCGGGTAGCAGATGTGAGGATGCAAGAGGGAACAACTCCACCCCGCCTGTGATTTGTGTAAGAAATGCAAGCTTGTAAGAGAGGAGTCTTGCTTTAAAGCAAAATAAATACTTCCAGGGGAAAGGAAAGGGTCATATAGCTCCGGGATCCTGAAGTGGGGAATGGACCGGCATGCGGAACCCAGAGCAGGTCACACCAATCCCATTCTCCGTAAATCTGTCACACCCCTGCTCACATTTTCACACAAGCAAATCCAGGCTAAAAATGAGCCACTCTGAAAAGGAAAATAAGTCATAAACGGTCAATCTGCAGTCACAGGTTTGCTGGAAGAGGAGAGACTATTACCATGCATCTCTTTTAGGGCGTCATTATGGGGTTTACTTATTACCAACCAGCGTGTGTAGATGCGTCAATGAATAAATGGACTTGAGCTACTTGATGTGTGCCGATTCGGAGCTCAGGGGGGAGGAGAAACAGCTGACACATTCCTCATCTTTAGACAGCCCAGAACCCAACAGAAAATGGGTTTTTAGCACCTCCTGGCCAAACCCTCACCATCCTGTCCTTTTTCCAACTCATCGTAGTCTAAAGACAGATCCAATCAGCTTGCATTATTGCTGGTCTTAAACACTAGACAGATTGACACTATTGATTGCAGTGGTAGCTACAGCACATTTGATGTTTTGGGCCATTTGGCCTGAAGGTACAATAAAATGAGTATTCATGACAAGCTAAAAACCCACAGGCAAATGAGAAAGGCGCCCCTTTCAGAAATCTCCTCTGTAAGTCTGTCTAGTGATCGTGGCGTGTCACCTCACTTGGATGAGGAGGGTGGAGTGTAGGAATGAAGGCGATTTTTGTAGATCTTGGGGAGAGACAGAGTGACAGAGATGGGGAGAGAGGAAAGAATGATGATAATTATTCACAAACAGAATAGCCTCAGTTCTATCTCAGGTACTATGCACTTTGTAAGATGAGCAGAAGTGGTGGTTGTTTCATTCAGCTGTGTCCCACTTACGTTAGAAAATGCAGATGTGAAGTGGTGGGTTGAAAAATAAAGGGTAAAGAAACTTCTACCAATTTGTATTTTTTAAAACAAGATGTTGATTTATCAACTGAAAAGAACAGGCTCTAAGAAAATGACATGTGACTATCAGCCAGCTGCTAACCTTTTTTTGTATTAAACTGGTTCCAGTTTTATCTTGCACTCAGAGATTGATGGATTGTTTTCTGCAAGCATGCTGAAATTCTGGATGCAGTGTATCTTCACTCAAGCATTGTAGGTATTTTATAGTTTTGACCTATGAAATGATCACCACCAAACCTTATTTTCATTGATGAGGACTCTACAGTACCTAGTATCAAAATGTACTTTATCCTCAAACCAGGGGCACTGGTGGTTGCATGTTTCGAGGATGTCTGTTTCACTGGGTGAGTCCAGTTGCTTAAGTCAATGATCAGTTCTTGAAAGCATCCCACAGCACCTTACAGATAACATGTACAAAACAGGTATTTGAATTTGAAACTGTGGGGCCCCTTGTCTTAGTTAAGGGTACCAGTTGCCCAAGCTGGGAACTTGTGAGTTACGCATGTTTCTTCAAATCCTTCATTCATCCTTCCTCTCATTTTTCAATTATTGCTACTGCTAAGTCACTTCAGTCGTGTCCGACTCTGTGCGACCCCATAGACGGCAGCCCACCAGGCTCCCCCATCCCTGGGATTCTCCAGGCAAGAACACTGGAGTGGGTTGCCATTTCCTTCTCCAATTATTACTACTTATCAATTCTATCCGTTCTGATTTATGTCTTCTCTATCTTTACTTCACTGCCTTATTCATCATTTCCCCCCTTAGTGGCGTAATGACTTTCTATCTTTCTATCTTACTGGAGTAATGACTTTCTAATCCCCAGTGTCACCAGACACCTTCCACATGGATGCCAGAATGATTTTTCTCCAGCAAAATTCCTTTAGTTAAAATCCATCACTCAGCCATAAAAAAGAAGGAAATAATGCTGTTCATAGTCACATAGATGGATGTGGAGATGATCATAGTAAATGAGGCAAAGACAGATATCATATGGTATCACTCATATGTGGAATCGAATTTTTTAAAAAAGGATACAAATGAGTTTATTTCAAAACAGAAACAGACTTACAGATATTAAAAAACAAAAAACTTATAGTTACCAAAGGGAAAACGTGGCAGTAGTGGGAAGGATTAAATCAGGAGGTTCGGAGGAACATATATATACACTACTGTATGCAAGATAGGTGACCAGCAAGGGCCTACCATATGGCACAGGGAACTAACTCTACTCAATATTCTGTGATAACCTAGAAGAGAAAAGAATCTGGAAAAGAATGAATATATGTATGTGTATAACTGAAGCACTTCATACCTGAAAACACAGCATTGCAAATCAGCCATATTCCAATAAAATCAAAAATTAAAGGCAAACATTGGGTAAAAAAAAAAGTCTGTCAATGTCAGCTTCGTGCCTTCAGGGTTGAGATCAAACTCTGAGTGGCATGCAGAACCCATGTTCAAGCTGAAGTTGTTCTGGTCTCATCTTTTTGAACTGTTGACTCTGCCTTGTAAATGAAACCACGTGAAACGATGTGTTTCTAGAATCTGCTACCAGTCCGTGCTGTCAGTGTTGAGTCATGTCCAACTCTTCACGACCCCATGGACTGTATGTAGCCCGCAAGGCTCCTCTGCCCATGGAATTTTCCAGGCAAAAATACTGGAGTGGGGTGTCATTTCCTCCTCCAGGGGATCTTCCCAACCCAGGGATTTAACCCGCATCTCTTGCCTCCCCTACATTAGCAAGAGTGCCACCTGGGAAGCCCCAAAATCTGCCACCACATTACATTAATGTGTTGTTTTACTCTTTCACAAAAATCCTTCCATTCAGATTCATGTTTAACCTCCCCAAATCCCCGTGAGGTAGAGAGAAGGTACTGTTCTTTCTCATTTTACAGAAGAATAGGGCATTAACTCTATGCTGACATAATAGTAAGTACTATGCAGAAGTGATTTTTGAACATTCTTATGTAGATTATAGAATTTTGAATTAAAGGTGGAGAAAGTGCAATGTAAGCTTTTACCATTCGGCAGACTACTGGTCTTCTCAGCTAACATTCAGCTGATTTTTTAAAATTTTATTTTATTGAAGTATAGTTGATTACCCACTAGAAAAGACTCTGATGCTGGGAAGGATTGGGGGCAGGAGGAGAAGGGGACGACAGAGAATGAGATGACTGGATGGCATCACCGACTCGATGGACATGAGTTTGAGTGAAATCCAGGAGTTGGTGATGGACAGGGAGGCCTGGCATGCTGTGACTCATGGGGTCGCAAAGAGTTGGTCACGACTGAGCAACTGAACTGAACTGATAGTTGAGTTAACAGTGTTGAGTTAATTGCTGGTATATAGCAATGTGATTCAGTTCTATGTGCATATATACATTTTTTCATTTTCTTTTCCATTATGGCTTATCACAGACTATTGAACAGCATTCCCTGTGCTATACAGTAGGACCTTGTGGTTTATCCATTCTGTGTATAATAGTTTGCATCTGCTAATCCCACTCCATCCCTCCACTTCCCTTCTCCACCTTGACAGCCTCAAGCCTGTGCTCTGTGGCTGTGAGTCTGGTTTTGTTTCATGAATAAGTTCATTTGTGCCATGATTTAGATTCCCCATGTACATGATATGTGATATTTGTCTTTCTCTGTCTGACTTCACTTAGGATGATAATCTCTAAGTCCGTCCATGTTATTGCAAATGGCATTATGTTATTTTTTTATGGCTGAGTAATATTCCATTGTGGGTTTCCCAGGTGGCACTAGTGGTAAAGAACCCACATGCCAATGCAGGAGACATAAGAAACCAGGGTTCAATCCCTGGGTTGGGAAGATCCCCTGGAGGAGAGCATGGCAACCCACTCCAGTATTGTTGCCTGGAGAATCCCATGGACAGAGCAGCCTGGCGGGCTACAGTCCATAGGGTTGCAAAGAGTTGGAAACAACTGAAGTGACCTAGCACGCGGTATTCCATTGTAGACATGTACTGTATGTCCTTTGTATCCATTTACCTATTGATGGACATTTTGGATGTTTCCGTGTCTGGACTATTGAGCATAGTGCTGTTGTGAATATAAAGGTGCCTGTATCTTTTTGAATTACAGAATTGTCTGGATGTATCCTCAGGAGTGAGATTGCTGTATCATGTGGCAACTCTATTTCTAGCTTTCTGAGGACCCTCCCTACTGTTTTTTGTGGTGACTGTACCAATTTACAGCTGATTTTTAATGAGGTATATACCCATTTAAGATACACGTCTGTACATTTATTTTTTCCAAAATAAATAATCAAATATTTAATTCCCAAAAGATGTAGTTTTTATCTTTTGACAGTTTTGATCATGATTTTCCTTTGTTGATTGTGTTAATATAATTGACTCTCCAAGTGTTCTGAGATGAACCTAGAGTCACCATCTCTTTCCCAACAACAGTTTATGGTACACTAAGGCTTGCAGGGTAATTTTAATTTTTTGTAAATATATGTCCACAAAGCAGTGAGTAATATGGAAAGCTGTATTTTTTAAGGCAAATAAACTGCTAAATATACTATATACAGGCATTGTAAAGTGATAGAACAATGAAGGATAGAAGCAGAGAGGATTGCAGACCAATCTCTACATTGTGCAGGAAACAAGTGTCTCCCCTAGCGATATTAATGGAATATTGTAAGCTCATTTCAGTACCAAAATTTAAATTAAAAAGGGAGGAGGAGGTTATGGAATAAAAGCTGTTGAAAAAATCTCATTTTCAGCAAGTTTGAAAAAAAGTCATGAAGCAATTTAGTTTATTTTTTAAACATTCCCTGTAGTGTTGTGAAGACCAAACAGCAGTTTTGAGCTAGTTCATAAAAACCAGAATGCAAAGATGAGGAGGAGAAACTGAATAGAAAACAAATAGGAAACTGTCCAATTTAATTGACCAGGCTGATTAAAATGAGAAACATAAGCACCCTCCCCAAATGAGAAAATGTTATAGGTACAAAATCACTTCTTTTTAGATTCCCCTTAGAATGTTTGTAATCCACAAAACTATTTATTTTATTTAAAGAATATAAACAAATGAAAAACTCAATTCTTTTAATGAAATTGTATAGTCAACTGAAGTTAAGTATGACATGTGAAAGTAATATAATTTCATTTAAATGTCCCTCCATGAATTTAGAGCTTCAAGTTTTAACACAGTGACTCATTATCCATGATCTGCACAGTGTAAGATTATGCAGAAGTCATGAAACAGCTAGGTAAGGATAGCTGTGAAGATAAAATACGACACGGGACACTTTGTCTTCTAGCCATCTAGAAACAGATTGTTTTTCTTATTAATGTATTAGTTTATGGAAAAGAAAGATGCCATTTAAGACAATTTGTTTCATATCTTAGAGAATAGGAGTATTAGAAACCTTTTGGGAACATATATTTGTTTGTTCAATGAAAATAGCTTTTCTCCTGCTTAAAAACATAATATAGATGGTAAAAAATAGGGTAAACTAGATTTTGATAAAGTAACAAGAAACCTGGAAATCTCAGTGGCTTTAAAGCAACAAAGATGTGTTTATCACTCATATTATATGTCCATCACATGTCAGCTGGACATAAATTAATTAATTAATATTTAATATTTATATATTTTTGGACACTCTTACTGCAGTTCCAAGGTTGATGAAATAGCCATTCTCCAAAAACTTGTGAGCTGTTATGGCAGAGGGAGAAAGAGAAAAGACAAGAGTGTCCCGATACAAGAAATTAAATACTCAGGCCTGGAACCAAGAAGTCACTTCCACTAACAATGCATTGGCCAGAACTAGTCAGATTAACGCAACAAACCAAAAAAGGAATCGGGAAGTACAGCCATCCTTGTAAAGGAGGTGGCCAGATATATTTGGGGACTAGCTCATACTGAAAATTAAATCAATCTAGGAATCTCTAAAGAAAACTTTGATCACTGAAAATTCCACTACCCAAACAACAGTGGGTGAACTGCCTTCTATATCGTTATATGTCTTTGAATATAGAGATAATAAAAATGGTTATTGATCTACTTTTAACAGTAATGCATCGTGGAGATATTTTCCGTTTTGTTAAGAAATAAATCCATCATTCTTTTTGATGGTTGCATAGTATTCTACCAAGTAAATGTGCATAATTGATGTTAATGAAAATTTAGGTTGTTTATAGTTTCTTCATTATATACAAGGCTGAAATTAACATCTTAGCACACTGTCTCTGGATTTTTAGTGATGATTATTCAATTGCATACATGCTCAGTCACTCAGTCGTGTCCAACTCTTTGTAACCCTTTGGACTGTAGTCTACCAGGATCCTCTCTGCATGGGATTTTCAGACAGGAATACTAGGGTGGGTTGACATTTCCTCCTCCAGGACATCATCCTGACCCAGGGATCAAGCCCATGTCTTCTGCATTGCAGGCAGATTCTTTACCTGCTGAGCCATCCAGGAAGCCCTTTGCAGTTGCAACCAGTGGGAATTTACATTCGATGACATCAGTATTTTCAGTTTAGGTAAAAATTACAACATTATCCTGCAAAAGGGATATACTAATTGTACTAATTTATTCTCTAACCTAAAGTCACTGAAAACATCTATTTCTTTACACTTTGCCAACCGTATGTAATTTTTGTTTTTGCCAAAGTAATAGGCTACTATCTCACTTTCATATTCATTATCTGTTGTTCAGTTGCTAAGTAACGTCTGACTCTTTGCAGCCCCACAAAGTGCAGCACGCCAGGCTTTCCTGTCCTTCACTAGCTCCCAGAGTTTGCTCAGACTCATGTCAGTGGTTGGAGATGCCCTGAACCTATCTCATTCTTTGTCGTCTCCTTCTCCTCTTGCCCTCGGTCCTTCTCAACATCAGGGTCTTTTCCAACGAGTCAGCTCTTCACATCAGATGTCCAGAGTATTAGAGCTTCAGCATCAGTCCTTCCAGTGAATATTCAGGGTTGATTTACTTATGATTGAGGGATTTGATCTCATTGCCGTCCAAGGGACTCTCAAGAGTCCTCTCCAGCACCACAGTTTGAAAGCACCAATTCTTTGGCACTCAGCCTTCTTTAAGAGCCAGTTCTCACATCTGTACATGACTACTGGAAAAAAGCTGTACCTTTGACTGTATGGACCTTTGTCAGCAAAGTGATTTCTCTGCTTTTTAATGCATTGTCTAGGTTTGTCATAGCTTTTCTTCCAAGAGGTAAACATGTTTTAATTTCATGGCTGCATTTACCATCCACAGTGATTTTAGAACCCAAGAAAATAAAATCTGTCATTGTTTCCACTTTTTCCTTCGTCTATTTGTGATGAAGTAAGGGGACCAGATGCCATGATCTTAGTTTTTGAATGCTGAGTTTTAAGCCAGCCTTTTCACTCTCCTCTTTCAGTCTCATCAAGAGGCTTTTTACTTCCTCTTCATTTTCTGCCATTAGAGTGTTGTCATCTGCATATCTGAGGTTGTTGATATTTCTCCCTTATTAGAACAGTTGAAACACTTTTCATATATTAGCCCTCTATTTGTATTTGTAGCCTCTAAATAATCTACTTGAGTACTTACCTCATTTTCTGTTGGAATGCGTGTTTCCTACTGATTTTAGCGTGATCTTTGTATATTAAAAAGCAGACTGGTATTCATTCAGAACATTCTGAACGTACTAACCAGCATCTGTTTTTATTGGGTTGGCATCACACTGTACAAAAGTTGCAAAATGTATTTAGTATCTCCCTTGATCTTAGGATAATAATACTTTGTCATATATTACGAACATTTTTCATATTTATCCTTGTGTATGACATTTTTGGTCTATAGAACTTCTACATTTTAGTAGTCAATCTTTATGGTTTCAGCTCTTGTAAGATGCAAAATTCCTTCTCCACTCTAAAATTATGAAAATATTAGCCCATGCTTTCTTATGGTATTTCTGTGGCTGTGCTTGCTGTGCTTTTAATATTCTATATGCCTGAAGTATGTTTTGCTGTAAGGATTCAGTCAGAGATACCACTTTATTTTTAAAGTGGCCCACTGACTTTGGAGAAGTTTCAGTGAATATCATGGAAAATGAACAGAGGAGGACAGTGTAGGTTTATTATTATTATTTGCATTTAAAATAACAAAGTGTGGAGTCCTTTAATGAGCATGCTCTGGAAGGCAATGGCAACCCACTCCAGTACTCTTGCCTGGAAAATCCCGTGGGCGGAGGAGCCTGGTGGGCTTCAGTCCGTGGGGTCACTAACAGTCGGACACGACTGAGCGACTTCACTTTCCCTTTTCACTTTCATGCATTGGAGAAGGAAATGGCAACCCACTCCAGTGTTCTTGCCTGGAGAATCCCAGGGATGGGGGAGCCTGTGGGCTGCCGTCTATGGGGTCGCACAGAGTCGGACACAACTGAAGCGACTTAGCAGCAGCAGCAGAAGGAACTTCATGTTGACATGGAGCCTGGGTCTTGACTTATATTTGCCTTTTACTCCAGTGGTAACTTTTAAGTTCTTAAATATTTTTCTTTCTTGACTTCCATGACACACATTTCTGGTTTCTCTCTTGCCTCAACTTCAGCAGTGTATTTCTGCAGCTTCTGTTTTCCTCTCCTGCTACTTTTCTTCAGCATTTATCTTAAACTCTTTTATCCCCTATCTTACTTCCTGCACGTTGTATATACACCTATAACCATGGATACAGATTTTTCTAAGACTGTGGAATAAACATACCCCAAAAGGTGTTAAGTGTGGCCCTGAAGAGACATCTGGGTTGAATGTTTATTTCAGCCCCTTATGTACATCATGTGACTGTGACTGAAAGTTGCTCGGTCATGTTTGACACTTTGCAACCCCATGGAATAGTCCATGGAATTCTCCCGGCCAGTAGAGTGTGTAGCCATTCCTTTCTACAGGATATCTTCCCAACCTAGGGATCAAACCCAGGTCTGCCACATTGCAGGCAGATTCTTTACCAGCTGAGCCACCAGAGAATATAACTAAAGGCATCATTGAGTTAATTATTCGAGTACTTAGCCTATTTTTCCATTGCCATCCTTATCTGGTTTTTCTTTCTCTTTTCTTTTGATTTCAGACTGCTCTTTTTATATTAGGGACTGAGGGGAAGTTCAGCAAGCCGGTATCTGTGCAGCATCCAAAATGACCTTTCCACTTGGTGTTCTCTCTGTCCCTTGTGTGAGTCAGATATATGTGTGCCAAATTTTGATTGCCCTCTCTTTAAACCTTAGTCAGTTAGTTCAGTCGCTCAGTTGTGTCCAACTCTTTTTGACCCCATGGACTGCAGCACACCAGGCTTCCCTGCCCTTCACTATCTCCTGGAGTTTACCCAAGTTCATGCTACTGAATTGGTGATTCCATCCAACCATCTCATCCTCTGTTGTCCCCTTTTCCTCCTGCCTTCAATCTTTCCCAGCATCAGGGTCTTTTCCTGTGAGTCAGTTCTTCACATCAGGTGGTCAAAGTATTGGAGTTTCAGCTTCAGCATCAGTCCTTCCAATTCAGGACTGATTTCTATTACAATAGACTGAGTTGGATCTCCTTGCTGTCCAAGGGATTCTCAGGAATCTTCTCCAACACCACAGTTCAAAAGCATCAACTCTTTGGGTTTTCAGTTCAGCTTTCTTTATAGTCCAACTCTCACATCCATATATGACTACTGGAAAAACCATAGCTTTGACTAAATGGACCTTTGTTGGCAAAGTAATGTCTCCATTTTTTATTTTTTTTATTTTTTTTTTATTTCTAAAAAAGAATTTTATTAAAAAAGCACAAATGCAAAGATATGAACAGAGGAAAATTTATGCGTCGAACCTGGACTGGTCACTTATGATAATATACATGCTACAATTCCATTCTCTCCAATCATCCATTTTTTAATATACTGCTGCTGCTGCTAAATCGCTTCAGTCATGTCTGACTCTGTGCAACCTCATAGATGGCAACCCACCAGGCTCCCCCATCCCTGGGATTCTCCAGGCAAGAACACTGGAGTGGGTTGCCATATCCTTCTCCAATGCATGAAAGTGAAAAGGGAAAGTGAAGTCGCTCAGTCGTGTTTGACTCTTTGCGACCCCATGGACTGCAGCCTACCAGGAATTCCATCCATGGAATTTTCCAGGCAAGAGTACTGGAGTGGGGTGCCATCGCCTTCTCCATTTTAACATGCTGTCTAGCTTAAATCTTAAATCAACCACAAATTTCTATTCATTCTATGTTACAATTTAACTTATTGTTAAGACTATTGTACAGACATACCTCATTTTATTGAGCTTCACCTTATTGCAGATAATGGGTTGTGGGCTTTTTTTTTTAAATGTGTGTTTTTTTGAAAACTGAATGTTAGTGGCAATCCTGTATGGTCATATAATGGTTATTTTTTAGCAATAAAGTATCTTTTAACTAAGCTGCATATATTGTTTTCTTGGACATAATGCTGTTGCAACACATATCAGTCCATAGTATAATGTTAACTTTTATATTCACTGGGAAACCAAAGATAATTGTGTGACTCACTTTATTGTGAAATTTGCTTTATTGAGGTGGTCTGCAGCCAAACCCACAGTATCTCCATGGTATGCGTGTATACCCATTATAACTTTCGAGTTCATCCCATCACGGCCTCTCCTAGGGTTCTGGTCACAGCCACATAGTGATCTTTCTGCTTCTTGCTTTCCCTGCCCGCCCCCAACCCACATATTCTATACATCATATTAGTTCAGTCACTCAGTCATGTCTGACTCTTTGCGACCCCATGGACTGCAGCACGCCAGGTTTCCCTGTCTATCAGCATCTCCAGGAGCTTGCTCAAACTCGTGTCCATCGAGTCGGAGATGCCATCCAACCATCTCATCCTCTGTCATCCCCTTCTCCTCCTGCTTTCAATCTTTCCCAGCATCAGGGTCTTTTCCAATGAGTCAGTTCTTCACATCAGAAGGGCAAAGTATTGGTACATCAAGTCTTCTTTTTAAATTTATTTTTAATTTTAATGGTGCAGTTATGTCACCTGCCATCGAATCTTTTTCAGTGAACCCCTATCTTCAGATGATTGATTCAGATTCAGATATTTTAGTGTCAATCAGGTAAGGAAATCTGTCCTTCTGTAACTTCTGCATGAAAAAATCTGAAAGCTAATTCCATCTGTTGAGCTTGAAAAGCACCTGAAACTTAAAATGTAGGCGCAAAGTAGATGGCTAAGTATAAGACTATAGGTCAGGTCTCTGAACTGAGCATAATTTGGAATGTTCTTGGGTCCCAAGAAAGTATCTACTTCATGTTTGGATAGAGAAGAAGCCAGTGAAAAAGAGCATGAGTGGCCAGAGTACTGCAAAGAGAGAACAGGTGGTATCATCAGAATCAATGGAAGAGACAGTCCAAAAATGACTTCCTACCCCTGAAGGACAAGGAAGAATACCAAACAGTTTGCACTAAATGCAGCAATATGGGGAACATCAGTGAAGTCAGCAAGAGTGATATCAGTGAGTTGATGGGGTGGAAGTCAGACTGAAAGGTAATGATGCTGCTAAGTCACTTCAGTCACGTCCGACTCTGTGCGACCCCATAGACGGCAGCCCACCAGGCTCCCCCGTCCCTGGGATTCTCCAGGCAAGAACACTGGAGTGGGTTGCCATTTCCTTCTCCAATGCATGAAAGTGAAAAGTGAAAGTGAAGTCGGTCAGCCATGTCCGACCCTTAGCGACCCCACGGACTGCAGCCTACCAGGCTCCTCCTTCCGTGGGATTTTCTAGGCAAGAGTACTAGAGTGGCTTGCCATTGCCTTCTCCGAAGGTAATGATGAGGGGTGACTAATTGCTAAAAATTCAAGAGAGATTCCTGTGAAGCAAAGAAAGGAAGGGTATTGTTTGCTTGTTTCAGATGGCAGAATTTTGAGCATGGTCAAATATTTCATTCACTACTTTCCTGCTGGGTATTTTCTTAACTGTAAAGACGTAGTTAACAATGTCCACTTTACCAAGTGGTTTAAGACGTGAAAGAACCTAAAATAGCCTCTGACATAGCAGACCATCAATATAAATATGTTAATCTCTCTTCTCTTCTCTTCTCCCCCTGTTTCAGCTCCACTGGGCCTTATTGTATGCAAAGTAAAATCCAATGCAGTTAGTTACAACAGAAATCCTTCGTCTTTCTTACTAACCTGCCATCTCTTGAGTATCTCTTTTTCTTTTCTTTTTTTAAGGTACAGTTGATTTACAATGTTGTGTTAGTTTCAGGTATCCTGGAAAGTGATTCAGTTATGCATATATAATCTTTTCAGATTCTTTTCCTTTACAGGTTATTGCAAGATACTGAATATAATTCCCTGTGCTATACAGTGGGCTTCCAAGGTGGCTCAGATGGTAAAGTGTCTGCCTGCAATGCAGGAGACCCAGGTTCGATCCCTGGGTTGGGAAGATCCCCTGGAGAAGGAAATGGAAACCCACTCCAGTACTCTTGCCTGGAGGATTCCATGCACGGAGGAGCCTGGTATGCTCCAGTACATGGGGTTGCAAAGAGTTGGTCCTTGTTTAATGTATATATAGTAGTGCATATCTGTTAATCCCCAGAAGTGAGTGTTAGTCGTTCAGTCGTGTCTGACGCTTTGCAACCCCATGGACTGTAGCCCACCAGGCTCCTCTGTCCATGGAATTCTGTAGGCAAGAATACTGGAGTGGGTGGCCATTCCGTTCTCCAGAGAATCTTCCCAACCCAAAGCTCAAACCCATGTCTCCTGCGTTGGCAGGTAGATTCTTTAGCCCTGAGTCATCAGGGAAGCCCAAAAGCAGGGGTAGGAAGGGATAAATTAGGAGTTTGGGATTAGCATGGGCTTTCTCAGTGGCACAGATAGTAAAAAATCTTCTTGCAATGCAGGAGACCCGGGTATAATCTCTGAGTCGGGAAGATCCCCTGGAGAAGGGAATGGCAACCCAGTCTAGTATTTTTTGCCTGGGAAATCCCACAGACAGAAGAGTCTGTTGGGCTGCAGCCCATGGGGTCACAAAAGTTGGATATGACTTAGCAACTAAACAGCCACAAGCCCTCCCTTTTACCTTTGGTTACTACAGCTTGTTTTTCTATGTCTGCATCTTCTATTTTACAAATAGTTCATCTTTTTCATTTTTTTTTAGATTTTGCAAATAGGTGATACCATATGATATTTTTATCTGACTGAATTCACTTAGTATAATAAACTCTAGATCTATTCATGTTGCTGCACATGGCATTATTTCATTCTTTTTTTATAGCTGAGTAATATTCCTCTTTAATGTCTGTTTTCCTAGGTGCTGGGCGCATTCTATTGTATACCTGTATAATCTTAACTCATTATGTTGCATTGCCTTTTCAGCACAAACATTTGGAGAATAAATTCATTGCTTTCTATACAAAATGACTCTCCTGCCCTCTTTCCAGGTTGGCAATGGTTAACCAGGCAGCAGGTTCTATTAATAACAGAAAAGCAACATGAAAACAATAGGAATAGCACTGGGGTTACCTTTGCAAAAGACGGGCATTACATTTGTGCACAAAGAACTTTTGTTTGAAGAGGGTAATGACAGGCTTACTCACTGTTTTATTCCTAATCAATATTTTGGAGAGAACACAAGAGCTGATGTTCATCACTGTATACAGTGTAAAAGCACTGTCTGAACCACTGATCTGGAGAAATTATCCATACAAGACTTCAGAGTTTGAATTTGGCTATTTTGCACTTGAGTTATTATACCAAGCACGACTTTTTCTTGCTACTATGTGTATTTTTTCCTCTTTCATGGTGGCTTTGTGTCTGTCAGGTAAAAGGAGACTTATATGGAGTGTACAGTCATCAAAGGGATGAAAGATGAATAAGCAGAGAGCTTTTTTTTTTAAGCACCATTAACTCAGTGGCATCTACCTGGGCCGTAGATACACTTAGCTGATTTCATTTTGATAATGCTGTAAGCTGGGCTCTGATAATTGCCTTCTGTAATTGGAACAAATTTATGATTATGCTAATTCATTCTCAGCCACCCAGTATATGGCAGCTCAGCTCATCCATATCTGTCCCTGCATTTCCTTTGTAGATCATTACATGATTAGCCTTTCAGTGTAGCTGATGGAAATATTTTTATTCTGAACAGATCTGGTTTCTCCAGTGGTTTGTGTCTAAGTATGTGTCAGTGATCTGTGTTTGCATTTCCAGATTGTATGTAACTCTGATACCAGCTTTTTTAAAACCAGTTATGATGTGAACGTTTTGAGTCTTTAATGCTTTAATCCCTACTAAGATGGCTATTTTCTCAGCACTCGAGTATATAGTACCTGTTAGTAAGGAACAGAAAAGGGGAACTATTAATTAAGATCCCCTCACCGCCACTTTAAACGCTGATGTACATACAAGAAATTGGTATGGGAGGAAATGTGAGTGCAGAGACTGTTTTGAGTCTCTCTGAAAGCCAATTCTTTGTTGTTGTTATTGTTGTTGTTGTTTTAATATTTATTTATGGGTTTTTTATGGCTGTTTTGGGTCTTTGTTGCTGCGTGCGAGCTTTCCTTAGTTACGACGCGTGTTCAAGGGCACATGCTTCTCATTGTGGTGGCTTCTCTTGTTGCAGAGCGTGGGCTCTAGGCAAGCAGGTTTTCAGTAGCTGTGGCACACATGTGGGATCTTCCCAGACCAGGGATCCAACCCGTGTTCCCTACATTGGCAGGCGGATTCGTAACCACTGGACCACCAGGAGAGTTCCTGAAGACCACCAACTCTTTGTAATCTTGTTAAAAAGTTCTTCCCATCCTAAAATAATCCTTTAAAATGAAGAGGCAAATGATACTATGTTTTAGGTCACTCATTCAGATAGCCAGTGCAGTTTTCAAAGCTTAAGAAGCTTTGGAAGCATCTCCAAGGTATTGCTTTACCAAAGGTTCAAAACCAGAATTCCTTTTCTCCTAGCAGGTGAGAGAGAGCAAATGTAGAATTAGCAACGAACAAGATCCATTCCACGAGGGAGAGCATAGCTGAAAAGCTAATGGTAGCACACACCTCCTTTATGAATCATCTTTTGATTGCAGATCTCTTCCCATCCTTATTTTTATGCTTCATCTGTTCAATGTTGTCTTTTCCCTCTGATCATCATTGGTGTAAATGCTTTACATTAATGTGAACATGTCTCATTTCTCATGACAATGTTACAGTTTCAATAAGCAGTTGATCAGGGTGTTTACTTTCCCAGAGACCATTTACCTGTCAAAATGAATTTTTAAGAAAAGAACACGAGGCTGCACTTGACTTTCATAACTGAACCAGGGAAGCGAAAGGACACCACCGATCTGACTCGAGACAGAGTGTCAGAACGTAACATTCTCTAATCAAAATTCAGGCTTCTGCAGAGGAACTCTTGTCTGTCATTTCATTCCGCATCCGTGAGGGGGATTCTGTCTTTGATCGTTAGGTTTCTCTCCCTTCACAATTAAGCTGAATTTCTACTTCCTTTTGTGATGCATAATCAGATAAGTGGAGCTAAATGGCAGAAAGTGCAGAGTAGGAGGCTTTAAAGTCAATCTATCCGGTCTGGAAAGAAAAGGGAGAAATAGAGGGGAAACATGAGAGTACTGTTATAAATAACTTGAAGGAAATAATATCAGGAGAGAGGAGGGGACAGGTGACATCTAATCTGAAAGCAGCAAAACAAGTGATGGCCTAAACTGAGATGAGAAGGCTCCATTCTGAGTAGGGGCATGCCACGCTATTCTAATAGTTAAGTCCCAGTTAAGACTTACTTTAGAATACCAAGCCGAATCATAGGAAATGTTAAGGAGCCAGCCTTCATGTGATCAGCAAGTCGAGAAAATGGCTGATGTTTTGTGGCAGGAAACTGATTTGAAAGACACAGCTTCTAGTTGTACCATTTTCCAAGTTTGTTGCTTTGGGTGAATCGTGTAGTCTGTAAAATGGGAAGAAAGAGATAGTTTTTGCCTGCCTTGGAACTGTCATGAGGATCAAATGAGGTCAAAGTATTGGGATAGCAGTGTGTTTGCTTTCGAGTGTAAAGACAGTGACCATTACCTCTGTGAGTTCCTTTGTCTTTTCTTCATGGTCACAAGACGGTCGCCTTAGCATCACAATTGCATCCATGCCCAACCAAATAAAAGACCTGAAACACCTATCCCTTTTCTTAGGAAAGCTATTTGCTAAATATTATAAGTTAATTTCCTAATTATTTATTTCCTGTAAGTCACCCAACATTGGCCTTCTGAAGTATTTTAAGACTGTAGGCTATTATCACAAAGATTTCATGGACTATTTTCATTCATTTCTGCCCATTGCCCCAAAGCAAAACCAAACACCAGATAACTGGGAGAGGACTACCCTAAGTTCTGAATAGTTATATAAGGACAAATATTAAGTTTGAATAAGTCTCATATGTTAAAATAGTTCTGGCTACATTCTGAACATCTTGACATGTTAATATAACCAGAACGTATGCATTCAAATAAGAGCTGGCCTTTAAATCAACCGTCTGGGAGACAATATATATAATCAACAGTGTTGCTTTTGTCAAGATATTTTTTGCATCCCTCTGTCCTTAGGGATGATCATAAAATCCCCAAATATATTTTCAAAATTATCTTCACTGGTGTCAATCCTCTGTATTTCAATGTAATTTTGCAAATAGCATGGGGTCATTCCACCCAAATCTGGAAAATAAGATGGATGACTAAACACAATGGTTAAAAGCAAGATTTGAAGTTAAAACTTAGATTTAAATTCTGGTTCTACCATTTATATATATATATATATATATATGGGCAAAGTACTTAACATCCTTGTTATTTGCAAAATGGAGATGGTAAAAATGGTGTCCACCTCGTAGACACATTTTAAGAGTGAAATTAATGAACATATGTACAGTGTTTAAAAGAGTACTTGGCATATGTGTGTGTGAAGTTGCTTCAGTAATGTCTAACTCTTTGTGACCCCATGGGCTGTACCCCACCAGGCTCATCTGTCTATGGGATTCTCCAGGCAAATATACTGGAATGGGTTACCATGCCCTCCTCCAGGGGATCTTCCCAACCCAGGAATCAAACCCATATCTGTTTATGGTTCTTGCATTGGAGGCAGGTTCTTTAATACTTGCATCACCTGGGAAGCCCACTTGGCACAGAGTATACAAGAAATGCTAGGTTTCATTGTTTTGGGCTGGGAAATATTCATTTGATCAAAACACATGATGTAACTTAAAGTAAATGAGAAATGTAGTGGTTAGACCAGTATTCTAGGTGTGGAAGTCAAGGGCTCCCCAGGGTCCTCTGGAAGCCCCTTTTTACCCCTGCCTGGCCCCTCCTCCCCACTCCTGTGTCCTTGGGTGCCATATCCCGTTTACCCCCACCCGCAACTGGAATACATGCTCCAGCCTTCTCATTTTCTCACAGCAATCCAATCATACTTGTTATTTGGTAAGATGGCAACTTACCAAAAAGTTTGAGAGTTTATATAGGGAATGCCACATTGCGAATGACTGTGACTCTTCAGTGTTCCCCTGGCTGGACCTCTCATACCCACTAGAGAGCTGTCTGTCAGACAAGGTTGCCTTCCTAAGCCATCTTTAGTTGTAGTGGGGAGAAAAACCATTTATCACTCTTATATAACTCATACCTTGAGCAAATACATGAAATTCAATATGAGACCCTATGGAGCCATTATGAAATATTAGTGGTTCCCAGAATATATTTAAGAACAACTACGCTCAAAATGTCTCTCTTCCATTTCATATCTAGACTCCACTCTGGGATTTAAAGCAAAAAATAATATCCCCTTCCTTGGCCCAATCCCTGAAATGCAGTTTGAAGTTGTATGTGTGTATGTATAAATCACACCAGTCTCTAAACTTGTATATATGTTAATTCAGACTGAAAGCTTTATTCAACAGATGCTATTGAATATCCTCAAAAGAAGGTTGTATGCAAGTTATAGGAAGATTTAAACTAGTGTTTTTGTTCTTAAGGAACTTGTCACTTAAGATGACCCCCAGGCAACAAGTAGATGAATTTCAGTTCAGTTCAGTCGTGTCCGACTCTCCGCGACCCCATGAATCACAGCACGCCAGGCCTCCCTGTCCATCACCAACTCCCGGAGTTCACTCAAACTCATGTCCACAGAGTCGGTGATGCCATCCAGCCATCTCATTCTCTGTCGTCCCCTTCTCCTCCCGCCCCCAACCTTTCCCAGCATCAGAGTCTTTTCCAGTGAGTCAACTCGTCGCGTGAGGTGACCAAAGTATTGGAGTTTCAGCTTTAGCATCAGTCCTTCCAACGAACACCCAGGATTGATCTCCTTTAGAATGGACTGGTTGGATCTCCTTGCAGTCCAAGGGACTCTCAAGAGTCTTCTCCAGCACCACAGTTCAAAAGCATCAATTCTTCAGCGATCAGCTTTCTTCACAGTCCAACTCTCACATCCATACATGACCACGGGAAAAACCATAGCCTTGACTAGACGGACCTTTGTTGGCAAAGTAATGTCTCTGCTTTTTAATATACTATCAAGGTTGGTCATTACTTTCCTTCCAAGGAGTAAGCGTCTTTTAATTTCCTGGCTGCAGTCAGCATCTGCAGTGATTTTGGAGCCCCAAAAAATAAAGTCTGACACTGTTTCCACTGTTTTTCCATCTATTTCCCATGAAGTGATGGGACCAGATGCCATGAGCTTTGTTTTCTGAAATTTGAGCTTCAAGCCAACCTTTTCACTCTCCTCTTTCACTTTCATCAAGAGGCGTATTAGTTCCTCTTCACTTTCTGCCGTAAGGATGGTGTCATCTGCATATCTGAGGTTATTGATATTTCTCCCAGCAATCTTGATTCCAGCTTGTGCTTCTTCCAGCCCAGCGTTCCTCATGATGTACTCTGCATAGAAGTTAAATAAGCAGGGTGACAGTATACAGCCTTGACGTACTCCTTTTCCTATTTGGAACCAGTCGGTTGTTCCATGTACAGTTCCGACTGTTGCTTCCTGACCTGCATACAGAAGCTTCTAAAATCAGAAATCTGAGATTACATCTTTAAGGACAGCTGAGTTTTACATTTCCTCTAGCAAATCCCAAGAGGCCTGGCATTGGTGGGGTAAGAACACTTGGCGAAAGTGAACGTGTTCATCGCTCAGTTGTGTCCAACTCTTTGCGACCCCATAGACTCTAACCCACCAGGCTCCTCAATGCATAGAGGTCTCCCGGCAAGAATACCAGAGTGGGTAAGCTATTCCCTTCTCCAGGGACTCTTCCCAACTGAGGGAGAAAACCTGGGTCTCCTGCATTGAGGGTAGATTCTTTACCATCTGAGCCACCAGGGAATTTGAGGGGATAAGAACATTTGGTAGATGATACCAACTCATGGCCCCCATTGGCATTTTCTATGGGATGTGAAGGAAGAGAGAGTTCCAGGTTGATACTATCTAGGATTCAAAGGACAACAGGCTTGGGATCCTGCATGGGAAGAGAGCTAGCCTGTTAAAGTGCCTTTCTCTTTCTAGTCTAGTTTTTACACTTTTAGATGATTAATAACAGCATTCGCCTTCCCATGCTCTTATGGAATATTAAGAACAAGAACAGGAGCATTAGAATCTGACATGCTTTCTGATGGAAATAAACCTTTAGTTGTAAAGTTTATCTGTATAGATATACAGGATGTCTGACAAAAGGTCAGAAGAGGCGAAATGTCAAGACTCATGCAAACATTTTCAAATGTGACCCAGCTCTCAGATAAGCTGATCACCCATGAAACATCGATCCATCCCTCTTCCAAAGGAGGCAGCCTCCCCATTCAATTACACTATGCTGCCTATTGTTGCAGAAATCTATAGGGTTGTCAATTACATCCCTTCTCTCCCCAGCTAACCAGAATGACGGATCAGGAACTCGCTGTCTGGCATGAAATCTTTAGTGTCTTTGAAGGTCTGTTTATCCAGATTTGTTTATAAGCTAGAAAAATTTACAAACTGCAGGCCATCTGCACATAACGCTATGTTAATGAACTCATGTGCTCATGTGTCCTGCAAATCCATAAGCTCATTACCTCTGAATAACTGGTTTCTTCACACACTCCTAACTGGGATTATCCATCTAAGCTATATAAGTAGAAAAAAAAAATTTTTTTTTCCTCTGAAGATGTGAATGCCTCGCACCTTCCAGAATGTTAAGTCTTTCTGTCAAAGAGCTGACCTGTTAGCATGAGATCATTTGGATCAATGATTAAAAAAAAAAAAATGTCCATTAGCCTCAGGGTGGTCAATGTATTGATTCCATACAGCTAATTTGAAAATGTGTATTGCTTTTGTTAAGAGCTTAATTAGGGCTTTGTTGGCAACTTGTTGTAAAATAATTTCTGAATTTAATACTCATGCCCTTATGATACTTGTAGAATACTGTATTTAAGTTAAAAAATTCTTAGATGCTTGGCAGTCATTTCTATGAAAAAGCACTGACAGTGGCCCATGTGCCCATGATACATATGAACCAGAGCATTCTCGAATGATGGGGGAAGCCGACTCACCGAAAGGAATTAAATTCAGTAAAGTCTTCATTGCGGTTGCACTCCCAAGAGGCCAGACAGCTCTTATGCTGGAAAAGAGAGAATGAATAGTGAATCTCCATGCAGTTTATGGATGTGTTTTGTTTGATCCTCACAATATATTTTGTAATGTGTGAGTCATCATGTTAGAATTAAGAAATAGTCCATCAAAATGCACAGCCCTGGCTTCTCAAGAAAGAAGGAAGATCTGGTTACTTGGATAGCAAGGAGATCAGACCAGTCAATCCTAAAGGAAACTGACCCTGAATACTCATCCGAAGGACTGATGCTGAAGCTCCAATATTTTGGCCCCCTGATGTGAAGAGCCGACTCATTGGAAAAGACCTGATGCTGGGAAAGATTTAAAGCGAGAGAACAGGGCAACAGAGAATGAAATGGTTGGATGGCATCACCAACTCAATGGATATGAACCTGGGCGAAGTCCAGGAGATGGTTGAGGGACAGGGAGGCCTGGCGTGCTGTAGTCCATGGGATTTCAAAGAGTCAGACACAACTTAGCAACTGAACAACTGGTTACACTGATCACCACTGGTTACATTGGTGGCTGCCTTTTTTGCACAAGTCTTGGAATCTGTGTTTTGTTACCAGCAGCACCAGGTCCCCATACATCCTGACACTGAAGCTATGTACTCCATAAATGTGAAGACTGCTGTGATGCGTTGAAAGCAGAAAAGATCTTAAAGCAAAAATGAGTTCACAGTCATTTTTCATTGCACTATCATTGTTAATTTTTTAAAATACTCATGTCTCTATCTAAAGTGGGAAAAAAAAAAAAGGAGACAGAAAAATGATAACATGTTTTAAGAAAAATGAGAGTGAGCTCATCTCTTGGAGGGAATGAAGAATAGGCCCTTGTCTTTAATATGCAAACAACGTGCCTGGATGTCTTGCACCCAGCGCCTCGTCAGTAATTTATGTTACTTCCCTGGCCCCAGGAACATTCAAGTTTGCAACTGCTGCTGTAGGAAATGCTTTTTTTCCTATTATCTTATTTATTAAACTATTCTGCATTAGGAGCACTTAGCTCATCAAAAATGTTTTAACATTTCTCTAAGTGACAAAAGCATAAATCCAAGAGCAATTCGTCACTTTTATAAGCCCAGAAAATACCAGACTGATTTTCTCATAAAGATCCCGCCATCAGTTAAATGGATAAACGATTAGTGTACGAATAAAAAACAGCCCTGCAGTTAGTGGTCGTAACGTGCCCATTGTTTCTAGACATAATTGCATTGATGGACCTCAGTCATGACACCGTAAACACCAATTATGCCAGAATGTATATATCCTAAGATACCTCATTTGTCCTATATATATTTTTTGGTTTTCAAGCTGTGTTCTGGGGAAACCAAGTAGCAGACCATTGTACATGTTCTCAGTACGTGTGGATGGATGGGGGTAGATTATATGGCAAGGGTCAACTTATAACTTATAGTATGGTGTGCTGAACATCTCCATGGGGTCTGATTTTTTTTTTATTTATTAATTTTCTTTTTTGTTGTGCTGCGGTCTTCATTACTGTGTGCGAACTTTGGTTGTGGCGGGCAGGGGCTACTCTAGTTGCTGTACATGGGTGGCTGCACTCATTGAGGTGGCTTCTCTTGTTGCAGAACACAGGCTCTAGGCATTCAGGCTATGCATAAACACACCCATATTATTTTTCAGATTCTTTTCCCTCATAGGTTATTATACAATATAGAGTATAGCCCCCTGTGGTATACAGGTTTTTTTTTAAGTCCCCAGTCATGTCTGACTCTTTGTGACCCCATGAACTATTTATTATATATAGATAGAAAGATATAGATATAAATATATGTAGTGTGTGTATGCATCTGTTATTCCCAAACTCTTAATTTGTCCATTCCCCCCTTTCCCCTTTGGTAACCCTAAGTTTGTTTTCTCTGTCTGTGAGTCTATTTCTGTTTTGTATATAAAGTTCATTTGTATCTTTTAATTTCTACATGTAAGTGATAGCATAAGATATATATATATAATATCACATATCATAAACCATATGATCAGATAAGCTTTAATTTGAGGAAACAGTCTATGGCTAAATATAAATTTGAATACTACTGTGCTATGTAAGTAAAAGACTTTTATAAGCTAACATAGTCGTTGTTCAGATTGATAAAGACCTTTTCCTTTATGTGCCACAGTTAACCACTAGGAAGAAAAATAACAGCTGCCCCAAGTCTTTTTTCAAAACCTCTGCAGCATACTGCATTTTCTTCCAATCATTTTTAAAGAATATGTATGTGATTTCTTTTTTGTTGTTGTTGTTGTTTTTACAAATTTATGATTGCACTAAACACACACTTTTGCAGTTTGACTCTTTCATGCATTATGAGCTTTTCAGTATTTTCACTGGTTGAAATCATGACCTTTAGTGCTATACAATATTAAATTGAATTATTGAATCATGATTTATTTAAATAGAGCTCTGCCATACTTTTTTACTTTCTTTTTTTGCAACTAAAAATAGTTTATTGTGTTTAAATCCTTGTTTGTAGCCCCAATAATTTTCTTTGGCAAATTCTTGAGATCACAATTACAAGAACAAAAGGCTTACTATCTTTAAGCCTGTTAGATGGAGATAATATTAGGAAGAAAATTAAAGCAGGACACAGGGAGGGAGGGGACCTTGATATATTAGAGAAGGGTTGTCAGGCAAGACCTCTCTAAGGAGGCAGCATTTGATTAGAGACCTGAATGAATGGTGGGGTTGAGCCTTAGGGACACTCGCAGATGAGGCCTTCCGCACAGAGGAAGCAGCAGGTGTTCAGGCCCTGAACTTGCTTTGAGTTTTCTAGAACAGGAAGGAGTCCAGTAGGGCTGGGGTAGAGGGCACAGAGGTTACTTGGGGAATCTAAGGTGGGAAATTAAACTAGGGGGCAGACCAAGAAGGGCTTTCTTAGCCGTGGTAAGGATGTGCGGTTTTGTTCTTAGTGGAGTTCAAAGCTGTAGAATGATTTGGACCCAGTAAAGGATATGACCTAATACCTTCGTGGAGAATCCACTATGGAGGCAGGAATGGCAGCACCAGACAGACCATAGTTAAGAGGCTATTAGTGTCTTGCAGAAAGGAGATAATCATAGAGCAGCAGTAGCAGAAATGCCTGGTACTCTGTAAGTTCAATGAAAAAAATACTGTATGTGTGTGTGTGCCTGTGTACATTTGTGTCATTTTCATCTTTGTTCTTTTGGTAGGAACAATGTCATTATATTGTTGTTCACCTTTTTTTTAGTGGTATAGAATATGTATTGAGTTGTTTAATTAGTGTGTGTTTTTTCCGTCTTATTTTGGATGACGTTTTATCATCAGCTGATATGAGAGCAATGAGTGATTCAGATTATAACCCTCAGATCATCAGATTATTAACATTTTATATATCAAATCTGTGGCAAATATTTTCCTCATGTGTTGACCACTTCATTTTGTGCATGAGGTATTTTTATATAAGTTTTTAATTTGGAGCCAGACCTCTGCTTAATGATTGTGGCTTTAATTTCCTCTGGGCCAAGATTTGCTTTGGAAAGCTTTCTTTGATTTCCAGGTGCTAGGCCTACCTTGGTTTCTGTTTCGAGGGCCACTGCCCCCAGGGTCATTTCCTCACTAGAAATGATTTACTTACTGACCGTGGCCAGACTTTCCCAACTTCCTGACTAGCTGTTTGCTGGGGGGAAGGATGGAAAAAGAAGATGACTTAAGGTGGAGACAGGAGGGAATGGCTTTGTAGGCGCTAGAAATGGAAAGGGTAGGAAATTAGCAATCAGAAAACCAAACAGTTTGCACTCAGAATTTCTGGACCAAGAGAAGAGTGGAGTGGAACCAGAGTCCCCAGACCCACTTTAAGCGGGCTGGTTTGTTCTCTTCAGGGGCCCAGCAGTCAGTTCAGTTCAGTTCAGTTGCTCAGTCGTGTCTGACTCTTTGCGACCCCATGAATCATATGGTGGTTTAAAAAACCCAATCCAGTTGGCTTAACATAAATAAACATTTTATCACAGATATTGCCAACAACTCTTACTTTCTGGTGGCAATGCAGATTTACTTCTTTTCTTGTAAATTTATTTATTTGGATGTTCTGGGTCTTAGTTGCAGCCTGCGGGATCTTTTTAGCTGCATCATGTGGGATCTAGTTTCCTGAGCAGGGATTGAACCCAGGCCCCCTGTATTGGGAGCACAGAGTTTTAGCCACTGGACCACCAGGGAAGTCCCTAGATTTACTTGTTTCCATCTTAACCATTAAATGTAAGGTCCATGGAAGAAGAGGTTATGCTGGTTTTATCTCGCTTTATTCAACTCTCAGGATGACCTCTGACATTCAGTAAATGTTGGAATATTTATCAGTTGAATGAATGAATGGCTGGAAAATAGGCAGTGTTACTGGGGAGTGGAGGATACTTTGTAATGGACTGGTGGTCTGATTATTTTAAAATTGGCTCCACTGCCCTGCTTCATTAAACAGAGCAGTGCTTTTGTACTCTGCTTTTGGACACCATTAGTTCTTATACCCAAGGCTGGCACATGGTGATGCCTTGAGGAGCTGTTGCGGTTGAAGTAAACTTGCCTCCTTACTTCATGGTCCTGTACCATGTTGCTTTTTCAGCTCTTGTACATGTTTTAAAGCAGTTCTCAGATCTCTTTTGGCTATTTTGGCATCATTTTCTTTTCTAAAAATCTGCCTTATCTAGGATTGATTTTGGATTGACTGATGACTTTTGGTATTCTATACTGTCATTCTTGGGATGGTTCTTGGGATAAATATTAAAGTATCAGGATAGGTTGTCTTCTGGTAAATAAACCCCTTTTAATGGGAGCCAAAAATATTTATTAAACCAAATTGCTAACAGGTGTCACTTGATTATTAGTGATAACTTATAATTGTTTACATTTAAAGATGAAATGAGACATCTTCTAAAGCCAACTTTCAATTATCTATGTTAGCGGTGGGCAGGGTACGTGAAAAGAACCCGGATGCACGTACTTACATGTGAGGTCTTTTTGGTGTAGTGACTGCTTTCTTGGTTAAATTACAGTTTTGATGTGTCTGTTGAATTCCTCTGTATAACACAAAATGATAACTAGGGCTAAATGGTTCCTGTCAAACAGGAGCTGTGTACGGTGCTACCAAGATGGCACAGAGAGTGGAGATGTTGTCGAGATGTGGAAGCAGACGACAGCATGGGGAAGGCAGGTGGCTGGATCGGGGAAGCCTGGTCTACTTGCTGAATTAGGGGATGTAGGGACAGTGTGCCCCAGCTTCCAGGAGGATGAAGATCCAGGGAGCAGAAGGTCCCATCTGTGGCTTCCTCAGGTGTCCAGGGAAAGAGTACTTTGAGCCAAGAATAGGTTTAAGGTGGAACTGGAAAGAGAGAAATAGATTCTTTAGGAGAAAGCTAGAGGAAACAAACCAGAGACGGGCTAGTCTATACTCAGAGAACGTGAAAAGTGAGGTTCTTTGGAAGGGAGGCTGGGTCTTAAATGTGTCAGGTATCTGATCTGACCTAAACATCTGCTGAATCACTAAAGGAGTAACATAAATGATCACCAAATAAACGTATCCCTGAAACCAGGGAACACTGAGATCTGAGTTTCATTTCTGTGTTTCTAATTACCCAGTTTTATGTTGTTGTTGCTTAAATGCAAACAATATCAGCATCAAACCTTGTCTGACAACATAACACCCTCTCTGCACAGAGCCCAAGCTCCACCTATATGTGTTGCTTTTTCTGATCTCCATTTGGGGCCAGTTATTGGAGTATCATCATCATCATCATCAGAGTTTGTAACACGGTGAAATATAATGACATGACCTAATTAGTCTTTTCTCTCTTCTATTGCATTTTTAGAAAATAGGTCAAAGTCAATAGGATGCTTATATTCTTTTCCCACCTCCAGTTTATTAGCTGGAGTATTCATGTCCTGAATATACCAAATGAATGAAAAGGATGGTATATGGAATAAAGATTAAAAAGATACCATTCGTGTTGCCATCTTGTGTATTATGTACATCTCTCCCATATGCTCTAACCACTCATGTTCGGTTCCAGAAAAGTTTGTGTGTGTGTGTGTGTTTAATGACTTGTAAACATTCCTGACTTCTGATAGGTGGAATGGCTGAAAAATGAGGAGCCTATAGACTCTGAACAAGATGAGCACATCGACACCAGGGCTGACCACAACCTCATCATCCGGCAGGCACGGCTCTCGGACTCCGGGAATTACACTTGCATGGCGGCCAACATCGTAGCCAAGAGGAGGAGCCTGTCGGCCACAGTGGTGGTTTATGGTAAGACCAGCCCAAAGGCCCAGAGTGGATAGAGAGGATAGAAAGCAGAGGGGTAGAGGGAGGTGCATTTCCTTAGGACTTTCTGTGTCTAGCACTGAAGGGACTCCGCCGGGTTTCCATTACAGCGCCATCTCCTGCTTCAGCCCATCGATAGCTGACGCCTATAGCCGTGAATGTATTTGCTCTTTCATCCAAGATTAGACTTCCAGGGGACAGTGAGTGACATTTTCAATCTATTTTCAAAAGAATTTTAAAAGGCATTTCTTTGCCTCCATTGTGTTTACATTTGAAAAGAATCGAGGTGGGCCACTTCCGCTTCCCACTCTTCCCAAACCCAACATCCACCCCATCCTCCCCAGACTTGGTATTCGCAGTTCCTCTTCTGGCATATGAAATCCACCAAAAACAAACATGACTGTTTGCTGAATAGCTCAGGTAATGGATAAGTGAAATTCCCAGCTATTGAAGTAAGCACTCCCTTCCACAATAGAAGAGCCCTGGGATTGACGTTTGAAGCACTGAAAGTTAATAGAAATTCAGATGCTGGTATTTTCTTCTTCTGCTCTGGAATTTCAAGTGCTGTAGAGATATGTTGGTGAGTTCTTCCTCTGGTTCATCATCTCCTTGCAAAGCGAATTCTCTGTGTCCCTCCTATGGTCTACAGAAGAGTAGACCAGGAGGTGGAGACTAGATCAGCCCCACGGTTGCCTCACAGTGGGGCGGCTGGTGAGGGTCCCCGCCCGTCTCTTGGTCCCTGGATGCCCAACTCACAACACCTGCCAAGTGGCTTGCACATAGTAGGCAATCAGTAAAAACCTCTTTCCTTTCTTTTTTTTTTTTTTGTCTTCTCCCCTCCCCATTTTTCTCTCTCAGTGAATGGAGGCTGGTCTTCCTGGACAGAGTGGTCAGCCTGCAATGTTCCCTGTGGGAGAGGATGGCAGAAACGTTCCCGGACCTGCACCAACCCAGCTCCTCTCAATGGTGGAGCCTTTTGTGAGGGAATGTCAGTGCAGAAAATAACCTGCACTGCTCTCTGCCCTGGTGAGATATGCGGAGATTTACTTCCCCCTTCTGATCCACCGCTACGATTGAGCTGGTGTGAAGCGTTCAGTAGAACCTACCTTCCCAAAGTCAGCATCTTCCAACTTCTTAGAACGGAGCCTTTGTCCAGAGTACTGACGTGGAACTCATTGTAATAGCAGGAACATGGATGAAATACCCCTATGTGGGGGTCATAGTTTTCCTCTTCATACTCAGATTACCCTAGATAACTCCACGTCAATAAGCCAAATGTTTTTATGTATTTTTATACTACCAGTGTTTGATTGGGCTAAGCCATACCCTTCTCTCCTTGGGTTCTCCCACTGTGTAGTGTTCATCTGTGTAACAGGGTGTAGTGAGTTGCCTTTGAGCACAGAACAGGTACCAAATACTTGACCTTTTATCATCAGTCACCGTTCAACTAACCTCATCAGGTTTACCTTTGCATTTAAGACAATGCAATTGGCAGAGACTGCATCACAGCCATTTCTATTTTACATTTGGGCTATGATTGCCTTCCTTTCTGAATAGAGCCTTCATTTACCAAATATGGCTTTTACAAGTTCTTTTGCTCATCTTACTGGCTGTAACCCAATTTATACAATGAGAAATAGATGAGCCAGAAGATGACTTTCTGAATGGGAAGCATATCCTCCCACTGAGAAATAAATGGATCCTGGGTCTCACACACATGATCCAACATTAAGTCCAAGGACACTGGACCAGAGGCTTGTGTCTTTAAATTTGCAAATCTAGTGCCACTCAAAGCTAAGGCGAGGCTTTTGCCAGTTGCCTGTGCTTGGAGTTTCATTTTGAATTTGTATTCAGTATACATTTATTGAGTGCTTACTATGTGCAGGTACTGTGCAAGATACATTTACACAGACAATGTCCTTTAGTTCTGTGTTGTGAGTTTTATGATTCCCCAGTTGACAGAATTAGTAAAGTCAGGCTAAGAGTGTGCTTAGGGTGGCTCAGCCAAAAAATTGACAGAACCAAGACAAGGACTCAGATATTTTGCTTCAAATTTAGTATTTTTATTTTACCCTACACTGGGCTTCCCAGGTGGTTCAGTGGTAAAGAATCTGCCTGCCAATGCAGAAGACACAGGTTCGATCCCTGGGTCGGAAAGATCCCCTGGAGAAGGAAATGGTAACCCACTCCAGTATTCTTGCCTGGGAAGTCTCATGGACAGAGGAGCCTGGCGTACTGCAGTCCGTGGGGCCACAAAGAGTCAGACAGGACTGAGCGACTGAGCACGCACTTTCCCTTGACTAGTCTAGATTAAAAATGGCAATATCTTCGATAACCCACATAAGCATGGTTGGCCTATTCCTGGGAGGTAGTGAAACAATTGCTTCCAACAGCTGCCATAATCTCTAGGGTTGTTTTTTAGTGGAATTAAGTTCAGTTTGTTCGTTTCTACATACAGCAGCAATCCATGACCCAAGAAATTCTATTTATGTAAGTCTTGGTAGCTTGGGGCTTGGCTGACCTGTTTTAGTTTAATACTATCAATATATATGGGTTTAACTTTTTGTTATTGAGGGGCTTTTAGGACTTAAAGAGCATTTATTCTACTTTCTGCTCTAAACTATCAACCCACAAGGAAGTAGTGATTACCAGTGGTTCTTGCACAGAGTATATCTGTCCATTTAAGATGCACTTGGGCATAAAAGACAGGGCAAGAATGGATAATGACATGATTAGCTAACCTGAGGGCACGGGTAATTCACATGTTTGCCCAAATTCAGTAATTGGTCTCATCCTGCAATAGCAAGAGAATTACACCACTGCTGTTGTTCGCCTGTCTCTTTAGGAAAGAAATCATGGAGAGAAGATAAACGGATATATTATTTTCTTTCTGTGGTGGTGGTGATTTCTTTAAAATCCAGCTCTAAGAACCACACTGACCTTGGGGTGAGTCTCCTGACAGCTGTCAGATGCAGTCTAACGATGGCTCCTTCTGTTTCCCTTTGAAGTGGACGGGAGCTGGGAAGTGTGGAGTGAGTGGTCGGTCTGCAGCCCAGAGTGCGAGCATCTGCGGATCCGAGAATGCACAGCCCCCGCCCCGAGAAACGGGGGCAAATTCTGCGAAGGTGTAAGCCAGGAATCTGAGAACTGCACAGATGGCCTTTGCATCCTAGGTAAGATCTTACGGTGCACATCTTCTGTGTCTGTCCATCATAGGAAAAGATGCTATGATAATGCCAGGACCATTGATTCAGTGAAACCAGTTCCCAGAAAACAAAATCCCCCAGAGCAAAAAGAAAATGGGTGGAAAGTGTCAAGTTCAGTTCAGTTGCTCAGTCGTGTCCGACTCTTTGCGACCCCATGAATCACACCACACTAGGCCTCACTGTCCATCACCAAATCCCGGATTCACTCAAACTCATGTCCATCGAGTTGGTGATGCCATCCAGCCATCTCATTCTCTGTCGTCCCCTTCTCCTCCCGCCCCCAATCCCTCCCAGCATCAGAGTCTTTTCCAGTGAGTCAACTCGTTGCATGAGGTGGCCAAAATATTGGAGTTTCAGCTTTAGCATCAGTCCTTCCAATGAACACCCAGGATTGACCTCCTCTAGAATGGACTGGTTGGATCTCCTTGCAGTCCAAGGGACTCTCAAGAGTCTTATCCAGCACCACAGTTCAAAAGCATTAATTCTTCGGCTATCAGCTTTCTTCACAGTCCAACTCTCACATCCATACATGACCACTGGAAAAACCATAGCCTTGACTAGACGGACTTTATTGGCAAAGTAATGTCTCTGCTTTTTAGTATGCTGTCTAGGTTGGTCATAACTTTCCATCAGACAAATAGGTCATTTTAAACATTGTTACCACTGTCAGTTCCACCCATGCGTGTATTTACTGTGAACATAACTAGATATGGTTGGGAGAGAAATGATGTAGGCAAATGTGTTAGACTTTGGGGCTCAGCAGTTCTTTTCTTACAGGGGCCAGTGTTTTTAGGTTTGGTGAAATTCTGATCTGGATCAGCATAGCCTTATATTTCTCCCAAGAATTTTACCAGACTCTAAAGCATTTCTTAATCCTCAGAGACCACGGGCCATGCAGTGTGACCAAGGGACATGTGTTGTGACTGTTACCTTACGGATGGGGGAAATATGGCACTGAGGAGGTGGCTGGGTTTGTCTCAGATTGGTCTGGCATAGCCCAAAATAGAGTGCCCGTTTCAGAACTTCCAAGCCTTTGCGTTATTCCTGAGATTATGTTGTAACTTCTTCAAGTGACTGTCTGCCTGGGTATGAAGCCATGGGAGGATTAAATAGAACCACACAGATGTGAGTTTTAATTTGGTGGTGTCCCTTACTAGCTTTGTGATCTAGGGGAAGTCACTCAACTGCTTAACTTCTCTGAATTGTACCAAAAGTACCCAAAAAGTGCCTATTTTGGTTATCTTCTGGGCCCAGTATTAAAAGAATATATTTTGAATATTTCATGGCACAGAATAGGTGCTCGATAAATAGCAATCCCTTCTCCGCTTGCCCACTCAGATGTACTAAAGGGCATATTGATTTTTCTTAGATCCTTCAAAAACAGGAGATTCGAGGCGCACCTATTCTTTAGAACTAGGTTGCCTTCTAGGATGATATCCAGCAAAAAATAATGTAGTTCAATAATTTGTCATCTTTTCAGGAATATGTGTCACTTTTTATTTAGGAAGATTATAGTATGAAGGAGGCATCTAAGTTGTATTTATTTTTCTGTGTCAATATGCCTAGCTATGCTTGAAAGCAAGCCTCTACAAACAGTTATATTTTCAAAATAAGTTGAAATGGCTAATGCATTAGTTAAGATGATCAGTACATTGAAACAAGCGCTACCTCATAGCCCCATAATTCCTTTACTTGCTCAGTTCGAGTACTGAGTAATCTGCATATGTCGGATACAATACAAAGGTCGGTAATTAAAAAGAACCAAGTCTTGGGGCTTCCCTGGTGGCTGAGATGGTAAAGAATCTGCTAACAATGCAGAAGACCTAGGTTCAGTCCCTGGGTCAGGAAGATCCCCTGGGGAAGGGAATGACTCCTCCCTATAGTATTCTTGCCTGGAGAATCCCATGGACAGAGGAGCCTGGCAGGCTGCGGTCCATGGGATGGCAAAGATTCAGAGAAGACTAAGCGACTAACACTTTCACTTTTCGCCTACCAGTCTCAGTAGTGGAAGGGCCTTGCTCTCTAGTAAATCAAGATAGACAACATTTCCGTGCATCCTCAAAGTTTGCTTGCACTCTTTGGCAGTCATTTCTTTCCCCTACCCCCAACCACCACTTTTCTGTTGTCTTTCAGTTGTCATAACGCGTTCGACATTCCTTCATTCCGTTGCACCTATCAGTAATTAATTTTTTATTTTTGTTAAGTAGTGTTCCATTTTATGGATCTACCGCAATGTGTTTTTCCTTTCTCCAGGTGATAGGCATAGGGTTGTTTCCATTTGGGGGCTCCTATGAACAAAACTGCTATGAACCCTTGTGTACAGACCTTGTGTGGACATATATTTTCATTTCTTTTGGGTAAATACCTAGAAATGGGATTAGTGGTCCATATCATAATCAGGTATTTAATGGTATAAGAAACGTTCTGAAATAACTGTAATCATCTAAATGTTTACCACTAGGGTGTAAGTGTGCTGGTTGTTCCAGATCTTTGCCAGCACTTCCTAGTGGTCATTTTAAATTAAGTCATTCTGATGAGTTGACTCACTGGAAAAGACTCTGATGCTAGGAAAGGTTGGGGGCGGGAGGAGAAGGGGAGGACAGAGAATGAGATGGCTGGATGGCATCACCGACTCGATGGGCATGAGTTTGAGTGAACTCCGGGAGTTGGTGATGGACAGGGAGGCCTGGCGTGCTGTGATTCATGGGGTCACAAAGAGTCGGTCACGACTGAGCGACTGAACTGAACTGAACTGAATGAGTATGTAGATTTTTTTATTGTAACTTGCACTTCCATCATGGCTAATAATATTGAGCAGATTTTCATTTGTTAACTGGTTATTCATCTGTGTTTATTGATGAAATGTCTATTCCATTCTTTTCAAATATAAGGAGACAACACAAACTCAGTAGCAAGAGGTTTAAGGAAATGTGTTTCTGGCTACCCTTGACCACCACCAGATATACCTGAAATATACCTTTAAGTTGTAACTATTTCTTGACATGTTTCTTAACATTGATTAGGACCATAGTTAAGATAATAATCTCATTTATCTTCTAAAAAGCCCTTGACAGGATAACTGTGTGGCTGCTGGTTATAGTTTAGATGATAATTAGATACTTTTGAAATATTAGAAATAAAAAATAGAAATAAGACAATACTGATTGAAGTATTATAGTACATAGTAATAACCTTCCCTGCCTGCCTGCCTGCTCAGTTGCTTCAGTGGTGTCCTTGGGATCCCATGGATGGCAGCCCGCCAGGCTCCTGTCCTAGAATCCTGTCCAGGGGATTCTCCAGGCAAGAGTACTGGAGAGGGTTCCATCCCTCCCTCCAGGGGATCTTCCCAACCCAGGGATCAGACCTGTGCGTCTTATCTCTCCTGCATTGGCAGGCGGGTTCTTTACCACTAGCGGCATCTAACAACCGCCAGTTGGACTTGAGCTTAGGGAAAATTCTATGAATGTCAAGCTCTAACCTTAGTTGACTGAAATTTAGAGTTACTGATTGAACACAGACAATGGTTAGCTCCAAATGTGAGAAAAAAATTATCAAATATGTGAATATTATTTATTTGTACTTATGTTGTTAGTTGAGTAACAGGATACTGACCAGTCCAGATCCCAGTTTTAAAATCTTAGATATTGTATTCATCAGGGTTCTCCAGAGAAACAGAACCAATAGGATATATATATATAAGATATAGGATATACACATACATATATAAAGATATTCATTATAAGAAATTAGCTCATATTATTTTAGAAGCTGGCAAACCCAGAGTCTGTAGAACCAGTGTCCCAGTTCAGAAACTGTCAGGCAGAAGGAGTCTCTCATACCTGGGAAGGATCAGGCATTCAAATGATTAGATGTGGCCCACCCACAGTATGGAGGGCAATTTGCTTTTTTCAGCCTGCCTATTGCAATGTTGGTCTCATCTGAAACACCGTCACAGACTAATGTTTGACCAAATATTTCGGTACCGGATGGCCTGGTCAGGTTGACACATGAAATTAACCATCCCAGATGCATATGTGCTTGTGAAGTTCCAAAGCCTAGCTCCTTCCTTAAAGCCAATCAAGCCAAGGTTCAGCCAGTTACTTTGGTACTGAATGAAACCCTCCTATGAACCTTCGCCATGTGTGGGTTTCTGTCTCACATGTGCAATTGAGTGAGTATTCTGTTTCCATTTTCCAGGAGTGGAAATGAAATGAGCAGAACAGTGAGCTTTAGAATATATTCAGCATTGGAGGTTGACAGCTCTGTTAAATCCCCTCATGAGTTTAAAACGCTGTGTAAGCCTTTTCTTTCTGTTCAACCTCTTCATTCCCCTGTTCCCTTTTCTACTTAAGAATGGGTTTGTCTAGCATTCTTTGCCTCTGTCGTGTGCATATTAAGATGTCTGTCAAACATGATCAGAGACTCTTGATGGTTACAATGACTAAGCTTTTTGATGGAAAAATTGAAGCCTGTGAAATCATAGATGTGAATGAGATGTATTTATACATCAGTGGGAGAGGAGTGTGTTTCTAATGGCCCAACACTGGGATACAGTCTGCCCTTTAAGACACAGAGTGGGTCCCACGTCAGCAAAGATGAACCGCATTTGACTGTGTCTGCAGGAATCAGTGAACAGCAGTCTAGTTAGATGGTGCCAACATTATTCTGTGCTTCTGGTGGGTACTCTGCTGAAGTGTTGGTGAAACTAGCTGTGCTCTCGGGATGGAGATCCAATGAAGGCTGGGTTTGATTAAAATAGCATTTGGCAACAGCTTTATGGAGCAGTCACTTTGTGAAAGATCTGGGTCATGTTCCAATTGGGGAATTTCCTTCATTTGATTTTTTTTTTTTTTCCCTTTATGCCAGACACAACCCTGAAGCAAGTCCTCAATTCCCCAACTTCTCTTGGAAGTTTCACAGTGACTTTGCTTGCCTCTTGGATGACCTACAATTTTTTAATTTTTACTTAGCTCTCAACAAAGCATCTGGATTTCCTTTGCTGTCCCTGAGGGCTGCATTTCTCCTAGAGATGGAGCTGCCAGCTCTGAACGATCGCTTTAATATTGGGGTATGATTGTTGCTTGGTCAGTTGTGACCGAAGCACAGGACCTGAGTGTTATGCTAGCACAGATGGCCACACCGAAATGGTCCCAACAAGGAAATAAATGCCCCAAGACTGGTGAGGTTAGGCAATTGATGCCAATAGCAGTGAGTGCGAGGTTCCAAATTGCAAGCATAAACTAAACATCCAGCGCCTTTATGTTGGAACTGTTCTTTTCCAGGAAGATAATTATGTAGAATGCCTGTCGAGAGATGGGAACTTGTGGATCCATGTTTTCTAAGCTTTAACCTCAGACTCAGGTAGCTTCCTAACTGCTGTCCTTCCCACTTAGTGAACTTAGCTGCTTCTGTGCTTGGAGGATCACTGATATGTACATATAAATGACATGTACATTCCTCATTGGCAGGAACAGTAGGGTGAACATTGTGGGGTGTTTAGTTTGAATCTGAGAAGTAAGGGGAACCTGTTGCCTACACTTTTTATTCCAGTAGATAGAAAACTAAAGGCTTTGCCTTCAGAAGTTTAAGTGAATTCGCTTCAGACAGGATTAGTGCCCAGATGGGCAGTGATGATGAACCCAGAGAAATGCCACAGGGACCTGAAAGAAAAGCTTCACAGCTGAGCTACCTGATGGCTGATCCGTCCTTCTTGTCAGGATGTGAGATAGGTCAGTTCAACACTGACAGTTCAGAAACAGAAAGAGCAGTTACATGGTGCTTTGTTTTCATTTCTGATGAGTACGCTGATAAGAAAAGTTGGGAGTTGACAGTTTGGAAACCTCATCAAGGATAAAGACATCCCATACAATAGCAGGTTCAAATAAACATCCCCAAGCTGCAACTCCAATCTAACCACATTTTCTGTTGAGTTATCTGCTTACATGACCTAAAAGGAGCACCTGAAAAGGTGAACCTCTAATCACATCAAAGGAAAGGTTGCCTCGGTAAGCATTTTCCCTTGGATCATTCTAAACCTCATTGTTATCCATTACAGTAATTACCTGGGTTCCTTCCCTGTATTTTCTAGGGCACTGAATCAGAACATGTTCATTCCAGAGTTGGCTGAGTGCATCTGAAACAACTCTTAGTTTCTGCTGGTGGTTTACCAAATGTCTGCTTTGTATATGGGATTATAACAGATGGATGTCCCTTTATTAAAACAAAATCCACACATCCTTCCTTTGGGCAAAGAGTCAGGACTCACACAGGACTCATTCTTCAACTTTTTGTTGGATAAGTTCATGTTTCAGGGCCCACTGCACTACATAATTGCCTGATTGTAGTATCGTAAAATTTGTAGTATCACAAAAAAATAAAACTGGCATCAGCAAGATAATATACTAGCACAGTGCATTAAGTCGTCGTGAAGTTTCCTGCTGCTTGCTAATTCTCCCAAGGAGTTTTAATATTAAAAACCCATTCCCACTCCATTTATAGTATATAGTAGGTATCCCTTTTTACATAAAGATTTCTCCTAGAAATTCCCAATAACTGCCTCTCTGCATACCAAACAATTGATTAATTCAGAGTTGCCTTTATGTATACTGCATAGAAGATGCAGATATAATATTGCAACCCGCAGGAGTAATAAGAATGTAGATTTGGACACACATGGTAACATTAGCAGCTTAGCCACAGCCTTCCCCCCATGCCCCAGTAAAAACTCTTCCCCCGATGAGACCCAGTAAGAAGACCAGTGAATAACAGTCTTTAACGAGAGAGACTGAAGTGGCTCATAATTGAAGTTTCCCGTGAGTTTAATTAAAAAAGAAAATAGAGATAGCTTAATACTCACGTGTCTTAGTGAAGGCATTTTTAAAAATTTCTACAAGGCTAAAACTGTTCCATTCGGGCCTCATGATAAGAGGACCTGAACTCAAGTACCACCTCCTAAGTGGAGCTGAGCATAAAAAAGGCAAAAGAATGAACCATATACAACAAATCACTGTAAAATGTCTCTGCTTTGTTATCCACCCCCTGTGGATTTTCTCCGTTTATGCATTGTTAAAAAGAAGATAAAGACATCTGATTGTCTTTTTGAGCATAATCCCCCTTCCAAATAAGGGTTGACCTTCATCCATTGCCCAGTGATTGATATGTATTTAGTAAACTATTAAAAAAAAAAAAAAACCTGGCCTCAGGCTTAGAAAAGGAACTTAAGATTACCAATGGGGAAAGTGGAAGAGGGATAAATTAGGAGTTTGAGATTAACATATACACACTGCTGTATATAAAATAGATAAATAACATGACCTACTGTATAGCACAGAGAAATACAGCCAATATTTTGTAATTACCTATAAGGGAAAGAATCTGAAGAAGAATATGTATATATATGTATAGATAGATTCAATCAATTTACTGTGTACCTGAAACTAACAAAACATTGTAAATCAACTATACTTCAATTAGAAAAAAAAAAAAAAACAGTGGCCTTTCTTACCGACCAGTTCTGAAACAAGTACTTAAGATGCTTTTTGTATGCAGGAAATGTTCATTCTGTCATTACCTTTACTTTATTCCTTCATAAACCTGTGCCACACATACAGAGTCACAACAAAGTAACCTACTTAAGAACTTCTTTCTCAGCTAATACAAATCAGTGCAATTGTTCCGTTTCTTTCTTCCACTTTTTCCTATTCCTATCAACTACTCCCCCACAAACATACTTTATTATGAACTTTTACACTGTGCTTACATTCTTTGAATGCGTTTGGACAGGAAGTACTGGGTCATGAGACAGAAACATTTCTAGAAGATATTTTATTTGACACATCTTGTTAACTTTGTTCATTTTATGGGAGGAATTGAAATAAAACACTTCCACTGTAAATAGGAAGGACTTTTGAATTAAATTTGGGCAGCTGGCGAGCAGGATACATTACCTCCAAGATCACATTACTCAGAGAGGGTATACACATCACCAAGAAAACTCAATAGACAGACAAGAAGGGATCCCCATGACAGTGTGAACTGGAGGCAGAAAACCCAATAGAAAGCTTAAAGACATTTCTTCAGGAAGTGAAATTTTAGCCACAGTCGGTGTGAATACAAATTCATGACAAAGAAAAAAGAAATATTTGGTAGATGGCATCCCCAGGAAGCACAGAGAAGGCACTGGCTCTGAACTCAGGATGTGAGACAGTACAGAAGTTGAGTTGCCATGAGGGCTGGCCAGGGTGGGCCTGGGTTGAGCTGGCATTGAGAGCAAAGACTGCAGGGACTTCAGTGTCCTCTGTGTTTCTGAGTTGAGATGTTCTCTTTCTAAAATGTGAGAAATGAACATGAACCTAGAATTGAAAGAAATGAGGAAGCTGAGCCTACAGGATTTGAACATTCATCCTATAGATAACAATCAGGTCCAAGAACCTGGGCTCTGGGGTCAGATTGCTTAAGTTTGAATTTTGGTTGCTAGGCTGTGAGAAAATGTCTTCATTTCTCTAAACCTAAATATACTCATCTAGAAAATAAACGTTATAATAATGCCTATTGGGACTTCCCTGGCAGCCCATTGGTTGGGACACTGAGTTTCCAATGCAGGGGGCACAGGTTTGATCCTTGGTGATAGAACTAAGATCCCACATGCCCCATGGTTCAGCCAAATAAATAAATAGTAAAACCTTCCTTTAAAAATAAAAAGTATTAGTGCCTATTACCAAGAGTTCTTTTGAGGAGGAAATGACTTAATCCATGCAAAGTATTGGATATCTACAGTAAGTGCTCCATTTGTGTAAATAATAATGTGTGCGTGCGTGTGTGTGTTCACATTATTATTCTAGTAATCGGATTCTTCCTGTTGCAGAAAAAGTAGGTTTTCCATTTTCTCCAGAAGTGTTGACAAAAGACACTATAGATATTTTGTTAAAACCTTTCCTAATACATTTGACTAATATTTCTTTGTAGCAACTAGTTCTGAGTGGTAATTTGAGACGTACTGTAGGGAAGCAGTTTACAAGAGCCCTGAAAACCTGGCATCAAACCAAAGGGTCAGCATCCTTTCCAAGAAACATCTCATGAGTATTGGGTTGGCCAAAAGATTGGTGGAACCTTCTGGCCAACCCAATAGCTGAATGAATAGCTCTTGATTTTCCAGTCTTCCTTTGCAGGTGGGATTTAGTTCTAACGAGGAGACAGACCAGGTGATCTATGAGGTCCTGAGTCCTAAATTCTGTGATTCTAATTAAAAATAACTCAAGGTGAATGCCCAGGAGAAAGGTCTCAATGATCCCCAAGTGCGAAAATCATTCCACATTATACTTACAGTTTCCCTCGTGTTATGAAATAGACGTGTCCTAACAACCCCACTCCAGTAGTCTTGCCTGGAAAATCCCATGGACGGAGGAGCCTGGTGGGCTGCAGCCCATGGGGTCGCGAAGAGTCGGATACAACTGAGCAACTTCACTTTCACTTTCATGCATTGGAGAAGGAAATGGTAACCCACTCCAGTGTTCTTGCCTGGAGAATCCCAGGGACGGGGGAGCCTGGTGGGCTGCCGTCTATGGGGTCGCACAGGGTTGGACACGACTGAAGCAACTTAGCAGCAGCAGCAGCAACAACTGTGTTAGAAAATAAATTTTTATAAAGCAGATTCTAAGTTGCCAACACACACTTAAAAACCCTTTCTCATTGGGGGAAAATAAATCCACCATACACACTCCTGGACTCTTCAGCAATCGACAGATTCCAGGGTTATCCTCCTGGCCCAGCCATTCTGGATCAGTGATATTTGCTACCAGTCAGCATTCCCCTTGTTCCTTAAACCCCATCCCCAAATTAGCAGTTTTGCCCTGTTTTTTGTTGTTTTAAAAATATGAAGTAGAGGGACTTCCCTGGCAGTCCAGTGGTTAAGAATTCGCCCTCCAGTGCAGGGGGTACCACGGGTTTCATCTCTGTCGGGGAGGTAAGATCCCACAAGCCTCGTGGCCAAAAAACCAAAACATAAAACAGGTTTGCAGTATTGTACCAAATTCAATGAAGACTTTAACAATGGTCAAGATCAAAAAATAAACCTTTTTAAAAGTTCATTTAAAATATATAAATCATATATTTCAGTAACTAATGCTATCCAGAGTCCCTTATGGTCAGGAAGTTTCCAAAATTTAGGCTTCTGTCCTGTCAAACAAACTCTCCACTTCATTAGTTCTGTGTATTCCAGACCCTACCTCTCTCTTCAGTATATTTATTTAATCAGGGCTCAACAAAACCCTAGGTAAGAAATATTAGTCTGTACTAGAGAAAGATTTAATGTCTGAGATCATAGAGTGGACCAACCATAAAAGAAGTGGCAAGAATCCAATCAGGGAAGTGATTTAGAACAGAGTAATCTACTCTTGTAGAGAATTCAGTGCCCTCTGGGGTGTGCTGAGCAAAGTGAATTAATATAGACAGAGGAAACATCTTTGTTTTGATCCTAACTTTCCTCCTTAAAGTGACAAATTAAATCCATGTGTGTCTTCAAGAGCATTGAGACGTGTGATCCAGAAAATGACGGTGGCATGTACATCACCAGGATGCTTTATCATTAACCCTGGCCTTTCCCTTTCTCTGGAGGAGTGACAACATCATCCTAAGAAGAGCCCTGGGCCTACCCCCTAACCCCTACCCCTAACCCTAGCGTGCAGGGTTAGCGTGCAGTGGAACAGAAAATTACCGTGATCATTTAGAAAGGGCCAAATTATCATGGGGTAGCGAAAAGGGCTCTGAACTGGGAGTCAGGAGTCCTCAGTCTTACTTGTTTTGTTAAGTAGCTTGTGGCTTTGACATATCTCTCTCCATCCCTTGCCTTGTGTCCATAACTATCAAACGGATGTGGGGCCGGGGGTGGATTTTGAGCTAGGTGAGCTCTAAGATTGATTTCAATATGAAAACTTGATTCTAATTTTCCATCTAAATGTAGCTTTTCTATACATATGAGTATAAACCTATATGTAAATGAATTTCATCTTGTATACATGTATATGTATTTTATACATCTGTATGTATAAGATGATAAATACCACTGGCAGGTCAGTGCTGTCAGATATTTGCTTTTTACCAGTTTTGAGGAGATAGTCTAGTTCAGTCACCCCTAAGATTAGCCATTTGGATGATGAGTGCGCAGGGTGATGAGGGGACATCTCTTAGGTCTGAAATCAAGCTAACCCCTCTCCTATCCACAGCAAAGTGGGTAGCCAAACTGACAGCCTCTTCTAGGAACTGAGTCATCAAAGCAGGTCTCTAGCATCGACGCCATTCTCTTCAGTGGGAAGCTACAATGTCCTAGGAAATCCTGCAGAAATTGGGAGATTTGGTGACCCTGACTTTGTAATGCTTGTAACTGAAAGTCCATACAAGGCTGAGTAGCACTCACCCATTCAATAAATATTTATTGAGTACCCACCGTATTCCCTGGTGGCTCAGATGGTAAAGAATCTGCCTGCAATGCATGAGACCTGGGTTCAATCCCTGTGTGAGGAAGAGCCCCGGGAGAAGGGAATGGCCACCCACTCCAGTATTCTTGCCTGGAGAATCCCATGGACAGAGGAGCCTGTTGGGTTACAGTCCATGGGGTCGCACAGAGTCAGACACAGCTGAGCATACAGGCAACTTAGAGTGTCATGGCAGGTGCGTGTATGGCTGGAAGAAGGACTGAGGATGCTTGAAAGTGAACGTGGCAGTCGCTTAGTCGTGCCCGACTCTTTGGGACCCCCTGGACTGTACAGTCCATGGAATTCTCAGGCCAGAATACTGGAGTGGGTAGCCTTTCCCTTCTCCATGAGATCTTCCCAACCCAGGGATCGAACCCAGGTCTCCCGCATTGCAGGAGGTTTTTACCAGCTGAGCCACAAGGGAAGCCCTGAGGAAGCTTAGAATAAATCTACTTGTCAGTTCAGTTCAGTTCAGTTCAGTTCAGTCGCTCAGTCGTGTCCGACTCTCCGCGACCCCATGAATCACAGCACGCCAGGCCTCCTTGTCCATCACCAACTCCCAGAGTTCACTCAAACTCATGTCCATTGAGTCGGTGATGCCATCCAGCCATCTCATTCTCCGTCGTCCCCGTCTCCTCCCACCCCCAATCTTTCCTAGCATCAGACTCTTCCAGTGAGTCAACTCGACGCATGAGGTGGCCAGAGTATTGGAGTTTCAGCTTCAGCATCAGTCCTTCCAATGAACACCCAGGACTGATCTCCTTTAGAATGGACTGGTTGGATCTCCTTGCAGTCCAAGGGACTCTTGTCAAAGATTCTCAATTCACAACTTATTTTCCAGCTTTTTTTTTTTTTTTCTTGAGAGAGGACTGATGGCCTATGTATATCAGTTGCTAAGTATTTCTTTAGCAATTAGTGAATAGTCATCATAATAAACACCCTCCCAGATCTTACTACCATCCCTGATCCATTCCCTACACTGACCTCCCTGTGACCCAGCAACTAAAGAGACCAGCCAGACACACCATGACCCTGTGTCAGGGCTGGTGCTTACACTGATAGGATGCCTTCAATTGATTTTTTAAATAATTTGAATATTATTCTTGCCTTACGGAAAATGGTCACCATGAGATTAATCAATAATTTATTCCCTTAAGCTTGAGTTACATACTCTGAACATTTTTGTTTAGTTTTCAGTGACAGTGTGTGTGTGCATGTTTTTCTGTTGTGGATGGAAGCGAGAGAATCAAAGCAAAGCAATTTATAGGATGAAAAAAGGATTTTAATATGCATCTTCCCTTAGAGCAGAGTTCAACACATCACACTTTATCACTTTGAGGCCAACTGCTGATAAGAAAGTGTAGACACGTGCTTAAACGTCTTTGCAATGACCCCAAAGCATGTTGTACTCTGTATACAGAGCACGAAAACACGCTAACTCACACAGAATCAGTGTGATAGGACTTTATAACGGAGGGGGTAGGAAATTTAGAAACCGAAATGATTAGTTCAAAAATGAAATATGCAAGTGCTCCCTGGAAGTATGGTCATTATGAATACTTATTTGTCTTGAGTTTAGGAAATACAAAAGACATTCCTTAAAGAGATGTCAAATTTGAAAAAGGAAAGAGGGAGGAAGGCAGTCACTCATGCGTATGAATCTTGTGCTTCAGCTGAGGGGCAATTCTGGAAGGTCTTTGTTATCAGAAGTCACAACCATGAACAGTTTTTTAGAGTACTCAACTGACTTCCCCAAATTAATATGATGAGATCTTGAACAGTTCTTTGGTGGAAAATATCAACAGAACTGATGTTCATTCATTCATGTACATCTCAAATCTTACAGGTTTTTATTCAGGTGAGAGTTTTTGCCATTCCAGTCCTGGACTTTCTCTAATTACCTAGCTATCTCTGAGGAAGCCAGCAATTCCTCTAACAAGACATAACCACCTGGGACACCCTGTGAGGACTCTCTCAAAAGCTCTTATTCTCTATACTTGTCCTGCCTGGCTGGATGTGCTCATAATGCACTTTTTACGTTTTTATTTTACGCTGGAGTAGATTTGGCTAAGTAGTTTCAGGTGTACAGAAAAGTGATCTGGTTTTATATATCCATGTATCTTTTCTTTTCCAGATTCTTTTCCCATAGGGAGGGATAAATTGAGAGGTTGGGATTGACATATACACACTACTATTTGTAAGATAGAAAACCAAAAGGACCTACTGTATAGCACAGGGAACTCTGCTCAAGAGTTCATTTTAAAAGGGGCAGCAGATCTTATGATGGTCTGAACAGGCTAGAGAGTGGGGAGAAGAAGCAAGAATCGAACTAATTGAAGTAACACATGGGGTAAACATGGTCACCGAAGAGTTCTTTCTGAGCAGGACCTTAAAGAGAAAAAAGTGACGCAGAAATTAAGAAGCATAAAGAGTAAACAGAGAGAAGTGCTGGGTTTTACACTCTTGTAATTTCGCTGTGTTTCCTCTCACTGGAAGAGTTTCAGGGGTGTTTACGAGAACTGGTGATGCGTCCCTGCGTGTCGTAGAGCCTCAGTGACCTTCTAGCATCCCCGGGAGAATAACATAGACTCTCTGCTCGTCATCTTCAGGGTCTGCCTGACACACTCAATCGTGGCGATATTGCCAGTGCAGAACAGACCTCGTGTTTATTCAGTTATCTGCCAGTGCCAATAACAAAGCAGGTCTGCCAGATCCTGGGATTTCCGGCAACTTCAGAGAGCATTCAGAGAGCATAACACTGCTTCTTAATTAATGTCTTTGAGGGAGACAGAAAGCATGTGGAAATGAAGCACAGTGATGATCAATAACTTCTTTTCTTGCAATCACTAAATAATCAAGCAAATAGCATGTTAAAAAATTTCCCAGCATTCTAATATGAATATATTCAAACACCTAAGAGTCTGTATCACCTAGATTCTACAATTAGCATTTGCTGTATTGCTTTGGACTTCCCAGATGGCACTAGTGGTAAAGAACCTGCCTAACAATGCAGGAAACGCAAGAGACTTGGGTTCAAACCCTGGGTCAGGAAGATCCCCGGGAGGAAAGCATGGCAACCCACTCCAGTGTTCTTGCCTAGAGAATCCCATGGACAGAGGAGCCTGGTGGGCTATAGTCCATGGGATGGCAAAGAGTCTAACACGACTGAAGTGACTTAGCACACACACATGCATATTGCTTTATCATATACCTGTCTCTCTACCAACCCATCTTATTTTTGATACATTTCAAAATAGATTGTAGACATCAGTACACTTCACTCTTAAACACTTCTGCAAGCACACAATTGATTAGAGTTCAATATTTGTTTCAGATTCTTTTTGTTTAACTTTTTATTTTGCATTGGAGTATGTGGAACATTCTGAAAGAGATGGGAATACCAGACCACCTGACCTGCCTCTTGATAAACCTGCATGCAGGTCAGGAAGCAACAGTTAGAACTGGACATGGAACAACAGACTGGTTCCAAATAGGAAAAGGAGTACGTCAAGCTTGTATATTGTCACCTTGCTTATTTAACTTATATGCAGAGTACATCATGAGGAATGCTGGGCTGGAAGAAGCACAAACTGGAATCAAGATTGCCGGGAGAAATATCGATAACCTCAGATATGCAGATGACACCACCCTTATGGCAGGAAGTGAAGAGGAACTCGAAAGCCTCTTGATGAAAGTGAAAGAGGAGAGTGAAAAGTTTGGCTTGAAGCTCAACATTCAGAAAACGAAGATCATGGCATCTGGTCCCATCATTTCATGGGAAATAGATGGGGAAACAGTGGAAAGTGTCAGACTTTATTTTAGACGCTTACTCCTTGGAAGGAAAGTTATGACCAACCTAGATAGCATATTGAAAAGCAGAGACATTACTTTGCCATCCAAGGTCCATCTAGTCAAGGCTATGGTTTTTCCCGTGGTCATGTATGGATGTGAAAGTTGGACTGTGAAGAAAGCTGATCGCCGAAGAATTGATGCTTTTGAACTGTGGTGCTGGAGAAGACTCTTGAGAGTCCCTTGGACTGCAAGGAGATCCAAACAGTCCATTCTAAAGGAGATCAATCCTGGGTGTTCATTGGAAGGACTGATGCTAAAGCTGAAACTCCAATACTTTGGCCACCTCATGCGACGAGTTGACTCACTGGAAAAGTGTCTGATGCTAGGAAGGATTGGGGGTGGGAGGAGACGGGGACGACAGAGAATGAGATGGCTGGATGGCATCACCGACTCGATGGACATGAGTTTGAGTGAACTCCGGGAGTTGGTGATGGACAGGGAGGCCTGGCGTGCTGTGATTCATGGGGTTGCAAAGAGTCGGACACGACTGAGCGACTGAACTGAACTGAACTGATAGCTGATTAACAATGCTGTGATAGTTTCAGGAGGACAGCAAAGGAACTCAGCCATGTATATACTTGTATTCATTCTCTCACAAACTGTTTTCCCAGCCAGGCTGCCACAAAACATTGAGCAGAGATCCCGTGCTATACAGTAGGACCTTGTTGATTATCCGTTTTAAATATAGCAGTGTGTACATGGCCACCCCTGACTATCCCTCCCCTCCATTCATCCCCCCTGGAAACCAGAAGTTTGTTCTCTAAGTCTGTGAGTCTGTTTCTGTTTTGTTCAGTTCAGTTCAGTCACTCAGTCGTGTCCAACTCTCTGCGACCCCACGAATCGCAGCACGCCAGGCCTCCCTGTCCATCACCAACTCCGGAGTTCACTCAAACTTATGTCCATCGAGTCGGTGATGCCATCCAGCCATCTCATTCTCTGTCATCCTCTTCTCCTCCTGCCCCCAATCCCTCCCAGCATCAGGGTCTTTTCCAATGAGTGAACTCTTCACATGAGGTGGCCAAAGTATTGGAATTTCAGCTTCAGCATCAGTCCTTCCAATGAACACCCAGGACTGATCTCTGTTTTGTAAATAAGTTCATTTGTATCATTTTTTGTAGATTCTGCACAGAAGCAATATCAGATGATATTTGTCTTTCTCTGACTTACTTCACTTAGTATGATAATCTCTAGGCCCATCCATGTTGCTGCAAATGGCATTATTTCATTCTTTTAAATATGATTTTCCTGTTCAGAACCCATAACTAATGGTGGTGACAAAAGTATAAAATCAAATGAACACTTATGAAGTACTATATTTTGAAAAACCTGTGCTTAGTATATTAGTGATATTAAGTAAGATAAACTGTCTAGAGAAGGGAGAGATGCCTTTGAACAGAGTAGTAATCACCAAAGGTTTCATGAAGGAAGCAGGAACTGATCTATGCATTGGAGAGAGGACATATTTATGTAGGAGGTTTGGAGGGAGGAGGGCATCCAGAGAGAGGCATCAGCTTGGACAGAAGCACTGAGAGTTCATGGATTGATCGGATGAGAACATGGATTTTTCTTGAGGTGCAGTGGAAACTGCATCATATTTGGTGGGGTGGGACCACTTAATAGAAAACCATAAAGGTAGACAGATAAATTCGCCACAATTCGGAGGCAATGTAGATTCATGGTCGATTTCTGCTTGATGATGCTAGAAAACTATTCCAGCAAATGAACTAGCCAGAGAGAATGGGCAGTGAAGACTGACTCTTCCACAGACTTTAGACTTGGCTGTAAATAATTTGTGATTACAAAGATTGGAGGGTCAATTAAAATAAAATTGAATTCAAGGCATATGTTGGGGCGGGGGGTGGTGAAAAAGGCTGCAAAGCCTTCATCGATCTACATGGTCAATGAAGAAGGAAATAATAAAAGGGGTCTTTGACAATGAAAACACAGGGCATGTCTGGTTTAGTGAAAAGAATGGTGATCATGAGCTCTAATGACACGTGTCAACTGTTGCCCTGAGGAGAGAACTATGCAAGGGCCTCTCCTGGTGGGTATTTGGTCCACGCAGAGTGGCTCTGATGGCTGAATCTCAAGAAATGTGTATGGTATACAAAACCCATAGGAGCCAATTTCAAATAATCACAAGGCACAGGTTTTGAGGGCAGCCCCTTGCCCAGTCTGTGGGTTGGAGAATGAACACTCCATCCTGTCATCTTGCGACATCTCCATAGAGTAATGGTCAGCAAACCTACTCCACACGCATGGCCTCTCTCCTCAGTCTTGCTTGCTCTGATCTGCAGGGTGTGGGCTGCACATAGCTGGCCATGTTTGTTCCCTGGCAGAGAAAGGATAAGACTGGATGTGGGTGGAAAGGTAGGTGGGAAGGTAGGAATGCAACCATAAATAGCTTGTAAGAACAATGGATACCATGGAAATGCTTTGGGAGCATCCTGTATAACAAAGGAAGCCAAAAATTAAAGAAAGGTGGGAAAGAAATGAATCACCACCAAAAATAAAGAGGTAGATTGTTCTGTCTCCCTCTCTCTGCCTGTGTGGCTCTCACCCCTTCCCTTCCTTTCTCTTATGTATGAATATACATATACACCTCTCACACACATTCTTGCTACGCACATAGTGAGACACACAGCAATATTTGCAATACAGCACCGAGACAAAAGCAGACTGCAGAACAGTATATAAAAGATAGTTCCATGTCTTTGAGGGTAAAAATGATCAATTGCTGCCGATAATTTCATGTAGTTTTCTGCTGATATGTGTGGAAGCATCTATGTGTGCATATCATCTTACACAAATAAAATTACAAGGGAAAAAAGAGCTTAGACTTGTATATATCATTTAGCATAATGGTGGTTATCTCTTGGTGGTGGAATTACGTAGGGTTTTTTTGCACTTATCTGTTTTTTTTTGATACAATAACTGCAGTAACTATAAATAATAAAAATGATTTTTAAAGAAAGCATAACAATTTAAAACGCTATTAAGAAACTTTTTTGCATCTTCAGCTTTTGCATCTTTAGCAAAATCATTAGAAGACTGAGTTATAATTCCTTATTATCAATTTCCATTTACCCAGAAGATACTCTTGGTGTATATGTTAGACCCTGTGAAAACTGGTAGGATTTCCCCAAACCACAGATCAGCTGCCACTGGCCCAGAATTACATTTCTCTGCCTCTCAGATCCTTCTGGACCCATCTGTACACTCCAGCTGCCCCAGAACCTCTTAAAGAGGCAGAGAGGAACGAAGTTCGTACACAGAGCCCCGGATTTATTGTTAGGGAGTGGGGGTGCCCTCAGTAATCACAAATACACAAATCCCAATTAATTAGAAGTTCTTGGAGGATGGCCCAGGCATGGGTATTAAAAACAAAAACAAAAACCTCCCAGATAATTGTAATGTGCAGCCCATGTGAAGAACCACAGCTTTCATAGATTAATTTACTAAAGGGGTCATTTGACCATGGCCTTGGAGAGAGGTGAAATTAAAACAGGATTTGGTTGACCAAGGCCAGTAGCTGCGTGGCCCTGAGCCTTGTGAGAAAATGATTATGCAAACAGAATGAACGGACGTGATCCATGAGGTGGGCTGTTCTTACACAACACCGTGAGGTCTGGGGGCGGGTAGGCGGGAGCCCTCTCTGGAGCTCACGGTAGAACAATCTCTAATCAGACATTTCAAGCTAGGAAAGCAGTCTCTGAGAGCAGCTTGCTGACGAGATGCTGGTATTCCACAAAGTACAGCAGAACCCAACTTTGATGCCGATGCCAGGGGACTAAAGCCCTCGTGGGCACCAGTGACTTCAGCCTTTCCCATGAGAAGATGCAGGCAAACACACATGCCAGATCTTAGCATTGTCACCAATGATAGAGAAGCAGCCATTTGAACACTTTTTACTCTGTTTCTGAAATTCATTTTATGTGGATTTCTGTGGAATGTCTTTGGTAGTTATTCTAAAGATTTATAGGGGTGGAAGCTAGGGCACACAGAGGTCTTCTCATCCCTGTCCTTCTTATGTATCAGAGTAAAGTTGCAACTTGCCCTTGGTGCCAGCAAGCAGAAGCCAGGAATCAGCACACATTCCTTTTGTGTTTGGGGGTTTTGGTTTTTTGGCTGTGCCAGGTCTTAATTGTGGCATGAAGGGTCTTCGTTGCAGCATGAGGAATCTTTAATTAGGGCATGTTGGATCTGAGTTCCCTGACTGGGGACTGAACCTGGGATCCCTGCTTTGGGAGCACAGAGTCTTAACTGCAGGACCACCAGGGAAGTCGTTAGACACATGTTTCTTGACTCCCATTCAACTACCCCTGAAATTCACTAGAGTTTTGACTGGTTTCCATGCAGCAGCACGGTGGGTCATTTTTGTCCTCTGAACGAGTATGATGATCATATTCATAACACGTGAAAGTTACAGTATTACTTATCAACTACTATTTATCAACGCGGTCTAGCCCTCTGCTTCACAGCTTCTGGGTTCTGTTCAATCCCCGGAACCAACCTTTAAGAACCTTATTGCTCCCACTTTACTGTGGGAAACACTGGGGTCACGGAGATAGATGAACTCAACATGAGACTTCTGATCCTGAGAGTCTGCACTAATCCCACTGCCAACGATGACAACCCCAGAGCTGGAGGTCGCGAGGTCAGAGGACAAAATGCCTTCCTCTTCTGCCCTGTGCATCCATGTGGTCCCCTGTCCATCCATGTGGTCCCCTGTCCAGGGTCCTTAGCCTTGGAATTTTCAACCCCAGCCTCTCTTTTCATTTTTCAGAACTGTACCAGGTTGAGCTACCCCGTTTTTGCTTTTGTTTTTACAGCTATATTCTATGTATTTTTCAGAGAAGTAGTTCTATATCTCATCTGTTTTTAATCGAGTTTCATTTTGCTACCTGGCATAATCTTCATTCCTGTGGTTTAGAGGGAAGAAAATACTGTTAAGCGCAGCCAGAGCTCCGAACAGCTGTTCTGCACGTCTCTTTGTGTGGCCCTAGCAATGCCTCACTGTCAGATGTCTCAGCCTTGGCCTGCCAGCAGGGCTGTGCCCATGCCAAGTGCTTTCAGATAGCGTTCAATAAGCAAAAACTGAAGTCAGGTTAAAACCACCAAAGTCGTTTTATTCTAATTCTTGAGTGCATTAGCATCTGGACCTTGGGAGCTTCCACCTGCTCTCAGGAAAATATGGCATTGAATCTGTGCAGTCAGGGAAATTCAAGCTTTGGGCTTAAAGAAGCCTGACTGTAAGAATCTGATCATATAAATTTGAACAAATTATCTTTTGTGAGGACTTTTTTTTTCAAGATTTTTTTGAATGGGTCATTTTTTAAAGTCTTTATTGAATTTGTGACAATAATGGTTTCTGTTTTATGTTTCGGGGTTTTTTTGACCGTCAGGCATGTGGGATCTTAGCTCTCTGACCAGCTCTCTAACCACACCCCCTTCCTAGGAAGATGAAGTCCCAACCACTGGACCACCAGAGAAGATCCAGGATTTCCTTTTTAAAAAAAAAGATTGGCCAGAAATCACCCTTAGTCAGTGAACTTCCCCCCTTACTATAAAAAATAAATGGTGGCCCATTTGCAGAAGTATGATTTACACACAACATTTAAAAGCTACTTCCATCACAAAACAGATGGTGAAATACACAAGAGTTGTATCCGAAGCACATGGCAAGGGTTTTCTGTCAAAATCAGTCTTTAGGGCAGGAGCGGGTTAGGGTAAGAGATACTCCGTGAAGGATTTGGAGCCTAGCTATGACTGTCTCCCTGGTAGGGGTTAAGGTGCAGTCAGCCAGATAATATTTACAAAGTTCTCAGATGTGTAGTGTGTGAGACTAGATTCCGTTCAAAACATAATCCAGAATGACAGTGTCTCAACCCGCTTGGCTTGCCTTCAGGCTAACAGGGGAAGGAGAGTACCCAGGGTGACCTTTCAAGATCCCCTACTTTATGGCAGTCTCTGAATGTTAGCAACAGCCCCTGTGCATGCCATCTGATGGTGTTCCAGCAACACCATAAGAAGGCCTCAATGAGAGGGGTGACACACCCTGCACATCCTCTGGAATTTGACATATAGTCTGAAGTGTAGTCTTCCTGGGTTTCTGCCTGGTGGTAGAGTCGTGTTGGCCTGGGATGGGACCAAGGGCAGGGCAGTGGTCAGTGGAGGGACTGTGGTGTAAAGCAGACAGGGTCCCAGGCACCATGTCTCCAAGTGATTTGCAAGATGACTGCAGAATTACTTAGTGATGGAAAATGACAGGAGGATGGTGGATGAAGGGACGTGAAAAGAATGGATAAAAATGTCTATCTCAGTTTAGAAAGATTGAGTGTCTCTTCTCTGTATCCATCTCAGCTGACCACTGCCCTGCTCAATACCAGGATCAGAAGGACACCTTTCCATTAAGATCATGCACTTTTTAACAGATAATTGAGATTGGAAACAAAGAAGCATAATTTCTTAAAAACAAACCTTCAACACACTCACTATACTGCATCTATACCCAACAAGAACAGGAAAAAAAAAAAAACAGCAGAGTTTGGAACTATTTACCCAGGCCATAAAAACTGCAAACCAATGCAGGATCCCTTTAAATATTTATTCATGGATCATTTTTCTACCATCATATGCATTCCTTACCTGAGCAGACTTCTGGCTGGATATAAAACAGGGAAGGCTGCAAGCTCACTGCTCTCATCATGCTGATAAGAATCTGGCAAATACAACAGAGAGAAACTCTAGTAAGCCTGAGGGAATTTTATTTTAAAAGAATGAAGCAATCATCCTAGAAAAAATACTGCCAAAGAGAAAAAATTTTTTTAAATTAGAATGAAAAGGAAAAATAGGAACAACATAATCCATAGTGTCTGCAGAAAGAAAGTGTTTCCTTTATAGAGGTAGACGTGAAGGGATATAGAATATATATCTGCTCCGTGTGAATTTATTAAATGCAACTTTCTTTTTTTTCTCTCTTTCTTTCTTTTAGATAAAAAACCTCTTCATGAAATAAAACCCCAAAGTAAGTTATTTTTCCTCTTGCGGATATCATTTGTTCTCATATTTGCTGCTTTACTGTTATATTTGTTTAGGAGCCAAACAGAATTGCAGTTCCTACGAAAGATCCAGGGCTCTTGGGGGAAGGTTTCTTCTTGTCAGGTTTGGAGTCACATATCAGAGGTTAAAATGGAAAAGAAATATGCACGCCCCTTCCCTCCTTCAGATTAAATCTCTTGCTTTGATTCCATCCACTGGTAGCAGTCCATTTCTCTACAGATGTCATCTAGGACTCTTATTTCTGAGATTTATCTCATTAAAATTTATAAATATTTGTCAGTACAGGCTTTCGCAAGAGCAACCTTGGGCAGTAGCCTGATTACAGAACTTTCCATCTAGGAGTGGGAGGTGGCACCTGAGAGATGAACCCTGAAATCCATGGCAACTGATTAGATTAAGAGCCACAGTGAAATGGCCAGGAATTGAACCTGATGTGGGTGGGTGCTGGCTGGAGCTCTCTGTCTACTGGCTTGCTTCCTGGTGAGGACTTTGCCTTCCCTCCATCTTAGGCATCCACCAGATTTGGGGAAAGAGCACAGCTGGAATGATTGGCAGCTCCACCTTCAGCCTCACGGTGCTCAGACCTGGCTGAACTCGGGGGCCACCTGGAAGCCTTTTATAAATCCCAGTTCCTGGGCTGTCACCCCAGGGAAATCACATGAGAAGAAGAGATTTCGAACCCGGGAATCCTCAGTTTTAAAAGCTCCCTAGCGGATTTCAATGTGAGGCTCGGATTGAGAACCAGTGTCTTAGGAAAATATTCTCAAAACTTAGTAAGCAGACACGTGCATCAGAATCTTTGGATATGGTGGAAGCTGGTTAAATATGACCCTGCAGAAAAATAGAACAAATTAATCTGAATCCCCGGTACAGGGGCAGGGAGAGCTCTTGAGAATCTACATTTTAATATGTTCCCCCAGTGACTCTCAGAAATATGTAAAGTATATCAGGGTGTCATACAGACGTCAAAGTCCACATGGAAGGGCATCAGCAGTGTAGCTCTTAGCAATAGGAGAGTTTGGTTTGTAAAGCTTGTGAAAGATGTTCTTGACTAGTATCTCCCATTTTAGTCTAAACCGAACGGCTTTTGATCTTTTAAATCCTAGGGTATTAAAATTCAAATAGCTTGGGAGACTTAACAGCTTTTATTAGCCACCTTCTTTGAAAGAATTAAGACACTGTGAAGATAGACAGAAATTGGTATCTGGGGAACAAGGGTCAGGAGGCGTGAGAGGAAAAGATACAGTGAAGCTGTGATGTTCCTGTTTCAGATGTTGCTTCAGGCAGGCTTGAGATAGAAGGGTGCCATGACCTCCAGAGTCGGAGAACTTCGCCGAACAACAGAAACAAGCTTTCTTAATTTGTTTTCCCTGCCATCTGCTGCCCATAAAGTCATTATTGGGAGTTAGGCAGTGGCTTTCAAGTCATGCATGGTCTTGGCTGTGCTGGGTCTTCATTGCTGTACACAGGTCTTCTCCAGTTGCCCATGAACGGGGACTACTTTCTAGTTGTCGTGAGTGGGCTTCTCATTGTGGTGGCTTCTCTTGTTGCGGAGCAAGGACTGTAAGGCAAAAGGGCGAAAGGGCTTCAGTCGTTGCGGCTCCTGGGCTCTAGCTCACAGGCTCAGCAGTTGCCCTGCACAGGTTGAGTTGCTCTGCGGCATATGGGATCTTCCCGGAGCAGGGATCGAATGTGTGGCTCCTGCATTGGCCAGTGGCTTCTTTACCACTGAGCCACCAGGGAACCCTGCATGTGTATTTTTTAAAAATTAATTTCATGCTTAGTTTGTGAGTCCAGCGCTGTTCTAATTGGGTTACATCTGTACATCCAGCTATAAAGCCCCCAGTAGCTGTTTATGGTCCTCAGGGACTTCCTGAATGAGTTTTTGCTTGGGGTTCTCACTCCTGTACACCGTGCTTAATTGGTGGATACTGCTGCAGACTCGCTTAAACTGTTTTAATTTGTGATTTTCTAAAAATAAAACCTTAACAGAATCAATGTGATTGCAGAAGGCTCCCAGAGGCATCCGATCAGGGTTCTGGAGGCTGCATGGTTAGGAGTGCATCATACAGAGGCAGCCTGCAGTTTTGTTCAGTGAAAGGGGGGCTTCCTTGAAGACTCCATGAATCATCACTGATGCAAAATCAAAGTCAATTATGAAGATAATTGGGAAACAACCTTTCCCTATATATGGCCGTGCACGTGATCCTCTGCAAGGCGGGGCGGATAGAAGCCATATCTCAGAGCCTCCCACACAGATCCTTGTGAGGCGGGCTGAGGAACCGGCTCTGAGTCGTGGGGAGGTGTGAAAAGAAAGTGAAGTCTGAAGGTATCTGTTGGCAAATCATAATGACAAACTGGGAGAAATCTGTGCTCGGCATCGCTCATGAAAGCACTTATTGTAAATGAGATAATTTAATCAATTACGTTTCCTAATGTACTAAACCGAATGTTTCATTTTCTGCTTCTGCACATCTTAAATTATCTTCAGGTGCTTTATGAGATTTAATCATAGTTAATAGAAACTTCATTACCATCAAATGTGCTTTCAATAAATGTTGTGTAACAATGTCAGGAAGTGCAGTAAAATATAGTAGGTTCTGAATGGCAAACACGCACCCCCGGAGTCAGGCTGAAAAATGGTCGCGTGCAGACAGTGAGACTCCCAGGGGCTTGGGAATGAGGCTTTGCTAAGACGCTCCCCAAGGAGCGGCTGGTTCAGCAAGTTCACCTTAGGGATGAAAAGGATTCAGGCACCCTCTAGAAAATAGCTCAGAATGTATTCTTTCTCCATCTCCCTCGCACGTAGTAATAGAAACACACCCTAAGCCCAAATCCCATTCACTGGTCTAGAGTCAGTTACCTCCAGGATTTCGCCAGTTGAATGTCTCCCAGTTACCCGGATCTCAGCTTTTTCAAAACTGAATGCGCCCTTCTCTGTCTCTGTTTTTAACCCAGGCCTCCTCCCATCTTCCCTCTTTCAATGAATGCTATGCCTTCCACTCGGTAGGGTCCCACACTTGCACAGCCTCCTGGACTGCTGTCGTTTTCCTCTCCCTTCTCCAGCTCAGTACTCAGTGAATCACCACCATCTAACCATTCTGCCACGCAGATATCAAGTTCACCAACTCACTCCATTCGGCATCTTTTTATTGAGTATATACCCCATGGGCATGGACATGTTCTAAGTGGTGGAGAATCAGTACTGAGCCTGCCAGATACAGTTTCTGCTCCCATGAAGCCTGCAGATCTAGTGAGGGAGGTGGAAAAAAAAAAAACACACAGAAAATTCTATATAGAGGGCTGAGTGTCATGGAGGTGGTGCCAAGCGTCGTTAAGAGAAATAAAGCAGAAGAGGCTCAGGTAGGGATGGAGGGAATGTTGCTTTTTTGTGTAAGCTGTTCAGAGAAGGTCTCTGCAGTAAAATCACCTTTGAGAAGACACCTAAAGGAAAGCAAGGGAACAGACATTCTGGATATCTGGGAGGAGAACATCCAGGGCAAGGGAAGAGTGGGATGCCAAGGCTGTGTGATGGGAACCTGCTGCAGTATCCAAGGAACAGTTAGGCTAGGTATCTGAGCAGAGTGGCAACGGAAAGAGGTGTAATAGCTCAGGTCAAGAAGTAGGGCATGGAGGAAAAGTACCAAGTGTATTATAGGCCGTGGTAACGACTTTGACCTTTACTGTGAGTGAGATGGAAAGCTATTGAAGGTGTTTATTCATAGTAACATGACCTAATATTTTCAAAGATAAACTCTACCCACTCTGCAAAATGTAAACATACAGGGAACCAGAGCAGAAACAAGGAGATCTGTTACAATGATCCGTAATAACAGGAGTCTATTCCAATAATCTAGGTTATTACAATATAACTTTTATAATAACCTAGATTCAAGATGAGTGTGGCTTGGGCCAGATAGAGAGCATTGGAAGTTGTAGAAAAGGTCCATAATCTGGATATCTTTGGGAGGCAGAGTCGAAAGGAGTTGCCGGTGCATTAGAAAGAAAAGCATCAGGGATGATTCCAAAATTTGAGCTATGCAACTTGAAGGATGGGCTGGCCATTACTGATCTGGGGCGAACTTGGTTTAGCATATCTGGAGGGAGACTCAAGAGTTCAGTGTTATAAATGCTACATTTAAGATACTTCTTAAACAGGCAGTTGAATATATGAGTCTGGAGGTCAGAGGAGAATCCTGGCAGTGACATAAATCTGGGGCTTGTCAGTATCCAGATGATATTTAAAACCAATAGGTTGAATGAGATCACTGGATAATGAGTGTGAACAGAGAACATATCTGAGGCCTCAGCCCTGAAAGACATCCACACTGAGATATAGGGCAGGTCAGAAGTTACTGCACAGTAGACAGAAAAGTAACAGCCAGCGTAGTGAGAGAAAAGCCAAGTAAAAGGGAAATGGTGTCCGAGACAAAAACTGAATATTCAGGACATCTTTCTTCCTAACTGGGATTTCTACCGTTGCTTCCTGTATCTGGAGTTGGCTGACGTCAGTTTATCTGATCTTTTAGAAAAACATCAATTCTGGTCACATTGCTTCCATGTTTAAACCTTTACAAGAGCTGATTATTGGTTTTAAGAACTGAACAAGGTGTCTACTGTCTATGGGATCTGGTCTCAGATGGCATTGTTTAGTCATTTCATCTTCTCTCAAGCTGCTTAATCATTAGATATTTCCCTTTCTACCCTATCAACTTCCTATATTCTTCCAACAAACAAAACTTCCTAGTTTTTTGAACACCCTGGGCCCATTCGGGCATATAGTTCTTTATATGTTGTTATGTCTGCCAGAAAACTTTCCCTCCACCTAATCTTACCCTGTCGAATGAATCCTTCCTTCAGGCTTCGGCTTGGGTCTTGCCTCTGCAAAGACCATAAAGTCTGAGTTAGTTATACCTCTAATTGGCCAATTGTCAAGCAGTTTCCCTATTTCTATCCTGTATGTTCATTGCATTTATCCCAGGCTGAATTCTCTCTATGATAGACATCCTTCTGGTCATCTGGTAGATAGTATAGGGTCTGTTCACATTTATGCTTGTGGCATTTACCATCATCCCCACATGGCACAGTGGTAAAGAACCTGCCTGCCAGTGCAGGAGATGCAAGAGACATGGTTTCAGTCCCTGGGTCAGGAAGATCCCCTGGAGGAGGGCATGGCAACCCACTCCAGTAATCTTGCCTGGAAGATCCATGAACAGAGGAGCCTGTTGGGCCATAGTCCCTGGGGTCACAAAAGAGTCAGACAGGACTTAGTGACTGAGCACGTACGCAATAGTATGTATTAGATGTTCAATTCATACTTGTTATTATGATCTTACATCTTCCTGCTAACTCCTCACTGAGCATTTTATTGTTAAGGTGAAAATAAAGACTTTGCTTTTATGTATTTATTTTAACTCATTCGTGTAGTAGATATTTATTGCACAATTATTCTGTATAAATAGTCTTGGCCCCGTGAAGCGTGAAGGAAACAATAAGAAATGTTTCTTCTCTACAACTTCAGTACAAAGCAGAAAATGACAGATGATTTGAGAAGAGGAGAATAAGGAGGCAGTTTTTAATAATCATCTGTTCGGTGCCCGGTGCTAGGTGAAAGTCCAAATGGGAAGTTTCCCAGAGTCATTTCTATCAAAGAATGACCCCAATGTGTCCTTGTGTATTAGCCGCTCAGTCGTGTCTGACTCTTTGTGACTCCATGGATTGTAGCCCACCAGGCTCCTCTGTCCATGGAATTCTCCAGGCAGGAATACTGAAGTGGGTTGTCATTTCCTTCTCCAATGTGTCCTTACAGTCTAGAAATTAGGTGTTTCTCGTAGTCTTACTGACACTTAATCCATTCTACATCTTTTCCCCCAAGTACACTGCTTTTATCCATAGTGGAATAATGTGGATTCTGGGAATACACATTCTTGGGTTAGAGAACTCCTCAAAAGATGCAGAGTCCATACTGGCAGGTTGGACATTCTTTTTCAGGCTGTATAGATTGAATGGTACCTGAACACATAGAACTATCTGCAGCCTCGAGCCGTGAACCATGCAGGCATGCTCAGTCAGTCAGTCATGTCTAACTCTTCATCACCCTATAGACTGTAGCCCTCCAAGCTCCTCTGTCCATGGAATTTTCCAGGCAAGAATACTGAAGCTGGTTGCCATTTCCTCCTCCAGAGAATCTTCCTGACCCAGGATCAAACCCATGTCTCCTGCGGCTCCTGCACTGGCAGGCCGATTCTTTACCACTGAGCCACCTGGAAAGCCCACACTGAACCATAATATCTTTAAATTCTCAACAGACTTCTAGGTCTTTAAGCTAACATTAGGTGACTGGCATCAACGCTAATCTTCTAGCCATGCTTTAGAAGATAATTTTTTTTTCTATTTTACCCATCATTTTTCTTTGTCTCCTGCTGATTATTTTCCATTACATAAATATAGCATTTTCCCCAAATTGCATGACTTGTTTGTCCTTCAGAATTATTCCTACTGTGAATCAATTCAACCCGAGCATATGTGCAACATTTGTAATTTTCTTACTGCTTTCAGTCTTTTTATTATCTAATTTTTATTCCATCATAAGTGTATGCCTTTTCTTATGACCATTTTTAAGAATAGCATTGACCTTACTGGACATGATGAAGTTTCCTTCATTAAATACCTTGGAACTAAGCACAGGCACAGTGAATAAGTGATAGAACAGAACGTTCTTCAGCATCAGAGTAACTCAGGGTACTTGCTAAAAATGTGAATTCACAGGTCTCATCTCCCCACGTATTACTATATTCAAAGTTAGAACTTATATCTTGAATTCCCAGAGTAGAAAATGAAAGTGAAGTCATTTTCTCAAGGGCTGGATTTCAAACCCTGCTTTCTGACTCTCTTTCTCATTTTACCTTGTTCTTCCTGATGGGGAAAAAGACCGTTCTTTCGAAATCCAAAGGTAGAATTACCAGATAAAACAGAGAACCCTTGGTTATATTCGAATTTCACATCAGCAGTGAATACATTTTTGACATAAGCATGTCCCAAATACGGCATGAGAAATACTTGCACTCAAGTTATACATTCTTGATCAGAAATTCAAATTTAACTGTGTCATATCTGTAGTTGCTTAATCTGGCAACTTTACTGAAAAGGAAGAATAAAACATGTCTGAATGTGCATTCTCAAGAAACATTTTATTAAATAGATTATCTGTACTGCCAATCTTGGGAGAATGGTTAGAATTAAAACAAATATTGGAGGAGGGAGCCTTTCAGTAAAAGCAAAACATCTGAACAAAAAGAAAGAGGGAAGTCTACTGAAGCACAAAGTCTACTTGAAGAAAATGGATCTGGGCAGTCCTCATGTTATTGTACTTTGCAAATACTACTTTTTTTTTTTTTTTAACAAATTGGGATATTTGTCAGCTCTGCATTGTCAGATGATAGCTACCATTTTTTAGCAATATTTTTTAGTTAAGGTGTAGCCATTGTTTCATTTAGCTATAATACCATTGCACACTTAACAGACTACAGTGTAATATAAACATAACCTCTGTATGCACCAGAAAACCAAACAAGTTGTGTCTGGCCATATTACAATATTCACCCCTTGCAGTTGTCTGAAACTGAACCCATAATATCTTTGAGTCAGGCCTATAATCAGATTCACCTAAAGAGTAGGGTCGGTGTTGTTGTTCAGTTGCTAAGTCATGTCCAACTCTTCGTGACCCCAGGGACTATAGCATGCCAGGCTTCCCTGTCCTTCACTATCTCCGGAGTTTGCTCAAATTCATGGCCATTGAGTTGGTGATGCCATCCAAGCATCTCATCCTCTGTCACCCCCTTCTCCTCCTGCCCTCAACCTTTCTCAGCTTCAGGGTCTTTTCCAGTGAGTTGGCTTTTTACATCAGGTGGCCAAAATATTGGAGTTCAGCTTCAGTATCAGTCCTGGCAATAAATATTCAAGGTTGATTTCCTTTAAGATTGACTGGTTTGATCTCCTTACAGTCCAAGGGACTCTCAGGAGTCTTCTCCAGCATTGCAGTTTAAAAGCACCAATTCTGTGGCACTCAGCCTTCTTTGTGGTCCTGCTCTCATATCCATATATGACTACTAGAAAAACCATAGATTTTACTATACGGACCTTTGCTGGCCAAGTGATGTCTCTGCTTTTTTACACACTGCCTAGATTTGTCATAAGTTTCCTTCCAAGGAGCAGGAGTCTTTTAATTGCATGGCTGCAATCACTGTGCACAGTGATTTTGGAGCCCAAGAAGATAAAGTCTGTCACTGTTTCCGTTGTTTCCCCATGTAGTCACCATGAAGTGATGGGACCGGATGCCATGATCTTAGTTTTCTGAATGTTGAGTTTTAAGCCAACTTTTTCACTCTTCTCTTTCACCTTCATCAAGAGGCTCTTTAGTTCCTCTTCCCTTTCTGCCATAAGGGTGGTGTCATCTGCATATCTGAGGTTATTGATATTTCTCTCGGCAATCTTGATTCCAGCTTGTGCTTTGTCCAGCCTGGCATTTCACATAATGTGCTCTGCATAGAAGTTAAATAAGCAGGGTGGCAATATGCAGCTTTGGCATGTGCCTTTCCCAGTTTGAACCAGTCCATTGTTCCATATCCGGTTCTGACTGTTGCTTCTTGACTGGCATAGGTTTCTCAGGAAGCGGGTAAGGTGGCCTGGTATTCCCATCTCTAAAGTTGGTTGTGATCCACACAGTCAAAGGCTTTAGTGTCGCCAATGAAGCAGCAGTTGGAGGGTCCATATAGAGGAGAAATGAACAAAAGCAGTTGAAAATTAGGATGGGGCAGAGCAGAAAGTATCTTGAGCCATAAGGGAAGCCCCTGTTAGAGTGAACTCGACGCCTACTCAGGAGTCATTGATAGGTTCTGAAGTGGCAGAACCAGAACTGTATTTGGGGAAAGGAACCCACATGTATAACAGTTCAGAATAAGCAAAGAATGGGCCTGGGTATCAGGGAGATGAGGCTGTGCAGAGTGGGTGCCTCCTATCAAAACTGAGATGTGAGGGGCACTGGGGATGTTTCAGTAAGGCGTGTGAGTCATCTGGGGAAGGGGTCGATGGGCAGAAAAGGAAAGGTTACTCTTCAGGCTCAAGCCTGGTCTCTGATGATGTCACTGCTAGAAAAAGAGAATTCAAGAAAATACTTGAAGAGATAAGAATGGTGACCTTATAAATCAGCTGACAAATTGGAGATGTTAGCACAACGCACACTGGTGTGGTGGTTTTATCCACTGAGCAGGAAGAAATATAGGCTGAGGACTTCAGACAGGATTTGAAGCAAGAGATCCTGATTTAAGAATGCTGGGCATCAAAGTAGTAGTTAGCACTGTCTGATGGAGTAGTTGTGAACAGTCTTCAGGAGGAAACAGTGGTTTGGGCAAAAGTCAGCATTTAATAGCATAAAAGAGCAATGAAGTGTACAGAAATAGTGAACAAGTTAAATAACGATAGAGCCTGGCAGTGGGCTGAGCCCATGTAAAAAGAAGTAAAGCATGTCTGTACATTCTGATAGGAATGATCTACAAGGTATGTACATGGTGGGGGAAAAAAGCAACATAGTACAGGAAATCATATGGAAATAGAATCACGATCGTATAACTTTTAGAGTAAGGATAGTAAAAAAAAAATGGAAATTTACATGTTTTTCGCTGAAAGATCCCAAATATACTATCAACAGTGGTTCAGTTCAGTTCAGTCGCTCAGTCGTGTCCGACTCTTTGCAACCCCATGAATCACAGCACGCCAGGCCTCCCTGTCCATCACCAACTCCCAGAGTTCACTCAAACTCATGTCCATCGAGTCGGTGATGCCATCCAGCCATCTCATTCTCTGTCATCCCCTTATCAACAGTGGTTACTTTTTTTAATTTTCTGTATTTTTTTTATTGACGTATAATTCATTTACAATGTTGTGTTAGTTTCAGGCGTACAGCAAAGTGATTCACTTCTATATATATATGTCTATCTTTTGTTTTTCAGATTTTTTTCCCTTATAGGTTATTACAAAATATTAAGTATATTTCCCTATGCCAGGCCGTAGGTCCTTGTTGGTTATCTGTTTTATATATAGTACTGTATATCTGTTAATCCCAAACTCCTAACTTATCTCATCCCCTCCCTTTTTCCCCTTTCGTAACCATAAATTTGTTTTCTGTGTCCATGGGTCATTTTTTATGTAAGTTCATTTGTATCATTTTGTATTCCACATGTATGCAATATCATATATGTTGGCTTAGTTAAAGGATGAATTTTTTTCTTAGTGTAGTATAACTTTTTATAGTTCCTAAAGCACTTCCTCGGAGAAGGCAATGGCACTGCACTCCAGTACTCTTGCCTGGAAAATCCCATGGATGGAGGAGCCTGGTAGGCTGCAGTCCATGGGGTCGCTAAGAGTCGGACTGACTGAGCGACTTCACTTTCACTTTCCTGCATTGGAGAAGGAAATGGCAACCCACTCCAGTGTTCTTGCCTAGAGAATCCCAGGAACAGGGGAGCCTGGTGGGCTGCCGTCTATGGGGTCACACAGAGTTGGACGCGACTGAAGCGACTTAGCAGCAGCAAGCACTTCCTCATCCTGTGTGTGTTTTCTATTTATTCTTTTATTTCAACAGTGATAGAGGTTAACTGGTTAAGAAAATTATGATCAAGAAAGGTTTGATGTTTTAAAAAATGCTTTTTATAGTTCTTTTCAACAAAGAGCTTAGAATTTCATGGATATGAAAAAAGACTGCCTCTTTCAAAGATCAGTCAGGGAGTAAGTCAGGAGAAGGATTGGGGAAGAGGTGATTAGGGAGACCAGGCCGTGTTTGGAGGCAGAAGGCAAGGCACAGGTGTGGAGGCAAAGTTGAAAGATGCGAGACCGAAAGGGAATAAGGAATGAGGCCAGGTCCCTGCGGAGGCAGGAGAGGGCGGATCAGAGCCGGCCTGACACAGAGGAGGAGCAGCTGTTCAGGGAACAGGGAAAGGGAAAGGAAAGCACAGGACGGAGCAGAGGAATTTTGAGGTGCAGGGGAGGGTGTGTGTGTGCTGGAGGGAAGGGGACTCACATGGAAAAGCGGGCAGTGAGAAGCAGAGGTGATGAAGAGAGTAAACAAAGTTCAGAGTAACTGTGTTGATGAAAAGTTTTTCTCGGTCATGGGACATGAATACAAGAATTATTAGGCTGCAAAGAAGGCCCGGGTGGGTTTGCAGCGCACTGGGTTTTTGATGATACTCACCAGTCTAGTTGGTGGGTTCCTCCAGCAGGGCTAGTAGAGCCAGTGCAGGGAGGAGAGATGAGGAGACCGTCCTGTGATGACCACACCATTGGGGGTGAAGACAGATGGGTGTCCAGACCCTATCTTTGCCATTTTCTCATGAAGAAGCCTCTACCCTATCTGAACCTGTACCGTCATCTGTAAAAGAAGAAATAGAATACGTCTACGGCTAATAGATTTGGTTGTGAGCATGAGAATATGATCATGCCTGCAGTTCTCAGAGAAGCAGGCACAAGGTTAGTGCTCCATTACTGGGTTACCCTTGCCATCAAGAGGTTTCGTTGCTGAAATTCAGCCTCCGTACAGTATATCCCCCACATACGAACAAGTTCTGTTCTGAGAGTACGTCTCTAAGTCCACTTTGTTCGTAAGTCCAACAAAGTTAGCCTAGGTACCCAGCTAATACAATCGGCTATATAGTACTCTACTGTGATAGGTTTGTAATACTTTTCACACAGATAATACATAAAAAACAAGCACCAAAAATAAAGAGAATATTTGTTTTAATCTTTCAGTACAGTACCTTAGAAAGTACTAATACAGTAATACAGTACAGTAGCGGGCATACGGGGGCACATTTGCGTCTGAAATTTCATACCTTGAAGGCTCACATGTAGGGACTTACTGTATGCTGGATTAAATATCAGAGACAGAGTTTTGGGTGAAATAGAAAAAGTTTAGTGGCCTGATGCCTTCAAATCTGCATGCCCTGCCCTGGAAACGGTAGTGAGGAGGTGTATAGTTGTGATTCAAAGAGAACGTGATCAGCTCTTGGACATTCTCCTGACTGGCTGGCGGTGAGGTGAGAAGGAGGCTGCGTCATCAACGTACTGGTTCCAACTGGTCTGGGCCTGTGTTCTTGTGGTCAGCAGTTTTCATCTGGTGGGGGCCGGCTTCCTGCGTGTCAGGTGTTTATCCGTATCTTTTAGGGAATGGGTAGTTCAGCGATTCTGCCAGGTGGCAAATTCAGAGTCTAAATAGTTTTCAGTTCCCCAGCCCAGCAGCCATTTTTTGTTTCTAAGTCTTCACATTTCCCAATCGTTAACTTCTGAGTCAGCCTCTTACTGCAGAAGAGAAGGACATGGGGGCTTGGGCACGGTTTCAGTATCAGGCAGTGCGACCAGGGCAGAGGTTCACGGCTGGATAGGCAATGAGCCGGGGAATCGATTCTGGAGTCGAGCTGCCTTGGATTGAATCCCAGCTCTGCTACTTAACCTGTCATGAGGCTTTGGGCAAGACAATGGATTTTCTGGCCTCAGTTTCGAAATTTAAATTGGCGCCTTTTTACACGTTTGTTGGAAGGATTAAAATGAGTTAATCAGTGTAAATAAAAGACTAGAACAGTGCCCGGCATACAGTAAGTGCTATTGAAGAATGTGCTGCTGTCATTGTTAATGACAACAAGGATCTTTTGGAGGATGGCAAGGTGGAAAAGCCAAGATGCTGTCTGGTGACGGGATTGTGAGATTCCAGGCAATGCAGGTATCATCAGAACTGCTCACCGTAGTTGACCAGCGCTGACCACTTAAAAGTTATTTTCTGATGCTTTTTTCAAGGAATGTGGTTTCTCAATGACAAGCATGCATGGTTCAAACAGTAACTTCTGTTATGTGCTAGCATGCAGTTAAATGTTTTGGCACACCCCTTGGTGTCTACAGCCCTGTCTGTACCTCTGGGCCAGGATGAGAAGGGGTTGGGCTAGAGACGGCTGCTTCCTGGGAGTCCAGCGGAGCTGCTAATTCTGCTGGCTTGCATTCATTTTCTCTCTCTCAGCCTTCTCTTTGTGAAGCTCTGCTGTGTGAATTCCTTAGTATTTCACTACCTTATATACATCAAGTCAAGTTGCTGAGTTTTTTCCTCCTAAAACAAGAGCAGTGGTCATTCTACAGTATCTAATAAGATAAAAAGCAAATACCATATGTTTTTCTTGACTTTTTCTTTTATACTGCAGTGTAGTTGATTAACAACGTTGTGATCATTTCAGGTGTACAGCGAAGTGATTCAGTTATCCGTATACATGTATCTGTTCTTTTCAAATTCTTTTCTCATTTCAATTGTTAACATGACATTGAGCAGAGTTTTCTGTGCTGTCCAGTAGGTCTTTGTTGGCGTACATGTCAGGCCCAAATTCTCTAACTGTATGTTTTGAAAGGCATTCTGTTGTGCTCCTTTATTCATTTGTGTAGCTATCTAATCCTATAAAATAGATTCTAATCTGATAGTTAAACTCATAATATGGGAATTGAGCTACATTTCCATGAATAAGTGGCATTAGTATGTCTTTCAAATGAGAGTCCTGTGAAGAGAGGAAGGCAAACTAAATAAACAGCCCTTAAATTTAGTCCTTGGGGTACATAAGTCACTATGAATGACTAGGTGTGATTATAATTCATAAGGACAGGAGCTTGTGAATACCTAGTCCTTGAACTCTGAAGTTCGAAAGGACTTTGAAAAGTCACTTAGCCTTTCTCACCAGCTTTGACCAAAAATATAATAACTGCAGTCATGCTGGTTTTGAGAAACTCTAAAGGAGATTTTACAAGCTTCCTCAGAAATACAGCACAGTTGTTTTTTTTTTTTTTTTAACAACCCTCCTTGTAGAAAAGGTCATTTTAATATCTAACAGAGTCCCAATTGCTATAATAAAAGGCCAGGTCCTGCTTTTCAGCCCTTGTTAGAGTGGGTGACAAGCTGGTTACTAGCTTCATCATAAGTGAAGGTTCATTGGGCACCTACTGTGAACTTCTTTTTAGAACCACGCTTTATGCATTAAAGATCCCCACAAGCCACTTTATAGTTCTCTCTTCTCCAGGCCAAATGAACCCATAAACATTTCCTTTCCAGGGTCCTAGTTTCCAACTATTAATCTTTGCAGCCTTCTCTGTAGATATTTCCACTCCTTCCAGCAACGAGCAGATCCCTCTGTAGTTTCTGACTAATTTGCAATATAAGAGATCTCCCCATCGTTTTTATTTTTGTTTTCTTTAGCCTGTAGATCGTGCACAATTTTTGATACCACATGTTGCGTCCTTCTGAACTTGGCCTAAAGCTTTCACAGTGCTTGGAGAAAGGAAACAGGGGTGGAAACCCAGGAAAGACATCAATCACACATTGATATGTCTAACAGAAATCCAGGGGGAAAAAAATGCCCTATGCCCACAAAGGCAGAATAGTCTGATCAATCACAAAGCTTTTTGTTCAGAATGGAAACAAACCAGCCCCAGATGTAAGAGTGAGCAGACAGATGTAAATGTGTGTGTGTGTGTGTGTGTGTGTAGCTATAAGGAAAAGAGGCTCTCTGTGGCAGGGGTTCTGCAATCTCCCTCAGGCTAGTCTGAGTCCAGGGAGCAATCAACAAATAGTTGCACAGGATGACTCACACATTTCTGGGGGAAATGACAGAGAAGTGCTTGTGCCGAGTGTCAAGCAGGTAGGATGCCTTGGCATTCAGGTCATTAACCATCAAAAGATCCAAAAAGAGTTCTAGGAACCATAAGTGATGTCAGAGTTCTGCGAACCAGGGGTTGGCAGGGTTGGGGGACTAGCCCAGGCACAGTCCAGCTGTCTTAGAGGAGGGGACCCTGCACTGACAGATGGCTAGACAGAGGTGGGTAGCGCCTAGATGCCTAGAGGGATGGAGGGTATATGACAAGGACCCATCCTAATACTCTGAAAGGGGCACAGGGCCTTTGGCTAGCAGGTGGAAGCAGTGACTTCTGATGTTCTTCCAGTGAGAGCTGAGTGTGAGCACACATACACGTGCACACGTGCAGTGGTTCTGCTGTGGCACCCCTCCAAGTGCCCGTGTGCTCCCAGCCATCAAGCCTAAACCTCAGGTTCTCCTGGGGCCAGTCCTGGACACACACGAAAAGGGGATCAATTACATTTGTAAGGACACAGGCATCCTTACAGGGAAACCTACTTTATTGTCCTGGAGAAAAAAGATTAGCAAATGGTGGGGTAGGGGGTCAAAGGGAAGAATAAGATGGAGTAAAAGCAGGTAAATAGAGAAGAGAAAGAGAGGAAAAAGAAGGAAATAGGTGACTCAACTTTAGAAGACTGAGCTCTAGGGATGACTGATGCGGCCTTGAGGACTCGTGTCTGCCTCGTAGCTGCACTTGGATACCAGGGTCCCATCACAGCCTTATCTTTTAGACAGTAATGGAGGATATGGACCATGTGTTAATTCACCCATGTGTCATTTCCACTGAGCAGTTGACCCGTCACAAGTGTATGTTGAATGATGAGATCATTAGATGTAGAAACATCAGATTCCCAGGACAGATGATTCTTGTAAAAATGAATCCCATGGACTTCTGAATCTAGGTCAAACTGCCCCACCAGGTGCTAGGGTGAGCCTTCTAGGGAAGCAGTGATCCCAGTACGAGTCTCTCTCCCTTCTTTCCCTACCCTAGCCCCAAAGTCCCCATATTCATTTCTAAAAATTCTATAATTCAGTATTTATTAAGAGGCTCTGTACATATTCCTGGGAGAGCAAGCACAGTGATCTATATCTGATGTTGATACCTTCATCTGAAGGCGGAGAGTCCTTTCCTAAAACAGAACTTGTATCTTGAGAACAGAGAATTCTGGTTACCTGGGTAGCAAGAGGGTAGATGCCAGGAGCAGCAAGATAGGAATCCAGGGGAACAAAGACAGCTTGTTCCTGCTGCTGAGTTTTGTGTCAGGATTTCACATCCAGTGACGTCCATTTTCAGCAGAAGTACGTTGACACTGGTCATCCTCAGGCCTCTAGTCCTTTCTATTTTAGTACCTGGGAAGCTAAAGACGTCTTTGCATCCACTTTGCCAGCTCAGTGACAGAGCAGCTGCATTCAGGACACTGCCAGGCTCTTTCTCTGTGTGCTCAGTTGCCGAGCAGGTGTATTCTTCCCAGATACACCTTTTAAGATGAAGGTGTCATCGGTGAGCAGCGCCCAAGGACCTGGAGGAAAGAAGGGGAAAGGCTCACTGGCTTGAATCCTGTTCTCTCCCCGTTCCTGGTACCCTGGCTTGCCGCACCTGTGGTGTTCTGTCTTCTCTCTTCTCTAATGATTCCCTCCAAGGAACTTCATTGAGTAGAGGGAGGGTGAGACCGAATGGGGGTGATGACTCCCCTTCTTTCTCCCCACATGACCTAGATGGACACTGGAACTTTGGCGGTGGCATAGGTCTTCACCCTGTGGATCTGGAGAAGACCACCACTGATACCCCACCATTTCTAGCCCTCCCCCATTGGGACCACCATGAAGTTGAACTAAAGCCTAGATGACACTGTGTCTCAATACCTCCCAGGATGCTGTTATGAAAAGCATCTGATCACCCTCTGACCTTTCCGATACTGTTCTTTGAGATGACTGTTTTTTCTCCCCCGTGAATTATTTTTATGTGTTGGCCGCCCTATTACTGAACTGGTTCTGCTTGATTTCCTTGTTCCTGCTTTCATTTGGCGGCACCTTATTTTATAGTCCACTAACTTTGTTGAAAATAAATTTCGTCGTGTGGTTAGTCTTACTCGCTTGATAACATAAGTACCATATTAGGGTACGGCAAACACAGACTAAGTGGTGTGCAATTACAAGGTAAATATGTGATGGGTTTCTTTTATCTGCTAAACCCAGCAGGGGCGACAGAGTAATTACTTTTGGACCTGTTTAGTATACCTACCACATAATCCGTAAGGAGATCAGTTGTGTAGTGAATACTCGCCACCTTCCATTGTTAACGCACTTCAAGGCTTACCTGTTCTTGGGTAGATGTAATGCTGCATTGCACTAGCCATTCCGAGGCTCCTCAGGAATCAACCACACCCCGAGGACCTCTAGCAAAAGGGTTGGAAAGCAGCTACAGTGTTATCTTGGGGGATGGGGAGACACCCACCATCTAAATTTCAAACTAACGCTTTTATTTTTGCTTTGCCCATGCATTCAATAGGATGGAGTAGGAGAGGTATGGGAGAAACAGCATGTGCCCTCTTAGAGACCAGTCCTCTTCCACAAAAAAAGAAACTTCTAGAGTCAAGCATTCAGTTGGTGCCAGCAAACATTGACCATGGACATAAGAGTGCCTGGGACTGAGTGCTTTTCATATCTCACAACAGAAAGTCGCTCATAATGATCGTAAATACCCTGATGACTGTCAGCGTTCTGATGAACTGAGTGACGTGGGCCAAAGCTCAAGTTCATATTCCTGAGCTCTGGTCTCTTGACTCATAGACCATGTGTTACCTTTTCACCTGAGAATGCTCTCTGTGAATGCATGCGCCCAGGCCATAGACAAGCAGAGCGGTTCACCCATATTTTGTCATTGTACGTGGGTCTCATGTCTTCCAACAAAAATAAAATATGTATATATTAAAAAAAAAACTTTGCAGGGCAGTAAGACTTTCTAAAACAAGCAAATTAAGCAGTTGCCTGTTTTTCCTTGAAAATTCTTATATTCTTTTCAAAATTGCTTCTGTTGCAGATTCCATTATGTGGTAAGCTACCTTAATGAAGTTATTTAACTAGCATCCCTTTGATTTATACAAGGTCTTCTAGAACCCTGATTATTGTTGGAGAGTCCAACTCGCGACTAGCCGCATCTGTCATTTTGCCTGATCCATAGCTCCAAATATTCCAATAGTGTTACATTCTATTCCCGGGGTGGCTCTTTGGCACTGTGCCCATGTTGGCCATTTAGGATTGCTCTTGTGTCTTTCAGGCATCGAGAATGCCAGCGACATCGCTTTGTACTCGGGCTTGGGTGCCGCGGTTGTGGCCGTTGCAGTCCTGGTCATCGGCATCACCCTGTACAGACGCAGCCAGAGTGACTATGGTGTGGACGTCATCGACTCTTCTGCATTGACAGGTGGCTTCCAGACCTTCAACTTCAAAACAGTCCGTCAAGGTCAGCGGCGTAGGGCCCCCAACAGCGCGTCCTCAGGACCGTAGGCTACACTCACGCAGGACCCTCGTGCTCTTTGGTCCTGTGTGAGGGTGGCTCTTGGCACTGGGAGCTGCTCCAAAATTGTCTTCACACCTTAGGATGCCAGGTTTGATGGAGGAGTCTGTCTGAGTTCTTGGCTGCCATGAGGACCAATGGTCTCAATTTACTATTGTGGTTTAGTCTCTCAGTCATGTTTGACTGTTTTGCAACCCTGTGGGCTGTACCCCTCCAGGCTCCTCTGTCCATGAGATTTCCCAGGCAAGGATACTGGAGTGGGTTAACATTTCCTTCTCTAGGGGATCTTTCCAACCCAGGGATTGAACCCAAGTCTCCTGCATTGCAGGCAAATGGTTTACCACTGAGTCACCAGGGAAGCTCCTCAATTTACCATTACCCACATTTTAAATATGGTGTGTCCATCTTTGATATGTAGTCAATGTCTCAGATCACCCAACTTTCTACTGTAACCAGCCTGCTTTGGGAATGTATATTTAGTCAACTAAAATATTGATTATTCAAAGCTACGAACCAATGACTCTACCAGGTATATTTATTACACTATTTATTAGATGGAGTTATTCAGTGGAGTTATTTCTAGTTTAAATAAGTAAAAGGATTTTAGAGGATGTGTGATGGGCTAGTTAGCCAGAGAAAAAATGAAATTCTCAGCCTAAATGACTCTCTGCCTTTGCCACCTTGAAGCTGTCTTCTGTTGTAGGGGAAGGAAAATTTATCATGTCAAACAATAGCAGTATTTCATTTTTAAAACAGAAGAGTCATTTGATTTTATTCTACCAACTGACTCTGTTCCTGATTGGGAGATGGGGATGAGACATATAAATGGCTTTTATTTTAGAAAAAATGGAACTGTCTCATTTCCGTAGATGAAGTTTTCTTGACCCTTGTGGTCAATACTGTCACTTTTATTTCTGTTTATTGCTTGTCAGTAACACCTACAGTACAGGACAAGAAGTCTTACCATTTGGCAGTGATGGAGTAGGGACAGGATGGTGCAGTGGAAACCCAAGCAGGCTAGAATGGGGAGATGGTGGGAGAGATAAGCGACTTGACCGCTTACCACTCACTCTTGACACCTTGTGGCCCAGATGGTAAAGAACCTACCTTCTATGTGGGAGACCCAGTTTCGATCCCTGGGTTGGGAAGATCCCCTGGAGAAGGGCATGGCAACCCACTCCAGTATTCTTGCCTGGGGAGTCTCATGGACAGAGGAGCCTGGAAGGCTGCAGTGAATGGGGTCCCTCAAGAGTCAGAAGTGACTGAGAAACTAACACTTTTACTTTCCGGCACCTTGGCTTCTGGTCTAAGTCTGGCTGATCTCAGATAAGAACACATCACCTCAACGTGGGTCTAGAGCTTAGTACATGTGACTTGTTTTGGCTGTGCTGGGTCTTCACTGCTGCGTGCAGACTTTTTTTCTAGTTGTGGCAAGTGGGGCTACTCTCAAGTTGTGATGCCCAAGCTTATTGCAGTGGCTTCTCTTATTGCAGAGCATGGGCTGTAGGGTCTTCCGGCTTCAGTAACTGCAGCACATGGGCTCTAGAGCACAGACTCAATAGTTACAGCACACAGGCTTAATTGTTCTACAACATGTGAGATTTTCCCAGACCAGGGATCAGACTCCTGTCTCCATCAAATCATAAGATATCACTGTCTCAGACCTTACCAATTAAAAACAGAATACACAGTAGTGTGAGTGGCAGCTTTGTGTGTAAATTCAGAGCCTCTGAAGTCAGATTTGAATCCACAATTGCTGTAAAACCTAGCACATCAGTTATTCTGTCTGTCTCAATTTTTACAGCTGTAAAATGGACATACTAAGATCTATCTCAGGAGGGCCTTGTGAGGGTGAAACCACCCGGAATAACATGGCTTATAATACCTTGGCTTAAGTAAGGGACTCAGTCAATGTAGACAGCATCCTTCTAGAAGCTGGTTGTCTCCTCATCCCTTGACAGAGCACACCAGTGAGCTCTGCAGAGCAGCAGGTAGTGGGTGAGAGGGGCGGTCCCCTGATCTGAGCATCTGGGGAAAGCTCACTTGGATAAGCTGATACATCTCATTACCACGAGGCATCTCAGAATGTAGGAAACTTATACTGTGACTGTCTCAGAGTATGTAGCCTTTCCAAACTTAGGTTTACCATTTTCTTTAACCAAGAACTCACAAAACTAGTGACACCAACAGAAGCCGCTTATCCAAATTCTACTCTCCCCTGTATTCACAGTGAAGCTGTGCCTTCCATGGGTGCTCTGTTGTCTTCATGACATCCCTTCTGGAGCAAATATGGTTGGAGCCCCAGCAGCGTGAACAGTGAGACTTAATACAATGTCATACATAGAGTAGACCAGGGCCTTGAAAAGGACATCCAAAGAGAAACTTGTGGTCGCTGGGGGATTATCTTCAATAAGACTTAAATCAAGTTGGCCACCAACTTTATATGTGTCAGTTCAGTTCAGTTCAGTCTCTCAGTCATGTCTGACTCTTTGCGACCCCATGAATCACGGCACGCCAGGCCTCCCTGTCCATCACCAACTCCCGGAGTTCACTCAAACTCATGTCCATTGAGTCAGTGATGCCATCCAGCCATCTCTTTCTCTGTCGTCCCCTTCTCCTCCCGGCCCCAATCTCTCCCAGCATCAGAGTCTTTTCCAGTGAGTCAACTCGTCGCATGAGGTGGCCAAAGTATTGGAGTTTCAGCTTTAGCATCAGTCCTTCCAGTGAACACCCAGGACTGATCTCCTTTAGAATGGACTGTTTGGATCTCCTTGCAGTCCAAGGGGCTTATATGTGTATGTGTGTGTATTTTTCATATATATACACATACACAAATGTACACATATGTGTGTATATAGTGATAGGCAATTAAGACTTAAGTCTAACTCTAGGAAATGTTTTTGCTTCTTGACTTTACATAAGATAGCAGGGTCTTCTAACAGTAGCCAGAAATTAAATGTTAGAAGGTGAGAGCTTGAGAGAAAACAGTCATGAGACTCAGATGCTTTTTCGGGTATCAGTGGAAACTCCTGCTCCAAACTCTTCAGATGTGAGATGGTTCTTCCATCCTGCTTCTTGCTTCATATCCCAGAGTAAGGCAGGTATCTGTAGAGTTCAGTGCAGTTCTGTTAAGAAAGCTCCGCTCCTTATATTATAAAAAGACCATCAAACATGGAAAAATGCCTCATCAAGGTGCTTTTAAATCTACAAGGTATTTCATCTCATTTTGAACCTGCTCCTCGTGATTTGGGATTTTTAGAGCATCAGAACAAAGAGGTGGGAAAAGTCAGGGTTATAGATTTCCTGCTGGTGTTGTTACAAATTATGAAAATGGAAAAACAATAGAAGCTAGTAGGATATGGTCTGAAATTGCAACATTTTCCAAAATATCACATGCGAAACATTTTTGTCAGGCCCCAAAGGAAAATGGTTTAATATGTTTTGGGTTTCAATTTGAGATGTCACATTGATGGACTGATATGGGCAGGAAGTTTGGAACTGAGGGTTATTTTGTTATTTACTAATAAATGAGATTACTTCATCATAAGAAAATATCACAGCATTTCTTTTTAATATTTGGGCATAGAAAAAAATAATGGTTATGTCCCAGCCGATGAGAAAGTCCAATTTCTCATGTTTTTGTAAGGATTATTTTTCTCCGTTTGTTTTGAATCAGAAAGAAGCCATTCTCAGCTGCTCCCCTTGTGGAAGCTGGGATCCTCTGTGCCTCTCAGAGTGGCATTCGTGTTATTAGAGCGAATTGGCTGCTCAGACATGGAGCGGCTTGTGAAGCCCCCTGACCCTTTTGCTCTGAGGACACAACATTTCCTCCCCCAGAAACTGCCCAGAATTCCACAGGAGACGTGTTGGCACCCACGCCACCTCGATTATAAACAGCACCACCTCGTCACCATGCTGTGTCATCTCTTTGCCATTTAAACTGAACAGATGTTATTTTTGCTCCAAACTGGATTGCAAAGCATCTTTCTTTCATCTTTTATTTTTTAGAAGCTCCTCTTTGCCAGTTAAAATAATCCCGTAAACAATCATACCTGAGTAAGTTGCCTGGTAGAGTGCCAGAAATACTTGTTTTGAAAAGGTAGCACATAAAGAACTCGAGAAAAAGATGAGTTAGATCGGCCGCATTCAGGGAATTGACTGCAAAAGCCAGAGCTCCTGATTCCGAGGCTCTGGACGCTATTGATCAGCCTGTTAGAGATACTTTAGATGCACAGGGTGGGTCTGAGGGGTCAGCCGTGACCTGGGCAGCTGGTGAGTACGTGCTGCGTAGTTTGTAGAAGCAGATGTGAAGGAGTAACTGGGATGCTTTACAGCTTCTGAGTGACAGATCCATCTTCTCTGACCAGGTAACTCCCTGCTCTTGAACCCCTCCATGCAACCAGACCTGACAGTGAGCCGAACGTACAGTGGGCCCATCTGTCTACAGGACCCCCTGGACAAGGAGCTCATGACGGAGTCCTCACTCTTTAACCCTTTGTCGGACATCAAAGTCAAAGTGCAGAGCTCGTTCATGGTCTCCTTGGGAGTGTCCGAGCGAGCCGAGTACCACGGCAAGAATCATTCCGGGACTTTCCCCCACGGAAACAACCGCAGCTTCACAACAGTGCATGCCAGAAATAAGACGCCCTACATCCAGAACCTGTCATCACTCCCTACACGGACCGAACTGAGGACCACAGGTGTCTTTGGCCATTTGGGAGGACGCTTAGTAATGCCAAATACAGGTGGGTGGTAAGTGTGCGTTTGTGTATCTTCTAGCGTTTGTTTGAACGTATTATATTTACAAGATGATGTCCTATAAGACGCATTTTTAAGATGTTGACTCTTCCGGTGTCAGAGTGAACACCACTGTAGCTCCGGAAGTTGGCTTGATTTACATGGCAAACCAGAAGCAGCACCGACATTACACTTTGCCATCTGCATCTCAGCATGGACTGAATACTCCATCAGATGCCCTGTTAGGGCTGACAGCCATGCGGGCTCAGAAGGTTTCGGTGGTCTCTAGAGTTTAAGACCCCTCGAAATATATTTCCTAGAACATGATCAGGAAGCACTAAAAACATTCTTTGATATGACTGCCAAATACCGTGTTTATAGTAAAACATGGTTTACAAACAAGTTGACAGATGAATGAAATGACACTCAAACTTCCTCATTAACTGACCTAATGAATACAGTCAGCGTCCATCACCCTTGCTATCATGTTGCTTTATGATGAGCAGTGATGAGGGTTCCTTTTGGGGTTGCTCTTTTGAATTCAAGCTCAGATCCTTGGCTCTGTAGTTCTCAAGAGTGCTTAAGAGTGTTTTCTTCCTTTTGGTTGGAAGATTTTCGTGTTGTTTTAACGTGGACAGCCCAGATAACTTTGACTCTACCTGTGCATTAGTCTTCAGAGCTGCCATCTAAGATGTGGGATGGAGGAAGAGAACAATCCCCAACTGCCCCACCCCCTGCCCAGTATGTGAGCAACGAGATTTAGGGAGTGCTCTAAATCATCACTGTCGGCTGAGAGGAAAGGGAAAATATGAGATCTGCCATTGTTGTTAAAGATCTGGATAGCATTGAGCTAGGACCGGCAGGACCTTCGCAGATTTCTCTGTAGGGTAGAACAAACCCAGCTAAAATATCAAGCATTTATCTTGTACAGTGAATTCTGTAGTAGGACTTAGTCAGACACCTCTGTTCTACTGCCTGACCTTCTAAGTAGATTAGTGACTTGTGCCTGCAATTTGTTCCAAGTTGATGATTGGTTTTCCTATATCCTTTGCTTCATTAAAAACTTAATTTCAGGGAAATAGCCCTCCAGTGCAGACCCAATAATGATGTTGTATTCTAAATTTCCAATTCTCTAAATCTTCCTTGATGAGTAGGATGTGGTAAGAGTCTTTTTATACATATGTATGATGCCCTCCTCCTGGGAGATATGATGGATAGGAGGTCAATGTGTAGGGAGCATGTGGCCATATTTACCAGGTACCCTTCTTGTTGTTTACTTCTGTGGAGGCTCAGACATTAAGGAGTCTGCCTGCAATGTGGGAGACCCAGGTTCGATCCCTGGGTTGGGAAGATCCCCTGGAGAAGGAAATGGTTACCCACTCCAGTATTATTGCCTGGACAATCCCATGGGCGGAGGAGACTGGCAGGCTACATACAGTCCATGGGGTTGCAAAGAGTCACACACAACTGAGCGGCTTCACTTCTTGTTGTTTAGTTGCTGAGTCATGTCTGACTCTTTCTCGACCCCTTGGAATAAGAATCTGTAAATTGGAAACATGGAATCTAGAAAAGGAAAAGATTCAGAACCTGCCCTTTTGAAGAGAAGAGTATGTATATACATAAGAATTATGAATTTGCATGTTGAGTTTTTGTACTTTTATATTATTTCCACTTTCTTACCTAGTGGTTGGCACTTAAGTGGCTGTCAATAGTTACTGGTTGAATAGGTTAGGCCCATCCTCATCTGTGTGTGTAGGAAGGGAGTGCGAGGATCAATCAATTTATCACCTATATTTGTTTAATATTCATCATAGAACGTGAAATGAAGTCACGATGACAGATTTTTTCTTGCTTCCCTTCTGACTTGAGAAGCGTTTTGGTTGACAACCCAAAGTTCCAGTAGTATTATCTATGATTCCCAAACAACTCTGTGAAGGAGCGTTTTCAGAGCTCTGCATGAGAAGCCCTAGACCAGACTGAAGCTGTTCACTGGGAATGAATTTGAGAAAAAATAAGTGCAGGGAACTGAAACATATGCTCTGTTATTTGCAGAACATAAATGTAAAATATGCCCTGGGGAGCGAAAGTGTAAAGAAGAGAGGCTTGGAAATTAAATTGTTCTCATGCTATCCATCCCAAATTATTGTGGGGTGCCTGGCAATGGTTTGTGAGAAAGGTTGGCAGCAGTCCCCACACTCTAAAAATCATTTATTATGCAAAGTAGGACCCGAAAAACTCAGGTGGTTCTGTTGTCCTATCAAATAAAAGGCTCTCAGGATAGGTGGAGTTTGGGGGAGAGTATATCCTTTAATCAGAAATAACTTGTGAATGACTTGTTGAAAATGGATACATCTTTAGGGGAACACAAGTGTGAAGAGCTCCTACAGAGCCATCATTCTTCATAAATTATAACTTACCATCAGCTCCCATGGCCTTTAGTGTCTCTGGTGTTTGACTATCTTCAGTTTCCACGTACAATTTAGATAATTAAGTGGGGGGAGGGAAGTATGTTTAAAGGATCATCATACAACTTCTGATTGAAGGAAAGACGGGATCATTTAAAGCTCCAGTGATCCTACACATTCAGGTTGAATTTCGGTGTATTATGAATAATGTTTCAATCTAAACACAAGGAATTAAGCTGACTTGGAAGGAATGCGATACAATCTTGCTCTGCAAACAGCCCTTTCTCAAAAGTCCACATGCATATTTATTCTGATTCAGTTTGGGAGTTGACTGTCAGGCCCTGATGATCTGCAGAAGACTGCGTGTCTCAAAGCCTGGCTGTTTTTTTTTTTTTCTCTTTACTGAAAGTTTTCAATCCTGTTCATTCATATATTCATGATTTATGAATCATGAGTATATTCATACTCTCTGCCTGGCATTGGGCCACGTGTTACAGATGTAATAAACCATTAGTGCTTTTTTTTAAAAAAACACTGTATGATTTTATTTGAAAATTTAGAAAAGACAAACTAATCAACATATCAGAAAGCAAATGAATGATCATTTGGGTTGGCGATCGAACTGATTACTAAAGGGTGCAAGGGGGCTTTTTCTGGCAGTGGAAATGTTCTATCGTGATTGTGATGGTAACATGAGCGTATACACTTGCCCCAAAACTCGTTAACTTAAGTGTGTGAATCATACCTCGATCAGGGAATAGCGAAAAATGTGAAATGGGAGCACAACAGAGCTCTTTTGGGTTAATTGCTCAGATGGCATTATTTCTTGATGGTGACACTCTGTGCTCTGTCTCTAAATGTCTGATAGGTCTAAATGTCTCCGTTATCATCATAGTCTAAAACAGAGGCAACGGAGAGAAAATGTGATGGCAAACTAAGAATACAGAATGTCTAGGGTTGTGTATTATGTTTGACATTTGGACACACTGAATATCGTGCATATAATAATTTCTGCTCCCCAGCAGGGAAGGATGTAATGGAGCCCACTTCATTTGGCAGCTATATTTAAGGAAGGATGGGCAATTAAAGGAGGAGACTGATCAGAGGCCACTGAGTATGGCAATTACTGTTCTCCTACTGTTGACATTAGGATCCGGAATATAAATAGATACCCTAGCTGAAAAGCTGTGAGCAAGATTTAAATGGGCCTCATTTTTAGTGAAAGATACTGATGATAACTAGTGTGTCACTGAATAATGTTCATAAATGTGAACCACACAACTTGTTTTGCCTTGAGTCTTCCATTCCTCGAGTCTATCGCAGCAAACAGGAACACAGAAGGATATCAGTAAAGTCTGCCATCTCTAGATTTAAATTTATCAGCAGCAGCCTGAAAGCTTCCTGTGTAATTACATTAGCTCTAATGAAAGGAGAAAAGGTGAGTGCTGCATTATTCAGAGGATAGAAGGATACCCTGAGATTTTACTTTGTCAAGATCTTAACTGTGTCTCTATTTCATTTCTTTTTATAAGCAAGAAGCTACATTAAGGAGACTCTCTGCCCTCTCTAGACTCTTCCCTTTTGGCCAAAGTGAGATATTAACTTCATAGCATTCAGGAGAAAAGAGAGGAATTTCCCAGTGTGCTATGAGGTGCCTGCCTGTGCCCACCCCACCTTCGTTACATAATGTTACTGAAGTAAGGCTCCTGAGTTTTCTTTCAGTTTGACATTGATATGAATATGGCTAAGTCACCTTTAGCCTTAATCTTCTAGAGTCTGTTTGGAAATACGGAGCCAAATCGTGGCTACACAGCATCTTAAGTTCCTAAACGTATCCACAAGTTTTCCCTCCTTCTTCAGTTCTCTTGACAAAACACACCACTCCGTCAGTCACGTCCCTAAACTGACTTTAAGATGCACCCTTTAGAAGACAATTACACACCAGGCTCTAGCAAAAATGTTCAATGTCTCACTCATCATCCTAGATACCTTTTCGGGAAATGAATGGATAGAAACAAGGCAGAGAAATACCTTTTAAATTTTAGAGCCGACTAACTGGTACATGAAGAACGGATGCTTTTCAACTGTGGTGCTGGAGAAGACTCTTGAGAGTCCCTTGGACTGCAGGGAGATCCAACCAGTCCATCCTAAAGGAGATCCGTCCTGGGTGTTCATTGGAAGAACTGATGTTGAAGCTGAAACTCCAATACTTTGGCCACCTGATGCGAAGAGCTGACTCATTGGAAAAGACCCTGATGCTGGGAGGGACTGAAGGCAGGAGGAGAAGGGGACGACAGAGGATGAGATGGCTGGATGGCATCACCAACTCGATGGACATGAGTTTGGGTAAACTCCAGAAGTTGGTGATGGACAGGGAGGCCTGGCGTGCTGCGATTGATGGGGTCGCAAAGAGTTGGACACGACTGAGCGACTGAACTGAACTGAAATTCTTAGTCTCAGATACGTATGATAGTGCCGGGTGTCAGGATACCTAATAAGAGACTTTTTACAATGTCAGGAAGGCTTTGATTTTTGAAATTCCTATTTATTGAAGTATAGTTGACTTACAGTGTTCGTGTTAAGTTCTGCTGAACAGCAAAGTGATTCCATTGTGTGTGTGTATATATATACACATACACATACGTTCTTTTTCATTATGGCTTAGCCCAGCATATTAAATGTAGTTCCCTGTTCTATACAGTAGGACCTTGTTATTTATCCATTCTATATATAATACTTTGCATCTGTTAATCCCAAATCATCCTTCCCTGCCCCATTCCCCCTTGGCAACCACAAATCTGTTCTCTGTGTCTGTCAGTCTATCTGCTTTGTGGCATGTATTAGCTTCCACATATAAATGATATCATATGTTTCTCTTTCTCTCACTTTTCTTAGTAATCTCTAGGTCTGTACATATTGCTGCAGTGCCACTATTTCAGTTTTTATGGCTGAGTAACATTCCAGTGTGTGTATGTGTGTGTACACACACACACCCCATATCTGCTTTACCCATTCATCCATTGATGGGAACTTAGGTCGTCTCCATGTCTTGGCTATTGTAAATAGTGCTGCTGAGAATACAGGAGTGCAGGTATCTTTGAATTACAGTTTTCCCTGGACCATATGCTCAGGAGTGAGACTGCTAGATTTTATGATAACTCTTTTTCATTTTCTGAGGCACCTCCATACTATTGTCCATAATAGCTGTACCGATTTACATTAGGAAGACTTTAAGTAAAAATCTGAGTATACACTTGAATGATATGCCCTTCCATATGTCACTGAAAGAAACAATATCTTGTTATTATTTTGTACTTTGTGAAACTCCTATAAATTGCTGTGAGGTGGTCCATCTTTGAAAGCATCTGTAAGTTATTCAGCTGAGGTGCTTCCGGATAACTGGAGAATCTACAAATAACTTCTTGGCTTTTTCCGTTTCAGGGGTGAGTTTACTGATACCACACGGCGCCATCCCAGAGGAGAATTCCTGGGAAATTTACATGTCCATCAACCAAGGTGAACCCAGGTAAGAGACAGAGAAGGATGGCATATTAATGAGATCTGAAGTATGAAATGGAACTTCTGCAGGAAATCTGAAGTTATTAAGATAATGTGACATGGAGGTATGTGGGTGAGAGTGTAAGCTACTTGGACTGTTAAGAGGGAAAAAGTGATTGCAAACCTCTTGGCTTTCTGATTGTAGACGTAACCCAAGGAACCAACATCTAGGTAGCAGACGCCAAAGTCAGTGCATCAGTAGCTGTATGGTGCTAAGTCACTTCAGGCGTGTCCGACTCTTTCGTGACCCCATCAGGCTCCTCTGTCCATGGGATTCTTCAGACAGGAATACTGGAGTGGGTTGCCATTCCCTCCTCCAGGTGATCTTCCCAATCCAGGGATCGAACCTGTGTCTCTTAAGGTCTCCTGCGCTGGCAGGCAGGTTCTTTACCACTAGCACCACTATCAGCAGGGTCTCTCCACCAAGAGTCACTGTCTCACAGAACCCTCCTCTCAAAAGCAAAACATATCCTCCTGGGGGTACTCTTTGGTTTAACACATTATGAAAAATGCAGAGAATAACTGCCTTGTGACCTTTTAGCATCAGCAGAACACCTGCCCTGTAGCCAAGAGACGCTTTCTTAAGCAATTTTTCTCAAAGAAAAAAATAGTCTACACTTCAGTAGCTTTTTGATCTGACAAATTTCAGCAGCATTAAATTCAATTACATAAACAAATACAAATCTTGCCTCATACTTTTTTAATGAAAGTAGCTGGTTATTTTCCTAGCACAACTATGTTATTTGTAGACATATTGCCTTCCTCCACATAAGATAAACCAAACTCCTCTTTAGAAAGCAATTTCTCTTATCAGCTAGATCTATATACCTCTGGCATTTTCAGTCATAACATCTTGGATAGTTTAGAATAGATTTTGTTGTTAGCAAAAAAAATAAAATACACACACACATGGAAGAGAAACAGATGGTTTGAACAGACTTTGATAGCTATCTCCATAAGAGGATTTGTTAGTATCCAGTGGTTTTCACTCTCTGCTTTATGGGATTTGAGAAAAATGGAAGAAAAGGCTCTGCTAGTTGGCTGTTGGGGAGGAATTGGTTGTAAGTCATGCTGTGTTGGGCTCTTGTATTATCTGCTCAGGTCTGTAGACTGATGTCCTTTAGTTGGACACCTGAAAACATTCCAGTGTTGAAGTATCTGCACTTGGCAAAAGGGAAACCAAGAAGCAGAAGTTTTATTCAAAAACCTCAACTAAGCAGACCTAAAAACAGACTTATCCGGAATAGTCACCTTGTTTTTCTCTCTTTGGATGGACTTATTGAAGCAATTCTACCTGTTCAAACTTACGGTCATGGTCAATTACACATAAGCTTCTAAATGCATCATCCTTCAAAAATCAAGTTTGAGGCGGAATCCAGGCAAATTTGCCTGAAAATCATGGCCTCTTGCAAACCCTCCTCCACTCTGCATCCTGTTCCCTTTGTGGTAATGAGTCCACAGAGCCTGTGTTCAGCTCTTTCTTCACAAACCCATCCCTACTTTCTTCTACCACATTATGCGAGAACCAGCATAGGAGTCTTTCACAAATTCAGAGGCACCAAATGCACAACTCACCTCAATCCTCACCTCTTAGACCCTTCTTCTTAGGAGGGCAGAGCTAGATTGTGTCCAAAGACATCAAACATGCAAGGACTTAAATAAAAAGGCTCAAAAATGGGGGAACTAGCTCTTGGGACATCTGAAGTGGAAAAAAAATACATAAACATTTGCCAAAGCCCAAAGGCTTTGAAAGACGAGTTTGGTTTCCTGGGATCACACCCTGCTGAGCTTTGCAAGTTTCAGGTTTATCAGTTTGGTTTATCCATCTGTAGCTAAGGTGTAAGTTCATTGCTGCCTTTTAGGAAGTTGGACAGAAATAGGAACGACGTCCAAAACATCCCATCTATGAGGCGAGCATGTGACAGAGGATGGAGTGAAATTAGATTAAGCACACATTTCCATTTGCCAAAACTTTCCCAGCTGTTCCTGCCTCTCAAGGAAATGACTGGTCACTAAACTGCATCCCACTTACCTTCCTTGGCTATCCTCGCTCCTTTTTTTAGGAGCTCCAAACTACATACTGAAAAAAACACTAAAAATAGTAAATGCCTTTTAGTTACTCTTTTTTTAAAGCTCAGGTAAAATTTTTCCATCCTTGCTAGGGGGCTGCTCAGATCTGAGTTCTGCTTTTAATCCTGTGATTAATCAGGAGACCACTGATGTACCTTGTTTAGTGTCCTCTCTCCTTTGTAAGATCCCTTGAAAACCGATTTTCATCTTATGCTGTCTGTCATTCTGAACTTAAGCTCAGATTAAGACCCATTTTCGCAAAGTTCGTAAAGCTTGAACACCACTGCTCTGACTTTTAATTCATAGGTGTGAGCTTTGGATTTTTCTGACTGCCCATCACTCCACACACAGCAAATTACAGTGGGATCTCCCCAACACCATCTTGATTCTGTTTAAAGGCTGTTCCTTTCTCCTATTGATGATACATTTCTGTTACTCTTTCCTGAGTTACATCCCTGGTGTAGCAGGGTGACGACTTAGAGGAACTGTAACGGATAGCATAGATGCAGATTCTTTAGCAGATGCCCAGGGATGTAGCTGTGTGGAGTGAACCACAGACCCAGAACAAGGCCCTGTATTCACATGGTCTCAGATGGATATACTTAACGTTCTGGTAAGTTTCAAGTAAGCTTGTTCTTTGTCTGAATTGAATGTGCCCTGTCTCTCTTAGAACATCCTACTTGCATACCTGGGAGATTTCCAAGAGGAGATTGTACTGAATTAGCCAAAAATTTCATTCAGATGTTATAGAAAATCAACCAAAGTTTCTGACCAACCCAATACTTGCCGTTCAGTGGAATGATGTCACTCTCCTTCCTCAATGTCCCTGCTTTGTCTATACTCTCAGAGTTGAACCGCCATCCTAATGAAGCTTTTCTAACCTTTTCTATCAGTCTGGACCTTTGGTTGGTCATAATGCTGTGGAAATAAACTCTGCTGACTTTGTGCGCATATAGGTACACATTAAATAGTTTGCTAGAAGGAGACCTTGCATCCTCGGAAAATACTTACTTACCTCTGTCTCAGTATAACTTGCAAGGTGCTGTCACATGCGTTTAAGTCATTTAATCTCCCTAGTAACAAAAGAGAGAGGGTTTTGTACAGATTTTGCGATGAGAAAAAAGATCTAAAAAATGAAGTTTCCAAGAAAGGAAGCTGCTTCACAAGGATGTATTACTTACCAGCTGAGCTGGGATTTGACTTCAGGATATCTGACTCCAATTCCATGGCTCATGGACTAAAGGATGCCATCTCTCCTTGACATCAGAGACTTTAACAGCTTTCTGACCTTGTGTTACAAGGCTTAGCCCCTGGAATTGCTCTGTAAGGGAAGCAGACAGGATCAAGTTGAACATTCCTGAGACATCTACGGTGGTAAATTGCTGTTGTTACATTATAGCTGAGGGAAGAAAGGCTGGAAACAGGTGTCACATCCATGCTGAGACTTAGCGGACATGATGTTCAGAGACTTTTGAGCTCGGTGGCTAAGTGTGTGAGCTCAGGCATCCGAGCCCTGGGTTCAGACTCACTGCTTTTATTCGTGAGACCGCGGGTAAGTTAACATAACTCTTTGACGGTACTCACCTATTAGGGATATGTATAGGATTGTATGATATATACAGTGATACTACAATCTTAAAGATGATAAAATAAGAAATCCTCATTAATACATTGTATTCAATAAAGTATTTCACCTATTAATACTTTAGATAGGTCTATTCCTTTAATCTTCTCATCCATCCTGTATGGTAAACAATAATTATTCTTCTAATTATGTAGATTTGAAAATTAAGACCAAGAAAACTTAGTACATTTGCCTCAAGTGGTAGTAGGACTGGACACCAAAACAAAAGTTTTTTTGACTAATAATGTATTTTTAGACTGTGTCTCACTTTAAGGCATATTATTCTTGAGTCTGGTAAGACGTGTTGATGAGACACAGGGCTTATGCCTAACAATGGAAATACCATGAAACATACAGAGGGGTCCATATTTGGGGAAGACAATGGTAATGTGATAATTCAATGTGGAATTGCGTTCAATAGAGAATCTCACAGAGAGCAGTGGGAAAATGGAGGAGACGTTAATTCTATTCTAAGGATAGATTTACAGAGGGGTTAGAAGGGTAGGTGGCTTAAAGATCTGCAGAACTTGGCCAGACAAAGACAGTGTAAGGGTTACAATTTAAACCCAGTGATTTCTAGCTCCAAGGTACACTTTCCAGTATTTCTATACAGTAGGATGTAGGAATGGGGGTGTTTAAGAGTAAATAAATCCAGGCTTTATTATTATTCAGGTGTAGTTGCTTTACAGTGTTACTTTTTGCTGTATGATGAAATGAATCAGCCCTCTGTATACAACTTCTTGGACCTCCCTCCATCCCCGATTCCACCCCTCTAGGTCATCCGAGAGCACCAAGCTGAGCTCCCTGTGCTATACAGCGGCTTCCCACCAGCTATTTTATACAGAGTCGTGTAGATCTGTGAGTCCCAATCTCCCAATTCATCTCACACCTCTTCCTTCCTGCCAGTGTCCACACATCCCTTCTCTACATCTGCATCTCTATTCCAGCCCTCCAAATAGTTTACCATTCTTTCTAAATTCCATATATATGTGTAAATACATGATATTTCTCTTTCTATGTGTGACTTACTTCACTCTGTAGAGCAGTCTCTAGGTCCATCCAACCTCTGTACAGATGGACCCAGTTGGGTTGCTTTTCATGACTGAGTAATATTCCATTGTGTATATGTACCTCATCTTCGGTATCCATTTATCTTTCCGTGGATATCTAGGTTGCTTCCAAGTCCCAGCCATGGTAAATAATGCTGAAAGGAACACTGGGGCACATGTCTTTGTGAATTATGGTTTTCTCAGGGTATATGCTGGAGAAGGAAATGCAACCCACTCCAGTATTCTTGCCTGGAAACTCCCATTGACAGACGAGTATGGAAGGCTATAGTCGATGGGGTCGCAAGAGTTGACATGATTAATGACTAAACCACCACCACCACCTCAAGGTATATGCCCAGTAGTGGGATTGCTGGGTCATATGGTAGTTCTATTGTTTTTCAAGGAACCTCCATCCTGTTCAGGTGTACAGCCAAGTAATTCAGTTTTGTTTTGTTTTCAGATTCTTTTCCATTATAGGTTACAAGGTATTGAATATAATTCCATGTGCTATATAATAAATCCTTGTCATTTGTCTATTAATCCCAAGTTCCTAATTTCTCTCTCCCCTGACTTTCCCTTTTGGTAACCATAGATTTGTTTTCTGTGTCTGTGGGTCTGTTTCGTAGGTCATTTGCATTATTTTAGGTTGCACGTATAATACTGATTTTTATGTGACTTACTCCCTTGCTCAGGCTCTTATGGCGTCGCCGCTCCTTTCTCCTGGGTCCTGGTGTGCACAAGGTTTTGTTTGTGCCCTCCAGGAGTCTGTTTTCCCAGACTTTCATATGGAAGTTCTGTAATCGAATCCCTCTGACCTTCAAAGTCAAATTCCCTGGGGGTTCTGAGTCCCTTTGCTGGATCCTCAGGTTGGGAAATCTGTTGTTGTGGGCCCTAGACCTTTTGCAACAGTGCGAGGACTTCTTTGCTCTAATCCTCCTCCAGTTTTGTGGGTCATCTGCTCTGTGACTCTAGAGTAGAGCTAATGGCGAACTCCTCCAAGAGGACTTATACCACACACCACGCCTCCCAGAACTGCTGCAGCCAGAACCCCTGTCCCCACCACAGGCCGCTGCTGACCCGTGCCTCCGCAGCAGACTCTGAAACACTCACAGGCAATCTCTTTTGGGGTCACTGCTCCTTTCCCTGGATCCTGGTGCACACACGGCTTTGTTTGCACCCTTCAAGGATTTCTGGGGGGTGTGAGATTTGATTTTAAACACGATTGCACCTGTCCTACCATCTTGTTTGGGTTTCTCCTTTCCCCTTGGACTTGGGGTGTCTTTTTTTGGACCCAACATTCTCCTTTAAATGGTTGTTCAGCAGCTAGTTGCAATTTTGGTCTTCTCACAGGAGAAGATGAGCACACATCCTACTCCCTCGTGTTCCCTTAGTATGATCATCTCTAGATCCATCCATGTTACAGATGGTAAGGTTTCATTCCTTTTCATGGCTGAGTAATATTCCATTGTATATATGTGCCACAGACTCTCTGTCCATCTGTCTGTTGGTGGACACTTAAGTTGCTTCTGTGTCTTGGCTACTATATGTAGTGCTGCTAGGAACTTTGGGGAGCAGGTATCAAATCTTACGCCCCCCAGCTTTAAAATCACTTTGATGCCAAAATATTGCCTTAAGCAACTTCCTTCCAATTCTACCCCAGGCCTAGGCACAGACAGAAGGATTAGGTTTTATGCACTGCTTCACTCACAAAATAGAGAATGCTTCCTGATGTCACAGGAGCTAGAGTAGCCTCACAGAAAGGCAATGGCATGAACTTGGATCTGCCAGAAGTATTTGCAGGTGAGAGGCCCTTGGGATTCTCCTGACACTAGGGTATTTAAGCAGCTAAGTCAATGCCAAACACAGCCGCCTTTACCAAGTAGGCTGCTTTGGAGGGTAGGAAGCCAGCAATGATCACTTTTAACAAGCTTGTCTCTCTTCCCAAACTTTAATTCAAAAGAACTGGGGTCTTTCTAACATTTTTTCAGGAGTTTATTTGTGGGGGGTGGATTTTTCATCTTCTCTAAGAAAGTTTTGATAACTTTGATTAAATAAGGGTGTTTAATAGAACTACCCTATGACCCAGCAGTCTCACTCCTAGACACATATCCAGAGAAAACCATAATTTGAAAAGATACATGCACCTTAATGTTCACTGTGGCACTACTTCCAATAGCCAAGAAATGGAACAGCCTAGGTATCCATCAGCAGAGGAGCTGATAAAGAATATGTGGTGCATATATACAATGAAATGGAATGTATACTCAGCCATAAAAAAGTGACATAATGCCATGTGCTGCAACGTGGATGTACCCTCGATGATCGTAGTAAGTCAGACAGACAAATATATAATACCACTTACATGTGGCATCAACAAAAAGGTACAAATGAATATTCATGAAACAGAAATAGAGTCAAAGATGTAGAAAACAAGCTTATGGTTACCGGGGGGGAAGGAGGGGAGGCTAAAGTGGGAGATTGGGGTTGACATATACACTGTGCTGTATATACAATAGATAACTAATGAGGACTTACTATAGAACAAACAGGGAACTCTACTCAATACTTTGTAATGACCTCTGGGGGGAAAGAATCTAAAGAGTGGATATATTTTATGTGTAAATGGCTCACTTTGTTGTATACCTGAAACTAATACAGCACTGTAAATCAACTCTACACCAATCAATTCTTTTTTAAAACATAAAGGTTTTTAAATAAAAGTGTTTTAAAGAATCAGTTACTTCAGAGCTTTCCCCACATATATACAGAAAATGATGTAGCACAATCATCTCACTACCCTGCCCCAGCTCTCATTTTGCACCCCTCCCCATCCCACAGGCTTCCCTGTGGCTCAGCTGGTAAAGAATCCACCTGGAATGTGGGAGACCTGGGTTCGATCCCTGGGTTGGGAAGATCCCCTGGAGAAGGGAAAGGCTACCAATCCAGTATTCTGGCCTGGAGAATTCCAGGGACTGTATAGTCCATGGGATCACAAAGAGTTGGACACAACTGAGAGACTTTAACTTTTTTCCCCACTCCATGGTTGGTAAGTAGAGAAATGGACCAGAGCATTACTATATGGAGCTTTCTTCTGAGAAGCAATAAAATAAAATCAAAGGCAAACATTCATTTCTTTTTCCAGTTACACTGTCATGTGGATATTCCTGACCAAATGCTTAGACTAGAGTTAGAAATGTAAATGATCTTCCTGAAGAATTTACAAAAGGACACATATTTGGAATTAGGGCTCAACCCAGATGGAATATTTTCCCTCAGAGGGTATGGCCTTCCCACTGGTACCTCTTGGGGTGAGGACTGGGGAGGCAGAAATGGCAGTGTTAGGAAACATTAACTTTGGGGGGATGCCTTGATAATGGTGCAGTAGCTTTGATAGCACAACATGAAATAAGACCAAATGTGAGACTGGGAAGAAAGCAGGTCTGGATGGAGTAAAGCAGACAATTCCTTTTCTAGTAATAACTCACAATTCAGCACTGCAGTGTAGCTGCTTCTGCAGAATGGCTTCATGTAGCTTTTCCTCCAGAGTTGCCAGAACAACACACACAAAAACAAAATTATAAACGACGACTTGATCACATAGCAAGCCTGATAGAGGATACAAGCACTCAGAAATGTCCTTAGGCTGTTTGGGAGGACGTCATTTCTAGAAGACTAAAAAGACAACACAGATATGCATGGCCATTTAACTTGGAAAAATGGTGCTAATGAATCTGTTTCTGGTAAACTACTCTTTATGTCAAAGCAGACATTTGAGGCCATTTTAAAACCACTCATCCAAGGGAAGTGTGAAACTGCATACACTTTTCCTGGGGCATCTGATTTCACAGAAGCTAAGAAATCCCTATCATCAGACTACTGCAATTAGTGTCGTGGTCCCAATCAAAACCTTACCTCTTGAGTGCAAGGTAAGAGCACCTGTCTTTGGCTCTACCCTAACACCAGCTGATTGGTCAGGACATTACTGCAGGGAGAAAGTGTCAGTCACTCAGCCGTGTCTGACTCTCTGCGACCCCATGGACTGTAGCCTGCCAGGCTCCTCTGTCCATGGGATTCTCCAGTCAAGAATACTGCCTGGAGTTCTTCCAACCCAGGGATACTAGAGTGGGTTACCATTCTCTTCTCCAGGGGATCTTCCTGACCCAGGGATCAAACCCAGGTCTCCTGCATTGCAGGTGGATTCTTGACCATCTGAGCTACCAGGGAAGGCAAACCTGGCCAAAAATCTCTGGGTTGATTTGCATCTCTGTCTGCATTCTGCAGCTAGGACGACTTACCCACTAGGTTGTATTTCAAGCCGTCCTACATCAGCTCAGGCAAAGAAAACACTGCACCTTCTCGCTGCAAGAGTTGTGACGTTCACTGGAATATTTCCCGCAATTGGTCTTATGAGCTCAGTTCAGTCAATGACAATGGCCAGATGTACTCAGTACTGTGAACCAGGAAAAATAGGACCCCTTATATGGAAAGAGGTTATTTCCGGTGGAGGTATTAGTTGCAGGACAGAGGTTGTGTTTATGTATCAAGATGATGTTTGGGGACACGGGGGACCTCTTCTATATTCCTGAAATTGACAAACCTCAGAACTGATTTAGAGAAAAAGAAAGAAGGAACTAAGTACCCCCCAACAGTCTAAATTCAGAGACCTCAGCAGCTATAATGTCAAGGCTAATTTTTCCACCTCCCAGCAGAACCTGCTGAGAAGCATCATTTCATCAAAATGGGCACCACCCATCCATTTCGATCATGCCTTATCCCCCGCTATTGACAGGACAATGGGACATGGAGAGAGAAAAAGAGAAGACACATTTGGGGGAAGTATGCGGATCAAAAATGGCTGTCCCTAATCTCACCAAAACCGAAGAGAGTAGCCCCAAGAGAATGATTCATAAAAGTCAGGTCAGCTGCAGGAAGTGACGTTGATAACTGATCTTCATATTGTTTAATTTACAAAGATACAAAGTCCATGGAATTTGCTTGAGCTGTGTCTCAGTGGTACCGAGTCCTTCCCTTCTAACTGCTACCACATTCCTAGATAGTTAACAGTGATAACTGCTAACAAACACATGCCTAAACTGTCCTAGCTGCTGCTGCTAAGTCGCTTCAGTCGTGTCCGACTCTGTGCGACCCCATAGACGGCAGCCCACCAGGCTCCCCCGTCCCTGGGATTCTCCAGGCAAGAACACTGGAGTGGGTTGCCATTTCCTTCTCCAATGCATGAAAGTGAAAGTGAAGTCTCTCAGTCGTGTCTGACTCTTAGCGACCCCATGGACTGCAGCCCACCAGGCTTCTCCATCCATGGGATATTCCAGGCAAGAGTACTGGAGTGGGTTGCCATTGCCTTCTCCAAAACTGTCCTAGAGGACAGTTTAATTCAGTGATAGCAAACATGTTAAGTGTTCAGTGCTACCAGGAAACGGAAAAAAATAAAAGCTTTGGGAAGAGATATCATGCTGCAAATGCCAAGGAGAAAGGGACAAAGAGCTCTTCCATAACTTCCAGGTCCCCATATTCCCAAGAGGTAGAGAAGATGAAGCCCAGGAGGTATGATCCAGAAAGGGTGGATGAAATGAAAACAGGTTTGCCAGGGGCCACTTCAGGGTGAGGAAAAGAGGCTCAGAGAGCAGCTCGAGATGCTGCCAGCTGGGGGCCAGCTGGCCTGTGTACCGGAAACACACAAGGAGCAACAGATGCTTAGGGGCAGCTGTCTGCAAGCCAGTCCCCTGTGCCCTCTGCCAGTGAGGCCTTTTGGAGTCATCTATTTATACTGAATCCATCATAAGCCATCCAAGGAAAATATGCCACTTAAGTAGGAGATGGTGTACATTTCCCTTCTCTCAACCACAGTGCCACAGAGATAAGCTCATGGAAGAGGGAATGTACAAGGTTGTCTGCTCCAGACCCAGCATCTAGAACCTTGTGCTGTGCTTAGTCGCTCAGTCATGTCCAACTCTTTGCAAACCCGTGGACTGTGGCCCGCTAGCCTCCTCTGTCCATGGGGATTCTCCAGGCAAAATACTGGAGTGGGTTGAAATGCCCTTCTCCAGGGGATCTTCCCAATCCAGGGATCAAACCCAGGTCTCCGACACTGCAGGCAGATTCTTTACCATCTGAGCCACCAGGGAAGCCCGTGAACACTGGAAACTTGTGTTTCTGCAAATATCCTTGAGTGTTTACACCGGTGTGTGCAGGGGTACTGGGTGGAGGGGGAGTGTGGAATTTTGAATCAGGTGTAAATTACAGTTTTAAATGAACAAAAATCAGCCCCCAAAACAATTTTAATAATTCAATGTTCCTGAAAATTTATAGAATTAAAATTAAATATCTTCAAGTTACCCTGCTACCATGGACAGTTCCATTAAGCAAAACTGTTAGAATGACTGCTAGGAAAACCAGAACCACTCGATACCACAATAGATGAAACCCAGTGACTCTAATGAATGATTTTTTGCTACATGTGGTGACAGAGACACACAGATTTAACCAGGAGTGAAGGGATGAACCTTGTGTAAAAATGGGTTCGGTTCCAGAGAGAGTGTGACAACTGACTTAAAAACTAAGTAAAAGGCATTCCAGGGAATAGAATGTGCAACAGCATAGAGGTATAAAACAGCACCTCTTATTTTGGAACTAAGCAAATCAGAACAAAATAAGAAAAGTAGAGTGTAAGGAATGAGGCCGAAAAAATAAAGATTTGACCAGGTACAACATTGTTTGTTGACTAAGGGAAACTGAAATATTCCTGGTGGATAGGGATGGATGAGGCTTTCTTACACTTGGTATGTATTATCTCCTGCTTCATCTCCATTGCCACTTCCCACGTTCAAGTCTTTATTTTTCCAGTATCCTTCTGAGTACAGTAAAAAGATGCCTCGTTTTGCCTAGTGCAGATATTAATAGTCTTTCTTTTCACACTCAGAATCTCTCAATTTGGACAATTAATGATAGTCACTCTACTTTGAGTGTCCTTGTGTCTAGTTGTGAACGTTTTAAATCCTTTCTCTAATCCCCAGGTTACTCCCAATGGCAAGTTTTGAGAGAGAGAGAGAGACTTGGGGAAGAGGAACTCAGCAAGATCTGGTGTGTGTGCGGGTTAATGTGGAGTGAGAGAGATGAAGGACTTAAGGATAATTCGCAGAATTCTGGCTTGGGAACTGACAATTAATTAGAAGAGAGAGGTTTGCCAGCTGAAGTCACCTGAGAGTTTGTGATAACAGTTGCTTTGGGAGTGAGTCTGGATTTTTTTCTGGAACAAATACAGCTCTTTCCCTTATAAGAAAAGGGGTAGGAGTAAATTGATTACAGAATAAATAAATACAAAAATTATATGTATATTCGCAAGAAAAAGACAACTGCTGAATTGAAATCCCATGTCACTTGTTTGGGCTTCCCTGGTGGCTCAGCAGTAAAGAAGCAGCTTGCAGTGCAAAAAACACAGGAGAGGTGGGTTTAATCCCCAGGTCGGGAAGATCCTGTGGAGAAGGGAATGGCAACCCACTCCAGTATTCTTCCCTGGAGAATGCCATGGTCAGAGGACAGGCTACAGTCTATGGGGTCGCAGAGTTGAACATGACTGAAGTGACTTAGCACGCATGCCCGCACGTCATTCATTTGGTTGGAGCATGGGACAACAACGCTACTCCCAGCAAAGTATTACTTTGTATTACTGGGTCTGCGTGCCTCATGCACAGTGGAATCCTCTGCCTTCCTTCCTTTCCTTCCTAGCTAGGTAAGAATCTGCCAAGCCTGCGGTAAACTAATGACATACCTAACATGTCAGGAAAGTGGTACAGACTTAGGCATTAACATTGCATGAAAATTGAAGAATTATTAAAAATGAGATGACATGGTTGAGTGTGGACCACAAAGGACCCAGAAGCCCTGAGTTCCAATCCCCTTTGCCACATCCAGCCTGGGCAGCTTTGAGCTAGTCATTTTCTTTCTCTAAACCTCAATCTGTAAATTTTGTGTATTATTGACTGAATTCCAGGATTTGGATGAAGACATAGAGTGACTTTAAATACGACAAGTCCTGTGCAAATTACATGCTACATTTTGTCTATCCATTTTTTTTTTAATTAAAAAGATGAAAAAACACATGGAATTTTCTTGAGCTCTGTCTCAGTGATATTGAGTCCTTCCCTTTTAACTGCTAATGCATTCCGAGATTCAGGGGAAAGTTCAGTTCAGTGACATCAAACATAGTAAGTGTTCACTCTAAAAGCAAGAGCCTTATCTTCAAGAAGACTAGAGTTGGCATATGATCCACAGTCACACTCCTAGGCATATACCCAAATGAAACTGTAATTCAAAATGATCCATTCACCCCTGTGTTCACGGCAGCACCACTCTCAATGGCCAAGACATGGAAGCATCCTAAATGTCCAACAACAGAGGCGGGGATAAACAAAATGGTACACATAGACAGTGGGATATTACTCGGTCATAAAAAGTAACAAAACAATGCCATTGGCAGCAACATGGATGCAACTGGAGACTGTACTAAGGGAAGTCAGTCAGACAGAAAGACAGATACCATATGGTATCACTTATATGTAGGATCAAAGATATGACACAAACACACCTATCTGCAAAACAGCCAGACTCATAGAGAACAGACTTGTGGTTGCCAAGGCAGAGGGGTGTAGAGGAGGGAAGAATTGGGAGTTTGGGATTGGTAGTTGCAAACTATTATATATAGGATGGGTAAACAACAAGGTCTTACTGTAGAGCACAAGGAACGATATTCAATCGTCTGGTATAAACTCATGGAAGAGAATCTAAAAACTTAAAATAATTTTAAATAAAAATTAAAATAAAGAGCCTCATGATAAAAGACACCCCGCATCAATTCTTTCATCTGCCTCTGTTCCCAATAACATTCCAGCCTCTTGATTGATACTTTAGAGCTGTACTCTATGGGTCCAAGCAAGGGGTTCCGGGTGGGCTGGTGTTTGGATGAGGAGATCAGTGTGCAGTCAGGCTGGGGCGGGTGCTTATGCCAACTTGAGTAGGCTTTGTCCCTGCCCACTCTGCCAGGCTTTCCTTGCTGGAGAGTGATGGGTGTAAATGAACGACACTGTTTATTTACTGGCCAGTCACGGATTTGAATTTGGTTTGCTGCTTTGAGTTTTCAACATTTCTATTGGAATAACTACAGTGATGGTATCTAGCTATCCCTTTGAGGAGATGTGACGTTACTGAACTCTGAAACAGCCATAGGGACCCATTGAGGAGGGGAGGTGCTCCGAAATAACAAACAGAGTTGCCACCTGTGCTCCTGAGAGGGGAGTAAATTGCCACCACTTGGGAAGCACATCAATTCCTCCAGGCTACCAGGGCCGTGCGGTGTCATAAAAGGGGCAATTTATCGAATGGTACCGTAATGGCTTAGAAGGGTTAATGCACCTTGAGCTGAAGTCTTTTCTGCCGTGAAATCACAATGGTTTCTTCGCAGAGTCATTTAGGTTAGAATATAATGCCATTAACCCCCAAAATGAGGTGGAGAGGAGAAAAATAGTGAAAGAAAAGGGGGGTTCTCACGTTGTCATCTTATGATCGCTCTTTTTGGAAAAGAGAACTTCCCCGTACCATGCTCCTTACCCATCCCCTCCACCTCACGTCCCCTTGGTCCACACACAAACTGCAAGCATGAAAATTGCCATCATTTTAATCAAAGTGCATTCGAAGCCCACAGGAGCTCACAATGTGAAGTGATTAGAGTGGTCCAGAGGAGTCTTTTAATTAAAGATGCCATTGACAAGATAACAATGGTCTGTGAATGTGGTTAATAGGTCTGAATGGAAGGAACACCTTAATTCAGTAAGAGGAAAGCCACCGATTTGTGAGTTTGATTGTGCATTGTAAAGGAACAGCACATACTGTAATTATTTTTATTTGTATGTGCCGTCTCTTTTATTGCTCATGCTGGAAGTAGAAATAACCTGTCCTATTAAGATATTTAATATATATCATCCTTTCCATTTCACTTGGTTATAGCTTAATAAATATGCCAGGAGAAGACGCCAGCCCACACTGGGGCTGCCCTCGTGCTTACTAAAGCAAGCCCTTTGAAAACCAGCATGATCAACTGCCTCCCTCCCTTGGTTATAGTCCTTAAGACAAACCATAACAACTTTCCAGGACCCCACAAAGTTAGAGGCAGATAGGGAGCTTCACCCTGCATGTGAATTTCAGCTGAAGCATGAAGATAACCCAAGGGTCAACCGACCCCCTCAAAGATTGTGTGGTGTCCGGGAGACAGCAATAGGTCAGAAGGCAGCAGCAGAGGGGTCTCGAGGTCCTAAATGTAAAGTGAACAAGCCATGAAAAGCCCAGTGGTAGACAGAAGAATTGCGCCCCAAAGACATCCGTACCCTCATCCCTGGCACCTTACATGGCGAAAGGGACCTGGCAGATGGGATGAAAAGTTAAGGACATTGAGAAAGAGAGATCATCTGGATTATGCAGGTCAGCCCACAGAAGGATCTTTCTAAGAGGAGACAGGAGTGTCTATCAGATAATGAGATTTGAGGATGTTACAGGTCTCACCGATGGAAGAAGGGTTTCCACCCAAAGAATGCCAGCGACCTCTAGAAGCTGGGAGAGGCCAGGAAACAGCTTCTTCTCCAGAACCTTGAGCAGGATTACTGCCCCGCTGATACCTTCATTTTGGCTCCCTGGGACTTCTGTCACATAACTGTAATATAAATTTGTGTTATTTTGATCCAGTAAGTCTCTGAAAGTTTAGTGGCTCAGTCATGTCCCACTCTGGAACCCTAGGGACTGTAGCCTGCCAGGCTCCTCTATCCATGGAATTCTCCAGGTGAGAATGCTGGAGTGCGTACCTATTCTCTTCTCCAGGGAATCTTTCTGACCCAGGGATAGAACCTGGGTCTCCTGCATTTCAAGCAGATTCTTTACCATCTGAGCCACCAGGGAAGGTAAGAGCCAGTGAGCCTATGGAGCAGCAATAATAGGAAACCAACGCAAGCATCTATTGTGGCCACACTACACCCCTCAGAGTGCTGTTTTCCTTTCTGCAGTGTCTGTGAACACCATCTTCCCAACTCGCATGCCAACATCACACCTTCGAGGTTCAAGCTTTGGAGAGCACGTCCCAGAGAACATCTGTCTCTTCTACTGCTCATGCCCCCACCCAACACCACAGGACCCCCACCACTAACAGGAGATTCTGATCCCAGCTCTGTCACAAGGGGGCGTGACTCCGGCCGTGTCCCTCCACCCCGTGCCACACCCTTCTGTCTCCTTGATGGTGTGAGCCGATTACTCCTGTCCTGTCCCTGCCCCACCCAAATGAAGTGCTTCTCTGACACCAGATTCAGGTTCCTCCAGAGAAGGCTGTTTTCCCTGTCCAGAATGGCAACTTAGCAGTTAGTAAAACCTGTCATAGCAGCGAACCAGCTCGATCCACTCTTCTCCCTTCTCTGGTTCACTTTAAAGCACTCTCCCTAAGCCGTCATTATTCCAGTTCTCCTAGTAAACAATGCTAAGCCCCGACACTGCATGAAAGATGAGGTTTAAATTGTGTCTAGGAACTGGTGATTTGCACATGATTTGTGACTCCTTTAGTATATTAATTGGTAAACACCCAACGAATGTGTGTATAAACTAAAGCCGCTGAACATATGCAGACAGTTGAATCTCTCAGTGGGGTGTTGCTCACATTTCAGCAAAGTCAAATCCTCATTGCAGCCTGTGTGTAACTGCCCCCCCAACCCCAACTCCCGACCCATGATCCTATTTCAGCTAATACCAAGTGGGTGACACCGATCTTGAAGCCTCTTAATAGTAAAGCCACATGCTTCCATCCAAAGCCTTCATAGTGAGCATTTCAACTTGATCAGCATCTAAGTTCCGTTTCAGGAGCCTACGTGATCTGTATCTAACAGGCCACTCCGCCCCCACTGTGTAAGGCATGGCTTCAGATGCTTTCTCAAGAATCACTCAAGTTTTCAAGAACCACACTTTTCTCAAACAGTAGCGCCTAGCTAATGTGCATGCAGACAGTGCAGGTGAAAAATACAAGTTCCTGGCCCCTATCTCAGAAATACTGAATCAGAATCATGAGTGGTATTCAGGAATATAATTTTAAACAAGCTACCCAAGGAATTCAGAACCACATCACAGTTTTACAGCTACTTAAAGGCTGAACGACTGAACTGAACTCAAAGTCTGAAAGAGGACTCTACTGTGATAAAGAGATTTTGTTCAACTTATTTTTCCCTCTCAGTTCAGTTCAGTCGCTCAGTCGTGTCCGACTCTGTGACCCCACGAATCACAGCACGCCAGGCCTCCCTGTCCATCACCAACTCCCGGAGTTCACTCAAACTCGTCCACAGAGTCGGTGATGCCATCCAGCCATCTCATTCTCTGTCGTCCCCTTCTCCTCCTGGCCCCAATCCCTCCCAGCATCAGAGTCTTTTCCAGTGAGTCAACTCGTCGCATGAGGTGGCCAAAGTATCGGAGTTTCAGCTTCAGCATCAGTCCTTCCTCTGTTCTGCCCTTAATCACCTATCCTCCCTTTCTAGAAGTCTGTTTTGTTAAATCATATTTACAGGACTTCCCTGGTGGTCCAGTGGTAAAGAATCCATCTGCCAGTGCAGGGGACATGGGTATGACCCCTGGTCTGGGAAGATTCCACATGCCACAAAGCAGCTAAGCCCATGCAACTACTGAATTCACACTCTGGAGCCCGAGAGCTTCAACTGCTGAGGCCCAAACACCTAGAGCCCGTGCTCTGCAGTGAGAGAATCCACCGCAGTGAGAATTCTGTGCGCCACAAAGGAGAGCAGCTCCCACTTGCTCCAAACAGAGAAAGCCACGCGCAGTACTGAAGACCCAGCGCGTGCGTGCTCAGTCACTTCAGTCATGCTAGACAATTTGCGACCCCATGGACTGTAGCCCACCAGGCTCCTCTGTCCATGGAATTCTCCAGGCAAGAGTACTGGAGTGGGTTGCCATTTCCTTCTCCGGAGGATCTTCCCGAGACTTGAACCCAAGTCTCCTGCGCTGCAGGCAGATTCTTTTCCACTGAGCCGCCACGGAAGCCCCAAGACCCAGCACAGCCATAAATAAATAAATCTTTAAAAAGTAAATCCTGTTTACAGAGCAGTTGTTGGTTAGTTGCTCAGTCATGTTCGACTCAGGGACCCCATGGACTGTAGCCCGCCAGGCTTCTCTGTCCATGGAATTCTCCAGGCAAGGATACTGGAGTGGGTTGCCATGCCCTTCTCCAGGGGATCTTTCCCACCCTGGAATTGAACCCGGGTCTCCTGCGTTGCGGGCAGATTCTTACCATCTGAGCCATGAGGGAAGCCCACTGGAGTTAAGTCTCCCAGGAGACCTAGTCATGCTGTTGGGGTCGAGTGATGTGCCACGCTGGCTTTCTAAAGGGCCTTTCTTTCTGGGAGATCCTGAGATGGTGTTTCCCAATGATCTCAAAGATTTGGTCAGAGCTGTGCAGTGACATACGCATCAGACTCAAGTAAGACAAGAGAAATCATAAGCCTCAAACCATGATTTTTATCCACAGTGATGTTAGCACTGTCGGTCAGTATGAGGATTTCAGGGAAAAGAGAAAAAGAATAATAACAGTTAAAACGCTGTATCATCTCAGGTAGAAAACTGTAGGAGGCTGGAGCCAGCTAAGTATAGCTTTCATCTATTGGCTTTTTATGTCTGTTCCATTAAAATATGATTTAATTATGGATCAACCCAGGGTCTGGTACAGTAAAACTATCATTACCTTCCTACCCGCATTCCTGAGTGATGCTCTGGGTAAAGGTGATCAAAAACCTACATTCATCTGTATTGTAAACCATAAGGAGAAAAGGAGAGAGTGATGATTACGAAGCACAGCGTGGCAGACGACAACAGTCAAAACCGCGTCTTTAAAAAATGGAGCTGAGTGTTTTGTTTGAAAAGAGTGACACGCTGCAAGCCTAGAATCGGGTCAAGAGATATTGAGAACAAAAGCCAAACGTGCCCGGATACAGCTCCAGACCTGCCATGGGCAGCACTTGCCGTCTTGCAGCTGAGCTTCACCGTGACCTTCTGTTGACCTTGGTGGGCAGATGGTACTGCAGAATGTGAGTCCCCTCGTGGCAAGGTCCGGACCACAACCTTGCCACCACCAAGTTCATTGTCAGCGCCCCTAGTGATTGCATTGTAGGAATTCTGGACCGGAGCCCGTCTTCATCCGTATCTTTTTGTTTGCTGCGACAGAATTTCAAATTTAAGGAAAAGCTGCAAGAATAGTACAAGGGACTCCTGAACAACATGGCTTTGAACTGGATGGGTTCACTTTTCAATAGTCAAAAACTACAAGCTGTGTGTGGTTGGGTCCACGGGTGTGGAGCCACAGATGCAGAGAAGCACAGAAGTTGAAGGACAGCCATAAGTTACGCATGGGTTTTTGACTTAGTGGAGAGTGTTGGTGCCCGTAAACTCCCACGTGGTCAGGGGTCCTCTGTATAGAGTTCCCAACCTTCCCGCACCCAGATTCACAAACGGTAACGTTTTAGTATGGTTTCTGTGTTCTGTTTCTCTCTCCGTGTGTAAATACTGGGTTAGCCAAAAAGTTTGTTCCAGTTTTTCCATGTTAGAGGCAAACTTTTGGCCAACCCAATAAAGTACACACAAAGTTTTTAACCATTGTGAATAAGATATTCCTTTGCCCCCAGATACTTCATTGTGTGTATCCTAAACACAAATTGTTACATGACCAAAGCAAATTATCAAAATCAGGAAATCATAGATACCATAGAAAACATAGATACCATATTATTATTTACTTCACAGACTTTATTCATATATCACCTGTTATCCAAATAATGTCCTTTATGGCAATGAAAACTCAGGTCCATTCACTGTGTTCTGTTATCATGCACCTTTTTTGGGTCCCTTTTAATCAAGTGCAGTTCCTAAGGCTGTTGCTAGTTCATTATGTTGACGGTTTTCAAGAGCACAGATCAGCTAGTTTGTGAATGTCCCTCAAGTTGGACTGATATTTGTCTAATAAATTCTTATGATTAGTGTCAGTATAAGTATTATTGGCAGGAATGTTACAGAAGTGATGCTGAGTTCCTTTTGCTTTTTCATATCAAGAAGTATGTTCTGAAAATTAATCCCTTTACTGGCCAGATTAACTGAGAGCTTGGGTTAGATGGTGTCTACCAAGGTTCTCAAGTATAAAGTTCATGTCAATCCTTTGTAATTAATAAGTACCTTGTGGAAAGATACTTTGAAGCCATGCAAATAGTCTATTATTCTTCAAACTTTCACCAGAGTATATAACATCCTATTCAGAATCCTTAACTGAGTCAATTATTAATATGGTTAGTTGTCAAATGATGACTTTCTGCACTTATTAGTTGCCTTCTTATTGTATGGACTTCCCTGGTGGCTCAGGTGGTAAAGAATCTGCCTGCAGTGCAGATCTGGGTTCAATCCCTGTGTTGGGAAGAATCCTCTGGAGAAGGGAATGGGTTTCCACTCCGGTATTCTTGCCTGGAGAATTCCATAGACAGAGGAGCCTTGCGGGCTATGACTGAGCGACTAATACAACGTGGTTGTTTGCTACTGTGTAAAGAGTTTTTCCCTTCCCATTCATTCATTCATATCTGTATCTTTCCTGGTTCCTTATTTTATTCAGTGGGTTATCATCCTTTACTACGATTATTCACTTTGATGCTCAAAATGTTCCATACTTGGTCACTGGAAACCACTGGTTCCTATGCTATGTTCATAACTATTTTGAGCGCTTGTGGCCTGTATTGGGCACTGAGCAGGGGTACAATAGTAAAATAAAAATAAATTAATAGCACAGTGCATTGGAAGGCAATGAGTATGAAATAAAAGAAAAACAAAAGATCAGCTAGCTTTCAGGGTAAGAATGTTGCAGTGGCATTGCTCAGGCCTGATTGGGTTGGAAGTGCCTTGTTAGTTATTGAAGGAAAGGGAGCAAAGGTCTTGTGGGCATGAGAGCTAGTTGTGGGCACATCTGAAGGAAGATTCCAGAGCAGGAGAAATAGCTACACTTCCTTAAGTGGGAGGAAGAGAGCGAGATGTTGGCATTTTCAGTGGGATTCCTCTGACTGCTTGAGAAGTGACCGTGATGGAAACACGAAAGCACTGCCAAGGTGCCTTCAATTCCCATAGTACTCATCCTAAGGCACTGGAAATCCCCTTAAAGCATGTGTGTTGAGGTAAGGGCAATCTATTGACTAAATTTTGGAGTAGGAAGTGGCAACCCACATCCGTATTCTTGCCAGGAAAACCCAATGGACATAGGAATCTGGTGGTCTACAGTCCATGGGGTTGCAAAGATTCGGACACAACTGAGCATGTACACATGTACTCATTGAATAAAGTAGCCATCCAAAAGCACAGTTGCTGTAAAAATAAGACTCATAAAAAGGCAGGAGAGATGGGAGTTGAGGGTTGAGAAGCAGAACCCTCACGCATGGAGCACATAATAGGTGCTTTGGGGGCTTTACTTCTTTTAACTCCAGAACAATCTTAGAGTATATCCTTTTTTTTTTTTTGGCCGCACTGCACATCATGCATAAGTTCTCTGACCAGGGATCGAACCCACAACCTTTGCATTGGAAGTGCAGAGTCTTAACCACTGAACTCCCAGGGAAGTCCTCGAGTAGATGTTACGTGTTATGGGAGGCAAGTGAGGCTCCACAAGGCTTTCCCTTCTACCACCCTGTCTGGTTTTCTTGACACAGAAAAGGTCAGAGGAGGCATGTGGTACCAGAGACAGTAGCATGAAGCACACAGAAAGGACACGATAAAGTTCTTTTCCCCTTCTTCTGTGTTCTCTGCGGCGCCTCTGCTCCTCTCGGTTTTCTGGCTGGTAACTCAGCCGGGTTAGCCATGTGGGGCTTTCTGTCTTGCCAGACTCCCAGACAAGAGGCCCCATGCCCTTTACTAGCACCCTCTCCTGCCACGTGTATTTATTTGGTGGTTGGGGACATCAAAGCTAAAGAGAAGGCAAAATTTTCCCCAGAACTCTCAGCTGCACTGCGAGAGCAGAAATTTGAATTCACAGCCGTGTTTCCATACAGTTGATCAATAAAGCCACCTGCTTACACAGACCTGGCTCTTAAATTATGCGTCTTTTTATACCAGCATTCATAAACATGTACAGCATATATATGGAGAAAAGGCAAGGGCTGGTCATAAAATGAAAACATTCAATAGCAAACACCTCATACAACCAGGCTGTTCCCGAGTGTTGTGTGATGCACAGAGAGGCTGTTCATATTATGGTCCAGAAAATCACCGCTGTTATTAGTTCCCAGTTATTGGTAGCTCACAGCAATTTTAGAAGAATGATTTGCCCTTTTTTAACTCCTAGCAAGAGCATGAATACTTCCTTGGTGTATGTAATACTGGATTGGCCGAAAAGTTCATGGGATTTCCCGTAACATCTTATGGAAAAACTCAAACAGACTTTGCTGAACTCAATATGATATGGGCAAACTTAAATGCCATCCACACTTGCCTTACAAATCTGTGGTTTTGCCCAGTTATGAGCTTCTTCCCTCAGCCCTGTTGCCCCCAGATGTCCTGGGTCTGCATCCATGACTCTACTTGGATGACATTTTTTTCCTGCATCTTCATTTGGGACAGAGGACCAGCCATCTTTAGCACCAACAGAGAAGCACACTGCATCTGGCTACAGGGCTCAGGAGTTCCGGAAATCAGAAACCTGGGGTGACTTTGCCACCGTCTCTTTGACTGACTGTTCTGTGACCTTATGTTGTTAATACCTGCCCACACAGGTGTGTGGAGTGCTTTAATTAATATTTGTAAATCTCCCTGATTGCCCCAGATAGAAGGTGGCAGAAAAGGGCAAATCATTATTAATCACAGGGGGGGAAAAACGGAGAGATTAAGTTTTGTTCCTTCACCAGAGACAGACCTACACACACAGACACTGTTTTCACAGGAGGAGGATTAGACAGAAGTCTTATTTCCTTTTTGCTTCCGGAAATGTCCAATGTCTGCTTAACGCGAAGTTCCATCCCAGGTCCCACCTAGGTTTCTACGAGCACCCTCTCCTAATGCAGTTTTAAGTTATTACCGAAAGGCGCCTTCTATTCACAACGAGTGAGAGTTCATCTAATGAGCCGCTTTCAGTTCATTTGGCATTAAATAATTCCCCCAATTCCCATATGTTTGAACAATATGTTCAACAAGGGGGAATGCTTGTCTGAAAGCTATTAAAGTTCTTTTAGGAGCTTGTCCTTGGTCACTCATATGCACGCCAGCTATCCATGTCTGTGAGGATGCAGGCAGCAATTACCCGGAAAACGTTCTAATGGCTGCTGGCAGGCATCCACGTGCAGACTGCCGCCTCGTGCTGGCTAGAGCCCTCGCTGGAAATTCACATTCGATTCCAACCTCGAGTTGAACATTCTAGGCTGTTCATAGAACATTCGTGACTACTAATACCTGACTTCCCAGACCCACCCACCTCCCCCCAACTTGGCCTGCCCTTCTTAGAGATGTAAATGCACAAAAGGCATATTTTCCATTTTGCCTATGCTTTGCCTGGAAAGGAAGGGCTGATAACTTTGGTTGCCTACAAGGAAGGCTGACTTTGGGGAAGGCAGCTTCTTGGGGAGGGCGGAAGACCCTGTGATCACACTCAGGTCTGCTTTAGGTACAGGAGATATGAGATGCTCCTCCTTGCTTATCTGCATTGACTTCTGTTGCAGCAGCAAATTATAGATAATGAGCTAAAGGGTGACCATGACCGACCAGAGAGGGAAACAAGCAGTGTCAACAAAAGCAATTCAGAAATTAACATGTTAGATGTGCTCGTGGAAAACCCGGTTGTTTATACAAGACCACAGAAAAGGTAGTATCTTTTAGTACTGACTTCATCCTGCTCTTTGGATCAGGGGTGACATTCTTAAATGCCCTTCCTCGGTGAGATGAGAGAAAGCTTAGGCAATAATACCAGTGCTAGCTCTCATGTCACACTGTTCATCTGAGAATCCTGAATTGCTTTACAGACTATATTCTGAATCAGAATATTCCTTATAAGTGAAAATACCGAAAAAAAAAAATCAACTAGCTTTTTCTAAAACACATAGCAGTTAGGGAAAATGGGTAGACTTCTGGGTTCTCATTGATTGTTGTCCTATAACCCACCCCATCTTACTGTTTAGGGACAGAGATGAAAAACAAAAGCCACAAAAACGGAACAGGGAGGCATTCAGTCAGGTGGTATTATTTTCTTTTAGTCAAATTTCTTTGATCTGTTTCATGGCTCTGCCTTTTTGTTGTAAATTATTCACAATACAGGAAAATCCAAACACCAGGTTTAGGTAGAATGATTTTAAATTTATAGCTAAAATAGGGAAAAGATGAAAGATATATATTTATGTATTTGATTATGCAGTTTATAACTGTCTACTGTGTTATCACTATAAAACTTGTGTATTTGCACGTTGGCAGAAAATAAATGTTTTCGAAACCAGAAGAGACATTCAATCCGTATTCATTTGAAGTGTTGCTCTGTTTACAAAAGTAATTTGTTTTGTTGCTGACTAGCATTAAACATATTTGTAGGAGGTGTTGTTGGGATTACCAGATTGGTCATTTCTTTGACAGTTTTGGCTTTGGTCATTGATAATATCATCAACGAGAATAAGGATTCAGCAGCTGGTGTGTAACATGCTAGCCAGGTCTTTTCCTTCTACTGCCCTGTCTTTCTGAAGAAGCATTTGTCATTTTGTTTTTCAAAACCTAGATATGAAATCTAGGCTCACCCTTAGTCTGTATGCTTGAGTGGTTCAAGATAGATGTCTGTAGTCCTGACCAGGTGCCCTTCAGGAGGTGGTGTTCCCCAGGAGGGCATCCCAGAAAGGGTTTTGCTAATAACCCCTGTAACTAAATTCTCATCCAGGTATGCCCCCCCCTTTACATGTTTCTCCCTTTTATTCTTTCTCAACCGTACAGCCTCCAGTCAGATGGATCCGAGGTGCTCCTGAGTCCAGCAGTCACCTGTGGTCCCCCTGACATGATCGTCACCACTCCCTTTGCCCTGACCATCCCACACTGTGCGGACGTCAGCTCTGAGCACTGGAACATCCATTTAAAGAAGAGGACTCAGCAGGGCAAGTGGGAGGTGAGACCCAAGAGCCTTCCTTAAAAACAAACAAAAGAACGGCTGTAGGGAGTTTGGAATGTACATGGATACCCAACAAGGACCTGCTCTACAGCACAGGGAACTCTGCTCAGTGTTATATGGCAGCCCGGATGGGAGGGGAGGGAGAATGGATCCATGTATGTGTATGGCTGGGCCCCTTCACTGTCCACCTAAAACTATCACAATATTGTTAATCAGCTATATTCCACTATAAAATAAAAAGCTTCAAAAAACACAGGGTTTAGGTTCCACCTGTGGAATGGAATAAACTTTACCGTCTCTTCACACAAGTCAGCTGTGAAATTGGTGAGCATTTGCTTGTTTTTTAGGGGTTTGGTGGCCAGTATTTACAACACCCTCAAGGTATTGGCTACTTGTGTGTGTGTCACGTGTGTCATAATGGGAAAAAGAAGCCAGAGAGGATATGAAGCTTTTTCCTTTGATTTTAGAATACAGCTATAATCACCCCCCAGGCATGTACCCTTGTGGGCCTGCCTTTCGTGCATGAGACTGTGACTCCTGCCTTGTTTCCCAGGCCATTGCCCAGTCCCAGATGACTTTCCCTGTGGCCTCAATGGGAATTAGGGAAGGGGCCCAGGGTAAGCCAGCTGTATTCATAAAAGGAATCACTATCTGTTTTTGCCAAAATAGGGAGTGTAACAAATTTATGTGGAAGTATTCAGGAACAGAGTAGCCACTAGGTAGATGTGTCTGAATTAATGAATGCATTGAATCACTCTGTCTTGCCCTGTGTGTGTGAACGCATGTGAGAAACAGTACAAGGAGAGAGAAGAGAGACAAACTGAGAATCCGCAAGAGAAAAGTGAGGACAAGAGAGCCGGTCACAGCAAAGAAAGATTGCAGGGGGCTGGCTATTTTAAGTGAAACCTGACTTATCTGTCTGATGGGGATTCCTTTGATGTCTGTCTGGGGTCAGTTTGCCTGAAAGCAGATGAATTATCTTGTTGGAACACAATGACCTGTTCCAGCTAGCCCTGGGATCTTACCTCCCAGGAGATGCTTCAGGAGAAGGAAGTAAAAGGAAAACCATGTTTCTTGAGGAGAAGAAAATTCCCAGTCGCTTCAGTGGATTACAGTTACCCTGCCCAGCTCTGTCTTGAAACTAGTCCCTCTTCTTTGTTGAAAATGCGTTCTGCTATTTATTCAGTTGTGATACAACCATAGGGGAATTTCCAGGGGTGTGAGATTCCATAGGTTTTATAAAGGGGCCAGATTTGGGGCTCTTTTTCATTATATCTTGCTTTGCCTTGATTTTCACCACATTAGTTTTTCTTCCTAGCACTTCCTCACAGTCATTTACATCCAGACGGTGTTAGATTTACCCTCGATCAAATCGGTCACACATACCTTAGCAGGGAGGGTGAAATACTCTGATACATCTTATTCGAACCATTTATTGGATGGTCCCTCATGCATGATTTTGATGGAGTGAAAAGAGGATAAAGTATTTGAAAGAAAGTAAACATTACCTTAAGGATATTGGAAGAGGCTTTCAGAAATAGACCTTTATAAAAAACATGAAAGTTTGCTCGTTGATGTTAAGGTTCAAGGCTTTTTTTTTTTTTAATTTGGCCTGGGACAAATTAACAGAAAATTGTAGAACTTTGAAAGTAATGTTTGTTATAACCTACTAAATCGAATTCCTACTCTACACTGAATATAGCCGTTCCTTCAGCTCCTGATGTCAGCAGTTATTTTGATAAAAGAAAAACATTTAATACCAAGAAAATGAGATCAATAAAAATATTCTGATTAAAAGATGTTATGTCCTTGCAAAGTGACTGTTAAATCACATTGTGTTTCCTAAGCTGAGAGAACTGAAGACGTCTTTTCCCAACAGGAAGTGATGTCGGTGGAGGATGAATCCACATCCTGCTACTGCCTTCTAGACCCTTTTGCGTGTCACGTGCTCCTGGACAGCTTTGGGACGTACGCCCTCACCGGGGAGCCCATCACAGACTGTGCTGTGAAGCAGCTCAAGGTGGCCGTTTTTGGCTGCATGTCCTGTAACTCTCTGGACTACAACTTGAGGGTCTACTGTGTGGACAACACCCCTTGGGCATTTCAGGTCAGCCTTTTCTCTAATTCCTCTTGTGGTGTCATGAGAACAGGGGGTTTCTTAAGATTGGTGTCAATAATCTGATTGCGGAGGACGGGTCTGGACAATGAACCCACATCACTGGCTCGATGGGGATACCCGTCTCGAAACAAGAGCTGTGTTACTGTGTGCCCATTGATATGCTGAAGCCACGATGAGGTACTTGGCACCCAAGAAGAGAGGAGGAGTAAACTAGCACACAGCACTGTGCGCTAAATGAGAAAACGGACTAGAAGGATAGTCATAATTCGGGAAGCAGAGGCCCAGTCGTGAGAGAGAAGTCTTTGAGGATCCTTTGGGAACCTTCTTGGAGGAATGAGATCTGAGACCTAAAGAGGAAGGGATGCCGTGTCCAGAGAGGAGAGTGGCGTGAGCGAGGAACAAGAGTTATTTGATGTGCGGTGGAGCAATGAGACGAGTGGTTGGATCACCTGAAGCTCGTAGTTCGGGGACGACAATTATAAATCATCCCTCTCAGTAGGTAGTCCCATGACATCCTGGACACACAGTCTGTTAATTTTTAGGTTTATTAGGGCAGAGATGGTTCCTTTCCATTTTTGCTCCTTTTAATCACATATGATCCTTTTTGAATTAGCACCTCTCAAAGAGTACAAGTTTATTAATAGCACCAAAAATAATGCAGAAGTGCCTGTGTAAGCTTTGCCTGTATATAAATAGCATAGCTCTCCTGATGCACCTCATCCCTGGTCCCAGCTATTCCAGTTCTGAATCATTAAGCCCATTATGCTTTTCCTCCGTAACTAGCTTTTAAGACACTGAGCTGGACATCTCATGTTTACCAATGGAAGAGATGCGATGACTTGAATCCTGAACATAAGCCAGTAAAGGTGACACAGTGCCAGCTTATGTGCCCACATCTTCCCTGTCTCTTAAGTAGCACAGGCCATTATAAAGGGTGCGCTTCAGCATCTGACTGTTCGCAAGAGAGCTTTCTCATGGGGGTGCCATTTTGTCAAGAACGTCATTGTAAGCAGTTAAACCTCACCCTATGCATGACATCTTAAACTCTTCCTCTGCTTTTGAGACCCTATAATAGAATTTCTCCAAGATAAAAACCCTAACGGACATTGAATAATCAAAAATCAACTGACATATGATATCACTTACATATGTAACCTAAAAACATGACACAAATGACCTCATCTATGAAACAGAAACAGACAAGGAGAACGGACTTTAGGCTGCCGAGGGGATGGCAGGGACGAGATTAGGAGTTTGGGATTAACAGACGCAAACTATTATATATAGGGTGGATAAATAACAAGGTCTTCCTATATGGCACCAGAGACTGTAGTCCATATCCTGTGATAAACCACAGTAGAAAGTGACAGTCAATCAGTCATGTCCGACTCTTTACGACCCCATGGACTATATATTCCATGGAATTCTCCAGGCCAGAATACTGGAGTGGTTAGCCTTTCCCTTCTCCAGGGGATCTTCCCAACTCTGGGATTGAACCCAGGTCTCCCGCATTGCAGGTGGATTCTTTCCCAGCTGAGCCACCAGGGATGCCCAAGAATACTGGAGTGGGTAGCCTAAAACCACAATCGGGAAGACTATGGAAAAGAATGTATCTGTGCATATATCTGAAGAACTATGCAGTACAGCAGAAATGAACCCAACATTGTAAATCAACTACACTTCAAACAGAAAATTAGCTGAGGTTACTACCACCACTGAATAGTAAAATGCGCCATCACACTAGTTGATTGTTTAGTAACTCAGGCAGATTTTGAAATCTCAGTAAACATGGAGGGCTGGGGTGGATTTCCAATCTCCTGTGTCATATGGGTAACCCACTGCTAACTAGGGTTACCCTGAGGATCTGTTCATCACAACCGCCTTGGAATTAAGGCCTCATAACCGGTTTGGATTTTGCTTTGAATAACACTCTTACTGCTAATGTATATACCAGCAAGTTAGACATTTGCCCAAGGAATTTCTAAGTGACTTGCAGATAATGTATTTTCATTCCTACTGATTGCTACCAGATTCTAGAATAGCTCAGCTGTTCACAGATGGATTGCCGTGGGAATCATGAAAATGAAGCTCAAACCACAGCTTTTCAAACCACTATCCATTCCTGTGGGTAGCAGATCCTTTTTAATCAATGCTTGAGAAACTGGCATGCTCCCTCTAATTGAATATAAATGTCTTTATTTCATCAAGAGAGACTTCCTAAAATTCTTTAATTTTGCTGAAGAAAATTGTTTTCCACTGGAGGTACCTCTGGCCCATTTGTCGGAATCTATTTACCTCCAGTGATTTCTTCTCTCTCCTATCATGTCAAATAAACCTGATTTTAGAGTTGAGTTGGGTTGTACTTGTTATTGACAGGATGTATGTGACAGCTGTCATGAGCAGCAAAGGCCATGCTTTTCCCCTAGGGTTCTGAGAGATCACCAGGCTTGGCTGAATAAATTTCTGGCCTGAATCTGGAAAGATTAAAACATAACTCGTAGCTTTTCTGAACACAACCATTCACTGCCTGGTCTTAGCCTTTGAGTTCTGTGCAAGAAAGGAATATTGCTTTCTGGGTGTTTATCTTGCTAAGTGAACATGTTCACAACCTTCTCCCTGAGTTCATTTAAACTACCTTCGTATCCCAAATCATCTATGTCATATTTTTCATGGCTTCATGTGTGGTAGTTAGAGGGAAATATATAATTACAAAGCCATTAAAATAATTCCACTCGAAGAAAGCCATAGCAACAGTCTAAAAGACTTCACACATTATTATTAGCTCCCCCCAACTTTAGTGGTGTGAGCTGAGCGTCTTGTATGCAGTGATGAGTCACCTGCTAGAACTCTAATAGAACCCTAACTTCTTAGTCAAAATTCACAGGTAGTTTTTTTCATAAAGCATTTCTGCAGAAATTGCCTACCCTGGAATTTGCCTCAGTTATCACTGTAATGAACGTGTTTGTCATGGTTTGGAAAGAGAGGCCACCGTGGCTGTGACACTTGCTGTCTTTATTGTAGTGAATCTTTCATAGCTCAAGGGAGTGAAGAAATCTGAGCCCGGCCAGAACTGGACTTGTAACCAAGAAGGAAACCGAGTTAAAGGGCATGGTTGCATTTTCACGTCCCTTCCATCTCCCTGGGAAATTGTCGTTGTTGTTCGGTCACTGAGTCTTGTCCAGCTCTTTGCAGCCTCATGGACTGCAGCAGGCCAGGCTTCCCTGTCCTTCACTGTCTCCTGGAGTTTGCTCAGACTCATGTCCATTGAGTCAGTGATGCCATCAGTTATGTCCCCCAGTTATGTAAATGCTCACCCTCTTACTGGAAATCCTTGGAAGAAGGGCAGCTTCTAGACCCAGCTCTCCTGTCTTTGTAGAACTAGGTGGGTACCTGGCCAGATAGTGGCCCCACCAAAAAAAATATTCCTTTAGAGGATTTTAATCAAACACGCATTCTTCATTTTCAGCCAGGCCCTCCTTCTCTTCTGGGCTTCCCCAGTAGCTCAGTGGAAAAGAATCTGTCTGCCAGTGCAGGAGACAGGGGTTCAATCTGGGTTGGGAAGATCCCCTGGAGAAGGAAATGGCAACCACTTCAGTATTCCTGCCTGGGAAATGCCATGGAGGGGGCGGGAGGAGAAGGGGACGACCAAGAATGAGATGGCTGGATGGCATCACCGACTCTGTGGACATGAGTTTGAGTGAACTCCTGGAGTTGGTGATGGCCAGGGAGGCCTGGCATGCTGTGATTCATGGGGTCGCGGAGAGTCGGACACGACTGAGCGACTGAACTGAACTGAACTGAAGGAGCCTAGCAACAGTCCATGGGGTCGCAAGGAGTCAGACATGACTTAGCAACTAAGCAACAACAGCCTTCTCCTCTGCCCCCTGCAAAGCTGCTGTGCTTGCTTCCCATTTGCTCTGAGGCTATTTCATCTGAATCCTTGTAACAATTTCTTTGAATGACAAAAACAAAATACCTCATGCACCTTGGTAAGACATAACTAATTTAGTTTCAGATATTTGAAGATATGTTAAATAAATCTAAAATGATCTCTATAGAAAATTAAATCAGGTCCGATAGGCTTTATTAAAAAAATAAAATAACAAATGCCATCTGCCCGAAGGTGAGAAAGGGACCAATGACTTCCTGCTCCTGTATTTCTGTAATAATTAGAGCTACAATTTTGTGTTTCTGTGTTTGACATTGCCACTTTTGATGAATTCAAACCAAAGGTTGCAGAATGGTGATGTATTTTCAAAGCTGTAATATGCTAAGACCTAAGTTTCTGTTATCGTGTTTGTATTATGTTCTCTCTCTCTCTCCACACACACAAGTTCAAACAAACCTTGACATAGGGAAAGCAAGGAATTAAGCACTTGCCATATCTTAGGGGGAAAAAAATGAAAAGAAAAAACAACTAACGTTTTTCTCCGCTGCTTCCAGCACTCCTGCACAGTACCCCTTGGTCCTCATTACTTACTTGGCATTAATGTGGATTTAGAATCTAATTTCAAAGGGTCTCCTCCAGATATAGTTCTTGTGTTTATCAATAATGCAACTTGGGAAATATTGTTCACGTACAACATTTAAAACACCACGGCGACATAATTTCCATATGTGTATGTGTGTGCTTAAGTTCAAACAGTTTTGTCTCATAAATATGTAAATTCAGCCTGCCTGTTTTAGTACCCCTGAAGCACACCTGAATATTGCTGCCTGTCTCATTAAATCAACATAAATGGCTCAGAGAGACACACAGCACAAGGTTCTCCTGGCCACAGCTCCCAGCCCTGGATGACTAGCAACCCCCAATGTGAAATGATGGAATAGAGGAGGTAGAAAAACCGCCGGCCACAGCCTTTAGGTACATTTTATGTACAAGCAACCAGCCAGACCCTACTTTTGAATTTAATTAACACAGGTATCAATTTAACAGTAGATCCCCAGAGATTTAACAAAAAATCCTTGTCATATAGGAGGCAGAAAGGAAAGAATCAGATGGATATCAGACTCACTCTTGGGGTGATTCTTCCATGTGAATGACTCAGAAGCAGCTCAGTACAGCTGTTAGTACCACTGATTCATCTCAAACGTGGCTGGATATGAGCGTCATCTGAGAAGTATTTAAAAATACAGATGTCTAGGCCCAGCCCCCAAGCAAAACACAATAGGTTAAAGGGGTACAGTGGGGAGTTATGGGTTAAATACAATTTCTCCTATTTGGAGAGAGTTTTAAAGCTTCTACTCAGAAGCCAGTTGTGCCTTTACAGATACATCAGCACAGTGATTAGTTCATTATTGGGTTTCTTTGTTTTAATAATTGTTTTGTTACACAATAGCTTATAATTGCTTAATATTTTATACAAGATTACAAGATGCTTAATTGTATGTAGTTGGTTCATATTGAGGGTTCAATATGTGGAGATTAAAATAAGCAAGCTAAAAAACAAAAGCAAACATAAATCATGGTTATATTTAAATAGGGGCCCTAAAGCAGAAATCTTTAAGGGGTATCATTTTCCTCAGTGATAACTATAAATGGATATCCATTTTAAATGGGTTCCCAGGTGGCACTAGGGGTAGAGAATCCACCAGCCAATGAAGGAGATGCCAGAGAGGCGAGTTCGATCCCTGGGGGTCGGGAAGACCCCCTGGAGAAGGAAATGGCAACCCACTCAAGTATTCTTGCCTGGAGAATTCCATGCACAGAGAAGCCAGGTGGGCTACAGTTCATGGGGCCAGAAACAGTCAGGCATGATTGAGCAACTAAGCCCATCCATCTAAAAAGTGCTTAGTACCCTCCATTCTGCATCTCAGGAATGGCTTAGATAGTATAAATAACCCTAGGGCAAAAACAGACCAACTTAGGTCATCTTTACATGTGTCACTCACCAATGAAAAGTTACTTATAGGACAGTGTTAATAGCCGTCTGACCTTCACATGACTCTTAAAAAATCAAGTATAATACAGGAAAATGCAGGGAAATCTCACAGAAAAATACTAGACCATATAACCAATAAGGACCTACTATGTAACACGGAGAACTCTGCTCAATGTTGAGTGGCAGCCTGGATGGGGGAGGAGTTTGGGGGAGAGTGGATATGTGTGTATGCGTGTGGCTGACTCCCTTTGCTATCCACTGTCACAACATTGTTAATTGGCTATATTCCAATATAAAATAAAAATTTAAAATACTAGACCATGAACGAGTATGTATACAGTGGTTCTGTCACTAACCCATGTGACTCTAGGCAAATCACTTTCTTGAGGGTGCATCTCTCTGTTTTCCTCTGTAAATCATCAAGTTTTAAATCACTAAGCACCTTAAATTCCCTTCAAGTGGGATAATGCTATGTTGTTTGTAAATATTAAAATAACCTAGCTCTACACCAAGTAATGCAGGACCTTGAACAAGCCACTTCATCTCCTGACCTTGGTTTATTTCTCTGTACTTTCAGGCACTAAAGAACAGGGTACACCTCAGAGAGCCTAGTCAAATATATCAGTACTATGACAAGTCAACACTGTTGTTACTTCATGACTTTAATATGATTTGAATAAGCAAATTTCATATTTGCCCCTTGATTCTAATCTTGCACTAGAATGGCAAAAAGAAGTTAGTCTGTTACCATGCTAATGATTTTGTTTGGCTGTAAATAAGCCCAAGTGAAAAACTGAAGCTTAAGGATTAAGTGACTTGCTAAAAACTACACAGAAATGTGATTAGATGCCTCGCCTTCCATTTTTGGTTTACCAGATGAATGCTCTCTTGAATATATGTACCCCCCAGAAGATTCCCATGCTCCCTTAAACCCAGTGACATTAAACAAAAATACACGTCCTTAGCATGGTAAGGGAGAATTCATGACTTGTCTCCTACCTTGTATTTTCCATCATCTCCAGCCATACACTTTCCACCGTAACCTTCTATCCCAGCGTACCTTTGTGGAGAGTCCATTCAGTGTCTGGAATACACTCTCCCTCCTTTTCCCATGAGTAGCCCCTATATTCACTTCTAGGTTCAGTTCAAATGTCACCTCTTCTGTTAATTTCCTGCTTCATTCCCTGGTCCCTCTGCCCATCTGGGTTATACATATTTGTAATACTCAGACACTATATGATACTCGTATGCTCACTGTTCTAACCCTCTGTCTAGACTGTGAGCTCCTTGGTGTTTCATTTCTGTCCACCCAGTGCCCAGCTCAGGCATCACTCTGCTGGGCATTCATTAAATCTCCAGAGCGATGACAGAGAGCAGCATCTGTAAAGACCTAGAGGCAGCACCGCACTAATTCTGTTTCCTCCCACCCTGCCTCTTTCCTTCCACTGTTTGCAGCCCTCATTAAACACTGGCCACCCTGTTATTATGTCCAGCATTTAGACGCACAACATAATGAATTACCTAGTACTGCCCGGTCCAGGGTAGTAATTGTCAACCACATGTGCATATCTACATTTAAATTAATTCAAATCCACCATTTAGTTCCTTAGTCACTCTAACCACTCTGGCTAGTGGATACCATATTAGAACACACAGATGTGAACCTTTTCCATCACTGCAGAAATTTCAGTGCTGACTTAGGGCCCCTAGACACACCCCTCCCACCCCAGAAGAGCCGGAGAAGATGACTCTGGAATGGACTGATTTAGTCCTGAGAAAAGACACTGGCAACCTATTAATAATTTACGTGTACATGAAGGATAAAAGCTGGAAAGCTGCTTCTTAGAAACATTTTTATTAATGTTAAATCTATACACAGACAAGAGATGGGAAAGATAACTTCTGAAGATGTTTTCACTCGCTGATAATTGAAATTTAAGTTTTATTGTATTTATAAGCCTAGCTGCCTTGCTTCTTACAATATTTTTTAGACTCTGGGAAGATTATAGGACATAATTAAAGGATTTCAGTTTTCCTATTTAGCCTAGCTGTGTAAGGAAATATTAAGTCAATTAATGGTGATTTTTAAAATGAGGATTTAGGAAAATCTCTTATCTCCAGGAACACTGAGAACCTCACCTCCCCCGCCCCATAATTGTTTAACATTTTGTACAGTTCTTATCTGTTCTGTTATTTCACTTGTCTTATTGATAGGATTCTAAACACAAATTTGGAACCAATTAAATGGTTTCCTTAGAATGTATGTGAATTGTGTTTATATGAGATATAATTATAAAGATTTCTCAGTAAAACATAAAGGAATATTTGTCTCAGGAATTTGATTTCTTTTTTTCTGAGATGAACCTGACTTGACTACTTATTTTTTCTCGGCCTTTTGGCATAGCTTCCATGAATGCTACTACAAATCAACATGATACATGCACTCTGCATTTATTTTGAGCTAAAGGATACATACTGGTTGATGCCTGTGTTGGTTACAAACAAGGGAACCATAGTGGAGAGGGGCTGTGTCTCCCTTTATCATAAAATAGCATGCTGGGTCAGGTTAAGTACAAATACATCCCTTGATCATGGTGATAGCACGGATGAACTTCACACAGTGGTGGAAAATCAACAGTATTACAGTTTGCATGGGGCAAAGGAGGTCTTCTAGTTTTAGAGACAATATATATAAAAGCCTCAACAATACAATAATGAAGAACGATTGTTTCTTTGTGACCAGATCCTTATTTTTCAGCAGCCTGTAGCCCTTAGATCTGACCTTGCAAGGATAGAAGGGTATAAAAGTAGTGTGTGTCCACCATGCTGTTGCCTATTTCTGGGAGACACCTGGGAGGGAGCATACCTATCTATGGAAGGAAAATGTGGAGGAAATTGTGTGCTTTATTGCTCTGCCTCTTTTCTTTTTCTTGTCCTATAGGAAGTGGTTTCAGATGAAAGGCATCAAGGTGGACAACTCCTGGAAGAACCAAAGTTGCTGCATTTCAAAGGGAATACTTTCAGTCTTCAGATCTCTGTCCTTGATATCCCCCCATTCCTCTGGAGAATTAAACCATTCACTGCATGCCAGGTACTGGCCAAGTGGGTTTCCAATAGAAATAGCTTTGCTTTAACCAGTAGGCATGTCACACACCCTAGTCAGGGTACTGACTTTCCTGCTTCTTTAAAACTATGGATTTCATTTCAGAACTGTCACAAATGTGTAACTGTTTGGACTATACCCAGGGAAACCTATTGTCATAAATCCATGGGTTCCTAACAGGTGGGGGAAAAGGTGCTTGCATGTCAGGTAATATGAGATTTATCCTCTCTCCTGTTTAAATCGCCACTCAGGATAGGTTGAAGAAGGTCATCTAACAACTTAGAGCAAGATTTCTTTGTGGGTTTGTTTTAACTCATATCTATTCATTATGAGACACTGTTTTCATCCTGTTCACCTATAGAATGAAGTGGATATTAGGGAGAAACCTTTTAAGGGTGATCATTTTGAGTTGTAGAGAGCTCTGGTCAGCCAGGTGGGATCAAGAGATTTTGTCCTAAATAGATGAAATGCTTGCTGCCAGCTGAATTGAGCAAGATGGGAAGAAGAAATCACAAATTGAGAAACAAAGAAATATTAATGCCTCTTAGAATATTTTTATGTAAAAATATTTATGTGTCATCACTCACATACCTCATTATTAGAGACTTAAAAAAATGTCAGGATGACTTAAGAGTCTCTTTGGATCATGTTAAGGGATTTTTGAATAGTTGCTTAGCATGAAAAGATATCAACCCGTGACCTTGTCACTGAACTCTATGAAAATTTTCAGTGATAAGCATTGTCATCAAAAGCAGCCAACTGGTCTACCATTGTTTCTTAAGCCAGAGTCATCTGGGCTTCAAGAGACAGGACATTTCCTTAACTCTGGAGCTTCTGAGAGACAGATACTGATCTGGACTCACAGGAGGCTTTCACGCTTCTCGGTTCTGCCCATCAGCATAACCTTCAGAGTCCTGTGGGTTTTTTAACCTTTCTATCTTTACAGCATTCATTAAAAAAAAAACAAAAAACATGCACAAGATACACCAGCTTGTCAGAATGGAAATAAGTCAAATCTCAAAGAGAAAAACCTTGACCATGCCATGGGAGTTAGAATAAAGTTGCACCATCACTGCTTTCTACTTCTATCATTCAGAATTTTCTAATCAAATAAGGCCATATTTTCGTTTACTGTTCAGACGTGTCATTACCTCAGGAGCTGCCTCCTCATGTATAGTTTAGTGCATTCAAAACAACAAGTATCTCTCTCAGTGCCCTGAACAATTTTTTGGATATTTAACATATTTTCTTATGGAGAGAGGTTTTCTATGAATAAATGTATTATTTATGATGTTCTAGACCTAGATGTCTCTGTTTCCCATACAGCAGTATTCAAGGTTTGCAGTCCAAATTGAACTTCAGGGTATTGCTAAAACAACTCCTGAGAGTCATGCAAATTCCTCTGTTTTAATCTTTATTTAAGGGTATTGCTTCCCAGGATCTAATGCAAGTGACTCAGTCCAAAGTAACTATGAAATTTAATGCTTGCAGATAAAAACAAAATCAGATAAAGAATTATAACCTCTCAGGAGCACTTAAACAACAATTCCAACACCAGGGATTCCAGTGAGAGCCTCAGGTAGAAAAGACTTGGAGGAGGCTAATGCCTGCTCACCCCAGAGGATGCAACAGGGCCAGCCAAAGCCAAAGGGCGCTGGCTGGCAAGGAACCCCAACCAACTTTACTGTCGGGATGGGTTGGATTGCATAGAGGTTGTGAACATGTATAAATATTTGACTTCTGTAATTGAGCATAATTTGAAAGAGTCGTGGAAAGCTGAAAAAACAATTTAATTTTCTCTGCATCAGGCAGCTTGCCACTGAGGTTTCATTTCCACTTCATTTTTCTTTCCCACAAATGACTTTCTGCTCTATTCTTCCTTTCTTTTCACCACCCTACCACCAATTTCTTTACTCCTATGATCACTGAACTCCCCCAGTATATGTGACTACATATCGTGCTTGTCATAATGGACAGGTTGTGTCTGCTCCAGGCATCAGATGCATACACTTTGGGGAGGCTTTGTGTTCAGCCTGCTTGAACATCATGGAGAGCATCATGTGTGCTGACAAACTGGGCGTGGATAATAGAGAATGGCTTTTGATTTGGCTTAGTGGACAGGAACTCACAGAACTCTACTGCAGAGACAGAAAACCCCACTCCTGCTGACATCGCTTATAGGTCTCTCCTTCACCTGGTAAATGTCCCCATCATCTTCCAAGTCAGTGGATAGAAGGGTTAGAGTTATTGCTATTACTGGTATCCCTGTTTTCTTATTCCTCTCTCCCTTTCTTTAACTTCAAAACAGCAATCTAGGAATCGACATTTTCCAGTCGGTACCCAAAGCTGACTCTCTAAGAAACTTTCATTTTTTTTTTCCATCTGGGCAAGGTGGAATTTCCCAGGAAGGGTGGTATCCAGTGCATAAAATATTAATAGCTGCCCTATGAGACACCAACCAAGAAAGATTCTTAGAATGATGTGAGGTCCAGGTTGGGTTTAGAGCTACGTGATGAGAGCCTACATATAGGAGGACCAACTAGATTTTAGATCTTGCTGGTTTCAATTCTGGAAGATGACAGTTTATGGAACACTAGGATACAAACCTTATTGCTTATGAAACAAAGTAGGATGGATGAAAGGGAGGGGCATGTGAGGTTACAGGAGTTCTTAGGAGACCTGGTTACCATAGCACCCACTAACCTTGATTCAAAGAAAGAAAGAGACCCACAATGCTAGTCTTTCCAAAATAAACAATTATTCATGAGACTCTACCCCAACAAGTGATATGCTGTTGTCCCCTTAGAAGACTCAACAACCCTCCTCTGCATGGAAATAACTCTGCTCTCAGTAGGTTACTGGAACCTGAGAACTACTGAATCATCATATCCCCTCTTCCTTGCTGACTGTGGGGGTAGAGAAGCTGTAAAATATTATAAAGCTGAATCTAATAAAATATTAATTTATTTTTTAAATCCTACAGAACACCAAGCCAGGCTGTCACCTCCGTAGGATGAAAGCAGCTGTCTTCCAGCATGCTGTGTATCTTGGAGAACCCATTGTCTGTCTCCTGCTAGAATATGATTTACATTCTCTCCATCTGCTAGGAAACTAATTATAATGGGACTCAAAAAGAAAACATTTCCGGAATTCTTTAAACACCCATAACTTTGCTACTCTTTGTCCTCTAGTTATTACTTTCCCCAGAATTCCTCTCGGCTCAGTGAGCATCTTGGTGTTTTGTTTTGTATTTTTTGGGGGAGGGGGGGAGAAGAATAAATGAAAGCCAAGATGATTGCCCTGGAAACACACTAATCGCAGTGCTTTTTATTATTTTTAAATGTTTTGTTGAGCACCGCTGGCAGCTGCTACTCAAGTCAACAACAACAAAAATATTCTTTTGACGCAGTTTTAAAATCAGATTTTTTTAATGTTTTGATGGTGTGCGGTGGAATGGAAAGGAAAGCAAGAGTCATTTCTGTTTGTTTGTTTGCCCATTCTCGTGTCTTTCTGCAAGAAAAGATTATGTCTGCACTGGGTTCTTCCATTGTTCTCCAGAGAAAATACACAAAATTTAGCAAGCGGCACGACAGAAGATACTTTTCAACACGTCATCAGTGCCGTCCATTTTTTTCTTTTTTTAACGAAGATAGTATTACCAAAGATTCAAAGCCACTTCAGGAAATGTAGGTTTTTTTGAAGAGCTGGACCTTGAATTCAGCTCTATCGCGTTCTGAAGTCCAAACATTTATATTACACTGTAAGGACTCAAAATTTCAGTTTTAGAAAACAAAAACCTGTTTAGTTAGCGTTGTTAGGCAGAAACACCTTATTTAGGCGAAAGCATCAATGAACCATGGAGCCCTCTGTTATACTTATTTTCACTGAAGGGGATGATATTGAGTGCGTATAAAAATGTAACATATATTCAGCACCATGCATTAAATAGCCAGTGGGAAGCTGCAACTGTACTGCAGTAAATTTAAAAAATGCACTGGTCTGGAAAAGAGTGCATTTCAGGGCTCGAAGATTGAGGCTGAGCAGAGAGAGGATGGGGTGAGAGGACTGAAGCCCTTGCAGGCCTGGCAGGGGCTGTGGTTGATGACGGCAGCCCTGGAGCCATTCTTGTCCCCCAGGCAAAGGGATCGTGTAATGAAGCAGAGTTTCCAGGTGATGTGGTGACATCAGTGATTCCACTCATGATTACAGGCTCTTCCCTGAAAAATACCAGTCAGCTGCTTTCTGCTGCCTCCCCAGTCAAGCCCCAGTCCTCTCATTAATTCTGTGTAGGAGAGACGGAGATGGGAGTCTTGGTAAGCGGGCTACTCCAGTTAGCTATGATGAGACCAGAGAAGAGGCTCACACATGGAGACAGAAAAATTGTAGAATGACAGTGAGAGAAATGGTGGTAATCCGTTCATAAGAGGCAGACTTGGGACTGCCCTGGTGGTCCAGTGGTCAAGACTCCATACTCCCAAGGCAAGGGGCATGGGTTCGATTCCTGGTCAGGGACTATTCCACATGCTGCATGGTGTCCCCTCCCCTCCCCCAAAAAAATGGTAGACTTGTTTGAGAAAGGAAAGGCCAACTGCAATTATTTGTGCTGATTGGGGTATAATGTCCGTGATGGCTGTTAATGAAATAAAAACCAGAGATGTAGCTGCTAGAGTCCTCCAGAGAAATGGCAACTGCGCGTATGTGAGCAGATGAGGATTTGAAGAGCTCAGTCAATGGAGAGAGAAGAGCTGAAGGCTGAGATAGGAAGTAAGAGTTACCCTGGATTACTGAACCAGGACGCCAGCAGGAGTCAGATTAGACAGCAAGGAGAAATGGCGGACCGGGTATAGTATAGAAGTATCTGGTATAGAATTTGGTGCAGGTGGACAGTCATTTTTGAGTGTTTTAGGGAATGACTTCCTCTCAAGTTTGCTGGGAGGCCCACCAATCAGGCTTCCCTGGTGGCTCAGAAGGTAAAGGGTCTGCCTGCAATGCCAGAGACCCAGGTTCAATCCCTGGGTCAGGAAGATCCCCTGGAGAAGCAAATGGCAACCCACTCCAGTACTCTTGCCTGGAAAATCCCATGGACAGAGATGCCTGGTAGGCTACGGTCCATGGGGTTGCAAAGAGTCGGACATGACTTCAGTTTCATCACCAATCAGCAGTGCCCTCTGATGCTAGGAGGGAAAGAGAAGAGTTCATAAGTAAGTCTCTGTTTAGGAAGAAAGTGGGGAAGAGATACCATTCACTGGTTCTGCGCTGCTGCCTTGCTGGTATATGAGCAAGCTGTGCCCCAGATGTGGGTTTCCTTGGTGACCATTAGCTTCATGCTTCTCCCAACATTTGCCCTTGCCTTTCTGTGGGAACCCACTAGTGAACCTTCCAGCACACCCAGCTCATCTCAGTTTCTCAAAAGACTGCTTCCAACCCACTGACATTTCATTAGAGAATGGTTTGGGTTGAGAAAAAAATATTTTAACCAAGGGATTGATGTGCTTATAAAACCTTTGGAAAACCTGGGAGAGCCAAGGTCAGAGAAAGCCCCCAGTGATATGAGGAAATCAGCAAGTTCCATGATTTCGGGAAACCACCACAACCCTGAAGCAGACGGTTCTCAGAAGCCCCTGCAGACCTCATATGTGCTGTCAGCTGAACCCTGAGGTTTGCTTGCTAGTACCAGAGGAACAGAAACCATTTCTGTTCCTTCCCTTCCTTCCAAATTTAAAACAAGTACCTCTCATTGGCACAACAGAAATGTGAACTCCCTGCTGGCGAGGGCCGTGAAAGGTAGTTTTCAGAATTCTAGTTCTTTCTGTGTAGGGGAGAACTGAGGATGGGACAGAGTTGCCTTCTTCCTAATAGCCCACATTCTGCACAGGGATAAAGGCAGCTGCAATGTCAACATATAGACCTTCTCTGAGTCCTTAGTCCATTGCCTTTCCCTTGGCTCAAGTTTGAGAACAAACAAACGAAACAACACCCCTACATCCCTTGCTGGGATGTGTGGCAGGGGTTAGTGCCTGATTTCTTTCTCTCATATTTCCCAAAACTGGCTCTCCTATACCCAAGTCTTCAACAATCTAAACTCCATCTCCCTGCTGATCCCCCCTAGCAAGCACCCAGAAATCAGGATCTTTGAGACTTCCTGCAGAGAAAAATGAGGAAAGCTGCAAGTGTATAGCTTGAAGCTCGGGGATAACCAGGGAACTCTTGGTTCCTTAAAGTGAGTAAATTGAATTCTGAACATGGCTCATAGTCTTGTAACACCTGCTGACATCATCACCAGTCACATTTCAGAGAATCAAAGTTCCAGACTTGATCCATCTTTTGCCACGTTTCAGCATCAATATTGGAGAAAATTGTGTTTGTAGCAACAGGTAAAAGAGGAAATTAATGAGTTACGGGAAAGAGAGAGAAGTGGGATGCAGTTTACTATAGGCTGGGAATATGAGGTCATTGCCAAGGACCACAGCCTGATTCCAGTAGGAGGGAAAGACTTTCTGGTAGATGGAAGAATATCAGTGAGTGACCTCCACTTCACTTTAATATAAACCCACATGTCCGAGACAATTGGTGGCCAGCACTGGCTGGTCATGGGAAAGAAAGAATATAGATTTTATAACACCCCCCCCCTCATTTAGTGAAATGGCTTTTGCCATTCGATTATAAGTCCCTGTGAAGTGGAGACCAGACCTAAATTCTTCAGTTCAGTTCAGTTCAGTCGCTCAGTCATGTCCGACTCTCCGCGACCCCATGAATCACAGCACGCCAGGCCTCCCTGTCCATCACCAACACCCGGAGTTCACTCACACTCATGTCCACAGAGTCGGTGATGCCATCCAGCCATCTCATTCTCTGTCGTCCCCTTCTCCTCCCGCCCCCAACCTTTCCCAACATCAGAGTCTTTTCCAGTGAGTCAACTCGTTGCATGAGGTGGCCAAAGTACTGCAGTTTCAGCTTTAGCATCAGTCCTTCCATTGAACACCCAGGACTGATCTCTTTCTATTCCTTTATTATTTATCTAATACAGTGTCTGGTTATTAGAAGGCATTGTACATATAACTGTGGAGTGCGTGAATTGAATGGAGGAATTGACAAAATAGATTGTTCTGGGCTAACCTGTTGTGTTTGTGTCTCTCTGGTGTGTGTGTGTGTGTGTGATCCTGCAGTAGTGTAATTTTTATGCTGGATATATAGCAACATTATGCTTAACAGTTCAGCATGAGGCTGCAGTATGGGCATAAGTTCTGGCCAGTCACTTCTTCATAATTTTCATGTACATGAGATGATAACATCCTACCCTGGGCTTAGGTAGCAAAGAGTAGGCATCTACTAGGAATCCTCCCATAGGAGTCTTCTAAAGAATCTTTTTGTCATGGAAAAACATGGTGATTAACTTTTGATGGTCTTCTTTCTCATTGTGTGTGTCACCAAGTGAAATCTGAGCTCTTGCAGCATGGTTTTGGAATTCGAATGTTATCAATTGGAATTGACATTAATTACTTTTGTGCTGCCTGGCATATGCTGGGACATTATTTCTACAACAATTCCACCAGAGTCGCTCAGGCAATTATCTCTGCTGCTATCACCGTCATCATGATCATCCTAATTATTGTGATTAGGTCTGTCCTGTGCTCTGCTCATCTCAGCCAGGATCTGCACACCCCAGCCCTCTCCTCTCCCCGCTGTCTCCCCTGCAGGAAGTCCCGTTCTCCCGCGTGTGGTGCAGTAACCGGCAGCCCCTGCACTGTGCCTTCTCCCTGGAGCGCTACACGCCCACCACCACCCAGCTGTCCTGCAAAATCTGCATCCGGCAGCTCAAAGGCCATGAACAGATCCTCCAAGTGCAGACGTCAATCCTCGAGGTGAGTCCTTGGTCTCCAGGTCACCTGACCTGTTTCTAAAGCCCATTATATACACCTATCCTAGTTGTGCTACATGTATAGCATGAAAGAGATTCAAAATTCACTCTTTTAATCCTCATTGCTGATAAGGGAAAATCAACTTTTTCACAGGCTGAAGATTTGAACTGGACCTGGAAACGTAACCCATCAGAGCATAGGCTCTGCAGAGGGACCTTTGGGGAAGGAACTGGTCCAGGGCTTTTTATACACAAAACCACAACCAATCGAACAGTTCATGGTAGACCTGGAATCAGCTGAGATTCATTATTGAATTGAGACATATACCATAAGAAAACACAAGGTCACCATTGGGATGCTTTTCTGCCCGTTCTGACTAGTTTCCAGAAGTCAGTTTTCCCATCTGTGTTATTTCATTTTCAAGGCTTTGTTTCCATACTGTCTTAAAATTTTTTGATACCCTCCAGGATCAGGGTTCTACACATCCCCATTTCCACGAAGCCTAGAGTTCATCAGTACAATAAGAGACAGGATGGATAATAATCTCACTCTCCAAAGTAAGAGCATAGTGCAAAAAGGGATAAGACCTTGTCCAAGGTCACGTGACTACTCAAGGGTAGAGTTAGAATGGAAGTCAGAGGAGAAGTCACTTGGGAACTTGTGCGCTGCCATGGCTTTGATTGGCCCTAAGCCACTGAATGACTCCATGGCTCTGAGCTTCAGCTTATCAAGTAAACTATGGCCTTTCCTCCTGAATGGTTATTTCAGCAGGGGAGAGTAGCTGAGGGGCAGAATCAGAGGAGCTGATGACACCTTATTTAGCAATTTCAAGGTAATCCGTGGCTAGTTTAGAAAAACACACACACTGTTTTGTTCATCTTAGAACATGTACGTGTATATACACACATGGTCTTCGCTGGTGGCTGTGTTACAGAGTCCACCTGCCACTGCAGGAGATGCAGGCTCGATCCCTGGGTCAGGAAGATCCCTTGGAGAAAGGAAATGGCAACCTGCGCCAGTACGCTTGCCTGCGAAACCCCATGGACAGAGGAGCCTGGTGGGCCACAGTCCAGGGGATTGCAGAGTCAGACAGGACTTAATGACTAAACATCAACATATATACATACATACACATACAGTTTTGTGTTTGCATGTATAAATAAGACATATTCATTCATTCACACTTAGCAGAAGGTTTAACACCTTTTGTTTCCGTTCCACTCAATTTCAGGTTTTGATTTTTCTCAAAACATGCAGTCTGCATAGTATCACCACTTCTCTCCAATCTCACTGCACTTCATTGTTTATGCAAAATGAGCATTGCTAATACCCCCAAATAGTTTCCTCTGAAGTGCGGATGGCTTTCCAAAGGAGTGTGCCTCAACATTGACAGCTGTCTTAACTGACAGGTTTCTGCCATATTTGCATTTGTTATTGCCAGTTAGCATTATGCGCTGAGGTAGTCCTGATGGGGAAGGGAGATGCAGAAACCTCAGGCAAGATATATTTAGAGTCTCCTTTTTGAACAGTCATGGCATTTTTAACACAATACATTTCAAAGTAAAATACAAATCGTATAGGAGTTAGTTCTAAAATAAAAAGCAAGTCTGAGAAGAGCTGCATTTCAGAATGAAGAGTGAAAAGGCAGGACATAATGGTGCCACTGATGAAAATTTCCGTAAATATCTGTTAACAGGTCAACAAAAGAATTCCAAGTTTAAAAGGTTTTTTACTTTCTAAGGCATCCAGATACTGAAAATCAGTTTCAGCTATTACAAGATGTTTGTGTAAAAGGAATGTAATAAGGTTGATACTACATCCTGGTACCTTTGCATCTTGCTTAAATAAGCTCTAAAAGTTCATGGAGAGAAAATGAGCTAATAAACTTAATCTTCTTGACTCTACCATTCTGATGCTTCACCAAGTTTACAGTCACTTTGGAAAGCCTTAAAGAACATGACATCACCATCTTTCTTGATAAAGGGAGGCAAAAGTGTAAGAATATTTAGATACTCAGTGTTGGACTACAGCTATCTGATACGTAGGCTGCTGCACTTTAGAGGCTTTATTAACTTGTTTGATCCTATAAGAATCATTTCATTAATAGCTTTAAGTGTCCCTGCTGAATTTTGGCCCAGTCCATCCCCATTTCTTTCTACCAAACTATTTCTTAGGCAGATCTCACTGACCATCACTTTCAATGTCAGAAGAAAATTAATTTTTAAAAGCCACTATATTTCAGGTCCTATTTCATATGCTTTCATGTATAATCCTCAGAATTCTGTAGGTTAGTATTATACCATCACAATGTTAAACAATCTCAAGGAAGTCAGCCTTCTTATCCAAGATCGTACAGCAACTGGATGAGTAGCCAGAGTTCCCAACTGAGACACTTGACTTTAAGATCAAAGTCTGGCTTTCTATTCAGTACTACATCCAGATCCCAATCAAGGGGGTTTAATTTCTTAGTCCTAACCATGGGCCTTGTCCATAATACAAGCCCCCTCTTTAAGGGCTTAGGCAGTAGTGACAAGCATCACAACATCAGCATTTTTCCCTAAGTAGATGAAAATTAGAAAATTCTTTCCTCAAGACTAAAGAAGAATGAGATGCACCTGTTTGTTTGTTGGGCTGGAATTAAGTATTCATTCTGCTGATCTTCAGAAACAGAATTGATTCCCTACATAGAGGTCTGTTTGCAAAAGGATGTCTTGACTGAATGATCACTCAAGGTCCTTCCAACCCTGGGACTGTCTCATTGCTGGGGAATCAGACATCTGGTGGTATACCTGGGATTAAAAAACATCCTCTTCTCCCTAAAAATGACTTGGTTTTATGGTAAATGGTTCAAAGAAAATGAAGATAAAGTTCTGAGAACGTTGGGAATACTTGGAGAGAGGCGGGGTATACTCACGACATGGGTCTGTATCAATCAGTGAGGCAGCAGTAATGGATAGGTTGTTAAAGTGCATCATATTTCATGGTCACTGTACTGATGCAGAAAGCTTCTGTGTGCAGTTCAGTTCAGTCGCTCAGTCGTGTCCGACTCCTTGCGACCCCATGAATCACAGCACGCCAGGCCTCCCTGTCCATCACCAACTCCAAGAGTTCACTTAAACTCATGTCCATTGAGTCGGTGATGCCATCCAGCCATCTCATTCTCTGTCGTTCCCGTTTCCTCCCACCCCCAATCCCTCCTAGCATCAGACTCTTTTCCAGTGAGTCATCTAGTCGCATGAGGTGGCCAAAGTATTGCAGTTTCATCTTTAGCATCAGTCCTTCCAATGAACACCCAGGATTGATCTCCTTTAGAATGGACTGGTTGGATCTCCTTGCAGTCCAAGGGACTCTCAAGAGTCTTCTCCAGCACCACAGTTCAAAAGCATCAATTCTTCAGCGATCAGCTTTCTTCACAGTCCAACTCTCACATCCATACATGACCACTAGAAAAACCATAGCCTTAACTAGATGGACCTTTGTTGGCAAAGTAATGTCTCTGCTTTTTAATATGCTATCTAGGTTGGTCATAACTTTCCTTCCAAAGCATAAGCGTCTTTTAATTTCATGGCTGTAATCAGCATCCGCAGTGATTTTGGACTATACTGATGCAGAAAGCTTCTGTGTTAGTGGCTTTAGTAAGTTAGTAATAGGCTACCATTGATTAATAATAATAATAGAACTAAAACTTTGAAGCTTCCAACAGATGTTTTTGAAATATGTACTTAAATATCCACCCCCCCAAAAAAATTCCCACATATCTAGGCTCAGAACTCCTCCTTCCTACCCTAATTTACAATAGAACCATGAAAGATAAAAGATACATATATGTGTGTGTGTACATGTGTGTGTCTGTATATATATATATAAACATTGATTTTAAATTAATTAATGCAGTGAGCATCTTCATTTGAAGGCATTTGGTTCTTTCTGCTCAGCCCCACATCCATCATGTCCCTTCATGCCTCTTATCTAAATGACTTTCCAAATATAATCATTCATATCACTCAAATTTAAAAAGTATTTCAGTGATTAAGGTAATATATCTCTTCTGTTCTTTAAAGTGGCCATTATTATGTCAGTCTTTAGAAGCAGGTTGGTCCCCCTTAAATTAACCCAACTGAATTACCTAATGATGATCACTAATTGATACTCTATAAAGCAAGAGTATTGCCAATCTTAAAACTGATGTGTGTTGTATGTGCTTAGTCACTCAGTCGTGTCTGACTCTTTGCAATCCCATGGACTGAGCCCGCCAGGCCCCTCTGTCCATGAGGATTCTCCAGGCAAGAATACTGGAGTGGGTTGCCATGCCCTCCTCCAGGGGATCTTCCTGATCCAGGGATCGAACCCAGGTTTCCCGCATTGTGGGTGGATTCTTTACTGTCTGAGCCACCAGGGAAGCCCTGTGGACTAAAGCGAAATAATTTTGCTAATACCGAACAGAAGGGAAGAATCCCCGAGTCATTTATTTCCTCATTCCTTATTAATGTAACAATATTAAAGAATCTATCTTTTGGTAGAAACAACTTAAAATGGGAACCTTGCGTGTTAAAATTTTCCCTTCAAGCAATGCTCTTATCTTTCTTCCAAAAGTGGTGGGGGATGATTTGTCTGTTACAAAGTCGACAGAATATTTGGAATTCCTCCCTGATTTACAGCTCCTGCATTAACCAGGTAGCAGCAGCTTATCTCTTATGTGCAGAGCATGAAAATCTACTGTTCCTCTGCATATTTAATTTAAACCATCAGAAGATGCAGCCACTGGATTCTTCTTAGTTGGCCCAGATGTCTTTTAGAATGCATCATAAATGTTACGTAAAGTGTCATCCTTACCCTTGGGAAATATTTACATTTTAAAACTTTGAGGGACATGGGGGCCCATTTATTAAAGTGTACTAAGCTGTAAAGTAATTAGCCTCCAATTTAAATAAATAAATTTAAAAAAAAGAAATAATTTTTAGAAGTCTCATATAATATTTTATTTACCCTCAAATCGTACCACTCTGTCCATTTTTTTCTGAAGACTTTATGTATTGAGGTGGTCTTTCTTCTGCCAGCAGGAAAGACAGAGCTTCGTTGAGCTGGTCCAATCATAGATGCCATGAGGGCATCTGTGTCTTGTCATTTTCTGGCATGGATACCCCATTCCATTGGCAAGCCACCTTTTCACATGTTATCACTCTTTAGTGCCATTTTTACAATGACAACTACCATATTATCTCATATAGAATTCCTTTTATTCTCCCTCTGGTTTTTACTATTCATTTTAAGGACATTTTCCTGCCTTAAGTCAGGAAATATTTAAAGAAACTATTCCCACTTGATTTCCATTATTAAAAGCTAAAAGAAATTTTACATGCCATGATAAAAAATGATAAATCTTGCAACCTATTTTATTCAGTAAGAAGTCTGAGGTAGTTTATTTTATAAACATCTTATGTATCGGAAAGGAACTGGCTACTCTGCCAGAAATAAGCACTTATCCAGCCAATGTCTATTCATTCAACAGCTACCCGTCCTTCAAGGTCAACTCAAATGCCTCCTCCATGGAGTCCTCCTACTCTTTTTTTAAGCTTTATTTTTAAATCTTTTTTTTAAATTTAAACATCCTATTTTATATTGGAGTATAGCCAATTAACAATGTAATTATTTCAGGTGAACAGCAAAGAGACTCAGCCATACATATATATGTATCCATTCTCCCCTAAATTCCCCTCCCATCCAGGCTGCCATATCACATTGAGCAGAGTTCCCTGTCTATACAGTGGGTCCTTGTTGGTTATCCATTTTAAATATAGCAGTGTGTACATGTCCATCCCAAACTCCCTAACTATCTCTTACCCCCATTATTCCCCCTAGCAACCATAAATTCGTTCTCTGAGTCTCTCTTCTGTTCTGTAAATAAGTTCCTGAAGTCCTACTTTTAATTCTTGAAGTATAATGCTAATATCACTCAGAGCATTTTTCTGAACCACTCTGCCCTGTGGGTTCTTGGTAGCTGTTTTGATGCAGGGTAGTGTAGTGAAGTAAGTCCTGGTAAAGGTGTTAGGGTATCAGAATTCTAGTTTCAGCTCTGGTACCATCTATCTGGGTGACTTCTACCAAAGTTTATAACCTCAGTGGAGTCTATTTAAAAAATGCCAGAAGACTGATTAGGAAATTGAGCCAGAGGGAAGTCCTGTAGCACCCAAGGTCATGGAGCTAGAAAATGGAAACTTGTACTCCAAAGCAAGACCTTTTTGACTCTGAAAACCACACTTTTTCTGTTCATGCTAACTCAAAAACTGGAAGAATTTGGATGAGCATTGTTTTATAATGGTTCAGGGATTAAAGCTAAAACCAGTAAGTAGCATCTGTTGAATCTGGTAACATGTATTTTTACTTTCCAAGAACAAGATATAGTATGTCACATTTCTCAGATGTATTTGACCATGGGACTGCTCTTTCTTGGAACATCTTCTGAGCTGCCCTGTGGGAATGCTGGGTTAAGGCACTGGATTCCAAAACACAGCACCCCAAAGGTCACTGTCCTAAATGGTTACAGAAAAACAAACCAACAAACAAAAATTATCACTCTTTAGTAAGACCTTTGCATGAGCAAGCTTCCTCAGTTAACGGATTTTAGAAGATATAAAATTCACCAAGTCTGAAGTCATATAGCTGTGTGAGCCTGGACACTAGCACAGAAGTGCTACTGTGGCTGTGATGTCCACAGTAGGAAGATGTGCAAGGGTCAGAAAAAGCATCAGGGGAAGGTCACGGGGCAGTTCAGAAAGGGCATGAAAGGACAGCACAAGTTGACAAGTTCCTAATGTAAAGGAGAGTTTCTTGGGGTTTAAACAGTGCTAACTAGTCCCTTTACCCAACCTCAGATTTCTATTTTAATTTCCCTTTGTATTAGTTTTCTTTTGTTGCATAACAAAGTACCACACATTTATCAGAAAAAAAACAACGCCCATTTATTGCCCCACATTTTTTGTAGGGCAGAAGTCTAGGCATGGCCTAACTGGTTTCTCTGATCAGGATCTCACAAGGCTGAGTTCAAGGTGGTGGTGGGAACATATTCTCTAGAGCTCAGAGGGTTTTTTCTAAGTCTATTAGGGTTGTTGACAAATTCAGATCCTTTGGGCTGTAGGACTGAAGTCCCCCTTTTCTTGCTGGCTGTTAGACAGGGTTCACTCACAGCTCCTAGGGAACACTCTCAGGTCCTAACCACATATCCCCAGCCCCAGCTCCCAACCATAGGCAGTTCACAGGATGGCTGTTTGCTTTCTTCCAAGCCACAAGGAGAGATATGTCCGGATAAGAGCTGTATCTTTTCTTTCTTAAGGGCTATTTGATTAGGTCAGGTCCACTCAGCAAAATCTCTTAGTCAGTTCATAATCAACTGATTAGGGACGTTAGTCATATCTGAAGAATTCCCTTGCCTTGTAATCCATCATAATTATGGGAGTGATTCAAAGTACTCTGCTGCTGCTGCTGCTAAGTCGCTTCAGTCGTGTCCAACTCTGTGCGACCCCATAGATGGCAGCCCAATAGGCTCCCCCATCCCTGGGATTCTCCAGGCAAGAACACTGGAGTGGGTTGCCATTTCCCTCTCCATCAAAGTACTCTTCAGGCCTTAAAATTCTGTTAGTCCATATAAAACTTTCAGCAACCGTTCCAACGTGATGGATAGATGTGTAATTTCACATTGGAAACGATAAACTAACTGTCATGATGCACTGAAATAACAAATCTTCACTGGACAGCTCTAAGTCAGAAGAGTGGGCATTCCAGCAAGTGGGAGCTCTTCAGCCTGGACCACTTCACCAGCTACAGCACTTCTCATCACTGACTCATGGCTGCCTCCTATTTTACCAAAGCAATTTCATTCTGAAACAAGACCAAAATATTTACTATAGAATCACACATTAGGACTGGGAGAAACACAAACTTGAAAATGATCAACATACAATCAGTTCCCCCTTGTAGCTTTTCTGATATGTGGCTTCCCAGCCAGCTCCTTTGATCAGCCCATTCTTCTCTGATCAGCTCTCACTCTCAGAAGGTCTCCTTACAATGAACTGAAATCTGTAACCGGGTACCTTCTTCCAACTGATTGTAGATTTTTTTGTTGTTGTTTACGTTGAGAATACTTTAAAAAATCTAATTCTCTCAGCTGAGACCTCCTTGGATATGGGAAGCTGAAGGTTGTTACTCCCCTGAGTGGAAGATGCTGCTGTAAATCTCCAGTCTACGATTTATTAAGCTACTAGAGATGTTATTTACTATGTTAGAAGAGAGAGAGCTTGTCCATATATTTTATAGACTCCATTACAATGGGCAAGCATTTTTTGCATGTGTGTTAACACAGCTTTTCTCAAAAAAAACAAGAGTATTGATCAGTAATGCTTCTACTTAGCTCTGATCCTGTTTTCTTTGTTTTGTTTATAGAGTGAAAGAGAGACCATCACTTTCTTTGCACAAGAGGACAGCACTTTTCCTGCACAGACTGGCCCCAAAGCCTTCAAAATCCCCTACTCCATCAGACAGCGGATTTGTGCTACATTTGACACCCCCAATTCCAAAGGCAAGGACTGGCAGATGTTAGCACAGAAAAACAGCATCAACAGGTAACTGGGGGCAACTGCTAAAAGAGGATTTTACTAAATGAACTTGAAAAATAGAATGGGTTGGGTATATCCAAGTAGTTTCCAGGCCCTGATATCTGTATGGATTCCTCTGGCCATATTTCATGTGACATTTGGCCAAGGAAGTGGGAGAAGAGCAAAAATATGACAAGTGTGTGTGACCTTTCCCGCTACCACACTCCAACTTGGGGATGTCATGGGAAAGTCTTACTTTGGTCCTGATCCCATCTACAAGTTTGCTAACTGGGCCGCCATAATGGGAGTTTAGACTGTGTCATATTGGTACTGGTGAGGGATCTCAGAGAGTGAAAAGAAACAGAGAAGCAAGTTTCTTACACCTCCTCTCCCCGCTAGGGTAACCTTAAGCATTATTTAGCCCCAATACTTTGGCCACCTCATGCGACGAGTTGCCTCACTGGAAAAGAGTCTGATGCTGGGAAGGATTGGGGGCAGGAGGAGAAGGGGACGACAGAGAATGAGATGGCTGGATGGCATCACCGACTCGATGGACATGGGTTTGAGTGAACTCTGGGAGTTGGTGATGGACAGGGAGGCCTGGCGTGCTGTGATTCATGGGGTCGCAAGGAGTCGGACACGAATGAGCAACTGAACTGAACTGAATAAGGATATGCTCAGGCTTCCCTGGAGGCTCAGTGGTAAAGAATCTGCCTGCCAATGCAGGAGACCTGAGTTCAATCCCTGGGGTCAGGAAGATCCCCTGGAGAAGGAAATGGCAATCCACTCCAGTATCCTTGTCTGGGAAATCCCATGGACAGAGGAGCCTGGCAGGCTGCGTCCATGGTTTGCAAAAGAGTCAGGCGTGACTTAGCAACTAAGCAATAACAAAGGATATGCTCAGCCTGAAGAACGGGGTGCCTGAATATAAAAAAGGAAGTTTGAGATGATACTTCCCAGGTTTGAAGGCAGAGGGCTTTAAAATAAGCAAAAGATTACATAGGCCCCACCTGTGAGTCTGCTGCTTAAACCAACCATTAATCGTTACTGTGCTAATGTTGTGGTTGAGTTGAAAAGTAGACTAGAGAGAGTCAGTAATGGACTGTCTTTCTTTGATGAGAAAAAGCAGGGGTGAGTCTATTCAGAGCAACACTGAGGAGGCACCTTCGGGCTCAGCTGGAGGAAGGGTAGGGAAAAGGGATTGATGAATTGCATATCCTGTCTCCTTACCCACCTCGCTCGCCCCAGAATGAAAAGAGAACAAGTCTTGCCAGCGCCATTTGCTTTCCCTTTCCTTTTGTTTCCCTCCCCCACTCCACTTTGGAGACAAAGTCTTATTTTTCTTACTGTGTGGCTTACTCTGTCATTTCCATTTTTTGTTCTTTGTTTTTACAGACATCTTACCTGCCTCTCTCTTCTCTGAAAGGCAGGTAGATGTCTGCCAAGAAAGGATAGAGGGCCATTCCCCGTTTCAAAGGGATCCAGAATCCCAGAATGAAGGGGCCAACTAGAGAGCAGTCAGAGAGGAAAATCAAGAGAAAACAGAATTGGCAGAGACAGGCCCGAAAAGAACACATTCTTGAAAAGGCAGATATTGAAAATGAGAGAATACAAAAATGGACGTGTGTACAGGAGGAAAAAAATTAGGTTGAATTTTTCCCAGCAACTTTGATAAAGGGTGAGATGTGTCATGTGTAACTCGTGAACAGCATGACTAGGAGTTTCACTTTCTGATCAACGTGGGGACAAGAATGAAAACCTTACCCAGAGAATAGAATGTGGTCTGAAAAAAAGAGAAATGAACTTTGGGCAGGGACTCAAAAGCTCTGTACAGCAATCCTGGTTCCACAGCTAATATAAGTCTGCCCCCCCCGCCACATCACTGACCACCCCTATAATACTTTTTCTACAGATGCAATTCATAGAATTCAAACTACATTAACTTGCTAATCCATTCTGGCAATAAGAGTTTATGATTTTTAATTCACCATTTACAAGAAAATAATTGCCACAAAATATCTACATGCCCATGGATGCTGTCATTAATTTGCTAAATGAGCGTGTGCATGTCCCTGCCTTGTTCATTTTTTTCTCCACTTAAGAGTAAACACATGAGAACTACAAGGACTGCCTCCAAACTCATCAGTTTCAGACCTTGTACAGCAGAGAAAATGCATCTCAAACTGGGAGACTCACGTGGACATCCTTTTGTGTCTGGGCTATAATGAGCAGTAACAGCTACACAGGGGCACGCTGTCCCCTCCAATGTCAGGGTCAAAACACAAGAACATTTGATGTGCCAGTTTGGTTTTGTTTGCTTCTGTTTCTCCTTGAAACCCCTTTCTCTAGGAAAGCCTAAATGTCCTTAACATCCAAAATTCAAACAACCTACTCTGGCAAGTTTCTAACATAGTTTCAAGACAATCTCCATTTTCAGTCAATTTTAGTAAGTAAGTGTTACTCATTCAGTCATGCCCAACTCTTTGCAACCCCAGAGACCATATAACACACCAGGCTCCTGTCTCCATGGGATTCTCTAGGCAAGAATACTGGAATGGGTTGCTATTTCCTTCTCCAGGGGATCTTCCCTACCCAGGGATCAAAACCAGGTTGCCTGCATTGCAGGTGGATTCTTTACCACCATCTGAGCCTCCAGGGAAGCCTGAATATATATATGTACGTGTGTGTGTGTATATATATTTGTATATATGTGTATGTGTGTATATTTACACACACATATGCACACATGTATATACGCATGTATACACACACACACACATATATATATCTTCTCCAGCATGGGAAGAAACGTGACAGAAGTGAAGTATATTTTCACATGTCATTTGTTAAAACTTGTTGCATAATCTGAAATCACTGATCTTGCTCTCTTAGGGTTACAAATAATAGGATCCTTATTACATTACATAATCATCCGTTGCTAGTGTGATCATTAACATGTGTTAAAACACAGAAATCTGACATTGTCGACAGGCCAATATCATTGGGTAAGAAAGCTGTTCCGTAGCTTGAGATTTCATCAACCCTGGTATCACAAAAGATGATCACAGAGTCACTCTTATCTTAGGGAATTCACCTACCTCTATCTTGTGACAGCATCTTTACCTGACTCTCCCCTTCCTTTCAATTTCCAAAAGTGAAAAGCTAGTACAGCAACAGCCCTCAAACCATAAAGGAAGAATTGCAAACGTAGTGGAGAGAAACAGTGGCTGTTATCATGTTGCCAGTGAAAACATTCTCCTCCTTTTGGTAAATGCAAATGTCAGTGATGATAATTTGCCTTTTTGTCAAACAAGTGTCTACTTAGATCTGAATAGGAAAGAAGACACGTGAACTAGTAAGTTAAAGGCTTAGACTGTGAGACATGTCGGGGAGTTGCGCGGGGTGGCGTGCTGTAAGACAGCAACACAGGTGGCCTTGCAACTTGCCTGGCATATGGATCACGATAAATAAGCCACACAGCCCAGCAAAGAATGTCATAGTTAACAGCTGCAATTACAGATTCTGTGAGCAAAGTATTACTCAGAGTCCATACTTACTGCATTTTCAGAGCTGAGATTGCACTTTTATTCTACAAATCCAGCTGCAATAATTCTCCTCTTAAGTGCTCTTGGCCACAGCTGATTGGTAGGTGGGTGGGACTAATAAAGAGTTGATTACATAGGAGTAGAGGGTAGGGACCTTTGCTGAGAACTAAACTAAGTAGTATCAGAAACTAACTGCTTCAGCTAGAAGTAATCACCCGTATTTAAATTTCCATAGCATTTTGTATTTTTATGATACTTTTTTAAATTACAGTTAGATATACCTAGATAGTAGGTTCCTGGAGAAGGCAATGGCAAGCCACTCCAGTACTCTTGCCTAGAAAATCCCATGGATGGAGGAGCCTGGTGGGCTGCAGTCCGTGGGGTCGCTAAGGGTCGGACACGACTGCGTGACTTCACTTTCACTATACCTAGATAGTACTATCTACTTCTGGGAAAATCAAGGAATTTGCCCTGAATGAATGACACGAACTTTTCCTTTGGATAGTATGCTGTGCTGTGCTTAGTTGTTCAGTCATGTCCGAGTCTTTGCAACCCCATGGACTGTAACCCGCCAGACTCCTCTGTCCATGAGGATTTTCCAGGCAAGAATACTGGAGTTGGTTGCCATGCCTTTCTCCAGGGGATTTTCCCAACCCAGGAATTGAACCAGGGTCTCCTGCATTGCAGGAAGGTTCTTTACCAGCTGAGCTATCAGGGAAGCCCTTGGATAGTATACTTGAACTTAAAATCTTGTCTAATAGAATTGATATGAATAAACATCAGAGGATTTTGAAAGTTGGTCTCGAAAGAGAATTTGGCTGATATTATGGAAGATTCCTGTCTTTCCCCTCAGTACCTGAAATTCTACCAGTAGGTCATTCCTAAGATTTCATGATGATCATATTCCAGCAATCCTTGTGAAAACATAGCAGCTTGACCAAGTTGCTATGGGAGCAGATGCTGGATAAAGTGCTGCTGCTGCTGCTGCTGCTAAGTCACTTCAGTCGTGTCCGACTCTGTGTGACCCCATAGACGGAAGCCCACCAGGCTCCCCCGCCCCTGGGATTCTCCAGGCAAGAACACTGGAGTGGGTTGCCATGATAAAGTGCATGAGATACAAAAGGGTGAGGAGAAGGGAACTGGCCAGAATGGAAGAAAAGATTCCAAGATGAAATGGAGTAGATAAATTACACTTTATTAATGGTTTCTCATAATAGTATACTTCTTTGAAGTACTGCTAGAGAAACATATTGCTCATCAGTCAGAGTTGCGTGTTCAATTGTACTTTGGATGTTAATGTTTTTGGATGATGGTGTAGAAACTGCGAGCAAATGACATTTCTCAAGCCTCGTGGCTGATCAGTGGTGCTATTATAACTTGTTTTTCCACCAGATCTTTTAACAGGGCTTCTAATGAGAAGCAGAATCTTCTCACGTTGAGGTCACATCCTTTTATTCCCTCTGTCCACTCTGTTAATTGGATGCACAGGAGCAGTGAGATGGCCAGAGGGCAGTGGGGAAGGACAGAGGAATGTCACAAGACAGCTTATTAATCTGTCTCTGAATACCTTGAGAATTCACTAAAAGTGGAACAGGCCCAGTGCCCGCTTTCTTTTGGGGGTAAAGGAAGGAGGAGGAGAAAAGAAAAAGTGATTACAAAATATACACAGAATGCCCGCTTCACAGCAGACTACCAAGTACGGTCACTCAAGGACCCGTGAGACTTTATTTTCACTCTTGTGTTGGGGGATTTGCTAGGATTCCACCAAATGAAACTGTCTGGTTTTTGCAGACTAGCAGTTAGAAAACACATCCTTAACCTTTAAATAATAAAGACAGTACGAGGCTGCCATTTCCAAAAAAAAAAAAAAAGCAATCCTCATAACACTAAGGAGAATTAATACATGGGGAGATAGCATTCATGACACAAATCCTCGGAGGCAAAATATCATAAACCTCAAATCACATTTTCTGGTTCTGGCCCAATAGACTTTTGCCGAGTGTGAATTTGAAGAGCCCTCAGTGTGAAGCCAGAGAGACCCAACACAACCAAGTGGTTGGTGTTCAGACTTCATCCCAGTTAAGGCAATGACTCATGAAACTGCCTACTAATACAAATCTGAAGACAGCCTGGGGCCAGTTTAGCCATGAACAAACCGTATATACAGTTTATAAGTGGCAGGTTTTTCTCCTAAAGGCAATATGCGAGAGAAGCTATTTCTGCCCCTCCCAGAGAACCAAAGTTATGCTCCCACTCTAAGCTGCAAGAGTGGTGACAGGGGCATTGTATTCCTTTTAAGCAGTGGGTGAGTTTGCACTGGTCTTTGAAGGACTAAGTTTCCCTTCTTTCTTTAGTCACTAAGTCATGTCTGACTCTATTGTAACCCCAGGAACTATGGCCCACCAGGCTCCCCTGTTCATGGGACCTTCCAGGCAATAATACTGGAATGGGTTGCCATTCCCTTCTCCAGGGGATCTTCCTGACCCAGGGATTGAACCCACGTCTCCTGCATTGGCAGGTGGGTTCTATAACACTGAGCCACCAGGGAAGCCCTTCCCTTAAGTTAATGTAATTTTCAGAAAAGATGGACATGCCCAAGCCCCTTTATAGTGGAAATAATTCTCTTCGTGGGTTCATCGCAAGCAGTAGTACAAATGCTGACAAAGCCAGAATCCCTGGCTCTGTCTTCATAATTGGAGAAAATGAAATTATGGGGAGGATTTTCCTAATTCATTAAAGAATCCTTTAATAAAATGCTTAACTATTTCTTTTCAGTATGTGTGAAGATTTAAACACATTGAGTATTTTTCAAACAGAAAAGTATCAATATTTCTCCCTTTCCCCCTTCAGGATTAGTACCGTGGTCTTTTATCTTGGAACAAATAGTGGTCTTTCTCCTCTGTCCTCAGGATTCTTGAAAATATCTCAATGTTATTGAAGAGAAACTTTAAATGAGACATATTTTTCCATGCTATATCCCCATTCAAAGAAATTTAAGATTTGCTTTTGCAGTTTTCACTGCCATTCATTGCCAAATATGAGAAATTGTCAGAGGCTTATCATGAATGAAACCGGAGAGCTGAAAACAGTCTACAACTGGCTTTATTCCTTTTGGCAGCTCACTGGGGGTCCTGAAGGCTCCAAGGCTTAAATCCATTTTCTAAAGAAGGAAGAATCCTTGCTAGTCCCTTTCAGGAGCCCGATAATGCAATAAGCAAAAGGAAGAACTATTAATATTAATTTTATTGCCAAATGAATTGGCCCAAAATAATTAATGCACCACTCTTAGGGCACAGCAGAGTGGAACTCAGCATGTTTTCAACTGCCTTTATGTTTTCCTCTTGGGTTCCCCATACCGGCTTCCTTTCATTTGAAGGCACGGGGTGGGAATGGGGGGAGGCGCAGAGGTGACATAATGATGAGCATATTTTGCTTATTCTTTAGGAAATGAAACAGACTTGGTTTATCCTAAAAGCTGCTCTGCTGTTTGAGTGGCCAGTGAGGATGAAGTTTGGGGATGAAAGCTTGATGGACTGACCAAATACTTATGCTGTGTCCAATTACTGTTATTCAGTATAAATGGTTTTTTCTCTTCTATCTGCATTTAAAGAACCATATGGAGGGTTGGTTTTGGTCACATAAGAGGTTTTCATTAAATGAGACAATTAGGATGATAGCAGGGATATTAATTTTTTTTTCATTATGCCTATATTTCAATTCCCTGTTTGGTACTATACAGTAGGATTATGCACCATTCTTGTAATGATGTCTCCCAATTTATTATAGGTAGCTTAACTTAGTTTTCACTTTGTATGCTGCCAACCTACTCAGAAAGAAGATATTTTTTAGAAAAAGTTGACATAGGTATAAATGGCAATGGTTTATAGAATATAAACAAATTTGTTGCTTCAATGTTACAGGTGCAAGTGGTTCCCTTCTACTTGGAAGTGTTGAGTGACACCCTAAATTCTGCATGAAAGTATTGCATGTGCCTGCGATGAGGCATCTTCCGGACTAAAAGATGTGAAGCTACAGCTCAGATGTGGTCCCCTGCTAGATCCATTCATTCTCACAATTAGTTGCAAAGAAGAGCTTACAGCTTTCAAATAGGCATATCAGCCCCCTGGTAGCAAAGCTCTGAGTCACTAAAATAGAGGCTTTGTTATCTGGAATTCAGAATGAAAGGCAGTCCCTTATAGGTCACACATAGTCAGATAGAACTAAGATGCTAAGACAGGCAGACTCCAGCTTTAAGCACATGTGCCTTAGGTAGCTCTTTCTGCCTGTATATCCCTAGGGCTCAGACAGAGCCTCAGAACTGCGCCTCCTCCATTACTGTTATCTGATCTTTCTGTTAACTGACTGAGGATTTAGATATTACTGTTCCCTAAGATGTTTGTATTTGAATACTTCTTTCAAGTACTAAAGAAAGGGTGGTATCTTTCGATTCACACCAGACACCTAGACACTTTTCCTTTTCATCAAATGAGCCCTGGGTTGCAACAGTAAATGGCAGAATTTTATCATTAGGTCCTCAATTCTCTCCTCCTCTCTGTATCCAAAAATGGGAACAGAAGGCACAGTAGCTGTTTCCAAAAATGCTCAAATCTAACCTAATTTCCAACTAACATGGTCATTAGTTTGAGGCTGTATTTTGAAAACTGGGATTGTGTATTAAAATTTTGTGGTTGACCCATATACACCATTATAAGTTGGCCTGTGTCTAACTAGTGAAATTGCTAAAGATTTATGTTCCCAATTCTGCCCTGGCTTCCACATAAAGAATGGAATTTTAATTGGGGATGGGGAACAACAGGGCAAGGAAGACTCAAGAAGGTGAAATTAATCATAGTAATAAAACATCTCCTCAGGAGCTCAGGTGAATAGAAAGCTTGTAGGGGCAACAAAACAAAATTAAATAAACTATTACTACTTAATGAATGTACATGGTTAAATCTATCTAGGTGTCTTAGCATGTGGTTTTTACAGTTTATCTGGCTTCTTTCAGTGAGCGTTCCAAAGGAAAAGATGAGGTCATTGAGTCTACAGGATTTAGGACAAATGAAGACACAGGGTGATTCTAAAGTAAATTCCTAAGATTTAGAGTAGATAACCTTATCTATACAGTATGCAGGGCTTCCCTGATAGCTCACTTGGTAAAGAATCTACCTGTAATGCAGGAGACCCTGGTTCGATTCCTGGATCAGGAAGATCCACTCAGAAGGGATAGGCTACCCACTCCAGTATTCTTGGGCTTCCCTTGTGGCTCAGCTGGTAAAGAATCTGCCTGCAATACGGGGGACCTGGGTTCGATCCCTGGGTTGGGAAGATCCCCTGGAGAAGGGAAAGGCTGCCCACTCCAGTATTCTGGCCTGGAGAATTCCATAGACTGTATAGTCCATGGGGTTGCAAAGAGTCGGACACAACTGAACGACTTTCACACAATATTCTGCATCTTTATGAAACACCACGAAAAAATAAATCTTATTTTTCAAAATTACCTTAGTCGATCAGAATTTGAAAAGCCTATGACAAAAGGTTCAGTGCATAAAAAAGTAACAATTTGAAGCATCTAAGACCGGCATAATAAACATTGGCTTCTTTAAACATTTTTCAAAGAGAAAGGAAAAAATTGTTTTGTTTGGAGCCATCCACCTGAATTTCAAGATGTCTGTTTTTGCCAAATGTTCCTTTTTCATTTCCAAAAAAAGAAAAACAAAGACACACAGGAAATCAACTATTGCTATGAATTCTATTTTCTAGTATTAGCAGCATTTCCTGAATCATATGTGCATTTACCTGCTGGTCTTCAAATGTAACAGCATTATTATGAAGAGAAATGGGTCACACAGATTGGGATCAAAATAATTTCCAAAGGGAAGTAGGAAGATAACCAAATGGTATACCCGTTTTCAAAAAAATCATAATGCATTTGCACACGTGTAAGTGGTAAAATGGGGTTTCCCTAGTGGCTCAGATGGTAAAGAATTTGCCTGCAATGCAGGAGAACTGAGTTCCATCCCTGGGTCGGGATTATCCCCTGGAGAAGGAAATGGCAACCCACTCCAGTATTCTTGCCTGGGAAATCCCGTGGACAGAGGAGCATGGTGGACTATAATCCATGGGGTCGCGAAGAGTTGGACACAACTGAGCAACAAACACTTAAGCAGTAAAATAATCCAGCTATCTTTGAGAAATAGCCTGTATGCCCCCAATCTCTTTGGCACCAGAGACCAGTTTCATGGAAGATCATTTTTCCATGGTTGGGGACAGGGGGCAGGGGATGGTTTCAGGGAGATTCAAGTCCGTTACATTTTTTGTGCACTTTATTCCTATTATTATTGCATCCGCTCCATCTCAGATCATTGGGCATCAAATCTCAGAGTTCAGGGCCTCCTGGCCTACAGCAGTAGCACTCTGGGGTCTTTTGTCTATTAATTATCCTGGGGTGGACAGGTAAGCATAGTTTAATAGGATGCCTGTTTATCCCAAAGCTGACTGAATCATTTTTAATAAGGCTGATATGCTGCTACATGTATCTACTAAAATTAAGTGGAATTTGAGATTTGTGTGTATTGCCGAGTGTACTTGTATAAATTGGGAGCGTCAATCTGAAACATGCTTTGGGGAGCACATTTTACTTGCTACAATATGTTCAGAGATCCGTGCCAAGGGAGAATTCTATTTCTGCCTCTTTGATCATTTAGCTTCCTGTAGCCCTGGGTGCCTAGTCTGCACATCGGGGCATGTGCAGGACTTCTAAGAACCCAGTGCCTGACAAGACTCATCCTGTCCTGCAGCTTTGCTGTTCTTCCTCCAGGCACGTGTGCTTATAACACCTTCGCACCGCAGCAGCATCTATGAATATTCTGAATGGTTTGTTGGGACAAGGATTAATCCCAACCTCCAAAACATATTTTTGATGCCTCTCCTAAAGTTTTGTTTTTACATTGACATGCCCAGATCATCTTCTCATTTCAATCGTCAAAGCTCCCCCAGCAGTTACCAAAGATAAAGATCTCAGAGTGGTTGGAACAGGACATGTAGCTCAGGGACCCCAGCAACTTCACCCTTCTAGGGCTTATTTTCAGCACCAGATGAATATTCAGTTTCATCTTCTCTCAAATGGCTACTACATCTGGAAGTCTACTTTGGGTTAAAAGACAACATGGGATGTGATCAGCACCATGACCTACAGGCCAAATCTGGCCCAACACCTGCTTTTCTAGCCCCAGAGCTAGAATGGTTTCAGGAGAATATGCAAGGGTGGTATGGTGTGACATGTGAAAACTATGACATTCAAATCTCAGTGTCTCTATAAATAAAGTTTTAATTAGAACACAGCCATGCCCTTTCACTTACACATTGTCAATAGCTACTTTCTCACTGCCATGGCAAAGTTGAGTAGCTGTTGCAGAGACCAGATATGGTCCCTGCAGTTAAAAATATTTCCTCTCTGGGCCTTTAAAGAAATAGTTTGTCAACCATGATATAGAATAACGGGTAGCTGTGGGGTTAATAGGATCACAAGGATTCCAGTCACTCCCCCAGACCTGAGTCCATTATTCATCAGTTCAGTTCAGTTCAGTCGCTCAGTCGTGTCTGACTCTCCGCGACCCCATGAATCACAGCACGCCAGGCCTCCCTGTCCATCACCCACTCCCGGAGTTCACTCAAACTCATGTCCATCGAGTCGGTGATGCCATCCAGCCATCTCATTCTCTGTCGTCCCCTTCTCCTCCCGCCCCCAACATTTCCCAGCATCAGAGTCTTTTCCAGTGAGTCAACTCGTCGCATGAGGTGGCCAAAGTATTGCAGTTTCAGCTTTAGCATCAGTCCTTCCAATGAACACCCAGGATCGATCTCCCTTAGAATGGACTGGTTGGATCTCCCTGCAGTACAAGGGACTCTCAAGAGTCTTCTCCAACACCACAGTTCACAAGCATCCATTCTTCGGCGATCAGCTTTCCTCACAGTCCCAACTCTCACATCCATACATGACCACGGGAAAAACCATAGCCTTGACTAGACGGACCTTTGTTGGCAAAGTAATGTCTCTGCTTTTTAATATATTAGCAAATACAAAATATAAACCCTCGAAAATATGAGAAATTTGTACTGTTTTTTGTGGTGCTTGCCAGCATTTGTTTTCCTTTGAAATGACAATGGAGAGCATACAGATTTCCCCCATGTCACAAATGTGTGTCAGTGGTCATTATTCTCATAAATTACATAGATAAAAATTATTACACAGCCCACCTAGAATCCAGTCACACCTAGTCTCTCAGTTTTTGCCTCTTTTTCAGCTATTTCTCCAGTTTGTATTCTGGATGGGATGTGCCCATTTATGTATAGACCTGGAGATATAGCACCTTTCCTCACAAACAGCTCCCTACAGGTAGGAGAAAGTGTCAGCATTCAAAGCAATGTTTTGAGTAAAAGGAACCAGGATCCCTTCAACTACGGAAACAATATTTGCTTTGCTATTTCTATTAGTGTAGAAACAACTATACTGGATTCCAGGACCAACTATGGGGGCAGGGCAGTGGTAGGAAGAAGGAAGGAAAGAGAAGATAAAAGGAAAAGGAAGTAGCGAGAATTATTTTTTAATCTGGGCTTCTCCCTCTCTCAAACTAAGATTCAGATGTATTGGAAAGTGTCTGTCATACCCTGATATTTGTGCTAATTGGCAATCAACAAGCTTTAAGTAGTCTCTTAAGACTTTGGAACAAAATAGAACTTTATTCACTCAAAATTTACTGTGCATGCATTGCTTATAAATGATAATGTGCCCTTAAAAACTTGTCTTCCCTTCCAACTGCTCTTGGGTATAGGAGTTTACTTTGTGATTACACGCTGAGTCTGATGATCGACAGTCATACCATCTTCAAGATAGGCAAATCTTGGTTGACTTTGGGAAATCTTTTCAGTTCATCAGAATTTTGCCGTGACATTTCTGTCCCTGCCTTAAAAGTGCCTCTGAAAACCCGTGACCTTTAATCCTCTGAGTGGCCTCAGTCTTCATCGTAGCAAAGCCATTGTCCGAAAGGTTATCATTTGTTTTCACTGAAAATCTCATATCATCTGAAACGAGCTCCAAGCAATCAACTACTCAGTCGATAGATATTGAATAAATACCTGTCACAGTATTACGATAAGTGTTGTTGCAGAATCAGAAAATGATTAGCTATGGCCCTTCCAATTGTCTGCAATCACACTGAGAAGGCAGAGCTCACAAACATGGAATATATATATATGCATATATATATGAATTTTACTCACATGAAAAAGTAAGCAGAAGCATTAAGAGAAAAAATAATAAATCACTTTGAGCAAAGAGATGAGAATTTTCTATTGTCTGTAAGATGTTACTGTAAAACCTGAATGAAACTTCTGGCCAACCCAGCACAATCCGGGCCTTGTAAGAGTGTAGGATCTTCATAAACAGAGGGAAAAGAAGGAAAGTGGGCATTTCCTAGCAACAGAATTCACTGGATGACAGCAAGGAGAAACGTATTACCTAAGTCAGCATTAATAGCTCAAAGGAAAAAAGAATAGGGAGGGAAAATACGTATATAGCCATAGCTAGGATGAGGCCAGACCAAGGCAAGCAGTGAAAACAGGTAGATATCTGATGATTGAAGAAACAAAATGCAGGAGATATTAGCGAGTTTGGAGCTATAACGAGCTGGAAGGCATTTGCTGTGATTCAACTATAAAAACAATAGAGCATAAATAATGAAGCTGCTGAGTTTCTCAGAAAGAAACAAAGAGAAGACTCAAAAATAAATGTCCTTGTGCGAGAGATTAGAAGAATAGCTGTAGTTACTGGGATGTTTTTTTGTTTTGCTTTTTTGATTCCTTTTTTAATTGGTAGGATATTTGTATGAGAATGGGGACCAATGGGAGGCGTGGAGATTATACTGATTCCTGATGCACTGAATCTGAGAAGGAAGACTGATATCTAATTGGAGCAGTCCCTTGGTCATTTAAAAAGTCTGTCATTAGCTCACATTAACCTAGAAGACAGGAGGCGCAGATTTAGACACTGTCCACTTGGAGTTGATAACTAGTCCATTTGGTATATGAGCCCAAGGGATCACAGATAAAATCTTGACAGCCCTTATGTTCACCATGGGAGCCATAAAGAAGAGTCAGATATTTTGGAAAAAAAAAAAAATAGGAGTTATATCATCACATAAGCTAGTGGAATAGAGCTCTTTAAGAGGGTGTTGAAGAGAGAAACATGCACATATACACACACACAGCTCAAGGAAGGTGAGGACTAAGAAGACGCTTACAGGATAAGAAGGTCATTGGAAACCCTCCAAAGCACAGTTTCAGCTGAGTGATCTGATATGAATTAGACCATCCCCAGGTCTACTTTAATGGAGCTCTTTAGTCCTATCAAAATAATAGCTATTACAGTTCATTTCTAATTCCCTTATAACTATTTGTATTTGTTCCTTTATTTCTGTTTTTATTTTTGTTTTGTCATTTTGTTTCTTCAACTCTGTCTAGGAATTTATCTTATTTTGCTACACAAAGTAGCCCATCTGCTGTCATTTTGAACCTGTGGGAAGCTCGTCATCAGCACGATGGTGACCTTGACTCCCTGGCCTGTGCCCTTGAAGAGATTGGGAGGACACACACAAAACTCTCGAACATTACGGAATCGCAGCTCGATGAAGCCGACTTCAACTACAGCAGGCAAAACGGACTCTAGTCCACTTCCTCTCCTGAGAGAATGACGGCCAGCTTTGGGACATTTGCTTTCAATGGGAAAGAAAGAGGCAGGTTTCTGCCCAGTGGCATTGGGGAGTTCAGCCTTCATTTATAATCAGTCAACATCCCTGATTGAAGACACTGAATTTGATATAGGTAAAATATATTGGTAAGGAAAGGTACAAGCTCTCTTAAACATAAGACGGTTCTACAGTCTCCTCTGAATCCATACTTGGGTTCACACTTGAGGGACTGCTCAGATTTGGAGTGACAAGGATAAAGTGAGGGTTTATCTAGTAGAAGTAACGGTGGGGAAAGATGAGCTGTAGCAAAACTGGGAAGACAGAGATTAAAGCAGCGCATGTTTTGAAACAGATTTTTAATGATGTGCCCCCAAAGGACTGGCTGATGCTGGTACCAGACTGTCAAGAGTTTTCTAACCAACTGGTATGGGAGATGTTGGCAGTCATTGTAAACTGGCTTTTAGAAGTGAGACAGGGTTGCCAACTCATTTATAGACTTCAACGGTGTCAAGAAGGGCATTTAGAATTTCGAATCTGAGTACACCACACCAGCACCAATTCCCTGTCTATCCCAGCCACATAACTGGTCACAAGATAAGAGAGACCACACACTAGTCTTGCAGCATACCTATCCCACCTTCATTTTCTCCAACGACAAATCTATCCACATTCTTTCTTCCCCTTACACTAGGGGAGAAGTTTCAAGGAACATAGACTTTTCAGTATGGGAATTTATTTTTTCTAGCTTAACTCAACAGAACCATCTCTGAGTCTCAGCTAAGCCATTCAAGTTGCAAAAGCTATTAGAACACAGCTTATGCACAGATATAGAGACAAGAGAGGTCAAATCAGATCCAAGAAAATATGAATTGCAGATGCCGCAGGCCTCAAGCTGCCATTTTAGGGTGCAGGCGTTGATTTAGTTCCCCAGCATGGTGGTTATGAACGGATGAGGGGTTTCATGGTCCTTTACAATCCAGTTCTTGAATTTTTCAGCCTTTTGGTACTGTGTTCATACAAAATCTCTCCATAGAGGCTAGATGTCATCCTCGTTTTGCCTCTTAAGAAATTAGCAGATGCTCTTTGCTCTAAATGTTATCCGACTACATAGACATGAGGAATACTTCTACCACAATGTCTCAGAAACTACACACGTTCAGAGAGCCTTCACGCTCCAATAATTCAACCTCCTTGAGTGTGTTTTCTTTAAGGACCATTAGCATAGTGTCGGAGAAGGCAATGGCAAGCCACTCCAGTACTCTTGCCTAGAAAATCCCATGGATGGAGGAGCCTGGTAGGCTGCAGTCCGTGGGGTCGCTAAGGGTCGGACACAACTGAGCGACTTCACTTTCACTTTTCACTTTCACACATTGGAGAAGGAAATGGCAACCCACTCCAGTGTTCTTGCCTGGAGAATCCCAGGGAAGGGGGAACCTGGTGGGCTTCCGTCTATGGGGTCACACAGAGTCGGACACGACTGAAGTGACTTAGCAGTAGCAGTAGCAGCATAGTGTACTATGTTTTAAGTGAAAGGCAGCAATATTGTGGAGAATTGAAATCCACAGATAATACACGACCCCCATCTTAACACTTCATGCTATCCTTTATCCTGTTTAATTATTTTTGACAAAATGTCCTGGTAGACTAAAGATGAACAGATTTGCTCCTGCTCATCTTTTGGTGGATGTTTTAATTAGCTGTCCAGAATCAGGACAACCAAAATCAAGGACCTAGATTAACCACAGGTTGAACAGCTACTTAGAAGTTGACTCCATTAGAATAAAAATAGTCGGGGAATGGGGGACATGGGGAATACTTGGCAGTAAAGATGAAGTCAATTTTTTAAACAACATAGATTCCATGTTTAAAAAAAATGAATCTTCACCTAAGTGAAAAACGACCTAAAGTAGGTTGAATTTACAATATCCTCGGTAAGGCTTTGAAGAACTCTTCAATGTGTTGGCCATTTTCTCTAATGAATGTGTGGTATCCCCTGTATTTGATAGAAGGCTTTGCTACATGAAATTTGAAAGCATCTTGCTTTTCTCAGGAACCAAAGGTATATTATATAGAACAAGTCCTCTTAGAACTGTTGAGCATATTTTCAAAATACCATACCTCCATCAGGAAAACACGTTTTTGCTAGTGCATTCAAGTTGTTTATTCCTTCTAGGAAGCAAAAGAGAGAAAGTGCAAAAGTGTAAATCATTTGCTACCCCTGATATGATTTGAGATAGAAGCGGAAGTTGATGGTCAGTCTCCCAAAATAAACCTGACGGTTGACTGGCATGGGTGGTATGCAGAAAGAATCTGCATTGAACTGCTGAATACGAACTTAAAGAAAACACAGTGTAGAGCTTATATTGTTATCCATCTTGGATGATTTTTGTTTTAAATATCCTACCCGTTTTTCTTCTTCTAATTGGCCTTATAATTGTTTTATCTATTCTGTGAATCCACACAGATCTTTTTTAGATTTTTGATACATTTTTTATATTTTAAAACAGATGGAAAATGTCAGTGTTTTCCATAGAATCTATCTAGATTGTTTTAAGAATTTATTATCAATCTCTGTCTAGAACTTATAAATAAATGTGATAAAGGAGGCAAAAGAACCTAATTCACCTCAAATTTCAGCCCAAAGTTCAAGTCCACCTTTCAATCCATTTTGTTTCCTCCTTAAATTTCTCATTTCTTCCAGGATCCCATGTAGGATTTCTACAGGTTTTCAACAGTAGGAGATTCTGTGGCCATTGCAGGTCAGGATTGTACTGTATTTTATAACAGAATTCCAAAGAGAACCCATGTTGAGATTTACAGACCAAGATATGTGTGTGTGTCTGTGGCAGAAGAGTATGAAACTGCACGTCAGATAGACTTAGCTGATACTTGAACTTGTGGTTACTCACTGCAACCTAAACCCTGGTTTGATTTTAATACTTTCCTATCATATGGCCTTTCTTGAAAGGGATTCATTCAGTCTAAGCACTTACATTCAAAGTCTTATTGTCCTAGAGCGAAATGAAACAATAATTAAAAGTGGTCTTTCATACTTATTAGGCGACTTAAAATTTTTACAGGATAGCCCACTTAATGGCAAATCTTTCAGTCCTCAAATACATTTAAGTCTAATAGTCCAGCTTGAAACATGACTTAAAAGGAGCCACCAAAATGCTGCATTTCCCAGCTTCACCAGACTGCAGCCCCATAAAGGTAATTTACAGTTTTTACAGCATTGCTTGTGCAGTCTTCCAGGCTTACATTAAAAATCCTTTAAGCCAAAAGGAAGCTCACTCTATGGATTTAAATGCAAACTTCATTTACTGATGCAGGAAGTCTCATAAAACTCAGATGTACTCCCACAAAAATTTTATTGGCCTTTTTGTAAGAGATGAATAGGAATTGACAGAGTTCTCTTTAAAGAGGGGGAACTTCTCTCTTTTCTGTTATTTTTATTTCCAACTGCAGGTGTTCTCCTTTGCCACAGTCCCTGTTATTTTCTTTTCAGTTGACTTTGAGAGAAGTTATGAAGTCAAATCACTAAACAGGGTTCTCTTTGGATTAAAAGTTCTGGATGTATTATAGCAGTTTCCCTTGATAGAAATTCTCAACATTGGGATTGATAAGAGAATACTAAAAATAATAGAACTGGTTGAAGATGATATTGTCCACTTTGCAAACATCTGGCCAATCTACCTGTGAATTTCAAAATGTTACAGAATCTTCTGATGTGCTTTGGGTCTTCTTGCCATCTTCCCTTCGATTTCTTAATCCCTCTGTAAAGGTGTTGAGTCAGATGTGTTAAAGGTGAAGTTCTCTCAGAGGGTCTTTGTTCCAGATCCGTGAAGGTCACAGGAACCGTGAAGGAGCTGAGAAACGCGCTTTTCTGGCCCACTGTGTGGCCCATTTTCATTAATTTTCTTCATGAAACATTACAGAGTTCGAATCCTTGGTAACTCCCATTGACTGGACCGGAGGTGACATCCACAGCAAATGGGAGAACAAAATATTGTCCTGCAGACAGTGACACATTCTATGATCCCTTTGATGTTAGTTGCCGTAGCGCCGTATTGACAAAAATCGATGCTTTAGCCAAACGCTGAATGGCCACTGTTTCCGCTGTCTCCACTGTTTTGTCTGCATAGAACTTTCCTGAACTACAAGCAAAAATGTATTTTGTCAAATGTCACAAAGTGAACATGTTACTAATCTTAGGTGTGTTGCATATTTTGTGTTTTTACTTTCCAAACTTCTTTCAAAAGCTGCAGTTATAAAGCTGTTTGGCTGTGTTGACAGCATGTGGTGTTTTTGCAAAAGCAATTCTAGGAGAGCCAGTGTCTACCATGGACTCCTCACATCCCCAACTCCAGGCTTGTCAACAAAAACCGAGATGGCAATTCGTGTGCTGTTATTTTTTTCAAGAAAGAAAAGGGGATGGAAATCAGACCTGGCTGTTAGTCACTAGTGTGTAGTACTGTGATCTGAAGTAGGAAATTTAACTCACATAGAATAATTGTGGTTTTTGAAGCAGCTACTTTGATTTTTTTTCCTTTTGCTGTGAAGATCATGGATTTGGAATGTCCTCACGAGGTGGGCCTAAGACAGTGACACTAAACTCCATGTCTTGGAACCCACCCTCCATCTGAACCCAAAGATTAAAAAGGAAGCAAGCTTCATGTTTAGGCCAGAGATGCAAAAGTTCTTCCCCCATCCCTGATACTGAGTTTGGCAAGGGGTACATTTTTTTTTTCCAAAAAGTTAAATGAGAAAATATATCACTAAATTTGGTAATGTAGTTCTTTGCATGAATGGAAATGTGTGTTAAATCATTTTACAATAGGCATGATAATAATGAAAATGTCCTTTGGCTTCAAACTTTGCTCACCCACCAAAAGTATTTCCCAATCTGAAGCATTATTTACATCCAAATTCCTAAATTGGACAAATTATATAATCCCATTAAAATTGGATATAGAGAGTAGGTAGAAACCTGACTGCGGTTCTGTTGAATCATGAAAAGAAAAGGTGATATTTGAGAATTTGTGGACAGAATATCGTGCCTTCTGACCCCGTTACTGAAACATATTACAAACAGAAATAGATCTAATAATTCTAGTATTCCTCCATTAGCAGCTCTGATGATACTTAAGGGGAAGTCACCTCTTACCAGGAGACTTCCATTTAAGCCTCATCAGAGGGTGACTAAAATATTTCAATCAGAAACACTTTCCAAGGCCTGTCCTAAATTATGTTGACCGCTTTCATTCAAAACTTCTCTGTAAGAAGGTGGGAAACACTCCATCTGTGGAAATTTTCCGGTCAGGAAAACAGTTTCCTCCCTTTCTAAATTGGAATAAAGGCCAACTTAGCATTCCCCATTCTTCAGAACTGCATGCAATCCAGTAAGTCTCAACCTAGAAATATTGCAAATATAAGCAGTTAGAGGAAAACTGGCTAATTCTTCCTGACTCAAACTTTAAAAAAAAGGAAAAAAAAAGATATATAAGTAATGGTTTCCCTCCATTTTTGTATGGAAGCATTTTTAAAACAGATTTCATTTTGTTCTGTTTATTTTGGGAAAGTGTGTGTGTGCGTATGTGTGTGTGTCGGGATGGGGAGGGTGGTTCTTTCAAGTGACTCATATTTCAAACCCATTCCACTCTCAACATTCATTTGATGTGTTCAAAGCCGGAAAAAAATAAAAAGCAGAACTGAATACTTAATTTGACATGAAGCTGAAGGAGTGAACAAGCCAGAGGAGAGAGTTTGAATAAAGCATGGCCTTGGCTTCATACCACACTTTTTGTGCCTTGTATTATCAGTGTAAATTCTGAATGTTGTACAGTAAATACTTGGATGGACTTCTTAGAAAAGGCTGCACTGGCTTCTTTTTCAGCACATGTACATATCTATAAATATATATACATATATATTTGGTAATGCCAAACAGCTGTGTTATATTGTATTGAACAAAAATGGACGGTTTGGATGTTTTATGTAGAGTTTGCAAAAAACTGGATGGTTACAGACTTTTCAAGATAAATGTACAGACATGAATTCCTGCATATCAGTTATTTATGAATAAAGAGTCTTTTATTGACATTTTAGGATACTCCATGAGTGGAACTTTGAACTCTCAATGAGAATCCCTTCTACATACTTCCTAACACATCCGTGCTGGGGCTGGAATGCCTTCTGTATCAAGGACAATTTCCAGTATATTGAACCTAATTAATATGTTGAACCTAATGTCTCCTGTCCTCAAGAAGAAGATAAAATGAGGCACATGGAAGCAAAGATGAGATGATCTTTTTTTTTTTGAGATGATCTCCTAAATATTTCTAGACCACTTCAACAGACACACACATCACCACCCTTGGGATTATAGTTTTATACAGTCTTAAGATACCTGCCACATCCTAACTGGGATACCATTTCCATTATTCCTCAAAATGCTTGCATTATTTTTACAGACACTCTAGAAAATGTTCTGCTGCTCCATGGGAAAATATTAAGAGCATAAGTAATGTTATACACTTCAAATACATCTTGAGTGACTGAATCTGTTTGGAATGGTTTTTAACACATTATTGACCGGGGGATTTTTGCAGAAACTAATGCCTGTGGCTGGCGATTTGTTATGTATGTGAATATTGAAATATCTCCAGTCAATAATGTTCAGGTAACAAAAGATGTATTATTATGCCTCTGGTCAATAAGCTGTTAAAATGCTGAAAGTTCCCAAGAATTTAATAACTACTTATAACTGTCATGTCATCACTCAGTCGTGTCCAACTCTTTGTGACCCCATGGACTGTAGCCAACGAGGCTCCTCCATCCAGGCAAGTGTACTGGATTTTCCAGGCAAGAGTACTGGAGTGGATTGCCATTTCCTCCTCCAGGGGATCTTCCCAACCCAGGAATCGAACCCAGGTCTCCCTCATTGCAGGCAGACGCTTTACCTTCTAAGTCACCAGGGAAGTCCAGTATGATTTACTAGAAGATGGTTTCCAATCTACTTCAATGAGTTGGTTGTCAATGAAAAGGTCAAAAGTTGGCTTAAACCAGTGCTTTCTAAAACTTGGTTTTTTAAACCATTTCAGAGATAAGAGGTTTTGTCCCAAAATTAAGTTGGAAATGTACAGAATAAAATGTTCTCTAGATTTCTGAAAATCTTTATGTGTACGACAGATCTAGAGTATATGATGGAGCTCTGAGAGGAGTATAGGTAACATTTCCTCAACTTTTGGGGGGTCTTACGGGTCTAATAAGACCCGTAATGGGTGTGAATATTCACCAAGTGGCTGTGAGTTGTTTCAGCTATCCTTCCTGATCACTTTAAGGAAGACAGCAGTTTAAAGCTAATTAAAATGTATTTAAGTTACTGGTGGAATGATAGTTGATTCTAATTAACTTAATCTAGGTAAATTAGTATGCTGCTGCTGCTGCTAAGTCACTTCAGTCGTGTCCGACTCTGTGTGACCCCAAGAACTATAGCCCACCAAGCTCCTCTGTCCATGGGATTTTCCCGGCAGGAATACTGGAGCGTGCTGCTATGCCCTCCTCCACAGGATCCCTGACCCAGGGATCGAACCCACACCTCCTGCATTGTAGGCAGACTTTGTTTACTGCTGAGCCACCGGGGAAGCCCATGATTAGGTAGAAACACCCAACAATTTCAGAATTATTGGAAATCATTACAGCAAATAAATCCAGCTTGAGTTGGTCAGAACAAATTTTAACTAGACAAAGGCTGTGTGGACTGACACAAAGGTCCATATATAACTAGCTCATTCTGATGCAAACTTAACAGATGAATTTGAACTGTTATAAATAATTTTTATAAATTATTAAAATTTTAATTGTTAAAACATTTTGAACAGTTTTATAAAATTTTAAACTCTTCAAAATAATTTTTTTTAATGTTTTATCTACTTTAGAACCAATTCTGAGTGGATTAAGCTACTTGGGGCTAATCTAGGTATGTTCTAAGTAGCCAACTTTGTTAGAATTTCAAACTTATTCTGATAGGGATTACTCATTCATTTAAAGATTTATTTAGCATTTACTCAATAATAACAGAGTCTGGGTTCAAATTCTCCCTTTACTATTTAGCATTGGATAATCAGGCAAGGGAATGGCAACCCACTCCAGTATCCTTATCTGGAGAATTTCATGGACAGAGGAACCTGGCAAGCTACAGTCCATGGGGTTGCACAGAGTCAGACAGGACTGAGAGAGTCTCACTCACTCACTCACTCAATCAGGCAAGACACTTAATGGGCTTCCCCAGTGGCTTAGAGTTAAGGAATCCGCCTGCAATGCAGGAGCTGCAGCTTCGATCCCTGGCTCAGAAAGATCCCTTGGAGGAGGGCACAGCAACTCACCCCAGTATTCTTGCCTGGAGAATCCCATGGACAGAGGAGCTTGGTGGCCTACAGTCCATAGGGCTGCAGAGAGTCAGACACGATGAAGCGACCTAGCACACATGCACACAAGACACTTCATATTCCTACTTTATTTCTAATACAGGGATGATCATAGAAATTTAGAAATTTCCAGTGTCTTAAGATTAAATGAAAAAAAAAAAAATACAGGTAAAGCCCTTAGCACACTACATAGTACTTAGTAAGCAACAGTATTAGCTTTTGTCTTACTTTAGAGAGGTCGTATGCAGAGCAGTCAACAAAATGTGTATAAGATCAGCAAAGGCTGGGGAGTAATTGGAGTCTGCCATTCTCTGGATATATGACCTTGGCCAAGAAACTATCTTTAAAAGGAGATAATCATATCAAACTCTCTGGACAGAAAGTAAATGTTTTAGAAATAGTGTAATGCCTGAGCACATCTCCAGGTGTCTCTGGCTGGGTCTGGTACTGAACAGAGATGTTCTAGAACAGTGGTCCCCAACTCCTGGGCCATGGATTGTTAGGAAACAGGCCGCACAGCAGAAGGTGAGCAGCAGGCAAGCGATCAAAGCTCCCTCTGCTTCTCCCCACCTCTGGCGTTGCAGCCTGAACCATCTCTCCCTCTCCAGTCTCCATCTGTGGAAAAAACTGTCTTCCACGAAACCAGCCCCTGGTGCCAAAAAGGTTGGGGACCACTGTTTTAGAGTGTTCATTTTACAGTTATCCCTCACTATGGAAGTGGTTCCAGAACCCCCAGAGATATCAGTCAAACCCTACAGATGCTCAAGAGGCACACAGAAGACGGCACAATATGTGCATGTAACCTCTGCCCACTCTCCTGTATACTTTGCTTTTTTAAACAGTTTAAAGTCTGTATTGAATTTGTGACAATATTGCTTCTGTTTTATGATGTGGTTTTTTGGCCTCAGAGCATGTGGGATCTCAGCTCCCCGACCAGGGATGAAACCTGCACCCCATGCACAGGAAGGCGAAGTCTTAACCCCTGGACCACAGGAGAAGTCCCCTCCCCTGTATACTCCAAGTCATCTTTAGCTTACTTATGGCTGTTAGAGTTGATCCTTGAACAATATGGGTTTGTACTGTGCAGGCTCCCCTGAATACATGGATTTTTTTTTTCAGTAGTAAATACTACAGTGCTAGAGGATCCATGATTGAACCCTCAAATGCAGAGGTACCATGTATGCAGAGGACTGGCTATAAGTTACATGTGGATTTTTCAACTGAGTCCCTAAGCCCTTCATTATGCAAGGGTCAACTGCACAGTATAAATATGTTATGTCAACAGTTGCTGGTGTGCAACAAATTCAAATTGTTTTGGGGAGCTTTCTGGAATTTTAAAATATTTTCAATTTTTGATGGACTGAATTCACAGATGGGAAACCCACAGTACAGAGGACCAACTGTAGAAACAGTACAGTTTCAGGGCCAAAGACATACTCAACTTCAGTGTCTTTCTGATACCTGAAAGCTATTTTTAAAAAAATGTCTTACTACCCATGAAATAAGGAAAAAGAAATTTGCTTTCAAATGTAAAAGGCTAATGCTTAATACAGGTTTAAAAAATACTAAGTTCCCATTTTCTACCCACATAGAATGGTTTGAGAAGCGATTGAGGCAAATGATGAGGCAAGTTCTTATTAAAAAGCTAACTATCAAGAAGACAAATAACACTGTGTTTAAAATCACAGTGATCTGGCACAGAACAGGTGCTCCAGTGAGGTGACCCATTTTCTGATTTTCAGATAAGGGCTTTATAACATGACAATGTTCACAATTTAAACATCACAGAGCCGCCTGGGCATCAGCCCCTGTCTGTGCCAGACCCTCTCTGCTACAAGTCAGTCATTCATAAATAAGATTGATTCATCCTTCAAGAAGCTCACACTCTGATAATCCAGAACCCCAGGAGTCACAGGAGACATGGGTTCTATCCCTGGGTCAGGAAGATCCCCTGGAGAAGGAAATGGCAACTCACTCAGTATTCTTGCCTGAAAACTCCCACGGATGGAGGAGTCTGGCGGGTCCAAAGGGTCACAAACAGTCAAACAACACTGACTGATTTAGCAAATAAACCAAACAAACCTGATAAACCAGAAGATTATCATACCATCAAATGAGAGCTATGAGGGCAGACTGCTAAGGGAGGATGGGGGAGTAGACCAGGATGTGTTGTGTGAGGGAACATTACATGGCCAAGTTGCCACTGGGCTAAGATTTAAAGATAGTTTATTGTTAACCTTTTGTAAAAACCCTATAATCTGTGGCTTAAAACAACCATTTCTTATTCTTAGAAATGTATGGGTCAGCTGGGGGGTTCCACTGATCTGATCCTGGCTTGGCTGATCTTAGCCAGACTCATCCATGTATGTGCAGGTACTGGGAAGGTTAGCTGGGCCAGTTCTTACAGACAAGGCTCTTCACAAACTCTGCTCCACTTGCTTCATGATCTAGGAGGTTAGGCTGGTTATGGTATCATGATAAAGGCAGAGGAAGGGAAGCATGTCAAGGCTTTTGAGACCCAGTCTCGCAACACCACCATTTTTTTTTAATATTCTAATGGCCAATGTAACTCACAAGACCAGCCCATTCCAGAGATAAGGAAATAGAATCCACCTCTTGAGGAGAATCACCGCAAAATTACAGTGCAAAGAATGTGGATACAGAAAGGGACAGAGAATTTCAGTGGCAGTTTCAGTTTCTCCATCAAAGGTAAGAATTTATCAGACAAAAAAATAAAGGGATACAATACCCAAGACATGGAAGCAAGCTACACGTCCATTGATAGCAGAATAAAGATGTGGTACACATAAACAATGGATTATTACTTAGCCATAAAAAAGAATGCAACAAAGCTTTTGTAGTAAAATGGATGAACCTAGAGATTCTCATACTAAGTAAGCCAGGCAAAGGACAAATATGATATCACTGGAATAAGCGGAATAAAAAAAAATCCAAATGAACTTATTTACAAAACATAAAGAGACTCACACAGAAAACAAATTTATGGTTACCAAATGGGAAAGATGTGTGTGGGGGGCTTAAATCAGAAGGTGGGGATTAATATACACACACTGCTATATATAAACTAGATAAGGACCTACTGTATAGCACATGGAACTATACTCAATATTTTGTAATAACCTATGAGGAAAAAGAATGAAAAATATATACATATATATATATATATCTGAATCATTGTGCTGTACACCTGAAACACAATATTGTAAATCGACTGTACTTCAATTAAAAAAAAATACAGGAGGGAGAACATTCAAAGAGGAAGGTTAGCACTGATAAATATATTAATACGTATGTCATTCAGGAAAGGTGGCCATACTGTTTTTCATGCCTCTAGGACCCACTGGATTTTCTACAAAAGGATTTTCCAAACTTCTATGCTGTTTTTAGGTACTGATCCTATGGTTAGCCATGTTTAGGAAAAACTGAGTTAATCACATTTAGAAGATTCCTTACTATGAGCCCTCTCAAAGGATTTTGCATAATAATAGTCATCAACACTTTCTGAATAGTTTAATGTGCTAGGCACTTTACATGGAATCAAACATTGAATCCCCTAGCAACCAATGACATTTTGTTCACATTTTTTGTAAGCAGGGTACCTCAAGAATGAAGGTATGCTAATATGCATTTTTAATCACTCAACTGAAGTTTTTGTCTACACCATTTTCCAAATATCTATTACTACTAATTCCCATTTAATGAGCATGTAGTAACATCTTGCAGTTCACATTTTGGGATTCACTTTTCTAAAGAAATTTAAGAATTAAATTGGGTCCTCCATCTTAAATTAATTTAGTCCAGATTGACTTTATTTCTTTCTCATCTACTAACCTATTTCTTAGCACTTTGCAAAATCTCTTATCTCCAAGCCCATGACAACCTTTTTAACATTTTCATTCTTGCCTGTGAATGTTTGATTTAATCACATTCCACTATAACTAATTAAAAATACACCCTTAAAACTGATGGGGATGAGTTATTTTGTTCAATCTTACAAAGACTACTTCTAAAAGCTGGAGGCACCTTTGCAATTAAGTGATCTGTATCAAATAACCTTGCTGTCTTTAAGCTGAGAGAAAAATTCAATCTATCCTTCCTTTCAAAAAGGTAAGTGTTGGGACTTTGCCGGTGGTACAGTGGTTAAGCATCCGCCTGCCAATGCAGGGGACATGAGTTCAATCCCTGATCCAGGAAGAACCCACATGCCACAGGGCAACTGACCCCGTGCTGAGCCCACTTGGCCTAGAGCCCCATACTCTGTAACAAGAGAAGCCACCACAAGGAGAAACCCTCATGCCACAAGTAGAGAGTAGCCACCACTCGCTGCAACCAGGGAAAGCCCACACTCAGCAGAGACCCAACTTAGCCAAAATATAAATAATTTTTAAAAGATAAGTGTTGGGTATTCAGCTGTAGATGAGATGCCGTGAGGTTAGATGAAATGAGCCGAGTAAATTGAGAAGAAAGTGTACAACACTGTAAATCACCTAGACGTGCTCAGTCACTTCAGTCGTGTCCGACTCTGTGCAACCCTATGGACTGTAGCCCATCAGGCTCCTCTGTTCCTGGGACTCTCCAAGGCAAGAATGCTGGAGTGCGCTGCCATGCCCTACTCCAGGGGACCTTGCCGACAGAGGGATTGAACCCGCAATATCTCCTGCAACACAGGCAGATTCTTTACCATTGAGCCACTCAGGAAGCCTGAGTCAACTATACTTCAATTAAAAACAAACAAAAAAAGCTCTAAGGAAAGTTCTAATCGTAGCTCTCAGGCCTACCAGTGGGGTATCAGACAATTCGTTTTACTTTTTTAGTCTCAATTTTCACATCTGTAAAGTCAGCATCCGGAGAAGGCAATGGCAAGCCACTCCAGTACTCTTGCCTAGAAAATCCCATGGATGGAGGAGCCTGGTGGGTTGCAGTCCATGGGGTCGCTAAGGGTAGGACACGACTAAGCGACTTCACTTTCACTTTTCACTTTCACACATTGGAGAAGGAAATGGCAACCCACTCCAGTGTTCTTGCCTGGAGAATCCCAGGGACGGGGGACCCTGGTGGGCTTCCATCTATGGGGTCACACAGAGTCGGACACGACTGAAGTGACGCAGCAACAGCAAAGTCAGCATCATGAATTCCTGTCCCACTTTCCATATTTGTCTACAATAGGGATCCAAAGAAACATTACATGTAAAAAATAACTTTATATTCTAGTAAATGCTCTGTAAGTATTTTAACCAAATGAGAACTGTACACTTACAACAATAAAGGATCTGAAATTAATTTTTTAGACCAAATTATTGTTAGGCAAGCAAGTAAAAAAGTATAAGTGACCCACACTTCTTCCTTCATCTTCGCTGAGACCTAGGGTTAAATAATTTGGTTAAAATACCCAGAAAAACAGAGATGGTCTCTTCTCCTAGCATCATAACTCTCAAAACCCAAATACTTTGGGAGAGATTATCAATATGAGTATAATGAAAAATTATATAAAATACTAATATCAACTATACATTTATTACCACTGAAAGAGGTTAATACTTCTCTTCTTCTATGGGTCCACACTATCATTTCTTTTTATCATCCTTTACAATCTTGGCCAAAAAAGGAATAAAACTTAACCATTTAATTGTGTGTTCTACTGGCTCACAGCTTTACAAAAAAGTTGTATTTATTTTAAAAATATTTAAAATATGTATTGATTGCCTACTATCAGGGAAACACTTGTCAACTACAAATTGGCATGTGCCATCTACCTCTACAAGGATTAAATCATGTGCTGCTGCTGATTTTCAACACCCCCTGAAAGGAGTTCAGGGTGGAGAGCAGAAATGAGCCACTCTGTGCTCTGGGAAAAACTGGCAGAACAGGTCTTCAGATAGTTAGACATTTTTGGAGCTGATTTTATGAGCCAATTCTTGTTTCTCCTTATATCTAGAAAAGCACCAAAATCCTTCATGGTGACATCTGCACCTCATGACTAGAAGGAACCTTCTGCAAAAAAAAAAAAAAAAAAGGTGCTTGATTGTCTGTGTTCCCTCCACCAAAATCACTCATATACCAAGCATCTCCTACCTCTTGGGCTTCTCAGGTGGCTCAGATGGTAAAGAATCTGCCTTCACTGAGAGAGACTTGGGTTTGATCCCTAGGTTGGGAAGATCTGCAGAAGGGAATGGCTACCCACACCAGTATTCTGGCCTGGAGAATTCCATGCACAGAGGAACCTGGGGCTTCCCTCATAACTCAGTCAAGAATCTGCCTGCAGTGCAGGAGACCTGGGTTTGATTCCTGGGTTGGGAAGATCCCTGGGAGAAGGAAATGACAACCCACTCCAGTATTCTTGCCTGGAGAATCTCAAGAGGAGCCTGGCAGGGTGGTGTCGCAAGAGTTGGACATGACTTAGCAATTAAACCATCACCACCCCTACATCACACCCATACCCCACCACCACCACATCAGCGCTACCTGAAAAGCTGTCTGCTGGACTGTAGTTCCCATTTTGCCCCAAATAAATCCTAACTCACAACTCTCAAGTTGTGCTTTTTTTTTTTAAGTCAGCACACTTATTATTGTATTCTACTGCGTACTAATTTCAAGCAAAAGTACCCCACTCTTCCAGAGATTTCATTCTTCTGGCAGGGGATATAGAGGCAAAGAAGAAAAACTAAATATAGAATAAGTTACACACAGGAGACAGGAATGGGATTTCTGGGGGTGTGATTGAGCTGTATTTTAAATAAGGTTGTCAGGCAAGGTCTCACTGAGAAGGTGACTTTTGACTGAAGAGCTGAAGGAGATGACAAGTGATTCGAGATCATCCCTGAAAGAAGAGGACTAAAGACAAGGGAAATGTCCATTCCAAAGTCTTGAGGTGGAAGTACACTGGTGTATTCAGGGAACAGCAAGGAGGGCCCTGGGGCTGGAGCACTAAGAGAGGAGCAGATGAGCTCAGAGAAGAAAGCGGGGTGATGGTGGATCAAATATTATCTTAGAAGGTCCAGGCTCATAGTCATGTGACTTGAGAAGATACTTGAGGGATTCAAGAAGTATTGGCATGATCACATTCATGGCATGAGAATATGCAAGCCATATAGAGAATAGCTGCTAGGCAATTAGCACTTAGCAGCGGTGGGTGGAGATGACTGTGGGTTGGTTCAAAGTGGTTGCAGTAGGGGTGATGAGAAGTGTTTGGATTATGGGTATATTCTAAAGGTACAGCTGGCAGAATTTTCTTATATACTGGATGGTTGTTGGAAAAGGAAGAAAGCAATGATGACCCCAAGGTTTTGTTCTGAGCAACCATGTTAAAATGTACATTTCTGTTGTTGCTTAGTCACTAAGTTGTGTCCAACTCTTTTTGCAACCCCACCAGGCTCCTCTGTCCATGGGATTTCCCAGGCAAGAATACAAGTGTGTTGCCATTTCCATCTCCAAGGGATCTTCCCAACCCAGGGATCGAAACTGTATCTCCTGCATTGGAGGTAGATTCTTTACCACTGAGCCACTGGGAAAGCCCTCAAATGTGCATAGGGACATTTTAATATAAAAGTTTATCGGCAGTGAGTTTGAAACTAGGGTGCAACTTAAATTTGTTTTCTTGATCCAGGCAATTTAGCAGTGTTTTTTAAAGCATGAGGCCTCTGAAGTAGAAAGAGTGCTTATTAAAAACGTAATTTTCTGAGTCTTACACCTCAGATTTTCACAATCAGACTAGAATGAGTACTAGAGATTAATAATCATACTAATCTTGCATTTCCACAAGCTGATATCTTTAGGAGCAATAAAATCTAAAATTCACTGCGTTAAAACAAATAGTACATGGGTTCCTAGAAAGACTTACTCTACATTTCACCACAAAGAAAGGACCAGTTATTTTTGCACTGAAAGACAGAAAATGATTGGCAGGCCTGTATCCCTTCTTTGTCACCAGCATCAATAACTCATCTGAAGCCGCTGGGGAAAAATAGAAGTTGTGTGGCTCCTGCTATCTCCATCCTTGTCTAAATCTAAGCAGTTGCCAATCCGAATTTGTTTGAGGATTGTTTTTCATAGTTATCATAAAGTGGTAAGCCTGTGGTGGGGAGGGGTAAAAAAAAGTCTGTTTCAATGTGTGAGCCTTCATTCATCACTGACATGCACAATTCCATTTCTTTTCTTTCTCTCCCATTTTTCCTTCCATTTTCAATATAATTAGACTCAGGAGGACTTGAGATTTGTCTTCAAATATTTGAAAGTCTCTCATATGGAAGAGGGATTAGACTTGTTCTATCTGGTCCCAAGTGGTAGAAACAGGATAATTTCTGCAGAAAATACAGGGTGACTTTCTTTTGGCGCGGGGAGAGGTATTCCTTATAGTGAGCATAATTTTCATAGAGCTGTTTAAATTTGGGATGAATTTTTTAAAGATTTTTTTTTAAATTTTTAAAGCCTTTATTGAATTTGTTACAATAATACTTCTGCTCTAGGCCTTGGCTTCTTGACCACGAGGCATGTGGAATCCTATCTCCCTGATCAGGGATCAAACTGGTACCCACTGCATCAGACCATCAGGGAAGTCCCTTGGGATGAGATTGTAAAGCATGTTCATCTTTCATTGAAACATGCAAATAGTGTCATGCTCTCTTTGTTGACACTTTTTTTGGCTTTGAGTAAGTCCTTACCTCCAAGGCACCACTCAGACTTTTTTCCTGTTTTCCTTTAGATCAGATTTTTTACTCCTCCCATTAATCAGGTCTTCTTTCCCTAATTTCAGTTCAGTTCAGTTCAGTCGCTCAGTCGTGACCAACTCTTTGCGACCCCATGAATCACAGCATGCCAGGCCTCCCTGTCCGTCACCAACTCCCGGAGTTCACTCAAACTCATGTCCACAGAGTTGGTGATGCCATCCAGCCATCTCATTCTCTGTCGTCCCCTTCTCCTCCAGCCCCCAATCCTTCCCAGCATCAGAGTCTTTTCCAGTGAGTCAACTCGTCGCATGAGGTGGCCAAAGTATTGCAGTTTCAGCTTTAGCATCAGTCCTTCCAATGAACACCCAGGATCGATCTCCTTTAGAATGGACTGGTTGGATCTCCTTGCAGTCCAAGGGACTCTCAAGAGTCTTCTCCAGCACCACAGTTCAAAAGCATCAATTCTTCGGCGATCAGCTTTCTTCACAGTCCAACTCTCACATCCATACATGACCACTAGAAAAACCATAGCCTTGACTAGACAGACCTTTGTTGGCAAAATAATGTCTCTGATTTTTAATATGCTATCTAGGTTGGTCATAACTTTCCTTCCAAGGAGTAAGCGTCTTTTAATTTCATGGCTGCAGTCAGCATCCGCAGTGATTTTGGAGCCCAAAATAATAAAGTCTGACAATGTTTCCCCATCTATTTCCCATGAAGTGATGGGACCAGATGCCATGATCTTCGTTTTCTGAATGTTGAGCTTCAAGCCAACCTTTTCACTCTCCTCTTTCACTTTCATGAAGAGGCCTTTGAGTTCCTCTTCACTTTCTGCCCTAAGGGTGGTGTCATCTGCATATCTGAGGTTATTGATATTTCTCCCAGCAATCTTGATTCCAGCTTGTGCTTCTTCCAGCCCAGTGTTCCTCATGATGTAGTCTGCATATAAGTTAAATAAGCAGGTGAGCTAACCATCCTGGTAAATCTGAGTGTAAACACTAGGTTTCATCGTCTACAAGGTCTTTGCTGAAAGTGATCAACTCTGCCCCTGTTCCTGGAAAGCAGACAAAGACCATGCTTAAATAAGTGAGTGTGGTTGCAATGCAACTATTTATAGACACTGACACTTGATTTCCATATAATTTTTATGTGTCACAACCATTTAAAAATTTAAGAAATATTCTTAGTATCCTTGTGCTCAATATCACTGATTATTAGAGAAATGCAAATCAAAACTACAATGAGATACCACCTCATATGGGTCAAAATGGCCATAACTGAAAAGTCTACAAATAACAAATGCTGATAGGGGTATGGAGAAAAGGGAACCTGTCCTGTTGGTGGGAATGCAAACTAGTGCAGCCACTATGGAAATCAGTATGGAGATTCCTCAAAAATCTAAAACCAGAGCTGCCACATGAGCCAGCAATCCCACATTTTGGCATATATGAGGGAAAAAAAAAACACTAATTCAAGAAGATACATGCACCCCTACATTCATAGCAGCACTATTCACAACAGCCAAGACATGGAAGGAAACTTAATGTTCATCAAGAGATGAATGGATAAAGAACATGTGCTACATATACACAGTGGATGACTACTTAGTCACAGCAAATGTAATAAAGCCATTTTCCACACATGGATGGGCCTGGATCATCATACTAAGTCAGACAGAGAAAGACAAGTACCATAGGGTATCACTTATATGTGGAATCTAAAATGTGACACAAATGAAGTTATCTACAAAAAAGAAACAGACTCAGACATGCGAGCCGACTTCTGGTTGACAAGGAGCAAGGGGGCAGGGGAGGGATGGATTTGGAGTTAGCAGATACAAACTGTTATACATAGAATGGATGAATAAGGTCCTACTATATTGGGAACTATATTCAGTACCTGTGATAAACCATAATGGAAAAGAACATGGAAAAATATGTGTATATATATGTACATATATATATAGCTGAATCACATTACTGTACAGCAGAATTATATTTATTTAAATTACACAGCTAGTACCTCAATAAAAAATGTTTATTGTACTTCAAGAAAATAAATGTTTAAATCTTAGAAAATGAAAATGAAAAGTATTCTTAGTTCACAAATTATGCATAAACAGGTAGCCAGTTGGATTTGACCCAAGGGCTACAGTTTACACCTGCTGCCTTAGCTTCTCATTATAGACCCTTAGGAGGGACAACGTGTCCAAAGGACACAATCCCATGCATTAAGATCTGAAAAGAGAACCTACATGTTAAGAATCTGCCAAGAACTGGGGGATGGGAGTGGTCCTTGTGCTAAATCAGAAGTCTTTATATGTCCATGTTTTTTATTTAAGTGGGTAATTTTTAAAGAAGTTTCATCTGAAGACATGATAGATGTGCATGCTTTGAACACAAAACCTGGAATAAAAGTCAGAAACTCTAGTAGGGAACTAGGAAGTAGAACTAAATCTGTTAACAAAACTGAGATTGATCACACCTCTACAGGGGTAACAGGTCTACATTTGTCAGAGAGAGAGCTTTTGGGCTAAACTGCACTGTAACCTCACTCATAATAAAGTTTGACTGCTCAGACACGACATTATTGTCTTGTAAAACCAGAGCATCTCCTGTTATTACCCATTTCAGGCTTAAAGTATAATAGATGACAATAAAGACTCTTAATATGTTTAAAGATTATTTCCCAGCCCATTTGGTAACACTTAATACCATCAAAGTCTCCAAAAGGGAGGAACAAAGAATTTCAATAATGCGTACAAGATTTCCTCAAAGGGAGGTTCTGGTGACAGCTTTTCATTTTGGAGCAACTGGTAGAGAGAGAATTCTAAGGTAGTTATCTCCACGTTTACCGGTTTCAATGTGTGAGGCCTTATCTATCACTGACATGTACCAATTTCCTTCCTTTTCTTTCTATTCTATTTTTTTTCACTTTCAATATAATTAGGCTCAAGGGGACTTGATATTTGTCTTCAAATATTTGAAAGTCTGTCAAATGGAAGAAGGATTAGATTTGTTCTACTTGGTCCCAAGTGGAAGAAATAGGACCAATTCTGCAGAAACTCCAGGGAGAGTTTTTTATTCCTTATAGAATGCATAATTTTTACAGAGATGTTTAAAACTATGATGAACTCAGAATTTCAAGTCACTGAAGGTGTTCATACAGAAGCTAGAATACTACTTGGAAGGGGTTTGTAAAAAAGAACTCAGTTTGAACTACTGGGTCCAAGATTCAGTCAACGAATTGTTGGCCTTCATATAATAGCATCTGTATTATTTGACTACTTAATATTGTAAAATACTGTACTGAAATCTACATACTTAAATACTCACAATGACAATTTCTATACTATTTAGTATTTAAACTTTACAAATGATGATACCAAAAATCTAAGAGGCTAAATAGCTTGCCTAAATTACACAGCTAGTAAATAAACTGCAGATTTGAACCCAGATTTACTTGACACCAAGGCCCAGGCTCTTAAAACTATGCTGCTTCTTTGCAGTGGAGGAATGTAATGAGCTTTAAGGACTTGATATGTACTACATGATAGCTTTTAATCTAAGACTGACAAAAGTAAAGGATACAGAATATATGCATGGAAGCCTTACAGCTTTAGAATGAGTACATCAAAATATATACATCACAAAAATATGTTGAGTGAAAAATAAATTGTATGGAGTAACACATATAGTATATGACACTGTTAACACATACTTTCAAACAAGCAAAACAAAACTGCAAATTACTTAGGGACATATACATGGACATTAAGATATAAACATGGATGAGAATAAGTTATACCACATTAAATATTTCTGAAGAATGTGGAAAAATATTGAAATTGAAGAATGTTAAGAGAGACTTTAACTATGTCTCTCTGTGATATTTTGGTTCTTCATAAATAAGATAGGGAGAGAGAGAAATCCAAAGCAAAGATGATTATGATAAGACTTTTCAAAAGTGTGGGCATGTATGTTATTTCCTATACTTTATCAATGCTTGAAAATTTGTATTTAAATATATATATAATTATGAAAAAATTAAAGCAGAAAAATCTTTGTATCTACGTGGCAGATTAGGTACCTATTACTCTGCATCTCTCCTATCCTCAATGCCTACAAAATGATAGCAAAGGAATCTATAGGCCATAAACCCACAAAGACAGGAAGAACAAAAGATCAAAGAGCAGGAAAAGTTAATCTAGGTAGAGAAGTGGTAATTGAGAAACTGAACTCTAGAAATATTTGTTGTTTCTATCTGATGGTTGAGAAACTATCAAATCTCAAATAAAATAAATCAGATGAGAAAATACAGATACATAACAAATTAAAATTGGAAATTAGTATCCAAAGAAAAGCAATTCCAGAGAAAGCAGATAAAACATTAAAAAAGAACCGCCAAAGGAATGAAGGAAAAACACAACTCAAATGGCAGACCAGGAAATAAACTGAGAAGACCTATGAATCACTCTGAGATTTGACAACACCTCAAATAGAAGTTCTTAGATTTTCACAGACAAAGTAAAAAAGATAGAAGAGCATCAGAAAGGAATGAACAGGTCTACCATGGAGGAAATGATTGAACCTTACAACCTGGAATTTTATACTTAGCCAAGCTATCAAACTAGAGGATACTCAATTTTTTTTTAAGTAAATAAATTAGAAGACAAAGCCATTTCAGACAGAAAATGTCTCAAAACTTTCTATTCTTAGGGAAATCCAGGGAAATATGAATTAAAGCACATTAAAAATAAGAAAACTAGAAAAAGTAAAGTCTAAAATCTAGAAACAAAGATCTAAAGAGAGGCAAAAGACCCAGGTTGATGAAAGTTACAGGATGACTGCTGTGCTTCAGGCACATCAAAAAGAATAAAATACCTAGGAATAATGCTACCTAAGGAGGCAAAGACCTGAATTCTGAAAACTGCAAAACACTGATGAAAGAAACCGAAGATGATACAAACATAGAAAAACACTATGTTCTTGGACTGGAAAAATCTATATCACTACAGTGACCATACTCAAGTTAAACTACATATTCATTGCAATCCCTATGAAAATACCAATGGCATCTTTCACAGAACTAGATCAAATAATTCTAAAATTTGAAATAGAAACACAAAAGACCCTGAATTGCCAAAGCAATCTTGATAAAGAATAACAGAGCTGAAGGTATCATGCTTCCTGACTTCGTGTGAGTGCATGTTAAATTGCTTCAGTAACGTGTAACTCTTTGAGACCACAATGGACTGTCACCCACAGGCTACTCTGTCCGTGGCATTCTCCAGGCAAGAATATGGAACTAGGTTGCCATGCCCTCCTCTAGGGGATCTTCCTGACTCAGGGATCGAACCCACGTCTCTGACAACTCCAGCACTGGCAGGTGGGTTCTTTACCACTAGGGCCACCACTAAAACGCTACAGTAATCAAAAAAGTGCCTGGTGGCTCAGATGGTAGAGATCTGCCTGCAATGCAAGAGACGCAGTTTCGATCCCTGGGTTGGGAAGATCCCCTGGAGAAGGGAATGGCAACCCACTCCAGTATTCTTGCTTGGAAAATCCCATGGACAGAGGAGCCTGGCAGGCTACAGTCCCTGGGGTTGCAAAGAGTTGGACACAACTGAGTGAATAACATTTTCAATCAAAACAATATGGTAGTGGCATAAAAATAAGACACACAGATCAATGGAACAGATGAGAGCCTAGAAATAAATCCATGTACTTATGATCAATTAATCTACTACTACTACTATGGGCAAGAAACCCTTAGAAGAAATGGAGTAGCCTTCATAGTCAAAGAGCCCGAAATGCAGTACTTGTGTGCAATCTCAGAAACGACATAATGATTTGTTCGTTTCCAAGGCAAACCATTCAATATTACAGTACTCCAAGTCTATGCCCCAACCACAAATGCCAAAGAAGCTGAATAGTTCCATGACAACCTACAAGACCTTTTAGAACTAACACCAAAAAAAAAAAAAAAGATGTCCTTTTCATCAAAGGGGAATGGTATGCAAAAGTAGGAAGTCGGGAGACACCTGGAGTAACAGGCAAGCTTGACCTTGGAGTACAAAATGAAGCAGGGCAAAGGCTAACAGAGATTTGCCAAGAGAATGCACTGGTCATAGCAAACACCCTTTACCAACAACACAGGAGATGACTCATACATGGACATCACCAGATGGTCAACACCAAAATCAGGTTGATTATAGTCTTTGCTGCTGAAGACAGAGAATCTCTATACAGTCAGCAAAAACTAGGCTGGGAGCCGACTGTGGCTCAGATCATGAATTCCTTATTGCCAAATTCAGACTGCCACTGAAGAAAGTAGGGAAAAACCACTAGACCATTCAGGTATGACCTAAATCAAATCCCTTATGATCCTACAGTGGACATGACAAATAGATTCAAGGGATTAGATGTGACAGACAGAGGGCCTGCAGAACTACAGACAGAGGTTCATGACATCGTACAGGAGGCAGTAATCAAAATCATCCCTAAGAAAAAGAAATACAGGAAGGCAAAATGGCTGTCTGAGGAGGCCTTACAAATAGCTGAGAAAAGAAGAGAAGCAAGAGGCAAGGGCGAAAAGAAAAGATAAACCCATCTGAATATGGAGTTCCAAAGAATAACAAGGAGAGATAAGAAAGCCTTCCTCAGCGATCAGTGCAAAGAAATAGAGGATAATAATATAATGGGAAAGACTAGAGAGCTCTTCAAGAAAATTAGAGATACCAAGGGAACATTTCATGCAAAGATGGGCACAATTAACGGCAGAAACTGTATGGACTTAATAGAAGCAGAAGATATTAAAAAGAGGTGGCAGGAAACACAGAAGAACTATACCAAAAAGATCTTCACGACCCAGATAATCATGATGGTGTGATCATTCACCTAGAGCCAGACATCCTGGAATGTGAAGTCAAGTGGGCCTTAGGGAGCATCGCTATGAACAAAGCTAGTGCAGATGATGGAATTCCAGCTGAGCTATTTCAAATCCTAAAAGATGATGCTGGTTAAGTGCTGCACTCAATACGCCAGCAAATTTGGAAAACTCAGCAGTGGCCACAGGGCTGGAAAAGATCAGCTTTCACTACAAATCCAAAGAAGGGCAATGCCAAAGAATGTTCAAACTACCACATTATTAAACTCATTTCACACGCTAGCAAAGTAATGCTCAAAATTCTCCAAGCTGGATTTCAACAGTACATGAACCGTGAACTTCCAGATGTTCATGCTGGAATTATAAAAGGCAGAGGAAGCAGAGATCAAATTGAGAACATCCATTGGATCATTGAAATAGCAAGAGAATTCCAGAAAAACCTCTACTCCTGCTTCATTGACTATGCTAAAATCTTTGTGTGGATCACAACAAACTGTGGAAAATTCTTAAAGAGATGGAAATAACAGACCACCTGACCTGCCTCCTGAGAAATCTGTATGCAGGTCAGGAAGCAACAGTTAGAAATGGACATGGAAAAATGGATTGGTTGCAAATTGGAAAAGGAATAGTTCAAGGCTGTATATTGTCACCCTGCTTATTTAACTTATATGCAGACTACGTCATGTGATGTGCTGGGCTGGAGGAGGCACAAGCTGGAATCAAGATTGACACGAGAAATATCAATAACCTCAGATATGCAGATGACACCACCCTTAGGGCAGAAAGTGAAGAAGAACTAAAGAGCCTCTTGATGAAAGTGAAAGAGGAGAGTGAAAAAGTTGGCTTAAAGTTCAACATTCAGAAAACTAAGATCATGGCATCTGGACCCATCATTTCATGGGAAATAGATGGGGAAACAGTGGAAACAGTGTCAGACTTTATTTTTCTGGGCTCCAGAATCACTGCAGATGGTGATTGCAGCCATGAAATTAAAAGTCGCTTACTCCTTAGAAGGAAAGTTATGACCAACCTAGACAGTATATTAAAAAGCAGAGACATTACTTTGCCAACAAAGGTCCGTCTAGTCAAGGCTATGGTTTTTCCAGTGGTCATGAATGGATGTGAGAGTTGGATTGTGAAGAAAGCTGAGTGCTGAAGAATTGATGCTTTTGAACTGTGGTGCTGGAGAAGACTCTTGAGAGTCCCTTGGACTGCAAGGAGATCCAACCAGTCCATTCTGAAGGAGATCAGTCCTGGGTGTTCATTGGAAGGACTGATGTTAAAGCTGAAACTTCAATACTTTGGCCACCTGATGCAAACAGCTGACTCTCTTGAAAAGACCCTGATGCTGGGAAAGATTGAGGGCAGGAGGAGAAGAGGATGACAGAGGATGAGACGTTGGATGGCATCACCGACTCTATGGACATGGGTTTGGGTGAACTCCAGGAGTTGGTGATGGACAGGGAGGCCTGGCGTGCTGCGGTTCATGGGGTCGCAACGATTCAGATACAAGTGAGCGACAGAACTGAACTGAACCGAACCATCAAGCATACCTTCAGATTAGCACCCACTGGTTATACTGAGTCTCTGAAAGGTGGCTTTCACAAGGACCACACAGCAGTTGCTCCACAGCATGTGAGACGTTAGTTGCCTGACCAGGCATTGAACCTGCAGCGAATTCTTAACCACTGGCCCAGCAGGGAAATCCCCTACCATAGAATTCTCTGCTTTTTGAAGCACCAACCGAAGGAGAGAGCATTAGTCAGGTTTGAGACAGTAACATTCATGGCGCCTCATTCCCTGAAAGGCACAATAAAATGGATTTTGACTTTAAAGGCCACAATTATTAGTCTCATCTCTCTTTGAAGATTTACCTTCATGGTTGAATGTTGACGACTCATGCACGCAAGTGCACACACACAAAACAAATACAGTCATCCTTGCACACACAAACACACCTCCACACATACAGAGCCGCACAGAAGAGAGTTTAAATCAACACAGGCTCTTGACTTGGGTTGTTCAGTAAGAACTCATTCTGTATCCTGTCTTTCTCCTCCTATGGTTGTTTCCAGTGTTGTTTCCAGTAATGATGGAATAGAATGGAAAACCTGAAAGTCTAACATGAAAATAGTTTTGCTTTCCTGGCATCCACATAGGTTGGTACCTTTAGACATATAAAACAGAGTTGGAACTGCAGGTGAAAAGAAACAACTTGTATATCCTTTGGTCGTGTTTTTTTTGTTGTTGTTAAATTTGAGAAATTTGAGAATACATTTCCATGGTTGATATTGATATGATCATTAGGTTAAGGTTGAATATTGCACAGCTGACTTGACCACATTTTCCCTTGTGCAGCTTGGATCTTAATATATCGTTTAGTGACTGTCTAGATAAAACATTTAATTTCAGGGCTAGCTACTTCTAGCCACACTCGCTTTATTTGCTTTGCCTCTAGGCGTTCTCCTCATCTAGAAATGGTTCCAGCTGGACACAGCTCAAACTAAGATATGCAAGAATGTGGACTTAAGAAAACATTAACCCCCACCCCTAAGAATGGGCTCCCTGGTGGCCTGCAATACAGGAGACCTGTGTTCAATCCCTCGGTCTGGAAGATCCCCTGGAGAAGGAAATGGCAACCCACTCCAGTATTTTTGCCTGGAGAATTCCATGGACAGAGGATCCTGGGGCCTGGCAGGCTACAGTCTATGGGGTTGCAAAGAGTCGGACATGACTGAGCAACTAACATACACACAGACCCCTAAGAATAACCCAATACATGATTTTCTGGAATCAAAGAACAAATGGGTAAGAATGTAAACCCTGGGACTTTCCTGGCAGTCCAGTGACTAAGACTGCATGCTCCCAATACAGAGGGCCGAGGTTCGATCCCTGGTCAGGGAACTAGATTCCACATGCCACAGTTAAGACCCAGCACATCCAAGTAAATAATAATAATAAAGAATATAAACCCTACAACTGAGATTCAATATACTATAGACAGTTAGGAGAAATTCAATAGAACCTGATAGAAATCAGATTGCAGGGAGCAACTACAGTGCTCAGAGGAAAAAACATCAACATAAAGAAGGAATGAGCCTGGCTCAATAATAGGGAACACAACTTGGAGGGAAGAGTATTTCTGAGTACACTACATTGGAAAGCATCTCAATTCAGCCCCTTGAAGGTGACTCAGCTCCCTTGGAAGGAGAGGTCTATGCGTTGAACTTCTGATTGCATCCTTTGTGGATGCTGGAAAGCACCTGTGCTGGAAGATCCCCTACTGCCATAACCGTGTCCCTACATCTTGAGTAAAAAATGATAGTGCTAGAAAAGAAAGAAGTTGCTTGTATAAGCCAGAAGGAGGTGAACACCAGATGTATAGCAAAAAGAGGTAAAAATCCCAACCAGTAAACAGATCACTGCAGAAAGCCAGAGGTCTGTGTAAAGGATGTGGAAAGAGGAATGGGAGGATGGAAAGCCAGAAGATTGACATTACCCATTTTGAGCTGGTGTAGGTGGTATCAGGCTTCCCCGGTGGCTCAGTGGCAAAGAATCAACCTGCCGATGCAGGAGACGCAGGTTCGATCCCTGGGTCCGGAAGATCCCCTGGAGAAGAAAATGACAACCCACTTCAGTATTCTTGCCTGGGAAATCCAACAGACAGAGGAGCCTGGCAGGCTACAGTCCATGGCGTTGCAAAGAGTGGGACACGACTGACTGACTCAACAAGACGAAGGTGGTATCACCTGGGCCAAGCACTAAAGCATAGTCGGTGATGAGAAGAGCCAAGGTATGGTCCAGGGCCCAAGTAAATGTGAAACAAATTCCATATCCTATTTACCACTTTGTCTTTGAACACCCGGAGAAATACAACAAACAGCTACTCAGCAGAGGAGATTATCAATATTATGAATATAGGGTCTGATAACTACGGGAATCTGATTTAGGACTAATAAGCTGGTGAGCTTAGGGGGCATTAAAAAGTTTTATATATTACTTATACCCACACACAAATAAATTCGTTACATAAATATCATTTACAATAAAAGCTACACAACTTTATATATGAGCTTCATCTAAAACAAAGGTGAAGGTTTGCTCTACAACTAAAAGAAAAACCATAGAAATTTGAGAAATGGTACTTAATATGTGCACACAAGTGTCAAATATATTACCTTCCTTTGACAAATGAATTATGTTCAAGAGGAAACCAAATGCATGTACAATAGAAAATAGCAGTGATACTTGTTCTCTGATAGCTTTCATAACGTATGTTTTTTTTTAAAGATTTATTTATTTGTATTTATTTATTTTGACTGCACTGTGTCTTAGCTGTGACATGCAGGATCTAGTTCCCTGACCAGGGATAGATAGTACCCAAGGCTCCTTGCATTGGAAGCACAGAGTCTTAGCCACTGGACCGCCAGGGAAGTCCAATATCATGATTTTCAGAGTTAATACTGAAATGGAGAATCTAGTCAAGGCCCCCCCTCCTTGCGACTCCCCTGAGGCCAGACTGGCTTTAGGCCTCTTTGACAAAGAGTTCCTGCCATATGCTGCTAAGGAAATGGTGTTATTTCCCTTTCAATGAAGTGAATACAAAGAGCGGACAAACACTGTGAAAGCCTCCAGTTCATTAGCTTCCTAGCACATTTGGGTCACATGCTTGAACTCTGGGGTCCCCTCCCAGTCGCAGTTTTGAGATCTGAGGCCTGCTAATTGTTCCCCCAGGGCTGTGTTCAGGCGACAATGCCACCCAGAACCAGGAAGAGCCAGGCATCCTTGTCTTCTGCATCTCCTCTTGGTGTTAATAATTGGGTGCATCTTGAGGAAAGCTGGAAACCCCGGTGACAGCTACCCCCTTCCCTTTTGGTAAAATAACCAGCTCATTAAATCTAAATGTGAAAGGCATTTTATTCTGAAGAGTCACATCCAAAGATTTACTTGCCCATTTTTCACCTGAGTTCCCCCTCCTGCTTATGCCTTTGTATTCACTAATGGCCTTTCTCTAAGTTATATAATCCTGTCACGGGTATAAAAATATCACTTGGAGGCTGCTCGTTGGGGCTAAATCACTCAGCCCTTAGCGGTGACAGGGCGAGCGTCTGAGCCACACCAGAGGCAGGAGGACAGCTGTCCCCTCTCTCTCCAATGTCACTGGGCTGAAGAACGCAGAAGTTTTAATAAGATCATAAAGCAGAGTGACACGGAGGGGCAGGATAGGTAGATTTCATTAGCATTCAGAATGCCTGGGATAATAAACTAGAGCAATTGAGCAGAAATGGGCAATTTGATCATTCAACATTTTTCAACACCAGCCCAAGCAGCTGGTCCTGGAGAGGTTCCGCTGACATCTCTGCAGGCGAGCCCACTGGTGATGCACAGGTGAACGCACAGCCATTATTTTCTCCCACCCGCACTCTGGGCATGAGAGCATTGATGGCGATTTATGAGCTCGGTGAGTGTAAATTGATGATCAGGAGGAGGAAGTCTTTATATATCTTTGCAGTGTAGGTAGCCGCCTTTGGCTGGCTGACTTTCTTTTATGGCAAAGGGCCAATGGTGATCGAACGAGCCCTGCTGCAATGAGAGGAGCCCCCAACACACAGTACCCTCTCCATGCACATGGTTTTCCTGTAGAAACTCTAATCCAGTGTGAGACTAGGCTTTAATGAAGTTATTCTGATTAACGGGCCGAGGAACAACTTTTCCAGAACTGTCATCAAACCAAACATCATCAAAGCAAACATTATTTTAATAATATAAAAACATAATATATAAAATGTATATTGTATGAATTCAAACCTTGTGTAAAAGTTGACAAGATAGGACACTATCATAAACAATCATGGAACTTTATATTTAATAAGACACCGAGTCATTTGAACTACTACATAATTTTTTTGTCTTTGCTTTTTTGTTTGATTTTAGTTCTGATTTGTTTTTTATCTTGAATGCCCCAGGTCTTCCTTGCTTTCTCTAGTTGTCGCCCGCAGACATCTCTTATTGCAACTCTCAGACATACTTGCCCCACAGCATGTGGGATTTTAGTTCCCTGACCAGGGATCAAACCCACACCCCCTGCACTGGAAGGTCAATTCTTAACCCCTGGGCCACCAGGGAAGTCCTGAATCACTATAGAGTTCTTCCTATTCATTTGTGCTTGTTTTTTAAACTGATAGTCCAATAAAAATAATTTTAAATTTAAACTGCTTCTTAATAAGGTGAATGAAGATGTTATCAGAGCTCATAAATGCAGAATGGCTTACTTAGATATTTATCCAGGTGTTTTTGAGGAAGTTTGATGTTGTATTCAGAGCTACATCACAGCCTTATGAGCATCCGACTGACCAAGTTCTGTTTTGAGATCTTACTGTCTTTCTACTTTACTGTATCCGACAGCAAAACCATGTATTAGACATCATGTTGGTTCTCCTGCTTTTGAACAGAATGCCCTTCAGTTTTCTTGTTTGTCATCTCATTTATGTTAGATACTTGGCCTCACATCTTGTTTCATGGAGGGATCTCGTGTGTGTGTGCACACATGCTTGCGTGCTCAGTCATGTCCAGCTCTGTGACACCATGGACTGCAACCTGCCAGGCTCCTTTGTCCATGAGATTCTCCAGGCAAGAAGACTGGAGTGGGTTGCCATTTCCTCCTCCAGGGGATCTTCCCAACCCAGGGATCGAACCCACATCTCCTGTGTCTCCTGCTTTGGCAAGTGGATTCTTTACCACTGAGGCACCTGGGAAGCCTGAGGGATCTCATATTTTCAGCTTAAATAGTTTAAAAAAAAAACCCAAATATTCACTGCTGAAATTGATTCTGATATTATAACTTTAACCATAGAGACTTTATGTATTGATGTATACTGGGGGATTATCATCATCCTTCAGTGTCTTTTGGGGTAAGGCATGAGTATATATTTGTATATAGGGGTGTGTGTGTGTATGTGCGTGTGTGTATATATATATATATATATAAACCTATCCTTGCTCCAGTGGATCTTCCCGACCCAGGAATTGTACCAGGGTCTCCTGCACTGCATGTGGATTCTTTACCAACTGAACTATCAGAGAAGCCCATAAATACATAAACATACATATATATGCATTTACACACAAATTGATTTCACCTTTCCTGTAGCTTAATTGAGAAACTACCCCCACTCATCCAATGACCATGTCAACACATTTTGGAACCACTCTTCACAGATGTCTTAACAGTCATACTATTAAAATGAGCATTATTACTATAAGTTAGAGAGTATTCTATGGAGAAGGAAATGGCAACCTACTCCAGTGTTTTTGCCTGGAGAATCCCAGAGACGGGGAGCCTGGTGGGCTGCCGTCTATGGGGTCGCACAGATTCGGACACGACTGAAGCGACTTAGCGGCAGAGAGTATTCTATTGCAAACAAATATTTGTTTTCTATTTTTCTTCTCTCATCATTTCTTTTCTTTAATTCTGCTTCCTTTCACTCTCAGTCAACGGCCCCAAGAACTCACAGAATGTATGTATTGGAGTAGAAAGAATACCAAAAGAGACTCAAGAAGAACCTAAGAGATGAGGGCCGGGGAGTGGCAGACCCTGAGGGTCCTGGGTTGTGAAATGGAGAAACTGACAGGGCAACCGATGGGCTGTGAAACTCAGAATCAAGTTCAGATTCTAATTGGAATACTCATAGTAGTTTGACTCTTGACCAGCTTGACCTCTGAACAATAGTTGACTTATCTATAATGTAGGGTTAAAAATTTAGTGATATTAGGGGATTATTATGAGGATGAACTGTGGGTGAAGCTCTGAAAGTGGCTAGACCCAGTACTTTATGACAATCTAAGGGGTGGGATGGAGTGGGGAATTGGAGGGAGGTTCAAGAGGGAGAGGACATGTGTATACCTATGGCTGATTCATTTTAATGTATGGCAGGCTTCCGTCTATGGGGTCACATACAGTCGGACACGACTGAAGTGACTTAGCAGCAGCAGCAGCAGAAACCAATAAAACACTGTAAACCAATTATCCTCCCATTGAAAAATAAAATATAAAAGTGGCCAGGGTGCAGTATTTAGATCTGTTCTTTCCTCTATCTACCATAAGTCCCTTTGTGGTCTTGGATAGGCTCAAGACTTCAAATATCATCCATATGCCAACGACTGCCAATTTATCTCTCTAATACAGGACTCACCCTGAACTTCAGATCTATATACTGAACTACTAGACATTTCTTGGATGTTCAACAAGCATATACAATTTAACGTATCGCAAGTTGAGTTTTCTATCTTTATCTTTCATCAACCTCTTTTCTCCTGTGGTCAACCTCATTTGGGACAAGTCTGCATTCCCATTTCTCAGGCCAACATCCTTGGAGGCATCTTGGACTCCTCACTTTCCCTCAAACAGATCCAACTCTTCTGTAATCATGTGAGGTCTAACTTCAATATAATTCCAGAACCCCATTACTTCTCAGTATCTCCTCTGCTAACAAACAACTTGTTATGGTTGACCTTTAATAGAATACTTCCCCCAACAGCAGAAGATGCTTTTCCATTGCTCCTGAAGCATTTACCAAAGTAGACCATATATTGGGACATAAAACACATCTCAACCATCATTAACTCATGCCTAAGGCACTAGCTAGCTTCCCTTCACCCTTTCTGACCCACTATCTATCACACCTTCTGTCGTGTTACCCTGAAGGCAAATGGGTGGGGGTGATCAGTGGTCAACAAACCTTGTCTATGAAGGGCTGTGTGGCAAATGTTTAAGGCTTTGCAGGCTGCAGTCATGCTGTGAAAGCAGTTGTAGATATTAATAAGAATGTGCATGGCTGTGTCTCAATAAAACTTCCTTTATGAAAATCAGTGCTGGGCCAGATTGGGACAATGCTTGGACATTACAGGGATTCCCCTTGGACTACAACAATGGATTCCACTGGGTTTGGTCAGAAATTGGCAAGAAATGAGAGGGAATGAAGAGAAGGTTAGCATGTGTTCTGCACGCAGCTGCAGGGTCATATTATCCTGGCTACATCCCTCAATCTAAGGCTCAGCTGACATCAAGCATCTCTCTCCAGACACCACTCTCTGTCTCCGGCTCCTTCTGACAACTTTCTCCCCCATCCCTTCAAGCCAAGGGTGGCAACAAAAAATGCGCTGTCCCTTGTGGTCTCCCCACATCCAGCCCGTTGTTCTATGCTAATCCCTTTACTAAACTGTCGAAATAACCCACTCCAGTGTGCCATGGTGTCCTCTGGGACCCTGACAGCCACACGTAGATTAGAGCAGTAGCCCTGTGCCCCCTGCCTCCCTCTCTCAGTCTGCTTTTAGCAGAGCAGCTGCAGTGATCCTGCTAAGTCAGGCGGCATCTGCCCATGTCATTCATCTGCTCCAACCTCCAGGGCCTCCCACACCCTCAGAGTCAACACCAGAGGCCCTGCGGGGGTCAGTGGGTTCTGTGAGAGCTGCCCTTTGCTACCTGTTCTCTGTCCCCTCACTTCCTTCCCTCCTCCCCTCACTGTGTCACGGGCTCCTGACTTCCTTATGGACACTGCAACCCATCAGGCTCACTCCTGCCACAGGCCCCTTGCACTGGCTGTGCCCCCTGTCAGATATTCTCCCAAATATCCAGAGGGTTCCCTCCCTCACCCCTTGGTTTACTCCTTCACCTTTGCTCAAAAACAAGTGAGACTCCCACTTCAAACTTTGTATCTCCCTTCTTCCTTCATTCCCAAGCCTGCTTTCCCAGCTATTTTATCTTACAGAACACCAGGTTCTGACTTAACTATATAACTTACTATGGCTTATTATCTCTCTCCCCATTATACTTAAGCCCCAGGAGGGCAGGGATTTGGGTCTCTGGATACCTACAGCAACACAGAGATTCAGCGCATGCTTATTGAATAAATACTGGTTCTTTGTGAAAAGCATTTTGGACTTAACAGTTGGCGAACCTGGTCTGGAATCCAATTCTGCTTCATTTTTTCCATCATTCCTTTTTCCCTCCCCCCACCCCCTCCCCGCTTACTTCTTCCATTTTTTCTCTGATAGCCCTTGAGAAAAGGGTTTGTTTTTATAATTGCACAGAAAAATTAAGAGAAATCAGCATGTAACAAAACCAAGAACAATTCTCACCTCCTCCAACTTTCCATATTGATCTCAACATCTGAGGTTCCTTTCCAACTGTTATTGATACGCAAATTCAACCTTAAAGTCATGAACATAACATAGGTATTATTTTTATGTTTCACTGTTTGGCTGAATTTTTCCAAAATGAAACTGGCTCCCCTCTCTCCCATAACTACTATGCTTCTTGAAAAATAAATGAACAGCACATATAAGATGAAAAGAAAAATAAGAGATATTAAAATCTCACCACTTGAGGTACCACCATCAGCATTTTAATGATCACCCTTATGTGTATATCATTATGCATGTGTATATGTATGTATACGTGTGTATATGTTGCTCAGTCGTGTCTCACTCTTTGCAATCCTATGGACTGGAGTCCGCCAGGCTCCTCTGTCCTTGGGATTCTCCAGGCAAGAATACTAGATGCCCTCCTCCAGGGGATCCTCCTGACCCAGGGATCAAACCCAAGTCTCCCGCATTGCAGGCAAATTCTTTACCATCTGAGCCACCAGGGAAGCCCAAGAATACTGGAGTGGGTAGCCTATCCCTTCTCCAGGGGAAACTTCCTGACCCAGGAATTGAACCAGGATTTCCTGCATTGCAGGTGAATTCCTTACCAGCTGAGCTACCCAGGAAGCCCACTGGAGTGGGTCTCCGACATTGTAGGCAGATTCTTTATCATCTGAGCCACCAGGGAAGCCCATGTGTGTGATAACACATATTATATCATTTTTTACAGAAACAGGATGGCATGATAAATGTTATCGTTATTACTGAATCTATTTAAAAAATATAAATAAAAGTGTGACTTCTCTAAACAGGGGATTAATATATATATTATACTCATATATAAATTATATGTAATATCAGGGTATTAATATATGTTATATGTAAAATATATAATACCAGGGTATTAATATATATATATTAAACATGTGCATGCTAAGTTGCTTCAGTTGTGTCCGACTGTCTGTGACCTTTTGGACTGTAGCATGACAGTCTCTGTCCAGGGATTCTCCAGGCAAGAATACTGGAGAGGGTTGCCATGCCCTCCTCCAGGGGATCTTCCCGACCCAGGGCCCGAACCCATGTCTCTTACGTATCCTGCACTGGCAGGCAGGTTCTTTACCAATAGTGCCACCTGGGAAACCCCATATTATGTATGTACACTGGTGTATAATATAAAAGTTTATCCATAACATTCTTCACTTTGCTTCATTTTCAAGTTGAGATTTCAGTGCTTTTTTTTTTCCAAAACGAAGAAGTACAGTCTCTCTCAAACTTGAGTATTAGCAACCTATTTTAAAGTAAAAATACAATTATTCTAAATCCTGAGCACAGACTTTAGTGATTTTGTTAAAATGTGATGTAGTATATACTAACATATAACTTAATAGGTTTCCTATGTTTATGATTTTCATGTAAAACCAAAGAAAGTTGATAAATTAAATATAGAAACAACACTGTAAAATCAATAATATTCAAATTAATAACATTAATTTAATATGATTCATGGTGCTGTTTTGATGAAACTAAATTGCTAACATTTGGTTTAATGATTGAATGATATAGCCTCAAGTTGGAGCCTAAATTTAATTTCTCTCAGTGTTTTTACTTCAATAATACAAAAATGTTCATTTGTAATTGTGTTTTACAAATGAGTATTAATACCTTTAAGGCATTGTTGGCTAGCTCAAGTTAATCAGACCACATACTTAATCAAAACTGCCACCAATCAATTCATGATTGCAAATTTTAATGGAATTTCATTCTGTAGAGTTGTCTTATTCAATTACAGATCCTGGTAATCTTAGCATTGCTGCATTATTGAAATCTACTTTCAAAGGATCAATTTTTGCAAGGATTAGACACAGAAATAGTCACCATTTCATTTTTACTATTACCTTACCGTTACTGTAGTGGTATACACAGATGGGCATGTTTGCACGATGTTTACTGACCATTTGCCTGTGGTTTGGACAGCTTTGGTACAGCTTCAGGTGTGTGATTTTCTAAGGCTTGAGATGGCTGCATTTGTTACTTGTTTTCCTATTTAAATCAAAGTAAAATAATGATTTAAGGTGTTCCCTGACACTATTTGGTTATCACTTGGCAGGAATAGGCTCACAAACTCAGCTTTGAAGTTACATGGCAACGTTTGGTTAGAAGATGGTCAACATGATGATAGAAAGTGTATGTTTCATCACATAGATGATCACTATAACTAGGGGCTTTCCTGGTGGCTCAGTGGTAAAGTACCTGCTAACTAAACCCCAACTTAATGAATTTTATTAAAGATCTCACTGACCTTAGGGAACAAGAATTCTGCTCCTTAGATTAGAAAACACATATATAAGGAGGTTTTAGAGTCTACATGGGCTTCCCTGGTGGCTCAGACAGTAAAGAATCTGCCTGCAGTGCAGGAGACACAGGTGTGATCCCTGGGACAGGAAGATCCTCTGGAGAAGGGAATGGGTACCTGTTCCAGTATTCTTGCCTGGAGAATTCCATGGACAGAGAACCCTAGTGGGCTACAGTTCCTGGGGTTGCAAAGAGTCGGACATGACTGAGTGACTAGCACTTTCTAGAGATTACATAGTTCTGGCTCAAACAATAGTTTCACAGGCTCGGCAAACATGGGCAATTGACTCAACCTTTCTGAACCTCCTTTTTCTTATTTGTAAAATGATGATCATTCTCACTGTTCATGGGAGAAAATCTGCACTGTGGAGTCTGTGGTGAGAACTTAACGAATTGAAACAGACCGAGTCCCTGGCCAGATCGAAGTGCTATGAAACTCAGTTGCCTTTACAAGCAGTGCATGGTGCAGCCTCTCGCCCCAGGGTTACAGTTAGGTTTACCAAGTTCCTAAATCACTGCACTGAGTGGGTGATTATAGACTTAAGCACAGCCAGATATTAAGACCCAATTTCACAACCACAACATTATATAACTTTCCAACAAGCAAGCGGATAATCTTTTTGCATAGGACCAGTCCCTGATCTAATAAAAGCATTTCTCTTCTCTAAGGTTAAGGCCCACACTCAGTCCAGAGACAGCAGGCCAGTTAAATACGCATTCAAATGAGCTGCAACTCTCTTAAGGAGCAGTATTCAGGGCAAAGGGGGATACAAGGCAATTAAAAAACTTTTGTGGATGATTAAGTGTTCACACACATGCTGTGAGCAGCTTTCCATATCCAAAGGTAGTAAAAATAAGGACTAGGGTTGATTGGGATGGCTTATATATACACACACACAGACATCTAAAGAAATTTTTCAATTAAAAAAAATTTATTGGAGTCTAGTTGCTTTACAGTGTTGTGTTAGTTTCTGCTGTATAGCAGAGTGAATCAGCTGTATGTATATATGTATCCTCTCTCTTCTGGATTTCCTTCCCATTTAGGTCACCATAGAACATTGAGTTGGAGAAGGAAATGGCAACCCGCTCCAGTACTCTTGCCTGGAAAATCCCACAGACAGAGGAGCCTGGTAGGCTACAGTCCCTGGGGTCGCGAAGAGTCGGACACGACTGAGCGACTTCACTTTCACTTTTCACTTTCATGCATTGGAGAAGGAAATGGCAACCTACTCCAGTGTTCTTGCCTGGAGAATCCCAGGGACGGGGGAGCCTGGTGGGCTGCCGTCTATGGGGTCGCAGAGAGTCGGACACGACTGAAGCGACTTAGCAGCAGCAGCAGCAGCAGAACATTGAGAAGAACACCCTGTGCTCTACAGCAGCCTCTCATTGGTTCTATATTTCACACATAGTAATGTATGTACGTCATCCCCCGCCTCTCAATTCATCCCCCCCACTACCCCTCCTTGGGGTCCATTCGTTGGTTCTCTACGTCTGTGTCTCTATTTCTGCTTTGCAAATAGGTTCATCTGTACCATTTTTCTAGATTCCACATATATGCATTAATATTCGATACTTATTTTTCTCTTTCTGACTTACTTCATTCTACATGATGCATATCAATATCCACAGTGGAATATCAGACGTAAAAAGGAATGAAATTGTGCCATTTACAGGAATGTGGATGGACCTGGACACTGTCATAAAAAGATTCTTTTAAAGCATTTAGTAGATATTTATTCGGACCCATATTTTTTAAAAATCTCAAGTGCTTGGAACTCCCTGAAGGAGATGGTAACATGGGAGGAAGAAACAGGCATAGATACGTCAGTACACTACAATAGGAGATATGCCAGCTTATGGATATTTACTAAATGCTGTGGAGGGGTTGAGACTTAAAATACATTAAAATTTTTCTATTTAATTATTTTTGGCAACACTGGGTCTTCATTCACGCACGAGGGCTTTCTCTAGTTGCGGTGAGTGGGGGCCCCTCTGCAGTGGCAGTGCCCCAACTTTTCATTGCAGTGGCTTCTCTTGTTGCAGAGCACAGGCTTTAGGGCATGTGAGCTTCAGTACTTGTGGCTTAGTCGCTCTGTGGCATGTGGAACCTTCTAGGAGCAGGGATCAACCTGTGTCCCCTTCATTGGCAGGTGGATTCTTAACCACTGGGCCACCAGGGAAGTAGCTTAAAATGCATCTTGATAGATGAAGCAGGCTTTCTTTCATTTTAATTTTTCCCCTTATATACTTTGGGAAATATACTGCATTTACTGCCTTCCTGGAGCACTTGTATTTTCTCTAGGGTCACAAATAAAGTGGATACTTGCTTTATGTTCAAGTCCTTCTAGACGTCCAGTAATATTTCCATGGGGGCCAGGGGACGGTAAGTCAAAGAGCAATAGCGCCCTGGATGTAACAAGGAGCTAGGAGAGCACCCGATCTCTTTCCTACAGGTCACCTGCAAGTTCACTTTTGTCTTAGAACATATATTTCCTGAGTCAGTGCAGGGAATGAGCCAGCTTTAAAAAAACACTGAGTTGGTGGATTAAAGAAAAAAAAAATAGAAGGAGGGTGAGAGAGCTGAATATAAATTGCCAAGGGAAGCTAGAAACCAAGAACTGACACTGACTATGTTATCCGTGTAGTAACAGGGCCTTGTAAGCCTGGCACCAACTGCCAGCAACGTGCTGTAAGCCAGGGATTAGATCCAGTGCCAGGGCAAAGAAGTATTCCTTTTTCTCCCCACTGGAGCTCTGGCCACCAACAGTCCTTATTTCCATTATCTCTTCTTCCATGGAGCCACCTGGCCACTGCCAAGCTCTTCTCGGCTGAATGTCGATGATTGTGTTTATTCAAAGTCTTCTGCGTGTCTCGCTCTCCCTCAGCGTTCCCCCCGCTGGGCTGTGCGGGGCTGTGGAGCTTTATAAACCTTCTTTTCAACAGCTGGCAGCTACAAATTAACTTTTTGACTTCATTAGGCTAATATGCTGAATTATGCCCAATTTGGAGCACCTGATGCCCTGCCCGCCACTTCCCTGTCCCCCGCCCGCCTCCAACCACCTCCTCTCATCAATCAGGGCCTGAGGAGCAGGCAAGCAGCATGTGGAGCAGCCGGCAGGCTCGGTCAGAGCCCTGAGTGTGTTTGTCCAGCCCTGCAGGACCACGGAGGGCTTGGACCGTTCTGACCAACACGGCAATCAGGGCTGGTGTGAATGCAAGATGCCACTGCAGTCATGAGAAGAGTGAACGTGATCAGAGAGCTCAATCACCCTCCGTCTTTGGACCACCTGCCTCTCCTCCGCCAGCAGTTTCCACCCTGGATGGTACCACTGCCTTTGATTTTCTCCAGCATTTCTGGGAAATCAGACAAAGTAAGATAACATCACTTTCAACCCCGCCTCATTTTCCCATCAACCAGAAGACCAAAAGCTTTCACTTCACTTATGCAATCAGTGAGAAATAAAAAAGAAGAAAAGAAAAAAAAAATACAGCAATCCCCCTACCCCCATGTTTTATTATCTTTGTTTTTTTTGGCTGAACCACATGGCATAATGAGACCTTAGTTCCCCAACCAGGGATTGAACCCATGTCCCCACACTGGAAGCACAGAGTATAACCACTGGACCACCAGGGAAGTCCTTTATCATCTTTTCTTGAATCACACCTGATAGGGGCTCCCTTCCAGCTGGATTTTCTTAAAGCCCCCAAATAGTTCAACACAATCTATAAAGTTGAACAAAGATCTTCCCACTATCCTGTCAGGATCAAGTACTAATTTTCTTCCCAGAGAGTTTTCACCAGAGGGCACTGAGGGAAAACCAGCACAAACACAACTCTTAAATCTCTTTCAGATCCATGGAGCCTGCTTCCCTCAGCTTCCGCAGATAAAGTTCTTTTTATCCAGTGGTTCTCCTGGAATCTCCCCTCCCTAAAAGCCTGGAGAATCAGGCTGGGGAGACAGGAGAGGCAGATAAACAGGATTTGCAGAAACAAAAACAGCTTAAATCTTATAAGGGGAGTTACACTTTGTAAAAGCAATTCAAGCATGCTTTGTACTTGGAGCGATAGTGGAAATAGTTTCTTAGAGATAGAGTTGGAGAATGTGAACATCCATGCCAGAACCTTCAATAGGATATTTCTTGATTTTGTCCCCTATAGGTTTTGTTTTCTGTAAGCTTTTATTTTTATAGTTTGTAGTTCTGGCAGCCATATGTCCTTATTTTCCTAGGACAATGCTTGTTCACACCTGTTCAGTTCAGTTCAGTTCAGTTATCATGATATAATTTAGGAAAATGCTTTCTTCTATTTTCAAATATATTCTAATCAAATCATACTAAGCAAAGTAAGTGAGAAAGACAAATACCATATGATACCACTTATAGGTAGAATCTAAAATGTGACAGAAATGAACTTATCTATGAAACAGAAAAAGATTCACAAACATAGAGAACAGACTTGTCATTGCCAAGGGGGAGGGGAAATAGGGGAGGGAGGGATAGGGAATTTGCAGTTGCAGTTAGCAGATGCAAACTATTATCTATAGAGTAGATAAACACCAAGTTCCTACTGTATAGCACAGGAAGCAAGGACCTGCTGTACAGCACAGGGAAAACTCTGCTCAATGTTATGTGGCAGTCTGGTTGGGAGAGGAGCTTGGGGGAGAATGGATACTTGTATGTGTATGGCTTTGGCTGAGTGGCTTTGCTCTTCACCTGAAACTATCACATTGTTAATCGACTATATTCCAAAATGAAATAAAAAGATAAAAAAAGAATCAAGATTGAAATTAAGACTCTGTTTATATGATGAGTGATTATTGTTCAGATATATATAGACAGATAGATATAAGCTACTGCCTTGCTGACAAATGATATGTTAGTGACTTGCAGAATTTTAAGATTTACTGAATTATCTTTTATTTCTACTTCAGCAGAAAGATAAGAGAAATTAAAAATAAGTTACTATTTCCATTAAAAATAAAAACAACAAAGAACACAGAAAAGAATGTATGTATATATACATGTATATATGTGTCTGTGTGTGTGTGTATAATGAATCACTTTGCTGTTCATCAGAAACTCACACATTGTAAATCAACTATGCTTCAATAAAATAAAAAATCCAGCTAAAATTAACACAGCATCGTAAGTCAACTATAGTTGAATAAAATACATTTTAATATATTCTAATCAGGACAATGAGTTATAAGGTCATCCAATTTGCTGTGAACTCTCCAATGACTATATGTTCAATCTCTCAACCTCAATAGGCATTTCAAGTGCCCTTTCCTCTCTGTTACCTTTTCCCCACATTTGGAGCAAAAAGTGATGGAGAAGTTGTGTGTTCAAAAGAGTATACGATTGGGAATGATACAGGCTTGGGTTTTAATTCCCTTGCTGACTCTTCCTCTAAGCGTGGTCCAGTTAGTTTAACTCTTCCTGTTCCTCACTGTCTTCTAAAACAAAGAAGCTAAATAGAACTATCTTAAAAGATGACTGAAAGGATTACATAAAGAAACTATGAGTGGATGCTAGCATGGTGACTGGGAGTGGCATCTGGAGGAGGCTGCAAGAGGTCAGCCGTAGGTCAGCTGCAGTTGTCCTAGTCACAGGTGGAGCAGTGTCAGGGTAGTGGAGAAAACAGCCCTGGATTTGTGTTCAGCTATTCCTCTGTATGCTACTGGAGATCAGTGGAGAAATAACTCTAGAAGGAATGAAGGGATGGAGCAAAGGCAAAACCAACACCCAGTTGTGGACGTGACCGGTGATAGAAGCAAGGTCCGGTGCTGTAAAGAGCAGTATTGCACAGGAACCTGGAATGTTAGGTCCATGAATCAAGGCAAATTGGAAGTGGTCAAACAGGAGATGGCAAGAGTGAACATAGACATTCTAGGAATCAGTGAATTAAAATGGACTGGAATGGGTGAATTTAACTCAGATGACCATTCTATCTACTACTGTGGTCAGGAATCCCTTAGAAGAAATGGAGTAGCCATCATGGTCAACAAAAGAGTCCGAAATGCAGTACTTGGATGCAATCTTAAAAACGACAGAATGATTTCTGTTCATTTCCAAGGCAAACCATTCAATATTACAGTAATTCAGGCCTACGCCCCAACCAGTAACGCTGAAGAAGCCGAAGTTGAACGGTTCTATGAAGACCTACAAGACCTTTTAGAACTAACACCCAAAAAAGATGTCCTTTTCATTCTAGGGGACTGGAATGCAAAAGTAGGAAGTCAAGAAACACCTGGAGTAACAGGCAAATTTGGCCTTGGAGCACAGAATGAAGCAGCTCAAAGGCTAATAGAGTTTTGTCAAGAGAATGCACTGGTCATAGCAAACACCCTCTTCCAACAACACAAGAGAAGACTCTACACATGGACATCACCAGATGGTCAACACCAAAATCAGATTGATTATATTCTTTGCAGCAAAGATGGAGAAGCTGTATACAGTTAGCAAAAACAAGACCAGGAGCTGACTGTGGCTCAGATCATGAAATCCTTATTGCCAAATTCAGACTTAAATTGAAGAAAGTAGGGAAAACCACTAGACCATTCAGATATGACCTCAATCAAATCCCTTATGATTATACAGTGGAAGTGAGAAATAGATTTACGGGACTAGATCTGATTAATAGAGCGCCTGATGAACTCTGGACGGAGGTTCGTGACATTGTACAGGAGACAGGGACCAAGACCATCCCCATGGAAAAGAAATGCAAAAAAGCAAAATGGCTGTCTGAGGAGGCCTTACAAATAGCTGTGAAAAGAAGAGAGGTGAAAAGCAAAGGAGAAAAGGAATGATACAAGCATCTGAATGCAGAGTTCCAAAGAATATCAAGGAGAGATAAGAAAGCCTTCCTCAGCGATCAATGCAAAGAAATAGAGGAAAACAACAGAATAGGAAAAACAAGAGACCTCTTCAAGAAAATTAGAGATTCCAAGGGAACATTTCATGCAAAGATGGGCTCGATAAAGGACAGAAATGGTATGGACCTAACAGAAGCATAAGATATTAAGAAGAGGTGGCAAGAATACACAGAAGAACTGTACAAAAAAGATCTTCATGACCAAGATAGTCACGATAACGTGATCACTGACCTAGAGCCAGACATCCTGGAATGTGAAGTCAAGTGGGCCTTAGAAAGCATCACTACTAACAAAGGTAGTGGAGGTGATGGAATTCCAGTTGAGCTATTTCAAATCTTGAAAGATGATGCTGTGAAAGTGCTGCACTCAATATGCCAGCAGATATGGAAAACTCAGCAGTGGCCACAGGACTGGAAAAGGTCAGTCTTCATTCCAATCCCAAAGAAAGGGAATGCCAAAGAATGCTCAAACTACCGCACAATTGCACTCAACTCACACGCTAGTAAAGTCATGCTCAAAATTCTCCAAGCCAGGCTTCAGCAATATGTGAATCGTGAACTCCCAGATGTTCAAGCAGGTTTTAGAAAAGGCAGAGGCACAAGAGATCAAATTGCCAACATCCGCTGGATCATGGAGAAAGCAAGAGAGTTCCAGAAGAGCATCTATTTCTGCTTCATTGACTATGCCAAAGCCTTTGACTGTGTGGATCACAATAAACTGTGGAACGTTCTGAAAGAGATGGGAATACCAGACCACCTGACCTGCCTCTTGAGAAACCTGTATGCAGGTCTGGAAGCAACAGTCAGAACTGTACATGGAACAACAGACTGGTTCCAAATAGGAAAAGGAGTACGTCAAGGCTGTATATTGTCACTTTGCTTATTTAACTTATATGCAGAGTACATCATGAGGAATGCTGGGCTGGAAGAAGCACAAGCTGGAATCAAGATTGCTGGGAGAAATATCAATATCCTCAGATATGCAGATGACACCACCCTTATGGCAGAAAGTGAAGAGGAACTCAAAAGCCTCTTGATGAAAGTGAAAGAGGAGAGTGAAAAGGTTAGCTTGAAGCTCAACATTCAGAAAACAAAGATCATGGCATCTGGTCCCATCATTTCATGGGAAATAGATGGAAAAACAGTGGAAACAGTGTCAGACTTTTGTTTTTTGGGCTCCAAAATCACTGCAGATGCTGATTACAGCCAGGAAATTAAAAGACGCTTATTCCTTGGAAGGAAAGTTATGACCAACCTTGACAGTATATTAAAAAGCAGGGACATTACTTTGCCAGCAAACGTCTGTCTAGTCAAGGCTATGGTTTTTCCCATGGTCATGTATGGATGTGAGAGTTGGACTGTGAAGAAAGCTGATCACCGAAGAATTGATGCTTTTGAACTGTGGTGCTGGAGAAGACTCTTGAGAGTCCCTTGGACTGCAAGGAGATCCAACCAGTCCATTCTAAAGGAGATCAGTCCTGGGTGTTCTTTGGAAGGACTGATGCTAAAGCTGAAACTGCAATACTTTGGCCACCTCATGCGATGAATTGACTCACTGGAAAAGACTCTGATGCTGGGAAAGGTTGGGGACGGGAGGAGAAAGGGACGACAGAGAATGAGATGGCTGGATGGCATCACCGACTCTGCGGACATGAGTTTGAGTGAACTCCGGGAGTTGATGATGGACAGGGAGGCCTAGTGTGCTGTGTTTCATGGGGTCGCAGAGAGTCGGACACGACTGGGCAACTGAACTGAAGTGAACTGAACTGATTCCTCTGTAACAAAACAGCTCTGTCACCTTGGACAAGCAAGCCAATTTATTCCCCTGAGTTTAGGTCTTACCTAAATTGCAATTTTTTTCTTCTAATTGTAAAATGAAATGATGCTTATGAAAAACTTTAGAGACAATAAGTTGATAGGGACCGCAATCATTCCCTGGATGCTCTATCAGTCCTGTTTGGGAGAGGATTCCTACATGTTCTGAGAAGGTGTTTGATGTTACAGTTTAAGGAACGGAAGTGTGCTAGATAGACTGGAGGGTGAGGGTCCTGGTTTCTGAAGCTCCAGTGTATGTCGGGAGCAAACTGTGAGCTCAAGTTAATGGGCGAAGACATACAGAGGTAAACAAGTTGTCCATGGAGGAAAGAGCTTCCTAACAATCCAAGTGGTTGAAGATGAAATGTCGACCCTATGTGGCTGACACAATGATTTATCCAAGAGCCTCCTTCTCTTATTTTCTCCTGCTGCTGCTGCTACTGCTGCTAAGTCACTTTAGTCGTGCCCGACTCTGTGTGACCCCATAGACGGATGCCCACCAGGATCCCCCGTCCCTGGGATTCTCCAGGCAAGAACACTGGAGTGGGTTGCCATTTCCTTCTCCAGTGTGTGAAGTGAAAAGTGAAAGTGAAGTCGCTCAATCGTGTCCGACCCTTAGCGACCCCACGGACTGCAGCCTACCAGGCTCCTCCATCCATGGGATTTTCCAGGCAAGAGTACTGGAGTGGCTTGCCATTGCCTTCTCCGAACAAACTCCTAATTTTAAGGTAGAAGAAGCCCTCTATCCCAGTGGAAGCAGCCCTGTTCTCTAGTCCTGGGAATGAACCATGCTCGGTCTAAGTCAAGCGTGGTGATCCCGTCCCTGGTGTCAGTGATCATCTGAGGTGTGGGCTCAAACTCCAATTCTGGCCAAGGAGACTTAGAGTGTGGTGTGAAGGAATGAATGGGGGAGGGGAACTTAACTTCCAGGATAAAAAGACAGACCCTTCCCAGGAGGATGCCTTTCCTAGTTCCTATGTCCTTCCTTGACTTCACTGTGGAAAGTGTTTGGTAGCTGTCATGCAGTCAAGAGATGACATACATGAGTCTGAGTAGCCAGAATGGCAAAGACAATTCCATTGTCCCTAGTGAACTATTGATCAACCTAGGAGTGTCGACCACTCATCAACTTAAAGGAGATCATATAGTATATAAATTTCTTATTCCACTCTTAGATCTATGGACAGAAGCATTCCCAAGTGACATATCTCCATAAGTTGGAATTAGATCAATGAATCCAAAGACCATTTTTCTTGCTGTTGTTCCTAAGTCATGTCTGATTCATTTGCGACCCATGGACTGTAGCCTGCCAGGCTCCTCTGTCCATGGGATTTCCCAGCCAAGAATAGTCAAGTGGGTTGCCATGTCCTCTCCAGGGGATCTTCCCAACCCAGGTATCAAACATGTCTCCTGTATTGCAGGCAGAATTTTTTTTTTTTTTAACCGCTGAACCACTTGGAAAGCTCAAAGACTATTTTAGAGTTTCTTTTTTTCAGTGTTTTCTTTCAATGTCTTTTGTGATTAATAGTTTGACTAAATATCATGCTTGAGTCATACAAAGAAGATAAAATATTAGCTGTAGATGGGTGTTATATCTTTGTGTATTTCTATTTCTTTCTTATTTGCAAGAATAAATGTGAAAATTATGGGGCAGAAAAAGTATGTTGTTCTCTAAAAGGAAGGGATTTTTAGACTCAATCAGTGCATGCATAAAATCCTGCTGTGATTAAACCATGAAATGTAACTCACTCTATTGGTCTGAACATTTCTAATTTGTATTTTTGGATTCTGGCATCCTTTATGTCTCCAGATCACATGATATGCTTATAAAAACTAAGAGTTAAAAATAATAAAAATACGATTTGAAAAACCACACTGGGCTTCCCTGTCAGCAGTGGTTCCATTTTTATGTGTCAAGATTAATGTTTCTCACATACCAGCTCATTAAAAAAAGTAACCTTGGAACACAGTGTCAGGTGGAGATATTTTTTTAAGATGTGCTGGAAATTATGCAGCCATAAAGAGCATTCCCACTAATTATCTTGGCACTCACGTTATGCTGACTGGTTTGTCACCAAGTTGGGGGTGGCAGAGAAGAGAACCCCTTCCAGGCTGTCTCATGCATTGCTTTGCTGCGTTTTCTCTCAAACTCATTTCCTTGATGCTCATATTTATGCAAAAGAGGGTAATGAAGTAGCCAAAGGTTATAGGGGGTGCAAAGGGCTTTGGGATGATGAGAGTATTGGAAACTAGGGAGGCTAGCCTCAGGCCATCTGAAATTGAAATCTGGGGTTAAATTAATAACTCAAACTGAGCCCATGCCATTTTATAGTAAGTCTGTCTCCTCTAGGGTTGAAACTATGTGGTTTGGCATTAAAGGATCTCCAGACATAGCAGAAAAAAATGTTTGAGACTATTCCACTGCAAGTAGCACAAAATAAGGGGGCAAAAAATAAGGGGTTGGTGAGACACCCACTATTCAAACTTGCCCTAGAAGGTATTTGCATATTTCAGTCCATAGAATGTGTGTGCCTGTGTGTTGTCTTAAAGATTAATAATTGATCTTGCATGTATCTGTATGTGCAAACAGGCATTTGTTCTATAGTTATGTCCGCATAATTCCCCGGAAAGTCAGTGTCAGCTGGGGTCTAAGAAAGCTCGGGAGCAGAGCAAGGTGCTAATTGGACTTGTGACTGTGTTTTCCTTTTACTTTATCTCTCTGCATTTTGGGAACAGGAACATTGAGATAACCTCCCAAAGTCAAGTTAAAGATATAGTTGACTCTTTATTTGTACTTTTCGGTGTAGGTGTGTTAAAGGAATGCTCCCTGGGGGAAAAATGTCAAAGAACAGCAGTGAGAATGGTACCTGGGAGACATAACAGATTTGCCCCTTGTAGACGCTAGTCTGTAATGGTCGTGTGGACCAAAAGACGCCTGAAAAGAGAAAACAGGATCCTACATTTCTGCCATGCCATGCTTGCTTTGATGGACAGGAAAGCCTGGCGTGCTGCAGTCCATGGGTCGCAAAGAGTAGGACAGGACTGAGTGGCTGAACTGACTGACTGATGCTTGCCTTTCCAGGATTGGATGATGTGCTTGATTATGTTTCAAACTAGATATAACCTCTTAATAGGATTAAGAGAAGGACCCTGAATTGATTAGGAGAATTAAAAGTTGCTCTATCATGGCCAGCGAATGTTCTTTGAACTGTGTATTTTAGAAAGCCATGGCTAAAACATGACTGACTGGAGGTGGCACTAGGGATAAAAGTGGTGATTGAGCAACATTTGCAATTTAAAGTACTCAAAATTGGACAAATCAAAGGATTCCTTTGTAGAAATGAAGAAGATAGGATTTAAGTGATCTTTTTGCACGCCCTACAGAAGGTTCTCCAAAACCCTGGTCCAGTGATACAGGTTGCAGTGCATTTTCACTTCCCAGCAGAGCCTTGTGAGCTGGGATATGAAGTCAGTGAATGAAACGGCCTCTGAGTTCTGTCCCAGCTGTTGTTGATGGTACCATCTGATCACCTGTGATGATGGACCATGGATAATGGTCTGCTGACGATGCAGAGATTGTGAGGTGTGCTTTTTCAACAAGAAGTACTTGTGATTTCCTTCCTTCCAAGAACTTCTGGAAGTAGCCTAGAGAGAAAGACAAGAACTATTGCTCTCCCTTAGCACAACCAAGATGAATAAAGGAGTAAAGGGAGAAAAAAGAATCTCCTTTATTTACATTTTTTTAAAAGTGTAGCTTTTTGTGAGAAGCTCCTTTCCTGCTTCTTATCTAATAAGGTAATCAGAAGCTGCACAGCACCTTGCTGAGACTTGTAACCACTGCCCCTACAATTTGGCCCTGATTTCTCCTCCAATTTGGTTTTCCACAACCCAAACCCTGAACCAAACTGAAGTGCATTTTTCTTTCCACAAATGCCCACTGTCATGCTCTCCAATCCTCTGACAGCTTTCCATTTCTAAAATGTTCAGTTTTACCATCAGGAAATGATCTGGTCTCTAAGTTCCCAGGAAGAAAAACCACAGGTGCCACACCTCAACTTATTGCTGGTAAAACCTCAAAACCTCATGCCCAGGCTCACCTTCTTCAGCTTTTCTGTTTCTGTTTGTTTTTTGTTTTTTTAATCTAAGGTCATCCACATCCTTCAGACAGCAAACCCTTCTGTTTTATGGGACATTATCCTGTAGTTGCTTGCTCTTTTGTTTGTATCTTAACTTGATCCTCTAGATCCTTGCTATCAGGATTAGAACCACTTACATTTCATCCATTATAAAATATTCCCTCTGTCTCACTCTCCCGGTAAGCAGAACATTTCTCGTTATGTACAATTATAGGTAGATAATAGGCTTCCCAGGTGGCACTAGTGGTAAAGAAACCACCAGCCAATGCCAGAGACACAGGAGATGGGGATTTGATACCTGGGAGGATCCCCTGGAGGAGAAAATGGCAACCCACTCCAGTAAGTATTCTTGCTTGAAGAATCCCATGGACAGAGGAGCCTGGCAGGCTATAGTCCTTAGGGTCGCAAAGAATCAGACACAACTGAAGCAAGTTAGTATGCAATAATTATAAAATTTGTTATACAGTGTTTTTCTTTTCTTTTGGTAAAAGTCTTACAGAGCAAGAACTGAGTTTATTTAACTCCTTACGAATATCTAGTGCCTAGCACTAGGTTGTAGGGAGCACTCATAGGGAGGTATTCAATATTTTTTTATTGAAGTTCTTTTATAATGTATTAATTTCTGCTGTAGAGCAAAGTGGTTCAGTTATTCATATATATGTATATATATATATATATGTACATTATTTTTCATTTTCTTTTCCATTACCATTCATCACAGGATATTGAACAAAGTTCCCTGTGCTACATGGTAGGATCTTGTTGTGTATCCATCCTATATCTAATAGTTTGCATGTGCTAACCCTCAAATCCCAGTTCTTCCCTCCCTATACCCACTTCCTTCTTGGCAACTACAAATCTGTTCTCTATGTCTGTGAGTCTAATTTTTTGTTTTGTGGATAAGTTCGTGTCATATTTTAGAATCCACATATCAGTGATACCATATAGTATCTGTCTTTCTCAGTTCACTTAGCATGATAATTTCTAGGTCCATCCATGTTGCTGTAAATAGCATTATTTCATTTCTTTTTAGGACTGAGAAGTATTCTATTGTATATATCAACCAGAAAACTTTAAAAAATGGAAAGGTTTAAAAATGGAAATAAATACATAGCTATCTAGCAAACTCATGAAAAGATGCACAGCATCACTCATATTAGAGAAATGCAAAGCAAAACTACAATGAGATACCACCTCACACTAGTCAGAATGACTGTCATCAAAAAATCTACAAACAGTGAATGCTGGATAGGATGTGGAGCAAAGGAAACCCTCTTGCATTGCTGGTGGGAATGTATGATACAGCCACTATGGAAGACGGTATGGAGGTTCCTTAAAAAATGAGGAATAAAACCACCACGTGACCCATGGAAGCCCGCTCCACTGTTCTTGCCTGGAGAATCCCAGGGATGGGGGAGCCTGGTGGGCTTCCGTCTATGCGGTCACACAGAGTTGGACACGACTGAAATGACTTAGCAGCAGCAGCAGCACGACCCAGCAATCCCACTCCTAGGCATATGCCCTGAGGAAATCAGAACTGAAAGAGACACGTGTACCCCAGTGTTCACTGCAGCACTATTTACAATAGCTATAACATGGAAGCAACCTAGACATCCATCGACAGACAGATGGATAAAGCAGTTGTGGTACATATATACAATAGAATACTACTCAGCCACAAAAAGGAACACATTTGAGTCAGTTCTGATGAGGTGAATGAACCTAGAGCCTATTATACAAAGTGAAATAAGTCAGAAAGAGAAATACAGATATTGTATACTGACACATATATATGGAATATCGAAAGATGTCACTGAAGAATTTATTTTTAGGGCAGCGGTGGAGAGACAGATGTGGAAATAGACCTAAGGACACGGGGGAGGGGAGGATGGGATGTATGGAGAGAGTAACATGGAAATTTAGAACACCATATGTAAAATAGATAGCTAATGGGAATTTGCTGTGTGATGCAGGGAACTCAAACAGGGCCTCTGTGACAATCTAGAAGGGTGGGATGGGGAGGGAGATGGGAGGGATTTTCGGAAGGGAGGGGACATGGGTGTACCTATGGCTGATTCTTGATGTGTGACAGAAAACCACAAAATTCTGTAAAGCAAATATCCTTCAATTAGAAAAATTAAGTGGCAAAAAAAACCCCACGTAGCTATCAATAATTACCTTAAATATTAATGGACTAAATGCGCCAATCAAAAGACACAAGAGTGGCAGATTGGATTTTAAAAAAAGAAAACAAGAACCTTCAATAATTTTTGATGACCGATTACTAAGAATAATATTTGCATATTATGAATGAATGTTTGAATAATATTCTTCCTTTGGCTCTTTGTTTCCATCATTCCTTCTCTATAATCAGAAAGCCCTTTCCAGCCTCCTCTTTTTCTTATCCAAATCAGTTGGATAATATCATCAGCTGATATTCAAATGAACTGTATCATATCACCCACCTTCTCCTACACCAGAAGACTCCTCAGTGTCTCCAAGGGAAAATAATTGCTCCCTCCTCAGAGCTCTCATCATTAGAAACTGTCTTACACTCTAGTAACTCGAGTGCATGACTCTTCTCCAGGAAAATGCTGAGTGTTTATTGAGGATTGTTCAAGGAGAATAATACACGAGTCCTCCACAAGAACACAGTTTTCTACAGGGAAAGGGCTCAAGAAGTGCCAAGCTAATCCAATCACTCATTTGTTCTTTCACTTAACTATTTATTGAACCTCCACTAAGGTCCAGGCAGCTCTTCTAGGAATAAAATAGTCTACAAGACAGAGTCTCTGTCTTTACAACACAGAAGAATTAACCAGCAATCATGTTAGGGTGATAGGTATTCTGGTAACATGGAGCAAAGGGGTAACTGTGGCAGGCTCGCTGAATTCAGGAAGGGCTTCTTAGACAAAGTGGGTACTTAAGCGGAGACCTAAAGATGACCTGGAGCTGACTGTGGCTCAGATCATCAGCTTCTCATAGCAAAATTCAGGCTTAAACTAGAGAAAGTGGGGGAAACCACTAGGCCAGCTAGGTACTACTTAAATCAACTTACTACTTAGGAGTAAGAACATACAGTGGAGGTGACGAATAGATTCAAGGCATTAGATCTAGTAAACAGATGCCTGAACAGAGTGTCCTGAACAATGGACAGAGGTCTGTAGCCCTGTACAGGACGTAGCAAACAAAACCATCCAAGCAACAAGGCAAAGGGGTTGTCTGAGGAGGCTTTACAAATAACTGAAGAAAGAAGAGAAGCTGAAGCTCCAATATTTTGGCTGCCTGATGTGAACAGCTGACTCAATGGAAAAGACTCTGAGGCTGGGAAAGATTGAAGACAGAAGATGAGGGCAACAGAGGATGAGATGGTTGGATGGCATAACCAATGCAGTGAACATGAACTTGGGCAAACTCCGGGAGGTGGTGAGGGGCAGGGAAGCCTGGCATTCTGCAGTCCATGGGATTGCGATGAGGAGGATGTGACCAGGCAACTGAACAACACCAAAGATGAGTAGAAATTAACCTAGGCTAAGCAAGCAGAGGAAAAGCTTGTAAAAATGCTCAAAGGTGATCCAGAGAATAGCAGACTCGGGGAACAGAAAGGGTTAGGTGTGGTGGAGAGTAGCTGGCAGGCGGAGGGGAGGCCAGAACTAGATTTTCACTTTAAAGGCAAAGTGGGCATCTTCCCTGGTAGTCCAGTGTGTAACACTCCATGCCCCCAATGCAGGGGCCTGGGTTCGAATCCTGGTCAGAGAACTAGATCCCACATCCCGCAACTAAGATCCTGTGTGTCGCAATGAAAATCTGGCACAGCCAAATAAATAAGTAAATATTTTTAAAAATAAAGGCGAAGGGCAACCACTGAATTGGAGAATTACATGACTGGATTTGTACTTTAGAAAGTTCTGTTTTATAGATAAGTTCATTTGTACCACATTTTTTAGGTTGCTCATATAAGCAATCTCATGTAATATTTGTCTTTCTCTGACTTATTTCACTTAGTATGATAATCTCGAGGTCCATCCATGTTGCCGCGAATAGAAACAGACTCCCATACATAAAAAAACAAACTTATGGTTACCAAAGGGGAAAGGTTGGGGGGCAGGGATACATTGGATGTTTGGAACTGACATATACACACTAATATATTTCAAATATATAACCAAGAAGGGCCTACTGTACAGCACAGGGTACACTGCTCAATATTCTGTAGCAATCTAAATGGGAAAAGAATTTGAAAAGAATAGATACATGTAAAAACAAAAGTAAAAATAAAGTCGATTAGACCATTTTAAAAAAAAGGAAGTTCCCTCTGGCTAGAAAAATGAAAGCACAAATAAATGAAAATAAAAGAGGACTTCCATGTAGAATGTGAAAGTTAAATTCCCTCACCTTGCATTTCTCCCTCTGGGTATATATTTCTTGAGATTTACCATTTGTCCCCAAGGTAAAGTGTATTGAGAATCTTGTCCTTTGGTCAATTTTTTTCTATGAGGCTTTAATAGTCTTCTCAGGTTGTTTAGAATTAATGAGGCAAATGTCCTCAATCAAGAAGCAATTTAAGAACATGCTGCTAATTTCAATGAGTTCTGTAAATGAACTAATTTAATACCAGTTGACCTTTTTATTTAGGGAGAATGATTTGTGGCTATATTTTCCTGATTTGTGCCTATAAGCCTTGGCAGTCCGAATGAGCATTTTGAGCCCAGGGGTAAACATTAATCATGGTACAAGGATGGTATATTTTCAAGTGGAGCATGGAACATTCACTTTAGTGAGTGGAGGCTTGTATTTTAAAAGGAAGGTCTTGACTGCTTTTATTACAATAGAAAGCTTTAATAGAATAAAGAATACTACATAACTGTCTCTGGATATTCTCAGGGGATTGGTTCCAGGGCACCTGTGGATACCAAAATCCATGGGATGCTCAAGTCTCTTATACAAAATGGCATAGTATTTGCACACAGCCTATGCACATCCTCTCATATTTTAAATCATCTACAGATTACTTACAATGCCTCATACAATGTAAATGCTATGTAAATAGTTACCAGCATGTGGCAAATTCAAGTTTTGCTTTTTGGAACTTTCTGGATTCATCCTCCTCTGCCTCCCCCCTCCCCAAGTATTTTTGATCCCAGGTTTGGTTGAATCCACTATACCTCTTTGGTGATAATGAACAAGTAGACAAATGCTGAATCAGAGTATGAGATTTTAAACATATCCTAGAGATTTTGCTACCCTATCTTAAAAAAAAATTTTTTTTAACCTCTTTAGAGCTGGGATGGTACCAATTTCTTTTTTAATTCATTAGCATAAATGAAAGTCTCACTTCCTGAATAAGACTCATGCACATTGAATGATATTTTAAGGACCCTTCTGTCTTTTACCACTTTGTCTAGCAAAGAGCCAATGGTTCTGTAGAATTTTCTCTAAGATTAAGTTATCAGTAGGAATGTGTCTTTTACTGATGAGTTTTGTATGAAGGGCTTTGCCTTAAGCCAGCAAATCTGCAGATCTATAAGCAATGAGAACATTTGACAATACCGTCATACCAATAAAAGGAGAAAATTTTATTTCTGCCACTGAAGCAGTTCCCATTTAATGGGAAGTATTGTTATAACTGTGGTTTAGCACTGTCAAATTCAGGCTGAATCAGCAGCTTTCAAGCCCCTGGTAGACTCAGTCTCTTGTGAGGGGAAGCAGAATTGAACTGAAAAAATCAAGATGAGGTAGAATTTCTTTGAAAAGAGGTAAAAAGCACTAGCCATAACGAACAGAGTTAATAAAATGACTACATTAACATTATGAACTCCTATTGATAAAAGGATACCATCAATAGAGCAAAAAACAAGACTCGGAGTGGGCAAAATAGAATATTGGAGAGGGGAACAATATGGTGGAGGAGTAGGTGGACGTGGAATACACCTCTCTCAAAGTATACATCAGGAATACACCTTCAGACACAGAAGTGCATGCAGAATACCAGGACAGGAGAGCAGACAGGAGTATCTGACCAGTGGAAAAGAATATATCTGCTGCTGCTAAGTCGCTTCAGTCATGTCTGACTCTGTGTGACCCCATAGACGGAAGCCCACCAGGCTCTCCCGTCCCTGGGATTCTCCAGGCAAGAACACAGGAGTGGGTTGCCATTTCCTTCTCCAGTGTGTGAAAGTGAATATATAGACCCACGCAAAACTTGGTAGGACAAGGAACTAGAGGGAAAAACAGGAGTGTTAGTAGGACTGGACCTGCCTTCAGCAGGTGGGGGAACTGAACCAGGGGTCCAATCCCCACATGAGGGCAATTGTCTGAATCAGAGGAGAAACATTTAAGGCTGGGAGTAAAACAGCTGATCTGTGTCAGCCTAAAAGAATGAGCATCAGACAGTCCTTGCCACAGCCGTACATATCCTGGACAGGGATGCAGGTCCCCTGGAAGGCACAGCAACTGGGAGCTGGAAATCAGGGATTGTGGAGCAATCCCAGGGCAAGGGCTGCTGTTGACTGTGGAGAGACGGATCAAGGGGATGTGAGGAAGGAGACTGTGGTGCGAAATGCCTGTGGAGGAAAGCCAGGCAGCCATGGATGCAAGGCGATACTGCTGAGTCACGCGTAGGGGTTGGAGCCATCACCATAGCCTCTCTCTCCCTGCATGCCAGCATCTGCAGCTGAACAGTAGAGAGGCTGAGCCATCAAAGACCTGACACACTGGACTTCAGAGTAGTACCCCACTCAGGGTTCCCCTTTAAGTGCCTGACTCACTAATCTACAGAGTAGACCCCAGGCAAGAGAGCCCTCTAAGTGCCTGAAAGGAAGAGCTACAGAGAAAGCCAAAGAGGCCTTCTGATCGCCAGCTAAAAGAGGCTCGAAAAAAGACTCAGATAGGGCCATAACTCCTGGGGCAGAGGCAGTCCATGTCCCCGCCGCAAGTCAAGCAGCTGCACCACACTCACGCTCAACTGTCACTGGGGCAGAGCTGCCACAGGCAAAAAAATATCTTGCATCTATGCATGCAGGGTTGCTTCGATTGTGTCCAACTCTTTCCAATCCTGTAGACTGCAGCCTGCCAGGCTTCTCTGGCAGGGGGGTTCTCCAGGCAAGAATACTAGAGTGTACTGGCCAATACTGGTTGCCATACCCTTCTAGAGCACTATATTTCCTGCTGCCCTAGCTGCCAACTCTCCTGAGTACCTGGTGCTGCCAAAGCCCCTGCAATGCAAGCAGCTGCACCACCTCCACACCTGGTCCTCACTGGGGCAGACCCAAGTCCTCCAGGGCAGTCTCAGGAGGAAACCCCAGTGGACAACCCACATAGAGAGGTGGAAATAAAACCACAGTTGAAACCCAGGAGCAGTGTGGCTAAGGAAGACCCAAAACCTTCCCACCAGCTGTACAAGCTGCAGATTAAATCCACATGATCAACTAGGCAGACTTTGTGTCTATGGAATATATGAAAGGACATTGAGAGGTCCCACAAAAGAAAACACACTAGTTCTGATAGCTCTGGACATTGGAGGCAAGAACACACAGGAGTAGGACCAGATGAGAATCTGCGCTGTCCCCACAACAGGTCCAGAGATCAGCACAGTGTTGGAGGGCATCCTAGGTAGGTGAGGTGGACTGTGACTCCCAGCGAGGGAAAGGACTGACAGCAGTGACTCAAGAAGAACATTTATTATTCTTATGTTTTCACTTGTTCTATAGATTCTTTTGGATTTCTTTTTTCTTTTTCTTTTTCCCTCTCTGTTGTAGTTGTCGATTTTATTGGCACTATGAAATCTAATTAAGCTTTTGAAGCTTTTTTTTCTTCCTCAGTCACATTTCTTATTGTTGTTATAAGCCTCTGCCTCTACATTGGACTTTTGCAGTTCTGCGGAGTTTTCCTTTTTTTTCTTCTCTCTTTATTTATTTTTTTAAAACCTATTATTATGTTTTCTACATTTATTCCTTTATTTGCTTTTCCTTCTATTCTTTTCCTCTTGTAGCTAATCTTTAATGTATATAAATCTTCTTTATCTACCTCTATTTAACTTTGCATATCTGTTCTTTCTTTCCTTTCCTCTCAAAATATTTGTTAGTTTTATTTTCATGGCTTTATTCCCCAATTGGCGCCTTGCTTTAGTTCTGTTTTCCAGTTTGTGCTTTAGTTAGTTTTGTTCTTAACAAGTAGATATAATTTTTGGTTTCCTTTGTTCAGCAAGTCAATCTATTGTACTTTATTTTTGCTGGACTGTTTTGCTTTTGCTTATGGGTGTATATGCATATGTGTATATTCAAGCGTACTTTTTTTTTTTCAACCACACTTTTTATTGTTGTTATAAACATTTGCCTCTATGTTGGGCTTTGCAGTTCTGTGGAATTTACCTTTTTTTTTCTTCTCTTTTTTTAAATTTTAATTTTTTTGAATCTATTATTATTTTTTCTATATTTATTCCTTTGTTTGCTTTTCCTACTGTTCTTTTCCCCTTGCAGTTAATCTTTAATGTCTATAATACACAAATATATGTATATGTGTATATTCCATTTTATAAATTATTTTTTGCCTGATTTTGTAACTGCCATCTGTCTGGGGTTCAACTTTGGTTTCTCGTTTTTGAGTATTTGTTTTAATCTCACTTAATGCCATAACAAACCACTTGTGGAATCATCATTCCTGATCAGCGATCAAGACCTGAACCTTTGGAGTGGAGCACTTACTCCAAGACCCTAGACTACCAGAGAACTAACCCTAGGGAATATCAAATAATGAGAACTCACACAAAGGAAACCACTCAAATACAAGACCCAGCATCACCTGTGCAGGTTGCTAAAACAAACAAAACAAAAATACAAAACCAATCATCAGCAGACAGGATTACCACCTCACTCAGCCTTGCTCATCAGAGGAAAAACAAGGAAACAAACAAACAAAAACTCAGCACAAATCTCACCCTATACTGAAAGTGAAAGTGAAGTTGCCCAGTCCTGTCCAACTCTTTGCGACCACGTGGACTGTAGCCTACCAGGTTCCTCCATCCATGGGATTCTGCAGGCAGGAATAGTGGAGGGGGTTGCCATTTCTTTCTCCAGGGGATCTTCCCAACCCAGGGATTGAACCAAGATTACTATACTGGCGAGGATTTCATTCAAAACTGATGGATAAATTAAAAGCTTCTCAGACAAGCAAAAGTTAATAGAATTCAGTACCACCAAGCCAGCTTTGTAACAAATGTTCAGTTCAGTTCAGTTCAGTTCAGTCGCTCAGTCGTGTCTGACTCTCTGCAACCCCATGAATCACAGCATGCCAGGCCTCCCTGTCCATCACCAACTCCCAGAGTTCACTCAAACTCATGTCCATAGAGTCAGTGGTGCCATCCAGCCATCTCATTCTCTGTCATCCCCTTCTCCTCCCGACCCCAACCTTTCCCAGCATCAGAGTCTTTTCTAGTGAGTCATCTCGTCGCATGAGGTGGCCAAAGTATTGCAGTTTCAGCTTTAGCAACAAATGTTAAAGGGACTTATATAGCCAAGAAATACAAGAGAAGGAAAAAGATCTACAAAACCAACTCCAAACAATTAAGAAAATGGCAATAGGAACATACATATCAATAATTACATTAAATGTAAATGAATCAAATGCTCCAACCAAAAGACACAGACTTCCTGAAAGGATACAAAAATAAGTCCCATGTATATGCTGTCTACAAGAAACCCACTTCAGACCTCAAGACACATACAGATTGAAAGTGAGAGGATGGAAAAATATATTCCATGCAAATAGGAAGCAAAAGAAAGCTAGAGTAGCAATCCTCATATCAGACAAAATAGACCTTAAAATAAAGAAGATTACAAGAGATAAGGAAGGACACTACACAATGATCAATCCAAGAGGAAGACATAACAATTGTAAATGTCTATGCAACCAACATAGGAGCACCTCAATACATAAGACAAACACGAACAGACATAAAAGGAGAAATTGACAGTAACACAATAATAGTAGGAGACTTTAATACTCCACTCACACCAATGGACAGATCATCAAAATGGAAAATAAGGAAACACAAGTCTTAAATGATACATTATATTAAATGGATATCATTGGTATCTTCAGGACATTCCATTCAAATGCAGAACACTCCTTCTCAAGTGCACATGGAACATTCACCAGGATAGACTACATCTTGGGTCACAAATGAAGCCTCAGTGAATTTAAGAAAATTTAAATTGTATGAAGCATCTTCTCCAACCACAGTACTATGAGACTAGATATCAGTTACAAGGAAAAAACAAAAAACTGTAAGAAACACAAACACATGGAATTTAAACAATACATTTCTAAATAACTGACAGGTTACTGAAGAAATCAAAAGGGAAATCAAAAAATTTCTAGAAACAAATGACAATGAACACACGACTCAAAACCTATGGGATGCAGCAAAAGCAGCTCTAAGAGGGAAGAACATGGTTCTTTGAGCAGATAAACAAAATTGACAAATCTTTGGCCAGATTCATCAAGAAAAAAAGAGAGAAGAATGAAATCAACAAAATTAGAAGTGAAAAAGGAGAGGTTACAATAGAAAATGCAGAAATTCAAAGGATTATAAGAGACAATTATGAACAACTATATTGCAATAAAATGGATAACCTGGAAGAAATGGACAGATTCTTAGAAAAGATCAATCTTCAAAGACTGAGCCAGGAAGAAATACAAATTATGAACAACCCAAATACAAGCACTGAAACTGAAGCTGTGATCAAAAATCTCCCAAAAAACAAAAGCCCAGGACCAGATGGCTTCACAGGAGCATTCTATCAAAGATTTGGAGTAGAGCTAATGCCCATCCTTCTAAAACTCTTTCAAAAAGTTGCAGAGGAAGGAGCACTTCCAAACTCATTCTACAAGGCCACCATCACCCTGCTACCAAAACCAGTCAAAGACAAGACAGAAAAAGCAAACTACAGGCCAGTATCACTGATGAACATAGATGCAAAAACCCTCAACAGAATTTTAACAAACAGAATTCAGCAACACATCAGAAAGCTCATACACCATGATAGAGTGGGTTTATTCCAGGAATGCAAGGATTCTTCAATATACTCAAATCAATCAATGTGATACACCACATTAAAAAACTGAAGGATAAAAACCATATGATCATATCAGTAGATGCAGAAAAAGCCTTTGACAAAATTCAGCACCTGTTTATGACTAAAACTCTTCAAAAAATGGGCATAGAAGGAACTTACCCCAACATAGTAATGGCCATATATGATAAACCTATGGCAAACATTATTCTCAGTGGTGGAAAAATGAAAGCATTCCCCCTAAGATCAGGAACAAGATAAGTGTGTCCACTTTCACCACTATTATTCAACATAGTTCTTGAAGTCCTAGCTACAACAATCAGAGAAGAAAAAGAAATAAAAGGAATCCAGACCAGAAATTAAGAAGTAAAGCTCTCACTGTTTGCAGATGACATGACACTGTACAGAGGAAACCCTAAAGATATTATCATAAAATTACTAGAGATAATAAGTGAATTTAGCAAACTTACAGGATACAAAATCAAAACACAGAAATCTCTTGCATTTCTACATACTAACAACGAAAAATCAGAAAGAGAAGTTAAGGAATCAATCCCATTCACCACTGCAACAAAAGAATTAAATATCTAGGAATAAACTTACCTAAGGAGACAAAAGAACTGTACACAGAAAATTATAAGACACTAATGAAAGAAATCAAAGATGACACAAACAGATGGAGAGATATTCCATGTTCCTGGGTAGGAAGAATCAATATTGTCAAAATGACTACACTCCCAAATGCAATCTACAGATTCAATGAAATCCCTAACAAATTACCAATGACATTTTTCACAGAACTAGAACGAAAAATTTCACAATTCATATGGAAACACAAAAGACCCCGAATAGTCAAAGCAGTCTTGTGAAAGAAGTCTTGTGAAGAAAGCTGGAGGAATCAACCTTCCTGACTTCAGATTATACTACAAAGCTACAGTCATCAAGACAGTATGATACTTGCCCCAAAACAGAAATATAGACCAATGGAACAAGATAGAAAGTCCACAAATAAACCCACCATGCACCTATGGGTAACTTATTTTTGACAAAGGAGGCAAGAATATACAATGGAACAAAGACAGCCTCTTCAGTAAATGGTGCTGGGAAAACTGGACAGCTACATGTAAAAGAATGAAATTAGAACACTGCCTAACACCATACACAAAGATAAATTCAAAATGAATTAAAGACCTAAATGTAAGACCAGAAACTATAAAACTCTTAGAGGAAAACATAGGCAGAACACTTGACATAAAGTAAGATCCTCTATGACCTACCTCCTAAAGTAATAGAAATAAAAATAAAAGTAAACAAGTGGGACCTGATTAAACCTAAAAGCTTTTGCATAGCAAAGGAAACTATAAGCAAGGCGAAAAGACAGCCCTCAGAATGGGAGAAAATAATAGCAAATGAAACAATTGGCAAAGGATTCATTTCCAAAATATTCACGCAGCTCATACAACTCAATACCAGAAAAACAAACAATCCAATCAAAAAGTGGGGAAAAGATCTAAACAGACGTTTCTCCAAAGAAGACATACAGATGGCTAACAAACACATGAAAAGATGCTCAACATCACTCATTATTAGAGAAATGCAGATCAAAACTACAATGAGATATCACCTCACACCAGTCAGAATGGCCATCATCAAAAAGTCTGCAAACAATAAATGCTGGAGAGGGTGTGGAGAAAAGGGAATTCTCTTGCACTGTTGGAGGGAATGTAAATTGATACAGCCACTATGGAAGACAGTATCAGTTCAATTCAGTTCAGTCGCTCAGTCGTGTCCAACTCTCCGCGACCCCATGAATCACAGCACGCCAGGCCTCCCTGTCCATCACCAAGTCCCGGAGTACACTCAAACCCATGTCCACAGAGTCGGTGATGCCATCCAGCCGTCTCATTCTCCGTCGTCCCCTTCTCCTCCCGCCCCCAAACTTTCCCAGCATCAGAGTCTTTTCAAGTGAGTCAACTCGTCGCATGAGGTGGCCAAAGTATTGCAGTTTCAGCTTTAGCATCAGTCCCTCCAATGAACATCCAGGATTGATCTCCTTTAGAATGGACTGGTTGGATCTCCTTGCAGTATAAGGGACTCTCGAAGACAGTATGGAGAGTCCTTAAAGAACTAGGAATAAAACCACCATATGACATAGCAATCTCACTCATAGGCATATACCTTGAGGAAACCAAAATTTAAAAAGACACATACATCCCATTGCTCACTGCAGCACTATTTACAATCGTTAGAACATGGAAGCAACCTAGAGGTCCATCAACAGATGAATGGATAAAGAAGTTGTGGTACATATACACGATGGAATATTACTCAGCCATAAAAAGGAACAGCTTTGAGTCAGTTCTATCATGAGGTGGATGAATCTAGAACCTATTATACAGAGCGAAGTGAGTCAGAAAGAGAAAGATAAATACCGTATTCTAATGCATATATACGGAATCTAGAAAAATGGTACTGAACAATTTGCTTACAGGGCAGCAATGGAGAAAGAACATAGCGAACAGACTTATGGACGTGGGGAGAGGGGAGGAGAGGGGAGGTGTATGGAGAGAGTCCCAGGGAAACTTACATCACCATATGCAAAATAGATAGCCAACAGGAATTTTCTGTATGGCTCAGAAAACTCAAACAGGGGCTCTGTATCAACCTAGAGGGGTGGGATGGAGAGGGAGATGGGAGGGAGGTTCAAAAGGAAGAGGATATATGTACACCTATGGCTGCTTCATACTGAGGTTTGACAGAAAACAACAAAATTCTGTAAAGCAATTATCCTTCAACTAAAAAAAAAAAAAGAATTTTTGCCACACCCATAACTCCCAAAGGGCTTGTGTCAAGAATAAAAACAGAGCTTCTACCATATTGTAGAAAAGTGGCCAAAAAGTCTGAGTAAGCATTCTGGGAAAGAGAAAAATCCCGTGGTCAGTAATATTTGAGAAGGCGCTCAGATCCCCAAGCCACCAAGGCAATGAAAATTAAACTATTAGATGCCATTATGTGCCCACCAGATGGGCACAAACCAACAAATTGAACAGTACCATCTTGCTTGGACCAAACCAAGAGAAACAGGAACTCATGCTGCTGGTAGGAGTACAACTGTTAAAACAACATTGAAAAACAACTTGGCATCACCTAGGAACTCTGGAGACACGTGTAGCCTGTGACTCAGGATTTCCACCCCAAAGTGAGAAAGTCATGCACACAGATTTGCTCATATGTTGCTTCAGTTAAGAAATCTGGAAGAGCGCTGTGTTTTGTTTCGCTTGGATGTGAGAGAGTCTGGAGCAAATGTAGGGTGGAGAATTAGGGGGGGAATAAAGGGACTTGTGAGGCTTCCCTGGTGGCTCAGAGGTTAAAGGGACTTGTGCATGAAGAGATAGAAAGGAAGGAGCGTGAAGGAAGGAAGACAGGAAACATGGAGAGAAGAAAGGAAGGATGGACAGGAGGAGGCAGGAGGGGTGCGTGGGAAGGGGCCTTGTCTGTGAGGCTCTTTGCAAAATGAACTCTCCTTGGAGAAACTGAAAAATGTTTTGATTCTGATGCTCTGCAAACCAGATAATTGTCTTTCATTTCTGTGAGACACTACCTGGACTAAAGAAACCATGTCTTAAGTTAGATTCTGTGATCTTGTTTTTCTTTTTTTAAATTGAAGCGTAGTTGATTTACAGTGTTTCAAGTGTTCAGAAAAATGATTCATATATGTATATTTTTTCAGATTCTTTTCCATTATAGGTTATTACAAGATAATGGATATAGTTCCCTGTGCTATACTGTAGGTCCTTGTTTATCTATTTTATATATAGTAATGTGTATTTCTTTTCTGGGTGTTAGTTCTAAAAGGTCTTGTAGGTCTTCATAGAACCGTTCAACTTCGGCTTCTTCAGCATTACTGGTTGGGGCATAGACTTGGATTACTGTAATATTGAATCGTTTGCCCTGGGAACAAACAGAAATCATTCTGTCGTTTTTAAGATTGCATCCAAGTACTGCATTTAGGACTCTTTTGTTGACCATGAAGGCTACTCCATTTCTTCTAAGGGATTCCTGCCCACAGTAGTAGATATAATGGTCATCTGAGTTAAATTCACCCATTCCAGTCCATTTTAGTTCACTGATTCCTAGAATGTCGACGTTCACTCTTGCCATCTCCTGTTTGACCACTTCCAATTTGCCTTGATTCATGGACCTAACATTCCAGGTTCCTATGCAGTATTGCTCTATGCAGCATCGGACTTTGCTTCTATCACCAGTCATCTGGTCCCATCACTTCATGGGAAATAGGTGGGGAAACAGTGGAAATAGTGTCAGACTTTATTTATTTGGGCTCCAAAATCATTGCAGATGCTGATTGCAGCCAGGAAATTAAAAGACACTTACTCCTTGGAAGGAAAGTTATGACCAACCTAGATAGCATATTAAAAAGCAGAGACATTACTTTGCCAACCAAGGTCCGTCTAGTCAAGGCTATGGTTTTTCCCGTGGTCATGTATGGATGTGAGAGTTGGACTATGAAGAAAGCTGATCGCTGAAGAATTGATGCTTTTGAACTGTGGTGCTGGAGAAGGCTCTTGAGAGTCCCTTGTACTGCAAGGAGATCCAACCAGTTCATTCTAAAGGAGATCAATCCTGGGTGTTCATTGGAAGGACTGATGCTAAAGCTGAAACTCCAATACTTTGGCCACCTCATGTGACGAGTTGACCCACTGGAAAAGAGTCTGATGCTGGGAAAGATTGGGGGCGGGAGGAGATGGGGACAACAGAGAATGAGATGGCTGGATGGCATCACCGACTCGATGGACATGAGTCTGAGTGAACTCCGGGAGTTGGTGATGGACAGGGAGGCCTGGCGTGCTGTGATTCATGGGGTCGCAAATAGTCGGACATGACTGAGCGACTGAACTGAACTGAATGTGTATCTCTTAATACCAAATTCTCAGTTTTTCTCTCCCCAACCCTTTCCCCTCTGGTAACCATAAGTTGTTTGTTTGGTTTTTTTTCATGTGTGTGAGTCTGTTTTGTGAATAAGATAATTTTTCAGGGGGCTTCCTAAATGGCACAGTGGTAAAGAATCTACTTGCCAATGCAGGAAATGAAAGAGACATAGGTTTGATCCCTGGGTCAGGAAGATCCCCTGGAGTTGGAAATGACAACCCACTCCAGTATTCTTGCCTGGAAAATTCCATGCACAGAGGAGCCAGCGGGCTACAGTCCATGGGGTCACAAAAGAGTCAGAATTGACTGTGACACTGAGCGCACTCACACATCATTGTTTTAAATTCCACATATAAGATGCTGTGACCTTATAAGCTAATGTTGCTGCAAATCTGGGAAAGAATAGATGGAACCCTCACCCATCTTGGATTATAGGAAAAGAAAAGCCATTATTTATTTAACACCTAGGTTCTCTGCATGGTACAAAACCCTCTACATGTAAAAATCTGATTTAATCACCATATTATATTATATAAATTCTCAACACAACTCCAAATTTAACTCCAAACCTACACTCTCTAAACTATTATCCTTATTTTACAAAAACACACAGTTATGAAAGGCAAGTTGTCTGGGATTATAAAATTTGTAGGAGGTAGAGCTGGAATTCAAATTCAGGTTCATGGTTCCTCAATAAAGCATACAAGTGTACACAGACTTTCTGCCTTTGACCTAGAGGCCAAAGCCGTATGTTAAAGAGAAACTGAGCTGAAACCCTTTAAAATCCAGCACTGTGCCCTCCCGCTCCCCACCCCCCAAAAATCAGAAAAATATATTTTCTTGTTTGTTTCTCACAAAAGTAATGTCTCTTAGGCTTCGCCACCCCTCTCTTCTGTTTAATGATTTTAGGGGAAATGCACTCTTTTGCCATGGAGAATAAGGAAGATGAAGGAGCAAGTTGTTTTGCCCTGTCTCCCTTTTTTATGAGTTTTCCTTTCATTCTCCTACCTACTCAGGTGGTTCTCCAGGTGGGGCAGAAACACAGGAGGACTTCATCATTGTCAAGGTGAGACCCTTACCTTCAGGTACTGAGGTTACTTACTCAAAGGTAAAGGCTTCCCAGGTGGCGCTAGTGGTGAAGAACTCACAGCCAATGCACAGGATGTGAAACATGCTGGCTCAACCCTTGGATCAGGAAGATTCCCCTGGAGGAGGGCATGGCAACCCACTCCAGTATTCTTGCCTCGAGAATCCCATGGACAGAGGAGCCTGGTGGGCTACCACAAGGAGTTGCACATGACATGAGCACACATACGTGTGTATCTATACTTCCTAAATATGTATAAACATGTATCTCCTAAATGTATATAAAGACATACATCCTAGATAGATACACCCTTATCATATATAAGTTTGTATATATACATCTATATCTATGTATCTGTTAGAGACCCAGGATCTTTTGCATTTATACCTGTGACTTCTGGGTTGGTTTTTCCAATTTTATTAGTTTCTTGGTCCTACATGCAATTTACACACTGTATAGCCACAACAAACCTTATATTTGGCCACAGTTCTCTGATGCCAGGCTGGAACCCATAGCCCCTGGTGGGGGATGACTTCTCTGTCAGTTGATGAAATCCTATCCTCACCTGTGCCAAACATCCAGAAGAAAAATATTTTTTGTTCTTGCTTTAATGTAAAAACAACAAGTTCATTGGATGCACCAAATTTGGTCTTTTACCCATCTTCCTTCATCCTGAACTCATTCAAAACCCTGTGCTAGGTCTTAGCAAGGTAGAGATACAGGAAAGACAACGCTTTCTGCCTTTTTGAAGCACTCAGAAGGGGAGGTGACTAAGGCATTTTTGACACTAGGTTAAGCAGATGAACACAGGAAGGAAGATCTTTGCATGCCAAAGGTCAAGTTTGGGAAAGATGAAAAATTTACATACTGAGCACCACTTTAATTGCCTCCAAGTTTTTTTCTTTTCCTTCTTTTTTTGCTTTTGGCAATTCATCTATCTTTAAAGTAATACATGTCACTCAACTAAAAGCTGTAATGGTCGTCAATGACAGAAAGTTGGTAGCAACATTTTTTTTTTTTTTGGCCGCAATGCACAGCGTGAAGTGAAAGTCAAAGTATTAGTCACTCAGTTGTATCTGATTCTTTGTAACCCCATGGACTGTAGCCTGCCTGGCTCCTCTGACCATGAGTTTCTCCAGGCAAGAATACTGGAGAGGGTTGCCATTTCCTTCTTCAGGAGATCTTCCTGACCCTGGGATTGAACCTGGTTCTCCCGCATTTCAGGCGGATTCTTTACCATCTGAGTCACCAGGGAATCCCACTGCACAGCATGCAGGATCTTAATTCCCTGAGCAAGGACTAAAACACACATCCCCTGCATTGGAAGCGCAGAGTCTTAACCACTGGATGGTCAGAAAGTTCCTGTTTATTTGGGTTTTTTTGTTTGTTCTGTTTTGTTTTCTTGCAACATAATTTTAAGTACTTGATACAACCATGGAAAATGTACATACCAGTGAAATCTAACGCATGCCCTTTATAAAGGAGTGTGTACCACGTGGGTTATCTGAAGATGTGTTCTACTTCCTCAGTAGCATGAATGGAAACTTTTCAAGATAATCCATCTAGCCCCTCTGTCTTAACAAGCTCCAGTTTTTCTCCTCCTCAGCAGGAGAAATATCTCAGTTCCTTGCACTCGCCCATCTTAAGCAAAGTGTCACAAGCGCATGTAGCCCAGAGTTCATAACATATAGAACAAAAGGCAAAGGAGAGCACGTGCGTTTAAAAATGAAACGTATAAAGCCTGTGTTGTCCCAGGATCTTCAGGCTTGAGGCCTGACACTGAACTTTCTTTGAATGGTGATTTCAAAAAGAAGATGGAAAATATTGGTGACTTTATTATTTTATTTTAACCCATATTTAAAGTTAAGATTTCAAGGTTCAAGTGATTTTTATTCCCTCAAATTCTTTTTTTTCCCTCTTTTCCTGACTACTTCTAGCCCTGAATTTGATCTCTACATGTCTCATCGGTCTACGTTAGCCAGATAGAAAGAGTAATCTCCAGTTTTTTATTTCCAAAGGAAATTGTTATGATTATCAACAATGTAATAGAATTACATCAATAAACTAATACACTGAGCTCTTTAGAAAAAAACAAAACTTTACATGCAATCTTTGCTTTTCTATAGATTTAAATGTGGATGTTACACTTATCTAAAAATGCTTACAACTCACATATTTAGTATTCATTGCAGCATCTTGTCCTTTTTTGTTTTTTTTTAAACGTGGGGGATAAACTACATGAACACTTGGCTATGGAAGGCCACCTGGTGTCAATGGAGAGTAACTACCGGCTTCTGTGGAAGTTCAGGAAATGTGTTTCCCACCTCATTGAACTTCTTGGTATGTGTTTTTGCAAAAGGCTCCACATATCCAGACAACTCCGTTCAGCCTGTCTTTTCTTATCTCTGCAAACTGGAGGCAGCGATAGTACCCTTTTGGTGTTTTTTTCCATTATATTATGGTAACACTTTTATAGGATTTAAATTGCATTCAGAATGCTTGAACGACCGTTTCACTATGGATATATCTGATGATTAGAGGTTTTATCAGAAGTTCTGACTCAGAAGACTCTAGTAAGTTGTTCCATTTCGCCCTCCCCTCGCCCTCTTCTGCTCCACCTTTTGCAACTCCGAAATGTCTTGACCTCTTCCAACTCCTTTTGGAAAAACGTAAGGCCTCGGTGCTTTAAAAGGAACAAAGTGTCTGCTTTTTCCAGTGATGAAACAAGTATCCTAATGCAGTACTTGTGGGAGATAAGTTGCAGGCACCAATATCATAGTTATTTTTCATATTTTAATATGGTCAACATGGTAGACATACAATAGATAAAATAAAGTCACCCTTCAACTTTGGTGAAAAGTTTTGAAAATAAAAATGTCAGAAATGGTAATGGTAAAACTTACCATATTCTATTGTTTAAAGTGGGGGCGAATGAACTCATTCGGTTGCTCTCATCATCTCAATTGCTTGCTTAGAAACCCAGAAGGACTCACTCTGGATAGATTTCCCTAAAGAAGTAACTCAGAATTTAAATGGACCTGAAATTAACGTTGTTCTCTTTGTCCATTTCCTTCTCTTGTGTGGTATAATGGATGATGTTGTCAACGAGTCATTCGGTTTGGGGAAACAACTTTTGTCACCTATTCTTTTCAGTGCTTTATGGTTCTTGATGATCAATAGTGAAAGGATCATGGAGATGCCTAGTTATAAGGCACTGGGTTTAAGGGCATCCCTCTTCTGCTCTTTGTCCTCCTGTGGAGGGTTCTGGAAACTTTAGTGGGTCCATTTCCTGTGAATACTCCAAGTTAAACTTTCAATACTCTTTCTAGGGACAGACAACATTCGTGAGAATCAAGGGCCTGACCTCTTCCTTTTTGGGTGATCTCGTATTTCTTGATGCCTCAGATTTACCTATGAATCAGAAGAGAAAATGGGAAGTGAGAAAATGATAAAAAAATATTTTAAAAAAAAATTGTGTCTACTCTCTAATGGCTGATGCTGCTAGAAGTGAAGCATTTTGCTTTGAAAATGGATGGGATGCTTTCTGCCTTGCTGGAATGTCAGGAAGTGTAATTCATTAGTGGTTTGAAAAGTGCTTTGAGCTAATGGAATAAAAGGCACTGAAAAACTTCAGACTAATATTATTAAAAATGAAAAATTGCAACAGAGAAACAGATTTCCCTCAGAACACAGACATCAATATTGCGTCTACTATTACCCAGACAACCAGTTTGAGAAGGGAAAACGCCACTCATCTGGACATTTCATCCACATGTCTTGACCAATTTGACTGATATTATTTTCCTACTGAATTGTATCAGTTCAGCTATTCTCTGAGAGCCTAGATTCTCGCTCCTATTTAGGGAGCAAAAATACAATAGTGTTCTTAGGTATTTCAATTGAGTATTAAAGTCTATACGTGTTATTTGTTATACTTACTTATTTAAACTACTTGCTTTTGTTTTCCTTCAGTGACTCTACCTTAACATTTAAGGTCCCATATATTCCCCCCACCTTTCCCCATACAACTCTGGAAAATCATATTTCAAACCAATGCCTATCCTCATCTTTAGAGACTGTTGCCTTTATTATACTGCCACAGTCATTAAGATGGGACATTCTGAAGTAAATTTAATGGATGGCAAGCATTTGTGCAGGTTTCTGAGAATATGAGGCATCTTATTGCTTTGTTCACATTTAGTTTTCCCATAGTAATGTTGGACTGCAAATTAATGAACATAATTAGGGTTCTCTTTTGATATGGCAAACCTTTGAAACTCTTTATTATTAACAGAACCTTGTTAATTTTCTCCTAAATGAATGCATTCCTGTTGCGATGTGGATTATATTTTATAATGCAGTTCATTAGGTTTTCACTTTTCTCCTTTTGTTTGTTGATTTCAGTTTCTTTGTTCATGGTATCATTCAGGTGAGTAATAATCTAAAAAAACTTTCAATACTCTTTTTTTAGGGAAGGAGTATAATTTATCTTAATGATATTTGTTTACCACTGCATCTTTCTTTTAATGTATCATTCAAATGCAAAGACCAAACAAATTAATAATAGGTATTTTTAAATGCACCTTCTTAGGTCCTTTTGAAGTAGTAAAGATGGTCCTAAGGCTTTCCTTCCTTTGAAACTTCATGTCCTCTGTCAAGACTTTGAACACAACTCATATTTTGTCATTACTTTGTAATGCAATGGAAACTGCCGGCAGCAACCAGAGAAAGTGAACATTAGGGAACAGAGACATATATTATGTTGATGCTTCTAGCCTAATTACTAAATAACTCTACATGGGGAACGGAAGGGAGCATAGGTTAAGTGTTTGCCTTTCAATAAATTTTAAACTTAGTGAACTACTCCAAGCTTTAATGCAAAAGAAGCGTTGCTCATGCTAATTCACAAACATGCATGTTAACAGTATAATTTTATTATATTTCTCAGCTGCAGAGAGAGGGAACCTCTTTCTCATTAATAGCACTGAAAATCAGAATTGGAGTGAACTCAGGAAATGAATGACGGCTTATCTTTTCCTTTCTAAGGTGATGCATAAAATTTAACCCTTGAAAGAGAGATTTCCTTTGCTCTCATCTCTAATTTTTTTTTTTTTTTTTTTTTGCCACATAGCTCAGTAGGCATGTGTGATCTTAGTTCCCCAGCTAGGGATGAAACCTGTGTCCCCTGCATCAGAAGTGTGGAGTCTTAACCATTGGAACACCAGGGAAGTCCCTTCACTCTTGAATTTCTTAAAAATTCTGTTATTTATTCATTGGTCATTTTCACTCCTTTCTCATTTCTTCTCTCACTGTGTCTTCCTTTCTTTCTCCCTCCCTCCTTCCTTTCTCCCTCCCGTCTTTTCTTCTTGGGTGAGGAAAAATAAAATACAACATTTTCTGCCAGATGAGAACCACATAAATGCAGAAGGTCAAAACTACCAAGTTCAGACCTTGACAATGCTTTGCAAGGCTTTCAAACAGCTCAGTTTCGTGTGTGTATATGTGAGTGTCCATCCATGTTAAACAGCTTTAATGTCGCAGGATCTCTTTTGCCTAATCAAATTGGAGTTCGGTCTAATAGGAAAGTCCACAGAGGATTAAGTTTAACGCACTATAATAGGTAACTGAGATTTTGTTAGTGCATATTTTATAAATGTGACTCTTAGTAAGGACCCAGAAAATTAGGTTTACAAGCATCTTGGAATGTTTCTGATGGCCTTTTTGCATCCTTCCTTTTATGTGGTGATCTCCAAAGAGACCATATGCATGTTGGAAATACCAAGTGAAGAGTCAGAGAAAGGAGGAAGTGAGAGAGACCTTGATGCCTGGTGTTTGGAAACCATTGTTTCAAGCGGCTGATGGTGAGATTAAATTGAATTGATTTACACAACAATTGGATACAGAGTACCAAGTAAAATGTCAAATGCAAAGGAAGAATTACAAAATCTGTAAGCGCAATAATTATGCAAAAGAGTAGCAATGGTTTTCACAGCAAGGGGCTAAGTGTGTCTGACTTTAGCTTATTTACCTCTGTGGCAGAACAGAAATTAAGGACCAGGAAGGAAGCCTGTCTCCTCATATGGTATTTGAGGACCCAAGAAGCCTGCTACTGCCAATGAGGAAAGAAGCCAACAGGCTTATGGAAATACACACGATGACCACCCCAGTGTGCTTAGAGTTTAACGCTTTTCAGAGTACTTTCACTTCCGTATTTTTAATTAAGGTTCCCAATTATTTTGAAATGCAGGTGATGCTGGTATCCCATTTTAAGAGATGAGAATACTAACATCTCGCAAAATCACTGAAACAAGGGCAATTTTCATCCATTTCACTAACACAACTGGGTAACTATCTTACTCAACCTACATTCACTTACTGCTCATGAATTTGAAGTTTATGCCTCAGGCAATGGTAACCACTGATGATTTCAGAGTAGAGAAAAAGATCAGAATTGTGTTTAGGGAAATATCCACAGTGGGTGTATAACAGAGCAGGTGGTGTGGTCCCCAGGAAGGACAGGAGATTGAACTAGTGGGATATTGGATGAAGAGAAATGAATGGTTTTGACAGTAAATGAGAAATCTCAATAGTGCTGGAGAAGAATTTGCTTGGGACATGGAAGGGTTTGGCCCTGGGAACTGTAGGGTGAACTCCCTCAACGGTGGCAGAAATAAGTTGGTTGGTTTTACAGGCATCTTCATTTTTCAAACTTATTTTTCATAAGTTTGGAGAGTAATTACATGAGTAATTGCCATGATGGAATCTGAACTCTTTTCCTCCAGAAGCAAATCATCCTGGCGATGGAATAACTACTTTACTAAAGTCTCTTTTTCACTAATTTGAAGTCTGTGATCACTTGAAGAGGGTCTGCTAGTTAGAAATTTCTGTACCATCTGTAGAAAATAATTACCCCTTAGGCAAATTACTAATAAAGACAGGCCAGCATTGTCTTCAAAACGTATCTCAAGGAAATTAATTGTTTTCACATATTCTGAAGACACTAGAACACCAGTCACTGGCATATTATTAATTTTAAAAATACAGAAGTTTCATTACTATTACAACTACAGTATTTCACAGCTTCCAAGCAAAATAGTTTAATTATATGTTACTGTTGCTCTTCAGTTGCTGAGTCATATATGACTCTGTGACCCCATGGATTGCAGCCTGCCAGGGTCCTCTGTCCTTCACTATCTCCTGGAGTTGGCTCAAATTCATGGCCATTGATTTGGTGATGCCATCTGATCATCTCACCATCTGCCACCCCTTCTCCTTGCCTTCAGTCTTTCCCAGCATCAGGGTCTTTTTCAACGAGTCAGCTCTTTGCATCAGGTTGGCGAAGTACTTAAGTGTCAGCTTCAGCAACAGTCCTTTCAATGAATATTCAGGGTTGATTTCCTTTAGGACTGGTTTGATCTTGCAGTCCAAGGGATTCTTAAGAGTCTTCTCCAGCACCATAACTGGAAAGCATCAATTCCTTGGCATTCAGCCTTCCTTATGGTCCAAAAAATAATGTGTTAATTATGTAACACATTATGTATATGTGCTTGAAAAATATGAACATTTCTGTATTCTGGATATTTCACTTCTATCTATTTATTCTAAATTAATGTTAAGAAAGTTTAGAGTTTACTGACATCAAGGCTGTATATTGTCACCCTGCTTATATGCAGAGGACATCATGAGAAACACTGGGCTGGAGGAAGCACAAGCTGGAATCAAGATTGCCGGGAGAAATATCAATAACCTCAGATATGCAGATGCACCACCCTTATGGCAGAAAGTGGAGAGGAACTCAAAAGCCTCTTGATGAAAGTGAAAGAGGAGAGTGAAAAAGTTGGCTTAAAGCTCAACATTCAGAAAACTAAGATCATGGCATCCAGTCCCATCACTTCATGGCAAATAGATGGGGAACCAGTGGAAACAGTGGCTGACTTTATTTTGGGGGCTCCAAAATCACTGCAGATGGTGATTGTAGTCATGAAATTAAAAGTCGCTTACTCCTTGGAAGGAAAGTTATGACCAACCTAGATAGCATATTAAAAAGCAGAGACATTACTTTGCCAACAAAGGTCCGTCTAGTCAAGGCTATGGTTTTTCCAGAGGTCATGTATGGATGTGAGAGATGGACAGTGAAGAAAGCTGATCGCTGAAGAATTGATGCTTTTGAAGTGTGGTGCTGGAGAAGACTCTTGAGAGTCCCTTGGACTGCAAGGAGATACAACCAGTCCATTCTAAAGGAGATCAGTCCTGGGTGTTCATTGGAAGGACTGATGTTGAAGCTGAAATTCCAATACTTTGGCCACCTGATGCGATGAGCTGACTCATTGGAAAAGACCCTGATGCTGGGAAAGATTGAGGGCAGGAGGAGAAGGGGATGACAGAGGATGAGATGGCAGGAGGGCATCACCGACTCGATGGACATGGGTTTGGGTGAACTCTGGGAGTTGGTGATGGACAGAGAGGCCTGGCATGCTGTGATTCATGGGGTCTCAGAGTCGGACATGACTGAGCACTGACTGACTGACATTGCAAATCTATAGATCAAATCCATAAAATATTTTTATTTTTCCTAGCATTCCATATACTCAAGGAGTCCTATGTTTAAACAAAGTTAAGCAAGTTTAAACAAGTTCAGACTAGTTTCAAAATGTTTACACTGACTCTAATTTGTTCAGGTAAGTTTTATATTATGGGACGATATGGAAAGAAAGTAAAGCAAGCTGTTGATTCTCAAGGTTGTTGAATTAATTTAAGCATAGCTAATTCTACTCCTCAAATAAAAGGGCATTCCTGTTCAATTCTAAGGCCTTGTGATTTGATCCACGATGAGACTGGGTCATCATCATAGACCAGAGGGGCCCAGCAGCCAATCACCGTGACCTCACTCATTTATGAATGACTTCCTTCTGAATTTCTGTTTGTATGCATGTGAAATTAAGTTGAAACAAACATCAACCACCTTTTTTTTGGTGATGCTGCCAGGGTGCAGGGGCTAATTCTATACATATGTTAAAGAAAGGAGCTTGAAAGCCACTCTTTCTTCCAGTGATTCCCAAGGTTGTGGCCCGAAATCACTTTGCCCATTATACATACTCTCTTAATTGAACTGTCTCTGATCTCTGCTAGTTGTACTGGATACTTGATGCAACTGGTTTCTGTTATAACAATTTAGTTGCAGGAGGGGTCGGCCAATCTGTATTAAAATAATCAATTCTTGATTATTATTATTATTCTTGATTATTATAATCAATTCTTTATTATTCTTAAAATAATCAATTTTAAGAATCAATACTTGATTCTTCATATGCATAACCAGCTTTTTGACAAAATGTCATTCTTATACCGTAGAAATATCCAACATCTGCTTTCTAAGATGTTGGAGAATGGCTTTATTTATTCATATGTTTATTTTAGGCTTTGTTTTTTTGGTCTGATCCTGACAACCTATTGCATGTATGAGCATGTCAATGTTCACATTTGACGCCTGTTGTTCCTTGGAGAGTTAAAAATGAAATTATCTGTTCCTTTGGCTTAGCTTTTGCCTTATTTTAATTTTACCCAGGAATTTCTATGAAACCAAGTCATGTTGTCAGCAGTGGCCTCCCCATCGAACTTTGCCTTGTCAAAATAATTTTATCATTCATAAATATTTCAGTGAAAACCAAAGATGGCTCATAAATGATTGATTTTGTAGAGTTCACTGACCTTTCCTGTGAAGCTTTTTATTATAATTAGAATAACCCATTCTAAATTTGACCATTAATTGTTAATAATGGGCTGAATAAAACCTAGGTTTCTTTAAAACATGAGAAATTAAATAGGTAGTTATAATGATGTATTGAAATTAAGGAGAATCATTATTGTTCAAAGCTCATTCTCAAACTTAGCAATATAGTAAAGTGTATTCTGATTTCTAATTAAATCAGGCAAGCTTTGCAATTGGAAGTCTTCTATACTATCTAGAGGGATCCAGAAGCAACAAGATAAAGAATACTTTAGAGGCTGAAAATGAACATGGATGGGTTATTTATATGTTCAATCTAACCATTTCTTTGTTGAAATATGGTATTATTATTTTAGGTAGACATATAAAAATAATTATTACTTAACTGAAGACTACATGGACTGAGAATTGAAACATTCTGGCATTAGACATTATTGGGTCATGGATATAGGGCTAAATTAGATTTTAAGGAGTCTTAAAAGATAATAAGGACCTACAGGGAACTCTACTCAATACTCTGTAATGACCTACAAGAGAAAAGAATTTTAAAAAGAGTGGATATATTTATATACAGACTGAATCACTTTGCTGTATAGCAGAATCTAACACAACATTGTAAATCAACTATACTCTAAAAATTTTTCAAAAAAGAAGACGGTTTTCTTGCTTTCATCATCATAAGAAAAGTAGATTTTAAAAATGACCTTTTTTCAGACTTTCCAAATTCTCTAAAAAAGGACATACTGCTTTTATGAAAACAAAAGTTAAAAATAAAGCAAAAGCAAAAACAGAAAACAATTTCACCAGCCATAGGTTCCATTTTAAAGAGCATATTTCCTTTTCAGGTTTTTTTTTTTAATACTTAAAATTTTTTACAATATATTCAAGGCAACAAGTATGCCTTGAGAATAAAATAGACTAGTAAGACAAAGGCCTTGTTTTGCAGAAACTTACAGTATAACTGGGAAGCCCAATCATTTGTTGCCTTACATAAGCAAAAAGGGTGCCATAAATTCTGAATGGAAAGTAGAGACAATACTGCCATTGGAAGAGTTTGAAGAAGATAAAGATGCTTGACTGTGGTAGTTAGGAGACCCCTGATAGAAACAATAGGTACCCCCAACTGGGGTCTCCTAGATTAACACAGCAAACTGCATGTTGGCTACCTAACACATCACAGGGCCCTCAAATACTACCATAAGAGAAACGACTTCCTCTACAGCAAACGCTGTGTTCCCACACATCCCCTGTTCTCAACATTTCCATGCAGACCGGCTGACTTCTGAGGGTTAGTTTACAACGGTGGTAACTAATCACTAATTAATAGCACCCTCTTAATACGATTTGTCCTTCTCCTCTTTCTCCTCCTTGTAACTCTATGATTTTCCTGGAATAACCTCTCAACTTAAACAACTTCTACTTGAATCTCTGACTACAGCTTAGCTCTGGGGAACCCAAGCAAAGACAACAATTTTACCAACTTACTTTTTGTGACCCCATGGACTATAGTCTCCTCTGTCCATGGGGATTCTCCAGGCAAGAATACTGGAGTGGGTGGCCATGCCTTCCTCCAGGGGACTTTTCTCAACCCAGAGATAGAACCCAGGTCTTCTGCATTGCAGGCAGATTCTTTACCATCTGAGTGACAAGGGAAGCCCATGAATTCTGGAATGGGTAGCCTATCCCTTCTCCAGGGAATCTTCCTGACCCAGGAATCAAACCAGGGTCTCCTGCATTGCAGGTGGTTCTTTACCAGCTGAGCTACCAGGCTTCTAAAACTGACTGTAGGAAATTCTAAAGATGCAGTACAAGATCGTTCAGTAATATTCCTGTCTGCTAAGTAAGCTGTCAGGATTGAAGGCATGTTGCTGCTACTGCTGCTGCTGTCACTTCAGTCGTGTCCGACTCTGTGTGACCCCATAGACGGAAGCCTACCAGGCTCCTCCATCCATGGGATTCTCCAGGCAAGAACACTGGAGTGGGTTGCCATTTCCTTCTCCAATGTGTGAAAGTGAAAAGTGGAAGTGAACTCGCTCAGTCGTGTCCGACCCCTAGCGACCCCATGGACTACAGCCTACCAGGCTCCCCCATCCATGGGATTTTCTAGGCAAGAGTACTGGAGTGGCTTGCCATTGCCTTCTCTGTGAAGGCTTGTTAGAGGTCATCTAATTCAATATCCCTTGAGCAGATGCTGTTGGTACCCTGTCTGCCTCTCTTTGGCCCACTTGAGAGGCAATTTTCCTATGCTCACATGACTTCCTGTTGCTCTCTGATGGAAGCATGACTGGTCCACGTGGGATAAGACTAAGTGTCCCAGGAGCAAGTGGCGAGCAGTAAAGGATGGGTGTTGATGAATAAACACCCCGGTGAAAAATTCTGAAAAGTGACCATCTCAGAAGGTCTCTAGCAGGAGAGAGACCTTTTAAATTCTTTTTTAATGCCATTTTTTATTCTCCCCCCCGCCATCTTATGACCACACCATGCAGCATGCACAATCTTAGTTTCCCAACCAACCTGCCCTTTGCAGTGGAAGCATGGAATCTTAACCACTGGACCACCAGGGAAGTCCTTCTCCAGCAGATTTTATTGCTAGTTTTCTATAGAGTTAACTCACAACTTATTGGTTAGCATGCTTTTTATTTTCTGAGTCTCACTTTTTCACGCTTCACTGTGCTTCTTGGAGCCATAGCACTAATAAACTACTTGTATTCAAACCCTCGGTAAGGGTGTGCTCTGGAGGAGTTCAAACCTGGACACCTGTTATTATAGAAAATAGGAAACTGGTCGTACCACTAAATAACAACAACAACAACAACAAACAACTCAATCAATCAAAAACTGGGCTGAAGACTTTAATAGACATTTCTCCAAAGAAGAAATACAAATGGACGATAGGCACATGAAAAGATGGTCAACGTTGCTAATTATTAGAGAAATGCAAATCACAGCTACAATGAGGTAACTCCTCAGACAGGTCAGAATGGCCATCATTGAAAAGTCTACCAATAGCAAATTCTGGAGAGGGTGTGCAGAAAAGGGAACCCTCTCAGTCTGTTGGTGGAAATGTAAGTTGGAGCAGACACTATGGAAAACAATATGGAGGTTCCTCAAAAATCTAAAACAAGAATTGCCACATGACCCAGCAATCCCATGCCTGGGCACATATCTGGAAAAAAACACTAATTGCAAAAGATACCTGCACCCCTGTTTTCACAGCAGCACTATTTACAGTAGCCAAGACAGGGAAGAAACCCACATGTCCATTGACACGTGAATGGATGAAGAAGATGTGGTACATATAAACAATGGAATACTCCTCATCCATAAAAAGGAATGAAATAATGCCATTTACCGCAACATGTATGGACCCAAGATGATCATACTAACAAGTCAAAAAGAGAAAGACAAATACCAAATATCACATGGTACCACCTATATGTGGAATCTAAAACATGACACAAATGAACCTATCTATCAGTTCAGTTCAGTTCAGTTCAGTCGCTCAGTCGTGTCCGACTCTCCGCGACCCCATGAATTACAGCACGCCAGGCCTCCCTGTCCATCACCAACTCCCGGAGTACACTCAAACTCATGTCCACAGAGTCGGTGATGCCATCCAGCCATCTCATTCTCCGTCGTCCCCTTCTCCTCCCGCCCCCAACCTTTCCCAGCATCAGAGTCTTTTCCAGTGAGTCAACTTGTCGCATTAGGTGGCCAAAGTATTGCAGTTTCAGCTTTAGCATCAGTCCCTCCAATGAACATCCAGGATCGATCTCCTTTAGAATAGACTGGTTGGATCTCCTTGCAGTATATGGGACTCTCAAGAGTCTTCTCCAACACCACAGTTCAAAAGCATCGATTCTTCGGCGATCAGCTTTCTTCACAGTCCAACTCTCACATCCATACATGACCACGGGAAAAACCATTGCCTTGACTAGACGGACCTTGGTTGGCAAAGTAATGTCTCTGCTTTTTAATATACTATCAAAGTTGGTCATAACTTTCCTTCCAAGAAGCAAGCGTCTTTTAATTTCATGGCTGCAATCAGCATCTGCAGTGATTTTGGAGCCCAAAAAAATAAAATCTGACACTGTTTCCTATCTATGAAACAAACATAATCACAGACAGAGGGAACAGACTGGTCATTGCTAAGGAGGAGGGGTTTGGGAAAAGGATGGAGTGGGAGGTTGGGATTAGCCGATGCAAACTGTTACACATAGAATGGATAAACAACAAGGTCTAACCATAGAGCACAGAGAACTATATTTAACATCCGATGATAAACCATATGCAAAAGAATATTAAAAATGTATGTATGTATAGGTATAACTGAATTACTTTGCAGTAGTGCAGTACAGCAGAAATTAACACATTGCAAATCAACTGTACTTTGACAAAAAATATTAAAAATTAAAAAAGGAAACTGAGACCAAGAAACTAAAAATCACTTGCACACAGGTCTATGAAGTTGGTTTGAAAGTGAAAGTGACAGTCACTCAGTCATGTCCGACCCTTTGTGACTCCATGGACTGCATAGTCCATGGAATTCTCTAGGCCAGAATACTGAAGTGGGCAGCCTTTCCCTTCTCCAGGGGATATTCCCAACCCAGGGATCAAATGATTATGGTACACATGCAGTTTCTAGCATGCTTTCCTATTTATGTAATACTTGAATTTAAGCATGCATATATATATTAAAATAATAGTCCATGATGTAAAAGAATCACAACTTACTTAACTAGCCCATAATGTTGGGCATTTGAGTTCAACTATCTGTTGAAGGAACCATGGAAACTCATTGAGGAAAAAGAATTATTTTTTCAGAGAATCTCCTGATTCCACCTGAAATGGAGATATATTCTATTGCATTTGTAAATGTTAGCGTCCACCCTCCTCTGTTTGTATTTATGATTACCAGATGGGCTCTTTTTGAATGATAGCACAGTAAACTAATGGGAACCCATTAAGGTCATTAAGGGAAGATGGTGTGGAATTTATGATCAGTGGGCTGTCATTTATGCATCCAACTAGGATCCATAAACTACAAGACAATCTGACAAGGATTTGATTTCTGATCTGAATGAATGCATAGGAACCCCTACATCTGGAGACATACAGTGTTTTCCAAGCTCTTTTCCAAAGATGTCCATTTTTTGTCCCATCGATTATCGTTTTCACTGCATTATTCAGGGATAAAATTAATTGCTAACTGCTAGGTTTCCTGAGCACAGTCAGTTAATGCATAAGCTTGTTTATTGTGTGCCAGATGGTCCCACAGTTACTTGGGGATGGACGGATATTGACAAAACAGAGTCTTTGGTACAAACTGATGCCCCCAAATAGTTTTATATGATGGACATCTGTAGCTGGGGGACTTGGAAAAAAGACAAGCTTTCCAAGTAGCTGCAGGTTCTTCCTGTCTTTGAAAAATAATCAGCCTTGCAAATGTCTTATTCTTTAACCCCATAGCTCTGCATAACAAAGGATAGATCTCTTGGATATCTTTAAAATGGGTCCTGTTTTCATGCTGGTATTAAGATGGAGGATGAGGGGTAAAGGGACAATGCAAGGAAGTCTGCAAGGTGAGGAAGGGTCAGAAAATGGCCAATGAACCCTTAAGATATATGTCCTTAGCCCTAGAAATTTTGAAAGTTTTGTTTTAGGACACTCAGAGAATGCTTGCTCTTCTGAATCCGCTTCTCCTGGAATTACTAACTACTGAAGGTGCTTTTCCTCATTTAGTTGGGGCATCCCCACCCTTCATCAGATGCAGTGACTGAGAGGCACTCTCTCGGCAGGGCTGTCAGAGTGACAAATCCATCCAGACTTTGCCAGTGGTGCTGCCCAGGGACGCTGTGCTGGTGCAGAGGCTGTCACCTGAACGGTGTGCATCTGCTGCTCCAGGTGGACTCGCCATTGCAGAATCATTTTGAAGAGCTGGGTATTGATTTTTTTTTTTTTTATTTCAGTAAAAAAAAAGAGGTGGAATGAAGTTGGTCTTCCTGCAAGTGGCTGGATATGAAATGGTCTGTGAGTTAGCCCTGAACTCTATTAAAATCGGCAAATACCATCTTGAGGATGGTAGGTTTCTCCTTGACATTAAAGCCCCCGAAGCTCAAGAAAACATCCAAGTATGGAAGCCTGTTGCCTGGGAGGGGAACATATGAAACTCTTGTAGACCGCTAAGACGTGTGAGAAATGAGATTATTACAGTCACATGAGCGCTGCAGTAAGCAATTTGGGGGACAGGAAGAGAAGCAGAGGTATTTGGCAAGCTCACAGCAAACTCTGAGTAGTAATGGGTGGGTGGGGGGTGTTGCCCTACACCTTGGGGAGGAGACACCAACAGGGAGGGGCAAGGGGACAGGGTCCCCAAGGGCACACTCTACTTCCTGCATATTACTGCCTTGACAGGGACGATTCTTTCTGCATCACCAACAGGGCACTGTTCAGTGTCTTGCAAATTACATATGTGTCTATGAATATTGATGAAGAATGATGAAGCAGGTATAAAATGTTACAGGGTCTCTGGAGAAATTCAAAGAGCCATTTCTTGATCAGATTAGGAAACAGAATGCCCGTTAACATTACCACTTTGGAATTACCTCATAGACAAAACATTAGCATCTAGTTCAAATTAAAGTTATATTTCTGCCTTTAGAATTTGAATAAACCTGTACAGTTCAGGGAAGAGAAGAAAATTTGTCATCTTTCAGCCACCCAATAAGGAAAAGGTGATAGGTGTACCTTATAACATCCTAACAGCCTTCATAATAGTTCTGCTGAACTCAGCACTGGAAATCCATCCATCTATATTCAAAGGATTGATGGCAGAGCATTAATTTCATCAATATAAACCCAATGGTTTAAAAAGAGGGTTGGATTAAACGTTGCACGGGGCCTGTCAGTTCTGACACTTGACAACCTAATGAAATACAAACAGAAGGAATGGTTCTCCTTTCTTTTCTGTCTCTCTCTTGCTCTTTTTCCTTCCCTTCCTCCCCTTCCCCCTCCTTCCTTCTCTCATCTTTTCTCCCTCCCTCCCTTCCTTCTGAGGCCAGATTGGTGGAAAGGAAAGCTTGCTTTATTTTGGATGCTAGCATCAGGGAGGGAAGAGGGTAGAGGAGCAAGGATGCCTGTCCAAAGGCAACACCCTGCACTGACAATCGGGGGGCAAGAGCTTTTACAGGTGGAGGAAGGGGGTTACATGCAGAAACATCAGTCAGCTCTGACAGTCATCTCAACTGAAATTGGTCACCAGTGATCTGACCAACATCATTGTGACTGTTTTAAGTACAGTTAATCTTCAGAGTCAGTCTGTTCCCATTTCCTTGAGGCCAGTTCTAAGAATTGTGGCTGCTTATATCATGGTTCAGAGAAGGCAATGGCAAGCCACTCCAGTACTATTGCCTAGAAAATCTCATGGATGGAGGAGCCTGGTTGGCTGTAGTCCGTGGGGTCGCTAAGGGTCGGACACGACTGAGCGACTTCACTTTCACTTTTCACTTTCACACATTGGAGAAGGAAATGGCAACTGACTCCAGTGTTCTTGCCTGGAGAATCCCAGGGACGGGAGAGCCTGGTGGGCTTCCGTCTGTGGGGTCACACAGAGTCGGACACGACTGAAGTGACTTAGCAGCAGCATATCATGGCTACTGTCTGGTCATCATGTAGTTAAATTCTCCACCTGGTGGGGGTTTCAGAATCTACAAGACAGATCACAGGATATGCTCAGAATATTACCTATAGTCCCTGAGAAAGAACTAAAGGTCCCTGACTTTGCTTAGTGACTGCATTCTTGTTATTTGGTCTCTTGACTGTTTCGTTTCTGTGTGTTTTCACGTCTCTGATTAAATTTACTCACTGGTTAAATTTTTCCACAGACGAAAGGTAGGCAGAGGACATGGAGGGCAAGAACAATAGGTTCCTCCTTTCTTTTCCTTCCTTCCTTCTGATGACAAGTTGTACCTTTTCATGACACACAAGCTCTCCTTTCAGTTGAAAGATTTTTCCTGCTTCCTCATACATACAATTTATTTCTGAAGGAAGGTGGCAGACAGAGGATTTGTGTGATAATCAGAAATGACTACTTAGAAAATCTGACTACTCTTTTCTTCTGAGTTCAGTCATACATGTAAGTATTGTACCTAACTTGATATTGTTTCAGTGTTATCTTTAAGAAAAAACTTTGACTGAAAAACAAAAATAAACCTTGACGCTTAGGAAGAAAGGTGCTATTCTCCAAGTTTGACTAATGAGAGTTGAACCGGATAACAGTGTTTATTGCTTTGTGGTTTTTATTGCATTTCAGGATCCCTGAAAATCAGCAAGTTCTGTCTGTTGTGGCTCTGGTTGCAGAGAAGTCCAATTAGTACAAGCTATACACGATAACCCCAGGCTCCTTTCCACACTATTCTGTGCGATTTTACAGAGGCTGGTAATTCAGAAGTGGAAGTTTCTCCAATCAGGTGCTTCCCCAAAATGTGCCACAGTGTTAAGCTTCATATGAATGATCCAATTTAAGTATAGGGCAAAACAGTAGAATATGAGATGAATTTATATAAAACTAAGTCAGTAGATTTTATAGCCTCTGAAAGCTTCTGTTTCTTTTTCTTTTTTAAAAATTTTAGTACATGGTTGCTGTTCTTGGACTTGGAGAAGTAGATTCTTGCTCTTCAGTGTTATATTTACTTCAACTAAATAACTGTCAAAGGTGTGTTAGTTGTAATGTTGAGGAACCTTAGCTCAGGCAATCACAAACCATGTCCTAATGATTACAGTTACCCTGATGAGCTGGACACAGTATATAAAGGCAGCCTTGTGGATACTCAGAGAAAAGTTCTGGCCTTGAGATTCAAGAATGAAGCACATTTCAGCCCTTAAATTGGTCAAAAATCAGAGGATACATATGCTGATGGAGAGTTCAATCTTTGGATTATGAGGTTTAAAAAATTACCTGCAGTTTTAATAGCACTCATCTATAGCACAAGTATTTAATTTCGATACCAAGGTGAAAAATGCAAAATAAGGTTTATAAAGATATCTGCTGCTGCTGCTAAGTCGCTTCAGTCGTGTCCGACTCCTTTGTGACCCCATAGATGGCAGCCCACCAGGCTCCCCCATCCCTGGGATTCTCCAGGTAAGAACACTGGAGTGGGTTGCCATTTCCTTCTCCAATGCATAAAAGTGAAAAGTGAAAGTGAAGTCACTCAGTCGTGTCCGACTCTTCACAACCCCATGGACCACAGCCTACCAGGCTCCTCCATCCATGGGATTTTCCCAGGCAAGAGTACTGGAGTGGGGTGCCATTGCCTTCTCTGATAAAGTTATCTAGGAGTCAGTAATTTCTTAGACAGAAGACACTTCAAGTTTAGCAATATTGAAAAGCTTGATTTTCAAGCAACAAGGATTGGTTGTGAATACAGATCATGTCTCCAGCAGCTAGTTGTTTAATTCTAGGAAGCTTCAGTTCAGTTCAGTTCAGTTCAGTCGCTCAGTCGTGTCCGACTCTCCGCGACCCCATGAATCACAGCACGCCAGGCCTCCCTGTCCCTCACCAACTCCCGGAGTACACTCAAACTCATGTCCACAGAGTCGGTGATGCCATCCAGCCATCTCATTCTCTGTCGTCCCCTTCTCCTCCCGCCCCCAACCTTTCCCAGCATCAGAGTCTTTTCCAGTGAGTCAACTTGCCGCATGAGGTGGCCAAAGTATTGCAGTTTCAGCTTCAGCATCAGTCCCTCCAATGAACATCCAGGATTGATCTCCTTTAGAATGGACTGGTTGGATCTCCTTGCAGTACAAGGGACTCTCAAGAGTCTTCTCCAACACCACAGTTCAAAAGCATCGATTCTTTGGCGATCAGCTTTCTTCACAGTCCAACTCTCACATCCATACATGACCCGGGAAAAACCATTGCCTTGACTAGACGGACCTTGGTTGGCAAAGTAATGTCTCTGCTTTTTAATATACTATCAAGGTTGGTCATAACTTTCCTTCCAAGGAGCAAGCGTCTTTTAATTTCATGGCTGCAATCAGCATCTGCAGTGATTTTGGAGCCCCAAAAAATAAAGTCTGACACTGTTTCCACTGTTTTTCCATCTATTTCCCATGAAGTGATGGGACCAGATGCCATGATCTTTGTTTTCTGAATGTGGAGCTTCAAGCCAACCTTTTCACTCTCCTCTTTCACTTTCATCAAGAGGCTTTTGAGTTCCTCTTCATTTTCTGCCATAAGGGTAGTGTCATTTGCATATCTGAGGTTATTGATATTTCTCCCAGCAATCTTGATTCCAGCTTGTGCTTCTTCCAGCCCAGCGTTCCTCATGATGTACTCTGCATATAAGTTAAATAAGCAAGGTGACAATATACAACCTTGACATACACCTTTTCCTATTTGGAACCAGTCTGTTGTTCCATGTCCAGTTCTAACTGTTGCTTCCTGACCTGCATACAGGTTTCTCAAGAGGCAGGTCAGGTGGTCTGGGAGCTTAGAGAGGCAAAAAAGGAGAAATGAATTATCTTCCTAAGAGCTATTAAAATATTGTTAAAAACTATTCTACCATTAGAAGAAATTTCATGTTACGCCATTGTTAGTTTCCTTGAGCTCTGGAATTCTGTTACGATGTTTAAGACCCTAAAGTCTTAAATATATTTATTAATGGTATATTCTTAGGGGGGAAAGGGGAGATAGTATTTATTGAATATGCTGCCTGGAACTTTAAAAATAACAAATGAATTCTGATGGGTACCTTAGTATTGGCATCACCCCCAAGATCTTCCAGATGAGGAGAAACCAAGGCTCAGAAAGCTTCTATGTGGCAGAGCTAAGATGTGAAGCCCTGACACCATTCCATTCCACTGCAGGGCGAGAGCTAACTGACTGTTCAAGACACTGCGGGGAGAACAGTCTCCGAAGCTTCATTGCGCTAATGATTCTGCTGAGAGTGAGAAAGTGAGGATGTGCTCCACAGTCAGTGCAGGGAAGACAAACAGATCCAGAGGACAGACACTCCTTGGCAAGCCGTGAAACTACTAAAGATTCAAGACGTCTGTCCAGGACTCTCTAAGGCAGACAAAGAGACGCTTAAACAACCAGGTGGATGGTTAGGCCAGTCTTCTGGGATAGCAGATCACAACTGGGTTGAATTGTGGGTACCAGGTGGGACATCAAACCCTCCCAATATGGTTCCACTCTCCCCACATGGCTGTTTTAGTCCTTTAGCTCTGGAAGGCTAGGAGCCAGAAAGAAACTTAAAAACACATCCTTGGCGTATGTTAAATGTGTTCAGAAGACAGCAAGGAACTTGCATAGAGCCGAGGCCTCTGAGCATTTCCATGGGGGACAGTAGACAGACCAGAACGATCTAAGGAAGTGGAAGCAGAGGGATTTCAGATACAAACCAACTTCACGTTGTGCTCCTTGTTAAATTGTGCCATCAGGTAACTGTGGAGAACAAAACAAATGTGTTTGAACGTGATCAACTTTCCCAGTCGATTTACTATGTGTCATGGACATGTCTTCTCAGATCTCTGGTCTGAAGGGAGTGAACAAATAAACATACACCCATCTTATTATCTTGATAAAAATCCTCTGAGTATGAGGAATAATGACCAGAACCTGCAAAACGGTGAGGTCTATCACCCTTTTCTAGGCTGACTTGAGAAACTCGGTGAAAGACCTCCGTATCTGTGGTATGTGACCGTCTTCCACTGTTGCCTTAGAAAAGTAAGGAGAGGAAAAGATCGTTACAGATCGTGTCTGACATGGAGAACGCGGTCCCACAACACAACCTCTAAGCGCTGGGGTCAGAGGCAGGATTCATACATTCTGCAAAATGGCTGAGCTCAGTCATTCAGAGTCAACACATTCCCTTAAGACACAGAAGAGTTGGCAGATGAAGGAGGCTCTTTGCTGCTGTCTTTGCCTGTAGCACTCGCGGTAATCTTGTCAACATGGTGAATGTGACAAATTGCATCTGCTTAGTTTTGCTGTTTTCTGGAGGTGGGAGAAGAGATGTAACTCAAGATCCATCCTCACGTTTTTGCTCAGCCTGCCAGCCCTTTCTGTAGTTCTTAGATCAGGGTACTCATAGAAGGTCTTGAGCATTGCAAAACGTGCTGGGCAAAGAAATCAGTTCTCTTGGAAGAGAGCACTGGGGAAAAACAAACGCACTAGCAAACAGCATACAAACTTAGGTTCCTTCAGATGAGCAGAGCAATTTGTTTCGGAGTGTCCTTCTTTGTATCACCCTTTGCTTTCAGTGTGTATGTGCGCACGAATGGTGTGTGTGTGTGTGTGTGTGTTTGTGTGTGTGTGTATGTGTGTAAGAGAGAGAGAGGCTGTGCACGCGTGAAATGTTAGCATTAAAAAATTAACTCCTCCCTGACCCCCTGCTAAGACCTCCAGTCAATTTTAAATATCATACTGCTTCCCTCAAAATCACAGCTAGCTTCTGGCTCCCAAATTTGAAGACAGATATGAAGGGAAGGAGAGCTGGGTCAGAACGAAGGCAGGAGGTAGGAACATTTTAATCTGTCAGCAGGAAGGTTTTGAAAAAAATTCTAGAGTAAGAAATGAAAAATCTTGTAGTAAAGAAACAGCCACAATAAAAGGTAGGAGTAGGTATTTCCAGCAGGGACATATCCAAGAAGAAGGGGGTGGGAATTTAGGGGTACTCAAGTGCCTTCCTGTATTTTGATGCAAACAGCCGACTCATTGGCAAAGTCCCTGCTGCTGGAGAAGATTGAGGGCAGAGGAGAGGATGACAGAGGATGCGATGGCTGGATGGCATCACCGATGCAATGGACATGAACTTGGGCAAACTCCGGGAGGTGGTGGGGGACAGAGAAACCTGGTATGCTGCAGCCATGAGGTCGCCAAGAGCCGGACACAACTGGGTGACTGAACACAAGTGCCTTCCCAACTGAAAAGCTGCCTACTGGCCTTTGCCAGAAAGAAATTGGAGGAAATCTATGTGAAAGCTCTGAACTGTTTTGACTGTATGTGTGGACGTCTGAGGGAGAGACAAGATCACAAGTAATTGTGAGTTGTTATGACAGCAATTCAAGTGTGTGTGTGTTTGCATGTGCATGTGTGTGTGTGTTAGCAAAAGTGAAAAAGACAGAGAGAGAACAACCTCAAAAGAGACAGAGGGTGAGAGAATAGAAGGTCGAAAATGGACATTGCAGAATGCCTGTGGTCTGGAGATGCATGATGTGAAAATATTCCCTGGGAACCAACTGATGATTTTTCTTCTCAACCCTTTAGCAATGCAGATGGTCCTTGACTTTTGACTTAAAATTTTCACCATTATGATGATGTGAAAGCGATAGGTATTCAGTAGAAAGTATGCTTGGAATTTTGATCCTTTTTTTGGGTGAGCCTTATGTGGTACAATCCTCTCTGGTGTTTCTGGGCAGGGCAGCCTCAGCTCCCAGGCAGGCCACTGGGAGTTGATCACGAGGGAGCAACTGACACACTCACAACCATTCCGCACCCACAGAGCCCCTCTGTTTTTTCACTTTCAGTACAGTATTCAATCCATTAAATGAGATACCCAAGACTTCACTAAAAAACAAGGTTTGTGTTCAATGCTTTTGCCCAACTCTAGGCTAGGGGAAGTGTTCTGTGCACATTTAAGGTAGGCCAGGTCAAGCTATGATGTTCAATAACTTAGTCTATCAAATGTATTTTTGACTTAACGGTATTTTCAACTTGCAAAGGGTTTATTGGATTATAAAGAGACAGTCACTCAGTCGTGTCTGAGACGTTGTGACCCCATGGACTGTAGTCCACTCTGTCCATGGAATTCTCCAGGCAAGAATAATGAAGTGGGTTGCCATTTCCTTCTCCAGGGGAATCTTCCCAACCCGGGATCGAACCCAGGTCTCCCACATTGCAGGGAGAGTCTTTAGTGACTGAGCCTCCAGGGAAGTCTTCCTCTGTCCATGGGATTCTCCAGGCAAGAATACTGGTGTGGGTTGCCATTATGTTCTCCAGGGAATCTTCCCAACCCAGGGATCGAACCCAGGTCTCTCTCATTGCAGGTGAATTCTTTGCCAGCTGAGCCACCAGGGAAGCATCACACTTCATCGTAAACTGAGAAAGATCTGTGTGATCAGTTTTCAATCCTAGCAGGCGCTAGAATCAGTGGAGGGTTTGCTTAAACACAGATTGCTGGCCTCCTTCTCCTGTTTCCCCAGAGCTTCTGACTCAGGTGGTCTGCAGTGAAGCCCGGAGTTTACTTTTCTGTCAAGTTCACAGGGAACGCTGATTCTGCAGGTTGATCAACCCCAGTACAGCAGCATTCCACTGTATGTCCTTATTTTCTCTCACAGTTTATAGATGAGGAAACCGCAGCCTCCATACAACAAGCAGATCCAGGCGTTGTGACTTCAATTCCAGGCTACACAATACAAATCAAAGTGGTGTTTAGAAAGCAGATCTTTCTCAAGATTGGCCCAGAACTTGGGTCAAAGGTATTTCAGTCCAGAGACACCGTCATCCCAGATCTTTCATATTGATATTTTTCACTTCACATAGCTCTCTTGAGCATGCTGAGAAGCTTGTTATATTGCCAGTTTTTCTCACATTTTAATAATTTTAAATATTAGCTTTTTCTCATTTTAAAAATATCATTTGTGCATGTACAAAATATAGTAATTGTGTAATGAAGAAAATAATAACTTTTAGTTTTCTCTCCTGGAAGTAATCACGGTCAAAGTTTTAAAGATTTTGAGGTTAAGTTTTTAATAGAGTTGTATAAGCTTTTTCCTTTCCTCAAGTCTATTTTTTTAAAGCAGATTTATTGATTCATATCTTCAGATGAATATAGAACTCACATACCATATAATTCACCCATTTAAAATGTACAATTCAGTGGCTTTTCATGTAGTCACAAAGCTGTGGAAGTATCACCACAATTAATTTGGGAACATTTTCATCACCCTAAAAGAAGCAGTCACTCCCACCCCTTCTCCCCTCCCACCCAATCCTCCAGCCATGGAAACTACTAATACACTTTCTGTCTCCATGGATTTGCCTATTCTGGTTAACTGGAATCATCTGATAGATGTTCTTGTGACTGGCTTCTTTTACTAAACCTATCTTTTTTCAAGGTTCACCTATGTTGCAGCATATATTGGAACTTCAATACTGCTTACTGTTGAATAATATCACACTGTATGGATATACTAGGTTTATCTATCCATCAGTGAACTATTTGGGTTGTTTTCACCTCTTGAATACTGTGAAAAATGCTTTTGACATTTGTGTACAAGTTTCTGTGTGGATGTATGTTTTCTACTCTCTTGTGTGTGTGTGTGTGTGTGTGTGCATAAGAGAAAGAGGGAGCAAGCGAGGAGTGAAATTCCTGTAGGACCCAGTTACTCTGTTTTTAACTTTCTCAGAAGCTGTCAAACAATTTTCAAAGTGGCACCATTTTACATCATTAAGAGCAACGTATGAGGGTGTTAATTTCTCCCCATCCTTGCCAACACTTGCAATCAGACTTTTTAACTTGACGCATCCTAGTGGCTGTGAAGTCGTATCATTTGATGGTTTTGCTTTCCATTTCCTTAATAATCAATGATGTTAAGTATCAGTTCATATGCTAGTTGGTGATTTGTGTAGCTTCTTTGCAGAAATGTCCATTCAGATCCCTTGCCTCTTTTAAAATTTGTTTCTGCATCATTTTGTGAATAAATTGTAGAAGTTCTTTATATAGTTCTGGATATAATTCCTTTATCAGACAAATGATTTGTAAGTATTCATTCCCATTTTATGGGCTTTTTACTATCTTGAAAGTTGTCTCCAATTCCTTTGAAGCACAAATGATTTTTTTCTTTTGATGAAGTTCAGATAAATTTCTTCTTTTTTTCACTTGAGATTTTAGAGTCACATCTAAGAAGGTTTTGCCTAATCTAAGATCATGAAAACTGACTCCTATATTTCCTTCTTCAAGTTTAAAAGTTTTAGCTCTCACATTTTGATCTATGATCCATTTTGAGTTAACATTTGCTTATAAGGGCCCAACTTCATTCTTTATTCTTTTGTATATGAATATCCAGTTGACCCAGCACACATTAAAAAAGCTATTCCTTTCCTCATTTACTTGTGTATAATCCTTCTATTATACATTTATATATATGGAATTTTTTAGGACATTTCTCTATTGCTTTAGGCATATTCCCCAATCTATTTTAAATGACAAGTTATTATCCTTTGGTAAATGTATCTTCCTACCTGCACACAGGAATTAATTTAGGAAACTGCCTGGCCTGAACTAGATGTCCTGTACTGACCATGTGACTTCATATCTCTTGATCGTGTCTAATTCACTGAGGTGTTGGGGTTATAAGGAGGTATCCACTCCACAAGTTCAGAATCCTTGGAAGGATGGAATCAGGAAAAGGCAGACGTTCACTTTGTTATTGATAAGGAGATTGGAAAATGTGACTCGAGAACATTGGTCAAATAGTTTTGTAACATTCTCTCATCTTTGTCCAAAATCTAGATCTTGGGGAAGCCAACCTGCATGAAATATTGGTTCAATAAAGCAAGACATTTCACAGATCCAAAGCGGAAAGAAAACCAAAGGGGAGAGTCCCCTGGCTCTTACCGTCCCACCTGAGAAATAGGAACAAGTGACAATCACCTCCATAGGGAAATATAGCCAGAGGGAAGAAACCAGACTGTTACTCTAGTGCACTGGTTTTCAAATGTTAGCCTGAATTAGAATCCACTGGAGGGACTGCTACAGTCATTTATTATTTTCATCTTAAAATAATTTTAGACAAAGAAAATAGCAAAAACAGTTTCCATATACTCTCCACCTATCAATCCCAAGCAGAGCACAATTATCAACACCCAGAAATTACATTGACGCAGTCATACTGCCAACCTATAGATCTTATTCAAATCTCACCAGTTTTCCCAGTTATCGTCCTTCTCCCCCCTCCCCGACATTCGCAGGATATAATTAAATGTCTCACATTTCAATTTAATTGGTATACTCCTTAGTATCCTCCAACTCTGTGAAAGTTCTTCATTCATTCCCTAATTTTGTACAACCTTGGCGCTTTCGAAGAGTACTGTTCAGATATTTTATTGAATGTCCCTGACTTGCAAATACAGATATTTTTACATGTTAACCCCCTTCCTTATGCCCCTGATTGGTTTCCCTTGTCTAATTGAATTGGCTAATATCTCAAATACAACTTGAATAACAGCAAAAGTAGCCTCCTTGACTTGTTTCTGAATCTAGTGGAAATGCCTCTAGTGGTTGCCCATTAAGTAAGATAGTGGCTGTAGGATGAGTTATGCATACTGTATGATTTTATGAAAGTAGCCTTCAACCTCTATTTTCTTGAATGTTTTTATTATGGGTGGGTATCAAATTTTGTAAAAGGTTTCAGCATATATGGAAATATCATATAATTGTTTCCTTAGATATATTAATAAATGATGTCAATGGATTTCCTAATGGTAAACTTAAATTGCATTCCTGGAATACATTCCACTTGGTGATACTGTATTACATTCTCATTGTGATGTTGAATCTGTTTGCTAATATTTTACCCTAGTAAAATTTACTAGTTTTTCCTTAATATTCATAAGTGATATTGGTCTTTTTCTTTTATACTGTCTTTTATATTGTTTTATAGGTTTTCTTTTTTACTGTCTATTTTATACGGCTTTATAGGTTTAGATATCAAAATTATCATTGCTTCATAAGAATAACTAGAAAATTTTTCTTGACTTCGAATGCTCTTGAACTAAAGAAAGCACTGGAACGATCTGTCATCAGAAAGAAGGAAGGAAGTAAAATAGAGTAGGATCCTACTGGTGGAGGAGTTAACTATATGACCTAGAGATTATCATTCTAAGGGAAGTAAGTCAGAAAGAGAAAGACAAATACCATATGATATCACTTATATGTGGAATCTAAAATAGGATACGAATCAATATATCTATGAATCAAAAAAAGATACAGAGAACAGGCTTGTGATTTTACCCAAGGGGGAGAGGGAGTAGCGGAGGGAAGGAATTGGAGTTAGCAAATGCAAACTTTTATATACAGGATGGATTAAACAATAAGATCATACCATACAGCGTAAAAACTATATTCAATATTCTATGACAAACCATAATGGAAAAGAATATGAAAAAGAATACATACACACACATAACTGAGTCACTTTGCTGTACAGAAAAATCAACACAACATTGTAAATCAAGTATACTTCAATAAAATTAGACAAAACAAATTATCTTTCTACAGATGTTTAGATAGCAAACAGTCTTGGAAGACAGAGTGTCTAGACCCCTCTGGAGCAAAGCAGGTTTGATTAAAGCTTAAGATGGTAAAGCAAGCATTTTCCTCCAGAACAACAGGAAATACAATTATGCCCATTGTAGAAGATGGGGTTCCTAAAGCTCTGTAATCCACAGCATATGAAGATACCCATGCTGCTCTTAGTAGCACCTGCTAGGGATAAAACCTGAAGTAACTAGAAAAAATGCTGTTACTCTGACTAGTGCTATTACTTTGAATAACAAACCATCCTTTGTCTCGGATTAGTGATTTCTTGTCTTCTGCTAACAACCAGGTAGGTAGCAAGTTAGCTTATTTTTAAACTTGCAAGTAAAGTAAAATTTCAGACCTTTCATACTTATAGAGAGGTGCATGTATAAAATTGTGACATTTAGAGCCACTACAGTCAGAACCCAGGCATTTTGCTAGCATACGAGCCGATTCACTTGGAAGAAGGAGGGGTGGGCATGTAATACTTGAGATGGAAGAAAGGCAACAGCAGGACCATCTTCTGGCTCAGCCCTTCTTGCAGCCTATTGCACAAACCATAGATCTGTTTCAAGATGATGTTAAAGGTCTTAGTTTTTTTAACAGGAGGACTTAGCAGGTTTAAGGGCATTCAGCCTCCTCAGGGAGATTCTCCTGAGTGACAGACAGGGAGAGACAAAACCATATGGAACACCATGGATAAGGCAGTGAAGGATACTTGGGGTCTTGCTGCCCCAAAATGACTTTTAATGCAGAAGAAAGTGAGCATTCTCTCATCAGGGAATGAGAAACTTCCCCAACCCCTGCAAAGTTCAGACACATTATTGTAATTAGCCCCATTGCCCTAGAAAGCACTTGTAATCCTTGTGCTGGAACCAGACAAGAATTTACAAGGTGTCATTATGTCAATGGAGCAGCAAATGCTCTGGATTAAGGTGGACTCCTTAACAAAATGTGCTACTGGGGCATTGAGCACATCAATAGACTAGAATAAAAAAGCCAGAAATAAACCTTTCCATTTATGGTCAATTGCTTTTCAAGAGGAATACTGTGACAATTCAAAGAAAGAAAGCATAGTCTTTTTACAAAGTGCCAGAACTGATATCCACGTGTAAGAGAATGGAATCAGATCCTTTCCTTATACACAAACAAAACTTAACTCAAAGTAGGTCACTATTTAGAATTTTGAAACTTAAAAGAAATCACAGTAGGCAAAGACTTCTTTAAAAAAAAGTCATATATTTATTTGGTTGCACTGGGTCTTAGCTGAAGCACTCAGGATCTTTAGTTGCAGCATGTGGGATCTAGTTCCCTGATCAGAAATCAAACCCGGGCCCCCTGCATTGGGAGTTCAGGGTCTTAGCCCCTGGACTACCAGGAAGTCCCAAAGACTTCTTTAATGTGAGAACAAGAAAAGAAGATAAATCGGACTCCATCGAAATTAAAATCTTTTTGAATATCGAAGGACATCAAGAAAGTACAAATCATAGGATGAGGTAAAATATTTGTAAATCAAATGCTTGATAAGGGATTTGCATCTAGAATATATAAGTAATGTCTGAACCTCAATAATAACAGGATAAACACTTCAGTTACAAAGGATATAAATGACATTTCTCCAAAGAAGATACAGAATCACATAAATAAGAACATGAGATAATGATCATCAGTCATTTGGAAAACGCAAATTAGAACCACAATGAGATGATTTCACACTCACTAGGATAACTATAACCAAAATGTCAGATAACAACAAGAATTTGGTAAAAATAGAGAAATTAGGACCCTCATGAGCTTCCCTGGTGGCTCAGATGGTAAAGAATCTGCCTGCAATGCAAAAGACCCAGGTTTGATATGTGGGTTGGGAAGATCCCCTAGAGAATAGAATGGCTACCCTCTCTAGCATTCTTGCCTGGAGAATTCCATGGACAAAGGAGCCTGGCAGGCTATGGTCCATGGCATCACAAAGAATCAGACATGACTAAGTGACCAACACTTTCACTTTTTTCACTTTCACATTGCTGATGGGCTTGTATTTTTACCCAATTTGGAAAATGGATTGGTTGCCCCTTCAAGAGTTAAACATTAAGTTACCCTATGACCCAACAATTCCACACCTAGTTACCCAATATTTAACCCAAGAATATTGAAAACATATGTCCACACAAAAACTACTACACAAATGTTAATAGTAGCCTTATTTATAATAGTTAAACAGTAGAAAGACCTGAAATGTCCATTAGCCAATAAAAGGATAAACAAACTATGGTATTAACAGAATGGAACATTCAGGGATAAAGAAGAATGGAGTACTGAGATAAGACAAGGTATAACATAGATGAATCTTGTCAAGGAAGGAATAGAATAAGGAATCGGGAGTGTTGCTAACAAGTGTACAGTTTCCCTTTGGGGTGATGGAAATGTTCTGGAGTTGTATAGTAGTGATGGATGCACAACACTGCAATTACACTAAAAACCACTGAATCATGCAGTTTAAAATGGTGAATTTTATGATGTGTGAATTATATCTTGATAATAAAAAAAATGGTGTGCAAAAAAAATACATGGCTGAACCTTGAAATCATTATGCTAAGTGAAAGATGCCAGACACAAAAGGCCACATAGTGTACAATTCTGTTTATATGAAATGTCCAAAACTGTCAAATCCATAAAAGCAAAAAGTAGGAGGGTGGTTGGCAGTGCTGGTGTGGATGGTGGTAAATGGGTAGTGACTGCTAATGAGTAAGACAAGTGCTTTTAGGGGTGAAAAAAAGTTTTAAAATTGATTGTGTTGATGGCTGCATAACTCTATGACAATAAGAAAAACCACTGAATTGTATACTTTAAAAGGATAAATTTTATGGCATGTGAATTATATCTCAATAAAAGTGCTATAAAAAGGACGACAATTTTACCTACTTAAGAAGTAGAAAGTTATGCAGTACCCATAAATAATGAAGCAATTTAATACAACTTTATAGCCTATATTTTTTAAAAAGGTGCTATAATATTTGTTGAGTCAAGGCCAAGTCCACAAAAAACTGTAAACCCTGTGGTCCTAGGCAAACAGTAACGTGCCTATGTTTGCTGAGTCAGAGAATTCCCCAAACTGAAATAGACAGACTTTGGATAGATGAAAATATATTGGAATTTAATTTGGTTGAGACACAAGAAGGCACCATATTGCGTAAAACTGAAAGTAAACATATCTTTTGATTGGTGTCACCTGATTCCTCCCTCCTCTGCTATTCCAACTTCCATTGCTTTAAGAAGATGGCCAAAGATAGGACTGATGTCTCCTGTCCTCAAAGACTACCAAAGGTCATATATACCAGAATAAACATGCTGGGAAACTTCTGGGAGGAAAAGGACTTCGACTTTTACGGTTCTGTTGGATCCAGGCATCCATGTCTCCATCCTACACAATCTTGTGAGGGGAGGGGCGCCTGAATTCCACCCATGGGCCTCAGTGGGAAAGGAAAGGCAACATGACCTTGTGGGTAGGGCCTTGGGCAGATCCCACGTACTGAGGTTGTTTCTACACCTGATGTAAAGGAAGAGTTGACGCATTTATGCTTTCAATTCTCTGGCCTGTAAATACATGATTATTCTGATCAGAAATTGTTGCATGTAGAGAAGTAACCATGCCTTTGGGGTCCTTAATTCTGAAGACCACTTTCAACTACAAGTCCCTGTGATTTAGGATTTTACCTCTGGCAAAGCGAGCTAGCCTCTACCTGGAAGTGTTCATTGGGATTTTAGATTTCCTATCTCCCATTTGAAAAGCAGCTATTATCTTGCTCTTGGGCTTTTCTCAACACTGAACCTGAACTCATGGAGGATTTGAAAGAGCCTATGGGGTCGCAGAGAGTCGGACACGACTGAGCGACTAAACTGAACTGAATTGAACTGATTGCCTGTATTTCTATTTTGGAGTGGATTAATGTCTACTTTTTGACTGACAAGGTGGGAGGGGCACAATAAGATGCTTTGCAATTAGAAATGGCATATTCAACAATGAAGAGGACCTGCTTCCAGCAGTATCTCAATTTTCTGACAAAGTGATCACTGCAGATGGTGACTGCTATTATGAGACTAAAAGATGCTTACTCCTTGGAAGGAAAGTTATGACCAACCTAGACAGCATATTAAAAAGCAGAGACATTACTTTGCCAACAACGGTCCATCTAGTCAAGGCTATGGTTTTTCCAGTGGTCATGTATGGATGTGAGAGTTGGACTGTAAAGAAAGCTGAGCACCGAAGAATTGATGCTTTTGAACTGTGATGTTGCAGAAGACTCTTGAGAGTCCCTTGGACTGCAAGGAGATCCAACCAGTCCATCCTAAGGGAAATCAGTCCTGAGTGTTCATTGGAAGGACTGATGTTGTAGCTGAAACTCCAGTATTTTGGCCACCTGATGCAAAGAGCTGACTCATTTGAAAAGACCCTGATGCTGGGAAAGATTGAGGGCAGGAGGAGAAGGGGACGACAGAGGATGAGATGGTTGGGTGGCATCACCAACTCAATGGACATGAGTTTGGGTAAACTATGGGAGTTGGTGATCAACAGGGAGGCCTGACATGCTGCAGTCCATGGGGTCTCAAAGAGTTGGACACAACTCAGCTCAACTGAACTGAGGCCACTTGGGGGGAACTTCCTCCTAAACTCCAGCCTGGCAGACTCACTGGCTCAATGGAACTGTTGATTTCCAGAGATCCTCCTGGATGCTGGGACCTGGTTATCTGACGGTCTGACCAAACTGCTGTTTGATGACATGCACTGTGCTGCTGAGTCAGCTACATAGCTGTGAAAATGGATGTGGTTGTGCCAATCAGCAGACAGATTGTTCTTATAGCTCTGGCCAAAACCAGCCTTCCTAAACTTTGTTTTATTTTTTACTGATTCTTGAGCTACTGCAAATAGTCTGGCTGTTTGGTCTGTCAGAAAACCAAAGGCAGGCAGATTAAAGACACACTTTGGGGCAAATTAAAGGTACATTTTGAAGCAGATTAAAGGCACTTTGGGAGTTGCTGATTGAACCATCTGTGTCACTCACAAAGATGTCCACAGTAAGGTCTGTTTTCTGATAAAACCAACTGTAATCTAGCTGCTCATGGAGCCTGAACTCCACAGATGCACACATCTGCCGGGGTCCATCATCATATGCAGTCACACACAAGCCTCCAGAGACTGGGCACCAAGGACTTCATGCTCTGATGCTGGTGGCCATGTTGTATGCCAGTCCATTCAGCCAACTCTGGCCATACTCAGTTCAGTTCAGTCACTCAGTCGTGTCCAACTCTTTGCGACCCCATGAATCACAGCACACCAGGCCTCCCTGTCCACCACCAACTCCCAGAGTCCACTCAAACTCATGTCCATCGCGTCGGTGATGCCATCCAGCCATATCATACTCTGTCGTCCCCTTCTCCTCCTGCCCCCAATCCCTTCTAGCATCAGAGTATTTTCCAGTGAATCAACTCTTCGCATGAGGTGGCCAAAGTGTTGGAGTTTCAGCTTTAGCATCAGTCCTTCCAATGAACACCCAGGACTGATCTCCTTTAGAATGGACTGGTTGTATCTCCTTGCAGTCCAAGGGACTCTCTACATGGACTTTAAAAACTATTAGACTGGTGCAAAAGTAATTGCTGTTTTGCATTGCTGAAATTTGCCATTTGGTATTGGAATACATCCTTAAATAAATGTGGTTATGTTATACATCATTATAATGTACATTTCTTGGTTTATGTTTTCTACTAATGAATTATTACTTTTTGTTTATTTTATATGCATTTTAGACTATGGCTATGACCAACCTAGATAGCATATTAAAAAGCAGAGACATTACTTTGCCAACAAAGGTCCGTCTAGTCAAGACTATGGTTTTTCCAGTGGTCATGTATGGATGTTAGAGTTGGACTCTGAAGAAAGCTGAGCGCTGAAGAATTGATGCTTTGAACTGTGATGTTGGAGAAGACTCTTGAGAGCTCCTTGGACTGCGAGGAGATCCAACCAGTCCATTCTAAAGATCAGTCCTGGGTGTTCATTGGAAGGACTGATGCTAAAGCTGAAGCTCCAACACTTTGGCTACCTCATGCGAAGAGTTGATTCACTAGAAAAGACTCTGATGCTGGGAGGGATTGGGGGCGGGAGGAGACGGGGACGACAGAGAATGAGATGGCTGGATGGCATCACCGACTCGATGGACATGAGTTTGCGTGAACTCTGGGAGTTGGTGATGGACAGGGAGGCCTGGCGTGCTGTGATTCATGGGGTCGCGGAGAGTCAGACACTACTGAGCGACTGAACTGAACTGAACTGAACTGATGATGTTAGACAAAAAGTAAATTCAAGTGTTTTTTTTTATTTGAGTTCAAAATGAGTTACAAAGCAGCAGAGACAACTTGTAACATCAACAACACATTTGGCCTAGGAACTGCTAGTGAACGTCCATTGCAGTGGTGGTTCAAAAAGTTATGCAAAGGAGATGAAAACCTTGAAGATGAGAAGTGTAGTGGCCAGCCACTGGAAGCTGACAATGACCCACTGAGAACATCATTGAAACTGATCCTCTTAAAACTATACAAGAAGTTTCCCAAGAACTTAATATCGATAAGTCTATGGTAGTTTGGCATTTGAAACAAATTGGAAATGTGAGAATGCTCAGTGAGTGGGTGACTCATAAGTTGACCACAAATCAAACAAAAATTGTTTTGAAGTGCCGTCTTCTCTTATTCTATGCAACAAGGAACCATTTCTCAGTTGGATTGTGACATGAGACAAAAAGCGGATTTTATATGACAACCAGTGACAACCAAACTCAGTGACTGGACTGAGAAGAAGCTCCAAAGCACTTCCCAAAGCCAAACTTGCACCAAAAAAAATAACTGTCATGGTCATTGTTTGATAGTCTGCGGCTGGTCTGATCCACTACAACTTTCTGAATCCCAGTGAAAACATTACATCTGAGAAGTATGCTCAGCAAATCGATGAGATGCACTGAAAACCACAACACCTACAGCTGGCACTGGTCAGAAAGGGCCCAGTTTGATGAGAGCCAGCGAGGGAAATCCTACCCATGGCAAAGGTCAGTTGGGGAAGAGACCTGATGGGCAAAGGCTAATCAGGACTCGAGGAACCCCCTGGACTTACCCGAGGATCTACCCCAAAGAAAACTGGAGTCTGACTGCCTTACTATCTTACGCCTCTTACCAAGTCCTCTAATACTTACAGGGGCTTCCCCCCAACCACCTTTCTCTGAAAACATTAATTCAGAGCTGTAGTTAAAAAGTTCTCCTTGGCTTAATAGGAGTGTTCCAATCCAAGCCCCTCTGATAGCTTTCTAACTTGCCTGACAAGTTTGTCCAGGCTCTTACAACTACGAATGTGGCTGTTTATAGCCTCCCAGCCATGCAAGGACAGAAAGCCTAATATTCTAAAATACAGGAATTTGTTGAAGAAGTTAAAATCATTAGAATAGTACTAAAAAAGATTTCATTATTGAATCAATGCTTGCTGCAAAGTTTCCATATTTTCTATCTATTGTATCCTTGGAAATATATTAATCACATATAGAGAAAATAAGTAGTAGCCTTTGATTTAACCACATCAGATCTTAAGTTAATAAATTCTTTTCTTGTAGCTCACTACACCCTTGCCTTATAGGAATGTAACCTTGCCATGTGTCTTTGGAGAATAGCGCCTGACTTTAGGAAAATCACCTTGAAAGAATATAAGCCTTTTTCTAGCCGACTAAGGAAATGGCAGCCCACTCCAGTATTCTTGCCTGGAGAATCCCAGGGATGGGGGAGCCTGGTGGGCTTCCGTCTATGGGGTCGCACAGAGTCGGACACGACTGACGTGACTTAGCAGCAACCTTTGTTAGGAGAGAGGGCCATAAACTGTTAGCAGGCCTCCTGGCCAGAAGATAATGTAAACCACCTAAAACTTTTGTATATCATGAGACATATAAAAATAAGCCCTGATCCTGATAAGGGTCAAGATTGCTGACCCCGCGTGATTTTGACATGACTCTATACCTCCCTTTCTCTATTTTCTATGTGCACAACTTAGGGTATAAAAGCAGCACTGAAAAATAAAGTTTTGGGCCTTGCTCACTGAAGCTCGGTCTCCCCATGTCGTTTTTTCTCCTTTTCTCTATTCTCCTTTTTCCGGTTGAGATCCTTGAAGCGCTGGGCCCTCTGTGTTTACTTATCTGCCTGGGCTTCTAAGACCCACTCGAGGGGGTGCCCTGGTGGGGTGCCTCCAGTGATTCGAGAGGGTGCCTGTGGCCTATGTAAACAGAGCAAACCCCGTGCTGGGGTTTTATTGGTTTCCTGCGTAAACCAAGGAATCATCAGCCTCTGTCTCTCTCTTTTTTTCTCTCTCTCTCTCTCTTGCTGACGCCGACGCCGTTCATCCCGAGGATACCCTGGGTCCATATCGAGGCAGGTCCCCGATACCAGTTCTTCTCTGCAACTACACATGACTGCGTGTTGTACAACCAACACTTCAAAAGTTTAATGAATTAGGCTACAAAGCTTTGTCTCATCTGCCACATTCACCTGACCTCCAACTACCACTTCTTCAAGCATCTGGACAACTTTTTGCAGGGAAAACACTTTCAACCAGCAGGAGGCAGAAAATGCTTTCCAAGGGTTCACTGAATCCCAAAGCATGGATTTTTTTTTTTTGCTACAGGAATAAACCAACTTATTTCTCATTGGCAAAAATATGTTGATTGTAACGATTCCTATTTTGATTAATAAAGATGTTTTTGAGCCTGTTTATAAAGATTTAAATTTCAGGGTCTGAAACCACTATTACTTTTGCATCAACCAACTGTGCCATAGTTTCAGCTTTCCAGATCATTCTCAGACTGAAAATGTGGTGCAGTGTTCTGCACTGTATTGCAACAACCACTCAACTGTGGCACAGAAAGGATATTTGATGGACTTCCCATATTCCTTGCTACACACATGCACCTGCTATGACCCAGCATGGTATGGCTCCTCAAAACTTGCCTGAAAAAGACTTCTATCTCCTTAATCTACTCTACATCTTAGTAAGGCAGTTTGGTCCTTGAAGGAGTTCTCCCCAGAGAGAGATCATCTCCTCTTAACTGCTTCCTATCCTTAAGATGAAAGGAGTAGAACATAATGCAGACCTGTATTATGTTCTGTAAATCTGGAATTCCTCCCTGTTCTTTCTAAATTAATTGTTGGCTGTGCTGGGTCTTTGTTGCTTTGCACAGGTTTTCTCTAGTTGCAGTGAGTGGGGGCTACTCTTCATTGCAACGTGCGGGCTTTTCGTTGAGGTGACTTCTCTTGTTGTGGAGCGTGCGCTCTAGGGCACACGGGCTCAGTATTTGTGGCACATGGGCTTCGTTGCTCTGGGGCATGTGGAATCTCCCTGGACCAAGGATCAAACTCATGTCCCCTGCATTGGCAGGCAGATTCTTAACCACTGAGCTGCCAGGGAAGTCCCCTCTGTGATGATTCTTGGGCTGACATTTTTCCTTTTTTCTAATGACAGCCCCTGGTCAGCCCCGTTGGCACGTACACTGAATGACAGATGAGCCTAAAGGGGTCCTAGGAGACTGGAACTTAATTCTGATTCAGGTTTTGGAGTCTCTTGTTTGACTGACAGGGCTTAAGATCTTTACAGATAATGAATTATCTCCTGATTGGCTGTACTGCTCGCAGAATCCCTGGTGGAGGCCCATTTGGGCCAAAATTTGCGGCATAATGAGTCTCTATGAGATTTATAAAAATTCACTTTTCCCTCTTGCACTTGACTCTCCTAGACATAAGTTCTGAGTGCAAATGGGGACCAGTCCACGTTTGTGGCAGTGAAATGAGAACAACAATCGCAGGGAGAGGGAACACATTAGGTCCTGGGAGATACAGTAGCTCTCAGATACTAATGATGTGTCTTCCAGAGTTACCTTTGGAGATTTTCTCCGAAAAATGCCCTGTTGCATCTCTCCCAAGTGATTGTAAGTACCTCAAATTTAACCCAGTGTTGGGTCTACCATTCCTGACCAGTCCTAACCATGATTTGATCATATCCCCTCTTGACCCAGAGGAGGAAATGGCAACTCACCCCACTATTCTTGCCTAGGAAATCTGAGGAGTCTGGTTGGCTACAGTCCATGGGGTTACAAAGAGTCAGACATGACTAAGCAACTAACGCTTCCTTTTTCTTTCCCCTTAACCTGCTGACAAGTAACAGGGGATGGTCCCAGTGTCTAACTGTCATCACCTTCTGATCTCTTCCCTACCCCATTCTTGGTCATTCTGCAAGGCAGGCAAATACAACCTGGTGTATGGTGTGATAAACATGACAGATTGAATGAATTGTACTTTGGAAGCCTAAGACAGTTATTCAGACTGAGCTGGAAAACCTAAGATCTTCCATCTGACTAGGAGGCCATACTAAAGGCTCTGCTAGCCTCTGCCATAAGACTGATGTGGGTTCTACTTGGCAGGACCTAACAATTATAAATTCTTTCAAGCGGTACCATGTGCGCCCTCACAGCTGTATTGTGAGAAAGTCTGACATTCATTAACTTGTCTCTCTCTAAAAATATGGTGACTTGTACTTTATAGATGTTCATAAGAGAGCCTCAAGTATTTAAGGAAATACCAACAATAAATCATGTAGCCCTCACATGATTACAATATGTCTCTAAAATAAAGCTACTCTTAGATATTGATGGGGGAGACACCTTGGCTGGATAGCAGTCATTACTTATGCTCACTGTGTAGATATTTATCCATTTAACATAGAGTCATCCATATGACAGGTGCCATGCAGTTAGAAAAATTGACAAGAAATTTGTCTCTCACATGGGCTGATGTTATCAATGATGCAAACTTTACTCTAGAAAGCAATCAATTAGCTCCAGTTCACTGGCCACTAGTCTTCCTTCTCCGGGCCAAGGCACAGAGTCTGGTCAAATGCTAATACATCCTGCTGTGACTGGATGTCTCAAGTGACCTTCTAAAGTAGACCCTGATGGCTTATGCGGTGGGTTCAGCTGCCTGGATCTGGGATCCTGGGAGGAATAGTTGAGATTTGAGATTACTACCACAGGTTGACACTATCCTGTTCGGAGATCTCTTTATAGTAGATTTTATTAAATGCTGACGAGGTGACTCACTGGAAAAGACTCTGATGCTGGGAAAGGTTGGGGGCGGGAGGAGAAGGGGACGACAGAGAATGAGATGGCTGGATGGCATCACCGACTCTATGGACATGAGTTTGAGTGAACTCCGGGAGTTGGTGATGGACAGGGAGGTCTGGCGTGCTGTGATTCGTGGGGTCGCAGAGAGTCAGACACGACTGAGTGACTGAACTGAACTGAACTGATATGTTACAAACTGAATGGACTTTTTTCCAGCCTCTGTTAGTCAGATTAATCAGAGTAGCACTGGCAGAGGATACTCATAGCCAATTTCACCAGAAGCAGAGATGACATATAAATGAGTGGTGGACATTGTTGGGAAACAATTCTCCATGGGTCGCTTACATTTCTGCGTAATTTTGGAAGCAAGCCCTTAAATCTAGACTTGCACAGCAAACATTCTTGGAAGGCAAAGAGGTTGTATTTCCCTCTCCAGCAAAGGACAGACTGACTTACAGTCTTGGAAGACAGTGACGGTGTCTCTCTCTGGAGCAAATGGTTGTGTATGCCTGCTTCCTGATCATCACCAAAGACTGCAGTGCCCTAAGCTCAAAATTCCTCTTTTGGAATGGGACCTACTGAATCTGAATGGTTCATTGGCCCTCTTCTTGTCTCTGTGTGAGAGAACCAGCATCGATGCTAAAATGCTAATATTCTGACACTTGCTGTTGCTGTGAGTAGTAAACATCCTTTGCCTTTGACATGAGAGTCTTAGGTTTTCTATCAGCAAATTCGTGACAATGTGGCAGGCTAACTTGTTAGCTTGCAAGTAATGTTTCGTAGTTCTTGATACTGTTTGGAGGAGCTACATGCCAGAACTAGAAATAGCGCCTAAGACTGATGACACTAAAGGTGCTGAGACCTCGGCAGGTATTTCTCTTGCTGGGGTGGGAGGAACAAGAATTTGGAGGGGGCAATGTAGAGCAGACAGGAAGTCCACTGTGCACGTTGGGCTGGTACCAAAGAGACTGGCATTAGGTGACAGTTGGGGGAGCCTTATGAAGATCATGAGGCCAGAAAAGGTGTGAAGAAAGCAGTCGTTAAGGTGCATTCATCTGTTAGCCTTTTGTAAAATGGACTGTGAATCAATGATACAAGCTCAGTTCAACATATTGAATATATTGAACACTTACCAGGTGCAAAGCCACTACACTGAGCTCTGCAAACAATGCAGAGATGACTGAGAGGAGGAACAGGCCGCTTATAATTTGGGTGGGAAATGTTTTATATCAGATCACATGGTGAGTGCAGATAAAGTAAGTTAGATGAACTGTATAAATGCTATAAACATAAAGAGGTGCAAGTAATAAGGGATGAGAAGTTTGGGAGGAGGGAAGTTATGTGTGTGCGTGGTTTTTCCATGGCTCCATCTGTGTTGAGTTCTACATATCTGGTTAGTCTGCATGTTTCATGTCCAATGAAAAGTTCCTGGAGAAGCCTCTATCTGAAGGAAGGTCAGAGAGAGACAATGCTTGAGAGAGCATTCATTATGGGATCTAAATACCACCAAACCTTCATGGCACTGGCCTGGATGTACCTAATTTAGGTCTTAGAGTTGGGACCACTCATCATTGATTGAGCTAAAGAGTACAGGAGATGGAGAGCAGGAGATGGTGGACTGAAGGGCAGAAGGAGGCATACGAAGAAGAGCATCCTTCATCTGCTGTAGGGATCTCCTTATGCGCTTACTTATAGACATGGAGAGACCAAAGCCTCCATCCCCGCTTCCATCTCTGCCATTACTCATAGCAACACAAAGGTATCTCAGAACAACCCTGTGAGTAGCACACCGTGATGCTGTCTCTCAAGCATCTGTGCACGCAGATCGTGCAAAGTCAGCCTAGGATACAGTGATTCTTTAAAAGCTTTACACTTTTGAGTAAAACACTTGAAGAGAGAACTTTCTCTGCTGGAAAGTTTTAAACAAACAATTGACGGTTTTACTCCAGCAATAAACTCCTCTGGGACCACGTAAGGGTGGCTGTAAGGATTAACCAGAGTTAATATATGTGAAAAACACTTGGTAAACAGTAAAATGGTAGACACATTTATGAATATATTTATTTATTCATTCTAAGTCTTGGTCCAGAAAGAAATTAAGGCCTATTATTTATGTTTCTATTCATAGTGGGTCATCTACCTTTTGGATAGGAGCAAATTAACTGAGATACTATTTTTAAAACATTTATTCTGCTCTATTATATTTCTCCAGAGTTCCTTGCTAGAAAACTCCTTCCTTCAGAGGACAGATGTGCCTCTGGGAAGACTGAAAAAAGAATATATATATGTAAATATATAAATATGTATGTATATATATATGTATTCACTTTCCCTCTGATAAGACATTTCTGTATTAGAATATTTAGAAAAGAAAGCTGGAAAAAATGAAAATTACCACTGTAGATGATCACTGTTGACATTATTATGCATATTTCAAATCATTTTTCTAAAGATCATACTTCCTATATTAGAGTCTAAAAGTTGTTTTTTTTCAGCTAAAAGTATATTGTGATATTTTTTCATGTTTATAATATTCCCCAGAATCATCACTTTTAATTATAAATTTTTCACATAGTGGTCGATTTGGAGATAGCATCATTAATTTGCTTAACTATTGTTTTTTGCTTTGATAGTGTGAGAGTTTTCTCTTAATGAGTTAAACATACACCATGGACTTCCCAGGTGGTGCTAGTGGTAAAGTACCCACCTGCCAATGCAGGAGATGTAAGAGATGCAGGCTTGATCCTTGGGTCTGGAAGATCCCCTGGAGAAGGGAAGGGATACCCACTCCATTATTCTTGCCTGGAGATCCCATGGACAGAGGAGCCTAGTGGGCTACAGTCCATGGGGTCGCAAAGAGTTGGACACGACTGAAGTGATTTAGCACACACACATAACACACACACACACCATGTAATACAGCCATCCTACTCCTTAGATATTTACCCAAGATAAATGAAACATCTCTCCATACAAAGACTTACATGTATCAAATATTCATAGCAGCTTTAGTAATACTCCAAACTGAAAATAACCCAAATGTCCATCAACTGGTGAATGAATCCACAAACTGAGGTATATACACACACTGAGATACTACTTAGCAATTAAAAGGAAAGAACTACTGGAACATACAAGAACATGAATGAATCTCAAGATCACTGTGTGGACTGAAAGAATCCACACACAAAGTAACATATGCCATATGATTCCCTTTACATAATATTCTATAAAATACCCTAGAGTGACAGCCGTAGCTTAAGGACAAGAACAAAAGGAGGGATGGATTTCAAAGGGGCATGAGAGAACTTTCGGAGGCGACGGAAATATTCAGTGTCCTGATTTATCTGATTGATTCACACATGAAACCATTAAAATTCATTTAGCTGCCCACTTTAAATATGTACTGTTCATTGTGCATTGTGATACTGCAATAAAGTAATTTAAAAACTCTACGGTTTGGGACATAGCAAACGGACATGCGGACACAGCGCAGAGAGTGAAGGATGGGACGACTTGAGAGGTTAGGACTGACATATACACACTACCGTGTGTGAAACAGCTAGCTCGTAGGAACCTGCTGGATAGCACAGGGAGCTCAGTTCAGTGCTCTGTGATGACCTAGAGAGGTAGGATGGGGAGGCACCGGGAGGGAGACCCAAGAAGGTGGGGGTATATGTATACATACAGCTGATTCAGGCTGCTGTACAGTGGAAACTGGCACATTGCAAAGCAGTTATACTTCAAAAAAAAAAAAACCCTCCGCAATTTGGTATGAACACAGAATGTTGACGAGTGATGACCAACAGAATCCACACATTGACTTTTACAAATCTGTTTCCTTCTAGAGGCTATTTTCCTGGGGAAAATGATAAGAACTTTTTAGGGAGTTGGGCACACACTGCATAGCTGCCCTTCCAATGATCTTACTATCTACCGTCCCACTAGGGTCTAAATGTGTGCTTGTTTTCTGACGATTGGGAAGCTACTTTTCACTGGTGCATCCTTTATACCAGTAAAAACTTACTTAGTAGCCTATGCAATTTTTTTCTGTGTAAATTAGTAGATAGAGCACAACTAATTCATTCCCAAATTAGACAAGCCTCTGCTTCTAGAAATTAGAGTTTATGGGACTGAAGAGAAGAGAAAGGATTCATATGCAGAACTATCATCCTACCCAAAGGAATCTTCTTCAAGTTCTCTAAACCATTATCTGACACAAGCTGCCTGGTCCCATGTGGAGGTCAGGAACTTGAACCAATCCACAGAGCACAGGAAGTTGGCCATGGAAATTGAGAGGGCCCATGTGGGGTCTCATTGTTAAGATGGCTCATTATTTGACCTCACAAAGAATAAAATCACAGTGATTCTTGAGACTGACCACATTGCCCAAACAACATTCTGCTTTCTCACTGGTGCCTACCTTCTCAAAGCTACGAGACCACCAGATTCCAGACCTCCGGCTACGTGACCACAGGACTCAGTTCAGATCAGTTCAGTTCAGTCGCTCAGTCGCGTCCGACTCTTTGCGACCCCATGAATCACAGCACGCCAGGCCTCCCTGTCCATCACCAACTCCTGGAGTTCACTCAAACTCATGTTCATCGAGTTGGTGATGCCATCCAGCCATCTCATTCTCTGTCGTCCCCTTCTCCTCCCGCCCCCAATCCCTCCCAGCATCAGACTCGGCTAAAAATTAACCATGCCTTCAGAGAATTTTCTTTGGTGGGGTATGAGAAAGACCCTGTCAGAAAGGGAGGACCCTGGTGCTCCTTAAGGGCCAGTCACCCTCTCTTTTCCCTCTAATACATTTCCCTTTTCTCGCCTGACTGCCCGGCTCGCTCTCTTTTTCTCTGCACTGGCCTAACAGAGATCAGGACAGGAATCTCATTTGCACTCGATCATGTAATGAAACCGAGAATCAGAGTCTGGGCTAAGGACCCAGGAGTCAGTCCCCACCTGACTCTCCCTACTGCTGATCTCAGAAACATCGATGCATGGGAAAAGGGAAAGTGAAGTCGCTGAGTCGTGTCTGACTCTTGGTGACCCCATGGACTGTCGCCCACCAGGCTCCTCTATCCATGGGATTCTCCAGGCAAGAACACTCGAGTGGGTCGCCATTTCCTTCTCCAGGGGATCTTCCAGACCCAGGGATCAAACAAACCTGGGTCTCCTGCACTGTAGGTAGACAGTTTACTATCTGAGTCACCAGGGAAATCCTTGCTTCCCTGGGAGGAACACTGAAATACCAATATCCTGTGGCAGCAACCCTTTTTTTTGTTGTTCCTGCAGAAAATATTTGTTACAAATATTAGTCTGCATGATTTAGTGGTGGGAGCACAGGTGTTTGAGCTGGCTTGGATGTGGGATAAGTTATGTTATTTGATTTGATTTTAAGTAAAATTTGTCTTGAAAGGTTGTTGGGAGTAGAAATTAGAATATATATATATAAATCTACAGTAAATAAATTTATGTATAAATTTATACATATAATAAATATATGTGCATGCATGCATGCTAAGTTGCTTCAGTCATGTCTGGCTCTTTGCAACCCTATGGACTGTAGCCCACCAGGCACCTCTGTCCATAAGATTCTCCAGGCAAGAATACTGGAGTGGATTACCATGCCCTCCTCCAGGGGATCTTCCCAACCTAGGGATCGAACCCATGTATCTTACATCTCCTGCATTGGCAGGAGGGTTCTTTACCACTAGCACCACCTGGAAAGCCCAAATATATGTGCATATATACATATAATATATATTGCATGCATATAATAAACATATTCATATTGTATATATATAATAAACATATATGTGTGTATATATATTATGTATATAAATGTACCACAATACTTAGTGCAAGTGCAATGTTAAATATTAGCTTCCTTCCCTGTTTAAAACAAAGTGAACAGGTATATATCCCATCACCCAAAACAGACTGTTGCTGTCCTAATGCTCTCTAATATGTGGTTGGAAGGAAAACACAACATCTATACAAATGTCTTATAAACTTTAGAGTCCTGTGCTTATCTAAAATGCCATCCTTAGGGTTCCTTTGCTGCTGCTGCTGCTGCTGCTGCTAAGTCACTTCAGTCGTGTCCGACTCTGTGCGACCCCATAGACGGCAGCCCACCAGGCTCCCCCGTCCCTGGGATTCTCCAGGCAAGAACACTGCAGTGGGTTGCCATTTCCTTCTCCAATGCATGAAAGTAAAAAGTGAAAGTGAAGTCGCTCAGTTGTGTCCGACTCTTCACGACCCCATGGACTGCAGCCTACTAGGCTCCTCCATCCATGGGATTTTCCAGGCAAGAGTACTGGAGTGGGGTGCCATTGCCTTCTCCGAGGGTTCCTTTAGGATCCTATAACACCTGGAAAATAACAGAAAGTCCGTAGTAGTTGATCAATAAAGAGTTAATAGGGCAAGTACTCAAAACACTTCCATCTACGCCAGGATGCCAAACTACTCTTTTTTTGTTTTTAATAATAAAGAAAAGTGCTGTGCTGACTATGTCCACCAGATAATTACCTTGAGGGTGCCATTGCCGGCTGTTGGCAGTGGTTTAGTCATTGAGAACATCCTGGAATGGAGCCAGGCAATTTTATATAAGGAAGGAAGGTTGTTGGATACAATACATTCACAAAAGCAGTGACAGCTATGGTTGCTAACAAAAGGGAGACTTCAAGAAAACCAGGCTTGAATACGAGCATTTTCTTACCCTTGATAACAAGGTCTATGTTGCTAGCCACTGTGAAGTTGGAACAGCTGACCTGCTGTTAGCAAAATGCTTACATGGACTGCAAGGCTGGGAAGAAAACCAGAGAGCCTGTTTCCTAAGAGGGCGATGAGCATGCCGACACACACTCTCCAAACCTTCTGACAGCTTGGGAAATCTCCGAAGTTACCTTGTATTTTTGGAAAGTGAGAAGCCAAAAAAAAAAAATCCTGGGAAGTCATCCAAGTTTTAAAAACATCTTTTCTCTCCGTGGTCCTCCTGCTGTGATTTCAACTCTTTGCAGAGAAGGACAATCAATAGTTATTTTTAGATATTTAACACACCATGAGATTGGTAATTAACCAAGGCGATGTTCCTGAGAACAGTTTGCTTCTATATATGAAGGTAATATTTGCATAAGGGTTTTTCTCCCCTACAGCAAATGTTTGTTAGCTCATTGAAGACTTTAATTCCTGCCACCCACGTACAAAGGTCATGATTATCTGTCTTGCTGCAAATTGTTTTTCTTCCTTTTACCCAACCCCAAATGGCAGAATGAAAGAGAAGGGATCAGAAATCTTCAGCAAATACAGTGGCTAAGAGAAGGTGTCTGAAAGCACCAGATCATCGTCTTCCTCTTTCAGAATAAAAAGAAAAACGATGTAAACATAAAAAGTAAGAAATACAAATAGTTGGTAAGGCAGTTCTATTAGCAGGTAAAAGAAAAGTCAGAATGTTATGGGCCATTGTGTTTCTGAACAACACAAAAGAAGGAACACTCAATCAAGAAAACTGCACTTATTTTATTCTAAATAAGCATACAGGAAATAACAAAGATGATTACCCTATTTTTAATAAGCAGCAAACTGATTCCTTGTCTCCATCCTCTTTGAAAATACAGTTTTTTAAATTAAGGTTTTTTTTCCCATTGAAAGTGGGAGGCAGGCTCTCTGCAGCCCTCCACGTTCTCTGCCGGAGCGACGTCATTTTCTTATAATTGCAAGATGTGCCTTAGAGGCATGAAGAGATGCCAGGACATTAGCACATTGTGAACATCTGACCTCTGATTTGAGGAAATGATGAAAAATTAATGGGTGCAGATGTGCCCATCCGGCAGTGGACAGATGCTCTCTTTACACACCATTTAGAATTCCCCGGTGTGTTTGACTACGCGATGATGAATACAGCGGCTAAATGAGATGAGGATCAGCAAGAGTGTTAGGAAAACAAAAGTTTATGCTCGAGGATAACCACGTTGTTGCCCACCAACTGGCACCGAGCTAGCCAAAGCATCCTGCTGGGAGGGAGATGTTTCCACTTGGGGGCAGATGGCCCACTCGCACTGCCTCAAACACTGTGACTAACATCCTGGTCTTTGCACTTTTCTATGTCCAGCCAGAGTCCAGGACAGGTGAGAGTCATGGAGTTAAGTATTTAATCTGGTGACCTCTGGTTTCATACCACTGACAACTATCACTTTTTATCGTCAGACTAGGCTCTATTTCTGGTACTACCTGTATTTTTTTCCAGAAGGTATAAGATACAAATACTAAGTAATATCTTTTTTCAATAAACATGAATGAAAGTGTATTTTTTCTTGTATAATCTTTACAAATGAATTTAGGTGAAAACAACTTCCAAGCAGAAAAACGTCTTCTGTGAAATTTGTACCCATTTATTTAAACCCAAACTAGGGTATCATGTGAGAGTTGGACTATAAAGAAAGCTGAGTGCCGAAGAATCGATGCTTTTGAACTATGGTGTTGGAGAAGACTCTTGAGAGTCCCTTGGACTGCAAGGAGATCCAACCAGTCCATCCTAAAGGAAATTGGTCCTGAATATTCATTGGAAGGACTGATGCTGAAGCTGAAACTCCAATACTTTGGCTACATGATGCGAAGAACCGACTCATTGGAAAAGACCCTGATGCTGGGAAAGCTTGAAGGTTGGAGGAGAAGGGGATGACAGAGGAAGAGGTGGTTGGGTGATATCACTGATGCGATGGACATGAGTTTGATTAGGCTGTGGGTATGGACAGGGAGGCCTGGTGTACTGCAGTCCACCGGGTCGCAAGGAGTCAGACACAACCAAGCAACTGAACCGAACTGAACTTAGGGGATCAGAATAAGGTGTAACAGTGTAAATATTTTTTTCTGAAATGTAATTGACATACAATATTATTCCCCAGTGGCTTAATGGTAAAGAATCTGCCTGCAATACAGGAGACACAGGTTTGATCCCTGGGTTGGAAAGATCCCCTGAAGGAGGAAATGGCAACCTACTCCAGTATTCTTGCAGAGAAAATCTCATGGACAGAGGAGCCAGGTGGGTTACAGTCCATGGAGTCACAAAGAGTCAAACATGACTAAGACACTGAGCATGTGTGAACAATATTATTGAGTTTCAGGTGTACGACACAATGATTTGACATTTTCATGAAATGATCACCATTTCTAGTAAGCAGCTGTCCCCGTACTAAGTTCTTACAATACTAGTAATCATACATTAAAAAAGTTTATTTATTTGGTTGCACTGGGTCTTCGCTGTGGCACACAAACTCTTAGCTGCAGCATGTGGGATCTACTTCCCTGACCAGGGATCGAACCTGGGCCCCCTGCACTGGGAGTTGGAATCTCAGCCACTGGACTGCCAGGGAAATACCTGATCACCCTAATGCTGCATTATATCCTCATGGCTGATTTGTTTTGTAACTGGAACTCTGCACCTCAATCTCCTTCACCTGTTATTGCCCCCTCCCCATCTTCCTCCCCTCTAGCAACCACCTGTTTTTTCTCTATAAGTCACTTTTGTTTTATAAATTGAAAATCTTTATTATTCAATAAGTATTTGATGACTACATATCATAGGCCACAGAATGTACCAAGGAGAATATTAGTTATACATAATGTGCAACATCTCATATATAGTGCGTAATCTAATATATAGTAATACAGTTAAGTATTATTATTATTACTAATTTTTTAATTTTTATTTTTGGATGTGTTGCGTCTTAGCTGCAACTTCCTGGTGTGTGCGTGGTGGGGTGGGCTTAGTGTGGGATCTTAGTTCCCTGACCAGGGGTTAAACCTGCATCTCCTGCATTGGAAGGCAGATTCTTAACCACTGGACTGCCAGGAAAATTCCATGTATTATTATCTAAACTTGGATTTTGGTGTATTTCATATATAGTTATATGTATGGTGTTTGTATATCATCTGGATCTTCATAAATTCTGTTATGTAACAGAATTTATGTTGTTATACAGGATATGTTCTGAAAGTGGATTTGGATAATAATCATAATAGGATCTCAGAAAGACGGAGGAAAATATAGTCTGAAACAAACAAGAGTGACTTCACGGTAGAGTATAGAGAGATACAGGATTAAAAAGGGTCCGAGAAATGAGTTTTGGTCTAAGTGGAGACACAGCTCTGTATGTGAAGCAAGCTCTATAATTAAGACTCGCCTCATGGCCATTTGGAGGTCAGGGGAACATAGTATCTTAGGCAAGAAGAGGCCACTGGACTTTTGAACAGTGACATGAAATGAGGAAGCAGGTCTTAGGGAATCACTTCCCTAACTCAAACTTCAATCTGTTAGTATCATTGTTGTTTAGTCACTAAGTCATGTCTGACTCTTTTGCAATCCCATGGACTGTAGTCCACCAGTCTCCTCTGTCCATGGGATTTCCCAGGCAAGAATCCTGGAGTGGGTTGCCATTTCCTTCTCCAGGGGATCTCCCCTACCAGGGATTGAAATCACATGTCCTGCACTGGCAGGAGGATTCTTTACCACTGAGCCACCAGGGAAGCCTGTTAGTATCATATATCCTCCTTTTTTGGATTCCCTTTCCGTTCGGGTCATCACAGAGCATTGAATGGAGTTCCCTGTGCTATGAAAGAGGGGGTATGTCTCTGTGTATGGCTGATTCATCTTGCTGTACAGCAGATACTAACACAACATGGTAAAGCAACTATAATAAAAATTAATGAAAAAAAAATCTTAGTGTCATATCAAGGGAGGCACATAGATTAAATGAAGTATAGAGAATAGTTCTGTTAAAGGTGGCCCTGAATCTAATCTGCATCCTTGGATTAGGCAGTGATTTGAGTCCATCTCCAAGTTGCTGAGCTTTGAGTTTGGATCAAGAATTCTACTACATTCCCCAAACAGAGCACTCACACGGTAAGATGGGGCACTTGAGATGACTCAAAAGAGGTCACTTGAGCAAAACCAAAGTTTGGAAAATAGTAACAATATCTGAAGTTTAAATAAATATTTCAAGAAGTCTTGTTACTGAGATAATAGCTGTTTTTAGGTCCCCTATTAAAACAGTTAAACCCAGATAGATGTTTAAATTAAGCAATGAGGAAATTGGATCAAAGTAAAAACGTCACGACTAAAGACACTTAGAGCCCTAGAATAGTGTAAAATGATATTTGGATTCTGCTTCCTTTAAAATAGAACAGACATCCTTCCACAAGAAAGATTTATGAGCCAAACTATTTAAAGAAAGAGAATTTGAATGAATTGAAGGGGACTTCCCTGGTAGTCCAGCGGCTAAAACTCTGCCCTCTAAATAGAGGGGTTTGATCCCTGGTCAGGGAACTAGATATCACACACTGCAACTAAGACCCAGCACAGTAAAATAAATAAAAATAAAAATACATAAAAATAAAAGTATTTTAAAATTGATTAGAATGAATTAAAGATGTCTGGAGATTCCTTCCAGAAATGAGATTGTTATGACACAAAGGAACCAAGGGCTTCAGGAAAATCCATAATATAGTTACTTCTTACATTTCTTCTCTGATCACACAGTCTAAACTTCTCTCTCCCACCATTCCTCAATATTCTATAAAATATCCTTTCTTTCCTTCATAGTTCTTAAATGCTAACCTGAAATCAGTTGATTTGGTATAGTTAGTATAGAACTTCCTCCCCCATAAGAATGTATTAGAGAACAAACATATGGTTCCTAGGGGTAAGGAAGGGGGTAAGGGAGAGTTGGGTAGTTTGGGATAGCCATGTACGCACCGTTGTATTTAAAATGGATAACCAACAAGGACCTACTCTTTGTTACAGCACGGGAAACTCAGCTCAATGTTATGTGGCAGCCTGGATGGGAGGGAAATTTAGGGGAGGATCAGTTCAGTTCATTTCAGTTCAGTTGCTCAGTCATGTCCTACTCTTTGCAACCCCATGAATCACAGCATGCCAGGCCTCCCTGTCCATCACCAACTCCCAGAGTTCACTCAGACTCACATCCATCGAGTCGGTGATGCCATCCAGCCATCTCATTCTCTGTCGTCCCCTTCTCCTCCCACCCCTAATCCCTCCCAGTATCAGTCTTTTCCAATGAGTCAACTCTTCACATGAGGTGGCCAAAGTACTGGAGTTTCAGCTTCGGCATCAGTCCCTCCAATGAACACCCAGGATTGATCTCCTTTAGAATGGACTGGTTGGATCTCCTTGCAGTCCAAGGGACTCTCAGGAGTCTTCTCCAGCACCACAGTTCAAAAGCATCCATTCTTCGGCGATCAGCTTTCTTCACAGTCCAACTCTCACATCCATCCATGACCACTGGAAAAACCAAAGCCTTGACTAGACGGACCTTTGTTGGCAAAGTAATGTCTCTGCTTTTTAATATGCTATCTAGGTTGGAGGATACATGCATATATATGGCTAAGTCCCTTTGCTGTCCACCTGAAACTATCACAACATTGTTAATTGGCCATACTTCAAACCAAATGAAGTTTTAAAACAAGAATGTATGATCCATGAGGGCAGAGACCTGGCTATTACCTCCCCAGCACACAATGCCTTGTTTTATATATAGCAGGCACTCAATAAATATTTGTGGGAAATTGAGTTACATATATAGTTGCTAAAGTGATGGGGCGAATGAGGCAGGGTTAGATAAGAAAATAGGATCCTCTCTCTCTTAGCACCTAAACTATTTACTTCAGAAAAGCCTTTCTGGAATTGCTTCAATTTTCTGCTTTTTGTAATGAGTTGGAGGGCAGAGTGGCAGCAAAACTCCTCTGATTGAAGACTCAGGCTCCGTGCAGCCTTAGCCCTTTCCTGGGTTTCTCGAAGATCGTTAGGCACCTCCTGGTCTGATCCCTTTTGCTCGAGGACTTGGCCGCCTTTCCTGAAATTATTATTTTTTTCTCTTCTATTATGGTTGTCCGATGTGGCACTTATACTTTAATGCGTAATAGATAAAATGGTCTCTGTCAGCTTGTACTTCTCATGCCTGGAGAAAGTTTTACTGCTTCATAAAATCCTGTAATGCCCCAGTGTTTAAAAAAGATCTATCACTCTATCGGTGGGTCTTTATGGGCTCTGTGTACATTTTTTTGCAATGCAAGGTTGGTTCCTGAAGCAAAAAGGGGACAGAGATAAATGGATCTCTATGCGCTAACAAATGTCAAGAATTTGGCTCAATCTTATACTGAGGTGGTGTTAAATAGTGAAAGCAAAGTGTAGAAAACTCACATGCAATAGCATTAAGCATTATGAAAGAATGGTAATATAAGATTTTCCCTTAGTAAGTGGCTACAGTAAGAGGATATTTTTTACTGGTTTGGGCTAGAGAGTCTTGATGGCTGCTGTTTCCATTTTTTCCCTCCTGACAGATGCTCAGAGGCCTAACCTGTCCAGTGCTGCTGGTGGACAGGGACATTGGGCACAATGTGTCTCTGCCACCCGTTCTGCAGCAGCGATCACTGTATGGTCTGTAAAGTCTTTGAAAGGCATCTTTATTAAGGTGGAAGCTGAAGGAGGATTGGTCCCATTTCAGGCACAAAATATATCTCCTGAATCTGTTGTTTGAGGGCTGCCTTAGTCACAAGTTGCCTGGTCTCTGTGAAGCGGATACTTGTGTGTGTGATCACGCACATGGACACGTGGCACTGGGGCTGTGTCTGTCCCTGTGCAGGTGATCAGAGACACCTGGAGGAAATGCGTGTCAACCAGGGTGGTGGGAACCCTCAAGCTGCTTCCCTGCTCTGTGGGCTGCTGAGTCGCTTATGGCTGTGTCATGGGTGCGGGTACTCAGTCATTCCCTCATCATTCCAGCATCTGCAGGGAGAGGATGAACTCAGCCATCACCTGCCCTGCGGCCTGGTAGTGGGAATGACCTGATTCCCTGTTGGTGGATACTTGGGACAAGGAGGCTTGTAACTCCCCTTCCCAGCCCTCTACTAAATAGCTACTTCTCTCCTCATCGCTCTATCACGGTGCACTGAACCTGGTGCTCAGAAACTCTCAGAGGGTAAATGAGCATCTGATTCCACACAGATGAACAGTTTGTGTGTGTGTGTGTGTGTGTGTGCGTGTGTGTGTGTTAGTTTCAGAAAGCATTTACTAAACAATTTGTTTATGCTCTACACTTTGATAACAGCTATGGTGCAAAACACACAGCAACAGTAACTGGAAATGGGACCTGATACAGGGGTACTTGGCTAATTTAAATAATGTAAACAGATTAACACAGAAAGTTACCAAACAGGAAGCAGACAGCTCCCCCACTGATAACATCCGTTAAATCTGATCCACTGCACAAACTTTCTGCATCTCTGCCACTGGACAAGCAGGTACTGAGCAAATGCACACAGCGTGCCTACTTCTTGTCCTACCCAGGATAGAGGATCAAAAGCACAAAGCATAAAACACAAAAGGCTGCCACCAAAGAGTTTATTTTTTTATCTTCAAATATGTGATTTTAAAAAGGAAAGCAAAGGAATGATCTGTTAGTGTTGAGATGGTCAGAAGCACCCCTCCCATTCCATTACAACAACTTAAAAGGGCAGGTGATAATACAATGCATAAGCTATACGTCAAAAACTTGGACAACCTGGAAGAAATGGACACATTTCTAGGAACAGAAAATTTTCCAAGATGGAATCATGAAGAAATAGACAATCTGAACAAACTAATCAGTAGTAGAGAAAATAAATGTATAAGAAAAACTAACACCCAGCAAATGAAAGTCTAGGCTGATGACTTGATGTCTACAACATCACAGAGGAATTCTACCAAACATATAGAGTAGGGCTAATACCTATCCTTCTCAAACTTTTCCAAAAAAGTGAAGAGGATGGAACATTATCAGATTCATTCTGAGTCCACCATTACTGATACCAAACCAACAACAACAAAAAGAAAATATAGGCCAGATGTGAAGGAACAAGATGGCAGCAGAATAGGAAGGCAAGACCACTCTCTCCCCCACAAATTCATCAAAAGAACATTTGAACGTGGAGTAAAGTCCACAAAACAACTTCTGAATGCTGGCAGAGGACATCAGGCACCCAGAAAAGCAGCCCATTGTCTTCAAAAGGAGGTAGGAAAAAACATAAAAGATAAAAAGACAAAAGAAGTAAGGACGGAGCTCCGTCCCGGGAAGGGAGGCTTTAAAAAGAGAGAAGTTTCCAAATACCAGGAAACACTCTCACTGGCGAGTCTGTGGCGAGCCTTGGAATCTCAGAGGGCCACATAATCGGGAGGAAAAAAGAAAGAAATAATTAAAACCCGCAGATTACCCACCAAACGGTAACTCCCAGCGGAGAAGCAGCGCAGACGCCTGCATAGGCCATTAGCAAGCGGGGACTGCGCAGGGAGGAGCCGGCTGAAATGCTTAGAGAGAGGACTGGGCTTGAATGCCACGAGGGCAATCTGGGGGATCTAACAGGGGATAGCAAAGCCGACTGGGAATGCTTCCCCACGAAAAGGCAGAAAGCTCTAACCTAAGACTCTGCCAGCCCTGCTCACAGAACAAAGGGCTGAGGAGAGTGAGCCGGCTGCGGTCGGCCCATCCCCCATCCCCCGCTGAGACAGGCAGGGAGGGCACCCAGAGCCGGAGGGGGCAACCGCGGCCCCAGAAAGGCATCCGATACAAACTGCAGACAGGCTTGTTGCTAATCAAGACTTCTTGGGCTCCGGCCGGTCGATATCCACCTGAGAAGGTGCACTGGTTGTACACCCAAAAAACCCAGCGGCAGGAACTGGGGAGGCGATAAGTCACAGCAACCACACTCCCCAAACACCTGGTCACCTGAGCTGCTCAGACCGGGGAAGGCACAAAACGCAGACCCAGCCAAGTCTGCGCCTTTGTGGAGTACCCGAGAACCTGAACTTGAGCCGCTCAGACCTGGGAAGTGCATACAAACCAGCGCTGGCCTCGGACAGTTCCCGGCAGAGCAACCTAGAGCCTGTGCAGTGTAGACTGGGACAACACACGCGCTGTGAGCGGGGGCAAACCCAGTGTGGCCGAGACGCTGCGAGCACTCCCCACAGACACCAGAGATATTCGTCTGCAGCATTCCTCCCTTCCCAGAACAGGACTGAACAACTGAGCCTTAAAAAGTGTCCACCCACCCCCTAGTATCAGGGTGGAAATTAGACACTGAAGAGACCAGCAAACAGAAGCTAAAACAGAGGGAACCACCTTGGAAATGACAGATAGAGAAGTCTAGAGACTACTCCAAGAATAAGACCAAAAACCAGAGGCAAGAGGCTTAAGGCCGAATCCTGAGAACACCAGAGAACTCCTGACTCCAGGGAACATTAATCAATAGGAGCTCATCAAATGCCTCCATACCTACACTAAAACCAAGCACCACCCAAGGGTCAACAAGTTCCAGAGCAAGACATACCACTCAAATTCTCCAGCAACACAGGAAAATAGCCCTGAGCTTCAATATACAGGCTGCCCAAAGTCACTCCAAACCCACTGACATCTCATAACTCATTACTGGACACTTCATTGCACTCCAGAGAGAAGAAATCCAGCTCCACCCACCAGAACACCGACACAGGCTTCCCTAACCAGGGAACCTTGACAAGTCACCCGTCCAACCCCACACACAGCGAGGAAACTACATAATAAAGAGAACTCCACAAACGGCCAGAAGAGGGAAAGGCCACCCCAAGCAAAGCAATATAAGCAAGATGAAGAGGCAGAGAAATACCAGCAAGTAAAGGAACAAGATAAATGCCCACCAACACAAACAAAAGAGGAAGATATAGGGAATCTACCTGATAAAGAATTTCAAATTTTGATGGTGAACATGATTCAAAATCTTGAAAGCAAAATGGAGTTAGAGAAAAATAACCTGGAGGAAACGATTGAGAAGATGGAAGAAAGTTTTAATAAGGACTTAGAGGAAATAAAAAAGAGTCAATATACAATGAATAATGCAATAGATGAGATCAGAAACACTCTGGATGGAACAAACAGTAGAATAACAGAGCCAGAAGACAGGATAAGCGAGCTAGAAGATAGAATTGTAGAAATAAATGAAACAGAGAGGAAAAAAGAAAAACAAATTAAAAAAATGAGGACAATATTAGAGACCTCTGGGCCAATGTTAAATGCTCCAACATTCGAATCATAGGAGTTCCAGAAGAAGAAGACAAAAAAAAAAAAAAAGAGAGAATACTTGAGGAGATAATAGTTGAAAACTTCCCTAAAATGGGGAAAGAAATAATCACCCAAGTCCAAGAAACCCAGAGAGTCCCCAACAGGATAAACCCAAGGCGAAATACTCCTAGACACATATTAATCAAATTAACAAAGATCAAACACAAAGAACAAATAGTAAAAGCAGCAAGGGAAAAGCAGCAAATAACACACAAGGGGATTCCCATAAGGATAACAGCTGATCTTTCAACAGAAACTCTTCAGGCCAGGAGGGAATGGCAAGACATACTTAAAGTGATGAAAGAAAATAACCTACAGCCCAGATTACTGTACCCAGCAAGGATCTCATTCAAATATGAAGGAGAAATCAAAATCTTTACAGACAAGCAAAAGCTGAGAGAATTCAGCATCACCAAACCAGCTCTTCAACAAACGCTAAAGGATCTTCTTTAGACAGGAAACACAGAAAGGGTGTATAAACTCGAACCCAAAGCAATAAAGAAAATGGCTACGGGATCGTACTTATCAATAATTACCTTAAACGTAAATGGGTTGAATGCCCCAACCAAAAGACAAAGGCTGGCTGAATGGATACAAAAACAAGACCCCCATATATGTTGTCTACAAGAGACCCACCTCAAAACGAGGGACACATACAGACTGAAAATGAAGGGCTGGAAAAAGATATTCCATGCAAATAGAGACCAAAAGAAAGCAGGAGTAGCAATACTCATATCAGATAAAATATACTTTAAAACAAAGGCTGTGAAAAGAGATAAAGAAGAAAACTACATAATGATCAAAGGATCAATCCAAGAAGAAGATTTAACAATTATAAATATTTATGCACCCAACATAGGAGCACCGCAATATGTAAGACAAATACTAACAAGTATGAAAGGGGAAATTAACAACAATGCAATAATAGTGGGAGATTTTAATACCCCACTTACATCTATGGATAGATCAACTAAACAGAAAATTAACAAACACAAACTTTAAATGATACAATAGACCAGTTAGACTTAATAGATATCTAGAGTCGGCATGAGTTTGAGTAAACTCTGGGAGTTGGTGATGGACAGGGAGGCCTGGTGTGCTGTGATTCATGGGGTCGTGGAGAGTCAGACATGACTGAGTGACTGAACTGAACTGAATAGGACATTTCACCCCAAACAATGAATTTCACCTTTTTCTCAAGCGCACACGGATCCTTTACCAGGATAGATCACATCCTGGGCCATAAATCTAGCCTTGGTAAATTCAAAAAAATTGAAATCATTCCAAGCATCTTTTCTGACCACAATGCAGTAAGATTAGATCTTGATTACGGGAGAAAAACCATTAAAAATGCCAACATATGGAGGCTGAACAACACGCTGCTAAATAATGAAGAAATCATAGAAGAAATCAAAAGAGAAATCAAAATATGCATAGAAATGAATGGAAATGAAAACACAACAACCCAAAACCTCTGGGACACTGTAAAAACAGTGCTAAGGGGGAAGTTCATAGCAATACAGGCACACCTCAAGAAACAAGAAAAAAGTCAACTAAGTAACCTAACCCTACATCTAAAGAAACTAGGAAAGGAAGAAATGAAGAACCCCAGGGTTAATAGAAGGAAAGAAATCGTAAAAATTAGGACAAAAATCCTTAACAAAATTCTAGCAATCAGAATCCAACCAAGTGGGCTTTATCCCAGGAATGCAAGGATTCTTCCATATCCACAAATCAATCAATGTAATACACCACATTAACAAACTGAAAAATAAAAATCATATGATTACCACAATAGATGCAGAGAAAGCCTTCGACAAAATTCAACATCCATTTATGATAAAAACCCTCCAGAAAGTGGGAATAGAAGGGACATATCTCAACATAATAAAAGCTATATATGACAAACCCACAGCAAACATTATCCTCAATGGTGAAGAACTGAAAGCATTTCCCCTAAAATCAGGAACAAGACAAGGGTGCCCACTCTCACCACTACTATTCAACATAGTTCTGGAAGTTTTGGCTACAGCAATCAGAGCAGAAAAAGACATAAAAGGAATACAAATTGGAAAAGAAGAAGTAAAACTCACTGTTCGCTGATGACATGATCCTCTACACAGAAAACCCTAAAGACGCTACCAGAAAACTACTAGAGCTAATCAATGATTACAGTAACATTGCAGGATATAAAATCAACACATAGAAATCCCTTGCATTCCTATACACTAATAATGAGAAAATAGAGAAATTAAGGAAACTATTCCATTCACTATTGCAACGAAAAGAATTAAATACTTAGGAATATATCTACCTAAGGAAACAAAAGACTTGTACATAGAAAACTATAAAACACTAGCGAAAGTAATCAAAGAGGACACTAATAGATGGAGAAATATACCGTGTTCGTGGTTTGGAAGAATAAATATTGTGATAATGAGTATACTACCCAAAGTAATTTATACATTCAATGAAATCCCTATCAAGCTACCAACGATATTTTTCACAGAACTAGAACAAATAATCTCACAGTTTGTATGGAAATACAAAAAACCTCGAATAGCCAAAGCAATCTTGAGGAAGAAAAATGGAACTGGGGGAATCAACCTGCCGGACTTCAGGCTCTACTACAAAGCCACAGTCATCAAGACAGTATGGTACTGGCATAAAGACAGAAATATAGATCAATGGAACAAAATAGAAAGCCCAGAGATAAATCCACGCACCTATGGACACCTTATCTTTGACAAAGGAGGCAAGAATATAAAATGGAGAAAAGACAGTCTCTTTAACAAGTGGTGCTGGGAAAACTGGTCAGCCACTTGTAAAAGAATGAAACTAGAACACTTCCTAACACCATACACCAAAATAAACTCAAAATGGAGTAGAGAGCTAAATGTAAGACCAGAAACTATAAAACTCCTAGAGGAGAATGAAGGCAAAACACTCTCTGACATAAATCACAGCAGGATCCTCCAAGACCCACCTCCCAGAATATTGGAAATAAAAGCAAAAATAAACAAATGGACCTAATTAAAATCAAAAGCTTCTGCACAGCAAAGGAAACTCTAAGCAAGGTGAAAAGACAGCCTTCAGAATGGGAGAAAATAATAGCAAATGAAGCAACTGATAAAGGATTAATCTCCAAAATATACAAGCAGCTCCTGCAGCTCAATTCCAGAAAAATAAAAGACCCAATCAAAAAATGGGCCAAAGAACTAAACAGACATTTCTCCACAGAAGACATAAAGATGGCTAACAAACACATGAAAAAATGCTCAACATCCCTCATAATCAGAGAGATGCAAATCAAAACCACAATGAGATGCCATTTCACACCCGTCAGAATGGCTGCTATACAAAAGTCTACATGCAATAAATGCTGGAGAGGGTGTGGAGAGAAGGGAACCCTCTTACACTGTTGGTGGGAATGCAAACTAGTACAGCCACTATGGAGAACAGTGTGGAGATTCCTCAAAAAACTGGAAATAGAACTGCCATATGATCCAGCAATCACACTCCTGGGCATACACACTGAGGAAACCAGAATTGAAAGAGACACATGTACTCCAATGTTCATTGCAGCACTGTTTATAATAGCCAGGACATGGAAGCAACCTAGATGTCCATCTGCAGACGAATGGATAAGAAAGCTTTGGTACATATACGCAATGGAGTATTATTCAGCTATTAAAAAGAATGCATTTGAACCAGTTCTAATGAGGTGGATGAAACTAGAGCCTATTATACAGAGTGAAGTAAGCCAGAAAGAAAAACACCAATACAGTATACTAACGCATATATATGGAATTTAGAAAGATGCAAATGATAACCCTGTATACGAGACAGCAAAAGAGACACAGATGTATAGAACAGTCTTTGGGACTCTGTGGGAGAGGGAGAGGGTGGGATGGTTTGGGAGAATGGCACTGAAACATGTATATTATCATATGTGAAACGAATCACCAGTTCAGGGTCGATGCATGTTACAGGATGCTCAGGGCTGGTGTGCAGGGATGACCCAGAGGGAGGACAAGGGGAGGAGGGAGGTGGGAGGGGGGTTAGGGAGGGGGAACTCATGTACACCCGGGGCGGATTCATGTCAATGTATGGCAAAACCAACCAATATAATATTGTAAAATAATTAGCCTCCAATAAAAATTTTAAAAATAAATAAATAAAAGACAATAAAAGCCTATTATGAAAAAAAAACAAAAGAAAAGAAAATATAGGCCAACATGTCTGATAAATTTATGTGCAAAAATCCTCAATAAAATATTAGACAAATGAATTTAATGATTCAGAAAACCAAGATCATGGCATCTGGTCCCATCACTTCATGGGAAATAGATGGGGAAACAGTGTCAGACTTTACTTTTTGGGGCTCCAAAATCACTGCAGATGCTGATTGCAGCCATGAAATTAAAGGACGCTTATTCCTTGGAAGGAAAGTTATGACCAACCTAGATAGCATATTAAAAAGCAGAGACATTACTTTGCCAACCAAGGTCCGTCTAGTCAAGGCTATGGTTTTCCCGTGGTCATGTATGGATGTGAGAGTTGGACTGTGAAGAAAGCTGATCGCCGAAGAATTGATGCTTTTGAACTGTGGTGTTGGAGAAGACTCCTGAGAGTCCCTTGGACTGCAAGGAGATCCAACCAGTCCATTCTAAAGGAGATCAATCCTGGGTTTTCATTGGAAGGACTGATGCTGAAACTGAGACTCCAATACTTTGGCCACCTCATACAACGAGATGACTCACTGGAAAAGACTCTGATGCTGGGAGGGATTGGGGGCGGGAGGAGAAGGGGACGACAGAGAATGAGACGGCTGGATGGCATCACCGACTCTGTGGACATGAGTTTGAGTGTACTCCGGGAGTTGGTGATGGACAGGGAGGCCTGGCGTGCTGTGGTTCATGGGGTCACAGAGTCAGACATGACTGAGCAACTGAACTGAGCTGAACTGGCACAGAAAAGATGTTCCACACCGCTGATCATCAGGGAAATGCAAACAAAAGCCACAATGAGACTTCACAGCCCACCTGTCAGAAGGGTTGTCACCACGAAGGATGCACATATCAAATGTTGGCAAGGATATAGAGAAAATGGAACCCTCCTACCTGGTTGGTGGGGATGTACATTGGTACAGCCACTCTGGAAAACAGTATAGAGGGTTCTCAAAATTCTCAAAACCTCAATTCCACTCCTGACTATATATCTGAAAGAAACAAAACCACTAGTTGAAAAGACACGTGCACTCCAATGTTGACAGTGGCATTATTTACTATAACCAAGATAGGGGGGCAACCCAAGTGTCCAGCAACTGGTGAATAGATAAAGATTGTGGCATATATATACAATGTAGTATTACTCATCCATAAAAAAGAATGAAATTCTGCCCTTTGCAACAATACGGATGGGCCTAGAGGGTGTTATGCTTAGTGAAATAAGTCAGACAGTAAAAGACAAATTCCTTATGTTATCACTTGTGTGTGGAATCTAAATTTATGTGTATACTACATACATGAATGAATGTAGTATATACATATATAAATTCATATATACAAATGTATGTATATAACAAGACAAAACAGAAATAGACTCAAATATAGGTACCCTGCTGGTGGTTACCAGTATAGAGAGGGAAGGGCTGAATAGGTGTAAGGGGATTAATGGGTAGAAATTAATATTTACAAAATAAGTAAGCAACAAGATATATCATACAGATAACAGGTAATATATCTGTGCGATTTATTTATGTGTAGTCATTTGTTTCATGACCATCTTGATGTAAGAAGTGATAATTTGCCAAACTCTTTATAGAGCTTTTAGCCAGTATTAGTCTTTGTCACTTTGAAAAGCTATTTAAAAATTTTTAGGTAATGAGTGAGTACAGATCTTTAAGACTGACGATATCCTTACACATCTAAGTTTGATGTCATAGAAGATGCTGATTTTCTCTCCACACTGAACCTGATGCAACTGTCAAAGATGTAATCTTAGTTGGACGAACCATAGAAAGAATCAGGGTTGATGTTTACTGTTTTTTAAACATTTTTTTTTCAGCACCAATTTAATACCCTGTGAACTTCATTATAATCTTTCAAGTGGCAAAAGGATTAATTTTTTATGAGTAAAATTTGTCACCCTGCTTATTTAACTTATATGCAGAGGACATCATGAGAAATGTTGGGCTGGAGGAAACACAAGCTGGAATCAAGATTGCCGGGAGAAATATCAATAACCTCAAATATGCAGATGACACCACCGTTATGGCAGAAAGTGAAGAAGAATTAAAGAGCTTCTTGATGAAAGTGAAAGACGAGAGTGAAAAAGTTGGCTTAAAGCTCAACATTCAGAAAACTAAGATCATGGCATCAGGTCCCATCACTTCGTGGCAAATAGATGGGAAACAATGGAAACAGTGGCTGACTTTATTTTTGGGGGCTCCAAAATCACTGCAAATGGTGACTGCAGCCATGAAATTAAAAGACGCTTACTCCTTGGAAGGAAAGTTATGACCAATATCAGTTTAGTTCTGTTCAGTTGCTCAGTTGTGTCCTACTCTTTGCGACCCCAAGAATCGCAGCACGCCAGGCCTCCCTGTCCATCACCAACTCCCGGAGTTCACTCAAACTCATGTCCACAGAGTCGGTGATGCCATCCAGCCATCTCATCCTCTGTCGTCCCCTTCTCCTCCTGCCCCCAATCCTCCCAGCATCAGAGTCTTTTCCAATGAGTCAGCTCTTCACATGAGGTGGCCAAAGTATTGGAGTTTCAGCTTTAGCATCAGTCCTTCCAATGAACACCCAGGATTGATCTCCTTTAGGAAGGACTGGTTGGATCTCCTTGCAGTCCAAGGGACTCTCAAGAGTCTTCTCCAACACCACAGTTCAAAAGCATCAGTTCTTCGGCAATCACCTTTCTCCACAGTCCAACTCTCACATCCATACATGACCACTGGAAAAAGCATAGCCTTGACTAGACGGACCTTGTTTGGCAAAGTAATGTCTCTGCTTTTTAATATGCTATCTAGGCTGATCATAACTTTCCTTCCAAGGAGTAAGCGTCTTTTAATTTCATGGCTGCAATCAGCATCTGCAGTGATTTTGGAGCCCCAAAAAATAAAGTCCAACACTGTTTCCACTGTTTCCTCATCTATTTTCCATGAAGTGATGGGACCAGATGCCATGACCAACATAGACAGCATATTAAATAGCAGAGACATTACTTTGTCAATAAAGGTTTTTCTAGTCAAGGCTATGGGTTTTCCAGTAGTCATGTATGGATGTGAGAGTTGGACTATAAAGAAAGCTGAGCATCAAAGAATTGATGCTTTTGAACTGTGGTGTTGGAGAAGACTCTTGAGAGTCCCTTGGACTGCAAGGAGATCCAGCCAGTCCATCCTAAAGGAGATCAGTCCTGTCGTTCATTGGAAGGACTGATGTTGAAGCTGAAACTCCAATACTTTGGCTACCTGATTCAAACAGCTGACTCATTTGAAAAGACCCTGATGCTGGGAAAGATTGAGGGCAGGAGGAGAAGGGGATGACACAAGATGAGATGGTTCGATGGCATCACTGACTCAATGGGCATGGGTTTGGGTAGACTCCAGGATTTGAGGGACAAGGAGGCCTAGAGTGCTGCATTTCATGGGGTCGCAAAGAGCTGGATATGACTGAGCAACTGAACTGAACTGTCAGAGTATACTAAAGCCCCATCTTGTTGAGCAAAACCATATTGGTTACATTGATTCATCTGGTTAGTTCCTCAAATATGCTTCTAAATTTCCTAGAAATAAACATGTGCTGTGTGCTGTGCTTAGTTGCTCAGTCATGTCTGACGCGTCTGAACAGATGCTACAGACTTAGAGCTAAATAAGTCAGGATCCCTTTAGACATGTAGAATCTTAAATCTAGAGAAAATGCTCACAACTGGTTTTTATTATGTTGCCACTGAGTGAGCTTTCTGGTTTCCTCTAAAGAGATCTGGAAGTACAGAGTCGATGTCACAGGCTCTTGAGGCAATTTTATTAAATTCCTTATCTCTAGCTCCTGGTCTTCACTTCATAAAATGTATGTACCACCACCTTAGGAATTCTTTCCAGTCAAAAGACCTGAGTTGCCATAGTTGCTGTTAAAAGCATGTTGGTTGAACTGTATTCTTGTCTGGAGTGAGGTGGGTAGGAGGGTTTGGGATTCAGGAAGGGACAGGATAAGAACAGTTCTCTGCAAGGGAAGGAAGGAAGGAAGGCAGGGAGGGAGGGAGCAAGGAGGAGTCAGATAAGCTAGATATTCTGTACACTGCACAGATTTTGGGGGCTGGTAATGTTTAATGAGAACAACCTTCAGAACTTTTTGTCAAAAATCACTGTAGATGATAATCGTAAAATTGAATATTTGTCTAAATTAGAAAAGTAATCTCACGTCAAGAACAAGCTATACTAACAATGTTGAAACAGTTAAATTAGTATCTAAAATGTTGTGACAAACAGTGTAAGATCTCAGTAACATGTGAAATCTTTTAAAACAAAAAATCCCAAACCAAGCTCATAGATATGGACAACAGATTGGTGATTACCAGGGGCAGGGGGCTTCAGGTGGGCAAATGGGTGAAGGGGGACAAGAGGTACAAATTTCCAGTTATAAAATAAATAAGGGGACAATATAAGTACAGCATGGTTGTTGTTTAGTCACTAAGTTATATCCAGCTCTCTGAGGCCCCATTGACTGCAACATGGCAGCATGGGGGCTGTATTATTGAATATTTAAAAGTTATTGAGAGTAGATTTCAATATCTCATCATAAGAAAAAAAATTTTGTAACTATGTTTGGTGACAAATATTAACTAGACTTACTGTGGCGATCGTGTCACACAATGCATGCAAATATCAAATTATTATGTTGGACAACTGAAGATAATGTAATTCAATTATGCTTTCATTGAAAAATTAAATGACTAGTGTCAATAAAATAAAATGTTGTGAATGCATCTCCTAGTTTAAAATATGGTAGCAGGAAATGTATATTTATAATTGAGACTAACTTGCATAAAAGGGAGTTCTGCAAAGTATCTGGTAAAAACTAGCTATCCTGAATTTCATCTAAGATTCAGGTGGTCTCAGAATAATATATGTTAGAATTTAGTCAAATGAACTGTTGCTGCTGCTAAGTCACTTCAGTAGTGTCCAACTCTGTGCGACCTCATAGATGGAAGCCCACCAGGCTCCCCGGTCCCTGGGATTCTCCAGGCAATAACACTGGAGTGGTTGCCATTTCCTTCTCCAATGCATGAAAGTGAAAAATGAAAGTGAAGTCGCTCAGTCGTGTCCGACTCTTCGCGACCCCATGGACTGCAGCATGCCAGGCTCCTCTGTCCATGGGATTTTCCAGGCATGGACTAGACCTTTAAAATTAGGTATGATATGATAAATATTAAAATTATCATTAACACAAGAGAAAAATGGTGAATGGGGAAGTGACCAGAGATAGGACTATTGATTAACCATTTCTAGGATCTCTGTGCTAGTTCCGGTACATAAATTATTGAAACAATAGCTCAGAATCCACTTTGTTTCCTAGGGCTGTACTAAACTTAGCCAGGAGAGGAAAAAGGAGAATTTCTGTAGGTAGCACTCTCCCTATAGCTTAGATCCAGAGTCTGTTTTCTATATAGACTGGATGAAAGGGCGTTCATACTGCTACCTCTAAGAGCAATTCCTAGAGCCACTACCTGCTCTAAAATTCTCTAAAATTCTAAGTGGAAACAGCTGATGTTATCTTTTTTTTATTTTTTAAGCACTGAAGAAGTGCACTTTCCTAAAATAAATGGCTGGTTGGGGAAAAAACTACTTACTGCCAGTCCAGTGCCTTTTGCATTCCACCTGCTGCCATGTGGACAGGCAAGATTTACTCACAGATGCTGAAAATTATATCTTAAGAAGCAGTTTAAAGTTCAGGTGCAGCTGGTTTAGAAAAGTCAGTTTGGGGTCAGGTGTGTCTCAGGAGGAGGAAATGTTGACCTATTTTACAGGTACTCTATTTTGTTTCAGAAGAAGGGTGGAGATGAATTCTACGCAACCTGAGAATCGGGATGTCCTATTTTGATGTAAAGTCAGAATCTCTCTTATTCCTTCCCCCGCTCCTGGGCCACACCAGAAGAAAAGTGGTGACAGCCAGCACAGGGGTATGAATGCCTAGGCTTTTGATTTAGAGGGACCTCCACAGGTTCAAAACTCCAAACTAAGTGCTAATGCGGGAATGACCTGGAGTGATTTGCTTAACTAACTAAAGTCTCTGCTTGCATGTCTCTGAATGAAATTCATAGTCTCAATCTCTTACGAATATTGCAAAGATAAAATGAAATACTGTATGTGAAGGAAAGCTAATGACAAACCTACATAGTGTATTAAAACGTGGAGACACTACTTTGTCAACTAAGGTCCATACAGTCAAAGCTATGATTTTCCAGTAGTCATGTATGGATGTGAGTTGGACCATAAAGAAGGCTGAGTGCTGAAGAATTGATGCTTTTGAACTGTGGTGTTGGAGAAGACTCTTGAGAGTCCCTTGGACTGCAAGGAGATCCAACCAGTCAATCCTAAAGGAAACCAGTCCTGAATATTCATTGGAAGGACTAGTGCTGAAGCTGAAGCTCCAATATTTTGACCATCTGATGCAAAGAACCAACTCGTTGGAAAAGACCTTGATGCTGGGAAAGATTGAAGGCAGGAGGAGAAGTGGGTGGCAGAGGATGAGATGGTTTAATAGCATCACCAACTCAAAGGACATGAGTTTGAACAAACTCTGGGAGACAGTGAAGGACAGGGAAGCTTGGCATGCTGCAGTCCTGGGGTCTCAAAGAGTCAGAAACAATTTAGCAACTGAACAAATGTGGCACCCTGGGATAAATGACTGACTCACTGAGGAAATATTTAATAAATGAAATCTTCCATATCCTATTTTCTAACGTGAAAAAAAATTAATTGCCTGGAGGATTTTTTTTAAACAGATTGATGAGTTTCTTCTGGTTTTGTGTGAGGTTTATCATAAGAAGAAACCAATTTTAAACATATTTTCTTACACACAACTGTTTGTACCACAAACTAACTTATGAAAAGAACAGGGATGTCAACAGGACCTAGAGGACACTTTCATCAGCTTTGTCACTAAAAGTACCAGGGACACAGTCTGTCTCACTCTGCAGGAGCCCAGAGTCAGGCCCCAAAACACCCAGCAAGTGCCAGTGCTGGCTGAAGGGGTTCAATCAACATTAATCTTTGAATATTACTTACAGAGTTTATGAGGAAGAAAATGTGATTAATCCACACAAAAGGAAAAAAAAAATAACCCCATTTCTCAACTGAAGGGGAAAATTCCTATGAGCATAAACAGATTGCACTATTTATACATGAAATATTTTCTGCTTCTATAAAGTTACCATGCTCAAGTATTCTAATTAATCGTGGTAGTTGCCAGGGAAACCAGACTAACTCAATGATAGGTCTAGAGGAAGGTGCTGTGTATTTGTGACTATGAAGCAGGTACTTCCTGTGCTAAAACAGAGCAGCTGCTTAAAGATTTTAAATGTTCTGGAGAACACAGTGTTATCTGGATGGATTTCCTTAAACAACGTCTTGATTTCCTTTCTTTATAACAACTTGGTTTGATACATGGACTAACTATAAGCGTGATAGATTAAGAAATAGTATTTAGGAACACGATCACTTGAAAAATCCCATGAACAGAGGAGGCTGCGGACTCTATGTCTGTGGGATTGCAAAAGAGTCAGCCATGACTTAGTGATTAAACAAAAACAAATGATTGAGTTAGGAGGCTGTGATTCCCACTGAAAGAGAGTCTTAATTCTGTATACAGTTTGTGTTTGGCTACCTTATGATGAGAACTAAGAGGGAAGCAGCTGGCAGTGAGAACATAATTTAAAAAATCCCATAAAATCAATAAATTTAGCTAAGTGACTGTTAGAGGAAATTGTGGGAAATTGATGGCATTTGGCTAGAGGACAAAGGATTGCCCACATTTTTCCTATTAACAACCTGTTTTCCTATGAAGATACCGAAAAGATGTACATACAAAGAGCTAGGGGCAAATGAAATAAATAGAAGATGAGGAGGCAAGTTTAATCAGGTTTGAGGAAGTTTCTAACATGCCGTACTCATTAAGTCAAGTTTCTACAATTACTTAAATCTATTGTTTTATTTTTGTAACTCAGATGCCTCTTGTATTCCTTCACTGAAGTGGTTCATTATTGAATCTATAATTAGAGTTTAAAAGTCTACAATTATGTAATTATTGTCCAGAAACAGTATAATCTTACTTACCATGTAGACAATAGGTAATGCTTTCCTGACACCCAGCCTGACCATCCACCCATCCATCCCATCTATACCCTTATTCAGTTAAAAATTACTTATTGAGTTTCTACTCTGTGCTCAGATCTAATCAGGATACAATAATGAATAGAATTTCTACCCTTAGTAAGACAAATCATGAGCTGATAATGATAGAATCAAATATTTAATAAATTACAACTTTGTGAACTCTTTAAAAAGCTTGCCAGGAGCTCCCAGTTCAATCTATTTTCTTTTTTAAAAAATTCAGCCTCTGGGTAAATTGCCACTTTTATCATTAGTTTCATGATCTACAGTAACATCCCTTGCTTTAAAGTCCACATTTTTATACAATTGATCTGCTCTAGTTATTTTTTAGTTACTGTTATTTCTCTCTGTGCATATATATGTATATATATATTAAATTTAAAGTATATCTCTGATTTGTAGCATGTGATTAAATGTATTTAAAAAATCTAGCCTGGTAGTAGTAGGTTTTAAATTGGTAAGTTTGTTCTATTTAAATTTATTGTAATTACTGATGTATTTGGCTTTAAACCTATGATTTTATGTTTTCTTTTATCTCACCCATTCCTTTCTTCTCTCTCTCACATCTTTCTTGGATCAATTATTCTTCTTCTTATTATTTAATTTTTAATTGGAGGATAGTTATTGTTTAATCTTTCTACTTTATTAGTTTGCAAGTTATATATTTAAATTTTTTTCATCTTCTGTTATTTTAGAGATGACAAAACAAATTCATGGTCTATTAAATCTGGTATAAATTGGAATATTTAGCAATTCCTAGATGAAGCAGGGGCCTAAGAATCCTTACTTCTTTTTGCTCCTCTTACCTTTTGTGCCATTTTGTCATATTGATATTTCACCTATATTGCACCCCAGAAGAGTCACTTCAGATAATTAGTATTTATGCATATTTAAGGAGATCCAACCAGTCCATTCTAAAGGAGACTGATCCTGGGTGTTCATTGGAAGGACTGATGCTAAAGCTGAAACTCCAATACTTTGGCCACTTCATGCGAAGAGTTGACTCACTGGAAAAGACTCTGATACTGGGAAGGATTGGGGGTGGGAGGAGAAGGGGACGACAGAGAATGAGATGGCTGGGTGGCATCACTGACTCAATGGACATGAGTTTGGGTGAACTCTGGGAGTTGGTGATGGACAGGGAGGCCTGGCGTGCTGTGATTCATGGGGTCGCAAAGAGTCGGTCACGAATGAGCGACTGAACTGAACTGATAACATATCTATTAACACTCTTCCAATCGCTCTTCATTTTTCCAGCAATTTTTCTGTTTTCATCTAGGACTGTTTTCCTCTGACCTGCAGTACTTAATTTAATAGTTCTTTTCATGCAAGTCTACCAGTAAAAAACACTTGGTTCTCATTTTTCAAAAACATTTTTTTTCTTGGTATTCATTCTTGAAGTATACTTTTCCTGGATATAGGATTTTATGTTGATAGTTGTAATTTCCTCCATTCTTTTAAAAATACTCCTTTCCATTGCGTTACTTCTTTAAAGGCTATATATTTTTTATTTTGCTGCTTAGAAAAATTTCCCTTGTTTTCTTTTGGTCTTCAGTTCAGTTCAGTCGCTCAGTCGTGTCCGACTCTCCGCGACCCCGTGAATCACAGCACACCAGGCCTCCCTGTCCATCACCAACTCCTAGAGTTCACTCAAACTCATGTCCACAGAGTTGGTGATGCCATCCAGCCATCTCATTCTCTGTTGTCCCCTTCTCCTCCCGCCCCCAACCTTTCCCAGCATCTTAGGAGGAGTTTAATTGTACTGTGGTTGGGTATGGCTTTTTAAAACTAACACACTTGGGGAGAGTAAAGCACTTTTTGCTTCAGTGGTCTGATATTTTTAAATCAGTTTTGAAAAAATCTTGGTTGATAAATTGCTTTCTCCCTGCTTTCCTCCCTGACTACACATATATCATAATTTTTCATTTTGTCCAAAGTGTCTTGCATTCTTTTCTTCTTTTTCCTAGGCAATGCGCCTGCTCTCTCAAGTTCACTTTTCTGCTGTGTTTAATCTATTTTAAACACATAAGTTCTACATTTTAATTTTTTTCTGATCTAGAATATCTATGACTCCTTTTATAGATTCCAGTTTTCTGGTGAAATTCTTCTATCATCCTGAAACTATTAATAACAACTATTTTATCCAACCAGTCCATTCTAAAGGAGATCAATCCTGGGTGTTCATTGGAAGGACTGATGCTAAAGCTGAAACTCCAATACTTTGGCCACCTCATGCGAAGAGTTGACTCACTGGAAAAGACTCTGATGCTGGGAGGGATTGGGGGTGGGAGGAGAAGGGGACGACAGAGAATGAGATGGTTGGATGGCATCACCGACTCGATGGACATGAGTTTGAGTGACCTCCGGGTGTTGGTGATGGACAGGGAGGCCTGGCGTTCTGTGATTCATGGGGTCGTGGAGAGTCGGACATGACTGAGCGACTGAACTGAACTAAACTGAATTTTATATCTCATACCTGATAACTATAATACTTGAATCCCCTAAGAATGTGCTTGTATTGAATATTTTTGACCTTGCTTTCAGTCATTTGGCATTTGCTCTGGGCCTATCTAATAATTTTTGACTGAATGCCAGTCATCATTATGAAAAATTGTATAGATGTCTTGAAACACTGGCTTTGGCTGTCCTCCAGAGAAGAGCTACTTTTGTTTTCAGATAGGTAGTTTGGGTTTGGGACTGTGCTTTTTCGAGGTAAGGTTTTAGAATCTGTGATACTGGGTCTGTTTGGTTGCTCTTACTCCTGGGATGTAGACTTTCTGGGTCTTAAGTAGCCGTCTGTGATGTTTACCAGGGCTCATACAACTGATGTGAAGAGCTGACTCATTGGAGAAGACCCCTGATGCAGGGAAAGATTGAGGCTGGAGGAGAAGGGGATAACAGAGGGCGAGATGGTTGGATGGCATCACCGACTCAATGGACATGAGTTTGAGCAAGCTCTGGGATATGGTGAAGGACAGGGAGGCCTGGCGTGCTGCATTCATGGGGTTGCAAAGAGCCGAATGCAACTGGACAACATACAACTTGGTGTACAACTTGTGATGTTTACCCAGACTCATACAGCTTGGGCTTCCCAGGTGGCTCAGTGATAAAGAATCCACCTGCCAGTACAGGAGATGCAAGAGACCTGGGTTCAATCCCTGGGTCAAGAAGATTCCCTGGAGTAGGAAATGGTAACCCACTCCAGGATTCTTACCTGCAAAATTCCCTGGATGGAGGAACCTGGCAGGCTACAAGCCCGTGGGGTCACAAAGAGTCAGATACGACTGAGCACACATGCGCTCATACACCTTGGTGGGCTCTGAAGTATGTTTTTGTTATTCTATTTCCATGAGATTGCCAAAAGTTCTGTTAAGTTTCCTAACCTCTTAACTGTTGCTATTTGCTGGTACTTCCTTAGCTTCTTTGTCTTTTTATCCCGGATTCTTAATAAATACCTGAAGGAAAAATACTTTTCCTTGGAAATCCATGCCTTCAGGTCCTGGCTGCCATGGTAATACCATCATACCTTCAAACACAACTTTAAAATTTTTCCTAGCTTTTCTAGTTTTATTAGACATATAGATGGTTTGCAACAAATGCCTCCACCACCAGAAGGGGGAATGCTTTATCATATTATTTTCCTAACTTGCCACATTTATTTAAGCTTCACAGACAGGTCAGGATCATATGCATCTTTTTTTCCCTAATGTTTTCACTTTCAAGAGAAGCCACAGCCTACTATGTTTTTTTGTTTCATCAAGATTCATCATTCACTAATCTGTTGGCAAAAACATTTTTGTCTTTATTCAGCATCTACTAAAGTAACTTTTTGATCATCTCCATAGTGAGTTAGGTCCCTGAACTGAAAAATAATTTTTTTTTCTTTGAAAAATAATTTTGGTTCTAGCTTTTACATGAACATCTCAAGTAATTTAATGATTAATTTTCTCTTGACGGTTTAAGCTACCCTTGTGCTGGAGCGTGTTAATTATATTTCTGCTCTCATATAAGTAAATCATTGCAGAGTTACTTCTTGACAAACACTTGAATCTACCTACTTGCAGGACAGTTTTCTATGGTGCAGCTGCTTCACCTGAAAAATAAATTATTTGCTCACTAGGGAAAATTTTTTAAAAATGAGTTTTAGCTACTTCTGTAGAGCTTGATTCTCTGGATCTTCCGGAAGTGTTTCTCTGGTGAATTATTTTAAAGGAAGAAAGATAAAAATGAATCCTAGACACTGCTGGTATGCTGGGAGACACTGGAATCACTACAAGATCCTCCTTATTTCAGGAGCAGTGTCCAGAGAGGAGGCTGTTCTGTGCCATTTGAACAGGCTGGCTTGTCGGCACATCACACAGTGCCACCGATGGCACCAAGGACTGGAAAACGGAACTCCAACTATCAGGCATCGAGCTGTGCTTTAACATTTCGTTATAAAGGCCATGTCACGCCCTCAGAGATGAAGCAGGAATATTAGGCCTGACATTTTGAATTTCACATGCAAATTGGAAAATCCAACCTAAACTAAGAAAGGACAATGCGAGTAAATGGTCTTAAGTTCAGGATTCTGAAATAGCTCCTGGGTTAGGCTAACCAAGTTTCCCAAAGGCTCCTGTTTTACTCTATTGCTGGCATAATCAAAGAAAACTTTCAAATAATACATCTGAATAATACCCAAAGAGTACTACCTGAGTATCTTATTTCATAGAGATTAGTAATAAAACATATCCAGGTGATACGTCAATATTATGCCACAGTAATGTAGTTTGTTTCACAACTAGATTATTACACAGATTTTTAAAAATTTAATGGTGTTCAGAACCTCCCAATAAAGCCCCTGAATGGATCCTCCGTGCCTCGAATAGAGTCTGACTTCCGCAGCACGGTCTGTATCTGCCTGCCCTCTCCTTCTCCTTTCAGCAGTTCCTAGATTCTTCACGCCCTCTCCACATCTGGCCCTAAATCTTGACAACTCCCCTGCTCTCCTGAACTTTGCTGCCTAATTCCTTTCATTCTTCTGGCTTGCCGTGGTTGCCACTTCCTCCAAGAAACGTTTTCTATGTCCCAGATATCAGTGAGATTTACCTCCTAGGTTTTCAAGCACCCAATATTTACTTTACCAAAGGCATCACAGTGGGCCTTGGAATTGCCTATTTGTTGTCTTTATTATCCACTGTTCTCTATGCATGCTGTGTGCGGGATCTGTGTGTCTTGCGCCTCGTTTTATTTCAGGCATTTAGCACCCTGCCTGGCATACAGCAGACACACCATATATCTGAAGAATGAATGAATGAATAAAAAATCATTCTGACTCCCTGAGAAAGGCCTTCAAGGGGCGAAGATCTTCACAAGGACAAATATCACACTGATTTATTATCTAATGCATACAACCGTTTTCTGTACGTAATCTCTCAGCTAATCTCTTTTTATGGAAAAAAAAAGTAAGAAAACAGCAAATATCTTGTGATAGGTTGTTTTCTTAGCCAAGATTTCCGTGGTCCCTTTTGAGCATATTGCCCTAGTGAACTCACTCATGGTCATGTGAAATGGGAACAGAAATGGCAAATATGACTTTGGTGCAGTAGCTTCAAAGCAATGCATGGTGGCTTGCCATATCATTGATTACTGATCCGTTTCAAAAAGAGGTTTCTTTTAACTGAAACCTCAGATACTACGGAACAAACCCCAGCTAACTTGAACAGGGTGAGAAATATAAATGTTTGTTATTTTAAACCACTGAGATTAACACACTGAATAGCATACTGTAGTCTACCCTGACTGCTGGAGATCCATTCAGCTGAGTTCAAATGAAGGGGAGTTTAGTGAAAAGATTCAACAGGGAATTTCAGGCACATCGTAGATTAAAACAAAGAACACTTAGGTTTCATTGGAACAAGACACTAAAATGCCAGAAACTGGAGCTAATTTGTTCATATCTTAGAAGCAGCCTCACATTTCTACTTCCCAAAGCTAACCTACTATTTTTTCTTCCTCCCTCAATAAATTTTATATATGTAGCCGTTATATGGAGAAGGCAATGGCACCCCGCTCCAGTACTCTTGCCTGGAGAATCCCAGGGATGGTGGAGCCTGGTGGGCTTCTGTCTGTGGGGTCGCACAGAGTCGGACACGACTGAAGCGACTTAGCAGCAGCAGCAGCAGTTATAAATATGACCCAAATGAAGATGATCTCAGGCCCTTGTTTCCATATGATCTTCCAGCTTGGGACCCAACTGCCACCTCTCTCTGAGTCTCTTGGTCTATGTTATCGAGAGAGATATTTATGATTTTAGTGAATCTTTTTGAACCAGGTTAAACGTCAGAAGTTGCTGGCTGGTCAGTATTACTGGTCTGAAAAAGGCAATGGCACCCGACTCCAGTGTTCTTGCCTGGAGAATCCCAGGGACGGCGGAGCCTGGTGGGCTCCCGTCTATGGGATCGCACAGAGTCGGACACGACTGAAGCGACTTAGCAGCAGCAGCAGCAGCATTACTGGTCACTAGTCTAAAGTTTGTCCATCAGTTGTGTGTCTGTGTGAGTGTGCTGGGGAGGGTGATTGTAGTTCAGTGAGAAGCCACGTGCTACAAAACATAGCTATTTGGAACAGCAAAGACTGTGTTGGGTTCTGTGTCTTAAACAGTATAGAGGGAGAAGAGATATCTTAAAATATGTCAATTTGCCATGTTGGTTTTTTGAGGAAAGTAGTATTATTACTATTATTAGTAGTATAAAATTTCAGATTTTAAAACTAAAGATCAGGTAGGTGATTTGGCTAAAATTGTACACTAATAAGTAAAGGGCAGAGTAGATTTAAATTTTAAAATTTTAGTATGTTTGCTGTTGCTGCTGCTGCTAAGTCGCTTCAGTCATGACCGACTCTGTGCGATCCCATAGACGGCAGCCCACCAGGCTCCCCCATCCCTGGGATTCTCCAGGCAAGAACACTGGAGTGGGTTGCCATTTCCTTCTCTAATTCATGAAAGTGAAAAGTGAAAGTGAAGTCGCTCAGTCATGTCCGACTCTTTGCGACCCCGTGGACTGTAGCCGACCAGGCTCCTCAGCCCATGGGATTTTCCAGACAAGAGTACTGGAGTGGGGTGCCATTGCCTTCTCCGTTAGTATGTTTGCTGCTGCTGCTGCTGCTAAGTCACTTCAGTTGTGTCCGACTCTGTGTGACCCCATAGACAGAAGCCCACCAAGCTCCCCCATCCCTGGGATTCTCCAGGCAAGACCATTGGAGTGGGTTGCCATGTTAGTATGTTTAGCTGACCCTAAATTTCATGCTTTGCAATATAGCAAATCACCTCAAAGATTGGAACTGTCTGCATCAGTGAAACAAGAATGAATAACTTTATTGCAAAAATGAAATAAAAATTATTTAAAAGTATAACAAATGGGGTTACTTTTGAGGGGAAGAACGAATAATTCAAATGGGAGAGAAAAGGTTTCACAACCCCCAAAGTGTTTTATTCCCAACCTATTTTCCCAATATTTCATTGTAAAAAGTTTAAACATGCAGAACTTGGAGTAAATAGCCACATATCCACCTAGCTCTTAAAACTGAAATCAACATGCACACACCACTATATTTAAAATGGATGAGCAACAAGAATCTCCTGTATAGCCCAGGGAACTCTGCTCAGTGTTATGTGTCAGCCTAGATGGGAGGGCAGTTTCAGGAAGAATAGATACATGTATATGTATGGCTGAGTCCCTTTGCTGTCCACCTGAAACTGTCACAACATTCCTATCAGTTACTCCAATATAAAATAAAAAATGAAAGGTTTTATTTTGCTATATTCTTGCCTTATCACATATTCACGCCACCATCCATCAAGCTATCTTATTTTTGATGCACTTCCTATTGAGTCGCTTGGCACCCTATCTTCAGAGACTTCATTAGTTTGTTGGAGTCTGGCAAACATATTCTTAAAAGCACTCTAAGTCCTTGCTACTCAAAGTATGTCCCATGGCCACCAGTAGCACTGGCGCCACCTTGTTAGAAATGCGGACTCTTAGGACCTTCTCCAGATCTACCGAACCATAATCTGCATTTCACTAAGATCCAGGTGATTTGAGTGTGCAGGAAATGCCGCAAGAGACTCATACGGATGACTCCCGTGACCAACGAGGGGAGAGAAGTACTAAAAAGTACTTTCATTACGTGTTTCCTCCACTTAGCACCACTATGGCCTCAATTTGAATCTTGGGGTTTTTAAATCTCTGGTGCGGGGAGAACACTTCACTTTTAGTAAGAAGGGTCAGATGTGATCATTAATGGAGCAGAGCCTAGACATAGGGAACCTGTTGTTTCCACAGGAACAGACACAGCAGTGGCATCCAATTCGATATCTCCCAACAGTGGTAGCCAGTTTTGTAGATAACAATGGAGAAAATAATCTAGGTAAGATCTAAAGAGAGCAGACAGATGGAGCAGATTTTTGAAGTCAGTTAGATACAAACCTATTAAAGGCCTAGATGGTTTGAAGTAGGGGTCAGGGTTGCAGGGAGAAAAGCAGTTTGGAGGCAGAAAAGAAGTAAGAAATGACAAAGAGAAGTGAGAAAGAACAATTTCTTCATCATTTATAGTTAAAGACTTACTGGGATGGGGAAGGACGATATGGTAGGGTCACCGATTCAGAGAGGCCAAGAATTCGTTAAAAGGGTAAAAAGGGACCGAGTAGATTGGCAGTGAGTTTACTGAAAATTAGTAAACATTTATTAATGCGTGGTAGTCATTACACTGAATGTAAGTTCTTTGCTGATAAAAAAAACAGCACAGAGAAAAAAAAGTCATCCATCCAGAAAGAAGGGATAAAAGTGGCACACTCCAGTCGTGAGACGAAAGAGAAACAGATCACACAATCCCAGCACTCAGGACAGAAAGAAGAGTGAGCTACCCTGCAGAGTGATGGAATTCAGAAGCAAAACAAAACAGCCTTCTAAGCATTTCCATGGCAAACTATGCATCTCCGGATCACCACCATGTTCAACAGCCCCAAACAAAATCCCTAGAGACCTCTAGTCTTACTACTCAATTCTGTGTTATGCCAGCATCCTCTATGTCTAAAGAACTCCTATTTCGGCCTCCCTCCAGAACTGAGCCAGCGTCTTTCCAGTGACTATACTATTACCCAACCTCCAGGTGGAGTCATGGGTTCCCCTTTCTGTGTGAGTATATGTCTGTATGTCTCTTTAAAGTTCCCTAAAGTAAATGTGGCTTCCCAGGCAGCTCAGCGCTAAGAATCTGCCTGCCAAGCAGGAGACTCATGTTTGATCCCTGGGTCAGGAAGATCCCCAGGAGAAGGAAATGACAAGCCATTCTGGTATTTTCACCTGGAAATTTTCATGGACAGAGGAGCCTGGCATGGGGTTGCAAAGAGCCAGACATGACTTCGTGACTAAACAACAAAGTAAATGCATAGTGAAGAAAGGGGAAGTCTTTCATAGGTAGAAAGTCCCAATACAACAGGACAGAAGGTTAAGACCATTTACAATACACCCTCAACATCATGAGTGATGCCAAACTTTGTCTATTTCCTGTTCCATTTTCTTAGGGGTATTGTATATTGGTATGGTTATGATGTCCTAAATGAATTCAGCACTTTCTCAAAAGTGTCACCTGATAAATGCATTCTCTCCACCAGATGTTTCTCTTCTCATCAGCAGTTATGGATGCTATTTTTAGCCAAGGCTGTGAGTTTTATCTTTCCAAGTAGGACTGTTGCTTCAGCTCCTTTTATTTTACTATGCTTCCATTTTTTTAAAAGGCTCATTTCAAAAAAAATTTCTAAAGAAGCTTTCAGCAAATTTCAATGCTTTTTCTTCCTAGTCACCTAAATAGAACAGGCCAAAGAATATAGCCTTTAGACATCCTCTTAAAGGTCAGTACTTGATTTGCTGAAAACAATCTCAACCGTAGTGATTTAAAGTAAAATAATCCAAATCATCCAAGGATTGAATATTTTTATTTTAAAAGGGAACAAACGTGATCTACAGGCAGAAGTCTGAAATGCAAAGTTTCTGATGGAGGTGAAATTTACCTTCCATAGCAAAGGTGTGCTAACTCCAAAGAACAGTTTTGTTCAATCCCATCCCATAAAATATTGTAAGTGACAGAGGGTGACAGCAGGTGTGTAGGACATTTTCCATTTTCCTTTCCAGATTCACTTTCCAACATTTCCCACCTGCTCTGTGCTCAAGCCCTGGCTGTTCAGGGCTGTATTAAGAGCCTTCCTGGTCCATGACCTGCAGTTGGATTTGGCCAACGAAAGACATCAGCAGGATGCATGAGGCAACAGGAGGCAGAGTTCTGGGTATTTTTCATCCAGGCGCCTTTCCTACTGGGTCTCCTCTGATTGGCTGCAGCCCAAATGAAGTCCACAACTACTGGGCAGATTTGTCTTTTCAAAAAATGCTTCTTTATTGACTGCCCTGGGTCTTCGTTGCTAGCACAAGGGCTTTCTCTAGTTGCCGAGAGCGGGGGCTCCTCTCTGGTTTTGGTGTGCGGGCTTCTTCTTGTGGCGGCTTCTCTTATTGCTGAACACAGGCTCGAGGCCACCCAGGCTTCAGCAGCTGCGCTGCACGGACTCAGTAGCCATCGTGCATGGGCTTAGGCGCCCCACAGCAGGCGGGATCTTCCTAGGCCAGCCATGTCCTCTGCATTAGCAGGTAGATTCTTAACTACCAGGCCACCAGGGAAGCCCCTCCCCACCCCCAGATTCGTCTCACAGGTTCTCTCTTCTTATTGCTGCTCCTGATCGCTGCCCTTGCTCTGCGAGGTGTAGAGATAAAACCACCACCCACAGCAACATCCCACTGCCTTGGGCTCTTGCGTATTTCACCATCCTCATTATTACCTTCCATTTTGTAAACACCTCCTTCTTTAAACTTGCCTAAACGTCCCCATTTGAATCTTCCACGTGCTTCCTGCTGGTGCCCTGATCGATACTTGCAAAGTGGACCTTAGTTATAGTAATTCATTAATTCATTCATATAATCCTTTATCGATTGATTTATTCAACACATACGGAGTATTTACTCTGGGCTCTGTGCGCTACGGTATTCTGTGCCTTAGGGAAATAAACACTGTGCAGAAAAACCCAGCAGGTAATCTCCACCCTTATGGAGCTTAGGTCTGTTCAGGGGAGACAGACACTATCTAAAAGAAGCAACTGAATTGGAATGTGTTAGAAAGTGGAAAGTGTTATGAAGATTTATGGAGGGAAAAGAGTAGGAAGCGTGTGTGTGGGAAGGGACAGGGTGTGATTTTAGATAATGTGGTTAGGGAAGGTTTCACTAAGAAGGTGGCATTTGGTTAAAGATTTAGGAGAAGAGAAAAAAAAAAGTAGTAGTAGGGAAGCATTCTAGACTGAGGAAAATTGCAGCTGCAAAGGCCTGAAGGCAGGGAATTCATGGATGTTTGAGGACAGTGTGGCTGGAATAAAACGAGAGAGCAGGAGTATCCTGGGAAATGAGTTCAGGGAGAGGAGGGGATGTCAGAATGCACAGGGCAGATAAACCAGTAGAGGAACTGGCCTCCACTGGAGTAAGTCAGGGAGCCTTTGGAAATCACTGAGCAGGAGAATGACATATGAAGTTTGTTTTAAGATGATTATTCTGGAACCAAAGGAGAAAAGGAAAGATATAAGCATCTGAATGCAGAGTTCCAAAGAATAGCAAGGAGAGATAAGAAAGACTTCCTCAGTGAACAATGCAAAGAAATAGAGGAAAACAACAGAAGAGGAAAAACAAGAGACCTCTTCAAGAAAATTAGAGATTCCAAGGGAACATTTCATGCAAAGATGGGCTCGATAAAGGACAGAAATGGTATGGACCTAACAGAAGCAGAAGATATTAAGAAGAGGTGGCAGGAATACACAGAAGAACTGTACAAAAAAGATCTTCACGACCAAGATAGTCACGATAACGTGATCACTGACCTAGAGCCAGACATCTTGGAATGTGAAGTCAAGTGGGCCTTAGAAAGCATCACTACTAACAAAGCTAGTGGAGGTGATGGAATTCCAGTTGAGCTATTTCAAGTCTTGAAAGATGATGCTGTGAAAGTGCTGCACTCAATATGCCAGCAGATTTGGAAAACTCAGCAGTGGCCACAGGACTGGAAGAGGTCAGTCTTCATTCCAATCCCAAAGAAAGGCAATGCCAAAGAATGCTCAAACTACCGCACAATTGCACTCATCTCACACGCTAGTAAAGTCATGCTCAAAATTCTCCAAGCCAGGCTTCAGCAGTATGTAAACCGTGAACTCCCAGATGTTCAAGCAGGTTTTAGAAAACGCAGAGGCACCAGAGATCAGATTGCCAACATCCGCTGGATCATGGAGAAAGCAAGAGAGTTTCAGAAAAACATCTATTTCTGCTTCATTGACTATGCCAAAGCCTTTGACTGTGTCGATCACAATAAACTGTGGAACATTCTGAAAGAGATGGGAATCCCAGACCACCTGACCTGCCTCTTGAGAAACCTGTATGCAGGTCAGGAAGCAACAGTTAGAACTGGACATGGAACAACAGACTGGTTCCAAATAGGAAAAGGTGTACGTCAAGGTTGAATATTGTCACCTTGCTTATTTAACTTATATGCAGAGTACATCATGAGGAACGCTGGGCTGGAAGAAGCACAAGCTGGAATCAAGATTGCTGGGAGAAATATCAATAACCTTAGATATGCAGATGACACTACCCTTATGGCAGAAAGTGAAGAGGAACTAAAAAGCCTCTTGATGAAAGTGAAAGAGGAGAGTGAAAAGGTTGGTTTGAAGCTCAACATTCAGAAAACAAAGATCATGGCATCTGGTCCCATCACTTCATGGGAAATAAATGGAAAAACAGTGGAAACAGAGTCAGACTTTGTTTTTTTGGGCTCCAAAATCACTGCAGATGCTGATTGCAGCCATGAAATTAAAAGACGCTTGATCCTTGGAAGGAAAGTTATGACCAAGCTTGATAGTATATTAAAAAGCAGAGACATTACTTTGCCAACCAAGGTCCGTCTAGTCAAGGCAATGGTTTTTCCCGTGGTCATGTATGGATGTGAGAGTTGGACTGTGAAGAAGGCTGATCGCCGAAGAATCGATGCTTTTGAACTGTGGTGTTGGAGAAGACTCTTGAGCGTCCCTTGGACTGCAGGGAGATCCAACCAGTCCATTCTAAAGGAGATCAATCCTGGATGTTCATTGGAGGGACTGATGCTAAAGCTGAAACTGCAATACTTTGGCCACCTCATGCGACGAGTTGACTCACTGGAAAAGACTCTGATGCTGGGAAAGGTTGGGGGCGGGAGGAGAAGGGGACGACAGAGAATGAGATGGCTGGATGGCATCACCAACTCTGTGGACATGAGTTTGAGTGAATTCTGGGAGTTGGTGATGGACAGGGAGGCCTGGCGTGCTGTGATTCATGGGGTCACGGAGAGTCGGACACGACTGAGTGACTGAACTGAACTGAACTGAACTGATTCTGGAACCTGTACTGAGAACAGGTGCTAAAGGAGTTAGTGTGGAATCAGGGCAACCAATTAGGATACTGTTGCAATAATTAAGTGGAGAGCTTTTGGTAGCTTGGAGCAGGGAGGTAGCAGAGGAGAGAAGAGAAGTGGTCAGCTTCTGAATACACCCTGAAAAAAACAACTGATAGATTTATTGATAGATTGGATACTGTGTGTTGTCCAGGCTGAACATTTGTGTCTCCCTAAAACTCATATTTTGAAATCCTAAACCCAATGTAATGGTGTTGGTAGGTGATTAAGTATGGAGGGTGGAGGCTTCATGAATGGGATTAGTGCCCTTATAGAAGATACCCCTGAGAGCTCCCTGACCCCTTCTACCATATGAGGACACAGGCAGAAGATGGACATCTGTGAACCAGGAAGCAAGCTCTCACCAGACACCGAACCTACCACGATCTCAAAATTCTTAGTGACCAGAACTGTAAGAAAGAAATTTCTGTTGTTCATAGGCCATTCGATCTACGGTAGTTTCTTACAGCAGCCAGAGTGAACTAAGACAGTGTATAACCCCAGGGGTTTTAGATTAAGAAAACAGGAAGAGAGAGGTGGTTAACTGAGATGGAAGAGGCTGTAGAAGGGGAAGATTTGGGAACGAAGAACTGGATTTCAAGTTTGGGCCTAGGAAGCTTGAGACGTCTATTAGACATTCATGTGTAAAATTTGCAAAGATAATTGGATATATGTCTGGAATCCAGAGGAAATTCCTGGGTAGAAAGTATAGATATGGCTGTCATTAGCTTTTATGCTGTTCTGGGGACCATACAAGTGAATTTATCAGAGGCATTCTCAATTGAGAAGTCTAAACAATGAGTTTTTGGGTACTCCAACAACAAGATATTATGAAGATGGGGAGGAATTGGCAGTGGAGACTGAGAAAGAGAGTCCAGTGAAGTAAAAGGACGTCACGGAGAGTTGGACACGACTGAGCGACTGAACTGAACTGAACTGTGTCAATTGTTTCTTATGTTACAAGACAAAGAATGAGAATTGTCTGTTGGATTTAGTAACATGGTAGGCATTGAAAAGAGCTCCAGACTATTACAATGTGTAAGACTATTGCCAGTAGAGATTCTTGCTCTTCTGCTAGTCTTTTCCATCTAAGAGACTATATTGTGAACCACCTGTGGAAGGGGACTATACATGATCTCTAGTAGTTGAGGGCAAACTCTGACTGATAACAACAAAGCTGAAGCTCTCACTCCTACAGTCTCAAGGAGCTAAATCCTGCCAACAACCTCAGTGTAGCCTGGAAGCTGATTCTTCTCCAGTCAAGCCAGGGGTGAGCTAACCTTTAACAGAAAGGCATGGGTCATGTCTGCAGTCCCAGAATGTTCCGAGAAATCTGGACATTCGAAATTTTCAAATGTCCATATGTTCCCATTTCATCTCAGAGTCACATTACTTACCAATCAAGGCCTTAACCTTGGCATAACAGACTTGTCAGGTTTCAGAATTAAATCTTATATGATACTCCACTACCAATTAAGTCCTGGACCTGATCTTTAGCTTTCTTTTTTTCTCTTGCTGCAGCAGATGAGCTTTGCATGCTGCCAAAGAAGCTTTCACTGTTTGCCTTAAATTGATGATTTATTACCCTTGGCCTTTCATTATCTTTCTACCGTGCTTAACAACCTCCAGTAACAGCTCTTCAATTCTATATTCTTATAATTAGTATTTCCTATAGCTCTGCATGCTTGAGACACTGTGTCTTCCAGGGTGTTCTTTTCCATGGGTATACCCCATCAAAGGCAGTATAGCAGCTGCAGCGTGGCAACATTCTCAGGACCTGTCATAACTTCATTTCCCACCTGTGATGCTGTCCTTCATGCCAACTTGGAGACTGATGCTGCAGTTCCAAACGCTGACTATAGAATCCGGCCTCTAGCGCCACTTATCCTACTATCTGTTTATGTTTCCTTCTCTGCTAAGCCAACTCTGAGATAAAGATGCAGGTGTTTTCTGTGGTAGCAATGGAGGTAAGGGGAGTAGGGCAAAGGCAGAAGTTGGAATGCCAAGCGTTTGTAACAGAGCAGAGTCCTTAGCTGATCTCACTGGGACAACAGGGTTGGGATGGCCATTCAGAGATGTCGCTGATTGAGGCAAAAAAAAAAAAAAAAATCCTGGATCTTTGTACCTCTACATCAATTCGTCATTGGATGTAAAACCCTGGGGACAAGGTACAATCTTGGTCAAGTCAGCTTTCTCTGGTGGAAGGCAGTTCCTGTGAAGAGCAACGCACCTGTGAGCCAAGAACAGCCAGCCATGTTAGCAGCTAGGTGACCAGATGCTTGTGCTCTGAAGCAGCGATCTGGACACGGCGCTAGAGCAGAAAAGGTACTGCTGGAGACAGTGAGGAAGCTCAGAGAGACCACGGAATTCAGACAGGTGATATATCAGAGGATCATAGATCCTAATGATGTCTGTGGATTGTTGGAGTCAGTAAACCGGGGGTAACAAGCTACAGTAACAAGAGATGGCATGTGGAGTGTGGGATGATTGTAACTGAGATTTTGAAAAGCTTCACGCTCAGAACCTTACATGACCATTTATCCTAAAGATTGAATCACTCAATCAGAAAGTCTGGTCATATATCAAACTACTTGCCAAATGAAAGCTTACCTATACATACCAGTGTACAGTTCTATTAGAATTGTATGCATTTAAACATATACAATCTTAAGAGTGTAGAAGGCTACAATCACCTTTGCTCCAGTGATGGTGACAAATTACATTGAAAAGTTTGGTGATAACTAGTTTGACAGTTTTCAGATTATCTCAGTGGAAATAAATGGTGTTTTTGAATCAGAAGAAACTATCACTGTTTTTCCCCAAATCTAGTAAAAAAGTGGATATTAAAACCCAAGTAACCAAATATTCTTATTTTTCTATACTACAAAAGCCAATTCTCTTATTTCCTGGTCTCTGAAACTCTTTATTCACAATTGAAATGTAAGAGGTTCCTTGGCAAGGAAAGTTTGTTTTTTTTTTTAAATTGAAGTTTAGCTGATTTGCAATGTATTAATTTCAGATGTACAGCAAAGTGATTCAGATATACACATATAAAAGTATACTTTTTCAGAATTTTTCAGAAATATATATATGTATAGTATGTATATATACATACACACACTTCTTCAGATTCTTTTATAGGTTATCACTAAACATTGAACATAGTTCCTTGTGTTATGTAACAGGTCCTTGTTGGTTATATTTTTTAATATAGTAGTGTGAATCAGTTCAGTTCACTTGCTCAGTCGTGTCCAACTCTTTCCGACTCCATGAATCACAGCACACCAGGCCTCCTTGTCCATCACCAACTCCCGGAGTTCACTCAAACTCATGTCCATCTAGTTGGTGATGCCATCCAGCCATCTCATTCTCTGTTGACCCCTTCTCCTCCTGCCCCCAATCCCTCCCAGCATCAGAGTCTTTTCCAGTGAGTCAACTCGCCGCATGAGGTGGCCAAAGTATTGTTGTTTCAGCTTTAGCATCAGTCCTTCCAATAAACACCCAGGACTGATCTCCTTCAGAATGGACTGGTTGGATCTCCTTGCAGTCCAAGGGACTCTCAAGAGTCTTCTCCAACACCACACTTCAAAAGCATCAATTCTTCGGCGATCAGCTTTCTTCACGGTCCAACTCTCACATACATACTTGACCTCTGGAAAAACCATAGCCTTGACTAGATGGACCTTGGTTGGCAAAGTAATGTCTGCTTTTTAATATGCTATCTAGGTTGGTCATACCTTTCCTTCCAAGGAGTAAGCGTCTTTTAATTTCGTGGCTGCAATCAGCATCTGCAGTGATTTTGGAGCCCCAAAAAATAAAGTCTGACACTGTTTCCACTGTTTCCCCATCTATTTCCCATGAAGTGATGGGACCAAATGCCATGATCTTAGTTTTCTGGGTGTTGAGCTTTAAGCCAACTTTTTCACTTTTCTCTTTCACTCCCAAACTCCTAATTTATTCTCTCCCTTTCTTCTTTCGTAACTGTAAGTTTGATTTCTGTCTCTGCGGGTATGTTTCTGTTTTGTCTATCTTTAAATATTAAGCTCATTTGTAATACTTTTTAATTTTTAGATTCTACATGCAAACAATATCATATATTTTTCTTTCTCTGTCTAGCTTACTTTACTCAGTATGATAATCTCTATGTTCACGGCAAGGAAAGCTTTGCACAAGAAATAGAAGTTTGTAGACTTCACATGCCAAAGAAAAGTCTGCAGACTTTTAAACTCCAATTAGAATATGCTTCATTGGGAACTTCAATTTTTCATCCATTTCCAGCAGAAACTCACCATCCTCCACTAAATTTTGAAGGCTGCCAGAATAACTCAGGATGAAATGGCTACCTGCACACAGACATGAGGCAATGATGTGAACTTGATCAAAATTAGAGATTGAAAAGGATATTTGAACTATTCCTTCCTGAGGGGTAGATATTTCCTACAGTCCAATAAACTTTTATTTAAAAAATTCTACCTCTGATTCTATAGCTGGATTTATACATGCAGGCATATATTTGTATATGAATAACTCTATTCTGGATAAAATCAGGTAACCAGCAGTCCCCAACCTTTTTGGCACCAGGGACCAGTTTTGTGGAAGACAGGTTTTCCATGGATGGGGGGATGGTTCAAGAGCATTATACTTATTGGATACTTTATTGCTATTATTATATAAACACCACCTCAGATAATTAGGCATTAGATCCTGGAGGTTAGGGGGGACCCCTAACATAAACTCCCACTGCTTGACTTTTTTCAGAGCACCATGAATGCTTTCCCTTAATATTCGTGATTGATTTTCCCATCCGTGTTGAAAAAGTATTGTGTATCCTAAAGCCAAGGCCCCAAATGGCATGAACAGGAAGGGCAGATAATCTCACAAATGTGTGTAGAATACTGAATAGACAAGAGGGATAAAAAGATAAAGAATTTATATAAACACAAAGTCAAGAGTGAGAAAATAGAACAAATTAATGATTTGACATCTATTTTATCATCTACTTTTCTGAAAATGCTGTTCTCAATCCTTTTTTTTTTCATTCTAATCTTAATCTTTCTTTCAGAGTTTTTGGGACTACTTGACAAAAGATGTTGAGTGGTTTGGATCAGTATGAATATTCAATCAGATCACTTTTGGGCAGCCATCAGGATTATCTTTGCTCCTTCCCGCCATCACAGATGATATAATGTTCTAAGGCTAGTCAGTAATTTGAATGGAATCTGACTAAAGCATATGAAAGATATTTTTCATGAAAAAAAACTGATGCACAATGGACAAAAAGAAACTATAAACCGATCTTGCTTTCATGGAAGAAAGATAACTTACATACAGTTCAGTTCAGTTCAGTTCAGTCGCTCAGTCGTGTCCGACTCTCCGCGACCCCATGAATCACAGCACGCCAGGCCTCCCTGTCCATCACCAACTCCCGGAGTTCACTCAAACTCATGTCCACAGAATCGGTGATGCCATCCAGCCATCTCATTCTCCGTCGTCCCCTTCTCCTCCCGCCCCCAACCTTTCCCAGCATCAGAGTCTTTTCCAGTGAGTCAACTCGTCTCATGAGGTGGCCAAAGTATTGGAGTTTCTAGGAAGCTATAAAATCCTAATGAATATTTCCTGTAGCTCCTCCAGAGAGGCCAGGATTGGGTAAAGGGTACAACTGCATCATTCCAGTTACTGAAAAACTTCAAAAGGAAATACATTACATTATTGATACAATACTTGATAATATTAGTGGTGGGTACATGGGTTTCCATGTATATCTTGGGATACATGTATATTATTCCATGTATATTATAATCTTCCTTTTTCTGTATGTTTGCAATATTTCATAGTAAAATACTATAGAAGAAACTTAGGGAGAGATTATAATATTAAAGTTGAACTGTATAGAATTTGTTGTCTTCAATTGTATTTGTCCCAGGAAAACAGCAATTTCCTACGGTTCAAGATAATAGCATAGACACTTGAAATAGCTTCTTCCTAAAACCACTCATGGAACACATTTTTTTCTTTTGAAATTTAGTATTTTAGTTAGTGTGGCCCAAAGAAGGAAAACATGCTTACAATGTACAGTTCCGTTCAGTTTACTTGATCAGTTGTGTCTGACTCTTTGTGACCCCATGAACCGCAGCACACTGGGCCTCCCTGTCCATCACCAACTCCCAAAGTTCACCCAAACTCATGTCCGTCGAGTCCGTGATACAATCCAACCATCCCATCCTCTCTCATCCCCTTCTCCTGCCCCCAATCCCTCCCAGCATCAGGGTCTTTTCCAACGACTCAAATCTTTCCATGACGTGGCCAAGGTATTGGAGTTTCAGCTTTAGCATCAGTCCTTCCAATGAACACCCAGGACTGATCTCCTTTAGGATGGACTGGTTGGATCTCCTTGCAGTCCAAGGGACTCTCAAGAGTCTTCTCCAACACCACAGTTCAAAAGCATCAGTTCTTCAGCACTCAGCTTTCTTCACAGTCCAACTCTCACATCCATACATGACCACTGGAAAAACCATAGCCTTGACTAGACGGACCTTTGTTGGCAAAGTAATGTCTCTGCTTTTTAATATGCTATCTAGGTTGGTCATAACTTTCCTTCCAAGGAGTAAGCGTCTTTTAATTTTATGGCTGCAATCAGCATCTGCAGTGATTTTGGAGCCCCCAAAAATAAAGTCTGACACTGTTTCCACTGTTTTTCCATTTATTTCCCATGAAGTGATGGGACCAGATGCCATGATCTTAGTTTTCTGAATGTTGAGCTTTAAGCCAATTTTTTCACTCTCCTCTTTCACTTCATCAAGAAGTTTTTTAGTTCCTCTTCACTTTCTGCCATAAGGGTGGTGTCATCTGCATATCTGAGGTTATTGATATTTCTCCCGGCAATCTAGATCCAGCGTGTGCTTCTTCCAGCCAAGCGTTTCTCATGATGTACTCTGCATATAAGTTAAATAAGCAGGGTAACAATATACAGCCTTGATGTACTCCTTTTCCTATTTGGAACCAGTCTGTTCTTCCATGTCCAGTTCTAACTGTTGCTTCCTGACCTGGATATAGCTTTATCAAGATGCAGGTCAGGTGGTCTGGTATTCCCATCTCCTTCAGAATTTTCCACAGTTTATTGTGATCCACACAAGGCACAGTAATAGATAATTATTTCAGAAATAGAGTTTCTCTAGAGTCAATGTTTATTTTGTAACCAGTGATGTTACTAGTGCATCCATATTACAGAAAATCTCATAAAATGTTAATTGTATTCCTGAACATCAATGTAAAATATCAATGTAAAACAAGAAAGGTGGCTTTCATATGATTGCTTTCTTGGGTGAAATTATGAATTTTTAGGCTATTCTAAACAGAGCAAATGAAAATTATTTGAAGTGTATGAGACATTGAATATTGGGTTTCTAAATGTCTTAATTTTCTGAACATGTGACTATGCTATGCCACCTTACATAGCAAGAGAAATTTTGCAGATGTGACTAAGTATCTTGAGATGAGGCAATTAGCTGGATTATCTGGATGAGTCCAAGGTAATCACAAGGGTCTTAATAAGAGGGAGGCAGGAGCATCAGAGTCAGAGACGCCTTTTGGATGGAAGCAGAGAGAGAAAAGGAGACGTGATGATGAAAGATGTGGTCAGAGTGATGTGGACCCATGAGATTCTAGCATCTGGAAATGGCAAGGAAATAGATTCTTCTCTAGAATCGCCATAAAGAACACATTCCTGCTTACCCATTTTAGTTTTCTGGCCTCCGACACTGTAAGAAAATAATTTGTATTGTTTTAAACCACTAGACTTGTGACAATGTGTTATTGCGGCCAGAGAGAATTAATGCAAAGCATTTTTTAAAAGGAAGAATTTCTGGGTTTCCCTGGTGGCTCAGTGGTAAAGAATCTGCCTGCCAATGCAGGAGATACAGGTTTGGTCCCTGGTCCAAGAGGAAGCCACATGCTGGGCAGCTATTGAGCCCATACACCACAACTGCTGAGCCTGCAACTGCTGAAGACTGCGAGCCCTACAGCCTGTGCTCCCAAGAGAGCAAGAGAAGCCACTGCCGTGAGAAGCCCGTGCACCACAGCCAGAGAGTGGCCCCCACCTGCTGCAACTAGAGAAAAGCCCATGTCGCAATGAAGACCCAACATGCCAGAAACAAATAAATAAAATTATTTTTAAAAAGGAAGCATTTCCTTTACCAGTTTAGTTCTCATGCGCTCAGTGGCATATGCACATATTAAAAATAGTTCTATTAGATTCATTTCTGGAAGTTTAAGTTTAAAGTCATCTCAAAGGCCTTTTGAATTAATAAACCTTTCAGTGCTTGTAGCAACCCACTCCAATATTCTTGCCTGAAAAAAATCCCATGGACACAGGAACCTGGCAGGCTACAGTCCATGGGGTTCCAAAGTGTTGGACACAACTGAGCACTTGTTTTTTTTTTTTCCCCAGTGCTTGCATTGAATTTCTTCATCCTTATATACCGCTGAAGATAGCAAATCCAAATATTTGGGTGAGTTTGCTCAGATATATGAAAAATATCTTTCTCTCTATGGGTTTCTCCCATTGATCTTAGTTTTACTTTTTGAGTCTACACTAAATAAGGCCAACACCTATCTTACTGTTTATTGTGTTTATTTCACTAAAATGTTGGAAGACATTTAGTGGGCCCTTCTCTGTAACATCACAAAAATACTTCGATTTACTGGCTCAACAATTGTTTCCCCCAGTGTTATTTAGATATTGGAGTGCATCATATTAAAGAATTTCTCAGTTTCTGGAAACAAATCATGATTGTTCCATGGACTGCTTTATTCTCTTGTACCACAGATTATTCCTAGGTCATTATCTAGGCCCGTTCTAACAATGGCACAATACAGGGTATTCTGTTATTTTTTCTCAGTTAAAAAAAAGAAATAAGAGCAAATGACGAGAAAGTCACCTTTTTTATTTCGACATCAGTTTGGAAAGAGATAACATAGCAGCCATCTTGCGACCTTGAGGGGCCAAACCACAGAATAAAAGGCAGAAAGTTGAGGATAATGGAGCAGAATGATAGAATGAATTTAGGCTTTTGATAATATCATTTAAGAACTGAACTGATACTTGAAGCACCAACTTCTAGACTTCTTGGTTTAGGAGATAATAAAACATCATATCATTGTTTTAATCAGCCTGGTCTGCTATTAAAAAAAAAACAAAAAACACAGACAGGGTGACTCGTTGTCACGTAGTTCTGGAGGTTGGAAGTATGAAATTGGGGGGTCAGCAAGGTTTGGCTCTGGCGAGGTTCCTCTTCCTAGTTTGCAGATGACACCTCTAGCCACGTCTATAAGGTGGTGAAGAGAGAGCAAGAGAGCTCTGGTCTCTTTCTGTTCTTACAAGGACACCAATTCCATCATGAAGCCTCCATCCTTATGACCAGGTCCAAACCTGATTACTTCCCAAAGGCCCATCCCCAAGGACCATCACACTAGGGAAAGGTGAGGGGCGGGGGTCAGTTAGTACTCCAACATATGAATTTGGGTGATACAAACATTCAGTCTCTGACAATTCTTTAAGCCACTTCTGGTTGAGTGTTCTGTTGCTGCTGCTGCTGCTAAGTCACTTCAGTCGTGTCCGACTCTGTGTGACCCCATAGACGGAAGCCCACCAGGCTCCCCCGTCCCTGGGATTCTCCAGGCAAGAACACTGGAGTGGGTTGCCATTTCCTTCTCCAATGTGTGAAAGTGAAAAGTGAAAGTAAAGTCGCTCAGTCGTGTCCGACCTTTAGCGACCCCACGGACTGCAGCCTACCAGGCTCCTCCATCCATGGGATTTTCTAGGCAAGAGTACTGGAGTGGCTTGCCATTGCTTTCAGGCAAAAGAACCCAAATTCTGACATTTCTACTCCAGTTCCTTCAATATTGTCTATTTAAATTGGGTGCAAAACTTTTCATAGCCTTGGTTAGTGTACATTGTTTCTCTTACACGTATCTATATCTCTTTTCAAGAGTGAAGGAATGGGCAGAGGCCTTGGTCCAGGTTTAGTCTGACAAGACAGAAAGTGAGATTATGTTATCAGTAATTTTAGATTTTATGGTTCTATTATGGCTTCCCATTGGCACGAGTGGTAAAGAATCCACCTGCCAATGCAGGAGACATAGGAGTCTCAGGTTTGATCCCTGCATTGGGAAGATCCCCTGGAGGAGGAAATGGCAACCCACTCCAGTATTCTTGCCCGGAGAATTCCATGGACAGAGGAACCCGGTGGGCAGCAGTCTCTGGGACCCCAGAGAATCAGATAAGACTGAGCAACCGAGCATGCACACATAGTTCTATTAGATTATGATTTCACAAATTCTTCAGAAGCCTCAGCCTTTTGTTGACTCCAAATGAGTTCACCAGTGATTCTCTAGCATTTGCTAATCTATGTCTCATTTGTGATTAATTATGCAGTTGACTTTAGGGACCCAAGTAGATGATCTTAGTCCTGTTGATTTTAGGCCTTATTGGGTCTTTTGAAGATTTCTCATTTTCTATTGGGTTATAGTATTCTTGAACTTTGATTTAAATTATTCCAAATTTACAAACTCCTAGGCAGTCTCAGATGATCCACAGATGCGTTGAATGTTGTTGTTGTTTTTTAATCAACTCATTGTAGAAGACAGAGGTTTGTGTGATTCCACGTGAATTTCCATAAAGTCCATAAAGGCTCAGTCATCTGATTGTTTACAAATGTCAATAGCTGCTCAAGAATCCCTTTTTGACTGAGATTCCCTTTAAAGCAGGGACCAGGACTTATTCATCTTTTCCAGGTATTGGGGATGCAGAGCGTCTCGTTCTCAGTAGGAATCCACAGGATGTTTAATGAACTGGTCCTCCGCTCTTGCCTGCCTATTAGCAGAGCCTGAGAAGACTTTATAATATGTTGGTGCCTTACCTTCCTCCACCAGAATCAGATACTTCAAGTGTGAGGCCCAGGTACTGATCATTTCAAAAAGCTCCTCAGGTAATTACAATGTATTCTTATTGTTCCAAACCACTGACATATTGAATCATTATTCTGTGACTCTGACTCAAATTCTTTTATTATGTTTGCAAATTTGTCATATGCTAAGTATACTTTTTGTAATTTTTTTTCTCCATCACATTTTGTTTTGATTTATAACTATCTGCATGTCTTCTTAGATGGTAAATTACTTAGGATCTCAGACCCTAGTTTGCTTTCTGTTACAAAGAGTACAGTATCTTTCACGTAGTAGCTATTCAATAGAGGCTAAAATAGAATGGAAGAATGATGTTTATGAACAAATATTGGAAGTGATTTGCCTGTTCTTGGAAGAGGTCGCTGAATGCTGTACTGGTTTTATTTTGTGTTCAGTGACAATATGCTCTTTTTGGAATTTATTTCCTTGGTGGTTTTTTAGATGGTCTTCTATTAGAGTTTTTTGTTTTGTTTTTGGCTTGTTTGTTAGCTTGTGTCCCCAGGCTCTTGCTAAAATAATGGGGAGAGAGCAGAAACCAGCGAGTATTTGGCAGAGGCATTTTGAAGTTAGAAAATTTCACCATGTGTTTGTCATGTGCATGTTTGGTGTTTATGTAGTGGATATTTGATGTAAGGACCAAGATTGTGTACTTGCTGTGAACCCTTCTTGGCCATGGAAATTGTGAATATCAGGGTATTTGAAGGCATACAGGAAAGTAAGAAATGCTACAGGAATGTATCAGAATGCTACAGTGACTTAGAATTGGGCAAGTCCAGAGTGAATTATTTTCAGTAATTGAGTCATACATACTTGATACCCTCATTGCTCCCTCTATTTTGTTTTTACTGACTCAAGCGTCTGATTATTATGCTTAGATGCTCTTGGATAACCTGACCATGAAATAGGGAGTAAGAAAACTCTAAATATTAGTATTTCTGACAATTAGTTGAAAATTACCCTCATGTAGGAACCAAATAAGTTTTCCATATAAAGGGCTTGTTTTGTATCTACTGAAGAATGTGATGTCATCAAGCTTGATTTCCTGGATTCATGCACTGAGACATTTTTATTTTACCTTAAAAGACCAGAACAATAATGTTGAAATCTTTCTTATCCTAATTTTCCTGAATAAAATGAAGGAATTCAACTAGGTGAGTGACTTTCCAAGGTCATATACCTCCTTAAAAGTACTGCTAGTGTTGAATCTGGGTTTTTATACTTTCTTTCCATCCACATGATTTGGTTGCTTTAGAAAAGAGAACAGACATTAAAAGGACATACATAATGCTCTGTTAGTTTATGAAATCCTCTTACAATGCTGTATTGAGTATCTATCTTTTCCTACTTTCCCAGATTTGACATTTGATTAACTTAGAAAATTATTGAAAATATCCTTATCCCCAGCATGAAAAATTATATCATACAATCACTCACATGGACAAGACTTTGCTTCTTGTATGGCTAGGGATTCTATCAAAATTAAATGGCAGTGGTTTTTTTGAATGGCATGATTTGGGGTCATAAAGTCATGACAACCTTTGTTTTTCATAAGGTTCACAGACAGAATAAACAGCAAAACAAATTTTTAAAAATCACTATCAGATGATATTTGAGCTTTAATCAATCATAAAAAGAAAATTTGTAATTATATAGTACAAAGCACATATGCTGGCTGAAAGTTTCATGCCTCTTCCAACTGATATAATAGAAATGAAACAGTGAAAATCTGATTTGAACCAAAGTTATGTTTATCTTGGAGGCAGCATGATTCATTAGAAAGACTACGAAATTTGAAGCCAAACTGGCTTCAGGAATCCAATCTAAATACTACCACTTTCCAGCTATGTGCCTTTGGAATAGTTCCCGAACTTTTCCAAGATCACTTACCTCATCTGCTAGATGAGAATAATGCTGCCAGGGTTATATTTAAAGTTAAAAGAATATATGTAAAAATACTATGCATGTAGAAGTCACATGTTTCCCCAGAGAGAGTTGAGAGATTCATATTGATTATAAACAACTTCCAGGAAAACAGCTAACATCAGGTTCTGATACGATCTATGCAGTTTCCATGAATGTCTTACATTCAGCAGGCCCAAGAATTAATTTGCTTAGCAAAACAGTGGTTTCTTCTTGCCTACTCATAAGTTGAAAGAACGAGCTGTCTAATTGCAACCTACTTATCTTTTTCCCATGCTCATCTTATGTCACACTAAGGCTTGCTGCCACAACAAACTTCTGTGACTGAGAGAAGGCAGGGAAAGCATTGGCTAATGCTTTCTAAAGCTTAGTCCTCTTTCCATGAAACTATGCTGACTGAAAATGTATTTTATTTTTAAGAAAGTAGAGAAGAAAGCCCCTTAAGAATTACTGACATTTCCACAGTGACACCTAACTCAAACAATATATTCACTAATATATTCCACCACTACTTATGATGGAGTTACTTAAGTAATCTGAAAATATTCCAAGAGAGAACATCTGAATTTCCAAAGTGTTGGCTTAGTATATGAGAAAGTGAAGTGTTAGTCGTTCAGTCATGTCCAACTCGTTGTGACCCTGTGGACTACAACCCGCCAGGCTCCTCTGTCCATGAATTTCCAGGCAAGCACACTGGAGTGGGTTGCCATTTCCTTCTCCAGAGGATCTTCCTGATCCAAGAATCGAACCAGTGTCTCTGGCATTGGCAAGCGGATTCTTTACCATCTGAGCCACACAGACAGTGAGCCTAGAGCCATCTATGCTGGTGAAGAGAGACAGGACTCTAGGAAAGTTCAAGCCATGGACAAAACTTAAAGTTGTATATGTAGTAGAAGAAAACCTCATCTTCCTTTTCTGAACTATTTTTTTGACTATGAAGAATAAAATAAATATATATTACTGAAAAGGCCACATGCCAAAGATTTCTGCTTCTGCCAAGATGGAGCCACAGGAACCAGGTTTACCCTCCTGCCTGAATCAGTCAGGAAATGAACAAAAATATATGATGAGATGAATATCCCAATTGCCTGAGATCATTGCTTGGAAAATGTTTCCAGGCCAAGGTGCTGTAGGAGCCAGATGGAGCCGGGAAAATCCCTGAGTTGAGGAAAGAGAACTGCTAGTCTGGAAAGACCAAAGCAACTTGGGTCTACAGGACAGAGCTCCAGAGAGGTAAAAACTGCACAGGAAAATAATTTCAAAGAGCTGTAAAGGGTTCATCTCAAGTATTCAGTGGAATACTAGTAAAAAATTGTTTGACAAAACTACTTAAGTTTGGGGAAAGACCCACCTGAAATTATTAGAAATAATAGAATCTCAAACAGAACCAGAAATAACGCTTACTTTCAGAAGCCAGTTTGGAAAACGTCTTCATGATCCCTGAGGCAGTGAGGAAAATACACAAGAGTCTAGCCTCAGTCATGGAGCATAAATTGCCCTATACTAAGCACTGCTCTTAGCCTTATAAATCTTAAAATCAAGACTGAACGTATCACACCAATTCCAAGGATATTAAATGCGTCTTAGAACAAAGCTTTAAAATATTTGTAGAAATACAAAAACATTCAGCATATAAAATATATGATGTCTGGCTTCTGATAAAAATTCAAGGCATGCAAAGAAGCAGGAAAACATAAAGAGATAAAAATCAAAATCAACCCCATGCAAACACAAATGTTAGAATTAACAAACCAGAACATTAAAAGAGTCATTATAATTTTATTCCATATGTTCAAACAGTTCAGTAGAGTCATGGAAAATACATTTAAGTCCTGTAATGGATTTCTAAAGACTGAAAACTTTAATGCATAAGATAAAAATATGTAAGATAGGATTAATGTCCAATTAGTTTTCACTTTCACACATTGTAGAAGGAAATGGCAACCCACTGCAGTGTTCTTGCCTGGAGAATCCCAGGGAAGGGGGAGCCTGGTGGGCTTCCGTCTATGGGGTCACACAGAGTCGGACACGACTGAAGTGACTTAGCAGCAGCAGCAGCAGATATTACAGAAGGAAATATTAGTAAATACATAGTGATAGAATATATTAACATTGAAACACAGAAAAGAGAATAATAAAATAAAAAATAAACAGAGCATCAGTTAGCTGTGAGACAACTTCAAGCAGCCTAATAGGCAGGTAATGAAAGTTCCCTAAGGAGAGACAGGTGGGTTGGTGGATAAGCAAAGAAGAAATAATTGAATAATGAATAAAGTTTTAAAAATTTTATAAAACTATAGACTTACAAATCCAAGAAGCTTAATTAATGCCCAGATAAGAAACAAGAAAATACTATACCCAGACTATTGATAGCAAAAACCGGTGAGAAAGATGAAATTATAAAACAAATCAGAGTAAAAAGATGTTACATACAAAGTAATAAAGATAATTCACTTGCAAACAGTGTGAGACTGTGAATCAATAAATCATATATCTGGTAAGGGATTAAAATCCACAATATATAAAGAATTCATACAACTCAATAACAAAAGTCCCCAAACTGATTTTTTAAAAATGGGCAAGTACCTGAATAACCATTTTCCCAAAGAAGGCGTAACGATGGTCAACAGGCATGAGAAGATGCTCAACATCTAATCATGAGGGAAATACAAATAAAACTACAATGAGATATTACCTCACACCTATTAGAGAGGCTACTTTCAAGAAGTCAGGAACTAAAAAGTGTTAGTGAGGATGTGGAAAAATGTGAACTGTTATACACCGGTGATGGGAATGTAAATTGGTGCAGCAATAATGAAAAACAGTATGGCAGTTCCTCGAAAGATTGAAAATATAATTACCACATGATCTAGGAGTCTCTCACTCTTGGGTATATATCAAAGTGAAATGAAATCAGTATATTGAAGAGATGTCTGCACTCCCATGCTCACTGAAGCATTATTCACCATAACCAAGACGTGAAAGCGACCTGTCAGTGGAAGAATGGATAAAGGAGATGTGGTATATACACACAGTGAGATTATTCAGACTGGAGAAGTAAGGCCGTCCTACCATTTGCAGCCATGTGGATGATCTTGAGGGCATTATGCTAAGTGAAATAATCCAGATAGAGGATGACAAATACTGCATGATATCACTTATGTCTGTTTAAAAAGTCAAACTCATAAAAGCAGAGTAGAAGAGTAATTGCAGGAGGCTGGGGTGGGGGTGGTTAGGAGAGGTTGGTAAAAGGACACAAAAGTTCAGTTATCATATGAACGAAGTCTGAGGATCTAATGCAAAGAATGGTGACTATAAATGATAACACTGTATTGAATAAATGAAAGTTGCTAAGAGAGTAGAACTTAAATGTTCTCACCAAAAAACAAACAATAAAATGTGAGGTGCTCAATGTGCTAATTAATCAGATGGAAGGAATCCTTTCCCAGTATATATGTGTGTCAAATCACCATGATGTACACTTTAAATATCTTACAATTTTATATGTCAGTTAAACCTCAATAAAGTGGAAATGAATAACATATACTATAAACCCTATAAAACCACTAAAAATGATTTATAATAAGCCAACAATGCAGTTAAAATGAAAAAAAAAAATCCCAAAGGAGACAGGAACAAAAGAAAAAAGGGAAACAAAGAACAGGGGATAAGCAGAAAACAAAAAGCAAGGTACTAGTTTTACACTCATGCATAACAAAAATCACTTTAAACATAAGTGGTCAAATTAAAGGGTAGATATTATCACATAGAATTTTAAAATGCTAGATCCAGCGCCATGCTGTCTAGAAGAAATGCACTTCAAATATAAAGACACAAAAACAATAAAGGATAGAAAAAATATTTACCATTTAAATAGTAATAAAAAAAATAAAACTGGAGTGGCCACACATATACAAAGCAAGAGGATTTCAGAGCATATAATATTTACAAGGACAAAGTTTATTTCGTAACAATAAAGATGTCAATTCTCAAGAAGATACAGTGTTAAATGTTTATTCATTGAATACCTTAGCTCCAAAATATGTAAAGCAAAACCTGACACAACCTTAAGGAGAAAGAGAAAAATTCACAATTACAGCAGGAGATTTTAATATCTCTCCTGATAAATTATCAACCAAGTAGACAAAAAATAATCCATAGAGATGTAGATTTGAACAACTCCATCCACAAATTTATCACATCAGCACATATTTTTCCAGTGTCCAGAAAACATTTATCAAAGTAAACCATAAGCTGGTCAATGAAACAAATCTAAACAAATTTAGAATAATGCAAGTCAAACAAATTACGCACTTTTATCAAAACAGAGTTAAATCACAAATCACAGAAGACAATTTCTGGATTCTAAAAGTCATATGGAATTACAAAAGATTTAGAGTTGCCAGATGGAGAAGGCAATGGCAAGCCACTCCAGTACTCTTGCCTAGAAAATCCCATGGATGGAGGAGCCTGGTAGGCTGCAGTCCATGGGGTCACTCAGTCAGACACGACTGAGCGACCTCACTTTCACTTTTCACTTTCATGCATTGGAGAAGGAAATGGCAACCCACTCCAGTGTACTTGCCTGGAGAATCCCAGGGACGGGGGAGCCTGGTGGGCTGCCGTCTATGGGGTTGCACAGAATCGGACATGACTGAAGCGACTTAGCAGCAGCAGCAGAGTTGCCAGAATAACTTTGAGAGAAAATAAAGACAGGAAACTAATACTGCATGATTTTAAAACTTATTATAAACCTATGGTAATCATTAAAAAAATGATATTGGTATAAAGATAGACACATAAAAATAGAACAGAATAGACATTTGAAAAATAGACCCATAGGTATATGGGTAGCTAATTTCAACAAGTTTAGGTGTTAGTTGAAGGAAAGTTACATGGCTCAAAATAGCCTGGAGTTAAAATTCCTCTCTAGGTCCTCCCCACCATTTTATGCAAAACAAAGAACTCTCACCGGAAGAAAAAAATGGACATTAAGGTTGATTTCACCCAGCTTTCAGCCGGTCCAGCCTCTGGCCAATTTCCAAAATTCCTTGCCCAAGCCTTTTAAGAGAAAACTACTCCGAACAACCTTGGAGAAGAACAGGCCCCCTTAAGACAGTAGCTTTCCACTTACATGCCTACATATACTTACTCTTTTCTTGGGTTAGTGCAGCAGCTCACTAATCTGACTGCTGTCCCTCCTCGCCTCATTACAGGTGATCTGTTCCTGTAAAGTGCCAGCCTCCTTTTTCTGAATCTCCCCTTCTCTAACTCCCTTACCCTACATTAATCGCTCAGTCAAGTCCGACTCTTTGTGACCCCATGGACTGTAGCCCGCCAGATGCCTCTAGCCATGGGATTCTCCAGACAAAATATTGGAGTGGGTTGCCATTTCCTTCTCCAGGGGATCTTGCCAACCCTGGATTCGAACCTGTGTCTCCTGCATTCCAGGCAGATTCTTTGCCATCTGAGCCACCAGAGAAGGCACACAAATAATCCAGTAGAGAAATTATTTTCAACACATAATGCTGACATTACTGATATCTATATGAAAGAAAGGAGAAAAGAAAGAAAGATAATGGAGAATGCTGAATCCCACTTTACATTGTGTACAAAAAAGTAACTAAAAATCATAAATCTAGATATTATACCTAAATGACAGAATTTTTAGAAGAAAACAGAGGAAAAATTTCATGACCTAGGGCTAGGCAAATATTTTTCAGATATGATACCAAAGCCTGATTCATAAAATAATAAGTTTATATAATAGATTGCTTATATACAATTTATAAACTTGACTGTTTATATACAGGGCTTCCCTGGTGGCAGTAAAGTATCTGCCTTCATTGCAGGAGACCTGGTTCAATCCCTGGGTCGGGAGGATCCCCTGGAAATGGAAATGGCTACCAACTCCAGTATTCTTGCCTGGAGAATTCCATGGACAGAGGAGCCTATAACCCATGGCTATAGTCCATGGGTTGCAAAGAGTCGGACATAACCGAGCAACTAACACTTTATACTGTACTTTTTATGCTGAAGTGCATCAAAATCTAAAGCTTCTACACTGTGAAAGTCATTGTTTAGAGAATGCAAAGACAAGCCACAAACTGGGAGAAATATTTGCAAACCACATTTGATGAAGGACCTGTAATCAAAATATAATGCATAAAGAACCCTTAAAACTTAGTAACATAAACCTGATTATAGAATAGGGGAAAGATATGAACAAATGTTTCAAAGACCACATGGAGCTGGTGAATAATCTTATGAAAACTTGCTAGTGTTTGGGGAAATGCAAATTAGAACCACAATGATATTTCACTCCCAGAGTGGCTAGAAGCACAGACTGGCTATAGCAAATGCTGGCAATAATGTGGAAGGGTTGGAATTACTATGCATCACTGGTGGTAATGTGAAACGGGATAGCCACTTTGGAAAAGTTAGGTATTTTCTTCAGAAAGGTAGGCATATACTTGTCATTAATTCAGCCATTCCACTCCTAATTATCTCCCTAAGACAAATGAAAGTGTATGTTCATAGCAACTTTATTTGTAATAGACAAAAAACCTGGACATAATTCTGATGTTCATCAACACGTAACTGGATAAACGGTGGTATCTATATATAATGAAATGATAAATGATAAAAAATGCCCTACTGATTGGAGAGGAAATGGAAACCCACTCCAGTGTTCTTGCCTGGAGAATCCCAGGGATGGGGGAGCCTGGTGGGTTTCCGTCTATGGGGTCACACAGAGTCGGACACGACTGAAGTGACTTAGCAGCAGCCCTACTGATAACCACAAAACGTGGATGAATCTCAAAAGCAATTATGCTGAAAGAAGCCAAAGAATATATATAGTATTATTCTATTTATATAAAATTCTAGAAAATTCAAACTAATCTATAGTGATTGCTATCCTCCCATGTTTGCCTGGGGGAAAGCAAGACAGGGGGGGTAAAGGGAAAGGAAACTTTGTGATGGTGGGTATATGTTCATTATCTTGACGTGATAATTATTTCAGGGATTTATACATAGGTCAAAACTAACCAAATTGTATACTCTAAACATTTTCAGTTCATCTCCAATTAAACAAACAAACAAAATTAGAAACAACCCACTATATTACACATGCTTTTTTAGCCAAAGAACAAATGCTGACTCACTACAACAGCATTACCAAGTTTTATTTCTACAGTTATATTTCTATCAGTTCAGTTCAGTCGCTCAGTTGTGTCCGACTCTTTGCAACCCCATGAATCACAGCACGCCAGGCCTCCCTGTCCATCACCAACTCCCAGAGTTCACTCAAACTCATGTCCACAGAGTCAGTGATGCCATCCAGCCATCTCATTCTCTGTTGTCCCCTTCTCCTCCCGCCCCCAATCCTTCCCAGCATCAGAGCTATCATTATAGAAAGCACATAGAAGCGCACAACTGTTCATATGTTTCATTAAATCTTCAAAATAGATGAGATTCTGCATGTCTAGTTTCCCTATCCTAAATCCCACAGATGTATACAAAACTTGGAAATAAGATATTCCTCTGAGGTGTATCTTTAAAATCAGCATACAATCAAAGCAAAGGTCTGCAAAATCTCCACTCAGGGTCAAGAATGTTTCTAGGTAGAAACATCTGCCTGTACTTTAAATGTCAACCTGATTGAATTTCCTAAGGAAAGAATATACCAATTGTGAAGGAATTTGCCACCAACAATAGAAGCCGAGGTAAAGGAGCAGTTTTCAGGCCTTCTTTGTCCACGACCACTAAACAGTATCCAGCCCAAGAACTTGACCAATCCAACTTTGGGGGTAACTATATCCTTGGGATGAGGCTAGGTTCATGGATCTAAGCGTACATACTTAAATAACTAGCTCAGTTCAGTTCAGTCGCTCAGTCGTGTCCGACTCTCCGCGACCCCATGAATCACAGCACGCCAGGCCTCCCTGTCCATCACCAACTCCCGCAGTACACTCAAACTCATGTCCACAGAGTCAGTGATGCCATCCAGCCATCTCATTCTCTGTCGTCCCCTTCTCCTCCCGCCCCCAACCTTTCCCAGCATCAGAGTCTTTTCCAGTGAGTCAACTCGTCGCATGAGGTGGCCAAAGTATTGCAGTTTCAGCTTTAGCATCAGTCTCTCCAATGAACATCCAGGATTGATCTCCTTTAGAATGGACTGGTTGGATCTCCTTGCAGTATAAGGGACTCTCAAGAGTCTTCTCCAACACCACAGTTCAAAAGCATCGATTCTTCGGCGATCAGCTTTCTTCACAGTCCAACTCTCACATCCATACATGACCACGGGAAAAACCATTGCTTTGACTAGACGGACCTTGACTTTAGATAATTAAATATTTTTATCTTCAGAAAGCATCCTTTGAATAATAATCCAGCTTCTGAAAGACTCTGCCTTCAAGGAGATAGTGGGCTGATCAGAGAATCCCAGTGCCCCGTGGTAGCTATAGTTTCAACTTAAATGAAACACAGGCTTTCAGAAGTTATGCCTTCATCTCTGTGTGCATGGCAAATATGCAGCTTCACTGGGAATACTGTCCTTCTGTCCTTCTTTTTGTCACTGAGCCTGCAAGATGGAGTTGAAGAACAAGGCTTTGTAACACTCATCATGACAATGCAAGTTCATGGGGATCTGGCTGCAGCTGTCTATTTTCTATGAAGACTTTCTTTGATTATATTCCCATTTTCAGATTTCTCCAATTAGGTATTGCTATTAGCCATTTCATAGATGAAAAAACTGAAGCTCGGCGATTGTATTTTTCTTCTTCAAGTTCACCCAGTAGTAAAGGAAGAAGCTTAGGATCCTACTCAGGACTTCTGACCTTGACTGCAAACTCCCTCTGTTGCTTCCTGCTAATAAAATTTGGTCACTGTTAAGAGATTTAACTTTGTGATACCTGTAGGTGCTCGCAGAAGGCCTGGGGTGGGGGAGCTGATGATCAAGTGATGGAGGTGGAACAGAGAGGAACCATTTCTTAAAAGGTATCTACAAAATGCATAAAGGTGCTAATGTCTTACACTGTCAGCCTAAACCATGCCTTTCTGATAGCAAGAGCATCCATTGCCAAGATCAATTTCATAGCATTTATTGACTTGTTCAAACTCTGTGGGTCTCTGCTTTGACTCAGGAATAACGTGTGTGCATGTGTGTGCTCCATCTGTTTCATGAATGCAAATACACATGACTAGGTGAGTGTTTGTGGGTCTCTTTAGAGATGGTTGGTGATTGGAAATGATTCTGCTTCAGCATCAGACGCTGGGCTGGGATCTGCTTGGGTATGAGTCCATGCTTCACCGCACGATAAACCTCAAGGACTGGGATTATCAGCCTTAGTTTAGCAGCGAGCTCCATTAGAGTTCATTATATGTGACCGGATGTCTCGGGGGACCCGGAGGGCCCTGCTAACACATTCAAGATATACCAGCCTGAGTGGCTTACATGTGAAAAGAGAGGAGTGAGGCAATTTTTTCCCCCAGTGGGCGAAAGTTGAGGTGATTAAAGTTGACGGAGCTAATCTGTTGTTGGGATCAGTATGACAGTTGGTTATGCCTGCATATTTAAGGATGACAGCCTCACCTCAGACTGTCTACTTCCCAAATGGAAGCGTCAGCATTTACCTGTCTTGCTTACTAAAATGCAGTGCAGAGATCTACCGTCGACCCACCGTCCAAGGGGGAGGTGAGGGGCTGGTATTTTGTAAGGAATGAGAACTAGAATGTTAAGGCCTCCAGTGAAACGAAATCAACTCTCAAAATAATTGGTGAAAAATGGCACAGATGAATTTATTTGCAACACAGACTTAGAGCCACAGACACAGAGAATGCACATGGATGCCAAGGGGGCGAGGGCGAGGTGAGACGGATTGGCAGGGTGGCACTGACACACACACACCGCTATGTGCAAAGCAGACAACTAACGAGAACCAACTATAAAGCATTCTGAAAGTCTAGTAGCAATAAAAAATTTGGTCTTTACTATGGAATTAGGGTCCAAATTCCTGGAGGGCAAGAATTGAATTCTTTTTTTTTTTAATTTTGCACCACAGAAGAGTAACTGGCATATGGTAGGTACTCAAAAAATATTTACAGTATTTCACTGAATCGTGATTTCGAAAAGAAAGCCAAATCACAATTTGGAGTTGTAAGTCTTTTGTTCCATTGATTTGTTTCAATATTTTCCGATTCAGTCCCACCTCCCTGTGATTCATTACCCACAGGGTTGAATTTACAATGGAAAGCTTGTTCTGGGTGGCTCTGTCTACTTATACACATGTATTAAGGTCATAATCTGACAGTTCTACTCATTTTGCGCAAGGGCTACTGCAGTGGCCTAGACTGGATGTTGGCAAACTTTTTCTGCAAAGGGCCAAATAGAAAAGAATTTTGGCTTTGTTAAGCTGTATGGTTTCTGTCACAACTAAATAATTCTGCTCTTGTAGCAGCCACAGACAGTATGTAAACAGTATGTAAACAAATGAGTGTATCTGTGTTCAATGAAACTGCATTTACAAAAATAGGAGGTGGGCCAGGTTTAGCCCATGGGCTGGAGTTCTCTGATCTATGGTCCAGGAAGAGATTATACCTTTTTGTGCCTTTGAAGTTTGGTGTGGTCACATCACATTGCTTTGGTCAATGGGGTATGAGAAGAAATGACATGTGCCACTTCCAACTGTAAGTCTTTAAGAGCTATTGTAAAATTTGTTGCATTCCCTTCCATCTTACTAAAGAAATCCCTGTTTCAGATGGTGGAGGAGTCATCCACTTAGTTTCCTGCATGAATATGCCATGGAACAGAGCTGCTATCTCACCGGGAATGGACACGTGGTGTAAATGAGAACTGAATCAGTCCTGTAATTTTTTTGAGATGCACTTCACATACCATAATATTAAATCAGTGGCTTTTAGTAGATTCAGGGTTGTGCAGCCGTCACCACAATACACTGTCAGAACATTTTCAATACCTGCAAAACAGACTCCATATACATCAGCAGTTATTTCCTGTTTCCACTTACCTGAATCCCTACCTCCAACTCCAGGTGACAAATAACCTATTTTCTATCTTAGAACCTCTCTTATCTACATCATTAATAAACGGAAAATGCTTGTTTCTGAAGCATGACTCCACTGATAGATTCATTGGTCTTCTTCTAGGGTTATCTTCACAAATGGCACCCATCACCACAAAAATCAGAAACAGAGAAGTTACTCATGATACTACTTAACTTCATTCCCCAGTCCAGCTAAACTATAGCTCTTATGAACTTTATTTTCTGGATATTTCTTGAATTTGTCTATTTCTCTCCCTCTCCATTGCCACCACTACAGTTTAAGATACTACCTTCACTTTCTTGTACTTTTGCTAGTGTTTTAAAATTTGTGACAGACATTAAACTTCAGGATTTGGAATGAGAAATCAGAATTCTTGGGAATTCTTTGGAAATCTTGAAGTAAAAAATTACTATTTTTCACAAAAATTTCTGTGTTTTTTTGGTAAGGAGGTTGTAATGATATATTTTAATAAATTCACATCTACTTAAAAGTAGTGAATGGTTATAATAAAGCATGCATCATTTTTCTTTGATAGGATTATACTAAAAGTTTCAGAGATTTCCTACAAAAAGTAATAATAAATGCATGCTTTATCATTTTTATAAATGTCATAACATATTGTGACAAGATCCTACATTTCAATAATATATAAAATTGATCTCTGTTTGATAAAAGACATTTAGTAACAGAAAACATTAAAAAAGTGAATATTGTTACAAATTAAATGCCAAATAAAAATAATTTAGAAGTTGAAATATAAAATAATAAAGTTATTCTGAAAGTGAAATTTAAAACAAAGCATTAATTCCCTACTAGCCTAGATATGTGTCTCATGACAAATACTGCAGATATAGAAAATTTTCTTACATTGTTCACTGGTAGTCAAATTTTTAAGAGTTTGCTCAGAAGAATTTTAAGGTGGGTATTGAGGTACATGTTACTTCACATGACCTGTCTTTAATCAGCATTCTGTTGCTTGCTCCAGTTTGGGTTTTGCCATGAAATCCATATTGTTTTTGCTAGTTCAGATTTTAGATTAGTTTCTAATTTTGTACTGAAGTACCTACAACAATATCCTCTTCTCTTTACATAGGCTCTGTTAAAGTGCTCACACTGAACTGTAACCCACAGTAAACTTCAAACACTAGAAAACACTAGTGAATAATTTATTGGAAAGTGTTAAAATAACCTGACTTTAGACCTCCTAGCAAGTTTAATACTACTACTTGGAATCATGTGTCAAAATTGCCAAATTAAGGATTTTGCATCAAAAACCTGTTATTTTTTCAGAACATCACACAGGATTTGCATGAAGTATACTATATGAATAAATGTATTAACTGTTTTTATTTGTAAGAACAACTCCCTCTTCTCAGCACACAGGGCCACAGATACATGTTTGCAATGTGACAAGAGCTACAAGCCGAGAACTGGATTAGATCTTGACCACTTCTCTCCTGTGCTCTCCTGTCTCAGGTCCTTCCACGCTTGCCTGTCCCTATCTACATTTCCTGCACTGGCTTTATCGCTTGATGTCACTGCATTTCTTCAACTCAGCAGTCCCTAGGTGGATCGTGGAGCTTTAATTCTATCAGTAGGATTATGTTACTTTTTCCTGTTTTTCTGAACTCTTGACTGATTATTCTTGGGATTCAGAAAAAAAAAAAAAATTGTCCTGAGAAATTCCCATATGGAGATCCTAACTCTGACCATAGTCTCTCTGTATCCTTTCTAGCTCAACTTTCATCCTTTGTCATATTCAGATTTTCTAAAAACACAAACCTGGTGAGGGCATTCTCATGCTGATATGTCTTCAATGGCTTCTCCATTGCTCTTAGGCTAAAGAAAGCCAAACCCTTAAAATGGTCCGAATGGCACCTGCAAACCTCTCTGGGCTCTTCTTACACCATTCTTCGTTTCATCATCTGTGTTACACTTGAGCTACCAAGGGCTCCTTTTAGTTCTGTGTTCTTCCCATGGCGGGACTTTTGCATGTACTGTTTCCTGCATCTGAAAATCCTTCTCTGTACTCATCCTTCTGAACTCAGTTCAAATGACATTTCTTTAATTAAGTTTTCTCTACCTCAAGTTATGTCCGGTTTCTTTGTTAAGTGTTCTCTAACTTCTTTCCTACAAAACACTTGGCTCAATTTATAATTATTCTGCAATCTGTGTGGGGTTATCTGTCAAAGAACATCCACAGAACATAGAAGGCACTCAGAAGCATATGTTGAATGAATGCTGAATGAGTAAAATCATGGTTCAGGAAGAAGCAGGACAGTATATGTAAACTTATAGTCTCTAGCAGATCACAGTTTTTAAAAAAGAGGTTCCCATAATCACCTTTCAACAGAATAATGGAATAGTGACTCTTGAGAGTCCCTTATACTGCAAGGAGATCCAACCAGTCCATTCTAAAGGAGATCAATCCTGGATGTTCATTGGAGGGACTGATGCTAAAGCTGAAACTCCAATACTTTGGCCACCTCATGAGACGAGTTGACTCACTGGAAAAGACTCTGATGCTGGGAAAGGTTGGGGGCGGGAGGAGAAGGGGACGACGGAGAATGAGATGGCTGGATGGCATCACCGGCTCTGTGGACATGAGTTTGAGTGTACTCCGGGAGTTGGTGATGGACAGGGAGGCCTGGCGTGCTGTGATTCATGGGGTCGCGGAGAGTCGGACACGACTGAGCGACTGAACTGAACTGAACTGAACTGATACTAAGCACTATGTTAATTTCTGGAGTACAAGAGTGAACAAACCAACAACAAAAATCCCCATCCCCACTGGAGCTTATGTATTCTCACGGGAGGAAACAAGGTGCACAACGAGTGTGTACACATATATTCTAGATCGTGACAGATACCATGGAGGAAAATAAATGATGGAGGTGGACACATTTTCAGGGGGTGGGAATTACACAGTTATATCGGACGTCAAGTAAAGCCTCACTGAAACAGACAAGTGTGCGAAGACCTGACAGAGAAGGACAGAAATAACCAACTATACTTCAGTAAAAGTTAAAATAAAAATAGAAAGGGACAAAAAGTGTGAAAGGACTATTAAAGTCTGTGGTTTCACAGCCAGTCACTTCCTGGAGTGTCAGGAGAGCAGAGGTACTCAGTAAGGGAGGAACAATGGATGGGGGACTGTTCAGCTAAGTTCAGTGGCTCAGTCATATCCGACACTTTGCAGCCCCATGAATCACAGTGCAGCAGGCCTCCCTGTCCATCACCAACTCCCGGAGTTCACTCAAACTCATGTCCATCGAGTCGGTGATGCCATCTAGCCATCTCATCCTCTGTCGTCCCCTTCTCTTCCGCTCCCAATCCCTCCCAGCATCAGAGTCTTTTCCAGTGAGTCAACTCTTTGCATGACATGGCCAAAGTATTGGAGTTTCAACCTCAGCATCAGTCCTTCCAATGAACACCCAGGACTGATCTCCTTTAGGATGGACTGGTTGGATCTCCTTGCAGTCCAAGGGACTCTCAAGAGTCTTCTCCAACACCACAGTTCAAAAGCAACAATTCTTTGGCGATCAGCCTTCTTCACAGTTCAACTCTCACATCCATACATGACCACGGGAAAAACTATAGCCTTGACTAGACAGACCTTGGTTGGCCAAGTAATGTCTCTGCTTTTTAATATGCTGTCTAGGTTGGGCAGCGGGTTTATGGAGAAGGGTCATTCCACAGTAAATATATCTTGTTGTTGTTCAGTCGCTCAGTTGTGTCTGACTCTTTGAGACCCCAAGGACTGCAGCACACCAGGCTTCCCTGTGCTTCACTATCTCCTGGAGTTTGCTTAACTTCATGTCCGTTGAGTAGATGATAGCATCCAACCATCTCATCCTCTGTTGCCCCCTTCTCCTCCTGCCCTCAATCCTTCCCAGCAGCAGGGTCCTTTCCAGCTGGCCATTAGAACTACTAGGGATGACAACTAATAGTTACATATGCAGCCTACCTTCGATCTACAATTACTCCATTTTGTTTGTGTTACTGGCCTCATTTCAAGGAGAAGGAAAGTCAAACATAACATTTTAGTAACCGATCAAGTTCACTCAGGGGAAACAAAAAACAAAAAACAGAGTTGGTTATAGACTCTAGGAAAGGCTTACACTTTTTCTTTCAGAGCTGATTTTTTTTTTTTTAAAGAATAACATTAAAAGGATAAAACTGCAAACTTGATGCTTGACAACTGAATAAGCACAGTAATTTAGGAATATATAAACATTTCTTGTAGAACAGTCACTGAAAATATATTGCCGGTGCAAGGCCAGCTTCTGCTGGCAGCAAAACAACAGTGCAAGTCATTCAGAAAAAGGGTACAGTACCATCAAGGCCTTTCTGATATTTAACACTTATTTGACTCCTTCAGGAGAATAGAGCAGTGAGAGAGCTTAGAGTGAATGAAAATGTTTTATTCACGAGCAAATGAAATGTCTTGGGCTTAGAGCAAAAAAAAATATATATATTGTGTTGACTTTTTTCAGATGCCTAAAATTAACTTGCTCAATTTTCTTGCCACCCCCTATACTCTTCGTCATCTACAAAACTAAAGCTTTTGACCAAATAATCTGTTTCTTTCCAGCTACTAAATTTCATGACTCTATTCAATTTGTTAGGTAAGGGGGGAAAAGAGAGACTGTAAATTTAGTAGAAAAATTCTATTTCATCCAAAAGATAAAATAACATGCCCTTGACTTAGTAATTCTTCACATAAAATAGCTTCCTCATTGTACTTTATCCTTAACATATCAGTAAAAAGAGATTTAAAAAAAATTCATTTCAAGCCTGATAGAGGTGGAAGGATCATAACTAAGAAAGATAACACATTTACTCTCAGAATTCTAATCCCAGATTGGAAGGATTCTCAAACATATTCTACAATTAAGAACCAATGAAAATTTCTATATAATGAAAATAATCAAAATTCATCATTTTGAATGATTATTTAATTTGGATATTCTAGTAGTAAGTTTAATGTGTGAATGGCTAATTGTGTTGCAGAATTAAGAGACTGATAATGTCCAAACTATAAGTACATTTCAGAGACATTTTGAGTAAAGGTTTAAAATCATGTAAATATTTTAATAACAATATGTACTAGTATCTAGGGGCTTCCCTGGTGGCTCAGATGGTAAGGAGTCCACCAGAAATGCAGGACACCTGGGTTCAATCCCTGGGTTGGGAAGATCCCCTGGAGAAGGGAAAGGCTACCCACTCCAGTATTCTGGCCTGGAGAATTCCATGGACTGTATAGTCCATGGGGTCGCAAAGAGTCAGACATGACTGAGCGACTTTCACTTCACTTGGGAAGATCCCTTGGAGGAGGGCATGGCAACCCACTCCAGTATTCTTGCCTGGAAAATCCCCATGGACAGAGGAGCCTGGCGAGCTACAGTCTATGGGGTCACAAAGAGTTGGACATGACTGAGCGACTAAGCTCACACACACACACACACACACATGTACTAGTATCTAGATATGAAAAGTCAAAGACAAGCTCATCATGTGAAATGCGAGGCCTTGGGGTCTCTCAGTTCTTGAGTTTGTCAAAATATCTTATCCTTTACAGGAGGTACCATAATCCTATTAAGCTACAAAAAATTGAGAGAGGTATATTCATAGGACTCCATTACTAAAGCAAAGTGAAGTGTGTTATTGATAATATCATCAGATTAATCAAGAATTATTAGTGATAAGAAAATAGGTAGTTTTAACATTCTGATACCACTGAAAACAGATGTATCAGATGCTGCTTCAGCAATACAAAATAATCTTAATGTGACAAGTTTTAAAACCTAATGCCACTATATTGCATAAATCAATTAAGTTTTCTGGGACTTAATTTCTTTATTTGTAAAAGAAGCTTGGGTTGGATGAATCCTTTCAGAGCATGAGAGCACGTGATAAAAACAAATGCTTATTGGACATTAACTGGGTCAGGAAGTTTTCTAAGTTCATTTACATATGTAAATCCATCTAGTTTGAAAAAGAACAGTATGAAATGTTCACTATTGTCAACTTGGTTTTATAGAGTAAAAAATAGAGAGTTTCATTCATTTGCTTAAGTTATGATATCTACTGAGTGGCAGGACAGTGGCCTGAAGTCAGGACATCTGGCACCAGAGTTCATGGTCTTAACCACAGCGCAACACTGCTGGTTTTTCAAATAACATGTGCTACTAGGCTCGCCCCTCTCTTACTTGAGAACATTATCATTAGTGGGCAGAATAACCTCTTCCTTCCTAAAAAAGTATCTAATTCCTAATCCCTGAAACGATTGGAAATGTTAGCTAATGTTGAAAAAGGGACTTCACAGATACGATTAAGGTTAGGATTTTTAAATGGGCAGATTATCCTGGGTTATCTAGGTGAGCCAATGTAAACTTAGGGTCTTTACAAGAGGGAAGCAAGAGTGTCAGAGTCAGAAAAAGGGGAGGCCCAACGGATGTCATTACTAGAAGCCCAGGAATGCAGGCTGGGGAGCCTCTGGAAGCTGGAAGAAGGAACAGATTCTCCCTCTGGAGTCTCCAGGAGGAATGCAGTACGGTCAACATCTTGATTTTTAGTTCTGTGAGACTCATTTCAGGCTCTGATGTATGAACTGTAGTATAATAGGTGTGTGCTATTTTAAGACACTAAACTTGTGGTAATTTGTCATAGCAGCAATAGGCAACTGATACTCTACCCTGGTGAGTTTCTGTTGATGGTCAGTGTGCTTCTCAGGTATGGTGAGTGGCATAAACACCATAAACCCGTGGACTAGACAATCTCTAAGGTCTGTTTAGTACTAAGATTGTATACAGGTGTATGATACATGCATAGCTACATGTGGCAAATCCCTGTCTTAACAGTTAACCTTTAAAGAATACATAATGGGGAAAGGACAGTCTCTTCATCAAGTGGTGTTGGGAAAGTTGGACAGCCAATGTAAATCAATGAAGTCAGAACACACCCTGGTAAAGAATCCACTGGCAATGCAGGAGACCCAGGTTCGATGCCTGGGTCAGGAAGATCCCATGGAGAAGGAAATGGCAACCCACTCCAGTAATCTTGCCTGAAGAATTCCAGGGACAGAGAAGCCTTGCAGGCTACAGTCCAAGGGGTCGCAAAAAGCCATAGATGACTGAGCCACTAACACTTTCACATCATACACAAAAGTAAACTCAAAATGGCTGAAGATTTAAACATAGACATGAGACCATAAAACTAGAAGAGATCACAGGCAAAACATTCTCTGACACAACTTGTACCAATGTTTTCTTAGGTGAGTCTTCCAAGGCAATAGAAATGAAAATAAAAACAAATGGGACCTAATTAAACTTATAAGCTTTTACACAACAAAGGAAATCATAAGCAAAATGAGAAGCCTACAGAATGGGAGAAAATATTTGCAAACGATGTGACTGACAAGGGCTAAATTTCCAAAATATTTAAGTAGCTCATACAACTCAACAAGAAAAAAACCAAACAACCCAATTTAAAAATGGGCAGAAGACCTAGCAAACACTGTTCCAAAGAAGAAATACAGATGACCAATAGGCACATAAAAAGTTACTCAACATTGCTAATTATTCAGTTCAGTTCAGTTCAGTCGCTCAGTCATATCCGACTCTCCGCGACCCCATGAATCACAGCACGCCAAGCCTCCCTGTCCAACACCAACTCCCGGAGTTCACTCACACTCATGTCCACAGAGTTGGTGATGCCATCCAGCCATCTCATTCTCTGTCGTCCCCGTCTCCTCCCACCCCCAACCTTTCCCAGCATCAGAGTCTTTTCCAGTGAGTCAACTCATCGCATGAGGTGGCCAAAGTATTGCAGTTTCAGCTTTAGCATCAGTCCTTCCAATGAACACCCAGGATTGATCTTCTTTAGAATGGACTGGTTGGATCTCCTTGCAGTACAAGGGACTCCCAAGAGTCTTCTCCAACACCACAGTTCAAAAGCATCAATTCTTCGGCGATCAGCTTCCTTCACAATCCAACTTTCACATCCATACATGACCATAGGAAAAACCATTGCCTTGACTAGACGGACCTTTGTTGGCAAAGTAATGTCTCTGCTTTTTAATATACTATCAAGGTTATGAAGTACAACTTTACACCAGTCAGAATGCCCATCATTAAAAACTCTACAAAAAACAAATTCTGGAGAGGGTATGGAGAAAAGGGAACCCTCCTACCCTGTTTGTGGGAATGTAAACTGGTACAGTCACTATGTATAACAGTACGGAGGTTACTCAGAAGACTAAAAATAAGGTTACCATACTATCCAGCAATCCTACTCCTGAGCATCTATCCAGACAAAAATATATTTCAGAAAGATACATGTACCCCTATTTTCATAACAGCATTATTCCCAATAGCCAAGACATGGAAGGAACCTAAACGTCCACCGATAGATGAATGGATAAAGGAGATGTGGTATATGAACAATGGAATACTACTCAGCCATAAAAAAGCATGAAATAGCATCCTCTGCAACAACACGGATGCAACTAGAGAGTGTCGTACTAAGTGAAGTAGGTCAGAAAGAGAAGGACAAATGCTATGTGATGCCACTTACGTGTGTGTGTGTCACTCAGTCATGTCCAACTCTTGGTGACCCCATGGACTGTAGCCTTCAAGGCTCCTCCTTTCAAGAAACTCTCCAGGCAAGAATATTGGAGTTGGTAGCCATTCCATTCTCCAGGGGATCTTCCCGAGCCTGGAACTGAACCCAGGCCTCCTGCATTGCAGGCAGATTCTTTGCCGTCTGAGTCACCAGGAAAGCCCCAATACCACTTACACGTGGAATCTAAAATATGACACAAATTACCCTATCTAGAAACAGAAACAGAGTCATGGACATCGAGAACAGACTTGTGGCTGCCAAGGGGAAGAAGGTTGGGGGAGGGGCGGGTGGGGTTTGGGGTTAGTAGAGGTAAGATATCATGTACAGTGCCTTCCCTGATGGCTAGGCAGGTAAAAATCCACCTGCAAAGCAGGAGACACAGGAGACAAGAACCTACTGTACTGCACAGGGAACTATATTCAATGTCCTGAGATAAACTATAATGGAAAAGAATATTTTAAAATGAATATATATATATGTATATATAACTGAATCATTTTGCTGTATATCAGGCATTAACACAACATTGTAAATCAACTATAAGCAAGGTGAAAAGACAGCCTTCAGAATGGGAGAAAATAATGGCAAATGAAGCAACTGACAAACAATTAATCTCAAAAATATACAAGCAGCTCCTGCAGCTCAATTCCAGAAAAATAAATGACCCAATCAAAAAATGGGCCAAAGAACTAAACAGACATTTCTCCAAAGAAGACATACAGATGGCTAACAAACACATGAAAAGATGCTCAACATCACTCATAATCAGAGAAATGCAAATCAAAACCACAATGAGGTACCATTTCACGCCAGTCAGAATGGCTGCTATCCAAAAGTCTACATGCAATAAATGCTGGAGAGGGTGTGGAGAAAAGGGAACCCTCTTACACTGTTGGTGGGAATGCAGACTAGTACAACCACTATGGAGAACAGTGTGGAGATTCCTTAAAAAAACTGGAAATAGAACTGCCATACGACCCAGCAATCCCGCTGCTGGGCATACACACCGAGGAAACCAGAATTGAAAGAGACACGTGTACCCCAATGTTCATCGCAGCACTGTTTATAATAGCCAGGACATGGAAGCAACCTAGATGTCCATCTGCAGACGAATGGATAAGAAAGCTGTGGTACATATACACAATGGAGTATTACTCAGCCATAAAAAGAATACATATGAATCAGTTCTAATGAAGTGGATGAAACTGGAGCCTATTATACAGAGTGAAGTAAGCCAGAAAGAAAAACATCAATACAGTATACTAATGCATATATTTGGAATTTAGAAAGATGGTAATGATAACCCTGTATACGAGACAGCAAAAGAGACACAGATGTATAGAACAGTCTTTTGGACTCTGTGGGAGAGGGTGAGGGTGGGATGATTTGGGAGAATGGCATCGAAACCTGTATATTATCATATGTGAAACAAATCACCAGTCCAGGTTTGATGCATGATACAGGATGCTCGGGGCTGGTGCACTGGGATGACCCAGAAGGATGGGATGGGGAGGGAGGTGGGAGGCGGGGTTCAGGATGGGGAACACGTGTACACCCATGGAGGATTCATGTCAATGTATGACAAAACCAATACAATATTGTAAAGTAATTAGCCTCCAATTAAAATTTAAAAAATAAAAACAACACCCCCCAAAACAAACAACCCCTGTCCAAAAAACAGTAAGCTTTTAAGATGGTGCTTTAGTAATGACTTTGATAAAAATAGTAGTAACAGATTCTAACTCTATGTATGGGTCAATACCAGGAACTTACAGTAAAATTAAGGTGATATATAGGTTCAATGGGCTTCCCTGGTGGCTCAGAGGTTAAAAGCGTCTGCCTCCAATGCAGAAGACCGGGGTTCGATCCCTGGGTCGGGAAGATCCCCTGGAGAAGGAAATGGTAACCCACTCCAGTATTCTTGCCTGGAGAATCCCATAGACAGAGAAGCCTGGTAGGCTACCGTCCATGGGGTCGCAAAGAGTCGGACACGACTGAGTGATTTTACTTTTTACTATAGGTTCAATATTTTTTATATTGCTTCATATATTCACCCAAATTATTTAAAACACTAAATTAATAAATGTTTTAACATAAAGTAACATATTAATGTTTCTTTAATTAATTTATTTATGGGAAAAAGAACTATCTAGTTGAGTTTATTTATGAATAAACTCAATAAAAGAGTTTAATGAACTCTGAATTAGAATCAGATGATTAAATGACAGTCCTAATTCAACATATGAATTCAGTCAAGAAATCTTTTGCTCTCATTTTATATACTAACTTTTTTACTTCATGAAGAGTTAGTCACAAGCTCTAAATTCATAAATCAGTATTTAGATGTTTTGTGTGCAGGAGTATATTAATCTAAGAAGACTGATTGCAACTAGAGCAGCCATAATGGTATCCCAGGTAAAGTGAGAGATGAAGATGAGCTGATTAAGATCGTTTCAATCTATCCCAATCCTAAGCAAAATCTGAGTCATGCTATTATAAGAAGCTTCATTTTTAAAAAGAGGATTATGTAAAATTCACAGAAGGAAAATCTATGTGCATAATTCTTCATACAATCATTTGATGAACCTAACATTCCAAAGTATCAGAAAATTCAGAGCTGCTCTGAAGACAATATTTAGCTGACACAACTAATTTTGATATTGTTTTATACTCAGGGTACATTGGAAGGGGTTTTCCTTAATTACCTTCAGGGATATCAGAAGCAGGTTCTGAAATGAACTAATTGGCAAACATTTTAAGAGGCACTTGCTCAGGAGCATATAAATTACAGTGTTTTATAATGCCTTACACAACACTGAAATAATTTAGAGCATCATGGCAAGAAGCTAAATCTCAGTGGAGCTTTAAAAAAATTTTTTTTAACATTTAAGGATTTTCAGTCCACGCAGAAAAGTGGATTCTATTTCCTAAAGAGAATGTAATAAGTATGTGAGTATCAGAACAGAGTTGCTTGTGTAAGCTCAGCTGGTTTTACCTGGAAGTTATTACTGAATAAATTGAAAATGATTGTATGCATTTTACAAAAACATTGTGTTGTCCTGATGTAGCATCTTCCATCAGCTGTGCAGGGTTAGGGAGGTCATCTGGGTTTGCAGTTGTTTCCAAAGCAGAGATTTATAAAGTACATGTTGCATAATTACAAAGGGGCAAAAGAATGGTTCTAAAAGAGGAAAGAATATGGGTTCTCAAGGATCTATTTACACAGAAATGACACAAATATATGAGCAAGATGGAGAAAAATAGAACACACAAACAACTATACAGTGATGTAACATGGGCTATGACCAGGAGTGCCAAGGAAAGTAAAAATGAGGAAGGTCAATGTAAGTTTTAACCAGTGAGGAAAGGCTCCTGGAGGAGACTAGTCTTGAACAGGGAAGTGTAGTTAACTCAGAATTTAAATGGTCTGAGACAATAAAATAGTAGAATTCCATGAAGATGAGGATGAAGAAAATAATGCACAGTTCATTTATTTGTTACATAAAAAACAACACAGAATGATGCCTGTGTGACAAAAGCTAATAATACAGTGAATAAAGCAATAAAAAAAATCACTTCCCTTGCAGTTCACACTCCAGAAAAATAAGTAAAACAAATGGTTTGTTAGATAAGTGCTATGGAGAAAATAAAGCAGAAGAGATGACTTGGGACTATTGTGAAGTCACAGTTAGGGCAGGTCTCACTTAGATTGATATTTGAGTAAGATCTGAAGGAGATGAGAGAGCAAATCCTATGGCAAATCTAAGCACAGAGTATTGAGACAGGGGAGTCAGGCTCTGGTGTAAAACTCTGCCTGGCATGTGGGAGCAAGATTTGGCAGGGTATGTGGCTAAAGCAAAATAACAAAAGGGAGAACTCTAGCAGGTGAGATAGACTGGTGTAGGCTCCTGGGGTCATTTTAAGGTGTTTGGCTTTTACTCTGTGCAAGATGAGATAAGGAGTTATTGGAGGGTTAAAATACAAGAATGGTATGAACTTGTTTCTGCTTGACAGTATTTCTCTGGATGATGTGCTGAGAACAGACTTCAGAGGGTAGGAGTGGAGGGAAACCACAGCTGTGTGGTTAGCTGCTTCGAGGACCTAGGAGACAGCAAGGGGTGGCTTGGACCACAGCAGTAGATGTGAAGTTTGTAAGAAGTGGTCAAATTCTGAATGTAGTCTGTAGGCTGTTGTTGTTCAGTCACGAAGTCATGTCTGACTCTTTGCGACCCCAAGACCTGTAGCACGCCAGGCTTGCAGCACACCCACATTTTGCCAACAGATTAAGAATGTAGGAAGAAGGAGGAAGGAAATTAGGGAAGGGGAGGGAGAGAGAACATGAATGAGAACAAGTGCTGAGCGACCAGAAGGATAGAGTGGCCATGAAATGGGGAAGTTGGGAAAAGAGGACGTTTGAGGTAGAAGGTCCAATGCTCTGTTTAGCGCAAGCTGAATAGATGATTCTTGTCAGATACTGAATGCAGATGGGTTGTATGTTGAGGAGGAATTGCTTGAGGGGTTTGCATGTTGTATTTCAAGACTTGGAGTTGCATGTTACCAAAGCATGGAGTGGATCAAAAAAAAAAAAAAAAAGAGCTGAGCTACAAAGCAAGAACTCTAGGGCTCCAATGTTATGAGGTCAGACAGATGAAGAGGAAGGGATACATGAGGTTCAAAGCAAGGAGCTAGATATAGGAAGGAAGAAAAGCAGGAGAGTATGCTGTCCTGCAAGCCCAAAGACGAAACTGAAGGACTAAGGAGAGCAATCCACTATGCCCAAGGTCACTGAAAGGTTAAGGAAGATAAAGACTGAGATGCGTTCATTAGATTCAGCTACATAGGGCTTACTGGTAGCGGAAAGCCTTGGCAAATTCTGATTATGTTAATGTAGTCATCATTTTCCTATGCCATGTCTCCCTAGGGGTACAATATAGTTTCAATATCAATTATAAAACAGTTCCCAGCTTCTGGTGGTTTAAAGATATGATGAGCAATTCTTTGATATATTCTCCTTCAAAATATGGGGCTTAATACCCTTCCTCTTGAGTGGGGGGGCTGCACTTAATGACTTGTTTCTTGCCTATATGACGGAAGTAAAAACCTGTGATGTCAATTAGGATGTTAAATATTGTGGCTTCCTCCTGGACTTGACTGCAATCTCATGAGATACCATGAACGAGAATCACATAGCTAATTCCATTCCTGAATTTACCATTCACAGAAACTGTGAAATAATGAGTGTTTATTAAGATTTGGGATAACACGTTATGGTGAAATAGATAACAAACACAGATTTTAGTACCTGGAAGTGAGCTGCAATCATAAATGCCCCAAAATGTGAAGTGACTTTGCAACTAAGTCCAGAAGCTAGAAAAAACTTTGAAGAGAATGTTCATGAAAGCTTATGTACCTTAAACAGACAGTTGTAGAAGTTGAGACTGTCAAAGAGGCTCAAAGGAAAGCAAGAACTATCTTTTTGGAAACTGAAAGGAAGGGATCTTTGTTAAGTAGTGTCAGAGAGGTTAGTGACGCTGTCACCAACAATAACAGGGAAAGTAGAAAATGACTTAATGAACTGAGTGAACAAGCGAAAGTAATTTCTAGAGGGAATATTGAAGGTGCTACTTGCTTTCTTTCTACTTAGAGTAAAATCAGAGAGGAGAGACATACATTCATGCAAGGTCTGCCAAACCAAAAGAGGCTAGGGTTTTGGCTTAAAAACTTCCCAGCCTCTCCAGATGGTGAAAGATGCTAAAATGAAGAAACAGCTTCTGCACGAATATGAAACCAAGAACTCTGCCAGGTCTGATGTTGAAGCTGAGGATGTGGCTATAAAATCTCTTATTAAGATTTCAGGAGGATCAATGGTGCTGCCTCAGAATACCATTTAGTCAGAAAAAAGGGCCCCCTGCAGACCCGTATATCTCATAACTCCCCTCAATCAAATAATATGACTTCTAAGAACCTTAAGGGCTTTGTCCCTCAGCAGAAGCCCTAGATAGAGAAGAGTTTATCTCAATTTATAGGGGTAGATTTATCTAACGAATTGGAGCCCAAAAACATTCACAGGAGACCCACAAGTTTTAAAGAATTACATCAGCAGAAACACTGTCAGCTTGGACTGTGACAGATAGTGCTAAATAAAAAGAGATCTTTGAACACTTCCCCACCCCCTAATTCAACTGACAGGAATCAGACTTAGAAAGCTACTTAGCTACAAACACATGTTGTTGCTGCTGCTGCTGTTGCTAAGTCAATTCAGTTGTGTCCGACTCTGTGAGACCCCATAGACGGCAGCCCACTAGGCTCCTCTGTCCCTGGGAATTCTCCAGGCAAGAATACTGGAGTGGGTTGCCATTTCCTTCTCCAATGCATGGGAGTGAAAAGTGAAAGTGAAGTCGCTCAGTCGTGCCCAATTCTTAGCAACCCCATGGAATGCAGCCTACCAGGCTCCTCTGTCCACGGGATTTTCCAGGCAAGAGTACTGGAGTGGGTTGCTATTGCCTTCTCCAATATGTTCAGTTCAGTTCAGTACAGTTCAGTCACTCAGTCATGTCCGACTCTCTGCGACCCCATGAATCACAGCACGCCAGGCCTCCCTGTCCATCACCAACTCCCGGAGTTCACTCAAACTCATGTCCACAGAGTCGGTGATGCCATCCAGCCATCTCATTCTCTGTCGTCCCCTTCTCCTCCTGCCCCCAACCCCTTCCAGCATCAGAGTCTTTTCCAGTGAGTCAACTCTTCGCATGAGGTGGCCAAAGTATTGGAGTTTCAGCTTTAGCATCAGTCCTTCCAATGAACACCCAGGATTGATCTCCTTTAGAATGGACTGGTTGGATCTCCAATATGTTACCTTTCATCAGAAAGGAAAGATGACTTAGACGGCAAAAACAATACTTCTCTGTGACTCCTGGGGCCAAGAACATGGAGAATTATTCCCAGACTTTGAGTCCCAATCAAGAAATCGCTAACCTCTGCTAGACTTGATTTCAGAATGGTATGGACCAGTGACTCCTGGGTATCTTCCATGTCTGTAGGGGTTATCCTGTGTCTATCCCACAATTGAGTATAGGGCAAAGGGTGGTGCAGTGGTAAAGAATCCACCTGCCAATGCAGGAAATGCAAGAGATGTGTGTTTGATCCCTGGGTTGGGAAGATCCCCTGGAGTAGGAAATGGCAACCCACTCCAGTATTCTTGATGCGAAAATCCCATGAACAGAGGAGCCTACCGTTCATGGGGTCACAGAGCATCAGACACAGCTGAAGGACTGAGCCCAAGGGAAGAGAGTGACAACTTGTTTCTTTAGTTTGCAGGTCTTTAGTCAAAAGGAACTGCACTCAAAGATCTATACTTACAGCATGGTATCTGTGAGCCTGCCTTGGTGCCTCAATTTCATTTCTATGACATCATCTTGGATTTTAAGCTAACCCTCCATTGGGGTTCTTGGGAGGGGATTGGTAAATGTATTCTGCATGTGGGACAAATAATATACAAGTCATGGACAAAGAGTGGTGCTTTTAAAACACATCTATAGATTCTTAATATGCCTCTCTTTAAGATGTAGAGCTTAATACTCTTCCCCCTTGAGTGTGGCTGGACTTAGTGACTCATTTCTAATGAATCGAGTTAGGTGTGAGTGACAGAGCATGACTTCCAGGATGAGGATAGAAAAGGCATTGTGGCTTTCTCCTTTTTCTCTCTCTTGGATTGCTTGCCTGGGGAAAGGCAACTGCCATACATAAGGACGCTCAAGCAGCTTTATGAAGTGAGAACTGAGGCCTCCGGGCAAAAAGCACTGAGCGAGCTTGGAAGCAGGTCACCCAGCTCTAGTCAAGATTTCAGATGGCTGGAGCCCCAAGGGGCATTTCCATTCCCGCCTCATGAGAGACCTTGAGCCAGAACCACTCAAATTCACGATCCACAGAAACTGCGGAATTATGTTTGCTGTTTTATGTCACAAAGTTTTAGGGCAAATACACAGCAACGGATAACCAAGATGAGACTCATTACCCTCTAGAAGGATCCCTGGAACCTTGACCTCTGAATTCTGCTTTAGGGGGATGTGAGTGTGTGGGAGGGGACAGGGCAGGATTACGCGGCTCATGAATGAAACCGCTTCTTGCATTTGGCTTTCCTCTCGTGGTTGCAGGAGGCCTCCTCTGCCATTCCCCATATGCTGCTGTCATAGTCATTATTCTATTTTGTTTCAGTACTCATCACACTGAGAAGGAGAAAGTTTCTTCCTTCCCACCTGTGTTATACTCTATCACTAAAGCCATAAAAGAGAATTTTTTAATGTATTTAATTTCTAGCCTTGGCTCTAAGGATGTTAATTTTACTTGCCCTGCTTTTGGTTTCAGCCCCTTCTTTCCTAGAAAGCTGCTATAACAGTTTGTTCCTGAAGGGCAAGGCTGGAATAGTCTGAGAGACAACATACCCTAAGGAATTCATATCCTCTTTACCCTCTGCTTACAGACCACTGACCAAGTCAGGTGCCTGTATATCATCTCCCTCTGAATATTCCAGTTAAGTGTGTATTATCCACAAGCTTAATACACGTACAACAGTGCGACTATGATGGAAAAGAGGGTTTTTTTTTAATGTTTAAGAACTTAATAAATGGATAGTGTGATATGATCTAAAATATCTTACCAGATGACTACTTTGTAAGGTTCGTAAAGTTTAGGATTGCCATAAATGGTTATTTATAAGGATATAAAATGTATTTCCTCACTAGAAACTGTCCTGAAGGGACCAGTAGGCTGACAGGCGCTCGGAGTTGCATAGACAGCTGTTTAATACAATCTCTGAGCCGAGAGAGCAAAATGACAACCTCAGATCTCCTTGGCAAAATGACCAAAGGGAACTGCTCCCACATATGTTGTTTAACTGTGAGCCACTTGACTCTGCCATGCTGACCACCAAGGGTTATGTGCTGAGTTGAAACTCTGCCACGAGAGATCAGCTGAAAAGTCTATTCAGTAGGGCTGGTCTATCTAGACAACGATGGTGTTTTCGAAGAGAAGATCGAATTTTATCAGTTACATCCGAGACATGTAGGAAGACTGTAACATACTAAAAGGAAGGCACAGATTCGGAAAGAGTGGAAATAGGAATGTTGGATTCTTTAGACAAGCACTTGGGCCCCACAGAGGGAAAGCAGAGCAGAGTGTGGAGTTGGGCGAAAATGAATTGTTAGACTCTGTGGGGTCCTGGGGCCCCAGGGGTGTCTGAAAATCCCGAGTCTCTATGAGACCCTATTGCACCACCAGTGAGACTGGTTATCCTCCCTTTTTTACTTCTGGTGTGACTTACACTACACTCCTTCCACTAGAGAGAGCCTGATTATTTGGTTCTTTACATCAGGGGTCCCCCAGCCTCTGGGATCTAATGCCTGACGATCTGAAGTAGAGCTGATGTGATAATAATTGAAATAAACTGCCCAATAAGTATAATGCCCTTGAATCACCCTGAAATCATCCCCTCAACCCTCGGTTCAGGAAAAAAAGTATCTCCCATGAAACTGATCCCAAGTGCCAAGAGAGATGGGGACTGCTGCTTTAGAGGACCATTACCAGACACAGCAGTGTGAGTTTTTAGGGCCAGCTGTTCGAGCTTCCCAGGTGGCTCAGTGGTAAAGAATCCACCCACCAAGCAAGAGATGCAGAGCCAGGCCCTGGGTTGGAATGTTCCCCTAGAGAAGAAATGACAACCCACTCCAGTATTCTTGCCTGGGAAATCCCATGGACAGAGGAGACTGGCAGGCTACACAGTACCTGGGGTCACAAAGAGTCAGACAGACTGAGCACACATGAACAAATGATTAACCTCATTATGTCCAGTTTGTCTTCCCATGAGCCTCTTCACGTCAACATAAAAATGACCTCTGACTGTCCAATCCTCTCTAACTCCACATCCAAATAACACTAAGGGTTGCCCTTTATTAAGCGAGGCATTGTCTGAAATAGATACTGTTCCCAGTCTTTATACTGACCTGGGAGTTTCACTCCCTGAGTCAACAAATATCTATTTTAGGATATATGATTCCCATTTTAAAATGAGGATCTTGAACCTCAAACTATTGAAGACTAGCCCACGATCACACAGGCAATCATTGTCAGAACTGGGATTCAAATCAAGCACTCTCTGGCTTCAAAGTTTCATCCACCGATCCAATAGTTTCCAAACCTGGCTAATAAATACTGAACAACCAATGTAGGTCAGTCGGTGGTCAGGACACTTCAGATTTAGCATTGAACAAAAGAGACAAAAGCAATCTATATCCTAAGAGACGGGAACAAATAAAACGGTTAACTGAAAGTAAAAGTGAACTCGCTCAGTCGTGTCTGACTCTGTGCGACCCCATGGACTGCAGCCCACCAGGCTTCTCCATCCATGGGATTTTCCAGGCAAGAGTACTGGAGTGGGGTGCCATTGCCTTCTCCTCCTTAACTGAAGGGCTTAAAAACAAAGATTCCCAGGTGTCAGCCCTGCAAAATCACGCTTTTGTAGGTGAGGAGGTAGAGCTTCAGTGTATGTAATTTTAACATGGACCCCAGATCACATTTCGGTGCTTACTCCCGACTACATTCCACAAGAGAACACTGATTCCCTCCAACCGTGTTTTAATTTATTTTGGTTATTCTGTTCAAGTCCTTAATATTCAAGAATATTAAGGATTCTTGAATATATCTTACATAGTGTTTTCTTAAAGGTAAATTTTAGGAGAAATGATAGGATTTTCTTTAAACTAGAGATTAACTTTGGGTAGCGCAATGTTTGCCAACTGATTATAGGGACACTATAATGCATATATTTCTAAAAGTCTGATTAGGACTGGAGAGAGATTTAGACAGCGTTATGAATCCACTAGCAAAGAAAGCACTGATTTTACAGGTATAATCACAGGGTTTTTTTAAAAATTATTTTTAAAACAAAAATGTATCTCTGTTGAGGTTATTGATTACTTTAGAAGCTTGAAGGTTTTTTTCCAACTTTATTTTTATTAATTTCTATTACAGTACAGTTGCTTTAAAACGTTGTGTTGGCTTTTACTGTGTAGCAAAATGAATCAGTCATACATATACATAGATCTCCTGCCTTTTGGATTTCCCTTCCATTGAGGACACCACCATGCATTAAGTAGAGTTCCCTGTGCTTGCAGTGTGTTCCCATAAATGTGTTTTATACATAGTATCAATAGTATATATATGTCAACCCCAACCTCAATTTTTCACACTATACCTGAGAAGTTTGCCTCTTACAGATGCAGTACCTAAACAAAAAATAACAAAATTCGGAGGCCTGACCCTGGAAATTCTGTCTCTAGATAAGGCATGAGATGGGGAAGAAAGGCCTGAATCCTTCGACCAGGGTGGAAGGCATGTGGGAGGGGGGCAGGCAGGACAAGTGGGATCATTTGTTCCAGGCCTCAAGAAGCTGATACGTGCTTTGATTTCATATGGGAAGTGATGGGGAGGTATTTCATTCCAAGCCAGGAAGGAGGAAATAGGCAATTAGAGCAACGTCTGGTCTGGGGAGAGGAAGAGCAACTGGCAAGTTATTTCAATTGCTCAGGAAACAAGGGCCTGCTGGTGAGTCACCAGCCCTAAGAAGGGCTCCCTTTGTGGTCAAGATATGATTCTAAGGCCCAGCATTGAAGGCATGAGGTTTTAAAAATGACTTCACCCATCCGTTCATATTGTTCTTTAAATTTCTGCATCTCCGGCCTTCCCTGAGTGGCCTGATATTATGGGAAGTGAGCTTAGCCTGTTCTAACCGTGGCCTGCCTATGAGGTGTAGCACTGCCATGCTCAAATTAGGCTAGCGCCATGGAGGGAACATTCTCAAACCCAGATACTAAAAGACAAGCTGTATTTTTCACTGTCTCCCTCTCCTTCAGCCAGGACTCTAGAGCACATGTTGAATAATCACCATGCAAGAAATTACCAGCATGAGTCAGCCTTATTACAGATGAACAGTTCATCGCTAATGTATTTAACTCAAGCTCTTGTTCTAATGAATTAACTGCACTTAAGTGGCCTCTTGCAGCTGAGAACTTGTTTGGGGATAATAGCTCAGATGCAAATCCCATCTGTAAACACCCCTTTAAAACATTTAATACTTGAACAACAAGGATTTGAATCAAGGATTCAAACCCATTTGAATCAAGGATTCTTTCCAGATCTATTGTCAGAACATCTTAAAAGAAATGTAAACATCTTGTGATTAAAAAAAAAAAAAATTCCAGCAATATGCAATGCATGCAGATGACCATTAGGGAGAAGTAAAAACAAATGTAGAAGGCCCTGTAATTGAGATCTCTTTTCCCCTTGTGGCTGTGAATGTGTATTCCCATGAATGTTATTTCAGGACAGCTTAACTATTTTACCAGAGAAAATTTCAGCTGATGACTATATCGACAAGGCACAGAATCCTATTGTGGATCAGCTCTAAATCCTGTGAAGTCAAACAACCATTATTTGATTTATCCACAGTTTTGAGAAAGAAGATACACATGTCTAAAGTGATTCTTGGGAGTTAATATCATAAGTGCCATAAGATCATCTAACCTGCAGTTCATCATGCAGTGATTTGAACAGCATTTGGGAGCCTCATGTCACTTCATTGAAGAAGAGTCTATAAATAAACACTGCTTAAAGTCCTTTGCCGATGAGCTAACCGTGTCATTGATACCTAGAGAGCCTGAGTTTCTCTAAGAACCCATAGCAACTTCCTTTGTCAGTGACCACAGACAAAGTTCTCACTTGCAGTATTCAGGTTTGAAGAGCACTAAGCCAGGCTATACTGACCTTGAGCATGAGAAGGACTCATTGTCAATGACTCTGAAGTTTTAATAAGACACAGAAACTGAGATGCTATTCAAAGTTGGCCAAGACCTTAACAGAACATTGAACCAATTTAATGTCTGGAAATTGGATGGAGTCCAGAGGCGAAAACAAGAGCAATGATTAGATGGTAGGAGAAATAATAGTTCCTAGAAAAGCCTGAAGTCTAAAAAGATTGGGATTTTTTCTTCTTCTTTTTTTTATTCTGAGGGAGTTGGGAGCTGAGAAGTTTTTTTTACAAATCATCTGCTTTTTTATGACAAAATATTGTAAAGGTAGATTGAGAAGTTGTACATGGAGATAGTGCACAATAAACATGAGTTTCAATAGAGTGTAAGGAAAATGCATTCTCTGGTTTGAAAGTTTTTCAAATGTCTTATTGCTGAGGGTGATAAGGATGCCCTTCCCCCCCTCCCCTGAGTGTCTGAGAATCAGTGGTCTCAGAGGTAGGACTAGCACCCCTGGGGTCACCTCCACAATTAACTTTTGGCCTCTTTCAGTCTTGGTATAATTTCCTCCAGATACTTATTCATGGGTTTTAGCAGACTCTCAGGGCATCCCTGGTGGCTCAGATGGGAAAGAATCTGCCTGCAGTGCAGGAGACCCTGGTTCGATCCCTGGGTGGGGAAGATTTCCTGAAGAAGGGAATGGCAACTCTTTCCAGTATTGTTGCCTGGGAAATCCCGTGGACAGAGGAGCCTGATGGGCTACTGTTCATGGGATCACAAAGCCTTGGACATTACTGAGTGACTAACATCAGACTGTTATTGATTATAATTTTTCTCTATTCTGGCATAAGGGAATATTAATTTTACTAATTTTTCAACTACTTATCTAGTTAGGTTTAAAATATTTGATGGAACTTTATAAAGTATGGAGTCTGAAATCTATTTTTGTTCATTCCAAAACAAAAATTTATGAACAATGAGCTCCCTCATGTTATATACCTGCAGACAAGTAACAGAAGTATCTTTAACTTACTGCCAACTACATTCCCTTTCTGACTATTCTTGCTAAGGAGACGGCTGCAGACTGTAAAAGTATTAGTGATTAATTCTGCGTATCCTACCTAATTGAATTCTCACATAGGTAAAGGTCTTTTGACAAAACCATTATATACTGTAATTAGTCAAATAGCTTTATACATGGAGAATGAAAGAGATTAATGTATCTCTTTGGCTGAATGAAAGATGTGTCTAGATCACTGTGAATAAAGGATATATATGTACTTGTAAAACATTTTTTGAATGAATGAATGGATTGTGTTTTAAAGGTAGTATCTTAAATATACAAATTACTCTCAAATTACGTACTGGTGAAAAGTTCATACTGGCCATTGTCCTGATATCTGTCTTTTCTCAGGTAGATCATTTTGAGTTCAGTAAAGATATTTTTCTCCATCTTAAATTGATAATCAGCTCCACCTTCCCTCTATCTATAACCATGAGCCATAGCAGTCAAGAATATATACCTACCATCGAAAAATCACTGCATAGCCACAGCTCGAGTGATTCCATAAATAATAAATCTAAAGCTCCCACCGTATCTCCTGTACCTTATTGAATCATCGCACACTTTAAACTGCTCCGTGGTGTGTTTAACAAATCATGTCCCAAAGTATTACTCATCATTTAGTCTGAAACACTTAGCAATTTCATAAAGTTTTGTATTCTGGCTCTAATGCGAGCCTTTAGAACAGAACTGAAATGTTAAATGTGTTTTATGTAAGTAGAAGTGATGGGAATTCATACATTACTAAACGTTTTTACACTTCTTTCCATTTCACCATTAATGCTTTCCTCCTGCACGGCCATTAATTTTTGTTGTAGCCAACAGATTTTAAGCCTCTTCCTGCTCACTTGTAATGGAGCCCATAGACACGACAGAAAATAGGTTTTAGACAGGCCTATCGGGTGTCCCGAAATGGCTGAATGTTACTGTGACTCATTTTGCCAGGGCAGGACTCACTGTGAAGGACATTGCAGGGTCACGGCCTGCTCCTAGGCAGGCTCTCCCATGCTGGTTCGAAGAGGGTAAATGGCAGAAGCCATCATGAACTCAGGGTCTATCAAGCAGCCACGAAGCTTACTCTCTCCTCGCCTTCGTTTCTCTTTCTACCTCTCTCTTCTCACCCTCGGCATCCTCAACACACTTCATTTAGTCTTTTACGCCACCCCCTCCTTGCCCAGCTTCCTTTCCTGAAGGGCTGATGGTCAGCAAATCCAGTCCCTCTGACTGACACACCTGCTCCCTTTGTTTCTCCACAGCTGACACGCTGGCTCAAGAGGAGAAGTGATGAGAATTATGACCGAGATGAGTCCCATTGTTCTATAGCCATCTACAAAACAGCTTGCTTCTGGCACCCTAGAGTCTTAACTTAGAAAGGGTTTAGTGTTTGTGAATACAAGCTTAAGGCAAAAAGAAATATTTGAAAGCTTAAAAAACAAAAGAAAGAACCTCAGGGGACTTCCCTGGTGGTCCGGTGACTAAGACTCCACACTCCCAATGCAGGGAGCCCAGTTAGATCCCAGGCTCCAGAATTATTAACAGATTCTGCACGCTGCAAACAAGAGTTCTCATGCCACAACTAAAGATCCTGCATGCCACATAAATATTCAAAACAAATAAAAATGGAATCTTATATTAGGTTTAGAAAACCACTTTAGCCTCTTAACATAATATACTAAATGTGGTACATTACCAATATTTTCTATTGCTGTGAAACAACTTATGTTTCTCTGTTTCCACCGGTAAGGAGTCTGGGTCTCCCATCCCCTGCTCAGGATGCCACAGGGCTACAATCAAGGGCTCAGTCAAGGCCCGCATCCTACAGGCATCTTGAGGCCTCTTCTTAGCGCTATGGTGATTAGCAGAATTCACGTCCTCCTGTTTGTAGGAAGGCGGTCCTTACCTGCTAAATTAGGCTAGGGCCACACCCCCTGCCTCACTCACTGGCTGATCGGAAAGTCATCACGAGGCTTCTGGCTTCTCAATGGCCAGCAAGAGACCATTCCCCGGCTTCTCCCGCACCTGATCTTTGCTGCTGCTGCTGCTAAGTCACTTCAGTCGTGTCCGACTCTTGTGCGACCCCATAGACGGCAGCCGGCCAGGCTCCCACGTCCCTGGGATTCTCCAGGCAAGAGCACTGGAGTGGGTTGCCATTTCCTTCTCCAATGCAGGAAAGTGAAAAGTGAAAGTGAAGTCGCTCAGTCGGGTTAGACTCTTAGCGATCCCATGGACTGTAGCCCACCAGGCTCCTCCGTCCATGGGATTTTCCAGGCAAGACTACTGGAGTGGGTTGCCATTGCCTTCGCCGACCTGATCTTTAGAGCCTCGTTTAATGGCTCACCTGAAAAGTCAGGCTCACCCAGAATAATCTTCTTAATTAACTTGAAATCAACTAATTAGGGGGTGTTAATTACATCTGTAAAATCCCTCATCTGTGCCGTATGACTTAACGGAATCACCAGAGTGATATCCCAACATCTTTGTGTGTTTTTACTGTGTTTGGTTAGAAGAAATTTTAGGTTCCAACCACACTCAAGCGAAGGGCTGTCTCCCTGGAAAAGAGGGAGAGTGAGTGAAATTAGCATACAAAAGGGGAAAAAGTAAATATTTGTGGTCAAGACACTGATGTTTTACTTATTTGAAACATGGCCAAGGAAATAGGAGAGAAGATGAATTCTGTAATTTTCACAAGCAGCTTTAAGAGCCATTTTGTCATGTGCCTATTTGTTCCTTTACTTCTCCCTTATAACAGGTATGTCTTATGTGAGGGCTGCTTTTTCAGCCTGGGGCTTGGAATGAAGAAAACTAGGAGAGATGTAGCCAAGTGCACTGAGCGTTAATGTGAGTAAAACAAAACCTGTGTTGAGATTTTGCTGTTTGTCATAGCATCCTCTAATGAAACCTGACTTACATACTCCCCGTGTGTCTTAACTGCGATGCTTTCTTTTTCTGAGACTCTGTTCTTATCATTCTTTGTGTCCTTATTTCATACATATTATTTAAGATTTAGTTTAGAAAGTTTTCTATGGCCTCCCATGCGGGGAGGAAAGCTTCTCTATCCCTTGAAGCCCAAGTGTGTGCCTTGACTGTAAAACTTACCATGTGATATGAAAACTGTCAGGTATGCCAAGATGGGAAGGATGGTCTGAATCTTCACGGTATGCCCACAAATAGCACAATGCCTGTGATGGTTTTGGGCTGTGTCAACTTGGCTAGACTGAATTACCTTTTCCAGAATTTGCTTTCTTGTGTATTTCTTGTTAGGTTGAGCCACAAGGGAGGGAGATTCTTGGGAGGTTTGGAAGGCAGAAGAGAAGCAGCACCCACTTTGTAGCTTGCACACATTGCTGATCCACTGGCCTGCCTTCTTGGCAGGAAGCAGTGGCTGGGCCTGTGATTGGTCTATCTTCCCCTGGACCCTCCTCCAGCTGCTTAGACTCCGGGCCAGGTGTGTGTGTGACAATGTCTGTGTGTGTGTGTCCCCACAACCTGCTTAACTTCTGTCCTTTCTTACAGAATCAGGCAAATCACCACTTTTGATTGTTAGATGGGCAACTTATTAAATTTCAGAACACATGAGAAATTTATGTTACTGTCCCCCAATACACATTGACATTACAAAATTATTCTTTATGAAACTTTCTAGGAAGCACCTCTCCTGGATTTAAATTCAGGTCATTGACTGGATTCTTAGATTTAAATTCAATTAATTCCTTTCTTGGATTTAAATTCAGATTTGCATGTAACTCTTTTAAAATTTAGCTATTGTTTATTACCACATTCTCATATATGAACTTTTTGTGGAGAACATAAGGAATTGAGCTTAGAGTTTGTTGTTATTGTTCGGTCGCTAAGTCATGTCCAACTCTTTATGACCCCATGGACTACAGCACATCAGGCTCCCCTGTGTGTTTGCTCAGACTATGTCCATTGAGTCAGTGATGCTATCTGACCATCTCATCCTCTGCCTGGAGTTTGCTCAGACTCATGTCCATTGAGTCAGTGATGCTATCTGACCATCTCATCCTCTGCCGCCCCCTTCTGCTTTTGTCTTCAATCTTTCCCAGCATCAGGGTATTTCTAATGAGTCAGCTCTTCACATCAGGTGGCCAAAGTCCTGGAGCTTCAGCAACAGTCCTGCCAATGATTATTTAGGGTTGATTTCCTTTAGGATTGACTGATTTGATCTTCTTGCATTCTAAGGGACTCTCAAGAGTTTTCTCCAAGTGCCACAATTCAAAAGCATCAATTCTTTGGTACTCAGCCTTCTTTAAGGTCCAGTTCTCACAAACCACATAAATGACAATATGTAAAATACTTTGACATGAACAAAGTGGTTGCTGATTTGCCTTTCCCTACACTTTTGTATGCCTCTTGAGGAGAGGATGATGATTTTGTTTTTCATTACCGTGTTCTGAAAACACACAGTGATGCTCATCAGTCATTGTTTGGCACATGATAGACATTCAACAAATCTTTGGCATACTCAGTGTATTTCTAGTGTAGTATATCTTACAGTCTCCGTTTGTCTTTATTTGCTTCTTGTTCATTTTTTGCCTCCCACAAATAGAAAGAAAGGTCCATGAAGAAACAAGCTTACCTGACTTGTTTATAGCTATATCATTCTTTAAAAAGATTTTTTGATGTGGATCATTTTTAAAGTCTGTATTGAAATTGTTACAATATTGCTTCTGGTTTATGTTTTGGTTTTTTGGCTTCAAGGCAAGTGGGATTTTAACTCCCTGACCAGGGATTGAACCTGTACCCGCTGCATTGGAAGGTGAAGTCTTAAACACTGGACCACTGCTGAAGTCCCCAGATACTTATTCAATGAATAAATAGCATGTGTAAAAATATCTGGCATTTAGTATGTGCTCAAGAATTTAAAAATACATTGTTTGGATATGGGCTAGTTGAAAATGAAAGAAATTCAATTTTCCTTCAAATCAGCTTCTCTTCCCATATATAGAGAAGAAAGTTCTATACAAGAAAAATATATTTCAGGAGTTGAGAAGCATCTTTCAGCAAAGTTGCATAGATATCGCTATTTCTCTGGCTTTTTACAAAATCTAATGCAGCCAGAAAAAATGTCTTGCTGAATGACACAAAGCATTATCCAAAGCACAGGGGGTGTCTTAGAAGGTAGGTTTAGACATACCATAACACGATTACATTGTTTTGAAGTTTCATTACTTTTTCATCTGAATGAATATGAAACCTAGAATATGAATACAATGAAGATTGGCAGTTGATGACCCTGCAGAGGCTGCTCCAAGTTGCTGATCAAACATGGACGGTGGTGCCTTCAAATCTCAGAGTCATTTGTAGGTGTCTTGTCTGTAATCGGGATTTGCGAGTGATGGTGCATGAACTATTCTCTGGTCATTGTTATTCAACACCATCACTTACTCTTGTCTGAGATCTTAAATGGGCTGTCTCATCTATCAAACCTCTCCCCATCCTATCCCCGCAGTATCTGAGATCGACAAAGCATGTAAAATCAGCACTTCATTCAGTGCTGCTTCTGACACGTGAGCCTTCATCCTTCCCCACCAATCTACAGCCCATTCTGCATTTGACTTTTACAAATACCTTCCCCCAGAAATAATGAGGCCCCCCGGGGTTGAAAGGTGAAAGGGGTTCTGAGTGATGCCATTTCCTTTTCGGATGCCTTCGTGCCTGAGTGCCATGTGGAAGGTTTAATACCAACTCTATTCCTCTGATGCATATGACAATATAATATCCTCTAATTGCATCTGTTACGTCTTTGTACAAGGAGGAAAAATATTCTTTATGGCAGGATTACAAAATTACACACATTACAGCTGGATATTCAGGTATTAAAATAGGTTTTCTGCTTGTTAGGGAAAACAAGAAGCTGGAAATTGTTTTTATTTTTATTTTGCATTTCATGTACCATGGGCCTGATGGAGCTGCATTGGGTTGTTTTACAGGTGTTTTAAAATACATGGCTCCTGTATATTTCATAGGAATGCCTCCGGATGATGATGCAAATGTTTCTTTAGGTAAGCAAGAAGTAAATCCAAGTTATATCATTTTTGAAGTGCTCTTAAGGGGAAAATTAAAGGGTGATTGATTGCCTTTTCCTAAAACAAAGTCTATTTTGCTTTCTGTTGCTTTTATTCATCCAGAATTGACCAGCTGACCCATCCAGGTAGTATTTAGTTAAGTGCATGTTCTAAGTATATGAAACTCTCTGGCTGCTTATGTGTCCAAATGTGACCATTTGCATGAACGAGCCCAGGTAAGGTAGAGTCCACACATTCTTTCCTTTTCCCAAACAAGGTGCCTAACATTTTGCATCTGATTATCCCCCCAAAATCTATTAACTTGTGTCTCTGAATAAACACACAAATAATAGCTTAGAAAAAGTTTCTTTCTCACTAACTTGGTTATTGTGTTTATTCTCACTCTTTAGATCCACACAGAAGCACAATGCTTGAGAAGAAATGCAGTTCTACTTGTTTGTATCTTCTTGGTCGTGATGGTGCTAATCAGTAACAGTGTGTGGAGCTCTGAATAGATTTCTCTTGGGCTTGAGATGAAGCCCTAGGATGTAACTAAGTGACAGAAAAGAATGTCAGATGTAACAAATGTTTGTTGTTGTTTAGGTGATAAGTTGCCTCCGATTCTTTTTGACCCCATGGGCTGTGTAGCCCACTGGGCTCCTTGCATGGAATTCTCCAGACAAAAATACTGCAGGGGGTTGCCATGCCATCCTGCATGTGATCTTCCTCAACCAGGGATCAAACCAGGCTCTCTTGTGTCTCCTGCATTGGCAGGCAGATTCTTTACCGGTGAGCCACCTGGGATGCCCAAAGGGAAGGAGAATAGCACTTTTTTAAAGATGAAGAAACTGAAGCCATGAAGTTCATCCTATAAGCACTTACTCTGATTAGGGTAAATGACGCAATCTGTGCTGATAGACTGCCTACATCCAAGTAGCTTAACAAATAAAAGGTTCACACTCACACAGAGTTCACTGGACACGTCTGCCATCAGGGAGGGGTACTCCATGTGGCCCTGCAGGGACCCAGCCTCCTTCCGTCATGTGGGGGCCCCTTCTCCAGGTGATCTGCACTGTGTCTCCTTAATTCGGCCAGTAGATAGGGAAAGAGTTCATTTTTATGGGCCAGGCATGGAAATGACAAATATCACTTCAATTCACATTCCCTGATTCTGTGGGCCAGTGCTTAGTAATATGGCCACTTTAAACAGCAAAGGAATATGGTAAATGTAGTCTATTTTGTGCCCAAGAGGTAGAATGAGGCCAGTTTCAGCAAGCACATGGCAGTTTCTCCCACAATCAGTAACGAATCACGGGGCATGCCACCATTTGCGTGCTCTTTACACTGGACTATTCACTCTTGACAGTAACCACTCCTTGCCCCAATTTTAGATTTAGTTTGTTCAATTCCTCAGCATAGGGAACATCCCGCGAAGAGAGGGCATGTTCATAAATTCCATTTATTTCACCATCCACCAAGTCCCTCAAAAAGTCACAGCTTCTCTCTAGAGGATTTCAGAAACAGCCAGATAACAGAGAAGCAAAAAATGAGCTTTGACCATATCTGGGAATTTGAGTTCTGATGGGGACACCTCAATGCCATAGCTTGTCATTCCTCTATTAGGTTTTGTGATAATAATTTAATACAAACTCTAGTAAGGTGTTTTGCCCAGTTCTGTGATTTTTGTGGATAGGAGCTCTAGCAGGTGAAGGGGAAAATGCCCCTCCACGCCCTCCACCTTTTGCTATTTTAATCCCAATACTAACTTGCCGCCAGGAAAGTTCAGAGAATCCACAAAGGGAGCCCTGGAGCACCTGGGTCACTGCGTTTCTCACTTTCCCTGGGTTTCTGTGTCCCCTGCGTTTCCCCCAAACTGGAGTGTTTTCTCCTTTATGGTCGCTCACCTGCTTTCCAGTTTCAGGTCTTATGCAGGTGTGTGTAATTTTACCCAAGGTTTTCTCCATACAGAATCTGCTCCTAATTTGTGACTTGGCCAACTTTGTGTTTCCTTCTAACTGGCTTTTGAAGAACTCTGGGACTCAAAGAATGAAAGTAGGGTATTCAGATGAGGAACAGGGTAGCAAGGCACAGGGAGAGAATCCACATGTACATTTTAGGCATTTTTCAGAAGCAACCATCTTGTTTTTACCATTGGTGAGGACCATTTCAATTTCCACTCACCTTGGGCATCCGGGCAAGTGATTATCTGCAAAGTCAGGTAAGATTTAAGGAATCTGGCCTTTTCTCTCTCTCTTTTTGCTGCCACGAGTCCTGCTTTCACACTAATTTTCTGATATAAAGATAAAGGAGGAGAGAAGTTTCCCCCAGTTACTGTGTGCAAAGCAAAGGAAGTCTCCATCTGCTCCTGGAACTCTGCTTTATATGGGGTCTGTCAGGCTGCTTCAGTTTTGATGGACTTAAATGATAACATTCTTCCTTTTTTATTATTATTAGAAACAACAACACTCTCAAATCTTTCTCATTATTTTTTCATAAGGTCTAGGATTTAGTCTTGTTGCTGCAACCTCTGATGTTAAAATAACATTTACCCTGAAGCTTTCATCATACTTTCAGAGCATCTCTATTATATTTAACCCATCACCAGCGCCATCTCCTCTGGCTCGCCATGTTGAGGCTGGAACAAGAAAATTATCAGTACTTATAGGTGGGGTGCAATCTTAGTATTTACCCTCTCACCCCAAATTATGAAGAATGGACTGCTGGACACTGGGAGCTAAGGAAGCAACCTTGACACCTTCACACTTAAAGTGACGCTTTTTCTGCTTGCTGTTCATTTCTAACTGGCTAGGGACAGATTTGTGAAGTAGAGAAGATTCATCTTTGGTTTTTCGGTCTTCGTTCTCAGCGTGTTAAGGGGCCCCTAGGCGGTCTTTGTGTTGTTCACACTTCTCCCTACAATCCATTTCTCAATTCCTTCAAACTCAGCATGTCCTCTCCCTGAAGCATCAGTTTTCATCCATCCAGTGGCCTATATTGATCCCTCACTGTAAGCCAGGCAGGCTTTTTTGTACTCGAGATATAAGATATGATCTCTATCACCCCTAACTTTCAAGACCTGGAAGTCTAGGAAGAGGAAGGGCAAACTTTGCAAGGATTTTGTGCAAGACCTCAAAAATTAACTTCAAGGTTTGAGGAGAAAACAGAAGCTGGTACAAATGCTTGGTAGCCTGGAGCCGGCATCCCAGAGTGAAAACAACTGAGCCAGGCAGTTAAAGGTGAATAGAAAAGTCAAAAAGGACTTCCCGGATGAGGGAATAGTGTGCGTGCACAAAGAAGATGAGATACTCAGGGGAAAAATCTAAGACTCTATTTTCTAACAACCTCCACTCAGCCCGGAATACATGTTCTTCACTAGACTGGTGGTTTTTAATGTTACTTTATAGCCCTGACCTACCTGAGAGATATGACGGCTGTCATTGGTAAAAGTAACTCTGAGACTCATAGCATATCAGAGGACCTGCATCTCTGCAGGGAGACAAATCAAGGGCTAAGGTTTAGAAAAATTTTCAACAGTGATTTTGAGAGACTCTGGTTAAGACTCATGGGCACAGATGCTCCCAGGCCAGGGAGAACAGTCTATAGTCTTTCCTTGGTAAACAGATAATTAAGAAAGAAACAAAACAAAAACCTGTAATAAAATAGAAATTAAAGTGTCAAAACAATAAAAAAGGAGAAATATTTTCAAGAGGTAAAGGAATAGGGCTAGGTAGTTTTCATGGAGGATTTAAAACACACCCTTATAGGGCTTTCTCTGGGAGTCCAGTGGTTAAGAATCCGCCTGTCAATGGAAGGGATGTGGGTTCTATCCCTGGTCTGGGAAAATCCCACAAGCCTCAGGGCAACTAAGCTGGTGGCCAGTTACTGATCCTGCACTCTGGAGTGCCCGAGCTGCAGCTCCTGAGGCCTGTGCTCCCCAGAGCCTGTGCTCTGCAGCAAGATGAGTTATCACAATGAGGAATCTGTCCACCCCAACTAGAGCATAGCCCTGGGCAGCAACGAAGACCCAGTGCAGCCAAAGCTAAATAAACAAATCAGTAAAGTGCACTCATATAGACTCACTATATAGCACAGGGAACTATATTTCATATTTTGCAATAACCTGCCTGGTGGGCTGCCGTCTATGGGGTCACACAGAGTCGGACACGACTGAAGTGACTTACCAGCAGCAGCAGCATAAGGGAAAAGAATCTGAAAAAGCATATATATGTATATATAATCAGATATATATACATATCTGATTATATATCATATATATACACATATATGTATATCAGGTATATACATATAATTCAGATATAACTCAGAGGAAAAGTCTAAAACTCTTGTTTTCTAACAAGAATCACTTTGCTGTACACCCAGAACTAACACAACATTGTAAATCAACTATGATTCAATAAAACAAAATAAAATACACCCTTATAAATAAACAATGCCTCTGTTGGCAGTCCGTATAAAGATTTATTTATTTAGAGATCTGTCTCCAAAATTCAGTTTTGGAGAGCACCCTTAAGAAACTACAGTATAAACAGTTGGGGATTAGAAATATTTTAAGGTAAACATTATTTCCTAATAAACTAACAGATAAAGCACAACGTTTATACCAGAGGATTCGGCTTGGTATCAATCTCAGTTGGCATGAAGGTATTTCTCTTATTTGCTTCAAATCTGTGTTTTAAAAAATGATGCCTTCCCCAGGAGATTCATTACCATATGGAAGAGTTGGAGCAGAGGGAGTGTTCAGAGTTGAATAGATAAAGATGTTCCAAAATATGAAGGTCTCTGGAACAGGTCATTTTATGTTGTCTCACGGTGTGATGAGTGTAGGAGCTACAAGTTGATCAGATAGTAAATTTAGAGCCAATAAAAAGGAGACACTTCACAGGGCACGACGTAGCTTGCTTGTAAGAATCGCTGACATGGAAGGTCAAGGAATTAAATACTAGAGTTGGATTTATACTATAGCTGACTGTTTTTACGGCCAATACAACATTTATTGGTATGCTAAGATAAAGTTAATCAAGTCTTGTGCTTCAAGGTGGGGAAGTAAAGATTACCTCTTGAGAGTTCGGAATGAAGCTCTCCCAGAACCCTTCAGCATACACACTCACACAATCATTTAGTTTTCTCTCCTTGCTGGAAGCTATTCGAAGTTCAGGAATATTTGATGAAACTATGGGCTTTAAAAAAAAGACAAGCATTACTCTGAAGCTGTCAAATTCTCTGGGGTGCACTGCCCAAGCATTTTTCATCCTTAATTTCTCACAAGGTAGAACTTAAACCTTAATTCTATACCTCTATCTTTGCATAGTCAATGACCAATATCCTAAATTCTCTGGCTCCTTTAAAATTCTTCTTTAAAATTAGGCTGTCCTACATTTTAGAGGTAGATGGATGGTTGGATTAGGCTAAGGCTTGTCATCTGTTGGAAGGACTGATGCTAAAGCTGAAACTCCAATACTTTGGCCACCTCATGTGAAGAGTTGACTCACTGGAAAAGACTCTGATGCAAGGAGGGATTGGGGGCAGGAGGAGAAGCGGACGACAGCGAATGATATGGCTGCATGGCATCACCGACTCGATGGACATGAGTTTGAGTGAACTCCGGGAGTTGGTGATGGACAGGGAGGCCTGGTGTGCTGTGATTCATGGGGTTGCAAAGAGTCGGACACGACTGAGCGACTGAACTGAACTGTCATCTGTTGTTCTTGAGATATATCCTCTAATCCAGTTCTTAGTGATCCATGACCATTTTATCTTTTTGTTTTTTAAAAATAACTTTGATCAAATGATACTTTAATTTTAAAAAAGTTTTTTTGGCAGGTCCACCTGGTATGTGGGATCTTAGTTCCCTGACCAGGGTTTGACCCTGTGTCCCTACATTGGAAGCCCTGAATTTTAACCACTGCAAGGCCAGGGAAGTCCCCTTGACCATTTTGGATGATAGTGTTGGTACTATGTCAAGCTGACAATCTGAAACACTGATAGTTCAGTATTTGGGGAAGGCACAAGAATTTATGGTTTGGATTTTCACAAAGACATAAAAAGGTCTCCTCACATGGTTAATTACTGGTAATTTTAAGCCCTGTGTGGACTGGATTAGAAATGGCTGAAAGTTGAAGGCAAGAGAGGAGGAGGGCAGACACTAATGAGCAGACTCACGTTATGGAAAAAGTAACCAGGGTTCAAATCCAGGCTTTGTCACTGAGGCTCCATGTGAACTCGACCAGTGATTCTTACTCTGATCATAGCATCTTTCTTTATGAAGTGGGGGTATTAACATTAATTTGGATTGTTGTATATAGGTTAGATTTAACACATGGTCTTCAGTTGTGACCATTTCCTCCCCCCCCGCCCCAGGGAGGATTTGATGATGTTTGGATATGTTTTTGGTGATCACTACAAAGGACAAGGTAGGCAGATTCTACTGGCATCTAATGGTTGATGCTGGCATCAGCAGGGGATGATTCTAAACATCCTAAAATGCTCAGGGAAGCCTCCCATCCAACGCCCATAAAGAATTATCAAGACCAAAACGTCACTATTGCTGAGGTGGAGAAACTGGGGACTTAATTTTTGTAAAGCAAGTAGAGTCATATCTGGCAGAAACTAAGGCTGGGAATTGTAAACAGCCTGAATTGTGTCCCCCTAGATTTACATATTGGGGCCCTAGCCCCCTGTACTCAGATACAATTGGACAGTAACTCCCCTATATCCGAATGAGTTCTGTTCTGAGAATGTAAGTCCAATTTGTTCATAAGTCCAACAGAGTTAGCCAAGGTACCCAGCTGGCTAACACAATTGGCTGTACACCGCTGTTTCTATGTTTGCTTCTGGACATCCTCAGCTTGAAACAAAGATACTGCACTGCAGTACTCTATACAGTACCATACAGGAAAGAACACAAAAGCACAGCTACTTGTGGAGGATGCACACACGTGACACGTGAACTAACTTACATGATTGGACGTGCAAGTGCATGTACCTGTATTTGAAAGCTTGCAACTTGAAGTTTAGTATGTAGGGGACTTGGAGAGAAGGTGTTTTAAATGGTGATTAAGTTAGAATAAGGTCTTTAAATTGAGCCTTAATCCAACATGACATGATTAGGACACAGAGAGAGAGCAGGAACACTTGCTCACAAAGATCATGGGAGGACACAGTGAGAAGGGGACTATCTGCAATTTGTGTTGAGGGGCCTTGGAAGAAACCAAACCTGTTGACACCTTGATCTTGGATTTCTAGCCTCCAGAACTGAAAGAAAATAGATTTCTGTGGTTTATCCACATGTTCTGTGATATTTTGTTATGGAGTCCTCGCAGAATAATACACTAACCGCTATTGTTATCCTTATTATTAAAAAGTAAGTATTTGATTTGGAAAAAAATTTTACCACAAAACTCAGGACTCAAATACCAAGTCCATATTGTTATTTTAATAGTGTGTAACCACTTTAGAAAAACAGTCACTTGAGGTGGTTAAAGCAAATTTAGAAACGGAAATGCTCATCTCATGGATGTGACAGTGTGCTATTAGCAGGAATTGTCCCAGATGACTCAGTAGGTAAAGAATCTGCCTGCAACGGAGGAGACTGCCTGCAATGCAGGAGACCCAGGTTCGATCCCTGAGTCAGGAAGATTCCCTGGAGAAGGAAATGACAACCCACTCCAGTATTCTTGCCTGGGAAATCCCATGGACAGAGGAGTCTGGCAGGTACAGTCATTGGGGTCACAAAGAGTCGTACATGACTGAGTGATTAAACCACTGCCATAGAAGTAAGACTTGACCTAAGCAGAGTTCATAATGCTCTTTGAGGACTTATTTCTATTACTTAGCCCAAACTGACCAGCATCTGATGCCATGAACCTTGTAGGTATCTGCTGTTGTCATGGATCCCTGAGTGAGATCTATACAGGTTGCAGAGACAGCAAGTGAGTCTTTTAATGAAAAGCTGATTCTCTGGTTCTAAGTACTATATGGGACTCCAATCTGGAGCCAACATGAGGATTCTTTGTACCTTGCTCTTCATGCTCTTCATGATCTTGTCCCCCAGCTCACACCTTCATTTGGAATGTTAAGGTCTTACTGCTCTGATGATAGAAGCCAGAAAAGGTGCCAAGGCAAGAGTGTTTCTCCCCAAGCCTAGGGCAGAAGTTGCCCAACCAATGTTTTCCTAAACATCCCCAACAGGCCTTCTCTTGACTTGTTCATTCCAAAGGGGAGCTGATCTCAGACATCAGGGAGAATAGGGGAGGATGTCACTGACAGTTAGTGAACATTAGGTGCTGTTTTTATGGGGATGAAGCATGGCTGCTGTCACATGTGCTTGTACTCAATTAGAAGGAAGTGGTAATTACAGAATCCACAGTTCAGGAGGAGACCATAAACCATGCACCAGGAGCAAGATACTGGAGACAGCGAGCAGAGAACTAAGGATAGTGCAGAGACTAACCAAACGGAAACTGATGAGAATTAGGAAAAGGCATGCCTTTTGCAAGACTCATGGAATGTACACATTTTCGTGAAAGCCTGACTCTGAAAAGTTTCTAAAAGATTGCCTTTGATTCTGGCAAGCAGAGCCCAGCAAGGCAGGCTGGTTGAATTGCAGCCCTAGAAGTCCCCTCCTCCAGGTGTCCGAAGGCCACAGGTCAGAATGTAGGAATAGTTCATATCCAAAGTTGCTTACAACTCTTTACACTCTTAGGTCATTAGCGGAGAAGTTGAGGTCTAGACAATAAAGTGATGCACCAACTTCAAACAGTTAGCTGTGCCAGGGGCCTCAGGATTCCTGATTTCCAGGACACTCTACCATGTGCAAGGCGCTCACCCAAGGCAGAGGCAAGATATGAGGAAGCACTAGAATTGTACATCTATTCTAGAATAGTCACTACCTCTTTGTTCTCATCCTCTTAATTACATCTACTTGTCTTTTGGACCCTTCACTCCCACCTCCTCCAGACTCTGGTATATTCATGAAGCTTAGATAATAGCCAAGAAATATTCTCAGTGTGAAAAAAATTCATAGTATAGAAGACTATTTAGGTTTTACTTAACACTGAAGTATTTGGTTTCAGTTTTTACCAACTCTAGCAACTTTCAAATTTCCTTTTAAATAAGAGAACACTGAAATAAATTGTATGGTTGCAGTAATACAGTTAAATGATATTTTGAAAAGAGATGAGGGGACAAAGATACTAGAATTTGAGAACAGAATTTAACAGAATTTGTTAACTGTGAAAATTGAAAAAACATATGTCAAATAGGAATACAAAAAGTAAAGATTTGAGGTTCTACAAATATTGGACCAACTCAGAGTAGGTTGTTTATTATGTGTGATCTTGGGCAAGCTACTTAGTCTCTTTAAACTGTGTTTTTTTTTTTCCGAACTCTAAAATGATATTTAATTTACTGGGTCCTTGTAAAAATTGGCGACAATGTATGCAAGGTACCCTGTGTGTTACATGTAGTACTGAGCAGTGAGGTAGCTTGACAAAAATGCCCCTCTGTATCACCAGCCTTTGGGAGGTAACTTTGCTGTGGTCTTCCAGGGCTTCTCTGGTGGCTCAGTTGGTAAAGAATCTACATGCAATGAAGGAGACTCAGGTTTGATCTCTGGGTGGAGAAGATCCCTTGGAGAAGGGCAGGGCAACCCACTCTAATATTCTTGCCTGGAGAACTCCATGGACAGAGGAGCCTGGTGGGCTACAGACCACGGGGTCACAAAGAGTTGGACATGACGGATTGAGTAACACTTTCACTTTTCACTTTGCCATGGTCCTATCAAACCGTGAGTTTAATTCTCCACATGGTGAATTGAGCCTCTGCCTCTGATTTGCTTTAGGTTGACAGTTATCACAGCAGTTCTGAAGCAAGGTCCCTGTTTGCTTTCTTGGACTCTTGCAACCACATGTAAACATGCCTGGGCTAGCCTTCTGGAAGACAACAGACACATAATTCAGTCATCGGCATCACTCCATCCAACAGCCAGACAACCCCAGTAGCAGCACTGCCTAGCTGACAAGCATTCAACTGCACAGGGAGGCCAGTCAGAAGACTAGGAGATGAGAGGATTTACATTTTCAAGCCGTGGGACTGTGAACTAAATAAAGGAGTGTTGTTTTAACCCACTGTGTTTTGGGATGATCTATCAGACAGCAATAATGAACTAATACAAAGTATTATTTTTCTTAGACTGTTGAAATGATCAAGGATATTATCAGCTCCAGATAGTGTAAGGTGATTTTCAAAATTTTCTCTTTCAGAGTATAGAAGCACCTTACAAACATTTTTAACTTGTCTCTGAAAGTATTATTCTTTAGTTGCTAAGTCATGTCGCACTTTTTTATGACCCCATGGACTGTAGCCAGGCTTCTCTGTCCATGGGATTTCCCAGCAAGAATACTGGAATGAGGTGCCATTTCCTTCTCCAACTGAAAGTATTATTTTTTTCCAAATTGTCAGGTGGTAGCATCAATAAATAACTATAGCAAAGAGCAGATATTAATGATAGGAATATAGACTTATAACACATGGTCGTTTCTTGCAGAAGTTGCTCTTTAAAAAGAAAGTGAAGGAAGGATGTGAAAGAGCAGAGGAATTATTGGAGAATGATTTGATAATAGCCTATAGTAAGCAGATATTAATTACTTACTCATATCCTAACCACCCCCCCCACGCCATACACACACACACACACACACACACACACACACACCACAGAATCACTCCCTTTGTAACCGCTTTTCCAAGGGCAGTTGGTAGATCACAGAACCCTTTACCCTCCTTTTCAGAAAACAGTATTAGCCTCAGGCCACCCATTGTCCCCAACTGTTTTCTGTTTATTTCTGGTGTCAGAAACAAGCCCATGTATCCCACCCGACAGTGACCTCTGCATCTTCAGACGCACTCTGACAGCGTACAGCTTGGCCCCTATCTCAGACTGAGGCTCCAGCAGGAAGCTGTGCTGGGTCCCCAAGCCAGATGTCTGCCTAATGGGCAAACAGGGCAGGGTTTGCAAACAGACAGAGATGGAGACTCCTGAAAGCAGTTTGCTTTGGCTCTCACTGGGAAACCAGGGTCCAGACTTCACAGAAGATTGAAAAATCAGGTCACATGTGATGGGAACTTGTACAGAAGCAACTGTTGCTTTTTAAAAATCTGTGTTTATAGATGTTTTTTTTTTTTCCTGTAGAAATATCTGTCAAGACCAGCAGGCAAGAGGAAGTTTGGCAGACAAAAAGTTTCTTATCTCTTTTCAGCAAATTGTTCTTGGATACATCTTTGGCTGAATGATGGACCAAAAAGCACCTGCCAGTTTCACCTTAGGTTTTGACAAAGAAATTGAGTTATGAAAGCGACTCTGGGATTGTAGATCATTTCAAACTCAAATCCAAGTAATCTATATAGCGAGACCAAAGAGAAAAATTCTAACTATTCTACATAGTCATGAAGATTTCACAAAAATTAAATTATATTTACTATGAGGGGGCAAAAGATCAGAGAGTTGGAGCATTTTACATATTCAGCATGCCTTAAAGAGCCCAGCATTTTACAGATTCAGAAACTGAAATTCAAATATTTGAAGCTGCCAAGCAAGTACTTACCCCAAAAAAAGCAGATCAAGTTATAGATCTGGGGATGCACAAAGTTACTTATGCAAATTAGAGTCCAGCAGATTAATTTCTCAAGTATTTTCGTAGAGAAATTAGAAAATACAATTTCTGAGTTGTAGAAATTGCTTCTCAGTTTTCTGCCCTCACCAACTTTTCATTTCTAGCAACAGTACCTGAATATTCTGAATAGTCACTATCTAAGTTAACTGATAGTCTATTTATTGCAGAAACCAACCCTCCACTCCATAAACTAAATTCTACCTGTGTGTTTGTACTTGTGTCTCACTAGTCACCGCCCTCTGGCTCCAAAATAAAAATTCTAATTAGAGAGATTAATTCATCTATGACTTTCAATACCATCAGTTCTTCAATGCTACACAAAGCTAGGCATGGCAGCTTCCTTCTAAGCCCACGGAATGGTTGATAATCAGGATCTTTCCCAGAACTGATCTTCCCAGTGGTCTGTGAGATCTTGTGTAATCTAGGCTTGGCCAATGTCTCCAACCTTCCTCCTCACCACCAACAGGAGCACCTCCTAGTCTTGTGTCCTTTTCCGGGGTCCAGGAAGCTCAAGACTCGGGGCCTTTGCACTTGCCATTTCTGCTACCTAGAAGGCACTTCCCCACCTGCACCAGGGACTGGCTTCTTCTCCTTCTTCACGTGTCAGCTTGTAAACCTCCTCCTTAGAATGACTCTCAGGGACGGCCCTATTTAAATTTTCCCTGCCTAATATTTTCTACCATAACAAACTGTTATTTTACCATGGAGCCCTGACACAGCCGGTTCTCACTCCGGCTGTGGGAGTGATCTTGCCCTCCAGACCACAATTGGCGATGTCTGGCGACAGTTTTCTTTGGGAGGGGAGGGCTTCCTACTGGCATCTAGTGGGTGGAGGCCAGGGATGCGGCTAAACATTTCGCCATGCACAGAACAGCTCCACAACAAAGTCATCAATACCAGTAGCAGTGCCAATAATGAGAAACCCTGGCGCCGGAGCAGGTAACTGACAGGAGGTGACCGCAGGTTGACCTGCGAGCTGGATCCAGGCGATCAGAGGTCCCTTGGCTCCTCCCTGTCCTTGAAATTTACCATCTGCCCTCCCTTCCCACAGTGGGAGCAGTTTTTTAGGAGGCAGTCATCAAAGACCAACGGGTTGTGGGTCCCTCCGCATGGTGGACATGACTGAACCCCGCTAAAGCCTCTAAAGATACTTAACTCTGGCCGGAGGGTTTGGAAATCTGTCTGGCGGTACCCAAACAAGCCGCATATGTAAGTTCCCTTGCTGAGTAAATCTGCCGCCCACCTATCCTAGCGGCCGCTTTTTTCTTCGGTCTCTCCCTGCTCTTCTGTTCTGGAGACCGAATTCAGATTTCACGGGGAAGGTTCCAAGGAGGTTGGGGACCAGCAGTTTATGCGCCAGCCAGGAGACCGAAGAAATGGGCTTTGGGAAAGAGGCATTCATGGAGGGAAATCCCTGGTTGGCCATGCCCTCTTTGCGGACAGGGGAGACCCTTTGTGAGATGTCTGTGGTTCAACAGGTGATTTGGGGGCCGCCCTGAGGATGCCGGCTGCTTGAATGTGCTTATTTGAGGGATGGCCCTTGTGCCGTGTGACACAGAGGAGACCGTGGCAGGTCGTTAATAAGTATTTGTTGTGGGAAAGTATGACCCATTCATGTTTAAGGACAATGGCTGACAGCCTTTTCAGGCAAAACTAGGAAAAGACCATAGGGAAAAAATATATTGTAAATTTAGCAGGAGGCAGTTTTGTATGGCATTAGTGAAACAGATCTTATTAAAATCAAGAGGTTTCCTCATGGTTTGATATATAATCTGTTCTGGGTCACAGAGAAGACCTGTGAACAAAGTGTTAAGCAGATCAGCACTAATTCAAGAGACAGATTGGCCAAGGTGGTTCAGTCCCCAGCGCCAGTGAACCTGGTGGGGGTGGTGGTATAGTTGCTAAGTCGTGTCCAGCTCTTGTGACCCCATGGACTGGAGTAGGTTGCTATTTCCTTCTCCAGGGGATCTTCTCAACCCACAGATTTTTACCGTTGAGCCACCAGTGTACCTGGAGTGCTCACTAAACACAGAAAAGGAACTACATGATTACTTGCAGTTGTAGCATCCAAACTTTTTGATCATGGACCCCTGTGAATACAGTTTTTGTAATATGCACCATGATACATGTATGCACATTTATTCATAAATTATATGCATGTGCATATAATACAGGCATTAATGTATATATTAATAAGGAACCTAATTCACTGAAGTTGGAATTCATTAGCACAGCTAATGACATCCACTGGTAGTGGATATAAATCCATATTTTAAAGGCTTTTCTTAACAATTTCTAAAAAATTTTGGGAACTTTTTGGGAGCTCTCATTGCATTCGATTGTTTTCCCCTTGTAAAATTTACAAAAAGAATATGCAAAAAAGATAGACTGTCAACTCCATCAATTTTTGTTGTTCCCTATACTTGCAGTATCGTTTTTAGTCATCATTGTTTTCATTCAGGGATATGTTAAGCAAGTTGTATATACTTTTTTTAAGAATAGGGAATTTTAAAAAATGTTTTATTTTTATTTCGCTGCATTGGGATCTTAGTTGCAGCACGCAGGTTATTCATTGTGGTACGTGGATTTAGTGGCCCTGTGGCATGTGGGATCTTAAGTTTTCTTCCACGTCCCTGTATTGGAAGGCAGCTTCTTAAACACTGGACCACGAGGGAAGTCCCTCCAGTTGTATATTTTTAAGGGATGAAAGTGAAAGTTGCTCAGTCATGTCTGACTTTTTGTGACCCCATGGACTATTGAGTTCATGGAATTCTCCAGGCCAGAATACTAGAGTGGGTAGCCTTTTCCTTCTCGAGGGGATCTTCCCAACCCAGGGATTTAACCCAAGGCTCTTGCATTATAGGCAGATTCTTTACCAGCTGACCCACCAGGGAAGCCCAAGAATACTGAAGTGGGTAGCCTATCCCTTCTCCAGTGGATCTTCCCGAGCCAGGCATCGAACCAGGGTCTCCTATTGCAGGCGGACTCTTTATCAGTTGAGCTACCAGGGAAGCCCTTTCAAGGGATAGTTTAGTTAAAACTACACAATATCGTGCTTAAGTCCATATGTAGTAAATTAAGTGGACAAATGTAAACTGCACAGTATTGTAAACTGCACAATATTGTGACATTAAAAGCAAAGGGAATGCCGTTGTCGAACCATCTTCATGACAGGCTCCTCCTCTTTCTTCTGGGCACTCCATACACCCTCTGATCCCTTTAAAAGCGTGAATAAAAGTGAGAATGAGCTAATGTGATTCTCTACATAATTTCTTTCCTTTCCCCAGATAAAAAAATGTTAAGGGGAGTTCTCATATTTTCTTCCCATACTCAGGCACAGTGGAGCTGTGTGCACTTTCTTTGGGCCTCATTGACTTAGAGGACAAGAAATACGACTGCTGTGTCCTTTGACCAAGAGTGGAGCAAGCTGACCCGAGAAGGTACAGTCTTGGGTTTGTGTGGAATGCCTTACCCCGTCATCTTTCAGCTCTGGGTAAGGAAACTGATCTGTTTCTTTCTGAGACTGCGAACTGGCCCCAGAGGAACTCAATTAATACTCCTTATAGGAATGAATACATAAATGACCACACAGAGAGAAAAATGTGTTGTGAAATAGTCTCACCAATGGAGGAAAAGAAACAAAACTATCTCACTTGGGGGTAGTAAAACCTAATATGATGATCATTGGGTGTCAAATACAAGCACTGGGATCCGTGGCCAGTGACTTTTGAGGCTCAGGAAGTAATACACATCCCCTCAAAAGAAAAGGACAGATCATGTAGGAAGAAAAAGGAAGCCCCACAGCTATTCTTCTGCTTTGATATATTTATACCTACCCATCTCTGCTCAAATATATATGGCTTCCATAAATCTAATAAACCCACTCACACAGGAAATGAGGAAAAAAATTGAAAAGTATTATTAATGCCTTTATGAACCAAGAGAACTATGATATAGCAGAATAACAGCAAGCAACAAATTATACATTAAATAGCCTTGTTATTTCGAGTAAATTCTGGCCCCACAATATTTTTATTTTTAGAATTATTTAACTGTGTCTTCTTACTTAAGATATAACAGTGAACCGATAACTAAGTTCTTGCTCTTCTTAAGGGTACATAAACCAACCAATATTCAAGCCTCACTTCTGAGTTGAACACTCGGGAAAGATGGGCCAGGGGCCTGGCATACTTGTTTTCGGTGGACAGGTTCAGGGCCAGAAAAACTGAGAACTGAGTGCATGCTAAGATACTTCAGTCGTGTCTGAATGTTTGAAACTCTAGGGACCATAGCCCACCAGGCTCTTCTGTCCATGGGATTCTCCAGGCAAGAATACTGAAGTGGGTTGCTTTGCCCTCCTCCAGGGCATCTTCCCAACCCAACGATCAAACCTGTATCTCTAACATCTTGTGCATTGGCAGGCGTGTTCTTGACCACTAGCGCCACCTGGGAAGCCGGAGAACTAAATATCAAGTCATAAATGGAACCTCTATGATTAGCATAATCATCACATTCTTCTTATTCAACCAGTACCTTAGATTCTGACTTTTTTTAGGAAGGCTCTCCAAAAATACAGCACAATCGTGCAACTGTCGAGATGGATTAGAAAGTCTTCAGTCTATCACCAGCCATATCCGTCTTAGAGAAAACATACTATTTCATCAGCAACTTGTCCTAGGGCAGCACTGGAGAAGGAGAATGATGTAGTTGGTGGTACTTCACCTTTGCCTCTGCTGTCCTCAAGTAAGGTCCTTTTCCTTGATGTGAGAAGCTGGTGTAAAGAGGACTCAGTAGACAGGCCAGTGTTGATGAGGTTGGAGGGATCAGCTAAGCCATCCCCTCTTTCCTCACTCATTCAAGGCCATTGGGGCATTACGTAAACTGTTAAATAGATCCGCATTCGAAGTACCAGAGTAATGCTTTTTCCCCCTTCCTTTGTTTAAAAGAATTTCTGCTCTTTGCCCAGATCTCACAATCAAGAACTCCTTCATGTATTTTAAGACAGAATTTCCTTGCCAATAGAGATCCTACTATCTGAAGGCCCTACAGTGGTGCACATCCAGCTGCTGCTGCTGCTGCTGCCAAGTCGCTTCAGTCGTGTCTGACTCTGTGCGACCCCATAGACAGCAGCCCACCAGGCTCCCCCGTCCCTGGGATTCTCCAGGCAAGAACACTGGAGTGGATTGCCATTTCCTTCTCCAATGTGTGAAAGTGAAAAGTGAAAGTGAAGTCGCTCAGTCCTGTCCGACTAGTAGCGACCCCATGGACTGTAGCCCACCAGGCTTCTCTGTCCATGGGATTTTCTAGGCAAGAGTACTGGAGTGGCTTGCCATTGCCTTCTCTGGGTGCACATCCAGGGGCTGTTGCAAAACTGTCATGCTGGCAGAGGAATTACTATTTAGAACCAGAACAGACCTGTCATGGAACTGGTTATGTCCCTTGAGCACCTTCTTTATGTATAGGAATTGACCGTAATGGATGTGTGTTTCGCAGCCTCATTGGAAACGATCAGTCCAGTTGGCAACACCTGTGCTGTGCACAGAAGACTTACACTTTTGATCAATGAAGTATCCACAGATGCTCTGAAATTCTGTACTCAGTAGGTGATTCCTCATGTCCTCTACAAATAGAACTTGTCAAACACAAGATCATTAAAATATATAAAAGATTTGATTCAGGGACCAACCACCTGGAGGAATCTGAGTGTGTGTTTGGGAGGTGGGCGAGAGTGGGGAGACAGTCAGGTGGAAATTCTTAAATATAAGAAAATGACAGCAATTTCTGTCTTAACCTCTTCAGCTCTGGTTGCTAAGCTACCATGGCATACCACTGTGTGTGCTTTTCAGTTTTTGGTTTTGGGCCTGACAGTTTGATTAATTCTCTGGAGTGTTAAAGCTGCACAGTGAATATTTAAAAATTACACATGCATGCACACACACACACACCCACTCACCCAGCACCCCATTATTGCTTCTGATTTATAAAAATCTGTTTTATAATTAAATTGACATATGTAGGTGGAAACCTGAAATGACGCTTCATTTTGGGGAGAGAAAATTCTCTACTGTGTGATGTTTCTTGAGTTTTTTTCTTCAACTATACCACTCAGTTCACGCTTCCCAAATAGCAGGCATTTTTTTTTTCTCCTTTAATGTGTATTTAACCCTTAACTTCGTTCCTAAGAAAAATGGAAAAATAAGACAAGTATTATTTAAGAGTTGCCATTGCTTTTCCTTCTTCTGTGTGTCTTTCTTGCTACGTGACTGAGTTCAAAGGTGTCCATAAATATGACTGTAAGCTGACGGACTAGTGGGCTGTGGGTTGTCAGACATAGTTACAAGAAGACATGTCAGTGTCAGCTAGCTAGGCCAGCGGGGGTTCAAAATCCCAGGCACTGCATTAATGACAATGTAATGTAGTTCAGTGTAAAAAACATTTTTTAAACAATCATACCAAAAATGGCTTCCAAGCCAGGCTCTTGTCCTGCTCTTCAGCATTTTGTTGCAGGGATTCTATCCTCAAGATATGCCTTTCTCTCTCAGTCTGTGTACCACCCAATTTTTAGAGTTTTGAAGCAAAAGTGACAACTTAAGATCCTTATCACTGAAACACAGTGAGTCTTCATAAAATCGATGAGAGGATTCATGGCAGCAGGTGTACAATAAGTGACTGTATGCAGGTGAAGCTGTTCCAGACGCTGAACAAAATTGACCTTTTATGAGCACTGCTGTGTTGTTACCTAGATGGGCATCTGACCTCCAGAGAGTCACTAGAAAAGTCAGAATCTCAGACTCTGCCAATCAGGTAGCCAGGAGAAAATCTGATTGGTTTAGTCTTTGATGTTATTATACTTTTTTTTGGGGGGGGGTGCAGAGGAGAATTGGGACTTAGTTGCGCTTCTGATCAAGATGAGCTGGTAAAGGCTGGAATTGTCTTATTAACTAGAAACTCACCTGTGCCCATTCTTCTTCTTTAGTCTTCCCGCTAAAGTGCTCAAACAAGATCCGTAAAGTCATCCCTTACTGTGTCTGTGCTCAGTATCCTATCTCCAAACGGATGATAAGCCATAGTGATTCTACATCTGAAATTTATTTCAAATGTGTTCCCTTCCTTTTGTTTGTTTGTTTTTGGCTATGCTACCAGGCATGTGGGATCTTAGTTCCCCGACCAGGAATGGAACCTGCACCCCTCACCTTGGAAGTGCGGAGTCTTAGCTATTGGACTGAAATGTGTCCCCTTCTGGGTGGAGATTGTAATCGTGAAAATGGTCTTACTGCTTCTAGTCTTTTTCTACATCTTCTCCATTTCCTATTCCAGAATCAGGTTTTTAAAATGTATCACATTATTCCCCACTTAAAATGTCGGGTAACTCTCAAAAATCCTTCAATGGCTTTAGAATTTATCCCATATTCTTTACCTCCATAATCTGTATGTTCTAGTTTATGCCAGAACCTCTCCAGATCTCATGTGATGAATCCATCCACAGTATCCTCCAATCATTCTCCTTAATTCTCTCCTGGTGCTTCCCACTTACAGTTCTGCCCAGAACTCAGATCGTCATCCTTACACAACTTTACAAACCTGGCCACTTCTCATTGTTCTCCACTTAAAAGGAAAAGGAGTCTGCCACTGCCTTATTTAAAGCACTCCCTTTCGCATTCATCGCCTTGGCTCACTCTTCATCGTAACATAACTTTTTAATAAGTATTTCATTATCTGTTTATTTCCTGTTTACTGGCTTTCTTCTTAGACTGTATGTTCTATGAGAGCAAGGACTGTGCTTGTATTAGTCACCAGGATGTCTCCAGTGCTTACCTCAGAGCAAGGGAAATAGCATTTGTGCAACAGGTGAGTGAATGAATGTTGTTACAGACAGACGTGGAAAAACACTGGGGAGGTGAAAGGGACATGAAGTGACAGGAATCAGCTTGCAACAAGAGTTTTAGTTGAACAGTGAGCTTCTCTTTTATATCGTCTGCTGAGGCAACACTTGATCACTTATGATTGTAGATACAGGCCCATTTCTCTAGAAGAAGACACATTACTAGTGCAAATAGAACCCATACAAATAGATGCATTTGCTTGACTTGGTCTCCTACACCACTATGTGTGGCAAAGTTAAGAATTTGTCTCAAATAACTTCCCTGGTGGCTCAGATGGTAAACAGTCTGCCTGTAGTGTGGGAGACCCAGGTTCAATCCCTGGGTCGGGAAGATCCTCTGGAGAAAGAAATGGCCACCCACTCCAGTATTCTTGCCTGGAAAATTCTATGGATGGAGGAGCCTGGCAGGGTGTTGCAAAGAGTTGGACACAACTGAGCGACTAACACTACACTACATTGTTGTTGTTAAGTTGCTAAGTCATGTCCGACTCTGCAACCTCATGACCTAGAGCACACCAGGTTTCCCTGTCCTTCAGTGTCTCCTGGAGTTTGCTCAGACTCATGTCCATTGAGTCAGTGATGCCATCCAAACATCTCATCTGTCATCCCCTTTTCTTCTTGCCCTCAATCTTTCCCAGCATCAACAGCATATTGCCCTCAATCTTTCCCAGCAGTGAGTCGGCTTTTCACATCAGGAGGCCAGAGTATTGGAGCTTCAGCAGCAGTCCTTCTGTTACAATTGAGGAAAAAAGTGCATGTTTTCAACAGTACAGACTAATGGTCTGGTCCTAGACCCTAGGATATGCCATATTTAATGGGGAATTTCCATGCATCACAGGTCAGATGAAGTCCTAAGGCAGGATGATGAGCCACGTGGACAAGAAGTTGTTCAAGTGTTCAAGCCATCACATCCTTGTGTACCCGCACCTCAGGGAGGAGTTGTCTTCCATTTTCAAAAGGAAGAAAACCAACTTCTGTTGAGCAGGGATGCTCCTCGTCTTTTGCCATTATTCTGCCAAACACTTTTCTATATGAGACATAATTTATGTCTGTGATGGGAAGGGCATGATGTGTTACAAGTTACATTTCAAGTTTTTAAGGCTGCAAGTTGCAGAATGATATTCAGAGAGCTGAATTTTTTCACTTATCATTTTTGATAAGTGAAGAACCACACACTGCTTCAGATTGTACAGATTAAACTCTGTTCCTAGTAGAAAGGTAATCAAGCCAAATAGAAAAGACTGTTCAGGCCAGTCACTCTAAATGAAAGGCTGAATAACACGCTGGCAATTGAGTCTTAAGTTCCTGCTTGTGGTTTGAGAGGAGGAGTCAGAAAGCTATGAATAATGAGAACCAATTACAATGTACTCTCTGGCTTAGGTGAATGGATTTGTCTTTCCTCAAGAAGGATGGAAGCAATGAAGAAACAGAAATAAAACAAACAAGATGAAGTCCATAAAAATCATTTGCAATACAAATAAGAATTTAAGCTGCAGATGAAAACATACTTCCAAAAATTATTCATCATTGGATATAAAAGTAAATTTCATTAAGTATGTGGTTTATATGCTCAAGAATATTCATAAAAAGAGACTCCAAAATAAGAGATGAGAGTTGACATAAAATAATAACAGAACACTGGAATTTAACAGATGTTGATTGAGAGGCAGGGAATTGGTGGAGAGGGTGCAGGAAGAGTAAGAAAATGCTGCTTTTCTAATATTTATAGTCAGGAAGCAATAAATTATGTCCTTTGTTACACCAGTGAGTTGAGAAAGTATATGATTCTTGATATCTGAGAGTACATACTCTTAAAATATGACATGTATTCCCTAACTTATTAGGAAAATAGTAAAAAGCAAATAAAAGCTATTTATTAAACACCATATAATAAACAAAAGGAAGCATAAAAACTAAAAGCCTAAGAAGTGTTTAGGATATTTTGCCTTTTAGAGGCCAAAGGCTCATATTAGTTAAAACAACCAAAACACAACGTTTATATAGTTTTTATAGGAAGTACATCTATAAGAGAATTTCAATTAGTTAAAAATTGGGACAAAGATATATCAGGCAATACCAAGGAAAATAACTCCAGAACTGCTGGATATAATCAAAAGAGAATCAATGCCAAAAGCAGTGTGGACAAAGAAGCTGATTTTATTTTGATGGAAAATTCCCTAATGAAGATATAACAGTTCTAAATCTTGATACGCCAAATAAGGTAGAAATGTAAATATATCCAATCAGTTCAGTTCAGTTCAGTTCAGTCGCTCAGTCGTGTCCGACTCTCTGCGACCCCATGAATCACAGCATGCCAGGCCTCCCTGTCCATCACCAACTCCCGGAGTTCACTCAAACTCATGTCCATCAAGTCGGTGATGCCATCCAGCCATCTCATTCTCTGTCGTCCCCTTCTCCTCCCGCCCCCAACCTTTCTCAGCATCAGAGTCTTTTCCAGTGAGTCAACTCGTCGCATGAGGTGGCCAAAGTATTGTTGTTTCAGCTTTAGCATCAGTCCTTCCAATGAACACGCAGGACTGATCTCCTCTTGAATGGACTGGTTGGATCTCCTTGCAGTCCAAGGGACTCTCAAGAGTCTTCTCCAGCACCATAGTTCAAAAGCATCAATTCTTCGCCGATCAGCTTTCTTCACAGTCCAACTCTCACATCCATACATGACCATGGGAAAAACCATAGCCTTGACCAGACGGACCTTGGTTGGCAAAGTAATGTCTCTGCTTTTTAATATACTATCTAGGTTGGTCCAATAAATGCCTTTAAATATGCAGGGAACCGTCAGTATCAGTATAGTGGTGAGGGATTTTTAACACATCTTTTAGTTTCTGAGAGATCATTTAGAGAAAAAGAATAAATGAGGATAATTATTTCCTATCTCTTAATATGTTTGGCATTGTTCCAGGTTTTAATGATGCAATCGTGAAAAAGAAATGCAGTCCTTGTACTTTGGAGCTTAGTGTGTACAGAAAATCTTATTCATAAAGATGCATGTATATTGAGAAATATATATTGAGAATGTGTATTAAGTATACATGTATATACCTCTATATATTCTATATAAATATTACCTTATAAATGATTTATGGAAAATTATTTAAAACGAAGATGCATGAGAAAAATAAGAACTTTTCAGTTAATATATAGGTAAGATTCTATCACTATCATATTCTATAAATAGAAATTGAGTACAAAAAATTAAAGAGACAAAGCTTTACTGATTGGAAAAAAATCAGATCTCCTAAATAACTCAAGTATGATCATTGCAACCTCAGATTATTTAGGAATTAAGGACAAGAAGAGCTTTATATTTGTATGATCATGAATAGTATATGGTCAAATCTGTACTCAGAGATATATACATATTCTGAAATGTCTATCAAAAATGCAATAGTCAGGACTTCCTTGGTGGTCCATTGGTTAAGAATCCACTTGCCAGTGCAGGGGACATGGGTTCAATTCCTGTTCCAGGAAGATTCCACATGCCTCAGGGCAACTAAGCCCGTGTGCCACAGCTATTAAAACTCGCGTTCTAGAGCCTGCGAGCCATAACTCCGGAAGCCTACACACCCCAACTGCTGAAGCCCACCCACCCTAGAGCCCGTGCTCCATAATGAGAGAAGCCACACAGCGAGATGCCTGCGCACCCCGACTAGAGAGTAGCCTGCACTTGCTCCAGCTGGATAAAGTCTACATGCAGCAGCGAAGACCCAGTGCAGCCAAAAGATAAGAAACCAAATAAAAGTTAAAAAATGAATAATCATTTTATTCTTAATACTAGAAAGATATGACAAAAATATACCAGAGAACTTAAAGTTAAAAATAGAATTTAGCATGCCACATCTTTTTCCATTCATCTGTCGGTGGACATTGAGGTTGCTTCCATGTCTTGGCTGTTGTAAACAGAGCTGCAGTGAACTTTGGGGTGCATGTATCTTTCTGAATTATGATTTTCTCTGGTTATATGCCCAGGAGTGGGATTGCTGAATCACATGGTAGTCCCCTATTTAGTTTCTGAAGAAAGCTATTTGCAGGGCAGGAATAGAGACGCAGACATAGAGAATGGACCTGTGGATATGGGGGGTGGTGGATGAACTGAGAGAGGGATTAATGGATGTGCACTTCATGCCTAAACAGATAGCTAGTGGGATCCTGCTGTATAGCGCAGGGAGTTCAGCTTGGCACTCCATGGTGACCTGGGTGGGTGGGATGGAAGAAATGGAACCGGAGGTCTAAGAGGGAGGGGATTGTATGTATACTTACAACCGATTCACTGCGTTTACAGTGTGAGGCAATGCTGTAAAGCAACTACACCCCCCCCCCACTCTGCAAAAAAGCCCTCTTTGTTCTCCACAATGGTTACACCAATTTACGTTCCTACCGACAGTGTGGGTGTTCATTGGAAGGACTGATGCTAAAGCTGAAACTCTACCACCTCATGCAAAGAGTTGACTCACTGGAAAAGACTCTGATGCTGGAAGGGATTGGGGGCAGGAGGAGAAGGGGATGACAGAGAATGAGATGGCTGGATGGCATCACCGACTCGATGGACATGAGTTTGAGTGAACTCCGGGAGTTGGTGATGGACAGGGAGGCCTGGCGTGCTGTGATTCATGGGGTCGCAGAGAGTCGGACACACTGAGCGACTGAACTGAACTGAACTGAACCAACAGTGTAAGTTTCCCTTTTCTCCACATCCTTTCCAGCATTTATTGTTTGCAGATTTTTTTGATGGCCTTTCTGACCTTGTGAGGTGATACCTCATTAAAGTTTTGATTTGCATTTCTCCAGTAATTAGTGATGCTGAACACATTCTCCTGTGCCTGTTAGCTATTTGTGTGTCTTTGGAGAAATGTCTATTTAGATCTTCCGTCCATTTTCTGATTGGGTTTTTTGTTTTATTTTGATATTGAGCTGCATGAGCTATTTACATATTTTGGAGATTAATCCCTTCTTGGCTGCATTGTCTGCAAATTTTTTTCCCCATGCTGTGGGTTATCTTTTAGTTTTGTTTATGGTTTCCTTTGCTCTGAAAAAGTTTGTAACTTTAATTTAGTCCCATTTGTTTATTTTGCTTTTATTTTCATTACTCCAGGGAGTGAATCAAAATAGATATTGTGATTTATATAAAAAAGTATTCTGTATAGGTTTTCCTCTAAAAAGTTTTACAATATCCACTCTTACATTTAGGTCTTAATCCATTTTGAGTTTTATTTTGTGTATGGTGTTAGGGAGACGATGTGGTACATATATATAATGGAATATGACTCAGCCATAAATGGAACAAAATAATGCTTTTTTAAGCAACGTGGATGGACCTAGAGAGTATCGTACTAAGTGAATTAAGTCAGAGAAAGACAAATACCGTATGATATCATTTACGTGTGGGATCTGATAAAAATGATACAAATGAATTTATTTACAAAACAGAACCCAACTCACACATCTCAAAAATCAAATTTATGGTTACTAAAGGGGGAAACGTGTGGGGAAGTGGTAAATTATTAGTGATAAATAGATAACTAATAAAGACGTACTGTATAGCACAGGGAACTTTACCCAATATTTTGTAATAACCCATATGGGAAAAGAATCTTAAAAAGAATGGATATATATATATATATGTTATATATATATACACACACACATATATACTTATGTATATATATAATTGATTCAATTTGCTATACACCTAAAACTAACACAACATTGTAAGTCAACTACACTCCAATAAAATTTAAAAAAAATTCAGTAAAGGCTCTCTGCCCCTACTCCCCCAAAAGATATTCAGTTTAGTCTCTGAGTCGTGTCTGACTCTTTGCGACCCCATGGACTGTAGCATGCCAAGCTTCCCTGTCCATCACCAACTCCTGGAGCTTGCTCAAACTCATGTCCACTGAGTCAGTGATGACATCCAAACATTTCTTCCACTGTCATCCCCTTCTCCTCCTGCCTTCAATCTTTCACAACATCAGGGTCTTTGCCAATGAGTCAATTCTTCGCATCAGGTGGCCAAAGTATTGGAGCTTCAGCTTCAGCATCAGTCCTTCCAATGAATATTCAGGACTGATTCCCTTTAGGATGGACTGGTTGGATCTCCTTGCAGTCCAAGGGACTCTCAAGAGTCTTCTCCAACACCACAGTTCAAAAGCATCAGTTCTTCAGCACTCAGCTTTCTTTATGGTCCAACTCTCACATCCATACATGACTACTGGAAAAAAAAAACCATAGCTTTGACTACGGACCTTTATCAACAAAGTAATGTCTCTGCTTATTAATATGCTGTCTAGGTTGGTCATAACTTTCCTTCCAAGGAGCAATCGTCTTTTAATTTCATGGATGCAGTCACCATCTGCAGTGATTTTGGAGCCCAAAAAATAGAGTCAGCCACTGTTTCCCCATCTATTTGCTATGAAGTAATGAGACCGGATATTGTCACCTTGCTTATTTAACTTATATGCAGAGTACATCATGAGGAACGCTGGGCTGGAAGAAGCACAAGCTGGAATCAAGATTGCTGGGAGAAATATCAATAACCTCAGATATGCAGATGACACCACCCTTATGGCAGAAAGTGAAGAGGAACTCAAAAGCCTCTTGATGAAAATGAAAGAGGAGAGTGAAAAGTTTGGCTTGAAGCTCCACATTCAGAAAACAAAGATCATGGCATCTGGTCCCATCACTTCATGAGAAATAGATGGAAAAACGGTGGAAACAGTGTCAGACTTTATTTTTTTGGGCTCCAAAATCACTGCAGATGCTGATTGCAGCCATGAAATTAAAAGATGCTTACTCCTTGAAAGGAAAGTTATGACCAACCTAGATATTATATTAAAAAGCAGAGACATTACTTTGTCAACCAAGGTCCGTCTAGTCAAGGCTATGGTTTTTCCTGTGGTCATGTATGGATGTGAAAGTTGGACTGTGAAGAAAGCTGATCGCCGAAGAATTGATGCTTTTGAACTGTGGTGCTGGAGAGGACTCTTGAGAGTCCCTTGGACTGCAAGGAGATCCAACCAGTCCATTCTAAAGGAGATCAATCCTGGGTGTCCATTGGAAGGCCTGATGCTAAAGCTGAAACTTCAATACTTTGGCCACCTCATGCGACGAGTTGACTCACTGGAAAAGACTCTGATGCTGGGAAAGGTTGGGGGCGGGAGGAGAAGGGGACGACAGAGAATGAGATGGCTGGATGGCATCACCGACTCTGTGGACATGAGTTTGAGTGAACTCCAGGAGTTGGTGATGGACAGGGAGGCCTGGTGTGCTGTGATTCATGGGGTCGCAAAGAGTCAGACACGACTGAGCGAATGAACTGAACTGAACTGAACTGAACTGAATGGGACCGGATGCCATGATCTTAGTTTTTTGAATGTTGTGTTTTAAGCCAGGCTTTTCACTCTCCTCTTTCACTTTCATCAAGTGAGGCTCTTTATTTCCTTTTTGCTTTCTGCCATAAGGGTGGTATCATTTGCATATCTGAGGTTATTGATATTTCTCCTGCAATCTTGATTCCAGCTTGTGCTTCATCCAGCCTGGCATTTCACTTGATGTACTCTGCATATAAGTTTAATAAGCAGGGTAACAATATATAGCTTTGATGTACTCCTTTCCCAATTTGGGAACAGTCTGTTGTTCCATGTCCTGTTCTAATTGTTGCTTCCTGACCTGCATATAGATTTCTCAGGAGGCAGGTAAGGTAGTCTGGTATTCCTATCTCTTTAAGAATTTTCCACAGTTTGTTGTGATCCACACAGACAAAGGCTTTGGTGTAGTTAAAAAAGCAAATGCATTAGTGAATTAAAAAGCAAATATGATAATGATATATAATAACAAATAATTAAGACATGTAGGAATAAATACATGCTCAGTTGCTCAGTCAGACCTGACTCTTAACCCTATGGACTATAGCCCGTCAGGATCCTCTGTCCATGGAAATTTCCAGGCAAGGATACTGGAGTCATTTCCTACTCCAGAGGATCTTCTTGACCCAGGGATTGAACACGAGTCTCTTATGAGTCCTGCATTGGCAGGAAGATTCTTTACCACCATACCACCTGAGAAGCTCCAGGAATATACTTAAGGCATATGCCAGAACTATATAAGGGAATATAGATAAATATCTGTGTAAAATATTGTCACACAAATATCAAGGAATAACTTTTTATATGTTACTTAGAAATAAATTTGACAAGTCATATACAATATCTGTATAAATAAAGCTACAAAGAAACCATAAACTGTGATATATATAAATGAAGAGATATGTTTCTGAAAGGGAAAGTTGATATTGGAAAAATACCACTACTTACCATATTATTCTGTACTTTTAAAAAAATGAAAAGTTCCAACAGGTGTTTTTTGTTTTCTTGGCCAGGGTTGGGGGTGTTCAGGAACTATTGGAGTTATGGTTTTTTTATTGGGGTATAGGTGCTTTGCAGTGTGTTTCTGCTGTGCAAGTGAATCAGCTGTATTTACATGCATATCCCCTCCCTCTTGGCTCTCCTCCCACACATCCAGGTCATCACAGAATGCTGAGTTGAGCTCCCTGTGATATTTATCTGCTTCCCCTAGCTACCTGTGTTACACACAGCAGTGTATAAATGTCAGGCCCAGTTTCCCAATTCATACCACCTTCCTTTCCCCCCGTGGTGCCCATACATTTGTTCTCTGTGTCTCTATTTCTGCTTTGCAAATAGGTTCATCTATACCACTTTTCTAGATTCCACATATATGTGTTAATATGCAGTTTTTTTTCTCTTGCTGACTACCTTCACTCTGTATGACAGACCCTCTGTTCATGCAGGCCTCTACGAATGACCCCAGTTTGTCCCTCCTTATGGCTGTGATTCGTTGTATATATGTACTCCATCTTATCCATTCATCTGTTGATGGACATCTAGGTTGTGCAAGAGGGTTCCCACTTCTTTACATCCTCTCCAGCATTTGTTATTTGTGGATTTTTTATGATGGCCATTCTGACCCACGTGAGGCGATTATAATCCCAGTACTGACTGCTGTGTGCACTGCTGGGGTCTTTGGCTGGAGAACTCCGATACCTACAACCATAATAAAATGGTGCTTTTGTTCTTAGATCTAGGAACAAACTGATGAGAAAAGTGCACTATAATGTCATTTAAATTTTATTCTGTTTGTAGATGTCAGTGTCCTCCAGCCAAAGACCCAGCAATGCCCACATCGGTCCACACTGGGTTTATAAGCCACTGAATCATGGGAGATTGCATCCCATGGGAGACCAGGAAGAGGGGGCTCAGAAAGAGGGTGTTGTAAAGGACCTGTTCTTAGACTGGGGCTTTGATTAGGTGGTTTGTGGGAAGGTCTGAGAAAAAGGAGGTTTGTTGTGAATTGAATGCTGTCAGAAAATGGGGACAGTTCTATAACTGAGTATCTTAGCAAATCTTAGCTAGAAGGAGGGTAGGCGAGAGACAGAGAAAAGCTGTGTCTGTAAAGAGAAAAAAGCAGCATTCACTCCTGTGAGCCAGGGGAGGGGAATGCTCAGTATTTCGTGGATGTTTTGGTGACAGTGAGTCTGTTCAGACCATATAATAAGTGTTCTTCTTTTGACTCTTTTTTATCATTGTCTCACAGCAACTTGGCCTGAAGTTGCTGTTCTGTAAGATTATTTATGTCCAGCAGGAGAATGGCATAGCCCAGCTTTGAGTGACAGGCTTACTTGTAAAAACTCTCAGGTCTCCTTGTAATTGTCAGGTCAGTTTCTGGATCTCAGAAACAGCTTTTTCTCACTGTCCTGTGTGAATGCATGCTAAGTCACTTCAGTCGTGTCCAACTCTTCGTGACTCTATAGACTGTAGCCCACCAGGCTCCTCTGTCCACAGGATTCCCCAGGCAAGAATACTGGAGTGGGTTGCCACGCCCTTCTCCAGGGGATCTTCCCAATTCAGGGATCAGACCTGCATCTCTTGTATCGTGCATTCGCAGAGTTTCTTTTCCACTAGCACCACCTGGGAAACCCATCTCACTATCTTATTTGGACTTAATAGAAACATCTTATTTTTCCTATTTTAAAGCTATTTTTAAAGATTTTCTTGTTTTTCTTTTTTTTCCTCCTGACTTCTACTTGAAGCTCTGTAACTCATTTCTATTCCTAGTGGTTACTCTTAAACATTTTTAAACAAATTTAAAAATTTCCCCTAAATTCTAGTTAACCAATATCTCTATCCTTCTGTAGAATGGCATATTAGCTTTGGAATTTTTTAACTCTGACATACTTCCATTCCCTATGCTATTGCTTCTATTATGGTTTCATCTCATTTTTAAACAACAAATTACATCATTAGTAGTATTGTGGGTAGGCAGTCCATATTTAAATTCTACTAACATGGTGGTTTGGTGGTAAAGAATCTGCCTGCAATGAAGGAGACCCAGGTTCAATCCCTGGGTCGGGAAGATCCCCTGGAGGAGGGCATGGCAACCCACTCCAGTATGCTTGCCTGGAGAATCCCATGGACAGAGGATCCCATGGACAGAGGATCCTGGCAGGCTGCAGTCCATAGGGTTGCACAGAATCAGACATGACTGAAGCGACTAAGCAACAGCAGCAGCATACAAACCAAACCAAACCAAAAACATGTTAAAACATTTCTTTTTCACATTTACTTTTTATATTCCCCTGCTTTTTTCCTGATTCTGTTTTCTTTCCTATTAAATGGAATAGATTTTCAAAGTTTTTATACTGTTGTAATCTATAGATTATCTCAGTTTTTTTGTCAGAAAATATTTTTACATTGTTCACCACTCTTGTACAAAATTTCAGATTGAAAGCAACTTTGTTTTCTTGTAAAAATATTTCTTGGAGATAGTGTTCTATTGGCTTTGAGACTCTGTTGGTGCTGATGTGAAGTCTGGTGTGCAGAAAAAGTCACATCATTTGGTTGCATTTAAGAATTTTTTGAAATTGTTGGTAATTTATTATTCCTTTCTGAGTGTTTTAACATCTGTAAACCCTGCGGGTTTTATAATATGCTAGCAAACCTGGTGACATCCTCCTTGATTGCTCGTTTACTTGTTCACCAAATATTTACTGAAAGCACATTATTTGCCAGGCAGGATTTCTATGCACTTTGATTGTTGTTGCTGTTCAGTCTGGCTCTTGGACTCCAGCATGCCAGGCTCCCCTGTCCTTCACCATCTCCTGGAGTTTGCTCAGATTCATGTATTGAGTAGGTGATGCTATCTCACTATCTTATCCTCTGCTGCCCCCTTCTCCTCCTGCCCTCAATCTTTCCCAGCATCAGGGTCTTTTCCAGTAAGTCAGTTCTTCACATCAGGTGGCCAAAGTGTTGGAGTTTCAGCTTCAGCATCAGTCTTTCCAATGAATATTCAGGATTGATTTTGGTTTGGGGTTGACTGATTTGACCTCCTTGCAGTCCAAGGGACTGTCAAGAGCCTCTTCCAGCACCACAGTTCAAAAGCATCAATTCTTCAGCACTCAGCTTTCTTTATGGTTGAACTCACATCTGTACATGACTATTGGAAAAACCATAGCTTTGACGATACAGACCTTTGTCAGCAAAGTGATATCTTTGTTTTTTAAATATAATGTCTAGGTTTGTCATAGCACTTTGACTACATTCTAACAAGTGTCTTATGCATAAGATATTGTATATGAAACAGGTTAGCCAAAGAGACTTTTCCTACTTTCTAGTTGTTTGGCCTCAAAAAGCTGAGAACAATAGCTGTCAGATAACCTATGCAAGGAGATCCAACCAGTTCATTCTAAAGGAGATCAATCCTGGGTGTTCATTGGAAGGACTGATGCTAAAGCTGAAACTCCAATACTTTGGCCACCTCATGCGATGGGTTGACTCACTGGAAAAGACTCTGATGCTGGGAAGGATTGGGGGCGGGAGGAAAAGGGGACGACAGAGAATGAGATGGCTGGATGGCATCACTGACTTGATGGACATGAGTTTGAGTGAACTCCAGGAGTTGGTGATGGACAGGGAGGCCTGGCATGCTGTGATTCATGGGGTCGCAGAGAGTCGGACACGACTGAGCGACTGAACTGAACCTATGCAAGATCTATTAAAAGTTTGAAAGACTGTTTCATGACTACTAGCTTATTAATTATCTCCAGCTTTTATAAAATAAGGCTATTAATTCATTGGAAGATTGGAGATAGGCAAAGAGCATATCCTTAGAGAGTTGTCAGTGCTCTTAAGGTCATGGAAGGGGAGCTCATGAAAAGCTCTCAGAGAAATCAACATCTGTCCCCTGAAATCTGAGGGATTCAGAGAATAATGGCTCACACCTATAAAAGTTTTAAAAATTAGCAACTAGATGGTATAAACTTATTGCATGGTGGGAAGACAGAGGCTACAAGGAAAGTAAGCTGAACTTTCCCTGACAGTAGGGGCAAGGAAGTGTAGTGTCTGTGGGCCAGTTGGGGGACCATTGAAAGAATCTGTACTCTACCCTGTAAGGCAGTATTTTCTCGTTTCTTGTACCTTGGCATAGTTTAGTGAAAGTCTAAGGACTTGCTGCTGGTCCCAAGAAGTTCCTGGCCAAAATGAAGTAACAGTGCCTCAATTTGCCTTCTCTCCTGAAACAACAAAGAACAGGCAAAATATATAGTTTTTGAAGCACAAAGTGTCACATAATAAAGGACTATGATCCCTGAGAATTGAGAAAACAAATGAAATGAGCCTGATAATGGTCCCTACTGACTGCCTGGAGACAGGCTGTGTGCAGACGGGGGAGGCCCAGGAGGTGGCTCTCTGTTTCTCTGGCTAAATGAGAGAAATAGGAGCCCACAGAGGGTGAGGAGGCAGAGTTTACAGGGCAGAGGAGCAGAGAGGAGAAAGAATCAGAGAGAACAAGTTTGGAGATCTACAGAGAATCTCTTCTGGTCTTCAGTTGAGATCTGATCATTTCATACATGTCAGAAGGTGTTTAAGATCAGTGAAACAAATGCCCACAAGTTTAGAGGAAGTAGTCCCCATAATTCAGTCAGGGTCAGGAATAGTTTCATTTGCACCAAAGTGGAAAACTTCATGTATGTGCTAAATTGCTTCAGTCGTGTCCAACTCTGTGTGACCCTGAGGACTGCAGACCCCCATGGCACCTTTGTCCATAGGAATTCTCCAGGCAAGAATGCTGGAGTAGGTTGCCATGCCCTCCTCTAGGGAGGGGGGTCTTCCCTTGGAGGAAAACTTAATGGTTCATGGGTCATAAATAGAGTACTCAGAAGGGTCTTTCCTAAGTAGTGGTGCAAATTTAGTTCTAGAACCCACTCAAATCAAACTGTTTTAGTTTAAATACATCTCTGAATAAAGCTTAAATAATTTATAGTAAAATAAATATATCTAGTACTCAGTAAGGCAAGACTTACAAAGTCTGATATTGAATAATAAATTAACAGGCATGAAAACAAACAGAAAAATATGACACATAATTAAAGTAAAAATTATTCCATCAAAACAGATCTAGAAATCACATTGATGATAGAATTAATACAAGGGGACATCAAACCAATTATTGTAATTGTCTTCTGTATTTTTAAGAAGCTCTACTCTCAAATTTCTGCTTTAAGTATGTTTAAAAATTACAAAAATCAAATCAAACTTTTGGAGATGAAAGTGATAATATATGAGATTAAAAATATGCTCAACCAAGAGAATCAGAAGACAAGCCATACACTGGAAGAAAGTATTTGCTAAAGACATAAAGGATTGTTATCTATAATATACAAAAAACTCTTAAAAATCAAATGGACCAATGACCTTAGCAGGTACCTCATCAAAGAAGATATACATTCAGTTCAGTTCAGTTCAGTCGCTCAGTTGTGACCGACTCTTTGCGACCCCATGAATCACAGCACACCAGGCCTCCCTGTCCATCACCAGCTCCGAGAGTTCATTCAAACTCATGTCCATCGAATCGGTGATGCCATTCAGCCATCTCATTCTCTGTTGTCCCCTTGTTCTCCTGCCCCCAATCCTTCCCAGCATCAGAGTCTTTTCCACTGAGTCAACTCTTCGCATGAGGTGGCCAAAGTATTACAGTTTCAGCTTTAGCATCAGTCCTTCCAGTGAACACCCAGGATTGATCTCCTTTAGAATGGACTGGTTGGATCTCCTTGTAGTCCAAGGGACTCTCAAGAGTCTTCTCCAGCACCACAATTCAGAAGCATCAATTCTTTGGCAATCAGCTTTCTTCACAGTCCAACTCTCACATCCATACATGACCACTGGAAAAACCATAGCCTTGACTAGACAGACCTTTGTTGGCAAAGTAATGTCTCTGCTTTTTAATATACTATCAAGGTTGGTCATAACTTTCCTTCCAAGGATCAAGCGTCTTTTAATTTCATGGCTGCAATCAGCATCTGCAGTGATTTTGGAGCCCAAAAAAACAAAGTCTGACACTGTTTCCACTGTTTTTCCATCTATTTCCCATGAAGTGATGGGACCAGATGCCATGATCTTTGTTTTCTGAATGTTGAGCTTCAAGCCAACCTTTTCACTCTCCTCTTTCACTTTCCTCAAGAGGCTCTTTACTTCCTCTTCACTTTCTGCCATAAGGGTGGTGTCATCTGCACATCTGAGGTTATTGATATTTCTCCCGGCAATCTTAATTCCAGCTTGTGCTTCTTCCAGCCCAGCGTTCCTCATGATGTACTCTGCATATAAGTTAAATAAGCAGGGTGACAATATACAACCTTGACGTATTCCTTTTCCTATTTGGAACAAGACTGTTGTTCCATGTACAGTTCTGACTGTTGCTTTCTGACCTGCATACAGGTTCCTCAAGAGGCAGGTCAGGTGGTCTGGTATTCCCATCTCTTTCAGAATTTTCCAGTTTATTGTGATCCACACAGTCAAAGGCTTTAGCATAGTCAATGAAGCAGAAATAGATGTTTTTCTGGAACTCTCTGGCTTTCTCCATGATCCAGCAGATGTTGGCAATTTGATCTCTTGTGCCTCTGCTTTTTCTAAAACCTGCCTGAACATCTGGGAGTTCACGGTTCACATATTGCTGAAGCCTGGCTTGGAGTATTTTGAGTATGACTTTACTAGCGTGTGAGATGAGTGCAATTGTGAGGTAGTTTGAGCATTCTTTGGCATTTCCTTTCTTTGGGATTGGAATGAAGACTGACCTCTTCCAGTCCTGTGGCCACTGCTGAGTTTTCCAGATTTGCTGGCATATTGAGTGCAGCACTTTCATAGCATCATCTTTCAAGATTTGAAATAGCTCAACTGGAATTACATCAGTTCCACTAGCTTTGTTCTTAGTGATGCTTTCTAAGGCCCACTTGACTTCACATTCCAAGATGTCTGGCTCTAGGTCAGTGATCACGTTATCGTGATTATCTTGGTCATGAAGATCTTTTTTATACAGTTCTTCTGTGTATTCTTGCAGACGCGAGAGACGCTGGCTTCTGCTGCGCAGACGCCAGAGACACCGGCTCTGGGGTAGAGGAGCTACCCCACGTCCAATAGGTGGTGGCTGCGCTGGCGCAGGAGGGCCGAGAGGAGCTACTCCACGTTCAAGGTCAGGAGGGTCAGCCTTGAGGAGATACCCCTCGTCCAAGGTAAGGTGCAGTGGCTGTGCTTTGCTGGAGCAGCTGTGAAGAGATATCCCATGACAAAGATAAGGGTAACCCAAATAAGACAGTAGGTATTGTGAGGGGGCATCAGAGGGCAGACACACTGAAATCATAATCACAGAAAACTAGTCGATCTGATCACATGGACCACAGCCGAATGTGGTCCACTGGAGAAGGGAATGGCAAACCACTTCAGTATACTTGCCTTGAGAACCCCATGAACAGTATCAAAATGCAAAATGATAGGATACTGAATGAGGAATTCCCCAGGTCGGTAGGTGCCCAGTATGCTACTGGAGCTCATTGGAGAAATAACTCTAGAAGGAATGAAGGGATGGAGCCAAAGCAAAACCAATACCCAGTTGTGGATGTGACTGGTGATAGAAGCAAGGTCCGGTGCTGTAAAGAGCAATATTGCATAGGAACCTGGAATGTTAGGTCCATGAATCAAGGCAAATTGGAAGTGGTCAAACGGGAGGTGGCAAGAGTGAACAGAGACATTCTAGGAATCAGTGAACTAAAACGGACTGGAATGGGTGAATTTAACTCAGATGACCATTATATCTACTACTGTGGGCAGAAATCCCTTAGAAGAAATGGAGTAGCCATCATGGTCAACAAAAGAGTCCGAAATGCAGTACTTGGATGCAATCTCAAAAACGACAGAATGATTTCTGTTTGTTTCCAAGGCAAACCATTCAATATCAGAGTAATCCAGGCCTATGTCCCAACCAGTAACGCTGAAGAAGCTGAAGTTGAATGGTTCTATGAAGACCTACAAGACCATTTAGAACTAACACCCAAGAAAAGATGTCCTTTTCATTATGGGGGACTGGAATGCAAAAGTAGGAAGTCAAGAAACACCTGGAGTAACAGGCAAATTTGGCCTTGGAGCACGGAATGAAGCAGGGCAAAGGCTAATAGAGTTTTGCCAAGAGAATGCACTGGTCATAGCAAACACCCTCTTCCAACAACACAAGAGAAGAATCTACACATGGGCATCACCAGATGGTCAACACCGAAATCAGATTGATTATATTCTTTGCAGCCAAAGATGGAGAAGCTCTATACAGTTAGCAAAAACAAGACCAGGAGCTGACTGTGGCTCAGATCATGAACTCCTTATTGCCCAATTCAGACTTGAAGAAAGTAGGGAAAACCACTAGACCATTCAGATATGACCTAAATCAAATCCCTTATGATTATACAGTGGAAGTGAGAAATAGATTTAAGGGACTAGATCTGATAGAGTGCCTGATAAACTCTGGACGGAGGTTCGTGACATTGTACAGGAGACAGGGACCAAGATCATCCCCATGGAAAAGAAATGCAAAAAAGCAAAATGGCTGTCTGAGGAGGCCTTACAAATAGCTGTGAAAAGAAGAGAAGCGAAAAGCAAAGGAGAAAAGGAAAGATATAAGCATCTGAATGCAGAGTTCCAAAGAATAGCAAGGAGAGATAAGAAAGCCTTCCTCAGCGATCAATGCAAAGAAATAGAGGAAAACAACAGAATAAGAAAAACAAGAGATCTCTTCAAGAAAATTAGAGAGTCCAAAGGAACATTTCATGCAAAGATGGGCTCGATAAAGGACAGAAATGGTATGGACCTAACAGAAGCAGAAGATATTAAGAAGAGGTGGCAAGAATACACAGAAGATATACATTATGTATCATTAGTAAGTTGCCATTTTAACAGCAATGAGTTTATGAACACACCTATTAGAATCATCAAAATCCAAAACACTGGTAACACAATATTGCTCATGAGGCTGTGGAGCAATGGAAACTTTCATTCAGTGTTTCTGGGAATGCAGAATAGCACAGTTTGGGAGACAGTTTGACAGTTTTTACAAAACTCAACCTACTCTTACCATATGATCCAGCAATAAATGTAAAATTTAAAAACCTCTATTAAATTTTCTTTATGAGCTATTAGAAATACATGGATATTTGGTATTCCTATAGTTTTGTGTTCTACTATAAAAAGAATTCAGGTCAATTTTATGCTGCATGATTACCATGCAAAAATTAAAATGTATGGAGCTTTTATACTTTTTATTTCTTGCATTATTGATTATATTCCAGTTTGACTAGAAATGATGGGAGCTAAATTCCCTGCTTGTAATTTTGCATGTGAGATGATTGAAAGAATTTTTATATAGATGAGCTTCTAGCTACATATTTGCAAATCTTGTTTTTCTTCACTACTCACAGATTTCCATGCCAGGTGTTGTAAGACACTTTCATATTGTGATACAGCCTCTATTTTTGCATCTTAATGCCACCGTGATGTGATGGTTGAGTCAGCACACTGGCCAGAAATAGAATGCCCAAAGCCACATTTTTATGGAATAAATAACAGTAAATTAACTTTACTGAGAAATACTTATCAAGAGCTTAAATAAATCCCACTAAACCTAATGAATGCCCCATTTCTACTCCATTCTAAGAGAAAATATGATAGAGGGGAAGTTGCAATGGAAAGAGACATTTTTCTTACTTTTGCAAATTTACAAACACAAGTGACCTTGTGCATGGATTTCTTGGGCTCCTGCCAGGGTCTTGAAAGGAGCTCATATAAGCGAGCTTCCCTGCAGTATGAGATTCATGAGTTCATAGTAAATCCATCTTTGCTATCACTCTTCTGTCTGAACTAGCACTGTCATTAGGTTCCTCTATGTCTTGACAGCTGTTGGGCAAGGGACAGTTCATCTTCAGCAAGAGGTAAACTGCTTTTCTTGAGTAAAAACCCAAAGTAACTTTTGGGTTGCTTAGCTTCTCAAGTCAGTTATTTTCAAGCTATTTCAACATACTCAACATGGAACAAAGATAGGATTTAAGATGTAAGGAACTGGATTAAGATACCTTTCTTTTGTTTTCTAGCATGTGGCTACTTGGAGAACCCAATAGGTCTCCTTGAAGGAAGACCTTACCTTATATATGATCTTCACAAAGATGATTCATTGATCATCCCACTAGCATATGAGCAATTTTGACTTGAGATAAGAAGTATGATTAACCAAAGACAGAAAGAATTCATGATAGAAAAAAAGGAAATGATTTTCATGACAATTACTATCATTTTTTGAGCATTTATTAAAAGCAAGGCAGTATATTTAACAATGCTGTGTATGATGTCAGTTTGAGTCCCTGTAGGAAAGAGATGACACGCTCACATAGGGTAACTCAGGAGAGTTTAATAAAGGAATGATTTAGATGAGGATGTGTTTAAGAGAAACTAATGAAAAATGGTCTGGGACTGCCAATCTTGGAGAGCTATTAGCATACCTAGACTTGAAGGGCCTTAAAGTGTGGGTGGAGCTGAAGCTATAGCTGGTCCTGTAGGAGAAGGCTACCTGAGAAGAGTGATGGAATTCATTGGAGGAATGTAATTGCTGGCCAAACTGTAATCTGGCAGCGAGGATGCTGGGGAATGAATTTCCCAACCACACCCTTCTCCTGCCCTGTGATCTACTGCTTGTCCCATTTGAATTAATTGAAGGCCAGATAGTTAGACAGCTGTTTGCATAGCTCTGTCTTTTAGGACACAGAATAGAGTCTGTCAAAATTTGTAGAGTGGGTCTGGAAGGGCAAATGAATATCAACAAATGTACTAGGCTAAAGTATATGAAACTGCCACTGTCTGACAGTGTTGAACCTGTAACAACAGTTTATGTAGCTCAGTCTACTATTAATACCATTTGGGCTTCCCTGGTGGCTCAGCTGGTAAAGAGTCTGCCTGCAATGTGGGAGACCTGGATTCAATCCCTGGGTTGGGAAGATCCCCTAGAGAAGGGAACAGCTACCCACTCCAGTATTCTGGTCTGAAGAATTCCATGGACTGTATAGTCTCTGGGGTCACAAAGAGTCAGACACGACTGAGTGACTTTCACGTTAAACTTCACAACACACTTGCAAAATCTGTATTGTGAGCCTCAATGTCTAGGGACAAAACAGGCTCAGAAATGTTGAGTTTGAGATAAGAGGAAAATTCCAAAGAAGAAATTCTCAAACATTATCAAAAATGTTTCAATATCGAAAATGTTAGGTGACATCTATGCTGTCACCTAACTTATTTATTTTGTTTATAAAGAACAGAAATTTCAGAGCTCTTTTCCAAGTATTATCCCACTTAAAATTCACACACAAAAGAAAATGGTATGGTAATGTCTCAAAAAATTAAATATGGAATTGTTATAAAATTCAGCAGTCCTGTTCTGGATATATCAAAAAAGGTGAAAACAGAAACTTGAATAGATATTTGCACATCCATGTTCTCAGCAACCTAATTCACAGTAGCCAAAAGGTGGGGTCCAGCTAAGTGTTTGTGAACAGATGAATGGATGAATAAAATAGAGTATATAATATACAATGGAATGTTATTCAAACTTTAAAAGGAAGGAAATTTTGACACATGCTACAGCATGGCTGAGCCTTGACAACACTAGCTAAGTGAAACAAGTCCAGTCACAAAAGGAAAAATATTATATGGTACCTCTTATATGAGGTTCCTAGAGTAGTCAAATTTGTTCAAATAGAGTAGAATGGTGGTTTCTAGGGGCTGGGCTGGGGGACAGTGGGGAGGTATTGTTTTTGAGGACAGAGTTCCAGTCTGGGAAGATGAAAAGTTTCTGGAGATGGATGGTACTGATAGTTGCATAACAGTGTGAATGTGCTTACTGCCACATATCTGTACAATTTAAAAAAAGTTAACATGGTCAATTTTGTTGTTTTTCTACCACAATAAAATATACTTAAAAAAATCACAAAAGTCTGGTCAAATTTATAGAGCAGTTAGTATTGTTAATATCATCTAAATAAATATATGGAAATGCCAAGACACAGAGAAGTTAAATATCTTGTACAGTATTATACAATTAATGAATCTAGGAACTCAGAATCAACCCCATGAAAGGTTTTATGATCAAAAATCTAGTTTCTTTTCTAGAAATAAACAGACCATTTTACAAACCCACTCCAGGGCCCAGGCCAGTCCCAGGTTTATCATTTCTAAGGTCACTGAATAAGGCAGCTGTTGGTTTGGTGAAGAAAATAAAATCCATTTCTATGAATAAATAATGTGTTTGTCCAGAAGTTGTTAATTGGTAAAATCTGTAATTCTCAAAGGTAACTATTAATGATCTGATGCATAATATTTGATTCTCATTAAACTGTGGTGTTATTTTTGTGGTTTGATCTTCACAGTGTTTGTTCTCAGGGTTGAGGTCTGCAGTTTTGGATGTCCCGTCCATCACTGCCAAAAGTACAGAAACATAGAGGGATTTCTGGTTTATTTTTTGTTGTTGTTGTCATTGTTCCTGCTTTTCAACTTTATTTTCTGTTTAAAACAGTGGGGGGGGATTTAATAAATAAACATGTTTATGTGTTTGTGTGGGTGTGGCTGAGTGGGTGTGGAGAGAGAAAGAAGGAAAGAAATGAGGTCAATTTTGGTTTGAGAGTTTCCTTATGAAAACATAAGCTTTTTACTGGTGGCTCAGTGATAAAGAATCCATCTCCCAATGCAGGAGATGTGGGTTCAGTCACTGAGTCGGGAAGATCCACTGGAGAAGGGAATGGCAACCCACTCCAGTTTTCTTGTCTGGGAAATCCCGTGGACAGAGGAGCCTGGCAAAGCTGCTGTAGTCCATGGAGTCACAAGGACTTGGACCCAATTCAGTGACTAAAACAAAACAAAGTTTGAGAAACACTGACAAGCAAGTTCTCAGCAAGAAAGATAAATTAAAAAAAAAAAAAGATTATGTTAATACTTCAATATTGAAAGAACAGAATTCTGATTTTAATTGTAAATTAACATGTCATTAATAAAAAATGAGCTAGATGGTATAGGCTGGATGACTGGGTGAATCTTTACCTTTCAGATACCTGTGTGGGAAACCTCATTTAACAAAGGACACAGCAGAACACAATCTAAGGCAAAGTATTCTTGTTGAAATAAAGAACTATCCTTGTTAGGGATTGAGTTTGTACATCTATTCCCAAAGTTACCAAACACTTTTCTTTAATGCTGACATTAACTTGTATATAAACTAATTCTGTTGAAAGAGACACATGTACTCCAATGTTCATCGCAGCACTATTTATAATAGCCAGGACATGGAAGCAACCTAGATGTCCATCTGCAGACGAATGGATAAGAAAGCTTTGGTACATATACTCAATGGAGTATTACTCAGCCATTAAAAATAATGCATTTGAATCAGTTCTAACGAGGTGGATGAAACTGGAGCCTATTATACAGAGTGAAGTAAACCAGAAAGAAAAACATCAATACAGTATACTAACGCATACATATGGAATTTAGAAAGATGGCAATGATAAACCTGTATACGAGACAGCAAAAGAGACACAGGTGTATAGAACAGTCTTTGGGACTCTGTGGGAGAGGGTGAGGGTGGGATGATTTGGGAGAATGGCACTGAAACATGTATATTATCATATGTGAAATGAATCACCAGTCCAGGTTCAATGCATGATACAGGATGCTCGGGGCTGGTGCACGGGGATGACCCAGAGGGAGGATAAGGGGAGGAGGGTTCAGGAAGGGGAACATATGTACAATCGGGGCGCATTCATGTCAATGTATGGCAAAACCAACCAATATAATATTGTAAAATAATTAGCCTCCAATAAAAAAGAAACAAACAAACAAAACAAAAAAATAAACTAATTCTGATGTTGTCCAATCTGATTATGCAAAATAGACAAAAAAGGAAATCAGATCAAGACAAATCAGTTAGCAATATGGAATCATAAGGAGTGGCTATCAGTGAAGACTGTGGGCTTATCACCTTTAAGTAATAAATCACCTTTATATTTAGTATTCTTTTAGGGTCTTAGCCTTAGGTTCCTTAGGTTCTGTGGGGTAGAACAGGACCCAGAGATCAGGAGGATCCAAGGACTGAATCTTGATTTTATTCAAATTCAGAATTTTGAAGTGGATCCTATAGTTACTCTTAAGGTCAGAGACTTGGTTATTTTCTCTTTCTTACCTAAATAGACAATAATATTTGGAAGGAAAGAAAGAACAGGGGTTTAACTCTAAAGCTGAAGGATTTGTTGGTGTGAGAAGGGAAAATCTAGGCAAGTCAAGATAATGCAGAGCAATAAATAGATACAAGCAAATAAGCTGTGGCATTGGGCTTCCCTGGTGGCTCAGAGGTTAAAGCATCTGCCTCCAAAGCGGGAGACCCGGGTTTGATCCCTGGGTTGGAAAGATCCCTGGAAAAGGAAATGACAACCCACTCCAGTACTCTTGCCTGGAGAATCCCACGGACGGAGGAGCCTGGTAGGCTACAGTCCACAGGGTCTCAGACTGAGCGACTTCACTTTCACTATGTAGAGATTTAGAACACATACTGGGGAAATTAAGGTTCAGGGACAAAATCCAGTCACTGGCATTCAGGAGTCCAAGGCACCAATTTATCACTGTAAGTGAGGAACATGGCAAGAATTTGGTTTTGGGAACCTTATTATCAAGAAAAAAAGACTTGATAGTGAGACTGACCTTGAGGTTGAACTAGTGAATTGCTGCCACACTTGAGCGATTCTTGTGTGTCCCTCATTGGGGGTGAAGATTAGTCCCAGGATTTAAGTGGAAGCTGGCTCTCTTGGCAGGACTCCAGGAAGCCCCCTGAGGTTATGGTAGAAGTGGAGGGCTGAGTGGAAATCACAAAGTCCAGAGAAGAGGAGCCCATTCTCAGGTGATCTAAGTAGGTTGTGGCTTGGTTTGTGATTTTTTAATTTCCAAACTTCCAAGTGTGAATTTGGGCCTTTTCAGAGTGCTTGTTTTGGATTTTAGCTGCTATAGGGGAGGGAGTTTTCAGCTTTTGGGAGCCATCTTTGAAGACTGGAAGACACATTTGTCTAGGGCAAGAAATAAATAAAAGGATAAACATCTGTTGGTGTTAATTTTTAAAACTGAAAATATCTGGATGCCTGTTTCCTTGAGTGACTCTTAATTTTCCCTGGCTTCTCTGAAGTACTTAGTTCTACCCCAAATACCTCGTCTCACATCTTCCAGCTTGGCTCTACATGTTTCAACAGTTCACGTAAGCCACTGAACTTGTTGTTATTTATCCAGATCTGGTATTTGGAAGTTTGCTCACAAGTTCCTTTCACTGAAATCTTCTTTTCTGGGCACTGATTTGGGCTGAAAGTGAAAATTGACTCTTGGATCAGAGATGCCGGGCTGAGTCTGATAAAAGATTTACTGCAGAATGTTTAGAATCACTGAGCTTTGTTATGGAATTATTATAGCCTTTCCCACTGGCATGCAGTGATTTATAACCTACGGATAGACAAAAGTATTTAACTCTGTTCCCATTAATTGATTGAACAATTTGCTTTCTGCTTTGTGCTCACACCTGCTCTTGATCAAAGCTGGTTCCTATTCTGCTCTTGGCTATTGCATGATGCTGTATTAATGGTTTATTGGTTCCACTGTGCCTATAACACGGCAGTTTATGATGTTTAATAAAATGACAAGTCTAAATAGTCTCTTGGCTTTGGATTGTCTTTTTAGCAAATTAGTATAATGATGTGGGTTTTCTTTGTACTTCAGAATTGCCGGTTTCTGCAAAAGTCTGTCACACAACACTTTAAATATTTTAAAAGATTCCTGCAATATATGAGAGGAACACCTCTCTTATAACAAGTATTTTCTTGATAGTTAGTATTGTTAGCCATTTGCTTCTGTCAGCTAGGGGACACCAGTAGGAGCCTCTTGGGAGGGAGGATCTGGATGAATGAAGACAATTTTCAGCATGCTTTGTATCTCCTTCTCCTTGAAATCACATATTTTTGGGAGAATGAAGGGTGCCTAAGAAGTACACTGGGGAAGGTGGTGACTTCTTTCTGAAATAGGGGAGGTCAGAAAACCTGTGATGTATCCAGCAAAATGGAAGTCCCATGATGGCTGAGTTAGGTTGACCTGTTTGATGTGGAGACCTTGGTGAGTTGGAATATCTTCTCTCAGTGCTACTTATTAGAGCTGCAAGGGAGGTAGGAGTGTCCACTTATTGAATGTATACTCTTTACACTATGCTATTCCACCTCCAGTAATGAAAATGAAAGTCACTCAGTCGTGTCCAACTCTTTGCAACCCCCTGGACTGTAGCCATGGCTACAGGCTCCTCTGTCCATTGAATTCTGCAGCCAGAATACTGTGGTGGGTAGCTGTTCCCTTCTCCAGGGGATCTTTCTGACCTAGGGATTGAACCCAGGTCTCCTGCATTGTAGGCAGATTTGTTACTGTCTGAGGTACCAGAGAATAACAAACCTTTGGTAATAACAAACCTTATTAAAGTCTTTCTACAGACCATGTGCCATGTTAAGAATTAACAGCATGAGTTCTGGAGTCAGGATACTTGGGGAAAGTTCGAACTCAACAAATCTGAGATAGGCTAAGCCTCAGATTCTTCTGTAAATTGGGAAAATATTACCTAGTCTATCAAGATTTAAATGAGCTAAAGTTAGTAAAGCCCTTAGCATGTGTGTGTAAGTTGGTTCAGTCATGTCCAACTCTACGATCCTATGGACTATAGCCTGCCAAGCGCCTTTGTTCCTGGGCTTCTCCAGGCAGGAACACTGGAATGGATTGCTATGCCCTCCTCCAGGGGATCTTCCCGACCTAGGGATCAAACCCGCATTTCTTATGTCTCTTGTGTTGGCAAGTGGGTTCTTTACCACTAGCGCCACCTGGGTATTAAATGAGCTAAAGTTAGTAAAGCTCTTGGCATAAGAAAGCAATGGCAAGCCACTCCAGTACTCTTGCCTAGAAAATCCCATGGATGGAGGAGCCTGGTAGGCTGCAGTCCGTGGGGTTGCTAAGGGTCGGACACGACTGAGCAACTTCACTTTCACTTTTCACTTTCACACATTGGAGAAGGAAATGGCAACCCACTCCAGTGTTCTTGCCTGGAGAATCCCAGGGACGGGGGACCTTGGTGGGCTTCTGTCTATGGGGTCACACAGAGTCGGACACGACTGAAGTGATGCAGCAGCAGCTACACATATTAGCAGTTATTATTATCATAGTAGTATTGTTATACTTATTTGAACTCTGTTTTACAGTTAAAAGGCACAGTAGCTGGTATGTAGAAGGAAGGAAAATGGAAGACATGAATTTATAGCTTCGGTAGTTTTCCTTGACAGTGTCAATTTAATATATTGCCTTGTTTTTAGTTAAATGCTCAACAAATGGTAGTAATTGTCATGAAAAGGACTTAATTTTTTGCAATTGCTATTTTTCTCTGCCCAAGGTTCATAAGAGGTCAGTCAGCCAGGTTATGTGACCAAAGATTACAATCCCAACCTCAGTCGAAAGCTCTGGAAACGTGGGCTTGCAGGATAAAGCAAGGAGGCAAGGTCATCACCACTGGAAAATCAAACCATGCAAAACACAGACTCTGCTAATGAAAACGATGGTCGCCTACAAATAGCTCATGATTTTTAATTGTAAGCATGAAATGTCAAAACAAACAAGCCCAAAATAAGAATGAATAATGTCAAGCACATGCTTTTCCTCCTTCCTGGAGTGTTATTCTCCAAATGTCTGGTTCTTCTTTATCCTCAACTTAAATGTCACTTCATCAAAGTGGTCTTATCTGACTTTCTTTTCAAAGTCACCTCCCCTTTTGAGGGCCTCGGCTCATCCACGTGGTGTCTTTGGCCAAATTGGCAAAAAGCAGTCCTTCCTTAAGACTGTTTACTTACATTGTGAGAAAATGATCTTAATACACCAGTTTACTTGAAAAAGACATTTTACTGCCATCTGCCGGGAAATTTTTGCAATATATATACAGATCTGCTCTGCTCTGACACTGATGTTTCCTCCTAAGGTTGTGTTGTGTAAAACCGTACACGATATTCCTACAACTCTTTATCCTTTATAACAACATCAATTACATTTCTGTAATTCACAGTATATGTTACAGTCTGAGATTATTTTCAGTTTATTTATGTCTTATTTCTCCACTAATTTAAAAGCTCCAGGAAGGTATGGACCTTCTCTGTCTTATTCACTGCTCTATCATCAGTACACAAAATAGTGCCTATTTTGTTGGTGCTCAACATATGTTTGTTAAGTGAACATGATTAGATGAATGCTTATATCTATTTAATCTATTAGTCCAATTTATCTATTCATGTAGCTTAATGCAGCATATAGTGTGATGTGTGTGTGTGTGTGTGTGTGTGTGTATGTGTGTACGTGTGCACACATGCACTCAGTCATGTCTGACTCTTTGTGACCCCATGGACTGTAGCCCACCAGTCTCCTCTGTCTATGGGATTTCCCTGGCAAGAACACTGGAGCGGGTTGTCATTTACTTCTCCCGGGGAGCTTCCCAACTCAGGGGCTGAACTCCTGTCTCCTGCTTTGGCAGGCAGATTTTTTATCATTGTGCCACCTGGGAAGCCATATAGCATGAAATCTGATTTAAATCTTGGTTAGCTATAGAAGTACAAAACATGTTGTCTTGAATATAGTAGAAAATTAATATCTATGCATTGACTGAAATTGAAAGCCTTGTTCTAGGATTTGCAAGGATTATAAATCACATAAAACAAGGATTTTGCCATCATAAAATTAAAATCTAGTGTGAACGATCATAACAGCAACTTAATTCTCTTTGGTTTTAGGGTAATAGAAAGGATATTTGGAAGTAAATAAAAGAGTAGTTTTGAAGTCTTGCTTTGATGGGGGTGTGAAGACAAGAGTTACAAGGGTTTTGAGCCAATGCTTTGGCCACAGATAGGCCTTCTCACCTTTTTGGGCCTCAGTTTATGCTTTTATAAAATATTAGTGTAAGAATTCTCAGCATGTTTTAGATTAAATGCCAAAACAGCATCCACATGTTACCCAGAGTTGAAAATCCTGTTCAAGGTGATCACTTTAAGCTTCCTTAGACCATAAGAGTCTATGAAAGTGATACCTTGTTGTGACTCAGTTTTTGTATCTGTTATTTTTTGTGTCCATTAAAGGGAAGTGATATGGCATGTTTTTCTCTATCTTGTTATGAGTTTGGTAGATATAGTGAAGACACGCTAATGCAGGCTAAGCAGTCTTGAGCTTCTCTGGCTAATTTAACTAAGAGAGTAATTTCCAGAGTCACGATCTGTTGACTATGTCAGATAAGAGTGCTGCCCTCCTACTCCTTGTGACATTAATGAGATAATCAACCTGTACTTATGCAAGTAAAATAAGCTTGTAAATTTGTAATTTGAAACATGAATAGTTAGACTAGTTGGGATCAATTTATCAAACAGTATTTTAGGTATTTAGAGGAGAGAAACTTAAATGCAGTTAATTGGTTATGTATATGATACCACCAAAAATTGATGTCCTTTCCATCACAGGGGCCTAGAATGCAAACGTAGGAAGTCAAGAGATACAGAGAATAACAGGCAGGTTTGGCCTTGGAGTACAAAATGAAGCAGGGCAAAGGCTAAGAGTTTTGCTAAGAGAACACGCTGGTCATAGCAAACACCCTCTTCCAACAGCACAGGACATTGAGGACATCATGTATACATGGACATCACCAGATGGTCAGTACCAAAGTCATATTTATTATATTTGCAGCCCAAGATGAAGAAGCTCTGTACAGTGAGCAAAGACAAGACTTGGAGCTGACTGTGGCTCAGATCATGAACTCCTTATTCCAAAACTCAGACTTAAATTGAAGAAAGTAGGGAAAAACCACTGGGCCTTTCAGGTATGACCTAAATCAAATCCCTTACGTTTATACAGTAGAGGTGACAAATAGATTCAAGGGGTTAGATCTGATAGACAGAGTGCCTGAAAAACTATGGATGGAGGTTTGTAACATTGTACAGGAGATGGTGACCAAAATCGTCCCAAAGAAAAAGAAATGCAAGAAGGCAAAGTGGTTGTCTGAGGAGGCTTTTTACAAATAGCTGAGAAAAGAGGAGAAGTGAAAAGCAACGGAGAAAGGTAAAGATATGCCCATCTGAATGCAGAGTTCCAAAAAATAGCAGGGAGAGGTAAGAAAGCTTTCTTAAGTGAACAATACAAAGAAATAGAGGAAAACAATAGAAAGGGAAAGACTAGAGATCTATTCAAGAAAATTGGAAATATCAAAGGAACATTTCATGCAAGGAGGGTACTATAAAGGACAGAAATGGTAAGGACCTAATAGAAGCAAAAGAGATTAACAGGTGGCAAGATACACAGAACTATTTAAAAAAACAGATCTTGATGACCTGGATAACCATGATGGTGTGGTCACTCACCTAGAGCTGGATATCCTGGAGTGTGAAGTCTAGAGGGCCTTAGGAAGCATTATTATGAACAAAGCTAGTGGAGGTGATGAGAATTCTAGCTGAGTTTTTATGAGCCTAAAAGATGATGCTGTTAAAGTGTTGCACTCAATGTGTCAGCAGATTTGGAAAACTCAGCTGTGGTCACAGGTCTGGAAAAGATCAGTTTTCATTCCAATCCCAAAGAAGGGCAATGCCAAAGAATGTTCAAACTACCATAGTGGCGCTCATTTTGTATGCTAGTAAGGTTATGCTCAAAATCCTTCAAACCAGGCGTCAGCAGTATGTGAACTGAGAAATTCAAATGTACAAGCTGGGTTTCAAAGAGGCAGAGGACCCAAAGATCAAATTGCCAACATTTGCTGGATCAAAGAGAAAGCAAAGAAATTCCAGAAAAACATTTACTTCTGCTTCATTGACTATGCTAAAGCCTTTGACTTTCCATATCAAACTGTGGAAAATTCTTAAAGAGATAGGAATACCAGACTACCTTACCTGTCTTTTGAAAAACCTGTATGCAGGTCAAGAGGCAACAGTTAGAACCAGACGTGGAACAGACTGTTTCCAAATTGGGAAAGGAGTACGTCAAGGCTGTATATTGTCACCGTGCTTATTTAACTTCTATGCAGAGTACATCATGAGAAATGCTGGGCTGGTTGAAGCACAAGCTGGAATCAAGAATGCAAGAGAAATATCAACAACCTCAGATATGCAGATGATACCATTCTAATTGCAGAAAGTGAAGAGGAAATAAAAAGCCTCTTGATGAAAGTGAAAGAGGAGTGAAAAAGTTGGCTTAAAGCTCAACATTCAGAAAACTAAGATCATGGCATCTGGTTCCATCACTTCATGGCAAATAGATGGGGAAACAGTGGAAACAGTGAAAGACTATTTTCTTGGGCTCCAAAATCACTGCAGATGGTGACTGCAGCCATGAAGAAGAAACACTGTGACAAACCTAGACAGCATATTAAAAAGCAGAGGCATTCCTTTTCTGACAAAGGTCCATCTAGTCAAAGCTATGGTTTTTCCAGTTGTCATGTATGGATGTGAGAGTTGGACCATAAAGAAAGCTGACTACCAAAGAACTGATGCTTTTGAACTGTGGTATTGGAGAAGACTCTTTGAGAGTCGCTTGGACTGCAAGGAGATCCAACCAGTCCATCCTAAAGGAGATCAGTCCTGAACATTCATTGGAAGGACTAATGCTGAAGCTGAAGCTCCAATATTTTTGCCACCTGATGTGAAGAACTGACTCCTTGGCAAAGACTCTGATGCTGGGAAAGATTGAAGACAGAAGGAGAAGGGAATGACAGAGAGTTACATGGTTGGATGTCATCACTGACTCGATTGACATAAGTTTGAGTGATCTCTGGAAGTTGGTGATGGACAAGGAGGGCTGGCATGTTCTGTTTGTTCCCCATGCAGTTCATGGGGTCACAAAGAGTCAGACACAACTGAGAGACTGAGTTGAACTGAACTTAACCATAGGTTCAAAACTCCAATCTTAGTGCTAATGTGGGAATGACCTAGAGTAATTTGCTTAACTGACTACGGCCTCTGCTTGCATGTCTCTAAAGCGGACATCAGAGGATGAGAAGGTTAGATAGCATCACTGACTCAATGAACATGAATTTGAGCAAACTTTGAGAGATACTGGAGAACAGAAGAGCCTGGCGTGCTACAGTCCATGGGGTCAAAAGGAGTCAGACACAACCTAGCAACTGAACAACCGCAAAAGTCATAGAAGAACTGAAAAGACAAAAACCAGCAGGAAAGCCGTTCAGAAGGACACACGGTGGGACAGAAGTAGAAGTCGTCGTTATTGAAGCCAGGAATCGGGAGGTTCCAGCAGTAGCCACAACCATGAAGAGTAAGTCAAGTAGAAGTTAGAACAATGAAAGAAATGAAGCTCCTTTTATTTTCCCAGTTCTATTGAGATACAATTTACATATAACACTGTGTAAGGACAGGTGTAATGTGATGATTTGATGCACTTACATAATGTGAAATGATTACCACAATAGGGTTAGTTAACACTTCCATCACATCATATAATAGCCATTTTTAAAATGGTGAGAACATTTAAGATCTGCTCTTTTAGAAAGTTTCAAATACCTAATACAGTATTATTAAGTATAGGCACCAGGCTGTATATTAGATTCCTAGAACTTTTTCATCTTTTAACTGGAAGTTTGTACTCTTTGGCAAATATCTCCTCCTTTCTCCCAATCTCTGGCCCTTGGAAATCACTATTCTACTGTATGTTTCTATGAATTCACCTTTTATGGTTTCCACATAAAAGTGAGGTCATACAGTATTTGTTTTTCAGCGTTTGACTCCCTTCAGTTGGTATGCCCTCAAATTTCATTAATATTTTCACAAATGGCAACATGTCCTTGTTTCTTTGGCTGATTAATATTATAATATGGTATCTCTCTATATGTATATAGATATAAAGATAAAGATATAGGTATATATCACATCTTCTTTATCCACTCTTCTTTCCGCTTACCTAGATTATTTCCATATGCTGTCTATAGTGAATAATGCTGCAGTAAATCTGGGAATGTAGATATCTTTTTGAAATTCTGATTTCATTAGCTTTGGATAAATACCCATTATGTGGTAGTTCTATTTAAATTTTTTTTTTCTGAGGAGCCTCCATACTGTTTTCCATAGTAGCACCAATTTACATTCCCACCCACAGTGCAGAAGGTTGTCATTTCTCCACATCCTCACCAACACTTGGTATGCCTCCTTTATTATTTGGTGAAAAAAGGAATTTTCTTCGTGTTTTCTTCTAGGGGTTTTATCGTTTCAGGTCTTCTGTTTAAGTTTTCAATCCATTTACAGTTAGTTTTGGGGAATGGTAGAAGAGTCCAGTTTGATTCTTCTGCATATGATTATCCAGTTTTTGCAATACCATTTATTAAAAAGACTGTCTTTTCCACATTTGGTATTTTTGGCTCCCTTGTCATATATTATAAGAGCATATATATATGAGGGTTTGTTTCTGGGCTGTGGCTTTTGTTCCATTGAACCATATGTCTGTTTTGATGCCAGTACCATACTGTTTTGATTACTGCAGCTTTGCAATATACCTTGAAATCAGGAAGTGTGATACCTTAGCTTTTTCTATGTTTCAGGGTTGTTTTGGCTATTTGGTGGGGGGGGTTCCAAACACATTTTAGGATTTTTTTTCTATTTCTGTAAAAAATGACATTTGAATTTTGATAAGGATTGCATTGAATCCATATATGGATTTTTTTGTGTGGGCATTTTAACAGCTTAATTCTTCCAGTCCATGAGCACAGAATAAATTTCCATATATTTGTGCTTTCTTCAGTTTCTTTTATCAAAGTCTTGCAGTGTGTGAATCCACCTTCACCTGCGTGGTTACATTTATTCTTGGTTAAATGTATTTTTTAATACTGTTTTATTAATTTATCTTTCTGATAGTTTATTATTGGTGTATAGAAATGCAGCTGAGTTTTATATATTGGTTTGCATCCACACAGCTGGGGAAGCTAGACACTGACTAGCTGCTCTCTGACTTTCCTCCACAGGAGATATCACCAGAAGGACTGTCTTGGTCCTGAACTCTGCTGCCTTGAGGCAGAGGTTATGCAGTTGAAGTCCAGCTGTTCCTTTTACTCTCTTCCTTGAATCTAAGTTTGGATTTTATTTTTGCTCCAGTGGCATGCTGGAATATTTCTCCTGGACTCCAGGACTCCCATAAAGGTTTTATTTTTGATCCATGGGTGACTATTTAAATTAATGTTCTTGGAGGGCTCCCAGCTGTGGCTGTGAGGAGCTTGAGCCAGTTCTTGGGCCGCTTCTGGGTCCTCAGCTGGAACTGAGGTTTCTGTGCCTTTTACCTGACATATGAGTCGGTGAGACTCTTCTTGGATCCACAGACAAAACATGTTGGGTCACACAAGCCCCCACAAAGGCACTTTTGTCCATGGATAGACTTCAGTTGTTGAGAGGGGCCCACTGTGAAGGATGTCTTATTCAGTCATCTTGCTGATGTCACTTTCAGCTGCACCTAAAGACACTGCTTGAAGGAGAAAAAGGTTGAGGGGACCTGGTATTCTCTTTTTACCATGTTTCAATCTTTTACCAGGACCTCCTGCTGACAAAAAACAGCTGGAAATAGGCTTTCTGCATTTTTCTGCAATACAGAGTAAAGCAGAGGAAGCACATAAAATGGATTTGAGGGCAAATAGCTCTGGGATAGCCATAAATATCTCTCATCATTATCGATAAAGAAACATCCCAGCATGTAGGAAATTCATAAACAGTGAACTTTGTCTCAAATACTGCAAAGTATGTTTCTCCAATTTATCATTTAATTGTAATTATACTTAACACCAAAGCTAACAGTCAAAATAGATAAACCTTTATGTATGATCCATTTTGACAGTTGACTGTGATCAATATTACTGAATCTTTACACTTTCAACTCAGTCAATTGCTACATGGCTAATCACTGAGAATGTTAAAAATATGAAATTGATCATGCTATAGTTGGTTTATACCATCATATAACCTGGGTATAAATTGCAGCTAGTGCTAAGAATCTGAATGATAAGAGAAAAAGTCAAAATAACCTTGAAAATACTAAGATGGAGTTTAATGACAAAAAATACAATTCTGAGATAAGCACAAAAAATGAGGTTAGAATGACAGTCATTCTAACAACAACAAAATGATATTGTGATGGGGGAGGGGAGTTGAAATCACCTGATCTAGAAGGAAATTGAAGCAAAAACAATGTGTCATTTTATGGACTATCATCTCTTTGAATATAAAGCGAAAATGAGAATTGAAACAAATACCCTTGGAATACTACCTTACCTTGGCTTTGTCTTCAGCAGATGAAATTTTACTTAACTTTCAGGGTCTGTTTCAATACTATTCTCCTATGGGATTTCTTTCTTCCAACTTCCAGTTGGATATTCAGTTCAGTTCAGTCACTCAGTCATGTCCGACTCTTTGCGACCCCATGAACTGCAGCACACTAGGCCTCCCTGTCCATCACCAGCTCCCAGAGTCCACCCAAATCATGTCCATTGAGTCGGTGATTACTCTGGAGATCCAACCAGTCCATTCTGGAGGAGATCAATCCTGGATGTTCATTGGAGGGACTGATGCTAAAGCTGAAACTGCAATACTTTGGCCACCTCATGCGACGAGTTGACTCACTGGAAAAGACTCTGATGCTGGGAAAGGTTGGGGGCGGGAGGAGAAGGGGACGACGGAGAATGAGATGGCTGGATGGCATCACCGACTCTGTGGACATGAGTTTGAGTGAACTCCGGGAGTTGGTGATGGACAGGGAGGCCTGGCGTGCTGTGATTCATGGGGTCGCGGAGAGTCGGACACGACTGAGCGACTGAACTGAACTGAACTGAACTGAATTTATTTGTGAATATCACATAACATTTATTATATCAGACCTTTTAATAATTCTATTATTATGGGTTCATAATCTTGTATATTGTAAGCCACAGAGTAGAGATTTTAATCACTTCATTTTGATATCCATCATGCTGCTGATGCTGCTAAGTCGCTTCAGTCATGTCCGACTCTGTGCGACCCCATAGACGGAAGCCCACCAGGCTCCCCCGTCATTTGTCTAATTGACTATAAAGTTATTCATTTATTTCATAGGTATTTAAACATTTACAAATGCTCCCAACAATCAGTACTCTATAAATAGAATTTTGGAATGACTTTTAGCTTAAAGTTCTTGAGTCACTTGGTGTGCATAGATTGTTTTATTTAACTTTTAATTTAAATATATATATCCAGAGGAGAGCCCATATTATGTGTATTCAGTTTTTTTTTTTTTTAATTATGGTAGATTTTGAAGTGAGTTTTTCTTGCTTCATTTATCTGGATGATCCGAAGATTATCTCATTTTTTCTGTTAATGCAGGAAATTAAATAGATTACTTTTTGAACTTTATTTATTTTTTTTTCTACTAAAACTGCAAAACTTTATTTTTTTTTTATTTTTTATTTCTAAAAAAGAATTTTATTAAAAAAGCACAAATGCAAAGAAATGAACAGAGGAAAATTTATGCGTCGAATCTGGACTGGTCACTTATGATAATATACATGCTACAATTCCATTCTCCCCAATCATTCCACCTTCACCCTCTCCCATAGAGTCCCAAAGACTGTTCTAAATGCCTATGTCTCTTTTGCAGTCTCTTATATAGGGTTCAGGTTACCATTTTTCTAAATTCCATATATATGCGTTAATATACAGTATTGATGTTCTTCTTTCTGGCTTACTTCACTCTGTATAATTGGCTCCAATTTCATCCACCTCATTAAAACTGATTCAAATGCATTCTTTTTGATGGCTGAGAAATACTCCATTGTGTATATGTACCAAAGCTTTCTTATCCATTCATCTGCAGATGGACATCTAGGTTGCTTCCATGTCCTGGCTATTATAAACAGTGCTGCAATGAACATTGGAGTACATGTGTCTCTTTCAATTCTGGTTTCCTCGGTGTGTATGCCCAGGAGTGCGATCGCTGGATCATATGGCAGTTCTATTTCCAGTTTTCTGAGGAATCTCCACACTGTTCTCCATAGTGGCTGTACTAGTTTGCATTCCCACCAACAGTGTAAGAGGGTTCCCTTCTCTCCACACCCTCTCCAGCACTTATTGCATGTAGACTTTTGGATAGCAGCCATTCTGACTGGTGTGAAATGGTATCTCGTTGTGGTTTTGATTTGCATTTCTCTGATGATGAGGGATGTTGAGCATTTTTTCATGTGTTTATTAGCCATCTTTATGTCTTCTTTGGAGAAATGTCTGTTTAGTTCTTTGGCCCATTTTTTGATTGGGTCACTTAGTTTTCTGGAATTAAGCTGCAGGAGCTGCTTGTATAATTTGGAGATTAATCCTTTATCAGTTGCTTCATTTGCTATTATTTTCTCCCATTCTGAAGGCTGTCTTCTCACCTTGCTTAGAGTTTCCTTTGCTGTGCAGAAGCTTTTGATTTTAATTAGGTCCCATTTGTTTATTTTTGCTTTTATTTCCAATATTCTGGGAGGTGGGTCTTGGAGGATCCTGCTGTGATTTATGTCGGAGAGTGTTTTGCCTTCATTCTCCTCTAGGAGTTTTATAGTTTCTGGTCTTACATTTAGATCTTTAATCCATTTTGAGTTTATTTTGGTGTATGGTGTTAGGAAGTGTTCTAGTTTCATTCTTTTACAAGTGGCTGACCAGTTTTCCCAGCACCACTTGTTAAAGAGACTGTCTTTTCTCCATTTTATATTCTTGCCTCCTTTGTCGAAGATAAGGTGTCCATAGGAGCGTGGGTTTATCTCTGGGCTTTCTATTTTGTTCCATTGATCTATATTTCTGTCTTTATGCCAGTACCATACTGTCTTGATGACTGTGGCTTTGTAATAGAGCCTGAAGTCCAGCAGGTTAATTCCCCCAGTTCCATTCTTCTTCCTCAAGATTGCTTTGGCTATTCGAGGTTTTTTGTATTTCCATACAAATTGTGAGATTATTTGTTCTAGTTCTGTGAAAAATATTGTTGGTAGCTTGATAGGGATTGCATTGAATGTATAAATTACTTTGGGTAGTATACTCATTTTTACAATATTTATTCTTCCAATCCACGAACACGGTATATTTCTCCATCTATTCGTGTCCTCTTTGATTACTTTCACTAGTGTTTTATAGTTTTCTATGTACAAGTCTTTTGTTTCCTTAGGTAGATATATTCCTAAGTATTTAATTGTTTTCATTGCAACAGTGAATGGAATAGTTTCCTTAATTTCTCTTTCTATTTTCTCATTATTAGTGTATAGGAATGCAAGGGATTTCTGTGTGTTGATTTTATATCCTGCAACTTTACTGTAATCATTGATTAGCTCTAGTAGTTTTCTGGTAGAGTCTTTAGGGTTTTCTGTGTAGAGGATCATGTCATCAGCGAACAGTGAAAGCTTTACTTCTTCTTTTCCAATTTGTATTCCTTTTATGTCTTTTTCTGCTCTGATTGCTGTGGCCAAAACTTCCAGAACTATGTTGAATAGTAGTGGTGAGAGTGGGCACCCTTGTCTTGTTCCTGACTTTAGGGGAAATGCTTTCAGTTTTTCACCATTGAGGATAATGTTTGCTGTGGGTTTGTCATATATAGCTTTTATTATGTTGAGGTATGTCCCTTCAATTCCCACTTTCTGGAGGGTTTTTATCAAAAATGGATGTTGAATTTTGTCGAAGGATTTCTCTGCATCTATTGAGATAATCATATGATTTTTATTTTTCAGTTTGTTAATGTGGTGTATTACGTTGATTGATTTGCGGATATTGAAGAATCCTTGCATTCCTGGGATAAAGCCCACTTGGTCATGATGTATGATCTTCTTAATGTGTTGTTGGATTCTGATTGCTAGAATTTTGTTAAGGATTTTTGCATCTATGTTCGTCAGTGATATTGGCCTATAGTTTTCTTTTTTTGTGGGGTCTTTACCAGGTTTTGGGATTAGGGTGATGGTGGCCTCATAGAATGAGTTTGGAAGTTTCCCTTCCTCAGCTATTTTCTGGAAGAGTTTGAGTAGAATAGGTGTTAGCTCTTCTCTAAATTTTTGGTAGAATTCAGCTGTGAAGCCGTCTGGACCTGGACTTTTGTTTGCTGGGAGATTTTTGATTACAGTTTCAATTTCCGTGCTTGTGATGGGTTTGTTCAGATTTTCTATTTCTTCCTGGTTCAGTTTTGGAAAGTTGTACTTTTCTAGGAATTTGTCCATTTCTACTTTTTGAACTTTAAAGCAAATGAATTAGAATACATAAGTTGGCCATGGTGTATTGTCTTTTAAAGATATATTTATACATCAGTGGTTTTAATTTAAATTTCTAGTATTTGTTAATGATTTTTGCATCCATAATTATGTGAGATACTGATTTGTAATTTTTCTTTTGTGTAATATTCTTTAAAAATTTTTAGAATCAACATTATGTTAGCCTTATTAATAGAGGCAGAGTATTCACTCTTTTTTACTTTTTCTGGAAGAGTTTGTACAATTTGGTATAATTTATTCCTTAAATGTTTGGAAGAATTCACCAGGGAAGCCATCCTCACAACACCAGAATTTAGCAAGCGTTTCAGAGGGAAAACTGATCAGGCATTTTTGTTCCTTCTAATTCCCCAATTTAGACCACAACACAATCTCTCCAAAACTGTACTGATTTTTCATTCCTCCCAAAGAGTGTCTTAGCAAGTGCTATCTCCAGGAAGAAATATGAACAGGTCACCTTGGAAATAGTCCATCCCTCAGAGTTTTAGATCCTCATCACTTTCACAGCTCTCTGATCCCCTAAAATGTGGGGTTTGGTAATGTCTATGACTTTTTCTGGTTACCATTGTATAAGTGCCGGCCTGCCAGTATGTACTGGATTCTACCTATATGTGTAAGTATAGGCTGCCTTACTTTTTCAGACAGATGATAGTTTTTCACTTGTCTGGAGAAAAGATTTTGGAAAGCTCAAAAGAGCTTTTTAATGTTTACGAATCTTTTTAATGTTTATGAATGTCACTCACTCACTGTTTGTTTTTATTCACAAAATAGTACCTGCTAACTTTAGCTATGAGATAGTCATTGTGGTCTTACAAATTCCCAAACTGGGTTGGAATAAGAATTGCCTTTGTTCCTGTTTAAAACACATATTAAAGGGCCTCAGTTCTGGAAATTCTCTCAATGACTGGGTCAGAGCCTAGGAATCTGTAATTTTAATATACTTTCCAGGCAATTTTGATTTAGTTCATCCACACAAAGGCATTTGGAAACCACTGAACTGGGAAAGAAGTGATTAAAAAGTAATGTTCTGAGTCACTATTTTTATGATGGAATGCAGGAAATTTCATGGACTGTGAATAGGGGGGAGATCAATTTTCAGTTCCCACTCCTAGTAGGTATGGAAATATAGATCGCCAAAAGAAGCTCAAAACCTTTTCCCAACATCTCAATACATAAAAGAAAGTAGAGTTGATGAAAAATTGCAAAGGTCCAAACTAAAAATTCTGATTCTTCAGGTAGAGCAGTGTCTTTCACCTGAGACTGTAGTGAGTTGTCCTGGAGGCTGAAAGCTATTTCTAGGATTATTTAGGAACAAGCAAGAAATCTGGGTGATTAGTTAATAAGGACCCTGAAATAAGATGCAAAAACTTCTGAGCAGAGCAGGTTATGTGAGACAAGAACAATGCACGTCACACAGAAGTGCCCATCCTGGACCAAAACTGCTTTTGTAGCCCTTTTTAGGGAAAAGGAATGAGAATTTGATGTTAAAACCTTAATTCTTTCTTGTAAGTAATTATAAAGTAGAAATCTGTTTATATGAAATCTCATTTCAGAATAAACAATAGGTTATTTTATACAGTAGGTTATTTTCAACACAAATCATTGTGTTGTCTTTTAATAGTTACAAATCTTTTTAAAGTATTATAAATAGTACACCAACTTGGTGATGCACCCTATCTATTGAGATCAGGAATTTGGCACTGAGAAATGGAAAAGGAGGTAAGGGCTCTTTAAATGAAGCCAGTCTATATGTGTCATACTTTAGGTCACACTCCAGATCTGCAGTCACTCATTCAAAGAGCTCAGGTATATGACTGATATGATGTAAAAAGTATGACTTTGAATTTATACCAAGACACTGAGTACATAAAAGTAAGTGCCCCATTTTTTTGGTTGAAGGGAGTTGAGCCAAGGAAGCTCCAGCAAGATGATCTTTAATGCATTTTAAAGTTTAAGCATGAGTAACATAGGTGGGTAAATGTGCATACGGGACTTTGGGTATGGGAAACTATAATTGAGTAGAACATGTCCCCATATAATAATGAGATGTGCTCTGAAGAAGCTTGGAAGCCACTGGGACAGACATATTGGGTATTAGTTGAAGTACAGATGGGGAATGGGGTTGGATATTTCAAGAGATACTTGACTTTTTTAAATTGCTAGCTTTTACTTTATTGTTTTTAAGATGTCTTTATTCAGCCGTACCACACAGCATGTGGGATCTTAGTTCCCTGACCAAGGATTGAACCTGCACCCTCTGCAGCGGAAGCACAGTCTTAAGCAATGGACCTCCAGGGAAGATCCTCAAGTGACATTTAAACAAGGCTGATAAGCTTGGACTTTATTCTGAAGGTGAATTATAGTCATTGAACGATTTTAAACAAAAAAAGTAGCATGAACAACAGATCACTTGGGCAGTGTGCAATATGGTTTAGGAAAAGGAGATCCTAAAATCAGAATAAAAATCACAGTTATTTTCCAAGACTGCAATTCTGAGTAAGTAGAGGAAGACACGGATTTGTAGAAATGTAGTGAAGACATAATTTATAGAACTTGGTCACTGATTTGCTAAGAAACAGTGCAAAAGCGAACATTTGAGAATGGCCCTCTGTTCATATTTCATTAGCATTACGGTAGAAATAACCAAGATGGAAAATACATGAGGAAAAACATATTTGTAGGAAAAAACTGAACTTAGATATAAACTTGAGATGTTTTGAGTTGTTTGAAATGGAGACCTGATTCCTGAAGATGGAGCAGCCATCTTGGACTACAGGACAGCCCTGTGAATGGGTTCCTGCTGGCAGAGCCTAGATCCAGGAAGTCTGTGTCCCCAAAGACTTCATGAGGCAACTCTGCCATACTGTCCCTGACTGTCTGTGTTAAGACTGTATCTTGAGTAAGAAATACATTTCTGTATGATTTATGCCTTTTAATGCTATGATATGGTGCTACTTATTGAACCTAAACCTCATCAGTGATGTGAGCTCATTGGTGAATTTTGTTCGTGTACATTTCATGAAATAACAAGGCTTAACTCCATCGTTCTATCATGCAGTAAGTGGTATATGATTAAGTAATGTAATGTAGTAGGTAATGTCTACCCTTTCAAGACACTCAATGGCAAGACCATGGTACAGCTTCTTTAAACTGTGAAGTCATTTCAAATGATGCCTCAGTAGTATAATAACAAGGCAAGTTGCTTATGAGTAAGCATTTTCAGAAAAGCAGGAGGCAAAATTGCATATACTACATGAATACAGTAACATGAAATTACCCTATTCAGTGGCACTGGGAAAGACCTAAAAGAATACATCAGCCCATTAAAAATGGTGGTTTGTGAAGAAAGGGACTAGTTGTGGTGTTTCTTTCTTTTCTTCATAGTATTTTATGCCAGACTTTATTTGATAAAATTATTTTTATTTAAAATGGAATAGCTGTTGAAGGCATTGGGAGAGAGAACACTAAAAAAGACACAAAATAAAGGTTTTCTAATAAAGAGATAATAAAAATTTCTAACAAAGAAAAAGACTGGCTGACAATTGAGGCATGAATATTTAGTGCCACCGACCTACATAGAGTAGCATCATCTCCAGTATCATTCTGCAGCCTTCATGTAGGAACAGAGAAATTAGGAGGCTGGAATGCCAAGACCCAAGGTTTTGGGGAAGAGAGTAGAAGAGGAAAGGGATGAGGAAGTTGTGACTGAGAGGATGGACCTTTGGTATTTGACCAGGAAAGGAGGGTAGGGAAGCAGGTAGACTGATTACTTCCTGGGGACTCAAGCCCCTCCAAGGAGGCCGAGATCAGGTATAATGTGGGTGAAAAAAGCAAAAGCTGAAAGGACTGACATGACAAGAGGGTGCGTGTGTGCTCAGTCACTCAGCTGTGTCTGACTCTTCTGTGATCCCATGGACTACACCTCGCCAGGCTCCTCTGTCCATGAGATTTTCCAGGCAAGAATACTGGAGTGGGTTGCCATTTCCTCTTCCAGGGGATCTTCTTGACCCAAGGGTTGAACCTGTGTCTCCTGCATCAGCAGTCATATTCTTTACCATTGAGCCACCTGGGAAGCCCTTGATAAGAGGTAGGTATTCAGATTTAAGGTCTTAAATGTAATACAAGTGATTACACTTTGCAGTTATGACTTTGGACCAGGCTACTGCAGTGGAGTGCTGTGTTCAGGTCCGTGGAGATCTGTGAAGGTCATTAACTCAGTAGTTAGTCATAATGTTTCAATAAGGCTTACAAATTATTTAACTTGTAATTGTAAAAAAAGAAAATTAAATTTAAATTGATTTAGTTTCTTCAAATTAAATTATTGATTGAAATGGAAAGAGAACCTACAATTATGAAAAGTCTTTAAAAAATAAAGCTGAGAAAGTGTTTCTAAGAGGAAATACAAGGTGCATAACAAAGAAGATAAGAAAATTCCACTTCAGAAATTTCATTTATACCCTTAATCAGCCTAGTTGCACTTCTGAAATTTCCTAGTAACTGCAATTTTGTATGTATTATAAGTGAAATTTATTTATCTCTTCAATTGTGAAATTCTTGACTTCATAGACTTTGTTTTTGTACTGCACAGTGTTTGGCATATTATGGGAATTCCATGTGTTCTTTTATGTGACTGTTTTTCTCCTGTAGTTGTTTAGTTGCTGAGTCATGTCTGACTCTGTTGTGCCCCATGGACTGTCACCCACCAAGCTTCTATGTCCATGGGATTGTCCAGGCAAAAAATACTAGAGTGGGTTGCCATTTCCTTCTCCAGGGGGTCTTCCCAACCCAGGGATTGAATCCACGTCTTCTGTATTGGCAGGCAGATACTTTCCCACTGACCCATTACCCTTACTGCTAGGAAGCCTATTTTTTTTTTCTGACATGATGCTGAAAATCTATATACTTATAGCTGGTAGTATAAGAGTCAGTCATTCAAAATGAATGTTTTTAGATTTCCAGTCATGGGATTATTTTTAAGCGTGAATAGAGTGCTTACTACTTGGGGATCAAAAGGGTACACTGACAACAGATGGAGTATTAAATGGTTCTGTATGTTCCTTTCAAGCCTATAGATTCTATGAGTCTTAACAATTTGTTGTTTATTTCTCTTCATGTATTAATATGGTCATGGATCCAATCTCTTTTCAGTGTACATTATAGAGCTGGAAAACTTACCAATTACCAGTAGTACATCTTATAACACAATTACAGAACCTCAGGGTTCACAGAGAAATTAAATATCAACTCATCCAAGAGCCCATCTGTTTGAAAACCTTCTGGTTACTCAAGAGAGAATTTAGACACAAGGCAGAGAAAGAAAACCACCTTTCAGTTCCCTCACTTCTTTTTCAGTATCATTATCTATCTTCCTTACAAATGACTCTTTTTTATCCATTCATGTGTTTGTAAGGCATTGAAACATAAAGTGAAGTTGCTTAGTCGTGTCCGACTCTTTGCGACCCCATGGACTGTAGCCTACCAGGTTCCTCTGTCCTTGGCATTTTCCAGGCAAGAATACTAGAGTGGGTTGCCATGTTCTTCTCCAGGAGATCTTCCCAACCCAGGGATTGAATCTGGTCCCCCGCATTGTAGGCAGACACTTTACTGTCTGAGCCACCAGGGAAGTTTTGAAACATAAAGCAGTACACAATCAGAGATAAAAATGGCAATATTGCTTATTGGAGAGAGTAGTTTTAGATGTGTGGCCATAGTGGACATCCTATTGTTGTTGCTTAGTTGGTAAGTCTTGTCCAATTCTTTTGTAACCCCATGGACTGTAGGAGACGGTTAGATAGCACCACTGACTCAGTGGACATGAATTTGACCAAACTCTAGGAGATAGTAGAGGACAGAGAAGCCTGGGGTGCTATAGTCCATGGGGATAACAAGGAGTTGGACATGGCTTAGCAACTGAACAACATCAACAAGGTCTGTAGGACATCCTGTTATTCACCCCTAATCGAACTGTGCCCCTCCCCCAGAAGGAAAGGCTTTGCCTGTTGAAGGCAGAGTCTGAACTTATAAATTCATCCCATGGTGGCAAACACACCAAAATACATTGTCTCTGCAGGAAGGGTGAAGTTAGTATGCCCTCGGTCTTCTAAATACACCCATTACATAAGTGACTCCTCTTCTTTGGGGAAGGTGGTAAGGAAACGCTCTTGTCATATTTTCTCTTGTGGAGAGTAGAGTAGAAATCTCCTTCATCTGCAAGTACCATTCTCTCTTTTCACAACACCTTATGTCCGATATGATCCTAAGTAACACAGGGATGTTCACAAGATCGCCATCTTTGCTAAAATTTTCTAATGGTTTCCTCTTTTCCCTCTCTTGTTCCCCATCTCATATGGCTCTGCTCTACATGCCAACGGAAATAGTTGATCTGTATTTTGGGTAGTGTGTTTCATCCTTCCTAAATAAGGTGTTGAATTGTACCTCTGAAGATCTTCCAAGACTTTACAAAAGACTGTTAGGTGAGGCACTTAGGGGGAAGCGATTCATAATGAGTGCCCGGAGCTCACACATCAAGACAGAGAGTTGTATTGCAGAGTCAACCCCACCAGGTCTTTCGGCCACTGATCTGGCTTAGCTGTGATACATTACTATGAACACACTTTTTTTCAAAGACGCTTTTTTTCACCACAACCAACAGATATTCTGTTTGGGAATTGGGGTTCCTACAGCCCACTCATACAACCTCATCTCATTAGTGATCCCCAGGTTCATCATACTTGCTTCATGTAGCTCGAAATCCCTAAATCTGAGGTTATACACTCAAATACCTATCTATAGAGGCCAGGTAAACAGTGTAAATGAGCAAAGTAGAAAGGTGTCGTTTGTGAGAAAATAGTGGGTAGTGTGGCAAATAGAAAGTACAAGCCCCAATTTAAACACATAACTGCTCTTCCACATTAAAAGTTTGTCATGATTTTACACGGTAAACTAGCTGCCTTTCTGTCTCGCAATTTTTAAAAGGAAGCTGAGAAACTCAGACTTCTCTGTGAAGTCCTTTGAATGTGAGGTATTTATGTACACACATAGCTGATTCACTTTGCTGTGCAGCAGAAACGAACACAACATTGTAAAGCAACTATACCCCAATGGGGGAAAAAGTTGATATTGAAAATAGCAACAAAAAAACTAATGTCAAATAAAAAACAAAGCTTACCACACTAGTACAACACAAAACCAAACTAAAACCACAAATACTCAGACTGGATATGGCCCATAAGCTACACCCTTACAGCTGTGCTTCTGTGTTAAATCATTTGCTATTTACCCACCCACTCTTCTTCATAACAGATGGGGTCTACGAATGCCGCCTCGCTGCGCGTCTACTCTGCTTGACTCCCATGTTGTATCCCCTGCCTCGTTACTGGAATATTGGGAAGTTGAGAATATACAATTTCATAATGTGAGCCATGGGAAGTCATTTTCAGACTTGCTTCTTTTTCGTTGAACCTGGCGCCGTCAGAATGGGAAGGATCATGTTGGTTTTGGGAGTTCCATGATTTAGTGAGCAAATCGTGAGTAACCGTCTGATAGACAGAGCTCCTAATTTGGTCTCTGTCATTTCTTAGCAGTGTGCACTTACTCAAGTCCTGCAGCTCTGCTGCATTTTCATTTTCTCATGTGCAAAGTGGAGATACTAATAAAGGAGTGTTACAAGGATTGAGCGGGATAGTTTATAAGAAAGTACCAAGAACACCATTAAGTTTATTGAAACATGGGGCCTTATTATGATTGATGCTTTTAATATTTAAATCTGAACTTGCCTTGGATTTCTTTTGTTTTATTGAAATTGTTTCTTTTTCTTATAGAATGGAATTAACAAACGGTTTATAAAAAAAGGGAATAACTAATCTCAAAGCAGGGTTAGGATTTAATGGAATATATTGATCTGATACAATATTGTCCTCAATATTTCATCCTTGGAACAGATATTTACTGAGTGCCTACTACAGGCCAGACCTTGTCTTGGGCACTGGGTACACAGGGATGAAGGAACAGGAAGGGGCCTGCCCTTATGGAACTTCAGTTTCTAGTCAGGGAGACTAGCATGAAGACTTAAGCAAATAAATACACAGTTGGATGTGGTTTAAGTGCTTTAGGGTAAAATAAAGCAGGATATGGAAATAGAAAGTGACAACAGGAGAAAGAGGAGCTCTTTTAAATTGCATGCTCAGGGAAAGCCTCTCAGAGCAAGAGACAGTTGAGCAGAGATGTCACTGAATTGCAGGAGGAGCCATACGAGTGTCTGGGGAAAAGGTATTCCTGGCAGAGGAAGCGACAGATTCAGATCATCAAAGGCAGGAATAAGCTTGGTGTGTTCAGTGAGCAGAAGATGAGACACGTGTTAACAGACAGAACAAAGTGAGGGAAGAGCAGGAGGCAGGAGTTCAGGTGTGAGCTGGGAAGTGTGGATCGTGCAGAACCCTGTGGATCCCAGGATGGATAACAGTAGAGTCTGTGCATTTTGTTCTGAACGGTATTAAGTTTGAACTGGAGTGAGATCACCTTTCGTTGCCAAAGTGAAGGAGAATTGATTTTAAGCGGACGGGAGTGGAAGGGGGAATGCAGTCTAGGAGAGAAGGGACGCTGGCTATACCTGGAGTTGTAGCAGGGGGCGCAGAGTGAAGCGGTAAGATTCAGAGCATGTAGTGAAGGGGGAGCCAAGAGCCCTCACTGCTGGGTTCTGTGTGTGAGGAAAGGAGATGTGTTCCGGGTGAGTCCCGGGTGTGGGCCTGACTCACTCATTGTTTCTGTTTAATAATGAGATGGCAGTGACTAGAGGAAAAGCAGGTAGGATGGAGATGAGGGGTGAAAACATAAAAGGCTGTTTCAGATGTGGCATGTTAAATGTGAGATTCCTCCGAAGCAACCAGGTGGGGAGGTATCAAGTAGGAAGCTGATGTTTGCATCAGGGGCTGAGGGGTCAAGTGCGGGCTGGTGATGTAGATGACATTTAGAGCGACAGGACTGGAAGGCATTATTTAGGGAGATTTCTCAGAGGAGAGCAAAGAGACAAAGAGCATGGCATCACGAGGCGGTCAGGAAGAAGAGGAAGACCCAGCAAAGGGGACAGGAGAGGAGCAGCCGTGTGGCAGAAAAACAAATGAAAAGGTCAGCTATCGTAGAAGCAAAAAGATAAGTAAGGAGCAATCAAACGTGATTGCTGCTTCTCCCAGGTGAAGGAAGATAGAGCCGGAGCAATTAACACTACTTGGGCAGAGTGGAGGTGGAGCGTGCCCTTCAGAGAGGGGTTTTCACTAAGTGCTGGGCAAAGTCCTGTGGGGAGAAAGATGGTGCCCGTGACTCTACACCACTTGTTGCCAGCTTTTTCCCCCCGCTGTAAATACAAGCACAGAAATAGGCAGTACTCAGGAGGTTAAGTGGAGAAGGCGATGGCACCCACTCCAGTACTCTTGCCTGGAAAATCCCATGGATGGAGGAGCCTGGTAGGCTGCAGTCCGTGGGGTCGCTAAGAGTCGGACACGACTGAGTGACTTCACTTTCACTTTTCACTTCATGCATTGGAGAAGGAAATGGCAACCCACTCCAGTGTTCTTGCCTGGAGAATCCCAGGGATGGGGGAGCCTGGTGGGCTGCCGTCTATGGGGTCGCACAGAGTCGGACACGACTGAAGTGACTTAGCAGCAGCAGCAGCAGCAGGAGGAGGTTAAGTGGGGTCCATGGTTAGTTTCTATAATATATGAGAGTGAATAAAGTAGCCAGGATAGGAAACTAAGTCAAGGATATGATGAAATCAGGGGGCAAGAATTGTGACAAATCTTAGAACACATGAGTCACAGTTTCACAGGTTTCAAAGGTGTTTTGAATCTGACTGTGTGTATAAGCAGGGTGATCTATCCTGAAAAACACCGAAATGGAATGTTTGAGTGCTTCCTTCACAATCAGGTGTCTGCATGAAGATCAGTTATCTGAGGTTTCTTTAAGTCCTTCCTAGTTTCTGAATTTAGAGGAAAAGAATTAGGTCCTTCACCACTGAGCACGATGTTACCTGTGGTTTTTTGTAGATGGCCTTTCTCAGGTTCTATCACTAGCTTCCTCGTAGATTTTTATCTTGAGGATGTGTTGGATTTTGTTAAATGCTTTTCATTCACCTATTGTGATAATTGTATGCTGCTTAATTCTACTCATTAAATTTGAATATGGTGAATATGTCGATTGATTTTTCAAATGTTAAAGCAATCTTGCATTTCTGAAATAAACCCCATTTGGACATAAATGTGTTATCCTTTTAATATTTTGAATTTGATTTGCTTAAATTTTGTTAAGCATTTTTCACTTTGTGTTTATGAAAGCTATTAGTAGGCAGTTTTGTTTTTTCTTATAGTTCAGTTCAGTTCAGTCGCTCAGGAGTGACCGACTCTGCGACCCCATGAATCACAGCACGCTAGGCCTCCCTGTCCATCACCAACTCCCGGAGTTCATTCAAACTCATGTCCATCGAGTCGGTGATGCCATCCAGTCATCTCATTCTCTGTCGTCCCCTTCTCCTCCCGCCCCCAATCCTTCCCGGCATCAGAGTCTTTTCCAGTGAGTCAACTCTTCGCATGAGGTGGCCAAAGTATTGGAGTTTCAGCTTTAGCATCAGTCCTTCCAATGAACACCCAGGATTGATCTCCTTTAGAATGGACTGGTTGGATCTCCTTGCAGTCCAAGGGACTCTCAAGCGTCTTCTCCAGCACCACAGTTCAAAAGCATCAATTCTTCGGCGATCAGCTTTCATCACAGTCCAACTCTCACATCCATACATGACCACGGGAAAAACCATAGCCTTGACTAGACGGACCTTGGTTGGCAAAGTAATGTCTCTGCTTTTTAATATACTATCTAGGTTGGTCATAACTTTCCTTCCAAGGAGTAAGCGTCTTTTAATTTTATGGCTTCAATCAGCATCTGCAGTGATTTTGGAGCCCAAAAAAATAAAGTCTGACACTGTTTCTTATAATTAGAAACTATTTTTCCTTTAAATTTTTTCTCAAAACTTTTATGTAGAACTAGCATTCTTTGGCATTGCCTTTCTTTGGGATTGGAATGAAAACTGACCTTTTATAGCCCTGTGGCCACTGCTGAGTTTTCCAAATTTGCTGGCATATTGAGTGCAGCACTTTCACAGCATCATCTTTCAGGATTTGAAATAGTTCAACTGGAATTCCATCACCTCCACTAGCTTTCTTTGTAGTATGCTTTCTAAGGCCCATTTGACTTCACATTTCAAGATGTCTGGCTCTAGGTCAGTGATCACACCATCATGATTATCTTGGTCGTGAATATCTTTTTTGTACAGTTCTTCTGTGTATTCTTGCCACCTCTTCTTAATATCTTCTGCTTCTGTTAGGTCCATACCATTTCTGTCCTTTATCGAGCCCATCTTTGTATGAAATGTTCCCTTGGTATCTCTCATTTTCTTGAAGAGATCTCTTGTTTTTCCTATTCTGTTGTTTTCCTCTATTTCTTTGCATTGATCACTGAGGAAGGCTTTCTTATCTCTCCTTGCTATTCTTTGGAACTCTGCATTCAGGTGCTTATATCTTTCCTTTTCTCCTTTGCTTTTTGCAGTCCCTTGGATTGCAAGGAGATCCAACCTGTCATTTCTAAAGGAGATCAGTCCTGGGTGTTCATTGGAAGGACTAATGCTAAAGCTGAAACTCCAATACTTTGGCCACCTCATGCGAAGAGTTGACTCAATGGAAAAGACTCTGATGCTGGGAGGGATTGGGGGCAGGAGGAGAAGGGGACGACAGAGAATGAGTGGCTGGATGGCATCACCGACTCGATGGACATGAGTTTGAGTGAACTCCGGGAGTTGGTGATGGACAGGGAGGCCTGGCGTGCTGTGATTCACGGGGTCACAAAGAGTCGGACACGACTGAGCGACTGAACCGAACTGAGTATTACCTATTTCTTAAAACATTTGAGAGAATTCCTAAGTGAAGCTATTTGGGTCTGGAGTTTAGTATATGAGAAAAATTTTAAGCAATTTGTTTGACAGCTATAGAGTTATTGAAATTATTATTTTTCTTCTTCAGTCAACTTTTCTAGTTTATAGCTTTCCAGGCATTTGCTGTTTCACCTAAATTGTCAGAATAATTGGCATATTATTTTTTATCATATTCTCTTAGTATCCTCTAAATATCTGAAGTATCTGTAGTAATGTCAGCTTTCTCATTAGAGATATTGACAACTTGGATCTTTTCTCTTTTTTCTGATCAATTTGGCTCGAAGTTTATTATTTTTATTGATCATCTTATACAACCAGCTTTTAGTTTCATACTTTTTCTCTAATATTCTGCTGTATTCTGTTACACTGGTTTTTGTTTAGACCTTTATTATTTCCTTTCTTCTGCCTTCTTTAGATTTAATTTGCTCTTTTCAGTATTTTTATAATTGTGGAAGCTGAGACCTCAGGTTTACAATGATGGCTAATCCATTTCTTCTAAGGGATTCTTGCTCACATTGGTAGATATCACGGTCATCTGTGTTAAATTCACCCATTCCAGTTCCTTTTAGTTCACTGATCCCTAAAATGTCTGTGTTCACTCTCGCCATCTCCTGTTTGACCACTTTCAGTTTGCCTTGATTCACGGACCTAACGTTCCAGGTTCCTATGCAATATTGCTCTTTATGGCATCGGACTTTCCTTCCATCACCAGTCGCATCCACAACTGGGTGTTGTTTTTGCTTTGACTCTGTCTCTTCATTCTTTCTGGAATTATATCTCCACTGATCTCCCATAGCATACTGGGCGCCTACCAACCTGGGGAGTTCATCTTTCAGTGTCCTATCTCTTTTCCTTTTCATGCTGTTCATGGGGTTCTCAAGGCAAGAATACTGAAGTGGTTTGCCATTCTCTTCTCCAGTGGACCACGTTTTGTCAGAACTGTCCACCATGACCTGTCCATCTTGGGTGGCCCTACATGGCATGGCTCATGGTTTCATTGAGTTAAACAAGGCTGTGGTCCATGTGATCAGTTTGGTTAGTTTTCTGTGATTATGGTTTTCATTCTATGTGCCCTCTGATGGTTAAGGAGAAGAGGCTTATGGAAGCTTCCTGATGGGAGAGACTGACTGAGGGGGAAGCTGGGTCTTGTTCTGATGGGCAGAGCCGTGCTCAGTAAATCTCTAATCCAATTTTCTGTTGATGGGTGGGGCTGTGTTCCCTCCCTGTTGTTTGTCTTGAGGCCAAACTATGGTGGAGGTAATGAAGATAATGGTGACCTCTTTCAAAAGGTCCCATGCACTGCAGCACTGAGTGCCCCCGACCCTGCAGCAGGCCACTGTCAACCCACGCCTCCGCCAGAGACTCCTGGACACTCACGGACAGGTCTGGGTCAGTGTCTTGTGGGGTCACTGCTCCTTTCTCCTGGGTCCTGCTGTGCACAGGGTTCTGTTTGTGTCCTCCAAGAGTCTCTTTCCCCAGTCCTGTGTAAGTTCTGGCGGCTCTGTGGTGGGGTTAATGGTGACCTCCTCTAAGAGGGCTTATGCCATACCCAGGTCTGCCGCACCCAGAGCCCCTGCCCTTATGGCAGACAACTGCCGAACTGTACCTTCGCAGGAGACGCTCACACACAGCTCTGGCTCAGTCTCTGTGGGGTCTCTGAGTCCTGGTTCGCACAAGGTTTGTTTGAGCCTCTGAGCGTCTCTGGTGGGTAAGGGGTTTGGTTCTAAACACAAATTCTCCCCTTCTACTGTCTTGCTGGGGCTTCAACTTTGCCGTTGGAAACAGCTGTAAAGCTGTCAGTTTCCCTCTAAGTACTATTCTGTATGAACCCCACAGATTTTGATATATTGTGCTATCATTTTGACTCAGGGACAGATACTTTCTAATTTCTCTACTGATTCCTTGTTTGATTAACAGACAACCCACTTTCCAAATATTTGTGAATTTTTCAGGTAACTTTCTGTTATTTATTTCTGATTTAATTCTATTTTGGTTTGCTCCATTTTGTAAGGAAGTTACCCCAGGATGCGCTCTATGTCTTTCTTTTGTCCCTGCAGATCTGTTCTCTGCTCTCCACTGTGATTTCTTCCTTAGGAGGCTTTCTGTAGGGCTGCGACTATGGGCTCTCTTTTGCTTTTGTCTTTTTTTCTCTTTCTTTCCCACAGTTTCACAGTTCCTGAGCTCCGTTAGGAGCCAGAGGGAAGGAGGTGTGGCTTATGTAGGCAGGCTGCTCCTCTACCACTCTCTTTGCATGCCTGTGTGCTCAGTCACTCAGTTGTGTCTGACTCTTTGCGACCCCCATAGACTGTGGCCCCCCACGCTCCTCTGTATTTGATTTACCTGGCAAGCATACTGGGGTGGGTTGACATTTCCTACTCCAGGGGAAATTCCTGATCCAGGGATCAATCCCGAGTCTCCTGCGTCTCCTGCATTGGCAGGTGGATTGGGCGGCTCAGTTGGTAAAGAATCTGCCTGCAGTGCAGGAGACCCAGGTTTGATCCTTCGGTTCAGAAGATCTCCTGGAGAAGGAAATGGCAACCCACTCCAGTATTCTTGCCTGGGAAGTCCCATGGACTGTAGCTCGCCAGGCTTCTCTGTCCATGGGATTCTCCAGGCAAGAACACTAGAGTGGGTTGCTGTGACCTCCTTTCCTTCAGTTCAGTTCAGTTCAGTTCAGTCGCTCAGTCGTGTCCGACTCTCCGCGACCCCATGAATCACAGCACGCCAGGCCTCCCTATCCATCTACAGGGGCCCTAATGCTAGATGCTCCCCTTGAAGAAAGATCAGCCAAGATGCACCAAAAAGCTGCTGCTTCTTCTGACTTATGATGATTACTCTGCATTCTTACCTTTTACGACTAGTGAAGGAATAAACACTACAATTAGTAATCTCTGAATACCGCACTATCCCTTAGGGGTTGTAAATATCCCCTTTACTAAATTTCCTAAATTACCCCAGTTTGAATGTACCATTTGCTTTTTTCAGGACCTGGACTGTTACAGAGAAGGTAGAAGAGATGTTCTCAAGAAGCTAGTAGGGGAAACAAGCCATATATTCTACAGCCTGTTGTGAATTGTCTTTAATGGATCTGTAAGTGTCAAATGAGTGAGAGAGATTACTGGCTACAGGCATTCCAACATGGGAAAAAGAATTCCAAATAACAAGCCCATTCTAAGTTCCTGTCTGAGTTTGGAATACTTTTTTTTTTTTCCTCAGCAAACAAAGCTTTAATCCAAATTGTGAACTAAGAAATTTTCCATAATATTGTAGACTTCAGCGAGGCAATTGAAACATAGGGTGTATTTGAAAAGGCAGAGGGGTGGCGTGAATTCACATGCCAAACTGGATTGTTCTTTAATTATTTGATATATATGCTTTGTTTCTCTACACCTATACATTTTCCGAAAAGACTTACAATAGCACTGTGTGACTCTTTCCTTCCATCAAATAAATGAATAAGATTATTGGGAAAACCAGCCATTTAAATTAGTGCTAGGGTAGGATGCTTTGGCTCTGATTCTAGGGAAAGAGACCAAAATTTTCCTGAGAGGTTGGATGGGAACAAAGAGAAATTACAATTACAGCTGACACAAAGAGTCAGGTAGTTGGGCAGTGATATCAGCCTTATATTTGAGAGGAGAATTTTAGTCATCCAATGAGAAAGACTGTGTTTAGCCAATGGCAGAGAAGATTGGTAATATATTGGGAAGTAGAGTAGAGGGTAGCATGAATGAAAAGAATTCAGGTAATATGTCATGAGAAAAGAAACACTATTTGAGTACTTATTACTACTGAGTACTGTCCAAGAGGCCTTTAAGTGACCCTTAAATAAATATCAGCAAAGTAGGTGAAGGAATGGTTAAGTGGATGCTTCCATAGACAACATGTAAATTGCTACACAGCAGCATTTATGGGCTGAAATTAATTAATGTGCTCAGGCTCCCAGATGTTGAGACTACAGAGGGTTAGGTTCGAGGGTGAAGAGGAAAACACATATGTAGTGATAAATGTGTGTGTTTTTTTTTTAAATGCACTGAAATGTGGACCCAAGCAAATGGGTCCTGACTTTGTTAACCATTGTGAAGCAAAAGCAGACCAAAATATATGAATACTTTGGGTAAGCTAATACTTTTGAATCCTTTAAAACTTAGTTGACATTTTTTTTTAAAAAAAAGAAAAGGTGAGTACTGTGAGGGGGAGTGGCCTAGAAAGAGGATGGGTGGAGTCTGACTTAGCTTTTCCTTTTTGTGTCATGAAGTTCACCTTTGGTCTCATATTGCTTTTCCCTCTCAACCATCCAAAAGCTTCCAGTTAATCAGCCCCATCCTTCTTGAAAGGGAATTAAGGACTATCTGTTGTTATCCAGGCGTGTACCTTAGAGATCTTAATATGGATTGACCCCTTATGGTTTTTCCAGTGGTCATGTATGGATGTGAGAGTTGGACTGTGAAGAAAGCTGATCACCGAAGAATTGATGTTTTTGAACTGTGGTGCTGGAGAAGACTCTTGAGAGTCCCTTGGACTGCAAGGAGATCCAACCAGTCCATTCTAAAGGAGATCGATCCTGGGTGTTCTTTGGAAGGACTGATGCTAAAGCTGAAACTCCAATACTTTGGCCACCTCATGCGACGAGTTGACTCACTGGAAAAGACTCTGATGCTGGGAAGGATTGGGGGCGGGAGGAGAAGGGGACGACAGAGAATGAGATGGCTGGATGGCATCACTGACTCAATGGACATGAGTTTGAGTGAACTCCAGGAGTTGGTGATGGACAGGGAGGCCTGGCGTGCTGTGATTCATGGGGTTGCAAAGAGTCGTATATGACTGAGCGACTGAAATGAACTGAACTGAACTGAACTATACACTCAGAGTCATTTAAAAAAGAAAGACTTTCAGGTGCCTGTTATTGATGAAGATAAGTCTGAGAGCTTTGAAATACTGCTTTAATAAATACCATTGATTATATAAATTAAACCACTTTCTACTTACAGACATTGTAGCAATTTTTCTAGTTCTACTTTAATAATAATCTCCCTTTTCACATTGATCTGCTATGCTACTTGTATGATCTTTCAAAATTACATGTGTGTTTGTCTTTTCAACGCAACTCCAATCAAAGACAACCAGACTTGGATGAGGCTGAGTTTTAAACTTCTATGGGAGTATAAAAAGTCAACAATAATCAAGATACATTATTACTGTTATTACTAATCTTAACATTTGTGAGTTTGTTTACTTTTGCTGTAAAACACTCTTGTCTTAACTACTGAAGTTTCATTATAAATCCTGATATATTCTGAGATTTACTCTTTCTTGGCTGTCTTTAGATATATCTTGATTATTGTTGACTTTTTATACTCCCATAGAAGTTTAAAACTCAGCCTCATCCAAGTCTGGCTGTCTTTGATTGGAGTTGCATTGAGTCTATAAGCAATTTGGGATGAATGGACTTCTTTGTATGTTTCTATCACAAACATGATGTCTACAAGTCTTTCTTAAATGTTTCTCAGTGGAATTTAGTTTATCTGTTAATAGTTTATTTATTTATTTTTAATTGTTTGGCTGCACCAGGTCTTAGTTGCAGCATGCGGGATCTAGTTCCCTGACCAAGGATGGAACTTGAGCCCTCTGCATTAGGAGCACAGAGTCTTAGCCTCTGGACTACCTCAGTGGAATTTTGTGATTATTTTTTGCTCTTGGATCTTATACATCTTTGGTTAGATTTATTCCTAAATATTTTACAGCGTTACTTGCTATGTTAATATCTTTATTTTAAAAATTACATTTTCTTTTTATTTGATACTATATAGAAATACTGGCGGAGAAGGCAATGGCACCCCACTCCAGTACTCTTGCCTGGAAAATCCCATGGATGGAGGAGCCTGGTAGGCTGCAGTCCATGGGGTTGCTACGAGTTGGACGCAACTGAGAAACTTCACTTTCACTTTTCACTTTCATGTACTGGAGAAGGAAATGGCAACCCACTCCAGTGTTCTTGCCTGGAGAATCCCAGGGACGGAGGAGCCTGGTGGGCTGCCGTCTATGGGGTTGTAGAGAGTCGGACACGACTGAAGCGACTTAGCAGTAGCAGCAGCAGCAGAAATACTGGGGCTTTCCAGTTGGCGCTAGTGGAAAAGAACCTGCCTGCCAATGCAGGAGATGTAAGAGACCCATAGGGTCGCAGAGAGTCGGACACGACTGAAGCGACTTACCATGCAGGACATAGAAATACAATAGAATTTTTATTTTGCACTTTTAAAACTGTTCAATTCTCTTATTATAATAATTATATTTTTATATATTTCATAATATATTTGTATAATAATTCTCTTGATTCTTTAGGATTTTCCATGTGAACAATCATATTGTCTGCAAATAAGAACAGTTTTTTTCTTCCTCTCCAACCTAGTCTTATACCATACTTCTTTTTCTGATATTATTCCACTGGCTAGGAAACTATCTGTTTCTCACCATACAAAACAAACAACCTCAGATGCACTGAAGACTCAAATATTAAGTGGTAAAATTTTCTTAGATAATAGAGGTGATACAGGTGTAGGAAACATTTTATTCCACAGGATATCAAAAATACTAACCATAAAGGAAAAGACAGATCAATTTTAAAATGAGAACTTCCGGTAATCAAAAGATAGCTTGATGAAAGTGTTAAAAAAAAAGCTATAAATAGGAAAAGGGTATATTGTCATACACACAATTGACAAAAGAGAGTCACTACCTCCTTAGTGGATAAAGTGAAAGTGAAGTTGCTCAGTCGTGTCCAACTCTTTGCGACCCTATGGACTGTAGCCTGCTAGGCTCCTCCAAGCATCGGATTTTCCAGGCAAGAATACTGGAGTGTGTTGCCATTTCCTTCTCCAGGGGATCTTCCCAATCCAGGGATCAAACCCTGGTCTCCTGCACCGCAGGCAGACTCTTTACCATCTGAGCCACCAGGGAAGCCCTTAGTGGATAAAGAGCTTCTACAATACAATATTAAAATGGGAAAACAATCATTTCACAGAAGAAAAGATATTCATGACCAGTAACCATATCCAGTGATAATCAGCTTCATCAGTGATGAGGGAAATGCAAAATAAGAACATAATGACATAACACATTTTGCTGATTTCATTGATTAAAATTTTACATGTCTAAAGATACCAAGTATTGAGTATGCAAATCAATAAGATTGTCTGTAAGTTGCTGATAGGAGTGTAAACTGGCATAACATACTGGGAAAATAAGGTATTGCCTTGGAAACCTGAACACTTACATATCTTAATAAGTGAGCAATTCAACTTTCTGGTGTATACCCAAGAGAAACAGTTGCACAAGATCAATATAAGATGTAAATAAAAACTTTCACATCATCATAGTTCATAATAGTAAAAATCTGAGCAGCCTTAAGAGCTATAGTAATTAAATCATAGCATATTCAAGCAATGAATTACAGAGTAGTGAACTGAATCAGGGGATTCCCAGGTGGTGCTAGTGGTAAAGAACCTGCCTGTCAATGCGGGAGACATAAGAGATGCAGGTTCAATCTCTGCATTGGGAAGATCCCCTGGGGAAGGGCATGGCAATCCACTCCATGGAGAATCACATGGACAGAGGAACCTGGCAGGCCATAGTCCATATGGATGCAAAGAGTTGGACATGACTAATGACTTAGCACACACACATGTACTGAATCAACCCCATGTATTACCTAAGATATGAATGAATCTTACTAATTTAATGGAAATGAAAAATACCAAATCCCCAAATATTGTACTCAGCCTAATATTCTACAAAATTCAAAAACAAGTGTAACTAAGTAATATATTGTTTAAGCATACACATGTATTTCTAAAACTATTAAATATTAAAGGGAATAATTAGGAAAAAAGTTGGGATTATATTTGAGGTAGAAGGAGAGGCAGGAGAGCAGGATTGGGGGGAGCATATAGATAAAAGCTGTTGTCAGAGTTTTACTATATTGGGTTGCACCGGACACTCTTGAATGATTTTTATTACTCAAATTCATAAATGAAATAATGGCATGTGTGGATCACTGAAGATTATCATGACTTGAGGATTATAATCAATCTAATTCTGCACACCTGAGGTTCTTTTAAATCATATACAACAAGAACACTTATGAGTTGCACTTAATTACTGTGCACACCCTCTCAGGGAGAAGAGTGTAAGGATAAGAAGGGAAGCACTTTAGTGAAAATGCACTGTTGCCCAGATAAATGCACTCTTTCCCAAGAAAACTGTAGATGGTGTTTTTCTTCATTACTGTTACATAGAGATTAGCCAAAATTATCTACTTCCTATTCAGAGGATCACAGAATTTGATATTAATATGGACCATAAACTTCATCCAACTATGATAATTAAAAAGATTCTGATTTTTTTTTAAATAGCTGCTTGAATTAGTGACTTTTTCTTTTAACCTAGATATTATAATGCTCTTTTCTTAGACTCATCTTCTCTGTTTTTTCAGAGTTTTAGTCTTATGGCAATATATAATTTACATTTCCACTTAAGAATGTGATGATACTACCTTATGGCTTCCCTGATTACTTTTATTAGTAAGGCTCTAGTGTGTGTATTTTCCTGGTTAAAGTATAAGCCTCAACCTCTTTTTTCTGAAGCATCTGTCAGGGCCCTAGGGCAGGGGTTCCCAACCTCAGGGATCTGAGGTGGAGCTTTAGTAATAATAGAAATAAAGTGCACAGTAAATGTAATGCACTCGAATCATCCCGAAACCATCCCCTCCACTCCGGTCTGTGGAAAAATTGCCTTCCATGAAACTGTTCCCTGGTGCCTAAAGGGTTGGGGATGGTTGCCCTAAAGTGAAAGTGAAAGTGAAGTCGCTCAGTCGTTTTCCGACTCTTTGCGATTCCATGGACTTTAGCCCACTAGGTTCCTCAGTCCAAGGAATTCTCCAGGCAAGAGTACTGGAGTGGGTTGCCATTTCCCTGTCAAAATCACATTGGTGGGTAGGGGAGGGGACAAGGCATAATGGAGAGAGTAAGGGGTGTTGGGGTGGAAAGTTATGAATGAAAAAAATGGAAGCAGAGAGAAAAGAGTTGCCTTAAATCACTCAGTAGATTCATCAATTAATTCAGAGGAATATTGTGGTGACTAGAAATGGGCTAGCCAGAGCCCATTTCTCCAGGATGTGGGCAAAATGCACTTCCTATTTCATCCCACGGCTCTTTACCAGGTACTTGCGCCAGATAGGGAGCCAGCTTTTTTTTTTTCCTGTTTTATTTATAGCTAGAAGTTAAAAGTTTCTAATGCCTCCCCTCTTTATACCTGAGATTCCACTCCACAGGAGAGATGTCGAGTCACTTCTGACAGAGTTGATAAGGACTTCTGCTCACCACACGAAAGACCAGTACATGGGGAGGCAAGTTCCTGGGGCAGGAATAACGACTTTAATCAGAAAGCCATCAGCCTGAGAGGTCACGGGACTGATGCCTCTAAGAACCAGCTTTCCCCAGTCAGAATTCCGGTTCCTTTTATACAGAGGGTGAGGACGGGGCGGGCAACCACTGTGATGCTGGCCAACCATTGGCCGAGCCTGCTGCTTATGGCCCCGCCCTAACGGCCGCCCCGCCCTAACGGCCGCCCCAGTGGCCCCGCCCTAACGGCTGCACCTTAACTAACGGTTCCTGTGCTAGCCCCGCCCCTGGGCCAGAGTCTCTTCACAGCAAGAGAGGAAGTGCTGTCTGGCTTCTTGTTGCCAGCGGACACCAGAAGGATTATCACCGGGTGCTATCCTCGGGGTGCTCACGGAGCTCTCAGAGCCACCAGCATCACTGCCAGTGTTGGAAGGAGGGGGCTGTGGCAGGTGAAATATGGGGGAGAGGTGGTAGAGAACAGAACTGTTGTGAAATTGTGTGGACAGAACACAATTTTTTTCTTTAATCTCCCCCACCAAGCCTTTTTATTTTTTCCCCAAAAGCAGTTTTGCCTAGAGAAAATCCTCCGTCCGTGGAATTCTCCAGGCAAGAATACTGGAGTGAGTTGCCATTCTCTTCTCCAGGGGATCTTCCCAACCCTGGGATGGAACTCTGGTCTCCTGCATTGCAGGCGGATTCTTTACCGTCTGAGCCACCAGGGAAGCCCCGAGAAAAACCCCAGTGCCCCGCATTTGCGACAAAATCATCTCCTAGGACAGATCCCAGGAGAAAACGGTGAGATCCAGAACTCCTATCACCGGTAGAGTTTTCTGAAATATAAACAGTTTATCAGATGTAATGTATTTAGAAGAAAAATGCAATTATTTTAAGAACTTAATTCCAAAAGACTGAAAGAGCCCAAAGTCTGAGCAGAAAACAGTGTCTGCTGACAGCACCAGGTCAGGAGGGGGCTGTGGGCACAAGAGACCCCTTTCACCAGGAGTTGATGGTGGTGACCCTTTCTTTTCCCAGGCTGCCCATCCACACCATTGTGGGTTCCTGGTTACAGTCAGGAAGCACTCTCCCAAGAATCCACAACTGTTACCAGGGTACTCCCTCCTCCAAGCACCCTCCCCACCTCTAGTGCCTCCCGCTCCCCAGGACCCCACTAGGAGCCCATTCCTTCCCCTTTAGCCTAAGATTCATCTAAGAAACAGATTACCTAGAATGTTTAATCTTATCATGTAGTCCCTGGAACTTGTTTTCTTTGAACTGTGTCTGAACCGTTGGTTTCTTTGCAGTCTGCCTTTTAATTAGACTCCTACTGTATCTATGAAAGTCCTCCCCAGACTGACTAATCAAGTGCACCAGGAAACTGAAATTCCATCATAAAACAGTTACTAATGTGTGGGAGTGGGAGGGGGGGATGATTCAATTGCTGTTTTATTACCCAAATTGACAAAGATCGGTGATGGAGAGTGTGCGCACTGGAGTTGCGTGGCAACACGCTCGTCTAATTAATGAAGTGACAGCCTTATGCTGTGAAGTAGAAAAAGGACTTGACAAGACTCATGGCTTTTCTCATTGACTCGAACAGCTGGAATGGTGTTTCCTAACGTTTTCACAAGGTTTGGCAGTAATATATTACCCTTGTCACTCTTAAAGAGGAGCGAGGGGCAATTAAATTTTTTCCTCACTGTCCTGTATCCCAATAGGAAGACAGAGATGAGTGCTGACCACCCCACCTCGCCTGCCCCCACCATCTACCTACCAATGCCCACCCCAACCACCATTCACACTACCGTCAGATAGCTCCATTGTCAATCTTGCCTTTTTTGGTATCTTTTCTGGGAGAAAGATGGAGAAATCAACCGGGAACTCACATTAATTTTTCCAGGGAGAAAAAGAAATAAAAACATAAGGCCCTGATACACAGTTTGCTAATGATTCTGAATTCATAAACCGATGGGATCAAAAACAGAAAACTGGGACTTACTGTGAATTAATCACATATGAATAATATTGATGAATATTTTCAGTGGCTAAGGACTGTGTCTTTATCAGAAGAAAATGCATGTGATTTAATCTTTTTCAGGTTTTTTTTTTTTTTTTAAGTGTCTGTTGCCTGGCTACTTCTGTTGTTTAGGCAAATATTTGGGCCTCTATGTGTTTGATTCTGCTCAGATAAGCAAAGGGGACCAGATGGATTTGAGAACCGTATCTCTCTTGAGTCTGGAGAGTTCTCTGGAGATCAGATGAAAAACAGCCTGCTCATTTGTGCAATTGCAAAGTTCCAGAAAAACAGGTCACATGGTACTACAAAGGCAATCATACTTCTGATATTTCAGCTGTTTAATTCTTTTCATATTTCCCCTCCAAATATCCTTTTAAAAAGGGGAGGGGAGCTGTCTTTCTCTTAAATGTCTCCTTGCTCGACATGGGTAGGTCCAGATTCAGGTCTAAAGCGGGTCTAATCCCAAGGTAACGTGTGTGAAGTTTAGTCCTGATAACTAACATTTTGGGGGAAGGTAAATGATTGTAAAAGTAAATTTCAGCTCCCAGTGAAGCTACTTGGTTGGGAAGGATTTCTGGGGTTGGCACAGCTCAGTGGTAATTATCGAGACTTGAACATAGTTTTTGTTTCAAGGGGAAAGACATTTGGCAGCAGATCCCACAGTCTCTAAAAGGCCACATCGTTTTTTTTCAAGGGATGCCAAAACCTCTAATTTCCATACTTAAAATGTTAATGCTCTTCGCTCACCCATATCCTGGTCTCCACTGGCTTTGTGGAACAGGTATGGCTTTTTCTGCATTGCTCTCATCACGGGAAACCACAGAGCCTTCAACCTGGCAGGATTTCCGTGGGTGCCAGTATATCATTTAGGCCAGTCCGTGTCGGACAGCTTTCAAATCTCCATAGCCAAACTCGTGTTTCACTCGAAGGGGTAAAACAGGGTTATTCAAGCAAATGATATCGAAGCTTTTTGTACAATTCACGGAAAAGATTCATCACCTTTTTTTCTTGAGAAGCAACAAAAACAGTATATTTAATCATCAAATATGTGCCAAGTGTTATGCTAACCAGTGCAGAGAGATCCTGAACTGGAAGACACAGCTCATGACGTTTAAAGGTGTGAGAGTCCTTTGGGTGATAATATATGTTCAAAACCAGCAGGGTGTGATCCCAAGGCTCTTCCAGAGCTATCAAAATTGTGTGTGTGAACACACACACACACACACAATTCTCTCAGAATTATAGTGCGTTCATTCTTTCAACAAACACTGTGCTGGTATCAAAGGCAAAAGGGGAGGAGGGATAAATTAGGAGTTTGGGATTAACACACTACTATATAAAATTTTAAAAATCTATAAAATCTGTAAAATACTATATATAAAATAGGGGGCTTCCCAGGTGGCTCAGTGGTAGAGAATAGCCTGCTAATGCAGGAGACCCAGGAGACGCAGACAGGAGACTCAGGAGACAGGGGCTTGATTCTGGATTGGGAAGAATCCCCTGGAGAAAGAAATGGCAGCCCACTCCAGTATTCTTGCCTGGGAAATCCCATGGATAGAGGAGCCTGGCAGACCACAGTCCATGGAGTCACAAAAGAGTCAGACATGACTTAGTGACTAAAACAACAGCAACAAAGATGACTAATATACTGTCTTCATCCTCATGGAGCACACAGACAATGCAGAAAACACTAAGCACACAGATCAGCTTTTAGCAAATATTTATTGAGTAATTATTATCAGCCAGGCCTTATGCTGTGTGATGGAGATGGAAGACTATGACACTTATTATGGATCTTGCCTTTTATGGAGTTTGCAGTCATGCACTTATTTATAAGAACAATTAAGACTGTTAAGTACACAGGTAAAATGTAAAATCAACTATGTTCAAATCTTAGTTTTTCAATGTACTACCAATAAATCTAGACATGTTTATTTTTTTCTCTTTAGCATTTTTAATGTGGACCATTTTTGAAGTCTTTATTGAATTTGCTTCAGTATTGCTTCTATTTTATGCTCTTGTTTTTTGGCCTTGAGGCATGTGGGCTCTTAACTCCCCGACCAGGGTTTGAATCCATAACCCCTTCATTGGAAGGAGAAGTCTTAACCACTGGACCACCAGCGAAGTCCCCTAGACACATTTCTAAACCCCTCTAAGCCTTGCTTTCTTCTTCTGGAAAATAGGAGTAAAAGTACATACTACATACATTTTGTAGCAATTAAAATAAGGAAAGCAATTTAGAAAGATGCAAATGATAACCCTGTATACAAGACAGCAAAAGAGACACAGATGTATAGAACAGTCTTTGGGACTCTGTGGGAGAGGGTGAGGGTGGGATGACTGGGGAGAACGGCATTGTAGCATGTATATTATCATATGTGAAATGAATCACCAGTCCAGGTTCGACGCATGATACAGGATGCTTGGGGCTGGTGCACGGGGATGACCTGGAGGGAGTATATGGGGAAGAGGGATGTGGGAGGGGGGTTCAAGAAAGGGAACACATGTACACCCGGGGCGGATTCATGTCAATGTATGGCAAAATCAACCAATATATTAATGTAAGGTAATTTGCCTCCAATAAAATAAATTAAAAATAAAATAAAAATAAAATAAGGAAAACAAGTACCACATTTAATTTCAGTGTCTTCAATATCACGGTTGTTCAATTAATAGTGGTTATTTGTAGATATAAATGGGTTTCTTTTCAAGGCAAGTGACAGTAGTATGGGGGTGGGGCAGCCAAGCCAGATGAGGGGTACAAATGACCTGAATTGCATGTGAAGGATGAGAGGAATTAGGGACTCCCCTGGCAGTCCAGTGGTTAAGACTCTGTGCATCCACTACAGGGTCTACAGTTTCAATCCCTGGTCAGGAAACTAAGATCCCATTTTCCTCAAGCCACGTAGCACAACCAAAAAAAAAAAAAATAATAAAAATAAAGGAGGAGTTAAGGGGAGGAGGAGCAGTTATGCAAAAGCACAGATGTCTGAGGAAGCTGCATGTTGCCCTAGGCCTGGAGGATAGAGTGCCAAGGGTGGGGAAAGCAGTGGTGAAGAATTAGGTTGAATAGGAAATCCAAGATCTAACCATGAGGGCCTAGAATTTCTTAGTAAGAGGAATGAATTTGTATATTGAAGACAATGAGAAATGATTGAATAGTAGTTAGAGGAACATTTCTCGAAGGAAAAGTTGCTTGAACTAAACACTGATTGACGGGTAGGATTCAAACTGATGGAAACAAAGCCTTGGGACACAGGGAGAGGAGAAGCAGGAATGCAGACCTCAGGGGTAGAAGTGAGCTCAACATTTAGAGGACTCGTTCACCTACCAGGTGCTTCCAAGCAACCTTAGGAGGCTGTTGTCTTAACTGATGATTCCAGAAGGGGTTTAGGGTTAGGGCAACTAAGAGTGTGGCTGGCATAAATCCTAGGAATTACCTTCTTTAGATTGTTTATAGTCACATGGTCATCTATCTTTAGGTTCTTTCTCTTATTTTTGGAAATAGGGAATATGATCCCTTTTTCATGATTATCAAATAGAGATTTTCCATATTTGCCTGTAGAGTCATTGATGCTTGTATATGTTACAGTGAGCATGTCTTTTTGACAACTCCTGCCCAGCACTGAGTATAGATACAGCGTTTCCTAAATTCAAAATCTATCACATGATTTGGTCTTGCAGGCTGGAGATCAGTGTGGATGGTCCAACCATACATCCTTTGACGATGTGTGTATGTTTCCACAGGGCGTCACTGTCTGGGAAAGACATGGATGGACTCAGCTGCTCCTGACTCGATTCTTCAAAACCACCATCTCTGCAGTGGAACATCACTTGTAATTTACTCCAAAAGTAAGTCAGTTCTAAAAGAACTTTTAAACTGTCATTATTACAGATGATTTGGTTTATTTTGTGCAAAGTTGTCTCTATCTCTCTAAAGACTTATATACCTTAAAAAACAATTCTGCTTTCCATTTGGTTCCTTTTCCTATTTGACTTGGTCTCTGTTTTTTGTAATAATGGTGAGATCTTAGATATGAATTGTTAGCATGGTGTTGACAAGGATGTCAGGATGTCAAAGTTTGGGTTTTTCGACTTTCAATTAATCCGGCTGTTTTAACCTCACTTCCCGCCATGGCCATTCAAGGTGTTCTCCAGTTACTGAGCTGTGCCTGTGTTCCCCACATGGGAACACAACAAGCTTGCCGCTTGTTGCTTTATTTTTCTAATCACCCAGGATCCACCTTTCACTGCTGTGTGAAGACAATCATCTCCCAGGCACTATTTTCCATCTTCTGAGTAATCTTTGACCTCCAGCTCTTTGTCTTTGTGGGTTTATGACTTAGTGGATTCCAGGAGGGATAAGGCATATGTACGTTTGTTCAATTTACCTTTTTAAAGTAGAAGGGTGTGATTGTTTTAAAGATTTATAGATGTTTGGATTTAAAATCACAAAATAATTTGTTGATTATGAATAAAGATAGTCCGAGACTGGTACACTGTGTTTAAACTTTTAAAACCTGGAGATGAAGAAAATGTGACCACCTGAGATGTGCTGGGAATGTGCTGTCTGTGGTTTGGAAGGCATAATTGAAACTGATCTCTAGAACAGTCTCTTTGTTCTGGGATAGAATCATCTTGGTTCTATTTCTTGTTCATACTGTGTTTCATTATGTTGTGTTTAGGGTTACTCTAAGTGATCGCCGAAGAATTGATGCTTTCGAACTGTGGTGCTGGAGAAGACTCTTGAGAGTCCCTTGGACTGCAAGGAGATCCAACCAGTCCATTCTGAGGGAGATCGATCCTGGGTGTTCATTGGAAGGACTGATGCTGAAGCTGAAACCGCAATACTTTGGCCACCTCATGCGACGAGTTGACTCACTGGAAAAGACTCTGATGCTGGGAAAGGTTGGGGGTGGGAGGAGAAGGGGACGACAGAGAATGAGATGGCTGGATGGCATCACCGACTCTGTGGACATGAGTTTGAGTGAACTCCGGGAGTTGGTGATAGACAGGGATGCCTGGTGTGTTGTGGTTCATGGGGTCACAAAGAGTCGGACATGACTGAGCGACTGAACTGAACTGAAGTGCTTTTGAAGCAAACAGAAAAGCGAATGCTTTTATTCATTCATTCGTTCATTCCCAACTCAGTGATTCGTTCATCTGTTGATTTGCTTATACAGCAAATACTGACTGAACCCTCATTCAGTGCCTTGCCTGAGTTATAGGGAGGGAGGCCGACACAGAGCTGCGTGCTTGTTATCATGTTTCATAATGTGAAAAGCTGTGTCAAGAGGTTGGAGGGTGAGGAGAGCTGTGAAGCAGTGGTTCGCTGCCAAGTCTGGTATCCCAACCAGGAAGCATCAGACACAGCTTCCAGCATCTGGAGGTTTGTTGGAACTGCCAGTACTTAGGGCCCACCCCAGACACACTGCATCTGAGACTGTATGGCTGAACACAGCAGCCTGGCTCAATTTCATGTGAGCTTCATGTGATTTCAGAGCATACTAACAGGTAAGAACCATTATTCTAAAAGAGAAAAACGGCTTTAATTTAAAAAAGGTCAGTTTCGATATGTGAACCAGGAAGTAAAGCTGTGTAATATTCTGGGTCCACAAAAAGGGGAGAGGAGATGATGAAAACGAGCTCTGAGACAATGGGAATTTCAAAAGTCCATTAAAAAAATCTATCCTATATTCAGATTTGATTTTTCTATTTAAGTAGGGATATGCTACTATGTGTCTGTTGAATGTTTCTGGGATTATTTTTCAGTTCATTTTGTGGTGCTTTGGCACCCATTTGCTGGTTGGATGTGGTAATCAGATCCTTATTTTATGGTATTTATGTTAAGACTGTAGGTACCCCTGATGTTGATGGAGCCAAGGGATCAGCTGTGAAGGCTGTCCCGCTGCTGTCCGTCTTGCCCATGTCATGCTCACGGACAGTACTACTCCCCGTGTCACTCAGATACTCTGCTGACACTCATCTGGTAGCTTTTACTTTCCTGGGGTTGTGAGCGTCAGTTAATAAGAACTGGATTGTCTTAGTGATCCTCGGATTTTGCTCCTTTCGATGATGGTTGAACTTGGATGAATATTGAATATGCCTCCACTGTTCTCTTCCTTGGGCCATTTTTCCCCCAGAAGGCTTCTTCCAAGCTCGTGTACGTAGATCCCTAGGGAACTTGTCTTCGGCCTTCATTCATGCCCAGTTACGCCTCTGTGTTTAGGTTGCAGCTGTCCCTCTGTTACAGACATCACTCAGCTGGGTCTAATTCTGTGCAGCAACAGCAACTGTAGTTGACGGTGTTCCTCCCTCTGGTGTCTGGGCAGGCAACATGGCATATGGCTTTTCCCTGGATTTAGTGTCAGAGCTGCATCTAACATCTCCTGATTCCTGCAAAGCCACGTGTCCTAGGGAAAAATGTCCATCTCCCGTTGCCATATTTGCAAAATTTTGTCATCTTATCTCTAAGCACCTTCCCTTTCTAACACCCTGTGATTCTAGGTACACAGGTCACAATCTGTATAAAAACATTACTTGGGCTTTTAGCCATGAATATATCATACTTATTGGAAAATTGGAAGTATTAGTGGGTTTGGAGTATTGGGAGGCTGTTAGAAGTGGGAGATTTAATGTCTGTTCTTTACCCCTCCAAATCCCAGAAGCTTTGGTAGAAATCCATTTCCTAGAAACAAACAGGAAGCATCAGGGTCTCACCGTAAGCTCACTGCTATGTGGGTGGGTTTGGTTTGCTCTGTTGTCACTTCTCTGTGGCAAATTCAAATACATCTTCAACCATTAAGATTTTTGTGATCAGAACAACTCTTTCATTTCCTTTCTCCCATTCTTCAAATGCAAACCACTTCCCATCACTTATGGCTTTAAACATACTCTTAAAAATATTGATTATGTGTGTACTGGTCTTATGTTGCTTATTATACTGGAGATCCGGTCCCAGGAATTGAGCCTTGTTCATGTGGGAGCCTGTGTTCAGCACGATATCTGACATATAGAAGCATATGTATGGAAGTTTCTCTTAATTAATAAATGTCTGAGTATCATGTGGATAGTGGTCTGTAGGCTGGTCCCAGTCCATGAACTTTTTGTTGCCAATCCATGATGAGAGAAGTATAAAATTTGAGAATAAGTGATAGGACCGTTTATAACAATTTGACATTGCTGCACCAGCAAAATATGTGATCAATACACTTATTTCACTGAATAGAGCACACGGTGTATTTTGTATATTGACCTTTTATCCTACAAAGTTGATACAATCACTTATCTTCTCTAGTTCCTTTTTGGTAGATTCATTGGAATTCTTCGTACTCAGTCATGTCATTGGCAAATAAAGCAAGGTTTGTTTCTTCCTTTTCAGTCTGTGTGTCTTTTCTGTTTCTTTCTCTTTTCACTAAGACCTCAAGGATAAAGTTGAATAGAACCGATGATAGGATGGAATATTCTTGCTTCAGTCTCCATTTAGAGAGAAAGCATTCAGCCTTTCACCAGTAATTATGTTAGCTATGGCTTTTACCATAGATGTCCATAATCAGATTGAGGACGTTTCCTCCTATTCCAGGTTTACTGAGAAATATTATTGTGAATGGAGATTGAATTTTGTCCAGTGCTTTCCCTTGAAATCATCATGTGGTTGTTCTTTTTTGATTGTCAACATAGTGAGTTGCTTGACTGGTTTTCAAATATCAAAACAACTTTGCATTCCTGGGATCAGCCTTGGGTGGTGATGATGCAGGTATTTCTGGATTTGATTGGCCAAAGTATGTCATAAATTTTTGCATCTATGTTCGTGCGGGATGTTGTTTTGTAGTTTCTTTTACTGTATATCTTTGCCTTTTTTTTGAAATTGGGGTACTTTGTGCCTCATAAAATCAGTTTGGGGAGTGTTTATTTTCTGTGTTCTGGAAGAGTTTTTGTGTAATTGGTATTATTTGTTTTCCTTAAATGTTAAATAAAATTTAGAGTCTGGAGTTTTCTTTGTGGAATTTTTCAGCTTATGATTTTAACTTTTAAGACTAAGACTATTCATATTTCTTATTTCATGAACTTTGGCAATTTGTGATTTTTAAAAGACGCTTGCTCCTTGGAAGAAAAGTTATGACCAACCTAGACAGCATATTAAAAAGCAGAGACATTTCTGTGCCAACAAAGGTCTGTCTAGTTAAAGCTGTGGTTTTTCTAGTAGTCATGTATGGATGTGAGAGTTGGACTACAAAGAAAACTGAGTGCCAAAGAATTGATGCTTTTGAACTGTGGTGTTGGAGAAGACTCTTGAGAGTCCCTTGGACTGCAAGAAGATCCAACCAGTCCATCCAAAAGGAAATCAGTCCTGAATATTCATTGGAAGGACTGAGGCTGAAGCTAAAACTCCAATACTTTGGCCACCTGATGTGAAGAACTGGCTCATTTGAATAGACACCGATGCTGGGAAAGATTGAAGGTGGGAGGAGAAGGGGACGACAGAAGATGAGATGGTTCAATGGCATCACCTTCTCAATGGACAGGAGTTTGAGTAAACTCCAGGAGTTGGTGATGGACAGGGAGGCCTGGCGTGCTGCAGTCCATGGGGTTGCAAAGAATCAGACACGACTGAGCGACTGAACTAAGCAGAATGGAACTGATTTTTCAGGATTTTCAATTCAGTTCGGTTCTGAGACTCAGGCATGTCTGACTCTTTGCGACCCCATGGACTGCAGCATGCCAGGCTTCTCCATCCATCGACATCTGACAGAGCTTGCTCAGACTCACATCCATTGAATTGGTGATGCCATCCAACCATCTCATTCTCTTGTCCCCTTCTCCTCCAACAATCATCATTGATTATGTCTATTTTTTCATAAAGTTATTATGAGTCCCTTACTATATTTTATAAAATATATTTTGAATATTTTGAGGATCTTATTGATGGTCTCTCTTGCATACTAAATTTTGATTATTCACCTTATCCTTTTTTTCTTGGTTTGTCTGGCTCTTGTTTTCAGTTTCTTAAAAAAAAAACCTATGGTTTAATTGATATCATTATTGTCCCTGTGTTTCCTGTTTCATTGATTTCTAGTATTATCTTTCTTATTTCCATTTTCTGCTGTCTTATTTGCTGTACCTCTATTTTTAGTGGTTGCTCTAGTGTTTGCAATGTATATCTTGAACTCATCACAGTCTATTTTCAAGTAAAATTATGCCACTTCATGTATAATCAAAAACCTTAAAATTATGAACTTCTGTGTGCTCTGTGTTTTAATATACACATGCATAAATCCCATGATCTATTGTTATTTTCATGTAAGCGGTCAGTTACCTTTCAAAGAGATTTAAAGTTTTGAGAATTTTATTTTTGAATTAATCTATACTTCTGGAACTCTGTTTCTTTGAGTAGATCCAAATTTATATCTAATATTATTTTCCTTTCATCTGAAGAAATTTCTGTATCATTTCTTTTAGTGTAGGCTTAGAAACTGTCACTGGGCATAGGTTGGGTCAACCACAGAACTCACTGCTCTTCATTTTACTTTTTTCAGAGGTCAGCTTCTGTCCTGCCTCTTTTCCAGTGCCTGAAATCTCAAAATGTATTTCATGTGTTTTTCCAACTTTCAAGTTGTTTAAGACCAAAGAGTAAATATCATTCCTGTCACCCCACTGTAGCCTGAAACTTCTGAATAGAGTATAGATCAAAAATAATCTGTGATAGATTGGGAAAATGAAACAAGCACCACCTCAACAAAAACGGGACCTTCCCTGTAGAGGAACGTTGTTCAATAAAACTTTCTGAGTTGATGGAAATGTTCTGTGTGTGTGTGTGTGAGTCACTCAGTTATGTCTGACTCTTTGCGACCCCATGGACTGTAGCCCACCAGACTTCTCTGTCCATGGAATTCTCCAGGCAAGAATACTGGAGTGGGTTGCCATTCCCTTCTGCAGGGGATCCTCTCATTCTCGATCTGCATTATTCTCTACAGTACCCATCAGCAAACATGTGGCTATTTCAAGACGGAATACTTGAAATCTGTAAGAAATGTGCAAGTACTTAAAGTATATAAGAAAATTACATAGTAAAAACTTAATGCCTTTCTATTGGACAATTCATATCTAGAACCTTTAGAAAAAAGTTAGCAAAACTGGAACAGGAAGAATGTCAGCAAAGAACAAAGCTTGATTGAGGTCAGGAGGTAGATGTTTATCTTTTTAGGTGAAACAGAGTTGCGTGATGTGTGTTTAAGGCTTGTGCTGCAGAAGAAGATAGGAAAATCAGAGACGACACAATGAAATAATATATTAAGGGTTAAATTAATTAATGCTTCAAAAAGCACTTTGGATGGGTGTCCCTGTCATTGTTGCTAATATTATTTCCCTAGTGATCGGAAATTCCCTGGTGGTCCAGTAGTTAAGATCCTGTGCTTTCAGTGCCACGGGCCTAGGTTCAATCCCTGTTCTGGAAACTAGGATCCCACAAGCCATGCAGCGTGGCCAAAAAAGAAAGAAAGAAAGAAACCACTTTAGAACTCAGAAATATAATGAGGTGTGGTTAAATTGTGGATGATTACACATTTCTACTTTATCCTTTCAGTATTTTTCAAATGTTTTCCATGATTGCTTTCCACTTCATCATAATAAAACCACAGTAATTTTTGTAAATAAGGCCTTATAAATATATAACTCCACCAGGTAGTAAAAAGTGGTGACACTGGGGAAGCGCTTACAATTCTGGTGAGGGGTTAGGAAGCTTAGAAAGCAAATTTTTAAATAAAATATCAGAACCCGAAAAAAATATATTATTTACCTAGTGATCGAAGGTCAAGGTGAGCAGTTGTGTAACAGGTATGACAAGTGCGTAGGGACATGTGTCTTAGTTTTCCCTGCCACTTGGCACTCTAGGGATTTCTGACCCCTGTGAGGACAGTTTATAATGTCTGTACTGTGCCCAAAGGTACATAAGGAGGTAGTAACTAAATTAATCAAGGCTATCACCTCTTCCAGGATGTTGAGAAACCTGGCATTTTTCCAGTGGGGAACGTAGAAGTCAGGGGGTAGCTGCCATTGTCTTTCACAGGTATCTGTTGTCCAGAGTGATCATCCATAATGGCATCAGTTCTCTTCTGAAGTTCAAATATTGAGAGACCGACTTGTCAGGAGCTGTCTTCCGTGCAGTTTTAGTTAGTTGCTAGTTAGTTTAGATAGTTGCTAGCCTGTGCGCGTGGACGATATATGAGCGAACTGCCAGTGTGGTGGATGTGTCTGTAGTGCTCGCATGAATACTCAGTCACGTCTATCTCTTGCCAACCCCATGGACTGTGGCAGGCTCCTCTGTCCATGGGATTTTCTGTCTGTAGTGACTTCAGGCTAAATCAGAGTCCAGGGGTCTTTTTTTCCCTTCGGATGCTGAATTACATTTGAGTGTCTGTGTGGAAGTTTGATTTCGAGGTTATCATTTCAAGAAGGCCTCTTCATGATTGACCTATTTTTATGGGCCAAACCACTAAAGAAAATGAGATAAATTGCATTGTTTTCCATCTGTGTCTACAGTGCAGCATATATAATTCACTAGAAGGTACATAAACACACAAACTTCTATTAGTCACTGTCAGGATATCTAAGAGCTTTCCTTGCTGGTACCTAGTCCACCATTAGTTTTAATCAGAAATATGGTGTGCTTGTGTTTTTCTTTGAAAAGTGCTTATCTTTAACACGTAATAAGCCAGCCTGTAGACATCAGTTACTGGGTTGTAAGAGCACATTAGAGATTCTAAACTGACTCAGGTAGGTCACAGAGGTACCAGGGGTAGGGTAAAATACCACAATGAGTTCATCCACAGAAAGAATATGAAAAAAAACCAAAACCACACACACGAAACATCTGAAACAAGAAAGCTGGGAAAGTAGACTGGGCTGGTACAGAGTAGAGAACTGTGCTTGGAGGTGGAAAATGGAGTCTTTCCCAAGTTTTGTGGGAAGCCCTGTGCCAAGAGCATGAGCTCAACTTGGATGCTCGGTCACTTCAGTTGTGTCTGGCTCTTTGCAACCTTATGGACTATAGCCCGCCAGGCTCCTCTGTCCATGGGGTTCTCCAGGCAAGAATACTGGAATGGGTTGCCATGCCCTACTCCTGGGGATCTTCCCACCCAACAATCGAACCTGCTTCTCTTACATCTCCTGCATTGGCAGGTGGATTCTTTACCTCTGCCCGACCTGGGAAGCCCCTGTGACCTCAGACAGAGGGTCAATTCCTAGCTCTAATTCCCAAGTTACTGTTTCTGGGACCTTGGGCTGACATCTGGCACAGAGAAGCAATGCTTCCTACTTGTAACAGTTGTGTAAAAATCATGAGAGTTAGAGAACCATACTCATTATTGTGTAATAGCCTATAAGGGAAAACATTATGAAAAAAATAGATATATATGGATGAATAATTGAATCACTTTGCCATACACCTGAAACTAACAAAACATTGAAAATCAACTAAACTTCAATTTTAAAATAATAGTAGAAACCCAGTTGTTGTTGTTTTTTTTTAAATCACTTGAGTTAAAGTTTTTGTAAACATGAGCCTGAACATTCAGGTTAGTGTTTGGATATATCTTATGGGGCAGTCTTGCTGCAGGGCTGTGTGTGTGTGTGTGTGTGCGCGCGCTCCAGGTCTTAGTTGGAACATGGCATACAGGAGTTAGTTCCCTGACCAGGAATCAAACCTGGGCCCCGTGCCTTGGGAGTGTGGACTCTTAGCCATTGGACCACCAGGGAGGTCCCAGACCTTTCTGACTGAAGGTAGACACAAAAAGTTGGACACAACTGAGCGACTCTCACTTTCACTGGGCTTCCCTTGTGGCTCAGCTGGTAAAGAATCTGCCTGCAATGTGGAAGACCTGGGTTCGATCCCTGGGTTAAGAAGATCCCCTGGAGAAGGGAAAGGCTACCCACTCCAGTATTCTGACCTGGAGAATTCCATGGACTACAGTCCATGGGGTTGCAAAGAGTTGGACATGACTGAGCGACTTTCACTTTCTTTCAGAACCTTAGTGACGGGATTGGGGCAGGGCAGTGATAACGCATTCCAAGGCAAGGGAAGTGCTTGCTGCTGCTGCTAAGTCGCTTCAGTCGGGTCCCACTCTGTGTGACCCCATAGACGGCAGCCCACCAGGCTCCCCCGTCCCTGGGTTTCTCCAGGCAAGAACACTGGAGTGGGTTGCCATTTCCTTCTCCAGTACATGAAAGTGAAAAGTGAAAGTGAAGTTGCTCAGTCGTGTCTGACTCTTCCCGACCCCATGGACTGCAGCCTACCAGGCTCCTCTGTCCATGGGATTTTCCAGACAAGAGTACTGGAGTGGGGTGCCATTGCCTTCTCCGAGGTAAGTGCTTGAGTTCAGTTCAGTTCAGTTCAGTTGCTCAGTCGTGTCTGACTCTTTGCGACCCCATGAATCACAGCACGCCAGGCCTCCCTGTCCAGATGACTATATTTTTTTAAGGACTCTATGGGAGTATTGGAAGACAGGTGTGATTTCAGGACCATTCATTGTCTATCTGTTTCTGAGACTTAGGAGCCTTTGGGACCTTTTTCTGAGCCTTAGTAGATGGACTGCAATGAACAAAGGAAAGCCTAGTTTCACTAGATAAATTCTGAGAGGAGAAGACCTGCTTTGTTGTTACTAAGTGTTGTCCTTGTGCTGATGAACGGAATTTTCTCCTTCTAGATTTCTACTGGAGTGTGATGTGATGTAAAAAAACAAAAAACAAAAAACATAGCAGCTTGATTCATAAGGCACACCAATCCTTATGCAAAGACACCAGAAGGATGTCATGCTGTGCTGGCTTCACAGTCTGCATATATTTGCTAAGTTAGTGGTCATAAAAGAACGTTTTCAGCACCTAAGGAAGAGAGAATTCCCTGGCAGGTCAGTGGTTAAGACTCTGCATTTCCACTGCAGGGAGCACAGGTTTGATCCCTGGTCAGGGAAACTAAGATCCTGAATGCCACACGGTGCAGTCAGAAAAAGAAACAAACAAAAAACTAAAGAGGAAAATGATGGCCATCACAGCTGCGAAGATGTTCATGTAGTAGAGTGTGATATCCCTAAGGATGTCCAGAATTGCTTTAGGGTGTGGGATTTTTGAGGGCACCTGGGCTTACCATCATGGAGGGATAGGGCACTTCCTTTCCCCAGGTTTTAGACCTAGACTGGTGAAGCCTGAAGAATGTGAGGACTCAATAATTGTAATCTCTTTTCTCTTCTTCCTGGAGACACTTATACACTGGCAGCAAAGACAAAGATTTCTTTGCTCTAATTCCTGTTCTACTGCTTCAGCTACCCAGCACCGCCACCCCCCCCACTAAGATGTCCCCTCAAGAAATTTTAAGTAGTTCCTCTCATTTAAGAAGTTGCCAGATTGAAATACATTAGTGAGCCATGCAGCTGAGGAAATCTGGTGAGGATAGTAAAGTGGAGTTGGGAATCTTTTGAGTCTTTTTTCTGCTTCTGTCTCTACCTAATTATATGGCCTCGAGCAAGTTATTTAATCTTTCAGGGCTTGGTTTTCCTGTTTGTAAAAGAGGGTGCCACATGACCTGCAAACTCCTTTCTCTCTCTGACTTTCTGAGTTGTTCCACCTTTTAAATTCTCTGATTGAGGGTCAGGGGTCCCTCAGTAAGTGTCAGAAGAAGCTACTATGAAGGTTGTAGCAGTCCCAGTAGGCTACTTAGACTGTATGGGAACTAGATGGGATGCCAGAGTGCCAGACTGCTCAGGGGTACTAAAGACACCTGTTTGAAATTCAGTGTTCTTTGGGGGTACTGGGAAGAGACAAGACAAAATGTGGGCTAAGATGCAATGGTGAAATCTCTCCCCAGCTTCATTTCTTTCAGATTTATCTGAGTTGGGACTGGGGCTCATCCCTAGAAATCTGCCTACTACTGTCAGGCAAAGCAAGCAATGATGATGTGTGTTTTACTTTCATGCATAGTAGACGGTTAGCATTGCTACAGAATAGTAATAATTACCATTTACTGAGTGCTTGCCTAGTGTTGACCTGAAATAAATAGACTGCCTTTAAAATTGGGTTTATTTGGGAGCAGTGGAGAATTAGAGATTGATGTCTGCAACCTTGGGGAGCCACATGCAAATCCCGGCACAGCACAGGAAGGAGAACATTTTAATAGAGGGGGAAAGGAAGTTGGAGGGGATGGCTACGGTAAATACAGAGTGCATGGTTGTCAGTGGCTGAGTCCTTGCCTGCAAAGAGGTGTCTTTCCTTTTCCTGTCTAGCTCAGCTGTCTTTGCAGGGCCTGTGAGCTCTCCCTTCTCATCCCCCAGCTCTGTTTAACTGAGGTTTCTGTTAACAGTAAGTCTCCTACAGACGACCCTGCAAGTTGTGAACTTTCAAAGATGTGAACACATTATAAGCCTATTACAGTATGATACTCTATAGCTGTTATTTGGGTACTTAGACCAACTTCGTTAGACTTACAAACAAACTGGACTTATGAATGTGCTCTCGGAATGAAACTCATTTGTATGTGAGGGACTTACTGCATTAATTTTTTTTTTTATACCAGATTAGTCGTAAGTCCAAACTGCTTTACATTCATTTTTCTTACTTAGTTCTCATGATACTCTGTGAAGTCAGATTCATTTTACAAATGGTGAAAGCATAGTTCAGGGATGTTTGCTGCCAATATTCACATAACTGGCATAGAGCCAGGGTTTGAATCTGTATCTGTTTTGACCCTCAATGCTGGGCTTTATTGTCAATGTTGGGCTTTATTGTCAATTCCGTTAAGGCTGTGTCTGTGTAGCTCACAAGCTGACAAGCCTCTCAGTGCAAAACATATCCATGTCTTTGGGCAGTTTAATGGTAAATGAATTAATCAAAAATAATTAAACATCTCAAGCATATTAAATACAAAATAACTAGGACATGGTTGGCTCTCCACATGAATTCCTCCTGATGAAGCACTTTCTGCTGTGACAGAAATAAAATAAGGTCTCTTGGTAATTTGAAACATATATAGCAAGTAATTCTACATTTATATGGTCTTTTTTAAAGAATTATATTTTAATTTTTAAGGTGCCATTTTAATATCTGTGCTGTAGCTGATAATTATTTTGGGAAGGGGGCAGCTGGGGTGATTTCAGTAGTAGCACAAATAATTCTTTAATGCAGCAGCTGCAAGGCTTAAATCAACCCTGTACCTGTCAGAGGGAAGCTGGTCTGTAGATATGCCTCCTGCTGCAAGGTCATTGGTTTGAGTCTATTCAAAGTTGATTGTGGCGGAAGGTCACCTTCACTTGATAGCCTCTTGGTGGCCTCCATAAATGAGATAGTGGACTTTATGCAATTTCCTCGTGGGCAATCACCCAGGACTAATTCTGAAGGCTCTCACCACAAATGGGAGGACCTATCTGGGTGTAGACACTTATCATTGTGTCCTTTCAAGGTCTAGACTGTAGCTAATTCTGATAGTGATTAGTATTATTATTATTATATAGTCACTCAGAGGCACCCAGTGGAATACCCCTTTGGATAAAAAGCACATTAGCGTTAGTTGCTCTTGGTCATGATGGCTAGAGGAGAGCATGGGAATGAGCTTGAGGTTCATTGCTCCTCCACCCATCTCCTACCACACTTCAAAGTCCATCCCAGGTCCCATCCCATCTCAAAGCTGTTTAGGACCAGCAGCCCATGATGCCCCGGGAATTCCAGTTGTCTCCGCTGTCTGTGGATATCTTATGGCTCATTATCATTCATGACTTCAAATTATTATGCACTCTCATTTTGGATGCTCCAGTGGGAAATAGAAGTTAGGACATTAAAATCTTTCATAGGTTCGTTTACTCATAAACCTTGGCTTAACTTAAGCCTTCTAATATCCTAATTTGCACAACTGTGTTCCTCCAAGGAATCCTTCCTTGAGACCTTTTTTTAAGGTATCAGGTCCTGAAGTCACATACAGCAGCCACACCCCACCTGCATCCTTACTCCTAGCATGTGTGAAACATACGAGGTGGATAGGCATTCTCTCAGTCTGCCTCCTTAATTATCCTACTCTGCTTACACCTTAAAATTCTTATGTTCCTTTGAGAATTAGGTGGAGCAATGATTAATTAACCAAATAGCTTAATATTTAAATCTGTAATCTCCTAAATCTCCTGAAAGGTCATATAGTGAAAGTTATGTTTTTTCCAGTAGTCATGTACGGATCTGAGAGTTGGACTATAAAGAAGGCTGAGCACCAAAAAATTGATGCTGTTGAATTGTGGTGCTAGAGAAGACTTTTGAGAGTCCTTGGACTACAAGGAGATCAAATAAGTCAATCCTAAGGAAATCAATCCTGAGTATTCATTGGAAGGACTGATGATGAAGCTGAAGCTCTAATATTTTGACCACCTGATGCAAAGAGCTGACTCATTAGAAAAAACCCCGATGCTGGGAAAGATTGAAGCAAAAGGAGAAGGGGGCAGCAGAGGATGAGATGGTTAAATAGCATCACTGATTCAATGGATGTGAATTTGAGCAAACTCCTGGAGATAGTGAAGGACAGGGAAGCCTGGTGTGCTGCAGTCCGTGGGGTCGCAAATAGACACAACTTAGCAACTCAGCAACAACAAATCTCCTGAACGCTTTCCCATCATGGCTCTCTTTAATCTTTTAATCCTGAATACATGTTTTCTTTTAATTATTATGACTTCAGTTGTTCCTGCACTCCAGTGCTCTTGCCTGGAAACTCCCATGAACGAAGGAGCCTGGTGGGCTGCAGTCCATGGGGTCGCGAAGAGTCAGACATGACTGAGCGACTTCACTTTAGCTTTTCACTTTCATGCATTGGAGAAGGAAATGGCAACCCACTCCAGCATTCTTGCCTGGAGAAGCCTAAGGATGGAGGAGCCTGGTGGGCTGCTGTCTCTGGGGTCGCACAGAGTCGGACACAACTGAAGAGATTTAGCAGAGTTTTTCCTGTGTTTCAGTCTTGTTGTCTCAGATATGAATCCCTGGCTCCATGTCTGTAGTGATGTTCTGTTTTACCTGAACTAAAAACCTCTCCTGCTTAAGTATTTATCCCACAGGTGAAATAATATGTACCTGCACCACAGCGCTGGGCATAGCCTATGGAATCGATAGGCAAGAGAGGAAGTTACAGTAACACAGCCATGGAAGAGTTGATGGTGTTACTTTATAAATATACTTGGAAACCACTGAATAAATGAATGCTCTAGCAGCACCTCTGTAAGCAATCCCCTCCCTCCTTCCCATTTGGCACATTCAGCCCTGAGGGAATCCAGACCACTGAGAACTCTGACCTCATGTGTTCCCTGAAGGGGATAAAACCTCCTGATTTAGCCAGTCGGTCCTAGACTCGGCTCCCACCTGTGTACCAATTACTTTAGTGATGCAAACAGAAGTTCTTAGGTGCCTAAATTTCTCTCTCTGCACCTGTCTATAAGAAATGCTGCATTGTATAATTTTTCTAAATCAAGTTAGTTCTGAGTTTATACCCATGCTAGTCATGCTTGGGAAAAAAGTCAAACTCAGTAATAATTTTGGTGACAGGCAGCTTAGGTGAGTGTCTGTCACCTGAAGAAATGCTCTCTAGCCTTTTCTGTGGTTGGCTCTGATATGCACACATCTCGAGGCCACATGATCCATGCACCATATGCAGACGTGTTAGGCTGCCAGCTTGGGGGCAGGGATCTTGATGTAGTTCAGGTCTTTAGCATGTGGAATCCAACCTCAGAAGACACACCAGGCGGGTCCAGGGTGCGCTGAGGGAATTGGCCAAAACTCTGTTTCCTTCCACTTCTCAGGTCGTGCAGTGGTGAATAATCTGTCTGCCAGTTCAGAAGACACGAGAGACGTGGGTTCATTCCCTGGGTCAGGAAGATCTGCTAGAGAAGGAAATGGCAACTCACTCCAGTATTCTTGTCTGAGAAATCCCATGGACAGAGGAGCCTAGCGGGCTCCAGTCCATGGGTCTACAAGAGTCAGGCACAAATGGGCATGCATGCACAGCAACTGTTTCCTTTCCAGACTTGACATATTTCACCCTTCTCTAGACCGGGAGACTTCCAAAGGTAAAAGGGAGCGTGAATAAAAACCACGCCAGGGAAAGGGGCGTAAGCAGGGTGCGTGATTATCCTATGTGGGGTCTTCCTAAATGAATGTTTAGGAACACAGTGTTGATTTCTTTATCTTGGAGGTGACAGTAGGGGAAGATGTTCCTAGGAACTCTAACTCGGTGTAAAGCCCCAAAGGTCTGTTACTTATTTTTATTTTATATTGTACTATATTTTATTTACAGTGATGTGTTTGTTTCAGGTGTATAGCAAAGTGATACAGTCATATATATATATGAATTCATATATATATATGAATTAACAAAAGCAGTTCCTGTCTTTTGATGGGGCGCTCATGGTTTATAACATAAATGGCATTATTTTGAGAGAGGGATAACTTAGGTGTGGCATTGGGTTTTTTTTTTTCTTTTTGCAGCTTGAGGCAGTTGTAAAATAACTTCATGTAGCTTTTTACAACTGTGTATTCTATAGTATTTTTTCATTTGGTGAAATTTTAACTGTTAATGTTTTTGGCATTGTGCTTTGTACCATTTATTAAATAAAAAAAAGAAAAAGAAGATGTTGCCATTGGTTGCATCTTTCCATCAACTCTTCCGATTACATATGTGTGCCCTGGATCAAAAAACCAATCCTCTTTCTGGGAACGTTATTCTCCCTGGAAACGCATGTGAGCAGAGAGGGGAAATGTCAATGCTCCTGATCAGAAGATCCACCAAAACTACTTTCAAGGATGTTGGTTTGAAGGGTCTGAGAAGAGATTACTAAGGAGCAAAATGGCTAGAGGCCTGAAAGGCCAATTTACCCTGCCTAGAGGTTGTCGTTGCCCTTTGCTTCATGCTATGCGTAGAGAGTTAGTGGCCCCTGCATCGGGCAGTGAAGCTACTACGTGAATACACATCTAGATGCAGCTCAGCTGAGATGCTCTCGGCCTCGGAGCTTCCCAGGGCAGGAAATGCAGAAGGCCTCTCTTTCCAAAAGCCATTAAGGGAGAGTTGCAGGCACTCAAAGCTTTCACTTTAACAGAAAAAGCCTCCCATCTCAGGAGCTTAAAACCATCTCCAAGGTGAACCCAGGAAGGTGGTAGAAGTGTAGCTGTTATTATAGCAATTTGTTCCCTACAAACAGCAGCCCCCAGGTGCACAAATGTGAGTAGTTAACTTGCCTTTTTTCTCCTAGATTGTTTTTTTCCCTGAATTCCCTGTGGTTTCACCTCTGGGAGGGCAGAGCAGCCTTTTCCTGTCCTCCTGTCATCCTGCGAACAGCCCAGCACCCACTGGTTGCTGCAGGAACCCAGTCTCTCCCCAGTGGACAGTTAGACGATTTGAGCGCAGAGAATGTCAGTCTTTAATCAAAAGAAATTGAAGAGAAACCTAATTATCCTACAAAGAGAATGTAAGAAAAAGTCCGCACCCACCACACTCTTCCACAGGTTTATAGAGAACAATTTCTCTTTAAAAACAAAAATTATTTTATTCAAGTATAGTTGATTTACAATGTTGTGCTAATTTCTGCTCTACAGCAAAGTGATCCAGTTATACATATATATGCTTCATATTCTGTTCCATTAGGGTTTATCACAGGATATTGAATATAGTTCCCTGTGTTATACTGTAGGACCTTATTGTTTATCCATTTTATATATAATAGCAGATACAAACTATCTGCTAACTCAGAAGTCCCCACCTACCCCTCCCCCAACCCCTTCTCCCCCTTGTCAACCTCAAGTCTGTTTACAGAACTGGATCATGCTGGTGACACTTCTGAGGTGAAGAGTTGGTTCAGATGCTTTTGCAAATCTAGAATATTTTCATTTTTTAGGGCTCTGAAAATATGTCTATATTTCTTTGGTTTATAGGCTGAAAAAAAACCCAAATATTCTCCTATATTGCCTGAGAGATGAAAGATATATTTTCTTTTTGCTTTTAATATCCAAAGTGAAAAGGTCACTCAGTCGTGTCCAACTCTGTGACCCCATGGACCGTAGCCCACCAGGCTCCTCTGTCCATAGAATTCTCCAGGCAAGAATACTGGAGTGGGTTGCCATTTCCTTCTCCAAGGGATCTTTCCGACCCTGGGATCAAACCCAGGTCTCCTGCATTGCAGGCAGACTCTTTACCGACTGAGCCACCAGGGAAGCCACTTTTAATATCCAGGCCTCCAAAAAATCACATATTCTCAGATTTGTATTTGGGGCTCCCTTTTATTTTCTCCTCGTCCCCAACAGAGGAGACACAGGCACATTAGGAAGAAAATTTTACTTCATCATAATTAGATATATTCAAGAGGAATTTTCCATATTTCAAGGAAAGAATGTTAAATGTGAGCTCAGGGAGGGTATTGGTAGTGCTGGGTTTTATTTCCCTAGCCTGTAACAAGGAGTATGAAAAATATTGATTTGTTCCTGAGAGATGCTGGAGAACTTAATTAAAGTTGTTTAAGTACTTTGGAATCTTTTGATAGAAGCATATGAAAGTGCAGTGTGCTTTCATTTAATGTGAACTTTTCAGAAACCAGAAGGAAGCCTTCCCACACCCCAGCCCATTTCAAAACAATATGCCAGCAAAGATATCTTTTCAATATCCAGGTCTATTTGGTTGTGATAAATATAGTCTCTGACCTTTAACAGATGTAAAAGGGAAAACAGAGAAATTGGACATGCTGTGATGGCTATTGCCTGTTTTGCAGATCCTCTCAGCATATTGATGGGCCGGGAGATGCTTCCAAGAGCTGGTCTACGACTTATAAATCCACCACACTGGGGGACGAGAGTGTGGGCTTCTAAGACTGTACTCAAGATAAGTCAAAGGGAACCAAGATTGTGCAACTTCACTTCGTGACAAAAGGCCAGCAGGAAGCTTTGGCCGAGTTTTGGCAGGGGCAGACAATTTCCTCTCCTTTGGTTTTCACGCAGTACAAAGCACATGTATCCCCCCTCATAACAGGCTCGGGAGGGACATTCTTAGCTGATGCCTCCAGGAGTGTGTTGATCTTCTGCTAAGAAAGTCAGTATGGAATTCGACTGACAAGACCTTGACTTCTTTCCATCACCCTGTCAAGGATTTGATGGATGCACTTTCTCCTCTTTCACTTTCCAGAGTTCTTTCGCTGGCATGCGTCTGCTTAATGAAGTTGTTGAAGCACTGTCTCCTAACCTTCACCCATGGGAGACCTGGACACATTTCCATACTCACTGAAAAATTCCTTTCTGGCATGTCAGGCCCTGATGACGACTTCTTGATTGGGTTATAGTAGAAAGCTGTGCTTGGAGTTTTTACAAGGGGCTTGGCAGGTGGCACTAAGTGGTAAGAACCTGCCTGCCAATGCTGGAGACCTAAGAGTCATGTTTGATCCTTGGGTTGGGAGGATTCCCTGGAGAAGGACATGGCAGCCTGCTCCAGTATTCTTGCCTGGAGAATCCCATGGACAGAGGAGCCTGGTGGGCTATGGTTCATAGGGTCGCAAAGAGTCAGACACGGCTGAAGCGACTTGGCACACAGAGCACACAGGCTGCTTCCTATAAGACTCCTTGTGTGATCACAGCGTGAGCTTTGTGCTTTCAGGGGAAGATGGAGTAGGGGCTCTAGCAGGGAAGAGGAAGATTTACGAGTGCTCCATGACCTTGAGTTCACCTGAGGGGGACTGTAGTAATACAGTTACACACTGGACTGAGGGTAGAATAAGGGAAGTGAATTCTATCATTCTTTGGCGACCTCCCCTTCTTTCTTGGTTTATCTCCTAATGAAGGGAAATTTCAGCTGCAGGCTCAGCCACCTCATTTGTTGTTTTTGAGGCAATCTCATTAGGCTTCAGTTTCCTGTATGGTGGGATTGGCTCAGTTCATGGCATTTTAAACTGGCCTGGACCACCTTCATGAACTTGTTGGTCATTGCAACTGTAATCAGCCGGCTTTGTTACATTTACTACAATTTTGACCTTACCCTCATTGTGGATTTTTAGTATTTGAATCTTGGCTTTTCCCACTGAAAGGGATTTGGTTATTTCTCTAGCCTCAGTTGGTGTAGGCAATGGCATCCCCTTCCAGTATTCTTGCCTGGAGAATCCCATGGACAGAGGAGCCTGGTGGGCTACAATCTGTGCGGCCCCAAAGAGTTGGACATGACTGAGCAACTGAACACATTAGCCTTAGTGCCTCTGGGTATCTCTCCTGAGTACTTTGTGCCCACTTTTGCTCAGGGAACCCCAAATGCACCTCCAGTCCTGAACTCACCTCCCAGTGGGTCATCTGAGCAATTCCCTGTTGAAAGGGACTTTTGTGGACTGGTGAGATTTGGGGTTCCTGGGGTTCTGATAGATTCTGGGCACTTAAGTGCTCATTCAGTACAGTTTCCTCTTACTTTCTGCCATGATTGTTGAGATCATGCAACGGCTAGTATTTCAGTTCCCTAAGCTGCAGTCACCTAGAGTTCTGGACTTTTGTCAGCCTGCTTCCTACAGGAATAGATTCTTCTAATCCTTTTTCTTTCCAGAGCTGAGTGGTTTCTGATTTAAGTTAGTGTTCTTGTACTTTTTCTACTGCTGAAGAGTATTGCATATTATAGACATATCACAGCTTGTCTTTCCCTTGATGTGTTGTTTCTGATTTTGTTCTGTTAAGAACCTCTCCATGCATGTCTTTTGTGCACTGTTTCAGTGGAATACACACCTGGAGTCATAAGGTATGAATAGTGTGACAGATAAGTGCCACATGGCCTTCTTAACAGGCTACAATCAGTAAAGCTGTTGAGGAAACTCTCAGAAGAATCTGAAAGACACTTGCTGTCTCATCACCTGCCGTGCTTTCCCTCTATTTGGGGTTGAGCTGATTCCTTTGTATCCTGCGGATCTTAACTGAAATGTGACCTCCCTAAGGCACGTTTCCTCCCCTCCATCACTCTCTTTCATGTCAACATGCCTTACTTTCCCCACAGAAATATTAATGCACTGGACTTGAAATGGTCTAACTCGGTTACTTATTTTTATGTGCATGTTTTCCTCTCTTTCTATCCATTAGAAAGCATACTTCCTAAGAGAAGAATTCTGCCCTGTATTCTCAGCATCTCGATAGGGGCCAGCACATAGGAGGTGCTCAGAAAATAACTGAAGAATGACTCGTTTCTCCATGCCCTTCCTGACATGAGTTTTATTTCTGTCCAAACATGTTAAGAACATTTACTATTGACTTGGTACTGTTTCACGCACATTACACATACTAACTAATTTAATGGCCATGACAACCTTGTGAAGTAGTTACGATCTCCATTATACAAATGAGAAAATAGACCGGGAGAGGCTAAGTAATTTGTGCAGGATTTGGAGGCTAATCAACTATGAAGCTGGAATTCAGACTCAGGCAGAACCACTCTGGTGTCTCTGCATGTAGCATTACACTGTCCTGCCTGTTTGCTTGAAGAAAAGTGGTATCTCATTGTTGTTTTATTTTTAATTCTCCTGCTTACTGATAATGCTGAAGCTCTTTATGAACCATTTATAAATCCCTTTTTTGTGAACTGGCTGTTTTTGTGTGTGTGCTGTTTGTTGATATTATTATTATTATTATTAACTTTCTTTTCCCTCTCTCTCCCTCCATCCCTCCCTTCTTCCCATTGTTATCCTTGTTGTATAGGGAAAGAAACTTTTGAATAATTCTATTTATTAAATATATATATTTCAAGTGTACCACATGATAATTTGGCATATATATACATATATATATGTGATTATTATAAAGTTTATTAATATATCATCGCCTCACATAATAACCACATTTTGGTGATTAGTGTACCTGAAATCTGCTCTCCTAATACAGTATTTGTCTTTCCCTCTCTGGCTTATTTCACTTAGCATGGTATCTTTTTTTAAAAAATTTATTTATTTGTTTTAAGTGGAGGTTAATTACTTTACAGTATTATGGTGGTTTTTGCCATACATGGACATGAATCAGCCATGGGTGCACAAATGTCCCCTGTCCTGAAACCCCCTCCCACCTCCCTCCCCACCCCATCCGTCTGGGTTGTCCCAGAGCACCCGCTTTGAGTGTCCTGCTTCATGCATCAAACTTGCGCTGGTCATCTATTTCACATATGGTAATATACATGCTTCAATGCTATTCTCTCAAATCACCCCATCCTCAGCTTCTCCCACAGAGTCCGAAAGTCTGTTCTTACATCTGTGTCTCTTTTGGTGTCTTGCATATAGGGTCATTGTTACCGTCTTTCTAAATTCTGTATATATGAGTTAATATACTGTACTGGTGTTTCTCTTTCTGACTTACTTCACTCTGTGTAATAGGCTTCAGTTTCATCCACCTCATTAGCGCTGACTCAACTGTGTTCTTTTCTATAGCAGAGTAATATTCCCTCGTGTGGATGTACACAACTCCCTTATCCATTCGTCTGCCGATGGACAGCTCGGTTGCTTCCATGACCTTGTAGCACAATGTCTTTCAGTTCATCTGTATTGTCACAAATGGCAAGAGTTCCTCCTTTCTCATGACTGAATAACATTCCATGTGTATTCTTCTTTATACATTCTTGCCCCAACAGACACTTGAGTTGTTTCTATATCTTTCTAGTGCATAGGAATGAATATGTGGGTTGACTTTGACTCTGATAGGTAAAATAAATAAACAAATGTGGGGGCAGGTTCTGCCAGCAAATGTGCTCAGCCCTGATGGTATAATCTTAAACTAGATATTTGTTGCTATTAAAGCCATAATTAAATTTCATTTTTGTACGATTGTTCTATTTTTGCCACAGTTAATAAGTAAATACAACCAATTATTATCTCTTTGGATTTAAAATCTATGAACTAAAGTATTAGTCTTACTTTGAGTTAAAAAAAGAAAACAAACAAATTCAGGAACTTTCAGATGAGCCAGCAGAATTTTATTTGTATGCAGTCTGGTAATTTGCTTTTCAAGACAAAGAAGCCAGATATTTGGAGAAAAAAGTAGGCAATTATCAGTAGTAAAAATACAAACTTTTCTATTATTATATACTGTAGGGCAAATATGTCTGCAAATTTGATTTATCTTGAATTTCATTCATGTACATTTATGCACACCTGTTTATTGAGTAGAGTCTGCTTAGCATGTGCTATGCATATGCCCAGAATACAAAAATATGTAAACGTTTAGAGTATACGAATTTCAGTTCACAAATCCAGGTGGATAAGATATTGAACGCTTTTAAGTTTCTTTGAATCAATTTAATATCTGGCTTGAGTCCTGTCCCTGAGGTATTGATAAGACATTCAAGGTTAGTATGCCTGGGATTTCCCTCATCCTGCTCCCATGGGTCACGCCATATGCACTTCCGAGGCATGTGGGATGAAGGGATGCTGGAGGGAGCCTCCAGTCATTAGGTGTCTGTGTGGTGAGATGTGTCTCTGCCCTGTTTGCGTTGGTGCTGTTAGGTCCTTCCCCCCACGCACAGAAGGCAAGACTCTTATGAGGCTGGAGACACTGGCGCCTAAGTAGTTGTCTTGGACTTTGCTGCCAGCCCTCTCTAGGGTTAGGCTACTGAAAAGAAAAGTGAAGACGCAGGGTGCCTCTGTTTTTGGCCCAGCTGCATCTCCCTCAAGGCAACGATAAGGAGCCCTTCTTTATCTACCTGTGGACCTAGCTGAGATCAGCATGGTATTTCAGGAACTATTGTAATTACTTTCTCTCTGGTCCCATTTCATTCTCTCTCTCTTTGTCCTCTAAGCCTAACCATCTCATCCATAGCTGCAAAATGACTCTTCCCAAAGATTATCTTCGACTTTGTGAACTCTGGTTCCAAAATCTTTCCTGTTTTCAAATTAATAATAAAATTAAGTCCTTACACCTCAAATATTTGAAATCTCCCATGTAACCCTTACATGACTGTTAAAATTAAAGTGTTCTTTTCCATGTGTTTCCTTTATGTCCCTTATGCTCCAGCCAACTGGAAAGCAACATAACATATATGCCTTCCCCTTTTCTGTCTTGGCTTTCACTGTTCCTTTTGCAAGAAAGGCCCTTTTCCTTTCATGCTGCTTTCCTTTTTTAAATTAATTTAAAAAACTGAACTATAGTTGATTTATAATATTGTGTTAGTTTCAGGTGACGCCATGCACTGTAGCCCGCCAAGCTCTTCTGTCGCTAGAATTCTCCAGGCAAGAGAACTTGAGTGGGTTGTCATTCCCTTCTCCAGGGTATCTTCTCAACCCAGGGACTGAACCCGGGTCTCCTGCATTGAAGGCAGATTCTTTACTGCCTGACCACAGGGAAGCCCACATCCTTCTTTAATGAAGTTGAAAAACTTCTCCAACCACTAGCTTGTGAGCAACTATGATTTGTTTTATAAATGAGGTATTTGGGGTAGATCTGAGCAGAAGCAAAATGATAAAGAAAATCACTATTGTCAATTAAAATATTTGTCTGTTTTAACATGTGTTTTATCTCTTGGTCCTTTCTCTAATAGGGATAGTTTACCTATTCATAAAAGGAAACCTAGTCCCAAATCAGTTAGATAAATAGTACTTCTGCAAGCATTGTGCTCACGTAGCTTCTCATGGGGCTTCCTGGGTAGCTCAGCTGCTAAAAAATCTGCCTACAATGCTGGAGACCCCAGTTTGATTCCTGGGTCAGGAAGTTCCTTTGGGACAGGGATAAGCTACCCAATCTAGTTTTCATGGACTTCCCTGGTAGCTCAGATGGTAAAGAATCTGCCTGCAATGAGGAAGATCTGGGTTTGATCCCTGGGTTGGGAAGATCCCTTGGAAGAGGCATGGCAACCAACTCCACTCCAGTATTCTTATCTAGAGAATCCCTGGAGAATCCCTGTGGACAGAGGAGCTTCTGGTGGTCCTTCTAAGGTTGCAAAGAGTTGGATAAGACTGAGTGGCTAAGCACAGCACAACACAGGCTCCCATGGAAAGCCTTGAAAACGCATTTTTATTTATTTATTTTTTGCCTATCTCTGTTACTTTATTTTTAATTGAAATATAGTTGATTTACAATATACGTTAGTTTCAGGTATACATCATAGTGATTCAGCATTTTTATATATTATACTCCAGTTAAACTTATTATTACAGAATAATGGCTTTGTTTCCCTGGAAACAATATACCCTTGTTATTTATTTATTTAATTTTTAAAATTTTTTATTTTTTAAATTTATTTATTTTAATTGGAGGCTAATTACTTTACAATATTGTATTGGTTTTGCCATACATTGACATGAATCCGTCCCGGGTGTACATGTGTTTCTCATCTTGAACCCCCCTCCCACCTCCCTCCCCATCCCATCCCTCTGGTTCATCCCAGTACACCAGCCCCGAGCATCCTGTATCATGCAATGAACTTGGACTGGCGATTTGTTTCACATATGATAATATACATGTTTCAATGCCATTCTCCCAGACCATCCCACCCTCACCCTCTCCCACAGAGTCCAAAAGACTGTTCTATACATCTGCGTCTCTTTTGCTGTCTCGTATACAGGGTTATCATTATCATCCTTCTAAATTCCATATATATGTGTAATTTCTCCTTTCTCCCATGGCACCGTGAAGTGCACTGAGATTTACATTTTCTTTCATTCTGTCATTTTTAAAATAAAATCTTTTTTTTTCCCTACTGAAGAATAAGCTGTTCGAATGCTTTTGGACAACCTGGATTCTAATAGTTTTCACAGGTCATTAGTGTATCTGATTGAATTAAATATTGAATGTGTCAATCCTTTTATATTATCCCTTCCATCAATACTTTATAACTCTCCTGCCCTGTCTGGAAGGGCTAAAGGAAATGGAGAGACTTGAAGTAAAGAATGGTCCAGTAATACACTGCTGCTCTCCAGTCTTCTCTTTGTCTAAATGCTACATTGATTGTAGCACTTGAAGTGTTGCTGCATTTAGCAATACAGGCTTCGCATGATTTGATATTTAACTTACGGGAAAAGAGCCCAGCTCTTTCTCTCTCTCCTTTCTTTCTTGTGTGTTAACTGAAATAGCAAGTGTCATAACCAACTTGTCTGTTTACTTTCAGCCCATTGTTTTGGGAAGAATGGGGAGAAAACTGACTAACATTCAGAAACAGAAGTCAAGAAAAGCGCACATATTTTTTTCTTCTTATATATCAACTTGTTTAATCAGAACATTTGTACTTTGATGTATTATTATTATTTCTCTCTATGGGAATTGATTTGTAATGTTACCTAATCAGTGTGGTTCCAATTTTAATCTTGGAGCTGGGTAATAAATATAAGACATTAATTTCCATAAACCATATATATTTGAAGGCTTCATTTACATAGTGAGCAATTTAGACCTATAAATTCTAATGTATTTCTATTCCTTTTGGGTTACTGTTTGCATAACCTTTTTATAGCTCTGGCAAACCATAATGCTGCTCAATGCTGACAAATTTCTTGCTGTTGTCCATTGCATAAAAATGTGTTGTAAGTAACTCTGTAACACTCCCTCTGTAATTTTTCTTCTTTCTTTCTCACTCTCCATTGAGGATAATTCCCTTTTAAGGAGCTGAAAAATTCCATTTCTTTTCCCTACCAATTCGAGCATCTCATTTGGCAGTTTTCTGTAGCATAGTGTATGGTTCTGATAGAGCTGGTAGTAATATAACTCCATTTATACCACGCAGGACAATTCAGCTATAAGAAAGGTGCAGGCTCAGCAGCTGTAATTGACACGAACTTTTTCTGTAAGAGATTAGGAGCATGGGACTGGATGTAATTGAGAATTTGTTGTTCAGTGGCCAAGTTCTGTCTGACTCTTTGAGACCCTGTGGACTGCAGCACTCCAGGCTTCCCTGTCCTCCAGTATCTTCTGGAGTTAGCATCACTGACTCAATGGACTTGAATTTGAGCAATCCAACCATCTCATCTTCTGATACCCTCTTCTCCTTTTGCTTCAATCTTTCCCAGCATCAGTTTCTTTTCCAGTAACTTGGCTCTTCATGTCAGGTGGCCAAAAGTACTGGAACATGTAAACTGATAGTTTCTCAAGATGATGTTAGGATGGATTAAAGATGTTAAAATGGAACATCTCATTTCAGTGGAAAAAAAGAGAGAGAGAGATTTAATGCATAGAAAATAGAATAAACTGACCATTCACCTTCCACAGTTTCTACATTCTTATATTTTCAAATATTTAGATTTTTTTTTTTGATTTTTATAGACAACTGCCTTAAGCCTACTCTCACCCTAGTTTTTAGTGTGCTTTCATGCCCATTATCATGTATGATATTTACAATATTTCCATAAGGTGTTGCTGTATTCATTCCTTATGGATCAGGAATTTGGGGACCAGAAATTCTTAGTATTGTATTGTTATTGGCATGATGAAAGTACTTATTGGGTTTTTCTGGGGTATAGGAAGCACTGAAATATAAAGCTGTTCATGCACAGTCATTAAGATATTAACACCTTTTAATAAGAGCACAGTAAATGTTTCTCTGGCTCCCCAAGCCTTCTGAACCTGAGGGAAGATGAATTACAGCCAAGACAGAAGAGCGCTGGCTCCGGCCCCAGCTGTCCTCGTCTGTGATTCTCCTGAATGCAGTCCAGGTGGGTAGTGAACCAGAGTCATTAGCTGCTGTTTCACAAACCAGGTGAAGTAAATCAGGGGTCTCAGCTCAGTCCTACAAAACAAGAGTCAATTTCACCCTTCCTACCTCTGTTAGGCAGTCTCAGTGGTCAAAGATTAATTGGTACAAGAGAAGAGTGTTTATTCCTCTCCCTCAAGTCAGATGGGTGCTGAAGAGGAGGCCGGCTCCATGCTGTAGCTTGGAGCAGTGGTAGCAGAGCTCAGAAGTGAAAACAAAGCTTTACGATGAGGATGCTGAGCATCGGTTCTGCTCCGGGGTACCAGCTTACCTTACCATAGTGTTTCTCTGCAAGGACTGTGGGAAAGGTAGGGGAGAGTCAGGCACACCCCCTGGGTTGCAGTCTTTGCTGATCCGCTGGCCAGCGTTGGGAGCCAGGTGTTGCTTCAACCCTTGGAGCCTCAGCATGGAGAATTATTGGGTATATGCGTGTATTAATGTTCTGTTGTATAACACATTGCCACCATTTTAATACCTATTTGTTACCCTCCAGTTTCTGTAGATCAGAAATCCAGGCACTGAGGGGCTGGCCTCTCTACTAAGGGTTTCACAGGACTGTGTTGGCCAAGGACTACAGTTTTCATCTGGCACTCAAGATCTTCTTCAAAGCTCACAGGCTATGGACAGAATTCATTTCCTTACAGAAATAGCACTGAGGTCCTCCTTTTCCTGCTAGATTTTAGGCAGGAACTGTTTTCAGCAACTGGAAGCTTCCTGAAGTTCCTTGCCATGTGGTCCCCATGGGCAGTTCACGAGACGGGTGTTTGCAGTTCTCCAGGCCAGATGGATCACATCTCTCTGATTTCCTCTTCTGCTACTAGCCAGAGAAAAGTCTCTGCTCTTAAATTGGTCCTTGCATTTAGGTCATGCCCACCTGATAACTGAAATTCACCTCACTCTAGGCAAATACTTGCATTCAGTAAGTGGTGATTCTTCTATAAAATTAGTTGAAGATTTGATATTTTAAAGGATTTGATGATTCTAGTAACTTTTATGCATTTGTCTCCATTAAAAGAAAAATCCTATGTAAATTTCATTTCTTTTATCAACCACAATGCCTAGCTTACCACCAAGCACATATGTGCTTGGTAAAGACTTGTTTAAATGATACGGGCTATGGAGAAGTAAATCATCCTTTCACAGTAAAAAATCACTTTCACATTTTGAAGTCTGTAGTCTGTAATTCAGGATTCTCTCAGGGCATTCATATCCATCCTCAGAGTTTTAACCAATATTCATTTATTCACAACTCACACATTTTAATTTATAAGCCAGGCACTGGGAGTTCTTAGACCTCTATTTATAATTGCATGCTGGTCATTTCAACTTGTGTGTTACACAAACATCCCCAAATTAAACACGTACCAATGGAATGTCACCCTGTAGCCAAAATAATTTCCTTCTTTCACAAGTTCTATCTCAATGAATGTATCATATTCTCCTTGAGCTCCAAAGTCAGAAATATGAGAATCATTCTTGTTAGAGTCTTTTCCCTCTTAGTCCCGTCATGCATGTGGTCAAATTATGGCAATTCTACCTCCCGACCACACTAATGATCCCCTTGTTGCTGTCGCTGTCTGCACCCTGGCCCTCGTCGTGTCCTGCCTGGGCTACATCCACAGTGTGTTTCTAATCAGGTTTCCTGTTCTCGGGTTCTCCAGTCCATTCCACAGACAAGTGTCGAGTTATGTTTCAAAAGCACACATCTGATGCTGCTTCTCTCCAGCTTTCAATGACTCTCAACTGATGCCATGAAAAAGGTCTGGCCACCCAGCGTCTGCCTCCACTACCTAGCTCTCCATGAATCTCCACATCAGGACAGATGATCTTTTAAACATATTTTTGAGGCATAATTCGCATATGATAAAACACATAGATACTGTATCTCTTTTGATGAGTTTAGATAAATATATGTATTTGTGAAACTACCATCCAAGTAAGATATAAAACACCAAGCCTCTCTTTTTCAAACATAAATCATAATATGTTACTTGTCGTAACTCTCAAAACCTTCCCAGCACAGAATGGATTTCAGTTTCACTTCTCACCTAGATCATTACATAGGAGGGACCTGCCCACTTCTCCAGCCTTTCCTCCCACCACCCACTCCTTCCCTCACATCTCATGCCTTGTGGTCTTTCCTTGTTGTCCCAAATATCCCAGCCTCATCCTTGCCTCTCCCTAGAGCATTCCTATGGTTTTCTCTTCAAAGACTACTTCCTTGTTAAACTCCTGCTTAAAGATTTGTGCTTTGGAGAGTTCTCTTGATCACCCTGTTTAAAACAGCACTCACATCTCCATGCTTTCCCTTACAGGTGTCACCATCTGATACAATTTTATACATTTTTGTATGTGTTTGCACTATAATGTGAGGACTCTGGATGTCCTGTTTACTGCCATATTTTCAATATTTGAAGTGTTGTCTGAGACTAGGTCTCAACTGATATTTGTGAACAGGGGGGATGAAATCTAAACTTTATAGCCTCACATAAAACATGATCTTTCATGATCTGGCCTTTGCTTTATTTTTTACTTATATTTTCCACTTCCCATCACTCTCGAGCCTTCAGTCAGCGTCATCCACATCCACTTCCCTAAAGTGACCGAATTTCCTTTTACCATTGAGCACATAGTCTCAGTGTTTTTAGAATGTCTGCTTCCTTCGTTTACCTTTCAACTGTTGGCCCATGAATGAAAAACGTTGCCTACCATATCAATAAACAAAGGCTGTTGAAGCCATCAGACCAACACATCACAGCCGCCCCAGCTGTGCACCCTGAGGAGACTCGGGATGAGAAATCCCAGAACACTTGCCCTAAATAGCTGAGGTGCATATCAAAGGAATGGCTTTAGTGAGCCCAGACTCTTGCATCTTCCCATACTTAGAAAAGCACTAAATTCCTTAACTCGATTTTAGGTCTCCCAGCTCCAGTTTTCTCTTTCAAATACTCTTCTTAAAATAGCTCCTAGAGTGTCCAGGAAACATTCAGACTTCAGCAGTGTTTTTCTGCTAGTACCTTAGCTCTTAGGATACTGATGTGTCTTTTCATCTTTGTATCACCAACACTTAGCCAGCTTACTGTACAATTTGAACTCAACTGAGTTTGCTAAAAGGAGATAGAAAACAAAAGAGGTAGGTAGGAAGAGAAGAAGAAAGGAAAACAAAACAGATATTTAGATCATGAAATGTGAAGATGTGAATTCAGTCCCTCAAATGCATAGTCCAGGGTCTTAGGAAAATAATCTAGAGTTAATTCATCCTATTTTCAGTTATTAAATCTAGGACTTATTTACATTTAGGATTTCTGGATTCTTCTTACTTCTAGTATACATTTGTGTGTATGTGTGTGTGTGGCTGTGTTTCTGAAGGGAAAGAAGATTGTACAGAAGATTTATCAAGTAGTGTTTTGCATGTAAACCCACAACATCTTTGCATGTGTGCTCAGTCGTGTCCAACTCCTAGTGATCCCATGGACTGTCTCCTGCCCGTCTCCTCTGTCCACAGAATTATCCAGGCAAGGATACTGGAGTGGGTTGTCATTTCCTCCTCCAGTGGATCTTCCTGACCGAGGGAAGATCTGCATCTCCTGCATTGGCAGGTTGATTCTTTACCACAGAGCACCTGAGAAGCCCCTAGCAAATAGTATCACACATCTCTGTGATGTTCATTATACATGTAACCAGTTCTCTAATGTTTTTGTAAATGTGGGCAACACACTCACGAAATAGTCCAATGCAAAAACAATCTTTTTGTATAGAACACCCAATAAAACCTTGATTTTTCCTCATTTCAGTTTAACAAGTTCTTCCCTTGACCAGTCTTTTCCTCTTGAAATTAAACAAACCAAGAAGAGTAGAGATAAAGCTTTAGGGATGGTTGTATTAATCATGTATTTTTGTTTTGTATATTTTATAATGCTTTGACATCTTGGTACCTTGCTGGCTGGGGAGAGATTTTCCCTCTCAGAGGTACCTAATTCCGGGAGAGAAGATGATTCTTAGGTCAGCACAACTTGCAAATACAAACCAACCAATTGAAAGCCCACACAGCCTACCACACAGCCCTACCACCTCCTTCATTTAACTCTCATGTACCTAGTCAATACTTCCCTGCCGTAAATCCCCCCAGGACTGGGTGCTAGGTACCTGAACACCACTCCTGTAGCCCAGAGCCTGCTGAAATGATTTGAACTGTCCAGTCCTAAACATCTCAGACTTGCCTACCCTGTCCATTCCTTCCCAGGATGGCTCTGATCACTCTTTGTCATTCCTTCTGCCGCCTAACCAACCAGGGGCCTTACCCACGTAGACCTGCATAATATGACATGTCTCCTTCCCTTGGGAATTGTGAGTACTGAAGGTTCTTTCAATGACATTGACCTCTCTGTGTCATCACCTCTAGAGAGTCTCTGTAAATTAATTTAGGACACAGTGAACACAATGGCTCAATGTAGATGAAACAAGAGCTAGTAATGGATCCTTTTATAGTTTGATTAATTCTAATTATCAGTACTCTGCATTCCCCTTCCTCTAAGAATTGCCTGTAATAGTAATCATACCAGAAAAATCAAGAATTGCCCACAGTACTAATCACACTAGAATGCAAGGAGCTGTGAGGAAAAGAAATGGAGGAATTCCCTGGGAAATACATGATCACACCATTCTCTGGAACAGCACTTCAAACAATCCATTTCACTTGTTCTCAGCCATCAGAGTTGTTTTCCTGAATCATAAAATTCCCATTATGAAATAAACCCTGACATCAACTTGATTAGTGTGATCATAAATCTTAACAGCAGCATGCATGCTTTAAACTGCAGTTTTTTAGGCCACAATTATGGATTCTATTATTTTCCCTACCTACTGCAGTAATTAGATATTATTTCAATGAACAGCCAATTGTTGGCAGTATATTTTAATGCGTGTAAAATAATCATTGGTTTAAAGCCACTGAAACAAGGTTTTTGAGAGCTCAGTGGAAATATATATTAAATAGTATTTTTATCAATTAATTTTGGATTAAATTAAAATGGAACCAAATTATCCATAGTCTTTGCTTATAGAGTTTATATAATATATTCCGTTTTATATATAACTTTCTTTGAACCTTTACACATATTGGCACATCTATATATATAGACCATTAGTTATTTTATTTGGATATTTTTCAAATGGCGCTTTCAATTCTGAATTGACAGCTTTGTAGTAAGACTTTTCTTTGGACATTTATGTAAATGATACTTTTAATTTATGTAAATTTATATTTATATTTAATGCAAATTTACATAAATTAAAATAGCCCTGATGCTAAATGGGCTACTGCTGCAGGATGCTTTATGTACTTCAGTGCAGAAATGGAGGTTTGGAATTGAGGCACTGTAACTGGCTTGGTCATATTTCTGAAGGTAAAGGAGCTTCCAACAGATGACCAGACACAGTATCAGTTCTCAGAATTTCTATTCACAATGAAACCCACTTCCAGGAGGTCGACTTTGCCCCTGAGTTTGGATTTCAGCTTTAGCATTATTTGTGAGCAAGGGCTTCCCAGGTGGCTCAGCAGTAAAAAATCTGGCTGCAGTGCAGGAGACGTGGATTCTATCTCTGGGTTGAGAAGATCCCTTGGAGGAGGAAATGGCAACCCACCCCAGTATTCTTGCCTGGGAAATCCCATGGACATAGCCTGGTGGGCTACAGTCTAGGAGGTCACAAAGAGTCAGACATGACTGAGGGACTATTGCTCACAGCAACAGTTGTGAGCAAACTTGGGTCCATTACTTGACCTTTGTGATCCTTAGCTTTATCATCTGTAAAGAGAGAGATTAAAATGAATGATCACCAAAGTCTTTTCCCCTGCTGACCTAGGAAACATAAGGAATTAAGGGGCTGTATAACATAAACATGTAGACTGTACAATATAGAAAGATAGAGAAGGTAACTGTATCATTTACTGCCTTATTAAGACACAGTCATTCACTAATATTTCACAATTTATTTATATCAAATATAAATTTATATTTATATGTATTTGTATAAATATGAATTTATAAATTTATATATAAATACAAATTTATAAATTCATATATAAATATGAATTTATAAATTCATATATAAATATGAATTTATATTTATATTAATATATTCACAACTAATTTTTTAGTATATATTAGATCTGAAAGTAACATAAGATGGGCTCTTTGCTTCAAGGATGACCTCTATCTACCTCCCCATCTGAGGGTCATGAAAGAAATTCTACTTTAGTCTTTGTTGTGGCCAAATTATTTGCTTTAAATTCTGGCTCAGCAGTCAACGTACAAAAAGAAATTATTGAATAGCCAGTCATCTTGGTGATATTAGAAAAGTTGTTAATTCATGTTAGAATTATCTTTCAGTTTTTCTTGTTTAACTTAATTTCCTTGGAAGAATGGCCATGAAAGCAAATTTTAAAATTTGTTTTTGTGTAGAATTGTTTTTTATGATAGATATGACTAAAAATCTGAATGGAATTCCAAGCTAAATGATCAAAACATTTATTGAAGTTTTAAAAACAGATTGGGTTTTCAGTGGTCTGAAAGGTTGTGAAATGATTCTCATAGAGGCTATTAATACAAATCAAATAATCATGCTAACATGATAATAAGTGATAACAATAATAATACAGAACCAGGCTCCTCAATGACAGGTATACCACAATCCTAAGTCAGTTCAAAGATATAACCATCAGAAATGAATAGGACTAGGAAGAAAAACCATCTTATTTATGGGCCACAAGCACAGAACCTGAGAAACTCCATTGTCCCTTTCTGAGAAGATACATCCCTGAGTGAGTCTCTTAAATGATTAAAAATCAAAATTGAAATAACATGACACCAACCTCGTTGTTTGTCCTTCTTCTCTCACTTTGCTTGACTGTTTATACACACACACAACATAAAGCAAGGTACAGATAAAGCAGAGAGTGGTTCATTGTTGCCCATTTACAGATGACGGAGGCCTGCAGCAGAACGCCCGGTGGAAGGAAATCTAAGCTCACTAACTAAATATTCAATGTGCTCCCAAATCCTGATTATCAGGAAAAGAGCTAGAATAGCAAACGTACAAGCAAGCTCAATTAACCCTAATTAGTTCAGAGTCAGGCTACAAAAGACTTAATTAGCAGTTATTAGGTGCTGCTCAGAAGAGCAGCATAAATAATGGTTGGTAGCAAGCTGTGTTTAAGAGTCTCCTGGCTGAGTGACACCAAAAAAAAAAAAAAAGTAAAAGCATGTTCCTCCATTGAGAATTAATTGTAAAATGATAATACGGGTCTTGACTTAAATTTCATTTATTCAGAGTGGATTGTTGATGTAGTGATTTTTTTCTGGACAACTCAGATGCTTCAGGAGAGGAGTTTGAAAGTTGAATTCTAATGGTGTGATGGTTATTCTCTACCACACAGAGATGAACATCTGCTTTTGGGATGGTGAGTGGCTAATAGGGTTCAGAGGGATAGATGAAAGGTTTTCTTTGAACATTTCAAAAGTCAGTCTTTGGAGGGTCTTACATTAAGGAGGTCCAGGGAGGAATGGCTGATGTGCAGAGAGGGCTGAGTTATAAGGGGCATAAAGATGAGCTAGAGACTAGCTAGCTCTGATTGGTCCAAGCCTGAGTTCGAGCTGTATATCAAATGGCTCCAGAACAAAGCCTCTTCCCTCTTTTCCTGGGCCATCTATTCACCAATATGTAGCTTGCAGGAGCTGGAAATTAAGGACCACTGTTTGACTGCAGAGTAAAATAATTTTCATCAAAAAGACACAATGTCCAGATTAAGATAAGAAGCAGAGACAAGGGAATATGATACACCTTCTCCACCAATTTTGCTCTCTCTTGCTCTTTCTTTCTCTGACACTTTTATGGATCAAGTATGACCCTCAGAGAGGTAGAAAATTGTAGTGTTCCTCTTAAGTTTTAGAGCCTCCTGCACAAAAATATGGGCTTGACCTGAATGGAGTGAGGAATTAGTTTTAGAACACTCAGTTGTCTTATGTTTTATTGCATATTTGATTATCTGTATTTAGGTCAGTTCAGTTGCTCAGTCGTATCTGACTCTTTGCAACACCATGGACTGCAGCACGCCAGGCTTCCCTGTCCATCACCAACTCCCAGAGCTTGCTCACACTCATGCCCTTGCAGCAGGTGATGCCATCCAACCAGCTCATCCTCTGTCGTCTCCTTCTCCTCCCACTTTCAATCTTTCCCAGCATCAGGGTCTTTTCCAATGATTCAGTTCTTCACATCAGGTGGCCAAAGTATTGGAGTCTCAGCTTCAGCATCAGTCCTTCCAGTGAATACTCAGGACTGATTTCCTTTAGGATGGACTGGTTGGATCTCCTTGCAGTTCAAGGGACTCTCAAGAGTCTTCTCCAACACCACATTTCAAAAGCATCAACTCTTTGGTGTTCAGCTTTCTTTATGGTCCAACTCCATCCATGCATGACTACTGGAAAAGACCATAGCTTTGACTAGATGGACCTTTGTTAGCAAAGTAATGTCTCTGCTTTTTAATATGCTGTCTGGGTTGGTCATAGCTTTACTTCCAAGGAGCAAGCATCTTCTAATTTCATGGCTGCAGTCACTATCTGTAGTGAGTTTCCAGCCCAAGAAAATAAAGTCTTTCACTGTTTCCATTGTTTCACCATCTGTTTGCCATGAAGCGATGGGACCAGATGCAATGATCTTAGTTTTCTGAATGTTGAATTTTAAGCCAACTTTTTCACTCTCCTCTTTCACTTTCATCAAGAGGCTCTTTAGTTCCTCTTCACTTTCTGCCATAAGGGTGGTGTCGTCTGCATATCTGAGGTTATTGATATTTCTCTTGCAGTCTTGATTCCAGCTTGTACTTCTTCCAGCCCAGCGTTCCTCATGATGTACTCTGCATATAAGTTAAATAAGCAGGGTGACAATTTATAGCCTTGACATACTCCTTTCTGGTTCCTTTGGAACCAGTCTGTTGTTCCATGTCCAGTTCTAACTGTTGCTTCTTGACCTGCATACAGATTTCTCAGGAGGCAGGTAAGGTGGTCTGGAATTCCCATCTCTTTAAGAATTTTCCATAGTTTGTTGTGATCTACACCATCAAAGGCTTTGGCGTAATCAGTAAAACAGAAGTAGATGTTTTTCCTGGATTCTCTTGCTTTTTCTGTGATCCAGTGGATGTAGGCAATTTGATCTCTGCTTCCTCTGCCTTTTCTAAAACCAGCTTGAACATCTGGAAGTTCACGGCTTATGTACTGTTGAAGCCTTGCCTGGATAATTTTGAGTATTACTTTGCTAGTTAAATCTGTATTTAACATAAGTATAAATGTTATCACTCATAAAACTCTTTAAGCCTGTTCATATATTATTTCATAGACCAGTACTGTTTGTAGGTGGATGTCAATACAGCAAAGCTGTCTTTTAAGAGGCTACTTTAACCAACCAACCAATCATGTTATAACTGGCTTCCTCTTAAAAAGCAATGCCAAATGACCACTTAGGAAGAATAGAGGTGTATTTGTTTTCTATTGCTGTGTTCTATTTCTAACTAGCACAAAGTTAGCATCTTAAAGCAATATCCATTTATTGGCTCATAGTAGTAAAGGTCAGAGGAGGACTTTACTGGGCCCTCAGAAGGTCAAAATCAAGATCAGTCTGAGCTTTTGTCTGGAGACTGTGGGAAGGAATCCTTTTCTGAGAACGTCCAGGTTATTTTCATAATCCAGTTGCTTGTGGTTGTAGGTCTGGGATCCTAATTCCTTTCCTGGTTGTTAGGTGAAGGCTTCTCTCTGTTCCCAGAACCCACACCCCGCAGCCCCTACATTCATCCCTACAAGTTCTGCTTTATCTTCGATGCAGCAATGATGCACCAAGTCCTTCTCACACTTTGAATATTTAAATTCTCCTTCTGCTCCCAACTGGAGAAAACTCATTGCTTTTACAAATCCTGTGTGATTAGTGTTGGACACACTCAAATAACCCCTCTTTAGAGTAACTTTTCTTAGTAACCTTGATTATCTCGCAGAATCCCTCTTGTCATGAAGCATAACATAATCCCAGGTACCATATGTCACATGTTTATAGTTTTGGAGATTAGAGCTCAACCTTCACTGCATCTACAACCTAGGACTCTCCTGGGGACAGAGGGTGGCAGTGGTCACTGGGCAGGAATAGGAGAGGGAGGCTACCAGGGTGACCAACAGTCTGAGGTGGGAGAGTGGCTGGCTGGGGTGTCTGAGTCCATATCCTGGAGACCCAGGGGGGCAGTGGAGAAGACATTACACATGGTCTGGGACTCCAAGTCTCCGGCACATTCTCCACTGTCCATTGGACCTTACAAAAAAGAGATTCAAAGATAAGATTAGGAAGAATTTAAGATGGCAACTGGGAAATAATAAACCCCATTTGGGGTTTCCTGTCTTGAGTGTGACAGCCTGTGAGACTGAGCTGATCACATACTCATGAAGCTAGCTCTGAAAACAGACACTATGTAAATATTTGCTATTATTATTATCATTTTTACTGATAGTGATTTTTGTGGACATTAGACACTTAGTCTGACAAAATACTCAGTTGCTTCAAAATACTTGTCTTATTTTTTACAAATGGATTTAAGTCAGTGCTGATAGAAGCCTCTTGTGTTCAGTGAGGCTGTTCCAAAGGACTGTCTTTAGGGACTCCAGTTCTTGTTGTTGCTATTGTTGTTTAGTTGCTAAGTTGTGTCTGACTCTTTGCGACCCTGTGGACTGAAGCCTGCCAGGCTCCTCTGTTCATGGGCTCTAAACCGTTGACTGAAAGTAATTCTTCTCAAGGCAGAGGTGACAGTGACATTTCACAGAGAATATGCACAACTCCTTTCTTTTTTTTCTTTCAGTTTTTTTTCTCTTGTTCTGGGTATTGTAACTCCCAAGCTAGAAATCTGACTTGCTTTACAATCACTGAAATTCATTAAAAATAAATAAACTTGAACATTCACTTTAAGTATTTCCTTCTTTTTTTTAAGCTTATCATACAATTCAATTCAAAGTCCATTCTATGGAATAACAGAATACGTTATGAAAATTTCAAAGTTTTGCCTTTTTTCTTCTTTTGCTATCAGAGCTACAATAGATGGTAAAAGCTTAATCCCAAGGAAACTAATAAAGTGAATTGTTCACGCAATTACATATTATTTTTCTGTTATATCCAATTCTCTCAAGGGCCTGATGCTCCATGATTGACTGATCTATGAAGCCAGAGTCATGTCTGGTTTTGAACTTTTAAGTATTCAACCACCTCTAAATTTTTGACAAGGTTGTTTAAAGACTGAGGTGATTGAATCATAACACCACTCACAATCTACAACGTATGCTTTGTTCTGTGTGGGGAAGAAATTCCCATCATCCATAAAAAGAGGAAGGGAAAATATAACAAATTCTTTAAGAGTGGTGAGCTGAGCCAAAAATGGTACATACTACAGAGAGATGAATCTGGGCTCTTGACTAATATAAAAAGGAGAATCAAAATGCAGCAGTGACAGCAGACAGTGGGTCTAATTATCTCCAGAGGGGGGCATTAGGATTTTCGGACTCCAGCTGTCAAGCAGCTGTAAACTTCTCCAGGCTAGCATTTGAATTTTCAGAGTAAAACATCAGACCTCAGTTGCATCAAGAGACTTACCGGGTCAATGCAGAGCCAAGCCAATCCTAACTCTTCAGATGCCGGGGGACTTGCTTAAACAAATCTGCTCACCTTTCCAGATGCATGGCTCTGCCATAAAACTTGAAATACTCGTAGTGATACCTTTGGGACTTCCAGACAGTAAGTGTGTTCTGATCCTAATATTTGTGAGATAGTTGAGCAACAAAATTTAATTCTAGTAATGTTTATAGAGCACTTTATATGGGGAAGGCCTTATGCCATGGAGACAGTATTGTTTGTGGTCAATGGCTGGACTTTTCCATTTGTGTAACCTGAAACAAGTAGGCTAATCTCTGTAAGTAAGGAGGTTCTCATGTGTATCCTGGCAAGAATAATTATACAGATCTTCAGTTCAGTTCAGTTCAGTTCAGTTCATTCGCTCAGTCGTGTCGTCTCTTTTTCTGCTTCCCTGAAAGCAGACCCCTAAATGTGGACTGAGGAAAAAATAGTTGACTTGTAAGGTGATCCCAGAAAAAGTGGTTAGGGAACAAGGTAGGGGAAGGAAAGAGGAAGCAAGCAATGAAGAACAGACTACAAAGTAAGTCATCAGTGTGACACCTGGAGCAGCGACTGATTCTCAAAGTATGGTTCAAGGTTGGCCAGAATCACTCGAACACTGGTTAGAAATGTGGATTCTGAGGTCCCGCTCCAGACCAACTGAATTAGAAACCATGCAGCCTGGTCCAATAAACCCTGCAGGGAATTTTGTGGCTCCCTCAAGTCCAAAGACTGATGACCTAGGGAGCATGGGCAAAACACTTGGCTCTGAGTGATTCCACGGCCGGTGGAAGGCAGCTGGGCTATTGATACACCAACACCCTAAATCATGATGGAGGGCTGTCAGAGAGAGGGTTGGAAATAAACCATAATTCTCCAGCACTTTCTCCCATGGTGCCCTTGGGCAGAATGGACTCCAGAATAAGCTCTTGGCAGAGAGATGTTGGCCCTGGCAGCTAAAAGTCCCAGGAATCTTACAATTCCTAGACCCAAGGACACATGGATAGGGCACCAGCAGCTATGACCAACATCTACTGTGGTGTCTGAAGAACTGAGATAATATGCTAAAGAGCATACTGCAGTGTCTATCACGTAATCCATTATATATGCAAATCTAAGGATGGTGCACAGATTAACAAGCTGTAATCCTTGCCCTCAGAGAGCAGAACATTTCTGAAGAGAGCTAGGAAGTAGACTCATAAGAAGACTCTAAGGAGGGATGTAATAGATGCCACAGGTGATGGAATTGTAGGAGGGAGAGTGCATATCTGAACTGAAGAGGAAGAAAGGCGTTCCTGAATCAGTGGCATCTGAGATGGGAGGGGTAGGCTCCTGGGCTTGCTGAGATGCCACAAGGGGGGTGATCGAACTGTGGAGAAGGACTCAGGTCACTATCAACCGCCAACGGGACGTGAGTGCCTCTTGTATCTTGATGTCTGAGCTGCACATATTCATTTACCAGATGGAAGTAATTTCTATAGGCTAACAATTTGAAATGTAAGGGTGCTAAGGTTAGTATTTCTTTGCCACTCACATCTCTAACTAGTGATTTTCTGGGAAAGAATTAAGGCTAACTGGTTTGAAAAAAACATAAACAGATATTTCAAGCAGCTGCGCAGATGGGTGTCTTCACTGGGACTCGTATGGAAATGAGAAAGTGCTGACTTAATTTTTTTTAGGAGCATTGTTACTACTGTAACATAGCTTTAATAGTCTTAGGCAGACCTGCCAATATTTACTGTGAGAATTTTGTACATATACATTAAAACATCAGTTCTGTAGAGGAGGGTGAAGTGTAGAGAGGAAATAAAGTCTATATTTTTGAGATTTTTAAACTGGGATCTTATTTCTCACAGCAAAATACATCCCTTGCTCTGCTACACTCCTTCCTTGATGTCCCGATTTCCTTGGTGTCCACTTCTTCTAAAGCCACTGCTGTAGACTGAATGTGCCCCCTACCCCAGCTCATATACTGAAGCTCTAGCCCTCAGTGTGAAGGTATTTGGAACCTTGGGAAGTAGTTGGGTCATGTGGGTGGAGTCCTCATAAATGGTATTAGTGCCCTTGTAGGAGGAGACATGAGAGGGATGATATCTCTGTGTCACCTGACAGCAAATCAGGAAGAGGATTCTCACCAGGCACCAAATCTACTGGCACCATAGTCTTGGACCTTGCAGCATCCAAGACTGTGAGAAATAAATGTCTCTGTTTAAGCCACCCAGTCTATAGTATTTTTCTATAGCAGCTCAAGCAGACTAAGGCAGCTCTCAATCCCCGAGGTTTCTGTTCCCCATCAAATGTGCTACCTTTTATCGCATCCCTGGTGCCTCCCTCTCTTTCCCATCAACAGGCTCAGTGAAGAATGGTCTACAACTATCCAGATATTGGGAGTCTCCTACCTTATAGTAAAGGGGACTTTTATTCTTACTTTCTTTTTTCCTGAGTTCTTGAGGGTATTTGTGAAAATAAGCCTAGAGGGGAAGAAAGAGGGATTAGTAATGAGGTGCTTATGTGAAGGGGAGTAGAAGAAGCTTAAAGTATTTAAAGAGTGAAGAAGGAGACTTCACTGCCAGCTCGGCTCTCTCTTTTTTAAAATTATATTTTCTAGGTCTACTGTGGAAAGCAGTGTATGAGTGTGTGTGTGTGTGTGTGAGTGAGTCACTCACAGTATGAAATCTATTAGTAGAACTTGCTGAGATAGTTCAAGACTCCCTGAAAGGTTTACTATTTCCGAATTTTATGTGTTAAAGTGTTGATATTTAGTGGTGGTGAATCTCCTGGTGTGGTTAAGTGATATCTGTGGTATGGAGAGCAAAAATCTGTGCTGTATCCCTTTTTAGGTGATGGGCTTGTCAGCACCATGACAGATAAACATTCTTGTTTAGATAAACAAGATAAACATTCTTCTATAGACTAAGAAGCAGAGTTCTGGAAATAATTTAGAAGATGTCAAAACAGCTTCTCCATTAGTTTAAAGTTAAACATTATGGTAAACTTTAAGTATGTAAATTGCTCTTATGCTGATTCAATATTTTATGAAGGTTTATACTTGTACATGACTTTGTTCATTGTTTCCCCAGCATTTTCCTTTAAGGGAAGACTTCACCACAGATAAAACACTGGGGTGTTAAGTTGCTGTTTTTGTTTGTCGCTCAGTCATGTCCAACTCTTTGTGACCCCATGAACTGCAGCCAGCCAGGCTCCTCTGTTCACGGACTTCTCCAGGCAAGAATACTGGAGTGGGTTCAGTTCAGTTCAGTCACACAGTCATCTCCGACTCTTTACAACCCCATGGACTGCAGCACACCAAGCTTCCCTGTCCATTACCAACTCCTGGAGCTTGCTGAAACTCATGTCCATTGAGTCGGTGATGCCGTCCAACCATCTCATCCTCTGTTATCCCCTTCTCCTTCCTTCAATCTTTCCCAGTATCAACTTCTTTTCAAATGAGTCAGTTCTTCACATCAGTTGGCCAAAGTATTGGAGTTTCAGCTTCAGCATCAATCCTTCCAATGAATATTCAGTACTGATTTCCTTAAGGATGGACTGGTTGGATCTCCTTGCAGTCCATGGGACTCTCAAGAGTCTTCTCTAACGCCACAGTTCAAAAATATCAATTCTTTGGCACTCAGCTTTCTTTATAGTCCAACTTTCACATCCATACATGACTATTGGAACAACCATAGCTTTGACTAGATGGACCTTTGTTGGCAAAGTAATGTCTCTGCTTTTAAATAAGCTGTCTAGTTTGGTCTTAACTTTTCTTCCAAGGAGCAAGCATCTTTTAATTCATGGCTGCAGTCACCATCTGCAGTGATTTTGGAGCCCCCCAAAATAAAGTCTGTCACTCTTTCCCCATCTATTTGCCATTAAGTGATGGGTCCAGATGCCATGATCTTAGTAGTTCCAAGAATACTGGAGTGGGTAGCCATTCCCTTCTCCAGGGGATCTTCCTGACCCAGTAACCGAACCTGCACATCCTGCATTGGCAGGCAGGTTCTTTACTGCTGAGCCACTGAGTATCTGTTACTTAAGTTAAGCCAAAAGGTGAGCTGAGAGTAGTGGGCCTGGCAGTGATCACGGTTCTAGCATGGATTTTAAATCAGAGCTTGTTTGCAAAGAAGTCAGTCCATTGTATAGACTGAATAGAATTGGAGAATAGAGTGTAGACTGCTGCAGACAAATCAGAGGTTGCGGATAAAGCAATTCAAATGTATCAACTATGCTGTATGTATCTCAGTCTGGAAAACAAAATAAGGTATCTTACCAGCCATGCAACTAACCCATTCCTTCATTTTGATAAATATCTCTTAAATAATTTCTAATATATTAATCCAGGTACTATCAGGGATACAAAAGGAAGTTAAGAAATGACCTTTTCTGGAGGTCACCAAAATAGCAACATTGGAGACCCCAACCTTTCCCTTTCAATGAAGATCAGCAATTAGATAGTTATCCATGAAGAAAAACAGCCCTGAGAGTGCTCTGGACTCTGCTTAAGAGATTTTACCAACACAATGGATCAAAAACCTGAGGATAACCATGCAAGGAGAGGAGGTGACAGCTTCATTTTGTTTGCATCATCCCCACCCCTGCTCCAACCCCAAGTCAGCATTGCTCAGCTCCAAAATGGGACTTCTCAGCTGCAAAGAGTTTCTCTCGCCAGGAGAGGAACATTGAGAAGAGCCATGAGCTTTCCCAGCCTTTTGAGGCTCTGAACTAAGGTCCTGATTTGGTTTCACCTTAACCAGGCTGCGAAGCTGAGACGTTACAGAAGTGCAGGAGCAGGGAAGAACACCTGTGCTACCAAAAGCAGCCATGTAGCAAGAGCAATTGCATTCCTAGTGGTCTGTTCTGCAGGCAAACCCAGGAGATTTTGTCTCCAAAGCAACTGAAAGGCCAGTACAGCCTCCTTGGAGCCCCTGCTGTTTTCACCAGCTTGCGCTCCATGGGTATCCATAGTCACTAATGCCAGCTCACTCCTACGTCTGCCAAAACTCAGGAACGATAGCCAGCTCAGCCATCCATGGCTGCCTGAATACAGGACACTAGCCTAGACCCCTGCAGCTGTCCCCACTGCCATGCACATGCTCAGGGGTGAGCTCCAGCTGTGCACAGGCACGGAACCAGCCTCCGCTGCTGCACGCATGCCAGGGGAGACTGTGCAGCCATGGAAGAGCCCGTCCACAGCGGAGCCTCTGCCTGTGGCTTGGATCAGACCCTGTCTTCTGTCACTGGCGTACACCACTGTGCTCACCTGCAGCCAGCCTCTCCAGCTGTGCTTGTGCCTGCCCCTGTCATCACACGCCCATGGCAGTGCGCGTGCCAAAGGAGAGACTGTGCAGCTACGCAGAGCAGGCTGACACATTCGGGGCTTCCAGAGCTGCCAGGGAGCCTGTGGTTGGTCACACTCCTTCCTGCCTGCCCTGGCCCATGCCACTCTGTAGTTGTGTGCAGCCAGTCCCTACCACTACATGGGCACCTGCAACTGGCCCCCACTGCCGAGTGTGTTCACCCCGCGGGCTCCAGCCACCACTGCTGCCTGCCCTGGTCTCTAGAAGGTGGACCTGAGGGTGCCACCGAGGATCCCAGCAGCCCTTGCAACCACTGCTTCCCTCCCTCCCCAACTTAGTACTTACCAAGGACCACACGGTTGTTGATGCTATGAACCGCAGCAGCCTGAGTGGAAGAGCGTCATGCCGCCCGGCCCCACCCAGAGCCACTAGCTGCCTCCACACTAAGTGCCCTGTACCACTAGACTCAGGGTCCCAGGAAGTTCCAGTGTGTCCCCCGCCTCGAGTGAAAGCCTTCACTTAGTACAGTTAATCTCTAAAGTCTGGAAGAAATGACTGCCTCCCCAAATGCACAGATACCTTTTCAAGGCTAAAGGAATCATGAAGAGTTTACTATCTTCCTTTACCAAAGGAATATAGTAAATCTCCAGTAACTGGCCCCAAGGAAATGGAGATCCAAGAATTTCTTGACAAAGAATTCACAATAATTGCTCAGAGAGCTGCAGGAGAACACAGAGAAACTTTTTTTTTTTTTAACAAAGCAAGAGATTTTATTGGGAGAGGGCACCCAGGTGGAGAGCAGTAGGGTAAGGGAACCCAGGAGAACAGCTCTGCCAGGTGGCTTGCAGTCTTGGGTTTTATGGTGATGGGATTAGTTTCCAGGTTGTCTTTAGCCAATCATTCTGACTCAGAGTCCTTCCTGGTGGTGTATGCCTTGTTCAGCCAAGATGGATGCAAGAGAGAAGGATTCTGGGAAGTGGTCGGATATGTGGCTTCTCCTTTTGACTTTCCCGAACTCTTCTGGTTGGTGGTGACTTATTAGTTCCCTGTTCCTAACCAGGACCTCCTGTCCTAAAACAACTCATGCAAATGGTTACTATGGTGCTTGGGGGGGGGGGCTCAGTCTGTGTGCCTCCCCTAGCAGTTGTGCTACTTAATAAACAACAGGAATGCGTTCATTAAGAAATAAAAGAGGAAAAAGAGCCTATGACTTTTGGACTCGTAATAGGAAAAACATATGAGATAAAAATGAGAAGCCCAACAAAGATACAGAAAACATTAAAAAGAACCAGAGGTGAATTTTTTTGGAGCCAGAGAATACAACTGGACTAAAAAATTCAACAGAAATTTTTAGTAGCAGATTTGTCCAAACAGGAGAGTACAAGTGAAAAGACAGAGCAACTGAAATTCATCAGAGAAGCAAAAAGAATGAAGAGGGATGAAGAAAGCCCACGGGTCTGGTGGAATGACATCAAGAGAAAGCGATGTGTGCTCACTGGAGTCCCAGAAGGACAAGAAAGGGGAAAGGAGACAGAAAGCTTATTTAAGGATCGAAAACTTCTCAGACCTGGGGATATATTTGGAAGTCTAACTTCATAAAACTAATCGGTACCAAAAAATTTCAATCCAAAACGAACTTTTCCAAGATCCACTAAAACGAAGCTTTCTAAAACAAAGAATTTCAAAAGTGGCAAGAGAAAAAGGAGATTCTCAAACCACTAAAGTGGATTTGTACAGATCAGCACAGATCTTGTGGTCCAGAAAAGAACAGGATGATAAATTCAAAGTGATGAAGGAAAGAAAATGCCCACCGAGAATACTTCATCCAACAACAAAAATGCTGTCTTTCAGAAATAAAGGTGAAATGAAGACTTTTCCTAACAAATGTAGCCTGAGGAGTTTACCACCACTAAGCCTGCCTTATAAGAAATGCTGAAAAGAAGTCTTTAAGCTGAAATGAAAGGATGCTAATTAGTAACATGAAAACATATGAACATATACAACACACTAGTAAACTTAATCATATGGTCAGATTCAGACTTGGTAACAAATAATGCTGAAATACGGTTGTCTGTTAACTACTTAACTGTAGTATAAAGGTTAAAGACACAATACTAAAAACAGCTATACTGCAATAATTTGTTAATGGGTACACAATTTCAATAAAATACGTAAATTGTGACATCAGAAACATAAAAAAGGAGTAAAAGGGTAGTTTTTGTGTGCAAAGTTAAATCATCAGTGTAAATAGTGCATTATGTTTAGTGTTTTATGTAAGCCTCACAGTAACCACAAAGCAAACACCTACAATAGATTCACAAATAATATAGAACGGGAACAAAAGGATAGCATTATGGAAAATAGGAAAACCGATAGTAATCAAAATAATATGGTCCTGGCATGAAAACAAAGAGACCGATGGAACACACTTGAGAGTTCAGACATAACCCTAGCATATACAGTCAATGAATGTTTGACAGTGGAACCTAGCATACTTAATGAGGAAAGGATAGGTCTTTCCATAAATAGTGCTGAGAAAACTAAATAAGCACTCAACAAGGAAATTTGACACCTACTTTACACCACTCACAAAAATTAACTTAAAATGGATTAAAGACTTAAACATAGGAACTGAACATGGAAAATTTCAAGATGAAAACACGGGGTTAAATCTTAATATTAGTCGTGGCAGCAACTTTTTTCGGTAATGCACCAAAAGTACAGGCAGCAAAAGTAAAAATTAATCACCAGAGCTATATCAAACTAAAAAGCCTCTCACAGCAAAAAAAAAAGAAAAAAGAAAATACATAAAATAAAAAGGCAACCTATGGAATTAGAGAAATGTTTTCAAATTGAAATCATTTATCTGATGAGTTAATATTCAAAATATATAAAGAATTAATACAATTCAGTAGCAAAAAAATAATCAATCTGATTGAAAAATGGTCAGAGGCACTGACTAGACGTTTGTCTAAAGAAGACATACAAATAGACAATAGGTATGTGAAAATGTGATGGACATCACTAAATATCAGGAAAGTGATGCACGTCAAAACCACGAGATATCACCTCCTACTTGTTATGATGGCTGTTATCAACAAGGCAAGAGATAGCACGTATTAGCAAAACTGGAGAAAAGGGAACCTGTGTGTTCTAGGGCACTGTTGGTGGGATGCAGGTTGTTGCAGCCCCTATAGAAGAGTGTCGAGGCTTCTCAGAGTATTAAAACTATATCCACCACATGATCCAGCAAGTCCACTTCCAGGTATAGTCGAAGCTATTGGAATCAGGACCTTCATGAGATATGTGTACTTTTTATAGGTACATGTATATCTATCTCTATCAGTCTATCGTGGAATTACTGTCTAGCCATGAGAAAGGAAGGAAATTCTGTCATTTATAGCAAACATGGATGGACTTTGAAGACATTATGTTAAGTGAAATAAGTCAAACAGAGAAAGACATATTCTGTATTTTATCTGTTATACAGAAATCTGAAATAATAACTGAAATCATTGAGAGAGGGAGTAGAGTTGTGGTTACCAAGGGCTGGATTTTGGGGGAAGAGGGGACATATTGATTAAAGGGCACACAATTCCAGTTATAAAGTGAATGAATTCTGGAAGTCTAATGTGGTGTTGGAGAAGACTCTTGAGAGTCCCTTGGACTGCAAGGAGATCCACCCAGTCCATTCTAAAGGAGATCAGTCCTGGGTGTTCACTGGAAGGACTGATGCTAAAGCTGAAACTCCAATACTTTAGCCACCTCCTGTGACGAGTTGACTCACTGGAAAAGACTCTGATGCTGGGAGGGATTGGGGGCAGGAGGAGAAGGGGATGACAGAGAATGAGATGGCTGCATGGCATCACCGACTCGGTGGACATGAGTGGAGTGAACTCCAGGAGTTGGTGATGGACAGCGAGGCCTGGTGTGCTGTGATTCATGGGATCGCAAAAGAATCAGACACGACTGAGCGACTGAACTGAACTGAACTGAATGTATAACATGATGATTATATTTATTTATTAATACATTACTATATATTTAAAAATGCTAAAAGAGGAGATCTTAGTGTTACTACTACACACACACACTGTAATTATATGACATGATTAGATGTGTCATGTCACATCTAATCATATCACATAGCTAATGCTATGGTGGTAATCATTTTCCTATATCTAAGTGTATCATATCAACACATTGTGAGCCTTAGCCTTACACAGTGTTACCTGTCAATGATATCTCTGTAATGCTTGAAAAAAAAAGAAATGATCTTTGCCTATAAGGCTTCCCTGGTGGCTGAAACAGTAATGTGTCTGCCTGCAATGCAGGAGACCTGGGTTCGATCCCTGGTTTGGGAAGATCCCCTGGAGAAGAAAATGGCAACCCACTCCAGTACTCTTGTCTGGAAAATCCCATGGATGGAGGACCCTGGAAGGCTACAGTCCATGGGGTCGCAAAGAGTCAGACACGACTGAGCGACTTCACTTTCACTTTTGCCTATAAATACATTATGATTTAGTTGTATATAGAATAAACCTAGCATATATTCAGTTCACTTCAGTCACTCAGTCGTGTCTGACTCTTTGCGACCCCATGGACTGCAGCATGTTACACCTCCCTGTCCATCATCAATTTCCGGAGTTTACTGAAACTCATGTCCATTGAGTCGGTGATACCATCCAACCATCTTATCCTCTGTCGTCCCATTCTCCTCCTGCCTTCAGTCTTTCCCAGCATTAAGGTCTTTTCAAATGAGTCAGCTCTCTGCATCAGGTGGGAAAGTATTGGAGTTTCAGCTTCAACATCAGTCCTTCCAATGAATATTCAGGACTGATTTCCTTTAGAATGGACTGGTTGGATCTCCTTGCAGTCCAAGGGACTCTTCAACACCACAGGTCAAAAGCATCAATTCTTCGGCGCTCAGCTTTCTTTATAGTCCAACCCTCACATCCATACATGACTACTGGAAAAACCATAGCTTTGACTAGATGGACCTTTGTTGGCAAAGTAATATCTCTGCTTTTTAATATGCTGTCTATGTTGGTCATAACTTTTCTTCCAAGGAGTAAGTGTCTTTTTATTTCATGGCTGCCATCACCATCTGCAGTGATTTTGGAGCCCCAAAAATAAAGTCTGCCACTGTTTCCACTGTTTCCCTATCTATTTGCCATGAAGTGATTGGGACTGGATGCCATGATCTTTGTTTTCTGAATGTTGAGCTTCAAGCCAACCTTTTCACTCTCCTCTTTCACCAAGAGGCTTTTGAGTTCCTCTTCACTTTCTGCCATAAGGGTAGTGTCATCTGCATATCTGAGGTTATTGATATTTCTCCCAGCAATCTTGATTCCAGCTTGTGCTTCTTCCAGCCCAGCGTTCCTCATGATGTACTCTGCATATAATTTAAATAAGCAAGGTGACAATATACAGCTTTGACGTACTCCTTTTCCTATTTGGAATCAGTCTGCTGTTCAATATATACTATGTGATAAATTGTAAGTGGTATATATAAAGATATGCACTTAGCCTACTATTTATTGGAGAAGGATGGAGGTGGAGAAGAAAAAAAATAACTGTAAAATAAAAATTGTTCAGGGTTAGGAATTTGACAAATGTTAATTAAATAACATCAATCAGGTGGGCTTACGGAGTATCTCGGGGAAGGTCCCAGTGTGAACAGTGGAATGTGTGTGTATCTGGTTCCCTGAAGAGGCTGATTCACATGATACAAGTCTTCATAGCTTTCTGGAAGCAGTACCAGTCAACATTTAGTCACTTGTCTTAGGTTGTATTAGGAACTGATCTACTTAATGTACAGTGTAACTCAAGTTATAAAATTTTAAACAGGATACAAATTTTATCCTTTTTTTCCCTTTCATGAATACTCATAAAAATATTCCTTGTACTGTTAATGAAATTTCTAACTCCACTGAAATATGCAATATGCCACATTGCCTCCTATGCAAATTTAGTTTTTATACTCATAATAAAAGCATGTACAGTCCACATTTAAGCAACAGTAATGTGTTACTAAAGTTAAGAAAAGGAAATGAATTATACATAGATCTTACCCATCTCCTTTAGCCAATTGTATTGCATTTAGGCGCCATGACATATGTTCAGCATATGCAATGCTTTTAAACCCTGACCTATTGTTACAGTTAGCGCTTGCTGTATAACAAACTACCTCAAGATGTAGTGACTTAAAACAATGGTGCATTATTGTTGCTCACCATTTTGTGAGTGGCTGTGCTCATGTGGGCTCTTCTTGTCTGAGGTCATTCATATGGTTGCAGTCAGATGGCAGATGTGGCCCAGCTGAAGGCTTGTTAGGCTGGATGTCCGTGATAGCTGTCCACTCCCAAGTCTTGTGCCTCATCTGGAAGGCCCAGGACAGTTAGGGGTTGACTGGACGTTTCTATCTATCCATAGAGCCTCTCCATTTGATGAGCTACTTTGGATTCCCTTATAGCACAAAGGTCTCAGTATAGACTCCTTATGTGGTGGCTGGTTTTCCCTTGAATACATATCTCAAGAAACCAAGGCAGAAACTCCATTCTTAAATGATTCAGTTTCAAAATTACATTGTATATTGATGCATATATGTAGAATCTAGAAAAATGCAATAGATGATCTTATTTGCAAAGCAGAAATAAAGACACAGACATAGGGAACAGACACATGGATACCAAGGGGAGCAGGGGGTGGAGGGATGAACTGGGCGGTGGGGATTGACACATGCACATTATTGATACTGTGTGTGAAACAGGTGACTAACGAGAACGTACTGTGCAGCATACTCGCTGCTCGGTAGAGTTGTATTGGGTTCTCTGTGTGACTTACATGGGAATTCCCCAAAAAAGGGAATATATATATATGTATATATATAGCGGATTCACTTTGCTATACAGCAGAAACTGACACAGCAGTGTAAAGCAACTATACTCCAATAAACAAACTAAAGATGAAAAATGAAAAACAGAAAACTCAAAAATTAACCAAAAATCACTGTACACAGAAGGTGATTACGGGGAAGCATGGTTCACTGGAGTATCCATCTTTGAAGACAAATGACCACGTTGCTAATGTATATGTTATGGAAGTTTGATGATATCCAGCTTTGATAGACTCTTTGTTGTACCCAAATAGATAGTAAGTATTACAAATCCACTTTCAGAAACGTCCCTAGAATAACCACTGAAAATCTGCTCCAAGGTTTATAGCAGTTTAACAAATGATTTCATTAATGATTACTAACTGTCTGTGATGTGCCAGAGGCTGTGCTGGACACTGATGACTCCTAGATAGGTGGGGTAGCACATGAGGACATTGGGGCTCAGAAAGCGTGAAGGGAAGTAGGATTGTCTTCTCCTAAAGCAGCAGAGTTGGGCACTCGTACAAGTGCAGGGGCTCTGAGAACACTTGCTGAGGTAGGAAAGAAGACAGACAGGAGTGAAACAATATATTAGGCTGATTTTATAAATAAGATTTAAGGTGTCTGCTATAATGTGCTCTGAAGATTGACCTTGGATATTTGAGATATGGGTCTGTAATGTATAATTACAAATAAATCCTTTATAGTGTCTCTTAAAATACACCTCAACCAAAAACATTGAGTGAGTATCATGCTGCATGGCAATGGTTCTTCAGTTTCAGAGAAACTCAGCATCAGCTGGAGGGGTGGTGAAAACCTGATGCTCGTCCCATCCTGAGTTTCTGCTTCAGAAGGTCTTTCCATCCAGTTCTCAGGCCCTATGGATGATGCTTTTAAGTGGATCACACTTCAAAGAGAATCACTGCTGTGTGGTTATCCACATATAGAACAGTGGTTAAAAGCATAGCTGTCGAGTCATAGAAAAGACAGTGATGTATCTTAAACATGTTACCTATTCTTTCTGACTTGATTTACCAGGTTTTATAAGGAAGATACTTAATGGTAGCTACCTCTTTGGATTGTTGTGTGGAAGAAATGGTATATAGAAAGAGTTCAATAAATGTTAATCACCTTAATAATTATAATTATAGAAGAGATGTGTCCTATTCTCATATATCTTACCTGAGGCGTTGTATGATTGTGCAGTGGTGCACCTGTTTGCCCTGCAATCATTTTCCAGACTATATACCTGATAACTGTGAGCTTTGTGCCTTTCCCACCTCCTTTGGAAAAGAAGAAATAACAGAACTTTCTGATTATCTGTTTTCTTCCTTATATAGTACATAAAATCTAACAACTAAAATTTTAAAAATAATCTGCAGACTCAAAAATAAATCTTACTCTTTTCAAGTTAAACTCCTCCTGGGATTGGTGTTAAAGGGGAATTAGGTTTGCATTAGTTGAGCTTTGCAGGATGCCCAGATAATGCCTCAGCAATCAAAATGTAATTATAAAATAGAAGTGTTTCAAATGCAAATATTTTTTCTTTTCAGTGTGAACTATACCAGTCAAGCATGTGGTTGCATTAAGGTGAAGATAACAGATTAAGTTCAAGATCTTATCAAGCTGTGTGGTCAAACAGAGAGCAATAGTCAACAACAGCAATCCAATAATAAATAAAATGTATTTCCTTGACTATCAATAAATGTCATAACTTGCTTCTCCAGTGAAATGGTCTCCCTTATGAGGCTGCTGGGGGTGCATAGGATGGAAATATGTCTTCCTGCCCTTGTTTCTCTTGTGTAATTACTTTATCCATGGGCTCCAACTCCATTTTTTCTATGGATCAGTTTACTTATCCAAACTGGATTTACATTTTTCAATGTATTATTTGTAGAACACGAGTCAGATGCTCAGTAGAAAAAGTTGTCAAAAAACTTCTAGAAGTGTGTTAAGTGCTATCTTCTTCAACAGTCAAGACCCATTTTAGCACTAGAAAAACTTTGAGAATCCCTATTCTAAAAAAGAAAATCAGCAATAATAGACCATGGATATTTCATAGCAGCTGAATATCTGAAAGATATAATTCTTTGGTTTCCCCCACAGTCAGTTTCCCCCACAGCCAGTCTCTCCCATCAGGAAGAATCCATAAGCCTCTTATCCTTATCCATCAGAGGGGCAGACAGAATGAAAACCACAATCACAGAAAACTAACCAAACTGTTCACATGGACCACAGCCTTGTCTAAACTTAATGAAACTATGAGCCCGTGTAGGGCCACCCAAGACAGACAGGTCATGGTGGAGAGTTCAGACAAAACGTGGTCCACTGGAGAAGGGAATGGAAAACCACTTCAGTATTTGTTCCATTATGACCCCCATGAACAGTATGATAAGGCAAAGAGATATGACACTGAAAGATGAACTCCCCAGGTCGATAGGCACTCAATATGATACTGGAGATCAGTGGAGAAATAACTCCAGAAAAAATGAAGATGCGGAGCCAAAGCAAAAACAATGCCCAGTTGTGTATGTGACTGGTGATGGAAGTAAGGTTCAGTTCAGTTCAGTTCAGTCGCTCAGTCATGTCCGACTCTCTGCGACCCCATGAATCACGGCACACCAGGCCTCCCTGTCCATCACCAACTCCCGGAGTACACTCAAACTCATGTCCACAGAGTCGGTGATGCCATCCAGCCATCTCATTCTCCGTCGTCCCCTTCTCCTCCTGCCCCCAACCTTTCCCAGCATCAGAGTCTTTTCCAGTGAGTCAACTCGTCGCATGAGGTGGCCAAAGTATTGCAGTTTCAGCTTTAGCATCAGTCCCTCCAATGAACATCCAGGATTGATCTCCTTTAGAATGGACTGGTTGGATCTCCTTGCAGTATAAGGGACTCTCAAGAGTCTTCTCCAACACCACAGTTCAAAAGCATCGATTCTTCGGTGATCAGCCTTCTTCACAGTCCAACTCTCACATCCATACATGACCATGGGAAAAACCATTGCCTTGACTAGACGGACCTTTGTTGGCAAAGTAATGTCTCTGCTTTTTAATATACTATCAAGGTTGGTCATAACTTTCCTTCCAAGGAGCAAGCATCTTTTAATTTCATGGCTGCAATCAGAAGTAAGGTACAATGCCATAAAGAGCAATATTGCATAGGAACCTGGAATGTTAGGTCCATTAATCAAGGTAAATTGGAAGTGGTCAACAGGAGATGGCAAGAGTGAATGTCGACATTCTAGGAATCAGTGAAGTAAAATGGACTAGAATGGGTGAACTGAATTCGGATGACCATTATATATACTACTGTGGGCAAGAATTCCTTAGAAGAAATGGAGTAGTCCTCACAGTCAACAAAAGAGTACAAAATGTAGTACTTGGGTGAAATCTCAAAAATGACAGAATGATCTCTTTGTTTCCAAGGCAAACTACTCAGTATCACAGTAATACAAGTCTGTGCCCCAACCAGTAACGCTGAAGAAGCTGAAGTTGAACAGTTCTATGAAGCCCTACAAGAACTTCTAGAACTAATACCAAAAAAAAAAAAAAGATGTCCTTTTCATCATAGGGGACTGGAATGCAAAAGCAGGAAATCAAGTAATACCTGGAGTAACAGGCAAGTTTGGCCTTGGGGTACAAAATGAAGCAGGGCAAAGGCTAACAGAATTTTGCCAAAAGAACACACTGGTCATAGCAAACACCCTCTTCCAACAACACAAGAGATGAAACTACACCTGGACATCACCTACTGGTCAATACCGAAATCAGATTGATAGTATTCTTTGAAGCCGGAGATGGAGAATCTCTATACAATCAGCAAAAACAAGACCGGGAACTGACTGTGGCTAAGATCATGAACGCCTTACTGCCAAATTCAGACTTAAACTGAGGAAAGTAGGGAAAACTACTAGACTATTCAGGTATGACCTAAATAAAATTCCTTACAATTATACAGTGGAAGTGGCAAACAGATTCAAGGGATTTTATCTGATAGAGTGCCTAAAGAACTCTGGAAGGAGTTTCATGACATTGTACAGGTGGCAGTGATCAAGACCATCCCCAAGAAAAAGGAATGAAAAAGGCAAAATGGTTGTCTGAGGAGGCCTTACAAATAAATAGCTGAGAAAAGAAGAGAAGCAAAAGGCAAAGGAGAAAAGGAAAGATATACCCATTTGAATGCAGAGTTCCAAAGAATAGCAAGGAGAGGTAAGAAAGCCTTCCTCAGTGATCCGAGCAAAGAAATAGAGGAAAACAATAGATTGGGAAAGACTAGAGATCTCTTCAAGAAAATTAGAGATACCAAGGGAACATTTCATGCAAAAATGGGCACAATAAATGCCAGAAATGGTATGGACCTAACAGAAGCAAAAGATATTAAGAAGAGGTGGCAAGAATTCATAGAAAAACTATAGAGAAAAGATCTTCATGACCCAGTTAACCACGATGGTGTGATCACTCACCTAGAGCCAGACATCCTGGAATGTAAAGTCAAGTGGGCCTTAGGAAGCATCACTATGAATAAAGCTAGTGGAGGTGATGGAATTCCAGTTGGGCTATTTCAGATCTTAAAAGATGATGCTATTAAAGTCCTGCACACTATATGCCAGCAAATTTGGAAAACTCAACAGTGGCCACAGGACTGGAAAATGTCAGTATTCATTCTAATTCCAAATAAAGGCAATGCCAAAGAATGTTCAAACTACCGCACAATTGCACTCATCTCACATGCTAGCAAAGAAATGCTCAAAATTTTCCAAGCCAGGCTTCAACAGTACATGAACCATGAACTTCCAGATGTTCAAGCTGGTTTTAGAAAGGGCAGAGGAACCAGAGGTCAATTTGCCAACATCCATTGGATCATCGAAAAAGCAAGAGAGTTCCAGAAAAGACATTTACTTCTGCTTTATTGACTACGCCAAAGCCTTTGACTGTGTGGATCACAACAAACTGTGGAAAATTATTAAAGAGATGGGAATACCAGGTCATCTTACCTGCCTCTTGAGAAATCTGTATGCAGGTCAAGAAGCAACAGTTAGAACCGAACATGGAAAAATGGACTGGTTCCAAATTGGGAAAGGAGTATGTGAAGGCTGTTATTGTCACCCTGTTTATTTAGCTTATATGCAGAGTACCTCATGCAAAATACTGGGCTGGATGAAACACAAGCTGGAGAAAGACTGCCAGGAGAAATATCAATAACCTCAGATATGTAGACGATACCACCCCTATGACAGAAAGCGAAGAGGAACAAAAGTATCTCCTGATGAAAGTGCGAGAGTGAAAAAGCTGGCTTAAAACTCAACATTCAGAAACAGTATGTTTTTTGGCAAATAGATGGGGAAACAGTGATAGACTTGCTTTTCTTGGGCGACTGCAGCCTTGAAATTAAAAGATCCTTGCTTCTTGAAAGAAAAGCTCTGATTAACCTCAGTTCAGTTCAGTTTAGTCACTCAGTTGTGTCCGACTCTCCGCGACCCCTTGAATCACAGCACGCCAGGCCTCCCTGTCCATCACCAACTCCCAGAGTTCACTCAAACTCACCTCCATCGAGTCAGTGATGCCATCCAGCCATCTCATTCTCTGTCATCCCCTTCTCCTCCCGCACCCAACCTTTCCCAGCATCAGAGTCTTTTCCAGTGAGTCAACTCATCGCATGAGGTGGCCAAAGTATTGCAGTTTCAGCTTTAGCATCAGTCCTTCCAATGAACACCCAGGATTGATCTCCTTTAGAATGGACTGGTTGGATCTCCTTGCAGTCCAAGGGATTCTCAAGAGTCTTCTCCAACACCACAGTTCAAAAGCATCAATTCTTCGGCCATCACTTAGTGGATAGTAAATTCATAAACCATCAATCTGCGATACTTTATGTAGCAAAACTATTCTTCGAGAATATGTGGTTAAAAGACATTCATAGATAAACGATAACCTGGAGAAGTCTATAGCTACTTGTCCTATAAGAATGTCCTTCACCCTGAAAGGAAATGACACTCAATGTGAAATCAAATACACAAGAAAGAATGAAGAGTAGAGAAATTTAGATTTTGGGTAAATAAAAATTACTCTCACCATGTTTTTGTTTTCTCTTGATTTCTTAGAAATACCCATCAGATTGTTTAAAGCAATGATTATAAGATTATTATGGCATTCAGTTGTAGATGCCATAACCTGACAATAATAGCACAAAGAGGGGAACGGAGCTGTATTTTAGAAGAATTAGGTCAGTAAAATCTGAAGTGGATAGTGATATATTGAGATGAGAAGGTGGGGTCGGTAGGGAGATGTTGGCCAGAGGATGCAAATTTGCAGTTATGTGGGGTGAATAAGTCTAGAGATCTAACACGTAGTAATGTTCAATAGAGTACGGTAAGTCCCCTACATATGAACCTTCAAGATGAGGACTTGCAAAGGTTGCAAGGCGCGTTTGCATGTCTAGTCACATATATTGGCTCACGCCCGGTGGACGCTGTCCCACGTGCATCCTCTACAGGTGGCTGTGCGTCTGTGTGCTTTGCTGTGCGGTCCTGTGCCAAGGACAGTGCTGCACCACCTCTCCCCTGCTCTAACTCCTCCAGGCATCAACGCTTCTTGCCCGTTCACTTGATGTCAGCCGCTGTTTGCCAGCCGTTGTGTTCTGTGCCTGTACTTTTCTAGGTACTGTACTGTAAGATTAAAAATGTTTTCTTTATTTTTTGTTTGTGTTTAATGTATTATTTGTGTGAAAAGTATTATGAACCTGTTACAGTACAGGACTGCATAGCCAGTTGGCTTAGTTGAGTACATAGGCTATCTTTGTTGGACTTATGAATGAACTCGACTTAAAAACACACTCTCGAAATGGAACCCTTTGGTATATATGAGACTTATTGTATAATATTACATTGCATCCTGGAAATTTGCTAAGAGAGAAGATCTCAGGTGCCCTCAGGATACACACAAAAATTGTAACTGTACAAAAGTGGATATATTACTTAGCTTAACTATAGTAATCATTGTCTTATATATATATCTTTATATATATATAAATACATATATATATATATATACACACACATCATACTGTACACCTTAAACATATACAATTTTTATTTTTAAAGAAAATGTGTGTTGTGATGTCTAGTGTAAGCTGCTTTGAAAGTTAAATTTAAAAATTTAAAATTTCAACAGTAATTAAATGGTTTACGAAAAAAATATTGGTTTAACACAAAAAGAGGTGGTAAAGAGAAAAAAATACATGAAACATACAGAAAACAAGTTGCAAAACGATAGCTGTAAATCCAACATATCAATAATTATATTAAGTATGAATACACTAAAGACTTCAATCAAACAAATAAATGATCAGTCTAGATAAGAATAGACAAGATTTAATGATACTTACTATATGCCTGAATCTACAACAACATTGTAAATCAACTATTTTTCAATAAAAAAAGATTTAATGATAATTTTCTGTACAATAGACCTAGTTTAGATTCAAAGATACAGACAGGTGGGAATTTTAAGAAAGGAACAAAATGTACCATACAAACAGTAACCAGAAGCGCCTATATTTAATAAATAATAGAGCATTTAATTTAAAAATCTAAAAGTAAATAAATAAATGAAAATCTATATTTAGAAAATACTAGAAAGTATTTTTGCAAACATGTGAACATATTATTGAAAATCTAGATATCCTTTTAAAATGTGCAAGGGGACACAGTATATTTTTAAAATTTATATATGAGGCTGTGGAAGTAAAAATGTTTGAATAGCCTGTTCTTCTACGCAAATTTTGGTATGGTACTGAAAATAAATTAATTTTCATGGAGTTCTGATTTAACCAAAATCATATACTTTTTGCAAAGTCAATATTAAAAGCTGTATTTTCTTTTTCAGTCCTGAATTTCTTGCCTATTTTGAAGAACAACCATAGGACAATCATTAAGTTCATAGATTCTGGAGCGTCATTTAGAAAAGTCTAATTCAAAAAAAAAATTCAAATTCCAACAACAAAAAATTCTAATTCCAACTCTTGTTTACTGTGTGACTCTGTAGAGAGTTCTCAACTTCTCTGTGCCTCAATGACTTTATCTGTAAAGTGGGGATAATGAGGGTACATATCTCATAGGAATTTTGTGAGTTAATACATGCAGAAGATTTAGAACAATACCTACTACGAGGAAAGTACTCTACAAATGTGAGTTATTTTTATTCAGGGTTTTGGCATGTTCCAGTAAATGTGCTGGAGATAAATCATTATCACAGCTGCCAGCACATTTCCACAATGCTGGCACAGATTTTAGAGCTCCTGACTCAGACGTGGAATCTACATCTGGACCTCAAGCCATTTTAGTTGTCAGCATTAGAGAGATTGAGTTGTAAAGAGAGAGTGGTGAAGGGAAAACCTTGCTAACAAGATAATATGTGCTGAAGTCAGCAGGTTTGTGTGTTACTGCTGATGAGGGGGAGACAGTGCAAAATGTGAGATGTGGGACCCTCCGAAGAAAGTTGGTTATCTTGTGTGTAATTTATTGCTTGCTGGAAGACTACAGCAGAACACTGGGTCAGCAGGATGGCCAAGTGGCAACTCACTGACCTTAGACATTCATAAAGAACAACTTTCTTTTCTAGCCCTCTGCTCCCCACTACCCTTCGTGAGCTCCATGTGCCTGGTTCCCCCTCCCTGAGACAGAAGCAATGTTCTCTTACCCTGTGCCTTTGTTCACAGGGGTCACTTTTTTCTGGAATATATCCCTCCCCCTTGGTCCTTTTCCTTTCTCAACTCTGCCACCTGCTTCATTCAGCTGAGAACTTATTATGTCCTGAAAACTGGGATGAGCGCTGAGGATACACTTTCATACAAGTTTAGAATCAAGCGTGAGTGAGGGCCCACTTTATTATGGTTGTGTGCAGTCAGCGTTGGCACAGGTGTTCTGCGAGTGCAGACAGGGCATCTTACCTAGCCTGGGGATGACCAGCAGCCACACTGCCTGATGGTTTAGCGAATTGCAGTCAACGTATAGACACAGAGAAGAAACAGAAGCAAGAAACACACAGATAGGTCAGAGGGGAGAGTGTGCTTGCTCCTTAAGGCTGAAGAGTAGGGCACACAGTAGGGAAGTGAAGAAGAGTGAAGCCGGGAATGTAGAGCATGCTCAGAGCTTGGAATGATGAATGCCTTGCTGAGGACTTGGACTTCACTCTGGCCACCACGGGGAGAGGCCTTCAGGTAGTATTGTGCTTTAGACAGGTTTGCACTTGTCAGAAAGAGAGCACTGGTGGATGTATGAAGACTGGATGGATTTTCAAAAGCATGGACAAGAATGGAGTCATCCATCTATTTAGGGGACTACTGAAGCACATCCATAAGGAGATGAGGACCCACACTAAGTCACCTACGGTGAGAAAGAGCAAAAGGATCGATCTGAAAGACTCTTGGAGAGAAATCAATCAGTGTTCCTTCAGCTTTAATTGGATATGTGAAGTGAGGTAGAACAGAGATACAGGGTGATACTCAGATTTTTGACTTTGGTATCTGTGCAGATGGGGGTACCACTTTCCTGAGAGGGTATATAGGAAGTGAGGTAAGGGGGTAAGACTATATTTGAACATACGCCCTTTAGATTCAATTATTTATGTGTTAAAAATATTTGCAGAGAAGCTGCTTCCTGGGTGCCAAAGGCACTAGACATATAGCAGTGAATAAAACAAACATTAATTCCTGCCCTTATACCTAGAAGGTAACTGTGAATAGCCCAGGAGGTGATTGAATTGGTGCTGGAGCTTAGATGAAAGATTTGGTCTAGAAATGTCGATCCAAAGGAAAGCAGCTTATGGCTAAGAATTGAAACTATCGCTTAAGTTTCTGTACTTTAAAAGAATCTTAGGGCATAAAGAAAAAATGGTTTAGCAGAAGAATTTATGCAAATGTGGGTCAGAAATATAATCATCAAAAAGACTGATGCCAAAGTATGTTGCGTAAGTGGATATGATAGTGATAGTGTACCTCTGTACCTAAAGAAGACTCTGTACCACACTCTAAATGGGATATAGGACATTTACAGAAGAGTGACAGTGAGGGGGAACAATCTCAAATGCTGTCTAATGATTGCATCAAATGGAGATGGTTGGCCTGGAGAAAGTGATCACAATTGTCTTCATAAAGTTAATTATTTTATAACTCCAAGGAGGATAACTAGTATCAGTGGTAGGACATTATAGGGAGAAAATCAATCATAAGAATTGAAAACTGGCAACTCCCAGTCAGCAAGCCAGAGAACCAGAAGAACTGATGGTCTAGTTCCAGTCTGGAGGCCAGCGGGCTCAAAACCCAGGGAGAGCTGATCTTTCAATTTAAGCAAAGGCAAGAAAAATGCTGATGTCCTAGTCTGAAGGCTATCAGACAGAAAAGATATTTCTCTTACTTACAGGAGGATTTCCTGTTTTGTTCTATTCAGGACTTCAGCTAATTGGATGTTGTCCACCCATATTAGAAAGGCCATCTGCTTTACTCAGTTTCCCTGTTTAAACCTAATGGAAATACCGAGAATAGTGGTAGAACAAATAACTGGGCACACCGTGACCCAATCAAGATAACGCATAAAATTGACCATTACAAGTGAGAATTGTTTCTGCCTGGGCATTGGCTAACCTCCATCTCAGAGTAGACACATGATCAGGATTTTTAGTCCCACTAAACAAGTATACTTTTGGATGTTTATTCAAAGCTTAGTTCAAACAAGCTTCACATTCTTGAAAATTAAAAAAAAAAAAATCACTCCATGCTCATCAGTCCCTCTGTTCTCAAAGCGCAAAGCTCAGACAGCTATGCTGGTCAAGGTTAGCAGTAGCTATGTTGGTCAAGGTTAGCAGTAGCTCACTGCCTTTCACAGTCACTGTCTAACCCACTTCCCAAACCGAGAACATCAACAAAAGTCAAGTCCTCCTCTCACCAGTTAAGAATTCTATTTGCCGATTCTGCCTTTCCTATTGTTTCTCCTCAAGGACCAGACTCGGCAAACTTAAGAGAAGGGAGAATGAGAGCACGTCAAATGTATTTTTAATTAGAGGACTTTTATCTGATCCAACGCACTGTAAAACTCCAAGCTCTGACAGTGCTCTAGTTCCCATTTAATCTTCATTTCTCCGTTTCTCGTCAGCTGTGTGCGCAGATGCTAAAATCGTGTTTGTTTATTACGGGGCTGGGAAGATTTATGGTTGGGTGCCTGTTGGGCTGCCTTTCCTGCTCTCTTGGCATGGCTCCTGAGCTTCACAGCACGGGGGACTCTTAAACACGCTTAATGGGGGAGCTGGTCCCACATGTTCCCTGTAGTTCTCATCTGGTGATTTTTCAGCTTATGCTTTGGATGAAGTTAAGGTAATTACAAAGCTATTATTTGTCATTTCCATTATCTTTGGGGTCAGAAAGACATCTGTTGAAAGTAAGCATCATCTGTCATTTACGCCAGCCGGTGGTCAGCACCTGAGTGAACGTAAAAAATGAGGGAAGGAAATTGGTGCAGCCTCTGTGAAGAACAGAGTGGAGGTTCCTTAGAAAAATGTGATGCTATGATCCTGCAATTCTACTTCTGGGCATATATCTGGAGAAGATTCTAAATTGAAAAGATACATCCGTATCAGGGTTCATGGCAGCACTATTTACAATAGCCAAGACATGGAAGCAACCTAAGTGTCCACTGACAGATGAATGGGTAAAGAAGATACGGTACATATATACAGTGGAATATTACTCAGCCATAAAAATGAATGAAATAATGCCATTTACAGCAACATAGATGGACCCGAAGATTATCACACTAAGTGAAATAAGTCAGACAAAGAATTACAAATACCATGTGATATCACTTATATGTGGCATCTTAAAAAAAATACAAATGAGCTTATTTACAAAATGGAAATGGATTTACAGACACGGAAAACAAACTTATGGTTTACCGAAGTAGATAGCTAGAGGTGAGAGAGGTTTTTTTTTCCCCCCAAGTGGCTAGTGGTAATAAAAGTGTGGCAAACCCATAAACGATGAGGGAAGGAGCTGGGTGTCTATGCAGGATAGCTCTGTGTGTGTGTGTGTGCGCGCACGTGTGCATGCATGTACACAAGTATGCACATATACAAAAAAACCCGACCTCACTGTGAAGTTTCACGAAGCCTGTGCCTCCTGCAGCACTCGCAGTGATGAACTGGAAGGGCACTTGGGATGCTGTTGTTCAGGGTAGTCCCAGGGTTTTCAAGATGCTTAAGTGGAGAAAAGTAATGGAGTCAAATGAACTATTCAGAGTCCTTTCTGCTGGGCTATTTTATTCCCTAACATGCTGCACATAATTTTCTTTGCAAAATCAAAATGAGATGTGTATTACCTACCCAGTGAAGAAAAATGTGGTGTATACGATCAGTGCTGGCATTTTGAGCCCACTGTTTATATGTTTATAAATATTTATAATATTTATAACATGTTTATAATGTTTATAACATGTTTATAATGTTTATAAATCCAAAGTCCTAGGTTGATTTTTCAGTTCAGAGTTAGAAAACTTCTTTAGGAAAGTGTCAGATGGGAATATTTTAGACTTTTGGGGTCATGTGATCTCTATCTCCTAGACTCTGTCTCCTAGGCTCATCACTGGAGTTATGTTTGACTCTTTGCAACCCAGTGGACTGTAGCCCACCAGTCTCCTCCGTCCATGGGATTCTCCAGGCACGAATACTGGAATGGGTTACCACGTGCTCCTCCAAGGAATCTTCCTGATCCAGGGATTGAACCAGAGTCTCTTATGTCTCCTGTATTGGCAGGCGGGTTCTTTACCACTAGAGCCACCTGGGAAGCCCTTGATAAGTTTAGGGGATCTTATTCTCTTCTTATAGAGGGTTTCCCAGGTGACATAGTTAAAGAATCCACCAGTGCAGGAGACACAAGAGACATAGGTTTGATCCCTGAGTCAGGAAGATTCCCTGGAGGAGGAAATGGCAACCTGCTCCAGTATTGCTACCTGGAAAATTCCATGGACAGTGGAGCATGGCGGGCTCCAGTCCATAGAGTCTCAAAGAGCATGCAACACACACACACACACTCTCTCTTTCTCCCCTTTTATGCAGTTGTTCTACCAAAGAAGTTCTTTAAAAGAATAGGAAAACAGAACCAATTTGAACTTTCATAAGGAAATTAAACTAAAATCAAAGATGCTTACTTGGATGTTTAAAAGTATGGGGAAGAATTAAGAAAAGTGTTAAAATTTGCCAAAATTCAAGAATAAATTAAGTAAGGCCCACTTTTAGTATATGGTTTTTTTTTTCCCCACTGAGAAATTAATTCTGAGAAACTTTCTCTTCCTCTAAGGGTAGAAAGCAGGGAGCCTGAGAGACTTATGGTAAGATGCAGTGTTTATTACTTGAACACCAGCCTGCATGTACATCAAGTCCAACCAGCTTTTTCAGGTATATGGTTGAAGGTTTATGTAGATTAGCTGGAAGAGTTCCTTTCATGTGCTAATATATATCTGCTACTTTCTAAACACAGCTACTCATTATAAAGGTTGTGGAGAGACTAAAAATGGTTGTGAAAGTAATAGCAATCCTTGTCCATTTGAAATAGGGGATAAATTGCTTCAGATAGGATATACATTGATGCAGTTTACATGAATCAGGAAAAAAAGATGAAATATGTCTATTTTGGCATCTAAAAAGTTCTGTGAAGATAGTGCCTTTAATATTGATTAACTTTAGTACTAACTTAAAATGACAAAAATGTAATGACTTAGTATTATAAGTCTTAGCTATATCTGTTTTCTTTCAGATAGTGTTCCAGTAAATTATATACATAGATATGAGTTAATATACATGAGTTATATACATACAAATGTTAATATAAATGTAAGTAAAAATGTGGTTATTCTAACTGCTAAGTGAGAGACTTTTGCTGCATTCAGCATTTGATACAAGCCATTGATTGATTGCTGCAGGACCAATAATTGGTGTAAACATCATACATTTGTGTTAATTGCAATGACATAAAAATATCAATTTAAAATGAAATTAAAAATAATAAAATGTAGAAAGTCCTGACATTTTAGAATATGAACAATGTATACGAATTTCAAAAGTGTTATTTTTTCATGTAATAAATTAGAATAATTAATAAAATTACTTTTGAAGTTGTATATTTAAATTACAGTCTGAAACAGTGGCAGATTTTATTTTCTTGGACTCCAGAATCACTGTGGATGGTGACTGAAGCCATGAAATTAAAAGATGCTTGCTGCTTGGAAGAAAATCTATGACAAACCTAAACAGAGTTTTAAAAAGCAGAGATATCACTTTGCCGACAAAGGTCCATCTAGTCAAAGCTATGGTTTTTCCAATAGTCTTGTATGGATGTGAGAGTTGGACTATAAAGAAAACTGAGCGCTGAAGAATTGATGCTTTTGAACTGTGGTGTTGGAGAAAGCTGTTGAGAGTCCCTTGGACTGCAAGGAGATCCTACCAGTCCATCCTAATTGAAATCATTTCTGAATATTCATTGGAAGGACTGATGCTGAAGCTGAAGCTCTAATACTTTGGCCACCTGATATGAAGAGCCAACTCATTGGGAAAGATTCAGTATAGGAGGAGAAGTGGGCAGCAGAGGATGAGATGGTTGGATGGTGTCACAAACTCAATGGACATGAGTTTGAGCAAGCTCTGGGAGATGGTGATAGACAGGGAACCCTGGCGTGCTGCAGTCCATGGGGTTGCAAGGAGTCAGACATGACTGAGTGACTGAACAATGGCAACTTCATTTTAGGAGAAAATTAATACTCGAGTGGTTTAGGCCTTCTTCACTATTGAAAATGATCAAGATGATCAACAAGTGTAAACATTCAAGAAAATGGTACCTCAGAGCTATTCTCACTACTTCTTCCCTTATGAGCTAAACAGGGAGGAAGTCTTCATGGAGTCATGGGCAAAGTTGTTAGTTTACAGAGTTAAGGTTTGTTCAGTTCAGTTCAGTTCAGTTCAGTCGCTCAGTCGTGTCCGACTCTCCGCGACCCCATGAATCACAGCACGCCAGGCCTCCCTGTCCATCACCAACTCCCGGAGTACACTCAAACTCATGTCCACAGAGTCAGTGATGCCATCCAGCCATCTCATTCTCCGTCGTCCCCTTCTCCTCCCGCCCCCAACCTTTCCCAGCATCAGAGTCTTTTCCAGTGAGTCAACTCGTCTCATGAGGTGGCCAAAGTATTGGAGTTTCAGCTTTAGCATCAGTCCCTCCAATGAACATCCAGGATTGATCTCCTTTAGAATGGATTGGTTGGATCTCCTTGCAGTATAAGGGACTCTCAAGAGTCTTCTCCAACACCACAGTTCAAAAGCATCGATTCTTCGGCGATCAGCTTTCTTCACAGTCCAACTCTCACATCCATACATGACCACGGGAAAAACCATTGCCTTGACTAGACGGACCTTGGTCGGCAAAGTAATGTCTCTGCTTTTTAATATACTATCAAGGTTGGTCATAACTTTCCTTCCAAGGAGCAAGCGTCTTTTAATTTCATGGCTGCAATCAGCATCTGCAGTGATTTTGGAGCCCAAAAAAACAAAGTCTGACACTGTTTCCACTGTTTTTCCATCTATTTCCCATGAAGTGATGGGACCAGATGCCATGATCTTTGTTTTCTGAATGTTGAGCTTCAAGCCAACCTTTTCACTCTCCTCTTTCACTTGTTAGTAAATGATGACTTGCTGGTTACAAATTGTTAGTAACTAAGTTAGTTACAAGTTGTTAGTTTACAAATAATAATTACTTAAAAGCTTTTCTAACACAGAAGTTGCATTGTTGACCCATTTCAGTGTAAATACTTTATCTGAAACAATTATCAGTAAAAACTCCTCAAGTCCATTAGTTTATGGATTGACTATTAATTTGCTAAATAATGATTATTTTCTTAATGCCTATTGTGTACATTGTATTGTATTAGGAGCTGTTAAAGGTCAGCAGTAAAATTTATGTTAGGATACCATTTTATCAATAAGATCTGGGCCTTATTGATCTTTGCATCTCCCATAATAGTAGAACAGTCTTAGTAAATAACTGGCAGTAGTTATCAGCATTACTATTTATTGAATGCGTGGGATCTACTGCGAACACATCATGTATAGATAAAAAAAGAAACATGCCTAAGGCACTGATATTAAAATGATCTACATGGATGTGAGAGTTGGACTGTGAAGAAAGCTGTGTGCTGAAGAATTGATGCTTTTGAATTGTGGTGTTGGTGAAGACTCTTGAGAGTTCCTTGGACTGCAAGGAGATCCAGCCAGTCCATTCTAAAGGAGATAATCCTGGGTGTTCATTGGAAGGACTGATGCTAAAGCTGAAACTCCAATACTTTGGCCACCTCATGTGAAGAGTTGACTCACTGGAAAAGACTCTGATGCTGGGAGGGATTGGGGACAGGAGGAGAAGGGGACAACAGAGGATGAGATGGATCACTGACTCGATGGACATGAGTTTGAGTGAACTCCAGGAGTTGGTGATGGACAGGGAGGCCTGGCGTGCTGCGATTCATGGGATCGCAAAGAGTTGGACACGACTGAGCGACTGAACTGACTGACTGACAGACTTTGAAAATATAAATTGGGCTATTTGATATATAGTGTATAATAAGATAACAGGAGATGTGTACTATGCTCATGCTCTGATACCAAAGAACATGGTCAAAGTTTTTGATAATGTACTAAATTGTGTACCTCACAAAGGCCATAGGAAAAAATGTGCTACATATTTCCCCCAAAAGGAACAATACACACTACTCTTTAAACATTTTATAATGGATTTCAAATGTCCAGCCTAAAGGGCCATTTTTGCCCTTCATAGATCTTTGCACAAGTATACACACTTTGGGTCTGCATGACTTTAAGGGCACATGTCTAAAAGGGGTGTGACAAACTAGTGGGGTTCTTGAAGTGATAAGCTGTGTGTACAAATACATCACACAGTGGATTTTCTGAGCATAAAAGATACAACTGATGCTCTGTGTGTAATCTAAACCTTACCCTTCCTGGGGAAATGACCCTTTGTTTATCCCTCTGTCATTATTAAGGTAACTATTTTCCTTGTTTTCATTTTCTTTTTCATGGAAGGCTTCAAAAGCCCACATAAATAAAGATGTGTGTAACAGCAGGACACTTGGGATGTCTAGACCACAGGAAGCCAGGTCGTATTCTTTCATTTATATCCTCATGAAGGCTGCATGTCCTGAAATATGAGAAGGCAGAGTTGTGTCAGTGGCAAGATTAGTGACTCAGGCATGAAGATACTAGTGTTCCAGTGTTAGTTTTGCAGCTTGACACCATTGGATATTGAAAAAATCCCTTAAATTCTGTGAACTTCAGTTATGTAATTGAGAAAATTAAATTTTTGCTAGTCTCATATCATGGTTTCTAATACCATTCTCCAATGAAAGGAGCCAGTGCTACTTAGAAAAACTTTGATATCAGGACTGAGGTAGGAAATAGTGCCAGAAAGTCAGAAAGACCTAAAAAAAGTGATATGCCACAGAAGTTAACCAGAAGCACTCCCAATGACCAAAACTAGAGCAATTAGAGTCACAAAATATGTAATAGGCTATAGGAATATAACTCAGAGCATAACCCGGTTATACTGTCCATCAGTTTGTATGATATAAATGAATAATTGAATAAATAAATTGGGAATAAAAGACAAATCATGCATATAGAAGAATTCTAAATGATTTGTATGAATTCTCTGCCCTCAAGTAGGTGGGACCTAACTCCTCATCCCTTAAATGCGGGATACACTTTGTAACTTGCTTCCAAAGATTACACTATGAAAAGTGGAACATAAACATAACTTTCAAGTGGAGACACCTTCCAGACACTACTAGTTATGAACAAGGTTAAGATTATCCTGGATGAGTCATGTTGGTATCAACATCAAGTCATGTTGGTACCCTTCATAGGATGTGATGTGAGGGCGCTTTACCTTGTTGTCTTCCAAAACCTCTTGAGAAAAACCCAAATTGAGAGACACACTACAAAACACTTTAGCCAGTATTCCTCCGAAACTATCAGGGTCATGAAAAAGGATAAACCGTCATAATCAAGAAGAGCATGTGGCAACATAAATAAAGATAATGTGATATATTAGGTGGGATCTTGGAACCGAAGAAGGTTAGAGAAACATTAATGCAATTTAAAAAAAAATGGAAGTTAGTGAAGAAATGAGTATTTGTTCATTATTTGTGAAAATGGACTGTAGTAAGATGTTAACAATAGGGTAAGGTAAGGTTAAGTGCAGGTATAGGGGAACTCTGTAGACTATTATTGAATCCTTTCTGTAAATACAACACTATCTAAAATAGAACACCTATTTACATGGAAAAATGACATGGTTGGATTTGGTGCTATGTAATAGGTTTCTGTTGTTCTATGACTTTAATACCTGGGGGTTGAAGTATTATTTCTTTTGTGAGTTTGGCCCAGAAGAAACCTGCTTGTAGTAGCTTAGATTTTATAGAGGGTACTGAGCCCTCCTTATGTCCCTTTCCACCCACACCTACTTTCCTAGCTCCCAACACAGAATTCTCAATACATGTTGATAACATGAAAAAGAAGATTGTGACTTTCTCTTCCCTGATAAACAAGTAGAAAGAAATCCTCATTCAGGAATGAAACCACTCTTTTTTTTTTTTAAGTAGTCTTTTAATTCATAAGAAATCCAAAAACAAACAAGTGCAAATTTTAAAATCGATATGCATACACCCGAGATCCAACCAGTCCATCCTACAGGAAATCAGTCCTGAATGTTCATTGGAAGGACTGATGTTGAAGCTGAAACTATATTTTGGTCACCTGATGCGAAGAGCTAACTCATTTGAAAAGACCCTGATGCTGGGAAAGATTGAAGGCGGGAGGAGAAGGGGACGACAGAGGATGAGATGGTTGGATGACATCACTGACTCTATGGACATGAGTTTGGGTAAGCTCCAGGAGTCGGTGATGGACAGGGAGGCCTGGCGTGCTGCAGTTCATGGGGTCGCAGAGTCGGACACAACTAAGCGACTGAACTAAACTGATACACCCACATATATGTCTATTAAAATCTTGGCATGACAGTAGGTGCTTATCCATACTCTATAATTCTTACTAATTTGCAGTGTCAAAAAGTGAGCAAATTTATTCGTTGTTGTTGCCCATACCTTGGCACTTAAGTAGCTCAGCCCAGAAAACTGTCCTTTGTAAGCTGTAAATTTTCTGCAAGTCCTGGTGCAGGGTTATTTACTTTAAGGGTTATGTGAGGCCATGTCTGTGGTCTCAGAAAGGAACCAGCCTGCTTCCTTAAAGGCAAGAATTCAAGAAGGACAAAGGGCTTTTTAGACACCTTCAAGAAAACTCGGATAACAAATTAAAAATGATATAGTATGAATCTCCCTTTATATTCCTAAATGATTATGGGGATTTTAGAGGCAATATATTTATAATTTTTTTCATATTTTTTCCTTTATTTATTTATTTATTTTTTTGTGGCCATATCACAAGGCTGTGGTATCTTAGTTCCCAGTCCAGGGATTGAACCTGACCCCTGCAGTGAAAGTACCGAGTCCTAACAACTGGACCAGTAGGAAATTCCCTAGAAATATAACTTTGACCTTGGAAATATGTCAGCATTTTTGACTCTATAGTGGCTTTGCTTCATGACTTTCCATTGTGCTGTCTTTCCCGCGCCATCTTTGTCCACATGGGTCTCTACTCTTTCTAGTCAAGACATTATTAGTCAAACCCCCTCTTCTCTCCTGAAGTGCTGTGTGGATGAGGAAGAACCATCGGGGCCTTGCGAGGGATATGATCTTTTTAGATGCGAGGATAAGCTGAGCACCGAAGAACTGATGTTTTGAACTATGGTGTTGGAGACGACTCTGGAGGGTTCCTTGGGCAGCAAGGAGCTCAAACCAGTCCATTCTAAAGGAAATCAGTCCTGAATGTTCATTGGAAGGACTGATGCTGAAGCTGAAACTCCAATACTTTGGCCACCTGATGCGAGGAACTGACTCAGTGGAAAAGACCCTGATGCTGGGAAAGATTGAAGGCAGGAGGAGAAGGGGACAACAGAGGATGAGATGGTTGGATGGCATCACCGGCTCGAAGGACATGAGTTTGAGCAAGCTCTGGGAGCTGGTGATGGACAGGGAAGCCTGGTGTGCTGCAGTCCATGGGGTTGCAAAGAGTCTGATGTGCCTGAGCGACTGACGGAACTGAACTGATATTGTTAAAGTCATCACCACCTGCTTGGCAAAAGGCAAAATCTCAGAGCAGCAACCATATTTGGCAGACCTGTCAGAGAAATTGAAATATTTTGTCCAGTGAAGCAGGCGCTTGATTTAACTATGAAATGAGAGCAAGAAAAGGAGGAAAAAGGGAAGCATTTCCCAACTGATTTTGAAAGCAATACTATATTATGTTGGAAAGATAAAAACGATGTTTAAGGTACATATTCTATTATTTGATTACTCTTTCTATGCTGAGAGTTCCTGTAATCAAATTTTTTATTTTGTTTTGAGTTAATACTTTTCTTTGGCAAATTTGTTAAATCATACTAAACTGATGCAGAATTGCTGGCAAATGGAATAATTCTAGCTCTAATTTACTTCATATTACCTTATGTTTTGCATTTGCTTTAAAACATTTATATACGTGTTTATTAAATGGTACCAAAAGCTCCAAACTATTTAAAAGAATAAACTTTTGTAAGAAGTATAAAATGCTTTTGAAACTTCCATTACTAATCTTAATTTCAGTTTGTGCTGTGAATTATTTAAACTTCAAAGATTTTCACTTTGCCCCTCTAATCCAAATTGTTGTATGTTCTAACACATAATGAAATTGGATCAATTTGAAAATACCCTGAAAGTCAACCCTTTAAATTCTTCAAACTCCCTTTGTCCCAGAGTATTTGTATTTGCTTGTTTTGCATGTCGTGTGTGTATCCTGATTGTTTTGTGCTCTAATGACTTAGCCAGAAAAGTTTTACTTCAACTGAGACTTTTAAAGGATGGCATTTTCATCCTTTTTCCTGCTTGAGAACACAGCCTGCCTGACGTCCTCACTTGATTTCCAGGAATTGTATGTGTTAGTGAAAGTGTTAAAGCAACAGCTGGGTTTCTAAAGAGGAGGCCTTGAGGGATCGTAACAGTAGAAGGAAGATCTTAGTGATCACCTGCCTCTTCATTTTAGGCTTCCCTGGTGGCCGAGATGGTAAAGAATCTGCCTGCAACATGGGAGACCTGGGTTTGATCACTGGATTGGGAAGATGCCCTGGAGGAGAGCATGTCCACCCACTCCGGTATTCTTGTCTGGAAAAGCTCCATGGACAGAGGAGCTTGGCGGGCTACAGTCCATGGGGTTGAAAAGAGTCAGACATGACTGAGTGACTAAGCATGCACACCTCTTCCTTTTACTGACTAGAAAAGTGAGGCTCAAAAAAACCAAGAAGCAATTTCTCCAGCAAGTCTCCTGGAAGCAGTCAGGTCAGTCTGAACCCAGGTTTCCCCAAAACACACCTCGTGTGCTGTCAGTACATCTCACAAACGCTGTGTGTGGGGTCCGTTCCCAGGGTTTTCCTTAGTGTTCAGGCTCAACACACGGGGTCACTGTTTATAAGTTCCCTGTCAAGGGAAGTTTTCTCTCAGAAAATAAGACCTCTCTCTGGAGTCTCTTATTTTTCTATATGCATGTTCACAGCAGTATCAATTTTAATAGCCAAAATACAACATTTAGAAACAACACAAATGTCTGTAAATGGCCTAACAGATAAACTGCGGTATGTCCATGCAAAAGAATATGACTGAATCATAAAAAGGAACAAAGGACCAGTACATGCTCTAACATGGATGAACTTTGAAAACAATTGGGTGTAAGACGTCAGAAAAGATAACATATTATATGATTCCATTTATACGAAATGTACAAAACAGGTAAGTCCATAGAGACAGAATGGAGTCTCTCTTTTTTAAAAGTTAATTTTTATTGGAGTATAGTTTTTTTACACTGCTGTGTCAGTTTCTGCTCTAACAAGTGAATCAGCAGTATTTATATATATTCCCTCATTTTTGGCTTCCCTTCCCTTTTAGGTCACCAAAGAGCACTGAGTACAGGTCCATGTGCTGTATAGTAGGTTCTCGTTTGTTGTCTATTTTATATTGATATATAGTAGCAATAGTGAATACATATTTCAATCCCAATCTCCTGGGTCCTCCCTACCCCTTTTCTTCCCTGGTGTCCACATATTTGTTCTCTCTGGAGTCTTTGGACGGAGTGAGAAGTTCTGTTATTTAATATTCAGTTCAGTTCAGTTCAGTCGCTCAGTCGTGTCCGACTCTTTGCGACCCCATGAATCACAGCACACCAGGCCTCCCTGTCCATCACCAACTCCCGGAGTTCACTCAAACTCATGTCCATAGAGTCGGTGATGCCATCCTGCCATCTCATTCTCTGTCGTCTGAGTCTCCTCCCACCCCCAATCCTTCCTATCATTAGACTCTTTTCCAGTGAGTCAACTCGTCGCATGAGGTGGCCAAAGTATTGGAGTTTCAGCTTTAGCATCAATCCTTCCAATGAACACCCAGGATTGATCTCCTTTAGAATGGACTAGTTGGATCTCCTTGCAGTCCAAGAGACTCTCAAGAGTCTTCTCCAGCACCACAGTTCAAAAGCATCAATTCTTCAGCAATCAGCTTTCTTCACAGTCCAACTCTCACATCCATACATGACCACTTGGAAAACCATAGCCTTGACTAGATGGACCTTGGTTGGCAAAGTAATGTCTCTGCTTTTGAATATGCTATCTAGATTGGTCATAACTTTCCTTCCAAGGAGTAAGCGTCTTTTAATTTCATGGCTGCAATCAGCATCTGCAGTGATTTTGGAGCCCCCAAAAATAAAGTCTGACACTGTTTCCACTGTTTCCCCATCTATTTCCCATGAAGTGATGGGACCAGATGCCATGATCTTCATTTTCTGAATGTTGAGCTTCAAGCCAACCTTTTCACTCTCCTCTTTCACTTTCATCAAGAGGCTTTTGAGTTCCTCTTCACTTTCTGCCATAAGGGTGGTGTCATCTGCATATATGAGGTTTTTGATATTTCTCCCAGCAATCTTGATTCCAGCTTGTGCTTCTTCCAGCCCAGCGTTCTGAATGCAGAGTTCCAAAGAATAGCAAGGAGAGATAAGAAAGCCTTCCTCAGCGATCAATGCAAAGAAATAGAGGAAAACAACAGAATCGGAAAAACAAGAGATCTTTTCAAGAAAATTAGAGATATCAAGGGAACATTTCATGCAAAGATGGGCTCGGTAAAGGACAGAAATGGTATGGACCTAACAGAAGCAGAATATATTAAGAAGAGGTGGCAAGAATACACAGAAGAACTGTACAAAAAAGATCTTCACACAAAGATAATGACGATAGCACGATCACTCACCTGGAGCCAGACATCTTGGAATGTGAAGTCAAGTGGGCCTTAGAGAGCATCACTACGAACAAAGCTAGTGGAGGTGATGGAATTCCAATTGAGATATTTCAAATCCAGAAAGATGATGCTGTGAAAGTGCTGCACTCAATATGCCAACAAATATGGAAAACTCAGCAGTGGCCACAGGATTGGAAAAGGTCAGTCTTCATTCTAATCCCAAAGAAAGGCAATGCCAAAGAATGCTCAAACTACCGCACAATTGCACTCATCTCACACGCTAGTAAAGTCATGCTCAAAAATTCTCCAAGCCAGGCTTTAGCAATATGTGAACCGTGAACTCCCAGATGTTCAAGCAGGTTTTAGAAAAGGCAGAGGCACCAGAGATCAAATTGCCAACATCTGCTGGATCATGGAGAAAGCAAGAGAGTTCCAGAAAAACATCTATTTCTGCTTCATCGACTATGCCAAAGCCTTTGACTATGTGGATCACGATAAACTGTGGAACATTCTGAAAGAGATGGGAATCCCAGACCACCTGACCTGCCTCTTGAGAAACCTGTATGCAGGTCAGGAAGCAACAGTTAGAACTGTACATGGCACAACAGACTGGTTCCAAATAGGAAAAGGAGTACGTCAAGGTTATTTAATATTCAGTTCAGTTCAGTCGCTCAGTCGTGTCCGACTCTCCGCGACCCCATGAATCACAGCACGCCAGGCCTCCCTGTCCATCACCAACTCCCGGGGTTCACTCAAACTCATGTCCACAGAGTCGGTGATGCCATCCAGCCATCTCATTCTCCATCATCCCCTTCTCCTCCCGCCCCCAACCTTTCCCAGCATCAGAGTCTTTTCCAGTGAGTCAACTCATCGCATGAGGTGGCCAGAGTATTGCAGTTTCAGCTTTAGCATCAGTCCTTCCAATGAACACCCAGGGTTGATCTCCTTTAGAATGGACTGATTGGATCTCCTTGCAGTCCAAGGGACTCTCAAGAGTCTTCTCCAACACCACACTTCAAAAGCATCAATTCTTCGGCGATCAGCTTTCTTCACAGTCCAACTCTCACATCCATACATGACCACGGGAAAAACCATAGCCTTGACTAGACGGACCCTTGTTGGCAAAGTAATGTCTCTGCTTTTCAATATACTACCAAGGTTGGTCATAACTTTCCTTCCAAGGAGTAAGCGTCTTTTAATTTCATGGCTTCAATCAGCATCTGCAGTGATTTTGGAGCCCAAAAAAATAAAGTCTGATACTGTTTCCACTGTTTCCCCATCTATTTCCCATGAAGTGATGGGACCAGATGCCATGATCTTTGTTTTCTATATTAGGAAACTCAAATTCTTTTCAGTTGACCTCCCAACCTGGAGGAGCTCATGCACAGTCATAACTGTTATTTCTGCCCCCAAGCATTTGTATGGAGCTGCTCTCAGGGGACTACTTCAGTTTTTGGCAAAACCCTTTCATCTTCAAGGGAGGAGCCGAAATAGGAGAGAAATCTTCAAAGCACATGCATATCAGATCGTTGTGTTCAATTAAGTCCTGTCCTCACTTGGCCCATTGAAAGAAATAGGTCAGAAAATACGGAGTTCAAAATCCGTCTCTCTTACTTTATGAGACACACTAAAGACTGAAACCTCACTTCTCTCTCTGCTCCATTTTAACTTTAAGGAGACTAAGGTCCAGAGAGTTGAGGTCACTTTTCTACATCTCTGCTGTTGTGAGGAAAGTTTCTCTTTACCTTACTTTAAAAAGATGAGTTTTTAATCTCTGAGATTAGACTATAAGAAATATTGGTGTCTTAGAAAAACTTGTTTTTAAATGCTATCATCAAACTGCTCTAATTGAGACTACACTGATCATTAAACTCTGGGTTTTACAAACAAAGAATCTGCAGGTATAGGGGTATTCTATTGTGGCTGTGTCCCCAGTGGTGATTTGCTCAAATTACTCAGAGAACCTCTGTCTTCTTTCATTACTCCTCCATGTGTTGCCCTCCCAGAGCGGAGAGCTTGATCAAAGAGGATGGGGCTTTTCTTTATGGAGAAAAACTATATGTAGTTAGGAATATAAATGCAGTTTCAATTCCCTTCTAAAGCCTGCCCATCAGCAGTGAAATGCCATTTATTGAAGTTTGTAGGAAGCAGATTAGAGCTGAGAACTTTTGAGATCTACAGTAATACATTCAGTTGCCATTTCCATGCGGTAAACTTAGAAGACTTTGATAACCAATAGGAGATAATTTTATTAGAAACATAACACTAATTTTGGAACAGCATACTTTACCCAGCAACTTTTGTTTTTCTTTCCCATAGGTGGCATTTCATGGGGTTACTCCAATACTGCCAAGTAAACGCTCCTCAAGCATCATGCAAGCTTATGCCCAGGGTACCAACTACCTTCCCAGTTGTTTAGCAATACAGTGTTTTATTGTAGTTCTGAGAGTGTACCCTGTGGTCCTGTGTGCATGCTGAACGGGCATCTTTATCACCTTTTAAGTGGAATAAAGATTAGAAAAAGTTGATTTACATAGCAGGATGGCTCCCAGATAAAGCAGCAAAATATACCCATCATTGGTATGAATCTTAAGTTTATAGGCTGTGAGTATCAGACCCTTGCCCTAACTTAGTAAAGGCTTCCTCACTGACATTGATGCTAATAGCAGAGGGTAAAAGAAAAATTAAATCTTGACCATCACTGTAACCATAAGTGTATGCCCAAATATTCCTGTAGGGAGAATACTATTTTGGAAATACTTTATCGGTGAGCAACTCATGCTCTTCTTTCTTCTGTTGTATGTCCTCACCGTTAAAGCTCGATCATGAAGACGATGGTCCCAGGGAAATACATAAATATTTTTTAAAGGGCTACCATTACAGAAAATGAAAATACGACAGAACTAGAGGTCTGGGCACAGCAAGAGGGAAATAGAGCTTTTTGGTGAGGGGGGGACATGGGGAAAGACAGCACAAGACGTAAGAGGACAGAGGAGTTCTCTGACTTCCCTCTGGGATCAAAGTTCCTTTGGAGAAAAGAGGGTGGAACATCCAGGTTGTCCTGAGAGCGGCCCCACGGATGACTGTACTTCTGTCTTTTCAGGATATGTGGGAGAGAGAGTACAACGAAATCAATCATATTCTATAAAGAAAGGGTATCATCCTCGTCACTGATTGACATTCATATATTTATGTGAGCTTAATCTCCCTGCCTTCCTACAGTTAATAAAGACAAAAGCACATAGCTAACTGAACTGAACTGAATGTCTCGTTCAGGTATTAGCAATAACTCTTTATTTCATAGAGGATTTAAAAAATACGTATCCACTTTCCTCCTCAAAAACTATTCAGGTACTTACAAATGAAGGAGATATGGCAGATTAATAACAAAAGTGAAACTTTTAACTTCACGATACGATTTTTTTTTATTTTTCTCTTTATCTTATGCAAGTGTTTGTGAAGTGCTTGCTGTTTTTCAAAGTTCTAATGAACATGTGAACTGAAAGCTAAGTATGTATATATATATATATATATATATATATATGTACTTTGAAATGAATAGACCTCTTATGGAGAGAAGCCAAGGGAGGGAGTCCACAAGGGGATGTCTTTCTAGCCTGAGGCTCTGGCGAAGGGGGAGGCTGACGTTTTATTGATGCTTTGATGTCTGTTCATGGCCTGCTTGACTTGGCACTACCCCGCATTGGGGAAGGAGTAGCCAGGAGGTGGGGGGGGGCGCTTGGGGAGACATGGGGGCCCTGGTGTGTGATGGGGGCAGGCACTGGCAAGTGGGAGGGTATAGAGAGTTCAGACACCCCTCAGCTAGTCACTGGTCCCATCAGTTCATCCGCCTGCTAGAGGGCTGGGGAGGGGTACTTTGAATCAGTTATGACAATAATGGTCTTTTAAAAGAGAAGTATGGTTATATTATAAGCAAACATAATTGGAGATTATGAAATCAGCCTCTATTTTCACGAAGAAAACCTTTTATTCTTCAAGAAGTGGGGTAAGAGGTCAGCAGAGGAGAGTTGAGAGCAATTAGCGGAAAAACAAACCATTTCCTTGTTTCATGAACTGAATCCCATTCCTATTTGAAAGCCTCTGTACTCATTGACAAGGTTAAACCTTTGTCCATGAGTCTTTGTGCAGTGTTAATTGACTAAGAAACATACTTTCATAGGAGTGTCCATTACACTCCAACCCAGCTCATAATTCGGTTTACATTCCTATTAGTGGGATCTGAAATTATCAAGGTTTCCTGGGAAGCCATACAAAAACCTAAACTCAAACCAGAATAAAATAGTTCACCATCAAATTCTAAGTGATAGTTTCAACTGGATGTTTTGTCCACGTAGCTGTGCAACAGACTAGACTTGTAATAATTCTCCCTGACAGTGGACATAAAAAAGAAAAAAAAAAACACCCTCTATAATTTAATTTCCTCCTGCCTCTCGCCCTTTCCTGTGCCCAGTGAATAAGTGAATTAAGTATACAAAAATGCTCATCACAGTTTGCTCCCCGCCCTGTGAACACAGGTTTGGCTACTCTCAGAAATAATTGCCTTCCTCCTTTTACCTGCATCAATAGACCGAGCTGCTGTGAACTGACGTTGGTGAGAGAGGAGGAAAACTTAAGGTTCAGAGGTTTAAAAAAAAAAAAAAAAGAGCAATGAAATGTTGCTGCTTATATAAGCTTTAAAGAGGCATTACCTGAGCTGCATACTTGGCAAGCTAGTCTTAGCAAGAAGGGCTTTGCAAACTGAATCTATTATGATGTATTGTAAGTTCTCAGACCAAGAACATTGGCCCCTGACTGATATTCTTTGATGTCTGAAGGACTTTGCTTAAAGGCTGCAGCCTAAGAGTGACCCTTCAGGTGCAGAAAGGAGAGACTCTTTGGATTGTCAAGGGCGTTGATCATCAAGGCTTTTTTCCTGTTTCAGTGTGGATGCTGTAGAAACATTCAATTGATTCTAGGGGAAATTCAGCTGCTTTTTAGTTCAGATAAATGTGACCTAAATGTTTTCACTCAGAAGAAATAAAGAAAGGAAGAAAGAAGGAAAGAACACTGGCTTGACATCCATTATGTCCTTGGTAAAACTGAATAAAGGACTTTTCAAAACTCTATCACCTTTCTATGCTCTTTTGGTTTAACTCAGATCAGTAAGTGTTAGGAGGTGTGTTAGCTGCTAAGAGGAACAAAACAAGGAACGTGGAGCATTGGGTGTAATTGCTGTTTCTATTAAGATACAAGGTGACCCGAAGAGTGACTGGACAGAAAATACTGACATCTGAAGATGAATTCTAGAAGGACGTCATGTGAATTGGGAAGAGAACAGATTTCAAAAGCTTTCAGTATTAGATCCTAGAATAGAAAAAAGGAAAAAAAAAGGACATTAATGGAAAAACAGACAAAATTAAAGTAAAACATGAAAGTGAAAGTTGCTCAGTTGTGTTTGACTCTTTGCTACCCCACGGACTATACAGTCCATGGAATTCTCAGGCCAGAATACTGGAGTGGGTAGACTTTCCCTTCTCCAGTGGATCTTCCCATCCCAGGGATCGAACCCAGGTCTTGCATATTGCAGGCGGATTCTTCACCAGCTTAGCCACAAGGGAAGCCCTGGGGCTTAGTTAGTGCATTAGTGGTGTTCTTCAGTCACTAAGTTGTGCCCAACTCTTAGAGACCCCATGGAGTGCAGCATGCCAGGCTTCCCTGTCCTTCACTCTCTCCTGCATTAGGATTTGGTCCACTGTTTTGACAACTGTACCACAGGGATGTATGGGGGGAGGCTGTACAGGGACTCTCTGTACTATCTTTGCGACTTTCCTACAAATCTAAAATTATCACCAATAAAATGTTTATTCCAAGTATTCCAAATAAATACTCCATGAAAAAAGTAAAAGCCTCCAGACATGGTTATACAGTCCCCTTCCATGCTGAAGCTCCAGGGCTCTTTGATATCCTGTCTTGAAATGATGATGCTTAGGGATTTGTTGTGTGTGTGTGTTAGTTGCTCAGTCGTGTCCAACTCTTTGTGACCCCATGGACTGTAGCCCACTAGGCTTCTCTGTCCGTGGGATTCTCCAGGCAAGAATACTGGAGTTCATTGCCATTTCTTTCTCCAGGAAGGGATCTGTTAGATCCTTAAATGAGTGGACTAGGCAGAAAGCCTTGATCTTTTGTTTGAAAATGAGAGAAGGAAATCCACTTCAGTCTAATGATGTGCATCAGAAGCCTGCCTCTTACAGTGGGGATGGCTAGAAACTAGGTTGTTTGTCAGTGGAGACTTTGTCCTTGGGACTGGATCCTGAGACCACCATCTGCCGGTTAGTGAGGCAAAGATACTGGAAAGATGGGACTCTGGGAACCAGTCTGCTGGAGTCCTAGTGGCAGAGGAGCCTTTGGGTTTGGACACTAAGGAGACCAGGGGGGGTTGCCCAAAGATGTTTTCAGAATAAAGTGAAAGTAAAAGTCGCTCGGTCATATCCGACTCTTTGTAACCCCGAGAACTGTACAGTTCATGGAATTCTCCAGATCAGAATACTGAAGTGGCTAGCCTTTCAAGAGATGCCTGGAGTAACAGGCAAATTTGGCCTTGGAGTACAAAACAAAGCAGGGCAAAGGCTAACAGAGTTTTGCCAAAATGTACTGGTCATAGCAAACACCCTCTCCCATAAACACAAGATTCTACACCTGGACATCACCAGATGGTCAATACCAAAATCAGATTGATTATGTTCTTTAAAGCCAAAGATGGAGAAGCCCTATACAGTCAGAAAAAATAAGACCAGAAACTAACTGTGGCTCAGATCATGAACTCCTTATTGAGGAAAAGTCTTCAAGAGATGGGAGTACCAGACCACAAGACCTGCCCCCTGAGAAATCTGTATGCAGGACAAGAAGCAGCAATTAGAACTAGACATGGAACAACAGAGTGGTTCCAAATCAGGAAAGGAGTACGTCAAGGCTGTATATTGTCACCCCTCTTATTTAATGTATATGCAGAGTCCATCATGAGAAATGCCAGGCTGGATGAAGCACAAGCTGGAATCAAGATTGCTGGAAGAAATATCAATAACCTCAGATATGCAGATGACACCACCCTTATGGCAGAAAGAGAAGAACTAAAGAGCCTCTTGATGAAAGTGAAGGAGGAGGGTGAAAAAGTTGGCTTAAAACTCAACATTCAGAAAATGAAGATCATGGCATCTGGTCCCATCGCTTCATGGCAAATAGATGGGGAAACAATGGAAACAGTGAGAGACCTTATTTTTGGGGGCTCCAAAATCACTTCAGGTGGCAACTTCCACCATGAAATTAAGACACTTGCTCCTTGGAAGGAACACTGTGATCAACCTAGACAGCATATTAAAAAGCCAACCAAGGTCCATCTAGTCAAATCTGTGGTTTTCCCAGTAGTCATTTATGGATGTGAGAGTTGGACCATAAAGAAAGCTGAGCACTGAAGAATTGATGCTTTTGAACTGTGGTGTTGGAGAAGACTCTTGAGAGTCCCTTGGACTGCAAGGAGATCCAGCCAGTCCATCCTAAAGGAGATCAGTCCTGAACATTCCCTGGAAGGACTGATGCTGAAGCTGAAACTCCAATACTTTGGCTACCTGATACAAAGAACTGACTCACTCGAAAAGACCCTGATGCTGGGAAAGATTGAAGGTGGGAGGAGAAGGGGACAACAGAGGATGAGATGGTTGGATGGCATCACTGACTCAATGGATATGAGTCTGAGTAAGCTCCGTGAGTTGGTGATGGACAGGGAAGCCTGGTGTGCTGCAGTCCATGGGGTTTCAAAGAGTTGGACACGACTGAGTGACTGAACTGAACTGAGCTGAACTAGCCCTTCCCTTCTCCAGGGGATTTTCCCAACCGAGGGATCGAACCCAGGTCTCCAGTATTACAGGCAGATTCTTTACCAGCTGAGCCAGTTTTCAGAATAAGAACTAGTTAAACAAGCTGTGCTCCCTGTGGTGGATGTGACCTCCTCAATGTCACCCGCCTGCCATCCAGATGCTGAGACAGGCCGGCCTCCAGAGCAAGGCTTGCATTGTCTGGAGACAGAACGGACGATTACCCACACAAGGTGATCTGGGGAAAGGCATAAGGCCAGACAGTTCAGAAGCACTGTTCTCTTAAAGCTGAAAAGGACTTGTAATCCTCATTACTCACGCCGTTTAGTTAGGATAGATTCTAGAAAGGATCTTTTAAATGCTGCCTCAGTGAAACAGTACGTCAGCAAACACACCCTCTATGTCCCATTAATAGGGCAAGATTAAGAAATACAAAGAATCTCAAACCACTTTGCCTTCAGGGGGACTAGGAAAGGGAAAAACCTGAAGCTAAGAGCATTCATGGCTCATTCTTTGTCTACCTTTCCTGAGTCCTACTTCTTCGCTCCCTCAGACCAGCTCTCATCCACTGCCAGTTTGGGATTAAGAGCAGAGACTATTTGTGGTAAGGTCTGCTGCTGCTGCTGCTGCTGCTGCTGCTGCGTCACTTCAGTCATGTCTGACTCTGTGTGACCCCATAGACAGAAGCCCACCAGGCTCCCCTGTCCCTGGGATTCTCCAGGCAAGAACACTGGAGTGGGTTGCCATTTCCTTCTCCAATGTGTGAAAGTGGAAAGTGAAAAGTGAAAGTGAAGTCGCTCAGTCGTGTCCGACCCTTAGCGACCCCACGGACGACAGCCTACCAGGCTCCTCCATCCATGGGATTTTCCAGGCAAGAGTACTGGAGTGGCTTGCCATTGCCTTCTCCGGTGGTAAGGTCTAGAAGCAGAAAATTCCTGCATGAAGTCTGAAGGTGGAACGTTAGAACTAATAAGTGTGTGATGCCAAGTGAGACAGTGAGGGTGGGCTCAGACCTCTGCATCCCTCTTTCCAAAAATGGATCTCATTTTTCTTGCGAGGGACTTTTCTCTCCAACTGCCACACAGACAAGAAACAGTAACAGAGGACAGACAATGAGACTTGGAGCCTAATTCAGGGAGGATGTCGTTGTTCTCTTCCTGAGTCCTCACCGTCTGTCAGGGAACGAAAGACCTTTAACTTCAAGACAGGGTCCGAAAGTGGTTAATTAGAATACGTGTATGTCTAATTAAAAATGAGAATGGCTCCTCATTATCGATTTCATTAGCGTTAATTATTATTTCAAGTGGATAACCATAGATTATTGAATAGATTAAAGTGCATCCTAAGGTCAGTTCATAAAGATATTTTTTTCTTGCACAAAAGCACAGGGAAGACTCACTATTAGGGACCCAAGCTATTCAGGGCTCCCACTTAAAATTAAAATATCCTACCTGCAGTGAAATAATTGTAAAATTCCAATACCTTTCCCAAGGGCAGAATATTGATATTTTCCTCTCTTAGAAAGACATACTTCCCCCTGGGAGTGCTTTACAAATGTTACCTAAATTAGCTAGCTTCATAATGAAGCTGACAGTCAGAATTGATCACCCTGAACAGTTACTATAAGTAGCAATGACAATTTTGATCTTCTCCTATAGTTTTCTCATGGAGTGAGAGCATTGCCCTCAAACTCAAATTTGAAAATACCAATAAATAATCAACCAGCAATCAAGGGCCTTCCAAAAAGAAAAGGGATAAACATGTTCTCAATTTTGATCTAGCTGGTAGTTACAATAATATATATTATATGTAAAAATTCACTGTGTGGTAAGTTAAGTTTTATGTGGCTTAATATAACTGTGTTATACTTTACAAATGTGAAGGCCCAGTAAGAATGTAAGAGTACCAGGGGTGCACAGAAACTAGAGCATTCTTTTAAGAGTTTAAATTTAAATATGTCCATCTTGTTTACTGAATTTCAAAATACTGATATATTGATTTCTTTTACTTTATATAATAGCTATTGGTGGAACATGTGAATTTCATAGGTTGCTGAAATGTGAATATGTTCTCTGCTTTATCTTTAGCCCTTCATTTGATAATTTTTCCTGAATCTTTAATATTCTGTTCCTTTATTACCCTGTATAGTCACCAGTTACATCATATATCACACTATGCTGCAGTTTCTAAAATTGTCTGTATCTCTTCAACTAGACTACAAAAGAGGGGATGATGGATTTTTTTACTCTGATATCTAGCACAAGGGCTGGAATGTAAGGAATGCTTGGTTTTCATAACTTTTTTAAAAAATTAGTTTTATGAAGGTAGAATTTACATACCATAAAAATCACCAGTTTTAAAAGTTCAGTTCAGTTCAGTCACTCAGTTGTGTCTGACTCTTGGCAACCCCATGGACTGCAACATGCCAGGCTTCCCTGTCCTTCACCAACTCCCGGAGTTTACTCAAACTCATGTCCATAGAGTCGGTGAGGCCATCAAACCATCTCATCCTCTGTCATCCCCTTCTCCTCCTACCATCAGTCTTTCCCAGCATCAGGGTCTTTTCCAATGAGTTGGCTCTTCACATCAGGTCGCCAAAGTATTGGAGCTTTTTAGCTTCAGCATCAGCCTTCCAATGAATATTCAGGACTGATCTTATTTAGGATGGATGGGTTTGATCTCCTCACCATCCAAGGGACTCTCAAGAGTCTTCTCCAACACTGCAATTCAAAACCTTCAGTTGTTTGGTGCTCAGCTTTCTTTATAGTCCAACTCTCACATCCATACATGACTACTGGAAAAATCATAGCTTTGACTAGATGGACCTTTGTTGGCAAAATAAAGTCTCTGCTTTTTAATATGCTGTCTAGGTTGGTCATAGCTTTTCTTCCAAGGAGCAAGTGTCTTTTAATTTCACGGCTGCAGTCACCATCTGTAGTGATTTTACGAGTGCTGTATGGTAAGTCTGATAACTGTTTTTGACTTGTAAGCTTAAACTCCCATCAAGATAAAGAAGAGTTCCACTACTTTAAGAAAGGGTATCCTGTGTAGTCAATTGGCTTCTACCACAACTCTCATCACCCTAGTAACCAGGGATCTGTTTTCTATAACAAAATTTTAGCTTTTTTTAGCATGTCATGTAAATAGAATCATGAAGTATGTAAATTCTCTCTCATGTCTTCTTTTATTTAGAATGATGCTTTTAGAGATTCATTCATGTTTCTGAATGTGTTAGTGGTTTGTTATTTTTTATTACTTATGTATTTCATTGTATGGATATACCACAATTACTTTGTCCACCCAACAGTGATAGACACTTGGAGGATTTTTTAAAGTTACTAATGAACAAACAAGCCTATGAGGATGTACATGTGCTTTCATTTCTTTGATTAACTTCATTAGAATGTGATTGTTGTGTTGAATGGTATGAGTATGGTTAAATTTCTTAAATTTATAAGAAACTGTCAACTGTTGTTAAGCAACATGTGAGAATTCAAGTTACTGTACTCCTTAAACCTTATTGGTATTTAGCCATTCTAAACAGTGTGGAGAGTACTTAACCTGGGTTTTACTTTCATTGCTTTACATTTTGAGTAAACTTTCATTTCCCTAATGAGGAGTGAAGATGAACTTTTTTGGTGCTTTCTGTCATTTGTATACCTTCATTGGTAACAGGTCTATTGAAATCATTCAGTTCAGTTCAGTTCAGTTCAGTCACTCAGTCGTGTCTGACTCTTTGCGACCCTATGAATCACAGCACACCAGGCCTCCCTGTCCATCACCAACTCCCGGAGTTCACTCAAACTCATGTCCACAGAGTCGGTGATGCCATCCAGCCATCTCATTCTCTGTCGTCCCCTTCTCCTCCCGCCCCCAACCTTTCCCAGCATCAGAGTCTTTTCCAGTGAGTCAACTCGTCGCATGAGGTGGCCAAAGTATTGCAGTTTCAGCTTTAGCATCAGTCCTTCCAATGAACACCCAGGATTGATCTCCTTTAGAATGGACTGGTTGGATCTCCTTGCAGTCCAAGGGACTCTCAAGAGTCTTCTCCAACACCACAGTTCAAAAACATCAATTCTTCAGCAATCAGCTTTCTTCACAGTCCATCTCTCACATCCATACATGACCACTGGAAAAACCATAGCCTTGACTAGACAGACCTTTGTTGGCAAAGTAATGTCTCTGCTTTTTAATATACTATCAAGGTTGGTCATAACTTTCCTTCCAAGGAGTAAGCGTCTTTTAATTTCCTGGCTGCAGTCAGCATCTGCAGTGATTTTGGAGCCCAAAAAAATAAAGTCTGACACTGTTTCCACTGTTTTTCCATCTATTTCCCATGAAGTGATGGGACCAGATGCCATGATCTTTGTTTTCTGAATGTTGAGCTTCAAGCCAACCTTTTCACTCTCCTCTTTCACTTTCATCAAGAGGCTTTTGAGTTCCTCTTCACTTTCTGCCTTAAGGGTAGTATCATCTACATATCTGAGGTTATTGATATTTCTCCCAGCAATCTTGATTCCAGCTTGTGCTTCTTCCAGCCCAACGTTCCTCATGATGTACTCTGCATATAAGTTAAATAAGCAGGGTGACAATATACAACCTTGACGTACTCCTTTTCCTATTTGGAACCAGTCTGTTGTTCCATGTCCAGTTCTGACTGTTGCTTCCTGACCTGCATACAGGTTTCTCAAGAGGCAGGTCAGGTGGTCTGGGATTCCCATATCTTTCAGAATGTTCCACAGTTTATTGTGATCCACACTGTCAAAGACTTTGGCATAGTCAATGAAGCAGAAATAGATGTTTTTCTGGAACTCTCTTGCTTTCTCCATGATCCAACGGATGTTTGCAATTTGATCTCTGGTTCCTCTGCCTTTTCTAAAACCTGCTTGAACATCTGGGAGTTCACGGTTCACATATTGCTGAAGCCTGGCTTGGAGAATTTTGAGCATAACTTTACTCGCGTGCGAGATGAGTGCAATTGTGCGGTAGTTTGAGCATTCTTTGGCATTGCCTTTCTTTGGGATTGGAATGAAAACTGACCTTTTCCAGTCCTGTGGCCACTGCCGAGTTTTCCAAATTTGCTGGCATATTGAGTGCAGCACTTTCACAGCATCATCTTTTAGGATTTGAAATACCTCAGCTGGAATTCCATCACCTCCACTAGCTTTGTTCATAGTGATGCTTTCTAAGGCCGACTTGAGTTCACTTTCCAAGATGTCTGGTCCTAGGTCAGTGATCACGCTATCGTGACTATCTTGGTCATGAAGATCTTTTTTGTACAGTTCTTCTGTGTATTCTTGCCACCTCTTCTTAATATCTTCTGCTTCTGTTAGGTCCATACCATTTCTGTCCTTTATCGAGCGCATCTTTGCATGAAATGTTCCCTTGGAATCTCTAAGTTTCTCGAACAGATCTCTTGTTTTTCCTATTCTGTTGTTTTCCTCTTTTTCTTTGCATTGATCGCTGAGGAAGGCTTTCTTATCTCTCCTTGCTATTCTTTGGAACTCTGCATTCAGATGCTTATATCTTTCCTTTTCTCCTTTGCTTTTCGCTTCTCTTCTTTTCACAGCTATTTGTAAGGCCTCCTCAGACAGCCATTTTGCTTTTTTGCATTTCTTTTCCATGGGGATGGTCTTGGTCCCTGTCTCCTGTACAATGTCACGAACCTCTGTCCAAAGCTCATCAGGCACTCTATCTATCAGATCTAGTCCCTTAAATCTATTTCTCACTTCTACTATATAATCATAAGGGATTTGATTTATGTCATATCTGAATGGTCTAGTGGATTTCCCTACTTTCTTCAGTTTAAGTCTGAATTTGGCAATAAGGAGTTCATGATCTGAGCCATAGTCAGCTCCTGGTCTTATTACTGAGTTGTAAATGTTTCTTTGTGCATTCAGAATACAAGTCCTTGGCCAGATAAATGTTCTTTAAATATTTTCTTCTATTCTGTGGTTTGCTTCTTAATTCTTTTAACAATGTCTTCCAAAATGAATTTTTAAAAAATTTTGATGAAGTTTAATTTATAGTTTATGACTCATGCTTTTTCATAGCTGTCATATTGCTATTTGTTTCTATTTGTCCTACTGTTCTTTGCTTCCTTTTCATTCTATTCTGCCTTCTGTTGGAAACCTGAGTATTTTGTGTGGTTTCATTACTATTGGCTTATTCAATTCAGTTCAGTTCAGTCGCTCAGTCGTGTCTGACTCTTTGTGACCCCATGAATCACAGCATGCCAAGCCTTATTTTGTTCTGTTTTTCCATTGTTGCTTCATGATTTACAAGTTGCATTTTTAACATAACCATGGCTAAAGGGACTACATTTGAAATATAGTACATGCAAAATGAAGTATTTTTTGGAGATTCCCTTCTTTGACTAAAAGCAGAGACTTTTCATTTCAGTGAATGAAGTTGCCATCAATCCTCTCTCCAAGGATTCTTCATAGCCAGGTAGGAGATCAACCACTTGCACTGGGATGAGTGGTTTGTTTATGCAATGCATAAACAAACATTATCACAAACTGTCATATCTTCCCTTTGTCTTTCCTAAGCCATTTTCCCATGGAATCCCTTTCTTCATCTTCCCTTTTCCCTATAAAGTTGGCATGGAACCCCTACCTCTACCTGTTTAACAGCACATTTCATCCCAATGATCCCACATGTATGAGTAGATAAGTCTTATGTTTCTTCTCTGTCATCAGTTGATTTGTAGGCTCCCAACCACTGGGCCTAAGTAGGTAGAGGATCTTTTTCCTCTTAATACAGCCCATCCTCTAATAATGCTGTGCTGCTGCTGCTACTGCTGCTAAGTCACTTCAGTCGTATCTGACTCTGTGCGACCCCATAGATGGCAGCCCACCAGGCTCCTCTGTCCCTGGGATTCTCCAGGCAAGAACACTGGAGTGGGTTGCCATTTCCTTCTCCAATGCATGAAAGTGAAAAATGGAAGTGAAGTTGCTCAGTCGTGGCCGGCTCTTCGTGACCCCATGGACCACAGCCCACCAGGCTTCTCCATCCATGGGATTTTCCAGGCAAGAGTACTGGAGTGGGGTGCCATCACCTTTACAAATAGTGTGAGAATCTTTCAATAGGATGTCCTTTCCCTCTTCTGTACTTTGTGCTATTGTCCTGAATTTTGCGTTTTATAAACTTAAAACAGTGTATTTTAATTATACCTGCCCAAAGCAGACAGTTTTCTTTTAAAAATATTTTAAAATGAGAAAAATGTATGTTTATGCAGCTCATTTCTGTTTCTGGCATTCTGCATTGCTTTGTGTATATGATTCCATCTGAAAAACTTCCTTAACAGTTCATGCAGAGGAACTCTGTTAATAATGACATTTCTAAGCTTTTATGTGTCAGAAAGTATTTAATTTTCTTTTTTTTTTATTTAGTATCTTCTGATGGGGTGATATTATATGTAATTTTTTAATTAATTTTTTTTTCTTTTTATTTAAGTATAGTTGGTTAACAAAGGGAAGGATAAATTAAGCACTTGGGGTTTACATATACACACTATTATATATAAAATAGATAAACACCAAGGATATAATACAGGAAACTATATTCAATATCTTATAATAACACAACAGGAAAGAATGTGAAAAAATATATATGTAAACTTTCATATATATATTTGTCACTTTGCTGTATGCCTGAAACTAATACAACATTGAAAATCAACTCAAAATGTTTCATTTTCATTTTCAAAAAGCATATTCACTAGATATAAAGCTCTAGGTTGACAGGTTTATTTTTCCTTAAAAAAAATTTTTAAATTTCCTCATTTCTCTTGGCTTAAATAATTTCTTGTGGGCAGTATGTCATTATTCTTACTTCCTAAACTTTCTGTGCATGTGTGCTAAGTCACTTGAGTCATGTCCAGCTCTTTGTGGCCCTATGGACTGTAACCCACCAGGCTCCTCTGTTCATGGATTCTCCAGGCAAGAATACTGGAGTGGGTCACCATGCCCTCCTCCAGGGGATCTTCCCAACCCGGGGATCAAACCTGTAGCTCCTGTGGCACCTGCAATGCTGGCGGATTCTTTCCTGCTGAGCCACTGGGGGAGCCCATCTTAAACTTTATACATAGTATATACTTTCTCCTCTGTTTCTAACGTTTCTCTTTTTATTTCTGGTTTTGACAGTTTCATTATGATATGCTTTGATGTTGTTTTCTCTATGTTTATCCCTCATGGAATTTATGGAGTTTTTTGGATCTGTGAATTTATGGGATTTTTTAAAAATCAAATTTGGAATATTTTTAACATTTATTTCTGTACATATCTTTATCAGCCCCACCCCCAGAAATCATATTACACATATGTTAAATGTTTTTAAATTGTCCCACAGTCACTGATGCCTTTTCATTATTTGGCACTATTTTCTTTTCCCTCTGTGTTCCATTTTGTATGGTTTCTATTGCTGTGTCTTCAGGTTTGCCCATCTTTTATTCTGTATTATTGAATCTGTCATAAAATACATCAAGTATATGATCTGCTATTAATCCTACTCAGTGTTTTTTTCACTTCGAATATTGTGTTTCCCCTCCAGAAGTTTAATTTGGGTCTTTCTGTTATGTGTCATTTATGTCTCTCCCAATCATATCCACATGTTCTATTCTTGAACACGTTCAGCATATTTATGATAGCTTTTAATATCTGCATCTACTAAATTTATTACCTGCCATTTCTAAATCAGTTTATATTGATTGATTTTTCTACTGAATCATATTTTCCTACTTATTGGAACACCTAATAATTTTCTGTTGGTTGTCAATGTGATATTGTGATTCATAAGAATATATATTTATATATATTTCTCATATATTTGGTCTTTGTCCACAGTTTCTGACTCATAGCTCCCAGAACACTTGGAATTTCCTGCGTGACAAGAGCAATTGGAGCAACTTTTAAAAAAATAATATTTGGTCCATTGTCCTCAGTTCCTGAAAAAACTTCAGAGTCATAAATGTGAAATGTTTTACTTGTCACTCATAACAAGCTCCTTTCCACCATAACTGGGCTGATGTTGATGGGCTGACTTTTAGAAAGCACCTAAGGATGGGGACTGGTTGCCGGGGAAACCAACCTTGTCTAGAGGGATAGAATATTTCTCTTACACCTGATCTCCAGGGAGAGGAGATAGGCTACAGGATGAATCAGTCACCGGTGACTAATGATTTAATTAACCATGCTAATGTAATGTAGCCTCCATAAAAACCCAACAGGAAGAGGTCCAGAGCACTTCCAGCTTAGGGAAGCAGAGTGCTTCCACATGCTACCACGCAAGGACCCAAGCTCCACAATGAGAGAAGCTCCTTTGGAACCTCTCCCAATGTGTCTTTTTCATCTGGCTGTTGATTCAGATCTTTTGTAATAAACCAGTAATCCAGTGAGTAAAGGGCTTCCTAGGTAGCTCAGTGGTAAAGAATCTGCTTGCCAAGGCAGGAGATGCCAGAGACTCAGGTTTGTTCCCTGGGAAGAGCCCCTGGAGTAGGAAATGGCAACCCATTCCAGTATTCCTGCCTGGAAAATTTCATGGACAGAGGCATCTGGTGGGCTACAGTAGTCCATGGGGTCGCAAAGAGTCAGACATGACTGAGCGGCTGGGTACCCATGCTCTAGTCAGTAAACAGGTTTCTGGAGTTCCATGAGCCACTTTAATAAGTTAATTGAACCCGAGGAGGAAGTCTTGAAAACCTCTGATATACAACCAGTAGATCAGAAGTACAGGTAACAACCTGGGCTAGCAGTAGATTTCTGTGCGACTGAGTCTTTTACCTGTGGAATTTGATGTTATCACTGGGAAGATTGTTTCCGAACTGTCAAGTTGTAGGACACACAACTGGTGTTTGGAGACGTGCTTGTCGTGTGGAATACTCTTCCCTCCCACCCCCCATACCAATACACTCCATATTAAAATGGAGTGAGGATACAAAAAAAAAAAAAAAATCACGATTATTTCATGTGAAAATTATGTAAATTTAAGGGAAATAGCAAGAAGTTGAACAGTGGAATCAGTATTCAAGAATATCCTATTGCAATAAAAATAAGAAGTGGAAATTATACTGGTTAATATCAATGCCAGCATTAGGCTCAATTAAATTAATTGTTCAGATGCAAATGGAAAGGGAAGTGAGGCATGGGAGTTCTGGTTTAATAGCAGTTTGTGCAAAAATGTCTCAGGGCTCTTGATAATTTTAGAATGTTCTGTGCAGGGTGACTTATCAAGGAGATTACTTTTTCAAATGTGGTCTTCAAGAAAAGACCTTCACAGAAATATGTATCCAGATTAAAGAAGTTATGACTATCACTGTGTAATTCTCTACTGCTTTGTTTAGAATCCACTTTTATAAGTATGTTCTGTTACCTTTAAATGGGGCATTGATAAGCTAAATGTTCCTGGAAGAGGAAAATCATGGTGTACAATAATCAGCTCATATAGTGATTTTTTCCAACCACCTTGAAGTGAAGGAGAAATCACAGTTTTAGCATCTCACATGGTCTGGTTTCCATCTCTTTCGCTGAAATAGTAGCTGGGTTCTGTTTCATGCTCTCCACATCCTGATTTTCCTTTACTTCAAGTCATTACGAATTTGAGATCATTTATCTGATCATAGATAACTTTGTCTAGAAATTACTGATCAGAAGAACTTGAAAAGAGAAAGTGAGACAATGGTGTATAAAGAAATCTTTTAGTTTTAACTGACAGAAACCCAGTTCAAACAAACATTGGCAAAATGAAAATGAAGTAACCGTCATTGTATGTATCAAATGACTCTATATTCTCAAGACGACGATTCCCTTCAAGTTGATCTATAGACTCAACACAATTCCTATCAAAATTCCAACAATTTTTTGGATAGAAATTGTAGCTTCATGTACATGTATATGTATATGCATGTATACACACACACACAAACATGAAATGAACTTCGATTCACCACAAACAAAAATCAATGAAAATGGATCATACACTACATGTGAATGTTGAACTATGAGATTTTTAAAAACAAAGGAGAAAATATCTCACACTTTGGACTAGGCAAGGATTTTTTGAATGTGACATTACAAGCCCGATCCAAAGGAAACAGTTGATAGGCTGGACTTCATCAAAATAAAAATCTCTTGCCTTTCAAGAGAAGCTGTTTATGATAATGAAAAAACAAACCTCAAAGTCTAAGAAAACATTTGCAAATTACATATCTAATAAAGGATTTCTGTTGAGAATCTGTAGTATAGTCTTACTGCAATCCAGGAAAAGACCAACAGCCCAATTAAAAATATGGGCAAAGTTTTTGAATAGACACTTCTCCAAAGAAATACATGAATGACTAATAAGCATAAGAAAAAGAAACTCAACATCATTCTTCACTAGGGAAATGCTAATTAAAACCATGGTGAAGTACCCCTACATGTGTTCCCAACAGAATGGCTATAATAAAGTTTGACAACATCAAACATTGTTGACAGAGATGTAAAATAATAGACTCACTTTGGAAACAGTTTGTTTCTTAAACATTGAAACATAAATTCATAACACAACTTAGCAATTCTCCTCCAAGTCCTACCCAAGAGAAATTGAGTGAAAACCTGGACTTCCCTAGTGGTCTGGTAGTAAAGAATCTGCCTGCCAATACAGGGGACATGGGTTGAATCCCTGGTCTGGGAAGATCCCGCATACCGCAGAGCAACTTAGCCTCTACACCAAAATTATTGAAACCCTTGCACTCTAGAGCCTGTATTCCACAGTGAGAAAAGCCATCACTTGCTGCAACTAGAGAAAACCTGTGTACAGCAACAAAGATTCAATGCAGCCAAAAATGCATACATACATAAATAAAATAAGTGAAAATTTGTCCACGCAAAGGTTTCTGTGTAAACTTTTTTAGCAGTATTACTTGTAGTACTCTGAACTGGAAACAATCCAAATGTTTATTACCAGGTGAAAGAATAAGCAAAATTTGATATATTCATACGTGCATGCGTGCCATCTTGCTTCAGTTCAGTTCAGTCGCTCAGTCGTGTCCTACTCTTTGTGACCCCATGAATCACAGCACGCCAGGCCTCCCTGTCCATCACCAACTCCCGGAATTCACTCATACTCATGTCCATCGAGTGGAGTCTTGTCCAACTCTGTGCAACCCTATGGACTATAGTAGAATATTATTTAGCAATTAAAATAGTGAACTATTGATACATGCCTCTACATAAAAGAACCTGAAGAACACTATAGTGATTCAAAGAAGCCGGACTCAAAGAAGACTAGAGATTGTAAGAGTCTATTTGTATAATCTTTGTAACAAAAAAGCGAAACTATAGAGACAGAAAACAGATCAGTGGTTGTTTGACACTTGAATAGGAATGAAGATTGACCTTCAGTCATCACAAGAAACCTTTTCCGGAGTGATAGAAATAGTCTAAATTGAGTAATGTTAATGGTTGCATAGCTCTAAAAATTTACCAAAGATTATTGGATTATATATTTAAAATGGGTATGTTTTATGATATGTAGCTTACACCTCAATAAAATTGTGAAAATGACAATGAAAAGGAGAGGTCATTCAGTCAAACACAAGTGGAACATGGATACAACTAGTTTTCTGGAAACCGACAGTAACCTTTGACTTAAATACTGTGAATCAGTCTGTCTCAACCTCTGTGTCTCTCTGTGTGTGCTTGTGCATATATTTGATTTATAATCACTTATCTTCATGTCAGGAAGCATAGATTGTTGGCTTACATTTAAAAGCATCTTTAGTGGAGAGGGGTTGAAACTAACCCTCTTTTCGGTTAAAAATTCCAGGAAAGAACACTGGTTTTTAAAAATTGAAGTACAGTTGATTTATAGTGCAATAATTTCTGCTCTACAGCAGAGTGATTCAGTTGTACATGTATATACATTCTTTTTATATTCTTTTCCATTATGTTTTATCACAATATGTTGAATATAGTTCCCTGTGCTGTATAGTAGGACCTTGCTGTCTGTCCATTTTGTATGTAACACTTTGCGTCTACTAACCCCAAACTCCCAATCCATTCCTCTCACTCCCCCTTGGCAACCACAGGTCTATTCTCTGTCTGTGAGGCTGTTTCTGTTTCATGGGGGTGGTGGTTTAGTCACTCAGTTCTGTCTGACTCTTTGCAACTCCATGGACTGTAGCCCACCAGGTTTCTCTGTCCATGGAATTTCCCAGGCAAGAAGACCAGAGTGGATTTCCATTTCCTTCTCCAGTTTCTATTTCATAGGTATGTTCATTTGTGTCATATTTTAGATTCTACATACAAGTAACCTCACATGATATTTGTCTTTCTTATTCTGTCTTACCTCAGTATGATAATCTGTAGGTCAGTTCATGTTGATGCAAAGGGCATTGTTTCATTCCTTTTTATGGCTGAGTAGAACATTGATTATCTTGGTTTGGTTTCCAGTGCTCCTTTGCAGTCAATAATCAATGGCATTTAGAAGGTCAGGCTCTCTCTGCTTTATTGTATATGTACGTGTGTGCTCATAATTACACACACACACATACACATGTGAAATTTCTTCATCTATTTAATCTTAGTTGATCCTTAGGATAATTCTCTGATGTAGATGTCAATATTTACATTTCACAGATAGGGCTATTGACATGTAGAGATGTTAAAATATGTCATGAAAGTCATATGGCTAAAATGTTGGTGCTAGAATTTGAACCAAGCGTATCAAATCTTTCTTCCTTTCCCTAAATAACACCTCTTCTTTGATCATTTCCTATCCTAAGAATTTGAGTGCTGCATGACTCCTATATCTTATATGTGTTAGATTGCCTTTAATTTTTCTAGATAAAACATTTTTGTGTGAACGCCTCTCAAACACATTCGTCTCTGAAATCTGAATAAGTGGATATTCTCTCTCAAATCCAGGGCTTTCATTATCACATTTTATGTGTTAGCTCCTTTTTGCTCCACACCACTGGTTCTATGCTTTTCTGCAGGCGTTCTAATGTCTAATTTTCAACAGTTTCCCTCAAAATGAAAATCACTATTGGTATGGTAAGCATTTGGAGTTTTATTATTGATTTATGCCTTGGGTGAAGAGGTTAATTAAATGTGAATTTTAAGCCAACAACATGATTAGGAGAGTGAAGCAACTGGAATTCATGAATACTCCCAGAGCCATTAAAACTATTTAAAATGAACGATGACTGAAGAGGGGAGTGGAGGTGGGCGGGGAGATGGGCTAGCCCTCTGTTTCTTGTGACAGGATTAATGAAATTCTGAAGAATAACACAATCTTTTCAAGGCTTTTTATTTTGCATTTATATTGACATTAGCATGGAAGAGAATACATTCCTAATAAACCACTCTTCCATTTTCTCTTTGTTTCTTTTATTTCAAATTGCATCCTAGAGCCGGAGCTCACCAAATCAACAGACCATACCAGAAGAAAGAGGGGTGATTTATGGGTTACCGACTCTTAAAGGGTTCTCAGGAAGACTTGTAAAGCTTGACAGGGAGCTACAGACTCAGCATCTTCATTCTTCCTGCCTTTCGAGCAGATCTTTTAGAAGTCACAGTTTAAAAACATGAATCAAAAGTGGATCTTATCTCAAAAAGTTTCAGTATTTGCTGTTGGGAAATAAAGAATTTGGATTTGTTTTAAACTACATTATAATTTCCCTAAATTCAAATAATGGTGGGTTTTATATGCCTTTTGTATCTGAATCTCCCTCTAAATTTCAGGTGTGTAGGGAACAGTCAGTCCATTCTGGTTAATGATGAATAGTGTTCTATGACCCCAGGAGATTTCAAAAATTGGATGACAGAGTTATATAAACATAAGTGTTGACGTAAACAACATAGGTAAATTTTTTAAATTGAGTTCTTATTAAGGGAACTGAAGAATTACAAAAGACAGGATACATATATATTGAATAATTACATGGCTATAGAAAAGGCATCTATTTTAGAAACAAAGCAAGTTGCTTATGCCACTTTAGTGCTGTTGCAAAAGTATATTCTAAACATTGTAATAATATTTGTTGCTGTTGTTGTATAGTCACCAAGTCATGTCTGACCCTTTTGCGACATCATAGACTATAGCTCACCAGACTCCTCAGCCATGGGATTTTCCAGGCAATAATACTAGAGTCGGTTTCCTCTCCTTCTCCAGGGAATCTTCCTGACCAAGGGATTGAACCTGTGTCTCCTGCACTGGAGGTGGGTTCTTTACCACTGAGCCACTAGAGAAGCTCCATAATAGTATTTATTACATTTTAGTTTGTTATTGCCATAGCCCTATTTGGACTTCTCTGGTGGCTTAGATGGTAAAGAATCTGCCTACAATGCAGGAGACCTGGCTTTGATCCCTGGGTCGGGAAGATCCCCTGGGGAAGAGAAAGGCTACCCACTCCAGTATTCTTGCTTAGAGAATTCCATGTTCAGAGCAGCCTGGTGGGCTACAGTCCATGGGGTCACAAACAGTCAGGCACGACTGAGTGACTAACCCTGTTAACAAATAGCCCTGTTAACAAATATATCAGTAGCTATAATGCAGGTTGGAGAAATGATGTAGCATGCTAAATGGGGCAGGAGCCCTTCAGAATCAATCTTAGAGCGCTGAAGAAAGCTATTGTCACTGTTTTCATCCTGGCGAATACCTACTGTGTTGAGATAACAGAAAATATATAGACACATATACTGGCATGGAATCAAAGGCTCAGCAAAATGGAAGTTAAAAATCAGCCTAGGAATCAGATCTTTCAGATGAAAAGGATTAAAAGTCCTGACGAACACTCAACAAATCTCTAGATAAGGCTGAAGAAGGGAAGATGGAAACACTTCCTGGTTAGAGACTGTAATGCTATATACTGAGGTGTTGCAGAGAGTCATGTATTGCATTTGTGCAGGGAGATAGTAACAGCTGGGCTCTGGACAATGAAGTGCTGACTTTTGTCTTAAAAGCTGCAGCTGATCAAGACATAGGCGGTAACGTCCAAGTCAAGGCTGCCTGCTTCAGAGTAATGTGGGACTCTGTGGAAGCTGGGAATCGTTTTTCCGTCTGGAGGGGTACAGTGGCGGAAGTGAGTACTTCTCAGGATCATGAGAATGATAACAGGACCTGGAGCTCCCTTTCATGCTTTCTTCTGTTCCACTGTGTCCACAGGGAAGGTTACACAGGGAAGGTCATTGCTTCTGCTGTGGTCCCAGCCTCACCTCTGGCCATTTATGTTACTTGGCTCCAGGTGGCCAGTCTGGACTTTACCCAAGGCCCAAAGCCTACACAGGCTTCCGTGGTGGCTCAGTGGTAAAGAGCCAATGCAGGAGACACAGGTTTGATCCCTGGGTCAGGAAGATCCACTGGAGAAGGAAATGGCCACCCACTCCAATTTTCTTGCCTGAAAAGACCCCCATGGAAAGAGGAGCCTGGAAGTCTACAGTCCCTGGGGTCGCAGAAGAGTTGGACGTGACTTACTGACTAAACAACAGCAACAGTCTGCAGCTCCTACAGGTTGCAGGCAGCAGACATAACCTTAGAGGAGCGTTTCTTAGCCTCAACACCATTGACATTTGGGGCCAGATCATTCTTTGTTTTGAGGGGGGCTGTCACTGTGTGTTGTAGGATGTCTACTGTCATCACTGGCCTTACCCATTACACGGTGCTAGCACCTTGAATTATAACAATGTCTTCACACATTTCTGAGTGTCCCCTGGAGGGACACGAATGGCTTGCCTTGTCTGAGAACCTCGGCTTTAAAGGTTTCTGCCTTTAATACACAGACCTTGGGAATTCAGCTCTCAGTCTAGATTGTACACTTACCAAGACAGTAAAGGACAATTGAAGATGAGAGGAGATTCTAATGCAGAAAACATTTCAGCTGATGACAAGATGGAGCTGTTCTTAGAAACCAAAAGGCCACCCCTTTGAGTCTCTAAAGGGGTCCTCTGCAGCTGATCACAGGGCAGCCTGCTTGCGCAGTGTGAGGATTGCCTTGTCACAGGGCTCCCCACCATCCAAAAGTATTTTTGAGTTTTTTTCTGTTTCTGACAGACTAGTCTCAGTGGGGTCAGGATCTGAGAAAACTCCCTAGGTTGTATCATAAACCTTTTCCGCCCAGGCTCTGATTCACTTCAGGGAAGTGGACCATCTGAATATGCTCCCTTCTGGGGAAACCGTACACTCTACCCATATGTGTGGGCTTGTTCTGTGTCCTTAACAGAAACTTACTTCAGAACATAAAAGCACAAAACTACACATCAGGCAGCAAGTGGGCAGCTTTTTCCTATCTCTTCCTTCCGAATGACATAAATAAGTGGTAACTGTTTAAAAAATTTGTGACATTTGCCGAAAATTTTCCCAATAGAACAATTAAATTACATGGTGACCAAGGTCCATATGGGACAAAGGATGGGACTTTGAGAAGAGAGATTTCATGTCAGTAGATAGAAGACGATTCTGATGTTTGGAGTCACTCAAGGTGCAATTGGAAGCAATGTTTCAAATCCCTTTGGATACTTCAGCCAGAAGCTGAAAAGTATTGTCAAGGAAAACCCGTGATTGTTCAAATGATCCTTTGGTTATATGACTCTGTGGACACAGAAAGATAATGGAAACATCACGGAGTCCAACAAGTCAAAATTTCAAGACCTTACTCTCAAAAATGTCCTACTTTTTTGATTCAGTTGAGTAGCAGATTTACTTGAATGATATTCAGATTCATTAACAAGTATGAAGAGACTGATTAGTGCCTTATTCTGGTGTGTGTGTGTGTGTGTGTGTGTGTGTGTGACACAGATAGAGAGAGAGAATGAAGTACATTCATCAGGGGTAATTAACCAGTTTGGAATCATGATTAATTTAAAAAAATATTAGAATTACCATGAAAGTCACTCAGTTGTGTAAGACTCTTGGCGACCCCATGGACTATGCAGTCCATGGAATTCCCCAGTCCTGAATACTGGAGTGGGTAGCCAATTCCCTTCTCCAGGGGATCTTCCCAACCCAGGCATCTCCCACATTGCAGGCGGATTCTCTACCAGCTGAGCCACCAGGGAAGCTAGAATTACTACAGTGAGCTTATAGAAATGGTCAGATCACAAAAATCCATGGCTATACACAAAGAAGGATGTGCTTTAGTTTGGAGAACAGTAAATAAAGCACACTTAACATCTTTCACCGACTGCCCTCCCCTCCGGCAAGGCTCCTGCTCCCCACCAGTCAGGTTTCTGAGCATAGCATCCCTTCCGTCTGCCAGCAGGCTGCCAAGAGAGAGCAAAAGAAGAAGAACTAAGTCACTAAGTTGTGCCCGACTCTTGCGACCCCATGGACTGTAGCCCGCCAAGCTCTTCTGGCCATGGGATTCTCCAGGCCAGAATCCTGGAGTGGGTTGCCATCTCCTTCCCAAGAGAGAGCATAGGTGAGCCCTTAAGTTGCCTGCTTAGTGCACTCATCTCTGGCTTTAAATCCCTAAGGAGGCTGAAGGTGAAAGATTTGAGTAGAGGAGAGGCGATGTTGTGGTGGCGGGGAGCAGGGAGCTCAGAGCTTATAAGGAAGGAGGGATAGGTATAGAAGACGAGGAAAGACAGCAGTAGGATTTCATTTATATTTGGTTTAGTTCTTGTCTCAAGTTAATATCTGAGAGGTAAAAGGGTTTACTGCATTATTTTTCCAACTTTTCCCTGCCTCACCTCCAGCTCCTCTTTCTTCAATTCTAAGCCCAGGAATGAGCTTGGCTTACTGGAGCTCTATCTGCAAATCTTGACAACAATGCACCATGGAAATCAGCAATAAAATATTACTTCCTCTCCTTGCCCTGGGAATTGTGTGAGTAGGTGGTTGGAAGTCACAAAGAGTGGCTGCCTGAATGGTCTCCTACCTATAAAATGCTACTGACATTTGTTTTCTGGACTAGTGGGAAACAACGTGTTTTTTTGGTTTTGTTGATTTCTCAGCCTGTAGAATATTTATCTATTGAAAGGTTAGATTTAGAAAGAGCGAATCTCCAATCCCACCGCCTCCAAATAGCTGCTCTCAAGATGACTGGCAAGAAGCACAAAAACTTCTCACAACAGATTGCTGCTAAGTCACTTCAGTCGTGTCTGACTCTGTGCGACCCAACAGACGGCAGCCCACCAGGCTTCTCTGTCTCTGGGATTCTCTATGAAGAATACTGGAGTGGGTTGACATGAGCCTTGAGAGGAAAAATGAAGATGCAGTATCATTGTTGTGTCCTTCTTTTTATCTACACTATACCTTGGAACTCTTCATTTTGCCACTGATTTACAGCACCAAACAAAGAGATAAGATTGTGCTTATCCATAGTTTCGGAGAGCCCAGTTGAATGGTCCCGGCTCCAAACTCCACCTGTATGCTTGAATTATTGAATTCTTCGCAATGGATTTCTGTCTCAGCAAACAACTGGATAATTGCTAAATGTCTCTAGATTTTTGGCTCATAAACAAACGTGCATTTACTGAATTGGATTAACTGAAGTCAGAGGAAATACTTACAGACAGTTGCTTAAAAGGTGCTGTGGATAAAGAAAAGGCTGATTTGAAAGGTCTCTGGACTAAAAATTTTTTCTCCCTGTGCTCATAAGAAAAGTGAGGCTGGTCCTAAAGAAATATAATTTGCTTAATAATTATCAACAGTAAGCTTGTATTAGCTTAGCCTGCAGTGACTGGAAGAGTTTATATTTCAGGTAAGGGCTGTACCTCTTGTAAAGTCTGATCCTCTGGCAAAGACCTGGAACCCTTCCCAGACATCACCATCAACTCTGGTCATTCATTAAAAATACGTTACTGGATAGCCACACATTTTTGACTCTGATTTTTAAGTTTTCAGCAGAGCTTGTGAGAAGGTGTTTTGAAAATTCTCAAGATATGATTGTTCTGAATGATTTTGTTCATTTCTAAATAAAGAAAAGTTATCCTCAAAAAGTGAAATCTAAATTTGGTAACTAAGGTGGGAATTCAAGCTACTTTTGGCCCGGGTTTACCCAGGTAATAAGATCCGTTGTTTCATCCAGGATGCAGTAGATGAAACTAGATATTCTCTTGACCCAATTAGTTTCAAATTTCTAGGGAGCAAGAATTGTATTATTGCGTTTTTCATGTTTTTCTTTTCCCCCAACTTTGTGACTGAGACCTAGAAAGTGCTCAGTAAATATGTCATAAGTTAATTTCATCAAGGCTCTAAAGGAAATTCTAAAGAGGCATTCTAAAAATATTTTTAAAAATTTAAGGATTGGTGTCAATAGTGGAATAAATTTAAGTCTATACAAACTTCTATAAAACTTTTATGTACATTATCTGTACATATAAAACAAACTTTATAATTTCACTTATCTGCTAAGCCAGTCTTCATTTTCTGACCACATCTTCTATGAGGTATTTTAATAATAGAAACAAATACATTCTTTGTATAGTTAATCAGCTCCTTGGGAATCAGCAGCTCAAAACTGAATTCCAACTTGAGTCCCATCACTCACTAGTTGTAGAAACTTGGCCATGTTACTTACCCTTCCCAAATCTCAGTTTTCTCATCTGTAAAAAGGAGATATTAAATACTCTTTGGAATTAAGATAAAGGAGGTTTTATTTATATAAATCATCAAATACAGGTCTCAACATTTAGGAATAACTGCATGAATCTTAGCTCCTTATCTTCAGTTCAATTCAGTAGTTCAGTCGTTTCCGACTCTTTGTGACCCCATGAACCACAGCACGCCAGGCCTCTCTGTCCATCACCATCCCTGTCATCCCAGAGTCCACCCAAACCAATGTCCATCGAGTCGGTGATACCATCTCATCCTCTGTCATCCCTTCTCCTCCTGCCCTCAATCTTTCCCAGCATCAGGGTCCTTTCCAATGAGTCAGCTCTTCGCATCAGGTGGCCGAAGTATTGGAGTTTTAGCTTCAACATCAGTCCTTCCAATGAATACTCAGGAATGATCTCCTTTAGGATGGACTGGTTGGATCTCCTTGCAGTCCAAGGAACTCTCAAGAGTCTTGTCCAATACCACAGTTCAAAAGCATCAATTCTTCGGTGCTCAGCTTGGGCAAAAGACTGAAATTACCATCACAGACAACTAGCCAATCTGACCACATGGAGCACAGCCTTGTCTAACTCAATGAAACTAAGCCACGCTCTGTGGGGCCACCCAAGACGGCCAGGTCATGGTGGAGAGGTCTGACGAAATGTGATCCACTGGAGAAGGGAATGGCAAACCACTTCAATATTCTTGCCTTGAGAACCCCATGAACAGTATGAAAAGGCAAAATATAGGACACTGAAAGGTGAACTCCCCAGGTCAATCGGTCAGTTCAGTCGTTCAGTCACTCAGTCATGTCGACTCTCCGCGACCCCATGAACCACAGCACGCCAGGCCTCCCTGTCCATCACCAACTCCCGGAGTTCACTCAAACTCATGTCCATCGAGTCGGTGATGCCATCCAGCCATCTCATTCTCTGTCAACCCCCTCTCCTCCCGCCCCCAACCTTTCCCAGCATCAGAGTGTTTTCCAGTGAGTCCACTCTTCGCATGAGGTGGCCACAGTATTGGAGTTTCAGCTTTAACATCAGTCCTTCCAATGCACACCAGGATTGATCTCCTTTAGAATGGACTGGTTGGATCTCCTTGCAGTCCAAGGGACTCTCAAGAGTCTTCTCCAACACCACAGTTCAAAAGCATCAATTCTTCAGCAATCAGCTTTCTTCACAATCCGACTCTCACATCCATACATGACCACGGGAAAAACCATAGCCTTGACTAGACAGACTTTTGTCGGTAGGGCCCAATATGCTACTGGAGATCAGTGAAGAAATAACTCCAGAAGGAAGAAGGGATGGAGCCAAAGCTCCTTATCTTACTTCATATCAAAATTCATTTTATAGACATGCCATTTTATTTCCGTGAAAACTGAAGGCTATTAGAACAAATTCGTCTCATTTCTTTATTATAAAAGAACTGCTCCTCCCTCTAACTGAAAGCAAAGTTACTGTATGCAGTTAGCAAAGTTACTGTATGCAGCCGAAAGTAATAAAACTGTATTTACCTTTCAAATAGCCATAATTTTGACTTTTGTGTGCATGTTAGTTTTGCCTCTATATGCCTAATATTTTCTGAGTAATTTCATGTCATTTGTTGCTACCATATTTTACTATGCATTTTTTCACCCCTAATTCTTCGGAATTGAGGTTTTCTAAAATTAGAATGGAAACTCTCTGAGGTCTTCTGTTTGCTTGGTCAGTGTCTTATTCATGAGTCACTCCATGAGACATGACAGGATAATAATTCTGGCAGCGGCTGGCAATGCAGAGATAGAACGCTTAGCTGAGCTCTGCAGTTTAAAATGTATATCCTGAGTTGTCAAGGTTGTTAGATTTAAAGTGTTTGATTTTGGAAAGAATTTGGACAGAATTTGATAGACAACTACTAACCCAGGCCTGGAACTCAATTCACCTCTGAAATGAGAAAGGTCCCGCTTCTTTTCTGGTCCCTCCCCCAGCCCCTCTTCCTCAATCTCTTTCCTCCACGTGGTCCAAGGAACAATCACCCTGTGGACAGAAGGTGCGTTGAGAATGTGTGCAGGGTGAGCTGACTCAGGAGAAATGCCCCCCCTCTTCAGTGGAGGGGCGCCTTCTATTCCATTTCAAGCTGGACTAGAAATCAATATGTCATTATAAACATATATGGTGCAGGGACAGACAGGAAATGGATACATACCCAGGATAAAGTAATTTGGAAGCATTAGTTACTTTGAAATGTGCCGCACACTGAGGAGACTTGAACATGTCACAGTGGATTTCTTTGCCTCAATCAATGTCCTTTTTTCCCTCACTTGAAGCAGTTTTATAGACAAGCATGGTTACTTGCTTGGGAAGAGTTTAAATTCCAGTAACATTTTCTGACTGCTTGTCTAGTGCCCGACCTCTAATTGTGTACTTTTAACTGCTACCCGCATCATTTGCCTTGGGGGGAAACTTCTTGGTAAATTAAAGAAGGGGGAAAAAAGGAAATGTATGCTTCAGAGCATCCTGCAAGCAATGGTGTTTTGCACTCAATTGTTTATCGGTAGCATAACTATCTGGCGAGTAAACCCTTTGATAACGTTCCTGTTTCTCCCTCAAAAAAATGCAATAAGTTAGTATGACAAGCATGCAATGATACATTAAATTGAGAAAGGGGCCAGAGCAGGATTTACAAAATTCTCCTCTAGCTTTTCATACTCCTCAGCCTTTTATAGATCTCCCTCAAAATATTTGTTCTCTTTCTATTAAACCCCTTTGAATCATCCCAACCCAACTCAACTCCCAAGCTTCCTTTTGGGACATAGCTATCTTGCTCCCTGTTCCCATGAAGAAAAGTCTTTTTTTTTTTCCTCTCCAAGATTTCTCCAATCTTTCATCTTCAAACCTGCCCCAAATTTAATGAACTGTGTTTTGATAACTGCATGGCTATTCTGAACCTCTTTTAAAAGTGCTTTGGTTTATTTTCCAAGAATGAAGATACATTTGTACTGATGCAGCTTCACCCTCTCCCTTGACTAAGGACTGGGGTTTAGTCTTTGGAATGTGAACGGAGTCCAGCAAACTGGTCAGTGTGGAGGTGGAGTATATAACCCTGGCCTCGTTAACATATTTCAACTAATTGATTGACCTGGTCTTTTTTTTTTTTTTAATTTTTAACATTTACTGGTATCACGAACTTCACCAAGCATATTACATGAATTCTTTCATTTATTTTTTTAATATTTTTTTTTTAATTGGAGGCTAATTATTTTACAATATTATATTGGTTGGTTTTGCCATACATTGACACGAATCCGCCCTGGCTGTACATGAGTTCCCCTTCCTGGTCTTAATCCAAGTTGGCTCCATTCTACTCCAAATCCCACTTTTAATATATTTTTAAGGACTTAGTGGGTGATTATATTTATGTACTTTACGGAAAATACGAAGAAATGCAGATATTTGTTGAAACTGCTTTTAAATGATGTGCATTAAGAATGCTTGTTGAAACACTGCCAACCTAAGGTTGCCAGTCCTTTGGCCTGAATAGTGAAACAACATTAAAAACATGAGTCTGTGTAGTAAAGTTTAGCTTGAGCTCAGACTTTCCAACCCTTTATCCTTGTTAGTTGGTGCAGTTGCTTGCTATCTCAATTCTGTCAAACATGAGAAAGAGATTTTGGTTATCCAGATAGATCTAATACTAAATGCAAAATTTAAGACTTGCTATGTTATTTTCTTTGCCTATTTTTACCAACTTTATAAGTCCATATATTTTAAAGAATTTCACTGCTTAGCAAAAAAATGTCAGAGACAAATACTGTGTAATATCACTTATATGTGGAATCTAAAAAAACAAACTAGTGGATATAACAAAGAAAGAAACAGACTGATGGATCTAGAAAACAAAGTAGTGTTTACCAGAGAAAGAAGAGGAGAGGGACAAGACAGGAGCGGGGGATTAAGAAGGAAAATCCATCCATGTGAAAGTCGCTCAGTTGTGTCAGACTTTTTGTGACCCCATGGACTATTTAGTCCATGGAATTCTCCAGGCCAGAATCCTGGAGTGGGTAGCCAGTTCCCTCCTCCAGGGGATCTTCCCAACCCAGAAATCAAATCCAGGCCTCTTGTGTTTCAGGCTGATTCTTTGTCAGCTGAACCATCAGGGAAGCCCAAGAATACAGAAGTGGGTACCCTATCCCTTCTCCAGCAGACTTTCCCAACCCAGGAATCAAACTGCATTTGGTTCTACACCAGCTGAGCTACCAGGGAAGCCCCCAAGAAGTAAATACTATGTATAGAATAAGTTACAGGGAGATACTATATAGCACAGGGATTATAGCCAAAATTTTATAGTAACTATAAATGGAGTACAACCTTTAAAAATTGTGAGTCACTGTGACATACACCTGAAACTTATATGAATTATAAATCAACTCTACCTTAATAAAAATGAAAATGACTACTTAGCAAATTTCCAAAGATTGGTTTTGAACTTCAGTTTACTCCTTCATCTTTATACTCAATTATCCATTCATTCATTATTTATTGGATAATCGCAATGTGGATGAAAATAGGCTAAGAATTGTGTGAAGACCTAGTGTTTCCACTAGATTGAGATATATGCAAATAGCTTAACAGACAGAATATGAAACATCTCACCATAAAGGCATGGAGGACTGTGAACATTCATATGTGAAAAAAGGAAACTAGTTGAGCAAGAATGACTCCATGGAGTGGACTGCCTTGCCCATAATGTAACAAAGAAAAGAGTTGAGGCATACCCAAAAGGAAGGAAAAGGTGGGAAACTATGTGAATAAGTCAAAGAGCAGAAGTCTCTGGTACGAATGGGACCCACTGGTTTGGTTGCAGAATAGTACAGAGAGAAATGATCCTAGATAAAACTAAAAATGAGCACAAGATTAATGAGTCTTGAAGGTCTGGTGAGATTTTCTTTAGGTGGTAATAAAGAACAATTAAAAAATTTGAAATTATTGGCTTTATTTGCTTTTTTACCAAGAAAATAATCTATATTGCGATCAAAACAAAACCTAGATTCTGTTAGCCTCACAAAGGCTCTTAAATCAGTTGAGGTACAGAGTAAAGAGGTTCTGGATGAAGTAGCACAGGAAGGAAGAACAAATTAAAACAGGGTGTAATTGAAATTGTGAAGACAGCATAGACAGCTTTCAGAGGGATAGGGTTCAAAAACGAGACAAGCTTCATATTGTTTCTAGCGCAGCACAGAGAAAAAACAGAAATATGTCGAAGAAAATTAGTTTAAATGCTCTCTCATTCACATAATTCTCCAATAGAGGTCTGTTCTTGGATCATTCAAATGTATTAAATTGCTTTCAAGTCAAAGGCCATTGACTCTGAAGTCTGATTGCTTCCATATGAAAACTGACCATCCATTGGAGCAAGAGATGTCCACCTGGTCCCCAGGGCACACTTTGATAAAGGTCAATCAGATGCACTCATGTTTTCAGCTTCACAGAAACGATCAGTGTTGGCTTGTGGGCTTCACAGAGCTGGATCGTTTATTAATCACATTTATCCATGAACTCTACACACAAGTCATGTGCTTGATGTTTCTTGTTTCTTGACAGCCTCAGCCTTCAAGAAACTCACTGACCAGTGGGAAGAGAGAGACCCTCTCTCCTCCATTTCCTCCATTTTATTTTACTTCCTTGCTACCTAATCAGTCCCTAATCCTTTACAATCTGATTTTCATCCTCAGTCTTCAGCTAAAACACCTACTTTAAGTTAGGTCAGTATAGTCACTGCATTGAGTAGCTTCTACTGGATTCTCGTTCATGTCCCTCCAATCTGTGGTATTTCAAATTACTGATCACCTTCCTGGCCTCACGTGTACTTTCTCCCTGACTCACCACCTTCTGCCAGCATTTCAAGTGCAGACAGACACAGAACAAGCACACACTTCTTTTTTCTTTTACTCTTTCATTTATTTCTGTGGCATTTTACAATCTTTTCTGATGAGTATTTTCCTCTCCCATTCTTTCTCTGGCCTTCCAGAGAAATCTAGTTTTCTGCTAGATTTTTTTTCAGTCTTTTTGTCTCTTTTTAAGTGATCTCTTCTTTGTTGACTTCATCTACCTTTACATCCTTCACTTCAGTTCAGTTCAGTCACTCAGTCGTGTCAGACTCTCTGTGACCCCATGAATCACAGCACGCCAGGCCTCCCTGTCCATCACCAAATCCCAGAGTTCACTCAAACTTATGTCCATCGAGTCGGTGATGCCATGCAGCCATCTCACTCTCTGTCATCCCCTTCTCCTCCAGTTCCCAATCCTTCCCAGCATCAGAGTCTTTTCCAGTGAGTCAACTCGTCGCATGAGGTAGCCAAAGTATTGGAGTTTCAGCTTCAGCATCAGTCTTTCCAATGAACACCTGGGACAGATCTCCTTTAGAATTGACTGGTTGGATCTCCTTGCAGTCCAAGGGACTCTCAAGAATCTTCTCCAACACCACACTTCAAAAGCATCAATTCTTTGGCGATCAGCTTTCTTCACAGTCCAACTCTCATATCCATACATGACCGCTGGAAAAACCATAGTCTTGACTAGACGGACCTTGGTTGGCAAAGTAATGTCTCTGCTTTTGAATATGCTATCTAGGTTGGTCATAACTTTCCTTCCAAGGAGTAAGCGTCTGTTAATTTCATGGCTGCAATCAGCATCTGCAGTGATTTTGGAGCCCCAAAAAATAAAGTCTGACACTGTTTCCACTGTTTCCCCATCTATTTCCCATGAAGTGATGGGACCAGATGCCATGATCTTTGTTTTCTGAATGTTGGGCTTCAAGCCAACCTTTTAACTCTCCTCTTTCACTTTCATCAAGTGGCTTTTAAGTTCCTCTTCACTTTCTGCCATAAGGGTGGTGTCATCTGCATATCTGAGGTTATTGATATTTCTCCCAGCAATCTTGATTCCAGCTTGTGTTCCTCATGATGTACTCTGCATATAAGTTAAATAAGCAGGGTGACAATATACAACCTCGACGTACTCCTTTTCCTATTTGGAAGCAGTCTGTTGTTCCATGTCCAGTTCTAACTGTTGCTTCCTGACCTGCATACAGGTTTCTCAAGAGGAAGGTCAGGTGGTCTGGGATTCCATTCTCTTTCAGAATGTTCCACAGTTTATTGTGATCCACACAGTCAAAGGCTTTGGCATAGTCAATGAAGCAGAAATAGATGTCTTTCTGGAACTCTCCTGCTTTCTCCATGATCCAGCGGATGTTGGCAATTTGATCTCTGGTGCCTCTGCCTTTTCTAAAACCTGCTTTAACATCTGGAAGTTCACGGTTCATATATTGCTGAAGCCTGACTTGGAGAATTTTGAGCATGACTTTACTAGCGTGTGAGATGAGTGCAATTGTGCGGTAGTTTGAGCATTCTTTGGCATTCCCTTTCTTTGGGATTGGGATGAAGACTGACCTTTTCCAGTCCTGTGGCCACTGCTGAGTTCTCCAAATTTGCTGGCATATTGAGTGCAGCACTTTCACAGCATCATCTTTCAAGATTTGAAATAGCTCAACTGGAATTCCATCACCTCCACTAGCTTTGTTCGTAGTGATGCTTTCACAGGCCCACTTGACTTCACATTCCAAGATGTCTGGCTCTAGGTCAGTGATCATGTTATCATGACTATCTTGGTCGTGAAGATCTTTTTTGTACAGTTCTTCTGTGTATTCTTGCCACCTCTTCTTAATATCTTCTGCTTCTGTTAGGTCCACACCATTGCTCTCCTTTATTGATTCCATCTTTGCATGAAATGTTCCCTTGGAATCTCTAAGTTTCTTGAAGAGATCTCTTGTTTTTCCTATTCTGTTGTTTTCCTCTATTTCTTTGCATTGATCACTGAGGAAGGCTTTCTTATCTCTCCTTGCTATTCTTTGGAACTCTGCATTCAGATGCTTGTATCTTTTCCTTTCTCCTTTGCTTTTCCCTTCTCTTCTTTTCACGGCTATTTGTAAAGCCTCCTCAGACAGCCATTTCGCTTTTTTGCATTTCTTTTCCATGGGGATGGTCTTGGTCCCTGTCTCCTGTACAATGTCAGAAACCTCCATCCAGAGTTCATCAGGCACTCGATCTATCAGATCTAGTCCCTTAAATCTTTTTCTCACTTCCACTGTATAATTGTGCCTAGCTTTATTGAGATATAATTGTCATATAACATTATGCAAGTTTTAGGTGTATAATTTGGTGATTTGATACATGTATATATTGTAAAATTATTACTACCAGAAGGTTAGGTAACAAACCTATTAATGCACATAATTACCCTGTTTTTGTTGCTGTTTTTGTGGTGAGAACGTTTAAGAGCTAATCTCAGCAACTTCCAAGTATACAATACAGTATTGTTAACTGTAGTCACCAGATTCAATTATTAAACATCTTACGCAAACAAAGGAACTCAGAGCTCTTGGCAATAGGAAGTGATGAGTGAAAGACTAACTGTGAGAAGGAAGATTGAGAGAACAGGCAAGACCAGACCCTGGGAGAAATTCTGTCAGCGTGAAAACGGAGACTATATCCTGCAGGTGAAGGAGACCAGCGAGAACTTTTTCAACAGAGTGATGACAGCCTTGCATTTGTTTCTTTTTTTTTTTTTTGTCTAGGGCACCAAATACTTAGTTTTATTTATTTTATTTTTTATTTTATTTTATTTTTTTATTTTACAATATTATATTGGTTGGTTTTGCCATACATTGACATGAATTCGCCCCAAGTGTACATGAGTTCCCCCTCCTGAACCCCCCTCTCACCTCCCTCCTCCCTTTATCCTCCCTCTGGGTCATCCCCGCACACCAGCCCCAAGTATCCTGTAACATGCATTGACCCTGAACTGCTGATTCATTTCACATATGACAACATACATGTTTCAATGTCATTCTCTCAAATCATCCCACCCTCACCCTCTCCCATAAAGTCCCAAGGACCACAGTGTAGCATAGTGGAGAATATTCAAAGCCAGGATGACAGATGGTTTCCAACTGACCATTCATTGGCACTGTGTTGAGGAGGATTCTGAGGCTATATTCAGGCTAAGCTGGAAGAAGGCCATAATTATGTACCCAGGTATGGCTGTTATTCTAGGGAAAACTTCCCAAAAATGTCTCCTTATCATCGCATCACTTCCATATATATATATATATATATATGTATCTAACTTCTCCATTCAATGTCTATGAAATGTAAGGTATATTGAGGACTTACTGGAAGTGGAAGTCTGGGGAAGATTCAGCTTCCAAGAGAAATAAGATTTTTCTCCGTTGTTAAAAGTGACTGTGGCTGTCAAGGGCACTGTGGTGGAGAAATGTGGATGATGTGTTCTATATTTGCCATCAAAGAGCTGGGGAGTGAAGCCCCACCAGCAGAACGATGGCAGAAGCAGTTAGGAGGCTGCTGCTGAAACCCAAAATGGAAACGATGAGGTCCTGCATTAAGTGCACGTCAGTAGTACTGGAAAAAAGAGGAGGGATTCGGATGGCATTCAGGATGTAGTTGAAATCACTGACAGAACCATGGGATCACAATCATGTCGTTGGCAGATGGGAGAAGAGCTCATTAGGAAAACCGAGATGGAGGATCATATCTAGAGACCTGAGAAAAAGACCATGGGGTACCCAAAGGCCAAGTCCAGTTCAGGAAGAATTAAAAACAAACAAACAAACAACAACAAAACCCCACATCGCAGAGTGGTGAGGTGGGAAGTGGCTGAAAGTTGTCCACCGAATTGAGCTGCTAGGATGATTGACGCTGAAAAGAACGCTTTCCATCTACAAGTGGGAGAGGAAGCCGCGTTAAGTGTTTTATTTCCTCACCTCCCACTCACCCTTTTCAAGAAGCTAAGCTGTAAAAGCCTGGAAAGTGAAGACACAGCACACTGCAGGTCACATCCGCTTTTTGTGGTGTTTTTGAAGGGGGAAAGGTTTGAGCATGTTTCTAAAGTAGAGACATAGGTGGCGGGGGGTGGGGAACAGAAGGAGAAAATTGCCTGAGCTCGGAAAGAATTGATAGAATCTTGGAAAGGGAATTTGGGGTGAAAAACGCTGCCTGTCACCTCAGTGAACAACAGATGTGGTGGCCTTTACCATCGGTCACTGTGGCCACCTGCCCTGAACTCTGCACCCTGGGAGGGTTCAGGGTGGAGACAGGCAGGATGCTGGCTCTTGATAGTTAAGGTGCACATCAAAGAAGTGATTGCAGTGAGCCCTGATGCTTGAATCTTCCCATACAGAGAAAAGTGCTAAATTCATTACTTTGACATGTCTGGCTTTTCTTTAACAAACAGTCGCTTTTTGATATTCCGATTACCTGGTATTTTGTCCCCAAACCTCCCATGTATCCTGTCTCCTCCCTTATCTTTTTGGAGTGATCCTGCAGAGCTTGCTCAGAGGCTGCCTCCGGGGCGTAAGTCCTTAGCAAGTCCACCGAATAGAACTCAGTCCTCAGCTTTTAGGTGGCGCTTTTCCCCAGTTGACAAAGGAAGGAAATGGGAAAGTGGGTGGGGATGCAGATTCACCTGCAGATGTTGGGGAGGAAGCTGAGGGAACTCCTATATTGTCATTCATCTTGGTTGGTCAACTGGGTTCATTTCCTGAGGCAGAGATGGGGCACAGGACGTCAGAACAATCCTGATATTTGTACCGAGTGTTATGGTGAATTAGGGGCAGGTGACTAGCAACAAGTGAAAGATCATCTGAGAATTCCTGAAACTGAGCTGTGTTTTTCAAATGAAATTCTTCCTTAGTAGTTCTGTCAGTATAAAAAGCCCTGTATCTGGCTGTTTGGGTCAGTGCTAGAAAGAGAAGTCTGGTTCTTGGGCTTGTTGCCTCTGTGGGGATGGAGGTGGGATGAAACCCGGGGCATCGGGTGAGCTGATTATTTCTCAATGAACCCCTGAAGCAAGTCTTGGGAAAGTCGTCTGTGCTCTTGGTTCTTCTAACTCTACATAATTCTAACAGCACATCTAACTATCCTACCAGATCCCTGTAGAGCCTCCTTCGGAGGTGTCCTCCACTGGCTGAATGGCATCCAATCTGTATGACCAGCTTGGACCCTCTACCTCTTTCTGTGAGGCTATATTTTTTCCTAGATGCCTCTGGACTAAAAGCTTCAATCTTTAGGTTGATCCTGTGCTCGCTCATTGACCACGCACATCTTTCCCCAGGAAAAAATCCATGAGTTTCCTCCTAAACTGATTAATAACAGTGAGCAACTCTCCCCCCAGGACAGAAAGCCTATAGGCTATTTCTAATAACTGACTCAGCATGGTCTGTTTTAGATGTGATGAGATAGTCTGCTTGACTCCATAAACAGTTGAACCACAGCTGTGGTTTACAGATACCAAACGGCAGGGTGGAACCAGTGATTGTAAAGTTTGTTTGATAGCCTTGAAAAGTCACACCTGGGAATCTATGGGGATCTTTTTTTCTCTTATGGAATGGGGCTGGTTGATTCTTCAAGGTATAAGTCCCAAAGGGTTGGCATTTTAATTGTACTCACACACACACGCACATATGTGTGTGCATAAACTCATACAATAAATAATTAAAATTTTGGAAAACCTATTAGCTCTTGCCTTCAGAGGTAAGGGAACCAGATTTAGGCTGAGATGAGAGGGTGGTCTAAGTAGTATCAATGCTGTCAGCGTCACAGGGACCACTGCCTATTGACGATCATTAATGGCTTATGTTGCTAAATTTTGTTTGACGAAGACTTGACTCTGTAGATCCACATGCTGTTATCAGCGATTATGAAATTCCAAACATCCTGCAAATCAAAAGTGGTTTTATAAATACGGGCAAATTCGTGTGTTGGCCAAACTTGACTTTGGTAGATGTGATTTTTATCAAGTTTTGGTTTTCTCACTTAATGTGTTTTCCTGCAGAAATACTAGTGTTGTGGTTACAAGATGCTCTGTTCCCATACCCTGATCACCGACTTCCGCATTATATGTGTGTGTGCTCAGTCGCTGAGTCGTGTCCCACTATTTGAGACCTCATGGACTGTAGTCCACCAGGCTCACTGTCCATGGGATTTCCCAAGCAAGAATACTGGAGTGGGCTGCCATTTTCTTCTCCTGGGGATCTTCCTGAAACAGCAATCGAACTCGAGTCTACTGTGACTTCCTGCATTGGCAGTTGGATTCTTTACCACTGTGCCACTTGGGAAGCCCTCCGTGTTGTATGTACTGTGTAACTTATGAAATCTGAAAAGTTCTGGATGGTAAGATACTTTCATCCCCAAGGATTTCAGATCAGGTATTGAGAGGCAATACTTATGTCTATCCTGTCATAATGTGACTGCGATGGCCCACATATTTAGTGACATTTTGATGGTCTTTTCACCTTTATTTCCTATAACTCGGTGATTTGCACAAGTCGCACATTGGAATCACCTGGAGAACTTTAAAAACAACTGGAGTCGGTCTCCTACCCTGAGACATTCTGATTTAATTAAGGTGGGGTATGACCTGATGTCGACATTAAAAACTATTCAGGTGATTCCGGTGTGCAGTGAAGTTTGGCTCCTAGTGCTGAGTTATTTCTGAGCACATGAATGTCAGTGGAGCAAGGCCTGGACGTCCTATGATGCTTCGTGACCCTTGAGTTAAATTGGACTGAGTAGACACAATTTGTGTTAGAGCTCCACAAGATGTTTTGCTGTGTGATGGGTTTTGTTTTTGTTTAGTGGTTCAGATGATAAAGAATTTGCCTGCAATGAAGGAGATCTGAATTTGATTCCTGGGTTGGGAAGATCCCCTGGAGAGGGGAATGGCTACCCACTCCAATGTTCTTGCCTGGAGAATCCCATGGACAGAGGAACCTGGTGGGCTACAGTCCGTGGTGTTGCAAAGAGTTGGATACGACTGAGTGACTGACACTTTTACTTTCTTTGGTACTGGAGTCACAACATCATCATATTATATCACTGCAGCACAAAGGCCCATGGTTTTCCAACCTCAGTATACATTGGATACTAGCGTCGTTTGAAAAAACTAGTATGATAGTTAGAGTTACTTACACAGAACCTCCAAAATAATCTTCTGACAACCAACTGATATGTAATTATGTAACAACTGATTTTTGTCATCAAAATGAAATGATCATTATGAAAGGACCGTGTTTTAAAAAATGTTTCCCCATTAGTGTCCTGGCTATTTACCAACAAAGAATATATTCTTTCTAATATATCCTAAGGCCAACTGCACTCATTCTGGGTTGTGAGCCCTGACAAATAAGAAAAAAGAAATAAATGGAAGAATTTCCAGAAAATATGGGGATTAGTTGGATTTCCAGTTGGTTCTTGAGTATTTCTCTGATTTATTCACTTGTATAAATTTAATGATTTTAGAGTTATTAAGTTATGCTACCTATGCCAACTTTATAAGAATAAGGGTAGATTAATTTGATTAAAAGAAATGTCTAGAACAGACTGGGCTTCAGGAATGAAATGAACTACATTTGCAGGGTTAAAAATGGGAATATGAAAGCACACAGATTTTACATTGTGAGAATGGAGAACATTTTAAATGTTTTTCAGCTGATGCGGAAGGCAAATTCTCCTCGTTGGTGATTGAGTTATAATGTCACAAATTCACTTCCGTCTAGGGAAAATATGTTTTTATTGTTAAAGAAGGCAAATGAATTAATGATAAGCTTTGTCAGCAGGGAGCCCGTGGCAGTCATTTTCTCCCAAGGGAAAAATGACTAAAAAGTGTACATTTAGTATTTGTCACAGCTTCAAAGAAAACAACTAGCTTTCACCACTGACTCTGCTAGTTCTGTTACCAATAGCTTCAAAACCAGAATTTGTTTTTATAGGCAGGTGCTGTTTTCCTCAGCATTTTACATTGCTAGCCATCCAAATAGCAATTAAGGCCCAGCCAGCTTCAGATCTTGTGAAGCCAAACAGTGAGCATCGCTCCTTTAGTAAGTCAACGTTCTCCAAGAGGTGTTTTTTAAAAAACTTGTTTTGCTTACCTGGAAACTGGAATTCTGACTGCCATTGTCAATTGGAGGCAACCAAGAAAAGAGAAAATCTTCTACTGACTAAGGAGGACCTTTTATTGCAGATATCATCATAAGTAGGCAAGGATTATTTAAGAATGACCTGTTCATCCTGTGGAGTGAACTATTAATTATAAAGTAAACTAAAGAATAAATATATATTTACAGCTGCAAATGGTATGCTTGTGTTTCCAGTGTTAGTATCCAATCCTGCCTCAGAGAGAAAAGGAATTTATGCTCTGGGATTATTTGGACACTCCTTTGTTTTATTTATGTATGTTTATAATTTTTAAAGATGAAGCATAGTTGATTTAGAATGTCATGTTAATTTCTTCTGTACAGCAGTGTGATTCAGTTATACATATATCAACATTCTTTTTAAGATTCCTTTCCATTATTGTTTATGCCAGAATACTGAATATAGTTCCCTGTGCTGTACTGTGGGACCCCGTTGTTTTTGAGCCTCCTTTGTTTTAAATCAGCCTCACCTCCTCGGGCTCTCTGCTGGTCCTCTTCTGAGCCTGAAACTTGCCTGTGCTGAAATAATCGTTTTCTTGTATGGAGGCTTCTGGACCATTTTCACAGAGGTCTTTCTCTGCAGTTCCTCCTAATGCACACAACATCAACTCCTGTATCTACAGCTACTGCTGTTTCTAATGATCCAGGCAATGCTGATAGATGAGGCTTTTTCCTCTATATGCCCAGTCTGCTATCCTGGGGATGACTTCTTTCTGTCCATAATGCGCTATACTTCTAAGGGCTTGTCCATCACGCCCCCTCCCCCGGCCCCGCCACCCCCACCTCATCCTACAATGGCCTGCAAACATTTTTACTTCTCACATCACTGAGGGAGATGTGTGAGGCGGGGGTAGAGGGAAGATTGGAAGCTGCTTGTCTCTGTTGGATATTTTTTGGTAAGGTTGTCTTACTGTCCACAGTATAACACGCTCAAGTATAATCCCACCTTCCATGTTTCTCCACTCTGGCACATGAAAAACCCAATAGAATCAGATCTTAGCAGTTCAGGACTTGAGATTTGTTGGAATAAAAATTTCACTCTGCCTCTGAGTGAGGAAGAATAGTACAGAACAGATGCTGAAGGTGGGAAACCCTCAATATCCAGGTGTGATTATGCGGTGGTGGTGATGCACCCCCACTGCTATTCATTCAGGAAATCTATACCGTCTCTCTTCGGACCAGTCTCTGGGGGTTAGAGGTGACCACGATTCTCTCCCGGTGTCTTCCATACTCTAATTTCATCACAGCTCACATTGAAGTGGGGTGTCTTCTTGTGGCTCAGTGGTAAAGAATCTGCCTGCTGATGCAGGAGACGAAGGAGTCTCGGGTTCAATCCCTGGGCTGGGAAGATCCCCTGGAGGGAGGAAATGGAACCCGCTCCAGTATTCTTGCCTGGAAAATCTCATGAACAGAGGAGCCTGGTGGGCTGTAGTCCATGGGGTTGCAAAGAGTCGGACACGACTGAGCAACTGAGCACACCCGAAAGCATACATTCTTGTGTTCAGTCCAGTCGCTCAGTCATGTCCAACTGTTCGTGACCCCATGGACTGCAGCATACCAGGCTTCCCTGTCCAACACCAGCTCCCGGAGCTTGCTCAAACTCATGTCCTTCAAGTCAGTGATGCCATTCAACTATCTCATCCTCTGTCATCCCCTTCTCCTCCTGCCTTCAATCTTTCCGAGCATCAGGGTCTTTTTCCAAGAAGTCAGTTCTTTGCATCAGGTGGCCAAAGTATTGGAGTTTTAACTTCAGCACCAGTCCTTCCAATGAATATTCAGGACTGATTTCCTTTAGGAATGACTGGTTTGATCTCCTTGCAGTCCAAGGAACTCTCAAGAGTCTTCTCCAGCACCACAGTTCAAACACATCAATTCTTTGGTGATCAGCTTTCTTCACAGTCCAGCTCTCACATCCATACATGACTACTGTATGTAATCATATTCTTGTGTAGTCATATCAAATTCTCTTCTCTGGAGAGTATCATAATCAAGGGTGTCTATCACTTGGCCATGGTGCAGCTTCCTGGAACCTAAAACTCCCATATATTTAATGGGGTTACCATTTCCAAAATATTGGGCCCCAGGTCCCAGGAAAAATGACACCAAATCATTAATCCAAGGGAAATTGGTTTCCTCTATTACTTTGGGTGCCATTTTTAATAAGAAAGAAATCTGACCAGGCAGGCAATTTGGCAGTACTCTATGTCTTAAAAGTAATCAAAGGAAACAGAGAAAACATGAGAAACATTGTGTAAACCCCAATGCAGTGCATGATGGTCACATAATAGATGCTGAGTTAAACTGGTCTGGATGGAAACCTGAGCGGAGCTGTGTTCACTGCATAGAGCTCTCACATTGAAAGCAGAGCAGGTTAATTGATAATAAATATTTCCTTCTAGATGTTCTAGCTATTTACTCACACCCTCCTGAACATTTAACCTTTCTGGCTAGATTATATAGTTGTAAGACCAGATCCATGAATGGTCGGTATTATTACTGTATGTTTGTAACAGTATTTCACTCCATATCTTACCAGACTTTGGAAACATCCAAGAGAGATCTTGGCAGTAGAGCTAGAAATTGGTAATAAAAGATAGGAATGCTGGTGTCCAGGCTCATTATAACCCAAGATCTCACTACAGGCTTTCCTCAGAGCTGGGGGAAATGTATGTGTGAAACAGACTTTGCAGTGGTGTCTGTTTGATTCTGATTCTTTTCAGCTACGTAATCATGCCCTTAATTCTGAATATTGTACAATAAAAGGCAGGAAAAATGAAAATGGAGGTTTTTATTTTACCTTGCATTTTGTGTAATCTTAACAGTGATAACTCTAAAACAAAGCATGTGCTCGGAATTTAATGACTAGATAGGCTTAATAGAGGATGACTAGACCAGATAATGATAAATACACCAGGATCGTAATGGATTAAATATTATCCTATAAAATTAGGAAATATCAAGCATTTATGTTCAGAACTGTGTGTCTGACAGGAAGCTGATTCAACACATTAACTAATACATTACTGAAAACTCTGTAGCAGGATGAGGATTGCCATGATTATGGTGGAGTCAGAATACCTAATTAATTAATCCCTATTAATAGAGCAGTATGGATGTGAGAGTTGGACTGTGAAGAAAGCTGATCGCCAAAGAATCGATGCTTTTGAACTGTGGTGTTGGAGAAGACTCTTGAGAGTCCCTTATACTGCAAGGAGATCCAACCAGTCCATTCTAAAGGAGATCAATCCTGGGTGTTCATTGGAGGGACTGATGCTAAAGCTGAAACTGCAATACTTTGGCCACCTCATGCGACGAGTTGACTCACTGGAAAAGACTCTGATGCTGGGAAAGGTTGGGGGCGGGAGGAGAAGGGGACGACAGAGAATGAGATGGCTGGATGGCATCACCGACTCTGTGGACATGAGTTTGAGTGTACTCCGGGAGTTGGTGATGGACAGGGAGGTCTGGCGTGCTGTAATTCATGGGGTCACGGAGAGTCGGACACGACTGAGCGACTGAACTGAACTGAACAGGTCTTAACCAGGAATGCCTTTTCCACCTCATCTCTTTCTACTATTCTACTCCACCAGAAGTTAAACAAAAGTTCTTAAAAAAGTTCAAACTTCTTTCATCAATCAGGGGATTAGAAGCACAGAATCCCTGTTCCCTGCTCCTCTGTTAGTTTTCTAGGGTTGTTGCGACAGAAATAGTGCAGCCTACTTGCTTAAACAACATAGCATTTTTTCTCCCCCAGTCCTGGAGGTCAGAAGTCTGAGGTCAAGGTAACATCAGTCAGACTGCTGTCTTGTGGGGGCTGTGACGGGAATCTGCTCCGTGCCTCCTTCCAGCTTCCGGTGGTTTTCTGGGAATCTTTGGAGTTCCTGGCTTTGCAGGCACATCACCCTGACCACTGCCTTCTGATGACTTGGTCTTCTCCCTCTGTCTGTTTCTTTTTTTTTTTTTTTTGCATCTTGCTTTCTTTTAATCTGAAAGATCTTCTAGTGATTTAGGTAATGCAGATCTGTGCATGCAAAGCTACTGCATTCATCTTTGCAGCTACATATTATCTCACTATATGGATTTCCATTATTTGTATAGTGAGTTCATTTGAATTATTTACAATTTTGTGTTATTATAAACAACAACATAATGAGTAATTTCATACATAAATCTTTTTTATATGCACTTATATTTGCAGGGTAAATCCTCTGAATTAGAATTGCTGTGTCAAAGAGTATATTAATTTATAATTTTGATAAATATTATCAAGTAGCCCTCAATGGAACACAAGAATATTTGTCTGTTTCTTCAGACTCACCAAGGTACTATTATCAAACTTTTGGATTTTACCAGTTAAATGGGCTTTATTAAAAGTAAAATTAGGCATCTTTTTATATGTTTAATGGTGACTTGCATTTCCTTTTTTATTAACTATATATTTGTCCTTTTTCCATCTTTCTGTTGGATGGTGAGCCTTTTTCTTGTCAGTGTCTTCAGTTCAGTTCAGTTCAGTTCAGTTCAGTCGCTCAGTCATGTCCGACTCTCCGCGACCCCATGAATCACAGCACACCAGGCCTCCCTGTCCATCACCAACTCCCGGAGTTCACTCAAACTCATGTCCACAGAGTCGGTGATGCCATCCAGCCATCTCATTCTCTGTCGTCCCCTTCTCCTCCAGCCCCCAACCTTTCCCAGCATCAGAGTCTTTTCCAGTGAGTCAACTTGTCACATGAGGTGGCCAAAGTATTGCAGTTTCAGCTTTAGCATCAGTCCTTCCAATGAACACCCAGGATTGATCTCCTTTAGAATGGTCTGGTTGGATCTCCTTGCAGTACAAGGGATTCTCAAGAGTCTTCTCCAACACCACAGTTCAAAAGCATCAATTCTTAGGCGATCAGCTTTCTTCACAGTCCAACTCTCACATCCATACACGACCACGGGAAAAACCGTAGCCTTGACTAGACGGATCTTTGTTGGCAAAGTAATGTCTCTGCTTTTTAATATACTATCAAGGTTGGTCATAACTTTCCTTCCAAGGAGCAAGCGTCTTTTAATTTCATGGCTACAATCAGCATCTGCAGTGATTTTCGAGCCCAACCTCTGTCTGTTTCTGAACACATTGATCATTTTTATAAGGACACCAGTCATATTGGGTTCAGACCTCACTAATGACTAATTTGATGTTATTTGTAAAAGCCCCATTTAAAAAAAAATAAGATCACATTCTGAGATACTAGACTTAGAATTTCAACACATTTTACTGGTTGGAACAAAGTTTAACCCAAAACATCATGATTCCACCAAACTGGGTCTCCTATCTGATCTGACTAATGTTTGATCATAGGCAGAGTATCAGTGTAAATAGCTAGATCCTCTGAACTTCAGGGGAAACAGGGATTTGGTGATGGTATATGCTTTCTCCTTTGGTCTGATCAGGTAAGACCATCCCCAGAAGATGTGGTGCCCAGGAAAAAGCAGTAGTTGCTCTCTTTCCTAGACAGTGTGTATACATGTATGTGGGCATATACAATACCCTCCACACACACACACACACACACACACACTTATGTGCACACACACACATCTAAGGAATCTGTGTAAAAATAAATATTGAAAGCAAACTTTAAAAAGAAATAGAAAGAAGCAGTGACATACTACACATTCTGTAGAGTAGTTAGTTGCCACTCATCAACGGGGGGGATCTGTTCCAAGACACCACTGAATTTCTGAAACTGTGACAGTACTGAATCCTATGTATATTCTGTTTCCTCCATACAGGTATTCATACTGTACATACCTGTGATGCAGTTTAATGTATAAATCAAGCACAGTAAGAGATTAACAACAGTAAGAATAAGAGAGCAGTTATAACAATATACTGTAATAAACATTATGTAAATGTGGTCTCTTTCTTAAAATAGCTTATGGTACAAAGTTAATGCATTTTTCATCTTCATTAAGCACTTACAGACACTGTGGCCATAACTTTTGCAGTTTGAGATGCAGCAGCAAAACTAGACTATCATGACTTATTCCCTCTTCACAATTTCATGGATAGAAGGTTTGTTCTTACCATAGAGCTTGGTAACAGCATTTTTTTTTTTTATCAAGTCAAGAACTTTGCAACTTCTCTTTGGCACATCTGCATTGCCAACATCACTCTTCTTGCACATTGGGGCCGAATTGTGATGTGCAATAAGGGCTCCTTGAGTGCAGCGCTGTGATACGGTGGCAGTCGGTCCAGATCTGACAACCAGGATGGGTACTAAGTGAGTGCTGAGCTGGACAAAGGGATGAGTCACGTCCTGGGTGGGACAAAGTGAGGTGGCCTGAGATTTCTTCACTCTACTCAGAATGGCATGCCATTTAAAATGCATGGATTTTTTTTTTTTTAATTTCTGGAACTTTCCACTTGATATCTTTGGACTACAGTTGGTGGTGTGGAAAAGGAAATCAGGGAAAAAGGGGAATTACTGTATAAAAAAGAAAAAGTCCTTGCCAGGAGGGCCTTGTTATTGTATAAGTTATATGTATACAGCCAGGTCTCATTTTATTGTGCTTCACAGATTTATTTTTTCTTTTTTTACAAATTGAAGGCTTGTGGGGACTTTGCAACAGCTTTTGCTCACTTAGTGTCACTGTGTCACATTATATTTCCAACTTTTTTGTTATTATTATGTTGGTCATGATGACCTGTGATCAGTGATCTTTGATGTTACTCTGATGACTCACAGAAAGCTCAGATGATGGTTAGCATAGTTGAACAATAAAATATTTTAAAATTAAGGTAGGTACATTGTTTTCTTTTGAACTGTGGTGCTGGAGAAGACTCTTGAGAGTCCCTTGGACTGCAAGAAGATCCACCCAGTTCATCCTAAAGGAGATCAGTCCTGGGTGTTCATTGGAAGGACTGATGTTGAAGCTGAAACTGCAATACTTTGGCCACCTGATGCGAAGAGCTGACTCATTGGAAAAGACCCTGATGCTGGGAAAGATTGAGGGCAGGAGGAGAAGGGGATGACAGAGGTTGAGATGCTGGATGGGATCACCGACTCGATGGACATGAGTTTGAGTGAACTCCGGGTGTTGGTGATGGACAAGGAGGCCTGGTGTGCTGTGGTTCATGGAGTCGCAAAGAGTCGGACACGAATGAGTGATTGAACTGAACTGACATTGTTTTCTGGACATAATGCTATTGTACACTTAATAGATGACAGTACAGTGTAAACAGAGCTTTTATGTGCAGTGAGAAACTGAAACAGTTGTGTGAATCGATTTATTGCCGTATTTACTTTATTTCTGTGGCTTGGAGCCAAACGCATGATACTTCCAAGGTCTGCTTATAGCTGAAAGCCTGTGTCTTTTTGTACCCAAGCTGGTAGATTCATCTCCTCCTCCATGGACTGTCTAGCACTCATGATCTAGCCCAGGGTGCATCTTGAGAAAACCTCCAGTTATTAGACCCACAAGGTAATTACTTGTGGTTATGACACACTTCTTCAAGTTGACAATTTGGGGCAAGGTGCATCAATGCCTACGGCTCTGATGCAGTGATTAGAAAGGTGGAAAGAACAGCAGAGCAAACACTCAATTATTTTTGCTGATGGTTTTCTCTTTCAAGTTCCAATAGACAAATATTTAAGGATACCAAAAATCTACTAATAAGCCGCCTATGTACCAATGGCAAGGAGTGTAATATGCATGGAAATTAAATTCTTCCTGAGGTGGAAATTAAATTTTCAAAGGAGAGCTGGTAATCCTTTATAAGTAATGATCCACGAGCTATGTTTTCAAAAGGTATGTTCTTTGAGATAGTTTTGCCCACGTTGTACACACAGAGGGAAGAAGCTTTTGAAGGTGTACCTTTGTCGTCTTTGCTCTGGTTTGTAACAAGCCCTGCAGTCCTTGCCAGTAGGTGGGCTTCCTCTGCATGGTACCTGCTTTGGCTTAGCTACATCCTCATCTCTTACAAAGATGCTGTTGAAAATGGCTGAATCTGAGGAGACACCTGGTGGAGACAGGAAGCATTCTCCTCTCATACTTTATACTTATTTCTTCTTTTCCAGTAATATTTCAGGTGATATGAGCTCAAGGTAATGTCACAGAATCTTTGTATTTTCTTCTTAGCAGTCTAGAGATGTGAAGCAAGTGTACAAGCAGTAAAAAAGATGCTACATGAATTTAACCTCCTTTTAGTATAGCTTAGATGCTATGCGTTTATTTTTTATTTATTCACTCACCTGCTTATTCATAGGTGAATTAGGGAAGCAGAGGTCTTGGTCTTATGGGAAGCTCTTATATTGAGCTATGGGGGCAGAACATACAGTCATCAATAGTAAGGATTAAAGATGTAATTGCAAGGGACTGAGACCACATATAAATGTGAAGTGCAGGTAAGCAGGGAAGAGGTGACTGGGAAAGACCTCACAAATGGATGCAGTAGTAGAAGTGGGGTGTTAAACAAGTAGAAGATTTGACAACAAGGTCCAACTGTGTCGCACAGAAAACTATACTCAGTACCCTGTGATAAACCATAATGGTAAAGAATACGAAAAACAATATATATGGGGGTGTGTGAGAAACACTTTGTTGTATAGCAGAGATGAACACATCATTGTAAATTGGCCACATTTCAGTAACATCTTTAAGAAGTAGAAGATTGTTGAACAGAGAAGGAGAAGTTGCCATTAGGCTGAGGGTATACTTCTCCAAGATAAGATGCATGAATGGCAGGTGGGAAGGATTCTCACTTGTCTGTAGCAGAGAATATGTTAGGAAATAATGAGAGATAAATCAGACTAGCTTGGCAAGGCATAAGTTACTCAAAGACAGTTTTTTAGCCTCATAAATGAAAAACCTTCTAGCCTCACATGGTATATGCAGTAGGCGATCTGACATAATGGATTGTCAGTGGTTTGGAGTCAAGACCTTTTGAGGCTGAGACATGGAATTGGCATACCATTGCTTCCCTCTTGTTCGGTTGGCAAGTAATAAAGACCTAATCAGACTCAAGGGGCGTAAATAATCTCCACTTCTTAAAAAAAAATCTTTTGGCTGCTCTACTTGCTCTGCTTGGCATGTGGGATCTTCGTTCCCCAACCAGAGATCGACCCTGTGTTCCCTGTACTGGAAGTGCAGAATCTTAACCACCGGACCACTAAGGAAATCCCAGTCTCTACTCTGTTTGTTAGAGCAACATAAAGCCATGTATCAAAGCAGGCTGCTACAGGAAATGGTGAGAAATGTAGCTAATAATGCCGTGTACCACAAGTAATTCCCTTAAATTCCCAGCCGTACTGTCCTCATCTCTAAAGTAGAGTGACAGTGCCTGTCCCTCCACCGCAAGATAAATACAGTAATTCATATATATATAAATTTTTATTCAGCAGTAAAGCATGATGCGACGTAAAGGACACTTATTTTGCACCTGCTTCTATTCTTTCCCTTTAACCAGAACAGAAAATCCTCTCAACAGTCACCTTCCCCCAGCCTCCAGTGGTATCCGCTTACTCTGGCCTGAGCTCTGTGTAGAATGTCTTCCCAATAAGTGCTTCCTGAAGAAATGTGGGGTGAAAGATTCTGCAGTGACTTTGCATGTATCCAGAAGGATGATTGGAAAGTCTTGCAAGTTGCTGATGCTTTCTTCCTAGATGTTCAGGTGATGCAGGAGATACGTTATCCATCAGAAAAGCTCTCTTGAACGCTTCTCTCCCTGGAGCACCAGTGTTCTTCCACTGCCCACCTCCACACATTCTTGTCCCTTCTCCTTTATGACAAAGTGGCAATAGGTATGACTGTGGGCTTGGGTTCCTGGCGTGGACAAGAGGAAGCAAACAAACTAGTACTGACCTTGAATGTTCCTCTTTTTAGCATTGCTGCTGCTGCTGCTAAGTCGCATCAGTCATGTCCGACTCTGTGCGACCCCATAGACGGTAGCCCACCAGGCTCTCCCATCCAATAAGCTCTAGTTAAAAGTGAGTTAACCTCCCAGACATGTTCAGAATGTTGTTCAGAGTTATTCATGCACATGTTCAGTGTTATTAATTCATTTAAAACATATTGACTCTCGAGGGCAAAAAGTATAGAACTCAGCATTATTTAGGATATAAGATAATATGTTACTTTCACATTTGAGCAGCTTCAGCTCCAGGGCATGAAAGATCTTTCTTAGGAAAGCAGGTTAGGAGATGTCAGTGGTGTTTAGTCATCTGGATTAATTCAAGAGGGGAGGATGAGTTTTCCTGATTGTCTGCGGCAAGGGGTAAGTTCATAAATGACTCAGTTTAATCAAGGTTGGCTTTGAAAGGAACTTGGGCTGTTCCAGATAACAGTTGGCTATTTCAGTGGTGAAGGGAACCGAGTTTCACATATCTGTGCTATGAATTCCAGTTCCTAACTTCACAGCTAATTCTCCAATTTCGGGGGCAGAGATTTAAACTGTGAGAGCCATGAATATTAATATAATCTGAGATTTCAAAGATGAAGGATGTGACTAAGCTTATTCAGAATTGAAGTCTGTTCAAAAGCCAGGCCACATGGAAAAGTTCAGGCACTGAGAATAAAGAAGAAACAGGAACCAGAAAGAGTCACATTTTGCCATTTTCCATGATTCTTTTCTGCTCCAAGTGACCAGGGCTGAAGGCATTTCCACATTAAGGTAAGCTTCAGAATGGTGTTTGGTGTAAAATTGAGCTAAATTCCTTTGGGTGCTCAAGAGTCTTGATTGGATTAAAATACAAACTTCTGGAAACGAATCTATTTGGAATCCTTCATATGTATGTGATTTTTCTCTCTCCCAAATTCCCCCCACCTTTTTTATTTCTTTGCAAGGCAATGCCTTGCAGCTCCTTTTTCCAAGATAGAAAAAAAAAAAAAAATCAATGATTACTGACAATGGTCCAGCATTCAAAAACCAACTCAGAAGTAGCGAATCAGTCCACGTGCGACAGGAGAGGACAGTGCATGTGGCGATGGAAGGAGCTGCCGTTTCAGGCTTCCTCAGGGCAGCTCCAAGGGTCAGTGCAGACAGCACTATTGGAAAAGGGGAGGCAGCAGTTTTACCAAGAGTCATGAAGACCCTGGAACTTGCCTTCAGCTGACTTGCCTCCACTCACTCTCTGTGGCCAGATATGATGTCTTCCTCATCTTTGGACACTGAGTGGGTCTCCTTGACTCTCACTACTGCATGCGGGCAGGATCAGCCAGCTAAGAGAAGAGGCAGTCACCTGTGCCTCTTCAGGCAGGTGCCTGACGTGGAGTTCTTCCAGTATGAGTGGCTAGAAGCTTTCATTTTATAGCAAACAGCAAAAAATAAAAGTCTAGAGTTGGAAGTCAAATGGCTGTGTTTTATTATTTTAGCTATCTTGAGATATGCTTGATAGACAAAAAGTTGTATGTATTTGATGTATACAACTCGTTGAGTTTGGGGATAAATATGCATGCATGAAATTATCATTACAGTCTATGCCATAAACATATTCATCACCTTCAAAAGTATCCTTCCACCTTTATTTCTTCTTCTTTGTGCATGTGTGATAAGAACACTTAATATAAGATTTACCTTCTTAGCAAACTTTTAAGTATTCAATATGGTGCTATTAACTGTACTATCTATGCTCTAGGGTTAGTTCACCTTGCATAACTGAAACTCTGTAGCTGTGATTTTATCTCTCCAAGGGACAGTGGAGGACAGAGGATCCTGGCATGCTGCAGTCCATGGGGTTGCAAAGACAGTCAAGCACTAAGACATGACTTAGTGACTGAACAACATCAACAAGCTGTGATTTATAATGGGCTTCCTAGCATGGCCTTGGGAGAAGGCAATGGCAAGCCACTCCAGTACTCTTGCCTAGAAAATCCCATGGATGGAGGAGCCTGGTAGGCTGCAGTCCGTGGGGTCGCTAAGGGTCGGACACGACTGAGCGACTTCACTTTCACTTTTCACTTTCACACATTGTAGAAGGAAATGGCAACCCACTGCAGTGTTCTTGCCTGGAGAATCCCAGGGATGGGGGAGCCTGGTGGGCTTCCGTCTGTGGGGTCACACAGAGTCGGACACGACTGAAGTGACTTAGCAGCAGCAACAGCATGGCCTTAGGCCAGTGAGATTGTCAGTTCTTGAGGTAAAATTCTCCTGGTTATGTAACAAGTATCTTATGAATTGATATCAAAGATAATAATGTGTCATTTTAACCACCTCAGGGGTGTGGTTACATACAGGTATTCATTGGAGAATGTTCTAGGTCTGGTGGAGATTAGAGGATCACTGAGGATAAGATGCCTAAGGAAAATTAGGAATTCTCTGGCAAATCCAGGAAAAGCTGTGGGAAGAGTAAACTATGATGGCTATGGGGAGAGGAAATGAGAGGCGACTTTGCAAAAAAAAAGAAAAGGAGGAATTATGGTTTCCCCGGTGTCTTTAATATGAGGGAAATGAGAAAAACACGGGAGACAAAGGTAACACAGAGGATGGGGAAATGGTGGCACAGAAGACAGACTTGTGGACACGGGGTTGGGGGAAGGAGAGCATGCAGTGAATTGGGAAAGTGGCTCTGACATACATACCCTACCATGCGTGAGATAGCTAGCTAGTGGGGAGCTCCGAGTACAGCAGAGGGAGCCCAGCTTGGCGCTCTGTGATGGCCTAGACGAGTGGGATGGGGTGAAACATGCATACATATATCTGATTCAGGTTGTTGTCCAGAGGAAATGAACACAGCATTGTAATTATACTCCAATTAAAAAATTAAAAAACACAAAATTCCTTACTAATAAAAACACAATAATTCCATACCACTGTGGATGTATTTTCCATTGTTACTGAAGTATTTTCCAAACAGATACGCCCTGGGGTCATAAATTGGCTAAAACTCTAGATAGACCCAGTGAAGTATATCCTGGAGGCTTTCGTTCTGCTTCCTCTTCACTGATTCTTCTGGAATCAGTTCATTTTCGCATGGCTTTCTTTTTGTGCTCCCACCGTGGCTGCCAGCACCTTTGGACTGCCATGCCTCCTCACTTACATGAGCCTTTCATCTCAGTGTTCTGGGCAAAGTCCCCAGGTTCATCCTAACAAGACAGGCCTGGATCACACGCCCACTCCTGAACCAGTCACTGGACCAAATGGGTGAAGGCTTTGAATAGCTTCAGTTGGGTGTGTTTTTCTCATAGGCATCAACTGATGGGAGAACTGGTCTCCATGTGATCGTGTGGACCAACAAAGGCAAAGCTTTGGAAGCGGGGAAGGGTATGGATGCCAGGGAAGCAACAAGAAATTGCCTGTCGAAATACAGTTAATTTTCAAACTAGTTGAGTTACAAGCATGCAAGCTTTGGTGACCATCAAAACATCTACTCTATACTTTTTTCCCTGTTTGCCCTGAGTATGGGGTCAGATGGCAATTTTTCCCACACTGGGTTGAGGAGAAGGTAAAGAGGCAGCATAGCCAGTCAGTCTGACCCCTCATTTCTGCTCTGTATCCTTTGGCTAATTCTCAATAATCTGGATATTGAACTTAGAAATACTATCCCGTCTTCATCTCTGTGTTCACAGTCAGTCAGTCAGTCAGTTCAGTTGCTCAGTTGTGTCCGACTCTTTGTGACCCCGTGAATCACAGCACGCCAGGCCTCCCTGTCCATCACCAACTCCCGGAGTTCACTCACACTCACGTCCATCGAGTCGGTGATGCCATCCAGCTATCTGTCGTCCCCTTCTCCTCCTGCCCCCAGTCCCTCCCAGCATCAGAGGCTTTTCCAGTGCTTGGCACCAAATAGACTGTCATTCAACAAATTTTTGCAAAATGGAGATGACTGTCTGGCTGTATTAGACACACCGATTTTGATGTTTGTGTTTAATTCTCCTGTTTCCTAGATCATTCTCACCTGGATAACTAAAGCCCTGGCCAGACACTCTGTGCCTAGACTCTCCTATCTACTGAATCTCACATAAGACCTGGTTCCTGCTTCCTGGTCTCCCCACTTCTCTTTCCATCTGCGGCCACCAACCTCAGTGCTGTCTGTATCAGGGTTCCTCAATGAGCATCCTAGGACTGATGACTCTAGGAGTGAACGTGGTGCAGAGGGTGGATCAACTGTGTTTCTGGAGAGGGATTGCAGAAAGAAGAAATGTTTGCTTTAAAGAATCTTGACCTGTAGTTGGAAATCGCTGACCAGAAAAATTAGTGAAATAAAATGAAAAGTAAAAATAAGAAGTGTGTGGTGTAGGTCTGGACATTTCTCCCATCTAACTTCCAAATTCTGTCCTCAGTGTTAGGGACGGCTTCTCGGAAAGTATTAAACATTTGCTTGATGAAATAGATGGGGTTATTAAATTGGTGGTTTAATTCAACAAAAGCAAGGTTGACCAGGTGCAGGTGGTTAGTTACGACACAGAGCATGAATGTTCCACTCAGAAAACGGGTCCAGACACTGGTCCCCAGAGACCAGACACCATATACAATGTGGGTAAACTACAGAAAGCAATCTGAAGGAGAAGAGATGGGCTGATTGGATTTTGAGGTGGAGCTTGGGACAAAAGATGGAAGAAACTGTGATAGAGTATGACCATAGAAATATCAAGATATCTTATATATTCTTTAGATATCGGTTCTTCCAGACCAGAGAGAGTATCAAAACCGAAGAAACAAACTACTTCTTTCATCAGTGAGGTTTAGAAATGAGAGCCCTGGGTACTCTGTGAGGACGGTCTCCACTCATTACAGAGAGGTTTGGTGTTGGATGCTCATTGCAGACGACTAGGATAGCCCAAATCACACTTTTGGTTCAGCCCAGTCACCCATTCAGACAGCAGCCATGACTCCCAGGGACTCAGCAGGGTGCCTTTTTGGACTGCACAGTGTTCCCAGTGCTGCCTTCACCCATTGCCCCCTCCCACTGCCCCTTCCCTGTGTTGTTTTGTGTGCCATGAATCAGAGAACTGAGTTCTACATCTTGAGTTGGTCAGGATGCTACAGCTGTTTCCCATTCTCCTTCCAAATTCTCCCTCTTTTTCAGCCTGTAGGCAAAGGCGAAAGAGCAATATCAAAAGCAGCAACGTCTCTGCTGTCTGATCGCTTCTTAGTCTCTTGCTTTTCTTGGACTTTTCACAACAGCTTGGATCCCGCCTCATTGCTTCTTTCGAAGTTTGTTCAAGGAGCTGCTATGCATGTGGACGGAGCTCAGTACCTGGAGCACACAGGGATTGCAGCCACACCCAAGGGCACTAGCAATCAGAGTCCTCATTTTTCAGTCCACTCCCAAAGCCTCTGCATTTCCTACTGGCTCGGATGTTTATTTACCAACCCCGCCATCCCACATTTCCATATTTCTTCACAATTTTGCTCTACTGTCCCACCATTCGTGGTTCCAGATCTTCTTTTTTTTGGGGGGGGGGTTCTTCTTTGAGGCATGTACCTTCTCCATTACCATCATGGTCACCCACACTATTGTCTAGATGAGAATGACCAAATCCAGGGAGATTCAGTGACTTTCTAGGGCCACACGATTAGTAAGTGGCAGAGTCTGATGAAGCCTCTTAATGCTAATTGTTCATACAAAATAAAAGGACAGTTATTGTTACAATTATCACTTAAATCCAGCACATATTGGTTACTTCAAATCCACAACTTGGCACTGTGCAGGAGACTGGCAGATATTTGTCACAATGATACAAAACAAGAGAGGGTTGATGATCTATTATCTTGAGCATTTGCCTTTCAGGGAAATTGTCATGAAGTCAGAAAATTACATAAACATTATGAGAATGTGACTCAAAGTATTTCCCCTTAAACTTAATAATGAAACAATCAATTAGGCATCTCTGGATTCTCATTTGTTTTCTTGCTTCAAGGACAAAGTGAATAATACATCTTCGGGGAAATGTTCTCTATTAGGCCTGATTGACAAAAGTTTCCCAGTTAGTGAGCTGGTCCCAGTATAAACATGTTCTGACATAAACAAATAAATATTAGTGAAAGGAGAGTCTCCTTGCCCGACCATTTTAACTATATGACAAATGTTAAGAAAATGTTTTCTGATCCCAAATTTAGTATTTGGAAGTTCAGACCCTCCTAATTTTTATTCCAGGAATGATAGTTACCTGCAAACTTGTAAGATATCTTATTGGAGAGATCAGAAAGTGACCTCTTCAAACTGAATTAGTTTTATTCATGTTCAATACTGGAAAAATGGTTTAGATGAAGTAATGGCCCTGGATAATTATGACATTTCACTCTACGCTGATTCCATCATATTTTTCAGATAAGGGCTTATCTTTGGGAGCTTATCAGAATCACTTGAATCTTTTTTCCCCCTTCACTTGGGACTTTAAGTGTTCTCAGTGGATTGCACAATGCTGTTAATTAGCCGATTTTTAGTGATTCTTAAAGTTGTGACTTGAAAGATTACCATCTTTCAAGTAATGCTAGCATAATACTGCCATGAGTTTAACAGAAGAAAAATTAAGTCAAAACACTTTACTATGGCTTTTTCTAGAATACTGTTTTTTTTTTTTTCCCCTCTTTGGCAAAGCTTTTCAAGTCCTTCGCTTCAAGCTGATCTTGGTAATTAAAAGAATGACTTTAAAAAACCTCTCAAAAAGGGATTCTGCATAATAAAATTCATTAAAATGCAATATTCACAAAATAAGATGTTTTATCATAACTATATGGAGAGGAAAATGGGAAGGAAATTAGGTGCTTCCTCCATAGCCATTGCCCATGTGTTTACTGCGGTTTAATTGTGAAACTGAGAACTTGACACATTAACAAGCAGTTACCAGTTAGAGCCATTAACAAGTAGGGCTATTAGCTCAATTTCTCTTTAGAGCCTTGAGAAAGGGAGGGAAGAATGAAAATAGGAAGGAAGAAAATTCCTACTTGCTAAGTTGTCCACCAGAATAGCAGCCATTTCATTCTCATGATAGTGCCTGGAAGACTAGTCCATTGACATGATACGGTACAAACCTATTTATCTCAGAAATAAGGATGATATCTAAGCTTAGACGAGGCTGTTGTAATCAAGCAAATGGGGTAGTCATTCACATAACTCACTGGGCATCATGGAAATACAGCAACCGGATAACTAATGGACTATCCCCCAGGCTGGGCTGTTGTCATGGATACACAACCAAAGTGAGCCTTGCAGTAAGCCTGGCGGGAAACAGCCCTGGCTAAGCCAGGATGCTGAAGCCCAAGTGCCACCTGTCTGTAACCAGCCCTGGGCGTTGGTCAGACAGATGAGAAATTCTCATTGTGACCTATTTCAGAAAAACCCTGGACAAAAGTAATTGTGAGAGGAAGGAGGAATTAAGAAGAGTTGTTATGTGCATTCCAAGATATCTGATTTATTAAAAAAATGTTACAGAATAGATGAGAAGTTACGTAATGTAGTAATGTAAACCAAACACTTTCAGAATCCAATGATCATTTCCCCTAGTTAATATTAGCAATAGTTTTTAACAAACAGATTACTGCTTCAGTCTGAAAATGCCATTTGGATTCAAAAGAGAACCATTTAATCATGTCCTAGCTTGTAACATTTCTTAAGTACTTTGCCTTAATAAATGAGATTTTTATGTTGTATTTTAATATTTTTTTTTTTGCTACTGATAGCTTGCCTTTCCAAATCGGCTAATATCATCTAAAGGATAAGAGATTTCATATGATCCTGCTTTTACCCACAGTCCACCTAATTCTCCTACTTTAGAGGCTTAGTAGATATTTTCTGACTTATTTGGGTTTAACTGCATGGGACATTTTGGACATCTCTGTACAGTAGATTTCCCCTTTCGGGCACACGCTTCTGATCTTCCTCTTGTCTCAGCCACCTTCAGGTTGAGGGCCTGCTGGCTTCCCACCACTCACTGCTGTATGACTCGGGCCTGGTCCAGACCCTAACCTTGTGACTTGGTACCTGCTGCCTGTTCACGAATTTGCTGACAGTAATACTAACTCGGAGTCACCTGTTTTTCTTCCACTCTCTGGATTCCTCCAATAAACATTCCTTCCTTTGGAATGGCTGTCTGGTCTTAAAGGTTTCTCAAATAGGTTCACCTGCTGGGGGAATTTACCTGTTTCTGCCTCTTGTATGGTGCCAGGGTCTGGTTGAAGAACTGGCCTCACCCACCCAGGCTTCCATCTGTTGGAAGTCATAGGTTTATAAGGGGGGATCATTTCTAAACTGCCTGCTTTCCTGGGTACCCATTGATGCCCCTGCAGTGAGGAGACATCAGGAATTTACTACACAAGCAGTCGAAGCTACTTTCAGGTGATTGGGTGGATCTGGGATTAACTCCATCCCCTTGCAAAACTTTGTCCACGCCAGCCCAAATGTTCTCAGTTCACACGAAATGCTGCTTTTTGCAACACAGTGATATTTAAGAGCAGGCTTTAAAATGCTCCATTTCTTCTTAATTATTAACTGGTTGCCTCAAGGCATGTGATAGAAACCCACCCTGTAAAAATATCATTGATTAAATATTTCCAGATAAAATTTTTCTTCATTAGAATCTCTGGTTGCATGCATGCATGTTGTGTGTTGGGGGAGCTTCCAAAGACATGAACAAATTATCGAGTTAGGTTATCATGGTATCTGGTAAGGCATCAGTTTAAAAACAGTGAGAAGTAGTCACTGTATTTACTCTTTATTTTGGGTAAATGTTTATATCTTTCACTTTAAAAGTGCTGAGGGACTGGATCTTGGGATGTACAGACACCAGTTAGCAAGTCCTTATTACCATGAGATGAATGGAAACTCCTTAGTGGCGCTTGGCTGTCCCTCCATCTCTAGCCTCAAAGGCTTCTTCAGTCTCATTCACAGTCTTCCTCTTGCCTGCACTCCATGTTTTACACTTCTGAGCTTCTTGAGGTTCTTAGAAAACCACCTTTTAGCACATGTTTGCCTTCATGTGGGTGGTTTTGCTTTTCCTCAGATTTTCCTTGTCATTACATGCAGATATTTACCCTCAATCCTTAGCACACAGTTCTCCTCCTCTCTGAAATCTTCTTTTCACAACTCAGAGCAGGTTGGTTAAGTGGAGAGCAAGAAACACAGACTCTGAACCCGGCGTGTACATTAGCTGTGTGGACACAGGCAGGCCGCCTGACTTCCTCGGGTCTCTATCCTCAGTATCATGATCGTTTACATCATTCAGAGGGCAGTCACAGTGGGGAGATGCTAACATGACCAAGAGATCAGAAGGATCGCAGAGGCTGCAGTTTATTGATTATGAATTCACCCAACATGAGCTTGCCTTGTGGCTCAGAGGCTGAAGAGTCTGCCTACAATGAAGGAGACCCAGGTTTGATATCTGGGTCTAGAAGGTCCCCTGGAAAAGGGAATGGCAACCCACTCCACTATTCTTGCCTGGAGAATTCCATGGACAGAGGAGCCTGGTGAGCTATATAATCAATGGGATTGCAAAGAGTCGGACGTGACTGAGAGACTAACACTTTCATCCAAGATCCTTCTTCATTTTTTTTTTTTTTTCGCATTTAGAACCACATCCCTTTCTGGGCCCTGGGATGCAATTCACTTCTTAAACCATGAGGAATTACTCCCACAGAATCCTTCCTCTTGAAAGTGAACATTCACAAGGCTTGAGGGAGCATGGACCCCAGAGACTGGAGAAGAAGCTTATGTCTTATGTCTCTGGCCAGGGAGAAGAGGAATTTGGCAAGAGCAGAATAGAAAGATGACAGATTTGGAGCTGTGAGCAGGAGTGCTGAGTGCCCATGGGGAATACACAGTAGCATATTGCCTGTGTACACTTTCTGAAGCAGTCACTGCCAGCCCAGGCAGACAAAGCCTATTTATTGAAGAGCGTTGTGTCAGTTTCCCTAAAGCCCCATCAGAAAGGGCAGTGTTGCTCTGAGTCCACGTAAAGCTATCGACTCGGGGAGAATGGTGGTCTGCAACCTTCAATCCACGTTCTTTTTAGAACATGGAAAGACAAAACACAGAGGAGTCCCGCTGAATAACCTCTGGTAAAACGTGACTGAATTCTGCATTGAGGAACTGAACGTGGGGTTTCTTATTGCGAGTTGGATGGATGCTGGGTACCTGGGAACAAGGCTAGAGGAAAAGACGTGAGAGGTAGCATTTTGTGATTAGGCAAACCTCTATATTCAGCTTGGCAGGAGGTAATATTAAAACGGCTTGTGAATTTTACAAAGCGTGCTGTAATATTTTCATTAACATTCCCTTTAGCTTTAATGGTAGGTAGTAACTGCTGACAGATGACAGCCATCGTGGGTGCCTGCTAGTACAGCTTTTCTGTGGAAGACAGAATAAATGTGAGAACCCATTCCACTTGAAGGGGATACCTGGGGAGAATCCAATTGGTGGGCAAAACAGGAACTCTGGAAGCTTGTCGTTCATTGCTGCCTTATATTTTGCTGTGAAGAACGTAGGTTTTAGTAAATCGATGAAATAGGTTTCTGGGACTGGCATTCTTTCAATCCCTTAGACTTCAAGATCAAACCAGTCAATCCTAAAGGAAACGAGCCCTGAATATTCAGTGGAAGGATTGATGCTGAAGCTGAAGCTCCAATACTCTGGCCATTGGAAAAGACCCTGATGCTGGGAAAGGTTGAGGGCAAGAAAAGGGGACGACAGAGGATGAGATGGTTGGATGGCATCACTGACTCAACAGACATGAGCTTGAGCAAGCTCTGGGAGATGGTGAAGGACAGGGAAGCCTGGTTTGCTGCAGTTCATGGGAATGAAAAGTGTTGAACACGACTTAGTAACTGAGCACTCTTTCAATAATTGTGACATCCCTGCGATCACTAGGGACAAAGGGAAGATGGAGACCCCGACTTGCAGCGTCTCTTAAAGCATTTTGACATCATGGAACATGCTGGCATCTTTAGAGCAGTAAAACTGACTGGTTAGTTCCAGTGAACGTATCACAAAAATTAGTATCACCCGCGTCCTTTTCCATTAGTCTTATTATGGAAGACATTAGTCTTATTGTTCTTCCAGGTCATTTCTTTCCTCTGCCATCATGGTAAACAAGGGCCACTAGGAAGTAAGAGCCAAGAGAGCAAGAACCTTGCCTGCCTTGCCTTCTGCCTGGTGACCAGCAGAGTCGATGGCCCTTTAGTGACGTTTTGTAAACATCAGTTGGCTGAAAGAGTACCCCATAGTCAACAATGTGGCCCTCTAAGTAGATAGACATGGGGAAGCAAGTCTGGAGAGATCTTCCTCTCAATTTGAAGGTATTTGACTTAGTTCTCCCATCCAGTGATGAAGTTTTTATTTTTAAATGTTTTTTTTCGATGTTGACCATTTTTAAAGTCTTTATCAAATTTGTGGCAATATTGTTTCTGTTTTTTGTTTTGGTGTTTAGCCCACAAGGCAGGTGGGATCTTAACTCCCTAACCAGGGATCAAACCCTCACCCCCAGCACTGGAAGGTGACGTCTTAACCACTGGGCCCCCAGGGAGGTTCCCATTGATGAGGTCTTTTGTTCCTCTCTTCTAGCCTGTTAGATCCATATTTTCACGGGAAATAATTCTCAGAATCATATGTGTCCTTCCCAAATTCATTTCCATATGTTCAGTAAGCTGACCCAAGCGTACAGAAAAACCTACACGAAGATTTTGAAAGTGCTTGTGTTTGGGGAAAAGGTTTTGAGATACCCACTAAAGAAACATGTGCCCTTGACACATTTCCACACATTCCAGCCATTTGGCTTTTTCACATCCTATTTGAGAACAATGTCTTTTAACTTCCTGGAATAAGTAGATATTATTTGGTTTGAGTTGGAGTGTATAGGTTACCAAACTTTAAAACCATTGCAGCACTCTGAGCTTCGATTAGATTATGGATCAGACATTGGTTAATTTCAAGCCATAAGTGTGATCAGAACAAGAGTAACTGATCCATCTTCCCAGTTTGCTTTTCTTTGGTTTGGGGGCAAGAAGTAAACCCTCTGAAACTCAAGATGAGCAGATGGGCTGGGCAAGGAGTGGGCAGGACAGAATTCATCCTCTAAGTTCCTGGGCCAGTTTATCTTTGCGGAGGCCTGGACTGAATATATGGTGTTGCCAGCCTGGGTCTCCCAGTGAGAGATATAATTTTCGTATTCTGAAACCATGTTATTTTTCATCGTGAAAATTTGACAACAGACAGAATGTACCAGGGCCCTGAGACAAATGAAGGAAAATCATGTCTATGTACCTGGTAGGTGACATTAGCTACAGACAGCAAAATGACTCCATCTGTAGCTCTCCTCAGCCTCCTTGAAATTCAGTCCTGATGGTTTGTGCTTTTTGGAGCAGCTCTTCAAATTAGAAGGAATAGGAAATAATTGACTGAGCATCCTTTGTTTTCCTTTCCTGTTTTCTGCCTTTGTTACAACTATGCTAACTTTTTTTTCCGTTGTGATAATAATGGAAAGAGCAGGAAATGATCCCTCAGACTGGAGACAAACTGGGAATAAACAGAGGCCCCGAACTTTGCGATTCTTCCCTCTACTGGCCAGCCTTTTAGAAAATGATTCTGATTAGATGCATTAAGAAAAAAGGAGGTGGCTAGTGGTAAAAATCACAGCCTTCTATGATATGTAACGGACGTTTGATCCAAAGCAGGGATCCTTACACTCTGTTGTGTGAAAGAATCACCAGGGTGTTGTAAAAATGCAGACTCTGATTCAGCAGCTCTTGGGTAGGGGCCCAAGAGTCTATGGTTCACAGGCATCCTTTAATTAATAAGAGACTCCTTCCATAACTTACTTGTGACTGAGTTAGTGACTTAAACTCTGGGAACATCAAGTTTATTTATTTCTCAATTGGGGTTAATACTATTAGTAACATGCATAACTATCTCATAAGAATATTGTAAGACATAAGGTAAGATCCGTATGTTTAGTTTACATGTATATATATACATATATCATACATTGTGATCACACAGATCATACATTGTGATGCTTCATATAAGTAGACTATTGATTCATCACCAGTCCACATGTATTGTTTTTGAAAAATATTTTTTAATTTGGCTGCATGAGGTCTTAATTGCAGCTTATGAGCTTCTCTAGTTTTGGTGCACAGGCTTAGCTGCCCCATGGAATGTGGTAACTTAGTTCCCCACCAGCATTCTAACCCATGTTCCCTGCACTGGGAGGCAGATTCTTAACCACTGGACCATCAGGGAAGTCCCGACATATATTCTTTATTACTGCCATTATTATGACAGAATAAATGGGAACCCTTTCCACTGCTAAGCTTTTATGATTTCTTTTTCTCTGTAAAACAGCTTCTAATATTCACATTCATAGGATTTCACCTGATTGAAAAATCCAGGAGGAAAGGGAGGGGTAAATAAGAGCCAGTGGGCACAAATAGACTTGCCGTGGCCATGAAGGCCATTGCCTTTCATGTGGGGAATCTCAAAATGCGAGGCTCTTGGGAAATCTTCACCTCAGTACTGTTCAGATTGCCATTTGATTGTTACTGCAAAGGAATGACTAGATAAGAAAGTCAGGAGATTTTAAAACTAGTTTGGAAGCAAAAGAAAGTGCAACAAAGCAGCACTCTCTTGGGAGAAGGGTGTAATGAACTGAGATTTGTGCTTCCATGTGGCACACACACACACAGAGTCAGGAACATAAACTTTAGAAAGGAGTATGTTTCTGAACAGCTAGCTTCAAGCCAAAACTGATAGTGAGTCACTGTTTTTAGAAATGGTCTCATTGCAGACTTGGCTCATCCTATGAGCAGAGGAAGTCATTTGTTGCTGTGCTCAAAGGGAAGCCAGGGGTAGTATACAATTTAAGAGAAAATATTTTTCCTTTAGGTGTACTTCTTTCTGTAGAGCTTTATGTAGGAAACTGTGACTAACTCTGTGGTCTGTTGCAATTAGCCAGGGCAGGGCATGGGCCAATCTGGCTGTCACCGGCTGGATGGCACCAGAATATAACTTTGTGATACACAGCCTTTTGAAGGCAACAAAAGGTGAGAAGGTGCTTTACTTGCAGGTGAGAGGAACAGATTCTAGCTAATTTTCTGAAAAAGGGGGATCTGTAGGAAAGACAAGATGGGATATGTGAAATTGAAAGGGGGCCCCAGAATCAAGCTTGAAAGAGATAGGAACAAGGCAGCTTCAGGTGGTCTACTAACAGTAGCTTGAGTAAGCGCCAAGATTTCCATCCTTCCCCTGAGAAATCAGGCCCTAATGAAAGTGTGATGAGCCACATCTTGAGTGAAGGAGCCTTGAGAGGGACTTTTGGACAAGAAGTCTTAAAAAATCACCCTCGTGTACACAGCAGGAGGGCAAGCTCCAGATTTAATACTCCAGGAGTTGTTAGGTGGTGCTGATGACCAACAAAACAAAGCAAACAAACAAAATTAAAGGGGGAAAGTCCAGTAGAGAAATTGTAATTTCTTCGCTTCAAACCCCCATGTTGACTTTGTCTAGACCCCATGGTGGTATCTGATTTCTCTCTATGTAGACCAGAAGCTGGGTGATTTAAGTCTTTAGGGTGGTGGCTCGGATGCTTGGCCACAGCATGGAGACAGGCAGTCTTCTCTGCATGATTGTAGGACACAGATCTTGGAGACACCTGCTAGAAGTGGCCTCTCTATATGTGCTGGGTCAGAATTGGTTTGGCACTCTGGAATTGAAAACAACAAAAAAGCTAAAAAAAATAACCTATGTGGGCTCAGTAAAAATGGGAGTCAAGATAAGAAGCTTAATTATTGATAAATAAAAATTAATGTTAAAGTAGAAGGAGGTGGGACTTCCCTGGTGGTCCAGTGGCTAAGACTCCATGCTTCCAATGCAGGGGGCATGGATTCGATCCCTGCTTGGGGAACTAAGATCCTTCATGCTACATGATGTGGTCAAAATAAACAAATGTAGAATGGCGGGGGGGGATCGGAAACAAGAGGGCAGCTCCCTGATCAACTTTGTGTCCAATTCAAATGGTGTGTTTGATCTTGAGCTTTAAGACAAGTCTCAGAGGAATATACACACAGAACATGCTATTCTTTCCAATGACCAAAGATTAGTATGGACCCAAGCTCAAGAGCCATATTAGGACTTTACTGCAGGCTGATAAATTAAGGAAGGTAATTCAGGATCAATAGCAACTTATGGAGATCAAGGACATCAAGGGTATCCAGGAGAATAGGAGAGGTGGGGAAGGGAACCATCTTTTCTAATCACAGGACAAGTCATCATGTCAAATCCATGTCTAATCTTGACTATCATTTTTATTAAGAAGTGTGACTTTTAGATCAGAAATCTCTGCACAGTAGTCACATGACAATTCTGCTCTGGTAAAGGGTTTTGTTTCTATATGGACTTGATAATATTCAAGGGCCAGCACTTCAACTGCATTACAGGGATGACCAGCCTCTATGAAAGAGCTGAAACAAAGCTACACAAATCATCAGGCATCCATGAGGAGAATCAGGTTCCGAAATCACGGTCACCCATCCAAGTTTCTGATTTGGTCTCTGATTTCTTGAGACTGGGCACCTGGTGTAGGGATCCAGTAAAGGTTGCAGTGCTGTAGGAATGCCTTTGTCAGTCTTTTCTGTCCCTTCTTCTTCCAATCAAACATGTTTAGCATCTCACTGAAAACCTTTTATCTAAGCAAGTGGGACATAGAGTTGAAAGAAATTCTGAGTCCTTATTTTCAGTTTCAGGGAGACAAATCACTTTTCTTTAAATTATCAGTTCTTTAAGAAAACTTCAATACCATTGGAAGCTGGGCAAGTACCGATAATAAAACAATCTTAGGCATAAACTTGAATGTAAGCAGACAAGAGGAGAGGCCAACAAAGTTCCACAAACAACGGTAAGCTTTATACACTGTCATTCAGGAGAATATATTTGGAGATGTAGTGAACAAGTTTGAACTCCTAAGGAATGACCTTAGCCTGTAAATCTGTGTCATGTTTTAGGATAAAGACGTTAAGAATGGGGATTCTTCTGAATCCATGTGACTATAGAACTAAATGGAAGCCATCTGTGTCAACCTGACAACTCTTACTCAGAAAGATTAGGCTCTGAAGCAATACAAAATTTCACTGTTTATTTCAAGGAATTTCTACAAATCAATTTGTGGGAGCAAACAGTTCGCTCATGTGGGTAAATAACTCTTCCAACAGGATAAATAAATCGTTCTCTTGGACAAACAGCTCACTTATCCAACAAAGAATTCCCTTATCAAGATTGGCTTTAAGACTATCGCCTCAAGGTGTCTGTTCGCCAATCTTAAAGCATCATGGAAAGAAAAAAAAATGTGACTCCAGCCAGCTCCTTGCCTTGAATGACAGCACCCTTCAAATGTCTTCCCCTGAACTCCCTCTTCTAAGACACTGCTTAGGCGCTGCCAGGGCTGTATCCTCCCTGATTGCAGTGGGCCAGATCAGCTCAGGTTTGCTTCATCAGTGTGTTTTCTGGTGTTCTTTGGGGAGTCCAGAGTTGACTCGTCCCCTGTTCCTCCATGTGCTGCTTAATGACACCATCTTGGGAGCCTTCTCTCCTCTGCAGAGAATCTCCAAGACAGCTAGACAAGGTAAAATACCAAGTATAATGAACTGAGGATGGACTGGGGTGGCCTCATCCTGTTAGTCTTGTCAGCTTATCTTTGTGAAGAAAATCTGTCTCAAAGCAGAGAGAGAGAAAGAGATAGTTTCCTCAACTTCTTTTCAAGGCAACTCAGACAAGTAATCTATTCAAATAATACGGGACTTTACATAGAATAGAAATTTTTGTCTTCCTTTTTTTTTTTTTTTTTTAATAATTGACAGGAAAAGCCAAAGAAGCCCAGCACATTAGATTCCTAAATATTTAGCCATGCCTACTGTAAATTCAGAGAGCCCATCCCGCCTGTTGGGCCAGCATGTCAGCGGAAGCTGTCAGTGCTACCCTGGGCCCAGAGAGGACTGTGATCTCTGAGCCTGACACAAGCTTGAGGAACAGGCGTTCCTGTTTCTGACACAGAAGTGAAAGCCAAGCACTGGAATAACTAAATTAGCTCATTCTGACACTATTGTTTTCAAGAGCTGTGACCGTCATTGACATTTCCATGGCATTTAAAGGCACTCCACAAATACCTTATAAATACTACCTAATGCAAAGCCTGACCTTCCCCTTAAAAAACAGCTACTTATGAGATTTATTTTCTTCTGTTCCACATTTTCATTTTCTTTTGTGCTGTCCATGGATGGTTATTTATTTATACCACCTCTACTTCCACCAAAATGATTTTAGGCTGCTTACAATAGAAGTAAAAATAAAATGAGGCCAAACTGTACATCCCATTAAGAGTAAAATACAGGTTGCCTACGCTTTTCATAAAATTGTTAGTGTTATTTACTGCTTCTTATCCCTCCAGTTCAGTGTGCTCAGCATTTAATTGCAAAGCTTTCTTCTAAGAATATTCTGCAGGGTTGGACGAAATCCTGAATCCAAATTTCCAAATCCAAGGAAGAAAAACTTTTTTCCCTTCACTTGTTGATTTTCAGAGAACTTCAGTTCCATTGACAGTATCAGACTGTTAATGACCTTGATTCAAAATGTGCATATCACACAAACACACACACACTCAACAACAGATCCATCCAATTTGCTTCTCCCCTATTTCCACTTGGAAAAGATCGTTTAAATTACGGTGTGGCAGACTTTTCTGGAAAGGATCAGCGAGTAAATATTTTTGGTTTTTCAGGCCATGTGCTCTCTGTTGCAACTACTCAACTCTGCTGTTGTACAATCAGCCATAGGAAATATGCAGTGAATAGACATGACTGTTCCAATAAAACTTTACTTGCAAAAACAGGTTGGGGGCTGGCTTTGATCGATTGATCATAGTATACTGACCCTTTTTCTAATGCTTTCCGTTACTCCAGTTAGGTTTAGAGTAAAAAGTCAAGTTGAGGAAATGAAATGAGCAATAAGTGTTTAAAGTGAACAGAAGACAGTTATTGGCTCTATTGCTCTTATTACCTTTCTTTCCCTGTTCGGTTTTTTCTGTTTGGTTGGTTTGTTTTTTGCTAGACTGCATTACCACTATTCCTGTGTAGTGGAATAAACAGTAGCTCCAAAGAGCTGTCCCTGCTAATCCATGGAACCTGTGAATGTTACCTTGTTTGGAAAAAGGGCATTTCCAGATGTGCTTAAGTTAAGGGTATTGATACAGGGATATCATCCTGGAAGATCTGGATAGACTCTAAATTCCATCACAAGGGGCCTTAAAAGAGAGAAGCAGGACTTCCCTGGTGGTCCAGTGGTTAAGATTCCACGCTTCTAGTGGAGGGGGCATGAATTTGATCCCTGGTCAGCATCCCACATGTCCTCACTGTACGGCCTGAAAGAATTTTAAAAAGATTAAAGAGAGAAGAAGAGGGAGATTAGACATACACATATAGGAGATGGTGATGCAAAGATGGAGGCAGAAATTGGAGTGATGTGGCTATAAGCCAAGGAATGCCATTAACTAGAAGAGGCAAGGAACAGATTTCCACTGATCCTCCAGAGAAAGGGCAGTGCTGTGAAAGTGATTCAGTCCAGTGAAGCATGTTATGGTCTGGCCTCCCAGCCTGTGAGAGAATAAACTTCCATTGTTCTTGCTATCCAATTTGTGGTGATGTATTATAGCATCCATAGAAATGTAATGTACCTATATCTCCTTTCTCTGGACTGGAAAATTATTTTCTTTCTGTTCACTCAGCCCTTATCTTTAAAATGCTTATTTGACCTACCAGTGTATAATTATAACCAACATTTCTCTTTTCTACTGAAATCATACAGGGAAACAAAAATACTTTAATTTCAAACATGGCATTTCCAATTCCATGCCACTTTTATCCACTATTTATATTCTCTAAATTTATTCTTAATACTACAATAGTATTATTTTCTTTTTTGCAATTAATGATTATTTACCTACATCAGTATATTTACCAATTTTACCAACTTATTTGCTTATTGTTAGTGCTAGTTAAGCTTTGGGATTTAATTTTCTTTTTACCACATGCATTCTTTAGAAGATCATTTAATGGAAGTCTATAGAGGAAAATCCTCTTACTCTTTGTTTTATAGAAAGAAAAAAAGCAGTTTGAAATTTGTCTTAATTGTGCTGCATGCTGAGTCACTTCAGTCATGTCCAACTCTTTGCGACCTCATGGACTCTGTACCCTGTCAGGCTCCTCTGTCCATGGGATTCTCCAAGCAAGAATACTGGAGTGGGTTGCCATTTCCTTCTCCAATGGATCTTCCCAACCCAGGGATTGAAACTGCACCTCTTATGTCTCCTGCATTGGCAGGTGGGTTCTTTACTACTGGCACCACCTGGGAAAGTCCCAGATGACGGCATATTAAAAAACAGAGATATCACTTTGCCGACAAAGGTCATAGAATCAAAGCTGTGGTTTTCTCCAGTCATGTACGGATGTGAGAGTTGGACCACAAGGAAAGCTGAGTGCAGAAGAATTGATGCTTTTGAACTGTGGTGTTGGAGAAGACTCTTGAGAGTCCCTTGGACAGCAAGGAGATCAAACCAGTCCATCCTAAAGGAAATCAGTCCTGAATATTCACTGGAAGGACTGGTGCTGAAGCTCCAATCCTTTGTCCACCTGATGCCAAGAACCGACTCATTGGAAAAGACCTTGAAGCTTGGAAAGATTGAGGGCAAGAGGACAAGGGGGCAGCAGAGGGTGAGATGCTTGGATGGCATCACTGACTCAAAGGACATATGTTTGAGCAAACTCTGAGAGATGGTGAAGGACGGGGAAGCCTGGCGTGCTGCAGTCCATGGGGTTGCCAAGAGTTGAACGTGACTTAATGACTCAACAACAAATGATAGTTGAACTGTATATAGACAATTGCAGTGCTGCATTTCTATATAGACAATTATTTCTTCTAGCACACCGAGGATATCATTTCATTATCTTCTTAGTTTTACTGTGCTGGGAAGAGATCTGCTGCTAGTCACATGTGTTCTTCTTTTGTAGGTAATCAGCTTTTCCCATTTGGTTGCTTTTATGTCCTTATTTTGCAGAATACAAAGGCAACCCACTCCAGTATTCTTGCCTGGAAAATCCCATGGATGGAGGAGCCTGGTAGGCTACAGTCCATGGGGTCGCAAAGAGTTGGACATGACTGAGGGACTTCACTTTCACTTTGCACTTCCATACATTGGAGAAAAAAATGGCAACCCACTCCAGTATTGTTGCCTGGAGAATCCCAGGGACGGAGGAGCCTGGTGGGCTGCTGTCTATGGGGTCGCATAGAGTTGGACACGACTGACATGACTTAGGAGCAGCAGCAGCATGCTCATTAGATTGGAGAAGGAAATGGCAGCCCGCTCCAGTATTCTTGCCCAGAGAATCCCATGTACAGAGGAGCCTGGTGGGCTGATATCCATAGGGTTGTGCAGAGTTGGACACAACTGAAGTGACTTAGCATGCATGCATGTCCTTTTTTATTTTCTTTGCTCTTCTACAGGGTTTTTGACTCAGAAATTCTTGAATTTTATCAATCTGAAATTTTATGTGTATCTTCCATTTTTGAAAATTTTCAATTTTTATTTCTTTAAATATTGCATTTCCTTCATTTCTCTTTTTTAAATGTCTAGAATCTTAAAGATGTATATGCCAAAATCCTTATTTTATCCTTCATGTCTCTTAATCTCAGTTTTCTATTTTTAATTTATTTTTCCTTTGGGCTGAGTTATCAGAAATTTCCTCATTCTTCCCCCGTTCTGGTTAGCTAATACTCTGTCAATTTTTTTTTAAGTTCATCTATTGAGTCATTACTTTTATTTTCATTATTAGTTTTATTTTCTTCTTTTGAAAGTCCCCCCCTTTTTCCATAATGTCCTGTTTTCATTGTGATTTTAAATTTTTTCTCCTTGCCCTTTAATATTTTTAAATAAGCTTATAGCCTTTTCTAGGTTGTTCTAGTATACCTTGTGATTTTTATGTGTCAAGTCACAGGCAAGGTAGGACATTTCCTCAAGAAAATATACTGTCTTATTATGAGCTCGTATTCAGTGGGAGTTAACTTTTTTTGTGGGAGATCTGTGCACTGTGACTTTTTAGATTTCCAAGTGGAGTGGTGTGGCTTGAGTTTCTATTGCAGAGCAGCAATTTGCTGTTCTGAATTCAATTTATATCTTAATTTGTCAGATTGGGATACCTGTAGCATGAGGGGTATTAATTAAGGTTTCACATCTGTTCATGCTGCAGTGTTGGGGTTTTGATTTTCATGAGAAATTTTTCTTACCTCTGAGAGGTCCTGGAAAATGATACGTTTTCTTATCGTCCATGGCAGTGAGTGGAGTTTTTCTACCCTCTTGTCTTTGAGGAGATGAGTCTTTAAGAGATTTCAGTTGGTGCATTGTTCTCAGTTCTGGCTTTCTGTCTCATGCAGTCTCCAAGGAAAGCACTGTTTTTCCTAGATGGATGTTAAATCAGAATTAAAGTGCTCAGGTCCAAAGCTAGGTCTATTACCCTCTAGATCACCACTGAGTCGGCCTGTAGAATACTCGGCCTTGGTTATGAATTCTCTACTTTTGAGAAAGCGATTTTTGCCATCTTTAAAACCTGACTGCATATGCTTCTGATTTTTTACAGATCCAGGATAACTATGTATTTGGACCTATAATGGAGGTCCATGTTAGTTCAAGTCTTCCGCATTGCTGAAGATGTTTCTAAGAAAAAAGAAACATTAAAAAAGCCAAGAACTAAAGAAGGTCTCTCAGCTAATGTTCAAACACAAGCTGTGAATCACAGGAAAGATAAGGACAAGGTCTGGATGGCTTCCCATTCCAGTATGCTTGCCTGGAGAATGCCATGGACAAAAGAGCCTGACAGTCCAGGGGGTCACAGAAGAGTCGGACATGACTGAGCGAACTAAGCAACAACAAGCCAGTAAGTGCATCACTTATACTCTCTCCTCACATCTCTGGTACTTTTCTTACCTTATTCTGTGCTCAGTAGCTAAGTCCTGTGCAGCTCTGTGTGAACCCATGGGCTGTAGCCGATCAAGCTCCTCTGTCCATGGGGTTTTCCAGGCAAGAATACTGGAGTAGGTTGCCAGTTCCTTCTCCAGGGGATATTCCCAATGCAGGGATCAAAACCATATCTCCTGCTTGGCAGGTGGATTCTTTACCACTTCACTAACTAGGAAGCCCATTGATGCGATTTTAGGACTCTTATTCCCATTAGACTGTTCAGTTCAGTTCAGTTCAGTTCAGTCGCTCAGTCGTGTAGTCCCTTCAAAGCAGAGGTAATATCTTCTTTTTTTTTTTTTTTCATTTATGCCTCAACAGGTAGCACAGGGCCTGGTATAGAATGTATATGTGCTCAATGCATGTTTATCTGTGTGGGTAAAATTGAGTTCAACAGATCCCAAATTCTGATAACTGTCCCCCTTAACATTGTTCTCTCGTTAACTAATTTTCAAATGTGAAATGATTGGTTCCTTTTCCACCTATTAGATCAGAGGGCATACCTCATCTTTCCCTGAAGTGCAGCAAAATGGAGCTTGACTAGGAACTGACGTATGAAGTTCAGCCATTTAACTTTTACTTTGCGTGGGAAGCAGCACGCTAATTAGTAAGGATGCCCTCCTCTCCCTGCCCCAGACGGTGGTTCCAGCTGAATGTCTCTCCCTTCAGAGAGGCTGGAGGTGCTGTCCAGAATCTACTCTAGTGGAGCCAGAACCACAACCTCTCTGCCTTCCCCTCTCAGCCACAGCTTGAACCCATTGTGCTCTTTTCTGCTCCTGAATTTGAAGGAAGGGCACTTTACAGACCAAACTTGAGGAAGTAGTTCCCAAGACATTGTTGTGGGAGAGGGCCTTTCCCCTCTACTCCTCTTGAATTCTTGTGGCTAGGTGAATCATAAAATGGACGCAAAACAGGTTAATAGGAGAAAAAAAAGCAAATCTTAATTTTTGCACATGACAATCTCATAGAAGTAAGACCTAAGAAGTAGCCAAAGCAGGCAGCCTTTATAATTTTTAGACCAAAGGAAACAAACAAACAAAAACCAATATCTTTTCAAGGAACTGACAGGACAGAGAAACTTAGGTTTTGTGTGCTCAATTAGTGAAGAATCTAAACAGAATTTGGGCTTGGGATAGTAAATGAAAGAAGTAATAAGCTTTATTTAAATAGGCTTCTTGCTTCAATTCCATATCTTTGGTGGTAAGAGTGTCCTTCTACCTCTCAATACAGAATGCATGAGAGATTTGTTTCCTGTCTTCAGGGAGACAGAAGGGAGGGTCAGAGTGTCCCTGTTGTGTGGGTCATTTCTTAAATAACTTTAATTCAAAATAACCTATATGCCATTGTGGCATATTTTGGGTAGCCCACCCTAAGCCCCAACAGTATCGTATTGTATGGGAGCAGCAGGGCTGTGGTGGACCTCTGAACCAGTTGACCTGGGTCTGCTTCCCAGCTTTGCCATGAAACTGGCCTGGAAGGACCTTTTCATCTCTGCAGACCCACTGTGCCCAATTCTGGTGAGAGGAATGGACAGTCTCTAAAACTGAGACTGACCTGTACCTTTTTGGCTAGATGTGTGTAGTTTTCAAAAATGTGTTTGATGCAAAGACCCAGAAGGTCTCAAACTGCAAAATCAAATTATAGTGACTGAGTTTTTATGCTAAAAAAAGAGCCAATGGGAATAAAAGTCATTGAATTGGACTTTCAGGTCTATTAGGTTGCATGATGTAGCACCCAGATTTTTCCAAACGATGCACCTCCTGCTGAGCTTGATGAGAATATCCTGATAGTATTGCACAGCTGTGCACTAGAATCTCAGTTCCTCTTGCCTCCGAATCATGAGAATCTGACACTGTTAACTAACCTGCTGCAGACTATTGAAAAATAGACCCTCTTTTTTTGATTCTTGTAATTTTACTCATTTGCAAGAGCAGAAGCCAGTCACCATTGTAAGTTTTCAGCTTGCAGTCTCCTAAAGAGAAGCTTTACTTAGTTTCAAACTTTGAGATTGGCAAAGAGATTAATTATAATTTTTCTTTCCTTACACAAGTCTATAAAAGGCTTAATACAACAACAGATCCCTATCTTACATCATTATTCATGAAACCCTATGGATCATGGTGAAGGGGGAATCTCTTTTTGTTTATTAGTATAGGGGAAAGAACGACAAACTTTCAATAGCATTCCACGGGCATGATTAAATACTCTTAAGAATGTGAACCGAGGTTATTTCTATCATCTTTGAAGGGGTGCAAAGGAAAGAAATAAGAAGACTTGAAGCTTGGAAGAAAACTGAAGATCAGATGCAAAATCGATAAGGGTGACGGGACCAGAGGAACTGGCTGGGGTAGGTTTGCTATTTTCGAGTCAATTTGTAGGTTGTGCTTATGTTTCTCGGAATGTTCAAGACAGACCTGAAGAGGCGAGAGGCAGACTGTTTCATGATTATATATTTATGTTTGTGAATGTGTCCCACGTATGTGTCTTTTCTCTTCCTTTATCTTTTCCATGCTATATTGACATTTGACGTCTCCCTGTGCAAATGATTTTCTTCTCTTTCTTGATTCATTTTCTTCCAATTACCCTTTCATTTTTCTGTTTTTGTCCTCATATTACCAGCCACATTATAGAATTGAAACTATATTTTAAAGCATTTATTTAATAAACCTTTACTTTGCCATTTTCTAATATGGGTTAATATTATATAATATGTATGTCAAATGGTAGAAATTTAGTAGCTAGCTTAAATGTTTTTTTTTTTTATTCTTTGTCAGTGACCCTACATAAAATAGTTTTCTGTTTCTATAAGAGAATTCATCTAGAATTCCATCCTTGCTAAGAAAATATCTTTCATGATCACTAGGCCACGACCAAGGTAAGAGAAACCCAAATAAGACGGTAGGTATTGCGAGGGGGCATCAGAAGGCAGACACACTGAAATCATAATCATAGGGAACTAGTTGATCTGATCATATGGACCATAGCCCTGTCTAACTCAATGAAACTAAGCCATGCTGTGTGGGGCCACCCAAGACGGACGGGTCAAGGTGGAGAGGTCTGACAGAATATGGTCCACTGGAGAAGGGAATGGCAAACCACTTCAGTATACTTGCCTTGAGAACCCCATGAACAGTATCAAAAGGCAAAATGATAGGATACTGAATGAGGAATTCCCCAGGTCGGTGGTGCTGGACAGGGAGGCCTGGCGTGCTGTGATTCATGGGGTCGCAAAGAGTCGGACACGACTGAGCGACTGAACTGAACTAAACTGAATTGAGGCCTGTGTTTAATAGATCATAAAATAGGAAGAAACATAAATAAATTTTGTTGTTGGCATGTCCTGCTGTATGGATGATATTTGTTTTCATAAACTCCTGCAACACTTGAAACTCTTTCACCAAAAAGTATATTGTGGAGAACTGAGGACAGATTGGGAGATTCTCCAGAATTTCTTGAAGACTGAGTTCATGGTACTATGCAGTGTTAGAGCTGGAAGTAAGTTTAAAGCTCATCTAGTCTACAGAGCCTTTCAATCAGGGAGCAGCTCTTCCTCCAGTCTTGCATTTGAAGTTACACCCAGAAAGACCAGGTGTTGTTTGTCAAATATCACAGAGTACTGCGGATGCTGATTGAAGTCATGAAATTAAAAGATGCTTACTCCTTGGAAGGAGAGTTATGACCAAACTAGACAGCATATTAAAAAGCAGAGACATTACTTTGCCAACCAAGGTCCGTCTAGTCAAGGCTATGGTTTTACCAGTGGTCATGTATGGATGTGAGAGTTGGACTGTGAAGAAAGCTGAGCACTGAAGGATTGATGCTTTTGAACTGTGGTGCTGGAGAAGACTCTTGAGAGTCCCTTGGACTGCAAGGAGATCCAACCAGTCCATTCTAAAGGAGATCAGTCCTGGGTATTCATTGGAAGGACTGATGCTGAAGCTGAAACCCCAGTACTTTGGCCACTTCATGTGAAGAGTTGACTCACTGGAAAAGAGTCTGATGCTAGGAGGGGTTGGGGGCAGGAGAAGGGGACAACAGAGAATGAGATGGCTGCATGGCATCACCGACTCGATGGACATGAGTTTGCGTGAACTCCGGGAGTTGGTGATGGACAGGGAGGCCTGGCGTGCTGTGATTCATGGGGTCGCAGAGAGTCGGACACGACTGAGCAACTGAACTGAACTGAACTAGTTGGTGCCATTGCTGGAGCCTAAGCTTAAAACTGTTGAATTCCTTGATCGGGGATTGTTTCTATAACAGAGATCTTGGAATTCTCAGATATATAATTATAAATTGATTGACTTTAAATATTTTTATTTTATTGACCATTTTTTTACTAAAATTAGTAATTGTCATGTACACACAGGAAAATAAGCATAGTAAGAAATGCATAATGAGGGAGAGGAGTAAGAGGTTCAAACTTATAAAATAAGCTACAAGGATGTATCATATAACATGGGTAATAGAGAAAATATTTTATATTAAGTATAAATGGAGGATGATCTTTAAAAATTGTAAATCACATTATTCTACATTGGTAACTTATAATATTGTAGACCAACTGCACTTCAATTAAAAAATATGAATAATATAACAAATGTAACATCCAGATAAAAAATGAAACTTGCCAACAACACTTCCCACTCTGTGATACAGCTATCTTAAGTTTTTTTATAACTCATCACATATATTTATATATAGAAAATGTGTATTATACAAAAACTATTTATTTAAAATTGCTATAAATATATAGAAAATATATCAAATATGTTACATATATAAATACATAAACTATATATGAACACGTCCTTAATATAGTTAATGTAATAGTTATAGTTAATAGAAGAGTCTTACAAATTTTTAAACATTATACAAAATAGTATTTAATGCATGTATTCTTCTGTGACTTGCTTTTTTCATTCCTTTTTATATTCTTAAGATTTAACTATTGAAATGCATACATACTTATGTGTGTATTTCTCGTTCCTTATGTGTGTGCTAAATAATATCACATTATATAGATATTTAACTGTTTATTTGTTCATCCTCTTGTTTGTGGACATCTGATTTGTCTCCAGTTTTTTGCTACTGTCTTCTGGTGCACAGCTCCAAGTTATTATCCCACATGCAGAGATAGCAGTTAAGTTTTTGTCTTATGGAGTATGTGTGTGTTCATATTGTTTTCCTACAAGTGTATGAGTTTTTATTTTTTATTATTTTACAACTTTGCGAAGAATCCATGTTGTCAAATTTAAAAACTCATGTTAGTCTTGTAAATGATGCTTTTTAAAGTGTTGTGACACTTTAGTTTTTATTTCTCTGATTACTAGCAAAGTGTAAGTGGCCACCCTAGCATTCTTTAGCTGGTAAGCAGTAGAGCTAAGATTCCAGCCCATGTCTGACTGGTTCTAAATGTTTACGTCTTTTCCTCCTTTACTGTATTATCTAGTATTCATCTTGATGATGTACAGTATATTATTAAGCCTAAAATACTTTAGAAGTTATTAAGCATTGAATAAAAAATATTCAATACACATACACACTTTGTGTACATGCATGCACGAAGTTGGGGACAGGAGGCAAAAATATGAGTTGATTTTATGTAAATTAGATTTATATTCAAGGGACAAATTAGCTCACAGCAATTGGTGGCACTGAAATGTGGCCTATATTACTCCATTAATAGTAGGGTCATAAGTAATGGGTATTTATACTGTACTTATATTCCTTAAGTTGGTCGGTTTTCCTAGCTGATAGATCTCCTAGAGAAAAAAGTGTCTAGTTCCAAGATCTCAGTTCTTTTCTCTTTAATTATATCTTTAATAAAATGATTAAATGTATAAAATTGGTACAGTAAATAGATACTTATGTAAGGAGATTTCAGTTCAGTTTAGTCGCTCAGTTGTGTCCGACTCTTGTAGCACCATGGACTGCAGCAAGCCAGGCCTCCCTGTCCATCACCAACTCTCCGAGTTTACTCAAACTCATGTCCATTGAGTCAGTAATGCCATCCAGTCATCTCATCCCCTGTCATTGCCTTCTCCTCCTGCCTTCAATCTTTCCCAGCATCAGGGTCTTTTCCAATGAGTCAGTTCTTCACATCACATGGCCAAAGTATTGGAGTTTCAGCTTCAGCATCAGTCTTTCCAATGAATATTCAGGACTGATATCCTTTAGGATGGACTGGTTGAATCTCCTTGAAGTCCAAAGGACTCTCAAGAGTCTTCTCCAATACCATATTTCCAAGGCATCAATTCTTCGGTGCTCAGCTTTCTTTGTACCATATCTTATATTCATTTATTTGAAAATGACTGCCATTCACACGCTGTTCATACATATGAACATGCTTAATATCTTGGTAAGATATTCCATATCCTAATACAGAATATAGGGGGAAATGTAAAACTGGTTAGGGGCAATCTCACGTGTCCTGAGTTCCTGTATTGGGCAGGGTTCTCCAAGCAATGGAGCCTATAGGATCAATATAGATACAGATATATAAAGGTATAGATATAAAGATAGGAGATAGATGATAGATAGGTATAGTGATAAATAGTTTTGCAGATAGATAAGGAATTGGCTCATGTGATTATAGAGACTGAAATGTCCCAAGATCTGCATTCAAATGCTTGAGGATCAGTAGAGCTAAGGGTGTGAGTTTGAGTCTGAAGGCAGAAAAACACTGATGTCCCCATTCAAAGCCAGTCAGGCAAAGAGAACGAATTCTCTCTTTGCTCAGCCTTCTATACTTCTCAGACTTGCCATGGATGGGATGAGGCCCCCTACACGGCGGAGGGCAGTCTACTTTTCTCAGCCTTTTGATCCAATTTTCAGTCTCATCCAGAATCACCCTCACAGACACACCCTGAAGAGTGTTTAATCAGATATCTTTGTAGTCCAGTCCAGCTGACACATAAAATTAACCGTTATGGCCCTTTTTATAAGGAAAAGTGTCATGGTTTGGGTAGCATAGATGTTTAATATGTGGAGGAGAAGTGTAGGTAGTAGACACACATGGAGATTCTTAGGTTCAACTTCCTGGTTGAGCCTGACTCTGTCATTACTATCCATATGATCTTGAGTGACTCATCTGAAGGTTCTGTTACTTAATCCATGAAGCTGATGTAATAATAGGGATGGCCTCATAGGGTTGCATGAATTAAGTTAGTTTATTCTTATCAAAGTCTTGAAAGAGAGCCTGCCACATTCGATTTGTTTTTGTTCAGTTGCTCAGTTGTGTTCAAGCCTTTGCAATCCCATGGACTGCAGCACGCCAGACCTCCCTACCATCACCATCTCCTGGAGCTTACTCAAACTCATGTCCATTGAGTTGGTGATACCATCCTCTGTTGCTCTGGTCTCCTCCTGCCTTCAATCTTTCCCACTATCAGGGTCTTTTCCAATGAGTGGGCTCTTTGCCTCAGGTAACCACAGGATTGGAGCTTCAGCTTTAGCATCAGTCCTTCCAATGAATATTCAGGGTTCTAAATGCTTGACATTTAAATGCCACATTCTAAATGCTTGACAAATCTTAGTTTTTTCTATTACTTATGCCCAAAGCTAGGGAACAAAACATTTTCCTTCTAGCCAGAAACATTACTATTGGCATCTAGAAGCCTATTTTAGGGGAGAATAAGGCTGAGCAGTAGGGATGACGATAAGCAGTGTAGTTATCTGCCTCCACGAGAAGATGTAACCTTATATAGAGGAGGAAGATGGTGACAAGGAGCACAGGGATCCACATTTTTAAAATCAAATTTATCAAAAATTACCTGTACTGATCTTGTGTCCTGACCATATTCCTTTAAAGCACCGATTTGGTGATGGACAAGGAGGCCTGGCGTGCTGTGATTCATGGGGTCGCAAAGAGCCCGGACACAACTGAGCGACTAAACTGAACTGAACTGAAAACATCATTACATATTTATCCTCAGAATATGCCATGGAGTGGATGTTTATGTGTGCTCCAGACTGACATGAAACTGTGTTTACTCTGAAAGCCAATTTAGTCTAATAGGAGAGGTTGATTTAAATTAGCAAAAAATCTAAACTATAGACTACTTTTAGCAGCATTCATTTACATTAAGTTTATTTAACTGACTTCACATATTTGAAAGTGATGAAGTATAAGTTAGTAAATAGCCCTTGGGGACCCGCTTTAAAGACTAGATAACAGCGTTTTATTTTTACATAATTTGCTGTATATTTCAACTGTAATTAAGGTAGGTGCATAAATAGCGTTTGATTTCTTAAAAGTATTAAAAATCCTTCCTAAAATTTCCACCACATTGTTAAGTAGGTTTTGCTGAGTAAAGGTAAACACGACGCTGATTGTTAGCAGAATTGTCACAAATACTGAGTCGAGCAGGAGTTAGTGAGATGAAAATCTATTTGTATAGTCCTTTTCCTTAGGCCCTACCATGTCCTAAACACTTGAGACCTGAGATGAAATTCAGAGTCTCTATAGCTGCCTTAAGGTTCAAATTTCTGGACTTCCATAATTACATATTTTGGTGAAAATGTGTATATAATTGGTATGGAAGAGGTTATTAATTCTTAAACCATCTAGAAGGTCAGTGATGAGAGAGCCAGAATCCGAGAGGGTAGATCTAAGCGTCCAGTTTTCATTTCTTTGGAAATTCCCAAACCAGTGGCGCCTGATGAGTAGGAAGGGAATAAACATCAAGTCTTGTGTACTGTGTTAGGTATTATAAGTATCACACCATTTCTCTGATATGGTCACTATTATCGGCTCCATTTACCTGATCAGGAAATTGAGTGTCTGAGCTGCAATTAACAGCTAGTATGTCCTGAACACAGGATTTGAATTTCAGTCTGCCTGTCTCCACAGCCCTTTGGGCTGCATGATTCCATTTCCATACTAGGTCAGTTTCCATCAGCTGCTGGATCCTTCACAAGTGTATCCTGCAAATCTTGTCTGGTAAATCCCAAGCCCCATTGTTATGGACTGAATGTTACTGATCCACCAGATTCATATGTTGAAGCCCCAGCCCCTAATGTGATGATATTTGGAGGGACAACTTTTTCCATTTTCAAGAAGTCATGGAGGTGGGGTCCCTGTGATGGGATTAGTATCCTATCACAGATTAGTCACTCTCTCACCATGGAAGGCTAGAGTGGGAAGATCATCATTTGAAAGACAGGAAGAAAGCCTCACTAGGAAGTGAGTATGCCAACTCCTTGATCGTCTTCTAACCTCTAGGAACTATGATAAATCAATGTCTGTTGCGGTGTTTTGTTATAGCAGCTGAAGCTAGGTGATATTCTCATTCTCCCAGAAATGGTTACTATTGTGGTCAAATAATCAGTTTTCAAAAAGTTAGAAACGTACTTCTCATACTCTTATATACTGAAAGTGAAAATTGCTCAGTTGTGTTTGACTCTTTGTGACCCCATGGACTCTATGAAATTCTCTAAACCAGAATACTGGAGTGGGTAGCTTTCCCTTCTCCATGGGATCTTCCCAATGCAGGGATCAAACCCAGGTCTCCTGCATTGCAGGTGGATTCTTTATAAACTGAACTACCAGGAACTGAACATGCATCAAAGATTTCATCCAATTATCCAAAAATGATACGTTGTTAACCTGTTTCAAAGAGCATTTTGAGAAACAGGGTATATCGTCCACTAGATAAGGCATTTTAAAATAAATTTGCCAGGTTGAGGAACAAGATGGCGGAGGAATAGGACAGCGAGACCACTCTCTCCTCCACAAATTCATCAAAAGAACTTTTGAACGCGAGTAAAGTCCACAAAACAACTTCTGAATGCTGGCAGAGGACGTCAGGCACCCAGAAAAGCAGCCCATTGTCTTCGAAAGGCGGTAGGAAAAAACATAAAAGATAAAAAGCGAGACAAAAGAAGTAAGGACGGAGCTCCGTCCCGGGAAGGGAGGCTTTAAAAAGAGAGAAGTTTCCAAACACCAGGAAACAATCTCACTGGCGAATCCGTGGCGAGCCTTGGAAGCTCAGAGGGCCACATAACCCTCTTTTTTTTAAAGATTTTTTTAAAACCCACAGATTACCCGCCAAACGGTAACTCCCAGCGGAGAAGCAGCGCAGACGCCTGCATACGCCATTAGCAAGCAGGGGCTGGGCAGGGAGGAGCCGGCTGAGCTGCTTAGAGAGAGGACTGGGCTTGAATGCCGCGAGAACAATTTGAGAGAACTGGGGAGAGCAAAGCAGACTGTGGGATAGCTTCCCCACGAAAAGGCGGAAAGCTCTAACCTATGACTCGGCCAGCCCCGCTCACAGAATAAAGGACTGAGCAGAGCGAGCCGGCTGCGGTCGGCCCATCCCCCGTCCCCCGCCGAGACAGGCAGGGAGCGCAGCCAGAGCCAGAGCGGGCAACCGCGGCCCCAGAAAGGCATCCGATACAAACTGCAGGCAGGCTTATTGCTATTCAGGACTTCTTGGGCTCGGGCCGGTCGATATCCCCCTGAGAAGGTGCGCCAGTTGTACACCCAGAAAACTGAGTGGCGGGGACTGGGGAGGCGATAAGTCGCAGAGACCACGCTCGCCAAACACCTGGTCCCCTGAGCTGCTCAGACCGGGGAAGGCACAAAACGCAGGCCCAACCAAGTCTGCGCCTTTGTGGAGTACCTGAGAACCTGAACTTGAGCCGCTCAGACCTGGGAAGTACATACAACCCGGTGCCGGCCTCGGACAGTTCCCAGCAGAGCAACCTAGAGCCTGTGCAGTGTAGATTGGGACAGCATACATGCTGTGAGCGGGGGCAAACCCAGTGTGGCCGAGACGCTGCGAGCACTCCCCACAGACGCCAGAGATAATCGACTGCAGCGTTCCTCCCTTCCCAGAACAGGACTGAACAACTGAGCCTTAAAAAGTGTCCACCCACCCCCTAGTATCAGGGCGGAAATTAGACCCTGAAGAGACCAGCAGACAGAAGCTAAAACAGAGGGAACCACCTTGGAAATGACAGATAGAGACGTCTAGAGACTACTCCAAGAATAAGACCAAAAACCAGAGGCAAGAGGCTTAAGCCCGAATCCTGAGAACACCAGAGAAGTCCTGACTCCAGGGAACATTAATCGATAGGAGCTCATCAAACGTCTCCATACCTACGCTAAACCCAAAGGTCAACAAGTTCCAGAGCAAGACATACCACGCAAATTCTCCAGTAACACAGGAAACTAGCCCTGAGCTTCAATATACAGGCTGCCCAAAGTCACTCCAAACCCACTGACATCTCATAACTCATTACTGGACACTTCATTGCACTCCAGAGAGAACAAATCCAGCTCCACCCACCAGAACACCGACACAGGCTTCCATAACCAGGGAACCTTGACAAGTCACCTGTCCAACCCCACACACAGCAAGGAAACTACATAATAAAGAGAACTCCACAAACGGCCAGAAGAGGGAAAGGCCACCCCAAGCAAAGCATTATAAGCAAGATGAAGAAGCAGAGAAATACCCAGCAAGTAAAGGAACAAGATAAATGCTCACCAACACAAACAAAAGAGGAAGATATAGGGAATCTACATGAAAAAGAATTTCGAATTTTGGTGGTGAAAATGATTCAAAATCTTGAAAGCAAAATGGAGTTACAGATAAATAACCTGGAGAAAAGGATTGAGAAGATGGAAGAAAGATTTAATAAGGACTTAGAGGAAATAAAAAAGAGTCAATATACAATGAATAATACAATAGATGAGATCAGAAACACTCTGGAGGGAACAAACAGTAGAATAACAGAGGCAGAAGACAGGATAAGTGAGCTAGAATATAGAATTGTAGAAATAAATGAAACAGAGAGGAAAGAAGAAAAACAAATTAAAAGAAATGAGAACAATATTAGAGACCTCTGGGACAATGTTAAACGCTCCAACATTCGAATCATAGGAATCCCAGAAGAAGAAGACAAAAAGAAAGACCATGAGAGAATACTTGAGGAGATAATAGTTGAAAACTTCCCTAAAATAGGGAAAGAAATAATCACCCAAGTCCAAGAAACCCAGAGAGTCCCCAACAGGATAAACCCAAGGCGAAATACTCCTAGACACATATTAATCAAATTAACAAAGATCAAACACAAAGAACAAATATTAAAAGCAGCAAGGGAAAAACAGCAAATAACACACAAGGGGATTCCCATAAGGATAACAGCTGACTTTCAACAGAAACTCTTCAGGCCAGGAGGGAATGGCAAGACATACTTAAAGTGATGAAAGAAAATAACCTACAGCCCAGACTACTGTACCCAGCAAGGATCTCATTCAAATATGAAGGAGAAATCAAAAGCTTTACAGACAAGCAAAAGCTGAGAGAATTCAGCATTACCAAACCAGCTCTCCAACAAATGCTAAAGGATCTTTTCTAGACAGGAAACACAGAAAGGTTGTATAAACTCGAACCCAAAGCAATAAAGAAAATGGCTATGGGATCGTACTTATCAATAATTACCTTAAACGTAAATGGGTTGAATGCCCCAACCAAAAGACAAAGGCTGGCTGAATGGATACAAAAACAAGACCCCCATATATGTTGTCTGCAAGAGACCCACCTCAAAACGAGGGACACATACAGACTGAAAGTGAAGGGCTGGAAAAAGATATTCCATGCAAATAGAGACCAAAAGAAAGCAGGAGTAGCAATACTCATATCAGATAAAATAGACTTTAAAACAAAGGCTGTGAAAAGAGACAAAGAAGGAAACTACATAATGATCAAAGGATCAATCCAAGATGAAGATATAACACTTTTTCTCAAGTGCACATGGAACCTTTTCCAGGATAGATCACATCCTGGGCCATAAATCTAGCCTTGGTAAATTCAAAAAAGTTGAAATCATTCCATGCATCTTTTCTGACCACAATGCAGTAAAATTAGATCTCAATTATGGGAGAAAAACTATTAAACATGACAACATATGGAGGCTGAACAACACGCTGCTGAACAACGAACAAATCATAGAAGAAATCAAAAGAGAAATCAAAATATGCATAGAAATGAATGAAAATGAAAACACAACAACCCAAAACCTCTGGGACACTGTAAAAGCAGTGCTAAGGGGGAAGTTCATAGCAATACAGGCACACCTCAAGAAACAAGAAAAAAGTCAACTAAATAACCTAACTCTACATCTAAAGCAACTAGAAAAGGAAGAAATGAAGAACCCCAGGGTCAGTAGAAGGAAAGAAATTGTAAAAATTAGGGCAGAGATAAATGCAAAAGAAACAAAAGAGACTATAGCAAAAATCAACAAAGCCAAAAGCTGGTTCTTTGAGAAGGTAAATAAAATTGACAAACCACTAGCCAGACTTATCAGGAAACAAAGGGAGAAGAACCAAATCAATAAAATTAGAAATGAAAATGGAGAGATCACAACTGACAACACAGAAATACAAAGGATTATTAGAGAATACTATCAGGAATTATATGGCAATAAAATGAATAACCTGGAAGAAATGGACAAATTCCTAGAAAAATACAACTTTCCAAAACTGAACCAGGAAGAAATAGAAAATCTGAACAGACCCATCACAAGCACGGAAATTGAAACTGTAATCAAAAATCTCCCAGCAAACACAAGCCTAGGTCCAGACGGCTTCAGAGCTGAATTCTACCAAAAATTTAGAGAAGAGCTAACACCTATTCTACTCAAACTCTTCCAGAAAATTGCTGAGGAAGGGAAACTTCCAAACTCATTCTATGAGGCCACCATCACCCTAATCCCAAAACCTGGTAAAGACCCCACAAAAAAAGAAAACTACAGGCCAATATCACTGATGAACATAGATGCAAAAATCCTTAACAAAATTCTAGCAATCAGAATCCAACAGCATATTAAGAAGATCATACATCATGACCAAGTGGGCTTTATCCCAGGAATGCAAGGATTCTTCAATATCCGCAAATCAATCAACGTATTACACCACATTAACAAACTGAAAAATAAAAATCATATGATTATCTCAATAGATGCAGAGAAAGCCTTCGACAAAATTCAACATCCATTTATGATAAAAACCCTCCAGAAAGTGGGAATAGAAGGGACATACCTCAACATAATAAAAGCTATATATGACAAACCCACAGCAAACATTATCCTCAATGGTGAAAAACTGAAAGCATTTCCCCTAAAGTCAGGAACAAGACAAGGGTGCCCACTCTCACCACTACTATTCAACATAGTTCTGGAAGTTTTGGCTACAGCAATCAGAGCAGAAAAAGACATAAAAGGAATACAAATTGGAAAAGAAGAAGTAAAACTTTCACTGTTCGCTGATGACATGATCCTCTACACAGAAAACCCTAGAGACTCTACCAGAAAACTACTAGAGCTAATCAATGATTACAGTAACGTTGCAGGATATAAAATCAACACACAGAAATCCCTTGCATTCCTATACACTAATAATGAGAAAATAGAAAGAGAAATTAAGGAAACTATTCCATTCACTGTTGCAATGAAAAGAATTAAATACTTAGGAATATATCTACCTAAGGAAACAAAAGACTTGTACATAGAAAACTATAAAACACTACTGAAAGCAATCAAAGAGGACACCAATAGATGGAGAAATATACCATGTTCATGGATTGGAAGAATAAATATTGTAAAAATGAGTATACTACCCAAAATAATTTATACATTCAATGCAATCCCTATCAAGCTACCAAAGATATTTTTCACAGAACTAGAACAAATAATCTCACAATTTGTATGGAAATACAAAAAACCTCGAATAGCCAAAGCAATCTTGAGGAAGAAGAATGGAACTGGGGGAATTAACCTGCCGGACTTCAGGCTCTACTACAAAGCCACAGTCATCAAGACAGTATGGTACTGGCATAAAGACAGAAATATAGATCAATGGAACAAAATAGAAAGCCCAGAGATAAATCCACGCATCTATGGACACCTCATCTTTGACAAAGGAGGCAAGAATATAAAATGGAGAAAAGACAGTCTCTTTAACAAGTGGTGCTGGGAAAACTGGTCAGCCACTTGTAAAAGAATGACTAGAACACTTCCTAACACCATACACAAAAATAAACTCAAAATGGATTAGAGAGCTAAATGTAAGACCAGAAACTATAAAACTCCTAGAGGAGAACGTAGGCAAAACACTCTCCGACATAAATCACAGCAGGATCCTCCATGACCCACCTCCCAGAATATTGGAAATAAAAGCAAAAATAAACAAATGGGACCTAATTAAAATCAAAAGCTTCTGCACAGCAAAGGAAACTATAAGTAAGGTGAAAAGACAGCCTTCAGAATGGGAGAAAATAATAGCAAATGAAGCAACTGATAAAGGATTAATCTCCAAATTATACAAGCAGCTCCTGCAGCTCAATTCCAGAAAAATAAATGACCCAATCAAAAAATGGGCCAAAGAACTAAACAGAAATTTCTCCAAAGAAGACATAAAGATGGCTAACAAACACATGAAAAAATGCTCAACATCCCTCATAATCAGAGAGATGCAAATCAAAACCACAATGAGATACCATTTCACACCAGTCAGAATGGCTGCTATCCAAAAGTCTACATGCAATAAATGCTGGAGAGGATGTGGAGAGAAAGGAACCCTCTTACACTGTTGGTGGGAATGCAAACTAGTACAGCCACTATGGAGAACAGTGTGGAGATTCCTCAAAAAACTGGAAATAGAACTGCCATATGATCCAGCAATCGCACTCCTGGGCATACACACCGAGGAAACCAGAATTGAAAGAGACACATGTACTCCAATGTTCATTGCAGCACTGTTTATAATAGCCAGGACATGGAAGCAACCTAGATGTCCATCTGCAGACGAATGGATAAGAAAGCTTTGGTACATATACACAATGGAGTATTATTCAGCCATTAAAAAGAATACATTTGAATCAGTTCTAATGAGGTGGATGAAACTGGAGCCTATTATACAGAGTGAAGTAAGCCAGAAAGAAAAACACCAATACAGTATACTAACACATATATATGGAATTTAGAAAGATGCAAATGATAACCCTGTATATGAGACAGCAAAAGAGACACAGATGTATAGAACAGTCTTTGGGACTCTATGGGAGAGGGTGAGGGTGGGATGATTTGGGAGAATGGCATTGAAACACGTATGTTGTCATATGTGAAACGAATCACTAGTTCAGGGTCAATGCATGTTATAGGATGCTCGGGGCTGGCATGCGGGGATGACCCACAGGGAGGATAAAGGGAGGAGGGAGGTGGGAGGGGGGTTCAGGAGGGGGAACTTATGTAAACCCGGGGCAAATTCATATCAATGTATGGCAAAACCAACCAATATAATATTGTAAAATAATTTGCCTCCAATAAAAAATAAATTAATTACATAAAAAAAAATAAAATAAATTTGCTGAATTAGAGACACAATTGGTAAAAATAAAGTGGTTAAAGTCCTGCGGCACAAAAATTCTGATGGGTAGCATCTCTTCCAGACAGAAATCTATGAGTTAACATGTAACTTCATGAATTCTGAGCTCCCGGTAGTAAATAGTGAAGTCGAACAGGCACATTCCCTGAAATAATTGTATAATCCATGTTAAACAACATTCCAGTGGGACATTGAAAAGGCATGCCACCCACCTTTTTGTTTTAGTCCCAAGTTTAAAAGAATTTTTCTCCGAATGTTCTGTTACTATTTATTCTCCTAGCATCTACTTATCATAAGATTTATGACAGTTTATATCACAGTTTACCTTTGTCATCTCATCCTGTTTTGACTTCAACCTCTTTGAAAGTGGGGGCAATGTCTCTTTTCTCTTCATGGTAGATCCAGCACTTGGATAGCACAGAGCACAGTGCCTGTGATGGAACAAATAACTCGATGCATTTTCATTGAATAAATAAATGAATTTGAATTAGGTTTCACGTGTTCACGAGTGGGCTGCTCAGGGGGTTTTCTGATGGACAGAAATCCCAGTGGCAGCAGAGGCAACAGCCTTTGCTGTCAGCAGCAGTGACACTTTTCCTAAAACCCTGACATCCAACATTCCAAACTCCTATAGCCTGTTCTCCTTGGGTTCACCTCATTTCTTAGGTATCAGCTTCCTTATATCTAGGATGAAATCCTCAGGTCCCTTGGCAGCTGGGAAGTTCAGTTTCATCCTCTCAATGTTGCTTCCATAGTACTTTTCACAGCAGAGCTCGTAAGACTTTTTGAGTGCCGTGTAGCTTTCTCAGGAAATTTATGCATCAACTCTGAGGACAGGATGAAAGGAACAAGCCTCATTCTGAGAACGAGTTCCTTCCTGATGTTTCCTCTTGCTGTGTCCCAAGACAAGGCTGTTACTCCAGGGTGATGAATCCTACTTCCTAGGTTCCAAATGCTCAACTTTTCTTGCCCTGTCTGTCGTGAGTAGAACTTGCTGTTGTCGTTGGTCTACTGATGCTCCATAGGGCGTCAGTGGTAAGCACAGCCCTCAAGAGGATGCTCCTATCAGAATCACCAGGGGCAAGGATGAGGTTTGCAACTGTCTAGGCAAGCACAGATCTCCATTTATTCCAGCAGAGAACTTACCGTCTAGCAATGTTCAAACTCTTGCAACACTAACTTCAAAACACTGTCTTGGTCCGATCTTTCCCACTGGTTCCTTAGTCTCTGGCTGTCCCTCTTTCCTTCTCCCATTAAAGTGTTTTCTGCTGTGGCTTCCATTCTTCTTTGGGGGCTTAAAATGTCTATGTGTTGAAATTCCAAAATCACACATTTGTATTTTAATAAGAGACACTATTTATCTGCTAAGACTTAATGTAAGCCAAGTGGGCAACTGAAGGGTTGGGATTTTTAGGCACTGAGTAATAAGCTCATGGTGTTAAAACTCATTTCTGTCACAGACTACTACTCTTGCTACCCATAGGATGGCTTTGTCATCCTCAACCATGTCTATCTCCTAATACTCAGCGCCACGAAAGATTTAACTAATGTAAAACATTTGCAGCCTTCCAGACATACTCTGCTAGGCGATCATCCTTATGGAAAAGATAGTGTTAGTACCATGAAATGTATTCCTTAGAAGTCGGTATGATAAACGTCCAGCTCTTTCTTCATTTGCACATTGATGTTTTGGATGATATTTTCTGAGGGCTGAACTTGGTAAATTTTCTAGGATCTAATTTTGAGGATCTTATGCCTTTTTGGTTTCCTGAAAAATGTACCACTGGACTTTTTTTTTTTTTTTCCTTCTCTTTTTTCTTTTTGCCTCCCTTGAAGTCATCAGGAATTTTGTTGATTTTTCCAGTGTCTCACTTAAGTAATTTTTCCTTTTTGGCTGTATGCAAGGCACGTGGAATCTTGGTTCACTGACCAAGGATCAAGCCCATGCCTCCTGCAGTGGAAGGGCAGAGTCCTAACCACTGAACCACCAGGGAAGTCCCTCACGTTAGTCATTTTTCACTGGTCAGTGTTTAGGCATTCAGACATGACTGAGCAACTTCACGTTCACTTTTCACTTTCACACATTGGAGAAGGAAATGGCAACCCACTCCAGTGTTCTTGCCTGGAAAATCCTAGGGACGGGGGGAGCCTGGTGGGCTGCCGTCTATGGGGTCACACAGAGTCAGACACGACTGAAGTGACTTAGCAGCAGCAGCAGCAGCAGCAGTGTATTACAGTATTACAGTCAAATCTTTTATGGCAGCACTGGTAAAATTGTCTAGAATATTCTCTTTTCTTCAGCATCAGCATTTTTTCATTCAGTTCAGTTCAGTTCAGTCGCTCAGTCGTGTCTGACTCTTTGCGACCCCATGAATCACAGCACGCCAGGCCTCCCTGTCCATCACCAACTCCTGGAGTTCACTCAAACTCATGTCCATCGAGTCGGTGATGCCATCTAGCCATCTCATTCTCTGTCGTCCCCGTCTCCTCCCACCCCCAATTCCTCCCAGCATCAGACTCTTTTCCAGTGAGTCAACTCGACACATGCGGTGGCCAAAGTCTTGGAGTTTCAACTTTAGCATCAGTCCTTCCAATGAACACCCTGGATTGATCTCCTTTAGAATGGACTGGTTGGATTTACTTCATCATAAATTAATTTTACATAGACAACTAAATAAACTAACAATCTATAAGGCATAAATCATGACACAATATTAATAAAAACTGTGCAAAGTATTTTTATGCCTTGAGAAATTGATTTTTTTAAAAAAATATGAAAGCCAGTGGAGTATGTGTTAAATGATGAAGCATTTAAAGAAGGTTGTTATACATGTATCTAATAAGACTAGCTTAGATACCAACTGTATCTTTAGTATTGTCTATTTGAAACTTGGAAATAAATCTGCCAAAAGTTAATATTTTTAAATTATGGGAGATAGTGTTTAGATAGTGTGTATTTTACCAATTTATATTGTTCTGTGTGCTTGAAAGCTTCATAATTAAAGGTGAATCAAGTTGAAGAGTCACTTGTATAACAGAAGCCAGTTTTGGTGAACAAACATCCTTATACAAATTTTATGTGTGTGTAATGCATGGGAGGCTGTGGAAAGGCATACTTCTGATCATTAACCCCCTGGGTTGGGAGAGAAGAGTGTAGATGAGAGGAGAAAGAAAAAATTTCATAATTTATACATATTTGCATATGTTGAATACAGTTTCACTGGTTGCAAAGAAAATGCCTACGTTTAGTAAGTAAAGAATTTAATGAAGACAGTTTGATGAAAAATGAGTAGATAGTGTGAAGAAGTAATTCACAACAGAACCAATATGGATAACATGATATTGGAAAAGAATGTTAATCCTCATAGTTGAAAAAGTCATATTGAAGTAAGAATAAATTGCATCCCTTCACCCCCAACTGATTGGAGAAATTATAAAAGGACATGAGAAAAAAGACATCATCAATAAGAACATAAATTGGCCTAACCTTTCCTGTGTAGAAATATATATATATACAAATATTTTAAGGAAAACATTTTATAAGCCTTTAAAATGTTTTATTAGGAAATTAGTCATCATGTGTGCAATACAAAGAAAAATGGAAGCAATCTTAATGTCTATTAATAGGAAATAAAAAAATCAAATCATTGCATCTAAGCAAAAATTTGTTATGTAGCTATTAAAAATTACAATGAAAATAACAGTGTGTTTATTTATGAAAAAGAATGACAGTGTTACATTGCTAAGTGGAAAAATAAGCCTAAAAATATTGGCTTGCAGAATTCTACTTTGTAAAAATATTAATCAACTCAATAAAATGTATGAGTGCTTACATTAATAAAAATTCTTAACAAAAAGTTAACTCTTAAATGTATGCTAAATATTATATTTAGCTTAGTCTTTTTTGCATATTCTCCAGGTTCTTCACAATGTGAATAATATATTTCTTTTATTATCAGAAAGTTTAATAAGTCCAAAGTTCAATGAGAAATACAAATATCTATCCAGAGTAAAGCAGACATAATTAGAGATCAATCAATTCATTATTATTGATATGAAAGATAAATTGGAAGAAAATTTTAAAAGTTGGGGGGGAATATAGAAAGTATGAGAGAAATGTAATCAAATATGCAGTGATTTTGGAGCCAAAGAAAATAAAGTCTGTCACTGTTTCCACTGTTTCCCCATCTCTTTGCTATGAGGTGATGGGACTGGATGCCATGATCTTAGTTCTTTGAATGTTGAGTTTTAGGCCAGCTTTTCACTCTCTTCTTTCACCTTCATCTAGAGGCTATTTAGTTCCTCTTCACTTTCTGCCATAAAGGTGATCATCATCTGCATATCTGTGTAGATATTTTTCCTGGCAGTCTTGACTCCAGCTTGTGCTTCCTCCAGCCTGGCATTTTGCATCATCTACTCTGCATGTAAGTTAAATAAGCAGGGTGACAATATCCAGCCTTGACACACTCCTCTCCAATACTGAACCAGTCTTATCTTTGATGTCCGGTGCTAACTGTTGCTTCTTGATCTGCATACGGTTTCTCAGGAGGCAGGTAAGGTGGTCTGGTATTTCCATCTCTTGAAGAATTTTCCACAGTTTGTTGTGATCCACACAGTCAAAGGGTTTAGCATGGTCAATGGAATTCCCTTCTTTCTCCATGATCCAATAGATGTTGGCAATTTGGTTTCTTGTTTCTCTGCCTTGTCTAAATCAAGGTTGTGTATCTGGAAGTTTTTGGTTCATGTACTGTTGAAGCCTAGCTTGAAGGATTTTGAGCATTACCTTGCTAGCATGTGAAAAGAGCACAATTGTGCGGTAGTTTGAGCATTCCTTGGCATTGCCTTTCTTTGGGATTGGAATGAAAACTGACCTTTTCCAGTCCTGTTGCCACTGCTGATTTCCCAATTTGCTGGTATATTGAGTGCAGCCCTTTAACAGCATCATCTTTTAGGAAATGAAATAGCTCAGCTGGAATTCCATCACCTCCACTGACTTGTTCCATATTAATGGAAATGTGTGTACATACACATTACATGCACACACACACACACACATATATACATACATATACCTGTGGATAACAATAAGCACATCTAACCCCTAAATTTGGTATTATTTAAATATCATTTTTCCAATAAAAATAGAACTAGTGCTTCTTGGAGAGTTGGCTGATTCCAGAGCTTGAATAGGGAGCATGCAAAATGAGCTTATATTATCCTCTTGTGCAAAAAAGTGAGGAAGTGCTCAAAAAATAACTGATACATGTCAACAGGACATCGAAATAGGCCTGAAGAGACTCTCGGTGAACAAATGAGGACAGTTTAAGCATCAAAATAAAGGATCACAATATATAACACATTGATTAAGTCAAGTGGGCCTTAGGAAGCATCACTATGAACAAAGCTAGTGGAGGTGATGGAATTCCAGTTGAGCTATTTCAAATCCTGAAAGATGATGCTTGAAAGTGCTACTTTCAATATGCCAGCAAATTTGGAAAACTCAGCAGTGGCCACAGGACTGGAAAAGGTCAGTTTTCACTCTAATCCCAAACAAAGGCAATGCTAAAGAATGCTCAAACTACAACACAATTGTACTTATCTCACACGCTAGCAAAGTAATGCTTGAAATTCTCCAAGCCAGGCTTCAACAGTATGTGAACTGTGAACTTCCAGATGTTCAAGCTGGATTTAGAAAAGGCAGAGGCACCAGAGATCAAATTGCCAACATCCGATGGATGATCGGAAAAGCAAGAGAGTTCCAGAAAAACATCTGCGTTATTGACTATGCCAAAGCCTTTGACTGTGTGGATCATCACAAACTGTGGAAAATTCTTTAAGAGAGGGGAATACCAGACCTCCTGGCCTGCCTCTTGAGAAATCTGTGTGCAGGTCAGGAAGCAACAGTTAGAACTGGAAATGGAACAAATGACTGGTTCCAAAGAAGGAAAGGAGTTCGTCAAGGCTGTATATTGTCACCCTGCTTATTTAGCTTATATGCAGGGTACATCATGAGAAGCGCTGGGCTGGAAGAAGCACAAGCTGGAATCAAGATTGCTGGGAGAAATATCAATAACCTCAGATATGCAGATGACACTACCCTTACGGCAGAAAGTGAAGATGAACTAAAGCGCCTCTTGATGAAAGTGAAAGAGGAGAATGAAAAAATTGGCATTCAGAAAACAAAGATCATGGCATCCGGTCCCATCACTTCAAGGCAAATAGATGGGGAAACAGTGGAAACAGTGACAGACTTTATTTTTTTGGGTTCCAAAATCACTGCAGATGGTGACTGCAGCCATGAAATTAAAAGATGCTTGCTCCTTGGGAGAAAAGTTATGACCAACCTAGACAGCATATTAAAAAGCAGAGACATTACTTTGCCAGCAAAGGTCCTTCTAGTCAAAGCTATGGTTTTTCCATATGGATGTGAGAGTTGCATGATAAAGGAAGCTGAGCACCAAAGAATTGATGCCTTTGAACTGTGGTGTTGGAGAAGACTCCTGAGAGTCCCTTGGACTGCAAGGAGATCCAACCAGTCCATCCGAAAGGAAATCATTTCTGAATATTCATTGGAAGGACTGATGCTGAAGCTGAAACTTCAATACTTTGGCCACCTGATGTGAAGAACTGACTCACTACAAAAGACCCTGATGCTGGGAAAGATTAAAGGCAGGAGGCGAAGGGGATGACAGAGGATAAGATGGTTGGATGGCATTACTGACTCAATGGACATGAGTTTGAGTAAACTCCCAGAGTTGGTGATGGACAGGGAGACCTGGCATGCTGCAGTCCATGGGGTCTCAAAGAGTTGAACACGACTGAGTGACTGAACTGAACTGAACTGAAAATAGAAAACCATGAATTCATAAACATTCAAAATGAAACAATTGGAAGTTTTATAAAGAGCAGAATATTTATATTTTATATATTCTCAAGGAACCTCTGGCCTAATACTTGCTAGCCCATATACATATGTGTGTATGAGTGTGTGCACATGAACATACATGCTGCGATTCTGTATGCACATATGCATATGATCAAATAGTTACAAAGCGTTGGAAGGATACACAGTAAGCTACTGCACACGGCCAGCTCTAAGGAGCAAGATTCTGAGAAAAATAGGGGACATGGTACAATGACTTATAATCCTTCTTGGTATTTGGATATTTTTACATGGTATGTGCTTTAAAAATATGATGATGGTAATAAGGTAAAATTTTGAAAAAGTAGAAGAAGAATGGCAAAAGATTTACTCAATTGGAGGAAAATGATGAGAGATAATAACCAGTGACAGCTTTCGGCTCAATCATATGCTATCAAGGGCTGTGATGCTAGTTAACTCTGTAAGATTAGAAAGGATGTGGAGTGCAGGTGCCCAGAATGGGAAAGTGGAACGTAGGAAGATATAGGATTTTTAAAGTTCAGTGTCTCATTTCACTCTTCACTTTAGCTTTTTATACAATAAGAAATTATTGTTCCCAATGGAATGATAGATTTATACTTTACCCCCAGTGCTTCAGCAAACACTTAATCTTTACTTCTGCTCTCTCAGCTAGCTTTATTCTTTCAAGAAATAGAAAAGCCCATAATGAACATAAATCCGATCTGGACCTCCCTCCCAGGAAATTGTGGAGCCCAGTTAAGAAAGAAATTCCTTAAAATTATAGAACCAAATCAGCTGGGCAGGTTGCTCTGTTTCCATGGGAACGAGTGAGTCCTTCTTCCTGACCATGCTTCCTCATTTCTACTTCCCGGGCTGCACGCTTGCTAATGAATTTCACACTGGGTACTTTTCCTGAACAAGGTAGTATTTCTTCACAAAAAGAGCTCCTGGAACTTCCTTACTTTTCTTGAAGCCAGTCATATTACTGAGTCACAGATCACCCGCGCCAATTAGACAGAAGGATTCAGCTGCATTTTTCACTCGCATCCTGACGCATTCGTTTTAATGAGAACTTGAGGTTGTTACACACTCACTGAAGACTAAGTAGCTAAACTCAGGGTCCAGCCTCCACGGTTCTTCATGAATCCCCAACTTAGAGCTGACAACAGTCCAGACAGTCAGGATTCAAACCAGTAATTAGGGATTCTCTCAGGCAAAATAAATGGCCATTAATGCCATTAAGAATGTGAATTCTCAAAGCTCAGGCAGAATTCAGTGGGCACCCACAGGGTGCTTAAGTGAAGGTGGGTAAGGGGGGCAGTGGTACCCTGACAGCAGTGGGCATTTATGGAATATTTTCTACGTGTCAAACTCTTGGTGAGAAGTGGAGCTTCTTTTCCTAAATCTGTCTTTCTCTCCTGCCACAGTCATAATTTCAGTGCCTAAGTTTTTATGGGAAGATCCTCTAAATGTCAAATCAGAATTATGGCTCCCAGACCTAACACATCTGTGTGTAATTGTTTGGTTTCTCTTTGATGTGATTATATAGAGAGGAAGTCAAAAGGCCAGAGAATGAAAGCTGCTGTCAATACTGAATTAGGGTTGCACAAATGATTTCTAGAAAACTCTGAAGCTCCTACACACACATACACATTTCAATAAAATACAGACTTCACCTGCACCATCTGGTGGCTCGTTCCTGTTGCCATTTTCAGTATATGGAGGTGGAGCACACTCTCCACCTCACCTCTCTTCTGACCCGACTTTGAACCTGGACTTCACCTGTGTCTTACTCTAAACATCTCAACCACACTTTGTAATACAAGCACGGGTTTACCCGAAGAGTTTCAAGGAGATGCTAAAATCTATTAGAAATCCATGTTAGCAGAGACCTGGAGCTTTTTGCAGCATATACAAATATAAAATCATTATGTTGCATACCTGAAACGAATATAGTGTTATATCTCGATTATATCTCAATTAAAAAGTTTTAAAACTAAAAAAATATTTACTCTTCTTTCCTTGCCCACATTCTTTATTAGGCTTCTTAGACACCATAATATTCTGGATATGTATGGATGTGTTTATTTGCATAATGTACAGAAATGGCCTATTTTCTCTAGTGAGTAAAAAGAATTCTAAATCTTAATATGTGCAATTGTGTTGTCTGCAAATGTGACAGTTCTGGATACTTAGCACACTGCAAGACCAAGTTGTGACATTGTAATCATAATGGCCATGCTGCTGCTGCTGCTGCTGCTAAGTCGCTTCAGTCGTGTCCGACTCTGTGCGACCCCATAGACGGCAGCCCACCAGGCTCCCCCATCCCTGGGATTCTCCAGGCAAGAACACTGGAGTGGGTTGCCATTTCCTTCTCCACATAATGGCCATAGTTATTCTAATTAGTACTTTTATTTGTGATTTCTTTCCAGGAGAAACTATCCCAGGATAACATTAGTTAGTAAACTTGACTCTTGTTCATGTGGCCCGAGGGGCTGATTTATCACAGACTTGTGATCTACGAGCTCCAATGGAGAGGTGGAGGCAAAGAAAGGGAAGAGAGTAGGAGAGAAAGGGAGGCCAGAAGGAAGGTACAGGGAGAGGGAGAGAGAGGGAGACAGGATGGGACAGGGAAGGAAGGGATGAGGGAGGGAGAGAGAGGGAGACAGGATGGGACAGGGAAGGAAGGGATGAGGGAGGGAGAGAGAGGGAGACAGGATGGGACAGGGAAGGAAGGGATGAGGAAAGAAGTAGGGGAGGGAGAGAGGTGGGAGGGAGGAGGGGGGAAGGGAAGACGAAATCGAAGAAGGAGGAGAAATGTTGGAGGGAAGTGAGAAGGAATGCCGAAAGGCTACTACTGATAATTCATAGGAGCTTTTCATAAACAACTTACCTTCTCCGTCTACATTTAGCTGTCTGAATAATTATGTTGTAAAATGTTTTAACACCAACCACAGGTGGTCCAGTGTAATTTTAAGTGTTAGCATCTCGGACTCCTGTAAACTGATAAGAGAATAAGAGGTCGCTACTTCTCTAGTACTGTGCGTATTAGATGCCAACTCAGTAAACGTGTCGTACCAACCAGACAAGAGTGGGAGTTCCTCACTCACGCACAGCGGTGCATTGGAGGGGTAACTAGTTGCTGTGAATCTGCAGAAGTTCCTTGTGTGGCCCTCTGAGGCTGGACAAAAACAGCGAGCATCAAAAAATGTCACAGTCTTACTTATAGCTTCACATTTTCTGTTAATATTCCATCGCTACAAAAAGAGAAGATGGTATCAACAATATGTAATTTTCACCTTGAAAAATAAATTGGTCTCAGTAGCTCCCTGCCATCTGTCTACCATATGTGGAGGCGTTCTAATAAAAGAAAATCTCTCCTCTCACAATTATTCTTTGCTAACTTATTTTCTTTTACATAAAATTATTTTTATGACTATAGAATTAATACATATTTGAGGTTGAAATCTTAAAAATTATAAAAAGTAAATGAACACTGTCTGTAATCCCAGCACTCAGTCAATTTAAAAACTTGTATGTAATAATATACCCCAGGACTTTTTAAGAAAAAAATTGTTGGGAAATATTAATACCTATGTAATATTAATTAACTATGTCTGGATTAATCATTTCATTAATGATGAAATCATTTATGATTTAAATGATAATTAAAATATAAAAATGAATACTTGTGTACTTTTGAACAATGTAAGTACTTGATCACTCAGGTCAATGTAAGTACTTACCCATATAAAATATTTTTATTGCTTATAATAATGTCTATATTATAAAAGACACCCAGAAAAGAGCACTAATCATAGGTGTTTAGCTTTATGTATTTTTAATGAAATGAGCCTAAGGGTGTGTACTGATCAAGAATTAAAAGAGCCCTGGAATATAGATACTTCTGCTCCTATCTTCCTCCAGTCACAACCCTCACCTACTATTCTGACTTCTAAAATCAGAAATTACTTTTGTGGGACTTCCTTGGGGATCCAGTTGTTAAGACTCCATGCTTCCACTATGGTGGAAGTGGGTTTGATCCCTGGTTTGGGAAGTTTGAATACTGCCAGAAAGAAGCTACAACTTATTTAAAAAAAAAAAATTAAGTTTGTTTGTTTTAGGACATTGTATAAATGAAATCATACAGGTTTCTTCTTTGGAGTCTGGCTTTATTCCATTGGCATTATAATTACAAGATATCCATTGCTTTCTTCTATATGTGTTTTTTGTGTGTAATAAGATATTACACACAATATTATTAATGCTTTAAATTCATTTATTTAATATTATTATTGCTTTATTAATTATTAATATTATTAATGCTTTAATATTATTAGTGCTTTTATTATTATTAATGCTTTAAATTCATTTATTTAAAAAAAATAATTTTGAAATTGCTTGAGCTGACCCATAAGAAACAGTGAGCTGTTAATTTAGAAATCAAGTATTAAGATCTTCAAGGGTGCCCTTCCCTGATAAAGGCAAATGTAATGCACTCAGCTTTGTGTTTTCTGGTCTTCCTTGCTTTGGTCTTATCGTGACAAACTTTGTTTATCTCTTTGAATTACAGTGGAGAGAAGAGTTATTTTTAACATTAAGTCCTTGTCAAGAGTTCAGTGGAGACAGGAGTGTAATAAAGAAGTCCATCCTATATCATCATATTTTAGGGCTAGAAGAGAACTTAGGCATTAAGTCTAACCTCTCTGGGCTAGAGGCTTAGACAAAGTAAATAACTTACTGATGTCGTGCAGCTAGTTATTGGCAAAGGCCTTGCCCAGTATTCTCTGTAATATGCCTTGATATATCACAGTTTTAGTTTGGGTAGATTGTGGAACACTTGCTAAGAAAAATATAACTGCCTTACATTTATTTGGCAGTTTCTCCACACTTCTTATTTAGCTTAATGGTTATCTTTCTTCCCCTTCCTATGAAAGGATGACTGGTCCAAGGATGAATTAAATTTTATAGAATCATGCCATGTTGAACTGTAAGGTCACAGTTTTTATATAACTCAGCACATTTTTCAGATGAGGAAAATGAGACTCAAAGTTTAAATTCTAGTTGGGCAAATCTGGCACCAGAAACCGGATGTTTTTGTTCCTCTTTCAGGATTTTTCTCTTCATTCTTGTCATCGCTCATCTATTAGGGTTGGAAGCAAATTTCCGGCTACTCACCTCCTCTGAGCTTGTGTTCTTGGCACATGATGGAGCTTCCTGTAGGTAGAGGTTACTCCTCTTCTCACTGGTTTCAGGACCCCAGCCTTGAGCTCAAGCTGTATATATATATATATACCACTTCTCAGCAAGATTAGACACTTATGGTGAACTGAAGGTGGCAAACTTACCAGGAGCTTGTTTACAGGGTATGTTTCTGGAACACGATTCAGGGAATACACACATGTCTAAGAGGGAACAGTTTTTAGAGAATAGAACAAGTTCTGCCAAAGATATTTTTCCTACAGCATCGGGCTCCAAAGACATAATCTGCTAATCTGTAAAGCAGGGTGTCCAACAGTAGTCCAAGGAGTCTTCTAAAGAACTCAACGAGCTGGGCAAGCACAAGCCATGCTCATCCCCCGTCTTTCTTACTAGCTTCCCTACTATAGAATTTGAGGATTTTGCCCTCTTTCTTAAAGGTAGAGATAGCATTTGAAGCAGAGTCTAGCTATACTTTCTTTTATAAAAAGAAAAGTGTATCTGAGGAGTGACCAGCCCCTATGCCTTTCTTTCTTCTTGAGATGCATTAATGTATAATTAAGATGGGTGCACAATGCAGGGCATGCAGTATTCATTTTGCTTAAAGTTATTCATGATTATTCCTGATTAACATCATACAATAATGTGAAACTTGGTGCTCGCACAGCTGTGTTGTGACCAACAGAGAAGACCCCATCTACTGGCTGAAGAAGAGCTAAAGGCTAGAATGAGCCAGACTTCACGCTAAGGACTCTAGTAAATGTCTGTATTATTTACTTTATTATTTGTTGATTATTCTGCTATTTCAGCTGATACCACACTGCCTTATTCTTAATGAAATGTGTTGACCGAGGCCTTCCCTGGTCGCTCAGCTGGTAAAGAATCTGCAATGTGGGAGACCTGGGTTTGATCCCTGGGTTGGGAAGATCCCCTGGAGAAGGGAATGGTGACAGAAAGTAGAGAAGGATGCTTCATGCTTCTTTTGGTACAGAACATCACTGCAGTGCCTTAAGGATTCCAGGTGACACTTGGAAAGATTTCGGATTTGTGAGCTTGGGAAGTAGTACACTTAGGGCTGATGTAGCTCAGTTCTGGTGGACAATGCATACAGAGGGAGTAGAAGGTGCCCTTAAGAATTTTCAGTGAGACGTCATCCAGGGATCCCAGGGCAGGACAGGACCAATACTACAGAATGAATGTTTAAGAACTCCAGTAGACAGAAAGATTTCCAGAAATAACTGAATAAAATCTGGAAGAGCACCAGATGTCCTGCACAGGCAAGCAAAAGCTACAGCCATTGAAACATGCGGTTCATCTTGTAAGACCAGGAGAAATTCAGATTGTATAATTACTTTTGGTGATTTACTTGTTTTGCAATTAACCAACTGCAATATAGATCACTTGGAACTTTTGCTTTGACTGTAGAAGTTCTTCAGTTCCATTTAGTTGCTCAGTCATGTCCAGCTCTTTGCGACCCCATGGACTGCAGCACGCCAGGCTTCCCTGTCCATAATACATGCTTTTCATGACTTTTAATTTAAGATTCCTCATTTTAATTTTTTTATTATTTATTTGTTTGGCTGCACCAGGTCTTAACTGTGGCATGCAGAATCTTTGATCTTCATTTGGGCATGAAGGATTTTTAAATTGCAACATGCAGGCTCCTTCAGTTGCAGCAGGAATCTAGTTCTGTGACCAGGGATTGAACCAGGGCCCCTGCACTAGGAGCACAGTCTTAGCCAGTGGATGGCCAGGGAAACCTCTAAATTCCTCATTTTAGAAATGACGAAAACAAGGTCAGAGGATTTGTCTCTAAATTTCTTTGAGCTATAATATTCTCTATCAGTGCATTTCTGCCCCAGTGTAAACGAGTTATCCCCTCACTTGGGCCGCCCACAGGGGAACTAGGGCATCCTAAACAGCAAGAGACCAAGACTTGATGGTTCAGCTTAGAATCGCCCTGACAAATCACACTCCTGGTTAAATAGAACTTTAGAATTGAAAAGAGTTTCTTTTCCCTAAACACACATTGAAATGGCTAATCAGCGAAATAAATGGGTTTTACCACATGTTCAGAGATTGTAAATTGTAGTTAGCACTCATCAACAAATTAAAGCATTTCTGTGGGACCTTCCTCCCGGCATCTTTGTTCCCTTTGTCAAAGATAAATTCTCGCAATGAGGTTTCTCTGATGCTTTACATTTATTATGCATCTTTATGTAGGGGTTAATTTCAGTAGGTTGATGTTGAGGTCATTATTTATAAGATGGTGACTCCAATCCCAATAGAGGCATCTGTAGGAAATTTGGCTAATGGTAGACTAGCGCAGGCTGAAAAAGAATCCAGGTTTTCACTTAAAAATCAAAAGAAATAATAGCCTGTCAGTCATACCAGATTCAGTAGTTAGATTTGTAGACTTATTCAATGGTGTACCAGTAAGAAATATGATCAAATTCAATTCTATTTGTAAGTGTACTGATAGTTTTATTTTAAAAAGCAAGATACTATGCTAATCCCTACGGGGGCTATTGAAACTGAGTTAAACATTGTTTAAGCTCCTCGAAAGTATATTATGTACTGGTGGTGTGTGTGTGTGGGTAAAACACAGAAATACAACCACACAAAGTTATATCTTTAAATAAAGATCATCAAAGAAACAATCTCCTTGAGAAATGAGAGAATTTATCAACTGTTGAGGAAATCCAAATGGCTTCATTTGTTATGTCTTCTTGTAATGGGGTTTTAAACCACTTGCAGGATTTAAATGATCAGAAATGTTAGAAAACGCCATATATGGAATTCTTAATTGCATTAGCTGAGATGTGAGCATAGCCGTGTGTGGACAAGGTCAGGGGAGTGCACGTGTCAATGTATCTGAACCTGTAAAGTTAACTTGGGACCATTAATACTGACTTTTACAGTAGGTGATGTGAGATAATTTCAGGATGCAGCAGAACTGTTTTGTTCACATACCATTCCATTGGCACTTGAATCTATCATAGCTAATGTTTCTTCTGTTTCTAAATTGCCCCACATCCTCTAAAATTTCTTGTGATAAGGCAAATAAGTGATTATTAAGGTATTTGTTAAGAAATTAAACTTAACTATGATCATTTCTATGACTTGGTTAATCGCTGCTGCTGCTAAGTCACTTCAGTCGTGTCCGACTCTGTGTGACCCCACAGACGGAAGCCCACCAGGCTCCCCCATCCCGGGGATTCTCCAGGCAAGAACACTGGAGTGGGTTGCCATTTCCTTCTCCAATGTGTGAAAGTGAAAAGTGAAAGTGGAAAGTGAAAGTGAAGTCGCTCATCATGTCCGACCCTTAGCGACCCCATGGACTGCAGCCTACCAGGCTCCTCCATCCATGGGATTTTCTAGGCAAGAGTACTGGAGTGGCTTGCCATTGCCTTCTCCAGGTTAATTGCTAGAAATTCATAAAATCTAGGTGTTTCATACACCTAATCTGATAGTACGATTAGCATTCAGAGAACATAATCATGAAAATTTTGAAGTAGAGAATTGGTAGCTCATGAATTAAAGTAAGCATATTTATAATTAATGTTTCTCAGTCAGTGATCAGTTTTCTTCAAATCCATCCATCATTTGTCATCATATACTCTTAAAATAGTCTTCGATTATAATTGTGATTTCTAAATGGAGTAGGGAAATCACAGGGGAGTTGTCTCCTCTTATAAAACTTTTAAAACGATGGTAAAAACTTTTAAGCAAACGCATATTCATTGTCAAAGACAGAAGGGGGAATTTAAGAGCAAAAGAAACCCTGAGGAAGCCCATGAGATTGGCTAGAGATGGAATTGGATTGAAGAATCACTGGAGGCTAATAACTAAACATGGAGGTGTCTTTAGGAAAGTTTCATAAAGTTGAGAATAGCGTGTTCTAATAACAAAAAAGTAATAATTCTAAGTGAATAGAATGGCAGGCAAAACTGATATTAAGAACATAGATGCACAAACGTTACAGTCTTAATTGTATCACTTGGTTAAATAAATGATTTACTTTTGCAATCTAAGACAAAGATTGTAAATTGGATCAACACTGGAAGTGAGGTAGAGACTAGAGGTGGACGTATAGAGACATTAATTAAAACAAATTTTCTAGGAAAACGTCAATGGAAGTGGTTGTGGTATATTAAAAATACTTTTTAGAACAATAGAAATTAAATGTTTTAAAACAGTATAGAAAAATAATGGAATAAAAGAAATCCAATATATCCGATAAAAGGCAGAAAAAAGAAAAAAGAGGATGCATAATAAGTAAAGTCTTAAGAAACAACCAAAAGAATTAGTCCAGAAATATTAGTAAGCACAGTAATTGTGACTAAAATTCTGAGTCTGTTATAAAAGCAAAGCAATCCAAATCCTGCCATTGTTTACTTTATAAAAGACACTAGATAATTAAGAAAAACATGTAAATACTCATTTAGACTCATGCCAGACATAATTCCAATCCTCACAACAATGCCAGGAAGTATACCTATTTTTATTTTTGTTTTACAGACAAGGAAATTAAGGCACAGAGTGGTTAGTCACCTTACTAACTCTCACCCAGGTAGTAAGTAGCGGAGCCAGGTTTTGAACTAAGACAAAAACAAATTCTGGCTTCAGAATCTTGCCCTCAATTTTTAAAATAGTATTATGGTAAAAATAATAAAAATTAATCATGTGCAGTGATGTTATCAGAGAAGACAAATTTAAGGTGAAAATCTTAAAAAAGGAAAAATAAAAATTTTCCTAACTGTGAACATAATAACTTATCAAGAGAATATAACATTAATAGTTATGAAGCAAGTATGCCTTTTGCAACATTTCTTTGAAATATATAAAGGAAAATCAAGACAATGACAAGAAGATGTAGTCCCACAACTAAACACTTCTGTCACAAATGGATATATCAAACAGAAATAGAAAATGAGGTATATTGGACTAGGGTATGCTTTTTATGTTAGAGTTTATTATTGTCAAAATATGCACTGCTTTCCCTTTTAGCTCTTCCCTGTGAGAAGCACCCTAATGAAAGTTTAATTCTTTCTACATCATTGATACCAAGCTTGGCTACACAATGTATCCTTTGGCTGAAGCAATGTGAGTGCAAGTGACGTGATCCACTTCTAGACACAAACTTTAAGAAGCATCATGTGTACCAGCATCTCTGTGGTTCTCTCTGCCATAGCATCAAGAGTGTATGAGAGGCCGTGCTCCTTTATCCTGGGTCCCAGAGCAAAATCTAAAGCCCACTATGGGTTATATCACATAAACAAAAAGTCATTGTTGCTATGAGCCATCACAGTTATGAGGTTGTTTTGACAGTATAAATTGGCTGCAGTTGATTGATGGAACATTATACTAACAAATAATCCTCAAATCTCAAGGCTTGAAAAAGAAAGGTTATTTTTCACAGAATCTCCATGCCCTGGTGACTCAGCAGGGGAGCCCTGCTCTGTAGAGTCAGATTTCAGGGATCCAGCTGGAAGAGACTGCACCTTCATGCTGCCATCTCAAAGTGAGTCTCCAGAGACAGCAGCTTCAGAGGACAGCACAGGAAATTGCGCCCCTCACTGTTTCTTGCTTCCACGAGGAGTAACACGTGTCACTTCCACTCACATTCTATCCTGTCAAGCAAGTAACAGAGCCATGGTTGAGTCAGAGGGGGCAGGGAAATAGAAACTTCCAGTGTACCAAGGAGGAGTGGAATCTTAGATATATTGGTGGTTATACTGATACTGATATGATGTCTACCAACCTTGACAAGGACAGAACACATATTTTCGGGAACACTTGGAATACTTGAAAAACTTGAGCACATCCTGGGAATAAAGGGAGTCTCAACAAATTCTAAAGTATTGGTATCACATAGACTATACATCATAAATAGAATTCATCCACAAAAGATATCCTAAAATTTTTATTGTTTAAAATATTTAAAACCCTATTTTACATGATTTAAGTATTGAGTGGTAAATAGAAATTAACAAATACTTGGAAGTGGGCAAGAAATGTAAAATTGTAGAATGAGCAATGCTCTAAAGAAAATGCATACCATTCAATGATTTTTTAATGAAAGGGGAGAATAAATATGTAATAACCTTTAGTTTGCAAAAAATTATTGAAACAAGCTCAAAGAAAGAAAATTATAAATGTAAAAGCAAAAGTTAAGCAAATAGCAATGAGACTATATCAATAGAAACAGCTATTTTTTAAAAAAGACTAATAAATACTTGAAAAATATTCACAAGAAAAACAGAAGAACAAAGGAAAACAATAGCAAAAATAGAAACATGGCTATATGCAAACAGCAAATATGCAATATATAAGAATATTAGACTCTACTTTCACTAATTGGTATAGTCAGTCTTTTTATTCTTAGATCATGTCTTTCAGATAAATTTAAATGGTAGTGAAAGATCTACCTTTCAAAAGGCACCAAACATTCATAATTTATAGAAGAATTCTGCATAATAACATCAAAGAACAGAGGAACAGATAATTCCAAGTTTTATAGTTATTCCAAAAAATATAAAAGGATAGATTACTACCCAACTCATTTTACAAGCAAGGATAACCCTGATTCTAAAACAAGAATATTAAAATGTAGGCCAGAGTAGGTTAAAATTTATTACAGACAATATAATTATCAACTTTAAAACTTCAAAAGAACTGACACATATTAGATAATATGTGGACTGATACATAATCAACAAACAAAAACAAATAGGTTGGCATATTCCTGCAACAACTAATTCAAAATAGTAGAAAGAAATTATACTCACTGAAGCTGCAAAAATAACACAGTATGCTGTAATTAACAAAATGCATTATGTCTTTATTTCTTACGGAGAAAATATTAAATTTACTGAAGGAGTTAGATATTAATAAAAAGAGGGAGAAAAAATCATAGTTCAATATTCAATATTATGATAAAAGTTGCACTTCAGATCAGTGGGGAGAAATTAGTCAATAAATGTTCCTAAGAAAATTTAAAATGCTATAAAAATAGATTCATAAATCACACCATTCAAAACAATAAATTTCATAAAGATTAAGGACATAAACATAAAAAGGAAACTATTCGAAAGATTCTAAAGAAAAGATAGAAAACTATATGCCTCTGTATAAGTAAGTAAGTAAAGTTGCTCAGTCGTGTCCGACTCTGCGACCCCCTGGACTGTAGCCTACCAGGCTTCTCCGTCCATGGGATTCTCCAGGCAAGAATACTGGAGTGGGTTACCATTTCCTTCTCCAGGGGATCTTCCCGACGCAGGGATTGAACCCAGGTCTCCTGCATTGGAGGCAGACATTTTAACCTCTGAGCCACCAGGGAAGCCCATGCCCCTGTATAGGGAAGGCCTAAAACAAGTCATTGAAAGGAAAAATCACACAAGAAAAGCAAATATTTTGTGATTAGAGGCAGCCTTCTTTTGATGCTCAGTTCACTTCAGTCGCTCAGTCGTGTCCAACTCTTTACGACCCCACGAATCACAACACGCCAGGCCTCCCTGTCCATCACCAACTCCCGGAGTTCACACAAACTCATGTCCATCGAGTCGGTGATGCCATCCAGCCATCTCATTCTCTGTCGTCCCCGTCTCCTCCGACCTCCAATCCCTCCCAGCATCAGAGTCTTTTCCAGTGAGTCAATTCGTTGCATGAGGTGGCCAAAGTATTGGAGTTTCAGCTTTAGCATCAGTCCTTCCAATGAACACCAAGGATTGATCTCCTTTAGAATGGACTGGTTGGATCTCCTCGCAGTCCAAGGGACTCTCAAGAGTCTTCTCTAGCACCACAGTTCAAAAGCATCAATTCTTCGGCGATCAGCTTTCTTCACAGTCCAACTCTCATATCCATACATGACCACGGGAAAAACCATAGCCTTGACTAGATGGACCTTTGTTGGCAAAGTAATGTCTCTGCTTTTTAATATGCTATCTAGGTTGGTCATAACTTTCCTTCCAAGGAGTAAGCGTCTTTTAATTTCCTGGCTGCAATCAGCATCTGCAGTGATTTTGGAGCCCCCCAAAATAAAGTCTGACACTGTTTCCACTGTTTCCCCATCTACTTCCGATGAAGTGATGGGACCAGATGCCATGATCTTAGTTTTCTGAATGTTGAGCTTCAACCCAACCTTTTCACTCTCCTCTTTCACTTTCCTCCATTCATCAAGATAATGATTATTAAATTTTAATACTGTGCTAACTTGCACTCTTTCAAGGGCCACAAAAGTTAAAATGAAAGTTGCTTAGTCATGTCTGACTCTTTGTGACCCCATGGACTGCAGCATGTCAGGCCTCCCTGTGCATCACCAACTCCCGGAGTTTACTCAAACTCATGTCCATCGAGTTGGTGATGCCATCCAACCATCTCATCCTCTGTCGTACGCTTCTCCTCCCGCCTTCAATCTTTAATTAAGACAAGGGTCTTAAATATGCTCAAATGGTCTTATATTTATTGTGAATGTACGCTGACATGATATTTTCACTTCAACTGGTTTAGATCAGAGGTGGACAAATCCAACCCACTGTCCTCACAAGTAAAATTTAGTAGAACACAGCCATGTTCTTTCCTTTTCCTGTTATGTATGGATGCTTACTGCTACAATGACACAGTTGAATAGCTGTGATAGGGATCTTATGGTCCTTAAAACCTAGAACGTTTACTCTGTGACCCTTTGTAGAATAAGTTTGCCAAACTGTGTTTTCTATCACTACCTCCCTCTGCTTGAACTTTCTCTCTGTTATATTTGCTTCCGTGTCAGGAGGCACTGGATTGGCCAGGAACAATTTTTGGAGTTTGGCTAAAGAAGTGTTGGGGCTTCCCTGGTGGCTCAGATGGTAAAGAATCTGCCTGCAATGTGGGAGACATGGGTTTGATCCCTGAGTCGGGAAGATCCCCTCGAGAAGGAAATGGCAACCCACTCCAGTATTCTTGCCTGGAGAATCCCATGGACAGAGGAGCCTGGAGGGCTACAGTCCATGGGGTCACAAAGGATCGGATACTGCTAAGGAACTAACACTTCTGCACACTTAAAGAAGTATCAAGTGAGGGAATATACCCAATTTAGATTTAGTTGCATATATTTAGGTGATTTACAATAAATTATGTGGGTGAAAGTAAAACATCCTTGAAATTAAGGAGTAAGCAGCTATGTATTTTTTTCTATATGTTGTATTAATTTATTAATTCTTCCACATAGCAGATACAAAAAAATTATAGAGGATTTGCTTTTACTCAATGGCTAGTCAAAAATGGAAGTTCTCTCCTATTGGAAGTGTACTTATTAATGCAGTATTACACTTATGAACACAACACACATTTCAAAAAAATTTCCCTTAGGAAATTCATTGACGTAAAATTTTATCACTATTCCTGTGCTTGTAGAGCCCCCAAAATTTGTAACAATGCTGCAAACGTTTGAGTACATTTATGGGTCAAGTTTTATATATCTCCATTTTAATAATAATAAAAGATAAATGGTAATCAAGCTATAGAAATGACTATATTAACTGTATAAGAGACTGCAAAAGAGACATAGGCATTTAGAACAGTCTTTGGGACTCTGTGGGAGAGGGTGAAGGTGGAATGATTGGAGAGAATGGAATTGTAGCATGTATATTATCATAAGTGACCAGTCCAGGTTCGACGCATAAATTTTCCTCTGTTCAAAAAAAAAAAAAAAAAATAACTTTTATCCTCTCTATAGAAAGTGTTACAAAATCTTTGATACATGACAAAATCATCAGAAGTTTGAGATACTTATAGTATTTATCATCTGTTCTATATTTGTAATCTTTTTATAATTTCTTTTCTCATCTGAAATATTTACTTTCACATTTTAAATTAATTTTATAATTGTTCTTTTTAATGGGGATTTTGGAAATTGTAAACCTTTTTGACCCCAAAATCATGGATCTGCCTCTCATATGTGAAAAGAAAAATTCCGTAGACTAGGTTGAAAGATAAATGGCAAACTTAAAAAATGCATTGTAACATATATTACAGAATTAACATCAAGATATTCAGACAAATTTACACAGCCAAACAAATACATTTTAAAAAGCTTTCAAAACAGGAAGAAAAAGAATAACTGCTTTATCGTTTTTGGCATGGCAAGCAAAAGAATGGACCCAAACTGGGTTAAACAATGAGAAGTTCAACATACATTCGCCTATGATCCAATTTTACTAGGCTCTGAGTACTTTTCTTCTCATTTTTCATGATCCTAGACCTTGGGTTGGCTTTTCTCATGGGTTCGATGATTGCCAAGAGTACCTGGGGTGACCTGATTCTTTACTCAACCTGTCTTTACACAAAAGTCCTGAGCTTTGCACTGACTAAAATATCCATGAATTAATCCTCTCTGCACAGGAGACTGCCAGGTACTGATTGGTTTAAATCTGTGTCACCTGAATCAGTTATTGTCACAAGAGGGATGGAATTGCTTTAACTGGCTTCTGTTAATCCCCTTGGACAGTTAATTCTGGCAAAACCACTCTTCAAGCGTGCAAAGAGTGAAATGAATATAGGGGAGACTATAAAAACACATTGGATAATTTACAAAGAATAAAAACAGATAAGTCCCCCCAAAAAGGTACACACAGGCAGTAAACTTCAGCAGAAAGCTGGGTAATGGGCACATAGTAATTTACGATACTATTCTATTCAGTTTGGTAAATATTTGAACATTTACAACAATACTATTTAAAAATTTCCTACCAGGATTGTGGATTTTTATATTTTTCCTTTATCTTTCAATTTTTGTTTTATATATGTGATGCGATGGAATTAAGTAAGTGTTTAGAACTGTGATGCCCTTAAGATAAATTGAACTTTTTATGATTATCTTATGAATTGCTTTTCTCTAATGCGACGAGTTGACTCACCAGAAAAGACTCTGATGCTGGGAAAGGTTGGGGGCGGGAGGAGAAGGGGACGACAGAGAATGAGATGGCTGGATGGCATCACTGACTCTGTGGACATGAGTTTGAGTGAACTCTGGGAGTTGGTGATGGACAGGGAGGCCTGGCGTGCTGTGATTCATGGGGTCGCAGAGAGTCGGACACGACTGAGCGACTGAACTGAACTGAACTGAATAATGGTTTTAAAGTCTATTTTGTCAAATATTAATATATTTCACATTTTTCCTTTCTGGCTAGTATTTACTTGGTATTTATTTTCCATCATTTGAGTTTAAATTATCTGCATTCATATGCTTTAATTCTCTTATAAACAATATAAAATTTGAGATGAGTTTAATAATCTTTGTCTTTTACTTAGTAAATTTTGTCAATTTACAGTTATTGTTGTAAAAAAGCATTCCCTTATATCCAAAGCTGGCCTGGCAGTGAGATAGGCCTTGGTGTTTCTAGGAGCTGGCCTGGACTCACAGCTGGGTTACAGTGTTCTCCTGTGAAACATAAACAGTTCCAGAGAACATGAACATCATATAAGGTCTAGATGTGACCATGATGGAAAAGACACAAGCAAGAACTCTCTATTAATCACATTGCAGCATAAACAAACACATGGTCTAAACCAGAAAAAAAAAAAAAAAGAAACAAACAAGTAATTCTCTTGTCTGATTAACACTAGTAACTCCTGCTTCTGTACTAATTATGGATTTAGCCCCATTTCATTTCTCCTGCCTCTTAGATAAAATTCGTTAAAATACATATTCACAGAGTTTTCCTGCTTTCTGACAATATTCAGTCCTGAGCAAATCAAATCCTTAAATCCTCCCTCAGACACTCAACATGACCGAATTTTATTATAAATCCTTCTAAAATCTCTTGAGCTATGCTGTGCTCTCTCATGGTACACCTAGAGTCAAAGATGGTTGGATTTATTGCTTCATTGTTACAGTAGGAAGAGAGCCTACCATCTTTGACTATAGGTGTCTCTCTGATGGGCTTTCCAGGTGGTGCTAGTGGTAAAGAAACTGCCTGCCAGTGAAAAATGATATTAAAATAACACCAAATTTGGGGGCTGGGTGTGCTGACTGCTATGCACAGGTACGCGTGCATGTGTGCTGTTGATTCAGTCATGTCTGAGTCTTTGTTTAGAATCTCTTCCTCTCTACACACAAAGTAGGCATTATTATAATAATTCAGTCCATATGTGTTGGGTTGTGTCTAGATACGTGTCAGCACCTTTGTTCACCATTCATTGATTAAATATCAACCTTCTACTTGGGTTCATCTGTTTAAAGCACATCCTTTCGCGTTGGCATGTGTTTCGTAATTGTTATTTCGTATTTCCTCTTGAAAGATGTTTCACTTAGTACTTAGAGGCTCTGGATTGACTTTCCTTTCCCTCATACTGTCTGAAGGCTAAAAGGGAGCTAGAAGACAGTTGATGGATGTTCTTCAGGGTGTTAGATAATTGGTCTTTTTCTTTTTCCAGAATTTTTTCTTTTTTTTTTGGATTTTCTGGTTTTCTTTAGTACTTCTCATCTTCCCTTTAATGTGTCAAGGTTTGAATTTCTTTTTATTCATCTGGCTTGGAATATGCCAGACTTTTTGAAAGACTTTGGCAATTTAGATCTAAGACACTAGCATTTAGATCTCAATTCTGGTGTTTTTCCAACAGTCTGGAAAATTTCAAGCGTTTTATCTTTAGATATTCCTTCCCCATTTTGTTATCTTCCTGTGAACTATGATACAAGCATTTTAGAACTTCTGTTGCTTTTTTCTTTTGTCTCAATCTCCCTTCATATTTTCAGTCTATTGACTGTACTCTGGATTTCTCCTCCATGTCCACCAACCAAAGCATTTGTTATTTTGTACACACTGCCCCTTATTTCTGCTGGATCCTCTTCATGATGACATTTATCCTGACCTGTTTTATGATTTATCACTGTAAAATGCCGTTTTACTTGGAACTCTGTTCTAAGCCTGAATGAACTTTGAGTTCCTCCAAAGAGAATTTGCATTTGTTTCTGCCAAACACCTATAATCATTACCAACTGAGACCACTTTAACCAAAGTTCTATATTTGAGGCTTTTCAAACCATAATGGTAACCATGGGATTTTCCTGGTGGCTCAGCGATGAAGAATCCACCTGCAATGCAGGTTTCTTGGGTCAGGAAGATCCCCTGGAGAAGGAAATGGCAACCCACTACAGTATTCTTGTCTGAAGAATTCCATGGACAGAGGAGCCTGATGGGTTACAGTCCATGGGGTTGCAAAAGGGTCAGACACAACTTAGCAACGAACAGTGACAATGCTAACCATAGATTCAGACTGCAATCCTGTGTGAGGCTTAGCATATAAACATGACTCCTCAGGGCTTATTTCTAATCTCTCTGTCCAGCACTAAAGAATCCAAATGGCAACTTAACCTTTCTGTCTCTTTTTGTGTGAGGCTTTATTATTTTTATGCTAAAGTTGAGGATAGGGCTCTTTGCTTTCCCAGCTTTATTCATGAATTTTTCTATTGAATTTCCTACCTATGTTGGAACCAACAAAATCATCCAAAGAAGCTTTAAGTTCTCTAGAGTGTTGCTTGAAACATTCATATCAAAACCTGTGTTGACATTGGCTTACCTCCCAGGGTTCTGTGGATTCCTTATTTTGTGTCAACTCAATAATAATTTATCTGTAAGTTTAGCTATTTTAAATAGACAGTACCTTCAGTATACCTAATCTGTCATACTGCTAGATTCAGAAACCCACTTAATGTCTCTGAGCTTAAGTTTCCTCATTTGATCCGTAAAGGACCAAATTACATGATGTGTATAAAAAGTGGCCTCTCAGCGTTAAGCTATGATGAGGATTCTTGGGTAGGTAACAAGGAACGTCTTAATGAGAAGTCCACGATGGTTCCTATCAAACTATATTCTTTGGACTGTACTATCAGGGACTTCCCTGATAGCTTTGTTGGTAAAGAATCCTCCTGCAATGCAGGAGACCCGGGTTCGATCCCTGGATCGGGAAGATCCCCTGGAGAAGGGAATGGCTATCCACTCCAGTATTTTTGCCTGGAAAATTCCGTGGACAGAGGAGTCTGGCGGGTTATCGTCCATAGGGTCGCAAAGAGTCGGACATGACTGAGCACACACACACACACACACACACACTGAAAGAACACTCTAAGCAGCAACAGGAGCCAAAAGATGATGTGATTTTGTCTTCTGATAAGTTATAAACCTGCTATCAACCTGTTATGTAAAATTGCATTTCTCCTTTTAGCTTTTTCCCCTTCCTTTTTAGTTTTTTTCTACAAGCTCACCGTTCTCTAACATTATATACAATTCACTAATTCAATTTGCTTCTTGTTTATTTTCCCCAACTGGAATGTAAGCTACCCAAGGGCAGAGATTTTTGTCTATTTTTCCCATTATTTTATCCCCAGTGCCTGGAAGATTGTCCGGATTGTCTGATATTTGGCAGGATTTGACATTTGATGAATAAAAAAGCCATCTAATAGGAATATAACTTCAAAGTGTATGAGAAAAGGGAGCATTTGGCTTTGTTTTCCAGATAAATAAAACGGCCAAGCTGGTTTTAGGCACAAGCAGTGTACATATATCTCTTATATCAATTTAGGTGAATGTAACAAAACTCCTCAGAGGTATAAAAACCCAGGTAAACAGAAACAACACCTTTCCGCTTTTCTGCTTTACACTGCACGCTGTTAACACAGTAAATCTCCTGTAGCTCACATTTCATGAAAAAGTGAGAAAGAAGGGGCAGACAGTCCAAACAAACTGAGCAAATCGAAACCACCTGGCCAACTTTCATTTCATCTATTATATGTCAAACTGAACTGGGCTCTGTGTATTGTTTTAATTAAAAAATAATCCTCTTGAGTACAAATGAGAATGAAAAATGTAATCATTGGCCAACCTGTAAATTACTTCAAATCGTGTTTCTGGAACCTTAACGCTGATGGCATATTCTGTTTGTTAATAGTCCCCTATTTCATAGAAAATTACTCTTTGTCATTTGCTTAATTTGCCACACTGTACACATTGACTTATTTAGATTGAATGGTGTGGGGTAGAATATGAACTTTGAGCTTTTTCCAATCGCATTCCTAATATTCCTTTTTTGGCAAGTTATGTTCTTAAGAAAATGCAGTTTTTTTCCCCCAGCATTCTTTTCTATAAGACACACACACACACAAATTTAGATTATATGTTTTTCTACAAATTTTATATTCACAAGTAATTAAATACTGTAAGATTTTAGTTTAGTTTTAGATTTTTTATTCTTAGCCATTTGCTGAAAATAATTATTTATGAAAAAGCATAGAAGGCAATGGCAAGCCACTCCGTACTCTTGCCTGGAAAATCCCATGGACGGAGGAGCCTGGTAGGCTGCAGTCCATGGGGTCGCGAAGAGTTGGACATGACTGAGCGCCTTCACTTTCACTTTTCACTTTCATGCATTGGAGAAGGAAATGGCCACCCACTCCAGTGTTCTTGCCTGGAGAATCCCAGGGATGGGGGAGCCTGGTGGGCTTCAATCTATGGGGTCACACAGAGTTGGACACGACTGAAGCGACTTAGCAGCAGCAGCAGTAACAGCAGTCATCCATTTGATGGGCTTCCTTAGTGGTTCAGATGGTAAAGGATCCACCTGTAATGCAGGAGACCCAGGTTCAGTCCCTGGGTCAGGAAGATCCCCTGGAGAAGGGTCTTCGTTAAGTCAGACATCAAGTAAATAGAACACACATACACACTTTTTTTAATTTAAATAGTAAGTCTCTAGTTGATTTCAGTAAATTTTTCAACCTTCTCTTTATCCTCAATGACACTCTTATGGGAAAGAAGGAATGGGCTTCCATGAACTGATTTAGGCTTAATTAGGCAAAGCAAGGAGAAGGAAACGGCAACCCACTCCAGTGTTCTTGCCTGGAGAATCCCAGGGACAGGGGAGCCTGATGGGCTTCCGTCTATGGGGTCACACAGAGTCGGACACGACTGAAGTGACTTAGCAGCAGCTTAGCAGTAATTGGTCCTACTTTCGGGAAAACTTTTAAACTGACAACTTTGAATTGTAGACTCTTTAAAAGTCAAGTAATTGAAGAGTTATTCTCCATTATATCTTCACTGAGTGCTGATGAAGAGGAGGCAGTAGCAGTCCTTGGGAAGGAAAAAACCCTCTAAATCAAGGTTTTCAAAAATTCAAATTAGCTGATTAATTAATTAAATTAATTAAAAGTATTAAAGATCTCTCACCATCTGGGATTACTGTGCTCACAATATCTCTGTTAAATACTATCCATGCTATGCAGTAGTCAATCTATATTTGCTATTTAGGATTTGGTTTCTAGTTCATTAGTCCAAGTAATCAGTAGATCTTACGTTTCATCAAAAAGAACAGAGTGATTGAACAAAATATGTTTATCACCTAAACTTATGTATGCAAATTCTTTCTGAAGCCAGTTTTTCCAACTTGTCACCATTGTTTATTATTGTCTTTATTCAAAGTTAAGTAGTATATTGCAATTAATAACCCCATTAATACTGTTTGTCAAAGGCTTTGGTGTAGTCAATAAAGCTGAAGTAGATGTTTTTTTGGAACTCTCTTGCTTTTTTGATGATCCAACAGATGTTGGGTAATTTGATTTCTGGTTCCTCTGCCTTTTCTAAATCCAGCTTGAACACTTTGAAGTTCATGGTTTATGTACTGTTGAAGCCTTGGAGAATTTTGAGCATTACTTTCCAAGCCTGTGAGATGAGTGCAATTGTGCAGTAATTTGAACATTCTTTGGCTTTGCCTTTCTTTGGGATTGGAATGAAAACTGACCTTTTCCAATCAAGTGGCCACTGCTGAGTTTTCCAAATTTGCCAGCATATTGAGTGCAGCACTTTCACAGCATCATCTTTCAGGATTTGAAACAGCTCAACTGGAATTCCATCACCTCCACTAGTTTTATTCATAGTGATGCTTCCTGAGGCCCACTTGACTTTGCATTCCACAATGTCTGGCTCTAGGTGAGTGATCACACCATTGTGGTTATCTGGGTCATGAAGATCTTTTCTGTATAGTTCTTATGTGTATTCTTGCCACATCTTAATATCTTCTGCTTCTGTTATGTCCATACCATTTCTGTCCTTTATTGTGCCCATTTTTGCATGAAATGTTCCCTTGGTATCTCTCATTTTCTTGAAGAGATCTCTAGTCTTTCCTAGTCTGTTGTTTTCCTCTATTTCTTTGCATTAATCACTGAGGAAGGCTTTCTTATCTCTCCTTGCTATTCTCTGGAACTCTGCATTCAGATGCGTATATCTTTCATGTTTTGCCTTTCACTTCTCTTTTGTTCTCATGTGTTTGTAAGGTCTCCTCAGACAGTCATTTTGCCTTTTTGCATTTCTTTTCCTTGGAGATGGTTTTGATCACCACCTCCTGTACAATATCACGAACCTCCATCCAGAGTTCTTCAGGTACTCTATCGGATCTAATCGCTTGAATCTATTTGCCACTTCCACTGTATAATCGTAAGGGATTTGATTTAGGTCATACCTGAATGGTCGAGTGGTTTTGCCTACTTTCTTCAGTTTAAGTCTGAATTTGGCAATAAGGAGTTCATGATCTGAGCCACAGTCAGGTCCCGGTCTTGTTTTTTGCTGACTGTATAGAGCTTCTCCAGCTTTGGCTGCAAAGAATATAGTCAATCTGATTTCATTATTGACCATCTGGTGATATCCATGTGTAGAGTCTTCTCTTGTGTTGTTGGAAGAGGGTGTTTGCTATGACCAGTGCATTCTCATGGCAAAACTCTGTTAACATTTGCCCTGCTTCATTTTGTACTCTGCTTTATTGACTATGACAAAACCTTTAACAGTGTGGATCACAACAAACTGTGGAAAATTCTTCAAGAGATGGGAATACCAGACCATCTGAAGTGCCTCCTGAGAAATCTGTGTGCAGTTCAAGAAGCAAAAGTTAGAACTGAACATGGAACAACAGATTGGTTCCAAATTGGGAAAGGAGTCCGTCAAAGCTGTATATTGTCACCCTGATTATCTAACTTATATGCAGAGTGCATCATTTGAAACACCAGGCTATCTGAAGCACAAGCTGGAATCAAGACTGTTGGGAGAAATATCAATAACCTCAGATACGCAGATGACACCACCCTTTTGGCCGAAAGTGAAGAAGAACTAAAGAGTGCCTTGATGAAAGTGAAAGAGGAGAGTGAAAAAGTTGGCTTAAAACTCAGCATTCAGAAAACTAAGATCACGGCATCTGGTCCCATCACTTCATGGGAAACAGATGGGGAAACAATGGAACCAGTGTCAGACTATTTTTTGGGGCTCCAAAATTGCTGCAGCCATGAAATTAAAAGACTCTTCCTCCTTGGAAGAAAAGCTATGACCAACCTAGACATCATATTAAACAGCAGAGACATGACTTTGCCAACAAAGGTCCATATAATCAAAGCTATAGCTTTTCCTATAGTCATGTATGAATGTGAGAGCTGGACTATAAAGAAAGCTGAGTGCCAAAGAATTGATGCTTTTGAACTGTGGTGCTGGAGAAGACTCTTGGGCGTCCCTTGGACTGCAAGGAGATAAAACCAGTCCGTCCTAAAGGAGATCAGTCCTGAAAATTCATTGGGAAGACTGATGTTGAAGCTGAAACTCCAGTTCTTTGGCCACCTGCTGCGAAGAACTGACTCATTTTAAAAGACTCTGATCCTGGGAAAGATTGAAGGCAGAAGGAGTAGGGGATGACAGGGTGAGATGGTTGGATGGCATCACTGGCTCAATGGACATGAGCTTAAGCAACCTCCAGGTGTCAGTGATGGACAGCAAAGCCTAGAACGTTGCAGTCTGTGGGGTCACAAAGAGTTGGACACAACTGAGCGACTGAACTGAACTGAACAGAATACAGTTTACACTAAAATCAATCCAGACGGAAGAGGGAGCAGAAGGGTATGCCTCTAGTAGATTGAAGGATTCAGTGTTTTTCTCAAATATTACTTAAAGCAATACATTCCAATTTATACCTAATAAAATTAGCTCCACTTTAAATGAAAAGTGTGTGGAAAGACACTTGGTTGAGAAATTACCAAATTCTGAGAAGTTAAATCTGATAAATTTGTTTGGAGCAGAGAAATGAAAAAGTCAATTTACACTGAATAAAACGCATAAGAGTGATATCTAGAAATATTAATTGCATGGTGAGTGTACCCTTTACTTCCGTAAGAAATAGAAGATTGACTAAATTGCAGTCATCTTGGAAATCCAGCTTGTATCTGCTTTTCAATAAAATATTTTATAGTGCTTTGCTATTACCGATGGTGTTTGAATTGAGAAGTTGGGACCTGCTGTATTGCGACGTGATGGCTGATCGTCATCATTTTGGAGTCATCCCTCTAGCCTGTTAGGGCTAGGGGCTTACTTATCAACTAGTCAATTGATACCAATGCCAGGAACCCACAGGCCAAGCATCCAGTCACATGGGGATCCAGTCATGCACATCAGTGGGCCAGCTTTAGCTGAATCCCCTTCTGAACAGTCAGCCAGTTGTCCTGGGACCCAGCACTGCCTCCCAGTGGGTCCAGAACCTGGCCCTGCTCATCAGGAGGTCAACACCAGTCCCTAACCCTCTGTTCCTTGTAACCAACTGACCTGGGACTAGGCCCTGCCCCCCACTGGCCTATACCAGCTTCAGGATCCCCTGGGTCCCAAAGCCAACTACCTTGAGACACCCCAGGCCATACTGCCAGTGATGCCAGAACCAGGCTTTGCCCACCAGTGGATTGGTACCAGCCCTGGAATTCCATAAGCCCTGCTGCCAGCCACCCCAGTACTACCCAGCCCACCCATGGGAGAGTACCAGCCCCAGGACTTCCCAGGCCAAAGATTCAGCGATGCCAGGAGCCAGTCCCACTTACCAATGGCCAGCAGCTTCTGCACGCAGCAGGGCCCGACAGCCAGACAGTCTGAAGACCAGCCCCACCTACCAGTATGCCCACTGTCCTCAGTCCTGCCACAACAGGAAGGCCCGTGAAGCCCATAGTGGGGAAGCCCCAGAGCATACAGCTCTGGTGAACAGAGGGGAGTGTGCTGCTGGGCCCTATAGGAAAACTTTTATATAAGGCCGCTTATCCAAGATGGTGAAATGTAGACAGCCCGCCTAATACATAGAAATAAAAACAAGGGAGAGATTTAGGCAAAATGAGGTGACAAAAGAATATGTTCCGAATGAAGGAACATGGTAAATTCCAGAAGAAGAACTAAGCAAAGGGGAGATAATCAATCTACTTGATAAACATTTCAAAGTAATGATCATAAAGAAGCTCATGAACTTGGGAACTGAATGGATGAACAGATTGAGAAGATTAACAAGAAATTAGAACCTACAGTTGTGTTGAAGAATACAGTAATTGAAATAAAAAAATACACTCGATCAATAGTACATTAGATGATAAGCAGAATGGGTCAGCAAACTGAAAGATAGACTAGTGAAAGTCACTCAAGATGAACAGAAAAGAGAAAAAAAAGTATTTAGAAAAATGAAAACATTCTAAGAGACCTCTAGAACAACCTCAAGCATACTACCATTCACATTACTGGGTTCTAGAAGAAGAACAGAGAACAACTCAGTTCAAAAATGGCAAAGAACCTGCAATAGACATTTTCCCAAGGAAAATATACAGATGGCAAACAGACACGTGAAAAAAAGGTTCAACATCACTAATCATTAGGGAAATACAAATAAAAATCACAGTGATTACCACCTCCCATCTGTCAGAAAGGCTATTATCAAAAGATAACAAATAACAAGTGTTGGTGAGGATGTAGAGAAGAGGGAACCTTCATGCCCTGGGGCTGGTGATCCAAACTGGTGCAGTTTGGGGATTCCTCAAAAAAAAAATTAAAAATAGATACATATGATCTAGCAAAGCCACTTGTGGATATTTTTCTGAAGAAAGCAAAACACTAATTTGAAAAGATACATGCACCCCTAGTTTGTTCCAGAATATTTACAGTAGCCAAGATATGGAAGCAGCCTTATGAACAGATAAGGAAGATGTGGTGTAAGTACATGATGATATAAAATGAACGAAATCTCAACATTTCTGACCATGTGACTAGATGTACAGGGTATTACGCTAAATGAAATACGTCTGACAGTAAAATACAAATATGTGATTTCACTTACATGTGGAGTCTGAAAAACAAAACAAATGAGAAAACATAACAGCAAAAACAGAGTCACAGGTGCAGAGGACAAACAGGAGAGGAAGTTGGGTATGGTGGGGGTGGGTGAGTGGAATCGGTGAGCGGGATCAGCTTCCAGTTACGATACACAGTAACTCGAATTTGCCATCTCTGTGATCCAAATGAATGAAAACTACACCATTAAATTAACGGACAGGTTTCTTTTGTTTTCAATACACTTTTATAAAGTGTATTTTATGCTATGTATGATGCTTCCATGTATTCATAAAATTAAATGTACAGGCTTGTATATTTTATTTTTCCAAACCCAAGGATCATATGAGTAGAAAAAAAGAGTCAATTATTTCTCAACAAATGTGGGGGAAAAAGCAAAAAAAAAAAAAAAATATGATAAAAAAAAGCTGAATTTGGGTAGCATGACCTTCTGGAAAATATCATCAACTTTGTAGCCATTGTTGTTGTCCAGTCGCTAAGTCATGTCTGATTCTTTTGTACACCATGGACTATAGCCCGTCAGGCTCCTCTCTCCCTGAGATTTCCCAGGCAAGAATACTGAAATGGGTTGCCATTTCCTTCTCCAGGGGATCTTTCTGACCCACGAATCGAACTGCGTCTCCTGCATTGACAGATGGATTCATTACCACTGAGCTACCTGGGAAGCCCAATTTTGTAGTTATATGAGACAAAAATGGAGAGGTTTCATGTTTGAAACAGCTAGTTTTGTGTAATGATAAGCCACCCACACACACACATAAAGACCTTAGGAATTACATTTGGGCAGGAGACTTCTCAGATCTTGACAAAAAACTGGGTGCATCCAAATGGGGAAGGACGGAGGAATTATGTGAAGGATCTCAGACCTATCTTCGCTCTGCCTGTATCTCCTGATTGTATCCTTGGAAATTATTAGTTAAGTTTGACACTGAGTAAAATCTCTGATTCTTTTCAGTTCGACAATGTGACTACTGTTATCATGATATTTAAGCCAAAGGAAGAATCTCTACAAGTGGCGTTTTAGATATTAAGATTCCTTCTTAGTGCCATGGCAAGTGTGTAATCCAATTGAATGTCAGCTTTTCTGCATACTTGGAATATAGTTCTGGTCTCTAATAAGACCAGGAAATATCTGTAAGTGTTTCTGAGTATTAATTACTTTCATCAGAGTTCTAAGATGAGAAGTAAATGGAAGGACATAAGAAGAGAAATAAAGTGAAAGTGATGGCTATAATAAGGAAAAAAAGAAAAGGAAAACAATGAGGAGGGGAAGAAAAATAATGAAAAGAGTGCCCTATGTTGGAAAATAGTAAGACCTTCTCTTTAATTGCTGTAGGTAACTCCAGCTCAAAGGTTGCTTGCTGCTGACTTAGAGCAGAGGAACCAAATGCCAACCTGCCAAGCTTCTCATGAGCCATCAAGTTGAAGCCAACTGATGTAAGGAAAATAGGTTTACTCAAGGAGAAAGCATGACATTATTTCAAATGTTGGGAAATAAACTGCCTTGAACGAATGTGAATAATAGCAATAAATAAAGATGGATAGAAATGAATATTGCATTTGGTTCTGGTCACCAGACTCAGACAAGGATAAAAACGAACCCGAGGAGAATAATCAGAAGATTCAATCCTATGTCAGGTCAAGACCCAATAGATATTTTAGAGATTTAGCAGGGGGAAAATACATGAATGGTTTTAGTTAGAAAAAAAACTTGTGCTGTGAATACAATGAAAACATAACGGTGAAGGGTTGAGGAAAACAGATTTTGTTTGCAAATGGGAAATCATGTTTTGACAAAAAATAACATATAAGAATCTAATGGAAAATCTGGGCGGGGGGTGATTTCCTTGACATTTTATGTCTCAGCAGAGATGTTACAGATTAAGTATCAGAAAAATGAGCAAATACAATACACGTTGTTTACGTCTGATTCATAATATCTATTATTTTATGGCACACATTGGGTACCTAATATTCTCGGGTGGTTCCACTTTCAGTATAATGTGAAGCTTTTACCGTGGTTGATGTGGCCCTCTGAGATCTTCCTCTGGTTGTTCTTTGACTTTGTGTCCTGCTATTCTTCATCATTCACTCCGATCCAGCCCTGTAAACCTTATTAAAATTTTTAAGAAATGCCTTTTTTCTCACCTTCTGTTCCCTTTTCCTGGGACATTGTGTTCCTGGATATCCAGATTCACATGGCTCACTTCTTGACTTCAGTGAAGTCTCTGCTCAAAGGTCATTCCACAGGAAAGGTTTCCATGACCCTGCTACCTAAAATAGCACTTTGTTCTCTACCTTCTTATTCTATGTTACTGTCTTTATGGATGTTTTCACCACCTTATATTAGTACTTATTTACTTATTTCCACCACCTACAATGTAAACTCTGTAACAGAAGGGACTATGGTTTGATTACTACTTTATTTCCAGAGCTTAGAATAATAACCTCATACGTACTATCAGATCAATAACTCTACCATGTTTGGCATTCTCAAAAGAGTACCTCTGAATAGTTTGATTATTTTCATACTTCTTGATTAAAAAAAGGGTGATTATGTGTGCGTGTATGAGCACACATGCATTGCATATGTTTATCTAAACCTCCAGCATCCACTTCACATTTGATGTGTTTAGTCTACCAAGGAGACACATGCAAAACACAGTTGGAGACAGAAGGAACTGAGTATAGTGGCACAGATATCGTTGTTCTCCTTCTGAAACTTATGTTTCAGGAAAAAAAGATAAAAAATTATAAACATTTCAAATGAATATAATTTATGCTAGGCTCACTTCAAGAAAGAAAAGAGAACACAAGTGTCAGTGATGAGTCTTGAATGATTCATGTAAACTTTTCTTGGAAGAATTTACATTGATGAAACTTTTAAAAGCCCAAGGGCTAGACTAGAACTAAACATAGCCTAGAGACTCATTAAATATCTCGCACTGCTTATCATGTAGCTAAATTTTGTCTAGTGTATGCTTCTACTATTTGGAAAATGATGAAGGGTACCTGCTTTTACAAGTTTCCATTTTATAGGAGGAGAAATGAAGGCTAAGTGGCTCGTCCAGCTCCAAATAGCAAACTAAACTAGGGCATGGCCACCATCCCCCATTCCCCTTTCCTTGTAGACTGCACATGTACAATTCTAAACTATAGAAGCTGCAGCAACTTGAATATATTTAGAGATGCTTTCACATGAATGCTTCCTTTTCCACATGTGGCATGCTCAAACTAGTAGCTTCATAATCTTGAAACCCTGGAAAGCAGAAGCTTCAGAACAAGCTGTTATCACTTTGATAGCAGCTGAAGACTCAGTGTACGTCAGCCTTCTCTGAGAACAACTACTTGTCAAAACAGCCTAAAAAATACAAAGGCAGTGGAAGTTCACACCAGAAATAGAGAAGGCATTCCCAGGCCTCTTATCAGGATAACTCACTTTCAAGAAAGATGGCTGAAAATCAAGAAAGTAGAATCACAGATACTTCCAGGATCATGTCATGTGTACTCGTCCTGTGAATAAGAAAGTAGAAGGAGAGATCTATAGACGGATGGATAGATAGATACAGAGGAAAGAAGAGAGGGATGACAGCGGGAGGGAGGGGGAAAGGGAGGAAGGAGGTAAGAGGCTCATGCCATCTGCTGTCCCATAAAGAGCTTTTCTAAGTCCTTCCCTGTGACTTACCTGCACTTCACTAACCATGGTTGTATCACATGAGCACTTCCTGTTTCAACGGACAGTCGCTCTTCGTGTGTGTGTTTCAAAATTCTGTTAAGAAAAAGGGAAGAGAACGCATATTAGCAGAACTACTGGCATTAGTTGTTTCTGTCACAGGGATAAGATCTAAATTCTCACAAGTCTGATTTTTATTTTACAAAGGAAGAAGGAAATCGTCTCTTTTTTGGGAAAAAAGGTAAATATTCCAGGCAGTTACGAGCATTCGTGAATCACTGTAATTTCAGCTTCAATATTCAGCTGAGTGGCAGGACTCAACTCTCCGTGTTTCACTAAACTATGTCTCTCTTGATTCCTTTCCCCAATAAAACATCTGGCTCCATACTAGAATTTCCATTAAAGGAGCAAGGGAGCTTCAACATAATTCATCTCTAAGTCTTTTTCTGGCAAGTCCTTGTATAAAACCATCTTCCCTTTAATAGGAGTCTGATACTCTTTTTTTTTCTGGCATAACAGTTACATTCATCTAGTATAATGAAGGTTTGTTTTTCAAGAGAGGTTCTTTTTGCCAACAAAATGAGAAAGAACGTGGGGAGGATGGATGTTATATTGTTATGGGATGATATATTATTATTTTCAAAGCTCTTGAGGAGAGAGACTCAACCTTGTCAGCCTTGATTTATGTTTGTTCATTCTGTGATTCAATTGGAAGGTCAGGTGAGCTTTATTGAAATGTTTTGTTATGTACTTTTTCTTTTACTGAGTGGAATGAAAAGCATCCAATACCCCTGACCTCACTCCCCATTTCCATTGTTAAAAGCTGAGCTTTTTTTCTTTTTCCTTTATAAAGAGTCTAAGTGCTTTTATTACAATAGTCCTAGGTAGTATTTCATCCAACGCTCACCAACGGCACACTGGCATCTTCTATAAAACAGTTCCAGAAAGTTCACACAGGAAAAGGAAAAGATACATTGTCTGTAATGATTCTCATACAATACTTCTCAGTGGTTAAACTTCATGTCGCTGAATCAAATGTAGTCGTTTTCTAGCAAACATGTGGCAAAAACATTTTGCTCTGCTTTATTCTGCTCGCCTACAAACACGTCAGAACATGACTCATGATTAGAAACGCTTTATGACGACACTCCGTGACACCGACAGCTGAACTTTTATTGATTGGATGCTGCAGATTTCTATGACTAAAAAGTTATTTAGTTACTTAGTCACGTCCAACTCTTTGTGACCCCAGGGACCGCAGCCAGCCAGGCTCCTCTGTCCATGGGATTCTCCAGGCAAGAATACTGGAATGGGTTACCATGCCCTCCTCCAGGGGATCTTTCCAACCTAGGAATCAAACTGGGGTTCCTGCCTTGTAGGTGTATTCTTTATGTACCTAACTCAACATAACCTTTCCAGAGGTCCTCGAGATTATTTTATTAACAGGGAAATTAGGGTATATGTTTGGAAAAGTTTTAAACCTCACTTATAGAGTATCTTAAGTAGTGAACAAAACTCCCCATTATTTTCTTTTTTGTAAATATTTTTCCACATGAATCACAGCATTGATTTAACAGAAAATACAGAGGCATATTCTACTTGAGAATGTAAAAATAAGTCCTGAAATGTAACTGGATTATTTCAGTGTCACTTGCATTTTGAAAGGTGTGGAACAGTAAACAAAAGATGTAATTTTTTTTTAAGTCCACAGAGGGTTTCTAATACATATGGGAAGAGAGCATATGATAACAATATTGCTAAGTAGTAAAAAAAAAAAAAGGTGAAATTGTTGAAAAAATGGTGTTGAAGCAATAGTTTAGTTATAAGGAAAAATAAAACTAGATATGCAGTTTATACAAAAGATAGTTCCATAAGCATTGATCATGTGTTTGATAATGTTCATGGCAGTGGAGTCTTCTTAATCAGGACATTCAGCTAAGTACAATGAAGTGTAAAATTAATACATTTGATGGCATAAAATGTCTTTTTTTTTTTTAGTGTGTGTGTGTGTGTACATGTATGTGTATCTATATTACATTTCCTTATTGTAAGGCTTGTAAGACCTTATTGTAAGGTTTGTACTTTGTAGTTTTTTTTTAATGAATGAGAGTTCTGCATTTTAATAAGTTAAATTATCAAATTTATGCTTTATGTCCAGTTCTTTTATATCCTATTTGAAAGCTTTTTTGCTTACTCAAAGGCCATGAGGGTAACATTCTTTGTTATTTTGTAGAATCTTTTATCATTTTACATTAGATCTATGATCTACCTTGAATAAAAGTGTGATTAATCACTTCCATGATTATCCAATTGATCTAATAACTTTTATTGGAAAGATTATTCTTTGTTCATCACGTTTACACATCACATGGTTACGTATTAAGGGATAATGTATATGTGGGTCTATTCTAAGCTTTCACTCTATTTCCTTAATCTGTTTAATTAGGATACCAACACTACATTGTAATTTTCTTGCTTTATTGCTCTGCCTTTAGAACTTCTGGTATAATATCTAATAGAAATTGTGATAGCATGACTGCTTGTTTCATTCCTAACCTCAGTTGAAAGGTTTCAATATTTCATAATTAAATGTATTTTTAAAATTTATATAAATGAATTTTATATTTTAATCAGATTAAGAAAGTTTCAAACTTTGTGTCATCTTTAAAATTATTTTGGATATTTTTGGACCATTATACTTTCGCATACATTTTAGAATTAGCTTGTTGATTTTTACTTTGTAAAAAAACAAATTAGGATGTTGAAGCAATTGTTTTGAAACTTTAGGTCAAAATAGAGAGAATTCAGATCTTTACCATATTGAGTCTTCTTATCCATGAACATGGTATGACCCTTCATTTATGTAAGTCTTAAAGTTTATTTCAATCATATATATGTGTATATATAGACAGATGGATATATAAGAAGAAATCAGTCTTGAAGGACAGATACTGAAGCTGAAGCTCCAATACTTTGGCCACCTGATGTGAATAACTGACTCATTGGAAAAGACCCTGATGCTGGGAAAGATTGAAGGCAGGAGGAGAAGGGGATGACGGAGGATGCGATGGTTGGATGGCATCACCGACTCAATGGACTTGAGTTTCAGAAAGCTCCAGGAGCTGGTGATGGACAGGAAAGCCTGACATGCTGCGGTCCATGGGATTGCAAAGAGTTGGGCACAAATGAGTGACTGAATTGAACTGAACTAAGTTTACTGTTATGTGAAAGAATCTGGTTTATATTTTATTATATTTATTTCTGAAAGAGAACTTTGAGAGTATTATTTCCTTGAGAGTTATGTAAGTCCTATCAGTTATGCTTTACTTTTCTAAAATCTTTACTCAATACCTGTGTTCCCAAAGGAGGTTCTCTACTTTGGCTGGTGGTAAAACTCTGGAGATTCTCAGGTATGCATAAGCCCGGGGAAATTGTTTGACTGATGCAGTTCCCAGTAATTTGCTTTACCTAATATTGATATTTGCTTGGATTCTTTGAGTTTTCCCCCAGAGAAAAAAGGTTGCGTTCAACAGATGACACCAGGTGTCTCTTTTACAGATCTGTGGCGCTCTTCCTCTGCTTAGCTCCCTCCTCTCTGAAACTCTGAATGGCAAATTCTAGCTTTCTGAGCCTTCCCTGAATCCATGACCTGTCTGTTATATTCAGTGACATCCCAGAACTCCTGCGTCCTCCTTCCATCATCACAGACCAGGGACTGATTTCAAGAGAGCAGACAGGGTAATTGTAAGCCATGCTTCATTGTTTCCATTGTTTTTCAGATCATAGGCCTTTGCTGCTATTATTCAGTGTCTGAACAGTTCTTCTCATTTTTTCTCCAATTTTCAAGTTGTTTAAGACTTTAAAGACTATGCTGTAGGAGTCACACTTCATGATCAGAAATAGGAATCTTTTGTCTACATGTTTTAATCTTGGTTTTCATGCATTTGGTCCGCTCTCCTGCTACCTCTGTTAACATTTTATTCGGTACTGGTTATTGTGTATAAAAGTATTGAGGCTTCATAGTGTTTTGTTTCTCAAGAGAAGATTTGATGACTTGGTCACTAAAAGTAAAGGCAAATTATAAGCAATATTTTCACTTATTATAAAATCAATTACATCATATCTATAAAATGGAATATTATAGAACTTTTACAATAAAAAATAAATCTGTATGTGCCAATATGTGTGACCTTATGGACAGTAGCCCACCAGGCTTCTCTGTCCATGCAATACTCCAGGCAAGAATACTGGAGGGGGTTGCCATTTCTTTCTCCAAAAGATATTTATAACATATTGTATTAATTTGTTAGGGCTGCCGTAACAAAGTACAACAGATTGGATGATTTTGTTGTGGTTCAGTCAGTAAGTCGTGTACAGCTCTTTGTGACGCTGTGTACTGCAGCATGCCTGGCTTTCCTGTCCTTCACCATCTCCTGGAGTTTACTCAGTACTCATGTCCATTAAGTCAGTGATGCCATCCAACCGTCGCATCCTCTGTCATCCCTTTCTCCCCCTGCCCTCAATCGTTCCCAGCACCAGGGTCTTTTCCAATGAGTTGACTCTTCACATCAAGGGGCCAAAGTATTGGAACTTTGGCTTTAGTATCAGTCCTTCCAATGAATCTTTAGGGTTGATTTCCTTTAGGATTGACTGGCTTGATCTCCTTGCTGTCCAAGGGACTCTCAAGAGTCTTCTCCAGCACTTGTATAGTAATAAAAGAAGGTATAAGTTTACAAATGCTCTTGTTTTACTGATAAGTAAATCAATGGCCAAATTCACCTAGGGCTACTCAATTTAATTTTTTTGAGATGGACCATAGGCAGCATATTAAAAAGCAGAGACATTATTTTGCCAACAAAGGTCCGTCTAGTTAAGGCTATGGTTTTTCCAGTGGTCATGTATGGATGTGAGAGTTGGCTTGTGAAGAAAGCTGAGCACCGAAGAATTGATGCTTTTGAACTGGTGTGTTGGAGAAGACTCTTGAGAGTCCCTTGAACTGCAAGGAGATCCAACCAGTCCATCCTAAAGGAGATCAGTCCTGGGTGTTCATTGGAAGGACTAATGCTAAAGTTGAAACTCCAATACTTTGGCCACCTCATGCGACGAGTGGACTCACTGGAAAAGAGTCTGATGCTGGGAGGGATTAGGGGCAGGAGGAGAAAGGGATGACAGAGAATGAGGTGGCTGGATGGCATCGCCAACTCGATGGACATGAGTTTGAGTGAACTCCGGGAGTTGGTGATGGACAGGGAGGCCTGGTGTGCTGTGATTCATGGGGTCGCAAAGAGTCGGACATGACTGAGCGACTGAATTGAACTGAACTGAACTGATTTTTAAAGTCTTTATTGAATTTGTTACACTATTGCTTCTGTTTTATGTTTTGGTTTCTTTGGCCTTGAGGCAGGTGGAATCTTTGCTCGCCAACCAGGAATTGAACTCACACCCCCTGCATTGAAAGGTGGAGTCTTAACCACTGGACCTCCAGGGAAGTCCCATGTACAAGTTTTATAACTGCTGAGTCAGTGATATTTTTATGCTTGTCAAGTAGTCATTCTGCTTAATGTGGTAATTGGCTGTGTAGATCTTAGCTTTCCATTTCACTACTTATGTAAGAATCTATTATGGTTATCTGAATCACATGATAACCGTTTAGAGTATGTGATACCAAGGCTTTAGTTATGTTATTATGTTTAGATTTCATTGATTTTCAACTTAATTGTTTTCTGTTTTCATATATAAGTTTAATAGGGCTATTTTAAGAGGAAGAGCCTTACAGTGCAATAGGTAATTCTCTTCTGAATGTTCAGCTCGTTCCCCAGGTGTCACATCACCATCTTTCTTTGCTGTGGGTCCCTTGGCAACTCCAGGCCTCCCTGACCTTTGAGTATCTCAGTAAAGCCCGTTGTTCATTCACCTTCCAACTTAATAATGGGTCTAAATCTCAACCCACTTATTACCTGGCACTGCTTTAACCTTTGCCACTAATTGTCTTCCATGATCAGGCCTCCACTGACATCCTGGAATGGACCAGCCTCCATTCTGTCTCACCAGAAATATAAGTGAGGCTTCCTGACCCTTCACATGGTGTTTTCTCTATTGAACAGAGTTTAGAAAATGCAGTCGCGGATACTACTCTCCTGTGAGAGGCTCTGTAATTCACTGTGAGCAGTCAAATGTCACTTCATTACAAGGATCTCCACTTTAAACACTTTTCTTTGGCTAGAATTGGACAGGACCTGATGTCGCAGAAGCAGCAGCAGGGTTTCAAAGAACTCTGCATTTCGGTGGCCTGGACAATTTGTTCTGAAACTGCACATGGTTTTGAATTTATTCTCTTTTAAGTGACTCTCTCATCTGGTTCTGTGAAGATGGAAGACTCAATTAAGAAACCACTGTGTAGCGGTCCGAACCAGGTCCTTTATGCTGCTCGGTGTGGTAGGGGAAAAAAAGACTCCCCAGAACAAAATGTACCATGGCTGTTTCACTTGACCTTTCTTTACTGACTAGGCTCAAAGTTTGTTTCTTTTTCTTTTTTGTTAAAGGAGGAAACATAAAAGGCATTAAATGGCTTAGTTGTTTCCTTTTAAGCACAGGAACTGTGGAGGAAAGAGGTCATTATGCCAAGGGCAGTCAGAAAACCATTACCCTGTCTATTATACCCCTAGGAGGTTGCCAAAGGTTTGTCTTTTCTTCACGACATTGCTCCAACCCCTCTCACCCAGACTCACTGGTCTTAACCTGGTTTTACCAGCAGAGTTAAAAAATTGAGAAATCAACCTGATGTCCTCTGTTAAATAAGTCTATGTACAGATCTCCAAAGTGGGGAATGGGAATACTAAGTGTGTAAGATGACCATTTGGGATGCTGAAATAAAATACTAAAACTTCTACTTATGTTTCAGTTCAGTTCAGTTCAGTCGCTCAGTCGTGTCCGACTCTCCGAGACCCCATGAATCACAGCACGCCAGGCCTCCCTGTCTATCACCAACTCCCGGAGTTCACTCAAACTCATGTCCACAGAGTCGGTGATGCCATCCAGCCATCTCATTCTCGGTCGTCCCCTTCTCCTTCTGCCCCCAACCTTTCCCAGCATCAGAGTCTTTTCCAGTGAGTCAACTTGTCGCATGAGGTGGCCAAAGTATTGCAGTTTCGGCTTTAGCATCAGTCCTTCCAATGAACACCCAGGATTGATCTCCTTTAGAATGGACTGGTTGGATCTCTTTGCAGTCCAAGGGACTCTCAAGAGTCTTCTCCAACACCACAGTTCAAAAGCATCAATTCTCCGGTGATCAGCTTTCTTCACAGTCCAACTCTCACAGCCATACATGACCACTGGAAAAACCATAGCCTTGACTAGACGGACCTTGGTTGGCAAAGTAAAATAAGAACACAATTAATCTTCAGACTAATTAGTTTGTGAGTTGACATCTGTGCCCTCCTATCACATTTCCAATAAGGAGACCAGATGTCTGGAGGGACAGGGGAGAGAATGTGGTAGGATTGAAAGTGGCAATCTTTCTAGTCCATTTGTGTTTAGCTATTGTGTTAGCACCATGTATACACGTGTGAAGTGAAGTGTTTTGAAGTGTTAGTTGCTCAGTTGTTTCTGACTCTTTGCAACCCTATGAACTATAGCTCACCAGGCTCCTCTGTCCATGAAATTCTCCAGGCTTGCCATTCCCTTCTCCAGGGCATTGTTTCTACCCAGGGATCGAACCTGGTTCTCCCGCATTGAGGACAGATTCTCTACAATCTGAGCTACCAAGGAAGCCCAAATATGTGTGGATACCTTCATTTTTGATTGCATTACCCAAATTTAACTAACCCAATCATCACAGGTGGCTTAGTACAGTTTCTGCAAATTATAGACAGAGAAAATATGGAACAACAATGCAACACAAGAAAATGTCAAGAAAATAGAGGAGTTAGCACTTTTAACCTTAGAATGAGCTTTTTATCATCTATATTAAAAATTAAAGACAAAAATGATATAATTATGTCCACCACCTTCAGTCAGATTTCTGCTAGTTTAAAATGCCATCAATAATATATTCATGAGAACACTATGGGTTTTGTCCTATTATTAGACAATTTAAAAAATTTTTTTAATTCAATTAATTTTATTATTTTATTTAATTTTTTTTTCTTACTTTTTTGGCTGTACCTTGTGACATATGAGATCTTAGTTCCTTGAACCAGGAATTGAACCCTCACCCCCTGCATTGGAAAGTAGAACCTTAACCACCAGACCACCGGAGAAGCCCCTATCCTTTTAAATGTTTCATTTTCAGTAGATATTTATTTATGCATCATAATAGTACAGTAGTACGTGTACATGATGTATAACCAAATAGTCATACAACTGTTGGGGCTACATTTCAAACGTTGATTGGTAGAGCCTGGCATCAAAACAGTGTGGAGAGCACAAGTGAGATGTGTGCTTCCCTCTGACCAGAGGAAGAAAATCATTGTGTTCTGAGCCAAGGAAAAGCCTTTCTAGTCATCACTGGAGCAAAAGACATGCCTTCTGAATGTACGCTGTGGGTCATGCATATTTGGATGAGCAAGAGGAGAAGACAACTCAGGGAGAGTTGAAGATCTTCTCAAAGTTGTTTTGGGATCATACATGAGCACTCAAATTTTTCAAGGACTAGGACATTTCATCTAGGTCCATAGAGGCTATATTACAAATATACCCAGGATTACAAATATCCTAGGTAAGGTCTAAAAATGGTCTCACATCCGTTACCTCCATCACCATTCCCACCTTGGCCCCAGCAAAAAACAGGGAGAAAACTCCACACACATCCCATACATTCATAGTACATCCGACCAAAGCTCCATTCAAGGAGGGAGAATGCCACTCACAGCCTCCATATTCCATAGATAAGGAAACTCTTTCTCAAGAAGGAGGTGATGCTTTGCTTTTTGGTTAATTGTGCATCTCACAACTCATGGTTAACTTTGTGATGCTGTGGATTTCTACTAATAGATATTGAGGAGGGCCAGCTCCCTTGGAAAGGCTAGCAAATTTTGTGTGAGCAGATAACTCATTAACAAATACTTCCAACAGTTCTCCAATACAGGACTACAGAAGGTGAAGCCTCATTCTTTCTGTTCTGCTGCCCACAGCTTTGGGTCAATGCACTGATTGCCCTTTCCTGAGGTTTCTGTAACATCAGTCTTCCATAAGGCTGCTTTGGAGCTTCCTTAGTTTTGTTATACGTTTCTATCACAAAATGCTCAAAGACTTTAGTTCTGACAGCTACTTGTATGTTCATGAATAAAAATCTACTACACTACAAGATTTCAGTTTTATAGCATCTGCCTGGATTGTACTTACTTAGGTGGAATGAAATCAAGCATGACTATATTTTATTTTTTATTTATTTTTTTTTTTGATTTTTAATTTTTTTTTATTTTTTTTTTCAGTTAAAAGCATTTTTATTGACAGTGTGACTTTCTTTTTATGTATTCAAGCTACACTATTCACATTCTGCTAAGAAAAAGAAAGTGCACATATGTGAATGGGAAGTAGAGTTCTTCTGAAACTAAACATGTTTCATGAGAACTAGTTTAAGTTATTCTTAATCCCTACAATTGGCATAAATATTTTTCCAGGTCAGGAAGCAAGAGATGGTATTGGTCCATCTATGTTTTGTCTAAACTACGGGATCAAGAAAGCCATGAACAATCTACTTGTAAAACTAGCTACTCAAACTAACCTTTGGGAGAACTTTATGTCCTTGAGCTGCTATTTTCTGTGAGCAGGTTAGCAAGATTCACTCAGATTTATTGTTATTAAAATTCTTCCTCATCACTACCAGCGTCATTATCACCCCCAGGTGGACATAGCAGTTTCCTTTCCAGATGCTTAAGTTGCTTTACTTATATTACTGTAGTCACTTTAAAATATGCTTAAAATATCAACCCCCACACTTATCCACACAACACCTCCCGATGGAGTAAAAGGAAAAATAAAATTATTTAAATTGGCATTTTCCCCATAGTCTCTGGCCAGAGATGCCAATAGCCATTCCAAAGCCACGGCACTTCATTTATTCTTTTAGTATTCCAGTGAGATAAGGATATTCATTATTCATCTAATAAGAAATGAAACAGAGGTGCAGAATATAAAAAGGATTTGTCCAGGGACACATTCTGAGTTAGCAACATTGCATGTAAGTTAGCTAAAGCCTTCTGATCTTTGCATCCATCTTCTTCATGCTCAAATATGGAAATTCAATGATACAGATTTTATTGAGATGTGCTCTAAGTCAGAGGCTTTGAAATCCTGCAGATATGATGACCACACACCTCAGGTATGGTAAATGCAAGCACACACGTGCACGGGTCACTGAGTCTATATGGAAAGAAAACAGAGTTTAGAAGAAGTCAAAGTGGATTTGAAGCTCTTGTCTCAAGATAGTTCTTGGTAGCTCAAAGATCTGGGTAACTTTTAAAATTTCTTTGGTATTGAGGTGCTTTACCCAGAAGAAGAGAGTAACATTACCAAGTATTAAATGAGATTGGCACTGGAACTCATGGATTACAGTTGATGCTTTTGTTACTATTGTTGCTATCACTATTATTATTTTAACAATACTGAGCCCTTTTATTTGGGAACATGAAGACTCTTTTAAGACTTTTTAAAAATAAAAAGTACATATATTTAAGATGTACAACATGGTGTTTTGATATCAGTATACACAGTGCAATGATTACTGCTGTCAAGCTCATTACCATATCCATCTTCTCACATACTTGCCATTTTATTTTTTTCCAAGATCTATTCTTTTAGCAATTTTTCAGTGTACAATACAGTATTGTTAGCTACACTCATCATGCTGTACATTAGATCTCTAGAGCTTATTCGTCTAATATAACTGACATTTTGTACCCTCTGACCAACACCTTCCAATGTCTTCCACCTCCCCACCACTGGTAACCACTGTTCTATTCTCTATGTCTAAGTATTTAGTATTTTAAAATTACATATGTAAGTGAAATCATATATTTTCTTATTTCTGTAATTTTGGGATGGGTGAGATCTGACATTCCCTGGGGCTGATGCATCATGATGATGGTCCTCAGGTCCATCTCCCAGCTTCTCACAGACAGCATATTAGTAAATAAAGTTGGAGAATGGAAAAATAATAATAATTATAAAAATAAACAATGACTTATTTCACTTAACATGATGTCCTCCGTGTTCATTCATGTTGTTAGAAGTGACAGGATCTCTTCTTTTCAAAGCCAAGTAATATTCCTTTGTCTGTATACACTGCAATTTCTTTATGTGTTCATCCACAGCCAGATACTTTGGTTATTGCTGTGTCTTGGCTTTTGTGAGCAATGCTGGAGTGCAAAGACTCTTGAATATCAGTTATGATTGGGAGGTCTTGGTAAGTCCTGTGTGAACGATTTGTTTACCACCTGGTTTTACACATATTCCTTCCTCAGCTTGGACTTAGCCCTCAAATTTGGGTTCAGCTCCAGCCAGACCCTAGATACCCACAGTCAGCAGGACTTTGGTGAACACTAGAAGGTCAGTTGCATCAACCCCAACTCTTCCTGTCTGTGAATACTTTTCTATAGTAAGCTCTTTTTTGTAACTAACCCCTTACCTTGGGACCAGATCTCTATCTGGAAATACACCTGGCTTCCATATTTAACTTTTTCACTGACACAGTCACCAGTGTCCCACAAACACAGGACTCGGAGCCTTGCTAATCATAATTCTAAAGTCTACTTCACACCTGAGCCCACGATTGGTCCCTGATCCCTGCTGGGGGGTGCTTCCTTCAGTGAAACCTGCATGTCCTCTGTCTAAGACTCCCTAAGGGCTCCTCTGTCATTAAGGGACAGCTTCATCTGCTGGGTTGCAAGTATCTGTCCAGCGTCGAAACCTCATGACTGTCACCAGATCTTCTGAAAAGAGCAGGCATCTGTCTGCATGTGCTTCCTCCCGTACATGGAATCCTGACCCACTGATGCTTAACCCACGCTGGTCAGCATGTTAAAGTGTCGGATCCTCCCCTATCCTGCTCACCTCTGGCTTAACTTTTCTTCCATCGAAGGAGATTCTAGATTCCAATAGGGAAGGGAATTCCTTAGAAATTTTATATCCAAACCAGATTTATGGCCAACATTGGTATCTTGGAAAATCAATATTATATTGACTATCAGTGGGAGATTGACACTGAAAAGAAGTCACCAGATGGAAGTCTGAGTGACGTTCTGAAAGAGCTAAACTTGATCATGGGCCTGTGGATTGGGTTGGCTATGTGGTAGTGTAAGCTCCCAGTAAGCCCAGTTACTTCACGTCACTCTGTACCAGTTCTCTGAGACACCACCTTCTTCCTTCTCTTTCGCCCTTGATAAGATGATCCCTCTTCAGTCACAGTTCTGTGGCCTCAACAGCATCACCAGTTAATTGGTGGATCAAATTTAACTTTAAATTGCCACAATTTAAAACACATTATGAATTTTCATAGGACTACACGGTTTTATGTAGAAAAAAACAGGTAGACTTTTTCAGTGTAAACTGTATCCCTGTTTTTGCTTTTGTTTTCCTGGATCTGGAATAAATTGCTTTGTTGTATTTTATACTCCATTTTGCTAGGATGAATGCCTGGAAATAAATTAATAACAAAAACAAGAAATGGTTCAGAGTGAACAGCATCAAAACATGTAACAAGAAGCTCCCTGACCCTCCACCATACCAATGACAAGAGTGAAGGGGGAACCACTACACTCTGGTAGGGCTGACAAGTCCCTGGTCTCCCGACACACTGACTCTCACCGCCGCTGCTTATCTTGTGACCATCAGGATGATTATCATCATGACCTTTGTCTCTTTTGATGTCATCTCTCATCTCTTGCTGCTAAAATATGGAACGGAAGCGATCCCCCACTTACTGACCCCACTCAGATCTTTCCTGTCATCTTTCCAGCCTTTATTTCATCAACGACACTTATTATCATTCTTTGAACTTGAAACATTATATATTCCAATGCAATAGAGGTCTGCTAAGACTGGCTATTGAAGGCAAATCATATCTAGCAACATGTGAGAAAACTTATACACCAACAGTAAATAAACTTTATTCTGGAAATGCAAGCTTGGTTTAATATATGACAATCAAACAGTTTAATAGACTAAATTAATAAACTAATGGACAAAAATCACATAATCAACTCAGAAGTAAAAAGCACTTGACAAAAATTCAACACTCACGCATGAAAAAAGGACTCAATCAAATAAGTATAGAACTGAAGTTTGTCTACTTATAAAGGTCATCTACTAAAAACTAAAACTGAAAGCATAAGACAAAACCAATGAACTTCATATTTAAGGTGTGAATGTTTTACCTCAGTTTGTATATCTTCTTTGTAAATATACCTATTTAAATCTTTTTTAAAGTTTAAGTGAATTTTTTTCTTTTTTATTGAGTTGTAAGAATGTATATTGCAGATACAGGTCCCGTATCAGACATAAAAATTTCAGATATTTTCTCCTATGCTATCAGTTGATGGTTGATTTCAGGTCTGGGGCAGAAAAACTATAAAGAACATCTTATGGCCCAAATAAAACAAGTAAGTTCTCAAAGACTAAGAAGAGCATGTACGAAAAACTCAGGATCTGGCTTGGATAAACTGTCATTGGCCAGTTCTGGGACAGTTTATACAACTCTATTAAGTAACAAGTCATTAAATAAATCAGTGGAATAGTAGTGATATAAAGAAAAGGAGAGTGAGAGAGGAAAAATCAAACAAACTTCAGTTCAGTTGCTCAGTTGTGTCCAACTCTTTCTGACCCCATGGACTGTGGCATGCCAGGCCTCCCTGTCCCTCACCAGCTCCCGGAGCTTGCTCAAACTCATGTCCATCGAGTCGGTGATGCCATCCCAGCATCTCATCCTCTGTCATCCCCTTCTCCTCCTGCCTTCAATCTTTCCCAGCATCAGGGTCTTTTCAAATGAGTCAGTTGTTGCATCAGGTGGGCAAAGTATTGGAGTTTCAGCTTCAGCATCAGTCCTTCCAGTGAGTATTCAGGACTGATTTCCTGATACCTTGTTCCATCAGAACCTGACCCAGTTTCCCTCACAGTCAGTGTCTCTCAAGAGGAAGCTTCCATAAGCCTCTTATCCTTCTCCATCATAGGGCAGACAGAACGAAAACCACAGTCACAGAAAACTAACCAAATGGATCACATGGACCACAGCCTTGTCTAACTCAGTGAAACTATGAGCCATGCCGTGTAGGGCCACCCAAGATGGACAGGTCGTGGTGGAGAGTTCAGACAAAACAGGGTCCACTGGAGAAGGGGATGGTAAACCACTTCATTGTTCTTCCCTTGAGAACCCCATGAATAGTATGAAAAGGCAAAAAAACAAGTTTCTCTGTTCTCAGTAAATATAAGTATCACATCATCAACTTACTTTTAAATGTAGGACTAAAAGGGAAAGAATTAAGAGTTTAGCCTTCGTATTTAAGAAATATCTAGTTAATGGAGGAAATCTTCTTTTCTATAGAATATGGCTAGACTACAAATGTAGAAATAATAAATATATTTTTTAAAATCAGTATTTTACAACCCATATAGAGATAATTGATTCAGGCAAGAATGCTTAAACTTGATTTAAAGATTGTTGAATAATACCTTGGATGCAAGGGTATTAATTGCCCCCACAGACTATTTGCTAGTTGAAAATTAATAAATTGACCTTACAATGAGAAGTTCTAGCTTTCATCAACAAAGCTGAGTCTTATAAATAGTGAGGCAATCTAGTACGGTGTGTCTTCTAATGTAGTGCTTTATGAAGTTCACAGGATCACTTGTAAATGATTCTTGTAAAAAAAAAAATGTTTAACCTGAATCTAAGCTTTCAGATCTAATTTTTAATGTATAGTATATTCAAGAGCTGGGTAAATAGGTTAAGTACAATCAAAAGTAAACAATTAAATTAAAAAAATGTGATCTATTTTGTAAGTAAACTGACTTATTCTCCTCAAAAAACTCGATGTCAGGAGAGGGAAATAAGAGGACTATTATAGAATAAAACGAATTGAAGAGATGCAGCCACGAAATGCAATAGAGAGAACTTGACTGGATCTTGTTCAAATAAAGAACAGAAACAGCTAAGGACAGCTAAGGTGGCGCTAGTGGCGAAGAACCTGCCTGCCAGTGCAAGAGATATGAGACATGGGTTTGATTCCTGGGTCGGGAAGATCCCCTAGAGGAGGAAATGGCAACCCACTCCAGTATTCTTGCCTGGAGAATTCCGTGGACAGAGGATCCTGTTGGTCTACAGTCCAGGGGTAGCAAAGTGTCAGATATGACTGAAGCAACCTAGCATAGCATGCATACGATAACGCAATAATTATTATGTGTGAAAATACACTTATTTTTAGGAGTTTCATGCTGAAATATTCCCAAGTGTCATATCTGGAGATTGCCTTAAACCTTCAGCAAACACACTAACACAGAGAACTGAACAGCTAGGAAATATTAATATTTGTTGTGTCTGTATTGTGAGTATGTTGGTTTTATAGGGTCATTTTTCAACTTTTACCATGTTTATACCTTTATCATAAAAAATTGGAAAAATAGCATCTTTTTCAGGCTTTGATTTTTAGAACACTTTATTCAGTTTTACTGATAGGTGTAAAACTTAACCTCATTAAGAAACATGATATTAAAATGCCTTAAATGTTAATGCTTAATGTTTCTAGTAAATGTTCTGTTTAACTTTAGATAAATAATTGCTAAGTTAATATTTATATTTCAGGGGAAATAGCATTAATTTAAATTATTGTGTCAAAATAAGAACCGCTGAATAATAAATATCTCTAGATAGTGGAATTCTGTGTAATTTTATTTCCTACTTGCTGCATTTTCTAATTATTTAATAATAACAGTAGTTAATTAGTTAACCTTGATTAAATATTTGTTCTGTTAGGCACCATGCTAAGGCCTTGATATACAGTTTCTTATTTATTCCTTACAAAAACATTGAAACTTCTGAGAAAGGTAAGAGTGAAGGAAAAGGAGATAAACTAAGTGGAATTTTTTAAAAAAGGTTTTGAGTCACCACTGTTACTATTCAAGAGAGATCTATTCTAGAATACATAGCAGGGTCTTCATATACGACCAAGACTTTAGCTGAGGGTGGAGCCAGAAGATTCCCTCATAAAATATAGGGACTCTAGTCTGTGCAATAGTATCCTTCCTCTCTCACCTTAGCATGGCCCATATACGTAGCAGCAGAGAAAGTAGGTGGGTAGGCTGCTCCAAAAGTGGATTTGGCAGGGCAAATGCAATAATGGGAATAAGAAAACGTGAATTTCATCATGCTGGCAAAAAATAAAAAGTGTGATTAAAGTATCATACCACACAATCCAGCGAGGGAATGAATCCTCAGTTGGGAGGTGCAGGTCAAGGGCTGAGGGTCATGTGTACACAGGAGCCATGCACAACAAAGCAGTCATTTCTGTGCAGGCAAGGACGTTAACTAAAGTCAGAATCTGCTTATCAGGACATTCACAAATGCACAAACAACCCGCTGCAGACAAGCAGGATTTTGAAGTGACACAGTATTTGCACTCTGGACCTATCCACTTAGAGAAATAGTCCTTCGTGTAGGAAAGTGTTGAAAAACCGAGAGGACTAAAGTCTTCTGAAGATGTGTGAGAAGCTAGGGAGACAAAGATTTGATGCGATTCTGCCCTGCTGCTGCTAAGTCACTTCAGTCGTGTCCAACTCTGTGCGACTCCACTGATGGCCGCCCACCAGGGTCCCCCGTCCCTGGGATTCTCCAGGCAAGAACACTGGAGTGGGTTGCCATTTCCTTCTCCAATGCATGAAAGTGAAAAGTGACAGTGAAGTCGTTCAGTCGTGTCCGACCCTTAGTGACCCCACGGGCTGCAGCCCACCAGGCTCCTCCATCCATGGGATTTTCTAGGCAAGAGTACTGGAGTGGCTTGCCATTGCCTTCTCCGGTGATTCTGCCCTAGAATACAGAAATGCGTCTGGCCTCCAGAAGGATCTAAGCTGGGAAACCAGGAACAGTAGATCGTAAACACAGGACTCATGACATTTGTGAGATAAAAAAAATCTCAAATCCTCGGTATAGATAGTGTATTTATCACTGTCTTCTTTCCTTTATTTATTCTTAGAGATTAGAGATAAAACTTTCAATAAACAGGTCAATGTGTCATATTTTTAAGGAGGCAGCAAAGAAGAAATTTTTCTTTAACTTTCAGGGGAAGAATCTGGAGAAACAAGAATCAAGGAAGGGCTTCTTTTGTTTTGTTTCTGTTTTTGTTTTTTTGATTACTAGAAGTTAACACTCATCATTCCCTATAGATACAAAATTAAAGAAATAGAAAGCTATGAATTGTTTCTTAGGATGAGGACTCTTAGGATATGTTCTCTTAACAACTTTATATAACATACAGTAGTGTTAAATATATTCTGTTGTGCCTTATATCCCTAATATTTATTTTTCCAGTAACTGGAAGTTTATACTCTTTTGGTTGCCTTCCAATCCTCCTCCCTCACCCCTCATCTCTGGTAACCACAAATTTGATCTCCTCTCTTTTTCTATGAGTTTGTTTGCTTGTCTGATTTAGAAATATAATTGACCTACAACCCTGGGTTAGTTCCTGGTATACAACATGGTGATTCAATATTTCTGTACATTTCAAAATTATCGCCGTGATAAATCTAGTTACCATTTGTCACCATACGAAGCTAGCTATTGACTACATTCCCCAACTGTACATGTTATACATGTGACTCATTTATTTTGTAGCTGAAAGTCTGTACCCGTAATCTCCCTCACCCATGTCTCTCCTCCCCTTACTACCCTCCGCTCTGGCAAACACTTGTTTGTTTTATGTGTGACTCTGTTTTTTGTTTAGTTGTTTGTTTAGCTTTTTATATTCCACATATAAGTGAAATCATATAGTATTTTTCTTTCTTTGTCTGACTTTTATCACTAAGTATAATATCCTCTGTATCCATCCATGTTGCAGCAAATGGCAAAATTCTGTTATTTTTATGGCTGAGTAATAATAATCCATTGTATATATGTAGATACACATATACAAAGATGTGGGATGTGTATATATACACATGCATATCCATTCTTCTTTATCTGTTCATCTATTGATGGACATTTAAGTTGATTCCATTACTTAGCTGTTGTAAATAATGTTGCACTGAAAAAAAGGGTGCATATATGTTTACAAAGGTCCTTCTAATCAAAGCTATGGTTTTTCCACTAGTCATGTATGGATGTGAGAGTTGGCCTATAAAGAAAGCTGAGCATCGAAGAATTGATGCTTTTGAACTGTGGTGTTGGAGAAGACTCTTGAGAGTCCCTTGGACTGCAAGGAGATCCAACCAGTCCATCCTAAAGGAAATCAGTCCTGAATATTCATTGAAAGGACTGATGTTGAAGCTGAAACTCCAATACTTTCACCACATGATGCGAAGAACTAACTCATTTGTAAAGACCCTGATGCTGGGAAAGATTGAAGGCAGGAGGAGAAGGGGATGACAGAGAATGAGATGATTGGATGGCATCACCTACCCAATGGACATGAGTTTGAACAAGCTTTAAAAGTTGGTGATGGACAGCGAAGCCTGGCGTGCAATGGTCTATGGGGTCACAAAGAGTTGGACACAACTGAGTGATTGAACTGAACTGATATCTTTACAAATTAATGTCTTTGTTCTCTTTGGATAAAACCCAGCAATGGAGTTTCTGGATGGTATGTTGGTAGCTCAGTGTAAAGAATCCTCTTGCCAATAGAGGAGACGTGGGTTTGATCCCTGGATTGGGAAGATTGCCTGGAGAAGGAAACTGCACCCCACTCCAGTATTCTTGCCTGGGAAATCCCATGGACAGAGAAGCCTAGCAGGCTACAGTCCATGGGGTCGAAAAAGAATAGGACGTGTCTTAGAACACAACTATGCTCAGTCGTATTTGTGATCCTTTTCGTGACTCTTTTGCAAGCCCACCAGGCTCCTCTGTCCATGGGATTTCCCAGGCAAGAATATTGGAGGGGGCGAACGTTTCCTCCTCCATGGTATCTTCCCGACCCAGGAATCGAACCTGCATTTCTTGCATCTTCTCCATCGGCAGGCAAATTCATTTCCACTTTGCCACGTGTGGAGCCCAAATCGGATGGTATTATAGTACTATTTTAAAATTTTTCAGGGACCTCCATACTGTTCCCATAGTGGTTGAATCAATTTACATTCCCACCACTGTGCATGAGGGTTCCCTTTTCTTCACATCCCCACCAGCATTTGTTACTTGCTGTCTTTTTGATAATAGCCATTCAGACATATGTGAGATGATATCTCACTGTGGTTTTGATTTGCATTTCCCTGATGACTGGTCATGTATGGATGTGAGAGTTGGACTGTGAAGAAAGCTGATCGCCGAAGAATTGATGCTTTTGAACTGTGGTGCTGGAGAAGACTCTTGAGAGTCCCTTGGACTGCAAGGAGATCCAACCAGTCCATTCTAAAGGAGATCAATCCTGGGTGTTCATCGGAAGGACTGATGCTAAAGCTGAAACTCCAATACTTTGGCCACCTCATGCAATGAGTTGACTCACTGGAAAAGAGTCTGATGCTGGGCCAGATTGGGGGTGGGAGGAGACGGGGACGACAGAGAATGAGATGGCTGGATGGCATCACCGACTCTGTGGACATGAGTTTGAGTGAACTCCGGGAGTTGGTGATAGACATGGAGGCCTGGCATGCTGTGATTCATGGGGTCGTGGAGAGTCGGACACGACTGAGCAACTGAACTGAACTGAACTGATGACTGGTGATGTTGAGCATCTTTTCATGTGCCTTTGGCCTTCTGTATGTCTTCTTTTAAAAAAAGGGTACACCCAGGGCGGATTCATGTCAATGTATGGCAAAACCAACCAATATAATATTGTAAAATAATTAGCCTCCAATAAAAAGGAAAAAAAAGGGTCTATTCAGATCTTCTGCCCATTTTCAATAAGGTTGTTTGGTTTTTTTTTTAATAGTAAGATGTATGAGTTCTTTGTGTATTTTTGATATGAGCTCCTTATGCAATGCATTGTTTGCAGATATCTTCTCTATTCAGCCGGTGGCCTTTTCATGTTGCTGATGGTTTCCTTCACTGTGCAAAAGCTGTTTAATTCAAGTAGCCCATTTGTTTCTTTTCGCTCTCCTTGCTTCCAGAGATGTATCCCAAAAAATCGTGCTAAGATGGCTGTCAGAGAATTTACTGCCTATGTTTTCTTCTAGGAATTTTACAGTTTTAGGTTTTATATGTAAGTCTTTAACTCATTTTGAGTTTATTTTTTGCATATGGTAAAAGAAAGTAGTCCAATTTTATTCTTTTGCGTGTAGCTGTCCAGTTCACTCAACACTGTTTACTAAAGGGACTGTCTTTTCAGGCAGGACTGCTGGAAGGAGTAGCCTTTCCCTTCTCCAGGGGGTCTTCCCAACCCAGGGATCAAATCCAGGTCTCCAGCATTGCAGGTGGATTCTTTACCAGGTGGAGCCACAAGGGAAGCTCAAAGATACTGGAGTGGGTAGCCTGTCCCTTCTCCAGCAGATCTTCCCAACTCAGGAATCGAACCGGAGTCTCCTGCATTCCAGGCAAATTCTTTCCCGACTGAGATATCAGAGAAGTCCTTTAAAAAAAAAAAAAAAGACAAATCATTTCCTGGATGTCATGAAAAATGTGGGAAGGCGAGGCAGAGGAGTGGAGGCATGACATTTGGTGATTAAGAAGCCAATGGACGCTTATTGCTTTCCCACCCATGTTAGCCACACATGGCGTTAGTTCAGCTGCTTCTATTTATGACTTCTGTGAAAACAGCAGTTCTCCTTTTCTCTGTCCCCCTTCTCTAATGGAAGACCAGATTAAGTATAACTGATTGATGACTATATACTTTAAAACATGATGCCTAGCACTGGGTAAGGTGCTATAAGAAATGTCCAAGAGGCACAAAGTATGATGCCTTCTCAAAAGACACTTACAAATTAGATGCCAAGGGAAGATTTACACTTGGGAACCAAATGATGAAGAGATGCTGTGAACAGACATTTGAGTGTAAGTATAAACTGATAAACAATGGAGGAGACAGTCATTGAAGTTGATGAAAGTTTAATAAAGTCTTCAAGTGCATTTTGAATGAAGCACCAGGTTGATTGGTAGATGTTGGGAACAGTTACTGGTTTAGGAAATTGTAACTTGATTAAAATCGGTGTGGTTTATTTGCCTCTGATGGTAGGGGTGGGGGCCAGGGAGGAGAATATTTATAAATTGAACAGCCATAGCTGGGTACAATTAAAGTTTTTAAATATTTACTAAATACCTAAGTACAGTGGCTCAGACAGTAAAGAAACTGCAGGCAGTGTAGGAGACCTCATTTTTCATCCCTGAGTCAGGAAGATCCCCTGGAGAAGGGAATGGCAACCCACTCCAGTATTCTTGCTTGGAGAATTTCATAAACAGAGGAGCCTGGCTGCTACTCTACTCTATGGAGTTTTAAAAAGTCGGATATGACTGAGAAACTAACACTTAAAAGTATAAATTACTTCATTGGGTGTAAAGACAGAAGGAGAATTACTTTCAGTAGAAGATATTTAATACTATTGCTAGAAATATGGTTGGATAATCAAAGCTAGATGTGACCAAGGTGATTTTTAATCAGTGTAAAGGAATATTAAAAATTCTAGATACTCTACAAAAAAAACAGAAATATCTAGTGTTTTATAAACTAAAAGGTGAAAAGACTGAAATTATGCTATATTCGCAATTCCATTGATGTTCTTCATTAGCTGTCATTAAACTTCTTTGCCTTCATCTTCTTAGTAATAAACTGAAAGACCAGGTCATCTTTGTTACTTGAGTACATGAATCTGTCCACTTCCCATCTTAGGGCCGTTTTAACTGCCCTGTGAAGTTGTAGCTACTGCAGAATCTTCACACACACGAAAAAAGTTTTGCATCCACAGGCTTTATGTAGTGGATCTGACCTAAGTATGTAATCAGTAAACACATTTTCGGACACCAAAGAAACTTTTTCAGATTCTATGCAGGCTGGATGTCAGTGTCTTGCTGCCAACAGCAAGGGTCACCAAGTACTCCCATCACTCTAGAGGAGCAGAGGCAAAGCCAGAATAGAAAAGTCAGAGACAGAGAGTGGGGGGCGGGCGGGAGGAGAGAGAGAGAAGAGAAGCCACCCCAGAGACTCCAAACCTCTAAGACCAACCAAGTCAGGAAAGATACTTCCCTTCATCATACCTGCCACCAGCATCCACCCCCGCCACACCCCGAGGAGAAGACATTGGAAGGCATCACAAAATCAAACCTGTGACTTTTTATCCTGCATTTTATAAATGTCTGTGTTCATGTCAACTGCTGGGGACAGAGCATGACTTTTGTACTGTGGTACAGCCTCAGGTTTTATTAACTGAACTTCATGTCACGAGTAAGGTCTTTGAGTAAAAGGCTCTCTCCAGTTTATTTAGAAGTAGATTTCTCTACCAGCATCTTCAGTGAGCAAAGCCTCCTTATAGAACATGCCTGGGCAAAGTTTATAGCTGTCTGGGTCCTTTTGTTTAACAGCTTTTGCTGTTTTATCACTAAGTTTTGTCCAACTTTTTGTGACCGCGTGGACTGCAGCATGCTAGGCTCCACTGTCCTTCACTGTCTCCTGGAGTTTGCGCAGATTCGTGTCCATCGAGTTGGTAATGCTATCTGACCATCTCATCCTCTGCCACTCCCTTCTTTTGCCTTCAATCTTTCCCAGCAACATGGTCTTTTCCAGTGAGTCAGCAATTATAAACAGCTATTTGAAGGCAATTAACTGAGATATTTGTGGAATTGGGGCATACAATGAACCACTGATCTTCCCTGTATTTATCTATTGTGGATTTTATTACTCCAAAACTTAGCAGTTTAAAACAAATGATCTCACACAATTTCTAAGAGTAAGAAACCCAGGAGTACTTTATCTGAGTCATTCTAATTTAGGGCCTGTCGTGGGTCAAGTTGTTGCCAGGGTTGCAGTCGCCTGGAGGGACTAAAGAATCAGGCTCCAGCTCAGTCACATGGCTGGAGGCAGGTGGTTCAGTTCTTTGCCATCCGGACCTCTCCATAGGGCTGCCCCGTCCAGGGCAGTGAGAGAGAAGGAGAGAGAGAGGGGTCAGGAGGGGAGGGGAGGGTAAGCCTATGTCAGAAGCCAGGCTTTTATGACCTTGTGTTGGAAGTGACATGCCACGCCTTCACTTCTGCATTCTGTTGGCTGCAGAGATCATTCCTGGAGCACCGTGGAAGGGACTGCACAGGGTGTGAACGCCAGGCAGTGGGGGCTGCTGAGAGCCATCCCGCAGGCCTCTCACCGCTTTACCTTATGGCACTGACCTGGCAGTTGTGGATATAGACCATAGAAAAGTAAACACATAAATGATAATAAATAGTTAATGATTTAGGAAAGAGACCTAAAGGGTGAGAAGGAGTTATTCACACCATGTGAATAACCAGACCCCTGCCATTACATGGCTTCCCAGGTGGCGCAGTGGTGAAGAATCCGCCTGCCCGTTCAGGAGAGGTAGGTTCGGTCCCTGGGTCAGGAAGATCCCCTGGAGAAGGAAATGGCAACCCACTCCAGCGTTCTTGCCAGGAGAATTCCACAGAGAGAGGAGCCTGGCTGGGCTATAGTCCTTGAGGTCGCAAAGAATCAGACATGACTGAGCACACACACAGACACATTTATATGTAATATTACCTTCTTGAGAATAATATGAAGTCAAATAGAGTTAGAAATGTAGGCATGGTTCTCCTAAGAATGGAGTATGGATCCTGTGTAGATTCCAGCAAATGTAAAGACATCTGACAGCCTGGCTGAACCCACCTACCAAACCAAAAAGAATCAGTGAGTTTTTTCTTCTATTTTTTAGAACAGTGCATTTATAAAGTTTTAATCTTACAATGTATATATATATATATATATATATATATATATATATATATATACATATTTCATTTTAATTGGAAGATAATTGCTTTGCAATATTGTGTTGGTTTCTCCTGTACAACATGAATCAGTCATAACTACATATGTGTGTGTGTGTGTATATATATATCCCCTCCCTCTTGAACCTTCCTCCCAACTCCTCCAGTCCCACCGCTCTAAGTCATCATAGAACACTAGGCCGGGCTCCCTGTGTTATACAGCAGCTTCCAGCTAGCTATCTGCTTTATACATGGTAGTGTATATACGTCAACACTACTTTCTCAATTTGCCCCACCCTCTCCTTTCCTGCTATGACCACAAGTTTGTTCTTTATGTCTGCATCTCCATTTCTGCCCTGCAGAAAAGTTTATCAGTATAATGTTTCTAGATTCCATATATATATATGAATATATGATATGATATATTTTGAATATATGATATATATTAAGATGTATTAAGAATATATGATAATCTCTTTCTGGATTACTTAACTCTGTGTAACAGGCTCTAGGTTCATCCACCTCACTACAACAGACTCAGATGTGTTCCTTTTTATGGCTGAGTAATATTCCATTGTGTATATGTACCACAACTTCTTTATCCGTTCATCTGTTGATGGACATCTAGGTTGCGTCCCTGTCCTGGCTGTTTTATAGTGCTGCAGTGAACATTGGTGTGCATGTGGCTTTTGAATTGTGGTTTTCTCAGAGTATGTGCCCCAGAGAAGGCAATGGCAACCTACTCCAGTACTCTTGCCTGGAGAATCCCATGGACGGAGGAGCTTTGTAGGCTACAGTCCATGGGGTTGCTAAGATTTGGACACGACTGAGCGACTTCACTTTTACTTTTCACTTTCACGCATTGGAGAAGGAAATGGCAACCCACTCCAGTATTCTTGCCTGGAGAAACCCAGGGACAGAGGAGCCTGTTGGGCTGCCATCTATGGGGTCGCATAGAGTCGGACACGACTGACTCGACTTAGCAGCAGCAGCAGCAGGGTATGTGCCCAGCAGTGGGATTGCTAGATTATGGTAGTTTTATTCCTAGTGTTTTAAGGAATCCCCATACTGTTCTCTGTAGTGGCTGTATCAATTTACTTTCCCACCAACAGTGCAAAAGGGTTCTCCACTCTCTCTCCAACATTTATTGTTTATAGATTTTGTGATGATGGCCGTTCTGACTCATGTGAGGTGATACTCCATTTTGGTTTTTAAGAGTGAGCTCTTGAAACCAACTGAGTCATGAGTATAAGGCAGTTGGACTAGAGATTTCCCTGCTTTTAGTAATTGTGTCTCTGTATCTCTAACGCCCCAGGTTGGGCTCCCGGAATGAGCTCACAGAGGGAAACATCTAGAGAAAAGAATTGCAAAGCCTTGTCATGATTCTAACACATTTAGAAATGGAGGTATGGACAGATCACAATTTACGATTCCCTCCACGCCCTCTCCATACCAATCAGGGATGGGTCGATGATGCATCCCTCCAGAAGACAAATGCTGCTTCTCCTTGCTTAAAAAAATGTTTTTAATTTAATCACCTCTCTTGCTGGCTCTGCTTCAGGCCTCCTAATCACTGAAAACCCCCTCCCCGCATTGAGTTAAACCTGACGCCAGCGCTCGCCAGATCTGCTGACTGCTCTCTGGAAAGAAGCAAACGCTATCTGCAGTGCTCGGAGAAACACCAGTCAGCCTGTCATTGGCATATTGTTTTCCATTTGTAAGAAATGGAAATTGAAAAGGCCGGTCATGTTTAGAAAGACTAATGTGGTCCAGGTTGCCACCTTCAGGCTCGTTATTTAAAAGATGTTCTGAGCCTACCTCCTGCCCAGCGCTCATAGCAGATCTGAAGGACGGGTACCAATCATTTGAGTATAGATAGCATGCTTTGCCCATAGACAAGAGTGCCCTTTATCCTGATGAATAAATAGTTCCCTATTAACTGTACTGTGCAAATACAATGGCCAATAGAATGTGGAAATGAAAACCTTGGGAGTTTCAGCCAGCCAGCAATGTGCGGTACCTTTCGGAGGGCAGAAGAGGAAAGCTCATCCACGCTGTCTGCCATCACCGACGGCTGCCTGCCAGGTGGAGGCGGGGGGCAAGTCCTCCTGTCATCCTCTCACTGTCTCTTGCACTTGTATATTTAACGACTTCCTCTTTGTCACATCACAGGCACATACACAGGCACACACATGAGCTGGCTCCAGCTAGCTCTGACCTTTTTTTTTTTTTTACTTTTAAAAAATTATTTATGTATTTATTTTGGCTGCATTGGGGCTTCGTTACTATGTGTGGGGCTACTCTGGTTGCGGTGCATGGGCTTCTCACTGCAGTGGTTTTTCCTTGGTGGGCGCGGGTTTCAGCAGTTGAAGCTCGTGGGCTCGGTAACTGTGGCTCCAGGCCCCAGGGTACAGGCCCCGTAGTCCTGGTGCCGGGGCCCAGCCACTCTGGGGCATGTGGGATCTTCCCGGACCAGGGACCGATCCTGTGACCCCTGCAATGGCAGGCGGACTCTCAACCACTGGACCATCAGGGAAGTCCTGACCTTTTAAACGAAGCAGAAACTCAGTCTTTAACAATGTTCAAGAACACCATGTGCTCAGGTCCTTGTTGTAACAGGTGTGGCCCAAACTTCCTGTTCAGAGTTCAAGTTAATTGCACCCCATAGCTGTTTTTGCAACACGTAAGTGCAGCCTCAGAAATTAAGGTTGTTCTTAACTGAAAATGACCACCAATGTCTAAGGTTCCTGTGTTCATGGCGATGGCACCAAAACATGGCATTGGAACCATGAAATGTTTAGCTTACTGAATCCTTTAAAGAGTTAAGGCTCAGCTTCTGGAGACTACTGCTTAATTCAGGTTCATCCCAGTTGTTGAGTTATCCTGAGGAACTTTGCATTACGAGGCTACCATATGTTCACACAGCTTAGGTGTAGATTTAACCATCAAAACAAAGTATCCCGTTATTCAATATTTTAAACACTGTGTTTTCTGCATTTTCTATTAGAAAGGTTTTCTTTCCTCTCAGGGCCATAGTTCATGCATTTGAAGTTTCTTTTCAGTGAAAAGTAGTGTACTTTTTCATTCCACAAAGTCAAAGCTGGGTTGTACCTGTGTCATCAAACTCACTGAAGCAGCTGAGTTCTTGTATTGGTAAAATTAATTACTGAAATGAAGACATGCTTTGTTCTGCATTAAAAAGGAAGATAAAAGCCTGAACAATTAAAAATGGTTTTCTGTTACAGCTAATATGTAATATGGATTCTAATATAATTAGTTGAATTTGGAAAATTATTTTTTATATTATCAAGGCCTTATTTTAATACATTTATTCATTCATTCAAAAATATTGAGTGTCTTCTGGGTAACAACCTTTGTGAAGGAAAATGAAATACAAATATAAATAAAACATAGGTCCTGTCATTTGAAAGCCCTTTACTTACCAGATCTCTGCAATCCCCTGGCCCTGGGGCATCTGCATATTATTAAATGGACCTTCTGCGGTGATTTCTCCCCAAACTTGATGTTTTTCTGAGAAGTATGTTATACTCATACATTCTCTATTTTGCCGTGGCTGCAGTCCAAAATTCTTTTATAAAGTTTAATTTGACTTCATTGAAATGCTCCTTCTGGCATTTAGGGTGCTATAATGAGCAAACATCTATTTATTTAAACCAGAGCCAACTACTTTGTTTTTGTTGATGCTGTTTGTTTTGTGCTCTGTTGCATTTTCATTAGCATTAGTAGGAACAGGTTCTCTTTAAAAATAAATTGTGAAAACATTCCATTTGAATTATATTTAAGAAAAGAGAGAAAATTGATGGTCTATAGTACAGGGCAATACACCTAATAAATCTCAGCTTGTTGGATACTTCATTCCATTTTCTATAAATTGACTCTCAGCTTGGAATTCCCCCTAATGACAATAGTCTCCAGTAAGTAACACTTTCATATACTAAGAAACAAGGCAGTAGTGGTTTTCATGGAAAATTATATATGTCACACTTTGTCTCAGGATAGCATTTCTAACAAGGAGTAATTGCTTGGAGATGAATAGGATAGAAAATATCAGCTCAAAAGATGAAATGTAAAGAAGTCTCACAGTGATGTAGATCTGATGTGAGTACCTTCCATTAGGCTCTTTCTGGTTCCCTTCTTAAAGTCCAAGCCTGAGGCTAACCCAATTACAGTATCAGGATGCTGTTTGCTTCCTTCTGTCTTTCCTTATCATCACCCTCTCAGTTCAACTGGTGAAGAACTCAGGTGTTTTGTGAAAAAGTTAACACAGAATGCATCAGTAGGAATAAGTCCAATTCTTTCACAGCAGACTTGGAATCCATAGCCAAACTCAAGTCTCTCTGGTCTCATAACGTTATCAAAATATTTGCTCTCTCCTCTTCTCTTCCCCTTCAATAATTTTAACTAATTTTTTTTCTGTTTTCCTCCTCTCCCTTGCTTTATTAAATTAATCCACAAGACTTTAAGGTTCTTTAAACCTTATAGAATCTTTGCAGAAAACACTTACGATTTGCACAATAATTTACATATTCAAAGCATATCGATGTGACCTAGCTTACTGGCTGTTGCTTATGCATTTAGTCATTCATCAGTTAGGTTGCAAACTAGAATTGAGTTACCAGTAGTAGGAGAGTTAACATTTGGGTGACTCCCACAGCAGGGCAATGAGTATCTCTAGTGATCAGGTCTCGGTTTCCAAATGCCAGTTTCATCTAAAATAATCTAGGGCTTCTTGGAGAAATAATTGATTCTTGGCACAATTTCAAGAAATGGTCTTTTCATATTTCTGTTGTTCCAGAAAGCAAGGAGGTCTCCAAAAGGTGTTGAATTGTGTCAAGGGAACACAGCAGCTCATCTGAAGGGCTCCCTGTGGTTATATTGAGGATAACTTGACAATTAAAAAAATTCACACCATCAGTAATGAATTGTAATGCATTTGTCATCATCATCAAGTACTTAAGAACTTAACAATTAGGGAAGAAAAAAGATGAGTAAATGTTCTCCATTGTAGAAAAGTGCCAGATAATCATGGCAGGAGTCATTATAGAATTAGGGAATCACCATTTTTAAACTTCCAACTTAATAAATTCATTTGTAGAAGAGCCATTTATGGAAGTTGTAGCCATTATGCATAGTAGTGTGGAGAAAACACCTATTTGTACAATCTCAAGGTGTCACTCTCCAAATTATTTACTAATTCATGGAAACTTAGATCTTCACGGTAGAGTGATGGCAGTCCATTGGAACCACTAAGTAACCAAACTTAGCATTACTAATAGTGGTGATTTGAAGCAACAGAAATACAAACCGTAACAGATGATGTTTTCTTATTAAAATTTTTTAACCTGAATCTAATGATTAAAAATCACTACTACATGGGCAGAATAATGGGCCACCTTATAAGACAACTGATCAGGTCTCTTCATAAAATTCAATGTCTAAAAAAATTATGTTTATTGAAGATGGTGTGGTGGTGGGGCAGGAATTGGTGGTAAAACTTTATTGGAAATCAGATTGGGGGATGAAAGTGATTGTACTGGCCAGAAAAAGGACCCCTCAAAGAATTCCATGTCCTAATTTCCCGAACCTGTTAGTAAGGAAGCAGGAATTAAGGTGTCCACTTCATCCACAGGTCTCTTAAGAGGAACAGGAGGCATCCAGCTGCGATGGAATGCTCTGTATCTTTTTTGTAAATTAATTTTTTAATGGCATATAGTTGATTTACAAAGTTGTGTTAGTTTCTGCTATATGGCAGAGTAAATCAGTTATATATATATCCACTCTTTTTTAGATTCTTTTCCCATATAGGTCCTTATCAGAGCACTGAATAAAGTTCCCTGTGCTTTACAGTAGGTTCTTATTAGTTATCTTTTATATATAGTAGTATGTATATGTCAATATCAGTCTCCTAATTTCATCCCTCCACCCCCTTTCCTCCTTGATAACCATAAGATTCTTTTCAATCTCCGTTTTGTAAACAAGTTCATTTGTACCATGTTTTAGATTCCACATATAAGCAGTATCATGTGATACTTGTCATTGTCTGACTTATTTCGCTCATTATGACGAGCTCTAGGTACATCCATGTTGCTGCAAATAGCGTCATCTTGTTCCTTTTTATGACTGAGTAATATTCCGTGGAGATCCAACCAGTCCATTCTGAAGGAGATCAATCCTGGGTGTTCATTGGAAGGACTGATGCTAAAGCTGAAACTGCAATACTTTGGCCACCTCATGCAACGAGTTGACTCACTGGAAAAGACTCTGATTCTGGGAAAGGTTGGGGGCGGGAGGAGAAGGGGACGACAGAATGAGATGGCTGGATGGCATCACCGACTCTGTGGACATGAGTTTGAGTGAACTCCGGGAGTTGGTGATGGACAGGGAGGCCTGGCGTGCTGTGATTCATGGGGTCGCGGAGAGTCAGACACGACTGAACGACTGAACTGAACTGAATATCCCGTGGTATATATGTACCACATTCCCTTTATCCATGGAATATTCTGTATCTCGATGGTATCAATGTCATCCTCTGGTGGGGATATTACACTAGAATTTTGCATGATGTTGCCATCGGGGGAAAGTGAGGAGCACTGTATCATTTCTTAGAACCCTATGCGAGTCTACACTTATCTCAAAATAAAAAGTTTTATAATAAAAAAGCAGAGGGATTGTGTCAAAGTGACGTGATGTAAGAAAGGCCATTGCTTTCTTTGAAGATGAAAGAGGGTGAAAAGTCAAGGAATATGGGCACCTCTTGAACTGAAAAAAATTTTAAAAATGGATGTTCCCTTAGAGTCTTCAGAAAGGAACCCAGCCCTGCTGACATCTTAATTTTAAAGAGTGAAACCCATTTTGGACTTCTGACCTCTGGATTATGGGGCAATAAATTTGTGTTTTTAGGACACTTAAGCTTGTGTTAATTTGTTATAACAGTTACAAGAACCATACCTAGAAAGGTCATTCTAGGCACAATTGGGTAAAACAATCTCTACGTTTAATGATATTATGGAATGATTGTTAATTTTATTAGATGTGTTAACATTGTGATTTTATTGGAAAATGGATTTATTCTGGAGCATATATAATGGAGATTGAAGAGTAAATGACCACAAGGTTTACAGTCTTTCTTAAAGTAGATCTGCAAAAAAAAAAAAAAAAAAAATCCACACAGCCATGCACACAGATAGAATGAGAAATCAAATATGGTAAAATACTAACAATTAGCAATTCCAGGTGAAGCACATGCATATTTTTATCATACAGTCCATTGAACTTCTCACTGGGGCGTAAAATTTTTCAAAATAAAATGTTGGAAGAAAAAACATTTGAGTTATCCTAGAAAATGTATAACCTGAATTTTTTTTTTTCTTTCTTGATTCTTGCCAATTAAGAATGCAGAGTAGTAAATGAGGACGTGTCGAGATGAATGGCCCTGAGCAGTGGTAAAGATTCACAGACGGAAGAGCGCAGTGTGGCCCCAAGCGCTGATGAAGGTCTTTTGGAGGAGGAGAAGCACAAGCTGAATCTTGAAGAATGAGTAGGGGGATGGAAAGGTACTTTCCATAAAAAAGACCCAGCGTGAGCCACACTGGAGAATGGAAGAACGAGAAAAGGGCTGGCCTGGGAGAGATCGTGATGGAGTGGGCCACACCAGAATATGGAGGAACAGGCAGCGGAGTAGAGGTTGTTCTCCAAACTAAGACAGTTTTGAGAGGAAAGGGCGGGGGGAGGAAACAGAAACCAGAATAGGTCAAGGCCTAGCAATGTGTATGGTCATCCTTCTTGAAACAGATGACAGGCACTGCTAGTGCGGGAATAGGAATACTGTTTCCAAAGGGGAGCAGCAGAAGGGAAGCAGACATATAACATTTACAAGGGAATTTAGGCAGATCCGTCAAGGAACATGGAGAGCGTAAAGCAGATTTGGAGGTGTCTTGATTACAGACACAGGAAGCAGTTGGGATGTTCTAGCAACGGATGCAAGGTGACAAGTGCCTTCCCTAGAGTGGCAGGAAAGGTCTTGGGAACTGTTGTTTTTGTTTGTTTGTTTGCTTTATTAAATACTCTAAGGATCCATCTTCCTCACTAGTTGACTCTGTATGCTCATGTTTACTTTGCTGGCAGAGTGTTTGAGAGTCTCACAGAGAAAGCAACATAACAAAGCAAACTTTTAAAACAAGCATTTCAATTCTTCAAGATATATTATTAAATTTTAAAAATGTATCGTGAAATGTCTTTTTAAGAATCAGCTGCTGTCTGAGCTGACAGGGCCCTATTCCTAGGACATCAGTGTTTCTCTTTCACAAGAAACTTTAAAGATTAGCAGTTTAAAACTCAACATTCAAGAAAAATAAAGATCATGGCATCCAATCCCATCACCTCATAGCCAACAGAAGGGGGAAAAGTGGAAACAGTGACAGAATATATTTTCTTGGGCTCCAAAAACACTGCACACAGTGACTGCAGCCACAAAATTAAAAGATGCTTGCTCCCTGGAAGAAAAGCTATGACCAACCTAGACAGCATATTAAAAAGCAGAGACATTATTTTGCCAACAAAGGTTTGTATAGTCAAAGTTTTTGTTTTTCCAGTAGCCACGTTGAGAGATTAGAGTTGGACCATAAAAAAGGCTGAGTGCTGAAGAATTGATGCTTTTGAACTGTGGTGTTGGAGAAGACTCTTGAGAGCCCCTTGGACTGCAAGAAGATCCAACCAGTCCATCCTAAAGGAAATCAACCCTGAATATTCACTGGAAGGACTGATGCTGAAGCTGAAACTCCGGTAACTTTGGCCACCTGATGCAAAGAGCTGACTCACTGGAAAAGACCCTGATGCTGGGAAAGACTGAGGGCAGGAGAAGAAGCCGGCTACAGAGGATGAGATGGTTGGATGACATCACTGCCTCAATGGACATGAGTTTGAGCAAACTCTGGGAAATCGTGAAGAGCAGGGAAGCTTGGCATGTTGCAGTCCATGGGGTCACAAAGAGTTGGACCTGACTTAGTGATTGAACAACAAACAGCAACAACCCTTTTAGAGGCAGTAGGGTATGTCTTAATTTATTTATACCCACTTAATGTTTCCATGTAGCTGCTAAGGACTCTCCTCTCTTCCAAGTCTTTGTGGTTTAAGACTTTCTAATCCTGTTGGCATAAATATTCCAGCATTTGTTTAAAAAAGACAACAAAGCCCAGGAGATGTGACACCTAGGAGATCCCTTGGTGGTGTGGGGGTTAGGAGTGGGTGAATGTATTGATAGAAAATCTTGGAGATTTCAGAGAATTTGTAGCTCAGAAATATATGAACAAACAGAAAAAAGCAAAAATGAATCAAGGAAATGATCACCCTCTGAAAATGGGAGGTGACAACCCAGCTTTCTTCCTCTGTACATCCTGCCTGACAAGGCTTCCTGTTCAATCACAGCCTGTGGGACTCCATGTACCATCGGTGAGAATGTAAACTGGTGCAGCCACGATGATGAACAATAGGGAGGTTCCTTAAAAAACCTAAAAATACAACTACCACATGATCCAGCAATCCCACTGCTGGGCATATATCCAGAAAAAACGAATTCAAAAAGATGCATGCCCACCAGTGTTCATAACAGCACTGTTGTGAATATTTAGACCTGGGTTCGATCCCTGAGTTGGGAAGATCCCCCTGGAGAAGGGAAAGGCTACCCACTCCAGTATTCTGGCCTGGAGAATCCCATGGAGTATACAGCCCATGGGGTCGCAAAGTTGTGTCCAACTGAGCAGCTTTCACTTACTCACTTAAAATATTTATTATACATTATTCTAATGTTAGTGGGATGGTAGTTCAGAATACTACCGTGTTGTCTTTATCCTTTTCCATTACGTTCCTTGTTCTTTATGCTTTCAGGCAGCAAAAGTAGCCTTCGTTTAATGCCTCAGAGATGGGATGACAAACAGAAGACAGAGGAAGAAAGGCATTGATGTCTGGCCTTTGATTTTCAGGAATTCACCCCTCTGGAGGAAAGGGCAGAGGACTTGGAAAAGAGAGTTGGGAAACCATCTGAGGAGGAATAGCTAGGTTCTCCTTCCATCATCCAGGTAAACAGTCCCTGGAGAGAGGTCAGAAAGGTCTTTGGAGAGGACAGTAGATTGACTTATGAATTCTAGATGAGAGAAGGTAGAGGCAGCCCTCTTCCCCACACCTGGATGACCCGTGAGAGTGGAAGGTAGAATCCCCACTGTGATTAGGAAATCAGAGGGAGAGTGAACTTTATTCAGCCCACCCCACCTACTGAGCACCTACCCTGGACCAGGCACTGTTCTAGGTACTGTATATATGCATGCTCAGTCACTCAGTCATGTCCGACCCCATGGTATGTAGACCACCAGGCTCCTCTGCCCATGGGATTTCCCAGGCAATAACACTAGAGTTGATTGCCATTTCCTTCTCCAGGGGATCTTCTGACCTAGAGATAGAACCTGGATCTCCTGCATTGCAGGCAGATTCCTTACTGTCTGAGCCACCAATGTGTATATGGCGATAAAACAAAAGAGAAAAAATAAAAAATCCTGCTGTTAGTTTAAAGGGTCTTAAACAACTACACAGGATGTTCCTGTGTCCTGGCTTGGTTCAGGAACAACATAACGACCCCAGTGATGGTCATAGAAATAGCTGATGGTATGTGGACCTTAATAAACTTTGCCCCTGGAATAGCAATGAGCTATACAGACAAAGAGTTGAGGACATCTCTGGAGATGGCAGGTACCTAGATAAAGACCTCCAGAGGGAATGGACAACCTAGTACCGGACAGCATACAAGGGCCACTCCTCCCCCATCTTCTGCCTCCCACCCCAAACAACCAGGTTTTCAAGAAAGTCCTAGATTAAGTGAAATCAGATTTCTCCTATGTTAATAGAATGGGAGCTCAAATACAAGTTTAACTGAGTTATCAGAAAGTAAATGAAGCTGTGTTTCCTGACCTCCTGAATTAGCACCCTGACACTTTTAACTACTGAACATATATATTTTTTTCCTTTACCAGAAGGCTGTGTGCTCTCAGCTAAGACTGTTAGATGCTTGAATGATGGTACACAATTCATTCACTCATTCTTTCTTCACATTTATTGAGTCTAATTTTTGAGCTCCGGGGCAGCGGCAATCAGTATCAGCTACATTTAGAGGGCAGGGTTAAGTCAATCATAGTGGGAGAGAGCAGAGAAGGCAATGGCACCCCACTCCAGTACTCCTGCCTGGAAAATCCCATGGACAGAAGAGCCTGGTAGGCTGCAGTCCATGGGGTCGCGAAGTCAGACACAACGAGCAACTTCACTTTCACTTTTCACTTTCATGCATTGGAGAAGGAAATGGCAACCCACTCCAGTGTTCTTGCCTGGAGAATCCCAGGGACGGGGGAGCCTGGTGGGCTGCCGTCTATGGGGTTGCACAGAGTCGGACATGACTGAAGCGACTTAGCAGCAGCAGCAGCAGCAGCAGTGGGAGAGAGAAGAGTCAAAATCTTTCGGACATAGAAAGGAGTTGGTGACCCAATAAATATGTGAATTATGGTGACTGGGTATAGGTTGAGCTGCCCTCTACTCTGGGTTATGGCAGACAACAATTCAGGTGAGCAGGACCAGATTTGGGAATAGGTAAGATCATTCTGTGCTGCATGTACTGAGGTGGAGACTTTGCAGTACCTCCAGGTGTAAGCACTCTTATTAGTCACTGAAAATGTGTGTGATAGGATTGGGTATCCTCTCCTTTTTCCAATAAATACCAATAAATGCTGAATTGGTCTTTCAAATACAAAGCCCATACAATGAAAAGACACTGATCACTGCCAAATGTAAATAGCTCCCCAAATGTCAAAATGCAGAGTTAATTAAAATAGTGAATCATTTTTAAACATTTTCTCTGCATCAGGAACTATGCTAGGAAATTATACATTACACTGCCAAGAACTGTAAAGTCTTTCATTTTTTAAGCCCTCCCCATGTTGGACAAGGGGTGTTTTTAACATAAAAATGCATTGAAGTCATACTGTGATGAGTGATAAACATTATCAAATGTGAAGTCTGTTTATCTGTTGATGCTCCATTCCAAAGAATTAAGATCCACTGTCTGCTTAATTAAGATCCACTGTCTGCTTCCAGGATGGAACCATTAACAGGTCTCCCTGGCTTATTACAAAGTGTGATGACTGGCTCGACCTGGGAGCTGGGGGAGGACAAAGAAATAGAAAGTGAAGAAAAGCAGGGAGAATATTTGGTCGTGTATGGTCTGATCCAGAACATGCATGAAGTCATTTGTTCCATAATAAAAACCCTTGATATTTGGTCCTGTGCAAAGCAGTCAATCCTAAAAGAGAAAGCTGGTTTAAAACTCAACATCTAAAAAAAACCCAAAAACTAAGATCATGACATCTGGTCCCATCACTTCATGGCAAATAGAAGGGGAAGAAATGGAAGCAGTGACAGATTTTATTCTCTTGGGCGCCACAATCACTGGGGATGGTAACTGCAGCCATGAAATTAAAAGAAACTTGCTCTTTGGAAGGAAAACTATAACAAACCTAGACAGACAGTATATTAAAAAGCAGAGACATCACTTTGCTGACATAGGTGCTTATAGTCAAAACTTTGGCTTTTCTAGTAGTTATGTACGGATATGAGAGTTAGACAATAAAGAAGGCTGAGCACTGAAGAATTGATGTTTTTGAATTGTGGTGCTGGAGAAGACTCTTGAGTGTCACTTGGACAGCAAGGAAATCAAACCAGTCAATCCTAAAGGAAATCAACCCTGAATTTTCATTGGAGGGACTGCTGCTGAAGCTGAAGCTCCAATACTTTGACCACCTGATGTGAAGAGCTGACTCATTGGAAAAGACCCTTATGCTGGGAAAAACTGTAGCAAAAGAAGCAGGTGGCAGAAGATGAGATGGTTAGAAAGCATCACCAACTCAGTGAACACGAATTTGAGAAAACTCTGGGAAAGAGTGGAGGGCAGAGGAGCATGGCATGCTGCAGTCCAGCAGCTCACAAAAAGTTAGACACAATGTAGCGACTGAGCTAAAACCAAAACCATTTGGCATGGACCAAAACGCTCATAGACAGTTTGAATAGGATCAGACTTTAAGGACCTTTTGGCATGAACCCAGTAGAACATGTACTGGGAAGAGAGAGTTTCAAGGATAGACTTGTAGAAAAGATTGATATTTAATGTTCAGGGAGAATGAGGAGATTGAATGAAACTGAGCACAGTGCCTCTAGAGGCAGGAGTTAAGTCCAAGGAGAAGCTGTATTACAAACAACTTGGAAGAAATGGTAAGCTCTCGCTAGACTGAGTGTTCCTGCAGATCACCAACAAACCGCTCTCTCCTCACAGTGGCGGCAAAATCCAGATTGTAATGGGCTGAGGCGAGAATAAGTTGGTAAAGTAAGTTCAGATGGTTCTTTCAAGAATTTTAGCTGGGTGGGACGAATCAAGATGGTTAACAGTGACATATTCACACTACCATGTATAAAACAGACAGCTAGTGGGAAGCTGCTGTAGAGCACAGGGAGCTCAGCTCGGTGCTCTGTGATGACCAGGAGGGGTGGGATGTTGTGGGGAGGAGGTGCAAGAGGGAAGAGATATATGTATACATATAGCTGATTTACTTTGTGATACAGCAGAAACTAACACAACATTGTAAAGCAATTATGCTCCAATTAAAAAAAATAAAAAGAACTTTAGCTGCGAAAGTATGAAGAGTAGATAGAATTATATTAATACTTAGGAGGAAATGGGCATAGGGAAGGAAAATTACTGATGTGGAAGAATACTGAACATGTTTAGAAGTCTAACTAAGGAAGTAGAAAGACATTCCCAATGCTGTTCCTACATTTACTGTGTCTTTAACTGAAATAGCAGCCTGTGCACTGGTCTAAGTCATGCATGGGTTATTCTGGGAGGAAGAACCAGGTCTAAGCATGTGATGGCTATTGGGGAAAGGGGAAAAAAAGCAGAAACACGTTTGCTTGGAACTAAGCAAATGTCAAACAGGGAAGCATAGTCTTCTGTATTCTACTCAGGCACTCTTGCTGTTAGTGAGTGTTCTCAGGCTCCAGGTTCCCTCCTGCCGAAACCACACTGCCCTGAGTCACCTCTCCCTCTGCCGGGGTGCATCCTGGGATAAACACATCTCCTTCAGTTGTCTTTTCTGTCTTCAATAAGTATATCCCTGTGCTTCTCTTGGAACTTTTCCTTCTGACCTTTGCTAGTGATAGCGTCACTCGTTAACTCACATATGGTACATCTGATATGTGCCAGAGGCATCTAGAAGCTAGGAGATAGAGGGAAGCAGGCTGTGGTTGGATTCGCAAACACATAAATCTAAGTAGAGTGAAGTCATATCAGAATCACCAAAGGGGCTATTTCAAAACACACACGCTTCCCAAAGACTCTGACGGAACCTCCAAACATTGTGTCTCCTTCCTTTTCCCTCTACACCTTCCAAGAATCAAGAGCCATTCGACACCATGAGCCACTGTTGGTGGAAATGTTACAAATCCATCAGTTATATTGTGCACACTGGTTTCAAAGGAGTGGTGTACATATCAATGAACTACTATAACATAGGAAACTTAATTCAGACCAAGATGTTATTGCGTGATTTTTCTTGTGGAGTTCTCTTGGGAAGGCAGCAGATAAGCCACCAAGATTCTTTTAAATTAATTCTGAACTTTCTTAGTGCTATCTGAGATGGAAAATCATAGGAAATGGCTAGTAAATGGGGTTGATGAGTTGTTTTAATTTGTATATTCAAGAAAATGTTACCTGGATATCTGGTGATTCAGCTTTTCTGGGGTAAGCTAGTAAGTGCTAGACCAGAGGGAAAAGATTAATGAAATTAATTATCTGCTAGTACAAAAGTTGCTCTCAAAAGGGGCCCAGGGACACTCAATAGAGCGCAGTGATTTTGTTCTTCTAGGGGAAAGGGTGTGGACTTATGAGAGTCATGAGGACCCTCAAGAGGTAGAATTAATGATTCTGGGGAGAGTCAGGGAGGCCTTCCTGGAGTAGGAGGTTTGACGTGACAATGACTTTTTATGTTTCCACAGAAGTATTCAATGGTTTAATGGAAAAGAGTGGTCAGCATTTGGAATGCATGGCCCTGGGGCAAGTTAGGAGGTGTTTCACTCTTTGAAGTCTCTGAGCTCCAGAGCCTCTCAGATGGGTGCTGCCTAGTTGGTGCCCAAGTCTACAGCCTGCGTGGCTGGGGGATACATGACACCTGGCAGAACTTTTCCTTTAGAGATAGATGCTCCCTAGAGACAGAATCAAGCTCTGATGAATTCTACTATGCAGGGATTTGTGCATTTTGTATCTGCCCCTTCCCTTTCCTTATCGAATTGACTCCAGAGAAAATGTAGAACAAAAACTAAGAATAAATCAGTCAAATTTTTTAAAATCACAGTTGTGACTACCACTGAAAAGCAAAAGTCTATGAGAAATAACCTGGATTCATACTACTATGTGTACTGGGTGAATGGCTCCATACAAAGCAGTATTTCAGATGGAGTGCTGGGCTAGGGTGACATCACAGGCAGCGCCAAGCAGGGTGGGGAGGACGGTTGGCCATGCCCTCCTTTTATGTTCATTGTGTCTTAACTGATGCAAACAGTCTCTGAGATGTGTGATTAGAACATATTCGTGAAGGTTCACAGTAAAAGGCTTTGCTTCCCCCACCAGTCATGTTCTTTGATCAAAAAAGAAGTAATTGTAAGTCCAGCTGAAGCTGAGAGAAAACAGTTCTTGGAGAGGGATGTAATAAATAGTGCAACCATCTCAAAACAGAAGAGGAAAACGGATGAACACTCCAGAATTACTTTTGATAGGGAAGAGCAAACACCTCCGTTGAAATTCCCTGTTCCCCAGATGTCTCTAAATCACAAAAGTTAGAAATCTGTAAAATGTAAGTACAGTCTGTCTCTGGGGATCTCTGTGCTTGTTAATACAGATCCACTATTTTTCCCATCAATGCTTTGATTCGTAAGTCACACATTGCAAAGGCGCTGATCATTGCCAAAATTAAAGAGTTCCAAATAATGTCAAAATGCAGACTGAATCATAATGGCTAACCATTTACTGAACATTTCCTCTGAGCCAGGGACTGTGCTAAAGAACGGTACATTCTAGGGCTAGCTGATATATATCATTTCACTATTTAACCCTCACTAAAACCTCTAATCAGAGAAGGCAATGGCAAGCCACTCCAGTACTCTTGCCTAGAAAATCCCATAGATGGAGAAGCCTGGTAGGTTGCAGTCCATGGGGTCACTCAGTCGCAGACGACTGAGCGACCTCACTTTCACTTTTCACTTTCACGCATTGGAAAAGGAAATGACAACCCACTCCAGTGTTCTCGCCTGGAGAATCCCAGGGACGGGGGAGCCTGGTGGGCTGCCGTCTATGGGGTCGCACAGAGTCGGACACAACTGAAGCGACTTAGCAGCAGCAGTAGCAGCAGCAAAACCTCTAATGGCACTTATCATCCCCCTTTTACAGATGAGAAAACAGCAACACTGATTATCAAGCAATTTGCTTAGGGTTACATAATTAGAAGGAAGACAGAACCAGAACGTACCCTCAAGCAGGTCTGTTGCCAGCTCCATGCTGGATGCCAGAAGGGGATCTGGCCAGAGAAAAGTATTTCATGATTCATTCAGTCACTTGCTCGATACCTAGTCCAATGCCGTGCTCCGGGTTTAGGAAAGGAATGCTGTGGGTATAGGGGCACGGGCGTCTGAACGCATGGCTCTGTCCTCTGACACTTTATAATCCGTGTTGGATGCAAGGCACACTTATGTTAATGAGAGAATAGGAGCATTTTTAATTGACGTCATGCAGTCATTACTGAGGAATTCATCCTCTTCTTCCACCCTGACCACCACCATCATGGGTCACAGAGTCATTTATGAAGTTATTCCTCTTTGTCAATAGGCAGACCTCTGTTTTGATTCTTTCAGCTCCATGTCTTCTCTTTAAGACTGGGTAACAGAAAGCTGAGCCTCACCTAAGCTTGCAGCACTCTAACTTGCTGTGCAGTGATGGAATGGCACATACAATCAGTTCCCCTATCCAACTTCATCAGGACTCTGTTAGCACCAGCATGACCCCCTTTGGCCAACATATTGTTGCTTCTTCCTCTCAGCATGCATTAGTGCTGAGTTTGACCTCCTTATAAAAATCTGGAAGCAGAAAAATAGCAAAATATGCTACCTGAATCCAGGGAGACTCAGAGCAGGAGGCTGGACGCAAGATAGTCATCTCAGGAAAGGAACGAGGTACACAGAACTGTGAATTTGATGAAGGAGTTTCCAAGAAGAAAATAATGATCAGAAAGAACATAAAACCAGTCTCTATTAATTGTTGACTCAATAAATCTGCCCACTTTGAATAAGGGAGGGGTCTAAGAGGAAAGAACCATGAATCAACCATGGATCTTTTTCCTCCAAGAGCTGTTAATTTATAAGACGATAACACACTTGAGCGTAGAAAACTACAAAATAAAACATTTCATGAAGGGTTTCTATATTAGCAGTATCGGTTAGATGTCATGGGACCTTAAAACCCAATTCAAATGCCATACTTCCGTGACCTGCAGGGGATCTCGCTACCATCTGAAAGATGGGTAGGATATTTTTACATTTGAATTACATTTTTATTATTTTCATTAAGCTCTCATTTTTTAAATGAGAACATTGTCTTTCTAACCTCAGTTGTACAAGAAGTTACTCCTTGCTGAAATACTAGTCCAGGAATTATTTTTTTTAAATTGAAGTACAGTTGATTTACAATGTTTCTTGTGTACAGCAGAGATTCAGTTATACATATGTAGTATATATTCTTTTCAGAATATTTTCAATTATAGGTTATTATGAGATATTGAATATAGTTCCCTGTGCTATGCAGTAGGTCCTTGGTTATCTATTTTGTATATAGTAATGCGCATCTGTTAATCCCATTTTCCTAATTTATGCTCCCCCTCTTTCCCCTTTGGTAACCATAAGTTTGTTTTCTCTGTCTGTGGGTCTCTTTCTATTCTCTAAGTACGTTCATTTGTGTCATTTGTTTAGATTCTACATACGAGTGATTATCACATGATATTTGTTGAAAGATCCATAGGATTTAGATATGTGAACTTGTGGTGGAATGGCTGGAAGAATTAGCAAGAGCAAAGATGAAATAATCTGGCATGTGAAGGCAGAATTCCCTTTGATACAGAGGAGAAGATAATGGGACCACTTGGGAGATGGTCAAGTCTGAAAACCTGCAGGTCTGCCTCTGTGCCATATGTTAGCTCCCCTCTCCCTGCTGCCCTCATCCCAGTGTCGGCCTAAATTCTGATACATTGCTCCTGACTTACACGCTCAGCTTCCTGGATAGGACTTGTTTCTGTTTATAACAGTTTCGTAGCTCTTCAGACTTGAGAAGGCCAGGACAGTACACATTTCCTTTGTTCAAGGTGGTGTCTGCTTTAAAGTAGCATGATGACATTAGCAGTGATGGGGCAGAGGAAGGGGGAGAGATGATACAGGGCTTGTGTAGACACCCACACAATGAATCCCAAGGTGTGAGGTCGTATGGTGACAAGGCCTTATTCACTTAGTTCCAGAGGGCGCAGCTCTGGATGGACGCCTCCGATGGACACTCACGGTTCAGTCTGTCACTTCGTAATGAGCTGAGGGGGTCCACCCCTCAGAGGCATTTCCAGCTAAGGGCTGGACCGTGTGACTTGAGATCCAAGATCACGTGTGTATTCAGGCCACTCTGTCTTATCTGCACTCACGCCCTTCTCCTTTGCTGCCCACTGCTACTTGCTGCTGTTTGCCCCACACCTGAGTCTCCTTCCATGCTTCCTCAGAAGACTGGGACACAGGTCATTTTGTTTTAAGGGCCTTAATGCCACCGACTACCAGAGAGGAATATAGAATACGGGATATCATGAAGTCTTGGAAATTGTGTAAAGCCCTTCAAGTCATGATCTCTGGTCTCTAGTTCTGAGTCCCTTGGTAAGAATATAAATCAAATCTATCAGATACCTGTTGTCTCCTTCTAATAAAGAGATGCTATCACCAATGCCTAACCGCCACTCCCAAACCCAAGTTACAGGTTGTGAAGAATAAGAATTTCTTCCTGGACAAAACTATTAGTTGTCTTAAAATTAATTCAGATTTGCGAACATGAACCTAGCTGGGCTAATGCAAGTCATTCTGAGCACTTTGTTGGGGTTACTAGGAAGCTTTCCAGTGGGATTGCAAAGTCAGCAAGATATAAATCTGGAGCTGTCTGCTGTCATCTTTGCCACCAAGTTAAGAGGAGCCCACTGAAGAAGGAAATTAGCATAAAAGAAAGTAGAGACAGGAGTTGGAAACCAGAGAGAAAAAAGAGAACAAAATACAATATCCATTGAGCCCTTGAGAACACGCCTATAAACAGCCCACTTCTGAGTTTATCCATGAAAAATTCAGTTAAATTAGTCATTTATTCTTTATTATCACATTCACATTCATATTTCCTTATTTTGTTTTGCTTAAGTCAACTTGATTTGGATTTCTATTACTTACAAAAGAAATAATCCTGATGTGAATAACTAGTGGATAATTTGCATTTCTGAAAGCCTTCAAGAAGGATGATCCGCATTAGAAAGATTCCATATTATGAAGAAATTTGGTCACTTTGGGACATTTCTTAACTCCTACGTTAAACCTCATACTTCTGTGCTACCTGGCATCTTGGATAATAGCCTGTACACAGTAGACTGTCAGTGTTTGCTTTGTTCTGTGGTAACAATGAAGGAGCAGCCATTAGAGGCAAGTGAATTAGCAGAAGCATCGTTTTCAGGTGGGAATGAACATAATGGTTGATATTGATAAGATGGAGACTAGTCTGTGTGCTTTGAAAATCTCATGCTGTGCAATGGTCAAAAATAAGTAAATAACATAATACTTTGCATTCACCAGCCCATCTCAGCTGGAGCCATTGATTCCTGTCATCTGCAGGTTCAGCAACCTTCCATTTCACAGCTGATCCGGTGGGGCTAAGTACAAAGGCTCAGCTCAACTGGCTGGCAGAAAGGGAATTAGTCCTGTTTTCATCCAACCAGGTATCCAGATAACAGGAGTGATTGATTACTGGGCACAGGCTTACCGACCAAATACCAGCCTATTAAAAATTCCCCTCGATTCTCTGTTCTGCACATTTTTTTTTCACCCTGGTTTCCTCCTAGGACTATAGTCTCTCATTTGACTCTCCTTGAACCTCAGTGTGCCTGGCTGCTTAGCCACTGCTGGTCCTGTCTTGTGAGAATTACGACCCTGCTTTACACATACGCTCTGGCTCCTGTGAGTTCGGTGAGTTGGATCATTTCAGGAGACAGATAGATATAACTCGGTCTTTCTCTTTAATAGTGGGCACAGGATATTTTCTTGGATTTTCTTAGATACTAACTCTTGCTCAAACAAGATGCTAGTCACCATGTACCTTTGAGCACCAAGCACTAGACCTTGTTGCTGCTTTCCAGAGGTGGGGGCGTCCATCTGCTTCCCGCATCCTGAGCAGTCCATCTCCTCCTCTCTTCTTTATTCCAGTTATTGAGTTCCAAATATCTGATGTCTATTCTTCATTTAACACGGACGGGAGGCAAATGAACTTCACTTTCACATAAGATCAGATCAACAGAATGGGAATCATTTCAAAATCATTAATTTTTAAAATTATTTTAGTGAGAAATTGGGAGCTAGCTTATGTATCTTGTTTACCTTTAAGAAAACAATGAGGAAAAATTCATCGTTTTTCTTCCACTTCTTTTTCTTAGAGACTTGTCCCTTCACCACAAACTCATAAAGGCACGTCTATAAATGACAAAATACTGCATCCACTTTTTCTTAGGTGTTTGGACCAGGGGTAAAAATCTGACCAGAGCTGAGTCTGTCTATTGTTTTATAAGCAGTTTGAAGTCAGGTAGCAGAGAGACTGAATCAGTTATGTCAGTAGGATGGTTAGCAACGTTTTCCTGTAAAGGACCAGAGACTAAGCATTTTGTTTCTGGCAGCCATCTGTTCTCTGTCACAGCTACTTAACTGGCATCATAGCATGCACGCAGCCATAGATACCATTAATATTAATATACAGGAATGGGACTGGCTATGATAATAAAGCTTCAGTTATGTAAACAGGTGTCAGGCAGGGTTTGGCCTGTGGGCTGTAGTTCATTGAGCACTGAGTAACATCATGATGAGTGTTTGAACAGAAAGATCAACTCACATCAGTTTGGGGCCCTCCACATGCTGACAATTAATCAAAGGAAGCCTATAATCAGAAAGAAAATGATAGAGGAGCAGCTTGGTGCTTAAGAACAGAGAAGAAAGGCCATCAGAACTCTGATAGATCATGGGGAGAGTCTTAGACCCCAACTTTTCTGGTCCAAATCTTATGAAGCTATTTTTTATTTCCTCAACTTGTTTATCTATGAGATTGCCTTTTGCTGTTATTTGCTAAAACCCCTTAAGTTAGTTGTAATAGCTTCATATTTCTAATCACCCCCAAACTCTGATAAGACAGGATTTCTACCATTTGGGGTTCTTGGTTTTGAACATCAGAGCCCCATCAGGTCTTTTAAGGCTACCTATGATTTATTTTAATCAGATATGTTGGGGCACATAGATGTGAAAATGATTATCAAGAAGAAGGAAGAATTTTTACTCACAGGTTCCTAAAAACATGATGTCACATGGACCCCACCTAGGGAAGCACCATGGTGGGTCAGAAGGGAAAGAAAGTGAAGAGAAAATGTGAACAAGAACCTTGACTGTGGTTTTCATGGGATGGAATGGACAAGGCAGAGTACGCAGGCTTGGGGTTGGTTAGTTTAAGTAATTTCAGTTGGCTTTGGGACATTAGAGCTGTCGCTAGTTGACTGGTACCTAGTCCTGGCGTAATTAGGACAGGGGCATAGGAGCCAGAGTGCAAGGTGGTTGTGCCTATGAGCTCTGGATTGGCTGGTTTGCATATGAAAGTTGTACTCACAGATGTGCCCTGGAAGGCACAATCTCTACAGTGTCATCAAGTCCTTAAGATGTCCAGCATCAAACAAAGGAATTAGAAAACATGGCTGTTACATCTGGATAACTTAAAAAAGAAACCTGCTGAAAGGTTATTGGGTACCACACAGAATAGAAGGGAAGCAAACCTGCCAAAAAGTTATTGGGTACCACACAGAAAAGATAGGAAGCATGAAAAATTAGACTGGAAAATGGGCAGGATTGCAGAGAGGCTAGGCAACTGAAAATACGGCCAAGGCCTCTTCCCAGGTCATCCTGGTCAGGAAGCAGTGCTGGGCCTTCCGTGGAGCCATCTTCACGCCACGTTGGCCTTGCCACTACTGATCACTTCTGCCACACTGCTCAACTCTGCTTCGTCTGCTGAAAATTACCTTTAATTCCTCCTGGGTCTTTTTGTTGCTCCTTCAAGAATCAGATTCCCTGGGAGGGCCATACTTTTATCCAGACTCGTGCCTGTGCTTTAGCTTCCAGGGGGAAGCTGTCTCCCTTCATCCCACTTCAGCTTTGACTGATGGCTAATTTAGACCTGCAAAGTGAAAGCGTTAGTCACTCAAGTCGGGTCAGATTCTCTGCAACCCCATGGACTGTAGCCCACCAGGCTCCTCTGTCCATGGGATTCTCCAGGCAAATACTGGAGTGGGTCGCCATATAAACTGGCAAAAGCCCCACACAGTTCAGGGCAAGCTGATTCATTGACTTGCATCTTCTATGTTCCTCTCCTTTCTTTATTGCAAAAACTCAGTAAAGTCAGGGTAGAGAAAAGCTCATGTTTTGGCTGGAAAACTAGAGCAAGGTAGAAGGGAATGTGTCAGGTCTTCAGGCTTAGCTCACCCAGGGAAGAGCAGCCAGGCCAAAGGGACAGCAGAACCATCAGTGTCTTCTGCTGCAAGCAGCTGTGTTTATTTATCTTTATTATAGATTACTTATTAATGTATGTATCTATTGCATTTCACATCTGGTGGGATTTCCCATTTTCCTAGGTCTGGTACTCAGTTCTTGTAATGAGAAAAACATGAAGGATGAACGCTGAGTTGATATAGGAGGAAAAACATTATATATAAACCCTCCCTTTTTAAAAAACTATTAAGATCTTGATTTATTGCAAACGTCAAAATATACCCAGGGCTTAGAGTTCCTCTCTCCCGCCTTCCTCCACTTCTAATTCTAATCAAACATGGAGGAAAATCAATAATGAACAAGTTTTATCCTTTGAGCTGCTGGAACCTGCTGAGGTCTATATATCAGCACAAAGTACACACACACACTCAGATACCCGCGCAGCTCTCTCTAGCCAATTCTGGGTCTGAAATATTTAGCTCCTCAGAGACTTAATTGTTGCTGGTCTGTTTCTTCTCCTTCCTCCTCTCCCTTAACCCTGGGTCCCAAATCCCATTCATCTTCAGTTCTCCCGCCCCGCTCCCACGCCCCCTCCCAAAGAGTCTGATTAAACCCCACCGCAGCCCCCTTCCATTCTGGCTGAGCCACTCGGAGTCAGAGGAAGCAGAGGAGGTGATGCAAAAGCTGGAGGAGCCTGGCGAGGCAGCCGAGCACCCAATGTGGGGAGATGGTCCTGACAAGATTGATGGGCCCTGTATCACAGCTGAAAGGCTGGAGGTGGTAAAATGGGAGCGCTGGCAGTAATTTATGGGAGCTTGCTATGACAGACTTCTCGATCAAGGATGAAAAAAATGCCGTTAAAACAAAACCAAGCTCTCCGGGATGTTGTTGTAAACAACAGGGCTCTCTGCACAGCCCCAGAACCAAGCGGATTCCTAACCCTCAGGAAGTGGAGTGATGCAGGCCCCACTGGAAGAACCCTGCCCTATATGTCCAGGGAAAGATGGGGACAGAGCAGTGATGCAGAGAAGCAGCTGGATTCCCCAACCCCCACTCCCCTCTGGAGCCCTCGCAGAGAGGCTCAGGACCTTGCAGCAGCCATCACACACAGATAAGGATGCTCCTGGTATGATGCGCTTCCACGGGGTACAGGCTCTGCTCTGGGCTGCCGCGTGGATAAAGCTGACCGCAACCTGTGGATAATTTCAGGGCCTCGCTAGGGTTCTCGTTGCCTTTTCTCTCATTCAGGTCTAACCCCCTTGGACTTGCCTCCTCTTGTTTTAAAGCAGCTTTGGCACAGGGTCAGATCCCGATAGCTTGAATTTGAAAGAATTAATTGAAAAGCAAATTAAATGTATGATGAAATCTTTCTGAAAGCTCTAAAGGAGGGTCTCTTTCATAAACCACACACTTAAACTATTCTCTCCCCACTTAGCCGTGTCTCACATAAGATGCAGGCGATACCTGCTATATTCTACAAATACTAAAATCTGTCCCCAAATCACAGACCAAACTGCTCCTATTATCATTCTTCTTCATCCATTCAGATCTCCTTCCTCTCCTTCACCTGCTGCTGCTGCTGCTAAGTCACTTCAGTCGTGTCCGACTCTGTGTGACCCCATAGATGGCAGCCCACCAGGCTCCCCCGTCCCTGGGTTTCTCCAGGCAAGAACACTGGAGTGGTACTAACATTTTCCCCTGCTATGGTTCTTTGTTGTTTCCAAATTTAATCCAAGTAGTTCCTCCACTCTTCTGTTAACCATTCTTTCTCCAAATTATATACTTTATGTTCATTTTGAAGCAAAGAAACTGTCAATGGACTAAGGGAAACTCCTACTTATGGAGCCCAAGGGGAGTTGGAGTGATGAACAAGACTTCCCTTGGGTTTGGGAGGGGTCTAGGGAAGGGGTTCAGATTTAGGGGGGTGATAAGGGTGAGAGGCACTGAGTAACCACAAATTAATGTTCTGTTCCTGTTTTGGAGGAACACAAGAGATTCCTTACTATGGGGGTTTGTTGTTTAGTCACACAGTTGTGTCTGTTTTGTGACCCCATGGACTGTACCATGACCTGGCTCCTCTGTCCATGGTATTTTCCAGGTAAGAATATTGGAATGTGTTGACATTTCCTTCTTCAAGGGATCTTCCCCACCCAGAGATGGAACCTGTGTCTCCTGCATTGGCAGGCGGGTTCTTTACAGCTGAGCCACCTGGGAAGCTCTTTATGGGGGTTACCTTGAATCTGTCTATTCTGACTCATTTGTAAGTTTAAGGTAAATAATTTGCCACATGCAGAGCTTGATAAATGCTAAATGCTTGCTACTCTGCCTTCTAAGTCCTGCGTGGCCCCCACAGGGCAGGAAATCGGTTGCCGTGCCTAGGGTCCGTGGGATACGCCCTGCGAGGGATTCTGCATGCGCACTGAGCTTTCCTGCCCCGGGGCTTCCTTTCCCCTTCTCTGAGCCCCGCTTTGATCTCTGCATTCCTGGTTAGACAGCTCTGGGCTCTGGCTGGAGGTTGGATGAGGGGAGAAACCCACGCTGCAATGCAAAGGTGGGAAAAAGGCTTTTTAAATAAGCAACACCGGAGAGGAAAGAGGCGCATCCTGCTTTCTTTGGCTTCAAACTGCTCGGCTGCCAAGCGTGAGATGGTGCCCGCGCGCCTCCGCTCCACGCAGGCTCTCTCTTCAGGGCCCTGGGGCCTCCTGCACATCGCTCTTCCTTTTCTAGCTTCCTCATCTCGTGTCCTTGTCCCTGCCCCCTGCCCCCGCCCTCCAATTGCCTAAAGTGACATGCGAAGCTTCCAGAGGACCCGCCATTCCGTGTGCAGTTTTACTCAGTGGTGTTTAACTGGGGACTAGCTGGATACAGGAGAAGGCGATGGCACCCCACTCCAGTACTCTTGCCCATGGACGGAGGAGCCTGGTAGGCTGCAGTCCATGGGGTCGCGAAGAGTCGGACATGACTGAGTGACTTCACTTTCCCTTTTCACTTTCATGCATTGGAGAAGGACATGGCAACCCACTCCAGTGTTCTTGCCTGGAGAATCCCAGGGACAGGGAACCTTGTGGACTGCCGTCTATGGGGTCGCACAGAGTCGGACATGACTGAAGCGACTTAGCAACAGCGGCATGGATGCAGGGAGTCCAGGTCCAGGGAGGTTCCTTAGGAGAAATATCGCTAAAACAATGGCTCCTCAGCCCCTGATGACAGACCGTTCTGTATGTGCAGCGCGCGCACTTTATTCCTGGCAGTTTGTAAGGTGCTGCTCTGGGCTGCTGTGTCCCGTCTGTGATTTCTGGTGGGAGAAGCATGAGTTTCAGTTCACGAGCTCAGGTGTCCCAGAATTGTGTGGATTTGGTTTAAACAGCAGTCTTCTGACTCAGGTCATGGGCTCCAGTTTTTGGCTTAACATTTGTGTGCTTTCCCTGAAATTAGTCTGTTGAAACCCTAACAGTCAAGGTGATAGTATTAGGAGTTGAGGCCTTGGTCGGTAATGAGGTTCACACGAGGCCTTGAGGGCATGGCCCACAGATGGGACTGGTGTTTTGAGAAGAAAAGAAGCCAGAGCTTGCTTGCTCTGCCGCTTGAGGACTCAGCAAGGAGACCAGCATGGGCTGCACTCCAGGAAAAGACCTGTCCGCAGGAGTCGCATCAGCTCGCACCTTGATCTTGGCTTCCCTGCCTCCAGAGCTGTGAGAAGTCAATGTCTGTTGTTTAGTCCATCTGCCCAGTTTAGGGTGTTTTGTTGTAGCAGCCAGAGCAGACTAAGGTCCCATAGCTCCTGTGTTCCAATCGCAGCTTGGGGGCTTGCGGTGTGACTTTGGACAAGTTGTTCCAGTTCTGTGTGAGTCAGTTCCCTCAGCTATAAAGTGGGGCTCAGAGGGTTGTTGCAAGGAATGAATTACTTTATTTTAAACGCTGAGGACCATGCCTGGAATATAAAAGTGTGATGTTGTTGTTAGTTATTATCACTCCTGGAGAATGACCAATGAAAGACATAGCTTTTAAAAAATTTTAAATTAATTTTTATTGAGGCATAGTTGCTTTACAATGTTGTATTTAGTTTCTGTTGTATAGCAGAGTGAATCAGTTATCCATATGCATGAATCCACTCTGTTTTAGGTTTCCTTTCCATTTAGGTCACCATGGCATTAAGTTTACTATGGTATACAGTGGGTTCTCATTAGTTATATGTTTTATGTGTAGTAGTGTGTATATGTCAATTCCAGTCTCCCAGTTCATCCTACCAGCCCTGCCCCTCTTGGTAACCCTAAGATTGTCTTCTACACCTGTGTCTGTATTTCTGCTTTGCAAGTAGGTTCATCTGCACCATTTTTCTAGATTTCACATATAAGCAATACTGTATGATATTTGTCTTTCTTTTCTTACTTTACTCTGTGTGACAATCTCTGGCTTCATCCATGGTGTTGCAAATGACATTATTTTGTTCCTTTTTTACGGCTGACTAATATTCCAATGTATATATACCACATTTTCCTCTGTCGTTGGACATTTAGGTTGCTTCCATGTCCTGGCTATTGTAAATAGTGCTGCAGCGAACCCTGGGACGTATGCATCCTTTCAGATCATGGTTTTCTCTGGCTGTGTACCTAGGAGAGAGATTGCTGGGTAATATGAGAACTCTATTTTAGTTCTTTAAGGAGCCTCCGTACTGTCTCCATCATGGCTGTACCAATTTACATTCCCACCAGTAGTGTAGGAGGGTTCCCTTTTTCCACACCCTCTCTAGCATTTATTGTTTGCAGATTTTTTGGTGATGGCCATTCTGACTGGTGTAGGTAACACTTCATTGTGGTTTTGATTTGCATTTTTCTGTTACTTAGTGATGTTGAGCATCCTTTCATGTGTTTTTTGGCCATCCATATATCTTCTTTGGAAAAATATCATTTTAAGTCTTGTGCCCACTTCTTGTTTTTTTTTTTTTTTTAATATTGATCCACATAAGCTGTTTGTATATTTTAGAGATTAATCCCTTGTCAGTTGCTTCATTTGCAAATATTTTTTCCCATTCTGGGGATTTTCTTTTTGTTTTGTTTATGATTTTCTTTGCTGTGAAAAGGCTTTTAAGTTTAATTAAATCCTTTTTGTTTTGGTTTTCTTTTCATTACACTAGGCAGTGGGTTGAAGCACCAGGCCCTTGGATTGAGGGACAGCTGGTCTACCTTCCCTCTATGTGGACACATCTGTCCCTCATCTGTGGGACACATCCCTCTATGTGGGGTACGTGGACACATCTGTCACCCCAGCACCCTTGGTCCTCCAGTTCTGGTGAGTCTACTGGGTTCTGTCCACACCAGCAGACTTGGAAATTCTTGACGAAACTGTCTGTGTCCATGCACCTAGATTCTTCCTGCAATTATTTCTCCCTTGGGCCTCATGTGATACCTGGCAGTGTGGCCAAAAGAAAAGAGGATGATAATCTCAAATCCTTCTAGTCTAGGAAATAAGACTTTTGGAAACATTAGTAGTGAGAAAACTTACGCTTTTGTCTGCTTTCCCTGCCACATTCCTTCTTGGGATTAGGAGAGCAGGGGCTGTTGACTGAAGATGGAGAAGAAAAGCGGAGGGGGTAACAAGGAAGAAACAAAGCAAATTAATAGCTTGTAGTATTGAACAAAGCTTCACCTGTGTGTACCAGGATGATTTCTGAGAGTTCTGGCAGTGGACCAAATGAATCAGGATGTCTGCAGACAGGGCAAGGATTCTACCATTTAAACAAATCTTTCTCATGGTAAATGTCAACACCAAAATTTTGGTGATCAAAAGTCTGAAAGCTTACATATATAATCATACATTTCTGTCTTCTCCCTAAAGGAGACTGAGAGAAAGAGAAGGGAGGTCCCACCCAAAACGTCAACCCCCGTAATTTGAATGCTGGTGAAACCTTGAAGTGCTGTAGGCAGCAGAGGCTGGGAGAAGAGGTGTATTTGGGGTCAGTGAGGGCCAGGTTGAGAGAGTCGGAACAGTGCAGAGTGGGACAGGCGTTAAGGCAATAGAATCCCCATTTTGGGGAACTCTCAGAGATTCCTGTGAGAGGGGACGAGCTGGGGTCTGCCAGTAGGCAAATTAAAACGTTTGATTTAAAGAAAAGCTCTTTTAAAACAACTTTTTATTGAAGATAGTTGACTTACAATGTTGTGTTAGTTTCTGATGTACAACAAAGTGATTGAGTTTCTCTTTCAAATTCTTTTCCATTATGGTTTATTTCAGGATACCAAATATAGTTCCCTGTGCCACTCAGTAGGACCTTGTTGTTTATCTTTCCTGTATGTACTGTTTGCATCTGCTACTCCCAAACTCCCAGGCTTCCCAGATGACTCAGCGGTAAAGAATCCACCTGCCAAGCAGGAGACATTTGATCCCTGGGTTGACGAGATCCCCTGGAGGAGGAAATGGCACCCAACTCCAGTATTCTTGCCTGAGAAATCCCATGGACAGAGGATCCTGACGGGCTACTGTCCCTGGGGTTGCCAAGAGTTGGACATGACTTAGTGAGTAAATAACGACAGCAACAAATCCCAAATCCCACTGCATTCCTCCCCCACCCCCTCTCCGTTCAGCAACAACTCTGTTCTGTTTGTGAGTCTGTTTCTTTTTCATAGATAAGTTTGTGTTTTATTTTAGATTCCACATATAAGTTATATCATGATATTTGTCTTCCTCTGTCTGACTTACTTCACTTAGTATGATAATCTCTAAGTCCATCCAGGTAGCTGCAAATAATATTATTTGATTCCTTTTTATTGCTAATATTCACAGTTCTCTTTCTGAGTAAGATATGAGTGCTACTGACTTATGCCTTCTAGGGAAGGACATTTTCAGCTTTTCTTGAAATCAAAGATGTGGTGTGTAAGATAAACTTAAAATTTCCTTCTCTAGAAGGTATAAGTTAGTAGCACTCATTTGACAATTGAAGTTATATTCTCTAAAAACATGATTGCCAATTAGAATACCAGTTAAAATGATTTAAGTTCAAAGTCTTTCCAGATAAGTGGGCTTTCACTGATTCTTATTTTTCTAGTTCTTCCCCTTCTTCCTTTTATCCCTGACCTCGGTACAATAAATACTTCTAACCAGTACTGTTTGAATATATTCAGTTTCTTGGACAAAAGTCATGAAGCTGAAAAACTATATCTGACAGCCCTGGCCTGAGTTCTGCAACCATGCTGACTTCTGTCCCTTTGCTGAAGGAGAAACTATCAAAACAGCATGGAATGTGGGCAGTGGAAGCAGCTGAATTCACTTGAAAGGAGTTTAAACTCCATTGTAATATTGGGATTTGTATGTTGCGGGAGCTGGAAGATACATGACCACTATCCTCTCACATTTTTTTCTTATTCCATCACTGATTCAAAGTGAGCCTCAAGAATTCTACTTCTCCCACCTACTCCAGGGCTGTTAGGACATTAGACTATTCGGTGGTAGGGAGTTAAGCTACAGCTCTATTCTTGAAGGATGAGAGGGTTTGAAGTTGGCCTTAGATGGAAATTATACCATGAAAATATGCATGCTTAAGGTAACCTCTGCTCTTTGTCCTCTCTCTTGATTCCTTGTGAGTTTCCAGTTCACCACACAATTAACACATACTTTCAGAAAAGACTTTGATGTGTTATTTGCATCTTAGTGTGACTTTAAGCTATTGGGGCAACTTTCCCATGAATTTTCAGCCTGATCCCTAAATGAAGAGAGAGTAGTTAAGACTCCAGTTGAGGGAATTTCAGACACAAGTGAGTGGAAAGTTTATAATAAAAGGGTCTGAATAAGATACACACTCATTTATCCACTCCCTCATTAGGAACTTAAAAAATGACACCTAGACGCTGACATGGAGCCAGTCGTTTGATTACAACGCTGGTCTCCTGAAAAGATCTGCAGTGAAAAGTCTCAAACCTCCCTTATCAGTCTGATACGCATCTTAAGAATTATCCTTTTTTAATTTTTGTATTTTTATATTTCACTACAGTTCCTTTTTTAATCAGGATATGATTAGGGTTGATTTTGTGCTGTCTGTGTTTGCCTCATATAATCAATGTAATTTTGATGTTTACCTTGTTTTTAGTGAACTGATATGCAGATTTTAGTGAAAATAGGTCTGATCCTCAGTGGTACTTCCAGCTCCTGGATTCTGTAAGAGGGAAGCCTGATGATTTCAGCTGGGATTTTCAATTACCTATTGAATCTGAGCCGTGGTTGGTACTTTATTTCTCCTGGCAGAACAGGGACCCCCAGAATAGACAAAATTACTGAATGAGCACCCTTAGGACACATTAGAATATATTTGCATTTTATATTAATGCCTCCCACTGCTTATTCTGGGATATGAGTTGCTATTTTAATAGGTACACAAGGAGCTTGGAAGGGATCAGAAGTATATTGAAATGGAATGAGGAACTTGAACTATAAAATCACGAAGGCAGAGACATAGAAGGCCACATGAGGATGGAGGCCGAAGCTGCAAGCTGAGGAAAGTCAGGAACCGCCAGAAGCTAGAAGAGTTGAGGTAGGATGCTGCCCTGGTGACACCTTGATTTTGCACGTCCAGCCTCTGGAAATATGAAAATAAATGTCTGTTGTTGTAAGCCTCCTATTTAGTGGTGCTTTGTGACAGCAGCTCTCGGAAGCTAATACACCTGGTATTACCAGAAGCCCTTCAACCAAAGGTCTTCAGTGGAAAACTACACTGCTTAAAGTATCGTCCAGGGGAGCTTTTGGGCAGGTAACTTGTAGTCACCAAGATGCACAGTAGAGCATGCAGACTTTGAAGGACACATCACCGTGGTGGATTCATGTCAATGTATGGCAAAACCAATACAATATTGTAAAGTAATTCGCCTCCAATAAATAAATAAATTAAAAAACAAAAAGATGGACACATCAGAACACACCAGCTCAGATCTTCCTGTGCTCATCCTTCTCCAGGAACTTGTTCTAGGACAGTTGACATTACAGTCACCAGCCAGCTTCATGTGAGAACAATCCAAAGGGTCTCCCCTTTTACTTCTTGCCAAGAGGCTCAATTGTTGCTGAGGCTTGAAATGTCAAGGGACTAAGAGTTTACCATATACTCCCTGGAAGTATCAGTTCAGTTCAGTTCAGTTCAGTCGCTCAGTCGTGTCCGACTCTCCGCGACCCCATGAATCACAGCACGCCAGGCCTCCCTGTCCATCACCAACTCCCGCAGTTCACTCAAACTCATGTCCACAGAGTCGGTGATGCCATCCAGCCATCTCATTCTCCGTCGTCCCCTTCTCCTCCCGCCCCCAACCTTTCCCAGCATCAGAGTCTTTTCCAGTGAGTCAACTCGTCGCATGAGGTGGCCAAAGTATTGCAGTTTCAGCTTTAGCATCAGTCCCTCCAATGAACATCCAGGATTGATCTCCTCTAGAATGGACTGGTTAGATCTCCTTGCAGTATAAGGGACTCTCAAGAGTCTTCTCCAACACCACAGTTCAAAAGCATCGATTCTTCGGCGGTCAGCCTTCTTCACAGTCCAACTCTCACATCCATACATGACCACGGGAAAAACCATTGCCTTGACTAGACGGACCTTGGTTGGCAAAGTAATGTCTCTGCTTTTTAATATACTATCAAGGTTGGTCATAACTTTCCTTCCAAGGAGCAAGCGTCTTTTAATTTCATGGCTTCAATCAGCATCTGCAGTGATTTTGGAGCCCAAAAAAACAAAGTCTGACACTGTTTCCACTGTTTTTCCATCTATTTCCCATGAAGTGATGGGACCAGATGCCTAGGTGAATTAAAACACCAAGGGGCCAACCTTTACCCAAAGAGATAAACACTCTTTGCGACCCCATGGACTGTAGCCTGCCAGGCTCCTCTGTCCATGAAATCCATCAGGCCAGACTACTGGAGTGGGTAGCCATTCCCTTCTCCCAGAATCTTCCCAGCCCAGGGATCGAACTAGGTCTCCCTCATTGCAGGCAAATTCTTTACCAACTGAGCCACCAGGGAAACCCAAGAGAGGTAAAGAAGAGCGTATATATCAGCCTTTTCCTGCACAAAGCAGACTCTCCTGAGAAACAGAGTTCGTACAACCTCTAAGCAAAAGATCCCACTGGAATTCAATGACTGGATGATCTTGATACTAAGCAGAGGTCAGCTTGACATTATACCTTCACTTTGTTTTCCTTCCTGACCTTAATCTCCTAAATTCTCACTCCTCCTCCCCTGGATTGAGTCTCCTGATGAAGCAATAGAAAGACCTTTGCCTCAGATCCTGCTTTTTGAAGAACCCAAGTGGACCAATTGATCTAAATCTCTGCAAATGTATTAATCAAAATGCTTTCAGTTACAAGCAGGAAAAAGCACAACTGAAAATATCTTAGGACATTTATAATCTTACACACTAAGAAGAGTGGGCTTCAGTCATGTGTCATCCAGGTATGAAAATACTGTGGGTTCTGCTTACTTTTACCTCTTGGCTTCCTTTTTACAGATAGTCTCAGAGGCACATTTCTCCAACTTAAAATTCTCAGCAGATAAAGGGATTTCTTTTTTGAAAGTCTGTATATTCATCCAGAGAGGCATGTATATTCATCCTGGGGCAGGTACTATCCCTGGAAATAGCAACTTTTGGTAGGATATCAACCCTATAATTATCATTCTCTCCAGGAAGTTGTGAAATGAGCCAGGGAAAGTCCTGTAAAGGAAATATGGATGCAGAAGAGGCAAAAGCAAGTGATTACATGGAAAAGTTGTCTTCACAATTAGGGGGTTCAGGTTGCACCCATAGATCATAAACTTTCTGTTTTCCAAGATTCTAGAGCTGAAGATAAGCAATTATTTCCCAACCCACACATTTTTTTCCTAAACACCATCTTTTTATTCCTTTTACTATATGAGGCATGCTAAAATCTTCTAGTCAAATTGTGGTCCACAGATCAGCACCATGGGCATCACCTGGGAGCTTGTTAGAAATGCCCAATCTCAGACCTCCTGTCAGGCTCACTTAATCCAAATCTGCATTTTAACAAGGTCCCCCATTGATTTGTATGCACAGTAATATTTGAGAAACACTGTCCAAATGTCCTGTGTGAAGACAGACTGAATCCCTGACATATAAGATGGGAAAGGAGCCATTAGGTCTGACAAGGTTTAAGGTGGGAATGATAATTTTGTCTTTGGGATAAGATACTGTCATATTTTTTTAATTAATCCCAAAGCTGATGGTCAAATAAGTTATTCATTTCTTAGAAGAGCATCTGGCATTTTCCAAAGAAGGATTTATTTACACAACCAAGATTATAAATCCCACACCTACACTCTTTCACAGGCATCATGTGGTAGCATGATTTTTCTAAAGGTGCAAAATGTAAAACCAGATTCTACAGAGGAAAACTACGGTTGCTCATTGTGTTGACCAGTAGGTGCTGACTGGAATGGTGGCACAGTGGCAAACTATCTGCCTGCCAGTGCAGAAGACACAGGAGACAGGTGTTCCATCTCTCGGTTGGAAAGATCCCCTGGAGCGGGAAATGGCAAGTCACTCCAACATTCTTGCCTGGGAAATTCCAAGGACAGAGGAACCTGGCAGGCTAGAGTCCATGGAGCCACAAAGAGTCAGACACGACCGAGCCACTGAGCATAGCACAGCACACCATGCAAGCTGGCCAAGAGATTTGCTGGAAACGTTATGTCCATACAGTTTGGAAGTTATAGAGAGGCGTGTGTTGAAGCCCCACCTGTAAGTCTAGTAATGTGTTCTTTGTGGAAATACTGTTTTCACAAAACTGTGTTCATGGCAACAGAATCAAAGTCCACAGAAGAACTACCACCTTTAGCAAGGAAATATTATCCTTCTCTTTGATGTCAGAGGAAAATGCACGTGGGTCAGCGATGGGTTATGTGGCTAGAGAATATAAAATGCTGAAACGTGGGTGTTAAAATTCAAAGGCAGTAAAGGGCATCCACATTTCATATGATCATCTGTCTTTATATTGTCTTTCATAGTCATCCACCATCTCTGAATATAGCTCACAGCACATCATGAGACAGAATTTCATTTCCTTTGCAGGTGAGAACTTTTTCAAGTCATTAGTTGAACATGCTCGTGCCTGGGGTTTACGAGAACACTGTGAGAAATCAGAGCCAATCATATAGCTGTTGCAGTGGGTTGACTGGTGACCCCCCATTTCTGCCCCACCCCACCCCCAAAAGATAGGTCTATCTGGAACCTATGAATGATATCTTATTTAGAAAAAAGGATCTTTGCAGATACAATTAAGTAATTAACTTAAGGATCTTCAGATGAGATCATTTTGGCTTAGAGCAGATCCTAAGTCCAGTGACCTTCAGTTCAGTTCAGTTCAGTCGCTCAGTCGTGTCTGACTCTTTGCGACCCCATGAATCATAGCACGCCAGGCCTCCCTGTCCATCACCAACTCCCAGAGTTCACCCAAACTCATGTCTATCGAGTTGGTGATGCCATCCAGCCATCTCATTCTCTGTCGTCCCCTTCTCCTCCTGCCCACAATCCTTCCCAGCATCAGAGTCTTTTCCAGTGAGTCAACTCGTCACATGAGGTGGCCAAAGTATTGGAGTTTCAGCTTTAGCATCAGTCCTTCCAATGAACACCAAGGATTGATCTCCTTTAGAATGGACTGGTTGGATCTCCTCGCAGTCCAAGGGACTCTCAAGAGTCTTCTCCAGCACCACAGTTCAAAAGCATCAATTCTTCGGCCATCAGCTTTCTTCACAGTCCAACTCTCACATTCATACATTACACTGGAAAAACCATAGCCTTGTCTAGACGGACCTTTGTTGGCAAAGTAATGTCTCTGCTTTTTAATATGCTGTCTAGGTTGGTCATAACTTTCCTTCCAAGGAGTAAGCGTCTTTTAATTTCATGGCTGCAATCAGCATCCGCAGTGATTTTGGAGCCCCAAAAATAAAGTCTGACACTGTTTCCACTGTTTTTCCATCTATTTCCCATGAAGTGATGGGACCAGATGCCATGATCTTTGTTTTCTGAATGTTGAGCTTCAAGTCAACCTTTTCACTCTCCTCTTTCACTTTCATCAAGAGGCTTTTCAGTTCCTCTTCACTTTCTGCCATAAGGGTGGTGTCATCTGCATATCTGAGGTTATTGATATTTCTCCCAGCAATCTTGATTCCAGCATTTGCTTCTTCCAGCCCAGTGTTCCTCATGATGTACTCTGTATATAAGTTAAATAAGCAGGGTGACAATATACAACCTTGCCGTACTCCTTTTCCTATTTGGAACCAGTCTGTTGTTCCATGTACAGTTCTGACTGTTGCTTCCTGACCTGCCTACAGGTTTCTCAAGAGGAAGGTCAGGTGGTCTGGTATTCCCATCTCTTTCAGAATGTTCCACAGTTTATTGTGATCCACACAGTCAAAGGCTTTGGCATAGTCAATGAAGCAGAAATAGATGTTTTTCTGGAACTCTCTTGCTTTCTCCATGATCCAGTGGATGTTGGCAATTTGATCTCTGGTGCCTCTGCCAGTGACCTTACAGGAGAAAAAAAGAAAACACAAACAATGGAGAAGAAATGCAAGTGAAGATGGATGCATGTTGAAAATATGCTGCCACAGCCAAGAAACGCCAGCAGCCTCCACAAGCTGGAAAACACAGCTTCGGATTCTCTCCCAGAACATCCAGAGGGAGAACCTTCCTGCCAGTGTTCAATTTCAGGCTTTTAGCCTCCAGAAATGTGAGAATAAATTTCTCTTGTCTTAAGCCACCCAGTTTGTGGTAGTTTATTATGACAGTCCTAGGAAACAGACACCCTCTCTTCAGGTACTCTGTCTTTCTTCCAACTTTTCTTCTAATTTTATAAAATAGGTTTTTATAGATGTGCTTTGAATATATCAGCTGCAAGCCACCCAATGTTTTCTTTGCCTGGTGATGTAGATGGGGAGGCTTGTTGCTGGGAAGAGATGCTAATGAGTGGCCATATATAAAGCATGGAGTTTGAATAATTTTTCCAGGATACATGATACTCCATCCATAGGCAGTCTATAAGTTCCCTTGTGACCAAGGCATGGGCAATAGAGGGGTCGAAGGTAGCTATAGAATTAGGTATATATAGCATTAAACTAGGCTCAGAGCTTTATTTTCACCCTGATCCATTTCAGAGTGAATCAGCCAGAGATCACAATTTTTATTTTAGTCAGTTGGTGTTAAATCCCTGTCAGGCTTATTCCTAGAAGTGCATCAGGGTACAAATAATTCATTTTGTGCTTCGGAGTAAAGAGAGACTGAGTCTGGCAGAGGACAAGTAAGTGGGAAGCTGTTATGAATTGAGGAGAAAACTACAGATGTGGTTATTCTCAGGAAAATAACTGACAGTCAAGCCAAGTTCAAGACAGGGAGGCACTCAAAAAACTCAGTCTAGTTCTGGACTTGGCATTTGGGGCAGTTACTGCCGGTATGGAGATTGTTAGGATGTGCAGATACATATCCCAATTGTTCTGATAGTTTGTTTCAACTGTTGTGATGGAAACGGGGGCGGGGGGGTGTTACCCTTCTCTATTTCCTCTCATGCCTGCTAAGGGGCATTCCCTTTGCTTACCCTTGAAATATAGACACCAGATTGCAAAACCAGAATCAGATCCCAGTTAGCTCCATGAGAACCGTGATCATTTGCTTAAGAACCTGTAAGCCCCAACGGAAGTCAGTGAAGCCCTCAGCAACAAGATGCAGAAGGGACACTTCACTGGGAGGCCCCAGGAGAGACAGCAATCCACCGTTACACATCAGATCCTGCGCTGACTCCAGCCTTAAGTCTGTGACGGCCTCGGATCTGTGTGTCTTTGAAATAAAGGCCATTGATGTACCCTTGAATGTGAAACAGAAGACAGCGCATCAGGAAAATGCCTGTGTGTCCGCATGTGAAGACAAGTGAGAGGGAGCCAGGGGAGACTGAGGACCAGTGACCTCAGACTGAACTTGGGTGAAAGAAATCTCCCAACAGAGGATGCTGTAAACCCATTGGGAAGAGTTCTCCAGGGTTCAGTCCCCAAAAGGGAAATTCTCACTTGATTTTATAACTGTTGGCAGTTAGAAGAACTGTGGAGGGTTGAACAGTGGCCTTTCAGAAGATACCCACATCAAATTCCAGGAACCTGTAATGATATCTTATATAGGGCACATGATGTGATTGTGTTATAGATCTGGAGAGGATGAGCTCTTTGGATTATCTCTGTGTATGTAAGCCTGTGTGCTCAGTTATATCCAACTCTTTGTGACCCCATGGGCTGTACCCTGCCAGGCTCCTCTGTCCATGGGATTTTCCCAGGCAAGAATACTGGAGTGGATTGCCATTTCCTCTTCCAGGTGATCTTCCTGACCCAGAGACTGAATCTGTGTCTCCAGCATCTCCTGCATCAGCACACGGATCCTTTACCACTGAGCTACCTGGGGAACCTCAGTTTAGTTCAGTCACTCAGTCATGTCCAACTCTTTGCGATCCCATGGACTGTAGCATGCCAGGCCTCCCTGTCCATCACCAGCTCCCAGAGTTTAATCAAACTCATGTCCATAGAGTCAGTGATGCCATCCAGCATCTCATCCTCTGTCATCCCCTTCTCCTCCCACCTTCAATCTTTCCCAGCATCAGGGTCTTTTCCAATGAGTCAGCTCTTTACATCAGGTGGCCAAAATACTGGAGTTTCAGCTTCAACATCAGTCCTTCCAATGAATATTCAGGACTGATCTCCTTTAGGATAGACTGGTTGGATCTCCTTGCAGTCCAAGGGACTCTCAGGAGTCTTCTCCAACACCACAGTTCAAAAGCATCAATTCTTCTGTGATCAGCTTTCTTTATAGTCCAACTCTCACATCCATATACAACTACTGGAAAAGCCATAGCCTTGACTAGATGGACCTTTGTTGTCAAAGTAATGTCTCTGCTTTTTAATATGCTGTCTAGGTTGGTCATAACTTTCCTTCCAAGGAGTAAGTGTCTTTTAATTTCATGGCTTCAGTCACCATCTGCAGTGATTTTGGGGCCTGGAAAAATAAAGTCTGTTTCCACTGTTTCCCCATCTATTTGCCATGAAATGATGGGACCTGCTGGGTCCTAAACGCAATAATATGTGTCTTCATAAGAGAGAGACGGGAGGAATTTTCAGGGAGGCAGAGAATAAGGCAAACATAAAGATGGAGAGACGTGGCCACAAGCCCAAGAACCCCAGTAGCCACCGGAACCTGGAAGAGGCAAGAGAGGAATCTTCCCTAAAGCCACTGGAGGGAACACAACTCTGTCACCATCTTGCTTTCAGACTTCTGGCCTCCAGAACTGTGAAAGAATGCTTTTTTTTTTTTTTTTTGGTTTTAAGCTGACCAGTTTGTGTCATTTGTGATGGCTGCCCTAGGAAACTAAAACAAAAACTAAAATCCAAAACTAAAATCCACTAAATTCAAATCCAATTGACTGCCCTTCCATTCATACCCTGAGGAACAGATATTTGTCTAAAGCATTTTAGATTAAGTAATAATAACATCCTAGGCTTTGAAGAATCATTTATCAAGAGCTAATATATTTTTAGGTTTCACCAACATAATTTTCCTCCCAAGAACTATAAGTCTAGGTTTCTATTAGAAAGAAAAATGTTGAAGGTAATGGATTTTTGATCCTGACTTGGGTATGGTATTTACACAAGGTATTAAGTTCTGTATTATTTACTGTCATTTCAAACACAGAGACAAATGTCAGAAGAGGAGACAGAGACCAATATGAATTCCGTATGAAGAAAAAAAGTGACAGAGAAAGAATGAGAGAGAAAGAAAATGGCACTCATGTATCAAGGAATAGAGTTTAGATCTGTGCTCGGTGCCTTATGAAGCTTGTGAACTGTAAATAACAACTTCATCATTCCCACCCAGGAAATACAGTTCTCCTGGGGGAAGTACTGAGGGGCAGCAACAGCCATTAGTGTAGGATCAGCTATGATTTACCTTTGATATTACCAACATAGCAATCTGCACTAAGCAAGAGGCTTCTTTTCCAATAGCCCCAAAGGATGTTCAGAGGTCAAAACTGGAGTTTTCTAAGATCAAAGTTGTTGGAGGAAAAAGTTCGACAAAAGCAGTAAAGTTCTTCATACCTCTACAGATTTCAAGAATAAATCAAACTTTACATTCCATGATAGGAGTAATTTGAAAATCACCATCTTTTGTCTCAGATTGATTTAAACAAACTGCCTCCATTGCCCTGGAAGCTTCCTCAAATTGTTCAGTGGGACCAAATATATAATAGGCTGGAAGCCATGTTGGGCTGTTATGTGCAAGACAGAACTTGAGCTATCTATTCGTAATGATAAGACAGCCACAACCATATGCATGGGCTCCTGTTTATAAACAGTAGGTGTGAAGCCATGTTCCTAAAAAGGAATCAAAAGTAGGTTGAAAATAATATAGCACTCCTTGGCTTTCTGTTTTTCAATTTGTATTGAAATATAGTTGATTTACAGTGTGGTATTAGTGATTCAGTTATTGTTCTATTGTTCAGTCGCTCAATCACATTCAACTCTTTGTGATCCCATAAACTGCAGCATGCCAGGTTCCCTGCCCTTCACTAGACCCTGGAGTTTGCTCAGATTCATGTCCATTGAGTCCGTGATGCCATCCATCCATCTCATCCTGTCACCTTCTCCTCCTGCCCTAAATCTTCCCCAGCGTCAGAGTCTTTTCCAATATATATATATACCCATTGTAAGTTATTATAAGTTTTATAAGTTATTATAAGATATTGAGTATAGTTCCCTGTGTTACATAGTAGGTCCTTGTTGATTATCTATCTTATATATGAAAAATCAAAGTGTTAGTTGCTCAGTTGTGTCTGACTCTTTGCAACCCCATGGACTATAGCCCGCCAGGCTCCTCTGTCCATGGGATTCTCCAGGCAAGAATACTGGAGTGGGTTGTCATTGCCTTCTCCAGAGGATCTTCCTGATCCAGAATGAACCCAGGTCTCCTGCATCGCAGGCAGATTCTCTACTATCTCTATATGAGCCACCATATAGTAGTGTTTATATTTCAATCCCAAACTTCTAACTTATCCCTCCTTGCCTTTCCCCTTCAGCAGCCATAAGTTTATTTTCTATACCTATGAGTCTGTTTCTGTTTTGTAAATAAGGTCAGTTGTATCAATATTTTAGATTCCACTAAATATATAAGTGAGATCATATGATATTTGTTTTTCTCTGTCTGGCTCACTTCACTTAGTATGATAATCTCTAGGTCTATCCATGTTGCTACAAATGGCATTATTTCATTATTTTCATGGCTAAGTAATACACACACACACACACACACACATATCATCTTTATCCATTCATCTATTGATGGAAATTTAGGTTTCTGGCTTTCTTTTAAGCCAATCTTTGATCCAGATTTTCTGGAAATCTGTGTTTATGTGGGTTAACAATGAGAGTGCTAAAAATAAGTAAGAATGTATTATCTCAGCCTACTGATAATGATAATAAATAGTATCTCTATTAAGTGACTTTGGGGACTAATGTATATTTAGTTTTTACTCTGTCTACAAGTTTGAGCTTCTGTCTATTCATAATCTGGAGAAATTCACATAACTGGTGTGAAGAACGTACTTGATATGTCACCCATTGGCTATTTTTTAAAATATATATATATTATGACCTTAACTATCAAAAAAGTCTGGTGAATCAACTGTTAGTATCCCTGTTTTACATATGAGTGATCTAAATTTCAACATGTAATTTGGAAATTTTAAGTGAGAGAACCAAGGTTTACAATCTAGAAATGCATACCTAATCAATAGTTTATACCAAATGGCTTCTATCATCCATTTAAACTTTGAAAACATATTTTTAAGACCAGGTGAGAACAAACATCAAAATGGTTCTAACCATACAACAGTGAAAGAGTGAAATACGGATGAATATGTTGAAAATACTGAATAGGAGGTCTTGCACACCCATGCTATTACTCTTTAAAACACCCGTAAGTCCTCTGTGAAGACAGATATAGTTGTTACCCTGACGTTAACATTCTGTGTTTGGTTGTAATATATTTTCTAATTGTCCCTTCCCCTTCCTGTAAGAGGATATCAGATTCCCTCCAATTGTCACAAAACTTGTAATATCGGTCTGTGTTAGAAATGTAATTCCCCACTCTATGGACTTTCTGTAACCAATGACATTTGAGCAGAAGTTTTAAGGGTGATATCTTACCAGCAATACTCTTACTCTTTCCCTTGTCAGGAAAGGGATGGTTCAGATAGGAACTTCTGCCTCCTCCTAGATCTTGAAGTGAGAAGGCGTATGGAGCCTAATTAGAGATGACTACAGATAACAGCATAAAAACTTAGTGAGAGATAAACTACCATTGTTGTAAATGGGTGAGATTTTAGAAGGCTTGTTTGTTGCTGCAGCTTACCTTAGCTCAAGCTGACTATTACATCCAAGCATTGTTCTGCTTTTAAAAAAATGAATTCCCAAGCTTTCATATGATTCTCAATCTTAAATTCTATACTGCAATAAGCTAGCAACTAAATGCGAAGGTTGAAAAAAGTCATTTTTATGGCTTGAAAATAAAATTTCTTTGAATATTTACCTCCAATATACTCTTTCTCAAGGAAGTCACTGGAAAATATATTCCATTAAGCAAATGCCCATAAAAGGAAGAACATGTGGGATCCAGGAAAATGGGAAATCCAGTTGAAAGAGAAGCAGACAAAACAACTAGCATAATAACACAGAGAAATGTCAAGATGACAATTGCATATCAATTACATATGGGCATGTAAGAAAACTCCAGGAGAGATTTCTTCAAAAATATGAAATTGATAGGATACCTAAAGGGTTGAACATGTATAGAGCTTTACTACTAGAGGAGAGGCTCAGGATCATTTTTAATTAAAAAGAAAGGAAGCTAAGAAAAGGGTGGGAAAAGATAATTATTAACTCTAGGAAAGGAAAACATGGTATGAAGGAAAAGAAAATAAATCATGGTTCAGCTATAGAGAATGTTTACCCAGTCATAATACAAACACTGAATACTGTACCCAGAATTATAATACAAGTGTATTGGGAAAATGTGTGACCTGGAAGGTTATTATGTATTTATGTTCTTGGGGTGAGGGGGTGGTAAAAGAGAGCTAATCTTTCACAGACGGGAGTTAATTGATAATATCTATAACCAAAAAATTAAGCAGGAATATATATATGTTTTCTAGAGATGTGTAAGTAAATTCAGAGAACATCAGTTGAAGAGTTGAAAGTTGCTGCTTTAGGGGGATTGACAAAAGGGGAAGGCAGAATACAGTTTTCTGTGACAAACCTTGTAGAAAGAAACTTGGTTGAATCCTTGAAATGCACACATGTATAATTTGATGTAAAATAAACACTATTTAAATAAATATCCATTTTCAAGTGAGAGGGGTATGATTTAGAAGTTGGTATCAGGCAGTTCAGGAAAAAGCAGAAATGTTCCCCTACCTAGTTGTATTTTTCTAAGTTAAAAATCACATTTTCAGACCTGCAAGTTACTTGCTAATTTCTGCCTTTCATTTGATCTTAAGCCTCAGTGTTAAGTTTCTGGAAGTTTTCTTCCTTAGATTTTTCAGAGAAGAGCAAAAAAATGTCTATGCTGAAAAGCCAAAACCCAAAGCAGAAGCAAGTAAACAGAAAAATCTCACAAATCAGACTGAAAATACAGCATCTATTAGCCTCCTGAGGCTCTGTATCAAAACACAGGATCTCAGAACCTGATCGGATTTGGAAATCCAGAACGCCTGCTGTTTCTTCTCTTTCTTTAGTTTCTTTTTTCTCGTTGCTTCTAGTGTGCTGCCAACCAGCAGGGGCTGGGAAGGTGGTAAGTCCCTCCTGCCCAGATATTCACTCCATTGCTGGGTGCATACTGAATGACCAATTAAAAATCAGCATTCTCGGAATTAATTCTGACTCCTGGGAGCAGGGTTCCCTCTGGAGTTGGCATGAGTGTATTTGAATGTGCAAGGGAGCTTGCTGAAAGGCAGCTGACAGGATTTGCATCAGACCTTTGTGTGTCTATGCCTGTATCAACCTTTTGATAAAATACCTCTTTGAAAAGCCAGTCCTCGGTTACCAAGTCTTGCAAATCCCCCAGAGAAAGATTATCACTTAGATAAGCAGCAGTATGTTAAATGACTCCATCTGCAAATGGATTAACACACACACACACACATATATACACACATCAACCAGAACAAATCCACATAGAATAAGAAAACTTCACATCTTCTTCCAGTGACTTATAGGGTTGTCTTAAAACAAGGTTCTTCAAAAAAGACATAGTGGAAGAGATCGGGATTAAGAAATCCTTGCTCAGTCACCCTTATGAAAAGTCTGTAGACTGAAATGGAAAATCTATATTATAATCTCCCTTATGAAAATGGCTCCCTCTTTAAAGTAAGTGTTCTATTATTCCTCTTTAATTTCTAGCACTTCTTCTCTTAGAGAACATCTGACATGAAAAACTCCTGCAATTAGATTTCACAGAAACCTGAGATAATAAGTTTCGAGCTGGTAGGAAGCTCTGGGATAATTTAAAACATAAGGGATGAACCTCTGCAATGAAGAGATGATAAGGCAGAAGCTCTAAGAAGGCAGGTTCGTGTGGCTGGTTAGTTAGGGCTTCCTGATTTCTAGTCTACTCATGTGGCTGATAACGTAAAAAATGTTCAGGATGAAAGGCCATTTGATGGTGTTGGACTGTGACTCTCAAACCTGCAAACCTTGTGGTTGCCCAGATGTGAGATGAATAAAAAGCCTGGAAACTGACAGAAACGGGAGAATCTTACACATCTGGAGCAAAAGGCCACCGTGTACAGGAGATGGCAGACAGGACATGGCAGCATTCTTCTCCACTTGGGGGGGAAAGCTGGCTACTATTTACATGGGAATTGACATCAGGGTGCCTCATCAGTTACCAGGGAAACCAGCAGCTGGGGCAGGGAGCAAGCATGTAGTTAGTTACTAATTATGCCCTAAAATTAAGAGGAAGCAGGGACTGGCCTAGCAGGGCAGAAATAGGGTGAATGCCAGGAAGCAGAATGACCTCCAGTTCTCAGAGAGCAATTTTTTTTTTTTAATCTGGAGTACAGTAATATTTATAAATAAAGAGAGGATTAGGTGTAAAGAATCGATGCTTTTGGATTGTGCTGTTGAAGACTCTTGAGAATCCCTTGGACTACAACGAGATCAAACCAGTGGATCCTAAAGGAAATCACCCCTGAATATTCATTGGAAGGACTGATGCTGAAGCTGAAGCTCCAATACTTTAGCCCCCTGGTTCAAAGAGCCGACTCATTGAAAAGACCCTGATGCTGGGAAAGACTGAAGGCAAAAGGAGAATAGGGCAACAGAGGATGAGATGGTTGGATGGCGTCACTGACTCAATGGACATGAATTTGAGCAAACCCTGGACATAAGGGAGGACAGGCGAACCTGGTGTGCTGCAGTCCATGGGGCTGCAAAGACTTGGGCATGACTTAGTGACTGAACAACAAAGGTGTAAACAATCTGCAGACTCTGCCCAAAGAGAGCGCCAAGCTTATGCCCACGTTTGCCTTATTTTGAAAAGCACTACTTACAGGACCTTTGTTGACTGTTCTTTGAAGCTAGCAAGAAAACAGGTGAGGGGAAAATTTGAACACATAACCTGAATTGAATCGTGGATCCGCTGACACACATCCAACACTTCTTAGGTAACTTCCCAGTAGCGAAACTTCAAAGAAATATAAAGGAAGCTTATTCCTAGAGACCATTTTCCTGGCTTTCAAGGCCTGTTTTCCAACGATTTTCCTCTTTTCCTCACCCATCTTATTAAGTGAAATATGATGAAAGTTTCAGTTCAGTTCAGTTCAGTTCAGTCGCTCAGTCGTGTCCGGCTCTCCGCGACCCCATGAATCACAGCATACCAGGCCTCCCTGTCCATCACCAACTCCCGGAGTTCACTCAAACTCATGTCCACAGAGTTTAGGAATTTTAAATCCACATGTATCTTTACAACTGAGCAAAATAATCTTGGAGCATGGATTGTGTTCTGGGTAGGGAGGATACATATTCACATTCAACAGTTATGCATTAAACCTATATGAGTCACCAAACAATCTCTCCCCATCCTTTTCTGTTTGACTCCATTTTCTAATCTCAAATTCATCTCATAGCCCCTTTCTTGGCAAATTACTACAGTGCATTCACTTCTGAGGAACCTCAGTAATTATAGTATGTATATTTCCAGAGAGTATAACCCCAATGAGTGCACTGAGAAAATCAGCTGGATCCAGGCAGAGGCCACCTCGGATGATTCTCCTGTGGCTGGAACTAGTTTCATGAGCTGCCAATGTCCAGAGCTATTTATAAGAACATAATGGAGGAAGTATCATCTCAAAACCACACTAGCCAGGAAACAAATTCTAGGAAAACCAGCTTTGTTGAGACAGGATAAAAATGAAAAAAAAGAAAGAAAGAAAGCATCTAATAGGTTTGCTTCTCTTTTGTGCCAGCTGGTCTCCCTGGAGAATCCCCTGTGCCAACATAGTCTGCAGGTATGTTCCCTAGGCTTCTCTTACTGGGTTAGTAAAAAACGAAAGCCTGGGCACCACTGCCAGTGCTTGCCACCCATTTATCAACACAGCGTCCTATGAACAAAGAGGGTATGAGCTATGAAGGTCATCTTCAACCTTTGCCCAGAGGGAGGATGAGATTGCACTCCTATTCTGGTTGGAAGTCTCTTCCTCTCTCGGTTCCTTTGTACCTTGGAGACCCGCAGTCCTTCTGGCTTGGAGTCACTCACCACTCATCCACTTTAGACAAAAATCTATTGTTTATACTAACCATCAAGCCCAGTGACTTTTGGAGTTTGCAAATGCTTACCTGAATTAGGTTTATTTGTCTTGGGACACAACTCTGCTTCCTTCACTCCACTGAGCCTTCAATTCAGGGTCAGTGCATTCTGCCAAGAGATGAAACACACACGGCTCCTGGAAGGTGATCCCATGCTCCTGTACCCTTGTTCTTTAGCAGTGTATTTATTACGTGTCCCCTCAGGAGGAGCACTGGGTCCCATCAATGATCACAAACCCCTCCAGTCACACTGGAGTTGTAGTTACACGTCCTCGTCACCGGGTCATTATGTCTTCTAAAAATAGTATAATCATTAACATCTCCCCAAGCTAATTACAGTTCAGTTCCCAGGTAATCTATTACGTTGGACACAAACTCAAACCCAAAGTGATTTCTATGGTAGACTTAGGTCAAGGCCCTCATCTCAATGTCCTTTTCTCCTCCTTTTAACATGACAGGTGACACTTTTCCATGTGCTTATTCTCTCAGTCGTGTCTGATTCTTTGCCACCCCATAGACAGTAGCGCGCCAGGCTCCTTTGTCCACGGGATTCTCCAGGCAAGAATACTGGAGTGGGTTGCCATGCCTTCCTCCAGGTAGTCTTCCCACCTAGGGATCGAACCCAGGTCTTCCTCTTTCAGGCAGCTTCTTTACTGTCTGAGCCACCCCCATTCACGTTTATTTAAAAAATGGTAGTTCTCTGTGAGAGGTAGATAGATATGTAAACCGAAGTCCATGCATCCTCTCTTACCGAATCACAACCCTTTGCCTAATCTTATATCTTGGTCACTCACTTCGCTGCTTCCTTGGACAGTTAATGACAGAGGCGGATAGGCAAGGTGCTTTTAATAAGTCAGGAATAGGCTTTATTTAAACCTCTGATCCATGCCTTTGCATCTTGGGGTCTTTTGAATAAAAATAGGTAGCCTAATTTGCACACTCTTTGAATGCTTTCTCTCTGTGTGTCTCAGCTCTTCCTTGTCATTCTGCTGAACGTGCACCTTGGGAAGAATTCAAGGCTTCCTTGGCATGATTTTGATGAATAGGAACCTATGAGGCTTAATAAGAGGCACCAAAACAGACAGGCACCTAAGGGAGAAGCAGGTCTGTGTTGATGGATGTCTTTCCCAGGGGACTTGGGGCACTGCTGAGATGCAGTGTTTTTTCAGCAAGTGGTAAAATGGAAAGATAATTCAAGGCAGCACATGCAAGGCAGAATGTGCAGTGTATATTCCCCAGCAGAAAGAATCAGATAAGCAGCTGCTTCACAGGGTGCCGAGGGGACAAACAGCAGAGAAGAAATGAAGCAGCCCAGAAAAGTCTGCATGGACTGGAAACACAAAAATCACCCTCATTGAGTCAAGTGATGGTTCAAAGCGAGCTTATCTACGCGTTCATTATTGTACTAAACTAGGGGGGGTTTCTGTTTATTCTGTTTAAAAAAAAAAATCAGAGCTTTTGTAATCTTTATGATCAGAGAAAGCAAAAGCTGCAAGATACTATAATAACTTTTTTTAAAAATAATTTTATTTATTTATTTTTCATTTATTTTTGGCTGTGCTGAGTCTTCATTGCTGGGCAGGCTTTTTTCTCTAGTTGCAGTGAGCAGGGGCTATTCTCTCCTTAAAGGAGGATAAAATTTAAATGCAGGAAGCATTCAATCAAAAGCTATAATTATGTCAAGCAGAGTTAGAACCCATAGGCATCAACTTTATTTTCCTGAGTTCAAGAACTTTGATAATAGTAAGCTAAAAGAGAGTTTTAGGAAGATAGAGCCAAAGGAAGATTATTGAAGGTGTTGCTTTTTTTTTTTTTTTTTTGGTATTATTTGTTTCTTGGGAGATTGACCATATTCATAAACAGAGAGAATTGGCCTGGGAAGGAAGGGGAGATGGAACATACAGGGGAGAGATCACAATGGACACAGCCAAGTCTGGGAAGTTTTGAGAAGGAACCAACTCCCAGACATGATGAAAGGGGCCATCAGGCTTGTAGAGAAGCAGGGGCACTCCTTAGTGAAACACAAGGGAACCCATATGAAAGGGGTCCTAACAGATGATCTAACTGTGAATACTGAGAAAAGCTGGAAGAGTTCTTCCTGATATTATTTCACCCTAGCCTTGCCTGCGTAGTTAGCTATCTGCTGAAACAAAGAATGGTAGAAATAGGAAACTTAAGAAGAAGAGAAAGAGTTTGAAAAGCCTTGTGATCAAGGGAAGAAGAATTGACCAAGAAGAAGGAAAACAGTTACTGAGTTGTGTCCTGTGGTTCTCAAACTTGGCACGTGTCAGAATCATGTAGAGTGTGTGTGTGAAAACACTTTGCTGGATCCACCCCCCAGAGATTCTATGGAGCAGTGCTAGGATTTCTAAGTGCCCCCAGCTGATACTGATGCTGACGTTCTAGGGACCACATTTTAAGAACCACTGTTATTATTTTTTTTTAAAGATGGAGTATGAAAAGAAAGTATTTAAGCCCAGAAAATTTCTCTGCAGAGTTCTTTATAAGGATGTAACTTTATTAGATTAATTTAGGGGGCAAAACTTCATGATATTTATGTTTTGTTTTATGCGTTTTCAGGATTCCGTGCCTTTGTTCAGGCTCTTTCCTTGGTTTGGAATGCCCTTTCCTCTGTAACCTGATTTTGATTCTATGCATCCTTCGTAGACCTCCTCAAATTTACCTTTCCAGGAAATAGTGTTTCCGCATCTCTCTTTGGAATTATCTAAGCTCTACTTTTTATGAGGGCTTCCCTGGTGGCTCAGACAGTAGAGAATCCGCCTGCAATGCCGAAGACTTGGGTTTGATCCCTGGGTTGGGAAGATCCCCTGGAGGAGGGCATGGCAACCCACTCCAGTATACTTGGCTGGAGAAACCCCATGAACAGAGGAGCCTGGAGGGCTACAGTCCACAGGGTCGCAAAGAGTCGGACCTGACTAACTAAGCACAGCACAGCTTTTTGTGAGTACATCGTATAATTTATGTGCATCCAAATGTTGAAATATTTTCATTGCTTGACCAGATGTCTGGATCTCCAGACCCCTAAACTGTAAGCTCCTGGAGGACAGAAACTATCCTATCTTCCCCCCTTCCTTGCAATTTTAAGCACAATGTCTGAAAGAGTTGCCCAGTATTATTCCTGAGACTGAAAAATAGGGTTGCTCTCCTAAAGGCTGCTTAAGAGACTCTGGAATATCCAGCAGCATAGGCGGGAAACATTAAATCAGAGAACATCAGAACACACTTTTGCTTTAAATGATTTGCCTTTTCCCCCTTGACAGCAGCTCTTATTAAAATAACATTAGCTAAAAATATTTCTGTGCCAAAAGTAATTATGATAATGTTTCTCTGCATTTATATAGTTCATTTTATTCTAAAAAATGCATAGTACACAAACCTCAGCTTAGGAGAAAAGAAAAGCGCTGAACTGGACTTGAACTTCTCATTCTATCACAGGGCAGCCTTTTTGTCTCATACCATATCCCGAAGCACATTAGCTCTGCTGCTGAGTAGGGCTCAAACACTGTTTGAGGGCCTCACAGAACCTACTTGGGCATGGATTCCAAAGAGAACTTTCAACTAGTCCCCCTCAAAGGATTAAATATTATTGTTCCTCACTGAATTCTCTCATCTTGAACAGGTGATTAAGATCCTAATAGGCCCATACAGTTTTTCAGTCCCTTCCAACCAATTATGGTACTGAAGAAATTGCCAAAATGGGAAAAAATAAAAAAGAAAGAGACCAATGTGAAGCTGGAGGAGAATTCTTGTAAGAATTCTGCAAGCCTTTCTCAGGGTGAAAGGGTGTATTTGTTAGGAGGCTTGTCAGAAAGCTCTTACAATTTTCACCTTAGGTGTTTGGTACCCAGGAGGACTCTTCAGCTTTCTTCCCATCAATCTTGTTTGTCTGTTTCCAGAAACCAACAGGATGCACGATGCACACTGAGGCACTCACCCACATACACACATCCTTACTTTTCATGACTCTGAAAAAAACGAAGACTAGATCTGATCTCTGTCCATAGTTCCTGGAACAGAGCTTCAAAATCCTTAGAATTTCCAGAATGCTAGGAGTATCTTCATTATTCTAATGATGACACGTGGTGGTCTCTACATAGTTTCAGGATGGAAGCTGGTCACCAGAAAGATCAACCACTTGTTTAGAGGGTTGGAACTTTGGGACAACGTTACCTCCAGGGAGGAGAGGAGAGCCATTAATAAAAACTGAGTTCAACCACACAGTCAATGATTTAATTCATCATGACTACATAATGAAATCCCAATAAAATCTCCAGACACTGAAGCTCAGTGGAGCTTCCTGACTGGTGAACATGCTGATGTGTTGGGAGGGTGACATGCCCTTGATTCCACAGGGTGAGGACATAGATGGTAACAATTCAGATTCTAATTCCAAAATGTGTTTTTTTTCTGCTCTAAGCAGTTCTGCTGCACCAGCTGTGTTAAGTGTTAGTTGCTCAGTAGTGTCTGACTCTTTGCAACCCCATGGATTCCTCTGACCATGGAATTCTCCAGGCAAGAATACTGGAATGAGAAGCCATTCCTTTCTCCAGGGTATCTTCCAGACCCAGGATCAAATCTGGGCTTCCTGCATTGCACGCAGATTTTTATTGTCTGAGCCACCAGGGAAGCCCCACGCCAGCTGTATGCTTCAATTCAACTCAATTCTGACTCTATCTAAAAATATCATCAGATTGCACAGGTTAAGGACTCAGTCCCACAAGACTTCCCTCCACTTCTGATGCTAATTGAAAGCAAATTCAGATTGTTGCCTTTGCTTCTGACCAATTGACTGTAAAGCACAGTGTTCCATGACTCCCTCCTCTGGTTTAACTTGGTAGAACAGCTCATAGAACTCAAGAAAATGTTTCAATTGCTAGATAACCAGCTTCTTATAAAAGGATCTTATCAGCTAGAAGAGTTACATGAGGCAAGGTATGTGGGAAGGGGCAGAGAACGTCCATGCTGCCTCCAGGAACGTGACTCTCACCACATCTTCACCTGTCTACCAATCCATAAAACCTTCAAGTCTCATCCTTTTATGGTTTTACGGTGACTTTATTACATCGTCAAGACCAAATTATGGACTTTGATGATTGATTCAACTTCCAGTCCCTCTCCCCTACCCACAAGTCAGGGCCGAGACTGAATATTCCTACACCCTAATCACATGGTTGGTTCTCCTGGCAACCAACCTTCATCCTTAGGTCCTTTCCAAAAGTCACGTTATTAATATAATGGAAGATACCTTTTTTGTTGTTGTTCTCATTTCAGCAGTTCTGTGGTTTTAGGGGCTCTGTGCTAGAAACAATACGAAGACCAAACATATATATATATATATATATATATATATATCTCCAGGCAAGTGTACTGGAGTGGGTTGCCATTTCCTTCTCCAGGGGATCTTCCCAACCCAGGGATCGAACCCAGGTCTCCCGCATTGGAGGCAGATGCTTTAACCTCTGAGCCACCAGGGAAGCCCACCCATATATATATGAATATTTCTATTTATTTATTTGTCTATTTATTGTCTATTTATTTGTCTGTGCTGGGTCTTAGCTGTGGCTTGTGGGATCCAGTTCTCCTACCAGGGATCAAACCTGAGCTCCCTGCATTGAGAACACAGAGTCTTAGTTACTGGACCTCCAAAGAAAGAAAGTGAAGAAAGTGAAGTCTCTCAGTCGTGTCTGACTCTTTGCAACCCCATGGACTGGACCTCCAAGGAAGTCTCGAATATATATTTCTTGTTATAAATTACAACATCACAAAAGATCTGTGTCCTGGACCCTCCCAGACCTTACCTACTATGTATCATTTATAATAAAACTGTAATAGTAAAGTATAGTGCTTTTATAAGTTCTGTGAGTCATTCTAGGGAAATGTCAAACCTGAGGTGGCTGTCAGAACCCTTGAGTTGATAGCCAGTCGATCAGAAGGACTAGGGGCCTGGGAGCTTCACTTGTGGTTGTCATCTGAAGTGAAGACAGTCTTCTGAAGGACAGAGCTCTTCACTAGTGGGTCTGCACTGACTCAGTGATTGATGTTGGAAGCGGGTTGTAGTACACCCCGGCTGGGGTTGAAAGGGAACAGTGACACAGATAGATCAGGCTGACTTCTCCCACAAGCCCCCTCTCATCTCTTCAGCAGAGGACGGAGCTGTTGCCATGACATTCTTAGGGGAACAATGCCCAGGGGGTTCTGTCCATCCATTCAGCGACACACAGCCCAGAACAGCTAGAGTTCAATGAAATCAGGATAAAGTCCAGCTTGCTATAAATCACACTGTTTATAAAATATCAGACAATTCCTGGAGAGCCTGTCTCCTACTCATTTTGCTGTAATTACAGATTCTAGAGACTCAATCATGCATTGCCAAATATTAATGAAGGTATAGAGAAATGAGCAGAAATTAGCATTTTAAACAAGCTCTTGAGTTGATTCTTAGATGCCCTAAAATTTGAAAGACCTCTCTGTGTATCTGAGAGTCTCAGCAAGGCTGCCAGGTAAAAATAGTACCCTTACTTCTGTGAAATATGGAGCCCTTGGACTGTGCAATACTGTTTTCCCTACTTGGTCTGGGTCTTGGTTTTTAACTTAGAAATATTAGCAAAGTAAATTTACTTTCAATTGTACAAAATAAAAGAAATATTTATCTGACTATCAGATCGTTTTCCATGGAACAGCAGCCTGGGTTTACTGAAGTCTGGGGCTTTGGGTTAGTCTATCATGGGTGTTTCAGTTTGTAAGAATCTTTCCATGCAGGCTTGGGTCAAGGAGCCAAATGGGTAACAGTTTAAGCTGCAACCTCAGTGAACCATAAGATATATACTTCAAAGAACCTTAAGTCACAAGATAGAATACATGCATCTCTGCATAGCTTTAGTTTAAAGCTTTGATTTTTAGAAATTTCAAATGCAGGGAAAGAGTGGTATAGAAGTGAAGTAACTAGTCATTTATGAAAAACATCTTGAAGCGGTAACATTTGATGGAGGTGAGGGGGAAGTATCTCAATTCACAGGCACTGGAAAAAGATACCAGGACAGAGATGAGACAAGAAGAAAGAGGATGGTGGAATAGGACAAAAAAAGAAAAAGGAGAGTAACTTCAGGTATTTTCACAAATGCGTCCAGGGCCAGCCTGGCTTTGGGACATAGATCCAGATGACTTGGTAAAATTAAATGAGATGAAAGGGTCTAAGAGAGAAGATTACAGGAAGCACTAGGAAAACAAACAGTCACATAGATACCCCTGCAGGATGCATCAATAAGTGGAGAAAGGTCAGCATTTCAACTCAAATGGGGGGTTAGGAGCTGGGGGCTCTATCTCAGAGATTCAAGTCCACAGCAGACTTCAGAAGAGAAATGGGCAACCAAAAAGGCTCTGTATATGATTTCAAAAAGCGTTCACTTTTCTAAAGGTCATAGTTTACTTTGATTTAGGTACACTTGTGATCTAAAAGCCAATTGTTAATCTAAAAAACTATTAAGTTGAGCAAAATAATTATGAATCCAAAGTTGGACAACAGAATATATGTGCAGATCTATCTGCAAGTCATATCCTTACAAAATGGTCCTTGTAACATGTCTGAGATTTTTATAGAATATATATATACACATATATATAATATATAAAGAGATACTAAAATTATATGCATGTGTGTATATATATACATATCTATAATGTATTAAAACATATATATACAAAATTATATACATATGTATATATATAAAGTATTATATATATTATATATATTATAATATGCTTATATATATATATAAAGCATTCTAAATTGTACTGCTTAGATAGAGACACTGACGGAGGGAACAAACACATGGAAGTCAAGGGGGAAGGGGAGTGGGATGAACTGAAAGATTGGGATTGATGTGTATCTTTATACACTGCTATGTATAAAACAGATAACTAATGAGAGCCAACTGTATAGCTCAGGAAACTACTCAGTGCCCTGTGCTGACCTAAATGGGAAGGAAATCCAAAAAAGAAGGGATATATGTATAACTGTTTCACTTCGCTATACAGGAGAAACCAACACAACATTGTAAAGCAACTATACTCCAATAAAAGTAAAGAATCAAATAAATGGTGCTGGTTACTGTAGAATACTGAGCAGGTGATATGATGCAAAATCCCAGGACGATGCATACTGGCTTCTAAAAGTTTCTGGTATAGCTCCACATGATTTGTCTACAGTTTTTCCTGCACCAGACAACTTTAAAAATACTGTAATATTTAGAGAGGTTGATGTTATGTTTTGAGACTGGGAAAAGTAGAGAAAGAAAGCTGTTTCTCAAAGATTTGAAAGATGTTTAACATAATTTAGGTATTTGAGGGGAGAGGACTCTAAAGCAAAATCAAGTTGTTGAAGATAAAACTGGTATCTAAAATATTTAACATCTGTATCTGTTCTCTTATTCCTGGTTATCAGTGCTGTAAGGGCTGACACACCTATATTGACCCTAGTTCTACCTAGAGTTTCCCATCACAAACATCCCCACACCAGGCTGCTGCTGCTAAGTCACTTCAGTTGTGTCCGACTCTGTGCGACCCCACAGACGGCAGCCCACCAGGCTCCCCCGTCCCTGGGATTCTCCAGGCAAGAACACTGGAGTGGGTTGCCATTTCCTTCTCCAATGTGTGAAAGTGAAAAGTGAAAGTGAAGTTGCTCAGTCGTGTCCGACCCCTAGCGACCCCACGGACCGCAGCCTACCAGGCTCCTCCATCCATGGGATTTTCTAGGCAATACTACTGGAGTGGCTTGCCATTGCCTTCTCCGCCACACCAGGCTAACACATTGTAATTATATATACCATCTTCTTCAGGGCATACGAAAAATACCAATGTGAAAGAAAGCTTAGACTAAATCAGATCTCAAAATAGGAGAGTTGCAGCTGGCTTAAAACTCAATATTCAGAAAACTAAGATCACGGCATCTGGTTCCATCACATCATGGGAAGTAAATGGGGTAACAATGAAAACAGACAGGCCTTGTTTTCTTGGACTCCAAAATCACTGTGGACAGTGAGTGCAGCCTTGAAATTAAAAGATGATTGCTCCTTGGAAGAAAAGCTATGACAAAATTAGACAGCATATTAAAAAACAGATATTTTCCAATGAAAATTTCTAGTCAAAGCTATCGTTTTTCCAGTAGTCATGTATGGATGTGAGAGTTGGACCATAAAGAAGACTGAGCATCAAAGAATTGATGCTTTTAAACTGTGGTGTTGGAGAAGACTCTTGAGAGTCCCTTGGATTGCAAAGAGATCAAACCAGTCAATCTTAAGGGAAATCAGCCCTGAATATTCATTGGACGGACTGATGCTAAAGCTGAAGCTCCAGTATTTTGACCACCTGATGCAAGAGCCAGCTCATTGAAAAAGACACTGATGCTGGGAAAGATAGAAGGCAGAAGGAGAAGGGGACTATAGAGGATGAGATGGTTGGATGGCATCACTGACTCAGTGGACATGAGTTAAACAACTTCCGGAAGATGGTGAAGGACAGGGAAGCCTAGCGTGTTGCAGTTCATAGGGTCGCAAAGAGTTGGATACAACTGAGCGACTGAACAGTAGTCTTGAAACTAAAAATCGGAGAAAGGCAATATTCAAAAGGAAAATTACAAGCCAGTTAGGCAGGAAGTGTCAGAGAATCAGCACCCTACACTCTCCCTGGCAGCCCTGAACCAAAGGTTTTCAGCTTTCTCATCTGTCCCTTTGAAAAACTAAAGGAATATGTTTTGCACTGATTCCTGGAAGATAACGGGCTTTATAAAGCACCTTTTATTGGTTTCCTTCTCTTTCCTGATTCACTAAGCACTCTCTTAATGGTGTTTCCTGAGATCACCTCCTGCATAAATGATTGCATTTTAATTCTTTTCTTAGACTCTTTTTAGGTCAAACAAAGACTGCAAGTTTGAGCTGGAAGGATACTTTACCTTGATAAATAAAGCAAGAAAAAAAGGAACAAAAACATCCTGAAAAGAAAACAAAAAACACAGCAAACATCCACCTCAGTGGTGAAATATTGAACTTATCTCCTGTACTATCCAAAACAAGTCAGATGCAGTCTACCTTCAGATCAGCATCGTATGAAAGATCCTAGTTAAATGCAGCAAGGCAAAGGAAATAAGTAACAGGTTTAAGAATTGTAATAAGTCGAATGGAAGACAACCTGTTATTATTTGCAGATAACATGGTTGAGGGAAAAAGGAAATTATTTGAATTGCTGTAAGGTCAACATATTAAAAAAAAAATCAATTGTAAAGGCAATGCTCAGGGGGGAAAAAAAAGAAAGTCTACGATGATAGTTTATCCACAATGGAACACAGAAGCCAATTGAAAGAGCTCCTAATGGCTAAAGATGGAACAATTTTAGCAACAATATAAAGTAGTACTAGATTACAGCACAAAATTTAAATTAAATATGCATGAGTCCATGCTTAGATAAATAAGTGAATAAATAAATGTGGGAGAAGGCACAGTCTTATGTGCAGAAGAATTCCTATTAATTTGTGTGGATATCTGGCCCTCAAGAAGGTAGAACATGACTCACTCCACACTCCTTAGGCAGGGGTGGGCCTTCTTTCTAAAGGTTACAGTATGGTGAGGGGGAAGAGGAAAAACTCTGCAGTGGTGAAATCTGACAAACACTACCTCAATCAGGCCACCAGAGTCAACTTCTGCGCTATGAATTCTTAAATCGCAGTCCAGTTGACTTACAGCATTATATTAGTTTCAGGTATACAGCGTGGTGCTTCAGTATATTTATAGATTACATACCTATACTATTGTACCCTTGATAAGATGAAACAAAAATGACATACTGCTTCTGTGTTCTTCCTCTCAAAAAACCATAATTGTGAGAAAAATATCAGACAAGTCCCAATAGAAGGCTCTAAAAAAAATCCTAACCAGTGCTCTTCAAAATTGTCCAGGTCATCAAGTCAAGCAATCTTTTAAAAACTGTTTGAGCCAATTGAAGCCTAAGAAGAGGTGGTGCCAAAAATGCAATATGATGTCCTGTTGGGACCCTGGAACAGACAAAGAAATTAGGTAAGAAATAAGGAAATTTGAATAAAATATTACTTGAGTTAATAGTATGCCAATATAGATTCAATATATACAACAAATGCATTATACTAATATAAGAATTTAAAAATATGGGAAACTGGGTGTAAGATGCATGGAAACTTTTTATATTATCTTACAAAGTTTTCTATAACTCTGAATCTCCTAAAAAATTAAACTTATTTTTAAAAGGATAAGAAATTTGCAATTTGACACATGCTCAAAAACATTTATAAAAAGGTTGTTATTAAAAGATTGCTTTCATATTAGCTTCAAACAAAAAGTAAAGTACCAAGGAATTAATCAAGCAATACATGTAAAAAATTTGTATGGAGAAAATTATATTGTAGAAAATGTTTTCAGAGACTTAAATAAATAGGAACCATACCACATACACAGTCTGTAAATTAACAAGGAAAAGACACTATCTTAACGATGTAAATTCTCACCAAATTGCTCTAGTAATGTGATTCAACTCTAGTCAAAATACCAACAGACTTTGGGGAATTTAACAAGCTTATTTTAAAATTTATGGGGAAGATCAAAGGTGTAAGAATAGTGAGACATTGCTTAAGAAGTGCAAAGTAATTGGATTTGGCTTCCCAAATATCAAATATTAGCATAAACTGTAAAAATTAAGACAACACAATACGGTCACCAAAATGGAAGAACTGGAAAATTAGAGGAGAACCCAGGAACACAACCACACATATATGGAAACTAGGGTTATAATGCCTTAAGCAAATATCAGCTCTAGCTGGGTTAAATATTAAATGCAAAAGGCAAAACTATAAACCTTTGAGCAAAATCTTTTCATTACTTAGGATTAAGGAAGATTGCCTTTGTGTACAACGAATGAAGGGAAAGATGGACAGATATGAACATATTAAAATTAAGAATTTCAGTTCATCAAGAGTCCACGTAAATAAGTGAAATCCCTATGTAAGCTGGTAGAATTGTTTTATTAGATTAAATTTGTAATGTTTAATGTCCAAAATATATAAAGAGACCTACAGACTGATATGAAAAAGGTAAATTACCCAATAGAAAAATATGACAAAAATAAAAAATGGATAGGCAAATCATAGAAAAAAATGCAAATAAAATACATAAAATGATACTCAAGCTTATCAATTCCCTATATGATAGCATTTTATACCGATCGTATTAGTAAAGACTGAAGTATAACGATATCATATGTTGGTGAGGATGTAGGGGAAGATAAATAATTGCATAGTGTTATTCAGAATCAATTGTAATAGAAATTGCTCCATCATCTTAGGAGAACAGTATAGTATTATCTCACAGACCAACAATGTAAAGGTTATGGTGTTGTGACCTTCTCAGATATACCCTGGGAGATGTGTATAATGTATTCTTGTCGGCACGCCTTATAATAGAGAAAGAAGGAAGGGAAAGAAGGAAAAAAAGAGGGAAAGAAAGAAAGGAGGAAGGAAGGGTGGGAAGGGAAAAACACACACTAACATTCATCGCAAGTAGAAACGGTATTTATCCCTTTCCCTCCACTTTCTCCGTTGATAACTGTGAGTTTGTTTTCTATTTCTGTGAGAGTGTTTCTATTATGTAAATAAGTTGATTTGTATCATTTTTTTTTAAGATTCCACACACAAGTGATGTCATATGTTGTTTATCTTTCTCTGACTTACTTTACTTAGTATGATCATTTCTAGGTCCACCCATGTTGCTACTAATGGAATTATTTCATTTTTTTATAACTGAATAATATTCTATTGTAAGTCAACTATAGTTAAATTTTTAAAAAGTATGGCAGAGACAATATGGAATTGTATACAACAGTGAAAAGAAATTAAACACAGCTTTATTCAGTGTTACAGACGAGTCTTAGTTATGATGTCAAGCAAAGAAAGCAAGTAAGATAAAAAGGGTTTCATTCAACTGAATTAAAGGTGCAAAGCATGTGTATCTAAATAGTGAATCACTTAGGACTATTAACAAATATGAAACCATAAAGAAACTCTCTAAGGTAGAAAGGAGGGATAGGGATGAAAAGTCACTCAGAAGAGTTTAAGATAATATTTTGTTTATAAATCTGGGTCATGAATATTTGGGTACTCATGTATACAGTTGTTCTGTATTCCTTACAGATATTTCTAAAATATTCTTTTGTATCTAAAGCATATCTAAAAGTTTTTTAAAAGAAAAATTTTAAGCATAGATTGAACAGTTCAAACTTTGGAGCCATAGGTCCTTGGGCTCTATTTCCAACAGTCTCATTCACTGGCTGAAACTGTGACTGATCCATTAATTTAATCTAAGCTTCAGATCCTCATCCTTAAATATTGAATGAATGATAAAATCATTACTTTACTGCACAACCTTCATGGAAAGGATTAAAATGCCATTGCACAGTGCCTGCTAACTACTAGACATTCAGTAGATGGTGGGTTGTGTTAACTGGAAAAAAAGAGTACACAACGTGAGAGTTGTGAGTTAAGTTTTATTTGGGGCAAAATGAGGACTATAGCCGGGAGACAGCCCATCAGATAGCTCTGAGAAACTGCTCAGAAGAGGTGGAGGGGGAAGGTCAGTGTATATGTGATTTTGGTGAAAGGGATTCATGCACTCAGACACACACTTTGGCAGAAGGTTGCTGCTAGTCCCAAGGAGCAAATGTCTGTGTTAATAATTTTAGTGCTTTTCTGTGTACGAGAAGATGCAAGAAACCAGGTTCATAAAATCTTCTCCTGAAAATAGTTATCTGAGGGCCTGTTCTGCTGGTTTTTCCCAGAACTCAGAGTGCCCCATTCCTGATCTCCACCCTGAACTTCTCCAGGGGGTGTGGAGGGTCAGCGACTTCATCCTTGTTGTATCGGATGGTGAGTCACAATTTTTGGTTTGCAGTTGTCTTAATGTTTACCCGTTCATTCATTCATTTTAAATTCACTCAAGTGTTAAAGAGTGAAAATCAAGTTAATCAGCCAGTGATGGTCAATCAGTTTAGAAAGATAAACCATCATCTTCCCTTCAGGCAAATAGTGTAGTTTATTCAGGTTTTCTGGAGATAGTACTTCTAATACTATGATCTCATTAACAACTTTAGTAAGAAAGTAAGGCCAGGGATTAGGAAGAGAGATTTGGTGTCTAGTCCGTTTTGGTAAAACTGAAGCTACACCTAAAAACAACTTGGAGAAACCAGCCCAACATCATGGAAAAAACAGATGCTTTGCAAATACCCACACTTGAGCTCACTCCCCAGCTAAGCCTGTTGCTTAAATATAACCCTGGGCAGATGATGAAAATATCTCTAGGCTTCATTTTGTCATATAAAATATGGGGATAATATTCCTTTCATTGCAGATTTGTGGTAAGAAGTGGAGATGCACAGTGCCCAGGGGTGTAGCTGATACATTGGTGTTCAGCAAGGGTGGGGGTTGGTCATTCTTCTCCATAAACAGTGATACAGTTAGTAGATTTTAAAGTAACTTATAAATATTTCAGTATTCTGTACTACACAAATCTTGTATATGTGTTTTAAATTATAGTGTAGAAGCACAGTACAGTGTAGTGGGGTGATTAGAAACACAGACACTGCTGTCAGATGGCCTAGGTTAAAATTTAAAATTTTGACTCTACCAATTATAAGCTATGTGACTTTGGGGACGTTCCTTAAGTTCTTTGTGTTTCTTCATCATTCAAGTAGAAATAAATAGATGAGATAATTCCTATGGAATGATTAGCACCCATATACATTGTTCAGTAAATGTTACTTACATTATTATTAGTAATATTGCCATTATTAACATTATTTTGTTGCTTTCCCCTTCTGTGAAACTCCTGAAGTACTGCTGCGTGTTGATTTTATTTTTATTTTAATTAAAGTGAATTCATGATCCTTTTTCATTTGCATGACTTCTTAACATTTTTGTCCAAGAAGAAACCCTTAAAGCAGTCATCAAAACCAGAGTTTCAGAAGTCTAACCTATAAAAATTAGTAAAGAATTTAAGAATCTTGGGACTTATTTTGGTTCCATCGTGGGCAAATTCCTTCTCCTTTTCAATATTTAATTTTCACATCAGTATGTGGAAATAATTTTTTTTGCCTCATTTCTCCTATAGAAATTCTAAAAAGGAGTCTCTTTTTCCCCTTCATTTTGGTTGAAACAAGCTTACAGAGGGACTGAGTGTTCAGAACTTTGTGATAAAGGGTCAGACCAAGTTAGTCTGTGACCACCAAAAGTTGCTTGGTAATACAAGTAGAAAACCTTAGGTCACCTTCAATAATCCACTTCACAAATAACCTTTGGATAGGACGTGGCTGTTGATCAAACTCTGTGTGAATGTATAATGCCATCACTTCAGTGCAAGTTGGGTTCTAAAATAACCATATTTATTTCCCAGAAACTTTTCTCTGAATTATAACCATGCAGTTTATTTCAAAAAGTTGTCTTTTAAACGAAGAAAAAAAGAAAAAGCCAAAACTCTCAAACTAATTTTCACCAGCAATTCAAGGCTGTGAAATTGCTGTTCAGACACCTGTACCTCCAGCAGAGGAGACAGACAGGACTCTAGTACGTCCCATTTTGACTCCAGGGTATCACCAGGGGATGCTCTGTTGCCATGACTACAGAGGCCCCACGGGACCAAAGTTCACCATTCTCCCTTCATGGGTGCCTTTTCCTAAGAGCCTGTACAAAGACCAGTGGTCACAGTTGCTACTTTTAAGCATCTGTCTATATCCAGCCCACATCTGAACAAATAACTTTGTTTTCCTTTCTCCTTTATTATTTTATTCTTTCTTGTTTTCTTTTCAGCGGTGCTAGAGAGTTGAGATTTTTTCCCCCATTTTCTCACACAATTCCTCCTCCATAGATAACAAAGTCCAAATCCCTAGCTGTTGTAATTATTAGCATATTCCTAGAGAAAATTGCTACAGTCTACATTAAAAGACTCCCTGCAGAAATTTACACAGTAGGTATCCAATTTCTCTTTAAATAAAAGGCACTCAGAACAGCGAGGGGTTTAAAACAAGAGAAGAAATGGGGAACAAACAGAGCTTTAAGGAACTGCAGGGAGATTTGCAGTGGTCAAGAGCAGAGAGTTGGGCTGAATTATTTGGATAATTAGTCTTCGTTAGCAAATTGGACGGAGAAGGCAATGGCAAGCCACTCCAGTACTCTTGCCTAGAGAACCCCATGGATGGAGGAGCCTGGTGGGCTCCAGTCCGTGCGGTCGCTAGGGGTCGGACACGACTGAGCGACTTCACTTTCACTTTTCACTTTCACACATTGGAGAAGGAAATGGCAACCCACTCCAGTGTTCTTGCCTGGAGAATCCCAGGGAAGGGGGAGCCTGGTGGGCTTCCATCTATGGGGTCACACAGAGTCGGACACGACTGAAGTGACTTAGCAGCAGCAGCAGCAGCAGCAAATTGGAGAAAATTGCAATGCCACCCAGAGATGTTATCATGTGCCCACAGACTGGCGGGATTAAGGAGCAGGTCTGACCCAGTTCCAAAAGATTTGGCCTTCCATTCTGAATATTCTATAGTGGAAAATAGATTCTAAGCCTATGAGCTCTTTTTGAACTGTTTCCAAGGCTTATTAACATGTGCATTTAGTCAGGGTGATCTTTTATATCATTATGATCTTCTCAGAATAAGAGGAGAATCTTTAAGGACCTCTCTGGGGATCAGGAAACTTTCAAGATGAAAGCAAGGAAACAGAATGGAAATGGAAGACGTAACTGTGATATTCCTTCCTTAAGATGATGGAAAACATGAAAGCTAGGCTTTCTCTTTTATGTTCCAGAAACCCTCTCAAGGAACTTAACTGGCATCAAGAAAAGGAACTTAAATCTAAATTTATACTTAAAACTGCAGCAATCTTGAAGAAAGCCCCGACTCTTGATGTTCATCTGGGAAAGGCCATTCCTTATTTTCTAGATTTCTAAGCACCTGTGTAAAAGTCCCTTGTGAAGGACAGTGGCATGCATTCCATGGACGTTTCCAAAGAACAGTTCCCAGTAGATTCAGATCCTGCTACTTCTTTAGGAAATGTGCAAATAAGCCCTTTCCAATGAAGAAGACATTAGGAAAGGAAAATTAATAAAGTTGGTTCGAAGGATCAGGTTAGTTTAAGTTTTCTGAGAAGCAAATTCATTTCTTCAAAAGCGATTTAAAAGTTTTTCATGTAGCCTGTGTGGTGCCAGACTTGTCATGGGTCCCACATCATGTGTACCCTTGTGTGCATGTACACAGCAGTGACCTTGGGAGGAAGAACCATGGACCCATTACCATCACTTGAAAGTTGGCCTCAGCTATCTCAGGGTCTTGCTGCTTTGAAACTGTTTCCACCAGTAAGTTATAAGGAAAATCACATAAAGCATGGGAATTGAGTAAAAAGGTATGCAGTATGTTCCTCCAGTGTTACACGGAGACACTATTTGAAAACACACACAAGGATCACTTATTCTTGGGGAATATACTTGGTTTGAATCATTGTTTATTGCTGAATAAAAATTTAATAAAATATGTGAAAAGTGAAAGTGTTAGTCACTCAGTCGTGTCCGACTCTTTGCTACCCTATGGGCTGTCGCCTGTCAGGCCCCTCTGTCCGTGGAATTCTCTGGACAAGTGTACTGCAGTGGGTTGCCATGCCCTCCTCCAGCAGATCTTCCCAACCCAGGGATCTCCTGAATTATAGGCAGGTTCTTTATCATCTGAGCCATTTGGGAAGCCCAATAAAATTTGTGGTAACTTACAAATTTGGGCCCAGTAAAAATGCAACTGGTTTCTGTCAGGTAGAAAAGATAACTCCTATGCAAGTTTGCTTGTGGGACATCAGTCAGGCCCACATTTAATTTATCACTCTTGTTCTATCATTGCTTCAAAATGTTTGTAAAACTCCAAATGCTCTTTAAACCAGCCTTTGCCTCATTACTGGTCTCCTTGTTCATGAGTAAGCTGCATAAAGTTCTTGAAACAGGCCCAAATACATTTGTATGAGAGCCATACCTTTAAGGTTTTGGAAATTATGCTTTGCATTTTAAAAGCTCCTGATGGCCTGAACCCCAGTCATAGGAAGATGAAGACAAAACAGGGAAATTATTGAATTTACAAGGATTGAGCCTAAAAATACCTGTGGTGATCTTATTGGATAAACTTCTTTTTCCTTTTCCCTTAAAAAAAAAATACACTTTCAAGAATCACTTTTCTGTCTCATTCATAAAGAGAAATGTCATGTCCCAGACCTGTTTCTTTCTCTCACCCGAAGATACCAACAGAATTGAATTAAAGGACATCAAGCCTCATTAAAGGAAGAGATGGAGGGAATTGATCTTGGTTGGATAAGCAATCTAGGAAAGTAAAATTCTCTGAAGCCCAGAAAAAAAGCTGAATTCTAAAAACATAAAATAACCACAGCAATCAAAATTAAATTGGATGAAAGAGTAAGTTGGTCCATCATTCTCGTTGGAAAGGCTGGGGTGTGTGTGTGTGTGAGCATGCTTTCCTTAAGTCTCTTCTGGATACCTAAAGGACATTAGAGGTAGAATGTGCGGATCAGAAAAATGTCAAGGAGAACACGAAGATGACAAGCTATTCTTAGAGTCTTTTCTGAGGGCAACACTGTTTGAATGTCTCAGAATATTAAGGTAAATGCAATAGTCACTTGAGAGAAAGGACACCTAAGTACGGTCGGCATGTGACTTCTCTGGCTGTCAAAATTTGGCAGTGTTAGGAAGCACTTTCATCTCCAACAAAACGACACAGAGAAGAAAACTAAACATTTTAACTGACAATGAATAGTTTTTTCCATGTGAAACTCTTTTCAGCTATGACCCAAAATGTGAACAACCATTTATTTCCTTCCTACTCACAGTGAGATATTATCCCCTGGGAGAACATTTCGGGGGGAGGTCATCAATAAAGGTTTTGGCAGCTCTTCCCTCAGATGACCTGTTGGGATTATTATTTCTTTTTAATGTTGTTCTTTTTATTGCTTGTGCATTTTTGGCTGCGCTGGGTCTTTGATGCTGCGCACTGGCTTTCTCTAGATGTGGCGAGCGGGGGCTGCTTTCTGTGGTGATGCACAGGCTTGTCTTTCTGATGGCTTCTCTTGCTGCGGAGCTTGGGCTCTAGGGAACGCAGGCTCAGTAGTTGTGGCACACGGGCTTGGTTGCTCCCCAGCATATGAGATCGTCCTAGACTAGGACCTAACTGGTGTCCCCTGCTTTAGCAGGCAGATTCTTAACCATTGGACCAGCAGGAAAGTTTGCCATTAGGATTATTTAAGGGCTTTAAAACCTCTCCTTACTGAAGCCTCCCTGCATACTTAGAGCATCAGAGTTTTCACAGATAGGGCCTGCCTAAACTTCTCTATTTAACTTTCTTGGGCAATTCTTACACACAACTAGCATTAAAGAATCTCTGAATGGACTGCTAAGCTGTTAACTGGCTATTTGAATTTATATTTGTTGCAGTACTTTTAAAAAAAGATATAATTTATAAACTTGGGAAATAAATGTATCTTATTGTTATCAAGGTGCCCCTTATCATATGCCCTCTCCCTCAGCAGAGAAGTATGGCAGTAACATGTTGTTTTTTCTTTTTATCATTCTAGTATAGTTTTTATTTAAGTCAATATTCAGTATTTTTTTTCTTTATCAGTAATCAATATTTTTGCCTTTGTGGCACATACAGCGGTGAGGGGTTTTCTTCATCTTTTCTGAAGATAGTGAGTTCTCTGGTCAGGCAATGGGATTGGGTGACCTCTGAAGCCCTGTGTGATTGTTAAGGAAGAGAGCATGGGATCTTCGCTGAGATATCTTCCAGGGAAGTTTGACCATGTCTTCATCCCTAGCATTTAGAAAATTTTCTTGCATAAAAAGGGTGGCTGACTAGATGGACAGACGTGTGAATAAATAAAAACTGATGGATTCCAATGAACTACTGTGTGTGCTCTGCTAATCCTTAAGATTCTTTTCCAATAGGAGCTGTTACAAGATACTGAGTATAGTTCCCTGTGATACACAATAGGTCTCTGTAGTTTATTTTACATATAGTAGCGCCACTCCAGTACTGTGGCCTAGAAAACCCCATGGATGGAGGAGCCTGGTAGGCTGCAGTCCGTGGGGTCGCTAAGGGTCGGACACGACTGAGCGACTTCACTTTCACTTTTCACTTTCCACTTTCACACATTGGAGAAGGAAATGGCAACCCACTCCAGTGTTCTTGCCTGGAGAATACCAGGGACGGGGGAGCCTGGTGGGCTTCCGTCTATGGGGTCACACAGAGTCGGACACGACTGAAGTGACTTAGCAGCAGCAGCAGCAGCCTGTATCCATTCATCCAAACCCCTAATTTATCCCTCTGTCCCTCTATCCCCTTTGGTAACTGTCATTTTGTTTTTTATGCCTGTGAGTCTATTTATGTTTTGTAAGTAAGTTCATTTGTATCATTTTTAGAGTACACATGTAAGTGATATCATTTGATATTTGTCTTTGTCTGACATGCTTTACTTAGTATGATAATCTCTAGGTCCATCCATGTTGTGGCAAATGACATTATTTCATTCATTTTTTTTTTAATGGCTGAGTAGTGTTCCATCCGGAGAAGGCAATGGCAAACCACTCCTGTACTCTTGCCTAGAAAATCCCATGGATGGAGGAGCCTGGTAGGCTGAAGTCCATGGGGTCGCTAAGGGTCGAACACAACTGAGCGACTTCACTTTCACTTTTCACTTTCACACATTGAAGGAAATGGCAACCCATTCCAGTGTTCTTGCCTGGAGAATCCCAGGGACGGGGGAGCCTGGTGGGCTTCCGTCTATGGGGTCACACAGAGTCAGACACGACTGAAGTGACTTAGCAGCAGCAGCAGTGTTCCATTGGGGCTTCCCAGGTAGCTCAGCTGTAAAGAATCCACTCTCAATGCAGGAGACCCCACTTTGATTCCAGGGTCAGGAAGTTCCCCTGGAGAAGGGATAGGTTACCCACTCCAGTATTCTTGGGCTTCCCTGGTGGTTCAGATGGTAAAGAATCTGCCTGCAATGCAGGAGACCTGGGTTCGATCCCTGGGTTAGGAAGATTCCCTGGAGGAGGGCGTGGCAACCCACTCCAGTATTCGTGCCTTGGAGAATTCCCATGCACAGAGGAGCCTAGCGGGCTACAGTCCATAGACTTGAAAAGAGTCAGACACGACTGAGCAACTCAGCACAGCATAGCACAGTATTCCATCATATATATATACACACCACATCTTCTTTGTCCTCTTGTTTGTCAATGGGCATTTAAGTTGTTTCCACATCTTGGCTTTTGTAAATAGTGTGCTGTGAACACCAGGGTGCATATATCTTTTCAAATCAGAATTGTCTCTGGATATATGCCCAGGAATAGAATTGCAGGATCATGCTGTAGTTCTATTTTTAGTTTTTTTTTTTTTTTTTTTCAAGAAACCTCCATATTGTTCTCCATAGTGGCCCTACACCAATTTCCATTACCACCAACAGCATTTGGTCATTTACATTACCACCCTCTCCAGCATTTATTTAATTTGAACACATTGTTATTCTGATTCTTTCTCCTTTCACTTCATCGGACTTTCTCTTCTCTGGGCTCAGACAAAAAAATTTTTTGCTCAATAAGAAAGAAAAAGGCTAGTATTTCTCTGGGAAATGAGATATTACATCTTCAAACTTCATCCTCAGTTTGCCCCACATCCGAAAATCTGCTGACCCATTTCCACATCCTGTTCATTTATTCTAGGTTTCTATTGATTCTGCAGAGACAAGAAGAAGGAATCTGAAAGGAAATTAAGAGTTAACTCTAGGGACCACCCTGGTCCGGTGGTTAAGACACTATGTTTCCACTGCAGTGGTTTGATCCCTGGTGGGGGAACTGGAAGCCTCATGCCATGCAATGTGGACAAAAATAGAAAAAAAAAAAAAGACTCCAAGTAGGGAAAAAATGGCAAGTTTTTTACTGTGGTGCACCTTATCAAGTCCAAGCGAGGAAGAAAAACACAGGGCTTACAATGAATGACTGGAAGGCTCTCGACATCAGGGAGGCTAGAGATTCCAAACCAGAGAAATAAGACTTTGAGATTATAGAATTCATTAGCAATTAAAGGCTGGAAAAAGTCCCCCTTGCCAGCAGGTTAGAAGTGAATTAAGAGAAGTGCTAGGGGACTTTGAGGTCGTTTCAGAGCCTTTATTGCCCCTATAAAAGTCTCCATATTAGCAGGCTCTGGGGAAATAGAACAAATCTCGCAGTTGTTCAGAACAGGCAAGCTCTGTGCCTCCAACACTCAGGGCTCCTCCACCCTCCCCAGGAATGGGTGCATTGGGACTTTTGTCCATTTGTTCTCAAAGAAAACTTTTTCTTGGATAAAATAGGTAGAATTGGCTGGAGCGGTATAAACACAAAATTCAATTTAGATGCATAAGCAGATAATAGTGAACAAAGGGAGAAGGAATGGAAGAGAGGAAAGGTAAACTTTCTTTTGGGTCAAGAAACAGTCTTGATTTCTACACTTGAGGGACCTGGTATCTCCTGAGGATGAAATCTGTAAGTACCATTACGTCCTGCTCTACAAACGTCCTCTGATTTTCTGTAATAGGCTATTATTAACAAGATGAGTGTTTCATTTGAGATTCTTTGGTGAAAATATCAGATATCAAAGTGAATTCTGAGACAGACTGCACTGTAGAACTGGAACGTCATGGATGGTACAGGACAGCTCCGTGCTGCATTCTTCACCAGCATGCAGGTATTGGAAGGGTCAGCAGAAGACAGGCTTGGGTAAGAGGGTATTTGGAGACAACTGGTGGTTTATTGTTTCCCACTTAGCCCCCATCTCCAGGGTTAGGAAGATCCCTGTCCTGCACTTCAATCAGCAGAGAAGTGATTGACCCAAACCTCTCAGAGAGCTTAATATGAGTCTCTGCAGTCAGTGATGTCTGGGTGCTGTCAGGAAATCTAAAAGGCTAGCCCTGGCTCTTGTCTCAATCCTCCATTCCAGCTCTACCGGAAGACAGCAGCTGGTGGGTGTCAGAGGAGGTGAGGGAGGAAGAGAAAAGATTCTATTTCTGCCTCCTTTTCCAGGCTACAGACCTTCTGCCTGAGACAGACCCTGACTAGTGGAGGAGGGAAGAAGTCCCATCCAGAAGTCCTGGATGGGTTGAATTAATGGTTTTTCTATCAGAGTGAAAGGCCTAATTTCCAAAGCAACCAAAACCAGTTTTTGGAATGAGCAACTCTGTGATTTGAGAATGTGAATGTCAGACTTTGTATTTCCTGGACAACAACAAAAAGATTTTACAGCATTACACATTTATTTTGGGAGGGGCTGCCCTTTTGGCTAAATTAAAATGAACATTAAAAGACTAATTAAATTTACTTTGTGATTTCATACTGTGAGTAAGGCTTATTTAACAAAAATTTCCAAATATGTGTTCTGTCTAAGCATCTGAGCTGTTTATGGTAGAGGTTGCAGGGGTGTGGGCTGGAGGTGGAATAATGCAAAGGTATATTCAAAATAGCTTAAAGTCTAACACAGTGTGATTTATACAGTTTTGAGCTCTGTCCTGGGTTCATAGACCGTCTATTACTAAAGTAACCTGAGGTAAAGTAGCCTAAGTTTCCCTCCCCCCAGGGTTTCTAAGGAATACTATTAAGAAGAAAACTCAAATATCAATAAATCTAGTTCCCACCACCCATATAATATCAAACCTCCCACAAAATTTCCTCATGTCTAGGATTTCCGAGAACCTTATTTTTTTTTCTACTCTGCCCTTCTCGGTGACTTTGGTTGCTCAAGAAGCCATCTGAGATCAGCTTCTCACGGATGGTATTGCCATGGTCCTCCAAAATGCCAGAGCCTCTGTACCTGATAATCCTCTGAGTAATTCAGTGAGGCTAGAAAATAGGTGTGTTCGGGATAGAAGAGGGAGATGAATTGGTGAAGCAGGTGGAAGTTAATCCTAAAAGACTCAAGACCTTAATTTTTTTTCAGCTACCTGTTGAAAAGATGGAAATGACACATATGCCATCCAGAAATGTGTCCTGGGGTAGCATAGAAAGGATGTTAGGTCTGATGGAGGATGAAAGGGAGAGTGTTAGTCCCTCAGTCATGTCTGACTCTGCGACCTGAGGCTCTTTGCCCACCAGGCTCCTCTGTCCGTAGGATTCTCCAGGCAAGAATACTGGAGTGGGTTGCCATGTCCTCCTCCAGGGGATATTCCTGACCCAGGGATCAAACCCAGGTCTCCTGCATTGTCATTGGAAGATTCTTTACCATCTGAGCCATTGGAGAGGATCAGTTCAGTTCAGTCGCTCAGTCGTGTCCAACTCTCTGTGACCCCATGAGTCACAGCACGCCAGGCCTCCCTGTCCATCACCAACTCCCGGAGTTCACTCAAACTCATGTCCACAGAGTCGGTGATGCCATCCTGCCATCTCATTCTCTGTCGTCCCCGTCTTCTCATTGGAAGGACTGATTGGAGAGGATAGATCCCCTTATATATAAGTTCTCCAAGGATAGTTTCCAAGGTAAAAAGTGTGAATCTGGAATTCTCTGAGTTTCCCTTTCAGAGTACACCTCCCTCTGAGGTGATCTAGTCAAATCCTTTCCTGTCACCCATCAGGAAATTGAAATCCAATAAGATGAAGTGGCCAATTCAAGGTCTAGTTAGTGACAGAAGAGAAATAGAACCCTAGTATCTTTAATGTCCAGCCTGGTGTTGTCCTTCTATATTTCTTTTCAAGTTTAGAAATCTTAATCTAATCTAAAATTTATCAAGAAGATAAATTTTGGCCAAAACATTTCTCCTGGGGCAGATTAGAATTTTAAAATATCAGTAGTAAATAAGCAGTTACATTTAAAATTTAAAAAACTAGAGGACATGCAAATTAAATAAGAAAGGAAATAAATTCAGACACATGAATTTGCCTAGATGAGGCAGTTGAGTGGCAGAGATACTGAATAATCTCCTCCGAACTGAGAAGGGACTCTTAAGACTGAAAGATGAAGTGGGTAACTCCATAAAGTGCAATTATGAAGTTTATTGTGGGGAACTTACAGGCAGAATGGGGTCGGGGGAGAAGACAGTCCAGAGGCATTCAAGGCTGTGCTCTGCACTGCTTAAAGGGGTACAGGGGACTTAAAGGAGCCAAAGCTAAAAACAGATCATGACTACCAGCTAAGAGGCAGATTTGGGAACACGGTTTTCTTTGCCCTGAGAGTCTCCTGACCATTAACCACACTTGTCAGCAAAAGGCACTCTTTCAGTTCCTGTATCAGATGAAGGCAAGGATAAAATGTGATAGGGAAATTTCCTATCTTGGGCACATTCCTTGTGAGTAGACTAAAGCTCAATCATTCAGACAGAGGAGTGGGTAGGGCATCTTGGCTGGGGGTAAGATGGAGTTGACAATGCAGTCAGTGTGGTTCAGTCATGGAGCAGTTATTAGTAAGCTCTTCATTAGGGAGACTTAGACTCACCCAGGCAGTAGCGTCAACAAAGGGAAAATTGATCTGGAAACCGAAATCTGAGAATTATTGAAAAAGTCAAAATTAACTCACTGTGTTCCAAAATCCCTTTCTGTAATAATAAGATTCTAAGCAATATAGCTATTTTGATGCTGATAGAGCTATGAAATATATTGAAGCACCATATCCTTCTAGAAAAACATATCCAGCCATGACAATATTAGCAAGAATCTGTGTTTGGCCAATTCAAGGTCTAGTTAGTGACAGAAGAGAAATTGTTCCTACCCACAAGAAGAAAATACTTGTCCCCACCCACTCCTCAAATGTTTATATCCTAATTTGAGGCATGTGTTTCCTTGTCACTCTGCATGGAAAAAGGACTTCACAGTTGAGATTAAGGTGAAAGACTTTAGTGGAAAGGTAAGCGTGGAAAAAAATCTTCCCACCAATAAAGGGAGAAGCAAAAAAAAAAAAAAACCAGAAAAAAAAATCTGCCATAGACTTGGCTCTTGGTGGAAAATAACTGTAAAAACAAATAGCATCCCCTTGATAGTTCATGACCATTGGCCAAATAATTTTCAGAGAAATATGAGAATAGAAAGTTGAAGCAACATGGATGAACCTAGAGATCGTCACACTGAGTGAAGTCAAGTCAAGTCAGAGAAAGACAAATATCACATGATCACCACTTATTTGCGGAGTCTTTAAAAGATGGTACAAGTAAACTTATTTACAAAACAGAAATAGAGTCACAGATGTAAAAAACAAAATTTTATGGTTACAGGGGGAAAATGGTGGAAGATATAAATTGGGAGATTGGGATTGACATATATACACTACAGTGTATAAAATGCCTTCCCAGGTGGCTCAGCAGTAAAGAATCTACCTGCCAGTGTAGGAGACAGATTCAATCCCTGGGTCAGGAAGATCCCCTGGAGAAGGAAATGGCAATGCAGTCCAGTATTCTTGCCTGGCAAATCCCATAGACAGAGGAGCCTGGCAGGCTACAGTCCCATGACTGTAGACACAAGAGTCAGACACAACTTAGCAACAAAACAACAACACATATATTAAATGGATAACTAATGAGGACCTACTGGAAACTCACAGGAATCTCAATACTGTGTAATTACCTATGTGAGAAAAGAATCGAAGAACGGGTAGATGTACGTATAATTGATTCACTTTGCTGTACAGCAGAAACTAACACAATATTGTCAATCAACTATACTCATATATACATATATATATATATATATTTAAGTTGCAGTGATCTGTAGGGCAAGTGGACAAGTATAATCTTCACTCTCGGATATCCTCTACACTGCAGCCCCTGTCTGGGAACCTCTGTTTCTGATTTGATTTCCAACGTGTATGGTCCCTGCTGTTAACCTAGGCAGTTCACTTAAAACCCAACAGATCCTTGATTAAAATGGTCTTAAGCTCTGAAATCCCCTTTTCTATCATTTCTTTCTAGTGGTCTGAATTTTGACTTCTAAGTCTAAGGCCACCAAAGCTAAACCATCTTCCATATTTAATTGTAAACACTTGGAGGCTGTGATTATGTGATTTCTAGGTGTATGTCTCTGATTCCTTGACAGTATTTTCCTTCTCATGGAAAGCACAGACTCACATGGGCTTCAGTTAAAAACTTGTGAACAGTTTTTAGAAAGCAAATGATCGGGAGGATATGGTTTTATATGAGTACCACATTTGTTTCTTCGCCAAAATAATGGGGAGTGCCACTTTTTATGTAAAGGGAGGGGTGAGCTATCTTTCTAAAGATGGAGAAATCTTCAAAAGCAAAATCTGGATGTTTCTTTTCTCTTTCCACCCAGGAAATCCAGCAGGGTTTGGCGCATCTGGATGGAGCGCTCAATTTAGGAGCACATGCAGACTTTCTGCAATTCAGGAACCAGGGGCATTTTTCATTTTTGTTTTCCTTGTTATTTATTTTCTTCACCTCAGGTTTTTGAAAACCAGAAACAGATGGACTAATCCAAGTTCCTCAGAGCAGACGGCGTCTGAAGCTCCCTGCGTTGAGGAACGGAGCTCCCCTGCAGAGAGCAGCAGCCGTGGAATAATTGACTCCAGCTCTGCCGTGGAAAGAACACCCTGAGAACTTTAAACCATTAGCCTTTCCACTGGCCCCATGGTCAACAACTTGTGGGAAGATGTGTCCTCGTCTGATCCTTGGGGTCACAAGCATCACCCAGCTGCCAGACATATCATGGTATCATGGTAAGAAGCCAAGCCCACAGACATATGCAAAAATGGTCAGGAGAGGTAGAATGGATGGGCTTGATAAATGAATACCTTGGCCTCAGTCATTTGGGGGAAAATTAGAAATGAAGGCAAATGTTGGATGGAGGAACAATGTGTGGAGGATAAAACTTATTTTAATACAGTCTTGCCACCCTATGGCTCTATCTTTACGTCTTGTTTTTGCTCTTTCCTTCCCTCCAATAATAACCCAATTAAAACAAAGCTGATTTTACGCAAAGGAATAATGGTCCATATGTAAAATCCCATTACTTCCCCCTTACATGATGCCATTGTTAAAGAAGAATTGGATGAAATGCAGAAATCAGTTTGCAGTGGGTATGGGGAGGTGGTTTAGCCAAAAGTGCTTCAAGGCTCCGCTGTCATACTGCAGAGGCAGCATCCTGGTTTTCCAGTTTAGCAGAGGTGATGTTTGTGTCATCTCTTTTATAAGATAAAATAAGGCACAGAGAAATGAATGGTGTGTCTAAACACTGGACAGAGATAAAGCTGGATTATAGAATCTTGAGACTCTGGGTTCCCAGCTCAAATCTTGGACAAATATCTTATGGCTGTTATCAACAAGAGATTTATGTTCAATTGTGAATAACAAGAATTATACACAAAACAATATCAAAAAGCAGCTTAAAACAACTAGGGATTTTATTTTTCCCACAAAGTCAGGTGGGGGTTTGCTAGCAAGTACCAGATCAACAAATCATTAGGACTTAGTTAGATGTGTGGTTCCTGAAATCCTACTCACCTTTTTTATGGACACTTGATGGCTGCATAGTCACTGCTCCAAACATACCTGGTTCCAGGTATGAAGGAAGGAACATTAAGGATCATGAGGACACCGCAAGCTGGGGCTGCTCCTTCAAGCTGTCTTTGAAGTCATATCTTTTGATTTCTGCTTACATGCCTGGAGCCAGAACTGTGTCCCTTGGCCATGACCAGTTTCCATGGAGGCTGAGAAGTTATTTTTTAAAAACCAGGTTCAGTGGCTCAGCTGTGTCCAATTCTTTCCCATGGACTGTCTATGGACTGTAGCCCTCCAGGGTCCTCTGTCCATGGGATTTCCCAGGCAAGAATGCTGGAGTGGGTTGCCATTTCCTACTCCAATCCCCTCCCTAAAGCTGTGGGTTTAGTGGGTATGTGGCATTATTAGGGGAAGAATTGAGCACCAAAAAGAACGTAACAGGCACTAACTCCACGGGTAAGGCAGAGCCATTAGCAGGAAAAGTGGTGATTCATGTCACAGGACCCAAACTCTGGTAAACGTTACAGGATTCTTTAGGTCGATGATGCCATATTTTTTTTTATTTCTTTCTAGGAGCAAGATTAAACACATGGTTAAAAAAGAAACCATTTTCTCATATAAACTAGACTATGCTTTCTTACTTAACAACATAAATGAAGAAAGAGAAAGAGAAGGAGGAGGAAGAAAGGGGAGGAGGAGGGGAAGATGGACGGGGAGGAGGAGAAGAAGCAGGGAAGGAAGGAAGGCTTTGCTGAGGTGCACCTCCCTTTCAGGACCTGCTGGGGTGATTCAGTGTCTACTGCACCGCTAGCTGGTGGAGAGCCTGCCTCCCCGCACCGAGTTCCAGAGCCCATTCTTTATCATCTGAAACTGTTGCTGAGACCTTCCAGGAACATCCAGCTGAACCGGTGGTACCTGCCTCTCAAGATACAGGAGAGAAGCTGAACCTCTTCCTCATGTCAAGAGGAACAGGCATTGGATGGTGGGCCTGGCAGATGAGGCTTTGAGAGGAGATGCTGCGAACCCTAAGGAGACAAGGTAAAGTGGGGTGGGGAGAGCATGAAAGTGACTTCTTGAGAAGTATTCCAGGGAAAAATGGATGAGGAGATGGAGAAAGGGACCAGGAAGAGACGGAGGCATCCCAACGGAGAAATATCAACTAAGGTGCCCCATGGAGCCTGGCTCAACCCTGCAGGGATGTTCTGGGGTCAGCAGAGGTCACATCTCAGGATTGTCCTGATCAGGCCCTGGGGCACCCGGAAGAGTCACTGATGAAAAGCTGCCCTCTGGGGAACACACATTCCAGGCACTTTGCCTCTGAGATGTGCCAGTGGGTTTTGGCAGGTGACATAAAGCTGCAGATGCTACTCTGTTTGGGGAGTGAAAGCACATAGAGACTCTGTGTGCCAAGCATGGTGAATGCGGAGGCAGTAAGCCCTCCTCCTCGTCTTGTTTACTGGGTAGAATGGTGAGATCTCTGCCTCCCACACGATATGTTAAAGCCCTGTGGACAAATCACCCATCTCCTGAGTTAAAGGATTCGGTATAATTTTGTTTCTTCTGAAAATCTTGGTGGAGGCAGCCAGGACTTTATGATAAAAGGGCCTGAAGACTTCTACCCAGGAAAGCGACCATGGTTCCTAGATAAAGCCACCACTGCTTTCTGTAACTGCAGAGTGGCCCCTGTTGAGAGGGAGTCCCCTGTCCGAGTCTGTAAGCCTAAGTGTCTTGATTTCCATGCCACTCAGTCCATTAGCAAAAGACAGACTCTAGCAGGACAAAAACGTCGATACATCTGGTTATAATTAAATGCATTCCTGAGACTATATTTATATTTATCCCAGGTAGCCTTTATTTATTTATTTTTTCCTTCCACACTGTTCCACTCCTTCGTCAGATCTTCTGTTTACCGAAACCTATGTTGATGCTGTCTCAAGCAGTTTCTTTAATCAGGTTAGAAAGGCTGATACAAGAGTGGATAAGAGTAATACTAAAACTGAGCTAGGGAATCTTTGCTGGAAGGATTCGGGAAATTTCTTTCTTGTTCCTTAAAGCAACTTCCCATCCTGCACCAGGTAATTGAAAGCTCAGTTGCTCAGGGGCACTGAACAGAGAACGAGATGGTGGTCCCCACTGCCGCCCTGGGATTCTGTACGAAAGAATCTGTCCCGCAGTGTCAGGAGCATCCCATACCTTCTGGGATCAGTAGCAAGAATACCGAGTGCACAGATTTGCAGCAGCTGTGATTCTTTTGATGTTTCTTCCATAAGAGTCTGTTTCTGAGCTGACTGTTTAGCAGAGCCGTTTGGCACCTGTGACAGAAGAGCCAGGAACTATCTGTTGATAGTACGACTGAATGGTCTTGGTTAATTTATTTCAATAATCAACCAACAATATGAAAGTGAGAGAGAGTAGAATCCCCTGTTGGAGGATAACACGTGTCTGTTTCATGATGCTTTACAGTGGTTCTCCTGCTGAGAGGAGCATGGCGTTGGCAATGGCTGTGGCATTGACATAGCCCGAGTCCTTCTTCTTCATCAATAGTGTATGTTATACTGGTCACCAGCTGATAAGGGCTTCTCATACTCAGAGATAAGACATCTTAAGATTCCTATGCATATCTTTGCATATGAACCTTCATCACATGAGGTAAACAGGGGTTGGGAAACATATTTTAATTAATATAATTTTTCCCATATTTCATTTACCTAGGTAAGATGGAGCTTCTCTTTGATTGGGTAGCTCTTCCTGTATTTTGATCTTGATAAAAATCAGGCAACTGTCATGTGTGTGTGTGTGTGTGTGTACGCGTGTGTGCATGCATGCACACGCACATGTGCGCTCAATCATGTCCAACTCTTTATGCCCCCTGGACTGTAGTCCACCAGGCTCCTTTATTCATGGAATTTTCCAGGCAAGAACACTGGAGCAGGTTGCCATTTCTTACTCCAGGGGATCTTCCTGACCCAGGAACTGATCCCATGTCTCCTGCGTCTCCTGCACTGGCAGGTGGATTCTTTACCACTGTGCCACCCGAGAGACAACTGTCAGTATAGTATGAACTAATTAAAAATATTGTGATTACAAACAAGCGTGACTCTGTCTAGTATCTTCTCTGATGAGGCGAGAAAGCAAAACATAGGGGCACCCAGAAGTCTTTGAGGAAGTGATAGTTTACATGCAAAAGGTAAACACCTTGATGGTGGTGTTATTCATTTAGGACCTAAATTTGGGAAAAGCAATATAAAAAAAGAGTTGTCAGAAGACAATCAGTATTACTTCCAGAAGTGGTCATATGTTGTAAGAAATGACCATTATGTTTAATTTATTAATCAGAGAGATAATACTTATAAATCTAGAGATAATTATCTAGAGATAAAATTTTATAAATCTAGAAGAAATTACCCCATCAGTTATAAGGAACTTTAAGATTTTTGGAAATGAGAAACTTTTATTTTAAAAATGATTCAGAAACTATTCTGGTATTGAGTTTAGCAGTTGAAGAGGACTCTTGAGAGTCCCTTGTACTGCAAGGAGATCCAACCAGTCCATTCTAAAGGAGATCAGTCCTGGGTGTTCATTGGAAGGACTGATGCTAAAGCTGAAACTCCAATACTTTGGCCACCTCATGCAATGAGTTGACTCGCTGGAAAAAACTCTGATGCTGGGAAAGGTTGGGGGCGGGAGGAGAAGGGGACGACAGAGAATGAGATGGCTGGATGGCATCACCGACTCTGTGGAAATGAGTTTGAGTGAACTCCGGGAGTTGGTGATGGACAGGGAGGCCTGGCGTGCTGCAATTCATGGGGTTGCGGAGAGTCGGACATGACTGAGCGACTGAACTGAACTGAACTGAACAGTTTAAACACTTTCTTACCTTAAGACCCGGAATCCTGTTCCTACAAAAATAAGAATATATATTCACAGAAGATTTGCATGTAAATATCCATAGTAATTTTATTTGAAATAGCACCCCCCTAATCTAAATGTCATCAACAGGTGAATAGGATACAGTGAACAGAACACAGAAATACTGTAAAATGTAATATACTACTACTTAGTGACATAAAAAACATACTGGTAAATGAATCAAGAAGGTAAATGAATCTCGAAATCTTTCTGCTGTGCAACAGAAGCCAGACATAAAAGACTGTGTATTATATAAACCCAAGGATATGAATCTATAAAGAAGATCAAAGAAACTTACAGTGATGGAGTCAATTATCAATTACTCCAATTGATATCAATTACTCCAGTTGATCCAAGATCCAATACGGTGGGGAGAATTACTACAAAGGGGCACGAGAAACCTTTGGGGAGTGGAAACATGCTACTTTTGAATGTGATTGTGGCTATACAAATATATACACTGATCAAAACTCATCAAACCACTTCAAATGGGTCCTTTTTAGAAATGCAATTATACTTTGATAAAATTTATTTTAAAAATCCTGAGTCTGATAAAATTCATCAAAAAGACACATGCATTAAAAGGAACAAAAGAAAACATAAAATTTTTTTAAAAATTTAAAAAGATACATGCATAATACAGGATATACAGGAAGAGTTTCCTCTTGGCATATCACACAGAAGTTTTATTACCAAGTGTTAACATCAGGCTGATAACACCAAGATTAATTTTCCATTGGTTTATCATTTATAACCATTTTCTGTTTAATAACATCAATAGGCCTTTACACAAATATATATTTAGGTGACAAATTTAAAGCCTTTAACTTTAGCTTCCAGATGTATTAACCTCATCAGAGAATGACTCTACCACATTGAACTCATCATCTTAATTGGAGTTTTACAAAGGTCAAGTTTTTTGTTTATAGATAAGGATATTTCATCAGAGAGGTGACATTTACAGTTTTACTCCATGCAAGTAAACAGTCCCAGATGATTCACAGCATTGTCTAAAGTTCACAGAAAACAATCTTTAAAAAGACATTAATTATTATAAATTCACTTAGTTAAATATATACGAGTACATGCTCATAAGCTTAAATAGTGTGGAGACAATATTCTGTCTCACTCCCTTGGAAATTTAGAATATATAAAATAAAATTGCTTTCCATAAAATGTAAGTTTAATATTTGTAATCTAATCTTACATAAGTATTAAAATTTATATTTTATACCTCATTGTGGTAAAATGTGAGAAGACACGTTACTAAATTTTTAAACTCAAATTATCAAACCTATCTTTTTTATCAAAGGATTTACCTTGATTAATATGTATATTACATAAACCATTACCTTATAATAATCTGCTTTTATTTACCATGTATCAAATGTATATCAGAATCTTTTATTAGTGCATTTTTATGGCTGTTTGTTGCTAGCTGATGTCTTTTGCATTTCTTTGTTTCTTATCTAGCAATCTGCCATTGCCAGCACAGCTTGATTTTTTACGAGCTGGTAGAGAAGTTTTTCTTAAAAGGCCAGCACATTTAAAGCATTAAAAGTTTGATTTCTTATCATAAACACCACAATAAATGCCAGTTGTTGTTTAAAGAAATTAAAAGAAAACAAACAAAAAAATAGTTTGACTTCTTCCTTCTCCCTTTGAAATTCAAGATACTCTGATTGGTTAATCTCCTCCAGAGTTAGACAAAGGAATATCAGAGATGTGCTTGGAAAGTATTTCAAATTACACAGTCAAAGAATCTTAAACAAAAGTTGAGAAAGTTTGGTATGTCCTTTCTCGATAGGGAACAAGCTTTTTGGCCTGGGAACCAAGTTACTAAGGTTAGGATTTCAGAGTTTATCTTTCGAAGGTATTGCTCCCAATACTTTTCGAGGGAAAAGCAAGAACAGGCCTAATTATACAGAACGCTTTGACTTCTCAGGAAGTTAGGGGCTCGTTGAGGAGAGGTCTGTGGGCCCCAGACAGGCCACGCCAATTTCATCTGTGTCCACACTCCATCAGTCCTCCAGGTGTGTCTACACAACTGAAATGAAAGCTACGCCAGCCCTCTGCCCTCCAAGCCAGCCCAACTGTTGCAGTTTCCGTAAATATTTGCGTCTGCTTTCTCCGTTTTAATGGTAGGTGTGTGTTTGTGTTGGATATTCACACAGTGTGGAATTGGACAGATTCCCATGGTCAGCGAAGGTCCGAGCATGCCCCCTTAAAATAATCTGACCACAGATGGAAAGGGGCTATAATTATAAAGAGATCATTCATTGTCATTTTTACCCTCTGTCAAGAGGGCTTTCTTAGCTACAGACACAAATGGAAAGCCAACAGCATCATAAAAGCCAGCCGTTATGCCAAAACCAGTATAATGGGGATTGTATGCAAGCTGCCCCTTTGGGAAAGATGAACCCAGACAAGCAGTTTGAGGACTCTATGTTGCCCCACTTCCCCTCACCTCCCCCAAAAAAGATCAATAAAGTATCATTTGGCACTGGCTAATTTTTTCAACCCATCAGGTTGAAACTGGCTTGTCGTTTTATAAAGGAGCTGCTCCCTTGACCCTATTGTGAGAAACAGAGGGAAGCTTGAGTCAATGGGAAGTTTGTGAAATCCTGCAGACACAGAGCTCTTCGCACTTAACGCTGGTGGAAAGAAGCCAGATGGCCATTAATTAATGACAGAAATAATTTAGATCGGTCACGAATCAGAAATAAACCAGGCAGCCACGCAGTTGTGAACCAGAAATAATCTAGAAACAGACTCAGCAAGATTCTGCCGTGACTGCCCATGGTGACTCTCAGAGCCACAAAGAGTGGGCCCAGTGAAGATGCTTGTGAAGTCCATGTACTGAGTACGGTGTTTTCCTGACTCCAACAGCTGAATCCTCATGGAAAGAAAACTGTTAACAGGTGTCAAAACTAAAACCCTATGCCAATTTTAGTTACTGAGTAAGGTCCCCTACTCCCATCCCATAATAAAGAATAATACAAGGCAGTACATGTGCTTTCAGAACCTCCAGGCCCCCAGAATAAAGATGGCAAGCTGCATCTTTTGTTGAAATTTCTTTAATAAAATTAAAAAAAATAGGCATAAGCTTTATGGCATAAGCAGGAAGCAGGGCTCTTACATAGGCTACCATTCTGGCTTGGCTGTAACCAACTGAGAGCCTTAGTAACTGCTTAGTAACCTAGTAACTGCTGTTGTGCTATGGGTTCCTTCCCTTATCGATCCATCTCAGAATGCAGGGTTTTCAGAACGGGAATCCCTTCCAGTCATGCTAAGGGGCAGCCTCTTTGTCAGACAGGGTTAGGCTGCTAAAGACAATATGTCAGTTGTACGTTTTTCATGATTATTTTATTCAAGTGTTTTTGTCACAGGGCTTCCCAGGTGGCTCACTGGTAGAATCTGCCTGCCAATGCAGGAGACACAAGCTTGATCCCTGGAGGAGGGAATGGCAACCCACTCCAGTATTCTTGCCTAGGAAATCCTATGGACAGAGGAGCCTAGCAGGCTACAGTGCATGAAGTGGAAAAGAGGCGTGCATGACTTAGAAACTAAACAGCAACAACAACATTTTTGCTATTGGCAAAAGGTGTTTAAAATGCTCTTAAAATTGGTCATAAAACATTGTTATGTCTATAAATTTTCCCACAAATCAAGGATGGTGTGTATTTTTTTTTCAAAGAAAAAGGGAAAAGTAAATCCATAATTCATTCTCCTTTTTCTATCTGCACGCCTTCTCCAGCTTGCTCCTGGAAGGGAGGCTGTACCGAGGGTGCGGGCAGATGAGAGTGTTCTACAGCTGGCCATCCAGGACATTTATTCCATGGTGTCATCAGGTTTAAAACCGCCTGGTTCCTGGTTGGTCTGTGCTGGAAGAGTTAACACACAGGGAAGGCAGAGTTAACAAGGGACAGGCCATAAATGGCTCCAGCTGTGTATAATTAACTGTAATACTGCAGAGTAAATGACTTTTATTGGCAACCATGTCATAACTTCATTAAAAGTCATATTTACAGCCCTATCATATGAAATGAGTCCTCCTGTATTCTGGAATTTAATGAGCATTCATTTTCACCTTGTTCAATTATCTTCCAGACACCCCACTACCCCCACCCCTCAGCTCTCCCCCTCCCATCTCTTTCTCTCCCTGGTGTGGAAAGCATGAAGCCAAAAGACAATAGGAAAGTAATTAGCACCTGGCAGAAGGCCCCTCTTCCAGGGAGCATTTCCCCAACCACAATAAAATCTGTTTCTCCTTGTTTTCCATTATAAACAGGTAACTTCTTTACACAAAAACATTAAGTCATGGTCATAAAAACATCAACTTGATATGATGGAAAACTTCCACAGGTTGGGCCTCCTTTGCAAAGCAGTCACGTCTGAAGCCATCAGGAGCAGAGTCCAAATGCATACAGTGAATCGTGATCACAGAGAAGAAAGTGAAGCTAACAGTTGGTGTAACCAAACACAGGTTTGGCCATTTGCTACTCAACAGCTGATAAATCAGGGGGCAAGCTTTGGCAGAAGAAATGTGCTTTATGCAGAAGAGCTGGCAATCTTGGGAGAAGGTGGACTCGCGTCCAGAGACCAATTCCAAGGATTCTGCTCAGATGCAACACTTTTTTAAGGGAAAAGGAGGAAGAATCTCAGTGAATTATTAAGGCAGAAGGTCATATTCTTCTTCATCATTGTTCCATTGTGTGTAAGTCTGCTGACTCATCCTTATCTTCTTCCTTGGGGTGCTGTCTTGCCCCCGCCATCAGCCTGAGCCTGTGGGGTCCATCTGCAAATTTACTAAGGGGAAACAAAAGGGAGAGAGTCAGTCATTCTTTAACTACTTAATTCTTTATTCTTATTTCTCCTAATCTAGGAAAGGAATCAACAGGTAAGTTAAGGTGTTGTGTATATTTAGAAAATCAGCAGTCAGGAGCAAAGTTAATGTTGCCTAATCTCATCTTTATGCTTAAGTCTAAGGAAAACAGTGGCGAAGAAACAGAAAGGCGGCAAAGGAGCTGCTTACCTTGGTTTTGAATCACACATTTCTCACAATAACTCTCCTTGTCTGAAAGTACCTATCTCACTTAGCAGGAGAATATCTAATTAAGTTTCTCTTTTTTCCAACCCTGCTGCTACTTGCCTTCCCTTCCCTTCTCTTTTTATCTTCTCCACTTAAGTTGCAAAGAGAATATCTTGTCCAATGCATCAAGTGATCTGGGAACTCAATCTCACGGTCTCTAACTCGGCTGTCATTCCATCTCACATGTCTCCTTAGAGTTTCTGAAAGGTGAAAGTGGAAGCACCATATCAAGAGTGGGTTTTCTTTGTTGACGTTCCAGTTGATGTTCTCTGTGATTCAGAGTGAAAATAAAGGTCCCTGTGCATATTAGGAAGACCGTGTTCTGAAGACCCAGGCAGAACTGTATTTTTTGGGCGGGGGTGGGAGGAGACAAATTAAAAAATTTTTTTCCTATTGTTATTGAGTATAATTGACAGGTAACATTGTGTGTAAGTTTAAGGTGTACAATGTGTTGATTTGATACTTTTACAAGATGCAAAATCATTACCACCTTTGTCCTGGCTACTGCCTCGGTCTCATGACCTAGTTACCATTTCTTTTTTGTGGTGAGACCGTTTATGATTTTCTCTGTTTGCAACAGCCAAGTATATTAGCTATACAGTATTATTAGCTATAATCACCAGCTGTACATTATATCCCTAAACTTGTTCATCTTAAAATTGGGACTCTGTACCTTTTGGCCAATATGTCCCCATCTTCCCCACCCCGACCCCTGGTAATCACCACTCTTTGTTTCTCTGTTTGGATTCTGTGTGTAAGTGATATCATACAGTATTTGTCTTTCTCCCTCTGACTTACTTCACTGAGCATAGTGCCCTCACGGTCCATCCAAGATCGTGTAAATGGCAGGATTCCCTTCATTCTCATGGCTGAAAAAATATTAGAATTATATACATATATAATTGTGCATCTCGCATCTTCTTTATCCATTCATATATTAATTGACACATAGATTATTTCCATACCTTAGCTACTGTGAATAATGGGCAGACCTATATTTTAATCCATAACACCCACTAGCTATATGACTTTGGAAATTCCAGCTCAAGCTTCCTGAAGATCATTTTCAAATAGTAGGATCAATGACCATCTTTTTAATGGGGCTTGTTAGTATTAAATAAAATAATACCTCTGACATTACGTCTAAAAGAGAAGGCATTCAATGAATGTTTTTTCCACCCTTACTCCCTCATCTCCCATTCCTTCCTTTCTTTCCAGAAGTTTATAATTTCCCTATACTCTATTAGCTTGGTGCAAAAGTAATTGTGGTTTGGGACTGTGAATTTTAAATTATAATTAGGCTCAAACACATCATTATTAACCAAAATAGAAACAGTTACAATCAAAACATTTCTTTCCAATGAGAAATAAGTTTGTTTGTTCCTGTAGCATAAATATCCGTGCTTCAGGATTCCACGAACACTTGGAAAACATTTTCTGCCTCCTGTTGCTTGTGGAAGTGTTTTCCCTGCAAAAAGTTGTCGAGATGCTTGAAGAAGTAGTAGTCAGTTGGTGAGAGGTCAGGTGAATATGGCAAAACTTTGTAACCCAATTTGTTCAACTTTTGAAGCATTGATTGCGCGATGTGTGGTCAGGCTTTGTCTTTGAGAAGAATTGGACCCCTTCTGTTGACCAATGCTGGCTGCAGGCTTTGCAGTTCTCGGTGTATTGCATTGATTTGCTGAGCATACTTCTCAGATATAATGGTTTCACTGGGATCCAGAAAGCTGTAGTGGATCAGACCACCAATGACCATGACCTTTTTTTGGTGCAAGTTTGGCTTTGCGAAGTGCTTTGGAGCTTCTTCTTGGTCCAACCACTGAGTTGGTCGTCGCCAGTTGTCATATAAAATCCACTTTTCGTTGCATGTCATAATCCAGCCAAGAAATGGTTTGTTGTTGTTGCATAGAATAAAAACAGACAACACTTCAAAATGACAATTTTTTTGATTTGTGGCCAGCTCATGAGGCACCCACTTATCAAGCCTTTTCATCTTCCCTGTTTGCTTCAAGTGCCAAACAGCTGTAGAATGGTAGAGGTTGAACAACTTCTCGTGTAGTTTTAAGAGGATCAGCTTTGATGATTGCTTTCAGTTGGCCATTGTCACCTTCTGATGGCCAGTCACTGCACTCCTCATCTTCAAGGCTCTCATTTCCCCTGCAAAACTTCTTGAACCACCACCTCACTGTACTTTTGTTAGCAGTTCCTGAGCCAAATGCGTTGTTGATGTTGGGAGTTGTCTCTGCTGCTTTATGTCCCATTTTGAACTCAAATAAGAAATCACTCAAATTTGGTGTTTGTCTAACATCGTTTCCATAGTCTGAAATAAATATAAACAAAACAGCAAGTAGTGTCATTAGCAAAGAAACATAAAGTAAGAAAAGCACATTAAAATGATGTATAACATAACCACATCTATTTAGAATGTATTCCAGTGTCAAATTTCAACAATGCAGAAACCACAAGTACTTTTGTACCAACCTAATATTTTAGCTAAGATAGAACATTTGGCATTAATATTTGGGGCTCCAGATGATCTGAGGGCAATGTTGACAAAGGATGCTTATTGGTTGGCAAGCCAGAGTTTGTAAAATAGGAGGTGGCTGGATGGCATCACCGACTCGATGGACATGAGTGTGAGTGAACTCCGGGAGTTGGTGATGGACAGGGAGGCCTGGCGTGCTGTGATTCATGGGGTCGCTAAGAGTCGGACATGACTGAGCGACTCAACTGAACTGAACTGAACCATAAAAGGATGGAAGGGGACTGACCCCACACTCAGTGGGGAAGGCAGTGAGAAAAATGATAGCCATGGCCGGCATTGAACATGAAGTCATCTCCCCTCACAAACCCCTGTGGTCTAACAGCCTGAGCAGGGGTGATGGAGAAGGGGTAGTGCCCAAGAACCATTCAGGCACAGCCTGCACTTATATTTGTGAATGTAAAATGCCCTTGGAAGCAGGCATCGTTTGAAATGCAGTAATGCCAACCCTCCAGGGGATTCATTTTGCTGCCAGCCATGCCATCTTTAGCAAATTCCACTGCACACATATGCTGCCCCCTCAGCCTCCCTGCTTTACCTGATTTTAGGCTGACCCTATATAATTAGCACCTTGGGCTGGTGGTATTGTTTAGGAGCACTGTTTCCATCATTCATTTGGGGATGTAATAAAGCTTAGAAATGCTGTGAGCAGGAGCAACATCTAATGCAATTTTCTTTTCTTTTTTTTCCTTGTCAAATTAAGAATCAAGATTTGTTTTGGGGTTGCGAAATCCTTCAACTGGGTTGCAACCAGCATTTAAATATTTTTTGATGGAATAAAATAGAGTGCACTAGAATAGAAAATAAAATATAACAATAAAGGAAAGTATGCATATGTTCATGCTAAGTTGCTTCAATCTTGTCCTGCTCTTTGTGACCCTAGAGACCAGAGCCTGCCAGGCTCCTCTGTCCATGGAATTCTCCAGGCAAGAATACTGAAGTGGGTTGCCATGCCCTCCTCCAGGGGATCTTCCTGACCCAGGGATAGAACCTGTGACTCTTATGTCTCCTACCTTGGCAAGGGAGGGTTCTTTACCTCTAGCGCCACCTGAGAAGCCAAAGGAAAGTATAGATTTATAAAAATTTAGGTATATAATATACATACGTGGGTGTGTGTAACACTGTAAGATATTGTCCAGTGTTTGAAAATCATTGATACAGTGATCAGCACCCAGACTCAAGTCTTGGGGCAAGTTGCCTTGTCTGGCCGTGTTCTTGATTTATCGCACTCTGCTCTTCAAAATGCTATTTACCTTCATCTTCCTTATCAGCAAATGAGCCCAACAGCACAGAAAAAAAGAAATCAGAATCCAAGAAAAGAGACACCATGGGGGAGGGAAGTCTATTTTAAATGAATCAAGGAACTTTTTGTCTCACTGCTGCCCAGGTGGGTTCCTACAGTTCATCAGCCCCAACCCCTTTCCATATAAACAAGCAATCACTGGACTTAAAAAATCCAATAAAAATCTCAGATACACAAATTTGCATTTAGATGCAATGAACTACAGTGTGTACCTAACAAGATAATTAAGCACAAGATTGCAGGGTGGGATTTAATTGCTCTTTACCAAGTGATCCTGGGTAATTCATTACAAATATTTTGAAATGAGGGGGCTCAGAAGAGGTCCCCAGGGAAGATCGCCAGATACCTTCTGGCTCAAGGTCTAGTTCAAGTAAAGAAAGCAAAAGGGGCATTGCTAAGGAAAAGGGAAGACTTCAGGGATATTCCCAGGTGCCTCCTGAGAGGCATGATTGCTTACGGGCCCCTGTTCCAGGCTTGCACCTTGTTAAGTATTGTGTGCTTTTGCCAGTATTTTTGATCTATGGTATCTTTCTTGTTCTCTGACTTCCCCTTCCGTCAACTCCAGAGTCTGAATTTTAGTTGTGAAGCAATTACATACAGTGTGCACACTCTGTTTAAAACCCGTCTCAGGAAAGAGGAAAGGGAAGATGCAGAAGAGCAATGAGTGATGGCAGATCCCTACTGAACACTAGATTTTTAGACACCCAACCGGCCACACTATTGAAGCCGGCAATTAGATTGCACACAAAAACCATAGGACGCCCTTGCACATGTCCGGACAGATGGCTGACCGGCAGAGGCATCTGCTCTGGTTTCAGGCAGGGCAGGGGGTGGCCTGAGAGAATGCACTCTAGAATCTGGGACAGGTTTTGGAAGCCTGCAGCCTTTTACACTGTGGAGTGGTCACCTCCCACAAATGCATGTCTTTTATCTCTTTCTTGACTTACTGACTTTCAAGTGTCAACTTCTTGGGGAAAAAAAAGAAGAACACATATATAAAGAGGTGTTGTATTTTTTTTTTCCCCACATGGTGTTAGTCGCTCAGTGATATCTGACTCTTTGCAACCCCATGGACTGTAGCCTCTATTTATGGAATTCTTCAGGCAAGGATACTGAAGTGGGTAAGCCATTCCCTTCTCCAGGGGATGTTCCTAACCCAGGGATCAAACCTGGGTCTCCTGCATTGTGGGTGGATTCTTTACCATTTGAGCCTCCAGGGAAGTTCCTTGTTTTCTCACAGGTTTTTTTTTTTTTTTTTTTTTTCAAGAGGCGTAAAGAGAATAGGAAAATACACAGCAGAGGAATCAAAGGATGCAGTGGAAGGGAAAAAATAAAACAAGACCCCAAACTAGAAAGCCTACTTAAATGACGTCCCACTGCTTTCTTCTTCCTTCACTTATTTTGCCACTTATTGAAAATTCAGAAGAATGGCCAAGTATTTGGATGTGAGAAGCACAGTAATTAAACAACATATGATCACTGTTACAGCTGACATATCTTTTCTTCTCTCGTCAAAGAACAGAGGGAAATACTAAAATAGAAAGGTCTAGCTTCGCTTCTTGACCAGACGCTACCCAATTAGTCACTAGGTTATTGGGGCCAGACAGATTCCCTGTTCCATCCTTCCCCCTGGCTTCACCCTGTAACGATAATCTATTAGTTCACCAGGCTTGCTCTTTCCTGACATTTCCAAAAGATCTAACTAAAGTTGACAGCTGTCTGTTTTTCACAATCAGGATGATTGCTTCCAACATATTCATTAATTTTAATAAGTTATTTCAAAATATTAGTGCCCTGCCAGTGTTGATTGAGAGAGAATGAGTTAGTTCATTGCAAGAAGTCCAGGAAGCATCTGCTTACATGTGACAAGGGCTGGACATAGCTGCAAGTGTGTGGACAGAACGCTTGCTGAGCATCCCAGCTCTGCTGAGTAAGGCTGTGTGATTTTGTGCAAGCTTACTCTTCATTGACTTTATTTTCTTCCCTGAACAGAAGAAAAAATTGATACCTATCTCACTGGGCTGTTGTGAAGATGAAATGAATTCATTCAAATAGCATATCTAGAATTGCACAGAACACATCTTTAAGACAGTTTTTGTAGGATGAGGAAGAGGAGGCAAAAACTTTACCCAAAAGAGACAGAAACAGTATAAATAGTACAAAATATAAAGAGACAAGAGACAGTACAGAGACTTTGGACTCCCAGTCTGAGAACGTTATCCTTTGGCAAACTCGATTTTTTTTTTGGAAAAGGAAGAAGGATTTACAGGGTGAAGCCAAGAGCCAGGAAGAACAGTGTGATAGTTAATTTTCTGTGTCAATTTTCCTAGGATATGGTGTCTCCTTTAAAGTCAAACACCAGTCTAGATGTTGTTGTGAAAGTATTTTCTGGATGTGATTAACATGCACATCAGTAGACTTTAAGGTAAATTAGCCTCCATTTGTGATGGGTCTCATCGAATCAGTTGACTGTCTTAGGAGAAAAGAGTGAGTCCTTCCAAAAAAAAAAAAATGTTGAATCTGCCTCCAGTTTCCCTTTGGGCTTGAACTGCACTGTCAACTCTTCCCTGGGTCTCCAGTATGCCCACCTATCCTGTGGATTTCAGATTTGATAACTCTACAGTTATGTAAATGAATTCTTTAAAATAGATCTTTCTCTACAGACAGGTTGGTGTGTATAGATGCATATACCAACATATATGTACACACGCACACACATATCTGTCTCCTATCTCTCTCTATATATATATATCTCATCTCTCTATCCATCTACCTCCATCTTCATGCTATTGGTTCTGTATTTCTGAAGAACCCTAAGATAAACAACACCAAAGGAATAAGGCAGAGCCCTCAGCAGGGAACCAGCAACACATGTACATCTCAGTTTCAGATTTGCTATGAAACAGTGACTTCTGTTTTTGAATGGGACTGTCTATTTTATCTATTAGCTTATGCCTGGCCCACTATGGTGTGTTCATGGGCAAGTCCGAGGTAACTATTCTCTTGTGCTCACCCCACCTCCAGAAGGAGCTGACCCCTACTTGAAGACCCATACCTAGGAACCTCGTCAGCACCTGGACCCTGGTTTGGATGATCACAGCCTAGACTTTGAGTTGCTGCTGCAATTGGATGAGACGCTGGGAATCTTCCCAGGGGAAGGGAATGGTGACCCACTCCAGTGTTCTTGCCTGGAGAATCCCATGGACAAATGAGAGCCTGGTGGGCTACAGTCCATGGGGTTGCAAATCAGACATGACTGAGTGACTTTCACTTACTCACTCACTCTGGGAATCTTATAAGCGGGAGTGAGTTTATTTTTCATGCAGCAGAATGTAAGTAATTTATAGTCAAAGTGTTGGTTTGGGCTATTTTTTGAAAGGCCACAGATACTTCAACACTCTTTCAGTTGAGAGTCTGGCATCCCTTTCCTCTCACCAGGAACCTCGTCAGGCTTGACAAGCAGGCTTGACTGCTTATACCCCTGCAGTCTTTTAGGAGTGTTACAATCTGACTGCCAAGACTAGGTCACAAAAGGAAATCCAGCCTCTGTCTAGTTGGCTTGGAAAATGCACACTTGGAACCCTGAACTGCAAGGAAACAAGTGCGACCATCTTGAGGACACCAGGCGGGGAAGCCAAGTTAGGACAGACTTTAATCTTTCATCCCGGCCCTTGGATATCCAGGCAAGGCACCAGATGTGTGAATAAAGAAACCGTCAGTTGATTCCAGGCACTGCATCATCCCTAGCCATCAGGTTGTCTTTGTTCAATTCCCAGATGCCCTTGGAGCACAGATTAAGTCGTTGACAATGTTGAACTTCGCTGAGCCTGAAGTTCCCAGAAGGCAGTGCTCACTGGGAAAGCCTCTCACACTTGTTATGGCAGGAAACAGCTAACTGGAAAGGACCACCCTGCCCTCACAGTTTCCAAGATAAGACCATCCTTCCTTGTGACTCCCATGTAACTCATGAATGATTCCCCTGTTTACCCTTTTGTAAAGCCCCAGATCCCCCTGTATTTTCTCTCTGATTGTCCTCATTAGTGAACATTGTCTCTGTTGCAAAAGCCAGAACAAAACCATATCCTTAATTTTCAGGTGTATTGTTTCCATGCCATCCACACTGAGCCCCTTCCAAATGCTTAGTGCTCAGAGTCCATGAGCAAACGAGATAGGTATTATTTTAAATTTTGAAGGTTTTTTTTTTCCTCCAACAAAAATAACCAGAAGAAATCTTGTAGCCATCTCTTTTTATGCTTTAAAGTTAAAAATTTCAACAACTTATATGTGGAAGCTTGTCTTCTATTTATAATACCACATGTACTTAGGGATGTTTTTAATCTACAGGATTATGACTTCATTCAATCTGGGAAGGCTTTTCTCTATCATATTTTAAATTATTGCTTCTGTGTGACTTGTCCTCTTTCTCAGAAACATCAATTATCTTTACGTTAAATCATCGTTCTTTCTCTTCCATATATATCATCAGGATTTCATTTTTATCTCTTTTCTCTTTCAATAAATCCTGAAATATTTTCAAGTTTGCCCTCCATAACACTAATTTAATTTCTATTAGATTCAAATATGATCTTTAACACTGATATTAAGTCTGTGATTATAATTTTAGATTTTTTAAGAAATTATCTTTTTATTTTACTTTTTAATATGTTGTTTCCATATTAAACATTAATCTTCTATTTTGCTCTTTTATCTCTAGTCTCTTAGTATATAGAGCCTGACCATTTTCTTTGAAATTTTTGAGTACAAAGTGATATATTTTTAAAATTTATTTTCTGGTCTGCCTTAAAATATATAGTATACATGTTCTTTTTCTCTACTTTGACATTTGATATACTTTGAGTGCTTTGTTTTCCATTTTTTTCATGTTGCAGATTTTTTGCTGATTTAATTTTGCTTTTTCCCCTGATTTCTACATCACTGAAAGTAAACATAGCTATCCCTGTTGTGGTTTGACTCTCTAGTTGCTGTTTTAATTATCTTCTGAAATATAAAGCTGTGAGTTCCTAACCATGCTTCTGGCATTTTGTTGTCTCTTATTTAAACTAAGTTTGCATACATAAGGCAGAATCATCTGATCTTAGTACATAATATTCTAATTTGTGGAATGGAGTTTATTTCTGGATAATTCTGAATTCAATCGGCATGTACTTCATATTGTTTTCATTCTGCTTTTTAATTGGCAGAAAGAGCAGATAACCAACAATAGTTCACAACATGTACCCTTCTGGGGCTCATTCTAGTTTTATATTTTCTGTGAAAAGGACAATTCAGTAAGTACAAGACCTATCTCAGTCTACTCTCCAATTTACCTGTCACCAAGGATTGCAGTTTTCATGAGAATGTTATATTGTAATGCCTCAGAAAGGACTCTCCAGATGCCTCAGGGGTAAAGAATCTGCCTCCCAATACTGGAGATGCAAGAGACTTAGGTTTGATCCTTGGGTCAGGAAGATCCCTTGGAGGAGGAAATGAAAAGATTTTTCAGTATTCTTTCCTGAAAAATCCCATGAACAGAGGAGCCTGGCAGGCTACAGTCCGTGGGGTGGAAGAGAGTTGGACACGACGGAGCAGCTGAGCACACATACACACTGCTTCAGAAAAGGATTTCTAAGCCCGACCCTGTGAGATGCAGACCTCTGCTGTTCATTCATAGCTTGGCTATTGGCCTTACCCGGTGAGCTGGTTGTTTTACACATTGATCTTCACATTTGACAACATCGGTGTAGGCAATGCCTACAGCTTGATAGTTTTGTCTTCCACTTTACTATTTAGTAGTATGAGAGTTTGTGGCATAAACTATTTGAATTAATTTAGGAGCCTTTAAGTCCTGGGTGTTCATTGGAAGGACTGATGCTGAAGCTGAATACTTTGCTGAGCTTTTAGCTGAATGCTAAAGCTCTACTACTTTGGTCACCTCATGTAAAGAATTGACTCATTGGAAAAGACCCTGATGCTGGGAGGGATTGCGGACAGGAGGAGAAGGGGACGACAGAGGATGAGATGGCTGGATGGCATCACCGACTCGATGGGCATGAATTTGAGTAAACTCCGGGAGTTGGTGATGGACAGAGAGGCCTGGTGTGCTGTGATTCATGGGGTCGCAAAGAGTCGGACACAACTGAGCGACTGAACTGAAATGAAATGAGGAGCCTTTAAACAGAGGCAAGAGGAAAATTGTTGATTATTTGCTACTATTTTCAAGGAAAATCACTTAGGATTATCCTCCTGTAGCCTTCTGATTAATGCCCATCTCAGCAGCGTTTTCTCAGTGGGCTTGTGAAAGTTCAGTTCCTTCTCTGAACATCAGAACCTTCAGTCAATGGAGCCCAAGAGTAGGAGCACAGGATTCTTCATTGTTTGGTTCCATGTAAAGGGTAATGTTCACTTGATGCAAAAAAAAAATAAGTTCCATTTTTATTCCCATAGCCCATAGCCCATAGCCCTCCCACCCCCAACTCCCATAGCCGCAGCCGTTTGCAGCGTGTGTGCTCTTTAGCTGACATTCATGATGCTTACACAGATAGCAATAAGGAAAGAAAGGGGAAAAAAACAAAGAGCTTACCTCTACAAGTTTCAGCGTGGATTCCAAATTTAGTGTCATGTTATCTAGTGCCCAGTTTTCAGGCTGTTCGGACCCTGGGCCCCCAGCATCAAAATTACCGTAAAGCTTGTTAGGAATGCAAAATCCTGGCCCCACTCCAGACCTTCCAGAGCAGAATCTGCATTTTGAATAGAATCCTTAGGTGATTTACATTCAAGTGTGAGAAGCAAGCTCTGTTCTATTTAGTGTTCTGCCTGACAAGTTCTAGAGAAAGACTGGATTCTCTGAGTTTGCCCAGCTGTTCTGTCCACACATGACCATGCGCTGGGTAGGTGGGTGTTCATCCTCTGGGATGTCTTTCCATTCTTGCTTTTGCAAGGACCCTAGTTAATCATTATTGGTTACTCCTAAAGAAACAATAATTAGCTCTCAGGTCTCATTGACAACACTTAAGTGGTACTAAGTTTACACTCTAGAGAGAGGATCCAACAGTAATCCCGATAAGAATGTCAATATCCTATCAGGACCTTTGTAGTTGTTTGGTTGCTGAGTCATGTCTGACTCTTTTGTGACCCTATGGACTGTAACCCACCAGGCTCCTCTGTCCATAGGATTTCCCAGGCAAGAATACTTGAGTGGGTTGCCATTTCCTTCTCCAGGGGATCTTCCCAACCCAGGGACTGAGCCCAAGTCTCCTGCTTGGCAGGCAGATTCTTCACCACTGAGTCATCTGAGAAGCATCAGGTCCTTTAATACCAAGTAAATAGAAATTTTGTTTCTATCAACTCAGTGAATACATGGAGGGCCCTGCTAAATTCTCTTCTAACCAGGTTTACTTGCTGAAGGAAAAGTTGACTGGGAAAAAAGAACTCATAACCTAAAAATTGAGGATTAAATTTTATTTAGTGAACAAAACTGAGGACTTAAGCCCATGATACAGCCTTTCAGGTAGCTCTGAGGGACTATTCCAAAGGAGTAGGGGAGGAGCCAGGATATATGGGAGTTTTATAACAAAGACCAAGGTAGTTGGATCTTGAAAATGTTACTGTTAATTAAAGAAAATCAGATATCTCAATAAACTTAGTGCTTTTCTATGTATGGGGAGAGACAGGAGTCTGGGCTCCTTTGATACACACCTCAGATATCCAGGGCCAGTATCCTGTGCTTTCTCACGCTGAGTCTCCTCAGGGCCCATCAGTGGGGGTGACGGATGGCTTGATGGCGGGCAGCCTGTTTCTATCCTGAGTTCCCTCAGGGTTCACTGTCACTGGGGAGGCTGTAATGGGATGGCTTCATGGCCGCAACATCTTTTGTTTACTGATGTGGCAGGCAACAGTGTTGTTTTCTTTTTTAAACTGACCAAATACAACCTAGGACTTTAGATTGTGTTCATGAACAAGGCAGCTTCCTTAAACTCTAACCTAGATGTGTTGCAGGCTCCTAGCAAGGGAAGGATGCTCCATGGATACCTATCTCAAGGAAGGTGTTGTCAGAGGGGTTTTGCTGAATGGATCTAGTGTATGAAGTGTAGAAAGGTCCTCACTGGGTTCTGCTTCCTGAGAAAAAAAATCAGGTCACTTCATGGGCTGTGTTTAAAACAAAAAAAAAAAGAAGGGGGCTTCCCTGATGGCTCAGTGGTAAAGAATCCACCTGCCAATGCAGAAGACATGGGTTCCAACACTGATCCAGGAAGATCCCACATCCCTCAGAGCCCCTAAGCCCTTGCACCACACCTACTGACCCCAGGATCTAGAGCCTGGGAGCCGCAACTGCTGAAACCTGTACACCTAGATTCTATGCTCCCCCCAAAAGAGAAACCACCGCAATGCGTCCTGCAGTTGCAGAGCAGCCCCCCGCCCACCGCAGCTAGAGAAAAGTCCATGCGACAGTGAAAGCCCAGCATAGCCAAAAGTGAAGAAGTGAATGAAAAAGAATAATAAGAAAAACAGAAGAACACAGTATGTCACAGATTCGCAAAACCAACTTATCAAAAGCTATTTTTTTCTCACTAAAACATGACAATTCCTAGTGATTTCACCTGCATTGAACTTAAGATTTGATGTATACATATATATAAAATCTATTCAACCTCAACACTTAAGAATATGCCTGTTATGTTGCCTGACACATATGGACTTCAAATCTCCATCTACGTTTTAAAGCCTTTGATCACCAAGTCCTCAGTGCCAGGTACTGTTTTAGAAGTCTTTCTCGGATTCTCTTCTGTTTTATGTCCTCCATGTTCATTCACCCAAGGCCACTGGGTGAAAACCAAGCCTTCCAAATTGATTCCACTCTTATCGCCTCTCTCACATCAGCCTGCCCTCAGCTGTCTGGTTGCCAAAGGAATTAGCAAGTCAGTGAAATAACAAGGTTTCCACATTTTGGCTGACTTTTCAGAGAAGTCACTTGAAAGGGGAAGCCCCATGATTTTCTTCCTAAGTCAACATGGTTTCCTGTCCCTGGCTGAACTCCACTCTGAATAATTTCAACTGCTAGAGGTTAATTTTCCTGTAATCGCCTCATTGTGATGGAGGGCTTTGGAAATTACAAAAATTAGATGCACTACTAATTGGCTTGTCTGGTTTTTGGAGCTGCTCCCTGGGTTATCATCCAGGCAGAGGAAGCCAGATTAGATTCCCAAACCAACACTTACCAAAAAGACATTTAGATGCGAGGAAAGAAAATTGTTTCCCCCAAAATCACACATGTGTATTATTTTCTTTCTTTTAATTGGCTTGGAGAAAGTACAGGAGAGACTCATTCCCTATGGACTGGGGCAGTGTATCAACAAATACTTCTGGGCACTTGCCGTGCCCACTTGGGAGCTGAGCCAACAAGAAATACAGAAAGATATACCATTTCCTAATATGAAGGGTCTTCACTTAGGAGAAAATAGCAAATTGTGTAGCCATACAATGAGGTTTGGCATCTGCTCAGAGAGCATCTTCGGATGTGCAAAGGAAATCACCTTGATATTTTCTCCAAATCACCTGATTTTTGTGACAAACCCCTTTTCAGTGGGTTAGTAGAGGCATCTTAAACTTGTTGGATAATAATACTGCAAGCTTTTCTTGCCTAAAGAGTCCTCCTCCAGCTTACACTTTTGTTTTCTTCAACGTTCTCCTCTTAAGCCTCACTGGTGTGATAATGGTTGTGGGCAACTCAGACACTTAGAGCGATTACTCAGGCTTTATATTTCACTGCCTCCTCCACCACTGCCAAATGGTATTGGATATAAGAAGGGGGCCTGGTGTATTTGTATGGAAGTATGGGTAAGAAGAGGGTCCTCGGATCTACCTGGCTTCCTCTAAATCACCCCCAAGCCCTGGGTGGTGTGGCCAGGTTGTTCTGCCTTCAGGTCTAGTGCCAGTGAGGGGTGGGTGATTTCATCAGGTCTCCACAGTCAGCTGGACACATCCCCACTGGCCACTGCACAATGCTGTCCCTTTCCCCAAACCAAGTCTTTTGCGATCCACCACTGCCCTAAACCTCTCTTCATGCCCACTCAAAACATACAGGGCTTCGTTGTCACATGTTTGCCATGATGAATCCTTAGGGAGCCCCAAAGGTGGTTTCAATACCAGCTATTCCCCAACTCCTACTACCGCCATACCACTGTTCCCACATTATGCAGGTCGTGCCTCTGAGATAAAGACTTTTACTTTCCTATGGACATGAGTTTGAGTGAACTCCGGGAGTCGGTGATGGACAGGGAGGCCTGGCGTGCTGTGATTCATGGGGTTGCAAAGAGTTGGACACGACTGAGCGACTGAACTGAACTGAAGTCCCCAGAAAACGCTAAGATATAGCCATGGTCGTGAGTCAGCCTTGTTCTCCCCATTTTTTATGGATGTTGCTAGAGGCTCTCTTGCTCCTGGTTGAATTGATACAGGAACAAGGTCTTCGTTAGTTTCTGCTCATCACTCCTCTAGTTGAAAGGGAGAGACTCAGAATTCCTACTTTATCTAAGTCAGATCCTTCTACTCAAGAAATAAACCATGTTCCCAACTGAATTCCTACGTTATCTAAGTCAGATCCTTCTACTTCAAGAAATAAACCATGTTCCCACCATTGTTGGCCAAAGGGCTTGTCCCCGCTGTACTATGAAATCACCTTGTGGTTGGATCCTTTGGGTTTGGTTCATGGTTTACTCAATGGGAGGTCACCTATTAGCCTGAAGGTTAGAACTTTAACTTGCTGCAGAATCCAATCTGGATATCAGCAGTTAAAGATAAAATCTTTCTCTTTGTATGATGAAGGGGTTAAGAGTACATAATCTGAAGCATCACCCCTGAATTTGGATCTTCGCTCTATCACTTCACTAGACTTGTGCCCTTGGGTAAGTTATGTAATGTCTTCTTTTTCATCAGGGAAAGAAAGCAAAGTGATATTATGACATCCCAGGGTTGCTGTGCAGATTATATATTTGCTTAACTGCTTATAGGAGAAGGCAATGGCACCCCACTGCAGTACTCTTGCCTGGAAAATCCCATGGATGGAGGAACCTGGTGGGCTGCAGTCCATGGGGTCGCACAGAGTTGGACACAACTGAAGCAACTTAACATCATCAGCAGCAGCTGCTTATATGTAGTAAGCCATATAGAAATATTGAATATTATGTGAATTTCTCTTGGAACAATTCTAATGGATGTTGTCTGGAAAGCAGGAAGGACAGTGAGTGTGTCAGGAGAATGGGATATTGGTGGGGAGGTCCGTATTATTGAATGTGGGAGATAATTGCAAAAATATATTATCTCTTTTACTTACATGAAACAGTTAAAGGATAAGACAAAGTGATGTATAATTAAGCAGTAAATTTTATTCTGCATGTTGTATGCACTACAGTATTCAGATAAAGGAGAGAGGAAATGAATTTTAGTGGTGGTTTTCTGTCTTTATGGAGCTCTAGGAAATGGAAGCATGGATAGGATTTGGGTGAATAGATGGGACGTGCAGAACGATTTTTATCCTTATGGGCGATGTGGAGCCAGGTGGGCTTTGTTATTGTCTTTGGTGAATTCCTGATTTTATTCCTTGGGAACGATTCAAAGGGGTGAAAGGGCCTGGATTAACCACTTCTCCTTGCCTGGCAGTAAGACAGAGTTGAGTCTGTAATGACTTGACTCTGTGACGGCTGAGAGGCCACCTGGGTGGTGGGCTAAGGGTTACCTGTGATAATTCTCCTGTAATCTGATTACGGGAAGATGGGGAATTTAGGGGACTTTTCCTCCATTTTTGAAAGGAATCATGGGAGGGGTCTGGTGTGCCCTGAGCAGCTCCACTGCCCAGCAGTCTGTGAAGGCGAAGGTTTCTTTTTCCCGTGCTCCCTTGCCTTATCTTTACCTTTCTCCAGGACCAGATGCTGACCCTGAAGACTTTCTCTTTTGCCCTTAAGCTTCCCTCAGGCTTCTCTTTGTCCTTCGGCAGGCTCAAGTTCAGAATGAATTTTAAGTGATGTTCTAGGAAGAAACAAGTTACAGTAAGACTATTTTGCAGCCCCCGTTTTGACTTTAAACTCTCTCAGACCATCAGGAACAGGACCTTGTTGCATCAAGTCTAGGACTGAACATTTCTCTTTAAAAATTTTTTAAAAAAGAAAAAGTAGCTTTTCTAAGATTAATCCAACGCCCTTGGACAATTGTTCTGACTTCTTGGAAAAGGCAATCGGGGAGTGAATTATAATGTAATCACCTTGGATATAGTTATTTCTTCTATTTATAGCCATACAAAAAATTTATGCTAGCCTCTCTTACCATTAAGGCAGAGCCTAAAAATCAAGGTCACAACTCTTACCTAGAATTTCAGCAATTGCACTGGGCTGTAGAACACTGGTGGTGGGGGTAGGGGGTTGGGTGGTGTTTTAGTTGCTAAGTTGTGTCCAACTCTGTGACCCCATGGACTCTAGCCCACCAGGCTCCTCAGTCCATGGGATTTTCCAGGCAAGAATACTGGAGTGGGTTGCCATTTCCTTCTCTAGGGGCTCTTTCCCAACCAGGGATTGAACCTGAGTCTCCTGCATTGCAGGCGGATTCTTTACTGCTGAACCACCAGGAAAGACTTAGGAATGACAATCTGTATTTGGGTGCAAATGAGTGTTACTATTTATACACTTGTCTCCCTAAAAATCCTCTCTAAAAAATCTTATTTTTCAGAGGAGGAAAAAAGTCCATGGCATAATGAAGTTTATCAGCAGGAATTCTAATCTCATCTTAGAATTCTATAGAATCTGTCATTGAAAATGCAGACTCCCCCAAATCTCAGCAAGTGTCCTGAGAACTGCCAGAGGAGCAACAGTTATTAGACAGATTTTAATTTGTGCAAATCCATTAACAAAAATCTCTAATTAAAAAAAAAGTCAATAGATGGTGGTGACATTAACCAGGAAAATCTAATAGGGGACCATTAAAATTTTCTTTCCTATTCAATTAAGTTGAATACAACATGATGGACTCAACAGATACTTTAATTAGATGCATATGAAAAGAAATTTTGCAAAATTAAATAGACTCTCTATTTGCAGCTGATATGAGGAAAACTGCAGTAAAAGATATGTTCGAATCCCTCATGACTGGTGATTTCCTTGAGAGGGACATGAATTCTTAGACAGCATCCTTACAAATCAGCCCTTCCCCAAGAAGTTGTCCTTTGTCAAGCAGTAGTACACAGTGCTGCCTGCTTCCTTCTTAGTTCTTTTTACTGGGTTAGGTATTCTAGAAAGCATAAAAGGTAAGTTTCAAGGGACTGTTTACCAAACTCACTATGCCAGGCTCCTCACAGCCCAAAATAAATGGCTCTAATTTACAGGGTGAGCATGTGTCCAAGATTGTCCTGGACAGCCCCAATTTATGCCGGCTGCTGTGGCATCATTATTAATAGCCCTTCTTTTTGCTCTAAATAGTGTCTTGGTTCAGACAATAGATTATGCAGTCATCCCACTAATTTATCAACCATCTCCACACTCTGTTTCATACTATTAAGCTACCCTTTTCAACTTTTGGTCAAAAATGCAGGATTTCCCTGCTTCATAAGAGGTTAAAATTTGGGAGATTGAAGAGTTCCCATTATTGCCTACACAAGCAACAAGCGAATAGACATTTGTCGCCTCTCTCGTTTGGTCATCTTCTTTTTTTCCCCTAGCCTCCCACTTCTCAGTTCTCATCCAGTGCTTTTACATTTAGGATGAGCCTTGGAATCTTGTGAGATGAACTTAACATAATCCCCACTACAGAGGTTCTCATGTCCAAGATGATTCTGTCCTCTTTCACTTAAAGAATTTTCCTCCTCATCTAAACTAATTTATTAACTGCTTACATGACACATATGCTTGATCGAGAAGGTGATATATAAAATCTTGCAAAGCCTTTACGGTAGCCAAACTCCTAGCTGGGTCTCACTCGTCCCTGCTTCCTAATATTTACACCCTTCTTGTACCAGGATTGGGTTTTACAGCCAGTAAATGGTTTGTCATTCTAAGATTAGATACTAAAAAATTACAGTTTCAATTCTGTGTGTTCTGTTCCTTACATGGTCTCCCTCTCCTTTTCAGATTACTTACTTTGGGGGAACAAGCCATAAACAACACTGGAACAAGCCTGCCTGGCAAGAAGCTGAACTTTCCAACCACAGGCAGGTAAGTGAGCTTGAAAGTAGATTATCCAGCTCCAGTTGAGTTTATAATCTTGGTCAACAGCTTAACTGAAATTCATTGAGAAACCCTGAGGCTTGACAACCCAGTCTCCTAACCTTCCGGAACTGTGTGAGGTAAAAAATATCTGTTGTTTTTTATTTATGTGTTTGTCTTTGACTGTGCTGGGCCTTTGTTACTGCCTGGGCTTCCCTCTAGTTGCCGTGAGCAGGGGATCCTCGTTGTGATGCACAGGCTTCTCATTTTGGTGGCTTCTCTTGTGCAGCATGGACTGTAGGGTGCCTGGGCTTCAGGAGTTGCGGTTCCTAGGCTGTAGAGCATAGACTCAGTATTTGTGGTGCAGGGGTTTTGTTGCCCTGCAGTATTTGGGATCTTCCCAGATCGGGGATTAAACCCATGTCACTTGCACTGGCAGGCTGATTCTTTACCACTGAGACTCAAGGGAAGCCCTATTCATTTTTTTTAAAGTGGAAGGTTTGGGGGTAATTTGTTATGCAGCAGTAGCTGACTGATACAGTCTAAATCCCTGCCTGCTGAGGGAATGTAGTCAGAAAAGATTACTACAACTCTCAGACAGCTAGTAGCAGGAGCTATGAAATCAATGGAGTTAATAAGGATGTAATCCATCTATCTATTCATGCAACAAGTATTTATTGATCACCTACAGTTGGTACTATATTAGACACTCTACTAGGTGCTAAGGGCACCAGAATGAGTTGAGGAGACCGCTTGAATTCATTAAGTTTGGAGTTAGAGTAAAATCTGGAAAACACAGGAAAGTGAAGTGAAGTCGCTCAGTCATGTCTGACTCTTTGCGACCCCATGGACTGTAGCCTACCAGGCTCCTCTGTCCATGGGATTTTCCAGGCAATAGTACTGGAGTGGATTGCCATTAATTTCTGAGTGCATGCCTATTCTGAAGGACAAGTATGTGAAAGTGGATGTAAGGACCTGAAATGTCAACTAGATGCTGAACATTCAAAGCTTTATTGCAACTACTCGGTTTATGCATGCAAGTATACACCACCCTGAAATCAAATAATTGTATTCATATGAAAGGAAATCAGATCCTAATTGGTAAATTTAGAAATAGTTTTCCCCTAGTTTGGAGAGTAACTGAAATAAAATAAATTTTAAGAGAAATTTGAATTTTGATATACTATAAAATGGTTGGTTTTTAGTTGAATAGTAAGCATATGGTGATAAATTTTGTCTGGTGTTCATTTACATGTGGGCTTAACCAAAAGGAAGAGTGATGAGGGGGTAATCTCTGAGGGAAACTAGCCCTGAAATTTTGGTTTAATTTCCTGATTTGATCATAAAAATGTGAGCCGTGGCTGTTTCATCTTAAATTCTAAGTCTATCACTGACTTCTTCAGTGGTCTGAAAGAAGCAATTTACTGCTTCATATTTCTATTAGCATACATTAAATAGAGATAATAGTGCTTAGATAGCTATATTAGGAAGATTTCAAAAATAAATCACATAATGTTGGATAAGACTTAGGCAAGAGAGAGTTATTACCTGAGTAAGAATTTGTCTTTGCATTTCCTGTGCTGTGTCATCATAGTTTTAAGCAAATTCTTGGCTGTGACTGTATGATCCACATTCAGTGAGTTGCAGTCCCCCCTTCCACGTTCAGAGTGGGGTTGATTTTCTGGTAAGGGAGACAGGACAGTGCTTCCTGCAACACCATGGATGTCTTTCCTCTGCCCACTAACCAAGAATCAGTGCCAACAAAACCAAAGTAATCACCATTCTTCTCCACTTCCCTTCTCTCCCCAAAGCTTAAACTAATAATAATAACCATTTTAAAGCTTTCTCAAGGGAAACTTGGGCATGACTGGAAGGGAAATCAATTGTTCTTAGGACAGCTATTATTGTAAGAATTAATCACCGCTATTTGCAATTACTGTACCTTACAATTATCACTAATATTTATGCCGCTTTGACTGCTGCTAGGACTGCATTGCTGTAGCTGCTCTTAGCCCAGAACAGAGAGAAAGAGTGGAAAAATAAATGAAACCAGAAGGTGGAGATGACAGCTGGAGGGGCTACGATTCTCCTGCTGTCAGGCCAAGATGTATGAAACAGCCACTGCCTGCTCATGTCACAGCAACAACCCCCTCAGAACTGGAAGTTTTCCTTTGAAAGAAAAGAACTCAAATGGGTTTTAGAGGATACAAATTTGAATTATTCTCAGCCTAAAAATCTTACCTTCTTCTGAGCCTGCATAACTTGGTTCTCTTGAAGCATATGATATTTGTCATGCACAAAAACAACCTTCCATTCCCTAGTTGCAACCCAGCAGTTGGACGCTCCAGGGTGACTCCCTGTCTGGGCTGGAAACAGAGGTTTGGCTGCCATATTGGAGGGGAATGTTTCAGATTTTAGGCATTTGATTTCACTAAGCAATAAAAAAGGACCAGTCTTTTTCTCATATATTTACCCAACATTAATTTATAAGTTAAATATGTTTAAAATTCTTTGTGCTTTTATTTTCTTGAATAACTTCAAACTTTACAAAAATTTGAAGAAATTGTATGCACATGTTTGTATCACCTTCACTCAGATTCTCCCAAATCACAGTTCAATTACCCAAATCAGAAAATTAAAATGGAAGCAATAGTTTGAGCTAATCTACAAACCTGCAAACATCACCAATTTTCTATTAATATCCTTTGTTTCCAGTCCAGGATCTAATCTAGAATACCACATTGTATGCCGTTGTCCTTAGCGTACCTTAATCGGGAACAATCCTCGGTTTTGTTTTGTTTTTTACCTTTCACGCCTACGTGCTAAGTTGCTTCAGTCATGTCTGACTCTTTGCAACCCTGTGGATCATAGCCTACCAGGCTCCTCTGTCCATGGGATTCTCCAGGCAAGACTACTCTGATGTTTTTGAAAAGTAGTGTCTGATTATTTGTGAAATGTCTCTCAATTTGGTTTTCCTTGAGATTTCCTTATGATTAAATTTGGGTTATGCATTTTGGGGCAAAAATATCACAGATATGAAGTTGTAGCCTTCATAGCACATCCTATCAGGAAGCACATGATATTACTTGGGAATCCTTTTCTTTTTTAACTTAACTTTTTATTTTGAGATAATTGTAGATTCACGGGCATTTGAAAAAATAATAGAAATAATCTCTATAGACCCTTTACCTAGTTTCTTCCAGTGTGAACAGCTTCCAAAATCAGACTTCCCTGGCAATCTAGTGGTTAGGATTCCAAGCTGTCAATGCAAGAGGTGCGGGTTTGATCCCTAGTCAGGGAACTAAGATCCCACTTGCCGTGAGGCCGAGAACAATGAATAAAAGAAAATAATTTAAACCCCCACAAAGTCATAGTACAATATCACCACCAGAATGTTGACATTCACACTCTCAAGATACAGAACATTTCCAACACGAGGATCCTTCATTTTGTCCTTCTGCAGACACATACGCTTTCCTCCTTCGTCACTCTCTTCTTAAACCACGGCGGGCACTGTTATGTTTGCCATTTCATAACTTTGTCATTTCAAGAATGCTTTGTAAATGGAATGGAAACTTTGGGGACTGGCTTTTTTCATTCTGCATAATTCTCTGGAGTCTGATCCAGGTGGTTGTATGTCAATAGCCTGTTCCTTTTTATTGTTGAGTAGTATTTCATGGTATGGATGTATTACAATTTATTCACTTGTTGAAGGATATTTGGATTACTTCATTTGGGGGATATGAAGAATAAAGCTGTCATAAACATTTCCATATAGGTTTTCATGTGAACCCAAGTTTTCATTTCTCTAGGATGATGAATGCCCAGTAATGCAGTTGCTGTGTTGCATGTTCAGGTTTTTTAAGAAATTGCCAAGCTGTTTTCTAAAGCAACTGTATCATTTTATATTCTGCACAGTGATCCAGTTTTTTTGTGTACTCACCAGCATTTAGTATTTTCAGTATTTTTATTTTACTCATTTCTAATAAGTGTGTAGTAATACCTTATTGTGGTTTTAAATGGGGTTTTGCTCATGGCTAATAATGTTTAGCAACTATTCTTATGCTTATTTGCCTCTTTGCTGAAATGCCTTCTCATGTCTTTTGCCCACGTTCTGATAAGATCATTTGCTTTATGTTGTTGTTATTTGGGAGATCTTTACATATTCTAGATACCATCCACTGCTGGATATTTGGTGTGCGAGTACATTGTCCTAGCCTATAGCTTGTATTTTTATCCTCTTAATGGGCTGTTTTACAGAGGAAAAGTTTTAACTTTTGATGAAGCCAAATTATCAATTTTTCTTTTTACATACTCTGCTTTTTGGGTCATATCTAAGAATTATTTGCTTAATGATTGCTCCTGAAGATTCTATCATATTTCCCCCCAAATTTTAGAGTTTTGTGGGGTTTTTTTAAGTTATTTTTTTTTTATTGAAGGATAATTGCTTTACAGAATTGTGTGTTTTCTGTCAAACCTCAACATGAATCAGCCACAGGTATACATATCTCCCCTCCCTTTTGAAACTCCCTCCCGTCTCCCTCCCCATCCCACCCCTCTAAGGATGATACAGAGCCCCTGTTTGAGTTTCCTGAGCCATCCAGCAGGTTCCCCTTGGCTATCTATTTTACATATGGCAACTTAAGTTTCCATGTTATTCTTTCCATACGTCTCACCCTCTCCTCCCCTCTCCCCACTTCCGTAAGTCTGTTCTCTATGTCTATTTCTCCACTGTTGCCCTATAAATAAATTCTTCAGAACCATTTTTCTAGATTCTGTATATATGCATTCAGTTCAGTTCAGTCGCTCAGTGGTGTCCGACTCTCCACGACCCCATGAATCACAGCACACCAGGCCTCCCTGTCCATCACCAACTCCTGGAGTTCACCCAAACTCATGTCCACAGAGTCGGTGATGCCATCCAGCCATCTCATTCTCTGTCATCCCCTTCTCCTCCTGCCCCCAATCCCTCCCAGCATCAGAGTCTTTTCCAGTGAGTCAACTCGTCGCATGAGGTGGCCAAAGTATTGGAGTTTCAGCTTCAGCATCAGTCCTTCCAATGAACACCCAGGACTGATCTTCTTTAGAATGGGCTGGTTGGATCTCCTTGCAGTCCAAGGAACTCTCAAGAGTCTTCTCCAGCACCACAGTTCAAAAGCATCAATTCTTCAGCAATCAGCCTTCTTCACAGTCCAACTCTCACATCCATACATGACCACTGGAAAAACCATAGCCTTGACTAGACGGACCTTTGTTGGCAAAGTAATGTCTCTGCTTTTTAATATACTATCTAGGTTGGTCATAACTTTCCTTCCAAGGAGTAAGCACCTTTTAATTTCACGGCTTAGAATATGGTATTTATCTGAGTTTTGTGGTTTTTATTCAAGTCCAAAATCTGTTTTGGGTTCATCTTTGTCTACAGTGTGAGATTTAGGTGGTATTTCTTTTTCCTTTTTTTGGCCCAGAAACTCCGCCTTTCCCCTGCACCGTTTGCTGAAAAGTTTATCTTTCCTCCATTGAGTTGTTTTTGCACCTTTGTCGAAACTAAGCTAGGCACTTTTGTCTAGGGCTGTTTCTGAGCACTCCGTTTCATCCCATCATGCTGTGTGTCTCCCCCCTCACCAGCATCCATGGTCCTGATCACCATGTCACACTGCAGACTGGGTCTGAGGCTTCACTGTTCACTCGATCGTTACCCTTATTCTTGGTGCAGCAATGCATGGTGGTGTTTAAGAGGCCAGCTCCTTAGCCAGCCAGAGGTGGGTTCCACTCTTTCATTGGGTATATGACCTTGAGCAAGGTAACTTAGACCTAGATTCCTGATTCTGAAGTGAAAGTAATCATTGTGGCTGTGTCATTGGGTGGTAAGGATTTACTATAATAAGCTATGTAAAACACATAACACAGTGTCTGACACATAATTAGTGTTTGATTAATTTTTGCCTTCACTGATCTATAGCTATCAATAACAACTCTTGGAATGAGAGAGTATTCCATTTCTAGAGTTTTGAAGATGTGTGCAGAGGCTGTTCTGTGTACACATCACACTCAAAGAAGCATGCACTTTGGTAAAATTCAGCATAGATGGTAATCAGTTTCATTTAAAATATATATATATATATAAAATTCACTTTCTAAAAGTGACTTTTAAAAATATATTTGTCTGGCATCTTGGAGACATGGTACCAGCCTCTACCATCCAGACCACATGGGTTTTATGGCATGCTTTCCTGATCTAGAACACATATCAAACAGCTAAACACAATGGTGGGGGCCAGCCCTTCACAGACTCCATTCTTGGAGGAGACACAGCATGCCTTTAATTTTGAAAATCTTGCTACATTGGGTCATCAGTGCATTTTTATGTTTTGGATCACAGAACCGGCCTCTCCCTGGTCCTTGCAGAGGTAATTTATAGAAGAAGCTCTTCACGGGAGATGATCTGCACTTCTTGCCACTTTCAAATATCTCTTTTCTACAGAGGGTTAATTTTAAGGGAAATAAACACAGCTCAAACACTTCTATTTTATAATGAGATTTTTCAGCTCAATGCAAATCTTGTTGTTATTGATTTTTCCTCAAAGATATTAATTTATCACTGCCTTAATTCTGTGTGGAGAATTCTCAGTTATAATATTTCTCCTTCTTTACCTACTGGAGAATTTTGAGATTAGATGAAACATGTATTTCCTGTCCCTCCTTCATTTCTCCTAACCCTGTTTCCCTCTGCCTTCTGCTTGGCTGACCCTAAGAAAGGTTTTGGAGTCTTTTCTTTAGGCCTCATGAAACTTATCCTTTATTAATACCCCTTGGCCATCCAACAACTTCAAGGTGATGGAGTACAGGAATGGCATTAATTATTTAAGATTGAATAACTAACCAGAACAAAACAAGCTGCTTCCCTACACCTTTCCACTCTCTTGTAGAAGCAATGGGGGAATTGCCTGAGCCAAGCAAAATGGGGCAAGGACAGCAACCAGAAAGGCAGAAATGGATCAACAAGTCAGAGCAATGAGGTCAGCTGGGTTTTCTGATCCCTGTTTTCTTCCCAAAGAAAATTAAGAACTGTTCATAACATTAGACATTAGTAATAAAGAAGCATCAAGATGACTAGTTCTGAGCTTTCTTATGCAGATGAGAAAACTGAGGCTCGAAGAGGTAAAATAATTGGTCTGAGGTCACATAGGGACCCGATGGATGGTTCCAGGCTCTTTTGCAGGACCACATAGAATCATTTTGGAGAGACAGTTTACAGGAAGTATATCACATGCTTTGAAACTAAGATTTTTTTCACATAGGTTTATTCTGGTATGTTATTCATTGACATTTAGCCATATCAGAGAGGAGAAAATGTGTGAAGCCACTTACAAACAAACATTTCTGCAAGATTCTTATTAAACCAGCAACCATTTCCCTCTTGACTCCAAGGCACATGTGACACAATTAACCTGCCTCCTGGATCTGCAGGACCCCCAGGCTCACACTGCGTCCCACCCTGTCACCTCCTGCACCTGAATGAAGCATATGTCCTTGTCGATCTGCTGGACTCTTTTTATACCGATTCAAACAATTTTTAGTTGATTCTCCTACAAATCTCCCCGACTAAAGTGCATTGCCAGTAGGAACTACATGTCTTCATTCTTTCTACCCCGCAGTTCCCCTTTTATTGTTCATGCCATAACCGATGCCCAATAAGTTAACCCATCGATGAGCGTTACTTGTGTGACTGTTTCTGCCAGTCATCCTGAATTACACTGAATGTAGAAAAACCAACCTTTGGCCAAGGAACCTTCTGTTGTAGAAACCGATGAAGTCTTACCGTGCATAAGGGTCCTCCTGAGAAACTTTGCATCCCCTCTAGTATTAAACAGTTATTTCTAGATTTAAGAAATTCTTCTGGGTTTACATGTGTGCCTTTCTATCTCAAGGGACTTGTAAGCCTATGGGTAAAGTTGTAACTGCTATTCTTTCATCAATTTCTGAAAGCTTCCATTTCCTATTAGAGAAGGCAGATAATGTAAGGGCAACTGAGTCATTGAACAAATTCATGCCGGGGGACAATCTGTATTCTGATAGTGTAGGAAATCCTATAATGCATTAAAGTGTTTCCAATAAGAGCTTAATGAATACATCACAGTTAAAAATAATTCAGTCTGTCCCGATGATTGATTTTAACCACAAGATCGAGACTGACAGCTAAGTCCCTTTTCTTTGCCTCCCAAACATTTTCCATGCAATGCAGATTAATTCCTTTTATGGTGTTGATAAAATAATAATAGAGTTGTAAAACATAACAGAAAAAAGTTGACAAAGTATGTGTTTGATTAATTGCCTTGGCAGATTATAGGTGCTGACTGCAGTGTTTTTACTTCTCAATATTCATCTTCCAATGTTTCAGCATGTATTGCAAAATATATATATTTACCAACCCCCAACTCTACGAACAAAAACTGAGACACAAAATGCGTGTACCTGAAATACTCAAAGCATGAAAATCCTAATATTTGTGTAGAATCTTTAGGTATGGAAGGCTAATTGGGTTGACTCTTCAGCCAGGACAGGAGGATAATTAATCAGATAATGCAACCTAGCTCCAAGGCCTTTGCGCTCTCTCTTTTCAAGGGATTCCTGGCTTCTCTCTGGCAAAACGGGAGGTGCAAATTGCTCAGAGTAAATACAGGAAACGTTTTCAGTCTCAACTGAGATGGGTGTTGTTGTGTGGTCATATCAGGCTCTCCTGGGTCAGAAGATGAGAGAGACTTTCATCATTAATAATAAATTAATAAATAAATAATAAATTCATACCATTTATTTTACTGTTTGTTCATTTATAGGTCCTAAAGTTAATCTCAGTATTTTCATGTGCATTTCTGTGATTACTAGAGTCATAAATATGTCAGATATTTCCACTACCGCATTTGTACTTTGTACATTTCTATATTATATATTTTTTCTTCTTAGCGACAGTCTCAATTTTTGTCTAGTCTTTCTGTATTAAGTGTAAAGCAACTACCTATTATATTTGCTTCAAATATTTATTGTATCTACAGGTTTCAGAAGAACGTTTGACCTAATGTCAGCAACATTAGAGGTTCTGAAGGCAAAGGTAAATCTCCTCTAAAGTATTGTAGAAAAAAAAGTGCCTTCCTCTGGAGAATAGAATGTGCTAGAAGTTGGCCCAGGTGGAATAACTAAGGATATGTCTGAATAGAGTTCAAGTGGGACAAGAAGGATTCAGGATTTTATAGGATCAAGAGGAAGTAACGTTCAGTCAAGCAAACTTCCCAGACAAAGTGCTAATTTTCCTACAAAAACAAGATCAGTCATGGCTGAGAGACGAGGCACAGAACGTAGAGCAGCAGTAATTTGTCTCTTCTGAGTTAGGGATTAGAGCAACTCTGACTTCTTAGACACTTTCTTTTCCAGCCTATAGTCTTTAACCTCACACATCTCTACTCTGAAGCCATCATATTAAGGAAGTTTAAAAAGGTTTTTCATGTAATACCTGGAGAGAAGTTGGGTGGGGCGGGGGAGGGCAGATGCTAAAGAGCAGAACTGAATTCTGAGACTTCTGGGAAGCTGGGGAATTAAGAAAACAGCCCCAAAGAGCATTTTGGTTGTGGGAGAGAAAAGAGCAACAGCTTCAGGAGACTAAGTTAGCATGAGACTGCAGGTACCAGGAACCAGCCCAACCATGGCCCAGTTTAGAGCTCGCCTTCCCTGTGGGGGTTGCGTAACTATATTAACAGCCAAAGCAAAGTCTCCAAAGCTCAAACACCTGGGATGAGGAAAAGCTGTATTTTTCTTATGAAATCATGCTTTTTGGCACTTGTGCAGCTCCTCGGCAATCCAGGCCAGCTGTGCACCCCAGGAACTGGCTCAGACCCAGGGACTCGTGCCTACAGGGCGCACCATGGCTCTCCACTTGAGCTAAGCACCTTGAAATGGCCCCGACTGGGAAGGTCCTTATTAACACCGTGACCATGCCATGGAACTGTTCTCCCTTAATTTGACCTGAGATTTATTGTATTAAGCCCTTTAAACAATTTCCTGAAATGCTTGCCACAACCACGTCTTTCTTTCCCACTCGGTCTTAGAGTCAATTGTCATTCAGCAATGGGAAGGAGAAAGGAGCCTTTCTTATCTCTCCTTTCTTATCTATTGAATTCCCTCAGGCTTTTCGGTGTTAACCCAGTAGAAGCTGCCTTGCTGTTAGTAATGCCCTTCCTGAAATATCCTGGAAATTGGCTTTAGGATGCAATGCATGAAAAGGCAAAAAGGAAAAGCTTACTTTTGTTATCCCAAAATGAAAGCAGTTCATGAAGAGGAATTTTTTTTTTTTTTTGCATGAACAATTTTCTCTGAGTCTGTGTTTCACAAAGGTCTTAAATTTTGGAGCTGTTTGTCTTCCTGGCTGCCTGTGCCATTCTTCCTCCTGCGTAGACTGTCCCGACCCCTCTCTCTTGCCCCCGTGCCCGTCTCAGCCCCCACCCTGCATGTTTTCAGCATCAACGTAGTGCTCTGCAGTGGTCACGTCCTTCCCTTCAGTATCACAGGAGGAATCTGAGCGCCACTTATTCACCCATTCATGTATTATCCTATTTAACAAACTAATCGGAACCTCTGTTGTAAGCCAGATGCCAGGAAGATACAAAGGCTTATTCACTTGCTCACACTTCCCTAGGCATGAACCCCAGTAATATTTCTTGTTCCTAATATTTTTAACATCTTATGCAGTTTTAAAGAATCTATCAATTTCATGTGGATTTCAAATTCATTACTTATGATAATTCATAATACATTAAAAAAATCTATAGAGTTATGATCTCTCTTGACACTTCTGTTTTGTAGCTAGCTGCTTCCACCTTCTCATTCTCCAATTTATTTATTTGCATATCCCCACTCTGTAGTTTTGTTTTTGTTTGTTTTGGTTTACCTTGGCAGAAGTTTGTTTTAACAATCTTTTGGGAGAATCAGCTTTTTGTTAATCTTTGTATATTAATGTTAATATTCATATATTATCTAAATATCATTGAATATTCTCTTATGTTAATTACTTTCATGTTTCTTACTTTTCATACTTTTGGATTTGATTTTTTCTCCCTAACTTCCTGAACTGAGTGCTAAGTTCATTTATCTCCTATCTTTCTTCTTTCTTGATAAATTTATGTAAAACTGCATTTCTCTTTAAGCACTGATTTAGCTATGCTATATAACTTTGTCTTTTAATCCATGAATTATCATTTATTCTCAAAATATATTAGTTTTTGTTAATATTTCTTTTATTAACCTGAGAAATAACTCAGTAATTATTTCGTTTCCAAACACAATGGATTTTACAAGAATAATACTTTTTTGTATTGTATGTCTTTGAAATTTCTTGAGATGTCCTTTAGGTCAATATGAGACCAATTTTTTTGTGGGGAGGTCAATGTTTGTGTATACTTAAAAGTACTACCTTCATTGAGTGTGGATTATTATTTATTAATATTCTTTTAGTTTTCAAAATCTCTGCTTTTCCTCCTTGTTTAATCACCTAATTTCTAAAAGAGGTGTAAAAATTCTCAGTAGCAGTTATTTATTTCTCTCAACATGCCATCCAGTTAATCCTTGATACATGCGGAGGCTATATTGTAAGGTGCATATTATATATAAAGCTATTGTAGGATACTGAGTGTAAGAACATAGTGTCCTCTTTGAACTATACTGCTTTTGTCTTCAGTTCAGTTCAGTCGCTCAGTCGTGTCCGACTCTTTGCCTTAAAGGATATTTAATCAGATCCTATGAAAAATCTATTGATTTTCTTTGGTTGGTTTTTCTTTGAGATATCGCTTTACATCCCTTCCTTTTTAACTGTTTTCCTCTTAAGTATGTCTCCCGTCAGCAGATTTTTTTGTTTAGTTTTTAATTAAATCTTAGTCTTTGCTTTTTAATTGATATATCTAGTCTATTTACAATTACTGTTGTTACTTTTATAGTAGAATATTGTTCTATCATATGATTTCCTATTTTTCATTGACTCTTTTTTTATTATTATTATTTTCTGGGTTCAATGAAAAAATGAATTCAGGCTTAAGTTAAAAGGGTTTTTACTTGAAAAGTCTATGGCAATAAGGGGAGAAGGACAGTTGCAATAAAGAGAGCTCTCAGGTCAGGAGATCTGCCAGCATCTTAAAGGCTAGGCAGAGAGGAATCTTCTTTTCTAGAGAATAGTAAGCAAGCCACAAAGAACCAGGCATGGGGGAGGGGAGTGGGATGAAGAGTTGAGCAGGAAACTTTGAGGTCAGCTGATACTTGGGAAGGACCATTAAGAAGGACTATGTCTTGCAGCCACATTGTGATCCTGGAAGGGAGATTTTCATTTGTCCTGTGCGCTTTGTACAATGACACTGTGTCTTTATATTATAGGTGATTTTTAAAGTATTCTTTTTCCTTGTCAAGAACAGATTGATTGGTATATTTATCATGGTTTGAAAAACAATTATCTGCTTTTCAAACTGGTTTATATCCAAAGTTATTCAATTCCCCTTATTCTACTCTCCTCCTCAAAGTCACAATCTTCAAATTGGAGGAAATTAAAATGACTCATAGCTTATCCAAACCCAGGATTCTTCCAGAGGAATTCTTAAGGCCAGTAGTGTATCCTGTATCTCATCATCTGGATATGGTGATTTCCACTGCGGGCTGCAGTCCATGGGGTTGAGAATAATCGGACATGAATGAGGGACTGCAGAGTGACAGCATTCAGCACTGCCAAAGTGTCCAGCCTCTCTTCTTTCTTCACCAGTCTCCTGGGATCCACACTGCTGGCAAAGTCACTGACTACAGAGCAAGTCAGAGAACATCCCTTCCTTACTTATAATCAATGCATCCCCTGTGGATACTTGCAGATATTTCTCCAAACTTCTCTTCCCTATCGTACTTAACGGCAGTAACTACAGCTGTAGTTACTTGCTGCCCTCTCCCTTCATCACTTACTGAATTAAATACTTTTCTACACCTCAGACATGGATAAAGACCAAGAGGTCTTTTATGCATGCTCTGGCTCTTCTCTTTTCCCTATCCATTATGATGCAATTAAAAAAACCACATAGATGTTGGATAAATCACAACTGAATTCTAATCCCAGCTCTGCCAATTACAGGTTATATAATTGCTTGCAAATTACTCAGCGTAATTGACCTTTAATTTCTTCATCTATCAAATGAAAATAAAAAATACTTAATTGAATCTCTGAGAAGATCAAATCAATTAATAGATATAAATCATTTATTATTATGGTTACCCTACTAAGTACTCAATCAATATTTGTTTAATCAGATCACATCATAGAGAGCAATAATTCCTGGTATTCACTTCATCAACATCTACCTGTTTGCTGTTATTCCAAGCAATACAATCTATTCATCAATAATTTACTGTTTTGTTGAATTATTGAGCTTTCCAAATACATGACTTATATTAGCATTATATGTACATAAATACATGTATATATATTATATCCTTTCATATTTTTAGAGCGCATTAATAAAAAGTAGGTAATTAACATCTGTTAAGTGTTTATATAATTATCCCCATCTGCACTGCTCCCTAGACTCTGTTTCTCAGCCTTCATTCTCTATGAATTTAGTTCTGGACATTATTTCAGATAAACTATTTTGTTCACTAAATACATCCATGGAACTCATAAAACAAGGTTTTAAATTATAGCACTTTAAATGCACACCTTGTAGAGAAGAAGAGAGACTAACTTTGATAGCGTTTCACTCCAGGACCCTGTGTCTTGGTGAGCAGACATTTTTAAAGAACCCAATGATTGGACTGATGCTGAAGCTGAAACTCCAATACTTTGGCCACCTCATGCATCGAGTTGACTCACTGGAAAAGAGTCTGATGCTAGGAAGAATTGGGGGTGGGAGGAGACAGGAACGACAGAGAACGAGATGGCTGGATGGCATCACCGACTCGATGGACATGAGTTTGAGTGAACTCCGGGAGTTGGTGATGGACAGGGAGGCCTGGCATGCTGTGATTCATGGGGTCGCAAAGAGTCAGACACGACTGAGCGACTGAACTGAACTGAACAATTTCCCAAACTGTTAATCACATCCACGGTTTATCCATTCTGCAAATAATTGCTGGCCCAGGGAATAGAAATGATTGACACAACAACTGTGATTACTAGACCTCTTTAGGCTCACAGTCTGGCATTGAAGGTACACGTTGAACAGTTAATTTCAACAAAGTATGGGAAATGTTGGGAGAAAGTGTGTCCCAGGTCAGTGGGAACACAGAGCAGAGGCATCCACCTGAAAAAGACAGCATTTGGGATTTAAGCCCCTACTGGGGCTATTTCCTGACACCCTCCTCCAAAAAATTGCATGTTTATTGCAGTTAAACTACTCCAAATCCTGAAAAAGGAAAGATGATTTTATAAAGCAAATCTCTTAACCATTTAAAAACATCATCTCCACCATCTAATTCTCCCTCAAACTCCTGGTAATTACAGCACATTTTCTCCCTCAATTGTCAATGCAAAATTCCTTTTGTAGGTCATCACTGTCCTATTGTTACACCAGGATTTTTTTTTTTAACAAATGAGCCAAAACAAAAGCCTGCTACAGCTTAGGTCCTGGAGAAGATACTTTCTGCCTGGTCCAAGCTGTTGTCAGCAGAAAGTCAAATCTACATGAAAAAGGCAGGCTGCTTTGGAGATGGCAGCAGTGATGGAAGGAATAGAAGTGATTAAAGTAGAAACATAGAGTCCATGTTCAAGGAGTCAAGGGAACAGACTTATCCACAGAATGGGCAGTTGAAAGAATGATTGGCCCCTAATGATTGCAGCCGTGAAAATTCAGATATAAATTTGTGTATATTAAATAGTTAACATATTAAATATTATATATGTAGGTATATAAAGTGTGTTATGGGAATTATGAACGAACAAAGCTAGTGGAGGTGATGAAATTCCAGTTGAGCTAGTTCAAATCCTGAAAGATGATGCTGCGAAAGTGCTGCACTCCATATGCCAGCAAGTTTGGAAAACTCAGCAGTGGCCACAGGACTGGAAAAGGTCAGTTTTCATTCCACTCCCAAAGAAAGGCAATGCCAAAGAATGCTCAAACTACCGCACAACTGTACTCATCTCACATGCTAGTAAAGTCATGCTCAAAATTCTCCAAGTCAGGCTTCAGCAATACATGAACCATGAACTTCCAGATGGTTCCAAGCTGGTTTTAGAAAAGGCAGAGGAACCAGAGATCAAATTGCCAACATCCGCTGGATCATGGAGAAAGCAAGAGAGTTCCAGAAAAACATCTATTTCTGCTTTATTGACTATGTTAAATCCTTTGACTGTGTGTGTCACAATAAACTGTGGAAAATACTGAAAGAGATGGGAATACCAGACCACCTGACCTGCCTCTTGAGAAACCTGTATGCAGGTCAGGAAGGAACAGTTAGAACTGGACATGGAACAACAGACTGGTTCCAAATAGGAAAAGGAGTATGTCAAGGCTGTATATTGTCGCCCTGCTTATTTAACTTATATGCAGAGGACATCATGAGAAACGCTGGGCTGGGTGAAGCACAAGCTGGAATCAAGATTGCTGGGAGAAATATCAATAACCTCAGATATGCAGATGGCACCACCCTTATGGCAGAAAGTGAAGAGGAATTCAAAAGCCTCTTGATGAAAAAGAAAGAGAGTGAAAAAGTTGGCTTAAAGTTCAACATTCAGAAAACTAAGATCATGGCATCTGATCCCATCACTTCATGGGAAATAGATGGGAAAACAGTGGAAACAGTGTCAGACTTTATTTTGGGGGCTCCAAAATCACTGCAGATGATGACTGCAGCCATGAAATTAAAAGACATTTATTCCTTTGAAGGAAAGTTATGACCAACCTAGATAACATATTAAAAAGCAGAGACATTACTTTGCCAGCCAAGGTCCATCTAGTCAAGGCTATGGTTTTTCCAGTGGTCATGTATGGATGTGAGAGTTTGACTGTGAAGAAAGCTGATCACTGAAGAATCAATGCTTTTGAACTGTGGTGCTGGAGAAGACTCTTGAGAGTCCCTTGGACTGCAAGGAGATCCAACCAGTCCATTCTAAAGGAGATCAGTCCTGGGTGTTCATTGGAAGGACTGATGCTGAAGCTGAAACTCCAATACTTTGGCCACTTCATGCAAAGAGTTGACTCATTGGAAAAGACTCTGATGCTGGGAGGGATTGGGGGCAGGAGGAGAAGGGGACGACAGAGAATGAGATGGCTAGATGGCATCACCGACTCAATGGACATGAGTTTGAGTGAACTCTGGGAGTCGATGATGGACAGGGAGGCCTGGTGGGCTGCGATTCATGGGGTCACAAAGAGTCGGACACAACTGAGTGACTGAACTGAACGGTACGAAAAATTAATTTCCATATAAAGGTGATAGGGAAAACTTTTGGACAAGGCATATTTGACCTATACATAAAAGTTATGAAAAAATTTTAGTGATGTCAGAAAGGAAGATACAGAACATAGAACTGTTTACATCTTCCTGGTCCATTCCAGCTTGAGCAGAGACTACTGAAGTTTTCTTTAGCTGAGATAAACATAGAAAGAAAAATTTAGTTGTGAAGCCACTCAAGTAAGGCGCAAGATTCTCTGACTCTTTCAAAAGTATCTAATTCACCTTCTATGCTGATGATTCATTCCAGAGAATATTCATTTGGTCTAGAGCTAACAAGTATTAATTTTGGGAACCCAAACTCTTTCTACGTTGAAACGAGTTCTTGGTAGGATTGAGGACTAGGAATCTGCCCTGAAATCAATTCCATACACAGGAGCAGGTGTCTCCTTTATATATATGTCTTTGGTGTTTTCATGCATCACTAGAGAAGACCCGATACACAATACTGTCCAGTCTCTTTAGCATCCTGGATGGAGCAAGGCCAAAGTGCCTTATAACCAGAAGGGACAGGTGTCCTCTGCTTGAACCTACCTGTCAGTATACCTGTTGGCACAGTGCTGGGCACAGTGTTAAGCCCAAGAGGACATCACACATTTCTACACTTATTGCTCTCCTGGAAGCAGATACCAACTAGAGCTACCAGGTTCTACCAGTCCTTTACCAACAGTGTCGGCAGGCTTGCCTGAAAAACAGTTTTTTAAATGGGGATATATTTTCTAGAATATCTAAGATCTGCAGTTTTCTGTTTGTTTTTTTTTTTTTTAACCAAACTTAAGCCAACGTGGGAGAAGGCAATGGCACCCTACTCCAGTACTCTTGCCCGGAAAATCCCATGGACGGAGGAGCCTGGTAGGCTGCAGTCCATGGGGTCACTAAGAGTCGGACACAACTGAGTGACTTCACTTTCACTTTTCACTTTCATGCATTGGAGAAAGAAATGGCAGCCCACTCCAGTGTTCTTGCCTGGAGAATCCCAGGGATGGGGTAGCCTGGTGGGCTGCCATCTATGGGGTCACACAGATTCGGACACGCCTGAAGCGACTTAGCAGCAGCAGCAGCAAACCAATATGGCTAAAAGAAACCTGAGAATTTAAACAGTCCCATTATATATGTACAAACACATGATATTTCATTCAGTAATCTTTCAGTAGCATGTCTTAGAGCAACTGTGAAAAAATAAGTTGAATTTATTGATAATAAATTAATAAATGAAAACCCAAAGATGGAACCCAGAACATAATTGTTCCATGTCATTGAATTGATGAGCAAGAGAGGGCTGAATAATCCGGAGACTTGGTCTCCTCAAAATGGCAGATGCAGTCTTGCTTATGTTTTGGAATGGATGATAAGTGTAATGCATTTAACTCACCCAAAATACTTATTGAAGCACACTGAGAATACAACTGAGGAAAAAAAAAATAGAAACTCTCTGCCCTCATGAAGCTTACATTCCAGTGTGAAGCTGTCAGCAGTAAATAACATAGGCCAGTAAAGAGTAGGTCACATGGTGATCAAAGCTGCAAGAAACAGATAGGATAGGGTGGTGCAGTGGTAAAGAATCCTCCTGCAGTGCAGGAAACCCGGGCTCGTGCAGGTTCGATCCCTGCATAGGGAAGATCCTGTGGAGAAGGAAGTGGGAACCAACTGTAGTATTCTTACCTGGAAAATCCCACAAAGGAGCCTGGTGGACTACAGTCCATGGGGTCACGAAGAGTCAGACATGACGATAACTCAGAGGCGGAGGTGGGTGGAAAGTGTTATTTCATGTAGGGTTGTCAGGTCAGGCATTGCTGATTTAATGACACATGAGCTGAAAGCCTGAGGAACCGAGCAATGAAATCAAATTACAGTTGATTCTCAGACAGATGGAGGTGCCAGTTTCCACAGTCCCCATATAACATTACAGTGTTATGTATGTAACAAGGGGGCTCATGCAATCCAAACCCATGTTGTTCAAAGACCAGTCGTATTATCTCTAAGGAGAGAGTACTTGTTAGAGGACACGGCACAGTCAAACATCTTGAGGTGAGAATATACTTGCCAGGTTTTAGAAGCATCAAAGGGACTAGTGAGGCCAGAAAGGGTGACTAACAAGGAGAGATGAAGGAGGTGAGTTGAATAAGGTTGCAGGTGAGCCAGTTCCCCAGGCCCCTACAGCCATGGGACAGTTTAGCTTTTATGCTGAGTGGGAGGCGGGGGACATCTCAGGGTTTAGAGTAAGAAAGGACATGGTCCTACCTGAGTTTTGAAAAGACAACTGTGCCTGATACGTTGAGAACAGAGTGTGGGTGAGGATCAGGTATTGGGAAGGGCAGAGACAGGGGGATCCAAGAGGAAGCCATTGCAATAACACAAGTAAAGATGATGGTTTCAGGCAGAGAATAGAGAAGAAATGCAAGCATTAACCAGATTCTGTACCTGTTTGATGACAAGGTTTTGTTGCATATTGCATGTCAGTTACGATAAAAAAAGAGGAGTCCAGGATGGTTCTGCCTTAAGGATGAATTTGCCACTAGCTGAAATGCCGAAGACTGGGAAAGGAGCATCTTTGGAGAAAAGGAAATCACAAATTTGATGGGAGATGTGTCAAGTGTGAGGTGCCTGTTCCAATATCAGAATATATATGTTGGGTAGCAAGGACAGAAACATTAAACATTACAAGTAGAGTTCATAGCCAGAGGTGTAACTTTGCACACCAGCACGAGGATGGCATTTAGCATGATACAGGATGCTTGAGGCTGGTGCACGGGGATGACCTGGAGGGAGGATATGGGGAAGAGGGAGGTGGGAGGGGGGTTCAAGAAAGGGAACACATGAACACCCAGGGCGGATTTGTGTCAATGTATGGCAAAACCAACCAATATATTAATGTAAGGTAATTTGCTGGTGGCTCAGAGGTTAAAAGCATCTGTTTCCAATGCTGGAGACCCGGTTTCAATCCCTGGGTCGGGAAGATCCCCTGGAGAAGGAAATGGTAACCCACTCCAGTATTCTTGCCTGGAGAATCCCATGGACAGAGAAGCCTCGTAGGCTACAGTCCATGGGGTCGCAAAGAGTCGGACACGACTGAGCAACTTCACTCCACTTCACTCCAATTTGCCTCCAATAAAATTAAAAAAAAAAAAAAAAAGCTCTGAGACCAGATAAATCATCAAAGAAATGGTGTTACAAAGAAAGGAAGTATGGCCAGGAAAAAAGGAAGAACTCATCACGTTGGGAAAGACGCTCCCAGAGTATTTATGAGCACAGAAGAACCTGTGCAGTCATGGTCTTTCTGTTTGAATAACATGTTTGTCATGCCCAGTAGACACTCCTGACGCCAATGACTCCTGGATGATTTATTCACGCGGGACAGATTCTCAAGCATCTACTGTGTACAATGCTTCTTATTCCTCCACCAAAACAGAAATCTGCAGATTCTTTAAGACTATTGGACAAAGATGGGGTAATGCACATAGGCAAAGATTCATTCTTATCGCAGTTGAGTCTTTTAATGGCTCAATCTTTTTTAAAAACAATATTTATTTAAGTTCATTTATTTGGGGCTGCACTGGGTCTTCATCACTGCATGTGGGCTTTCTCTGGTTGTGGAGAGTGAGGGCTACTCTCTAGTTGTAGTTCGCAGGCTTCCATTGGGGTGGCTTCCCTCGTTGTGGGGCACAGACCATAGGCGCATGGGCTTCAGTCGTTGTAGCACACAAGCTCAGTGGTTGTGTGCTTGGGCTTTAGTTGCCTGGAGGCAAATGGGATCTTCTCCAGCCAGGGACAGAACCAATGTCCCCTGCGTGGCAAGGCAGATTCTTAATCACTGGACCACCAGGGAAGCCCCTGGTTCAATCTTCGTACTAGGTTAATGTACAATAGTTAGTTTGTTGAGGGGTGGTGGGGAGAATATGACCACACTTCAGAAAACAAAGCACAAAGCCTAAATAATAGGATAAGAAGGAAGGCATGGATGGGTAAATAAAGATTAATCTCTAAGAACCAAGATCCTGCCTCTCCATTCCTCCAGCAGTGTGCTGTGGCAGGCTGATTTTCTTTAGACTCTGGAAACATTAATTGAATAAATTACTTCTGTTCATCATTGTAATTATAAATTCATGACTTTAATTTTGAAGTCATCTTTTTTCTACCCTCTGCTCCAGTGACATCTGGGTGCTATTGATTGTAAATGTCAAATTAAGTTTCTAGGCATATTTTCCTTGTGTTGGGATCAATACATAACTTGAAGAGGTCCTTTGATAGGACCATTGAAAGTTATTCCTTACCCATGTGACATTTTGGCTGTTTTCCCTCCTTAATATTTTAGTTTGCTATTGACAGCTTTCACTTCCTAAATGTTTACAGGGAAATATGATCCTTCCTTCTTTGTAAATCTGAACTTCCTAACTGACAAAAAATGATATGGGATCTTGAATCACATGTGTATTAATTTAACTTTGGGTTTATGAAAACCCAGATTAAAAAAAAAACTGATTAAGGTGCCCCAAATGTGTTAATTATTTATTGAATTTTTTTTACCAAAGTATTCTTGGGTTTTTCACTTTTCAATAATTTACTGTAGAATTCCTTCAGCCATTGGAAAATGTTTTATTTACAGTTTTGCAAGGACTCAGGTTTTACAGATAGAAGTTTTTCTAATGTCATGAAGTCATAAAGTTTAAGGAATTTAGAAAAATAGATTTGCTTAAAATATTACCTTCATATTTTAATCACTTCATGCATTCATTTACTCGTTTGATCATTATCTGTTAATTGATGAAGCCAGTGCTGTGGAAAACATGTAGTTTCTTCAAAAACTTCAATATCGATCTACCCTATGATTCAGCAGTCTTGCTTCTGGGTATATATCCAAAGAAGATAAAATCATTACTAGAAGAGATACTTGCACTCCCATGATCTCTTCAACATTATTCACAATAGCTGATATAGGAAAACAATCTAAGAACCCACTGATAGATTAGTGAGTATATATGTATATATGAGTAAGAAATGGCAACCCATTCCAGTGTTCTTGCCTGAAAGATTCCGTGGAGAGAGGAGCCTGGCGGGCTAGAGTCCACGGGGTTGCAAAGAGTCAGACGTGACTGAGTATTTATATAGACAGAGTATATATAGATAGAGAGAGGTAGATACATCACAAAGGGAAATTATTCAGTTTCAAAAAAGGAAGAAGATCCTGCCATTTGCAACAGCATCGATGAACCTTGAGGACATTATGCCAAGTGAAATAAGCCAGACACAGAAAGACAAAAAGCATGACTTCATTTGTATGTCAAATTTAAAATAAAAACAGATTCATAGTAATAGAGAGTAGAATAGTGGTTACCTGTGGCTGAGGCATGGCAGCAAAAGGGATATTTTAAAAGAAAGAAAGTAGAATGGTGAGTGCTAGGTCGCTTTGGTTCCCTCCATGGGCACTGTTGGGGCTTCCCAGATGGTACAGTGGTAAAAAATCTGCCTGCCAATTCAGGAGATGCAAGAGATGAAAGTTCGGTCCCTGGATAATGAAGACCTATTGGAGCAGGAAATGGCAACCCACTCCAGTATTTTGCCTGGAAAATTCCAAGAACAGAGGAGCCTGCTGAGCTACGGTCCATGGGATTGCAAAGAATCAGACACGACTGACCGCGGGCTCGCACGCACACACAGAAGCACTGTCGGGTACCATGGTGTGTGGTGCGTGCTCTCAGTGACACTCAGGGAGCGATACACAACAAACCCAGAGGCTGAGGCAGATAAGTTGATGGAAGCCATTGAGGATAACAACTGGTCCTGCTTGAAGGAAAAAAAGGAAGACACCGCCTTGATTATCGAATGGCTCCTTGTCTCTCCTTCCCACCCACCAGAATCTGCTCCCTCCTCTCGTATCACAATGTTTTGGGTTGCTCCTCCCAGTGAGTCAGTGGACATGAAGGGTATATTTGAGCCGGTGCTTGTCAAAAATCTGTGTGGATGAAAAATAAACGGGTTCTAATAAACAGCCATGGCTTGTGTTCTCATCGAAAAACAAAAAAAATCATGCCTCGTATGCCTTTCGCTAAAATGGGACATTACGGTTTTTAAAGACTTCAGATAATTCTAAATTAAATTCATACAACAGTTGTTTTTTTTTTTTTTTTCAGGTAGAAGAGGCAGAATAATGTAACACAACGAAAATGGAACTGGATTCAAAAAAGAGATGGAGGGTGTATCCTAGCTGACTACATACTAGGTATGGGGCCTTGAGCCCTAGACATATGAATGCTTTTCAATCTTATTGTCTTCATCTGTAAAATAGGGATTAAAAAGATCTTTCCCTTGTAGAGTAGGAATTAAATAAGAAACTGCCAAACTCCATAAAAATGTTGACCATATATTCATTCAAAATATTTATGGAGCATCTACTGTACGCTAAGCAGTGTTCTTGGCCCAAAGATACAACAGTTAATAATAAAGTGAAAACCTGTATGCTCCTGGGTTTTTTATATCTGTGTGTAGGTGTGTATGTAGATAAATAAACAGAATGTAACTTTGTCCACCTCATGTGAAGAGTTGACTCATTGGAAAAGACCCTAATGCTGGGAAGGATTGTGGGCAGGAGGAGAAGGGGACGACAGAGGATGAGATGGTTGGATGGCATCACCAACTCGATGGACATGAGTTTGAGTGAACTCCGGGAGTTGGTGATGGACAGGGAGGCCTGCAGTGCTGTGATTCATGGGGTCACAAAGAGTTGGACACGACTGAGAGGCTGAACTGAACTCACAGTGTACAGTATGTCAGATGTGTTAAGTATGCAGAAAAATAAGAAAGGCAGAGGAAGAGAGCGGGGAAGAAAGAGGAGCTGTGGTTTCAAATTGGATGATTTAAGCCTGTGAGGACTTGTGGACAGTTATCAAACCTTCAGCTTTAACTCTGAGAGGGCAGATATATGAGCAGAGGAGTTACATGATGGCATGTGTAGATTAATTCACTTTACCCCATGTTGCTGGTTAAAGAATTTAGTCCTGGGGAAGTTGAGGAAATGTCCAAAGATTATGTTTGATTTAACCCAGAGCTGAAATCAAGAAACTTTCAACCTCTCTTTGAGAAGAAATGAGCAGGGATAGGTCTGTTCACTTTTGTGTGAATTCAAGTCAGGCAAGTAGACGGTATAACAATGCTTCAGCAACCAAGACCCTTCAGAAGCATATGCCGACACCACGTGGGCTCCCACCTATGAGAATTATACTCCAGCGAGAAGAAAACAGCCAAAGGGTTGGTTCTGCCCTCATCCAGTTCAATCACACTACCACATACCTCTCAAACCATCAATCTAGCCACTAACAGCGTCTTACTCTCCTGCGCAATTCTGTGTTATAGAAGCAGTGAGCTATTTCTTGGTACTCAAAGTCTAGTTTCAAATAGTGGTAACTATAGCTCCTGACACCCATCAAGGAAGGCATTTCTAAAGCAGCCATCAAAAATACATATTCATTTAGTTATTGAGAATGTAAAAGCAATCCCTTCCTTCTACCTGTGGGGAATATCATTTTTCCAACTGCAATGTGTTCATAAAAGAGCAATATTTGTGCCAAGAACTCAAGTGAAACAAATGTCCTTCTTGATGGGAAGTGTCCACACTAATTTGGAGCTGTAAAATAAGAATTTGAAATTCACCTTTCTGTGATATGACATTTGCAACTTCTACATAATTTAACTCATGTTGAGCTACATGAAAGGACTCAGTGGATGGCACTACATGATAAAATACCAGGCTGATGCTCAGAAATTTCCACCATGCCTTTTCAAAGGTGCTTATTTCTGGAGTATGCTGTTAGGTATCTTCTCATCCTTCTTGCTTTGAAATGTCACCCTTGTTCCATCAAAGGCTCCTGTCTGTGTGTCTGACTCACTTTGCAAATGTATGACAGAAAATTGTCAGAGCAAGCTATAAAGGGAGACGCCTTTTGTCTCGAAGTGAAGATGGTGAGTTTTGGATGACACCGATCTGCTGAACAAATGCTAGGCGAGTTCCCCAGCCCTTTGAAAAGGCATGAAGATAATGCCAGAGGGTTGAACAGTTTCCCAGCCTTCCTGTCTTCATGTACTTCTCTTCACTCTCCCCGTCTCGAGCGAATGCAGACGAGCTCTCTAGAACTTGCCAGGACTCTGACAGCTTGTGCCCAAGACTTCCTGATACTGTACCAGACAAAAAAGAGCCCTGCCAATGAGGGAGGTTTCCAGCACAAATAGCCTCCAATCTTTAACACAATCATCTGGAGTTTAGTTTGCAACCTTTGAAGAGAAGGCTCCAAGTTGGCAAGTCCAAGAGCCAGGATGGAAAAATCAAAAGCTCCTCAGTGTTCTCAATGCCTCTCTTATGAATTCTGTGGAACCACCAAGCAACACCACAGGAGTGAGGGTTGCCAGCCTTTCAGGAGCAGCACAGAATCTCCATCTTGGAAGCGAATGACCTACAGCACTGACCTACTTGTTCTAGGCTTTGGACACCTCTGACCTCCCTGCTGAGTGATTGCACTTTGCACAAAAGAAAATGATGCTTCAAAAAGTAGAAGGACTTGACAGTTTCTGGTTCCGAATGGAGAGAGCTTGTAAGTCACCACTGACTCCTAACAGGCAAAAATCTGAAGGGATTTAAAAAATCAACAACTCTTCTTGGATCCACAGAGAGAGGGGAACACAGGGCAAACCATTGTCCCCCAAGACTGGAGACAGGCAAATATGGGATGTCACAACTTACTGAAACAGAGATTCCCTGGCAGAAACCACCGAAGTTTTTTTCATGGCCGGAAAACCTGAACTGCAATAGCTAATTTCCCAGAGGCTCAGTGTGGACAACTCTGAGAATGAAAAATTCCAGGGGGATGCTGTCCTAGGGAAGACCCTCACAACACCATGAGATTTATCTCCAGACTTGACCAGATTCCTATAGTCAATATCCAGGAAAAAAGCCCCCTATGATTATGAAATATGCCACAGCACTCTCTTTTCAATGGCACCCCACTCCAGTACTCTTGCCTGGAAAATCCCATGGACAGAGGAGCCTGGTAGGCTGCAGTCCATGGGGTCGCTAAGAGTCGGACATGACTGAGAGACTTCACTTTCACTTTTCACTTTCATGCATTGGAGAAGGAAATGGCAACCCACTCCAGTGTTCTTGCCTGGAGAATCCCAAGGATGGGGGAGCCTGGTGGGTTGCCGTCTATGGGGTCACACAGAGTTGGACACGACTGAAGTGACTTAGCAGCGGCAGCAGCAGCATTAGAGCCTAACTGATCTGAGGAAGGGAAATAACCACTGCCAGCCTGTTCTAGCCTTCCACGTGGGAGAAGGGAATTACTAAACTCTAACCCATGCTAACCATCCTACCCTACACAGTGGGGAGAAAAAACACCAGAGAAATGTTTATGAAGTTTACAGGCTGGGGGCACAGACTCACCGAGAGACTGGGACCTAATTGCAAGACCAGAGAACACTTCCCCTCCCCCATACCCCACCACCACATTAATGAAGGCCTATTTACAGCAGTTCATTTACCATTTACCGGATACATCATGGCCAGCACTCAAAAAAACAAAAAAAGACAAGGTAACCCAAAGGGCAGAAACCACCACTTGAAGAGACAGAACAAGCAAAAGAACCAGCCATGGAGTAGATATTGGAATTACCAGGCCTGGGGTTTAAAACAACTGTGATTACTGTGCTAAGGGCTCTCATGGATAAAGCAGACAGCATACAAGAACATATGGGCAATGCAGGCAGAGAGATGGAAATCTTAAGAAAAACTTCTGGGTATCTCTTTTACTTTCCAGAGCCATGGAATCTAAAAAAGAGATGAAGCAACTTTGAGCTATGCTCTCCTTTCCTAAATGTGGCAGAGTCTAGTTTTTCACTGCGGAGCAGAATGTTGGTCTCTGTTCATTCATTCAAAAGATATCATGGAGCGTTTGTAACGTGCTCTGCACTGTGTTTGGAAGCTGGAGAGACAAGAAAAACTATGACCCTACATGGAAGGGCTCATAGTGTCATGAGGGCCATCCTACTATGGCATTTATGTTGGTTGATGTCAAAATGTCATGGTTCCAGAGTCAGGAGTGATATTGGGATTAAATTACAAGGGGAGGTGACATTTGAGCTTTTATCAAGTAGGATTTTATCAATAAGGTAGCTTTACCTCTGTCTGTCTGGGGGTAGCGGCATCTGTGTCCTGGAGAAGAGAGAAAGAGGCCAGGCCTGGGGGACAATTCCAAGCCAAAAAAAGAGCAGGTGAAAAGAATGAAGTAGTTGGAGTAAGGACTGACATTCCATTGTGACGTCAGAGATCAAGGTAGAGGAGAAACACATGCTGCATTTCTACAAACCAGCAAGATGTTTTGAATCCAATTGTGTGGCATGATTTCCCTGAGAGTCAGAAGTGACTTTTGGCCTCAACCTTCACCAGCTCCTCCGAGATCTCTGAAAACATTCAGGGAAATATGCAAATGTGGCATTTCCAGTTCAGTATAAAGAGTGCTGTCTTGGCTCTCTGGGAATGGAATTCCCATCAGAACATTACCATTCTATAGAGAGGTATTGCTCTGTTGCTTATGGCCGAAGAGGAGTTGTTTTCTTGGTGTCTTCCATCCTCACCATTAAGCACATAATGAGAGAGAGGGCGGCATAGAATTTTCTCTGTGTTACCAATGCTTCACTACATGAGAGCAAAACAGATGAGTCAGTTTGAATATGTAGTTTTCCTTTCTACCTGTCTCAGAAAAGTGATTGTTTCTAGAAACTGACATCAGCTCCGACATACACAAAATAAGAGCTTTCTTGTCCTATTTTATGTATGAATCCAAGCGTAATCCTCTGGGTTTGTCTGGGAGGCTAAGTCAAATATTACAAGGGACCTTTAGATTGTGAACAGAGTCAGAAATGAGTACAACACAAACATATTAAAGGGAGGCAATTAAATGCAAACAAACACTATTGCCGTTTTCTCCTAAGGAAATATAATTAGATTGCCAAGGAGATTGCTTTTGGATTATTTGGATTAAGTGCTGCATTCTTGAAAGCTTAGTGACTTTCTGGCATTTCATTCCCTTGGAAACTGTGAGCTTCCACTGTTATAAGCTATGCATATTCTCTCATATGCTTTGGGCATTTTTCGACTGTGTTTCTAAGACGGAATCACAGCATTTGTAAAAGGACATCAACAAGCATGAAGAGCAAGGATTAAGGTCAAAGAGTTCTGGCTGATTGGGAAAATGGGCAAGTGGCATCATTACTGCAGCCTCAAAATACACACAGAGAGCCCCACAGATCAAAGAGAACAAACATCCATTCTTGCTTGTAAAGTGACATTGAGTATTTAATAAGCTAAACAGCCTCTGCAATAGTTACCTCACGACCTCTCCCTTCAGTCTCATTTTTGCCCACTTTCCAAGCCCAGGAGACCTTGGAAAATAACCTTTATTTACCATGTTTTTAGCTTCATACTGAGTTGAAAGTCACCTCCCAAGAGGAAACCCTCCTGAGATTTCACCTGTGTCTTATTAATAAAGTTTTCCATTTACAGAAAGAAAATCAGGCATCTAAATAAGGAACCACGTTGCAGCCACAGTAAGAGATGAAAAAGGAGAAGTCCAGGAAGATGCCAGTGCTGGAGGTTTATTAGAAAAGCAAAAATGAGCGGCTGTTGATTTTCCGGCTGAACTACCCAAATCCCCCAGAGAGTTGGAGCCTCAGTTACAACACAGACTTGATGGAGTCAAGAGTCACCTGTAAAATACATGGATGTACAGCCATCAACTGGGTGCAGACATCCTGACTTAACCGCTCTGATTTAAGCTGTAAGTGTTCTTTTAAAATCTGAGTCTTCTGGGACTGATTGCTGTAACTGACATGCCCTAGGAGAGCAAGCAGTCTGTCTTCTTAACAAGGTTGGTCCTTAGCAAAATGATGACATGGGCAAGTTGAGATTGTCTTCCTATCCACTTTCCTCATAAGTTGGCCACCAGGCTCAAGCGTCCATTGATCTTTTTTTAAGGGCCCAGGGAAGACTGTCCGACATAGACTGAACTGATGAGATTTGAACTGACTAGTTAGCATCCTGAACATCCAGCACCCATTTCCTCTTCTGCTTCATTTCTCCACGCCTTGTTCACTAAGTGAATGTGTGAATTTTTTGAATGGAATTACACCAACTGCTTTTCATGTGAATGTGTAAACCCTGGTGGTACATTGGCACTTTTATTACATGATTTCCAGAAGCTTACCTTAATCTCCACATGGGGTTTTCAGAATTGTTGCAAAACAGTTTGATGAGTGAACCATTAGTAGTAAGACGATGTTGTTTTGATACCCATCTCTGATCACCAGAATGCAGTGTTGGGAGCTGTCTGAGGACAGTTTTAAACTGTACCAGACAAGAGGACAGCCTAAGGTAGAGCTTATACCAGGGGCAGCAGATGTTGGCAGTAAATAGAGAGATGGTGAACATTTTAGGCTTTGAAGGCTGCATGGTCTCTGTAAGTACCCAACTCTTGCCATTGTAGTGGGAAACTACCATTAATGATAAATAATACATGAATTATTATGTATATGTATATGTGGCTGTGTTCCAAAAAAACGTTTTTTACAAAAACAAGCAATGGTCCGTATTGAATCCACAATCTATAGTTTGCCGATCTCTGTTTTATACAAATCAAAGAAAGACACCCATTACCCATCTGCCCCAGCTGAGAGAGATTCAACATCCAGATACTTGGGAGAAAATAACAAAATTATTTTTGAAGCAAGAGACTCTTTGTATGTATATGTGTATATACATATATATGCAAATTTAAAATATACATATGCATGTTACATACATGAAAGTGACAAACACCTTACATACAAAACTCTATAATCTTCCCATCCATGATGGATTTGTGCTTTCAACTTAGCTAAGCCAGAACCATGTTTCCCAGAACTCCCACCTTTGTATATTTCTGGGTAAGCATAGGTCACAAGTGACATTTTGCAGGAAGTTAGGGAGAAGGCAGGTTTGGAGAAGCAGCCACTTTTTTACATGCTCAAGGTCGGTGTAGGGCATTAGGTGCGGGGGTGCCATCCCCGCATGATGCTGCTGATCTGTTGGCTCACCTTGTTGGCATGTGACCAGGGCTGAGCCCCCAGCTTCCCCAGCACATGCCAGACCTTCTCCTTCAGTTGTTCCAAATCCTGTCCAGGTTCGTGTGCAGCTCTGTGGAGAAGGACCTTGGCTCTTTCTGAAAATTACTTGCATCAGTGAAGCTGGGGACTCGGAAGGCAGGGAGAGGCAGACACAGTTTCCACTTTGTCCTCAGAGGCTGCAGCTCACCTTGGGGGTTCCTGTTTGTCTCATTTTATCCGTATTGCATCATCTCTCCTTCTCAGTTGTCAGCCATGCGGATTTCAGGCCCAGCTACAGATGTAGAGATAACCGCCTTATATGGACTCTGTAACCAGCTTCCACAATTTCGTCAGGGCAGACTAATCACCTCCTTCTTATCAGTCCTAGTGATTCTGTCTTTATCACCAAATTCTAATTCTTGTATCATCCCAAACTAAGAAATTGTCCATTCAGAGAAAGGAAACCCAAAAGTTAACAATAGAAAGTACTGTATTTTTAAATATGGTAATAGTGATAGTCATTTCTACTTTGTGAAGGTCACAGGACTCCACTTGCCCCTGAGATTCTGTAAATGTTGGACTCTATAATGATGTTGACCTGTTTGTTCACATTTGGCACGGACTCTGATTTTATTTTTTTCTCTTATGGGACCAGTGATTCACATTAGTGAGGAGGCTGATGGAAGGCCAGCAGAGCAGCCTCTTGCCCCAAAACTAAGCAAAGCCATCTGGCCCTTAGAGGAATTGAACCCATATTGTTGACCTCAATTAGCACCAGACTTTAACCAATTGCAGAATTAAAAGCTGTAATTAATCCAATTGTCCTCTCTCAGGTTATTCCCCATTGCAATATTCTGTTCTTATTGACCTCTTAAAACCCAAATGTTCATACTCTTGAGCAAGCAACATCGAAGACATAATATAACAGTGTCATCACTGTTACAGCTTCAAGGATTGCAAGAGATCATATTTTCAACTGCTTCTGTCTGCCTTCCTGCTAAGTTGCTTCAGTCATGTCTGACTCTTTGCGACTCTATGGACCGTAGCCTTTCAGGCTCCTCTGTCCATTGGATTCTCCAGGCAAGAATACTGGAGTTGGTTGGCATGCCCTCCTCTGGTGAATCTTCTTGACCCAAGGATCGAACCCGAGTCTTTTGTGGCTCCTGCATTGCAGGTGGATTCTTTACCACTAAGCCACTGAAGAAGCCCTTCAGTAATCTCATTGTGACTCTATCTCCCCAAACCCATGCCACACTAGAGAAGGAAAGGATTCTCAAAGACGTGAAGCTACATACTCTTTTAGTGAATGGGAATGCATGTCCATGACCTCTCCATGCTTTTTTGGAGAAGGAAAACATCCTTTCAGTTACATTTTGCTTCTGTTCAGTGAGTTAATTTTTTGGATTCGATGATAACTTTCAGTATAAAGTATACTCATTCATTTGGGTCATTGGGCCAGTTTCATTTTTTCCTGTACTTTCTGTTGTTCTTAATTTCAACTTTGATAACTTAGAAGCCAGAGGGAACTGTCTTACTGTAAGCAGCAATCCTTTCAGCTACCTAATTGCTTCTGCTGGTTGGAATGGTTTGTCTCCTAGACTCAGGGCATTGACTGTGGATGATTCTCAACAAGTATCCCAGACATCTGCTTCCTGATGGATCAGCTCATTCGTGTTTGTTTCCACTTTCCTGTAGACCAGCTCGTATAAGAACTACATCTTAATGGCTAAAGGTCACAGGAGAAAGATCATTTGTTGTGTCTAAAGTTTTGTTTTCCATTTTAGCTCATGTAATGTTATACATCTCTATTAAAACCAGAAGTGCTTTTAGTTGAAAGCCGTTGCGGGATCCATCTATAGATACAGACAAATGAGTGCCAGTCTGAAGAGTGTATGGAATGATGTGTCAACTGCTGGGATTTTATAAATGGATTTTTCGTAGTATGGTTGGCTAAAAATGGCCCCCAAAGGTATCGGGTTCTACATGGCCTTGAGATAGACACGTGGTGTTGAGAATATCCAGGCCACATATATGACTGAATCTGGGCTTCCCAGGCAGCACACGTGGTAAAGAGCCTGCCTGCCAATGCAGGAGATGTGAGAGACATGGTCAGGAAGATCCTGAACCACCAGGAAAATGCCAGAACAATTGCCTTTTAAAAACACCTGATGAAAGCAGAAATGCCAGCGCTGGACACAGCTGGACAGCACTGGACAAGAGTCACACAGAGTCAGACATGACCGAGGGACAAGGCATGCATGCACGCATGACTGAATCCAGTTAAGTCTTTGATACAAACTTTTAATAAGATTCTGACAATGAAGATCCACTGTCTGGAGATGAGATCCACTGTCTTGAGGTAGTAGATGGCAAGCCTCATAAGTAATTAAGCCTGCTATCTACTGCAAAAAAAGATGTTGGGTCCTGATTCTTGGAACCCATAAATGTTACCTTATTGGAAAGAAGAGTCTTTGCAGCTGTAATTAAGGATCTCAAAGCTGGAAAATCACCTTGGCTTAACTGTGTGGACCCTAAATACAGTCACAAGGGTCCTTATAAGAGAGAGAAGCAGAGGAAGATTAGACACATGGACGAGAAGGTGCTGTGAGGATGGAAACAGAGACTGGAATGACGCAACCACAACTGAGAAATCGCCACCAGAGACTGGAGGAGGTACACAAGAGATTCCCCTCCAGACTCTCGAGGGTGCACTGTGCTGCCTGCATCCGGGTTCTGGCCCAGTGATGCTGATCTCAGCCTTCTGGCCTCCAGAACTGTGAGACAATACATCCCTGTTGTTTTAAGCCACCTGACTTATGGTGATTTGTTATAGCAGCCTCAAGAAATGAATACACAAAGTTTGGCACAAGTTGGTAATTTTCTATGGAATTGATCACCCAGAGCCAATGGGAAGCTCCTCTGAATCTGGAACCCCAGAATACCAAGAGAGAACATTTGGTTTGGGGAGGCACTGATTGCTCCCCTTATGAAAATTGAGGCAGTTTAGGGACATGCTTCCCAGGATCACATACCTTAAATCCCAACGGTGAGAATCTGGATGTTCATTTCAGATGAACATCAGATATTCAAGATAGAGACTCTCAAATCTCCCTAGCCCCAGGGTCTTTGCCCAGTAAAACCCTTCGATACCAGCCACTATCCTTGTAGTGTGAATATGATTTCATGGATTTCTGGCTCAAAAGATGACAGAATAAGATATTTTTGTGCTCTCTTCCAACTAGTCCACAAGTGAAAAGGATAAGAACAAGAATGCAAAATTGCTATAAATTAGTTGACTTTCGCATATTAAGACAGGCAGGAGGTATCCCGTGGATGTGTGGGAAGAAGTCTAGACACCAGTGTGGAGCTCAGTTTTCTGAAGTAGGTACCATATGTTAAAGAGAAAACTCAACAATCTCATTCTGGGGAAAAATAGGCTGAAAGGTAGAAGCTTCCATCTTTCATTTTTATCTCATTTCCCCACTGGGGAAAGTGAGGGAGGTGGACTACACAAACAAGCCAGGTTTACAGCAGGCCGTTTGCAGGTAACCTGGGGTAGAGAGGATAAATGTGAATTGGAGCAGTTCTGCAGCTGCTGGTCTCTGTTGGGTGGGAAAAGGCAAGATAAACATTTCACGGATAAAGCTGTGTCCCTGAGGACTTCTGGAAATCCAGGAAAATTGCTGCTGTCCCAGAATGGGGGCCAAACTCCTCCACACCTAAAATACTTCAGCTGGGAAGGAAAACACGTCATTCATACATAAACTAATTAAGAAAGTGATCCCAACACACAATTAATCAAGGCAAATCTATACCATACAGTGAAGTATTGTTTAAAAACAAAACAAAATTTAAAAATTATAAAAATAAAATATGACAAAGTAGCAACTAAAAAACTTTTAAAGGTGTCAAACTAAGATAAAGTGTCAGGGAGCATTCACTTCAAAGGATTTCCATATAAAAGCAGATTAAAAACCATTATAACTAATAACCACTGAATGATTAATAACCAAAAAAGTGATGAAACAATGGCCTCTTTTAAGATTTTTTTTTTAATGTGGGCAATTTTTAAAGTCTTTATTGAATTTCTTACAATACTGTTTCTGTTTTACGCTTTGGTTTTTTGGCCATGAGGCATGTGGAAATATTAACTCCTTGACCAGGGATTGAACCTGCACCCCCTTCATTGGAAGATGAAGTCTTAACCACTGAGCAGCCAGTAAAATGCCATAATAATTGCCTTTTAAAAATACCCGATGAAAGCAGAAATGCCAGTGTTCAGGGATATTTTAAGCAAAGAACAATTGTGAAAAGAAAAGTGAACTGGTAGAACTAGGGGAAGATATAGGGGGGAAAGAACTGTATGGAGATAAAGGTCTCTTTGGAAGCTGGAGCAGAGACACTTATTTAAAGGCAGCGATTGAACGGTACAGGAAATGTGAGATGCTGAGGGCTGTCTCCCTGAGATCAGGAGCAAGGCAAGAGGCCTGCTCTTACTCTCATTCAACATGATCCTGGGAGTTTCACTTGCCACTATAGGCAAGAGAGATAAGTGAAAGGCATGCTGACTGGAAAGGAAAAAGTAAAACTGCTCCCATTGCCAATGACATTGTCATATACAAAACTGAATGCTCCTATAAATAGGAGAATCAGCCATGTCACTGCATACCAGATCAAAATACAATAATCATATCTAGGTAATAAACTTAAAATCATTAACACTGTTTATAATCATGATGAGAGGCAACAGTTAGAAATGGACATGGAACAACAGACTGGTTCCAAATTGGGAAAGGACTACATCAGGATGTATACTGTTACCCTGATTATTTAATTTATATGCAGAGTACATCATGAGAAATGCTGGGCTGGAGGAAGCACAAGCTGGAATCAAGATTGCCAGGAGAAATATCAATAACCTCAGATACGCAGACTATCCCACCCTTATGGCACAAATTGAAGAACTAAAGAGCCTCTTGATGAAAGAGGAAAGGGAGAAAGCTGGCTTGAAACTCAACATTCAGAAAACTAAGATCATGTCATCTGGTCCCATCACTTCATGACAAATAGATGGGGAAACACTGAAAACAGTGAGAGACTTTATTTTGGGGGGCTCCAAAATCACTGCAGATGGTGACTGTTCAGTTCAGTTCAGTCGCTCAGTTGTGTCTGACTCTTTGTGACCCCATGGACTGCAGCACGCCAGGCCTCCCTGTCCATCACCAACTCCCAGAGTTTACTCAAGCTCATGGCCATCGAGTTGGTGATGCCATCTAACCATCTCATCCTCTGTCGTCCCCTTCTCCTCCTGCTCTCAATCTTTCCCAGCATCAGGGTCTTTTCGAATGAGTCAGCTCTTTGCATGAGGTGGCCAAAGTATTGGAGTTTCAGCTTTAATATCAATCCTTCCAATAAACACACAGGACTGATCTCCTTTAGGATGGACTGGTTGGATCTCCTTGCAGTCCAAGGGACTCTCAAGAGTCTCCTCCAACACCACAGTTCAAAAGCATCAATTCTTTGGCACTGAGCTTTCTTTATAGTCCAACTCTCTTATCCATACATGACTACTGGAAAAATCATAGCCTTGACTAGACAGACATTACAAGCAAAGTAATGTCTCTGCTTTTTAATATGCTGTCTAGGTTGGTCATAACTTTCCTTCCAAGGAGTAAGCGTGTTTTAATTTCATGGCTGCAATCACCATCTGCAGTGATTTTGGAGCCCCCCAAAATAAAGTCAGCCAGTTTCCACTGTTTCCCCATCTATTTGCCATGAAGTGATGGGACTAAATGCCATGATCTTTGTTTTCTGAATGTTGAACTTTAAGCCAACTTTTTCACTCTCCTCTTTCACTTTCATCAAGAGGCTCTTTAGTTCTTCTTCATTGTCTGCCATAAGGATGGTGTCATCTGAATATCTGAGGTTATTGATATTTCTCCCAGCAATCTTGATTCCAGCTTGTGCTTCCTCCAGCCCAGCATTCCTCATGATGTACTCTGCATATAAGTTAAATAAGCAGGGTGACAATATTCAGCCTTGACGTACTCCTTTTCCTATTTGGAACTAGTCTGTTGTTCCATGTCCAGTTCGAACTGTTGCTTCCTGACCTGCAGACATGTTTCTCAAGAGGCAGGCCAGGTGGTCTGGTTTTCCCATCTCTTTCAGAATTTTCCACAGTTTATTGTGATCCACACAGTCAAAGGCTTTAGCATAGTCAAGAATGCAGAAATAGATGTTTTTCTGGAACTCTCTTGCTTTTTCGATGATCCAGCGGATGTTGGCAATTTGATCTTTGGTTCCTCTGCCTTTTCTAAATCCAGCTTGAACATATGGAAGTTCACAGTTCATGTATTGCTGAAGCCTGGCTTGGAGAATTTTAAGCATGACTTTACTAGCGTGTGAGATGAGTGCAATTGTGTGGTAGTTTGAGCATTCTTTGGTATTGCCTTTCTTTGGGATTAGAATGAAAACTGACCTTTTCCCGTCCTGTGACCACTGCTGAGTTTTCCAAATTTGCTGGCATATTGAGTGCAACACTTTCACAGCATCATGTTTTAGGATTTGAAAGAGGTCAACTGGAATTCCATCACCTCCAATAGAATCTGTATACTGGACATTATAAAATTCTGATGAACGAAACCAAAGAAGAATTTTTAAAATGTAGAGAGATGTATCGTTTGCATGGTTTGGAAGATTCAACAAAAGAAAGTCACCCAACTGTATCTATAGGTTCAATATGATTCATATCAAAGCCCCAGTAACACTTGTTTGTAGATATGGACAAGAAAAAAAAAAAACAGAAAAGAAAATGGAAAAAAAATAGACAAGAAGAAAATATTTGCAAACCACATAGCTGACAAAGAACAAGTATCAAGAACAACCAATCCATTCAGAAAATGGACAAAAGATATGAAGGGACATTTCTCCCAAAAGGATATACAGATGACAAATAAGCACATGAAAAGATATTCAACATCATTAACCTTGTAAATAAATGTAAATTAAAATAATATTAAATGTAAATGCAAGTTAAAAAAATTAAAACCCCAATGAGATATCCCTGCACATTTGCAAGAATAGCTAAAAAAAAAAAACTGATAATATGAAGTGCTAGTGTGTTGGTGGGTAAATAATAATTCACTGGGCAGGTTGTCTTTTAGCGAATTCCTGAAAAGAATTTAAATGCTCATATGTATAAGGACTGGTTAAAAATGGACTACTATATAATGTTTAAAATGATTGAGATAGTTTCATATACCCTGATAAGTTCTACTCTAAAATAAATTAAGTGATTAAAAAGTTTAAAATTCACTTTTATTTTATGATATATTACTTATCTGTTAAATCATACAACATGTATAAATCATATATTTGTATGTGTATAAGTATCAGTTCAGTTCAGTCGCTCAGTCGTGTCCGACTCTTTGTGACCCCATGAATCACAGCACGACAGGCCTCCCTGTTCATCACCAACTCCCGCAGTTCACTCAAACTCACGTCCATTGAGTCGGTGATGCCATCCAGCCATCTCATTCTCTGTCGTCTCCTCCTCCCACCCCCAATCCCTCCCAGCATCAGACTCTTTTCCAGTGAGTCAACTCGTTGCATGAGGTGGCCAAAGTATTGGGGTTTTAGCTTTAGCATCAGTCCTTCCAATGAACACCCAGGATTGATCTCCTTAAGAATGGACTAGTTGGATCTCCTTGCAGTCCAGGGGACTCTCAAGAGTCTTCTCCAGCACCACAGTTCAAAAGCATCAATTCTTCGGAGATCAGCTATCTTCACAATCCAACTCTCACATCCATACATGACCACGGGAAAAACCATAGCGTTGACTAGACGGACCTTTGTTGGCAAAGTAATGTCTCTGCTTTTTAATATGCTGTCTAGCTTGGTCATTTTATTTATATATATATATATATATATATATGTATGTATGTATGTATCCATACATATTTCTTAAAAATTGTTCAGGAAAAATGTATACAACATTTTAAATGAATTCCTCTATTTTTGCAACAGTTTAAGTTGGATTTTCTTTTATTTCTAATTGAACATATTCTAATGATGTACTCTGTAGTCTGAAAACTTTGTAGTAATTGAGGAAACACGTTAGACTCTATTTCTCCATACCCACAGGTACTACACATATTGGTTCCTAGTTTAGCAGCATAATATAAAGAACAGAATTACGTGGATTGACCTTAAGTGTTAGTCACTCAGTCATGTCCAGACCCCGTGGACTGTGGTCTGCCAGGCTCCTCTGTCCATGGAATTTTATAGGCAAGAACACTGGAGTGGGTTGCCATTCCCTTCTCCAGGGGATCTTCTTGACCCAAATATTGAACCCAGGTCTGCTGCATTGCAGACAAATTCTTTACCATCTGCGCCACCAAGGAAGCCCAGTTGACCCTAATTCACCCTCTTAAATGAACTCTGGAGCTAGGTTTTGACCAATAACATCAAATCCACTTTCTCTCCTAAATATAAGACCAGAGATTGTTTCACATATTTTCTTTTAATATCTCCTCTTGAAGCTTAGGAAACCATATTAAAGGATTATCTCTAAACTATACTGTCTTTTATAAAAACTATAACATTTTGCATCTTTACATCAATATGTGGGCACCATGCAATTAGAATTTTTAAGTGGGGCAAACTTTACCTAATCTACTACCCTCTATTTTTTACAGTAGAGAAGTAAAGTGACTTGTGCAGATAATAAGTTAGAGAGAGGAAATCTAGACTGTTAAATTCAAGTTTAATATACTTTCCACTGTACCATGTGGCCACATATCTAATAAAAAAAAGTATTACATGCTGAGTCACTTCAGTTGTGTCCAACTCTCTGTGTCCCTGTGGATTCTAACCTGTTGGGTTCCTCTGTCCACGGGATTCTCCAGGCAAGAATACTGGAGCAGGTTGCCGTGCTCTCCTCCAGGGGATCTTCCCAACCCAGGGATCAAACCCATGTCTCTTACATCTCCCTGCATTGGCAGGAGTGTTATTTACCACTAGTTAATGTGCTTTCAAAAGACAAGTGTGGATTCCACTTCCATGAAACGTTGATACATTTCAGTGACTCTTGTAAGTGGTCCAGATGACAATGTGTGGAATCTCCACTCTGACCTTAAAAACAAAAGCTGGGGGTTGTTGAAACCAACAACCAGCATATAGACATTGTTTAATGGATGAGAACAAATAGCCCGTGTTCTCATTAAAGAGCTTTTTGTGATGGCTCCAGAGTATGCTCATAAATGTAATTTACTCTCTGGCTGTCAAGGCTCCTAACTAATTGTTCCCCGGTCCCTTGATTGTTTTGAATACATAGTGTTGACTGCTTAAAATACCAGGTGATGCAATTGAGCAGCAACATAGAATTCATATTTTTCAGAATAGTCTTGTAAATCTGTGTAGTACATTATTTCCATCAAAAAGATAAAACAGCCCAGAGATGTGTCAGACTCAGAAATAAACACTTGCAACCAGTCACGAGGAAAGAATAATAGAAATCCAAAAATTCTCAGCCAAAATAACCAGATGTTGTATCCTCCAGATTGTGTGGCTTTATGATGAGTAAAGTTCCCTGCAGTCTTTCAGATCACATGCCTGTGTATGCTGTTGCTATACAGACAACCTGGAAATAGAATTGAGTTGGAATTCTAGCTCCATCACTGTGACCTCGGACATGTCAGCCTCTTCTTCTGTACTGCTGCTGCTGCTGCTGCTAAGTCGCTTCAGTCGTGTCCGACCCTGTTCGACCCCATAGACGGCAGCCCACCAGGCTCCCCCATCCCTGGGATTCTCCAGGCAAGAACACTGGAGTGGGTTGCCATTTCCTTCTCCAATGCATGCAAGTGAAAAGTGAAAGTGAAGTTGCTCAGTCGCATCCCACTCTTAGCGACCCCATGGACTGCAGCCTACCAGGCTCCTCCGTCCATGGGATTTTCCAGGCAAGAGTACTGGAGTGGGGTGCCATTGCCTTCTCCGCTTCTTCTGTACAGTGGAGTTAATAATAGTTTCTATTGCAGGTAGTTAATTTGTGATCTAGCACTCACCAAGTCTGTCTGCAGTCAACAGGTGCTCAGTAAATGAACGTCAGCCAAATGCCAGGCACTCTGCTGGGGCAACGTGGAGATGAGTCAGACACGGTCTTAGCCTTGCCATGGAATGGAGGAGAAAAAAGATGAGGTAGTGCAATAAGAGTCACCAGAGGAACTCCCTGGTGGTCCCGTAGTTAGGACTCTTGTGCTTTGACGGCAGGGGTGTGGGTTTGATCCCTGGTCCAGGAACTTGGATCCTGCAAGTTGCTTGGTGGGGGAAAAAAAGAGTTGCATGTTAAGTTCTTTAAGGATTCAGAGTCATATTCAACCAGAGAGAATTGGAAATTTCTTCATGAAGAGAGAATGATTTGAGACAAGCTGGATACAATTTTTTGAAAACATGGAAATGCAGATATTGAATGCGTATATCTTTTGAACACATTGCAAAGTCCAGTTTGGTTAAAATGAATAGTAGAGGAATGATGGGACATAATATAAAAGCTAGGCTAGGACTGCATCAATTCACCATGGTGAGGAATTCTGACTCCATTCTGTATGCAGTCAGCTACAGCTTAATGTATTGAGCAAAGTAGGTCATGTGATTGCAACTTGTCTTTGGGAATATTAATTTAACCATGGTGCATGCACATGTAAACTGGAAAGAAGAAACTGGTACTAGTAATAGAGATGCTGCAGGGGCTGTGACTAGACTAAGCCCCTGATGATGCCAGGCAAGATGCCTGCCCTCATAGAGCTGGCATTTTGGTAGGTTTATTTGTATTATTTATGTCATATATATATATATATATATATATATATAATAGTATTTTCAGGTCATGATAATAAAGCAGGTTAAAGAATGGAGTGTGATAAAGGTTAACATTATGTATAAAAGTGACTAGGGACAAATAATGTGAGAAGGTGGATTTTAAACAAAGACTAAAATAAAGTCTGATCCATATATATACCTATATATATGCATATATATGTATCAGTTCTATTGGGGTCCCTGGAAGCATTCGTAATGGATTCAAGGCTAGAAACCAAATAGCAGCAGGTTGTGAGTCGGTATCATTCTGGTGGCTCACCATTAACAAAAATGTAGATTGGATAAACTGTATCTACTATAAACCACAGAGGTTTGTTATCTATTCCAGAGATGCTCGAAGGGGAGTAGCAGAACAGTTAGATGCTGCCAGCAAAGTGGCATGCGGAAACTGATTGGCCTTAGACTCGCCGAAGAATTGATACTTTTGAACTGTGGTGCTGGAGAAGACTCTTGAGAGTCCCTTGGACTGCAAGGAGATCCAGCCAGTCCATTCTAAAGGAGATCAATCCTGGGTGTTCATTGGAAGGACTGATGCTGAAGCTGAAACTCCAATACTGTGGCCACCTCATGCGAAGAGTTGACTCACTGGAAAAGACTCTGATGCTGGGAAGGATTGGGGGTGGGAGGAGAAGGGGACAACAGAGAATGAGATGGCTGGATGGCATCACCAACTCGATGGACATGAGTTTGAGTGAACTCCGGGAGTTGGTGATGGACAGGGAGGCCTGGCGTGCTATGATTCATGGGGTTGCAAAGAGTCGGACACGACTGAGCAACTGAACTGAACTGAGACATAACTCTGACATAAAAGGGAGGATTATATGTGATAATGGGCTTCCCAGGTGGTGCTTGTGGTAAAGAACCCACCTGCCAATGCAGGAGATGTAAGAGAAGAGGGTCCAATCCCTGGGTCGGGAAGATCCCCTGGAGGAGGGCATGGCAACCCACTCCAATACTCTTGCCTGGACATCCCATGGACAGAGGAGCCTGGTGGCTACCGTCCATAGAGTCGCAAAGAGTCAGACATGATGGAAGCAACTTAGCTTGCAAAATAAAGTCAGTCTTTCAGGCAGAAAAAAATTTGCATTGTTGGAAAAGGAGCACGACAGCCAGAGTGGCCAGAATGGAGTGAGAAGCACAGGAAGAAGTAGGAGATGGAGTGTGAGAGGGAAGAGAGAGTCCTGTGAGGCTTTCTTGGATTTTTATCCTGAAAGATCAGCGAGGGTGTTTGGGTTTCTCCCACGCTCTACAATTCTTTGATCTTATTTTGTTCCCTCTCATTTTCGGAGCCATTGAGAGCAAGGTGATCATTAGCACCACTCCCTCTGGCATTCCATGTTTGACTCTCTAGTGAACAACTTGGACTTTTTAAAAACAATTTTATTTATTTACTTATTTTTCCCTGAGCTGGGTCTTCATTGCTGTGCTCAGGTTTTCTCTAGTTGTGGTGAGAAGGGGCTTCTCTCTAGTTGTGGTACCCGTGCTTAGTTGCTTTGTAGCATGTGGGACCTTGTTAAGTGTGGTCATGTGGCTAAGTTCTATCAAAGGAAGCTTGAGCAGAAGTAGTGTCTGCTGTCTGACGCCTGGTCTGTCAAAGACTCTCTGCTTTTTCCCCATCCTCTGGACTGATGTAGACATGCACGGAAGCCACTTGCTCAAGAAGGAAGGAGGCTGGGTTTCTCAACAGCAACTGGGAAGGGAGTTACCCACCAACTGAGAACACCTGTTTTGAACCTAAATGAAAGAGAAAGGACTTTCTATGTGTTGAACCGCTGAAGTTTAGAGCAGGTAGTGTTGCCCTGATACAGCTCTCTAGTAAGACAATAAGATAGAGACTACACATTTACGTACCGAAGCAGCATCTTCCACGGCAGCAAATAGAGAAATTCTCTCAATTAGAAGGTCATTTGAGGGTCAAAGAAGGCCTTGTTCAGCTGCTTCATCGAGTCTCATATTACTACAGAATCAGCTCCAAATTCCCAATGATCAGGGGACGAATATTCTTGTGGCTCATGTGGGCTATAGTTTCTACTGTGGTTTCCTTTTTCTGTTTTATTTATTTGTCTGTGTCAGGTCTTAGCTGTGGCATGTATGATCTAGTTCCCGCACCAAGGACTGAACCCAGGCCCCCAGTGGAGTATGGAGTCTTAGCCACTGGACCACCAGGGAAGTCCCTCCTACTTTCATTTTGGAATGAGAGTAGCGAGCCCAGTTTCCTCTACTGCAAGAACAGGATAGTTGATAGCTGAACAAGAGGGACACGATCAAGTGGAACTTAACACCTGTAAGCAGTGGTCCAGGCAATGACCCCCAACCCGCTACCAGGTTGTCTTTGGACCTGGACTTCTCTCTTTCTGACTAAATGCAAGCCAGGCCTCTTTTGGCAGGGCCATGTGTGTGACCTGGTCCCAAATTAGACTGTTTGGGTCATAGAATTTTCTAGGTTTTCGGATTATGAGGTGTTTGTATGTGTGGGGCACTGCAGTAAGTACTTTGCCTGCATCATCACAGGCAGTGCTCAGAATTGTCCTGTAACCTGTCCAATTATCGTAAACAGCCCTACTACTATTCCGATCTTACAACGGAGGGAATGCTAAGTTCATTATTGGTGGCCAGCTTCTCAGCTAGAGAGAAAAATAACCCAATTAAGGAAAGAAGGAAAGAATAGGTAGTATTCTCCTGGCTGAGCTGAGGAACAGCCCAATGAACAAGAAATAAGGAGATACAGAAGGGGAGGAGACTTAAAGCAGTGATAAAGGAGACCTGCCTTTATCAGAAGAAAGATCGCTTTGTATTGTCACTGTTGCTGATTTTTAATCTTAGATGTCGTTTGCTGGCCCATTTCCCTGGTTATTAGGAATCCGCTTATACATGGGAGAAAGGTCCTTTGTTTGTGTATGAAGGGAAGAAGTCAGCTTTTCTCAACTGATCCAAAAGTCTACAATACATTTTATGGCATGCAGATAATGAATGGACACATTAAACACAACATCTAGCACATGTACCCTTGAATATGAATGGAACTCCCTTTTCAGGGGAAGACAAATTAAAATGCTCAGCTACTAGCTTTTATGGGCTTCCCTGGTGGCTCAATGGTAAAGAATTCACCTGCAACGCAGGAAAACTGGGTTTGATCCCTGGGTCAGGAAGATGCCCTAGAGAAGGAAATGGCAACCCACTCCAGTATTCTTGCCTGGAGAATCCCATGGACAGAGGAGCCTGGTGGGCTACCGTCCATGGGTTCTCAGAGTCAGACACAACTTCGCGACTAAACACCACCACCAACACCAACCTGACTCTATCTTATGACTCTGTATATCCTCTGCACAGGCACAGCAGGATTGATCGGAGCCACCGTCCTCTGGCTTCACTCTCCTTTATCGTGCAGAAGAGATGAGATACAAGCGCAGACTGGAGCTACACGAGGAGGCGCCACGCCCAGCCTGCACCAAGGCCCCCCCTGTCTCCCCCTACAATTCATGTTGGAATTGTAACTCCTCAAATTCAGTGCACTGCCAGCAGCCCCTTCTACTTCCTATCCTTCGATTTTTAAGTAAATATCCTGTATGAGATAGCCTGAAAGTTTTCTGTTGTTGCAGATCTTGGGGCTCTTATTCAAACAAAGCAGGAGGAACAAAGAAGAACTTTCTTAAAGTTCTTCAAGAAAGAATATTCGTTCTCATTCATGCGTGTATCAGCCTTTATTATCAATGGTAAGTCTTTTTATGTCACCATAGACCTTCCGAATGTTAGGAAATTATGTACTGTTATAGGAGCAGACTCTTGAGAGTCCATGGTCTGCAAGGAGATCCAACCAGTCCGTCCTAAAGGAGATCAGTCCTGGGTGTTCATTGGAAGGACTGATGTTGAAGCTGAAACTCCAATACTTTGGCCACCTGATGTGAAGAACTGACTCATTGGAAAAGACCCTGATGCTGGGAAAGATTGAGGGCAGGAGGAGAAGGGGACGACAGAGAATGAGATGGTTGGATGACATCACAGACTCAGTGGACATGAGTTTGAGTGAACTCCGGGAGTTGGTGATGGACAGGGAGGCCTGGCATGCTGCAGTTCATGGGGTTGCAAAGAGTCAGACACGACTGAGGCGACTGAACTAAACTGAACTGACAGTCGTTGATTTGGTATATGTGCATTGTCGGGGGGGGTTCTTTACCACTAGCTCCACCTGGGAAGCCTATGTCATGTCTTTTATTTTTATTTTTTTATTTAACAAATGGTACAAAGCACAATGCGACAAACACTAACAGTTAAAATTTTACCAAATGAAAAAAACACTACAGAATACACAGTTGCAAAAAGCTACACCAAGTCACTTTACAACTGCCTCAAGCTGGAAAAAGAAAAAAAACCCAATGCCATACCCAAGTTATCCCTCTCTCAAAATAATGCCATTTATATTATAAACCACGAGCTCCCCATCAAAAGACGGGAACTCCTTTTGTTAATTCATATATACATATATGACTGTATCACTTTGCTATACACCCGAAACAAACACAACATTGTAAATAAAATATAGTACAATATAAAATAAAAATAAGTAACAGATCTTGGGGCTTTACACTGAGTTAGAGTTCCTATCAGAGGGATAACAGCACCACAGCCGCACTGAATCCTCATGAAGGAGGCACACGAATGACTGGATTACAAGAGTTACAGGAATGAGAGCTGCTCATTTCCCAGAAACTACAGCTCACAGAAAACCAACAAAGGCACGAGATACAGACCATTTTCTTATGAATGTGTAAAACTCAAGAAAGTCCACATCACTCCTACAACATGTCGAAAGTGCCTCAGAATTCACAAAATACCAACTTTCTCATGGTTCTGGTTAAATTACATATACCGGTTTATAACAAATGGCAAAATCTGTAACTTTGTTCAAAGTTTTAAAAGATTACTTAAGAATTGTTTCTGTATTTCTATGCCACCTTTATAGTTCTGGTTTCTCATTTCTTAATTAGTAAATTCAGCATGCAGGTTCTATCCCAGGCTAATTTATACACTATGTCATGTCTTTTAAAAGAATATTTTATGTATTTATTTGGCTGCAGTAGGTCTTAGCTGCAGCATGCATGATCTAGTTCCCTGACCAGGAATCAAACCTGGGCCTCCTGCATTGGGAGCACAGAGTCTTAGCCACTGGACCATCAGGGAAATCCTTTTCTTTTTTTACTGTTTTATTTACTTACTTGGCTTTACTGGGTCTCAGTTGCAGCATACAAGATCTTTAGTTGTGGCATACAAACTCTTAGTTATGTCATGTGGAATCTCGTTTCCTGACTAGGGATCGATCAAAACTGTGTCTTTCCTTCTTTCTCCAAATTTTCATAAGAATTTCAAGGGAATTGAGAATGGCAAGATCTCCACCATCTTGAACAAGAAACTTAACCACTTTATTTTGCAAGAGGGCTTAAAATGTGTGATATTTTTCAACAAAAATTATGTTAATGAATTCAAGACCCTGGTGGTATTCCCTAATGGATGTTTTTGCCCTTTGGTCTGAGGCTCTTCAAGACTATTTAAGTAGGAAAATGGTCCACTATTACTCAAATACATGCTTCTCTTGGCCCAAATAATCTGGCCTCCTGTTGAAAACACTGTGAAAAAATCCAGACAGACTTCACATTCAATGATGGGAAGCATTCTCCTGTAAGGCTCGGAAGCTGTCTTTCAGAGATGGGGTGAATCAAGGTTAATTTACATTTGAGAACCTATTGTCAGCATTGTTGTATGCTGACACAATTGAGTTTCTAAGAGACAACCAAAATAATATATTAGCACATGAAGTTAATGCTATTCGAAGCCAGGAATGGTGATGATTAATTACCACTGAAGCTGAAAGGAAGAGGGAGGGAACCAGAAATCATTTTAATTAATCACTCGGTTTTCAAATTTTAAAAATTCCTTTAAGCTTGGTGAAAGAGAAGGATTTTGCTATTCGAGAAATTGGTAGACAAAATTTTCCCCACCTAGAAGTGGTCTCTTTTCCTTGGAACTGCCGTAAAGCTTTCTGCACTTTGGTCTCGTCTCCCTGGCACTTTATCATTTTCTGCTTTGTGTCACGCTCCTCTGTGTCCATGCCTTAGCTCTTCCATTCTAAATCAGTCCCTTGAGTCTTTTATTTGATATAAGGTCTTAGCTGTCTTTGTTTCACCTTCGTCTCCAATCTGCTCATCCAGACTTTCCTTCTGCCACAAGCCTAGTCAGACGTGATGAATGAATGAGTAAATAGTCACAACTCGTTATGTTGATCATGCCACTTTCATCCTCGTATTCTTTTTTTTTTCAAAATAAGGAGCTTATGGCAGCAATAATGAGCTAAGAAATAGTTAATACTAGAAAATAGACTGAAGGGTATCCTTAGGTTTATGCTTCTGGGTTTCTTTTATGCCAAGAGTTAGTTCTGTCTGGTCTGAGTGTATTGGACTGAGAGTTGATAAAACTCTCACTGGCGAGTAACAGTCATCATATTAAATAGCTAACACATGCTTGTGTTTAGTAGCATGTGCGCCAAAGCATTCTGTGTGCATTTACAGGTTCTTCATAATAATCCAATAAAGTGATACCGCTGCTAATTTTACACCTGAGAAGACTGCCTCGTAGCAAGGCTGCATAACTTATTTAAGATCACATAGCTTGGTAGCAGATCTGGGAGTGGAATCCATGTCTCTGTGGCTCAAAGCTTCAACTTTTAACCACAATTCTCCTTTCTTTAGAAGTTTTTTTTCAGTCTGACGTTAGAACCCAGCTGCCTTACCATAGTAGAAAAAGAACAGTAATGTCCCATTTTCTGAAGATTTATTTAAAGCAAAGTTTCTCAACCTTAGCAAAATCAGCATTTTTGCCTGCATAACGCCTTGTTGTGGGGCTCTGTCTTGTGCCTTTTGGAACATTCAGCAGTAACCCAGTAGTACTCCTGCAGGTCCCTCCCTCCTCCATTTTTTGGCAGCTAAAAATTTCCTGCTACTGCTAAGTCGCTTCAGTCGTGTCCGACTCTGTGCGATCCCATAGATGGCAGCCCACCAGGCTCCCCCATCCCTGGGATTCTCCAGGCAAGAACACTGGAGTGGGTTGCCATTTCCTTCTCCAATGCATGCAAGTGAAAAGTGAAAGTGAAGTCGTTCAGTCGTGTCCGACTCTTAGTGACCCCATGGACTGCAGCCTACCAGGCTCCTCCATCCATGGGATTTTCCAGGCAAGAGTACTGGAGTGGGGTGCCATTGCCTTCTCCAAAAAATGTTTCCAGTTGTTACCAAATCACTGCTGCTGAGAATCACTTGAAGAAAAAGGTCCTCCTTGTCAGGACAGCATGTCTCAATCACAATTCAGGTAAAATACTCAATAGAAATATCCTGCAAGAGAAGAAACTTAGATGAAAACAGTTAATCTCAGCTGACTGGCCATTAGGGAGAATTTCCTGAGGTGTTTTCTTTGACATGCGTAACTTTCCGGGAAGTGTGTATCAGAACCTTGGACAGCAGTTAGAGCCGCTGAGGCAGTAACATAAATCTTCTCTCAAGAGATCACTGAGGACCAGAAGCATTCCTGAGACATTTAGAACATGTGAAGCTAACTGCCAACATTTTTACCCTAACAATTCGGATAAAATCGTTTTTGAGAAGGCTTTTTCAGAGGAGTAATCAAAAAGGAGCAGAGGGCAAATATGTCTAGAAGTATGGAGGTCACCCTAAATTTGCCATGGTAACAAGGCCAGGTGTTTTAATGGGTGGCTCACATGTGAATCTCAGTTTTGTTTTGGTTTTTAGTTAGTAATAGGGCAGCTCCCTTCCAAACCTCCCATCTGTCACCTCTACAAGGAATGGAGGCATCACTCTTGGTCATGGATGATTCTGCTATAGTTCCCAAGAAAAGATTACAGATAACAAAAGATGAGTTAGCTGAACTCACTGAAGGACCTTTGCATTTCCAAAAGGGACAAAAGCTGAAAAGTCAAGGATTTTTAAATGTTCTAATGGTAGAAACAGGCAACGACTTTGGAATTCTAGGCTTAGAGTTGGATGTGTTGAGAGCAGTCTTTGGTTTTTCTTTTAAAGATTTTTTTTTTTAGGGGGATGTGGATCATTTTTTAAGTCTTTATTAAATTTCTTAAAATGTTGTTTCTGTTTTATGCTTTGGGTTTTTTTGGCTGTGAGGCATGTGGAATCTTAGCTCCCTGACCAGGAATCAAACCTGCACCCTTAGCACTGGAAGGCAAAGTTGTAAGCACTGGACCACCAGGGACGTCCCCAAGGGCACTCTTCTGATTAGCTCCTTGGGGCTATCCCCTTAGTCTTTCTGCTCACCAGAAGAAATTCCATGATAAAAAATGGAACTCTTAAGCTGACCCAAATTTTAATCAACAAATACAAGGGAAGCCTGAAAAGTACTAGCTGTAGAACTTACTATGAAGACTAAGTGGAAGGAAAGGCAGCCCTGCGTTCCCCTCATAAGTACTTGGTCACGTTTTTGAAGAATGTTGGTTTTGAAACCTACTGTCATAATGAAACCATTTTGAAAATTACGTGGGAAGAGTCCTAGCTCCTCCTTTTACAGCTCTGTGACTTCAGATATGCCAGCCAGCTTCTTTGTGGCTCAGTTTTCTCCTCTGTAAGGTGAAGATAACAACGTCTTCAACTGCGTGCCTCTGAGCTACTTCAGTCGTGTCCAACTCTGTGCGACCCCATGGACCGTAGCCCACAGGGTCCTCTGTCCTTGGGATGCTCCAGGCAAGAACACTGGAGTGGGTTGCCATGCCCTCCTCCAGGGGATCTTCCCAACCCAGGGATGGAACCTATGTCTCTTATGTCTACCTGCTTTGGCAGGTGGGTTCTTTAACACTAGCGCCAAACTGGGAAGCCCTATCTTCAACTGAAGAGTTGCTAAAGGGTCAGGTGATGTATTTTTCCTCTTTTTCTTTCTGGGCTTTTCTGTGTTTGTCAGGAAGGGTATAAGCTATTTAAGGACATCATGTATGCTATTATTCCAGTGCAAGGTGGTTTTTTACTCCCTTTCTGTGTATTCAGTGCTGCATTTATTCACCCAGTAGATTGATCAGTAGATTGATTTTTCTCTGCTGCCAGTCAGCAGTTACACACAGAAAGAGGTCCTGAATACTCCATCCACTTTGGGACGCGCTTTCATACATTCTGTGCCACACAAATACCTGTTATTTTGTATTATTTATGTGGCTGTCATTTCTGTAAGACTTCACATAGCTTATACTTTTGTCAGAACAGGGACACCATTCAGATTTCATCTGCTGACACACTTGAGCATCCTTGGAGAAGCTGGGAAGCAATGTACGGAGCCATGCACACGGGGCTCAGCAGTTCCCTGGGCTTTCTCTTTCTCCAGTTTCCTGCCCTACCTTCGCAAGTTTCTACAGAGTCACAACCAGGAGAGACAGAACAGAGCAGAGAAATATGGGAATAAAAGGAACTGCTTATCAAGATATTGTTTTTGATTCCAAGATGCCATTTAAATGGTGTTTGGCTGAATTCGTATTTTCCTATGGTCTTTGTTAGCTTCAAGATCTGGTATTTAGTTCTGTCCCAAGAGATGCATTGACAGCAGTGACATTTCTCAGCAACCGTCCAAGAGAAGCATGTGAGAAAAACTTCAGAACAAAGAGGCTTACGTGCAGTCTCCTTCAGTCCAAGTAACCTCTGAATTAGGAAATGATTCTAAACGTGAGTTCTCTGGATTGGTAGGATTCTTTAGAAATGCCTGCAAGGGGCCACCTTGGAAGACCAGGTGAGGGAACTGACTGTAGGGCTCCAGGCTCTCAGTACTCACTTAAATCAGAGCAGCTCGGAGTTAATCTATTTTTAATATACTAGAATTATTCATGAGATTTTTAAGAAAACAGTTGTATTACTAAAAAGATGCTTGAACACATTTGAAATAGTGCCTTTAGGGCTTTATGTGGAAACCTCCAATCCTTCCTTAGACTGGATGCACTGGTGGTTTTTTAAAAAAATCTAGTGATTTAAATAGCTACAAAAATGGGAAGAATGTTCAGGGGAAAGAATTACAGTGGTCAAAACTTGGTTGGGTCCCTGAACCCGAAAATTCATGAAAGCCAACAACTGCTTTCTTTTTCTTCACAGTCACACTCAAAAAAAGAAAAAAGAAATTGCTCCTCACTATCTTCACTTCCTCTTCTTCCATTCACAATTTAATCCAGTGACTGACTCCCATCCTCATCACTCCACTAAAGCCAGTGTTCTCAGTGCTCAATTGTGTCTGACTCTTTGCAACCCCATGAACTGTAACCCGCAAGAATCCTCTGTCCATGCGATTTCCCAGGTAAGAATACTGGAGTGGGTTGCCATGCCCTCTTCCAGAGGATCCTCCCGACCCATAAATTGAACCTGCGTCTTCTGTGTCTCTTGCATTGGCAGGTGGATTCTTTACCACTGAGCCACCTGGGAAGCCCCACTAAACCAAAGCCCTCCTTGTAATTAAATGAAATGAATGTTTTTCAGTTCTTTTCTGTCTTGATGGTCTTCGCCAATGGCTCAGTGGTAAAGAACCCACCTGCAATGCAGGAGACATGCGTTCAATCCCTGGGTCAGGAAGATCTCTTGGAGGAAGAAATAGCAACCCACTCCAGTATTCTTGCCTGGAAAATCCCATGGACAGAGGAGCCTGAGGGCTACAGTCTAGAGGGCTGACAAGAGTCAGACATGACTGAACACACACGTGCATCTCTCTTGATACCTCAGCAGCATTTGATACCGCTTCCTTCTTGAGGCTGTGCTGACCCATTGGGCTCTATGGTCTCAAATGCTCTGGTTTTCCTTCTGTCCTTCAGCCATCTTCTTTGACGATTCCTTGTTTTTCTCCCATCGGTGTTGTCCTAGTTTTCTTGTTCCTGTCTCTTATCTCAGTGTTCTGTCTTATTCAGTGAAATAATTTACTTCTGTGATTTCAATTACGTTGCTAATGACTCTTAAATGTTTCGTGCTACCCAGAGTGGTAGACTCACAGGTCTTCATCTGTACTGCCCATAGACCCCTCAATTTCAAAATGTCCGAAGTCTATTTTATCATCTTTCCTAGAACCTAGTTTTACATTTTCCAGGGTCACCACCACTGCCACCGTCTGCACAGTTGCCCGTAACGTGATCATCATCATTGGTTCCAGAATCTTCAGCTTCACCTTCGCTTTTCTCCTCCCTCATATACAATTAATCCGTGGGCACCATGTTGACTCCTAAGTATTTCTCATATCTTTCTGTTACTTTTCTTCTCCACTTCAAGTTGTAAGTTTCACCCACCCTCACCTATCATTGAAATGGCCAAAGTGACTGCCTAGCTGGTCTCCCAGCGTTTAGTTGTGCCTTCTACTCATTTCCCATACCTCAGGCAAATTGATCTTTCTAAAACACAAATTTAATCAGATCTATGCTGTAACACTTTTTAATTGATTCTCATTTTTTCTCTGATGTATTCAAACTCCTTTCATATGGAGTATAAGATAGTGTAGGTGATTACTCCAGCTTAGCTCTAAAACCTTATCTCTTGGTGTTTTGTCAAAATGTGAATTACATATGTTCTTTGTCCTATGGCCTTCTCATGTGTTACTCTTGCCTTTAGCTATAAGGGTCTTCTTCCAGCTATTTACTTAACTAAGCGTGACTTAGTCTTCCCCCATCAGTGTACACATTGCTTCCTGCAAGAAATGTGTGCTATTTCCACAAGCCTGGCTGAATTCCCACCCATGTGCTTCCATAGCCACCCTTCCTTTTTGTAAGTGAACATTTCTCCCATTGTATTGCCATTGTCTCTTTAGCTTGAAGAAGTCAGAAACCGGCTATATCCCTAGCAGTTAGTAGTGTGGTTGGCTTTTAGTGGAAGTTCAGTTCAGTTCAATTTGGTCGCTCAGTCATGTCTGACTCTTTGCGACCCCATGAATCACAGCACGCCAGGCCTCCCTGTCCATCACCAACTCCCGGAGGTCACTCAAACTCATGTCCATCAAGTCGGTGATGCCATCCAGCCATCTCATTCTCTGTTGTCCCCTTCTTCTCCCGCCCCCAATCCCTCCCAGCATCAGAGTCTTTTCCAATGAGTCAACTCTTCGCATGAGGTGGCCAAAGTATTGGAGTTTCAACTTTAGTGGAAGAATCCCCCTTTAATGAACAAATGAATCACCTCTAGAGAATCAGTTCAGTTCGGTTCAGTCGCTCAGTCGTGTCCGACTCTCCGCGACCCCATGAATCACAGTGCGCCAGGCCTCCCTGTCCATCACCAACTCATGTCCATCGAATCGGTGATGCCATCCAGCCATCTCATTCTCTGTCGTCCCCGTCTCCTCCCACCCCCAATCCTTCCCAGCATCAGACTCTTTTCCAGTGAGTCAGCTCATTGCATGAGGTGGCCAAAGTATTGGAGCTCCAGCTTTAGCATCAGTCCTTCCAAAATAAAGGGGAACAGATCTTAGATTAGAGACTCAAGATAGTTGACATTTGAGACGTATGAAAAGAAGAAACTAATAAGAGGCAAACCGTGGGGAATTTGGTTCCAGCATGAAAGGGATCATTTAACATCTTCGGAGTATGAGCCCTGTAAGCCATATAAACCAAGTTACGCATGAATTCAGGAGTTTTGGAATTGACCATAGAGACGCAAAACCAGGCTAGGTTTTTAAACTGCATGTCTGGGACATATATGGGAGAATAAATGTTAAAGGGGGTAAACCTGAAAAGCAACAGAGACTCCCAAATATAAGCTCATTTGGGAGGGAACCATGCTCAATCAATAACTACTCAACAAATATCTTCCTTGAGCAAGAGCTATGCTAAGTCCTGAGGATTCAGAAGGGAACCACTCAGTCTACTTTTCAGGGAGACTTCCCTGAAAAGATGATGATTGAACTAAGCCATGAAGAACAGATAACTGGGATTAAATTTGACAGAGAAGAGGGATAGGGGAACTTTAGGAAATTCTGTGCATAGAATACAGCAATCCCGGGACAAGAATTCACAGGAAAAGTCTGGCATATTCAGGAACGGCAAGCCAACTCATGAAGCCAGTCATAAAGCTCATGGAGGGTAGTGCAGAGTGAAGAGGGAAGGCTGGTAAAACTGTTTGAATTTCGCACCCATATCATAGTGACTAAAGACATTGAGTGGACACCAAGTTTTTTAAGGAAATGGGTGATATTTGTTGGTGTTGTTGTTGCTGAGTTGCTCAGTTGTGTCTGACTCCTGAAGACTCCATGGACAGCAGCACGCCAGGCTCCGCTGTCCTTCACTATCTCCTGGAGTTTGTTCACACTGATGTCCATTGAGGCAGGGATGCTATCTAACCAACTTATCCTCTGCCGCCCTCTTCTCCTTTAGCCTTCAGTTTTCCCAGCATCAGAGTCTTTTCTAATGAGTCAGCTCTTCGCATCAGGTGGCCAAAGTATTGGAGCCTCAGCTTCAGCATCAGTCCTTCCAATAAATATTCAGGGTTGATTTCCTTTAGGATTTTCTGGTTTGAACTCCTTGCTGTCCAAAGGACTCTCAAGAGTCTTCTCCAACACCACAATTCAAAAGCATCAATTCTCTGGCGTTCAGCCTTTTTAAGGCTCAGCATTCACCTTAGTACATGACTACTTGAAAAACCGTGACTTTGACTATATGGACTTTTGTCCGCAAAATGATCTTTGCTTTTTAATATGCTGTCTGGGCTTGGCATGGGCTTCCCCAGGGGTTCAGACAGTAAAGAATCTGCCAGCAATGCAGGAGAGCTGAGTTCAATCCCTGAGTCGGAAAGATCGCCTGGAGAAGGAAATAGCCACCCACTCCAGTATTGTTGCCTGTAGAATTTCATCGGCAGAGGAGCCTGGTGCGCTACAGTCCATGGGGTCACAGCGAGTAGGACATGACTGAGCAACTAGGTTCATTTTAGGTTTCCTTCCAAGGAACCCCTGGATTCATGGACCTACCATTCCAGATTCCTATGTAATACTGTTCTTTACAGCATTGAACTTTACTTTCACCGCCAGACACATCCACAAATAAGCGTCGTTTCTGCTTAGGCCCATCTGCTTCATTCTTTCTGGAGCTATTAGTAATTGCCCTCTGTCCTTCCCCAGTAGCACATTGAGCACCTTTCAACCTGGGGGCGCTCATCTTCCAGTGTCATATATTTCTGTCTTTTCATACTGTTCCTGGGATTTTCAAGACAGGAATATTGGAGTGGTTTTCCATTGCCTCCTCCAGTGGATCACGTTTTGTCAGAACTCTCCACTATGACCCGTCCATCTTGGGTGGCCTGCATGGCATGGCTCATAGCTTCACTGAGTTACACAAGCCCCTTTGCCATGACAAGGCTGTGATCCCTTAAGGGGAATTAGTGATATAAACAGGCATCATTTTTAGAAAATGTCTCCTCCAATTGATTGAAAAATAGAGATGCTAAAAACGTAGTGCTTAGATGAGTCCTAATGCAACTCCATGGGTCTTTGGGCACCTTTGCATGTAAATGGCTCACTTGTAGAAATGATGGTATGTGTTTGAGTGTGTGTGTTTGTGTGTGTGTGCGCGCGCACGCTATTGAACACAGGTCTCTCAGATTGCAGGCAGATTCTTTACCAGCTGAGCCCTCAGGGAAGCCCTAGAATCTGACAAACCTTGGTTTATCCAGTTACCAAAGAAGGGAAGAAAAGCAAATACATTTTTTCTTTTTAAGTTACAAATCAGAGTCTATTAACCTACCAACAAGGGAACGTACAACAATGAAGAAATTGATTTATTCATTGGATAGAAAAAGAAACCAAGGGATTGTAAGTGTTGGAAAGTCAGAGTTAATTGTGGCTGTGACAGTTAACTATTAACTAGAATGAGTCCATAGATCCAGCATGATTAGTTGAAATAAGCCTCATTGTTCACTTTTTGGACAACGTCTTCAGTTAGGTTCAATAAGTGTTAGTTGCTCAGTTGTGTCTGACTCTTTGTGACCCCATGGACTCTAACCTGTCAGTCTCCTCTTTCCATGGGATTCTCCAGGCAAGAACACTGGAGTGGTTTGCCATTCCCTTCTCCAGGGGATCTTGCTGACCCAGGGATTCTTTACCATCTGAGCCACCAGGGAAGTGTTTGTGTGTATGTAGGGTGGGGTGGGGGGCGGCAGAGAAGTGGCTGTGCATGCGGTGTGTGGGTGTATTGAAGGAGAATGACTTTGGTACATCGCCACTTCTCCAAACCCTGCATTTTCTTACAAGTGGTGCCTTAGCAATCTTATTATTTCACAGTGTGGGAAGGAAGGTCAGATTTCTGAATTAATTTCATGAGATGAAGGGCAACTTGAAGAGAAGACAATGAAGCACATCACAGGAAATGAAGTAATGTATTTCTCTTTGTATTGGGATATAATTGCTTTACAATGTTGTGTTCGTTTCTGCTGTACAGCAGAGTGACTCAGCTATCTGGATACCTATATCCGCTCCCTCTTGGACCTCTTGTCCACCCCAGTATCCCACCCCTCTAGGTCATCACACAGCACGGAGCTTAACTCCCTGTGCTGTACAGCAGCTTCCCACTGACTGTCTGCTTACCCCGGTAGTGTATTTATCTCAATCTCAATCTCCCACTTTGCCACTCCCTCCCCTCCCCCATCCACAGATCATTTCTCTAACATCTGCATCTCTATTCCTGACTTGGAAATAGGTTCATCTGTACCATTTTTTAGATGCCACATATATGCGTCAATATACAATATTGAAACAAGGTATTTCTCTGAAATAATTTTGTGCTAATTAAATCCATCTGCCGGATTTCATCTTGTCTCTTCAGAGCACCTTCCTAGGTGCTTGGGCTGTATTTTCCCTCAACATATTATATATGAAATATTAAAATCCCAGGTACATTCAGAAGACTATGATCCCTGCATTTGTTAAAATATCAGTACAACAAGAACAGCTGGCTTGTTCCTCTCCCTGGGAAAGAAAAAAAAAGTCTTCCTGAATATTCCTGGCAGATCTGTCATCTCTTCCTCAAACCAAGTGACAAGTGAGTCATACAAGGGGGCTTCAAAAGGTTTTAGCCATATTGCACAGCAGATGCTCCGAAACTATTATTCAGAGAGCCTGCCCAGGACCTCTGTTGCCCCCTGATTCCCTTGAAGCAATTTATGGCCTACTCTTTCTTTGCATCAGTTATATTATGACTGCATTAATCCAAAAGATGCACTAACCTGACCTCTACATCAAATTCTCTGAATCCTCACCCCCCCCAACACACATACCTCATGTCTCACCACCATATACACGCACTATGCTCTTTCATATGTTGTCTAAAGCAGGATTATTTTCAGAAATGCATTAGTACCAAAACGACCAGTTTGATATATACTGAACTTTTACCTAATTCACTAGTCCTGGTATTTTCTGCTTTTGTGTCACCATAAATCCTCCAGTACCTTTCATTTTGGAGGATAATGATCATTTTTCTCGTTTCTGTTTCATCTTATTTCCCAATCAATCTCAGCTGAAAATTAACCTGGGTTAGCACTTTATATGATGCTCACCCTATATGAAATTCTATAGATCGTCCTTCGATCCACATTTTAGAAGTACTCAATAGTGTTCTTCTGGTGCTACTTTCAATGAAATCTTATCTTTGACATATTGAGACTGCAAAATACTTTGCATTTATAGATCTCGTTGAATTCATGACTGTTACCTACACGGCAGCAAATCATGAAAATGAGAGTTGGAAAAGTCTTATTAAGATGGAAAGTCCATCCCCAGAGGCTATGTAAGAATGTTAACTTATAATTCAACATTTATTAAGCCCCCCAAAATGTACTAGGCTCTTTACAGAACAAAGAACCAGACAAAGTCAAAGCTTCAGTTATTTGCAATAAGGCAACATCATCGTGTCCATTTTTCTTTTTAAAAAGACTCCAGAAATGGGACTTCAAATGTTTTCCACAAACAATGATTCTATGACTTGATAAATTTTTCTGATGAGAAGTGTATTCCTGGTATCTAGCCTATGTAGTCATCTGAAAAGAAGCTTAATTCACCTTATGTCAGGTAATAATCAGGATCAAATGAACCAAGGGCATGAACCCTGCAAGTAACTTAAGAGTTTTGTCCAATTTCTTTTCCTGTCTTGAAGCAGGACAGAGGAAAACCAATATACAAAATGTTTGTTTACATATTTCATAAAAATGGAATGGCTGAGTAATTCTTTCATTCCTCCCTCTTTCGATAAAAAATACTTTTGTAAATATACCTATCACTTAATATAGGACATTACACAGTGCTTGACACACAGTAAGAATTCAATAAATTTTTCTTAAGTGACTGTATAAGATAGTTTTTTTCAATAACATGACTGTGGCATGCTCGGCTTATCTCTATATTGTTAAACTGAGAATATAGGAAAAATATACTAGTATTTTGAATATTGACCATGCTGTATAGTATCCACTGGTTCAAATACACAAATACATATATATATATATAATAAATCTTGCAGATTCTTTAGGTTCACTAAAGAACCTTCAAGATATATAGATTCCCAAATCATAGAGTATAAACTAATATTCACACCAGGAATTTTGATTCCCATTCAAAAATTATTTTGATGAAAATATACCAATGTCTACTGGGTAAGAAATTTTAAACAAGGTCTCTGGGGAGGAAGGGTGGTGGGAATTGTCAAGCAAACTAATCTCGTCTCTTTTTTTCTTTCACTGAGTTTATTGAACTGAGAAGTTAACTGGTCTCAGAAGCAGACATTATTTAAATAATCAAGCAGATGCTGTAGAAACTATATAGCCAGTGAATGAACTGGATATATTATTATACCTCATGACTATTTCAGTGCCAGGATCCATGTACTCAACGCAAATACCTCAGGCTGCAGTTTTTAACCCATCCCGTCTTCTTGGCTTTGGAAATAGAGTGATGATTATACTTAACTCTAAGATATGTTTAGAATCTCATGATATGTGCCATGTAATAAGTGAGACATTGATCCTCGATCCCCCTGCCACAGGGAAAATGGACACTAGTCAATATTTCATTTTCCAAATGCTCTCAATCTGTCACGTCCTTTTGAATGCCTCCTTTACTCCATGCACGCTTGCTAAGTCACTTCAGTTGTGTCTGACTGTTTGTGATCCCATTACTATAGCCCACTAAGCTCCTCTGTCCATGGGATTTCCAGGCAAGAGTACTGGAGTGGGTTGCCATGCCCTTCTCCAGGGGATCTTCCTGACCCAGAGATTGAACCTGCGACTCACATCTCCTGCATTGGTAGGTAGGTTCTTTACCGCTAGTCCCTCCTTTACTCTATCCTCACCCTAACCCAGCAAGGGACACTTGGAGATGTATCACTAAAGTGTTTGCCTGAAAACAAAGATATCTGTCCCAAAGAAATCCAAGATTCCTAAATCTATAGTCACTGGAGATGAAGAAATGAAATGGTGTGAAAATGTTTGCAATTTAAAGTATAAGATCTTCACTATCTAGATTCAGTGATGTGTGTGCTTAGTCACGCAGTCATGTCCGACTCTTTGTGACCCCATAATTGTAGCCCGCCAGGCTCCTCTGTTCCTGGGATTCTCCAGGCAAGAATACCGGAGCTGATTGCTATTCCCTTCTCTAGGGGAACTTCCTGACCCAGGGATCAAACCCAGGTTCTCTGCATTGCAGGCAGATTCTTTACAATTTGAGCCACCAGGGAAGCCCAGATTCAATGATAGGCAATTGCAATAAAGCTTCAATGTGATAGAAAGCCTTGCTAGGAATTTAGCTGAGTTAAACCTGTAATAGCTCTGGTATGTAGTCACAGACACGTGGTCTTAGATCTTCTACGAACTAACCATGGCTTCAAAAAACAGCGCACCTGCCTTTTCTTAGTTTCAGTTCATTTGCTTGTAAAATAAAAAGATTGAACTAGATTATTTCCAGGGTCTTTGCTGCTAACAAATCTCATGTATTTTTGATGCCTTACGAATATTTTACAGATCTTGATATGAAATAAGGATATGAATTGACTCTTGATATCATAACTATATCCAATAAAAATCTGCTATGACATTAAACATCCATAAGGTACATACGAGGAATGCCATTCCCCACTGAGTACTGGCATTTAATCCTTGTCACTTTTTCATGCCTCTTTAAGAAAGGCAGGGGTGCCTTTACTGCAAACGGTGTACTCAGAGGCGTCCCACAATCTCCTGAATGCGGGAGTTCCTTAGAATCCAGGTCTCACTGCAAAGTCCGTGCTTTATATATCACACCAGGATTAGTGTTAAGCAGCAATTTAGAGTCTGGTCCTGTATTTCCAATTTCCAGTTTTTCATTCCAGGAGGCCACTGAGGCATAGTAATGATCCCTAATAAGCATGAGCCTTTCCACTGTACCAAATACTGTTCAAAGACATTTTATCTGTTACGTCACTTAAATTTACAATAATCCCAAAGGGAAACAGGAGAACAAATGCATAGAGAGGTCAAAGTCCCAGGAGTTAAGATTTGATGTCTGATGTCAGAGCACGCTACCCTACACTGTCACTACACAAGACGCCTCTGGATTTGAAACTGAAGTTCTCTTTAAGTAAGCAGAGAAAATGCTTACAAAGCTGGGTCACTGCATCATTATCTGAAAGAAAGCTGTTTCTAAGTGTAAGCCTCACTGGGTCTTACTTTCAGGGATCTCCAAAAACAAACGTGCTCTCCTGCTTCAGGTGCTCTAAAGCATTTCCATCTGCCCATTGCCCTGCTCCAACTCCCTGTTTTGACTTCAGAACTTATGCCTAACTTGTCCCCATTCTGAATAGAGCCCGTGAAGGGTCCCTGAAAATTCTAATGGGTTTGTGTGTACCATTTCAGTAATGAAGACAGCTTCAGTATCTTCAACAGCTGAGTATTTAATAAGTGATAGGGAAGCTGGATATATGTAAACTGAATCATACTTTAATTCATTGTAACATACAGAAACCAAGGAGTGTCTATATATATATATATATATTTATAGAAGAGACTCTTTTTTAAAGAAGTCTTTATTTGGCTGCACTGGGTCTTAGCTGTGGCATGTGGGATCTAGTTCCCTGAAGGGGGCTCAAACCCAGGCCCCCTGCTTTGAGAGCACAGAGTCTTAACCACTGGACCACCAGGAAAGTGTCAAGAAGAGACTCTTTTTGTTTTCTTTTCATATGTATCTGCAGTGGGGTCTCAATTTTTTTCACATATCAAGTCGTTGTAAAGATTAACAGCAGAAAAATTGAATGTTTAGGAAAGATCAATTCTTAGGTTTGCTTTTTAAGGAAAAGAATCATTTCACACCCTGCGGACATGCCACTCTTTGGTAAGATTTGCATTTATACTAAAGAGGTCTGTGGTATCATCTTCAGAGGGTGGAACTCACAGTGTCCTGTGACCTAGAAATGCTAAACTGTTCATTTCTGCAGAAGGGTTATGCTTCTGACTGTGGCACAGTGAATAAATCCATCATACTTTTGTCAGAAAGTAGTATCACAATTTATATTTCTTAACCCAAACAATCATACCGCATCCACAGATTAAAAGCTGACATGAAAGAAAACTAGTCATTGACTGAATTCAGCAAAGGTGCCCTTTCACCATCTTCAACCAGCCAGTTCATGAAAGGTATCCACTTTGCCAAGCCAGATTGTATATGTCAGGAGACTCTGAAAGATCATTTGACCCCTGAGAATATTTTCCCCTTCCACAGTGAAAAGGACAAGTGGCATTTACCCTTATTTCCTCCTTAATGTAATAAATACTGGCCACCTGTCTTGATCTTCCGAAATGATAAAGATCTGTGAATACCTAATTCCATGGCTCCACAGAACTGCTCACTTTAGTAGAAAGGCTCATACTTCCTCTTCTCTTTCAAACCTTTGCTTTCTCTGTGAGGCTTGCTCTGATTGGATTCTTTTAATTCACCCCCGGACTCTCTGTCTCTTCCCAATTCATTCTTGTCAACAACAGTGCTGTTAATATCTGACGTTCTGTATATTGTCTTGTTTTTCTTGTCTCCCCAATGAAAATATGAATTTCCTAAGGGCAGACGTTTGTTCACTGCTGTCCCTATAGTTCGTAGGACAGTGCTTTATCCATAGTATGTGTGTGTGTTAGTCACTCAGTCGTGTCCGACTCTTTGCAACCTCATGAACTGTAGCCCGCCAGGCTCCTCTGTCCATGGGATTCTCCAGGCAAGAATACTGGAGTGGGTTCCCTTTTCCTTCTCCAAGATCCATAATAGATTCTCAGTAAGGATTTGCTGAACAAATGAGGGAACGATAGCCCCAAATAAAGACTCATAACAATTTTGGTATATCCTGTAATGTCCCAGATTTATATCTAAACATACTTTCTTCTCAGGAAAACAGTCTAAAAAGGGATTATTTTCTTTTCAAAACAGTTACAAAAATGCTGTTTGGAACATTTAGCATCTTTTTACAAAGATCTCAAATGTCCAGAAATCTGGGAGTTGCACAATTTGTCTCCGAGTTTTGATCCACCATTGTCTCCGGCACTGACTTGGTTCAAACCACTAATATCTCAGAACCTCAGTTTGATGGGAATGTAAATGAAAATACCTAAACTACATGACACCTGATTTTATCCACACTCTGATACTCTGTGATTCTTAGGATAATTTCTTCTGTCTACCCCATGTTCTTAGCATTTCATGTGTATAGAGCATGTACTGGTTGATAAATATAGATACAATATAAAACCTAAGTGTTCACTCAGTAGATATAGAAAATAAGAAATCTGGCACATCTATTATCCAGGTTTTTATATGTAAATTTATGTGAAAGTTATTCAAAAAGTCAAATGCTTCCTCACCATTACCTTCACCATTGACAGTTCTGAACTTGTGAATTACACCCTACATAAGCACAGCTCCACGATTCTTTTTTTATCCAGATTACAAAGCCACTGAACTGTCTTTTCATCTTGGATGCTCTATTGAACATACTATACAATTTTTCAACACCATAATTTGATCTGAGAACATCTGCAAAAAATCTGTAACACATTTTTTCCCTTCTCAGAACTTGACTTACAAGCCTCTCCATATCAGGCATCATTCCACAGTTTCTGTGACATATTATTGGGCAAACCACTAGAAACACTTTTGAAGGACCAGAAAATAGACCAGAAAACGAGCCCAATTAACGACGTCATTAACAGAATTCTTAATTAGCTGCTCAATTTTTGTATCAATCAGTTCTTTTTATAAATAAAAAGTCATGATAGTTCCCCTTTGTTATTTGAAATTCTTCTTATATAAGGACGTCCCAGGCAGCTCAGACAGTAAAGAATCGGCTTGCAAAGCAGCAGACCCAGATTTGATCCTTGGGTCAGGAAGATCCCCTGGAGCTGAGAATGACTACCAACTCTGCCTGGAGAATTCCAAGAACAGAGGAGCCTGGCTGTCTACAGTCCATGGGGTCACGAAGAGTTGGATATGACTGAGCGAATAGCACTTTCACTTTCATGAAGATCTTGGGGACGCAGGCCTCTTCTACTTTTAGGGCTTCCCTAGTGGGTCAGTGGTGAAGACTCTGACTGCAATGCAAGAGATGCAAAGTTCAATCCCTGGGTCAGGAAGATCCCCTGGAGAAAGAAATGACAACCCACTCCCATATCCTTGCCTGGAAAATCTCATGGATGGTGGAGCCTGGCAAGCTTTAGTCCATGGGGTCGCAAAGAGTCAGACACAACTTAGCAACTAAACAACAGCAACAATATATAATCAAGGTTATCTCATGAGTCTATTATTTCCTCAAGCAATCTAAGTTCCCTGGCAAGAACTAACTACAGGGCTTTCCTGGAGTTTATGTTTCACAAAGTGAGTAAGTTCAGCTAAACGTTCCGATGTTACCTCAATCGTGCACTCATGAAGCCTGCTGAGTGCTTCCTCTGGTTGTATTCATTTATTCTGTGCCCGCTGGTCTTCCAGGTCTCCTTTCTCCTTTCCCTAGAAATTCAGCAAAAAAGCCGCCATATCCTTTCGTGTGCCCTCCCCACTCTCGTCCCGTCTTTATTACTTGCATCCTATTATTTGTTTATTTCTATCTTATTTTCTTGAGGATTTCTAGCTATCTTTTCTCTATTTTTGCTATTCATCCTTGAAGGATTTTATTTATTTTCTGGGTCTGACAATCTGGGTGGCTTCAACATCAGAAATGTATTTTCTCTCAATCCCGGAGGCTAGAAATTTGAGACTAAGGTGTCAGCAAAAATGGTTGCTTCTGAGGCCTCTTTTCTTGGCTGTAGATGGCTGCCTTCTCCCTATATCTTCAAAAGGTATTTCCATTTTGTGAGTCTGTGTCTTAATCTAATATTCTTATACAAATTTAAGGTATATTGGTTTAGGGCCCATCCATACCACCTCATTTTACCTCAATCTTCACTTTAAGTACCCTATCCCCAAATACAATTAAATTCTGATGTACAAGGGATTAAGATTTCAAGATATGAATTTTAGGGGAAACAATTCAGCCAATAACTGGTTCTCTACTTTTTCTTTCTCTTTTATTATTCTGCTACTATTTTTCTATATTTTCATAGTTTATATTTTATAATTTGTATTTTTACTCTGCTGTCTGTTATTTATGTCCTTTTCATGCCTTATGAAAAGTCTTACCCCAATTCATCTCCAGGGCCTCTCACCCCCTAGAATCCCAGCAAAAATGAAGCATTGTAACTTTTGGTCTTGAGACTAAAGAAAAGAATTAGAAATGTATGCTGACTCTACCCTGAACCAGGTGCTGGGAGGTCTTTTCCAGCTAGCCTTGGAAAGACCAAGGGAGGAACACGAAGGGAGGCAAAAGACCAGGCTGCCAGATTTGATCTTAATATTTGTTTCCGTGAAGGACTCGATGTATATTATCATTTGTGTTCATTTCAGACTTGCTGATTCTTCACACTTAATAGCTGAGCAGAAATACATCTGTTTTTCATTGCCAACATCTTTGCAGAAGGAAACGCTGTGGAGCTCATCAGTTACCTGTTGAAGCACTGTTCAGTGATAGCAGAGACACAGGCCCTGGAGAAGCTCTCCGTGGTTTTCTTACTCAGAGGTACAGGGAGCCCAACACTCAGTACTTGGTTAACCTTTTTCTCTCTGGGTGTCCAAATCTATGCTCTTTCCCCCCAGTGATTGTTGAATCTGAACCTTTATTCTTTTTTTCCCATTCATGAGTATAAGAGAGAAGACTTCTCTGGTTGTCCAGTGGTTAAGACTTCACTTTTCAGTGCAGGGGTGTGGGTTTGATCCCTGGTCGGGGAGTTAAGATCCCACATGCCTTATGGCCAAGAACCAAGACATAAAGATAAGCAATATTGTAACAAATTCAATAAAAATAATTTGGCCCACAAAAAATAAGAGTGCAAGAGAGATGCTGCTGCTCTTGGGAGGGATCCTGCTGTGTTCATAGTTTCCCAACTGTCAGAGAAAACACATGCGTAGGTCCCTCTGCAAAGCAGGAGCACCAGAAAGGTGTTTGAAAAGTCTTAAATTTAACGATGTCATTTCCTAAGAAAAGCATTAATGAGAAATCTTTGGAGGGAAAAATGAAATTTTTTTAAATTGAACTTAGTTTTTATTTTAAATCTTGGTATTGTTGTTTCATAATTTTTAATGACATGTCTGGGAAGAATGGGCACAACACACGTTGTGCAGTGCTGTTCTTGATAACTATCTTAGCCCAGCTTGTTTTCTATTAAAGTGCAGTCAGAACTGATTGCTTCTTCATTTAGAGAAGACAGGACATGGAAGTGGCCTAAGTGTCCATCATCAAACAAATGGATAAAGAAAATGTGGTACATATATACAATGGAATATTACTCACCCATATACAATGGAATATTACTCATCCATAAGGAGGGATGAAGCTGGGTCATTCGTAGAGATGTGGATGGACCTAGAGTCTATCATACAGAGTGAAGTAAATCAGATAGAGGAAAACAAATATTATACATTAAGACATATATGTGGAATCTAGAAAAATGGTACAAATGAACCTATCTTCAGGGAAGGAATAGAGACACAGATGTAAAGAACAGACGTGTGGCCATGAGGCAATGGGGAGGGTGGGAAGAACTGCAAGATTGGGATTGATGTATATACATTTTGTTGTTGCTTCGTTGCTAAGTCATGCCCTACTCTTTTGTGACCCCATGGACTGTAGCCTGCCAAACTTTGTCCATGGGATTTCCCAGGCAAGAAATACTGGAACAGGTTGCCATTTCCTTCTCCAGGAGATCTTCTCAACCCAGGGATCAAACCCATGCCTCCTGCATTGGCAGGCAAATTCTTAGCTTCTGAGCCTAGGGACACCCATATATACACCTGCTTTAAAGCACGGGAAGCTCAGCTTCATGCTCTGTGATAACCTAGACGGTAGGATAGCGAGCAGCGTGGGAGGGAGACCCGAGAGGGAGAGGATGTATGCATAAATATAGATGATGCACTTCATTGTATAGCAGAAATTAACCTAACATTGTAAAGCAACTATTTTCCCATGAACAACAGCAAAAAGAAGCAGCTTGAATACAACTAGTATTTTAAGTGCTGTTGACTGAAGATAGTTTTCAAAAGGCATTGAGTTTAGAATAGTCACTGGTTCTATGCTTGAAGCTTGTTTCATTGTGAATCATAAGCTTTTTTCAAAGTCCCTTAAATTCATACCTATTGATGTCTCAAGGTATTTAGTTCATGGGAAACACTCTGACATGAATTACTAGCATGCCGCCCCAAGGATTCAAGCTAAGGAATGACAGCTCAGTCCCTGGCCTGACCCCATCAGCAGGCTTCAGCTCTGTGTAAACACCAGGACATACCCTTCTTCTATTACGGAGAATTTTAAAAATCTAGGTTAAGAGTAAAAGAGCCATTGAATTAGTCTCTTTGCTCTCCTTGCTCTCAGGGTCCAGTTACTAAGTTCCAGGATGGGTAAACTTTCAACCTCCCAGCATCTCTTAGATCTCTTGCATTGGCAGGTGGGTTATTTACCACTGGTGCCACCTGGGAAGCCCTTTTTGAGTATATACAGATCTAAATTTAAAAATCTATGCATATATTACTTTTATGTATTAAGATTAACAAATATTGCTAATGTAAATTTTATTTATGCACATAAAGGACAGAAATGTACAGGAAAGTAATGGTCAAATCATATGTTACTTTTTAAATAAATAGCAAGATTTTTAAAAATTTATAAATTTATTTGGTGAATAATCACTCTACAATTTTAGTGTGAAAAAAAAAAAAAAGAGAGAGACGTTAAAGCTTCTGGTCTGGATGTTGGAGCATCCCATGCCCTCACAGTCCAGTACAGACTCCAGGCTCCCTAGTGGAGAAGAGGAAGCTCGTACTGGTTCCTACTTGTGACCTCTCACCCCTTTCTCGCCCTATTACATCACTTGCAAAAGCCCAAGGTAATAAGAGCCTAATGCTGATTCTGGTCCATGCAAACTGAAGGTAACTTTGGTTTAACTTCTCTTGCTTAGCAATTTACACCTCGATTTTTGTGTTCAAGCCAAAAAAATCAGAAGGTAAATACTAGAATAATTTAAGAATCAGGGTTGCATTTACCAGGTTTCCACTTTCAGTTTATCTAAATATTTTCCACCCAAATGAACTTTAAATGACTTGTATACAGTGTGTGTCCCCCTCTCTACGAGAACCACTTGAATAATGTTGTCATTAATATGCACAGTCACAGAAATGTGTCCTGTGAATGTAAATACACTCTCCATATTGTGTACCTACATTTATACTTATTCTCTAAAAGAAGCATCAATTGACTTAACTGAAGTGATGGAGACAATCTGTAGCAGAATACTGAGCGTGCAAAATGTGCCAAAAAGGATGCCTAGGTGATGGAGCCAGTGTTGGGTATGTAGCAACCTGAGTGATGGGCACTCTGCTGAGTGAAGCCCACAGGATGGGGAGCATCTTGCTGTCTGAAGAGCTTACAATGTGTGACAGCGAATGTGTAACACATGTAGGAGCACATGATTTGAACGAGTCTCCATTAGAACCTCCCGGGGTCTATAGCTGATTCTTAGTTTTAGTTTTAAATCAGAGCAAAGCATGAACAATTTAATTAACTGTTTAAGGCAGAGCTTCCTTTCTGCTCCTGGATGTGTCACTTGCTGGAAAAAGGGCTGAGTGGCCAGAGCACCAGCTTGCTAACTTTCCTAGCAGAAAAGGAGGAAGAAGGCGGATTTATGAGTGGCCTCGGGGTCTAGTCTGTGTAGGATGATGCCTTTGGCAAGGTGTTGGGGGCGCTGATGCCTGTCCTCAAGATGTGGTAGGAAATAGGAACAGGGCACTGGGGGCATTTTTTTCAGTTATGTTTATTTTGCATATGTATGTTTTGAGATCCAAAAAAACAGTGTATCTGACTTGCGTGTGTGTGTGCGAAGTCGCTTCAGTCGTGTCTGACTCTTTGCGACCCTATGGACCATAGCCCACAAGGCTTTTCTGTCCATGGGATTCTCTAGATAAGAATACTGGAGTGGGTTGCCATGCCCTCCTCCAGGAGATTGCACAGTTAGTGAATGGCATATCTGGGACTTTAATCCAGAACTCTGAATTCTCTGCCTCTGTATGTTTGATGTTAGGAGACAAAGTAGGGGATGAAGATAGTCAACTGAAAGCTGACAATGTGAGGCGACAAAATAATTCATATCTGAAAAATCTCTCCCCCTTTTTTTTTAATACTGATGTACTGACCTCCAAAAATTAGATGGAAAGTGAGCCCTGATATCCAAGGGACCAATTACCATTAAGAAATCTGTTCTTCCCATCTGCTCCAAGCAGTGTTCACACCCAGCTTCCACACTCACAGACTTTCAATCAATGAGAACAGGCCACTCATCTGTTAACAGTTATAAGCACAGGCAGAATTTCTGGGTCAGGAGGATCTGAGAGACCATCTATACCATCACAAAATCTTCCCTGCTATGTTACTAAACATTGATGATGATTTCGAATCTGTTCTAGAACTTGCAGTGGCAGAGCTAGCTATATCCTGTAACTGTGACTTATCAAATTATGCTGTCTGTATGGAAATTGGAGCTCAGGACTACAAAAATGCAATTACATCCTCACCTTGAAATCTGGTCTTGAAATCTTGAAATCTATGTCATGCCGAGCAAAGAGAGTTGTAATCCAATATGGTAGCCTTGTGCCCTGCAAGTGATGGCATCTACCTGGATGAAGGGGGATTCCTGGTTCAATAGCACCTTTGAATCCCAAACCAGGTGTCAGTGGGGCTGTCAGTGGTAACAGGAGAGAAGCAGGGCAGGTGTGGGAGGGAGGAAGTTCAGCTTTTTCCAAAGTACACAGAAACGGTATAGACTACTGGTGGCCCTATGTATATGCTCCTGGACATCAAGCGAGAACTGAGACGATAAAGCTGTAAGAGAGAACACTAACCAGTGTCCTGAAGCCCAGCAGTGATTTCTCCAGTGTGGGAAGTAGGTCAACCCATCCTTCGGTGAGCCTCTGTCTCAACAGAACCAAAGGTTTGTGGACCCACTTCAGAATGAAAGGAAGACTCTGGTTGGACAAGCTCGGAGGTGAAAGGGAAGATTGCATTGCTAAAGACAAACACACGCGCGCGCGCACACACACACACACACACTGCCATGTGTGAAACAGATAGCTAGTGGAAAGCTTCTATATAGCCCAGGGAGCTCAGCTCAGTGCCCCATGATGACCAGGAGGGGCGGGATAGAGGTTGGGAGGGAACGTTAAGAGGGAGGAGATATGTGTGTATGTATATAGCTGATTCACACTGTGGTACAGTAGAAACTAGCATAGCATTGTAAAGCAACTCTACCCAAGTAACAAATAACGTTAAAAAAAAAAAGAGAATAAATAAAGGTTTGCTCATCTAGGGGGATTGGGAGCAATGTAGCTCCATACTAGACTGCTTAAGCATCTCCAGCCTGGCTTCTCAACCTCATTTCTTGCCATTTAGACCCTTGTTTTGCCTTCCTCAGCACTCCCCTTCATCAAACTGATGCCATCTGTGTTCCAGCCATGCTGTGCTTCTCACCATTGCACAAACATCAGGCTCTCTTCCTTCCCTCTGGGCTAAGCTCTTCCCTCCCATCTGGAATTCTCCCCTGGAATTGATGTGATGTCTTCCATCCACAATCCTGACTACATCCTGTAGTGCTACACAACGGTTACCCTACTGGGGACCGACCCTCCCCCAAGCTGTTCCATTATACTGAAGTCTCAACAATGGGGACCCTTTCTTCTTTTTTTTCCCTTTATCTTTCATTTTTATTTTTTTGATTATGAAAAATGATAGCACATTTACAGGAGACTTGGAAAGTACAGAACAAAGCTATATATAGTTCCACTATATATCATAGTTGTTTGTTTTAAGTAGATAAATTAAGAATTTTAGTTAGAGTTTCACTATCAGTTCAGTTTAGTTCAGTTGCTCAGTCGTATCTGACTCTTTGCGACCCCATGAACTGCAGCATGCCAGGCCTCCCTGTCTATCACCAACTGCCAGAGTCTCCCCAAACCCATGTCCATTGAGTCGGTGATGCCATCCAACCATCTCATCCTCTGTTGTCCCCTTATCCTCCTGCCCACAATCTTTCCCAGCATCAAGGTCTTTTCAAATGAGTCAGCTCTTCACATCAGGTGGCCAAAGTATTGGAGCTTCAGCTTCAACATCAGTCCTTCCAATGAACACCCAGCACTGATCTCCTTTAGAATGGACTGGTTGGATCTCCTTGCAGTCCAAGGGACGCCCAAGAGTCTTCTCCAACACCACAGTTCAAAAACATAATTCTTCAGCGATCAGCTTTCTTTATAGTCCAACTCTCACATCCATACATGACTACTGGAAAAAACCATAGCCTTGACTAGATGGACCTTGGTTGGCAAAGTAATGTCTCTGCTTTTTAATATGCTGTTTAGGTTGGTCATAACTTTCCTTCCATGGAGTAAGCGTCTTTTAATTTCATGGCTGCAATCATCAAACTCTCAGAAATTAACAGAAGGAATATACAGAGAAGTAGAAGAATATAGTAGACCTGAAAGACATTATGAGCCAATTTGACATAATTAAGATTTACGCAATTTTCAGACAACAGTAGGATACAAATTCTATTCAAGTTCCCATAGACTATAAACCAGGAGACACTGGAACACATTCAGAGATATAAGACCAGGTGCGGAAATTTCATGGTCTACAGGTATTGAAATCATACAGAGTCTGTTCTCTTATTACTGTGGAGCTATGTTAGAGATCAATATTGAAAGATATTTGAAAGCAACCCACATATTTTCAAGTGCAGTGTGACATTTGCTAAGAGAGATCTTTGACTTAACCATTGAAAGCCTCAATAAAGTCAGAAGACTGAAAAGACATAGAGGGTGGTTACGGAGAAGAAAGCATTTAAATGAGAAATTAATATCAAAGATACTTTAAAAAATGATGGGGACAATTTCTTATTTCTCTGGGTGTCCTTGATATTTAGAATGAACACCTTGTATTCATTTCCACATCAGGGCTGTCCCACATGATCTTTCACCAGACTCTACTTTTATGTGGCTACAATTTTCCTACATGATCTTCTACTTGTTTTATTATCAAGTTATTGAAATACCAAGTCTAGCACTTCAGTTTCCTTATCTAAAATTGAGGCAAAGATATAAATATCTCATGGGTTTAGAAGATGAAATGGAATCTTGTATGCACAAGGCTTAGCACGGTGCCTGGTAGGTTAGCCGGGGGCGGGGGGGTATTCAAGCTACAGTAACTGGGTATTGTAAGGATTGTGGGTATTGCAGAGGATCATTGGAATATACATTCCATTCCCGTGGTGCACACGCTTTGAAAGTCCATGCTTCTAAAACTAAATGAAGAAACTGCTGACATTAAATCAAAGAACAATAAGAGTAAAATCACAGAACATGAATTTTGCTTTAAATGTGACCTACATCTATCACAGCAGATAGCTGTTTCTCTGACATTTGGGGGAACTCACTTTCAGTTCTCAGAAGCCATGAATGGCTGTCAAAGACTCAGCACCATTCATTCTAACTAAAAGTGAGGCGTGTAGTGTGGGGTAAATAGCTTGTTTACTCCTGATCCAGGTTCCACTGTAGCTTCCTTCTGTAAGCTAAACATCTGAGTCATGGAGGAAGCCTTCCCAATGTGGAGTCTAAATTTTTCACGTCATACTTAAAATCTATAGCTCTGTTTTTAAATGCCATGTACTCAGTGAGTGATATAAACACATTGTAAATTTCAGTTTTCTAATAAAAAAGTTTAAAAAAATTAAAAAAAAATCTATAGCTCTGGATTTGGTTGGCATTGGGATCAGGTGATCATCATCCACGTAAAATTCACTTTAATTTTAGATGATATGTCATGATTAAGCTTTTCTTTCATGAGGCACACTCATCTCCATTCCTGAGAAGATCCCATTTGCATCACTTATTTCAAAATCTTTTAAAAAATAGTTTTATTTGTTTATTTTCGGCTTTGTTGGGTCTTTGCTGCTGCTCAGGCTTGTCTCTGGTTCCGGTGAGCTGTAGCTTCTCTCCTTGCCATCTTCAATAGGCACGTGGGCTCAGTAGTTGCAGCCCCCAGGGTCTAGAGCACAGGCTCAGTAGTTGTGGCTCACGGATTTAGCTGCTCTGCTGCATGTGGGATCTTTCCAGACCAGGGATCGAACCCACATCTCCTGCACTGGCAGACAGAATCTTTACTACCAGGGAAGGCCCTGCATTGTGTTTTTTAAACTCTACCTTACTTAATTTAAAATCACTCTAAAGTTTATTAAAAGGGACCCCAATTCCATTTTCTAGTTCATGTAAACCAGTATCATTGCCACATCCACATGTTTAAACCTATACAGATCTGCTGCAATTATTTGTCAGACTGAGCACTATTGATTATCCACGGCAATTACTGGCTAAAGAACTCCCTCCCAAAGGTTCCGCATTTGAAATCACAGCACCTCCAGCTGGCTGGCAGAGGCTGTTTCTGGAACCGAAGAAAGGAGGGAGCAGTAGCAGCCGGTCTTTCCTCTGGGAGGCCTCCGAGGAGATGGATGAAATCACAGATAGTCTTTAACCAAATATCAGGCCTACCCAACAGACAATGCACAGCAACTCAGAGGGTTCAGAAGCAAGAGCGATGCATTTTAAATGTACTCCCAGCCGACTTTCTGTCAGTAACAAATGAGACTTGTCACTTTCTCCAAGCAGATTTAGTGAGGGCATTACCAATGTTAATGATCTACGCTTGCCCAGGGAGGAAGAAGCCGGAAGCGGAGTTTGGTAGCGCCCAGGGACTGTTCTCAGTTCCCTTTCCTCTCTTCTCTTTCGGCTGCATGGTAGCAAAGGAGTCGCTTTTCCACAATCATTCTTCTCTCGAGTTTGGAAAATGTGAGGTGGTATGAAACTCGGTTAATATATTCTGCTCCTCTGAAGACAGGCCAACACTTACCCACGGTTTACACCTATGCCTGAGTTGGATTTAGGAAGTTCAAGGGAAATAACCTCTAAGAAGAGTGCATGTAAACGAAGGGCCTACTTTCCAGGGTGCTGATTCTCCTAGTTTGTCCATAGACAGGTAGTGTTTAAGAGGAGTGTGCTTTCAGCAAGATCCACACTCTCCTGGACTCTGCTTCCAGTAAATCCCATTTCTTAAAGGAAGAAGCTTGAAACTGAAGGACAAGCAGGATCCCAGTGTTACGGTGATGAACTGTCTACTCATAGAGTCTCCACCTTTAAGAAGGAAACTCCTTTCATGTATGAAGACTTTTCTCTAATGTATAGGTACAATACCAATGATAAGAACTCTTAGCTCTCTTGAAGCATTTTTAAAAACTTGTTCAGAAAGACAAATGACAGCAAAACAGGATGTCTCTCTACCCCAATCACAACTCTGTAACTTGTAGTAGATGCATAATAGATCATGAAAGTCAATCCATCTTAACCTGCTAAGTTCCAGCAATTATTTCAGTCACCCAACCCAAATTGGGGGCAAAAAATTAATATTGACAGTCAGTTCAGTCGCTCAGTCGTGTCCGACTCTTAGCGACCCCATGAATCACAGCACGCCAGGCCTCCCTGTCCATCACCAACTCCCAGAATTCACTCAAACTCATATCCATCGAGTCGGTGATGCCATCCAGCCACCTCATTCTCTGTTGTCCCCGTCTCCTCCTACCCACAATCACTCCCAGCATCAGAGTCTTTTCCAGTGAGTCAACTCGTCACATGAGGTGGCCAAAGTATTGGAGTTTCAGCTTTAGCATCAGTCCTTCCAATGAACACCCAGGATTGATCTCCTCTAGAATGGACTGGTTGGATCTCCTTGCAGTCCAAGGGACTCTCAAGAGTCTTCTCCAGCACCACAGTTCAAAAGCATCAATTCTTCGGCGATCAGCTTTCTTCACAGTCCAACTCTCACATCCATACATGACCACGGGAAAAACCACAGCCTTGACTAGACGGACCTTGATTGGCAAAGTAATGTCTCTGCTTTTTAATATACTATCTAGGTTGGTCATAACTTTCCTTCCAAGGAGTAAGCATCTTTTAATTTCATGGCTGCAATCAGCATCTGCAGTGATTTTGGAGCCCAAAAAAATAAAGTCTGACACGGTTTCCACCGTTTCCCCATCTATTTCCCATGAAGTGATGGGACCAGATGCCATGATCTTCGTTTTCTGAATGTTAAGCTTCAAGCCAACCTTTTCACTCTCCTCTTTCACTTTCATCAATAGGCCTTTGAGTTCCTCTTCACTTTCTGCCATAAGGGTGGTGTCATCTGCATATCTGAGGTTATTGATATTTCTCCCGGCAATCTTGATTCCAGCTTGTGCTTCTTCCAGCCCAGCGTTCCTCATGATGTACTCTGCATATAAGTTAAATAAGCAGGGTGACAATATACAACCTTGACGTACTCCTTTTCCTATTTGGAACCAGTCTGTTGTTCCATGTCCAGTTCTAACTGTTGCTTCCAGACCTGCATACAGGTTTCTCAAGAGGCAGGTCAGGTGGTCTGGGATTCCCATCTCTTTCAGAATTTTCCACAGTTTATTGTGATCCACACAGTCAAAGTCCTTGGCATAGTCAATGAAGCAGAAATAGATGTTTTTCTGGAACTCTCTTGCTTTCTCCATAATCCAGCGGATGTTGGCAATTTGATCTCTGGTGCCTCTGCCTTTTCTAAAACCTGCTTGAACATCTGGACGTTCACGATTCACATATTGCTGAAGCCTGGCTTGGAGAATTTTGAGCATGACTTTACTAGCGTGTGAGATGAGTGCAATTGTGCGGTAGTTTGAGCATTCTTTGGCATTGCCTTTCTTTGGGATTGGAATGAAGACTGACCTTTTGACAGCTCAGGTTAAAACTGGTTGAAAATTTCAATTTGCCGTATGCCCACAGAGACAACAAAGTATACAATAGGCTAAAACATTGCATTAAATTAGGACATAATGCGTTTCAAAGAGAAGACTCTAAGGCTGAGTATATTGATATTGGGCTGTTTTGTCAACCAACATTTTCTGAGTTTATCAATAGCTTCACACTTAGTTTTGAAAATAAGCAGCCCCTCCCACAACAGGAAGATCTGGACCCAGCGATCCACAAATGAGTTTGCAGAAACCAAAATCAAAAATGATTCAGAAGGGAAATTTATTCTGTGTTCTTGATATTATGGGCTGTTCATTAACTGTTATGAGTCTTTGGGTTGTAGGACAAAACAGATCCATGGTGAAGAGAGTATGAATCAAAGGGATAAACATTGCTGCACTCATTTTCCTGTAGACTTACAGAGTCAGATTTGCTTTCAAGACCTGAGTTTGTAGCAGACTGGTAACTGGAAAAACACCAAGAACACGAAGAATTCAAACCCACAAACGCCCAAACAGGCAACACCAAGGAAGGCTTTCAGAAGGAGCTCTAGTTAATTCTCACTCCTTCTTTAGTCCAATCCAGTCCCTGCCTAGCACCAAGGCAAAGCGGGCTATGTGTTCATCTCTCACTGTAGGCTAACACCTTCTCTGCTTTGATTCTTTAGGCTTTGAAGTGTTTTACACCACACATGCACACAAAGTTGAATTTCTACAGGGCAGATTTTAGTGGGGGCTTTTTTTTTCAAGTTTTTTATTTTTTTCTTTTTTCTCCCTCCTTTTTCTTCTTGCCTTTTTCTCATCTATATTTGTTCAGCATGCATTTCACCCCCGAACACATTTTCCTTCTTAGAGCTGTCATTCCTAACTAGCCTTTCTTAGTCAAGAGATAACTCAGTTCTGCGAGGCATCTCCCACTGGGAACCTTGCCTCTGTGCGAGCAGGTTTGAACTGCAGGCCGGCTGCATTTTTGATAAGTCCTGAACATAATGTACTATCAACTGGGGATGGAGGAAGCCGGTGGCATTTGGACTGAGAGGCTCAAAGAATGTATTTTTCAGACACTGGAGTTTTCAACACTTGCATTGGATTTTGCCCCACAGGTAACCTATTTATTTATTCCTTTAATTTCCAGGTCTTTGTGGATTTAAGAAAGCCTGAATCCATAGAAGCAAGTGACAATGAAACCTTTTACAGTTCAGCTTAAATCCCAAAATGCAAAGAAAAATCTAAATGGATGGCAATTCTGAATTCAGTGAAACATGATTTATTTCAAACATGTACAACCGTGTTTAAAATCTAACAGTTAACGAAGGATAAACATGAAGTAATGCATGTTGATGTATACATTTGTCAACTTTTGTTGTGGCAGCAAGCAGACTCCAGGTCTCAGCAGTTTATAACACAAACAAGCCTTTCTTACTCATGGCTCTCTGAATTGAGTATTGTTCTGCTGGGTCCAACTGGACTTGGAATGACTTGGCTCCATGTTACAGTTTGGGTTCAGGTTCACTCTATTTACCGGTCCTTTTCCTGGGAACCAGGCTCAAGGGACAGACACCATCTAGGGTGCGCTGTTCTGTAACAGAGGGCAGAAATTCAAGAGGATGAGCAAAACCATGGAATTCCTCTTAAATCCTTCACTTGGAACTGGCACACTGTCACAGTTGCCCACATTTCATTGTTCCATGCAAGTCAGATAACCCAACCCAAAGTCAATGGAACCTGGAGAGTATGCCCACATATATATATGTGGTCCTTGTCCCTGGTTCCAGGTACACAACTCCCAAAGCTCTTGGATTTTTATTGGGGTTTTTAGTTTTCGTGTGCTAATGAAGTGAGTCATAGGGAAGGAGGTCCTTTAGGAGGAGCTTGGGAGGTAGCTTTAGGAGGAGGATGGGTCACCAGAAAAAACAGCCATGTGAATGTAGCATAAGAACTTTAAGCCCACCCTGCCCCCAGGGAGGGAAAAAGGGAGGGCAGTTGAGTTCAGTCAAAGATGTCAGAAGGTTTAATCTCTTGTAAAACCTCCATGAAAGCCCCTCTGATGGATTCAAGGAGCTTCAGGTTTGATGTAATGTTGATATGCTAGGATGGTGTGCCTGGAGAAGGCACAGAGGCCCTGCACTTAGCCGTCCCACCTTGCCCTACCCATCTCTGCCATTTGGCTGCTCTTGAATTATATCCTTTATTTATTTATTTTTTACTTCTTAGGTTAATCTTTTAAAAAATATTTTATTGGAGTACAGTTGATTTACTGTGTTGTGTTCATTTCAGATGTACAGCAAAATGAATCGAGGTGCACAGATACATAGATCCACTCTTGTTTTTTTTAAGATTCTTTTCCTGTATAGGCCACTACAGGGTATTGAGTAGAGTGCCCTGTGCTATGCAGCAGGTTTTTATTAGTTATCTCTTTTACACATAGTAGTGTGTATATGTCAATCCCAGTCTCACAATTTATCCCTCTCCTGTCTTATCCCCTGGTAATCATGTTTGTTTTCTATATCTTTGACTCTACTTTTTATTTTATAAATAAGTTCTTTTTTACCCTTTTCCCCCTTAGGTTCTACATATAAGGGATATCATGTTATATGTGTCTTTCTGTGTCTGACTTCGCTCAGTATGACAATCTCTAGGTCCATCCATGTTGCTGTAAATGTCATTAGTTTGTTCTTTTTATGGCTGAGTAATATTCCATTTATATATGTACCATATCTTCTTTATCATCCATCCGTTGATGGACACTTAGATTGTTTCCATATCTTGGCTATTATAAATAGTCTCACAACGAACATTGGGGTGCATGTGTCTTTTCAAATTATGGTTTTCTCTGGGTATATCCCCAGATTGCTGGGTAACATGGTAGTTCTATCTTTAGTTTTTTAAGTAGCTTCTGTACTGTTTCCATAGTGGCTGCACCAATTTATATTCCTTCCAACAGTGTAAGAGTGTTCCCTTTTCTCCACACCCCTACCAGCATTTATTGTTTATAGGTTTTTTTGATCATGGCTGTTTGGACTGGTATGAGGTCAGAATGCAGTTTTGATTTACATTTCTCTAATAATTAGGAAGGGCTTCCCTGGTGGCTCAGAGGTTAAAGCGTCTGCCCCCAATGCGGGAGACCCGGGTTCGATCCCTGGGTCGGGAAGATCCCCTGGAGAAGGAAATGGTAACCCACTCCAATATTCTTGCCTGGAGAATCCCATGGACGGAGAAGCCTGGTAGGCTACAGTCCACGGGGTCGCAAAGAGTCGGACACGACTGAGCGACGGAACGGAATAATTAGGGATGTTGAGCATCTTTTCATATGCTTTTTGGCCAGCTGTATGTCTTCTTTGGAGAAATACATATTGATATCCACATAACATTGAGCAGAGTTCCCTGTCCTTGTTGGTTATCCATTTTAAATATAACAGCATATACATTTCTATCCCAAACTCCCTAACTATCCCTTCCCCCATCCTTCCACCCAGCCACCATAAGTTTGTTCTCTAAGGCTGTGAGTCGGTTTCTGTTTTGGAAATAAGCTTAATTTGTATAATGTCTTTTTAGATTCCACATACAAGGATATACGATATTTCTCCTCTGTCTGACTTCCTTCATTCTGTGTGACAATCTCTAAGTCCATCCGTGTTGCTGCAAAAAGCATTGTTTCATTCTTTTCATGGCTGAGTAATATTCCATCGTATATATGTACCACATCTTCTTTATCCATTCCTCTATCGATGGACACTTAGGTTTCTTCCAGGTCTTAGTTATTGTAAACAGTACTGCAATGAGCATCGGGGTGCATTTATCATTTCCAGCCATATATTTTTTCTGAATACATGCCCAAGAGGGGGATTGCAGGGTCATATAGTATCTTTTTTGATTGGGTTAGGACTCTGCACTGTGTATCATTTCTAATAGGCCAGTAACATAAGTGAAGTGGTTTTCTGAGTTCTGTGAATCATTCGAGTGAATTATTGAACCTGATCAAGGGGATTGCTGAAGCCCCAGAATTCGTGGTCAGCGGGCAGAAGTGTGGGTCACCTGGGGGCCCCATTTACAGCTGACATTGAAGTGGGGGCAGTTTTGTGGGACTGAACCCTTAACCCATGGGACCTACACTAACTATTGGGTTATTAGTGTCAGAACTGAACTGAATTGTTGTTCACTCAGGCAGCATTGAAGTATTGGAGACTTAAAATGGCATATTTACCGTTAGAAACTACTATGCAGATGGGTATTCTAATCAAGGGAAACCAGGCTTAAGAAATGTATAATTACTTATGAACAAATAGTACAGATGACCACAGGGACTTTGGATCAGGTTTAAATGTATTAAAAATACTTAGTACTATTGAACATCCTCAAATCCCAATTTCCCAGTCTACCGCCCACCTAGCTGTAGTGAGCAATATCATCTCTTTTTTTCATAAAAACGTCAACATCACTCAGCATTAGCCAGAGGAGTTCTTCTGTTTCCAAGTAAACATTTCATATAAGTTGAAATAATAAAAGAGGAGAATTATGGGGATATATTCTGTGTCCCTAGTGAGGCTTCAGATACTTGAAATAAGATTCTTCATCTTATGTATTCCCTGGGCTGATTTATACAGTCTGGTGCATAGTGCAACGTACCTTTTGTTCACTGACATCTATAGTTCTAGGTGACAGAATTTTTTTCACTCTTCTAATTATAAAGGCATCTACTTTAAAAGTATGTAAAAGAATTCCCTGAAGTATATCATGTATTTCTTTTCTCAGGCCCTGTACACATCTCTGCTTGTCTCCCACTGAAGTTATGGGGTGGGGGGAAGACAAAGAAATTGAAAATAATACAAGTTTAATATAGTCCTGGATGCTTCTTTGTCCTTAGCTCCTTTTGATACTCATGGCAGCTCCATAAAGGGAGAACTGTCACTCCACATTGACCCTCCAGCTGTCCAGATAGAAACAACTAAGACTCAGACATAAGGGATTTGCCCACAGTGACTCAACTAGCCTGGAACAGAACCAGCATTCAAACTTAAAAGTGAAAGTGAAAGTCACTCAGTCATGTCTGACTCTTTGTGACCCCATGGACTATATAGTCTATGGAATTCCCTAGAAAAGCCTTTCCCTTTTCCAGGGAATCTTTTCAACCTAGGGATCAAACCCAGGTGTCCAGCATTGTAGGTGGATTCTTACCAACTGAACCAACATGGAAGTCCAAGAATACTGAAGTGGGTAGCCTATCCCTTCTCCAGAGGATCTTCCCAACTCAGGAATCAACCCAGGGTCTCCTGCATTGCAGGAGGCTTCTTTACCAGTTGAACTATCAGGGAAGCCAGTCCTGTTCAACAGAAGGTTTTCTCTCTATTCAACATTTTTCACAGTTAAGGTCCCAGACTTAAACACATCTCAAGAAAAGACCAAAGTAATAACTGTCACGTGTACCATGAAGTCTGTCAAATGCATCTGGAGAAGAAAGGGGTAAAGTAGCACTATGTTAACGGAATAAAGGAAGCTGGCACTCAATAGCGCTGATACTGGTCACAACTAAGTATGTTTACTTCTTTTCCAGAACTTTCTTTGTGTGTTACTATGCACTCTACAAATAACCACCAAAAGTGGGTCAAAGATCTGAGCCGACGGTTCACCAAAGGTAGACAGATAGCAAATAAGCACATAAAAAGACACCTGACATCACTAGTCATTAGGGAAATGCAAATTAAAGCAACAAGGAACTACTGCAACCCACCATAGCACACACATTAGAGTGGCTGAAATGAAGAAAGAGCAGACGATAACAAGCGCTAACAGGCTTGTAGAGTAACTGGAACTCTCATGCATGGTTTCAGAGCAAAATTCTATCATTGAAATTGTACGACCACTTCGTAAAAGAGTTTAGCAGTCTTTATTAAATGGTAAGCAAACCATAGGACTCATATATTTGACTACTAGCTATTACACCGGAGAAGGCAATGGCACCCCACTCCAGTACTCTTGCCTGGAAAACCCCATGGATGGAGGAGCCTGGTAGGCTGCAGTCCATGGGGTCACTAAGAGTCAGACACAACTGAGCGACTTCACTTTCACTTTTCACTTTCATGTATTGGAGAAGGAAATGGCAACCCACTCCAGTGTTTTTGCCTGGAGAATCCCAGGGACGGGGGAGCCTGGTGGGCTGCTGTCTATGGGGTTGTACAGAGTCGGACACGACTGAAGCAACTTAGCAGCAGCAGCAGCTATTACACAATAAAAATAAATGTATAAAAATATTTGTATACAAATGTTTATAGAAGCTGCATTTGTCACAACCAATAGTTATACAGCTCAAATATTCATCAACAGTTGCATGTATAAAATTTGTTTATACATTCAACGAAGTACTACTGCGTGATAAAAATGAATGGGCCTCACACAAACCACATGGATGAATCCCAGAATATTTATGCTGAGTGAAATAAGCCAGATTCCCCCAGGCAACTATATGATTTAATGTATGTGAAATTCTGGAAACTTCATGTTGACCTGTGGCAATAGAAATAGATCAGTGGTTGGAAAGTGATGTGAATGTGGAAATATAAGAAGAAGGATTTGCCAAAGAGCATGAAAGAACTTTTAGAGTGATCCATGTTCTTTCATCTTGATCATGATGATGGTTTCAGGGATGTATATATATGTCAAAGCTTATTAAATTGTACCCTTGAAGTATGTGTAATGTATTGTATGTCAATTATACCATAAGAAAGTTTTTTAAAAAAATAAATATTTTTGGGGGGAGCCATTTTCAAAGTTGTTATTGAATTTGTTACGATATTGCTTCTGGTTTACTTTTTGGACTTTTGGCCCCAAGGCATATGGGATCAGCCCAGGGATCGAACCCAAACCCCCTGCATTAGAAGGCCAAGTCTTAACTACTAGACTACCAGGGTAGTTCCAAGCTTTTTTGAAAAGTATGTAACATAGGCATATTATGAAGAATAAGTGGTTTCAGACTTGAAAACTTGGAACAGCATCTGACACATCATGGGCATTCCATGCATGCTAAGATCTTACTCCTATTGCTTTCGTTGTTTCAAGAAGGGTGTTGCACAGTCATCATTGGCTTTAAGTAAAGTCTGCAGTGATCTACTTTCTGCTTTCTATAGCAATTGCCTTTTTATGTTACTGCTCAACCATGGCAGCCTTGACAAAATCTAGGGTAAAGCCTTAACACTAACCCTGACCAAAGGACACTTTCTCATGTGTGCGTTTAACCAATGTGAGAGTTGTTTAGAAAAACACAATCTCTTCAGTGTAAAGTTAAGTTATTTCTGCTGAGAAAGGCTTTTGATAATTCCTAATGAGCCACAATAATTTAGCACGATAGAGCTCAATAACTTATCTCCGCCAAGCCCCTTCCCTTTCACCCACCCTGAATGCTGACTGGGACTCAGAAGTTTCTGAATATTTCACTGTTTCTTGGGGAACTGGAAGAGAAGCTAGCCCAACTCTCAGGATAAAGAGAATCCATGTGCTTTGTCGGTGGTGTCAATTTTCCAGGTATTAAAGAAGCAATTATTTTCTCTTCACTTCTTTATGCATGCACCATGGCGCTCTAATGACATTGCTGGGCAGTTCACATCATGGCATAGAGGTTCCTGTTGAGATCTTCCAAACCCTGTAAGAGGTGGCTTTGGAAATTTTATAATTTACCAGTTTCTCTTCAGGTTCAAGCTAAAGGTGGAAGCGTTTTTAGGTTCAAGCCATGGGCAAGGAAAGACATTTGTTGAAAGTGCTGGGAACTGGCCAGGAAAGTCACAAGCAAGGTGGCTGTAAGCTTAAGTGAGTATGTGCAAGTGACTGCATTTGAGAGTTAGATTCAAGCTGAATAGTGAACTGAAACACAAAAAGGAAACTAAAATTCTACACAGGTTTGGCTTGAAGAACACCAGTGCCATCAGCATCCTCAGGCTTTTTAAATACACTATCCTGATAACTTTCATCTTCATTATTTAAACCCCAAGATCTCTTGCTTTCAGCTTTTCCCCAGCTGCCTTATGCATACTCTCTGAATCACAGCGAGGGGACAAAGCGGGGAAAAAGGTGAAATTTATACCATTTTTTTCTTTATCAAATATGAATTTTATTGCTTTTTGCCACTTTCTTAGCAATTCTTTGTGTGGAAGTTAAAAGAGAAGGTTGAGTTCAGGTTGGATCAAATGTAATCCTTGTTCTCATATCTACACATAATCAAGCAAAATGCAAGTTTATTGCAGGCAGGGGAACTGTCTGGTTCATCATTGCACCCACAGAAACCTAAGACAGGTTGACTAATCGGCCATGATGTGCTTTAAAGAGAAAAAGAGACAGAATTCTATTCTACATGCTGTGAAATAGTTATTTATTCATATCTATTTTAGAGATACGAGAACAAGACATAGACTATAACTGATTTTCCAAAGAACAAAAAGCTTGAAAGTCACAGAGCCAGTATTTTTACAAGTTAACCTTTTATTGAAATATTATAAGTGTATGAAAATATCCCACCATCGTAAGTAACCTATCTGGGTGAATTTCACAAATTGAATATTTTACGTGACTATCACCCAGATCCAAAAATTAAAAAAATACCTTCACCCAGGAACCTTCCTCAGAAAACACTTTTCCACCAATTAACCATTATTCTGACAGCTAGTATCATAGATTACTTTTACCTCCTTTCGAACTTCGTATAAGCAGAATGATAGAATATGGTTTTTATTGTTGTTGTTGTAACTAGCTTCCTTCACTCAACATCACATCTGTGAGATTCATACAGGTTGTTTGTGTGACAGCTGTTTACTCTGCTTGTTGTCTCATAGTCAAAATACACCACCATTTATTTGTCTTACTGCTGATAGACAGACTTTTGCAGTTTGAGGCTATTACAAATAGTGTGACTATGGATATGTGTGGTGTGAATCTCCTGGGTATGGAACTGGAGGTGGAGATGTTGGGTCCTACGGTAAACATATACTCAGCTTTAGTAGGCATTGCTAAGCAGATTCCTAAAACGATTGTTCCAGTTTACAGTTCCCCCAGAAGTGAGAGTGTTCATTGTCCCACATTCTTGCCAACACATAAAATGTTAATTTTAGCAATTATGGTAGGTATGCTGTGGTACTTCTCTGTAGTTTAATTTGCATATACATAATGACTTATGAAGTTGAGAATCTTTGTTGTTGTTGAGTCCCTAAGTTGTGTCTGACTCTGCGACCCCATGGATTGCAGCATGCCAGGGTTCCCTGTCCATCACCAACTCCCAGAGTTTGCTCAGACTCATGTCCATTGAGTCGGTGATGCCATCCAACCATCTCACCCTCTGTCATCCCCTTCTCCTCCTGCCCTCAATCTTTCCCAGCATCAGGGTCTTTTCCAGTGAGTTGGCTCTTCGAATCAGGTGGCCAAAGTTTTGGAGCTTCAGCTTCAGTATCAGCCCTTCCAACGAATATTCAGGACTGATTTCCTTTAGGATTGACTGGTTTGATCTCTTTGCAGTCCAAGGGACTCTCAAGAGTCTTCTCCAGCACCACAATTTCAATTCTTCGGCGCTCAGCCTGCTTTATGGTCCAACTCTCTCATCCTTAAATGACTACTGGAAAAACCGTAGCTTTGACTGTATGGGCCCTTTGTCAGCAAAATGATGTCTCAGGTTTTTAGTATGCTATTATGCTGTCGAGGTTTGTCACAGCTTTCCTTCCAAGGAGCAAGGGTCTTTTAATTCTGTGGTTGCAGTCAGAGTCCACAGTGATCTTGACACCCAAGAAAATGCAATCTGTCACTATTTCCCTCTTTCCCCATCTATTTACCATGAAGTTATGGGACTGGATGCCGTGATTTTAGTTTTTTGAATTTGAGCTTTCAGCTAGCTTTATCACTCTCCTCTTTTACCCTCATCAAAGGGCTCTTTATTTCCTCTTCTCTTTTTGCCATTAGAGTGGTATCATCTACATATCTGTGAATCACAGCTTTATTCCAGCTTGTGATTCATCCAGCCTGGCATTTCACACGATGTACTCTGTGTATAAGTTAAATAAGCAGGGTGACGATATACAGCCTTGATGCATTCCTTTCCCAGTTTTGAACCAGTCCAAGTGTTTTTAGATATATTTGTTGGCCAAATGGATAACTCTTTTGTGAGTCATCTCTTCAAGACTGTTTCCTGTTTTCTTCTATTGAACTTTCTTATTTGTTTGTCTAGCATCTTTATATATCCTGGATGTTTATCTTTTGATGAAATTATGTATTTCAAATGTCTTATTACTTTTAAATATATATTTGGCAAATAAAGTCTTAATTTTTAATAGGTTTTCTTTTATAAATCAGTTATTTTATGAATAATACATTTTGGTCCTATTTAAGAAAAATTTGCCTACTCTATTTTATATTTGTTTCCTAATTCATTAATTTCTACTCTTACACTGAGTGTTTCATTTTTTTCTACTTTCTTTAGGTTATCAAACTATCTTTTCTTAACATTTTTTATTTTAAGATTCATGCAATTAATTTTGGCCTGTGAAAAATATAATTATAATACATAATATGAATTGCACTCTAAAGAACATCTTTCCCTTCCAAAAGTTTTGGTATATTTTACTTTTTATTGTCATCCACACAGCAGGATTTAAGCTCAGAATTTATCATTTTAATCCCAGAATTCTTTTTCATACATAAATGAATGGTTCTCAAATTTGTATGTAAAAAACAGATGCCAAAAGCAATAAAATTGCCATTCTTAGTCTGCATATTCTGTGCCAGTAAATGGTCAAGGCTTTTCCTTATTTATGTTTTATATTCAATATTAACAATACCTTGGAGTATGCATTGCTATTTCCTCTCTGCAAATGAAAAAATGTGTTCAAGGAGGTTAAGGCATTGCATCCATCTCTAACATGTAGTGCAACCAGGATTTGAAGATAACAGAGATAAGCTTTGCTGCCTCTTAGGTCTGCGTTCCTTTCCTTTCATGCTCTCCTATTCCACGCTACTTCTGAAACAGGCGGGAAGGGCTGTGTTTAGTTCCTCAATAGTGTCTGACTCTTTGCAACCCCATGGACTGTAGCTGGCCAGGAACCTCCATCCATGGGGATTCTCCAGGCAAGAATACCGGAGTGGGTTGCCTTGTCCTCCTCCAGGAGATCTTTCCAACTCCGGGGATCAAACCCAGGTCTCCTGCAGTGCAGGCGCAGGGAAGGGGGAAGAACACTAACTTTAAAAGAATGACAAAGCCTGAGGACATGACTTAAAGTAATTAGAACCAAACAGGTCAAGATGGTGGATAAGCTGACTTCTACTACACCTTGAGCCTCAATACAAGCTCATCACAACACAGCAGAGATAAATGCCACACCCACCAGCAGCATGACAGTTTCAGGCCAACCATCAAAGGCCAAAAAGTGGGTGGCAGACCAATTCCTGGAAATCCCCACCCCGTCCCTGAAATGATTGGAATAATCTTCCCACTCATTAGCCTATGCAATTTTACCCTGCCCGTAAATCCTAACCATGCCATATTTCAAGCCTGCTCTCTCCTTCTAAGCTGGTCAGTCCACTGTCTGTAGAGTGTGTTAGTCTCTAAACAAACCCACTTCTGACCTATCACTTTGTCTCTCACTGAATTTCTTCTGTGATGAGACATCAAGAACTTGAGCCTCATTAAGTCCAGAGACCAAGTGTGATCTTGGTTGGAAGACTGAAGGTTTGGCCTGGCTCGAGTCTGGGCCATGTGGGTTTGAGTCACAGTCTGAGGTTCAGTTTCACTTCTACACATATACCATGCATTTAAGTCACAGAATCTACAAATTATAGTTCAAATGAGCAAAGTATGCTGGACCCTTATATTTTACAGGTAAGCGAACAAGATTCCAGAGAAGCTGTATGGCTTATTCAAGGCCATTTTGCCCAGGCTTCTCTGTCCATGGAATTCTCCAGGTAAGAATACTGGAGTGGGTAACCATTCCCTTCTCCAAGGAATCTTTCCAACCAGGGATCAAACCTTGGTCTCCTGCATTGCAGGCAGATTCTTTACCATCTGAGCCACCAGGGAAACCCATGAATGGTTGAGGCAGAACCAAATATGAGATTCCAAATTCTAGCTCAATTATCTTTCTGTCCTTCCAAAGTGCTTGGCGGTTCACATTTCAGGAACAGGCAACAGTGCTACACCATGAACGATACATATGTAACCAGACGGTTCACTTGATTGCAGAGCTCAGGAGGTGAATTTGTCAATATTAGTACAAAAAAATGCAGAACTCAGCAGTGGCCACAGGACTGGAAAAGGTCAGTTTTCATTCGAATCCCAAAGAAAAGCAATGACAGAGAATGTTCAAACTACCACACATTTGCACTCATCTCACTCGCTAGCCAAGTAATGTTCAAATTCTCCAAGCTAGGCTTCAGCAGCACATGAACCATGAACTTCCAGGTGTTCAAGCTAGATTTAGAAAAGGCAGAGGAACAAGAGATCAAATTGCCAACATCCGCTGGATCATTGAAAAAGCAAGAGAGTTCCAGGAAAACATCTACTTTTGCTTTATTGACTAAGCCAAAGCCTTTGTGTAGATCACAACAAACTGTGGAAAATTCTGAAAGAGATGGGAATGCCAGACCACCTTACTTGCCTCCTGAGAAATCTGTATGCAGGTCAAGAAGCAACAGTTAGAACTGGACATGGAATAACAGACTGGTTCCATATCGGGAAAGAAGTACATCAAGGCTGTATACTGTTACCCTGCTTGTTTCAGTTATATGCAGAATACATCATGTGAAATGCTAGGCTGGATGAAGCACAAGCTGGAATCAAGATTGCTGGGAGATATATCAACAACCTCAGATATGCAGATGACGCCACCCTTATGGCAGAAAGTGAAGAAGAACTAAAGAGCCTCTTGATGAAAGTGAAAGAGGAGAGTGAAAAAGTTGGTTTAAAACTAAACGTTCAGAAAACTAAGATCATAGCATCTGGTCCCATCACTTCATGGCCAATAGATGGGGAAACAGTGGAAAGAGTGACAGACTTTATTTTGGGGGGCTTCAAAATCACTGCAGATGGTGACTGCAGCCATGAAACTAAAAGACACTTGCTCCTTGGAAGAAAAGCTATGACAAGCCTAGATTGCATATTAAAAAGCAGAGACATTACTTTGCCCACAAAGGTCCATCTAGTCAAAGTTATGTTTTTTCCAGTAGCCATGTATGGATGTAAGAGTTGGACTATAAAGAAAGCTGAGCGCCAAAGAATTGATGCTTTTGAATTGTGGTGTTGGAGAAGAATCTTGAGAGTCCCTTGGACAGCAAGGAGATCCAACTAGTCCATCCTAAAGGAAATCAGTCCTGAATATTCATTGGAACGACTGATGCTGAAGCTTAAGCTCCAACACTCTGGCCACCTGATGTGAAGAACTGACTCATTGGAAAAGACCCTCTGATGCTGTGAAAGAAGGCGGAAGAAGGGGATGACAGAGGATGAGATGGCTGGATGGCATCATCGACTCTATAGACATGTGTTTGAGCAATCTCCGAGAGTTGGTGATGGACAGGGAAGCTGGGCGCGCTGCAGTCCATGGGGTGGCAAAGATTCGGACACGACTGAGCGACTTAATTGATTGACTGACTGAGAGATCAATATTGTCAATATTGCTACAAAAAAATGCAGAACTGTAATAGTCGTCCCCATTACCTGCTTAAAAATATTTTAGTAACTTCTTCAAAAGCTTTCTTGTCTCTCACTGTTAGTCAGGGAGGGGAATTAACATGGAGAATATAGAATGAGAGCTCCCGGTTATCAGCAGGAATACTTCCTGGATGTGCTTAAACTGTCATCTGGGTTTAAACTTGACTTTGAGAAACAGAATTCAAGTATGTGGATTCTACTGGGGTTGACTGATAAAATTCCATCTGCCAGTGTTTTGTTTGTGTGTGTGTTTGTTTGCTGTGTCTCTTGGCCTCTGGCAGGGTTAGCGGCTTACCCTCCCCCCTGCTCGCCAGGGAATTCTATTAAGGGTACCCAGCGTTTTGATATGGGGTCCCTGTGGTCTGTGACAGGAAAGAGGAGATTGTAGCTGCATGATTTAACCTCTCTTCACTATCCAGATTCCTTGCCAGAGACAATCTCTGTCACAATCTCTAAAGGCAGAGAGAAAGCCAGTGAGAGAAGCTATAAGCTGTAAAACTCTATTCTGAGAAGAGACATCATTCCAGTGAATGCCTTGTAGTTTTTGCTGAGAGACAATAAATGTTACTGCTCCATGGTTAGAAGAAATGAGAAATCCTATTCCCATGGGAGAGAAAACTACATCTCCATGTATGACAAGTAGTTAACATTATGGATAGCATCTGCCCGCGCTCTTATCATGATGTAAATTTGTTTTCTATTCACTGGCTTGAATAGTAACAAAATAATACTGAAATGTGAATGAAACACAAGCTACAAATTTTATTACAACTTCCATAGTAATCTGACTATGGGGGAAAGGTTTAGGTGAGAAGAGAAGCAGACAGCAGTTAATCAACTCTCATGTTTGTACCCTATATTGGAAAGCCAATCTGTTTATTAGGAACAAGCCAAATGCTTCTTGGAATGAATACTTTTTTAAAGCTTTGCCAACATTATATAATCAGAGTTTACGTAAAGTTCCTGAAGTGCTAACAAGTACGAACTTGTTGACAAGATTGTTTATCATCTCTTTTGGATGAAACATAAAATGAATTTTTGGCCACAAGGCTCATAAAAACTAACTTATGCCTGTTTTTTTTTTTTTTTTTCTTTCCCCTAGGTGTAGACGTACTAGTGGTGAGGTTCTGGATAAATCTACTTCAGATTTATTCTTTATATTAAACTGCTCAAAGACAGGACTCATATTTCTTACAAACCTAGTATAGCACATAAGTTTAGGTGAGTCTGAAGGTATGCATTGACAATAATATATGTACTTGGAACTTTCAAGACCTATGGGATAATAACAGAACTCCTTGAGGTGACCTCTAGCATTTCAAGTGGACACGGGAGACTTTATTAATTATCTTTTAATACTTTATATACATGATTTCCTCAGGGATATGGCCTGACTTTTACAGAGTTGCTCATTTGTATCATCTGCAGCCTTATGGACTGTAGGCCACCAGGCTCCTCTGTCCATGGGATTCTCCAAGCAAGAATGCTGGAGTGGGTTGTCATTCCCTTCTCCAGAGGATCTTCCCAACCCAGGGACTGAACCTGAGTCTCCTGCAGATCTTGTATTGCAGGTGGATTCATTACCACTGAGTCACCAGGAAAGCCCCAATTCCTTCATATATGTCCATATATATAAATGAAACTATTAAATAATACATGAGGAAATTGCATATATATTAGGGAATTATATGAAATATTGATTTTTTTTGTCTCTCTGGGTGACAATGTTATATGAGAGCTTCATTTCTATCTTCATCTATTACTTTCTTTTCCAAATTTTCTATAATAAATTTTTATTATTATAAGATATGGGCTTCTTTGGTAGCTCAGCTGGTAAAAAATCCACCTACAATGCAGAAGACCACAGTTCGATTCCTGGGTCAGGAAGATACCCTGGAGAAGAGATAAGCTACCCACTCCAGTATTCTTGGGCTTCCATGGTGGCTCAGCTGGTAAAGAATCCACCTGCAGTGTGGGAGACCTGGGTTTGATCCCTGGGTTGGGAAGATCCCCTGAAGGAGGGCATGGCAACCCACTCCAGCATTCCTGTTCAGAGAATCCCCATGGAAGAGGAGCCTGGTGGGCTACAGTCCATAGGGTCACAAAGAGACAGGACTGAGCAATTAACTATACATTTCTCAACAAAGTCTTAAATTACTGAGTGCCTGTATCTAATTTCTGATGGAGAAGGAAATGGAAACCCACTCCAGTATTCTTGCCTGGAGAATCCCAGGGTCAGAGGAACCTGCCAGGCTATAGTTCATGGGGTAACAAAGCCTTGGACACAACTGAGTAACAAACTACAACAACGTCTGAAAGGGAAGAACTTGAACACAGTCTAATTACATTTTAATCAAGTCTCTCTACATATTCCACATAATCTCCTTAGTACTGCCTCTCAGTTAGCTAGTTTTAGGCCTGTGTTCAGTCTAGGGTTTAAATATTTTTAAAAAATCTATTTCAGTAATTACATTTCACATTTTCTACCTGTTCTTGTTTTATGCCTGTTTTTTTCCTCCCACTTAATAGTTGCTATGCGTTTAACTCATCATAGATTATATGATTATTTTATAGCAGTTTTTCAGAATGTTTTATTTATTTAATATTATCGAAAGAACATTTATGTTCTGGTTATTGACATTTTGCATTTTTTCTTAGTGTGAGTTGTGTGTGTGTGTTTGGAATTGTGGTTTGTGGCTTTCTGCCTTTTCCTTTTCACCTATGCCCACTCCCTCGCTGACAATATCTACCTTGGCTCAGTTTCTTCCAAGCTCCCAGCTCAGGACTTCCTCTTTCACTGGTGATCTCAAGACAGCATAGATCTTGCACTGAACCCATGGGTGACTGTTTGCAGATTTGCTCTTCAGTCTATATCCATGTTCTTTCGTTCTCTCTCTAGAGATGTCGCCTCATGAAACTGTCAGCAGCAGCATTTTCCAGTGTCCTTTCGCAAATGAGTTTGGGGAAAGGAACTTCACTTCCCTTGGTCCGAGTTTGAATTGGTAATTTTGTGTTTTAACTGTTACTTTTAAGTGTTTGGCTTCAGAGAGAGGCTTACTCCTGAAAATCATGTATTACTTTTATAAAATAATCATATGATTTTGTTTCAAACACCATTGAATATGGTATGCATTGGCCAACGGGAGTGAAAATTGATTTTCAGGTAGTCTCAGTACAGAAAGATGATCTCAGGACCTCAGAAACAATTTCAGAGGTGGAAGTGTACACAATTATCATGGGTTCAACTTCCTCATTTAAAAACAGTGAAACTGAGACCTAGGGAAAATGAGTTGCTTCTCCAATTTTTAAATCCAAAGCATGTGGGGAAAAATGAGCAAAGTAAAATTTTATCTTTTATTCACCAAGGCAAAGTCTATCATAAGATTTAAGATGAGCTGTTCTCCCTCCTAGAAATGTCCCCCAAGGGCCAAAGGAAATTGCACTATAGAAGGCAGAAACAAAGAAATCAAATTGTTCTCATCTACAAACTGCAAGGCTAGAGAAGCAAGGTCAATCAATATGTGTATTATTGCATTTAGTCCTGGCTGGAACACTATCACAGACAAGCCTTAATTTAGGTTTCTGCTTCTTCTACCTGCAAAAGTCGGCCAGGTCCTCTGTGTGGAATTCTCGTTGGTGATAGTCTTCTCCCCCGCTGGAAGGTGCCAGCATTCCGTGTACAGACAAGGCCACTCACATCTATATATTGATTCTGATCCAAGTGAGAACCCTCTTCAAGCGACAGGGTCAAATTAACTTGAAATACACACACCGTGAGTGTAAAGCAGCTGGAAAAAATATGAAGAAGGTCTTGTTAAACACTCTGCATTTCTGATCCATTTCACTAAGGAAAAGTCACTGATAGAAACAACAGAACTTTCCAAAAAATCAGCTTTATTTAATAGATTTAAATTTCTTCTCCAAGCCAGCAACTAAATGTAATATCAAAATCTTAATAATGCTTTCTGGGTTTTACATAACTCACATAAGTTATTCTCCCTTAGACCGTAGGGATTAGTTACTGTTATAGCTACAGTGGGTTTCCCTGGTAGCTCAGCAGGTAAAGAATCACCTGCAATGCAAGAGACCCATGTTTGATACCTGGTGAGGTACCAGGGAAGCCCAAGAATACTGGAGTGGGTAGCCTATACCGTCTCCAGGGGACCTTCCTGACCCAGGGATTGCCTGCCTGTCTCTCTTGCCCCTAAGAATACTGTATCCTGGTAACCATTTCATAGCTCCCTGCAGACCAGGACTCTTGGCTACTACTCATATCTTGACACTCGTTGCAATAACTGTGCCCACTTGACTTTACTCTGTTAAGTGCAGCCACCTTATAAGTCAGATCTTATATATAAGATCAGATCTTAACCCACTGATATCAAGGGGCCCATTTGTGTAACTTTACCTGCTCTTCTTCCCTGGCCTTCAGAAGGCAGGTACCACTCAGCGTTCCCATGATACGTTTGCTCAGTGCTCCAGTGGATTCCTTATCTCATTGGCAACTCCAGTGTCCTTCAGACCCTCTAGAATGCAGCTGGGCTTTCTCTAGCATGCTCATCTCCCTGGGCATTTTGATCACGCCCTCCACTGTGCGCTGTGGAAGTTCTAGCATTTCCTCTTCACTTGGTGTGGCCTTAGCTTTCTCCAAGCTTTCAGAAGCATCCCATCGGGATATCCCCTTACTGTAAGGGACTGACTTGGCCTGCTGTGTGTCTCCCCTGCACCAGGTTGCACACGGGTGTGGGAGTAATCATGCAGGCTGGTGACTCAAAGGGGGTGTCCTGTTTCAGACAAGCCTCCCCCCAAAGAGGGGCAGAAGGATGTGGGCACACACACCATCTCTGTGCTCCCCATTCCCTCCTCCTCTCCTGCCCAGACCAGAACTACTTCGGACGATATGTACTTTTTTAATACCACACATTCTGAGAACTATTGGGAACATGAATACAATGTGAACTTAATGTTAGATGATACGAAGGAGATGCTTCAATATTTTGGTGCTGTAGTGGTATTGTGAATGATTGTTTCAGCAACGTTGCATATTTTTTTGAGAGGATACTAGAGAATTTAGGGTAAACTGTCAGAATATCTCTAATTTAGTTTTAAAAACCTGGAACAAAACAGATAAAGGAAAAACATTGACAAAGTATTAAATCTAGGTGATAGGTACATGGATGTTCACTCCACTAAACTGTTATTTTACATGCTTAAATTTTTTTCATTATAAAATTTTTAAACGAATGTAAAACACAATAAAATTTATAAAATTTAAAAAAAATCTACCTTGCCATGTTAATGAGTATAAAATTACACATATGAGAGAACAAGTAAAATACAATGTAAGGTACACAGAAGGTGCTCAGTAAACATTACATAATATTATTCTCCTACTGGGAATTCTCTGTTCTTGAGTAAGGACTCATGTGTTCTCTTAGAATAAATAGTGTGATCCTCTGAAAGTGGCTTCACTTAACATTCATCTTTTTAGGGTAATGAAGGATAAACCATGTTGCTTGCCCAAATACGATTAGCATCAATACAGAATATGTTAATACTATTGAAGACAAATGATCAATAAGTAAAGCAGACACCTACAGTGCCATCCCAGCTGTGAATTTCCTGATGTTTGGTAAGCATCCATTAAGTGATGGCTATTAAAGGCTGACAGAGCAGCACATTTCTTGATTTTCTGTGCTTCAAAGAGTGTTCCAGTCCATGAAGATATGATTTCAGGAGGTGAATGTGCATTTAGCATATAAATAGCTTACAAGCAGAAAGTTGCGTGTTTTCTTACCACCCTATTAGGCTATTTTATAATTTTATATTCTATGAGCTATGAATTGATTTAAAATTTAACGAGAATATAGAATTTATTTGAAACCATTCTCTCACTTCAAAGGTGAGCAAACTAAAATTCGGGGAAACCTAAGGACTGTCCAGACCAGAAAATAGGACCCTCAGTTTTCAGTTCTGTGTCCTGATACACAAAACACATACAAAGGATGCTTTAAAAAAAAAAAAAAGAAAGAAAGAAACTTTGGATGGGACTTTAACATAATCTGGACATTACTGCCTATTATATTCTCAAATAATTTTGGTTCCATCAAATACATATTTATTATTTACCAACTGACAAGTGATCAGGATACTATCAGAAATGAACTGTGTTTCTTGCCCTCAGTGAGTTCCTAACCCAGGGGGGAAATTAAATGGACAACAGTATATAAGTCAGCTGAGAGCTGTGGCAACATCAGACAGAGAGGCATGGACGAGGCCAGAGCTGGCCATGAGAGCAGAGCAGAAGTCACGGAGCAAATGGATCCAATCTGAGTCACAAAGACAATAAACAGGTACTCATCGGATGAAGTAAGAATGGCAAGGGGAGTGTGAGTAGAGGCACCGAACGGTGAGAGGGCTTGGTGACTTTAGAGGGAAACGAGGCACGGGGTACAGCTGCTGGGAGAGAGAAAGTTACCAGGGGAGTGGTCCTCTATGATGTCTGCGTATCAGAATCACCCGATACCTTTCAAAAAATACTAATGTCTAAGAGAAGGAAACGGTAACCCATTTCCAGTATTCTTGCCTGGAGAATCCCACGGACGGAGAAGCCTGGTTAGGCTCCAGTCCACGGGGTCGCAAAGAGTCGGACACGACTGAGCGACGGAACTGAACCGAACGGAACGGAAGCCCCCGCTTCCGGACCACATCATACCTGGATATCCGAGGGCAGCTGCGGACATAGGTATTTGAAGAGTTCCCAGATGGTTCTGTGTGCAAGGTTGAATACAGTGAACTTAGGTGAGCCTTCTATGAGAGGAAAAGGTTTTAGGTCAGTGGTTATCCGGATCTTGCTGGTCTGATCCGGGGTCAGATCCTGACTATTAAATGACTTTTATTTCTGAGCAAGTTCTCTCAGTTTAAAATCAGTAACTTTATCTGATGACTCAAAAACCTAGCTTTTGCGGAAAGTATTAGTTTTAGTTGCTGAAACACTTCCGAGCTCTCTGTAATGAAACAAAACCTCAGAATCAGAGTAAGAAACTCAACTTAAAAATTAAAAGACTCTATTTTTTCAAATTTAGGTCCCCACTCGAATATCTGCAGACACAAGTATCAAAGAAAACCCAGTGTAGGATAATGTAAACTTTCTTGATTTGCCAAATTCTCATATTACAAGCCCAACCCAGAAGTTCTCCAGTGTTGTTTTAATTCAATCATTTAACTTTCGTTTATTTTAAACTTACTGCATATTTATGGTGTGCTAGGCACTGACCCATGCTCTGCAGACAGAGCTGTGAATAACTCACCCGGCTCTGTATCACAGAGCTCACATTCCATCAGAGGACTTCTTTCCGTTCGCTTTAGTGGTTCTCATTCCATCCTCTGATTCTTTGACTGATATAAGCAACTCAAAACAAATTTTGGATTTGATTAAAATATGCAATCAGTTTTTTCATCCCTCCTCCTATTGCCCTCTCCTCCTTTTCCTACTAATCTCATAAAACACCACTGTCATTATATGTCATTCCTGTTCAAAGGTATCCAGCAGATCCCCATGGCTTATAGCAGTGAGTCTATGGTCAGTTTTTAACCTCCTCTCCCATTTCATAGGACTTCCTTTCATAGGACTTCCCTGGTGGCTCAGATGGTAAAGCATCTGCCTACAATGTGGGAGACCCGGGTTTGACCTAGGGGTCGGGAAGATCCCCTGGAGAAGGAAATGGCAACCCACTCCAGTACTCTTGCCTGGAGAATCCCATGGACGGAGGAGCCTGGTGGGCTACAGCCCTCGCAGAGTTGGACACAGCTGAGCGACTTCACTTTCTTCCCATTCATCCCTTTTTGAAGGACCACTGTTGTGTCATGTTCTATTATTGAGATGAACAAGGCACATTCCCCTGGTGTATCAGATTGGAGAATGAAGTACAAATTCCTAGTGCTAACTTCAGCCACACCTGACCCTACAACTTCCTGTTCAGCTTGATCAGCTTCTGATACAGGAGCGTTAGTGATCTTGGTGTTACTTGCATATTTTCTACATTTCTGCCTAGAATCTTTCTTCACTCTGCTTCTTCTCCCTTCAAGTCCCCAGTGTTTTGTTATCTTCCACTCTTCAGCAATTGCATTTGTTTTTTTTTTTGCTTTCTTGAAATATTTTTCATGTCATTATTTTCATCTCTGTTTACTTCAACAGATCAACGGCCTCTTGAGGGATCAGGGCTGGATTTCCTAAATGTGTGCATTATGCATAGTTCATGGAAGTGGTGGGCATTCAGGCAGTACAGGATGAATGCAAGAACTTTGGGCTCAGAATCTGCAGACCTTGGTTTATCCAGTTACCAAAGAAGGGAAGAAAAATAAATTCATCTCTTTTCTAAGTTGCAAATCAGAGTCTATTAACTTGCCAACAAGGGAATATACAACAATGAAGAAATTCATTTATTCGTTGGTTAGAAAAAGAAATCAAGGGATTTTAAGTGTTGAAAAGCCAGAGTTAATGGTGGTTCTGCTAGTTAATTGTTAACTGAAGACTAGCTTTATAGACAGAATAGAATGAGTCCATCGATCCAGCATGATTAGTTGAAATAACCCTCATTGTTCACTTGTTTGAACAATGTCTTCAGTTAGGTCCAGTAATGTTAGTTGCTCAGTTGTGTCCAACTCTTTGTGACCCCATAGACTGTAGCCTGCCAGGCTCCTCTGTCCCTGGAATTCTCCAGGCAATAATACTGGAATGGGTAGCCATTCCCTTCTCCAGGGTATCTTTCCGACCCAGAGATCAAACCCAGGTCTGCTGCAATACACACAGATTCTTTGGCACCTGAGCCACCAGGGAAGCGTAGTCAGGCCCAGTAAGGGTCTAGGATATTGAGATCATTCAAAGTTCACATCTTCCATCTGCGCCAGCTGTTTAGAGTCAGTAATTGTGTCACACAATAGTGACTGTACTAACTAGGAACATACTACATTAAGTGGAAATTTTCCTCTGTGATGATTTGTTTAAAAAAAATTTTAATGTTTAACATGTATACATTGCCTAGAATGTTGTGCACACAATACAATTAACGCAACATTTTTCTTAAGTAATATTTGCTAATTGATTAATTTTTGCATTGGTCCTAAAAGACATGTCCTTCATTTTTTTTTTTAACCTTTGGAAAGAATTTGGAGAGTGAGGAGAACTAAATATATTGATTTTAATAAATATTACTAAGGGGTAATATGTAATTCACTTGTAGTCAGTCAACACACTCAATCTGAATTAAATTTTCTTTAAATTTATTGAGGTTGGATGTATGGCCCCAGTGTGGTTTCTTTTCTATGAAAATGGATTATATCCTGATCATTGATCATATTGAGTTTTTCTGTATTCATGCTAATTTTATGTCCCATCATTTTATTAATTATTAAGACAAGGGTATGACTTTCCCACATACAGTTTGGTCTTTTGCCTATTTCTCGTTTGAGTTCTATTACATTCTTTTAAAATTGATGACTTTTTTAGGGCAGTTTTCAGTTCACAGCAAAATTAAATAGAAAGTACAGAGATTTCCCATATATTTCTTGTCCTGACACACGTATGGCTTCTCTCCTCATCTGTATCTCCCACCAGAGTGGTACATTTTTTTACAGTTGATGAACTTGCATTAACACATCAGTATAATCTAAAGTCCATGGTTTACATATATATAATGCAAAAGTTTTAGTTGTACTTCGGAGGAATAGGGGAAATTGTCTAATTTATCTTCCAAGAAGCAGCAATCCCAATGGAGTATTTAAACAAATCAAAGTATCTGCCAAGAAATCCATGTAAACAAAAGGTCAGAACTTTTAAATTAAAGACGGGATCAGTTTTACTGAATTTCCTCTTATTTCAGGCTCAAACATGACCCTCCACAGCATTGTTATTGATATACTTTATATTTAAAATTTAAGATTTACCTTCCTGCTGCTGCTGCTGCTAAGTTGCTTCAGTCGTGTCCGATTCTGTGCGACCCCATAGACTCCCCCGTCCCTGGATTCTCCATGCAAGAACACTGGAGTGGGTTGCCATTTCCTTCTCCAAGGCATGAAAGTGAAAAGTGAAAGTCAAGTCGCTCAAATTCATGTCTGACTCTTAGAGACCTCATGGACTACAGCCTACCAGACTCCTCTGTCCATGGGATTTTCCAGGCAAGAGCACTGGAGTGGGGTGCCATTGCCTTCTCTGTCACCTTCCTAGAGCAGACAAAACGACCAGTGCCTTCCGTGAGAGAGAAATGTCTGACTTGAGTAGAGAAGGTCCTGTGTCAGTCCCTTAGGCCTGGGGAAGAGCTCCATACGTGGGCAGGACTTGGGGCTCCTGACTTTTTATCTCACTATCTTCAGGCTGTTCCCCGCCCCCCCCCACCCCAGGGTCACCTTGTGATGAGCATGACTGTGTCAAGTGAGGAGGAGAAATGACAGAAGAGCACAGAGGTGTCCTCTCCCAGCTGAGACAGCTCTTTTCAAGCAGCCTTGCCACAATTCTACACATTTCCACATTCATCTTCCTGGTAAAGATCCATACTTTGCCATCCAACTCTTTGCAACCCCATGAATCACAGCACGCCAGGCCTCCCTGTCCATCACCAACTCCCAGAGTTCACTCAAACTCATGTCCATTGAGTCGGTGATGCCATCCAGCCATCTCATCCTGTCGTCCCCTTCTCCTCCCTCCCCCAGTCCCTCCCAGCATCAGACTCTTTTCCAGTGAGTCCACTCTTTGCATGAGGTGGCCAAAGTATTGGAGTTTCAGCTTTAGCATCAGTCCTTCCAATGAACACCCAGGACTGATCTCCTTTAGAATGGACTGGTTGGATCTCCTTGCAGTCCAAGGGACTCTCAAGAGTCTTCTCCAGCACCACAGTTCAAAAGCATCAATTCTTTGGCGATCAGCTTTCTTCACAGTCCAACTCTCATATCCATACATGACCACTGGAAAAACCGTAGCCTTGACTGGATGGACCTTGGTTGGCAAAGTAATGTCTCTGCATTTTAATATGCTATCTACGTTGGTCATAACTTTCCTAGTTATGTAGTAAGTAAGCGTCTTTTAATTTCATGGCTGTAATCAGCATCTGCAATGATCTTGGAGCCCCAAAAAATAAAGTCTGACACTGTTTCCCCATCTATTTCCCATGAAGTGATGGGACCAGATGCCATGATCTTAGTTTTCTGGATATATATTGGTAAATAGTGATAATTTTCTTAGGAGGAAAATGCAAAGTTAAATGAATTATGTGTACTTCAAGAATTCTAAGATACGTGCATGCTGAGAGTTATTGGAAATTATCAACACTGACAGTTTTGCTCACCATCTCCCTAGGGCTGGTTGGGAAGTTATGCTTTATCATACTGGTTCATATGAATGGGTGTTATTTTAGATCCAAGAGGTAATTTGTCCCATTCCCTGAGAAAATATCTGTGTGGTTTTGTTTTGTTTTTTTCCATTCACATCCAGCCCATTGCTCTGAATATGTAAGAGACAAATTCTCATCAGCTTCAGGATACTGTGGTTGATGTCAATATGGTCTTTCCCTGAGCCTAAATCTCCTACCTTCTCACTGCTGAGAGCTCTAGGGCAGTGGCTGGAAAGTTTCCATGGACAACTGATCAACCAGAGCAGCATATCTAGTCTAAGAAGAAACTTATATTGTAACAATTTTGAACAAGGTTAATAGGTTTTGTTTTGCTCTCTTTGCATCACCCACACCAGTGCAATATCAGGATGGAAGCTCTAAAACAAATGCTGAAAGGCACGATTTTATTAAATCTTCGAGGCAAAGCACAATAAAGCCAGGGGTCTGCAATAGGAAAACTTTTGTTTATTTGAAAGAAAAAATGCATCAATCAATCCATCAATCACAGAAAAAATACAAAGCACCAGTGGAGTAAAATATACCATTTTAGTCCCATTGCTTGCATTTACCTGACTCATAGATTTTAATGGAACAGAGCTATTGTGAAAGATAAATTCAGAGAACATTTCATTATACCTCAGTTTGGGGGAACAAGGGCAGAAAGGGAAGAAATAACCTTTGAAAATACTTTGTCAATGAGAAAATGCTATTCAGGTGATAGGATCCTAATGTCTCCAACAATGAGTGGTATCATCTCTCAAAGAGATAAAGATATTCCCTTAAGGTTACACGAGAGGAGTCCATCACAGTCAGGGCTTGAAGAGACCCACACCTTCTAACTACAGAGAACCACACTACTGTCCAGGTCAGGGACACAGCAGGCTTACAATGAAGTGAGTGTCATACAGAGAGAAGTAGTCAGGAAGAGAAAAGCAAATATCGCATGTCAACACTTATTCATGGAATCTAGAAAAACGGTATAGATGATCGTGTTTGCAAAGCAGAAATAGAGACTCGGGGGTATGGACACCGGGCGGGGAGGGCGGGGGAAAAGCAGGTGTGATGAATTGAGAGATTGGGATTGACACATATACAGTATTGATATATATGTAAAGTAGGTAACTAATGAGAACACACTTAATAGCACAGGGGGCTCTGCTTCATGCACTGCTGTGACCTGAATGGGAAGGAAATCCAGAAGGGAGGGGAAATGTATGTTTATGTATGCTGATTCACTTTGCTGTACAGTAGAAACTAACAGAACAGTGTAAAGCAATAAAAAATAATTTTAAAAAAAGTGAGGCAAAGGGGCAGCCAGCCCAGTGCTGGAGAAGAGCAGAGACGCAGGAGGGGCAGCTCCAGGGTCTCCCGGTGTCATCATATCACTGACACACACCCTGTTGTCCACCTGAGCGGCCAGTCCCCGTGTTTCTTTCATCTCTTAACACGATTTTCTGAAATGTGATGTTCCTCTCATCACTGTTCATGGCTTTTCAATTCAAGCCACTGAAAATGCCCACAGTGGTGAAATAGGAGAAAATTATCCATGGGATTTTTTAAACAAAAATGGCAATATTCTCTTAACCCAGGAGGAAAACTAAAGGGCCTTTTCCTCTCCTAGGCTGATGGCTTCTCACCCTGATTTTGGAGGTGATAGGAAAAAGCCATCCTGCCCCCCACTCTACATGTCCATCCCATGACTGCTGTGAACAACCCCATGGAGGGCGAAGCAACTGCCCGATTTGTCTTTGGAAAATTTCCATCTCTCCCTCCTCTGACTGCCTCATGTCTGCTTGCTGATACTCTCAGCAAGATGAGCGGGTCACCTGTGATAAGGCACTTCCAACACGGTGAAGCCGATTCCTCCAATCAGAATCTATTACTCTAATTTTCCCTTTTTCTCCATTCTATAATTTCCCAGAAAATAGTTTTATAATTCATTAGCTCAGTTCAGCTCAGTCGTGTCCAACTTTGCGACCCCATGGACTGCAGCATGCCAGGCCTCCCTGTCCATCACCAACTGCCAGAGCTTGCTCAAACTCACGTCCATTGAGTCAGTGATGCCATCCAACCATCTCATCCTCTGTTGTCCCCTTCTCTGCCTGCCTTCAATCTTTCCCAGCATCAGGGTCTTTTCCAGTGAGTTAGTTCTTTGTGTCAGGTGGCCAAAATAATTCCTTAGTCACTTGCTAGTATTGAGTCACTGTAATTAATTCTTATGAGAGATGTTAAATTTAACAAGAGAAACCAAGAAAGGAATCTCTTATCCAAAAGCACTTGCTGGTGAATAAAATGTCTTCGAGAAAAGAGATAGGGCTATGAGCACTTTGTCACTCTCCAGAGACTTCTGGCTGGATGAAGCTGCTTCCCCATGGGAGAAGAGTTAGGAGTCCCCTGGCTGCCAACAGTATCCTGGTTGTCCTTCTGACTTGAAGGAAAGCATGGACTGTGGTCATATTTTTCCTTAGAAGCGCTGCTAGATTCTCTAGGCACTTGAAAGGTCAGGGGCTGAAGATGGGAAGAGGATGCCTTTATAATTAGGAGAAATATCTTTAGCTGAGGTGCTTCCCTTGTGGCTCGGTGGTAAAGAAACTTCCTGCCAGTGCAGGAGACGCAGGTTTGATCCCTGGGTCAGGAAGATCCCCTGGAGAAGGAGCCGGCAACCTGCTCTAGTATTCTTGCCTGGAAAATCCCATGGACAGAGGACTTTGGTGGTCTGCAGTCCCTGGGGTCACAAAAGAGTTGTACACAGCTTAGAGACTAAATAACAACAGCAACAATCTATAGATGTAACTTCAGCCTCCTGGATTCCAAGAGATGTGTTCTGTGTTCCACGTTGTAATTCAAGACTGCGTGACTCGGAAGAAAATTTATGTGGTACAGAAGATGCATGAAGTAAATTTTGAGATAGTAAAATAATATATATTCAATCACAACACTATAGATAATCCTGTTTAAGAAATGGTCTTTCCTTTGTTTAATTTGGTCTTGGATTCCATCAGATATCTGTGACCTCATCATAAGATTTTAAACCAAAGAGACGAGTTTACTATGTTAAAAGGGAAAAATTCTTTCTCTTCAGATATGTTAGCAAAAATGGGTTGGAATGTTGAATATCATTCTCTCAAATAAAGCTTGACGGAATATAAATCTCTCTTAATAGGTCTTATCCTCTTTTTTGAAAAATGCAGCATGGGAAAATGAAAATAGTCTTTGCACAAGCTTTGAATGGATTTAATCCTCCACACTGGTCTCCTGACTCAGCTGTGAAACAAAGCACCTGGAAGACCAAGGTAGGAGCTTAGATTCTTGCATAAAATGGGATTTGGGGTTTATCCAGAATATTGCCCAATCCGGAAGAAATCATAATCCAGAACAGATGCCAAACTAGAAGCCAGTCTGAGTTTTCCTGTCACCTGGCATTTAAAGTAAAATAAAATGTATTTGTCTGCACCAGGTCTTAGATGCAGGATCTTTCATCTTTGTTGTGGCATGTGGAAGCTTTTAGCTGTGGCATGCCTTTTGTCCAGACTCAGAATTCATTTGGATTTTGATCAGATTTGTAGAGTAACCAAGCAGCCTGGATCAACACATCCAGTGTACACAGATTTTCTGTTCTTCAGAACATGGGCAGCTCCTGTGCATGTGTGCAAAGTTGCTTCAGTCGGGTCTGACTCTTTGTGATCCCCTGGACTGTAGCCCACAGGCTTCTCTGTCCATGGAATTCTCCAGGCAAGAATACTGGAGTGCCCTCCTCCAGGGGGTCTTCCTGACCCAGGGTTCAAATCTCTCATGTCTTTTGCATTGGCAGGTGGGTTCTTTACCACTAGCACCTCCTGGGAAGTCCAAAGTGTTAATTGCTCAGTCGTGTCTAACTCTTTGTGACCCCATGGACTGTAGCCCACCAGGCTCCTCTGTCCATGGAATTCTACAGGCAAGAATACTGGAGTGGGTTGCCATTCTCTTCTCTAGGGTATTTTTCCTACCCTACCCAGAGTGAATTCTTATATTTTCTTGGTACTGGGTTGAGTTCAGGGACTGAACTGAATGATTGTTTTTTTTTTTTTTTTATTAAAGAAATAACTCTCAGAACTTGGAGATCACACTGTCTTTAATTAAGTTATAAGCATTTATCATGCAGTGTCCCTTAATAATGACCAAATTAATTATCGTGTTTACATCTTCCTGAAGTTTCCTTAATTCTTTTTTCTAGCTTTATTGAGATATACTTGACATAATGACATTGTGTGCATTTAAGTTATACAAGGTGACGATTTGATACATGTATATATTGCCAAATGTTTACAACAGTAAAGTTAGTTAACAAGGTTAGTTCACGTAATTACCATTTTCTTCCTGTTTCCGTTATGTTACAGTGAGAACATTAAAGCTCTCCTCTCACAGCAGCAGTGTGTGAAGCAGTATTGTTATTATATTGGTAGACAGAGCACTATTGTTAGCTATGGTCACCACACTGTACCCTAGATCCCTGGATATTTTCATCTTATAACTGAAAGTTTGTACCCTTTGACCCATATCTCCCCATTTCTCCAACACCTCAAGCTGTGGGGGTCACCATTCTACTGTCTATTTTTGTAAGCTCAATGTTTTTAAGTTCCACATATAATTGAGATTACAACTTGATAAGAAGAGTTAGGGGCCTCCGTTTATGGCAGAACAACAAACTCTTAGTTTAAAATATCAATACATGCCACCTTTTCCCAGAAAAAAAGGAAGAATTTGCTTTAAGATATTCTTCACTTAGAGTTTAAAGTAAATATTAAAAAGAACAAAATTCGTGTATCCTAAAATAGAGTTTAACAAGTCAAGGATTCCATGGTATTGAATCATAGAAGTCATTGGAATAATCCAAACATGATTCCTTTTTCAAATTTGAAACACTATTTCAGCAAGTTAGGCCATGTTTGAGTCATTGTTTGGTTGAGACCTGTGCCTGTGTGCTCGGGTGTTACTGAACCAGTATGATCCAATCACTTTAAATATTTCTTCTCTTCCCAGAACTAGGTAGTTTGGGCTCAGTGAGGATTCATGAGAATTGCTCTGTCCATTAACCGTAGAAGTTTGATAACCTGAAGCTCAGAAAATCTTGATTCACAATAGTGGGATATTTTAAGGTAGAAATCAATCATGGAGATTCCAATTCCAGATTCCTAAGAACAGAAGCAACAGAGGATGTCAGGTGCAAACTGATGAGCCCTTCCTTCCATGGGTTACCCAGCAGAACAGGTTGTTGAAAAGCAAGGGCTGCCCTGAGTCAGAGAGGAATGATGTCCTACAGTTCATCAGTATGTGTTCAATGACTGGCACTCTAAGTAACATGAGAAAGGCTGGAGATTTCTGGAGAAGACTTGGAATACTTCATGACTAAACTGAGTCTGTGTTAGGTTACTAAGAGGTGTCACAGCAGAATCATCATAACATCGTGTCTATAATTAACAATACTACATTACACACTTAAAAACTTGCCGAGAGGATAGAGCTCATATTAAATGTTCTTACCACAATTTAAAAGAAACTGATAAACTTATTTTAAAAAGAAGTACAAGGAAATCTTAAAGTTTATTCAGTAGTTTTATTTTGGTAGTAATATTTATTTTATTTTGAAACTTTCTTGTAAATATTGTAGTATGCTACAAATAAATAGTCATTTCCATATTATTTTTTATGTATCATGATTTCAATGTAAAAAAAGACACAGATCTAAAGTTTAAGAAATTAAGTAACTCTTTTCTTATGTCATACTTGAAATGAAAATTGTATAGATAGATGCAAGATTTTTTTAAAAAATTACGGCATTCATGAAAGGGCTGATGAGCAGTAATATCCAAGTAAAATTAAGTACCACTTGTATCCAAAGTTTGTTTTCTCAATACCATTCTTCTCTAAAGAGGACAGTGTTCTTTTCTAAAAATGACTGTCTCCAGATCTGCTAGGGCAAGGAAAAGGTATTGGGACATCTTTTCATACCAGAAAACAAAAAGGCGTTTGAAGACTAATGGAATTCTGTCAAAAGGAGCCAGGACATAGTTGAAAGAGATTCTACTGTTCAAACTTGGAACAATGTGAGCAAAATAATAATAATAACTGTATTTCATTGTAGCATGTTGTGAATATACAGTTTCAGCCCACTGAAATACACATGTGTGTTCTTAGTAGCTTAGTTGTGTCCGACTCTGCGACCCAATGGATGCAGCCCTCCAGGCTCCTCTGTCCATGGGGATTCTCCAGCTGAGAATACTGGAGTGGGTTGCCATGCCCTTCTCCAGGGTATCTTCCCAAACCAGGGATCAAGCCCAGATCACCCGCATAGCAGGCGGATTCTATACCATCTGAGCCATCAGGGAAGCCCATATGTGTGTATGTGTGTGTATGAAAAAGTGAAAGTTAGTCATTTAGTCATGTCTGACTCTGTGACCCCATGGACTGTAGCCCACCAGGCTTGTCCATGGAATTCTCTAGGCAAGAATACTGGAGTGGGTTATCATTTCTTTCTCCAGGGGATCTTCCCAACCCAGAGATAAAACCCAGGTCTCCTGCCCTGCAGGTGGACTCTTTACCAGCTGAGCCACCAGGGAAGTGTGTATATGTATACATACATATGTATATATGTATATATAAAACATTGTGGATTGAAATTTGAAATTGAAATTACACATATCTGAAAAAGGGTTTCATTGGAAATGACAGTTATACTAACTTCAACACCCCCTGAAAGAAGTTCAGGGTGAAAATCAGGAATGAGGCAATCTGTGCTCTGAAAAAAAAAAAACTGGCAGAACAGGCCTTCAGATAGTTAGATCTTTTCAGAAAAAGGTTTTATGAGTTCCAATTCTTGCATCTTCTCATACCTAGAAAAACACTGACGTCATTAATGGTGAAATCTGCTTTGGCTATTAAAAAATTTTTTTTTTTTACAATTAAAAGTCAAAATAGAGTAGCTATGGTTCAGACATCCTGGGAAATAACTATTTCCCAGCTATCCTGAAAAATGATATTATGGGTGTGATTTCAGATTAGACGCTGTGACCTAATGTAGAACTTAATGCTCCTGTAATGCATTTTTGCTTCTGTACTTTGCTTGCTGCTCGTAAAACCAAAGTTACTCCATTTTAAGATAAGGTTGTTTTTAAGTAAAGATTCCTAAAATTGTTTTTGAAAAAATAAAAAAAAATAAAAATAAAAAAGAAAAGTAGAAATTGTAAATAAATAAATAAAAGTAAATTAATAAGAAAGAATCAATTAGGCATTTATGCTTTTGTTTTTCTGACTATGAAATGTCACCAAATGGCCCTAATTGATGAGGAAACAATATCTCATTATAAAAGAGAATCAGCTGATGATTATAGATGAAATGACAGGGAGAAAAATATGGCCACTGACTAGCTCGAGTCAGGCAAGGATCACTAATGAATGCTAAAGTCATTCAGTGAAAAATGACTGTGCTGAAAATACTGCCACTCAGGTTAAGTCCCACTTGTAAAGGGGAAAATATCCCCTCACAATAGAGAAATGGTTTGTCTCCACCGTGAATAATGGGTCAGCTAGTCATTTTGTTCTTCTTGATGGGATGCAACATAAAATACTCAACATCAGCAACAACTTGTTTTGTTAAAATTGTTATAAAATATACAAAACGTAAAACTGTTTCAACCATTTCTAAGCATACAGTTCAGCAGCCTTAAGCACAGTCAATGTAATTCTACAACCTTTACCACTATCCATCACTAGAACTTGTTTTCATTGTCCCACACTGAAGCTGGGTACTCACCCAACACTGACTTCCCAGTCCTCCCCTCTGCAAGACCCTGGGAACAACCATACCGCCCACTCTTTTTAGTGGAAGTCAGAGAGAGAAAGAAAAATATCATATGATGTCACTAATATGTGGAATCTAAAAAAGTTGATACAAAATAGCATATTTGTATAATAGAAACAGGTTCACAGACTTCAAAAACAAGCCTATGATTACCAAAGGGGAAACATGGAGGTTGGTATGGAAAAATTAGGAGTTTGGGATTAACATATGCTGCTGCTAGGGATTCCCTGATGGCTCAGACAGTAAAGCGTCTGCCCGAAATGAGGGCGACCCTGGTTTGATCCCTGGGTTGGGAAGATCCCCTGGAGAAGGAAATGGCAACCCACTCCAGTACTCTTGCCTAGAAAATTCCATGGATGGAGGAGCCTGGTGGGCTACAGTCCATGGGGTCGCAAAGGGTCGGATATGACTGAGCGACTTCACTTCCCTATGCTGCTGCTGCTGCTAAGTCGCTTCAGTCGTGTCCGACTCTGTGCGACCCCACAGATGGCAGCCCACCAGGCTCCGCCATCCCTGGGATTCTCCAGGCGAGAACTACTATATGTAAAATAATCAAAGCCTACCATATAGCTGGAGAAGAAAATGGCAGCCCACTCCAGTATCCTTGCCTGGAGAATCCCAGGGAGAAAGGAGCCTGGTGGGCTACAGTGCACGGGGCCGCAAGAGTCAGACGTGACTGAGCAACTCAACAACCACCACCCCCACCATACAGCACAGGAAACTCTACTCAGTATTCTGTAATAACCTATATGGGGAAAGAATCTGAAAAAGAATGGAGATATATGTATATGTATAACTAAATCACTTTGTTATACACCTGAAACTAACACGAAGTTTAAATCATCTATGCTCCAGTATCGGAGAAGGCAATGGCAAGCCACTCCAGTACTCTTGCCTAGAAAATCCCGTGGATGGAGCAGCCTGGTAGGCTGCAGTCCGTGGGGTCGCTAAGGGTCGGACACGACTGAGCGACTTTACTTTCACTTTTCACTTTCACACATTGGAGAAGGAAATGGCAACCCACTCCAGTGTTCTTGCCTGGAGAATCCCAGGGACGGGGGAGCCTGGTGGGCTTCCGTCTATGGGGTCACACAGAGTCGGACACGACTGAAGTGACTTAGCAGTAGCAGCATGCTCCAGTATAAAATAAAATTCAATTACAGAGAACTTGACTATTTTAGAAACTTCATGTGTGTGGAATTAGACAATATTTGCTTTTTTGTAGCTTGTTTATTTTACTTAGTATAATGTCATTAAATGTATTATCTATGTTATGATGTGTATCAGAATTTCCTTCTTTTTTCAGGTTGAATAACATTCCATTTTATACATATATATATAACCATATTTTATTTATCCACTCATTTATTGATAAGCATTATTCCATGAATAGAGGAGTCTGGAGGGCTACAGTCCATGGGGTCGCAAAGAGTTGGACACAGCTGAGCAGCTCACACTTCCACTTTCAAGGATGAGACTGCCAATCTTGCTTTTTTTCCATATTGTTTTAGATATTCAGATATCCCTTAAAAATTCTTGTAAATTTTAGGGTAGATTTTTCTACATCTGTAATTTAGGAATTTGGGATTAACATATGCAAACTTCTATATAGGAAATAATCAACAAGGTCCTACTGGATTCTACTGTAAGAAACACTGTTGGTATATTTATAGAGATTGTATTGACTCTGTAGATAGCTTTGGGCAGTACTGTCATCTTAGCAATAAAAAGCCTTCCAATCCCTGAACAGAGAATGTCTTTCCATTTCTTTGGGTTTTCTTTGATTTCTTTCAGCAGTAGTTTATAACTTTCAATGGACAAGTCTTTTAACACTTTGCTTAAGTTTATTAAGTAGTTTATCCTTTGAGATGCTCATGAACGTGTAACTGTTCACTTAATTTCCTTTTTGGGTTATTCATCGTTCTCATGTAGAAATGCAAATGATTATTGCATGTTGACTTTGTAGTGTGCAACTTCACTGAATTAGTCTATTGGTTCTAACGGGTTTTTAAAAAATCTTCAGTGTCTTCTACATATAAACTATTGAATACAAATATTAACTGCTTGTAAACATTTAATACAATTATTAAATTGTTCTAAGATACAATCTTTAATCTAGCTAAAGATTGTATGATTAGTAAACTGAGATATTTTGCTTTTTCCTTTTCAATTTGAATAGCTTTATTTTCTTTATTTTTCTTACCCAGTTTCTCTGGCTAGGATGTCCAACCCTATGTTAAATACAAGTGGCAAAAGTGGGCCTTTTTGTCTTAGTCTTAATCCAAGAGGGAAAACTTTGCATCTTTCACCATTAAGTGTGGTGCTAAATGTGATGTTAGCTGTGAGTTTTTCATATATGACCTTTATCATGTAGTTTCTTTGAATTCCTAGTTAGTTGAGTGACTTTATCATGAAAGTGTGTTGAATTTTTTCAAATGTTTAAATTTTGTCAAATGAAGGTTTTTTTTTTCTTCATCAGTTTAAATAATGATTTTTTTCCTTTCTGTTAATATGGTATTTTACATCAGTCAATTTTTGTATATTGAACCAATCATGCCTTCCAGGTATAAATGTTTGTTAATCATGGGTATTTTTTTTTTTTTAACATGGATTCAGTTTGCTTGTATTTTAGGGGGAATATTTCCGCCAATATTCATTAGCAATATTGGTATGTATTATAGTTTTCTTTGCTTTGGATTCAGGATAATTCTGACCTCATAGAATGAATTAGGAAGTGTCCCTTCCCCTTCAACTTTTTGGAAGAATCTGAGATTCTGTCGTAATTTTAAACGTTTGATAAAATTCACTAATGAAGTCATCTGTCCCAGAACTATTTTTGTTGTTGTAGGGTTGTTTTTTTTTAACTACCAATAAAATCTCCATATTCCTTATTGGTCTATTGAGATGTTCTAATTCTTGATGATTTAGAGTTAGTATGTTGTATGCACGGAGAAGGCAATGGCAAGCCACTCCAGTACTCTTGCCTAGAAAATCCCATGGATGGAGTTGCCTGGTAGGCTGCAGTCTGTGGGGTCGCTAAGGGTCAGACGCGACTGACTGACCTCACTTTCACTTTTCACTTTCACACATTGGAGAAGGAAATGGCAACCTACTCCAGTGTTCTTGCCTGGAGAATCCCAGAGACGGGGGAGCCTGGTGGGCTTCCGTCTATGGGGTCACACAGAGTCGGACACGACTGAAGTGACTTAGCAGCAGCAGCAGCAGCATGTTGTATGCATCTAGGAATTTGCGTTTCTTGCAAGTTATCAAATCTGTTGGTGTGCAGTTCTTCATAGTAGTCCCTTATGATTGTTTTTGTATCTGTAAAGTCAGTAGTGATGTTCCCACTTTTGTTTCTGATTTTACTTCTTGGAGACTTTCCTCTTTGCTTAGTTAATCTAGCTAAAGATGATCAATTCTGTGATCTTTTTGAAGGAGAAACAGGATCTTAGTTTCATTGATTTTCTCGATTGCCCTGCTGTTCTCTATTTTATTTGCCTCTGCTCTAATCTTTATTATGTTCTTCCCTCTAGCTTTTAGTGTTTTTTTTTCCTCGCTCTTTAAGATATAAATTTAGGCTGTTCATTTGTGACACTTGTTCTTTTTTAATATAAGCACTTAGAACTATAAATTTCTCTCAGCTGAAAATGTCTGATTTTTTAAATGTATATATAAAGTTTCTTTTTAAATATTATACATACATATATCTCTGTATGTATGATTATGTGGCATGTATATATGATAGAATATGGCAAAATATTGACAATTGTTTGATTTAGGTGGTGAGTATGTGGAGGGTGGTTATACTGTTCTCCTTGCTTTTAAATATATTTAAAATTCTTAAAATTCAAGGGATTGTCTAAGTTGAGTAGAGCAGGATTAAAGAGGGTTTCAGAAACCCCTCAGAAGAGCTTAGACTATGGCAGAAATAGGGAGCCGAAGTAGCTAAACAAATTTGACTGTGGTTCAAATGCTCCCCACTTCCAATAGCCTCTCATTCATGTCTCCCTAGTACATGTGTGTTTGGTGGTTATAAGCTAGGGATGCATGAATCTGTAGATCTTAGATGAGGCAGATGTGTATCTCCCCCGTAGATTATTAGGAACTTGAATATAGCAACAATATTTTTTCTTCCCTTTGTCACTCCTTATAACACCTACACAGACTTCCCAGGTGGCTCAGTGGGACAGCATCCACCTAGGCTACAATAAATGGGATCGCAAAGACTTGGACATGACTGAGCATGCACACACAACACCTGTATACACAGCTACTTCAGTAATTTTAAGTCACCAAAAGACTCATGAGACCTGCAAGAGGGAGATGATAGATTACAAAAAGTGCTGTAATCCTTCACTCCGACTTTTATCCATGCCTCTTTGCGATGTGCCTTTACAGGACTTCCTGCAAGAGGCAGAACTCTTCCTCAGTCTTTGCATCTGGGCTGTTCTTGCTTTGATTAGAGGACGTGGCAGGAATGTTGCTGTACTGGGTCTGAGCCTCCTCCTCCACATGCCCTGCATGCCTCTTTTCCCTCTCAAGATCCTCGCAACCCCTGTTGTGTCTCTTAGACACAGGCTAGTCTGCTGTGTTTTAACAGGTACTTGCTGTTGTCCCCAAAACCTCAGATCCGAGCTCCTCGTTGATTGGAAGCTGACCACAGATGCATTACCTAACCAAGCTGAAAACAGAAGTGCTGGTGCACAGAACCGTTAGCTAAATAAATGTTCATTGTTTTAAATTACTCTACTTGGAGTGGTATTTGGCAGAGAGAAAGATGAGTGATGCAAGAACAAGGGGGGAGGAATAAGAAAAAGAGGGAGAACTAGTAAGGAAGGAAGAAGAGAGGACCTGAACACATGGACACTCTTTTCATGGAAGTCCTGCATCCTGTACTATGTTTAACCAGGGTTGCTGCTTCATTGGTAGCATTCAGCACAGTCCCCAAAAGTTATGTTGCATTCCTTCTATCAAGCTTGAGATTTGAAATACTCATACAGATTTGTGTGTGTGTGTGTTAATCACTCAGTCGTGTGTGTGTGTGTGTGTGTTAGTCACTCAGTCGTGTCCAACTCTCTGCGACCCCATGGACTGTAGCCCGCCAGGCCCCTCTGCCCATGGAATTCTCCAGGCAAGAATACTGGAGTGGGTAGCCATTCCCTTCTCCAGGGGATCTTCCTGACCCAGGGATCGAACCTGGGTCTCCCATGTTGCAGGTAGATTCTTTCCCATTTGAGCCACCAGAGAAGCCCCATTCATACCCATAAAAGAGCACGTTACAATTCAGGAGAAATTCCTTCATTTGCGTTCATACTCACAGAAGCAGCATCTGGCTGCTATCAAAGGGTAGGTACTTTGTCTCACTGAGCAACTTTTCATTTGACTAAGCCCACATATCCGAACACTATTGCTCCCCTGTGTCTGTTAGGACACTGATGCTTTACTTTTTAAGACTGTTGATGGAGGCATAAGTGAGGTGATTTTTTTGGAGGGGGGGGTTAAAGACTTTGATCAGGTTCCTGAAAGCACGGAAATCCCAGAAGCTTCTAATTTCTTTTTCTCTGTCCTCTTTGCATCTTTCCTCTGAGTATAAAAAATATGTATATCAGAAAATACATGTGGAATATGATCCAGTGAAAAAATACTTAGAAAAACCTGAAAAAATTGACTAATATCAAAATTTAGGCTACCCTGATGGCTCAGTTAAAGAATTTGCCTGCAATGCAGGAGACCCTGGTTTGATTTCTGAGTTGGGAAGATCTGCTGGAGAAGGGATCAGCTACCCACTCCAGCATTCTTGGACTTCCCGTGTGGCTCAGCTGGTAATACTTAGAAAAAAGTACTTAGAAAAACCTGAAAAAAATTGATCAGTATCAACATTTAGATAAGAAATATTTACTTGACCTACCATCAGAACGTCAGTGTTCCATCTTGATACTGTGCAAAGACCTCAGAAAATATATATGGACAGAGGAGCTTAAAGGAAAAATAGAAGAGGTAAAATTACAGAAATTTCAAACCCAGTAGTCACTCAATTGCTTATTACCCTGCTGAGGGTTTTGAAAATGTACAAGAAGTCTGGGTAAACCAAGAGGCCAAAGTACTTATGCTGTCAGAGAATAGATTGGATAAAACAGAGGAGACCTGGAACACAGACCTCTGAGCTGCTATTGCTTCTGTAATTTTGACTTCAGCCATGTTTCTTTTAGATCTTGATCTTTTCATTCAATGGACTCATCTAACAGATCAAAATAAAATTACTAATAAAGGAAATCAGTCCTGAATATTCATTGGAAGGACTGATGCTAAAGCTGAAACTCCAATACTTTGGCTACCTGATGCAAAGAGCTGCCTCGTTTGAAAAGACCCTGATTCTGGGAAAGGTTGAAGGCTGGAGGAGAAGGGGATGACAGAGGATGAGATGGTTGGATGGCATCACCCACTCAATGGACATGAGTTTGAGTAAACTCCGGGAGTTGGTGATGGACAGGGAGACCTGGCGTGCTGCAGTCCATTGGGTTGCAAAGAGTCTGACACGACTGAGCTACTGAACTGAACTGAATTGAATGCCAGTATTCCAGGACCTGTCAGGCAGTCAAGCTGTAGTAATCAATGGGTTTCCGTGCCCCTCCCATATCACCCTCCCTCCCTCCAGGGTCAGAACGGCTGGAGGAGACCAATGGTTCCCAACACACTTGTGCAACAGAATTACTCTAGATGTTTTAAAACAAGATGGACATATTTGAGGGAAGAAGCCTGATGATCTAAATTCAGAAAACTCTTCCAGTTAGTTTCCCTGCAGCCATCAAGGTGCTGCTCCATGACCAGATTTTTGGAACCCTCCAGACAATATGAAATTGTGGTCAAAAGTAGTAGGGTATTTGTAGAGCTTTTGGTTAATAGATTTCTATAACATTTGTCTGAGTTCTTCCACATAAATGCACCATATGAGTGAGATTCTGAAGCACAGAATACAAACAAAAGCCTACAGAATGAAATGGGCAGGTGGAAAGTATAAAACTGGAGACCAATGCCCTTTCTAAATGTCATAACCTATTCCTGCCATCTGGGAGTGAGGGTGCAGGTTTTGTTTTTTAAATATATCTAGCAATCCAGATATTTTAAAGTGAAATTTATCTATTTATAAAGGTTAACAACTTATTTTTTAAAGCTTAAAAACACTGACCTTGGACCCTACTGGATATTTCTCTGGGCTTGAACAAGACAACCCTATGGGCTACCTTAGGGTATCTGCAGATGCGATGTTGCCTTTGTAGGAGTTGACCTTGCAATAAGTGTTCTGGGACCTCCCAGTCAGCGCAATGGTTAGGACACCCCCTCTCACTGCCAAGTGCCTGGCTTTAATCCCTGGTCAGGGAACTAAGATCTTGCAAGCTGTTTAGCGTGGCAAAAGAATAAAACAAAATTCAGTTCAGTTCAGTCACTCAGTCATGTCCGACTGTTTGTGACCCCATGAATCACAGCACGCCAGGCCTCCCTGTCCATCACCAACTCCCGGAGTTCAGTCAAACTCACCTCCATCGAGTCGGTGATGTCATCCAGCCATCTCATTCTCTGTCGTCCCCTTCTCTTCCTGCCCCCAATCCCTCCCAGCATCAGTCTTTTCCAGTGAGTCAACTCGTCGCATGAGGTGGCCAAAGTATTGGAGTTTCAGCTTTAGCATCAGTCCTTCCAATGAACACCCAGGATTGATCTCCTTTAGAATGCACTGGATGGATCTCCTCGCAGTCCAAGGGACTCTCAAGAGTCTTCTCCAACACCACAGTTCAAAAGCATCAATTCTTCGGCGATCAGCTTTCTTCACAGTCCAACTCTCACATCCGTACATGACCACTGGAAAAACCATAGCCTTGACTAGACGGACCTTTGTTGGCAAAGTAATGTCTCTGCTTTTTAATATGGTATCTAGGTTGGTCATAACTTTCCTTCCAAGGAGTAAGTGTCTTTTAATTTCATGGCTGCAATCAGCATAAAATTAGGTATAATAAATGTCCTGAAGTATAGAAGGTATCAAAAGACTTAGACACAACAAGGAAATCACACCAGATTGAATAATGACTAATCTTCACAAAATATAATTTTTCACTTTGGTATGCATTACTGTAATATGACCTCATCCTAAAGACAGGCTGATATGGGATTCTACAACACGGCTCTCCCCACATATAACCTCAAGCATGAGCACTCATTTCCTTTCAGTGTCTATCTGCAAGAGTTTATATACACAGAATGTTTGTTTGGCTTGAGGAAGTCGTGTTATGCAGAGACATTGGGTATAAAAAGGTCTTGGAACAATGGCTCCCACGCTCAGTGTTTCCTGAGCTGCAGGTTTTCAGTTCTCATGGAGAAGGGTGTTAAAAACCACAGGATAAAAGAGTTATTTCCTTGAGAGATCTTGTGAAACTCTCAGCCCAAAGAGCGCTCAGATGAGAATGTCAACAGAGAGTCAGGGAGATTGTCATTCTTTCTTTGCTCCTCAAGTTATCCCATGGCTCCAGCCCTTGAAGGGCTCAAAGACAAAGCAGCTTCATTTGGCATCTCAAGGATGTGGTGGCTCTTAGTAGATTGGGTCAAGCATTCAGCATCTTTTGGAGGATGGCACTGGAAGTGACACTCAAAATAGAGACACTTGGCAGCAGCCACTGTCCACAAGGAGACCAGGGTTGACCTAAGCTAACTCATTCCTGTACATCAGTGAAACGACTCAGGGAATAGCCAGAAACTTTTGACCCTGTGGCCACCATATACCTACTACTATCACCACTATGGCCCTACTAGAATGCATTACTCACCCTAATGGTACCTTTATTAGGGCTGACCTAGGTTAATCAGCTCTTCAGAGTTGTTAGGTTCTTTGGGGTGGATATTGGTTGCCTCCAGTGATCAGTGATGGTTGGAGCCCTTTTTTTTCTCTGCAATATCATTGCCAGATATTGTGCTTTAAAGAAAGCAAAAATCGTACCTAAGTGCGATGTTGATGCTGCCAAAAGTACCATCAATATTGCTGCAAATATTGCCACAAGTGTGAGCAGATTTTAAGATACCTGAGCAATGTGGGCTTGCAACTCAAGTGCAGCCCCACTCTCCACCCTTTCCACTGTCTCCTCTCTACACACTCTGCAAGTCGTTTGCACTAAAAGCTCATCCAGCCCCAACAAGTATCCCGATGGCGGAAACAGCTATGTTCCTAGTTTTATTAGAGCAAAGAATTCTCTATAAAGTGGGCAACTCGGGAATGAGTAGAGTTCGAAGTCTAGGGTACTGCTCAAAAACTATTAGCCTGCTGGGATTGTCAGAGTGTTAATCAAATAAGCATAGATTTTTTTCTATTCAAATCTTTCTGCCCGACATATATTGACACTATTCATTTCTCCAATGACATAATTTAATATTCTTTATGTTAATTAATAAACCCTCTGGTGCCAAATCAGACTGATATGTGAGGCAGTTACTGTAGCGGAGTGTGAACTATACACTAAGGTTTTCTGATTCTAACCAACCCATTCTGATATATTCTGAAACATAAGTTAGCAACTAGCATACTTCACACACTATGCGGCCATTCCTGCACTCTAGATCAATGTTAATTTAGATTTGCACACACACCCCACACTGCGAAGTTGAAGCGCTTCAAATAATTTTAGAAGAGAGAGTGATATTCCAAGAAACTCACTTTTCAGTGAATTCAGTTTACAGTGAAAGAATCCCTTAGGATTTACTGATCTTATCCTCCAGTCCATCATCTAGGAGCAGCTAACTCTGTTCAAGTCAGTTGAGTGCTTCGTGAAGACTCTGTGTTAACTAACAGAAAGCACCCAACGAAACAGGTGTTGTGCATAGAATTGGAACTCACTCCACACCAACAACCAGAAATGGAGCGCTTCCTTCCTGAAGACAGAGGTGCAGGATCCAAGAGATCAGAGTGAAAGGAGCCCCTCTCAGTTTTACACACATAATAACCATCTCACAAATTTCATCTTATGCAGTAGCACAAGGAATTAGTCTGCAACCATGTTCTTGATCAGTATTCCCGTATCAGACGTTTCTTTTGGTTTAGTCAGTTGCTGGGAAAGCTCAGGGTAGCCAAGTATGTTACAGCTTCAGATTCAATGGGACCATTCCTGAGTCTCTTAGTGAAAGCACTATTCTGAAATAGTGAAATCTGGAAACCATAGGAGCCTGAGATCTCAGTATTGGACAACAAAAGAGTGATAATTAACAGTAACAACACTTTCTCCTGATGATAATTTGAATCTCTTTTAACTATTTGGGGGATTTCTCACACTATGAGTGGGAGAGAAGCAGAGTCTAATTCCACCCCAAAAGCTCAGGCACTCCCTTTCAAACCCTCCCTGCAGTCAGCACATGGGCACGTGATTGCATACCTAGTACCGAGCAACCACTGGACCTTGAAGAAGGAACTGGTGAAGTAAAAAATCGAGGCAGGAGGAACTTCTCTGAAAGTAGATGTGGGCGCATCCATTTTCCAAGAGTGCCAACACGTGAAACGCCAGCAGCAGCATTCAGTTAAGTCCCTGATGGTCCCAGTGTATAGAGCGCATGTGTGTTCCGAGTGAGTAAAAGTCGCTCAGTCGTGTCCAACTCTTTGCAACCCCATGGACTATGGAATTCTCCAGGCCAGAAGACTGGAGTGGGTAGCCTTTCCCTTCTCCAGGGGATCTTCCCAACACAGGGATGGAAGCCAGATCTCCCACATTGCAGGCAGATTCTTTACCAGCTGAGCCACCAGGGAAGGCCATATGTGTTCCAATGCTGTGTAACAAATGACAGCACCTTGGACACTTCCCTGGTGGCTCAGCTGGTAAAGAAACTGCCTGCAATACAGGAGACCCGGGTTTGATCCCTGGGTAGGGAAGATCCCCTGGAAAAGGAAATGGCAACCCACTCCAGAATTCTTGCCTGGAGAATTCCATGCACAGAGGAGCCTGGCGGGCTATAGTCCATGGGATCGCAAAGAGTCAGACGTGACTGAGAGACTAACACTCAGCACCTTAAAACAATGCAAATGTATTCTCTTTGCGGTTCTGTAGGTCAGAAGTTTGGGATGACATGACTGATTTCCCCACTCTGGTCTCATAGGAAAAAAACAGTCAAGGTGGTGACTTGCCTGAGCTCTTATCTGGAGACTCTGAGAGAGAATCCATGTACAGGAATGGTTCTGCCATGCACTCTGCTGACCCTGCAGGTTTCCGCATAGACCAAGCAGATGAAGGCTTGAAGTGCCGCTCTTCTGAGCCTGGGAAGGGTGCCCGTGATCTTTCCAGAGCAAGAAAGCATGTGAGCATTGTAGGAAACTTCTGTGAGATCATCTTCCTGTACACTTAATCTTCCTATAAGACATTTCCTCATCACCTCCCAGGTTATGATGAGGTATGGGACTTTCTTCCCTGCCCCTTCCCTCCATCAGAATAGAGTTAGAGGATATAAAACTGCTAAGCGGTAGCCTTGAGTTGGCACCTTAGCAATTAGATATTCCACAGTTTGTATTATAGTCACCTGGACGCTTTTGTTTAGTGTCATCCTTTCTGGGATGGAGAGATATCATCCTTTCTGGGATGGAGAGATGTCATCCTTTCTGGGAGTCTGAGAGGTTCCCACTCTGGTGTGTGGGACCAGAACCTTTGACTGATCTTCCATCTTGCTGTTTATGTAAGTAATAAACTGAAGCCCAAAGTGTTTGCTGAAGTGCAAGTTGAAGCAGTTGGGTCTTGGTCTTGCCCTTACCTTTTCTTGGGTGTCATTGTTGATCCACTTCTAAGGCTCATTCAAAGTGTTGGCAGAATTCAGTTCTTTGTAGTAGTAGGTTGAGCGCCCCCCATTCTGGCTAGCTGTCATACAGGACCCTCTCTCAGCTCCTTAAGGCCACCTACACGTCTCATCGTGTTTCTGGCTCCATCTTCAAACCATCAGTGGTGCAGAGTCTTACTCATGCTTGGAATTTGACCTCTCCCCCTGCCACACCTCTCCTGCCTCTGGTCAGAAAAGTTCTCTATTTTAAGGCTTACATGATGAGCCTGGACGAACCTGGATAAAACATGGTAGCCTCTTTATTTTAGAGTCCATTATCTGAACTACATCTGCAAAGCCCCTTTTGCCACATAAAGTATTCTATTTATAGTTTCTAGGGATTGGGACGTGGACTTCGTTGGGGCTCCATTTTGCCAATTACAGTTGGCCATGATGTTGGTTTCCCAACAGACCAGATTTGTGTGTTGTTTTTGTTTTCTGTTGCTTTGGCTCTGTGGTCCACAAGTTTACTGGTCCAGAATTCTCAGCTATTCAAGCAACTATGAGTAGCTAATATTCTAATATAAATTCATTTTCTTTTTGTAAGGGTCATTTTCTGTTTCTTGCAACTAAAGCTGACTGATACACATGATTTTCAGCAGTGTTGACAAATACCCGATGACATTTCCTAGGGTTTAAAATTCTTTTCCAAATTATTACAGCTCCTAGTCTGGCACTGTTTAGTAGAATTAACAACTTATGCATTTTTTTCTTTGTTCCACCTCTGACTTCTGGTATCAGTGACTATAACTCTAGCTTATGAAATAATCCCTATATTCATGACTGACCATTATAAAAGAAAACGCTTTAGGAAATAATCACCCAATGACCGACACCTTGCTTCTCACTCTCAGTGAGAATCTTAAAACCTGCTCCTCATGGCTCCGTCTGAGCCCCAGTCAAGATTGTCACACAAATTATGCAAATACCATCTGGAGTTACAGAGAACCATTACTCCACTTCGTTCAGTTAATTTCTTGGGACTATTAGTAGAAATAAGCATTCCCCTTCCTCTCCCTGTGGATCAGATGGTGAAGACTCTGCTTGCAATGTAGGAGACCTGCTTCCATCCCTGGGTTGGCAAGACCCCCTGGAGAAGAGAATGGCTACCCACTCCAGTATTCTTGCCTGGAGAATTCCATGGACAGGGGAGCCTGGCAGGCTACAGTCCATGGGGTCTCAAAGACATGACTGAGTTACTAACATGTTCACTTTTCCTCTAGGAGAGGATAAGAGATAATCCCACAATGCCCTGCTTCCCTACATACTCAAGTACCATCTGTACTCGCATCTCTTCACTGCTGTCTCCACTGGCATCCTCTTCCTGTTTGGAGCATCCCATCATCCAGTATGTTCCCCACATCTCCCCGCCCCCACAAAGCTTCTACTGTGAACCTTGGATTTCCTTTTCTGGAAAAAGTAAATCTCCCGACTCTTCATGGCTTTCAGTTCAGTTCAGTTGCTCAGTCGTGTCCAATTCTTTGTGACCCCATGGACAGCAGCAAGCAAGGCCTCCCTGTCCATCACCAACTCCCAGAGTTTACCCAAACTCATGTCCATTGAGTCGGTGATGCCATCCAACCGTCTCATCCTCTGTCATCCCCTTCTCCTGCCCTCAATCTTTCCCAGCTTCATGGCTTTACCTGTATTGAAAACCGTCTTTCTCCAAAGAACTCCATTTCTGCCAGGTTTTTTTTCAAGGGGAGGTCTTTTATCTCCCTCTCCTCCCCAGTACTGCAGGGCAGTGAGACGGTGTGTTCTCCTTCTCACTGCTGCTTCCATACCTCTCCTTGCTTTTCTCACACCATCCCAGCCCCTCTGATACTCAGACCATCAGCACAGACTAGAGGGGGCACCCTTCCAGCTGCCGTCACCTGCAGACATCTTGCGGTTTCTCATTCCTTCACTGAAGACACACTTCCTGCGGCCTCTGCTCATGCTCCATCCTCTTAGAGACGCTTTCAAGGACCACCTCATCACAAGTCATTCTGCCGCCTCCCCGCTTATTCTCTGACTCTTCACCACGTTCCTTTCCTTTGTAGCATTTATATTGTAAAACTGTTTATTAGCTTATATTTTCATTCACTTGAAGTATATTTCTCGGGCTAGAATAAATCGGAGTTTTTGTCTATTTATTTCACAGTTGTGTCCTCAGTACCCAAAGCAGTATCTGACACCTTAAGTAAAATTGCCTACCTGAAATTGGGTTAAAATAGCTATTTGTGTACTTCATAGTTCTACCTTGGTGTTTTACCTAAGTAGCCAATTTTCCATACTATTCATAGAATAATAGGATTCCTTCTCACTCACATGCAGTGTTTTCTCTTTTACTCATTACATCCTTACATATGGTCTATTTTATGATTTTGTTTTCCTCTGTCACTTGGATGCATATGGCCTGATAGTTCTGGCAAATTGATCAATTGTAATCACTATGAACTGATAATTTTTGCAATAAACAATGTTCTACACGCTTAGTTGCTTCAGTCACGCCTGATTCTTTTCGACCCCATGGACTGTATCTTGCAAGGCTCCTCTGTCCATGGGATTCTTCAGGCAAGAATAAGGGAGTGGGTTGCCGTGCCCTCCTCCAGGGGATCTTCCTGACCCAGGGATCAAACCAGCCCCTCCCCTGCCTTGCAGGTTGATTCTTTACCACTGAGCCCCCAAAGAAGCCTGCAGTAAATAATAGAGGCAGTTTATTACTTTTCCTCTTTTAAGCTTTTCATTGAAAATCTTTTCCATTTGAACAACAGAGTTCAGACTTGGGGGCATTTTCAGTGTAGAATGAAAGTGGAACAGATCATGAAGGGAGAAAGATCCTAAATTTGTTTGTATAAAAATATGAACTTCTGTACTTGGAAAACATCAATAATGGGACTTTCCTGGTGGCCCAGTGGTTAAGACTTCATCTTCCAGTGCAGGGGGTAGCTGGTGGGAAAGCTAAGATCTCACATAACTTGTGGCCCAAAATGCAAATTGGAAAACAGAAACAACGTTGCTATGTGTTATTGAATGTGTTATTCAATAAAGATTTTTAAAATGGTCCACATCACACACAAAAATTTTTTTTTAATCAGTAATTTAAACATGCCACATAGCGGTGTTTGGATAGGGGTCAGACAGATCCTGTGAGTTCTCCTGACATCAGGTCGTAGCACTTCCTTCACTCCTCTGGGAGGGAACAGCCTCTACCTGCAGACAAGCTACCCAACTGCCGGATGCTTCTAGAGGATAGGGATGCTGCAACCTGCCTTGCATCTGAGGGCTCTGGGAGCCAGTCTAAAAGAGAGAACATGACTATTGGACACATTCCAATGTGTCTGCAGATCTGACAGGTAGACTGGACAGAAAGGGGAAGATTGTGTGAGTATGTCTTCTCAAAGAAAGAGTCAGAACCTCGAGATCAGTAGGAAGATGGCTTCTAAAAAAAGTCTGAAGTTGGCCTGGTCCCCACAGCACCACCTCCACCCTTAGCGCACTTGTGCTGTCTGAGAAGGGGAACACCAGCCTGCTGGTTAGTTGGGGAATCTCACTACCCTGGAGTGGGAAACCTCTTCCAAGGAGCAGGGTAAAAATGTAGAGGAACCTATCAGACTGACCAGAGAGAAGAGCCCCCACGTTGGTTCAGGGATATGGTGAAAAGCATCGGGCTGATTGTCAGCGACTTGGAGACAGAAGGAGCAGCCATCAAGAAAAGGTGTGGATATCTGATCCTGATGCGAGTTCCTCCTCTTCCCTAACCAGCTTCCCAAAGAATAATGTAGTAAGGGGGACCCCAGGACTGCTTGAGACTCTAAACATTAAGATTGGCAGAAACGGAAGAGACAAAAGCAATAATTATCACTGACATAAAAAGGATTCTGAACACTGAAACAAAGGACTGTCTTTCCAATGGGAAAAAAAAGGTCAGTGAATATCAACATATAACCCCCAAAATATGCCTTTTTGACATAAAAATTATTTTGAGCTGGAGGCAATTAAGAAACAGTAAACACAGAAAAAGCTCTCCTTTTTTCACCTGAAGGAAGATTACAAACTCTCCTTTCTGGAAATAGATTTTTATTAGCACAGATATGGCACCAGTGGACTCTGCAAACAAACCTTTGTTAAGCCCTTATTTTCCTAGTTACTTATTCACTGTTTACTACCTCTGGTCCAAACCCTTTGTCTTGTCAATTCTTTGCAAATGTATCGATTCTTTGTCTAAAAGTCATAAAAGCTTCCTGCTCTGGTCCCTTCTTTTGGTCTTCATTCTCTTGTGAAGACTCCCTTGTGCGTGTAAAAATTCAATAAAAAGCGTCTGCTTTTCTCTGACTGTCTTTGTCAGTTTAATTTTCAGACCCAGCCAGGGACCCTAAGAAGGTTGAGGAAAAATATTTTTCTGCCCTGCATGAAGAACCGTGACTTATAAATGCATGTGTGTAAACATTCCATTTAAAAATGAACGGAGAAATAGAAATTAAAATGATAAGATACATGAAATTATCACCTGAACTGACATACAGAAAATGTGAAACACGACAACGTAGGTGCAAAAGAGAAGACCCAGGAGCTCAAGAGGGCATAAAAGTGATAAGAACTTTCCAAGAAGAGATTTGACAATCAATATCAAACATCTAAAAACAGGCTCATATTCTTTGACATAGTAATTTCACTTTTAAGACTCAATCCAAGGAAGTCAGTACAGTAGGGGACAAATATTTACAAAGATACTTATGGTAGCATTTTTATAATAAAAAACACTGAAAACCCGAACACCTAGAAAATGGCTAATTAATAGATTACATGTTACACAGTCTTTGAAACAATATTTTAGAGTAATTTCAGTGACATGGAAAATATTCACTATCTAATATACAGTAGAAGGAGAAAAATAGATGCATACTTGTATATAGTATGATTATATACAAGCCATAAAATCACTGAACTAGATCTCAGGTATCACCCAGGCCCCTGCAGTCATTTTATGCATAAAGAAATGTAGGTTCAAAATGAGGAATTAAGGGACTTTCCTGGTGGCCCAGTGGTTAAGGCTCTGGCTTCTACTGCAGTGGGCAAGGGTTCGATCCCTGGTCAGGGAACTAGATTCTACATGCTGTGGGTCACAGCCAATTGAAAAAGAAGTTATGGTTCAAAAAGAAGAAAGGACTTCTTCCAAGTCACAGAGTTAGGAACGGACTGGACTGGAATTCTAGCCCTGGTTTTGGAAACTCCCCATTCATATCTCCTGGAGTTTGCTCACATAAATTTCCTAACTTATGCCATGCATTTTCAGGAGTTTCCAGCCTCCTACCTGCATCAGCACATTTCTGTCTTTTCATCTGCATTACCCTTATCAACCTATTAGGACTCTAGTCCTTCAGACTGCTATCTCCAGATCCATATCTGACAGCATTCAGGGAATTCTTTTCTAACTGCTTTGCATCCTCTCTTCTCTAGATTCTTTTGTTCTTCTTATCTGGACCATATCAGCAATACTTTCAGAAATACACATTCCAATGGGAAAAGTCCCAAGACCTTCTTAAATCCGCAGATTTGAAAATACCACCATTATCTATCATTTTCTCCATAAAATGTTGTGAGATATAATGTAAAATTTTAAGTAACCCCTTTAGACAATGACTGATTCTGTAAATGCAGTACTAATGCCTTTTATACAGATATTAAAATTAATCCTGGTGGAAGCAATTGCTGAGATATCACTGATTGCTTACCCTTGTCTCTCTGTAGAGTACATTATAGTTCTGAATGGAACTCACTATTTGAGTCCTTAATAATTATTTTCTGGCTGAGAAACGTAACGTTTGAGCACCTTAATTTTTATCCCAAACTTAGTTGTTGACTTTCTCTCAAGGTCATTTTTCAAAAGATCTAAAAGTGTAGCTTTTTTGGTGTTGCTTTATTTTTAACTTTAATCATGAACTGTAGTGAATACACAGGGCCAGACAGACAACAGAGTTGAGTCAAGATTTAGATGCAGAAAATCTGTTAAGCTCACCTAGAGACTCAGTACCCCAGCCAATTCTAGAACATCAAGTTCAAATTCATAAGACCTACAAAATTACTAATGAAGCTGTATATTCCCAAATAGTCGAAATCTTAAATGTTAGCCACAAAAGTCAAGAAGCCATTGTTTTATTGTCATTGTGGTTCTGGATTCCCAGAAAGATACTTTATATTCTTTATTATTATATATTTTATTCCATTTCCATAGGTGGCACTAGTGGTAAAGAATCCACCAGGAGACGTGGGTTCAAATCTTGGGTTGGGAAGACCCCCTGGAGAAGGAAATGGTAACCCACTCCAGTATTCTTGCCTGGAGAATCTCATGGACAGAGGAGCCTGGTGGGCTACAGTCCATGGGGTCTCAAAGAGTCTGATGTGAATAAGCACACACACTCCCCTTATTCCATTTCTGAACAGCTTAAATAGAGGCCAGTGTCTTTGAGATCTAGCCATTTTCCAATATCTCCTATATAATAGTCCTAGATGACATCCAGTTTACTCAAGGATGCTCTTTACCTTGTCGTTAAGATCATAGCCCTGGTCAGGGATAGAAGCACTGACCTTTAGATCTCAAAGCATGTTTTTGTTTTCCTTTAAACTATGTCGTCTCTTAATTTCAGTGCTAGATGCTATATAAGAGAGATGAGATTTGCAGATAAATTTCTAAAACCAAAAGATCCGTGGGGAGGGCACATTTGTCGACTTTGAAGCATCCCAGGTGATTCTCATATTCACACAGACCCGAGAACCAAGCTTCCCAAGTGGTCTGAGTCCACTTACAATGTTTCTGCTCCCCCTTCTCTCTGAATGTATGTTCATTCTTGAATTTCATGACCTTTTCTCAACTGGAATGATTTTCCTATTTCCTTCATCCTCTGAACTCTGCCTGCTCCTTATTACTGTCTCCTCCATGAAAAATGATCTGGTCTCATGTCCCTCTTTAGGGCTGCACACCTGAGGTTCTAATTAAGCACTAAAAGCTTCTTTGTAGTTTCCCTCCGCTTTTTGTGTATCTGCCTTCTCTGCACAGCCATCTCCTCCACCAAACCCGTCTTTTAATGTGTGAACAGATTCTGCAAAATGCAGTGGAGGAGCCAAAGAAGATCTATAAATCTCAGCTTACTGATTTTTTTTTAATTTATCAAAATGAAACAAATATGCAAGAAGTAAATCCTAAACAAGGATCATGTACCTTAAAAGTAATGATATATAATTCCAGCTACAAACTTCAAATACTCAATGTCAGATGATGTTTGATAGGTTATATGCCCCGCTGTCCAGTGCATTTCAGTGTATCAGAGCTCTTTCCCTGTAATGAACAGTGTCCAGGGTTGAGACCTCAAATCAAAGTAGTTCTACGGGACCTGGGACAGTCATCCAGAGTCCTCTCTTTCCTGTCTCCCAGGAGATGGTCATGCCATTAAAGCATCACAGCATCTTACTGTGACTTCTCCTTAGAAGCCCGCTCCTCCGTGCCGGCTGAAAATGCTGCTAATTAGATGTGGGGACTGGCCTCATCCCTCAGTGCCCTTCCCTCTTTGCCTCCAACTCATGCCCAATTCTTTCCTCCTTAGTCTGTAGAGCTCCCCTAGGAAACAACAAGATCTCCAAATCAGAACACTGGAGGCCATCAGGATAGCTCTATAAGGCCATTAAAAGGCTTCATTAGTATCGAGTGCCCCTTTGTAATGAATCACGAGGACTAAGAGGATGAAGGAGGTTTAACCTCTCTGCAGGGAAGCAGCCTCAGAAGCCAAGGGTTTTATTTGCCCCCCGCCCCCAAGGTAAAGGCAGCAGTCTGTGTCTAACGGGCCAACTGTCAGGCAGCATTGCTGAACAGTGATTCCGAAGAGGACGAAGTTCCCTCAATCCTCTTGAGGCAGAGGAGGAAACAGTGATGCAGAGGAGGAAAAGAATTTCCTTCCGGTCCTCTTAGGGTCCCTGACTTGGTCTGCAAACCAATCTGACCAAGGCAGTCAGAGAAAAGCATACAAAGAGAACTGAATTTTTACATGTGCATGAAGGCAATCACCGAAGAAGGAAAACAGAGGAAGTGACCAGATCCAAAAGCTATTTTGTCCAAGAAATAGTAAATTTGTGAAGAATGGAAAAAATACAAAGGAGTTTGGGCCAGGGGTGATTCATGGAGAAGAAGTAACTAGAAAGATAAGGGTGACTTTAGCAAGGTTCACTTATACAGCTTTTTTGGCCCTAAATTTCCTGTCTCTGGTGATAAGAATGTCCTTATCCTGCCCTGCATAGGGAGAGTTACTTTTCACAGGGGAGCTTCATGACCTGTTTCAGGGAAGAAGGATGACAAGGCAATTAAAAAAAACTGCTTCTGCCCATTAAAAAAAAAAAGAATTCCTTAAGATGTTTAATATGCCGAGTTGACTTATTTTGGGGTGACCTGTCCTGAAGCCCATCAATGAGAACACTGATTCTGGAGTCAGCTGAACTGTGGACTGGACTTTGAATCATCATCACCACTTGTTAGCTCAGGGACCTGGGTGAAGTATTGAATTTCTCTTGACTTCAAATCTTCCATCTCTAAAGTAGGGGAATTGATATCTACCAGGCACTGTTGTGATGATTTAGTGAGACCATCTGCATAAAGTGTTTAATATGGAACCCTGACAGCTGTGATTATCGAGTGTCCAAACTGCTGTCCACTGAGGGCTCAATTCTTTAAATTCACAAGGTGCTTTTTCTCATAGCAGCTAACTTGACTCTCATGCAATCCATGAGATAGACATTTTTGAGGTAGATGTTGTATCTCCCAGGAGACTTTTTTTGCCCCAGCACTGGTAGGTAGCAAATTCAAGACTCAAAGCCATCACTTGGGGTCCAGGGCACTGTCCCCTGGCCACAAAAGACCTCTGGACTCTCCAGGGGAAGAGTCAGCATCTGCAGAGGCTGTGATTCTCCTGTGACTAGTGAGTTTCTAAAGGATGTGCAGTGATGTGTTGTGGTTGTTTTCATTCCACGTGCTTGATTCAGCCAGGCAGCACTGAAGCTGGGAAGTCCAGCTCTCACATGCTGCCAGTTTGTTTAATGATTATTCTAGGAGCAGCTGATTTCTATTAGAAGGCAAGTGACAGATTGCCCGTTAGATAGAAATGCATGTTTTTCAAAGTAGGGAGCCTCAGCACTCAGGGAAGCTGACCTGGCTCATCCCCAACCCCACACCCAATCACAGGTTAATGATATGATTATCGGAGTATGGTTTGGCCAGGCTGGGGTACTAGATTCTGAGCATCCCTACTGCCAACTGCTGCCTCTCTCCAGAAGCAGGTGGGGGACTTAGGATGAGAAAGAACAGCAATCAGTGTGTGGCAGGTTTAGAAAAAAAGTCTGGAAACAAAAGGGCTCCCAGAAACTTTCCAGCTACAGAAAGGATTAGGGAGGACTCTCGAAGCCAAGGAAGAGTCCCGGGCCATCTTTCTTACAGCACTCCTGTCTTTCGAGGGGAGACTTGTTGAATTTCTTCTACCTTTCTCTGCTTTGGTTTGTTTTTTTCTGTTGTTGTTTACTCTAGTATCCCCAATGTTAGTGTAACATCAGGAGGAGGACAAGCATAGATTACACAGAAATATGTATTTGATGAAACGATGTTTGGATGGATGAAGGAAACTAGTTCAAATGAAGAAGCTGAAAGAAAGCAAATTCGCTCAGTCGTGACCAACTCTTTGCGACCCCATGGACTGTGGTCTGCCAGACTCTTCTGGAGATTTCCCAGACAAGAATACTAGAGTGGGTTGCCATTTCCTTCTCCAGGGGATCTTCCAGATCCAGGGATCAAACCCTGGTCTCTTGCATTGCAGGCAGACTTTACCAGCTGAGCCACCAGGGAGGCTCACTCATGTTATTTCTCTTTATGTACTTCGAATGTTTAGATTTTAATGGGATGAGAAGACACTGAACTCATTTCTTCTTAACGTTGAAAATACTGGTATCAATAGTTCACAATGGATCATACAGCACTCAGTGTGGTAGCCAAATATGCATTCTAAAATAGGAAACAATTAGCAATTAATTTGAATAATTAACAAAATCATTGTCAATCCCAAACTCCCAGTCTATCCTTCCTTCCCATCCTTCCCCTCTGGCAACCCCTGGTGCTTATGATTCTTATAAAGAAGTATTAGTCGCTCAATCATATCCAACTCTTTGTGACCCCATGGACTGTAGCCACTAGGCTCCTCTGTCCATGTGATTCTCAGGCAAGAATCCTGGAGTGACTGCCATTTCCTTCTCCAGGGGATCTTCCTGACCCAGGGATTGAACCCATATTTCCTGCATTGCAGGCAGACTCTTTGGCAACTGAGTCACCAGGGAAGCCCAGAAATAAAGATTCCCCTATTTCTTAATTTCTGGGGGAGATCTGGATTATTTGTGGTTGAGATCACTCATAAAATAGTGTTTGCAGCAAGAAAGGTCCAAGCAGAAAAAAACATGTTGAGTGGAAATGCAGTAAAATGATTGACTATTTTGGTTCTTTCGTTAGATTTATTAATCCAAGGATGGTGCCTCAGGGCAAGGGTTAACTTTGCAAACCTAAGTTCAGTTTGTCTGACTCCTGAAAATCCAGAGGGGAAAGGTATCCAGAGCAACCCGTTCCAAAACTCATGAGATTCCTGTGCAGGGCCCCAAACATCCCCTCTCCCCAGGTTCCTTGAGCTGAGCCAAGGCAGCATTGACAAACAAAGGGAGAAACACAGGCTTTGTTTTATCCACCATTTCTCAGGACTCCATTTCTTCCCCTACTCTGAGCAGGAAACTACAAAGTGTGATTCTAGAAGGGTTCATTCACCTGTGCCCCAAGGTGGAAAAAACAAACAAAAACCATACCAAAAAAACCCTAACCCTTTTTTAAAAAGGGTGTGGGGGCGGGGGGTAGGGGTGGGAGGGCCTTAAAGGCAAAAATTAGCCACTGGCTCCCTAATGGCAAGATTTCCAAAGAGCTATCTTTGCTTTGGTGGTCTTCCCTGGTGACTCAGATGGTAAAAATCTGCGTGCAATGCAGGAGGCAAGGGTTTGATCCCTGGGTCAGGAAGATCCCCTGGAGAAGGGAATGGCAAAACACTCCATTCCTGTATTCTTTCCTGGAGAATTCCATGGACAGAAGAACCTGGTAGGCCCTAGCCCATAAAGTCACAAAGAGTCAGGCATGGCTGAGTGACTAACACACACACAGACCTTTGCTTTGGTGAGTATGGTGGTCCCTGGTGTCCCCAGAAAGTTGGTTCTAGGACCACTCACACCAAAACCCCGGATGCTCAAGTCTCATATGCAATGACATGGGACAGTTGGCATGGTATCCGCAGACACGGAGGGCTGACCGTTAAGCGCAGTGGCATCTGGCCCCAGGTCTTGGCACTAGTGGTTATAGGCAGTGTGAAAGAGGAGGGCCCAGGAAGCTTGCTCAGTGATGGCTGCTCCATGCAGTTTGCCTTTCTCAACCAGCAAATAACACGTTGCCAGCAAATTGCTTTCTCCTTTCCCTGTCTCTCCTGGCCAGAAAGGTTGCGATCCATCGTTCTTCTATAGCATTCTCCTGCTCCACACCCCCTGAATAAGTTCATTGCTTCTTAGAAGTGAGATCAAAAGATGTTTTAAAATACTCAGGAGGCCCAAAAATCTTACCAAAGAAACTGACCATTGGAGCTTGATGATGACTAACCCTTGTAGGTTTATCTTTTTCCTTCCAAAAGGCCATGCATTTGGATTGGGCGGGGGTAGGGGGGTGGGGGTGGTAACTTTGCTTTCATAAATTGAAGAATATATTCCTCTGCCTTGATCTCGATCTTCTCATTAAAAAAAAAGAACTTGGGGATAAATAGATTTAATGCTCAATAATTCTTATACCTCAATGCTTATCTACATAGTTTTTGCATATTATATTTTAAAAAGCCCTTACTTCAAGGACATACTACAAGAAGAAAATAAGTGTATTAATGCAGCAGTTACATTGAAACTCTATATCAAGGGCATTGCTTATAGAGGCAGATTTTAGACAAATGCAATTAAAATCACAATGCTGATGAAAAAAGTCAGAAATACTAATAAAGAGGGCAACATTACCCTTTGATGAGAGAAATAATAGAGCTGGGCGAATAAGCCGAGCTCTGTTTTAGAAGATGTTAACCAGTCTGAGAGCATTTCATTTGCCTCATGCATGCTTGTTATTTGTTGGGATTTTCTTTAAGAATATGTAGATGAAAAGAAATTTGGTTTCTAGAAGTTATTTTTTATCTATAGAGTTTTCATTTCTCTCCTGACATACTTGGAAAACTGTTGGACTGTTTCCCCAAAACAAACATGGAGCTAAAACTCCAGTCCTTTCATCTCCTGCTGAAATTCACAAGGAGACTGGGGTGTTTGAAGAGGGGTGTGTGGGTGAGTGCACCAATTCAATGGGAGCTGATACAGAAATGATGACTTTCCTCTCCTCTGCTGTTGGTAACAACTCTGTTTTTCAATCTAATTTCCAAGTTGGATATGATTTTGCCTAGAAACTCGAACACACAGTTCACTGAAATTGGGATATTGGAAACACACTCACATAGTACCCAGAGGACTCATGCAACCAGCTGCTGGTACAATGCTTGGTTATCCACCTTAGTTTGTCCATGGTAGACCAGTAGTTCTCAATAGGATCAGGCAAGAAGAGGGACAGAGTGACAGCTTCATGATTCTTGCATTGGAACCCCAGCCAGAATCGTTGGTTGGAGCTGCCAACACAGGCCTTCCTGTGGTTATTCTCACACCACTCTTGCTGATGGGCATTAAGCATTCCGGTGAAGTCACCAGCTTCATGTTCAGCTGGCCTGATTGCTGGAGAGGCTGATTGCATTATTCACTCTACTGAAAAGATTTTTTTCAGACTCTCAAGAATCCATAGATTGTATTTAAAAAAAAAAAAAAACACTCCAGAGTTATGAACTGTTTAATTTATCCTTTTATTCTTTCAAAAGGAACAGAGTCACAGAGGATAGAGAAAAACCTCAACAGAAATTGGGTTTTTAGTCATTTAGAAGCTCTGTATTTTCTAGAATTTGTCTCTGAGCTTCTGTTTTTCATTTCTCCTTTCTACTTCTTTTCTGGGACGGGTCTTCCATCTTCAGTTCAGCCGCTCAGTCGTGTCCAACTCTTTGCGACCCCACGGACTGCAGCATGCCGGGCTTCCCTGTCCATCACCAACTCCCAGAGTTTACTCAAACTCATGTCCATTGAGTCGGTGACGCCATCCAGCCATCTCATCCTCTGTCATCCCCTTCTCCTCCTGCCCCCAATCCCTCCCAACATCAGAGTCTTTTCCAGTGAGTCAGCTCCTCACATGAGGTGGCCAAAGTATTGGAGTTTCAGCTTTAGCATCAGTCCTTCCAATGAACACCCAGGATTGATCTCCTTTAGGATGGACTGGTTGGATCTCCTTGCAGTCCCAGGGACTCTCAGTAGTCTTCTCCAACACCACAGTTCAGAAGCATCAATTCTTCAGCGCTCAACTTTCTTTATGGTCCAACTCTCACATCCATGCATTACTACTGGGAAAACCATAGCTTTGACTAGATGGACCTTTATCCGCATCTTTGTCCATCCTCTTAAAATCAACAAAACCAGAACCAACCAACCAAAACCCTATTTCCTTGTGAAATACTTCCATCTACTGGCCAAACAGGGAAGGCTCATGTCTCAACACTTTTGTTGTTCTACTTGTACTGGGATTTATGAAGAGCACTCTCCAAATGTCTAGAACAATAATCGGAAATAAAAAAAAAAATCAGAAATTTAAAAATATTGTGGAAGTTCTTTACTTTGAACCTAGCAGTTTACCCAAGTAAACCTACCTACCCTATGTATTTGACTCATGTATACAGTTTATAAATACCCAAAATGAAGTATAAGTCTGCAGAGAAAGCAAATTAGTGAGAAGGGATGGAAGACCAGGCAGAGAGATAGGAAGAGATGGCCTCTCTCCCCAAACAGCATCTTTCTAATCAAATTACCCAGGGAATGAGGTTCTGGATTCAGAGATGGAATCAGAGTTTATGGCTTAGGTAACTGTATTTCCTCTAGGAAGAAAAGACCTGAAAAGAAATAAAATTGTGTTCCAAATTAACTTATCAAAGGAGATACGCTTTCAATAAAAAAAGTCACTCAGAAATGATGCTTTTTACTTCTTGTTCATTTTTTTTTAAATTTTGTACATTTTGTACCTGTGGCTCATTTATTGTTTTCTGCATCTGGAAGTTTGTACCTCTTAATGTCCCTCACCTATTTCTCATCTCCTTCAGAACTTCCTCTTTATCCATTCATCTGCTGATGGGCACTTAGGCTGCTTCCATATTGTGGCTACCGTAAATAATACTGCAATGAATGTAGGCTGAATGTACCTTTTTGATACAGTGTGTTTTCTTTGGATCAATACCCAGGAGTGGAATTGCTCGACCATATGATAGTTGTATTTTCAATTTTTTGAGAATTCTCCGTACAGTTTTCCATAATGACTGAATCAGTCTGCATCCCTACCAACAGTGCATGAGGGTTTCCTTTTATCCTTGCTATTTCTCTTTTTTTAAAAAGATATTTTTATGTGGACCATCTTTAAACTTTTTAATTGAATTTGTTACAATATTGCTTCTGTTTAGGTTTTTTGGCTGTGAGGCATGTTGGATCTTAGCTCCCCAAGCAGGAATCGAACCTGTACCCCCCTGCATTGGAAGGTGAAGTCTTAACCACTTGACTGCCTGTGAAGTCCCTTGCAATTTATTTTTGATGGTAGCCATTCTGACAGGTGTGAGGTGGTATCTCATTGTGGTTTTGACTTGCGTTTTCCTGGTGATTAGTGATGTTGAGCATCTTTTCATGTGTCTGTTGGCCATCTGTAAGTCTTTTTTGGGAAAAAAAAAGTATCTATTCAGATTCTCTGCCCATTTTTAATTGGGTTGTTTGGGTTTCTTTGATATTGCATTGTATAAGTTTCTTGTTCATTTTGAAAAAGAATCCATATGGGAAATGAGGTCAGAGAGTGGAATATGGAAAGTTGTTTACAATCGATTAGAGAACTAATCTGGGTTTCCAGAATTAAAGATTCATAATGTGTCAAAGCTGGTAGAATCTCAAACACGAGAACAGCCTTCTCACTTTACTGAGGCAATGGTTAGGATTGGAGGTGCTTTAGAAGCCCATGGCAAGACTTCCACTTCAGAAGTAAACCAACAAATTCAACAAAAAACAAAACTGGAAGTTTCTGTCTGGATTTTAAATACAAGTACATTGTTTATAAAATATATAATAAAAAAAAGCCAATAATTCCTAAAAACATATGCTCACCAAAAGTAGAACGGGCATTCCGTTGGGGTAAAATCCCTACCACAGTGGACCATCTTCTGTGCTCTGTCCACTGAGAATAAGAAGGAAAAAAGTCCAATGTCTTTTTTAAAGGGTGGGTTTCAATAGCTCAGAGATGTAAATAGAACGTGGATTAAATCTTACTTCCTCAAAAGAATGCTTCCCTTAAAATTGATTCATCTACTATCTCACCTATTCCGTGCAAATTTACGGAGAGGAATTAAACCAAAAATGAAAATTGAAGAAGGTGAAAGGTAAAGATTTGGTGACTAGAATAGCTTCTCAGAAACATCTTGAGAGACAGTATAGCATTTCCAAAGCGATGGATGTGTTAACAAGAAAATGCTTATCTCTGAAACAGCTTCTTCTGTGGTGTGAGTGTCCTGTGGAGGTAAAACCATCTTCATCTTTGACTTTAGACATGGTTTTGTCATTGACTAGCTGAAGAAAGCTGATTGCCGAAGAATTGATGCTTTTGAACTGTGGTGCTGGAGAAGACTCTTGAGAGTCCCTTGGACTGCAAGGAGATCCAACCAGTCCATTTTAGAGGAGATCAATCCTGGGTGTTCATTGGAAGGACTGATGCTAAAGCTGAAACTCCAATACTTTGGCCACCTCATGCGACGAGTTGACTCACTGGAAAAGACTCTGATACTGGGAGGGATTGGGGGCAGGAGGAGACGGGGACAACAGAGCATGAGATGGCTGGATGGCATCACCAACTCGATGGACATGAGTTTGAGTGAACTCTGGGATTTGGTGATGGACAGGGAGGCCTGGCGTGCTGTGATTCATGGGGTCGCAAAGAGTCGGACACAACTGAGCGACTGAACTGAACTGAGCTGCCTGAATGGAGGCCTAATACGTCTTGACCAGAGTGTTTGATCGTTGCTGTGGATGTAGCTTAGGGTATGAAGTAAACCCCTGCTTGTCAAAGTGGAAGGTAGGGTTGAAACATTAACTGGCATGGTTGTTTTTAGGCCCTTAAAAGGTAATATTGCAATATGATTTGTTATTTTCAGAAGCATTAAAAGCATAGGCACACACACGCACACACACGTTCATGAGTGTTGCTCAGTACGCTTAAAAAATGAAGTTCTTACTTTCTCAGATGCATGTTTCTTGAAGAGAGCAAATATTTTAAATGAAACATTTATTCAATCTCATTATAAAGTATAATTTTTCCAGAATATTTGAGTGCCCAGAGGTAAACTACAGAGATGTGTACAAAGTGAAACTATTTTTCTAATGAAATCACTGGCATGTTAAAAAATTCATCCGAACTGAAAAAAAAAAAAGTTCATCAGTAGTAGGGTCTGCATTTCTTCAGTGCAATCTTAAAGGCATGGCAGTGAAAGGTCCCCCAAGGACCACCCGGAAGTACCAGGCAGAGGGCGGGGTCAGCCTGGACGTGGCCACGCCCCCACCCCCGCCTGCAGACCTGACTCCCTGGAGCGCCTTGACGCACCCCTGCCCACTTGTCTCCTCCCAGCATCTTGCCTGGACTGACCTCTTCTCTGGACCAGTGTTTTCTCTGCGTGGAAGCCAGAACCGTCCTTTTATGACCGGCATTCGCTCACTTAACTCTCTCTTCTCTAAAATCCTTCAGCCGTTTCCTCTTAAGATAAAGTTTTCGTTTGATTTACTTTTTATTTTTGGCTGATTTGGATTTTCGTTGCGGCATGCAGGCTTTCTCGAGTTGTGATGTGTGGGCTTCTCCTTGCGGTGGCTTCTCTTGTCACGCAGTGCGGACTCTAGGCACATGGGCTTCAGCACTTACAGCCCAGGCTGGTAGCTGCGGTGCAGGGGATGAGTTGCTCCGCAGCAGGGGTGCTCTTCCCAGGCCAGGCACTCAACTCCTGTGCCCTGGGGTGGATTCTTAACCACTGGACCTCCATGGAAGTCCCAAGATGAAGTTTTTGTAATTTTTTTAAATCAAAAACTGGAACACAAAGTTTCCCTCCTGACATCCCCAGCCTTCTCTTGGGCCACTGCTTTCCAGCCAACCAGCCTGTGCAGAAGTGTCATTTCCTGACCCACGAGAGTCTCCCAGCCTCACAGTGTTTGTCCAGCTTCCCCAAGCCCATAAGGACTCTGGGCTAGGTAGCTTCCCCCGTTTCAGACCCCAACTTCAAACACAATCAGCATACTCAAGACAGCCTCCTGAGCACAGCTGGGGAGCCTCAGCTGGGTGAGGGTCCTCTTTCTACTTACTTGACTTCTTTCCCAGACATGTGGCCAGTTTCGAATTGTAACTGCCTTCCTTTGACAACTGGATCCCCTGGGAGGGGATAAACTCGTTTTATTCTCCATCGTGCTTCCAGTTCTTGGAATATAGTATCTGCTCAACGTGCGTGCTAGGAGGCACAGACACACACACTGTGTCACTGTGTACACACACACACCCCACTACCATGTCCTATGTATATGCACACTCGGCTGAGAGCACTTCTTTCAAAGAACAGGTAATACTTTGACAACAACGGCAAACGTCAGGAAGTGGAAAAATACCATTGGTGATGACAGCTTAATCAGACTACGTCAACAATGTGAACGAACGTCTACTTGGAAACCGTGATCTTATTTTCCACATATCTATGGGCATATAGTATGAGTGTGTGATATGAACAAAATCCTTCCTTCCTTTGGTCCTTCCTTCCTTCCCCCTCCCTCCCTCCTTTCCTTCCCCCTTCCCCTTCCCTTCCTTCCTTTATCTGCTTGTTTCCTCCTTTTCTTTAGAATCAATGCCATTCATAAAATGAATTCTACTAGCTAAGCATACCTTTTCTTGTATTGTTTTGTTCTTTTCACAATACGATCCCACTACCTTGCTGCTGCTGCCTCTGCTAAGTCACTTCAGTCGTGTCCGACTCTGTGCAACCCCATAGACGGCAGCCCACCAGGCTCCCCCGTCCCTGGGATTCTCCAGGCAAGAACACTGGAGTGGGGTGCCATTTCCTTCTCCAATGCATGAAAGGGAAAAGTGAAAAGTGAAAGTGAAGCCGCTTAGTCGCATCCCACTCTTAGCGACCCCACAGACTGCAGCCTACCAGGCTCCTCCGTCCATGGGATTTTCCAGGCAAGAGTACTGGAGTGGGGTGCCATTCCCTTCTCTGTCCCACTACTTTATTGAGTTCTTAAAGCTGCCATCAAGTCTGTGGTGTTGGAGAAGACTCTTGAGAGTCCCTTAGACTGCAAGGAGATCCAACCAGTCCATTCTAAAGGAGATCAATCCTGGGTGTTCATTGGAAGGACTGATGCTAAAACTGAAACTGCAATACTTTGGCCACCTCATGCGACGAGTTGACTCACTGGAAAAGACTCTGATGCTAGGAAAGGTTGGGGGCGGGAGGAGAAGGGGACGACAGAGAATGAGCTGGCTGGATGGCATCACTGACTCTGTGGACATGAGTTTGAGTGAACTCCTGGAGTTGGTAATGGGCAGGGAGGCCTGGTGTGCTGTGATTCATGGGGTCGCGGAGAGTCAGACACGACTGAGCGACTGAACTGAACTGAAGACTATAAAACAGTAAGTGACTTGGAAGACCCCATATAGTAACTTAACAGAAGGACTGTGTTTGGAGCTCAGAGCTTCGGACTTCTAGAACAGAGTTCTTTATCATGCTGCCCTCTGCTAGCCAGCAAGCTTAATGACAGCCTTTTGTGAAAATCATCAGTAAACTGAAAGGAAGGAAATCTGTCCATGGCAACCTTTCTAGGAAAAGCTATCATTATCATTCGCCACAAGTAGCAGAGTCCAGGCAGGCCCCAAAAGACCACAGCATTCTTCCTGGGTCTCGTGATGACTCATCTTCACAGTAACTGGGGGGAACTAGCCCCTCCGCCGGGCACTGACATTTTCAACTAGTATTCCCCTTCACAAAATTGCCTCCTGCAACTCCTGTACTCTGTGCCTTTCCAATTGAGAGGATACACAAAAATTCTGAAGTCCTTCTCTTATCGGTCCCTCTGTGGCCACGAAGGATGCAGTTTTCTCAAGGTCATGGAGAAAGTCAGTAACAGCATCCCATCTAGAATCCCGGTCTTCCAGAGACCCTCGTCCTGGACCTTCTGCTATTCTATCAGTTGCATCCTGTGAGTCGGCACCTCATTGGTTACCGGACCCCTTCACTGTTGCTGCACGAGGGGGTTAGGACCGTGACACGCTGAATTCTAATCCCTGGAATCATTACCATGTGATCATGACATCACAGAGGTGGCTGCCGGACAGTTCTGTCTCAAGATGTTTCTAACCACGCCAAAGGATGAACTTGAGGAAGGCCTGGAGAAATTATTTTGTACAACTGAGATCCAAGCAGTGTTTATTCTTTCCTCCATTGTAATCTTCCTCAGTGGATTCCTCATCTTATTCATATCCAGGTTCATCAGGAGGAAGTTTAAAAAATGGAAAAAGAGCAAGGGAATTTTCCTGGTCAGTTCCCTTGTTACAAAGATCAGAGACAGGTTTGGCTTGCGTTTGTGTTTAGAAGACCACTAAGGCATCACCCAGTTTTCCCGGGCTAAGAGCTGTGGTGGAGTGACAGAAAGGTGTCCACCCTGCTCAGGGGGCAGGACCCCAGGCCGTCATTCCAAAGGGCACAGCTACAAGGCCAGGCCTCCTCGCCCACCTCTGGGAGAAGCAATGCCTCGTGTGGATGATGCTGAATGTTAGCTCTGGAAATAGAGATCACTGATTTGAGAAAACATCTACTAACACTGAGTCCCTGGTGGCTCGAAGGTAAAGACTCTGCAATGTGGGAGAACTGGGTTCGATCCCTGGGTTGGGAAGATTCCCCTGGAGGAAGGAATGGCTACCCACTCCAGTATTCTGGCCTGGAGAATTTAATGGACAGAGGAGCCTGGGGGGCTACAGGCCATGGGGTCGCAAAGAGTCGACACGACCGAGCGGCTAAGTGCACACAGCACTGTCTATGCCTCTGTTTCGGATTTTAAAATGACAGTCGTGTTAGGTACCACGAGGGAGGCAGAAGAGACACCAGGGTCAGCCTCACTTTCCCGGATCGCTTGTGCAAGAGGTTCAAGTACTCAGAAGTATACACTGCCTTTTATACATGTTAAAGCAACACATGGAGCTGTACACATGCACCCACAGAAACCCGTGCACACATTGCACGTGTCATCCAGCCACAAATGCAGAGACACTTTTTTATGCCCAAACAAGCTGTGCAAGGCTGGGCGCTGTTGAATAACAGCTGGAAAATGATGATGGTGAGAGCCATGGTATCTTATCCAGGGAAAACTCTGCTTAAGAGACTATTGTTCTTCTTCAGTCACTAAGCCATGTCCAACTCCTTGCAACCCCATGGACTATAGCCCGCCAGGCTCTTCTATCCATAGGGATTTTTCAAGCAAGTGCACCGGGTTAGGTTGCCATTTCCTTCTCCAGTAGATCTTCCCAACCCAGGGATCAAACCCTTGTCTCCTGCATTGGTAGGTGGATTCTTTACCACGGAGCCGTTAGGGAAGCTGGCTTAAAGGAACAGAAATACTCAAATGCTACATAATGGCTATTCTAGTACCAGTGGTTGAATGCTCTGTTATTTTTCCCCAGCTTCCTTTCTCTGATTTCCAGAACAGAACACGTTTCAACTGTGTTTTGCAATTAATCCTGAACAGTTCCTTGCTGACTCTTGATGCTAAACACTGACATAAAGGAATTTATAACTTGGTAACTTTTTCAGGGCATTGGCAATGTCATCACTCGAGATTCAGGCATCTGCATTTGAGAAGTGTCCAGTAGGGAAGTTTATAGATTTTTTTTTTTTTTTTGCTAAATGAGTTTGCTGTGTGTGCTTAGTCATGTTCGACTCTTGGTGACCTTATGGGCTTGCAGTCTACCCAGACTCCTCTGTCCATGGGATTTTCCTGGCAAGAATACTGGAGTGGGTTGCCATTTCCTCCTCAAGGGGATCTTCCCCATCCAGAGATCGAACCCAAGTCTTGCCTGTCTCCTACATAGCAGGCAGATTCTGTACCACTGAGTTCCCAGGGAAACCCCAATGCTATTACTAATTATTTCTAGATGAAAGATGACAAGCAATGAGTGGCCTTACAACTGGGAAAAGAATCCTGGGGTTCTGACTGCTAACGACACTGATGGGATGCACAGATGGTTAGTGGACATAGTGAGCTGCCTTCTAGCTTTATTTTATTTTAGTGCACGACTGAATTGGTAGAATTAGTCTCCTTAGATTTCTGTTTCCAGAAGTGTATCTTCTCCCCCATTATATTCATTTTTCTGTGGGTTACAAAAATGTGAGAACCCATTTTTCCACAAACATTTGCTGTATTTTTCATGTCTTTCTTTTGATATAATTTATGTCTGCCTTCCAGTCCAGAGGTACCTTTCATTTCAGACAGGAAGCAGATGTTGCAAAATGTTAATCAGTGGGGTCTTAGCAACCAACAGACTGTGCTGTTCTTTTAAATCCTGAGGAGAGAGTTTGATAACAATTGAATGACTTCTTAATAATTTGTTAGATCTAATTGAATTGAGAGTGTTGTATTTTTCTCTAAGCCTTTGGGAATGTTGGCCTAATGCAAAAATGCCACAAAGCTAGGTACTGTGGAAAGTTCTTTTAAAAAAATTATTTGGAGAGTCATAATTTTCTCCTTAAATGTGCATTTTAAAAGATTTACTACATTCATAAGTACGATTTTATTATATCTGAGGGCCAATTTGTTTTCCCACAGAAGGCACCTCGATTTTATAACGGAATTCAAATGAGTGTTCCATATTCATGCCATTGAATATCTTTAAAAAAAAAGAAATCAATGCCCAGACAACTTCCCAGGAATGCACAGGATGAGTCATAGGTATTAGAGGCAATCGTTGATGGACATACGAACTCTATCAAATAGTCATTTAATGAGACTTCTTACCATTCAGAAAATACAGATAGAGAAATTATATCATTTCAAAAGCCTGGCTCCACATGAAATGAGCTTTTCTAAAAGTCAGAGGTCCTAGTCTGCACGGTGAGGTCAATACCCATTCACTTGCGTCTTTTGGGGACTAGTTCAAGACTAACAGACCCAGAGCCTAAATCAGCCTGCCCACGAGTATGTCATTTAATTTTGTTATACCTCAGTTTCCTTCAGTATAAAATGGATTTAATCAGACTTACTTTGTCTACCTCATAAGGTTATTATAAATTTCAAATACAGTCATCCCTTGGTATCAGCAACGGGTTGGTTGCAGGACATCCCCCAATACCAAAATCCGAGGGTGCTCAAGTCCCTTATATGAAAGGGCATAGTACTTGCACGTTCCTTGTGCATGTCTCCAGTACACTTCAGATCATTTCTAGATAAGTTATAATACCAAATAGAATGTAAATCGGAGAAGGCAATGGCAAGCCACTCCAGTACTCTTGCCTGGAGAATCCCATGGATGGAGGAGCCTGGTAGGCTGCAGTCCGTGGGGTCGCTATGGGTCAGACACGACTGAGCGACTTCACTTTCACTTTTCACTTTCACACATTGGAGAAGGAAATGGCAACCCACTCCAGTGTTCTTGCCTGGGGAATCCCGGGGATGGGGGAGCCTGGTGGGCTTCCGTCTGTGGGGTCACACAGAGTCGGACACGACTGAAGTGACTTAGCAGTAGCAGCAGCAGAATGTAAATGCTGTGGAACTAGTGGCCAACACCCCGCAAATTCAAGCTTTGTCTTCTGGAACTTTCTGGAATTGTTTTTCCAACTATTTTCCATCTGATGTTGGTTGAATCCGCAGATATGGAACCCAAAGATTGTATAATAAGTAAAAGCATTTTATAAACATGAGGAAGGATCATAGTTTCAACAGGATAGGATACCAGATAAGGAATTAAAATCAACATAAAATGGCTAAATATCTCCCTCTTCTTTCTCGCTCAAAAAAAAAAAAAAAAGCAGATACTTAAGTAACCACCTAGAAATCCACTTGTAATCTTTGTTCTTTGTCCATGTATCTTGATGGAAAAGGATAAGACACTTTTTCCCAGAGCAGAAAGAAGCTCGCTTCTCCCAACCCTGATCATTACGACAGAGTCGGTGTGAAGGGTGTGAGACGGACATGGCAAAGACTGCAGGGTTCAGAATGAAAATCTGGCAGAAGAGCAGTAAAATGCAAACCGAGTCAAATTCATCCTGTGAAATATGGAAGAAGGGACTTCAAGGTTCCCGGGGTGGGACAAGGTGGAGAGCGTTCTGGTTGATGTCACAGCAGGAGATGCCATCAACCACGCATGAAACCCATGACCTCCTCTGAGACCCAGCTCACTCTCCATTTCTTTCTCTTGCTTCTAGGAATTTAATTCAGGTAACATAAGACATAAACATTCAAGAAGTCTCACCTTCCAGGGCCACTTTCGTGATCGTATAGAAATGCTGCTCTCGGCCCAGACCTTGGTGGGACAGTTATTGGTGAGTACGTTCCCAGTGACCACTTGCTAAAAGACTTTAGCCACGACTGTGATGCATGGTCCGCAAGAAGGCGTCTGCTGTCCCTGGCAGCCTTTCCCAAAACATCACTACCTCCCAATGGCTGTCTCCCTGTGTCTACACTCTTCAGCTTACAATTCTGCTTGCTTCTTCCTTTGGGGTGAATAGAATCACTTGGCATTGTATTTTCTATTTGTTGCCAGTCTATCCACCAGAAGAAAAACTCTATTAGGGCAAAGGTTGTGTGCATTCTGTTCTCCTTGTACGTAGATGGTTAGTTCTCTTTGTAATGTAGATGGATGCCGGGCATATAGCTGATGCTCAAATAATGTTGGTTTGTAGTGGATTCTCTGCTCTGTAAGGGACAGGTATTTCCCCCTCCTTTGATGCTAATAGCTTCCTTTCTGCAGCATTGGCATATATACACTACCATCTGTAACACAAATAGCTAGTGGGAGGCTGCTGTATAGCACAAGGGGTTCCACTCGGTGCTCTGTGATGACCAGGAGGGGTGGGATGGACGGGTGGCTGGGAGGCAGGCTGAAGAGGGAGAGGATGTATGTATGCTTATAGCTGATTAATGCTGTTGTACAGCAGAAACCAGCACAACATTGCATAGCTATTATCCTCCAGTTAAAAATAAATTTTAAAAAGCTGGTCTTTTTTTGCCTCTGAATATTTATCATTTACTTCCTGTTTTCATCCAGGTAAACTCTGATGCATTAAAATTCAATCCAGGCATCATCTCATCAGGGAAATTTTACCTTATCTCCCTAGCTCTCTTGGTAAAGAATCTGCCTGCAGTGCAGGAGACCTGGGTTCAATCCCTGGGTCAGGAAGATCCCCTGGAGAAGGAAATGGCAACCCACTCCAGTATTCTTGCCTGGAAAATCCTGTGGACAGAGGAGCCTGGTGGCTACAGTCCAAGGGATCACAAAGAGTCAGACATGACTTAGCGACTAAACCGCAACCACCGTATTAAGCTAAGAGTCCCCATCTCTCAGTTTCCATCGTTTCCACTGTTCTTAAAATTATCTGTGCATAAGCCTGTCTCCCCCACTGCTCCATGGGCTCCTTGAGAGAAAAAGACCATAGGCAGGGAAAAGTTCCAACCCCATTGTCTGGAAGTAGCAGACGCCCTGTAAATGAATATCACCCTGATCATCATTTCTATAGTGTTGTTTGATCTTAAACATTCAGAAACGGAATCCGTAACGTGAGCGTGTGCTGCCATCACGTGGTGGCACAGTGGAAGGAGATGTACGTGAACCAACGCCGATCGTCTTTTGTGATCCATACATCGTTCTTGCCTAGAAAAGTCAATGTTACTTAATTCACATCTAACTAGCTTTTAAAACCACGCACCTATGGACACCTTATCTTTGAAAAAGGAGGCAAGGATATAAAATGGAGAAAAGACAGTCTCTTTAACAAGTGGTGCTGGGAAAACTGGTCAGCCACTTGTAAAAAAATGAAACCAGAACACTTCCTAACACCATACACAAAAATAAATTCAAAATGGATTAGAGAGCTAAATGTAAGACCAGAAACTATAAAACTCCTAGAGGAGAACGTAGACAAAACACTCTCCGACATAAGTCACAGCAGGATCCTCCAAGACCCACCTCCCAGAATATTGGAAATAAAAGCAAAAATAAACAAATGGGACCTAATTAAAATCAAAAGCTTCTGCACAGCAAAGGAAACTATAAGTAAGGTGAAAAGACAGCCTTCAGAATGGGAGAAAATAATAGCAAATGAAGCAACTGATAAAGGGTTAATCTCCAAAATATACAAGCAGCTCCTGCAGCTCAATTCCAGAAAAATAAATGACCCAATCAAAAAATGGGCCAAAGAACTAAATAGACATTTCTCCAAAGAAGACATAAAGATGGCTAACAAACACATGAAAAAATGCTCAACATCCCTCATAATCAGAGAGATGCAAATCAAAACCACAATGAGATACCATTTCACACCAGTCAGAATGGCTGCTATCCAAAAGTCTACATGCAATAATTGCTGGAGAGGATGTGGAGTGAGGGGAACCCTCTTACACTGTTGGTGGGAATGCAAACTAGTACAGCCACTCTGGAGAACAGTGTGGAGATTCCTCAAAAAACTGGAAATAGAACTGCCATACGACCCAGCAATCGCACTCCTGGGCATACACACTGAGGAAACCAGAATTGAAAGAGACACATGTACTCCAATGTTCATTGCAGCACTGTTTATAATAGCCAGGACATGGAAGCAACCTAGATGTCCATCTGCAGACGAATGGATAAGAAAGCTTTGGTACATATACACAATGGAATATTATTCAGCCATTAAAAAGAAGGCATTTGAATCAGTTCTAATGAGGTGGATGAAACTGGAGCCTATTATACAGAGTGAAGTAAGTCAGAAAGATAAACACCACTACAGTATACTAACGCATATATATGGAATTTAGAAAGATGCAAATGATAACCCTGTATACAAGACAGCAAAAGAGACACAGATGTATAGAATAGTCTTTGGGACTCTGTGGGAGAGGGTGAGGGTGGGATGATTTGGGAGAATGGCATTGAAACACGTATGTTGTCATATGTGAAACGAATCACCAGTTCAGGGTCGATGCATGTTACAGGATGCTCGGGGCTGGCATGTGGGGATGACCCAGAGGGAGGATAAAGGGAGGAGGGAGGTGGGAGGGGGGTTCAGGAGGGAGAACTCATGTACACCCGGGGCGAATTCATGTCAATGTATGGCAAAACCAACCAATATAATATTGTAAAGTAATTTGCCTCCAATAAAAAATAAATAAATAAATAAAAATAAAACTTAAGGACATAAGTAAAATTGTGTTGATGAACTCTGCAGTGAATACTGAATCATCTGAAAATCTGCCTCTCATTTTTGTTTTTGTCTTCTAAAGTTTTGGTCTCTCTTTTTGAAATCCTTGTCCCCAAGACCTGTTAAGAGAAGGATTTTCTGGTTCTTTTTTAAAATTTTATCAGGGATTTGTTGGTTGGCATTTCTTCAAGTGTTCAAATCATGTTAGATTATAGATGGACAATGTTGGGACTAAAGCAGTGACTGCTTTAGTGAGGCAAACTAGAACTTCACACCGTCTACCATGTAAGCACTGCATTTAGAGAGTGGGTGGGAAGGAGTAAGCGTTGAGTACATGCCAATATATATTACTTCTTTAATGACGGAAAAATTGTTCTTTTGATCTGACACAGTTTATGATTAAAGAGTTGGAACACTAGGAAGCAGAACAGTCTGGCACTGAAACACAGAATTGAGACTCTCTGTGAGGGTTCCAAGCAAGCGTGTATGAAAGGATGAAAAGGCGGGGGGAATGGCTCCTTCCTTCCACACATCCTTCCTTTGTCATTTCCTTTCTTCCTTCTTTCCACAAATATTTATTGTTTGCAACTCTATGCGAAGCATATATTCCAGACATGGTGAAAAATGCAGGCAAGTGTCTTACGCAAACGGAACTGAAATTCTCGTGGAGGCAGAAATGATAAACATGTACATAAACAGAAAAGATAACTTCAGGTGGTTATCAGTGAAAGAGGGATGAGGGGTATGTGAGGATTTTGGTGGTTTTGGAGTTAGACCGCATTAGATGCAGTGACCTGAGAGGAAATCTCTGAAAAGGTAAGATTTGAGCTGAGACTTGAAGAATCAGAAGAAGAAAGAGATTATAGAGTGGAAGGAACAAGTTTCCTGTTTGAGAGAAGAGACTTGTGGAAGTAGGGACTCAAATTACTGCAAACGCCAAATGAGGTTCCTGTGTTAGAGGCCAGGAGGCTGGACAGTGAGGTCTGAGTAGAGATGGAAGGGCCCTGCAATGCTTAGGTTGCTCAAGTGGAAGGATTTATTCTAATGCAACAGGGAGTCATTGAGTTTTTAAGAAGCATGGGTTGACACAGTCTAATTATGTTTTAGAAATCCAAGAGGCACTAAAGTTTGAAAATAAAGGAATTGTCAAAGGCAAACTAGTTTGTTTCATGATATACGTGTGTGTGTGTTGTTTCATGATATACGTGTGTGTGTGTGTGTGTTAATCGCACAATTGTGTCCAATTCCTTTGCAACCCCATGGACTGTAGCCGGCTAGGCTTCTCTGTCATATATGAGTGTCTGTGTGTGTGTGTGTGTGTGTGTGTGTGTGAGTTCAGTTCAGTCGCTCAATCGTGTCTGACTCTTTGTGACCCCATAGACTGCAGCACACCAGGCCTCCCTGTCCATCACCAATTCCCGGAGCTTACCCAAACCCATGTCCATTGAGTTGGTGATGCCATCCAACCATCTCATCCTCTGTCGTCCCCTTCTCCTCCTGCCGTCAATCTTTCCCAGCATCAGGGTCTTTTCAAATGAGTCAGCTCTTCGCATCAGGTGGCCAGTCCGTACCTATAGGTTAAGGTGGTAGAAGCTGCATTGTGTCCAGGGGCAGAAGAGGCTCTGCCCTCCTCCCACTACGTGTGGTACCCAGTCCAGGTACAGGTGGCCTTGGCCATCCTGTATTCATCACGCTTCCTTTAGATCATCACTGCATCCCTAGAAGCCTCCAGCAGCAACAGTGACACTCCTCAGACAACACCATCCACAGGTACCTCTTCCTCTCGAGGCCAGGAAGACACCACAGTGGTCAGCTCGCATCTCAGGGACCTGGTAGGAATGGGCATCTTTGAGGATGGGCCCCAGCCCATCCCAGGCTCAGTTCTCAGTCCCTCGTGCAAGGGAGTGCAGGAGTGGAGTGTGATGTCTCTCTGCTCCTCTGCAGAAGCAGCGTGGGACTTCTCAGACTGCTACCTTTCCACACTTTCTCATTCTGTCCCGGGGTCCTGGCCAATAACTTCAGTTCAGTTCAGTCACTCAGTCGTGTCCAATTCTTTGTGACCCCATGGACTGCAGCACGCCAGGCTTCCCTGTCCATCACCAACTGCCAGAGCCTACTCAAACTCATGGCCATCGAGTCGGTGATGCCATCCAGCCATCTCATCCTCTGTCATCCCCTTCTCCTCCCACCTTCAATCTTTCCCAGCATCAAGGTCTTTTCCAATGACTCAGTTCTTTGCATCAGGTGGCCAAAGTGTTGGAGTTTCAGCTTCAGTATTGGTCCTTCCAATGAATATTCAGGACTGATTTCCTTTAGGATTGACTGGTGGATCTCCTGGCAGTCCAAGGGACTCTCAAGAGTCTTCTCTAACACCAGTTCAAAAGCATCAATTCTTTGGCGATCAGCTTTCTTCACAGTCCAACTCTCACATCCATGCATGACCACTGGATAAACCATAGCCTTGACTAGATGGACCTTTGTTGGCAAAGTGATGTCTCTGCTTTTTAATATGTTGGTCACAGCTTTTCTTCCAAGGAGCAAGCGTCTTTTAATTTCATGACTGCAGTCACCATCTGCAGTGATTTTGGAGCCAAAAAAAAGTCTGTCACTGTTTCCATTGTTTTCCCATCTATTTGTCATGAAATGATGGGACCAGACGCCATGATCTTAGTTTTCTGAATGTTGAGTTTTAAGCCAATTTTTTCACTCTCCTCTTTCACTTTCATCAAGAGGCTCTTTAGTTTTTCTTCACTTTCTGCCATAAGGGTGGTGTCATCTGCACATCTGAGGTTATTGATATTTCTCCCAGCAATCTAGATTGAAGCTTGTGCTTCCTCTAGCCCAGCATTTCTCATGATGTATTCTGCATATAAGTTAAATAAGCAGGGTGGCAATATACAGCCTTGACGTACTCCTTTTCCTATTTGGAACCAGTCTGTTGTTCCATGTCCAGTTCTAACTGTTCCTTCCTGACCTGCATACAGGTTTCTCAAGAGGCAGATCAGGTGGTCTGGTATTTCCATCTCTTTCAGAATTTTCCACAGTTTATTGTGATCCACACAGTCAAAGGCTTTGTCATAGTCAAGAAAGCAGAAATAAATGTTTTTCTGGAACTCTCTGCTTTTTTGATGATCCAGCAGATGTTGGCAATTTGATCTCTGGTTCCTCTGCCTTTTCTAAAACCAGCTTGAACATCTGGAAGTTCACCGTTCATGTATTCCACAGTTCGTTTCCTCCTAAATCATGATGTTGGTCAATTTCCTGATCACTGGGCTTATTTTCATCGCTGGAACAGCTTGGATGAGCTTCGTCTTCCCGAGCTCATGCTTCTTCCCCAGTCAGCTCTGCAGAGGGCCACCAGTCGTCTTTCTTGTCAACCTGGAGTTCCCTGAACCGGGGACCTTGGCGGCCTCACCTGGGCAGGCGCAGCCTGGAAGCCACAGCATGGCACTGCGCATGCCCAGCGTGGTCCCACTGCGCCTGCGCAGCCTGCCCTGGCCAGTCATCTGGGCTGAGTGCTTTTCAACAGGTTATTCAGTTGAATTTCATTTATAAAAATTTCTTCCTCCGAACACGTCTTTGGTCACATCTCATAGGCCTTGGCAAGTGATGTTCTGGTTTTTAGAAATGCCTGATTCGTCTTTCAGTTCAGTTCAGTTCATTCGCTCAGTCGTCTTTAAGTTGTTTTAATTTTGATTTCCCGTTGGATTCATAATCTATCGAGAAGAGGTGTGGGTGCTTTTGTTTCCTTAGAAATGGAAGACTCTCTTTTCTATTTTGGTGAAATTGATGGGCCAAGAATATCACTGCCTTTATGATCTCTAGTTGATGAAATTTATGGGGAAATTCTTTGTTACCTAGTACGTGGTCAATTTTTATTACTGTGTAATGGACTTTTGAGAGAACGTGAATGGTTTAACATATAGACACTATAATTATGTGATATGTATTTTCCCTACACTTAATTAATTGCTGACTGCTTGAAAAGGGCATGTCAAAATTTTTCACTTATGATTTTATAGTTTTATCAAATATCTTGCATTTCTATCAGATTTAGAGCTAGATATTTTATATAGCAATGGCCAGCCACTCCAGAACTCTTGCCTAGAAAATCCCATGGATGGAGGAGCCTGGTGGGCTGCAGTCCGTGGGGTCGCTAAGGGTCGGACACGACTGAGCGACTTCACTTTCACTTTTCACTTTTACACATTGGAGAAGGAAATGGCAACCCACTCCAGTGTTCTTGCCTGGAGAATCCCAGGGACGGGGGAGCCTGGTGGGCTTCCGTCTATGGGGTCACACAGAGTCGGACACGACTGAAGTGACTTAGCAGCAGCATTTTATATAGCATCAATTGATGCATAGTTACCTATTGTATCTCTGTGGTCGACAGTGCATTTTACTAATATGAAAGATCCATTTTTGTCACATTGACTAGGTGTTTTTTGTCACATTGAATGGGGGGTTTTTGTAGTTGTTTTTTTGTTTGTTTTTTGTGTTTTTTTACTGCTGGGATATTTTAGGATATAATATTAGCATGTAACATTGCTTTCTTTCTATTCATACTTGATTGGGATGTCTTTGCCCAGCTTCTTTCAGCCTTTATGTCTTATTTCCTCTTGTGTTTGTCTCTTTAAATATCATGTAACTGGATTTTTGTGTTTATTGATTTAAGAATACATTTATTTGTTAATTTACCAGGAGAATTTAATCATTTTCCTTTATGGTGATCCGTTTCATTGGTCTTTATAATATTTAGAGATTGAATTTACTGCATAATCGTTCCGTTCCGTCGCTCAGTCGTGTCCGACTCTTTGCGACCCCGTGGACTGTAGCCTACCAGGCTTCTCCGTCCATGGGATTCTTCAGGCAAGAATAGTGGAGTGGGTTACCGTTTCCTTCTCCAGGGGATCTTCCCCGGACCCAGGGGTCGAACCCGGGTCTCCCGCATTGCGGGCAGACGCTTTAACCTCTGAGCCACCAGGGAAGCCCATCTATGGCTTAAGCAAACAAACGGGAGGTCTGTTATTAAGGAAAGGGAGAGTGGGCATTGGATAAACAACTAAGACCTTTGTAACATATTTGTTCCTTATCTTATTGGGGAGGTAAAATGACATAGTGATTGAGGATATTGAAAGACATGAACTTAAAACATTGGCTTCTGCACTTCATCTTGAGCAAATTAATTATTCCCAAACTGCGGACTTCTTTCATATAATGTGAATAACCTTCCTTAAAATGCTGCAGGGAGTATTGTAAACCCTTCGTTCAGTTCAGTTCAGTCACTCAGTTGTGTCTGACTCTTTGCGACTCCGTGGACTGCAACACACCAGGCTTCCCTGTCCATCACCAACTCCCGGAGTTTACCCAAACTCATGTCCATTGAGTCGGTGATGCCATCCAACCATTTTATCCTCTGTTGTCCCCTTCTCATCCTGCCTTCGATCTTTCCCAGCATCAAGGTCGTGGGTGTACTAAATACTGACAATTGGCTGATATCTATATTCCTTATTTGTTGAGGTGAGGGAAAGTTGCTCAGTTGTATCCAATTCTGCGACAGCATGGACTATACAGTCCATGGAATTCTCTAGGCCAGAATGCTGGAGTAGGTAGCCTATCCCTTCTCCAGCGGATGTTAGTGACCCAGGAATCAAACTGGGGTCTCCTACATTGCAGGTGGATTCTTTACCAACTGGTCCTTATCTGTTAGTTTTTATAAATTTTATTTCTTTTGCATTTTTGGGGTAATACAAATGGCATTTATTTTAAAATTCAAACTTTTCCAAAACTTAATTAGAAGAGTAGTCCTGTTTTTATAATTTTGCAAATGTCTTTACTGTCTGGTCTAGTTCAAGACAGCTAGAATCTTAAATGTGTTTCTACCGGCAGTATGTTGTTTTGAAACATACCAAGAAAACCCAGCTTCACGTAGGTCTGTAGTTAGAAAATAAAGGACCTCACAGATTTCCCTTGAGAAAGCTTTGGGATTCCTGGGGCTGAGTCCTCAGATCACACTTTGATAGTATGTGGAAGGGATGTGCAGTGCTGTTTTGGACCAGAGAGGGCAGAGGGCTTTACCTAGCTCTGGGCTCAGCCCCTGTCCCCTTCCCCCAGAGGCCTGTGTTTGCCTGTCAGCGTTAGCTTCTGGCCTGTGAGCTCTGCATCCATCAGCCCACAGCATCAAGGGGAGCCATCGGTGCCTCTCCACCCTCCCAGGTGAAGTGACTTAGCCTGCAGTGTTGCAGCTGGCTTGAGCATGTCATAAGCGGCCATGGAACAGCAAGCAGACCCACTGTTAGTGTTCCCATGACAGATTTCTGGGTTTCGGCTATCTTTTCTGCTTATCTGTTCTGGCTGTGGTTGTTGGTTTAAACCCCCTCAGTGTTAGTGAGAAGCCTCCAGCAGTTGGGCTGAATTCACTATGGTTGAGTCAATACACAAGTGGCCTCGTGAGTGTTGAAATTGTTGTTGTTGTTGCTTTGTCACTAAGTCGTGTCCAACTCTTTTGCAGCTCTATGGACTGTAGCCCACTAGGCTATTCTGTCCATGGGATTTCTCCGGCAAGAATATGGGAGTGGGTTGCCATTTCCTTCTTTGTCCTTTGCATCTTTTGACTTGGGTTTTTCCATTTTTAATAGAATATCATAAGCATTTCAGTAAATGAAGTTCAGAACAAGCTCCCCACCTTATTTCTCTCCAGTCATACTTCTGCATGTTTTACACCTGTGTACTGCTCTCCCAGGCGACTATTGTCGTATTTTTCCTCCACACCACCCCTCTTTCCTTCCTGAAATTGTTGAATTAATCTCAACATTCAGTTCCAGATTGCCACCGTTTTTTAGGGGTTTGGTTTTGTTTTTGGCAGTTAGCATTGTACAACTGGTTAGATTTCTTTCTTAATATTTTCTTTAGAGTTAAAAATTCCATTAATTTTACCTGTTTTATTAAGCATCACTTTTCTTACCTAACTTATTTTAACTTTCTTTTTTTTTTTCTTGAATACTTGCCATATTCATTTGCAAGGGAAATTGTAGGTGTGTACTTTCTGAATTCTTGGATGTCCAAAATTTTTTTTCTGTTGCTCTCAGAAGTAAACTATAATTTGGTTGGGTTTAGAATTCTTGGCTTGTAATCCTTTTCCCTAAAATCTCTGGAAGTGCTGTTCTGAAGTGTTGTAGCTCCTTAAGGATGCTTGCTAGATGCCATGACCTAGTTTCTGGTCTCTGAATCCCCTCTCTCTCCTCTGCTTTGCCAGGTGAGGCTAGTGCTCAGCAGCCACGGGTCCCTTGTCAGCTTCCTTGTGCTCTAGAGTAGGGGGAGGAACCGCTCCTTCTGTGTTTTTTCAGTCGCACTTCATCGATGTTTTTTTCACTCCAGCAGCCATGTTTGGTTTCCATTTCCAGTTTTTGCCAACGGTGCTGGAACCAAAGCTCACTCGCCAATCCAGCACACCTCCTCCCAAGTCTGAAGCCCACCTCCAAAGGGCACCTCTTTTAAGGTGCTAAATATTGAGAATCCTGACCTTTCTTTGTTGATCTCCCAGTACCTGGGTGTACAGCTTCTTGTGGTTACTGCCTGTGTTACCCCGTGTTCCTCTGCCTTTCCAACCCTCCAGTACTATTTCACAGATTTTTAGAATCTCACCAGGAACACTAATGGTAGTTCTGAAATGTTTGATTATATATTCTGTGTTCACTCTTTCACTGGAAGTTATTTCATCTGTTTTGTCTGCCCGATCCTCCTGTTTTCTTATCCTTTCTGTGTAATTGTTAATTTTCTGTTGTCTGCTCACATTCATAAAGGAAGATCTAGAGTTCATAGCGCCCCTTGTCAACTGCATTGGCGGCTGTTTGTATTTTGAAGACACCCATAACCATCCACCAGCTGAACAGGGGTTTTAAGCCCCACTGGGGCTTCCCAGTGGTAAAGAATCTTCCTGCCAGTGCAGGAGATAAGGGAGACACGAGTTCAGTCCCTGGGTTGGGAAGATCCCCTGGAGAAGGAAATGGCAACTGACTCTAGTATTCTTGCCTGAAAAACCCCATGGGTTTCTACCTACATGTGTGCATGCTCAGTCCAACTCTCTGAGACCCCAAGGACTGTAGCCTGGTAGAAATCATAGCCCAGATGGAGGGCTTCCTACCTCTCCCAGCCAGTCAGCACTTCCAGACTTTGCTCCTTCAACCCAAGGGAAATTCCTAAGTCTTCTCAGAATATCTCCCATTTTTACCTGAACAGCCTTCACAATCTGTTAGTTCCCAGAGCCTTATTCTGGTTTAGTACACATTTTGTGGTTTGTTACACGTAATTCTTGGATCATCCTTTTTATATTTGTGGCATGAAGTTCATGTTCTTCTTGGATAAAGCTAAAATTTCCCTCTTTTTTTAAATTTTATTTTTTATTTTATTTTATTTATTATTTTTTTTATTAATTTCTATGTTGTGGATTGCTGTAAATATATGGCCTTGCCACCATATTTCTGGAGGTTTGTCAATACATGATTTACACATGAATAATCACTTATGGAATTTAGCCTTGGAGAAAAATATGTAATTATATGTAAGGAGAAGAAAAAATATTTCATGAAAACTATTAATAATGTTTAATCTACTGATATATATATTTTATATATATTCACCCCCAACATTTCTTCCTGAGCTTCAGACTACATTTGTAACCAAATATCTCCATGAGACCCACTAACTTAGTGATGTCTCCATTGATTCGTGGTTCAGATGTTAAAATAGAACTGACAGTAAGAGTTGAGACCCCAAGAAAAATAGATGTCAGTAACTCCCAGTAAGCTACAGCTTCTGCCACTTACAAAGCAGTTGAAAGAAAACCATTTGAAAGTCTTAGCATCTTGACCAATCCCATGTAAATTAGGATAAATTGGAAACTGGAGGACTCTCTTGTTGTGGCGGGGTGGTGGGGGTAGGGGGGCATGGGGCTTTCCTCTCCTGGCAAGTGAGAGACCACTTAGAAACATCAGATTGCATCTCTCAGAACTTTGGGGATGCAGAAGCTGATGTCTGGTTCATTGGTGAAGAGAGGGGGCCACCCTGAAGATAATCTGTCCTTCTAGTGTTTCTTGGGGCAAAGGGTGCTCGAGCTGGTCCATGGGCCAGACATGGGTCACGGGGGAGAGTCTTCTTGAACCTGTCCAGGTAGGCATCTGGAGGGAGGAGTCCCAGCAGAATACAGGAGTGGGAGGCTCACTGAGAAAGGAGTTGTGAGCAGCCAGTGAGAGAAGATGCTTCCACTCAGCTCAGGAGAACCGCAGTGGGGACTCTCAGCAATTAAATATTATCTAGACGGCAGCCAGTCTGCTGCCTCCCCTTGCACTTCTGATTTCTGCAGTTGCTCTCCTTTTTTTCTTAGCACGCATCTTCTCACATATCACCTAAGGAGTGTGTTAATTACTTCATTGTCCAGACCCTACGCTCCATAAGGGCAGGGATCTTTGTGTATATTTTTGACAGATATATCCCAATCCCCAGAATGATTCTTGGGGCATGAGAGGTATGAAACAAATAGCCATTGAATAGGAATAGAAATTAAATTGGGATCTACAGAGCAATGGCTGGATGGCATCACTGACTCTGTGGACATGAGTTTGAGTGAGCTCCGGGAGTTGGTGATGGACAGGGAGGCCTGGCGTGCTGTGATTCATGGGGTCGCGGAGAGTTGGACACGACTGAGCGACTGAACTGAACAGAGCAATGAATCAACCCAGGAAAGCAAACAAACACCTCCCTTGCCTGGAGAGCCCAAGGGTGAGAGCCTAGTGATCTAACACCAGCCAAGTCCAACATTTTTGGCTATTTCCTGTCCTACTTCCCCTTTCGATTCCCTCCCTGACACTGACCTATGAATCTCAAGTCTCTAAAGGCCAGAGGCAGCCTAGTCACTAGGCTAGTAGGACTAAAAAACAAAAAAAGGTTAACAGAGAAAAGACATTGACAACTTTTCAAATACAGGTAGCCTGTCCAAGGGACACCTGAGTTGGAAGGGAGTGAAGCTTTAATTGTAAATAAAATTCTGAGTTTTACACTGGACTGAACATATATTTTTTTTAATGTTTGGAAACTAGAAATAACTGGTTATGTACAGTTGGCCTGAAAAATCACAGAGGCTGCAAAAGATTTCATCCAAATGCACTGAAGATTCTAAATGGGTCGATTTCTCATTGCATCCCACAAATCCTGAGTTTACAGAGCAGATACATTGGCAAGTTCAAGCACTCATTTTCTCTTCTCACTTTATAGCACATTCTCCCCTGTCAGAGTCTGATCGTCCTTTAGAGGAGCAGGTTTGGGACTGTTTCTTCTCTACCATCACCTGCAATTCAGAGTCCATATCCCTAATAAACTGAATAACACATATTAAGCACTTAATAAATATCTGGTAAATGAGTGAGTGAACGATAGGACTTCCAGAGTTCAGAAAACCTTAGGAGCAGCAGAAAGACCAATTGTTTATTCTGAAGTGTGTGAAGGTTAAAATTAAGGAAGTTATGGGAAGGTACAGGTTCATTTATTGATTATAGTAAAGGTCCAATCAGTTTATGTTTAAATATTTTTTAATTTTTAAAAATTTTATTCATTTATTTAATTTTTTATTGTGGTAAAATTCACATAACATAAAGCATATGATCCTAACCATACTCAGCTGTAAAGCTCAGTGGCACTAAGTACAGTCACATTGTCTTGCAACTCTCACGATCATCTCCCAAAATTTCACCTTCCTAAACTGAACCTCTGCCCCCATCAAACACTAACTCCCCATCCCCCATGCCCACCCCTCTCCCAGCACCTCCCAATGGACTTTCTGACTCTACGATTTCAACTTCCCCAGGCATCTCAAACAGCATTTGTCTGAACCAATCCATTTTTCTTGAATGAATGACTGAATGTGTGTAAAAATGGCCACAGGTATCTCGGGAAGGGAAAAAGGGAAAACACAATTTTGTTGGCATGTTTATTCATCTATGCTCATGTTAACAGAATGGATCTGTACATTTCTCTCTCTCTCTCTTTTTTCCTAGGTTATCCTTGTCTTTGTCCTGAGCATCGGGTCTCTTATAATCTATTTCATCAACTCTACTGAGTGAGTAAATTTCCCCAGTCTTGTCTGCTTATATCGGTAGGCTGCCAGCGAATTTGGAATTTTCTCTCAGGAATAATGTTTAATATACTTTCACAGATACTCACACACAGAAGCTCATAAAAAAGGATAAGTGTTTCGTTTCCCCCAGAAAGTACTAAACCCAACTCCACACACACACACACACACACACGCACACGCATGCATGCGTTTCCTCTGTATCCTGTTGTTCTGCACTGCTGGCAGCTGGGGTGCTGTGCATAAGACTGTTTTCGTTTCTGGGACTACAAGCTTCTAGCTGTTACCCCTCCTATGGACCCTTGAGGTGGGCCATACAGCCTTTGGGCTTCTTAGGTGTTGAAGCAGAAGTTCAGTAGGTGGTCCTGAGAAAGGAAAATGCTACACCTCATCAGGAACATAGGAGTACATTATCCTGTGTTCTTCCCTGCAGGCATTCCCTTCACTCCTGCCACAGTCAGGACAGCTTCTGGGACACAACCCAATGTAGTCTGAACTCCACGCTGATCCTCTGGGAACTATATTGGGTTCCAGCTAAAGTAAACTGAGATTACAGGGCCACACAAGTCAGGCAACTTCAGAGATCTTACAGAAACTAGTCATCTTTGCTGCGTGAATTCCTTACTGATGTATTAGGAACATTTTCTTGGAATTTGGTTCAGATCAGTTCATTTGACCTGGGGTGAGAAGGCAATGGCAACCCACTCCAGTGTTCTTGCCTGGAAAATCCCATGGATGGAGGAGCCTGGTAGGCTGCAGTCCATGGGGTCGTGAAGAGTTGGGCACGACTGAGCAACTTCACTTTCACTTTTCACTTTCATGCATTGGAGAAGGAAATGGCAACCCACTCCAGTGTTCTCGCCTGGAGAATTCCAGGAACAGGGGAGCCTGGTGGGCTGCCGTCTATGGGGTTGCACAGGGTCGGACACGATTGAAGTGACTTAGCAGCAGCAGCAGCTCTCTCTCAGAAGTATACTGAAGCCAAAATGTCCTGGCTGGGTAGACGGTCTTAGAGCCACATAACCTGTGTGCCGCTCAATCCCACTGATAAAATGGAAATGCAACCAACAAAGCCTATGAAAAGAAGAGCAGGTGATTCTCCTGCTTTTCTCAGCTCCATTCACAGTGCAGTGGTTTTCTTCATGCATACCTCTACACAAGAGAAAAGTAATTTCCTCGAGATGTGCACAGAAGAGTCTGGGTTGACCGTTCATGGTAAATAAATAGAAAACTGCCCACCTATTCTCTTTGTTGTGGCCTTTGCATTCACAGCTTTTAAAATGTCCATCTTTATAAACTGTCCTCGTTTCTTTTCTAGCCCAGTAAGAAGCTGTTCTTCGTACAAAGACAAAACCATCCCGATTGATTTGACCTTCAATGCTTTCTTTAGTTTCTATTTTGGGTTAAAAGTAAGTACCTAAACCTGTTGAATTTGGGAGTAAACAGAGGAACTCGACTGGCACATCAAAAAGAGATCTGTGTGATACAAGGAGATGCCTTCTTCAGACAATCTGCCTAGCCTCTCAGGCTGTACAGCCGGAGGGTCTGGGTCCGAAATTGCCAAAAGTTATAATGAGACCCCAAAACTCTTTCATGCACTTGAGCCTGTAAACCAGGCCAACAGTTTCAGCATGAGTGGAAAGGATTCCTTTAGAAAATATCATCGCCCTGTCACCCTGAATTTTTCTTATTGGCTTCCCACCTGCTGCTGAGTGAGAGCAACTAGTAATCACAAAATAGCAGAACCTAGGTAACACGCCTCTGAAAATGTCATCAGCTCCAGTGATGGCTTATGTGCCATATAACTCTATAAAATACTCTGTGCCTTTAATTTTGTTGTCTTCATATAGTCAGAAGTTCTTTCATTCCACAAGCAATTTTTGAGGGCCCACCCTAGATCTAGATTTTAGATTTATCTGTTCCATGTTTTAGAGAGATAAATATATATATGTGTACACACACTCTCACATATGTGTTTATATGCATATATACATGCAGATGTGTGTTCACATATATGTGTTATGTGTATAAATATGCATGTATATTTAAGGATATATATGTATTTCTATGACCTTGCTTCAAAACTTATTCAACCGCAATAGCCATCACAATCTTATTTTTATAGCAGATCCTCCCTTCTGGAAGTGCTTCCTTTCTTAATCTAAATAGGGAAATTCATAAACACAAGCCTTGGCCAGCCGAACCTATAGACCTTTTCTGTTGAAGACCATACATAAATATGCATTATCTATTGTGTGTGTGCTCAGTCAGTCGTGTTTGACTCTTTGCAACCCCATGAATTGTAGCCCGTCAGGCTCTGCTGTCGGATTTTTCCAGGCAAGAATACTGGAGTGGGTTGCCATTTCCTCCTCCAGGGGATCTTCCTAATCTCGGGATCGAACTTGCATCTCTTGTCTCTTCTGCGTTGACAGGCAGATTCTTTACCACTGTATCACCTATATAGTTATATAAATACATATGAATGTATATGCATATATATACATATAAAATGTATGTATGTGATAGAATGAGGTCAGAGCTTCAGTTAATGAATGAAAAGTACCTGAAAGAAGCCCATTCTGTGTTCACTGTAAATTTTTTTAGGGTAACAGAATTTAGGGTCTTGTGCTTTTATTTCATAGTTTCTGGCAGCAGATGACAAGGTCAAGTTCTGGTTGGAGATGAATTCGATTGTAGACATCTTTACCATCCCACCCACTTTTATTTCTTATTATTTGAAGAGCAACTGGCTAGGTAAGTGAATTGTGGGAATCAGAAGCTATTTCCAAAATTTAAAAAAAAAAAGCACCCTCAACATTCATTCCTAAGTATTCTTTATTTTCTTTCAAAGCCTGTGTATGCTCAGTCGCTCAGTCCTGTCTGACTCTTTGCAACCATATGGACGGTAGCCCGCCAGGCTCCTCTGTCCATGGGATTCTCCAGCAAGGATACTGGAGTGGGTTGCCATGCCCTCCTCCAGGGGATCTCCCTGCCCCAGGGATCGAACCCGCATCTCTTCCATCTCCTACATTGGCAGGTGGATTCTTTACTACTGCGCCACCTGGGAAGCCCACATTTAAAGCCTAATTGCCATTTAAAAAAATTCCTTACCTTGTTTGTATGGTTTTGCAATGTATTTTCAGAACTCGTTTTTTGTCAGTTTTTATGTAATCATATTATTTATTATCTACAAAAATATTCCTTACTGATGCTCCTATCAAACCACATAAATGCAAACAGCATGCGAGCCCTGGGGAGCGTATCACAGAGATTCTGCAGTCAGGAGTTTAAGTGGTTTACGGATCATTTGCTCTCCATTCTAAAAAAGAGTTAAACAGAGTAAAATGTGAGTTGTGCTTATTACATGCTTTGTGGCAATCATAATTCTCAGCAGCACTTTGAGGTGGGTGCCATTATAATTCCCATTTTACAGATCAGGAATCAGAGGCGCTAAGGGTGTTGCTTTAGATGATAATAGCCATTAAGTGAAGCAGGATTTGAACTAGTCCTCATGGTCTTAAACCGATGACATTGTGATATATTTGAGCATTTCAGGGAGAGAGAGAACATGAACAGTCCTAGGTATGGGGTAGTTCAGACTGCAGCTTTCTTTTTTGATTGCTTTTAGGTTTAAGGTTCTTACGAGCATTGCGGCTGCTGGAACTCCCTCAAATCTTGCAAATTCTGCGTGTCATCAGCACCAGGTAAATGCCAGCCCTGCCCCAAGTATGCCTTACTCATTTGGATTAGGAAATTCAAATGTTAACTGAACCTTCAACTCAGCTCATTTCCCATCAGAAACTTCAGCGCAAACATCGTGAAATCCCTCACTTCCCAAGGTAGCATCCGCTTGCGTTTCTCCCATTGCGTTAGCCTCACACACTGGCTGGAAGTTTGCAATCATCTTAGAGAGTTTGTTTCTTCTTTGTTTCTTGGACTTGCAACGTGTCCGTGCATTTAGGCTTTAACTCTTGCCCCTCCCCCCAAGTTTTTTTCTTAAAGCAATTCATACAAAATAGACTTTAAAATAATGACTGTTATAGGAGACAAAGATCACATAATGATCAAAGAGACACACACTAGATAATGATCAAAGGTTCACTTCAAGAACGTATGAGTTGTACACAGGTATGTACTCAACATAGGAACACATCAATACTTAAGACAAATGCTGCTGCTGCTAAGTCGCTTCAGTCGTGTCCGACTCTGTGCGACCCCATAGACGGCAGCCGAGCAGGCTCCGCCGTCCCTGGGATTCTCCAGGCAAGAACACAAATGCTAACAGCCATAAAAGGGGAAATCAACAGTAACACAATAATAGTGGGGGAACTTTAACACCCCGTTTGTGCCCATGGACAGGTGATCTAGATGGAAAGTTAATAAGAAAACATAAGCCTTGAATGATGCATTAGACCAGACAGACTTAATATTTATGGGGCATTCCATCCCAAAGCAGCAGAATACACTTTCTTCTCAAGTGCACCCAGAACATTCTCCAGGGTAGATCGCATCTTGGGTTACAAATCAAGCCTCAGTAAATTTAAGAAAACTGAAATCATATCCAGCATCTTTTCCGACCACAACGCTATGAGATTAGAAGTCAATTACAGGGGAAAAAAAAAAACTACAAATAACACAAACACATGGAAACTAAACAATATTTTACTAAATAATCAGTGGATCACCAAAGAAATCAGACACTTTAATTCTACACATTTGTTGTTATGAAATATACCACAGGCATCACCAACTCTGTGGACATGAGTTTGAGTGGACTCCGGGAGTTGGTGATGGACAGGGAGGCCTGGCGTGCTATGATTCATGAGGTCGCGGAGAGTCGGACACGACTGAGCGACTGATCTGATCTGATCTGATCTAAGAATGTAAGACAGTTTCTCCAAGCCTGAGAGCTGTCCAATAGCAGCAATGAACTCATTGTTACAGAAATAGAACCATTTAAATGTCTCCACAAAATTGAAATTACAGTTAAAAAACAAACGAACAAAAAACCCAAATATTGGGTTGGCCCAAAAGTTCGTTAGGGTATTTCTGTAACATCTTACGGAAAATTCTGAACAAACCTTTTGGCCAACCCAGCACCTTTAAGCACCAGTCCTATTAAAGCTGTAAGCATTTTGGTCTAACATTACGTACGCACCATCTCCATGACTCTGCGTTCTCACTAGAAGCATCATCAAATAGTTCTGGCCAGCCGGGTCTCACTGCTAAGAGTTGATGCTTTATGGAGAAAGGGCTGTTTTTGTGGGACAGGCAACCTTGCTGAGAACCCCAGAGATTTCAGCTAAACTCAGAGGCTTTCCTCAGGAGACAGGAGCTTGTTTGATCTTCTTCCTCCAAGGATCCTCTTGTGAGTTTAGCCTTATGGAGCTTCACTTCTGTAATCCACTTCCATTTCTTCATTTAATCCATTTCTTCATTAATCCATTTCTTCATTTCTATGATCCACTCAAAATTTCATTTTGCAGGTCCACTCTCTGGCTCCTTGGGACTCTGCCTTTGGTCATTATAATATCAGGCCAGGGATCATCCCCCAGAATCTACCAAGGGTTTTGAACAAGAGTGTGTCACGGGGCTATGCTTCTCCAAGTGTAAGGTGTATACGCATAAGGAGAGGGGATCGGGAATATTGCAGATCAGAGATCAAGGCAGGGCCTGGGACTCTGCATTTCCAGGATGCTCCCAGGGGAGGTGTATCATTGCTCCAGGTCCAGAACTAATCTCTGAGGAGCAGGAGTTTAGAGGATGAGGTATTTGTATTGTTCTGGAACCTGTCAGAGCCCAGCAACACTCTCTCTTTCTTCCCCTAGCAATTCAGTGAAGTTTTGCAAGCTGTTATCCATCGTTCTGAGTACCTGGTTCACGGCTGCAGGATTCATTCACCTGGTGAGCATCTCATCCAACCCCCTGATGTTGCTGGTGAGCATGCATGTCTTTTCTGTGAAGAATGGAGGCAAACCTCCCAAGCTACTGTCTCCATCACTGTAATCAGCGTGAGGTCTATCTTTTTACCTCCTTTGGGGTTTTCTCCACCCCGTATTTCTCACAAGCATGTAACTCCTACACTCACAGTATCGATGTGTCTTCTCCAAACTCTCAAAACCTGCTCTTAGAGAAGGATTTAATAAGGTCATTCATCTAAGGTGTAAGCAATAGGTAAAATGTATCACTGTATCATAGGGTTTCCAGCAATTTAAAAAAGAATAAAGGATCAGAGAAATAAAGAGATAAATAATAAAGACATAAATAATAAAGACATAATAAATAATATTATAAATTATAATGAATGTTATAAATTATAAATCACATATTGTATACTTATATATAATGTAATAATATAAATAGTAATGCATGTTTAGTCGCTCAGTCATGTCCGACTCTTTGTGACCCCATGGACTTAACTTTCCCATATGGAGCCCGCCAGGCTCCTCTGTCCATGGGATTCTCCAGGCAAGAATACTGGAGTGGGTTGCCATTTACTTCTCCAATAAATAGTGATAAATGATATAAATATCATTCTATAAAATAAATAGATAAAGAAATACAGGGTCAGAGAGAATTTCATACTTAGAAAAGCTGGAGAGGTGCAGGGGGAGCAGTTGCTGAGTTGCAAAGGGGAGTTTGGGGACTTTCTTGGTTCTCCTGGAATCAATCTGTGTACACAACTGCCTCCTTTGTCTGCAAGAAACATTAGTTCTCATCTCACGTAATCAGCAACATAATAAATGGATTTCAGCAATAGGAGAGAAACTCCTGGACTTTACTGCTCCAAGAAAGTTAAGGAGAGGTCATTAGAAAATGCAGAAGTTAAAGTGGGCTGCTAAAAGCTTGCATAAGCCTTTGAGAAAAGCAAAACAAAAACAGAGCAGAAGTCTTTTTCCACTTGAGCTCTTCTCTCAAAAATCCATTTCAAAATAACAAAAAAAAGGAAAAAATAAGTAAAAAAACCCAAAACTTAGCCATGTTCAGTTCATCATGGAAAATGTCAAAAACCAAATGTGTTTGGTGTTTCAAGAAACGAACTACTATGCACAAAATAGGCAAGCAAGAAGTATTTACTTTATAGGACTCCCCAGGAGGCGCTAGTGGTAAAGAACCCACCTGCCAATGCAGGGGATGAAGGAGACATGGATTCGATCCCTGGTTCGGGAAGGTCCCCTGGAGAAGGAAATGGCAACCCACTCCAGTATACTTGTCTGAGAAATCCCATGGACAGAGGAGCCTGGTGGGCTACTGTCCATGGGGTCACAAAGAGTTGGGCACAACTGAGCAGATTTATATATATATATATATATATATATATATATATATATATATATTTACTTTGTAGCACAGGGAGTTATATTCATTATCTTGTAATAACCTATAATGGAAAATTATCAGAAGAAGATCACTGAATCACTGCAATGTACACCTGAAATGAACACAATATTATAAATCAACTGTACATCAATTGAAGAAGAAAGGAAATATGAAGGCTGCCACATCCTTCCTCCTCTTGCAGGCAGGAGACGGTTTTCCCTGAAAAGTGTTACCATAGTAAAGGTAGATTCCTACATCTAGAAGGTCAGCCCAAGGGCGTGGGTCCACCCTGGGAGAAGCAGTCACCAGTGTCCCTGTAGAGACCTGTTGGCCCTCACAGAACAGATGGCAAGAGAATGCGAAAGGAGAAGCCATGGTAACGGGTGTTTGTTTTTGTTTGTTTTTGTACTCTTGCCTGGAAAATCCCATGGACGGAGGAGCCTGGTAGGCTGCAGTCTGTGGGGTCGCTAAGAGTCGGACACGACTGAGTGACTTCACTTTCACTTTTCACTTTCACACATTGGAGAAGGAAATGGCAACCCACTCCAGTGTTCTTGCCTAGAGAATCCCAGGGACAGGGGAGCCTGGTGGGCTGCCGTCTATGGGGTCGCACAGAGTCGGACACAACTGAAGTGGCTTAGCAGCAGCAGCAGCAATTACCAGGTTGAATGGGGCCTGCAGGCCTATTTATTGGCCCTAACATGTTTGCATTTTGTGATGCTATTTTTGTGTTGGCTGCTAATCTTTTTATTTTTATTTAATTTATTGATTTAATTGGAGGCTAATTACTTTACACTATTGTAGTGGTTTTTGCCATACACTGACATGAATCAGCCATGCGTGTACATGTGTTCCCCATCCTGAACCCCCCTCCCACCTCCCTCCCCATCCCATCCCTCAGGGTCATCCCAGTGCACCCGCCCTGAGCACCCTGTCTCACGCATCAAACCTTGACTGGCGATCCGTTTCACATATGATAGTATGCATGTTGCTAACTTTTTAAAAAGGAAGTCACATTAAAAACCCGGATTTCTGGGTTCTTTGCAAAAACACAAGGTTCTGGCAACCTGCTCTCCAAAGGCCATCGGCAGTCCTAGTTGATTAGCTGCACCCTGTGCATACCACAAAGCTTCCCAGGTGACGCTAGTGGTAAAGAACCCACCTGCCAATATAGGAGACCTCAGAGATGAGGGTTTGATCCCTGGGAAGGTCTCCTAGAGAAGGAAATGGCAACCCACTCCAGTATTCTTGCTAGGAGAATCCCGTGGACAGAGGAGCCTGGGGTCTCAAAGAGCTGGACATGATTGAAAAGACCTAGCACAAATGCCATTGCCTCAGTTACTCTTTTTGTTTAATGTAAAAAAAAAAATCTGATAAACTTAGTTTCCTTAAAACATGAAGACAGGAGGAACTAAGATCCTGCATGTGTATGCCCTCCCCACCCGCAAAAAAAGTGAAGACTAATCGGGAAAATCATAGGAAACATTTATCAGAGTTGCTTTTTTAAAATTGAAGTATAGTTTCCATACAATATTATATAATTTGCAGCTGTACAATATAGCGATTCACAATTTTTAAAGATGATGCACCATTTACAGTCATATCCAACTCTTTGCGACCCCAGGCTCCCCTGCCCATAGGATTCTCCAGGCAAGAATACTGGAGTGGGTTGCCATTTCCTTCTCCTGAAGATCTTCCCAGGGATCGAACCCATGTCTCTTATGTCTCTTGCATTGACAGGTGGGTTCTGTACTTCTAGTGCCACCTGGGAAGCCTTCAATATAGCAATTCACAATTTTTAAAGATTATGCTCCATTTATAGTTACTGTAAAACTTTGGCTCCATCCCCCATTTTATACAGTGTATCCTTGCAGCTTATTTCAGAGTTATACTTTTTAATCACTGAAAATATTTTTCCAGAGAGAGAGGAAACATAATCTGGAAAGTTTGTTTCCTCTTCCTTATACACCAGCATCCCTGTGCATAAGCTCCCTGAAATGAAGTGCCCGTGTATCTGTGTATTTCCTCACGATGATCCTGATCTGTTGTAAAATGAAAATGAATAATAAGTGCTCAGCCTGACAGCCTCCAAGTCCCATGGCTCCACGGCTGGATGATGCACCCACAGGAAAGGAAAAGAAAGGTTGTCAGCCGTTTTCTCCAGAGAGCATCCCCTTGTGGGCTCAGGTTACATGCCCCCTCAGATCTGAGCAATAATCACAAGGAAGAGACACATGGGTTCACAATCACTACCCACGATCTGCACACCCTTCACAGCAACCTGGGAATCATGTACTATTTCATTTGGATTGAATTAATGCTAAAGCGGAAACTCCAATACTTTGGCCACCTCATGCGACGAGTTGACTCACTGGGAAAGAGTCTGATGCTGGGAGGGATTAGGGGTAGAAGGAGACGGGGACGACAGAGAATGAGATGGCTGGATGGCATCACCGACTCGATGGACATGAGTTAGAGTGAACTCCGGGAGTTGGTGATGGACAGGGAGGCCTGGTGTGCTGTGGTTCATGGGGTCGCAAAGAGTCGGACACGACTGAGCAACTGAACTGAACTGAAGTGAAACAAATCCAGTGTTTTGCTTTTTCTTTATAAACTTTCCCTTGGAGTCTATTTACAGACCTTGCCTGAGTCTTCTCTCTTTGGACAGGTGGAAAACTCTGGTGATCCTTGGCTCAAAGGGAGAAATTCACAGAACATTTCATACTTTGAGTCCATTTACCTGGTCATGGCAACAATGTCGACTGTCGGGTTTGGAGATGTGGTACCCAGGACATCCCTAGGACGGACTTTCATCATAGTCTTCACCCTCGGGAGTTTGGTGAAGAATATTTCCTATATCTTTTGAGTATCACTATATAAACCCAAAACATTTGGTTAATGGGGAGAAATAAAGTGATGCAGGTTTAAGAGCAAGTGTTGCATTGTTCAGAGCAGGTGTCAAATGAAAATGAAGAGATAAGTGAATCCCGTGTTTTTCAGATTGCATCTTCTGGAACCCATGACATAGTTGCTTGATTGCCAGGGATGAAGGTAATAGACAGAGGAGAGCAGACCTTCCTAATTAGCCTCTACACTGATCTGAGCAACCTCATCTTCTTTCATCTTTTGCCCATCAGATTAAAGTCTTTCTTCCAAGGAGGAAGGGGACTTGAGGTTTGATCTGCTGCATGTAGTGTTCTTTCCAGCTCAGATGAGTAAGCTCTCTCCACACCAACATTTTACTACAGATAAAGGAACATCTGTGCTTGGTTCAGGAGTGTTTCCAGGACAAAGGAAGCCTCCTTTCTTAGTGACTTTAATTTTAATTCTTTAAGGACCATCCCAGAGTTCTCCAGTCTACCTTTCTTTTTTTAACTTTTTATTTTGTAATGGAGTATAACAGATTAACAACGTGGTGATAGTTTTAGGTGGACCACAAAGGGACTCAGCCATTCATATACATGTACCCTTTCTCCCCCAAACTCTCCTCCCATCCAGTCCAGTCTATTTTTCTGACATCCCCCTGTCCACATAATTGTTCCATCCCCTCATTTCTATCATTTCCCCTTAGTGGGGTTCCACTCTGTCCCATATCTTTTTTTTCCCCCAAAGCCCCAAATAGGATCAAATGGAAGAGTAAGAAGGGCTGTTATAAGGGCAGGACCAGATGGATGGGGAGGTTGTCTTACTGCTTTCATCTTTGCTTTCATCTTTTTGAAGGTTGAAATGCATTCTGTTGAATTTTAACCAAATCCAAAGCCTGAAGTAAAGGAATCAATTTCTTTAAATTTTAAACTGTGCTTTTAAAAGCACAGTTCATAGTCATGTCTTTGTTATAAGAAAGAACATTTTATGGACCTTCTTTCTCCTTTGTCATCTTGGACTCTTGGAGTATCCTTGGACATAGTTAGACCTAAGGTTTTATTTGCTGATCATTTCTAGGTACTGTTCGCCAACTACGTCCCCGAAATGGTGGAACTTCTTGCCAACAAGAGGAAATATACCAGTACCTATGAAGTGGTCAAAGGGAAGAAGTAAGTCGCTTTAGGGGAATAATTTCTGCAGTTTGAGATACTCTGCTGGTCACTGTCTTTTTCTGAACACTATTGCCTGGCCTAGGTGGATATGTGGGCAAGGTCCTCACTCACTGAAAGAGGGCTGTGCTAGAATAGATACCATGAGAAGATCGCATTTGCCACTTGGATCGCATATCTAGAGATACATAAGAAAATTAAATAAGTTAAAATTATTACAGATATGTTGTCATTTGGTATCAAATGTTGATTGTGCCAGTATTTGCACATTGCTTATCATGACTGTTCTCTTAGATCCATTACTAATGGTTTTATTCATTCTAATCATGTGGTTGACTCATGCCTAACTTTACATAGTGGATCAAGTTAAAGTCGTGGTTTGAACTGAAAACAATTCAATTCAGTTGTCTCAGCCCAAACTCCCCTCAAGCTGGTGGGGCTCGTGACAGAAAGAGGTTTGCTCGAGTGAGGAGGAATTTCTTATCTCCAGTCCTTCACAGATCACCTGTTCTGTCCACACCCCAGCCATTTGTTCCCAGGAGTGAAGTGGAGTCAGAGTTACTTTTACACAATTTCTCTGTGGATGTATGTTACCTCCATTGCCATCATGGTTTTTCACACCTAAGAGGAAGGTTAAACCAGTCCATCCTAGAGGAAATCAACCCTGAATATTCATTGAAAGGACTGATGCTGAAGCTGAAACTCCAATACTTTGGCCACCTGATGTGAAGTGCTGACTCATTGGAAAAGACCCTGATGCTGGGAAAGATTGAAGGCAGGAAGAGAAGGGGGTGGCAGAGGATGAGATGGTTGGATAGCATCACTGACTCAATGGACATGAGTTTGAGCAAACTCTGGGAGACAGTGAAGGACACGGAAGCCTGACATCCTGCAGTCCATGAGGTCTTGGAGAGTTGAACATGGCTTAGTGACTGAACAAGAAGGAGATAATGAATTGGAGATCTTAAATTTTGGAACAATTCTTACCTGCTGTTGAGGAAAGAGACACAGTGGAGATGAGCTCCTGTGGAAGGTTGTCTTAACACAGTTGGATAAAAACCAAGATTGACTCAGGAGTAGGAAGAGAAAATAAAAAACCAAGATGAATAAAAAACAAATATTGAAAACAATGAAATGAACTTGATAAGCCAAAATCTGACCTGGCTCATCTGAAGGAAGGGATACAACACGCCAAGTCAGTCAGTGAGTCTGAGAAATTTAAGTTTGAGGCTAAAGTTAGACTTTCAGCTTTCTTACATAATAATGGGGGTGGAGTGGAATAGCTTCCTTATGTATACTAAGCCTAAGGAAACTGACAGCTCTTTTTCACCGTAAAGGTAACATGCATAGATTTGTGGGCCTCTCCGAGATGTCTCTCCACTGGACTCACTTTTTTTGTGACTACTGGGTAATTTTAGGTACAGAAGATAAACCAAAATAACCTGGATTCTGGTGCTGCTCAACCATCGTATGTGACTGTGGGAAAATCAGTGAGCCTTTCCGATGATTAGTTGTTCATCAGTGAAAAAAGACTACACCAGCCAATCAGGAGTCCAGTGGAAAATCAAGTGTCATGAACACACGTACAAGTCCATCATAGGTTGTAAATAAGCAGGAAAAATCTAGCGGTTGCAGTAGTTGTCCTTGTATGCCTAAAAAGTTAGGTGCAATTCAAAGTATAGAATCATTCCCTACAGAATCTGAGGCTGCTTTTGCATATTAGAGATGCAGTCCTTGGTGTTTTTAAACTTAAAACCTGGGTGGAACATATACCAGCTTTATTTAAAACTAAGTTTAAGCTAAGTTCAGTTCAGTTCAGTCGCTCAGTCATGCCCAACTCTCTGCGACTCCACAGACCGCAGTACGCCAGACCTCCCTATCACCAAATCCCGGAGTTCACTCAAACTCATGTCCATCTAGTCGGTGATGCCATCCAGCCATCTCATTCTCTGTTGTCCCCGTCTCCTCCCACTCTCAATCCCTCCCAGCATTAGAGTCTTTTCCAGTGAGTCAACTCGTCGCATGAGGTGGCCAAAGTACTGGAGTTTCAGCTTCAGCATCAGTCCTTCCAATGAATATTCAGGACTGATCTACTTTAGGATAGACTCGTTGGATCTCCTTGCAGTCCAAGGGACTCTCAAGAGTCTTATTCAACAACACAGTTCAAAAGCATCAATTCTTCGGCGCTCAGCTTTCTTCACAGTCCAACTCTCACATCCATACATGACCACGGGAAAAACCATAGCCTTGACTAGATGGACCTTTGTTGGCAAAGTAATGTCTCTGCTTTTTAATATGATGTCTAAGCTACGAGTCCATGTCTAAATCTAGACTGTAAGATACTCCTGTTCCTGGGATGACCCACCCCACCTTGTCCTTACTTTCTAGGTTCATCGTGGTGTGTGGAAACATCACTGTGGAGAGTGTGACGGCTTTCCTGAGGAACTTTCTCCGCCACAAAGCAGGGGAGATCAACACTGAGATTGTTTTCCTGGGAGAGTAAGTATGTCTCTATGGCCCATGAGCAGGGGATACTTAAAATATGTACGAATATTTTTAATGGCAGAAAATTTCCCTTACGGCCTTGATCTTTAAAAGTAGGAAGTAATTAATTAGCAAAAAGTAAAGAAAAAGCAGTTCATGACCAGAGTTAACCTATGAAAATATTATTCTGGACTATATCTTGCCAGATTTTTTTTCTGTACAGGTTCTAATATTATTTAAGTGTTTGAAAAATACTGATACTGCGAAAAGCTGAAGGCAAGAGGAGAAGGGAGCGCCGGAGGATGAGGTGGTTAGATTGCATCACCAACGCAGTGGACATGAATTTGAGCAAACTCTGGGAGAGCGTGGAGGACAGAGGAGTCGGGAGTGCTGCAGTCCGTGGGGTCACACAGAGTCAGAACCAACTTAGCCACTGAATAACCACAACAATAACACGTATTATTACGTATAGCCATAATTTTGTGCGCTAGTCTGGTGCAATTCATGATGATTATTCTGTCAATTCTCAGAATTGCAAATGCAGAATTCAGCTAGACACAGAAAGTGTTGTTTGATGGTGATGAGTTTGTTCAGTGGTTTATCTTTTTACGACCAGAGTCCAAGTCAAACATTTTGTGAAACACTGGGAAGTGCCTTTTTAACACAAAGGAGTTTTAAGCAGGCAAAATGGTTTCTAATTGTTTTGTATTTACAATTTTGGTTCCTAATGAGGTTGAGCAATTTTTGTGTTTTGATGGTTTGCTGATTTTTTGGAATTCTCTTCATTTATTTTGTTTTCTTTTATATAAGGAGGGTTGTCTGTTACTTTACTGACTTCTAAGCACTTAGTATACTTTTGTATTAGCTTCTTTGTGTCATAGGTTGTAAATTTCCCTCCCCTTTTGTCTTTTAATTTTTGTGTGTGCTTCTATCGTAATGAAGAAGCATTCAATTTACACAGACTCCAATCTATCAACTATTTCCCTTTTGACTTCTTGCTTTTCTGATGTTCTTAAATCTGTCTGTTCTAAAGTTAAGTAACTATTTCTTAAGATTTTTAGGTTTTTATATTAAAATATTTTGTATTTAAGCTCTCTGGAATTGACTTTGTGTAATGTGTAGGCAGGGCTTCACAGATGGCTCAGTGATTAAAAAAAAAAAAGAAAATTCCACCTGCCAATGCAGGAGATGCAAGAGACATGATTCAATCCCTGGGTTGGAAAGACCCCCATGGAGAAGGAAATGGCAACCTGCTCTAGTATTCTTGCCTGGTAAATCCCAGAGACAGAAGAATCTGGTCTGCTACAGTCCACGGGTTGCAAAGAGTCGGACACGACTGAGCACGCACACATGTGAATATGTAGGGAACTAACTTCTTTATTTTTCTAAACTGTCAATCTATTATCCAGACATCACTCACTAATGTCAGCCAGCTATGAGATGACATTTTGGTCTTATCCATGATTGCATGTCGGGTCACCTCAGCCTTCTTCATGCCTTTCATAGTTGAACACCATACTCTTTACATTATGACACCTTCAACCAACCGTTACCTTGGGCTCTCGGGTATGAGATGACCAGTAAGCCTTCTGAATTCCTTTATGGTGCTGTGGATAGACAGCCAAGAGTTCTGCTTCAGGATCATTGTCATGCCTGTCTTTTCAGTAATTTTGCGTTGCTAGGACCCTTATTTCAGAGAAGGCAGTGGCAACCCACTCCAGTACTCTTGCCTGGAAAATCCCATGGATGGAGGAGTCTGGTAGGCTGCAGTCCATGGGGTCACCAAGAGTTGGACACAACTGAGAGACTTCACTTTCACTTTTCACTTTCACTCATTGGAGAAGGAAATGGCAACCCACTCCAGTGTTCTTGCCTGGAGAATCCCAGGGACGGCGGAGCCTGGTGGGCTGCCGTCTATGGGGTCACACAGGGTCGGACACAACTGAAGTGACTTAGGAGGAGGAGGAGGAGGAGGAAACATAAGACTGTTCTATACACCTGTGTCTCTTTTGCTGTCTCGTATACAGGGTTATCATTACCATCTTTCTAAATTCCATATATATGAGTTAGTATACTGTATTGGTGTTTTTCTTTCTGGCTTACTTCACTCCCCCTGTATACGAGACAGCAAAAGAGACACAGGTGTATAAAATAGTCTTATGGACTCTGTGGGAGAGGGCGAGGGTGGCATGATTTGGCAGAATGGCATTGAAACATGTATATTATCATATGTGAAACAAATCACCAGTCCAGGTTTGACGTATGATACAGGATGCTCGGGGCTGGTGCATGAGGATGAACCAGAGGGAGGATAAGGGGAGGAGGGAGGTGGGAGGGGGGTTCAGGAAGGGGAACTCATGTACACCCGGGGCGGATTCATGTCAATGTATGGCAAAACCAACCAATAAAATATTGTAAAATAATTAGCCTCCAGTAAAAATAAATAAATAAAACATAGTAAACAAACAAAAGACCCAGAGTGTTAAAACCAGTGATAAAAGGCTAATAATTGTAGTCCAGTTGAGACAGAGAGAAAATCATTAAGTGTGTGGAAATTTACATCTTTTACCCACTGCTGTATTCTCATAGAACAATGTAGGTTAATGTAGGTACTTGTTAAGATAATGATTGAAATGTCTTAAATGTTGCGAGTTGCCTGTCCAGACTTTTGTCAATTACATTTATATTCTGAAGACTCCCCTTCATAGCTCAGTTGGTAAAGAATCCACCTGCAATGCAGGAGACCCTGGTTCAATTCCTGGATCAGGAAGATCCACTGGAGAAGGGATAGGTTACCCACCCCTGTATTCTTGGGCTTCCCTTGTGGCTCAACTGGTAAAGAATCTGCCTGCAATGTGGGAGACCTGGGTTCAATCCCTGGGTTGGGAAGATCCCTTGGAGAAGGGAAAGGCTACCCACTCCAGTATTCTCACCTCGAGAATTTCACAGACTGTATAGTTTACAGGGTCGCAAAGAGTTGGACATGACTGAGTGACTTTCACTTCACTTTCTGAAGACTCCAAAGTTGATATCCCCACTGGACATTCTTTGTGTCTTCATAGCCACACAACTAGTAGCTTACTGGATATTTCCACCCCAGTGTTTCAAAGACCCCTCAGACTCAGCATTTTCTCAAAAGGAAATTTATGATCTCAAGTCCAGTTTTTCCATCTCACAAGGCAAATTAAAAATAAAACAAGAAAGAAAGCAAACAGCATTTCTTATCTCAGCGAGTGGCATCTCATCAATGCCAATCCTTAAAACAAAACGCTAAGCGTAGTCGTGGACATTCCTTTCTTCCTCAGACCCTGTATACGTGTCCTAATTCTGTTCCTATCAGTTCATCTGCCCTGAAGGTGAAAGGGCTAGTTGCTCAGCCATGACTCTTCAACCCCATGGACTATATAGAGCCCACCAGATCTGTTCTTTTTGCTCAGAATCTCTCCTACAGGATGTGAATGATTTATTTTCATCCCCCAGCACTCAGAGCCCTTCTCCGGCCAAACTGAGTTGGCCTGTTGGAATCCTCCTGTCTCATCGCTCCATCTGTTTGCTTTAAAGTCATTATCACAGTCTGTGATTCTGGCGGCCCGTCCTCTGATGCCGCAGTTCACATTGCCTTTCCGTACTTTGCTGTCCATTCATGCTGCTTCTCTCAGTGAATCTGGGCTGGCCTCTGGCTTAACTTGATAAAGAGAATGTAGCAGAGGGAAAGCGGTGGTAGGTTTTATACTTCCCAGCTGTTTATACACATTCTCTTCCTCCCATCAAGAAGGGAGTCTTCTATTCTCCTTTCTCTTGATCTGAGCTGGCCTTTTGACTCATTTTAACCTGTGAAATATATGTAAATGACCAAGCCAGTTACAGAACCAACCCATAAGAAGCCTGGGAACTTCTACACTCAGGATTTTGGCGCTCTGGAACACTATGTAAGAAGTTCAGCTCCTCTGAGGGGAATGATGCCTATCCAGCTGCCAGCTCCTCTGGACGTCCAGCTGAGGGAATGGGCATGTGTGTGTGTGTTTATTAGTTGCTCAGTCATGTCCAACTCTTTGTGACCCCATGGGAATTCTCTGGGCAAGAATCCTGGGGTGGGTTGCCATTCCCTTCTCCAGCGGATCTTCCTGACCCAGGATCAAACCCAGGTCTTCTGCATTACAGGCAGATTCTCTATCATCTGAGCCACAAATTTCAGCCCTAATGGACATGGAAGTGATACTTTTTCAGAGATTCTTCCCACTAGGAATATCGGCTAAACACAGTCATGTACGTGACTCCAATGAAACCACGTGGAGCAGAAGACTCACCCAGCTGAGCTCAAACACAAATATTGATTTGTTATTCTTTGTATTGAATGCATACATCCTATGCACTTTGCATATGTGCAGTTTTTCACAATTAAATGAAAAAGTAAAAACTTCCTAGAACCAAAAAACGATATCAGCTGTCAGACTGGAAAAGTACAGTAATGCTGATCAGAATAAATGAAGACGCACAGGCACATTATCATCACATGTAAAATCATGTACACACAGGCACATTGTCATTACATGGAGGAGACACCTAATTCAACAATCATTGGAGGGTGGAGCAGACCCATGCAGGAATCCAGAAGATAGTACTGCTCCAGAAGGCAACGTACGAACGTACACATCAACAGCAAAATGTTGTTCAGTGGTTAAGTCGTGTTCGACTCTGCATCCCCGTGAGCTGCCGCACAGCAGGCTTCCTGTTCTTTACTGTCTCCCTGAGTTTGCTCAGACTCATGTCCATTGCATTGGTGATGCCATCTAACCATCTCATCCTCTGCCGCCCCCTTCTCCTTTCACCTTCAATCTTCCCCAGCATCAAGGCCTTTTCCAGTGAGTCAGCTCTTTGCACCAGGTGACCAATGTATTGGAACTTCAATGCTTACTACCAAATATCTAACCCCTTATAATTTTTTCCAGCCTTACTGCTCACAGATAACTACGCTCTTTCAGATTTAATGTTTCTTTTAAGTTTAAATTTATGTTTTATCACTCTTTGGACTTCTCACTTGTACACAGTATTTACTTATCACCTGATATTTTTCAGATGAACATTAGTCTGCACCACTTCATCTCCTTCACTTGTTCCAACAGAGTTATCTTCTGATTTGTAATTACAGCAGCAATGAGTATTTATATCATTATGGGTAATAAATGTTGGTTTTATGATAATTGTGCTGCTGCTGCTAAGTTGCTTCAGTCATGTCCAACTCTTGTGCGACCCCATAGACGGCAGCCCACCAGGCTCCCCCGTCCCTGGGATTCTCCAGGCAAGAACATGATAACTGTACATTTCCTCAAATTTGTTTTTTTTCAGTATGTAATGGTCACCTCATTTTCATATGTGTATCATTAAATATTTTCCAATATCAACATCACATGCATAGCAATAAATATTTTCTAATTTCTTCAACATTAAATAATATCATAAGAGTAAAAGTTAAGTGAAAAATACCCAAGAGTTGCACATGAGTCACTGGAGCGTAGATAATAATTAAGTACCATGTTTAAAACTCTTTATCCTAAATTATAACTCAGAAAATTACACAGAATTACAGAGTACATTAAAATGAATTATTATGAAGCGAACATCCATGTAACCATCGCCAAAATCAAGATATATTCTATTGCCAGCTTTCCAGCAAAACCCTCCCCAACTGTGGCCCCATCTTTAGCTCCTAGAGATAATTATGATTTTGACTTGATACCTTACATTTATTAATTCCTATCTCCTGACATTTTTTGTGTTTTTAAACTCACATAAATGGGATACAGATTGATTTACCTCAATACTGCGTTTGTGAGATCCATCCTTGTTGCGGCTGGGTATAGCAGTACCTATTCATTTTCATTGCTGTGCGGTAAAGCATTCCATTATATGAATACACCACAATTTTTCTTAATCCGTTCTACTGTTGGTTGACATTTCTCCTCAGTTTCGGCTATTATGAAGAATGTTGCTTTGAAAGTTCTTGTATATGTGCCCTGGTCCCCAGGAGTAAAATTGCAGGGTACTAAATCTTCCTGTAATAGAACTGTCAGTCGTCCAGAATGTTTTTTCTGTTGTGTCTGCACTTCCACCAGCAGCCCTGAGAGTGTCTGTTGCCCTGTAGCCTTACTACCAGTTAAAATGTAACTTCCCACCCTACCTGACACTTTTACGTTTGAGTCTTTTACGTTTGAGCCATTCATTCTTCAGAATAGCATTTTATAAGGCTGTGTCTCATAATGTGGTTTTTCCATCTCATTTTTCTGGTTAGCAATGAGGTCAAGAATGTATTCAAATGTATAAGCCATTTGGATTCCTTCTTATGAAATGACTGTTATCTTGCCCTTTTTAAAAAATAAATTGGAGTGTAGTTGATTGTATTAGTTTCTGGTGGACAGCAAGGTGATTCAGTTATGCATATATATACATATTCTTCTTCATACTGGTTTCCGTTATGCTTTTTTCCCCCATTTTTATCCTGAATTAAATACAGGTCTGCCAGTAACAAACTATTTTATTTAAATGTAAAGACATCTTGATTTTGTTCTCATTCTTGAAAGATGATTTTATGAATATAGGGTTCGAAGCCGCTACCTTTTGTCCTGAAGAACCATGAAGTATTCTTGTGTTGATTTCCTCGTTTTGTTATTGCTATTAAGAAGTCTGTTCAATGATCTTTAATGAATTATTTCCCTAAAAGATCGTAGTGAAAGTGAAAGTCGCTCAGTTGTGACCGACTCTTTGCAACCCCATGGACAGGCTTCTCTGTCTGTGGAATTCTCCAGGCAAGAATACTGGAGCAGGTACCTTTCCTTCTCCAGGGGATCTTCCCAACCCAGGGATCAAAGCCAGGTCTCCCACATCTCAGGCGCATTCTTTATGATCTGAGCTACCAGGGAAGCCCAAGAATATTGGAGTGGGAAGCCTATCCCTTCTCCAGGGGGTCTTCCTGACCCAGGGATCAAACCGGGGTATCCTGCATTGCAAGTAGATTCAAAAAAGATTTTTTAAATATTTATTTTCATTTATTTATTTGGCTGTACCAGTTCTTAGTTGCAGCATTAGGGGTCTTTTTTGTTGCAGCATGTGAGCTCTTAGTTGCGGCATATAGGATCTAGTTCCCTGACCAGGGATCAAACCCAGGCCTCCTGCATCAGGAGCTGAGTTTTAGCCATTGGACCACCAGGGAAGTCCCTTTAAATAAGATAATTAACTGCATTTCCTATAAAGAATTTTTGATTTTTTTTTTTTGTTTTAAATTCCTAATTCTACTGGAATTTGGTTTTTGTGTGACATGACACATGAATAAAATTTCATCTTTTTCCATAGACACCGATTTTATCAATGCTAGTCTTTGAATAAATCCTTTTTCCCTCACTGATCTGACATGCTGCCAGTATGAATAAATCTCTTCTGTTGTTTTTTTTTTTAATCAGTTTATCTGTCACTGCATTAATACTATACTTTTTTAATTACTAAGGTTCATAATTAATCCATATATATTTTAGGGCAAGTTTTTCCTCATTGCTTATCTTTATTCAGTAATTGACAAGCTCTTCTTGGCTTGTCATATAATTTATCTTCCATATAATTTTTATAATCATTTTATCATGAACTATGAAAAACTGTGGAAATTGATGAGAATCTCATTGAACTTTTAATTCAAAATTTACTTCTTTGTGTTACAATTTCTAACTCTGACTGCTATTTCTAACTCTAAGATAATTTATGGTTACCTATTTATGTAGTTCTCAATTAGTGTTTCTTAGTAATATTGCAAAATTTCCTAGCTTGCTGATGTTTATTATATATTATATAATTTTACATATTTATATTGTAATAAATGTATATGACATTTTATAGGTAATTGATATTTTCTGATACTATTGGAAACAGTGTCTTATTAATTGTATTTTCTAGTTGTTTGCTTTTGGTATAAAAAAGCAAATTGACTTTTATATATTAATCTTCCATTCATCCATATTGTTAAATTAGAACATGTTATCACTTAAATCTGAAATCTAAAAAAAAGTCACCCTTACATAAACAAAGTGGAGAGATGGTTTGCCCAGGGTTGGGAATTGGGGGAGATAGGGAGAGATTTGGTAAAAGGGTACAGACTTTCAGTTTTAAGATAAATAAAGTCTTAGGATCTAACATAAAACATGGTGACCATAGTTGACAACACTACTGTACAATCGAAATTTGCTTAGAGAGTAGAATTTAAATGTCGTCACCCCCACAAAAGGTAAATGTGTGAGGTGTGATGGATGTGTTAATTAACTCAATGGGAGGAGTCTTTCACAGTATATACATCTATCAAATCATGTCATACACTAAAGTGAAAAAGTGAAAGTTGCTCAGTTGTATCTGACTCTTTGCGACCCCACGTACTATACAGTCCATGGAATTCTCCAGGCCAAAATAGTGGAGTGGGTACCCTTTCCCATCTTCAGGAGATCTTCCCAACTCAGGGCTCGAACTCAAGTCTCCCACATTGCAGGCAGATTCATTAAATATTTTACAATTTTAATTGTCAATTTTGCCTCAATAGAATTGGAAAATGTTCTAAAGTTGTTTGCAGAATTTATAAATATCAAATTTGATTATCATTTTCCCCTTTGATCTGTAAATAATTGAGAGAGATGCATTGAGATGTTTTATTACAGTGGCAGATTCATCTATTTGTCTCTCCACTTTTGTTAAAATGTTTATATATTTAGAAACTATTTTATTTAATTGTTTTAAAATGCTATGTCTTTTTGAATAATCGAAATATTCTCATTCGATCCTGAACTTCCTTGTTCTCAGTAATTCTTTTTTTTTTTTTTTGTATTAATCCAATTTGCATCTTTTCACGTCACTATGATTGATGTACCTGAGCTCCAGACCCATCCCTAGAATTAGGCTAATGGTGTCAACATCACCTGAGCATGGGGATTAGTAATGGAGGATGTATATTTTCCAAGAGTATTAGGGTTTTTATTAAATGCACTAAATAATATAACAATCTCTAAACCAAAGCCACTCTTTTTTTTCCATCTTTGGCATGGCATCCTTTGTCCAGGACCCTTCCTTCGTTGGAATTGGAAACCATATTTAAGCGCCACACGGCCTATACAACCTTCATTTCTGGGTCTGCACTGAAGTGGGAGGATCTGAGGCGAGTTGCGGTAAGATCTAGTTCTTTTCCCCCTTGTCGTTTCCCTAAGCTGCAGCAATTAAGATGATAGTGTGTTGCCCTTCCCAAAGGTATTACTTCAGACTCTTAACTGAGGGAAATATGACTTCTTCAACTTAAAAAACTGATCGTAGAGGAAATGTTAGCAATTGACCTTCAAATCCTTCTTGACAAATACCAAGTCAACCTCACTGTTTACATACACTTATATTTTAATTTTTTATTTTACTGAAATCTCTATCTACAACAGTTTTATTTTATCATTCTAATAGATCTGGAAAAGTTGTGGATAGCAGAAGTGTGTTAGGTCTTTCTATCCAAGTAGGATTCTTACCAGATGACAGATTTCTAGGAGTCTGTCAGCTTTCACCAACTTCTAAACACACTGATATGTCCTCTGACAGAAAGGACATGAATGAAGATAGCAGAGATCCCATTTAGGCTGAGACTAAGACAGATACAAACCCTCCAGACATCTGTCATTTCAGATCAAGGCCAGCATCCTTTCATGTTTTAGGTTTCACAGAATCATATATACAAAAAGCTTCAGTTTTTAAAGCAGAGATTTACAGAGTCAACACAAAGAAGTGCAGCAAAAACTGACCCAGGCAAAATAATCTTTCTCCTTCCTGCAACTTGGGATAAGAACCTCTTCAGTAATTTTTTTTTTTTTTTTTTTGCTAAACTGAAAGGCAATTGCTTACAAGGTCTTATTGCTCATGCAATTGCTTAAAAGGTCTTATTGCTCATCACTGCTCATAAGTTGATGTTTTCGGATGATAGGAAACATATCACTTGCACTATTCCCATTTTAAAGCAATCTACATCTGTGTCAGGGACCCTGATCCATCTAAGGTGCCTCTCTCAGGTATATCCTTGTCACCAGTCCTCGAGTGTACTCTTTCTTATTGGAATTCTATGACAAAACCGTGGGCTGTCCAGGTGGCTCAGTGATAAAGAATCTACCTGCTATGTAGGAGATATGCGATACGCAGGTTCAGTTCCTGGTTCGGGAAGATCCCTGGAGTAGGGATCTTCTACTCCAGGGCCACCGACTCCACTATTCTGGCCTGGGAAGTTCCATGGACAGAGGAGCCTTGAGGGCTACCATCCATGGGGTTGCAAAGAGTCAAGACATGACTGGGTGAGCATGCACCAGGTGACAGAACCCTAAGAAAACCCCAAATGGGAACAGGCAAGCATTGCCCATGCAATTAACAAGGTGACTGCTGTTTCATCTTGAAGAATAGGTGGACTCTGCAGAAGCGTGCCTGATCATAGCCAACCCTCTGTGCAGTGATTCACACGCTGAAGACTCTTCAAACATTATGAGGTAAGAAGCTGGTGCTGTGTCTCCTATGGTCAGATTCTGGTCTTCATTTTCTCTCCTTTAAAATAAAGCCCAGGACATAGGACTAAACAGGTGTCATCATACATAGCACAGAGGATTCATCATATTCCAGGTCTCTGCCTTATTTTTTGCCACCAGAGACAGCAGATGTATGATAAAAGGAAGCCAAACTAGAGTTTCCTGTATGTTAATGTGCTTTCCCACTTACTTTCCTGGAGTTCTATATGAATAACAGCTGTGTAAATTTACAAAGCAAACATACAGATAACTGATAAACTGTTCAGATAGCGCCTTTCTCACTAACGTCACCTCAAAAATAAAGATAGAAAGATAGCATGTGTGATTTGTGAACCTTATTCAGAGACTTTATTTACCAGGGTTTTTTCTAGGAGTCTTAGTGAAAGGTTGTGTGTGGTTCCGTATGGTGCACTTTTGACTTTTGGCCGTATTTTCAAGATGGCTATGGATAGTGTTACCATCCTGAATTGAACTATTGATGAGCAGGAGCTTAATTTGTGGTAACAGATTTAAATGATCATTGTGATGGCAATGCCTTTGTACCTAACCCAGATAACCTGTTGGCCCTCAGAGCAAAATAAATGTATATAGCTGCAGGTGATTCTACAAAAAGCAAGGAACAGCTGAGAAACTTGCGCTATGCAGTAAATATGGGAAGAATCTTAGTTTCTTATTTTGTAAAAGTTGTTTTGAGAAAGTTGTGTTAGACAGTCTATGAGCTACTTCAATGATAGACAGCAATTCGGTCCCTTTTTTTTTTTTAATTGATGTGTTTGAGTTTGAAAGCTACAATGTATGAAAATTCCTCCTCAAGAATTGGTCCCAGATGACCACAGTCTCTTAATACCAAGAACTGACCTTACCATAGATAAAATTTGATAAGTCACTAAAATCAGTATTCTTCCACATGTGTGCTATTAAAGATCATAACAAAGATCTTTGTAATACGTGCTTTTCTTGTACTTATACACACATCAGTTTAACTTTGAATTATATTACAAAGATGTTAGACATGGCACATCACTAATGAGAATATTTGTTGTTTATGTAGGGTACTGTCTATCAAGAACTATTACCCTAACACCAGAATCATCATACAGATACTCCAGTCCCATAACAAGGTATTGCAACATTATAGCCTGTTCAGTCTCCTCCTATTTTGGTCTACAGACGTAGATGAACCTTAGCTCCTCCAAGTAATATATGAACTTACTACTTTCTAGTGGGTCTACGCACAAAAGGTTTTTGCCAGTTGTTGGTGAAATTGGGAGTCTAATTAATATTATTAATCACATAAGAATGTCAATTTGGCAACAGTTACGTTTATATACTTTAAAAGCTGCCTGATGGTCTAGAATCCGGTCATCCTGAATTTAGATGCTGACTCAGATCCTTCCGTTTGGGTCACTGACAGGTCTTGACACAGCCTTAAATACTGAGAGCCACTAAAATAAGTAAGCAAGTTGGACAATGACAAAGGTTAGAGAGACAACAAAGGGCTAGGGCAGGGTTGAACAATGAGATTCATCTACTGCACAAGTCCACTCATTCAAGACTAGGAGAGGCAGACGCGAGAGACGCCCGGCTCTGGCGCAACCGACCACGTGCAGAATCGTGGCTGAGATGAGCTACCCCGCACCCAGGGTTAGGGCGGTGGCCAAGAGGAGCTGTGCCACGTCCAGGAGGCGGTGGCTGCTTGGGCACCGGAGGGCCAAGAGGAGCTGATCCACATTCAGAGCAGGAGGGGCAGCGTTGAGGAGATACCCCTCGTCCAAGGTAAGGTACAGCGGCTGCATCTTGCTGGAGCAGCTGGGAAGAGATACTCCACGACCAAGTGGAATATAAGAATCCAGTGTTCTGGGGAGGAAGAAACAAGATGGCGGAGGGATAAGACGGCAAGACCACTTTCTCCCCCACAAATTCATCAAAAGAACGTTTGAACGCGGAGTAAAGTCCACAAAACAACTTCTGAATACTGGCAGAGGACATCAGGCTCCCAGAAAAGCAGCCCATTGTCTTCTAAAGGAGAGAGAAGAAATCCAGCTCCACCCACCAGAACACTGACACATGCTTCCCTAACCAGGGAACCCGGACAAGTCACCCGTCCAACCGCACACACAGCGAAGAAACTACATAATAAAGAGAACTCCACAAACTGCAAGAAGAGGGAAAGGCTACCCCAAGCAAAGCAATATAAGCAAGATGAAGAGGCAGAGAAATACCCAGCAAGTAAAGGAACAAGATAATTGCCCACCAACACAAACAAAAGCAGAAGATATAGGGAATTTACCTGATAAAGAATTTCAAATTTTGATGGTGAAAATGATTCAAAATCTTGAAAGCAAAATGGAGTTACAGATAAATAACCTGGAGAAAAGGATTGAGAAGATGGAAGAAAGATTTAATAAGGACTTAGAAGAAATAAAAAAGAGTCAATATACAATGAATAATGCAATAGATGAGATCAGAAACACTCTGGAGGGAACAAACAGTAGAATAACAGAGGCAGAAGACAGGATAAGCGAACTAGAAGATAGAATTGTAGAAATAAATGAAACAGAGAGGAAAAAAGAAAAACGAATTAAAAGAAATGAGGACAATATTAGAGACCTCTGGGACAATGTTAAACGCTCCAACATTCGAATCATAGGAGTCCCAGAAGAAGAAGACAAAAAGAAAGACCATGAGAGAATACTTGAGGAGATAATAGTTGAAAACTTCCCTAAAATAAGGAAAGAAATAATCACCCAAGTCCAAGAAACCCAGAGAGTCCCCAACAGGATAAACCCAAGGCGAAATACTCCAAGACACATATTAATCAAATTAACAAAGATCAAACACAAAGAACAAATATTAAAAGCAGCAAGGGAAAAGCAGCAAATAACACATAAGGGGATTCCCATAAGGATAACAGCTGATCTTTCAACAGAAACTCTTCAGGCCAGAAGGGAGTGGCAAGACATACTTAAAGTGATGAAAGAAAATACCCTACAGCCCAGATTACTATACCCAGCAAGGATCTCATTCAAATATGAAGGAGAAATCAAAAGCTTTACAGACAAGCAAAAGCTGAGGGAATTCAGCATCAACAAACCAGCTCTCCAACAAATGCTAAAGGATCTTCTATAGACAGGAAACACAGAAAGAGTGTATAAACTTGAACCCAAAGCAATAAAGAAAATGGCTACGGGATCATACTTATCAATAATTACCTTAAATGTAAATGGGTTGAAATTTTCAAAAAGGCCAGGAAACAATTCTCATAGCCATCAATAGTTCAGTGTTGAGTTCATGAATAGTTTTTAAAGTTTGGGACAAACTGTAGTATTTGCTATTTGAAGTACTATTTGTAATTGGCATATTACGATGTAACATTGGTCTTCATTTCCAACTTAAAACGCCTAAAAATGCCTAACAGGTTTTTAGATTTGTGAATTTTAGTTGAAATGTATTTTATGATGTTACTAAACCTGCAGAAATACTGAAATATTTCAGAGAACTTATTCACTGTACATTTAATTTATTTTATTTATAAAAGTTATGAACTGTAGAAAGTTTTACTTGTTGGGTCAAATGCTTGTTGCTTCAAATGCTTGTTGCATTTGAAGTGCTAGTTACAAGAAAATCAAATACCTTCAATGTATAAATGCTATTAAGTTTTTAAAGGACTCTGGAGTATAAGTAAGTTTGTTTAAAGAAATTTAGTCTGTTCAACTTGAATCAGCTCTGTCAAACATTAATTAAAAGCCTCATTAAAAATTAAAAAAAAAAAGACTAGGAGAGATGGCTATTTTATCTCATACACAGAAACCAACCCAGAGGAAGAAACCGAGGAATGTATTTCAAAGAAAAGAACAAGATTAAACCTCAGGAAAAAAAAAAAAAAACAACTAATAAAAAGGAGAAATAAGGACCCACACAAGACTGAAAATGAGGGGATGGAAAAATAAATTACATGCTGATGGAAAAAAAAATAAATCTGAAGAAGCTGTACCTGTATCAGACAAGATAGACTTTAAAACAAAGACTTTTATCAGATTAAAAGAAGAGCATTACATATGATAGAGGGGTCAATCCAGCAAGAAGATATAACATTTCTAAACATTTATGACACCAACGTAGGAGGACCTAAATTTATGAAGCAAATGTGAAGAAATCTAAGGGAGAATAGACAGCAATACTTTGTTTTGTTGAGGTACAGTTGATGTAAAATGTCATGTTGGTTTCAAGTGTACAATATTCAATATTTCTATATGCTGTGAAATGATGTAGTGATTCAGTGTTTTTATAGATTATACTCCATTTAAAGTTATTTCAGAATAATGGCTATATTTCACTCTGCTGTACAGCGTATCATTGTTGCTTATCTACTTTGTACGTAGCACTTGGTGTTAAGAGAATTCCCTGCCCCTGTCTTGCCATTCCCTCCCTTTACCCACTGATAGCCGCTAGCTTGTTACTAGCTTGTTTTCTGTGTCCATGAGACTGTTTCTCTTACTTTCTACCCTGAAACAGGCCTTTCTGCCAAAGATCCCCAGCTGGAATTGGAACACTGGCGACAACATCATCTGCTTTGCTGAACTAAAGCTTGGATTCATCGCCCAGGGCTGCTTGGTGCCAGGCTTGTGTACCTTCCTGACGTCTCTATTTGTTGAGCAAAACAAGAAGGTAACCTTGTAAACTGATGTTGAATCTCGGCCCTGTCCCCATGTCCTCCTAAATTTAAGATCAGATATAGAAAATAAAAATTGAGGAAAGCAAGAAGGCCCCGAGAAATGAGATTTGGCTTCTACTTAAGCTGAGAAGGGATTGAGAGATCTGGATTGAAGTCCCAGGCACCACACTGACCTTAAAGAAGTTGTTTATCTGATTCTTTCCCAAGAATTATTATTGTTGTTTAGTCACTTTGTCATGTCTCTGTTTTTGCCACCCCATGGACTGTAGCCCACCAGGCTCCTCTGTCCATGGGATTCTCGACAAGAAACCTGGAGTGGGCTGCCATTTCCTTCCCCAGGGGATCTTCCTGACCCAGGGATCGAACTTGTGTCTCCTGAATTGACAGATGTATTCTTTGCTGCTGAGCCACTGGGGAAGCCCTTGCCTAAAAATATTTACTTGCAAAACAGAAACCATAACTCTGCTTCCTCCTTGCACTCCATGATGTTATGAAACTAAATCTATTCATAAATGTAGAAGCACTTTGAGTTACTGAAGATAGAAATGTAAAATAAAACTTATTAGTAGAGATTTCATATATTAACATATAAGTTAAATACAAAGTAATGGACAATAATAGATAATTATTTTCATCAGAGAAATAATTATACAAATAATCATTAAAATTTAATTTTGCAGATTATTTTGGGGCATTCTATGCAGTAATAATAATAGTAGCCACATGTTGAATGTCTACTGTGTGTCATACATTTTAAATACACGATGTTTCAGTCACAGAAAACTAGACAAGCTGATCACATGGATCAGTCTGTCTAACTCAATGAAACTATAAGCCATGCCATGTAGGGCCACCCAAGATGGACAGGTCATGGTGGAGAGTTCTGACAAAATGTGGTTCACTGGGTAAGGGAATGGAAAACCACTTCGTTATTCTTGCCTTGAGAACCCAATGCACACTATGAAAAGGCAAAAAGATTGACACTGAAAGATAAACTTCCCAGGGAGGTTGGTACCCAATATGCTACTGGAGGAGAGTGGAGAAATAAATCCAGAAAAATGAAGAGACAGAGCCAAAGTGAAAACAATGCCCAGTTGTGGATGTGACTGGTGATGGAAGTAAAGTCCAATGCAGTAAAGAGCAATATTGCAAAGGAACCAGGAATGTTAAGTCCATTAATCAAGATAAATTGGAAGTGGTCAAACAGGAGATGGCAAGTGTGAACATCAACATTTTAGGAATCAGTGAACTAAACTGGAATGGGCAAATTTAATTCAGATTACCATAACATGTACTACCATGGAGAAGAATTCCTTAGAAGAAATAGAGTAGACCTCATAGTCAACAAAAGACTCGAAAATGCAGTACTTAGGTGCACTCTCAGAAGCGACAGAATTATCTCTGTTCATTTCCAAAGCAAACCATTCAATATCACAGTAATCCAAATCTATGCCCCAACCACTAGTGCCAAAGAAGCTGAAGTTGAACACTTCTATGAAGACCTACAACACCTTCTAGAACTAAAACCCAAAAAAGACTCCCTGTTCATCATAAGGGACTGAAATACAAAAGTAAGAAGTCAAGAGACACCTGGAGTAATAGGCAAGTTTGGCCTTGGAGTACAAAATGAAGCAGGGCAAAGGCTAACAGAGTTTTGTCAAGATAACACACTGGTCATAGCAAATACCCTCTTCCAACAATACAAGAGAAGACTCTACACATGGACATCTCCAGATAGTCAACACCAAAATCATATTGATAATATTCTTTGCAGCCAAAGATGGAGACGCCTTTTACAGTCAGCAAAAACAAGCCCAGGAGCTGACTGTGGCTCAGATCATGAACTCCTTATTGCAAAATTCAGACATAAATTGAAGAAACTAGGGAAAACCACTCGACCATTTAGGTATGACCTAAATCAAATACCTTATGATTATACAGTGGAAGTGACAGACTCAAGGGATTAGATCTGATAGAGTGCCTGAAGAACTACGGACAGAGGTTCATGACACTGTATAGGAGGCAGTGATCAAGACCATCTCCAAGAAAAACAAATTCAAAAAGGCAAAATGCTTGCCTGAGAAGACCTTACAAATACCTGGGCAAAGAAGAGAAGTGAAAGGCAAAGGAGAAAAGGAAAGATAAACCCATCTGAATACAGAATTCAAAAAAACAGCAAGGAGAGATAAGAAAGCCTCCCTCAGTGATCAGTGGAAAGAAATAGAGAAAAACAATAGAATGGAAAAGACTAGAGATCTCTTTAAAAAAAATTAGAGATACCAAGGGAATATTTCATGCAAATATGGGTGCAATAAGAAAAAGTATGGACCTCATAGAAGCAAAAGATATTAAGAAGAGGTGGCACGAATACATGAAGAACTATACAAAAAACATCTTTATGACCCAGATAACCATGATGGTGTGATCACTCACCTAGAGCCAGACACCCTGGAATGCGAAGTCAAGTGTACCTTAGGCAGCGTCACAATGAACAAAGCTAGTGAAGGTGATGGAATTCCAGCTGAGCTATTTCAAATCCTAAAAGATGATGTTGTAAAAGTGCTGCACTCAATATACCAGCAAATTTGGAAAACTCAGCCATGGTCACAGGGCTGGAAAATGTCAGTTTTCATTCCAATCCCAAAGAAAGGCAATGCCAAAGAATGCTCAAACTACCGCACAATTGCACTCATCTCACATGCTAGCAAAGTAATGCTCAAAATTCTCCAAGCTAGGCTTCAATAGTACGTGAACCAAGAACTTCCAGATGTTCAAGCTGGATTTAGAAAAGGCAGAGGAACCAGAGATCAAATTGCTAACATCCATTGGATCATCAAAAAAGCAAGAGAATTCCAGAAAAACGACTACTTTTGCTTTATTGACTACACCAAAGCCTTTGACTATGTGGATCACAAGAAATTGTGGAAAATTCTGAAAGAGATGGGACTACCAGGCCACCTGATCTGCCTCCTGAGAAATCTGTATGCAGGTCAAAAAGCAACAGTTAGAACTGGACATGGAACTACAGACTTGTTTCAAATTGGGAAAGGAGTATGTCAAGGCTGTATATTGTCCCCCTGCTTATTTATCTTATGTGCAGAGTACATCAAGCAAAATGCCAGGCTGGATGAAGCACAGGTTGGTATCAAGATTGCCGGGAGAAATATCAATAACCTCAGATATGCAGATGACACTACCCTTTTGGCAGAAAGTGAAGAGGAACTAAAGAGCCTTTTGATGAGGTGAAAAAGAAGACTGAAAAAGCTGCCTTAAAACTCTGCATTCAGAAAATGAAGATCTGAATGTATAGGCATAAAGTTGTTTCTATTATTTATATTCTTAATGCTTCTATGAGTAATTCCCATTTTGAGAATTGTTTATTTGCAAGATTTTTCTTGTTGATTATTGTTACCTGATGTTTCCCTTTTTAGAGAAGCTTTTTAAGGCACCTTTGACTCAGTGCCTCTCAATTTTATCTTTATTTTTATCGCATTAATACCTGATATGTATTAGTTGCTTTCTTTTCTTTATGATTATTCTGTTTATTTTGCTAACTTCTTAAACTGGCTGTATACTTGTATACTCATTGCTTTTCCTTTTTATGTAAAGTCTACTACATTTAAGGCCTCAGTGGATAATGTTTTCCATATCCCGTAGGTTTTAAGACTTTGTATTTTTGGTATCTTTCTGTAATGATGTTGTTTTTAAATGCCATGTACTCAGTGAGTGATATAAACACATTGTAAATTTCAGTTTTCTAATAAAAAATTTTGAAAATTAAAAAAAATAAAATAAAATGAAGATCATGGCATCTGGTCCCATCACTTCATGGCGAACAGATGGGAAAACAGTGGAAACAGTGACAGACTTTCTTTTCTTGGGCTCCAAAATGACTGCAGATGGTGACTGTATGGATGTGAGGGTTGGACTATAAAGAAAGCTGAGAGCTGAAGAATTGATGCTTTTGAGCTGTGGTGTTGGAGAAGACTCTTGAGAGCCCCTTGAACTGCAAGGAGATCCAACCAATCAATCCTAAAGGAAAACAATCCTGAATGTTCATTGGAAGGACTGATGATGAAGCTGAAGCCTCAATACTTTGGCCACCTGATGCAAAGAACTAACTCATTGGAAAAGACATGATTCTGGAAAAGATTGAAGGCAAGAGGAGAAGGGGACAACAGAGGATGAGGTGGTTGGATGGCATCACCGACTCAATGGACATCAGTTTGAGCTCTGGGAATTGGTGATGGACAGTGAGGCCTGGTGTGCTACAGTCCAAAGGGTTGCAGAGTTGGATCGGTCTAAGTGATTGAACTGAACTGAACTGAACTGATCTTTCTCTCAGTATTTCAAGGGAGTATCCCAGTTGTGGAAGCTAATAGTTGACTGTCTATTAAGCTAATGAGTGACAGACAGAAAATTGTCTTACTACTGTGCCCTGCACCTCTGGCTGTTGGATATCTACTGCCAGTCTCCTACATCAGGGCTTTTGATACCTTTACTTGACAAATTAAGTGGCTCAATGGACTACCGGGATAAGATATGATAGCACATAGCATGGCCTTCCAAATGCCATCCCCATGAAGTGCTCCAGGAAAGATATTCTTAACGCTCAGCTGTGTCTGGAAAACTCAAAGTTTCTCCAGAGAGTGACCTTTCTCTCCATCCAATTATACATCCACATTCGACTCTTCTTATGATCAATTTTCGTCATGACTTCTCTTTGTACTTTTTCTCCTTTTTTCAAATAAATTAAAAAAAATTGGCATTCCTTTTCTGGTCCCTTTTCCAGTACTGTAAAGAAAAAGCAAAAGAAGTGAAAGATTCAAAAGATAATCTGGCCAGCAAAATGCTCACTGGAAACCACAGAATTCCTTCTGTGAATATAAGGAGCTGAGGCTTCCCAGATGGCACTAGTGGTAAAGAACCCACCTGCCAGTGCAGGAGACGTAAGAGATGCGGGTTTGATCCCCGCATGGGAAGATCCCCTGGAGGAGGGCATGGCACCCCACCCCAGTGTTCTTGCCTGGAGAATCCCATTGACAGAGGAGCCTGGCCGGCTATAGTCCATAAGGATGCAAAGAGTCTGACACGACTGAAGCGACTTAACACATAACACACACATAGACAGAGAAGTAGAACAGGCCATCAGGCAGTCAGAATGAGCCTTGGGGATGCTACAGTGAACAAGTTTTAACCTTCACTTAGTGGTCACTGTGTGTGACCCAGAAAGTGGCTGGTGAGCACATTGTCTTTGCCTGTGAGTTATCAGCTTAGAAAAGCGAGAGTTAACTGCAATATCTGTTGTGGTGACTGTGATTTTACTCTCCGTGTCTGGCGAAAATAGAGTGAGAACTCTATATGAAGACTTTGTCTCCTTCGTGGAAACATAGAAGGTACAGACGTACAACCTGCCCTGTTCTGGCTTTGTTTTCTGTCATTGCTTGTTGTTGGATTTTCTTACTGTTTGTCTAAGTTGGAACCTCCTCAGTGATGCTGGTTACCTGTCAGTATTCATACAGTGGCTTCTGGAAGACAGGAATTAAGGGAGACTTGGGGTCATGATCATTTGTTGATCAGGGGGCTGAAGTCTGAAACCCCCTTTCAGGAATTCTCAACTGGTCAGAGTCAGGGCAAAATTGTCTCATGTTGTCCTCTGCTCTGGTGCTTTAGATTCTGTAATTAATTGAATTAGTTAAAATTAATTCAATTAATTATTAACTTAAATTAATTAAACCTATTAACTTAGATTTAATGGTCAGGATGCCACTGTCTATGGCCCACTTTGCTCAGATGAGGCATATAAACTTTCTCTGACAGTTTCTGCATCGGTAAAATAAGACTTGCTAATCTACTCATAAGCTTCCCAGGTGGCGCTAATGGTGAGGAATCCATCTGCAATGCAGGAAACATAAGAGACGTGGGTTCGATCCCTGTGTTGGGAAGATCACGGAGAGAAGGGAATGGCAACCCACTCCAGTATTTTTGCCTGGAGAATCCCATGGACAGAGGAGCCTGGCAGGCTGCAGTCCATGGGATTGCAAAGACTTGGGCATGGCTGAAGCCACTTGGCACTCAATCTACTTGTGACCTGATTTTTCCCAGGTATTGAGTTAATATTTGTAAAACTTCTGAGCAGTCGGATTAGAAAGCCTTGGGTCAGTGCCACATAGTCTGATTCTACTGATCTATATTGATATGGTGAGAAATTGTAGTTCGAGCAGCATTTCTGGTTGGTTCTAGGCACAGAGCATTGTCTTAAACTTAAATTTGTGTTAGATTTAATCCAACTGATTTACTTGAACTCCCTGAGTCTACTATCCAAATCCCAAATCTATTTTGTCTTCCGGTTTCTTTTTCTGATTAAAAAAAAAAATGACTCAAGAAATCTTCATGTCTATGGTTATTTTTTGGTCCATGTGATCAGTTGTGACTCCATGGACCCCACCAGCCTCCTCTGTCCATGGGATTTTCCAGGCAAGAATACTGGAGTGGGTTGCCCTTTCTTCTTCCAGGAGATATTCCTGACCCAAGGATCAAACCCGCGTCTCATGTCTCCTGCATTGCAGGCAGATTCTGTACCTGCCAAGCCATCAGTTTTACTTTCCTGCAAAAACTGGAACCTTTGGGTTGGCAGCACTAAGCCAGTTTCTGTAGTCAATGAGGACTTAAATCGTGGCTGAACTGCCCAAGGTGAGCCTTCCTCACAGAAGGATTTTAAGAAAGTGGGAGGGGACTTCCTGGTGGTCCAGTGGTTAAAAACCCACCTTCCAATGCAGGGGATGCAGGTTCAGTCCCTGGTCAGGGGACTAAGACCCCCAGGCTGTGCCTATGCACTTAGACTAGAGACCCTCATGAACCCACTAGAGAAAGCTCATGCACCACAGTGAGACCCAGTGAAGCCAGTAATAACAGTAATTTAAAAAAAGAAAAGGAAAATGCATGAGAGCTGCAGCTTGGGACTCAGATGAGGTATGCTGGAAAGAAGTGGTCCTTTTTAGCAGGGCAGAAAATTTTGTTCATCTGTTTCTTTTTTTTTTTCTTCCTAAACCACAAGATGGCCATCTGAGGCATGTTTCTAGGCTGGCCTTAACTCTCCAGCGCCAAGGTGTTTCACAGTTTCTAGAAATTCCAGGCTTCATCAGAGATTCTGGGCTTTAAGGGGCCTGTCCTGCTCAGAGCAGCGTGGTGGTGATTCTCATGGCTGCAGGGGGAGGAAGAAGAGGACGATCCAAATAGAGAAAAACAGAATCCCGGGGGTCTTGCACAGACAAGAACAGCATTTAGCTTTTTCTGAGAGACAGAGAAATCCTTCTGTCACATCCCCCTTTGTCTAGAAACCTGCTGGTGTCCTTGATTTTTACATTGTCATGTCCAAGCATTGGGACGGCATTTTGAGTTTATTTGAACCAAGAAGGTTCTGATCCTGAGCGGAAGTCATCAATATTTTCATCCTTGTGGTACATGATTAGTCAGTGACTATGAAACTCATATGTTTTTTTAAATAATCTTAAACAGGAAGATATAAGTTAGATTCCACATTCCCCTTCCCATCTTGTTGTTCCTGACTCGAAAACTGAAATAACTGGAAGAAGAATTCATTTCTAGCAGGAAGTATGATTACATCATGATGCTCCCTCTTCGTTCTGGGAATCACTGAGATGTACAATGGAAGTTTAGTTCTTCCTTTGACATTTGTCCAGTTAATCATGAGGACAAAGCTCCTTTCTTTTCATTAAAAAAAATTTTTTTAATAGATCATTTTAAATCTTTACTGAGTTTGTTACACTGTTGCTTCTGTTGTTTATGGGTTGGGTTTTTTGGCCACAAGTCACGTGGGATCCTAGCTCCCTGCCCAGGGATCAAACCGCACACCCTGCATTGTTGGAAGGAGAAGTCTGAACTCCTGGACCACCTTGGAAGTCCTGACAAATCTCCTTCCCGGGACCTGAATGCCAGTGGGTACTGGTTTGGTACTAGGCAGAACACGCAGCTTGAACTAGTAGACCCTGAACGCCACATCACCCTGCCTCCCGTGGCCTGGCTGTTTGTTCCAGATCTGTCCTCACGAGCCCTGGCAGAAGCTTTTCTGTAATGGCCTGAAGAACAAAATCCTGACGCAGCGTCTCTCCAGTGACTTTGCTGGGATGAGCTTTCCTGACGCTTGCCAGTAAGTGAAGGGAAAACCTCGCCTCAGTTTCGTGCCATGCACTCTTTCCCCAGAGCTCACAGAGGGCTTGCTGGAGGCTTGGCGGCAGGCCCCAAAGGCCTAACTAAGGATGAGTAAGTTGGAGCGTCTGCCACCTGGGCTGGGGGTTACAGTCTGTGCGGGACAGGTTCATGGCTGTCCCAGTTGGCTCCCTGGCTGTGAGTTACTCCAGGGTGGACTCACTCTCCACCAATGTCCAAATGTTCAGAGCACGTTTCCTGTTTGAGAGGCCCTCCCCCTGCCGAGGGGCCGGTGTCCTCCCAGGCACAGAGCCCAGCACAGCGTCCCTCGTATCACCGTGAGCCGGGGCTCTGCTGTCCTGTCTCACCTCACCCCTCCCCTCTTCTCTCTAGGCTCTGCTTCACAAAGATGCACCTCATGCTGATCGCCATCGAGCACAAGTCCACCTGTCACGGTTACTGGTATCAGTGAGGCTTCGAATCTCTTCAGATCCTTTGAGGACACCCTTTAAAGATTATGATTTTGGCCGAGACACGGCCGTAACTAAGCTTGTGGGGAGAGCTGGCCTCTCAGGCACCCAGGCAGCTGTGGTGCATTTGATACTGTCTATGAACACTGGGGTTTGAAAGGTTACCCTAGTGGGTGGGCAAAGACTTTGCCTCTGTTGCGGTGGTCTTGCCCCAGTGTCTTTCACGATCAGGAGAGAGAGAGGACAGGATCGCCTTCTCAGATCTGTTCCTCTTAATATAGTTCGAAATCTTGTAAGGCTTGACCGTAGACAATACCGTGAAATAGAACTATTTGTGATCAATGTGCTCCCACAAACCTTAGAAAGCCTTAGAAACTAATCTGAAAAATATGAAAAAAAAATGGGGATTTGACTGACCTACAGGGCAAAGTATGCTGTTGATCAGGTAGATGAAAGAAACAGGTACCCTTATTAGACCATAAGCATTTCCTGAAAATGCGTATAGGATAATATAGGAAGTATGAGAAGTGATCATACGATAAAGAAAGAAAATCCAGAATCAGCCACAATGACACAGAGATAAGATGCTGGGGAACAAGAAAAAGCAGGGCTTACGTGGGATGGGAAACAGGAAACACGGCGGCTTGTGTGTGTTTTTTTATTTTTAGTGGAAAACTTCCTTTCATTCTGAATTAAATTGAAATCAATAGACTAGGTTCAGAACCTTGTTCTGATTTGCCAGATCAGTGGCTTTGGAAAAGTGTCCATCACCTGTAAAATGAGGAAGTCATGCGAAAGAACTCCTAGGATCACTTCCAGCTCTAGGACTGGCGTTACCAGGAACCTCGAATCATAGAAAACCCTTAAAAATTCGGTAATGCTGAATGATATCAGTATAAGTATCTGAAAAGTTAGAAAGAAGGAATAATGTGTCATGTAGACAGTGTAGAAGGTATCAGGGCAAAAGGACTCAGTAGGGTATGTTACAAAACAAGTCCTTAAGAAGAGTGAAGACTGGTATCCTCTGGCCACTACATTTCATTTAACAATTCCACCATGCTCACGAAAATTTCAGAATCTAAACCCATGTCCAAGTTCCCTTTCTGCTAGAAATAGATGCGAGTGAAGAGGTTGGTGTCTTACTTCGCAGGCCAGGCAGTTTGACTTTCAGAGCATCCCAAAGCTTGATCAGGGTTTTAACATCTGATCGGTTTTAACATCTTTGGCCTTCAATGACTGGGATTATACATCAGAATTATTTGAAAAGTTTTAAAGACAGAGAATTCAAAACCCCACTTCTGAAAAATGGACATAGAATTCAAAAATACCACTTATAAAATCCAAATCTGTGAATTGGTTTTGAATCTCCATAATACAGTCATTTTTGTTCACTGACAGAAACGATTGGGCCAAATTCTCTTAATACCATTTCCACATTTAACATCCCAGATTTCTATCAACTTTATAAGGTGACTGTTAGGACACTGTGGACGGAAACATGAGTGAGCAGCTAAGTTCCATATATATTCAAGAAGTTCTGGTGCCATTTACTTCCTAGCAGACATCTACCCCCAATGACAGAGACACCTGCTCTGACATAGATTTAACTCTGGTTTCTCACCAAAGAGTCAGAGTTGCATCAAAAGAATAAAATCCTGATTTGGCAAAGATATTGGTAATAGCAGTCTTACATGATTGCTGGTTCTTGACCAACACTGCTATAAGCGCTTCACTTACATGAACTCCCAAATCCTCCCAACAATGCTGTTAAGAAGGGCACAATTATTTGCTCCATTTTATGGAGGAGGAGCTAAGAAAGGTAAATAGTTTTCCCAAGCTCACACCACACGCAAGAATCTGAACTCTGTCTGGGCACTTATGTGATTGGAGCTCTTCTGATCACCTCGCTGTGCTAAATCCACCAGAGTCATTACAGAGAATGAAAGCAGGGCAACTCAATGCTGCGCTTTAGGCAAGTATGTTGAAAAACTAGGGGGAAGCCTATCTCTCCTCACTTTTTATTTTCTTTCCTAATTGATACACTTGAGTAGACTCTTGGATGTGCAAAAGCCCTGGGTAATCCTCAGAGTCTGTCTTAGGGAATAACTTATCACCTGGTAAGCGGTAAAGCTCCCGGCAATCTTGATTCCAGCTTGTGCTTCTTCCAGCCCAGCGTTCCTCATGATGTACTCTGCATAGAAGTTAAATAAGCAGGGTGACAATATACAACCTTGACGTACTCCTTTTCCTATTTGGAACCAGTCTGTTGTTCCATGTCCAGTTCTAACTGTTGCTTCCTGACCTGCAGACATGTTTCTCAAGAGGCAGGTCAGGTGGTCTGGTATTCCCATCTCTTTCAGAATTTTCCACAGTTTATTGTGATCTACACAGTCAAAGGCTTTGGCATAGTCAATGAAGCAGAAATAGATGTTTTTCTGGAACTCTCTTGCTTTTTCCATGATCCAGCAGATGTTGGCAATTTGATCTCTGGTTCCTCTGCCTTTTCTAAAACCTGCTTGAACATCTGGAAGTTCACGGTTCACATATTGCTGAAGCCTGGCTTGGAGAGGGAGAAATATCAATAACCTCAGATATGCAGATGACACCACCCTTATGGCAGAAAGTGAAGAGGAACTCAAAAGCCTCTTGATGAAAGTGAAAGAGGAGAGTGAAAAGGTTGGCTTGAAGCTCAACATTCAGAAAACAAAGATCATGGCATCCAGTGCCATCACTTCATGGCAAATAGATGGGGAAACAGTGGCTGACTTTATTTTCCTGGCCCCAAAATCACTGCAGATGGTGATTGCAGCCATGAAATTAAAAGACGCTTACTCCTTGGAAGGAAAGTTATGACCAACCTAGATAGCATATTAAAAAGCAGAGACATTACTTTGCCAACCAAGGTCCATCTAGTCAAGGCTATGGTTTTTCCCGTGGTCATGTATGGATGTGAGAGTTGGACTGTGAAGAAAGCTGATCGCCGAAGAATTGATGCTTTTGAACTGTGGTGCTGGAGAAGACTCTTGAGAGTCCCTTGGACTGCAAGGAGATCCAACCAGTCCATTCTGAAGGAGATCAGTCCTGGGTGTTCACTGGAAGGACTGATGCTAAAGCTGAAACTCCAATACTTTGGCCACCTCATGCGACGAGTTGACTCATTGGAATAGACTCTGATGCTGGGAGGGATTGGGGGTGGGAGGAGACGGGGACGACAGAGAATGAGATGGCTGGATGGCATCACTGACTCAATGGACACGAGTCTGAGTGAACTCCGGGAGTTGGTGATGGACAGGGAGGCCTGGCGTGCTGTGATTCATGGGGGTCGCAAAGAGTCGGACACGACTGAGCAACTGAACTGAACTGAACTGAACTGAAATGGTAAAGCTGGATCAGACCCCAGTCAGAGAATTTCTTGAGTCTGTTCTAGGGGTCAGCGTTTTCTAACAGAGCAGCTGGTCATGAATCATGAAGACGGGGGCAAGTCTTCCAAAAAAGTTCACCTCTTCTTGCAAATGCAACCAGAGAAGTTATCACGACAGTATCTCCATTACTAAGTATTCGATTTGAATTCAGAGGACCCTGCCTTTAAAAAAGGACATATTAAGATACAACTTGAGCGTATGCTTCTTGAGTAGTGAACATCATATTGAAGTAGGGGAGGCACAAATCCATGCTTTTCGGACTTAAAAGCAATCATTCCATGTATGTGTTAGTCAGGCAGTACTCAGAGAAAGCGCCACACAGTGTCTCATATAATAATCTATTTGAACACAGCTATTCAGCATCTTTTACTCTTGGCGTAGATCTGAAGGGCTTTTGTTGCACAAGCTCTCTTATTTTTGTAAGGCTCTAACACTTGCACATTACTTTGGAATATCCTAACAACAGACTAAAGTTTGCCCAAACGAAGACTTGACCTCTTTCCATTGTGAATATGATAGGAAGGGTGTGTTTCAAAGGAGGAAAGGAGAACTTTGATCATGTACAAACAAAGTGAGGGAAAGCGTAGGGTTATAAGACCTAACCATATTGGAGGTCTAAATTAAAGGAAATAAAAATGGGAGAGCCTGACAAACAGGGAGAATTTGAGGAATTCAGATAGTCACAATGGAGTAGACCATCAAAAAATATTATGGTTGAAATTTATAAGACAGTGTTTTCAAACACCCAAACCATATAAAATGGAAAATCAAAATATTCAAGTAGTGTAGAAACAATTCATGTGGTTCCTGCTTTCAAAAGTCTTACAATCAAGATAGATGAAAGTGAAGTCAAAGACAAAAGTGAAGTTAAAGACGTGAGTTTAAAAATTGTACTGGCCAATAAAAGGAACTCTTGAATCCAGCTATTAATAGGTAATCTAAAGGGCAAAAAGCCTAATGATGTACACCACTAAAATGACCGTAAGACTAGCAACTGTGTGGCCTTGGCCTCTTTGGCTTTGGCTATCTCAAATTAGCAAAGCTTCCTGCATCTGCATTGCTTTGACTATTTCTGATTCAGGTCATAGTCCAGGGAATTTATGCAATTCAGGTACTGAGTTTTGACCTGGCTCCCTGTCAGGATATTTGTCAGCAATCGATCAATCAAATGCAGTCAAATCCACATTTTCTACTGTAAATTTCTGCAGTAAAAGGGGATCAAGCCTTATTAATTCTGCAACTTAGAGAAGCCATTGGTAAAAACAGATATTGCCCCAGAATTTGGAGGGGGAAATTACTGTATTTTTATTTTCTGTTTCCAGCGGGCTGATATTAAATCCACCTGCTCAATTTAAGCTCCGTAAGAACACACTAGGGTTCTTTATCGCTGAATCTGCAAAGGATGTCAAAAGGTAAAAATTTTTTTATCACTTTACGGGGAGAAAGCCCTAAAGCAAATACAATTTAATGACAGACGGGCTGAGTCAGCCCCGTGCTGCTTCTGCGTGAAACCTCACGTAAGTCATTCTTGATTTGCTTTCGTTGTCCAGAGCCTTCTTTTACTGTGCCATCTGTCACAGGGATGTGCAGACTCCCGAGCTAATTGGAAAATGTGACTGCAAAAGCAAGACCCTACACGCGACAGGCAAGTGTGCTTTCTGTGTCCTCAGCCCATCCTCGGGGGGTGTGGCCAAAGAAAGGGGAGGAGCTTCATCTCTTAAAAGACGGGATTCGCTTGAACTTGGCCAAGAAGAGACAGATATTTCCCCACTGGGCATCCCAGACCTGAGAATCTGTCTTTTAGCTCTGGAAGAAACCTCATTAGTTCTAATTATCGAGTACAACCCCTTCACAGGCTAGACAAATGAGCTCTGGAAGAGATGCAGTAATTTTATCCAAGGTCATACAGCCAGCTGCAGTCACCTCCCAACTCAGTCCCAGGCACACAGGCGATGAGCCTGATGACTTTAAGTTCAGCCTCTATTGACTGCTTGGTGGGTAGTAAGGGCGACCCCTCATGACCATTTCTTTTTTTTTTTTTTTTAATTTTATTAAGATGTCTTTGACATGCAACATTGCATACTTTTAAGGTGTACAACATGATCTAACACATTTACATCACAATATACGATTGCCATTGTAGCATTAGCTAACACCCCTGTCACAGGGTATAGTTATCATTTCTTCTAGCATTGGGAACAAAACCGTTCCCTGAGGACTCTGTTCCTGTGCAGATCAGGAGTGTAAAATGTTCTCATTCTGACATAGTAATGAGGAAATGAAACTTTCTCCCTTTACTCAAATTGAACTGGATAGCTCACCAGCAAACCTTTACCACTTAATGGAAGGAAGAGTTAACCTCGAGAACTCACGATAATTTAGTCCTTTCTGGTTGAAAATTTAGTCTCTTTCAGGTACATTAAAGATGGTTTAGGTTAATTCCCAGGGTTTCAGCATTTGCGTTTAATTCAGAATTTGAATTTGCTGTCAGGATTCTTCTTCTCTCTAAGGTTCTTCTCTTCTCCCAAGTCGTCCTCTCTCTGAATGTAGGCGTAAACTTGCTTAGCCCCGTGGACAGGGGCATCCTTCCGTGAGAGTCCTTACTGGTTCCTGAGCTCTGTAACCGTCCGCTTCTCCGGTCTCTGCATCAGCAATGAGTGACTGTTCCTCCTGGATGTAGGTCACCTTCTGTTGTTCGTTGCTGAGATCCATCATCCCTGCCATAGCTTCTAGACATTTTTTTTTCCAGATAGAATTTTCTTTTGAAAAATTATCTTTTATTGACGTATAGTTCATTTACAGTGTTGTGTTAGTTTCAGGTGTATAGCGAAGTGATTCAAACACACACACACACATTTTCAGATTCTTTTCCCATATAGGCTATTACAGAGTATTGAGTATAGTTTCCTGTGCTATACAGTAGGTCCTCATTTTATCTATTTTATATATGTAGTTTGTGTATGTTACTTTCAAATTCCTAATTTATCTCTCTTCCCCACCTTTCCTCTCTGGTAACCATTAGTTTACTTTCTATGTCTGTGACTCTATTTTTGTTTTGCAAATAACTTCATTTGTATTACTTTTTTTCCCCCAGATTCTGCCTATAGGTGGTATCATATAATATCTGTCTTTCTCTGTCTGACCTACTTCACTTAGTGTGATCATCTCTAGGTCCACCCATGTTGCTGCAAATGGCATTATTCCATTCTTTTTATGGCTGAGTAATATTCTATTGTATATATTTACCACATCTTCTTTATACATCCTTCTCTCAATAAATATTTAGTTTGCTTCCATGCCTAGGCTCTTGTAAATAGTGCTGCTGTAAAAATTGGAGTGTGGGTATCTCTTTGAATTATGGTTTTCTTTGCATATATACCCCAGAGTGGGATTGATGTATCCTCAGTTTTTTAAGGAACCTCCATACTGTTCTCCATAGTAGCTGCACCGATTTACATTCCCACCAATAGTGTAGGAGGGTTTGCTTTTCTCCCCACCTGCTCCAGCATTTATTTGTAGACTTTTTGATGATGGCCATTCTAGCCAGTGTGAGGTGGGACCTTACTGTAGTTTTTAGCTTCTGGTCTTGAGGTCTATAAAGCCCCCTCTTCCTATTGTTCTTGTTCAGGCACTAAGTTGTATCTGACTCTTTGTGACCACATGGATGCCAGGCTTCCCTGTCCTTCACCATCTCCCAGAGTTTGCTCAGACTCATGTCCATTGAGTCGGCGATGCCATCCTGCCATCCCATCTTCTGCCGCCCACTTCTCCTCCTGCCCTTAATCTTTCCCAGCATCAGGGCCTTTTCCAAAGAGCTGGCTCTTTGTATCAGGTGGCCAAAGTGTTGGAGCTTCAGCTTCAGCATCAGTCCTTCCAGTGAATCTTCAGGGTTGATTTCCTTTGGGATGGGCTGGTTTGATCTCCTTTCAGTCCAAGGGACTCTCAAGAGTCTTCCTCAGCACCATAATTCAAAAGCATCAATTCTTCAGCACTCAGCAATCTTTATGGACCAACTCTCACATCCGTACATGACACGACCTTTTCCTATACTCCTAGTCTTTTTATTCCTTATGTTCTTTTGGTCTCTCTACACTGTGGGATTTGTTATAATTTTTTAAAAATAAATTGCCTTCATTTGCTGCATGCCTGCTAGGCAATTTCCAGAGACTTTAAATGGGCTTGTGTGTGTGTCTGTTTCGATTTTCACTGGTTACTGTTGTTTCATGGAGGAGCAGGTTCATGGATCTTTTCTGCTTCCATTCCAACCTAAAGGCTCTATCTTAATCCTGTTTATTTTCTCTGACTTTTTGGATTTTTTTCTAGAAAATCTTAGACAGTATTGGGTATAGAAAGAAACTATTCCTGTGTCATTTCCTGAAATCTCTTATTATCTGTAGCATTTGCAACTGAACACTTAAGTCTAAAGAACACTGTTAATCAAAAGGACTTCAAGAACCTGTTTGGGGTTCAAAAGTTAAACGTTGACTCTTTTGCCTTCTGTAACAATGTGAATCACTCTTGAGGCAATGGTTGAGGCTGACTAAGTCCAGAAGCATCTGATTAAAGAGGTGTGAGAAAGAAAAAAAAAATACACTGCGTATCATCTCGTTATAGTATCTTTATCCCGTATGAAAATTCAGCATGGTTTCATAAAGTAGACATGTCCCTGTAAACACAATGCACGAATCAGACTTTTGCAGATCAGTTATACACACTCATATGCATGCAGCTCTGTCAGTCATTTTGCAAAACGAAAAGTGTTTTATAAATTGAATAACTTCCCCTTTATTTATCTGTCTTTTAAGTGTGTTTTATTATATTCTAAAGCAGGAAGTTAAGTGCTCTGTATGAATTGGAGAGATTTTGGTGTAAAGAAAAGGGCTATGCCTTCATATTTGTAGATGTGCCAAATGTCATCCACTTCTATAACATGTAATTTATAGTATCTAGGGAATCAGTACAACTTTCAGTTTATAATCTCGTGTTTGATCTTCCCCAGAACCTTTCATTCTTCTCATAATAGGACCGTTTTTTTTTTCTTCTTGCTCCCTACTATTCCTCCAATACCACTTCTACTGCATCCAGGACAATTCTCATAAATCTGGTACCAAGATTCTTAAATAACAGGCAGTGAGTGAGCTAGCTGTTCTTACTTCAGTCTGCCAGACAGTGGCAGCAGAGTACCATTAAACACTCAGGGGCTGGCTCTTCAGGGGAGTGGACTTGAATTTGAATATGAATCTGGAGAGTTAGTTCCAACCAAAAATGTGCCAGAGAGGACATCACTATAGAAGGGGACTACTGCTGCTGCTGCCGCTAAGTCGCTTCAGTCGTGTCCGACTCTGTGCGACCCCATAGACGGCAGCCCACCAGGCTCCGCCGTCCCTGGGATTCTCCAGGCAAGAACACTGGAGTGGGTTGCCATTTCCTTCTCCAATGCATGAAAGTGAAAAGTGAAAGTGAAGTTGCTCAGTCGCGACCCCATAGACTGCAGCCCACCAGGCTCCTCTGTCCAGGGGATTTTCCAGCAAGAGTACTGGAGTAGGGTGCCATTGCCTTCTCCAAGAAGGGGACAGTAGGCCTTATATATTTTAAAATCATGATAATGTCTTGGAAATTCTCCCAGAGACTAAACTTTCTAAAAGGACTTAGGGATGTACCGATAAATGACAAAAGAGAAAACTTACTGATTTCAAGTTAGTACAGATTTCAGGTTGAATATTTTACATTTCAGAGTCAGATGAGGTGTATGCCCGGTCCACTCCCACTGCAGAATTATCTCTTCATTAAGCTAATCAAGCTCACTCAGCCCCAACAACTTCTGCAATCTCCTATGCATACGTGCGTGCAATGTCGCTTCAGTAGTGTCTGACTGACTCTTTGTGACCTTGACCCCTTGCACTGTAGCCTACCAGGCTCCTCTGTCCAGGAGATTCTCCAGGCAAGAATACTGGAATGGGTTGCTATGCCCTCATTCAGGGCATCTTCCCGACCCAGGGCTGGAACCCACATCTCTTGTTTCCTGCATGGGCACCCCCTGGGAAGCCCTTCCACTTGCTGGACTCAGTGAGAATTCAGAAGACTTGAATCCTGACCACAGCTGTGCCGCCGATTGGCTGTGCTTTAGAGGAGACGCATCATCTTTTGGGATCTCAGTGTCTTCCTTTCCAAACTCAGCTGTCTTCATCACCACTATGGCTGTTTCAGTTCTGATGTTCTGTGATTTATAATCCCTCCTCCATCTTTTTCTGAATAGAATCATACCAGAGGTCCTCCCCTTAAGTTCAAACTCCAACATCTGAGAGAGGCAGCAAGCATGTGGCGGTTAAGAACGCTTACTTGGTTCTGCCTTGATCATTTCTTAGCTGTGTGACTTGAGGCAAATTATTTAAGCTCTCAGCATGCTTTAGATTTCTGTAAATAATCTTTTGGTGATAATATTATATATCTCAGAGGGTTAAGTGAGAGTATTAGTACATAAAGAGTATACAAAGTGAGTATATTAATATTTAAAGTACTAAGATCAGTTCCTGGCCAATAGCAAGTACTGCATGTAAGGTAGGGGTTTCCCAGGTAGTGCTGGTGGTAAAGACCCCACCTGTCAATGCAGGAGACATGGGTTCAGTCCCTGGGTTGGGAAGATCCCCTGGAGAAGGGCATGCAACCCACTGCAGTATTCTTGCCTGGAAAACCCCATGGGCAGAGGATCCAGGTGGGCTACAGTCCAAACAGTCGCAAAGAGTCAGATGGACTGAAGCGATTTAGCATACACGTGCATGCACACACACACGCAGTAACGATCACAGAACCCAGGGGAACACAAACTCAGAAAGAATCTCATTATTTTGCTCATCAATGAAATTCAGATGAAATAAGAATTGGCAGAGATGTCCTGGTTCGGTTCAGTTCAGTTCAGTTGCTCAGTCGTGTCCAACTCTTTGTGACCCCATGAACCGCAGCATGCCAGGCCTCCCTGTTCATCACCAACTCCTAGAGTTCACTCAAACCCATGTCCATCGAGTCAGTGATGCCATCCAACCATTCCATCCTCTGTCGTCCCCTTCTTCTCCTGCCCTCAATCTTTCCCAGCATCAGGGTCTTTTCAAATGAGTCAGTTCTTCACATCAGGTGGCCAAAGTATTGGAGTTTCAGCTCCAACATCAGTCCTTCCAATGAACACCCAGGACTGATCTCCTTTAGGGCGGACTGTTTGGACCTCCTTGCAGTCCAAGGGACTCTCAAGAGTCTTCTCCAACACCACAGTTCAAAAGCATCAATTCTTCGGTGCTCAGCTTTCTTTTTAGTCAAGCTCTCACATCCATACATGACTACTGGAAAAACTATAGCCTTGACTAGATGGACCTTTGTTGGCAAAGTAATGCCTCTGCTTTTTAATATTCTGTCTAGGTTGGTCATAACTTTCCTTCCAAGGAGTAAGCGTCTTTTAATTTCATGGCTGCAATCACCGTCTGCAGTGATTTTGGGACCAGGAAAATAAAGTCAGCCACTGTTTCCACTGTTTCCCATCTATTTGCCATGAAGTAATGGCACCGGATGCCATGATCTTAGTTTTCTGAATGTTGAGCTTTAAGTCAACTTTTTCACTCTCTTCTTTCACTTTCATCAAGAGGCTGTTTAGTTCTTCTTCACTTTCTGCCATAAGGGTGGTGTCATCTGAATATCTGAGGTTACTGATATTTCTCCCAGAAATCTTGATTCCCGCTTGTGCTTCTTCCAGCCCAGCGTTCCTCATGATGTACTCTGCATTTAAGTTAAATAAGCAGGGTGACGGTGTACAGCCTTGACGTACTCCTTTTCCTATTTGGAACCAGTCTGTTGTTCCGTGTCCAGTTCTGACTGTTGCTTCCTGACCTGCATACAGGTTTCTCAAGAGGCAGGTCAGGTGGTCTGGTATTCCCATCTCTTTCAGAATTTTCCACTGTTTGTTGTGATCCACACAGTCAAAGGCTTTGGCATAGTCAAGAAAGCAGAAATAGATGTTTTTCTGGAACTTTCTTGCTTTTTCAATGATACTTATTCAAACCCATTCCTCAATGTCTTTTGGATTCAGAGCATGAAGATTGTGGTAGAACCAGCCCTCAGAGCAGGAAGAAATCCTATGTAATTAGATAAGTTACTGGGCAGAAACTTTCCCAACCCCAGCTATGCAGTTCACTGCCTGCCCTTTCAGCACTGAATTCTCTTAGTACTTAATTTTTTGAATGGTGGTCCTCAACCAGGGCAGGGTCGGGCACATGGGGTTCTCTGGAAGAGATAGGGTGGAGAGAGAGGACCTTAGGAAAGTCATGTCCAAACTCCCCTAATCGCCACCTCCTATAGCTAATTTACATTCCTCCTTAAAATGTTAATGTTCGTGACAGAGTCACCGAAAAGGAGAGGGGAGTGATGAAGAGGAAATTGGAAAGAGGTTGTGAGCGGAGCCAGGGACAGGCAGTGTGCAGTGTGAGTGTCGCTCAGTCGTATCCGACTCTGTGCAACACTGTAGACTATAGCGCATCAGGCTCCTCTGTCCATGGGATTCTCCAGAAATGAATATGGGCGTGGTTCACCATGCCCTTCTCCAGGGGTTCTTTCCGACCCAGGGATCGAACCCAGGTCTCTCGCATTGCAGGTGGATTCTTTACACTCAGAGCCACCAGGGCAGCCCCCAGGGACAGGCAGAAACGATGAGAAATGTTTTGAACAGGAGGCCCTAACTTGAATTTATCCTACTTCCTAGTTTTCTTTAGATTTGGCCTTGAGTCGCTTTTTCCATCTGCTGCTGCTGCTGCTGCTAAGTCACTTCAGTCGTGTCCGACTCTGTGTGACCCCATAGATGGCAGCCCACCAGGCTCCCCCGTCCCTGGGATTCTCCAGGCAAGAACACTGGAGTGGGTTGCCATTTCCTTCTCCAAGGAAAGTGAAAAGGGAAAGTGAAGTTGCTCAGTCATGTCTGACTCGTAGCGACCCCATGGACTGCAGCCCACTAGGCTCCTCCGTCCATGGGATTTTCTAGGCAAGAGTACCGGAGTGGCTTGCCATTGCCTTCTCCGCATCCCGTACTAATTGATCTTGTTAAGAAGGGAGTCAGCCCAGCCAATAAGGCAGAAATTATTTTCAGTCACTGGGATTCTGGTAAGATTTGAGGGAGATAGAAAGGCATAAAGTGATTGTGCTCAACATGGAAATCATATATGGGGCATGTTTTAAAGGTAGTTCTATTGTGTGTGCCAGGAAAGGAGAACAGTTGACTGTCATTCTCAAGGAATCATTTCTTGAAGAAGAGAGAAAGGTAATCAAGATGTTGGCCATACACAGGGCTTTTGTTTTTTTGTTCAGTCACCCACAGGTCTTAGATATCTTAGATGCCATGTCTTTTTTGATGTCTAATGCTTATAAGGAAACCCTCTTTAGAATATCCAAGGAGAAGAAGTCATAATAAGCCTTTAGGTTAGAGTGTTAGGCAAAATTTCGTTTCATTTTCCCTTGCCTAAAATATGAAACCATAATTTTTTCACACTATCAGCTGTAGATAGATTAAAATATAAACAAATTAAATGGTCAAACTTTGAAACCATAATTTTTTCACACTATCAGCTGTAGATAGATTAAAATATAAACAAATTAAATGGTCAAACTTTCTTAGAAAATGAAATCAGAGAAAACTCAGTTGCTGGTCTACTCTCTTGAGAGAAGGGGAGTTTGCTTTCTAGTTTTACTTTATTCTGAGCTCTCCCCCCGAATGTCTGAAGCAGTGAAGAAACTGAGGAGAAAGGCCATAATAGATCATTGCACATTCTTAGTGGCCTCCTCTGGTAGAGAGGACACTTTCAGACTCAGTTTTTGAAATTCACTAGGATTGTAGAATTTACAGTTGAAGGGACCAACGAGATCATGTGGACCAGTTGTTTTCCCTTTGGAACCAACAACTCACAGCCAGAGACTCCACCGATTCACAAGCAGACTGTGCCTTCCAGCCCCTACTCCAGGCAGGAAGCTGCCAGCATTACACAAATCATTTGTGTATTCTAAGGAGAAATTTCATCAAGAAGGACACAAGGGAAGATTCAAAGCTTTATTTAGCAGAAGTTTCAAGAGGTCCATACCTAGTACTCACTGAACACACCTACCGTCCTCCCACCTGTTTTTAATACCTGGCACATGTCGTCTGCTGGAGATCGAGGCTCTGAGAAAGCAGAGACTTCCCGAAAGTTCCATTGTTCTCCAGCCAGTTTCGGCATGTTGCCTTTTACATTCCACAGCTCACTTTCTATCAGGAGCACTAAGGCGGCTAGGCTTTAAAGGCTGACAGTCGGTAAAACGCTAGCTAGTCCTCGCTCAGGTATTTCTTCAGAAGTTCCCTTCCTAAGCCATTTTCCCGCCCAGGGCAAAAAAAAAAAAAAAAGTAACCGCAGAATAAGGAAACATGAGTCAACCTCAAAACCCCATCAAAATTCCATATATAAAGTGAAGGCTTTCTGAGGATTACAGGCAGGAGCGATCTTATTCCAAACCTGGCTGTTAGCACACCTGTATGATGCAATTACTGCTAGTTTAAGCCGACAGATCACATCTGCAAAGGATGTCCTTCTTCTTCCAAAAGTGTGTTTTGACTCAGTTGATATTTTCTGTAGATTAAAATGGCTCAGAAGGAATTACATCAAAAGAAAAGGGATAGTAGAATATTTCTGTGGCTTGTTCCGTCTGCCATTGTCGCAAACCTGGTGAGGTGCGGGCTTAAAGGATTGTCCCGGAGGAACTCCGCATTCTGAGTAGTCTCGGTGCGGAGAGTCTTAGATTTCCAGGAGGGAATGTGTATCTTTTCTCCACTTAGGTAGGCGGCTGCAGAGGAGTAGCCATGATGGTTCTTCTTTGACTTTGTCCATCTCCTTGATAACTTCTTCCTTCTAAGCCCCTCTCCGGTCGTCTGGCAGTCAGGTTCAGGGAAGCAAATCATGCAGGGTTTTTGAATTGTGAAAGAAAAGCATTTAACTTCCAAAGCATCCTTTAGAATGCTACTTTTCGTCACAGTACCAAGTGCCAATTCTTATTGAGCAAGCATGGCTTCCTAGCCCAGCGCTTTGAAAGGATTCCTAGGTTAAATCTCTGCTCTGGAATAAGAGGGGCATGATGGAATATCAACATGTGGGTGCAGGAAGGAGTCACAGCTCACGTGTCAGGCTTTTGCTTTTTCCGTCTCAAAGCAGCTTCCTGTGGCTCATCCAAAGACTACATTTCACCCGTCCTTGCACTCATCCTCCTCAATCACCCTTTGAAGTCCCATTCTCATCCCCATTTTGCAGATGAGAAGGTGATCTGCTCTTGTGTTGTTTCCAGATGTGGAAATTCACACATGTTTTGTGACATATCCCATGTAAGATCAAGATCCTTCAAAGTTAAAATAAGAAAGGAAGCCTTGAAGGAAAAATGAAGTAAACGGAGGCAGAATGGGAGGGCAGTGAATTTCAGCCTGACCAGTACTTTGGCTACCTCATGCGACGAATTGACTCACTGGAAAAGACACTGATGCTGGGAAAGGTTGGGGGCGGGAGGAGAAGGGGACGACCGAGGATGAGATGGTTGGATGGCATCACCGACTCTGTGGACATGAATTTGAGTGAACTCCGGGAGTTGGTGATGGATAGGGAGGCCTGGAGTGCTGTGATTCATGAGGTCGCGGAGAGTCGGACATGACTGAGTGACTGAACTGAACTGAGTGTCTGGGAAGGGAGGAGGGGACTTGGCTGAGATCTTTTCTTAGAGCCTGTAATAACGCTAGTGGTAAAGAACCTGCCTGCCAATGCAGGAGATGTGAGAGACACAGATTCAGTCCCTGGGTCAGGAAGATTCCCTGGAGGAGGGCATGGCAACCCACTCCAGTATTCTTGCCTGGAGAATCCCATGGACAGAGGAGCCTGGCAGGATACAGTCCATAGGGTTGCAAAAAGTTGGACATGACTGAAGCAACTTAGCATGCACCTAGTGACCCCAGACCGTGCTAGCCACAGAGTTCAGTTCAGTTCAGTTCAGTCGCTCAGTCGTGTCCGACTCTCCGTGACCCCATGAATCACAGCACGCCAGGCCTCCCTGTCCATCACCAACTCCCGGAGTACACTCAAACTCATGTCCACAGAGTCGGTGATGCCATCCAGCCATCTCATTCTCCGTCGTCCCCTTCTCCTCCCGCCCTCAACCTTTCCCAGCATCAGACTCTTTTCCAGTGAGTCAACTCGTCGCATGAGGTGGCCAAAGTATTGCAGTTTCAGCTTTAGCATCAGTCCCTCCAATGAACATCCAGGATTGATCTCCTTTAGAATGGACTGGTTGGATCTCCTTGCAGTATAAGGGACTCTCAAGAGTCTTCTCCAACACCACAGTTCAAAAGCATCGATTCTTCGGCGATTAGCCTTCTTCACAGTCCAACTCTCACATCCATACATGACCACGGGAAAAACCATTGCCTTGACTAGACGGACCTTGGTTGGCAAAGTAATGTCTCTGCTTTTTAATATACTATCAAGGTTGGTCATAACTTTCCTTCCAAGGAGCAAGCGTCTTTTAATTTCATGGCTGCAATCAGCATCTGCAGTGATTTTGGAGCCCAAAAAAACAAAGTCTGACACTGTTTCTACTGTTTTTCCATCTATTTCCCATGAAGTGATGGGACCAGATGCCATGATCTTTGTTTTCTGAATGTTGAGCCTCAAGCCAACCTTTTCACTCTCCTCTTTCACTTTCATCAAGAGGCTTTTGAGTTCCTCTTCACTTTCTGCCATAAGGGTAGTGTCATCTGCCTATCTGAGGTTATCGATATTTCTCCCAGCAATCTTGATTCCAGCTTGTGCTTCTTCCAGCCCAGCGTTCCTCATGATGTACTCTGCATATAAGTTAAATAAGCAAGGTGACAATATACAACCTTGACGTACACCTTTTCCTATTTGGAACCAGTCTGTTGTTCCATGTCCAGTTCTAACTGTTGCTTCCTGACCTGCATACAGGTTTCTCAAGAGGCAGGTCAGGTGGTCTGGGATTCCCATCTCTTTCAGAATGTTCCACAGTTTATTGTGATCGACACAGTCAAAGGCTTTGGCATAGTCAATGAAGCAAAAATAGATGTTTTTCTGAAACTCTCTTGCTTTCTCCATGATCCAGCGGATGTTGGCAATTTGATCTCTGGTGCCTCTGCCTTTTCTAAAACCTACTTGAACATCTGGGAGTTCACGGTTTACATACTGCTGAAGCCTGGCTTGGAGAATTTTGAGCATGACTTTACTAGCGTGTGAGATGAGTGCAATTGTCCGGTAGTTTGAGCATTCTTTGGCATTGCCTTTCTTTGGGATTGGAATGAAGACTGACCTCTTCCAGTCCTGTGGCTAGCCACAGAAGGCTCCCCTAATTCTACACTCTGGCGTGAGATGGGAGGAGCGATGAATGACAAAGGAGCAGAATGGATAAGGAAGGACACGATGTGTACTTATTTTCAACAGACCATATGATAGTAACACCTTCACAGTCATTTTCACCCACTCTTTAACTCCGCAGAAGAAAATTAAAGAGCTCTCTACCAACCATCCTCTTAGAACTAGACTATAGCTTGAAATTCTCAGCTTCTCCCTAGTCAAGGGTGTAGAGCTGTCTCAGTCAATAGGAATAGTCCCAAATGAAAGGGTATTATGCCAACTCACCAAGATGGCTCTGCCATTGCAGGGACAACGGTCGTGGTGATGAGAGAAAGCCAGGAGGAATACCATGGACCCCAGGACCCCTACTCAGATACACAAATGAACTTCTGTAACGACTTGAGCGTTACTACCAAGTAAGCGCCTCAGAGAACCCTGGTTCCCTATCAGTTTTTAAGAATCGCTGGGCAACAAAAATTTGACTTAAACAGGAATATTAGCTTTATCAGCTCCTATCCTGACTAATGCAACTGTTCCTCTCCAACATGAATGCATCCCAACTTCTCCCAATATCACTTAGCTAAGCAAATTTACCTGTCCCCAGCATTGTTCCAATCATTTTTACCAATGACAACCAAAGGTTATGCACCCCGTTTTCATTCACATCACCCCTAAGTACTCTGGAAATGTGTGTCATGGCAAGATTTCAGCTCTTTCCCATTTTTTTTTTCTGTTATTAATCCAACCCTTTATTTTCAGCAAATTGATGATGAGATTGCCTTTGGTTTTAGGTCTGCAAAATAGGGCCAATAAATTTTCCCTCCGCTACTCAAATTCCTACATCTCTTTAGTCCATGAAAACCCTGATTAAGCTGAATTCAGGGTTGTAGGTGAAGAGTGTGTGATCTGTTTAGTTAATTTTTTAATAGAGGGCTGATGTGAAAGTTCTATCACCCCCGATTTTATTGTGAATAACTCTGTAGCATATTGGCAATGTTTCAACATAGTAATATACCAGGAATATACCAGGAAAATCTTTCATGATTGAGAATTATCATCGGCTGTGAGTAAATATTTGGAGAAGGCAATGGCACCCCACTCCAGTACTCTTGCCTGGAAAATCCCATGGACGGAGGAGCCTGGTAGTCTGCAGTCCATGGGGTCGCGAAGAGTCAGACACGACTGAGCGACTTCACTTTCACTTTCATGCATTGGAGAAGGAAATGGCAACCCCCTCCAGTGTTCTTGCCTGGAGAATCCCAGAGATGGGAGCCTGGTGGGCTGCCGTCTATGGGGTCACACAGAGTCGGACACAACTGACGTGACTTAGCAGCAGCAGCAGCAGCAGTGAGTAAATATTACATTTTGTTCCGAGCGTAGAAGTTGTGCTGTGGCATTACACAGTGTTAAGGGCAAACACTGTTCCTGAGCTGTGTGATCTTGAACAAGTTGCTTTACTCCTTGGTGTCTCAGTTCTGATTTAAGTGAGTATAATAGTGATGAAGACCTTGAGCTTCTTTGTAAAGACTGAATGAGATGAGGTATTTAAAACACTTTACTTGATTCCTGGCTGAGAGTAAGCATTCGTTAAATGTTCCGTATTATTGCAATGGTCAGTTCTTGTATCTGGGAAAGTGTATGAAATTGGACTGCATACATGGTTAGGTGCAGAGCCTCCAAGGATGTGGATTTTGAAATAAATCCTTGATCTTATTTTGCTATAATCCACATCTTTCTTTTAATGCATGAGGCATCTAGTTTCTGTTTACTGGAGGGTTCTGGATAGATGGGTCTGGTTAACAGAGGTTTTGCTGTACCTGTCCAGCAGGTGAGGCAGGTGTCAGACATCTGAGCCCCAAAAGTGCTGCCTCTCGGGGGAGAGGCATATAGAAGTCTAGAAATTACATTCTCTGTTCTTCTATTCTATGCTGCTGCTGCTGCTGCTACGTCACTTCAGTCGTGTCTGACTCTGTGTGACGCCATAGACGGAAGCCCACTAGGGTCCCCCGTCCCTGGGATTCTCCAAGCAAGAACACTGGAGTGGGTTGCCATTTCCTTCTCCACTATTCTATGCTATTGCCTTCTTATTCCAGGATTTTATGAAACCTAAGTGAGATAATCTACATGAAAGGATTACAGACTTTTGGAGGAAAGATTCTGTGGAATTTCAGGAATTTTGCCTTACTCGCATTCACAAGCTAGCAGAGGTGTTTGTAGATAGTTCTCTGTCTTTTCTGGTCTCGCCACATGGCTTGCAGGATCTTAGTTCCCTGACCAGGGTTGGAACTCAGGGCCATAGCAATGAAAGTGCAGTCCTAACCACTGGGCTGCTGGGGAACTTCCCCTTTTTCCTTTTAAAATGGTTGGTCATGTACTATGCATTGAGTAGCTCTGTGTGCTAAGTAGGCACTCTGCTGGGTGTGCTGTTAGATGCAGAAATCATCTTTCAGCCCCCAGGAAACCTAGTTGGGTATACCAGATGAATTCAGATAAGTTAATTTGAGGCCAAATAAGGCACCGTCCCTTTCAGGGCTACACTGATGATTCTGGCAAGAGGTCAAGGAGGAAGAGGTCAGTGGGGGCTGGGTGGATTGTTCCAGAGTGTTTCCCATAGGAAGTGGGGTGGGATTGGGAGAAAGATAACAGCATGCGATCTCTAGTCCTGTGACAGACGTGACACGGGCAAGTCGTGGGGAACACATGGAGCCCTCTGTGTCTGAGTAGCCTGACTAGAGGTGGGAATGTATGGTGGAGTGAGGAGCAGTGTCTCAGATTTCTCAAGAATACACTCTTTGCTGTTGGTATTGCCCATGTGTGAATATATGCGTGTATGTTACATTTGTGTTAACGCAAAGTTGTTGCAAAAACATAATTCCAATCTGAAAAGTGTTTTGTGACTGTAAAGACAACATATGTGACAACACATAAAATGCTCCAACCATGTTTATACTTTCATTTATTCTTTCCTGTGTCTTCTCTGTGATACGAGAGGATTGGCAAGCCATGGGTAGTGAGAACCCACAGAAAATCCAGTGTCAGCCATTGAGTTTCACTGACTTTTCTCACCATTCGTTAACACAGGTGTAAGGACAGAATCATGGATGTTTTCCCCATTGTCTTTAATTTCTTTATTATCTGTGATAAATAAGGAAATGGTGTAAAGGAGGCATCTAAAAGGAAAATTTTAACTAATCATTCAGTTCAGTTCAGTCGCTCAGTCGTGTCCGACTCTCCGCGACCCCATGAATCACAGCACGCCAGGCCTCCCTATCCATCACCAACTCCCGGAGTTCACTCAAACTCATGTCCACAGAGTCGGTGAATCAGAACTACAATGAGATATCAGCTAACACCAGTTAGAATGGCCATCACCCAAAAATATACAAAAAATTAATGCTAGAGAGTGTGTGGAGAAAATTGAACCCTCCTCCACTGTTGGTGGGAATTTAAATTGGTACAACCACTATGGAAAACAGTATGGCGAGTCCTTTAAAAACTAAAAATAGGACAACCTAGCAATCCCACTCCCGGGCAAAACCATAATTCAAAAAGATACATGCACCCCAGAGTTCATTGCCGCACTCTTTACAATAATCAAGACACGGAAGCAACCTAAATGTGTATCAACAAAGGAATGAATAAAAAAGATGTGGTTCCTATATACGATGGAATATTACTCAGCCACACAAAGAACAAAATGATGCCATTTGCAGCAACGTGGACGGACCTAGAGATTCCCGTACTGAGTGAATTAAGTCAGGCACAGAAACACAAGTATCATATGATGTCACTTATATGTGGACTCTAAATGAACTGACTTACAAAGCAGAAGTAGAGTCATGGGTGTAGAAAACAAACTTATGGTTACCAGGGGATAAGGGAGGGGTATAAATTGGGACTGACACATACACACTCTATGTAAAATATATGTAAAATAGATAAACTATAGGGAAAATTTTTTGAAAGGGAGTGGATATATGTGTGTGTGTATGTTTTGCTATATACCTGAAACTAACACATTATAAATCAACTATACTCCAATAATGTTTATTTTTCAGTTCAGTTCAGTTCAGTCGCTCAGTCGTGTCCGACTCTTTGCGACCCCATGAGTCACAGCACGCCAGGCCTCCCTGTCCATCACCAACTCCCGGAATTCCCTCAAACTCATGTCCATCGAGTCGGTGATGCTTAGTTGGAGGATAATTGCTTCACAATGTAGTGCTGGTTTCTGCCACACATCAACATGAATCAGTCATAGGTATACATATGTCCCCAATTTTTAAAAAAGGAGAATTGGTCCGTATGGCCTGGTCCATCTGCAGACTGGACCCATCAGCCCTCTATATGATTAGGGGTCCCTGATTACGTCTAAAGAAGGTCAAGGATAGTGATAGTGTCCCATCCAGATTATCTCTAAAGAGGATGCTTAATCATCTTGCACCTGTTAATTAAAAAGCAAGACAAATTCTCACAAATTACAGGGCTTAGGAAACCGATCAAAGCCACACTGCTGAATAGATGGTTGTATGAATGTCGATAGATAAATGCCATTAGTGGTGACTTTTCTGTGATATTTCATCAAGGGAGTGGTCAACTCAGTTGACTGAAATCCACTGTTAATGGGATCAACAACACATCTTGCTCTCACTTAGGACTACAAAATAGAATGGGTTTCATTTTCTGGTTTGGGGGATTTCATTGTGGTTCTTCTTTTTGTAGGGCAAAGATAATTCCAACCAGAAAACTAGCAAACGTATGTCCTGGGAAACAACCACAAGTGGTAAAATAGACTTGATGGCTTAATAGAGATGAGCAGGCATTATTGGGGAAATAATATAAAATGTGTGATAGGTGCAACTTGTGACCCATTTTTGATGAGTTAGTCGTATTACATGCACATTTCCAAAACAGCATACAGTTATTTACAGGTTTGCTGACAGTGGGCTTGGTGTTTTTAAAGATGGAATCTTCAGACCACCAGTGGGTTTTCTGGTAAGTTCAGAAAATACTATCTTCTATTCTTAGTCCTTGAGGCAGTTCAGACAGCCTTAACATACTCAAAAGTTATAGTTCAATATTTGATTGCATCCCTGGTGTCTTTCTTTCCCCACAGAAAAAGCAACAGTAAGCAATGTCATAAATAGCAGTTCAGATCTCAGACTAGCACGCTAAAGTCTGTTAAATAGATGGTAGTTAAATATGGTTTGTTGCGCAAATAGACAAATACTAGTTGTGTTTTGTGTCCTTGCAGGCGGATTCTTTACCAGCTAAGGTACCAGGGAAACTGGCCTTAAACCAAGGGGTCATGTGATTTGAGAAGGGGGAAGGTGAACATTTCCTCTTGTTTCTTTCAGGGTAAAAAGATGAGACCTATACACAAGGTGGTGGTAAATAGAAATGCATACCAGTCCCTCTTGGAGCTCCTTCACTTCTGATTTCTTTCCCGTGGCCACCCCACTTGGGTGAGCTTAGGAGAGTTCTGTCCATTTTACTGTTACACATGACAACTATGATGTCTGTGCACGCTCAGCCGTGTCCAACTCTTTGCGATGCCATGGACTATAGCCCGCCAGGCTCCTCTGTCCATGGGATTTTCCTGGCAAGAATACTGAAGTGGGTTGCCGTTTCCTTCTCCAGGGGATTTCCTGACCCAGGGATCAAACCCAATATTGACTATTCTCTGTCTCTATCAAAATCCACTTTTTCAGGAAAACTGGCTTTGACTAGGTATTAGCAAGAAAACATTTGGATACAACTAACTCATATTATGTTGTGACTGACTAGTAGCAGAATAACCACACTAAGTCTTTCAGTATTTTTAAAAGTTGGGTGTTTATAAACTCAAGTGGACACAGATAGATAGGTAATCATTGAAACATGGAGAGGTGGAAATTTTCAAGCAGTGTATGATGGATCTGGGTCGGGAGAGGAGGCCAATTCTAATGAAAAGGTTTATTTTCTTTGGGACTATTGGCCCTTCCATAGAAGCCCTTCTTCTGGGTCTGCCACATTCAAATCTCACAGATGCTGCTGCTGCTGCTGCTAAGTCACTTCAGTCGTGTCCGACTCTGTGTGACCCCTTAGATGGAAGCCCACCAGGCTCCCCCGTCCCTGGGATTCTCCAGGCAAGAACACTTTAGTGGGTTGCCATTTCCTTCTCCAATGTGTGAAAGTGAAAAGTGAAAGTGAAGTCGCTCAGTCGTGTCCGACCCTTAGCGACCCCACGGACTTCAGCCTACCAGGCTGCTCCATCCATGGGATTTTCTAGGAAAGAGTACTGGAGTGGCTTGCCATTGCCTTCTCCGCACAGATGCTGGTGAAATCCAAATAAGTTTCCACACAACTTCCCTTTCCATTTTGTCTCTGAGAAACCTGTAGCTAAGGTCCTATTAATAGTGTCAGCTTTGTCTTCATGCTCTCCATGTCTTTTTAGAGATATCAGAGGCCATGCATATTATTTCTTCTCTCTTTATCCAAATGTCCAGCCCAGCCTTAGCTCTTTAAGGCATGTGATCATTGCCCCACGGCAGGCTTGAGCCCTCCATCAGTTTCCTCGTCTGTAAAGCAGAGATAACAGTAGAACCGAATTGAAATGTTGTGAGGATTGTGGCAAAAATCGAGCAAGTGCCAAAGGGTTCCTTTGCTGTGATTCTGCCCCTCCCGCCTCCCACTTCCCTCTGCGTTCATTTCTCTGGCTGGTAGATTTTCATGCCTTTGCAACTAGTTTCTTTCTCCTTCAAGGGGAGAGGGCTTGAAGTTTAAGATCCTCCCAAATTACATGCGCTGTCTATGGCCCACCAGTCATAGACCCTCAGCTCAGCGGAGCATGTCCTCAGGGCTTCCAGTGAAGGTCTGTGCTGCGGTACTTCCCATGGGCATACTCACTTCGCCTTGCCCAAGTTTATTGGTTGCTCACCATGTCCTCTCCAGAACACTCTTTCTGTGGCGGTTCCAGCTCCTTCCTTGGCTCTTTCCCAGGGTCTTCCAGCTAATCCCATGGCAGCCTTCAGGTTCTGAGCAAACTATAGTCCATCGGGATGGCCAGTGCATGGCTCTGCCCGCCATGGCTCCTGGGACGTCTGTCCCTGCAACTTCTCACTTTGGAAGCTGGGCCCTTCCTCCCTTTCTATTCTCAGCTCTTCACATTTATTGAATTCTGTGCTTTAGATGATCCGGACAGGAGAAACGCCATCTTTTAACCGCATTGGTGTCTGAATTCCTACTGAAGACCAGCTTCCAGGGTCTATTTAGGGGAAGGAGCTTGGATACGAATCACCATGTGTGGTTCTTCTCTCTCCACACCTTGTCTGATCGTTCTGCAAAGCTAACCAAGCAAGATTATCTGAGTAGGTACTTTTTTTCCCTTTTGTCCATATGAAGCTTTTAAAATAACTTTCCCTCTAGACAGGCACAGACTTCTCTGTTTGCATAAAATATGGCCCATCACTGGTAAATCAGAAGCATTCTTTGTTTCTTTCCTTCAGGCATGCTTATTGAGTATTCCCTTACTGTAGGATTTCACATTGCCTTCTAGAAATCTACACCTGCTTAGGACTGTGTAGCCAGCATTTCATCTCCCAGAATTACCTTTCTTCAGAGGCCAGGTAACTCTTATGTCCCCAGTCCTCTGGTTTCCTGCTTTATGTTTTAGAACCTCTAAAGATGCCTTCCTCATTTCCATGGATATTCAACTGATACATAGAAATCACTAGCAGGGGTGTATTTTGGCCATGAAGTTTAATAAGCAGCTTCATCAAGTCTCAATAAAAAGTTAAAAAAAAACACCAGTGATACAAATATATCTGTGTTCAATTATAGGTATAGATATTGGGGTAGGGATAAAGATAGACACCGACACATCTAGAAATGACATATTTAAGCAAATTAAAAGACGCTTGCTCCTTGGAAGAAAAGTTATGACCAACCTAGGCAGCATATTAAAAAGCAGAGACATTACTTTGCCAACAAAGGTCCATCTAGTCATAGCTATGGTTTTCCCAGTAGTAAGTATGGGTGACAGAGTTGGACCATTAAGAAAGCTGAGCATCAAAGAATTGATGCTTTTGAACTGTGGTGTTGGAGAAGACTCTTGAGAGTCCCTTGGACTGCAAGGAGATCCACCCAGTCCATCCTAAAGGAAATCAGTCCTGAATATTCATTGGAAGGACTGATGCTGAAGCTGAAAGTCCAATACTTTGGCCAACTGATGTGAAGAACTGACTCATTTGAAAAGACCCTGATGCTGGGAAAGATTGAAGGCAGGAGGATAAGGGGATGACAGAGGATGAGATTGTTAGATGACATCACCAACTCAATGGACATGAGTTTGAGTAAGCTCTGGGAGTTGGTGATGGACAGGGAGGCCTGGCATGCTGCAGTCCATGGGGTCACAAAGAGTCAGACACGTCTGAGTGACTGAACTGAACTGAACTGAAGCATCATGAGCCTGAGTATCAAAGATAAATGAAAGAGCATTTCAGGGGATAAAAGAAGAAGAATTTGAGAAGAATGAGTAGATTCATTCTTTTGGAATTTCTAAACAGTGCCCTTCTAGTTCCTGTCTCAGATCTACTGGCGAAAATCTGACTTCTTGAGAAGCAGTATGCCAGGACTCCAGCAGAGTACCATACAGACAAGCATACTTTAACTGCAGTTTGTATATACTGCTTTTTTTCTCTCTTTATTTTCATTTTATTTTATTTTTTTTTTACAAATTGAAGGCCTGTGGCCACCTCGCACCAACGTGGATTGGTGCTATTCTTCCAATAGCATTTGCTTACTTTGTATCTCATTTTGATAATTTTTGTAATATTTCTAAGTTTTCTATTATCATTTTGTTGTGGTGATCTGTGATCAGTGGTCTTTGATGCTGCTATTGTAATTGGGCCACCATGAACTGCACCCATATAAGACTGTGAATTTAATTGATAAATGTCTGTGTTCTGACTGCCCCACTGACCAGCTGTCCCCACATCTCTCACCCTCTCCTCGGGCCTCCCTTTCCCTGAGACACAGCAAAATTGAAATTAGGCCCATTAATAACCCTACAATGGCCTCTAAGTGTTCAAGTGAAAGGAAGAGCCATGCATCTCTCGCCTGAAATCAAAACCCTGAAATTATTAAACTTAGTGAGGGAGACAGAGATAGGGCAAAAGCCAACCCTCTCGTACCAAATGTCAAGCTGTGAATGCAAAGGGAAGGTTCTTAAAATTAAAAGTGCCACTGCTTTGAACACACAGTAGATAAAAAACTGAAACAGCCTTATTGCTGATATGAAGAAAGTTTTAGTGGTCTGGATAGAAAATTAAACCGGCCACGGCATTCTTTTAAGATAAAGCCTAATCCAGAATTCTCCTCCATTCTCTGAAGGCTGAGAGAGGTAAGGAACCTGCCGAAGAAGTTTGAAGCCAACAGAGCTTAGTTCATGAGGTTTAAGGAAAGAAGCCCTCTCCGTCACATAAAGTGCAAGGTGAAGCAGCAAGGGATGATGTGGAAGTTGCAGGAAGAGATCCAGAAAATCTAGCCACGATGATTCATGAAGGTGAATGCACTAAACAACAGATTTTCAGTGTGGATGAAATAGTTATATATATATATGTATAGGAAGAAGATGCCCCAGTACTTTGATAGCTACAGGGGAGAAGTCAAACTGGTTTCAAAGCTTCAAAGGACAGGCTGACTCTTGTTAGGGGCTAAGGCAGCTGGTGACTCTAAGTTGAAGCTAAATCTCATTGACTGTTCTGAAAATCCTAGGGTCTTTTAGATGAAAACTGTGCTAAATCTACCCTCAGTGCTCTTTAAATGGGACAACAAAACCTGGGTGACATCACATCTCTTTACACATGGATTATTGAGTATTTCCTCCATTGTGGAGACCTACTTCTTAGTAAAACATTTCTTTGAAAATATTTCTGCTCATTGACAATGCAGCTGGGTCACCCAAGAGCTCTGATGGGGATGTACAATAAGATTGATGTTGTCTTCATGTCTGCTCACACAACACCCACTCTGCAGCCCGTGGATCAAGGAGTAATTATGGCTTTCAAGTCTTGTTATTTAGGAAATGCATTTTGCATGGCTGTTGCTGCCATACATAGTGGTTCGTTTGACGGATCTGGGGTAAGTAAATTGAAAGCCTTCTGGAAAGAATTCACCATTCTTAAAGCCATTCACAATTCATGGGACATTCACAATTCATGGGAAGAGGTCAAAATAGCAACATGAACACAAGTTTGGAAGAAGTTGATTTCAGCCCTCACGGATGACTTTGAGGGGTTCGAGACTCTAGTGGAGGAACTAACTTCAGATGTGGAAGAAGCAGCAAGAGAACTAGAATTAGAAATGGATCCTGAAGAAGTAACTGAATTGCTGCAGTCCCATGATAGACTAGCATGAATGAGGAGTTGCTTCTTGTGGGTGAGCTAAGAAAGTGGTTTCTTGCGATGGAATCTACTCCCGGTGAAGATGGCTGAAAGGGCCGCAAAGGATTTAGAATAGTAAGTAAACTTAGTTGATAAAGTAGCAGCAGGGTTTGGGGGGACTGACTCCAATTTTGAAAGAAGTTCGACCAGGAGTAGAATGCCATCAAACAGCATTGCCTGCTCCAGAGAAATGCTTCATTGTTGCTTCATTTTAAGAAATCGCTATCATCCTGATCAATTTGCTGCTCTCAGCATCAAGGCAGGACCCTCTAGCAGCAAAAGATTACAACTCATCAGAGTTTCAGATGATGGTTAGAATTTTTTATCAATAAAATATTTTTAATTAAGGGATGCACACCTTTTAGACATGATGCTATTGCACACTAAATAGATGACAGTAACATAACTTTTATATCCCTGGGAAACCAAAAAATTAGTGTGACTTGCCTTCTTGTGATACTTGCTTTATTGTGGTAGTCTGAAACCGAACTGGAAAATATCCCTGAGGTCTGCCTGCACAGGAATAATTCATCAGATATGTGTTGAATAAATGACTTCTTTACGTTAACAAACAATATTTTATTCTTATTACTTAAAACTAGAAGACAAAATAGCTTTAGGCTTCATAAAAGTGTCAGAGTAATGCCATGGACAATTCAACATATTCATTTCATTATTCTTGTCTTTCTCTCCCTGTCTGACTTAGAAGGCTGTAATCAAAGAGGGATAAAGGCCTTTTTTAAAACCTCTTTGTGAATATGTGGACAGGTTTTAAGAAAAATGAAGTCAGATTCTCCTAGGACTTATGGGTATGGAAATTTCCATTGATTTAGCTAAATGATAAGACGAGGAAGCAGTCCAGGACCCAGTAATAAAAATACTAGGACAACTGATTAATTACTGAATGTGTTTACTTATTTGAATTAAGTAATTGGTTTTTGCATGTTTTCCTTCTTCTTATTTATAATCTCCTAAAAGGTGGGGATGAGACCTCATCGTGTAGGTTCATATATAACAGACCAGCTAACTCAACCAGACAGGGTGCAGATTGTGAGAGCCGTAGTCAGTGTTTTGTACAGCAAACTAACACCATTGTAAAGCAATTATAGTCCAATTTAAAAAGAAATTATTTGAGATTAAAAAAACTATCCAGGGACTAAGGAGATGGCATCATTTCTAGGGAAAAAGAAATGCAACTTAGGCAATTGCCACAGACTTTTCATTCTGTGTTTTGGGCTCTCTGTTTGATGTCCACCATCACCTCTGCTCCAGGACTCAAAATCTCCAGCTACTCCCTGTTTTCATCAATGTCTACTATTTGAACCATCCTTCGGGGTCTCTACTGCAGCCTTGGCCATGGGTAGCCTCCTTCTTTATCATTCTTGCCTCAACCTGAAAACTAAGACGCCATCACACACAACAAGCTCCACATCCTTCACAAAAACAGAAGTTTACGATTATTACTCCCCCCAGGGGTAACTCTGCTTTCATCAAAGAGCAGGGATTTCAACTACAGGGCAGAGACCTGGCTGGGGGATTTCAGATGGAGAGGTGTTATTCGAGGTGATATTTGGGAAGGACCTCCTGGGGGCATCTAAAACCACTCCTTGAAGCCTGTTGTGTGTGATGGCATCTTAGTTTGCAGGTTGAGACAAGAATGATAAAGAAGGACGCTCGCCACTGCCAAGGTTGTGCTGGGGACTCCAAAAGGGAGTGGGTTGGGATCAGATCTCAGTGACTCTGTGACTTCCGTGTGGTGGTGACCCAGACTTTTCATCTGTAAAACAAGGGCTACCAATGTCCTGGGGCTTCCCTGGTGGCTCAGAAATTAAGAATCCACCTGCAATGCAAGAGATGCAGGTTTGATCCCTGGGTCAAGAAGATCCCCTGGAGAAGGAAGCAACAACCCGCTCCAGTATTCTCTTTTTTTTAACTTTAAACTATTTATTTTGCACATTTATCCGTTCTCCCCCACCCCCTCTCCATCCCTTTCCATCTCGGCTGGCACATAACGTTGATCAAAGTTCCATGTGCTATACAACAGGTCTTTGTTGGTTATCCATTTTAGATATAGCAGCCCACTCCAGTATTGTTGCCTGGGAAATCCCATGGACAGAGGAGCCTGGCAGGTTACAGTCCATGGGGTCACAAAAAAGTTGACATAACTGAGCGACTAATCAACAGCAAGTAATGTCCTAGGATTGATGAGAAGACTGAGTGTCAGACTCTTGGTGAAGTTCCTAGCAGAGAGTAAGCGCTCAGTAAGTGTTAGCCATTATCACAACCCAGAAAACAGAGTTTGCCCACAAAACAACCGAACCCATGGACTGGACACTTGCCTGGAAGCAGCTCTCTGCAGACATTGTATGGGCATTGTACATCTGTGTTCACGTCAATGACATTAAAAGGAAAGATAGAGGATGTAAAGATAAATGAGATTTTCATTTAAATCTGAGGGGTGACAAAACCGTAGCAGAACCCACCTCAGGTAATATGAGAGGTAGATCCAGTTTCTGTCTCCCCATGAAGCAGTATGTTCTTTGACTGGTAGGAGTGATTTCTTTCTTTCTTTTTTTTTTCAGCCTGTTCTCTAATGACATAAGAATATAAGAATTTCCAACCTATGTTAGACCCATGCCTGGGTCCTAAAGACCAGTGGTCCCCAACCTTTTTGGCATCAGGGACCAGTTTTGTGGAAGACAATTTTTCCACAAATGGGGGTGGAAATGGTTTCAGGGTGATTCAAGTGCATCGCATTTAGAGTGCTCACGATGATCTGTATTTGCAACCACTCCCCAGGGTTAGCATTACCACCTCAGCCGCCCCTCAGATCATTAGGCGCTGGATTCTCATAAGGAGCACATGACCCAGATCCCTTGCTTACACAGTTCACAGTAGGGTTCCTGCTCATATGGGAATCGAACGCTACCGCTGAACGGACAGGAGGCACTCAGGCAGTGACGCGAGTGATGGGGAGCCACTGTAAATACAGATGAGACCTTGCTTGCTCAACATGCTCACCTCCTGCTGTGCAGCCTGGTTGCCAACAGGCCGCGGTCCAGAACCAGTCCACGGCCTGGGGGTTTCTGGACCCCTGCTAAAGACCACACGGGCTTTGACTGTGGAATTCAAGAGCAGGGCCAAGATTGGCCTCAACTTAGCTTCAAGACATTATTGACTTTCTTTTATTTATACCTTTTCATGCAAACTTGCCAATAGCAGGTTCACTTTTGAGTCTGTAGCAGCCCCAAGTAACTGGAAAAATACTTTTATGACAAAAAAGGATTCAGAGAAGACATCTTTAATAAGCTCCACTTCTCCCCACCCCAGAACCCCGTTCTCTTTCCCTCCCACTTTCTTTCCTGTTCTGTGATTGGCTGGTGAAGGCAGACTCGAGGCAGGCAAAACTTCAGAGTCGCCTGGTAGCTTTATACCTTAGCAGCTGTCTTCAGCACATGCACAACTACTGGGACAATAAAACATTTTACATTGCTTCTACCCCACAACCAATTAGGTCAGCTGTAAATATTGGAATTGCTTGGTAAATGTGCTAGAAGATTGTGCTGACTTGTTAATATAAGTGAAAATGTAATTAGATTTATAACACTTTTTTCCCCCCAAAACCATAATTTACAACAACAACAGAAGAAAAAAAAAAAACTTGCTTGCAACCTGCTGAAATATCATTATTAAAATGCACATGAAAAGTCAATTATGCCAGAGGGAGGTATTTAAGAGAAGTAAGTTTCCATACCCTAGGATTACACCATGGGGATTACATATTTCTTATTTATTTATTTTTTTCCCTGAGATCTTTGCTGCTGCCAGATGAAAAGGAACAGATATTTTACTTATTTTGCTCTGAAATATTGCTGCAGATAGTGCTAAAAAGTGAACTAAATAACCTGGCTCCCTGGAAACCTACTCTATTCACCTCAGAGCCCCAGGAAAAGCTGAGCAGTCACCATTCTTTTATATTTACAAGCCCGTCTTTCTTTAAGCAATACTCGTATTCCTTAAAGCATGTAGACATCACATATCTCTTCTAACTATTCTGTTTATTGCTCTAAATGAGTAGATTATTTTATATCATTTGATGGAAAATCCTTATGTCAAGATAAGAAATATCCCCTCCCTTTTATTCACTTTAAAACCTGGAGTTTCCTCTGCTCCTACGGTTGCATTGAGAATGCAGTTCTTTCTTCAGATAAGATGTCACGGGGTTCACCACTGGTGTTGGCTGGGTCAGAGGACTCTGACATCTGTACCTTCAGCTGGACTTTCTCTGCTGCAGGAGCCTCCGTGGGTCAGGGAGGCTCTGCCCCTCTTCCCAAGACTCTGATTCTAACACCATCACCACAGGCGGATTGCTCCCTCTCTGCTTTCTAGTTTTCTCATCATGAAACAGAGGTATTATTACAGCTCATGCATGTTTAAGGTGCCAGTGGGGAAAAGCTAGTTTAAAAAAAAAAATCATAAAGTAATTTGTAAGTGTGAGAGGAGGTGCCATTTCTAGACTCAAACTTCTCCTAAATTGTTCAGTTTAGATAATGGAAGAAATTTTTAATGCATATCTTTTAGAATCGCTAACGCATAGACTGCAGAAAAATTAATCTTTGGGGGAAGATTCTGCTGTTACTGCAGAGGAATCAGTGGGTAAATTAAATCCCATATATCTATACATGTATATGTATATGGTTCACTTTACACACTCATAGTTTATACTCACCTGTAGACACATATGTTGCAGATGTCCATGTTTACAGGAAGATCTAGGAATGATTGAAGTGAAAAAGGACAAACCACGGACTTTCATTCGAAGTAGTCCATTGGTGAGGCCCCGTAATTGAAAGCAGTGCAAACGGTCTTCCAACATTAAAAGGCTCGCAGTTTCTATTCATACATTAATGTGATCATCATGATTAATGCCTTTATGTTTTCAGTTTTTACGTGTAAAGAGCATATTAATATTTCTCATCCTTAAACTATTTCATAAAAAGCATCTCCAAAATGATTAGCTAGATTTGCTTCCGAACTGAAATATTCTGTTAGATATTGCAATTAGCCAAGCCTGGTGCCTGGCTTTTACACTGGGGGTAAATCTGAATATTCTAGGACCTTTCTAAATATCCCTGGTTTCAGCTTTATCGCACAGCATAGGTATTCAACTTCCAGGACCATGGCTGGCATTTCCTTTTTTCTCACTTCTGTTTTACTCCTTTGAGAAATCCTCCTTGTGGATCAGTGTTAGTAACCAGTTTTAGGAGACTTAGAGATGGCTCAGAAATAAAGATAACTGGGAAGGATTTGTGTGTGTGTACGCGTGTGCACACTAGTTGCTCCATCATGTCCAACTCTTTGCAACCCCATGGACTGTAACCCTGTAGCCTGCCAGGCTCCTCTGTCCATGGGATTCTCCAGGCAAGAATGCTGGAATGGGTAGCCATTCTCTTCTCCAAGGGATCTTCCTAACTGAGGGATCAAACCCAGGTCTCCTGCACTGCAGGCAGACTCTTTACTGCCTGAACCAGCAGAGAAGCCCAGAAAGGATGTGTAGGGCCAGGTCAGTATCTGCTTGTCCTATGAGCTTACTCTTCCAGGAACAGTTCTTGGCACTCTCCACTCAAAGTACTTGATTTCCATCAGCATCCCTTAAGCTCATCCAGGAACACATTCTGAGGGAAGCCAAAACAATGAAACAAAACAAAATCCGCGAAACCACTAGCAGAAGGTTCTGACCTCTCCATATGGATTCTGTGGTTTGTTTTACTTTTGTTTTTAACAGTTAATTTGTAGGGGGGAAATGGTGAACATATTACAGAGTAAAACAGGCAGAAACCATCCCAGATGAGTTTGCATTCATCTGCTTTCAAAGTTAAAGTTCTGGGTCAGATGACTAAATCTTCAGTTCAGTCACTCAGTCGTGTCTGACTCTTTGCGACCCCACGGACTGCAGCACGCCAGGCTGCCCTGTCCATCACCAACTCCCGAAGTTTACTCAAACTCATATCCATTGAGTCAGCAATGCCATCCAACCATCTCATCCTCTGTCATCCCCTTTTCCTCCCGCCTTCAATCTTTCCCAGCATCGGGGTCTTTTCCAATGAGTCAGTTCTTCACATCAGGTGGCCAAAGTATTGGACTTTCAGCTTCAGCATCAGTCCTTTCAATGAACACTCAAGACTTACCTCCTTTAGGATGGACTGGTTAGATCTCCTTGCAGTCCAAGGGACTCTCAAAAGTCTTCTTCAAAAGCATCAATTCTTTGGTGCTCAGCTTTCTTTATAGTCCAACTCTCAAGAGCTATTTAAGGAATTTATTTATATATAACCCACACAAATAGAGTATCTCCACCAACTAGATGGTTTTTCAAGATCCACTTTCCCACCTAGTACCTTTTCCTTTCCTGAGGGGAAGGAGTGTAAAGGAAGATTGTCATCAGCCACTGTCTCACTGGATGCTCTCATCTCCACCCCCAGGTCTGTGGGGCTGCCTCCTTCCCTTACTTCTTCTTTACTCTTCAGTTTATGATTTCAGCCATTGAATCTTGTCGTAGTATTTTTCCAGGTGTGTGGTTTTCCAAGCCAAGAAATAACAGAAGAGTAGAGAATGAAGGAAACTAATTCCCAGGGGAATGATGCATGGATATATCACTTTGGGGGCAGAAGACAGCTTCAAAATGTCTCCTGACCCAGACCCACGGTTTCATAGCTCCCTTGAACTTGTCTTCACTCTGAGCCTCATAGTGTGTGAGGTTAGGTGATGGGAGTGCTGACGTTGAAAGGAAGAGGAGGGAAGAAAACACAGAGAAGTGGAAAAAATGGGTAAATTCTGGAACCAAGTCCCTATGCCAAATTAGGGAATAAAATTACAAAATTACAGGGAATCTTCTTGACCCAGGGATCAAACCTGGGTCTCCTGCATTGCAGGCAGATTCTTTACCATCTGAGCCACCAGGGAAGCCCATAGATACATATGGATGGAAATACACAAAATACCCATGTAATAATATATATATATATAATGTGTTATTGTGTTATGATCCTATGGGGTACCCTGTGGTATAGCGAACATTTGTGGTGCCCATTAAACACACTAAATATGTCTTCAAGGAACATGTGCGTGAGAAGCAAGAAATAAAAAATCGGCATCAATTAATTGTAGAATGAACCAAATAAATCAATGCAATGCATATTTCCATCCAATATCTGGTGAGTGCCTTTAATGTGCATTGTGCCCTCAAGGATTCATTCCTTAGAAAGTTGTGTTGCGGGGTGGGTCAAACACCATGCTGGAGATCAGAGAATAAGTGAGATTAATAAGGAAGGCTTCCTGCAGGAGGTGCATCTGGAGCTGGGTTTGAAATACCAAATGTTTTAACATCTGACACCCCCGCAACCCGCATGAGTGAGAAATAATTAATACAAAGCACGCTGGATGGAAGGAAAATGCAGCTTGGCTTTCCCTCCTGTGAAATTTACGTGGCCTCTGGTAAACCATTAAGTCACTTTCTTAGGTGTGCTTGACGGGCCTCCTAGAGTGGGCATCGTAAAGATTGGTTTATAGCTCAGATAGCTGTTACATTTTAATAAGGCTCAGAAACTTAGATGTTATTCACTGCAGCTGCCAATCAAGTACCTGTGTCGAAGCAAGACAAACATAACAATAAATGCTAAGCACTCTGGTGTTCAGCAGCCTGGCAGGATGCACTGCAGGCTTTATGAATGTGTGAGAGCGAATATACAGAAGCTTGGGAAAAGGTCATTGGTATTTTTGGAGCAATAAATCAAACATGGAAAGATTTGCATTTTGGCTGTATAACATACAGGACTGGATTAGAGAGAGAGAATACTTTGAAGTAATATTTCTCCACTGACTTGTTTTATTAGCTTCCTTTAAACATGTTACATTATTGCTTATAGAATTTCATTTACTCGGATTGGCAGCTTGATAAATACGTCTATTGGCGATGATTTGGATTGCTCTGGGCATTAATATTATTAAAACCTGTCACAAGGAAATGTCTGAAAGATGACTTACTGTAAAGATTACAGCATGAAATAAATCATCCAGTGGTATTTGTTACCATTTATGGCCTCTTGGAGCTGAGTCAATCCCTTTTTATGTTGCATTATTTTTCAAGTTTTTATAGCCTTACATTATATATTGCTGTCAGGAATGAACAGATGGGGTGTCGAACACGAGCTCTCTGAATAATTCCCACCCTCCAGTTATTTGTATGAAGGGCAAATGCAAAACTGCATTCTCCAGCAAAAAAAAAATAGAGGAGAAAAGCTGCTGTTGAGGAAGAGGGATCCCTTTGTCAGATGGTTCAGGCCAATTCCACCAGCTGGTTGGAATCCCTGACTGGCAGTCACCCTGTTTGGGTTTCAAGCAAGAGATGAGGTGGCGGTATCTGGCTTCAGTGAAACAACAAATGCCGTCTTCAGAGGCATTTTATTTTCTCAGAGTGCCTCTTGCTGAGATGGCTCCCCATTTGGAGGTGAATGTATCATACTCTTTTCCTACAAAGCTGAGAAATTTGGGAGAGGAAAAGAACCTCAGGAAAAGCCAGGAGAACCAAAAGAAAGATGCATTGAAAGGATTTGATATGTTTTTGAATGAGTGATAGACGGGCAGGCATCCTGGGGGGTGGACATGGGGGTTCACAAAGGATTCTGTGCCATCTGAATTGTTGGGGGAGAGGTCCTTGGAATCAATGTAGAGGAAGTCAAAGGAGCCCCATGGGGATTTTGAAGCCTCTCATGGACAAGGCTTCCCTGGTGGCTAAGTTGGTAAAGAATCAGTCTGCAATGCAGGACACCTGGGTTCGACCCCTGGGTTGGCAAAATTCCCTGGAGGAGAGCACAGCTACCCACTCCAGTATTCTTGCCTGGAGAATTCCATGGATAGAGGAGCCTGGCAGGCTATAGTCCACGGGATCACGAAGAGTCGGACACGACTGAGCAATTAACATTTTCTTTCACTTTCATGGACGAAGCAGAATAGAGTCTTCAAGACCTAGCACGCTTTGCAGTAGGTGTGCCCTGGGGAGCCTGTGGGTCTTCTCCCCCTCCTCTGAGGGGTCAGGCAGCTGCTTAATGGTCATTCAAACCCACTTCAGAGTCCTGAGGCTCTGCCACCACTGGAAGAGGTAAGAAAACTAACCCGCTAAAAAGCCCACCAGCTTTTTAAGAGGAGCATATGTGAATTTTCTTCACTTACCTTCCTACGCTCTACTCCATGCATGCTGAGAAGTTCTGTAAAGTGCTGCCACATTGTAGAGAAGCAGTAGACATGGAGTCTGAATGACTGGAACCCAGACTCATTGCTTCTGATCTGCTGACTTCGAGACACTTAATTTTGCATCATCCCAAATTGCGGATAGGATGTTTCACCTGCTGACCTCACGATGTTGCTGCAAAAAGTCAAATCATACAACACACACACACACACGCACACTTTAAAGGTTATTCACTCCTCCATCTGTCAGAAGTGGGTTTACGTGGGTCAAAAGTTTTAACCATGTTGCAACCAGACTCTTGCCTTCCCTCCTATAAAGCTCTGCGTTTTCTCGAGTTTATCACCCTCTGGCTCATCTCCTCATCCCCATCGTGTCAAACCCTCCCTCCACCACCCCTTAACATCGTCACCTTCTTGGGAGGGATTTGCAGACAAGCCATCAGAGCTTCAGCAGCTGCTGGCAGAGACCAGACCCGCCCTCTCGTGCTGTGCCTCTGACTCCCTTGTCCACTTTCTCTTCTTCTGTGTCATCTTCCCAAGGTCCTTCCACACGAGCTTCTGTCTGCTGATGTGTCACGTTTGCACGAGGATGCCATCTGGGCACACACGGGCACAGCTGAGCAGGCAGAACGGCAGGAGGACGGCCTCATTCTAGGCAGAGTTCACAGCTTCGCTTTCATTTCGGTTCTCTCTGTCCGGCAGCATAGAAACTTTTCTGCCCTTCACATTCCGGGAGAGAGTACAAGAGGGTAACTTTCGGGCAGTTCAGGAGTTGATAAGGGCAGTCAGTTATGCAGAGTTGATTTTCCGTGTACGCATCTCTCTCCCCAGCGCTGTTTCCCTCATGCTCCCCGCAGACGGACACCTGCATAGACCCTGTCCTCCTCCCGACCACGTGGCAGTGCGGAACCTCCATCGCCTAACTGATACGTAAGCGTGTATCAGCTCTTGAATTCTACATCCGTCTATAAAGTAGGCTTGTCTTTTTTCTCTTTCTTCCTTTCTCCCTCCTTCTCCCTCTCTTTTTATATCCCTCTCTTCTTCCTTCCTTATCTTTTAATTGTTATTTACTTTTGCTTCCCCAGAGATGTACTCGGTCAAAGTTGTCAGCCTCTTTTGGATAGGCATTGCGGTATCTCTGTTTCCATAGAGCTGCTCTTTTATCTCAGCGGAAGCCACGATTCTCCAAGCTGGACAGTGGCTTACCCTTCTTGTACTCTGCAAACTAAATGTGGTCCTGCCTTCCATGTTCTCTCACCCGGTCCCATGCTGAGAAAAACCTGATGCTCTCCGATTTCCTCATCAGTCCAGGGCCTTCCGTACATTCAAACAGACAAGCTTGGAACCTGGCTGTCTTATTCACTGGCAGCCACATATGTTCTCTAGGCTAAGTCCTCTGTCAGTAAAACTAGATGAGATGAAACACGATCATCTAAAGCTCTTTCAAGATTTAAGTTATCACTTGCTCCTGCTCCAGCTGCTTGAAACATCCCCACAGTAAATGATTTCTTCTTGTGGTGCTTTGCTTTTTCTGATCAGAGCAAGGATTCCTCTGATGATAAATACCAGATCTCTTTCTCTGATCAATTCCAAGACAATACACATGCAGCATTTGCAAATCTTTCTCCTCCTGACTTTAGCTCTCGCTTAAAAAGTTATCATAAATCAGCTAAAACCACTATGCCATTCATTAAGACACCTTGCATGTATGTGTGTGCATGCGTGCATGTACGCGTACATATGTGTGCATGTTGTGTTGAGTGTGGGATCAGGAAAAGGTGTGGTATGACCCAGAGCGACCTGATGTAATAAAGTTTCATAGTACGGTCTAATTACCACAACGCACCTCTTTATTATTAATTCTGCAGTCCCAGCACATGAAATAGCTTAATCATTTTCAGAATTTGCATGACTAATGGAGTGAGTTCTGATAGAATAAGGATAAGTTTCATAATTAGGTTTTGCTGGAAACTTGTGCAAACCGGTCTGTGTATAATTTGGTCAGCTCTTGATTTTTAATGAGGGCACCGAGAGTGACTGAAGCCTCTGGCAGCCTTCGCTTCATGTTTTAATTACCCACAGTAATTCTGACAATTACATACGTGTCATAAATCACATCATAATGACCCATAAAGAAAGTATATTTAATTATTGAAGGGGGAGTTCTCCGATTAGACAGGTAGAGAACGGATGTGCTGAAATATGAGCCATATTTGAAAACTGAGCTGCCTGATTCTGTGACATGGAGAAATCAGCCTCTGAAACTAGCATTATGGAGAATAAGGAAAGGCGTCACCAATTTTCCAGTTTCAGCTTCAACATATGAAGAGCTCTGGAGTCATCACTCCTGTCCTTACAATAGGAAAAATATTGAACAAACTGAAAATTAGAGACTTTTCTTCACCCATCAGAACACTGAGGTTACAGAGCAGATCGTTGCTCTGGAACTCAGAGAGTTACAGGTAAGGTCTGCTTTCCTGGGGGAAGGGCCACTGGAGCCATAAAGTGGCAGGAACATGTAAATAGTAATTTTTATTAATTACTGGAGGTTGAGTGGTAGAGAAGACTCTTAAGAATCCTTGAACTACAAGGAAATCAAACCAGTCAATCCTAAAGGAAATCAGTCCTAAATATTCATTGGAAGGACTGATGCTGAAACTCCAATACTTTGGTCACCTAATGCTAAGAACTGTGTCCTTAGAAAAGACCCTGAAGCTGGGAAGATTGAAGGCAGGAGAAAGGAACGACAGAGGATGAGATGATTGGATGGCATCACCAACTTGATGGACATGAGTTTGAGCAAGCTCTGGGAGTTGGTGATGGACAGGGAACCCGGGAGTGCTGCAGTCCAAGGGGTCACAAAGAGTCAGACATGACTGAGAGACTGAACTGAACTGAACTGCGTGTGCCTAGGTGAAGAGTGAGAAAGTTGGGGAGCTGGAGACTTAGAGGGCCATCCACACTTTGGGGGACTTTTACCTGTAGGAACTCTATCAGATTCTCACAACAAACAAACAAAAATCCCCTCAGTAACTCTGGAAGAAGGAGGCAAAGGGTGACTATAGCAAAATACACCCAGCGGGTTCTCTGGAACAAAGTCCCACTCTCCCTGGGAAAAGAGTTTCCTAATGCTTTATCTAAGGGAATGGTGAGGGAATGGCATTTCTCCCACTCAGCCTCCTCTAGCCCTCCTATCTTACCTGGGGAGGGGAACAGGTAGAGATAAAATACACCTTTAACAATTACAGCCCCAAGATACAGGGCCACTGAAAAACTGAGATTCAATCACAAAATTACACAATCTTCCTTTCTCCCATACATTACCACTGTGAGGCTCCAGTATAACAACAGGGAATTATAGACAAAAGAGCTTCAACGTAGAGACGATTTAAGAAAGAGTTCTCTGAGAAATCCTAAGATGAGACAAAAGCACAGGTGTTAAAGGAATTTGAATCCTTGGGAAACTACAGCTACAGCAGACATTAAGCAGAGTGTAACTGCTAGCCAGAATATCATAAAATCTCATGCTACAGATCTGTTTGCCCTAGTTCCTATTATCTAATACGTCATATCCCATTGCAAAACAAACAAACAAAAAATACAAAACATGCTAAAAGGCAAGGGAAAAGTGCTATATGAAGAGACAGACGAAGACTCATAGGTGTCATCAATTTGGAATTAGTAAGAGATGTAAAATGAGTATGATTAACATGTTAAGGGCTCTAAAGAAAAAAGGTAGGCAGTGCAGAAAAACAAGTGAGTAATGTTAGCAGAGGGTGGCATCTCTAAGAATCAAAAGGAAAAACTAGAATATAAAAACGCTGTAACAGAAACAAAAAATGTCTTTATAGACTCACTCGTGGACTGGACAAAGCACAAGAAAGAATAAGTGAGCTTGAAGATATGTCATCAGAAATTCCCCAGACCAATATCAAAGAGAAAAAGGATTTAAAGAAACTCCGAACTGTGCTGAAGAAACATGGGACATTCCTCACAATGTGTAAATATATGCATTATCAGAATATAAAGAGAAGAGAGAAAGAACGAAGCAGAAGAAATATTTGAAGTGGATATTGGGTGAAAATGTTCCAGAATTAATGACAACAAATCACAGAAACAGAAAGGTCAGAGCACACCAAGAATAATAAATATAAAAATGTCTACAGCTATGCATATCATATTCAAACTGCGAAAAAAAAAAATAAGACAAACCCCAAAAGAAAATTATGAAAGAAGGCAGAGGAGGAGGAAAAAAAAACAAACAAACACTCTACCTCAAGAGAAACACGGTTAAGAATTACAGGGGTCTTTTTGTCAGAAGCTGTAAGGAAGAAGAGAGTGGAGTGAAATATTTAAAGTATCGAAAGAAAAAAAAATACCACCTCAACCTAAAATTTTATACGCAGTGAAGCTGCCTTCAAAAGTGAAGGAAAACTAAACACTTTCTCAGACAGACAAACACTTAGGGAGTTTACATCACCAGAAGACCTCTCCTTCAAGAAAAATCAAGAAAGGGAAGAAAGTAAGAAGGTCTTTCCAAGAAGAAAATTGATCTAGGTCAGAATCTCAGGCCTACATAAAGAAAAGAAGAGCATTAGAGAAGGGATAAATGCAAGTGAAATACAATATTTTAGTTTTCCATATTCTTAATTAAACTAAACTATACATGCTTAAATTAGTAATCGTAAAGTTGTATTGGATGATTATAGCACACGAGTACTGGAAATGACAAACTACAGAGGCACCAGAGATCAAATTGCCAACATACGCTGGATCATGGAAAAAGCAAGAGAGTTCCAGAAAAACATCTATTTCTGCTTCATTGACTATGCCAAAGCCTTTGACTGTGTGGATCACAATAAACTGTGGAATATTCTGAAAGAGATGGGAATACCAGACCACCTGACCTGCCTCTTGAGAAACCTGTATGCAGGTCAGGAAGCAACAGTTAGAACTGGACATGGAACAACAGACTGGTTCCAAATAGGAAAAGGAGTACGTCAAGGTTGTATATTGTCACCCTGCTTATTTAACTTCTATGCAGAGTTCCAAATAGGAAAAGGAGTACGTCAAGGTTGTATATTGTCACCCTGCTTATTTAACTTCTATACATCATGAGGAACGCTGGGCTGGAAGAAGCACAAGCTGGAATCAAGATTGCCGGGAGAAATATGAATAATCTCAGATATGCAGATGACACCACCCTTATGGCAGAAAGTGAAGAGGAACTCAAAAGCCTCTTGATGAAAGTGAAAGAGGAGAGTGAAAAGGTTGGCTTGAAGCTCAACATTCAGAAAACAAAGATCATGGAATCTGGTCCCATCACTTCATGGGAAATAGGTGGGGAAACAGTGGAAACAGTGTCAGACTTTATTTTTTTGGGCTCCAAAATCACTGCAGATGCTGATTGCAGCCATGAAATTAAAAGACGCTTACTCCTTGGAAGGAAAGTTATGACCAACCTGGATAGTGTATTAAAAAGCAGAGACATTACTTTGCCAATAAAGGTCCATCTAGTCAAGGCTATGGTTTTTCCCATGGTCATGTATGGATGTGAGAGTTGGACTGTGAAGAAAGCTGATCACCGAAGAATTGATGCTTTTGAACTATGGTGCTAGAGAAGACTCTTGAGAGTCCCTTGGACTGCAAGGAGATCCAACCAGTCCATTCTAAAGGAGATCAATCCTGGGTGTTCATTGGAAGGACTGATGCTGAAGCTGAAACTCCAATACTTTGGCCACCTCATGCAACGAATTGACTTACTGGAAAAGACTCTGATGCTGGGAGGGATTGGGGGTGGGAGGAGAAGGGGAGGACAGAGAATGAGATGGCTGGATGGCATCACCGACTCGATGGAAGTGAGTTTGAGTGAACTCCGGGAGTTGGTGATGGACAGGGAGGCCTGGCGTGCTGTGATTGATGGGGTCGCAAAGAGTCGGACATGACTGAGTGACTGAACTGAACTGAACTGAACCGATGTGTGAAATGGGCTTCCCTGGTGGCTCAGCAGTAAAGAACTGGCCTACAATGCAGGAGACATGGCAGGAGCCCTGAGTGTGATTCCTGGGTCAGGAAGATCCCCTGGCGAAGGAAATGACAACACACTCCAACATTCTCAAAAGAATCAGACATGACTTAGCAACTAGACAACAAGCAAAGATAAAATAGATAACGGGTAAGGACCTACTGTACAGCACAAGGAAACTCTATTCAGTGGTCTGTAATGATCTCTATGGCAAAAGAATCTGAAAAAGAGTAGCTGTGTATGTACATGTATAACAGATTAACTTTGCTGTACTAACACCAAATATACTTCAATAAAAATTTAAAAATTGAAACAAAAGCATTGAAGTCATAAAAAAATATTTCTCAGAACACAGCGAAATTAAACTAACAGAAGGAAATTAGTAACAGGGAGCTGAAAATTTTCCCAAACAGGTAGAAATAACTTCTAAATAACACGTAAGTACAAGAAGATGATCTAAAGAAAGTTTTATAAAGAAAATGTAGGTTATCAAAATAGGTGGGATATAGCCTAAAAGGAAACTTATGACATTAAATGTATATATTAGAAAAGAAGTGACTAAAATTAATAACCTAAGATTCTACCATTAGAGAACAGAGAGAAAAAAATTTAATCCTAAAGCAAGCAGAAGAAAAGTAATAATAAAATTACAGGATAAGTCAATAAAAATGAAAATAGGAAAACAGAAGAGAATCTGCTCTTTGAAAGACCCATTAAGAAAATGAAAACATAAGCCACATGTTGGGAGCAAATGATTGCAAAATACATACCTGATCAAGGATTTGTATCCAAAATAAGCAAAGAACTCGTAAAACTCAATAAGAAAACAATTCAGTTAAAACATGGGTAGAATAACAGCTCACCAAAGAAAATATGCAGGTTGAAAATATGCGTATAGAATAGATGCTCAAGTCTTTTGTCCTGACAGAATTCCAAATTAAAATAATAATGAAGTACCACCACCTACCTATTCATTTAGCAAAAATTCAACAAAACTGACAATATCAAGGATGCATAGCAACAGGAACTCTCTTTCATTGATGGTGGGAATGAAAAAGGACAGAGTTCTTTGGAAGATGGTTTGGAGGTTTCTTATAAAGTTAAACATCAGTTCAGTTCAGTTCAGTCCCTCAGTCATGTCCAACTCTTTGCGACCCCATGGACTGCAGCATGCCAGGCCTCCCTGGAGGATTAAGCATAGTCTTACCATAAAATCTAGTAATTGGATTCTGAGATGTTTGCCCAACTTCTTTGAAAACTTCAGTCATTTCAGTTCAGTTGCTCAATTGTGTCAGACTCTTTGCGACTCCATGGACTGTAGGACACCAGGCCTCCCTGTCCATCACCAACTCCCAGAGCTTGCTCAAACTCATGTCTATTGAGTCCGTGATGCCATCCAACCATCTCTGTCGTCCCCTTCTCCTCCCGCCTTCACTCTTTCCCAGCATCAGGGTCTTTTCTAATGAGTCAATTCTTTGCATCAGGTGGCCGAAGTATTGGAGTTTCAGCTTCAGCATCAGTCCTTTCAATGAATATTCAGAGGCCTGATTTCCTTTAGGATGGACTGGTTGGATCTCCTTGCAGTCCAAGGGATTCTCAAGAGTCTTCTCTAACACCACAGTTCAAAAGCATCACTTCTTTGGCACCCAGCTTTCTTTATAGTTCAACTCTCACATCCATGCATGACTACTTTCGGTAGGTGCCCAATATGCTACTGGAGAAGAGTGGAGAAATAACTCCAGAAAGAATGAAGAGACGGAGCCAAAGCAGAAACAACGCTCAGCTGTGGATGTGACTGGTGATGGAAGTAAAGTCTGATGCTTTTAAGAACAATACTGCATAGGAACCTGGAATGTTAGGTCCATGAATCAAGGTAAATTAAAAGTGGTCAAAAGGAAATGGCAAGACATTTTAGGAATCAGTGAACTAAAATGGACCAGAATGGGTGAATTTAATTCAGATGACCATTACATCTACTACTGTGGGCAAGAATCCCTTAGAAGAAATGGAGTAGCCCTCATTGTCAACAAAAGAGTCTGAAATGCAGTACTTGGGTGCAGTCTCAAAAATGACAGAATGAGCTCTGTTCATTTCCGAGGCAAACCGTTCAAATATCACAGTAATCCAAGTCTATGCCCCAACCACTAAAGCTGAAGCAGCTGAAGTTGAACAGTTCTATGATGACCTACAAGACCTTTGAAAACTTACCTCCCTACAAAAACGTGCATGTGAATGTTTTAGCACCTTATTCAGAATCACCAAAAAAAAAAAAAAACCTGCAAGCAACCAAGACGGCCTTTAATAGATGGATAACAAACTGCTATATCCACAGAACTGAATTTTATTTAGCAATTTAAAAAGCTGAACTATCAAGACACAAGAAGACATGAATAAATCTTAAATTTTGTCTATTTCTAAGAAGTCAGCCTGAAAAAGCTACATATTGTATGATTCAAATTTTATGAATCATATTATATGATAGTAAAAACAAAAGCCATTATCTACCTATCAAAACTCAGGCTAAATAGTTGCTTATAAACAAGATCAAATTTATGTCTCTTTTGAAACATAGAGTTATGTCCTGTTTGTTCACTAATGAATTCATCATACTGCAGAAATAAGGTTGTTTATTTAAGGAATTTCCAATACTTTTGCCTTTCTCAATGTTGATATGAATGTGTGAATTGCAGAAGTTAACAATATTTGCTTGCTTTCAAGCCCTTCCATAGGATGGTATTCATACTGGTTACTTGCCACAGATCAGAGTCTGGTTTTCAGCTTGATAGGCTTTGATTTGCCCTCTGGGAAAAGACGTGTACCAACCAAGCAGTCGTGTATTCCTTTACAATAAAACCACCTATGAACCTAAATGCTCGGATTGGCGTGGCCAGTGCATCCCTCCTTATTCACAGAGCAACGACAGGATCTTAAGTTACCTAGCCTCTCCTCATCTGAAAATTAGGTAACTGCAGAGTCGACGTGAGGATTAGCATAGTAAGCATGAAGCACCTAGTGTAGGGCTTTCCAGGAGTGCTCATTCAATACATGGCCCCTGTGATGAAAGAGATCCTCATCTGAATGTGCCTGACCAACGTGGAATTAGAGCAGAATGAGTTGGTTGAAGGACCCTTAGGCTGGTAACAGCCTGTTGCACTTACACATCAGGCTCAGAGCCATCTTCCCAACCTGTTGCCACAAGAGTCTGAGCCCAAGAAGAAAACTTTTCTTATGCTAAGACAGAAGGTGTCAGATAGATGATGTTGGTTTCAGTTACTCATTCCTAGATCAAAGGAAGATTTGTTTAAAGAAGATTTTGTAGAAAGTAGTATTTATTAAGTTCACTACTAAATCACAATCATATTAAACTTGCTATCCTGAACCTTTATTTCCCAAGGAATGGGGGAGCTCTAGATAACCCCTTGGCTTGTTCTCATGTGTGTTGCATGGTATTCATAGTGTGGATTTTATATTTTAATATTCACCTATTTTTTCCCGGTTTGTGGGTGACACGAACACATCTTGCTGTGATTACCATATATCTACAAGTAGATGGTGAATTTCCCTAAAATCATGGAAGGTGTAAACTATAAAGCAGTTGAATTTTGTTTTTGAATTTCCTGATAGTAGGAGAGATGCCCTGGACTTACTGTAACTTTCTTAAACCAGTAACATGGCAATACAACTGGCCAAGTTTACAGACAATGGCTTTCATCAGCTTCTCATTCTCTTCTCAGTAAGTCAACAAATATTTACTGGGAATTCAGTGGATGTCCTCTTAATCATAATGTGCCAAACACTGTATTATATGCTAGATCACACACGTGATCTGTGTTCTCATGCAACTCAAGCACACAGAAGTTCTCTGTAAGCCTTAGAGAGGAAATGTCAATGGTCTTTCATCATCTATCAATCTCAGTGTCAGATGAGATACTCATAATAGTTGCAAGATTTCTTCAACTTCAGTGAATCTGAAGTCTTGGAATGAATCATTTTGGATAACTTTTCCCAGAACTTATCTAAGCATCTTTACTATTTACACAATTTTAGGTCAAAATATTCCTAGGAACATAGTAGGCACTTTTCCTGATTCTTTATGGAAGAATGTATTGACTATAATTTAACCTCTGGCTTATTTGGTTATCATCATTAATGTCAGTGATTGGATGTTTCATAGTACACTGTACAGTTCTAGTTAATTGAATTGGAGGGGAATTTGACCCTTCAGGAAGACAAATAGAATACCTCGCTTAGTCCCTTCTGTGACTACTTTGTTTTTTTAATGCATATTTATTGAGATGTAATTCACTTACTATACTGTTCACCCTTTGCAGCTCAGTACAGTGTTTTTTTATAGTCACAGAATCATGCAGCTGGCACATCTAGGTTTAGAAAAGGTTCATCCCTCTGAGAAAAACCATTCAACCCTTCCCACATCCTCTGAAATCACTAATATACTTTCTGTCTTTATGGATTTTCCCATTCTGAACATGTTGTAAAAATTGAATTAGGTAGTATATAAGACCTTTTTTATTTGACATCTTTTATTTAGCAGAATGTTTTTAGGTTTATCCATGTTGTAGCCTGTCTAGTCTTCATTCCTTTTTGGGCCTGAGTAATATTCCATTGTATATCCAATACTTTGGCCACCTGATGCCAAGAGCCGACTCGTTAGAAAAGACCCTGATGCTGGGAAAGGTTGAAGGGCGAGGTGGTTGGATGGCATCACCGACTCAGTGGATATGAGTTAGCCAGGAGTCAGACACAACTGCGTGACTGAACGACAACAGTACTCCATTGTATCAGCCCACCGTATTTTGTTTATCCATTCATTAGGTGATAAACATTTGAGTTGTTTATTTCCTTGGCCATTGTTAATAATGCTACAGTGGACATTCATGTGAAGGTGTTTGTATCGGTACATGTTTTCAGTTCTCTTTGATATATACCCAGGAGTATGACTGTTAGGTTATGTGATAACTCTACTCATGGTGTTTTTAAGAGCTGCCAAATTATTTTGCAATGCTGATACATCATTGGTGATTATGCCAGCAGTGCATAAGGGCTCCAATGTCTTTACAATCTCTCTGATACTTGCTCTCTGATTGTCTGTCTTTTCTATTATTGGAGAAGGCAATGGCACCCCACTCCAGTACTCTTGCCTGGAAAATCCCATAGACGGAGGAGCCTGGTGGGCTGCAGTACATGGGGTCACGAAGAGTCAGAAACGACTGAGCGACTTCACTTTCACTTTTCCCTTTCGTGCATCGGAGAAGGAAATGGCAGCCCACTCCAGTGTTCTTGCCTGGAGAAACCCCGGGATGGGGGAGCCTGGTGGGCTGCCATCTGTGGGGCCGCACAGAGTCGGACACGACTGAAGCAACTTAGCAGCAGCAGCAGCAGTGGGAGCCTGGTAGGCTACAGTCCATAGGGTCGCTAAGAGTTGGACACGACTGAGTGACTTCACTTTCAATTTTCACTTTCATGCATTGGAGAAGGAAATGGCAACCCACTCCAGTGTTCTTGCCTGGAGAATTCCAAGGACAGAGGAGCCTGGTGGGCTGCCGTCTATGGGGTTGCAGAGAGTCGGACATGACTGATGCGACTTAGCAGCAGCAGCAACAGTGGGTGTGAAGTGGTACCTCACTGCAGTTTTTATTTGAATTTCCTTGGGGCCTAATCATGAGAATCTTTTCATGTGCTTATTGGTCATTTATATGACTATCAAGCCTTTTACCCATTTTTAATTGGGTTGTCTTTGTTGTTGAATTCTAAGAGTTATTTATTTTTCCTGACCAGGTTCTTTATCAGATAGATACTATTTGCAATATTTTATCATATCTGCTCTGTATGCACGTTGGGGAATGCCTTCAACACCCTAGCAGTTCACAGCTCTGCCTTAGCCTGCACTTCCTGCCTGTGCAGTCTCAGAGTCACCCAGATATGAGGGCTGAAAGATGTCTCAGGTGTTTCCTGGATATCGTGTGGAGAGCTTTGCACGTGTGTGTGGTTGCTTTTAGATTCCTAGAATGAGTAAGTTCAAAGCCCCCACCCCCATGGACTTATTCTCCAGCTTTTCTTTTTAAGGATTTTGGTTAGCCTCTTGTTTGCCACACTGTTATCTTTGCCACAAGTATCTACAGTTTTAAACAACTGCTGCTCATCATTTTTGGAAAATTTCCCAGAAGAACCAGTTATTCCCACTGAGGAAACTCGGAGTCAGGCCAAATAAAGGCAAGTCGTGTGATGGGGTGTCTCCAGGGAGCCGCAATTAGCTAAATGGTGACATTTTCTGTAAAGAGGGCTTTGAGGGAAAGTGCAAATCCATTCTTCTCCCTCCAGTGGATGCTGAAATGCTGGTTTTCCTGCCCACCATGATTGTGAGGCTTTTGGACTTCAAGGCTACCATAGGGTTGGGAGAGGGGATGGGAATAAGGCAAGTTACAATGCAACAAAACTTACCATTCTTATCAAGATCCTGTCATTTTTCTTGAATTGTACACTTCTCAGATTGCTTCAGGCATCTGGCTAATTTCCAGAGTTCTGAAAAAGTTGATTTTGAGAATTTTTATCAGTATTCTCATTGCTTTTATGGAAGAGCAGAGTTTTAGAGGTCCTGAACTACCATCTGGAAGTGCTTTTCTCCAAGGCTACTTTTTCTAGTTTTTTTTTTTTTTTTTATCTTTCTTTTAAAATTTCAGTGATCACTTAATTTGATATAAAACTATCTCTTTGTAGCAACTTCTCTCTTCAACTATAATTTGATACTTTTAATTTGCAAATCAAAAAACCCCAAGCATATTAGAATTAAAGATAACACATGCAAAAATTTACCATTAAATGCCACATGGACTTTGTGATATTTTTAGTCGGTGCAAATGTTGTTTTAAAATGATGTCAGGGTGTGTTCTAGTCAGGGACTAGAAAATTATGGCCTGCAGGCCAAATCCCCAGCCTACCACTTGTTTTGTATAATGGCTTGCAATGGCAAAACAGTTTGTTTAATTTGCAGTGACAGTATTTAATGGTACTGACTGAATGAAATATATATTGATGGTATCAGATTAGGCACTTATCACAATATTCCTATTCAAAAGCACTTGTTACAATTAGAAAAATTTAAAAGACTGTCTCATCGCAATAGAATTTGCAAACAAAGTTTGTTTATAAGTGGCTCATTTGGTAACCAAGCAAGGGAAGTCACTGATTGTGAACCAATTATATTGTTTGATTGCAACAACCAACAAGGGTGGCACAGAAAATGAAATCATTTAAAACCATTAATTTTTCAGCAATAATGGTTGCTTGAATAATTGACCTTGGAAACTATATCAATAGCCATTTAAAAAATAAGACAGATGATTTTGAGGGGTTTCCCTTAGCTCATTATGAGTCAATAAATGTTACTGTTTAATTGTTGTTTATTGAAGAAATGAAAGCTGAGTTTGAAGTAACTGAAAAATTATCCTCTGTGAATAGTCTGCCTGGCACAACGTCCATGTGAAAATATATTCAGAAAAGGTGAGAAAATACTGATGCAGTACAATCTGAAGTGGAATCTCCTGAGACGTATTGCAACTAAAACTGTTGATAAAAACACAGTGGAGCAGAAATTCATAGTTAGACAAATTTTTAAACTCCTAAAATGCAAGGTGTATACCGTGTATATTTATTATATTCATGGATATAATATATGTATTTTTTAAATCAGCCAGTAGCTTGTGGAAAATGTTTTAATTTATCCTGAGTTGAAGAAAGCTGAGCCCCGAAGAATTGATGCTTTTGAATTGTGGTGCTGGAGAAGACTCTTGAGAGTCCCTTGGACTGCAAGGAGATCCAACCAGTCCATTCTAAAGGAGATCAATCCTGGGTGTTCATTGGAAGGACTGATGCTAAGGCTGAAACTCCAATACTTTGGCCCCCTCATGTGATGAGTTGACTCACTGGAAAAGATTCTGATGCTGGGAGGGATTGGGGGTGGGAGGAGACGGGGACGACAGAGAATGAGATGGCTGGATGGCATCCCCGACTCGATGGACATGAGTTTGAGTGAACTCCGGGAGTTGGTGATGGTCAGGGAGGCCTGGCGTGCTGTGATTCATGGGGTCGCGGAGAGTCGGACACAACTGAGCAACTGAACTGAACTGAAGTGAACTGATTAGGTCAGACGCATCAGTAGTAAACTTCATTGGCTCTTCCAGACTTCACCATTGTTAGTCCTATGAATTTTTGTCCGAAACAGAAGCTGAATATCCTGACTTACCCTATTGCAAAGCCATCTAGGAGCTTAGTAGTGGTAAGGATTTATTGTCAGTTTTTGAACTCTGGGTCAAGACTTAAATTTTTCTGAATAAGAATTGTCCTTGATCGCTTTTATTGATCTCTTCAGAATCTATCATTCACTGTTTTTCTTAAACTATCAAATATAAAACTAAAAAACAAAACAGCTTATATATGAAATTCATTTTATGGTAAAAGTCACTAAAATGACAATTATTGTTCTTTGAATCACAACTAATGTCATGCTCCATTATATATTTCCCATGATCTCAGAAGTTAAAACTAATGGTGCAATCACTATTTCCACACATATTTGCAGTGAATATATTTTCTGATCTCGTAGAAGTTACTACCAGTTCCAGCAGTAAGTTCATCTGTTTGTTTGGACCTTGATGTGAGGGCAAAGGAAACTTCTATATTTTAAGTTCATTTAGTGGTGCAAGTAAGGAGTTTCCACCTATATTTTGGTTGCAAGTGATTAATCTGCCATATGATGACATGCTCAAGGCAGATATAGAGAGAAGGGTCTAATAATGTCTCCTAAGTGATGAAAAGACTGATGCTGGGAGGGAGTGGGGGTGGGAAGAGACGGGGATGACAGAGAATGAGATGGCTGGATGGCATCACCGACTCAATGGACATGAGTTTGAGTGAACTCCAGGAGTTGGTGATGGACAGGGAGGCCTGGTATGCTGTGATTCATGGGGTCACAAAGAGTCAGACATGACTAAGGGACTGAACTGAAATGATGAATATTCTCAATTAGAATCATATGCTCATGGGGCAGTATCAGTATTTGGCAGTACCTATCTGTGTGATTGACAAAGAATTGGTGCTTTTGAACTGTGGTGCTGGAGAAGACTCTTGAGTGTCCCTTGGACTGCAAGGAGATCCAACCAGTCCATTCTAAAGGAGATCAATCCTGGGTGTTCATTGGAAGGACTGATGGTAAAGCTGAAACTCCAATACTTTGGCCACCTCATGTGACGAGTTGACTCACTAGAAAAGAGTCTGATGCTAAGAGGGATTGGGGGTGGGAGGAGACGGGGACGACAGAGAATGAGATGGCTGGATGGCATCACCGACTCAATGGACATGAGTTTGAGTGAACTCCGGGAGTTGGTGATGGACAGAGAGGCCTGGCGTGCTGTGATTCATGGGGCCGCAAAGAGTCGGACATGACTGAGCGACTGAACTGAACTGAACTGATCTGTGTGAAAAAAATTTTTTTCAAGATGATAAATCTTTGAATTAAATCTTGTTAACATTAGCATATGAGCATTTGCAATTGATTTTGATGATAAGAACACTAATTTTGTTTGCCAGTTAATCAAAGTACTTTTGAAAATCTATTTCTTTTCATTATTAGATCTATAATAGAAAATTATATTATGATTATTATTGGAGCTTCCCTGGTGGCTCAGATGGTAAAGAATCCTTCTGCAATACCGGAGACCTGGGTTTGGTCCCTGGGTTGGGAAGATCCCCTGGAGAAGCGAACAGCTCTGCACTCCAGTATTCTGGCTCGGAGAGTCGCCATGGACAGAAGAGCCGGTGGGCAACAGTCCCTGGGGTCACAAAAAGTTGGACATGACTGAGTGACTTTCACTTTAGGATTATTATCATATTTTGAATATCATCAATGAGAAATTGTGAAAAGTTATTTTCTGTCTTGTTGTATACCTACATAATATCAGTTTTGTCTCTTGGCCTGCAAAGCTGGCCTTTTACAGAAAAAAAAATTGTTTTGATCCTGTTCTAGATAGTTAGGTTGACCACTATTGCGTCAGATGTCTGGAAATAATAGGCACAAATTAATTGCAGGATAATTTTGCAAAGACTAATTCTCATTCCAAACTCTTACTAAAAGTTTTGTGTTTAGATTAATAGGGTGTTGAATAGCTTGGAAAAGTAGAAATGAATAAAGAGTGTCATAACATGCAATTGACTCCTCAATTCAGTTCAGTTCAGTCGCTCAGTCATGTCTGACTCCCTGCGACCCCATGAACTGCAGCACACCAGGCCTCCCTGTCCATCACCAACTCCCAGAGTTTACCCAAACTCATGTCCATTGAGTCGGTGATGCCATCTAACCATCTCATCCTCTGTCATCCCCTTCTCCTCCTGCCTTCAATCTTTCCCAGCATCAGGGTCTGTTCAAATGAGTCAGCTCTTCGCATCAGGTGGCCAAAGTATTGGAGTTTCAGCTTCAACATCAATGTGGGAGGCCTGGGTGCAATCCCTGGGTTGGCAAGACCCCTGGAGATGGGAAAGGCTACCCACTCCAGTATTCTGGCCTGGAGAATACAGTCCATGGTGTCGCAAAGTGTCAGACTCCTCAATTATATATAGCCTCAGTTCAGTTCAGTTCAGTTCAGTCGCTCAGTCGTGTCCGACACCTCAATTTCCCACTAAAACTAATATATACATATATATAGAGAGACACACACACACATAATATACAAGACTCAAAGAGTCAAAGTAATCATCAGGACAGCTGAAATTTGGTGTGATTTTGTTCCACTTTTGCTCTGGAATCCTGAGCAAAGGAGAACGGGCCCCTGGCAGATGACCAGATAGAAAAGACTGAGAGAAGAATTCCCAGGACATGTAGTTTATTTTCTCTTCTTTCACAGGGTGATGAGAGCTCATGCATAACTTAGAATCTTTTTCCATGGACATTTTGATATGGAAGAGAAAGATGATAAGAAAGAATTTGCATTCTTGCAAAATAGTCCGGAAATGACTCACTGGGTAGTTAAATATTACTTGTGTCTGTGTAAAGTAGCCATATAATTCTAAACAGATGCCAGTTTAATTTGTAAAAACCAAAGCTTCTTAAATGAAACCCTTGACAGTGTGTTACTTGGGGGTCTTCCACTTGGTCTCCAGGGGCAGTGAAGAGGGGCATGCATGCCCTTCTGCCTGGTGGAGGACTTGTGATGGACCACCAGGTGCTCTTGTCCCTGCTGTGAGAGGTAGCAAGAAAGATGCAAGTTACAGCTCACTTACTAGCATTCACCATGATTCCATGGGACAGGAGGTATGTCAATGTGTGTATATTTGGTGGTGATTTCGTTTTTTGGTTTTTGTAATGAGGTTTAGTTGATTTATGGGTTTCCCAGGTGGCACTAGTGGTAAAGAACCCGCCTGCCAATGCAGGAGACATAAGACACATGGGTTCGATCCCTGGGTGGGGGAGATCCCCCGGGGGAGGGCATGGCAACCCACTCCAGCATTCTTGCCTGGAAAATCCCATGAACAGAGGAGCCTGGCGGGCTACAGCCCATACTGTGACATAGAGTCGAGCACAACTGAAGTGACTTAGCACGCACGCACGCAGAGTTGATTTACAACATTGTGTTAGTTTCTTCTGTACAAGGAAGTGAATCAGCTTTATTTATACATATATTGCTCCCTCGTGAACCTCCCTCCCCACCTCATCCCACCCCTCTAGATCATCACAGAGCCCCGAGCTGAGCTCCTTATGCTTTTCAGCAGGTTCCTGCTAGCTATCTGTTTTGCAAATGGTAGTGTATGTATGTCAATCTAATCTCCCCATTTTTCCCAACCACCTCTCTCCACACCATGCCCATACATCTATTCTCTGTTCCCAGAAAGTTGATCTAATCCTTCCCCCTCTCTCTTTCCCTCCCTCTCTCCTTCCTATAAATGACTGCACCCAAGTAGACAATGTTGGGAAGGCAAACATGACTCCCAAATTTTCCATCTGGACCTTAGGCAGTAGGGGTAAGTGATGGGGTATCCAGATGGTTTCCTGGTGCAGCAGGCCTCAACCTCCAGAAATCCAGTGATAAGTGTCACCTCCATAGTCACTCGTAAGGAAAGTCAAGTGCTTGATGTGCTACAGAAACTTAATTTCAAACTGTGTGTGCATTCTCAGTTACTAAGTCGTGTCCAACTCTTTGCGACCCCATGGACTGTAGCCCACTAGGTTCCTCTGTCCATGGGATTTCCCAGGCAAGAATACTGGAGTGGGTTGCTATTTCCTCCTCCTCCAGGGGATCTCCCTGACCCAGTGATCAAACCTGCTTCTCCTGCATTGGCAGGCAGATTCTTTACCACTGCACCACCTGAGAAGCCCCAATTTCAAGCTAGAGGTGAACAGAACAGAATCAAAATTCTGCTCCTTTCCCCGAGTTCTCTCTCATCTTTAATGTAAAGACCTAACACCCAGGGGACGTCTCAGTAACAAGGCTCGAGACCTATCTTTCCCTATCTCACCCTGGGACTCCCGTCTCCCACCAAAGAAACTAGACTTTTAGCTTTCATCACTAAAATCAGCCCAAGTTTAATCACTTTAATCACAGCCATTTCTCTCCCACCAGAGACCACTAATCCTAACTTTTCATCTTTAACCAAGGCAGACCATTTTTAAAAATAGCCATCCTATAAAACACAACGTGGGAGGAGGGCTCCGCATCACAACAGATGCCTCGTGGCCTCTGTCTCCATGCCGTCCCTTGCTTCCTAACAGGTCACAGGTGCTAAAGAAAAATGCTATCGCACCCAGAATGCCTTTACTCCACAGGCTTCCCTCCATAGATGGCTTCCAGATGTGGGGAAAAGTCTAAAGTCCGTGGCCCTCGACACATCATTAAGTCCTTCCAGGGTTTCCAAAAGTCTGTAATCACCAGCACACTAATAATTTGTCTCCATCTTGAACTTCAGCCTCAGGGATTTCAGAGAAACTAAGGAATGTAGATAAGAAGTCTTCACAAATAACACCCTGTTTCCAGAAAATTAATCCAGTAATATCCATATACCCTGGAATTATTTTATCTCCTCTACACAATTTGTGTCCCTTTCAATTTAATACCCCTCCCTCTGCCTCTTACACATACAGACACACACACACACACACACACACTCAAGAATATGTGCACACTCCCAACGGTAACATTTTGATGGATGCTGTTTTTTCCCAGTCCTAATTTCTTGAGGGGGGAATTATTATTAGTAATTGTCAAGGCCAAGCCTCTCGCTCCACTGCATAAGGAAAGCATTTTTGTCACCCTAATCTGACCCAGGCTCAACCCTCTAAAACCTCAGAAAGTACATCAATATAATGAAAAACAAACTAGTTTTCAGATATTTCAGTTTCCTAGTTCCCACTTGTATATCCTCCCCGCCAAAACTAAATCTTTTGCCTGAAATATGCATTTGTTTCCTTTAACGTGGTTTTTTTTTTTTTTTTTCTGTTATGTGTTTTCCTTTTAAGATCAAAAGTATTCGAGTAACTGACTCCATCATTCAGTTCCTAGCCCACTGAACAGGGAAAACTGTATCCCAAATTGTCTGAGGGAAGAACGTATTTTTCATTCCGATCTACTTCTGTGTTTACGGGGTCATTTGATATTTAGAACATACTGGAAAGAGCACTTGAAAACACAACCTCATGCCGCAAAGATTAGCTAAGGAAATGGTTCCCAGGAGAGGTGAGGCTGGCCCCCCACCCCCACCCCACCCCTACCCCGGGCTTCTCGCCCAGGCCACAGACTCCAGCCTTTATTAAAGGTATCCGCTGCTCGGGGTCATGCCTCATTTGTCCTCACGTTGTAGAAAATCCCAAAGGTAATATCCATAAAATAAAAAGAGGTTTAAATAAGGGTCCATCTGGGGAATGGGCGAGGCAGAAGGGAATTGTCCTTTTTTATCTTCCTCTTCCATCTCCTGTCTGGTAACAATTTTCAGTTCTGAGATGCCTGCATGAATGCTTTCACAGCATTTGCGGAGAATCTGTCAGTTTACACTTGTCAGAAATAAAGCAAAACTTAGCAGAGAGATGCTCGTGTGTGAGCTCAGATGTGGGTTTATCTCACGGAAACACCCTCCCCTTCTTGCCTTCACCTGGGCCGGGGTGCTTCTGACCTCAGGTCTAACTTCTAAGGCAAGAGGATGGAAAGAAATGTCTTCGTGGAGATTTCACATGGTAAACATGGAAGACAGAGGCCGTGGATTTGGTCATCTCCATCTGGAAAGCAGCATTTGAAAGCAAACAAAACGCCCTCCTCATGGCTGGCTTGATTTACGCCAGAACACAGTTTACATTCTCCCGAGTAGACTGAAATAAGACCACGCTGATGTCCTGACGTTTAACACCTCTCTTTCTTAAAGCATCATTTTCAGATTTTTTTTGAGAAGTCATACCAACACTCTTTACCACTAAAGTTCATCATTCTTCAGCGACTTTGTGAAGACTACGTATGCCAGGAATTAGGAGAGAGGAACCAGAGGGAAGTTGGAAGGTGTAATTCACTGGAACCTAGTTGTCTTAAAACATTCAGAACTCCAGTCACCCCACTGTCTTTTCTTCAGTTGAACATCAGCCAGACTTATCTATATATAGGTAGAAGTGTGGAAAGTTTTCAGGGATTCCCTGGTGGCTCAGTGGTAAAGAATCCACCTGCCTGTGAAGGAGATGCAGGAGGCTTGGGTTTGATCCCTGGATCAGGCAGATCCCCTGAAGGAGGGCATGGCAACACACTCCAGTGTTCTTGCCTGGAAAAGTCTATAGACAGAGGACCCTGGTGGGCTATAGCCCATGAGGTCGCGGAACAGTTGGACATGACTTGGCGACTAAACAACAGCAGCAACGTGGAAGCCTTTTTGGGCTTTCAAGCTTTCCAAGGCTTTATTCTTCCTTCCTCCTCCTTCCTCTCTGTCTCCGAGCTTTTCAGATTAGCAGGGAAAGTATCCCCATTCTAGCTGTCAAGTGGCCAGGATTAACATGGAAGCCTCCTGTCTGGGACACCAGAGTCTTAAGCCAACCAGTCACTCAACCTAGCTGCCCCACAGTGGGTTTCTTTTCTTCTTATTAATTTTTGTTGGAGTATAGTTGATGTATAATGTTTAGTTTCTGCTGTACAGCAAAGTGATCAGTTATACATATACATATATTCACTCTTATTAAGATTCTGTTCTCATATAGGGTGGTGCTAGTGGGAAAGAATCCACCTGCAAATGCAGGAGACACAAGAGATGTGGGTTCTGTGCCCTGGGTTGGGAAGATCCCGTGGAGCAGGAAATAGTGCAGAGAATCTGACACGAGTGAGCACATACATGCATGTCCTCTCATATAGGGCATCACAGAACATTGAGTAGAGTTCCCTGTGCTGTACAGTAGGTCCTTATTAGTTACCTGTTTCATATGTGAAAGTATTAGTCACTCAGTCATGTCCGACTCTTTGCAACCCCATGAGCTGTAGCCCGCCAGACTCCTCTGTCCACAGAATTCTGCAGGCACAAATACTGGAATGGGTAGCCATTCTCTTCTCCAGGGGATCTCCCCAACCCAGGAATCGAACCCAGATCTCCTGCATTGCAGGCAGATTCTCAACCCTCTGTGTATGTCAATCCCAATCTCCCAATACCTTCCTCCTGCCTTAGTGTTTCTTATTTCTCTCTTTCCTGAAGGTTCCTACATTAGAACCAAGAGGGCTTGGTGCTTTCTAGATAACCAGCCTGCTGTCAAAGTATGTCACACCCCATGAGATTTTGTGGCAAGTTTTCTCACTTTTACCCAGTAAAGGTTTCTCAGCAAGAAGATCCGGTCAAACTGGAGAGTGGGGGGAACACAGAGTCTGGTGCATGCTTTCCCCTTCTTGCTGAAAAGGATGCGATCCTTGAGGCCTTTCTACGAGGGAAGGTGGGATAGACCCTTTACCTTCCTGACCTCCCTCCACAGTTTCTTGGTCCTGAAGGCTTCTCAGTGCTCTTGGGAGCCCGTTTCTGCTTGCCCATACACAGGTTCCTAGGTGAAAGGATTGCAAAATTTATCCATGTTTTTACACCTTAAGTTTCTCTCCAAGGTGAAAATAATGCTTTGAAATGAGTAAATGGTGACTGGGTAAAACCCAGAAAAATGAAATCATAATATGGCTATAAAGGTTCATATTCTGAAGCTTGACTCTAGCATGTGTGTATGGTGTATGGTATATGTCTCTGTGTGTAAGTTTGAGAGAGAGGCAGGCGGAAGCAGAGAATAGGCAAAATGCCCTCACATTCCCCAATTTTAGGTGATTTCCTCTCTCCCAGAACACAAAAGATGGTAGTCCAAATTGATGATAATTGACTGTTTCTGGGTTAAATATGAACTGCAAAGCCCTGTTGCTACGTCTGTGCTGAGTCCTTGGGGAGCAAGCAGCTGTAGGCCCCAAGATTGAAAATCCTCTGCAGCTCCAGAGGCATCTGGGACTGAAGATTGTCCCCTCCGTTTTCGGTGAGAACTTGAACACTGCTTTCAAGAGGCAGTAGCAGTGGATTTTCCCAAAGATTGAACTTAGAAGGGCACTGGGACTCCTGGACACAGGGATCCATCCTTCCTCTCCTCCCCAACACTCGGCCAAGGGACTTGTCCTTCTCCCTGTGCTAAGACTTGATGAAACGTGTTATTTTTATTCAACTCAAGTCTTGAGCAAAAAAATTGATGGTTCTGCATCCAGGCCAGCAACCTCTCTCCTCAGAATTTACAAGCCACCTGTGGAGTTTTAGAGAGGTTTCAGATGGAAGGGTCGCAAGCCAGGATCTCCTAACACATCCAAAAATGAACCCTGCAAAAACAAACCAAAAAATGAACTGTGGGTGCCTTTTGAACTTTCTAACAGATGTTGTGATCAGTGGAGGATCTTCTCTATTGGCGGATCATTTTCAAGAATAATCAGAGTCAAGAATGTTTGTTGGAGGACACATGGAAGCTGACTTACACTCTGGGAAACCATGCTTCCTGACTTGGCCCTGAAACCTTGCCCACCTTCTACAGAGAGGTTTCCCTGCATGGCTGGATCTCTGTCACCTCAGGTGCCACCACTGGAAACCAAAGGTTCATGGTCCCTTGTTTCTATTTTCCTTTTAAGTCAGGGATCCCCACTCCCAGAATCTAAAGCCTGATGATCTGAGGTGGAGCTGATGTAATAATGTTCAAAGTAAAATGCATAATAAATATAACGCACTTGAATCATCCCCAAACCATTCCACCACTCAGTCTATGGAAAAAATAATCTTCCACAAAACCAGTCCAGGGTGCCAAAAAGATTGGGGGTGGCTGCTAAGGGACAGGATTCATACGAGATAGGTTGCTGTGGCCCGGGCGGAATAGCAGTTTTCTTCAGAATGGTTCCAGAGAGCAGAGAGGAAAGAGCCTGCCTTCCTTAGCTGGGACAGGTCCAAGCTTGGGCTCACAAGACATTTGCTTCATGAATATCAAAGCAGCCTGAAGCAAGGCAGTTGTCAGCAAAGAATGCCAGTGGCTTCCTCCTGGTACCGCTCTGCACGTCCCCGGCGGACGGCTGCCGTGCTGTTCCCACCCAGCACTCTAAGCCCACCAGCTCCCCAAGGCGGAGGGCAAGATCTGACTCCAAGGACATGTCAAGGTTCAATGCCTCCTGGGGTCTCCCCATTGGAAGCTGGTTTTCCCACTTGACTCGGACAACAAGAAGCCGGTCTTGTGACCAAACCCCCACCCTCATCCCAAACAGGGCCCTCTCAGAGGACTCCCACCTGGTTTCTTGCCAGGCTCTCTCACACAGAAAGTGCCCTCACCCAAGAGGCTCCTCAGGTTGCTCTGATAACCTGGATGGTGCCCTGCGGCTACCTCTCCCTCCAAGAGACCCGGCCTCTATGTTCCAGTCCTGCTTTCCAAGTCTTCAGACTGCTGAGGCTCCACATTCTCATGGATGATTTATTCGTCTCTTTAGGGAAGTATATTTCTGCAAGGATCATGTCATTTGTGAGGCATATGGCAGGAGGGAGCTTTAGTTAAGGGGTGGTGAACTGAATCACATCAGGTTTTGCTTTGGCAAAGACACCAGATGGATGCCTTTATGATGAAGCGGGTCTCCTCCAGCCTTCTTTTTAATGCCGGTCTCCAACAGGTGTTTCCTCTAAGGCCTATCTGTTTTCCATAACGTTGGAATGAAGAAAGACGTTGTCTGTGACAGCTTGCGTACATAGATCATGCTTTTTATTATGATAGAAATGTGTACAGTGACTTATTTGCTACTCGGAGTCAAGTTAAAATGTGCTTGGAAGGAGATCATCTTCCATTTGCCAAAAAGGCATTTCATTTCCAGACCAAGGACGCTTTATTCATTATGGGGGGTGTGCTTGGGAGAGGAAGAACTAGAAGAAGCGGCAAAAAAAAAAAAAAAGAGCTGAAGAAAGTGAGCAGAAGAGTAAGGGGCAGTTGTTGTAGACTTGGGCGCTTGAGGGCCACCTCCCGAAGGTAACTTAGCTACGTTATATTAGCACCTGAGGCATAGTGTCGAGAAAGCTACACATGACGGGGGGAAAAGATTCTATGAATGAGTAATACAGCCCGTTCTCCAAGTCCTGATAAAAATCCAAACAAGATATGGGTCTTTGGTGTGTTCCCCTTAACGACCACCATGGTCCTGTTTAGCCATCACCATTAAGAGCGTGCCTGTTTGGCTCTTAGGGTTCTGGGTTGGGGCTCATGACTTAATGGACATTGAAACTACAAAAAGCCACATTAATTTGAACGAACAAAGTTGCTCATTTTGGTCAAGCTGACTTTGAGGCTTATATGACAACGTCTTCTGGCTAGGTAGATGACTGGAATCACTAAACTTGTAGGCAGATTAAATGGAGAGGAAAATTAAGAATTGTTCCTAGTCCTCGGCTGATCTCATCAGCAGTTAGGCTCTCTGCTTTTCCAAACCCTTCGCCAGTACCTCAAGCCTCCTACTTCAGCTTCTCTATCTGTGTCCTCTCTATATCCCATTACTTCAGCTCTGACAGGTCACTCTGAGTTCCTTTGTCAGAAAAACTATACTTTTACATAGCAGTTTGGAAATTAACCTGGTCAAAGAGAGTAAAAATGGCTTGTTATTATGTTGGAGTCTGAGTCTTTGACCAGGTATCGAATAACAAGCTGTATTAATTTACAGAGAATACCCCTAACCCTTCAGCACAAAGAGAAATAGGTCATATTACTGCATGGGTGAATAGTAAAATCTCACAGGAGAATGCTGTCTTAAGCTACTGGTTACCAGGGCTGAACCCATACTGTGCCATGGTACAGTATGTTGGAAAAGGCATAGTAACAGACGTGTTTAAATAAGTATAGGTAGTTAAGTAAATAGAAACGTTTCTGGGGTCAAAGAAGTGTGTGAAACACTGGATTATACAAATTTCAAATGATATCTCTTTTGCAAGACTTTTCAGATCCTTTCATATGCTAAGAGTGGGGCAAATTTCAAAGAGGAGTTACTGTTCTCAAAATTTATTTGTCTCCAGAAAACATTTCCTAGGGACTTCTCCAGTTGCTCACATTATGGAATATTTTGGAAAAGGTAATTGTGTTAGAATAGGGCTAACTAATACCGTGGTAGCAACCATGACACCTTAGCGGCTTAGCACAACCCATGTTACATGTCCAACATGGGCCAGGAAGGCAAGGAACCAGCTCCACATCATCACTCATACACTCAGGCTGGTCATCTCTGCAGTGGGTTAGGAAGAGGTATGGAGGTTCACCTGAGGACTTCTCCCTATGTCAACCATCACTGCTCACACATCGTTGGCCAGAAGGAATCACGTGGCCTCACCTAACCCGTCCATCTGCTAAGGCAGGAAAGGAGAATGGGAAATTGTGAATACCAGTAATCTCAACCTCATCAATATAGTCAAGTGTCAGGTTTACGGTCTGTTAGCTCTTTGACTTTTATCCGTCAACTAAGGGGTAAAGTCTCTGAAAGAGACAGAAATGCTCATTAGATGTTTCAAATGCTTCCTGTTTCCTCAGCCCCATAAAGCCTGCAGGAGCCCCGTGACCTGTTCTGGCCAGTGAAATGTGAGGTTCAGTGGCTGGTTGACTTGGACCAAGGCAGTTAAATGCCTGAGACTGACTCTGTCCTATCTTTCTCTTCTCTTGCCTTGATGACAAAGGAGGATGTGTGTTCCAGGGGGGCATGCCGATGAATTGAATATGGTAGATCCTCTTTCCCTTTGAGATTCTGAGAGACTGTGTAGAGCAGAGACACCTGTTCACCTCAATGAATGAATAATGTCTGTGAGAAATAACCTGTGTTGGGTTAAGCCCTTAAGATTTTGAGGTTGTTTCTGCAGCCTGTGCCTGGATTCTCTCAACTTGAAGAGTCCTTCCTAACCCAAACCTCTCGATGATCCTTTTCGGGTGTCCTTTCTTCTCTCATAGGCACATATTCCTTAGGATGGGAGTGGAATTTTTCTAAGCCTCCTCCAACCTTTTTGGTGATTGACGCTATGGCATGACAAGTGTTGTGGATGACTGCAGTGTGGGGCAATCCTGTGGAAGGGTTTGCCAAGACTTAGACCCAGGTTTGAGCAAGTTTTAGTCAAATGCAGGCCAGTGACACAAGCTGTAAAGGATGCAAAATGCATCTAATGAGTAAGGATGTTTCAATCGGGACCCATAAGAAAAGATCTGGACAGGAGAGGAGAAGAAAACAGGCTAAGGAGAGAGGCATACCACTCATGACTGGATCTCATAACCCTTTAAGTTCTACATTCAGATGCATGAAACATCTCTCGTGATCTCTCCCAAAAAGCAGTAGCATCAAAGCAGTAACAAAACTAAGGGCAAAACTTAAATAGACGTAACTACCTTTCAGTTCAGTTCAGTTCAGTTCAGTCGCTCAGTTGTGTCCGACTCTTTGTGACCCTATGAATCACAGCACGCCAGACCTCCCTGTCCATCACCAACTCCCGGAGTTCACTCAAACTCATGTCCATCGATTAGAACACATCTAATCTAAGGTGAAAAGAGAGACTGGTGTGTCCACACACACACACACACGTACACACAATTCTTGTTGGCATTTGCCCAAAGTGCTTCATGTGCCTTCAGCTCTGAAGACTTTGACCCCTTGCTGTCCTTCAGATGTGAATCTTTATTCTGGAGTCTCACAGACCTAAGGTTGCTTCCCTTGTGTTATTCACTTTGGGCTCGAGGCTCAAAGAGTTTGGTATCAGGTATTGTTAATCAGAGCCCCGAGTGTTCCCAGGCTAACTGTCCATTCTCCACATTTAGGGCTTTTTTCTACGAAATGGAAGAGGAGTCTGACCGCCTTGATAGCAGCGGCATGTTTCACTGGTGCAGAGCCACTCCTTTGAACAAAATGATTCTGGTAGGTGACCTGGTACCAAATTTCAGATGAAATAGAGCTCCTCCTAGGGTAGACAATGTCCTTCTGCTAGTCATAAGCACCTGCCCTTTCTCTCTGTAAACTGTGCATTTTGAAGGAAAAATACAACCACAAGAGCCATCTAAATGTACGCAGGGTAACAGATGGGGCATTTGACAGCAACCTTGTGGGTAATATGCCAGGGTTTAAAACACTTTAGCTCAGATTCTTCAAGCACTTTCTCCTTCCTTTAATAGTTCAGCTGAGTCAGTTATTCGGAATAATGTTCTCCTGAAACTTTGCTATTTTGCTAGTAAATCTGGTTAATTTACATGCACCAGGGGACATACTATTTACAAGAACTCTGCAGTCTTTCCTCTTTTTTAAAAATAGATAAATGTTTCCTTAATTTATTGTTTTCAAAGTTGGGATTTTTTTTATAGTATTTTTTCTTAAAGCTGGTTATACTTACCCTGAATGTATCAGCCAAGGATGTAGCTCTGTAATGCTTGGTCCTCCCACACCACACAGCATGAATGAATCCCTATAGATGTAGAATTCTATCCTTGACTCTGTCCTCCCAAGGAGACAGACTAACTCAGTTCACTGAAATGCCAGCAACCAAGATGCAAACACCTCAAATCCTAATCCCAGGCTCTGACACCCACTTTCTCGATCTCCATCTATTCTCAGAGTTGGAAACTCAAGTACAATCTCAGTGGTCTACTTTCAAGCAGTAGCTGGTAAATTTAACTAACAAATAGTTATTTTTTTAATTTAAAATAAGCTAATAAAAAGATTACTTACATGTTGTAAGAACCCTGTATAACTTGTTCAACTATGACTAATTGATAACTATGTATTTTTCTTGCTTTCCAAAAATAGTTCACTTTTTTCTGTTACACACAGACACACACACACAATCCTTGTGCTCAGTGCCAATGTCCTGACAAAATATGTTCCAGTTCTTGTAAAAAGCATAATCAATCATCTGATCAGAAGCACAAAATTTTCAGAGCTGTCATATCAACTGGAAAACCATTAGGAGTGCTGAAGCTCATCATTTTAGAAAGTATGTCTTATTTTAAACGAAACAAACATCCGTTGAGCAGGAAGGCAAACATGTTTTCAGTGGGAGGGACATCTTTAGAAAAGTTGGGAGGTGACTGCAGATGGAAACATTCAAGAGACCAAGAGATGGAAATAGCAGATGTTTCTTTATCCCCTGTTTAGTAAATCCCCAGATAGGTTGCTGTGAGAGATGTCCCCTTCTGGCATTTGATGTGAAATATAACCGAGTCTACTGATGAATTTAGGAAGACTTCTAGTTTAAGAGGTTCTAAGAGTTTTGAAACTGTGACCATAGAGGAGAAATGTACAGGTTGCAAATTTCCAGCCAACTTTGAACTTGGTTCGATTTGCAGAAGTCAAGCGGAAGTTGTTAATTTGTTACTTGGAGCAAATAGTGTGCTCCCCACTTTCCCACTGAAGCCGCCATCTTTCTCAATGATAAAACAGTTTTCTGCCACAGTTCCCTGGAGAAATTGCCTTGCTAGCTGTACCCATTAATGTACTGTACCATATATCTTGTTCCTAATTGTTTAGTTCTACTCAGAAGAGCAATTTCTGGACTTCAGACCTGTTCCATTAAATATTGTTAGAGGAGTCATTATTCAAGTTAAAACTAATTGGATTAACCAGAGACAATTATTTAACGGATTTGTTTAAGATTCATATCACTCTCTAGAAAGGATCTCCAGACGAGTAGCTTCGTGTCCCCTCACAGGGCCATTCCCTTCAGAAAGAATATTTCCCAGTCTATGCTAATAGAACAAACTCTGATTGTTGAGATGTCAGATGTGACTTATCGATCCTGTTAAATTTCAGCAGCCCCTGTTTTACAGAAGCTTGTCCTTTAACCGACGATGGACTGGCATAAGGATGAATGATACATCCCTTTGAAATGTTTTGAGTCTTCATCTACTCTGGAATGTAGAACACTCTCAAGCAGGAAGGACTTGTCAATACATTTAAGCAAGTTCTCTACTAGTTTCCAAGAGTCCTTCTCTGAAAATCTAGGAATTCAGTGTGATTCAGATTGGATTAAATAGTTATTGAAAACAGTTAAAGACAGAAGTACTGAAATTTCAACCTATTATTCCATTTCCACAACAGAATTAACTTTAATTTTTAAATCATTTAAATATAAAGAAATTGGAGGTTAGAGAGGCTAGCTAGCTTATGGTCATACATGAATGACGACCAGAATACAAAATCAGTGCTTTTTCTACCCATCCCAGCACCATGAGAGATGACATTGACACATTCCCTGAAATCAATCACAGAGACTTAAAATATTTCTTACAGAAATATTCCTTTAAAAAATATTCCTTTCAATAAAAGTGACACTTACTGTTTTTAAAAGTCTCCATTAATGTGGGAGAAACCTGATCTAAATATCCGTCACATATATTGTTTTGTCTTCAGCTTAAAAGTATAGGGGAGATGCTAAAAATTGGCCATGCTGATAAGATTCTGAGGACATATTCAGATGATTGAGATGAACTAGAATGTTTGTAACCTTTTGTGCATTTTTCATGATAAATTTCCTCAACTCTGGAGTTTTCTTGAATCCATTCAGTGTAGCAGGTGGAACCACATCAAGTTGCCAATAGTCAACCATTTTTGACCCAGAAGAAGGCAATTTCATATGGTTCAAACTAATACATGTGTTTTCATATGTATGAAAATCCACTGAAAACTGCATCATACTGTACAACTTGGTGTAATTTTCAAGATTCATTAGAAAGCATAAATTTTGCAACAGGATTGGGGTGTTTTAAGTTTTCAGGGAGTTGTGCGATTGTGTGTGTGTGTGTTAGTTGCACAGTCATGTCTGACTCTTTGCAACCCCGTAGACTGTAGCCATCCAGGCTCTCATATCCATGGAATTCTCCAGATAAGAATACTGGAATGGGTTGCCATTCCCTTCTCTAGGGGATCTTCCCGACCCAGGGATCAAACTCAGATCTGTATTGCAGGCAGATTCTTTACCATCTGAGCTACCAGGGAAGCCCACCATAGCATATATGAGGCTAAAAACATGTAATGAAAATGAGAACTATTTTCCCCATTTGCTTCAGTGGTTTCACAACTTGAGGAATAACACCAATTTGAGTTTTCACTGAGGCACTCCAAGCTAACATAAAACTGGAAAAAGTGAAATAAGCAGGAGCACCATGAAAAGATATAAAGTATAATTGTCGATGTTATTAGGAGAATTAGAAGAATCTGATTACCATTATGAAAGCGCTAGTGTTCATATACCTGGAAGAGTTGGAATGTGGGGAAGGAGCCTTCTTTAAGGGACTGTCATCTTGTTTCTAAAAATGACCAGAGTCTGGCCTGCTTATGCTTAGAAACGAACTGACAAGGCAAAATACGAGTTTCGGAACCATGTTGTAGCATGTATCTTTGGAGACGCCCACTCAACACTGATGGGACTTCGGAATTTTGTAATGCCGCTGAGAGCTAGCAACTATACCCGTCAGGAGCTGAAGGACATTGTGTTCGTTGGGTCTCTGGATTACCTGCAGAGAGAATGGCGATTTATCCGGAATTTTCCCCAGATATACATTCTGCCTGTAAGTGTCACAGTAAGGAATAGTGAACATTTATAATGATAATAATAATAACATTATATTATTCTATGTTATATATATTATTATAATAATACTAGTTAGGATTAATCATGATAAGAATAATACATCAATAATGTATTATACAGTATTTTATACAATTATACAGTGCTTACTGGTACCGGAAACGGTTTGAAGCAGGTTGCACATGCTAATTCACTTAACCCTCCAAATAACCCCATAGTATAAATTTTAAAGCTGCTGAACTGTAGGCACAGAGAAAGGAAGTTACCTGTTCAAGTTTACACGGTGGGTAAGTAGCTGGACTGGGATTTAAATCGACATGTTTTCATGTTTATATTAATGACCATGTGTATGGCCTTTATATAAAGAGTTTCTCTGCATTTCTGAATCTGATTCTGACCTAGTGTCTACACCTGAGCTGATCCTAGCCAGCCTTTCTAGGCTGTGCTCTAACTTTCTCATTGTCTCTGCAAACTCGTCTTCTATGGAATATGTAATGCCATGTGGTCCTTGATAGATGTATGAAAAGGAGGAATTCTGAGCAATGGGTCCATTATGTACCTGTGCCACTGTGGGTTGTAATTGTCTTCGCTCTGAACCAACATAGATCTGTATCTCATTATAGGCCACCATTTTCCTGGATTAAAATATACATAGGCAGTGTGAGATGCACCAAAGCATTTGATTTTTCAAGAAATGCTATCAATACATCTGAAATATTCTTTAAAAGCAGTTGTCTCAGGAAGCAAGTTTTATTGCTTTTTAAAAAGTCACCATAAAATTCCCTGCACCGCCTCAGTCCGTAGAAAGGAAGGAAAGAAAGTGACCAGAATTCTCAGATTCAGCTGGTGTCAGGAATCACCAGTAACTGTGTCTCAGACACCTAATGGTGGGACCAGATCTCTTCCTATTTCTCCACCGCAGGAGCAACTGCCACTTTACTGATTAATCCAGGTTCCAGGTGGGGCCACCTACAAGCACAGTTGTGAGGCTGCAGAGGTGACCTTCAGATCTTTAGGTGTGATGTTTTTCCTCACCACTGTTATCCTTAATTGTTGTTTAGTTGCTCAATTGTGACCGACTCTTTGCGACCCCATGGACTGCAGCACGCCAGGCTTCCCTGTCCTTCATTATCTCCGGGCAGTTGCTCAAATGCACGTCCACTGAATTGACAATGCCATCCAACCGCCTCATCCTCTGCCGCCCCCTTCTCCTCCCACTCGAGTCATCTAGGTGGGTTTAGGCTTCCCTCTCTCACCCTCCCTTTTATCCCATCCAGATGTGATCTCGAAGGGGTCTGCAAAATGTAGTCATACTCAGCTATTTGTGAAGATAAGGCTAAAAGGAGCAAATATCAGGTAACTCCGTCTTAAAAGCAAGACAGGAGAAGCTGGGGAAGCTTTGATTCAGAAGCTTGCATAGTCTCTGGTGTCCCACCAGCATCTGAGACGTGTCCCCTCCACCCGGTTTTCTCTCCTTAGGGATCTGCGCTCTATTCCGTAGACCTCCATGCCGTCAACATAGAGGAATGTTCCATGTGTGCAGTCTTATCCTCCTCCTGTAAGTCACCCAGTAGCCCGACTTTGGTGGACACAGAGCCCATCATGGCCACGCTCAACATCGGATCCCTGCGAATTAGCTGCTCGGCCCAGACACCCTCAGGGCCACGTAAGGACCACACCCCTATAGAAAGGGGCTGGAGAGGCTAGGATGAGGAAGGAGAGTCAACTCCTCTCTAAAAAGTGCTCGTGATGGGGAGGAGGAGAAATGGAGCCAGATGGCCTGTAAAATCCCGTCCAGCTCCGAGAATTCTGTGCTAGGATTAGTGGTTAGTGGACAGTTTAGTCCTGGGGAACCCTAGTCCAGTGAAAAGTGACGTCCATCTCCTAACTGGAATGCGCCTAACACTGTTTTCTCATATTAAGGAAAATCATGGAGTCGTAAGAGCAGTTTATTGTTACGAATCAATTATCAGTGAACATAGCCATTGGTATTTCATTATTGTTAATAACAGGTATTATTTTGCCAGTTAGTTCTGGTTGGAGCTCGTAGATGTTCAAGTTACTATTCTTAGTTTTGTGCTTGGAGAGAATGAAACCTAACTCTCTTTCAGTCGTCAAGATACTTTCACTACATGAATTTTTAGAAGATTAGCGCTAAAGTCCTTTCCAATTTCTATAAACTAAAAGTGTCACATTTCAGCTTCAGGTTGGGAAGAGATGGTGAGAAGTGGGGAAATCTCTTCAGGATGGGTTTTGCGTCTCTTCCTCCTTTGTATTCCTCTCAGTACAATTGTGGTCATTCTGTAGATGCCTGAAGTGAAAGTTGTTCAGTTGTGTCCAGCTCTCTGTGACCCCTTGGACTGTACAGTCCATGGAATTCTCCAGGCCACAGTACTGGAGTGGGTAGCCTTTCCCTTCTTCAGGGGATCTTCCCAACCCAGGGATCAAACCCAGGTCTCCCACATTGCAGGCAGATTTTTACCAGCTGAGCCACCAGGGAAGCCCTTGTGAAGCATCTGTGTATGTGTAACACGCATTTATTAAATCAAATTAAGTGAGCCAGGAGGTGGACTCTGAGCATGCATCTCACTTGCCCAAAATGCGATTCAGGTATATTCCTGTGGCAGACTTGTGGCTCTCCTTCTCCCTGAATTGGGAAAAGGCTTAGTTATCAGTCCATTTCTAAAAATTGACGACTAGCCACTTAACCTAATATGAAAATATTATTGGTGAATAATTTTCAGTATTTAGAACAGATTTTCAATTCATGCAGTGAACATAACCCTTGGTTGGAAATGCCTCCCTACCCCAGATCCAACTGTTTCCCTTGAGGATGTGGATGCTTCGTATTAAGATAGAACACTCCATCCTCCAACCACATGGCTTGCTGACCACAGCTGTCCTACTTCACATGGAGCTTGAAGAGGGCAGACAGTCCAGCCTTCACAAAGCTTTCATGGTCATGACAGTGGATGGACATGTTCGCGAGTGAAATCAGGAAACCAAAAGACCACTCTCTGACTCCTAGTACTGTTGCTAGGAAGGAAAACGGAGGGCTCTTTGGACAAAGGAATAAGTGAATAATCTCGTCAAATCTTTGGTGGGTGAATTAAGTCAGCTACTGCATAGACCTGCACTACACAGCCAAACACCACTCAACCTAAACCGGAGGGGTTTTTGTTAAGTTAAACTAATAGCAAAGCAGTTCCTGAATATCAAACTACATTGAAAATCCTCACTAAGAAAATGTGAGCCATACCTCTGCTGAGCTAATCTGGAGATGCACAAAAATGACATTGTGTTCTGTACGTCAGTCCTTAGCTTAACAATTAGGGTACTCAGATTTACACAAAATGTGTATGGGGTGTGTGTGTGTGTGTGTATCGTGCTTTCAACTTTCTAAAATTGGACAGAGAAGTATTCACTCTGAAGGCAATGTCATCAATATACAGATGAAAACGCTCACTCAGTAACAGCTGGGGGTGGACTGTCATAAGCCACCTCGCTTATCATCAGGTGACTTGTCCTTCTATTATTTTTTAATCTTACATCCTATACAGGCTAAAACATATTGAAACCTATGATTTTACTTCTAGTTTCCTTTATTATGTATCTGGTGATTCTTATCCTCTTGTATATGCATTTATTCATTCAACAAGGGAGAAGGCAATGGCACCCCACTCCAGTACTCTTGCCTGGAAAATCCCATGGATGGTGGAGCCTGGTAGGCTGCAGTCCATGGGGTCGCTAAGAGTCAGACACAACTGAGCGACTTCCCTTTCACTTTTCACTTTCATGCATTGGAGAAGTAAATGGCAACGCACTCCAGTGTTCTTGCCTGGAGAATCCCAGGGACAGGGTAGCCTGGTGGGCTTCCATCTATGGGGTTGCACAGAGTCGGACACGACTGAAGCGACTTAGCAGCAGCAGCAGCATTCAACAAGAATATACTCACTTTGTATGTGTCACATACTCTGCTGCAGGCTAGGTTACCCTTAAAGGAGCAAATGAAGGGTTTAGTAGAAAGAGAGAGAGAAGAGGGGAAAGGGTTGGGAGGGAGAAAGAGATGATGAAGGGATGTCAGAGTGTTTGAATCGTCATGAAATATGAGTAGGTGCTCTCCCCAACGACAAAAGGGACAGTTTAGAGAAAAGCATATTGTGTAGACCTTGCATATTTCCTTGTGTGGTTGTCAATACACCCGTTGTGTGATAAGGAAATGGAGGTCCAGACAGGCTCTGCTGTGCTACCAAAGAGAGGTAGCAGCAGTAAAGTCACATTCTACGCACATGGAGATAGCCAAAGGCTGTCACTCGGAAGCCTCATCAGTTGTTCTGGCATCACAGGAATCTCCCTGGAGTTTGCATGGAGAAATTGCCAACCCTCAGAGAAGCCTGATCAGTTCCCTTAACCATTCTTCCCATTTCATACTAATACTCCCCTTGCACCAGACCAAGCAGGTGGCGATGGGAATTATCACCTCCAAGAACTGAGAGTATAAAGGACTGTGAAATTCGACAGTTTCGCAGTTGTAGAAGGGAGGGAGAAAAGCTCTTCCACGCTGCGCACCAACTTGCATCTGGCGTCCTGGCAATTCTCTTTTCCTTCCTCTAAGTGGTTCCCAGCCAGGGGCAGTTTTACCCCCAGAGGTCAGCTGACAGTGTCTGAAGGCAGTTCTGGTTATCACAACTTGTGTGTGGGGGGTGCTGTTGACATCTAGTGGGTAGAGGTCAGAGATGCTGCCTAATATCCTGCAGTGTACAAGTGCGAAATGTTGATAGGATCAAGACTGAGAACTTCTGCTCTGGACATGTCTGCTGAGCCTTTTGTGGCATCAGCAGGCTTTTCCATATCTTCACGATCATGCCAAAGTTACACATAAAACCTATCTAGGACCAGCAAGGCTATTCCATCCAGTGGTCCCCCAGGGGACATTGGACATGGAAGGACAGAGAGATTGAAGACTGGCTAAAGGACGACATCATGGAAAACTTTAGATTTTTCAGCTGATGCTCTAATTACTGCCCTGTCATGTCACAAGAACAGGTTGGCAAACCTAGGTACTGAACTAAATAATCTGTGGCATAATCTAAACATATAACGGTAATTAAGTCTGACAACTTAATATGCTACTGAAATTTAAACGTACAGCAGTAATCTACAATTAAGCAATCTTTTGTAATAGCACCCTGCCAGCCTGGAAGATTTCAGGTATAATACTGTGTACTGCGAGGCGGCAAAAATATTGACATTAGTAGAATGTACCCAGGCTGTCATCAGATACATATTCAAATCACCATTCATGTTAACCATTGCTTTACAAGGAAGGGTGGAGTTCAGGCAGAAACTGTTTCTGTGTCCCAGCTGGTGACAGAGAAGGTACTTAGGCAGTTATGCCAGCTGATGTGGACATGTCTCTATCCAAGAAGAACATTTGCCTCTGAAAGTCTGGATTTTCCATGCCCTTTTATAGGGAATTGGAATCAGAAAGTGGAATTCGAAGGAGGATTTCCCCTTTAAGGGAAACTCATCTCAGTGTTTTATTGAAAATGCCAACCCAACCTTGTATATTTTAATAGGGCTACAAAAGAAATCCTGAAAAGAGCATCGGCTTTGAAATAGGTACTAACTGGTGTGTAAGAACCCATCCATCCTTTGCAAGCCGTATAATCTTGGGCAAAGTATATAAACCCTGAGTCAGTTTCCTTGTCTGCAAAGGTGATCTCACTCGACATAATTTGTAGATTCCACATCACCATTCAATGTCATCATTCTTACTTCCAGCATTTCTACTGGTCACAGCAGCCAGAGGGATTTTTTTGCGAGTATTTATTGGATAATGTCAGTTTCCTCCTTTCAGTCCTATAATGGCGACCCATAACAATTATAAGAAAACCATGTAGGGTCTTGCAGGCCAGTAAGGAGCTTGAACTTCCTCCTCATTCATGTTTATTCTGGCTCTTTCCTGCCTTTAGTCCCCTCTGGTTGGATGTCTTTTGCTTATCACTCAGGATGGCATTTCAATGTCAGAGAAACCTCTTCACACCCTAAGTAAGGCCACCTCCCGTGTCAGTCCCGATAAGTTAGGTTTTTCCACAGTGCTCTTCACGATCTGAAAATATTTTGTTTATTTGCAACACGTAGTAGTTGGGGAAAGGACTGTTCACAGTTCTAACCTGGAGCCAAAACTCCTTAAAGAATCGTAGACAAAGGACAAGTAGGAAGGAAATGAGGGAGGGAAGAAGGAAGGAAGGACGGAAGGAAAGGGACACAAAGCAGATAAAACACGCTGCATGGCTCTGAAAATCAAACAGAATCTCAGTTCCCCCAAGCCTCTCTGCATTGTGACAATCCCAGAAGTTTAAGAAAAAGAGTTTGAATGTATTCAGAAAAAGAAAAAGATCTGAATGTATTCAGATCCCATCAGCAATAAGATTTCCCAGTGAGTTTGGATATCTGATCTCTAGCCATCATGCAAACCCTCCTCTCTTTAATAGCTGTGTGGATGAGGTTTGCCCCAGGGCGTCTGTTTCCTCCCAGAAAGCTAAAGGGTTTTGCTAAAGTCTTAAGGCCATTTGCTTCCGGTTCTGTTAACTGAATGTGTTGCCCACCCTCCTACCCCATGTCGCTTCTGTGTTCACCCTAGATCTACTCAGAATTGTGGTGGCAATCAGAAATGTATTCAGCTCTACTCTGCATTAACCAGGAGTTGCCCTTTTACTGACTATTTCTGGGGGAGATGGGCGAGGTGGTAAACATTGCAGAGGTTAGCTTTCCATCTGGGAACAAACCCTCCCTCTGGATTTCCCCTTTTCCCGACCCATCTCAGTGGCCAGCTTCCCCATGACCACGCCTTGGTCTGTTTCTCAGACTCTCTTGGCAAACCAACCTTGTTCATCTCCCTCTCCCTCCCCACCACTATCCTGGCTTGGGAAACAAAAGATTCTCCACATATTCCACCTTCTTCCAAGGCAACAGAGAATCTGATGACAAGTAGAGCGTTAAGTTTCACGATATTTTTTCCTCTTACAAGCATAGTGTTCTCAGTAAAGTTCAAGAAAGGTAACGAACATTTTTTATTGTTGTTGTTGTTTTGGCTGCACTGGGCCTTAGTTGGGGCACACGGCACTGGGATCTTTAGTTTCGGAATGTGAGATCAAGTTCTCTGACCAGGGGTTGAACCTGGGCCCCCTGCATTGGGACCCCAGAGTCTTAGCCACTGGACTGCCTGGGAAGTCCCTAACCAGCAGTTTTAAAGCAAAACTCCTGATGAGAGCATCATGTATTTGTTTTGCTTGGTTGTGTTTCTTTGCTTTTAATCAGGATCCTAGATTCCTATTTCTCTCTTCCGTTTTCTTTCTTTACCTTTTTTGAGGGTTTAACTTGGTGACCAAGACTCTGGTGTCATTCTTATTTTTGAAACTCCTCATTTGTCAACACGAGCTGAGGCTGTGTTCCGGGCCGGGGCTGGGCACCAACTCTTTGGCATTCGAGACTCATGGACAGAGAGGAAGGGCCTCGTCTCCTAAGGCAGGAACAGAAAAGAAAGGACAGAGGCCCCTGTGACCTCCAGGCCCAGTCTTTAAGGCATTCCCGAGACCTTATGAATTGGGAAGACCCACCAGACCTGGAAGGCAGGCAGACTTGCTGAAGAAGAAAGAGGATGTGGCCAGAGCCTCAGGCCAGGACAACCCCAAACAGGCAGGAGCACCAGGAGCCGGAAGCCCCCCAGTGGCCATGTGTGCCCCCCGCCCCCCGCCCGGCGCTCCTGGGGAGGCACTCCTGCTTATTCACAGTTTCCTGAAAGTTCTACAAGCAAACGGATGTGGTTTGAGGCACTCTCTGCCTGAACTATCACCCGGGACCCCACACAGTGCAGAACAATCGTATTTAAACTTTGTTTGCCAATAAACAACCATGGGGAGAGCCCCACCTGTTTTTGCAACTCACCTGAAAGGTCATTTAGGACAGGGGTCCCCAACCCCTGGGCCACGGACCGGTACCCATGTCAGATCATCAGTGGCTTTCAGTTCAGTTCAGTTGCTCAGTCGTGTCCGACTCTCCGCGACCCCATGAATCACAGCACGCCAGGCCTCCCTGTCCATCACCAACTCCCGGAGTTCACTCAAACTCATGTCCACAGAGTCGGTGATGCCATCCAGCCATCTCATTCTTTGTCGTCCCCTTCTCCTCCCGCCCCCAACCTTTCCCAGCATCAGAGTCTTTTCCAATGAGTCAACTCGTCGCATGAAGTGGCCAAAGTATTGGAGTTTCAGCTTTAGCATCAGTCCTTCCAATGAACACCCAGGATTGATCTCCTTTAGAATAGACTGGTTGGATCTCCTTGGCTTTAGATTAGACATAAAGTGTGCAGTAAATGTAATGCACTTGAATCATCCCGAAACCATCCCATGGAAAAATTGTCTTCCATGAAACCAGTCCCTGGTGCCAAAAACAGTTGGGGACAGCTGATTTAGGAAACACACACACACCACTAAACTGGAAAGCAGAGGCTGAGACTGTTTTTTTTTTTCCTAATTATAGAAAAGGATTTGGGATTTGGGTGTGAGGGTTGGTTTGCTAAGATAAAGCACCAAGAGCCATGATGCGCTTCCGCATCCTTGTCTGTGTCACCAGCCACCACGTTTGTGTTTATCGATCCCTTTCCTCCCTGTTGTCTGTTCTGCAGAGTTTGCCCGGGGTTTCAATAGCAATCCCAGGAAGTCAAAGTACCGAAGGATCCCCATTCTCACCGAACTGAGTAAGTTGTGTTTCAAGGGCAGAATTCAAGGGAGAAGTCTTTGCCTGTGTGCTCGGTGTCCCAGGGTTGCCTTTAGGATCCACCGTCAAAGGACTGAGGACCCAGAAGGAGGCCAAGAGACAATTCTGTGCTTGCAGGACGTTATATTAGGCTTTTATTCGATCGGTGATGTTGACGTCATCCAGCAGAGCCTGCCGTGTGTGTGTGTGTGTGTGTGTGTGTTGGGGGGGTGGAGGTTGGGGCAGAAGTGGCTCCTGCTTTCCCCACTCCTGCAGTTTCTGGGGGGAAGGAGGTCAGCAACCGGCTCAGCCTCATTCAGAGGGAACCCCCCAGGGGAGGACACATTGATTTGAAAACTGCAAGAAAGCCTTTCCCTGAACCAGCTTCTCTGCCCATCAGGCTCCTTCCTCTCCTATGGTGACCCCAGGGCAGGCACTGGGGTGAGGCCACTGAGGCCCCAGGGTGCAGACTTTAGGAAGAGGCTTGTTCCTGAGTCCCCTGTGTCATCTTGATCCCAGCCCTGAGCAGTGCTCTTATAAAACAGAAATGCTCCATAGCAGAAATAACAGAGAGAAATAACAGGCTGCTACTTCTCATCAACACCTTATGGGAAACGAATGTATATGGAACTTCCCCAGATGTGAGCAGCTCCGGGGGCAGCAAGAAAGGCAGAGAAGGTGGGTGCCCGAGGACATTGGGGGGTGTTTGTGGGGCACTTGGGGGAGACCCTGGATTTAATACTGTTAATAGTTGGTGAGAAAAGGGGCAGTTACGGAAGAGGGGGTGGTACTTTTAACATAGGTTGGATCAGCTCAAAGTCAATCTCTAAAGTTGACCCTGGGCATGAGATTTGAATTGATTCAAGGATTTAACAAATGTTTAAGTGGGAATTTTATGATTCAGAGTATGTAAGCCAAATGAAAGTTTAACCAAGCAGATGAACAGAACTCATAGTTCCAGAAATGAAGCAGGTGAACATAGAGAGGAGCCAAAGGGTGACACTGCTTTGTGGTTTGGGAGTGGCTGTGCATAGGAAGGTGGGCAACAGTCTAGTCACTGTGCCCCGGAGCCCTAGCCCTTCAAATCCAGGTGGGAAGATCTCAGAGCCCTCGAGTCTGACTCGTACCTGCCCGTCTGTCTGTAACCACCCTAAAACTGTTGGATACAGTTCTTATTTTTGTTTTATTTTTATTCCCCTGTGAGCCATCTGTCACCCTGATGTGTATATACCCTAAGTTTTGTGTAAGTTAGAGTGGTTGGGAGGGGACCAGCGAGCTTCTCACTGACAGTCTGGTCACTCTCCAGGGACATACAGCTTTATTCAGCTAAACACTTCCTGGCGCCTGGCAGCACCTGTCACATGAGCCTAACAAGTCTCCTGCCACTTGACTCAGTTTCTCTTCTTTGGCTGCAAGGAAGAATCACAGTGACACGAGAGCTGCGGATTTGAGAGCCAGCATTTCAGTATAGAGTGTGCAATGCAGGAAAATGACTGGGAACACTGAAGCCACTGGTTGAGGATGACACAGCAAAAACCGGACAAGGGCTTCTGGGGTGTGTGTGTGTGTGTTGAGGGTTGGCAGTACAAGAGTAAGAAAGTATGTGTGCATAGGAAATTGGGTTGATGTTAGTCATACCTCCCTCATCTTTTATAAATATACATAGCTCTTGGAAGAAAATTATTCTCTAATACCAGAAGTCTATTGCTTCCCCCAAACGTGACTAAGGATTAATTTTAAGAATGAGGGACCAATCCAAGCTCAGTAAAGTGTGTGCTCTGAGTTATATGTCCAATAGATTTGTTTGGATCGGTAAGAGGACAATCAAGAACTTTGAAGGATGTAAGACGTCTTGCAACTTGCAAGCTATAATAGCAGGTTAATCTGCCCAGTTTATGGAAGACACAAGACCCATTGGGTCAGAGACAGTGAAGAGGTTAGTACCCACAGTGATAGCAGTAGCATCCTCATTTTTGTGCTGGTTTCCCTAGCCTTAGTTCCCACAGCGGGGCATGACAAGGACCAGTGACACCTGGATCCACTGTGAACTGCTTTCTTGGAGAGGAACCCTGAGCTTTGGGAACCAGGATCTTTTATAGTGGGCAGTAAACGTGCCTTCCCTTTGCTTTGGTAGGAGACATTATCACTGTCTGCCAATGCTGTCCTCTATACAAAAACATTTTTGAAGCAACAGTCTTGGAGCGAAGACAGTCAGTACCTCTGCTGTCCTAGAAATGACCGATTGCATTGAGCACAGAGGTTGCCTACAGGGGTCTGAGCCGTAGCTTGGGGCCAGCACAGATTTGGTAGTGGATAATCCGGCTGCTGCCGCCCTGGTCTGGTTAGGATGATTCTTGAAGCCCTTGCTACTCAAAGTGTGGTCCACGAATCAGTCACAGCAGCAGCATCTGGGAGCTTGTTGGACACATGGACGCTCAGGCCCACCTTGGACCCAGTGGATCAGAAGGTGTGTCATAACAGGATCCCCAGTTAGTTCACTTTGCACATTAAGTTTTAGAAGCCCCTGATTAACTCATTCTAGGCCCACATGACTCTAAGAACCTAAGTAAATACCAAGCCATCTGTGAGACAGTATATGGAGAAGAAGACAATAACAGGGGTGAGCAGATGTTCTATTTATGTCTTTTATCCCTGTGTGATCACTGAAAGTGTTCCCCCGCTTTCCCCCAAAGTGTCCTGGCTTGAAAGACAAATTATACAGAGTGACTTTCAGGACACTTGCTTGGAGAAACTGAGCCTAAGATCCAAGAATAACTCCTTGATGATGAAGGTACCCAAGAGGACATCCCGTCTTCAGGGGATGAAGATACTTGGAAAGAAAAAAAAAAGTACTAAAATTGAGGCAGGTCCCACCTTGACCCCATAGCAGAGTCTGTCCCTATGAGCAATGGTTCCCCCCTCCCCCGACTCCCCCTCACTTGGTCAGTCTGCTCTGAAAGTCCTGTGTTCCTAAACTTGTCTGCCTGCCTTTCCCTTTTGCCTCTTTTCTTGCAGAAAATCCTTCCAACGTCCACTTTATTGAACAGCTCAGTGGGATGGAAGGGAACTTCTCTGGAACAAACCTGCATCTGAGCACTTCCTTCGCCACAGGCACCGTCTTTTCTGGCAGCTTCTTGGATTCCCTCCTGGCCACGGTGAGTGCCAGGAAGCCCAGGAGCCCGCACGACCAGCCCCTTGCCTAGGACAGAGCATGTGGGGGTCCAGGAATGATGCTAACTGGTGCCTCACAATGCTGCATCCTCTGATTTTCCAGAAACACTTGACATTATTTTGACTTTTCTCATAACTATGTGGCAAGGGAAGCTTACATTTTTAAGATTAAAAACTTAAAGCCCTTGGAGCCAGTCCACTCAATACCAGGGGGAATATGCACATCAACAGCATAGAACCCACCTTGTAGCAGGTGTTAGTCGCTCAGTTGTGTCCGACTCTTTGCGATCCTGTGGATTGTAGCCCCCAGGCCCCTCTGTCCATGGGATTCTCCAGGCAAGAATACTGGAGTGGGTTGCCATTCCCTTCTCCAGGGGATCTTCCCAACCCAGGGATCAAACCCTGATCTCCCGCTTTGCAGGCAGACTCTTTACCAACTCAGCCACCAGGGAACCCACCTTAGGAACAGTCATAACATCATCCCTCAGGCTCTTCCTCGGGCCCAATATCTCTGCTAAATGCCTTACCCACATTATCTGTTTAATTCTCCCATCAACCCAATTAGGAGGATACAATTTCTAGCCCTCTTTTTATTTATCTATTTTTGGCTGTGCTGAGACTTCATTGCTGGGCATGGGCTTTCTTGAGTCGTGGTGAGCGGGGGCCTCTCTTCATTGTGGTGCTTAGGCTCTGGGGTGTGCAGGCCCAGCAGTTGTGGTTCACCGGCTTAGGTGCCCCATGGCATGCAGGGTCTCAGTTTCCCGACCAGGAATCAAACCTGTGTCCCCTGCATTGTCAGGCAAGTTCTTAATCACTGGATCACCAGGGAGGTCCCACTTGCCTTGTTTCCTAGATCAGGAATCTGAAGCCTAAAGGGGTAAATAAGGTGCCAAAGGTTACTGCACTCACAATAACAAATCCCTAAGGTCCCACAGTTAGATCTTGCAACCAGATCCACTGCTGCCCTAGAAGTCTCTTTCTGTGATGATGAGTGTGCTTTCAGTACACTGAGGTGAAGTTGTGCTTGGAGGAATCCGCCTCCCGGGGTGCTCCGGAGCCCCCATGGGATGGACAGGGAGGAGGCAACCAGGGTGCTCCAGCTCCCAATGTCTACCCACCACTTTTCCCCAATCAGAACAGCTCTACCCTCAGCTGGATCCCACATGAGGCTCCTGCATATGGCTTGATTAGAAGAATTTCAGTTATTAAGAAGACTTTAGAAACCACTGCCTAGAAGTTGGAGAATCTGCCCAACAGAAAGGCAGAAAATAAGAGAACCAGATTCCTGTTCCCCTCCGTTCCGAGTCATGTCTCCAGGTCCCAGCTGGGAGTCTTGTCGGCCACTCAGCCACGTGGCCATTTCGTCCCTCATTTTCCTCCCCAAGGACCATCTTCTAGACCGGGCTCTTCCTGCCTGCTGTCCAGCTTGATGCACCAAGAGCTCAGTTTCCTGTGGCTGCAGAGTAAGAGGTTATAGTTAGAATCGAAACGTGTGTTTCCCTGGCGCCCTCCTCTGCAGAGGGCGGGGCTACCGACAGGTGGGTTCAGGACAGGCTGCCTCAGATGAAGCCCTTGCACCACCACCAGAGTAGCCCACATGCAGCAGTGAGGACCCAGCACAGCCAAAAATAAGTACAAATTTTTTAAGAATAAAGTATAAAAAACTCTAGGGGTGTGGCATTCAGATCCCCCTCACAGACACACACACACACACATACATGGGAACAGGACTTTATAATAATAGAATTTCAGAACTGGACATGAAAGAGGGAGCATTTTCCTTTACTTATAAAAAGGTAAGGACAGTAACAAAAGTTACCTGGTTTCTCGAGTTCAATTTTCCTACCATATAGCCTCATTCTCAACTTAGAAGTGTTACTCAAAAAATGTTGGTCTTCAGGCCTTTTGAGAAACTCTCAGAATACAAAGCAGCAAGTAGCTAGGCTGTGAGCATCTGTGCTGTTAAGGAGTGATATCCTGGGTTATGAGCGAGACCTCAAGCTTCATTGTAGTTCAAAGTTAAAACCCTTTTCTACAACATTTTCTAGCATTGGAAGTCCAGATTCTAGTAAATCTGATTATATTAGCAACACTCTCCAAGTTTAGAAGCCCTAAACTATTTCAAGCACATTTCAACTTGCATATTTTTTTGAGAAAGTAAAAAAAAAAAAATAAAAATGAAGAGAGGGAGGGAGGAAAGAAAAAAGAGAGACCCATAAGGGTAGTGCCATGAAACCCCAAATAATAAGGATATTAGACAAGCTCGCAGAGTAAGGGTGACATGTAAATCCCATTATTTCCCCCCAATATAGAATTGCAAGCCTTTTGATGTCAACACTGAAGAAATGATATATTCAAAAGCTAAGCCTCTCTCCATTAAATATGTAAAGTACGTTTCCCCAGAGCCATGGACACCAGGATAACCCTAGAAGTTATACCTTTTTCTCTAATCAGTGGAGAATTATCCTCACAGCATTATGTTTGATCATTCTGCACTGCAGCCACTTGTTCTTAAACGGATTGTGGCCCAGCCTCTGCACCCTCCTGGATTTCAGGGAGCCGGATCCTTAAGCCTCCTTCTGGGTGGTCACAGGACACAAGAGAAAGGAGTGTCACTTAGGGAATCTTTGCAGTCTGGACGTGAGGATGGAGAAAGCATTTGAAGTCACCTTTAATCTGAAAAATATTATAGAAATTCTTTTTATTTTCTCTTAATTGACTTAGATTATATTCTTTCCCAGCTTACCTTCTCCAGTGGTCTCTACATTTTCCCAGCAATATGTATTTACTTGTTAAAAATCAGCTGCCAATTGCACTCAATATTCTCACAACTGTTTTTGCACTCAAATTTTAAAAATTATTTGTAATAATTAATTATTTGCAATCATCTTTGCACTCAGTATTTTTACACCTGCCTGGTCCAATGCACTCCTGAGAACATGAATATTGAATAGACATTGTCTGTCTGAAAGAGCACTTCATTTAAGGTGGTGTTGCTCCCTCCCAGTGTGGTTTGAGGACCACTGGTGTTCAAACCACCAAAGGTGCCCTTTAAATGTTGATTCCAACTCCTCTTTGGAAATTCTGATCCAGTAGATCAGGGGTCTTGGAAATCTGCTCTCACAAATATCACTCCAGGTGATCAATGAGAACCAATGTCAGATAACAGAATTCAGTTGTGTGTGCTGTGTATCTCAGTTTATCCTACAAACAGTGCTCAAAAATGGGTATTATCATGTCAGCTTTAAGATCATAAAACTGTGGCTAAGAGAATGCATGACTTGTCCAAAGGTATTCTGCTAGAACACGCCAGCCCAAGATTCAAACCTGGATGTGTTCCCTACAAACAGCTAACTCTCAAATGCAGAAGAATAAAATAGAGTAAAAGCCAGTGACCATGGGATCGCAAAGCAATGAACATTTCATTCTTATGAGGAGGCCAGTGGAGAGTCTGCCAGTTTCACAGAGGAAAGATGAAGCCAATGTTCCAAAGCAAGGGCATGAAGGAGTAAGTGTGTAGCTTGAGCAGCTGCAGAGAGACCATTGTGCCCTGGAGGGAACGTCAGATCTTGTGAATCTTTGAATGCCACAGAAATGAGTCTGAGCTCGGTTTTCCAGTCGGGGTCTGGCAGTGAAAGTCCAAATTTGTGTTTCTAGACAATCTTTCTGCAAGCATTTTGAGTGATGGATCGCAAATGAGAAGACTTGTAAAGAGGCCACTCTCACAACCCCGGCTTCAGGAGGCAAATCTCTAAATTTGGACATAGAGAAAGTCAATGGTAAAATTTCTCAATAGCGATTGAAGTCATTCCTATTGTTTATAATGAAAACAAAAGTACTGATTTTTACGTAAGTGCTATATAGCCACGTAAATTATTTCTACTGGAGAGAAAGTCCAAGTTAACTAAGACAAAGGCAGGAAATTAAAAACTTTACATAGATAACAATAGATTTAAGAAAACCTCGTGGGCAGTTATTACAATGATGTTTCCGTGTATGTCACTGCCTAGTCAACACACTATATAGGAATCTTTTGGAAAAGAAGCTTAAGAAAACGGCTCTGCTTATTCTGACTCAAGCTAGTTTCAAACTAAGTTGACCCACACATCAATCTCTGGCTTCATTTTGATGTCAAATATTCTAAAATTCCATTAATTTACTCAACACATACAGTTTTTGAAGTGTTCTATAACAGCCATGAGAGATAATACCTGTCTTCACACCAGGAAGAATCAAAAGGAATGTAAGTAGATCCACATCCAGAAGATTCAAGAATAGACAATAATAATATCTATAGTCCCCTAAGGAAATGCTGAAGCTCCAGTACTTTGGCCACCTGATGAAAAGAGCCGACTCATTGGAAAAGACCCTGATGCGGGGAAAGACTGAGGGCAAGAGGAGAAGGGGACGTTAGAAGGTGAGACGCTTAGATACCATTAATAACTCAATGGAGATGACTTTGAGCAAACTCCGGAAAATAGTAAAGGACAGAGGAGCTTGGCATGCTGTAGTCCATGGTGTCAAAAAGAGTCAGACATGACTTAGCAACTAAACAACAACCACCTAAGGAAAATGTATTGATGTCTCATTAAATGCATATTTTTAAATACATATTTATATTATTAGGGTATCTATGGCCTGCTGTTCTCCTCTGATCATTTTTGGAAATGGGGACGACCATGGGGTCACTATCATTTACCCATCAATTTCTTCTGCTATCGCACTCCCTCAGGCGCAGGAATGGGGTCAGGGTTATTTTCTCTGCACTTTGCCTAACCCAGCACCATACCCAAACCACCAGCTTTTGGTTGATTTTAATAAGGATAATGATGGGACTTCCCTAGTGGTCCAGTGGTTAAGACTTCACCATCCAATGCAGGTCGTCCAGGTTCGATCCCTGGTTGGAGACCGAATAAGATCCTGCATGCCTTGAGGCCAAAAAAATAACACCTAAAATAGAAGCAATATTGTAACAAATTTAATAAAGACTTTAAAAGTGATCCATGTACCAAAACAATAATCTTTAAAAATATTAACGATAATGAGAGATGAAGCTTTGGACCATCAGATCCATTTCAGACAGCCATGCCCACTGATTCCCACCTCTCTCACCTCCTCAGTGTACACAGCAGCTCTTCTGATTTTGCACGTGCCTCCTCCTTGCTCTCCAGGCTTTCTACAACTACCATGTTGTGGAGTTACTTCAGATGCTAGTGACGGGAGGGATGAATTTTCAGCTGGAACAACATCTGGATAAAGAAAAGTTATTTGGGCTGAATACCGGCTACTCTACGATTTTACCTGGAAAGATGCGGTGTAAGCTGGGGCTGCTCTCCTTAAACCAGACCGTCCTGTCGGACATTGAAGTGAGTCAGCTATTCTTTAAAATAATAATAATAATTTATTTATTTAAATTGGAGAATAATGGCTTCACAATATTGTGATGGTTTTTGCCCTACTTTGACATGACTCAGCCACAGGTACACATGTGTTCCTCCCCATTCTGAACCCTCCTCCCACCCCCCACCCCATCCTATCCCTCTGGGTTGTCCCAGAGCACTGGCTTTGGGTGCCCTGCTTCATGCAGCAGACTTGCACTGGTCATGTATTTTACATATGGTAATGAACATGTTTCAATGTTGTTATTTCAAATCATCCCAGCCTCACCTCTCCTGTTGAGTCCAAAATTCGGTCATTTACATCTGTATCTCCTTTGCTGCCCTGCATGTGGGATTGTTGGTACCATCTTTCCAAATTCCATATATATGCATTAATATACAGTGTTGGTCTTTCTCTTTCTGATTTGCTTCAGTCTGTATAATAGGTTCCAGGTTCATCCACCTCATTAGAACTGACTCAAAGGCATTCCTTTTTATAGCTCAGTAACTGGGAGTTGGTGATGGACAGGGAGGCCTGGCATGCTGTGATTCATGGGGTCGTGGAGAGTCGGACACAACTGAGCGACTGAACTGAACTGAATATTCCATTGTGTATGTGTACTACAGCTTCCTTATCCATTCCTCTGCTAGGGGACATCTAGATTGCTTCCATTTCCTGGCTATTGTAAAAGTGCTGCAGTGATCATTGGGGGTACATCTGTCTCTTTCAATTCTGGTTTCCTCGGGATGGATGCCCAGCAGTGGGGTTGCTGGGTCACGTGGCCGTTCTGTTCCCAGTTTTTTAAGGTTTCTCTACACTGTGCTCCAAAGTGGCCGTATAGCTCTTCTTTCTCATAATGGTTTACCATGTCCTTACCTCCCTGAGTTTTGGAAAAGATCCAACCTGTCTGCGTTCCTAGACAGCTTATAGTGTATAAATAATAACAATGATAACAAAAATTAATGTAACATAGTCACAGTGTATTTCCAGTTTCCAGTGCATTTTCACATGTTATATTTATCTTGAGATAGATCAAGCAGTTGACATGATCCTCATCTTCCAGGTAAAAAATAAAGTGCCCTGGAAGCATCAGAAGGGTTTGACAACTTTGTCCTTTGACAAGGATACTAATGATAAGTGTAATGATTAATATTCACTAAGCATTTGCTTAGGCCTGTCTGCTTTTTTTTTTTTCACTTAATCTAACCAAGGATTTACAATGGATTTAATTCCATTGAACAGATCAAGAAGCTGAGGTACTCAACTAAGACCATATTGTCTACCAGTGGCAAAGCGGGGTCCCTCTAAGGCACTCTGACCAAGGGCCTGCCCACTCTCCTTACACTTCAGCTATTAAAGAAATTGGATCATGTCATCTGAAATCAGGCAAAAGGACTCTGTGTTTGGGTCTAAGAATCTTATTGGGCCAGCCAGTGAAAAATGCCTGAGTTTTCTCTGTCCCCAGAACTAGCAAACAGTGGATTACAGCAAGAAAAAGATAATTCTGAAAAATTCCAGTGAGGCTTCTGGCATTTGGGGATCTGAGTCAAGCCCAGCCCTGCAAAGAGGAGTCCACTTGTCAGTGTGGTGCCCCTTGGGTTTGGTTTTGAGTCGTGTGGCCTTTGGCTCCCCAGTGTCGCTGTCAGAGTCCGGCCTTTATAGCGACATGAGTAGAACCGCTTCTTCATAAACCTCCAGCCTCTGTGCCTGCCATGTCTCGGCAGGTACCACCAAGAAGGGTGAACCCCACACCCTGTGCATCTGATTGTCCAGTGCACACAGCGTTCCAGAGCTCCCTCCATGGTCCAGTCATTCAGATCTCTGTGGTTCTGGGTTCCTCGTCTAAGGCTGACTTGTGAGTGATTCTAAGCCCAGGACGGCTACCGCTGGCCACATCCTGTTGCTACCAGAGGTGGCAGTGGACTGGTAAGCCCTTTCTTCACTGATATGTGGTCCTCACTCTGTTCTTTACCCTGAGGAATCACAGACCTAAACAGACTGTTCTTTTTCAAATTCCCTGGATCCATTTGCCGCTGCTTTGGAAACCTGAGGTCCACCTATAGTGTCTTGTTGGCAGTGACCTGAGAGCAGGGTAAAAAGAAGACTGCTCTCTGGAGATCACATAACATCCCAGCTCCTGGCATGCCTTGAAAACAGCATTTCCAACCTGGCGCTCATTGTTCCTTGTTCAGTTCAGTTCAGTTCAGTTCAGTCGCTCAGTCGTGTCCAACTCTCCGCGACCCCATGAATCATAGCACGCCAGGCCTCCCTGTCCATCACCAACTCCCGGAGTACACTCAAACTCATGTCCACAGAGTCGGTGATGCCATCCAGCCATCTCATTCTCTGTCGTCCCCTTCTCCTCCCGCCCCCAACCTTTCCCAGCATCAGAGTCTTTTCCAGTGAGTCAACTCGTCGCATGAGGTGGCCAAAGTATTGCAGTTTCAGCTTTAGCATCAGTCCCTCCAATGAACATCCAGGATTGATCTCCTTTAGAATGGACTGGTTGGATCTCCTTGCAGTATAAGGGACTCTCAAGAGTCTTCTCCAACACCACAGTTCAAAAGCATCGATTCTTCGGCGATCAGCTTTCTTCACAGTCCAACTCTCACATCCATACATGACCACGGGAAAAACCATTGCCTTGACTAGACGGACCTTGGTTGGCAAAGTAATGTCTCTGCTTTTTAATATACTATCAAGGTTGGTCATAACTTTCCTTCCAAGGAGCAAGCGTCTTTTAATTTCATGGCTGCAATCAGCATCCGCAGTGATTTTGGAGCCCAAAAATATAAAGTCTGACACTGTTTCCACTGTCTTTCCATCTATTTCCCATGAAGTGATGGGACCAGATGCCATGATCTTTGTTTTCTGAATGTTGAGCTTCAAGCCAACCTTTTCACTCTCCTCTTTCACTTTCATCAAGAGGCTTTTGAGTTCCTCTGTGTTGTTAGTCATTACCAAAACATATCAGTATTGATAAAAGCGAGCATAACACCTCGTGACACGCCATGCATCAGAGGCTCTTCAAAGACCAGAGTGAAACAGTTGCTGGTATGAGATGCTCAAGACTAATGGTAAACCTGGTTTCCTGGCCACTTACCATCACAAAGGTACGAGGAGATGGCTCTCGGGTCTTCCAGGCTGCTACTGGAAGGAAAGGCAGATGACAACTCCAGTGCTTGCTGTGGCTGAATTTTAAGTGCCACTGGGCATGTGTTTTTCTCTTTTCTCTCCTCAGCCAAGAAAGACTTTTGGACAAATATTCTGCGGCTCATTAAATAATCTTGGAGTCCTGTGCCTCGGCTTATACCGCATGATAGATAAAGAAGAGCGCAATCCGGAGCACAAAAGGGAAGTATGCTGGTGTGCAAGGTGCCAGGCCCCGACCCAAGCATAAGGGCCAAAGTGACTTCATTCAGAATGAAAGGGGTGGCCCAAGCTCAGGGCCCCTAGTTTCAATGAAGGGTGTGGGGAAGTAGATATGTAGGATCAGCATAAATAATAGGAACGAACCCTGATAACTGCGATCCAGTTAGTACTGGCCATGTGAGGAGAATGGGATCTTTATCCCCAGTGAAGTTTGAGACATACACCCAGATTTTAAGTCTGAGTTATTTTGCAAGTTACCCCTGACCCATGGCTGGCAACTTTTTAAAGTGGAAAGAGCTACTTGTTCACTGCTGGGCTCACTGGGTAAATATTTGTTAAGTGCCTCTTCTAGCCACTGGGCTTGGTCCATCTAAGTCATGGGAGTGATATGTAGAGATTTCAGTTTAAAGAAAGATCAGTGTGACAGCAGGAGGGAAGACAGAGAAAATGTGTGTGGAGGGAACAGGGAAAAAATAGATGGTGCCATTTGTAGACAGCACAGTGATGGACTTCCAGGCTGAGAATTTCATGAGGGAAGTGGGCAGGACTTGGTAGAGGAAGAGAAATTAAAAATACCAGAGTGGAAATGGACTGTTTCAGGAGAAAGGGAAGGAAGTCAAATCCCTCCAAGTGGAGCTGTGGTGATACAAAGAAAGACACTTTCTCTGCTCAGAGGAGAAGAGAAGGGAAAGAAAGGATGCCAAGGTCAATCTGGCTGCAGATGAGGGCTGAGCTTCCGGGAATGTTTACATAACAAAACACTAGGATTTCTCCGAAATCGATGGCTAAGCCCCTGCTGAGAGAAGAGAGAGAGGGGGAGGTTCACAGGGAGTTGAAAAAGAGGTGAAAGTTACAGTAATTGCTGCGAAGGGTGGAAGAAGGAGTTTATGGTGGATTCCTAGGAGCAAAACTACAAAAGGACAGGGGGATGGGAAATCCTGATGAAATTCAAGATCAGTGGTCCTCAGAGTAAGGATGCAGGAGAGAGAAAGAGTGATGGGAAGTTGCGGGCAGAGAGTGATTGATTGAAGTGTAAGATTGTAGCCGGCAGGATATGTCAGGAAGTCATAACATCAGTATGTGGCCAGGAAAGTGGTTAGGAGATAAAGATCGCTGGGGAGTGGAAGTCAAAGAAATTGGTCTGCCTGTTGGAGTCGTAAATCATGCAGGCACTGCAGGCACGTCAGATGACGGCGGCCCTGGAGTTGGAGAGAAAACACATCCCACGTGTCAAAGGCTTAAATAAGCATGGAGCTCTGTGGATGACACTGACAGGTCCAGAGGGATGGTATGGCTGTAGAGCGTTGACCACAAAGATGGCAGAGGAGAATGATGCTCAGGAAATGGCACTGGAAAGCATGAATGATACTGACACCTCCTCCCTCCATCTCTGTCTGTCTGTCTGGGCTCCATCCGCTTCCCCCCAACCCCTCTGGAAATGCTGTGGACTGTGGTGATTGGGAGAATAGGCAAGCCCATTGCCTAGACTTAGAAAAGCCATTAGAAAATGACTAGCCCATACTGTGGTCCTACCCCACTCCCATTAAAATGATGGGAAGAGCAGGACCCAGAAGGGAGACAGCATGTCTAAGGTCAAAGATGGTTGGTTTCAGAGGCAAGGATGAAAACACCAGTCTCCCAGTTACTAGTCCAGGGCCTCTCCTATTTCATCACACCAAATTTTTTTTTTTTTAATTATTAATCAGAAACCAAATAAAGCAAGGCAAAACAAATCTTTCCTCTTCTGTCCCCCAGCAAAGTGACTTTCTTATTTTGGTCGCTGCCTGCAACCACACTGTCCCAGCTGCAGGGGTACAGAATTCATGTGTGGCTTTTCTTACAGGTTTGTGATTACCCGGCCAGAAAATGAGTTCACCCTGCTGCCCTCGGATCTTGTGTTCTGTGCCATCCCTTTCAGCACCTCTTGTTACAAAAAGGATAGTTCAGATTCAGTTCCATATGAAATTGTAAATATAATTCCGCTGAGTGAAGAGACGGTCACAGACCTAAGTTCTGACCAAACGCCTCTTGACCAGGCCAGGGAGAGTGTATCACAACTTCCCTGTAAGCCAGTCCCTTTGTTGGAGTCCAAATCAGTCCCTGCTACTGATTCTAAGCAAGCAATATTGACTCTGGGCAGTAAACATTCATCTCATCACCACTGCACATACCCAGGCGAAACTGTGGAAGAAAATGGAAAACAGTGCATGGAGGAAATCACAGTGGAAGATGCCTATGCCTTTCACCATTAGACTAGACTTGTCGCTATTCCCTAGAGGCCCTTGGCTTGCTCTTTGCATGGCATCTCCAGAGATGGAGACTTTGAACACGGAAGATAACCATGGAAGTCTGCCATTGCGTGTCAATTGTTCAGTGGAGGGTAGACCAGCAAGCCCACACTGTTTAGGAAGAGACAAAAGTTTGATCTAATACCACTGGACCTGGTGTGATAAATAAAGAAATAGATGATAAATGCCTCTGTAAGGGAAGTGCATTGCTCTGTGTCTCTTAGGCAGGAAACATGATGGTTGGAGCTATGTCAAAGATGATCAGTACTTGACTGGGAGACAGAGGATAAAAGTCATCAAGATAAAAGTGAGAAGGACTTAGACCTAAAGAGCCCCAAATTAAGCATCTTACATTCTTTATCTTCAAACAAGCAACTAGTGAACTAGTATATTATCATCTTCTCTATTTCCCTCATGCTTTTTCTTTCCTCATCTCTTTCTATAGGAGATGAGAGCGGCCACTTGGGGAGATAGTTGTTTGAACTGGAAAGCAATTTGTGTATAATGAAAGCCTAGGCATGGCCTGGCACAAAAATGAATATTAGAGTATCCTCAAATGGGGTACCTGGGTGAAGCCAGGTAGGTTGAAATATGTAACCCTCCAGATCCTCTTATTGAAGAACAAAGACAGCTCACGAGAGGTAATAAAACGTTTCCCCGTGTTCCAAGAGGAAACAGTCCACTTCCTTGTAAACTGCATCTTTAGGTCATTTTGCCTGGGTGTTTCTCTGTTAACAGAGTAAAAGTTCAGCACATCCAGGAAATATTTACTCCCAACTGGTGAACCTCATGAGCTTCCCAGGTGGCACTAGTGGTAAAGAACCCACCTGCCAATTCAGGTAGACATAAGAAATGTGTGTTCAGTCCCTGGGTTAGGAAGACCCCCTGGAGGAGGGCAAAGCAACCCACTCCAGTATTCTTGCCTGGAGAATCCCATGGACAGAGGAGCCTGTCACCCAACTATGGTCCCTAGGGTTGCAAAGAGTCAGACACGACTGAAGTGACTTAGTACACACACACGGTGAGCCTTGTAAGCAGTGCCTTCTTGTGTTATAAATACAATACAGGGAGAACGGAGGTGGAAAGAGAATAATAAACCATAGTTCTCCTACATGGTTTTGAATAATGTTTATGATATCCTTGATGCTTTTCACAACATCCTTGTCGATTTGGTATCACTACCTCCATTTGACAAAGGAAGAAACTATGTCACAAATAGAGTTCCCAGAAAGGATACCCAGTTAAATTTTAATTTCAGATAAACAACAAACTTTAGCATGAGTGTATCCAAATTACTGAATTTAGCTAGTAAGTGATCGAATCCATATTAGGGAGGGCGTGCTGTGATTCATGGAGTCGCGGAGAGTCGGACACAATTGAGCGACTGAACTGAACTGAACTGAACTGATTCAACCCCAGCACCTATAACCATGTGCCTCTAAGAACGCAAATAGAGAAAATGAAACAAAATATTCATCTATGAAAAAAAAATTTGTATTGGGAAAGCTTTAGTTGTAATGAAATTAACTCAATATATGTAGGGGAAAAAGAGTGATTGTAAGAAAAGTTGTCAGAGACCAAGGATCCTTTTAAAAATGTTTTTAAGTTTAGCTAAGTCATCTTCATCTTGCTCTTTCTACAGATTGACTTTCTTTGTTTTTCTGTAAAGTGGAGTCGCTCAGTCGTGTCTGACTCTTTGCGACCCCATGGACAGTAGCCTGCACCTGGCTCCTCCGTCCATGGGATTTTCTAGGCAAGAGTACTGGATTGGGTTGCAATTTCCTTCTCCAGGGAATTTTCCCGACCCAGGCATTGAACCCAGGTCTCCCACATTGTAGACAGATGCTTTACCATCTGAGCCACTAGGGAAGTTTTGTTTTTCTATATACATGGCAAAATCTATTTCCTTGCAATTCCAAAGTCACAGCTAGAGTTGTAGGCACATCAGAGATTTAACTGGCCTGTTTCTGTGTATCAGATCTTGATTTCTAAAAGAAAGTATGAAGAGGACTCAGCTTTGGCTTCTCCATCCCAGCTATCAATGGATGAGGAAAAGGGTACCTCTGAGTGCAGGACTTGTCCTCAGGGAAGGGAGGCTACTTCATGACCTAGGAAGGGGTGCCACCAAATATCTACTGAAAAGACAGTACTGTTTCTTTGCCACATTTCCATTAGCCGTTTTATCCATATAGCAGTTTCAGTAGAAACAAGATATTCCTGGGAAGGGATGGACAAGCGCTATGCATATTCAAATCCATAGACTCATAGTTTTTATACGTATTTTCTAATCTGAAGTGAGCCTCTGGACCTTCAGAGTAAAAGCTTAGCCCTCAAATGGTCTCACTTTCAATGTAGCAGAGAAATTTGAGTGAAAAGTTCTTTACTTGCCAGCATTTTAGGGGAATGGGTACCAAAAATATGGCTCAAGAAATATTGAGGTAGATGCAACCACTGCCAGTATGTGAGAGTTTCTGTTGCCAGTCTTGAAAAATCAAGTTGGCAGAGGGTCTCCTAGACTTATGTGCCAAGTGACACCATAACTCTAGAACCAAACCCTTTACCTAGAGATATAATATACCCTTTACATTTTAATACAAGTCATAACACTAGATCCTTTAGTAATATGGCAGATACTTAATTCATAATGATTATTCAATTCTTATCAATTGAAGAACTGACATGAAGACAAGATAAAATGTACAATGAATTTAACAGTATGTGACTCAGTGGTTTTTATGATTTTTTTAAAAGACATTGACCTTTCTGAAATTGTGTGAAAGCTACAGTCTTCCTCCCTAGAGAAAATTGAGAGACGTATGCATTACATAAAAGACATATACATGGGAAGGGAGGTCATGGGTCACCCTATGGTTTCTCCATCATCTTCCCAGACCCCTGATCTAGACCTTCAATAACCAGTGGAGTGATCGCCAGAAAGGACATGGGAGTCAGGAGACCAGAGTACTTGTTTCGGATATTTTGAGAAATAGCAAAAATGCCGCCTAGCCAATCAATGGACGGTTCCCGTAAGCCTAGAGAAACACTGGAGCAGCATTTAAAGGACTAAGAAGGAGGACAACCAGGTCACCCTGAAGAAGCTGGAAGACAATGTGTGATGATCTCTTTAGGATTTGGTGTTCAAAATGTGGTCCCCAAACCAGCCACATCTACAGTACCTGAAGGTGGGCTCCCTCCCAGACCTGTTGAGTCTGATTCTGATTTTCACAAGATGTGTAAGTGATCCATACATTTAACTTTGAGAAACAGGGCTTTCAAGGAGTATATATATGTTTATGTATATATGCGCAACATAGATGTACGCAATATATATATGTAATATAAATTGCACACCACATAAACACCTACATATATATATATGCATACACACATAAGCACATACACACGTGGTGGCTTCTGGAAAATGAAAAGATCTGGAGGTTTGGATTTTAATGAAAATGATGCCCTGCAACATTTAGCTCTTTGGCGTGTTCGCTCCTATTTAAGACCTACAATACATTCCAAACATCTCTAATTAGTTATAAAATCCTTAAACTGAGTGCTTTCAAACCATACAGGACTTAAGGGAGGTTAAAGTTCAGTCAAGTTGGTGAATATTTTCCTGGAGGAATAATAAACAACCTTCAGCTCCAAGGCATGGGTTGTTCCTTCCAGGTCAATGAAACAAAGAGCCCAACCTCTCAAAGCCGTCTGTGTGAGTTCCTAGATTGGCATGCTTAGGGATCATGGGCAAGAGAGGAGAGGAGGTGAGAGAGACTGAGGAAAAGCCCTCACACTAATGAGGTTTGAAAGGATACAGGATGAGTCCAGCCCTGCCTGCTGAGAAGAAAGGAACCCGAGCAGCTGATGCTAAGTTCAGACTAAACTAACCGCAAGTCCCCTGGGGACGTCACAAGGTAAACCTGATCGTCTCTGTCATTTACAATCATTATCAGGCAGACTACTCCTGAAATTTTACTGGGGCGCCAATTAACAGACCCCTGAAGCTCACGGTGGCGGGGTGGGGGTTGAGGGAGAGGGAAATGTCTCAGGCCTCCTCTGGTTTTTGAAAAGGCAAAACCAGGCAGCCTTTTCGCTGCTGTCTTCTGATCATTACCTCTGTCAAGGCAGGGGCGGGGGATGACTTCATCCAGGCATGCAGGGAAGGACGGCTTAGCTCAGGTGAGTGGCTGGAGTCAGGCTTTTCTCTCTGCCTTCACTTCCTCTGTTCTCCAGCAACCTCAGGGAGCCTCCGGAGAGCCCAGCAAGCCTTCTTTCTTTCTTGCCTGAGATATGAAAGTGCTGATCAGCTTTCCCTCCTTCTCATCTTCAAGAAAATATCTTTGCCGCATTTCATGTTGCAGGAAACCCGGGAAAGGCCAGCAGATGCATCAAGAAGGCAGCCAAGAAGGACCACTGGTCTCTGAAATGTATTCCTTGGCCGCCATCCTTCCTGGCATCAGTCTTTGTCTTGCCTTCCTGACACAGCCAGGCTTTTTCACTAGTCATCTACATCACCGCTTGATTCCCACTGCTCTAGTTCACTCCTTAAGCCACCCCAGGCTCTGGTTGCAACCCCCATGACTCTGCTAAAAAGACTGTAAGATCATCAGTTCCTTTGAAGTCACTCGGTTGAGAAGAGTATTAAGTACTGTCCAACTTGCAGCCTGGGTGCGATTCAGCACAGCTGATCCTCCCAACCCCTGTCCCGTTTGGAAACATTCTCTTCTCTCAAGTTGCATGATACAAAGATCTTTTAATCGTCCATCCACTTTCCTGACTATGCATCCTCAACACCCCCTTCAACATGTCTTTTATACAACACAATTAGGTATTGCTGCTGCTGCTGCTGCTGCTAAGTCACTTCAGTCGTATCCGACTCTGTGTGACCCCATAGACGGAAGCCCACCAGGCTCCCCCGTCCCTGGGATTCTCCAGGCAAGAACACTGGAGTGGGTTGCCATTTTCTTCTCCAATGTGTGAAAGTGAAAAGTGAAAGTGAAGTCGCTCAGTCATGTCCGACCCTTAGCGACCCCATGGACTACAGCCTACCAGGCTCCTCCATCCATGGGATTTTCTAGGCAATAGTACTGGAGTGACTTGCCATTGCCTTCTCCGAATTAGGTATTAGCATCACTCAAAGCTTGACTGTGGATTTCTTGTTTCACTCTCAGGGCTCAATGAGATGCCCTGGAGAGCATCTTACCTGAAATTTGAGGTCAGGGACTACATACCTGTAGCCATTATTTCTGTGCAAGATCGTGGGCCCAGATGGCCAGAATTTGTTGGTTTTTTTTTTAATTTTAAGAGAAATTTCAAATTCTGATTTTTACATAAAATGCTTTTAAATATGTTTCTCATAGTCATGAGACAGTAACTATAGCAGATGAACCCCTACTCCAAGCAAAATATTTAAAATTGGTTAAAAAAGATTTTAAAATACCTGTTTGAAGTAATCATAGAGCCACACAGTCAGTAAGAACTTCAAAGGCTAAGATCCAAGAGACAAGAAAAGCATTGAGGTGAGTTCACCATTCTCTGATGTTTTTCCCTCAGGGCATTTGCCAATTACTAAGTGAGACTAAGCAAGAGATCAGGTTGGAAATCAACGTTAAGGGCATTCAGCAGTCTCATGGGGGTGGACGGAGAAAAAAATGGAGGTTTATCCAGGCAGGTGGGAATTGAAGGGTCTAAGTTTTAGAGAGAAGAGAGAAGAGAATGGAAACAACGAGTGTGCTGCTTTTTTCCTTGAGGATATTATTTATTACTAATATTTCCAACCTAAGAGGCTCAGCAAACAAAAGAAAAGGCCAATGAAGAATCTAAAAAGCCAAGCAGAGCTTTGGCCAGTTTCAAAATGCTGGTGGGGTGAAGCTGGCATCCAAGGCTGGGTGAGGGCTATGGGCCCAAGTGTTCTCAGTTGAGATCCTTGAATGCTCTTCCTTCGGGATTCGACTTCAAACTAGAAGTAGACCAGTCCTCACAAAGCCTGAAATCAGCTTTAATGCCTCCCCTAGACTGTATCAAGGGGACCAACCCCTACTCTAACTTACTGAGTAAAAAAAGTCAATAGATTCTCTCTGCTGGAAGTTAGCATGATTCAGAGTGTCTACGCTTTTTTATGTATAGAATCCAACATTCAAGAAAAACAACTGGAGTCAGTCTCATCTCTGCCTGGTTTGATGCTGTTCTTGAGCAAGATAAATGAGCCTCCAGACAGACCAGTAAGCCTTGCTGCCTTCAAGTTTCTGAGGTGCAGAATTGTCCACAGTATCTTTTCTTTTTTGCTTTCAATAAATAAGTAAATAATTACCATTTACTGAAGCTAAGATGCTTCAGTCATGTCCGACTCTTTTGTAACCCTATAGACTGTAGCCCGCCAGGCTCCTCTGTCCATGGGATCCTCCAGGCAAGATTACTGGAGTGGGTCACCATGCCCTTCTTCAGGGGATCTTCCCAACCTGGGGATCGAACCAGAGTCTTCTGTCCAGGCGGATTGCAGGCGGATTCTTTATTGCTGAGCCACCGGGGGAGCCCAGGAATTATAGTAGAGAGACTCAAATGACCTCAAATCAAGAGGAAAGAAATAGATAATGGAGACGACTCACAGATGATCTAGATATACTACTCAAGACACAGACTTTAACTGTAAAGGACACTTTCAAGAAACTGGATGCCACTTCCCATAGGACACCGGTGGCAAAGCTGAAGGATCGTGTTATTCTGACACAGGGAAGGAGGGGTTTCTGCCTGCTTGTTAACCATGAAGGAGACAGTCTGGGAGGCTGGTGCAACAGTGATCCCAAAGGAGGGAGGCTTAAGAGGGAGGGGATATATATAGTCATGACTGATTCTGTACGATGGAAACACTCACAACATTGTAAAACAATTATTCTCCAATTTAAAAAAAATGTCAAAAGGTTACTGGGGTGCTTTGGGGCCTGGAGCAGCAGGAGCAAGTGGAGCAGTACTGAGGAAGAGACGTCCGGAAAAAGGCCTCTGCGAGCTGAGCACGCTTTCCATGGACTGTGAGCCATGCGGGGCTCCACGTGGGCTGGAACCAGCTCCTAAATGCACTGAATGAAGTCGCAGACATCCCGAGGGCCCTGGCCAAGATCAGCAAGAGCTGGAGAGGGAGGCAGCATCCATACCACCGGTCGACAGCATCAAGGAAGTTAAAGGATGGGGACTTCTCTAGTGGTCCATCGGTTAAAGAACCCTCTTTCCAGGGCAGGGGACTTGGCTTTGAGCCTTGATTGGGAAATTAAGATCCCATGTGTTGTGTGAAGCAACTATTGAGCCCTCGTGCTCTAGAGCCCATGCTCCAGCACAAGAGAAGCCATCGCAATGCGGAAGCACTTGTGCCATACCAGAGAAGCCCTGCACTCTGCAGTGAGACGCAGCACAGCCAAACAAAAAAGTATGGATGAAGGATGCAATCGTGCAGCACAGACAGCCCACTACAGCTGTGGAGAGCCTCAGGAATATCTTCTTGGGGCCCCAGATTGTGAGGGGGGTCCCTGGACTTCATTAAGCAAGGGGTGCTCCTGCAGGCCCCCCGGAACCTGAGGGACCTGGAACAGGGGTGCCTCTGGGATGGGCTAATGCATAAGCACCACCACATGGACATGACCCTCATCCATAGCTCCTTCAGGAGAAAACAGAGGATCTCAGTTAAGCTGGTCAACCAGCTGTGGATGATGCTACAGAAGTCCCTGGCCACTGTCCCTGTGACCCCATTTTGCTGGTCTCTGTTGTTGGGATCTGGCAAGGGAAGAAAAATTGGTGCATATTTGACCCCCCCAAAAAAATGCAAACTAGCTTTGTTATTCCTAGAAGTTCCAAGAATTGGAAGGAAGAAATGTTTGCAAAGAGCCGACTCATTGGCAAAGACCCCGATGCTGGGAAAGATTGAAGGCAGGAGGAGAAGGGGGTGACAGAGGATGAGATGGTTGGATGGCATCACCGACTCAATGAACATGAATTTAAGCAAACTCTGGGAGATAGTGAAGGACAGGGAAGCCTGCTGTGCTGCAGTCCATGAGGTCAAAAAGAGTCAGACATCACTGAACAACAACGTTTGAGCTCTTGGACAGAATCAAGACTGCTAGAATTGAGGGCACATAGGCAGACCACAGGTTATCCAACAAGGAGTGGTCCATCTCCCACCTGGAAGTCATATGGAAGCATGTCCTGGATGACCTCATTGCTGTCAAAAACCCCATGATTGAGTGTTTTCCTCCCCATTATGAGATTTTCAGAAACCTCCTCAACCACCAAGCTCTGAGAACCTGGATGCAAATCTCGTGGGAAGATCTAGAAGCAAAAGAAACGATGAGCCTGTTTGACGTGGGTCTTGAACACCAACACAAGCGCAGAGATGGTGCGGAGCATGGAGCTGGTCCCAGAAATAGACGTCAGTGCCCTAGAGGGCACTTCCTTCAGATGTGGTATCTGAACTGCTCCGCATGTACATGTCAGCTCCCACTTCAAACACCGTCGTCTGGCTGCAGAAATCACTAGACGCAGACACTAAAGATGGCGTGAAAGAGATTGAGCCCAGAGCTGACCCACGTGGGAACGCTCCCTGCCACCATCTTCTCGATTTTCCAGCAGATTCTTTATTACTCAGATAAGTGAAGATTTGAAAATAAAGGTACTAGTTAGGGTTTTCAGTAAATGAATTCTTTCTTTTTTAAGAAAATGTTTCATTGTGGTAGAAGTCACACAATATAAAATGTACTATTTTACCCATATTTAACTGTACAGGTCAGGAGCGCTAAAGTACATTCACATGTTGCGCAGCTGTCACCATCATCCATTTCCTAAATCTTCCACCTTCCTGAACTGAGACTCTGTCCCCATTAAACACTAACTCCCACCCACTCCCCTCCACCCCGCCCCAGCCCCTGGCATCTACCGATGTACTTTCTGACTCTGTGAATTTGACTCTTACAGAGATGAAACGCAGTTGTAGATAGAACATCTGACATACTGGCAACACCCACACTGTTTTGGGTTATGTTCTGTTCAGGATATGACAGCAATCATCACAACTGCCAGACCTTTATGGAACCCCCGGTCAGTTTAAAGAGGAAGTATTTAAAAAATGAAATGGAGGCTGTTCTGTCAAATCATCCCGTCCCCACCTTCTCCCACGGAGTCCAAAAGTCTCCTCTTTACATCTGTGTCCCTTTTGCTGCCTTGAATATATTCCCGTCTTTCTAGCACTGAAACATGCATATTACCGTATGTAAAATAGATGACCAGTGCAAGTCTGATGCATGAAGCAGGGCGCTCAAAGCCGGAGCACTGGGCCAACCCAGAGGGATGGGGTGGGGACAGAGGGGAGGGGGTTCCAGGATGGGGGGACCCATAAGCACCCGTGGCTGATTGATGGCAAAAACCACAGTATTGTAAATTATCCTCTAATTAAAATAAATTAACTTAAAAAATGAAATGGAAGAGTGAACCAAATATGGATGGGGTTTTAGACACAATTGTTGCAAGGAGGCTGCCGCAGTTACCTCTGGGATCTGGAGCAACATCTAGATGAGCTGATGGCAAAGAAGTGGCTGTTAGGCTCAAATACTGTAGCCATCGTCAGTGTTACCATAGAAGCAAATTTCAATGATGTTGCCAAAATTCAAAATCATGTAAAAAGAGGGTGACAGCAAGTGGGGGTGGGGTCCCTATCGGCCACCACGCAGAAGCATATCTCATCCTGGAGCACCAAGGAGCACGAGGAGGGTGCCAAGAAGACGGTCAGGGAGGCTGAGCAGCTCCACTTCCTGTTCTGGAAGTCTCCAGATTTGGTAAAGATGCAGGTGAGCACAGTTTTACCACTACTATCTTACAGAAGTCATTAAATTAGCAGACCCTCTGTGCTCTGCCTGGAAGTTTCAACTTTGGTCAGCCAATACCCAGACATCAGGGATGACTTCATTGGCACACTGCTGCCCACCCAAGGGGACACCTACCAGGACATGAAGTCAACCATCACTGAGTCTCTGGAGCAGGGCCTGATGGCAGGAAATCCAAGCTCTGTGTCCATCCTCAAGGGAATCGCAGCTCTGAGTCTGAATGTGGTGTCACTTCTCAAGCAGCCCGATCGTTTCCAGCTTTGTGTACCTCATTCTGCACGCACCAGCCCCACCCTCAGAAACGTGCTAAAGCAGAAGAGACTCTGGTGGTTCTCAACGGGTGTTTCGGGTCCTCATGTTTGTTTGCTGTGGGGTCTAGCCAATGTCTACAAGGTGTCCGAACACACGGCTTTTTGAAGAACAAGTGTCCTACTGCCTGTGGTTCCTCTAGCTCTCTCATTTCTGTGTCAACATCCTTTGAGAGGCAGGACTCTGCTGGAAAATGTCTTATGGTTGAAAGTTTATCACAGTGGAAAAGACAGGTGGAGAGGGAAGAGACCCTGTCTTCCTTCCCTGGGCGGTCTCCACCCTGCTGCTTAATTAAAGAGTTGAAACTTCTCCACAGACCTGAAAACAAACTGGAGAAATTTACCAGAGAATGATAATCTTTTAAAAAAGTATTTTAAAAGTACAAGAAATAAAATTATAAATGTCAGCGTTGGGTTAACAGCTGTTTGAGTGGAGAGGAAGGTAAAATTAGTGAATTGGAAAACAGGTTAGTAGAAAAAAAAGTACAGAGTAAATCCTGGAAAAGAAAAGCAGGCATAAATGTGTTTAGGAGACATATGAGACATGGAAATAAGGTGCAAAAATGTACTTACAGTCCAAGAAAAATAGGAGAGAGAAAGCGTGAACATGTGGGACAGAGAGAAATACTTGAGGAAATACTGAGAATTATCCTAAACTGAAGATATCAACACATACATTTAAGTCCCTGTGAACCCCAAACATGACTAATGAAAAAAATTCCTAAACACATCATAGTAAAAAATCTTCAAATTTAAACTAAGCTAGAAGATTTTAAAGGCATCTGGAGTATTTTTTTAAAAAGACACATTATATCCAAAAAAGCTACAACAGGATTGAAGGTTGACTTTTCTACAGAAACAATGGAGCAGGGAAATAGCACATTTAAAGTTCTAAAAATAAGAAAGCTAAAGACCTATCATTCTATGCCCAGAATGATAATTTATAGATAAATGCAAAATATAAAAATTACCAGACAGACAAAAAGTGAAAGAGTTTATCACCTTCAGACTAATATTTTAAAATAAATGCTAAAAGGAATTATTTAGACAAAAAGAAAAGATTTATAAATGAAAATGCAGTAAAGAATGAAGAGCAAAAAAAGGTAAATATATAGATAAATGCAAGTTAACATTTTTTTTTTAAACAATCAGTTCAGTTCAGTCGCTGAGTCATGTCCGACTCTGCAACCCCATGAACCGCAGCACGCCAGGCCTCCCTGTCCATCACCAATTCCCGGAGTTCACTCCAACTCATGTCCATTGAGTCAGTGATGCCATCCAGCCATCTCATTCTCTGTTGTCCCCTTCTCCTCCTGCCCTCAATCTTTCCCAGCATCAGGGTCTTTTCAAGTAAGTCAGTTCTTCGCATGAGGTGGCCAAAGTATTGGAGTTTCAGCTTCAACATCAGTCCCTCCAATGAACACCCAAGACTGATCTCCTTTAGGATGGACTGGTTGGATATCCTTGCATAGTAATATCATTTTGTGGGATTTAAAATAAACATGGGAGAGAGATAAATGGAATTTAAGATAACTAACAGTTGTGTCTTGCTGGAAATTGATAGAAAACAGTGGTGAAAATACTACTTTTTAGTAACGTTATTAAGTGAGAGATGCACATCATAATCTCTTGGATAAATACTAAGAGAATAATAAAAGGAATGCATAATGAACAAGAAAAGAGCAAAATGGAAAAAAAAAGTTTGATTATCAAAAAGAGGAGAAGCATGTAAAAATAAAATTTTAAAGGCCAATACCAATCAACTAATGAAATAGTGGCTGCACCAATTTACATTCTTTTGTGGTTTCAAACAAATTTCACAATTGTTTGTTCAATTTCTGTGGGAAATGCCCTTTGAATTCTAACAGGGAACAAATATAGTCCAACAAAGAAAAGTCCAGGATAAAATGGCTTCACTATTGAATTCTACCAAACATTTAAAATGTACGTAAGGCCACCCCTTCTCAGTCACTTCCAAAGAGAGACAGCTAGCAATGCCTCAAAGCACGTTTCCTCTGCAGGGTGTATTTGTTCTGCAGTGAGAGGGCCTCCCCAGAACACCCATCGACCCTAATGACAGAAGCAAACGTCCTAGCTGATTTTGGCTGGAAAGCAAATGAGCTCTGGACAAAGGCAGTGCTATGCAGGGCCCGAGTGAAAGTGTGACATGGGGGCAGGGTCGATGGATGCCAATCAATTCAACTCTTCTTGAATTCCCAAACTAGCTGACATTTGAGGAGTTACATTGTGAAGGAGTTAGGTAAGAAAAGGCCCTCTTGGTGTGTACACTGGCATCCTTATGAAGGCTTCCCTGGCAGAGATCGTGGCTCCGTGGCTTCCGTTATCAGATTGGATGCTGTCTGTAGGGAGGGAACGTATCCAGTTTATACCATGACATTGTTTGTTTGCTTCTGCAGTTCTTATATGATTCCTCTACCTATGCCCTTTCTTTTGCCTTTCCTAACATGTGACTGAAGGTGATCTATCACAGAAGCAAGGAAATGGTATTTCCTGTTTCTACCACCTGCATCTCCTCCAGGACCTGCCAGGTGGTCGGGCTCTCCAGGGTGACTGAGTAGGGCTGGTATTAGACCAGACTAGTGCCTTTGCATCCAGGAGAGGACGAAGCTCCTGAGTCCCCCTGTGTCTGGCTGTCTTCTACTCTAGCAGGGACTGCTCCATTATTTTGAACAGAAAAGGTCACTTACTGGTTGAACAATCCTTCTGAGTGGTCAGCTGATTTTACAGGGATTTTTCCCTGTGTTTGGGGTTGGGATCTGCTGTCTCTGGAGAGGCTACACATGAGGACATCAGCTGACTCAGCTGATTTTTCCAAAATTTTCGCAGGGACAGAGGGTGGTGGGGGTTGGGGGTAGGGGAGGAAGGTTCAGGAGGTGACGCAAGAGATGGGGAGGGACAGGGAGGGGCAGATGAGGCTTCACTCGCTTGCCTGCTGCTCACCTTCTGCTGTGTGGCTGGGCTCCCAACAGGCCATGGACCCAGTCTCCAGGGGTTGGGGACCCCTGACTTAAGGCAATGACTATTTACCAGCCATCATGGACGCTTGGGGGTGTTCGATTTTTAGATCACGCTATGTGCATGCAGGATCTTAGTTCCCTGACCAGAGATCAAACTTGTGGTCCCTTACAAGTTTTAAAGGCCAATACCCAAAATTTAAAGGCCAATACCAATCAACTAATGAAATAGTGGCTGCACCAATTTACATTCTTTTGTGGTTTCAAACAAATAACTACTGGACCATCAGGGAAGCCCCTTAAGGGAACTATTTTAATGATATATCAACAAGCATTGCCATACAAATGCTCATAAGGCTGTTACCCTTCCTATTACTAGAGCCCAGGGACAGGGCCTCCCTCTGCCCAAAATCCAAACAATTCGAGGATAATGACAAACAGGGGAATTCTGCTGCTGCTGTTGCTAAGTCGCTTCAGTCGTGTCCAACTCTGGGCAACCCCATAGACGGCAGCCCACCAGGCTCCCCTGTCCTTGGGATTCTCCAGGCAAGAACACTGGAGTGGGTTGCCGTTCCCTTCTCCAATGCATGAAAGTGAAAAGTGAAAGTGAAGTCGTTCAGTTATGTCTGACTCTTAGCAATCCCATGGACTGCAGGCTCCTCTGTCCATGGGACTTCCCAGGCAAGAGGACTGGAGTGGGTGCCATTGCCTTCTCCGGCGGAATGCTGAAATCGCTGGAAAAAGCCTCACTCCTTAAATGAAATCTAGTCACCTGAGCAGTCACACCAGAGGCAATCAATAAATTTTCAGAATGAATTAATAGCCAGAGATGGTTGCTTTCGCTTTGTCACTTACCTTCTAAAGGCATTCGGCCACACTGTCATCAGTTTGTGCTGCTTCACAGGTAAGAAACTCTTAGATTCGCAGGCTGGGACACAAAGAAGGACAGCAGGGCCTAGGGAGCGGCTAGAAAACAAGAAGGGAGGGGGGCTGGGAGGGTTGTGGGGGAAGCGGAGATTTGATTCTGAAGAGAAAAATCCTTACTGGGTCAAGGCCGCTTTTGCATAATTCTATTATCACCAGGAAGAAGAGAAATAATCATATTAGGTGAGTGTTGCACCGCTCGACGAGGCTTGTCTTACCTTACTTTTGAAGTCAGACAGGTTTAATTGCTTCGTGTGAGTGAGTTGTTCAGAAGACACCCAATCAATAAGGCAGGTGCTGCCAGAGTGAAGCGGGGGAAGTTTTTGATGTTGACAATGACATACAGTCTTGTGCAGAAAGGAGTAATCCATTCGGTCACAGTTACAGGGGGAAAAAATGTTATCTGTGTGTAGCTCCGGGGAGCAGAGGCAGTGTCACCCGGGAGGGTGGGCTTCAGGCAGGCTGGCCACAGGGCATCAGTGTGCAGGCGGGTCAGCCCAAGAGCAAGATCTGTGCTTTCTGGAGCCTCCTGGTCTTCTGTGCAGAGTAGTCGGCCTCCACAGCTGCACAGGAGGCTGTCAGCATCAACTCCACCACATCTTCTGCTTACAGAGCCCGAGCACCTCGTCAATTTGTGTTTCGGTTTCTGCCCATCATTGCCTCTCTGTGAAGTCCAGTGCAGTCCCCAGCAAGGCTCTGCTCATCCACTGCTCAGCTGACTCCAGGTGAAGCTTGTCAGAAAGTTCCCCTACAATGCACCAGAGGTGGTCAGGGAATTTTTTTTTTTTTTTTTTAGCCTGGATCCCACTGTAGAAATACTCGGTATGAGGAAAGAGAACAAAAGTTGTGATAGTCAGTTGTGAATGTCTTCCAAACTCAGGTGACGGTTGCTTGAAACTGGCCCTGGTGGTAGTATTTGCACCACAGAACCCAGTACACTCTACAAATAAGGGGTTTGTTTATATTGTGAGAGTTGGTTGTTAACCACCTACCAGCACAATACTGGGTGAGGGCAGAGGGCAGAAATAGGAGCCTAGAATTTAACATCCTTAACTAACCCTCTATTCCCCCTCTCCTAGAAGTTGCTCAGATGGCTCAAGTGAATCTCTCCTCTATGCCTTGACAAGCCCCACAGGTCATAGCTCACTGCAGAATACTTCACGTGTGCTTTCGTCTTCAATCAGATTTGTCTTTTAGAAAGGTGACCCTGGCCACAGTGTTTTGGATAGACTGAAAGGGTATAAAATCAGAGACTCCTATCAAAGGCAAAGACATCAGATAGTAAGATAATTGCTTTTATCCAAATAAAAGATGAGACCTGAATTAAGGCAAGATAAGTGGGAAGAGAGGACAGACCTAATGGATGCTCGAGAAATAGAATTGGCAGGATTTATTGATTGATGGGGTGTCAGGGTGAGCAAAAGATAAACGTGGATGATAACATCCAAGTTTTTTATAATTCTGCCATTCCCCAACACAGAAGGAATAGCAGATTCTGGTGAGAAATTGATGACTTTGGAACAAGCCGAGAAGCCTAAGAAGCGAGTAGATGGAACTAGCTCTCAGAGGAGAAGGGTTAATGTGAATACGTTTTGAAAAAAAGAACGGGGTGGTGAGTGACAGCAGGCGATAAGAAGGTATCACCTGGAGATGGTGTGAAGTGAGAAGAGTCCAAGGAAGAAGCAGTCATAGCAAACAACATGAAAACACACTTGCAGAGAATTAAGACTCCATGAATGACAGGAGAAGGCTGGTCAGTGAAGTGGTAGAGATCTAGGAAGGAGCAAAGTGGGACAAGTCATAGAACTAAACAGCCATTTAAATAAAATACCAGGCCATCACGATATTGTAAAGGAATAATTCTCCAACTTAATTAATTAAAACATCAACTATCAGGCCATGATCAGAAAAGATGAAGTCAAACATAGACTGCAGACGTTTGAAGAACAAGTGAGCAGAAAAAGTAGAAATAACAGAAAACAAGCAAAGGAGGAATTCTAGGTTTGGAAGTTAAGGCGAGTCCTTCCCAATTAGACTGTAGACGACACATACGGTAAAAAACTATCTGCTCTTCCAAACCTAAGCACTAAGTAGCTAGTACAGTGTAGGGTCAAGGGAGGACTTTATCTCTAAGATGGACCACAGACTTGGTCATGACTGAATGCTATGCAGAAGGGACCAATGGGGACAAAGTTGGCAACTTGGGAGGGAGAAAGAGAACAGAGATGCAGTAAGGTCTAGATCAGGGTCCCCTAACCTCTGGGATCTGATGTAATAATAATAGTAATCGAAATAAACGTAATGCACTTGAATCATCCCCAAACCACCCCCCACCCTCAGGCAATGGAAAATTGTCTTCCACAAAACAGGGCCCTGGTGCAAAAAAAGTTGGGGACTGCTGGCAGAGTCAGTCAAGAGCCTAGATCTTAAAGAGGGAATGGCCTTAATGCAAGAAATGACATCTCTTTCTGCAAGACCAGGAATATGGATATGAGAATACATGCAAATATAAATAGCTTCTGGATGCTGGAAACCGAGGGAGCTTATGCCTCATTTTCTCTTAAAGTTCCAGAAACTTAAGGAGAGTGGCAGGTTTTTTAAATAAGCATCACGAGGAAGGAGGCATACACTCTAAGGATACATTATAGTTTAATGCTCTAATGCACAGACATAATTTTCTAGTTCAGTGTTTTTTATATGTATCGGGCCCCCTTTAGCATCTGTACTGTCATAGATATAATAGCACATCTTACCAGAATTACTATTACTCTTTTGTCTACCCACCTTTCTATCTAGAACTAAACTTAGGGTTCAAAAAAGGCTTCTAGCCCAGCAGATTGCCTGAAGTATACTTGGTGATTAACAAATATTTGATGAATGATTGAGTAAATGAGTAGAGGTTGAATTAGTCCAGCCTTCCCAACTCAACTGTAGATTGCATCGTGTCTTAAAGTTGGTAAGCTTCCTCAAAATGAACTGGGCATCTTAGAAACCAAAGTGTTGTTGTAAAAGATCAAGAAATGCATTCTCAGAGAGAAGCTTCAAAGGAGGGAGGAATGGAATACAAAAGCAGCCCCACCTAGGGACTTCCCTGGTGGTCCAGTGGCTAAGACTCCACACTCACAATGCAAGGGAACTAGGTTTGATTCCTGGTCAGGGAACTAGATCCTACATGCTGCAGCTAAGACCTGGTGCAGTTAAATAAAAAAATATGCTTTTAAAAGAAATAGCTTTTTTTCTGTCTGACATCTTAGTGAGGCGACAGTGGTAGCAACTTCTCTCCCAACTTCACTCTGCCACTCAAAGAGGACAAGAGAAAGATGCCAGAAAGTCAGCCAAACAAGACAAAGATGCAGTGAACAAATCTCGGGGCAGAGAACAGAAGCAAGACAAAGATCCAGTGAACAGTTCTGGGGGCAAGCCTAAAAAGAAGTGCTCCAGAGGCGAAGTTGGAAACGAGCTCAATAATCTCGTCTTCTTTGACAAAGCAACATATGACACCCTGGAAAGAAGTTTCCAACTATAAGCTTGTAACTCCAGTTGTCGTCTCTGAGAGACTGAGAAACCCTAGTTCCCCGGGCAACCCTTCAGGAACTCCTTAGTAAAGGACTTAGTACACTGCTTTCAAAGCACAGAGCTCGACTAATTTATTCCAGAAACACCAAGGGTGGAGATGCCCCAGCTGTGGGTAAAGATGTAGGAGTCCAGTCCACCAACTGCATTTGGCAAAATAAAACTGTATGAAATCAAAACAAACAAACGGCTCAACCTGTAGCAGGAAATACAACGATGTTCTCCCAACAGTTCATTATGGATTTTTTTTTTCTTTCAAGTTTTAGGGAAGGTATCCTTTGAGCATCCAGAAGCCTTGGGGTTTCTGTTTCTTAGTGGAATCAGCAGGTGACATGCCAGGGTTATCAGCATCCCTCGCCCAACCTGTTGGCTGGCTTCTTGAACCGTGCCGCCACAATCTATAGAGACAGAGGCCCAGAGGAGGTAACCAGTTAGTGTCAGATGTGTGCCCGCGTCGTGGGTTTCCCAGTTCGAAGCCTGGGCTCCCTATTGCCAGCTGTCTGTGCTGACAGAGAGGAAAATCCCTCAGGCAGGTTGTGAGAGGCGGTCTCTCTCTGCCCGGCTCTGAGAGTCCCACAGCAAACGCTAGTGACAGGGAAACGTCTTAATACAGCGTGTTGTTTAGCATAATTGATGTGCAGATGCGGCGGCGGGAGAAACAAGCCCAGTTAATTGGTCTCTCAACCTACATTAGCTTTTGCATCTCAGCCAATTAGGCAGGGGCCAGAGGGCCCTGTGCGTGGCCATTAGATCCTGCCATGCGGGGGCTGGAAAGGTGCTGGCAGTCAGGTTCAGACGACTCTGATGCGCGCTGTGTGCAGCTGCACTGAGGCCAAGCCATCTGTCCATTTAGGAGCAGGAGACCTTAAACAACCAGCCCGGAAGGTGAAAAACAGGAAGGGGATATTTAGGAGAGGAAAATCTGGGCTGGAGGCATGTTCGAAGCGTCTGGATTTGAAGGGTATAAACCTAATGCTAGTCCTACAGCCATCTTCCTAATGAACCCAGAGCCCGGCTCTGTTCTCTGAGCCTCAGTGTATTTGGAAATGCCCAGGACACAAAGGAAGGGCATGTTCCAAGGAGACACTGTAAGATCGCCGCTCAAACTGAGGTCCTCAGATCAGCATCAAGACTTCCGTCTGGCTGGAGGGTCAGGAAGGCAGATCCCAGGCGCACTCCTGAGCAGCTGAATCAGAATCTGCATTAAAAAATAATATTATTTATTTGGCTGCGTTGGGTCTTCGTTGTGGCACTCTGGTCTTCGCTGCATCACGTGGGATCTTCATTGCAGTGCATGGACTTTCTAATGGTGTGCGGGCTTCTTACTTGCTCCATGGCAAGTGGGATGTTAGTTCCCCAACTGGGGATCAAACTCACATCCCCTGCATTGCAAGGTGGATTCTTAACCACTGGGTCACCAGGAAAGTCCCAGAACCTACAGTTTACCAAGATTCCTAGGCCTTCCATGTGCCTGTGAAAGTCTGAGAAGCAGCACTCCAGGCCAAGGGGCCGCATATACATTTTATTGGAACTCAGCATGTCCATTTGCTGATCTCTTACTTCGGTGGTCTTCTTGCTACAGCCGTGGGGTTGAGAAGTGTGATGGAGATCTTGTGTTCTGCATGCCTGAAATAGAGTTGGCTCTTTGTGAAGAGTTGGCCCACCCCTGTTCTGGGCAGAAAATATCTGCCACCAATTCATGCGGCCAACATTCCTCTTAGTCCTCAGAGGACAGGTGAGTGGCAGATGTTAGATTTACTGTATAAACATTGTCATGGGCATTAGGGACAGTGGAGAAAATGTCAGATGATCTTCAATGCAGGTGCTGAGGCATTTGTAAGATTACACGGACACCAGCAAATGTTGGCCAGCACTGAACTTTCTGCTACTTTGAGTCAGATGGTTTGAAGAATCCTTTCTCTCCCTCATATACAGAGTATAAGAAAAAATGACAATCTTGCACTCTCAATCAAGCAATCATTGAATTTCTATTTCTCTGTTGCATCCTTGAAAGCATGTTCATGGTGATCGAGAAAGATTCCCTTTTTTCTAAATATACTAAGAGGTTACGTTGATTTTATGTCAATTTGGGGAGGTAATTTTATACAGGATGAATTTTGCAAAGAGACTACATTCTCCCCCAGTTGAATTTCACCAGGGTGAAATATGAAAACAGGTGTGACTGTTCTGCTTTATATATGGCAAAAGGCGTGTTGAAAATACGCATTCCTTGGTGCACAGCATAATGAGCTTATGCAAAGTCTCCACGAAGACTGCAGGCTCATGGAAAGGAAGGGGCCTGCTCAAGCAACATTTCTGAAATTGCTGAGACAGTTTGATAAAAGATCCTGGCCTGGAGCTTCTAGACTTGTGCTTGCAAGCATATTAAACAAAAGCACCTCCTTGGTTTTGTAAACCTTTGGAGTTTTCCAAGCTACAGTTCCCAAGTCAGTCTCTGTCCCTCTCTCTCTCTCTCTCACACACACACACACACACACACACGCACACACACTCACCATCAACAAAAGCCGGGCTGCAAAGACTCCAGACGCATGCATCAATCATAATTGTACTAGTGCCAGCAGTCATGTAACTGCTTAAAGACCTCAACAGCCTTCTGGCACTTAAAGGGGGAAAAAAATCATCTAATTAATCACAGGTGAAACAGCTTGGACTGTCTCCAAAAGACCCTGAATTTACTGCCAAGCTTTGATGCTAATTTTCTTTCTAAGTAACCCCCTGAAGAAATTTATGATTAGGTAATTAAAGTAATGAATAAAGAGATACTTAGGTAGAGGGGAAAGAGAAGAGGGAAAAGTCCATATTTCCATCCTGCAATAAACACATCTGGGCATGCACCATTTGAAGACCCCAACTTAAAGGTCCCCAAGTGGCTTTCTCTTGAAGAATATTCTTTAAAATCAATATCTGGAAGACCAAAATGAAGCATACAAATGAAGCTGGAGCAGATCACTTGGTAAAGTCTGTAAGACAAAGAAGGAAATCTGCCTTCTACCAGATATTTGCTCTTGACTCTTTTTTTTAAGGCCACAGCTTGTGTCCTATTGGGAGGTCAGTGCTGGTTTCTCCCTGTGAGTTGATTGGCTAGCATCACAGGTTGGAGGTTAGCCAATTCCCCCATCTCCCTGCTGTGATAGATCCTGGTTTTCTGAGTTTAATTGGCTGGAAGGAAATTGCTCCCATCTCTGGTCAGGAAGCTTTCAGGGGAAGGCCTTGAATTTTCTCATCCCGGCCCTGATCCTTCCCTCTGTCTTTGACGCTCAATACTGGAACATTCCAGGAATGGGAGCTTTAGTTAATTGGCTGCTTTGGGTTTCAGAGTTAAACAGTAATACCCCTCGTTTTTCTGCTAGCCTCCAAAGTGCCTAGAGCTTCAATCCTCCCTGGAAGATTTTGTTAGCAAGTCTTGTTCATCTTAGGAAATATACTGTGATAAGCATAATGCTTTTTAAAAAATAATTCAGAATCGTGACTTTTTGAATGGAAAGCTCTTTGTTTTGATTTATATATTATACCTTCAAAACAGTTTATATGTATATATATATATTTTTGCCCATCAGATCAGAACAGGTCTCTTTTTCATTTCCTTACTGAGTCCAGCAGAGGGTGGGTCCTATTTCCAGACTGTTACTTACTTGCATCACAGTGTTATATTAGCAAGGTATGCAGAAATAGAAAAACAAATACTATATGTGAAAGCATATATGTGGGCTTCCCTGGTGGCTCAGTCAGTAAAGAATCTGCTTGCAATGCTGCAGACATGGATTAGATCCCTGGGTCAGGAAGATCCCCTGGAGAAGGAAATAGCAATCCACTCTAGTTCTTGTCTGGAGAATCACGTGGACAGAGCTGCCGGGTGGGCTACAGTCCATGGGGTCACAAAGATTGGACACGACTTAGCGACTAACCCACCACGTGTGGAATCTGGAAAACTTGGTAAAGACGATCTTCATTACAAAGCATAAATAGAGACACAGACACACAGAACGAAAGTGTGGATAGCAAGGGAGGAAGGAGGAGATGGAATAAATTGGGAGACTGGGATTGACATATATACACTGTTGGCACTGCTTATACGGAGAAGGCAATGGCAAGCCACTCCAGTACTCTTGCCTAGAAAATCCCATGGATGGAGGAGCCTGGTAGGCTGCAGTCCGTGGGATCGCTAAGGGTTGGACACGACTGAGCGACTTCACTTTCACTTTTCACTTTCACACATTGGAGAAGGAAATGGCAACCCACTCCAGTGTTCTTGCCTGGAGAATCCCAGGGATGGGGGAGCCTGGTGGGCTTCCATCTATGGGGTCACACAGAGTCGGACACAACTGAAGTGACTTAGCAGCAGTAGAAGCAGCAGCACTGTTTATAAAATAGATAATGAATGGGAACTTACTGTATAGCATGGGAAACTCAGTGCTCTGTGGTGACCTAAATGGGAAGGAAATCCAAAAGAGGGTGTATATGTATGGCTGATTACAGTAAAAACTAACACAACATTGTAAAGCAACTCTACTCCAGTAAAAATTTTTAAAAGAGACGGTATATATAATGGCTACCTACTCCAGTATCCCTGCCTGGGAAATCCCATGGACCAGAGGAGCCAGATAGACTACAGTCCACGGGGTCATAAGAGTTGGACATGACTTAGTGACTAAACCAGTAGTAATTTGTGGGCTTCCCTGATGGCTCAGTTGGTAAAGAATCCGCTTGCAGTGTGGGAGACTGGGGTTTGATCCCTGGGTTGGAAAGATACCCACTCCAGTATTCTTTCTTACCTGGAGAATCCCGGTGGACAGAGGAGCCTCACAGGCTGCAGTCCATGGGGTCATAAGAGTAGGACGCCACTGAGCAACTAAGCACAACACACAGGAGATCATACTGTGTAAGTACTGACTCAAGATATACCCTGGAAATTTACTTTACATTTTTCACTAAGTTAGTGTTTGACTTCATGCGTCTACTTTTTTTCCCTCCTGAAGGCGGAGGGGTGAAAATAATAGTCAGAATTTTGATGCAGGAGGTTAGAGATTTCATCCTCTTGAGTTCCTTTCAGAGCTGAGGGGAGTGAGGCTCAGAGAGGTAAAATGATTTAGCAAAGATGCACAGGTACAAAGAAGGTAATTAAGATATAGACTTCGAAGCAAGATACATCTGCACTGGTAAACTGCTCTGCTACTTACCAGCTGCGGACCTTGAGAAACAACTTGCCTTCTGACAGTTTTCCCCTGATTTACAAAATGAACACAATGATGTTCTTGAGTCTGAGTAAAAGGTTAAATGCGCTAATATAGGTAAGATAATTAGCACCATGCAAACACTAGAAAATAGCTTTTATGAGTTTTATTTATTGATTTTTAATTATCATGCAGTTCATTGTAATTTTATTTTTATGGAATGGATTATTTTCCATTATTCACAATTCTTTACTGGCTTTCAAGGGAGGTAGGCTCACCCCAAGGGTGGCCTTTGGTTGCTTGGGCCAGATAGGGGGAGTCAGTGTTCCTATGTAGAGGAGCTGAACCACGGCTAAACTGCTCTGCGTAATGAAATATCACCCATTTAAGAGGCCTCTAAGTCAGACCTTCATCTTCTTCCTAGCCAACCCAGAATGATACGAGACTTGAATCCCCTCGTTGAGAAGTGAAAGATCTTTTTTCGCCAGAGAAAGCAATGTCAGGATCTGTGAATCCCAGAAGAGAGGTAGAGGGTGGATTGGGGGTCATTCGGCAATTTTGGCTCCTTCCTGGGTCCTCCTGAATCAGCCAGGGTTGAAGGTCCTCATTTACTCGGCCTTCCATCACCCCCGCCTACTCCCCGCTCCCAGAGGCCTGTGGGCTTAGTTCTCCTCTGAGCCTGTACCAAGGGAGTAGGAGAATCCTGCCAAATAGGAATTAAAAATGACAAAATAGCTGATTAGATCTGAGGTGACAAGAATGAGAAATAAAAGCCATTAGAGCCCATTTGCAACGTGCCCTCGGCAAGTCAAGTTTCAAGGTGTTCCTCCGAAGGTTATTAATGGCATGACAGTGTTTTTCGTGGAGGCATCTGATACGTGAAATCACACCAGTGTACACGCACTGCATTCTAGATGCGAAGAGGGGCCTGCCCTCATTTATTTAGCCTCACAGATTTGAAGAGACACCCTACCTTGGCTGTCAGGGCCAGAGCTGGTGTCAGTACCTACTCAGTGCTAGAAAGAACACATGCCCACAGTAAATAGCTTTCTGCTACAGCCAGCGTCGGTCAGCCCATTGGCTAAGCCTGCTCTGCTTCCTGATTTTTGTATGGCCAGTGAGCAAAGAATGACTCTTTCATTTCGTTTTTTATTTTTAATTAATTAATTAATTTTTGGCTCTTCATGACTGCGTGCAGGCTTTCTCTAGTCTCGGTGCTCGGCCTTCTCATTGCAGCGGCTTCTCTTATTGCAGAGCAGGGCTCTGGAGAGCGCGCTCAGTAGTTGCCAAGCACACGGGATTAGTTGCCCCGCTGCAGGCGGGATCTTCCCAGACCAGGGATCAACCAGTGTTCCTTGCATTAGCAGGTGGATTCTTAACCACTAGACCATCAGGGAAATCCCTTATATTTTAAAATGGTTTTTTTAAAAAATTAAAACATATTAGGACATATGGAAAGTTTATGACCTTCAACTCCCAATGCCCATAAATGAAGTGTTATGGGAATATGGTAAGGCTCATTTGTTGCCACATAATCTATGGTTGCTTTTGTGCTACAGCAGAGACTGGGTGGCCGAAACACCTAAATTATTTCATATCTAGACCTTTACTAGATAAAGTTTGCTAATACCTATTCTCTAGGATTTCTTCAGTCAAACTGCCTTCCTTTGTAAAAAGTAGGCCCAACTTAGGAGAATATTGTATAGATTTTCTGTAGAAGAATATAGCCTCGTTTTAGAGTCATAGCATGAAAATTAATTATTCCATGTTTCCCAAGGACAACCGCTGAACCCTAAGAGCAGCAAGTTCCAGGTTTCGTGAAAGGTCACTGGAGTTGAGGTCCAGAAGGCCCCCTGTGGCCACCCATACACACAGGGAAGCGGCAGTTCTAAAGGGCAATGGCAGCATCCTATTCTTTCAGAAATCCTCGCAGGGTATTGATCAGAAATCTGTCTTCACTTTGGGGCCCTTCTATTTGACCTTCATCCATAAGAAATAAGTGAGAGCCCAGGAAAGGCTTAATCCTCGATATTTTCGTATCCGCTGCTGCGCCATCTGGCGTCCCTATCTCATTCCTAGATCTAGACATTTTGCCAAGGTTTCTCCATGATTTCCTTCCCTCCTCGAGAATGGCTGTGGTTCTAAACCTTCACTGGTAGTTGTGTCCAAGAGATATGTTGTCCTAGGGTCTCAGATTGTTTCCAAAGCCCTTTTCCAATCAGTTTTTTGTGTTTTTTTTTGCGCACCATTTATTTTTTATGTGGACCATTTTTAAAGTTTTTATTTAATTTGTTACATTATTGCTTCTATTTTATGTTTTGTTTTTCTTTGTGCATCGAGGCATGTGGGATCTTAGCTCTCCGACCAGGGATTGAAGCCACACTCCTGGCACTAGAAGGTGAAGTCTTAACCGCTAGACCACCAGGGGAGTCCTTCCAATCGGTTTTTATAAGTGAGAAAAGGTGCAGTGATCCTGAGATGGAAAACAGTGTGGCTGTGGTTTGGAGGCCAGGACAGAGGATGCTGGTCCAGGAGACTTGGACACCATGTCCTCCGAGGATCAGTCATGAAAGCCTTCACTCAAAGACATGTTCAGAAAAGCTGTTAGGTGTCAATGACCAGCAGGCTCATCATCCAATAGAACAGATGCACTGCAGGACCCATGGAAAAAGGACAAACCAAAGGCCTCTGAGGAGGGCACAGCCCCTGGGCAACTTGATGGAAAAGGAGCAAATGGAATTGAGTTGAAAAGTGGGGCTGGAGGACACTAGTCAGAGAGGGGAATTCATGGAATTTTTACAATGAAAAAATTCCTTTGAAACCGAGTTATTTAATACCTTCCTGAAATGAATTGGTGGCAGAACAAGTCTTTTGACTTCCTAATGGAATGCTCTTTCATTAAAGTGAAGATGAGTTGACTCACTTGAAAAGACTCTGATGCTGGGAGGGATTGGGGGCGGGAGGAGATGGGGACGACAGAGAATGAGATGGCTGGATGGCATCACCAACTCGATGGACATGAGTTTGAGTGAACTCCAGGAGCTGGTGATGGACAGGGAGACCTGGCGTGCTGTGATTCATGGGGTCGCGGAGAGTCAGACACGACTGAGCGATTGAACTGAACTGAACTGAAACCTAAAGGACCGTTAGCCAGCGTCTCAAGAGCTTGAGGGAGGGGGTTTTGTCATTATGTTATTTATTTTTAGCTGTGTTGGGTTTCTATTGCTGTTTGAACTTTTCTCTAGTTGTCAAGAACAGGGGTTGTTCTCTAGTTGCAGTAGGGGGGCTTTTCATTGAGGTGGCTTCTCTCGTTGCAGAGCACGGGCTCTAGGGCACGCAGACCTCAGTAAAGCGGCACATGGGCTCAGTAGTTGCAGCTCCCAGGCTCTAGAGCACAGGTAAATAGTTGTGGTGGCACTGGATTAGTTGCTCCATGGCATGTGGGATCTTCCCGGATCAGAGACCAAACCCGAGTCACCTGCATTGGCAGGCAGATTCTTTATACCACCGGGCCACCCGGGAAGCTGGCCATTGGGTTTTTAGAACACAGAAAGCTTCTCCGGGAGAAGTCATATTTTTGGTGAGGTGAAAGAATGACCAGGAGAAGGATTTTGCACCCTGCTCTTTTATCAGAAGAGATACCATAGGCACAATCTCACTCCTGGACTTATGGAATCATAGCAGCTTCAAGGTTTAGCGCTGCTGTGCAGGATAAAGTGTCTCTGGTTTACACTGTGGGGTGTAGGCCAAGAGCTACCCAAGGGAGTCCTGAGTCAGAGGCAGGAGATGGATCCTGGAATGACTTTTTCTCCCCTCTCATTTCCAGAAGTTCTTTCTCCTAGGTCGTCACAGTGTTTTTTCTCCTTTCCTTGGTGCAGAATCTCTTACTGATGGCTTTTAACGTTTCTTTCCATCTCACTTGGGAAAAAAATCTATTTTGGATGGTGACCCCATAAACAGAGATGGGAAGAAAAGTGTGGAGTTCATTGAAATGACTTCAAATGGTGTTTTTTTTTTCTTTTCTCTAAATTTTATTATTTTAAAAATGCATTGTGTGGATACGACAGTACCTGAGTTATAAACGGGTACCGTCACATCCAACGGGATGGAAACTGTGAAATGCTCGAGTTATGCTCTTGCCAAAGAGCAGGTCGCAGAGGAAGCTGGCAGAAATGGTGCCTGAAAGCGGGGACCGTGACCCTAGTGTCCAACTCGCAAATAGTATCATCATCACCTCTGAGCATCACAGGGAAACAGGCCCTCTAAGAAAGAGGCTCCACTTCAAGAAGGGCCCCCTGGACCCCACCTCTGGGGGGCTGCCAGCAGGTAAACCTTTGGAGGTGGAAATTTTACAGGGATGGGTCCCTGCCTTGGGCGTTCTGCACAGCCCTGCATGTGCCGTCAATTCCCGTCCTCTGAAAAATGCAAGGACTCTGCATGTCAGTGGGTTATGGCCTGTGCTTCAGGGTAAATCTCCCAGTAATTGAGACCCCTGCCAGCCCTCTCACCTGGTCATCCCACTAATAGAAGGGCAGCTTCACCAGAGACTCAGCAGTGAGCATGTATTTCTGCTCACTGCCTCCCAAATAGCCCAAATGAATCTTCCGAAAGGCTCAAGACCACCTCAAGCAGAGAAAACATCTGCAGAGAAATGAAGGCAGGAACGATTGCTCTATGCAGGCATCAATGTCTACTGCTATATATATAGAAGGCAGCTGCCCTTTCTCCATCACGTGGCCTAGAATATAGAGGTGTCCTATAGGGTGACTACCCTCCAGGAAAAAGAGAAAACACTAATTGGCAGCATGCAATTGTTACCATTAAAAGTCTCTTAAACTCGCACCAAATGTGTTTCTGTTGAGACTCAGAGGAGGCAGAGGAAGCTGAGGGTTTCACGTGAGGGGTGTCAGCGGGTTTGAACTCACCCCCTCCCCCGCTCTCTCCTGCCAGTCACAGGGAGTCTGAAACCCCTCTGACACTCACCGCGAAGACGATGACAGACGCTCCCCCGAAGACTCGCCAGCTGCCAGCAAGCGCATCGTTCTCCCTGTCAACCTGCTCTCGAAAGGTGATCCACAGCCAGCTGCAATTGGCTTCATTTGTTAGTGTTCGCAAGCATGAGGCGGAAGCTCTTTACCCCGAGAAAAGCGAGAATGGGTTCGTGAAATCAGGGACCTGTCATCAAGCCTGAGGTCTGAATGGGCCACCTCCAGCTGGTGACAGAGACCAGCTTGTCCCTCCCTGAGAACCTGCTTCTTCCCACCTCAAATATCCTATCTCCGGGAAGTGCAATCACAGAGGTGTGTTTGGGATCCAGAACACAGATGCTTTATTTTCTGGTCCGGCACTACATTGCTGCCTCCCTGTGGAGCGAGGGAACCCAGGGGCTGTACCTGGGTACACGTGTCCAGCACTTGGACACGTGGCCTCAGGCAGAAGTCATCCTTGTCCCCACGCACCTTTGTAACAAGCTGGTAACCTAGTGAGCAAATGGGTTCCTGAGTTCCGTGAGCTGCTCTAACAAATTGTTGAACCCAAGGAGTGAGCATCCTCTGATTTACAACCAGTCAGTCAGAAGACCCGGCTTCCCTTGTGGCTCAGCTGGTAAAGAATCTGCCTGCAATGCAGGAGACCTGGGTTCGATCCCTGGGTTGGGAAGATCCCCTGGAGAAGAAAAAGGCTGCCCACTCCAGTAATCTGGCCTGGAGAATCCCATGGACGGTATAGTCTATGGGGTCACAAAGAGTCAGACATGACTGAGCGACTTTCTCGTTCATGTTTCAGCCAGAAGCCCAGGGGCAACCTGGCTTTGCAACTGGCATCAGAAGAAGCAGAGTGGTCTTGTGGGACTGAGCTCTTTACCCCCGGAATCTCCAGGTAGACAGGGTCAGAACTCAGATGAATTTTAGGATGCCCAGTAGGTGTCCCCAGAATTGCTTGGTAGTATGTGGAGGGGGTGCTTGCTCCCAGACATTGGAATTGGATCCAGAACCCAAAATAGCAGCCCTAGTGAACTAATACAGGGAAGTTGAGCCCAAGCTCTTTCAGTCCTAACAATCTAGGTTCATGGTTTATAACTCTGAGGATCACACACCCCTCTGAGAAAATGCTGAAAGCTAGGGACTCTGAAAAAAGTATGCAAACACACAAAAGTTTGCAAACCATTCATGGCCTCAAGGGTCTACCTATGGGTTCTTAGCATCCTATGGCCCCTGGAAGTTTGGACTCGATCTTTCAATAGGCAGGAAGACAAGCAGAATGAAATCCTTGGGTGGGAATGAGACATTTCAGCCCTTAGCAAGAGTTACCATCTGGAAAGGATGCCATCCTCACTTTAGTTCACATTCCCTGAAATTGACTTCAGTCCCTTGTTACAAGAAAAACAAATCGATCCTTGGATTTTTTTGTTTTAATTTCCTAATTGGATGGAGAAAAATGTATTGGCGTATAATTGCTTTAGAGAGTGAAGTAAGTCAGAAAGAGAAAAACAAATATCATATATTAACACATATATGTGGAATCTAGAAAAATGGTACAGATGATCCTTAGATTTTTACAAAGTATCTTTGCACGGCAGAAGATCCCCCCACCACAGCATTTTCACTACTTTTCTGCCTTTGCTTGAAAATATGAATAAATGAGCTGAAGCTTCATATGCTATGATTTTCAGGGAAATGTCCCTTTTCTGCCCAGATCTAAAGGATGAAAGCACTTGGCCTTGTCACTGATTTGTGAAGGCACGTGGTATGTGATTGGCTGAGGGAGACTGACTGAGGTTCTAGTTCGAAAGACTCAGGGGTGGACTAGAAAACTCTAAGATTTGTCACGTTTACCCTCAGTCTTCCCACATGGCTCGCCCATTTCTGGGTCCAGCACTTAGCATCTCCCCCCAGGGCTTCCGGTTCTCAGCTCTCCTCCACACTCTCCTTCTTGAATCCCCGCCTCCACTTCCCCATCCCGTAACATCAGCAGGTTGAAAAGATCTCAATGGTCCCTTCCGACTAAAAAAAAAAAAAAAAAAAATTCTATGATTTTATGATTCTCTGAATCCCAGTGCTGCGGGAGCTCTAATTTCAGGCTTGTCTTGAATTCTCGGCTTTGCTTCACAGAGCAGGAGAATAGCTTATGCTGCAAAATGGATCCCGGAGAGGAGTGCCCCAGAGACCAGAGCAGGGCGAATGCAGGCACATCCAATGCAGAGCTCAGCAGCCTGACCAGGCGGAGGAGGAGGGCGCGGGCCATGTCTGTGGATTGTAAAAAGCTTTGCTTGGCAATTTGGTTATGCTGATAATTGCAGGGCAGGGACGCTGAGAGGGAGATGGTGGTGGAGGCTGCGGTTAAGAGCACTGTTCTAGAGGTTTCTCCCTGTCTTGATTCTCTTGGACAATCGGAGGAGCTGGCAGAGAACCAAGGATAATCCTTCAAGGGAGCAAGTCGGCTTCCTTACCTACCTCATTTTAGGAGATGATTCATGTGTCCTGTGCACAGTTCTGATTTTTGTTTTGATTGTGTGTGTGTGTGTGTGTGTGTGTGTGTGTTTACAGCCTTGGCAAGTAGCTGCTCTTGACATGAGATGAAAAGTCATTGACTTACCCTTCCACTTAAGGGAGCATGTGTTCTCAGACAGTTCTATCAGACAGAAGGATAAGTAATGCACAATTTAAAGAACTTCTCTAAGAACTGCGTGACATAAAATGGAGTTTGTCGTATGCTAATCCAGTGAAATAAGGCACAGCAGAAGCCCTAGCTCTATAGACAAAAGAACTGTTTAATTAATAAGATCTGGGGACTTCCCTGGGGGTCCAGTAGTTGAGAATCTAAGTTTCCTCTCAGGGAGAGCATGTTAGATCCTTGTTTGGGGAACTAAGATCCTAACGCTGTGCTGTTCAGCAAAACAAGACAAACCAACCAACCAACCCCTCCAAAAAAATGATCTAGCTTTGCACTTAGCACTTAATGAGACCTGATACCCAACTCTCTTTAACTCATGCCTTCCCTAACTTGAAACCAGTGTAAAATTGCCATTATAATTACAATTACAGGGTGAGCTGGGATGGTAATAATAATGATAATAGTTTTCTTTCAAAAGAAAAAGGAACCACATTCTCCTAAAACCCATTTATTCTTGATTCTGAAGACTTTTCTCCTTGATGGTCTCTCCCATGGAGTTTGATGGGTAAAAAAGTTCTGGTCACAAATAGTTCCTAATGATATTTTCAAATGTTAACGTTCTGAACCAGACCTCATAGCAGCTTTTTAAATCACTTAGTGAAGAATCAATCACTCACCCTGGGCCACCACGGAGTGATTTTGCCTTCTTTTAATGTTTCCAGTGGACATCAAAACAATGGTGAAGCTAACTGGTCGGTCTTTCATGAAGTTGCCACAAAAACAATTCCAAGCATAGCACAGGTGAAAATATTATGTGTCACAGTCATATATAAATACATGTTGGAGAGATACAATGGATAGCTTCAGGTGATGGAATTATGAATGATTTCTGGCATCTCTTCTTCATGGTTTTTCCCCTAGGTTTTCTTCAATGAGTGTATATTTTTCTTTTGAATGATAAAATAAAGAATAAAATTGTCCCTAACAATCATTGAGTTAGCGCAGCATTTTCATTCAACCATAATCTTGTCTCTCAACTACAATTATGGCTCTTTTTACTAAAAGGCTCCAGTGGCCCTTTACTCCAAAGGAGGGTCTTTCCCTGAGGTGTCCATTTCCTTAGATACACCTGGGAGAAGCCAGCCTGAAGTGTGTTAAAAGATAACTGAGGCCTATTTTTAAAATGTTAAGAGTTTATTTGAGCAAAAGTCAATAGGAACGGGGCTAGGAGAAAGATTTTATAAGAAAGTCGCAGAAGCAAAATAAGGAAATCATTGGATTGGCTGTAGCTTAAGTGTTTGCCTTATTTGGAAGAAACACGTTGGCTGTTTGTGATTGCCTGTCCTTCGACTTTGATTTCTTAACCTTGAGGCATTTCAGGCTAAGTTTTGATTAGCTTACTGGGTTTCTAAAGACATGAAAGGCATCTCAGGCTAATGGCCTCCTTGTTTAATTAAACAGGTGGATTAGTTAATGTCCAGAGCCTTGTGGGATGACAGTGTGAGTGTCAAGAAATGCCCAGGAGCTTTAGAAGTGTCTTGGAGAATGAGGTGCCAAGGAACATTGAACATAACCGATGGTCGTTTGTGGTAAGCTACAAAAATCTTTCTTGGGGTTGATGTCTCCAGAATACCGGAGCAATGAGATGCAACTGTCATCAAGGAGCAAGAAGATGAGTAGGGTTGAAAAAAAAAGCATGTGGTACTCTCACCGCTACAGACAATTCCAAGGTCTGGGTGAAGGTCATGAGGAAGCCTGATGTTCTTTGGAAAGAACCTGCAATAATGTAAGGGCAAAGCATGTTCACGTTCCCCATTAAAATAAAAATTAAGACCTCAGAACAAGAAACATGCAAACAAACTGAGAAATGCACATCTGATCCAAGAACTTGGCTTCCAATGCCTAATTTCTTAACTTGCCCCTAACAGGCAGGGAGAAACTAAACACCTCACCTCTTGGGTGGCTAAGGGCTTTTTCACTTTCAACTGATTTTATTTATTCTTTGGGTTAAGAAAAGAGAGAGAAGTAGAAAAAGGAAAAGGTCTGTGACTGTGTGCATATCTCCTCTAGGGGGAACAGGGCCCCTGACCGTTAGCAGAGGAGTTGTGTGTGTGTCCAATTCTACCTGAAAGCCAGCCCTGTTTTCTGCTGCCTTGTGGCAGACACATGAGTGATTTATTGCTTCTAATGTCTCTTAGCTTGTAATAAAGTTTTCAGCAGCTCTTTGTAGCTACTGCAACCTCTGCCCCTACAAACATTCACATACACACACACACACACACACACACACACTGACTTCACTTTGTTCTTTCTTCCCATAATGTCAACTCATAAAGCTTTCATCAAGTCAACCAGCTGGAAGAATCCCATTGCTGAAAGAAGCATTCATTCGGGGTGGTAGAGGCGAGCCGTTGGGCAGGAGAAAGGCGTGGTACACAGGTGGAGAAGGGAAGAAAGTGGGCGGATGGGAGAAGTGTGTTCTGTGTGCGGAAGTGTGCATCCTGGGGGTGTGCCCCCTTGATGAAAGATCCCAACACCCACAGAAGCTGACAGTTCTGTCATTAAAGGAATGGAGGACAGAATTCATAATACACAAATTCGAGGATTCTAATACCCCGTGATGATGAGAAGGTTTAAACAATGCTGATTTTCCCTCCCTGTGTTACAGTTCAGCATCTCTGTGAGGTGCTTGGTTTCTCCTTCCTTCCTCCCATGTCCCTGCTCTTTCTGGGTTTCTACCTCCAACTCTGATACAACCTGCCATGGTCATCCCAACCACTGGACCCCCAGCCTCCTCATTTAAGGCTAGCCGTTATATGGCCTCTGTCGATTGCCTTTCCTTTTGAGTATAGCTCGTGTTTCCTTATTGAACATGATCAGTAATTCTAGATTGCATCCTGGACATTGTAAAAGATAATTGTAGGGACTGAAGGTGCTTTTGTATTCCTATTCCTCCAAAGAATGTTGATATTTTGCATGTGTGCTAACAGTCTGGATTTTCAGGCCTCAATCACCAAACTCTGCTTCTCTGTAATGGACACCAGCTAGTATCTCCATTAAGCTCTTTAGACCTACTTGACACTTGGAATCTGTCCTGTACGTGTGTAGTGCAGACACAAACCAGATATTTGGGATGTTTATGTACAGAATCTGTGATTCTTGCTCTCTGTAGATCTATTTTCTAAGGCACACCATCTCACTTTCTGGCTTCTGTGGTCATTCCTATGGTTCTACAGTCTGCAAAACTGCACAGGTCGATCAGAATTTCAGTTACTTTACACAAGGCCAAACTAAGGTCTATTCTCAGCCAACAAACCTTAAAAAAAAATACAACCCCCAAAATTCATCCAATTCACCTTCTGTCAAGTATAGACCTCCGTGCTAATTCCTAGCTTGGGTAGGAAAAACATAAATGTCTTTGGGTAGCCATTTTTTATATTCTGTCCAGAATTAATAATTCTTACCCATGAAATAGTTGGCCCAATAGGAGCTACTCATCTTTCCTGGAAACGAATCTTGCTACTCCTTTTTTTTCCAGCTAAAGATTTAATTTTTAATTTTATATAGTAGATTTACAACTCCTACTTTTTAATAGTAGAAAAAAATGTCCACTGACCCTAATATTGACACATTTTGAGTTGTTTAGAAAATAATTTTAAAAACTTAAAAAACAAAATTCCATACACTACACTTTTAATGGAGTGTGAGAATTCATCAAGAATTTGTTTTCAACATCTATGTATTTTACTGGAAATATGTTATACTTATGACCCTATTATCTCCATCTGCCTTCAGAAAGACTACAATCAAATCAGAGAAATAAGACTTGGCCATAAAAGATAAGCAGCAGCATGCCACGGCACAATTAAATACTGACCAGGTGATATGATAATAAATACTGAGGAGGAGGAGGCCTTAATGGACTGAGGTAGTTCAGGAAGTCTTCCTGGAGGGAGTAGAAACTGAGCTAATCTTGAAGGAAAAGGAAAGACTTAAATGAACAAAAAATGAAATAAATTTTCAAGAGGGGGATAAAATCACAGTTTGATTTAGGGATAATAAATAGACCAGTTAGGCTAAAATAGAGAATTCAAGTAGAGAAAATAATGACATGTAATGCTAGACAGTAGAAAACCAGGGCTCCAAAGAAAAGTTCTTTGCATCCCATGTTCTTATGTGCAACAGAACTGAAGTCCATGATACAGGTTACATGGTGAGTTCAGGACATGATTTAATAAGAGTACCCTGTGGTTCTCTTTTTGGCTGTGTTCTGAAATGACAACTGTAAAATATGGGAAGGACCCATAACGTTTGGATTGAGGGCAAGCGAGGTCTTTACCCGAAGTGAGTAGACAACTTCCTGAGTGGTGAGTACCTGTAAAAGGGGTGGGTTTAGAAAGGAAACGGGAACTAGTCTTGAACTACCCAGAAAGGAAAATTACCTTACCCTGACTCACTCTCTCAAGTCTCCACTTTTACTGTGTTTCTAGAAGATCAGAGAAAGATGATCCCTCCCACAAAGGATAGGCTGGAAATGAGGTAAGGAGATGCTTGGACTGTAAGTTCTATAAGATCAAAGGCACACACATCCATGTGGTTCAACAGCCATGAGCTATATAGCGCCTGGGATCTAGTGGACACAGAAAAAGCATGGGCACATGTTACAGATGAATGAGCTGCACCCATATAAGCTAATTGTATCTTACTCTTCATGCTTACTTTCCTCATTAAAAAAAAAAAAAATTTCCCCTTACCTTATCTCTCCCCCTCTCTCTTTGGTTTGTTAAAAATAACTCAACCTATCAACTTAGGGCTAAGCATTAATTAACAGTGAGCAGTGATGGTGGGAGTAGAAATTAGGGTGAAATCCTCAAGGAGAAGGGAACTCCAGGGTCACAAATTTTGTCAAACTTGGAGTCTCTGGGTTTACTGGCATTAAGGAAAATGAAAACTTCCTCAAGGAGTAATTCAAAATGCTCTTCATTTTAAATTTATTTCAACCGTGTGAATATGGTGTCATCATTCATACATTAAATAGGGGGAGAATGAGATCCAGGGAGATTAAGTACCTTAACCAACACACAGCTAGAGGGTAACAACTAGCATTTACAACCAAATACCACTCAACTAGATCATTAATTAGAACTGAAGACTTGAACTCGCGGGCTTGGTGAGGTGTTACGTCAATGACAGAGTCTAGAAGTGAATGGGTGCTGAGTTGAACAGGCTAGTGGTAGAGTCCACGGTGGGGAAGACTGGGGGTTAAGGATGAGATTAGTAACATCAAAATACTTCCTCTTCTTGACATAGTCCACAATAGATAGTCAAAGAGTAGAATCTGGCTGACTAGATAAAATTTAGACCAAATTTTCTTGAATCATCTCAGTTATTAGAGCTTACTACAGGAAAAACAAAGGCTGTAAAGAGACCTTTGGTGGTCATAATAAGAAAATTGCCATGCTTTCCCTCTTGGAAATTCACCATTTCCTATCATCACTTTTCCCCTTCCCCAGTATTCCAAATTAAAATTCAATTCAAGCTAAAGCACATTTCAGATCACCGAAAACCCAGAATTCATCTCCACTGGATTTATCTTCATAAACAGGACAATGGGCAAGGAAGCTGAATTTGGTCCCCATTTTTTCTAATTTAATTAACTCATGCAACAAAATTTATCGAAGACTTACTGTATCCCAAGCATTTTTTCCAGGCATGCAGGTCATAAGATGCAATCTTTACCCTCAAGGAGGGTACAATTACATGATCTAAATTGTGACTTCCTTTCCTTAGACTTGATTCATCTGCAAAACAGAGAGAACAATCCTCATTCATTTGTGAGAGGCTAAACATTCCCTTAGTTGTCAAAGCAGCCTGTACTGCATTGCAGAATGAAAAGTAACCCATGAGAAAATTATTTTTACCTTTTACACACTGCTTCATTTAACAGTCAATAAGCTAAACCTAAACTCTATGGATAAATTAAGCAATTTTCTGCCAAATGCTCTGAATTCCTGTGAGGCAACTAGCAGCGTGATATGAAATCACCTCCTTTTCTTAAGGATTAGGGAAGTGGAAGTACAAGAAAGGGCCTTGTTTCACAGATTCAGTAAGTATGACATTATTTAGGATTAAGCTTGCCTATAAGTAACAGGGACCCAGAAAAGAGTAATTTAAATAAGGCTTATTTCCCTCTCACATAAGAATAGTTGAAAGAAGATAAGTCCAAGACTCAAACAGTAGTTCTAAATTGTCTGGATGAGATTAAGCTCTTTCTATAAAACCCAGGATGTAGTCCTTGTCCCCTTGGCTCAAGAGAGTTGTCATCATTCCAGGCATCACATTTATTTCAAAGTAGCAAGATGGACAAAGAGAATCAGGAAAGGAAACCCTCTTCCACATGACCTCTCTACTTGCAGTTGCTTGGTCAAAACTTACATGGTCATGCTTAGCTGCAAGGGAGGCCAGGAAACATGTGGTAGTCAAGGCACACCGTGTCTGGCTAAAACTCAGTTTTCCTTTGAGAGAGAAAATTAGGACAAGTATTTATAAGGCAACTAGCAGCATCTCCCACAGGGAGCATCAGACGGACTACTGATGCATATCCATCGTCATCTCCTTTCCTGAGTGCTTCCATCTGCTACTGACTAGAGCACCAATGCCCAGCCAGTGGTTGTCAAACTTTAGCAGACATCAGAGTCACTTGTTGAAACACAGACTGATGAGGCCCAACCCTGGAATTTCTTGTTCAGGGGGTTTAAAGCGGGACCAGATAATTTACATTTCAAGAAGGTCCCAGGTGACAGTGATGCTGCTGGCCTGGAAATCACACCTGAGAATTCTTGCTCTAAGAAAATGGAGCAGAAGGGGATGACAGAGGATGAGATGGGTGGAAGGCATCACTGACTCAATGGACATGAGTTTGAGCAAGCTCCAGGAGATAGTGAAGGACGGAGTAACCTGGCGTGCTGCAGTCCATGAGGTCGCAAAGAGTCAGATACAACTTAGAGACTCAACAACAACAACAAGCAAATGGAAAAAACAGGAGCAAAAGGAAAAAGAGGGAAAGCAATAGATTGTGAGTATTAATGATGGGGCGGGCAAAGAGAGTAGAACTGAGAAGTAAGAATAGCGTCAAACCACTGAGATGGGAATGGTATACGTTGGGACCTCTCACTCACGTCCCAAGCCTTTGAAGAGTTCTAGTGCTCCAGCACATTTGGGCACATCATGTAGCCTAGATACTGTTGTTCAAGAGATCCTGGTTGTGCCCTGGCCCGCTCAACCTGCCTTTGTGGAATTAGCAGAGGCCACACTTTATAGCTCTAAATTGCTGAAATTGGACGTCTTCCTTACTTCTAACATATTATCCACGGCCCCATTGGAATTGCTGACCTATGACCTGCTGGGATATTTGACTCAAGTTTTTCCTTGGAAGGTAGAAGGATGACAACAAAATAGCCATAATCAGCTTCCCCTCCTCAATAGTCTCATAAAATCAGTGACCAGGAAGATCCTACTTTCCTCATCATCTCACCAGAGTCCCCTAATCATGAGCTCCTCCATGTGTGGGGCTGCCAAGGATGCTAACTCAGAAACTTAGCCCTTGATCAAGAATGACTGACATTCTTCAGCTGGATGGGGCATCTTACTTTATCACTGTTTTTTTTTTTCTATTTGTTTTGTGAATTTTCTCACCCTAAACATAATTTTACACATGTAAACATAGCTTCAATAAGCCCTTACTTTGTATTGATCCATGCTACCTGCATGCTTTTGAACTGTGGTGTTGGAGAAGACTCTTCAGAGTCCCTTGGACTGCAAGGAGATCAAACCAATCAATCCTGAAGGAAATCAGTCCTGAATATTCACTGGAAGGACTGGTGCTGAAGCTGAACCTCCAATATTTTGGCCACCTGATGCGAAGAACTGACTCATTGGAAAAGACCCTGATGCTGGGAAAGATTGAAGGAAGGAGGAGAAGGGGATGACAGAGTATGGGATGGTTGGATGGCATCACCGACTTGATGGACATGAAGTTGAGCAAGCTCCGGGAGTTAGTGATGGACAGGGAAGCCTGGTCCATGGGGTTGCAGAGTTGGACACAACTGAGCAACTGAACTGAACTGACCTGCATACTTTAGTTATCTATGTATATCCTCTCTCCTCTATCCTACGTGAGTGCTTGAAGGATCCAGAGTGTTATCACTGTTTAGTTGCCCAGTCGTGTCCAACTGTTTGGACACCATGGACTGTAGCCCACCAGGCTCCTTTGTCCATGGGATCCTCCAGGCAAGAATACAGGAGTGAGTTGCCATTTCCTTCTCCAGAAGGATCCAGCATCGTGCCTGACATCTAGGCAATATAATCAGAGAAATGCAAATCAAAACCACGAGATACCATTACACACCAGTCAGAATGGCTGCTATCCAAAAGTCTACATGCAATAAATGCTGGAGAGGGTGTGGATAAAAAGGAACCCTCTTACACTGTTGGTGGGAATGCAAACTAGTACAGCCACTATGGAGAACAGTGTGGAGATTCCTTAAAAAACTGGAAATAGAACTGCCATATTATCCAGCAATCGCACTCCTGGGCATACACACCGAGGAAACCAGAATTGAAAGAGACACGTGTACTCCAGTGTTCATCGCAGCACTGTTTATAATAGCCAGGACATGGAAGCAACCTAGATGTCCATCTGCAGACGAATGGATAAGAAAGCTTTGGTACATATACACAATGGAGTATTACTCAGCCATTAAAAAGAATGCATTTGAACCAGTTCTAATGAGGTGGATGAAACTAGAGCCTATTATACATAGTGAAGTAAGCCAGAAAGAAAAACACCAATACAGTATACTAACACATATATATGGAATTTAGAAAGATGGAAATGATAACCCTGTATACGAAACAGCAAAAGAGACACAGATGTATAGAACAGTCTTTGGGACTCTGTGGGAGAGGGTGAGGGTGGGATGATTTGGGAGAATGGCATTGAAACATGTATATTATCATATGTGAAACAAATCGCCAGTTCAGGGTCAATGCATGATACAGGATACTCGGTACTGGTGTGCGGGGATGACCCAGAGGGAGGATAAGGAGAGGACAGAGGTGGGAGGGAGGTTCAGAAAGGGGAACTCATATACACCCGGGGCGGATTCATGTCAATGTATGGCAAAACCAACCAATATAATATTGTAAAATAATTGCTGCTGCTAAGTCACTTCAGTCGTGTCCGACTCTGTGTGACCCCATAGATGGAAGCCCACCAGGCTCCCCCTTCCCTGGGATTCTCCAGGCAAGAACACTGGAGTGGGTTGCCATTTCCTTCTCCAATGTGTGAAAGTGAAAAGTGAAAGTGTAGTCGCTCCGTCGTGTCCAACCCTTAGCGACCCCATGGACTGCAGCCCACCAAGCTCCTCCATCCATGGGGTTTTCTAGGCAAGAGTAAAATAATTAGCCTCCAATAAAAAAAAAAAATTAAAAAAAGAAAAGAAACTGTTGAAGTATTGATACCGAGCTGGAGTTTTGTCGTACACAGTTTGTCAATAAGACTTTGAGAGTCTCTGCTGGTTTCCCTGTCCAAAGCTCCAGGCCTTACCAGCACCTGTGACCACTGGCAGATCCTGGTCTCATTATCTTTACCCCTCCCTCATCTGAAAAAAGAGCATGCAAAACAGTAGCCACACTGCTTTCGGAAGAGTGGTGGGCCTTAATGCAAATCTTTGGCAGGGACAGAGGTAAAAAAGGACAGAATACAAATGCCTAAAGATTTTCTGTGCAGGAGGAATGGCAAGTGCCTGAATGCCACCAAGGGGAGCCCAAAGGCAACCACAATCTCATGGACTGATCCTGACCTATCAGGCTAGTGCGTGGTCAATGAGAAGTTGTTTTATAGTGTGCTGTGAGTTTGCACATATATGTGTTGCACATAAAATATAGGATTAGATCTACCAGCTTCATTCTCTCTCTATCTGTGTTCTAAATCATCACCTTCCTTTACAAGGCTGCCATGTCCAAGACCTCTTGGAAATGACTTACTGAATGATCTTCGAAGGAGGCATAGGAAATCAAGAAAATTAGTCCTCTAACAACTTGCTTATGGCAGAAAGTGAAGAGGAACTCAAAAGCCTTTTGTTGAAAGTGAAAGAGGAGAGTGAAAAGGTTGGCTTGAAGCTCAACATTCAGAAAACAAAGATCATGGCATCTGGTCCCATCACTTCATGGGAAATAGATGGAAAAACAGTGGAAACAGTGTCAGACTTTATTTTTTTGGGCTCCAAAATCACTGCGGATGCTGATTGCAGCCATGAAATTAAAAGACGCTTACTCCTTGGAAGGAAAGTTATGACCAACCTTGATAATATACTGAAAAGCAGAGACATTACTTTGCCAACCAAGGTCCGTCTAGTCAAGGCTATGGTTTTTCCTGTGGTCATGTATGGATGTGAGAGTTGGACTGTGAAGAAAGCTGATCGCCGAAGAATTGATGCTTTTGAACTGTGGTGTTGGAGAAGACTCTTGAAAGTCCCTTGTACCGCCAGGAGATCCAACCAGTCCATTCTAAGGGAGATCAATCCTGGATGTTCATTGGAAGGACTGATGCTAAAGCTGAAACTGCAATACTTTGGCCACCTCATGCGACGAGTTGACTCACTGGAAAAGACTCTGATGCTGGGAAAGGTTGGGGGCGGGAGGAGAAGGGGACGACCGAGAGTTAGATGGCTGGATGGCATCACTGACTCTGTGGACATGAGTTTGAGTGAACTCCGGGAGTTGGTGATGGACAGGGAGGCCTGGCGTGCTGTGATTCATGGGGTCGCGGAGAGTCGGACACAACTGAGCGACTGAACTGAACTGAACTGAACTGAACAACTTGCTGCTTCTTCCTTCTTCTCTGTTCCTGTTTGGCACTAGAAAGCTAAAGCTCAGCCAGAAAGCCCAAACAAATTAGTTTTTAAAATCACCCATATCTCAGGTGCCGGGCCGTCTGTGGGAAACAAAATTGATCTGTTTTAAAGACTTGATTGGGCTTAAGGAGACAGTTCCCTGAGCTCTGTTTATCTGCCCTAATCAGCTGCAATTTTTTTTTTCAGTCTCATTTAACTTTTCTTGCCACAGGGATAAAATAGTGAGAACAATAAAAAAGGAGGGTGTAGGTAGGAGGAATTAAAGTGCTCCTGTGTGAATAGGTAATTTGATTCACTGTTTACATTGCTGGTAGAGATATTTAAACAGTTGACCTACTGATGACCCTTCAAATTGAGATTTCAGAGAAAAATTTAAAACCAAATAAACTTTAAAGTAATGAAAACTATTTTGTGGACTCTAAACTAATCCAGGTGGTCAGACTAGGAAGGGGTTGGGCAGGGGTCATTATTGGGGAGGGATCTATAAAGATCTAGTTTTTCTTTTTGCTGCTTAAAAGCTATTTTTTATAAGCATCAAAAATATATGGCAGCCTATTGTGTGTAATGCCTGACATTGGGCAACTAAAATATAGCTGAAAAGAAGACAGAGTATAACACACACAGAAAAATAGTATATCTTTTTATGTTCCAGGTACCAAACATTATACCCAGTAATAATGTAAAATATTGAGGATTATGTAAACTGGGAAAGATTACCGCAGGGTGTGATGTTCAAGAAAGATTTCACAGCTTGAGAGAGACTCTTTTAGGTTTTTGCTTAATATATAAAACTCAGAACAGAGGTGGTTGTTATTCTAGGAAAAGGAAAAGGCATAAGATTAGCTAAGGAAAGAGAAGGCACTAGAGATTACTGTGTTACTAGCTGCTTAGCAAAGTAACAGCAGAATGCCATGTAGAATTTTGGGGGAGGATGGTAATGTAAATGAAACTTTACAAAACTCCCATCCTAAACACTCCTGAAAAGAACCCAAAAGAAGCAGAAGAGAAAACTACTTTATTATTCCAAATGGAGGGAATGATCTACTTTATATCATTAAGCCCTGAGAAATATGTGTCGGGGACAATCTGATCCAAATTGAAATGAGTCATCAAAGGCTGACGACGCATCTTCAGTTCCTAAGAGATCTATGAAGTGTCCTGGGAAGATTAAGATATTCTGATGTGGGGCCTAGAACCTTCACAACCGAGTGAGAACCTCTTTGGTATTATTGTTCTACAGTTTATAAGTCGCCCACCCAGCAGGCATGAGACTTTAACATCATTTTCCCCCTCCTGCCATTTCGTTGTGGCTTCTCTGTCTTTGGATGGGGAGTCTCTTTCTTTGGTGGGTTTCAGCGTCTTCCTGTCCATGGTTGTTCAACAGCTATTTGTGATTTTTTGGTCAAGAAATTCTGTATAATGATTTTCTAAAGACTCTGATCCTCAATTTATGAAAATGAAGATTGAGTATGTGAATTAGCCATAAGCAAAAAAGCAGACAGCCTACTTTGGTTATTTCTTTCCTGACTGAGGTCAGACACAGCCTGTAAGCCCAACTGTGGGGACAGAAGTTTGCACAGTCGTGCCACAATTTTTTCTGTCTAACGTGACTTCCTAATGGTGACAGAGACTGACTGCAGCAAAGACAAACTCTTCCTAATGTGAAGAACATGATTTGAGGCAGAAACAGCCCTGGTACTGTTGTTTCCATTACTGCAGACAGACTGAATTTGCACCAAATTCTTTAGCTCCACCACCACCGACTACTGAACCACTGAACTAATCATTTCAATCCATCATCCAGGCTCCAGATCAAATTTAAAGGGGGAGATTAAAATGGTGTACAAGTAAACTGAAAATAGAAACAAGAACTCACTTCAGTTGCGCAAATTGCAAGCCCAGAAAAGGTTTCTCTGATGTGTGGCAGCCATCACAATATTGTAATTATCCTCCAATTAACATAAATAAATAAATTTTTTAAAATAATGAATCAGGAAACAAACAATACAAGCAGGCAAACACAAACCTCCCAGTGAAGAATATTTGGAATAAGCTAATTTAATGTGTATAAACACAAAGTTGGGAACAGGTAATTTTGCTAATTATGTTGAAGGAAAAGATTGTAGATATCTAATTCTTCAAGGTCAAGGTATGTAATGTAGAAAATAATAAATGAGATATAATTTAACAATTTAGAGTAGTAATAATAATTTCACTAAAAGAGCCATACAAAGAACAAAATCCAGACAGCAAAGTGTAAATGATCTAATTTCTGCATCTTTAGTAGAAAATAATCTATCAATATTATTTGCTGTCTCAGTTTCATTAAGCACTGATTATAAATACATCAAATATTCACAATCAGAAGACACAAAGTGCAATTCACAAAAAACTGACACACAAGGAATATAAGCATATAGCAAAAGATACACAAGCAAGCACAGACCACAAGGCAATAAGAAAATTATCTCAAAACAAAAGTAAATGGTGAATGTAATTAGCCTCCAATTAAAATAAATAAATTTTTAAAAATACTATATAATTTTAAACTCTGTATATCAAGCTTCAAATCTCATAAATTAAAACATACTTATTAATACCTTTTACATGTAAATGCTACATTACTTTAAAAAGTTGATCATATAAAATGTGAAAAAATTTAGATAAATTTCAAAGATAACTAGACACTTTTTTACCACAATGCAGCAAAACAAGAGATATTAATGAATAACACAAGTACAAATAATTCACAAACAGAAATATTTTAAACACTAATAAAAACCTCAGGTCAAAGAGAATGTCAAAATCTTAAGCATTAAATAGCAATAAAGGAAACTTCACATTTGAAATTAGTGAATGTGAACAAAATTGTACTCAGAGGAAGATTCATAGCCTTAAACATCATCATTTCTAAACAAAATGGATATAAATAATATTTATCTCCAAAAGCTGGAAGTATAAGTAAGAAAATCTAAGTAAATGTAGGAAATAAATTCTGATGAATTAAACCTAAAGTCAAGAAAGATAACCAACAAGGACCTGATGTATAGCACAGGGAACTCTGATAAATATTCTTTAGTAAATTTTAAAAATAAAGAAAAACTCCAAAAGTCAATGAATTAGGGTTTTGTAAAATCTAGCAGCAAAACAGTTGAACTAACTTATCTATTAGGAAATAAAAAGTAAAACACAAGTTTACAATCACACTACTGGACAAGATAAAGGGTATATATTTACAGATTTAATGGACGTTGGAAGACTTTTTTAAAAAGCCTTCCTTTGATACTACACTGGTAAAATTGAAAAATGGATAAAATACAGCTATAAGATAAATAAATAATGGTATGTAATATACAGCAAAGACAATATAGTCAGTAATGTTGTAATGACTTTGTACGGTAACAGATGGTAATTAGACTTGACATAGTAATCATTCTATAATGTATAAAAACATTGAGTCACTATGTGATACACCTGAAATGAGCATTATAAGTCAGTTATATCTCAATACATTTTTTAAAAGAAATATAAAAATGGATGAAAATTAAAAATTTTTATATAAAAATGTAAATTATGCAAATTATAAGTAAGAACATTCAAAAAAATAAGAACATTTAAGTGATGAATAACCACTGGGGGGAAAAATATTGCAAAAACAAAATAGCACTCTCTCCAAAAAAAGACCGAGTTCAGACATTTCCCAATGTGATTCATAGGAGTTCAGTAGTTTTTTGAATGAAATACCTAATTCTGAAAAAACGAGTGTTCTTTCTAATGTTTTCCCGAGGCTATAGCCCTGGGAAAAGCCTGGACTCATGGCCAGCTAAATCAGAAATAAATTTTAAAACCTCTATTTTTCTAGGCAGCATCAGGAGCCTGGAGAAGGTCGACAGTTAAATAAAACATCAGTTCACACCTATTAAAAGCAGTCGAGGCAAAGTTCTGTGCCAAATTGGCTTGGAGAAATAGTGTGGCAGGTATGCTTTTAATGAAGATCATTTCTCCACCTTCCTTGTTTTAATTTAATTTCCCTGGCAGACTTGTGCTTCCTTGGCTTGGAGGAAATCTGCTTAACTACCACCATCTCAACCAGGAGCCAGACAGAGCTGGATTCCTTCACCATTTCTGCAGTTTGCCTTTTGAGGTCCACAGGGATCACTGCATTGCCTCCACCAGAGGCCTGGAGAGAGTCCAGCAGGAAAGGAGAGGCTGGTCCCTCTGCCTGGGACAAGCTCCACGATGTCAGTGGCAGCGGCTTTGCCCACTCTCAGCTAAATTACAAACTCTCTCCTCTTTCCAGATTACTGGCGGCTACACAGAGTCTCTTTGTCAACTGCTCCAAACCACCCAGCAAAGTGCCTCTCAGGCTAAGAGCACGGCTAAGAACCAACAACTGTTAGTTTCAGAGCAGGCTGGGGCAGCATTCTTAGCCAGCCTCTCAGGCTCTCTACAATACAACCACACTTTCCTAACAGATTACATAAAAATTTCATGGCCATTTCATTGTTTTCCAAATAGGTTCAAACTTCTATCAGCCTGCAGAATGTCCCACAAGGCCTTAATCGGGACAGACAAGTGTTTGCTGAGCCAGTCTGTATTTGTTTCCTTGTGCTGCCCGAGCAAATTGCCACTAATGTCAAGTCTTAACCTAACACACATTTTTTTTTGGTCTCACACTTCAGGAGGTTCCAAGTCCAAAATAGATCTTATGTGCTAAAATTAAGGTGCCAGCAGAGCTGCGTTCCATCTGAAGTTTCTGGAATATTCGTTTTCTTACCCTCTGCAGCACCTAGAGGCCACCTGTGTCCTCTGGCTTGTGGCCTTCCCTCCATCTCTAGTGCTCATCATGCCAAGCTCTGTTTCTCTTGTTACATCTTCTCTCCGGAATTTACCCTCTGACCCCCCTCTTAGAAAGACTCTTGTGATTACACTGGGCCTATGCAAGTAATCCAGGGTAATCTCAACATCTCAAAATCCTGAACACATCTGCAAAGTCCTTTTAGCCACGTAAGTTGACAAATCCACACATTCTGGGGAATAGGATGGGGATGCCTTCTGGGAACACTTTTCAGTCTACTGTGGCATCCTCAAGGGATAGTATACTTCAACCAGGTAAGAGCTGCAACATGGTTGTATGTGATTAAGATTCAGTGAAAGGGACTTCCCTATGGGTTCCATCCCTGGTTCAAGAAGATCCCACATGCTACAGATCGACTAAGCCCGTGTGCCACAGCTACTGAGCCTGCACTCTGGAGTCTGAGCTCTGCAACAAGAGTAGTCACCTCAATGAGAAGTCCATGTACTGCAACTACAGAGTAGCCCCCTCTTGCTGGGACTAGGGAAAGCCCACACGCATCAACAAAGGCCCAGTGCAGCAAAAAATAAATATTTTTTTTAAAGATCCTGTGAAAGAACAAGAGGTATAACAAATGCTAAGATATCAGAGGAAAGAGAAGACATCTGATTTGAGAGTTGTTAGGTGAGCCATCATGGAAGGAAGGCCAGAGAATTGAACTGGATCATGAAGGATGAGAGGAAACTTTGCTTCTTTGGGCCCCAGAGGGAGATTTGATGGACAGCCAGACAGTGAAGAATATAAAGTGCCAACACATTCATGACTTTGCTTGTAGAGGCACTTCCAGACACACAAACACCAAGTTAATGACTCTTGAGAGAGAAAGAAATCAGTTTATTTTAGGAGCCATCCCTATCACTTCCACCTACACCCTTCCTCAACTCCCAGAGGAATCAGTCTTCATCCTTCAGAACACCCTGGGAGTAATGGATTCAGGGTTATGACCAAATGGAGCATAACCTTCCTCTTGGAAGAAGGCTCATCAGTTCCTCTATTTAGCAGAAAGGACATGCATCCTAACTTCCTCAGTTGGAACTCAGCATCCCTTTCTCACCGAAGCACTTTTCATAATGAAGGTAAGATGTTGCTGGAAGAGCCACGGATTCTTGATTGGAAATGACTTCAGAGAGCCTCTAATCCACCCTTCCTCAAAAGCCAGCTGGTAGTACAAGGTTATACCAAATCATGTAAAATGGAACACACTTACTATCCTGTGCTTTTTTAATAGTTATTTTTAGTTTAATTCAAAGCTATCTGAACTCTACCATTTATTCAGCAAATATTTATTGAGCCAGACATAGGCTTATTCACAAGCCCAAGAGGACATGGCCAGGGAAATGTGTTTCCTCACTAATAAATGCAGGCAAACTTAAAAGGTCCCTTAGCAAGCCAGTCCCAACACCATCTCCCTGATGCGTAATTATACTGCTCCTCCTAATTTCTGATGGAGATGGTCAATGCCCTCTTAGTTCATTAATTTTACACATTAATTTTATATGCCATACAATCTTTCTCAGGACTTGCCTACCAAAGCCTCATTTCAGTTCAGTCATTTGTGTCCGACTCTTTGCAACCCCATGGACTGTAGCACGCCAGGCTTCCTTGTCCATCATCAGCTCCCAGAGCTTGCTTAAACTCATGTCCATCGAGTTGGTGATGCCATCCAACCATCTCATCGTCTTTTGTCCCTTTCTCCTCCCGCCTTCAATCTTTCCCGGCATCAGGGTCTATTTCAATACGTCAGTTCTTCGCATCAGGTGGTCAAAGTATTGGAGCTTCCGCTTCAGCATCAGTCCTTCCAATGAATATTCAGGACTGATTTCCTTCAGGATTGACTGGTTTGGTCTCCTTGTTGTCCAAGGGATTCTCAAGAGTCTTCTCCAACACCACAGTTCAAAACCATCAGTTCTTTGGCACTCAGCTTTCTTTATGGTCCAACTCTCACATCCATACATGACTACTGGAAAAACCATAGCTTTGACTAGACTGACCTTTGTCAGCCAAGTAATGTCTCTGTTTTTAATATGCTGTCTAGGTTTCTCATAGCTTTTCTTCCAAGGAGAAAGCATCTTTTAATTTCATGGCTGCAGTCACCATCTGCAGTGATTTGGGAGCCCAAGAAAATAGTCTGTCCCTGTTTCCATTATTTCCCCATCTATTTACCATGAAGTTATGGGACCAGATGCCATGATCTTAGTTTTTAGAATGTTGAGTTTAAGACAGCTTTTTCACTCTCCTCTTTCACTTTTATCAAGAGGCTCTTTAGTTCCTCTTCACTTTCTGCCATAAGGGTGGTGTCACCTGCATATCTGAGGTTATTGATATTTCTCCCGGCAATCTTGATTCCAGCTTGTGCTTCATCCAGCCTGGCATTTCACGTGATGTACTTTGCATATAAGTTAAATAACCAAGGTTACCTCCATTCAATCTCCAATCGCAGCTCAGATCTTCTCAGTGTTTTGTATCTATTCTCAGAGTTCATCATGTAAATGAACCAGGGACAGTGTATACCTGAACTGCAACCTTCTTGCTATCATCAACTAGTACACCTCAAGAACAGGGATGATGCTACGAGGCTAGACACTGTACATGCAGGAGAGACAAAGTCAGGCACAGGCTTATGCTTGAATCTTGGGGTCACGGTCTCAAGGAGATTCTAGTCCAGTTCGAGAGATAAACTTAAATAATCATGCAAATGAACACATACAGTGATTCCACATTTTCACAAGCGTTCTGAATAGATCATGCGCTCTTAAGGAGGATAATGGGCAGGTGGCAAGGATTTTTTTCTTTGGAGGATATAAAGGATGGCTCTACAGATAGCTGAGAAATGAGTGTTCAGTGGGGAGGCTCAGCCAAAAACTAACTGGGAGGGAGAAAAGCCTTCCTGGTAGAGGAGCATATATGTGAAGGTCATAGAGCAGAAAAGAGCTGAATGGACCTGTGTGACCTCAGAAATGCATCCGTCAACCCTGTCATGTTTCCACTTGGGGGAATTTCAATTATTTTTTAATTGATTTATAGCTTTTATTTTATATTGGAATACAGCTGGTTAACAATATTGTGTTCACTTCAGGTATACAGCCAAGTGATTCAGTTTTACACATACATTCTTTCTCAAATTCTTTTCCCATTTCGGTTGTTACATGATGTTGACCAGAGTTCCCTGTGCTGTACAATAGGTCCTTGTTGGTTATCCATTATATTAATAAATGTAACGGTGTGTACATGTTGATATCGAACTCCCTAACTATCCCTTTATCCTTCCCTTTCCTCCTGGCAACCATGAGTGTTCTCTGTTTCTGTTTCACAAATAAGTTCACTTGCATCATATTTTTAGATTATGGATATAAATAACATCATAGGATATTTGTCTTTCTCTTTCTGACTTACCACTCAGCGCGACAGTCTCTCATATATGTTCCTCATCCCCGTGTGAAGGAGCTGCTCATTGCAGAGTTGCAAATAAACCAACTGACTGTATAAACATATTTCTCACAATTGGCTGGTCCCCAGGTCATTAGTTCCTTGGTGCCAGGGAACTTGCCTTCAGAGGTGAACAGCTCTTACACTTAAGTGCCATCAAGCCTTACCCAGCTCAAGCCTTCACCTTCATTAACGTCATTAAATCCTAGACAATATGTGTGTCTACTTGCATATCTTGTTTTACAGAACACATGTCCTGAAGATGGGAATGAATGGGTAACTTTTCAGGATCTCAGTTAGTAAATGACTGATTTTGAACCTAGGACTGTTTCCAAAGGTCTCGCTCTTTCCATTACATTGAATACAGTGGACCCCATCCACACCAAGTTGTCAAGTCCAGGTCAGACTCGTTTCTGCTCCCTGGCGATTCTTGTAAGTGCTGACTCCCTCTTAATATGTGAGCAGTGTGTCAGAAGAAATGCTTCTAGGCTTTGGTAGACATATGGTGCAAGGGGCTGTCAGGAACATCTGTCCAGGGGAAATTGTTCAAGTTAAGGTGGGGTCTGGCCAGTAAATATCCAAAGCAAATCTAACCTCAAAAGTAGAGCTGGAAGTTATCAGGCGGATGGTCAAGGTCACCAGATGAACAGACAGACTCTATTACCCTCAAGAAGCAGGATCCAGTCAGACCGTAAACACACAGTGATGTATAAGAGACCATAGTCCCATGCTCAGTTGGCCCCTGGGGCTAGACACTCCGCAGATGTTCAGTCCAGTAAACAAGATGCTCCCCAAAGGGTCTGCCTTTCAGTGGATCCAGAGAGAGGGATTTATTATATCCAGCAGCTGGACAGAGGTGGAGAGGCAATGAATCCAGCCCAGACTAATGTCTGTGTTTGGAATCAAGCATGTTCATCTTGCTTTCTCGTGAACGGGATTCTATTTTCCAATCCAAGTATAGCTGCAGAGATGCAGCAGCAAGGGGCACCTGCCCAGGTATGTGAGACCAGGGCAAACTGAAAGCAGGTTTCAACTGTATCAGCGGGTGGCATTCTGAAATGTTTGAGAAATTCTCAAGTTCCCTTGAAAGATAAAGACCATTTCACATGAGTTCTTTTCCTCTTCATCCTCTAAATCTGAGGAGTAGAGATATCCATCCCACCAAAGCTCTTTGCTGATGCTTTAGAACTTTCTGTGATGACGGATAGTTTCTATATTTGTGCTGATGTATAGAGTAGCCACTAATCACCTGTGGCTGTTGAATACTTGAAATGTGACTAGTGCGACTAAGGAAATGAATTTTTAATTTTATTACATTTTAATTAATTTAAATGTAGATGCAAATAGCCACATATGGTGAGTGGCCACTATTGCACACTCCAGTTCTAGATATTCTGGCTGTGTAAGAACAGCAGTCATGATTTATTCATCCTCTGTTCCCAGGGCTACCACAGTGCCTGTGAAATATTTCACACTAGGTATTTCTTACTGGACTGGATGAAGAGAGGAAAGAAGAAATAATTAAATGATCCTACTGGGCTAACATGGAAAGGAGACAACAATTTTTTGCTTGAATTTTGTCTCTACCGCTTACCAGTGGTATAAATTTTGGTGAGCTATTATTTACAAATGACATCATATAATTGCTAATGTATCCAATGCTTACTGTGTGAAGTCTCTTATAAGCATGAGTTTGCTTGGTGTTTTCAACAAGCCCCTTTCTCAGTTCAGGAAACTGGGACTAATGCGAGGTTAAACCAGGGATTTGGGATTGAAGGTCATAACCCACTGTTTTTGTTGGTTAGTCGCTAAGTAGTGTCTGATGTTTGTGACCCCATGGACTGTAGCTCACCAGGCTCCTCTCTCTGTGGGATTTCCCAGGCAAGAATACTGGAGTGGGTTGCTATTCCCTTCTCCAGGGGATATTTCTGACCCAGGGATCTAATTCACGTCTCCTACATTGCAGGCAGATTCTTTACCACTGAGCTACCGGGAAGCCCTTAAGACCCATTACTTGCTATAAAATCAATTAAGTTGATTCCAAATGTGTACAACAAAAATGACATTTGATACATATATTATATGTATTACATATATTAATATATGTATGTATATGTGTATATATACATACATATAGAGAGAGAGACAGAGAGAACGTACATATGTATAATTGAAAGTGTCTGAAAGCCACTAGACTAGGTAACTTTGTCAAGCCAGATAAATAAATAAATGTTTTTAAAATGTGTGAGAGTGAAAGTGTTAGTTGCTCAGTTGTGTCTGACTCTTTGTGACCCCATGGACTGTAGACTGCCAGACTCCTCTGTCCATGGCATTCTCCAGCCAAGAATACTGGAATGGGTTGTTATGCCCTTCTCCAGGGGATCTTCTTAACCCAGGGATCCTCCTGCATTGCAGGCAGATTCTTTACCATCTGAGTCACCAGGGATGCAATTTCAAAAATGCTTTCTTAATACACAATTTCACACGATTACATTAAATAGGAAGAAGAATCCTGTTGCTAAAGCTGAGGTTCAAACCGAGTAATGTTTACCTGGGATCTCACGCATGTTAAGAACAAGGCAATGTCTGCAGACTCTAAATCCAAAGACTTACTGAGAAGGTGGACTCAGGGGCAAAAGCCCTCCCAAAGCCAAGGTTGAGATCAGTCTACATAAAACAAGCCCAAGCTCCATTCTGCTTCCTAGAAGAAAGGCACACAGTATCTGAGATGTTTCAAGCTTCCCCAAGTATTCTCACAACTGTTATCTCATTTGAGCCTTGCAATGACCCTGGGAGGTAAATGAAACTGATGCTGTTAACCCCATTTTATAGATGTATCACCTGAAATCCAGAAGTAAAGAAACTTTCCCGGGTATATAACGTGTTAGTGAGAGAGTTAAGATTAGCATTCAGGCCTCCTTATCCTGGGTCTAAATGATTGTTGCTGGATTGTGCTTCTCAATTCCTGATCTTAGGGACTTTCTTGCATAAGTTAAACCCAGCAGGGTTTAATTTTTCTAGGACTCAACAGTTCTGCATGAACTAAACATCTTCCTCATGTTTCTTCTCATCTTCCTCATGATCCATGATAAATGAGTTGCTTCTTTTCTTAATCTTTCTTGATGGTCCTCAGCCATGTCCAAAGAACACCTCAGTTTAGTGCTGCGGGGTTTGATGTTGCATGGATGGTGTTGCTCGTGTTTAGGTGGTGGCAGGATAGGATGGGTCAGAAAGGGGAGATACAGTATATCACAGACCCTTGGCTAAGAGACCAGACCACAGGCTTATTTTCCATCCTGGAATCCTACAGCCGATTGACAAGAAAGAAAGGAAAAAACGGACAGCGTGAGAGTGGCCACCACTCTCAGGCCCACGTGTGGTCCATTGCCCTTGGGATTTGACAAGATGGAAGATCATTCATGGGACAGAAGATCATACATCACTTTAGTGATGCAGCTCAAGGAGGAACAGACATGGGACTTCCCTGGCAGTCCAGTGGTTAAGACTCTACCTTCCACTGCAGAGGGCATGGGTTCAATCAATCCCTGGTCAGGGAAGTAAACTTCCACATGGCACTCAATGTGCCCAAGAATAAAAAAAATACAGATTCTCACTCAGACCTATGCAATCAGAATCACTTGGACCTAAATTCCTAAACAGAAAAAAAATAAATAGAACATCCTTTAAAAAAAAAAAAAGGAATACACATTTTATAATACATTGAAGTGACCATAAGGTTGATCCTTCTAACTTCTCTCCCCAGAGAACACCACAGAAAAGGTGGTTATGCATCTTACCTAAACACCAAAATATTTATTAAAACCCATCACTTTCCCCCACATTTTTCGGGATGGATAGTGGAAAGGGAACCAGTATTGTATTTAGACAGATGAAGTCCCAATTTTAATACTTAGCTGCATGTCTTGAAGCAAGTTACTTTATCTCTCTGAGCTCCACTTTTCTCTCTATAAGTAGGGCCAGTTTCTACCCTATGTAGTTTCAGAACAAAATAAATGATGTATGTAATTCATGTAATATATACACTCAATCCACATTAGACCCCCTTTTGAAAGCAATATTGGCTTCAGTATCTCATGGGACCCGGTATCTGGGATGACCATCTTTAAATGAGGAATACAGAACTTGCCCTGCACTTCTTTTTAATTAAGTTTTGGCCATGCTGGGTTCTCTTTACTGTGCAAGTGCTTTCTCTAGTTGCGGAGAGTGAGGGCTACTCTTTAGTTGCAGCGTGTGGGCTTTTCACTGCAGCAGCTTCTCTTGTCGCAGAGAGCGCTCGGGCTTCAGTAGCTGTGGCACATGGGCTCCAGAGCACAGGCTCAGTAATTGTGATACGCTGGCTTGGTTGCCCCGCGGCACTTGGGATCTTACTTCCCAGACCCGGGATCAAACCTGTGTCTCCTGCATTGGCAAATGAATACTTAATCACTGGACCACCAGGGAAGTCCCCTACCCTGCTCTTCTTAATCAGCAACAATGACTGATGAACTTTCCAACCTCCCGCTCTCCAGGGAAATCTACATCGCAATCTGACCTATTTCCCTCCTGAATCAGATCTCATGTAACATATTTTCTTAGCGCCAAAAAAAAACACCTCAAAGATTTAAAACTGGACTCTGTTCTTTCATGTGATGCCTTCATTAAGTTTTACATTCATGAAGACCCCGCTAACCATTGAGAGCTGTTTTCTTTCATTACCAGGGGTGGCCGCAGGGCACTGAAAACCTCCCATGAACAGGGACTATCAGCAAACCGAGGGCAGTCCAGGCGAGAGAACTCAGAGCCCAGAATTCACGCTGCAGCTGCCCCTGGCCTCTCTCTCCAAGCTTCCTTGCTGCCCAGGGAACAGGCAAAGGCCTCAGGACCTCAGCTCTTCTGGCGCAGAGAGAAACACAACAAAATCCACCAGCTTTTGCCTCCTGTCTCTTTCCATTTTGTTAGGCCAGTGGAAAGCAGAACCAGCAAAAAACCATTTATGCTAATTTTAATGTTGTCCATTGTAATAAACTCAATTAAGCTTCACTAGCAAACCGTTCTCTGTTCGTTGAAGAATTAAGCTGTAGTTTTCAAACCCTGCCTTAAAGAGATGCGTGGTTTTGGAGAGATGCGTGGTTTTGGAATAAAATTACAGCCTTTCACAGCCCGATGAGACCTGCTGGCTGCTGAAGACCGGAAGTGACGCACACCTGAATGGCTGAATACAATATGGACTTAATACAAGGGGATGTGCCTTCTGAGGCATTGGGAGAACTGATACCATCTCTTAAACAGGAGCCCCATTACCTTTACAAAAATATGCAGTTGAGACTGAAGTTTTAGTTCAACAATGAGATGAACAAAGCTTTATTAAGTTGGGGCTAAGTACTTTGGCCACCTCATGAGACGAGTTGACTCACTGGAAAAGACTCTGATGCTGGGAAAGGTTGGGGGCGGGAGGAGAAGGGGACGACAGAGAATGAGATGGCTGGATGGCATCACCGACTCTGTGGACATGAGTTTGAGTGTACTCCGGGAGTTGGTGATGGACAGGGAGGCCTGGCGTGCTGTGATTCATGGGGTCGCGGAGAGTCGGACACGACTGAGCGACTGAACTGAACTGAACTGAAGTATGGGGTGACCTTTGTCAGCTGAGTATCAGGTGAAGGCAGCTGATACCTCCTTCACCCAAGGAGGGGTTTGTCTCCAAGGGGTCCCCTGGTTCCTTCCCAGGACCTCCCCATCCAAGACTCTTCTCGGACTGACCACCATGGGTGGGTGTCCTGGTTATGTCTGGGTCAGAATGAGAGCAGAAACACAGTCACTGCTCCCAAGGCTTGTCATTTCCAGGTTGGAAGATATGAGGGAGTTACGAGGAATCTGAAGACAAATCACAAAGACATGAGCTTGCTAAATAGTTTAAACCTGAGAAAGAAGAGTAGGAGCATATTGGCTTGTAGGACTTGATTGTTCCCTGAAAGTGAATTTCAGGGCATTCTTCTAGGTTGGAGAGTTTCAAAGGTGTCAGCTGAAACAGATGCTGACAACTCCTTAATACAATGGGCAAACTGTGGTTAGATGCCTGCCTGTTTCTCCAGTCTTGTTATGCTTCCAGTTCTATTTCAAAACCCACTAGGATGACACTGGAGCCTATTATACAGAGTGAAGTAAGTCAGAAAGAAAAGCACCAATACAGTATAGCTAAGTTGCTTCAGTCGTGTCCAACTCTGTGCAACCCCACAGACGACAGCCCACCAGGCTCCCCCGTCCCTGGGATTCTCCAGGCAAGAACAAGGAGTGGGTTGCCATTTCCTTCTCCATTGGGCTTCCCTGGTGGCTCAGAGGTTAAAGCGTCTGCCTCCAATGCGGGAGACCCAGGTTCGATCCCTGGGTCAGGAAGATCCCCTGGAGAAGGAAACGGTAACCCACTCCAGTATTCTTGCCTGGAGAATCCCATGGACGGAGAAGCCTGGTAGGCTACAGTCCACGGGGTCGCAAAGAGTCGGACACGACTGAGCGACTAAACGGAACGGAATACAGTATATTAACTCATATATATGGAATTTAGAAAGATGGTAACAATGGCCCTATATGGGAGACAGCAAAAGAGTCACAGAGATAAAGAACAGACTTTTGGACTCTGTGGGAGAAGGCGAGGGTGGGATGATTTGACAGAATAGCATTGAAACACGTATACTACCATATGTGAAACAGATCACCAGTCCAGGTTCGATGCATGAGACAGGGTGCTCAGGGCTGGTGCACTGGGACGACCCTGAGGGATGGGATGGGGGGATGAGGAGGGAGGTGGGGGGGACTTCAAAATGGAGGACACATGTACACCCATGGCTGATTCATGTCAATGTATGGCCAAAACCACTACAATATTCTAAAGTAATTAGCCTCCAATTTAATATAAATACTTTTTAAAAACCCCACTAGCGGTCTCTCAGCCTCCCTGCCCCCCAGCCTCCCTCTTCTGAAGTGTGCTGAACATCGTTCCCTCTGCCAGAGCGCCCTTCTCCTCCTGGATGTCTCCTGTTCGCCAGCTTCACTGGTTTTGTCGGCGTTGCCCACAGCTGATTGAAGCGCTAGTCCATCTGTGTCCTCAGTATCCTCAGTTTTCTGCTTTTTTGTCCTTATGTGTCCAACTCAAATCTGAATTTCATGGGAAGGGGGGATGTCGATCTCATCTACTGCCGTTGCCCTGGTACCAGGCAAGGCTCAGGGCACGTGCATGAAATATTTGGAGTCTGAGTGGATAACAAACTGTGTGTCTATAAATATATACTTGCTCGAGCCCAGTGGTGGGGGTAGGAAGGGAGAGGAGGACTCCAAACCAAACTGCTGATGGTCTCATTTCCTGAGAACAGGCCACTTCTTCCCTTATCAGTAGGCACTTGACTATTAGAGATATAAAAACCAAAGGACTCTCTGGTTGTTTTAACCATCCTTAAAAAACAAGACAGGTCAGTAATTCTTGCAGTCCCCATAACCTGTAAAATACTTGGGTATTACCAACACATCTGCTTGGGCCCAGGGTACCCCTTATGGCACACCACTGCAGTCCTCTGCTGTGCTAGGGTTGTTTCCTCTGTCCATTTAGCTTGATTTACTCATTAGGCTCAGCCCCTGAGTCTTGGACCTGCGCTCCATTCTTTGGCTGGGGCTGAACATGCAAGATTTTCCCTTCATCAGGCTAATGAAGTAAGAGTCTTATGTCATCATTAGTGCTGGTGTTAATCCAAGCAGAACTAATATTGGTGTTGTTCCAAGTAGAATTAACCAGGCCCAGCCCCCCACAAGCCAGATGTTAGTCAAGCATTCCTTACTGATGTTAATGAATAACTCCCTTGGGTTTCACAAACAGCTGAGTTCACCAAATGAACTTCAGGGCCCCAGAAGAACTGCCTGCCTAATAGAGATTGGTCCTTGAAGGGTACTGAGGGCTTAGAATGTCTGAACTGAAAGCAAGAAAGGGTTCCCTTTTCTGCAGAGCAAATGACCATGGTACTCAGCTGTTCAAAAAGCAGACTACATGGACAACTAACCAGCTCCAGGGGCTGCTTAGGGAATACTTCTTTGCAGATCTACCTTTTTTTCTCTGCCAATTTCCATAAGGATTACATGTTTGCCCATTTATTCTCTCCCATTTGAGTGCCAGCATTGTGTCTTTTCACCTCGGCATCTCTGCACCAAGTAGACATTGGCTAACTCCTGTGTGAAAATAAACGATGACAGAAACTCTTCCTGAGATAGCTGCTAATGGTCCAATTCCATGTGAGCTTTTCTCTTCCTCTTTCTCAATAACATGCATCAGAACTAGACTTTCCATTTCGGCTTGATCACTGCTGTCATCAATGCAGTAATAACAGAAACCCTTTATTGGAAGAGCGAGGCACTGTGCTAAGAAATCTGTATGCGTTTTCCAACAACCCGTGAAAGCAGCATAGCAAGATTTTAAAATATATGACCAAGTCTTCAGATCTAAGTGGGATGGGCAGAGAGGTTGCTTAAATGATGTGCTGATTTTGTTTAAGGTCACAGGACTAGCCCAGAGCAGATCCAGAGTAACTCGTGACACAGCTGTCCATTCCCTAATATCTGTTCAACAGGAAGTTGTAGACCTGTGTCACCTGGAAAAAAAAATGGAATAGGTGTCTGTAGTATTTCCTCTCCAAGTCATTAAATCCCCCTAGTGGAAGAATTTGTAGATTAGAGACTTAAAATAGTACAGGAAAAATAGAAGGGGTGGGGAGATGAATGGAAGACTTTAAGAGCATTTTTGGGTTTGCTAAAAAAAAAAAAAAAAAATGAAGACAATATACTAGCAAGACTATCAAAAATCTATTTGCAGATGTTTAATTATATGCTATTGGCCATGCTATGGTTTCCATGTACTCTACCGCTGCCCCAAGCCGGAAGGTTTCCAGGCTCTCAGTTTCAGTGGGATATGTATAAATATCTTTTCATTAGTGGTAGATAATATGGTTACCAAGAGGATTTTCCCCCCGTGGCTCCTCCTCCATCCAAATGTTTACCGTCTTATTTATCAGATTGGTCAGAATGTTCACTGGTAACTTGGAAAGGACCATATTTCCTCTAGAGGGTCACTACATTACAGAAGTTGCATGGAAAGTGGCCCAGCCCAGTGCTTGGGTTGGGTGTGCAATGAATGGGTCTGCTATTAACATAACAGACTGGCTCTCAGAAAACAGGTATGCACAAACAGATTGACCCCTGACCTGGGGAAAGAATCTATAGACAAGAACTGTCTCCAGCCACCCATGTCCTTAAAAAAAAAAGCCTACTATAAATAGATATACTTGTATATCCATGCTCTCCTACTGAATATTGAAGTAACATATTATGGAATATTTTCCATAACATCTATTGAAAAACCCACACCAACTTTTGGGCCAACTCAATGTAACGACTCAGTTATTGCCTCTCTCCTCTGGGATCCCACCATGGACCAGAGATGAAGAGGAATTTGGTCTCCTGAACTAGTAAAGGGTGGGGGAGCTTAATCAATCCATTTGCCTCCCTATACTGAAGCCTTATTCCACCCTTGATGGCACAGTAGAACCCTGACCTGACCCTAAGCCTAACTGGCTCAGCCCATCTCACAAGTCTCTGCTCCCCCTTTGCTGTGAAGACAAGAATGTTTCCCAAAGCCCAGGTTTAGTTTGTGTCTGTTGCCTTTTCCTCTTCTAAAGCAGCATTGCACAGGTTCTTTCTGTTCTCTCCTCTACTTTGTACCCTTTCTTTCTGCCCATCCTGTAGGCTCCTCTCTTCCTAATTATCCTTGTCAAGAGTGACAACAAGTTTCAGAACACTCAAATTTAAATATTCACTTGGAGAACATGGGTATGTAAGCACATCTGTTTATAGCAGGTTTGTTTTTTTTTAAGGCACTGGTGGTTGGGGACTTAGTTTCAATCACACAGCTGGGCTGTGCTCAGTCATGTCTGACTCTTTGCAACCCCATGGACTGTAGCCCGCCAGGCTCCTCTGTCCATGGGATTCTCCAGGCAAGAATACTGGAGTGGGTTGCCATTTCCTCCCCCAGAGGATCTTCCCAACCCAGGGATGGAAACTTCATCTCTTTTGATTTCTGCATTTGCAGGCAGATTCTTTACCGTTGAGCCACCAGGGACGCCCAGTGGTTGGGGACAATTTTTGCCTATAAATTCTTTCCCTGGGTCAAAGACCAATCCATTTGTGCGAAACTATTTTTTGAGAGTCAGGCTATAACATAATAATAGACCACTCAACCCTGTGCTCCAAGCACTGTGCTGGACTGGGCACTTCCCATGCAATCCCTGTAGCTTAAGGACCCTACTCTCTATGTTACTAAGGGAGGCCCTGAGGGCAGCCTCGCTCCTGGACAGGTGAGACTTCAGAGCCCCACAGGACCACTGAGAAACATGCCCCATGGTCGGTCCCTCTGTGCCTTTCCATACCAATGATGCTTTATGTAATCTAAAGTATAACATGATGAGGTGTTTTCTAACAGATAAAATGCCATATTTAGAAAGCCTCCACTCTGTATGGGCTTCCCTGGTGGCTCAGCAGTAAATAATCTGCCTGTAATACGGGAGACACCATAGTCTCAGGTTCAATCCCTGGGTTAGGAAGATCCCTTGGAGAAAGCAGTCCATTCCAGTATTCTTGGTGGAGAATCCCATGGGCAGAGGAGTCTGGTGGGCTACAGTCCATAGAGTCACAGAGAGTCAGACACGACCACTCTGTATATGGCTTTTATACTTACCACCAGGTCATTCTATTTTCTCAGCCCTTTCAAGCTTTAATTTTCTAGTTTAAATTGAGACATAGTTCATAGCCCTATATGACATTTTATGATGATAAATGAAAGATCAGGGTAGTCGTTTAAAGAAATAGTTTCCCGGCTAAGCATAAAGAAATAGAGATATGAGTGAAATCTCTAGGAGGGAACTCCAGTCCTTTGAAACCCATAGATCTTTTACTTTGAGATGTTCCTTGAGCATCTGATACTTGCCAGCATTTTTATGATGTAATATACATATATTGTCACATTTCATCTTTACCTCTCAAAGAAGTATTTACAATTATCTGTTTATCAGTAAGAACACTGAGAATTGAAAAGCTAAAAAGCGATGGAGCTAGCATTAGAACCCAAGACTTTCTAACAATAAAACCAGCAAGGGGCTGCCTCAGGAAGTCTAAATAAGTCTTTGTCACAAAACCATAACTCCCCCCCTCCCAAGAGAATTCTTCGACTGCCATAGTTGTCCTCCTTAGTCTGGCACTTGACATCAGCTTCCTGACTAGCTAGCTGTTGGCTTAATGCCTGTTACTTTAGACATAGAAGTTGGTGCCTCTGACCAGCTTGTTAATTGGAATGAGGAGTAAATGACTCCATCTTAAATGCAGAAGCCTGCTCTTATGATATAGTCATTCGTAGTAGAACTTTATCCTCAACTAAGCCCTCCTTTCAAGACTAAATTTAACCCCAGCTTGAAATAGTCTACCTTGCAACATCATCACCCACTGATTCCACGCCATTTGTGTCTGTGAGTGAAAATTGCTCCGTTGTGTCCGACTCTTTGCAACCCCATGGACTATATCCCGCCAGGCTCCTCTGTCCATGGAATTCTCCAGGCAAGAGTACTGGAGTGGGTTGCTGTTCCCTTCTCCAGGATTTGTGTCTGTATATTCTCAGTATATTGGTTTGGGCACAAAGTTCATTCAGGTTTTGATATGGAAAAACTCAAAGTTTTTGGCCAACCCAATACAACATATCTGGAGAAGGAAATAGCAACCCACTCCAGTATTCTTGCCTGGAGCATTCCATAGACAGAGGAGCCTGGTGAGCTACAGTTCATGGAGTCACAAAGAGTCGGCACGACTGAGCAACTAACACACACACACATACAATATATCAATGATCCTCTAACCTCCCCAAGATCCTCCAGGGTTATGACCTAGACCTGACAACACCTCGAAAGATAATGGCAAAAGCAGAGCTAAATAGCAGGACCTCACAGACCTCCTTTCAGGAAACAAGGGAGATTCAAGGGGAGGAAGAACAGCTGCTGGAGGCTGATACGGGACCCACTAGAGCTGCAGGCTTTGTTCTGTCTGTGGCTCCCTTGTCTTGCCAGGGAATGTCATCAGTGCTGGAGCTGCCCAAGGGGGGACCCCTCAGGGAGAAGGTTTGCAGAGTCAGCGTGGTTAGGGTAAAAAAAAAAAAAAAAAAACGAGCAAGCCAAAGAGTGAAAGTTCTTTAAGTTTTAATTTAAAGCAAATGATGCATGGTTGTCTGTGGTCGTAGCCAAGTAGAAGGGATTCAAGATCAAAGAGTTATAACTGAAAGTTATTTATAGCCCTTGCCATGAGCAGAGTTAACAAAACTGTTGTATATACTTGCAAGTTGCTAAAATGGTAGATCTTAAATGTCCTCACCGCAAAAAAGCAGTGGTAATTTTGTGATATGATGGACACGGTTGCTAATGCTATGGTGGTCATCATTTTGCAAAATGTAAATGCATCAACACATCGTACACCTTTAACACAATGTTGTATGCCAATTATTGGGTTGGCCAAGAAGTTCATTTGGGTTTTTCCGTAAGATGTAATGGAAAAAATTACACTCAATAAACTGGGAAAAATAATTAATTAACATGTTTTCCTGTAATCTCTTTATTCCTCTATCTTTTCTGTCCTACTCTAGGGCACAGGAATGGCACAGTCTGAGAAATTCATGGCACAGAACTATTTACCCCTTACCCAGCTCTGTCTTTCATAGTTTCGGACACATTCGCAAGTCCACCATGGTGGTTTAATCGGTGGAACCAGGTAAATTACCAGTACTTGTTATCCAGAACTCAGTGTGCCTTGGATGACAGCATCACTAGCAACATTTATGAAGGTCCCACGTCAAGCAATGGAAATCATCACTGAAAGTTAATCCGCAGGGAGATGCGGAAAATACCTCGAGGATATTTTCCATTTGCCTATTCTCTTATCAAAAACCCATTCATCTGAATAAAATGATTTAACACCTGCCGAATGCCATGTCAAAGCCCCCGCCCCAAGAGATCCAGTCCATCGAGACCCATAAGAGCCACACCCACACGCACCCACCCACATGGCAGAATCCACTGCCCACCTCTGTCCAGCCGATGCCTGGACTCGGATGCCCTCAGCACCTGCTCTTGTCTTGCAGGCTGTCAAATCGCCAGCCTCCTCTGATCCCTGCCCTCCTTTGCCTCCAAATTAAATTTCAACTTTTTGTAAACCTCTGTGAAAATGACAAGCCCGTGGCAGAGCTGTCTTTTAATACACAAAAGCATAAATAATGCCATCCATCAGGCCTGTCACTCAGAAAGATAGATTGCTGGTTGTCCGGACCCCAGAATGACACCGAAAGCCAAAGTTAGAAAGTGTCTCTTTTCTTTCCCGGAGTCGTTCTCTCACTCACACGCTGGCTCTCTCTTTTATTTGCCGGACTGCTTGATTCTGATTAATGGTCCTGTCAGGGTGGGATTCCACTTGCCCGGATAATGAGTCAAGAATGTATTCCCTGTCACAGGCGCAGCAGATGTCAGGGGCAGAAGGGCTCAGGGATGCCAGAAACAATATACAGTTTCTTCCTAGTCCCCTGACAGGCCAATATGCTGCACAAGGTCTAATTTATGTAGACAAAATGCAGGCGGGGCTGCAGCAACCGGAAAACTGCCCCCCAAAGCCCCAGCTTCAACGCAGCTGAGAGCTCCGGCTGCCTGTCGGCCGGGCGGGCTGGAGGCAGACGGATAATGAACGTCAGCCGTGGGCTCGAGAGCCCTGCCTCCCGATGTCTGAATACAGCAAGCGGCCCGGGACCCCTCTGACTTCATTAAACTGCACTTTATATCATTATGGGAAGACATCAAACAGGGCAGAGGGCTTCTGTTTTCTTGAATGGCTTGATTAGGTTCCTCGCTGTTGGGCTTGGGCGTTGTTTCACAGGCGGCTGCTGGAGGGGACTGAGGAGTGTGAGCTGGCCTAGCTCTTCTAGCCGCACACCCTCTTTTCTTTGACAGGACTTATTTGATCTCAGAACTGTGTGTATCCACAGAGGCCTTCAGAGTCCCTGATGTTCTGCCGGGGCTCTAGGAAGCAGAGCTGCTCCTTGGCTAGAAGGTAGACACTTGGTCTCAGCCCCAAGGTGGAAATGCTTGCATCTAATCACCCTGTCCGTGTGTGTGTGTGTGTGTGTGTGTGTGTGTGTGTGTGTGTGTGTGTGTGTGCGTGTGCTCGCACGCGCATGCACATGTGCGCACACGCTTCAGGTGTGTCTGATTCTTTGTGATCCTCCGGACTGTAGCTGCCAGGCTCCTCTGTCCATGGGATTCTCCAGGAAAGAATACTGGAGTGGGTCACCATGCCCTCCTCCAGGGGATCTTCCCGACTCAGGGATCCAACCCGCATCTCTCACATCTCCTGAATCTGCAGGCAAGCTCTTTACCACTAGCGCCACCTGGGGGATCGTTCTGATTCAGGGATGGAACCCTGGTCTCCTGTGTTACAGGCAGATTCTTTACCACTGAGCCAACAGGGAAGCCCCAACTCTGTCTGCATATGCACACATTTTCGTTGTTGAGAAAAATCTCTTGGAGTGTTTCTTGAGCTGTAACATGAAATCATGTACATTACCTTTAGAAATTAAAATATAAACACATTCCTTTCACCAACAACCCAAGCAATTAAATGTGAAAGATACACTGAACTTCAAAATCAGGCAGGGAAGCTGACATATCACCAAGATTGGGAATATAATGTTAAACCAGGTCACAAATATCTTCCTTTTAACAAAAAATTCAAAGAGATGCTGAAACTCCATGTATGAAGCAGGCATTATTAAAGCCTAGCTTCTAGACTTCATTACTATGGGCCTGAGTCCAAGGGTGGACTCCGCTGATAAAAACCTCTAGCATCTGGTACTAGGTTGTGGATCCTGCTGGTTAAAAGGGAGCAGGCAGCGTGCTTGAGCTTGAAAGCTCATTCAGAATATTAGAACCTCAGCTGTTTCATTCTTTCTTTCTTTAAAAAAAAAATCGGTTATTTATTTAGCTATGCTGAGTCTTAGCTGAAGCATGTGGGATGTAGTTCCCTGATCAGGGATCAAACCCAAGCCCCCTGCATTGGGAGCAGGGAGTTTTAGCCATTAGACCACCAGGGAAACCCCTGTTTCGTTCTTTCTAATGGTGTTTTTCCTTCCTATTTTATTAATGGGCCTGTCTGCTTTACAAAGACTTGTTCGGTTTTAAAAGGATGTCCCCATAATGGGAGCCAAAAGGATGCAGCAGAAAGAGGCAGTCAGGTTGGTGACTGACCAGGTACCAGTTCCATGCGAGGTTTAAGGCTGTGGGCAAGTTGCTTATGCTCCCTAAGGCTTGTTCCTTTTAACGAAAAATGCAACCAATGCTATTTACATGCGGGCATCAGGGTTCCTACATATACCATGCAGAATATGTATTATGTCTTACAAAGGCATTTTCTGAAAACCAGGTGGTTAAGAAATGGTAGCAATTACGGTGATATATTTTGTCCCAGCGCCTAACTTTGAACCCGCTAAAGCTACTGCATATGCAGATGGATACATTTCACACTATTTAGAAGGGAAATATGTAAATGAGCCCCTGTGGCCATCACACCCTTCATCCGAGTTCAGATCCACCCGCGTTAAGTGAATAAGTACAAGTCTTCTTCTCTTTACCCACACCCTCCAAAGTCCATCCCTGTTCCACAAGTACTTCTCAACATCCGCCTCTTGGCTTCACATTGAACTCTGTTGCTTCCTAAACCTGGGTCCTGGTTGGGTCTCTTCTAATTCCTTCTATACACATTTCACCACTTGAGATTTTCAGTAGAGACACAATGGAAAAGGAAGGCAAGAAGAAAATTCCAAAGGATTTAGTTACCCTCCACTAAGGTGAAAATCCGTCCTGTGAAATGGGGGGAAAAAGCAGGCTGCAGAAGGGTGTGCATAACAAAACCCAATTTCTGGGACTTCCCTGGTGGTCCAGTGGCTAAGTCTTGGCCTTCCAAGTGCAGAGGGTGCAGGCTCAATCCTTGGTAGCTAGGATCCCACATGACTCGTGGCCAAAAAGCCAACACATAGAACAGAAACAATATTGTAACAAGTTCAATAAAGACTTTAAAAAAAGAAATGCCATTTAAAATCTAATTTCTATTGAATACGTGTGTGTTTATTTAAATGTATTTATGTTCCAAAAAATTACATAAGAGATTGAACAGTAGTTACCTCGGGGAATAGACGGGAGGTCAAAATTTTTGTTGTGAGTCTGTGTTACTTTTTTACTAAAACCTAATTTTAAAATAAAGAGAAAGAAGTTGGAAGGCCAAATTAAGCAAACCCACTCACTGAAACCCCCCCAACACAGAACACTGACCTCTCTCTAATGGTCTGGAATTTACTAGCGAATCATTAGGCCAAAGCAAATATCCTGATATAAATGAGTCCCACTTTATGAAAATTCAGTGCGTAAAAATCCAAACAGCAGGCAGTGCTCCAGCAAGAAAAGAAACTGCCTCAAAGAAGCAGGCTCTGATGTGGCCAAGAGGGAGGGTCGGATGGTGGGAAATGAAGTTGATGGTGGACAAAGGTTTCCCAGATGGCTCAGTGGTAAAGAATCTGCCTGTCAGTGTAAGAGACATGGGTTCGATCCCTGGGTCAGGAAGATCCCCTGGAGAAGGAAATCTCCAGGTAACCCACTCCCGTATTCTTGCCAGGGAAATCGCATAGACAGAGGAGCATGGCAGGTCTGTGGGGTCACAAAGAGTCAGACACACAAGGGCAGCCACCACGTGGAACAGGGCTACACACTAAGGACCCCCTAAAGGAGAGATCACAGAACAGAGGGGTGTGAGGGTACTTAACGATTATTGGAGGATTTGCATGTTACAAATGATTGTTTCAATGGCAAGATTCTGCAGTATGTACATTTGCATACACCACTCAGGGGCTGGAGGGCGGGACAATTAACATTTGCAAGACTTCAGGGCCGTATCAACGGATGATGAACAAACAGGTGGCTGGGTTGGCAGATAGTGCCTGCCTCCTCCAAAAAGTAAGCCCGGAGGTGCCATTTCCAGGCAACTTGTGGCAAACAACTCATTGTGTAAAATGAGCTGCAAGTGCACTGGTTTGACCTTCGAACATGCCCAGTTTATCTGCGTGGCGATCATTCACCATAGATTACAAAATCCCGGAGCTGAGGCATGGAACAAGGTCACCAGAAAGATGCCAGGGCGAGCGCACTGGAACACAAACCGAGGAGAAGGGCGGCATGGAAAGTTCATTTTCAGTGCCAGTAACCGAACTGTTTCCAAAGGCCTGTCTGCTCCAGGAGCGGGGAAGTGTGATGAGGATACCGTCCCTGGCTGATTTTAGGCTCCTGCCTAGGGCTTTACCAAAGTGTGCTGGGACCAGAGGTCAGCCCCCGGTCCTCTGTAAAGACAAGCCTGGGGAACAATAGCATCGTTGGTGGGAAGGCTTAAGGATTGCAGCGATGAAGGGCATTTCCCTGGTAAAGCTGTTTTCCTCCAGGCAGCCCCTGAGATGTCCCTACCTATCCCTAACTGTAGGGAAAGGGCTGGGGTGAAGGATGGTTCATCTATGGCCACACATGCGTGGTGTTTCCTGCCTCGGTGCCAACAGCTGAAATTTCCCACTTACCTGGGTGGGGGTCCTCCATGGCTCTTTCCTTCTTGGTAAATCACTCCTCCCATGTTGCCTTCAAGACCAGTTCAGACTCAACTTTGTCTGTCTTTGTCAGTACGAGATGCCCCGAGTCCTTTCTGGAAGCAATTCCAGACGTGACACACAGAACTGTGTCAGAAGTCTTCCCTTGGGGTATGCAGGGGTGGGGTGGAAGGACTGACCTTATCCTTTTTCCAGTCAGGGAAGCACATGTCACCTTTGACAGGCTCCACGGCCCCCAGTGAGGCTGCTGTCCCCAGGACAACGCTGGTATTCAGTGCAGGGAGGGGGGCGGGTGGCAGACGGTCACCAGCTCAAGCCTGGAAGTAACGGTCACCATGATCTTCCCAAATCAGAAACCCATGGGGCGCTTATGACAGTTCATGCAGTCATAACAAAGGGATACCTTGAAGCAGGATGCCCGTGGAGCTGGGAAACGCAGCCTTATGTCACCTTGAGGGCTTTCAGATCTCTGAGGAAAATGAGAGGGGGAATAGATGCTATTGAAACCCTCTGTTTCTTCAAGAAGAGAGGTGTCCGTTTCTTGGAGAATCTCTGGGGCTTACTGAAGGGTGACAGGGGAAGTGGGGAGAAGGAGGGGACGAGGAGGTGGAGAAGGAAGAGAGTGGGGCCAAGAGAGAGGGAAGGAGAGGAAGACAGGAAGGAGAAAGAAGTGGAAGGCAAGCTGTCGCCGAGGAAGGATTAGGTCTCCCGTCAGGAACCATCCGCTTTCTCCGTTGCCTTGGCCCCTGCACTTCAGAGCCTCACACCCTCCCATCTTGATCTCGTTTTCAGTATTTCTCCAGCCTCTGAACCCACGTCTGTGTAGGAAGATGCCCTGGAGGAGGGCACGGCAGCCCACTCCAGTATTCTCGCCTGGAGAATCCCATGGACAGAGGAGCCTGGGGATGCTAAAGTCCATGGGGTCACAGAGTCGGACTCAACTGAGTGACAAGCACTTTCACACAGTTTCCAGCACGGGCAGATTGACTCCCCACTCACAGCTCTTTCCTGGTTTCCTCTCAACTGGGATCAAGACTGAACTCCTTCACCCAGGACACCTCCAGATCACACTTCCAGTCACACTCCCTGCACACTTTGTACACATCACGGCATCCTGAACTCCAGCCCAGTTCAGTCACAGGCTGTGATTTCTCATAAGTCTACCTCCCCTCCTGCTTGAAAGAAGCCTTCTCTTCTTCACCTGAGGAACATCCATGTTTTCCTGTAGGTTCAGCACAAATATCCCTCCTTTGGGAAGACTTCCATGACACCATCCCTACCCCAGTCATGATAGAAGGAATTTTTCCCTCTCCTGTAATCCTATAGAACTTCAAAAACAGAGCCTACCACACTCTGCTTATCTGGCAGTGGAACAGTTTCCCTCGAGGGACTGTTCTGTGAGGGCCTGTTGGGCCACTTTAGCCCAAGACCCGGGTCAGGTCTGAAAAGCGGAAGGCTTTCAATAAATGTTGAAAAATAAATAAATAAAAGCACATGGGTAAGAATAATGTACTCCCAGCTCTATGGTTTACCCCTACAGCCCCCTTGCTGGCCAGATGTCCTCCACCCGGTGCCATTTTCCAAGTTGAGAGGAGACATTCACTTCATCTTCGGACATGACTGCCATCTTCCTTCCCAGCTGTCTGCACTAGGCTCTCATCAGGTTCAGGGTTGACTTCAGTAGAGGAAAAGGCATAAGCCTTCCCTCAGACATGACAAAGCCAGTTCATTCATATGAGAGAGATTCCAGGCCCCTTGCTTCCTGGTCTAAAAAGAGAGAGCAAATGAAGGGCCCCCTCCCCAAGAGTTACTAGACTCAGCCTGGTGCTCTCTGACATCAGGGCCCACTGTTTCTTTGACCAATGTTTTATGTTCTAAGTCATTAAGTTTTTCTGCCAAAATACAACATGTTTCTCTTTAAAGGCCCTTGTTCCCACTCAGAAGTTTCTTAATCAGAAACAGGGACTTACTGTTAAACTCCAAATAAAGGAAATAAAATTAAACGTCCCAATTGCTTTTTGCTGATTTGGGCTTTGGTTTCATTTTAATGTTTTCTTTACAAGCCTTGGGCTTATGGAGGAACTCCTTGCCGCCCAGCTCCCCACTCTGTTGTGGAGGGGGAGAGGTGTAATGCCCAGCGTGACCTATGAGTTATAGTTTCACTAAACCATACGCAAATGTTGATGAAGAGAAATGTAAGGTGCCAATGTTTAAAACTAGCGTCTCTGGCATATGGTTGGGAGACTGCTGTGGATTCCTATGTGCAAAAGTGTTGGGGACATTTCCAGACCCAAGAGACAATGGCTTGGGAGGCAAGAAAAGGATTCTGCCAATTTATATCTCTCTGAATGGATCCCAGCCGCCTTTCCTGTTTATGAAAGACCGCTGAAGTTGGACTCCTTCATCTAATCATGGAAACACTGGGAATATGCCCATTCAGGGACATTTTGCATTCTATAGAAAACCCCAGAAAAAAAGAGAGGACTGTCCAGAGAAGAAAGAAATAATGAGAGGGATTGAGCAGAGAGACCTACAAAAATTAATATTAGGACCAGAGCACACCTACCTCATTGTCTGCTGTTTTGTAGTCCCTAAGTCACGTCCAATTCTTTGCAACCCCCATGGACTGTAGCCCACCAGGCTCCTCTTCCCTGGGATTTTCCAGGCAAGAATTCTGGAGTGGGTTGCCATTTCCTTCTCCTGGAGATCTTTCCAATCCAGGGGTTGAACCTGTGTCTCCTGCACTGGCAGGCAGATTCTTTACCACTGAGCCACCTGGGAAGCCCGTCTCATTGTCTGCAGGGTACAGACAAGGTGCATGGGTCCCAGAAAGACCTGGAATCCCAAAGGGGGTGTAAGTTGTTCTATGTCATCTTATCATTATTGGATGAAAGAAAACTCAGAGGAGCAGGGCAGATCAATGCCCGAAGCTTGTCACAGTTCCTGGCACAAAGTGGACAATAAATACTCGATTAAATAATGTTAAATATTAGTTCACACGGGGGATACAGTTATCCAATATTTGCAGGGTCTCTCAGGCAACAGCCCACAAAGAGAGCCTGGAACATACCTCAGAGAGGTTGCAAGTTTGGTTCCAAACCACTGCAATGAAGTGAATAATACCATTAAGTAAGTTGCATGGATTCTTTTGGTTTCCCAGTGCATGTAAATGTTATGTTCACATTGTACTGGAGCTTATTCAATATGCCATATAACTGTGTCTTTAAAAAGCACATACTTTAATTAGAAATACTTTACTGCTAAAAAATGCTCATCTCTGAGCCTTCAGTGAGTTGTAGTAGTAACATCAAAGGTCACTGATCACAGATCATCATGACACATGTAATGATAATGAAAAAGTTGAAAATATCATGAAAATTACCAAAGTGTGACACAGAGATCCTAAGTGAGAGAATGTTGGTGGAAAAATGATGTCAATAGGCTTGTTCAAGACAAGATTGCCGCAAAACTTTAATTTGGTTAAAAACAAAAGCAATACCTGTAAAGCACAGTAAAGTGAAGTACTTGTCTGCTCCACTGGTTGCTGAAACCACACCTCTGGTAAACTAAACCGAGCTGACCAACACCCACAACATCAGTCAGAATTTCTCGGGCCCTCGCTGACCAGAGTGTTAATGGTAGAACTAAAGAGCAGCGTGGATTAAAAAAGAAGCTTTTCTCCTTCCTCATCCACATCTACCACTCTAAGGCTTCCTATCCTCACTAGGAAGGAAGGGGAGATAAAGAAGAATAAAGAAGGAAAAGAACAACTAAAAGGGGAAATCCTATTTACCTAGTGGTGTGTTTGATGTTTCATATAATTCTCAAAATAAATAAGGCTGACATTTCATAGATGGAAGCTTCAAGGGTTCAAATGAGTGATTTGAATGAGTGCAGTTCTTCTAATTGGACACTACGTGCTCTTTTAATGGCACCAGGCTGTCGGCAGGCAACACACTTGAGATTGTCTCCTATAGTCCTTATTCTTTTGAAGATCTGTCACAGACTTAGCAGGGTTCAGTGGAAGCCCATTGTCTAGCCCAGGTACCATTAGATCCACGTGAGATTTCTTGAACTCGGTAGCTTGAAATCTAGAGCTCATCTTCTTGGCAAAAGAATGTATCTGAGAGTGACTGAGAAATTAGCTTAAGCTCAGCCCAGCCTCCCAGGGCACCATGGCTGCCTGATTGAGCATTGAGTGAGCACCTAGGCGGATCACGTGACTCATGTGAGCAGGAAGAGCATATTGTGGAGATCAGCCCCATCTCAGCTTGTGTGCAAATCAGAAATGCCAGAGCATTCTTCCATAGTCTTCTATAATGTTCATTACAAAAGAGTTCCCAGATGGCAGATGGCTATTAACTCCCCATGACCTATATAAATGTCAAACGTAAAACTATTGCTCCAGCAAAAATCTCAAAATAAATAACAACAGGAGGGATGAGATTCTGCTGTCATCAGTATTTACAGTTTATGCATTTGGACTCTTCCTTTCTCAAGCCAGCGCAAAATGCTTTCATCCCACAAGGGAATTCAATTAGCCAGAACAAAACAGGAAGTGGAGTCCCACAAGACTAGCTAGCACAGATGAAGAATGGCTGCCCTGAAAAGGCAAGCCAGTGGCTGGGAAGAGTGGAATGGCTGGAGGGAATTGCTTAGCCCACATTTTAAAGGCTTATCACCAGATCTTTATCCTTATGACCAGGCTTACTAAGACAAAAGGAAGGTTGGGTTTTCTAGCTTTATGCCTGGATAACCCAGAGAAGGGTCATGCTTTACCCTCCGAGGGAAGATTCTAGATCATAAGAAATACAGAATGAGTTATTTTTGAATGAGCTTAGAGGATCAACTTATTTCTTATTTGAAAGTCACAGAGTCTCTGCCTGCCAACTGCCAAATCTTCAGAGATGTGTTCTCCACCATGGTGTGTGTGTGTGGGCATGTGGGTGTGTGTATATATACACACAATTTATCTTTATAAATCTATATCTATATATGTAGATTTTATATGTATATATAAAAATCTTTTTAACATATCACTGTTTCTAACACAACATGATTTAAATCTGGTTTTCCAGATGAACAACTGGAAAAATGTTCACTCAATCTGTTCAGTGAACTAAAGTCAGCTTGCGTTGCCTTGTTGGCTTTGTGGTGTAATGTGTCTGTATGGATTTTTCTCTTGCATTTATGAAAATCTAGACGATCCTAGGAACCAAGCCGTTAAGATTAAAAAGAAAAACTACCCCTAAGACTTGGGTAAAGGATTCACCAGGAAGCAACTGTAAGGTGACAGTTCGCAAAGAGAAGAGAAGGTGACCATATAATTTACCTTCCAGATGGGGACAATTCTAAGAGTGAAAGGCAGTGTCATTAATAATGTCACCAAGGCGGCAAACACACTTCAGGGGTATCCATCCAGGGCAAACCAAGACATAAGTTCACCTTATTCAAAGATGATTTGTAAACACCACATAAAGCTTAGTTAAACAGTGCATGTATCTGAGGAATAAAAGTGTTCATTACAAGAAGTAACCAAGGCAGAAAGGCAGCAGGGTATAGCAGGCAGAACTCGGTAATTTGACAATGCTTTGTTTTGAAACTGGCTCTCTTCCCTAACTAGCTATGTGACCTTAAAACCTCTAATTTCTCATTTGGAAAGTGAGAATAAAATACCTTGAAAAGCTGTCAACAGAATTCAATAAGATAAAATATGTGAACTGTCTAACACACGGCCTGGATAGAAATAGTGCATAATAATTTTTATTTCTCACTGTTAGGGACATGCAGATCCTACTTCAAATCTATTTCATTCCATTAATCCCTGGTTTTAAATCAACAACTACTAAAAATGCACTTGAAAATGAATTTCCAGCAACGCTTTTCCTGGTAACTGACAGCTGGCAGATTGCAACATGGCTTCACGTGTATTTTTGTGAAACCTGTCTTGAAATAGAAGTCTTTGATCCAAATGTTTTTGTTTTCACTTTTGAAGAAACATGTGATGATACAAGTAACACCTCAAGCCATGGTGTCAAGCCAAGGCTCAGACTGGAAGCAGAGATGTCCATTCCTACAGAAACCTCTCAGTTGAGAGAAGGTGTTTGACGAGCAATTCATGATTCATGAATCTCAGTCATGCATGTCTTCACACAGGATGCTGACATTGTGGGGGTATTCCAAATACACATTACAGTAGATGCAGAAAGTAAAGATTTTATCACAAAAATTCAATTTATATTCGCTCATTTAACTTCATAAAATCTCCCCAAATGGCCAAGGAGTCCCTAACAGTGGATGGCCCATGTTCCAAGTCAATGCTGTGCTTCCTCCAGCTCTCATTTTCCCAACTCAAGGATCTTGCTGGTGGATACTTTATGTGCAAATCTGTTGTAAAAGCAAACCTGTGGGACTTTCTTGGTGGTCCAGTGGTTAAGATTTCTTCTTCTAATGCAGGGGACCCCACATGCCATATGGCCAAAAACCCAAAACATAAAACAGAAGCAATATTGCAACAAATTCAATAATGACTTTAAAAATGATTACATTAAAAAAAGAAAAAGCAAACTTGTGACTGTTCCATTGGAGTTGCATTCCAAAACTTCCTCTCACACGATGGAAAAAATCTAGAGAAACATTTGACCCCAAGGGTCGAGTCTTATTACTAAAGTTAGACTCATACTCTGGAATGATGTTTGAAGTGAAAACATTTATTTATTATTCAATAAGTGCTTATAAAATGCCCATGACATGCCGGCATCATAGTAGATCGTGAGAAGACCAGATGAAGCGATTCAATCTAGACATTTAGGAAGTTTAACAATGTAGGAAAGAAGGCAGCAATTCGTTACAATACACCAAGTGACGGCTTGAATGGATAAGGAACAAACTGAATCTCACAGAGGAGGAAGCATCCACGTAGACGTGGGGACGAAGGGGAGGTTGCAAAGAGAGGGTGGTGTTTGAACTGGGATTTAAAGATTGAATTTGGGGACGTCCCTGGTGATCCAGTAATAAAGAGTCTGCCTTCCAATGCAGAGGACACAAGTTCAATCCCTGGTCAGGGAACTGGGATTCCACAGATCATGAGTGGAGCAAGTAAGTCCACGGGGCGAGACTACTGAGCCCACGTGCCACAACTCGAGAGAAGCTGCAGCTAAAACCTGATGCAGCCCAAAATAAAATTAAATAAATGACGAAAATAAAGGTTGAGTTTGCAAAGTGGTCAAGATGGAGGGAGAAGAAACAGGGCATGCAAGGGCAGGAGGAGGTTGGGTACAGTGTAGTAGGCTGTAGATATGACAAGCATCACTGTGGCCTGGGCAGTGCAGGGCAATGGGAGCCCAGGAGGCTGGCATGGGGTGACGAACTAGTCCCAGGGCACTCTCTGGGTCTCGTCAAGGAGCGCAAGTGTCTCTTTCCCAGAAATGCAGTTTTCTGACAGTGTCCTGGCTCTGCACAGACACTCCGCCCACCCTTCCCTCTCCTGCTCAGACCACACCATCTTTCACTGGCTGTTCAGGTCTGTCTTCTAAATGGTCTCTCTTCTTCCACCTTGGCTTTCCCATCGCCTACCAGCGACCCACCTGTTTTCTTTTCTTTCTTAAAACAGATTTTTTAAAAAATGTGGATCATTTTAAAAGTCTTAATTTGCTACAACATTGCCTCTGTTTTACGTTTTGAAGTTTTGGCTGAGAGGTATGTGGGAATCTTAGCTCCCCGACCACTACACCTGCACCCCTGCATTGGAAGGTAAAGTCTGAACTATGGACCCCCAGGGAAGTCCCCACTTTATTTTCAGAATCACATTCTGTTGACCTTCTCAAAACTCTGCAGGGGCTCCATGCTTCGCGCAGATGACCGGTGGATCTGAGTCAGCACAACGGCCCTCCACGTCCAGGTGGCCTCCCCAGTGTCCCTGCGTCTCTCTGACCTTGCCCTGTCAAATCACCCACTCAGTGCCAGCCACATCAGCCTCCTGGCTTTGGGACCTCAGTGTGTTGACACTCCATCCCCCAGGCCTGGAGGGCCTTGGTGACCCTCTGTGTCACCTCCTTCAGGTCTCCGACCAGAGATCTAGCTGCTAGAGAAGCTATCCTTGGCCACTTTGTCCTAAGCGACAAATGCACCCTCACCCCAGCTTTTCCTAGTCTCCTGCTGCTGCTGCTAAGTCACTTCAGTCATGTCCGACTCGTGTGACCCCACAGACGGAAGCCCACCAGGCTCCCCCGTCCCTGGGATTCTCCAGACAAGAACACTGGAGTGGGTTGCCATTTCCTTCTCCAATGTGTGAAAGTGAAAAGTGAAAGTGAAGTTGCTCAGTCGTGTCCAACCCTTAGCGACCCCACGGACTGCAGCCTACCAGGCTCCTCCATCCATGGGATTTCCTAGGCAAGAGTACTGGAGTGGCTTGCCTTTGCCTTCTCCATCCTAATCTCCTACTGTGCCTAATTTTTCTTCTCGGCATCCGAGATTATATGCATTCCCTTATTTTTTGTTTTCTCGGCTGTCTCCTACACGTCTACCATCACAAGATAGTGAGCCCTAGGACAGCAGGGGCCTAGGGTTATCTTTTATCTCCTTATTCCCACTGCCTAGGACAGGGTGGCTCGTGCAGAGCTGGCACTCAGCCAGCAGGTACCCACGAGTGAGTGGACGAAGCCCAAGTAAGGGAAGAGGGCGCAGGCCGGGCAGGTGAACCTCAGTGCCTGCTTCCGTGCTTCCATCTGTTGTATGTTTCAGGACTTCTGAGAAGTCTCAAGGCAAATCGGAGGCCCCCTGCTTTAAAAGGAGGGAAGGAAGGGAGGAAGAAGGGAAGGAAGGGGGGCGGGAAGGACGAAAGAAGGAGTGTGTAGAGTGAGAAAAGGAAGACGGAAGGAAGGAAGGAGCCTACTACGCTGGCCCTGAAGAATTCAGTACGACACAGCATTTGGTGTTGCAACGGTCACAACTTGCTGATGAGATAGAGGCTTTCAGCCTAACAGTTTGAAAGCAGGTAAGGAGGGTCCCAAATGGGCCAAATGGAGAAGCTGAGAGTGTTATTCAAGCCCGAGCTATGAGAGGGGAGGGAACAGAGAACAAGCGAGAGAGGGGTTTAGGAGGGTTCTTCTCAGTCTTGGCTCAGGTGTGACCAGGTCCAGAGAAAAGAGGATTCTAAGGACGCCGCCCCGTTCCCGGCTTAAATAACTGCCTGAAAGGTGACAGCCTCAGTGGTGACAGGGAGGAGAGGCAGGGGACCGTCTGGAGCCTGTTCAGGGTGAACAGCCTGGGGGAGGTCCAGGTGACCAGGTCCATCTCAGCAGTTGGACTCAAGGTCTAGAGCTCAAGAGAGAGTTATCAACGTTTACAAGCAAGAGGAAGGCCTGACCCAGAGTGAGATTGCTCAACTGTGGAGTATATAGCACGTGAAAGGCACAGGAATCCGCCTGACCACCTCAGCTTTTGTCCTGGCTCCACAGCTTAGTGGCTGTGTCACTCTATTCTGCTTATTAAACCTTGCAGGTGCTTCCCTGGTGGCTCAGACGGTAAAGAATCTGCCTGCAATGTGGGAGATCTAGGTTCGATTCCTGGGTTGGGAAGATCTGCAATAGAAAATGGCAGCCAACTCCAGTATTCTTGCCTGCAAAATCTTATGGACAGAGAAGCCTGGAGGGCTAGTCTATGGGGTCCCAAAGAGTCGGACACAAGTGAGCGACTCACACACACACACACACATAAACGTTTCAGAGCTTCAGCTTTCTCCTCTGCTAACTAGTGCTAATAACAATAACTACCTCGTAGCATAGCTGTGAGATTTAACAGAGAGATGATGTATAGTATCCAGAACATATTAATAAATATTGCTAAGAACCTTACCATTAGTGATAACCATATCAGCTACAATGAAGCCAAGAAAGTTGACACTTCATAGAAAGGATAAAGCCACCAAACTTCAGGAAGGAACGTGTTTCAGGAAAGGAATGAGTGGTCAGCAGTTTGAAACGCCACTGACCAAAGAAGGGAAATATTAAAAGGTGCTGGTCAGCTGTGGCAACTAGGATCTGTAGTGACTCCACCAAAATCAGGGTAGACAGACTGGGGGGCATTAAAACCAGAGAGAGTGAGTGGGATGAGGACAGAAGGAAGGCAGACAGACTCGGTTCTACATCAGGATCCTTTTCTCTCTAGCCGTGTGAGCTTAGTGAAGTTTCTTAACCTCTCTGTGCCTTAGTTCCCTTACGGATAACGTGGAAACAAACAAAACAATAAAGGGCTTCTGACAGTATCTGGCCAAGGTCAGGTGACTAACTCAATGCTAACTCTCCTTCATTGCTCTTCTCTTTTCCTCGTGGTGAAACTACAAAAAAGGACCCAGACGTCATGTTTGATGCGGCCTCAAATTCTTCAGCACAGAGCTGCTCTCATGGTACAAGAAGTAAGTATACTCAAAGGGACCGTAAAATGAATTATAATTTGCATATGGTATTCAGATCCTCACTTAAATCATCGCATTCCAAGTTTTTTTTCTTTCCTTATATCAGATTTCCTCACTTAACAATTACTCTAAGATACAAGTATTTGTGTGTGTGTTAAGTCCCTTTCAGTTGTGTCCAACTGTGTAGCCCAACAGGCTCCTCTGTCCATGGGGTTCTCCAGGCCAGAATACTGGAGTGGGTTGCCATGCCCTCCTCCAGAGGATCTTCCCGACCCAAGATCAAACCCATGTCTCTTGTATCTCCTGCATTGACAGGTGGTTTTTTTACCACTAGCGCCGCCTGGGAAGCTTCTAGACAAATTTTTAAATGGCTACATTCCTTTCCTTTTATTGCATACATTAGATACCCGTTACATATTCAATTCCTTTTAATAAAATATTTAGATAGAAGTTTTAAGTGAACATTTTTCTGCCTACTCATTTCAAAACAATTTATATAATAGAAGCCCAATATAACACAATATTGGATTGTGCTTCATCTTTTTGTTTTACTGTGGGATTGACTGGTTATACCATATATCACATGTAAGAGGCAGATGTTAATTCTAGGTATTTTTATATCTCTGAAATTCTGCTAGTATTTTACTTTTTATATTGCTATATAAAAATGATTCATTTTCTTATAAAATATAAAAGAAAAAATTTTCTTGTCTCTTCTTGCTGTTTCACAAAATCAAGTACTTTAACATAAAACCTCTGCTATTGCCATTCTAATGGCCATCTGTATAGCAAACTAGAAATTGCTGCAACTGAAACTGGAAACCTAACGATCTACACACACACACCCCTTTTGACCATCAAGGTTTCTATTTAACAATGTATAAGTGATATGTATGAATAATGTAAATGCAAATAAATACTTGTAAAATTAAAAAAAAATCCAACTACTCTCCGTTTAACCAAATATAATTACACACCGACTGGATCAGCTCTCCAAATGTGATTTTTTAAAACATCATTCATCAGCAACACCAACCAGCATGCCCACAGCCTTTACTCAAACTTAACTCCCTTTCACTTCAAAGGTCCCTGTTTTGAGTTTGGCTGTAAATTGCTGGGTTGCCCTAACAAGGAAGTATTTATAAGATTTCTGGGCCTTGCTGTTAAATGACTAGTCTGCTTATTTTCTTGCTCAAATGAGCTCATTTCTCTCAGAACAAAAAAAAGGGGAGCTTAGTAGCCTCCCTTCCCTTCTTAAGCGTTCTGCTCTGGGGGACCAAAAGAGAAAGAATCAGAAACTATTTGGTCGTTTCCCCAATTCTGGAGCAGAATCTCAGAGTATTCATTTCCTGCCCAGCTTCCCTTTGGGGAAAAGGAGATCCCTTTGTTCTTGGGTTCATGAGGACAGAGTAAACATGACCCAGAAGAAAGAGAATAAAGTTTCTCCCCTTCCCCACTCAATTCTTCTGGCGTGCCCACTTGCCTGGTCTTCAATTTGGTGTCTATTTGCACCATCATAAATTCTAAACTCAGGAGGATAATCCCAGCCAAAGTCTACATGTGCCGGATACCATAATGTAAACGGCATATGTTGTGAGAAGCTGTTAAATGGAACCAGTGAATGAAACCAGGGCCAGCCCTAGGCTCGGGCCCCTGGATTTCCTCTCCTCTGTAAACCAAGGCCTCTCCCCTCAATTCTAACTTCCTGACATGGCCATAAATAAAAGCATTTTTGGCTACCAGCCCCCCTTGAGATATTTAGGAACAGCGTCGATTCCAGAGTTAAAGTTCAGCCTCTGCTCAAAAGTACAAACGGCCAACCCCAGAGCTCCCTCCGACCTGACCGTGATGCATAATAAAAATTGCTGCAAAAAAGCTGCAATTTCTTTCCTCTTAGGCCCAGGTCCCACTGTCTTCTCTTTCCCAGCTTTGCCCTCATTCCAATAGGAAGGAGACCCAGTTGATGGGCTGATGGGTTCAGCTGGCAGGAATCCAGTCCATGAAACAAGGTTAACAACAATTTGAACCTCCAGTCAGGTGGGGAGGAATAAACTCATCATCAAATGAGTCGTTTCAGCCCTTCTTCCCCCACCTTCCTGGGGCTGCACCCAAGTTCAAGGCTAATAAGCAATGTCAGGGCCTTTGGGGCAGACATCTGGACCTTGATGTCTTCTGCCAAGAGGAGCATCCACTGACACGCACACCTCCCTTGCTGGTCCCTGGCTGCTGGTCCATCCAAGATGATGTCTCTATAGCCATGTGGTCCCTTCGGCATCAACCCCCATCGTCTTAGCCTCACTTGTTCTATGACATCTAATTTCATCTGCTATTGCCATGCTGGGTTCTCAGAGTTTCTGTGGAGGGTGTCTTATAGTCCTGTGTTGCTTCCTTAGGCCTCTGCCCAAGAGGCAGGGGCCAGGCAATCTAGGAGCTGCTGGTTTCTAGTCTCATTGCTTTCCCCTCAGAGCCCAGCGTTCAGTTCTACAGTTATTGTGAAATGTCACTCTGTAGTTCAGTACCAGTTTTGCTCAGGGGGGAAGGAAATATTGCACTCCTAGATGCCAGATGTAGATCTCAGAGCTGGTAGCCTGTGCTCCTGTGATGCATGCTCCCCAGCAACCATCATGTCTCATGTCATGTTCTTGTTTGCAACACCAGGACTGAAACAGATTTAGTTATATGCATCTTTGAGCAAGGAAAACTGAGATAGGCCAGATTGCAGGGCTTCAGTTTCTATTTTTTAAGGATTAGTTCAGTCGCTCAGTCGTGTCCGACTCTTTGCGACCCCATGAACCACGGCACGCCAGGCCTCCCTGTCCGTCACCAACTCCCGGAGTTCACTCAAACTCATATCCATCGAGTCGGTGATGCCATCCAGCCATCTCATTCTCTGTCATCCCCGTCTCCTCCCACCCCCAACCTTTCCCAGCATCAGAGTCTTTTCCAGTGAGTCAACTCGTCCCATGAGGTGGCCAAAATATTGCAGTTTCAGCTTTAGCACCAGTCCCTCCAATGAACACCCGGAATTGATCTTCTCTAGAATGGACTGGTTGGATCTCCTTGCAGTCCAAGGGACTCTCAAGAGTCTTCTCCAACACCACAGTTCAAAAGCATCAATTCTTCGGCCATCAGCTTTCTTCACAGTCCAACTCTCACATCCATACATGACCACGGGAAAAACCATAGCCTTGACTAGACGGACCTTGGTTGGCAAAGTAATGTCTCTGCTTTTTAATATGCTATCTAGGCTGGTCATAACTTTCCTTCCAAGGAGTAAGCGTCTTTTAATTTCCTGGCTTTTTTAAGGATCAGTTCAGTTCAGTTCAGTAACTCAGTTGTGTCCGACTCTCCGCGACCCCATGAATCACAGCACACCAGGCCTCCCTGTCCATCACCAACTCCCGGAGTTCACTCAAACTCATATCCACAGAGTCGGTGATACCATCCAGCCATCTCATTCTCTGTCATCCCCTTCTCCTCCCACCCTCAACCTTTCCCAGCATCAGAGTCTTTTCCAGTGAGTCAACTCATTGCATGAGGTGGCCAAAGTATTGCAGTTTCAGCTTTAGCATCAGTCCTTCCAATGAACACCCAGGATTGATCTCCTTTAGAATGGACTGGTTGGATCTCCTTGCAGTACAAGGGACTCTCAAGACTCTTCTTCAATAGGCAACCCTAAAAGGTTGCACTCCATGGTCACTCTACACAACAAGAAAAATAGCTAAAGGGAAATATAACTATAATGATCATTTTAAATATTTCATTCAGTAGGAAATATAGATTTTCACGCATTAATGTTTTATTGGAGAAATGAGTTACTGCAGGTTGGACAGCCAGTGCACACAAACATACACAAACAGAGGAAAGTAGAAAGAATCTGGGCCCATAATCCTAGGGTTTTGAGGATTCCAGATTACTAGAATCATATTCCATGGTTCCAGAAAGCTAGCATGGCTTCTCTAGGGCTTCACCATGTACAGCTCCAGAGATGGTAGTGTCTGTATTCATCCCCACCATATCACTGAGACCCCAGAGTCCATGTTCAAGTGATACCCAGATGTCCCGTTATCATTTTACCATAAAAAACTAAAATCACTGTCTGCCTCTCCTCTCTCAAGACTGTCCAGCTCACATCATCTCACTTTGGTCAAATGGTTAAGTAGTACAGTGATTAGAACCTCAGCATAACAGGGATCATAGAATTAAAAAGAAAGCAAAATGTGTTCACAACTATATATATATATATATAAAGAAAAATAGCTCCATAATCTCCCAACTCAGAGATATGTGCTCCTAATATGAACATTAAGTGGGTATGTTCTTCCAGTTTCATAGGTGAGGGTATGCATTTAGTTGTCTTCAAATCTATTTTAAGAATCATAGTTTGGTTTCCTACTTTACATGCTTAACACTTAAACATGGCTAAGTTCGTGGTGATTTGTTACAGCATCCGTAGCAAACTAATCCATTAGATTTAACCAATCTTCATAAGTGTATTGACCACCATACTCTTTCTGTGTTGAAAATGCTTACCTGTTATGCTTCTTTCCCATTTTCTACTATGGAATTTAACTTTTTCCCTTCAAAATTTTCAAGCATATTTATAGCTTAATATTTGTACATGTATAGTTATACAGTGGCGGCAGTCATGAAAGTAAAAGATGCTTGCTCCTTAGAAGGAAAACTATGACAAACCTAGACAGCATATTCAAAAGCAGAGACATCACTTTGCCGACAAAAGTCTGTATAGTCAAAGCTATGGTTTTCCGGTAGTCATGTGCAGATGTGAGAGCTGGAATATAAAGAACGCTGAGTGCCGAAGAATTGATGCTTTTGAACTGTGGTGTTGGAGAAGACTCTTGAGAGTCCTTTGGACTGCAAGGAGATCCAACCAGCCAGTCCCAAAGGAAGTCGACCCTGTATTCATTGGAAGAACTGATGCTGCAGCTGAAACTCCAATATTTTGGCCACCTGTTGTGAAGAGCTGACTCATTGGAAAAGACCCTGATGCTGGGAAAAATTTGAAGGCAAAGGAGAAGACGGAGACAGAGGGTGAGATGGTTAAATAGCATCACTGACTCAGTGGACATGAATCTGAGCAAACTCTGGGAGACAGTGAAAGACAGGGAGGCCTGGCATGCTGCAGTCAGTGAGGTTGCAAAGAGTCAGACACGACTTAGTGACTGAACAACAACCTCTGTATATATAATTAGTGCAAATAGTTCCCCAATTTATCATAAACTTTTTCACTTTATAGTTTTTTGATTAATACGGGTTTTCACTCTTTCATGTTTTTAAAATCTATCAGTATGTTCCTCCATATTTTCTCATTTTGCTTTTATGTGATATCAGATAGATGCCAATCTATATTTTCTTCCAAGTCTTTCATGACTCATTTTTATGTTTATCTTTTTAATCCATCTAAAAATGTCTTTGGTAAGTGATATGAAGCAAGAATTTAGTTATTTTCTCCAGTTGTTAGCCAGTTGTTCGACACAACTTATTTAATAGTCATTTCTCTCCACAGATTTAAAGCATTAACTTTCATTTGATTAGTTATACACTATGGTCTGTTCCAGACCTTTTTATGTTATTCTATTGTCATCCCTGCTTAATTACAACCACTTTATAAAATCTTTTGAAACCTACAACTGTGTCTCCATATGTATTTTTCTTTGTGGAATATTTCAAAAGCTTTCCAAATGAACTTTCTGATTATTTTGTCAAGTTAAAAGATAATCCTTTTAGAATTTTGTATTGGTAAGAATTTTGTATTGATAAGCATGAAGCTTATCAACTGATTTCAAAAGCCAAGCAATTGAGTTCCATTTACACATTTTAAGTGTTGATAATGTTTAAAATTCTTTTTTTTATTTTTAATAGATTGTTCTCTTTCTAGTATTACAAGCAATACACGTTCATTACAGACAACTAGTGAATGTTGATTATTTTTTCATTCTTTTTCTTCTTAGTCGCTCCTCATAGCATGTGGGGTTTTATCCAAGAACAGGGATCAACTCTCTGTCCCCTGCATTGGAAGCACAGAGTCATAACCACTGGACTGCCAAGGAAGTCCCAGAGATTGACATTTTAAAACAGGAACATGAGTGTCTAGAATCTGGTAAGAAAATAGGTCTAGACCTAGATAATGAAACTTCTTCTTCAATTCCAGATTCCATCAAGTGTGTTTAAGGTATTATCTTCGTTCATCCTCTAGCTTTCTGTGAACTCTTCCAAGAAACTTTTCTTCTATAGCTTTTCTGCGTGCTTTCCTCCCTTCCGCACATTTTGGATTTCCCAGATCATTTCACAGTTTCCTCACCACTTTCATTTATTGTTCTCTCCTTTCAGTTCTGGAAGAGTGTCTAGAATATGCCTTTATTTTCAAAATTCAGCTTGTTGGCAGTATCCACTCAGCTGTTCACTGCCACATGGAAGTTTTAAATTCTATAGTTGCAGCTTTTAAATTTTCATTCAGTCTTTCGTGATTTTGCACTGTTACTTCTGCAATACTGCTCAAATTTCAAAATGTAGCATCTATTTAAGTGTTGCAGAGAGTGTACGTTAGAAAAGTTCAGCAATTGCAGCAGTTTGAGTTTTATAGGAAGAAGCTTGCTCTGATGCTGTGGAATGGTGTCTGTTTAAACTGCAGAATATGTTTGTACCAGTGATTTGTCTCCATTTGTGCATTTTTAAAACAGAGTTCCATATGAGAACAGCCACCACAAGTGGGGAGAGGGCCGGGGGAAGGGGCGAGGTCTAGGAAGGGGATTAAGAGGCACAAGCTATCCGTGAACAGCAAGGAGGCCAAACCAGTCCATCCTAAAGGAAATCAACCCTGAATATTCATTGGCAGGACTGATGATGGCACCGAAGCTCCAATACTCTGGCCACCTGGTGTGAAGAGCCTACTCATTGGAAAACACCCTGATGCTGGGAAAGATTGAGGGCAGGAGGAAAAGGGGATGGCAGAGGATGAGATGGTTGGATAGAGTCATTGACTCAATGGACACGAGTTTGAGCGAGCCCAGGGAGACAGTGAAGGATAGGAAAGCCTGGTGTGCTGCAGTCCATGGGGCGGCAAAGAGTTGGACACGACTTAGCAACTGAACAACAACAAAACAACAAATAAAATATGTGGATGTAATGTGCAATCAAAGAAGTACAGCTAGTATTTTGTAATAACTTTATGTGGAGTATAGTCTGTAAAAATACTGAATCACTGTACTGAACACCAAAAACAAACAGAATATTTTAAAGCAACTACACTTCATTCTTTAAAAATCATGGGAAAAAAGAGTTCTGTGTGCTAGGTAAGAGTTGAAGTTATTAAGGTATTATGAGCTGACATGGTTTCTGTCATGGATGTTGTACTAAAAATATTTTTGGCCCCCAAAAGAAAAGAGAAAGACTTGCACTGGAATTCACCAACATTAGAGAAATATGGAAGTACCAGATTGGTGGTCACTTGGCATTTCTGCAGGTGAATTTGCCCTAGGAGTGGTAGGGCAATCAGAAATTTCTGGAGACCTTTCTTCGTCCTCTGCTGCCTGTGCCAGGGTTAAGAGGCCCCATCAGCCACCTGCTTGGTGCAGCCTCTGGAGCCTAACTGGTACCAAGGACAGCTGATGGGTGTCGACATCCCTCCGGACCATTTCAGAGAGTGTCTGTTCTCAAACATTCACTGCCCAGAACCTTTCGTGGATGAGATGGAAGGATTTGATTGGGTCTCTTCTGCTTACTTCCCAGGCAAATTGCTTCTCCATATGCCAAAAATGCATATCTTCTTGGCCAAATATAACAGATTTTTACCCTCATTTATCCAGTAAAATTACCTTCAGTTTTCTGGAGCTTGCCTTGCATCCTTTCCTAGTTTCCAACACAGAATAAGTCCCGTGATTACTTCTGAGTAATATCTGCCAGATTTTAAAGGCATGAAGTTAGATGCATGTAAGTGGTTATCTTTCTTAAAAGTTTGAAAATGCATTTTAGAAACTGGAAAACACTAATAACCTATTTCTGTCAGTCTTGACCCTATTCTAGTGGTCATCCAGGTTTTATTAATCCATCTGTAGAGTCACTTTTGACTCTATCTTCTTCCTTCCTATAGCAAAGCAGCCCCCATGTTTTTAAAACACCACCTGCAGTTCAGTCTCTGTTTTTGAGTTCCTCTGTGGCCAAGCTCTTCTGTTTAGTGGGATCCCACTTTCTGATTTGTCCCCAGCTCTGCTCCCCAACAGCCATCTGTCCTGGGCACCCCTGAAGTTAATCTTCCTAAAACATTTCAAACCACCAGCAGCTCCCACGTTCACCTGGATAAAATTAAAATGCTTTTAGGTTTTTCACTATCTGATTTCTTCATGTGAAAACAACCTTATTTCAATCACTCCCTGACACAGAGCATTGTCACCTTCAGCGTGACCCCAGAGACACACAGTGCTCACTTTCAGCCACGTGCCTGCCTCAAATGCCGCCCCATCCCCTGTGAGACTGCGAGTACCTGGAAGTGAGCGTCCAATCTGCTTATCTTCACAAGGTCACAATATTAAACAAATGCTTTTTTGAATCTTTCACATCTTTTCTAATCCAACACCACACCATCGTTGGTGATGTCTGTTACAAATACCCAGGCTTATCCATTGATCCATGCGCCTGCATTTTATAATTATTTTTTTAAGTTTTTTCTTTGGGACATAATGCAGATCAATATTTCATAAATGCTTTATTGATGATGAAAATAAAGAGTATTCTCTGCAGGATACAAAGATCAATATAAACACATTTACACATACTGCCTTATTAATTATATTATTCATGACCTACGTAACAGTTTTTTCCTATTTGATAAAGAAAATAAGCTTTATAGTCTTCTACGATGGACAGGGAGGCCTGGTGTGCTGTGATTCATGGGGTCGCAGAGAGTCGGACATGACTGAGCGACTGAACTGAACTGAACGGAACCACTATTGCAATTCTGTTCATTTGTTCCTGACTTTCTAAAACTCTTCTCATTGTCTATTCCAGTGATAACTGTATCAATCTGTGTCCAGTCAGATAAGCAGAAAAACCGAGTCTTGGGATGAAGCACTCAGTCATGACACATGATGATATAAAAGTAAAGGCGTACCAGGTGCCAGTTAAGAGGTAAAGAGGATATATGATGGGGTGTTCATACCATCGCAAAAATGGGGAGTCCAGAGAACTATCCTTCACAGAATAGCACATGGAGGCTTCATTACAGAGTTTGAAGTCTCAGATAGAACAAAGGAAGAAACTTAGGATTCTTACTTAACTCTATTGGGAGAAAGGGCAAGAAAGCAGGAAAGGTGTGAGCTACACAAATCTCTAGAAAGATAAAAAGTCTATGGACTATATATAACAATGATAAATTAAAGAAAATCAATGGACTTCCCAGGTGGTCCAGAAGCTAAGACTGTGTGCTTCCAACTCACGGCCCAGATTAAATCCCTGGTCAGAGAACTAGATCCCACTTGCTGCAACTAAGAATTTGCATGCCACACCTAAAGATCACACATGCTGCAAAGAGAATCCTATGACACAGCTAAATAAATAAAGTATTTTTTTTTAGAAAAAGAGAAAATCAAAATATAATCACATGATTTAGATACTGGTAATAACAAGAGAAAGAAATGGCTAAAATTAGTTTAACCGAAATTGTCAAACCAAGACACTTTTGAGAGCAAGAGTAGATGGTATTAATAATTGTACTTGGAAAGCGAGTATAAACCTGGCATGTATTGGGCAAATGGGAAAGTACAGTCCCCAGTGTGGAAGGGATCAGTTGCTATCCTTTCTGTGCAATTTGTTTTTCTTCTAACTATTCGCATAGCTTTGAATTAAAAAAAAAAATCCTTCACTGGCTTGCCTTTTTACTTTTTCATATGTCCAAATGATATGCCTCTCCTGTCTGTCTGACTAATAGGGTTGTGAACTCCTGGAGAACGAGAATCACACGTGACTTATCTTGTGATAACAGCAGGGTTTGGGAGAGACGTTGTCAAGCTTGTTGAGAGAGCAGGTAGACTTACCCTTAGTTCTGAGTTCCTTATTTGGCTATCACATTTTACTGTGTATCTTTTTTCAATTAGTCAAAAAATGTCTAGCAGGTATGGGTGCCGGAGATGGAAAACAAACAATTCCTAAAACAACGATAAGCATTACATGAAAGAAGCTCTGCTTTCTGATTGTACAAAACTTGAGGACGTGGGTTATGTGACTTGATCCTTGGAGAGATGATACCATATTTATCTTGCAGATGAAGAAGTTCAGAGATGTCAAGTGGTTTGTCAGGAGTCACACAGATTTTTTTTTTAATGTGTTCTTTTATTTATTTTTTTAAAAAGTTTAAGCATTTATTTTTGTCTGTGTTGGATCTTCAATGGGCTTTCTCTAGTTCCAGTGAGTGGGGAGCTACTCTTCACTGCAAACCCTGGCCTGCTCACTGCGGTGGCTTTCCTTGTTGCAGAGGATGTGCTCCAGAGTGTGAGATCAGTGCGTGTGATCCATGAGCTTAGCTGCCCTGAAGCATGTGAGATCTTCCCAGACCAGGGATTGAACTGTGTCCGCTGCGTGGGCAGGTAGATTCTTAACCACTGGACCATCAGGGAAGTCCCATCACACAGATTTTTAATGAGAGAGTTAAGCCCAGATGGCAAGAATATTCACTGCCATTCTGATTCTCTGCCCATCCCCAGCACCACCTTTCTAATGAATCATTTTTCTGTCTTCACCGAAGAGTCCTGGCAAAAGTAGGATTTTTGACCGCAAACAACCACCTCTGTATTCTCTCTTTCCATTTTCTCCTCCAGCACTGGCTCCTTTTTATTCTAGGCTGCCAGTTCCTTATGATTGAAATTTGAAAGCATGTAACTGTTAATCTAGGAGTGATTAAAGAGTTTCATTTCTCGGAAGAGTCGGTACTCATCATCAACTGTGATGAATGAGCCCCTAACATCCCCTGATCCCATTATATTGTGATTAATTGTGCCAGTTTAAGTCAATAATTCATTTGTTAAAAATAGGCCTGCAAAGTATCATTTGTCTCCTGGGAGATATAAGAATAGAAAAAAATTCATTTGATACTTCTCATTAAATTAGTGTTGGAAGTTATATTGAAGAGCCCTGTTCATCAAATACTTATCGCAGGCTTATTTGATAAGAAGTTGTATTTGTCTAAAATTATGTCTGCTAACTGTCATAACGGTCTGCATTTTCCCTGTGTTAATGAAGGAATAAAAAGTCTAAATACGTGCATGACTGGAGAAAAGGATGGGACTTGAAACTGGGATTAGAATAATTCCTAAATGATCTAGTTTCATTGTATTAAAATTTATTAAAAAAAAAAAAGTGAGAGAGAAATTGAGCTGGGTATCCTCTGCCTGGGCCTGGGACTGTCCTGGGAACTGCCAAACTGGTTTCCTAAGAGATGGATCTTCCTCATTGTCTCTTAGCTAGAAATTATTATAAATGGTGCATTCAGCGTCACTGGGTCATTAAGACATTTTCAGCTATAATGATTTTTAAAAAGATGGAAGTGAAGAGCTGATCCAGTGTAAATGATAATGGTCACCATCCAATGAGACACAGGAATCACATTTTAATATTTCCAAAGCAGTGTCATAGCAACTCGGGAAAGACTTCTCAAACACTCCTGAAGTATTTGGATACAAGAAGGGGGATGATGACTTATGCTACAGAGGCTTCTGAAGACGAGGGTGCTTTCTCACAATTTGGGGTAGGGGTAACAGGAAGACTTAAAAGTGGGGTGACTCTAATACAACAGGGCAAAATGATGAGAATATGAGGCCAAGTACCTGGCATACGTTGGGAGCTTAGTATCTGATGGGTGAGACAGGAAAGAGGAGGCAGAATACATCCAGGGGAAGGAAAAGTATGAAGGAACAGAGAAAACTGGACTGACCCGAGTGGACCATCATGCTTTACGGCTGCAGCTCCAAATGAATGATCCTGAGGCCAGCTCCCCAAGCATGCCATGTGAAGAGTTCGACAATTTGAGAATCGTGGAATCTGAACTCAGGACACCCCCTCTCCCCAAATCCTTCTTATTGGGCTTGAGATGGTACTCAAGAGAATACATTTTTAAAATGCTTCGTAGATGACACTGATATATGGTCAAGTTTGGATAGGCAAAGGGAATAAATATTTAGATGACTAAAAAATTCTCGTAGCTGCTTGGGTGGGAAATGCTGGCCAACTGGAGTCAAAATATGATGCAAGCCACTTCAGATGGCAAAAATAGACATCATTATGAAGACAATAAAATGGTTCCAAATATTAGGGGTTGTATATGCACATATCCAGGCAAGAAGAAAATGCCATTTTAGAAATTTGAGCCCTTTCTCCCTTGACTAGAGAGGGTGCTTGTCATTGAGTCTCTCTGGACGCTTGAAGAAGTAACAGAAGTCTAAGGATTAAGTCAAATCCAACCCAGAAAATGGCTGGGACATTCTTTTTGCTGCCTCAGAAGAGAAAGGGGGTGCTGAGATGGAGAACAAAAGAGAGACACTGGGGACACTCCTAGAGCAATGGTGAAAGCTGCTCCAACCCCCGGCAGGACCAAAGTATTTTCTGAAAACTCAGCAAGAAGGCTGAAAGCATGGCTTCAGCTTATACGTGGTTTTGTGCTGTCCTGTGGAGACCTCCATTTCACTCCAGATATTACTAAGTTTATCACACACAATGGCATTGGGCTAGTGATGCTTGATGGATCAAGAAGGAAGGTGTGTCCACGCATGGGGAAGGGTCCTTCAGGGAAGGGACAGCAAAGCAGAGGGTGAAAGAGAATATGGAAAATAATATATTCAGATTATGTATATATATATATATATATATATAATTGTGTATATATACATACATGAGGCTTTCCTGGTGGCTCAGTGGTAAAGAATCTGCCTCCCAATGCAGGAGACCCAGGTTCAATCCCTGAGTCAGGAAGATCCCCTGGAGAAGGAAATTGCAACCCACTCCAGTATTCTTGCCTGGAGAATCCCATGGACAGAGGAGCCTGGAAGGTTACAGTCCATGTGGTCACAAAGAGTCAGATACAACTTAGTGACTAAAAAATAACATATATATATATATATATATATATATATAACTGAATCCCTTTGCTACCCGCCTGAAACTGACACAATATTGTAAATCAACTATACTTCAATTAAAGAAAATAAGAGAAAAAAGCCAGTGATTTATCCTAGAACAGAAATTTGGTGCAGAAGGTGACTGGACAAATCAAGCCTTACCCTGCACTTCTTTTTAATCCTAGAAACTTGTGGAATCTTTTAAAAAATATTTAAGGAGTGTATTAGAATTCCCACAGGTAGGCTTTTGTTACTTTCAGACAAAGGGTTTATATAAGAAAAACATTTTACTTCTACTTAAAATTCTTTTCAAGTGATGACTCCAGTGGGTTAGAGATACACCTGAGATCTGTATTCCTATGTTTCACCTCTTTCTGAGGCATTTCAGTTGCCATCTCTTCTCTCTATTCAGTTCTCTCAAAATCTCTTCTTTTCTGATCCTTCACAAAGGCAAGTGAGAAAAAGATAATAGGTTAAGCCTTTTAATGACGATTTATACTTATCTTAACCACATTTCACCCATTTTTAATATTTGACAGAGGGGAGAAGCACTGTCAATATATATTTCCCTCTCTCTAATTTCAGCCCTAGGAATATTAACGCACAAATTAACAATGCAGTTTGTACCACCCACCACAGAGAAAGATGTTAAAATTCTTAATGGGCCCTAGAAATGCCATTGACTTAACTTATTCTAAGTATTTCTTGAGACAAGCCTATAAGTTCAGCTTTATTGTTTCCCTTGTGTTATAATCAAATTTGGGTAAAACCAAACCACAGGCATCTTGAAACAAGAAAAAGTATTTTAGAATTCTGGCATGAAAAGAAACTCCCAAAATCATTTAGTAAAAGTTCTTTTGTCTTTGAGACACTGAATTAGATGCTTAGAGCTATGAAGAAATTTGACCAAGGTTATATATTTCTTCAGTGTCATGTCACAAGTCAGAACACACAAATTCCATCCATTCATTAATAAATATTAGTTTAAAAAATTCCATGTGCTAGGCCTTTGCAAAACATTTTTTTAAGAAAAATGAAAATATATAATTCCTGGGCTCACGCTACTTTCTAGAGAGGAGACCAATATGCAAAGAATTATGTTTTCAGAAATACAGGCTCCAGTCATGTAAATTTCAGTAATTTAATTGGCCAGGGCTTGCGTGAGGAGTGGAGCAGAGAGAAGGATATTTTGGGTCACAGTGGTTATGCCTCTTGATCTGTAAATCACAATAAAAACGGTGTGTTTCTGCCCCAAACAGTAGTGATGATGGCTTATTCTCATTCCCAACCTCTTTGGAGTGCTGGTGTTCATAATTTGTAACTATTTACTTTCATTTCAAAACTTATTATTTGAAACACTCCAAGTACTCCTTGGAAGGAAAGTTATAACCAACCTAGATAGCATATTAAAAAGCAGAGACATTACTTTGCCAACCAAGGTCCGTCTAGTCAAGGCTATGGTTTTTCCCGTGGTCATGTATGGATGTGAGAGTTGGACAGTGAAGAAAGCTGATGGCCGAAGAATTGATGCTTTTGAACTGTGGTGTTGGAGAAGACTCTTGAGAGTCCCTTGGACTGCGAGGAGATCCAAGGGATCTCCATTCTAAAGGAGATCAATCCTGGGTGTTCATTGGAAGGACTGATGCTAAAGCTGAAACTGCAATACTTTGGCCACCTCATGGGACGAGTTGACTCACTGGAAAAGACTCTAATGCTGGGAAGGATTGGGGGCAGGAGGAGAAGGGGACGACAGAGGATGAGATGGCTGGATGGCATCACCGACTCAATGGACATGAGTTTAAGTGAACTCCAGGAGCTGGTGATGGACAGGGAGGCCTGGCGTGCTGTGATTCATGGGGTCGCAAAGAGTCGGACACAACTGAGCGACTGAACTGAACTGAAAGGCTCTCCTGATAGCATGTTGATGGCATCGTGACTCACTTCAAAGTGATCAAGGGAGTTGGCAGTAATCGCATTCTCCAGGTTGTGAAGGTGTTGGTTTGACCTCAGTCCCAGAGCAAAGAGTTCAAAGAAAACATGGTCCCTGCGGACCTGAACTGGAACCTCTGCAGGTTGGTAAAGATGGAATGAGAAGACAGGAAGTCAAAATCAACTCTGGAAGCACTTGGTAGTTTAGGACTACACTGAAAACACCATCCAGCTACTGAAGAGTACATATCCTAAAACCAGGAGGGAAATGAGAGCCCCAGCCGTGCTCCTATGAAGCAGATCCACAACTCCAGGGCTTCCGTCTCCCTCTGAAACCCGGATTCCTCTGGCACCACGATGGCTCTGCGGTGCCTGGCAGGTGTGTGCACCTCCTAAATCAAGCCACCCGGAATCTGCCCCAGCAGGTTATCTCCTCACAGTAGCCTCATTGTCTTTAGGGGACCTGCTGTGTATTGACAGAGCCTCTGAAAACATAGCTCTCCGTCTCCAACTTCATCATGAAGCTGTAAGGTAGTAAATCTTAGGCCAATAACCCATTCGTGCCCCAGAGAGGTTACAGGAAAGAACTTTTTAATGTAAATTCAAGTTTTGTCTGTCAGGAGTGGGGCCATGAGAATACAGTGATCCAGAGTCATGGTAGGTATGAAGAATCACTTACCTACTGTGAGAACACAGGGACCTTGATTGTGGTCATCTGGTCAACTTCCTGGTGGCATTCAGCCAAGTAGCCCTAAGTCGTTGCCTCTGTGCCGGAGCAGACAGGGTCTAAGGTTTCGAGATGTTTCTTGAGGTTGCAGACCACACTAGCCCATAGGTCTTGTTCAACAAATCTCATGTGCAAAGGAATGTTGGGATAGGTTAAGAGTAAGAAGTAGGGGTGAGCGACCTATTCTCTCGCTAGTACTTTCCAGGACTCGTCCTCTGCAGGGAGATTTCTGGGGCGAGCACCCTAGGGACTTTTACGGTTCCACACGGTTGTGGCAGTAGGTCTGAAAATGCCGGTCAGTAAGAAAGCATAAAAGAGAGAGAGAAGCAGGAATTCAGGCAGTGCCTCTCAAGTGCAAAGGTGGTGGGAAACTGAGGCTTACCGAAATCTCCTCGCTGGCTCCACCGGTGATGTCTTATTGCAGGGCGTGTTCCTGTCTCATTGCAGAAAGAACACAGAGCTGACAGGAGGTCAAGAAAGCCAAGGGAGGGTTTATTTAAGTGGCAGTACACTCTCAAGGGGAGAGCTGGCAGTCTCAGAGAGAATATTTGCTTTACTTCACATCTGAGGCACAGGACGCTCAGAGAGGGGACATTAAGATGCCAGTCCAACAGGTGTTCAAGGCAGATGCTCGCTAATAACGAGGGCTATATAGCAGTGAAATGAACAGCATTGCATTGTAAGACATGGGTCTTCATTCAGTTCAGTTCAGTTCAGTCGCTCAGTCATGTCCGATTCTTTGCGACCCCATGAATCACAGCACGCCAGGCCTCCCTGTCCATCACCAACTCCCGGAGTTCACTCAAACTCATGTCCATTGAGTCGGTGATGCCATCCAGCCATCTCATCCTCTGTCGTCCCCTTCTCCTTCTGCCCCCAAACTTTCCCAGCATCAGAGTCTTTTCCAGTGACTCAACTCTTCACATGAGGTGGCCAAAGTATTGGAGTTTCAGCTTCAGCATCAGTCCTTCCAATGAACACCCAGGACTGATCTCCTTTAGAAAGAACTGGTTGGATCTCCTTGCAGTCCAAGGGACTCTCAAGAGTCTTCTCCAACACCACAGTTCAAAAGCATCAATTCTTTGGTGATCAGCTTTCTTCACAGCTGGGAGAAATATCAATAACCTCAGATATGCAGATAACACCACCCTTATGGCAGAAAGTGAAGAGGAACTAAAAAGCCTCTTGATGAAAGTGAAAGAGGAGAGTGAAAAAGTTGGCTTGAAGCTCAACATTCAGAAAACAAAGATCATGGCATCTGGTCCCATCACTTCATGGGAAATAGATGGGGAAACAGTGTCAGACTTTATTTTTGGGGACTCCAAAATCACTGCAGATGCTGATTGCAGCCATGAAATTAAAAGACGCTTACTCCTTGGAAGGAAAGTTATGACCAACCTAGATAGCATATTAAAAAGCAGAGACATTACTTTGCCAACCAAGGTCCGTCTAGTCAAGGCTATGGCTTTTCCAGTGGTCATGTATGGGTCTTCATTAAATGTACTCAAACAGTAGTTGAGTTGATGCTTTTGAACTGTGCTGTTGGAGAAGACTCTTGACAGTCCCTCGGACTGCAAGGAGATTCAACCAGTCCATCCTAAAGGAGATCAGTTGCAAATATTCATTGGAAGGATTGATGTTGTGGCTGAAACCCCAATACTTTGGCCACTTGTTTTGAAGAACTGACTCATTGGAAAAGACCCTGATGCTGGGAAAGATTGAAGGCAGGAGGAGAAGAGACAGCAGAGGATGAGATGGTTGGATGGCATCACCAACTTGATGGACATGAGTTTGAGCAAGCTCCGGGAGTTGGTGATGAACAGGGAAGCCTGGTGTGCTGCAGTCCACGGGGTCACAAAGAGTTGGACATGACTAAGTGACTGAATCAATCAGCCAAACTGAACTGAAACAACAGTTGGATGTTGATGGTGGTAATAATGATGTAATCACAGTGAGAACACTGGTATCATAACCTCCAAAGAAACTGCCGTTGGCTGCTTATTGATTTTCATGAATGGTATCAACTGATCTTCTCCACAGACATATGAATTGATAGTACCAGTCCTTCCATTTTACAGGCTAGAGGAAAAGGGAACAGTATGGTCAAGTAGTGAAAGTCGCTCGGTCATGTCCGACTCTTTGCAACCCCATGGACTACACAGTCCATGGCATACTCGGTGCAGGAATGCTGGAGTGGATGGCTGTTCCCTTCTCCAGGGGATCTTCCTGACCCGGGGATCGAGCCCAGGTCTCCCGCACTGTGGGTGGATTCTTTACCAGTTGGGCCACCAGGGGAGTCCTTTTATAGGTCACACAGCTAGGATTGTGTTGGAAGAATCTGGACCCAGGTCTGCTCACACCTAGAACTCATGCTGTTAACTGTGCTCTGTTGCTAATTGCAGCAGTTCCAAACGAGTTTCCATTTCATTCATTCATTTCATTTCACTCAATTATAAGTGAATTTCTTGTGTGATGTGTGTGATTGAATCGGAAGGCTCTAGAATACCTTTTACATTCTCCAATTCTGTTTCCATGAAAGGATTTTTCATAAAAGGCAAATGTTGTGACCTTATATTCTTTTAATCTCTAAGAAATCAATGGAAAATTCTATTTGTGAATTAGGATTGGCATAAAATTTGAGTATAATATGTGTAATTGACGCTGTCATCGTCCGGGTTTCTGGGAAACTAAACTCCTTTCTTAATCCTGGAGACCCCCTTTGCATAAGTCTAGGCTTCATTACTCAAGCAGAAACTGGCAAATGATGAAGACTTGGTCAATTAGATACTCTCACCCAGGACTGAATCATGGAAAATGATAAAATGATTTCTTCTTGCAAGGAAGGAGAGATGAGAACCATTCACAGTGATGGTGATGCTGGAGACAGCAGTCAGAGAAGGCAGCCTGTACAGACCAGTCCTACTCAACGCTGATGTCCTTTCTGCTCCTTGGGTGTGTGTGTGCTAAGTCACTTCAGTCCCCGTCTGACTCTTTGCTACCCTATGGACTGCAGCCCACAGGGCTCCTCTGTCCGTGAGGCTCTCAGGCAAGAATGTCAGAGTGGGTTGCCATGCCCTCCTCCAGGGGATCTTCCCGATCCAGTAATCGAACTGGTGTCACTTAAGTCTACCTGCACTGGCTGGTGGGTTCTTTACAACTACAGCCACCTGGGAAGCCCTTTCTGCTCCTTGCCTTTCTTCTACTTTGCCAGCCTGATTGAGCAGCCTCTCATCAATTCTGTGAACCCTAAAACGCTATTCCCTTAAGTCATCAGCTAGTTCCATTGCCTGCAGCTGAGAACCTTGACTGACTCCCCACTTCGAATATTAACACAGTGACCCCTATAGCCACTGATGTTTGCCAGCATCAGAGAGCTTATTTGGGCTTATCTCTAGTAAATTATGTTTAAAAATTTAAGTGTAATTAATTATGACTTTCTAGTGTCTTACAAAGAACTTTCATGAGAAATTTGCTGACCTGACATCACTATCATTTTTCTGTACATATCAAGATAAATATTATAATTTTCCTTCACTTACAGAATCATTATTACTGTTTTCAGTCTATTGAAGAGTGTGAGACTAAAATTATACAAGCGAAAGACCAGGATATCCTTTTTTCCTGTGATATTAGAATGTGGATTTAGGAGAATGCAAGAATTTCCACTGGGCTTCCCTGGGGGCTTATACGTTGGAGAGTCTGCCTGCAATGTGGGAGACTTGGGTTCGATCTCCAGTCAGGGGCTTCCCTGGAATGGGGAGAGGTGACCCAATCCGGAGTTCTTGCCTGGAGAATTCCATGGATGGAGGAGCCTGGTGGACTTCAGTCCATGGAGTCACAAAGAGTTTGGACACAACTGAGTGACAAACACTTTTTTTTTCCCCAAGAGTTTCCATTACTGGGTTTAAAGATTTTATGGATGTGAGAGATAGTATAATATGATGCTGCTGTAGTACAGACTGTGAGCTCTGGAGCCATAGCCAAGCCTAGGTTTGGATGAATCTCTGCTCTACCTACAGTGTGTAATCTTAGGCATGTTACTTAACTTTTCTGTGTCTCCATTTTCCCAATTTAAAAATGGCAATAATCACAGAGATTATTTTAATAATCTTACATCTAAGAAATGTAAGGAGTCAAAATTCTCATCATTTTTCATCAACACCTCAGATAAAGAAAAATATATATACGCTCAATATGTAAAACTAATGCATAGAGATAATTACTTATTTCTGTTAAGGAAGAAGCAAGCTTCAAAAGTTATCTCTAAAGCTATGTGGTAGCCTCTGCTTTCATTAAGTAATAGACTGAAAGCATATGCGTGTCAAACCAGGATTTAACATCAGTTTGGTGTTCTTAACTAAAGACCTTATTTGAACTTCACCAGTTTCTCTGCTAATGTCTTTTCTTTTTTTCTGTTTCAGGCTGAATAAGGTATATTTGGAAACCCTCTGTACTGTTTTTGCAAGTTTCCTCTAAGTCTAAAATTAGTTCATAATAAAGTCACTTTAAGCACAGAAAAGAAGCAAAAGGCCATAAGATTCAAAGAGTAAAATAAAAACTGTTTTATTTTTCCCCTAAAGAAGTATGTTGAATAAAAGCAAAGAATTGGAACAAAAAAAGAAAAAAAGTAAGAAGTAGGGGTGAGAATGAAGTAATCTAGTTTTCTCCTCCATTAAAATTAGTCTCCTCAAATGGTAAAGATTTCCAGAAGCAAGAGAAAATGTCACAATATGTGTATTTTGTTATGTGTAGGACCAGTGATACATCGTCCTTTTAAAATTAATGGTAGAAGTCCTTACAACTATACTTTCAGAATAATTAAAGGTTAACTGTGCTCATCTCATATGCATGCATTTTGGGAGACCTGAGACATTTGATTGGCTGCCCCAGATACAGACCATCTCCTGGATGGAGGAATGTTCCCAACAAGTAGGTATCATGTCTAAGTCGTGAGAGAAAAGCCCATACACCTGAAAGTAGCAGTGGAATTTCTACCTGTTCATGACCTTATTCTGGGACACAGGGTGTCTTGCTTTCTCTCCTTCAGTTCAGTTCAGTTGCTCAGTCGTGTCCGACTCTCCGCGACCCCATGAATCACAGCACGCCAGGCCTCCCTGTCCATCGCCAACTCCCGGAGTACACTCAAACTCATATCCACAGAGTCGGCGATGCCATCCAGCCATCTCATTCTCTGTCGTCCCCTTCTCCCGCCCCCAACCTTTCCCAACATCAGAGTCTTTTCCAGTGAGTCAACTTGTCGCATGAGGTGGCCAAAGTATTGCAGTTTCAGCTTTAGCATCAGTCCTTCCAATGAACACCCAGGATTGATCTCCTTTAGAATGGACTGGTTGGATCTCCTCGCAGTACAAGGGACTCTCAAGAGTCTTCTCCAACACCACAGTTCAAAAGCATCAATTCTTCGGCGATCAGCTTTCTTCACAGTCCAACTCTCACATCCATACATGACCACAGGAGAAACCATAGCCTTGACCAGACGGACCTTTGTTGGCAAAGTAATGTCTCTGCTTTTTAATATGCTATCAAGGTTGGTCATAATTCCTGCTTTGTCATTTTACAAACAAGGAAACGGAAGCTAAGAGGAGTGGGCTGACTTCACTCGCAGAAACAGGGCTGGAACGGAAGGACACTCCAGGCCTCCAGAACCCTGCTCCAAAGTTTTTCCTCCATGAGAGTGTGAAAAGTGAAAGTGTTAGTCACTCAGTCGTGACTCTTTGTGACCCCAAGGACTATAATCCATCAGGGTCCTCTGTCCACGGAATTCTCCAGGCGAGACTACTGGAGTGGGTGGCCATGCCCTTCTCCAGGGCATCTACCTAACCCAGGGGTCAAACCCGTGTCTCCTTCACTACAGGCAAATCCTCTACCATCTGAGCTACCAGGGAAGGGCCTAACCAACTCCATTTTCAACAGAGTTGGTTAAAAAGTTTAACACAGAGGGAGATGAACAATGTAGAAAAGTGTTGAGGAATAATATTCTACCCTTAGTTTAATTTAGAAGAAATGTGTTGTGCTCTTGCTGACTCTCTGCAGGACCAGCCTGTTTCATGGGAAGCACAGGGAATGGGGAAGCAGGGTTATGTGAACACGTGTGCGTGCACAGGCTGGGAACAGAGTGGGCAGGATGGGAGACTGACCAAAACCACCGGAGGGGCCTTCGCTCATAGGACCTGCTTTTCTCAGCCTCCCACAGTGCCTAACAGGCAGAAAGATGGTTTGTGCCTTTGCTGTGTGTTTCCTTTCCACCGGACTCTTTTACAGTTTCCTGTCTTCCTCCTCCTCTATTTGTTCAGGTTGGATCCATGCTTGGGGGATGAGAGTGGGCGGAAATCCAGAGCCATGAGCTGAGGCCTCGGGGCCTCCCCTGAGACTTCCGGAACTGGGTGGGGCATCTTCCTGTCTGCCAAGCTTTCTGTGGAGGCTGTAGAGAGTGACTACAGGGTCCAACGTGTGCTTAACCACGCTGTCCTCCAGCTCTTGTGCCTGTTCCTTTTGACGAGAAGCAGGTACTGGAAAGGGGATGCAAGGGGAACTATCTTAAAATCTAGTGGGGGAAGGCTGCCCGTTGACTCGCCCTGACCACGGACAAAGCAGGAAGATCCCTGCATGAGCTCGACGCTGCGTTTCCAGTTATGCACAAGATGCGTCCTGGTCTCGAAGGCCATGGGCCAGTCTTTTCTGTGGCCAGAAGAATAACCAGGGTACCTTCTAGTCGCCATGGAGTTTAGAGAGAAACACTTCCTTATGCTAAACTTCCTGCTCAACACTTGTACAGGTATTACCTCATTTTATTCACATAGAAAACCTTGGAGACCTGAACTCCATTATGTTCAGAATCAGTGCTTGAATGTGTGTCTGTCCACGTATGCTTCACCAATAAAATGCCATCCTTCCAGTGTGAGTGACACAATAAAGCGCGATCGGGTAAGTGGGTCCAGCATCCACCATGTACCTAGAGAGGGGACTTAAAGCAAGTCACAGAATCACTATTTATGTCAATGTCCTCAGCAAATAATAGGAATCATAAAAATGACCAGTACCTACCTCATGGGGTAGTTTTGAGAACCAAGTGAAGTGTTTTAAATACAAATGTTCATTAAGCAAATATAAGGAGAAGGGAGTTTTTGGTTTTGCTTTTCACATATGTAAAGATATTAGAAATGGATGAACTACATATAAGCTATGTTTTTGAAAGTTTATATAGTAAAATCAAAGGCTAATTTTATCCCAACATAAATGCAAATGTAATCTCCCTATGGCCAGCCTCTTATGAACCCCTTGCTTACTTGCCTCAGGGGTTCTCAGCCCAGTTACATCTAATGTTCCTTTTATATTAAGTATGTTAAACCATTCCATTTGTTATCCTAAAGCAGAATTCATAAATAATATAACCTACCTATAGACATAATTTTAGAAATCACATGACATCCTGCTTGTAATAATGGAAAGAGGAAATCCAAGGGGAGTGTTTCGATATATAATACTCCAGCATGACTAGAAGACAGCAGGTGATACACAGATACCTGCTGTTCTTCACATAATCACCAGAATCTACCAACCACAAATGCAAACTGATATGAGAATATTTTATTCTGATTCAAACAATGTAATGACACTGCTGTTAGTGATATATTTTCTAAAACAATGAACAACTTTTGGTGAAGTTCCAAGTACAATAAAGTGCTGCTTTCTGTCAATTTACGGAATTGATGCTCTATTGAAAATTCAGAGAGCTTTAAAACAGGGCAAAAAAAAAAGTGTTCAGTGTTTTACAGAATATAGACTCCCAAGTTTATAGATTTAGGTTCAGATCATTCTAAACAGGCTTTTTAATCCAATTATATGTCCAGCGGGGTGTCTGAAAATGAAGTGTGAAATGGGATAATTCTTCAATGTGTGTGGTTTGTCCGGTACATGGCAGGATGTCCTTGGCCCCATCCATCAAATCCCCATTATCATGATGATCAAAAACACACTGGTGAACTCCCAGATGCCCGGGGGGGGGGCAGCCCCTCCTCTGCCCCATCAGTATCAAGAGCCTCCACTCTGTATGCTTCCTTACCTTGTCGGGCTCACCATTTTGCCAGAGTGCAACTCTCTCCCTGGATCATCCAAACTCTTTCTCCGTCATTCTTTCTCTCTCTTCTCTTTTATAATCTGATGCTTCAACATAACTAAACTTATCTTTCTCTCGTGACCTAAATTATTTACTCTAACTGGACTCTATTTGAACTATTTGCTTCCAACCTAGAGCCCTACGGATGTTCTTGGAAGAGTTGACAAGACATGGAACTAGTTCTTAGAACTAGAAAGTAACATGGAAGTCGTTTCGTTCAAAGCTACAATCAAGCTGAAGCTTAAATATGTCCGGTGACTTATCTGAGGGCCCACAACCAATGTCTGGTAATTCAGGTCGAGAAGCTAAGTTGGTCTCACCGTCCCCACACCACCCTCTGTCGTTATCAATTAACCAGTAAACCAGGCAGCAAACTCATATGCAGGTCATCTATAAGGCACCCTGTTAGGAATGTTTTAGACTTCCTGAGTTCAAAGTACAATTATAAAGACAAGAAATGGCGATCAAAACCAAGGATTGTTTAACGAAGCTTATGTCTTGTATTCCAGTTTTGTTCACGACATTGTCTTCCATGTTTTAGGACATAAGTAGCTGTAACTTTAGCATATAGTTCCTCTGGTACTGAGCTAAGACATTATTATTTACAAGGTAAAGTGAAAAAAAAAAGTGCCTTACAAAGAAGTGCAACATACAGACAGTTGTATAAAGGTAGAATGTGTGGGAAGGAAGAGAATCCGGAAGTGATAATATAGGCAGGTATTATAATATTATATATCTTAATTGGGTTAAGAAGTCGAGACCCCGAATCAACTTAGAGGCAGTGCAAGTGTTAAGAGGGAGCAAGAGATGAAAGACATCTTGGATAGAGAATCTCAGGAAAATGAAAACTGACTAGATGCAATGATCATCGGAAAAGGAAATTTCCACATTGATCCCCACGTTCCCAGTCTACGGAATGGGGAGAAGGGTGGTGCCATGAATAAAGACCGAAAGCAGGCAGCGGTACCCTAAATCAGAAAAGAGGAAATTGGAGGGAGAAGGGCTGCTGGTTGGGAAATGATGACTCAACACAGAGAGTGCTCAACTCAAATGGCAGCTGAACGCATGAAGCCTCTGTCCAAACAGATAAGGGGAAACGTGCATCTGCTCTTCAGCCTGTAGTCATGAAGCTAGATGTGGATGCGAATGGCATGGACAAAGGAGACTTAGACCGCCTAGGAGGAGAGGCTGGACTGGAGAGGAAGGTCAACAGTCTGAGCCTAATGAATAGCTTATGAGTTTGGGGGAGAAAGGAAAAGGAGAAGATGCCAAATGAAACTTTTAAAGGAGGAGGTCGGGGAGAGGAATTAAGGGAGGAAACAGAATTGGGCAGATCTCCGGAAGCTTCGGGCGGAGAAATTCTCAACAAGCCTGGCTCACAGCGGGGCTGAGGAGGCCCTGTGGGGGATCACAGGACGCGCAGAGAGGATGCTGCTCAGAGCACAGGTAGAGCCTGGCGGCAATGCGGAGAAAGGGCAGGGCTCTCTGCCCGCGAGAAGACCAAAGAAAGAGACGCTGGATAAAGCATCAACGGAGAAGCAGGGAGGCTGAGCAGAGAGCCGAGGGCCGGAAGGATCTCAGGTAGGGGAGGCTTGTCTTCTTCAAGAGCGGGAAAGGAGAGGCGGTCCGCTGAGAGCAGGAGGGCTGAGGCCTGAGAGGCAGGGGCGTGGGGAGAAGTTACTCTCCAGGACGTAAGAGGAATCCAGCGCGTGATGGATGATGGAGGAGACGCCGATGAGAATTAAGAGTTGCTTTAATGAAACAAGAGAGGAAGAACAGCCAAAGCAATAGACTCACAGCCTGAGAGGATGAACTTCTGGTTACTGGGGGAAAGATGCAGGGTACGGATGGTTTGGGAGCCTGAGATGGACATGCACACACTGCTATGTAAAAAACGGATGACCAGCAAGGTCTTCCTGTGTAACACAGGGAACTCTGCTCAGTGTCGCGTGGCAGTCTAGATGGGAGGGGAGTTTGGGGAAGAATGGAGGCATGTATATCTGTGGCTGAGTCACTCTGCTGCTGCACCTGAAACTATCACAGCATTGTTAATCAGTTATACTCCAATATGAAACAAAAGGCTTAAAAAATAAAAGAAAGGTAAAAGCGGGGAGGAGGTTATGGCCTCAGAAATTTTACGAGTTCAAGATCCAAGTAGCGGAGGAATTCTCAGAGACGTTGATGATGATGATAATGATAATAATTTCAGCTAACATTGCATGTGGTATTAAAGTACCAGATAACATGCTAGGCAATTTTTTTCATGTATTATCTCATTAAATCTCTATAGCACCACAGTAGGGTATTATTATTATCCCATTTTACAGATGAATAAATCAAGTCTACAGATAGCCGGGCCATTTGCTCTCAGACACACAAGTGACAGGCCCAGAACTCAAACCTAGTCCTGTTACCTCCAGAAAACCTAATGCCAAGCTGCCCATGACGGTCTTTACTGTCACCCAGGTGAACAGCTCCATGGAGGTGGGACCAAGCTCCCTGAGGATGTACAACTTGAATGGTGCCCGAGGGCAGAGTTGGGAGGATGATCAGTGTTCATGTTGGAATTCTGAGAACTTGAGCTAGGAAAGGAAGCCTGTGAACCAGATGCAGGAGTCATTCAGGAAAGAAAGAAAGAGTTACAGATTCGGGTGCATGAAGCTCTACTTGGAAAGGCTGTTGGATAAAGGTCACGAAACGATGGTTGGGGGAAGTGGTGGGATGCACGGATGTTCTGTTCAGGGAAAGGAATGAGAGATGTATTAGAGATGGTTACAAGATAAATGGAGTCATCAGAGTAAAGCCAGAGGCTTTACTTAATGCTAGGAAGTGGAAGGATGCACAGAAAATCATTTGGGGAGCTCTGTGCATTTTGTTTTAATACAGAGAGTCCCAAGGGATAGGGTGCATAATTTCAAGTTAGATATCAGACAAGACTTTAGGGCTCTCTGGAAAGAGATGGATATAAGGGCTAAAGTGGAAGGAGAATGAAATTTGAAATTTAAAACTATTATTTTAATGGCCAGGGCTTGGAACGAAGAGGTCAATAATAATAGCAGAGGAATAGCAATTAGAAATCAATCAACGCAGGAACCCTTGGTTTTGCATGATGACCACTAGGAGGAGCTCCCGCTTGCTCCTCACCTAGAGGTTAAGCGCACAGGTTCAAATTCTAGGTCTACTTCCTAGATGGGGGATTTGGACCAGATGCTAGATAACAAAGTGGAGACCATGATCGTTGTTCAGAGAACAGTTTTGAGGATTAAATGAGATACTGCATGTAACGTGTTTTTACCGCTCTGCCCTGAAGACAGGCAGCCATCAGAGTCCTGGTTGGAGAGGATTCTCTTCCATCAGAAACGAAGCCGCCGGGATTCAGTGCTGCGCTTTCCTCGTCAAAGACAAATCTGTGAGTTTTCCTCTGGTGGCCTTTGGGCTTGGAGAGGGGTGGATTCAGATTTGCATTTTTGCTTGAGTTTTGTGCCTTAGGCCAGAGGAAGATGACAGTCTTTGGTAAGTGTTGATGGCATCAAATGGAAAGATGAATGGGCCCAGATGAATGGGCCATCAACATCTTGTGTGGGTTCCACGCCACAGAATCAGCTCTGTTACGTTAAACAGAGGGAAAAACAGGGTGAGGAGGGGAGACTCAGCTTCTTCTGCTGGGAAGAATGCTCTGACCAACTGCAGGTGCATTCAGTACTCATGTCCAAGTCAGCGCTCCAAAGCACTCCTGGTGTGAGTGGTTTGGGGAGTTTGTTGTTTGGGGATTTTTTTTTTTTTTAAAGCAAAACAATTACTTAGTTTGGGGCCTATTATCAAAACGTCACCTAAGTGGACAGAGTCCAGAGAGATCCCCTTGCCTGAAGAAAAGGCACCGGGCCTGGGAAACCACGCTTACCTGTGGATACCCTGCAGGAGCCTGCGGTGCTTCCTGGACAGCAAGGCTGAACCACCCCAAGAAGCCTGTTGAGACAGTGACAGAACCCAAACCACGTGATTTCAGTGCTATTTGCTCACCAGACAGTTGTCATCGGATACTGTAAGTCAGTGTCAACCAGTATGGAGTCAGGAATTTTTTTTTTATTTATTTTTAACTGAAGGATAATTGCGTGTGCTGGTTCCTGTCATGCATCAACATGGATCAGCCATAGGTGCACATATGTTCCCTCCCTCTTGAGCCTCCCGCCCACCTCCCACCCCATCCCACCCATCTAGGTTGTCACAGAGCCCTGGTTTGAGTTCCCAATGGACTGGGGGAAATTTTGATCACCAGCTCTGCTCAGGTGATCTGAACCTCATTGCAATAGGTGGGTCTCCATTGACAATTAGGAATTCAATCCCCACATTATAAACAGACTGGTAAGAAACTCATTGAGTTGCCTGTGGACAAAATTCTAAAATCTTAGAATCTAAAGTATACTATAGTCCTTCAATGTTGACAACTCCAACAAAAGTTAAGAAAGAGCCCAATATCATATGGAGAGAAATGACAAGACTGTGTGCCCCATGGATGTGGAGGAGGAAGGAAATGGGAGGTCTCCACATTCACAAAAGCTGAGCTCACTGGTGGACAGCAAAGAGTGACCTTAAGAATAGCCTTCTCGTTCAGGGCTGGCCCAGGGGCAGCAGGAAAAAAAAAAAAAAAAAAGAAACGAAGCCGCAAGAACTACCGGTCAAGGGTGCCAGGGCCTCTGTGTTCAGCATGGAAAGGGAAACCGTCAACAGTTGCTGACACGTCTGTGCTCTTTGGGGATTGTCTTTTTCTGACCAGTAAAGCCATATGGCTTATGGGGCAGAAACAGGGTGAAGCTGCCTCAAGTCTAAGAGTCCATTAGGAAGAAATCCAGATTTGGTGAACCTTCTAGGTCTTCAAATGAGAGCTTCTCCTTCCTCAAAGATATGTTTCACTCTTCCTTGTCTCTTCTCCCCAGTTGAATGGTGAGGTGTTGGAAATGGGGTGCGGGAGAGGGGGATGGTGGGCTGGGAGGCCTGGCTCAGGCACGGCCCAGTGAGGCCTGTGCTATTGCATGTCTTCCACCCCTTCTGTTTCCATTTCTAGAGCCTGTCTCTCAGCAGACTCTCTCCCAGCATTTTTGTTTTGTTTTGTTTTTAATTGGGGCCTGGATACCCTCATTGTCATTTTATTACATTTCTCTTCTCTGAGCCTGGAGGACTTTCTATGGAATAAACATAAGACCCGTTATTTTAGAAATAAAATGTGTTTTTCATTAAAAACCTTATTCTGACTCCTTCAGTCCCAGCAAAGCTTTTCCCTCCTGGCCTAATTGGGTTTCAAGTTATCAATAATACCGTTTCTGTACAAGAAAGCAGGACCCCCCTGTATCCTACTAAAAGCCCTCCTACCACTGATATGAAATGAAACTTCCCTTTGGGAAAGTGTAAGGGGAAAAATTTATGCTTTTGAACTGTGGTGTTGGAGAAGACTCTTGAGAGTCCCTTGGACCGCAAGGAGATCCAACTGGTCCATCCCAAAGGAAATCAGTCCTGAATATTCATTGGAAGGATTGATGCTGAAGCTAAAACTCCAATATTTTGGCCACCTGATTCGAAGAACTGATTCATTGGAAAAGACCCTGATGCTGGGAAAGATTGAAGGTGGGAGGAGAAGGGGATGACAGAGGATGAGATGGCTGACTGGCATCACTGACTTGATGGACATGAGTTTGAGTAAGCTCTGGGAATTGGTGATGGACAAGGAAGTCTGGTGTGCTGCAGTCCATGGGGTCGCAAAGAGTCGGACACGACTGACTGAACTGAACTGAACTGAAGGGGAAATGGAAGAGGAAGGTTCCAGAACTCTGAGAGGAAGCCTCTCATTATCCTTGTAGGTTGCTGGGTCTATATTCCCCCTCCCACACTCATCAAAACCATTCCTGCCCATCCGGCGACCTTCCCCAATCCCATCGGGCAAGGGAGAGACACGTCCAGGACTGTGAAAAAAGAAGACCGATAAGCCTGCCCAAATGGGAAGCGTCTAGACTTTGTTCCAAAAGCAAACGTGGTGGAGTCCTCAACAAAGAAAAAGCCAAGTGTGTACATCTCAGAGCGAGCCAGTTTCCGTCACTCACCTGAGCAGTAATTGACACGGGCACCCACACAACAGAATCCCTCCCATTTCTGAGCATTGGCCTCCAACCTTGGCTACAGGTTCCCATCAGCTCGGGAGCTCTTGCCTCTCATGCCAGGATTGGCCTGCCTCTCAAATGGCTTGAGGTCAGATCTTCAAGACTTTTTCAAACATCTAGAGGATTCAGATGTGCAGCCTGAGTTGAGAACCACTGTTCTAGGATCGTGTTGTCCCATAGGGGAGCCATCTGTGAGTACTTGAAGTTGGAGACATGAACATCAAATCAAATTAAAAATCAGTTCCCAGATTGCACTAGCCACATCCAGCTGCCGGGGGCCCATGGCTTTTCTAGGTGAGCGAGTACAGACCTACCGTGTCTCCATCATCATGGATGGAGTTGTCCTGGAAGTAACAATGAGAGCTGAGAATATTTCTAAGCACAGCAAAGGTTATTTGGTTTTAATGTAGATTTATTTTAATTATCTTCCATTTTTGTCCTTGCACAGCATCAGAAAAGAAGATATTTAAGGGGTAAATTTGGTGTAAATTGATCCTGGTCTAGAACATGAATAACTCACAGCATGATGGGCTCAGGACACTGCCTATCAGGTGTGAATTTGGCCCAATATCTTCCATGTTGTCATATTTACCCTCTTAAATGTAAATCTACCCACCAAAAATCACCCTTCTCCTTTTATTCTGTTACCCTTTCTGATCTGGGGACCTACTCTAACTAGGCCAGTGATTCTGGTAGCTGCCAGAAGACAAGGTGAATGGCTTCTGCAGACCATGGACCTGGCCCCAAGGCTGGCCAGAGCGTCTGCCTTTGGATGCACAAAAATCTACCCCACAAACAGAATCTCATGAAGGCACGCTATCTTCTGTTTTAATGTCCACTTTGTAATCCATGTTACCATTTTATCCTTTGGGGCTTTTTGATCCTAATGTTGATGTTGCCCCGTCCATGTTTTGGTGATGGTGATTTTGTTCCAATGGACTAACATGACCACCGCCATGGTAAAAATAGACAAATGCACCTGGTAGATTTCCTCAGTCCTGCAAAAGACAGGACACCAGCAAGAGTGAATTTTTGATGGAGGCACAGTATCCACTTAGGCCCCCAGCCAAGGTCTCGCTAAAAGCATGAATCAGAGCCTAAATACCAAGTCGAAGACTCCTTCTGCTAATGGTGTGAGTACCGCCCTTCCCCCACCCCGTGGGTGAAAGATTTGGTTCATGATGTCAACACTTGGTGAGGTCAGACACAGTTTTTCTTTTGATGGAGGTAACTCAGAAGTCCTGAGGCTATCCAGAAAGAAATGACGGGGCCCACTCTGTGTTGAAATCTGGAAATCCAGCATCCCTTTCAGGGAGGAGGTAACAGGCAGCTTCCAGCTCCTTTCCCTTTCCAACTATTTTCTGTCCCCTTTTTCTTGATTGTTCCTGCCTCAAACTGCTCCTTAACTGCAAAATGGAAGACTCTGCCACCTGCTGTGAGATGTGAAAATGCCAGGGACCCACTGGCATTTGCAGCAGCGCAGGGTGCTGTCTGAATCGTCTCTACACCTGGCTGTGTGTGGAGATGCTCCGTAGTAACTTATCTGTAGGGGTGGGCCTGGCACAGGCCAGAACCCTGTGAGGCTTTTGGCTTCGCTTATTTGGGGTTGATTATCATGTCAGCCGCCTCGAGGATAGGCGCGAAATACACACATTGGATCTGATCTGGTTTTTAAGAAGTGGTCCAATGAGTTCACTTGTTTTAACAGCTCAATCGGATGGACCAGGTATGCAGGCATCGATCTTATGGCACTGCCTGGATCCATCTGAATGAAACTATTTAGTGCCACATATAAACACAGCTGAATTCAGACAAGAGGGATGAAATCTTTCCTTGAAGCTCTTGAGTCACTTAAAATACAACCTCTCTGATGGGGTCTCCCCTGGGGAGATGCTGTGTAGCAGTCTGGTGGTTGCAACTCTATCCAACTCCCTGAACGGAATTCAACTTCTTTCCTAGTTTCATTCCTGGGGATCTTTTTACATCACACTGAGCTCCCCAAAAGGGCATTTGTGAGAGCAATAGATAAAGACCGGGGACCAAAGACACAGGCCTAAGCTATCAAAAAAGTTTCTTTCTTGTAGGTGATGAAATCCGTGACCTCTCACTTAGGGGTCAAAGACAGATTGATTCTTTCCTGAAGTAAAATTGAGCCAACAGGATTTATGCTAAACAGGGACTCTAAGAGATTCTTGACTGACCCTGATTGACTCACCGTACTTCCTAACCTTATTCAAAGCCATGCTTCTTTCTACTTAGACAAAGGGGACGGTTAAGATTCGGGGGTTCTTCCCTTGATCATGCCCTGCGGTGATGTCTGATTCCACACCTCAAAGCTCATCACCTTGGCCTTCACTCCAACACAAAGCCAGCTGATTCTGGTTCTCACGTGACTTGGGTTTAGCAGAGTTGTTTTTTTCTTTTTTTTTGGATCATTTTTTATTTATTAATTTTAATTGCGGTGTATTTGCTTTACAAAGCTTCGACTACATAGCAAAGTGAGTTAGCCGTAAGTATAAATATATCCCTTTTATTTGGATTTCCTTTGCCTTTAGGTCACACAGAGCATTCCTGTGCTCTACATTATGTTACCACCCATTGCCTATTTTAGACATAGTATCAATAGTGTACACATGTCAATTTCAATCTCCCAATTGGTCCCACCCTCCCCTTTCCCCACTGGTATCGTTGTTCTCTACATCTGCGCCTCTATTTCTGCTTTGCAAACAAGGTCATCTGTACTGTTTCTCTAGATGCCATATAGATGTGTTAATATGCAATATTTGTTTTTCTCTTTCTAGCCGGGTATTTCTAATGACGCGTCTACCTGCCCCTCGGTTTTCTCATCTGTAAGTGAGATGGCTGAATCCGGTCATCTCTAAGCTCTCTCCTAGCATTTACCTTGTTAGAGTTTAAGAATATCCTCTGCTGGTATTTGCATAGCATATTAAACATCTTGTAAAGCAAAGTTGTATCTATCATCTGCATTGTTCTTTCTCAGCTGTCCTAGGGAAAGCATACCCTTTATTTTCTTCCGACGTATTACCCAGTTAGATCAGATACCCAAGGTCCATCAGCTCTAAGTAGACAGACAAGTTAACACAGCCGCCCCAACACACTGACCACTGGACTCTCAGCCAAGTCCAGATTCCCTCCACAGGTGGATGCCCTGCCTACGGGAGAGTTAACACCGCCTGTCAGCACCCGATGTGGCCAAGACTGGCATGAGGCAGCGAGCTTGAACCATCTTGTGTTGAAAGGCAGAACTTTTTCTTTCTTATACTTCAGTTTGTATCAAGGCCTTCAAAGGCATGAAAGGAGAGGGGGAAAAAAAAAAAAACCTTGGAAGGTTTTTGTATTTTATGCACAAAAAAAAAAAGATTTTTTTTTTTTTTTTTTTTTTACCATTACCAAAATCTCCTCCAAACACACAGACCCTACAGTATCCCTATTAAATTATATAGAGCGAGTCCAGCCCTTGACTGTCAGCGGGGCCCATCAGTCCTAATTTATCGCCCCAGGAAACACAGTACAATTATGGTAATAAATAATAATAGGATTCAGTACATGACAACATGAATGATGGAGGCTCTCAGAATTCATTTACGTTGCTTTGTGTTGCAATCATCATGCCTCTAATGTAATGCCAAGCAAATGAGCCCCTTTGAATATTGTGCAATCTATTGCAAGTCAACTGGCACAAAACTCACTCAATAAATCATGTTCAAACACATGCCTGTAATGACAGGTAAATCAACAATGAAGTAATTGCATTTAATGTATTGAAACACTGGACAAAAAAACAGTGACCTCGAAGTGACTTTTTGTAAAAGGTATGATACAGTTGCAACAGGGAGTGAGTTCCATCCTAAGAGGCGCTTCTTGCTTACATGCACACGTAGGACTGGGACCCTCCTCCCTGCACAGGCCTTGATTCATCATGTTCTTCCTACAGCAGTCACATAACCGGGCTCTCAGAGGCCTCAAAGGGGGCCTTCACCAGGCTGAACACCACAGTCTGGTCAGGGTGGGGATCAGCATCCAGCCCAGGAGCCCCTTCTCTGCCTGGCCTGTCCCCCAAGCTCCGATTTGGGGAGTTAATGCAGACCTGATGGGAAGCAAAGAGCCCTGGGCAGGAGTTAGGAGGGCCCATCCCAGCCCTAGTCCTGGTATCGACAAAACCAGCGTTCAACTCTTACCAAGTCCCTTCGCCTGTCAGTCCTTCATCTGTAAAATGAAGGGCTTGGACTGCCATCTCTGAAATTCACTGCAATTCTAATATTTACCAAGTTCTGATTCCAAATAGAGGACTTGATTTTCAAGCAGGCAGAAAAAGTCCCCCGCCCCCATGCCAGCTCCTGAGTGTTGGAGGCCCTGGTTTGAACCAGCCTGCATTTCTTCATCATTTCTGTGGCTTAGGCCAAGTGTATGTGCTTCTAATTTCTGTGAAACTTGGGCCTGCCCCTTTCTGGGCAAGCAGACAAGTCTGAAAATAGGGCCCCAGGGGCCATGTGGATGGATAACAGACAACATTGAGATGACAGGCTTTCCCACATCCCCTGCTGCAGCGGGCCCATCTCCCCTTGTCCCAGCAACCACGTCAAGAAGAGATGAAGCAGAGCCTCGGCGAAGCCAAAGGCCACTCCAGAGACTTTTCCTGCTCTTGGGAAACACTCCTTCTCCTCTGAAAAGCTGCAGAGCCTCCTCCACTGACAAACATCCCTCTTTCTCCTTAACTCTGAGCCCTTGACTATTTGTCAGCATAGATCTCAGGACCCAGAGATCTACGGTCTCCAAGGACCATCTTGGAGACATAGGGAAGTGGCAAGATGTCAAGGAAATGGCTGCAAATGTGGACTGAGCAGACCCGGCATGTGGTGTAGGGGACCCGTGGCCAGGCCCAAGTCTTCAGCTCTCCAGCTCCGTGGGCTGCATCTGTGAAATGCTAACACATGGTGTGCCCACAGTGGGCTCGTGGGGAGAACCATGTGACACACTTGGGGAAACCTTTGGTAGTTGTACACCAAGAAACTGAAGTTTCCGTTTTAATGATTCTTTGGGAGAACAGAACACTCAGAGATGAGGGGACTGCCTTTTGCTCTCAGATAACGCTTCTCACCACCAGACATCATCTTGTTGATGGATCTCCGGGTGGTGATTGTCCGACTCTCCTCGGGAGGGTGTCGACTAAAGGAAGAGGGCTTTCAGGGTCTGATTCTCATCATTCGTCTGTTCCCAGCACGGAGAACGAGGTGAGCAAGTGTTCATTGAATGAGGGAGTGAAGGACTCCTTTTCTTTCTCAGCAGTGATCTTGAAGGCAGTTTTAGAAATGTTATGTTGGTTCAGTTCAGTTCAGTTCAGTCGCTCAGTTGTGTCCGACTCTCCGCGACCCCATGAATTACAGCACGCCAGGCCTCCCTGTCCATCACCAACTCCCAGAGTACACTCAAAATGTTGGTACCCTCCCTCAAATCCATAAATACAGCTTCTCCTCTTATATATATGGTATACGATGCTTATGATGGTAAAGATAAACCCCATGATCCTACTGTGTAGCACAGAGAACTAACTATATTCAGATTCCTGTGATAAACCAGAATGGAGAAGCATATAAAAAGAGGATGTATACATATGTAAAACAGAATCACTTTGCTGAAATTAAAACAACGTTGTAAATCAACTATACTTAAATTAAAAAAAAAATACTGAAGAACATAAATACAGCATCCTGCTTCATTTACCTTGCCTGCTGAAATGAGGCTGTCTGGCTGGAGGTGACTTCTTTAGCATCCTACAGCAAGGATGACAATTGGGAAGCCTTTGAGATCCACTGAGATGCCTTCTGAGGCCAAGGCTGGACCACAGTTTCCTGGGCAACAACAATCCAGAAAAAGACGGCCTGCTTCAAAACAGGAAGTGATCTGGGAAGCTGGGAAGACCCACAAGCATTTCTGCACTGGAGGAGCAGGGAGTTACGGTGAATCCAACCACCAGAAGCCCTTGAGCTAACCAGTTTCCATCCTCAGGGTCTCTCATTCTCAAGCCCTGTCCCCCTCGCCTGGAAGCCATCTGTCACAGAACCACAAAATTGCCCTCAGCTTTTGCTTACCTCCTCCTTCTTTTGAACAAGATTTTATTTATTTGTATCTTCGTTGTCTTTCTCCAGTTGCAGCAAGCGGGGCCTACTCTCCAGTTGCGGTACAAAGGCTTCTCACTGCAGCGGCTTCTCTTGTTGTGAAACGAGGGCTCTAGGGCTTGCAGGCTTCAGTACTCATGGCTTGTGGGCTCCGAACTTGTGGCTCCCAGGCTCTAGAGCACAGGAGTAGTTGCTCTGCAACATGTAGGATCTTCCTGGACCAGAGATCAAAACTGTGTCTCCTGCATTGGCAGGCAGGTTCTGAGCCACCAGGGAAGTCCCCCTGCCTTCTCCTTCTTAAAGGGGGCCCTTGCTCTCTCAAGAGCTCCTCCATGGTACACCTGGAAAAACCAGGCAGCAAGCAGCAAGCCCAACAAAAGACCCATTAACAAGGGTGGGTGAGAGGGAAGGCAAAACAGGGGGCTTAGAAGGACACAGAAAGAAACAGAATAGCTATAATTTTAGAAAATTGTTACCAGTTGTGAGATGTTAAAAGTGTTCCCCAAAGAAGGGAATGTGGAGAAGAGAGGGACTCGGCTTCTCCCTCTGACCCGATGATTAATGGGCTAGAAGTTTGGATCCCTGATGCTAAATACCTACTGTGTTGATCTTGGGGTTTCTCAACACTGGGCTGGGTTCAGATTGTTCCTGGAAGCAGGACAGGTATTTGGCCACAACTGGAGAGCAATGGCTCAAAGACTCCATCCCCTACCCCTGGGATTCCAAGGTCCCTTCAGAAAAAACAAAAGCCAGTGGCAAGGCGAGCCCAGGGTTGAAGAAGAGGAGCCAGGTCTGTCATAACAGTCTGTCCTGACTGTTATGGACAAAGAAGAGCCTTTCACTGAGCCCATGAGCTTCCCTGGCGGCTCAGATGGTGAAGAATCCGCCTGCAATGCGGGAGACCCGGGTTCAATCCCTGGGTCGGGAAGATCCCCTGGAGATGGAAATGGCTACCCACTCCAGTATTCTTGCTGGGAGAATCCTCATGAACAGAGGAGCCTGGTGGGCTACCGTCCATGGGGTCTCAAAGAGTCAGACACAGTTGAGAGACTAACACTCACTGAGCACATTTCTAAAGTTTCTTTATGGAAGGTAATGGATTTTAGTTTGACCTATCAGTATGAATGGTTTATAAGTACCCCCCGAACAACATTCAAAAGATCACCCATCTCCCTGGTTCAGCTTCCCCAAAGTGTGTTTCCTTCACCCCTGTTTCCACTCTCGGTTCTTACCCCAGCCCTCCTCCCATTTCCACCCTCCCAGGGTGGAATACCATCCCTCCCAGGATGTCAGGGGCAAGAGATGAACTCCTGCCTCTCAGCATCTTATGAAACCCTTCCTGAGAGCCAATGAGCTTGCAGCCCTGACTGTGAAATGGCTTTGTCACTTCACTGATGACTGGGGGTCAGTCACCACCACCCCTCCCACGGAGTCCCCAAAGTCCATACACAGGACATCGGTGGGGGCAGGGGGCGGTGATAAAGGAACTCCTGAGAGCCTTGGATGACACCAAGGGCGGAGTCAGAGGACCAAAGCCAGCCTTGCCTGTGAACCATTCATCCCTGAGAGGATGGGCTTTCCTCCAACTCTCAGAGGATGAGCAGGCAGATGTAGAATGAGAGGGGAACATTTTCATCCAGAACGCTCTATGTATTTCTAGACAAAGTGGGAGGCTCGTAAGAGGACCCTCTTCCTGAAGAGCACTGTATCAAGCACGCAGATTGGGAAGGAAGGAAGCAGTCCTAAGTTCTCCCTGCATGGCCGCCACACCACCATTGGCTCTTGGTGAGGAGATATCAGGCTTGGTGACGGTCTAGAAGCCCTTAGACCTTGATCAAAGGTTCCAAGGCAGCTCAAAGTGATGCCTGTGAGCCTCAAGGGGAGTTTGCCAGAGCCAGGGACGTTCAATTGTTTTGTTGTCTGTAACATCTGTTTCAACCCTACTTGCCATTGTCAATCATACCTCTCTCTGGAAATGCACAGAGATTCTCTCTCTGTCAATCACTCTCAAGAATTCCAGCCCAAGTATCACATGAGGACCAAGCATGTTGATCAGGAATTAAGAATGGAGTCAACTAGAGCAATGAAGTGAAACTCTGACTTGGGCTTTGGTTCAGAATTCAGAGTGCCTTTGTTTTCCCAGAAGTGAGAGCATTAAGGGGAATATATTTTTTTTTTCTAATTACGTTTTTGTTTTCACCTGAAACTCTGAATTTGGGGATTCTGAGTTATCAGTGATGAAGCAGCCTCATCCTTGAGATATCTTCAACTTAGAACAATTTTTAAAAAACTTTCTAAAGACTTGAGAGCTTGAAATTAACCTCCTGAGTGGGAGACTGGGCAGATCTCAGTGTTTTCCCAGGCAGAAGATCTCCATGATCTAAACTCAGAAACACTGGAGAAGCCCACAAGAGCAGACCACCATATGAAGGGCTGAGCCCACATCATGGGTTCATAGTTTACAAATGAAGCAATCAAGGTCTAGAGAAATTAGCATTTGATTTGCTGTTGTTGCTTAGATGCTAAATTCTTTTGTGACCCCATGGACTATAGCCTGCCAGGGTCCTTGGTCCATGTGATTTTTCAGGCAAGAATACTGGAGTGGGTTGCTATTTTCTTTTTCAAGGGGTCTTCCAAGCCCAGGAATTGAACCTGAGTCTCCTGCATTGGCAGATGGATTCTTCACCACTGGGCCACCTGAGAAGCCCAGCCCTCAGACAACCTGTAAAAATGCCCCCAAGGGAGAGATGTCACCAGGCTCTATAGGAAGCTCAAAAGGAGCCTCTCCACTGAGATCACACAAATCCCAGGTACTTTTCATTCTGCTTTGTCCATGATTATTAACCTTTCCTTCCCCCGCCCCGCCCCCGCCCCCCCATCCAGGGCTCCTTCTGCTCCAGGCCAACAGCTTGGCGAAGCTTCTGGGTCACCCACCAGCAAAAGCTCTGTGCTCTTTTGAAAAACACGCACATATGTTCTGCCTCTTATTTCCTGAGTGGTCCTCACACCTGGAGTGATCAGAGTCCAAAGAAGCCAAGCCAGGAAATTGAGTTCTTCTTGACTCCAGGCTGGGTCATTTGGATATTAGAGGATGGATGTGCTTTGTGACTATCCCTCTGCAGGAGAAGACCAGGATCCTGCCAAGGGATTCACAAGACCCTAGAGCCGGCAAAGGTGGAGGAGAGGAGCATCCCACACCCTTCAGACAAGGAGCTGGACAAGCTGTGATTTCATCTCAAATGTTTCCTCGCCTCCCACCAAGCAGAAGAAAACGAAAAATCACTCTCCCTCCTACCTGTGTGCACACAAAAGGAAAAACAATCTTTTTTTTAAGAAAAAGGAAACACTGGGAGCATTTTTGAAGGTAAAAGGCTGTTTATTGCTGCCAAAGTGCTGACTTTTTTTTTTTTTTACTCCTGCCTCTGGCAACTGTATGGGAATCTGAGACTTCAGTGGAGAAGAAATGCATTCACTTGTCATCACATAAAACCTCTGTGTTCCACAGAGGAAATGGGAAAATTTCACCCTTAACTGGATTTGTGGATTCTTACTGGGAACAGTGGGGTGGAGTCGGGGGAGGGTGGAATTTCAAGATGCCCTGCAAACTGGAAGAGGCAGTGACCTCACTCCGCCAGGGGAGGGGTGGTCAGTGCTCCAAATGGACAGGAATCAAAGGTGGCCAGGGATGAGTCACAAGGGGACAATCAGAGTCCCACGCGGGGGCCAAGATGGCACCACTCCATCCAGTGTCACCAGAGGGCTGCACTGAGACGTGATTGAAACCACCAGAGCATCGGGGATTTTTTTTTCTCTCTCTCCCCTGGAACATATCCCATGGCCCTTTTAACAATGACTTGGGGGATCAATTTGGCCGTTACTGAGCTCAGCGCATTCTATATGCAATCACTGTGCTAAGCACACTATTCATTTTTTCCTCTTTACCTTTCCTGCAACTGATTTTTTTATGACCCATCTCCGGCCTGCCTTACTGGCTTTATCCCCATCCACGGGGACAGTAGAAATTGCAAAGGGGAGCTAAAGATGGTGCAGTCCAACCACCCACTCTCACCAGGTTGGAGATAAACCCAACTGACCCTTGAGGTGAAGTTCCTCTGACTTTTCTCAAATTCTCTTTGCCCTATGTATCTCCCATGTTGATCTGAAAGCCCCAAAGTGACCACCGCTCCACCGCCTCCACATCCCCGCATCAAATTTTCGTGGGTTTCAGAGCTCTGAGGTCAAGATCCAGAGAACTTGAAACCAGAGGAAACTGGGTTGCTAGGATGTGGGATTGTTTATTATGCTCTCAGCCTTAATTAGGTGTAAGTAACATCTTGTCAGTATCCTGCCACATATGCTAAAGCTGCCGGGGCAATTTTACTGGTTCTGACAGCTTAAATCAGAAACAAGAGAGTCGACATGTCAGTGATGGGGCCGGACATGATGGATATATTAAGAGGAGTCTGGAAAACTCTGGACTTCATTACACTGACCCCACTTCTCCAAAGTTTCTGTCAAAAGAGTCTCAGCCTCTTTGGAAAAGTCCCTCTGGGATCGGATTACACCCAATTATAGGGCCTCCTGCAGCCACCTGGACACAGGAGGATTTCCGCCAGGGCTTCATCACAGGAGTGATGGAGGGAAGATGAGAACAGAGAAACCGCCGATTTGGGTATAATTTCTACAAATAGATCTATCGAGATTTAAAAGGTGCAATAACCTGACATTTTCAGTAAGTTAAAAACTGCTTAAAAATGGGTTTGCAAGGTTGTTTCTTTTTCCATCTCGGCCCCAGGCTATTTTCAAAATGAAAAGAACGGGATCAAGTTCTGAAGACTGAGGGGGGAGTTGAAGGCAATCATACAGTTTTAAAGACGATGCGGAGGAAAGGGATGATCTTCTGAAAGTGTTAGAGGTGCTCTGAGTTTAGATGGCAAGTTTCTCAGAGGGAAAAAATGAGGACAAGGAAAAAGGAACTTCTGCCCGGAAATCGCACATTAGCCGGTTGGGCTGAACGTGGGTCTTTCTTGCCCAGTTCCAAAGGGGCTGCTTTCCTGGCGGGGGAGGGGGTGGTGATGGGGGCATTTGCAGCCAAGACCCCAAGTACTGACATCAGGAACTGCCACTGGCCTGTCACTGTAAGTGGAGGAGCGTGTTTGCTGTCTCAGCCCCACAGGAGTAAGGGGCAAACCAGGCCCTGATGACATGGGACCCCAGTTTTGAACAAGTTAACTCTATCCGTGGGGCTCAGATCTAAAAATACACACAGTCTCAAGAGTGCCTTTACAAATGGATACCTTTTTTTCCTCTCTGCCTTTTAAGAGAAAGACCTGTCGATCAGTCATGTGGGTTACACTGCTGAACTACAAGATTTTAAACCTCAGATGTGCTGTAAAAAGACTCATGTCTACATAGGGCAGTGAGTGGAAGCCTCCCAATGGGAAGAATCTCCAGGGATTTCAGTGGATAAGAACTTCTAGCTCTTCTAGCTTCTCCCTCTGGGTCTGTCTACCTAGCGGTTTGGGCTGATGGTCTATATGCTTTTTCTTGACAGCAACCCGAGGCTTGTGGAATCTTAGTTCCCCGACCAGGGACTGAACCCGAGCCCTTGGCAATGAGAGGGCGGAATCCTAACCACTGCACGGCCAGGGGCTTCCAAACGCGCATTTTTTGTGACCTTAGGCAGAGATGCTGTGGCTTAGAGAAGTTGACATCGCTTCCAAAGTTTAAGCAGACATTGCCTGAGTTTTGAAGCTGTGAATAAACTTCAGTGAAATGGCTTGGAAACAAAGGTGAGGAGGAAAGGATCCTTGTACATTATTTAGTGTGAAAATAGTCATGTGTTTAGATTATTTTTTTTGCAAGAAAATAAAAGGTCCCTCCAGTTGAAAAGCAACGGGTCATTGTCCTTTTTGGTTTTCTCACTGTGTTAATACTAATTGTTTTCCCCTCTGTCTCAGACCGAATTGGACCGAAAATCTCTTTCCCAAACCAATTTGGAGGCCATGAATCAAAAGCCCTGGTGACAAAACTGCTCTTTTATCAACCCAGCGGGTGTGTAACAGTCTTTCTCTAAATGGCCTTCCCTCCTGCGCCTCTTATAATCCCAATGAAAGAAGTTGGAGATGTATGAGAACACAGAGGGCCTCCATTCTGACCCTCTCTTCCCAGTTTTCCCTTTAAAGAAAACACAGGGCTTCCATGACCATGGGGGCACACATTTTAGGTTCTCTGCTATGACTGCTACAGAAAGATTATGTTTTAAAAATTCACCATGCTTCTCTGGTGTTTTCTCCATCACTTGGACAAAGCATAATAATAATTTACTCAAGGCAGCACTATTTCTGGTTGTCTAACTCAAGAAAAGAGCCATTGAGTTCATCATTCATGTCACGACCCATGCCAGACCCTGGGGAATGTGAAAGTAGTGTGATAGGTAATGTTAATGTAGCATTTCATTGTCCCCAGCACTGTTCTAAGTGTCTTACATAAAATAATTCACTTGATTCGTAGATCAAGAGGTACGTGCTCCTGTGACCATCTCATTTAATAAATGAGGAAATTGAAGCACAGAGAGGTTAAGGAACTTGCTGGAGGCCACGCAGCTGGCCAGTGTGGTTCTAGTCCCTTCTCCCAGTCAGGTCACTACCCTGCCCACCACCAGCAGGACACAGTCCCTGCCCCCAAGGAAACCATAATCTTTTAGTTGGAGGCTATAAGTAGGTAGGTTTAGTCGCTCAGTCGTGTTTGACTCTTTGTGACCCCATGGACCGTAGCTCGCCAGGCTCCTCTGTCCATGGGATTTCCCAGGAAAGAAGACAGGAGTGGGTTGCCACACAATCCTTGGCTATGGAAGCAGAAATCTAATGTCTGCCTGTGTCCTCCATGGCATTCTGCATTCTGCCAGCCACCTTCCCTCCAGGCCTCTCTGTCCAAATGTATTCAGACCGAACGAAGACTGACCCAAACAACCTCACTTCCACGTGATCACTCCATGAAGACTCTATTTCCAAATAAGGTCACACAAAAGAGATCAGTCCTGGGTGTTCATTGGAAGGACTGTTGTTGAAGCTGAAACTCCGATATTTTGGCCACCTGATGCAAAGAGCTGACTCATTGGAAAAAACCCTGATGCTGGGAAAGATTGAGGGCAGGAGGAGAAGGGGACGACAGAGGATGAGATGGTTGGATGGCATCACCGACTCAGTGGACATGAGTTTGGGTGAACTCTGGGAGTTGGTGATGGACAGGGAGTACTGGCATGCTACGGTTCATGGGTCGCAAAGAGTCAGACACGACTGAGCGACTGAACTGAACTGAACTGAACTGACTGAAGTACTAGGGGTTAAGACATTAACCTGTCTTTTTTGGCAAAACGCAACTCAATCCATAAGAATACCCTGCTGCTGTTGCTGCTAAGTCACTTCAGTCGTGTCCGACTCTGTGTGACCCATAGACGGAAGCCCACCAGGCTCCCCCATCCCTGGGATTCTCCAGGCAAGAACACTGGAGTGGGTTGCCATTTCCTTCTCCAATGTGTGAAAGTGAAAAGTGAAAGTGAAGTCGCTCAGTCGAGTCCAACCCTTAGCGACCCCACGGACTGCAGCCTGCCAGGCTCCTCCATCCATGGAATTTTCTAGGCAAGAGTACTGGAGTGGCTTGCCAAGAATACCCTAGCCAGTGCAAACCAGAAAACTGCACAGCCCAACAAGTGGTCTGATTCACAACTCTACCTAAGAAGAGTTACTGGTGGGTAACTGATTGGCCCAGTTAGATTCTGTCTTGGGAGTTTGGGATTCTAGCAGGATGGAAGGTAAGAGACCAGTCAATGAATGTGGCAGGTCATGACCCCTGCTTTTGACAGCCTTTGAAGACGGGCCCATGGCCAAAATGTTTCTGGAGCCTGAAGGGGAGAGTCAAGTGCAGGTTACATACTGGCTCCTGAGACCCCCTTCCCAGGCTTGCTTGTTTATTTTACTAATGATATCAATTAAACTAGCTAGCCAACTATTAATTTGTCTTCAAATTAATCATGCAAGCTGATCAGACTTCTGCTCAACTGGTCCTAACACTTTTTCATCTTATCAAAATAAGTTTTCTTTTTAATTCACATGTTGTGGAAAATGATGCCAAGCTCATCTTACCTACCATGGCCTCTAATCATTCCTGCATCACCTTATCACATTTGTAAGTATTTTCCACATCTATGTGTATCCTGTATATGATTTACAATGCATGGGCAGACACATGTATTACATATATATTTTTATATAAGCACACACACATATATATTAATATATATATGTATATATTTTCTGGGGCTTCCCTTGTGGCTCAGGTGGTAAAGAATCCTCCTGCAATGTGGAAGACCTGGGTTCGATCCCTAGGTTGGGACGATCCCCTGGAGAAGGGAAAGGCTACCCACTCCAGTATTCTGACCTGGAGAATTCCATGGACTACAGTGCATGGAGTCACAAAGAGTCAGACATGACTGAGCAACATACACACACACACACACACACACACACACACACTCATTTTCTGCTTCATTCCAGATAGGATTTGCAGTGATTGCCTTTATGCATATAGGACCATGCAAGAATCATGAGAAATTTGTGGTATGTTCCTTTGGCATTATAAAGAATAGTGCTGGGACTTCTCTGATGGTCTCGTGGTTAAGAATCTGCCTTGCAATGCGGAGGACACTGATTTGATCCCTGGTGTGGGGGTGAAGACTAAGTCCACTCATGACACAACTAGAGAATCCACGCACTGCAACAAAAGATCCCGTGTGCTGCAGCTGAGATCAGGTGCAGCCAAATAAATAATTTTAAAAAGAATGGTGTTGATAACAGCAATAGTTTTCAGTCAGTGTTGAACATGTGCTAGACACTTTGGTATGGACTTTACATGCATTAAATAATTGAGTCTTTGCAACAATATGGGCGGATAGGAATTACTATGCCCCTTTTACTCAAAGAGTTCAAATAACTTGTCCAACGTGACGCAGGGAGTATGTGAAAGATATGAGATTGGCATCCATGTGTCTGCTTGTAGAACTAATGCTATTCCTCACTTTATGCTTGCTGAGCCTTAACCAGTGTGGTCTCATAGAAGGCTGATTTGCTACAGCCGTTTCGTTATATTCACGAGAACACTGTTGGTGGGGTTCCGTGGCTCAGTAGTTGGCAAAACTGGAAATGGAAACCCAATTGTCTATATACTTCCAAAGGTATTGCTTGTCGACTTCATCTCTGGTCTTGCTGGGTTCTGTCCAAATGAAGTTTCTTCACGTGTTTTCCACGTGGGTAACTTTCCTCCTCTGCTTCCTGCACTGAAACAGGGTTTTTCCTGTTTTTAGATTGTGTTTGGTCATTTCAATTAAAACCAGAGGGAGAGAGTGCTAGACTCCTGTGCAAGGGTCACCATCATTCCAGAAAGCTGGACCAAAATTGAAACAAAAATCATTACAGTTCATAAGGAGTTCACCAGGAGCTCACCTGGACACATAACTAATCAGAACACACATGCTCCAAGCATTCAAGCTAATCACGGGTTTCCTGGGCTCTCGTTGTATTGCCGTCTCCAGCTCCAATATAGGATTCAGCTTCAAGTGTGTGCATGGTTGATATTTTTGACTGACAAAAGCAATTAAAAACATAATATAAGTTCCCTGCAAACCTTGTTATTATTGTGAAGGTGTTTCACTTATGTATGGCAGTCTTAACAATCCTTTTGATTAGTCATTCATGTAACTATTTGAATAAACATTTCAAATCAAGTCAAAATAATCGCAGAGGATAATAGCACTTATGGCGTTGCTTGGAGAAATTGTGATCACGGTGTGTCTTTCTTCCTTTTATTTTTTTGAGCTGAATAAATAAATGACTTGATGCTTTTCCCCTTGATAATGATGTTCTCTCCTTGCCTATAATGGGAAGGTTGAATACAACCCCTTCAATATATGTGGATTCAAGAAGAGAAGGTCAAATTGGTGCAACAGAATTGAAAAGCAACAATTTGCTAGGATCTCTCATTAGCTAACATCAAACCCAGAAAATGCGAGTGAAAGCAAGAGTGAGAATAAAAACGTTTTGGCACTATCTATTGGATTGCCACCTATTGTAATTTAAAAAAATCACAAGTTTGGAATTATTTGGGTAATTGTTTCACTGATTATAGTGTGACTGTAAACATCATTTATTCACCCCGCATTTGCTAATATTTACTGTGTTGTCCTGAGATATGTGTTTGTGTGTGTTCATTTAGTGCTACATAAATAAATAAAATGTGTAACTAGCCATGTGTTTTGATAGGAAGCAAATAAGCAGAAAAATACAGAAGAAGCTGAAGGGGTTAACAGCAACAGAACTTGAACTGGAGTGGAGGTGATCAAGATTTCCTGGACGATGATGTTTGGACAGCATCCTTGAAGGACCAGTAGAAGTTAGCAAGGTGGTGTGGGAAGAAAAGTAGGCAGGAATCAAGCAAACTGGAGATGACAGGACAGGTCATAGAGACCAGGAAGGCCTGACGTAGTCACAGAGCCGTAGGTAGGCCCATATGGTGGGAACACAGGGTGGAAGTGGTGGCATCGTGATGAGAGATGGTTCTGGCAGGCGGATATAGTCTAGATGAGGGATGCATGTGTGTGTGCTCAGCCGCTAAGTTGGGTCCAACTGTTTTGCGACCCCATGGCCTGTAGCTCACCAGACTCCCCTGTCCATGAGATTTTCCAGGCAAGAATACTGGAGAGGGTTACCATTCCCTTCTCCAAGGAATCTTCCCAGCCCAGGGATTGAACCTGTGTCTCCTGCATTGGCAGACGGATTATTACCACTGAGCCACCTTGGAAGCCCATTAGACCAGGAAAGTCCTTGCCTAACATCCTGAGGACCTGAACACCTCTGTCTAAACAGAGGGGTGACCAAGGAGAGCCATTTACCAGCAACTTAATTGCATTAGAATCATAATGGATGTCAGTTAATATTTGCACTAAATTCTGCTGAAAGGGAAAAAACAACAACTATCTTTTTGTCAAGTAGGCTAGGCAGCTAACCAAAGCTTTTTCATGCTTTTTCTGAACAGCAGAGGGCGCTAAAAAGCACGCGGTGCACAAGGAAGAAGGAAATAGTATTCAGGGTCTGTACTCTGTAGCTTTGAAAAAGAAGTCACGTCACTTAGCTTAATGCTCAACATTTCGACACAACAAGGCACACACGAAATATGAAACAGAAAATGCTTTAGAATCTGACATAATTAAATATGCCACCATTTGCTCTGAGTCATCCATTGTATTCCCCATAGTAAGAGTCACTGTAAAAGAAGAGAAATTCTCAAGGCATTTTCAGTGATTTTCACAGGCCCCCACTCTCAGTCCCATCCAGAAATTCTATCGTGGGTCTGTTTTACCATCCAGGAAAAAAAGAAGATGGCTTCCTGTTCTGAAATTTAGAAGGAAGGTACATTTGATAAGAAAGAAAATTGCACCATAGTTTTGTAGGCTGTTCTATTAAATTTCTCAGGGGAAAAAAATTGCTCTGAGAAGGGCTGTGATTCAGTTCAGCTATTTCCTGATACACTTCAGGGTTTAGTTCATGTAATAACACTCCATTTCCATAGCAGGCCTTTTGTTTAAGCACCTCCAAGCACTTTCGAATGCTTCATCTCTTCCACCCTCTCAGCATCTCCCGTGGAGTGGGTAGCAGGCAGCAGGCGGGCTCAGCTCTTTTTTGCAGATGAACCACGTGAGGGCCCCAGCTCAGGGCCCCATCCACTGGCCTCCACAGCCTCTCATTCAACGTCACAGTTGGCCCAGCTTTGTGTTTCTTCTCTTTCAAAGCTGTCTCCCCCAGATAAACGTATATATATTAAATCCTCAGGAATCCTGACGCTTCCCAGGGAGGAATGGCCATGCAAACTGGAGAGGCAGAAGAGTCAGTTTCCATTCATTCAGACAGATGTAGTGATCACTCGGTAAATGCCAAAAACAGTTCTAGGCACTGGGCAGGGAACAAAACAGAAAGAAACGAACAAAATACCTGGGCTCTTCCGGAGCTAAGGCACTCCTGGGGAAATTGACAATACACACAGAAAGGGAGTGAATTATACCCTATGCCAGGAGATGATAAACCAGGGGGGGGAAATAGAACAAAGTAAGGAAGAGTTGAAAGGAGGGTGATTTTTAGGGGTTGCGGTCCTCATCGAGAGGGTGACTCTGGAGCTAGGAGGCTTCGCGGGACAGAACATTCCAGGTGGACAGAGGACTCCTGCAGAGGCGGTGAGACAGGGCCTTGTCTGGCGAGTTTAGGAGGCGGAGGAAACAGGTGGAGGCCAGAATGGCTGCAGTGGCGACAGAAAGATGGAGAGAGGGGGCCACAGGGTCCGGAGGCACCAGGGCAGAGGTCATGCAGACCTTGGAGGCCCCCACGAGGACTCAGTCCCTGCCTTAGGGAAAAGGAATGCAGGGAAGAATTTGGTCAGAAGGCTTGTTTTCTCCTCTTTGCACACAGAAGCTAGCAGGATATGCGAGGCTTTATTTCTGATGCTTGTTCTTCTAAAACAAGAAGGTTTTGTTTTGAAATGTAAAGCTACATAAAATGTCTAATACACCTTTTTCTTTTCAAATTCTATGGTGGACTAGTTCCCCAGGGCTGCCTTCAAAAGGCACCGTACCCTGGGGGCTGACAACAACTGAAAGGTGTCTTGCAGCTGAAAGTCCAAAAGCAAGGCAGGCGGGGCCGTGGGCCTTCCAAACCACGCTTCTTCACCTCCCCGAGCTTCTGGTAGTTTGCTGGACATCGCTGGTGGTCCTTGGCTTGCAGCTGTATCACTCCAGTTTTTGCTTCTGTCATCACAAGGCACCTGCTCTCTTCGACTCTCTCTTCTTACAAGGACACTGGTCCTACTGGATGACGGGTCCACCCTGCTTCTATGACCTCATCTTAATGTAACCCATGATATCCGAAATGGCCCTGTTTCCACATGAAGTCACATGGTGTTTGGTGTTGAAGTTTAGCTGATTTACAATGTTGTGTTAGTTCCTGGTGTATGGCAAAAAAAAAGTATATGTATGTATATATTCCCTGATACTAGGGAAGATTGAAGGCAGGAGGAGAAGGGGACAACAGAGGGTGAGATGGTTGGATGGCATCACCGACTTGATGGACTTGAATCTGAGTAAGCTCCGGGAGTTGGTGATGGACAGGGAAGCCTAGCGTGCTGCAGTCAATGGGGTCACAAAGAGGTGGACACGACTGAACAACTGAATTGAACTGATATATATATGTATATATATATATTCTTTTTCATATTCTTTTCCATTATGGTTTGTCACGTAATATTGAATATAGTTCCTTGTGCTGTGTGGCAGGTCCTCGTTACCTATTTTATCTGCAGAATCTCAACCTTCTTCTTTATCCCTCCCCGCCTCCTTTCCCCTTTGGTAACCATAAGCTGTTTTCTATGTCTGTGAGTCTGTTTCATGCATCAGTTCATGTGTGTAATTTTTTAGATTCCATGTATAAGTGATAGCATATGATGTCTGTTCTTTCTCACCTGCTTCGCTTAAAATGATAGCCTCCTGTTGCTGCAAATGGCATTATTTCCATCTTTTTTATGGCTGAGTAGCATTCCATTGTGTATATGTGCCACATCGTCTTTATCCATTCCTCTGTCAATGGATTCTTAGGTTGTTTTGATGTCTTGGCTGTTATAAATAGTGCTGCTGTGTACATAGTGGGTGCATGTATTTTTTTATGTCTTTAAATTATGAAAGTATGAGAACACATTTACGGGAGACTTGGGAAATACAGAACAAATTTACATATAGTTCCTCTGTATATTACAATTATTTTTAAGTAGATATACTAAGATTTTTAGTTGGAGTTTCAATAGCAAACACTCAAAGAGTAATAGCATGAATATACACAGTAGTAGAAGCATATAGTAGACCTGAAAAGCACTCTTTTCCCCCAAATATATGCTTAGGAGTGGGATTGCTGGATCATATAGAAACTCTACTTTTGAGTTTTTAAAAAGGTCCACACTGTTTTCCATAGTGGCTGCAACATAAGGTCACAGTTTGAGGTACACATCTTTTTGGGGGGGACATGATTCAGCCCTTAACACCGTGTCTCCCAACCATTCTGAGGTTGACTTTTCAGCTGCACACCTGCCTGCAGAGGATCAGCCCCTGATCTGGGCAATGCAGGGTAGTTAATAATCATCCAGGGTGTAGAACTAGCATTGGGAATTGCAGTGAAGAACTAGGGATGGTACTCAGCACCTGACCTCAGAAGCTTATCCCTCATTCTTAAGACCAAGGCAGGTACAACAATGCAGAAATCTTGGTTGTGTTTCCTTTCCAGGTTGATGCCTGTCTATGTGTGTGTGTGTGTGTGTGTGTCTCAGTATTTCTGTTTGCATCTGTAGCTGTGTGAGGATGTGTGGGTGTCTCTGTGTGTGGCCCCATGGGTGTTACCATGCAGATGTGCGATGTCAGCCTGCATTTACATCTGAGAGTGTATGAAACCATGTGTATATTGAAAGTATGACTCGGTGTAGGTTAGTGCCTCTCTAAGTGTGTGTGTCAGGCTTTATAAGTTTGTTCTCAGTAAAAGCACAAAATCTCTATGGAATTCCCTGCTGTTACCTTGAGCAATTTAAGTCTGAATTTGGCAATAAGGAGTTCATGGTCTGAGCCACAGTCAGCTCCCAGTCTTGTTTTTGCTGACTGTATAGAGCTTCTCCAACTTTGGCTGCAAAGAGTATAATCAATCTGATTTCACTATTGACCATCTGGTGAGGTCCATGTGTAGGGTCTTCTCTTGTGTTGTTGGAATAGGGTGTTTGCTCTGACCAGTGGATTCTCTTGGCAAAATTCTACTAGCCTTTGCCCTGCTTCATTCTGTACTCCAAGGCAAAATTTTCCTGTTACTCCATGTGTTTCTTAACCTTCTACTTTTGCATGCCAGGTCCCCTATAATGAAGAGGATATCTTTTTTGGGTGTTAGTTCTAAAGTCTTGTAGGTCTTCATAAAACCATTCAACTTCAGCTTCTTCAACATTACTGGCTGGGCATAGACTTGGATTGAATGATATTGAATAGTTTGCCTTGGAAATGAACAGAGATAATTCTGTCATTTCTGAGATTGTATCCAAGTACTGCATTTCAGACTCTTTTGTTGACTATGAGGGCTACTCTATTTCTTCTAAGGGATTCTTGCCCACGGTAGTAGATGTAATGGTCATCTGAGTTAAAGTCACCCATTTCTGTCCATTTTAGTTCACTGATTCCTAAAATGTTGACGTTCACTCTTGCCATCTCCAGTTTGACCACTTCCAATTTACCTTGATTCATGGACCTAACATTCCAGATTCCTATGCAATGTTGTTCTTTACAACATCGAACTTCACTTCCATCACCAGTCACATCCACAACTGGGTGTTGTGTTTGCTTTGGCTCTGTCTCTGCATTCTTTCTGGAGTGATTTCTCCACTGATCTCCAGTAGCATATTGAGCACCTACTGACCTGGGAAGTTCATCTTTTGATGTCCTATCTTTTTGCCTTTTCATGCTATAGTCATGTATGGATGTGAGAGTTGGTCTATAAAGACAGCTGAGCACTGAAGAATTAATGCTTTTGAACTGTGGTGCTGCAGAAGACTATTGAGAATCTCTTGGACAGCAAGAAGATCCAACCAGTCCATCCTAAAGGAAATCAATCCAAAATATTCATTGGAAGGACTGATGCTGAAGCTGAAACTCTGATTCTTTGGCCACCTGATGCAAAGAACTAACTCATTTGAAAAGGCCCTGATGCTGGGAAAGATTGAAGGTGGGAGGGGAAGGGGACAACAGAGGATAAGATGGTTGGATGGCATCACCGACTCAATGGACATGAGTTTGAGTAAGCTCTGGGAGTTGGTGATGAACAGGGAAGCTTGAAGTACTGCAGGCCTCCATGGGGTCCATGGGGTCACAAAGAGTCGCACACAACTGAGCGACTGAACTGAACTGAACTGAACCTAGAACAAAGTGAAACAAGGCCAGTTATGAGTTGTCTGGGCCTATCAGCCCCAGAGTCATGTCAGCATTCCAGAACCCACTGGCCGTCACCTTCTTTTCACTGAGGAGAAAGAAACCCACCTCCCTTTCCTCCTGCTCAGAATCTGGAAGAGATCAGCAGGACCTCTGTAAAAGTCCAGCTCTACACTCACAGCCTCATGATCATTCTAAACAAGATGGTAGCAGGAGAATTAAATAGCCTGAGCAGTTGTTTCTAGCTTAGCACAAGAATCCAGGAACTTCCCCAACAAGACTGCTTACAGCAAAGGAAAAGGGAAGAAGGACGGGCCTAGATTATTCCAAGCTCTCATGAAAGAAAGAGAAAATTTATGAGCAGGTATTTGGGAAAAAGTAAAATACTGTCCAGAGCAGTGTGTGATTTAAATGTTGGACCCCAAGTCCTTGGTGAGGTAGCCTATGAAGGGGAGAAATCAGAGTTGTTCCCTGACAGTCCCAGGCCTTTCGTTATAGTGTTGGCCAGAGTACAGGAGGCCAGGTGGCCTGGATGGCCAGGACCTTAGCCTCTTCCTTGATATGGTGAAGCTTATCCTCATGGAAGAAGAGTCAGAGTTTGCTTAAAGACCTGTGGAGCTGGTAGGGAGTTCACAGACCTGATGGAGAGAGGGAAAGGTCATCGATTCTAGAACATTAACTACCAATTATGGAGGACAAAGCAGACACGTTCACAAAACTCATTCAATCCTCACCAGCACATAGGAGGTGGAAGGATTAGTGTTCCCCTTTACAGATTAGGAAACCGCTCCACTCAGAGATAGAGTCTTTGGCTCAAGGTCAACAGTAACTCTGTAGGAAACCATTTCCATTCTGCCAAGGCTGGTGTTACTGCAAGTTTTCTTCATCCCCTTGGAGACCAGACCAGGTCACCATCCTTCATTCCTGGCTGCTGAAGAATGCTAAATCTTGCTTTAAAAGGTGTTCAGCTCTGGATATCGTCTGTGCATTTCAGCTGGATTGAGTTGGAAACCACAGAATGGCACCCCACCCCAAACCTTCCCCAGTATCAGAGCTAGAAATTTTAAAGATGAGAAATGCCCTGGGGTGAGGGGCAAAGCTGAGGGGATCGGGTAGTCTGTTCCTTCTCATCAGTTTAGTGATATCTGACACCATTTACCCTTCCTCAGCTCACCTTCCTCTGGGAAGACATGAGTTTCATGTAAACTCTATGGTGGTTAAACGCTAGGATTCTGTTGTATGCTAGGAAGGTGTGTCATAAAGAATATCAAGAGTCCTTGGGGAAAGATTCAAGGTTCTCATAGAGCTTTGTAAAGAAACAAAAGAACTGACAGTTGCCAGGCATTACACTGCTTTTAGTTTTATAATTTTATTTATGTATCTGTTTTTGGTTGTGCTAGGTCATCCTTGCGGTGCAGACTTTTCTCTAGTTGTGGCGAGTGGGGGCCACTCTTGAAGGCATTGTGCGGGCTCCTCATTGCAGTGGCTTCTCTTGTTGCGGAGTACAGGCTCTAGGGCGCGGGGGCTTCAGTAGTTGCAGTGCAGGCTCAAAAATCTCGGTTCCCGGGCTCTAGGGCACAGGCTCAATAGCTGTGGTGCACAGGCTTAGTTGCCCTGAGGCCTGTGGGATCTTCCCAGACCAGGGATTGAACCTGTGTCTCCTGCCTTGGCAGGTGGACTCTTCACCTCTGGGCCTCCAGGGAAGCCATAGTGCTTTTATGATTATTATACAGCTAGCCATGAAATTAAAAGACGCTTGCTCTTTGGAAGAAGGGTTATGACCAACCTAGACAGCTTATTAAAAGGCAGAGACATTACTTTGCCAACAAAGGCCCATCTAGTCAAAGCTATGGCTTTTCCAGTGGTCATGCATGGATGTGAGAGTTGGACTCTAAAGAAAGCTGAGTGCCAAGGAATTGATGCTTTTGAACTGTGGTGTTGGAGAAAACTCTTGAAAGACAGATTGCATGGAGATCCAACCAGTCTATCCTAAAGGAACTTAGTCCTGAATATTCACTGGAAGGACTGATGCTGAGGCTGAAGCTCCAATACTTTGGCCATCTGATGCAAAGAACTGACTCATTGGAAAAGACCCTAATACTAAAAAAGACTGAAGGCAGGAGAAGAAGGGGACAACAGAGGATGAGATGGTTGGATAGCATCACAACTCAGTGGACATGAGTTTGAGTAAGCTCTGGGAATTGGTCAGGGAGGCCTAGTGTGCTGCAGTCCATGGGGTCGCAAAGAGTCGGACACGACTGAGCAACTGAACTGAACTGAGCCAGGAAGCACTTACAAACGTAACAGGAGCAGCGCCAAAGCCCTAACCGGGCAAATCGCACAGGAATCTTTGATAATAAAGAATTCTATTTCCTATGGGGAGTAAAGGAACACCCCAGGAACCCCAGCTCCCCTGGCCTGACCCAGTACATCTGGAACATGGCAGCCTTTGTAGAGGACTCATGGGATCTCTTCTCACCCCCCGCAAGAGTGTGCAGAGTTTCCCAGGACGGGGAGGGTGCAACTCTCCCACTGGCTCAGTGGAGCTATCTCTCTCCTCCTCCCCACCCAGCGCCCTGCCACTCACCCCACCATCCCCACCAGCAGCCCTACATTTGCCAGTTGAGTCTCATGAGCTTCCAATCAAGGAACATGTTGATGAGGCCCTGCTCAAGGATTCCAGCCTCGCCAGGAATTTAAAAACAGGGGTCTCTCCTGCAGCCTCTTCTCAAACTGCCCTTTCCCCAGATACAGTGAACTCTCCGGGAATAAAAACCGAGTAAAAGAGGCAGCTCATCTAAAAGAGGGAGATTTATGAGACCGGTGTCTGCAGAGGGCCCGCCGCTTTCCTTGGAGGCATCACTCTCCCCTGGGCTGAGCTCTGCACCCCGAGTGCTCCTGCAGCTGCTCCGGCTCTCCCCAGACCCCTCCCCACCCCCGTCTCTCTCGGTAAATTAAGCCCTCCTAGCCTCCCACTCTTGGAGACCATGTGTTGAGCCCCAGGAGCTGACGTGTGGCAGTTATTAGCGCAAGAGGAAAAGTGCTTGCCTCATCAGAGACAGCAGCTGGAGACAGAGCGCTTTGCAAAGGCAGAGGACTGACCTCCAGCTCCTCGGCTGGATGCTGGGGTATTGCAGACTCAGATGGTTCTCTCTCTCTGCAGCCTCCACCCACTTCTCCAGTTCAGTCCTGACCTTGCAGGGCCTGAACCACCTCCCCGGCCCACCCCCCCAACATCCATCTCCCTACATTGTGTCTCTCTGGTGAACTCATGCTGGGAGATTAATTGCCGCTATCACCCCTAATCCATCACACTTCCCAAAGATTGTTTTGACATCTAGTTAATTTTTGGCTGATGATTTATCAAATTCTTATTACCGTGCTCTGAAGGGGCTCATTTATTGTGTTGATTCATGGTAATGATAAAGGGGAAGCATTTTGAATTTTAACTACATTTCCCTCCTGCTTTTTCTACCCAGTGTAGCTAAGAAAAAAAAAAAAAATGGGGGGGAAAGAGGAGTGGGGGGAGGGGACTGTAGCCAGGAAACTCTTAAACAATTCAAACTGTGAAAGAAAAGGGAAAGGGAGAAAAAGAAAATTCTTCCATTATGTGAGCAAAAGCCAAAAGTCTGAGAAAGGTTATATATATAATATATATATGAAGTACTCTTACCATCTGGGTCTGAACTACGTTTGGAAAGCTCATACCCCTAAGACTCTTAAACGTTTATTGCCCTGTAATATTACCTAAATGTCTACTACCATTTTATTCAAATAGAACTTAATGGGAAATGATTTCAGTCATGTACCAGTGGAAATGTAAAATGAGTGTCTCTGCCAGGCCAGATGGCCAGCCACCTTTTAAAAGTGCAAAGAGACTTTTCTCTGCCACTCGGGTCACTCCCCAGACCTTCCCAATGAATCATTTGCCACTCGGCTCTCTTTAATAAACCCAGATGTCTTTAAGGGGCCCAGATCTCATGTCCACGTTTTTTTTTTTTTTCTTTTTTCTTTTTTCAGAATCAGAGGAGCTGGAGCCTCAGAGATAGAGCCAAGAGGTGACAGGAGTGGCCCAAGGGAAAGAGACTTATCCCACAGTTACAGTCACTGGCGGGATGCAGGGGACACAGCAGTTAATTCAGGCAGAAAGGCCAGGTGGTCTCTTGTTATCAGGCTCTAGGTCACATACTTCCACAAAACAGGAACAAGATTTCCGACCAAAGAAAGGACAGGAACACGGAAGAAGGAAGGACTGTAAGAGGCCTTTTATTTTTTTCAAGATTTTTTTTGACGTGCACCCTTTTTTTTTAAAGTCTTTATTGAATCTGTTGCAATATTGCTTCTGTTTTGTGTCTTGGTTTTTTGGCCACGAGGCATGTAGGATCTTAGCTTCCTGACCGGGGATCGAACCCACACCCCCTGCATTGGACAGTGAAGTCTTAACCACTGGACCCCCAGGGAGGTCGCTATAAGATTCACCAGGAGTCCTCACAGAAAGACCCTGTGAAAAGATGTCACACACAGGCTTTTTGGGTACAACACAAACACGTTCTGCTGTCCTTCGCCCCAGGAATGTACTAGGGAGCGTCCATGCCCCTCTCTCTCCACATGCTTCCCGATACCTGCCCTAGTTTCCCACCTGCCTGCCTTCTTTCTTTAATTCTCACAAAACCTGGCTCATCACCGGAGGAATTCAGGGTCACCCTGAAATCTGTAAGATCACCATGGCCATGGACGTGGCTGGTCTGTGAGAAGGCACGGAGGAGTTTTACAAATGAAATGATGTGTTGCTTAAGGTGGTGAGGAGAGAAGAAAATATCAAATCCCCTCCCTCCTCCCTAAAAATTAAATTAGGCAATTTTCTCTCATTTTCTATTTCTTGAAAAATTAAATATAATTCAGTTCAGTTCAGTCGCTCAGTTGTGACCGACTCTTTGTGACCCCATGAATCACAGCACGCCAGGCCTCCCTGTCCATCACCAACTCCCGGAGTTCACTCAAACTCATGTCCACAGAGTCAGTGATGCCATCCAGCCATCTCATTCTCTGTCATCCCCTTCTCCTCCCGCCCCCAATCCTTCCCAGCATCAGAGTCTTTTCCAGTGAGTCAACTCTTCGCATGAGGTGGCCAAAGTATTGGAGTTTCAGCTTTAGCATCAGTCCTTCCAATGAACACCCAGGATTGATCTCCTTTAGAATGGACTGGTTGGATCTCCTTGCAGTCCAAGGGACTCTCAAAAGTCTTCTCCAGCACCACAGTTCAAAAGCATTAATACTTGGGCGATCAGCTTTCTTCACAGTCCAACTCTCACATCCATACATGACCACTGGAAAAACCATAGCCTTGACTAGACAGACCTTTGTTGACAAAGTAATGTCTCTTCTTTTTAATGTGCTATCTAGGTTGGTCATAACTTTCCTTCCAAGGAGTAAGCGTCTTTTAATTTCATGGCTGCAATCAGCATCTACAGTGATTTTGGAGCCCAAAAAAATAACGTCTGACACTGTTTCCACTGTTTCCCCATCTATTTCCCATGAAGTGATGGGACCAGATGCCATGATCTTTGTTTTCTGAATGTTGAGCTTCAAGCCAAACTTGTCTCTTAAAACTGGGACTAAGAGTGGGGGAGGGGCGAGATAGGGGTAGGGCCTTAAGAAGTACAAACTACTGTGTTTAAAATAAGTAAGATATAGGGATATATTGTACAGCCCAGGGGGTATAACCGATGCATTAAAATAACTTTAAATGGGGTATAATTTATAAAAATATTGAATCGCCATGTCGTATACCTTAAACTAATATAATAATGTAAATCAACTGGACTTTAATAAAAAGAACTATATACATAAAAGTAGCAAAATTCATATATATAATAGTCTAAGCTTAGAAATATATTTATTTGTATACCTATTACATATATATACACATATGCATACATATATATGTGCTCATTAAATAAATAACAAAAGTAGTAAAATTTATACATATAATAATCTTGGCTTGGGAATATATTTACTTATATATCTATTATATATATATCCACATTTACATACATGGGGCTTCCCTGGTGGTTCAGTGGTAAAGAATCTGCCTGCCAAGCAGGAGATGCAGATTTGATTTCCGGGTGGGAAAGATCCTCTGGAGAAGGAAGTGGCAACCCAATCTAGTATTCTTGCCTGGAGAATCTCTTGGACAGAGGAGTCTGGCGGGCTATACTCCACGGGGTCACAGAAGAGTCAGAAACTAACCAACAAAACAAGTATATACATATATACATAAACACAAACACTTAGAAGGCGAGGAAATAATTGAAATTATTTCAATTTTTAAAATAGCTATTGATTTTGTCATATCCTAATTTACTTTTTTGCCAGTTGTGATGTATTTCTCCCATTCTCCACTTTAGTTTACTAACACAGGAACTTCCTGCTGCTAAAATATTTCTTCCAACATTTTCAGTCTATTCCACCTGTGACATCTCTCATTTGACTTTACACTCTGTATGTTTGCATCTTCTCCATTTCACTTGATCAGTCTTGCCAGAGATTCAACTACTTCATTAACCTTTTCCCAGATAAAGAACAGCACCACAAGTCAATCGGCTAGTCGGGCTAAAGTCCTTAGCATCATCCTGACCTCATGTCAGAGCCATCTACAAATCCTTTGGGACAAGATATACCCTGCATCTCACTTCTCCTCCCTCCCACCCCCTTTACCGGCCTCAGTATCCCCCCGCTGGACCACTGGAAACCCCCTTCTTCAGGATCTGAATCCAGTTCCCTCTGTGACCTCACCGCCCCCTTTCTACTCTCTCCTCAGCCACTGGCCAATGTGACCTCCTTGTGTTTCCTCCAACAAGCCAGAAAATCCCTCTTGCAGGGTTTCCCCATTGATGCTCTGTCTACCTGAAATGCTGGGAGAGTGAGATTGGTATTTAAATCTCAAATTCCATCTTCCATCTTTCTCAGTAAACTAATTCAGCTCCTACTTCACGATGAAAATAGAAGCCAAAAGATGTCCAAGATCTAACATGGAGTGGGAGGGGGGAACTCTAAGAGGGGCCGGGCTTGGTTGCTGAAGACAGGTGGGCAGGATGTAGGGAGACGCAGAAACACGCTCAGGGCACCATGGTGGGCAGGAGGGTGAGCACGCAATGTGTCTCCAGGCTCTGTCTTCGGGGAGAGTCTCGTGGTCCTCCAGCTGTGACAGTGGCTGACCGCAGCTTTCTCGATGCTTCTCTCAATTGCAAAATAACTTTATAGTTTAAAAGGCTCCAACACATGGAGAATGTTCTCTGGGAAGCAGTTGTTCTCCTTGGCCGTTCACTCCCCAGCTAAGTCCACTAGCCAGCCACCCCTACACACACATACCCCATCTCCTTCCATCACGTCTGAAATGAAGCATGTCCCACGTGGTCACAGGTCTCCACGTCTGCTGCTTGCCTGAGAGAATGCATCTAACCAGTATCTCCTCTGTGCTCCCCCCTGCCCCCCCAACACCCACCCGACCCTGCAGACCCTTCCTCTCATCAGCATGAAAACAAGGTCAAGCCGATCACCGATTGGAAGATACCTCCATGGGCCCTCTAGCTTCCACCGTCTCTGTCTACACCCCATTCACAGCCAAGATGCTTGAAGAGGGCATCTCACTCCTGTCTCCACTTCTTCTCTGTCTCACTCCTAAGTCACCACATCAGGCCCACGCCCCACGGCTCCACGCTGCCTGCCCAAATCCCAACTTCGTCCTTAGTCTGCACCTCTCATGCCTTCATTTTCCTGACCTCTAGGTAGCACTGAATGCTATTGATTCCCCCTCTTCCCGGAGTGCACCACCCCCATCTGGCCCCATCTTCAGCAGTCAACATGGCATCTTTTACTGTTTTATTGCTCTCACCCTTGTTAGATCCTAGATTACTTCTCCTCCCTCGGACTCCACGGGCCCATTCTCTTGGCTTTTTTCCTAACTCTCAGACTTGTTCATAGCTTCTTCTTCCTTAGCCCATATCTTCAATAATGTCCCTTAAGTGTAGGTGTTCTTCAAAGTTCTGGGCTCAGCCCTCTTCTCTGCAAAATCTCCCTGCGTGAAACCATCCTGGCTCAAGTGGTCACCCTTATGTCGACGTCTTCCAGATAGATAGATGATAGATAGATTGAAGGACATTGGATCAATAGATAGATAAATGATAGATGACAGGTAGATAGAGAGATAGATTAACAGACATTAGATAGATAAATTGATAAATGATAGATGACAGACAGATTGATCGATGATAGATAAAGGTAGTTACAAATACATATCTCACTCAGACCTTCCTTCTGAATTGCAACCTCTTTCCTGGTGGACAGCCAATAGGCACTTCAAACTCAATATATCAGCCGGCATTTCCCACCTACCACCCAAGCCTGGTCCACTGACCCTATCTCAGGAGCAAGACCACTACCACCATCCCATCCAGTGTCCCCTATTTGGCTCTTTATTTTCCCTTTTTTCCCCTCCCCTCTGCCACCTACCATTAGATGGGATAGATTGGTTTCTTTCAGTCTCCACTGTGTTTGCCTCTGTTTTGACTTTCTAGTTTGCGTGACTCCAACAAGCCTTATCTACTTTCTGCTTTTGCTTTACACTTTCAAAATTCATTCTCCATGTTTTGGAATGTGTTCTGATTACAAAAGTCCTACATATCTGTTAAATGTTAAAAACACATAAGAACACAAAGATAAAAATGAAAATGGCCCATTCTATATATGTGCATATATTGTATGTTGCATACTTTAAAATTGAGATCATACCCTATATGTATTATTTTGATACCATTCTTCTCCACTAAATAATATACCACAAAACTTTTCCATGTTAACCATTTTTAACTGTGTCAATTTCATGGCAAAATAAAGGATTAGTATCTTAATTTATCTTAATTAGTATCTTAATTTAATATCTTCATTTCTTTGATGAAGTCATTTAAACATAATTTTATGTGATTTTTTTTTAGTTATTTGAATGCTGCTGCTAAGTCACTTCAGTCGTGTCCGACTCTGTGTGACCCCATAGACGGAAGCCCACCAGGCTCCCCCGTCCCTGGGATTCTTCAGGCAAGAACACTGGAGTGGGTTGCCATTTCCTTCTCCAATGTGTGAAAGTGAAAAGTGAAAGTGAAGTCGCTCAGTCGTGTCTGACCCTTAGCAACCCCACGGACTGCAGCCTGCCAGGCTCCTCCATCCATGGGATTTTCTAGGCAATAGTACTGGAGTGGCTTGCCATTGCCTTCTCCGAGTTATTTGAATCTGCTTTCCCTAATGATTGGTTCATGGCACTTACACATTTTGCTTTTGATGTTTATTATTAATTTCTTTTTGTATGAGACTTCCTATAGGTATTATATATGTCCCAGATCTTTCCAAAAATTGTAATCTTGCTTTCATTTTTACATATTGCAGTTTAGGAACTGAATTTAATATAATGGTATTTGTCAACATTTTCCCTTATAGTTTTCCCCTTGCTTTAATGCTTAGAAGTCTTCTCCTCGACAGCAGGTAGAAAGTCAACTGTATTTTCTAGTCTTATTTATGTATTTTTAAACTTTGGCATTAGATGGTTTAATACATTTGGAATCAGTTTTTGTATCCGGTAGGTTCTGTGTACATATTTCCAATTATTTCATCAGTTGTCTAAATACCATCTATTAACCAAAACATTTCCACATATACAAAACTCCAGAAATACACTTCAGTCAGTTTTGGCCTTCAGTTTAGTTTCTCTGATCTGTGTCTGTCTGTCACTCTCAGATTTTACCATTGTAGTATTTATACTGCAATTTTTACATGCAAGAGCAGCAGCTCTTCATGTCTTCTCTATCAAAATTTCTTTGGTTGCTGTATTTTCTATACAAACTTTAGTATTATTCTTTAATGTTTTCTAATTTCTATTCAAATTTTGATTGCAACTACATTAAAGTTTTCTATCAACTGTTAATTAAGTGGTCTTTTATATGTTTCAATACAAGTATGAAATTTTCTCCATTTATTTATTGCAAATTTTCATGTTGGTTATGTGTGGGAATTTTATTCTTATATTATCCAATGGTCTGTTTATAGTGTAGAACAGACCTATGAAACCTCGTACATTTAGTTTGTAACTAAACAACTCATTAAGTGGGCTCTCCTGGTGGTGCAGTGGTAAAGAACTTGCCTGCCAATGCAAGAGATGCAGGTTCAGTCCCTGGGTCGGGAAAAGAAAACGGCAACCAACTCCAGTATTCTTGCCTAATCTCATGAACAGAGAAGCCTGGCAGGTTACAGTCTGTGGGATCACTAAAGAGTTGGACATGATTTAGCAACTAAACAACAACAATCTTATCAAATACTTTTTAATGCTAGTAGTTTTTTAAATCCATCCTGTAGATTTTCAAGGTTATCAAGAATAGAATATATGTCAAGAATATAATCTGTTATATCACATCAGATTTTTTCTTTTTTCCAATATTTAAGTTTCATATTTTCTTGTTCTATTTCTAGCACTTTCAAAATTCTATTAAGTAATAATGCTGGTAGGCAGTGTTTCATAAACTTAAATAAGACTGTTTATAGTTGTTTTATTAAACATGTTTGTGTCCCTTTATTTAATATACCTGTTATTCACCACATTAAAGTATTTTTACAGTTCAAGTTTCATAAGAATGTGTTTGTAATAAATTAGGATTGGAAATTTTACAAATTTTGGGGGGAAGTCTATCAAGATAAAGTTATAATTTGACTTGGCTGTTGGTGTGGTGAATGTTATTTAAATAGATTAATGCTAAAACCTCTTTACATCTCTGGAATAATCCTTTTCCGGCGACCCATAGTCCGCCTTCAGTACTGGATGTGTATGTGTGTGCTTACTACGTCACTTCAGTCGTGCCCAACTCTTTGGGACCCTGTGGACCATAGCCCACCAGGCTCCTCTGTCCATGGGATCCGCCTGGCAGGAATACTGGAGTGGGTTGCTGTGCCCTCCTCCAGGGGATCTTCCAGACCCAGGGATCAAACCTGTGTTTCTTAAGTCTCCTACATTGGCAGGCAGGTTCTTTATCACTAGCACCACCTGGGAAACCCATTCTATTGGATACAATTTGCTAATATTTCAAGGATTTTTGCACTTACACTCAAAAGTGGGATTGCTATAGCTTTTATATCTAAAGAATTAACTGTCATGTTTTGGGTTTAATACCATGATATCTGGTCAACTGGGAAGTTTTCCACCTTTTCCTCTGCTCTGAAATGACTTAAATAGGATAAGAAGCATTTCCTTCGTGAATATTGTCCCATAAAATATTTGGGAGAGATAATTATTTTACTCATTTTTCAAATGCATCCATATGTACTGGTAACTTTCTAAATAGTCTAAATAATTGTTGATTCGATTTGTTTTTTATTTTATTCCACGCAAAAGTTGTATTTTTGCCTTTCTAATGTCCAACTGATAGATGGTTTATATATGGGTTTTTATTAGAAATTTTTATTTTTACATCATGATCAGCCAGTGGGGCCTGTAAAATTTCTAGGCTGTGAAATTTATTGAAGATTTCTTTGTAGCCAAGAGTGGGATTAAATTCTCATAAACATAGCATGGATGTTTCAAAAGAAGATGTATTTCTATTTAGAAAGTACATGATTCTGTATATATTAAAACTTCTGATGTACATTTCATTAGACTCAATGTCATTATTTACTGAAAGTTTGTTGAAATTACATGCTGGATTGTCGGCAATATTCTTCCTGGTCCTTGGCATTGCCATATGTTTTTCCCATTTTATTTTTAATCTTATAGGTCATTTTCATAGGATTGTGGGAGGCAGAAATCAGACATTCACAATCATAACTTCGTTTTACCCTCAAGTCCCTAGAGAAGTCTTTCTAAAATGCAAGTATCATAACAACACTTTTTGTCTAAAACTTTTAAAATATTCCATTTCCACTCCCTACTCTCTATCCCTTCCCTTGGCGCCCTTGGGATAAAGGGCAGACCCTTTAAAATGGCCAGGAGAGCCCTTCAAGTACGGATCCTGCTTGCTTCATCCTCCTCCCCTCCTGACACGCCTCCCATGTAACTCGATCCATCAGGCATTGAGAAGCTGGGCCTGATCCACTTTTCTCTCTTCCTTGCTGCAGGGTTTCTGCACCTGCGACCCCATAACACCCAGAACTTATTCCTCACCCTCTGACTTCACTTAAATTCTTCTGCTTGCCCCTTAGGACAGGGGTCCCCAACCTCCAGGATCTAACACCTCATGATCTGAAGTGGAGCTGATGTAATAATAATAGAAATAATGTTAGTCACTCAGTCGTGTCTGACTCTGCAACCCCATGGACTGCAGCCCACCAGGCTCCTCGGTCCATGGGATTCTCCAGGCAAGAATACTGGAATTGGTTGCCATTCCCTTCCCCAGGGGATCTTCCTGACCCAGGGATCAAACCTTGGTCTCTCGCTTTGTAGGCAGATTTCTTTACCATCTGAGCCACCACGGAAGCCCTAATAGAAATAAAATGCCCAATAAAATCATGCACTTGAATCTCAAAACTGTCCCTCACCAGTCCATGGAAAAATTGTCTTCCATAAAACCAGTTCCTGGTGCCAAAAGGTTGGGGAACCACTGCTCTAGGTCTCAGCTTAGATATCGTTTCCTACCCTAGAGCTGGGTCTATAACTCCTTCTGAATTCCCGCTCACTTCTTGTTGCTGTATTTAGTATTTATCTCCTTGTGCCATAATTGCCTCCTGTTTCAATTAGTTGTGAGTTCCTGTGCCCAGACATCGGGTGACATATTCATGGCCTAGAGAAGTGCTCTTCACAGAATCAGCACCCAACAGAACCGCAGCCAGGGTGAAGGCTGCGGGAGCACTTCCGGTCTCACTGTGTGTGGATCCATGCTGACGACCAGGCACCGGGCAGAACTGAGCTTTCAGATTGAACATTTTGGACAAGTAACAGTTATAAGTGGCTTTCTTTTATTATTTTAATGTTCTTTAAAATAAAAACAATTGTTTTCTGGTGGCAACCTAGAGGGATGGGATGGAGCGGGAGGGTAGGAGGGAGGTTCAGGAAGGAGGGACTATATGTAAACTGATTCATGTTATCATATGACAGAAAGCAGTACAATGTTGTAAAGCATACATTTTGTTTGGTTTTTTCATTTCAAGTCAAAGAATAAACTTTTCTACTCTATGTTGGACAGAAGCAAAGTCATCCAAAGTTAATTTTGATGTAATTGAATGTATTCATGGTTTGCTTCCGATGTGTGCTTTTGGACTAAGAAGTAGATTTCCATCTAAGGGATTTCATTTTTCACACTTAATCCACCAGGAACTTAATTTTATGTAGAAAGTGAAGCAGATGCCTAATTTTGTGAGCAGTTTGAGGGGCAAATCGAACTGGAAGACATTCTGGTTTGCCTCTTGGTTACCTCCCGTGTGACCTTGGGAAATGCATTTCTTTTCCCTAAGCCTCAGCTTTCCTCACTTGAAAAAGAGAGTAATCTCCCCCCACCTCAGAGTATTCTCATTTAAATCAAATGGTGTCCATCATTCCCAGGGGCACAGTGCCTGCTATCAAGTAGGTGCTCAAAAATGCTGGTTCCCATTTTGTTCTTCTAACCACATGAGTTATTTCCTATGACTTAGTTATTTCTTACGTGATAATCTGTTTAATGTTCATCTTCTGAATGCGCTGTGAGATCCATTTGCTTTGTTTTTTGATCTGTCTCCAGAACAAAGAGTCCAGGCTCTCTGTAAATATTTGCTGAATTCCTCGTTAAATGTCTCCTCTTCCCATGCCCTAGCTCTCATCTCTGCCAGCTACTGTCTGCCTTGTTAATTAATGGTTACTAAGAACAGCCTTAGCTGTAGGATTGATATAATTTTATTCACAAATTTTGGGAGGAATAAATGAAGGCCAGAGTTATAAAGAAACTTTGAAAGTCCCTGACACTAGAAGTGCACCAAATCCAAGAATTATTCTGTCACATGAACTATCCATGTTATTCAGTTCAGTTCATTTCAGTCGCTCAGTCATGTCCGATTCTTTGCGACTCCATGAATCACAGCACGCCAGGCTTCCCTGTCCATCACCAACTCCTGGAGTTCACTCAAACTCACATCCATTGAGTCAGTGATGCCATCCAGCCATCTCATTCTCTGTCGTCCCCTTCTCCTCCTGCCCCCAATCCCTCTTAGCATCAGAGTCTTTTCCAGTGAGTCAACTCTTCGCATGAGGTGGCCAAAGTATTGGAGTTTCAGCTTTAGCACCAGTCCTTCCAATGAACACCCAGGACTGGTTGGATCTCCTTGTATCCATGTTATTGGAACTCACCAAATACCCACTTTATTCACAGGACCCCTTTCATAGTTTCGTACTCTGTAGAGTCATAGGTCAATTCAGTTCAGTTCAGGTCAGTCGCTCAGTCATGTCTGACTCTTTACAACCCCATGGACTGCAGCACACCAGGCTTCCCTGTCTATCACCAACTTCTGGAGCTCACTCAGACTCATGTCCATTGAGTCAGTGATGCCATCCAACCATCTCATCCTCTGTCGTTCCCTTCTCCTGCTGCCTTTAGTCGTTCCTAGCATCAGGATCTTTTCCAATGAGTCAGTTCTTCGCATCAGGTGGCCAAAATATTAGAGTTTCAGCTTTAGCATCAGTCCTTCCAATGAATATTCAGGACTGATTTCCTTTAGGATGGACTGGTTGGATCTCCTTGCAGTCCAAGGAACTCTCAAGAGTCTTCTCCAACACCACAGTTCAAAAGCATCAATTTTTCAGCACTCAGCTTTCTTTATAGTCCAACTCTCACATCCATACATGACAACTGGAAAAACCATAGCTTTGACTAGACAGACCTTTGTTGGTAAAACCTTTTTTGTCTCTGCTTTTTAATATGCTGTCTAGGTTGGTCATAGCTTTTCTTCCAAGGAGCAAGTGTCTTTTAATTTCATGGCTGAAGTCACCATCTGCAGTGATTTTGGAGCCCAAAATAATTGTCTGTCCCTGTTTCTATTGTTTCCCCATCTATTTGCCATGAAGTGATGGGACCAGGTGCCATGATCTTAGTTTTCTGAATGCTGAATTTTAAGCCAGGTTTTTCACTCTCCTCTTTCACTTTCATCAAGAGGCTCTTTGGTTCTTCTTTGCTTTCTGCCATAAGGGTGGTGTCATCTGCATATCTGAGGTTACTGATATTTCTCCCAACAATCTTGATTCCAGCTTGTGCTTCATCCAGCCCGGCGTTTCTCATGATGTACTCTGTGTATAAGTTAAATAAGCAGAGTAACAATATGCAGCCTTGATATACTTCTTTCCCAATTTGGAACCAGTCTGTTGTTCCATGTTCAGTTCTAACTGCTGCTTCTTGACCAGCGTACAGATTTCTCAGGAGGCAGGTCAGGTGGTCCATATATGAAACGGACAACCAACAAGGACCTACTGTGTAGCACAGGAAACTCTACTTGATGTTTTGTAATTACCTGTATGGAGAAAGAATCTGAAAAAGAATGAATATATGTATAACTGGATCAGTTTGCTGCACACCTAAATTAACACAACATTGTAAAGCAACTACACTCCAGCATAAAATTTAAAAAGGAGTAGAAAAAAATAGTAACTCAGAACCTACGAGGGAAAGGATTCAGAAAAGGAATATATATATATATATATACACACACACACACACACATATCTGTATACACATAAAACTGAAAAAGACACACCTATATAAACTGAATATATATATATTAAAAAAACTGAATTGCTATGCTGTACCTCTGAAACTCACACAATATTGTAAATCAACTACACTTCAAATTTAAAAAAGGAAAGAAAAGGAAGAGACCACAGCTCCCTCTCCAGAGATACCCAGAGAGAAGGTATCTTTCTACAAGTCAGGAAGAAAGCTCTCACCAAGAACCAAATTTCCCGGCACCTTTGACTTCCCAGCCTTCAGGAAGTTAAGAAATAGATGTCTGTTGCTTAACATATATATATATATATATATGTCAGCTTACCTTGGCTAGTCTTGCTGGGGACTAAGAGTAAGAACATGTCTTTTCAAGATAGAATTGTGTGTTCATTGTGGCTGGGAAGGTAGAAGGGTGACCCTGGGAAAGTAAGAAAGAAAGATGATTGGTTAACCGTTTCCCTTCATCCCACAATGGACAGGGTATGGGAGTGTCCAGGCCCTCATTACCACATCAAAACCAGTCAGCTCCCAATAAAGAGGGAGTGAGTGAAGTGAGTGAAAGTCACTCAGTAGTGTCCAACTTTTTGTGACCCCATGGACTATATAGTCCATGGAATTCTCCAGACCAGAATACTGGAGTGGGTAGCCTTTCCCTTCTCCAGGGGATCTTCCCAACCCAGGGATCGAACCCAGGTATCCCACAATGCAGGTGGATTCTTTACCAGATGAGCCACCAGAAAAGCCCAAGAATACTGAAGTGGGTAGCCAATCCTTCTCCAGCGGATCTTCCTGACCCAGGAATCGAACAGGAGTCTCTTGCATTGCAGGCAGATTCTTTACCAACTGAACTATCAGGGAAGCCCCATATAAAGAATGACTTGGAAATGATGGTGAACACAGGAGGGGAAAGGCTAAAGAATGACAAATGTTTCTCTCTTGGTTAAATAGCAGCTTAGGTGCTAGATGGGGATCTGGCCTATCTCTCCAATGTTTATACAGAGAAAAAATTTACAGAACAGAGAAAGGGGGAGGGAGGGGGAGCCAGAGAGAGAGGAAAAGCACCACCAGCCAAGCTACTTGGGCTTGGATTGGCCGCTGCATGAATCATTAGCTTTCCCGAGGAATGATCAAGAGTGTCATTAGGATGCATTAAGCATCATCTAACAGGGCCTGGGGAGTGCAGGAAGGCTCTCTCGCTCCTGCATAATCAATGCGGATTACTCAAAACTTGCTCCTCTCAGAATACCCTCACCCCAGTAGCACCAACCCCCTGTCTCTCATATACAGACTTTCAGCTCATCCCTTGAGTCTTTCCTCTGGGGATGGAGGAAGCCCCGGGCTTTCCAGAACCACCACCCTGGACTCCTGAACTGCGGAAGGAAGAAGGACAGAGCAGCATTAAGGAGCTTCTTCAATGTATTGCTTGTATCAGCTCATTCCGTGGGGCGCCGTGGGGCGCCGGATGTTTGGGTTGGCGGCTGCGTCATTCTCGCTGGGCCTTTTGCCTTTCACCTCCTCTGTTTAAATCCCTCCTACACAACCACCCCTCCTTACAGACCGGCTGGTCCCCTCCACCCCTGCCCCCCCACTCCCCCTTCCCTCCTCCCGATCTCATTTTCTGTCCCTTTAAATGAGGTCACCCTGACTGAAAGAAGGACAGGAGGCCTAGAAGAGGTCAGACATTAGCACTGCTATAACTGCGCTGCTACTGAAACTGGGCAAACCCATCCATCACTGGCTCCACCACTCCATTAGGCCTCCCGTGAAATATGCCCTGCTCTGAATCGCATAGCCATACATCTCCCGGTCTAGACACCTTCCTGTTGTGTGAAGATCAATGCCGCACGGTCGTGCATCATGTGTCATCCGGTAGCCCTCACTCTAATAACCGTGTCTATTCTCTAGTCTGCAGGATAAATTATGGCTCTGAGAAAGTACTATATTATTCAGCAACCTTGGTCACTAATGGATTATTGGGTTTATTGGTTGATAATATGAGCTCCCTTTCTCTCTGGCTTTCTTTTTTTTTTTTCCCCCTCCATTTTTGGCCGAATCTCACTTTTATTTATTTATTCCTCTCTATTTCTATTTGATTTGGCTCAGGCGTTGAGTGATGGTTGCTTTAGACTTCTGTCAACATATCTCCTGAATCAAACCCCGAAAAAGGATGATGCTCTGAAATAAGCCCAATCAGAAAGAATTCTCTGTGGTCACCTATGAAATGATGGACCGAGTCTAGGGATGTTTTGTTTTGACTTTGGTTTCCTGAGGCTTCTGTTGAGGTGCTTTCTAATCAAAGGGCAGCTTTAGAGAACCAAGTTCGAGCTGGGCACGTGGAGAGTCACGTGTCACACAAGTCTCAGTGTCACAGAGTCTCCTTCTGTGCACAGGCCTTTCTGCGTCTTTGATTACTTCCATTCAGCACTGCAAGATGCTGATAGTTGCTATGGTAACACTGACTCTTAGCTTTCCTCTCTGGAAAATGGGTGAAGGAGGTAGAACCCAAGTGGACACAAAAGGACGAAGAAACTAATTAGAGGACAGAACGCTGAAGGTATAAGTGTAAATGCTGACCCACGTTAACTCTGGGGGATAAAAGATGGTTTCCAACTACGTAACTTTTGAGAACAACGAAATTTTATATTTAAAATGGTAGGCTTCCCTGGTGACTCAGTGGTCAAGAATCTTTCTGCCTGCCAACGCAGGTGGCCTTCCACCCCTCATCTAGGAAGATTTCACATGTTGCAGAGCAACAAAGTCCATGTGTCCCAACTATTGGGTCTGCGCTCTAAAGCCTGGAAGCTGCAACTGCAGAAACCACATGCTGCAGCTGCTGAAGCCCATGTGCCCTGGAGCCCGAGCTCCACAGCCAGTGCAACAAGAAGCCCTCGCAACTAGAGTAGTCCCCGCTCTCTGCACCTAGAGAAAAACCCTTGCAGCAAAGACCATCCAGCACAGCCAAAAATAATTAAATAAAATTATTTTAACATTGGTAACATTTTATAAAGAAATCAAATTTTCCTTTGACAGCTGTCCAGAGATAGGGTAGGCTTCCCTGGAAAAGAACGAGCCTCTTGTTCCTCAGAATTCAGGAGAGGGTGACATTCTGGAGAGTGAGGTTTAAGCAGGACTCTCAAAGGTGCAAGGAAAGTTCAGCCAAGGTGACCTTTCATGTCCTGTCCACTCTTTAGACTCTGCGATTTTATGACATATAGGGCAAATAGCACTATTTGAGACACGTTTAAAAAGACATAATTTTCAGTTACTGGAGGGGTAGATGTGGTTGACCACAGAGGCTCCGAATGCCTTTTTCCCATGTGTTACTTCATATCTGGGTTCCCGGGGGTAAATGCTTGCTCTGACGCTTATTCCTCCCACTGTTCTGCTCAACTGTGCTTCTGAGCAAGCGCACCAGGGCAGAGTTAGGACTTGGGTGACGCTGGAAAGAGAAGAAGCAGAGGGAGCCAGAGGCCCAGAAAAGATCTTCATCTGATCCTCAAAACATGAACCATGTAGCCATTTCCCCAATTCACTCAAAGCCTAAAGCCACTTGCAAAATTATCTCTCTGACCTCACATGTTTCTCTAGCCCCCTCAGTTCTCAGGCCAAAGAGCCCTGCCCTGGGGCTAGGGCCTTGCACCACTTCAGGGCCTGAGAGTCTGAATGTATCTTATTTATATGTTGATTTTTTTTTAATTACTAGACTTATTTTTAAAACCCTTATATATTTACAGAAAATTTTAACAGAAAGTACAGAGTAATTCCCATACAGAGAATTCCTATATCCCCTTCCCTTCCCCTAACATAGTTTTCCTTATTATTAACATCATATATTAGTTTGATACATTTGTTACAACTGATGAGCAAATAGTGATTCATCATTATTAAGTAAAGACCCTGGCATCTGGCCCCATCAGTTCAGTTCAGTTCAGTTCAGTCGCTCAGTCGTGTCCGACTCTCCGCGACCCCATGAATCACAGCACGCCAGGCCTCCCTGTCCATCACCAACTCCCGGAGTACACTCAAACTCATGTCCACAGAGTCGGTGATGCCATCCAGCCATCTCATTCTCCGTCGTCCCCTTCTCCTCCCGCCCCCAACCTTTCCCAGCATCAGAGTCTTTTCCAGTGAGTCAACTCGTCTCATGAGGTGGCCAAAGTATTGGAGTTTCAGCTTTAGCATCAGTCCCTCCAATGAACATCCAGGATTGATCTCCTTTAGAATGGACTGGTTGGATCTCCTTGCAGTATAAGGGACTCTCAAGAGTCTTCTCCAACACCACAGTTCAAAAGCATCGATTCTTCGGCGATCAGCTTTCTTCACAGTCCAACTCTCACATCGATACATGACCACGGGAAAAACCATTGCCTTGACTAGACGGACCTTGGTCGGCAAAGTAATGTCTCTGCTTTTTAATATACTATCAAGGTTGGTCATAACTTTCCTTCCAAGGAGCAAGCGTCTTTTAATTTCATGGCTGCAATCAGCATCTGCAGTGACTTTGGAGCCCAAAAAAACAAAGTCTGACACTGTTTCCACTGTTTTTCCATCTATTTCCCATGAAGTGATGGGACCAGATACCATGATCTTTGTTTTCTGAATGTTGAGCTTCAAACCAACCTTTTCATTCTCCTCTTTCACTTTCATCAAGAGGCTTTTTAGTTCCTCTTCACTTTCTGCCATAAGGGTAGTGTCATCTGCATATCTAAGGTTATTGATATTTCTCCCAGCAATCTTGATTCCAGCTTGTGCTTCTTCCAGCCCAGTGTTCCTCATGATGTACTCTGCATATAAGTTAAATAAGCAAGGTGACAATATACAACCTTGACGTACACCTTTTCCTATTTGGAACCAGTCTGTTGTTCCATGACCGGTTCTAACTGTTGTTTCCTGACCTGCATACAGGTTTCTCAAGAGGCAGGTCAGGTGGTCTGGGATTCCCATCTCTTTCAGAATGTTCCACAGTTTATTGCGATCCACACAGTCAAAGGCTTTGGCATAGTCAATGAAGCAGAAATAGATGTTTTTCTGAAACTCTCTTGCTTTCTCCATGATCCAGCGGATGTTGGCAATTTGATCTCTGGTGCCTCTGCCTTTTCTAAAACCTGCTTGAACATCAGGGAGTTCACGGTTTACATACTGCTGAAGCCTGGCTTGGAGAATTTTGAGCATGACTTTACTAGCGTGTGAGATGAGTGCAATTGTGCGGTAGTTTGACCATTCTTTGGCATTGCCTTTCTTTGGGATTGGAATGAAGACTGACCTCTTCCAGTCCTGTGGCCACTGCTGAGTTTTCCAAATCTGCTGGCATATGGAGTGCAGCACTTTCACAGCATCATCTTTCAAGACTTGAAATAGCTCAACTGGAATTCCATCACCTCCACTAGCTTTGTTCGTAGTGATGCTTTCTAAGGCCCACTTGACTTCACATTCCAAGATGTCTGGCTCTAGGTCAGTGATCACATTATCGTGACTATCTTGGTCGTGAAGATCTTTTTTGTACAGTTCTTCTGTGTATTCCTGCCACCTCTTCTTAATATCTTCTGCTTCTGTTAGGTCCATACCATTTCTGTCCTTTATCGAGCCCATCTTTGCATGAAATGTCCCCTTGGAATCTCTAATTTTCTTGAAGAGGTCTCTTGTTTTTCCTATTCTGTTGTTTTCCTCTATTTCTTTGCATTGATCACTGAGGAAGGCTTTCTTATCTCTCCTTGCTATTCTTTGGAACTCTGCATTCAGATGCTTATATCTTTCCTTTTCTCCTTTGCTTTTCGCCTCTCTTCTTTTCCCAGCTATTTGTAAGGCCTCCTCAGACAGCCATTTCGCTCTTTTGCATTTCTTTTCCATGGGGATGGTCTTGGTCCCTGTCTCCTGTACAATGTCACCAACCTCCGTCCAGAGTTCATCAGGCACTCTATCAATCAGATCTAGTCCTTTAAATCTATTTCTCGCTTCCACTGCATAATCATAAGGGATTTGATTGAGGTCATATCTGAATGGTCTAGTGGTTTTCCCTACTTTCTTCAATTTAAGTCTGAACTTCGCAATAAGGAGTTCATGATCTGAGCCACAGTCAGCTCCTGGTCTTGTTTTCGCTAACTGTATACAGCTTCTCCATCTTTGGTTGCAAAGAATATAATCAATCTGATTTCGGTGTTGACCATCTGGTGATGTCCATGTGTAGAGTCTTCTCTTGTGTTGTTGGAAGAGGGTGTTTGCTATGACCAGTGCATTCTCTTGACAAAACTCTATTAGCCTTTGCCCTGCTTCATTCCGTGCTCCAAGGCCAAATTTGCCAGTTACTCCAGGTGTTTCTTGACTTCCTACTTTTGCATTCCAGTCCCCGATAATGAAAAGGACATCTTTTTTGGGTGTTAGTTCTAAAAGGTCTTGTAGGTCTTCATAGAACCGATTAACTTCGGCTTCTTCAGCAGTACTGGTTGGGGCATAGGCCTGGATTACTGTAATATTGAATGGTTTGCCTTGGAAACGAACAGAAATCATCCTGTCATTTTTAAGATTGCATCCAAGTACTGCATTTTGGACTCTTTTGTTGACCATGATGGCTACTCCATTTCTTCTAAGGGATTCCTGCCCACAGTAGTAGATATAATGGTCATCCGAGTTAAATTCACCCATTCCAGTCCATTTTAATTCACTGATTCCTAGAATGTCGACGTTCACTCTTGCCATCTCCTGTTTGACCACTTCCAATTTGCCTTGATTCATGGACCTAACATTCCAGGTTCCTATGCAATATTGCTCTTTACAGCACCGGACCTTGTTTCTATCATTGGTCACATCCACAACTGGGTATTGGTTTTGCTTTTGCTCCATCCCTTTATTCCTTCTATAGTTATTTCTCCACTGAGCTCCAGTAGCATACTGGGCACCTACCGACCTGGGGAATTCCTCATTCAGTATCCTATCATCTTGCCCTTTGTTACTGTTCATGGGGTTCTCAAGGCAAGTATACTGAAGTGGTTTGCCATTCCCTTCTCCAGGGGACCACATTCGGCTGCGGTCCATGTGATTAGATCAGCTAGTTTCCTGTGATTATGATTTCAGTCTGTCCGCCCTCTGGTGCCCCCTAGCAATACCTACCGTCTTATTTGGGTTTCTCTTACCTTGGTCGTGGAAAATCTCTTCACAGCCGCTCCAGCAAAGTGCAGCCGCTGTACCTTACCTTGGACGAGGGGTATCTCCTCAAGGCCGCCCCTCCTGACCTTGAACGCGGAGTAGCTCCTCTCGGCCCTCCTGCGCCCGCGCAGCCACCGCCTGTTGGACGTGGGGTAGCTCCTCTCGGCCGCCAGCCCTGGCCTCAGGCGTGGGGTAGCTCCTCACGGCCGCACCTCTTTGCGTGGTTCGTTGCGCCCGGGCCGGCGTCTCTCGCGTCGCGTCTGCGCCACCGGGGCCGGCGTCTCTCGCGTCGCGTCTGCACTTCATGGCAAATAGATGGGGAAACAATGGAAACAGTGACAGGCTTTATTTTCTTGGGCTCCAAAATCACTGAGGACATTGACTGCAGCCATGAAACTAGAACATACTTGCTCCTCGGAAGAAAAGCTATGACAAACCTAGACAGTGTATTAAAAGGCAGAGACATCACTTTGCTGACAAAGTTCTGTGTAGTCAAAGCTATGATTTTCCTAGTCACGTAAGGATGTGACAGCTGGAACCATAAAAAAGGCTGAACACCAAAGAATTGATGCTTTCGAGCTGTGGTGTTAGAGAAGACTCTTGAGAGTCCCTTGGACAGTAAGGTAATCAAACCAATCAATCCTAAAGGAAATCAACCCTGAATATTCATTGTAAGGATTGATGCTGAGGCAGAAGCTTCAATACTTTGGCTGCCTGCTGGAAAGAGCCAAATCATTGGAAAAAAAAAACCCTGATGATGGGAAAGATTGAGGGTAGGAGGAGAAGGGGGTGACAGAGGATGAGATGGTTGGATGGCATCACTGACTCAATGGACTTGAGTTTGAGCAAGCTCCAGGAGTTGGTGAGGGACAGGAAAGCCTGATGTGCTGCAGTCCATGGGGTCACAGCGTCAGACTCGACTGAATGACTGAAAAGCAACAGCAATTTGTAAACTAAAATGAGTGGTTCATGCTAAGTTTCACTCTGTGTTGTACATGCCATGGGATTTGACAGATAGATCTACCAGAACAGTATCTTACAAAGTAGCTTCCTTGCCCTAACAATTCTCTGTGCTCTATTTAACCCTCTCTCTTTTTCCCCAATCCCCTGGCAACCACTGATCTTTTTACTGTCTCTATAGTTTTGCCTTTTCCAGAATGTCTTACAGTTGGAATCATGCAGTATGTAGCCTTTTCAGGTTGGTTTCTTTCATTCGCATTTGTTTTTCCTTCATGTCTTTTCATAGCTCAGTAGCTTATTTCATCTTCTCATTGAATAGTATTCCACTGTATGAATGAACCACAGCTTATTGATCCATTCAGAATCTTACTGAAGGTCATCTTGGTTGTTCCAAGTTTTGGCCATTATGAATAAAGCTGCTAAAAACATCCACATGAAGGCTTTTATCTGGATGAAAAATTTCATCTCTTTGGATAAATACCAAGAATTGTGATTACTGGATTGTATGTTAGTTCAGTTCAGTTCAGTCGCTCAGTCGTGTCTGACTCTCCGCGACCCCATGAATCACAGCACGCCAGGCCTCCCTGTCCATCACCAACTCCCGGAGTACACCCAAACTCATGTCCACAGAGTCGGTGATGCCATCCAGCCATCTCATTCTTGGTCGTCCCCTTCTCCTCCCACCCCCAACCTTTCCCAGCATCAGAGTCTTTTCCAGTGAGTCAACTCGTCGCATGAGGTGGCCAAAGTATTGCAGTTTCAGCTTTAGCATCAGTCCTTCCAATGAACATCCAGGATTGATCTCCTTTAGAATGGACTGGTTGGATCTCCTTGCAGTATAAGGGACTCTCAAGAGTCTTCTCCAACACCACAGTTCAAAAGCATCGATTCTTCGGCGATCAGCCTTCTTCACAGTCCAACTCTCACATCCATACATGACCACGGGAAAAACCATTGCCTTGACTAGACAGACCTTGGTTGGCAAAGTAATGTCTCTGCTTTTTAATATACTATCAAGGTTGGTCATAACTTTCCTTCCAAGGAGCAAGCGTCTTTTAATTTCATGGCTGCAATCAGCATCTGCAGTGATTTTGGAGCCCAAAAAAACAAAGTCTGACACTGTTTCCACTGTTTTTCCATCTATTTCCCATGAAGTGATGGGACCAGATGCCATGATCTTTGTTTTCTGAATGTTGAGCTTCAAACCAACCTTTTCATTCTCCTCTTTCACTTTCATCAAGAGGCTTTTTAGTTCCTCTTCACTTTCTCCCATAAGGGTAGTGTCATCTGCATATCTGAGGTTATTGATATTTCTCCCAGCAGTCTTGATTCCAGCTTGTGCTTCTTCCAGCCCAGCGTTCCTCATGATGTACTCTGCATATAAGTTAAATAAGCAAGGTGACAATATACAACCTTGACGTACTCCTTTTCCTATTTGGAACCAGTCTGTTGTTCCATGTCCAGTTCTGACTGTTGTTTCCTGACCTGCATACAGGTTTCTCAAGAGGCAGGTCAGGTGGTCTGGGATTCCCATCTCTTTCAGAATGTTCCACAGTTTATTGTGATCGACACAGTCAAAGGCTTTGGCATAGTCAATGAAGCAGAAATAGATGTTTTTCTGAAACTCTCTTGCTTTCTCCATGATACAGCGGATGTTGGCAATTTGATCTCTGGTGCCTCTGCCTTTTCTAAAACCTGCTTGAACATCAGGGAGTTCACGGTTTACATACTGCTGAAGCCTGGCTTGGAGAATTTTGAGCATGACTTTACTAGCGTGTGAGATGAGTGCAATTGTGCGGTAGTTTGAGCATTCTTTGGCATTGCCTTTCTTTGGGATTGGAATGAAGACTGACCTCTTCCAGTCCTGTGGCCACTGCTGAGTTTTCCAAATCTGCTGGCATATGGAGTGCAGCACTTTCACAGCATCATCTTTCAAGACTTGAAATAGCTCAACTGGAATTCCATCACCTCCACTAGCTTTGTTCGTAGTGATGCTTTCTAAGGCCCACTTGACTTCACATTCCAAGATGTCTGGCTCTAGGTCAGTGATCACGTTATCGTGACTATCTTGGTCGTGAAGATCTTTTTTGTACAGTTCTTCTGTGTATTCCTGCCACCTCTTCTTAATATCTTCAGCTTCTGTCCTTTATCGAGCCCATCTTTGCATGAAATGTTCCCTTGGAATCTCTAATTTTCTTGAAGAGGTCTCTTGTTTTTCCTATTCTGTTGTTTTCCTCTATTTCTTTGCATTGATTACTGAGGAAGTCTTTCTTATCTCTCCTTGCTATTCTTCGGAACTCTGCATTCAGATGCTTATATCTTTCCTTTTCTCCTTTGCTTTTCGCCTCTCTTCTTTTCATAGCTATTTGTAAGGTCTCCTCAGACAGCCATTTCGCTCTTTTGCATTTCTTTTCCATGGGGATGGTCTTGGTCCCTGTCTACTGTACAATGTCACGAACCTCTGTCCAGAGTTCATCAGGCACTCTATCAATCAGATCTAGTCCCTTAAATCCATTTCTCACTTCCACTGTATAATCATAAGGGATTTGATTGAGGTCATATCTGAATGGTCTAGTGGTTTTCCCTACTTTCTTCAATTTAAGTCTGAATTTCGCAATAAGGAGTTCATGATCTGAGCCACAGTCAGCTCCTGGTCTTGTTTTCGCTAACTGTATACAGCTTCTCCATCTTTGGTTGCAAAGAATATAATCAATCTGATTTCGGTGTTGACCATCTGGTGATGTCCATGTGTAGAGTCTTCTCTTGTGTTGTTGGAAGAGGGTGTTTGCTATGACCAGTGCATTCTCTTGACAAAACTCTATTAGCCTTTGCCCTGCTTCATTCCATGCTCCAAGGCCAAATTTGCCAGTTACTCCAGGTGTTTCTTGACTTCCTACTTTTGCATTCCAGTCCCCTATAATGAAAAGGACATCTTTTTTGGGTGTTAGTTCTAAAAGGTCTTGTACGTCTTCATAGAACCGATTAACTTCGGCTTCTTCAGCAGTACTGGTTGGGGCATAGGCCTGGATTACTGTAATATTGAATGGTTTGCCTTGGAAACGAACAGAAATCATCCTGTCATTTTTAAGATTGCATCCAAGTACTGCATTTTGGACTCTTTTGTTGACCATGATGGCTACTCCATTTCTTCTAAGGAATTCCTGCCCACAGTAGTAGATATAATGGTCATCCGAGTTAAATTCACCCATTCCAGTCCATTTTAATTCACTGATTCCTAGAATGTCAACGTTCACTCTTGCCATCTCCTGTTTGACCACCTCCAATTTGCCTTGATTCATGGACCTAACATTCCAGGTTCCTATGCAATATTGCTCTTTACAGCACCGGACCTTGCTTCTATCACTGGTCACATCCACAACTGGGTATTGGTTTTGCTTTTGCTCCATCCCTTTATTCCTTCTATAGTTATTTCTCCACTGAGCTCCAGTAGCATACTGGGCACCTACCGACCTGGGGAATTCCTCATTCAGTATCCTATCATTTTGCCCTTTGTTACTGTTCATGGGGTTCTCAAGGCAAGTATACTGAAGTGGTTTGCCATTCCCTTCTCCAGGGGACCACATTCGGCTGTGGTCCATGTGATCAGATCGACTAGTTTCCTGTGATTATGATTTCAGTTTGTCTGCCCTCTGGTGCCCCCTAGAAATACCTGCCGTCTTATTTGGGTTTCTCTTACCTTGGTTGTGGAAAATCTCTTCACAGCCGCTCCAGCAAAGTGCCGCCACTGTACCTTACCTTGGACGAGGGGTATCTCCTCAAGGCCGCCCCTCCTGACCTTGAACGCGGAGTAGCTCCTCTCGGCCCTCCTGCGCCCGCGCAGCCACCGCCTGTTGGACGTGGGGTAGCTCCTCTTGGCCGCCGGCCCTGGCCTCAGGCGTGGGGTAGCTCCTCACGGCCGCACCTCTTTGCGTGGTTCGTTGCGCCGGGGCCGGCGTCTCTCGCGTCAAAGGGTATGTTTAGTTTCATAAGAAACTTCCAAACTCTTTTCCAAAGAAGCTGTACATTTTGCTTTTCCACCAGGAACAAATTGGAATTCCTATTGTTCCACATCCTTGCCAGCATTTGATGTTGTCAGCGTTTTGGACTTAAACCATTCTGATACATGTGTAGTGAGATCACATTGTCATTTCAATTTGCAAATCCCTAAAGATACATTGGTCCCATCACTTCATGGGAAATAGATGGAAAAACAGTGGAAACGGTGTCAGACTTTATTTTTGGGGGCTCCAAAATCACTGCAGATGATGATTGAAGCCATGAAATTAAAAGACGCTTACTCCTTGGAAGGAAAGTTATGACCAACCTTGATAATATATTAAAAAGCAGAGACATTACTTTGCCAAGAAAGGTCCGTCTAGTCAAGGCTATGGTTTTTCCCGTGGTCATGTATGGATGTGAGAGTTGGACTGTGAAGAAAGCTGATCGCCGAAGAATTGATGCTTTTGAACTGTGGTGTTGGAGGAGACTCTTGAGAGTCCCTTATACTGCAAGGAGATCCAACCAGTCCATTCTAAGGGAGATCGATCCTGGGTGTTCATTGGAAGGACTGATGCTAAAGCTGAAACTGCGATACTTTGGCCACCTCATGCGACGAGTTGACTCACTGGAAAAGACTCTGATGCTGGGAAAGGTTGGGGGCGGGAGGAGAAGGGGACGACCGAGAATGAGATGGCTGGATGTGGACATGAGTTTGAGTGAACTCCGGGAGTTGGTGATGGACAGGGAGGCCTGGTGTGCTGTGATTCATGGGGTCACGACTGAGCGACTGAACTGAACTGAAAGATACGTTGAGCATCTTTTCATTTGTTTACTTGCCAATTTTGTCTTTTTACCATCACAGTCCAGATTTCTGCCTCTACTAATCAGGCTCCAAGTCTCCCAACATCCCCAGCAAACTTGCAAATGAAGGTGCCTGGGGAAAGGTGTCCACCCTTCCTAAGAGAGAATGTTTGTGTGAGTGGGGGTGGGGTGGGGAGGGAGACGGTAAGTACAAAGCAAGGGGTGCCTAAAACAGGCAAAACACACTTTATGCACGTTATTATGGTTTTCTATTTTAGGGTCAAAACCATTCTACTAGATAGATGTGGCGATCCCCATTTTACTAACAAATAATCTGAAATTCACATTAAGTAGCTTGTGTAATTATGGAGTGAGGGTCTAAGCACTGAAGTTGGGCTTCATACACATGTTTGTCTTGTTCTTGGTCCATCAACTTTCCAATGTAACACGTGCTTCTCTGGCAGCAGGAGCCCAGTCAAGGAACACCCTCCCTGTCCTTGATTCCCTCCTCACAACTTCCTCGGGGTCCCAGAGGTACCAGTGGAAGGTGGCTGATGTCTGGTTCTGAGCCTGCAGTGGGTTCCTTTGCTGCATCAGTTAAGGGGGGGCAGGGAGGGGGACAGGGAAGTAGAATTGCAGCCAGATCTGTGTGAGCTACAAGCAATCTTGCAGGGTCATTTCTCAGTCTTCCCTGAGCAACCGTCCTCTGGTGCCTGGTCTGAAGGACTCTGTGCTGGTGTGAGGGCGTTAACTAGGAAAGAACATGGCTGTGCCACAAGCTTCCCCTCCCAGGAAAAGCTGATGCTCAGGTGGGAGTCCATGCCTGTCCCCATGGCCCAGCCTTTGAGGTTCAGGACACAGATCCACCCCCTATCAGCCCTGAAATCACAGATGCAGAAACATCCCATTGTCCAAAGGAGAATCAACAGTGAGCATTTCTTTGCATCATCCAGGCATCTCCTCAGGTGAGAAAGGAACAGTCTGGAAATACCCCTGGAGGGCTTCTGCCAGCCTGCTGGACTGGCCAGGACACCGATTCCCCATGGGGAGATTGCTCTGCCTGCTTTTGCTGCCTCTCCGAGCCTGGCACTAATCTGTTGTTTGTTTGAACTTGACAGTAATGTGTTTACCTAATTAGGAGATGCCAGAGTTCCCCAATTTGTAGCTGGGAGTTAGGATTTCCCAGGTGACTCAGTAGTAAAGAATCTGCCTGTAATGCAGGAGACGCAGGAGACATGGGTTCCATGCCTGGGTCGGGATGATCCTCTGGAGGAGGAAATGGCAACCCACTCTGGGAAATCCCATGGACAGAGGAGCCTGGCGGGCTACAGACCTTGGGGTCGCAAAGAGTCGGACACAACTGAGTGACTGAGCATGCACACACACAGTGGATCACAGGTCTGCCCCCCTGGTGGAAGCAGCTCAGGATATGGGGAGGGCTCTGAGACCCCAGGTTCCAGCAGCCCCTTTCACACCTTCCAGAAGTCTGATCACAGCCCTCTGGCCCTTCTGTGCCTTGGCTTCCCCTCCTTTAAAAGACAAGAAAGCAGCCGCACCTGACTTCCCCTCCCACCCTCCGTGAAGAACCAAATACATCATTCTGCTTGCACTTCTCAGAGGTGACAAACAATGTCAGTGGAAGCCGCTTCCTACAGTGGAGCAATTTCTGTTTACATATGTGATGCCACCCCCCGCGGAAATGCTGGCTGCCCCATGGCCCGGCTGGGCGATCCAGAGAGAGTGTCATAGGGTATGGCTTCCACCTTCTGCCAAGAGAACAGATTTGCTGCCTGCTCTGAGGAAAAATCCTTTACCAGAGGTAAGCCCTGGCATGGGTTCTCAGGTTTTTCTTTTTTTTTAAAGTGGGGCAGGGTGGTGGGGTAGCTCTAAATCAGAGCCTGAGAAGCAGGGAGGGAGCCGAAAACAAAATCAACCGGTTCTGGGTCTGAGAGTAATGGGCTACTGTGAAAACTCAATATTCTCCTTTAAGCCCTGAAGGATGCAAATGAATGAAATCATGTTCTAGTAAAAGTAGAAGTCGAGGAGGTATCGGCGATAAAATGTCCCTGGTTGGAGGCATCTAGACGTGGAGTAAGTTTGCTGGGTGAAGTTCAGGAAGAGTCAGGGTGAATGAGAGCCTGCCTTTCACATACTCATGCCACTAGTTAGAAGGTGACCAGAGCTCTCATGTTCCACAGTAGGATATGTAGATGACCACAAAAAGAGGTGCGTGGCTGCCAGAGGTCTCATAAGATAATCTGGGAATTTCTCAACCGCCGAGGTCTCCAGCAGAGAGCCCTCCAGGCTTTGGCAGCCAGAAGCCTGCAATCAGCTGCGGGCTGTACCTCTCCCTCTGAGATACAGCCTCAACCCACCTCAGAAGCCCCTGCACAGATAGTAGCCCCCTTGCAAGACACGGTGGGATGGTCCTCATTGTCCTCCCAGGTCTGCCCTGGTGGGTCAGTGGTAAAGAATCCACCTCCCAGTGCAGGAGACACCGGTTCGATCCCTGGGTTGGGAAGATCCCTTGGAGAAGGAAGTGGCAACCCACTCCAGTATTCTTGCCTGGGAAATCCCACGGACAAAGAAGCCAGGCAGGCTATAGTCCTTGGGGTCTCAAAAAGAGTCAGACATGATTTAGCAACTAAACAACAATGTCCTGCCAAGAACATGGCCAAGAACATCTGTCTTCCCTCTTCACCCATCCCTGATCTCCCCTGCTCAGGTTCATCAGTGACCAAACCAACCTTGGGAAAATATACATGAGGTTTTAGGGAACCAAGGGCCTGACCAGAGAGGGTGAGTTTATAACTACATTTCCTACTGCTCAGGAATGAGCTAGACTGACTGACTTAGAAGCATGCCTTGTTGTTCTTTGTGACCTCATGGACTGCAGCATGTCAGGTTTCCCTGTCCCTCACTATCTCCCAGGGTTTGCTCAAACTCATGTCCATTGTACCAGAAAAGAACAGACCTGATGAGAATGAGCTGGAACACTGGGAGAGGGAAATGAGGAGATAAGGTCCAACCAGAGTATGTGTTTTTATTAATATCTCCAAAAAGAGAGAGAAGCAAACGCATCTCCAGAATGGGGCTTTCACTTTCAACCTGACAGGTTGTCCTTCTCACCTTAACCACGGGTCCACTCAGCTCACCGTGGTCCACAGAGTGGGCAGCTTGACACATAAGAGGTACAGACTGCCATGATGGAAAAGGAAGAAAAATAACCCAGGTCTGCTCCTCCGACCTCCACTCAGAGCACGTTTCTGGGGCCCGGCACACATTTCAGTTTCCATCAGTGTCAGAAAGCCTGAGGCGTACTCGTCACTGTGCGTGCCCATTCAGAACCTGGTTCCAAATGGTCCGGGCTTCATTCTGGGTCAGAACATTCTCCCTTTAATTGAACATCTTCCTCTCCTACAAATTCTTGCACCAGAAGATGTTTCTGTGTTGGTATTTCTGTCATTTCGGCCCAAGGAAGGGAGTCAGGTGGCCCCATGAGTGAAGGATGGCTTGACTTTTTATCTCCCTGCAATTTGGTGTGGTCATTTGCCAAGTTACCCTCAGCACCCTAGGACTAAATAAATATATAGAATTAAATCATATTTGGATAAATTCTAAGCCTAGAATTCTCAGACAGATAAAAAAAAAAGACCTGTTCCAGAAAGGAATAGAATAGTAAACACGGGTATTTCAAGAAAACTATCATGGCAACCTGGCAGCCTGAGGTTATACAATGAACCTAGAATCTAATCTTGAAGGGCAGTTGCCTCAGAGGAGTATGTTTTACAACCAAACATTCTTGTCATCCCTTCTGTCCTCAAGATAGACAGACATGTGGTATTCTGGAAAGCGCGGAATTCTGGAAGCCTTGGACAAAGCTGACCTGGATCCTAATGTTGAATCCGGTATTTGCTGATTGTGTTTCCTTGGGCAAGATCCCTGAAGATCTTCACTTCCACCGTCATGAAACCAGAATAATAATGTCACAATTAAGCTGTAAATGCTAAAGAAATGATTGCTGTTAAGATGAGAATAATATTAATTATCACTACAGCAATGCATCATTGTTAATGATAAGACATCCTTCCAAATAAGAGGAAAGGAAGATCACAACGGAGATCTTAAGGAAATGGCACAGAAGCTAGAATCTGGTCTCTGAATTTGGACTTGACCCAGGGCGTTCTGATGTCTTGGAAAGAAGTCTCAGAATAGGAGGAAAGAAGCCTGCATAAAGAATGTTAACAAACAGGACTAAAATTTCAAAATTTACACATGTTAGACCAACAAATGCAAAAAGACATAGAAATACTGAGGAGATCCCTTAGCCGATGCTGCCAAAAATGCTATTATGTATTCACCCAACTGGAGTTCCTTCTAACAAACGGCCACTGAGCATATGGCTACCTTGGGCATTTTTTCATTATCGCAGAGTGTGTCTGCAGTCCCATGTCGCTAAACTCCATCTGTATCTCTGTCAATGGAAGAAATTTCCATCAGGAAATATCAGCAGGAATCAGGGGAAAGACCTTTCCAATTTACCAAGATCGAAGGAAGTAACGGCAGGGTTCCCCTCCATCCGCCTCCCCTTGTCCTCAACTCCAGCCAAAAAAATGTCTTGTTTTCTTGCCCAAAGATTATCCCATCAGCCTCCACTGTGTGCTCAGGGGGAGCCCCTGGGTGGTCCCCAGGCTTGTGGTGCTGCCCATGATGAACAAGTTTGTATTCTGGGTCACAGGAGCCCTTCCACTCCCTCGCTGGACGGTAATAAAGAGGAGAGCAAGGCAGAAAGGACCTCTGCCTCCCTGTGAACACTGCACCGAGGGGTCCTGAGAAGGAACAGCCCTGGTGTCTTGTTGATATGGCTGCAGTCTCTTGAACCTTTCCATCCCACACAGCATCCATGAGGAACAAGAGTGAGGTCATTTAAAAAAAAAAAATTTAAATTTGGCTGCCTCAGGCTAGTTCCAGCACTCAGGATCTTTTCCGAGCAGCGCACAGGACTCCCTCGTTGTGGCATACGGTCTCAGAAGTTGCAACAAGCGGGTTTAGTTGCTCTGAGGCATGTGAGATCTTAGTTCCCCGACCAGGGATTGAACCTGTGTGCTCTGAGCTGCAAGGTGAATTCTTTACCACTGGACCAGCAGGGAGTTCCCCTGGGGCAGGTTCGAACCTCCAGGCAGTAATGAATGTAGCTGGGCAGGTGGGTGGGTGGGGAGGGAAGCCTGTTCCCACTGTTGGACGTGGGGACAAGAGAAAGACGAAATCGAACCCCCTGCAGTGTGCTTTGCAGTCTGACCATTGAGATGTCCGTTTCATACTGAACGGTGTGAGCCATGTTTTCACGCAGCATCCTCTTATATTTTTAACTGTAGACTTAACCGTCATGTCAATGAGCTAGCTGAAAGTTAAGTATTGAATATGTGCTACTTTTAGAAAATAGAATCAGGATGTGGAACCGCCTCTCTCCCTGTCCCCCTCAGTCTCTAGACACCGAACAGAGGGAGAGAGAAGGCACAGACCAAATGGATTATCTTTTGACTTTTCCGGAGATGGTTTCCTTGTAGTCACATATGTCAATTTATATGACGTATTTATTTTTAAATTTACTTACGTGCACACTGATATGAAGGATCTACTTGAGACCCCAGTGAACCATCTCAGCATTAGAGCTCTCCGTCTACCTGAGAAAAAGGCTGTGGAAACACTCTCACTGTTTCAGCCACGCCATTAATAACACAGGCTTCATTTAGGTGGCATTTGCCAAGAGAGTCTCACTGATTAAAAAACCTCCAACCAATTATCTTTGACTTCATAGAGCCCATAAGTAAGTGAAAACCAATTGCAATTCTCTCTGAGTAAGATACAATGGAAAGAAAGATATTCAGAGTGGATTTTGAAAGCTTATCTATCTGAAAAACATGGCACCCCAAGACAAAGTTATCTCGTCAGTGTCAGAGTACACAATCCATATGCCTCGACCTGCAAAGGACATCACAGGTCGGGGCGTCCAGTCCCTAAATTGGGGTAGAGGACAAGGAGGCCATCAAGACACCTGAGACACAGCCTCTATTTTCACCCCAGCCTTGATTAACTTCCTTCTCACAGACCATCAGGAACTGCTGTTATAACTAAATTTCTTTGTTCTTCTCCAAGACACTGTATTCACCTCTCCAGTTGGATATCTGGAAGTAAAAGGGAAACACTGATTCCTGTCCTGACCCCAAGCCTCTCCTATCTTTTCCCCAATCCTTATTTCACTTTGCCAGAGTAACATGAAATGGCTACCAAGATCTGGTCTGTTTATCAATCCAGCTCTCTATTTATACATTGGCATTATCAATACGATGATAGATACATCAGCATCTCATTTTAATCTGACCACCTCCTGCTCCCCAATTAAGGTCCAGCTCTCATTTTGGAAACAAATTCTCCTTCCCCTAAACAATCCCAGGACCCTCTGCCTTCAGGGCTTGACATGTAAACCCCTTTTCATCTTAATTTACAATCATTTATCTCAATTGGTTGAATATACCATTTCTTAAGGATTAAATTGATCACTATTCCTTGTCTTTCCACAGCACCTTTTTGTTCAACATCTAGAAGGTACCCCCTAAATGTTGATTAAATAATGAATGAATAAGCAACTTTTAATTAGACAAAATAAATACAGGGTATCATTTATAATAGAGAAAAACCTATGTTCCATTCCTACAAATGGATGGAAGATAAGAGTATGATAGTGTGAACATGGCCTGGCCGTGCACAGAAAAACAAATGCAAGGAGCTCAAAGAGAACAGACTGCAAAATTCCAAGCTCTGTTATATCTACCGCCTCCCCATCTCCTGAAATTACTTCTTGCCACAATGATATAGGACTCACGCCGCTCTCTGGGATACACCATCCATCTTCAGGAGCCCATAGTCACAGGAAAAAGGGAAAAGGAGAAAAAAAAAAGCCTAAGCACAATTCACCATTGGTTTTGATCCCCAGCCAAGGCCTTCCACCCGCAGAAATCTCCCAACTATCACATTTCTACTGCTCTGGCCGATAACGAAGATAATTGTTCCATCCACTTTGTCAAAGCTGAAATGAAAAGAGGGCAAAGCAAAATGATGCCATCGTAAATCACAGGGCTGAGACAACCAAAGAGGGACAAGATAGCAACTTCATTAAGGGTTATGTATGGTGCCATTAAGTTGGCGGGGGGTCACCTTTCGTGTCAGGCCCGGCCTCTGTGATGCATTGCTGGCTCTTCTTTCCAATAAAATTAAACGGAGATGTAAAACTGATTAGGGCCATGTTTGCTCCAGCCCGTGGCAAAGGGAATGGCACAGGGAATCATTGACTGAAGATTGCCACTGATGCATAATGACAGCAATTCCTCTTCCTGGTCATTTCATTGCTTGACCTTGCCCATTAAAAGAAGCCTGGCTGCCTGGGAGAAAGAGACCCTTCATCTCCCGTCACTCCATGACCCCATGGCAGCCCCTGTCCCCTGACCACTGGGCCTCACCCGAACAACAAGACCAGAAATACTGCAAGCTGGCGTTGGGGGAGGGGTGGCTGGTTCCCATGGATATGCATTGTGGACCATGATGTTGATCCACGGGAACCAAGTTAGCATTTCCGTAAACAGCTCAACTCTCCAGCAGGCTGCAGACAATTCTGCCCTCCACTCTTTCTTAGACACTGACTCGCTGAAAGTTAGGGGCTGGGCTGCTCCGTCTGAGCCTCAGACTCACAGTCCAGGGTCTCTCTGTGTCATCTCAGACCTTGCTGGGGTATGGAAGCTGCATAAGAGGGACTGCATTTATCCTCACAATCCCAAATTACGCCTTTCAGCACTTTCTGAACTCTACAGTTTGGGCAGTTTCCATGGAACCAAACTCTCCCCATTTGTTTAGTCAATAAATAATTATTTGGGGTCTGTTGTTGCAGTCACTAAGTCGTGTCTGACTCTTTGTGACCCCATGGACTGTAGCCCACCAGGCTCCTCTGTCCATGGGAATCCAGGCAAGAATCCTGGAGCGGGTTGCTATTTCCTTCTCCAGGGCATCTTCCCGACCCAGGGATTGAACCCATGTCTCCTACACTGGCAGGCACATTCTTTACCACTGAGCCACCCGGGAAGCCCATTAGGGTCTTTTGGGCCCCAAACACTGTGCTAGACATCACGATCAAGTGAAACTTTCCACTGAGAAAATATCTACAGCTCACTCTGATGAAAGGTTTGCCATAAGCCAAGCATTGTTCTAGGAATCTACCTGTATTAAACTCATGTAATATTCACAACCATAGAGGATGATTTTTATTCTTATTTCATCATTTTACAACGAAGGAAACAGGGGAAGATAGGGGCTAAGTAACTTGTCCTGAGAAGTGTGTGAAGTACGCGGTGGAACCAGGATTTCAGTTGCTGTGACCGGAAGTCAAGAACTAAACCTGAAGGAAAATGCTTCATTAATAGTTTCTGTGTTTTCTCTGTCTTCTCCCGACCCCCGTGAATTTGCTGATACATTTTATATCACCCTCAAGAAGAAAGAGTATGTTTTTAGCAAGTGGAGTTCCCAGCTATTTCTCCATTTTCCTAAAGCTTAGGTTTGCCAACAGATAAATGCCATTTGTATTTATTCCAGTGCGGCAATCCATGGGATCACAAAGAGCTGTAGATGACTTAGCGACTAAACAACAACACATCCCAGTTAATAAACATTTCACATCACAGGATGTCAGATCCTATAGCATTTTTTGCCTTTAATTCACTTGATGTCTGACGTTGATATTTTATGGTATATTGATACATAGGAAAATGGGTAATGCTTATCGAGCCATCCCTCGAGCTTTATATCCTGATCTACTGCTGGCCAAAATGATGGCAAACAGTTATGAAAAAACACAGAAAAACAGGGCATCAGGAAACAGCTTCGGCCGTGGCTGTGGTCTTCTCGGCGTTGCCGGCTCTTCCTCCTTATCTTTTCCAGCAGTGGGGAGCAGACAACAGGACCAGTGGTTCTCCGGCCACTGGCTTCAGGAATCACAGCTGTGACAGGCACACATCGACAGCGCCTCATTTCCACATTCACTGGTTTGCATATGACCTCACTGTCACAGCCACCTTCCCAGCAGTGAAGAGAGATCTGCTGATTCCAGACTCATCCGAATTTTGCAGCCTCAATGTCTGTCTGTCTGTCTGTCTGTCAGTGTCCCACCACTTTCTCGGCCCTGAGGGAATCCAGGGATTTCAGCTGCCCTGAGTGGGAGGATTGTGAACAATCAACAGCAGGCCCTCTGCCAGCAAAGTGATCAGACCAGAAAAGGACTGAGTTAAACCAGACTGTCTCCACTTACGGCATCTAAACGTGACCCCGTGTCCAGGGGAAAGAGTCAAAGGCTTTGGATAAATGAAGACAGGAACTCTGCCCATTTCCCACTTGATGAGTCACGTGATGTGGAAAGAGAAGTCCCAGCCGCCCACCCAGCCGCCCACCCAACAGACCAAAGCCAAGCCCAGAGCGAGCCTGCACCCGCCGCAGTATCACACCTCCCTGCCCCTCCCGCAGGCTCGTCCACGCGGGCCCCAGACCCTGAATTCCCCTGCGAATGGCCGGAGGGTCATTTCCCACACCAGGAGGTCATGACACCTTTTCTTTGCCTCAAGGGCTCCAGTCAGTACTGTTTCATTTATACGGCACATTAGAGCTTTCACAGAATTTCAGTCGGACCTACGACCCTACAGCCTCTCTGTGAGGTGGGCTCCAGACGAGGAAAGCCAGGCTCAGAGATGTGCTCGAGGGCACTCAGCGCTTCAGTCACAGGGCTGACCTGGAGAGACGGGCGGTCTGCTTCTGCAAGAAGAGAGTTTCTACCCCTGCCTGGCGGAATAGGCAAGCTTCCCCTGAGCCCAGTCTGCAGAGCACCCTGCCGTCACACCAGCAACCCGCGCCACCGGGACCGCTTCCCGGAAATGGCCAAGGAAGCAGACAGGGGCCTCACCTCCTACCCTGCCCGACACCCACGGCTGATGACCTCAGGTCCCTGGGACCTCCATCCCTCCCTCTGCCCGGGCTGGCGGCGCCCATGTGGGGCTGGATGCGGAGGTAGCCCAGGCTAGACAAGCTCATGGCCAGAGCGGCTATGAGCCAGGGGTCTGCACTGCCTCTTAGAAGAAGTAAGATCAGCAGGAAACGGTTATTATGAACATCTTCACGAAGGACGTATTAGTGATCTTTCCCCTCCATCTGCCCTGCAGAAAACACATGGGGTTTGGGTCACTGCCTTACATCTCCTAGAGCAGAGATGCTCAAAGTAGGGGATGTCTCAGCCTCCGCCCCTTCCTGCTCCTTATCCCTGCTCAGTTCAGTTCAGTTCAGTTGCTCAGTCATGTCCGACTCTTTGAGACCCCATGGACTGCAGCACACCAGGCCTCCCTGTCCCTCACCAACTCATGTAATTGACTCAAACTCGTGTCCATTGAGTCAGTGATGCCATCCAACCATCTCATCCTCTGTTGTCCCCTTCCCCTCCTGCCTGCAATCTGTCCCAGCATCCGAGTCTTTCCCAATGAGTGGTTTCTTCACATCAGGTGGCCAAAGTATTGGAATTTCAGGTTCAGCATCAGTCCTTCCATTGAATATTCAGGACTGATTTCCTTTAGGATGGACTGGTTGGCTCTCCTTGCAGTCCAAGGGGCTCTCAAGAGTCTCCTCCAACACCACAGTTCAAAAGCATCAATTCTTCGGTGATCAGCTTTCCCTTTCTTTCCTTACGCCTGTACTCTAATTCATAGTTATGTGAACAAGAGTGCCCTTGTGTTTAAAAAAATAAAGTCTCGGAAAGAAAATACCTAAAATTGGAGTACCCATCCGAGCAAAAACAGATGGGTGCCTCGTGGTAAGCAATGCTTTCAAGGAAGACAAACGTCTGTGATTCAGTCAACAAACATCAGCTTTCACTCTCGGTGACAAACTCGGCTGGAGGAAACGTAAAGGACAGGATGCTTCCATTGCTCTTAGAGAGGCCTCCCCGGGGTCCCTGGAAACTGCCAGGAGAGAGTCCCTGAGTCCTGAGCAGCCCCCCACCCGGTGCCTAACTGGGGGTGCGGGGTGTGGGGAGGTGGTGCTGGAGCAAAGAGAATGCAGGAAAATGCTAGAATCGCTACCCCGTCCTTCTCACTTATGTCCCCTGAACCGACAGGACGGCAAATCCCTGGATGCTGCTCAAGTGTGCCTTTTCCTCTGTCCTTATTTAATTTGCCTAAAGGATTATGGCCCACAAGGCCCCAGAGCGTACGTGACTCAGGGTGTAGCATGGCCCAGCTGTCTGCTGCCCACCCATCGCCTCCTGTCTCCAGCTGTTTCTCCCCAGCCCTTGGCCTTGTTCAGGAGTTTCAGACGATGTTCTGAGCTGTCCTCGGAGTCCACCGAGGCACATTAGCTCCTACCGTGGGGCTGTGAGGAGACTGAACAGGAAGCCTTGAACCTTCCAGCAACTCCACCCCACTCCCCACTCCACCCAGACAGAGCAGCCCCAGTCTTTTCCATCCGTCGTCCTGGGTGAGCTGAGGGTTGTGTTTGGAGAAGAGATTTTCCTGGGTAAAACAGAAGTCACTTTCGAGAACCCCTGAGGAGGTTATCCGAGGTACTTTCCAGCTTGGATATTTTGTGATGGATGATTTTTCTTTGATGAAAAGAATTCATGAATTCACTTTGATCCCAGGGAGATTCTCCCCAGACATCCCTCACCTCCTTCCTGGGGATGTAGTTCAAGGAATATAGCCAAGCCCCTCGTCTCCCAGACCCAGGTCACTATGGACCCACCCAACCAGCGTTGATGGTGTAACTACTGGGTGCCAAGCTGGCTGCCAGCTATGAGTCAGCATCCTCTCAAGAATCAGGTTTTCTGGAAATTCCCCACTGCCTGCTGTTTAACACCACAGGGCTTCGGGCCAGACTGACCTGGGCTCCCATCATCTATGCATCCACGGGGGGTGGCCGGGTCTTTCTGAATCTCAGTGTCCTTGTCTGCAAAATAAGGTCTTAAAAATCAAATAATGACACTGCTGAAAGTACACAGCGTAGCCAGTATGAAAACACTTAACACATGGTCAGCACTCCAAAAATGTCAGTGATGTTTCCTTTTGGGTTAAATCCTTCCCAGTCACTCAGCTGAACTAGTTCAGCTCCCTGTTGCTACTGCTGCTAAGTCACTTCAGTCGTGTCCGACTCTGTGTGACCCCATAGACGGAAGCCCACCAGGCTCCCCCGTCCCTGGGATTCTCCAGGCAAGAACACTGGAGTGGGTTGCCATTTCCTTCTCCAATGTGTAAAAGTGAAAAGTGAAAGTGAAGTCACTCAGTCGTGTCCGACCCTTAGCGACCCCATGGACTGCAGGCTACCAGGCTCCTCCATCCATGGGATTTTCCAGGCAAGAGTACTGGAGTGGCTTGCCATCGCAAACTGCTCTAATTGCAATATGACCCATTTGCTCCATCTTCTACCTTGAACCAAGGGATTTTGCTTCAGCCTCTGGATTCTTATTCATGCTTCCAGGTGAAATTCAAAGGCCATCTGCCCTCTTGTGTGTGTAAATGCTCAGTCATGTCTGACTCTTTGTGACCCCATGGACTGTAGCCTGCCAGGCTCTTCTATCCATGGGATTTCCCAGGCAAGAATACTGGAGCAGGTTGCCATTTCCTCCTCCAGGGGATCTTCCAGACTCAGAGATCAGACCTGTGTCTCTTGCATCTTCTGCATTGGCAGGCGGATTCTTTACCACTGTGCCACCTGGGAAGACTCATCTCCCCTGTTAAGGCTTTCTTAATTCTCAGACACAAAAGGAAGCTGGTGTTGGGTAAGGAAGCCTGGCGTGCTGCAGTCCACGGGGCCACAACAAGTCGGACACAACTGAGCAACTGAACTGAACTGAAAAGGAAGCTTCCAAATCCCCAGGGCATACTTCTGCTCTTTCTATTGTAGCATTTAATGCATTGTATTCATTCATGGTTTCAAGGAATGTTTGTTGAGTGACTGCCAGATACCAGCCCTGTTCTTGGCCTCATGGAATATACCATTGGTGTGCAGACAGGTGCTTGTCTGTGTGACATTCTCTGATCCTCCCAGCCCCGCCGCCCCCCACCAATGAAGAATCTTGGAAGGTGGGATCCCACGACATTCACTGGCCTAGCTAAGTGGCCTCACCCCTGATCAAGGTGAGTTTTCTCAAAGACTGGGCAAGAGGCAATTCTGGTAGCTGCGCCTATGGTCATGAAATGGACAAGAGCAGGTTTACTAGAACCTTCTTCAAATTGTGGGCTAGGAACCCACAAGAGGCTGGCGAAATCTGGGGTCAGCTCTCCCCATCTGTCTATCGCATCAGCCCAGCCCTCGGTTCTTTATCACCTGTATCTGCAACTGGGAACCATGGCGAAAGGAAGGAGCAGAGAAGAGAAGACACAGGTGGACTGTAGAAGTGAATGAAATTGCAAATTTGAAAATTCACTGAATGGCTAGTGGTCCATGGAGACGCGTGGGAACCCTAAGAAGACATCAGGGACCCTCAGCTGGACCAAAGGTCCTTCTGTCCACTGGGCTCAGCCCTTGGACGAGTCCCAGGGGCGCTGGAAATGAGAAGATGTTAGCGAGGATTGCTGCTTCGGCTCAAGCCCCTGCCCTTGTCACCTTTGGAGAAGACGTCACGGGAGGCAGCCCTGCCGTGGGGAACAGAGGTGGGGACGGAGCCCAGAGCCCTGGACACGGCTCCCTCTTCGACCAGTGATGGCCGAGCCGGGGACAAAAGAGAAGGGAATGGGAACGCGAATGCTGAGTGGCTGAAAGGTTAAAATCCCAGAATCACTGCCAATGTTGGCACCATCAGGGAGCTGCAGTTAGAGGCCATGGAGTGGGGACAGCGTCCACGAGAAGCTCAAGGCCAAACAGGCCCCAGGGCAAAGGCCAGCTCCTTCAGAGCACTGCAGTCAAAAGGGAGGGCTCGTGTGTGTGCATGTGTGTGTGTGTTGTGTGTTCACGTGTGTTGTGCACATATGTGCTTGTTTGTATATGCGCTTGTGTGTGTATGTATTTGTGTATTTGTGTATATGTCTGTTGGTATATGTTAGTGTTTATGTGTATGTGTGTGTGTTTGCATGAGTTTGTGTGTGCGTGTGCCTTGTGTATGTTAGTGTACATGTGTCTGTGTGTTTGCATAAGTGTTTGTGTGTGTGCACGTGTACTCACACATCCATGAAGTCAGGCAGCGTTGTTTCAGGTTTCTTCTGTTTCCAGTGTCTTTCCATATTTTTCTATTATTATCATTATTGGAGTATTATTGCTTTACCATGTTCGGTTAGGTTCTGCGGTACGACAACATGAATCAGCCGTAAGTATACCTATATCCCCTCCCTCCCCCCCACCTCCTACTCCACCCTCTAGGTTGTCACAGAGCAGCGAGCTGAGTTCCCTGTGCCAGACAGCAGCCTCCAACCAGCTATCTACCCTACACATGGTAGTGTGTATGTGTCAGTGTTACTTTCCCAAGTCATCCCACCCTCCCCTTCCTTGCTGTGTCCACAAGTCCATTCTTTATGCTTGCATCCCTATTCCTGCCTCACAAATAGGCTCATCTGTACCCATTTTTTTAGATTCTATACATATGCATTAATATATGATACTCATTTTTATCTTTCTGTCCAGTATCCTTTTTTAAGCTGAGTAACACCTGACAGTTTCAGCTTTAGCATCAGTCCTTCCAATGAACACCCAGGATTGATCTCCTTGCAGTCCAAGGGACTCTCAAGAGTCTTCTCCAGCACCACAGTTCAAAAGCATCCATTCTTCGGCGATCAGCTTTCTTCACAGTCCAACTCTCACATCCATACATGACCACTGGAAAAACCATAGCCTTGACTAGACAGACCTTTGTTGGCAAAGTAATGTCTCTGCTTTTTAATATGCTATCTAGGTTGGCTGAAACTCCAATACTTTGGCCACCTCATGCGACGAGTTGACTCACTGGAAAAGAGTCTGATGCTGGGAAGGATTGGGGGCGGGAGGAGAAGGGGACGACAGAGAATGAGATGGCTGGATGGCATCATCGACTCGATGGACATGAGTTTGCGTGAACTCCGGGAGTTGGTGAAGGACAGGGAGGCCTGGCGTGCTGTGATTCATGGGGTCGCAAAGAGTCGGACATGACTGAGCGACTGAACCGAACCGAACTGAACCGAACACCTGACAGTAAGTTAGGGAAAGCCAAGAAGAGGCAGAGGCATGGATACAATATTGCCAAGGGGGCTTGAAGCAAAGCAAACCCAGAAGAGGGAGAGCAGATCAGCTTGGTCCATGAGAGGCTAATTGGAAAAGAAGCCATCAGTGTGACATTTAGAACTGCTGTGATTGAGAAGAGTCATGGGTGCAAAGAACTCTTACCCACTGTTTCTAAAGAGAAGTGCTGCTCAACAGGAGAGTCTGCCCAAACTCTAAAGTCAAGGAGGATTATGGTGACAAATCCCACCTGGCATAGTGCTGGGTACAGACTTTCTTCTTCACACAGACTGGACAGATGAGTGGATGAGTGGATGGATGGGTGGATGGATGGATGGAAGCATGGGTGGATGGATGAATGGATGGGTGGATGGATGGATGAATGGATGGATGGGTGGATGGATGGATGGATGGGTGGATGGATGAATGGATGAATGGATGGGTGGATGGATGGATGTGTGGATGGATGAATGGATGGATGGATGGATGGATGGATGGATGGATGGGTGGATGGATGGGTGGATGAATGGATGGATGGGTGGATGGATGAATGGATGGATGGATGGATGGATGGGTGGATGGATGGGTGGATGGATGAATGGATGGATGGATGGATGGATGGATGGATGGATGGATGGGTGGATGGATGGATGGATGGATGGATGGGTGGATGGATGGATGGGTGGATGGATGGATGGGTGGATGGATGGATGGGTGGATGGATGGGTGGGTGGATGGATGGATGAATGGATGGGTGGATGGATGGATGGGTGGATGGATGGATGGATGGATGGGTGGATGGGTGGATGGATGGATGGGTGGATGGATGGATGGATGGATGGGTGGATGGGTGGATGGATGAATGGGTGGGTGGATGGATGGATGGGTGGATGGATGGATGGATGGATGGATGGGTGGATGGATGGATGGGTGGATGGATGGGTGGATGGATGGATGGATGGATGGATGGGTGGATGAATGGATGGGTGGATGGATGGATGAATGGGTGGATGGGTGTATGGATGGATGGATGGATGGATGGGTGGATGGATGAATGGATGGGTGGATGGATGGATGGATGGGTGGATGGATGGATGGATGGGTGGATGGATGGGTGGATGGATGGATGGATGGGTGGATGGATGAATGGGTGGGTGGGTGGATGGATGGATGGATGAATGGATGGATGGGTGGATGGATGGATGGGTGGATGGGTGGATGGATGGGTGGATGGTTGGGTGGATGGTTGGGTGGATGGATGGGTGGGTGGATGGATGGATGCGTGGATGGGTGGATGGATGCGTGGATGAATGGATGGGTGGATGGATGAATGGGTGGGTGGATGAATGGATGGGTGGGTGGGTGGATGAGTGGGTGGATGGATGAATGGATGGGTGGATGGATGTATAAATAGATGAACGGGTGGATGGATGAGTGGGTGGATGGATGGATGGGTGGATGGATGGATGGATGGATGTATAAATGGATGGATGGATGGATAGGATCAAGGGAAGTTCTTTCAGGGATAAAACCTCAGGACTGTGTAGGGAGTGGAGGAAGGAAGAAGGCCACTGAGCACCTACGTCAAAGAGACAGCTCATCACAGCCACTGACTCATCCACGACACCCCTGAAGCACACTGAGCCCTGAAACAGGCCTGCTTCAGGGGCCAGAGGATCCACCATGGGTGGACTGACAACACGGATACCAAGGGTGGTGAACAAGAAACAAAGGCAGCACAGGTAAAGTGCTGGCAACGGGACCCCAGGAAGGAGTAGCCCAGAGCAGAAGAGGAAAACTTCCCCCCTCATGAGGATGCTTCTCCTCCAGACTCTGGCAGCAGGATGAGGATGTACACGGCAGCCAGCCATCCACCCAACAGCTGGCGAGAAACCACCTCTGCTGAGGCCGCAGGAGAGGGGTCACCCCGGCTCCAACATCCGCCTCTCCCTCCCCTCCCCTCGCCTGCCTGCCCTGCCCGGGCACTGGTCTCGGAAGGATTCTTCTTCATGTCTTTATACGGACGAGTTAATGTAAACGCTTTTCACCATAAGCATGTTTTCCTGCTCCTTCTCCCTGACCTTGGCATTTTCCTTCTCCATCCCAGGCTCAGTGCTGTCCTGTGGCCAGGTTCGCCTCTCATTTGTCAATGTTTTTATTGAATTTTCAAATGCCAGTAGTACGCATAAATCAATGGCTTTCTTCTCCCTACTGGCATATCCCTGCCACATGTGGTCATTCATTTTTTTAATAAGTCCTCCTCTCTTTTCCCCCATTTATAAAAATGCATCTTGTTCCCCCACCACCGTCCATCACTAGGTGAGCTCGGCTATTTGTTGCCCCTGAGTGCTTATTCATCAACGTTTTCAAAAGCAAAATCACTCTTCACCTCCCGCTCTTATTGTGCCATCAATCTTGACCAGGGGATCAATAAACTTCGCTTTTGCAATTTTCCCCCCACCCTCCTGAGCAGACTCTCTCCAAAGTGCAGTCTTTTTATTTACATTTTTAACTGATCGTCAGCAAGGGGGGTGGGGGGATTGGTTCAGCGGTGTCAGGAGGCGAAGGGCTTTCATTTGCTCCCGAAGCAGCAATAACCATCCATGCATTGGTCATTTAACACGGTAACCCAGCGAAATTGATACTCGACTCTTCCCTGCCCGGGGTCCACCCGCATAAATCACTGCTTGAGGAAACAAAAGCCCTGCCCGTGTATCTGGCAGGCAGGCAGGCAGGCAAGCAAAGAGGCGGAGTGACCCACCCACCCAAGTCTCCTTGGAGAGGAGGCACGCTGGTGTCCAGGGACTTTTTCCGTCATTGTTTTATATGCGTTAAGGGAAATTTGAATTGAAAGAAACTAAAAGGCAGAGAAATGAACATTGAAGACTGTGGAGTCTTCAATGGAATGACGTATGAGATCAGACAGGCCAAGGGACCTTGACCCAACGGGCCCCTCCCATCTCCTTTTGGGTTATGGGCGCTCCAAGGTCACAGGGCTTCTGCCTGCTGGGTGCCTGTTGCAGAGAAAGGGGACGATGCTTGAACTGCAAAGCTTCAGGCCAGCCAGGTGCTCAGAAAGTCAGAGGGAATTTCTTACCCCTACTCTAAAAAGACTTCCTATTAAGTGAGGTAAGTCAGACAGAGAAAGACAAGTATCAGATAATATCGCTTATATGTGGAATGTACAAAAAAAAAAAAACAGTGCTACAAGTGAACCCATATACAGAACAGAAATAGAGTCACAGTGGTAGAAAATGAATTTATGATTACCAAAGGGGAAAGACAGGGGGGTGGGGAGGGGAGAGATAAATCAGGAGGTTGGGATTAACAGATACACACCACTATAAATAAAATAGATAACCAGCAAGGAGCTACTGGATAGCGTAAGAAACTATATCCGATATTTTGTAATAACTTCTAATGGAAAAGAATCTGAAAAAGAATACGTGTATGTTTACACATCGATCACTGAATCGCTATGCTTTATGCCTGAAACTAGCACAACATTGTGATTCAACTATACTACAATTAAAACAATAAATAAATAAATACAAAAAGGCTTCCTCGAGGATGCCTTCAAACACAGGTAAGATAATGAGAATTAGGCAGCCCAACCTTGAGTAAAAGATGAAAGAATGTCGCCCACCTTGCTTTGGTGTTTCCACTGCCATGTGGGTGATGAGGCTATCTGAGGGCTTCTGGGGGCTGCAGCTGGAAAGCCTTGTGGGAAAGGGTTGCACGGTCACCACTAAGAGCTGCGCGGTGTGACATGTCCTCCCTCCGCCACCAGGGCCTCAGCCTAATGAAGACATGTGTGGGCTCAGAGAAGTTGGGGAGGAGAGTTTCTACAATTCCTACTTGCTGGGCCTCAGCTGCTTTTCACACACTACCACATGGACCCTGGAAACACTTTACCAGGTAAGTTTTGTGTCTGTAGTCCAAGGATGCGTCAATGGCTACATAGAGTTGCAGCTACCTGCCCGAGCTGTGAAATCAGCATACAGATCTCTCTGACTCCAGACCCAGGCCTTGGCAATACCCAGTAAGCTGAGTCTTCTAACTTGGACCGGAGGACCACCCCCACAAAAGGTGCTCTTCGGGAATCACCCACATCTGATCACAAGACTGGTAACAAAGGAAATCCAAGGCCCAAGGGGAAGGAAAGTAGTTCCAGGGGTCCTGTGCCTAGGACCCAGGCGGGCTGCTGGAAAGAGCAATGCACTGAATGATGACGGATACTGAACCCTAAGGGGAGGTAAGGGTGACCACTGCTCTTGGGGGAACCCTCTGCTTTCTGAGCCTCGGTTTCCTCAGCTCTAAAACGAAGGAGTTAGACTCAGTACCTCAGATCTCACTTCTTTATCCATCTATCTATCAATGGACATTCAGATGGCTTTATATATATATATGGTGGAATATTACTCAGCCATGAAAAGGAACAAAATTGGGTCATCTGCAGAGACGTGGATGGACCTAGAGGCTGTCATACAGAGTGAAGTAAGTCAGAAAGAGAAAAGCAAATATTATACATTAACACATATACGTGGAATCTAGAAAAAAAGGTACAGATGAACCTATTGCAGGGCAGGACTAGAGATGCAGACATAGGGAATGGATATGTGGTCATGGGGGTGGGGAGGGGGAATTGGGAGGTTAGGTTGACATAAACACACCACCACGCGTGGAATAGAGAGCCAGCTGGAAGCTGCTGTATATCACAGGGAGCTCGGCTCGGTGCTCTGTGATGACCTAGCGGGGTGGGAGGGCGGCTCTAGAGGGAGGGGATAAGTGTACGTATATACGGCTGATTCACTTTGTTCTACAGCAGAAACCAACACAGCAATTATTCCCTGATTTTAGAAAGTACCTAAGGTCTCTTCCAGATGGAAAATTTCTATAATCCTCCTAGTGTCGTCACTGGAGTTTGCAGTGCAGGCTGGTATCACAGAATACACAGAGGAGCAAAGTATGGCACTGTTAGAAAGGAAGTCCCAACTGTCCTCAGCTCTGTGGGGACCCGGGGGCTCAGGGTGAAAGAGCTCACGTGGGCACCAGGTGGATGCACTGCCTTCTCTGTGTCATCTCCTGCACTGTGACAGGGAAGCAGTACGAGGAGATTGAGACAGACTTGGAGGCTCTCGATTTGGGGATTCAGAGCTTGGGATTTCATGGAGAAGTAAAATGCTAACATCAAAATATGAAACCAATAAAATCTTGTGCACCGAACAGAGTACAGTCAACTATTTGACAAAATTCAGCCTTCAAAAAGGTTACCATTGACTGTCATCATTATATAATATCACAAAGAAAGGACATTTTAAATCCCTAAATTTTAAAAACATGAAACTCACTGTGAACAAGTTCTAACCCCCAGATTTTGGAACCACAGGAGCAGCCTACCCACCATCAATCTAAAAACTGCCTGTTGTCTCCAGGAGAGAAACCACAAGTTCTAACCACACTGATAACCCATCCATGGGCTCCATATAACCAGAGTTCACATTTCAGTCAATGAATATATGTGCATTGCCTTGTGGGTTTTTTTTTCCCATTGCATATGTAAATCTGTTTCTTCAGTGAGATTCTTCATTCCTGAAACACTGGGGCCAAGTCTTGCTTTGGCTGTTTCGTCACCAAGTACGGTTATTCTCATGATTTTGGTGGTGCTCTTCTGAGACTGGAGGGTGAGCTCATTTAGTGAGCCGGAGCGGAAGTGATCTGTTCTCAGGGTGATGTCAGTCGAAGCCATGGGAAGCACAGGGAACCCAGCCCCTGGGCAGCTTGCTCAGCCATCACCCCAGTCCCCCTGGAGCCCACAGCTGCTGCAAGTCCAGACACAGGGAGCCGAGGGCCCTGGAGAAACCAGAGGTTCTGAGCAGGGCATCCTGGAAACACCCACTGGCCGTCCCTGGCTGACCTCAGGAGAGTGACGTCACAGTAAACAAGGCTTTCAATCAATTAACATGGGCTCCAAAATGCTGAGCTTAGCAAGCCCAGTGGAGGCTGCTGGCTCATGAGCTCTGTACTGTGCTGAGCGAAGCCCAGGAAAGGCACTCATACACAAATACACCACTTCGCCTGAACGCCATCCAAGCCATCAATCTCAGGGCTGCTCCAGTGCTGGGCACCAGGCTTATGCAATTTCAACTGTTTTGCTAATAGGCCAGAAATAAACAATGAGTGACCGGTCATCTTGCAAAGCCAGCTCCCCTGCAAAGGGGAGAGGAGAAGGGACGCCAAGGGGACTGAGGGAGGAAGTGTCTGCCAAGATAATAAATCCAAACCCAAATCTCCAGCATTTTGTGGTTTGACACTTAATTGATTAACTAATTTGAGACAACAAGATTGAGTGTTCCCGCAGATTAGCGTCGAAGGGGTAATTACAGCAAAAGCTCCCATCTCTGAAGATCGTGGCAGCTGCAGCCCCACACGGGCCAAGCCAGCATTAAAGCCTATGTCTTACAGCCAAGTAGATACAAAGGGTTTTTTTGGAACACGTCCCTTTTCGGCTCTGCGTGTTGGGATTGCTCTGGAAAGGTCATTTGGTGCCTTATCAGCATAGACAAAATCCCCTGCCTGTAATGTACGTGTTTATTCTCAAATTAAATATATTAATGTATTATTTGTTCTTAAAATGTCATGGACTAGATAGTGAGCTTAGCCCTCCTGGCAGACCTTTGAAGCTTAAAGAGTAATGTAATAATAGTACATTAATCCTGAGGCCGTTCAGTTGCCTCCCTGCGGAGGCCCTGGACTCTGCTACAAGCTCCTCAGTGCTGAATTTGCTGCCCAAGAGCCTCAGAGCCTGTTTCTCTAACAACAGGAGGGGAGGCTTACCTTAGGAGGCTCTGCCGAAGCTGGAAAGGCCTGGCCCCACTATTATTTAGGTGGACTAATCCTACTGTGAACTTGAAAACAGGCCTACATGCTCCAGGGTTTAAAAGAATTCAGGGAAATGGGAGAGGGGTCTTAAAAGCTAGGGGCTTCCCAGGTAGCTCAGTGGTAAATAAGATGCCTGCCAAAGAAAGAGATGCAGGAGACTCAGGGTCTGTCCCTGGGTTGGGAAGATCCCCTGGAGGAGGGCATGCAACCCACTCCAGTATTCTTGCCTGGAGAATCCCATGGACAGAGGAGCCTGCCGGCCTACAGTTCATAGGGTTGCAAAGAGTCAGACACAACTGAAGCGACTTGGCACACACGCAATGTAGAGACAGCCCCGTAAGGAAGCTAGGACAGAGGGGGAAATAGCTCTGCAGTGGAGGCCTCAGCCTGTCCTGGGGCTTGGATCTTGGAGCATTCCCTGCACTAGATGCTCATTGGCCAGTCCCGCGGAGAAGGCATGACCTGGATAAAGCAGTTCCCTGACTCAGCGGACATGAGTTTGAGCATGCTTGGGGAGTTGGTGATGGACAGGGAAGCCTGGTGTGCTGCAGTCCATGGGGTCACAAAGAGTTGAACATGACAGAGCAACTGGACGGAACTGAACTACCCAGGGCAGTTCTCAGTGACCATGCAGCTGTGAGCTGTCAGCAGGCGATGTTCCCAGTTCCTGAGACATGGATGCACTGAGCCTGAAGAAGTATCACAGAGTCCCCTGCATGTGGCAACCCCGTTGCATCTCTGGACCACGGTTTCGCCCTTCCCTGAGAAATTTACCTACTTTGTATGTTAACCAGCTGTTCCAGCCCTCTGCTGCCCTCTAGTGGCGACTGATCCAACTACCCTGACCGGAACTGCCTTCGCGTTGGTGGGAACACCAGGCTGCGCTTACAAGGAAGTTGCCACTAGAAAGATGCTGAAGTGCTCCTGGCACTCACTAAAGCCTTCCCTCACCCATATTTTCTTCTGCCCTGTCTGTCCCCAGGCTTCACTTGCTTCAGCCTTGAAGGCTGTGGGGTCTTCAAGAGGTTTCTGATTAAAATAAAATAGCCTTGGGGCCATTAGAACCATCCCTCCGTTATTAAGTAACTTCAGTTATATTTGTTGAGAGCAAAGTCTTTCAGCTTTCTCCATGGCTCAGACGGTAAAGAGTCTGCCTGCGATGCAGGAGACCCAAGTTCAGTCCCTGGGTCAGGAAGATCTCCCGGAGAAGGAAATGGCAACCCACTCCAGTATTCTTGCCTGGAAAATCCCATGGATGGAGGAGCCTGGCGGGCTACAGTCCATGGGCTGGCAAAGAGTTGGACATGACTGAGCGACTAACACTTTCACTTTCAGGCCTTTCCGGGAGTAGATTGTGAGACGTGAGAACAGAGAAGGATCAATTACTGACATTCACCACTTCTGTATCGCCAAAAGCTGCCTAGAGTTAACTGGATGACGTGCCTTGCTTGCAAACCAGAGGGAATGGAGCTGGTCCTGATGGAAAGGGCACAAAGTTTGGAGGTACTCGCTCTGGATTCCAGCCCCAACCCAGCCACTTACTGTGTAGTGCTGTCTGAGTCATTTATCTAAGGACCTGCTTCTGCATCTGCAAATATGATCATACCCACCCGACAAGTTTGTTTGCAAGAGATGCAGTTAGGTACACGTGTCAAAGCTCTCTGCAGTGCTCTGAGACCTTCAAGAGTCAGCACTGTCAGAGACCAATCATACAGCATTTTCTGATAAACCCCACAGGGTTCCACACCTGCTGAGGACACCACATTCCAACTTGTCACTCCAACTGTCCCCAAATCCAGGAAGGTCTCCCAGTTAGAAAAAATGAATTATTATTATTTTTTTTTTACAGGAATGACTCCAATACCCAAAGAACAGACAGGTATGAAGACAATTGAGTAGAAAAACACAAATCTTACCTCTTAAACTTGACTCTACCCTTGGGTAGTCACAAAGTTACCTCCTGGTGTGGAGGGAGAAGAAGGTAATCCAGGGAAGGGTGGGTATCTTATCAGGCTCACAGCAAGGCCTGGAAGTGCGTCCACTGGGCTGGGACTGGGTGTCTGACCGTCCTCTTGGGCGTGTGCTTCCTAAATGGAAGCCAAACAATGATTGTGTGATTCATCCAGGAGAGATCTCCAAGACAGAACTGAATGGCCAGACTGTCAAAACATGTCCAGAGAGTGTTTTCAATTGATAATGGATTCGAAACAGGTGAAGGCAACCAGGAAGTTGGGTTCTAGGGCCTGGGAGTCTGACCGAGGCATCATTGAGAGATCACAAGAATGAACCAAAGTCAAAGCAATGTTATTCCTCTTCAACAGAGACGAGAGAACAGAAAAATGTTGTATCCCAACCCCTATATACCATCTGTAAACAAATATTTTAAACTCTCAAGTGTATGCATGTGCGTATAAATAGATACACACACATATACAATATTTTACCTCATATGTCACATATATGCTGAATAATTAACTGACAGCCACAAATTCTAGGAACCCAGGTTAGAATCAGGAAGGGAATAGAAAAATACTTCTGAAAAACTAAAATGCATACCACAAAATCAAGCTTTAAATGTGATTATATGGCATCTTCCCATGTAATACTAGATACTAGGATAGACGTTAGAAAGAGGAAAATAAAATTAAAAGCAACAGGAAAGTACGAAACTGAAAAACAACGTGTTTGTGTGAAAGAGTGATGGAAACAAAAGCAGTCATTTAGAGTTGGGACAAGATGCTTCAAGAGATCTTGGAAGCTTCATTGCATCACCACTCAGTAAAACCACTGCCCGGGGATGTTTTCAAGACAACGTGGGAAACTTTAAATATGTTTAGTACTGAGTACTTTGTTTAGGCAGAAAGAAAAGTGGGTAATTTAATTTGAAGTGATATTCATTTGAGAATGTTTTGTTTTGTTATGTAAATGTGTTTAAAGAAGAGAAAAGCTTCAGTTATCATGAAATCAACAATGAGGTAGACTACAAGAAAGATACAAAGTGTGTATGAGAGAGAGAGACGGAGGGACAGAGAGAAAGAAAAAGACAGACCCAAGAAAGATACTTTTACTGAAGAAACTGACTAGAAGTTAGGTGCACATTTAGCAGAAAGATGAATGAAAGACTCAATGCTGATATTTACCTGCACTGGACACGACTGAGCGACTGAACTGAACTGAACTGAAGTCCTCTCGATTGACACTGCTGCTGCTGCTGCTGCTGAGTCACTTCAGTCGTGTCCGACTCTGTGTGACCCCATAGACGGAAGCCCACCAGGCTCCCCCATCCCTGGGATTCTCCAGGCAAGAACACTGGAGTGGGGTGCCATTTCCTTCTCCAATGTGTGAACGTGAAGTCGCTCAGTCGTGTCCGACCCTTAGCGACCCCACGGACTGCAGCCCACCAGGCTCCTCCATCCATGGGATTTTCTAGGCAAGAGTACTGGAGTGGCTTGCCATTGCCTTCTGAGGTTCTTCAAATTCCCAAATCTAAGCAGTCACGGGGAGGAGCAGACACAGGGAACTAATTCAACCAGAAACAAGAGGCCATATTCACTGAATTCACGGACATCATGGAGTTAGGCTTTGGAGGTCTGCTAGCAATGTTCTAGATTCTGATTTTCTTTTATAGCCCATGGGAAGTTACATGGGCATGTCAAGTATTTGAAGAGTGAAAGGCACTCTTTCAATAGATTATTTCCTTTCTGATGCAGACAGCACGGGGACCAAAGGAAACAGTGGTGTTTTCATCTCCAGAGCAGTAAGCAAACCTGACTGTTACAAGGGCCTGGGGAATATTTGCTCAAGTCTCTCCACCTCCCCTCTAGGGCTGCGGGGACTCCAGGAGGCTGAACAGCATGCCAGCAGAGGTGGGGCAACCAGAGAGCGGAGCTAATTTAAGAGTAGGGAGCAGGTAAGCATCAGAAGGGGAAAAAATGACAGTGCTGGCTTTTTCCTTTAGCGGGTCTTTCTGAACCTGGACTCTGCATAACAACAGAGGTTCCTGGGTAATGTAACCTGAGGGCTACCATCCAAGTTGCCTTGGCGGCCAAGCGCAAAAAAGAGCCACCCAGAAACAGCCAAGATGGCAGCTCCCGAGACGCCTGGGCGCAAGTCCACGTGACAGCAGGGAGGTGTCCTTCCCTCTGTAACCCTTGTTCTGGGACCATAAAGGTCAGAGAGAAAACAGGCTGAAATCCTTTCCTCCTGTTCCTGTAATGGTATTAGCAACGACTCTTTCTTACTCAATCGCACTCCCAAAGGATTTTCAATAAACTTTTTATGTGCCATAACTGTTACATTAAATAAAGCTGAAAGTATTGAGTAAACCGACTGTAAATCACTTTAGATGCCTTGGAATTACATTAAGTGTGAGAATTATGGATCTTTTTGCTGCTTGCAGAAACAGAGAAACGACAGAGCCAGGGGTTTTTATGCTGCCAGCCTTTTGAAGATTTTTGAAACTATTTCTGTATGTTTCATGACAGCCATCTCTAGTACACGCCTTCTTCGGGGGTCAGAGGAGGAGGAGGAAGATTTGGGGTGCGGATGGGCTGAAGAAGATGCAGGGAGGGCCCTGGGTCTCCTCTCCCACTCGGCTCAGTCACTACAGGCTTCAAGTTTTCTCTCTTTAAAAAAAAAGATGTTTGAGGTTCATACACTTCTAGTTAGATGAAGATGGATTTGGTCCAGAGCCTCGCAGGGTGTGTGTGTGAGTGCTCATGAACGTGTTCTTTCTCTGGACTCGGAAGATGTTTCCATGCAGGTTTCACCAGCTGTTATTTTTGTGAAGTTAAAACCCCAGCTTTTATGGCATTCTGGTTCGACCGTTCTTCCCAAGGCCTCTGTGGGGTCAGAGCTGTGTTTTGCAGGGACCTGTCAGACCGCAGAGAGTAGAGGAAGTTTGGAGAGCTTGTTGATCAAAACGGAAACCTCTCAGACTGATATTCCCCAGAACCCCTTTGGATGTCAAAGCAGCTTTGGATTTGCTCAGAATTAAAAAAAAAAAAAAAATGAAGTCTGCTCTCCAAAGTTCCAAGTGGCTTCTCTCAATGATCAGTTCCAGATACAGAAATTATGATCAGGGATTTCTGACAGCAAGCACTATGACGGGATCAAAACGATGCCAGGAAGGCAGAAACGTCCCTGTGGGAACAGCAGAGGCTAAAGAAGACATCATACCTCCAGGCCAGGAACGGGTGTGACTGGTGAATGTCCGTGAATGCGTGTGTGCTAAGTTGCTTCAGTCATGTCTGAATCCTTCTTACCCCATGGACCGTAGCTTGCCAGGCTCCTCTGTCCGTGGACTTTCCCAGCAAGAATACTGGAATGGCTCACCTTGTCCTCCTCCAGGGGATCTTCCCAGCCCAGGGATCGAACCTGCGCCTCTTACATCTCCTGAACTGGCAGCAGCTTCTTTACCACTAGCACCACCTGGGAAGCCGCGTTACTGACGAATAATTCCTAGGAATTCATCGGAAGGTTGGAGGAGCAGCAGTGTGGAGACAAGAAGTCTGAATGGATATCCCCAAGTTCCACAATCTGGCCTTCCAAGCCAGAGGACAGCAGAACACGGAAATAACCTACAACGCGCTTCTCTCACCTTACCTGTTAAAGACCAAGTTCCTATCTTGTCATTTAAAAAGTTATCAGGCAAAATGCTCCTTTTCAGCCAGTTCGTGGATTTGTACTGATTGGGGACCAGGATGTTATTCTCATGATCTGGGCTTATAATCCAGCTGAAGAAACAAGACGCCCCCACATTAAATAATAGAGAACAGCCGGAGAGGTTGTGTTCCTTAGTGAGGAATGGGTGGCATAAATCTTGATTGTTGTGGGAATTTGGAAAAGAAGATCAGAGGGTTGAAAAGTGCTCCTGGGATAGGTAAAGCCCAGGGATGACTGTCCTACAGCTGACGGAGAGAGGTTTTCTGCGGAAAGGAGAGCAGTGCGCAGCGGGTAAGCGGGGATGCTGTCAGATGCAGAGGAGGGAGGGGCTGATGGGGACTAATGGGGCCAGTGGAGTGGGGAGGGGGTCATCCTGGGCTGATCCTGTAAGGCCAGTGGAATAGTTTCTGGCCACATAAATAACCCAGGAAACAAATGTTTGTAGGAGCTTCTATGGACAGCCCTGCCACTGGCCACGGCGCCAGTTAAACCTGCTTCAGCCAAGAGTCGCATCTGAACCAAGTAGAAGCTAAGGGTGAATGGAAAGACCCTGTGGGAAGAAGCTGTACTGGGGGCTTTCCAGTACGTGGGGGACATACTGGGGGCAGTGCAGCAAGAGGAGAGAAGGGGCACCACCAGCGCCCTGCTCCCTGGAGGCTGGGCAGTGCCCTCCAGTTAGGTCATGGAGGTCTTGAACTGACCCAGTGGAGGACGCACTGACCCAGCAACCCAAAGTCCTGGGCTTGAACCTTGACTTGACCCTGGTTGATTCAATGACACTGACCGAATGACTTCATGTCTCTTGACCTCAGGCCCTCACCCGGAGGCTGGACAATCTGGAAACTCACTTTCAACTCTGAGTCCTCCCTGATGGCTTTGCCACCTGCCTTGCGTGGTCCCTCAGTAAGAGGCCAGAGAGAGGAAGGCAGGGCCCTCTTCTTGGCTGGGTCGACAGAAGCTGGGAGGAGACCTACTAGCAAAATCTGTTCATAGCAAATGAGACAAAATGCTTCTTCATCGAGGTCTCTCCACTGCTGACAGATGGGCTTTGAGCTGCCTCGTCTCCAGGAGCCTTGATTGCCACATCTGTAGAATGGCAAAGCAGATAATGAGAGGGATGCCTGAAACCCCAAGGGGCAGGGGTGTGCAGGGGAGGGCACCATTCAGTCTGTTTCTTGGTCTCCAGGGGCAGCGAGGAGATGGGCTCGCGAGTGGCCCTTGGCCAGCAGTTTAATGTGAGGAGCCAGGAAGCCCAGTCCCAGGTTCCCTCTGACTATCCCAGGCAGTGCTTTCAAAACAGCAAAACTTGCAGGGCGAGAACAGAGACGCAGACGCAGAGGACAGACTTGCAGACACAGAGGGGGAAGGAGCGGGTGGGACGAACTGAGAATGTAGCATTGGAACACACATTACCACGTGTTCAATAGGCAGCAAGCGGAACGTTCCTGTACAGCACAGGGCTCGGCCCAGTGCTCTAGAGGGCTGAGATGGGCAGGGGTGAGGAGGAGGTTCACGAAGGAGGGGATATACGTATACTTAGGCTGACTCACACTGATGTACAGCAGAAACCAACACAACATTGTCAAGCAATTATCCTCCAATTTAAAAAAAAAACCAGCATAACCATAAGCTTCCAAGGTAACCATCAGAGACTTGATCAAACAGTATGGATGCAGGTGTCAACATTTCGATGAACAGATAAATAAATGAATGAAGAAGAGCCAGTCAATGATGGATCCTTCAATAGAAGGGATGCGAAGAGACCCGGCACTGTCTCCCACATGCTTACAACGTAGGGGTGGAGACAAAACAGGCGAAAATTCCACAGAATCGTACTGGGAATTCCTCTGGTCCAGGAACTGAATCAGCTCTGTGGACCAAAGCGTGATTGTAACAGGAGGCAGTTACATCCTAGTGGAAGCAGTAGCCATGAAATCAATTTAACACCCAAATGCAAGCATTTCAGAGAAGCATAAGTGAGGAGAGCAGGACAAAGACCAGTGGTAGAGGGGACGGTGGTGACAGGGTGGCAGGACAAGACAGCACGGGCAGTCAGGGAAGACTGCCTGGAGGAAGTGACACCTGGGTTGAGATCCCAGTGGTGAGCAGAGGACCTAACAATCCCAGTCAATATACTGGCCCACGTCTCTCTTTCCAGAAAATTCTTCCAAATGTGTGTTTCCATTCTGGCGGTCAGTACTGTCATCACGTATCCTTGCATCTTACTTTAAATAACATAAAATAACTTGCCATCGCTCCTGTCCGACTCTTAGTGACCCCGTGGACTGTAGCCCACCAGGCTCCTCCATCCATGGGATTCTCCAGGCAAGAATACTGGAGTGGGTTGCCATTTCCTTCTCCAGGGGATCTTCCCAACCCAGGGATAGAACCCAAGTCTCTCGTGTCTCCTGCTTTGGCAGACAGATTCTTTACCACTATCACCACCTGGGAAGCCCCATGCAATAATTTTGAGATAAAAACCACTGTTCCCAGAGGAGACACATCTCTGAATATCTGTACTCACCAGCCACCGTGAGTGCCCCCAGACCCTTCAGCTGCCCCAGAGAAGCCGAGTAGGAGAGAGCCCAGCCCTGCCCCACAGGCCAGGAACCTGGACAGAACATCACCCTTGGCTGAGCCCTGTTCTGATGAGGGAATCTTGGCAGAAAAAGCTCCCCACAGGAACCCCTTCTGTTTTGCTGATCTTGTAAATCATCTGAATTCAATGTGTCACAGGCATGTCTTACAATCCACAAGATAATGCCCAGATTTCCGAGCGCGAGAGCGCTTTAACCTCTGTATACTCCAGCCCAGTTCCCACAAAGCGTGTCTGGTAAAAACTGCAGGGCTCGTGGTAATTGCTCGCCGTGTGGGGAAATGATCTAGAGCCGTGTGAAGAGAAGGAGAAAATGCTGAGGGCAAGTCACCTGGGTTTTATTATGCTCGCCCTAAAAAATAATTAGCACGGCCTATGAAATCATACTGAGAGTGTATGTGGGCTTTTTTTCTTTTTTCTTCCCAGAAGGAAACTATAACCTACCTGGCATTTTTCCTTACAAGGAAGTGTGGGGTGTGTATGTGTGTGTCTCCCTGACAGTCAAAGATGAATGAAGATCTGATATTAAAATAAATATCACAGAAAAAGAAAGGGTGCAAATGGACTTATTTACAAAACAGAAGGAGAGTCACAGATGTAGGAAACAAACGTATGGTTCCTAGGGGACAGATGGAGGGAGGGGAAACTGGGAAACTGGGATTGACATGTCCACACTGCTACGTACAAAACGTGTGTGTTAGTTGCTCTGTTTGCGACCCTGTGGACTGTAGCCCACTGGGCTCTTCTGTCCATGGAATTCACCAGCCAAGAATACTGGAGTGGGTAACCATTCCCTTTCTCCTGGGGATCTTCCTGACCCTGGAATTGAACCCAGGTCTCCTGCATTGCAGATGGTGACTGCAGCCATGAAATTAAAAGACCCTTGCTCCTTGGAAGAAAAGCTTTGACCAACCTGCTGCTGCTAAGTCACTTCAGTCGTGTCCGACTCTGTGTGACCCCATAGATGGAAGCCCACCAGGCTCCCCCGTCCCTGGGATTATCCAGGCAAGAACACTGGAGTGGGTTTGACCAACCTAGACAGTGCATTAAAAAGCAGAAACATTACCACCAAAGGTCCATCTAGTCAAAGCTATGGTTTTTCCAATAGTCACGTATGGATGTCAGAGTTGGACTATAAAAAAAGCTGAGCACTGAAGAATTGATGCTTTTGAACTGAGGTATTGGAGAAGACTCTTGAGAGTCTCATGGACTACAAGGAGATTCAACCTGTCAATTCTAAAGTCCTGAATATTCATTGGAAGGACTGATGCTGAAGTTGAAACTTCAATACTTTGGCCACCTGATGTGAAGAGCTGACTCATTGGAAAAGACCCTGATGCTGGGAAAGACTGAAAGAGGGAGGAGAAGGGCACGACAGAGGATGAGATGGTAGGATGGCATCACCAATGAGATGGACATGAGTTTGAGTAAGCTCCGGGAGTTGGTGATGGACAGGGAAGCCTGGTGTGCTGAAGTCCATGGGGTCACAAAGAGTCGGACACGACTGAGCGACTGAACTGACTCCCACCCTGCAGGTGGATTTTTCACCTGCTGAGTCACCAGGGAAACCCAATGTTTAAAATAGAAAAATAATAAGGACTTACTGTGGGCTTCCCTGGTAAAGAATCTGCCTGTAATGCAGGAGACCTGGGTCCTGTCTCTTGGTGGGGAAAATCCCCTGGAGAAGGGATAGGCTACCCACTCCAGTATTCTTGGGCTTCCCTCGTGACTTAGATGGTAAAGAATCCACCTGCAATGCGGGAAACCTGGGTTCGATCTCTGGGTTGGGAAGATCCCCTGGAGGAGGGCATGGTGGCCCACTCCAGTATTCTTGCCTAGAGAATCCCCATAGACAGAGGAGCGTGGTGGGCTATAGTCCATGTGGTCACAAAGAGTAGAACAAGACTGAGTGACTAAGCACAGCATGGCAAGGACCTGCTGTATAGCACAGGGAACTCTGCTCAATACTGTGTAATGGCCTATATGGGAATAGAATCTAATGAAAAAGAGTGGACATACGTATATGTATAACTGAATCACTTTGCTATACACTTGAAACTAACACAACACTGTAAGTCAACTATACTCCAATAAAAACCAAAAAACAAAAATAAATACCACATCAAGAGCAACAGGGAGGCCTAGGTATGAGATACTCATCAACAGCTTGCCCCGGATCCATCCCCCCGGCCCAGTTCAGGCTCCAGGCTAAGGAGGCTTGCCCTCCAGGCCACTACTTTTGGCCAGCAAGCGGACAACCTTGCTTAATTTTGAATAAATTTGGAAGGACCATTTCCAGAGGCCTGTGTTTACTGCTGATCAGAGTGGGGTCACCAGAGCTTCTATAGGAAATTATAGAGCCCCAGAGGGAGCCATCCCATCACACCTCAGTCCCCAAAGCCAAGAGCAACCTGAAGGTCCCGTTCTTTGGGGGAGTAAGCCTTGGAGAGTTAGCAAGTATTTTTTAACTATTTCTCTGCCCTCAATCAGAAAGGGGAAAGAATATACATGTTCTAGAGTACAAGTGTCATCGAATTAACGCAGTAGAAATAGCATTTGTCAAAGATTCCAGCTTCATAGAAATGTTTTTCTTTTTGGCATGTAGCTAGACAGTCCCAGGGGGTCAGCAGGTTTGGGATCACTAATTGGATGAGTAAAAGGTCTTGTTGTGATTGTTTATTTCTTAGATCTCTTGGGCACACAAATCTCAGGAGGAGGGAGCAGCTGGGTAGAACAGAAAACATCCTGGCCTGGTGCTTGTTGCAGAGAAGGAAGGGTCTGGGCTTCACTCCTGGAATAGCTGGGGAGTCCAGGCAGGAGAAACAGGTCGTTGTGCATTTCTCAGGGGGTAGGGGGGTCACATGTGCATGCTCAGTCGTGTCTGACTCTTTGTGACCCTGTGGACTGCAGCTCACCAGGCTCCTCTGTCCGTGTGATTTCCCAGGCAAGAATACTGGAGTGGCTAGCCATTCCTTACCCTGGTGGATCTTTCCAGCCCAGGGATCGAACCTGCGTCTCCTGTGTCTCCTGCATTGCAGGCGGATTCTTACCGCTGATCCACTGGGGAAGCCCCATGGGGAAAGAGGGTGTCATCCAAAACAGAACCCAGAGCTGGCTGACTTTGGGAATACCTTCACCCTTTCTGCCCTGGGATTCCCTGCATGTTGCAGGAGAAGTCAACTTGCATCTGTCAAGCACCAGGAGATGGTATTAGCTCAGCGGCAGTAACAGAATACCATAGATAGTTGACTTAGTCAAGTGTATTTTCTCGCAGTTCTGGAGGCTGGACGCCCAAGATCCAGATGCAGGCTGATTCGGTTCCTGGTGAGAGCTCTTTAACTCGCTTGCAGGTGCCCGCCTTCTGTCTGTATCCTCACAAAGCTTTTCTTCTGAGCTGGCAGAGAGAGCACAAAAGATCTCGGCTTCTTCTTATAAGACCACTGGCTCTGGGAACTTCCCTGGTGGTCTAGCGGTTAAGAATCTGCCTGTCGATGCAGGGGACACAGGTTCAGCCCTAGTCTGGGAACTAAGATCACGCATGCCACGGAACAACTAAGCCCGTGCACCTGGAGCCTGTGCCCCGCAACAAGAGAAGCCACTGCAATTAGAAGCCCTTGCAGACAACTGGAGTGTCGCCCCCACTTGCTGCGATTAGAGAAAGCCTGCACACAACAGTGAGGGCCGTGGGCTGCAATGAAGACCCAGTGTGGCCAAAATAAATACATTTTTTAAAAAAATAATAATTTTTTAAAAAGACCACCAGCTCTATGGATTAGGGCACCACCCTTGTGACCTCTCTTAACCTTAAGTACCTCCAGAAAGCCCTATCTCCGAATACACTGGGGGTTAGAACTTCTGCATATGAACTTGGGGAGGGGAACACAATTCAATCTATAGCGGAGATCAGTGTTGTTTTTCTTATCCCCATTTTCCAGATAAGGCAACATTCTGAGTGGTTAACTGACTCACAGAACATAGGCCAGCGAGAAGGTGGGAAAGCAGGTTCTGGCAGCCAGGACCCTCAGCTCCAGCCCAGGCTCAGCCCCTGACACCCCAGTGCTTTGTTCTGACTCCATGCTTACACGATTCTGAGCGGCCTCCGATGATAACAGCTTTCCACATTGTCTTTCAGGTCAGTGCAAAGCAGCCCCAGATCTCTTCTGTTCCAGTCCCCTGGGCAGCAAGGTGACAAGGGCAGCTGAGCGTCCACTCCCCTAGCAGCTGGCTCCTCCGAGGATGACCCTGAGCTCCGGGGCTGGCTTTATGGCTTCAAGGCTCGCCGGCATTACCCGGTGAGAGCATTTCTTCATGGCCCAGCTGATAATTTATTTAGTTTTGCTAAGTGTTCCCTTCCAGGGAAGGGGGAGCTGTCTTTGAAAAGCCGACTCATAAATGTTCAGGTACGTTGCTTTTTCTGTCGGCTAAGCAGCTTTCCTAGCCAAAAAAATAATCACACTGTAAGCATCTCCCAGGTCTTGAGAGAGCAGACGTATTTTATCTCTCCTTGGTGACGGCTCTGAGCAGCTAATGCTCTTGCATTTTAAGCTTGAATAGATTTTTGTCCGAGGCAGCTATACTTTGTTGCTCCTTCTGTAAAGATCTTTGTACTACTGGAAAACAAAAGAAGCTTCCTTAAAGGAAAGTGGCTGTCACTGGGTGTGCAAGATATTATTGTCTGGTTGCTCAGAGGCTGTTCTCAACAATCCATTCTTTTGTCCTTTCCTAGCATCCCTTTCAGGCAGGGGTAACCCAATGCCCCAAGTTGTGCCCATTGTAATAGAAGGAGATTTATGCTGAGGGCTGTCTGCTCTAGGAAAGGCAGAGCTTTCTTAATAAATAGAAACTATGAGATGAAAGCCTAATGCCTAATTCTTACTAAGAGCTTTTAAATATGGTTGGGATACTTGGCACCACAGCAGCCATTTTGTAACCATGAGGCATCAAACACAATAACAAAAAACCATATTCTCAGGATAGAAAAGTATAAAGAAAGAGCCCGAATCTTTTTGGTGACAAACTTAAACTGCTGAATTAATGTTTTACTATCTATAAATTAATTTTGGAACTCCCTGTTGAGGAAATAATAAATATTTGTGTGTCATAACACCACTGTTAAGTGGGATTCAGGTTACTTGAAGCCAAAAGTATGCCTAACTAATACACTAGACCACAGGGTTGGTACTGTCATTGGGGAGAGTTCACCTCATTAAAAAAAATAATCCTCTGGGATTGATTCTTTTGTGATGAATCTGGTGCCAGTGAGTGCCTAAAAGTGAAGCTGACAACTCACTACTCTTCAGTCAACACAAACCAGCAGAGCTGCACCTCTCTGAACCATTTAATGGTAGTGTGTATAAAACTCTTGTACTGACTCATCCTTTGGAATGACACCATCAGCTTTACCTTGACAGATGCTAGGAGGAAACTCCCTGTGACCATCAATACCACATCCATTGTACAGTTGTTGCTGAGGTTGTTCTATCAGGGTGTCTTCTGTCTGAGGATCCCAGGACAGTCCTGTGTCTGGTTTTAGTAACAGAAGCAGTCATGATATTACCGTGCTTAATAATGGAGTTGACTGGACCTCGAGTCATCAGACCACCTTCACTATGGTCCTGTTGGCCCACAGCTGAAATTTCCCTGGGAGGGGAAATTCCATCTCAGTTCTTTCTCCAGGACCAACCTTTTGCTGATGTGGGTGACACCTTTCTCCCAGGACTAGACTGAGAACCTCAACTCACTTCATCCCAGACGGTAATGAATTGAATCAAGGTGGTCCCATGACCACAAGGAGTAACGCTGCCACCCAAGTCTCTCTTGGGGGAGCCTCCTTGCGACAGGACATACAGAGACCTCATTGTTCTCAGGAGACACTGGGGCGAGCTAGTCAGACTTGGCAAAGGAACATCAGGAAGCCTTTATGCTGGGGCTACGTCTAGTAACTTCTCTTGCTGTTTCTGGCTCCAAAGAAATCATTTGCCTCTGGCCTGTCTGAGTTCTTGGAGAAGGAAACGACAACCCACTCCAGTATTCTTGCCTGGAAAATCCCATGGACTGAGGAGTCTGGTAGGCTACAGTCCATGGGGTCACAAAGAGTCGGATACAACTGAACGACTTCACTTTGTCTGAGTTCCAGTAATGCTTTGTCACCAGTCCCTTTCTTTGTTATTTGCATTTGATTCACCTTAGGGCATGAGAAAAAATTTGGAGACTCTCTGTGCTTCAGAACAGTAAGAGCCTCCATACACGATAGATAAGCAAATAGAAGCCCGGGGAAGTGACTAGACAGCCTGTGGGTGGTACAGGGCCCGCATCTCTGACTCCCCATCCAGTGCTCTTTCCGTGAGGGTCCTGGACTGAACAGTCTCACTAGAAACAAGTTCATGAAGCAGGAATTTCTCTCTCTTTTTTTTTTTAACATTTATTGCTTGTAAACTTTAAAATTTGTTTTATTTTCGGTTGTGCTGGGTCTTCAGTGCTGTGCACGGGCTTTCACTAGTTGCAGCGAGCAGGGGCTACTCTTCGTTGCAAGCGTGAGGGCTTCTCATTGCAGTGGCTTCTCTGGCCATGGAGCACAGGCTGTAGGTGCACAGGCTTAGGTAGTTGAGGCACGTGGGCTTAGTAGTTGTGTCTCCTGGACCCTCGGGCATGCAGGCTATGCAGCAGGAATATCTTGAAGCCAGTTGCCACTCACTTCTCTGCCCAGAGGCGGTTGACGGTGAAGGGCCCTTCCCCTCTTTGGAGTGAGCCGTCTTCCTCTTCTGCATCTCCCACACTCCGCAGGGTCCTGACTCCGTTCATCTCAAAAACGCTTCTACTATGTTGTTCCTGTTTTGTCCCACCGCTGTCTCGGTGCGTTATGTAAAGGTCGCGGGGATTGATAAACATGACAAGACATCATCTCTGAAAGATTTCACTCCAGTGTAGGGACAGGAAGGTAACCTGAAGATAGAGGAGGTTTGTTTTTGTTTTTTTCCAAAGACTCTGTTGTGCTTTCAGAACTAATAGATGTTGCTAGAAGCAGCTTACTCAGGGACGAGTTTTTTTGGTGTAACCAGTAATCTTCGTGGTAATCGCTGTAAGGAGAGCAACATGTTTCCCCATATCTTCTTTATTAAATAGTAATCTAAGGAACACTGAATAGGTCACCTGAATGAGGCCACAGCCCCCTCGTTAGAGTCCTGGGTCCTGGAGCGCCTCTTCTGCAACACACAGCATCCCTTTCTCCCAAACCCTCTGTCGCAAATAATGTACCACCGTTCTCCCAGCCAGTCCCACCATAAGGCTGGGAGTCATTTTACGACTCTGCTTTTCCTTCGTTTCTTCCATCAAGCCATCAGCCCTGGCTCCTAAATATTTCTTAAATGCCATCCTTTCTTTTCTTGCAAACAGCACCTACCGTTACCGGTGTTCACCAGCTCCCACCCCGAGCTATTGCACATGTCTTTCACTAGCCTCCCTGGTTCTGGGCGGGCCCGTCTTTTCTTCCCAGGTAATATCTCTGCTCTCCTCTTGTGCTTTCTGCAGACGTTAAGAATGACCTTCCCCTGCTTCTCTCTTGCTTTCCACCCCTTGTGAACAAATGACAAATGAGACACCTTATTATTGAATTTTAGGTACTACTGAGAGTTCTTGGAAATTTGTGAGAAGTGTCAGTACACACCATGATCTGACCTCTCAAACACGCCCGCCACTTTTCATTCTGTAATCAGGATCCATAACAAATCTAGTGGGCATCAGCAAGTGATTTTTGCCTCCCATAGAGAAAAGCCTCCAAGTTCCTAAGGGAAAAAAAATAGCAGCAATATGGATGGACCTAGAGATTATCATATTAAGTGAAGTAAGTCAGAAAGAGAAAGATAAATACCATATGATATTGCTTATATGTGGAATCTAAAATATGGTACAGACTTGTCTATGAAACAGAAACAGACTCACAGACTAGAGAATAGACTCATGGTTGTCAAGGGCGAGTGGGACACAGGAGGGTTAGGTGGGAGTTTGGAGTTACCAGATGCAAGCTATATATAGAATGGATAAAACAACAAGGTCCTACTGTATAGCACAGGGAACTATATTAAAGTATAATGGCAAAGAACATGAAAAAGAATGTATGTATATGGATAACTGAGTCACTTTGCCATAGAGTAGAAATTAACCCAACTAGAACACATTAACTATACGTCAATAAAAAAAGAAAAAATTAAATAAACCCCAGCATATACAGCAAAAAAGAACAAAGGAAGCAGCGCAAACCAAAAGGCACAAAACTAGATAATAAAGTAAGGAAGAACTATCATATAAAAATGAAAAGAAAAGCAGTACCAACCCCTAGAGCGTAATACTGGATAACACAATGAGAAAAAGCCACAATTTTAAAAATGAAAAGAAAAGCTATCTGGTTTAAGGGGAAAAACTCCAAAATTGATGCGAGTGACAAAATCTACTTAATTGTGCATCACTCAATGACTTCTTTGAGATCACAGAGAAGATTCTTGCAGCAGAATATTGCCTTCCGTTATAGTCTGTTTCAGAGATACATAGGGGCAAAAGGGTGGATTGGAAGTTACCTAGGCTGAAGTACAGTTAGTCTAGAGTTTGCAGATTTTGGGGAAACATCAGTCCAGTAGCTGTGTATCATCTGGGACAGAAATCTATAATCAAAAGACACACTTTACAATACCTAATGAATTAACAGACAAGAAATTCTGTATCTCAAATCAAAATCATCATATGCAAACAAAAGCAGCAACAACAATGAAAATCTGTTAGAAATTAGAAACACCAGTAGGAATGGCATGAGCTGCTAAGATACGCACACATTATATTAATAGCATCTTATTTTAGGTAAAGAGGATAAAATATAAATAAGGACCAGAGGATGTTCATAGATTTGCTAAACATCACACCCATTTTCTTGGAAAAACGATTCTGATACTTATCTGAAAAAATAATTTAAAATAGCTAAGAATTTTGCAGAAGAATGCTAAGAAGCAGCTAGTGTTATCAAATATTAAAATAAATCCTAGAGCTATAGTCACCTAAAGAGTGTGGAATGAGTGGGAGATTCAAAGAAAGCTCAATGAAATAAAAGATATGGCACACAAAATACCATATATTCTTGATAATTATTAAATTTATTTACTATTAAAAGTAATAAATACTTCCATTTAGTGTAGCAATTCAGATTTATTTCATATTTAATAAAATGTATGATATGCAAGTAGGCATATTAATAATATAAAATACTAGTAATAAAATTTTAATATTTAATAAATTTAACATAATTTAATAAAATGTAATAAAGGAAGCAGTAGAGAATCAGCAAATGGTAATGGAGAAAAATGACCAAGTCAGTCAAGGAAAATATCAAATTAAGTTCCTACTCCAGAGTGAGTGCCTGACACATAATTAGGGCACAGTAAATATTTGTTAAAAGAAGAAATGGATAAATGAATGAATAATACATTTAATAATACATTAAATTCAAGATGGATTAAATACATGGCAAACCGTAAAACACTGCAAGGAATTATAGAATTGTGCTGATCTCTAATTGGAAAAGGCCTTTCTAAATGTAGAAATGACAGATGGGGTAACAAAGGGAATATCCACTGTTCAACTGACTCCCTAATGATTTTCAACCTCTCTTTATGAAGAAAGCCAGCAAGCTAGGAAAATAATTAGCACACAAATATGGCATGCAAAGGATTAGCCTCCCTCATATATAAAAGTCTCTTAGAAATAAAAAAGACAAAGACACTTCAGTGGAACAGAAACAGAAACAGGAAGGGCAGACAAGTCTCAGCAGAGAAAGACAAGGAGCCCACACGTATCTGAAGGAGTATTCAACCCCTTATTCTCTGAAGAAATGCTCATCCTTGTTTATTTTCTAAGATATGAAAAATAAACATACAAGAATGATTTAATTCTTAAACATCCGTCATCAGCTCTTCTCAGAAAAGTGTACATTCACACAAAATTTGGCATACACATTTTAGGCTCTCCCCAGACCTCGGGATTATGTCAAAATCTATGGGACCCTAGATTGAGAAGTTCTACAACTTCACGCTAAAGAATGAACAGTGAATCGACATATACGCATGAACATACAAATATCATATATTCATGCACATGGGTGAAATCTAGAAAAATGTACAGATGATCCTACTTGCAGTGCAGAAATAGAGATGCAGACGCAGAGAACAAAGGTGTGGAGGCCCAGAGGGACGCAGGGCGGGGTGAACTGGCAGGTCGGGATTGTCACACACACACTGTTGATGCCCTGTGTAAAACAGATAGCTGGGCTTCCCAGGTGGTGTTAGTGGTAAAGAACCGGCCTGCGAAGGCAGAAGGCCTAAGAGACTCAGTTCGATCCCTGGGGTGGGAAGATCCTTGGCAGAGGGCATGGCCAATAACCCGCTCAGGTATTCTTCCCTGGAGAATCCTATGAACAGAAGAGGCTGGCAGGCTGCAGTTCATAGGGCTGCAAAGAACCAGACACAACTGAAGCGACTTAGCACGCATAAAATAGATAACTAATGAGAACCTACTGTATATCGCAGATGCTCTGTGGCGACCTAAATGGGAAGGCGATCCAAAAAAGAGGGGTTATATGTATCCATACAGCTGATTCACTTCTCCGTACAGCAGGAACCAACACAACATTGTAAAGCATTGTAAAACTACACTCCAGATTTTAAAAAAGAGTGAATCGTGAGATGGATAGATACCATTCTGCTGGTGGAAGCATGCTCCATACACTTTGTTAAAAGCATTTGATAATATGTGTTAAAGACCTCATAAATATTTGTAATTTATTCCTTGTACAAATATGATTAAGAAAGTCTCTTAAGGAAATAAAGAGCACAATGGCATGTAGGCGATGATGTTCATCATAGCATTATTTATTTCCACATAACATTAACTACATTAATTTAGCTACTTAAATTCCCCAAAGAAGAAACTGCTTCAATAAATTACATCACTTGCTTGAGATGGATTATTATTCCACTATAATGTTTTTCAAGAATATGCAGTGACATGGGAAAACATTTACAAAAGATATAATATGAAAAAAGTAGAATGCTGTGTATTTAGTGCAAGAACAGCTGCATTAAATACACATATTTAATACATGGGGAAATCTACAAGGAAAGATACCAAATGCTAAGAATTATTATTTCTGGGAGAAGAAACTATGAGTATTTTTCCCTTATTCTTTTACACACTGAAATATTTTAACTTTCAAAACCAATAATAACACCAATAGTAACTATAATAATTGCTTTTTAATACCAAAAATAAAAAGGAATGACAATGGAAACTTGGTTTGATTAAAAAAAAATACAGAACCAGAAACTTGAAATACAGAAATGTGGCCTTAGCAGGCTCCAGAGGAAATGAACTAGTCCTCCATGTATTTCTTCAGAGGCCATTTCACAGACAATGCTCAGGTCTCAGGGCTCTGAGATGCTGCTGTATGTGGGTCACCTAAGAATGATGGTCTGACATCCAGAGTGAGTACAGCAGCCTATTTCCTCTGAGACAAGCTCATATAAACCTCATCTGTTTGTTTGCCCTTTTGTGATTTACCTAATTGTGGGGAAAAGCCATTTCTGTCTAGGTTTTCTTGAATTCAGATCTGTGAGAGTTCACACAAAGCAACCAGTAAGTTGACATATTTTGAGTTTATACCAAGCACATATCTATTCACTCAGGAAGCAAGTAAAGCACATGTCTGACCTCCAGGAATTAAAATATCATGAGTGGTCAAACCATTCTGGAATCCTTGGTGAGACAAAACTTGGAGACAGACAAAAATGTAATTCTAAAAGATACCTGTGCCCCAATGTTCATTGCAGCACTGTTTGCATTAGCCAGGACACAGAATCAACCTAAATGTCCATGGACAGAGGAATAGATAAAGATGTGGTACATAAACACAATGGAATATTACTCAGTCATGAAAAGGAATGAAAACACGTTATTGTGGACGGACTTAGTGTCATAAACAAATATAGTATTTTAACATATTTAGAATCTAGAAAAATGGTACAGATGATCTTATTTGCAAAACAGAAATAGAGACACAGACGTAGAGAACAAATGCATGGCTACCAAGGGGATGCAGGGGTGGGATGAATTGGGAGATTGGGATTTGCATATACACACTATTGATACTGTGCGTAAAATAGATAACTAATGAGAATCTACTGCGTAGCCCAAGAAACTCTGCTTAATGCACTATGCTGAGCTGAATGGGAAGGGAAGTCCGGAAGGGAGGGAATATGTGTATATGTATGGCTGATTCATTTTGCTATACAGTGGAAACTACCACAACGTTGTGAAGCAACTATACTCCAATAAAAACTGGAAGAAAAAAAAACAAGCATAGTGACAAAACACAAGCTTTGGAATGAAAATGCTGTGATTTGAATCCAAGTTTAATCACTGCCAGCTGTTTAACCTTGACAATTGGCTGGAATTCTCTGAACCCCAGACCCCTACAGATCATCAGAGGGGATGCCAGAACCAACTCCAATAGGGCTGTGCTGGGCCACGCTGTGCTGTGCTAAGTCCAGTCAGTCGTGTCCGACTCTTTGCGACCCCATGGACTATAGCCCGCCAGGCTCCTTTGTCCATGGAGATTCTCCAGGCAAGAATACTGGAGTGGGTTGCCATGCCCTCCTCCAGGAGATCTTCCTGACCCAGAGATTGAACCTGAGACATTCCTGCAGGGAATGTCTCCTGCATTGGCAGGTGGGTTCTTTACCACTAACACCAAACAGGGCTGTGCTCATCACTCAGCCGTGTCCAACCCTTTGTGATCCTGTGGACTGTAGCCCACCAGGCTCCTCTGTTCATGGGATTCTTAAGGCAAGAATACTGCAGTGGGTTGCTCTTTCCTCCTCTAAAACAGGGCTGTGGGTCCAGCTAAATGAGATAAGGTCCCTGAGGAAGACGTGCACAGGTGTTCACTCTATCTTCTTCATCCTGTCTGATCTCCCTAATTCCACATGAATGTGTTTGATTAGGCATCTGAAACCCATCCCCTTTTGGTGCCCAGCTCTTGTTGCTGATTTAGGTCTTGTCTAGAGGAGTTAAGGTTTATCGAGCACCTACTTCTCACCGTCTCCCATGTTAGATTCCAAGACTGAGATTCAGACAGAACATGTGACACCACACTCCCTATTTACTCAGAGAATTTACCATTGCTGATACTATAGCAATTCAAAAATCTCAGTGGCTTAACAAATATGTAATTTACTTTTTACTCCCATTATAGTTCCATTAAGAGTTGAGTGGAACGTCTTCTATGTGCTTATTTGGAGATCCAGGGCCTTCCATCTTGTGGTTCCGCTATCTTGTGGGGCCTCCCCCCTGGGACCTCTCCTTTCAGCCAGTCAACAATGAGGACAAAAATGAGAGGGCCAGGGGTGGTGTGTACAGCTGTGCACAAATCTGGACCCTCCCTGCCTTCAGGGAAGCCTGGGAACTGTGTGTGGACCTCCTGTGAGTCCGTAGAGCCAGTCTCTGTCACAGCCTCTACCCACTGAAAAGCCTTCTCTGCTCCCGACATCATGAACCAGCTTCCATTTCAAAGTACCGAGATGTTTTCACTTGGACTCCTTGCTTTGCTGAATGATAGAATCATTTCCTTTTGTATGCTCCATCAGAAAAGTTTTTCTTTAGGTGTGAAAGGTGTAAAGTTTTGCTGTAAAGAATAGTCCAAAAAGAATAGAGAAAATGTTGCCAGGGCAACGTCCCTTCAGGAAATAGTAAATATCAGTCCTAAAAGGGAGTTAGAAGTACGGAGGACAAGACCCAGGGTGAATGCCTTGGGAAGGGAGAGACAAGATGACATGGAAACACCAGTAGAACCCCATAAAGGCTCGAGTTTTGCATATACTGGGAATTGCCTAGCTCATTTCCCATTCCAACCTCTTTCCTGGGTCCTGCTCAATTTGCCAAGGCTGAAAATCTAAATTTTCTAAACTCGCTGATATTTAGGATTTTAGATGAGGCTTGTTATTGCTGTTCGGTTGCTAAGTTGTATCCCACTCTTTAGATGTGGCTTGGTCTTCTCCGGTGGCTCAGATGGTAAAGAATCTGCCTGTAATACAGGAGACCCAAGTTCAAACCCTGGGTTGGGAAGATCCCCTGGAGAAGGGCATGGAAACCCACTCCACTCTTCTTGATGGAAAATTCCACTGACAGAGGAGCCTGGCGGACTATAGATCATGGGGTCACAAAGAGCTGGACGGGACCGAGCAACTTTCACCTTCACACATCGGTTCTGCCAAAGCAAGCGCCCTCTTACATGAAACAGAAGACAGAGGGCAAGAGGAGCCAATGTGATTTCAGGGTCAGATGCTGAGACTTTGGGTTGCATGGTGAGTTAGCACCTGAGGCCACCAGGCCTTCTAAGGCAGCTGTGAAGGAGCCTCTTTTCTCCAGTTTCCAGCAAAAAGAGTGCCAATGCATAATACTATTTTGCTAGAAGGTTCTGTAATGTAGCTATTTTCTGATTCCTGTGTTCCTGGCCATTCACATCTAAGCTCTGAATGGCTCAGGAGACTCTATAAACTACTTAATATCATTTCATAAACAGCTTTATACCTGAACAAGGCAGAGCAAACTGTGCTGTCTGCCACTAAAGAGCCTGTAAGCCACATCAGAGTCAATGCTTCTTGTTCTGTAAGCATCAGCCTGGGCAGTGGGAGTGGTCCAGTTGGAGGGACTTTCAGGGACTCCTGCTGCCATGTGAGTTACAGCAGTGACTCAGACCTTTCCTTGGACCCAGAAGCGCTGAGAGGACTAATGTTCTGCAAGAAGCCTGGGGTTGGGACCAGGAAACTGAAGAGAACACAAAGGCTTGAAACCAGAGACAGCAGTAAGGTCCAAGGGCAACCGCTTCCAGGAGGCAGACAAGATCGCTCACAGCAGGGGCTGAGACCTCAGCACATGGAAGAGGACTTCCTTTCCTGGACCACATAGAAAGAAGGAGAAAGATGAGCTAGTGTCCTCCCATCCCTGCAAAAGACATCACACAAGATAACAATACCTGAATCTGGCTGAGAGTAATAACCACAGGTCAGGAAGATCCCCTGGAAGAGGCACGGCAACCCACTCCAGAATTCTTGCCTGGAGAATCCCATGGACAGAGGAGCCTGGTGGGCTCCTGTCCACTGGGTCACAAAGAGTCAGACACGACTGAAGCAATTTAGCACGCACACACATGAAGAAAGAATTAGAACTCTTTATCTGCTTTAGGCAGATTGAGAGCCCACGAACAGATTATAATTCCTTTATTAAAATAAAGATTTTCCTTTCTCGTGCATCTAAATCACAGCTTGTGTATTTCAACTCTATGTGCTCAAATTTCTCACTGAATTCTCAAAACGAGCTTGAGAGGTTCTCTATTGTTAGACATCTGCTGCTGCTGCTGCTAAGTCGCTGCAGCCATGTCCGACTCTGTGTGACCTCATAAACAGCAGCCCACCAGGCTCCCCCATCCCTAGGATTCTCCAGGCAAGAATACTGGAGTGGATTGCCATTTCCTGCTCCAATGCATGAGAGTGAAAAGCAAAAGTGAAGTCGCTCAGTCGTGCCCGACTCTTAGCGACCCCATGGACTGCAGACTACCGGGTTCCTCCTTCCATGGGATTTTCCAGGCAAGAGTACTGGAGTGGGGTGCCATTGCCTTCTCTGGTTAGACACCTGAGGATACTGGATATCGAAGGTTTAGGAGAAAATCACACAGGTGCTCTCGAGTAGAACCAGTATCAGATCCACGAGAGACGGTCCACTGACCACGTCTGTTCCATGTTACTCTCCAAATTTTAAAAGCAAAACATAAAGAAAAAAAAGCAGGTTACTGATGAATGGCCCACATTTGGCTTTCAAAAAGTCATTGCTCTTATCATATTAATTAGACTGTAAGAAGAAAGTCCACGAAGTTTTGACCCCAATCCTTTGATCCCTGTCTCTCAGGGCTGAAACCCTGTAAAACATCTCTTGGTATAATCAATACATCCATGGGATGGGAAAGGCTTGTGTTGCTGGCATTTTGAAGAAAGAACTTCTAGAAGGATAGGGCCTCTGACCTAGGAGTTGAAGAGCAGTAGAGGATGATGCAACAGATCAGAAGGAAAGGCAATTAATATCATTTTGGAGAGTGCATAAAGCATCAAACATGTATCCGTGAACCACAAGATGGTGTGGCTCTCAAGATGTTAATTAGCTGTTTCTGTTAGTGAGCATTATGTCAAAAAGAAAAAAAAAAAATAGATCCCAGTCAATGAGGACTGGGAAACACTTGGTTAAACAAAATGAAACACATTTCCAACACTGCAGATCTTTCATAAGTGGTGTGTACTGATAGTATTCAAGAGGTAAATGACACAGTGTTCTCCAAAATGATTTGGTCACAAGACACTTTTGTCTACAGATCATTTCTTGGGGCTAATAGTCCTCACATGTTCCCAAGGGAGTACTGTGTTTTCAACTTCTGCAGATGAATAAGAGAAACCCACAGACTTTGTCCTGATGGTACCAGCTATCCAAAACTGACAAAGAACTTGGGTTTGGGGTAGGGGGTATAAATTATAAGCTTTGGATTAACAGGCACACATTACTTTATAAAATAAACAACATAAAATAAACAACAAAGCCCACTGTAGAGTTTGTTGTTCTTGTAGTCACTATATTGTGTCTAACTCTTTGCAACCCCAAGGATTTTCTCCCGCCAGGCTCCTCTGTCCATGAGATATTCCAACCAACAATATTGGAGTGGGTTGCCATTTCCTTCTACAGGGATTTTCCTGACCCAGGGATAGAACCCAGGTCTCCTATAATGGAAAAAAATCTGAAAAAGAATATATATATATATAACTAAATCACTTTCCTGTGCATCAGAAATTAATACAACATTGTGAAAAACAGAACTCTGATTTTATCCCTGGAATATACAAGCCAAAAAAAAACATTAAAAAACTTTGCATACTTACTCATTTCCAGATGAATCATGACACATATGATCCCCACGCTGATCAAGTCTGTACAATTTCATGATCTGAAATGCTCTGAGCAATGTCTACCCTGCATTTTTCCCAAGCAACTTGCTGCTTTGTCAGTGAGGTAAACTAGTCACAGTGGTTTCAGCTAATTAGTCACTAAACTAATTACTCCATGCACTTTTAACAAATAAATCCACCTATTTTCTTTTTTTTAGGAAGAGAAAAAAAAATAGAGCCCAGTTACAAAGCACTGTTGAATCTATTATAATTATAAAGGAAAGTCACTTGGAACTATTATCATATGATATTGCAGTTTCGAACCTATGAATTAGTGCTATCAAATTAGTCCTGTGGCAAATTATCCCTTCTACATAAATGCCAGGTTTTCACATCCTGGGCTTGAATCTTATGTGCATAATTTGTTACATGGATTCTGCATTTTGTGTGGTTGTCTAACGTCCAAAACTCATTACCACATCTTCTTGACAGGGTCTACAGATAAAACAAACAGATGCAACTGCTTCTACCTAAGAAAGGAGGCCAGCAAAGAAACGGAAAAAAGCCACTGTTTTCTGGGTTTTCCTTACACAGGACATGAGGGTTATGCATAGATGGTTTTTTAATATTCGTCAAAGGTCTCAGAACCATGAGTTCCATTCCACTATGTCTACAAGATTTATGGACCTGGAAGTTCTCTGCTCACGTTTCCTGGAAGCTTCTATTCCAGGCAATTAAGAAAGAAGTAAGTATCAATTCTGTACTTTCCAAACTGCTAGGCCCCTTCCACTGTTAAGTACATGGGTGCTCCCTGGAGGACTGCACTCTGTGGGCCCCTAACGTCTTTTAAGACTGATGGAAGCTTGAACATTTTAAACTGAATTTCCAGGCCAGGAGGCATCCAGAGGACATTTGAACACGATTTGTAAAAGATACTCCACTAATAGTGAGTTTGCTAAAAAGAGTCAACTCTATCTTGCAGGTGTATTTATGTGCTCAAGTTTGTCCCTGGAAATACACTAGGAGCCATGGAGTCTGGGGGAGGGAAGGGGACAGAGAGATGGCCCTCCTCTGGGTGTACCAAGAGTCTCATTGAGGGAACAGGACTCAGTGTAAAGAATGACCAGAGATCGACCCAGACTGCGTGCAGGCAGACTGCAGGGGTATTGTGGGTCTGTTTCCCGACTTTATAATAAAGTGAGTGTTTCAATAAAGCATCTCACAAACAGTTTTGTTTCCCAGTGCATATAAAAGCTATGTTTACACTACCCCGTAATCTATCCACTGTGCCACAACATTATATACTAGATAAAAAATAATGTGCATACCTTAATTTAAATATACTTAATTTAAAAATACTCTATGGCTAAAAAGTGCTCCCCCTTCTCTGAACCTTCATTGATTCGTAGCAGTAACATCAAGGATCACTGATCCCAGATCCATCATCACACACACAATAATAATGAAAAAGTGTGAAACACAGCGAGGATTACCAAACTGTGACAAAGAGGCACGGAGGGAGCGGATGCTGTTGGAAAAATGGGGCGATGGGTTTGCTCAGCGCAGTCACCACAAACTTTCAACTTGTAACTAGAAAGAAACCTGAGAAGCTCGATAGAGGAAGGTCAGCTTGTGAAAGCTCACCGCCAGCGGTGTGGAGCAGACCCGCCCTCGGTGGAAAACAAGAGCAAATCGTGATCTGTAGGTGTGAGGGGGACCGTGGGGGCCAGAGCTTGCAGAAATGAGGGGCCAGGGAGTCCCAGAGATTCCTCCTGTCACTCTTCCTGCACCAAACTCTCTCCTTTGGAAGGGAGCCAAACCAAGGAACCTCATGTATTCTGAAGCCTGGGCTCAGATGGTAAAGAATCTGCCTGCAATGTGAGAGACCCCAGTTTGATCCCTGGGCTGGGAAGATCCCATGGAGAAGGAAATGACAACCCACTCCAGTATTCTTGCCTGGAGAATCCCATGGACAGAGGAGCCTGGTGGGCTAGTCCATGGGATTGCAAAGAGTCAGACACCACTGAGCGACTAACACACGACCAATGCCACACAGCCAAGGACTGCTCCTGAGAAACTCAGAGCAGGTCCTTCCCGAAGCTCATTTGCTGCCTTTGGTCTCCAGAGATTACTGATGACTGGTGTGTACTTTGAAAGGAGTAGTTAAAAAAACAAACAGACAAAAAGTCAAGGAAAGTCAGCCTCGTCTTACCTTCCCCATGTAGGGAAAGCAGAAGCTGGGCGCATTTCTGACAGGAGCTGCCTTGCTGACGTGGCAAGGATGGGCTCCGTGGGAAGCCATGCTGATGCTCAGCCCGGGTTTCTCTGTCTCGTCTCTATCTCTCTGTCTCTCTCTCTCGGTCTGGCCATGCAGCAGAGCTCACTGAACACCAGGTTTGGAGCCCAGCTCAGCCGCCCCATTAGGTGTTGGGACAGGACAGGCTCTGCAGGCAGGCAGGAGGCCGGGCCCCACGTCTGTGTGCCCTCCCCACCCTCTGCAGGAAAGGGACCTGGAAGCGATCTTGAGAGGACAACATAAGAAGCAGTTCCCCAAAGCCCGAGAGCCTGATGAGGCCTCCTGACCTTGGACGCCAACCAACCAGAGAAATAAACTGTATCCTCCGCCCAAGCCTGGCGGCCCTCATCTCTACTGCCCCCTGACCACCTGCTCCTGACCCTCAGCCCTGTCAGCTGCCCCTGAGAAGACAATCCCCTGGGAGGAGGGTCCCAGCCTCAGGCATCACGCACAGCAAAGCCAGGCTGGTCCCCAGAGACCATTCTCTGCAGGTATTTTGGGCCCTGGGCTCTTGAGTGCCTCCCTGCGGCAAGAGGACAGCCCAGTGGCCACTGGAGGACTCTGCTTTATTCGCATTAAAATGGGGACACCCAAGATATATATTAAATATGTATAATAACTATATTAAATATATTAATTCATAAAGAAGAAATGAATTCCTTCATTTCCGTGTGAACAGAAAGAATGAAAGATTGATGAATTTTCTCCATCAGTTCTGAAAAAAATGGAGCCGTAACAAACAGAAGAATGGCCAAATTAGCAAGTGGGAGTTTAAACAAAACAGAAAAAGGTTGAAAAGCCCTGTTCCTCTATCCCAACCCTTTGCACCTGTAGGTAGAAGTGGACACATGTGCCCAGGAACACATGTGCCCAGTCCATGGTCACCCAGACAGTCAATCAGAGGGGAGGGGTGGTGTGGGAGACGCGTGGGACCATCCCAGGAAAGGATGGGGACCAGGCTCCGGGCTAAGATGCAGGTGCCCTTGACCCCAGGGTTTGCCCCGCTCCCAGCCTCCAAAGTCCACCAGCCCTTGAGTCAGGGAGTAGCCCTGCTAGCAGGCTCTGCCTAAACAGGACACCAGCAGGAAATTACCCCAGATGTGGTGCTCAATGTCCATGGAAAGGCTACAAGTGAAACGCCCAGGGCTTTCTCCTGACCTTTCTCCCAGCATCAGAAACTCAGATGCTGGGAGCCCCAGAGAGAGCTGAGTTTTCATGGGTGAGTATTAAATTAAATTATTTTATTATTTTATTAATTATTTATCATTATCATTATTATTTAATAATTATTTAGCATTATATTAATTATTAATAATAATTAAAATTATTAAATATTTTCTCTTCTATAGGAAGCGCAGTCAATTTTTCCAGGCAAAAATACTGGAGTGGGTTGCCATTTCCTTCTCCAGGAAATCTTCCTGACCCAGGGATTGAACCCAGGTCTCCCACATTGTAGGCAGATGCTTTACCGGCTGAGCCACCAGGGAAGTCCCAATATTTATTTATTATCATAATAATTATTATTAATAGTTAAAACTATTAAATATTTTCTCTTCTATGGGAAGCACAGTCTTCTCTTCTTTTCCTTCTTTTGACATGTACAGTAGAATATAAAGAAAGAGGGCAAGGAGAAACAGGGGGACATGGGGAGACAAAAAATCACTTAGACTTTTAATGGAGGCTCATTCTGGTACAGTATCCTGGCATCCCCTGGGCCTGGAGAATTAAACACTGTCACTCGGGTCTGAAAGCAGAGTCGTCCAGTTTGCAGACACCTGTCATAATTAAACTAATGGCTCTGAAAATGTGCCTTGATATTAAATCTATCTTCCACTGAGGAGCAGAGCTGATTAAAACCGCCGTCTGACAGTTAATGATGAACCTCTTGCTTGCTGAACTCTGCGATGGAACCGGACAGTTCAGACTGTCTGTGCCCCTCCACCACTGACCTGCTCGCCCCCGCCGCCTCCCTCCGCCTGACTCCAGCACTGTTTCCATGCCCTTCCCAGCCTTGTCTTTCTTGCAGAACCTGGGTTCCTTCTGCACCCTCACCTCCCGTTCTGCCAAGGAAAAGACAGGCATCCTTGGCAGGGAAGGACCACTAAGCTGACACCAGGTTATTCTGTCCCCATGAAGCATCTCCAACCAGCAAATAGTCTATAGCAGGAGCAGAGGGTAGAGGCCCTAGCCAGCCTTTCCGCATCTCCTCTGGAAGACTGAATGTCCAACCGCAGCACGGACAGGGGCTCAGCTCCGCCCTGCTGGGAAGTCCAAGAAACTCTCAAGTTACGGGGTTGCTGAGTTGACTACATTCTCTCCAATCAGCAGCGGCTGCTCAGACAGACAGGTCTACAAATAGAACTTTCCTTTGGGAAAACTAAACTGTTCAGCTGACTATTAGAAATCTAAAGATGCTCACCATGTATACACGCTGCACTCATTGGGGAGAGACCTTTGGTGCCGGACTCCTCAGAGGGAGAAGCTGGGAGACAAAGCACTGTCAGCCTCTGCTTCAGCTTCGCCTCTGAAACAAAGGGGTGCGACGCCTTGAAGGGCCCTTCTGCACCTGAGAGTCCAGAATTTTGTCCCCAAAGGAGGCCATCCTTCTTTGTTGATGAGGCACCTTTTTTATTGGGGCCTAGTGGCTTTGCATTGCTGTGTCAGTTTCTGCTGTACGGCAAAGTGCACCAGCCACATGTATACATGCATCCCCTCTTCCTTCAGTTTCCTTCCCATTCAGGTCACCACAGAGCATTACGTAGAGTTCCCTGTGCCGCACAGTGGGTCCTCATTAGTCATATTAGTCATGTATGCGTGTCAGTCCCAATTGCCCAATCCACCCCATCCCCCAAAATCAGGGGTCTTCCATACGCAAGATGATTTCTCATCCCGGAGGGCACTCCGTTTCTAGCATCCTCTTTCAACACAGGCTGGAGATTCCACAGAAGCGCTGATCGGCCTCAGATTCCCTTCCTTCTGCTGCCCCAGACCTCAGTGACAAAATAGAAATCGGCCAAGACAAGAGGCCCTGTCACCCTGGCCTCTGCCAACAGGATGCTCCAGAGCCCCTTGGAAGAAACGCAGATTCCCTTATCTTTTGCCCCTTCTGCACTGTCATTAAAAACCATGCCTACCTTCTGACTCCATCTCTCCTCAAGCCCCGGCTTCCCTACTTTGGACTCTGCAGGTACTTGCTACTTGCCTGGATCTCCTGAGGTCTTGCATGTGGCAAAAATAATACCCAGGAAAGCAGAGTCTGTCCCCTCCAAGTCACTCTGTGCAAAAATGTAGCAACCCTTCTGAGCTTCGGCTCTCGACTCTGCCAGCAGCACCAATGATCTACGTAATTACACCAAGTTGTGAGCCTCCCAGTTATCTGTGCCTTACACATTAATCTCTGCTGATGCCTTGCTTAATTGTCTGATTGACTGATTTATCGCATTTTACTCTTTTCACAGCATTTCCTTTGCTTCTTACACCGCCCCTGGTAGCTAAGTACATCCCCAATTTACAGATGAGTAAATAGCTTTTTCAAAGTCATCCAACTAGTGGGTGATACTAGCTGGGACCAAAATCCACACAGCTGAATCACTCCCTAAGGCCACTGTCAGATCACTGAGGCTCCCAGTGAACTCTGGGGCTGGGTTTCAACTGCTTCATTAAGAATGTATAGTATTAAAGAATTTCCACTGATCTCTGAAGTGCAATTTGCCTTTCCCATGATTTTTCCACCACAGATTCATATGTCAGAGACTTCATGTTTTCCAATTTGGATCTCTGTGAATTTGACTGCTGGGCTCTTTTAAATTCCCATTTTTTCCCCCTCCATCCTCTTTAGGCAGAGTTTGGGGGTATTGTTAAGGGTTTTATTTTCTTCTTCCTTACCTGCTTCCTGACTATTCTCTGCTTCTATAAAAATTCATGATGGATCGAGGTAGATGCTTGTGAAAGAGATCAGCCAGAGAGAGTGATGGAAAAGGGAAGTGGGGGAGGGGGGAGGGAGCTGGAAAAGAGCATGAGTGAGAGCCGATATTGAGAAAGAAAGAAAATTAAGCCAAAGAGAAAGAATCAGACAAAGTGGTTAGACCATATGACAGAAAGATTGACAAAGATGGGAAAATGAGAAGAAAGCTCTCTGTCTTCCCCCAGACACCCTGAGGCCAGACATCCATGAGTGTGTGCGCCTGCACACACTCACACACACACACACACACACAGACATGCACTGGCTGTCACATTTTAGAATACCATTAGGAAAGTGACACCCAGCTAAAGGAGTCCCCTGTCCAGTGACCCTGGCTGACACTCCAGTCTGACCCCTCCCCTCCAAAGGCCGATCCTCTTTCTCCTATGTGACAAAGCCTCCATCTCTCGGATCGACGCAGGACCTCTAATTGTGCTGAGCAGCGATGCCATGGGTGCCCAGGCAGGCTGATGTCTCTTACTATCATTAGCTTTCTTTACCAGGCTCTGAAGCCTTCCGCTGCCACAACAGTAATTACCAAGAGATTAGGCAGGCATTAAGCACTCCTTAATTTGACACATCGCAATGATCTCCATTCAGCCTTTCTGCTCGAATAACTCTCAACAAATATTTCGGAGGCTACCAAAATAAACAGAAGTACTGTGTTTGCACAGCTGAGGCCCTCTTCCTGTTTCTGTCAATGCTATCAGTGTCAGGTAGGGGGGATGGGATGGGGGCCATGAGGGGATGGGTGGGGAGAGGAAAGGGAAGGAGGGGAGGTAGCACCACCCCCAGCGCCCTAAAAGGGCCTGAAAAACTCAAGCCCATCAGTGAGAAGACATCAGTATAATACTAACATATGGCACACTACCACTGATGGCAATTTAATAGGGCCCATTATTTAAGCAAGTAGATATACAAGGACCTAGTAAAGAAACATCAGTATTTATATAAAAACCACCACATTAGGAAAAAAATAATAATTACAGTGAAGGGAGTTGTGTTGTTGTTACTGGGGTGTTTTGGCGGGTTATTAGCTCAGACATTATTAAGTAATGCAATGGGAAAACCACCGTTAATATGGCAATAAATCCCACTGGGACCCATCGCGGGAGAGATAGGATCATTTGGTAATTATAGTGCCTTAGAAGTTCAATATTCCCTTTCATGCGTTTATTTATTTCCTCACTCCCACCCCAATATCCACGGTTGCACCCCTCTCTTAAGAAACCTGAATTAGGGGAGACTGGAAAGAAAGAGGAGAAGGACATGAAGCTCCTCAGACAAGGCACGAGAGAGAAAGAACGGATCCATGAAAGGCAGAGATGAACTCACCAAAAAATGAGAACAAGCCAGCACAGCCAGAAATTGAGTCATGGGTATCAAAGTTCGTGGGGGTAGGTTAATGAAGTCCAGGAACCAAATGATGAAATAATTGGGATATGGCAACCCACTCCAGTATTCTTGCCTGGAGAATCCCCATGGACAGCAGAGTCTGGAGGGCTACAGTCCAGAGGGTCACAAAGAGTCAGACACGACTGACTAAGCACTTCATCCTAGGAAGATGAGCAAGGTTCTTCTAGAGTCAGCAATTGGAAGCAAAGTCATCATCATCAGGCATTTTCCGCCATGAAGAGAGACGTTTCCATCCCAGTAGGCTACCGTCAGCAGCACCTTCTTCCTGGTGTGGTCCAGGAGGTCTCTGGCAAGTGTCTGCACCCAGGAGGCCATCTGGCCTCATGGAGTTCTGGTCTCCAAGCCAGGAGTCTGGCTGCTGTAGAAGGAGAATCATGACTCATGGGGGCCGGGGTCTTTCTCTCTCCTGGATGGACATCAGCATTAAACTTCTTTCCAGATCAAGAGTGAAACCAGTAGGTTGGAGAGAGAAGGAGGCTCCCATTTATAAATGTAAAGAGTCGTCGAAGCTCTCACACACACGATTCTTCTCCAGGGCTCACTCAACCAGTGAGGATGGTTATTGAACATTTTTAACTCCTGCTGAAGTGTGAGCAGAAATACAGTCCAACAGGGACCGGCCTACTATGAACTGCAGGCCAAATCCAGCTCACAGCCAGATTTAAAAATTAAGTTAGAATAGGACACAGCCGCACCCAGCAGTTTATACACTGCCTCTTTCAGGCCCTAAGGACGGCATTTAGTAGTTGTAACAGAGCGTATGGCCCGAAAAGCCTAAACTGTTTACTGGCCTGCCCTCTATAAGAAATGCTTACTGATGGATGAATGAATGCAGGGACAGACCCTACGTTTAGATGGATTCACAACTGTGAGAATGATTGGATCAAACAGTGTCTGTGTGTTCAGGTCATGCCGAAAGTATCTATTCCTAGAACAATAATGATAACAAAGGAATTAAAAATGGTTATTTACTTGAATGCAGGGGCACATTTAACTTTCATCATCTCTTTTAATTCTGAGTATTCTAACTTTATACTCTGAAGTGGGGACTATTGTTGTCCCCACTTCATAGCTGAGGACAGTTAATGAAGGAAGGTCGTGTAATTGGCATGCAGATGTTTCCAATTGTGTGTTAGTTTCAGATGTACAGAAAGGTGATTTTATATATATGAAGTGCCAATACTTTGGTCACCTGATGCAGCTCTTTGGAAAAGACCCTGATGCTGAGAAAGAATGAGGGCAGGAGGCAAAGGGGCAACTGAGGACGAAATGGTTGGATAGCATCACCAACTCAATGGACTTGAATTTGAGCAAACTCTGGGAGATGGTGAAGGACAAGGAACCTTGGTGTGCTGCAGTCCATGGGGTCTCAAAGAGTAGGACACAACTGAGCCACCGAACAACAGAAACCTACCCATCACTTCCTAATAATGACTGCCTTCCCTGTGTAAGGCTCTTGAGAGATAAAGACCAGTGAATCAGTCTTCCCTTTCAGGGATCTAGCAGTGATACGCAAAAACAGTTAAGCACAGTCTTCAGAGGGGTGCGTTAAGCGTGCTAGGAGGTGTCTGCATAAAGTAGGAGCACAAAGGCAAAGTTCTTTCTAACAAGAGGAATCCAGAAAGGTTTCAGGGCAGAGACTCAGCTGGTAAATGGGAATTTAACCTGCCACAAAAGCCAGGGGAGGAGCTTGTCCAGGAGAGATCACAGCAGGAAGAAAGGCACAAAGGCATGGGAGTGCTTGCATGCTCAGGGCTAAGCAACTGGCTTAACGTGACTTCCTTGCAGGCTGTCTGAGTCCCATGTGGGGACATAAATTTGGGCCAGACTGTGCTGAGTGACAAATGCCATGGTGGAGAGCTTTGGCCTTATTCAATAGGCACCAGAGGATGAAGGAAGATGGCATCATCCCGTTCCAAGGTGCATGATGGTCAGGTGGCAAGTGCCAAGGCTGAGGGGCAGCAAGATGAGCTGGGTGTGATGCCCAAAGCACGTGCCTGAGTGTTTGCCCTTGTGCAGCCCTTTTATAGATTTCCAACATGTGATCAAATCGTCTGCCATCAGTAGAGTTAGAAGACACATACATCAATATATCTGCATATTCACAACTGGTATCAAACCCATGGTTTACTAACTTTGTAGAGAAGGAAATGGCAACCCGCTCCAGTATTCTTGCCTAGAGAATTCCATGGACAGAGGAGCCTGGCGGGCTACAGTCCATCGGGTTGCAAAAGAGTCAGACACGACTGAGTGATGATCACTCACGTTACTAACGTTGAAAATGGTGCCAATACTGTCCATTCATAGGCAGCTTCCACGAGAAAAAATCTGCTTCCCTGCCACATCGACTCATTAATCCTCATCCCACTCATTGCCTCTCAGTGGTCCCAGTGGGGTTCCTAAAAGCTCCTTCTACTCTGTGTCCAAGGCTAGAAGTGCTGGCAGCTCTATTTAAAATCCTTTGAGTAGACAGAATTCTCCACGGGCCTCCACTACCTAGAGACCATCCAGGGCTTTTCTATCCTCCCCAGGCCTCAAAGGACCAGGTACCCAAAAAAGAGGGTCACGTTGAATTTCCAGCCAGGCATCCAGACTCCGCTCCATGCCCAGCTTCCATCAGCCTTCACCCCTTCACAGCTGAGCCTGGATAGTAGTGCAGTGGGACACAAGTGCACACACCCCAGACCGCAATCCTATTCCGGTTCTGACATGAACGAACCTGCCTTCCATCCCCAAGGCCTGGTAGAGAGCATCACTGACCAGCTGGAGCTCAGCCCCATCTTGGTTTTAGACTACTGTCCCCAGTGGAGAAGGAAAGGGCAGCCCACTCCAGTACTCTTGCCTGAAAAACCCCATGGACACGGGAGCCTGGCGGACTACAGTCCATGAAGTTGCAAAGAGTCAGACACGACTTAGCAGCTAAGCTCACTGTTCCCACAGCAAGATGGGTGAGCAGGTGGACCAGCCTTCTCCTAGGGCCATAAGGAGAAGGGAGGAGAGCTGGCAGCTTGGCCATAGTGTGAGTGAGCCTGGGGCTGGGCTTAGCTGTGCTACGTGGGGAGGTGGAAGAGTTGAAGAATTTTGTTGCCAGAGTTAGAAAAAGTGAACCGGGGGCCATTCAAAGGAAAGGAATAAAATGGCTCCTTTTTGAGAACCAGAGCGGCTGCACTACAGAAATGGCAGGTGACTCTTAGGAAATGAATTACATCGTTCGTGAAGATAATAAAAGAAAGAAAGTCAGGTCAGACACTCTGTGTGGCAGAAAGACAGTGCTGCAGGAAAAAACAAAGCAATAACAACAAAAATCCAAGGAACTCAAGGCAGGCACACCCAGCGCCCAGTTCTCTGTCCTCGAGCAAATCTCTTAAACTCTCTGTAAGATGGAGAAGGGGGTGGACTCAAGGGGGATGTCTTTGTGAGGAGTTGGCAAGATAAGGGATGTAGAAAGTTAAAAACCAAGCTGGTGTCTCTGGCAAATGTGTGAGGTGACAGACAGTCCATCCAGGAGCAAGGAGCAGGAGCCATAAGCAGACAGATTTTGGTCCTAAAGAAGGGAGACGTTCCCAATTACTGCAGCTTCTAAACAATGCAATGGAATGCTCTTGAGTTTGAGAGTTCCGTGTCACTGAGGGTGACCACCGAATTCCAGGGTAGCCACATTCAGGGACTGTTGGTGTAGGAACTGCTGCATTGAATAACAAAACCTGGGGCAAAATCCCTTCCTGCCCTGAAAGCCCGTGATTTCTCGATTTTGCCTTTGCAAAACAGAGGAGCCCAGACATAGAAACTGCCACTCATCAAGATAGGCACCGAGGCTCTAACTGTCATGCCCCCTCCCTCCGCTTTGCCGAATCCTGGCTCCATCCTTTGCTGACTTTCACTTCCCTCCGATGGTTCTGTTCGTGGTGGGGAGGACTAATCACTCAGGGTTTATTTCTCCAGCTCTGCAAGTGTGAGGGTTGATGTAAGCCTGCCCATGGGCTGCCAGAAGAGCCCCTGCCCTTAAATAGTAATGAGATCTATCGGTCTCCTTAACAAATGCATCTTCCCTGAGCGCTAAGTAAACCGTCTCCATTTACAGTGTCAATATCAGCACGGGGCCTCCCCTGCCCCTCAAGCAGCCTGAACGGATTGCAATTGGCTGCCATTCCCGATTCCCGTGCTCCGTTTGAGCTGTCAATGAGCATGTCAATAAGATACCAGGACTATTGATCAGCATAGGCATTTAGGGGTCAGCGGTCGATGAGAACCCTTGCCAAGAGATGTAGAAAATGATAGCTTTCAGATAAAGGCAGCAAAGTGAAGTTCCCGAAGGAGAAATAATATAGCTCAATTTCCCCTGTCCTGCTGCTTGTCAATTTCCCTTGGTTTTCTTGAGGAGGGGAAGGAGCAAGGAGAGAGAGAGAAGTGGGAAAAGCGAGTTAGAAATGTGAGGGTTTGACTGCAAACATCTCAGAGAATGAAAACCTAACAGCTGCAATGAACCCACACACAGCATCCCCCAAGCCACTGTCTGCCTGGGAAGAACAAAGAGAAAAACCCAAAGAGGTGGTGTTTCTGAGAGAGATGGGCTCGGAGGATGGAGGGCAAGATAACAAGTATTCCTCAGAAACAGGTGTTGAGGGAACCACAAAAATCAGTTCAATAGCTCTTTGCTAGCCCAGCCTCTTAAGAGTTCAGCTGGAGTGGACCAATTCAACACCGAGCCATTTGCTGCTCCAGATTGATCCTCGCCCTGAGTGGTAGGGAAAAGGTTGCTCCTTTCTGGAGCAACGTGACTTGTCATAGTTCATCACAGAAATAAAATGTGTTAAAATAACATTTTATTCGGGGGTGGAAAGAGATGGCAGAAAAGCAGAATGTTATTTTTGCCCATTCTGTGACTCAGAGTTTTTTAACTGATATTTTCACCTTATAAAACAATTGCCCGTTTTGCCAATATCAACAGTGAATTGCCTTTACATGCAAATGAAATTCTTCAACTTATAGATAATTGATTGCCTGGGAATACCCAATGTTTAGGAGCACAAAACCTTTGAAACTGTTCCTTTAGTTTACCAAGTCTTAGGTTTCACAGATAATTCCGGACACAGAAATCTTTCTTTCAAGTAAATAGTCAACAAAATGATTCTTAAAAATCAACTTAAAGGTCGATGATATAGCCACAACCCCATTATAGAGTCCTCCAACTTTTTAAATGGAGTACACCCATACATGAGGATAACGAACATGCCACAGATTGGCATCCATTTTTTCCCATCCTTTCCTTTTTGAATTGAGATCCTTTTATAAATCGAGATTTTTGTGTGTGTGACCTTAGATACTACTTGTTGGGAATCTTTCATTCCCTTAATTCAAAGCCACATCTCAGCTTCCCTCCGAGACAGTGAAATTCATCTCAAGCCCTGCCAGTCAGACCTTGCACTTTAATTAAACCCTGAAAGTTGCTTAAAGCGATAATTCAGCATCTCCGTCTAAAACTTTAAGAGATGTTATATGAACAACAAGAGGCAGATGCATTTCAATGAGCTTGAACAGAATCACATGTCACGCTTCCTGACTGTGTGCTCGTCACTGTGTGTCAAAGTTCATTCATTCATCATCGCAAAAGATATTTATTGCCAGGTGAGAGATGATGGTGGCATAAAATGAGCAAACAGGAGGGCTGATTGAATACATACATTTCATTCTGCTTGACTCTGACAAATGACACGAAGACAACAACGGAAAGAAAGGGAAAAAAAAAAAAAAGTTCAGCAAACCCACAAAGAAAATGGGAGAGGAACTTGCAGCTAAGAAGAGATGTCAACAAAATTTCGGAAGCAGTGAAACAGAATACAAGAGAAAGCTGGAATCTACACTGGCAGCTAGCGAACCAGAGGCCTTGAGAATCAGGCCACTTCACAATATGTCTCAAAAGGCACAGGAACGGCAGACACCAAATTGCTCTGCACTGTAGGGCAGGGTTGACCATATAAGGGTTGGTTTAAAGTCTTTAGAAGAAGCCATCAGGCTCATAGATGTCTTTTTCTACCCAGGTGGCCAGGAAGCCCCTTCTTTGCTACAGCGGGAGTCTGAAGGGTTCCTGAGAGCCGTGGTTCTCAAAGTGTGGCCCTGGGTCCAGCAGCCTCAGCTTCACCAGGAAACTTGTTAGAAATGCCGATTCCCAGGCCCACTGAATCAGAAGGTCAGGGTGGGGGGCGCCCAGCAATCTGTATGTCAACAGCTCCTCGAGCTGATTCTGATGCAGGCTGACTCTGGGCTTCCCTGGTGGCTGAGTGGTAAAGAATCCACCTGCCAAAGCAGGAGACACGGGCTTGATCCCTGGATTGAAGATCCCCTGGAGAAGGAACTGGCAACCCACTCCAGTATTCTTACCTGGAAAATCCCATGGACAGAGGAGTCTGGTGGGCTATAGTCCATGGGGTCGCAAAAGAGTTGGACACAGCTTAGCACACAAACAACAAAAATGCCAAAGTCTGAGAAGTGCTGGTCTTTGTGACATCAGACAGCTTAGCACACAAACAACAAAAATGCCAAAGTCTGAGAAGTGCTGGTCTTTGTGACATCAGACAAAGCTGAATGTGACATCAAGGATGATAGCAACAGATGAAAGACAGTAGCCAACTACTGAAGGCTTGGGTGAAGCTGACATAGAGAACTGAGCCCCCAATACACATCTCATCCCCCAAAAGGGTGGTGGCCAAGCTGCTCTGTCCTATGCCGGATATTTAAGGATTCTTCCCTGGGAAACTGATGGGCCTGTGGTTAGTGAAGTCAAGGAGGGGCGGAGTCTGTAAACGAAATGATTGGGTCGTAGCCCAGTCAGCTTACAGGAAAACCCACCAGGCTGTGAGCACCCTACCCCTCAGGGAGACAAAGCTTCCCATTAGCCTCACTGATGGGAGATGAAGAACTGACATCCAACGATTACCCGATGTGAGGAAATCCTCAAAGAGGAAGGGACTAAACCAAAACTGAAACAAACAAAGCGGAAATAAGAAACCTGGAGTAAAGGAAAATAATGTCAGAAAGAGGAGAAAAGATTGAAAAAAGAATAAAAACTATAACATATCATTTCAAAAGAGTAAGAAAAGATACTACATTCATGAAACAAGAACAGGTAATGAGTCAAAAATGGGACCATTGAAATAATTACAATGGAGGGAGAATTACTTGGGAAGCTGCCTGTAGGTCTGAGCAGGGTCAAGATGGAGCCAAATACTCTTGGGGTGAGGAGTAAGACAGATGGATACACTCAGCTATCACCCAGGGTGCTTCATTCCAACAATTTAAAGACAATACTGACCCAAGAAGTTACCTGTTGAACATGGGGAGAGTTGGGAATGATTAGCAATACTTCTGTGGGGCTTGAGTCTCTTCCCCTTGGGGCTCATCCCCTGCTTTCTCTGCAGACTCAGGGAGGAAGATGAGTCTGGGGCAGCCTCAGCTCTTTGCCAAAGGAGCTCGGGCCTGCAGACTAGGACACCTGACGTCACTTTCACAAGAGACGACAAAGAGACGCTGTTTGTTTTTCTCTTCCCGACTTAACCATTCTGTGTGACAGTCTGCAGGCCCATCCTCATCTCCACAGATGGTGTAACTGCATTCCTTTCATTCCTTTTTATAGCTGAGTACTATTCCGTTGTCTGTAGATATCACATCTTTAGCCATTCCTCTGCTGATGGGCATGTAGGTTGCTTCCCTGTATACAGCAGAAACTAACACAACAGGGTAAAGCAACTGTACTCCAGAAAGAGACAACAAAACTGAGCAGTATACACCTTCTGAGACAAAGCAATTACAGCAGACAGACCAAGAAGTCCGAATAGTCCAAACAGATGCACTTAAGGATAGAACGAAGTTTTGAGTGCCATGAAGCAAGAAGTCCTTAAGAAAGAACCAGGTGGGAATGTTATCTATGAAAACACAAGAGTAGAAATGAGGGGGTCAAACACACGGAGTAATTTTGATGAGGGATACATCCAAAACATGACTGAAAGAGCTGGAAAGTGAAAGTGAGAAAATTTTTCAGAAAGGAGCAAGAGATGGAAAACATTATTTTTTTAAAGCCAAGAACTGTGTCTTAACGAACTATCAATAACTGCAAATAGGAACAAGGGGACAAAATTGGAAGAAAAAATATTTGAAGCAATAATGAGGATATGAACCAAATTGGAAATTTTGAAAATGTCAGGTGTTACCAAGGACGGAGGCAAAAGGCTCTCACGTCTACTGTCTGTGGGATGCAAACAGTACGACCGATTCGGTATCAAACATGCCGTGGTGAAGTTAAACATGCATGTAATTGACATCCTAGCAATTCTACCTCTAGGCATACATCTTAGAGAAATTCTCAAACACATGTACCAGGAGATATGTAAAAGAACGTTGATGGCAGCATTACCCTCTATAGGATAAACCTGGGGGAATAAACCAAATATCCACCAACAGGAGAACAAATAAATTGTGCTATGTTCTTACAATGGAATATAGAACAGTGGAAAGGAGGAAGTCACAGCTTTAATGATTAACATATGTGGATCTCAGCAACACAGTGCTAACAAAAATAAGTACATATATTTAAGGAAAATAATACAGCGTTATTTCATTTGTATCAAAGTAAAAATCAGGCAAAACTAAATAATACGTTGTTGAGGGATACATATTTAGTTTTAGAAGATATTTAATTTAAATGTTTAAAAAGAACTATAAAAGAGACTGGTTAAAACAAAATTGAGAATTGTGATCATTTCCATGGGGTGGAGGAGCAGACTATGACATGAAAAGCACTCAGGGTGCTTCCGGCTGGCTGGTGATGTTCTACTTTTTTTTTTTTGGTTTTGGTAATGAGTGTCTGGGGTTTTTTTGTGTTTTTTTTAAAATTGCATTCAAACTGTGCATATTTGTTTTTGATAAACTCTATCTATGCAGGCTGTGTCTTCTGGTTAAAAAAAAAAAAAAGACATGTTTTCCAGAATTAAAGAAAAATAAAAGATACTGAGCTGGAAGTAGGAAAGGGGATAGAGGAGTGGAACAGAAAAAATGGGAAATAAGTAAGGCATGATGAATCCTGCTATAGCTGTTACTACTGTAAATAGAAATGGCTCAAACTCACTGTTAGGGATGCAACCGTGTTTCCCTGGATTCCCTGGTGGCCAGTCGGTAAAGAATCTGCCTGCAGTGTGGGAGACCTGGGTTCGATCCCTGGATCGGGAAGATCCCCTGGGAAAGGAAATGGCAACCCATTCCAGTATTCTTGCCTGGAGAATCCCATGAACAGAGGAGCCTGGTTGGCTACAGTCCATGGGGTCACAAAGAGTCAGACACGACTGAGTGGCTAACTTTCACTTTCACTTTGCGTTTCCCTAAAAGGAATACACTGGAGCTCTGACCTCAGAATGTGACTGTATTGTGAGACAAGAACGTTAAGGAAATAATTAGGTTAAACTGAGGCTGTAGCCCAATCTGAGGGCTTCCCTGGTGGCTGCCAATGCAGAAGACTCTGATTATATCGCTGGGTTGGGAAGATCCCCTGAAGAAGGAAATGGCAACCCACTCCAATATTCTTATATAGTAAATCCCAAGGACAGAGGAGCCTGGTGGGCTGCAGTCCAGGGGGTCACAAAAGAGTCGGACACAACTAAGCAACTAAACAACAATCACCCAGCCTGACCGGTGTCCTTATGAAGAGACTAGGCCACAGAGAGACACCAGGGACGCAAGCACAAAGGAAGGGCCATGTGAGGACACAGCAAGAGGGCAGCCATCTACAGGCCAAGGAGAGAGGCCTCAGGAAACCAGACCTACTGACACCTTGACTGTGGACTTCCAGAACTGCCAGGAAATACAGTTCTGTTGTTTAAACCACCCAGACTGTGGTCTATTGTTATGGCAGCCCTAGAAAACTGAAAAATTAACAAATCTAAGGTTTTTCAGACTAGATTTTCACACTGATCCAGAATAGAATGTCCATTAAAAAAAAACATAATAACAACAACATAAACCAGAAAAGTTGAAAATGTAGAATTTTAAAAAGCAGAATACCCCAGGAACATGCACAAAAATAGATAAATCTGAGTTAGCACTTTCAATACTAGGCAAAAAAGAATTTAAAGCTAAAGCAAAAATTCCTAAGGGATAAAAAAGATGCTGTAGGCTGGTGAAGGAATAATAGAGCAAAAAGATGTAACCAGTCTGAACATGAACACACTTAAAATTCAGTCTCAGAATGTTAAAAGGAATAACTGATATAAGTAGGGAAAAGAAACACATCAACGATTATAGCTGATGATTTCAAAGGCCCTTCCCAGCAGATCAAGTAGATAAGAAATGAATGAAGATTCAGAGCGTCTGAACAAAAATAATAAGTTTCAGCATATATAGAACTATACCCCAAATGAACAGATAATCTATGCTATTTTGAATACACATGAAGCATTCATAAGTCTAAATAGAATACTGGGCAATAAACAAAATCCAGTATATTCCAAAAAGTCAGAAAATACAATTTGAGTTCTTACACCATAAGGCAATAAAACTTGATATCAATAACAAAGCAATCTTTTTTTTTAAATTCCCTATGTTTTAAATTTTAGTATATTACTAAATAATTATTGAGTTAAAAGAGATATCATGAACAACATAAATATTTAGAGGTAATTGTCAGACTTTATTTTTGGGGGCTCCAAAACCACTGCAGATGCTGATTGCAGCCATGAAATTAAAAGACGCTTACTCCTTGGAAGGAAAGTTATGATCAACCTTGATAGTATATTGAAAAGCAGAGATATTACTTTGCCAACAAAGGTCCGTCTAGTCAAGGCTATGGTTTTCCCCGTGGTCATATATGGATGTGAGAGTTGGACTGTGAAGAAAGCTGATCGCCGAAGAATTGATGATTTTGAACTGTGGTGTTGGAGAAGACTCTTGAGAGTCCCTTGGACTACAAGGAGATCCAACCAGTCCATTCTAAAGGAGATCAATCTTGGGTATTCATTGGAAGGACTGATGCTAAAGCTGAAACTGCAATACTTTGGCCACCTCATGCGACGAGTTGACTCACTGGAAAAGACTCTGATGCTGGGAAAGGTTGGGGGTGGGAGGAGAAGGGGACGACGGAGAATGAGATGGCTGGATGGCATCACCGACTCTGTGGACATGAGTTTGAGTGAACTCCGGGAGTTGGTGATGGACAGGGAGGCCTGGCATGCTGTGATTCATGGGGTCGCAGAGAGTCGGACACGACTGAGTGACTGAACTGAACTGAATTGAACAATGAAAACATGTCAAAATTTATGGTGCAAAACTTAGTACTTATAAGTTTCATTAAATTTATTAGAAATTTTAAAAAATCAAAAATAAATAAGCAAAGGATTCAACATATAACATTAGAAACAATCAATGGATTAAATTCAAACAAACAAGAGAAAAAAATGCTAACAATAAGTATCTTGGGACTTCACTAGTGGTTCATGTCATGTAGGGACACCCAAGATGGACGGATCGTGGTGGAGAGTTCTGACAAAACGTGGTCCCCTGGAGAAGGGAATGGCAATCCACTTCAGTATTCTTGCCTTGAGAGCCCCATGAACAGTGTGAAAAGGCAAAAAGATAGGACACTGAAAGATGAACTCCCCAAGTGGGTAGGTACCCAATATGCTACTAGAGATCAGTGGAGAAATAACTCCAGAAAGAGTGAAGAGACGGAGCCAAAGCAAAAACAACACCCAGTTGTGGATGTGACTGGTGATGGAAGTAAAGTCCAATGCTGTAAAGAGCAATATTTCAGAGGAACTTGGAATGTTACATTCATGAATCAAGATAAATTGGAAGTGGTCAAACAGGAGATGGCAAGAGTGAACGTTGACATTCTAGGAATCAGTGAACTAAACTGGACTGGAATGGGTGAATTTAACTCAGATGACCATTACATCTACTACTGTGAGCAAAAATCCCTTAGAAGAAATGGAGTAGCCCTCATAGTCAACAAAAGAGTCCGAAATGCAGTACTTGGATGCAATCTCAAAAACGACGGAATGATCTCTGTTTGTTTCCAAGGCAAACCATTACTGTTCTTGTTCTTCTGACTGGATTGTGGTTAATATGCTTATTTTTCAAACAGGATGTTCACCTAGATAGTTAAGATGCATATCAAAGGCATAAATTTTTACTGAGTCTTAGTTTCGGCATGTGCGATCTAGTTTGCCAACTCCAATACTTTGGCCACCTGATGTGAAGAACTGACTCCTTGGAAAAGACCCTGATGCTGGGAAAGATTAAAGCCAGGAGGAGAAGGGGATGACAGAGGATGAGATGGTTGGATGGCATCACCAACTCAATGGACATGAGTTTGAGTAAGCTCCAGGAGTTGGTGATGGACAGGTAAGCCTGGCATGCTGCAGTCCATGGGGTTGCAGAGAGTCAGACAAAACTGAGCAACTGAACTGAACTCCATGCTCCCAATGCAGTGGGCCCAGGTTGGATCCCTAGTTGGCAAACTAGATCTCACGTGCAGAAACTAAGACTCAGTAAAAAACTTATGCCTTTGATATGCATCTTAACTATCTAGGTGCACATCCTGTTTGAAAAATAAGCATATTAACCACAATCCAGTCAGAAGAACAAGAACAGTAATTTGAACAAGAATTGTTTAATATAAGTAATTATTTGCAAGGAATGATCTGCTATGGTGGTGATTAAGAGAAAACTTAAGAATACCCAAGGTTCGCTGGAGTTGGGGAGAGGGAGGTGCCCACAGAAGCAAAAACATGGAAGGAGGTCCCTCCTCAAGGCTGGAATTCAGACCTAAATAGAGAAGGGGTGGTGGCAGTCCACTGGATGCCAGAGAAGTTCTCTGGTTTCCCAGGACCAGAGTGTGTCCCCATTTGGCCAACAAGAACCCCCTCCTCCCCACCCCCCAGCAAAGGGGGCCGTAGAGCTGAGACTTGCAGGCAGGAAACTGGCCAATGGAATAACACAAAACATCTCATGCCAGCTACTTTCCGGCTCATCATCCAGTGGGCGTAATGCCATCAATGAAGTGGAACGCTGTGATGTTTTGTGGAAAGGCAAGATCACCAAGATCTCTGCAGACTCTGTTATGGCAGAGAGCAGAACTGAGGCAGCCCCGAAGCAGCCATGTGAAGACGGACTGGTGGCATTGCCAGAAACAGCAAACTGCTATTGGTGGTCCTTTCAAGTTGGCTTGGAGAAAAACGCATCAGCCACATCAGTAACTATATACCAAAAGCCAGAAGTTGCGCTGACTTGCTCCAGTAAAGGCACAACACAGACAAACATCTGTACCTAGGATCACCACCCGATTCAGTGTATGACAGCCCACAAGGAGTTCCAGGGAGTTTTATTTAGTCCTCCAGTCATAATGACGCTCATCCCATGGGTCTGGGAGCCAGTGCAGGGGATACTTCCAGTTTCCAAGTATCTGCCTAACAGTTAACATTCAAGATCTGAGAAAATAACTCACAGGTGGGTCCCCCTGTGTTGCTGTGGTTCAGTCGCTAAGTCATGTCTGACTCTTTGTGACCCCATGGACTGCAGCACTTCAGGCTTCCCTGTCCTTCACTATCTCCCGGAGTTTGCACCAACTCATGTGCATTGAATCGGTGATGCCATCCAACCATCTCATCCTCTGTCCCCTTCTTCTCCTCCATCTCTTATTTCATTGCCAGAGCCTCCACTTTGATTGGTGAGTCGAGGTGCATTTTGGATGCCCAGAGTCAATTCATGGAGAAGGCAATGGCACCACACTCCATTACTCTTGCCTGGAAAATCCCATGGATGGAGGAGCCTGGTAGGCTGTAATCCATGGGGTCGCTAAGAGTCAGACACGACTGAGCGACTTCACTCTCACTTTTCCCTTTCATGCATTGGAGAAGGAAATGGCAACCCACGCCAGTGTTCTTGCCTGGAGAATCCCAGGGACGGGGGAGCCTGGTGGGCTTCCGTCTATGGGGTCACACAGAGTCGGACACGACTGAAGTGACTTAGCAGCAGCAGCAGGCTGCCATATTTTGTTGCAAGTAATACTGATCAGTGACTATCACCAAGGAGCTCAGCTATGAGATTCAGGCCATGCTGAAGATTGGAAACCAATAGGCTGTGAAGAGGTTTGTTAAGTTGCCCTGAGTCAGAACTGGTCCACAGTTCCTAGGCTGAGCTGTTGGTCAGAGAATAAAGGGCAGGACTGGCAAGGAGGAAAATCTCCATCAGAGTGCCAGTGTGTCAAGCTTTATGCACAAGAATCCGCCTGTCGGAATGTTGGCCAGGCGTCTAGAAGCTGTCCTTGGTGGTCACTGTTGAAGCCATTGCTTAGAGGCCAGCTGGAGCACCCAGAGAACTCACAGGGAAAGTACCAGCAAAGGTGCCATCAAGACTTGCTGGGGGTGAACTCCGCTGAGTGTCCTGTAGGACACAGGAGCCCACAGGAGGGAATGCGTACACTGGAACCAGGACGAGAAGCCCCTTCCCCTGCAGTGTCCCTCCAGCGCCCTCTGCTGACAACGCTTAGCATCGAGTCAGCTGACAAGGATGAGCTCTGCATCACTAGCAGTGCATCCAAGGTAGGTTTGGAGCTGAAAGGCAATGGAGTTGTACTGCCACGTAAGGAAAGTCATAAACAAAACAGGAATCACCAACAAACCAAAAGGGAGTTGTCTGAAAAGACGAATAGGTATAGAACCCTTAGGCAAGATCAATTAAGACTAAAAGAGAGGACAACTTAAAAAGAATGTTCCTAGACCAACAAAGCTATCTTGTATATTTAAAACATAACATTCCCTGGTGGCTCAGATGGTAAAGAATCTACCTGCAATGCAGGAAGCCTGAGTTCCATCCCTGGGCTGGAAAGATCCCCTGGAGGAGGGCACGGCAACCCACTGCAGTATTCTTGCCTGGAGAATCCCCATGGACAGAAGAGCCGGAGGGGGCTACAGTCCATGGGATTGCAAAGAGTCAGACATGACTGAAATGACTAAACATGTGTTAATTGCCAACCCTAAAGCTCAAGGAAATTCCCTAGATAACAGAGCAGAAAACAAAATTATGGAAAACAGTTAGATGGGGATACAAATTAAACCCCAGCCTGTGTGGACTCCAGGAATGGTTCTGCCCTCGCTTTTCTAGTCCTTTTGGTTCGGCACTAGGTAGTTACGTTCTCTGCATGCGCAGAGCAGCACTCACAACAGGATGTTCCGCTAGAGCATTTCCTGTGCTTTTGGGCAGGGATGGCCTGTGGCCAGTCATGAGCTCCAAGGGGTCAGCAGCCCAGTTTTCCAGCCTCTACATGGAACTGCCTCCCTGGAGCAATTTATGCTCCAGAGCTCCCTGGGCAATGAGGCTGATGCTAGACTTGTCCTGAAACCACACCTCAGCCTCTCTTCTTCCCCCTGTGGTTTCTTGCTTCTCTCATTGCCTTAAAAGGTTGCTTCTGAGGGCACCCTCAGTAAATCAGCTGCACAAGAATCCCTGTCTCTGCCTCTGCATCTGGGAAATCCACCCTAAGGCGGAGGGTGGTAGTGCTAAAAGCTGTACCACAGGGCAATGAACCTGTAGTGGTGTTTAGGATGGATGAGAGCAGAGAGCACTGGGGTTAAGAGAAGTCAGTCAGGAACTAAAGTTTAGGAAAGAGATGAGAAGTAAGAGGGCTGAAACCGAGGAGAAGCAGAGAAAGAGAAAAGGTTATGTCTGGAGAGCCTCCTTAATACTGGTGCAACGTGGCAGCTGAGGGGAAGGCAGGCATGAAATAGGATGACAGAGTTTGAGATCTAGTGATGAGTGCGACGGCAGCCCACACACAAACATCAGGTAACCAGAGAATAATCACACTGGAAGAAAGCATGCCCAGGTAGAACGATCACCCAAGACTCAGCATCTGCATGCCTTTGCAACGTACAGAGCTCTCAAATACCTTGTCTGTTTTCTCCCCAGAGGTGTCTGTGAGATAGGGTGGTAGGGATTCTCTCTTCTTTCCTCTTTCCTCCCTTCTTGTGATTTGAAGTGCTTCCCAGTAGAGAAAAGGGAGAATACGCCTCATGTCCACTGACTTTGGACTTGGCCAGGTGACTTATTTCAGCCGATGTAATATAAAGAAACATGACATGAGCAGAGGCTGTGTGCATGTTCCTGTGATTCAGCTTGGCTTGGGTGCTTTTGCAGTCCACCTTCAGAAAACATGCCCAAGCAATTACTGATACAAGGAGCATGGAAAAACATGCAGAGCAGACCTAAACCCAAGCCTCAGCCGAGAACTGTATGCAGCTGATCCTACCCAAGCCCAACAGAACCACAAACACCTACAAACCTATAAGTGAGAGATTTCAGGGATGCTTGTTATGCAGCACCATGGCAACAATAACTGACCAATACAATTAGGTAAACAGCTCTCATTAAAATGCCCATCAAGCAGAAACACCTGAGAAACAGAGAAGGTAAGAATTTGCCCAAGTTCACAGCTCAAGGGGGAGGGTTAACTATGTGCTCTTATCCACATACTCAAGAAGGACTCTGCAAATTTAGACACATTTCACTGCTGAGAGGCCCAGCTCTCAAAGGAATAATTTTTAAAAGCATTAAAAAAAAACTACAGAGTTTTCTAATAACCCAAGAAATGCATGTTTTCATATATGCGGCCTATTAAGTCTGTTCATATCGTATCAGCAAACATCATGTCGTCTTGGAGAGGTTCCTAGTTTTTCCTGTGAAATGTTTTTCAACGCCTGAGTGAATCAAAATGAATGTAAATGAGGTTTATTAAGTCAACCCCACATGGCGCTGTATTGTCAGCATTTGTAGGGCTGTGACAGGTTAGTTATTGCAGTTTGAAGGAAATGTCACCAACACAGCAGTCTGCAGAATTAACTTTAATATATATATATATATATACATCTCAGGATTTTCGACCCCTTTGAGAATCATCTCCTCAGAAGGTGACAGGGGGCTGAGGGAGGTTACATTATACCTGAGGCCAAGGGTCAGGGGCTGCAGGTAAGCACCCGGGCTTCTGAGAGCTGCTCTTAATGGACTGTGGAAAGGAAACAAAACGAGGCTGATTGGAGTTGACAAGGAGTGACAGGAGCCACTGGCAGCCGCGCCAAATGCCCTCTGCTCCCAGAACGAGTGTCAGACTGGCTTTGGGGGTGGAGCGTGGGCAGAAGCAAGAGGAGAAAGGAGGCAAGGGAGGCCCGGGAGGCTGAGCTGGTGAAGGTCGGGCTTTAATAACTCCAAGGGGGCTGAGGATCCAGCTGGGGTGGCATCACCCCTTCCCGGGGAGCGTTCTTACTTGCCCAGGGAAGGCATCAGGAATGGGCTGGCCGGGTCATTGGTCCCTTACACGACTTGATTTGGGAAGAGTCGGGAAGGGTCCCTCCTCCGCATCCTCACACCCACTCTTTGTAACTTTGGGAGAACTCTTCCTTCAAGTCCTGCACCCTTCCTCTCTATAAGGAATCTCCTCTCACATGAACGTAACTCATGGGACAGAACAGGGTTAAGCATTCATCCATCAAGACCAAAGGAAAACACACCTTTTATTGAAACCTCCAGGCCCCTCACGCCGGGGAAGGAAAAGGCACTGGAATAAAACATGTGACTAGACCAGAAATAGATGTTCAGACTTCTCAGCGCACTCAACTAACCCTGTGGAAAGCTTGTACATCGGCACTACAGTCAGGGGTGGGTTTAACAAAGTTACGCGAGGACCTTCTCCGGCCACAGCCGGTACAGCTTCTCTCCTCCCTGATATAAAGTGGGAGAACCCCAGGGTTTGGGAGATCATCTCATTTAATCCCACCTTTTTACAGAAGAGAAACTAAATGCCAGGAAAGAACAGGGAATTTCTAAGCTCACCCACCTGAGTAGAACATGAACAAGTGTTCTTTGTCAAACCTTTGCCTTTCAGAAACCCACCCACACTTCTGCCTTCTCTGCAAAGACCCTGCATCCAAGACTTAAACTCCTCTTGAGCACAATCAGAGGCATCTATGAAACCATATTGGTCGATGGCATGAGGCCACGTGCTTTTCTGCACAAAAATGAGTTTAAAAGACTCATCCGTTCAGCAAACATTTGTTGACTGCCCGTTGTCCCGAGCCTCTGGGACCTCACAGACCAAGATGCCCAAAGTGGGCAAAATCCTTGAAGGCTGAAATGCAAATTAGCTTCCAGAAGTAGAGGGGATAAGTGTTCACACTGAGGTTCCGTCTTGTTAGATGGGGAGTGAAGAAGAAAATTAGACCCCAAGGTAGACATGCCAGGTGTGTGTGCTCTGCACTTCAATTGTGTCTGATTCTTCACAGCCCTATGGACTGTAGCCCAGCGGGCTCCTCTGTTCATGGGATTCTCCTGGCAAGAATACTGGAGTGGGCTGCCGTTTCCTTCTCCAGGGGATCTTCCAGACCAAGGGATGGAACCCGTGTCTCTTACGTCTCCTGCATTGACAGGAGGGTTCTTTACCACTAGCGCCACCTGAATGGATGTGGCAGAGAGGGTGGAGTCATCTCTCTCCAGCAGATAGAAACCCAGAGACACACTTTGGCTTTGCAAGGCTGTAGGAAAAGGCTCATGCTGTTATTTTGCATGTATATATATTAATAATATAATAATATATGTGTTGTATAATATGCAATACTTATATATAAATTGTCATTGTTTTATATTTATATGTAAATAAAAATATAGACATATATAAATAAGATAAATATATAAACATAAATCAATGACTTCAGAACCCTGGAAGCCCGTGAGTCTATAAAGCCGTCACTTGTTGAAGCTCACTGGAGTTGACAGAAGATGAACTGTCCCTGCCCCAAAGACAGAATCCCAGTGAGTGCTGCTATGACTGAATCCTGACCCCACATCATGCATATTCAGTGACTTGAAATTACTGGACTCAAGGGCAGAGCTGAGTTTCACTCCGTAAGAGTGAGCTTCTGAAGGAAAATGCCCAGTAAGCAAGGGGTCCCTTAGAACTGAACTCAACAGGGCCCCTAAGGCTAGAAGTGGATTTGGAGTCTTTGGGGAAGGTCCAGAAAGAGGTCCACTTTCTGGGAAAGAAGGTTACTAGGGAAAAAGATATAAGCGGAACCATAAAGAAGGCTGAGTGCCGAAGAACTGATGCTTTTGAATGGTGCTCGTGAAGACTCTTGAGAGTGCTAGGACTGCCAGGAGATCAAGCCAGTCAATCCTAAAGGAAATCAACCCTGAACATCCATTTTGAAAGGACTGATGCTGAAGCTGCAGCTCCAATATTTCGGCCACCTGATGCAAAGAGCCGACTCATGGGGAAAGACCTGATGCTGGGAAAGACTGAAGGCAAAAGGAGAAGGGGGCGGCAGAGGATGAGATGGTTGGATGGTGTCACTGACTCAGTGGACATGAGTTTGAGCAAACCCTGAGAGATATTGAATGACAGGGAAGCCTGGCGTGCTGCAGTCCATGGGGTCACAAAGAGTGGCGCACTGCAGTCCATGGGGTCACAAAGAGTTGGACACATCTGAGCGACTGAACAACATCAACAGGGAAAAAGGCTCAGGCCAAGGGCTGAGAAGCATCAGCCATTAGCAGCCACGGGAAGAGGAGCCAGTTGAGGAGTCCAAGGGAAGCAGGGTTGTCCAGGAGTTTCCCATCAGAAAGCCAAGAAAACCACAGATGGTGTGGAAAAACTGCACTTAGGCCATTTGTTTCAACTCCTCTTCCCCAATGAACATTTTTAGCAGCTTTCCTAATAGTAGGAAATGATTGATTTGAATTTCACTCCTTTTTCAACAAAGACAGCCATGTGGTAGAGAGAGCTGTAAACCTGGGTCAGAAACCTCCTACCTGAATCTCGCCGTGACCAGGTGTCAGAGCCCAGCTGTGTGATCTTGAGGAGGCGTCCTAACATCTAGGGGTCAAGACTTCCTCATCTAAAATCACAGGTTACTGGGAGTTTTGATAAGGTAATGGATATAAATGCACGTGTAAAGTACTATACACATAACGTGACTTTTTCTAAACTGTAATTCTTAAAGAACTGACAAGTATGTATGTAAACAACAAAAAGATTGGTCCCCAGAGTCCTGAAGATACTAAGTTTTCATGCAGATCTTGCAGGGCTTATTTGCCACTCACTATCAGTGATTTTTTGTTTGTTTGCTTGTATTTATGATAAATCTTCTGCTTGTTGAGTATATTTAATCCATTTTTAACACTTGAAGGGCATGGTCAAAGATGAAATGGTTCAGCAGAGATGGAAAGACCATCAGAACAGCAGGGATTTTGGCAGAGTATCTTGACTTGCTCTTCTCTCCCCCTCCCTAGCTTGGACTTGAAAACCAGCTGCCTCACAATGACCAGAAGTGGTTTGGAGCCCCTCAAAAAGCCCCATCTCCAGAGCACTGTCATTATTTGACCTGTCAGCTCCCTGGAAAAGCTCCATTAACAAGACACAGTTATTCGCCCTGATTCAGAACTCACGCTACAGAAAAGTCCTATCCCCAGGGTGTTTTTAAAGTAATAATAATAATCAGCAGCAGAAGTAACATCCTGTTTGGGGATGTGAAAGGAGTTTGGGAAAACAAGAGCCCAGTTCAAAACTTAAAAGGAAGATTTAGAGGGTGGGAGGGGATTCCCAGGTGGTGCTAGTGGTAAAGAACCCACCTACCAATGCAGGAGACGTAAGAGACGGAGGTTCGATTCCTGGGTTGGGCAGATGCACTGGAGAAGGGTTAGGCTACCCACTCCAGATTCTTGGGCTTCCCTGGTGGCTCAGCTGGAAAAGAATACACCTGCAACGCAGGAGACACGGGTTCAATCCCTGGGTGGGGAAGATCCCCTGGAGGAGGGCATGGCAACCCACTCCAGTATTCTTGCTTAGAGAATCTCATGGACCAGAGGAGCCCCCGGCAGGGTAAGGTCCAGAGGGTCACAAACAGTCAAGCAGAACTGAAGTGACTTAGAATAGCAGGGGATGAGATGACCATAGAATGATTTGAAAAGCTATGACATATGCCTGGGAATTTGGAAGGTTGTGAGGATGTGTGGGGCTCTTCATGTACCCAGGAAAGACCAGAGAGGTCTGTAATGTCTCACCCTGGGATGTCCTTGAGACCCTGTGCAAGGAAGAAATTAAGGCTGAGACAGAGTTGTAAGGTTCCTGAGCTCTTAAGGCATATGCCAAAGCACACAGAGCCACTTATCAAAAAATTAAAAACATTAATTCAAAGTACTTTAGGAAATAATTGACTAACCATTAGCTGACCACTCAGGAAACCTAACATATTTCAGTGGCTACACACTGCAGGGAACACGTGTTTCACAGAGTCAGTCTAGAAAAGTTATTAAACCAACAAACAGCAGTAAGAATACTAACAGCAATAACAGCAAACTCAAACAACAAAAACAGTTTGGTGGCGGGAGATCTGACTTCTAGAATTGTCATATTATAGCATCTAAAAATGTTAAGTTCACGAGAAAAAATATTTATGTATTGCTGTTGTTCAGTCACTCAGCCGTGTCAGACTCTTTGTGACCACATGGACTGCAGCACGCCAGGCTTCCCTGTCTATCACCAACTCTTGGAGTTTGCTCAAACTCAAGTCCATTGAGTGGTGATGCCAACCATCTCATTCTCTGTCATCCCCTTCTCCTCCTGCCTTCAATCCTTCCAAGAATCAGGGTCCTTCCCAAGGAATCAGTTCTTCACATCAGGTGGCCAAAGTATTGGAGCTTCAGCTTCAGCATCAGTCCTTCCAATGAATATTCAGGCCTGATTTCCTTTAGGATGGACTGGTTGGATCCAAGTGCAAAGGATTCTCAAGAGTCTTCTCCAACACCACAGTTTGAAAACATCAGTTCTTCAGTGCTCAGATTTCTTTATGGTCCAACTCTCACATCCATACATGACTACTGGAAAAACCATAGCTTTGACTAGATGGACCTTTGTCAGCAAAGCAATGTCTCTGCTTTTTAATAATGCTGTCTAGGTTGGTCATAGCTTTTCTTCCAAGGAGCAATCGTCTTTTAATTTCATGGCAATCACCATCTGCAGAGATTTTGGAGCCCAAGAGAATAAAGTCTGTCACTGTTTCCATTGTTTCCCCATCTATTTGTCATGAAGCAATGGGACCAGATGCCTTGATCTTAGTTTTCTGAATGTTGAGCTTTAAGCCAAATTTTTCACTCTTTTCTTTCACTTTCATCAAGAGGCTCTTTAGTTCCTCTTTGCTTTCTGCTTTAGAGTGGTGTCACCTGCATATCTGAGGTTATTGATATTTCTCCCGCCAATCTTGATTCCAGATTGTGCTTCTTCCAGCCCGGCATTTCACATGATATACTCTGCATATAAGTTAAATAAGCAAGGTGACAATATACAGCCTTGATGTACTCCTTTTCCAATTTGGAACCAGTCTGTTGTTCCATGTCCAGTTCTAACTGTTGCTTCTTGCCCTGCATACTGGAGGCAGGTAAGGTGGTCTGGTATTCCTCCCTCTTTAATAATTTTCTACAATTTGTTGTGATCCACACAGTAAAAGTCTTTTCAGTTCAGTTAAGTTCAGTTCAGTTCAGTCGCTCAGTCGTGTCCAACTCTTTGCAACCCCATGAATCACAGCCCGCCAGGCCTCCCTGTCCATCACCAACTCCCGGAGTTCACTCAAACTCATGTCCATCGAGTCGGTGATATCAGCCAGCCATCTCATTCTCTGTCATCCCCTTCACCTCCCACCCCCAATTCTTCCTAGCATCAGACTCTTTTCCAGTGAGTCAACTCGACGCATGAGGTGGCCAAAGTATTGGAGTTTCAGCTTTAGCATCAGTCCTTCCAATGAACACCCAGGATTGATCTCCTTTAGAATGGACTGGTTGGATCTCCTCGCAGTCCAAGGGACTCTCAAGAGTCTTCTCCAATACCACAGTTCAAAAGCATCAACTCTTCAGCGATCAACTTTCTTCACAGTCCAACTCTCACATCCATACATGACCACTGGAAAAACCATAGCCTTGACTAGACGGACCTTGGTTGGCAAAGTAATGTCTCTGCTTTTTAATATGCTATCTAGGTTGGTCATAACTTTCCTTCCAAGGAGTAAGCGTCTTTTCATTTCCTGGCTGCAATCAGCATCTGCAGTGATTTTGGAGCCCAAAAAAATAAAGTCTGACACTGTTTCCACTGTTTCCCCATCTATTTCCATGAAGTGATGGGATCAGATGCCATGATCTTTGTTTTCTGAATGTTGAGCTTCAAGCCAACCTTTTCACTCTCCTCTTTCACTTTCATCAAGAGGCTTTTGAGTTCCTCTTCACTTTCTGCCATAAGGGTGGTGTCATCTGCATATCTGAGGTTACTGATATTTCTCCCGGCAATCTTGATTCCAGCTTGTGCTTCTTCCAGCCCAGCGTTCCTCATGATGTGCTCTGCATATAAGTTAAATAAGCAGGGTGACAATATACAACCTTAACGTACTCCTTTTCCTATTTGGAACCAGTCTGTTATTCCATGTCCAGTTCTAACAGTTGCTTCCTGACCTGCATACAGGTTTCTCAAGAGGCAGGTCAGGTGGTCTGGGATTCCCATCTCTTTTAGAATGTTCCACAGTTTATTGTGATCCACACAGTCAAAAGCTTTGGCATAGTCTAGTGTAGTCAATGAAGCAGAAGTAGATGTTTTTCTGGAATTCTCTTGCTCAGGCACAGGAGAGGGATAACAAAGGACCAGCTTGGAAGGGAATAGTCAGAAGAGAAAGATGGTAGACCCCCATCAGCAACCATCAGGTAGATGATGAGAGAGGAGGAGTTTGAGAGTGAATTCCAAATTGCCTCCTATTTTAATTTCATGAAGGAAATGTCTTTTTCAATCATTATTATCCAGAATGAATGATCAATTTGTAAAATAGATCATCAAGTCCCAATCTGATTTGTTTTCAACCTATCACAGTTGCTTAAGCAAAGTTTTATGTGCAGTCAAAAGAGTGCAGCATTCTTTCCATTTCCAAAGAAGGAATTCAAAGCACTGAGCATTGGATTTACTCAGTTGTCACAGGACAAGCAGATGGTGCTCAGAGGGGACACCTCCCTGCAGGAGAGACTCTGGTTCTCAAAGCTACCTATTGTATCTGAGCCGTGTGAGTGCCCTGCAGGAGCTGACAGCTCAGAAAATCAGACGGGGAAGTGACCTGTCTCCCTGTGGGTGCCAGCAGTAAATCATAACAGAGAAAGTAGAGGGACATGATTCAAAGAGCCCAGAAATGGAAAAGGACCTCCAGGGTTGCCAGGTTCAACTCCTCATCTTGCAGATGAGGAACTCGGCCCAGAGAGGACAAGTGACTTATCCAAGGTCACTCAGCTGGATGGTGGCAGATTTGACACCGACAACCTGGCCTCTCTCTCTCTCTGAAGATTCATGGCCCCCAGGCAGGCCAGGCTGTCACTGAGAGACACACGGACATGCTTGTACAGCCCTGGCAGGCCTCCGAGCAAGTAAGACAACCTGCTACTGCAACCCTGATGACGAAATTAAATTAGCTAGTAATTGGTTGATTGGCAGCAAGCTCTGTGAGGCAGTAAGGAACACATTAAGCCGGAGTAAGAAGCACACGATTCTTAGATCTGACCATCTTGATGATCACTTCTGTGGCCCACCCCAGTGATGCTGTACACCTCTCCCCTAGGAACGCTCTCAGAAGGACCCCGTGACCCTTTAACTGCCAGATGACTCTGCTGTCTCTTCCCTTTTCTCTCTCACTTTCACCGTCTTCTCTTCTCAATCTTCTTCATCCAGCCTTTCCCAAGCTGTGCTCTTCAGAACTTCACTGCTAGTGGAGTGCCGGTCGAATGTTTAATGACTGGCTCTCCTGGATAAAGAACTCTGATTTGTAGCATTTAGCAATTTCTATGGTGTAAACACTCCCATCATGGGCTAATTTCAAGATACTAACATGATATATACCAGCTTACAGAATTCCTGATAATTTAACAATTGGTTCTTACAAGTAAAAAAAGCTGTTTCCCTCCCACACAACACTGATAGGGTTCAGACGCCATCTGAAAGCAGAAAAGTGCACATTCTTTTCAAGAGCATATGCAATATTCTCCAGGATAGATCACATTGTTGTTGCTCAGTTGTTAAGTCCTATCCAACTCTTTGTGATACCATGAATGGCAGGCTTCCCTGTCCATCACCAATTCCCAGCGCTTGCTCAAACTCTTGTCCATTGAGTCAGTGATGCCATCCAACCATCTCATCCTTTGTCGTCCCCTTCTCCTCTTGCCCTCAATCTTTCCCAGCATCAGGGTCTTCTCCAGTGAGTAGGCTCTTCATATCAGGTGGCCAAAGTATTGGAGCTTTAGCTTCAGCATCAGTCTTTCCAATGAATATTCAGGGTTAATTTGCTTAAGGATTGACTGATTTGATCTCCTTGTTATCCAAGAGACTCTCAAGAGTCTTCTCTAGCACCACAGTTTGAAAGCATCAATTCTTTAGCACTCAGCCTTTTTTATGGTCCAGTTCTCACATCTATACAAGACTACTAGGAAAACCATAGCTTTGACTAGACCGACCTTTATCAGCAAAGTAATGTCTCTACTTTTTAATACTCTGTCTAGGTTTGTCATAACTTTATTTCCACATACCTCCCTCTCAAAGAAAAATTTACTCTCCAGAAAAAAAAAAAAAAAAACAACTCATTTTTCCTAAGATGCAAATACGTGGTAACAGCTTAAACTAGTACCTTTCCAGACTTATTTATATCTTTGTACCTTGAAAAAAAAAATCTTAAAGCTAAAGTATTTCAATTCCACTCCAGGGATTCCAGGAAGCCCAGAGGATATGAGGAAATAGTAATTCTAGACCAACAGTGTCATGAAAGTGCCCCCAAATATCACAGAATGCTGCCCGACCTATCTATGTGAAAGTCTGCCCTTGATCTCTACCTTCCAAGACCTGCCACCATCCCAACAAGCTCCAGACTCCCTCTCCTGTGCTTCCAGACAAACATAGGATGAGGTCAGGACATCTAAGTAAACAGAGGATACAGAGTGGCATCTAGCCCCAGTGACAAGATAGGAAGCAGATGTCCTGAGTCTGCCCAGCAGACCTGAGTGCTAATCTCAGAGCCACCAGTCTCCAGTTGTCTTACCTCAGAAAAGATCCCTTATCTAAGCTCTGCTTCTCATCTTTGAAATAGGATTTCTATCACCCACCTCGGAGGATAGCTGGGGGCGTGGTATCCCCCAATGGTGGTGATGGTAACTCCCAATGCTGATGATGTTCCTGAAGGAAGTACTCAAGCCCTACCTTTACTAGGAATCTAGAAACACCAGAGCTGGACTAAAAACTAAAAACCCCAGAGTCTTCCCTGCAGCTGATCCCAGTTGCAGGCTATTATTTTCTGCCGGCAACTCACCCAGGCTGCCAGCCCAAATGATGGAACTCTGCAAGACACCAAAATGTAGGTGAGGGCAGTTTTCCTCTCTGGGGGAGCTGGACCAGCGGTTGATTGGTGCTGACAGCAGGTGTGGGGGAGACATTTTTGCCAACCGTCCAGTATCCCTGGTCCTCTGGTAATTCAAATTACTTTCCAAATGTCACTGCATCTGTCTGAGTCTGACAGCTCTTCAAACTGGGGCCCTTTCTCTGAGCCTGAAGACCTGGACATATTCCTGAAGGGGCTTTTGATCTTCATTTCTTCCCAGGTGGGAGGGTCCTTTGTCAAACAAAGTCCAGACTCATGAAACTTGCGGACAAAAAAACCTAATGACAGGTAGTCTGGCAGGTGAAGACAATAACACATCGAAGGCAGGGACCCAGCTAGTTGGATAAGACACATGACATTCCTGAAAATGAACAGTCAGGGGAAAATACTTACACTGTTCTTCAAACCCACTATGGCATCCTCCCCACTTATCTTGAAATCTGACTTCTAGTAACTCCCAAAGTGTGCAAGCAGACAAAGTCTGGACAACTGAAATAAATATTACACAGTCTTATGAGTATTGCTTAGAAGAAGAACTAAAGCACTTGTTCAAAGCCTCTTCTCTCTTGCTTAGCATAAAAGTCTAACAATCCCAGATACCTGGTTTTCCAGTTTCCTGCAAATCGATTGTAGCGCCTGTAAGATGTACCAAGGGAGGGAGAGGTAGGCATTAGAGACAGCTCAATAATAGCAACGAGGAGTGACAGCTGGCAGCCTGGCAGCAGAAACTGAAAGGACCTGCAGGAGCATGTGTGTGCCGGAAGGTCACAGAAATTAGGCAGGGTCATCGAGAGAGGGTTAAACTCTCTCGTGTTTCTGAAAAGGTAAGGAGATGCAGAATACGTTTGAGAAAGCCTTTCACCAGAATGCCTAAAGGAAATGAAATTTGGGGCTTAGGAAGAACAAGCTTGGGAATTCAGGGAAATTCACTTAAGTGGAACGCTGTCCTCCCCTGACAGTGCAAGATAAATGAGGCGGTGCTGCAAAGGCCACCGAGCCGGGGCTGGGGGAAGAAAATCGCCCCCTGTCACCTTTGCAGCAGCTCATAACGTTCCTAAAATCCCCCCATCCTCCCAACAGCAACTACTGGTCCCCGCCTCTCCGTAGGAATTGCTGTGTACGCACTGCAGCTTGGGCCCCTCTCTTGTAATGCTGGCCTGGGGGCAGGGAGGTGGGCCTGTTCCTCGGGAATGAGTGTCATGGAGAGATGGATCGTGCCAGGCACTTGGCTTCTACCTCTCCTCATCTTCTCTTCTCTGTCCCTCCGTCTGCCACCTCCCTCTTCACAGGGCACCCAAAGCCAGGCTGGGCCTGCAGCCGACAGCTCTTGATTCTCAACAGGCCTTCAGCTTTCACTCACGAGATAAGCATCTCTCCACATTCTTGGAGGCTTGCACCTACTTGCACCACACCGGTATGCACTCAGGGCCTCCGATAAAAAGCTCCAGGGGCTCAGAGCCCCAGCCCAGCCCGCCCCAACCTCCTGCCACCCAGGAGTCAGTTCTGGTTGATCTGGGGTGGCCCTGGCATTAGCAGGTTTCAGACGCTCCCTGCAGGATTCAGATGAGCAGCCAAGGCTGAGAACTGCTGACTTAACTCTGGGGCACAAACAGGAGAAGCTGCTACCCGGTAGCTCCAAGAAAGACCCCGTGCCCTGATGGCTCTGCCATGGTGCGCCCGATGCTGCGGTCACCGCTGACTCTGTGGAGGTGAATACAGCCCACAGGCTGCTTTCAATGTTCAGTTCAGTTCAGTTGCTCAGTCGTGTCTGACTCTTCGTGACCCCATGGACTGCAGCACGCCAGGCTTCCCTGTCCATCACCAACTTCCAGTGCTTGCTCAAACTCATGTTCATCGAGTCAGCGATGCTATCCAACCATCTCATCTTCTGTCATCCCCTTCTCCTCCCACCTTCAATCCTTCCCAGCATCAGGGTCTTTCCCAAGGAGTCAGTTCTTCACATCAGATGGTCAAAGAATGGGAGTTTTAGCTTCAGCATCAGTCCTTCCAATGAATATTCAGGACTGATTTCCTTTATAATTGACTGGTTTTATCTCCTTGCAGTCCAAGGGACTCTCAAGAGTCTTCTCCAACACCACAGCTCAAAAGCATCAGTTCTTTGGCACTCAGCTTTCTTTGTAGTCCAACTCTCACATCCATACATGACTACTGGAAAAACCATAGCTTTGACTAGATGGACCTTGGTTGGCAAATCAATGCCTCTGCTTTTTAATATGCTGTCTAGGTTGGTCATAGCTTTTCTTCCAAGGAGCAAGTGTCTTTTAATTTTATGGCTGCAGTCACCATCTGCAGTGATTTTGAAGCCCAAAAAATTAAAGTCTGTCACTGTTTCCATTGCTTCCCCATCTATTTTCCATGAAGTGTTGAGACCGGATGCCATGATCTTAGTTTTTTAAATGTTGCATTTTAAGCCAACTTTTTCACTCTCACTTTTAATGTTCCGATACTGAGAATGGAGGGAATGCGGGCTTTGATGGGACAGGAGCCAAAGTGTGGGGTAAAAGAAGCCTTTGGAAGCTTTGGAAGTGTTGACTCACTAAGAGCAGCCTGAGAAGACAGGTAAGACTTCACAGGCACCCTTGGGCAGTGGAGAAGTTGAGCATGGTTGTTATCACTGCACACTCACTGCTGATGAGAAACAGCCTGAGAACCTTCGAAGAAGGAAATGCGAACCGCCCTCATAAGGCTTTCCCCTTAATGTTCCCTGTGCAAGTTCACCTGAGTGAGATGGGCCTGAAGACTCTCAGTGGTCCCCTATCTGGCACTGGCTTCCTGGCGGGAACTGGTCTTCAGGCCTGGCTTTGCCAGAAGCGTTTGCCTCTTACTTGATAGGGACTTTGGGAGCAAACAGCTGCCCTTTCTGCTCGTACATCAGAAAGCGGTGCTTGCATGCTGGGCACCCCTGAAGACCCCTGTGCTCAATCCAACCATCTCAGCATGTGGGTAAAGAGACCAGGAGCCCTGGTCAGTGTCTTGACTCCCTTATACCCCTACCTGGTGCCAACGAATGATTTAAGGTAGCTTAGAAAGACCCCACATCCTTCCACAAAATAAAATCCATTTCAAATGAAGAGACTTGAGGCCAAAAGAAAATAAGAGACGCAAGTATGAGTCATACCAAAACACAGACACATCTTGGAATTCAACACACTGGTGGAGAGAGAGGCCCCTGATCTGACTCTGAGTTTTCTAGTTCCCAACACAAAAGAAAGCAGGCTCTCTACACAATTCAGAGCCCATAACATCAAATCTAAACAGTCGTTCAGATAAACAGAATGGTTCCTGGAACTGAAACCAGACAGAAAAGCCTCCCCTCACGCCACATGGAAAGGACCCTGTGATTTAGTGAATAAGATCCTCAAGGCAGTCTTTCTGTAAACATGGCAATGAGTTTCACAGGTCTGTTTTTAAAAACATCCCTCAGCGAAGGCTGATGTCATAATGCCAAATTATCCTCCAATTAGAAAAAAAAAATTCTACAGGAGACCAGGATAAGTGTTCCAAGGACCAAAGCTTGACTTAATTCAAAAGTAGATGTTCCAGAAAGGAGAAGAATGGTAGATTGGGTCATCGTCATTTTCCAGGTACGAAAACTGGAGGCTCAAAATATGGTCCAGATGAGTTACATGTCAGACTTGTAACATGAGTTACATGTCCTATCTGCTAAGCCAAAGAGCAAGAAGTCAAATAAAGGCTCTGGTATTGTTTGTGTTTTTGTCTAGCATGTGTTCTAATCTAGACAATACAACTGAGGGGGGGGGAGTGGTCTGTTAAGATGGGAAACCCCTGTTGATGGCTGCTACAAGATAAAAGAGGGCTTCCCAGGTGGCTCAGTGGTAAAGAATCTGCCTGCCAACGCAGGGAGACACAGGAGACATGAGTTCGATCACTGGGTCAGGAAGATCCCCTGGAGAAGGACATGGCAACCCACTCCAACATTCTTGCCTGAAAAATCCCATGGATAGAGGAACCTGGTGGGCTATAGTCCATAGGTTTGCAAAGAGTCAGACATGACTGAAGCAACTGAGCATGCGCGCTCATGTAAGATAAAAGGGAGCCCCAAATTTATACTCAGTCTGCCCCCCACTGAGATCCTCAGCTTCAGCTTTCCCTCCTGTTACGTGGTACATCCCCAGCTCCACCCCACCCCTCCCAGTCTGAATGGCCCTCCCACCACCCACAGAATCGGATGGACAGCCCCTGCCTTGATGGCTGGAGGTGCCACACCCAACCTTCCACCTGTACCCTGAAGCAGCCCCCTGCACTGGCCTCAGCCACCTCGGGCTCCCCTACCTTTGTTCCCCCCTGGGGGTCCCTAGAGCTGTGAACGTGCCCCAGGGCTCAGGTGTGAGAGGGGAGCCGCAAACAGGGGATCTGTCGGGGGGACGAGGAAGAAAGAGAAGAAAAACGGCCCCCTCTGAAAGCTTTCCAATCACTCCAGCCACCACCATCTCTAATTCTTTTCTTAAAGTATAAAATCATTCTTCCACTGATCTCGCTCGTGGTCAGAGCTCAGTACAGGCCCATCCGTCACGGGGCTGATTTGGTTCAGCAGGTGTTGGCTGGGCCATCGCTCATTTCAGGCTAATCTGCTGGCGGCTGTCAGGGGTTATGGAGTATTTATTGAGTTTGTGTCAGGTCCGGATGACCAATAGCCAGCAGCCAGTGGATACGCGCTGACATTGATGATATTGCTGAATTAAGCGAGGTGATGTATACTCAACTTGCTTAGAGCCAGCAACGAACCCTGGGATCGTTTTATAACCTGATGCAGACGATCCCTGGGCTTCCCTTTGCAAAGAAAACATCACACGCAGGGCCAATTCTCTTTAAAGGAAAAGATACATGGTTCCCACAAAGGTAGTCATGTCTGCATTTCAGTGAACAAGAGCGTTTCCTGGGGAGGCTGGAGCCAACACACAAGATCCAGACGTTTGCAAATGGCCTTCTACGCCCTGCCAAGGCCCGTCGGAGTCACAACATTTAGATGCTGGATTCACAACACTTCGATGTTAGAACTCACCAGGAAGAGGCATTGAGCGGTGACCTAGACTCAAAAGGATGAATGTAAATCGAGTCAAAATCTGCCTTTGGTGGCAGCAAGATATCACAGACAAGAACACTGGGGTTGAGTCAGGCAGCAGATAGGATCATGACAACGCCTTCTGAGGCCTTCGTGCAGTTGGGCAAGACACCGTGTATGCGCCGATACCCAGAGACAGTTTCTTGTTATCTCCCTGTCTTCTCCTCTAGTCAGTCCTCCCCCTGCGACCTGACTGCACTCCAAAGCAACTGATAAAATCTCCCCCCATCAGCACCTGAGGGATGGAGGTATTGTCCCCAAATCATGGGACCATCACATTCAAATAAGCAGAATTAGGCATAAAGGCTCGTACTTAGCCCACCTCCCAAAGGACCCTCTGACTACACAATCCCATGGTCAGTCTCGTGGCTAAGGTCAAGTCTCCAGCACACTCATGGGGAGTGGCAGGCGTGATGCCCTGTCCTGCACGAAGAAGAGGCTGGCAGGATGCACTGGCACAGGCGAGGGTCTGTCGCTGGGATGCTGACCGGGTCGCTTGAGTGGTCTGGGTCTCAGGCTCTCCTTCTGGAAAAGACTGCCCTCTGAGGGCGCTTCATCTCCAAGTTCCCTCCAGTCCACAGCGTCTGATTTGGAAGAGTCTCCTTTCCAACGCCACCACTTCTTTCTTTGAGAGAAGCCCTATCCCCGGTGATGCGGTGGTGATGCCTGACTTTTGGAGGGGGAATCAGCAGGAGGGGAGCCTTTCCAAAGGCCTAGACAGGGATTGGTGCTCACAAGTGTTCTCCTTCCAACGCCCAGCCAGAGTTTTCATTCCCAAATACCGACGCTGAGCCAGGCACCGGGAGGATGTTTTGTTTGAAAAATGCAAAGAAAGGCACTGAGGCTTCAGGAGCTGAAGGGAGCCATTGCGGTTGCACAGCTGGAAAGAGATGCAGCTGGGATTCCACTCTGGTCCCGTCTGTCTCTACAGGCTGGGCACTACCCACTAAGCTGCCCTGCCCAAGACAGGGGGATCATGCAGAAATCATCAGTGAGTCCCAATGTCTCCCTTCCTCCCCAGGCTTTTTGGAGAAGCGCTAAGGAGCATAATGGTGAGTTTTACACCTCCCCTCCCACTCCAACACCTCTCCCCTGCCCATCTGCCCATCCCCACAGGAAAGGGGAGAATTAAACACAGGCGCCAAAGAAGGAAAGAAAGAATGGGGTCCCAGATAATCATTCCCAAACCATCAATGACCGCCTCAACAAACCCACCAAGTACGTATTAATCTATCACATATTGACAGAACGCAGATACATTTTATACACACGTAAGTATACACGAATGTTCCCTGGACGGGTAGGTGCTCCTCTCAAATAGATGACGAGCTCTGTGATGCTTCCCTGTGATGGAAATTGAATTTAGGTCACAGAACATCATCTGGCCCAATTACCACTGAATTATTCCACACAAAATATCAAAGTGAATTTTTGGGGGCTGTCAGCCCGGTTGATGAGTCGGGCGGCTGTCAGCCCGGCTGCTCCCGCCTCCGGTGCCAGAGAAGAGTCTGAAAGTCACGCAGTCCAAACAACGACCTTGGCGGGGGACGGGGTGAGATTACCAGGATGATGAAATGCCAAGGCGAAGGTTCCGGAGTCCGGATTTGAATACCTGTTTACATGGAGAATAACAGATAGCCACCCACGGACTGCAAGGTTGTAACTCACTCCCCAGAGTGCCGACAACACCATAAAACATGCCGGCCCTGCTCGGGATGTCTGCACCCTGGCAGCCAGGCTGGGGAGTGATTTAGGGCCCCGGATCCATTCAGAGACTATCTGATCTATTGTCTTTTATTACAAGCACTAGTCTGTCTCTCTCCCTCTCTCACAAGTTCTTTTTTTCTCCTCCAAGAAGCATAATCTCCCTTAAAGAGATGCTACTCAGAAGTGCTCGTTTGATTCAAAGATAATGAGAGTTCTTTATGCCATAAAAAATTCTTAACCTCTACCACTGTAAAAAGAAAAATACATGTATTTTTTATTTTCCCTTCAGATCGGCTGGGACCTGCGTCTTCCTCTTGCTATCCCAGTGGGCAAATCTATCCCTGTTTGTACCCTCAGCTCCTCCCCGCATTCTCCCCCTCCCCAAAACCCAGCAGGGCCACCCACTCCTTTGCTTCTCTTCTGACTAATTGTCTCGGGCCATCTGATGTTGAAATAATCCATAATTGCTTAATCTATCCGTGTCTGTGTGGCAAGAAGCGGAAAAGCACTTTAGAAAGATCAATCATCTAAAATCATTGAGCAGCATATTGGAAGCCGGGTCGTCGCCTGCTCCCAGCTGGGAAAATGATGGTGGTAAGAGATAAAGACTTGGGAGAGACGGCTTCTCCCTCTCCATCGCTTTTTGATTCTGAGATAGATTACCAGGAGTACTAACTGCTTGCCGTTTGCGCTAAACAAAGATAATAGCACTGGAAGTCACAGCTACATAAATGATATGGCAATCAAATAAACCACCCCCTACCCCCGGTCCCCGACAGAACTAGCAGGCTAATAGATTAAGCAGCATGGTAGGGGGCTACATCTTTGCCAAGGGGACCTTGATCACTGGGGACCAAGTGGAACAGAGAAATCTGAGTTCCTAAACAGCTGGGGAAAAAAATGTAAAAGGCTCCATCCACTGTTTATAAATAAGAGAGAGGCAGGCTAGAGACAGCTTGGCGGAGTAGGCTCAAACCTTCCATAGCAATCAAATAAGCAGCCATTCACTCGACATCCCTGGACAGCAGGTGGCAGGGACAAGGGTGCCACTCTTTTCAAGGTTATACATCTCAAGCTGGTATCCGTCTCCTTCAGCCTGTACTTCACCTGCTTGTACTCAGAGTCTGCTATTGTTTTGTCGTTAAGGCATGTCCAACTCTTGGCGACTGGGGCCTGCCAGGCTTCTCTGTCCATGAAATTTTTCAGGCAAGAATACTAGAGTGGGTTGCCATTTCCTTCTCCAGGGGATCTTCCCAGCCCAGGGATCGAACCCGTGTCTCCTGCATCTCCTGCTTTGGCACGCAGATTCTTTACCACTGAGCCACCAGGGAAGCCCTACTCAGAGTTTAGGGACTGTTGTCTCTGCTGCCGCTGCTGCAGCAGTAGCTGCTCCCAGAGCCCTGGCCTTTCTGAAAACCCACCCCTAACCATCCCTGATACTCCCCTTCCCCTGTAGAGGAAAGGTGGCAAAAAAGAAGGGTGTCATCTGGGTGAGAAAGGAGAACCAGCAGGTGAGGTCCCGGCTCACCCTTCTCTGTTGTTGGCCTGCATCCAACATTCAGAGGTGTGGCCTCGGGCACAGGGTACCAGGAGGGATGCCCAGACATCCCCGGAACCACACAGTCTCGAGGTACAAAGGAGCCGGAAAAGCTGATGCTTACAGCACAAGTCCACAGCCTACCTGGACCACTGATTGGCCGTGTGAGTCACACAGCCTCCTGAACCTCAATCTTAAAGATACTTCACCGCGACATCGTGAAGTACAGACCTGGTATTTTAAGCAACTGACAAACAATACACGTTTCCATAAATAGTAACTGATGTAATTGAATTGTTGCCTCCTCAGAAGAGTGGGCTTCCTGGGTGGCTCAGGGGTGAAGAATCCACCTGCAATGCAAGAGACATGATCCCTGGGTTGGGAAGTTCCCCTGGAGGAGGGCATGGCAACCCACTCCAGAATTCTTGCCTGGAGAATCCCATGGACAGAGGAGCCTGGTGGGCTACAGTCCATGGGGTCGCAAAGAGTCGGATACTACTGAAGAGACTTAGCACGCACGCATGCACACCCTCAGAAGGACCCCATAGGGTAAGTGTGATTATTCTTTTCAAATTACAGATGAGAACAGTGAGGCAGGGAGAGGTTAAGTAACTTGCTCAAGAACACACAGGTTTGCACTGAAGTTATAAGAAATGCCGGCTGCTATGTCTCTCATCAAGGAAGACCGACTTGCTCTGAACTGAAACCTCACACGTGTCCTCCTGTCTGTAGCTACGCAGCCACGTGAGGCTCTGAAGTAATACTAGAGCAGCGTCTGCTGTCCCAGGGCTTCAGAGCCGCAGGTCACCTGGGGCAGACTCGGAGCCCAGCTGCTGTGTACCAGACACCTCTGCCCGTCCACTCCTTCTGTCTCTCTGATCCGAAAGGACTCCAGCTTCACCAGCTCTCAAGCCCACAGCCCCAAGAAGCTGAGTTGTGCTTGAGTCCATACCTAAGGGAGGATACAGGGGCGCCCACAGAACTGGGGGGGGGAACCACGTTCTCCCTGCCTGATCTCCCCCTTCCCCAGGGAACAGGGGTGCCATGTAGCAAAGAGGGCCCAGACTCGCCCACGAAACCTGCTGACTCCCCACACAGGGAAGGGATGGGCATAAAAGGGAATGGCAGAACCCGCTAGAATTCCATGTCTGGAACTCAAAGGCAGCAAAGCAGACCAGGGACCCCAGGGCTCTGGCACCAGATAGAACCTAAGCAGAGAACGAAGTCCCGGGTGTACTGTGTTCCATCCCTCTCCCTCAGCACTGCAGCCTCACCCACCACACACACCCCTGCCCACACTATGCTGTCTCTGCTGGAGTAAAACCCAACTAGGGGGAAGGGTAGGGTGGAACGAATTGAGAGAGAGATATATACCATCCTGTATAAAATAAATAGCTGGTAGGGAGCTACTGTATTGCTCAGGGATACTCTGTGGTGACCTAGGGGGTGGGAGGGAGGCTCCAGAGGAAGGGATATATTTATACATATGGCTGAGTCACTTTGTTGTACAGCAGAAACTAACATAATATTATAAAGCAATTATTTTCCAATTAAAAATTTAAAAATCAAAAAAGAAAAATAAGGGTTTACAGTTAGCTAAGTCCATTTTGATACCAAAAGAACAATTATAATAGGTAATGTGGTAGAAAGAGCAGGCAAATAGAACCCTGGGAAATAAGAAGGAGCTAAAAAATACTTTTATGTACCTATGGAGACATGATATATGATAGAATGTCACCAAAAAACAGTGGGAAAATAACAGATTTTTAAATAGAATAGATGTTATTTGGAGATCACTACCTAGGGGGGAAATCTATTAGATCTCTGACTTCAGTTATATGCAATGAAATCTCTAAATGCATCAAAGACCCAAATATGAAAGATGAAACTACAAATATAATTTTTAAATGTAAGAGAACTCTTTTGTGATAGAAGGTGAACATTTCCTTAAATAAAACCTCAAACACACAAATCTTAATACAAAAATGCTTAGTGGATTCAAGCACAGTGTTTCTATGCCATCAACAAGAGTATAGACAGAATAACAAATGGGTGGGAAATAGAATAAAATTGTTTTCAATGTTTAAAACCAACAAATGGATTATTCTCTGGAATACACAAGCAATTTTCACAAATAAACCCAAGAAAATGGAAAAGGGATTAAGTAAGCAATTCACAGAAAAGGAAATCTGAATGGCAAAAATACATAAAGAGATATTTAACTTTAGTATCAATTAAATAACTGTATAAATTTAAATATCGGTAAGATACTGCTTCCTGACCATCCGAATGTCCAAAATTTTAAAATCAGGTAATACGTTTTGGAAAGTTATGGAGGTATGTGAACTCTCATGCATTCTTGGTGGGCATGTACCCCAGTGTTTCCATTATGGAGAACAGTACTTAGTCAAAGTAAGAATGTGTAAGCTGTAATATCCAGTAATTTTAAAGATTTAAATCTCATAATTGACTGAAGTAGCATGGAATTGGAAAGCATTTAAGTCTATTTTCCTACCACTAGGGAAATAGATAAATGTGATGAACGCATGCATACTGTGGAGTCCTGTGCACCACTTATGAGTATTGACTACAGTAGGTTCATAGAGTAATATGGATAGACTTTGACAATGAAGAGTTGATCCCACTTGTAGTGGATCGAGTAGAGAGGGGCTGAGAGCACTTCCACAAAGAACTAAGCGAGCAAAAAAATCAAAGACTGAGTGTGCTACGGAACCTAAGCTCTCCCACAGCACTGGCTGTGCAAACTCTTTGAAAATGTTTTGGCAATATTGACTAAAACTAAATGAGTGAACAGCCAATAATTCCGCTCCTCGGGAAGCGCCCATCAGACATGGATATCTAAGTTCATCATAAGGACCTATAAGAATGTTCACAGCAGCACTGCTTGTAAGCCCCCTCAACACCTGGAAACAACCCAAATATCTGCCAAGAGAAGAATGGATAAATACACTCTGGTATAGTCACACAACCGAGTACTATACTGCAATGAGAGCAAAGGAACAGCATGGATTAACTTCACAAATATAAAGTTCCGTGAAAGAAGTCAAACAAAAAGGATCACATGCTGTAAAATTCCATTTACGTACCATTCCAAAGCAGGCAAAATCAATCGATGGTGTTGACGTGCAGAAGAGCGGTTCCCCATGGCGGAAGGCTGTGACTGAAATGGGTGTGAGGGGGGCTTCTGGATTCAGATCATGTTCTGTTTTATCATCTGAGTGCTGGTCAATTTTGTTAGTGTTGTGAACATTCATTAAGATGTACCCGAACAATTTGTGTAATTTTCTGTATGTACATTGTATTTTCATGAAAGTATACAGGATACAATCAAAATTTATTAAGATGTACCCTTATAATTTGTGCAGTTTTCTGTATGTACATTGTATGTCCACAAAAATGTACATAATAAAATCAGAGTGTTGAATGGCACCATAAGAAGCAAAATTAATTCAATCCAAGTACCTGTGGTTATCAAAAGAAGAAAAATTAAACAGAACACAATAAAGAAGAAACGGGAAAGAAAACCAAAGAGAAATAGAAAAACTCTAAGGGGAAAGAGAAAAAAAGAAAAAGGCAAAGAGAGGGAAACCTATTTGTCAAATCAGTAAAGATGGAGCACTGAGGTGATTGTGGTATAAAACAATATTTACAGAAGTGAAAGCTTTTTAAGCAGGTGGCCCTGTTGCTACCATACTCATTAATCTCTTTCACCACCACCGAATTTGGTTTCACAACAAAAGCAAGGGCATAATCCTTACTGTATGAGTGGTTTAAGAAGAAAGAGATAAAGAGAAAAATAAAGAAAAACAAAGGAAGGAAGAAAGAAGGTAGGGAGAGAGGGAATAGGGGAAAAGGGAGGAAAAGGGAAGAGACTCAGTCCACTTGACTTTCCAGGACCATTTTAGTCTGGAAAGTCTGCTGGCCCAGTGATATTTGACTGTGTTTTTAAAAAGCAGGGGATGGAGGGGAAATCTCCAGTGTAGCAAATACTGCTCAGTTTTTCTACAAGTGGTATAGCAACGAGGGTCTGCGGACTCGTTATTGGGTGCAGGCAAGTTATTTTTCATCGCGGTGTTTCAGATCCTGTTCTTCATTTAGAATAGGCAACAGAGTCTCACTTGGTGCAAGGTATGAAATGAGCTGTCCCAGCCTGGAAAGACATCGATCCCCAGAAAATACACTTCGTTCTGCAAGTTCAGTTCTTGGGTCATGGTTTTGTTTTATTCTTTTGACCTGGAAGACGTATTGTTGTTGTTCAGTTGTTAAGTCGTGTCCGACTCTTTGTAACCTCCATGGACTGCAGCACACCAGGCTTCCCTGTCCTTCTCTCTCCCAGAGTTCGCTCAAACTCATGTTCATGGAGTCAATGATGTCATCCAACTGTCTCAGCCTCTGTCACCCCCTCCTTCTCCTTCCCTCAATCTTTCCCAGCATCAGGGTCTTATCCAATGAGTCGGCTCGTCACGCCAGGTGGCCAAAGTACTGGAGCTTCAGTTGAAATCTAAATGCCTCCCAGCCAGACAGAAGGTGCATTCTGAGGGTACTGATTTGGGCATGAGCTTTCAGAAGTGGGAGAAGTTCTCATCCCGATCAGCTCTTGTTCTTCTAGCTTTCCTGTTGCTCCATCCATTATCTCTTCATTCAGGCTCAGCCTTGGGAAATAACTTCAGTTAGAGTTACAAGCATAGAGAACTCCCCCCTACCCCGAAAAGGCTCACAAAAAAATGGAAAGCTCAAGGTTTGGAAACCATAACTGTGACTGCAGTATGTCTAAAGTGGATCGTAATTCTTCCTGTTTCCTTTTTATAGGAAGGTCTTTAAAGTGTCCACATTTATCAAATCATGTTTCCTTCAGATATTTCCAACCATTTTCCTGGAAAGTAATTGCTCACCTGATGAATTTCCTGTCTTTTCTTCACAACCCTTCTCGGCCACCCACTCCTCTCTGCTCCCAGGACAACGCCCTGCATGCCAGCACTACGCTTTCTGCCAACATCCCTCACTGCACATACAGCATACTACATTAAAAACAGTACTGTGCGTGGCTGTCGCACACTAGACCATGAGGTCTCTGAGGGTACAATCTGATTCCTTGTATTCACTTTGGGAAAATCTAGCAACTAAACCCCTGTCTGATGCTTGCTAAGAGCTCAAGGTTATTTCCCTGGTGGCTCAGTGGTAAAGAATGTGCCTGTCAATGCAGGAGACATGGGTTCAGTCCCTGGGTCAGGAAGATACCCTGGAGAAGGAAATAGCAACCCACTCCAATATTCTTGCCTGGGATATCCCATAGTCAGAGGAACCTGGCGGGACACAGTCCATGGGATCATAAAAGAGTCAGCCACCACTTAGCAACTAAACAGAAACAACAAGATTATTTGCAACAACCTCATTATTTGTGGAATGGATTGTGGAAGTAACAATTCTTTCATAGGGTCTAATTCAAATTTTACAAATGGAATTCAGGAGAAAGGTTAAAATAGTGTGAAGGTGTATTACGTCAAAGTTAGGAAAGCAGAGCCCACTCAGCCATCTAACGTGTTTGTTCTGCAAGCAGCTTCAGTAAAACCCCAGCAGATCTCTCACTTAATCTATTCCATCTCATCTTCTCTTTCCTCTTTACCTCCAAACACTTCTTCATTGTTTTCTTATTCGCTGTAAATTTCAAAAAAACAAAAAAAAATTTTTTTTGTTTTTTAAGAAAAGACGTGATATTGCTGAGAATTTTACTCTCATTAAATCTCTTGTCACTTGGAGAATGACTTTCCACAACATTGGCCCAAATATCAGATCCTTCAATCTGCCTTTTTTCTCCCGTCCAAGTTCACCACAGTAGAGCTACATGGTACCATAATGTACTATTTGTATTTCTAATGATGTTAGGAGTTCAAGATTTGCAAAGCTCATTTATACATTAATTTATTTGACCCTCATAACAACTCTGTAAAAGAAGTCCCAGTTTACAAGTGAGTAAGTGGAGACTCAGAGAGCCTTAATGACTACTCAAGATCATCAGCTAATCCATAGCAGTGTGGATTTAAACTCAAGTCCTCTGCTAATATACCTGTTCTAACTATGCTTCTGATAGCAACCATCATCCATTCACATAGTATTCATGGTACCTAGCCACAACCCCGGAGAAGGCAATGGCAAGCCACTCCAGTACTATTGCCTAGAAAATCCCATGGGTGGAGGAGCCTGGTAGGCTGCAGTCCATGGGGTCGCTAAGGGTCGGACACGACTGAGCGACTTCACTTTCACTTTTCACTTTCACACATTGGAGAAGGAAATGGCAACCCACTCCAGTGCTCTTGCCTGGAGAATCCCAGGGACGGGGGAGCCTGGTGGGCTGCCGTCTATGGGGTCACAAAGAGTCGGACACGACTGAAGTGACTTAGCAGCAGCAGCAGCAGAAGAAGCAGCCACAACCCAGGGTCTTTATAAAGATGGCACTGTAGAGTTTAAATACACCTCTTGTTTACTACATAAATTGTACTCTATCATTGAGAAAGGCAAAAGTCTAGACCCCAGGGGTTGGATCCAACAACACACCCAGGGACACGAATCGGATGTTCTGAACGTGAGGGTCATCTCTCTTCCACCTCACTCCGCAAGAGGAGAAGACAGAAGCACCATGGACTTCTTGCCCTTCTGGTGAGAAACTATCCATCCTTGAGTGAAGCATATGTCAGAGCGAAATCAAGTTAGGTTCTTCTGGAAGTGGCCTCCGTCCTCGCAAGTCAGGATGGCAGACAATCTTCCCTGTTAGGTATCAGGTTTTTCTAGCTCCTCTCCCCCTGGACTGTGCAGACACGCATCCTACCAAAAATACAACTTTCAGATGCCAGTCTCAACAGGCGTGGGTGTGTTTGCTTGGAGCAGATGCTGAACACCATGTGGCTGAGGGAGGGAGACAGAGCTGATCGTGCTCCGGGCACGGTGTTCACTGGGATCCAGACTCACTGCTCAAATCCTCCCCAGCTGGCCCAGGCAGACTCGTGGCTGCTTTCCTCTTCCCTCTGGCTACAGGAACCTACAAGGGCCCTGGAAGGAGATTTAAGTCAACTCACAGCAGCTTGGCCTACAGGACCTGCAGTTCAGTTCAGTTCAGTTCAGTTGCTCAGTCGTGTCCGACTCTCCGCGACCCCATGAATCACAGTACGCCAGGCCTCCCTGTCCATCACCAACTCCTGGAGTTCACTCAAACTCATGTCCACAGAGTCGGTGATGCCATCCAGCCATCTCATTCTCTGTCGTCCCTGTCTCCTCCCACCCCCAATTCTTCCTAGCATCAGACTCTTTTCCAGTGAGTCAACTCGTCGCATGAGGTGGCCAAAGTATTGGAGTTTCAGCTTTAGCATCAGTCCTTCCAATGAACACCCAGGATTGATCTCCTTTAGAATGGACTGGTTGGATTTCCTTGCAGTCCAAGGGACTCTCAAGAGTCTTCTCCAGCACCACAGTTCAAAAGCATCAATTCTTCAGTGATCAGCTTTCTTCACAGTCCAACTCTCACATCCATACATGACCACTGGAAAAACCATAGCCTTGATTAGACGGACTTTGGTTGGCCAAGTAATGTCTCTGCTTTTTAATATGCTATCTAGGTTGGTCATAACTTTCCTTCCAAGGAGTAAGCATCTTTTAATTTCCTGGCTGCAATCAGCATCAGCAGTGATTTTGGAGCCCAAAAAATAAAGTCTGACCCTGTTTCCACTGTTTCCCCATCTAAATTTGTTTAATTTTTATTATTTTTTATTGAAGTATAGTTGATTTACAATGCCATGTTGGTTTCAGGTGTATAGCAAAGTGATTCAGTTTTACGTGTGTGTAATATATATATATATTCTTTTTCAGATTATTTTCCCTTATAGATTATTACAAAATAGAGTCTACTGAGTAGGGTTCCCTGTACCATATGGTAGGTCCTTTTCCGGTATCTATTTTGTATAAAGCAGTGTGTATATTACCTTTCCCTTCCTCACCCCTTTCCACTGTGGTAACCATAAGTTCAGGCTTCCCAGATGGTGTTAGCGGTAAAGAATCTCGGCGGCCGACACAGGAGACGTAAGAGGTGCAGGTCCGATCCCTGGGTCAGGAAGATTCCCTGTAGAAGGGCACGGCAGCCCACTCCAGCATTCTTATCTGGAGACTCTCACGGACAGAGGAGCCTGGCGGGATACAGTCCACGGGGTCGCTCAGAGTCGAACACAGCTGAAGAGACTTAGCACGCCTACGTGCAATCATAAGTTTAACTTTTATGTCTGTGGGTCTACTTTGTAAATAAGCTCATTTGTATCTTTTTTTTTTTTTAGATTCTGTAAATAAGCAATAGCATATGACATTTGTCTTTCTGTGGCTAACTTCAGTTACTATGATCATCTCTAGGTCCACTCCTGTTGTTGCGAATGGCAACATTCACTCTTTTATGGCTGAGTAAGGCCCGTCTAGTCAAGGATATGGTTTTTCCTGTGGTCATGGATGGATGTGAGAGTTGGACTGTGAAGAAAGCTGATCGCCGAAGAATTGATGCTTTTGAACTGTGGTGCTGGAGAAGACTCTTGAGAGTCCCTTGGACTGCAAGGAAATCCAACCAGTCCATTCTAAAGGAGATCAATCCTGGGTGTTCATTGGAAGGACTGATGCTAAAGCTGAAACTCCAGTACTTTGGCCACCTCATGTGACGAGTTGACTCACTGGAAAAGAGTCTGATGCTAGGAAGAATTGGGGGTGGGAGGAGACAGGGACGACAGAGAATGAGATGGCTGGATGGCATCACCGACTCAATGGACATGAGTTTGAGTGAACTGTGGGAGTTGGTGATGGACAGGGAGGCCTGGCGTGCTGTGATTCATGGGGTCGCAAAGAGTCGGACACGACTGAGCAACTGAACTGAACTGAACTGCATATATATACAGTGTATATATGTACAATGCATTGTATATATGTACCACATCTGTATCCCGTCCCCCGTTAATGGACATTTAGTTTGCTCCCATGTCTTGGCTATTGTAAGTAGAACTGCTGTAAATATAGAGATGCATGTATCTCTTTGAATTAGAACTACCTTTGGATCTATTTGCAAGAGTGGGATTTCTGGATCATATGGTAACTCTTTTAGTTTTTTAAGAACTAGGGTGTGGATGAAAAGGGCCCTTCTTTGAGTGAGTTTGTGACAATACTAAATAGAGACTACAGAGCTTCTGACCACTCAGTTATACAATTTTAAAGCATTTCTGAGCACCTGTTATGAGGTAATTACCAAGAGAGGCAATGAGGAGAAATTGACAAAGGTGGCTATTTTTCTCCCTTCAAAAAATAGGTATGAAAACAGAATCCATCATTCACTGAGGGGCTTCTAGATGTTTTTCACGTATCAGCTCAGGCAGTTCCCCCACTGACACTTTGAAGCTGAACATCCTTATCAACATTCTAGAGATGAGAAATCCAAAGTTCAGATAGACAAAGAAACTGGCCCAAGTTAACACAGTTGGTAAGTGCAGAGCTTGGATTCCACCTAGACCTGTCTGGCTCAAAAGTACGCTGGGTTCGACAGAAGTAATGTGTGCTATTTGATGGAGAGAATGACAGCAGGGTCCACTTGATGGGCTTATAAAACCAAGTACTTTCCCATCACATAGGCAAAGGATCCATGAGGGAAAAATTACAAATAGCCAGACAATTGGTTCTGGACCAACAAGAAATTGAATAACTCACAGAGCTGCTGATGTCTAAACTCTCTGGGGTGAGCAGCAAGAGGGGCCTTTCTCTCCCCAGGACTGAGAGCAACAGGAGCTTTGATGTTATTCTACAAAAGCCAACTTTGTCTGCAAACTTTTTATATTCCCCACAGTATCTTGCACCAGACTGGGCAAAAATCAGGGGCTAAATAAATATTTGTATGAAGAAAGAAAAGAATGGGAGAATAGAAAAAGTTATTTATGGAACGGCAAGCAAAAATATCAGGAGGAAAAAAAACAACAGTGTGGGTCTAGAGAGTGGTTTATCACCCTTTCTTTGAGAAATTTTCATCAGCAGCTCCAGTTTCCAGTACACTCTCCTCTTCTGAACTGCTTGGAACTTAATGACGCCTGGTTGTCTATTAGCACAGGCTAACTTATGTTTATTCGAGTATTTAATAAATAGTAATTAATTGTCCATAGAGGACTCAATTATGAGTTATCCTTTGATACAGCTCTCTGCTTGCATCTTCCCAATTCATATATATGGTGATGAAGGAAAGGAAGCTGCTTGTATTCTGCCCAGTGTTCCCTCTGAGCCCTCAGGGCAATGTCCCCTCCCTAACAAGGGCTTAATCAACCTTGGCTTAACCAGCACACTTTCTCTTATGGGCACCTCCTAAAGACCGAGCACCCGCTAGCCACGGTGTCCTGCGCCCTGGAAACAAATCAGCTGCACCTGACACAAGCATCGGTGAGGTTCACAGGCCAGGATCTGGTGCTTCTCCTTTAAGGAGCCTTTGAACCTGGAAAGGTAACTACACATATGAACGTGCCCCACACTTTTCACCCATATGCCTCCAGTCCTTAGGAGGGGCCCCCGCTGGAGCCTGTTTCCTTTAAGTGAGAGTGAAGCCTGGCTTTGAATGTAACAAGAGTTCCTTGAAGCTTGAAGTGTTCAATTTTACTTCTCCATGCCCCCAGTATAATCCATTGAAAGGGCACTGTCCTTCAGGCCTTTCAGCTGGGCTGACAGCTGCCTGCTGATTAATTGACAGGTTAAAAAGATTGATTCCACATGTCAGAGCTGTAACCCTGCCAGAACAATACAGCTGTCACTTGGGCTGTAAAACAGACGCTTACATTAGCAGTCCTGACAGAGCCGCACACCGACACGTGCACCTGCCTTTATAGAGAGCCTAAACACACAGCCACGCTGAGATTAATCATCTTGAAAGCAACGTTGGAAGATCAAAGAAATGTTTCCGTGATGGAAAGAGTGCGAGCGACACTGCTTTGGCATGCTCTGGGTCTGCAGATGGTGCCCAGTGGGCATGCCAAGAATGACACAAGGGATGGGCGAGGTGGGGCTTCAACAGTTGTCTGTGGGTACCGCTGAGCCCCGGTCCCCAAGCATGGGCACTGAGACTCGGGACTCTCCATTCACAACGCCCCACGGTGCCATCTCTCCACACAGGGCTGCACCGCTCCAATGGCACGCAAGCCAGCAGACCACAATCATGCCAACCTGTGCATGGGGTGATTATTAAAAACTAACCGGTGGACAGGGACCCCAACACAGCAAAGGATTTTAAACCTTGACCCCAGCATCCTGGAGGCAATTCTTCTCCAGCCAGAAAATATCTGGGGACATGTGGGCCATATCAACATGCCTGGGCTTTTCCAAACCGCTCCAATTCAGTTCAGATCATTTCAGTCGTGTCCAACTCTCTGCGACCCCGTGAACTGCAGCACGCCAGGCCTCCCTGTCCATCACCAACTCCCGGAGTTCACTCAAACTCATGTCCATTGAGTCGGTGATGCCATCCAGCCATAAAGCGCTTCAGAGAATTTTTATTGCCTTGGAGGAAGCTTCTAAAGAGAAATACTCTAAAGTATTTCTTATATATTTAAAATCTAAATAGCCTGAAATTGTCACTAGATAATTAGGGGAGTCAGGCTACATGATGCTCAGGAAGAAGTCGTCAGGAGAATGCTGGGGGATCTGGATTCAAAACACCAAACCAGGGATGTCTCTGATGGTGCAGTGGTTTAGACTTCATCTTCCATGCCTAGGGTGCGGGTTCAATCCCTGGTCAGGAAGCTGAGATCCCACATGCCAAAAAACCAAAACATCAAAAACAGAAGTAATATTGTAACAGATTTCATAAAAACTTTAAGGTCCACATCAAAACAAACACGAAAGCAGAACTCTCATTCTTCTTCCCAGAGCCTTAGCCCCATTTGTCTCTTCCTGTCTCCCTCCAAATCTACACAGGCCTTCCCAGTGCACGTGAAGGGACTTCTCTCTGGGTCAGGGGCTGACCTTCAGGTCAACAGGGAGTAACGATGACCCGCTGGTCAGGTGAACATCCTCACCTGGGTCCAGTCAGCGTACCTAATCAAGGGTACTAGTATGTCAGCATTTTCCAATCTGGAAATGGCACTTCTGGATTAAGCAAAAGATTCCTGAATAAAGGTTTCAATGAAAATTCTTTGTCCCCCATGAAGAAGTGGACTCCTATGTTAGCTGCACATTATAATAATCTGGAGGATATTTTAGTTTTTTAATTGAAGTATAATTGATTTACAATCTTTTGTTAATTTCTGCTGTACAGCAAAGTGATCCCATTACACTATATACATTCTTTTTTATATTCTTTTCCATTATGGTTTATCATAGGATGTTGAATATAGTTCCCTGGGCTATACAGTAAGACCTAGTTGTTTATCCATCCTATACATAATCCCAAATCATTGCAGATGGTGACTGCAGCCATGAAATTAAAAGACGCTTACTTCTTGGAAGGAAAGTTATGACAAACCTAGACAGCATATTAAAAAGCAGAGACATTACTTTGCCAACAAAGGTCTGTCTAGTCAAGGCTATGGTTTTTCCAGTAGTCATGTATGGATGTGAGAGTTAGACTATAAAGAAAGCTGAGTGCTGAAGAATTGATGCTTTTGAACTATGGTGCTGGAGAAGACTCTTGAGAGTCCCTTGGACTGCAAGGAGATCCATCTAATCCATCCTAAAGGAGATCAGTCCTGAGTGTTCCTTGGAAGGATTGATGCTGAAGCTGAAACTCCAATACTTTGGTCACCTGATGTGAAGAGCTGACTCATTAGAAAAGACCCTGATGCTGGGAAAGATTGAAGGCGGGAGGAGAAGGGGACGACAGAGGATAAGATGGTTGGATGACATCACCGACTCGATGGACATGAGTTTGGGTAAGCTCTGGGAGTTGGCAATGAACAGGGAGGTCTGGCGTGCTGCAGTCCATGGGGTCGCAAAGACTCGAACACGACTGAGCAACTGAACTGATACATAATAGTTTGGGCTTCCCTTGTGGCTCTGCTGTTAAAGAATCTGTCTGCAAAGTGGGAGACCTGGGTTTGATCCCTGGGTTGGGAAGATCCCCTGGAGAAGGGAAAGGCTACCCACTCCAGTGTTCTGGCCTGGAGAATTCCATGGACTATACAGTCCACGGGGTCGCAAAGAGTCGGACACAATGGAGTGACTTTCACAGCAACAACATAATAGTCTACATCTACTAACCCCAACCTCTCCTTCCTCTGGGGAGTGTTTCAAAAATTCACATGCTAGGGCCCACTGTAAGAGCTAGTGAATTAGAATGTCCAGATATAGAATCTGGAAATCTGTTTTGAATAAGCTTCCTAGTTAATTCTTTGCAGAAGAACATACCTGCTTGGCAGCACATTCTGAAGATAGTATCTACCAGGAGCACAGTTACCTCCCCCTCTCCTTGGCATCAGGGCAGAGAGAAGATGAAAAGGAAAGGAGAAAATCTAATTTAATCTTCAAATAGAACCAGCCAATAACTAAACCAAAACAGGGAAGTCGGTGTGTAACCACTAGAGAAAACAGTGTCTGTCTTAATAAACACACGTACCAGTTCAAGCCTGGGAACGTCTTACAAGTCACAAAAGAAATTATGGCCATTACTTCAAACCCCATCACAAATGTGTAACCCTGTCCTCCACAGTTACTGTGAGCAGGATGCCACTCCTATGCCACGCGCTGGTAGAAGGGAAGTAAAATCCGCTGTTCACAGAACACATACAAAGCAGATGCTACTCAGCTCTTCTACTGATGTCTGTAAGTGACACAGCAGTGATATGGAGGGTAGCCTCAGAACAAGTCGTCATCACTGGCGTCCGTACAGAAAGAGACGGGATGTCACTTCCATCCCCTATCAACACTGACTACCCGTTAGAGATGTGGTGCCAATGGAACAATTAAATCGACACCCCTAAATTCACCCACACCAGGAATCCCTACCTTGAAGCAGAACAAAACATGGGTAATTGGACGCATGGGAGAAATGGCCCCCCCAGAGGAGGAGGTCAGACCCCAGCACTGGGTTCACGTGATCCCAAGTGCCGCAGATGGAATCTCCAGTTGTTTCTTCCCTTGGACTCACCGACCTCAGAGGCATGGCATTATGGGACCTCTAATCAATCACCTGGTCCCTGAATGAACTCACCAAAAGGGTTGTCCAGCTTCTCCTCCAAAGTTTTCAGGGTTTGTGACTTCAACGTGACAGCCCGCCCAGCCTGCCTGTTCTTGACTTTTGACTACATTGTGTCTTGACTTCCAGATGTGTTATCTTTTTTAAAAAAATGTGTCACTGGCGTATAGTTGCTTCACAGTGTTCTACTAGTTTCTAATGTACAGCAAAGTGAATCAGCTGTGTGCATCCATATATCCCCCATTTCTTAGATTTCCTTCCCATTTAGGTCACCACAGAGCAGTGAGTAGAGTTCCCTCTGCTATACACTAGGTTCTCATTAGTCATCTATTTCAAACATAGTATCAATAGTGTATATATGTAAATCCAACTCTCCCAATTCATTCCACCCCACTCCCCCGACCTTAGTATCTGTGTTTTTGTCCTTTATATCTATGTCTCTATTTTTGTTTTGTAAATATGATCATCTGAACCAATTTTTTTCAGATTCCACATATATGCATAAATATATGACACTTGTTTTACTCTTTCTGACTAGTAATTTACATTCCCAGGAATTCCCATCACCCCAGGGACCCTTCCTCCCCTGTAGACAGCAGCCAAGGCTTTGGCACACCCTTTGCCTCAGGGAAGGGATGACAGAACAGGATTCAAACTATACCTTTGAAGTTTCAAAAGCCAGCCTCTAAGCTAGGAGACAAAGATTTAAAAGAATGTGACGTTGGTCCAAGCCAAGTTACCCCATCATAAATACATAAATAAATTTTCTTAAACAGAGGAAACTATGAGTCTTAAAGGAAATGTAAATGCTCAGAGAGAGTCCTGAGCAGGGAATCCCACCTAGGCCAGTTCTGAGGGATAATGAGAGGCCTCCTGGAACAGAGTGAGAGCAGAAAGTCATTTGCCCCCCACTCCCCGCCCCCGCCATCCCAACTCACTCCATCCCAGTGATAGAGCCTGGGAAGGCTCCACCCATCGCCCATCCTGCCATGCCCCCTGGGCCCAGGAAGATCCCCAAGATCTTGCCAACCCCTGCCACTGCAGAAGGAGATGTGTGATGGGTGCAGGCAGATAACCTCACAAAATTTTTTAGTCCTGAGAGCAGTAGAGTTTCTCCATCCAGCCACAGTGATAGGAAAGGGGCACAGGGAAGCAGGAAACACCATGATGCCTTGTGCTGGAGACAAAGAAGACGCTGTGGAGAGCCACTTGGACCTAAGACCCAGGGCCAGATGGGAGTGAGGACACCTCAACAGATGCCAACACGGACATGTGATCCAGGCAAAGCCTCCCCCCACCCCACTCCAGCCTCGGCTCTCTGTTAGCGCACCACAATTTATACACGGCCCAGGGGGAGGTAGGTATGCAAGGCTTCAAATGGACCAAGATGAAATTTCTTCAGCATTGTGATGTGGTTGTAGAACTCAGTTTTATTTTATAGAAAAGTATTTTTTAAAAAATCAACATCTTGCACATCTAAGTTTCTGGATTGAGATTTGGATCTGCTACAACTGTTGGGAAATCTTTTGCCTGTTAGGATGAAAAAAAGGTATCCTTTGCTTCCATGTGTTACTCCTAATTGTCTCCCAATCTAGAGGTTAGATAAAACAGTCTTCTACAGCAGCACAGGTCAATGGGTGATGTAGGTATTGAGACTGGTCCATAAACAGGTTTGTTACCTGGCCTTAATAAGTACAAAATGCAAAGCTAGAGTTTATAAAACCGTATGGCAACTGGACATTGATATGACATAAGGCATCTGACCAGTGGATACATCTTGCTGGGCACAATGCAGATGGAGATGCAAACTTGGGTGATGAGTTGGTTGTGATGGGAGCTTCATGCTAGTCATAAGCAAGAGGTCTATGTACGCAAGGGTTAGAAACAGAAAAGGAAAGGGTTAGAAACAGAAAAGGAAAAACTGGTCCTTTACCATGAATACACTTGGTAATTGAGAAGCCCTGTTTTACAGAGCATTGTTGAAAAGCCCTGAATATTGGTGTAGCTGCTATAGAGAAGAGTATGGAGGTTCCTCAAAAAAATGAAAAATAGAGTTGCCATATGATTCAGCAATCCCACTCCTGGGCACAGATATGGACAAAACTATAATTTGGAAAGATACATGTATCCCTACATTCATATTCATTCATGTACCCCTATATTCATACAATAGCCAAGACATAGAAGCAATCTAAATGTCCATTGACAGATACATGGATAAAGAAAATATGGTTCCACACAAACAATGGAACATTCCGTTCCGTTCCGTCGCTCAGTCGTGTCCGACTCTTTGCGACCCCGTGGACTGTAGCCTACCAGGCTTCTCCGTCCATGGGATTCTCCAGGCAAGAATACTGGAGTGGGTTACCGTTTCCTTCTCCAGGGGAATCTTCCCGACCCAGGGATCGAACCCAGGTCTCCCGCATTGGAGGCAGATTCTTTAACCTCTGAGCCACATTACTCAGTCATAAAAAAGAATGATATAATGCCATTTGCCACAACATGGATGGATCTAGAGATTATCATACTAAGTGATATAAGTCAGAAAGAGAAAGACAAATGCCATATAATATCACTTGATGTGGGATATAAAATATGACACAAAGGAACATATCTATAAAACAGAAACAGACTCATAGAGAACAGGCTTGTGGTTGTCAGGGAGATGGGGAAAGGGATGGACTGGGAGTTTGGAGTCAGCAGATGCAGACTCTTGTACATATATATAGAATGGATAAGCAACAAGGTCCTCCTGTATAGCACAGGGAACTCTATTCAATATCCTATAATAAACTGTAAAGGAAAAGAATATGGAAAAGAATACATTTATACAGGGTATGACTGAATCAACTTGCTGGACACCAGAAACAAGCACAGCACTGTAAATCCACCACACATCAATTTTTAAAAGGCCCCAAACAGAGGGATTTTGCCCTGCTCTCACTCACACCCTTGGATGCTAACCCAACCACATTCCCCTCAGGTACCTGCTCCTTCGGGAGCCTACGGCCAGAGGATTCCTGTTTCTTCCAGCTCCTTGCAGCCCCACCAGGCCTGGAGTTCCTCTTTGGAGAGGTTCTAACCCTGGCTGGGTGGCCCCAGAGAAATGCGATTTGGGTCTAAACAGGCTTTGCCACACGTCTCTTCAAAGCTTTTATGGTGAGATTCAATACAGATATACAGATCAATTATCTTAAAAGCAGCAAGGAGGCCCATCAAATATTTCTAGCTTTAAACAGGTTTATTTCCATCTGCACTTATCTCTGCTATTTAAACTCCATTGCTGGCAGTTAATCTTATGTAATGCAACATAAGAGGGCTTATTTACTTTCTAATGACATCAATTGGCCATAAATATTAGACATCCAAGGTTCGTTGAAGCTGTGGGGACAGTTTTCCATTCTTACTTGACATTTGACTATTTGCAGAGCTTTCTCTTCTGTTTGTTCTTGTGTGACTCACTTATCGGCTGTCATAGGCCCATGTTCGATTTATTTAAATTGAATGAATAAGTACATTAGGCAAGGCTGTCAGGAGGAGAGAGGATGGGAACTTATTGCAATGAGTGATAAGTCAACATGCTGCAGTAAGAGATTCTCAGCAAAGCTGCACAAATCAAAATGCTAAATGGAGGCTAGCGGACGGCCCGGGGCGGCTGGAGGCAGGTGGGTGGAGAGACTAGGCCCCTCTGCTCTGAGGATGGGGGTTCCTGGGTCTGAGATTACTGCGGGCCTCCTGAGAGGGGTAGGAAAATTCTTCCAGCAGAGCGAGCGCTGAATCTAAAGATGACGTGAAACCTCTAAAAACCTAAATTAGCTAATATCAAGAGGGGTGAGCTGGGGACTTCCCTGGCGGTTCACGGGTTAAGACGTAGCCTTCCAGGGCCGGGGTTGCAGATTGGATCCCTGGGCGGGGAACTAGATCCCACAGGCCATGGAGGAGCCAAGCCCCTGCGCCAAAACCACTGAGTCCGCGTCCTAGAGACTGCACTCCCCAGCAAGAGAAGCCACCCCAATGAGAAGCCTTCACACCACAGTTAAAGAGTAGTCCCTTCTCACTCCACTAAAGAAAGCCTGCATGCAGTAATGAAGATCCAACACAGCCAAATATAAATCAATAGATAAAAATCAAAAACGAAAAAAAAGAGTGGTGAGCTGATCATTCAACTCCAAATCATCTATTTAATCCTCATAAAACTCCCTGACTTTGTCCCCATTTTATAGACCAGGACTCTGAGGCTCAGTGTCCTGAGACACTGAGCCCTGGACCCTGCCGCCCCTGGATCCCACCGCCTGGACACCCTTTCTCCGATGGCCTACCTAGGAAGCAGAGCACCTCTGCATGTGACGCTGCCCACACAGTGCCGAGCCCAGCTCCAAATGCATTTCTTCTCAAGAAGATTTCTTCCCCCACCGCACTGATTCACCAACCAGCTAATCTGGTGAATTCACAGAGAGGTCAGGGCCCTTTCATTTGAAAGCTGTTGTGTGTTGGCAGTGCGGATGTAATTGGATTTTCATTATGAATTAAAGAAAGTCACTCGGGCTGCCATCCGGACCCGCTGTTGTTACTGTGGTTCAGTTGCTAAGTCGTGTCTGCCTCTTTGGGACCCCATGGACTATAGGCCGCTAGGCTCCTCTGTCCATGGGATTTCCCAGGCAAGAACACTAGAGTGATTGCCATTTCCTTCTCCAGGGGATCTTCCTGACCTAGGGATTGAATTCAGGTCTCCTGAATTAGCAGGCGGATTTTTTTTACCACTGAGCCACCTGGGAAGCCCATACGTGGGCCATGAGCGAAAGGGCAGACAGAAAGGACTTGCAAAGGCCAGTTGGGATCGTGGGGCAGCTGAGCTGAGAAGGATATGGCTCAGACTCGGGTCCTGGTGGAGGAGACGGAGAGAGGTGAGGGACTTGAGGGCTTGTTCACAGGTCAGGCTGATGGGACCTGGGGATGGGTTGGGTGCGTGGGGTGAGGCAAAGGGCTGTCTCAGGTGTGACTCACTGAGGTCCTTACTCGGCTAGACACTGGGAAGCTCTCAAGCCTTCTAGTAAATGCTTCAAACAGTATAATTCCACTGCTCTGATTGTAAGCCCCCTGAGGCTCGGGGGGATCTCTGTCATCTTTTCTACTTCAACATCCAGAAGAGCATCTGGGTCAGAGCAGGTGCTCAAAAATTATTTTCAGAATCCTAGTTTTTGCTATTCCTCCCTACCCTGCATGGATTCTTGCAGTAGAAGGAACTGCCTGCACAGCGGCCTGCCCCACAATGTTTATGAAGTTCCAGCGCCTGGTGGGAAAGGCTTCAGGTGGGGAAGGTACAGGTCTCCCTCTGGTTGGGGTTCTCGAAGTTGACTCAGACTGTAAAGAATCTGCCTGCAATGCAGCAGAGCTGAGTTTAGTCCCTGGGTTGGAAAGATAATCTAAAGAAGGAAATGGCTGCCCACTCCAATATTCTTGCCTGGAGAATTCCATGGGCAGAGAAGCCTGGCGGAGTACAGTCCATGGGGGCACAAAGAGTCGGACACGACTGAGCAACCAACACTCACTTTCTTTCGCTCTGGTTGCTTCTCAGGTAGCTCCTTGGCCCACAGTGACTCCTGTTCTCTGGAAACTATTATAAACCCAAAGGCATTGCTGATGGTCTAGGGACTGACAACAGATTTGGGCAAGCCCCACACAATTCTCTCTTCCCAGAATTTGCAATTTGGGAGAGAGAAATGAAAGCTGAAAATAGCTGGAATCGAGTCCCTTAATAGTAACTATTTAAATAGAAGGCCCTTGAAGTTGTTTTGCAAGTGTCCAAAATGGATTGTTCTCTCAATTATAGGACACTATATTGATTTCCAACAAATCCAATGTTTTGTATTAAACTAGCAGAGTTTTCCGGAGAAGGCAATGGCAAGCCACTCCAGTACTATTGCCTAGAAAATCCCATGGATGGAGGAGCCTGGTAGGCTGCAGTCCGTGGGGTCGCTAAGGGTCGGACACGACTGAGCGACTTCACTTTCACTTTTCACTTTCACACATTGGAGAAGGAAATGGCAACCCACTCCAGTGTTCTTGCCTGGAGAATCCCAGGAACAGGGGAGCCTGGTGGGCTGCCGTCTATGGGGTCACACAGAGTCGGACATGACTGAAGTGACTTAGCAGCAGCAGCAGAGTTTTGTTTTGTTTTTCCTTAAGATCAAGATGGGAAATTTTTAAGCACAAAATTTGTTAGGCGAGCAGTGTCTGGAAGACTTACCCCTGCTGCTCTTTTCTTCCTGTTTCTTAAAGTCGCTACGCCTTTGACTTCAGTTGTCTTGATAAGGTGTTGCCATGTAACTGTTTATTCCCTAGTAAAGGTTAGTTCCCGGGGACTGTTTTGCTATGACTGGAGGCCCTGTGAAGTTTCCGGAGGGAATCTGGGGCACGACTTTGAGAACCACTGAGCTGGGGTTTTGGATGGCCTGGTTCCTGTTGAGAAGGAGCCAAGAATTGTCCAAAAGCTGGATGGCGAGAGATGGGCCATGACTGCCAAGGCCCCAGCCACAGAGCGCTAGCTTGAGCCCCAGTGACGCAAAGCCCAGGTCACATCTGCCTCCTTCTCCCACTCCCCCCGGCATCAAGGGCCATCAGCTTATCAACACAAGTTGGGTCTCCTCCCCTCAAGACTACCTGCAAGGCCCCGCGATGAGAGCCTCGGCACCAGATGTACACAAGGAGGCTGGAATTAGCTCCCAGAGCCAGCGCTGACAGCCACCACCGTGTGCAAGGATTATTTTAGGAGGAGACACCAGCCAAGCACTTATCAGTGAATAATTGCTGGGGCTGGTCGCCTCCCCGCATCAGAAGCTGAGCTGTCATCTTGGAGATGCAGCGCTGATGGCTACACTTCCAGGCTCTGACCCCAGGGCAGACAGAAGCCAGAGCTCCCAGCTGGGAGCCAGGCCACCGCGGCAGGCAAGTGCCAGCCAACCCTGTGCAGGAGTTAGAAGCTAGCAACCAAGCTCCCGCAATCACAAGGTACAGACAGAGGGCGGGGAATATGAGAGAAGTGATTATCCTGGACCCACGGCTCAGAGGGGATTGAACAGAATTCGATGGGGTCCCCCAAGACCATTCACAGATAGATCGGGCCTAGAAAACTTTTCGTATACTGGGGAAAGAACACAAAACAGGGCATTAGGAAGCCATGGCTGGGGCGGGGGCTGAACCCTGTGGTCAGGAGCTTGCCTGCCCCTTCCGAGCTAAGGTGGCATGGAAGGTGCTGCTCTGTGTCCTAAGGGGAGAGTGGACCAGACCTAAGCTGCATGGCAGAATTGCATACATCGGTGGACAGCAAGTGTGAAGCCATCTTTGTCTCCTGCGCCCCTCTCCCCTCTCCCCTCTCTTTCCCACCAGGCCCTCGCTTTCCCTGCCCCTACTCTACGGACCTTCAGTCTTCACCTTGATGGATGACTCACTGGTGACTTCGGCTGGCAGGGAAGGCCCATCAAAGCCAGGAACTCCGCCATCCCTTCCTCTGAGAGGGGGCCGGAGACAGGAAGCAAAGGAATCCATGTGTCGATGGCGGCCCTCCCCGAACCACCTGGACACGCTTGGCGTCCCCCCAAAGGCCTGCCTTTCCAAGAGCCGAGGAAATCCCAGAAGCTGTGGCTGCAGGCCGCGAACAAGGCAGGAGGTCTGGCTCCCCTCCCTCCACCACCCGGCCGAGATGCTCACCCATGGCCTTGGAGCGGCCGAAGCCAAAGTGACCCTGGACTCGGCCAGAGCGCTTCCTCGGGTCACCTCTTCCCAGCAGAAGGGCCTCCGCTGACACCAGGCTTGTTCCTTCTTGCCCCTGGGGGCCGCCAGGCCGAGCGAGGACAGGCCCCCCAGAGGGGGAGCTTCAGGATCCAAGCCAGGCGAGTGCAGATGATCTTGGGAGACAGATGGCCAGGCGGGTGGGCCGGCAGAGAGAGGCTCCTGTTCCTTGTCAAGATGACACTCAAAAGTACATCCCCGTCATCGCGGGTTGTCAGTGGCGTTGTCAGCGCGAGATGCCGTGTGTGTTTTTGGACACTCTGTGAGTTTGGAAGGCTGTGCCCGTTCCCACTTCCATAGCAACGACAAAATTCCAGCCCCAGACGCTAAGCCTCCGACTTAGTGTCAGACAACGGGGGGGCGTGGCAGGCAGAGAGGGTGTCACTCCTAGCAGAGAGCAGCACTGGAGTGGCAAGGGTGGGCAGGAGGCAGGTTTCTGGATGTCTGCGGGGAGACCGTGTGTGGGCACAGAGTGACAGAAGGCAGGAGCTGATGGCTGAGCGAACGGGAAATGCAATCTGTCGGCTTGAGCAAGCTGGGAGCAAGGGGTTTCCTGAGGGCTGGTCCGTTCCAAGAAACCTAAGGGTCCTCTGAGTTCAGAAGAATACCCCCTGCTGGTTCATACTGTGTGAAGGGCTATGGAGGAAAGGACTTGAAGCTCTTACGGGTGCTAGGATGGAATGAAACGTCAACGGAAAAACACAGGATGCTCCAAGGACAGTAAGAAGACAGAGAATCACAAAATGCATATGCCCCTCTTTGACTAAGGCAGCTAAATTTATCCAGGCTCTGAAAATAGGCTCATCTGCGTATGAAGGGCTGAGCTTTTGTGCAACCAGAGAAAGAGGGTTGGGGGCCATCGCCCCTTCACAAAGTCTACTGCCCTGCTTTATCCGATGGAGCGCTAAGTCGTGGAATCTTTGGATTCTAGGTCAGAGACAGGCTGAGCCCCTGCAGACCACTGGCAACATGATCTGACGTCAGTCCCTTTCTCTCAAGGTCCTGGCTCGCCCCTCTATAAAGTGAAGATGCCCTGAGATAGGAGGGGGACTTGCTACATGAACTTGACCATGGGACTGGTGATAAGGGACCCTCTCTGGTCAGTGAAAGTTCGGCCAATCCGCAGTCCTGAGATAGGCTAAATGACCACCAAAGATGTTCGCGTCCTAATGCCCAGAACCCGTGACCCTTTGTACATGACAAAGGAGGCTCTGCAGATGTGATTAACTTAGGCATCTTCAGATAGGGAGAGGATCACGAATTATCCAGGTGGGCCCAGTGTAAGCACAAGGGTCCTTAAAGGTGAAAAAAGAAGACACGAGGATCAGGGTCAGAGAAGACATGATGATGGAAGCAGAGGTTGAGTAATGTGATTACTGGCACCACAGGTCAAGGAATCCAGGCAGAAACTGGAAAAGGCAAGGAAACAGACCCACCTCCAAGGGTCTCCAGAAGTTGTACAGCTCTGCCAACCTTGACTTCAGCCCAGTGAAATGCATTTTGGATTCCTAACCTCTAGAACTGTGAGATGATATGGCTGTACCACTAAGTGGGGGGTGGTGATGGCAGCAATAAGAAACTCACACAATCCTGTGCAACATCACCTAGCCTGAGAACCTTCCTCCCCTGGACCAAATGCCACGTGGGAAGGAAGGGGCAAAACCAAATGGAGTTCTCTGTGTCCCTTCACTGTTCCCAGCAATGCGTTTATCACAGAGGAGTCATTCAATCAGTACTTGTCAGCTTGATTTGATTTGACAATGAAGGAAGAAAATGGTCTGTCATTGCCAAAGCTTCTGAACAAATAGGATCATGAATCCCAGAATGAGCGGTCCCCTAGTAGCGACTGCAAAGCAGTGAGTGGCTCTTTTCCACCTTGGCACTGAGATGCCATAACATCCAGGAAGCACCCAGGCCTACCTCTGTTCTTCTGACCTTGGCTTTCAAAGGACATCCCACCAGTGTCTCATGTCAGATGGAGGGGTGACTCTCCCTGATAAGCCCATAGGGGAAGTTAAGCCAAGAGATTTTAGGAACACTGAGATGTTAAGAAATCATAAAATGTGATTCAGCCAGCATTCTTCCAGCAAATATTTGTGGAGCACTCTCCTGGATTCTGGCACTAGCAAATGAATATGACACAGCCTCCATGCTCAAGGAGATCATGGAACAGCAAAGAAAATAGCCACAAGAGCAAATATGAGACATGACTTTAAATGCAAAAATCATATGGGTGATCAGAGGAGGTGACACTGGGTTAGATTTGAGAAAGGATTTCCATATCCAGAAGATGAGGGCAAACATATTTCTAAATGGAAGAGACCATTTAAGTAAATTACTGGTGGTGTAAAATTGCATTCAGTTCAGTTCAGTTCAGTTCAGTCGCTCAGTCACGTCCGACTCTCCGCGACCCCATGAATCACAGCACACCAGCCTCCCTGTCATCACCAACTCCCGGAGTTCACTCAAACTCATGTCCACAGAGTCGGTGATGCCATCCAGCCATCTCATTCTCTGTCGTCCCCTTCTCCTCCCGCCCTCAACCTTTCCCAGCATCAGAGTCTTTTCCAGTGAGTCAACTCGTCGCATGAGGTGGCCAAAGTATTGCAGTTTCAGCTTTAGCATCAGTCCTTCCAATGAATACCCAGGATTGATCTCCTTTAGAATGGACTGGTTGGATCTCCTTGCAGTCCAAGGGACTCTCAAGAGTCTTCTCCAACACCACAGTTCAAATGCATCCATTCTTCGGCGATCAGCTTTCTTCACAGTCCAACTCTCACAGCCATACATGACCACGGGAAGAACCATAGCCTTGACTAGATGGACCTTTGTTGGCAAAGTAATGTCTCTGGACACTCAAAAAACTAGGAATATAAAGAAACTTCCTCTACATAAGAAAGACATTCTTGAAAAACCCACAACAAATGTCACACTTAACAGTGAAAGTATGGCATTCCAATGGAATAGAACTGAGAGTCCAGGAATAGACCCATGAGTTTATAGTCAATTGAATTTTGGCAAGGATGCCAAGAACCTTCAGGAGGAAAAGAATATAGTTTCAACATATAGTTCTAGGACAATTGGATTTCTACTTGCAATAGAATGAAGTTGGACCACAACTCATACTGCATACAAAAATTAACTTAAAATGGACAACAAGCTGAAAATAAGAGCTAAAGCTATAAAACACATAGGAGTACATTTCATGACCTTTAGATTTGGCAATAAAGTCTTAGACATGAGAATGGGAAAGAAAAAACAGATACATTAGATTCTTAAAAAGAAAAGCATTTGTGCATCAAAGAACACTACCAAGAAAGTGAAAAGACAATCTACGTAAAGGAAGAATGTACAAATTATGTATCTAATAAGGACTTAATATTCAGAATATTTAAAGAACTCCTACACTTAGCAACAAAAACAGCCCAATGAAAAAAATGGATAAAGGACTTGAGTAGAAATTTCTCAAAAAGAAGCTACAAAATGGCCAAGTAGCCTAAGAAAAGATGCTTAACATTATTAGTCGTTAGGGAAATTAAAGTCAAAATGTGGACGAGATACCACTTCACATCTGCTAGGATGGCTATAATTTTTAAAGGACTCTAACAACTTTGAGGAGGATGTGGAGTAATTGGAGCCCTTGCACATGGATGGTAGAAATGTAAAATGAGGCAGCCGCCAAGGAAAACAGACTGGCTGATTCCTCAAAAAGTCAAATATGAAATTACCATGTGACCAAGAAACTACACTCCTGGGTATACATCCAAAAGAACTGAAAACAAGGACTCAAACAAATACATGAGTACCCATGTTCACTGCAACATTTTTCACAATAGCCAAGAGGTGGAAGCATCTGAGGTGTCCATCAGCAGATAAATGGGCAAGCAAAATGTGGTTTCGTTGGATGGACACACGATGGAATATGATTAAGTCATGAAGCATGAGACTGTGATGCGTGCTGCTACGTGAATGAAAGTTGAAAACACTACGCTTCGTGAAATAAGCCAAACACAAAAGGACAAGCATTGTTTGATTCCACTTAATGCAATATCTAGAACAGGTGAAGTCACAGAGGCAGAGGGTAGATTCGAAGCTACCACTGGCTGAGGCTAAGGGGAGTGAGAGTTATTCCTTCACGGGGTCGCAAAGAGTCAGACACGATTTAGTAACTGAACAACAACAACCCAGCATGTGGGATCTTAGTTCCCTGACCAGGGACTGAAGCTGCACCTCCTGCCATGGAAGCACAGGGTCTAAACCACTGGACCTCCAGGGAAGTGCCTACCTTTGAAAGTGAAAGTGAAAGTCTCTCTGTCACGTTCAACTCTTTACGACCCCATAGACAATATAGTACATGGAATTCTCCAGGCCGGGAACGGGTAGCCTGTCCCTTCTCCAGCAGCTCTTCCCCCGACCCAGGAATTGAACCGGGGTCTCCTGCATTGAGGCGGATATGACTGAAGGCCTACCCTTAAGTCATATAATTCAGGCATTCATTTTGTTAAAAACTCTACATCCAGTTGCATCAAAGGAGGGGTCCTTTAATCCTCTGACTGACTTTATTTTTTAATCTCTAACTCCTTCAGGCCACCCCATTCACCCGTGCTGGGTGAAGGGTCTTGGTCCCAGTTGGGCAGTGGTGGCGGAACCTCTCCTATTTTCCTAGGCCCTCTATTCCCTGCCTGCCAACTTCCTGTTTCTGCTTTCCAGAGGGCACCTGTGAGCCCCACTGGGTCAAGGAGAAGTATGTAGATGTTTGTAAATTAATTTCCACGGCTTCATCATCGCTAATCTACTCTAGATTCATGATTAGAGGCCAATGACATATTAATTAGCCACCATAATTAGCAAGTGTCAGTGAGGGGCCCGGCGCTCCTCGGTATACACACAAGGGGCTGTCTATGATGTCAGGGTTGACCCAGGCCAGCCTGCCACCTGTCAAAAGCTGCCTTTATTCAGCCTGATCCCCAACCCTAGACACATTGCATGCACCCTACAGGTGGCTCTCCTTCTCAGTGTAAATAAGAGTTTCCATGTTTATTCTATGAAATGAGGATATTAACATATGAGTGGAGATATCAAATGACATGATGGATGATGAGTTAATTAGCAGAATACAAAGTAATATGGGTTGTCCAGAGAGGCAGGAAGTTGAATCCACAGTCAGCCCTGCCAAGTCCTGCTTGTGACATGAGGCAAGTCACCTCTCCTGTCCCATTGAAGCCAGGCCCCTGTGTGCCAGAGCTGAGGGTGGAGATGGGGTTTTTCTATAGTATGTGCTGCTTGTTGTCATTTGAGTCATCACTGTCTCACAGACCAGGCAGTGAACACACTCGGTTACTGAGTATAGCTCCATTCGAAAGCAGTTTCATTAAAAAAAAAAAAAAAATAGGGATGGGGGACTTCCCTGGTGGTCCAGTGGTTAAGACTTCGCCTTCCAATGTAGAGAGTGAGGGTTTGATCCCTGGTTGGGCAGCTAAGATCCCACATGCCTTGAGGCCAAAAAACCAAAACATGAAACAGAAACAAAATTGTAACAAATTAAATAAAGACTTTAAAAAAAATCAGTGTGCGCTAAAAAAAAAAAAAATTAAGTGGTGATGGATTGACCAAGGAAAGCATCAAAAGTAGAGGTGTTTTTTTTTTGGCCATGATTTACAAGAACTTGCCTTTCCTAGTGGCTCAGACAGTAAAGCATCTGCCTGCAATGGAGGTGACCCAGGTTTGATCCCCGGGTTGGGATGATCCCCTGGAGAAGGAAATGGCAACCTATTCCAGTATTCTTGCCTGGAAAATCCCATGGACAGAGGAGCCTGGTAGGTTACAGTCCATGGGGTCGCAAAGAGTCAGACATGACTGAGCGACTTCAATTTCTTTCACTTTCTATGAGAACTTAGTGCCCTGACCAGGAGTTGAACCCACACCCCAGCAGTGAAAGCCCCAAGTCCTAACCACTAGACTGCCAGAGAATTCCCAAAAGCAGACCTTTTTGTCCATACAAAAGTAACACTTCCTCTAGTGTGGACCGTGCTTACTGGAATTCCAGGATGTCATTTTACTGCAGCCAAACCCACTGACAGTTTCAGCTTAGCAAGTTCATTCCACTCAACAGTAATACATCATTCCAAGAGATCTTTGTTTGCAAGTTCTGTATATTTTCATGGCATCTTGTAGCTTTTTAAAAAGTTAAAAGAAATTAGCCATTGTTGTCTGAGATGCCTTTTCACACTTGCCAATAATTCTTTCTTCAGGTAATTTTTTTATTCTACTGGCAATTTGGTAGGAAGAAGCGAAATCCAAAAAAAAATCAAAATGTGAGGATGTCTTTCCATTTTTCTAAGAAGGAAACCAACATGGCAAATAAGAAAAAGAAATACTACATGTATGTATCCTAATTATCCATCATGTTGTTGTAACACCTTACAAATCATGAGATACTTTTTGTGCATTATTTCATTTCACGTACATACAAGCTAAGAAAGGTAGGAAGATATAATTATACCCAGCTTATAAATAAAGAAATGGAGGCTCAGAGAATAGCTAATTTGGCTACATTCACTCAACTGGTTAGGATGCAAATCCAAGACTCGAACCTACATGCTAAGATGTTGGGATGTTCGATGAATTATTCTTTCCACCATACGTAGCTGTGCCACCATTCAACTCAACTTTAAGACATTACATTCCATTTAAATACATTAAACACACAGTCTTGAACTATGCAGTGTATTTAACAGACAGGGCATGAGCTGGAAGCTGGCAGAATGTAGATGCAAATTGCATGTTAGTGTCAAACCAGCTTGCCAGAGGGACTTCTTACCAGACCAGGCTGGTCACAAGGTACTGTCTCCTTCCCTTTAAAGTCAATCTTGCAGAAAGGGACTTAGTGGATGTAAAAAGAGGCTTGAGCACCAGTCAGCAAAACCATCATTACCAAGAGGTTCAGTTAAACCCACAGAAGGACAATTCGGGGGACAGGACAGATGGTGACATTGGATCCCCGGTGTCAGGCTGGCCTGTGATGGATCCCATCTTTGTTACTTACTAACTGTGGGACCTCAGACAAGCTGCCTGATTCCTTCTAGTTTCAGCTGGCTCAGCTGTAAGATGGATCACTCTTTTACTTTTCTCAAAAGTATATTGTGATGCTGAAGTAAAGGCACATATGTGAAGCATCAGGCTTTGACTCCAGACCACAGACAGTGCTCAAGAGGTGATCATTTGTAAGACATCCCTGGTGGTCCAGTGGTTAAGACTTGGAGCTTTCAACGCAGGGGACCTGGGACTGATTCCTGGTCATGCCGCATGGTGCAGCTGAAAAAGAAAACAAACAAAAAAGGAAGTGACCATTCTCCTTCTTCTTTCATAAGGCCAATAGAAACCAGAAGATGGGAGCCACAGAACCACAGATGCTTATTTCCCAGCTTGCTTACTGGAACACCCAATTCTTGTCCCTGCAGCCCAGTGGCTGGCCTACAATGTGGGTTCTGTCCAGGTCAGTTGACTCAGATTGGTAGAAAGACTGTCCATACGCCTCTGTAGCTGTCTCTCTGGAGCCATCTCGAAAAACGACAAGTAGCCCAAAGGTTCTTTACTTAAGGCAGGTAGTAGAAATAAACAGGCCACTTGCCTGTCTCTATCAACTTACAGCTTGGCAAAACAGAACTGAACCAAGAGTCCCGGGTTCTCTCCAGGTACCACCTTGAACGTGACAAGCCCCATCTGTAAAAATGGAAAACTTGTCTCTTCCTCCAGAGCGGAGACAGCGTTTCTGGAAGTAGGATGTGAAACGCAGCAGGCGGGCGCGGCACCAAGGTAACTCACAAAGCTGGGTTCCTTTCCAGCCTCTCACAGGGCGCTCCCGGTCTCTCACCAGCCCTTGTCCTGCCGTCACTGGTTCTGCTTCTTGGGTGACTTCTGGCTGGTTTGGAGAGCCCTGGAGTCTGGCAAGTGGCTCTGCAGCCCGCCAGGGGACAAAGAGCCCAAGAGCTACACCTTCCTAATGAGTCGTTAAATAGATGGACATACAGGTCCAGGCCAGAAGGAAAGCACGGAGTCCCACTGCCCCGCTGGAGGAACCCGGGTTGGCTCCTCCTCTGGGGAGTCGCTGAGGAAGAGGCGGGACCCTGAGACGGCGGGGCGGGGCTGGGGCGTGGGCGGGGCTTGCGGAGGCCGGGAGCTGGCCTCCCATGCGTAGGGAGAGGTCTCGGACCTGAATCTCCATCCCTGTTGGAGTGAGTGCCTGCCCACCCCCCACCTCCACTGAGGATGGGGGCAACCGAGGCCGGGAACCCAAACCAAAGAGATGCTGCAGATGCAGGCGGAAGATCACAGCCTCCCGCACCCTCGCCTGGGAGAGAAGCAGACAAGGGTGCCAAGCTCCTCCGGAGCCTGCCTCAAGGCAGCCAGAGCTGGAGCTTCTGGTCCTCAGAGAGTGGAGCCAGCAGCTGATGCCCAAACTTCAGGAGAAAGAAAGACATGTTCTTCAAAAGCCCCGCAGGCTGCAGCTATACTCTTTCTAAAAAGCACTTTTATAAAACAAGAAATCTCTAGTCTTTACCATTCTATTGCTTTCCTCTATTTCTTTGCATTGTTCGTTTAAGAAGGCTTCCTTATCCCTCCTTGCCATTCTCTGAAACTGCATTCAGCTGAGTATATGTATAGCTATGACAAACCAAAACAGCATATTAAAAAGCAGAGACGTCACTTTGCCCGCAAAGGTCCCTATAGTCAAAGCTATGGTTATTCCAGTAGTCTTATATGGTTGTGAGAGTTGGACCGTAAAGAAGATTGATCACTGAAGAACTGATGCCTGTGAACTGTGGTGTTGGAGAAGACTTGAGAGTCCCTTGGACTTCAAGAAGGGTCAAACCAGCCAATCTTAAAGGAAATCAACCCTGAATATACACTGGAAGCAATGATGTTGAAGCTCCAATTCTTTGGCCACTTGATGCAAAGAACCGACTCATTGGAAAATACCTTGATGCTGGGAAAGATTGAAGGCGGGAGGAGAAGGGGACGACAGAGGATGAGATGGTTGGATGGCATCACTCACTCAATGGACATGAGTTTCAGCAAGCTCTGGGAGCTGGTGAAGGACAGGAAAACCTGGCGTGCTGCAGTCCATGGTGCTGCAAAAGGGTTGGACACGACTGAGCGACTGAACAACATAAAACAAGAGTCTTACATTAAAGAGTTGGGAGAAGCTAAAATTCATATCACTGAAAGTATTTTTTCACTTGCCAAAGCTTAAAATAATGCCCGCCCCACTCCACATCCAGTTCCTTTAAAAGAACTCCCATGGTATAATTTTAATATGACTTATCTGGGGAAATTGGATTTCTAGGCAATCTGAAATCCAAAGCAGGCTCCTGGTTGTGGGGTAAGAAATCCCAGCGGCTCCTGCAACCCTACTCCTCATCACCTGCACCCCCTTAGCCTCCCTGCAGGTGGGCCCAGAGCCTGATTTGAGTCTGTTTGCTACCATCATGCATGGGGAGCTTTGAAATCTCCTCTCACAGACGCCGGGGTACGAACACCATGCAGACATCGCTGATCAGGACACTCAGAGTCACTGGAGCCACATGGGGAGTCACTTACCCCTGCCTGTCAGCCGCCTGGTCCGGCCGTGCCAAGGCCGCCCATCAGCAGCTGAAGATGTGACACGTCTGCCTGTGTGTCAGCCTGCGGGGTGGGGGACACCGGTGTGTCAGGGCTTAGGCAGCTGATAAGCAGGCCATTTGTTCCTTTAAGTGGAGGAGAATGTGGTGTAACGGAACGCACGAGCCAGCAAGAAAGGTTTTCTTCAAAACCTTCTTAGCCTTCAACCCATCCATTCAGCATAATGTCAAATCCAATGAGAAGAGTCCGGGGAGGGGAAACAGTTTTAGCTGGAAACCTAAAATCCCTCCCTCCTCTCCGGAGCTGAGGCTGCCGGCAGACCTCTTTCCGAGGTCCAGCCTCATTCTGCTGGGTCCTTCTGTGATCTGCCCTTGGGTCCTGGTGACTCTGTCCACTGCAGCCAATGAGGCTGGGAAGGGCAGGGGTCCCACGGTTATCCCCGCTTCTAGCCTTTCCAGACTCTGTCTCCCTGCCACCCCGATGCCCGGTGTGAGAACGTTACGGGGTGAGTTGTGTGGGGCCCCCACAGAGCTGCTGTGTGATGGGGAGAGAAGCTGGTTCACCTTGATCTGCCAGGGTAGGGCAGGGGGACAGTCCTAAACATCTTTGTCTTGTTTGTCATCTACATTTTATCTACAAAATCCCAGCCTCCTTCTCAGCTGATAGACAAAAAAGATTTATTTACTCAAAAAGGCACCCATTTGACAGATGGGCAGAATAGACAGCTACCCACAGGGGATGGTCACCTCAGAAGTCCAGGAACGCTCACCATCTGATGCCCCTGACCTGCCCATTGTCTCCCTCCATAATGTCTCCTGGCTTGAAACCCACCATGAAAGACTCCTTCTTTTGTTTGGGGCTCTGCTCAGCTAGAAATACCGAGGGCAGACAGTAATTCTCATCCTCCAGGGTGTTTGAACCTCAGAGAGAAGCAGCATAGGAGATTTTTTTTTTTTTTTTACTTGAGATGCAGTTGTGGTGGAAGGGGAGAAAGCAAAACAGTAAAGGTGGGGGCTTCCCGGAGGGATGCAGATGCAAGCAGAGGTGTGCCTGTGGAGGTCAACCTCCCCTTCATCAGTGAGCAGCCTCCTGGGGAGCTGGGCGGGCTCTGGGGACAGGTGGGTGCACAGTCTGCTTCAGAGAAGATCCATCCTTCTCCCTACTGCAGACACGGCTCTAGGGACAGCCAGCATCAGGCAGAGAGAAATATGATCAACCCAGTTGCCAGGAGAAAACATTCAGCACGGAGGCAGGCCCGGGAAGCCACACTCCCCCACCCCGGATGCCCACTGACCCCTCTCCTGGCAGGTCACATGGCCTCCGGTGCCACCTGCTTCAGCGGAACATCCTACAAAGCTCTCGGCCACCCTGGGCATTTGCTGACGTATGGCCCGAGCCATTTCCACGGCTTCCTTTCCTCTGTCTCCATATAGAATAATATGCGATTAATTGATTTTCTGTCACTCTCTTAGTACAGAAAATTAATTTCAGAGCAACCTTGTTTTCTCAGGGTATGAATCCCATACACGCAGAGTAATTCAGCTGCTCCATTATTCATGAGGGGAAACAGTGATGGAGCGCTCGACGGAGGCGCCCCAAGGCCACAAACGGATCGTCTGTGTTACCGATACAACAGTATTCCACCGGCGCCTCTAAATAATTCACACCCACCCTCAGTGTGGGCCTGCGCGTCGCTCAAGATGTGGCTGGGGAGGCCTAGCGGTGGGGTTTTGGAGACTGTCAGTGACAACACGCAGAGGGGAGGCACCCAGGGTCCCCTGATGCTGTCCCTGCCAGGGCTGCCAGAGATGGAGGCTCGGGTCTGAGCTCCCCAGTCACTCTTGATCTCAGCAAAGCTCACATCTGCACTAAGAGGGTGACAGGGGACCTCCGTGATGGTCCAGTTGTTAAGACTCTGGGTTTCCAAAGCAAGAGGTTTGGCCTCGATCCCTGATCGGGAAAGATGCAGCCAAAAAAAAAAAATTAAATTAAAATAAGAGGGTGACAAACACAGAATTGGACCCCTGAGAGGAAAAGGTGAAAGCAGACTCTAAAAACTGAACTCCTAGCTCTGGAACGGGCACACAAGACAGCCCAGGCCGTTCAGATGAAGCAAGTCAGCTTATCTCTCCGGACCTCAGGTTTGAAGATTTCCTGTTTGTTTGGTTTGGGGTTTGTTCTAAACCTCGCCATTCGTCGCATTCATCTGAGGCATTCCTTCGCTGTTCACCTGAAACCACCACAACATTGTTAACTGACTATGTTCCAGTACAAAATGTTTTGGTGTTAAAATAAATAAAATGCTAAAAAAAAAAAAAGAGAGAGAGAGCTTCTTAGACCCAAAGTGGAGAAGGAAATGGCAACCCACTCCAGTATTCTTGCCTGGAGAATCCCATGGACGGAGGAGCCTGGTGGGCTGCCATCTATGGGGTTGCACAGAGTAGGACACGACTGAAGTGATTTAGCATGCATTCATGCATTGGAGAAGGAAATGGCAACCCACTCTAGCATTCTTGCCTGGAGAATCTCATGGACAGAGGAGCCTGGTGGGATGCTGTCCACGGGGTCGCACAGAGTCGGATGCGACTGGAGTGACTTAGCAGCAGCAGCAGAAGCAGATCCAAAGTGGAGCAACCAAATCAGGATCTCTTGTGAGTCTGTGTTTTAGACACAGTCTCATTCTCACGGGAGGGGCGGCACTGGATGAGACCCAAGGAAGTTTCCAGCTCTGACGTTTTCGGAGGAGTCTAACAGTGAGATGCGTCAGCTCAAGTCTGCAGAGGGAAGGCCCCCTAGGACCCTGGAAACCAAGGAGCAAACGGGAGAAACAGAGGGACAGGAGCCAAGCCTGACACACAACACAGCTCCTCAACCTTGCCATTTGTCCCTTGTGTGGCTGAAGCCACTGAAAGGAAGTGGGTCCCTGTTTCCTCCAAGAGAAAGACAGAAGCCCCATGGGCGATATTCAGGCCATCTCAGGATGTGCCTGTATGCTAGCGAGGATTCCAAGATGGCCCCGGAATTCCCACCCTCTGGGGTACTCACCCTATGCAACACCCTCCCTTCAGGTTCAGGCAGGAATGATGAATAGCATGGGAAGGCCTTCCCAAGATTAGGCTACTAGTCAGCAGGATTTGGCTTAATCCAAAGGGGAATTACCTTTGGTGGGTCTGACATAATCAGGTAAGCCTTTGAAATAAGTTCAAGCCCCAACAATCTCCTTTTCTTGGCGAGGATAACACTGGGATGGCAGTGGACAACATGGACCACTGCCCTTGGTCTGGAAGAAGTCAGCTGCTGTGTCCCAGAGCATCTGTGCTGAGTTTCTGTGACTAGAACCTTCGAGAGACCTCTGGCTGCTGTGAGTGACCTCCAGCCAACAGCCAGCAGGAAAATAGGGACATCAATCTTACAGCCAAAAGAAGCTGAATTCTGCCAATAGCCTGGATGACTTGGAAGACTGGAGCCTCAGATGAGATCACAGCCCACTGACTGATCTTGATTCAGCCTGTGAGACCCTGTGCACTGGACCCAGACACACCACACCAGGACCCCTGGTATATAGACACTGGGAAATCATGAACACGTGCAGTCTTAAGCCACTAACTTACAGCCGTTTAATTTGTTAGGCCAGCAATTGGAAGCTAATGTAACATGTAATTAAGCAAACACAGTAGGACACCATGCCCTTTATAGTTTACAGAGTATTTCCAAGCCCACAATGTCCCCCTCTCTGCATACCCAGGGAGGGGTCTTCACACAGTGCCTAGAAGGGATTCACAGATTATCTTCTGTTGATACTCAAGATAGTGCCATGGAGCTGATTAGACAGTTTGGGTTTGTTTGTTTGTTTTTTAATCTCTATTTCACAAGTGGGAGAAATTGAAGCTCCAATAAACCTCTCTGAGGTCACATAAAGAGTCTGTGGTTGAAGCAGGAGTCAAGTTCAGGCCTCCTGAGTCCAAGATCAGCAATCTGTGTTGTCTATTGCCAATCCAGTGCTATTCTCGCCAAGAAAAGGAGGTTGCTTTAAAATCGAGTCCCAGGGGTTTGAGTGTCTGTAAGTCTGTAGGAAAGGAAAACCAGAGTGGTCAGGGGAAGCTGAGCACCACCTTCCTGTTAGTGCCCACTAGCCTCCCATATGCTGGGGGGCAGGGGCGTAGCGCTGAGGGTCGGCCTTGATGCCGGCTCTGAGTCGGCAGCTGCCCCTCTGCCCGCTCCACATTCCAAGGTCTTTGGCTGAACCTAGGCGTGCGGCCCACCCTTCCTGCCCTCCCCCGACCCCAGGGGGGCTGAAGGCCCAGCCCACCTGCTCATCAACAGGCTGGTCATCTTTTGTTATTAACAGTGTCCGGTCAAATCGAAGCAACAATTGGGAAAACCAGGTTGCAACAGTGTGCTCTTAATTGTTGGTGTTTCTGTGGAACATTAGCCGTAAGAATCCTCCAGAGGGAACTGTAAAGGCGAAAGAGGAAAAGTGACAGAAGAGAAGGTGAGAAAGGAACCCTCCCTGACCGCAGACTTCACGACGCAGCCACCACTCTGTACCGTGCACCGTGTGCAGCAGCCACGCTCCAGGCCCAAGAACCTCCTTCCAAATGGTAATAAATCCCCTCGGACCCCAACATACTTGTAATTTACGACTTGGCTAAAATGAACATTATTTCAAGCTAAGCGTATTCTCAGAGGTGCGGGAGAATGTGGCAGCTTTCCTGCTGACAGAGGAGTTTCTCTGTAAATGTCATGCATTCACTTTCATTACTTCCAAATAATTGCCAGAAAAGATCAGCTGCTGGACAGGGCTGCCCACTTTACATCACTGTGAGTCAATTTCATCATCATCAAAGGAGCCCCTGGGAGCTGGTTCCAGCCTCGGGCGGCCTCAGCCTTCAGTGGCTGGTTCCTATTGCTCAGGAGGCTGAGCAGGAGAAACAGCCTCCATCAGTCTCTAGGGACAGCTCCAGGTAAGATGGAATGCTGTCTCCAGATAGGCAAGATAATCTGTCATCACTACCTGCGTCAAGTATCATTCTCTTGCATCCGTTGGATCATAATGTCATTGTCTGCCCAGCCCTGTATGTGCTGCTTGTTATTTGGACTGAAGGAAGCATATATTCCTGTCCCTCACGGATGGTGGCCCTTCAGCCAAGAGAGTGGAGAAGAAGGAAGATGTCACTTGCTGGGCTTAGACAGGATCCTTGCCCTTTTTATTCCCACAGGAATCTCTTTTGTGGAAAGCCTGCTTCTGACTCTAACACAGTCTTTGCTTCTGGAGCTCGGAGTCTGATTCCTGATTGCTGTATAACAAGTCACGCCCAAACTGAGTGGCTCAATTATTTCTCATGATGCTGAGGGTTGGCTGAGCTCCGTTTGGTTGTTCTCCATGTGATGTCCGTTGGAGTTGCAGTGTTTTGAGGGTTGGACGGGGCTGCAAGTCTTGGGGGGCTCACTCACACATCTGGTGCCTTGAAACGGAAGGTGGGAAAACCAGGCTCCATCTGGCTGGCGGACACCTAGGCCTTTCTCTCTGTGGCCACAAGCCCTTTTGCTCTCCACATCGCCTTTACACGTGGTCCCTCTTTGTGGCTTCTGCAGGGTACTTGGGCTTCCTACCTGGTGGTTGCGGACTCACAAAAGCACAAAAGCAAAAGCTTCCAGGACTAACACTGTGTCATTTTGCCACATTCTACTGGCTAGAGTGAGTCATGGCCAGCTCAAATTAAACACAGGAGGGCAATGGACACAGAGAGACTTGATTCATTGGGGGCCATCTTTGAAGACCAGCTGTGAGTCAGGAAGATAGAAAAGAGAAGAGGCCCTCTTCATGATATCTACCCAAACAACTGCCATGCATTCTAATCTCCCTTAAGGATTGAAAAGGATAAATATAACAAGTTCCTTAGGGAGTCTCAGTTCTTTGGGATATAAGCATGAAACAGTTTTTATTTCTTCCAATCACTGCCTCAAACTGTGATAAGTTTAATCCCCTTCTCCTGTTCCTTAATGACATCCCAAGCAAATTCCACCACTTTCTAGTCACGCCCACTGATGCAAACAGTCTAGTTCAGTGTGTTGGATGACATTAGGGAATTATTTTAGGAGTTTATCATGGTTTGGTGATCATAAAGAAGAACAACCTTAATTTTAAGAGGTGTTTAGGGGTGAGGTGTCATGACATCGCTGTATACTTTGGAATTGATGGGTGGATAGATAGACGGAACGTAGGCCAACTAACTATTAACAATTAGTGAAACTAGAAAGTGATTAGAGTGATGTTCATTGTTTTAATTGTTCAAAATTTCTGCATATTTTTAATTTACATAATAAAAAGTTGATGAAGAAATCCAGTGCACTTGAAAACTTCAATTTTACATCCAATTTAATGTTACTCCTGGAACTTCTCTGGCATACCAGTGGTTAGAGCTCTGAGCTCCTAATGCAGGCGACACAGATTCAACCTCTAGTAGAAGAATTGAGATCCTGCATCCCACACAGGGCAGCCAAAAATAAATAAAGTTACTCCTCTCCCCCATCATTGGCAGAACTTGAGGGCCTAGAAACAAAACGTACCGGGCTGGAGGAGGAAGAGATCCTGTGCCTTCTTATAAGAGACTGAAACTCTACTCACCGCTGTATGGCTGTTTAGTTGCTCAGTTGTTTCCAACTCTTTGTGACCCCACGGACTGTAGCCTGCTAGCTTCCTCTGTTCATGACATTTCCCAGGCAAGAATGCTGGAGTGGGTTGCCATTTCTTTCTCCAGGGGATCTTTCTAGCCCAGGGATCAAACCTGCATCTTCTGCATTGCAGGTGAATTCTCTAAGGCTGAGCCACCAGGCAAGCCCATTTCTATCCACTGGGGCTCTGTACTGCTCCTCGAGTCCACACTGATCAGAGTTACGCTTCCTTGTGGGGCCCGTGCTGGGATTTCTGGAGGATCCTTCAGGTCGTCCCCTCCAGCTTCTCCGCTGGTTGAGACCCATCTCTGGCTCTCCGTCCTCCACATCATTCCCCTCGCCCAGCTCCAGACACCCAAATTTGGTCCACTTCCAAATTTCTTGCCCCTAAGTCCCTTTTTTGAGGAATATCTCTTTCAAGAATTGATGACTATGGGGGAGGGTATCAATATGACCCCTTCACAGAAAGCTCTAGGGGAAGGTTCTAGCCCAGTTGTTAGTGGTTCTCTTTAAAATATGGCATTTATCACCTCCTATCTGCAGAATCACTGATTCTGGGGCAATGGGGAAGAACAATCTCCATTCTTCATAGAAGTATAAATATGGCTCATGTAGCTGACCTTAGAAAACCTGGCTTGCAGACCCAACTCAACTGCCAACTTGCTGTGTGACCTTGGTCTATAACTTAACCTCTCTGGTTCTTAGGGATGGTTGGTAAGCACTTACCAACTGGTCCAGTAGGTTTCCCAAGTGAGTATTATAGACTCCCGGGGCTCCCGAGAAGTGAGCAGTTCTTGAGAAGTGTCGCAGATACTGACATGAACCTGACAAAGAGTTAGCTTGGCCAGGGAATCAGTTCTTCTCTCGAATCTATTTATTACATTAGAGTTCCAGGTTAAAAAAGAGTTCTGCTCTAAAAAAAATTTTTTTTTTTTGCAAACTGTTCATCAGTCCAGCATTCTCATGCAACTGCCACTGAAAAGACCAGCCTCTGAGGAATCTCTGATGGGAGATGCGCTGTCAGGGCCATTTAACAAACCCCTAATTCTCTCCCGAAGAACCAGATGAGAGAACGGTTCTCAGATTGCCAGCAGAGAGAGGAACCTTTTGAAATGTCACGTCCAGGAGAGAATCACTCCCTGCTTTGCTCTGAAGTGTGTGTGTGTGTGTGTGTGTGTGTGCGCGCGCGCACGCGCGCATGCACTCGTGCAAGTGTGTGGACCTCCTCGTCAGTCTGCCCATTGTTGTGAGCAGGATTAAATTTAAAACTGCACGGACGTCTGAGGCAGGGTAATCAATCACTTCATCACTGCCGCTGCAGATGAAGGGAGCGGTGAGACAGGAGGAAGGATGCAGGAGCTCGGCAGAGAGGGTGATAAACTCACAGCTGTGAGTCAGCTCAGAGCATTGAGCCCCATTCCCTTCCCATGGTGCCCGGGGGCCTCTGGGAGCAGGAACTGGAGAGTGAGGGGAGACCCCAGCAACAACTGAAACTTAAACCGAAAGAAACCCAGAGCTGTCATCAAACATCTGGGAAAGGCTGGCGGGGAGAGGAAGGTGCTCCGGGAGATTTGGGGTTAAAAGAAGACCTCATTCTGCACACAGAGGACCCCAAAGAAATCTCCGCATCTAACTCCTCTGTCAACCAACCAACCACCCGGCAAACCCCGGGATGTCCCCTTAGCACTGGGGTGGCAGGGCCCCAGGAGCTGGGAGGCCCCCCGCTGTCACTGGGGCAGGCCACACCTCTGTCCTCCCAGAGGGCCCCCAGGGCAGGGGAACTGCAGTCTGTCAGCTCTTGAGTGGCATCCGTGGAGTCCTATGTTTCCCTGTCCCGTGTCCTCTGCATAAATGCAATTTCCCCAAATGTCAGGAGGAGAGCATTACAGATAACACATTGTGTGTGTCTTTGACCCGGTAAGTGCTGAAATCACAGATCTCATTATTCTGACATGATAGAATTTTCTCTTTCTCTCTCCCGGTGCAGGCTGACTGCTGTTGTTTTCTAGACTGCAGGCTTCAAAGCCAAACGTGCAAAACCACCAGAGGAAAACAGGCCTCACCTCACCTCTTTCCTACCTTGAACTGAATGCCAGGTCTCCTTGTGTGAGAAAAATTTTATCTTAAGGCCAGCTCAGTAGAGGACATTAAGGAACAAATATTGTTGGTCAGAGCTTTACTGGGAGGCTGAAGAGTGAATAGTATTGACCTTGAAAGCAGAGTCACCCTGGATGACTCTCGACATCCCACCCCCAGTCTGAGGGGTAGGGTCAAGGCCAAAGCCCTGAACTCTCAGGAGCAAGCCTGGAGTTGAATTCCAGTTCCTCTACTTTTTATCTGTGTGCCATGCTAGGGTCAAAGCTGACCATAAGGAGGGATGCAGTCAGTGTGTCATCATTCAATCAGCAAACAAAGGATCATTGACCGAGTGTCCCAATCTAGAAGCCAAGAGACACAGGCTCACTAAATACTTGTTAAATGAATGAACTGCTTCTCATCCATTGCTAGGTGACTTTGGACCAGTCTCCCAATCCCTCTTACTCTCTTACAGCCTTTAAAATGAAGGGCTGGGTGGGATCACATTGAGACAGCCTTCCAGTTTTGACACTGCATTAGTTGACTGGACTGCATGGGGACATAAAGGGATTCAGACAGAGTTTCAGCCCTCCCAAGCCTGAACGTCTAGTTAATGAGATGATCAGATGGGTCTGCACGAAGGTAGCTGATAACTGAGGCAGTGTGTGAGGAATGCAGGTAAGGCGTGCCACGGGTGCTCGGAAGAGAAAGGAGGGTTGGTGGTCAGAGGAAGTGAGGCCAGGCCTGTACCTTGGAGGAAAGATGAGCTCCTTCTGGGCAAGGTGTGCTCAAATGCACTGTGCGAGCTAGAATGCATGCATTCCTTGGAATTTCAGTTAAATTCAATTCAAGGCAGGAGACGTCAAACCCTAGGATGTGATGGCCAGCTGTTGAAAAGAAAACCATGTGGCAAGCGTCCCCCACCTGGCCCAGGCATGCTCACGGGGCCCCTTCAAGTTGAGCACCTCACCAGGACAGCACCTGCAATGCTGGCAAGATCGTGCATCTGCCAACTCCTTTCCTGCATCCCCATCACCTCCCTACAGAGTCTTTCTGGAAGGTCCCTCCCCACGTCTCTGCCTCCCCGTCCCAGCTGTCCCTCCAGGCTTCAGGATAGAGCAGGAGGCAGCCAGCAGCACTGGGCAGACTTTCCTCTCCAGTCTTAGCCCTGCTTGGATTACAAATGCCCTATCTTCCCCATCCAGCTAGTCCTACCTTCTCCTTTCTACCATGGAAAGAAACCAAGAAAAATACGGACATTGAGTTTCTCTGATGATAAAAATTAGGCTGTTTTGCATTCGTTATATACTTTGGAAAACACAGACAAGTGTAAAGAGGCTAATAATAGCTAGTGTTAAATACAGATGGCAGATAGATAGATATTCAAAGCTGGATATATGGTTTTACATCTTGTTTGTTTGTTTTCACTTAAGAGCCCTTGGTGAGAGTTTCCCCCATGACCTTAGAACATTATTTGAAAGCATGGTTGCTAGTGACTACATAATATTTCATTGAATGAATTTAGCCATAAGTTAACTGTTCCCCTATTATTGGACACTAAGTTTATTTCTGGTTTGGGGCTATTATCAATAATGTTGATTTCCTGGTGGCTCAGATGTTAAAGAGACCGCCTGCAATGCAGGAGACCCAGGTTCAATCCCTGGATCAGGAAGATCCCCTGGAGAAGGGAATGGCAATCCACTCCAGTATTCTTGCCTGGAAAAATCCCATGGACAGAGGAGCCTGGTGGGCTACAGTCTATGGGATCGCAAAGAGTAAGACATGACTGAGTGACTAACACACACACATCAATAACGCTGTAGTGAACATCCTGCATGTTAATCTTGTCCTAGAGTTATTTTCTAAGGTTAAATTCCTATATATGGAGTTTCTTGGTCAAAGTGTATGTGTGACTTAAGGGTATTGATGCACACTGCATTTCTTTCTGAATGCTCTATAGTTCCTGGATTAGCTAATATGGCATTGTCAATTATTACAGTCTCTGAGCTCCTCTAAGACAAGAACCAATTATCCTCCAGGGCACCTTGAATAAAGGTCAACAGATGAGTGTTGAGTGGACAAATTAGGACCACCAAAATCTCAGGGTGTCTTCTCCCCACCAGAGGAGTACTCCACAGGGCTCACTTTGATATCCATTCCAGGAAGTTGAGCTCCTCAAGTACCAAGAAGACCTCATTATCACTTGGTCTTGCCTACAAAGCAATCCTGTAGCGTTAACTTTTAGGTCCTGGTGATTTCATCTCGGAATAAAGAAAATCTTTCTGACAGCCCAAGTGCCCCTCAAATAAATAAATGGGCTTCCCTGAAAGGTGACAAACGAGGAGCATGTGACAGGATGCTGCAAAAGGGATTCAACATGAGATGAAATTTGAGGAGCATCCAGTCCTGAGATCCAGGGGTTCCTTTCACTGTTGTCAGTCCTTCTCCCTCCGAGGTGTGTTCGTCTACACCAAGGGCTCTGGATGGGTGCTGTTGACTGGATGACAGTCCCTGAGCAGCTCAAGACATGACAGAAGAGTGTTGAGGGCTAAATCAATGGCGTTTGCAAACTGAAGGTGCCTATTAAATCTCCCTTCACAGTATCAGTTACCCGATGGCCGTGTAAATCTTTGACAACAGCTCGAGTATTTCATTTCAGCTGCGACTCTGCTGCAGAAGTGAGTGATGTGCCCCCCCCACTATGTTAAACCTTCCCCCCTCCAACAGGAAGCCTCAGTCCACAGAGGACCAGAGGGCATGGTGTGGAGGGCAGACAGCAGACCTTTCCCCACTGCAGGTTTCCCCCAGGTGTGTCAACAACACGTTTTGAGGATCCACAACAGAGTTTCATGAGCCCAGACTAACTAAAGCCAAACGAGGGGATGTTACCAATTCATTGTTTAAAAAATCATTGACTGATGTAGGAGAAATTCACTATAACTGCTTGGAAGTATCAGGAACCATAAGCTAGTTAATGACTCGCTTGTCTCAAAATTCCTGGGAGCCTGCTGCAAGGCAGGAGTCTACAGTACACAGCGCATTACTCTCAGGTAAGTGGGTGTTTGGCATATGTATTGGGGTTCCTCTTATTTTTTCTAAAAATAAAATCTCTTTCGGTTTATCTAAACTCAGGTTTATTTGGACCATCTGGAATTTACACGTGAAGAGAGACTTGGAAGCCCTCATTGGACAAGACCCTGGTGCTGGGAAAGAGTGAAGGCGGAAGGAGAAGGGGACTATAGAGGCTCAGATGATCGGATGGCCTTGCTGACTCAGTGGATGTGAGTCTGAGCAAACTCCAGGAGACAGTTGAGGACAGTGGAGGCTGGACTGCTGCAGTCCGTGTGGATGCAAAGAGCTGGACTCTGCTTAGCAACTGAACAACCACCACAACCACCACAATAAAGTAGGTGTCTGGCATGGGTATTGGGGTTCCTCTTATGAAAAGCTTGCTCTCTTATTTTTTCTAAAAAAAAACCCTCAGTTTATTTAAACTCAGGTTTATTTGCACCGTCTGGAATCTATAAGCGAAGATGGACTTGGAAGCTCTCCTCTCTGAATTGTCATTGCTCCGAGCAGAGGTCAGAGTTAATTCTCTAGGTCCTTGAAGGAAGTGAGCTGTAAGGTTTCCCCACAGTTTCTAAACATGGCAGGGAGGAAAAGGACCATAACCTCTGTCTCTCCAGCCCACTAGATGTTCAGCTAGAAAGAGAGGCAGAGAAGGATGCTATTAAAGTGGTACTCTTATCCCCAGCAAGCAGAGAGATGATCAAAAGCACAAAGATGCTGCCACAATCCTTAATCCCAAGAGCTGGCAGGGGAATGGTTCACGGGGTGAGCTTTGGGGGCAGAACTTTGCTTGTGTAAATTCATAACAACCTCAGTCATTCACCCCCAGGAAAGGTGAGGGCAAAACACGTCTCAAGCTTGGACCATTTCAGGTGATTCTGAAGGCTCTTCTGATTCAACATCTCGTTGCTTGGTCCCACCCCACCCCACCCCCACTTACACCATAGAAATGAGTGATGTCTCCTGGACAGCAGTTTTGCATCCATTTCCTCAAAGTCCAAGCCCCCGGGGACTCCCCACCTTCCTGCCAAACAGTTCAGCCATCTTCAGATCCACACCAGGACCTTTCCAGAGTAAGATTCTTTTCCCCATCGTTCCCAACTTTCACGCCACCCCAGCCCACCCCCATACAAGCACCCACCGCACGCTCATTAATGAGTGCGTTTAATCACGTTTATGAAGTCTCTTTATTATCAATAACCCTAATCACTCTTAATTGCTGCATCATTAGTTCGGCCACGCTGAACTGCAGCAGTTAGGCGGAGCGGTAAATGACAGCGCCAGAAAAATGACTCGCTGCCTGAAAGACTGGGAGGAAGGAATCTGACAGGAGATGAAAGAAAGGGAGGATAGGAGAGCCGGGAGCAAGCGAAGCAGCATGCTGCTGGGCACGCGGAGTCGGGGAAAGACGCGTTACGAGGTTCGGCCAGGTGTAAAGATGCCGGTGAGCCAATTTTGCATATTTCTAAACTTTGGGGAGTTCAACATCAGCAGCGTGAGGGAGCGTTCTGCTTGACAAAAGATGCTGTTATGTTAATATCTAGCACCTGCCACCCTTGGGGATCTCCAAGCCCTCCGCAAGCCCCGTCGTGTTCCAAGCCAAATGCTGGGAGGGCGCGCCGTGAAGGATGTACCCTGTCATCGGGAAAGCAGCGAGGGGTGGCCCGCCGCAGGTCTTCGTTGAGACATTCACTCTCCTGCCTTTATGGGTTTCTTGAAGGCTCTGCGCAGCCAAGGGGACCACAGTGATGCCTCAGGTCAGAAAGAGGTGGCCAGAGGCACGTTCCTCGCCTTGCATTAGCCTCCCCGGGGAGCCCAGAGACTGAAGCCCTGTCCGCAGGCGACCTTCACTCTCCATGCTGTCTTAGATCGCTGATGTTTTCTCAGCCTCATTTCCCATCCCATGAAGCAGATGGAATGATACCCATGGCCAGCCAAGTTCAGATGGATGCTTGGAGTAAATGAGCTTACATTGTGGGAAGGGCTGTGAGAAACGCTTGGGGTATTGCAGAGCGGGATAACTAGAGGAATTCTAGCTCTCTGCTGGTGGAAATCTCTGTTTTATGGGCCTCTTCATTCTTGTAGTTGTCCCTCTGCTGCTCGCTTCAGACTTGCCAGGTATGAAAATCTCCATAATTAGATTTCACCGGGCAGGAAGTTTGAATCCTGGAGACACAAAACTCTTCTGCCCTCCCATCTCTAGAATTTTCTTCTGCACTCCATCCCTTGCCAGAAGGCAAAACCAGCCTTTCTACCTCTTGAGTGATCATTGTTCCCGGTCACTGCTTACCTCTAACCACTTAAGTGTTCACTGGAAAGATGTTTATCAATATGCACTGTGTGGGGACTGGCCTGGGGGCCCAGTGGTAAAGAATCTGGCTTGCAATGCAGGGGACCTGGGTTTGATCCCTGGTCCAAGAACTAAGATCCCACAAGCCTCAGAGCAACTAAGCCCACTGGCCACAATTACTGAGCCCACAGGATGCAACTAGAGAGACCATGTATCCCACTGAAAGATCCCACATGATGTAATGAAGATCCCACATGCCACAACATGCCATAAGACCCATCGCTGACAATTACATGAATAAATAAATATCTTAAAATACATGCTGTGTAACAAGCACTGGGGATGCAATGGAAGATCAACAGGAAGATGTCTTGAAGGAGCTTATGGTTTAGTCACGAACCTGAGTCACTCTGCTATAATTGTGTCCCAACCCTGCACACCATTTGAGTGCCACATACTCCATAGAGTGATACTCTCTGTACTAAATAAACTAGAAGTGTCTCACTCTTCTCCCCATCACAGGGACCCCACCAAAGCCTCTCAGGGGACAAACCTTCCCTGGGAAATCCCAGGTGCTTGCAGGCTCAGCTCTGCTGCAGATGAGAATGTTCTAGAAGCTTCAATCTCAGCAAGAAGGGTCTGAAGATCTTGAACCATGGGCTCACCAAGCTGCTCTCTCCCCCCGCTTAACCCGTACATGTCCTCCCATCCACACGGCTGTACCTCTTTCATGGATGCTAATTCACGTGCTGTCTGGCCACTGCCCACCCGCTTTCCAAATGGCTGACTCTGTGCTTTATTCCAACTCCTGGCAGGACCTCTGCTCCAGGCCAGACAGCCCACCCGTAGCATGAGTTTCTTCCCCTCAAGCGGGCCTCTAAGCCCTGAATTAGAATATCACATATCTGTGACCTCCCATATCACAAACTTCAGTTCAGTTCAGTTCAGTCGCTCAGTCGTGTCCGACTCTTTGTGACCCCATGAATCACACAGCACGCCAGGCCTCCCTGTCCATCACCAACTCCCGCAGTTCACTCAAACTCATGTCCATTGAGTCGGTGATGCCATCCAGCCATCTCATTCTCTGTCGTCCCCTTCTCCTCCCACCCCCAATCCCTCCCAGCATCAGAGTCTTTTCCAGTGAGTCAACCCTTCGCATGAGGTGGCCAAAGTATTGGAGTTTCAGCTTTAGCATCAGTCCTTCCAGTGAACACCCAGGATTGATCTCCTTTAGAATGGACTGGTTGGATCTCCTTGCAGTCCAAGGGACTCTCAAGAGTCTTCTCCAGCACCACAGTTCAAAAGCATCGATTCTTCGGCGATCAGCTTTCTTCACAGTCCAACTCTCACATCCATACATGACCACGGGAAAAACCATTGCCTTGACTAGACGGACCTTGGTTGACAAAGTAATGTCTCTGCTTTTTAATATGTTATCTAGGTTGGTCATAACTTTCCTTCCAAGGAGTAAGCGTCTTTCAATTTCATGGCTGCAGTCAGCATCTGCAGTGATTTTGGAGCCCAGAAAAATAAAGTCTGACACCATCTATTTCCCATGAAGTGATGGGACCAGATGCCACGATCTTTGTTTTCTGAATGTTGAGCTTACAGCCAACTTTTTCACTCTCCTCTTTCACTTACTCCCCCAAAAAAGATTTGTAACAGAACTCATGGGACAGACTTCTCTGGTGGGTCCCGTGGTTGAGAATCTGCCTTGCAATGCAGGGGACGCAGGTTCAACCCCTGTTCAGGAAACTAAGATCCCACATGCCACGGGGCACCTAAGCCCATTCACCCCAACTAGAGAGTCTTTGCACAGCCACGAAAGACCCTGCATAATGCAACGAAGATCCTGAGTGCAGTAAATGAGACCTGACATAGTGAAATAAATCAATAAACATTAAAAATGAAAAGAATAACGCATGGGTGCTTTTGTTGCCCGGACCCAGCCTCAGTGCTGGCAGATAAACTACCTAAATGTTCATGCCCTTGGCTGATGCTGTTCAGGCCACAGGTAAGTTTTTGTTCATCTCTCATTCTCCATCTGGGTCCAGATGCCACAAAGATTTGTGGGTTATGCCGCCGCTGATGTCAGGGACTGACAGTGCTTTAGGTCGTAGAGATGGTCAGAGAGTCAGAAGGCTTGTGCTGGGACTGAAAATTAACCAATTCCAGTCTTTCTCTCAAAGAGCATAAATGTGCCACATGCTTTCCTAATGCAGTGTTGTTTCCCAGGAAATGCAAGTGTACATATTCTTGCTTCTTTTCATGTTCTGACTCATCATGGTATTTACAAGACCTGCGTGTAGCATTTGAGAAACATTTTGCAGTATTAAGCAATTTATATTACTTTACATTTACAGTGTGCATGCGTGCCAAGTCGCTCCAGTCATGTCCCACTCTTTTCGACGGTAGCCCACCAGGCTTCTCTGTCCGTGGGATTCTCCAGGCAAGAATACTGGAGTGGGCTGCTATGTCCTCCTCTAGGGGACTTTCTGGACCCAGGAATCAAACCCACATCTCTTATAATTGCCTTCTGCATTGGCAGGTGGGTTCTCTACCACTAAGGCCACCTGAACAGCCTTACATTTATAGATCTTTATCTGAATTTAAGGGCTTCCCTGGTGGCTCAGACAGTAGAGAATCTTCCTGCAATGCAAGAAATGTGGGTTCAATCCCTGGGTAGGGAAGATCCCTTAGAGAAGGGAATGGCAACCCACTCCAGTATTCTTGCCTGTAGAACCTCATGGACAGAGCAGCCTGTTGGGCTACAGTCCATGAGGTGGCAAAGAGTTGGACACAACTGAGCAACTAAGCACGCACATGCACATCTAAATTTAAAAGGGTAAAGCATGTTACCAACCTTTCCATTTCTGAATTGATCCAGCATTGTTCTAAAAGACAGTGAATATTAAGGTGTGAGTGATAGCCATATATGTGATAAAAGTGATGTACTCTGTAATATTTTCTGATTTATCATGTTACCCATTTTGATGTTTGAACGGGATAAGTAAAATTTCATGTTCATTTCTAAATCTCTGTGTGTGTTTTTTCAGAATTTGTTGTTGTTCTTGTGGTGGTGGTGGTGGGTTATTTTTAAAGTCTTTATTGCATTTATTACAATATTCCTTCTGCTCCACATTTTTGTCTTTTGGCCATGAGGGATGTGGGATCCTAGCCGCCTAACCAGGGATTAACCCTTCAACTCCTGCATTAGAAGGCAAAGTCTTAACCACTAGACCGCCAAGGCAGACCCTGTCTATATCGTTTTAAGACTGAGATTAATGATTCCAGTTGCTATTGCCTCAGCCAAGAAAAATTTCTCCAAATTAAAACTAATAGAAGACTACATAAAAACTACAATGACTTGAGAAAGTTTGTCTGTTTTTGGTGTTGTCCACACAACACAACTATGTGGATCACAACAAATTGGAAATTCTTAAAGAGATGGGAATACCAGATCACTTTACCTGTCTCCTGAGAAATCTGTATGCAGGTCAACAGGCAGCAGTTAGAACCAGACATGGAAAAATTAACTGGTTCAAAATTGGGAAAGGAGTATGACAAGGCTGCATATCGTCATCCTACTTATTTAACTTATATGCAGCGTACATCATGCCAAATGCCGGGCTGGATGAATCACAAATTGGAATCAAGATTGCTGGGAAAAATATCAACAACCTCAGATATGCAGATAATACCATTCTAAGGGCAGAAAGCAAAGAAGAACTAAAGAGCCTCTTGATGAAGGTGAAACAGGAGAGTTAAAAGCTGGCTTAAAACTCAGCATTCTGAGAACTAAGATCATGGCATCTGGTCCCATCACTTTAGGGCAAATAGAAGGGGGAAAAGTGGAAGATTTTCTCTTCTCGGGCTCCAAAATCACTGTGGACGGTGACTGCTGCCAAGAAATTAAAAGACACTTGCTCTTTGGAAGGAAAGCTATGACAAGCCTAGACAGCATATTAAAAGCAGAGACATCACTTTCCTGACAAAGGCCCATATAGTCAAAGCTATGGTTTTTCCAATAGTCATGTACAATGTGAAAGTTGGACCATGAAGAAGACTGAATACGAAAAAATTGATGCTTTTGACTTGTGGTGCTGGAGAAGACTCTTGAGAGTCCCTTGGACTGCAAGGAGATCAAACCAGTCAATCCTAAAAGAAATCAACCCGGAATATTCTTTGGAAGGACTAATACTGAAGCTGAAGCTCCAATACTTTGGCCACCTGATGTGAAGAACTGACTCACTTGAAAAGACCCTGATGCTGGGAAAGATTGAAAGCCAAAGTAAAAGAGGGCAGCAGAGGATGAAATGGTTAGATAGCATCACAGATTCAAAGGGCATGACTTTGAGCAAAATCCAGGAGATAGTAACAGACAAGAAGGCCTGGCGTGCTGCAGTCCACGGAGTCAGAAAGAGTTGGACATGACTTAGTGACCGAACAACGATACAATACAAATTGTGTGACAATCTCAATTATAATGATATGATTAGTGATTTCACTGAAATATGGACAAGAAAAATAAAATTTCTGGAATAAACATACAGCTGTCATGAAGAACATCTGTTTTTAAAAAATCACTTGGAAACCACTGGCCCATCAGCAGAGCCCAGAAACATGCATGGTAACCATTAAATTCAGTCGTCTTTGCTTTTCGCCAAACTATAGCCAAATAAAATTGCCGTTTTACCCATGTTTGAAGTTATGTGTATCAAGGTAGAAGGATATAATGTTTTTAACTGTTCACTTGTTTCACTTGTACCTTTTGTGTATTGAGCTATGTCACCTTCTATTTGGACTCATGCCCTCAGCCCTGAACATGTTAAATTCAGGCTGGCTCCTCCTTGATGTAATTCATCAAGGTTTGAATCAGTTGTATGTATTTTAAAAATTCCTTCAGTTCAGTTCAGTCGCTCAGTCATGTCCGACTCTTTGCGACCCCATGAATCACAGCACGCCAGGCCTCCCTCTCCATCACCAACTCCCGGAGTTCACTCAAACTCATGTCCATTGAGTCAGTGATGCCATCCAGCCATCTCATTCTCTGTCGTCCCCTTCTCCTCCCGCCCCCAATCCCTCCTAGCATCAGACTCTTTTCCAGTGAGTCAACTCATCACATGAGGTGGCCAAAGTATTGGAGTTTCAGCTTTAGCATCAGTCCTTCCAATGAACACCCAGGATTGATCTCCTTTAGAATGGACTGGTTAGATCTCCTTGCAGTCCAAGGGACTCTCAAGAGTCTTCTCCAACACCACAGTTCAAAAGCATCAACTCTTCGGCGATCAGCTTTCTTCACAGTCCAACTCTCACATCCATACATGACCACTGGAAAAACCATAGCCTTGACTAGACAGACCTTTGTTGGCAAAGTAATGTCTCTGCTTTTTAATATGCTATCTAGGTTGGTCATAACTTTTCTTCCAAGGAGTAAGCGTCTTTCAGTTTCATGGCTGCAATCAGCATCTGCAGTCATTTTGGAGCCCCAAAAAATAAAGTCTGACACTGTTTCCACTGTTTCCCCATCTATTTCCCATGAAGTGATGGGACCTGGTAGTTTAATTTCTTTGCTATTATTCTAAGTAATGTATCAGTTGACATTGCATTCGGATCCTTGCAAATTTGTGAGATTATGTCCATAGAATAAATACATAGATGTGTAATTGCTAGGTCAAAGGGAATGCCTATTTACAATTTAATACACATGGATAATCTGTCTTTCCAGCTGGTTGCATCAAGCAGTGCATACCCTCGCCAACGGCATATGTTTCTGTACACTTTCAGAACATAGATGTCCCCATTGTTTCTAAGAGGTGAAAAGTAGGAGCTCACAGATTTAATATGAATTTCTATTCATTAAAGAAAGATCTTCCACTCACTGAAAATTCGTATTTCTTTTTCTGTAAATCATCAATTAGCATCACTTTGTTGCTATTTACCTTTTCCTTATTGATGTGTAGGGGTTCTTTATATATTGTGATTGCTATATCTTTACCTAACACACAGAATGTATTTTTCCAGTTTGTTGACTATCTATTAACTGTGTTAATGAGGTCTTTCAATGTGGAAACACATACAATTATTGTGTAATCAAATCTGTCAATGTTTTAAAGGTTTCCAGCCTTGATGTAATTAAAAAAAAATGTATTGAAGGATAATTGCTTTACAGAATTTTGCTGTTTTCTGTCAAACCTCAACATGAATCAGCCATAGGTATACATGTATCCCCTGCCTCTTGAACCTCCCTCCCATCTCCCTCCCTACCCCTCCCCTCTAGGTTGATAAGGCCCCTGTTTGAGTTTCCTGAGACATACAGCAGGTTCCCCTTGATTATCTATTTTACATACAGTGATGTAAGTTTCTATGTTACTCTCTCTATACATCTCACCCTCTCCTCCCCTCAACCTTGTTTCTTATATTTTATAAGAGCATTTAAATACAAATCCTTCTGGAATTAACTTTGATCAGTTAATGACTTCATCAATTTTTGTGCCAATACAATATCATTTAACTAGTATAACTTCACAGTATATTTGATAGCAAAGCAAGCCCAGTCATTATTCTTCTCTTTTCCAAAATTTATGAATTAGTTTTCTGTATCCACTCTTTAAGATGAACTTAAGAATCAATTTGTAAACTCCAAAAAGAACCCACTGAGATTTTAAGTGGCATTTCGTAAACTAATATGTTAATCTGGGATAAAAGGCTTATTTACAAGAATGAATATTTCCAGCAAGAATATGGTATATTTCTCATTTTTTAAGTTTTTTTTTTAGTTCATTCAATAGCATTTGATAATGTTTTTATGCTGTTCTCCCACATTTTGAACTTTTGCTAATTTCCAGCAACTAGTTACATTTGCAGATAGAATTTTTGATTATTCTAAATGTGTAAGAAAACTTGATTTTTGTCTTATACAGCCAGTTTATTGAACTATCACTTAGTATATTCTCTTTTGATTAACTTAGATTTTCTAGATTTATAATAATACTGAAATCAATAATGAAATATTTTGGCTGTTATTAATACTTGTGATGTTTATTTCCTATTTACTAGTCTTGCAGTATTTCTTTAGCTAAACCTCAACAATGACAACAGTATTGGAGAGACTTGATTTAGCCAATGCAGTTCTCTTATTGTTCACTCTGATGATTAGTATTTATTTGTGATATTGTTTGCATTAAGCAATTTTCTTCTATCTTTAATATACTAAAGCTTTCTAACTGTTTTCAGTTCTAGATATTTAACTTTGTAACATTAAGTTTTAGACCCTGACAAGATGGTCATATCTGTTTTTCTCTTCTATTTAGACAGTAAGATGTGTCACATTAAGAAATTAATAAATCTTCTAATGGTGAAACAAGCTTCCATAATTATTCTTAGAATAAGGCCTCATTGGATATGGCTTATTTTTCCTTTAATATATTGATGTATTTGATTTGTTAATATTTTTCTCAGGATTTTTGCATCTCTGCTGCTGCTGCTGCTAAGTCGCTTCAGTCATGTCTGACTCTGTGCGATCCCACCAGACTCCGCCATCCCTGGGATTCTCCAGGCAAGAACACTGGAGTGGGTTGCCATTTTCTTCTCCAATGCATGAAACTGAAAAGTGAAAGTGAAGTCACTCAGTTGTGTCCGACTCTTAGCGACCCCATGGACTGAAGCCTACCAGGCTCCTCCATCCATGGGATTTTCCAGGCAAGAGTACTGGAGTGGGTTGCCATTGCCTTCTCCTTTTGCATCTCTAGTCAAGTGAAATCAGTCTCTTTTTTCCCATCAAGATACTTTGTCAAGTTTCATTATGAGTCAGAAAAATGAGGTTGAAGATATTCCATGTTTGTTATGCTCTGGAGAAATGTGTGTGGTCTGAGTATTACCTTTTTCACAGTCACTAAGGAATTGCCCACAAAACTATCCAGACCTGTTGCCTTTTTGGCAAGCCTCAAGGAGAAGGGGCGACTGGTTGTCTTATTTTTTTGCATATTCTTGAGTCAGTTTGGGATATTTTCAGATTTCCAGGGTGAGGAAAACCATTCCATCTGGATTTTCAGATTTATTGAAATCATGCTGCATATAATATTTCCTGAACATTTTTAATATGCAATTTGAAAACATTTGTGGTTACGCATTGTGGTAGGCTGAATAAAATCCCCTCACAAGGGATCCATGTCCTAAACCCCAGAAACTATATATGTCAACCTGTAAGGCAAAAGGACTTATAGATGCGATTAACTTAAGGATCTTGAAATGGGGAGCATATCATGGATTAACCAAGTGACTCCTACATGTAATCACGAAAGTCCTTGTGAAAAGGGGAGATTCGGGAAAGCCACAGAAGGAAGCGGGGGAATGTGATGACAGAAGCAAAAGTTCAAGTGACAGAAGGAAGAGGTCGGGAGACAAGGAATGCAGGGAGCCTCCAGAATCCAGAAGAGGCAAGGAAACACTCGTCCGTATAGGCTCCAGAAGGGGCCAGCCCTGCCCACACCGTGACCCTGGCTCAGTGAAACTGACTCAGAACCGCAAGAGAATAGATTGGGGCGTTGTTCAGTCTTGTTTTGGCCACCATCCTGGCATGTGGGATCCTAGTTCCCCAACCAAGGATCAAATCCACACCCCCTGCGTTGGAATGCAGAAGTCTTAACCACTGGACCACCAGGGAAGTTCCGAGATTTGTGTTGCCATTGAGTTGTGGTATTTGTTGCCAACAAGGTATAGTATGTTACACTACTCACAGAAGGCTAAAACTGGGAATCTTTTTCTTGTCAGGGTCAATCTTTTCCCTTGGGGTCCGGGCTATTTTTATTTATTTATTTTTAATTGGAGGGTAATTGCTTGACAATGTCGTGTTGGTTTCTGCCATGTGACAGCGAATCAGCTCTAAGTATACATATATCCCGCCTCTCTGGAGGCTCACTCCTACCCAACCCTATCAGAGGGTGGGAATGTTTTTGAAGAGCTCTTTTTTTTCTCTCTTTCTCTCTGTAATTCATTCATTCCTGCTTTTATCTTTACCGATTCTTACCTCTTACCTTCCTCAGTTTTCTTGACTTCTATGTGTTTTGCTTCTTGAATTCAGTTATAAAATCACCTGCTTTTCCCTTTTTCTTGTTGATGAGGTCAACTGAGCACATGAAACGCACTTTATAAAAGAGACTTGGCCTCATCCTGTAACTTTTGCGGCGTTTCAGATTGCAATAATGTAAAATAAACTGTCCTTTCTATTTTGATAGCCTTTCTGCCCATCACTTTTTTTCTAAAGCTGTTTTAGGTTTTGGAGTAGTTGTTTTTTTTTTTCATCTCAAATTGTTAAAGGGTTTGGCAGCTATTATTCTATTTGTAAACTCGAATTGTAATGCATCATGGTCAGAGAATGTGACTATCAAACTTTCTGCTTCGGGGAAGTTATTACTCTAAAATTTCAGGTTGTGTAGATGTCTTACTGACCTTTTGAGAGAATGGGCATCTTGGTTTTGTGGGGAACATAATTCCTTGTATAACTAGGGGATCACACTTCGTGAGAATGTGGTCTGTATCCTCTATGTTCTTATTTATATCCGCGGCAAGCGCTGTCTTTATCCCATAGCTGTGAGGGTTTTAGGTGAGAGAGTGACAAGATAAAGGAATACTGAGGGTAGGAAGACAGAAAGTGGATTAAGTGACAAGTATGGATGCAGTGTGGACACACCACTGTCCCCCACCACAACTCCCCACCCCTGCCACACACACAGACAAAAGTGAGGAATGCCTGAACCATTCCGTGCAGAGGAGACAGAAAGCCCAACCCGCCAATACTATATACAGGTGAGAAACCCAAGACCAGCCGCAGGATGGAACTAACACACCCAAGTTCACACGGCCTATTGGCAATAGAGGGGACTCCATCCAAACCTCCGTGGGCCCCCTGCACCAGGCCATGGTCTTGGAGGCCCCAGGAGTGACACGGTTCTGTCTGCTTCCCCTCTCTATTCTGCAGAGGCGCCTAACTCGCTTCATTCTCTATTTTGTCATTAGTTAGTTCAGTCATTCAGTTGTGTCCAACTCTGCGACGTTTTGTCATTAACAACCAAGCTATTCAAGAAAGTGACCATACCATGCCTTCATCCCAAAGAATCGATTGGGCTCCACCTGGTTGAAGCACTAGTAAGCACTGTTCTGAGAGCCCAAGACACACACACACACACACACACACACACACACACAAAGCCATGAGCCCAACAGGGACCCACACAAGGTCAATGTTACCTTCGGACATCACGGGCCCTGCTGAAGCAAATTTGCATCACACCCGTGTCAAGACTAAACGCATTTAGTACACATAAGGAAAACAACTGGCTTTGAGTGTTCAGTTCAGTTCAGTTCAGTTCAGTTCAGTCGCTCAGTCGTGTCCGACTCTTAGCGACCCCATGAACCACAGCACGCCAGGCCTCCCTGTCCATCACCAACTCCCAGAGTTCACTCAAACTCATGTCCATCGAGTCAGTGATGCCATCCAGCCACCTCATTCTCTGTCGTCCCCGTCTCCTCCCACCCCCAATCGCTCCCAGCATCAGAGTCTTTTCCAGTGAGTCAACTCGTCGCATGAGGTGGCCAAAGTATTGGAGTTTCAGCTTCAGCATAAGTCCTTCCAATGAACACCCAGGATTGATCTCCTCCAGAATGGACTGGTTGGATCTCCCTGCAGTCCAAGGGACTCTCAAGAGTCTTCTCCAGCACCTAGGGACATTAATAAATGTCACATTATTTTTTTCAATGAGATGGAAAAGAAACTTGTCTTCCTCTTACTACGCTGTGCCGGGCACTTTCTGCCCTGTTTCATTTTCTTTGCGTCTCCCTGTTGCCCTGACCAGTATAGGGGTTTTTTGAATGGGAGAGGCATCCTGAATTTTTTGTAAGTTTGGGTGTACTTCAGAAATATCACCATCCTCCTTACTGTGTTGGAAGCTGCTACCACTGCCCCCACCTCAGGAAGATGTGGCAACATTAAGATTTCCACAGGCTCTCCCCCACCACCCGCAGCCTCTGGACTGCACTTCTAATAGGTATACTGCCGAGGAGCCTCAAGGAGAGGGTTTACCTTGTTGACACATCTTATTTCCACTCTTGCTGGCATGGAGAAGGCTACTTTGTGGCTGGTGCTCCAGAAACTGATAAATGACTTACAAGTGGTTGAGAGCCACCTCTTGGATCCACCGCTCTCAGCTTGAGCAGGTATCCAGCCGGGCTGACCCCGCTGATACCACTGGTGAACCGGCATCCACTAGCTCGACTCCTGCAGGAGGAAGTGAAGACATTTGGACCTCTTGGCAGAGTCCGGGAGAGTGAGGACAAGTGGGAAAGCATCACTCCCTAAGACAGACAGGACCCCGATGACCGGACGTGGGAAGGCCCAGCGGCAGTCCAGAAAACGGCAGGCGCGGAAACGGATGCCCTGCCCCAGCTTCTCTTCTTTTATTCCCATCTTGCGCCTCTCCCAAGGTTCCCCGGAGGAGAAATGACCCCACTGAGAACAGGGCAGCAATAGCAGAAAACAGACCCCAGGTGACTATTTCAAGGGAATTGGAAAAGGTGACATTTTCCATTATGACCCAGTGTGTCGGCTAATAGTCCCCGTTTCTTAACCACAGGCTCTCCCCAGCCACCCGCAGCCTCTGGACTGCACTTCTAATAGGTACAGCGGAGAAGCCTCAAGGAGCGGGTTTGTCTCTCTGACACATCTTATTTCCACTCTTGTTGGCATGGGGAAGGCTACTTCGTTTATGTCTGATTCCAGCTGGGCCCCAGCGGGGTCCTGCCTGATGAACTGAAATGGCCAGAAGATTGCTCCCAGCTTGGTCAGCAATCCAGCCAAAGCTCTCCTTACGCCAACCCTCTCCCACCTCTGCAAGTGCACGGTGCTTCCGGTCCCCAGGCATCTTGGAGAGGTCCCAGTGGAGTGAGATTTGTACAAACAGCAGTCACTAAACCCTTGGACCTGGATAAGAGAAGAAAGGAATCATTGTGCGTAACACTTTCTCCTACAGAAGATGGTTTCTAGAACATAGAGATGGTGAAAGTGAAAAAGTCACTCAGTCATGTCCAACTCTTTGCGACCTGGTGGCCTATACAGTCCATGGAATTTTCCAGGCGACAATACTGGAGCGGGTAGCCTTTGCATTACACACAATGATTCTCCACAGGATCTTCCCAACCCAGGGATCAAACTCAGGTCTGTCGAATTGCAGGTGGATTCTTTACCAGGGCAGGGGGCTGAGGGTATGGCCAACTGGTAATATCATGGAAAGCATGTGTGCTGGAATTGAGAAGCGTTTGGGTTTTATTCACTCATGCAAGACTCTTATCCAGTGATCACCAGGTACTAGGCACTCTTCCAGGTGCCTACAATCTGCCAGTGAAGAGCAGTCCAAGTGAGGCAAAGTCCTGGTCACGCGGGAGTCACGTTCTATTGGGACCCAATGGTAAACCAGCAACACTGGGCCAATGGCATCAACACTCATCTCAGCACTTCTTCATTTATCCAACGGGATTAACAATCACAGTTGCCTGATGGTTCCGTGTTTGTAATGTGCTACACAAATGTTTGTTATCATCACAAATATTTTCACACCCTAGATCCAAGGAGTGGTACTCTTAAGAGAAAAAGAGAGAGGGACTTCCCCTGGTGGTCCAGTAGTCTAAGACTCCACATTCCCAATTCAGGCAGCCCAGGTTCGATCCCTGGTCAGGGAACTAGACCCCACATGCCGCAACTAAGAGTTTGCATGCCACGATGAAGATCGAAAATCCCGAGTGCCACAACTAAGATCTGGTGCAGCCAAATAAATAAATTTTTTAAAATAGACATTTTTAAAATGATAATTGTAAAAAAAGAGAGAAGAGCAGAGCAACTGGAATATGATTGTCTTGACTGTGGCCGAGAGGTTCAGCGCAGCCTCTGATTGAAACCGTCCCAAGGTCACTTGGGGGCATCTTTTCCCTACTGTCTTTTTGTCATCATGTTTGACATGCTGTACAGGTGTTGTTGTTTAGTCACTCAGTTGTGTCCAACTCTTTGCAACACCATGGACTGTATTCTCCAGGCAAGAATACTGGAGTGGTTTGCCATTTTCTTCTCCAGGGGATCTTCCCAACCCAGGGACAGAGCCATCATCTCCTGCATTGCAGGCAGATTCTTTACCACTGAGCCACCAAAGAAGCCTGTACAGGTGTGGACATTACAATAGCTTTCTATCTGAACAGTCCTGAGCACACACCCCCTCTTTTCATCCAACTACTGCTCCCTGGTGCTTCGTATCATGATGTCACTTCCTAGGTAGTTATGAACTATCAAATTTAGAGGAATAAATTATGAATAAGCAAGAATGAATGTAGAAGGAGGCTCTGAGTACTACCACTGCTCTCTGCATTGCATACTTAACACCAGACCCGAAAAGAGGAAAATGTGTAGTTTTATTGATAGATGACATTGTCCTGTGAGACGACTGCCATTGTCTCAGACCTGCCCATCTCCTCCTGCAAATACGGTGCAAAAGATAGACAGCCTGTCACCTCCTGATGTGTGTCCACTGTTCATTGTAAAATGTTGCCACACCAGGGCAGGTAGATCATTGCTCACGACCTGTATGCCGACGGCTTTGATCAGACCATCTTCCAGGCTGAACTTCTAGAACCGAAAGTCAACAGAGCCCCAGTTTAAGTCACATGGATGGTGCCCTGCTGAGCAGGGTGGATGCTAGGTCTCTCCCCATTTCCTGGGTGTTTGCCCCAGGCCCTAGTTCCCCCAAAGTCCTAGAATACAATTTTCATCATTGCCTCTCCAGCAAGGACTATGAAATCGGAACCACCTAGTTCTGAATTCAAGCCTTGTCACCCACTGGCTGTCACCAAGCAAATCTTCATCCCTGAGTCTCACTCCACTTCTGTGTTTATGGAGCTGATGATATTTTGATGTTTATTAGGAATAGTACAAATATTTGTTAAGATTATTAACTGTTCAATTCATAAATTAAACAACGTGTGCCATAATATGTCAGTTTTTAAAAAGCAAATCCTCCTTTTTACCTAAAAAAAAAAGAAAAAGATATTTTAGGATTCTTAGAATAATCCTGCCTATCAAAATTTCATCACTAAGTTTTTGCTTGTTTGTTCATTTGTTTTGAAGTATAGTTGATTTACAATGTTGTGTTAGTTTCAAGTGTACAGCAAAGTGAGTCAGTTACATATATATATATTCTTTAACAGATTCTTTCCTCTTGTAGGTTATTACAAGATATTGAGTAGCATTCCCTGAGCTGCGCAGTACGTCCTTGCTGGTAATCCATTTTATATACAGTAGTGTGAGTGACTGGAGAAGGCAATGGCAGCCCACTCCAGCACTCCTGCCTGGAAAATCCCCTGGACAGAGGAGCCTGGTGGGCTGCAGTCTATGGGGTCGCGACTGAGCAACTTCACTTTCACTTTTCACTTTCATGCATTGGAGAAGGAAATGGCAACCCACTCCAGTGTTCTTGCCTGGAGAATCCCAGGGATGGGGGAGCCTGGTGGGCTGCCGTCTATGGGGTCGCACAGAGTCGGACACAACTGAAGCGACTTAGCAGCAGCAGCAGCAGTGTGAGTGACAGTTGCTCAGTCATGTCCAACTCTTGCAGCCCCATGGACTATAGCCTGCCGGGCACCTCTGCCCATGGAACTCTCCAGGCAGGAAGACTACAGTGGGTTACCATTTCCTTCTCCAGTATGTAGCAGCATGTCTATGTTAATCCCAAACTCCTAATTTATCCCTTTCCCACCTTCCCCTTTGGTAACCATGTTTGTCTACATTTGTGAGTCTATTTCTGTTTTATACATCAGTTCATCTGTATCCTTTTTAGATTACATATGTCAGCAGTATCATGTATTTGCTAGGGATCTTATGCTAAAGCTGAAACTCCAATACTTTGGCCACCTCTTGCGATGAGTTAACTCAATGGAAAAGAGTCTGATGCTGGGAGGGATTGGGGGCGGGAGGAGACAGGGACGACAGAGAATGAGATGGCTGGATGGCATCACCGACTCGATGGACATGAGTTTGAGTGAACTCTGGGAGTTGGTGATGGACAGGGAGGCCTGGCGTGCTGTGATTCATGGGGTTGCGGAGAGTCGGACACGACTGAGTGACTGAACTGAACTGAACTGAACTGAGTGGACCTTCGGGAGACGCTGCCTGTGAAGGACTGGGCCTAGTCACTGGCAACAGGGGCGCTGACAGGGTTACTCTGCGGCAGGTTCGGTTCTCTGGACTCCGCATATGTTCACTCAGCGAACCTTCCTGACATCTCTCTGGGTAGATCATTTAAATGAGCAAAAACATAAAATAATAAATTCACAAATAAAGGCAGACCTCATTTTCTGTGCTTCATAGGTGTTCTGGTTTTTGCAATCTGCCGGTTTGTGGCAACCCTGTCAGGAGAAAATCTATCGATACCGTTTTCCCGACTGCCTCTGCTCACTTCATTTCTCTGTGCCACATCTGGGTAATTCTCAAAATATTTCACTTTTTCGTTGTTATTATATGTGTCCTGATGGTCTGTGATCCATGACCTTCGATGTTGCTGCTATGACTCGCTGAAGGCTCAGACGATGGGGAGCACTTTTTAGCAATAAGATATTTTTAAATTAAAGTATGGGCATTGTTTTTTAAGACATAATGCTATGGAGACAAGAGACTACAGTATAAGAGAAATATAACTTTCATTGCACTGGGAAACTAAAAAAAAAAAGAAAAATTCATGTAGCTCACTTTATTGATATTAGCATTATTACCATGGCCTAGAATCAAACCCGGAGAAGGCAATGGCAAGCCACTCCAGTACTCTTGCCTGGAAAATCCCATGGACGGAGGAGCCTGGTGGGCTGCAGTCCATGGAGTCGCTACAAGTCAGACATGACTGAGCGACTTCACTTTCACTTTCACACATTGGAGAAGGAAATGGCAACCCACTCCAGTGTTCTTGCCTGGAGAATCCCAGGGACGGGGGGGCCTGGTGCACTGCCGTCTGTGGGGTCACACAGAGTCGGACACGACTGAAGTGACTTAGCAGCAGCAGCAGAATCAAACCCACAGCATCTTTAGGGTGTGCTTGTATTAACTATAATACAAATACAACATCATCATATACAGATAGATAAAAAGAGAAAACTAAAGTATAAAGATGCTACATAACCTGCCCAGGCCACTCAGGTGGTGAGGCCTGCGTCAGGATTCAGTTTCCATCCCCCGGACGGCACACTGCCCTCTCTGGCTCCTGCTGTTGCTCTTACTGACTCATTACCCAAGTTCCTTAATATTCTACCTCCTTCCCCGGTTGCCACGGGCTGAACATCCGCCTGCTTGCAGGCAGGGCACATAAGTGCTGGTATGAAGCCTGGACCTGTGCTTGGCACAGGGCAACTTCAGGGAAGAATCAACCTACCCATACTGAGAAGCCGAGGACCAGAACCCAGGGGCCAAGATGAAGGGAGCCATACTGATGGCCTCCACCCGGAGGGAAGACTGGAGAAGGAAACTCGGGCACTCTGGGGCCTGCAAGGCCTCCAGGTCTGAGAGAGGCCTGTGAAGCCAAACCAGGACTCGGAAAGCCCAGACTTTGATATTCACTTTTAGAGACCAGCAATCCAGAGGAGAATTGTTGCTTAGCTCAGATGGTAAAGATTCTGCCTGCCAAGCAGGAGACCTGGGTTCACTCCCTGGGTCAGGAAGATCCCCTGGAAAAGGGAATGGCAACCCACTCCAGTATTCATGCTTGGAGAATCCCATGGATGGAGGTGCCTGGCGGGCTACAACCCATGGGGTCGCAAAGAATCAGACACAGTTGAGCATCTAACACTTTCACTCACTGGGTGACAAACAAACTCAGCTTCACCGAGGCATAGAGAGGCAAAGAGAACCAGAGAGGGACCGCCAACTCCTCTTTCCCTGCAGAAGGACTTCCTGTGGTGACCTGGCCAGTTCCTTGTCCATTCTGCTCTGTACTTTTATCCTTCATCTGTCCCATCTCCTTGATAGGTGCCAGCTCTGCAGAGGTTGAAGCCCGGTCCTGCTTCCCTGGGGCATCTTGTGGTGCCTGCCTTTGGTGAACACTGCTCATGGACCCTTTGATTTGCCCCAAGCATAGAGCAGGGCATAGAATCTCCAACAGCATGAAGAACAAAGGGTCAAGGAAAGAACTCACACTTCCAGAAAGAGTGTTGCATACACGCCCTGGGGTGGGAGACAGACACAGTGCCCCCTTCTCTGCCCTGTCTTACGCCACAGGCTCGCCCAAAATGTGACATTCAGGGTCATGTCTAAGCCTCTCACTCAGCCCACCATGAGAGGTTGCTTCTCCCTGTTCTCCACTCTGCCCTGGAGGAAACATCTCCCAGGCCCCCTGGGAGCTCAGATCCGACCAGAGAAAGCATAAGCCCGACTCACCAGCTGAGTGCAGCTGTGGCTGTTGCTTAAGAGCCTTCCCGCGTGCAATAACCTCTCATTATATTTTAATGTTGTTGTAACTTTATGGCTTAATCAGTATTTGCAATTTGTTAGTAGCCTGGGCGGCCATAAAATTGTTTTCCAGGTACTGAAACATCCCATCAAGGTTTGTAAAGCAGTGGTTCTTAGTTTATCACGCCCATAAAATGCCCTGGCAATTTGACAGATATAATAACTTTTTTTATCAAGTGTCTAATCTGAGAGGAGATTAAGCCATACGTTACCCGCAGCTTGCACTGGGGTTGGGAGCTCTTCAGCCTCCAGACCTCTCAGGGCCGCCCTTCTCCTCAGCCCATCTGTCCTCTTCGGCCGAGGGCTAGAGTTCAGGCTTGCCTCTGCCCCAGAGCCTGTTGTCGCCCCAAGATGCTGGGGTCAGGCTTCCAGGTGGTTGCGGTGTTTGTGGTATGGACAACCTTGATGAGACAGCTCTCTCACACCAAGGTCCAGCAGCAATGGCTGAGAAATTAGTCATCAGATAGAGAGAAAAAGCCCTGCTAATCTCTCCCCTGTGGATCTCCCCACAAGCTGACCTAATCCTACCGAGGGTCTGTACATAAGAGGAACAGAGAAGGTTATCGGCCCATCACTTACCAACCTCATCTCCATCCTCCAAGCTTCCGCCTCCCCTGGTTTCCTAGGCATTGTGTCCTGTCATAGGGTGTTGCTCTTGTTGTTCAGTCACTAAGTCATTCGTGTCTGACTCTTTGTGACCCCATGAACTGTATAGCCTTCCAGGCTCCTCTGTCCATGGGATTTCCCAAGCAAGAATACTGGAGTGGGATGCTGTTTCCTTCTCCAGGGCATCTTATTGGGAGGACACATGGAAAAGTAAGCTATTTTTCTTCCCAGTGACATGAATTTGCTCCTCTCTGCAGTTTTCAAATGTTCATTTCTCTTGGGAGGATGTTGAACCAAAGAAGAATTTTGGTCAAGAGTGATGCTGTGTACATGTACACCTCCTTGCCCCCAACAGGACCAAATTGAGATGCCCTGTCATCCGTATCCATGGGGTCCAGTCATGTGGATCAGGTTCTTTGCCCCTCCAGCCCTGCAGTGTATGACTCAGAGTGCCGTTGGCAGGACCAGTTCTCATCTGTTCTCCAGCACTCAACTATAAGTCCCTCCACCATGACGCCCATCTTTAGACAGTCGTCCTAGAGAAAAGAATGTGGACCATGTGACAGTATGATTCATCACCACTCAGCTGGCACTTACCAGGCAACTGTTTCTTGGCCAGCAGCACCCTAAGACCCAAGGGATTCAGAGATAATCAAAATACAACACCTGCCCTTGAGGGTCCCACCAGCTAACTGAGGAAATTAACCAGAAAAGCACAGGTTAGCACTGTGAGAGAACTTTATGGGGTCCCGTGGGAACCCAGAAGGGACCACAACCCTTCCCAACTCTCAGAAAATAACTCCAGAGAAGGCTTCTCCATGGTGACTCTCAGCCCAGATCCATATACATGCACGAAAGCTAACTGGGTACCCGAGAATAGAGAAGGGCTTCTGCAGAAGGTTCTATAGGTTTACAGCACAGAAACTAAGAGGAGACTGGGAGTCCAGCAAACATGAGAAACGGTCTGAAAGCAGCTTGGTGGACCAAAGACTGTACATGGGCTGTGGGCTGCGACTGTCCACAGGGGACACCTGGAAAGCGATGCAAGAGACAGGGCCGTAGTGTCTAGCACGCCAGGCTACAGAGTTCAGGGCTGATTCTGCAATTACAGGGACCCGTGAGAGGACTGGGGCTTCCCAGGACGCGTTAGTGCTGAAAATAAAACCCGCCTGCCAAACCTGCCTGCCAATGCAGGACACGGATTTGATGCCTGGGTGGGGAAGATCCCCTGGAGAAGGGCATGACAACTCACTCCAGTACTCTTGCCTGGAGAATCCCACGGACAGAAGGAACTTACCGGGCTATAGTCCATGAGGTCGCAGGAGTTGGGCTCAACTGAGCATCCGCATGTATATATATGTATACATATATATTTATATACGTATATGAGAGGATCTGAGGCATGAGAGTCACATGGTCACAGTCAAATTTAGATCACAGTGGCATTAGGATCATGAAAACCTAGATAGAGGTGGAAATAGAAGTCTTCAGTCACTCTGTAAAAGATGCTCATCATGTTTTGGCTATCTAGAATTCAGTACTTCCCTCTGGATCTCCCATACCACCTTCTTACCAGCTCCCTGGTACCCCTTTTGATGGAAATTCCTGCCATTTCATGTCATGTTGGAGGGAGACAGCTCCCTCTTCCATCATCAAAGGGACAAGATTTTTCCATCTCAGGATGCCCGGAGCAGGCTTGTGACATGCACAAGCCAATCCAACTCTCCCTACTAGGAACTTGACCTGTTAAGAGGGTAACCAGACAGCAGACTCCTCACAGACTGTGGGAGATTTATTTTCCCAAACAGCCACGGCTGTGTTTCTTTGATCCCACATGCTCTTCCAGAGCCAGCAAGAGAAGTCTATTCTTTCTCCCAAATAGAAAAAGTGGAAGTTAATGCTGCGAGACTTCAGAGACCGTGTCATCAGAAGTAAACTGGCTTCCATCTGCCTCATTTTCTCACAAGAAGCTTGCCCTTGAAGCCCAGCCATCATGTTACAAGGAAGCCCCATCCCCTTGGAGGAGGCACGTGGAAGTGTTCTGGCCAACAGTCCAGCTAAGGCTCCAGCCAGCATCAGCCATCAGACGCGCTATGTGAGGGAGCCGTCAGGTGATTCCAGGCCCCAGCCTTCAAAGCCATTCTAGCTGAAGCCAAGCAGAAGTAGAGACAAGCTGTGCCTCCAAGCCATGTCCGAACTGCAGATTCGTGAGCAAAATGAATGAATGTCATTTCAGTCGCTAAGCTTGGGGTAGTTTAGTACACAGAATGCAAAAACAGTGACCTTGATGGGGGATCCAGCTGCCTGATCTCCAGAGATCCCTTGACTCCTGGCTATATCCTCACCCTAATTCCCCATCTTCCCACCTGCCCTGTGTCACCAATGTCACCAAATCTCTTTCCAATAGACATCATGGCTCTGTGACCAGAAAGATCGGGATCCTGTTGTCCCAACCATTGTCCCTGTCCAATGAGAAGCCTATTGACATGGTCCAGGAGAGCCATGAGGGCCTGAGGACAGATGTGATGGTGGGGAGGGGTCAGAACCCAGGACCCACAATCCGAAAGGACTTGAGGAAGATATGGGAAAGGATGCAGGCAAGGATGCTTCTCAGGTTTTTAACCGGGCCACGGAGCAGATGCTCAAGCCATTAGGCGAAAAAGAGAATTCAAGAGAAAGCAGCTCTCAGGGAACTAAAACACGCAGACGAATTCCAAGTTCAGTTATCCACCTGGTGATTTTTGAGATACCTGCGGGAAACACACAGGGAGACATCTGCCATACACAGGACCACAGTCATCACATCCTGGCTTTGTCACATGACTTAAAAGAGACAGTGCTGGGAATCAGGATAACAGTTTCCTAGAGATGCAGAGACCTGAGGAACACTAAGCCCTCACACTGTTCAGACTGAGTGTTTAACTTTAAAGAGTGCCGTGTGTCAGGTGTGTGCATGAGTGTGCACGTGCATGAAGGCAGCCTGGAGAATATTTGTGCCTTTTCAACCCAAACTGAAAGGGAAGAGCATCTTCTGGCTTTTTTTTTTCCCCACATGACCTCACCATGACTGATGGGCCAGCTCCAAAGGTTGATGACTGACTTAATAAACCACAAGAATAACTGCATTTATGTAAAGCCTTTCTCCAAGGATAGCGCTCCGGCACTCTGCAGATAATGGACTTATTTATCCTTGGAGCACCTCTGTGAGGCACTTACAGGACAGGGGTGACCAGATTCATGGAATAAATAATGTCGAGAACAGCGTGAAGCTAAGCTAGCCGATAAGTCTGAGGCCTGAGAGGAGGTGGGTTGGCCCCAAGGTCACCCAGCAAGTTGAAAACTGCTCAAACCATTGTGCCTTGAGGGAGTGACTCATATTCTCCCCGTGTCCCCTGGGCTTGCTCAGTCCTGTCACCTGTGAGGTGCCTCTGTGGTTGTGAGGAGTGAAGAGGTAAATTGGCCTGACCGACCGGTTCAGACCGGCCAGCACCTCCTTTTCCAGCCAAGCATGTTCTTGCCCGCCAAGAGGCACAAAATGACTGCCTGAAACCCTAGACATAGAATCTATCTAAATAATTGGGAAACTGGCCTGGCTGATTTTGCTTTAAAAAAAAAAATCCCAACCCAGGGAATTACACATCAATAGACAGGAAGTCATCCTTAGACTCATACACAGAGACTAACTTCCGCCTCGTGAAAACCGCGACAGCATTGGTCATAAAAAGCCCTCTCTTGGCCAGAATGGGTTTGCTCCAGAGGTTCCGAGTGAAAGCAGACAGGGAGTAAGGGCCGTATACTGTATTTGTTTAAATATCATGCTGGTGAACGTCTGTGACGCAGGAGACAGGTTTATGGAGAGAGAAATAAAATGTTGACAAATGGCCCTGTAATCAACTGGAACACGCAATAAATCATTAGAATGCCAATAACACTTCCAGGACAAGCTTAGAAAGGTCATTAGCGTGTCACAATATATCTTCCAGCAGCAAAGAAAGCAAACAGAACATGTTGGGGAGAGGATTATGAGGGAAACATCTGTCAGTCCTAATTAAGAATTAACTACAGATCGTATCTTGGGAGATGTATAATTTATTTTCCCTCTTCTTCCTCCCTGCACACTCACAAAAAGAAAAATAAATCAATAAAAAGTTTAACCCGTTCTAGATCTGAGATGGGGTCAAAGAGGCAGGCTGGAAGTGTAGAAAAGAGCAAACTGACAGCTTAGTGGGGTGGGGAGAAGGGGAGGAGAGAGGCACTCCTGACCCCAAAAGTAGGTGTGGGAGAGAGCTCAAGGGCTCAGTCAGCCTGCCTGCACCCGACCTGGTCCTTCCCTTTCTCCCCACCCAGCCCAGTCCAAGACACTCCGTTTCACACCATCAGGAATGTTGAGATTACTTAATACTTTGGCAAGTAGGTCTCATGAGCTACAAAGGGACAGCAGGAAGGTTGGAAGCTAAAAAAAAACAAAAAAGAAGTCAAGTCCCTTTGTACCTGAATGTACCAGTTATAATTGAGTTTGGCTTCAAGTACGAAAAAGGAATCCACGGTGACTTGAAAAAAGATGTGTTTATTTTTCTCATGTAACAGAAGTCCAGAGATGGGAGGTGCCAGATCAGTTTTCTGAATGTCTGTCTTATCATCTCTAGGGCGGTGGTTTTTAACCTCTGTGACTCATGGTCACAATATGGCTACTGTGGCTCCAGACATCATGACCAGGCTCAAAGGAAGAACAGAGTGGAAAGGATGACTCTGACCTTTATTATCTCTGTTATCAAGAAAGCCAAAGTTTTCCTAGAATCTGCCCCCACTCCCCAGCAAATTTAGGTATTTCTTTCACTGACCAAAATAGCCTCAAAGAACCACCATAAAACCTGGGAGATGAAATGGACATGTTGTCACTCCAATTGAAAACGTGGTTCCGTTAACAAGGAAGGAGAGAGGAACAGATTTAGTGTCTGCTGCTAACAGGATTTGCCAGGTGGTGAAGGGGGATTTGGGGCTGACTCAGGCACCTACAGAGGAGGGCCCAGTGGGGGCAGACAGGGGTGGGAAGGGTGGGTATGTTCACCTCCTGCTGTTCACAGAAGGGCTCTCAGCCCTGTCCCAGGAGGAGACGGTGCTGGTCTTCAGGTTCCACCTCCTGGCTCCACTCTAAATCCAGTTGCTACTCATCTGTGCTGCTCTTTTCTTCTAAGGGCCAAGCCTTTGTGCAGGCTTACTGCAACTCAGAGCCTTCAGGGCAGAGTCAGTTCAACCACCGAAGGCTCATGGAGAAAATACACTCTCCCTCACCACAGATCTTGCTCCAAATGGCCCTTCATGCCCCAAGACAGCTTTTACTGTTTACCTGGGTTTTGCTTCCCTCCACCCAGCTCCTCTCCTCCCCCCTGTTTGACTGTCTGTGCATTGCATACCTGGCACGCACACCATAGCTCGTGTGCATGTGTGCATCTGTGTGCACATGTGTGCAGATGCGTGCCTGTATCTGTGTGCAAACATACGTGCTATGTATACCTGTGTCAGCATGTCCCTGTATGCATGTATGTATCTGTGCGTGCACCTGTGTGCATCTATCTGCACGTGTGTATCTATGTGTGCATGTGTGTATCTGTATGCAAACACGTGTGTGCATACTTGTGTGCACACATGTGCATGCATGTGCCTTGTGCCTGTGCATAACTTGTGTGCATGCGTGTATCTGTGTGTGCATGTGTGCCCTGGCATGTGTTTGCATGTGTGCATATGTGTGTCCATATGGACATGTGTGTTTCTGTGTGTGCCTGTATGAGCACATGTGATGTGTGTGTGCACCAACATACCTGGGAGTCTTCCTCTCTCCTGGTCCCTCCCCTACTCCCCAGCCTATCACACAGGTGGCGTCCCCAGGCACTTCCTGGGAGGTCTGGCCGCTCCGGTGCCTTCTTATCAGCATTATTATTTTCACCATCATTCGCAGCATCACCGGTGCTTTCTCCCATTCTTCCTGCCTTTCCTTCTCAGGTCTCTTTTTCTGCTTAAGTTTGCATTTCTCCCGTTATTTTATTTTATTTTTTTCTGCTGACAGAGACAACAGCTCGTCCTAGTTCACCATTTCAGGATTTGTTGCAAGCTTCAAGGTAGAGGTTTATGGCTGTGGGTGTCCCGGTTATAGTACGGTTCTTATGGGTCCTAATAAACTCGGCTGCTCTGGGGCCCTCTTAAATTCTGGTACGAGAGCGAGAGAAAAGGCATCATTCAGTCCTGTTACACGCAGGAATCCTCTCCCTTGAAGGCTGAGAGTAATGTCTTTTTTCTTGGGGGAGCAAAAGCCCATAACTCTTGAATGCTGCCCAGGAACCAGAGGGTAAAGAAAAGTCCTTTTCTCCTTCCCTGTTGCCTGGATGGATGGCAGATGGAGACATGGTTGGAGCTAGAGAAATGGGCACAGAGCAAAGATTGAAATGCAGCTGGATTTTTTTTTTTTTTTTGCCTGGAACAGCCACGATCATATTCTTAAATGCAACCTCTCACAAAATTCTTTCATTTACTTCTTTTCACAAAGTCCTCATAACAAGCCTGATGGCTATTCCCATTTTGCACATGAGAAGCCCAGGTTTCTATCTGGGAAGTTACTTGTTGGAAGGAAGTCATGTAGCTGATACATGGCCACAGGTTCTCAAACCCAAGTTGCCATCAGGTCCTCCAAGGCTAATTCTTTTTCACCAAACTGCCCCTACTGGAGGTCAAGGGCTCCTGGTTGACCTGGAAGAGTCTCTGCCCATAGTCAGAGGGCATCTCCAGAAAATGCTGCTGTGAAACGGCCTTGCAGACAGAAATGGCTACTGACATGGGAGGTAACAGCCTCTAGCCAGAGCTGTGTGCTTTGGGGGAAGCCACCTAACCTCTCTGGGCCTCAGCTTCTGACTGTTATAAAATGAAGGTCATACTCGTGATGCAAAACTCTAGGATGCCTCAGGGCCTGCTGTGCTAGAAGGGGTGTCCTGCTCCCTCTTTTCCAGGTTGTATGTTAAAGCCCCATGTCAAAGGTGATGATGTGCCTAAGAGTCTACTGATTAAGCTTTTAATGTTTAAAAGCACTTGAATGAGACATTCTCGAAGGCCCCTTTGTTCACACGACATCAGCATTATTGACAGCATAACAAAATATCTGTCACTGTCTACTTACAGAGGGTGTGGCCAAGTGCCGGGGATAGAGTTTGCGCTGAAAAATGACAGCCAAAAGCTGTTGCCCAAGTGCGATTCCTCATGACGAACACCCGTCAGTGTGTCTCTTTCTGTGCCCTGTGAGAGAATCCCTAGCCCATGGTTGGGATGGGGGACCATGGCTGGTGGAGCCGGTGGCCCAGGGGGTGCCTTTTAACCCACGACCCATACCACTGGTGCCCTAAGATTCATGTTCAGATACAATTTCAAACCTTGTGTTTCCCCTATCTCAACATGGAGGAAGAACATTGGAGTCATTTAGCCTGCAGAATGATTTTTTATTTATAAAGTTGTGCAATTTAGAGGGGTATTTGAGGTCACCTTAAGCTCTCCCATACAACGCAGATCTTACATTAAATGAAAACTATTAGTATTCAGAGATGCTTTAGCATGAGGGTGGCTGTGTGACCATGACCTCTGTGTTGATATAAACGTGTTTTCATTACCACCGGGCCTGGGGTGGGAAGGGAGAGCTGGAAGACACGAGAGCTACTGCTTGTTAACACCGTCCTTGCAAATGTTCTTTTATTAGCAGCACTTCAGGTCTAAGGGTGTCAAGTATCGCATGCCAGCTCTGAATGCCTCCCCTCGCTGCATGTGTCCCCGGAGCAGCGTGTGGGCTTCATAGTTCTCCAGTGTTCTTTGTCCTCAGATCATCCTGGGTTGCCTCCTGGCCACCACTCACCTCCCACTCCCAGGAATTAGCCCAGAGGTCGGAAAACTACAGCCTCAGCTCAAATCTGGCCTATTTCCCCGATGGCTCGGCAGGTAAAGAATCCACCTGCAATGCAGGAGACACAGGAGATGTGGGTTCAATCCCTGGGTCGGGAAGATCCCCTGGAGGAGGAAATGGCAACCCACTCCAGTGTGCTTGCCTGAAAAATCCCATGGACAGAGGAGTCTGGTGAGCTACAGCGCATGGGGTCACAAAGACTCAGACACAACGGAGCAACTAAGCATGCCTGTTTTTCTATGGCCCTGGAACTAAGAACAGTTTTTGCATTTTCAAAGGATTGGGGAAAAAATCAAAAGAAGAATCACATTTTATGATATATGAAAATTCTATGGAATTCAAGTTTCATGTCCATTAATAAAGCTTTATTGGGACACGGCCATGCTCATTCATTTATAGATTGTCTATAGTTCTTTCACATTGCAAAAGCAGTTGAGTAACTACAGCAGAGGCCATCTGACCCCCAAAGCCTGAAAGTTTTACTGTCTGGGCCTTTGAAGGAAACAGTTGCTCCACCACCACCACCAAGCCCAACATTAACCTCCAGTTCCCTTGGCAGTAACCATCATCTGACGGATGACTTCCCCCTGACATTTTTGGAATGTACCCCCTTCTCTCATCACTAGCTGAAGACCTCAGTGTATCCTGCAACCGCCTCCAGAAGGGTCTCCCAATTTCTAGACTTGCTGCCTGGAATGGTGCCCCTACAAGCTGTAGAACAGACTGGATAAGAGCACAAACTCTAGAGCCAGACCGTGCGTGGATGCTGTCTCTTTAGTTGTGTCTGACTCTTTGTGACCCCATGGACTGTAGCCCGCCAGGCTCCTCTGTCCATAAGAATTCTCCAGGCAAGAATACTGGAGTGGGTTGCCATGCCTCTTCCAGGGGAACTTCCTGACCCAGGGATCAAAACTGAATCTCTTCTCTCTCCCGCGTCGACAGGCAGGTTCTTTACCACTAGCACCATCCGGGAAGCCCACTTTGCCCTCTTCTTATCTGCATGGGCCTGGGCAAGTCATTTAAGCTCTAAGCCTCAGTTTCCTCATCTATCAAATGGGGATGATATTAACACCAACATGTATATAATTATCGTGAGGATTATTTGCAAAGCACTTAAAACAGTGCCCAGAACAATACAAGCATTCGCCATTATCATTCTCAAAAAGCTCAAATTGGACCTTGTCATTCCTCTTCCTGAGAAGCATCGATGGCTCTTCATCATTTATCAGAGTCCAAACTTTTACACATGGCACATATTCCCTCTGTGATCTGATCCTCATCCACCACCATCCCTATTCCCCGCCTCCCAGGTTCTGCTATAACAACTCCAGTCACCCAAAGCCCCCCTGACCCTTTGCCTCTTGTCTCCAGAACTCCCGCTGAGGCCCTGCCCAGCTTTCACTGTCTCCAGGAAGTCTTCTCTGACTGCATCTCCTCTCTGCTCACACTGTGACACCCTTGCAGAGTTCCAACGCCACTCACCATATCGAATCCAGTCGACTGATGGATCTCCACCACCGTGAGATGGTGAGCTACTTGAGAAAGCAGGGATGACCTGGGGACCATCTGGAGAGAAGGCAGAGCCCATCACCGAGGGACATATGAGGAAAGCCTTCTTGAAGGGCATTTCCTTTAGGGGAGGCTTGGAGGCTGGGCTGGACAATGACTGATCATGTTCAGTGCCTGACATGTTTAGATCTCTCCTAATTGTTCATTGAATGGATAAGGGATTAACTAGTGAGTTTAATTTTAATTCAATTAAAATTCAATTAAATTTTAATAAATTAATAAAAACAAATTAAAGTTAATTCACTCCTCTAGAAAACTGCAGCTTAGTGTGGGTTCAAGCTTCAACCTTATCTCCCATGCCCCCACACCTTTGAATTAACGATTTCAAGTTGAAATTCTTGACACCTGAGAAAGCAGGGAGAGAGCCTTAAAGGGGACTCCTCATTCATATCAGAATCAGTGGCCTGATTCACCCCCTAAAGGTATTACTTAGATCAGGTCAATGAGCTGCTTCTGGGCTCACCTCCCGCAAATGACTTTCAATCTTGTCACTAGTATTTTCCATCCCAGGACACCACTGGACAGAAGGAACTGGCTCCTCTCTACTGCCTTGGCTGAGTGAGTTCCAACAGTACCCAGCGTGTAGAAAGCTTTGTGATGTTAGTTGCTGTCATTATGAGAGTGAGGACTGAATCTGATCGTTGATGGGAAAACACTCCGTGTTCCAGCGGGGGGCCACACTTTTCTCTTTTTCAGGATGGGTGTTCCCTGCACCCCTTCCTTGTCACCCCACCCCACCCACTCACCCTTCAGGATCACACAAGTGCCAACCCTTCCAAAAGGGGCCACCCTCTCATCCCCCGCTCAGAGTAGACGCCCATCTCTTTTTTTTTTTTTTGCTTCTTAGAGGGCTTCTCATTTCTGTCCTGCTTTGTCATCAGCATGTGGACAGCAGGATCTCTGTCTCCGCATACCCACAGCTGCATTGCAAACCTGACCCCTGAGAGGCTCACACCTGTGGGACGAGTGAGTGGCCTCACTCCAAACAGAACCCTGACCAATAAGGGAGAGTACTCTTCCCAGTTACTGAGTTATAGCTCCCCCAGGCTGTCAGGGCAGTGGTTCTGCCTTCCCATCCTCCCCTCCATCCATTTTGGAAAATCCATTTTATAGATGGAGAAACTGAGGCTCAGAAAGGTCAGCTTGCTCAAGGTCACACAGCTAGTGAGCAGTGCAATAGGAAGTACCTTCCCTTCCACCCTCTCCCACCGGAAATTCATGATCTTTCAAGGTCCCAGGCTCACCGGGGACTTTGTCCCCTCCAGAGTCACTGCCGTCAGGAGATGCCGATGCAGCTCAGACGAGACAGATGCTCGGCTGAGATACTTGAAGACCTCCACATCCTTCCAGTCCTTCATCCTCTCCCCTCCCCATGCCTACCTCCCCTCCCCTCGCCAAAAGCACTTTTGTAAAAGCTGTTTAGGGTGATTTGCGGGTATACACAATGGCTGTCATTACTGTTGAGGGTGTTTGTGATGGGGTCCCTGTCTCCACACGACAGTCACCGTCTGCCAGGCTTTCTCCATCTACCTGTGTGTTTACATAGCGCCTACCAGGAGAGCATCAGCAGCCTCTGACAAACAAGCTGTGGAGTGCAGGAAGGAAAGAAAAAAGTTATTTGTGACTGACGCTGTTAATTACCACTCCGTTACACCCAGGCACTCCTTAAAGCTGCACCCAGGCTCTGCACACGTGCGCGTCCCTCATGACAACACAGTATAAACTGTAATCATTATGTAACGTGACGGGAGAAGCAGCCGCTCTCAGCCACGTGGCAGTAATACCATTCCATCAGAGAACAGCTGTAACCCAAATGAGTAAGCTCATTTATTACCTGACAAGGGTTTTTAGCTGACCTTAAGCTTCAGGGAGCCAAGAACGCAATACGACTGCCAAACAAAAACAATGCTGGATCAAATTTGGGTTTCCTTAGTAGAAGTGGATGGACCAGATCACAGAAAGTAAAGAATCTCCTGGATTTGGTGATGGGCAGACCACACAGCTCAGCACTGCGTTGAGCCCCAAGAGGCAGGTTGAAATCCTGGAGGATGGCTAGATCACGGTGGCATAAGGATGACGAGCCTTGGTGCGTAGTCATATGAGACATGGAAGGAATGAAGTCTGTTGAACCTGGAGAACAGACTTCTAAGGAAAACTAGGATCACTGTTGGAAGACCTGTTCTCTGAGGCTCGGGTTGCTGTGGTGCAAATGGAGGCAGTAACTGGGAGCCTAGGATGACATGTCGGGGAGCAGTGTTAGATGTCAGCTCCCCTACAGAATGCCCAGTTCCAGCTTAGGTGCATTGAGAACTTAGGGGGCTTAGTTCAAGCCCAAAGTGCCCAAACCTCCCAAGGGTTGTATAAACACACAAAGGCGCACCTCTGGGGTCATCTCTGCTTCCAGGCTCCCACTTATGTTAATGCTGCCTTTTCTTTGGTCACAAAATTTCAGGGAAGGAACAAAGCTCTTTTACACTGCAGATCCAACAACTTCACATAAAACTGTGAGCATCCTTATAAATGGCCTTTGTTCTCCCACCATCCTGGAGCTTCACTGAATCTTGACTCCACTCAGCCCAACTCTTTCTCCTCTTCCTGGCATCTCTCTTTTAGTCCTTCTCTTTCTTCTCCTCTTCTCTTTCCTCCCCCCCTTTAGGAACAGAAACAGTCCACTCCTCCCCTCTGTCTCATGAACCTTCCCTCTGACGTCTCAGCCTCCAATGACAAGTCATGCTTTACAGCGTCACCCACGTCCCAAGCTGGCTTGCCAAGATTCTTCCTAAACTTAGATATCCCCTTCCACAGGGAAGTTCTGGCGCCAGATATTAAAAAATCAAGCACTTCACCAATCCATCCAGATCCTGGGGAAGGAAGTTTCCAAAGACAATTAAATTTGAGAAACCGTGCATCCTGGGCACACCCCTTGTAAATTAACAAAGTGGATTGTGAAAGTGTCTACAGAGTCCTCGAGTAAAGAAACCTGCTTAACTCTATGACACCCATTATTTCCAGAACTTTCTAGGGCAAGGGTAGTAAGAAGGCCTCTAATATCCCGTGGAATATGCTTCTGGAGGTTCACGTGGAAGGCCTGTGGCCAGCCTGGGGGACATGCAGATGGGAACCAGGAACACAGGTGCTGGAGAGACTTACTTCACTGGGGCAAGAACTTGGGTCCGGATCCCAGCTCAGTGGGTGACCTTGGGCCCATCCCACCCCCTCTGGGCCTCAGACTTATCGGCTAGTTTAGTTTCACGCTGTTCTTGACATTATTTATTCCACAAGTCTGGTCACTCCTGTCCTGGAAGTGCCTCACAGAGGTGCTCCAGGGATAAATAAGTCCATTATCTGCAGAATACGGCGCACTCCTGGGAGAAAGGCTTTACATAAATGTACAGTTATTCCCGTGCTTTATTAAGTCAGTCATCAACCTTTGAAGGCTGGTCTAGTTCTCTGCACAGATTCCATGGAGTCCTAGGAAAGAAACAAGGGGTGTGTCCCTTCACCAGGTTGAGCTTGCAGTCAAGTTTGAGATGGCATGTCTACACACCTCTGTGCTTTCACACACACGCACGCACACACACACACACACGCACGCACACAGACACACGCATGCACACACACACACACACACGCACACACCAGGTGATATACTGTGAAGATTCCCGGGGCTCCCCTGGTGGTCCAGGGTTAAAAATCCACCTGTCAATGCAGGAGGCACAGGTTAGATCCCTGATTCAAGAAGATCCCACATGGCCCAGGGCAACTAAGCCCATGCACCACAGCTGCTGAACTTGCACCCTAGAGTCCATGCTCTGCAATAAGAGAAACCACTGCAATAAGCCCGTGCACCCCAACTAGAGAATACCCCCGACTCAATGCAGCTAGAGAAAGCCCGCACACAGCAACAAAGACCCAGGGCAGACAAAAGTAAATAAATAAGTAGATTAATAAATATTTTTTTTAAAAGAAAAGAAAACACGGCTACTGTTTTCTTTTAATTTGGCCAAGTCTCTCACCTTCATCAGCGACCAGACAAGACCCAAGTTAAACTTCCCGTCAGAAGCAGAGCTTGCTACAGGCGTTAAACGCCGTATGTCCAAGGGACAAGACAGGAGTCCTTCAAGGCACCAAGGGTAGGAAGGGGGGCTCCTGAACCAGAGAAAATGGGGCCACCAAATGAAACAAGCAGAATCCCTCTAACTGTGTGCAAGAGAAACCAACAGCTGGATCTGAGGACTGCTGGCCCCGAGTCTCCAGTTTCATTCCGGCCGAGGATGGGCCTGATCTCACAGCCTGGGATGCACTTTCCCTCCAGGTGGTCATGAAGTGGTCCAGTGCCCCAGGTGGGGAAACAAAGGGCCAGAGAGTCCGTGGATGATGGTTACCTCCTCCAGAGCCATGGCATCTTTTCAGTGTTCTCCATCCTTGTCTACTGCTAATCCCACACGTGTGACCCCCATCCTCCTCCACCAGGACAAAGGTCAGTTTCCCCAGGAACTCCCAGACCACGAGGAACTCAGCATGAAAGTGCATATGCTAGCAGAGGAGGCTGCTGCCTATGTTCTGTGTTTCCACCCACCCCCAACATCCATAATGAAGAAGCCTCGGTGTCCTTGGGTGACAGCAGGGTGAAGGGGAGCCATCCACTGGACTGGCGTATGGGCTTCTTTATTTTAAAATGAATTGTTATTGGAGTGTATTGATTCACAATGCTGTGTTAGTTTCTGCTGTTCAGCAGAGAATGAGCTACATGTGTGTGTAAATAAACACATATGCCCTCTTCTTTGGATTTCCTTCCCGTTTAGGTCACTGCAGAGCACTGAGGACAGTTCTCTGTGCTACACAGAAGGCTCTAATAGCCATCTATTCTATACATAGTTGTGAAAACATATCCGTCCCAACCTCCCAACCCATCCCACCCTGCGCTCCCCCCTCGGTGTCACTATGTTTGTTCTCTGCATCTGTGTCTCTATTTCTGTTTTGCAAATAAGAACATCTATGCCATTGGGGGGGCCTTCCCTTGTGGCTCAGCAGAAAAGTATCTCCCTGTAATGCAGGAGATATGGGTTCAGTCCCTGGGTCGGGAAGATCCCCTGGAGGAAGGCATGACAACCCACTCCAGTATTCTTGCCTGGAGAATCTCACAGACAGAGGAGCTTGGCAGGCTACAGCCCATAGCGCCGCACAAGAGTAGGACATGACTGAAGCAACTGAGCGTGCACGCGCGCACATACCATTTTTCTAGATTCCACGTGTATCAATTAATACACAATAGTTGTTATTCTCTTTCTGACTTACTTCACTCTGTATGACAGCCTCTAGGTCCATCCATGTCTCTGCAAATAACCCTCCTTGAGGATGAAACCCCACAGCAAGCTCAGTGGAGAAATAGGGACATTGATGACAAAGGTCTTCTCCTTCACTGTTTCCCAAGGCTGAGCTTGCCTTTCCTGATCACAAAAACTTAGCCCCTCTTTGTCTAAGAAAAAAAGTACAAAAAAAAAACAGAACGAATTGCCATGAACCATCATTTGCATCCCCTCTGAATCACCCTCTGCACTTAGGGCCACAATTGGACAAGGGCTCAAACCCTCTCCCTGCCCACCAGCAGCTCATCTTTGCTGGAGAAACCAGTGCTATCAGTCCCAGGAAGCTTTCCGCAGAGAATACACTGGAAGCCAAAGTGGACACACCTGTCTGCTCCCCAGCTTCCCAAACCAGAAAGCTCCACCCTAGGGGGAAGACCTATAACTGGATCAGGAACCAAGCTTTCAGAAGAGCTCCTGAGCTAGGGCTGGGCTCACTGATAGAGCAGCCATCGTCACCCAGGACCGTGGCCTCTGTAATGTGGCTCGTCCAATGGAGGCCTGTGATACGTGAAAAATACACCGTGGCTTCTGACTACTACTATGTACAAAACAACAAAACAGAGTGTGAAAATGCTGTTTTTTTTAATATGGCTCGCCTTTTAGATATATGGGATTGTATAAAATACATTATTCAAATTAAATTCCCTGTTTTGTTTTTACTTTTTATAATGTGGCTACTAAAAAAAATTGTTAAATCATACAAGTGGAAGGCATCCTATGTTTATTGAACCATCCTGAGCTGGAAGATGGGGAATCCCTGATGGCACTGAACAAAGAATATTGGTTCTTTCCAATCTGAGCTCCCCCTGTATACAAAGTGTCAGATGCCGCGTGTGCCTCAGTTTATAAAGATGACGTGAGGGTTGAGAACTAAAATATTGCCTGCTGGGTTGGCAAAGAAAGGGTATTACAGCTCAGGATCCAAACAAAGAATGCCTGCCATGTAGCAGTCAGGTGCTGCAGCCACCTTGGACATTGCACTCTGAGGGGACTCAGGATGAGAAAGAACAGGATGCTGACCCCAGATAGCAGAGATACAGATCATAGGACTGATTTCAGGGAGCCCAGACCCTTGCATCTTCCTATACATAGAACAGCACTAAATTCCTTAACTTGAGATATCTGATTCTTTTATTAATAGTCCCACCACCTGGGTTTGTTGCAAACATTCCTGTATATCCTGGCTCCCTACCACTGCCTCTTCTTCGGAACAGTTTCTCAGAATTATCTGAGACGCTGCATCCCAGGCTGAAGTCCTCCCATTTGTCCACCAAATAAAACATGACTCTCAACTTTGAGGTTGTTCATTTTTTTTTCCATCTCCAGGGTCAACATAGAAAGGCAGGAAAACCATAGACCTAAGTACCCCAGGTCCAGCCCCGGGCACTCCACCACGTGGATGGGTGACCATAGGAGGCGGTTGGCCAGATCATCATGGCCTCTGATTGACCAGCTGTGGCTGGTCTCTCCTTCCGGCCTCCCTCCTCTCAGAAGAGCTGCGATTTCCCCATGTGATGGGCGTCTCAGCCCGCACTCTCTACCCCATCCCCCAGTTTAGTTCAGTTCAGTTCAGTCGCTCAGTCTTGTCCGACTCTTTGCAACCCCATGAATCACAGCACGCCAGGCCTCCCTGTCCATCACCAATTCCCGGAGTTCACTCACACTCATGTCCATTGAGTCGGTGATGCCATCCAGCCATCTCATCCTCTGTCGTCCCCTTCTCCTCCTGCCCCCAATTCTTCCCAGCATCAGACTCTTTTCCAGTGAGTCAGCTCGTCGCATGAGGTGGCCAAAGTATTGGAGTTTCAGCTTTAGCATCCCCCAAGAGGGTTGCTATTGAGTTTCTGGAAAATCATGTCAACTGAGAAAAATGCACTAAAAGTTGAGAATTAGGCATTATGGGCTGGGTAAATCTGAGGACTTAAGCCCAGGACACAGCATCTCAGACAGCTCAGAGGGACTGCTCAGGAGAGGTAAGAGAGCCAGGATATTTAGGAGTTTTTGCAACACAAACCAGGTAGTCAGAACATCAGAAGATGACCGTTAATTAAGGGAAACCAGACAACTCAAGTGAATGAATTTAGCACTTTCTCTGTGGGAAGAGGCAGGAGCCTGTGCTCACTGAAATCACTCCTTTGAGATGCACTTCAGCTATCTGAAGCCAGTATCCTGTGCTTCCCTATCCCGAATCCCCACAGGGTGCAGGGCCAGGGACAGTTGCGGTTGCTGAGGGTTTGGCAGCCCTTTGGTCTCCTCGGGGCTCACCTTGGGGGCGCCCACAGTGGCTTGATGGCTGCAATAGCCTTTGTTTACTGACATGGCAAGCTGCGATTTTCATCCACAATCAGAACAGGCTGACTTGCTCAGGATGAGAGGACCTTTGAGGCTTCCAACGTGGCACTAGTGGCAAAGAACTCGCCTGCCAATGCAGGAGACATAAAAGACACTGGTTCAGTCCCTGGGTTGGAAAGATGGCCTAGAGGAAGTCACGGCAACCCACTCCAATATTCTTGCCTGGAGAATCCCATGGACAGAGGAGTCTGTGGGCTACAGTCCACGGGGTCGCAAAGAGTCGGACACGACTGAAGCGGCTTAGCATGCAGATGAACTTTGAAGTCTCTTCTGGATATGGTGGGAAAATGTGGGATTTGGGGTTGGACAAATCTAGATTCAAATGTCATTTCTGTTTATAAACTGTATGAATTTGGACAAGAAACTTAACCTCTCTGAGTCATCATCTCTTCATACGCAAAATAGGTAAAATGAAATAAAGCTTCAGTAAGAATGTCACTGGAAATTTTCAGGTGCTTTCGCTGAAACCAGTACCTCAGTAGTAATTATTGGTCTCTGCCGTCATGAAATTTTATGTTCTTCATTTTGTTGACTAAATTCTATTTTGAATGCCATAGAAGAGGTAAGTATTCAAAGAATTCCTTCTTGGAATCCCTATCTGATGGAAAGGGTATTTCCCTAAAAAAAAAGAACTGTCTCCAATTTCCTGTCCCAGGTTCTTCCATCCACTGGGAAACCCTCCTTTTCTCTCAAATTAGTTTTCAGACAATCCAGATTGTTCCTAACTGGGTTCTCGGGTTTACCCAAAGCAAGGCACCTGTGTACCTAACTCAGCCATCTATTGATACCAAATGGTTCCCAACACAAACTTCCCCTCCACTCCAGAGGCCAAGGCACAGAAGGAAGAACTCCACCTGGCCTGCTAGCAGAGGTGCCTCCAAGGCAGGTAGGGCTAGGGTCAGGCATAGGGGCCCAGGAAAACAGTGTGCTCCAGGAGGTAGTAGGAGGGATCCCCCTAAAGTGAAGGGAGCAAAGGAGAAAGAAAAAATAAACACGGTTTTAATTAAACACAGTGCATCTAAATCAGAGAGGTATGCTCAGGGAGCGAGGAAGGGTGAAATGGAATTTTCAGAGGAAAACAAGATTGCCCACCTTCTTAGTCTCATTAACATTGAAATGAAGCCCTGGAGGGGAAGGCACCGGCTTTGACCTAGGGAGGAGAGGGGGTGGGGGGAAGCTTCCTGAGCCTCAAGAAAGCTTTGTGCCTGCAGACCTGAGCTGCCAAGGCAGACAACTCTTCCCCCCAGGCCTCCCCCTCGACCTCTGCATCAGGAGAGGGGGTTTCACTCTGTCCTTTGATGGCTGAGCAGCAGGCCAGGTAGGGGGCACATCTGAGATAAGCTAGGATCCTTGCCGGACCCCCAAGGGGCTTTGCCCAGCTCACCATGCCCCCTTCCTCACCACACCGCCTCCTCTCTGCTTTGCAGAGCATCCAGATGAGCCCCCAGCACCTGGGAACCCCTGGGGTGTGTTGGGTCCACTGGGCTCCTGTCTCTGCAGCTCTCCTTTCCCACTCAGGGAACTTGATGCTCCCTGGGGGCTCCACCTACTTGAGGCTGTGTCCCACCTGAGACCCAGGAGATTAGAGAAGTGCAAGGACCAAGTTCTGAGCCTCACTTGTTGTTAAGTTGACCTCAGCTCTGGTCATTGGATGGCTCCCTTATCTTGGGCAGCTGGACCCACCCTGAAGCCCAGTTCCTACATCTGGGCTTCCGTCTCAAGGTCTTAGAAAGCATCGTGGGTCACTTCCTTTCACTAGTCACTTCCCTCTGGTGTCGCCCGAACATCAGTCCAGTGGCTGGCTCTTTGCCAGGAGAAAGGGCCATCCATCCCCAGCTCTTTCATCCCAATATGCCCCCCCACCACCTGTGTGGAAACTCATTGCCACTTCTTGATTTGGTGCAATGCCTCGCACACACTAGGGAATTCATAAACATGGGTGAATGGATGGATGACGATGGGCTGAGTGAATGTCACTGGGGACTTGGGAAAGCTTTGGACAGGACCATCCTCATGTGGGCTTCGCTAGCAGCTCAGATGATAAAGAATCCGCCTGCAATGCAGGAGACCCGGGGTTGAGCCCTGGGTTGGGAAGATCCCTGGAGAAGGAAATGGCAACCCACTCCAGTACTCTTGCCTGGAGAATTCCATGGACGGAGGAGCCTGGTGGGCTACGGTCCATTGGGTCGCAAAGAGTCGGACACGACTGTGTGACTAACTTTCAACTTTCATCCTCATGTACTCTTGAGCCTACTAATTGTCTCTGGTTTTAGCGTGAAACTCCCTCTGCTAAATGGCCAATATCATCCACAGCCATCTAGTAAATGACCAGTCCCTGTGTGGATGCTCAGTGAAAGTCAAGTTAGGCAGCGTCATAACTGATTCAATCCGCCCTGCATTTAAAGCAGGAGTCCCGGAAGCAAAGGCTAAGGAGGCTTTACTGTGCTGCCGAAACCTGGTCTCTGCTCGCCTGTGCCAAATAGAAATGCAGAGACGGCGTTTGGGGAGGAGCAGAAATGAGTAGCTTCTGGGAATTCCCTGGTGGTCCAGTGGCTAACACTTCATGCTTCCAGGGCATGGGGAGTGAGTTTAATCCCTGGTCAGGGAACTAGAATCCTACATACCATGGGGCACAGCTTTTTTAAAAAAGAGTAGCTTTTATTACTTTGCCAGGCAAAGGAGGTCATGGAAGCTAGGGCCCTCAAGACTATGTCCTTCCCATTAGAGGGGATAAAGTTTTCGAGGAGTAGTGCGTGATCAGCTCATGGACAACTCTCAGATTGGTTGGCATCAAGGTGAAGTTTCAAGCATCATCAATCTTCTGGTTTCAATCAGTCTAGGATCTGTGTTCTTGGGGTCCGCAGTTTTCATCTGGTGGGGGTCTGCCTTCTGTAAAAACAACATAGTAATGTGTATCAGGCCTTCATATACATCTTTCAGGGAACGGGGAGTTTGGTGTCTATGTGGCAGATTCATAATTTAAATTGCTGTCAGTTCCCCAGCTCAACAGCTGCTGTTTCTACATCTTCACACTCCACAAACATGAACTCTTAAATCAGCCCTTTACTTCAAAAGACAAGCACACGGGGGCTTGTACACGGTTTCAACTATGGAAACTGTACCTACCTCCCCATTATTTCCTATTTTAAAAACTTCCATTGAACAACCTCATTGAGCGGGCAGGCAATTTTCTTAAATGTTTCCCAAATAAATGACCATAAATTTGAACACAGTATGAAAGTCCCTGGGGCAATGAAGAAAGTCTATAAAGAAAACCTCTAAGATAGGGGAGAAGGCTGACCCAGTGAAACCCATGAAAAAGAATCACAAAGGGAAAATACTCAAAACAAAGCTTTTGTATTGTTTGGCTTTACATACAGAAGTATACTTCTGTAGAAGTATTTATCTGTATTTTATAGTCTCAATCAATTTCAACATCACATTTTGGTAATTTTATAGTATGAAAATGGAAATGACCGGGAGTGAAAATAAAGGTTCAAAGCTATGAGTTTTGAATGAATACATAGGAAGAGAGGGAGGAAAATACAGATCTTTAAAAATGTGAAAGTGAAGTTGCTCAGTCATGTTCGACTCTCTGCGATCCCATGGACTGTAGCCTACCAGGCTCCTCTGTCTATGGGATTTTCCAGGCAAGGGTACTGGAGTGGGTCGCCATTGCCTTCTCCAAGCTTCTACTTCTGCTTTAATGAGAAAAAAGAAACTCGACTCTCCTTTGGTTGTTGATCTGAGACATCCTATCCCAAGCGTTGAACTCACAGGAGACTCTTCCAAAGACCAGTCATCTTCAGGAAACCACAAGCAAGGCTGAGATACCAACACAAATCTCTTTTCCAATTCCCCAGATGGGATCTTGGAGACTGCCTGGGCTTCCCAGGTGGCTCAATGGTAAAGAATCTGCCTGCAATGCAGGCAACCTGGGTTCGATCGCTGAGTCAGGAAAATCCCCTGGAGAGGGAAATGGCAACCCACTCCAGTATTCTTGCTTGGGAAGTCTTATGGACAGAGAAGCCTGGTGGGCTACAGTCCATGGGGTCATAAAAAGAGTCATACATGACAGTGTAAACAGCTACACAGGCTGCCAGCCAGTTAAAGCAGGCTAATGTTACAGCCTCATACAAATGTCCTCTGCTCTTGGTCATTAAGAAAGAGACTCATCATCGTAAAGCCTTAAAACGGTACATTCTGACGTCATCTTTCCCCAAATTCTCCCATAAGATGAAAACCCCGTTCAGTTGAGTGTAAATTAATCTGTACACCCACTCAGGAAGAGGACTACTTCTAAGAATCATTAAAGGAAGGAAGTTCTTCTTCTGCCCTATAAATAATTAATATCCCTTTATTTTATTTGTAAGGGGAGTGGTTTAGAAGTAAGAGGGGACCTATGAACTGTGCACTGAACACTCTTAACATAAAGTCCAACTGTGTTCCCATCTCTTCCCTCTTTCCTTTTTTTTTTTAACCTTTGATATGTGCAGTTAGAGACAAGCCTGAAAATGAAGTTTCCAGTACACAGCACATTTTCTAAGTCCAATAGCTGATTGGCTCAGTGAATGAATAATATGAAAAGTGGTTCTAAAATTAAAGATTCTTTTTAAAACGTCCCTATAGGTAATTATTTTGCTATTGTTATTAATATTTCCTGATGTGGGGATAACTCACAATGCTGTCTAGTTTTGTGCTATTTCTGTGCTGCTGACTTTTTTACTTTTTAACTCCTCCACTTCCTGGGCATGTGAGAAGCCCACCTCTGAGGCTCTCTATCATGTGGCTCGGGCAGCTTGTCTAAGTATGTGACTTACCCTGCTTCCACCCCACAGCAAGCAAAAGTGAAAATTACCCAGTGAGGCAAAAAGATTAGAAATCGCCGTAGGACCAAACTAGATCCACTTACCTGCCTTTTATAGAGTATCACCAAGATCAACGGCGTTTGTTCTGCCGCCTGGCAGGTATTAAATTCCCCTCATCGTGCTTACTTTGTTTGTCCAACGCACTTGCCTAACAGCAACAGGGGACGGGCCCCTCTGGTGGCCTGGAGAATTCCGGGTCCACATCAAGTTTATATATCATGGTTGGAAGGGCTCAGCCAGCTGTCTGCTTGTTTCCTCCCTAAGTATTGCCAACAGCAAGGTTTGGGGAAGACCTTTGGATTCCATGAAATGAGGGGAATATATCTGTAGTCGATGATGGTGAGAGAAAAGGAATTGATACCGATTCATTACCTACGGTGTCATAATCACCATAGCTTCAATCCTTACAACAACTCCACTGGCTGGGTTACAGGAAGTTCCCTACCTATGAATGAGTTCCATTCCAAGAGCACGTTCGTAAATCCACTTTGTTCATAAGTCCAAAAAATTTATTAGTCTAGTACTCAATTAACACCATCAACTATATAGTACTGTACTCTGACAGGTTTAGAATAGTTTCTATACACAATACATTAAACACACACACACACAAAATAAAGAAGCCATTCTGAAACTGACAGTACATTCCCTTGATAAGTACAGTAGTGCAACAGCTGGCATCCAGGGCCTGGCTTTGAGTGAACGGGCAAGAAAGGTTACTGACTTGAGGAAGGAGAGGAGATGGGAGACGTAGAACCGAGGGATCGTCAGCAAGAGGAGACGGAGGGCACGATGCAATTTCATTCACGCCTAACATGGATGGGATGCATATTCACATCTTTGCAAGTTCATATGTAGGGAACTTGCTGTATCACCCCGCCCATGTTGCAGATGAGGAAACAGCTTTAGAGAAATCATCTGCCTTAGACAACATAGCTAGCGAAGTGCTGGAACCAGGATTTGAAACGAGGTCTGGAGTTAAAGCCTGAGTGTTTTTTTGACACCGTGCTGCCTCCTTGGATGACAAGTAAGAAAGCCTGAGGACTCCTGGGTGGGGAGTGGAGAGTAAACAAGGGTTCATGGGACACTGAGATGCGTTTATCCTGGTAGGCTGCAGTCCATGGGGTTGCAAAGAGCGGACACAACTGAGCGACTTCACGTTCACTTTTCGCTTTCCTGCATTGGAGAAGGAAATGGCAACCCACTCCAGTGTTCTTGCCTGGAGAATCCCAGGGACGGGGGAGCCTGGTGGGCTGCCGTCTATGGGGTTGCACAGAGTCGGACACGACTGAGCAACTTAGCAGCAGCAGCAGCAGTGTGGCTGAGCAGCGTTCTGTTGTATGTATGTGCCACATCGTCTTTGTCCATTCCTCTGCGGGTAGACATTTGGGCTGTTTCCATGTCTTGGCTGCTGTGATCATGGGGGTGCCCCATGATCAAGAGGTTCTTGTAGGGGAGTGCAAGAAGAACATGACCTTGGAAGAATAGTGAACCAAACTTGGGGAAGATAGGGTTGTAGAGGGTAGAGAAGGAGGCATGCAACACGCCAGTCGAAACAGAGGTCCTTCCACGTAGGTATCAGTACACTGGAAATTTTTTAGTTAAACAGAATTGTTTTGATGGCACACACTTTATAGAACCTAACATAGTTCTGGACACATAGTAGGTATTCAAAAACTCTTTAAAATTTGTAGTTTTCTCATCCTTGAACCTGTGTTCTAATATTATTTGTGTATGGTTTCATGTATGTGTGTGTGTGTGTCTGTGTGTGTGTGTTTGGTGTATAGACAGAGTGTCTATCTTTCTGGAAAAGCTGAGACTCAAGGATGCGAAGTGACCTCTCCAGATCTCTGAGTCAATGAACACGGCTGGATTGGCACGGAAGTTGCCCAGCTGCAGTGTAGTTCAAGGTCAGCTCTTCAGAGGATGCTGCAAAGGAGCTTTTTTATTCAAAAGGGAACACCCAAACTAAAGCAACTCCCTCAATGCCTTGCAAAGATTTTGGTCTTAAAGAGGTTTAGGGAAAGTGATTCTAAGAATTAGCAAATGGCTCTCAGCTCCCAGATCCACAGTCTGGAACATGAAGTGATGCTGAACAACCTCACCAGTAACTACGGGCCCAGACCTTCCAGGTCAGAACCCCAGCGCAATGGAAGCAATCAGAGTACCTCTGAGCCTCCCTCCCCTCTGCTGGCTGCAAGGCTACAACTGGATACAACTGAAGGCAGGACGAGGAGTCATCATCCCTGCAGAGAGCCCTGGGAAGCTAGCCATGTGGCTTCTGGGCCAGGTCTCTGGGCGTCCTGGTCTCACTTCTCAAACTCTCCATCCTGATGGGCTTCCTTCACCTGTTCTGGCCCCTTGACCATGCTCTGGGTATCAGGACTAGATCTCCCGTCCCAGTGGAGACACTCGTCCCAGCCACGAAATCCCCACAATCTGCACCCTAGCTCTTTCAAAATAAGTTACACTTTCGACTTGGTAGAATTCGCCCAATGGCTAGGAGAGAGGAAAAATGTAAAGCAGAAAAAAAGGAGAAGGGGGGGAAAAAAAAGAACAACAAAGCAACATTATCAGCCAGCTTTGATCTCAAGACTGTTTCGTTACTGTGATCTGGGTTCAAAGGCGGTGAGGGGCGGTGGAAAAGCAACACTTCAGGCAGGAAATGTCTATTATTCAGAAATGTAATATAATTATGTGTCTGGATGGCCCAGTTTATCAGACGGCGTTTTCTGGGAAGGATGTGGGGGGAGGGAGGTGAGAGACGTCATCCCTTTCCTTACCAGACCCTCTCCAGCCAGATGCCCCTCCTCCACCTCCAGTTTTTGTTTTTTTTTTCTTTTCCCCCTCCCTCCAGGACACTTCCAATTTCCCAGGTTTTGCGACCACTTACATGTCTTTCCTGAGTGTTTTTATATAGCGTAGGAAATTGGGTAATGAAAGCCGAGTCATACATTTCTGCTTTATGTTTCCAAAGAAGCAAGTGTGACTGTCAGGTTTACAAAAGATTGTTTATGTTCACTGGCGTGAAATGGGGAACGGGCGTGAGGAGCAGAGAGAGAGAAAGGCTGGCCAGGCGGGGATGACAGCAGTGCATTCGTCCTCCACGCTACAGCAGACAAAGCGCGCTCCCTGCCTGACAGGGACCATAAATCATGGGCAGGAGATGCTGTACCTACAGCTTATACCATTCCAGATGACAAACTCGCGGTAATCCACCCAGCGCAGCACTTTCTGTCTGCCCGCTCCCCGCTCCCCGCGCCCCTCCCTCCTGCTCCTCTCCCAGCCTCCCTCCTCCCCATCCCTCCCTCAGCTCCTTCCTGGAGGTTTCTCTCCTCCCTTCCTTCTCCTGGTTTCCTGGCTCCTCCCCCTCCACTCCAGACTCCTGTTTCTTCTGGCCTCCTGCCCACAAGGTCGCGTCCTCTTTGGGGGAATTTCTTCTTCGTGTCTTTTCGCCAACTCTCCTCGTCTGTCTCCCTGTCTCTGACCCTTGTGAATCCCTTTGGCCACTCCCCACCTTCATTTCCTGTTATCTTTTTCCTATTTTTTTTTTTCTTGCTCCTTCTTCCCACCTTCTCCTCTCTCCTTCCTCTCCCCACCTCATCCCTTCCGATTCATCCACTCGGCTAAGAAAAAACATCACCTCTATAGATCCCCTTGGCAGGGAAACAAAGAAGAAAAAGGACAAGTTCTCCAAGGCCGGGAACCTTAGCACAACAGCCACACCAGACTCCCTTAGAGAGGGCAGGAGCGGGGACAGAGGTCCTGGGAAGGGACAGGGTGAGCCAGGCAGAAGTCCGCCTTGGTGATGAGAAGGGTGATGAGACATTTGAGGAAGGGCAGACGTGCTGCCAATCCCCTCCGCAGGGTCAGAGTCAGGGATCTGTCTTTCTGAACACACTTGGGGTACAGCCCCATGTTAATGAATTTATCCTTCATCCCCTAGCCAAGGAAATGCTTGCATATTCAATCCTGGGGCAACTCCAGAAGGGTGCTTCCCTATTGGTACTGGGATGCCTGAGTATTTTGCATACGGAACTTTGGTGAATCAAGGGAGGGAGTGTCTACCCCATATTCACAGTAGCACTATTTACAGTAGCCAAGACATGGAAACAACCTCAATGTCCATCAACAGACAAGAAGACATGGTACATATATGTGATGGAATATTACTCAGCTATTAAAAAGAATGATGCCATTTGTAGCAACATGGATGGACTTAGAGATGATCATGCTAAATGAAGTCAGAAAGAGAAATGTGACTACCATATGATATCACTTATATTTGGAATCTAAACTATGACACAAATGGACCTATCTATGAAACAGAAACAGACTCACAGACGTAGAGAACAGACTTGTGGTTGCCAAGGGGAATGGAGTGGGGAGGAAGGGTTTGGAGGTTGGGATTAGTAGATGCAAACTGTTAATACATAGGCTGGATAAACAACAAGGTCCTGCTGTATACACAGGGAACTATATTCAACATCCTGTAATAAACCTTACTGGAAAATAATATGAAAAAGGATGTATATATGCGTATAACTGCGTCACTTTGCTGCACAGCAGAAATTAACACAACACTGTGAATCAACCGTACTCCAATAAAACTGTTTTTAAAAGGGAGGGGATGTCCACGAGCGCTTCCCTCTCTTTGTCATGCCAGGATTTTCAGCTGGAGCCTTGAGATGAAAGGCCCAGTCTAAGAGCTCTCTTCCAGCTCCCATTCCATCTGTTTATAAGGCAGCCCTTTCTGACGGTGGAGACACTCCCTTTGCCTGAGGAATGGGACCCTCGGGAGCCAAGAGGAAACCTGAAGATGAATCACTTTGTTCAAGGTGCCCAAGGTCAGGGTTAGCGCTTTTTCCATAAGGAGTCACACCCTGGCTCCCAGTCCTTCCTTGGCTAAGAGCTCATTTCTTATTTGACCTCATAAGAAGCATCGGGATCTTTTTTTCTTTTCCTACATCATAGGTCCTGAGTTAATTTTATTATCTGCTAATGTGCAATAATTGGCAAACTTTCATGGTCTTAATCAATACGGTGGCCCAAATTACCCTTCTATCTGAGCTTCCCACTAAATTTAAACAAGAAATCCCCTATAATCTTAGGAGAGTTGCTGAAAGTAAAATAGAGGATAAGCATCTTTTTTTCTTTGTGCATCTGTTTCTCTTTTATACTTCAGTTCATTTGAATCATTTCTTTTTACATTCCACATATAAAGGATGCTAGACAATATTTCTCTTTGACTTACTTCTCTCGGTATGACACACTCTAGGTCCATCCATGTTGCTGCAAGTGGCATTATTTCATTCTTTTTAATGGCTAAGTGATATTCTATTGCATATACATATGTACCATATATTCTTTATCCATCCCTCCATCAATAGACATTTAGATTACTTCCATGTCTGGCTATTGCAGACAATTCTGCAATGAACGTTAGGGTGCATGTGTCTTTTCAGATCATCCTTTTCTCTGGAAATATGCTCAGGGGTGAGACTGTGGGGTCATATGGCAGCTCTATTTTTAGTTTTTTAAGGGATCTCCATAGTGTTCTCCATAGTGGCTGTACCAATTTACATTCCCACCAACAGTGTAACAGGGTTCCCTTCTCTCCACACCCTCTCTAGCATTTATTATTTGTGGATTTTTTGATGACGACCATTCTGGCTAGTGTGAGGTGATATCTCAATGTAGTTTTGATTTGCATTTCTCTAATAGTGAGCGATGTTGAACATCTTTTCATGTGCATATTGGCCACCTGTACGTGAAGAACTGAGATCTTTGCACACAATCTTGAATGCACACTTAGGGTGCACTGGTGAAAAAACACGTCATGGCTTTATCATGTCTTGCTGCTCTGAATCGTAAAATGCTGAACCGCTAGTATTTAAGGAAGACTCGATCCAGATTCAGACTTTCCAGGCCCTTGTGAAGAATATATCTTCATCTTTTTGGAAACGGAATTCAGATCAGACAGCTGGAGTCTCTGAGCCCTGGGACCACAAGTGACTTGGCCTGAGGTACAGGTAGGGATGGATAAGGATGTCTTTCCACCAGCCAGCCCAACTGCGGCTGCAGAAGGAGAGCTGTCCACACAGCAAGGGTGAGGCCCTCACTCATCCTCCTTTTGAGATTTTAAAAACCTTACAGAGGAAAAGGAAGAGGCCATCTGACATCCGGTCAACTCAGAGCCAGGTGCAGCTGCCAGGCTGATTCTCAGCCCTCACTGACATTGTCTCTCAGGAGTCACTGCCTCCAAGGCCCAGAAATCAACACATACCTCCTTCCATCCAACTTTGGACCTTCTCCCTTCCCCTTTCAAGCCAGCAGACCACCTTGTGGGGCAACACTCCAGCAGATGGTAGTCTTCAAGAGGGGCCCTTCTTCCAGAGATCGGCTGTGTAGCCCGCTGCCCAGATCAGCTGAAAGAAAGAAAGACATGTAGAGAAAACTGGGGTGGCTGGCTTCTGAGATAATTCATGAGGCCCAGAAGCAAAACCAGCAGTCAGGTGGGAAAAAGAGAAAGCCTGCCCTCCTCTGCTCCCTCTCTCTGCTATAGCTTGCTGCAAAGGGGAGAAGGACGCTCTGCTTGGACAGCCCTTAAATCGATGCATCCTAATTAATGGAGGATTCAATTCATCAAAGTGACAGCAACTCTATTTACATCATCTCTGTCAACAGGACTTAGGGTTGGCCTGTGGGGTTTATTATCTTTCCCTTTCTTGCTCTTTCTCTCTCTCTCCTTTTCTAATAGGACAATGACAAGATTTAAAGAGGAGGGTTAATTCCAAGCTGAGAATTGTACAAGCAGCTCCCCAAAGTCTTCCTGATAGGCAGGCTCAGCCCTCCGGTTTGACCTGGAAAATAGCCCAGGCTTGTTGCAGAAGCAAGGTTGACAGCAGGGTGACCCAGAGGCCTGGCAGAGGAGAGGAGAAGCCACCACAGACCATGCCTCCCACACAGATAATGGGGTCAGACTTCTGGCCCTGGCAACCCGGAGAGGACCCCTCATTTTATGGATGAGGAAACTGAGACCAGGACAGAGGGAGTGAAAAGCCCAAGATTACACAGCTAATCAGAGCCAGAGCCAGACCTCCCGGAACCAGGCTCTTTCCAGCCCACCGCTCTGTGGCCACCTCCATGCTGCCATGAGGCAGCCCCAGAAGATCACCCCCTTCCTCTGGGTGGAAGCATTCCCTTCTGGAATCTTCTCTAAGCATCTTTACTATGATTAGCTCTGCTGATCACCGCTATTAAAAATAGTTAATATGTAGGAAATACTACTTCCCTTATAGCTCAGTCGGTAAAGAATCTGCCTGCAATGCAGGAGACCTGGGTTAGATTCCTGGGTCGGGAAGATCCTCTGGAGAAGGAAATGGCAACCCACTCCAGTATTCCTGCCTGGAAAATTCCAAGGACGGAGGAGCCTGGCAGACTACAGTCCATGGGGTCACAAAGAGTCGGACACAACTTAGCAACTAAACCAAACCAGGAAATACTCTAGGTGAGCTCGGCTACCTGTTTTACCCAAACTAATCTTTTCAAAGTAATGAGATAGGTACTACTTTTTATTCCTATTTTAAGATGAAGAAACAGACTCAAAGAGATTAAGTGACTTGCCCAAACAGAAGATGACTCTCCACTAAGCCGTTCTGTTAGGCACCAGCTCTAATGCCACTTTTAAATTGAAATTACTCCCAAGGGCATTAAACTAAGCTCTTTACATTTTCTTGGGGATGGATTTAGCTGGGACTTCCAGCTCTGAGCCTTCCAAAAACAAAGCGGGGAATGAAGCCTCATTCTCTGTTCAAGTTTTCCTAGGACTCAGGTTCTGCTTCTGTAGAGTGGATCTCAAGGAAAGGCAGGAGTGGGGACTCCGTGAGGTCAGCATTCATGACACAGCCAGGCCAACATTCCGTGCAACTGCAGCTGCCCGCTGACAGAATCTTCTAGAAAATATCTACTTCCATTTCTCTCCTTTGCCCCAGAAGGAATTCCACCAGGGTCTATCCTAGTCTTGAAAGGCCCCTAAATTATATGTCATTAATCAAGCCTATTAGAATTCAAAAAAAAGGGGGAGTGCAGAGAAGAAAAATGGAACTTGGCCCTCCCTACTCTGGACATTTGTCATTTATTGCAGAACCCAAGCCTTAAGAGCAGCCCCTTCCCAGAAATGATGGGATGTGGGTTGGGGGGCGGGGGTCAGGAAATGGGGACGGAAGACAAAATGCCAGGAGGCTCATGGGTAAAAGAGCCATGTCTTTCTTCCAAGTTGACTTGTGCTCACACCCCATCCGTCAGCACTGGGATGAAAGGGCTATAAAACCAACACAGCGCCGGAGACTGTATGAAAATATATATCCTGATGTGTCAGGAGTACCTGGCGCGCCTTTAACCTCAACTTCAGATGAACCAACACGCCTCGGAGCACATTTATATGCAAAGGCATATAATATGTCCCCTGTATCTAATTATCTGTCAACCTGAGGCAGTTTGTTTTCCAAATCGGCCTCTCGGCTGTGACTTTACGAGGTCATAAAGAAAGCGATGCCACTCGGCGCCGAAACGCAAGGAGCGCCTGGATCAACAAATTATGCTCCTTAATGGTGTCTCTCGGCCTGAGACGCGGCCAGCAGGAAGAAAGGAGCCACAGTCCTGGTTCTTACACCCTGCCTTCCGCCCAAGAAAAAAGGAAGGGGCTCAGGGGGGCAGGAGATAGACCGGGGAGACCCCAGAGCATCAGGGAACAGGAGCCTGGGAAGGGCACAGGGCGAGCTGGACCAGAAATAATGTGCTTCTTCTGCTCCGTTGTCCTCTGCGTTTTGCGGTTCCTCCTGTGCAAAGTCCATCTGCAAAGTTGTCAGCCAGGAAACAGAGCTGAGAAGGGTGTTTCTGCAGCCCCTGTACAGCCACTGGCCATCTTACAGTGCACCCTTAGCCTAGAGCATCATTTGTGCCTGAGATCCCAAGGATCTGTGGGTCCACAGGGGAGCACTCGAATCCACCCAGGTGACAACTCCTGCCTGCACAAACCCAAATACCGACTCTGTTTCCATGAGCACTTTGGCCGGACGGTGTTCACCATTGCATTTGGGAGAAGGAGACATGTGAGTCTTTTCAACTCCCAAGCAAGAGGAGAAAATTCCCTCTCCCAAAACAGGGGAGGTGAGAGGGGTGGGCAGCAGCAGGGATGCTATTGTGCTGAATGGAGGGCTGAGTCTGTCTCTTTCCTGCCAAGCTCAGCATCGCATGCGTGCACACACACGCACGCGCGCACACACATGCACACACGCCGTGAAAGGGCGGAGGAGTGGGCCCCTCACACAGTCTTCAGCCCCTATTAGTCCTCCTCTGATCTTCAGCAGATTAATTAGGACGTTTGTCAGGAACCAGCCGTGACCTCCAGCCGCTCCTCTCTGGGAGTGGTAACGGTGCCAGCAAAAGCCAAGCTGCAGGAATTCCTGTACCCACGCTGCTCCTATGATTAATGATAGAAAGGAAGGGAAAAAGGGGGTCAGCAGCTGAGTGCAAAGCAAGTTGCTAGACAGGGAGTAATTAAGATACTTGGGTAAATATGATTAATAAGCTCAAACTGGCAGGGTGTGCGGTAAACAAGGACTAACCAGATGGTCCCCTCTCTTCTGACAAGGCTGGGCACTTGGAAACAGGGGGGAAGGGAGGCTCAGGAGGCGGGGAGGGCAACTTGAAAGGCGCGATGGAAACTTGACTTTCTTTCGCTGACCCCATCGAGAGGGAAAGGTTGGATCCCTGGGGAGGGATTAGGACAAGGAGGCGGGGCTTGGAGATTTCACCCATCCTCTTATCACAGGCACCAGAGGAATTGCTGGGTGTAAAAGGATTCCTGTTCAGACATCAAGGCCACATCCTCTAAAGGGACTCCCGCCCCTACTCTCTGTCTGTCTCCTTCTCTCATTTCGCTGCTCGCTACAAGATTTAGACAAGACATAGGATGCACAGGTTACTGTTACTGTTACTGTGTTCATTTGCAAGCTGGCTTAAACAGCAAGATGAATTGTTTCCCCTTGCTGGAGGCCAGAGTCCAAGATCGAGGTGCCGGCAGGGTTAGTCCGTTCTGAAGGCTGGAAGGGGAGCTTCGTCCCGCGCCTCACCCCTAGTTTTCAGCGGTTTGCTGGCAATCGCTGTGTTCCTGTGATTGTAGACAGGTGTCTCCCATCCCTGCCTTCCTGTTCACAGGACTTTCTCTGTGTGTGCCCGTGTGTGTGTGTGTGTGTGTCTGTCTGTCTGTCTGTCTGTCTTAGTCCAAATTTTCCCTTTTCAGAAGTGCACCAGTCATCTGGGTTTAGTGACCCCTCAATGACTTCATCTTAGCTCATCACATCTGCTAAGACCCTCTTTCCAAAGAAGATCACATTCTGAGGTGCTCTGGGCTAGGAACTTCAACACAGGGATTTGCAGGCACACGATTTGACCCATAACAGCCATTTATCAGGTTGCACAGCAACCCCGGAAACAAATGCTCACTCAGAAGAGACCTGAGCCAAGAAAACGTATGCTGTCACGGCACTGTTTAAAGAGGGACATGGCCTGGACTCTCATTTCTCTGCACCCTGTCTGCCTAAAAATAGGACTCCTTCGAGTCCTAAACAGTGCCTTGGAAAGCACTTCTCTCTCTGTGCAATGTCAAGGAGACAGTCTAATGCTTCCAGAGATGAAGTTGAGAAAAGGCCATAGGTAGGAGTTCCCAATGACACTGGTTAACAGGGAATATCTCCAAGCCCTAAAAGAGAAGACTGGAAGGTTGGCCATTAAATAGCAGAAAGATGCCAAGACAACTCCATCTGTAGACATGGGCGGCGATGGTACGTCCAGGGTGAAAATAAGACACAGTGAGGGAGATGAAAGAAATACAGGATTAGTCCCTGAACTAACAGAGCTTACAGCTTGGATTCCTCAGTTCATTTCCTATGGTAGCTATAATAAATCCTGACTGTAATACATCACAAATAGGGTGGCTTAAATTAAAACCAATATTTATTCCCTCCCAATTCTGCAACTAGAAGTCCAAACTGGGTACCACTGGGCTGAAATCCAGATGTCAGCAGGGCCGTGCTCCTTCCAGAGGTTCTAGGTGAGAGCCTATGCCTTGCCAATTTCCAACTTCTGGTGGCCCTGCCATTCCCTGGCTTGTGACCACATCACTCTAATCTTCAAGGCCAGTATCTTCCAATCTTCCCCGGCTCGGTTTCCACATCTCCTTTTCTGTATGTAAAATCTCTATCTCCTCATCCCTATTCATAAGGATACATGTGATTTCATTTAGAACCCACCTGGATAATGCAGGACAGTCTCCTCATCTCAAGATCATTCATTTAATCACATTTGCCAAGCTACCCCCTCCAACCCCTTTAATTTTCCAAATAAGGTCACTAGCACTGGTTCAAGGATTAAGAAGTGGATGTCTTTCAGAGGCCAGTTTTCAGCTGCCCGCACAATTCCGCTGGGATTTTCCTTCTCTAATCACTTTTCTCAGTCTATGTAGACCTAGGGGGCCTGGTCTCTTCCCCCACGTTGCTGATAACAAAAGTCAGGTGTGTGTGGCAAAGTGTACTTCTTCACAGAAAGTCAAAAGTCAGGCTTAGGTGAGGAGCCACCGACTACTTAATCGTCCTATAAATCAGTTCCCTGTCTTTGTATATCACAGACCTGATAAAAGCATATTTTTAAGGGGGTGTTAGAAATGGCTGGGTTGTCAATTTTTTATTTGGCTGTGTAAGGTTATTCATAATGGCTTCCCTCACAGCTCAGTTGGTAAAGAATCTGCCTGCAATGCAGGAGAGCTGGGTTCGATTGGGTCAGGAAGATCCCCTGGAGAAGTAAGTGGCAACCCACCCCAGTATTCTTGCCTGGAGAATCCCATGGACCAAGGAGCCTAGCAGGCTACAGTCCATGGGTTCACAAGAGTCAGACATGACTTAGTGACTAAACCACCAGGGATATTAAACAAAAACCCTACCATCATTTCCATTCATAAAGGGAGCTATCTCAATCCTATCAGAGTGAAAGAGACATATCTGAGAGCAAAGTACGGTCCTCCAGAAAAGACGATGGGCAACCTCACATCCCCAACCCCCGACTGCACCCAGTACAGTGCCTGAGGCCCTAGCAGTTCATCAGGGACTTAGGTTTGGAAAAACCCTCCTCTGGTCCAAGATCTCCTTTGCAGGGTGAGGCAGCAGAGCTTCTCCCAAGCGAAAAGCCCACAGATGCTGACCTCACAGGGACCAGGGGGACAGGAAAGAAAGGAATCTGGTTGTCACATTGCTGCCCCATGAGAAACTTTCCCAAGCCCCAGAGGCAAGTGGGGTTCTGGCCAAATCAGGCTGGACTAGAGGAGGAAGTTCTAGCAGACAAGGCATCCAGCCTCCCTCCTGACCTTGGATAATCATCTCTCAACTGAGAAACTCAGGAAACCGCCCCAGAACACTTTCTATGTGGTCAGGGTTTTCCCTTTGGAAAGGTGTACTTGAGATAAGGGAGGATGATACCCTGCCCGGTGAACCACTTCCTAGTCCCTTTTCCTGTCTCGCCCTGAAAGTAAAGTGAAGTCATTATAGACAAAAACTGAACAAGGTTGTCACAGAGTAATATCTCAGTACAGGCTCTACGCTCAGAAGCTTACCCAGCTTGTTTGGTTTTAATGTAGGAAAACATAATGCTTGCCTTATATGACATATGGAGTTGTTGAGATGATTAAATGAAGCAATGTGGGTGAAAAGTGTTTTTTAAACTACAAAGAGTTCTAGCGCGCTCCTGTACGGAACACACGCTAAATACAGATTGCGCTGCTGTATTTCAGTACGATGGGCTCTGTTGATGCTGCTGCTGTTGTTGGGCCACACAGCATATGGGATCTTAGTTCCCTGACCAGGGATCAAACCTGTGCACCCTGCAGAAGAAGCACAGATTCTTAACCACTGGACCACCAGAGAAGCCCCTTAATTTTTTTTTTTAATGGTGGGCTCGTATAAGGCTCTTTCCTGGCAGCAGTTTTTATGGAGGGAGATGAAGGGGAGAAAAACAAAAGCGACTGGGGTTGGGGGACAGAAAGCTTAGAGCCCCGTTTTCACAATTTTGAAAGACTCAGTCCCAGAGGAGTGGAAGAGATTGATCGCTGACTTCCAGAAAGACCTCTCCAGGCCTTGTCTTTGCGGGGCCACAAGACATGCACTTCTGCTTTTCAGTGTCATTTTGTCGAGCACCAATAATCTGGCAGGCTCTGTGCCCAGCCCTTCAGTTGTACTAACTGATTTAACCTCACCCACAGTCTATGAGAGAGGTCCTGTCATTATCCCCCTTTCACAGGTGTGGCAACCAAGCCTTCAAGGCCCAGCAGGGCCACACGGCAAGTGAGCCAGGAACCAAACATGTCGACCTGGAGAGCCCACCGCTCTCCGTAAGGTGCTTTCCCTCCTGCCCTCTGTCCTGCATCTTCCAGAAGCAATTTCCTCCCTTCTCCTTCTTTGTTTCCATCTTCCTATAAAACTCGCTGTGACACTTCACACACAGAGCCACGTATACAAATCAATTGCAATCAGCCGTATTTCTCTCCTGATGTTAAAAGACTCGTAAAGGAAAACGCACTTGTTTCAAACACCCTTTTCTGACACTAAATCAACCCTCAACTGTTGGTGGAGTTTCTGCACAAATTGAATGGGGCCCTCCCGAGACTGGGGTTTACCAGAATAAATCCCAGGCTCGCAGCAGCTGTCTAGTCGTATTAACAGGAAGAGTTGATCGGGTGGCTGAGTTTTCTGGGGGTCCTGACTTCTAGCTCAGGTCAAAAGGACATTCGGAAGCTCACTGGCCAGCATGTGACGTCGAGGTTGACTGGGATACTGTGGCGGGGGTGTGGTCAGAACCCCTTCACACCTGCATCCCACGGAAATCTCAACCATAATTACTGTCTTCTGCAGAAGCATCCAGGCTTCCTCATACTAATCTGCATAGGAATAATGGTTCTCAGGAGATTCTCAACAAATCTATTTGACCCCAAAACTTTGCTTCTTTGATTGCTACAACTTAAAGAAACTTCTGGAGCCCCAGGGATGCTGGTTAACTTCCCCTGAACACACCGCAGACCCTCTAATTATCTCAGTTTCTCTCATTTCTTGGGCTTCCCTGGTGGCTCAGACGGTAAAGAGTCCACCTGCAAGGCAGGAGATCTGGGTTCGACCCCTGGGCTGGGAATATCCCCTTGAGAAGGAAATGACAACCCACTCCAGTATTCTTGCCTGGAGAATCCCATGGACAGAGGAGCCTGGTGGGCTACAGTCCATGGGGTCGCAAAGAGTCAGACACGACTGAGTGACTTCACTTCACTTCACTGGTTCACTGGCTCTCTTACGTCTATCAGCCCTCTGCCTCAGTCTCCTTGTTCATCGAGTGAGGCCTTCTCAAGCTCATAGAATGGAAATCAGAGGGTTTGATGTGTCTCCAGAAACATTTACCTTTTGCTTTGAACCAGGTCATGATGCTCATCACATTACAGAGTGTGTGGGTTTCCTCCTGCACCTCCAGGCAATTCTGCGACCCTGGATGGCTGTCCAATAATTCAGCTCAGTTCTGACACTGTCCACCCGAGATGGATCCCACAGAGAAAGGGCTCCATCCCACGAAACTGTTTCCTTGCCACGTCCACACTCCAGACACCAACTGCAAGTCCAACTTATGACCTGTGCTTCTGACAAAATGGCAGTAGATTAGAGGGTCCAACAAGCCCTACCTGGGATTTGATGGCTTTGCTAGAACAAACACAGAACTCCGAGAAACATTTTACTTACTAGAGCACCAGATTGTTAGAAGAGGCTATAACAGTAACAGCCCCATGGAAGAGGTGCATTGGGCAAGGCATGGAAAAATAGTGCAGAGCTCCCACGCTCTCTTGGGGTGCCCCCACTCTCCCCAGATCTCCGCGTGTCCACCAACCCAGAAGCTCTCCAAATCCACCCTTCTGAATGTTTATAGCAGCTTCATCATGGAGGCATGATTCATCACATCACTGGCCACTGGTGCCTGAACTCAACCTCCAGCCCCTCATTCCTCCCCAGAGGTCCCAGGGCTGAGAGCGCCGACCCTCCAGTCACGTCATTAGTTACCCTGGCAGCCAGCCGCCATTCCGAGGTGCTTTCCTAAAGTCACCTCATTAATATATAACAAAGACAGATTCTCAAGGTTTTAAGAGCTCTGTTCCAGGAAGACAAAATATATATTTCATTTTTTAAAAAAACAGTTGATAGTTTCCTTTTATTTTTTTGACTTTGACACACAGCTTGTGGGATCTTAGTTCCCCAACCAGGTATTGAACTCAGGCCCTGTCAGTAAGAGCACCAAATCTTAACCACTGGACTGCCAGAAAATCCCCACATATTTCTTATTATAACTCACAGTGTCACACTGCCCCACTAAAGTCATGGAAATTTTCCTTTTGCCCTTTCACCCATCCTAATCAACCTTTCTATCAACCAGTCAGGAGGCAGGGGAGCAAGTGTCATGATCAGATTTGAATTTAGAACCCAAGCTGCCAACTAATTTTATTTCCACATGAACATAAACAAGGTAATGGTAGATGTAATGCAATCAGAAGGAAGCCACTTGATGTGGTTTACATTTCGTGATATACAGCGGTTTTCTGTTTTATTTTAAAATGAAGATGGATGATGTCAGCAAGAGAGCAAAACTGTTAGGAAATTCAAGAATTGGCCTATATTTGTGTTTGTTTATTTCAACACCTCAACTTTCCAAAGAGAAAAGGCCACCACTGAAAAGGTTCCTTCTGGTTCCCTGTTGAGCTATGCGGGAGAGGTTCTGGGCATTTCTGGGCCCATCCAGAAGTGGGCGTGTGTCAAGTCAGAGTGACGCAGTTCAGTGAGTGCAGAATGCCTGGGACACAGCCGCCAAGCACTTGGTTTGACCAGCAGGGGCTTTGGGAAGGAGCAGCCTTCAAGGATCTGTCTGAGAGATCTTGAGGGTCAGGGGATTACCAGGCAGAGAAGGTGGAAACATTCAAAGAAGAATCAGCCTGGGACTTCCCCAGTGGTCTGGTGGTTAAGCATCTTTCTTGCAACGTAAGGGACACAGCTTTGATCTCTGGTTCAGAAAGATTCCACAGGCCAGGGAGCAACTGAGCCTATGCATTGCAACTCCTGAGCCTGTGTACCACAAAGAAAGATCCACGCGACCCAACAAAGGTCCCGCATGCTACAACTGAGACCTGACACTGCCAAGTAAAGAAAGAAAGATTTTAAAAAAGAAAAATCAACCCGAGCAGAGAGAATTGTCGAGAGTATGGGAGGGCGACTATCGCATATGGCAACAGCAGGGACCCTTGACTACCTCCAAGATCCCTGAAGGTTCCCACTGGGGCAGCGAGTGACACGGCCAGAGGAGCATTTAGAACATGAGCTCAGCTGTGATGTGGAGCCTGGTTCCCCACTGTTCCTGCCCCTTGGCCGTGGTCTATTGGAGAACCCTGGCTAAAGAGCTGTCCCAAGGCCAAGTGCAGGGCCGGATTCCAGAAAATCTTCAAGACAGCACCTTCACTCACTGCAAGATTAGACGTCACACCTTAATTGCAAGTGTCCCTGAGAACTAAATATTGACTGAGCTTGCATCTTAGTTGGCTCAGAAAAACGCAAGATTTGTAAAACTCACTGCAACCCAGGATTATTCACCATACATTATCTGCTGACGGCTCCAGTGGAGACAGAGGCGTTTCATTGAACCCAAACAGGGAAGAATCAACAACGGGCCTGTAAATAGATCCCTTTTTAATGAATGTACTGATCTTCTACTTCTAAGCTTATCTACTTTATCCAGATTTGCCCTTATCCTGGAAAGTTCTGCAACGCAACACAGAAAGTTTTAAAACGCACTCAATCAACCGGTCATTTTGTCCACAGAAAACAAACCAGGAGACCAGTCGGATGGGAATTCAATGATTTTTCTTTTTACATCCATTTTGCTGTTTTTGTCATGGCATTGGATAGGTAATAAAATTATTGCCTTTGTCATCCAAGGTATTAAAGCAAAGAGCTGGTTCTGTCTGAAAAAACGCTCCTCCTCGAGGTTCTGCAGGAGGTACCGTGGGCTCCCCTGGGAACCACCAAGACACCCAGGATGAGGTGGGAGGGAGGCAGTCTGAGATGGAGGGCCAAATTGCAACCCATTGGCATGGCACATATTTTTCCAATATAAAAGCAAATGGAGAATCCGTAAATAAATTGACTGTATAAAAGTGTCCCTTTATATTATGGCCTCACCTTTCCAAAGGGGAAAAAAAAGATTTCTTTTCATGGCCCTCCTATAAAAATATCATTTCTTCGGGGTAATTTTATAGTACCAACAGCAGTCCATATCTATTTGAAATACCTACGTGGCCACCCCCCGTAATGGCCCCCTTACACAAATGATCCAGTAACTAGCATTGCCCACTGCAGAAGCAGCTGTCACGTAATTACAACCTCTCATCACACGTTGGGGAAACCAGTTGTGGCGTTTGGGAAAGGTCTGCAAAACTAGGTGTCAGACCTTAACTAATAGTGATTGTCCTTCCATTCTACTGTAATTTACATTTAATTCACACATTTCATTTCCATTTAAAATATGATTACAGTGTTTTGAAGCACATCTCACCTGTCCCCTCAAATTACAGGGAAATGAAAATAACAGGGAACAGCAGGCACTGGGAAGGCTGCAGGAGCCCCAGGCTGCAGGGTCTCCAGCTCAAACCCCTCCCTCCCAAGGATCTGGGGGTGGGAACTGAAGAGAAATAGGGGTGCAGAGGGGCGGCGGAGAGATGAGAAGATGTGAGGAGTGGGCGACAGGGCACAGGGAGTGGAACGGGGCGGGACCCCGGATGAGGTTGGAGAGTCCTTCATCGGAGGGCTCCAGAGTGCCTGCTTTGTACATGCATTATTTTCTGGCAGAGTGCCCGCCTTCTATTTCATTCATTTCAGGTTCATGACCTATCCTAAATACGTGCAGCAGGAAGCAGGTACCTATTGACTCCAAGGTCTGGTTTTCTCTTGTCTGGAGGCAGGAGAACGAGGAGAGGCAAGGGAAAGCCCAAGGCTTCAAGGCATGGATCCAACACCCTTCACAGCACACCCCCTCCCACCACCATCGTGCATCCGGGCTCCTGCAGCTGTTGGCAGCAGCTGAAAAGAGTTCCGAGGGCTCCGTGTCAGAGGAGCAATTTATAGAAACAAGATTCTTTAGGAATTCAGTGGTCAAGTTCCTTAAGGTATGGCAGAAGACAGGCTGGCCTTAGAGAATGATTTCCAGCCGATGGCACCTGTATTCACTTGAGATTTTGGAACCTGTTCAGATGCAGAAGGAAGAGTCCTTTGCTATTCATAACAATCCCTAGATGCTACCTCCCAAACCTTGGGAAAAAATGAAATTTGCTCAGTTGTGTCCAGCTCTGTGACCCCATGGACTGTAGCCCATGAGGCTCCTCTGTCTATGGGATTCTCCAAGCAAGAATCCTGAAGTGGGTTGCCATTTCCTTCTCCAGGAAACGTTGAGAAAGACAATGCACATATCCACAGGCTCAAAAAACACATCTAGGGATTTTCCTGGTGGTCCAGTGTTTAAGAATCCACCTTATAGTGCAAGGGACGTGGGTTCAATCCCTGGTCGGGGAACTGGGGAATCTCACATGCCGTGGAGCAACTAAGCCCAAGGGCCACAACTACTGAACCCTCGCACTCTGGAGCCTGCATGCTACAACTAAGATCCTACGTAGCCAAATACATACATACACACACACATATATATATATTTTTAATGTATAGAACACATCGTATAGTCAGTATCAAGCGAAGCAATAGTGATTTTAAAGAGTGATTTTTCACTCTTCCCAAACTTCTCATATCCCAGGCCTCCCCCGTTAGTGTACCTCCTATTTTCTAAAAAAACCCAGACATCAGCAGAGAGGAACTCCCTTCGTTCCGATTACTAAGCATAAAACCTATTTATGCCCTGACACCATCCTCCTTTCCTTCTGATACAGCAGACTAGCTGCCCAGCATCCCTGAGGCCAATCCTTTACTCAAGCTTTGCATATCATCCTCTTCCACCTTGACTTTTCTTCATATTCATTCTCTTTATCCCTTCCTTTCTTGTATATTTAACCTCTCTCTTGAATTGGATCATTCCCAACGTCTTGAAAACATGCACCAGTCTTTCAGATTAAAAGGAGAAATGCCCTCAACCCCTCACCTCTAGCCAGCTTTAAACCAATCACTCTCCTGCCATTCAAACTTCTCAAAAGCATTATCTCTACTGTGACAGAGATGGCTTCTTGCCCAAAAAATGTCATTCCCCTCTTCCAATTATAGTTAGTGACTGCCCAGACAGAGACAGTATTTCCAGCCTCCCTTTCATCTAGGTATGGTAGTGTTATTAGTTCAACCAAGGAAATAAGAGCTCAAGTTGTGGGTAACTTCTGAGCAAAGGCTTTAAGAACTATCTTTCTCCACACTGCTTTCTGCTTGACCAGTTGGATGCAGACAACAGCAGTCCTGAGGTTCCACTAGGGGATGATCCAACTATAAAAAGGGAGGAGGCTGGTTCTCTGGATCATATCATTAGAAAAAGCTACCCAGTGAGCAGGAACATTCAGAAACACAACTGTTACAAGAGCAAAACATTAATTTCTGTTTAGTGAAAGTGCTGACATTTCAATGTGTGTGTGTGTGTTTACAACAGCTCAGTTCAGTTCAGTTCAGTCGCTCAGTCGTGTCCGACTCTTTGCGACCCCATGAACCGCAGCACACCAGGCCTCCCTGTCCATCACCAACTCCTGGAGTTCACCCAAACCCATGTCCATTGAGTTGGTGATGCCATCCAACCATCTCATCCTCTGTCATCCCCTTCTCCTCCTGCCCTCAATCTTTCCCAGCATCAGGGTCTTTTCCAGTGAGTCAGCTCTTTGCATCAGGTGGCCAAAGTATTGGAGTTTCAGCTTCAACATCAGTTCTTCCAATGAATATTCAGGACAGATTTCCTTTAGGATGGACTGGTTGGACCTCCTTACAATCCAAGGGATTCTCAAGAGTCTTCTCCAACACCACAGTTCAAAAGCATCAATTCTTCGGCACTCAGCTTTCTTGAGAGTCCAACTCTCACATCCATACATGACCACTGGAAAAACCATAGCCTTGACTAGATGGACCTTTGTTGACAAAGTAATGTCTTTGCTTTTCAATATGCTGTCTAGGTTGGTCATAACTTTCCTTCCAAGGAGGAACTAGCAACAGCTAGTAGCGTTTTAATCAATAAGCTCACCTATCACACACCACTCAGTCCACTACAATCTAGTTTCTAATCTGCTCCTTGCAAACAGATCTCGATAAACCACCAATGATTCCCAAGTTACTAAATTCAATGGATATGTTTTTCTGTCTCCTTCACAGGCTAAGATCCTACTATGTAATCTCAGAACTCTGAACACTAGACTTCTGCTTCTGCTCATGTTGAATTAACTGGAGTTGGACATGCCTGCTTATCATAAATAACTAGAAAATTGGAAATGTTACCTTTAAAACTAATTTCAGACTTTTGAAAACAGGCAGCATAGAATTGAGCTCCCAGGCAAACTTATTTCAGAATGTACAAAAATGCCAAAAGACCCAAAGGTTATTCAAAGGAGTAACCAAAAAACAATTTTCAAAAATAAAAATATTTGGAAGACTTATACTACCTGAGTTCAAGGCTTATTATAAAGCTTGGCTCCTCCGTCCATGGGATTCTCCAGGCAAGAATACTGGAGTGGGTCGCCATTTCCTTTCCGAGGAAGCATTATAAAGCTCTATAGTAGTCTAAATAGTGTGATTTATAATAATGATAAACCTATAGAGACTATAGAAATAGACCCCTCCCCCATATATGACCTATTTGTTTTTCACACTGATAGAAATATAATTGAAAGGGGAGAGAGTAGTTTTTTTCAACAATCACGGTGGAAAGCTAAACATCCATATTTATTCTCATGAACCTCAACCCTTACCTCACACCATTCACAAACATCAGCTCAACATGTCATAAACCTAAAGTGAAGCTGAAACTACAAAACTTCTAAAAAAATATCTTAGTCAATAAGGCTTCATCAAAATTACAAATTTCAGTTCTTAGGTGGACACTATTAAAAAATAAAACATTAAGACTAGCCACAGAAAGGCAGAAAAACATAAATACACATGACATGCAGAATATATAGAAAACTCCTACAAAACAATAGTAAAAAAGATAAAAACATCAATGAAATAATTGAATGATGAGCTGCCTTAATAAAAGGCAGCATTATTAGTCTTCAGAGCAACACAAATGAAAACCACTAAAATGTATCACCACATACACCACATAGAAAGGCTACAATTCAGAAGGCTGACAATATCTAGTATTGGCAAGGATATGCAGCAGTTGGAAAACTCATATATTACTGGTAGAGTGAAAAATGACACAACCATTTTTTGCAAATTTTTGGCAACTTCTTGTAAAGTTTACATTTCTAAAGTATCCAGAAAGTTCAGTCCCAGGTATCCATCCAAGATAAATAAAAACATATGTTCACACAAAGACTTGTATATGAATATTCATAGTATCTTTTTATATAATAGAAAAACCTGGAAAAAATGCAAATGTTTATCAACACGTGAATGGTTTACTCAGTCTGTGGCATAGCCACATGATGAAATTCTAGCAACAAAAAGAATGAACGTCTGATCCTTGCAATAGTGTGGATGGAATTAAAAAACATTTGGTAAGTGAAAAAAACTGACAAAAGAATATATGCATGATTCCATTTGTATGAATTCTAGAATTAGCAAAACTAGTGTTTAGTAACAGATCGGTGGTTACCCGAGGCTACCATTGGGGAATGACATTGGCTGACTCCAGATGGAGGCAAAGATTCATCTATTTTTTGCTTAGAATTTGTCTAGTACACTTGACACATTATAGACCCTCAATAAATGTTTTTAGATGAAAAACGAACGCTCCGTCTGCATGTGTGTTACGTCACACCTATTCAAGGCGCGGTCCTGATTGTGCCATACGACCCTCCCCCTGCCCCTCCAACCTCGCCTCAGTGTCTGCATTCACACCTCTTTTGCTTCCTTCTCTCTTTGCTGTTTCCCACGAGCAGCACCAGACCCAAGGAAGGAATTGAGCACCCACATGCTATGTGAAGGACTTTCCATCTCACGGAAGGACACAGTAAGACGAAAAGGGACCAGATCTATGAATGCACTTCAAGCATCCATACTAAGTGAAATCAATCAGAGAAAAACATGCATGACTTATAAAGGGAATCTAAAAAAATGATACAAACAACTTAATTATAACACTGAAACAGACTCACAGACATAGAAAACAAATTCATGGCTACGAAAGGTGAAAGGGGGCAAGTAATAAATTAGGAATAAGGGATGAACAGATATAACACCATATATAAAATAAACAACAGGGACCTAGAACTATACTCAATGTCTTGCATTGTAATAACCTACAATGGAAAACAAGCTGAAGAAAGAATATTGATTACATATATTATATATATATATACATGTAACTGAATCACTTGGCTGTACACCTGAAACATCGTAAGCCAACTATACTTCAATTTTTTAAATAAAGAAGTCTTAAAAACAAAAGAGAAAAGGGACTAGATCTGAAAGACATAAAAGATAACCCAGAGGGTTGATAACAAAGATTCTCCTCCCCTCCCTCAGCCACCAGTTTATAGTGGAAGTCAGGAGTGCAGAGGCTGTGCTGGTTAATTCTCTGTCTTGCTAACTCATGCCAAGAAGGCCGCCACACAAAAGGTATGTGGTTCTGTGCTCCAAATGCCTTTGGTTTTATGGAGCCAAAGCCCATTTTGGAGAATGCTAGTGGATGAGGAAGCGGCTCCAGCAAGGGGCAATGGGGACAGGAGCCCTGCACCTGTTGCACAGCTTCATAAGGGAGGATTGCTCCTTTCCAGCCTGGCGCTGGGAAAGGTGTTCACCCAACACTGATGGGAAGCCCTGCCTCTGGTCCCTCACTCCCCGCAGGCCTGTTCCATGAGGTCCCACAAACAGGCCCCTTAGCAGCCTGCAGGGCCATCTCCCAGCCGCCATCCTTCCTTAGTATAAACGCAGACACTTCCAAGCTGGACCCTCTGCAGACAGCAGTGCTTGGGTTCTTATCCATTTCCTCCATCCAGAAAGAAGAAAACATGGTGGAGGAGATAGCCTTGAATTCCTTCTCCTCCAAGCACGCCTTTGGGGGACAAGGACCAACTCCAGGGACCGAGGCCCGGTCCACAGAGGTTCGCCCTCCCCCACAAAGTAGGAGAGAGTGAGCCTAGGCGTCCGCAGTACCATTTCCCTTTCCTTGGGTCTGTAAACATCCCGGCCATTTTGAAGCCTTATTTCCCCCTTTAGGACAATGTACTGGGGTTCGGGTTCTTTTCGCTTTGTTTATCCCGTAATCATTACGGCAAGAGGGATGCACCTGTGCTCCAGGCCCATTAGACTGTGAATGGCTTCTCTCCTGAGCAGAGCACGGAGGAAAGTGGCCTTGGCACCGGGATCACACGGCAGCCGCAGAGCGAGCAAGCAGGAGTGAGAAGACCAAGATGCAGCCCTGAGCCATGACTCGAGGCGGTTCTGGGCAGAGAGAGGGAGGCGGGCGGGGCCCAGAACAGGCTGGGGCTTGGAGACCTCTGAACAAGCCTGAAGTCACACGGCCCACGGGTCAGGAAGCTGGAGGTCATCCGAGAAAAGCTGGTCTCTCTGGCTCCCCCACCCACCTTGTTCTGTCTTGGAGCCGCTGAGGACAGACGAGTGGGGTTCTATAAACCGCAAGGGCATCTGATTCTGGGGTGAAAAGCATGGGATCCCACGCCTGCACCCCTGACATCTGAGACAGCCCATGTCGGGGAGGGGTGCGGCCCGATGAGCTTGCAGGCTTTTGTTTGGAGTGTCAGAGTCACAGCCGACACAGAAGCTGCTCGGGGGCCCCAGTGACTTCCTTTGTCATCCTCCGCCTCTGCTGCAGGTGCGTGTATTTTAGCCGGAGGAGCCCAGGCATGGAAATCGCTCTCCTTGTGCCCATATATTATCCGTATTTTTTAACATGTCGTTTTCCAAGCAGGTAATGCATCTGCAGAGACAGTGATCTTTCATCGGGAGATTTCGATGATTTGTGCTCTCTGTCTAAATTCCAGCATAAATTTCTGAGCCAGCGAGGCACTGGCTTGTGGCAGGAGCGCGTCCTGAGATTCAGCGGGCTATCTGTGCAAACCTCAGGCTTGCAGCCATTTGTCCTGATTAGGGGAAGCCTTTGAAATTCTTCGTGGGGCCTCGCCTTCTTTATTTCTTTCAGGTTGCTCCTCCGGCAGGTCACCTTCGTAGCTGGGTACAGGACTTGACTTATGTTTGCTCGGGCTGGACCCAAGCAAAGCGTTTAAGCAATGCAACTTCCAGAATCCCTGGTAGTGCTGAAATTAGAGTGGGGCTGGGGTCCCCTCACATAAACCTCCGAGCTCCGGTTTCCTCATCAGTCAATTAGAAACTGTCATCCTAACTTCATGGAGTTAATCAGAGAATTAAATAAAAAAGATAAATGGGAATTCCTCCCACTATGAACTGAACAGTACTCAGACACCACAGGCAAAACCCACACAATCATTCCCAATCTAATCCTCAAATTACATGCACCCCCTTTTTTGGACATGAGGGATCTTAGTTCCCCCACCAGGGATCAAACCGGCATCTCCTACATTGGAAGGCAAAGACTTAACCACTGGACTGCCAGGGAAGTCCCAGCCCCAGTTCTCTTAATGGTTGCTCTGAAATTTCCCAAAACGTCTCTAATAAGGTGAATATTAAATCATCTTGCTGTGTATACTACTTTGCTTGAGCTGCCATAACAAAGCACCATGGTCTGGGCGCCTTAAACAATAGAAATTTATGTTCTGACAGTTCAGAAGGCTGGACATCCAAGACAAGGTGTCATAAAACTGTCTCTCCCCTGAGCTTATAGACAGCCTATGTCTTCACAGGGTCTTCCCGCGGTGAGCATCTGTGTCCTAATCTCTTCTTTATAAGATGCACACACATTGGGTCAGTGTCCACACTCAGAGCCTCGTTTTAACTTCCTCTTGAAAGACTCCGTCTCCAAATACAATCACATTCTAAGGGTCTGGGAGTTAGGATTTCAACATTTAAATTTGAGAGATACAATTCAGCCCGTGACATCGTGTCATTAAAGCACAAATGCATGATGCGTACATAACTTGAAGGCTGCCTCAAAGTCAGACCAGGAGTGAAGAGGATCCTCACTCCAGAATAATGCCTTCCTTCTCTCTCATAATGATGCTTTATTTTCAGCATCCTGTCTCCATCACATCCCTCAATCGTTCTTGTTCAGTCGTGTCTAACTTTCTGAGACCCCATGGACTGCAGCACACCAGGCTTCCCTGTCCTTCACCATCTCCTGGAGTTTGCTCAAATTCATGTCCAGTGAGTCAGTGATGCCATCCAACCATCTCATCCTAGTTGACACATGGGAAAACCAAGAAGGGAAAAAGGTCAGAGGGACTGACTCAAGATCACACAGGTGGTAGCAATTGGCAGAATTAGGTCTGCAGCCCTATATTTGGCCCTTGCCCCTCCCAGTGGGTGACTCTGGTCACCCTAGGAAGGTTTTTACCACCTCCAGGAGCACATGCCAAACAGGGCAGGTGTGTCAGTACCTTTGGGACAAGACTGCAACGTGTGGCTCTTGTCACCTTTCCAGCTCCCTCTGCCTGCACGGTGCTGGGTACAGGGGGCAGTGAATGCTGACCACCCGCTCGCCTTAGAGGACAATCGTCATGAGCCAGGAAGACTGCCCTGATGCTAGGACTAAACCCACCATTTCCCTCCATCTGGATGGGAGTTTTGGCTTTCTTATTTTAATAAAAGACCCTTTGTACCCAGCCATGGATTGCAATAAGCCAGTAAATACCATCGTGTTTACAGCAAGAGGAGAACTCAGCTGGACATCACAGCTATACGCGGCAGAGCTGTGAAAGTTCACAGCTAACAGCGGCCCTCTTGACAGAGCCTTCAGAAAGAAATGTGCCGACGAGGCATTGAGATACCTGCAGCTACCCTACCATTGTCCCTGAAAATGACCCTGGATTCAGGCCATCTAATCTGAGGGACTCTAGCCAGCTTTGCTTCCCATCCAAATATGTATCTGTATATGCATATGTATGTATATATGTATATATGGTGGTTTAGTAGCTAAGTTGTGTCCAACTCATGAGACCCCATGGACTATAGCCTGCCAGGCTCCACTATCCATGGGATTTTCCAGGCAAGAATATTGGAGTGGGTTGCCATTTCCTCCTCCAGGGGATCTTCCCGGCTGAGGATCGAACCTGCCTCTTCAGCATTGACAGGCAGACTCTTTTATCACTGAGCCCACCTGGAAACCCATATACACACACATACATACACATGGGCTTCCCTCGTAGTTCAGTCGGTAAAGAATCTGCCTGCAATGCGGGAGACCTGGGTTTGATTCCTGGGTAGGGAAGATCCCCTGGAGAAGGGAATGGCAACCCACTCCAGTATTCTTGCCTGGAGAATCCCATGGACAGAGGAGCCTAGCGGGCTGCAGTCCATGGGGTCACAAGAGTCAGACATGACTTAGCAACAAAACAACAACAGACACAGTATTTGTTCTTCTCCCCAAATCCCCAGAGCTTTTTAATTCTCCAGAGTGAGTGACTGTTCTGGGGAAGACAAGTACCTCTATTTAATGGACTTCCTACAGGTCAAGTGGGAAGCAGCCAGAAAGAAGTGAGAGGAGATCCAGGTTCAAGACTGTCCGTGCCACTGCCTGGCTCTGTTTCCCAAGCCTCTTAATGTCACGCTGTCAGCTTCCTTGGAGAGGCTGAGAAGCCCCAGTATAATTTTAAAAAGCTTGGGCTTTAGGGTCAGACAGGCTTTGGTTCAAATCACTTACTTGATGTGTGACTTTGACCCCATCGCTTAGCTTCTCTAAGAGAGTCTCCTCACTGTTTTTTGTTTTGTTTTATTTTAAAGAAGAAGCTAAAAATGCCCACTTGCCAGGGTGCTGTGACAGGAAACGAGAGAGCAGCTGTGACAGCACCTATTGCCTCACCTAGGAACGGGTTAGCCCTCTTCCCTCCTCGGCCGAGGGAGGAAGAACAGGAGGGAGCCTTGATCGTGACGCAAAGCCAAGCCGGGGCTCCCACAACCACCACTTCTTCTCCGTCCTGCCTCCTCTGAGGTCAGTAAAGTGTCCAAAGCCAGCTGCTCACAGCCCTGCAGCCACAAGGCAGCCAGAGATGCTGGGAAGCAAAGAAGCCAACAGCAGGGCTGTGGCCAGGCAGGGGCGCGGTCTCGCCAGGGCAGGTTCTGGCAACACCAGTCACATCCCCTCCGCGCTGCGTGGATGGTCCACCCAGCCCTCCTCGACACTCACATGGTGGAAGCAGACTCTGAGTCTCTGAAAGCGATTCTGTCTTCTGAACGCTCTCTCGGGGCACATCAGCCTGGTTGGACAAGAGCCCCATACTGGAGGAGGAGACCGGAGACAGGGAGCAGAGAAAGGTCACTTGAACAGAGAAGGGCTAGGACTTCGGCTGCCATCCGTCCCAAGGCAGCGGCTAAGAAAGGTTTCCAGACGGTGGGGAGCCAGTACCTGGTTAGAAGCAGGATTTCCAAAGTGTTTGATGATTGAATAAATAAATGCCCAGCCTCAAACAACATCCAGGACTTGCCCCAGTTGGAATCATTCTAGCCCTCCCCTGTTTCATGGCACATACACATATAGACAGTTTCTGAGTACAGATACTGAGGGTCTGGTTCCAGATGCCCCTCCCACCCTGCAACAAAGCTAATATCCCAGTAGACCGAGTCACAGGCATTTTTCGGTTTTCCGGAGCATAGAGAAGTTACGTTCACACTATACCATAGTCTGTTAAGTGTGTAACAGAATTATGTCTAAGAAAGCCTTAATTAAGAAACACTTTATTGCAAAAAACTGCGTCCCATCCTCTGAGTCTTCAGCGAGTCCTTGTAGGAACATCAAAGATCACTGTTCGCAGATCCCTGAGACACATGGAATAACAACAAAAAGGTCTGAAATATGGCAAAAATTACCAGAATGTGACACAGAGAAACAAAGTGAGACAATGCCATTGGGCAAATGGTGCCAGTAGGCTTGCTCGATGCAGGGTTGCCACAAACCTGCAGTTTGTAAAAAAAAAAAAAAAGGAATTAAAAAAAACCAGTATCTGCATAGTGCAATAAAAAGGTCTGCCTGTTATTTATCAACCTCTGTTGACACCCCCAAATGAGCTGACTAGTTAGTCCTTCATCCGGATTCGTCTGTAGACTAAAGGTACCTTGAGGGTAGACGCTATCTGATTCCTGAGTTTGGAAACTCACAGAGAAATTGCTCCGTCACCACTTGCTAGTTTATTTAGAGACCCACCCAGAGCTCTGCTCCTTCCAGTTCAAGGCAGCCCTGAGGCACTGCAGTCTCAGATTTCATTTGTGTATTTATGGTGTCACAGTGAGAGCTTGGTCTCCAGCCCAAGAAGGAGGAGGGGACTGGGCTGACTCTGATGCTGAGGCCACTGTCCAGCCTACTTGTTGGATGAAGGGAAACATTTAAAGAGCCATTGTCTGATTTTTACATGGTTTTTGGTTTGGATCATTCAAACTGTAGCAAACAAGCCCAGAATATAACTCGTGGAAACTTGTCCGTGGGAAAAAGTGGGGTTGGAGACTCTCAGGTGTGGTTAGGACTTTCGAATCCATGTGTGAAGAGGGACTTCCCTGGGGGTCCAGTGGTTAAGAATCAGCTTGCAGTGCAGGGGTTATGGGTTTGATCCCTGGTCAGGGAACTAAGATTCCCACATGCCAGGAGGCAACTGAGCTCATACACCATGGTAAAAGATCCCGCAGGCCACCACTAAGACTCAACGCAGGCAAACAAATAAATATTAAAAAAAAAAAAAACCCATGTGAGGATTTTCCATGTTCATATCACTGACATCTTCTGGTCCTGAGAAAAGATAGGATCTGCTCTCCACCAGCCTCTCCACATCAACACTAAATTCCGTAGTGTTTCTAAGCAGAGACCAGCCATTGACATACAGTTTCATGTGGCTGAGCACCCTATGGGTTGGCCAAGAAAGGAACAGAAAAGTCACATTAGATTTAATGTCCCAAGCACACCCATAACAGTGGGAGAGGACCCACTCTTTCCTAAACTCCCTTTTATCAGGTAAAACTCCAAACAGGGCCCTGAATGGGACGTGCTGTACATAACATCTCAGAGAGAAAATACATACATATATATATATACACATATTGTTTTAAAAGCACACAGAATGAAAGGTCCCACCCACATACTCCCTCCCCTCCTCCCTCGCCTCCACCACACCCTTCCAAGGAGACACTCTGATCAGTATCTGCTCCGAGAAAGGGAGGGGAAGTGGAGAGACCAGCCAGCAACACTCAGTAAACAGTATTATTAACCCATAGGCTGGCGATAAATCAGAGCAGGAAGGTGACCTCAGAGGGCTGGAGTAATCCTGCATGTCAGGATGAATTTATGAGGCCAATTTTATTGGCCTGCATGACCCAGGCTCCTTGGAGACTTCTCAGTAACAAATCCAATCCACTTCATTTATGAGCTGTGTGCGGTGTCAGGGGTGGGGCCCAGCCAGAGCCCTGGACCACCACCACCCCACCCCCAGGGGGCGCTAAGGAGCACGGCCCTCAGGGGAGTCAAGTTTCTGATCCATCCTGGCTGCCACTCCCTCCCGGAGAGCCAGCCAGACCTGCCCCAGGAGCGCTCACCTTCAGACAAGGTTCTTCTGGTTCTGCCCTGAGGGCTGGGACAGCTGGCAGCAAGGCCCTTGCCCTGCTTCCTCATTGCAGAAGACGAAGTTTGGACGGCCAGGGTTTCTGGCACCAGGCACTGGGGAAGGGCAAATTCTGCCCTCTACAGCCTTAGCGTCTCTGACCGCAATCTCTACATGCCCGTGGTCCACCCGCCCAGCCTTTGTGCTATGCTTAATCATTCAGTCGTGTCCAACTCTTGCGACTCCATAGACTGTATGTAACCTGACAGGCTCCTCTGTCCATGGGCCCAGTCATTAGATCAACCGAAAAAGCCCCCACATATTTCCCAACGTTTCCTCTTATCAGTTACCTGTAGATGATAGCTAAGCTCCCAACGGGCTTCCCGGGTGGCGCTAGTGGTAATGAATCTGCCTGCCAATGCAGGAGACATGAGAGATGCAAGTTTGATCCCTGGGTTGGGAAGATCCCCTAGAGAAGGAAATGGCAACCCTCCCCAGTATTCTTGCCTGGATGGACAGAGGAGCCTGGTGGGCTACAGTTCCGGGGTCGCAAAGACGCAGACACCACTGAAACAACTATACACACACACAAGTTCCCAAAAGGGACGTAGACATCCTAAAATGGGTCTGTGAAGGGGCCGTTTTTCCCTCCAGCTCCTCATACTGGAAGCAGAAAAGCTGATGCTTCTGGGAGTGGTAGCCAGAGAGACCTTGGTGCCAAGCAGAAGGCATCCCAGTGAGAGGAAGCCGCGGGAGGCAGGAAGGTCCTTTGAACAGAGCGCCTGGTGCGTACCTGGCCTTCACCTGCTCTCTGCTGGCTCCAAGAGCTGGGCGGAAGGCAGCTAAGTCTATTTGACTGTCCCTGTCATCGTCAGGTTTACGGATGGTTAATTTATTCTTTATAGCACAGTCATTGATGGCTGTTAAATCACAAATGAGAGCCAATAAAGGGTGAATTGCAGCTGAAATTACACTGTTTATATGACAGCAGAGTGCCGGCTAAAAGATTCATATGCTGCTGATGAAGTATGTTATAAATTTTAATTACCATAGTTTGTACAAATGACATGTTTGAAATGCTATTGAGTAATGTGACCCTGATAATGAAACTATAAAATAAATCATTAACTTTCTGAATGAGCTTTTTTATTTCAGTGCTGCATAGAGTAAACTTTTCCGTTGATTCCAGATCCATCTTTTTGTGCCCCCACCCTCCACCCCGGGCCTCACCGGTTCCTCTCTACAAAGGCTGCAGACAAAGGAGCAACAGGAGGCTGGGGACCCTGGCGGAGGCCTGAAGGGACAGCCTGGCAAGAATGACCCCACCAGATATGGCCCTGGGCTGGGGACTGATGGTCAGCCCAGGATAGGTGGTTCTAGATGTGCACCTGGAATAAATCCTATAAAGCTTCCCTTTCTGGGAAAGCCCCAATGCATTCATAAGACAGTCTGGGGAATTTGAAATCTGACCTCATAGTTGATGCTGCTGCTGCTGCTGTGCTGCTCAGTCATGTCCAACTCTTTGTAACCCCATGGACTGTAGCCCACCAGACTCCTCTGTCCATGGGATTCTCCAGGCAAGAATACTGGAGTGGGCTGCCATTCCCTTCTCCAGGGGATCTTCCTGACCCAGGGATCAAACCCAGGTCTCCTGCATTGCAGGTGGATTCTTTACCGTCTGAGCCACCAGGGAAGCAACAAGGATTTACTGTATAGGGAACTATATTCAATATCTAATAGTAACCTATAATGGAAAATAATCTGAAAAAATATAACTTATCCGTAACTGAATCACTTTGCTGTATACCTGAAACTAACACGATATTGTAAGGCAACTATACTTTAAGTAAAAAAAAAAAAAAAGCATCCCCCTGCCTCCCAGTCCTGTGTCCACACAGGAAGTGTGATGGTGGCTCCTATGTTTATACTCTTCTGTCCATCCCCCAGGTCCGGGGCTCAGCCTCCAGCTCCAAGTCCTTCTACAGTCCCAGAGGCACAGCAAGGCTAACTCTGAGCAATCCGCTGCAGTTTACCAGGTGCCTTAAGTCATGGCAAACTGGGACTGGGAGCCCTTGGTTCACTAGAGTTCCTGTACTGGCAGGTGGATTCTTTCCTGCTGAGCCATCGGGGAAACCTACAGTTGATGATAGTAAGGAATTACTGTTCATTTCTACCTGGGAAAGAGAAGACACTTTTTTGAACCTGCAGACCCTCTAAAGACATGGGCCCCGAGGCTGAGTCATCACGCAGAGCATCGCTGTAAGGTCCTCTTGGATGAGGAGACCCTGGGTGGGATTGAGCTCCCCTGAAGGTGGAAGAATAACGACAAAACTGGGTCAGTCGTCCTGGTCTACAGCCCAACTCAGAGTCCAGAAGGGAAAAAGGACAAGCAAATATTTGGTGGGTTTTCCCAATGTTGAAGCATTCCCGTTTCAAAGCTCTGGTCTACCTCTTGTAACTTTTGAATTCTTCCTGCTCAATATCCCCAAGGCATCACTCACTGTGGGTAAACACATCTTGCAGAAAAAAACCTGAATTTCCCAGGAAAAACCTAGAAGAAGGAGCTGCACCAAAGATCATTTAGGGCAACCTCCTGCCCCAGGAGCCACCACCCAGCAGATACAGCCCTTTTAGTTCTGCAAGACAGGAAACACCTCGGTAAGTCAGGCAAAACCTTGGCTTCATAGGATGTTAGCACATCAAGAGACTCTGGCTACCCTTTGGTCCTAAAATTCTCAAGGTGGGTAAAGAGGGAAGGAAGGGGGAGAGGAAACACAGGGGAAGAGGTTTTACTCTGTCATGTGCAAATTCCAGAAGAAAATATAAAGTTTGAAGAAGCTCCCAGGTGTTTCTCTACACCCTTCCGGGGTGTCTCCCCTCTAGCCTTCCCACTTCAGAGGGGAGGAAGTGGAGTCCCAGTGGCAGAACTGGGAGTACATCTCACAAGACCAAGGATAAGAGGAGAATGGGACTTTATCATTCAATGTGGGCAGGTTACCCCCAAGGCTCACATCACCACTGACAGTCTAAATGCTGACAGCATCCTCTCTGTTCCTCTCCTGGAGAAAGGTCACTAAGAGGCCCCTGTTTCCTCTGCAGATGGGTCGCCTGGCCGCGAGGCAGGGCTGGCATGAAGGATTGCTCTCCTTTGCCTTCACCCCCAGAACAAGTCTGCTCTCTGGAGTGTGCTAGAAGAAAAGAAGGTCAAATTCAAAAGGACACACTGTGGGGGCAACCTCTCAAATATTCCTCCCCGGGTCTGCAGAGGAGACCCGGGCATGACAATATGGCATATTAAGAGATTCTGCCATCAAAAGGCCTTCCAGCAAAAGCCTCACCTCTACCACTCAGTAATTCATGAAGGAAGAGAAGGGGTACGATGAATAAACAGAAACAAACCTGGGAAGGGATTTGTCTCAGGTCACAGAGCACGTGAATAGCTGGAGCAAGAAGAAAACACCAATGCATCTATGAGGAAATCTGGGAAATCTGAAATCTGACCTTATAATTGGTATGGTCATAAAATAGTAAGGAATTAGAGTGTTCATTTCTGAGGTCCAACTATGGTATTGTGACTATTGCTTTAAAGAATCCTTAACTTTTAGAGACACATGCCAAAGTGATAACTGATGAAATGGTATGATATCTATGGTTTACTCTAAAATAATCCAGAGTAAGAAGGGGTGGAGGGCTGGTTGGATGAAAAAAGCCAGACCATGAGTTGATGACAGCTCAAGTTGGCAATGATTGCATGAGGGTTCAGTATCCTCTCCTTCAATACATTCTTTCAATTTTCCATAATAAAGAAAAAAATGTAAGTACTTGAAGACCCTTGCCCCAAAAATCTACTGCAAGTCCAATTTCTCATGCATTCTAAACAATGACAGGCTGGAAAAAAGATCAGACCTCCTGTCTCCAGGGGCATGCGATGTGGGAGGGGATGAATTTTTCTCGTCCTTTTGTTGGAGGAGATCCCAGTGACAAGGAGCCTGGCATCATGATGCGCCCAGCCTACCTCACTGGAGACAGAAGTTCCTAGCCTAGAAGCTCCCAGCACAGCTCCCTGGCACATACTCAGCCAGAAGCATAAGGTCCACCTGGGTGGGACTCAGACCCACAGCATCAGCTTGAGCAAATCCCTTCATTCCTTAGATCCTTGGCTGCCTCACCTGTAAAATCAATATGGCAGCCCCAAGCAGCCTACCTCAAGGGGTGCGAGGACTGAATTCAGGAACAAGGGGGTACTTCTAGAGAGATGGTAGTTTGTTCAGTTCAGTTCAGTAGCTCAGTTGTGTCCGACTCTTTGCAATCCCATGAATCACAGCACGCCAGGCCTCCCTGTCCATCACCAGCTCCCGGAGTTCACTCAAACTCATGTCCATTGAGTCGGTGATGCCATCCAGCCATCTCATTCTCTGTCGTCCCCTTCTCCTCCCACCCCCAATCCCTCTCAGCATCAGAGTCTTTTCCAGTGAGTCAGCACGTCGCATGAGGTGGCCAAAGTATTGGAGTTTCAGCTTTAGCATCAGTCCTTCCAGTGAACACCCAGGACTGATCTCCTTTAGGATGGACTGGTTGGATCTCCTTGCAGTCCAAGGGACTCTCAAGAGTCTTCTCCAACACCACAGTTCAAAAGCATCAATTCTTCGGCAGTCAGCTTTCTTCACAGTCCAACTCTCACATCCATACATGACCACTGGAAAAACCATAGCCTTGACTAGACGGACCTTGGTTGGCAAAGTAATGTCTCTGCTTTTTAATATGCTATCTAGGTTGGTCATAACTTTCCTTCCAAGGAGTAAGTGTCTTTTAATTTCATGGCTGCAATCAGCATCTGCAATGATTTTGGAGCCCCCAAAAAATAAAGTCTGACACTGTTTCCACTGTTTCCCCATCTATTTCCCATGAAGTGATGGGACCAGATGCCATGATCTTAGTTTTCTGAATGTTGAGATTCAAGCCAACTTTTTTACTCTCCTCTTTCACTTTTATCAAGAGGCTTTTTAGTTCTACTTCATTTTCTGCCATAAGGGTGGTGTCATCTGTAGGAGGAAAAAAAAAAAACTCAGGCTCTGAGTCCCTGTGTTGAAATACCAGCTCCACCTGGGGTTAGCTCTGGGCTCAGACAAGTTTCTTAGCCTCTCTGGCCTCCAAGTCCTTGGTAATAGAAACAGGGTTGTTGTAAGGATTCTGTGAGTTCATATAGGTAAACAACTTAGAACAATACCAAGGATTATGTAAGTTATTATTCTTATTACTCTACAGTGGTAAACTAATATAAGATGCCAGTATTATGAAAAGAACCACAGTGTTACTCCAAAGAGGCACCTGAAGCGTGACTGATTCCAAGCTTCATCTTTCAGAGGCTCATGAAAGTGATGTGATTTTTATTTGGAGGCATATCAAAGTCTGGAGAAGGAAATGGAAACCCACTTCAGCATTCTTGCCTGGAAAATTCCATGGACTGAGGAGCCTGGCACCACCGATTCGATGGGCATGAGTCTGAGCAAGCTCCAGGAGTTGGTGATGGACAGGGAAGCCTGGTGTGCAGCAGTCCATGGGGCTGCAAAGAGTAGACATGACCGAGCACACACACACACACATTCATTCATTCATCCCTTAAGCAGGTAGTCATCTCTCCCTCCCAGTCACCACCCAACCATGAGGAGAGGCATCTTGAATCATATCCTTATCTGGAGTCTCCTTCTCGGGCATATCCAAGCATCCCCAAGCCCAGCAACTCACTGGGCCTGTAATCAGGGAGGATCACGGAGACTGGACAAGACCCCCCGACTCCTTGCTTCACATCTGGCCCCCAGAGAACAGAGCAGGGTAGTCAAGAGCCCCGGGGTGTCCTTTGTCCCCACACACACACACTGTGTGACTCAGACGTGGGTAGCTCTGAGAAGGTCTCCCCTCTGGCTTACCAGCCACCACAAAAATTTTCATGGCGATGGCGCAAGCCGCCCTACTTACCATTAAGAGAAAAGACCACATTATTGCTGTTATAAACCATTGATTAAGGTTTATAATAGCAATAATCCCCTCGAAATTCATTGTTACTGCAGTTAATGACCAGTTTATTAGAGCGTTAACCATCCTTGGCAATGGGCTGAGTCGTTTAATGCGGGTAACGACCAATTTCTCAAGGATTATTGCTTAAATAACAATTCTTTGCGAGATGTATGCGCCACCACAAGTGCAGATCCGGCTGGAGGCTTCTCCTCAGAAATAAGTGTTAATTATTTCCTCAGGGTTGCACCACCAGCACCATACCTAACAAGGGCCAAACAATGAACTTCTTGTGGTCACGCTTCAGAGACAACAAAGAATCCAAAAGTTGGGCCAGGGCCCAGAGGTGGCACAGCACCCTTCTGAGGGGGAGCCAGCACCGCCCAAACGCAAGGGCCATTGGGAAATGGTATCTGGCTCTTGGACGACTGTTTCTTCTTCACTCAGCTTCTTTTCTAGAATATTCTGCTTGTGTCAATTCCCCACCCACCCACTCCACAGGTGGGGAAATCAGGATGATCCAAGGGGCTGAAGGAAGGAATAGGGAAGCATGACCCACCCAGGCATTATGAAGTTTAACATCCTCTGAAGGAAGTATCTGCCCACCCTTGACCACCCAGGTCCTAGAGCATCTGGCCGCAAAGGGCTGCAGGCACTGAATGGTACCCACTAGTCTGCACAGCACTGAAGTGCAGGTCCTCTGCGGCCACTGGGCCACTCTGGGCTTTGCTCCGGCCAAAGGAAAAAGTGAATAAATAAACAATCAGCCTAGTGGGCCTCATAGCTCAGCTCAGGCTCTGAGAATTCATAGTATCATTAAATATAATAACAGTCAGAGGACCTTATTAGTATCTAGGACACCCTCCTTGTTTTATAGGTGAGGACTGCCCAGAGAGGGTAGAAGGTTGGCCCAAGTCACAGAGCCACTCAGAGAAAAGTTGGAATTAGAATCTCCATCTCTGTCTTCCCATGATCAACCTCAAGACCACTTTCTTGGTCACACCCAAAGAAAACTCTGTCTTAAAAAAAAAAAAGAATAAAAGGATCACGGCCCCATTCAGGAAAGAATACAGAGGCGAGGCAAGCATGAGCCCTGGAGCACTTCAACCAGGCTCTCAGGAGAAGCCAAAGCTCTGATCCTCCCCCGCTCCTACTCCCCAACTTTCTCCTCATGCCGAACTCAATCCAAGCATGTCCACACATTAACTATTTTCCATCACTTTCCATTAGCCCTGGTATTCCAATAACTTTTATTTTTTTGACATGATCTGAAAGCTGCTGATATGATTATACTCTAATTGCATTATATTAACTAAAATAAATACTAATAGGGTGTGAACCTAACATGATAAGATCGCAAATTACTATCACGGTGCCAATGTAGGCTGGAAAGAAATCTGCTGATTCACTCAACAAAGGCAAATTAAGGTCCTGTTGTATATCACATTGCAAGAACAGAAAGTGAGGCATCCTAGCATTCTTGAGTCTGCTAGTCCTTCAGCTTCCATATGTTGACTTAAGAGCAAGAATTATCACCAATAAATAGTGGCAAACATCTCTCCAGAAGTGCAGTGGAGGGAGTCCCAGCAAGTCACAACTCTTCCCATGCTTTAGACTCATAGACTCACGTTCGTCATTGCAGTTAGATGAACCAGTGGGATCCCTAAAGCTCCCTCCTACCAGGTGTGTAGAATGTGCTGGAACAGAAGGCAGGGCTTTCTTCCCTTACCTGCTCTTTTGCTGTGACTCTGCCCAAGACAGACCCCACCACAGTGACATTGGACCTCCCTTCCCCCAAGTCAAAATGGTTATGAATCCTGATGTCAACACTTCTTTCTTAAGCCATCAGACTGAATTCGGGCTGGTGTGGATTAGATAAATACTCTCACTAAATCACAATAGTTCAATCCCTCTACCCATATTCCCAACTATATTGCTAACCATTTGCTTATAGGATATTAAGAAATTTTTATTTGCAGCCAAGCAAGATAATAGCGTCAATTACAGATCATGTTTGAGCTGCACATAGGTTTGCTGTATCAAGCAAATAAGTTAATATATGTAAAGTGCCAAAAAGAATGTCTGGCACATAGTAAGGGCTCAATAAACATGAGCAGTTATTTCTGTTGGCTATAATGCAATGCCGGATACTAAATGTGATAAGAATCAGTCAATTTTTTGTACATAATCATAAGAGAAATAGTAAGTCTAACAAAGAAAATGAAACCAATGTAATGTAACTTGTTCAGTAACTTTCTGCATGGTGAACAATGTACTATGGGGGTGTATTCTACGTGCATGTATCATGTATGATATAATAGATAATTTATATGAGGGGGTATATTTGATCAATCACATCATCCCTGACTTTTTTTTTAAGAATATTTTATCTATTTATTTGGCTGCACTGGGTCTTAGTTGCAGCATGTAGGATCCAGTTGCCTGACCAGGGATTCAACCTGGGTCTCCTGAATTGGGAGTGCACAGTCCTAGCCACTGGACTACCAGAGCAGTTCCCCATCCCTGCCTTTGACAGTGGCAGAATATCAGAAACAGATCTTCAGTGTGGCATATATATATATATATTGGCTTCCCTGGTAGTTCAGCTGGTAAAGAATCCTCCTGCAATGCAGGAGACCCCAGGTTGATTCCTGGGTTGGGAAGATTCCCTGGAGAAGGGATAGGCTACCCACTCCAGTATTCTTGAGCTTCCCTGGTGGCTCAGATGGTAAAGAATCCGTCTACAACGAGTGAGACCTGGGTTCGATCCCTGGGTTTGGAAGATTCCCTGGAGGAGGGCATGGCAACCCACTCCAGAATTCTTGCCTGAAGAATTCCATGGACAGAGGAGCCTGGTTGGTCACGGTCCATGGAGTTGCAAAAGATGAACACAACTGAGTGACTAACACGTTCCCTTTTCATAAATATATATATAAATACACATGCGCGTGTGCTCAGTCACTTCAGTCATATCTGACTCTTTGCGACACTATGGACTGTAGCCCTGCAGGCTCCTTGGTCCATGGGATTCTCCAGGCAAGCATACTGGAACGGGTTGCCATGCCCTCCTCCAGGGGACCTTCCTGAACCCCCCTGTCCTGAGTCTCCAGCATTGCCGGCAGATTCTTTACCGCTGAGCCAGCAGGGAAGTCTATATACACACATAGTGAACTATGATTCAGCCATAAAAGAGAGATGAATATTGCCATTGTCAGCAACATGGATGGACCTAGAGATGATCATAACAAGTGAAGTAAGCCAGACAGAGTAAGACAAACATTGTGTGATTCCAGGTTCAATCCCCGGTCAGGGATCTAAGATCTCACATGCCAGGGAGCAACTAGGCCCACACACTGTAACTATTGAGCCCAAGAGCCATAACTAGAGAGTCCGGGCACCTCAACGAAAGATACCGCATGATGCAACTAAGACCTGATAGAGTCAAATGAATCAACGTTGTTATTGTTATTTAGTCCATAAATTGTGTTCAAATTTTTTGAGGTGCCATGGACTGCAGCCTGCTCCTCAGTCCATGGGATTTCTCAGGTAAGAATACTGGAGTGGATTGCCATTTGCTTCTCCAGGGGATCTTCCCAACCCAAGAATCAAACCCACACTTTCCTGCATGAGCAGGCAAATTCTTTACCATTAAGCCACCAGGGAAGCCTAAATAAATAAATGTAATTAAACAGATAAACAATAAGAACCTACTGTACAGCACAGGGAACTGTATTCAATATCCTGTAATGAGCTATAATGGAAAATACTCTGAGAAGAATATATATATATATACATACACACATATATATGTATAACTGAATCACTTTACTATATACCTGAGACTACAATATTGTAAATCAACTATATTTCAATTTTAATTAATTTTTTAAAAGAAAACAAGATTTAATCCATGAGCAAGCAATCGCTTGTCTCCACCGAGACTCCAAAACCTGCCTCTGGTTTGCCTCTGATTCTTTTCATCCCTTGCTCTGAATTCAGTTCCTTTCAACATCCAGGGGTTAGGAACTGCTGAGCAGTGGAGAGGCAAAGAAAGGATAGCATTTGTGCCCTGAAGCAGCTGGCAGATCAGGGCAGACAGTCACATAAAGAGCTAAACGCAATGCAATGTGATAAGTGCGTCATCCTCAAGATCGTGAATGAAGGATGGAAAGGAACAGGAGGGAGGGGGAACAAGCCCAGCAGAGGAGCAATTCTTTTCAACCAGCAAGAGGGGAACCCTTCCCGAGGAGCAAGATACGACCTGAACCTAGAACTAGTACCTAGGACCTAGTACGGACACACGGACTAAGCATTCGTTTAAGCACCCAGCAAAGCAGAAACACAAAGGAGAGAGGGATGCAGCAAGCAAAGAAGGGCTCAGGAAAAACACAGTTCAGCCTTGGTGAACCTACTCACAAGTTTAACCAGAAATCAAGAGGGGCGTTCGTTTCAGCACGCAGGTATTTAATGTCATGTCAAAGTTTTCAACTTTTAAGAACCTGTGCGGGGAGGGGTGGGTAGTTAGTACTTAGGACCTAGAAAGGAATTAGCGTGGCCCTCGCTGGGCCTTCAAGAATTGAGGTGGGGGTTTTCATGGCACGGGAGAAGACGAGTTAACTGAGGAAACTCCACAGGAACACATGGAATATTAGGGCCTGAAAAGGCATAGAGATGGCTATTCCCCTGCTTTGGCCAAAAGGATGATCAACTTGTGCCTCAACTCCCGAGTCTCTCCAATATTTAGGGAAGGACTCTCATCTCATCTGGAAGCACCTTATAACTGAGAGGCTTTCTAAAAAGAAAAAAAAATTGGGGAAAAAATTTCCAGAAGCTGAGCTCAGGCAACCAACGAGTTTGTCACTAGAAGAGAACAGTGGTTTCTTCCGGTCACTCCTTTTCTTTGCTGGCTCCCGAAATTTCACAGAGCTGCTTGTGTGGGTTGCTATTGCAGCCTTGCTATCTGTGGGTCTCCCAGGAGGGCCGTCACTGCCATGGAACAATTTCCCTTTCATTTACAGAGTTGTTTTTTTTCTTGGTGGGGAGGGGGTTCTTTGGGAAGGGGTGAAGGAGGAGTTGCATCAAGTGAGAATATTGCGTCATTACCTTACTATTGTTTCTTCTTTAATTTCTAAATTTTGATTGGCCTCATTTTTCTTCCCTGTTTTTCTAGCTCTGTTGGTTCCCTTAGTCTTGTCCATAGCCAGTGGCGACAGGGATCCATGTTTTTTTTTCCCCAAGCCAGCAGCAGGATTCATACTGTCAGTCACTCACGATGGGGTGGGGATGTCCCTCGCATCGCAGTGTATATTCTGCATGACAAGGGTGACCCCACAAGCAGCCTCAGATCTTCTCTGATGTTCATCAGTCCTCAGCTTTTTCCACCCCCGAACCTTTGGTTAAAGAAGGTGGGGGTCAGAGGTCAGAACACAATTCCCATCCAGCCGGTTTGACAGGTACATAGCATAGAGCGAGACTAAAAGCCCCGATTCCACTCCTTAATTAAAAACATTTTTCATTCCCAACCTATAAAAGGCAGCTGTGCCGCTCCCCCACCCCCACCCCCACCCCCACCGGAGATGGCGGCTCTGCACTGAGCTGCAGCTCAGACCCCTCTTTCTCTGGCCTCGAAAGCACAAGGCCATCAAAGCCCAGTGCAGTCATCTTCCTCCTCCTCCTCTTCGCCCCTCTGATTCTCCTTTTGCTCAGAGACCATCATCTCCACCTTGGCAGCGGCTTTGCATTAGAAATTTCTTGTGATACCTCCATGCTATGGGCAGGACGCCCATCTTCCAGGATAGAGAGGAGGCAGCACTTAGATTTTATTATTCTCAAACACCTTTTCACCTGGATTTTTAAAAAGAAGCACATCCTGGCTTCGTCAGTCATCCTGAGGTTGTGAATTCACTTGCGTCCCCCTCCGCTCAGACATCTAGAAGACTTTGGTGGGGTGGGGTTGGGGGTAATGAGCAAACTGCTTGCCAAGAGGTGATCAGAAAAAAGGAAATAAATGGTTGCTTATCCCAGGTGGCATTCATGGTAAAGAACCCACCTGCCAATGTAGGAGACATGAGATGAGGGTTCGATCCCTGGATCAGGAAGATTCCCTGGAGGAGTACATAGCAACCCACTCCAGTATTCTTGCCTAGAGAATCCCATGGACAGAGGAGCCTGGTGGCGTACAGTCCTTGGGGTTGCAAAGAGTTAGACACACAACTGAGCACATGTATGGTGGTTTTTTACCTTCAATGGCTCCTTCACACCTGAATCATGTGCCATTAAGTCACTCAGCTGGATTACCTGGTACAGGAAGTTACAAGTGCAATGTAACCAGCTTGGGTGGAGAGAAGAGAAGATCCTTATGTTCATTTTCATTTGCTCATCTGTCTCCTTCCGTTCCGTTCCGTTCTGTCACTCAGTCGTGTCCGACTCTTTGTGACCCCGTGGACTGTAGCCTACCAGGCTTCTCCATCCATGGGATTCTCCAGGCAAGAATACTGGAGTGGGTTACCGTTTCCTTCTCCAGGGGATCTTCCCGACCCAGGGATCGAACCCGGGTCTCCCGCATTGGAGGTAGACGCTTTAACCTCTGAGCCACCAGGGAAGCCCACAGGGCCCTTAAACCTTTATTTATTCATTGATAATTTTTTGACCTGGAGTATTTATTTTTGGCTTCATCTCCAAGGACACTCTAGATACTCACAGGCAGGAACACCCAGCCTTCATTCAGACCTGGTCCCAGTCAAGACCCTGATCAAAGACAGCCCAAGGACAGCTGTGGATAGAATGACAGGAGGTTTTCCGCTTGTGAGCTGAGCCAGCTGCTGTAGTGAAGATGCTTTCCCACTTGCTGAACTTGCCCTTCTTTGGATTCCAACCAAACCGTCTGATTAAATGTTTTCCAAAAAAAAAAAAAAAATTCTTGCTCTTGTGAGTGATATCAAATACAATCAATAAAGCCAAAGGAGAAGGGAGCCCAAGGCATTCACGAGACACTTTCAAGATTTAATTGTTCCGCAGAATTTTAAGCAAGTAGTAGAAAGAAACTAAATTGCATGAAGCCAAATATTTTGCTCGAGGCTCCCAATTCATCTCACTTGCTGGTTCCCAGGGGCTCGTGCCAGCGCAAGGAGCTCGGGACTTTCCAACCCAGACAGGGGTTGCGCTTCCTGCAAGTTAAAGAACCTCCCTGTCTCTTGGAAATGGGGCTGTTGATCAAAGTCTTCTTTACCATGGAAATGCCTGGGCTCAAGGACTTTTTGGCTGAGTAGGGCAGAAAGATATGTTTTACTAAACACAGGGCGCATCCTCTTGCTTCTTTCTCTAAAAGTCCTGGGAGAAAGGAACCTGGTATCCAAAACTTCCCAGGTAGCACAGTGGTAAAGAACCAACATAAGAGATGCAGGTTTGATTCCTAGGTGGGGAAGATCCCCTGGAGGAGGGTACAGCAACCTACTCCAGTATTCTTGCCTAGAAAATCCTATGGACAGAGGAGCCCGGCGGACTACAGTCCATGGGGTCACAAGAGTCAGATACGACTTCGAGTCTGAGCACAAAAAGCCCAGGTTTCAATAGGCAGCCGGACACAGCACCAGTGCAAGAGGGGGTTGCAGGGTCTGGAAGCTTCCAAGGATTTCACTGCTTCTTATAGGCTGAGGGAACCTGGCACTGAGACCCATCTGCTTCCTCTAGACTTGACCACTTGGAACAGAAGGAACCCCTCGGTTCCCCAGGAAAAGCCTGCTGCAGACACACAGGCAAAGCACAGACTAGAGTCCTTCCCATCCCATCACACTGCAAAGAATCTGTTGCCTCTTCTGACCAGACAGCAGGTCAGGAAACAAGAAGACACCAGGGGGAAAGCAGCCATGGGGCTGCGTCTCAGGCTCCTGCCACTTTTGAAAACGGATTATGTCAAGGAGGCTTCCCTGGTGGCTCAGACAGTAAAGAATCTGCCTACAATGCAGGAGACCTGGGTTCGATCCCTGGGTTGGGAATATGCCCTAGAGAAGGGAATGGCAACCCATTCCAGTATTCTTGCCCGGAGAATCCCATGGACAGAGGAGCCTAGTGGGCTACAGTCCATGGGTTGCAAAGAGTTGGACACAACTGAGCAACTTAACACACACACACACACACACAGGAGGTTTAGATAAGAGAACTGAGAGATAGGAGGGGATCTGGGAAGCTGCCTGCCTGAGAACAAGGCTCTAGAGGCAAGCAGACCTCTTCCTCCTTGCCCTATGGAAGGTATTGGGTTGGCTAAAAAGTTTATAACGTCTCAAGGGAAAAACTGGAAAAGAGTCTGATGGTAGGAGGGATTGGGGGTGAGAGGAGACGGGGACAACAGAGAATGAGATGGCTGGATGGCATCACCGACTCGATGGACATGAGTTTGAGTGAACTCTGGGAGTTGGTGATGGACAGGGAGGCCTGGCGTGCTGTGATTCATGGGGTCGCAAAGAGTTGGACGCGACTGAGTGACTGAACTGAACTGAACTGAACTGAAGGGAAAAAAACAAATGAACATTTTGACCAATCCAGTATTAATATTTCCACTCTCTAAGTCTCAGTTTATCTGGAAATAGAGATAACAAGAGTTCCTCCAGGGACAGTTATTGTAACGATTACAGAAAGAGCAGTTGTAAAGTAGCTTGGGCTGTCCCTGGCACTTTGTTGTTCCTGTTCAGTTGCTCAGTCCTGTCCGACTCGTAGTGACCCCAGGGACTGCAGTCAGACTCCTCTGTCCTCCACTATCTCCCAGGGCTTGCTCAAACTCATGTCCATTGAGTCGGTGATGCCATCCAACCATCTCATCCTCTGTCGCCCCCTTCTCCTCCTGTCTTCAATCTTTCCCAGCATCAGGGTCTTTTCCAATGAGTCAGCTCTTCGCATCAGGTGGCCAAAGGATTGGAGCTTCAACATCAGCATCAGTCCTTCCAATGAATATTCAGGACTGATCTCCTTTAGGATGGACTGGCACTTCAGTTCAGTTCAGTTCAGTCGCTCAGTCGTGTCCGACTCTTTGCGACCCCATGAATCACAGCACGCCAGGACTCCCTGTCCATCACCAACTCCCGAAGTTCACTCAAACTCATGTCCACAGAGTCGGTGATGCCATCCAGCCATCTCATTCTCTGTCGTCCCCTTCTCCTCCTGCCCCCAATCCCTCCCAGCATCAGAGTCTTTTCCAGTGAGTCAACTCTTCACATGAGGTGGCCAAAGTATTGGAGCTTCAGCTTTAGCGTCAGTCCTTCCAGTGAACACCCAGGATTGATCTCCTTTCGTAGGTGCTTAGTAAGTAAGAGAGATCACTTTAATAACCATAATTAATCATTACAGGCTGGAATGCAATGGCATTTTAAGGGAGGGAGTCCAGGTCTGGGTTCAATGGCCTTGACCGCAGTATAGGAAAGGGAGCGTCTGGTTCCTGCCAAGAGGCAACTCCATGAGAGATGGGCTCCCAGCCCCTCCCCTACAAAGCTTTCCAACAGGGCTTTTGCTGGGGTCCAAACTTGGTCATGGCGGCTTTCCAGAGGCTCAATTCAGGGGGATATTAGAGCCATGATATAGCTCCTATTATGCACCATCACTCAGATAGGAAGGAAAATGGTTCTGTGGGTCCAAACTGAAAACTCTTGTCAAAGCATCCCTGCCACTAGGTGCTCAGAGATCCGGCCACAAAAACAAACGTCCAGTGTTCCGACCAAGGTGCTGGATGTGTTGCAATTCCTTAAGGTTACCGTGGCAGTGGACTCTCTGAGGAGTTATCGTGAAGCCTGGCCCCTGAAGGCTGCAGACTGGCCAGCCTCCAGCCCCCAGTCCCCTGTGAGGCCAGGGATGGGACTGTGGTTTTGTCACAGAATCAGAGGCCTGGGCAGGGAGTACGAGATAAGAGCTCAAAAAGGTAGCTCTGCCGCTGTTATTGTTGCTGTTGTTGCTGGACCCGCTTTGAGAACATTCAAGTGCAAGCCAGCCTATACACATGAACCACACTGCAGGCCCAGAAAAAGAAGAACTCAGAGAATATCAAAGCATGGTTAGGCATCCCTTATGACCCCTTGCCTGCAGACTTAGAGCCTCCGGAGTTTGGTGTCCAGAGAAGGAAACAACAACCCACTCCAGTATTCTTGCCTGGAGAATCCCATGGACAGAAGAGCCTGGCGGGCTGCAGTCCACGGGGTCGCAAAGAATTGGACACGACTGAGTGACTATCACTCAAGTTTGGTGTCAGTGCAGAAAGTTGTAGTTTGGTGTGTATTTCCAGGCATAGCACATCTCCAGACCACTAATGATGTACTATGATAGGAAACGCCAGGAGGGCCTGTCATCTGTAAGGGCTAACCACACACACACACACATTCACACACACACCCCTATTTGAAAAGTGCTGCTGGGGCAAGCCTGTCAGTTTCCACCTGTCAATTTCCAGAGATAATTGCCCCCCACCCTAACTCTCCTAGCACCGAGGGTCTCAGGGATGAAGGTCCTGGAGCCCCAGAACAGAGGCTGTGAGAGCCGATGAGGTCCAGCCCTCCAGGTGTGAGCTCCAGGCCCGTGTGACCTGGGGCAGGGGCCCTGTGCTCAGCCTCTCTACCAGATGTCATAGGAGACATGCAGGCATGAAACACAGAGGCCCCTACCCTCGGGTGGTCCGCGGCCAGGCCAGGGAGGAAAGTCCACCATACGAAACCGAGTATATTCTAACCCTTAAGAGGACAGAACATGTCCAAGCCCCAATTCCATCACTGTGCTGGTGAATGCAACCACAGCCGGGTCCTGAAAAACCTCTCCGCTGTAATCTTCGTGATCACAACCCTCATGGCTCCTAGTGGATTTTGAACCGTATTTTCAATTATCCAAAATGCCCACTTGTCTTGTGTCTGTATTTCCTCGGCATGTGGGGAGCGTGGCCATGCTTGGCTGATTTAACACGGAGCATTAACTGAGCCTCTTAGAAATGGGCTCCCCATAGGACCACCCATTAGGCTGCGGGCTGCAGCTGGTTCCCTACCGGCCCTCCGCTTGCTCTGAGTGGGCCACTCCCCTGTGCCCACCTCCCCTCCAACCTGTCCCCCGAGTGCCACCAGCTATTTTCCAGATCACTGAGGAGCTGATGGCTTGTTTGTGTCACACAACTGGGCCTTTTAGTATTCTTTTCCTTTCGTCTTTATTTTTAAGATTTTTTTTTTAATGCGGACCATTTTTAAAGTCTTTACTGAATTTGTTAAAATATTGCTTCTGTTTAATGTTTTGGGTGGTTTGTTGTTTTTTTTTTTGGCCTTTTGTGGGCTCTTGGCTCCCCGACCAGGGATCTAACCCACAATTCCTGCATTGGAAGGTGAAGTCTTAACCGCTGGACCATCTGGGAAATCCCCCATTTTCCTTCGGTCTTGATCTTCCAGGAGAAACGACGAGAAAAAGAGGATTTATTTTCCCAGAGCCCAACTTGGCAGGGATGGTGGGGGAGGATGGGGGGCGGTCTTCCCAACTCTGGAAAGTCCCTCAGGATTCCTAGATGAATCAGTGAATCACCCCGGGGACAAACCTTGCAGAGGTGGGAACAGCAGCCGAGAGGTTGCCATCTCTTCATGCCTCTGAGGCTGAGAGAGTGAGAACCAGGCCGTGGTTGTTATCTCAGCTGTAAAAAGAAAAAGCCCAGGGCCTTGGAGGCACCTGGACACGCTGGCCTGGCCATTTCACAGCAGCCCCCGCGGGTCACTGGGGACCTGCCCTCTCTTTCCCACCTACATGTTATTCCAGCCATAAATCCAAGTGACAAGCTTGAACTTTCCCCAATTGACATGTTTACAGGGGAAGTCCGTATTTGACAGGAAAATTAAGCCTATCAATCACTTAACGAGCTCGTTAATGAATGGTTCTCTGATGTCCTCTGGTAGCTGGCTGTATTGATCATGGACGGGCAGCCCAGCCCCCAGCCCGTTCCCCCCACGCATTCGCCCACCCTTCCTTTTGCCAGATGTTGCTGCCCCCCTGACCTCCCCCAGCCCTCTCTTCTCCCCTGAAGCTCGGCAGAGGGCTCCGCTGGAGGGTTTATCTTGAGGTCAGACCCCCTCCTGGCTTCGCTCTCCGACAGAACAAAGGAACAGATGCAGGTTTGGTCTATGAGCGCCCACCCGGCATATGGAAGCTATCTCCTCCGGCCCAGTAATTACCCGGGAGCTGGCTTGTTCAATGGCTTTGGGTTTTATTGGACAGAAACCCACTTCTCCCCCACCGGCATAAAACACTTTAATGGTGTCTCCCTCCGGGGTTTCTGGGAGAGGTCCTGTCAGGTATGAAATGAGCAAAGCCCCCCTGACAGCCCCCAGAAGCAAGGCCTTCACATTAAACAAGGGAGACCTGGCGGGAGGGGGGAATGCCTGGTGAAAGAGGCAAGCTTGATGGTACAAAAAAAAAAAAAGCAAGTCAGGGTCGCGTTGCCTTTGGAGAAGCAGGTAGAACTTCATCTCCCACTGGTGTTCAAAAGGACAGGAGGAAGAGCTGGTGGTGGTCGAAACACAGCCCATCACCTCCTATTCCCAACACACAGGGAAGAGGGTTCTAAAGTCAGGATCAAACATTAGTGGAGGGACTGTTTTGTGTAAGAATAAATGATCATCTAGGTCGTGAAGAGGCCTGGAACTTAGAATATGTTCAATTCACTTACACACAGCACAGTTCTTCTCCCAGTGATCTATCTCGAGGATGTCATGTCTACAGCTTTGAAGGAGGGAGTCAAATTGGACTCGAGGATTGACCAGAATGAAGAAAGAAATAAGCGCCGGCTGGAAACGGATGGATATTAAAACCAACCAATCCCTAAGCTCCTGCCCTGGGGGATGGGAGATAATGGAGACTCAAGCGATAGAGCCCTAAGTCACCAGAGAGGGTGTGTCAGTTTCCTAGAACTGCACAGCGAATGACCTCACACAAGGTGGCTTACAACAGCAGAAATGTATTCTCTCCCAGCTCCAGAGGCCAGAAGCCCCTAATCGAGGTATTCACATATCAGTGCTCCCTCTGAAGGCTCTATGGAAACACCCATCCTTATCTTTTCCAACTCCCGGTGGCTCCCAGCACACCTTGGCTTGTGGCCGCATCATCCCATCACTGTCTCCATCATCACATGGTCAGCCCCCCAGTGTGTCTCTGTGTCCTTGCCTCTTCTGAGGATACCAGTCATTGGAATATGTCGCTTAGTTGTTCAACCATGTCCAACTTCTTGGGACCGCATGGACTGTAGCCCACCAGGCTCCTCTGTCCATGGGATTTCCTAGGCAAGAATACTGGAGTGGGTTACCATTTCCTTCTCTAGGGGATCTTCCTGACCTGGGGATTGAACCCACGTCTCCTGCATCACAAGCAAATTCTTTACCACTGAGCCACCAGGGAAATCATTAACCCAGTATGACCTCATCCTAATTAATCATACCTGCAAAGACCCTATTTTCAAAAAATAAAAGTCAGATTCTGAGGTTCCAGGGAGACATAAATTTTCAAGGGAACACTATTCAACCCAGAACAAAAAGAAAGAAAAACCAGCAGAGCAGAGGGCATAGCTCAAGGCGTCAGGTAAATGCTGAAGTCCAAAGCCTTTCCAAAGAGCAAGAGGAAAAAGCGAGACGTGAGGGAAGTGCTGAGAAAGAGAAAAGGATGGTACGGAGGTAAGCTGCAAATACTAAAAAATATGAAGATGGCAACTGAAGTGTCGAAAATGTGCTCGGGGTAATTCCAAGCACATTTGAAAGCCCTCTGCAGACCATAAATTTCTCGGTCCAAATCACTTACGCCCAGGCAGGCCCAGGTGCCCAGGCTGCTAAACCTCACCCAGATGGAGGCTGGAGGCGGGTCTGGGAGGGTCCAGTTATTCTGGCAAGTGAGGGACGATGCTTCCCAATGACTGGAGGGGTCCCACCCCATTCCTTAGGCACCTGCTCTCCTTAGAGACCGAGTTACTGGTACCTTTCCCCCTTTCTCTGGGGCTTTTTCAAAGAAGGATGGCTCAGTCCTGGAACATAAGACTACCACACTCGCCAATGACATGTCGACCATGTGGGCCAAAGTCTACCTCTCTGGGTCTATACTTTCCAATCTCCTTCCAGACTCGGTGAAAACTCTTCATGACGATATTTAACATGGGTAACCAACAAGGACCTACTGTACAGCACAGGGAACTCTGCTCAATGTTACGTGGCAGCCTGGATGGGAGGAGAGTTTGGGGGAGAATGGATACATGAATATGCTTGGCTGAGTCCCTTCTTTGTTCACCTGAAACTCACAACATTGTTAATTGGCT